>NC_058098.1:38730000-48730000 GCF_020171115.1 Neogale vison
CAGTAAGAAGCTTCTTTCTATGTCTGTTACTGTGTATGCTGTTATGGGTCACCAGTGCTGTGTGGAACAAGCAGGAAATAAATACACAGTCCCAATGTTCTTAATATTCGACTTTAGTAAAGGTCCTCGGTTCTAAACCCATTTGAAAAATATGCTTTAAGCATACATTTAAAAATGAATATTCAGGGGCGCCTGGGTGGCTCAGTGGGTTAAGCCGCTGCCTTCAGCTCAGGTCATGATCCCAGGGTCCTGGAATCGAGCCCCGCATCAGGCTCTCTGCTCAGCCGGGAGCCTGCTTCCTTCCCTCTCTCTCTGCCTGCCTCTCTGCCTGCTTGTGATCTCTCTCTGCCAAATAAATAAATAAAATCTTTAAAAAAAAAAAATGAATATTCATATTTTACATGTTTACCTATGCAAAAAGATCAGAAGAATAGACATGTATAGATACCAGTAGAGCCTTCTGGCCTTCCCATACCTTAACATTATTAACTTAAGGACATAATTCTTTCCATATCTTAAAGAAATGAAAGAGAAAGACACACACATAAGGTATATGTCCAGCTTACCTAGAAGTGTCTGCTTATCTTGGGAGGAGTCAGATTCTGCAGAACACCTGCAAGTTCGAAGAACAATCACTCCTCCAAGCACGCCATCTTCACTGGCCAGGAAAGGTGAACCTAGACAAGAATGGCAAATGGTCATTTTTTCATGAATCTTACTTTTTTTATTTTCAATTTTCATTTGATTATAAGAACAAAAATGTGGTATGAATAAGATCTTGAAAGATGCCCATTTTCTGACTACCACCATTGTTTTTGCCTTGTATAGGCTTGATGGCAAATGCAGGCTTATGCCCGAACAGGGGCCATTTGGCAAAGACAATCCCAGATGCTGCCAAGAAGACTTGAGTGGGGGTGAAGTGTGAATTACAGTATTCAGAATGGAACTGGAAACACTACCAGATTAAAGGACCAAAACACAAATACAGGAAAAAATGCTCAGCAAGTCTCTTTGATCAGCTCTTAGGGATCACTTACTAGGCTCTCCCTGCTGTCAGGGACATGCCACCAAAAGCTTTGATTTACTACCTTAAATTCAATTTTAAACAATAAGCCACAAACTTTATTACAAACATTTAAAAATGATCCTGATGGTTTACACAAATAAGGTGAAACTGTATTTCTATTGTAAGAGCTTGGTGGTTAGAAACAACCAGGCCTCTTTAGGATCTCACACACTGAACCATTGTGAGCATCTCAAGAACACTACACTTTAAAACTCCTCATTTTTCCTCCCCAAGGACATCTCCTTTGAACATCTGGCATAGCAAGTAAGCACGTGGAGAACAAATGCAAAATTAACCCAAGCACTATCAAAGAAAGTAGTAAAAATAAAAACCAACCAAATTGGACTTGGGGAAGCTTCTGGTTAAACTTGGTAAATTAAACACATATATTTATCTCCACTCCTTACAAAGGCATGACCCAATGAGGACAGAAAGGCAAATGAGAAAAAACAAAACAAAACAAAACAAAAAAAAAAAACTGACCTTTTAGAAAATGAAAAGAAGATGGACATTAGTTGGTTCACCTAGTAGACCTACAGAAACCTAAGCTTTCATGGTGGAACAGGGTTGAAACTGGGTTGGGGGGAGGTACCCATAAGAAATCACCCAATTTTATCAAGAAACTCAAAAAGAAGAGATACAGGGTGGGACTGAAATGAAGATGACTGGTTTAGAGTGTCCAAAAGGACCTATCTTTACTTTTTGGCCCTTCAGTAATAGTTTGCCAACTCCTGATCTAAAGCCTCAGATTCCTGCATAGAGAGGAAGTTACTTCTTACTAACCCAGAAGATGCCAGGATATTTAATCTCTAGAGAGGATGAAACAGAAGGACTTGAGTCTTGGGCGCATCAGACTCAGCACAGGGCAGAAGGGAGGCTCCACAGTGAATACAGGATATGGAAGTGGAAGTCTTAATGCTAAACAGTGAAATAACCAGCTCCTTTATCTAGAGGCTCCCAGGATACAAGAAGTCAGGCTGACATCCTCCAAACAAAAGACTGGAAAATTCCCTTTCAGCCACACAACTAGCTTAAGAATAAAGACCTACCTGAGAGACCCTAAAAAAGTCTGCCTTATAGTGATGGCTTTCAGATGACAGGTATGACTCATTCAGAAGGTTTTCAGTTCAACTCTTTGGTATTTAACTGTTAAGGATGTATAGATTACCTAGGATCACTAGTTGTTTCTGTTAGGCTCTAGAGAAGACAGAGATCAAAACTAAAAAGCAACACAGAGAAAACTTAGGAAATCAACTGAGCAAAAGGAAAGAAAAAATAAAAAGAGAGAGAGTGCAAGAAATCACAAGAACAGTCCAGAAGGTCCAATATGTGAATAATAGGAGTTAAAGGGAAAAAAAAAAAAAAGAGCATAGAAGAAATGAAATTTCAAAGAAATAATTAAAAAACATTTCTAAGAATTGAAAGGTAAGTGTCTGGACTAAAAAGGCTCATAAACATCCCAGAACAACTCATGTAGTTGCCATGGAGGTATATCATTGTGAAATATCAAAATATTGAAGAAAGAAAAGTTTAAAAACTTCCACATGGAAAAAAAAAAAGTCATATGGAAAGGAAGGGGATCATAATGGGATCAAATTTCTCAACAAACTAGAAGATCAGAAGGCACCTTCCTCAAAATGCTAAAGGAAAATTATTTCCAACCTAGAATTCTGTATGAGGCCAAAATGTCAGTCAAGTGTGAAAATAGAATAAAGCTCTACAAAGTCTCAAAGAATTTACTTCCCACATACTTTCTCAGAAAGCGGTAGGATGAACGTGCCTTGGCAATGTGAAGGAATAGGGTACATAATGCGAAAGAAAATCAGATCTGGAAACAGGCGATCCAAAACAAGAAAACACAAAAATATTCCCAGATGGCACTATGCAGCAGGTTTAGAAAGTGGACAGTCCAAATTGGAGGAGGAAGCCAGAGGAGGCTGGAAAGATATTTCCAAGGGGAAAATAAATCAAACCTACAGAATATATGTTGGGTTTGAATTTATTAAGAGGAAATGTTTCAGATTTTGAGGGAAGTTTGATAATCAAGAGTGACTGGTATAAAAAAACAAACAAACAAAAAGAAACCCAAACAATGAGGCAAGTATTAACTGCAGAAAAAATATGAATTTGTGTAAGAAAGGAAACAGCATCACAGTACACCACATAGTGCAGATGCCAATAGCTGGAGTCAAGAATAAAAACTCACAATACTGACAAGCTAGGAAAAAAAAGGGAGGGGGACATAGTACATCAAAAAGAGGAATGGTACATGTAGTATGGGTAGGTTTGGGGTTGGAAATATAGGAGAATTAAATCCTTGCCTTTCCTGGTATGAATATGAAGATATCTTAATTTGATATATAAATAATATCTATAATTGGAAACTGAAGGAACAGTAGTACAAGTGTGTTATGTTGAATTACAGATTTAAGTTCTAAAAGAAATAGCTATGAGAGTTAAAAGTAGTAGCCTCAGGGGAGAGGAAGCTGGGGAAAAGGGGACTGGAGTTGGAACAGGGAACCATTCATTTTCATTTTAAGTCTGGGGGTATTGTTTGTCTTTTTAAACCACTTACTTGTTTTGCCTTGCAAAGAAAAACAACACAAAGTTAAACTGTGGAACTGGAGTAAATGTTTTAATCCTCAGCCTCTTAAAGAAGGGGGAAGGAGAGAGGAAATTCACAATCATTGAGAAACGACCCTGCATGAGGGCTTGGTTCCATGCTTTCATGTTCTATAGTTTAGTTTTCAGAGCCACTGAAGGGGGTCAGAGCAAATCTCCCCAAAATGTGTCATTTTGGCATGTGGACTCTTTTGAGCTGAAGGGAACCAAGACCCTGCGGGCCCAAGAAACTTTTGCCTCATCCTTAACTATCTAGAAGAATTTAAGTTGGGGTTTTTTCCTAGAATTAGAATTATCACTAGGAATAAATTTTATCTGAGCAACCCATCAGTATGGCAGGGCAAATATCTAATTACCAAACATCTGTCTTCTTACTGCCTATGAATTGTCCTCCTCCCCTTTAAAGCCCCAGGCCTCTATCCCATTCCTTAGTTCAGCATGACAGAAATACGTCATTGTACCTTTCTGTCTTTGAACCTGTCATGTATAAGGTGTTCCTGTATTATGAAATTAAATTTAACTTTCTCCTGTAAACCAGCCTCATATCAATTTAATCCTTAAACCAGCTGGAAGAATCTTTGAAGGATAGAGGAAAATTTTCCTCCCAACACTACTGTGCCATGAGGCATTTTTTAAGTGATGAAGAACCTAACATTCAGAGTGGTTCAATGACTTGCCATAGGCATGCTACAGTTGAGCAGAGTATGTGGTTTTCCCTAATGACTCTTTGAGCCCATAGTCCTTGCTTGCTTTGCAGCAATGCCTCTCAGGGAATGGGAAACTCTAGATAAGCTCACATTCTAACTGCTGTTACTAACCTCCACCCCACCAGCACTCAAACTCTTGACACCTCTAGAACAGTTCCTTTCCATACCAAATCTAGGAACTTTTCCTAGGTTCCTAACAGCTCATCCAAGCTCAAAACTCTATATCTCTTCCTTCTTGGATGACTCAACACATGAAACCATGTCAAATCCCAACAGTTCACCTTACGACTATACTTGAGCTAGACTCTGCCCCTTCATTTCCACTGACAAGACCCTCAATGTACTCTCATTGTACTGAAAGCACTGTAGTAGGCTCCCTGCTCCAGTCATTCAAATCTCTAAATCAGCTAATTCATTTAATATGCGCTATGTGCCAGGACTCTTCTAGGCACTGGGGATGAAGCAAAGAAAAAAAATGAAGTCCTTGCTCACATCTAGTTGAACAGGTTTGAGGACAAGTACATTTACAAGTCAATGAAGAAATTCATCCAGTTACTGATAAGCACTGAGAAGAAAATGAATGCTGGTAAATGATAGAAGGTATGACTTGAGCAGGGGCTACTTCACATCAAAAGTCAGAAAAAGTCTCCTTAGTTAAGGAGCTAACCATGTGAAGACTTGGGGGAAAAACATTCCAGACAGATGAGCAAGCAAATGCAGATACCTTAAGGTGAGAAGGAACCTGGATGTTTCGGAAATACAAGACTAGAGTGGTAAGAGCTGAGTGAGGGAGAGGGGAGAGGGCAAAACATAAATTCAAAGAGAGGCAGGACCAGGTCACATAGGGTTGCAAAAGCCCTTGTGAGTACAGCAAGGAGTCTGGATTTTATAACTGCATGTGTGATGAAAAGATGATGAAATCTTTAACCAGGAAAATGACAGTTCTTGTTTACACTTGCAAAAGGTTACTCTGTAGTATGAAACAGATTGGCAGGGCAAGCATGGAAGAAGCAAGTCACTAAAGAAGGTGCAGTGACAGCCCAACTGACAGATAACAGTTGCTGAGGTGAGCCTGCTAGCAGTGGAGACTGTCAGCAGAAGCTGAGTCTGGGACATATTCTGCAAGTAGAACCGAAAGGGCTATTCATAGAATGAATATGGGGACATAGGAAACAGAAACATCAAAGTTTACTCTAGTAAGAAGCAGACATCCCAGCTATGATTGCATCATTACACCATTCAAAAACCTTCAATGGTTCCCAAGTGCCCATAGAACAATGTCCAAATACCTTAGCCTGGCACCAGTCCTCCTCTCTCTTCCCTACTTTATCTTCCTATTTATTTTTACACACCAAATGCTTTAGCCAAACTGGACTTCCCGTATTCCATTTCTCCAAGATTTCCCCCTGGGCCCACTGTAGGGAACTATTCTTCCTGAATCCCTTTCTCCCCATGAACGGAATCTATCTTCAGTGCCTTTTATACAGACACAGCTCTCTGGGTTGAGGATATCTCACCTTTAAAGCACGTTTAGGGACTAATGAAATGCTTCCACTTATTCACTGCCTTCTCCTATCCCCAATCTCCTCAACACACCACATGCATACATACACGCACATATACGCACATATCTTCCCACTGACACCACTGCAGTGTGGCCCGAAGATGGCAAGACAGGATAGTAATGCAGAGAGGGAGATGGGGCTCCCAAGGCACCATGGAAGCTACATCAGGACTCCTCACTCTCAGTATGCATCCACTCAATAATTTAATAAAACAATGATTAGTGTATATTTGAAGATTTCAAATTTTTCATGGAAAGTACTCAGATTTCATATTATCATTGTGATACTTAAAAGAAAATACTCACACAGAAGGCCTTGTTTTGAGTCTTAGGGT
Source organism: Neogale vison (assembly GCF_020171115.1). Taxonomy (NCBI): domain Eukaryota; kingdom Metazoa; phylum Chordata; class Mammalia; order Carnivora; family Mustelidae; genus Neogale; species Neogale vison. Next base: position 38,736,295 of record NC_058098.1, read on the forward strand.
AGCAACCATGCATTCTTTTTTTTTTTTTTCCCAATTTATTTATTTTCAGAAAAACAGTATTCATTATTTTTTCAACACACCCAGTGCTCCATGCAAGCTGTGCCCTCTATAATACCCACCACCTGGTACCCCAACCTCCCACCCCCCCGGCCACTTCAAACCCCTCAGATTGTTTTTCAGAGTCCATAGTCTCTCATGGTTCATCTCCCCTTCCAATTTACCCAAAAGCACATACCCTCCCCAATGTCCATAACCCTACCCTCCTTCTCCCAACCCCCCTCCCCCCAGCAACCCACAGTTTGTTTCGTGAGATTAAGAGTCACTTATGGTTTGTCTCCCTCCCTATCCCATCTTGTTTCATGGATTCTTCTCCTACCCACTTAAGCCCCCAAGTTGCATCACCACTTCCTCATATCAGGGAGATCATATGATAGTTGTCTTTCTCCGCTTGACTTATTTCGCTAAGCATGATACGCTCTAGTTCCATCCATGTTGTCGCAAATGGCAAGATTTCGTTTCTTTTGATGGCTGCATAGTATTCCATTGTGTATATATACCACATCTTCTTGATCCATTCATCTGTTGATGGACATCTAGGCTCTTTCCATAGTTTGGCTATTGTGGACATTGCTGCTATAAACATTCGGGTGCACGTGCCCCTTTGGATCACTACGTTTGTATCTTTAGGGTAAATTCCCAGTAGTGCAATTGCTGGGTCATAGGGCAGTTCTATTTTCAACATTTTGAGGAACCTCCATGCTGTTTTCCAGAGTGCAACCATGCATTCTTAAGAAAGACATTTTTTTTTCCCAAAATCTATGCTTCAGCTTCTTAAATTATAAATTATGGATATTAAAAGATATTTTTTCTGGTTGTTATAAGGACTGAATTATACATATGAATTCTGCAACCTCTTAAGAGCTACCAAAACATTTGGTGGTAGTAACAGTGATGATAGGAAGACACTTCAGCATTTTGCTGATTCTCCAAAATTGTCATGTTGAACAGGATCTATTACTGTACCTACTTGGTTAACCTTTCACAATAGCCAGAACCAGTGTTCAACTAACATTCAGTAGTGGTGATAGGGTATCAATTTTCCAAGTTAAAATGTTAAACAGTTTCTGTATATAAGGAAACACTATTTATTATTCTTCCCAGTAAGAAAAGAAAAATTAACATGGAGTGACATTTTAGGCACTGTGTTAGGTGCTTTCACACCCATCTAGGTAATCTGAGATAAAAAATAATAAAATAAGGGGTGCCTGGGTGGCTCAGTTAGTTAAGTGACTGCCTTCGGCTCAGGTCATGATGTTGGCGTCCCAGGATCAAGTCTCACATCAAGCTCCCTGCTGAGCAGGGAGTCTGCTTCTTCCTCTGATCCTTCTCCCTCTCATGCTCTCTCTCTCTCATTCTCCTCTCAAATAAATAAAATCTTAAAAAAAAAATTAAGACAAACCAAAGTTCCATTAATACATATGTAAGAAGTTGCATAAAATATCTAAAGAAGATTAATAAAGACATAATAAAAATTAAGCTTCATTCACCCTAAAAAAAATGTCCCTGGGGCGCCTGGGTGGCTCAGTGGGTTAAAAAAATGTCCCTAACAGATTGCTTAAATATCCAAGTCTAAAACTGTTATGGAATGAAATTATAATTATAGATGGTAAGAGAAATAGTTACTGTGATCAAATGTATATAATCTGAATATTCATTTAAATTGTAAATCCATACTGTAAAAAAGGAGACACTTACCAAATTTTTGCCATAATTTCTAAGGATGAAGAATTTGAAGAATTTGAAAGGAAAATCACTGTAAGTATTAAAGTAGAGAATTCAATGGGAAAATGAATCCATAGACTATTGACTGCTAGTACCAGAATCTTAATTAGCATGATCTTTAGTAAAAAGGCTCATAAAATCCAATGGCAGGAATGTGATGGGTTTCAGTAACAGTTGGAAATCGCTCTCTATGGACAGTAATGCCTACCAACAGTTCCAGAACTATATTCCTGACAACTTTCACCACCAGAGAATTCCTCTTTTTCAGTTTTAACATTCTCAGGGAGCATCCGTTAGATTTAGGAAAATTTAAAAACTTGACAGTCCTGGCTTTAGTCAAGGATTAAGCCTAGAACAATCAATTGTGACCAAGAGGTCAGTGAAGTGCAGTCATGGATGGACAGACAAATCTACAGAGGCCCAGAAAACACATATGAAGAGAACACTGAGCCACAGAACCAGGAAATCAGGATCCCATATTTGGTGTTCTACTTGAACTTAGACAAGCTACTTTATCGCTCTGAACCTTCCTTTCTTCTTTCGTCTGAAAAACTGGGAGACTGGTGACTGTTTCCTTTGCTGTGCAAAAGCTTTTGATCTTGATGAAGTCCCAATAGTTGTTTTGCCCTTGCTTCCCTTGCCTTTGGGAACTTTCCCAACTTCTTCTAGGAAGAAGTTGCTGGCGGCTGTGGTTGAAGAGGTTGCTGCCTGTGTTCTCCTCAAGGATTTTGACAGATTCCTTTCTCACATTGAGGTCCTTCATCCATTTTGAGTCTTTTTTTTGTGTGTGGTGTAAGGAAATGGTCTCCCTGATATGAAGAATTTGAGAGGCAATGTGGGGGACTTGGGGATCCCACAAGATGGGATCTGGAGGGAGACAAACCATAATAGACTCTTAATCTCACAAAACAAACTGAGGGTTGCTGGGGGGAAGGGGGAGGGAGAGGGTGGTTGGGTTATGGACACTGGGGAGGACATGTGCTATGGTGAGTTCTGTGAAGTGTATAAACCTGGTGATTTACAGACCTGTACCCCTGGGGCTAATAATATATTACATGTGAATAAAAATTAAAAACTTATTAAAAAAAACTGGGGGACTGGACTAACAATCTCTGATATCTCTATCAGTCTAATAGGCTGGATTATTTTTAGTTTTAGAGATTCGTATCTGCCCACAGCAGCAACCAGCCATTACCTGATGCCAGCAAGACAAAACATTAAAGCTCCTTTTGCAAAATCTGGTACAAGGCTTCCTCTTTAACATGTGAGAATTTATCAAGAGAGTGATTCTATAGCCAGAAGGCAGCTGTTAGGGATCCACTATCTCATTACTTTTAACAAAGAACCTCTGTCTTTTAAATCCATTTTTGCACATTGCTGTCTTCTTTTTAAAGTCTATATGCCAAATCACTTGAATGTCATTTTCTTTTGGAGAAATTACACATATCAAGAAAAAGAAATAGAAAAAAAGAGAGACAAAGACGGTGGTTTGAAGTCTGATGAACAAGAAAATGAAGGGCTGGGGAATAATGAATGTTCCATACCGCAAACAGAAACCTCTAACTCCAAAAGAACAAGAGAGATTATTATAAATAATCTTCAAACACAGAAATAGGATAATAGCTTATACTTCTTGGAAGACCAAGGACCTCTTTCCTAAAGATACACTTGAGTTAGTTAATCTTTCCTGGATGTGAAATATAAGCAGAATGACATGAAGGTCCATAACATAATGAGAGGAGCCAATCACAATGTTCAGAAGCATTACCTCCATTTACAAAGTGCCACTACATTTTTTTAAATTTTTTATTTTTTATAAACATATAATATATTTTTATCCCCAGGGGTACAGGTCTGTGAATCGCCAGGTTTACACACTTCACAAAATTGCCACTACATTTTGCTTTTGAAAAGAAGTCTATAACTTTGCCACAATCATCCTATTAGATGTATATTAACTGCATCCTATCATTTCCTGCTCTCATGAAAATCCTAATGTAATGATTATTACTATATTCATCTGACAGATGAAAAACCAAGCCAAAAAAGAAAGAATCTGAAGCACAGGGAGGTGAATGACAGGCTTTCAGAAACACAAAAAGGAAGTAAGGATCAGGATACTAACCTGCTGACCCAGATCCTTTAACTACAAACCTGAGGACTCCCCCTATTGCATCTCTACCACAACTCATGGGAATCATGATCATTCATGGTTTTCTGGTGATTTTTAAACATAGTTTTAAAGACCCCAATTTAACTCTTAAAAAAAAAAAAAGATTTTATTTATTTATTTGGGAGAGAGAGAAAGAGAGCACGAGCAGGGGGAGGGGCCGAGGGACAAGCAGACTCCCCACTGAGCAGGGAGCCTTAGGATCATGACCTGAGCCGGAAGCAGATGTCTAACCAACTGAGCCACCCAGGCATCCCTAACTCTTTTAAGAGAAGAGTGTGGCCAATAGCCCTTTTGAAATCCCTTATTACCATAATTTGAAAGATAGAAAAAATTAACTTGTTTCAGAACAGAAAACTCCAAACTATAATCAGAACCTAAACATATCAGAGACAGTCCATGGATAAATTTATTAACTCTGCCATAAATGTAACAAGTAAGAAACCAAACTGAGTCCATTAAAGCTTCTGTTTCCTGATTTAACCAATCACAGAATACCCACCTAATAATGCCCTAGAAACGACAAGAGTTTGTTGTTGTTGTTGTTGTTTTTTAAGTCTGACACAGGGTCAGCTAAGGAGAAAAGACAATACACTTCTAAAATCATACTGGCAGTTATAAAATAAATAAATCATGGAAATATAATGTGCAACATGGTGACTACAGTTGATAACACTGTATTGTATATTTGTAAGTTGCCAAGAGGCCTTAAAAGAAAAAAAAATGCAATTATATATGGTGATAGATGTTAGCTAGACTTATTGTAGTCATTATTTTGTAACATATATAATCAAATCAGTATGTTGTACACTCAAAACTGATATGTTATATGCCAATTATACTTCATTAAAAAATCATAAAGCAGTTTAAGAAGGATCAGTAGTTATCTTTTTTTCCTGAATATTCCAGCCAAGCATTCTGTCTGCTAGTGGAGATATCCAGAATTCCACCAAAGCACCCTACACAGCAATGACAGCATGAGAAATGTGAATCCCTGAGAGAAAGCAAGTGAGAATGGCGCACTGACAACTAGAAGATTCACTGAAGGGGAAACAAAATTGTCTAGCTTTCCAGCCTGGCACATTCCATGTTAACTTTAACGAGTAGGAAAAGGATTCTCTACCCTCAGACTCTAACAGATCACCCCAAGCTCCTGGGAAATACAGAGAACACCTCTGCTCCACAGTTAGTTACCATCTAATGTCCATCTCCAGGAGTGTCAAAAGGCAGAAAAGGTCAAAATGGTGATAGTGGTGGAAGACAGGGATCCAGACTGGGCAAGCTGCCCCCAGTGGGGGTAGGGTGTGGTGGTATAAACTCATAATTGCTTATTAATACTAGATTAAAGCAAATGTGAGTATAACATTCATTCAACAAATATTTCATATTTCATAAATATTCACTTTTTAAAAAAATTTAAGAATCAACTCTGTGTCAAGCACTGTATGGGGCCCTGGGTATAGAGTGATTACGGCAAAACCTTTGTGTTCAAGTGCTATGGTCTGAATGTTTGTATCCTTCCAAATTCATAAATGGAAAATGCCCAATGTGATGGTGTTAGAAGATGGGGCCTTTGGGAAATGATCAGTCTCCTTACAAAAGCAGCTCAAGAAAGCTCCCTTGCCCTTTCTGCCATGTTAGCTTATAATGAGAAGTCTGCAATCCAGAAGAGCGCTCTCACCTGACCATGCTGGCACCCTGATCTTGGATTTCCAGCCTCCAGAACTGTGAGAAATTAAGTTTCTATTATATATAAGCTACCCAATCTGTGGTATTTTGTTCTAGAACCCCAAATGGACTATGACATGATGGGCAATATACAGTATAATCAGTGTAAGAAAGGGAACTCGGGGAGCCTGGGTGGCTCAGTGGGTTAAAGCCTCTGCCTTCGGCTCAGGTCATGATCCGAGGGTCCTGGGATGGAGCCCCGCATCGGGCTCTCTGCTCAGCAGGGAGCCTGCTTCCTCCTCCCTCTCTCTGCCTGCCTCTATGCCTACTTGTGATCTCTGTCTGTCAAATAAAATAAATAAATAAATAAAATCTTAAAAAAAAAAAAAAAGGAACTCAAGCAACATAGGGAGATACAGTGCTAAGATGGGTTTAGAGGGAGAGAGCATTTTAATCAGGATGGTCAGGGACAGCTTCCCTGATGGTGACACTCGAGGAGAAAAATACAAGCAAGTGAGAGAACAGCAATTCAGGTATTGGGGTCTTGATAATTATTTATTTTGCTGCTGGCAGGTCAAGTGGCAGAGTTTCTAGCGGATAATGTCTTAGGTGCTACTGTCTACCTCAGATGTAGTGCCTGCAGGTGGAACAGCTATCTTATGGTCATGAAGAAAAAAGCCACCCAGTAAAGATTACCAAGAGTCTAAGCTACTGACGCACTGTGAAGCTGCTGTGCCAGCTTTGGACTGCTTTCAGACTTCTTACGTGAGAAAAGGAAAGCCCTCATTTTGTTAAGCCCCTGAAGCTGGGTTTCTGCCATATTAGTTGAACATAATCCCAAACCAAAATGTTCCTTTATCCATTTTTCTGACAGGTTCTGTTAGGTTTTTTCCTCCCCCTTACTCACTTGCTAAACTTTTTATGTGTTAAGGCAATAAGTATTTGGTCATGTGTGTTGTAAATATTTTCTCTCAGTTTGTTATATATATTCTGATTTTGCATATGACTTTTTTTGTAATAGAGAAATTTTTAATGCTTATGTGTTCAAATTTATCAACTGTTTGCCTTTACAGCTTCTGTGCTGGAAGTTTTGCTCTAATCCAAAATTACGAAAGTAAGCAGTCCATTTTTTGCTATTAGTGCTTTTATAATTTGATTTTACATTTAAAACTTTAATCCACCTAGAATTAATTTTGGTATAAGGACAACAGTGGAGACCCTGCTTTATCACTGTTTTCCATAAGTGGTCAACAAACTGCCCAACATAAATTTGTTGGAAAATTCATCTCTTATCCACTGATTTGAAATGCATTTTTATCACACACTATATACCCATATTTTTTTGTATCTATGTCTAGATTATCCTGTTCCATTGATGAAACTATTCCCATACAGATCCCAAATGGCTTTAAATATTGTAGCTTTATAGTATATTCTAACTGACTGGGCCCGTTTCCTCTCATTATTCATTATTTTCACAATATTCTTTGTTACTTTTATGTGATCTTTCCATACGATATTAAGAATAACCTTGCTTATATTTTTACCTCTCATTCTCACTGGCATTTTCATGTGAACATAATTTAATAAAATTGTGATTTTGCATAACACTTAGTTTGTCTTGGTAAATTTTTCCAAGGAAAGCCTAAAGATGGAGATAGTTATATTCCTGAGACCTCCAAATGGTGGAGCCATGTGAATTTTTAGACAATGAAATGTGCCATGGCATCCCTAAAATAAAATCTGCAAGCATGCCTCTATGTAGCTTAAAAGGATCAAATAAGTATTTTTCTAGAATATCTTCTGAGATGTTAGTATGAAAAAAATATATATTTTTTTCTTCACAGTTAGTTCTTTCTTTCTTTCTTTTTTTTTTTTTTTTTTTTTTTTTTGGAGAAGGAGAAAGAGAGAATGAGAGAGAGCGGTCAACAGGAGAAGAAGCCCAATGTGGGACTCAATCATGGATCATGACCTGACCTAAAGGCAGTCGCTTAACCACCTGAGCCACCCAGGCATCCCAGTTCTTTCTCTTCTTACCCATCTTACCTGATTAACCACAGTCTGTAGTCACCGTTCATAATATTCTCAAATCAAGAAAATCATTCTTAACAACCTCAGCCTACTCACAAAACAAGACAAAGCCAAAACTAAACCTCTCAGTTCAAAGAGAGGTTGGACAGCAAGTCATCTATGAGTGAAGTGAAAACACTGAATTGGCTAATATTTCGTTCAACTAATCAATTTTAAGTAACCCTAAGTGTTTGAAATATGAAAAAAAGTTATCTGGGGGTGCCTGGGTGGCTCAGTGGGTTAAGCCGCTGCCTTCGGCTCAGGTCATGATCTCAGGGTCCTGGGATCGAGTCCCGCATCGGGCTCTCTGCTCGGCAGGGAGCCTGCTTCCTCCTCTCTCTCTCTGCCTGCCTCTGCCTACTTGTAATCTCTGTCTGTCAAATAAATAAATAAAATCTTTAAAAAAAATAAAATAAAATAAAGAAAAAAAGTTATCTGGGTAGACAAGGTTTATTGCTCATTGAATCCTAGATTCCATCCCTGCTAACTATCTTATGGTATTTACAATATTGTCCAAGGGACCAATGTTAACAAGCAATGTAATTTGCTTCAGGATGGCTATGCTAGTATTTATCTTGACTTAGTCAACAAAATCAATATGATCGAATAATGCAGATAAGCATCTGGGAGTTCAACAGACTGTCTCCACCAATTACTGACTGCACAAAGACCTGTAAAGGACATCCAACATTTACGAAGAGTTTATACCCATCTGTTGCTGTTCATTGTTTTGGCTGTTCATTCTGCTTGGGTTTCTCTTTCTCAAGTAGTTTCAGCATATATGACATTATGTCCTTTGAACAAACTTTCTTCACTTTTTACTTGGTAAGGAAGGATCCTGCTTATTGTGTAGAAGTACAGGACATTGAGGCTTACCATCATGCTTTTCATTCAAACGTAGGGTCAGTTTAATATAGCACCTATAGTGTGTGCTCTTTGCACTTTGCTTTTAAGGCAATAAATAAATCTATTGTCCTGGGGCAAAATTGAATTCATATAGCCTGCCTGGAAAGCCTGATAAAATGATGTGATTTTTGTGATGTAATAAGAAATACATATTTTGGTCTTTGTCCATAGTTCCTGGTACACAGGGCCTAAAAACCACATAATTTCCTATACGAGAGCTATTGGAACATTTACTGTTATAATATTTAGTTTTGTCTCTGATTCCTGAAATAAAAGTAAAATGGGTATCTCTTGTAATTTATAACAAGCCCCTTTCAACTACACCTGAGTTTATGTAAATGAGGTAACTTCTGAAAGACCCTAGGTAACCTAAGAATGGGGGCTAGCTATCAAGGGAACCAACCAAGTGATTACAGAGGATTGAAACTTTGGCCCCAACACATTTCACCTCAGGGGAGAAGGAGGAGTTAGAGGTTGAACTAACTGCCAAGGGCCTATAATTTAATCAATCATGACTATGTAATGAAGCCTCAATCAAGACCTAAAAAGATAGGGCTTGGAGAGCTTCCAGGTTAGTGGATTCAGTGATGAGAGAAAAACTCTCTAAAAGGCCTGATAGACAAGAGGAGTCATTTTAGATTTCTTTCTAAAGTAGTCAACACTACTGTGTATCAACTTTTTTCAAATCGAAAGTGTTTTATGACCAACCACACATACACTGTAATCTGCTTTGTGAATGAGTAACCCAAAGGAAAACCACCTTTTCCTTCAAATATTAATCAGTTCTCCTACTCTCTCCTCCATCCCTTTGATAAAACTCAAGATTCTTACCTAAATGCTAATCTATAATGTTTTGAACTTTTACAAGATGTAAAAAAGTATACAACCCTGTAAAAACTGCTCATTCTTGGGAATACTTTCTTCCCTTTGAAGAGCATGTTTCCCAAGCAGCTGTTGCAACCTGGGCTTAAATAAAATGCTCTTTCTTACTTTAGGAAATTTTAAAAGATTTGTTTATTTTGTGTTGACAACAGGGAGAGCACTGAGGCCAGAGAAGGCACAGCAGCTCCGAACCCCTTCCTACACACCTTGCCCTATGCATCTCTTCCATCTGGTGGTTCTGTTATCCTTTTTTGAAAAACTAGTAGCCTCATAAGAAAACTGTCTTCCTGAGTTCTGTGAACCACTCCAGCAAATTAATTAAACCCAAGGAGGGGGTCGTGTTAACCTCCAATTTATATCCATAGCACAGATAACAATATGGGTTTGTGAGAGTGGCATCTGGACTTGGGGTAGACGATAATGCAATCCTGTGAAATCCAGAGTCCTTACCTTGGGGGATCTGATGGTATCTGCAAGTAGATAATGTCAGAAGTGGGTTCAATTGTAGGACACCCAACTGACTGATATCAGAGCATCAGAGAATGTGATGTGGGAAACCCCCTACATACATTTGGTGACCACAAGTGTTAAAGTGAGGTACTGAAAGAAGAAACACAGGAGTGTTTTTCCTTAGCAAATGGTGATTGCTAAGACTGAGATTCCTGTAGGTTTCTGTATACTCCAATATTTTTTCACTTTATTATTCTATTGAGAGGCATATAGTTAAGTAATTATAAATGCAAGTTTCTATCCGTGCTTGAGCTTACAACTCTGGTTCTAGAAACACTGCATTGTTACACTGTGAACTTTAAATGAATCTGTCCTGTACCCATGGACAGTGAGTTAACATACCATGAACATATAACAGTGCAGACACCCATTAATGCAGAAGGACATCACACAGAGGGCTAGACTGCAATAAGACAATGCATCAACACAATAATATGTGTAGTTTTGTATCTCACTTAAATATTATTCTCTATATTTAGTGAAGTCATTGAATTCATTAAATACATGTTCTATACAGCATTCTATCAAGCAGGTATGCAAACACAAACAAAAAAGTTTGTCTCTGAAAAATTTATAATCCTGTTGGTGAGACACAGTTTACTTAGCTAAAAGCTAGTGAACAGCATATAATACGGATTAAATGTTTATATATACAAACTCATCTATGCAAATACTTACACACATACTATAAGTATGTACGTATACCCCACTAGAATGTAAAAGCAATATGCATAGATGGAACATACATATATAAAACCACTTGTTTGCCAGCCACTGTTAGAATAGTGTCTGATACATAACAGGTGATCAATAAATATCTATTAGATGAGAGGGCGCCTGGGTGGCTCAGTCAGTAAAGCAGTTGCCTTCAGTGCAGGTCATGATCCCAGGATCCTGAAATCAAGATCCACATCGGGCTCCCTGTTCAGCAGGGAATCTGATCCTCCCTCCCCCTGTTCTTGTGCTCTCTCTTGCTCTCTCTCAAATAAGTAAATAAAAATTTTTAAAAATATATCTATTAGATAAATTAATGGATAGCCCATTAGTGGGCCTTGTGTCAAGTGTTTTAAGACTTGAGAAGGGCATACTTACTAGAAGGTTCTAGAATGAGTAGTCACAACTCTTGACTACACAAGATGAACCTTAAGAAAAGTCATACAAAAGAGCAAAGAGTACTCAGAATATGGTGAGTACTTAATACCCACTAGATGATCTAAACCTAGAGAAGGATTAAAAGGCTACTTGAGTGTGGTCATGTGGAGGGATGCTGTCCCAGGCACAGGCAACACTGGGAAAAGAGACAACTGAGTCTCGACACATAAAAATTTTAAGGATTGATGAGAGGAGCCAAGAAGAGAAAGGACAGGAGTAGAGTCTGGAGATCCAAGGTCCAAGAGTATAAAGAATGTCTATGGTGATGTTCACAGTGGGAGAAATGACATGAGAACAAACAAATCAAACTGCCTAAACTAAAAAGATCAGAGGGGAATGGCAAGGAACCAGTGGTCCAGAAATGATCAACTTGCAGAGGAAGAAACAGACCTGAGGGATCTTGTGACAAAAGGGAAGAATGAGATGAAGCGATAAGAGATAGCAATCAGTAATCAAGAAAGTAGCACCATCTCCAAGATCTGCTTCGCGAGGTGGTAACAGTGGTCACATTAAACCAAGGATTTAACTTCCTAACAGAGCCCCAATAATATTTTTAGTTATTTCAAAAAGTCAAGCAAGAACTGCTAGACCCCAGAGCTCCCACAATCAGAGTGGCAAGGCACTCTATTCTTGCTGGGACTGTCACACACATAAATTGGGTTAAGGAAAATAGAAAAGTTATACTGAAAAGGAAGGGGGGTGTAGCAAAAGGTGACCAATCATCTGTAAGAGTGTGTGAATATCATCGTTACTTTTCCTTCATTTACCTTTAATTACATATTCAACCCAGTTCTAAGTGCTGGATTACATTGGGAAACAAGATACACTTGGTCTTAGCTCACAGGGAGGTTACATTCTGATGGGGGAAAGAGCCAAACAAGAAAATACACACACACATTATTTATAATTGTGACAGATCCACAGTGGAAACAAATAGGGGGCTCTTGGGGCAGGTAAGACCCACTCTTATCTGTGAACAGAGATGTTCACAGGCATCTCTGAGTAGGTGGCATTTTAATTTTGACTAAAACATGAGAAAGGAACCAGATGAAGATTGAAAAGGGGAACATTCCAGAGAGCAAACAGCACAGGCCAATGCCCTGAAGTGTGAAAGCCTGGGAATTAGTAAAAAAAAAAAAAAAAAAAAAAAGATAAATATATAAATAAAATAATGAGCAAGGGAGGAGCGTGACCAAGTATGAAGTTGAGGTAAGGGAACAAGCAGGAATCAAATTAGAAATGCCATGAGGTAATGTCTGCATTTTATCCTCATTATAGTGGAGGGTCGTCAAAGCAATAGAGAAGGAACTGAACAGGCTGCTATGTGGAGAATAGACTGGGTTGAGGGTAGTTGTCACAGGAAAAGGCAGTTAGACCACTGAGGATGTTTCTACAGTAATCCAGATAAGAGTTCCACAGTGAGTGAGTGTGAGAGTTATCCCCATGTCCCCTGGACAGTCTCCCTTGCCAAGGCCCAGCAAGGTGGCAAATCGACCACACCCCTCACTGCCATACTGAGTACATGCTTCAGCAGACACTGCTTAGAGTAGAAGTGGGACAAGAAGAAATTCCACTGGGGACTGACAGCAGGTGCTCTGCCAAGGAGAGCATTTGGGTCACTGCTCTCCATTAGGAGGCCCATGTACCACACTGGAATGTGGGTATGCAGTCACACACCTAGACCTGTCATTTTAATCAAGTTATTTACATGTCCCTTCATCATTATATAAGATCCACTGTTGGACCCTGAGGACAGCTGTCAGAATCCTGGGCACAGCGAGGTCTGTCGTTTCCTGTGAAATCCTTTCCCTGGTCTACTGCTCTAACTTCTTTCCCCATGTGGGTCCATCATGGCCTTGTTCATCTCTGGAATTCCCTTCCTGTCCTAATTCAGCAGAGCTCTAATTTGTTAACTATAGGTGTTGAGGAGGATCTATTTTTCAACTTGTCATTCTTCACTAAATAAAGCCCTAGAACTTTTTCTTTTCATCTTCATTGTGGAATTTCAGTTGCAATATTTGATTTAATTGTAGATTTTTATAGTCTACACATGCCTAGAAGACTTGGGCTTTGGATAACCTTTCACTATGTCTAATAAATAAAATTTAAAAAGAAACTGCAGAAGTAAACCATAAATGTTTTAAAGACTGTCCAATAGGGAAAATGAGAGCCATGAATTTTTAAATTTTTATCTTGAAGAGCAAGATCTTATCATTTATTACAGAACAGCTAGAAAGAAATCAAAGGTAACCAAAATTTTTTAAACTCCTTTCCTTCATTTGTATTTGTAAAAGGATCTATACTAGAATAAATATGTTATCAATGGCACTGAAAGGCCAAATTGATTTGTCAGTCATCTTTGTTTTAACTTACAGAAGAATCGGCAGTAGATGCCAAAGTCAAACAACCATAAGGAAAAGTAAAATAATAAAATAATAAGATAAAATTAAATTTAAAAGCTTGTAACACGAGAAGGGCCAAAAATAAAAGTAGGCATGTGGTAGGGAAAAAAAAAAGGCAATATAACCCATAAGGAAAATTGATTTTTTTGGCCCATAACATACTGAGAAGGGTAAAAAGTGAAAACGGGGTTCTATAAGTTATACCTGATCATTTAGGTAAATAAAATCTGAAAAACAGTATGGTGTACATATAATAGGGTGGTTTTGGGAAGTATCAATCAATAAATAACTCTTTATGTTAAAAAACAACTTTAACGTAATTTTTATAAGAAAAAAATTAAAAAATATAAAACCATACTGTAGATCCACCTAAAGGATTTAAATTAATCTAAAATTAAATGCAGAAAAATATTCTACATATTACATATAATAAAGAATATATAAAACTATCACAACTTCATAAATAGCCATTAGTAATCTAAAATAAAGATGATGTGTCACTTTTAAGAATTTTAGGAACTCCATAAGCATGTTTATCCAGATACACAGGTATATACACACTCACAATTTCATAAAGAAAGTTGCTAGGTTAATAAGCTGAGATAAACACTGAAATGTCACTCTAAGAACTTGGGGAATTCCACAGAAGAAAGATCTATTTTGGACCTGTCTCCCAAAAGGGGATAATTATGAAAGAGCAAAAAGATCCTCCACCCACAAAACTGCCCAACAACACAGAAATCAAATGTAGCACCATTGTGAGACTCATAAAAAATTCTAAATTTGAAGAGGGGATAGAAGGATGTTTTCATTTGTGCATTTTCAATTATGCATTCCCACCAAGACAAACAACTAAATATAGCCTGGTCAGTGGTGATGCACGAAACCTTAATCTAGTGTGCAACCAATAGGTTAATATTAGAAACAGTGGTGAATCCAAAAAGTTTCAAAACAACACATTTTAGGGCCACTTTTAACAACAGAAAGATCTATGCAGACAGTTGAGTGAGCCATGTTTTGATGGCAAACACCCTGAAGGAAAGAGGATAATGCCAGTAATTCAAATTTTTCATTTTCATACTTAAGTTTATGCATCAATTTTGGGGCTAAAGAAAAGAAGAACCACCCACTTTCTGTACCCATCTGGCTGGACTCCACCTCAGGACTCCTGAGCCCTGTGGTTGTTTCATGTTCATGTCTGTTAATGCTACCACTCAGCAAAAAAACAGATTTCAACATTCAGGTAGAGTAGCCAACATACAATATCAGGACCTGTGTATTCAGAAAACCGTGCATTTTTCATTTCATTTTCATTGTGACAAAAGGTTGGCATGGCTACACTTACTAGGGGTATACACGGTTTGAAATTTATACTAATGTAAAGAGTTTCATGGAAACAATAAAATACTCACGTCATGCCTGTAGTTAGGTGGTGTCTTTCTTTCTCCTTAGGACTGCCCATAGACTTAACCAGATTTGAGTTTCCTATCACCAAACTTGTCCATATGACAGTTCATCGACTGGCCTCCGGAGGTCGCTCCCCATCACTCCTCAAAGATTTATGCTCTTTGATCTTTGTTTCTCTGACATCCATCCTGCCATAACGTTAGTGATTTCAAAGTATGGAGATTATGCTTCCATCTCTGACCCCTCAATTCCTAGACCTCTTCTCTCCCAAGAATCCTGTCCTTTACTCTATGCCAGCCACTCACTCTATAATACCATATTGTGATTACCAACAACTTCCACCTCTTTTATACACCTCACTTCTAAGCATCTCAATCCCCCTTTCTAGTGCACACTCTCTAGTACCCAGAATCCAACAATCCTTCAATCTTTCCCTTGCCCACCTCAAATCCTCATTTTGGTCCTTAAGTGGGCTAAAATCTACAGTCCATCATTATAATTAATTCCCTGCAGAAACTATCAGCTATTTTACCCTACTCTTGACCATCAAACTCATCTGGCAAATTCCAATCATTATTAAATCCAACTCCATATCTACACCTCTAAGCTGAATTTGACTGGAAAATGGCACTACCATGCTAACCACTCATGATCACTAACTCAATTTGGGCTCTCAATGTTGCCCAGAAATCATACATTTCCCAATCATACATTTCTCATTTCTCCTCAAATTTCCAATATCTCCTCCTCCATCCTAACACTGGAGCTGACCTTGCTTCCCCATTCCCCAAGAAAAACAGAGGTGAGAGAGAAAACCTCCATACATCCTCATCACATCTTTGTGATTTGAATATTATCACAAATGAACTAACTACTCATGTTCTTCCTAGGTCAATAGCTGTGCCTGGCCATCCCTTCTCACTCATCACTCAAGTGATTCCAGCGTCCCTCTCCATCTGTCCATCACCTTAAATGTCATCTGCAAACTCTTAATTGTCAGGTTTATTTTAGCCCAGGCCTTCTCCCTGAACTAGAGACTTGAATATACAATTGCCTTATTAACGTTTCCACCCGCATACTTAATAAACACTGCCTGGAACTCCTATCTTCCCCCACAACTTACTCTTTATGGAGGCATCCCCCTGTCAACAAAAAGAAACTTCATTGTTTCAGTTGTTCAGGCCAAAAGTCAAGTCATCTTTGTCTCTCCTTATCTCTTACTCTGTATCAACTGAGTAGCTATTATGCTAGCTCTCCCTTCAAAAACTTACCAGAATCCAACCACTTCTTTCCCTTCCACCACCATCACTCTACTCCAAGCCTATCTCTTGCCTAATATATTCTGAGAGCATCTGACTGGTCCCCCAGGTTCCATTCCTGCCCTCCATGTCTGTTGTCAGACTGTAGCCAGAATGACCATGTTAAAATGTAAATCAGGTCATGATATTCTTCTTATAAATTTCCATGGGTAAGTTTTTGCATAATGGTCCTTACTACCTCTTTGAGCTCCTCCCTAACCATCTTCCCCCTTGTTCCCTCTGCTCCAGTCACACTGGCCTTCCTGCTATTCTTCAACCTCTACAGACACATTGCTACCTCTTTAGCACATGCTGTTCTGGGATGTTCTTTCCTTCATGGGCCACATGTTTCCATCTCTCACCTCTGAATTTCTGTTCAAATGTCACCTTCTAAGGAGCTCTTCCCTGACCATGCTCAAAACTTCATTTTTCACTGTAGCTCTTATGACTGTACAACAGATGAGAAGTTTACCTATTTATTTACTGTTTGCCTGACTTGACAAAATATAAGCTCCATGAGGACATGGATGTTGTTTATTCACTACTATATGCCTTGTGCCTGATCTAATGCTTGAAATATAGTGTTATGTTCAAATACTTACTGAATAAAGGAATAAATGCATGTTTTTGGAAGCATCAAGATGGAAGGACTTTTCTGAATCATCTAGGCCAAGGACTGCCAAATTTCTTCTGTAGACAGCCAGAAGCTAAACATTTTCAAACTCTGCAGGTCATCTGATCTAAGTCACAACTATCCAACTCTGCCATTGTAATGTAAAAGCAGTAACAATGTGTAAACAAATGAGCATATCTGTGTTTTAATAACATTTGATTTACAAAACCAGGGGGCTAGCAGGATTTGACCTGTGGACCATAGTTTGCCAACCCTGATCTCAATTATTCTGTTGCACTGAGCATTAAGGCCTTAGTCACCAGTTCTGCCAAAATTTATTAAACAGAGTTCATAACTTCTAGAGCTAGGGCCATCTAGACCAACCATCCAATCTAACCCCTTTGGCAGACATAGATGCTTACCTAGCATCCATTTTCTCCTTCTTTCTACCTAAAAGAAGCCCATTTCATTGAGGAGACAGCAGTGTACACAGCTAAGAACTATGTTTCTCAGCCTCTCTGTAGCAAGACATGACACTTCTGGCCAATAAGATACACAGAGAAGTCCTGTGGAGGGCATTTTAGGAAAAGTCCTTTAAAGAGGGTTGACTGGTGGCAACTTTCCCCCTGCCCCTCTTCCAGTTCTAAATGCAAATGTAATACTCAGGGCGTGGTTAGAGTCACACCCTATAGATTGCAGAGTAGGAGGAGAGGAGTCAGGTACATCGAAGACACGGTGGAGCTCAGGCACAGGTCCTCCAGATGTCCTATTATAAAAGGAAAAACTAATCTCTGGTTAAGCCATGATAAGTGGCTTTTAAAGAGAGAAAATGAATATTTGGTTAAGCCACTATAAGTAGCTTGTAAAAAAAAGAAAATGAGTCATCCAAGATCCTAAAAGCCAGCCAGACACATAAAAGAGACTTGAACTGATCCTGCGACTTCCACTTCAATAGTCTTTCTCTCATGCAACTCCCCACTCAAAGAATAAAAGGTACAACATGCTATTCCATGCAGAACAGATAGCATGTGATTTAGAAAAGCTTTGTTCCTATCAAAAAATGATCATTTCCCAGGCTCAGATAAGTAAGAATTCTGGAGTTTTACCTTGCTTCAGATGTCAGTTCCAAACCAATGACAGCCCCTAAATTAATCCTATCATTCACAACCTAAAGAGAAAGACAGCTCTTCTATATAACTTTGCTAGAAAAGTCCAGGGAGGGTTTCAGTTTGCCTGACTTGGATTCCACACTTATTCTGGAACTAGCCACCATAGTCAGAAGGAGGATTATACTGCTTGACTTAGACTGGGTCACATGCTCACCCCTGTGGCATGGGAAATCGGTCAGCCCCTCCCAAAGGGGGTCTCATTGGTTCCTCCCAGTAAACAATAGGCTCTGATATCAGAAGACACAGAGAGGAGTTTGAAGTGTGTGCCCACACATACACATACACATCACTTTTTGTGCCTGTCCCAGGAAATTAGTAAATGTGGGTTGTAGGCTTAACTCTCTAACTAGATGCAGGTCACCCAGTTGATATATGATCCTTGGCTCTGAGTTTTCCAATCACTTACCAAAAGGAGATGACTCATCCAACATTAGTCTTTAAGTATTAAAAGATGGACTTAAACAGGATATTGAGAAAAATCTTGGAAAAGTATGAAGTGCTATATAATTATGTAGGATTATTATAAGTGAATAAATACAACTGATATAAAAGAAAATAAGAGACTCTTTCCTACCTCACCCAAACCTATAAAAATCTTTAACACATCCTTTACAATGATGAGTACCACAGAGGGCCTCATATTGCAGTTAGCCCAGACCACAAAGATAGGAAGTCTTGTGCACCACCTTCCTGGGACTACTAACAGGCCCATAATGTTCCTCTCAAAAATGACTTGACTTCTTCAATTCCCATATTCTCATAACCTCCTCTATTCTCATATTCACCTCACTCTGTTGATCGTTAAAATCCAAAATAAAAAAATTTTAGGTAGCCATATACATACTATTTCAAACTTTAAATGCCTTAGATGAATGGACATACTCATTTGCTGTAGCCACAGCAAATAGCAAAAGATTGAAGCAATCTAAAGGTCCACTAAAAAGAGGCTATATTATAAAGTTGTGCCACATCCATATAATGGAATAGTATATAGCTGTTAAGAATAAAGAAACTCTAAATGCACTAACTCAGATAGGATTTCCTAGATACATTCAGTAAAAAAAGCTAAGTGAAAGATTGGTATGTAGTTATATTGCTACCATTTGTGTAAAAGGCAAGAAAAGAACACACACCATGATGCCAGGCATAAAGGCATGGAATCTCTTGGGATGAATACAAAGAAACAAATTACCTTGGTTTTCACTAGAAAGATGAGCTGGGTTTGCTGAAGAACAGAGTGTGGGAGAGACTATTTTAATCTTTTGTATCTTTTGAATTTTGCATCATGTGACTACATTAACTTTGTACCAGACAGACAGACTGAGAACACAATACAGCGTAAACCTATGGAAGGACAAAGACACCACCAGGTCATACAGGTCTCTAATAATAATTAAACACAGACGTTGAAGCATTTGGCTGCCAGAATAATCAATCCTAAGTTTAATAGTCTAACACAGTAGTTGTGTTAACATATTAGGGTGGTGTTTGGAATGTAACAATCAACCTGCCTCCCCTATCAACTTCATGAAACACATGGTCACCCAACACTTGAGCAAATACATGCTTCTGTTAGCAAGAACAGAGGATGAACTAACCAGTTAGGTAGTCAAACAAGAGCATCCTCCCATCTATGTAAGTATGTATGTATGTATTTTGGTGTGCACACACATGTAAACACACACACACAAAAAAGTATCACAATAAATGAGTAGACAGATTTTTAATACATTTTCCATTTCACAAATACTTGCTAAGGATACACAAGGAACAGTTATGAGTGTTTTCAGCAACAACTACCAGAAACATAGACCTAGTGTACCTTAACAAATTGGAGTTTACTTTTCCCAGCTAACAAGCAGTCTGGAGGAAAGTGGCTTCTGCATTTGTGGTAGCATGTCTACAGTGTCAAGGCCATTATTTCTGTGAGTCTCCTATCCATTCCCGTATGGCAACAAGATGGTTACTCTTACCCCAGGCATCACATCCATATTCAGGATAGGGAGAAGGTAAAGGAGGTGATGTCATCACTTTTAATCAAGAAAAGAAAAGACTGTCCCAGAAACCCTCAAGCTGACTCTTAATTGTAGCTCGTTAGCCTGACCTATATTGTATGGCTTTTCTGAAAAAGAGTCCTAAAACATAAATATTTAATTTTTACAGTATATTCAAGGAATGCAATGGCAAAATAAGTTCAGAATGACTACTGAACGAACCAGCCCACAGTGTGTGCTACAAGTACTGATAGGCTGTAAAAGTTGGCATGTAGGGGTGCTAAGTGTGACCCTAACAGTTTATATGCTTTATTGTCTGCTTTCAGAATATTTTAAAATATGACAGTATGACAGATTTTAGATTGGATACACAAGGTGACAAGTAAAAATACTGAAGACTTTTCATAAATCCAAAAATAAAAAATTAATGTACAAGTTATATATCTATATTTATGTGCCTTCTTATTAGAGGCAACTGACCTGCCAAATAAATGCACATCCAAAAGTTATACACATTTTCTTTCTGTATATTTCTCCTTAAATGTAAGTTTTCATTTGTTTAATGAATTATGTTATAATTGCAATTAATTTCTCAGGATCTATAGACAAGTTCTGTTCCCTCCAATTTGTTAAAGACTAAAGTTCTGTTATAACTTAAGTCACAAAGAGTTGTTAATTTTATTATAAGCTTTTCTGAAAAGAACATCAGTTACCCTATAGTGTCACCACCAGTCTGCAGTACAAAAGCATTACATACATACAAATATTTTTTCCTGAGCCATTTGCAGGTAAATTTCAAACATTGTAAGCCTTTTTCCTAAATACTATGTAAGAGACCCCCCCAAGAAAGACATTCTCTTACTAACTAGAATATTATTATGTTTAAGACTATTAATGATTCCAATTAACAAGACTATAAATTGGTAATTTTATGAATAATAAGTATTATCACTAAATCTGTTAAAACTTCTCCAAATATCTCCCCAAATATTTTTTAATCAAAGGCTAATCACAACTGTTTTTGTTTCAAGTGCCATATTTTCAAAATTATTCATCCAAAGGTAGTTAATTTTTACCTCTATCATTGTTACTGGCTGTCAGATGACTGGTATGTGGGTTGGAGTCTTTAAAATGGGCTTTTATATGTATAACATAGTCCCCTGTTTTGCCTTTTTGTATCTAAATGAAATACAACAAGAAATTCTTGAGAACATTATATTTTATAGGAAGAAAAGAAAAGTAGGGAAGGAAGACAGGGAGGATTATTTTTGACCTAAAAAAAAGAATGGAAATGCACATGAGCACATGTAAGTGCCCATGTGCACGCACACACACACACTCTCTTACAGCAAACATGCTCAAAATTTGCCCCCAAAATACAACTACAGAATTCTCAATCACAAACTCAAATAATAGGGACTGCTACTGAAGTGTGTTAAATAAACATAAATCTGCTACTTTAATCAAACAAAGAAAATACTCTGAGCTTACCCAATTTGAAACTGAAAATGAATCCAGAAGCAAGGTAACACAGCAGAAAATCAGCAGTGTCACTGAGCCTCAGACAGACTGTAAGAAGAGCTCCACATAAGCTTCCCACAATTAATGCTAATAAATGAACTGAGTTCTACTACATTCACAAAAGATTGAGAATAATGTTGTTTACATTCACTCTATTCTTCCCTCATAAATATGTGGTTTTCACAGATTCTAAAATCATAGTTTCTCTCAAATATCTGATGATTAAAAAAAAATAGGTTACAATATGGGGAAGCAACTTGACAACCATGAAAAGAACTCTATATTTATTAAAAGCATTATAATATATGATTTATTTATTTATCCACATCCACCAACTGTAATACAAGGTCTGTTCAAACTAACCAGTCAATATACTGTACAATTCAGCCTTCAGTTTCATATGATTTCATTTTCCTTTCCTTCTTGTGACATTATAATTTTGTGTTCTGAGTTTACTATAACTAATATTAATGGTTTTGTCCACATGCTCACAAAGTAAAGGAAAAGACACAAAACCTTTTAGATCACCTAATCGGTACCCTCAGGGATGAAAAAATGCTAATATGGAAACAAAGATCTTTATTTTTTTTTTCCTGTGGGATAAAACAAATGCCTTGTATGGTTTTAATTACATCCTAATATTTCATAAACATCTTTTAGCATCGGAAGAAAAATAAAGTACATATTGTGAAAAGCTCAGCAGCTCCCAATTTTGTGATGGCACCAACTTCTATAATCAAGTCTTAATCCCTACAACTGGCCACCTTTGAAATCAAATAGTTTTGAAATCAAAAAGTTTTGCCACTTTTGGGAACAAAACTATGGTACTTTTTAATGTAACATGTTTACAGAGGTGCTATTACCATTCTTCTTCCTCTTTGGTACTGTGCTTACTTTTTGCGTATAAACAAATATTACCAAATTATTTCTAGTTATCTAAATTCGGTAACTAATTTAAATAGTCTTTTCTTTGTTTCCCCAAAGGTCTATGTGAGTAAGAACATGTCTGCTAAGAACTATGGACAAATCATCCTCTGCTATGTAAAAATCTCCAAGTATCCAAAATATTTGGGATTTCCAGGATTTAGGAAGATGCTACAGCTCTTGTATAAACAGGAAAGCTAGGCCACAGGGAGAAAACCAAGGTCAGCTGTGAATGTGCAAAGCCCTGAAAAGTTACATTTCTTTTGCTGGCTTCCCATTTCTACTTATCCTGATAAGTCTACCTCATTAGTCTGCTGCTGATCAATTCTGTTAGTAATTTAATACAAAAGCAAGTTTTTCTTGTTTCTCATTTGTAAGAGGAGAGAAAGAAGAGAAAACTGATTGAGGCTGCCCAGAACAGCCTGACCCAATTTTATCCCAAGTTGTCCTTTAGGAAAAATGCATTTGCCATAACACAGAAGGTAACTTCTGGGTTTCTTGGAAACTGGGATGCTTCTATTTCTTACATTCAAAATGTACTGGGAAAAAAAAAACAAAAAGAAAAGACCAAAAAAAAAAAAAAAAAAAAAAAAACCAACTGAGGTGTTACTCAATTTAATAAGCAAGTGAACTATTTACTTTCAAAATGAATGCCCAGGTCGATAAATGTGATTTTTGGGGACAGCTGGGTAGCTTTGTTGGTTAAGCATCTGCCTTCAGCTCAGGTCATGATCCCAGGGTCCTAGGACTGAGTCCCATATTGGGCTCCTTGCTCAGCAGGGAGCCTGCTTCTCCCTCTGCCTGCATTGTCTGTCACTCCCCCTGCTTGTGCTCTCTCTCTCTCTCTCTCTCTCTGACAAATAAATAAATAAAATCTTTTTTTTTTAATGTGATTTTTAACCATCCTTTCTAGCCCAAAAAAAGTGTCAAATTTTTACTACTTTTAATAATTCCACTGAATATTATCTAATCACTCTTCCTATTATTATCACTCCTACCCTTCCTATATATTCTTTCTGCATCTTGATTTAAATAAGATATATAACTATTTCTTATTTTTTTAAAAGATTTTATTTATTTATTTGACAGAGAGAGAGAGATCACAAGTAGGCGGAGAGGCAGGCAGAGAGGGAGGGGGAAGCAGGCTCCCTGCTGAGCAAAGAGCCTGATGTGGGGCTCGATCCCAGGACCCTGAGATCTTGACCTGAACCAAAGGCAGAGGCTTAACCCAATGAGCCACCCAGGTACCCCAATATATAACTATTTCTTAAACTTGCATTTAAAAAATAAATAAAGGAGACCACACTGAGAAGTATTTCAAAGCTCACCATAGCAACTCCTCAGAAAGTGATGAACAAAGAGCAATTTTGCCATTAGCTTCCTAAAGAACATTCTTGAAGGCCCTTGGAAAACCATGTTCATTTCTAAAATGACTGTCTAAAAATTTAAATAAACAAAATAAAATGGGGGCGCCTGGGTGGCTCAGTGGGTTAAGCCTCTGCCTTCGGCTCGGGTCATGATCTCAGGGTCCTGGGATCAAGCCCCACATCGGGCTCTCTGCTGAGTAGAGAGCCTGCTTCCTCCTCTCTCTCTGCCTGCCTCTCTGGCTACTTGTGATCTCTGTCTGTCAAATAAATAAACAAAATCTTTTTTAAAAAGTAAATAAATAGACTATGGACTCTGAAAAACAATCTGAGGGGTTTGAAGTGGCAGCGGGGGTGGGAGGTTGGGGTACCAGGTGGTGGGTATTATTGAGGGCACGGATTGCATGGAGCACTGGGTGGGGTGAAAAAATAATGAATACTGTTATGCTGAAAATAAATTAATTTAAATAAATAAATAAAATGGCTGTCATCTTAACAGTTACTTGTTATTTTTCTTTTTGTCTCCATTCCATCCTCTCACTTAAATTTATCCTGATTTATAAAACTTTTACACATTTAGAAATAGTCTAGGATTTTACATATGTATTTTTGTTACACAGGAAGAAAAATATGATTTGCTTTGCAATTTTGTGCCTTCTATGAGATATAGTCCAGCTAAAGAAGAAAAGATGAAAAGCAAAGTAATAATCTTCAGTAAGTTTATATACTAAGCAGAGTTAAGCTGTGGATGCCAGTCTTCGATCACACTCTAAACCCTGAGTTGGTTTCCACAGGTGGCCCTGTACTTATGCCAAGGGATACAGGAGGGAAATGGCACCTGCCAGTTCCTTTACTTCTGGAAGGGTCTCTCTGTGAATGCTGCCTCTCTGGGACATGCTCCAAGATGACCAAATATCTTCCCCACTGTGTGCCCCAGGCACTCCTCAGATCACTGTTTCCATGCTGTGTATCCATGGGGTTGTTTGCCTGCCTCTCTCAAAGTCTATCCCAGACAAGCCTTCTGACCTTTAAAATTCCAGGCTCTCAGCCTCACTGGCTGCCAGATGTTACAAAATTCATTCCTTCTCACTTTCAAAGGCAATTACTATGGGTACTTGTTTTCCCTTTGTGCACGCCTGTGTGTTAGTCTGTCTTTCACCATTCTTCATTACTATGGCTCCCGCCCCACCTCCAGGACCACAGTCCCTTTCTCTCCCAAACTTGCCTCTCCACACTTCCTACTTTCTTCTCTACCTTTAGTTGTAGAATTTGTTCTGCCAGTCTACTGGTCAGTTTCTGATGTGTTTAGGATGACTGGATAGTTATCAAGTTTTATTTGTAGGATAATATGAGCGTTGGGTCAATCTCTTACTCTACCACCATCTAAACCCTGATTTTTAATACAGGTATAAATATTTACCCAAAGGAAACAAAAATACTGACTTGAAGGGATACATGCACCCCAATGTTTATAGCAGTATAATCAACAATAGCAAATTATGGAAAGAGTCCAAACGTCTACTGACTGACGAACAGATAAAGAAGATGTGGTATACATGTACAATGGAGTATTACTCGGCCATAAAAAAGAATAAAATCTTGTCACTTGCAATGATGTGTATAGAGTTAGAGAGTATTATGCTGTGAAGTAAGTGATTTAGAGGAAGACAAATGTCATATGATTTCATTCATGAGGCATTTAAGAAACAAAACAGATAAACATGGAAGGGTAGGGAAGAGAGAGGCAAACTAAAAAACAGATTCTTAACTATAGAAAAAAAAAAAGCCTGATGGTTACTGGAGGGAAGGTAGGTGGTGGAATGTTGAATAGGTGATGGGTATTAAGGAGGGCACTTGTGGTAAGTACCAGATGTTGCACATAAGTGATGAATCACTAAATTCTATACCTAAAACTAATATTGCATTGTATATACCTAGCTGGATTTAAATAAAAACTTAGAAGATTAAACAAATTAAAAATTTAAAAATTAAAAAGAAGTAACTTACAAGGGAAAAAACCGTAAGGCTAGCAGGAGATTTTTCAGCAGAAACCTTCCAAGCCAGGCATGGCATGATATATTTAAAGTGCTGAATGGGAAAATCCATGGCCAAGAATACTTTATCCACAAGGCTATCATTCAAAAAATAGAAGGAGAGATAAAGAGTTTCCTCCACAAACAAAAACTAAAGGAATTCAACCACTAAACCAGCCCTTCAAGAAATATTAAAGGGGACTCCTTGAGTGGAAAGAAGAGACCAAAAGTGACAATATAAAGGTAGGAAACACAAAAGCAGTAAAAATGAATATTTCTGTAAAAAATCAGTCATTGAATTCCCAAAATAAAAGGATGTAAAATATAACAACATATAACTACAATGTGAGGAGGAAAAGAGTAAAGAATGGGTTCAAACTTAAACGACTGCTGACTTAACACAGACTGCTATATGCAGAAGATATATATATATATCACATATCAAAGCCCACTAATAAATATGCAAAGAATGAGGAGAAAGAAATCTAAAAATATCACTAAGAAAATCAGCAAATCATGAAAGAAAGATAAGATCAGAGAAAATCTTCGAAGAAACCATAAAAAAATAATAAAATGACAATGAATGCTTACCTGTCAATAATTATTTTGAATGTAAATGGACTAAATACTCTAAGCAAAAGACACAGGATGACAGAATGGATTAAAGAAAGACAATAATCTATGTGATGCCTGTAAGAGACTCATTTTAGACCTAAAGACAACTGCAGATTGTGGACTCTGAGAAACAAACTGAGGGGTTTGGAGGGGAGGAGGATGGGAGGTTGAGTGAGCCTGGTGGTGGGTATTATGGAGGGCACGTATTGCATGGAACACTGGGTGTGGTGCATAAACAATGAATTATGGAACACTGACAAGAAATTTTTTAAAAAATAAAAAAAAAAGTCAGGAGATACAGAAACATCTATCATGCAAATGGATATGAAAAGAAAGCCAGAGTAGCAATACCTAGACAAAATAGACTTTAAAACAGAGACTGTAATAAGAGACAAAGAAAGACACTATATAATAATAAAGGGAACAATCCAACAAGAAGATATAACAATTGTAAATATTTATATACCCAATACAGAAACACCCAAATACATAAGTTAATAACAAACATAAAAGAACTAATCGATAATAATACAATAATAGTAGGATACTTTCACACCCCACTTATATCAATAGACAAATCTTCTAAACAGAAAATCCGCAAGGAAACAATGGCTTAGAACTATGACACACAAGGACAGATAAATTTAACAGATATATTCAGAACATTTCATCCTAAAACGGAATATATACTGTCTTCAAGTGCACATGGAACATCCTCTAGAATAAATCAATTATGAGCCCACAAAACAAGCCTCAACTAATTCAAGAAATCAAAATCATATCATGTATCTTTTCTGACCACAACTCTATGAAACTAAAAGTCAACCGCAAGAAAAAATCAAGAAAGACCACAGTCGTATAGGAGGTTAAATAACATGCTAATAAACAATGAATGGGTCAATGGGGGAAGGGGATGACATGGAAACAAATGAAAATGAAAACACAACAGTCCAAAACTTTTGGGATACAACAAAAGCAGTTTTAAGAGGTACATTTATAGCAACAGAAGCCCACCGCAAGAAGCAAGAAAAATCTCAAATAAAAAACCTAACCTTACACATAAATGTGGTAGAAAAATAACAATAAATATAATGTAAAACTAGCAGAAAGAAATAAAGATTAGAGCAGGAAAAAATGAAACATAAAGTAAAAGAGATCAAAAATTTAAAAAATCAATAAAATTGAGAAACCTATTATATGGTTTCACTTATTTGTGGAGCATAACAAAAAGCATGGAGGACATGGGGAGTTAGAGAGAAGGGGGTTGGGGTAAATTGGAAGGGGACGTGAATCATAAGAGACTACTGACTCTGGAAAACAATCTGAGGGGTTTGAAGTGGCAGGGGGGTGGGAGGTCGGGGTACCAGGTGGTGGGTATTATAGAGGGCACGGATTGCATGGAGCACTGGGTGTGGTGAAAAAATAATGATACTGTTATGCTGAAAATAAATAAATTTTTTAAAAAATTGAGAAACCTCTAACCAGACTTATCAAGAAAAAAAGAGGAAGGACTCAAGTAAATAAAATCACAAATGAGAGAGTAGAAATAACAACCAACACCATATAAATATAAACAACTATAAGACATATTACAAAAACTTCTAAGTCAACAAATTGGACAACCTAAAAGAAATCGATAATTCTTAGAAACACATAAACTACCAAAACTGAATCAGAAAGAAATAGAAAATTTGAACAGACCAATAATCAGCAAAGAAACTGAATCAGTAATCAAAAAAACTCCCAAGAAATAGAAGTCCAAAACCAGATGGCTTCCCAGGCAAATTCTACCAAACATCTAAAGAAGAGTTAATACTATTCTCTTCAAACTATTCCAAAAATTTAAAAAAGGAAGGAAAACTTCGAAATTCATTCTATGAGGCCAGCATTACCCTGATACCAAAATCATATCAGGACACCACTAAAAAAGATCCAATATTTCTGATTAACATAGATGTAAAAATCCTCAACAAAATATGAGCAAACTAGGGCGCCTGGGTGGCTCAGTGGGTTAAGCCGCTGCCTTCGGCTCAGGTCATGATCTCGGGGTCCTGGGATCGAGGCCCGCATCGGGCTCTCTGCTCAGCAGGGAGCCTGCTTCCCTCTCTCTCTCTCTCTGCCTGCCTCTCCATCTACTTGTGATTTCTTTCTGTCAAATAAATAAATAAAATCTTAAAAAAAAAATGAGCAAACTAAATCCATCAATACATTTAAAAAATTGTACAACAAAATCAAGGGGAATTAATTCCTGGATGCAAGGGTGATTCAATATTCACAAATCAATGTGATATGTCATTACATCAAGAGAAAGGATAAGAACCATACGACCATTTCAATAGACACAGAAAAAGCATTTGACAAAGTACAACATCATTCATAATTTAAAAAAAAAAACCTCAATAAAGTAGGTTTAGAGAGAACATACTCCAATATAATAAAGGCCATATATGAGAAACCCATAGCTAACATCATGTTCAACAGTAAAAAACTGAAAGCTTTTCCCCTAAGATAAGGAACAAGACAAAGACAACTATTCTCACCACTTTTATTCAACATAGTACTGAAAGTTCTAGCCGCAGCAATCAGACAAGAGGAAGGAATAAAAGGTATCCAAATGGGTAAGGAAAAGGTAAAACTTTCGCTATTTGCAGATGACATATACTATATATAGAAAAAACAGAAGACTTTACCAAAAAACTGTTAGAACTAGTAAACGAATTCAGTACAGTCGCAGGATACAAAATCAATGTGCAGAAATCTGTTGCATTTCTATATATTAGTTATGAAGAAACAGAAAGAGAAATTAAGAAAACAATCCCATGTACAATGGCACAAAAAATAATAAGATACCTAGGAATAAACCTAAGCAAGGAGGTGAAAGAACTGTATTCTGAAAACTATAAAACATTGATGAAAGAAACTGAAGATGACACAAAGAAATGAAAGGACATTTCATGCTCATGAATTGAAAGAACAAATATCCCTAAAATGTCTATATTACCCATAACAATCTAGAGATTTAATTCAATCCTTATAAAAATACCAACGGCACTGTTCACAGAACCAGCACAAACAATTCTAAAATTTGTACAAAAGACCCTGAAGAGCTAAAGCAGTCTTGAAAAAGAAAAGCAAAGGCATCACAATTCTATACATCAAGTTATACCACAAATCTGCAGTGATCAAGACAGTAAGGGACTAGCACAAAAATAGACACACAGATAAATGGAATAGAATAGAAAATCCAGAAATGGATGCACAACTATATGGCCAATTAATCTTCAACAAAACAGGAAAGAATATCCAATGGGAAACAGTCTCTTCATTAAGTGGTGCTGGGAAAACTAAAAAACAACATGCAAAAGAAAAAGAAACTGGAAAACCTTCTTACATCACACACAAAAATAAACTCAAAATGGATTAAAGACCTAAATGTGAGACCTGAAACCATAAAAATCCTAAAGGAAAACTCAGGTAGCCATAGCAACTTTTTTCTAGATAGGTCTCCTGAGGCACAGGAAACAAAAACAAAAATGAACTATTAGGATTATGTCAAAATAAAAAGCTTCTGCCTAGCAAAGAAAACAATCAGCAAAACTAAAAGGCAAACTACAGAACAGGAGAAGATACCTGCAAATGACATATCTGATAAAGGGTTAGTATCCAAAATATATAAAGGGCATTTAAAACTCAATACCTGAAAAATTGTTGATAGCATTTTGCATTTCAAAATAAACTTATCATGTTAATAAAGTGTAAGAATATTCCCCAAAGAAACTAAAGAACACCAAACAAATACCTTAGAAAGTCAAAGAGAAGAAGAAATTTGATATTTACAGGTAACATTTTATCAACTATTATATTTAGTAGTGAGCAGAACTAACTAAAAAATGTACTGTGACATTACTTGTTCAGAACTGGGCTAGAAGCTTTAATACCACCCTGAAGTTCACATACCACACGTACAGTCACAGTCTGCATGGAAAAAAAGAATAATTCATGAAACCAAGTTCATTCAAAAATAACCATGAATAGGAAAAGTCACATCTGAATCATTGTAAGAGCTTTTAAATGTGTGTGTAATCACTTAAAAAGCACAACTAAAAAGGAAATCTATTTATTTCTTTTCCCCACTTAACTAAGCATTCAGTCTATAATCAGCTGGTTAGCATGAAGTATTATTAAGGCACTATTTTTACAGTACCCATTTTTATGGGTTTTGTATGTTATACAAACAGTGGTTTTTTAAAAAAATGCATGAATTGGTTATTCTCTTTCATGCTTCCTATATTAAGTCAAACCAAAGCTCTGGATCTTGGCATAATGGTAATACAAGTGGAAACAAAAACAGTTCAATCTTCAAAATGTCTTTCAATTTTACTCTATTCATTCTATCACATTAAAGTTTCATTTATCAAAAATAGATTTTTAAAGAGCCCTGCATTTAAGGTAATTTCAGGGTTTGCTTCAAATTACAAAAAAAAAAAAATAGGAAATAACAAGTCACTGACTAGAAAAATATATAAAAACCAATTATTTAATCATAAGTGTAAAATTAGTTTTTAAAAAAATCCCTTATTGCTGCAGAAGGTCACAGGTATCAAACATATCACCACTCAAAAGACAGGGATATTTTAAGATTCTGTAGAGATGGTTACTGCTACACCATTTTTCAATCTTTCATTGTAGATAATTTTACTATTAATAAAAGTCAAATGTCAATTAAAAAAAAATCACCCAAACAATACAGAGAAAAATGGTCAAGAGCTGTGAGCAGATAATTCACAGATTAATATAAAAGGCCAAGTTACATGTGAAAAGTTGCTCAACCACATATATGCTCAAGCTCTTGATGCTTATCTCATCAAGAAAAGATGAGTTAAAACTAGAAATCATTTTTTTAATCCATAACTTCGGGTATCGTTTAAAAGTTGATGATAACCATTAGAAAAGAGTGTGAAGGTGACTTCTAGTTTCTGGTCCAGCGTGTAAGGATCTTGGAAGTTGTCATTCTATCCCAACAAGTGAAAAGCTGAACTGAGGTGGACAAGATGGCGGGGTACTAGGAAGAGGCGTCTTTTCAGCTGGTACCCCAAAGTGAGCTGATTACCTACCAAAGAACTCTGATCACCCATGAAATCAGCCTGAGATCAGAATTATACACGTCTGGATCTCTACAGGGGCAGAAGATGCCAGTGAGCAGGTAAAGCGGAATGGGAACAGCGGACTGAGATCGGAAGATAAACAAAAGGGGGAGGGAGCCACCAGAGGCGACCGGTGCAAAAGTAATACCCCGATACGAGCGAGAGTGCCCTGCGTCTGGGGACCAGCATTAACTCGGAGACTGGTTGAAAGCACTCCAAAAGAGCAAAGGATCGCGGGGGCAAATTGTGGGAATTGGGGCGGCTAGGGACAGGGGCTTGAGTCCCCGGTCCCAGACGGCCTCCCCGGCGCGGAGGCAGAGAGAGTGCGGCGGAGAAACCGGCTCCTGGTCCCTAAGCCGCCAGCGTGCCCCAGAGCGCGGGGTTCCGGCTCCTGTGAGGGGATGGGAGCCGCGCCGGTCTGCAGAACGCGCGCTAGCCCTACCACAAAGCTTGAGATGCGCGTGCACGTCGCTCCAGCTCTCCTGGGTTTCTAAGGCCCTGGGGCGCTTCTTGACCCGGGCCACTGTTTCAAAGTCTAAGGCGCGGGCCCGCGAAACTCTTCCCCGGACAGAGGCGCGCAAAAGCCCAGCCTGCGGCTTACGGACCAGCGCCCCGTTCTCAGTGCCCGACCCACAGCCGCCTCTGAAAAGAAGTGCGCGCAAGCCGGGCACTCCCAGCCCCGGCCAGCGGCAAAATCTCAGTGTGCGATCGCTGCTTGGAACCTCTCTGGCGGTCAGGAGCTCCCAGACAGCCGCCACTGCCTTGGCTTTGGGGACGAGCAAAAGATCCTGCGCCCCCAGGGTCTGCAACTTGGAACCTGCACTGCCAGCGTCCAAGGGGGAATTGATTCAGCTTCTGCACCCAGACTGAGGCTTCTGAGACAGAGATCAGGAAGTGTTCCAGGGTGCACCTTGACTGCACCAGAGTTGATACATCCAGCTACATCTGTTCAGTCTTCTCCCACCAAAATGACTAGGAGGAGGAATGCCCAACAGAAGAAAAATACAGAGGATGGACCTTCCGCAACAGAGCTAACGGCTATCAACATAGACAATATGTCGGAAAGAGAATTCAGGCTAACAATTATCCAGGCAATAGCTAGGTTGGAGAAAGCCATGGATGACCAAACAGAATTGATTAGAGCCGAACTGAAAGCGACCAGACAGGATGTTCACAATGTTAGGGCGGAGCTTAAAGCTACCAGGGAGGAGGTCCACAATGCTCTCAATGAGTTCCAATCCAATCTAAACTCTCTCAAAGCTAGGGTAACTGAGACAGAAGATAGAATTAGTGATCTGGAAGACAAACAGATAGAGAGAAAGGATCAGGAGGAAGCCTGGAACAAACAGCTTAGATCCCACGAAAGCAGAATTAGGGAAATAAGTGATGCCATGAAGCGTTCCAACGTCAGAATTATTGGAATTCCTGAAGGGGAGGAGAAAGAAAGAAGTCTAGAAGATGTCGTGGAACAAGTCCTTCATGAAAACTTTCCGAATCTCGCGAATGAAACCAGCGTTCATGTACTAGAGGCTGAACGGTCTCCACCCAAGATTATACACTCCAAAAAAACATCACGACACCTGATAGTCAAATTGAGAAATTATAATTGTAGGTATAATCTCTTGAAAGCTGCCAGGGCAAAGAGGCTCCTTACTTACAGAGGGAAGCCCATCAGAATAACGTCAGACCTGTCCACAGAGACCTGGCAAGCCAGAAGAGGCTGGCAAGATATATTCAGGGCACTAAATGAGAAGAACATGCAGCCAAGAATACTTTATCCAGCAAGACTGACATTCAAAATGGATGGAGAGATAAAGAGTTTCCAAGACCGGCAAGACTTAAAAGACTATGCAACCACCAAGCCGATACTGCAGGAAATATTAAGGGGGGTTCTATAAAAGAGGAAAAATCCCAAGAATAGCATTGGACAGAAATATAGAGACAGTCTACAGAAAGAAAGACTTCAAAGGTAACTCGATGTCAATAAAAACGTATCTATCAATAATCACTCTCAATGTGAATGGCCTAAATGCACCCATAAAACGGCACAGGGTTGCAGATTGGATAAAACGACAGGACCCATCCATATGCTGTCTACAAGAGACCCATTTTGAACCTAAAGATACACGCAGACTGAAAGTGAAGGGGTGGAGAAGCATCTTTCATGCCAATGGGACTCAAAAGAAGGCTGGGGTAGCGATTCTCATATCAGATAAATTAGACTTCAAACTAAAGACTGTAGTCAGAGATACAGAAGGACACTACATAATCCTTAAAGGGACTATCCACCAAGATGATCTAACAATTGTAAATATCTATGCTCCCAATATGGGAGCAGCCAATTACTTAAGAAAACTGTTAATCAAGATAAAGAGTCATATTGATATGAATACACTAATCGTAGGTGATCTTAACACGCCTCTTTCAGAATTAGACAGATCATCGAAGCAGAAAATCAATAAAGAAACAAGAGCATTGAACGACACATTGGACCAGATGGACCTCATAGATATATACAGAACATTCCACCCTAAAACAGCAGAATACTCATTCTTCTCAAGTGCACACGGAACCTTCTCCAGAATAGACCACATACTGGGTCACAAATCAGGACTCAGCCGATACCAAAAGACTGAGATTATTCCCTGCATATTCTCAGATCACAATGCTTTGAAACTGGAGCTCAATCACAAGGAAAAGTTCCGAAGGAACTCAAACACCTGGAAGCTAAAGACCACCTTGCTTAAGAATGCTTGGATCAACCAGGAGATCAAAGAAGAACTGAAACAATTCATGGAAACCAATGAGAATGAAGACACTTCGGTCCAAAACCTATGGGATACAGCAAAGGCGGTCCTAAGGGGAAAATATATAGCCATCCAAGCCTTGCTCAAAAAAATTGAAAAATCCAGAACACACCAGCTGTCTCTACACCTTAAAGAACTGGAGGATCAACAACAAATCAAACCAACTCCACACATAAGAAGGGAAATCATCAAGATTAGAGCTGAGATCAATGAGGGAGAAACCAGAGATACAGTAGAACGTATCAATGAAACTAGAAGCTGGTTTTTTGAAAGAATCAATAAGATCGATAAGCCACTGGCTACACTAATCCGAAAGAAAAGAGAGAAATCCCAAATTCATAAAATTATGAATGAAAGGGGAGAGATCACAACTAACACCAAGGAAGTAGAAACAATCATCAGAAGTTACTACGAACAGTTATATGCCAATAAGCTTAGCAACCTAGATGAAATGGATGCATTCCTGGAAAAATATAAACTACCAAAATTGAACCAGGAAGAAATCGACAACCTGAATAGACCGATATCTAATAACGAGATTGAAGCAGTGATCAAAAATCTCCCAAAAAACAAGAGCCCAGGACCTGACGGATTCCCTGGGGAATTCTACCAAACCTTCCAAGAAGAAATAACACCTATTCTCCTGAAGCTGTTTCAAAAAATTGAAGCAGAAGGAAAACTTCCAGACTCTTTCTATGAAGCCAGCATTACCCTGATCCCCAAACCAGGCAAGGACCATACCAAAAAGGAGAATTTCAGACCAATATCACTGATGAATATGGATGCTAAGATTCTCAACAAGATCCTAGCCAACAGGATCCAACAACACATTAAAAAGATTATCCACCATGATCAGGTGGGATTCATCCCTGGGCTACAAGGATGGTTCAACATTCGCAAATCAATCAATGTGATACAACAAATTAATATGAGAAGAGAGAAGAACCACATGGTCCTCTCAATTGATGCAGAAAAAGCATTTGACAAAATCCAACATCCGTTCCTGATTAAAACGCTTCAAAGTATAGGGATAGAGGGAACATTCCTGAACCTCATCAAATCTATCTATGAAAGACCCACAGCAAATATCATCCTCAATGGGAAAAAGCTTGCAGCCTTCCCGTTGAGATCAGGAACAAGACAAGGATGCCCACTTTCACCACTCTTGTTCAACATAGTATTAGAAGTCCTAGCAACAGCAATCAGACAACAAAGAGAAATAAAAGGTATCCAAATTGGTAATGAAGAAGTCAAACTCTCTCTCTTCGCAGATGACATGATTCTTTATATGGAAAACCCAAAAGACTCCACCCCCAAACTACTAGAACTCATACAGCAATTCAGCAGCGTGGCAGGATACAAAGTCAATGTGCAGAAATCAGTGGCTTTCTTATACACTAACAAGGAAAATACAGAAAGGGAAATTAGAGAATCAATTCCATTTACTATAGCACCAAGAACCATAAGATACCTGGGAATAAACCTAACTAAAGAGGTAAAGGATCTATACTTGAGGAACTATAGAACACTCATGAAAGAAATTGAAGAAGACACAAAAAGATGGAAAACCATTCCATGCTCTTGGATCGGAAGAATAAACATCGTTAAAATGTCTATACTGCCTAGAGCAATCTATACTTTTAATGCCATTCCGATCAAAATTCCACCGGCATTCTTCAAAGAGCTGGAGCAAATAATCCAAAAATTTGTATGGAATCAGAAGAGACCCCGAATCGCTAAGGAAACGTTGAAAAACAAAAATAAAGCTGGCGGCATCACCTTACCTGATTTCAAGCTTTATTACAAAGCTGTGATCACCAAGACAGCATGGTACTGGCATAAAAACAGACACATAGACCAGTGGAACAGAGTAGAGAGCCCTGATATGGACCCTCAACTCTATGGTCAATTAATCTTCGACAAAACAGGAAAAAATATACAGTGGAAAAAAGACAGTCTCTTCAATAAATGGTGCTGGGAAAGCTGGACAGCTATATGTAGAAGAATGAAACTCGACCATTCTCTTACACCGTACACAAAGATCAACTCAAAATGGATAAAAGACCTCAACGTGAGACAGGAATCTATCAGAATCTTAGAGGAGAACATAGGCAGTAATCTCTTCGATATCAGCCACAGCAACTTCTTTCAAGATACGTCTCCAAAGGCAAAGGAAACAAAAGCGAAAATAGACTTCTGGGACTTCATCAAAATCAAAAGCTTCTGCACAGCAAAGGAAACAGTCAAAAAAACAAAGAGGCAACCCACGGAATGGGAGAAGATATTTGCAAATGACAGTACAGACAAAAGGTTGATATCCAGGATCTATAATGAACTCCTCAAACTCAACCCACACGAAACAGACAAACACATCAAAAAATGGGCAGAAGATATGAACAGACACTTCTCCAATCAAGAAATACAAATGGCTATCAGACACATGAAAAAATGCTCATCATCATTAGCCCTCAGGGAGATTCAAATTAAAACCACATTGAGATATCACCTTACACCAGTTAGAATGGCCAAAATTAACAAAACAGGAAACAACATGTGTTGGAGAGGATGTGGAGAAAGGGGAACCCTCTTACACTGTTGGTGGGAATGCAAGTTGGTGCAGCCTCTTTGGAGAACAGTGTGGAGATTCCTCAAGAAATTAAAAATAGAGCTTCCCTACGACCCTGCAATTGCACTCCTGGGTATTTACCCCAAAGATACAGATGTCGTGAAAAGAAGGGCCATCTGTACCCCAATGTTTATAGCAGCAATGGCCACAGTCGCCAAACTATGGAAAGAACCAAGATGCCCTTCAACGGATGAATGGATAAGGAAGATGTGGTCCATATACACTATGGAGTATTATGCCTCCATCAGAAAGGACGAATATCCAACTTTTGTAGCAACATGGACGGGACTGGAGGAGATTATGCTGAGTGAAATCAGTCAAGCAGAGAGAGTCAATTATCATATGGTTTCACTCATTTGTGGAGCATAACCAATAGCATGGAGGACAAGGGGCGTTAGAGAGTAGTAGGGAATTTGGGTAAATTGGAAGGGGAGGTGAACCATGAGAGACTATGGACTCTGAAAAACAGTCTGAGGGGTTTGAAGTGGCGGGGGGGTGGGAGGTTGGGGTACCAGGTGGTGGGTATTATAGAGGGCACAGCTTGCATGGAGCACTGGGTGTGGTGAAAAAATAATGAATACTGTTTTTCTGAAAATAAATAAATTGGGAAAAAAAAAAAAAAAAAAGAAAAGCTGAACTGAAAAAAATCAACAACTCCTCTTAGATCCATCATAAAAGTGAGGTCACAAGGTAAATAACTGCCCCTGAAATTGGAGACAGTCAGATACAAAGAACCACAACTTATCAGAGCACAAAACCATGAACAGAACCCTCCACAGAGCTAGTGGCAGGGAAGGAAAACCAGAACTGTAATTGAAGAACTGCTGGAGTCTCAGTGTGGACAAGTCCCTGAGTTAAAAGCTCTTCAGAGGGTGGGGCGCGGGTGTTGAGGAATAGGATGACACTTTTGTGAGTTTTACCTCCTAGAGCTCCACCAGGTTTTCACAGTAGTGAAAACTGGAGAAAAATTCCTTCATGCTTCTAGGAGGAGGAGAAAAGGAACCATTTTTAAATATAAGAGAGCATTCTGTTCTTACTAACAACGCTTGCCCTCAAGAGAATCATTTTTTTTATTATGTTCAGTTTGCCACTGTGTAGTACATCATTAGTTTTTAATGTACTGTTCGATGATTCATTAGTTATGTATAACACCCAGTGCACATCACCCTATTACCCCCCCTTCACCCCTCTCCCTTCTGAGACCCTCAGTTCGTATCCCGAGGTCCATAGTCTCTCATGGTTCATCTCCCTCTCTGATTTCTCCCCCTTCAGACTTCTCTCCCTTCCCCTGTAGTCATGTGTGCTATTGCTTACGTTCCACATATGAGTGAAGTCATATGATAATTGTCTTAAGAGAAACTATTTTGCCAGAGCCTAGTCTGTGGGGTTTTATCAGACAAGGAATTTAAAAGAACTATGATTCATATGCCAAGGGCTCTAATGAAATAGTAGACAAGAAGTAAGAACAATGGATAATATAAGCACAGAGATGGAAAGTCTAAGAAAGAATACAAAAGAAATCCTAGAAATCAAAAACACTAAGGATATGCAAACAT
Organism: Neogale vison; assembly: GCF_020171115.1. Lineage (NCBI taxonomy): Eukaryota > Metazoa > Chordata > Mammalia > Carnivora > Mustelidae > Neogale > Neogale vison. The sequence continues at coordinate 38,774,908 of NC_058098.1, forward strand.
CTAAAACTGAAGAAGCAAAAAGAAAAAAGACAAGAAAAGCAGAACAGAATATTCAAGAACTATGGAACAACTACAAAACATATTACCTAAATGAAACAGAATACCAAAAGAAGAGAGAAAGGAACAGAAGAAATATCTGAAACAGTGACTGAGAGTTTCTCCAAATTAACACCAGACACCAAATCACAGATCCAGGAAGCTCAGAGAAGAGGCAAGATAAATGTCCCAAAAAACAATATCCAGGTAATCATATTCAAGTACAGAAATTCAAAGATAACGATAAAAATCTTAAAAGAAGCTACAGTGGAAAAAAACACCTTACCCACGTAGAAGCAAAGACAAGAATTATGTCTGACTTCTCAGAAATCATGGGATAAAGGAGAGTGATGTGAAATATTTCAAGCGTTAAAAGAAAAAAACAGCAACAAAACATACACACACAAACTCCACCACACTTGGATGAGTGGACTGAAAAATTGTCTTTCAAAAGGAGAAATAAAGACTTTCTCCGACAAACATTAAGGGAATTTGTTGCCAGTAGACCTGCCTTGCAAGAAATATAAAAGAGAAGGAAACTGACAAGCCAGAAACATGATTCTACATAAAGGAAGAACATTAGAAAGGTAATAAGAGAAGGTTAAATAAACTTTTCTTTTTCTTTTCTTTTATTTTTTTTTAAGATTTATTTATTTGAGAGAGAAAGAGAGCATACAGGAGCAGGGGGGGGGGCAGAGTGAGAAGCCGACTCCCAGCTGAGCAGGGAGCTGGCTGTGAGGCTTGATCCTAGAACCCCAAGGGCATGATCTGAGCCAAAGGCAAGCACTTAACCAACTGAGCCACATAGGCACCCCTAAACTTTAATTTTTCTTATTTATAAGTGATCCAACAGACAGTAATTTGTTCAAAATAATAAAAGCAACAATGTATTTAAGTGTGTGTGTGTGTGTGTGTGTGTGTGTATTTATACATGATTATGTATGCCTGAAATAAATGACAGCAATGCTATAGGGATGAGAGGGAGGAATTAGGAATTTTTTATTTGTGGTACTTGTACTATCTGTGAAGCAATACAGTATTATTTTAAAGTAGACCTAGATTAGTTATAAATGTATATTGTAAACTGCAGAGCAACCACCAAAAAAACAGCTTTAAAAATTGATATGCTACAAAAGGAGAGAAAATGGCATTGTGTAAAATGCTCAGAGTATAGAGAAACAGACATTCCCCCATGGGAAAATGATATAAACAAAATTCAGAAAACATGAATCTTTCCAGTAGAGTATCGAATAAATTATGGAACCACAGAATTATTCAGCTATAAACGTATACATACTTATATATTAAAAGCATCAAGATATGAGGCAGCTGGGTGGTTCAGTCAGTTAGCATCTGCCTTTGGCTCAGGTTATGATCCCAGGGTCTGGGATCAAGCGCCTGCCCTGGGCTCCCTGCTCAGCTAGGAGCCTTATTTCCCCCTCTTCCTCTCCCGCTCCCCCTGCTTGTGCTCTCTCTCTCATGAATAAAATCTTTTTTTAAAAAAAGCACCAAGATATGTTAAGTGAAAAGTATTCTGCAAAACAATATATTAGAAATCTCTCCTATATAATTGTTTAAAATGATGAGAGAGGGAGAGAGGATGGGGGTGAGAGGTACATGGACAAACAGAATGGACTATGAAGCCACAGTCCAAATTGTCAGCAGTGGTTCTTTTGGCAAGAGCAACAGGACTTAGAGTAAATGGAAATGGGTATCTGTCTGGATTACTATATAAAATCTTTCTATATATACATTGCAATGACAATCTCTAGACATATTATTTATGCAAATGCTTTTTTTAAAGAAAAAACAAAGAAAGTAATCAGAATATAGTGGTGTCTTTCCTTAAAACCAAGAGAGTGGTTGCTAGCTTGTCTCAGTTACTACCTGAACGATTTCAACCAAATTACTTCAAATAGGAAATTGAGATCCACCATTAACAATTTTAGGGACGCCTGGGTGGCTCAGTTGGTTAAGTATCTGCCTTAGGCTCAAGTCATGATCCCAGCGTCCTGGGATCGAGTCCCACATGGGGCTTCTTGCTCAGCAGGGAGCCTGCTTCTCCCTCTGCCTCTGCTTGCCACTCTGTCTGCCTGTGCTCGCTCTCTCTCTGACAAATAAATAAACAATTTTAATTTATAGGCCAATTAAGGAGCAACTCGATTTCCAACTACACTGTCACACAAATAGTTTAGATTGGCCTGTGAACAAACCAAGGATCCAATAGAATTTTGGAGCTATCTGGCCCCTCATTTTATACACGAGGAAACTGAGAACAAAGAGACCTGTCCTAAAACAAACAACTAATTTCATCACTGTTAAAAGAGGAATGAACTCAACCTTCTTGCTCCTTTTCCAGCCCTCTGGTAAATTCAATTTATTTCTTCTAGCTACTTTATAAGTTTCATCTGTGGTTCTTGAAAATTCCCAAGTGGTTCCGGAAAATATTCGTTTTCCAATCCCTTTCCAAATCACCTGATTAAAAAGAATTCCACATTTTCAGGTTGGATACAGTAGAGAATTCATAGAACTCAGCATGGTGAAGGAATTTAGAAACTGTTTGTCTAACATAAGAAAGAAAAAGAAAGAAAGAAAGAAAGAAAGAAAGAAAGAAAGAAAGAAAGAAAGAAAGAAAAGAAAGAAAAGAAAGAAAGGGAAGGAAGAAAACTTAAGTAACTTGCTACATCCAATGAGTCAGACACAGTCCAGAGTGGAACCCAACTTTGCTAACCCCCAGGAGAGTAGCCCCCTCTTGGGAGAAATCAGAAGGGGAGACAAACCATGAGAGACAATGGACTCTGAGAAACAAAGTGAGGGTTTCGGAGGGGAGGAGGGTGGGAGGTTCGATGAGACTGGTGGTGGGTATTGTGGAGGGCACGTATTGCATGGAGCACTGGGTGTGGTACATAGACAATGAATTTTGGAACAATGAAAAGAAATAAAATAAAATGGGGGGAAAAAAGGCACTACAATCCTACAGAAAGAATATATACTAACTGGGTGACATTGGGCAAGTCATTAAACTTCAAAACTAAGTTTCTTCAAATATTAAATAAACAGGGGTCAATCAGGTGAGCTCTGAAGTTTCTTATATCCATGATTCTGGAATTTTTAAGACAGGATTCAAATGCACCATTAAATCACGGGATCCCAGTGGCAAAATGAAATACTGCAGTCCAACTCGTTAAGTAGCTTCAAAGAGCTATAGAGAAGGAGAACATAGACAAACAGCAGAGAATAGAATGGAGTTCAGGAACTCCTTGGCATGGACCCAAATCTGGAAAAGTAGAACTAGCTGGGAATCTGTGATTTTAGATCCAGTAAAGTCCTCCAGAAAGTTGCCATGTGCCATAATTCCACATCTACCACAGGTTCTCAGGAAGTTTGACATCTTGCTTTCATCTCTTACTATTCCTTCCCACTAATGTTCTGGGAATGCACCTAATATAGCTGGACAACTAATAACAAATTACATAAATTATACATGCTATTAGAATCAACAATTTGATTTCCTTTAAAATAGTATTCAACAGTTGGTAACTGTTAAAAGATCTAAACAATAATACCTAAGTCTGATTCTGACATATTTGAGGATATAGTAACACGAATGTAATCAACCTATTTCTGAAAAATCATGAGAGGCAGACCTCAAAGGCCTGTTTCTAACTCATTCCTCAGCTCACATTTTGCTATTAGGCAATTCTTGCTAGCAGGCATATAATTAATACCATTACTTATGTCTTCATAACCTCAGTTCAAATAACTGTAAGAAAGCACCTCTACAAAATCTCTTCATATTGAATTCTTTTCCTACAGTTATTCAGTCTGTTCTTCCTTCAAATATACCCAATTCTTTCCTACCCATCATCTGTTGTTCTTTCTCTCTTTGCCCTAAAAATATTTACTGATAGGGCATAATACTAAAGGCCTGAACAATAATGAAATACAGTCTTATCCCCATCCCCAGAATCTTCCATTGAACTCATAAGTTGTATGCTTATCTAGTTGATATGTTTTATCCTTTAAGCTTCTAAGTGGATTTTCATCAATTCTAAGTAGAGACACCTTTGGGATAAAATGTGTTTTGAGTAGGTAAATCCTAAATTTGGGCAGGATAAGTGGTTTAGAGCTCCCTACGAATACCCTAAAGGTAGGACTGGGGCTAGGGTGTCACTGAACATGTTGGCACTGGTGGGAAAACCAAGGAGGAAAGAACTGATCACTGGCATAGGTTTCTGTCCCCTTTTCCAAGCCGGTGAGGGTAGAGGGAAAAAAAGGAGACAAATAAAAAAGCCTGAGCTGGATCTGGAGGATCCAAGAATAGATGAGGGCTCAAGACACAGAAAGCTAGGTAGGGAATTTCCCTATTCCAATTCCACACTCAGGACAGTAAGATGTTCTGGAAGTAAAGCAGAAAAACTAGCCTGATATATTTGGGCAATGAGGACTTGACATTCTCACTGATTATTCCAGAAGTTTCAGACCATCTGATTCTACTACCACTAGCATCTACTGTCAGTGGATGCTATGTGTACTAGGGAAACCATAGGCTATAACAAGACCATGGACACCATAGTGAATTCAGCAGCAGTAAAAGCCAATAACTCATAAGGAGGTGAAGACAAGTCCCATTTCAGGAGAAGCCAACAGTAGGGGAGGGACCATGTACCAGATGGTCCCCCCAATAATGACAAAGAAGCTTCCTTGAATCCCACTGCCACCTAGCAGAGAGAGAAATGTGGCAAACAAATACAAAGTGCCATGTATAGAGAGACTAGGCTTACATGGAAGGAACTAGCAAAATGAAGGCAAGAAGTCAGGCACTAAACTGAGTTAAGATAAACACTTACAAAAGGCACCTTTCCTGCGATTTCCAGCATGGGCTGGGAAGGAGAGACGGTTTGGGTGTGGACCTCTGGTGAAGTCTGCCCCAGCCACAGGCCCAGAACACAGTCCCTCTGTGACTCTGAAGCCTAAGTCTGGGCCTGGCAATACATCCCCTACAGCTGCACAGGACTCCCTTGGCAAGGCCCCACACACCCTGCATATAGCTCCTGTGGCCCAGAGAGTCAAACAGGAAGCAGTCAGTCCCTCTACAAGCCCTCTGTGGCCTGTGGGCTCTAAAGTCCTCTGTGTCTTCTGCCCCCACCACTGCCAGGCTCCCACCGCACACCCGGCCACTATGTACTAATCATCTGCTCCGTCTGCACTCAAGAGTAGCCTACAGTCTGTGCAGCAACTCCAGATCAGTCCCAGCCTGGCCAAACTGGTGAACTTCTCCACTACCTGGTGGCCAAACCATACCTTCTTCATCAAGGTCTGTGCCCCTTCCAAGTATGTCCTTACTTGGACACTCTCTCAGCTCTAGAGTACCACCTAAAGTTTCTTTATATCTTACAGGTACTCTTTCCACATAGTTGACAATTCTTTATGTTAAACTTCCCCTGATTAACCTAATGTATAGTTTGTTTTTTAAGATTTTATTTATTTGTCAGAGAGAGAAAGAGCACACAAACAGAGGGAACAGCAGGCAGAGGGATAAGCAGGCTCCCTGCTGAGAAGAAGCCCAATGCAGGACTCTATCCCAGAACCCTGGGATCATGACCTGAGCTGAAGGGAGACACTTAAGCAACTGAGCCACCTAGGCATCCCCAACATATACTTTCTATCTCCTAATTGGACCAAGAGGGCTATATCCACCTAGTCTCAAAATCTGAATCTACCAATATTTCCACTTTCTCCATTTCCTCTCTATCCCTTGGACCATTCCCAGCCCTTCATCTCTCTTTCCTATAGAGGTGGTCTTGTACAACCTTAGATCTATTTTATAAACCCTCCCCCAAAATATCATTTGTCAACTTAGAAACATATAAGGGTTCTCTCCTTCCTATCAGATCAAATATGAACTCCTACATTGAGATTTTAAGGAACTCTGTGTCCTGGCCTCACCAGCCCCACTGCCCATAAGGAATACTTCATGCCAGGTAAGAGTCATATAGGTGCCTAGACCTCCTGATACTGATACCACATCCTACTGTCATGACTGTGTTTATGCTCCTCTCTTCTCCCTCTTTTACCACTTATCCCAGAGCCTTCTGGGACCAGTTCTAAGAGGCCCCATCCAAGAATTCTTTTGGAAACAATTTCTTCCTACGCTTTTGTCTGCATTGTCCTCATCACATAATTAGCATCTCATTATACCCTGTCTTAATTCTCCAACTAGAGATACAATCTCCCAGATTAACACTGTAATATGCTTCTCTATTTATTCATGGCTATTACCCTAACTTATTTTCAACTCTACTTTATTTGTCTTACACAACTTTATTATTCTTCGCACACTGGTAAGTTCAATGTTACATGATGGGAAAAGCAGACTAAGTCAAATAGTTTTAATCCTATGTAACAGTTATGGATAGGATCACTGAGAGGCTATATAAAATCTTTCTACAGAAAGAAAAGGCACCCCTTCCTCCAAACTGATGCAGCCTCACATCTGGTTACATAGCTTGGCAAACAGAACCCAAGCAGGATTTCAACTCAGCCCTATACAACTGTACATGGCAGCACTGGATTCATTAATGTATCACCGACCAAAAGAAGAGTCAAAGTGTATTATAAAAGAACTTTCAAAAAATGTTGTCCATTCAATTGTTTTAGTAGAATTTTATGCTACTATATATCACTCTAGTCCTAGATAGTGTCTCCCAACTTGGGTATTAGATTAGTTTTATGGCAAATTTCATCCATTAGTTGCTATCTCATGACCAATATTAATTGGGGGTCTAAGTCTATGCTAGGCCCTGGAGCTAGGCCCTGTGGAACAAATATAGTATCTGACTGGTTTACAGCTCAGTGAATCAATCTATATTGAAAAGAACACAATTTTCTCATGTTATACTTACTGATAAACTTGTTTTGCATAGTCTCCAACAGTGCTTGGTGAGCATCTTCAGCTTGTAAAGCGTGTGAACATTCTCTAGCCAGTATGGTGCGCACAAGATGCTCCCCACATCCTAGAAATAAAAGGAAACCAAGAATAGTTGAGGAAAAGCAGTGCTAAACATCCTTGTCTTATTAGCATTAGAACACCCTTAAATGCCACTTAAGAAGTAGCTGTTTTGGAGAATAATTCAATGATGGATGAAATGACTTCTATGAGCAATCTAGAATTTTGGTAATAAGACTCAGCAGAAAATAAAGAAACAAGTAATTGTCTAATATCAAAAGGAAACAAAAATAAAAGAAAACCTCTTTTTTATAGGAATGATTTACATGACGTAGCAATTCAGATTCTCTGCATAGGAATCTCCTAGGGTTCTTGTCATTTCCATTATTGGGTAACTACAGAAATTCTGTTTTATAATTTATCTTTAAATTGTCCTAGTCTCCCATTTTGCCTCTGATACTCCACACACCTGGAAGCATGGGAGAAATCTACACAGCCAGGGGAAATATAGATCTCCATCTACCTACTTTTCACTAAAATGTCCACCACACTTCAACAGCTGCAAAGTGGACTAATAATACACACCTTTCTCACCTTTTAATAGTAACTTACATAGCCTTCATGCATGAATGCCCTGTAAGTCTTAAAAATAAAAAAAATAATAATAAAAAAAAAGAGAGAGAATGCATTTTTAAATCCCTGGAGTAAACTGGGACCATTCAGACACACTAAAGGTAGGCATGATGGCGACGGGAAGCACTGCCTAGAATTCCATTACAATTTGTATCTGTTAAAAGTAGAAACTGTCTGCTAAAGACAAAAGAAATTTAACTTATAGGTTAATAAGTTCAAATAAGAGATTTCTGGAGAAGGTGATTTTTTTTCTTAGATAAAATTAAAAAGCTACTTTCATAAACACTGGAAGGGTAAACGTTTTCAAAAAAACTACTAAGTGGTAGGGCATCTGGACAGGTCAGTTGGTTAAGTGTGTCACTCTTGGTTTTGGCTCAGGTCATAATCTCAAGGGTTGTAAGAGCAAGCCCCACATTGGGATCCACACTCAGTGGGAAGCCCGCTTGAACATCCTCTCCCTCTGCCCCTCCCTACTATGTACATACTCTCTCTCAAATAAATAAATCTTTAAAAAAAAATACTAAGTGCCACTTGAAATATTTATTATATATAAAATAAGTTGCATTAATTAAAATGCAAAAATGTTCTTACCCAAATGAGAACAGTAAATATATGAGACCTGCTTCCTATCTCTTAAAAAATAAAATCTTGAGGGAAGCAGCTCAGCGTGGACACTGGATGCCTAACTTGCTTACACCAAGTCCCACACACCTATGCTATGGTGGTACTGTCCTTCTCAGTCAAGCTTGCTTCAGTCCCCGTGGGACAGGCCCTCAGGTAGCAGAAACCCCTACCCACATTACATGTCCCAAACAGAGAGTTCTACAGGGCCTCTGTTCTAGTGGAGTTGATATCAGGGTCATTTCACAAGCAGACCAGAGCACACCTAGTTAAAATTCGCCACAGTCAGGCCAGGAACCAAATATTGCCCACAACAAAGGAGAGCCTCTGCAGATGACTGACCTGAAGGACAGAGCTGCCAAAACACAACAGCACAGTGTATACAGCACACATGGGAGACACTCCCTGAAATGTCAGACCCTGAGCACTACATGACCTCTTCTTCATAAGGCCATTACTTTCAGGAGCAGGAGACATAACAGGCTTTTCTAACACACAAAAGAAGTCAAGACAGAATACCAAGATGGAGGAATTTATCCCAAATGGAAAAAGAAAAAAAAAAAAGATAAAGCCACAGCCAGAGACCTAAGTGAAACAGATATAAGGAGCATGCCTGAAGGAGAATTTAAAGCAACAATCATGATACTCCCTAGGTTTGAGAAAAGAATAGAAGACATTGTATCCCTCACAAAAGAGATAAAGGAGTTAAAAAAGAATTAATGGGAGATGAAGAACACAATAAATAAGACTGTAAATAGGCGTGATGCAATGAATAGTCGACTGGAAAAGGCAGAGGAATGAATGAGTGATCTGGAAGACAAACAATGGAAAATGATAAAGCTGAACAAAGAAAGAATTATGCAACTTGAGAACAGACTGAGGGAACTCAGTGACTCCATCAAATATAATAAATTAATAGCTGAGTCCCAGAAGAAGCAGAAAGAGAAGGGGGGGCAGAAAATTTATTTCAAGAAATAACAGCAGAAAACTTTCCTAATCTGCAAAAGGAAACAGACATCCAGATCAGGAGGCACAGAGAATTCCTATTAAAATCAACAAAAGCAGGCCAACACCAAGACATATTGTAATTAAATTTGCAAAATACAGTGATAAGGGAAAAATCACGAAAGCAAGAGACAAAAATAAGTCCTTAACTTAAAAGGGACAACCCATAAGGGTAGCTGCAGATTTCTCAACAAAAACTTGGCATGCCAGAAGAATGTGGCATGATATACTCAAAGTGCTGAATAGGAAAAATCTGCAGCTAAGAGCACTCTATCCAGCAAGGCAATCATTCAAAATAAAAGGAGAGTCCAGCAAAGCAATCATTCAAAATAAAAGGAGAGATAGAGTCTCCCTAACAAACAAAACCAAAGGAGTTTATGACCACTTAACCAGCCCTGCAAGAAATATTAAAGGGGAGTTTTTGAGTGGAACGGAGAGATCAAAAGGGATAAAGATAAGAAAGGATCAGAGAAAATCTCCAGAAACAATGACAAAACAAGTAATAAAATGGCAATAAATACATATCTATCAATAATGACTCTGAATGTATGGGATGCTGGGTGGCTCAGTGTGTTAAGCTGCTGCCTTCAGCTCAGGTCATGATCCCAGGGTCCTGAAATTGAGTCCCACATTAGGCTCCTTGCTTGGCAGGGAGCCTGCTTCTCTCTCCACCTCTGCCTGCCACTCTGCCTGCTTGTCTGTGCGTTCTCTCTCTCTGACAAATGAATAAATAAATAAATAAATAAAATCTTTTTTTAAAAAATAATTACTCTGAATGTAGATGAACTAATTGCTAAATGCTAACTAAATCAAGAAGTGTAGAGTGTCAGAATGGATAAGAAAACAAGACCTATCTATATGTTGCCTACAAGAGACTAGATTTAGACCTAAAGACACCTGCAAATTGAAAGTAAGGGGGTGGAGAAATATTTAATACACAAATGGGTGTTAAAAGAAAGCCAGAATAGCAAAAACTTATATTGGACAAACTAGACTTTTCTGTTCTTGTATTTTTTTTTGTCTTTATATTTTTTTTAGTTTTTTTCAAAGATTCTGTTTATTTATTTGAGAAAGAGAACAAGCACAAGTAAGGGGAGCAGTAGGCAGAGGAAGAGGGAGAAACTCAACAGGGAGCCAGATGCAGGGCTTGATCCCAGGATCCTGGGATCATGACCCAAGCCAAAAGTAGACGCTTAACCAACTGACCCACCCAAGGGCCCGTATTGTGTGTGTGTGTGTGTGTGTGTGTGTGTGTGCGCGTTTTAAGACTTCATTTATTTTAGAGAGAGATCATGCACAAGCAGGGGGAGGAGCAGAGGGAGAGGAAGAGAGAGAACCTCAAGTAGACTCCGGGCTGAGTGTGGAGCCCAGCATAAAGCTGGATCTCCCGAGCCAAAATCAAGAGTTGGACACCCAACTGACTGAGCTACTCGGGTGCCCCTGTTCTTGAACTGTTTTTATCCTGCTTTGGTATCAGGATAGTATGGGTCTCATGGAATAATTCTGAATATGTTCCCTCCATTCCACTGTTGATAAGATTTTGATAAAGATTATGCTGGAAGATTCTTGATTCCTAATTCAACTTTCATTCTTGTTATTGGTCTAAAAAGATTTCCTACTTCTTGGATTTAAGATTCATGATGAATCTTAGTAACCTGTGCATTTTTTTGGAATTATCTGGGGTTTTTTCCTAAGTTAATTGATTTGTTGGTGTAAAATTGTATATAGTAATCTGTTATCATACTATGTGTTTCTGTGGTTAACTGCTGTATTGTTTTCTATTTCTCATTTAGACTTTTGAGTCTTCTTTTTCTTCTTATTAATGTAATTAAAGCATTGCCAATTTGGGTTTGTTTGTTTTTTTTAACTAGTCATTACTTTCAGTGTTATGTTATTGTGTAGTCTGGTCTCTATTTTACTTAAAATTTCTGGTTTTTCTTTATTTCCTTCCTCTACTAATTTTCAGCTAAGTTTCTTTTTTCTAGCTCCTTGTGTAATGTTATTTGAACTTTTTTCTTAATACAAGCATTTATAGCATAAATTTCACTCTAACATCTGCTTTTGCTGCATCCCATGAGCTTTGGAGTATTATGGTTTTTTTTCTTTTGTTTTGAGGCATATTTTGATATGCCATTTGATTTCCTATTGGCCCATTGCTTGTGCAATAGTGTTTTGATATTTACATATTAAATATTTAATATTTACCTTGTAGATTTTTCATCTTTGTTTTATTGTTGATCTTCAGTTTTTTTACCACTGTGGCTGGAAACTATAGCTGGTATGCTTTCAGCCTTCTTAAACTTATAATATTTGTTATGTCTCTTTTTATGTGATTTAACCAGGTGATTTCTTTTGCATATACTTGAAGAAAATGTGTATTCTATTTTTCTTGGATGGAATGTGTTATATCAATCTTTTAGAACCACATATTCTGAAGTATGCTTCAAGTAAAAAATGTTCTCGTTGAGAAAAAAATTAAAAGCTCACCTTCAAAAGATCCTGCCAAAGGTATTCCATTAGTTTATTAGAAATTAAGTTCTACATTAATTCACATAATGAGTAAAGGGTATCAAAGGATCTGAGCACCTACTGAGACTAAAGGAGAAGTATGATTCAACTTATAGTCAAAAAATTCACACTAAAAGAAGGAGCATCTCTACCATCCACTCAGATTCCCCCACAGGTCCAGGGACAACGTAATGTTTTCTCATATTACTAATGTACACACAGGCGTGTGCGCGCACACACACACACACACACACACACTACACTGGTAAAGGTTCTTAGCAATTAAAAAGAAATGTGGGCTACAATTATCAAATGGAAGAACCTCTCTTAAATAATGTTTATAAATTTTTAAATTTATGAAACACAAACTGCTATCACACACAATTCTCTGTTTAGCTGGCATGTATTGTGACAGGTGTTAGGCACCAATAATCACCCTAAAAATATTATCTATAACTATAAATCGTTGTTAAGCCTTTCATATCAGAAATTGTCCCTTCATATGTACACCTCTCCTTCCCATTCTTTCATCCCTTCATGTCCTCCCTCAATATATACATGCACAGATGCATATATACATATGTACATATTATGAATACACATACAATATATACTCATTTTCAAAAATACAAACTATTCAAAAAGTGTGAAAGTAACCATAAGAGACTCTCAATCTTAGGAAACAAACTGAGGGTTGCTGGAGAAGTGGGAAGTGGGGGATGGGGTACGGGGTGATGGACATTGGGGAGAGTATGTGTAGTAATGAGCATTGGGTATTATATAAGACTGATGAATCATCAGACCTGTACCCCTGAAACAAATAATATATGTTAATTAATTGAATTTAAATTAAAAAGATAAATTTTATTAAAAGTGTGGAAGTTTTTTTAAAAAAATCACTTCATATTTTGGGGCAACTGGGTGGCTCAGTAGATTAAGAGTCTTCTTCTCCCTCTGCCCCTCCCCTGCTCATGTTCACTGTCTCTCACATAAATAGATAAAATCATAAAAAAAAAAAAAAAATCACTTGACATCTTCCCAAAAGTAACTTCCTTGTATTTTTTGGTAAAGTGTAAATGTAAATATCCTTCCATATCTGAGTATAATTTTATAAGCATCTACACTTAGAAGGAAGATCTAGAAATGCAATTTAATATACAACTTTCTGAGCAGAATTGTGGTGTTCCCTATTTTGTTAAATTTTTGCAACATTATTTTTATAATCAGGAAAAAAGCAATAAAGCTAGTAGAAAAGAAACCATTTTTGACACTTACTATGTAAAGACACTATGTAAAGCTCATGAAACTCCATAAATTTTAATTCCTTTTGTGTACATATTTGATGTTGAAGAGTGAAATGTTATACTTTAGAACAATAATAATTGTTAGGAAACTGGCATATTATAAGCTAAATGAGTGTTCAGAAGGTTATGTACACATGCCTCAAGTCAAAGAGCTAAACCACATGAAGTTAACATTACATCAAAAATACACAATATGTGTCAGAGAGACTTTTCCTCCGTTGTTATACAAGAATATACAGGGTTTTCCAGTGATTGATTTTTCACCAAAAAACTTTTAAAATTATGTCTTCTATTCAGACATATATCACCTCTAACATAAGAGCGTTGACATCAAAAGCTTGTTCTCCTGCAGGTTCCAATCAAAGAAAAGTTTGACTTATGTGGTTTTACCCACAAAATTCCAAGGTTTCTTAGAATATGCTGCCAGATAGCTGAAGTGTGATTCAAAGGCAAACAGTTCCATTCATTATACACGGATATGAAGAAATAAGCCTTTCATTGTGTCCTCCTTTTGTCCTTATTCAGGCAAGTGTGTAAGTACACTCTCAGATTTTAGCAGAAAACATGAATTATACATCAAATGAGAAGCTAATAACAAACCTAGAAGAAAAGTGATATGGGCATACCTCATAGATATTGCAGGTTCAGTTCCAGACCACTGCAATAAAGTGAGTCAAATAAATGTTTTGGTTTCCCAGTGCATATGAAAATTATGCTTACACTATACTCTAGTTTATTAAGTGTGCAATAACATTATGTCTAAAAAAACAATGTACATACCTTAATTAAAAAATACTCTATTGCTAAAAAATGGTAACCATCATCTGAGCTTTCAGCAAATCATAATAACTGGCCAGAGATCACCATAACAAATATAATAATAATGAAAAAGTTTGAAATATTGTGAGAATTACCAACATGTGACACAGACACAAAGTGATCAAACGCTATGTGGAAAATGGTGCCAAGAGACTTGCTCAACACAGGGTTGTTACAATTCTTCAATTTGTTTAATAAAAAAAAAAATGGAATATCTGTGAACCACAATAAAGTGAAGCAAAATAAAATGAGGTGTCAGTAAATATCAAGTTCTAAAAGAACTTATTTTAGCATCAGTAAGAATGACAATTGCATGGGTTGAAACACACAGTGAATTCATAACTTTCATTCTGAAAAACATCTGTCACCTCTGAAAGATGCTATGGAACCAATTCACTATTCTGAAAAGTTAAAATAAAGAATCTAGCATTTCTCTGTTCTTCCTATAGGAACTATACAGCACAGTAACAACAGTCTATGAAGGAAAATTTTCACCACAGAAGTATCTCAACTAATAAATTTAGGTTAAATCTAACCTCAAGTTAAGTTAGAATTAAACAGAATTAGAATATAATCATTTGTAACCTATAATGTGATAACTGCTACAGGCAACAATCATCAATAGCTCCTAATACCACAAAAAGACACAACCAGACATTAAATATTACTTGATAAAATTACACTGTTGTAGTTTTGCCCCACACCAAAAAATTTATACCTGAATCTGAACAAGCCTCTAAATTTAATGATCAATTTCCACAAATAAAGAGCATTTGCAAAAAACCTATAGTTAACATCATACTCAACGGTGAAAAACTGAATTGTTTCTCCCTAAGATCAGAAACAAGGTAATGATTGATGCCTGCTTTTATCACTCCTATTCAAAAATATTCTAGAAGTTCAAGCCACTGTAATAAGGCAAGAAAAAGAAATAAAAGGCATAAAGATCAGAAAGAAAGAAGTAAAACTGCTTTGCAGATAACATAACTGTTTATGTAAAATCCAAGATAATATACAAAACAACTACCAGGTTCTTCCTATCTTGTTAGTAGTCTAAGGCAAAGGTGGGCAACAGACAGCTACCTGGTACTTACCAGTCCCCAAAATGTTGACTTGATTTCTTTTCCCATCTACTCACTCACCAGATTGTTGCTAAGCACCCACTTGGTGCTAGGCCCAGAGTGCACAGCAGTTAGCAGGCCCACTGTTGCATAATGTCAGATATCCCCAGTGGTGTTGGACCCCTACTTAACTACTGAGTATTCAGTCAACTGTCATTCTGGCCAGTCCAGATGCCATGCCTTCATTGTGTATCTTACAGATCAACCATGAGGATTTAGATGAGAACCCTGGATTTATTAGGAACCACCCTGGTCATTCCCATAGTCCACTATGAGTCACTCTCCATGGCCCAGTCATCTCCCACTATTCCCAACCCTAAGCCCAGTCTCAGCTCACTCCTTCCCAAGTGTGCTTCCTATTTCTGAGACTCCAATATGCCCCCCACTCAAAGATTTCAGAATTATAATATGTCTCCTCTCTTGTGAGAATTATAATACATCTTTTCTCTTGTGGGGATCCTAAACCTTTCAAAACTCACAACAAAGATAAATTCACAATAAAAAATTACAAACCATACATGTGTGCACATGCACACACACACACGCACACACTTATAAGATGGAATGAGGAGATGTAAAAATAGAAGGATTATCAAACAAAGAACTAGTACTAGAAAAAATGGGGACAATCCTATTGTTAAAAAAAGATAAAAGTAATTTAGGTTGTATAGTCTACATATCTCTGTCAAATATTCTTCTTTTACTTTTATAACAACTCTTTAAAAATTTAAAAATCATTCTTAGCTCATGGGCTGTACAACTATAGGCCACAGGCTAGATTTGGCCCATTATTTGTAATTTGACTATCCCTATAATAGAAAAATTTGTAGTACAAAGATTAAAAAGAAGAGAGATCATAAATTTAAAAAACAGAGCAATCTGGTAGCAGGTGCCAGGGGGAGGTATGTGGATTTTTCAAGGCACCAAATGAAACTCTTCAAATTAGAAGAAAATTGTTTGAAACTCAATGAAAAGAGAAAAATAAAATGTATACCTATTGGTGGGAGACCTAAAAAGCACCCTAGGATGATGAAGAGAAGGAAAATAAGGCATTAAGAAGCCTAGAGTATAAAATGAGAATATCCAACAGATTAATAGGCATTTTGAAATAGAGTAAAGAAAGAATGGGGTGAGGGAGTACTAATATATTTGAAGAGAAAATGAATAAGAGTTTCCAGAATTTAAGTTACAAGGAAATTCTTAAATTGAAGATGCATACAGTGTTCAAAAGATGAGTAACAACAAACACATCCTTAGGTATACCATAGTGAAACTCTGAACCAAAGATAATTAAAAACTAATCATAGGGTCCCTGGGTGGCTCAGGTCATGATCTCAGGGTCCTGGAATCAAGCCCCACATTGGGCTCCCTGCTCAGTGAGGAGAGTGCTTCTCCCTTTCCCTTTATCCACCCCCAACTCATGCTTTCTAAATCTCTCTCTCAAATAAATAAATAAAATCTGTTTTAAAAAATAAAAAATATAAATATAAAAATAAAAACTGATTTTTATTTTTATAAAAATATAAAAATAAAAAATGATCATAAAGAAGGATCACCTACAAAGAAATTAAAAATTTAACTGATACGTTCCCAACCAACAAAAGAGGCCAGAAAACTAACATCTTAAAGATGCTAAGTCAATAAACAGAAAATAACTTCTCAACCTAGAATCAGTTACTGTTCAGACATATAATGACAAATTCATTCCTTTTGAGATTTTAGCTCCCAGGTTACTTCTACCCTTTCCAAGACTACTTCTTATCATTAATTCTGCTGATTTTTTTAAAAAGATTTTATTTATTTGACATAGAGAGAGAGAGGAAGTACAAGCAGGGAGAGCAGGAGAAGCGGGAGCCCAACGTGAGTCTCAATCCTAGGACCCTTATATCTGACTTGACCCAAAGGCAGACGCTTAACTGACTGAGCCGCCCCAATTCCTGCTGCTTTTAATATTTACATAGATGATTCTCCCAACACCTTGGCATCTAGATTCTCTGATATCCTCTCTTCAAGTTATCCATACTACCTCATATATTCACTCCCATAACTATGTCATTATCAATAACATTACCTCCTCCACAGTCTCAACTGCAATCATCCCATCCCTCCCATCTTTCCAGCTCACCTCTTGGGCACTTTAATTCCAACAAAACCTCAACCTCAACCTCAACAAAACTGCCATCTATTAATTCTGTTGGTTTTAAACTGTCCTGAACTTCTCCTGGGGCCTCACCTACTTCCTTATCCAGCTAATAAAATTCCAATGCTTCACCAACTTATATCCATTCTCTTATTCCTGAAAGCTTCCATATTTCCCTTACTTCATCAAACTTGTCTGGCAGAAGTCCACCCTTGAGTATTGGTCAAAAGTACTAAATGAGGCTGCAAAAACAAAAACAAAACAAAACAAAACAAAAAACCCAAACCTCAGTGCCTTAACATAACAAAAATATAATTCTCATTAATGTTACAGGTTGTACTTGGGTCACCAGAGAATGTGCTCCACAGAGCAACGTAGGAACAAACCTAGGCTGATTAGTCTGTAACTGCACCTCCTGGATCATACCTCCTCCAGAATAAGAGGGCCATCCAGGACCTGGAAGTCACACATATCATATCCATTTCAGTCCAGGGGCCAGAAATAGTCACATGGTCTCAGGCAGCAACTATGGGGCTAGGAAATATGGAGGAGCACAGGAATAGTCAGGGAGCACTACATTAAATGTCCCTCTCATCTGACTAAATCTATCTTCCCATGCCTGCACCTGCACAGCTAAATGAGGTACAGCATCCATCCTGTGACTGTCAGGTGACATAAAAGAGCAGGAAGGCATACCCACGGAGGAATGTAGAAGAGAAAGGACAGACCAGGTACCAGGCAACATTGTTGGGTAGCCCAATGAGCCCCAGGCTACTTCCAGGTTTCCTGTTACATGAGATCTAAATTGAAACAGAATAAAAACTATCTGTTTAAACCACTGTAATTGAGTTCTCTTTTTTAAGCCCAAATGCATTCTTTTTTTTTTTTTTCATTTTTTCCTTTTGGCATAATATATATAAACATAAGATTTACCATTTAACCATTTTTAAGTGTGTAATTCAGTGGCATTCATAGTGCTGTACAACCATAACCACCATCTACCTCTAGAACTTTACATCTTCCCCAAACTGAAACTCTGCGCACATTCAACAACTCCCCATTTCCTCTCTCCCTCCAATCCTCACAACCACCATCCTACCTTCCATCTCTATGAATGTGATACTCTATATACATCATATCACTAGAAGTATACATTTTTGTCCTTCTGTGACTTATTTTATTTAACATAATGTCTTCAAGGCTTATTCATATTGCAGCACGTTTCAGAATTTCCTTCCTTTTTAAGTCTAAATAATATTCATTGTTTTATATATATGATTTTGTTTTTCCTTTTATCTATCAGTGGACATTTGGGCCAAATCCATTCTTAATCTATATACAGAGCTATGTGCTGAAGTAGAAAATGGCTCAGGAAGCTTTACACTGAAACATGACAACTTCTAGCTACTTCCCCAATTCAAACAAAACTGCACTTAGTCAAATATAATCTGTGATGAGTTCAAGCAGGTATATTTATCAGATATCATTAGCAGGAATACATGAAAAAGATTATTTGGTCTAAGCACATATTTTCACTGAGTTATTCTGGAAAACCCATGATATATTTAATAGCTACCAACCAACCAAATTTCTTAATTTATTTGAATAAATGAAAGTCATTTTGATTAAAATAAATCTTTTATGATGCCTGAAAAGTAGAGCCTTACATATTTAAGAGTAATATTTAAGAGTACTTTTTTTAGTAGGGAGAGGCACAGGGGAGAGGGAAAGAGAGTCTTTTTTTTAAAGATTTTATTTATTTATTTGACAGAGAGAGATGACAAGCAGGCAGAGAGAGAGGAGGAAGCTCAATGTGGGGCTCGATCCCAGGACCCTGAGATCATGACCTGAGCCGAAGGCAGCAGCTTAACCCACTGAGCCACCAGGCTCCCTGGAAAGAGAGTCTTAAGCAGACTCCCCGCTAAGCGTAAATCCCTATGCAGAGCTTGATCTCACCACCCTGAGATCAGGATCCTGAGCCCAAGAGTCAGATGCTCAATCAACTGAGCCACCTAGGTGCCTTTTTCTATGAATTTTTATGTTACAGCCAGATTCATGTTTAAATCCAGCTGAGTGACTTTGGAACTCTTCATTTACGCTTTAGTTTCTTCAGCAGTAAAATGAGAAATCCAAGTAGCAGCTACTTCATGGAGCTATTGTGAGGACAACATGAAACAATGCATATAAAACACTGAGTGTGGGGTTGGACCCTTAGTAAGCACTTAATACTACAATGAGGGTAATAACCTTCTTTTTTTTTTTTTTAAAGATTTTATTTATTTATTTGACAGAGAGAAATCACAAGTAGACGGAGAGGCAGGCGGGGGGCGGGGGGGAGCAGGCTCCCTGCTGAGCAGAGAGCCCGATGCGGGACTCGATCCCAGGACCCCGAGATCATGACCTGAGCAGAAGGCAGCGGCTTAACCCACTGAGCCACCCAGGCGTCCCGAGGATAATAACCTTCTTAAAGGAAAACCATTTTCTATCATTTTCTTGTCCTCAATCTAGTCTCTGTATTTTTCTTCTATTATGAGAAGGTGATCCTCAGCTAGCCTGACCATCATCCTGAGAGCCTAGAATATAGTTAAAAAGGAGTTTAGCCTTTGATTTGCTATTCTGAAGGCTACTGCCTCAAAGCAAGCTGAGCCTTCACACAGAGGCAAAATGATGACCCAAGTAAACATTTCATTATCAAAACAAAAAAAATAATAATATGAAAAAGTCTCTCTTAGTCTAGCAGAAAACATTTTAATTACCATTATCCAGGAATTATGGGCTATGCATGATTTTTGTTTGTTATTTATTCTTATTATTTTCCCTAATTTCTCTAATAAATGCCATTTTCCCCCCAACAGGTTTATTGCCTGACTTTAATATTACACTCCTGTATCACAGTACTTTCTCTTACAGCAAGATAGTAAAGAGCAACACAGAGTCTCCCATAACAGGATTTGGTCCCACTGACTTACTTCCCTATACCTGAGTTCAAGAGTTGGTAAGGGAGACTGAACTAATGAGTGCTACATGTGTTTTATTCATCTAACCTTCATCACACATTTAGTATTTTCACTTCAGCTCTAGTGATAAATGGCAGCCTTCAAACTAAGATAATTAAAAATGTGCAAACACAGGAGTGCCTAGGAGGCTCAGTCTGTTAAGTGTCTAACTCTTCATTTTGGCCCAGGTCATGATCTCAGGGGCTGTGAGATCAAGTCCCACACCAGGCTCTGCACGGGGCATGGAGCCTGCTTGAGATTCTCTCTCTTCCTCTGGAAGCCTCCATCCCTCTTCCTCTCTTAAAAAAAAAAAAAGCATACGTAATAGCCCCCAAAAATCCTGTTGTCAAATCATGCTTTAGTTCCAAAAGTTAAGTAACAAACTGAAGTGTTTACAATAAGGACAGAGAAATAAAACTTTATCAGCTCTTGGCTGACATTTAAGATATATCGTCATCATTTCAAGACAATTTTTAATCCTTTTTTATCTTTGTCTCAATTTAATAGTGACAGTACAATAATTAAAAGAACATTATGTATCCAATTTTTTATGCAGTTTTCAAAGGTAGAGTTTTAATATAGTGTTCAAATGGCAGAAGATTATAATTCCTCCACAGGACCTCAAAGCGAGATTAGGATTTTAAAGTATAACTCTTAATCTCACAGATATTGCTCTTTTTTGGGAGACTTTATTTCTTCTAAACAACTCTAACCTCAGTTCTAATACAAAGAGCCCCCAGAGGGGGAAAATGAAGTTGCATTTACAGAAGAGACATAACCCACATTCCCGGGCAGCCTGCATACATGAGTACAGGATCAGCGGCAACAAAAGCTCACATTCAGTACCACTGGCACACCACACATCTCCAAGGATTACCGATGATTGTGAAGTATTTATGTCGTCTTATAAATGCTGCCATTCACTCTCACTGTGGCTAGTGGGCATCTGAAAAATCTTTCAACACATCCCCTGTTAGAAGTCCACAGGGACAGATAAGTAATGAGGAAAGGCCTTTCCAAATTTAAAAGGAAACATTTGGTACTTCAGTTTCCAGTATTGCAACATCTCTTTTTCAAC
Source organism: Neogale vison (assembly GCF_020171115.1). Taxonomy (NCBI): domain Eukaryota; kingdom Metazoa; phylum Chordata; class Mammalia; order Carnivora; family Mustelidae; genus Neogale; species Neogale vison. The sequence goes on from NC_058098.1 coordinate 38,796,118, forward strand.
AAAGGAATTTATTACATAGTACGTCACCTTTCCCTGTCGGAGGATTTACTGCCAATTTTGGAGTTAGGTTACTTCTGGTTTTCAAGCCTGTCTTGTGAAATTAAAGAGAGGACTGCCTTAAAAGTGATAGAACACACATGATTTCAGTCTTCACAGTGTCCCCACGGTTATCAAACCTGGAACCTATTATATGCAAGAAGAAAATATAAGGAGCTTTATAAAGAGATGGAATAAGTAGTGAAGATGTCTAATCCAGTCAAGTCTAAAGGTTACATTCACCAATACACATTTAGTGTTTCCTCAATATTCAGTTCTCTCTAACACATAACCCGTCAGCACACTTTAGATATTTATAGTAATTGATCAGAAGCGACTCGGGCTTTTCCAAAATTTTTGATCAATAATAAACAACCATAAGAGAAACCAATTTTATAAATTAGTTTCTAGAGATCTCATCTTTTACAAACTAGGATGTGATTAATATATGCTTTAGCATTTCAAAATTACTTGAAGTACACAAAAATATATTAGAACAGTTATAATTAAAAATAGGAAAACTCTCATTTACAGCACACTGCCAGGAATATGCTACATACATTAAATGCCTGATAATTATGACTTATTATCACTATTGTCAATTTTATTGAGAAGGTATAACCAAACCACAAAAGATTCACCTGTCTGAGTAAGAGGTAGCTACATAAATGAGAAGAGTTGCAGTTCTATGAATGTCAATACTTACACAAATTTTAGAAACAAAGAAAAAGCTCCAACAAAAATGAGTAGTGAAAAGCCTTTATCCAATCTGCCATATAAAAAAGAGTCTGTGGGTAACAGCACAGAGGCACCCTCTCCCAGAGCTGGAGCCACCCCTTCCTTCCCCTGTTTCTCCTTGTCAAATTCACGTCTCAATGTGGGAATGCACCCCATATTCATTCTGAGTGTGTGTAAAGATAATAAAATAGTATCTTGTTCTCTGACTTAAATATTCTAAATTTAGTTATCTAAATTACAACACTCTGATTAGAGCACCTGGGACAAATGTTGCCAAGCAGGGGAAAAAAAAATCAGAGAAAACTACCTCACTACAAGTGATGTTCTTAGCTATGGTGGAACCCTTAAAATCCTATCACTACTCTTGCATTTGTCTGGGAAACATACTATATGCATAAGCATTAGACTTATCTACATTTGAAACTTCATTAGGGCAGTAGACACAAAAGAAGCATCACTGTTCGTAATGTTAAGTCGATGCTCTTATACATCTTCTACCGAGTCCTGTTCCATTAGAGAGAAAACCCCAGATGAGGAGAACCACCTCCAGGTGTAGAACCTGAAATGCCTCACTGAAGATCTCCATGACTCAGCTTCCTCACTGGAAAAAATAAATGGCTTAGCTTAAATGGTCTTAAATTCCTCATAAGAAAAAAATTTATAGCTGTAAGTACTTTTAAAACTTCAATAACATTCCAATTAGAATTTAGTTGAGAGGCTTGCAATGAACAGACAACTTATGGGAAACACCTTATAAAATGCTATTAATTAATAAAGTAACATGTTTAGATTAAATTCACCTATAGAGAACTTTCTTTTTTAAGGGGGAAAATAAAGGTCATGACTCACAGACTCACCATTAATTGATTATTACTATGTATCTGGGTCTTTCACAAACATCACTTTATTAAAGCTTTACAATTAACTTGTAAGGAAGGTATTGGAACCCCCACTGGGCAAATAAGAAAAAAGTAAATTGGAAAAACAAGGAGTCTAAGATCCAATTCTTATAACTCTAAGTAACATGCTTGTTCCATGGTGGTCCACCAATACAGAAATCATGCTAATACCATCATGCAAAAAAAGGAGATAGAGAAAACCTCAAAAGCCTCAAAAACCTAAGTCAAGATCAAAGTAACAATTACCTACAGATAAAAAGCACAACAAAACTTGATACCAACACTTAGGACTACAGACAGCTCACAGTTTAAACCACAACATCTTAGAAACAATCACTAATCAAGTCCCAAAGGAATAATATTAAAGTCGGAGGGATGCTTGGGTGGCTCAGTCAGTTAAGCGTTTGCCTTTAGCTCAGGTCATGATCCTAGGGTCCTGGGAATGGGTTGGGCTCCTTTCTCCCTCTCCCACTCCCCCATTTGTGCTTTCTTGCTCATTCCCTCTCTCTCTCTGTGTCAAATAAATAAATAAAATCTTTAAAAATAACAATAATAATATTAACATTGGAGATTTCATTTTGCAACAAGGCCACAGTGTGCATTTTATGAGTAAAAAAAGCCAAGATACAGTTATAAACATCTACAATAACATAGGTGCAATGTAAAATAGTTCAGTACACATATTGATTATATATATTTACAAAGCCTTCAAGCAGAACATAAGCAAGACAGTTATACTATACCATAAATTTAACCTTTAACTACTAAGCTGGCCATATATACTAAATATTTAATTAATAATTTCTTAATGACAAAACTTAGAAGTAATTTATGGGGGTGATTTGAATGGCCACAGCCTCTTTAAAAACTGAAAAAGGAAGTCTGAGTTGATGTCATTTCTCAATAAATTTCTCTGTACAAAGGAGAGGCAATATAAATCATTTCATCATTTTTAAAGTTGTATTCAGAGCTTAAAAACAACATTCAGTTTTAGAGGCCTCACAGAGTATGACGGGGAAAAAGTTCTAAATCTCTTCACTAGTCACTGCTTATCCCTTTCTCTAGTCAACAGTGTCAAGGTAGTTCTGACATTGGAGAAAGACACAAAAGTTCTGAAGGTGAGAGAGGAAAATGTTAATCATATTCATTTGTCTAGATCAGAGTAGAATTTAAGGAATAACAGTTAAAAAAAAAAAAAAGAAAAGAAAAGGGTCCAAAAGCTATCTTACCACCAACTAGCAGAAAAACCATATAAGCAGGTAAAAGAAGGGAAAAGCAAAATGGGTAAGCCACCTCAAATAAAACATCTAGTAAAAGGCCAATAGACAATATAAAATTTAGCACCTCTCTAGGTTTTCATTTGACATCATTATTAAGAAATAATGCTAGCTAAAGAAGAAAATACAGGGTGCCTGGGTGGCTCAGTGGGTTAAGCCGCTGCCTTCAGCTCAGGTCATGATCTCAGGGTCCTGGGATCAAGTCCCACATCAGGCTTTCTGCTCAGCAGGGAGCCTGCTTCCCACTCTCTCTCTCTCTGCCTACTTGTGATCTCTCTCTGTCAAATGAATAAATAAAATCTTAAAAAAAAGAAGAAGAAAATACATTCATTTGTATTACTTGCTTAAACTTTTATTTTAACCATGATACTTACTACAATTTTATTCAAAAGTTGTCTAAGACTGTGCTTCCTAAGGTGTAAGAGTTATCTTTGCCTAAAACTAAACACTCAGGAAATTCAGAGAATTTTCCATAAAAACCATGTATAGATTCCATAGGGTCCACAAATCCCAAATTAAGAATCCACACAGCTATGGCTTTATTTCAAAATCTATAAGCATATGATTATAAATCAGGAAACTAAACTTTCACTTCGATTTCCAATAAAAAGATATCTTCTGCTGGGATCATGAACTCCATGTGACAAAGGCAATAGTGACACTATCATTACCTAGTGGCTAACATGGAAATTGCAGTGAAAATACCAAAATTAGATTATCATGTTAGACTTATACTATTTCCAATAAGAAATAAGGATCCTTGGAGAATTGCTGGTTCTGGGCCTGGCTAAGGCCGTGTCCAAGAGGAGTAAGAGAGGTCTTTTTCTCCCTAAAAGCAAGAAAACTATCAAAGATAGTTATGTCAAAGAGAACTGAATCAAACTTAAAGGGGCTTTTATGGACAAAAGATGGAACAATTTTACCAGCAAAAAGAATGATGGTTCTAAATTATTTAATGTCAATTACAAACAAGATTGACTCAATCCTCTATATTAGATGTATGAAATGTGCTCCTTTTTAGTAGCAAATATTTTCTTCAATCTCATCTGTGTTCCAAACATAATGTTTACCATATAATCTATGATTACAAACATATGAAAAAAACAAGAAATGTGCCTTATACATTAGAGAAGGAACAGCCAACAGAAACAGGCTACTAATGACTCCAATGTTGGAATTATCACATGAGAACCTTAAAATAATTAGGATAATTATTTTATGTAACTACTTAATAGAAAAGAGGGAACTTTTCAAAAAAAATATGGGAAATCTCAGCAAAGAAAAAATTCAAATATGAACCAAATAAAATAAAAAATATACTATAAAAAAATGAAAAATGCATTCAACAGACGTAGGAGTAAATAAGAGACAGCTAAAGAAAAAAAATCAGTGAACTTAATAATAGTCATGAGAAACTACCCATACTGAAACACAAAGAGGAAAAGAATGACTAAAAATGGAACAAAGCACCCCAGATCTGTAGAATATCAAAGGCACACAATGGCAATCCCAGAAATATAAGACAGGACAAAGCAGAAGAAATGTCTGAAGATACAATGGCTGAGAATTTTCCAACTCTGACAAGTGAAATTAACTCAATAACCTGTGAAGCTCAGCAAAACCTAAGAAAGATAAATACGAACAATATCACACATTGGGACATATAGTCAAACTGCTGAAATCCAAAGATAAAATATTAAAAACAGAAAAAAAAATATTTCACACAAAGGGACAACTTCCCACCAGAAACAATGAAACTGAAAAAGACAACAGAAAAACAACTGAAGAAAGAAAAAAAGAAAAAGAAAAAGACAACATAGAATTCTCTGTGCTGAGAAAATAACCTTCAAAAATAAAGGGAAAATAAAGACATTTCAGTTAGATAAAGGTGATAGACTCATCACCAGCAAAGCTGAACTATAAAAATACTAAAAGCATTCTTTGGGTTAAAAAGAATACAGGAAGCTTGGTATTAGGAATAAAGAGCAAGAACATCAAAAAGAGGAGCTAGATGGATAAAAATTGTTTTTAATTTTAAAAAGCTATTAAGTATGTGTGCATGTATATATTTGTTTGCGAATTTCTTTAAAAGATAACAGACCACCCAAAAAACAAATAATCCAATCAAGAAATGGGCAGAAGAAAGAAATGGCCAACAGACACATGAAAAAGTTCTCAACATCACTCAGCATCAGGGAAATACAAATCAAAACCACAATGAGATATCACCTCACACCAGTCAGAATGGCTAAAATCAACAAGTCAGGAAATGACAGATGCTGGCGAGGATGCAGAGAAAGGGGAACCCTCCTACATTGTTGGTGGGAATGCAAGCTGGTGCAGCCGCTCTGGAAAGCAGTATGGAAGTTCCTCAAAAAGTTGAAAATAGAGCTACCCTATGACCCAGCAATTGCACCACTGGGTATTTACCCTAAAGATACAAATGTAGTGATCCAAAGGGGCATGTGCACCCCAATGTTTATAGCAGTAATGTCCACAATCGCCAAACTATGGAAAGAACCTAGATGTCCATCAACAGATGAATGGATAAAGATGTCATGTATGTGTCGTGTACGTGTGTGTACACACACACACACACACACACACACACACACAATGGAATACTATGCAGCCATCAAAAACCCAGAAATCTTGCCATTTGCAGCAAGTAGGATGGAACTAAAGGGTATTATACTAAGCGAAATAAGTCAATCAGAAAAAGACAGTTCTCATATGATCTCTCTGATATGAAGAATTTGAGAGGCAGGGCAGGGGATCATGGGAAGAAGGGGTGGAGATGAAACAAGATGGGACCAGGGAGGGAGACAAACCACAAGAGACTCTTAATCTCAAGAAACAAACTGAGGGTTGCTGGGGGGTGGAGGAGGAAGGATAGGGTGCCTGGGTTATGGACACTAGGGAGGGTATGTGCTAGTGTCCATAATTGTGGTGCAATTTGTGCTGCAAATTGTGTAAGACTGAAGATTCACAGACCTATACCCCTGAAGCAAATAATTCATTATATGTTGAAAGAAAGAAACAAAGGAAGAAAGAGGCAGAAGACATGAACAGGCCTCTCTGCAAAGAAGACATACAAATGGCCAACAGAAACATAAAAAAGTGCTCAACATCACTCCACATCAGGGAAATACAAATCAAAACCACAACCAGATACCATCTCACACCAGTCAGAATGGCCAAGATTAACATGTCGGGAAATGACAGGTGTTGATGAGAATGCAGAGAAAGGGGATACCTCCTACACCACTGATGGGAACGCAAGTTGGTACGTCTAATCTGGAAAACAGTATGGAGGTTCCTCAAAAAGCTGTAAAATACCCTACAACCAAGCAATTGCACTGCTGGGTATTTACCCCAAAGATACAAATGCAGTGATCCAAAGGGACACCTGCACCTCAATGTTTATAGCAGCAATGTCCACAACAGTCAAACAATGGAAAGAGCCCAGATGTCCATTGACAGATGAATGGATAAAGATGATGTGGAATATATATACAATGGAATATTCACATCAAAAAATTTGAAATCTTGCCATTTGCAATGATATGGATGAAACTAGAGGGTATTATGCTAAGCAAAAAAAGTCACTCAGAAAAAGACAATTATCATAGGATCTCACTCATATACGGAATTTAACAAACAAGGCAGATGATCATAGGGGAAGAGAGAAAAAGATGAAACAAGATGAAACCAGAGAGGGAGACAAACCATAAGAGGCTCTTAATTTTAGGAAAGAAACTAAGGGTTGCTGGAGGGGGAGGTGGGTAGGGGGATGGGGTGGTTGGGTGATGAAAATTGGGGAGAATATGTGTTGTGGTGAGTACTGGGTATTGTGTAAGACTGATGAATCACAGATCTGTACTTCTGAAACAAATAATACATTATATGTTAATTCTTAAAGATAATGGACCACTTAAAGTAAAAATAATTTTTAAAATAAACAAAATAAAGTAAAAATAATAATATACATTGTGAGGTTCATAATATGAGCATTAAAATATAGGCCAAAAATTCGAAGGATAGAGAAGAAATAATGAATTTATCCTGTTAAAAGAATCTTACATTGTTTGTGAAGTAAAATATTTTAAAGTAGACTATGGTAAATCAATGATACATATTGTAAACTCCAGAGCAACCACAAAGGAAAAAAAAATGTTGAAATAGAACCAAATATTAATAGAAGGAAAAAACAACTACTAAAAAATGTTCAATCCAAAGGAAAATAAGAAAAGAACAGAAAGAACAAAGAAAAGAAAGAACAGATAATGAAAAACGAGATGGTATGATTTTGCCTAATCATATCAGTAATTACATTAAATGTAAATGGACTAAACTCTTCATGTAAAAGGCTTAGATTATCAATCTGGAATAATTTTAAAAGGAGAGGGGTCCCATTTGTTTAAAAAAAACATAATTTCATATAAAAAGAAAAACAGGTTGAAAGTAAAATGGTAGAAAATGATATCCCAGACAAACATTAAGAAAGCTGGTGTGACTCTGTCAATGTTAAACTAAGTAACTGAAACAAAGAGGATTATCTAGAGATAAAAGAAAATATTTTATAATGATAAAATTTATCCAGATTTATTCAGAAGACATAACAATCCTAAACTAATGCACATAACTAATAACTTCTAAGTACAGATCTGTATTTAGAATTCTTTCAAATGTCAGAGCTTCTAAATACAGGAGGGAAAATAATAATGAATGCAATGGGCTGAAACACACTAAACATATAAAAATCTACAAATTGATAATTTCACATATGAACAAATAAATAAATGTAAATTTAAAAAACAAATTCAATAAAATAAAGACTTAATTGGGGTACCCAGGTGGCTCAGTCGCTTAAGCGTCTGCCTTCAGTTCAAGTCATGATCCCAGGGTCCTGGGATCAAGCCCCCAATCAGGCTCCCTGCTCAGTGGGAGCCTGCTTCTCACTCTCACTATCTCTGTCTCTCTCTCTCAAATAAATAAATCAAATCTTTAAAAAAAAAAAAAAGATCTAATTGAGCATATTAGGAAATTACCTGAGCATCATTTCATTATTTTGAAAATTGATGTATAAATAAAAAGACCTGAGAATCTTTTCTACCTTTCCTGTATAAACCATACTCTGGGTACCCAAGTATATGATGAGAAAAGCTTTTCTTTTCAGAATAATGATAGCCAATAAATACAGAAGAAATCACAGAATTCAGGGCTATGTTAACACAATGGAGAATTACACAAATGTTAAGATAAATGCACTAGAGTTATAAAGCAACTTTCTGGACAAATACTATAGAAACATAATATTTACCTAAAGAAACAAGTCACAGAGAACTATATACCATATATATCATGCTTCTATAGCTCAATAAAAAAAAAAAAACAAAAAAAAACAAGTAATAAATTGTTTAGGATGTATATATATTAAACTTTTGTTTTCAAGGCAAGTGAATGATACACAATTCAGGACAGTGGGAGGAGAGGCAGAGGTTTGGGAAAGGACAGGAATAGATATAATACAATTACTAATGTTCACTTTAAGCTGATGATAAAAGAGTAAGAGATTTTATTTTTATGTTTTATAACTTACATATTCAGTAACACAAGTTTAAAACACTTAGTTTTTAATAAGAAACAAGATAGTCAGTATCTTAAAAATCCTTAAAAGTGTCCGCTCCTTTTGGTATATTTTGGTATTTCATAAGGTATATTTCCAGGAATTTGTGTTAAGGAAACAGACAAGTATACAAACATCATGTACAAGAAAATCAATGTTATTTGAACAGCAAAACAAAACAAAACAAAAACAAAAACCAGGAAATAACTCAATGGTCATTCTAAGAAACTGAAACAATTTTATTAAATAGAATTTTTATAGAATAATTTTACAGCATAGAATTCCATTCAGCTATTTTATAACAATAAAATTACTATTTAAATCACTAACTTAGGAGTTAGTAAATTCCTACTTTATGAGTTAGACCAGAGGTACTTAAGCTGAGCAATCCATGACTATGAATCCCATGAAATTCTACTAGAATTGTGTGTACATTTATGCAGATAACTGTGTTCATGTGCATGTTTCTAGAGAGAGAATCCATAGTTTTTAGATTCTCAAAGGGAACATGGTTACTCCAAAAAAAAAAAAAAAAAAAAGAAAAGAAAAGAAAAAAGAAACAGTTACTATGTTAGCTAATCTCTAAAGACGGCCCCCAATGAACAAGCTGCCCAGTATTCATGACCTTATGCATTCCTCTTCTACACTGAATCTGGATTAGCCCTGTGATTCACTTTAACAAGCAGATGCTAGTCCTAGCCCTAAACCTTAAAGAAGATTGACAACTTTTACTTTTACGCTTTGAGAGTCCTGAGCTACAATGTAAGAAGTCCAGCTACCTTGCTGGAGAGGCCACATTAGAGAGGGAGAAGCCCTGATATTACATGAGAAGAAAGCAAGTCCAAAGCATTCTAGCATGGCACGTGTTGTGATGAGCCTTGGATGTTACACATAACTTATGAGTCATTGAACACTGCATCAAAAACTAATAATGTACTACAGAGTGGCTAAATGAACATTAAAAAAATAAAAAAAATTTTAAAAAGGCATTCCAGCACACCAGCTGAGTCCAACCTTCTGGTTGTCCCCACCAATATACCAACCATGTAAGAAAGCTGTCATGGATATTTAGTTAAGCCACAACCTGAATGCAGCCATGTGAGAATCCCCAAGCGTACTGGCAAAAGACCTGTTCATTTAAGAACCAGCCAACACACACAACCATAAGAAAAGGGCTGTTCTTCTAAACCACAAAGATTGGGGGTGATTCATTAAACAGCAATAGATAACCAATAGTTACAGATGGCTGATTTAGACTGAGTAACTTCACCTAATTAAGCACCTAATGTATTTTAGTATAATGGCTAAAACAAAAGTCAGAAGCTATCCATCAGTGGATATAACATCACTCCTCAGTCGTATGTGTAATCCCTGTCCATGTGGGCATGTACAGGTGTGCACACACACTTGCACACATACAATAATGCCAATTATATAACAGTTTCACTGAACAAAAACAACTTTAGTCATTTTTATTTCATATACTTTATTTACAAAGGCCCTTTAATAACACATAAATGAAATACAGATCAAACATCTAACTTTGCCCTTATATTAAGAGATGAAAAGGAGTGAGACCCTTAAATGAACCTTCATTTTAAATATTAAAGTGGTTACAATGTAAATCACCTTCATTTTAAATATTACTGTGGTTACTTATGTAAATCACCCTCTAGACTTAAAAAAAAAATAGACTGAGGTTAAGGGAACACATGTTTAAAAGGTATTTTATAATGCTAATAAAATAGCTTTGTATTATGTCATATTAGGACAATTACAATGCTCACTAAACAGAAATACTTTCTCTTTATTAATTTACACAATAATCTTGCAAATGATACTTGAGAGGAAAACAAATTCAAAAAGAACCAGGAATTCTGCCCCAGAACCAAGAAGCAAAGCAGAACATAAACAATATGAAAAAGGCCAGATCCTATTTCATCTATTCAATTTGAGTGAAATGAAGATATAAACAAACTTTGTGGTGGTGTGTTTTTTTTAATCTACTGCATTTGATTTTTCAAAACAAAAACATCCATTTTCCACAGCCAGCTCTGTGTTAGCCAAAAATAATGGCAAAAGGCAAGGCTTTGGTAAGGACAGATATAAATGACAACTATATATTTTTTAACTCCTTAAATACCTAACCTATAACATTTTAAGTAGAATAATAGCTTAATAAATTCCAACTCAGTCCCTCTTCTTTTTCATATTTCTCTAGTCATTAAGGGAAGAGTCTTTAGACTTTCTAGGTACTCAGGTACTGTTTGATCTTTCTGAACTTGATTTCTCATTTAAAAATGAGAATCACTAGGTAAAAAGTATTTAGCATAGCACCTGCCCACAGCAATTGTTCAACAAATGATATCTATTATTACCCTCCTTACTACTCATCACAAAATGATGGCAAGTGCCTAGTTTAGTAGGATACTGGTGGTTACCTATATACCTATTTCCTTCTCCCAACAGAATTCTGATTTTACTCTGCTTTCTACTCCCCCCAACCCACAGTCACAAACATGCCCTATAGGCATATTCTGTGCCCATGATAGGTTTATGGGTAATTTCCCTTTGTCAATGATTAGTTCAGAAATGGGCATGTGACCCAACATTAGCCAATCACCAGAATGTGAGGAGAGGTCTGCTAGGAAGCTTCTGAAGGAACTGTTCCTCATTCCTGGAAAAGAACTATCAAAAAAAGATGTGTTTTCTTTCCTTCTAGAGATTTTTGTGTGATCAGTTTTCCTGGCAAGGCAGTAGCCCTTCTGCCATCAGCCTAAGGAAGAAGTCAACAATGACAATGGCAGAGGAGAACTAGGTCCTTGATATCATCAGGGGAGCTCCTGAACCAACCAACCCTGGAGTCCTCCTACCTCTGAACTTCCTCGTATGTGAAATCATATCATTTCTTTCTGCTGAAACAAGTTCAAATTATGATTTTTTTTGCCACTTATAGCCCAAAGCACACTAATTACTTCAGTAATGGAAAGGCAGGAAAACTGTAAAAGATTTTATCAAGACTAAACTAAAATTAAACCACCCTTCTCTTCAAAAGAACAGAGCCTCTACCATGAACACATAAAGCTCTTGAATAGGCAGGAGCACTGGCTGTGGTTTACTAATGTGCAACAACTAAGTCATTTTGGCAATCAGACTATATGACAGTGCTTCAAATAGGCAAAGGGTTACTGAATTCAATTCAACAGATAATTTATTGAATATCAATGATATCATAGAGTCACCTCAAGGAGGGCTCAGGCTTTGTAATGAGGAACAACCATATAAGTCACATGAATGCTATCTCATGGCCCCAGTGACCCATGGAGGGAATAAATCCGCAGGGATGAGTGAAGGAAGGAGAAAGAGAGAGAAGGAGGGAGGCTGCAGAAAAGAGAAGAAACACATTTGAGCTCAATCCTGAAAGATGAACCAGATTTCTGGGAAGTGATTCTAAACAGAAGCAGAAAGAGAAACATGTACACCTTTCTCAAGAGATTGTGCTAACTTGTTTATGTTGCAATGACAGCTATAAAGAAATGAAGTAAATGATGACAGTAGGACTTTATAGCAAGAGTTTATTTTGTAGATCATAATAAAACTTACCTGTGCAATTTGCACAGTGAGTTGCTAAGAAATACTCATGAACTTGAAGACATGAGTAGGATTTAATATGCAAAAGTTGCTGTGAGGAAAGCCCAGAACTATACCACAAACCCAAGGCTGTGCCCAGATACAAATAATTCTGATGTGAAAAGCTGCAAAAAGGAACTGCTGCTAAGATGTGAAGCAAAGTCAAAGGAGATAAGACAAATTGGAAAAGTGAAGATGTATATGACAAACACAAGAAAAATATTTCAAGTGAGAAGATTATACTTCTATATTCCACTAAATTTACTTTGGCATAAGTATGAAAGCTTAACAGGTAAAGGAGGCAAATCTAAATTTTAAGGATAATGAAGGACTCAAATGAAACAAATGCTCAGTAAATTTTAAATATTAATTGTCCTCTGACATGAATTTTACTACATATCTCAGCTACACGAGGAAAATACTCTCATATTTCTGAGAACACACCATCACATCATAGCAGAATTCAAGCAGATTATCATTCCATCACCAACATTAGCAAATAAAGACTAATATGACAGATGACAACACACAATTTACCAAGGTATTATAAAGAACCAGGAAAACATTGTCATGTAAGGCTAGAAGAGAGAGAAAAAAAGGGAGTAAACAGAATTCCTCAGCATGATAATACATATAACACTGAGTCCCAACTAACAGATGATGCAATATTACAAAGTGATAATCTCAATGATAATTAGCGTATCTGTTTGTCTCTCTTCCATAAAAAGATGTTCTGATCCTGGCAATGGTGGACACACCCTTCTAACCTGCTCCCTCCTTTAAATTCAAACCCAAGTCTGATTCCCAAACCCACGATATCCTGCACCCCAAACTGCCTCCAGCATGTAACGTGCTCTTACATTCAATGTGGGTATATGTAGACTTAAAATACCACTGTATAATTTTAATGAAGTTTCTAATTCTTTAATATCTAACTCAGCTTTTTTAACATGTCTCTTCATGCTTTCGTCAAGCCAGTGGTTATTAAAATCTTTTTTATCAAAGCCAAAAGACAAATACAACACACAAATAATTATGCTTTTTCATGATATGAACAAAACATTCTGAAAATAAAAATATAAGGTATCCTTTGGTCACAGTGTGTTGTACTGTGGACTCAATCATACTGTGATTCACTATTGAGAACCATGACATGTATTCAATAACAAGTTAATAAAAATGCAAGCTGTTTCTACATTTTACATTATCTCTACTTTTTCTATATGATTTGCCAGTAAATCTTTTTGCCCAAATTAACCAGTCACCATGGAAAAATAGAACACATTTGATTCAGCATTATGTCTTTCTGACTCCCCTATGAGCACCTTTTATTAGAGTTAGCAGTTACCTCTGTTTGCAACAAGAACCTCAGCTAGGGCTAGGCGCATCCCAGAAGAATCTGGACACATAAATAATGTTTCTGCCAGCACACTGATCCTATCTCAGTGGCCCCTTATCCATTGATACCCTGGCCTGTGAGTTAACTTGTTCCACTGTTAACATTCTCAGGGATACCTAGGGTGTAGGATATACACCAGATCTCTTTAGCTTTTGATCCACCAAACACAATGTGGGAAGAGACTGGTAAATTGTATGGGACGAGAGTTATAGGCAAGGCACAGCTGGGAGACAGCACTACCCTGCCCCTCGAAATGTTGCCTTACTACTTCAAGTATGACCTGTGGACTAGCAGCCCTGGCATCAGCTGGGAACTTGTGAAAAACGCAGAATATCAGGCCCTCCCAGACCCACTGGGTCATACTATGCCATTTAACAGGTGATTCATACATGCTAAAGTGTGAAGAGAGTAGGTGTTTTTTAAAAATAGCCTGATAGACTATTTCTGAAGATAGAGCATTAAGATTATTATCCCAAACAACTCTCAGAAATAGAAAGTCTAAGCCAAGGTTGATGTCTAAAGAACCAAGTACCTTACACTGAAAATGTCCAGGATAAACCTTACAACGAACCAAAGACCCATACTTCAAGCATCTGAAAGCTAAAGCCTTGAATTCTCTGGGCATCATTTTTTCATAAGAGCTTGCCAACATCAGACATACTATGCACCTTCAGAAAGTGATGAGTTACACCATGTACAACTTGCATAGCAACAAATTATCAATTTACAAAACTCAAAGTCAACATACTGTGCCTCACAGTCATTCAAGCTGGCAAGACTTTAAAGTACACACAAATCTGAATAATGCGTTGGAAATATTTGATTTATGTTAAACAGCGCTCTGGAATTTAAACAGTCGTATGCTCAACCAAACCCTATTCCTAGCCAATCAGTTCGCTGATCAGCTACATATCGTTCCAACATACACTGCCCAGCTATGTTTAATATTCGAGATTTTTAAAGACCTTTTTGTGTTTTTTAAATAAATCTTATTTCAAGTAAATTTCCTGAGCTGAAAAGAACCACCACCACCACAACAAAATAATACCAAAAATGGATCTGTGCGATAAAAGGCACTGCCTGTATTGAGTGAACTCTGCCTCTAACAGGAGCCTTCTACAGAGGGAAATAAGATGGCAAAGCTACGAAGGCCTTCAGTCCAGTAAGGAGCACGAAGCAGCGTGTCAGAAAGAAATTGTTTTTCTGCTCCTTTTGATGGGTTATGCTTTCAAGTCAGGAAATTAGAAACAGGTGTGCCAGAGGGCACACACATCCTCGCTCCACACTGAAAAACACGCGTTTTCAATTTTCAAACATGAAAGAGACTCCTGTTGAATGAAAGAAGAAATGAAAATCCAGCTCTGTTTCTGTGAACCATATGAAGGGAGCTTAGAAAGCCTTTGACAAGTTGCTCCACTTACACCCTCTCCAACTGACAGCAGGTAGTAGTCGACAATAGGAAAGAAAAGGCATTCTTTCAAGTGAAAACAATCAAAGGGAGAATTACATTAAGGATCACAGCACTGGCATTTTAACCCATCACTTGATCTTATGCTTCTGTTTCTACCATTTCTTCACCTTCTGTTTTAAAATTAGAAGTCTGTTCTTTCACAAAACAACAACAAAGCAATGCAAAATAAGTATCTGGCAAGAAGGAAGGAGGGAAGGAAGGAAGAAGGGAGGGAAGGAGGGAGGGAGGGAAAGAGAGAGAGAGAAAGATGAAAGAAAGAAAGAAAGAAAGAGAGAAAGAAAGAAAGAAAGAAAGAAAGAGAAAGAAAGAAAGAGAAAGTAAGAAAAGGAAGGAGGAAGAAAAGAGATTTGAGAAAGTACGAACATCAAAAGAACATCTTGGAGTTCACGTGATCCACTATAACCCAACTCTAAATAATCTTGTTCAAAGAAAGATTTCTATTCTTCATGATGTTCTGAGCTCTTCTAGGGTGCTGGAAACATTTCAGTGACTATATGCTAAACTTAAAGGCAACTGGTTCGGTTGGGATTTGAGAGAAGAAGGATGTACTAATGGCAGCTGAACAGTCAAGGCATCAGGTGCACCAAGGTGCCTGCCAGTGACCCTCTGGGGGGGAACTGTAGTGCAAACTCCTTAGGTGAATGGATGCAGCAGAACCCCATCCAGCACTAGCAAACCTTTAGTATATCCAATATATCACCATATTTCTGTACAGGCAATAGGAAACTTTCCTACACAATCAAGTATGGCCATAGATTCCATGCCCTTATAGGACACAGAACATCATGACTTCTCTTTCACCATTCCCAGACTATAGCACAGGATAAGAGCCTCTAAAATAGGTACCGTTTTATAACAAAAGAGCAATTACAAGTCATCTTACATAAGAGCAAAATGCCTGCACTCATGCATGCATGAAAAGATATCCTTCATATTCCTTAATATTATGTTTCAAAGAATATTTAATGACACATTGTTTATTATACAATATTAAATAAACAAACCATAACACAAGCTGAACAGTTTTGCCATTTTTGTTTTATCTACCAGAAATCTACCAAAAATATTAATACTGCCTACAACAGGATGGCAAAATTATCAGTTTCATTTTCTAAATTTTTTTCAATAAGCATGTGTTTTCACAACTAGGAAAAAATCCACTCATTTTAAACCTCTAAGATTCATGATAACCAAAGCTGTCATACTAAACTGGTTTCCCAGGAAATGATCTAGCATAATTGAGAATTCCACTTTATTTTGAACCATCAGTGACTTATGTAAAAAGCAGGAAATAATATATTAATAGTTCATCAGATATGAAGTGACATAATCAGAATAAGCAACAGTCTCAGAATTCCCAACCCAGATAACTACTTTAGTTCTTAGAAATGTGCTGGTAGTTTAAATACTCTGTTATCTATAAAGGAACAATATTTCTTTCCCCCATCCCCGCCAATGAAACAATCCAAGGAGTCAAGTGCTTTTAAGATGATGATGTTTACAAATGTTAAGGTTTTATCTATGCTCACATCTAGAAGTTACAATTCACAAAAAAAGATTTCCCATGGCATGATTCCCAACCCTACATCTTACAAACCAAATTATTTCAGCTTAAGTATCTGTGCATTACCCTGAGCCCCTGAAGATTCTTCTTAAGTGAAATAAATTATGCAACAGTAGCACTGCCTAATAAGGCAGATAAAGGAAGCAGAGCAGGCTGAAGAGTCTGGATTCCAACTCAGTAGAACAGCAATGTATTTAACTTATTGACCAGTTTTGCCTCCCACTGTCTAAATCACTGTTAATCATTCCAGAACAACCTCACAGATGAAAGATTTATCTTCCAAATGTATGAGTGGGTCCCTAATCAAAAAGATCCCCACTTCATACAAAAAAAAATTTAAATACTAAGTCAAGGCCATCTAGAGACTCTAAATTAAATTCCACACACCTTGCACTCACCCCTCTACTTAAGCATCTTCCATTCTCACCAGAATAACCACTCTCAACACTTCCCTTACCCTCCTCTCAGCCCTGAATCATCTGTGCTTGACCCAGCACACTTCACCTGTTATGGACTAATGCTTTGTGCCCCACCCTACCCCCAACAAATTCATATGTTGGAGCCCTTATCTTCTGTGTGATGGTTTTTGGGGAGAGGTAATTAGGGTTAGATGAAGTCAAGAGGACGGCACAAGAGCCCTCCATCTCTCTCTCCTTCCCTCTCTCCCTCTTTCCCTCCCTCTACCATATGAGGGTGTAGCAAAAAGGCAGTTGCAAGCCAAAAAGAGTACCCTCACCAGGAAGCGAATCTGCTGGCACCATGATCTTGGACTTCCCAGCCTCTAGAGCTGTGAGAAATAAATGCCTATTGTTTAAACCACACAGTCTATGGTATTTTGTTACAGTAGCACAAGCTAAGACACTACGTCATTGTATTTATTTGTTTATATTCAATTCATTCAACAAACATCATCGGGGGCTTCAGATAAGCACCATCCACATATCCGTGAAGAAAATTGATGAAAATCCCAGTCTTCATGGAGTTTTGGAGTAAAGCAGGGTTGAAAATAAAGATAAAATAAATAGGTGACATATAAAATTAGATAATGATGGGGCACCTGAGTGGCTCAATGGGTTAAGCCTCTGCCTTCCGCTCAGGTCATGATCTCAGGGTTCTGGGATCGAGCCCCACATTGGGCTCTCTGCTCCGTGGGGAGCCTGCTACTCCCTCTCTCTGCCTGCCTCTCTGCCTTCATGTAATCTCTGTCAAATAAATAAATAAAATCTTTTTAAAAATTAGATAATGATATACACTATGAGAAAAAAATAAAACATGGAAGGATAATGTTGGCTGAGAAAATTTACATGTTTAAATAGAGTGGTGAGGAAAGATCTCAGTAAGAAGGTAAACCATCTGAATAAAGAGTTTATAAAAGGGGAAGCAGCAGCTTCAGCTACTGAGGGCAGAAAGATAACAGGAAAGGAAGGAACTTGTGTAAAGGTCCTAAGGGGG
Source organism: Neogale vison (assembly GCF_020171115.1). Classification (NCBI taxonomy): domain Eukaryota; kingdom Metazoa; phylum Chordata; class Mammalia; order Carnivora; family Mustelidae; genus Neogale; species Neogale vison. The sequence continues at coordinate 38,814,213 of NC_058098.1, forward strand.
TAGTATGCATGGCATATTTAAAGTACAGTAAAGCAGCCAATGTAGCTAGAACTGAATGAGCAAAGAAAGAAAACCAAAAGTTGAAGTCTGAGAAGAAAGTGGGCAACACCATATATAAGGCTTCAGAGGCCCTTCGTAAGGACTTTGGCTTTTCCTCGGAGTTAGAAGGTTAGTGACTAGACAGTTCAAAGAAGAAGTATGACATGATTTGACAGGTTAGACCACCAACTCTTGTTGGTACAGTATTTCCAAGGGGAGTAAGCCATTCAAATAACTGTGTTAAGTGCTGCTTATGGGATTAAAAGATGACCACTGGATTTTGGATGTGATTGTTTATCTGGACAAGAACAGATTGGTGAGGTGATGGTAGTAGAGGGAAGGCCTGACTGATGTAAAAAATAGAGGAGAGGAGAGAACTGAGAAAAAATACTGAAATTTAGGTAGAGACAACTCCTTGATGTTTCACCTTGAAAGGCTGATCAAAAACAGGTAAGAGAAGAGAGGCTGAACTCCAAGGTGACCTAAACACAGAGTCCTGAGTAAAACAGGACATTAATCAGGAGGCTAAGCCACAAAGAATGCTTATGACATAAAAAGAATACTAAAGAGAAATCATGACTAGTCTTAAAGAGGAGGCAAAAGCATGGATTCCTACCTGCCTCCCCACCCCTTCTGGGCCCCCAGAGAATGATGACCGTATAGTACATGTGGATGTCTCAGCAATGGTCAGCCACTGGCTCCTGCATTATGTAACTCTACTCTTGTGAGGAAGGCTGCTTTAAACCTCTGACAAAGGTCCCTGGGGAGGAGTTTTGCAGCACAGACTTAATAGACAATCTCCCACAGAAGGGCAGAGGAAGGACTGCTGCTTGTTAGGCTGAAGAACCAAGAAAGGGTAACATTAATTCCCAGCCCCAGAGGAAAAGTGCCAGCTCAGAATCACTGACTCACAAATATTTAGGCAAAGCCCGGACTCATTTTTTGCATTTTTTATCACCCCAGCCTTTGAACCTACTCCTGGCAAGACACTGCCATATCATCACCACCCTCAGGGTTCTAGAACTACCCAGAGCCAAACCCTAGAAAATCAAAGAACCTACAAAATCAGAAATCACTGGGGCACATACCAGAAACCAAGTAACAGAGCTTTCTTCATGCTAAAACACTTTAAGGAAGGAGGATTGAAGCCTGTGTCTTCTGAACTCCACTCAGCTGCCATCTAACCCCTAAACTCACTGTTTCTCTTTAAGGAAAAAATATACTGCACAGACGAGGAACGGCATACCAATGCTAAGGTCAAGCAGAGCATAAACTTAATCTCCTTCTTTTTTCCTCCTTCTGATCTTCTAATCCTCAATCTGTTCTTCCTTTCCATAGCCAGAGAAAGACCACAGATGCATCTGACATTATGCATCTGACATGTTACTGAAAAATTATGTGTGATTCTGACTTTGGCAAATTGAATCAAATCTTAAAGTACTATTTAAAGAAATTCCATGATGAATAATCTTTTTTGAAATGACATCCATCCTTCCAGAAGAGGGAAGACTCACATATGCATCTTTCATTTAGTGAAAAATATTTGACATATAACACTATGTAATTTAAGGTTTACAACATGTTAATTTGATACATTCATATATTGTAATATGATTGCCACTGTAGCAATAGCTAGCATCTCTATCACATTACATAATTATCCTTTCTTTTTAGTAATTGGAATAATTAAGTTCCAGTCTCTTGGCAACATTGATGATTATAATAATCATCATTTGTCTTAATTTTAATTTGTCTAGTAAGCACTAAGTGCAAGGCCCTATGCCAAGCACTCAGGAAACACAAGCATACCCACAGATCCCCTTTTCTCAAGAGCTATGCCACTGCTTAAGAAAGCCTAAATAGTTATTTTCACACACACACACATACACACACAACTGAGAATAAGAAAAGTTTTTATTAAAGTTCATCAATTCTAAAGTATATTTTTTTCCACGTTCAAAATGTTCTGAAATCAGTCAACACATTATAATTGATGGCATCCTCCCATGGCTGCTCTCTAGGCTGCAGCTGTGACATAGTGACCACTGCCTCTAGAAGGAAGTAAGCTGATCCTGTTGTTGACCCTTCAGTGGAGTTGTGCGCCATGCTGGAACTACAGATTGTGAGCTGAGTTGTCACTTACCATGTATTCAAAAATATTACAGTATACTGCAGAATTGAAACAAAAAGTAAGTATGAGCATAAGAAGGCATGGAAATAGCAATGGTGCATGACATTGTTATCAATGCAGCAAATGTTTCTTGTTGGAGGAATACTACAAATTCTATATTTTCTTGTAAAGTAACAACCAAGTGTTAAGAGAGATGAGAAAAAAGTATGTCCTACTATGATTGGCAGTCTTTCTCCCCCTTAGTATATGTATCATATTGGTATATTTTAGTCCTGGATAAGATACCAAATATACAGGCAACAAAAGCAAAAATAGGTAAGTAGGACTATATCAAACTAAAAAGTTTCTGCACAAGAAATAATAAAAAAATGAAAAAGCAGCCTATAGAATGGGAGAATATGAGGGCGCCTGGGTGGCTCAGTGGATTAAGCCTCTGCCTTCGGCCCAGGTCATGATCTCAGAGTCCTGGAATTGAGTCCCACATTGGGCTCTCAGCTCAGCAGGGAGCCTGCTTCCCCCTCTCTCTCTGCCTGCCTCTCTGCCTAGTTGTGATCTCTCTCTCTCTCTCTCTCTCTGTCAAATACATAAATTTTTTAAAAAAAGAATGGGAGAATATGTTAACAAACCATATATCTGATAAGGGGTTAACATCCAAAAGACATGAGAAACTCCTACAACTACAACTCAATAGCAAAAAAAACAAATAGTAAGATTAATACATCAGCAAAGGACTTGAATAGACATTTCTCCAATCACAACGAGACATCACCTCATACCCATTACAATGGCTAGTATTGAAAGGATAAAAGATAAAAAGGCTGGTGAAGCTGTAAAGATATTCACAGCCTTGTACACTGTTCATGGGATTGTAAAATGGTACAGCTGCTATGAGCAACAGTATGCAGGTTCCTCAAAAAATTAAAAATAGGACTATTATATGATCCAACAACTCTACTTTTGGGTATCTATCCAAAAGAATTGAAATCAGGATCTTGATGAGATATCAGTACCTCCATGTTCACTGCATCATTATTCATAATAGCCGAGATGTAGATATCACCTAAATGCTAACCAACAGATAAATGGATAAAGAAAATGTGGTATACATGTACAACAGAATGTTATTCAGCCTTAAAAGAGGAAATCCCTCCATATACAACATGGATAATCCTCAAAGATACTATGCAAAGTAAAGTAAGCCAGTCACAGAAGGACAGATACTGCATAATTCCACTTACATGAGGAACTTAAAAGAGTCAAACTCATAGAAGCAAAAAGTAGAATGGTGATTGCCAGGGGCTGGGAGAAGGGGGAAATGGGGAGTTGATATTAAAAATTCATAAAATTTTAGGGCACCTGGGTGCCTCAGTCAGTTAAATGTCCAACTCTTGAGTTTGGCTCAAGTCATGATCTCAGGGTTGTGAGATTGAGCACCACATCAGACTCCATGCTGGAAAATTCTCTTTCTCCCTCTGCCCCCCCCCCTCTAAAAAACAAACAAACAAACAAACAAACAAACAAAAAAACATAAAGTTTCAGTAATGCAAGATGAATAAAGTTCAAGGGATCTGTTGTATGATTTGCATCTAAAGTTAAAAATACTGTGTTTTACAGTGAAAAATTTAAGAAAAGATTTTATGTTGTATTCTTACCACAATAAAAAAATATGAATCAACCAATTTTTTTTAAAATAATGGTGTAGCTTATAAAAGACGGTGACTTAGATTCAATGACACACCATTAATTACTGAAGGACTACTCTGAGCCAAGAAGTATGCTAACTGCCTTCCATATGTCAACTCACTCATTCAGTACTCACAGATATTAAGGTAGATATTCTTGCTTTACAAATAACCCTTGCCAAGGTCACAGCCAGTGAGTTAAAGAGTCTGCACAAGAACCCAGGTATATACTCTGCTGCCTTCCTAGCTAGACAAATTTCCATGATGCCAGAACATTAGTCAGAGTTTGCACAGCCCGCTCCTGCCACACTACTCTCTTTCCCACTCCCCACTCATTCCTCCCCACCCAGTGATGAGAACAAGATGCTGGAGTTTATCCCTGAGGCTAATGATCAAATTGCCTGTCTGGCCTTGGGAGAGCCCTACCCTAACCATAACTATCTTCCCTCCGTCTTTCAATTACTACCTTCCAAGAACTATAAACCTAAAATGTAGGCCAGGTCTCTAAATTTTCTGCAACAGCCTAAGGCACCAGTCTTTTTTATTTTGACCAAACAATTGCAAAATTCCTTGCACCACCTTTCTTCTGACTTGGTCACCCAACTCTGCCATGTGTTTCTGTTGTCAACCTCACAGCAACAGCACCAGGAGAAACAAGGGTGAACCAATCATACAAAGTCCCAGGGACGGAAGGAACTGGAGATTTGCTCTATTATCCTCAGGGTATGGGGGATGATGATGGTTAGTCCTTAAACATAAGAAGAATATAACATGACAAACTGGGAATCCAAGTTTAAAAGCTGCACTGGATGTCATGAACTAGAAACCTGAATTTATCTTTAGTCATGTGAAATTATCTTCAGTTGATGCAAGATGTGCAAAGGAGGTAATATGCAAAGGGAAGGGAAAAAGACCTTAATTTTATAATTTTAGCTTTACCCACCCACTGCACTCTTAACATAATCAAATCAATGAAATGTGATCCTATTCCAGCTTCTACATCACCAATTTTTAAAAGGAGAGAGGTGGAAAATCCCAAAGAGATCAAATTTCTTTTCTGAAGTGACAGGTAGCTTTCAGGATTTTAGCTTAAACGAGAATCCAGGTTTCCAAATGTCTAGACATGAGAGTAACACTTAACGATGACAAACCAACTTGCTGAGTAACACACTGACCAAAAATAAAGTCAATACAACATATGATACTAATACTACTTTGGGAAAATAAAAATTAAACAATGAATTATCTATTTTAGACTTCAGTTTTTTCAAATACCACAACTGTCTATAGACATAAAACCATACTTAATTATGTGCAAAAGCTAATTCCTAAATATCATGCACAGAGATTTCCATGTGCCACCAATATTAAACTAAAAATTAGCTCATATTGGGGCAAATGGCTGGCTCAGTCAGTTAAGCATCTGACTCTTGGTCCTGGCTCAGGTTGTGTTCTCAGGGTCATGTGATCGAGCCTTGTGTCTGACTCCAAGCTCAGTATGGAGTCTGCTTATCCCTCTCCCTCTGCTCCTCCCCTCCACATTTGCTCACACACACAATCTCTCTCTCAATTAATAAAGAAATAAAATCTTTTAAAAAACTAACTCATGTTATATTATGCTCATCTCTTCAAAACTGAAAGAATGAAAATCAATTTTTTGCCAATTACAATTAGTATGGTTAAAGTTTAACATTAATTTGTTTGGACTTCACCTGATAGGCCAGTGGTCCACAATTATTTTTCCACTGATGCAAGGAAATGGACAGAAGCAACAAATATGAAAAGGGTACCAAGAGGTCAAGTCTGAGCAAAGAATAGGATAGTGATGGCAACAAAAGAGCGAGAGAACACAGGAGAAATCTCATGGCAAAGGGTGGGAATAATGAATAAGGTATTTCATTGAGCCTGCTGAATCTGATATCCACAGATGACACCCAGAGGGATATGTCAAACAGAAAGTCAGAAAAAATTCATGTGGCTCTCCAGAGAAAAGTCCAGAGGAGACAGACATGGAAGCAAATACCATAAGAAATATCTGCTAAAATCGTGAGAACAGTAATAACACCAAATCACCAAGAGAAAACATAAAGTGAAACTAAGAAAAGGCACAAGAGGCCCAACCCTGGGGTTGGTAGCAATGGGAAGAGTCTGTGAAGAGAGCCAGGATGGAGCAGGTCAGAAGAACAAGACAAACCAAGAGAGTTTTAGGATCTATGCTACAATAAAAAGGAGAGAGACACCTGTATCAGAGATCTGAGAGTCAAAAGTAAGCAGGAAAAAAGGGCTGGGTTGGATTGGGTGGTTTGTTAGCAGAGTCATACAGAAGCCAAAGTGTCAAGAAACTGAAGAAAGGAAGGAAAGGCAGCCATTATCTATTCTCCTGATAAAGCCTGATGACATGAAGGAGAAAGTCCTAGGACTGTAACTTGAGAGACAACACAGCAAAGGGGATGAACCACTTTGTCAACCACTCATATCACTACATTGAGAGAAAAGGCTTCAAGTACACCTGGCACAAGCACAGAAAACCTGGATCTAGATAACCATCCTGCCCATTAACTGCCCCCAACACACACACACACACACACACACATGCAATTTCTAAATGATAATGATTTTTTTAGTAGTAATGTGATTTTTTTATTTTTTTATTATATTCCATTAGCCAGAATATAGTACATCATAAGTCTTTGTTGTAGTGTTCAATGATTCATTAGTTACATATAACACCCAGTGCTTATCCCAACACATACCTTCCTTAATACCCATCACCTGGTTACCCCATCCCCTCACCCAGCCTCCTTTCTGTAACCCTCAGTTTATTTCACAGAGTCCAGAGTCTCTCATGGTTTGTCCCCTTCTCTTCCCCTGTGGTCCTCTGCTCTATTCCTTAAGTTCTATATATGAGTTAAACTGTATGATAACTGTCTTTCTATGCTGGACTTATTTTACTTAGCATAATCCCCTCCACTTCCATCCATGTCAATGCAAATGGCAGCAATGTCCACAAGAGCCAAACTGTGGAAGGAGCCGAGATGCCCTTCATCAGATGAATGGATGAAGAAGATGTGGTACGTATCTACAATGGAATATTACTCAGCCATCAAAAAGGATGAATGACAACAACTTCTAACACAGATACAAAAAGAGGACCTGCATTTAATTAAAAGTGTAGCTAGAGGAGTAGATGTTATAAAATACACAATTTGAAGAGCCTGGGTGGCTCAGTTGGTTAAGCATCTGACTTCAGCTCAGGTCATGATCTTGGGGTCCTGGGATCAAGCCTCTCTGTGTAGTTCAGTCTGCTTCTCCTTCTCCCTCTGCCCCTCCCCTGCTTATGGAACTCTCTCTCTCTCAAATAAATAAAATGTTTAAAATATAAATACATATATATATATACACATATAAATACATATATATATACATATACACACACATACACACACACATACATTTTGAAATACATCTTATATTTTCTGCCCCAACATTTTATTCAAGAGATTACCTAATTTTTGAAATACCTTGTTGCTTTTATATCTTTTGTGATCTAAATTGGCACTATCCTGAATCTCTAGAGAAAAAATAAAAAACATTAAAAATGTAACTTATAGTTACCTCCAGAGTTGTAATGAAATGTTAGCAAAACGTTTACATTGGGATACTTACATTGTGAAACAATCCTTAAAATCTCCCACATATCAAAAGTCTTTCAGGCATAAATGCCCTAGTCTATGCAGTGCCTTAGCACATGCTATAAGTTTACACAAAAATATTCCTTTTAATCATTAAATGACCTACAATGTAGCAGTTATGAAAAATGGTCATGAAAGCAGCAAATACCTGAGGTACTCACAGCTGTAGAGTAGGGATTATGAGCTCCAGTATTTTCAGCCCAGCAGCCACATCCATAAAGAGCAGCCTAGGAAAAGAGAAAATAGGTACATAATGTATTTCATAAATATTATGTGTAATTACTTGCTTTCAACAAAAGACAAAAATCATACCCATCTAATAAAGCCTGGTTTAATAATGATGCATATCAACTGGGAAATAATACCTGAGATTGTGTAAGACCTGCCCAAACAATGGTTCTAACTCTATTTTAAACTGTATCTTCAATTACTGTATTAATCTAAAATTTTTCAGAAAAGGGCAAAAGAAAGTTTTTAGACTCTCATCAGCAGTAGTTTTTTCCTTGAACAACCTTTCCCCAGTTATAGTTTGTCAGCCAGTTCAGACAAATTCCTCTCTTCTGGCTCCTTGAAATCATGCGGTTGCCTTAAAATAGTGGCTCTCAAACAAGTTATATGTCAAATTGCTTGAGAAGTTTGGTGATAGGAACATGGTTCCCAGATATTCTGATTCAGTGGTCTGGAGGCTGCCCATGGAATTGGCATTATTAACCAGGACCGCAGGGGGGCTGGGATGCAGGTGGTCCTCCTGGCATACTCTAAAAAACCCCATTGAGGAGGGCTTCTGCCATGCCTCCCTCAAAGTGGCACAGCAGGAACTGCAAACAGTTACTACCAAAGGGCCCAGTATATGTTCACCACTGTGAACTAGATTCTATATCTGGAGAATCTAGATTCCCCAGATATAAAGAAAGGAGCCAAAAAGATCAATTCAAGTTAATTACTTTATGAGGCAGTAGAACAGATTTATATGCCTGAAACCACCAATAACACAAATTACTGTGGTTTTATAAAAGAATATAACAATCATCTTTATTTTGTTTTTAATAATGCCACCCAGAATGTCTGGATTCATCTCTTCAATATCCACAATGACTTCTCTGCCTATGGGTGGGGAAATAAAACTGTTAACTTTTCCAGTCCTTAGTTAGAAGCAGAAGTAGAAAACCCCTTTGGTAGCCAGCATAGAGAATACAAGGAAGTCTGCTCAAGAATATGCACCACCACAAGTTTGGTAAAGAATGGAAAATTGAAAGCACAGATGTCCATCGGTAAAGAAATGGTTAAACATTTGCCCAGCAATATGCAGTATTCATTGCAGAGAGTTCAAAATAAAGAATTCAACTTTTTCAAAAAGATTTTTAGAAACTAATAAACACTCCAAAAATATTATTGAGTGAAAAAAAGACAACGACGACAAGCCACAATACATGGAGTTTTCAGTATGACTTCTGACTAATGAAGGAAAAAATACTCCCATAAAATAGTAACTATTCTTTTCAAAGAGATCACTTGTAAGGAGTGGGGAAAGAAGCTAAGATGGGAACTAGACAGACCAGCTTTCTACAATATTCCTTTTTTTTTCTAATAAGGACTTCAGAACTCATTTGCTTCAATATTCTATCCAGAGCAGGAATTTCCATGAAATATCCCAGGCACTTCTCATACCAAGAACCTTGATACTTCATGAGGGAACACATTCCCCTTTTGGACACTTACCTTTGGCTTAAAGTTCTTCCTTAGATTGCTTTAATGAACAACCGCTTTATCATAACTTTCACCTGCTAATCCTGGTTCTACTCTCTGGAATTACTTTACCTTCCCTGCTGAAGTCCTCTAAATTCTTTTAAAACAGTTATCTGAGTGCCCTGATTACTCTTTTCTCACTCAAGAGAATACTAGATTTGTGAACTGTTCCTCAACACTTTGAGATGCACACACACACACACCCTACGCCCTTAATCACTCTCCTTGAGAAATAATCCAATGTCCAAGATAATTGGAGATGAAGTCTCCCATGCTCATGTGACCCACAGCTGCCACCCTCAGTTGTCACCGGCAATAGTCTTATAAGTAGAACAAAGAATTCAATACAACATTGCCAATTTGGCAAAGAGTAGAAAATCTATTATTGCCTTTGAAAACACCATGCTTCTAAAATACACAAGATTGTTGGGTCAGAGTGGGAACTGAAAGCCCTATAGAAGGGATTCTGCACATGGATTTCAGAACCAAACTGGCAAACTTGTGGAATAAGCCATTCAACTGGTATTACCTGGGACAGTTCCTAGGTGAGCCAAAGCCTCAGAGAATAAGCCACCTGAGGGGAAGGGCCTACTCTTCCTTCACTGAAAACCTGGTCATTGCCTTCACTGAAAACCCACTATCCTTGCCATTCACCACAATTATCTTGACCAGGAGCCTGGACCCAAAAATAGCAAATAAGGCCATAAGGACACCTCTTCGGAACCTACAGGGGTCCTTTTTTTAAGAAAAAAAAAAAGAAGAAGAAGAAGACTTACTCTTACTCTTTGTTTCTTCTCTCTAAGCGAATTCCCCTTATGCCACTTCCCCACAATTTCATGATCTAAAGTTGTCTTCCATCTTAAACTTCTGAAACCAGTTGAGCTGAGACAGTGATAGGTCAGATAAAAGAAAGAACCAGAGACTTCTTTGGATAAAATATCACAAGCTTGGGGCACTTAGGTGGCACAGGTGGCTAAGTATCCAACTCTTGATTTTGGCTCTGGTCACGATCTCAGGATTGTGACTGTGTCCCACATCAGGCTCCATGCTCAGCCAAGAGTCTGCTTCTCTCTCTCTCCTTCTGCACCACCCCCACCAGCTCTCTCTAAAATAAACAAATAAATCTTAAAAAAAATAATAATAATAACCTTAAGCAGGGTTTTAAAAAATAAAAATAAGCTTTCTTCTTTTTAGTAGTAAAACTTCCTCAACATTTAACAAAGGTATTAACATTCAGTAAAAATAGATCATATAAATATCATTATTATTATTATTCAATCTTTTTTGGAACTTCTTTTCCTTTATAAAATGAGCATAACAAAAACCCCCACCTTATAATGTTTCTGTAGGATCACATGAATGAACACACTTACTGTACATAGCAAGAGACAGTTCTAGCTAATATATAGCTATATTATGAGGGACTATGGCAAGCAATTTAAATATGTCATTTAATCTTCTAGAACTTCGTAAGGTAACTATACCCATTTTACAGTTGTGGAAAGTGGAGCTTAAAGATGTTTAACAGGAGCGCCTGGGTGGCTCAGTGGGTTAAAGCCTCTGCCTTTGGCTCCAGTCATGATCTCAGGGTCCTGGGATCAAGCCCCACATCGAGCTCTCTGCTCAGCAGGGAGCCTGCTTCCCCTCTGTGTCTCTGCCTGCCTCTCTGCCTACTTGTGATCTCTGTCTGTCAAATAAATAAATAAAATCTTCAAAAAAAAAAAAAAGACGTTGAACAATTTGTTTACAATAAGGGAGAAGTGAGATTAGAATAAAGGTTTATCTGAATCCAAAATTCACACTCTTAATCACTAAACTCAACTGCGTATTTGTGTGGGGCTGAGTTGAGAGTGGGATGTAATCATTCCTTTCTTGAGTCCCAGTTGTAAATTCTAACTATTGTTGGTAAGCCAAGTAAATAAATTCTAATTCAAATTGCCACGTCACCATATGAACAGTTATCATATGTCTAGAGCAGGGTAATTAAATGCTAAGACTTTGAAACAGTTCACTGTACACTTAAAATGTATTTAAAAGCATCTATTTCTAGCATATTTTTAAAAGTCTTTTTTTTTCAACACTTTGTATATTTTATTTCCTTCCCTCTGGATCATCAAGAAGAATGGTTTCCTACTGTCAACCGATGCTTTCATATTTCCAGGCTTATTACAGCTCCTCTATCCAAGCAATATAATCCAATTAAGCAAATGCATTTTCCTGGTAAGTACCTTTACCCTTACCCACCACACCCTTTCCTGATTTTCATCTCTCACAAACTAAGTCTTCATACACTAGCTAATTGGGGCAAATCAGTATGTTTAAGTTTTACAGAAGTATTTCTTTTTCCAGGACAGTCCCATGTGTAGTGGCAGAATGGCTTCAAGATTGTTCAATGTAATATCCTCCTAACATAGACCAGAACTATCCTTGGTTCTGCTGTTGCTATTCTGCTAACCAAAACAAACAAAAAACAGTAAGAAAGTCATGGGAATTGCAAGGCAACGAAGGCAGCTATGCTGGCTTTTCTCTCTCTTTCTCCACCCAGGCATCCAAATCTGATATGCCAAGCTTGGTTCTTATTCCAAACTTGATAAATACACAGGGCTTCATAATGTGGAAAAACACCATGACCAGACAAAGGCTTTTTATAATGAGCTCAAAGCATTGTACACATGTTGAGTAATCATTCCCCATAAATCCCCCTGTACAGTAGGCAAAGAGTAGCACAAAATTAATTAGTCTTCCCTACCCCGTCCCCCCATGGGATTTTAAGAGGCTTATACCCATAAAGGGCAGATCAGGGTATATCACTTGGAGATTTGCAAAGATGTCCTCCATGAATCAGATCACTCTATTCCAAGCATTCATTAACCACCATGTCCAAAACAACTGTGATACTTACTCTTTTTCAAATGTGAGAGACAAGGCATACATACAGAGAATGCCAAGCAGTGCTCTACATGTAACATGAGATCTAAGTATTGAGCTTAAGCATAATGCTTGCAACTACTTTAACAGACTCCAGGAATCATTAGTTCACTCAACAAATATTTATTAAGCCCATAAGTAATGTACCAAATTGGTTTATGCTCAGAAAGCTTACTAGATCAAATGGATTGTGAAATACCATTCTCAGTACAGAACTAAAGTTTGGAGATGGGGGGAGGAGGAATGGTGAAGATGTGCAAGTGAACTGGGAATATGCCAGTTACACACAAATCAGAAAGATTTCTTGAGTGGTGTCATCATATGTTGGTGACATTAAATACTGGTTAGTCTATAAAATACCTAAAGTGCCTTATCAGAAGAGGAATTTGGAGCATTAACATTTTACTATTTTAAATTTTACTATTAAAATTTTACTATTCCTTGAATGGAGGAAATACACAATGTTACTCTAAAATCATTTCCCACCTAAAAAGCAACAACAATATAGTTAGGTGGTGTTTACTCCTATAGAGAATGACATTTGCAAAGAAAGAAAATGAAGATCAACTCATTTTTTTTTTTTAATGTCTACTAAATACCCAATACTCAGCCTGTTGTTGTAAAAAAAATAGTACTATTGACGCTAAAGATCAAAAAGAACTCTGTGAGAGAGGTGTTTTTTTTTAGAATCTGGAATTATATAAATGTTTAAAAAAATCACAATAATATAATTTTTTTTTCAAATGAAAAAAACGTTTTGCTGGCTTAAAAAAATGGTGAGCTAGAAAATTCTGTGTTTTAAATTGAAAAGCTAGTTTAAAAACCCTGTAATACTTACCTGTCCAACTCTCCCTGGATGTTTCAAGGCCAAGCCTCCACTGGAGACAGCAGCAGCAACATTCCCTTCATGGTCCACCACTACAGCGCCCACTGTGTCCAAAGTGCCTGAGTCATTCTCCTAGAGAGTGAACAGGATATGAGCACTCACTGAGCACACAGTGTCACAATTTGATATGACCACACAGCACTTTTCAATACAATCATGACATAATTCAGCAAACTCTTAATCTATTAATCTATTATCAAGTTATTAATATTAATCTATTAATATTTATTAACCTATTAATATTTATTAACCTATTAATATTAGTACCAATCTATTATCAAGTTGCCACTAAAACCCTATTCAAATCAAAATGTATTTTCTACTGAAAGATCCTGAGCAAAAAGTGTCTTGTTGCTTTTCTCTAATAATAAGCCTAGCATTCCTAAGGGAGAAAGAAAAAACACAATCTAATATAAAATAGCATATCGCAGTGTCCCCTTAATCTCCAGTATTAAGTTCATGATTGAAAATTTGTAAGAGGAGAAGATCTATGGTATAAATGAACCAATAAGTGTCATTTCTAGTACTTCTAAAAATATTGTACATAAATTTCTAAAAATAATATATTTAATACAATAAATAAAGAGAATGGTGGTTACAATCTTGAAGTATACTATGTTACAATTATCTTTTATAATTCCTTGCTTGTGAGAAATTGATGGCCACCTCCTTCCACTGCTATATTAATAATATGCTTGCCAACTATATTGCAGAAAATTGTACATTCCTGGGAGGTATCTTTGCATTTCTGTATCTTGTCCCAAATCCCAATATATGTGAAATACTTAAGGCTTTTCACATATATTGACTACAAGCAGCTGTCTCCTACCTCAAAGATTTCTGGGTCACCTGTGCAAGACAGACAAACCTTACGATTCTGGGTAAAAATCAGAATCACAGAAAACAGGGAAAAAGTTTCAAAAAAATTATCTCTTTGTGTATATTAACAAGGGAGGCTACAGCAGGTCTTTAACAACAGTCATTGCAATGTTCTCACTCTAGAGTTCTGGTTTTTAAACTATGCCCCACAACCCAAGACTCCCACCCTCTGCCCCACCCCCCAAAATGCATAAAAGAGCCCAGGCACAACTCCAGGCTCAACAAGACCAGCTCCTCCTCCTGCGTAGTTTATTGCCCATACTGCTAAGCAATACTTCATTTGTACTGAGGGATCCCTGGCTAAAGAGTTTTCAAATGACACTCTCAGGCAATCCCCAGAAAAGTCAGTGAGTTACTAGGGCCACCTTAGAAGGTGAGCAACATTGAAGGGAGTTCTGAAATAGTGCAAGCACAAGTTTTTTACTTCAAGCAAATTTAAAAATCCAGAAGTAGAGTATGCCTCAATAAATATTACATGAAGTCTGTTAGGAGAAGGTACAACTAGACATTTACATTTCTTTGGTTTTTGCTCTAGATTCTAACTCCTCTTAAATATACTGATACACTAGGACACTACTTACTTTAATAGAAAACATGTAGCTGACTGAAATAAGTGTTTTATTCCCTCTCTCCCTTTTAACCACAGCCAGGGAAAGTCTAGGCTATATCCAGGAATACCACAGTTGCGCAGGTGGCAGTCTGCCTGAGTTCCAAAGATAGCTCCCTAACCTGACTGTAAACTCTCTGAGGAAAGGGCTGACTGACTGATTTTACATACAGCAGACATGGAGGCATACTTAATCTTCAGTTAGGAGGATATAAAGCATGTCTGCATCTAGGGTGTCACAGAAACAAGAAAAACAAGTGATGATACATGCAAGGCCATTCTAATATCAAGGCCTCAGTTTCCCATCTCTTTTCTCAACACTCAGTTTCATGCAAATCCAGAGGATGCCACTACCTTAGGGAAGACTTAACAATAACTAGGTTTCCTCATTTGCTGGAAGAAGTAAAGTTTATTTTCTTTGGTAGGTAAGATAAAAGTATAAAAGTAAACAATTGCATTAGGCATTTTATTCCAGGGGAAAAAAAAAAGAAGAAGAAGAAGAACCCTAAAGAGAAATGTACTTTAAAGGGGAAACATTTCCTTCATTATTCTAGGAAATAATTCCTATATCTTTACACCCTTGCAACCTCAAATAGAGATGTCTGTTCCTTTTCAGATGCCAGGTCTTATGTCTTCAACAGGAGGCCTTCTCAAAGTTTAATGTACACACAAATCTGAAAACCTGTTAAATGTAGATTCTGATTAAGTAATCTGGCACTGGTCAAGACTCTCCACTTAACAACCTCTCCAGCAATGCTGATATTGGGGTCCTCAGACCCTACCTTAAGAAACAAGGTAAAATACCATCCTATGGGATTCATTATCAGCCAAACATCTGCTCTACTCATTTTAAGGCAAATAAGTTTATGGGCACAAATCTGCTGAAGGAGAAACTTCAGCATTAGCATTATGTCAACATAAAAGATTTAAGTTCTACCTGGTGCAACTATCAATTGGCAGCATATCACCATGATCATACCACAATGAATATACCGTAAAGTGTCTTAACATACTGATCTCATACATACCTCTTTCTTTTAGAAACAGAAAACTCTCATACAAATAAACAGAAACTATAAGATACTTTCCTTAACAACAATAAAGTCAGGAAAGGGTATTCTTCATTAGAATATATAAACTGTGACTGCTGATCCCAAGCATTCTGTAAAACAGAATTTTAGCTGAGGGGATAGATAATGTATACACAATGATATGCATTACTTATAAAACAATTTTCTTAGCATTTCATCAGGATATCATAAACTATAAAGACTCTTATCTAATCAAACTACTAGAGAAAGATACAAAAATATTACATGTAGATGGATTTACTGTAACTTGGTTTTTAAGAATGAAAGAATGAAAAATCAAGCAAAAACTACAGAATTCTGTTCCAAATTAAGCTAAATATTCCTAGGGACTTGCAACACCTGCAAAAATCAGAATTACTTCATAAATATTCAAGAATTAGTTCATAGATTTCACATACTGAAAGGCAAATTTAAGGATGATGAAGTAAGATTTAAGCATTTTTATGAAGTGTAGATAAATTAAGTGAATGACAAACACTGGTATTTTAGCCATAATAATTTCACAAAACTCATTTGTACAGAAATGAAATCCTAGAAAGGTTAAAAAACACACAATGACTGTTAGTATATAGAGCTACTATTGTGCTCTTACACTCCATAAATACTTAAAAGTACATGCTCCACATAGGTACACATGTACCTATTGTCCTCAACTGAAACATGCTATTTCCAATACTTATTTGATAAAAGAGTGACTAAAAAGTAACTGTATAAATCATATAGTTCCCCTTATAATAAACACATGTATATTGAGTTGGCATAGAGATTGCATGTATTATGAAAAACACGGAAATAAAACTTTCTTCAACTCACCAATAAACTAGTAATCATGTTGGGCTTAATGTCAAAAGTTTTAATTTTTCTCTGCTCTAATCTGGAGATGGCTATTACACAATCACTGTAAAATCAAATTAAGTAAAACATAACTACTTCAAAAAGAACAAATCCCTGGGGCACCTGGGTGGCTCAGTGGGTTGAGCCGCTGCCTTCGGCTCAGGTCATGATCTCGGGGTCCTGGGATCGAGTCCCATACCTGGCTTGGCTGAAACCAAGGAAAATTTGGAAATAAGAATACCCAATGACCTTTTCCCTCTCTCCAAGGAAAATTACCCTTCTGGGGAAGAAAAACTGAATGGGAAGAAATCAGAGAGGGAGACAAACCATGAGAGACTCTTGATTCCAGGAAACAAACTGAGGGTTGTGGAAAGGAAGATGGGTGGGGGGATGGGGTAACTGGGTGATGGGTATTAAGGAGGGCACAGGACGTGATGAGCACCAGGTGTTATACACAACTAATGAATCACTGAACATTACATCCAAAACTAATAATGTATTATATGTTCACTAATTGAATTTAAATTAAAAAAAGAAAATCACCCTTCTGATGCCCAGTATTATAAATGATGTTTCTGTTAATTATAGTCAAGATGTCTATTCTTAAATAATCCCTTATTATCTTTGCTTAATAAGTATGCATTAAATACCTTTGCAATGCTACACAAATTAGAGTCAAACATATCTACTACAGAAAAAAAAATTATTAAAAAATTGTTATTTATTCCTTAAATCACTCAACAAAAGTTAACAGAAACATTTTTAGCTCAAAATAAAAATGAAGTGGGTTAACCATGCTTTTATGGGGCTTTAATATATCTACACTACACAACTTTAATTAAAGTTCATACCATAACAAAGCTCCAGAGGATTACCTAAAAATTCTAAACCCTTAAATACAGCAGAAGACAATGTTTTCCAAATGGCAGAACACCTAGACAGTCTTCTGAGGCTTGCAACATTCGAGGTAGAAAAAGTCATGGTTTTAATCTTGGTTTTTAAAATAATATTTCAAATAATGAACTATGGGTTTGTTTGTTTCAAAATGGAGAAGTTCAAGAGCCTCAGTGTGCATGTTGAGAGGGCACGTGTAAGTGATGGAAGAGACCAGATGAACATACTCATGACTTAAATTATTACATATCTGAAGAGTAAAAACCACAAGGGTAGTTTCATACAGCTTTAAATCATTTTTATTCTTAGTCATATGCTGTTAAATTAAAATTATTTTATACTTATAATGAACCACTGGTTAAGGAAAGTAAACCCAAGATATACTGGAATTAAAGTAAAAATTGAGGAATTTAAGAATTATAAGTCTGATGAAGTCCTTAAGATAATATTAGCCTGATCATTACACTGCATACATCTGATCAAAATACTTAGAGAATAAGCCTCAGTGACTACAAATATTGGTTTAAAAGTTCTGATTTGGCTTCTTGTATTTCTGGAATAAATATTAATCACAATTTTTAAATTCTAAATCAAAAATTTTAAATTCTCCAAAGAAGACACACAAATGGCTACCAGACACATGAAAAAATGTTTGTCATCATTAGCCATCAGGAAGATTCAAATCAAAACCACATTGAGATACCACCTTACACCAATTAGAATGCCCCAAATTAACAAGACAGTAAACAACAAGTGTTCGAGAGGATGTGGAGAAAGGGGAACCCTCTTACACTGTTGGTGGAAATGCAATTTGTGCAGCCACTTTGGAAAAACAGTGTGGAGATTCCTTAAGAAATTAAAAATAGAGCTATCCTATGACCCTGCAATTGTATTACTGGGTATTTACCCCAAAAATACAGATGTAGTAAAAAGAAGGGCCATATGTACCCCAATGTTCATAGCAGCAATAGCTACAGTTGCCAAACTGTTGAAAGAACCAAGAGCTCTTCAACAGATGAATGGATAAAGAAGATATGGTCCATATATATAACGGAATATTACGGCTCCATCAGAAAGGATGAATACCCAACTTTTATATCAAAATGGACGAGACTAGAGGAGATTATGCTGAGAGAAATAAGTCAAGCAGAGAGAATCAATTATCATATGGTTTCACTTACTTGTGGAGCTTAAGGAATAACATGGAGGACATTAGGAGAAGGAAAGGAAAAGTGAACTGGGGGAAATCGGAGGGGGAGACAAAGCATGAGAGACTGTGGACTCTGAGAAACAAACCGAGGGTTTTGGAAAGGGGGGTGGTGGAAGGATGGATGAGACTGGTGGTAGGTATTAAGGAGGGCATGTATTGCATGGAGCCCTGGGTGTGGTGCATAAACTAGGAATCTTAGAACACTGAAAAAATAAAGTAAAATTTTAAAAAAATTAATTTTAAATTAAACATGCATGCAGCAATTAAAACCCTAAATATTTACCCAAGAGAAATCAAAATACATAAAACAAAAGACTTGTCAAAAATGTTCACAGCACTTTTAACTGCAACAGTCAAAAGCTGGAAACAACCCAAATGCCTATCAAGAGGGAAATGCATACACAAATTGTGATAAAGGCAACAGGGGAGGACTGTCCAAGTAATAAAAAGGAACTAGTGATATGTACAACAATATGGATAATCATTTAGGTGTCCACTGAGTAAAAGAAGCTGGACACAACAGACTATATAATATATGATCCCATTTACACTAAAGTTTAGAAAAGGTAAAACTGCTCTGCAGTGAAAAAGAATCAGAAAAATGGTTGTCTTAGCAGGGGTCTTGACTATGAAGGGGCATGAGAAAACCTTCTGAAGTAATGCCAATGTTTTATATTTTGATAGTGGTATGGACTACATGGCTTTATGCATGTCGAAATTCATCAAATTATATACTTAAGATATAAGCATTGCACCACACATAAGCTTTACCTCTAAAAAAAATCAATAGCTGATGCATTTATCTAAAAGTACACAATGAAGAATTCAAAACCTCAAGTCATGAACAAATTATCTATTTCTGTCCTAATACTATAATACATTTATATTTATATAACATTTAATACACAGTTGATTACAACTATTTAGTAACTGTTAAGTAGTAAAACATGAAAGAGATGGAAAAAAAAGTATGGGTGAGAGAAAGTCTAACATATGTCCAACTGGAAGGAACAGGCAGAATAAAGAAGAGAAAATAATGAAAGAGGAAAGGCTAAAATTTCCCAGAACTGATGAGATGTAAGAATCCAGATCTCCCAGAGGCCACAGAGAAAGGAAAGGAGCCAGCTAGAAAGAAAAGATCACCCACAATAGAATGACAAAACTGCCAGAAGCCCAACAAAAGCCAGAAGACTGTGGCAAATCTTCAAGCTACTCAGAGAAAAGTAACTATAAACCTAGAAGCAGGTGCCCAACAAGATTATCTTTTAGGAACAAAAATAAAATAAAGACATTTTTAAATGAGTAAGTAAAGTGAGTCTACCACCAAGCAACCTGCATTTAACGAACACCTGAAGGACCATTCCTTTTACTACAATCTGACCTCTAAGTCCTCCCTACCATCTACTCATAAGCAGACCTAATCTCCCTTTCTTGGCTAAACTTTATTTTTTTTCTATAACATCTCGACATCTCCTAAACTGCACAGTTGATTTTTGCATTACTTAAATTGCCAACCTCCCCCTCAAGACTAGAAGCTCCACAAAAGGCGGCACTCTTTCTATGGTTTATTCACTGCCATTTGCTAAGCACTGAGAAAAGCACTTCACATCTCTTAGGCATTCAATAAAGATTTGTTGAATGGATGCATGAATAAGCAAGTAAATTACATACTTCAAAAAGAGGAAAATAATTGCTACGATTTGAATGTTTGTGTCCTTCCCTGCCTGACACTTACTGTGAGGTCAACACTGGTTATTCCCTAATTAAGAAAAAGATGAAAATAAACAAATCTTGCCTCTCAACAACTCAGTCTCTTAGAAAGTACACTCAGTGTGGGTAGAAATCTTTTCGTTTACTGATGCATCCCAAATGTCTGCAACAAAGATTTCTACAGACATTTGTTAACTAAATAAATAAAATGAAATAAAAATTTACTTGTTGTTGTGAATGTTTGTATCCTTCCAAAATTCACATGTTGAAATTCCAGCTGCCAATGTGATGCTACTAGGAGGTGGGGGCACTGAAAGATGGCAGAGCCCTTATGAATGGGATTAATGCCCTTCTAGAGACACCCAAGAAGCTCCCCTACCCCTTCTGCCATATGAGGTTATAGCACAAAGATGGCCATCCAGGAAGCAAGCTCTCAACTGCCTGGGTTTCGATGCTGGACTTCCCTGACTCCGGAACTGTGAGAAACAAATTTCTGTTGTTTATAAGCCACCCAGTCTATGGTATGTTGTTAAAGCAGCTCAAACAGACTTAAGACAATAATCCAAGAAGGATAATCAGGCATGAAAGGAAGCAAATAAAATAGCAAAACAGCATGTAAATCGAAACTAATATTGTCTTTAAAAATAATAACATGTTATTAGAATGTCAGGTTAGATTTTGAAATATGGCTGTATGTTATTCATCAGAGATATACCTAAAGCATAAGGATATGGAAAAGTTGAAAGTAAAAGGATGGAGGGAAACGTGATATGCCAAGCAGGTACCAATCCAAACAATGTAACTATATTAATGTTGAGCAAATTAAGTGTTAAGACAAAAGTTATTAATAGAGATAAAATCTCTACATGATAAATGCTGAAAGTTTAACACCAGATAGAGAGAGAAATTCTAAATTTGCATATACCAAATAAGAATAGCTCAAATGTATATAAAGCAAGAGCATACCAACAAGGAGAAAGCAACAAACCATACTCATAATGAGATATTTCAATACATTTCTTTCAACTACCAGTAAGAAACAGAAGACCCAAATTATATATTAAAAAGTGTGATTGCCTAGCTTTTATAGAATTCTGTTCCCAACAATTAGAGGGCTAACATTATTTTCTTTTTTTAATTTAAATTTTAGTTAGTTAACACACAATGCAATATTGATTTCTGGAATAGAATTCAGTGATCCATCACTTACATACAAAAGCCAGTGCTCATCCTAAGTACCTCTTTAATACCCATCACCCATCTAGCCCATCCCCCACCCACCTCCCTCCATCAACCCTCAATTTGTTCTTTATTGTTCAGAGTCTCTTACAGTTTGTTTCCTTCTCTCCTTTTTTGATTTCCCCCTTCCTATATATTCAGCTGTTTTCTTTTTTTTTTTTTTTTTTTTTTTTGGGTTTTCTTTTTTTTTTTTCCCAATTTATTTATTTTCAGAAAAACAGTATTCATTATTTTTTCACCACACCCAGTGCTCCATGCAAGCTGTGCCCTCTATAATACCCACCACCTGGTACCCCAACCTCCCACCCCCCCGCCACTTCAAACCCCTCAGACTGTTTTTCAGAGTCCATAGTCTCTCATGGTTCACCTCCCCTTCCAATTTACCCAAATTCCCTACTACTCTCTAACGCCCCTTGTCCTCCATGCTATTGGTTATGCTCCACAAATGAGTGAAACCATATGATAATTGACTCTCTCTGCTTGACTGATTTCACTCAGCATAATCTCTTCCAGTCCCGTCCATGTTGCTACAAAAGTTGGATATTCGTCCTTTCTGATGGAGGCATAATACTCCATAGTGTATATGGACCACATCTTCCTTATCCATTCATCCGTTGAAGGGCATCTTGGTTCTTTCCATAGTTTGGCGACTGTGGCCATTGCTGCTATAAACATTGGGGTACAGATGGCCCTTCTTTTCACGACATCTGTGTCTTTGGGGTAAATACCCAGGAGTGCAATGGCAGGGTCGTAGGGAAGCTCTATTTTTAATTTCTTGAGGAATCTCCACACTGTTCTCCAAAGAGGCTGCACCAACTTGCATTCCCACCAACAGTGTAAGAGGGTTCCCCTTTCTCCACATCCTCTCCAACACATGTTGTTTCCTGTTTTGTTAATTTTGGCCATTCTAACTGGTGTAAGGTGATATCTCAATGTGGTTTTAATTTGAATCTCCCTGAGGGCTAATGATGATGAGCATTTTTTCATGTGTCTGATAGCCATTTGTATTTCTTGATTGGAGAAGTGTCTGTTCATATCTTCTGCCCATTTTTTGATGTGTTTGTCTGTTTCGTGTGGGTTGAGTTTGAGGAGTTCATTATAGATCCTGGATATCAACCTTTTGTCTGTACTGTCATTTGCAAATATCTTCTCCCATTCCGTGGGTTGCCTCTTTGTTTTCTTTCTTAAATTCCACATATGAATGAGATTATATGGTATTTGTCTTTCTCTAACTTATTTCACTTAGCATTATACTCTCCAGCTCCATCCATGTCGTTGCAAATGGCAAGATTTCATTTTTCCGAAGGCTGAGTAGTACTTCATAGTAACACCTCTTCTTTATCTATTCATTAATCAATGGACATTTGGGCTCTCTCCATAGTTTGGCTATTATTAATAATGCTGCAATAAACACTGGGGTGCATGTACCTCTTTGTATCTATATTTTTGTATACTTTGAGTAAATATCTACAAGAGCAATTACTGGATCATAGGTAGTTCTATTTTTAAATTTTTGAGGGGGGCACCTGTGTGGCTCAGTGGGTTAAGCCTCTGCCTTCAGCTCAGGTCATGATCTCAGGGTCCTGGGATTGAGCCCCACATGGGGCTCTCTGCTCGGCAGGGAGCCTGCTTCCCCCTCTCTCTCTGCCTGCCTCTCTGCCTACTTGTGATCTCTGTCTGTTAAATAAATAAATAAAATCTTTTTAAAAAAAAATTTGTTTTGAGGAACCTCCATACAATCTGGAGATTGTAGCCAATCTCCAGAGTGGCTACACCAAAAGGAAACATTTTCAAATGCATATAAATATTTATAAAACCTGATCATATACAAAAGCACAAACTAAGTTACAACAAATTTCAGGAAATAATATCAAATAGAATATGCTCTCTGACTATGATACAACTAAGTTAGGAGTCAATAGAAGTAAACAAAATTTGGAAATTCAAAAAGAAAAAAATATTTCAAAATAACTTATGAATCAAACAAGAAGTCTAAATAGAAATAAAAAAATAATGAATAAAAATATTACATTTCAAAACTTGTGGAATACAGCAAAAGTGGTACATAGAGAAAAACTTATACCCAAAATGTTGATATTAGAAAAGAACAAAACATGACCTAAGTGTCCAACTAAAGAAGTTTCAGAACAATATAAACACAAAGAAAAAGAAGAAAACAAAAATAAGATGAAAAATTAGTGAAAGAAAAATAAACATTAAATAAATGGATTGGAAAAAAAGGCAAAGTTGGTTCTATGAAAAAAATACTTGTTGAATGAATGAACTGAATAAAGTAAATCTCATAGGCAACAATTTTCTCTGTGTGTCACCTAAATCCCAGCAAAGGTCCAGCCCTCCTCCCTCTTCTCCAAAGAGAACCCTGACTCTCTAAAGTAATAGCAGATAGACACTCCCCCTCACTCTCACTTTGTCCAATGTAAAAGTGGCTCCCCACACCCCTGCTCCCCATCCCATACCAAAATACTGTTTCTGCAAGTCCTGAGGCCTCAAATAACTCCAGAAAGGATTTCCTTAATCTCTTCCCAACCACACAGGAGACCCTTAAACCTAAAGGCTCAACCTGAAACAGGTGATTGTCCCCGCTCTGGGAAAACTCATCATAAGCTTGGCTTGTCCTAGGATCTATTGTTGCTTATCTTGCTCCCTGTCAACCTGTACATAGCAACTAACAAAGTATCAGGAATAGTTTTTAATTGACCCTCATTAATAAATCAAACTCCATGCCCTCTGAAATTGCATCTTGCTCAATACATATGCAAGATCCAAACTCAGCCTATCTAAAGCAATTTTCCTAATTACCTCACATATTTCTCTCTAATTATTTCATATTTAGATCATCACTAAATGTAACAATTTTGCACATCACTTCTGAATGGGCTCTTTCCAAAAGTATGACCCTAAACAACTACTGTGAAATCTCTGCCTGGTCCTCATAATAACCACACGTAAGTCCAGACCCCCTTCTCAGGATACAGGAGTGATCTTTATTTCAGGAGGTTTTGCATGCCCTCTGGCCTATTGTTCAAAACAAACTTCTTAGACTCTTACCGTCAAACATTAAGCCCTCACTTAAAATCTATAAAGAAATCAGATGTCTTGATATTGGTCCACACTCTTCCATTCAATGTTTTTCCTTTAGCAAAACTTTACTGCCCTCCCATCCTTTTGGGTCATCTGGCACCAGATCACACTCTTTCATTTTTGACTAACCAATTCACTTTCTCTAATTCCAAATCACTTTCTTAAAAGCTCTACATAAGTAACATATATACTGTGCTTTAGCTTTAACTTTGCTTTTTCCACCAGAGTCTACCTTAACCTCAGTCATCACGTCTGAGAAACATGTTCAAGGGAGGAGGGAATCAAGATGATTTGGCAGTTTCACTTCATACAGGCACATATATCACAGTACTTCAATGACAGAGATAACGCAACATGCTACCAGCATATTCACTAATAGGCTATGAACTTCATTATCTGGGAAGATTAAAAAACACCCAAATAAATGAACTAAGGCCTTGCTAATTAAATAGACAGCAACAAAGTCTCTTTAATAAGAGCAGGCAACCTTTTTCAATTTAGTTGTCCAATTTGGCTCTTTCCAGGAACACCTGGCCGTGGTCTGGACCTCTGGTCTTTCTTTCATTTCAGGGCATACGTTTACCTTCTCTGGATAAAATTACACTTTTTCTTTTAAATACCAGAGCTCCACTGGCCTTTGAACTGAGTCTTAAAGCAGTGGGGAACAACAGATAAAGTACTAGAAGGTAACTTCGACAATCTGGATTCTATTCCTAACGATGAAACACCATGCCCAGGACAATTGGGATGGGTTCTTTAACCTGGATTTAAACTTGACCCTCTCCAGATTCAATATTTGACACTGACTTTAATAATACATTAATAAGTTACTTTATTTGATGTGAGATTTTTTTTTTAAGATTTTATTTATTTGACAGAGAGAGGTCACAAATAGGCAGAGAG
This sequence comes from Neogale vison, assembly GCF_020171115.1. Taxonomy (NCBI): domain Eukaryota; kingdom Metazoa; phylum Chordata; class Mammalia; order Carnivora; family Mustelidae; genus Neogale; species Neogale vison. Next base: position 38,839,786 of record NC_058098.1, read on the forward strand.
GCAGGCAGAGAGAGAGGAGGAAGCAGGCTCCCTGCTGAGCAGAGAGCCCGATGAGGGACTCGATCCCAGGACCCTGAGATCATGACCTGAGCCGAAGGCAGCGGCTCAACTCACTGAGCCACCCAGGTGCCCCTGATGTGAGATTTTTTTTTTTTTTTTTTTTTTGACAGAGAGAAATCACAAGTAGATGGAGAGGCAGGCAGAGAGAGAGAGGGAAGCAGGCTCCCCGCTGAGCAGAGAGCCCGACGCGGGACTCGATCCCAGGACCCTGAGACCATGACCCGAGCTGAAGGCAGCGGCCTAACCCACTGAGCCACCCAGGCGCCCCCTGATGTGAGATTTTTAAAGCAATATCTATTTGACTATACAATTATGAGTATACTCTCCAAAATATAATTATTAAAAATCATAAATACACAACTACTAAAGATAAGCATATTAAAAAACAAATGGGAAAGAAAAAATGCCCACATACTTTTTCCTTTTATGCCTCAATACCTTAAAATTTTATTAGAAAGTAAAGAGAAATCAAGGAATCACAAAGAGTAGGAAACAAGCTAAGTATATTCTAGGACATAAAATACAATCCAAATTAATTATGATTAGTACTATATCCCAGAAATCTTAAGTTCCATTAAAATTAACCTCAGAATGTTTTCAGACTCCCACCACTCAAAAGCCAGTGTTTAAAACAAACAATCACCCAGCTAGGCTTCATTCATACATATTTCAAAATATTCTCCTCATTGTTCCTAAATACAGTTAGTGAAAATAAAAGTAGACAAATGTCCAGGGAATACTCTGGCTATGGACTTTATGCCTTCTATGGCCTTTTTGGGTTTCGCTAAATTTTGGGCACAGTTGAATCTGATCAGTTGTCATGCCCACAAAAGGTATTACAAACTGCCAAAACTAGAGTTTGCTTTCAACAGCAAAGTGTTATACATTAGTATTATACATTGTTTTGCAAATACCTTAAAATGGAATGTGTATCTGGGAGAAGGGGGGTAGGGTTATGGACATTGGGGAGGGTATGTGCTTTTGGGTAAATTGGAAGGGGAGATGAACCATGAGAGACTGTGGACTCTGAAAAACAATCTGAGGGGTTTGAAGTGGCGGGGGGGTGGGAGGTTGGGGTACCAGGTGGTGGGTATTATAGAGGGCACAGCTTGCATGGAGCACTGGGTGTGGTGAAAAAATAATGAATACTGTTTTTCTGAAAATAAATAAATTGGAAAAAAAAAATGGAATGTGTATCACCGAGTGCTCACCTTTCTAGATTGTCTCACACATGTAGACTACCTGACTGGCCCCCAGAAGCATATGAGTTTGAAACCACCATCCTACAGAAGCTCCGTAGTGTAACCAAGCTTCTCTACTTACAGGCTTCTAAATCTAAGGCTTTCTCTTTCTCTCCATCAAAATATCTAAGTCCTACCCCTTTATCCAAGACCCAGCTTAAATTCTCCCCTTGATGAAGCCTACAGTGAAAAACTTTGTGAGTTTGTAGAGTGATTTCTCCATCCTACCAATTCCCATGGCCCTCAATGATTCCTTCACTCTTCTAGCACATACTCCATGGTATGAGTTCCCTTTATGTTTAATTCCCATGAACCAAATATAATGGTCAGTGCCGAGGTGTTATATACTCTATTTACTCCCTAAAACCTACATAAAAGCCTGCATATAAAGGGCACTCAATAAATGTTTGCTGGTGATAATGCTGAAGTCAAAGGGAAAATAGGAATTGGGAAGAAAAACTAAGTATCCCGTGAGGCCATGACCTCTGGTAGATACATCACTTAACGTCAAGGTGACCTGCTGATATGAGTTCCACATAACCTTGGGCTACACAAATCAACAGAGCAATGAAAATGGAGCACTGCTTATCCCTTGAGCAAATGACCCAAAATGACCATCGAAGAGAAGGTAATGCTTGCAAAAAAGCGGGGGGGAGGGGAATAATCACAAGTTTCATACAGTAAGCCTGCAAAGCAACCCCCATTTTTATTTTAATCACATGTCCCTGTCCCTTCTGGGAAAATCACACAACCCAAATAAACAGGTGCTAGAAAATGGGTAGAAATTCTTGTAGTGGTGAGGGTCCATTCTTTTTCCTAGAAAAAAAAGACATGATCTAGGATTATATTTGTAAAACAGGCATTTTACCTGCATAGCAGGAAAGGAACTCGGTCAAGTTTTCTCTAGATGGGCACGCCCCCTTGTGGGCACTTCCTGACTCACCTCTATGAAATGGTCAGTTGAGATTGTGGGCTGTTTCTAAAATATCATTTCCCCACAATCATTTCCCTCTCTTATATAATATCTTCAGATCTCTAAAATACTGAGGAAGTGAAGTTATATTATTAGTAATATTTCAGGTATCGTCTCTTTTTTCATTACATCCCCAGAAACAAGCTTACTGGTAAACAGCAAAGCACTGTTTTAAACTAATGTATGCTTGAAGCACTTAAATAATAGATTCAAACTTACCTTCAAAGACCACAAAATTTACAACTGAAGAAAATAACATTATAGGATTGTCTCTCTCAAAATTAGTATTAGAATCATCTTTTGTAGATGTTTAAGTTAGTAATGTTAGCTGAGTAAAGACACTGTTCCTAGGTACTCTGATAAGGAAAGAAAAAAATGCTCATGGCTCCTTGAGCTTACACAATATTATAAAGTAGCCATACACACCAATCTTAAAATGGCAAATGTTTAGATAATTCAACAAGCATTTATAAATACCCATTATATGCACTAAGTAGAAGAAAGAAATTTGTTCTGATCTGGGTGGCATTTGAGCTGGTTGTTGGATTAGAGCTGGACTTAGATTAGAATTTCCCTTAAGGTCAGGAACACGACAGGGATGCCCAGTCTCACCACTTTTGTTCAACATAGCACCAGAAGTCCTAGCTTCTGAAGTCCTAGCCATCAGAAAACAAAAAGAAATAAAAGGCATTCAAATTGGCAAAGAGGAGGTCAAATTCTCTCTCTATTCTCAGATGAATGACATGATATTTTATGTGGAAAACCTAAAAGGCTCCACCCCCAAACTACTAGAACTCATACAGCAATTCAGCAACATGGCAGAATACAAAAATCAATTCACAGAAATCAGTTGCATTTCTATGCAATAATAATGTGACTGAAGAAAGAGAAATTAAGGAATCAATCCCATTTACAACAGCACCAAATACTATAAGATATCTAGGAATAAACCTAATCAAAGAAGTAAAGGATCTACAGTCTAGAGACACAGAACACTTAGGAAAGAAATTGAGGAAGACACAAAGAGATGGGAAAACATTCCATGCTCATGGATTGGAAGAATAAATATAGTGAAAATGTCCATGCTGCCCAAAGCAAACTACATTTTCAGTGCAATCCCTATCAAAATACCATCAACATTTTTCACAGAGATGGAACAAACAGTCCTAAAATTTGCATGGAACCAGAAATTTTGCGAGAGGATGGCTGAAAAAGAAAACCAAAGCTGGGGGTATCATAATGTGTGACTTCAAGCTACAATACAAAGCTACAATAATCAAATCAGCATAGTTGTGGCACAAAAACAGGCACATAGATCAATGGAACAGAATAGAGACCCCAGAAATGGTCAACTAATCTTTGACAAATTAGGAAAGAATATCCAGTGGAAAAAGGACAGTCTCTTCAATAAATAGTCTCTTCAATAAATAGTGCTGGGAAAATTGGACAGTCACATGCAGAACAATGAAATTGGACCATTCCTTTACACAATACACAAAGATAAACTCAAAATGGGTAAAAGACCTAAATGTGAGACAGGAATCCATCAAAATCCTAGAAGAGAACATTAACATTGGCCACAACGACCTCTTTCAAGACATGTCTATAAAGGCAAGGGAAATAAAAGCAAAACTGAACTTTCAGGACTTCATCAAGATAAAAAGCTTTTGCACAGCAAAGGAAAGATCAACAAAACTAAGAAGCAACCCACGGAATGGGAGAAGATATCTGCAAATGACATTACAGATAAAAGGCTGGTATCCAAGATCTATAAAGACCTTCTCAAACTCAACATCCAAAAAACAAATAATCCAGTCTAGAAATGGGCAGAAGACATGAACAGACACTTCTCCAAACAAGACATAAAAACAGCTAACAGACACATGAAAAAAACATTCAACATCACTTGGCACAGGGAAATACAAATCAAAACCACAATGAGATACCAACTTACACCAGTTAGAATGGCAAAAATTAATAAGACAGGAAACAATACGTGCTGGCAAGGATGTGGAGAAAGGGAAACCCTCCTACAGTGTTGGGAATATAAGCTGGTACAGCCATTCTAGAAAACAGTTGAGAGCAAAACATTAAAAATAGAGCTACCCTACAACCCAGCAATTGCAGTACTAGGTATTTACCCCAAATATACAGATGTAGTGAAAAGAAGAGGCACATTCACCCCAATGTTCATAGCAGCAATGTCCACAATAGCCAAACCATGGAAGGAGCCCAGATGTCCTTCAACAGATGAATGGATAAAGAAGAAGAGGTGGTTCATATATACAATGGAATATTACTCGGCCATCAGAAAGAATGAATACCCACCATTTGCATCAACATGGATGGAAATGGAGGGGGTTATGCTAAGTGAATTAAGTCAAACAGAGAAAGAAAATTATCATATGGTTTCACTCATATGTGGAACATAAGGAATAACACGGAGGACAACAGGGGAAAGGAGGGAAAACTGAAGGGGAAGAAATCAGAGAGGGAGACAAACCATGAGACTCTGGACTCCAGGAAACAAACTGAGGGCTAGAGAAGGGAGGAGCATACAGGAATGGAGTAACCAGGTGATGGGTATTAAGGAGGGCACATGTGGTGATGAGCACTCGGGTGTTATACTCAATTAATGAAACGTTGAACACTACATCAAAAACTAATGATGTACTATATGCTGGCTAATTTCAATTAATAATAATAATAAATAAGAATAATAAAATTAATAATAAAATAATAAATAATATTATTTTATTAATAATAAAATAATAAAAATAATAAAATTCATGGTAAACCTACAAAAAAAAGAATTTCAGCAGGCAGAGAAGTGGCTGGCATTCCATTATTATTATTACATGAAGGAAAAGAGACATAAGCAAAAACATGAAGTGAGAACTTTCAGTAAATTCATGAAAAATCATATGTATTTGGCAAAAAAAAAAAGAAAATTCCCAAAGGAAAATAATAAAAAAGTAGACTGGGTCCAAGTTTCAAGAGGATTTGTAAAATCAGGCTAATAAGTTGGGTTTTAACTTACAAATAGTAAATACTCTATTGAAGTTTCTCCCAGAACAACAAGACCAATACAGTATTTTTAAGAAAATGTATCCTGGGATAAGATACACAGGTTTAAGGAAGAAGTGAGTAAGGCTAGAAAAAGGGAAGCCAGTTATGCAGATACTGCAACTGTCCAGCAATCAATGATGAAAATGTACAGACTTGATGGTGGTAATAATACCAAAAACCAAAAAAACAGCAAAAACAAACAAACAAAAAAAATGTATTCATTAAACAAATATTTCTGAGCACTTATATGCCAAACTGAGAAACCATGGTCGTTAAAAGAGATGCCTGAGGACAATAACAGTGACCTGGAGACAAACTCTGAACCACAGAGAAGGGAATAAGGAGCTCTACTCCACCTGGAGGAAAGCTAAATGAGTGACAGTGCACATGAAGTTATTAACTACACAAAACTATGTAATTCCTAACTCACAGAATGTCCCATGTTCACTTAAACAATGATTACCAAGGCACGTGTTTTATTAGGCCCATTCTGACATAATTATGCAGAACAAAGCAATAACCCTCTAATGCTAGCCCAATAACTTATCCATCCCCACAAATTTTGATTCAGTATATTAAGAGTAGAGCCTAAGAATGTTGTAAAGTTCCCCAGATGAATCTAATGGTCTGCCAGGTTTAGGATATACTAGAGAAAAGAATCTTTTAATGAGAGGATCCAGAAAAGGGGTTGAACAAACTCCACATTGCTACTGAAAATAGATCAGAGAATATTCAAGCTGGAAAGAACAATGGTAATCACCTGGTCCAGCATGCTGACTTCACTGCTGAGAAAACTAAAGTCTACAAAGGCTCCATGGTTGCCCAAGGTCTCTGGACTGGTCAATGGCAGACTTAGACTAGAACTCATGGTCCACTATGCCCCATCTCTTAGCCTGTCCCTGTCCCTCAATTCCTCAAGTAATCCCAGCCTCATGTCTTGAATTCTAAATGGTTCCTGGCATCTATCTATTTATCAAAATCTTTGAGGCTGATTAGAGAAAAGGTAGCCCAATCAAGACTTTAAAACTCAAAGATAGTTCTCCTTCAATCTAATTAAGCACCGGTCCTTTCATCTGACCCTAAAACACCCCTGTTGTTACTCTGTGTGTGTGCATACATGTATACACACACTTATCTTTTCACATATTGGTTTATTCTGCTGGTCTTATTAGCTATACATATGTCAACATCACTACATCTATAATGCGACAACGTGGGTCCTTAGTACCTGGTGATATCAAATGAGGATATATTTAAAAGATTTGACTTAGAGTCTGATGCTCTTAACACCATGGTCTGAGTCAGCTCCTAGCTTCTTCTATCTGTAGCACCAATAAAATTCCATCCACTGGAGGTCTTTCCTTTTAGGAAAGCTACAATATGGTGGCTTCTACATTATACACAAGATCACTTGGGACTATTCCAGAGATAACAAAGAAATGCTCTTGTTTTTTCTCCACTAATTGTTACACTAAAATTAAAAGGAGACTCCACAGAACAGCTGAATTGAGGGAGAATTTATAAGGCTGAAAATATCTGATGCCAATTTACGAGTCCCCTAAAAAACTACTGGTTACTTTCAATACGAAGTAAAAGCATCAGTTAAGATTTGTCAACGATGACTTCTTGCTTCAATCTGATCTTGCTTCAACTTAAGACTCAGTGTAGATTTAAGGCATAATCTGGCATGGGTTCAAGGAAGACTTAGCAAGAAACCCAACCCACCAGCTACTGAATCTTTGAGAAGCTTTTCCTGACACAGGAAAAAAGATAACTGTAATTATTCAGCTACCAAGGGTTGAAAGTTCTGAATTTAAATAACTGATGAATTGACACAAAGCACAAGAAACAACAGACATTTAAAGAATTCCTATCAAGTTATACTGCAAAGGAATGATGATCACCAGGCTCCCATAACCTACATAATTGTATGAGGTAATGGTGATTAATTAAATGTAATATATTTTTTAGAGGGAAGGGAGAGGGGCACAGAGGGAGGGAGAGAGAGAGAATCTTAAGCAGGCTTCATGCCCAGGGCAGAGCCATCATGGGGCTCAATCTCATAACCCTGAGATCATGACCTGAGCTGAAATCAAAAGCCAGATGTTTAAACAAATGAGCCATCCAAGCGCCCCAAATTAGTATGTTTAATAAAGTTATTGATGTATCTGATTTATATATAAGTTCTACAGGCTTATTCAGTAATCAAGATAGGTAATGCATATGTAATTTTTAATATATTACTTACAACCCAAAGTAATCACTTAACAGAATGAATTTTCAGTTTTATGAAAAGCTTAAATATATAAACTACAGTTATTCCTGTAAAGAGAATTCAAAGAAATTTCTTCTGTTTACTCATATCTATGCATTAACCATGTTCTTAAGAAATACAACAAAACTCCAGATCAAGTAAATTTCTATAAAAGACTAATTACTCCTTTCCCTGTACACATTATAGACTGACATGTACACAAGTACAAATAGAACAATCTGAAGAAAACATGTTTTTTATGCATTTATTTTCTTTGATCTTAACCTACCTCTCACCCAAAAAATACAGTGATTTAGTATGATACAGTTAAGCATTTACATAATAATTTCAAGATGGTGGATAAAAGAGAAAAATGTTACCCACAATATACTTCAAAAGAATAGAATATATTTATATGAAGCGCACAAAGCAAGGCCCAACATTTCCTTTCTGAAACATGTGGCCAATTTGATGTCCCTATGTGGTGGCTAAAGAACACAAAATTAAAAGTTGTAGCATCTCTTTAGAGTGGTTTTGAACACACAACATTGTACAAAGCATTGCAAAATTTTCTCAATTTGTTCATTAGAAATTGAAGAATGAAAGATATTCACAAAATGGAAAAAGGCCAAATTATCTTTCATTCCACTATCCTATGTAAGTACTGCTTTACCAAAAAACCAATGAAATTAATTGAAAAGTTAAATTACTTTAAAAAGTGGCAGGAGGAGGCAAAGAATTCTATGTACATTTAATTGTAAAATCTGTTATTAAAGAAAAAGGGTGACTATTTCAACAATATGCTTGTAGAAAATGAAGGCGGGGGAAAAAAGGCTTGAAACATCAGATATATTGAGATCAAACAATACTCCCAACTTTTTTTAATATGCTAAGAATAAGAGAGTCCCTTCTGGTAATATTCAGGGCTAACTGTTTGAAACTGATATTTATGAAATCTAGATTATGGTGTACATTGAGTTAGTTTGCTTTCCCAATGTGAGTATCTTCTCTTTGTAGCAACTCAGTCCTGTGCCATGATCAAGAACAGCAATTGGCCAATGAGTCAATCACTTCATTCCAAAAGAAAGTTTTCATTTCTTAAATATGATAAAGATTAATACTAACACAACTACCTTTTTCTTTTTGTATCAAAACAAAGCAAAAAATAAATTTTAAACACGTCATCACTTCATCACATATATTATAAGAATTACTGATACGTATTCTAACAATGAGAGTTCATGACAATACTGTTGGGGAAGACCCAGATACTACTGAAGGAATTAGAAAGAACAGAAAAACATGCTAAAAGGTACCATGCATATGTGATCAGCAAAATTCATACTGAAAGACCCTCCACAGGACAAAGAGTTCAGGTGTTCTTACAGAAACACAGACTTCACTTTGCCTACTTCCAATATTTACCAATTTCAGTCACCACAGTTTAAATAGAACAAGTCACTCAACAACATGGTTGAAATTTCAGTTACCATCGTATATTAACTATGAATAAGTTGCATGAAGTACAGATTTCATTGTTAGCTCTTCAGTTCACAGATCACTATGTAAACACCAGAGGCTCATCATGATCGGTAACCAGTTATGTCACTTCTTCAAAGTCTGTCATGATGGGTCACCATGCACAGACAGCACACTGTACAGCTGTGCTGCCTCCTTAGCTCCTAGTGATAAATCCATGACATTTTACCAAAAAAATGACTACCAAAAGAGGGAACTGGCCAAAAAAGATGAAAGTGAAGCAAAGAAACAATAAGTGATAATGTTGGAAGCAAAATTCTAATCAAACATAAATGAAGTTAAAAAGAAACAGCTGACACTAGGAATGTTTCACACTGACACCATTCAAGATACTTAAGATCTGCAATCAGAGGAAATTAGTGAAGACAAATTTTTTAACATAAATAAGGAATGTGGCCATGATAAAAAGATGTCCCAGAGGAAGTGACGTTGACAAAAAAACCTGACATTAAAGTGACTATAAGAGAAAGACAAATACATATAATTTCAATTCTGTGTGGAATATAAAAAAGAAAACAAGTGAATAACAACAACAAAACAAAAGCAGACTCATAAATACAGAGAACAAAATGGTGGTTGCCAAATGGAAGGAGGGTGGGTGGTGCACAAAATAGGTGAAAGAGATTAAGAGGTACAAACTTCTAGTTATAAAATAAGTAAATCATGGAAATGGAAAGTACAGCACGGGAAACATAATCAACAATATTGTAATAATGTTGTATGATGACAGTTGGTGACTATACTTATTACCATGGTGAACATTAAATAATCCACAGTTTGCACAACATAGTTGTACAACCTGAAACTAATGTAATATTGTATACCAGCTATACCTCATTCAATAAAGAAATAAACTGCACTCGAAGGAGAAAGGAGGAAGGCAGGGAAGCAGAAAGGAAAAACAAACAAACAAACAAACAAACTCTGGGAGATATTTTGCAACATGGAAAGAGCAAAGGAAAAAATGTTGAAAGCTGATCCAAAACTAAAAAGGAGTTTGACAATTTACCTTGACATAAAAAGATGCTCACTCTACATCATAAGTTACATAACAAGAAAGCAAGTGCCATTCAAACTACCCTTGATAAGTTCTTTTTAACACAAATAAAACACTAATTCTTACTGCCACAAATGTTTCAAATTAGTATACTAAATAAATATTAGTTTTACTTACTTTTTATCATTGCTCTACACATTTATAACCAACAGTAAAAGAGTTTTTAATGTTCTGGCAAAAGTGTTTAAAGGTCATGAAACAAGTGTAATTTTTTGTCATTAAGACCCCTTTGCACATTTCCAGCTAGCACATTTTTATGGTCCAGCACTATCATGCAAAGTAGGGACTGTCTATATGCCATAAGGGAAAGAAGTGGTAAAAGAAAAATCCAGAAGAGTTGTGTGCACCCAGAGAGGGGAGTGGAACAGAGTAAACAATGACTGTTTTTGTATTATATATATAGCACTACAGTTAAATAGTAAATGTTTCCTTCTCCAGCATGTCTTCTCTCTAAGTCATGAAAAATAAACAAGGCTGAAACAGAGATGCCACTTACCAAGAAAAGGCAATTATTAGAATTGACATTACTCAAGTTTTAATATTATATCTTAAAATCTATATATCCTGAAAAGTCACAACAAAATTGTTTTTATTTGATTTTTGTGCAGATTAGTTTCTTCCACCAGTATCAGTTTATAGTAATAAAGGATATGTTAATTGTGGGGAAGGAACTGATTAAAAACTTTCTCCCCTTACACTATATGCTACAAATTGCCTACCTAACAGCCACACTCCTCCCCCTCCTTTGACAACAAAACCACTATTTTGTTTGGAAAGACAAAGTGTCCAGCAGCAAGACATGAGCTATATAAAACAGTCATTAGGATAACCCACTCAACTTTCTAAGCTCTCTTACAGCCAAGAATAGCCAAGTGACTGAAATGTGCCTCTTCTCCACTATTCCCCAAAAAATAACTAAGGGGAAGTCTATAGGGAGACTCTGGAAAACTTTTGCATCCCAGATTTTAAAAGTAACAGATACATCTGACAGTAGTCTCCATACCCCCACCATCTCCCTTCTTCTCACCTTGAAAGCAGATGTGACATCTAAAATTGTAGGAGCCATATTACATCCATAAGGCAAAAGGCATGAGAGAAAGGGCCAAGAGAATCCCAGATATGTTGGCTAAGCACCATTGGAAACCTAAGCTAACGCCAGCAACCAACCACCTCCAAACTTTTTATTATATGGCAACGGGCCAGGGAGAAAGAAGACAAATATGCATAGCCTAACCACAATCAGGTTTTCTATTGTTTGCCGCCAAAAACATTCCAAGGATTAACTATTCTTATTTTAAACTAAGTCAAATGTAAATGTAAATGATCAAAGACTGAGGAAAATAAAAACACTACAGTTTAGTGAGATAGCAAGCTATTAAATATTTCTCTTGCTTTAATTTTTATTTCTACTAGTATTGTGGTAATATTGGTAAACTCAATTACTTTTTTATAGAAAAACAAGAAATATCAATGCAACAAAAATTTCCAATCGATTTATTTTCAGGATTAAAAATACTGACTTACTCTACCATATACTCTTCAAGACAATGTTTATCTCCTTCAACAGTAACAAAAATTGTCAACATTAGGAAAGTTACCAAACACCCTATTCTTTTTGCTATCTTTATATAACCAACTCAAAGGTTATATTATATAGCTCCAACAAACAGTAGTCCTGAGCCTCAATCAATGCTGGCTAACCACAACTATGCTGAAGCTACACACACAGGATAATAAGAAAAAAACCAAATACAGGTTATTTAGAAAGTAGCTATCTGTCCTTCCCTGTCATATCTCTAAAAAAATTACTATACTTCCTCTTAAAAATTATAACTTTCTGCCTCACTGGCTCATCATCCAGTGGTCTTTTTTTCTGTGGCCATGTTTATTACCTTTACTATTGAAATAAGGCCTACCAAGGTTATGCAGCGAACATCTATAAGACAAAGCCTCTGGCCAGCATCTTTCTTTAATGGCAGGGCCTTAGGTCCCAATCATTTTTGTAGGCCAGTGTCAAAACACAGAGCTTTGCTTTAAAGCTCAGATACTCTGAATATTAAAAATATTTTCCTGTCAGAAAGGGGAACCCTCCTACGCTATTGGTGGAAATGCAAGCTGGTACAGCCACTCTGGAAAACAGTATAGAGGTTTCTTAAAAGTTGAAAATAGAGCTACCCTACAATCCAGCAATTGCACTGCTGGATATTTACCCCAAAGATAAAGATGCAATGATCTGAAGGGGCACCTGCACCTCAATGTTTATAACAACAATGTCCACAATAGCCAAACTATGGAAAGAGACAAATGTCCATCAACAGATGAATGGATAAAGAAGATGTGGTACATACATACAAGGGAATATTACTCAGCCATCAAAAAAAGGAAATCTTGCCATTTGCAATGATGTGGATGTAACAAGAGGATATCATGCTAAGCAAAATAACTCAATCAAACAAGAACAATTCTCATATAACCTCACCAATACATGGAGTTTCAGAAACAAGGCAGAAGATCATAGGTGGAAAGAGCGAAAAATGAAACAAGATGAAATAAGAGAAACAAACCATAACTCTTAATCTCAGGAAATAAGCTGAGGGTTGCTGGAGTGGAGGGGAGTGAGAGGGATGGGGTAGCTGGGTGATGGACATTGAGGAGGGTAAGTGTTGTGGTGAGTACTGTGTATTATATAAGATGGATGAATCACAGACCTGTACCCCTGAAACAAATAATACATTATATGTTAATAATAGTAAAAAATAATTTTCCTGTCATTTAAGATATCTAAAATATTCCACCCAAGGTAATTAATTTGGGCAGCAGTTTTCTTACCCTTCCTCCCCTCCTTTTTCTTTTCTTGGCTAAGTGAATTTAAGGTTACAGGTCACAATGGCAAAGACTATTGTGTCTACATCAATTATAGCCACAAACAACTTGAATATCTACTATCACTTTTGTTCCCCATAACAGCCCTGCTATGGGAGAATATCACAATTTTCTTAAAGATAAGAAAAGTGAGCCTTTGGACACCTGGGTGGCTCAACTGGTTAAGCCTCTGCCCCTGTTTGGCTCAAGTCATGATCCCAGAGTCCCAGGATCGAATCCCGCATCATGCAGCCCACTGAGCGGGAGGCTCGCTTCTCCCTCTGACCCTCCTCCTTCCATACTTTCTCACTCACTCTCTCTCTCAAATAAATAAATAAAATTTAGGAAGGAAGGAAGGGAGGGAGGGAGGAAAAGAAAGGTAAAAGAAAGAAAATAAAAGAAAAAAGAAAACTGAGCCTTTAAAGATAAATGACTTACTGAATTATAGACCATAACTGACAATGGTAGAGTCTCTTGACCTCAGATCTCTCTCTCTCTCTTACTACTCCACGGCAAAACTTCTCAAAAGAATCATCTGCACCCTTGTTCTCCCTGATTAACCTGTGCCACACTGGTCCATAATCCACTATGTCACAGAAACTATCCTTATCTAGGCCCACAGTCTTCAGTTGCTAAATCCAAAGGTCAGTTCTCTGCCCTCTTAGCAGTGCTCCATCCAGATGATGACTGACTTTGAACTACTCCTCTATGGCTTCCTAGACACTCTTCTGGTGATACATCTGTCTCACTCACTGCATCTTCTTTCTCCTTTGCTGGGTTTTCCTCTTCCCAACTTGTACATGTTTAACTGGCTCAGGGTTTAATTTTCAGACCCCTCTCTTCTCTCTAAGTGAGCTCATCTAGCCACATGTATGTATATAACTTTTGATGCCAATAATTCCCAAGTGGAAATCTCCTTTCTGATCTGTCCATAAGCTTCAGATATATGTAACCCAAATCCACAGTTAATCTTTCCTCCTGCTGTATCAAGCTTTTTATTGAAAAATCCTCCTTAAAAAAGAAAAAGAAAAAAAGGAAGGAAGAAAAAAAGAAAAATCCTCCTAACCAGTATGGTAAGTGGTTGGTTAAATTTTTCAAAAGTTGAATATTCTCTGGGTAAAGTGGAGAATCATTTAAAAACAAAGTACACATAACCTAAACATTTTCTTCTTATTTAAAACACAAAGGTTCATTCATTAGCCAATCTTTTTATATAAGACCAAAGCCTTTTCTTTGAATGTAGGCCCACAACTAAATGTTCCATATCATCTTTCTTATATAAACTATAATACACTGAACTGTCCTAGGATTTCAAGTTTCATTTTATCTAAAATAGAACAAGAACATAAAGACAGTAACAACACACCCAGAATGCTTTTAGATTTTTATGATTTTTCTCTTTTACGGCTGGCATGTCTATACTTAATTCTATGGCAATTTTTTATGAACCAACTTTATTTTTTCAAGTTAGCTCTCAAACAAACAACAATCTTACCTTACAAACCCACAACTCTCTTTTTTAAACTCAGTATTCATCAGTTTACATGACACTTAATGATTTATATAATTACAGTAATAATAACAAACATAACGGGGTTCTTGGTGGCATATAATTCAACTGAAAGGAGCAGAGTAGCATGGTACACTAAATGATGTTCTATGAGCCTTAGGGCGTTTAGGGTGCTGTTGGCATCAGGTAATGTGTCTTATGGTGAAATTGGAAAGTATTGGTTAATCTGAGTCCATTAAGGGGAAATGAGCCAAATTTCCACTTCTTACATCTATCACCATGAAGCCATGCCTCCTCCAGGCCTCCTTACCTCAGTAAACGGCAATACTCAGTCACTGAAGCTAAAACCTTTCATTCTTCTCTCTTCCTTACCAGTATCTAAGACAGCAAAAATGCCTATCTTTCTAGGAACTCTCAAAAGATGTCCGTGATACAGTTACTTCTCTCCAATGTCATCCCTATCAGTCCCTGTTGTCAACATCTCCCAACTGTAATAACTTCCTAACTAGTCCCCTCACTTCTTCTCTTGCCCCACCCTCGCATGACACAAAACAGCCCAAGAGAATGCTGTAAATGTGAATGAGATGGCATCATTTCTCTACTTTCAACTTTTCCATGGCTACTCATTATTCATGAAATAAAATGGAAACTCCCTGCCATAATCTACCAGATCCTAATGGAGCCAGCACCCAGCTACGTCCCCAGCTCCATTTCATACCATTCTCCCCTTGCACTCTGCTTTAGGCACACTGACGTGCTTCTCCATTCCCTCCACTGCATATGCAGTTCATTATGCCTGGAATGAGTTCTCTGACTCTTCATAAAATTCACATCTCATTTTTCAATGATTACGTCCTCAGAGAGACCTATCATGATGACTCTAGCTCAAAGAGTCTTCCTTTGAGGCTCTTGTGACTCACATCCAAGTTACTCTGTATCATATCATCTTAAGGGCAGTGTTTTCCTTCCTAACAGTTACCAAACATGGTAACTAGCTTACTTAATTATATACTTGTATGTTTCTGTTTCTTTCCACTAAAATGTAGAGTTTCATTATTGCATGAATTTCTTCCACCTTGTTCACCATTGTTTTTCTTACTACCCAGCTCCGTAGCAAGAGTAACTGCTTAATAATCTTCTGAATAAGACTAGCTAAATATATTCTCTATGAGATCAACTGCATAAAAATCCTAAACTCATGTCAAAAAAAAAAAAAATCCTAAACTCATATATAAGAACATTCAGAGTAGGGGCACCTGGGTGGCTCAGTGGGTTAAGCGTCTGCCTTTAGTTCAGGTCATGATCCCAGGGTCCTGGGATGGAGCCCCATGCTGGACTCCTTGCTCAGTAGGGAGCCTACTTCTCCCTCTCCCTCTGCCTACCGCTTCCCCTGCCTGCACTCTTTCTGTGTGTCAAATAAATAAATTTTAAAAATCTTAAAAAAAAAGAATGTTCAGAACAGCTTTATTCACAGTAGTTAAAATCTGGAAACAAACCAAATGTCTATCAATAAGAGAACAGAAAAACAAATTACAGTATATTCACACTAGGAAATATTAATCACTCGATACATTAAAAAAGAATGAGCCACTGTCTCAAAGGTACTTTGCAAAATCAACCAAAAAGAAAACAGTACCTTTTTATGATTTCAACTATATAAAGTTTTAAAAAAATACAAAACATCTATGGTGAGAAAAATCAGAGCAGCAGTTACCAGTGGAGGGTCAAGACTGGTTGGAAGGAAGCACAAAAAGAACTGGGAATGTTCTACTTCTTGACAGGTATGTGAGTTGCATAGGTATACACATTAATAAAAATGACTAAATTACTCACTACATGCAAATTTTACCAGTTTTTTAAAAGGTCAAAAGTCTTAAATTTGCTCGCTCAGATATCACATGGGGTATAGAAACCCAAGAAATGGAACCACACTACTATCCACTTTCACCAAGACCTACCTACTAATTTGTTCATTCACATGCTAATTTCCTACTCCTTTCTGGCAGAAAATGAAAAGATTTAGACCAAAAAAATTTGATTAATTGTTCCTTGTAGCAACATACTGGGAAAATATAGATCACTATGAAAGATAACTTATTATGCATTTATATAGAGTAAATAAAACTATGACAGAAAGCATAAACAGTATATAAGCAATCATAAAAGGAATAACCAATAAAGAACATTAATGAGATGTCAAAGTACATCAAATGCCTGTAATATGAGACACCCATCATGAATTGGGTGCTAACAAACCCCAAGCCATAGGCTAAGCAAGAATGTTGTGGTTTTCAACTTCTCTCTAGCCCTCAAAACACCTAAGATGTGCAACACATGGACTCATGACAGCACACTGATGTGCAAAATGCAAACAAAGAATATAAAAGACTAAGAAACAGAGACATGTAATTAGAATGTAAAAATAAATCTACATGAATTCAATATACACATTTCCTTATAAACACACTCTACTCTCTAAATAGTCATGTTAAGAATCACTATCCAGAGCTACAAGAACCAAAACAGTAGTCACATGTACCTACTGAGCACTTAAAATGTGGCAAGAGCATATGAGAAACTGAATTTTTAATTTCATTAAATGTTAACTAATTTTAATTTTAAAACATATTTAATCATTAGAAAGTTTTCAGTATGTTCAGAATAAACTTATGTAAACCTACTTTTTCAACTGTTAATTTTGTTAAATTTAAGTACAAACCAAATATTTCCAATGAAAACTTAGTGCCATAATTGAGATGTTAAATATAAAATATATACCAGTTTTGAAGATTTAATTAAAAAATGAAAAAAAAAAGGGGAACCCTCCTACACTGTTGGTGGGAAATGCAAGCTGGTGCAACCACTCTGGAAAACAGCACAGAGGTTCCTCAAAAAGTTGAAAATAGAGCTACCTTATGACCCAGCAATTGCACTACTGGGTATTTACCCTAAAGATACAAACGTAGTGATCCGAAGGGGCACATGCACCCAAATGTTCATAGCAGCAATAGCCAAACTATGGAAAGAACCTAGATATCCCATCAACAGATGAATGGATAAAGAAGATGTGGTACATATATACAATAGAATACTATGCAGCCATCAAAAGAAATGAAATCTTGCCATTTGCAACGACGTGGATGGAACTAGAGGGTATTATGCTTAGCGAAATAAGTCAATCAGAGAAAGACAACTATCATATGATCTCCCTGATATGAGAAAGTGGAGATGCAATGGGGGTGAGGGGGGGTTAAGAGGGTAGGAAAAGAATAAATGAAACAAGATGGGATCGGGAGGGAGAAACCAAAAGAGACTCTTAATGTCACAAAACAAACTGAAGGTGGCCAGGGGGAAGGGTGTAGGGAGAGGGTAGTGGGGTTATGGACATTGGGAAGGGTATGTGCTATGGTGAGTGCTGTGAAGTGTGTAAACCTGCCGATTCACAGACCCGTGCCCCTGGGGCTAATAATAAATTATATGTTTATAAAAAAATAATAATTTTTTTTAAATGAAAAAGAAAGCTCAACAGCTCACAGATAATTTTTCCACTGGTTATATTTCTGAAGGGATATTTTGGATTCACTGGTTTAAACAAAATAATTATTAAAATTAATTTCACCTGTTTCTTCTTACTCTTTTAAATGTAACTACTAGAAAACTTAACAGTACATATGTGGCATGCATTGTATTTCTACTGGAAAGTACTATTCTAAAGCTGATGTGTCTAAACACAGATTATAGATATCATTATGATACATTAATGGTTAATATTTCAAACACCTCCTGACCTTTTCACTTGATTGTCTTCTTTTCTTTAGTTGAATGAAATCTGTTTCCACTCTTTCTGCCAGCTCTAGTTTCCTCTTGTTCCTTTTAAATGCAGCTAAACTGAATCCTATAAAAGAAACATTAAAAACAACATTTGAGAAATATTAGGGTAATGAAGTAATGAGATATCCTGAAGAGCCTTTCTTAAGAACGATGAAAAAAGGGTTAAAAAAAGTTTTTCCAATGTACACTGAAGTGATTGGGAATAAGAGAAATAACTTAAGGTTAAAGAAGTAAGAAAAATGTTAAATCCAGATAGGCAAATCAGTCCTGAAGGTAGATGGCACCCAGTGGTATCTGTTAATGCATGCTACTGCCAACTTTGGTTTTAAAGGTCTCTGTGCATAAAGGACAAGGAATGAAATCTAGAGGCAATACAGCATGAGAAAACATACTAGAGATTTTCCACAAAAAAAAGTAAGGAATCTCAAGGAGTAACATGCCCAGTGAAAGGGAAAAACTAGAAACAGGAAACCTGCAAGTTTCAGCTGTGGCTATAAATGTAAAGGAGGGAAAGTCTCACTAGAAAATTCATGAATAAAAAGTACATTCAGACAAATTTAAAGAATTCTTATTATCTGTGTGGTCTGAGAACACATACACACACACAAGTGATCTTGGTGTTGCAGAGCTTTAAAAACCCATCAAAAACAAATGCAAATACTGCCTGGAAAAACACATCTTAACTTACCAGACCTCAGAGAATTCCCAAGTTCCAATTAACATGCGCCCATAGTTTAAAAAAAAAATTACAAAATACATGAGAAATGAACCACCAAAAATAACAAACTAAAAGCCAGCCAAATATAAGAAAGGATAACATGACCTATAATGGCCTCAAATAATGAAATAATCAGATATAGAATGTAAAACATGTTTATCCTCAGAGAAATTAAGAAAAAATATATTGAAAATATAATTAAGGCATAAAAAATGATAAAATGACCGGGTAGACTTAAGAAAAATGGAGCTTCTAAAGATAAGAAATATAATAATTAAAAATTTTAAACTTGACGTATAGATTTCAACAGCCAATTAGATTCAGCTGATAAAAGAGAAATTATAAACTAGAATACAATGCTAAAGAGATAGAGTTTTCTGATTGTGGCAGACTAAATTATTCAGAGTAATTCTCCTACTTAATTTACTAAAAATGTTTGATAAAATATTAAGAAATATCATCTTAAAAACATTAGAACCCTTATAAAAAGTACCAAGCTAAATTCTGGGGTAAACCAAGGACTAATGCCGTTATTATTGCACTACGAGCATTTGCCAACACTAGCACACATGAGTTCGGTTAAATGGCATCAAAGAGAGACATAAGTCAAGCCCAGAGCCCATCAGAGGTGGGAGTTTCATAAGACACACTTCCCACAAAATGCTGGGGACTGAAAGAGTTAATGCTCCCATAATAGAGCTGATTCAGAACTATGCAAGTCCACTCAGTCCACTCCTACCTTCTAGCTCAACACCAAGTACATTGAGCAAGACTGTCTTGGCTCTAGAGGGGAAAAGAATGAGAAGGAGGAAAAGGGTAGGGATAAGAGGACTTAGAAAGAAAAAAAAATACCCCTGAGAAGTCCAGAGTTGACTGGAGCACTTGCAAAGAGATTTGCAAACACGTAGTCTGGGTGGGTCAGGGAATGTTAAACTTCAAATTAAGTTTAAGTAGATTCTGATTAATGGTGTGTAAAATAATAGAAAATATATATATTTGTCTCTACCTTTAGTTCCTAGGAAAGATCTCTTAAAATCCTTGTAATTTCCTAAATTATAACAGCACTAGGACCATCTTTTTTTCTACTGTTTGGTCTTTGACCCCAGTTTCCAACAGAGCTCCTAAATCCCTTGGCATTCCTTGGTTGATACGAATGTCTTTTGCTTTAATGAGGCAACTCTCTTAGTGGGCTCCCAGATAGCATCAACATGAAGACTAGTCACCAGAAAGACTAAACCATGATTAAAAGCTTGAAATTTTCAGCCGAATCCCCATCCACTGGGAAGGAGGGAAGTACTGGCAATTGAGCTAAAGAGTATGCATGCCTACATGATGAAACCTCCACAAAAATTCCAAAAGTACAAGGTCTGGGGAGTTCCCAGGTAGCTAAGCATACATGTCAGGAGGATGATACAAGTTAACTGAACCCAAGAATGGGGTCACGGGAACCTCTGATTTATAGCCAGTTGGTCAGAAGCACAAGTGACAACCTAGACTTTCAACCGGTATCTAAAGAGGAGGTGGCAGATTTATGAGACAAATTCTAACTCCAGCTGGAGTCAGTATTGAACTGAATTGTAGGACACCCAGTTGGCGTCAAAGAAATGCTTGGTGTAGAAACCCACACATCTGGTGTCAAAAGCGGTGTTAGAGAGGTGTTTTTATTGTTTGTTTGTTTATTTGTATTTTAATTTATTTGAGAGAGAGCATGCACACAAGTGGGGGGCGGGGCAGAGGGAGAAGCAGAGAGCCTGGAGCAGGAGCCTGACAAGGGGCTCGATCCCAGGGCCCCAAGATGATGACCTGAACCAAAGGCAGATACTTAACCAACTGAGCTACTGAAGTGCCCCGAGGTAGAGAGTTCTGAGTATGACAGCAGTATGAGAGTAAAGGACAGAAGAGTGTTTTTCATAAACAGTGCACATACAACTGGCAAAACAGTGCACATACAACTGGCAAAAATAAATGCAAAAAATAGTATCTAAACAAAAATGCCTCCATCCTAGGCCACGGTGAAACTACACAAATAATTATTCAAGGGCCATGATAAGCACACAGTCAAAGATAATTAGGCACAAAAAAAAAAAAAAATGGGGCACCATAAATGAGAACATGCAGGAAAAATATTCTAATTTGGATCTCAGATACCAGAGTTATCAGGCATAAATATGAAACAAGTACACTTCTAATGATTAAAAGAGATTTTAAAAACATGAAAAACATCTACAATTCATACCGTAAACTAAAAGAAACCAGACTCTTAAGGTGGCTCAGTTGGTTAAGCAGCTGCCTTCGGCTCGGGTCATGGTCCCGGCGTCGTGGGATCGAGTCCCATATCGGGCTCCTTGCTCGGCGGGGAGCCTGCTTCTCCCTCTGCCTCTGCCTGCCACTCTGTCTGCCTGTGCTCGCTCTCTCTCCCTCTCTCTCTCTGACAAATAAATAAAATCTTTTAAAAAAAAAAACAAAAAACAGAAGTTCTAGAAATGAAAAGATAAATAACCAAAAGGAAGACCTCAGTGTACATGTTTGGTAGCTGATAGGATAGAGAAAAAAGAGCTGGTAAATTAGAAGACTAATCAGAAAAAAGTTAGCCAGAATGTAGCTAAAGGAGATTAAATGGAACTAGAGGTATTATGATAAGTGAAGTAAGACAATCAGAGAAAGAAAATTATCATATGATCTTACTATACGCAGAATTTACAAAACAAGGCAGAGGATCATAGGGGAAGAGAGGAAACAATGAAACAAAGTGAAACCAGAAAGGGACACAAGCCATAAGAGACTCTTAAACTTAGGTTACAAACTGAGGGTTGCTGGAGGGGAGAAAGGTGGGGGGATGAGATGGCTGGGTGATGGACACTGGGGACGGTATGTGTTGTGATAAGCACAGGATATTGTGTAAGACTGATGAATCACAGAACTGTACCCTGAAACAAAGAATACATTATATGATAAATTTTAAAATATTCAAAAAATAAAATAAAAGAGATAAAATGATAGAAAACACAGAAGAAACATTAAGAAATAGGGTAGATAATGTGAAAAGGTCTAATATTGTGTTTAATCAGAATTTCAAAGGTGAAAGTAAAAGAATAGGATATAGGTAATGTTTTAAAAAACTGATTAAGAAGGACTCCTGTGTGGCTCAGTTGGTTAAGTGTCTGCCTGCAGCTCAGGTCATGATCCCAGGGTCCCGGGATCAAGTCCCACATCAGGCTCCCTTGCTTGGCAGGGAGCGTACTTCTCCCTCTGCCTGCCGCTCCCCAATGCTTCTGCTCTTTCTCTCTCTCTCTGACAAATAAATAAATAAAAATCTTCCCAAAAATAAAATAACAAAAAATAAAAAATAAGTAAAAAATTGAATAAGATTTTTCCAAAATTATAAAAGCCACTAATCTACAGATTTATAAATTGTAAACAATATCCATAAATTAAAATCATAAAAGACCATAACAAGATACATTAAGTAAAATAGAATATGAACAATGAAATAGAAAAATCTAAAAATAGCAAAAGGGAAAACAGGTTACCTTCAAATAAGTGACAGTTAAAATGACAGCCGTCTTTTCAACAACAAAAAAAGGAAGCCTGAGACAATAGACTAATTACTAACAATGTGCTGAAAAGAAATATGTCCTGATTCAGAACACTATATTCAGTGAAAATATCCTTCAAAAATGAAGGGAAAATAAGAATTGTTTTATATAAACAAGAATGAGCAAATTCATCACCAACAAGACCTGTACTAATGAAAATACTAAAGGGTGTTTTTCAGAAACAGAGAAAATAACAAAAAGTGGAAGCCGAAAGAAAAAAAGAAGTGGAGGGGATTAAATGCAAAGGAAAAAGTAAATGGGCAAATCTAAATGAAAATTGACTGTTTTAAAATAATAATGTTTCCCACTGTTTTAAATGCATACTGAGTTTTAAAATATAAACACAAAAATTGGGAAGATGTTAAATGTAGTTCATTCAAGTACTCTATAGTCCTTGAATTGTCTGAGAAGTGATAAAAAGTACTACCTTCTAATAGACTTGCATAAGTCAATTATGTATGTTGAAATTTCTAGGTTAATTCAAAGAGAATGGTAAAAGAAGTCAACACAGGGTGCCTGGGTGCCCCAGTCAGGTAAGTGTTTGACTCTTGATTTCGACTCAGGTCAGGATCCCAGGGTTGTGAGATCAAGCTCTGTTTCAGGCTCTGTGTTAGGTGTGCAACCCCCTTGAGATACTCTCTCCCTCACCCTCTGCCCCTCCCCTTGCTCTCTCTCTCTCACTCTCTCTCTGTGGGGGAAAAAAAAAGAAAATACAAACATATTAATAAAAAAGAAAATGTAATGCTAGAAAATAATACTAAAGAAGGCAAGAAATGAGATATAGAAGGAAGCATATGGGGGACAATGTCCCACCATGTGGGACAAATAAGAAACAAAGAATAAAAGAGCAAATTCAAATCCAAATATATGAGTAACTGAATGAAACATAAATGGACTAAATGAACCAATTAAAATACAAAGATCACCCAAAAAATATTTATATGTATGTGCTGCTTCTAAGAGAAACATCTTAAATATAAGAATACACAGAAAGACTGAAAACAAAAAGAAAGATATACATGCAAACACTAACCAAAGGAAGCTATTACGGTTATTCTTTTTATTTCTTTTTTTCTTTTTTTTTTTTTTTTTTTTTTTTGAGAGAAAGAGAGTGTAAGTGGAGCGGGGAGAGGGAAATGGAAAGGGAAAGGGAAAGAGAGAATCTTAAGCAGTCCCTATATCCAGTATGGAGCCAATGAGGGGCTCAATCTCATGACCCTGAGATCATGACCTGAGCCAAAATCAAGAGTCAGATGCTTAATTGATTGAGCCACCCAGGCACCCCTACAGTTATTTTAGTATCAAACAAGTAGACTTCAAGGCAGCAAGCATTACTAGATTTGGAGTGCTAATTCTTTAAAATAAAAAGGTCAATGAACCAAAGTTTTTTGTGGGGCTGTTAACATATCCAAGTAAATAAATGGCAACTAAACCAAAAGAAAACAAAAATTAAGTTCTTTCATAAAACAGTATGTGATAAATACAAGAAATATAAGTTGTTTTAACATTTAAAAAATCAACATAATTCATTAGACTAACAAATTAATGTCCTCCTTTTCTCCAAAGAAGACATACAAATGGCTAACACATGAAAAATGCTCCACATCACTTGGCTCAGGGAAATACAAATCAAACCACAATGAGATACTACCTTACACCAGTTAGAATGGCAAAAATTAACAAGACAGGAAACAACAAATGTTGGCAAGGATGTAGAGAAAGGGGAAACCTCTTACACTGTTGGTGCAAATGCAACCTAGTACAACCATTCTGGAAAACAGTATGGAGGTTCCTCAAGAAGTTAAAAATAGAGCTACCCTATCACCCAGTAAATGCACTACTTGCTATTTACCCCAAAGATACAGACATAGTGAGAAGGGATACTGAACCCCAATGTTCATAGCAGCAATGTCCACAATAGCCAAACTGTGGGAGGAGCCTAGATATCCTTTAACAGATGAATGGATAAAGAAGATGTGGTTCATACATATAATGGAATATTACTCAGCCATCAGAAAGGATGAATACCTATCATTTACATCAACATGGATGGAACTAAAGGGTATTATGCTAAGAGAAATAAGTCAAGCAGAGAAAGACAATTATATGGCTTCACTCATATGTGGAATATAAGAAATAGCACAGAGAATCATAGGGGAAGTAAGGGAAAACTGAATGGGAAGAAATCAGAGAGGGAGACAAACCATGAGAGACTCTTGACTTTGGGAAACAAACTGAGGATTGCGGAAAGGGAGGTGGATGGGGGGATGGGATAACTGGGTGATGGGTATCAAGGAGGGTACATGACATGATGAGCACTGGGTGTTATACGAAACTGATGAACCACTGAACACTACATCTGAAACAAATGATGTACTATATGTTGGCTAACTGAATTTAAATTTTAAAAAAATTAATGTCCTCTTAATAAACAAAAATATAATATTAAATTCATTTATAATTTTTAAATCTTATAAAACAAAGCTCCCTAAATATAACATATAAATAAATTTTCAATCAAAAGCATTATATGCATTTAAATATGTCCAATTATCATTGCTTCTATTAAATTGTACTGATGATACTTCAGCAATAAAAAGGGAAGAAAAATAAGTATAAAGATTCAAAAGAAAGAAATAAAACTATCATTATTCACAAATAACATGCTTATGAATTTAGAAATCAACGAGAATCTACATATAGATTATTAGGATTAATAAAAGGGTTTAGTAATAAAGCTACACAAATATATGTGTATATGCATATACACACATATGCACATATACACAAACATACATATATGAAATAAAATTATATTTATTGGCAAAAAACATTTTGAAAAATACTTTGGCATCATCTGGTAAAAATGAAGATAGGCAGACACTGATCCAGAAATTCTACCACAGTGCATGTATTTAGAGAAAGCCAACTGATACAGAATATAAGTACAAGAAAACTTGTAAGTGTTTTAGAATGCCAACATAATTGTCTACCTACAGGAGGTATGTCTACAAGAGTTCACAATAAATGGGTTAAAGAAGCAAAATGGAGAGATTATTTATAATACCAGCCAAAACTGTAAAATACCCAATAATAAACTAATCACAAAGTCTCAAAACAATACTGTAGTAATGACATAGAAATGAAACAAACAAACAAAAGAAAAAGTTAATGGAATTAAACATCAAGTTCAGAAACAAATTCATGTATATTCTAATGGAATTTGAGAAAAACAGTGATATTTAATACCAGTAGTAAATAAATATGTTATTCAATAAGCTGTCTTGACATAATGTTATCTATTTGGAAAAATAAATTAGATTCCTACCTCATGCTATACATAAAAATGAAATCTTGAAGTATTAATGATTTAAATATATAAAATCTAAAAGAAGGGGGGGCAAAAAAACCATCACACAACAATATAGGCATATATATCGGGTTTTTTTTTTTTTAAGATTTTATTTATTTATTTGACAGAGAAAGATTACAAGCAGGCAGAGAGGCAGGCAGAGAGAGAAAGGAGGAAGCAGGCTCCCTGCCGAGCAGAGAGCCCGATGCGGGACTCAATCCCAAGACCCTGAGATCATGACCTGAGCCAAAGGCAGCGGCTTAACCCACTGAGCCACCCAGGCGCCCCTATATCGGGTTTTTTTGAAAGAGATTTTAATTTTTAGTTTAACTGGTTTTAATTTGAAAATAGTAGATTTTCCATAAAATGTTATCAAAGCCAGAATCTGTTAAAATGATGGCTGGCTGATACAATCATATAAGATTCAAAATGCCCACAAGGCAAAAGACATGTGCAAAGGTAATGATAACTTAAATTTTTTAAGTATAAGCAGATAGCTATGAGAAAGGATTAATATCTTTAAATCAGAATGATATAATACAAAACTAATAAGATGGAGTTAGAGAGAAGATGGCCAAGTAGGAAATGCCAGGAATCCATTGCCCCATCTAAAGAATAATTGGTCTACCAGAATTTAATGCAAATATTATGGAACTCTGGAGTTTATTTAAGGCTGTAATTCTCAAATGAAGGCTTGAAGTAAACTGTCACTAGTCAGGGTAAATTTCAGCTCTTACTGCAATAGCATCTACCCATTCCCCATCCCCATCCTTCTGGCAGACAACCATGCATGTATTCCTAGATTCGACCGCACACAGCCTGTGAGTGCCAACTTGGGCAAAAAAGACCCTGTCCTCCAAATACTAGGATATGTACTCTGATTGCTTCTTGCTGGTATTGGTCACAGGTGCAGATACAGAGGCGGGCAGCCATTGTTGCAATGCCCTCCCTCTCGAGATGAATTGACTTCCAGGGAATTTAAAAGGTTGGAGCTTTTTCCCCACCTTCAACTTTTCTCTTTTTCCCTTTGGGAAAATTTTAAGGAGATATACAAATGGCCGATAAGCACATGAGAAATGTTTAACATCATAATCATTAGGGAATACAAACCAAAACCACAATTAAATGCTACTTCACACCCATTAGAATGATTGTTATTTACAGAAAATAAATAGGTTGCAAGTGTTGGTAGGGATACGGAGAAACTGGAACCCTTGTACACTACTACTGGAAATTTAAAATGGTCTTGCCAATGGTAGTCCTTCTGCAAACTGAAAACAGAATTAACAAAATCCAGTAATTTTATTTCACAGTACTCAAAAGGATTGAAAGTAGGGATTCTAACAGATATTTGTACATCCGTGTTCACAGCAACATTATACAGTGGCCAAAGGTTGGCAGCAACCTAAGTATCCATCAAGAGGTAAATGGATAAACAAAATGTGGTATATATACTGTGGAATATTTTTCAGCCTTAAAAAGAATTTTTTTTTTTTTTTAAACTAGTCTCCACACTGGGTGTGGAGCCCAATGTAGGGCTTGAACTCACGACCCTGAGATCAAAACCTGAGCTGAGGGACGCCTGGGTGGCGCAGTTGGTTGGACGACTGCCTTCGGCTCACGGCGTGATCCTGGAGTCCCGGGATCGAGTCCCACATCCGGCTCCCAGCTCCATGGGGAGTCGGCTTCGCTCTCTGACCTTCTCCTCGCTCATGCTCTCTCTCATTGTCTCTCTCTCTCAAATGAATAAATAAAATCTTTAAAAAAAAAAAAAAAAAAAAAACCTGAGCTGAGATTAAGAGTTGAATGCTTAACTGACTGAGCCACCCATGTGCCCCACAGCCTTAAAAAGAAATTCTGACAGATGCTACAACATGTGTGAACCTTGAGGATATCATGCTAAGTGAAAAAAGCCAGTCATAAAGGGACAGATAATGCATGGTTCCACTTACATGAGGTAACTACAGCAGTAGTTTTATTTTAATTTTTTTTTTATTTTAATGATGGAGAACAGAATGGTGGTTGCCAGGAGCTAAATTGCCAGGGGCTAAGTGGAGGGAATTACTGTTTAATAAGTATAGAGTTTTAGTTTTGCAAGATATAAAGGGCTCTATAGAAGGATGGTAGTGATGGTTGCAAAGAAATGTGAGTGTAATTAAGGCCACTGAACTGTACCATTAAAAAATGTTTAGGGGCACCTGGGTGGCTCAGTGGGTTAAGCCTCTGCCTTCAGCTCAGGTCGTGGTCTCAGGGTCCTGGGATCGAGTCCCACATCAGGCTCTTTGCTCAACAGAGAGCCTGCTTCCCCCTCTCTCTCTGCCTGCCTCTCTGCCTCCTTGTGATCTCTCTCTCTCTCTCTCTCTGTGTTAAATAAATAAATAAAATCTTTTTAAAAAAATGTTTAAGATGATAAATTTTATGTTATGTGTATTTGGTCAAAACATTCAAAAAGAATTACAGAAAAAAATGTACACAAATGTTTATAGCAGAATTATTTATAACGGCCCAAAA
This sequence comes from Neogale vison, assembly GCF_020171115.1. NCBI lineage: Eukaryota > Metazoa > Chordata > Mammalia > Carnivora > Mustelidae > Neogale > Neogale vison. The sequence goes on from NC_058098.1 coordinate 38,868,359, forward strand.
CTGGAAACAATCCAGATATCTTTCAATGGGCAAATGGTTAAACAGTGACAGACCCATAGCATGGGTTACTTAGCAATAGAATGGAACAAGCTATTAATAAATACAACCACCTGGATGACTCTCCAGAGAACTACACTGAGTTACTAAAAAGCTTGTTCCTAAAAGGTTATATACTGTATGATGCCATTCATATAACATTCTTGAAAAAGCGAAATTATACTAATGGAGAATAGATCAGTGGCTGCCAGGGGTTAAGGAAGGCATGGAGATGAGTACGTATGACTATAAAAAGGCAAACTGGGTTATTCTTGTGAAGATACAAGTGTTCTGTATCTTGACTAAATCAACGTCAATATTCCAAACATAGTATTACACTGTAGTTCTACAAGATTATTACCATTGGAGAAAACTGAGCAAAGGATCCACAGGGATCTCTCGACATTAATTCTTTTAACTGCATGTGAATTTATAACTATCTAAAAATTAAAAATTTAAAACAGACCACTGGGTGTTATGCACAACTAATGAATCACTGAACACTACATCAAAAACTAATGATGTACCACAGTGGCTAACTGAACATAATAAAAAAATAAATAAAAATAAAATACTTGAAATAATAAATAAATAAGTGTAAGGAGGGAAAAAAACCTTAAAACAGCATTAACTAGCCATACTAAAGAGTGAAGTACTGATATATCACATACCAGTTATCATAAAATTCTAAAATTAGTACACAAAATGTTTTATCAATCATGTTGTCTTTCAAAGTATCCTACTCAAAGGCAGAAAAACTGTAAGACCAGAATCCAGCCAACAGAAAAGAAAATGGGATTCCTTGTAGCAGAATCACACCCATAAACTGAAAGGATAGAACACAGTCTGCCATCTACTCTTTACTTATATTTAAACATATACCATATAGCTAACGCAGATTTTGAGAAATACTTTGTGTAGAAGAGACAAAGTTTCAAGGTTGAGACTTTTGAATAAAATCCTAGAAAGGACTTATCTTGGGAAGAAAGACCACAGGCTAGTACTAAGGTTTAACTCTAAGTTTAAGAAAAAAACTGAAATAGACTTACTCTCACAAAGCCTAAAAACCAGGCTATGACAAACACTCTATGATTCCACTTCAAGGAGCTACCTAGAATAGGCAAAGTCATAAGAAAGAAAGTAGAATAGAGGCTACCAAGGGTCTAGAGAGAAGGGGGAATGGGTAGTTACTGTTTAACCGGTACAGAGCTTTCTGCTTGGGATGATAAAAAAAAGTTACGGAAATGCACAATGATGACAGTTATACAACACTGAATGTACTTAGAACCACTGAATTATATACATAATACTGTTAAAATAGTAAATTTTATGTTATATATATATATATATATATATATATATATATATTTTACCACAATAAAAGAAAGGGAAAAAAGGTGCTAAAAGAAAAAAATCTGACCATGTGGAAGTCTGTATTCGACAAGAAATTATACTTTAAAAGTAAAGGCAAAAATAAAGGTTTTTTTTCAGATAACAAGCTGATTTTTCACCACTACACCTACCACATTACCAGAAATGTTTGCTCTAAGCTGAAAGGAATAATGCCAGGCAGAAATTCACATCTACATATGGGAATAAAATATTAAGTATGTGAGAAACTATGTCAAAGACTATTTTAGAATAAACCTGAGAAAGACATTCTAAAAACTTCTGGAACACTGAAAAGGGATAAAAACCTACCAATGACACCTGCCCAAACCACAAAGGTAATCAAGTTTAAAAAATCGCACCGGCCAGCTGCACAAGCCACACCGTCTTTGGGGTGATCCGTGATGGACATTTTGAGGACAGCTGACCTGCAGTCTGCACATCCCGGACCGCCTCCCATGGAAGCCTGAGCCAGCCACCTTTCTCCCTTCGTCTCATAACCATGCCCACCAATGAGAATGCTAATTCACCAGTTGCCCGCCTTAACAGATTCAAGAACAAGGGGAAAGACAGTACAGAAATGAGGCGGTGTTGAATAGAAGTTAATGTGGAGCTGAGGAAAGCTAAGAAGGATGACCCAATGCTGAAAAGGGGAAACATAAGCTCGTTTCCCCATGATGCTACCTCTCCACTGCAGGAAAATCGCAACAACCGGGCACTGTAAATTGGTCTGTTGATGACTTTGTCAAAGGCATAAATAGCAACAGTTTGGAAAGCCAGCTCCAGGCTACTCAAGCTGCTAGGAAACTGCTTTCTAGGGAAAAGCAGCCCCCCATAGACAACATAATCTGGGCTGGATTGGTTCCAAAATTTGTGTCCTTCTTGGGCAGAACTGATTGTAGTCCCATTCAGTTTGAATCTGCTTGGGCTCTCACTAACACTGTTTTGGGGACATCAGAACAGACCAAGTTTGTGGTAGATGGAGGTGCTAGGCCAGCATTCATTTCTCTATTGGCATCTTCCCATGCCCACATCAGTGAACAAGCTGTATGGGCTCTAGGAAACATTGCAAGTGACGGTTCAGTTTTTCAAGACTTGGTTATCAAGTATGGTGCAGTTGATCCGCTTTTGTCTCTCCTGTGGTTACTGATATGTCATCATTAACATGTGGCTACTTACAAAACTTTACGTGGACACTTTCAAATCTTTGTCGCAACAAGAATCCTGCACCCCCGTTAGATGCTGTTGAGCAGATTCTTCCTACCTTAGTTTGTCTGCTGCATCACAATGTTCCAAAAGTCTTGGCAGATACCTGCTGGGCCATCTCCTACCTTACTGATCGTCCAAATGAATAGATTGAAATGGCTGTGGAAACAGGTGTTGTGCCCCAGCTTGTGAAGCTTCCAAGAGCTACTGAATTGCCCATTGTGACTCCTGCACTAAGAGCCATAGTTAATATTGTCACTGGGACAGATGAACAGACTCAGGTTGTGATAGATGCAGGAGCACTTGCTGTCTTTCCCAGCGTGCTAACGAACCCCAAAACTAATATTCAGAAGGAAGCCACGTGGACAACGTCAAACATCACAGCTGGCTGCCAGAACCAGATACAGTAAGTTGTGAATCATGGATTAGTACCATTCTTCGTTGGTGTTCTCTCTAAGGCAGACTTTAAGACACAAAGGGAAGCTGTCTGGGCTGTGACCAACTATACAAGAGGTGGGACAGTTGAACAGATTGTATACCTCGTTCATTGTGGCATAATAGAACCACTGATGAACCTCTTAACTGCAAAGGATACCAAAATTATTATGGTTATTCTGGATGCCATTTCAAACATCTTTCAGACTGCTGAGAAACTAGGTGAAACTGAGAAACTTAGTATAATGATTGAAGAACGTGGAGGTTTGGACAAAATCGAGGCTCTACAAAACCATGAAAATGAGTCTGTATACAAAGCTTCATTAAACTTGATTGAGAAGTATTTCTCTGTAGAGGAAAAGAAGATCAGAATGTTGTGCCAGAAACTACTTCTGAAGGATATACATTCCAGGTTCAGGATGGCATTTCAGGGACCTTTAACTTTTAGCTTATACAGCTGAGGCAGAAAGTTGTTTGTGGTGTGCTCTGTTTGGTAGAAGTTTGTCTTACTGTTTCTCTACTAAAAACTCTTTTTAAATGGGTTTTGTTATTATAGCACTTTTTACAACAAAACTCTACTTGACCTGTTCCAAATTGTACAAACTTTATGAAGCTCCTCCTCTCAGTGGGTTTCTTATTTCTAAGTGGAATCTCCTCTCTTGCAGTGTCCTGCAAATAAAGATTAAATTCCACCCTTTTCTTTACTTAAAAAAAAAAAGGTAATCAAGTTTAAAGAACACCATTAAGTACCAGTATCCAAGCTAAACTTGACTGAGGATTAGACAAGTGCCCAAATAGGATAGCATTTAAATTTTTTTAATTAAATAATATTTACAATCTCTCCTCAAATTCACCTAGGTCAATACTTTTCTTTTTTGTAAAATAAATAAATGTATTAGTCATAGATGAATCCCTAGAAATTAAAACAAATAAAAGCCAAAATTACAAATTCATCAGAAGTAGAAGATGTAGGGATGCCTGGATGGCTCAGTCAGTTAAGCATCTGCCTTGGGCTCAGGTCATGATCCCAGGGTCCTGGGACCAAGTCCCACATCAGGCTCCTTGCTCAGCAGGAAGCCTGCTTCTCCCTCTAGCCGGCCACTCCCCTGTTAATACACACTGCTCTCTCTTCCTCCGACAAATAAATAAATAAATCTTTAAAAAAAAAAAAAAAAAGAAGTAGTAGAAGGTTTAGGAGATAAAACTGAAGACATTTCTGAGACAGTAGGACAAGAGAGATTTCAAAAAGGAGAAAAAATAATTTTTGAAAAAGATACAAGGGATTGGAGCATAAGATCCAACATCCAATTCACAAAAATTATAAAAATAAAATAAAGATAAGGAAGAGATTAATATACAAAATTTTTTTAAGTTCCTCAAAATTAAACTACATGAATTTCCAGATTAAAAGTACTTAGTACTCTGTACTCAGTAAGTACCAGGCACGCTGAATAAAAAAAGACCCATTCTAAGATGCTTCATTGTAATATTAAAAACACAGGAATTAAGGCTTCCTTCCAAAGATGAAAATACACCATAAAGAACTGGGAATCAAAATGCATAAGAGCAAGACTGAAAACTAGAATATAAGAACAATTTCTTCAAAACCTAGGAAAAATAATTTCTAGTCTTGTATATACCAAATAAGGGAATAAAACAAGAGAGAAAAAAAATACATGAGATTCAGGAAACAGAGAACTTGGTATTGGAGAGATGAAAAGGAAATCCAATATGATGGTGAGATAAAGACCAGGGATGGGAGTCATGCACCAGGCTTACTGAATACCCAATCTAGACTTGAAGGTGCCAAGTGGCATATCTCCAAGGAAAAACAAAATGGAACTATCAAATGACCAGATTTGACTGTGTGACATAAGAACTCTACCTAAATTCCACTGGGAGATTTTAAGGCAGAATCAGTGGGAGGGACTATGAGAATTAGAACTCATACTCCCAGTTTGCCTACCATGAACATATTTCCCTTCCCTCCAGCCTCTTTATATTACAATGTTCAGCTACATGAGTCCTCATTTTGAATATAATGTTATTAAAAACTGATCCTTAAGGGCACCTAGGTGGCTCAGTTGGTTAAGCATCTGCCTTTGGCTCAGGTCATGATCCCAGAGTCCTGTGATCGAGCCCCCCATCTGGCACTCTGCTCAGTGGGGAGCTTGCTTCTCCCTTTCCCTCTGCCTGCCATTCCCCCTGCTTGTGCTTGCACTCTCACGCTCGCTCTTTCTCTCTCTGTCAAATAAATAAAATCTTAAAAAAAAAAAGATCCTTATTACATACCTGCTATGATATATAATCATTTCTTTTTTTTTTTAAAGATTTTATTTTTTACTTATTTATTTTTCAGAGAGAGAGGGAGAGAGAGCGAGCACAGGCAGACTTATAGGCAGGCAGAGGCAGAGGGAGAAGCAGGCTCCCTGACGAGCAAGGAGCCCGATGCGGGACTCGATCCCAGGACACTGGGATCATGACCTGAGCCAAAGGCAGCTGCTTAACCAACTGAGCCACCCAGGCGTCCCTATAATCATTTCTTTTGAATACAACTTGGTTTCCTTGGATTGAATGATTCCCCGTATTTTCATGATTATTTATAGTCATAGGTAACTATGACAGAAAATTAAAATTTAACTTAAAAAACAAGTAGTATATGTTTTCAATATTTGTCTTTAAGGCATAAATATTAGTAGCTATGATTTCATTTTTCAAATAGACATATAAAACACATTCACATATATATTTATAACTCATTTTTCATTTTTCAAAGTCATTAGAGTTAATCATGATCAGACAGTAGTCTTATAACAATTTCTAGTTACTACATAACATTTCATCATATGACAATTTACTTACATTCCTCCCTGTTGGATATAAGATTTTTCCAAAATTTTTGACATTCTTAATAATGCTTACTGAGAACTATATAAATTTTTGTCTATATTTCTAATGTCAAGTTCTTACAAGCAGAATAAGTTTAAGGCTTTGCTCTATATTACTCAGCTGTCCTCCAAAATTTCTGCTAACTTATATTTGTACCTACAATGTATTACATTCGTTTCATCACACACCTATGAGCAGTGATACAGTATTTTTAACTCTCACAAATTAGGAGGGAACAAATTTAACATGTACTCATTTGCATTTCCCAATTAGTTATGTTCTATTATCTATTTACGACTTTTGATCATTTTTCTTTTGGGGTATTATTTGTGTGGTTTTTAATTTAATATACTTTTCATAGATTAAGGATATGTATACTTTGTCATATTTATGGTAAGTGGGGTTTTTTTCAGTCTTAACTCTTACATAGTAACACTTTTGTTCTTCCTTCTCTTGCACTTGTCCCTAGAAAGGCCTTCCTCAGGTCAAAGATGGATAAATGTTGATTTGTGTTTTCTTCTCTCTCTCTGAGGGGGTAGTATTAAGGTTTTACTGTTAGTAATTATTTTAAGTAACCTAAAAGGGATCCTTTAGCAATACTTCTATAAAACCATAAGAATGGGGGGATCCTCAGGAATATAAAAGTACCTTAAAATCAAATAACTTTAACTCTAAATAGTTCAACATATAAGCTTCCTTTTTTATATATCAGAGTACTATGTGGATTAAAGCAATGTAACATTTCCAGGTACATATGCTAACACAGCTTAATTTTGAAAAATTTTTACTCACTTGTGGTCATGATGTTAGGAGGGCAAGAGGGTATTCCGTGATCTACTGCCCATCTGTAGGCGCCTTCTCCAACTAAAAAGCTAATAACAGAAAATTATTCTTTTAAAAATTCAGTATCATCTTCTCCTACAAATTCAATAAATATAAATCATGTAAGGCAACTGAAAAAATGTCTTGCACAGAGATATAATTGTAGGTTTACCTCAAAATAATAATATAGCCATATGTCCCAAATTTTAAAATTTTCTCCAAGTTAGAAATTTTACAACTGAAAATGGTGCAATTTCATTTGCAATAACCAACAACTAAAAGTTGGCAAAATTCAACACAAGAAGTAAATGGTTGATTTCCCAGTGGAAAATATTAAGATTTATCTTGGATCACTATGGCCACAAGATCTATTTAATAAGGTTAAGAATTAAAGTTTCAGTGAACGTTTTCAGATTTGGTGATCTTACCTACTATAACAACTGGGTCTACTCAAAATGAGTGGGTACATCTAGAGATGCCCCAAAATAATGAGATGTACTTACATTTGCAAGACGTGATACACCAAAAATATACAAGTGACCTATATATATGACCCTTAAATCATTTCTACTACGGCAAGTACTATGGTGTGTACCAAAAGTAATTTTTTAAGCCCTAAACTTCAAGTTTTAACATAAAGAAGTAAATAAAAGGATACTGTTCACTAACTGTAAAAAACTTATTTTCAAAGATTTCAAATAGCATTCAGGATAATTAACCACTCCATTCATTCCCTAACATAGTAACAGCAAGCAGTTACCATAATAATCCATCACTTCATCTCCTTCCATAGCCAACTTCTTAAAGATCTGAACCAGCTAGTAATAGATTTCCTTGAACTTGTTTATGCCTGCTCATTAGTTTTCTGATCTCTATTTTTTGTTTCTGTTCTTCTAATCATCCCAACACTAAAACTCAAAGTAATGCACATTGAAGTCTTTAGATTCATTCGTTAATAAGACCAGTGACAGACTGAAAAACAAAATCTAAGGAGCCACTCAAACACATCCAAATAGTTCTAGTGAGAAACTAAATAGTTAAGTACAATAACTATTTTCCAATATACATAAAGGTAGGAGGCACTGAAAAAAGAGAGGGCCAACAAGAATAAACAACTTTACCCCTTCAAACTTCTGTTTTTGTTTAATTCTAAAGGATTCTGAAAGTAGAAAATAGTTTGTCCTATTCCTCCATCAAATGAAACCACATAGAAAATGAAAAGAAAAGCCGTCATATAAAGTTCAAATGGAAGAAAAACTGAAATAGAAACTTGAATACGAGTTGAGCCATCCTGATGGCATTTTTAGCACTTCCTTCTTCTTGAAAAGGAATGTAATATAAGAAATAACTTCTCTTCATGTGAAGATGTAAAAGATATGCTGAAGTAGTATATTAAATGATCAAAACAGAATTTTGAAGCTAAATCTTAGTATGCCCATTGGTCATCTTGGGTCCAATCCCAGTATCTGGAATTAATGGCGTTTTACAAAATACTCTTAGTTTTGGGGGCCTGGGAGGCTCATTCATTAAGCATCTGCCTTCGGTTCAGATCATGATCGCAGGGTCCTCGGATCCAAACCCTCATCAGGCTCCCTGCTCAGTCTGCTTCTCCCATTCTCCCTGCTTGTGTTCCCTCTCTTGCTGTGTTTCTCTCTGTCAACTAAATAAATAAAATGTTTGTTAAAATAAAATATTTCTAGTTTTATTTTTCATTTCTTAAAGACGTTGCTTTTAAATTAAATTAATTTGCCATTGGCTGCTATGCAAGTTTTTAAAATAGTTGAGGCATTTTACAATATTCATGGGAATTTGACTATCTGGTTCCCATCTTATGGATAAGAATATTGAATATCTGACCTTTTCTTCCTATCAAAAACTACCTCTCTAGTAGTTAATAATCACACAAAATGGCATATAAGTGCTTTTAAAATCATTTTTAAAATTCTGAAAAGCTACATGATACTAACATGCCCCAAAAATTACTTTCTAGAAAATTAAATGCAGTATCATTCACATTTGTCACAGTCTTAATGACTCTCCAAGGAGAAAACTTAGAAATTTTGTCTCATTCAAGTTAGGAAATCCCATCGACTCTACCTTTGTAATATATCCAGAATGTGACCACTTCCCACCTCCTCTCCTGCTACCATCTTTGTCTAAACCGCCATCATCTGTTACTTGTACTGTTGCAATGGACTCATTACTTTCACGTACACCTTGCTTTTTGCTCCCTGCCCCAGTCTATGCTCACTAGCCACCGACTTCCTTGTAACACATAAGTCAGACAATGACATTCCTCTTTTCAAAATCTGCACAATCCTGGAGTTTGAATGAGAATCCTACATGATGTGATCCTTCCGGCTCCCTCCTTACTTCATCTCTTAGTCTTCTTGCTCCCTGGCTTACTTTACTCCAGCCTCCCCAAAACACAAATATGCCAAGGGGACTACTAGTCTCAAGGCCTTCACCCTGAATGTTCCCTCTATCAGTCTCATCCTTTTTTCCCAAGCGGCAAATTCCCTCAACTGCTCAAAAGTGCCCCCTTAATGAGACCTATGTAAAAATATACCCAATTACCTACTCAGGACTCCCAATCCCTGCCATTTTGCTCTTTCCACATTTTTCTTTTTTCTATCTTCTAACATACTAGACACTTTATAATTTACATATTATGCCTATTGTTTACTTCTACCTTCCCCAAAGAAACTGTAAGTGTCATAAGAATGGGAATCTTTTGTTTCTTCACTGACATATCCAAGCATATGTGACAGTGCCTAAAGCATACTAAGCATCAAACAAACATAGGCAAGATATTAAACAAATAATAATAAACTAGGGTGTCCCTGTCAAAATTCCTTAAGGGACAACATTTTCCTTGTGTTATACCCAATTTAATTTACATTAAAACAAGTCCAACATGATGTAAAACAAAAAGCAATGACACTCTACTGAGGGCAGCCCTGAGATGGGGTTATTGAAACCTTCAACAGGCCAGTGCTTCTTGTTTGCTGTGGCAAACGCTAGCACAGCCAAGCTTCCCAGAAAGAGTTATTTGGCCGAATATGAGATGTGAACTGCAACCTCATGGATGGCAATCTCCCATTTTCAAGGAATCATGACTCCATAATTAATCTAAAAATGTCTCATTCTGTGATTTAGAAAGCTCTCAAGAATGTTCATGGATCCCAATAATCAAAATACATTATTCTGGATGAGAAAGACACAAGAGAAAATGAGAGCTGCTTCTTTGGACTTAAAAACTGATTTCTAGGGCACCTGGGTGGCTCAGTTGGTTAAGCGACTGCCTTCGGCTCAGGTCATGATCCTGGAGTCCCAGGATCGAGTCCTGCATCAGGCTCCCTGCTCGGCAGGGAGTCTGTTTCTCCTGCTGACCCTCTCTCCTCTGATGCTCTCTCTCTCTCTCTCATTCTCTCTCTCTCTCTCAAATAAATAAAATCTTTTTTAAAAAAAACTGATTTCTATCTATTTTACCTATTGCTTCCTTATTCATCATAAATATACAAAATTGAGGAAAGACAAATTAGTACTACTGATCACTTAAAGCTACAGACTTATAATGTGCAAATAAAGGGGAACTTGCTGTATTTGGAAATAACATACCAACCAAATTAAATAATCAGAATTTAATACTTTAATTTTTTTATAATTTGAACTTTTTTACATCTAAAAAATTACTTTTTGGACACCTGAGTGGCTCAGTCCATAAGCATCTGCCTGGGCTCAGCTCATGATCCTGGGATCAAGTTCCACATCAAAGTCCTTGCTCGGTGGGAAGCCTGCTTCTCCCTCTGCCTGCAGCTCCCCCTGCTCTCACTCTCTCTCTCACTCTCTCTCTCTCTCTCTGACAAATAAATAAATAATCTTTAAAAATAAATAAACAAATAAAATTAAAAATGATTTTTTTTAAAAAACAGAACCTCAGCCTAAGCAATTGACATATAAAAAGATGAACCATCTTTAGAATCGAAATAGATCTCATCAATGTTCACATTTCTCTGGCTGTCTTATAAAATTTTTTCTACGATTGTTATTTTGTTTTTTAAACTTTGGTTTAAACGGGAATCCATCTAAATCTCTATCTTATGATTAGTTAATAGATCTCTTACATTTCTTTTAATCTTGCATTTTGAATTGTCTTTTCCTTTTTTTAATTGTCTTTTCACATTCATACAACAAAAGTAGTACAAGTTTGAGTTAATTTATGAAATATAATAGATTAAATAGTACTTTAAAATAAATAATGTACCAAAAATTAAATTTGCTTCTGAAAAAAATCCTAGGGTCTAATGAGCACCTTAAAGTTTAATTTATACTAAACATAAAATAATGTTTGTCTAGCTTTCCCTTTTTCATCAAAAGAAACATAATTTACAGAAATTATAACTTCTATATTAGGAGTCAGCACAAAGTTTTTCTGTAAAGGCCCAGACAGTAAATAAGTCGGCTTTGTAACCACAATGTTTCTTTTGCAACAACTCTATTTGGCCTTTGCAGGGCACAAGTCATAGATGATACATACACAAATGGATATGGCTGTGTCCCAATTAAACTTTATTTACAAAAGCAAACAGCAGAACAGATTTGGCCCATAAGCCATAGTTTGCCAATTCCTGTTCTAAATAATAATGCCTATCAAAGCTGTACCCTCCCTATCATAATGGAAAAAGATTCAAGCTACACTTTTATAAATAAAATAAAGAAACTTGGGTAAATGTGACACAGTTTATGATGGTAGTCCCATCAGTTTATGAAGACACCAAATATTCCATAAATCTGACCAAACACAAATACTTAAACAATACAACACATCATGGTGGCTATAACCAAAAACTAAGGTATGCAGATAAATGAATTTTTTATTTAAACACTTCTTAGAAACACCTATTGTAATACATTGCTGTCTCCAAAAAGTCATGATAGATAACACCACAGGACCAAGATTTCTAAGTGTTCCATCTGCTTTTGACACTTTTTGTACCTTTATGCCTGGCTCACAAAAAATGAGTAATAAATATTTGCTGAGTGAAGGGGAAGTGAATGAATAATTGAATGGGTATAAACAGTTATTCTCATTATTATAAAAGGATTCCATTTTCCCTTCTAATCTGCTGCTTCTAATGTGATATGAAAGGACTCCCAAATTTTCTAATAGCTTAAAAGTGGTCAAGTAAGGGACTCAGTTTCATTACCTGCAAAATGTATCTTAAATCACTGTGTAATTTTTATGAGTTAATGCATGCAAAACACATAAAACAATGCCTGATATAGTGTACAAACATAATAAATGTTAGCTATTACCCTTACAGAAATTAGATAACTAGACATATTAGGGTAATATGAAAATAAGCTCAAAGTAAAAACATGATAAATTTGGTTTTGTTGATTTAGGACACTCAAGGAATTTTTTTCTCAATTACTGCAGGTATACAATAAACTTAGAGGACGTTTTTGCTTCTGGACAAGATGGAATAACAGGGAACAAATTTACACTCTTGCCTGAAGATACTGTTTTGAAAATCAGACAAAATGTAGGAAAAACAGTTTTCAGATATCAGTAGGCAACATAAGAGCAGTGATCCTTGAGAGAAAGGAAACAAAACAGGTAAACTCTTTGACCGACCCAGCCTTCTGCCCAGAGGGGTTCCAACCCATGGCACAGCAGCTTCTTAGTTGAAGAGAAAGACCTTGGCATCTGGAAAAGCCCAGACAGCCAGGGTTCACAGGGCAGAGTACCCGAGATGAGAGAGTTGCACAGAAAAAGGACTCCAACATCTGCACAGTCCCTCTAGTCTTCAGCTGAATAGAGATCAGTGTATGTATAATAGGAAATCACCCAAAATCTGGGAAATAATAACACAGAAGTTTTAGAGAAAAAAAAGCTCCAAGTTCACAAAGGGATAGGAGCAGCTCAGCTCCTGTTCCCATCAAAGTAAGAAACCTCATTCTAAATACATTTGTTACAGTATTCAGAAGAGTTTTACCCAATAGCAAAGCAAAATTAGCTCAAGGTTAAATGCTTCTTTAGTCGCATGTAACAAAGTATAAAGCAAGATTTGAAAGGATGAACCTGTCTCTAAATAATCAAACCCTAGAATAAAGCTCAAAAATATTTACTAAAGTTTTAAAAGATCTGGCACCAAATAAGGTAAAACTCACAAAACCTCGAATGCAATAAAAAATTACAAAGCATGCAAAGAAGCAAGGAAATGCAGTCAATAAAGAAGAGAAAATATTTCAAATGAAAACAACTCAGAAAGGACAAAGATGATAGTAAATTAGTAAACAAAGATATGATAACAATTACTACAAATCAATTCATATGTTCAAGAAGCTACAGGAAAAATTAAATATGTTAGGGACACTTGGTTGGTTGAGGAGTCTGCCTTCGGCTCAGGTCACAATCATAGGGTCTAGAGATCACATCTCACACTGGTGTCCTTGCTCAGTGGGGAGGCTGTTTCTCCCTCTGCCTGCCACTCCCCCTGCTTGTGTTTGCTCTCTAACTCACTCTCTCTGACAAATTAATTAATTAATTAATAATAAAAATAAACATAAACATGTTGGACCTAATCAGACATTAGTCTGATGTTGGAAATAGAGTTCAGAATGACAATTATAAAGATAATAGCTGAGCTAGAAAAAACACAGAAGGTACTAGAGAATCCCTTTCTGGAGAAATAAAAGAACTAAAATCTAACCAAGTCAAAATCAAAAAGGCTATTAATGAAGCGCAATCAAAAATGGAGGCTCTTAGTGCTAGCATAAATGAGACAGAAAAGAAAATAAGTGATACAGAAGACCAAATGATGGAGAATAAAGAAGCTAGGAAAAAGAGAGACAAACAACTATTGGATCCCAAGGGGAGAATTCAAGAGATAAGTAATAGCATAAGATGAAACAACATTAGATGAACTGGGATCCCAGAAGAAGGGGGGGGGGGCAGGAGGTACACTGGAGCAAATTATAGTAGACAACTTCCCTAACTGGGGGGAATGAAACAGGCATCAAAATCCAGGAGGCAGAGAACCTCTCTCAAAATCAATAAAAATAGGTCAACACCTCATCATCTAATAGCAAAACTTACAAGTCTCAGAGACAAAGACAAAAACCTGAAAGCAGCTTGGGACAAGAATTCTGTAACATACAATGGTAGAAATATGAGATTGGCAGTAGACCTAGACACAGAGACCTGTCAGGCCAAAAAGGACTGGCATGATATATTCAGAGCACTAAACAAGAAAAATATGCAGCCAAGAATAATATATCCAGCTAGGCTGTCATTGAAAATAGAAGGAGAGATAAAAAGCTTCCAGGACAAACAAAACTAAAATAATTTGCAAACACCAAACCCCCCCTACAGAAAGCATTGAAAGGGGTCCTCTAAGCAATGAGAGAACCTAAAAGTAACATAGACCATAAAGGAACAGAGACAATATACAGTAATATTCACCTTACAGGCAATACAATGGCACTAAATTCATATCTTTCAATAGTTACTCTGAATTTAAATGTGCTAAATGCCCCAATCAAAAGACAGAGGGTATCAGAATGGATAAAAAAAAAATAAGACCCATCGATATGCTGTCTGCAAGAGACTCATTTTAACTTAAAGACACCTCCAGATTTAAAGTGAGGGGGTGGAAAACCATTTACCATGCTAATGGACATCAAAAGAAAACTGGGGTGGCAATCCTTATATCAGACAAATTAAATTTTAAACCAAAGACTACAATAAGAGATGAGGAAGGACACTATAGTATACTTAAAGTATCTGTCCAACAAGATCTAACATCTTTAGATGTTATTTCGTTTAATATCTATGCCCCTAACATGGGAGTAGCCAACTATATAAACCAATTAATAACAAAATCAAAGAAACACATCAATAATATAATAATAGTAGGGGACTTTAACACTCCCCTCACTGAAATGGACAGATCATCTGAGCAAAAGATCAACAAGGAAATAAAGGCTTTAAATGACACACTGGACCAGATGGACATCACAGATACATTCAGAACATTCCATCCCAAAGCAATAGAATACACATTCTTCTCTAGCGCACATGGAGCACTCTCCAGAATAGATCACATCTGGGTCACAAATCAGGTCTCAACCAGTACCCAAAGATTGGGATCATTCCCTGCATATTTTCCTACCACAATGCTTTGAAACTTGAACTCAATCACAAGAGGAGAATTGGAAAGAACTCAAATACATGGAGGCTAAAGAGCATCCTCCTAAAGAATGAATGGGTCAACCAGGAAAATAAAGAAGAATTTAAAATTTCATGGGAACAAATGAAAATGAAAACACAACTGTTCAATATCTTGGGATGCAGTAAAGGCAGTGCTAAGAGGAAAGTCTGTAGCAATATATATACAAGCCTTTCTCAAGAAACAAGAAGGATCTGAAATACACAACCTAACACAAGAAGGATCTGAAATACACAACCTAAAGGAACTGGAGAAAGAACAGCAAATACAGCCTAAACCCAGCAGGAGAAGAGAAATAATAAAGATCAGAGCAGAAATCAGTAAAATAGAAACCAAAAAAACAGTAGATCAGATCAATGAAACTAGAAACTGGTTCTTTTTAATAAGAGTGATAAACCCCTGGCCAGACTTATCAGAAAGAAAAGAGAAAGGACCCAAATTAATAAAATCATGAATGAAAGAAGAGAGATCACAATCAACACCAAAGAAATACAAACAATTATAAGAACATATTATAAGCAACTATATGCCAGCAAATTAGACAATCTGAAAAAAAACAGATGCATTCCTAGAGATGTATAAACTACCAACCGAACCAGGAAGAAAAAGAAAATCTGAACAGACCAATAACCAGTAAGGAAATTGTAGTAATCAAAAAACTCCCAACAAACAAGAGCCCAGGGCCAGATGGCTTCCAAGGGAAATTCTACCAAACATTTAAAGCAGAATTAAGGGACGCCTGGGTGGCTCAGTTGGTTGGACGACTGCCTTCGGCTCAGGGCGTGATCCTGGAGTCCCAGGATGGAGTCCCACATCAGGCTCCCAGCTCCATGGGGAGTCTGCTTCACTCTCTGACCTTCTCCTCGCTCATGCTCTCTCTCACTGTCTCTCTCTCTCAAATAAATAAATAAAATCTTAAAAAAAAAAATAAAGCAGAATTAATACCTATTCTTCTGAAACTGTTCCAAAAAATAGGAATGGAAGGACAACTTCCAAACTCATTTTATGAGGCCACCTTACCTTGATCCCAAAACCAGTCAAAGATCCTATTAAAAAAGATAATTGCAGACCAATATCCCCAGTGAAAAAGGATGCAAAAATTCTCACCAAAATACTAGCCAATAGGATCCAACAGTACATTAAAAAGATTATTCACCACGACCAAGTGGGATTTATTCCTGGGCTGCAAGGTTGGTTCAACATCCACAAATCAATCAATGTGATACAATACATTAATAAAAGAAAGAACAAAAACCGTATGATACTCTCAATAGATGCAGAAAAGCATTTGACAAAATACAGCATCCTTTCTTGGTCAAAACTCTTCACAGTGTAGGGACAGAGGGAACATACGTCAGTATCAAAAAAGCTATCTATGAAAAACCCACAGTGAATATCATTATCAACTGGGAAAAAACTGAGAGCTTTTCCCCTAACGTCAAGAACAGAGCAGGATGTCCACTATCACCACTGCTATTTAAGATAGTACTAGGAGTCCTAGCCTCAGCAACCAGGCAACAAAAACAAATAAAATGCATCTGAATCAACAAAGAAGGAGTCAAGTTCTCACTCTGCAGATGATATGATACTTGATGTGGAAAATCCAAAGATTTCACTCTAAAACTCTAGAACTCATACAGGAATTCAGTAAAGTGTCAGGACATAAAATCAACACACAGAAATCAGCTGCATTTCTATACACTAACAACAAGACAGAAGAAAGAGAAATTAAACAGTTAATCCAATTTACAATTGTACCCAAAACCATAAGATACCTAGGAATAAATCTAAACAGCGAGGCAAAGAATCTGTACTCCAGAAACTACAGAATACTCATGAAAGAAGTTGAGGAAGACACAAGGAAATGGAAAAATGTTCCATATTCATGGATTGGAAGAACAAATACTGTGAAAATGTCTATGCTACCTAGAGCAATCTACACATTTAATTCAATTCCTACCAAAATACCATCAACTTTTTTCAAAGACATGGAATAAATAATCCTAAAATTTATATGGAACCAGAAAGACCCCAAACAGCCAAAGGAATGTTGAAAAAGCAAAGCTGGTGGCATCACAATTCCAGACTTCAAGCTCTATTACAAAGCTGTAATCATTAAGACAGTATGATACTAACAGTGAAAGAGTCTCATAGATCAATGGAACAGAATAGAGAGCCCAGAAATGGACCCTCAACTCTATGGTTAACCGATCTTCAACAAAGCAGGAAAGAATGTCCAATAGCAAAAAGACAATCTCTTCAACAAATGGTGTTGGGAAAATTGGACAGCCACATACAAAATGAAACTGAACCATTTCCTTACACCATCCACAAAAACAGACTCAATATGGATGAAAGGCCTAAATGCGAAACAGGAATCCTTCAAAATCCTTGGGGACAACACAGGGAGCAACCTGTTCAACCTCAGTTGCAGCAACTTCTTCCTAGAAACATCATCAGAGACAAGGGAAGCAAAGGCAAAAATGAACTATTGGGACTTCATCTAGATCAAAAGGTTTTGCACAGCAAAGGAAACGGTCAACAAGACCAAAACACAACAGACAAAATGGGAGAAGATATTTGCAAATGATGTATTAGATAAAGGGCTAGTATCCAAAATCCATAAAGAACTTACAAACTCAACACCCAAAGAACAAATAATCCAATCAAGAAACGGGCAGAGGACATGAACAGACATTTCTGCAAAGAAGACACCCAAATGGCCAACAGACACATGAAAAAGTGCTCCACATAACTCGGCATCAGGGAAATACAAATTAAAACCACAGTGAGATACCACCTCATACCAAGCTAAAATTAGCAAGTCGGGCAATGACAGGTGTTGGCGAGGATGCAGAGAAAGGGGAACCCTCCTGCATTGTTGGTGGGAATGCAAGCTGGGGCAGCCACTCTGGAAAACAGTATGGAGGTTCCTCAAAAAGTTGAACTACTTAGTATTTACCCCAAAAATACAAATGTATTTGTAAAAAACAGTATGGAGGTTCCTCAAAAAGTTGAACTACTTAGTATTTACCCCAAAAATACAAATGTAGTGATCTAAAGGGGCACGTGCACCCCAATGTTTAGAGTTAATGTTAATTAATTTAACATTAATTTAATGTTAATGTTAATGTTAACATTAACAATGTTAATGTCCACAATAGCCAAACTATGCAAAGAGCTTAGATGTCCATCAACAAATGAATGGATAACAAAGATGTGGTATATATATACAATGGAATATTATGTAGCCATCTGGAAAAAAAAAAACAAAATCTTGCCATTTGCAATGACATGGATGGAACTAGAGGGTATTATACTAAGTGAAATAAGTCGATCAGAGGCAGACAATTATCATATGATCTCACTGATTTGATGAATTTGAGAAACGAGACAGAGCATCATAGGGGAAGGGAGGAAAAAATGAAATAAGACGAAACCAAAGAGGGAGACAAACCATAAGAGATTCTTAAAGGGGCAACAAAATCAAATTTCTGAAGATGTCTACAACGTTAGACATGAAAAATAAAGTTGATGGGATTAACAAGTGATTAGATATTGTAGGAAAAATAATAAACTTGAAAACAGCAATGGAAATTATTCAAAACGAAACAAAGACAAAAATGAATGGAAAAAGTAAATAATTTACTAGTGATCTGTAGGAGTACAAGAGGTCAAATATACATGCAATTGGATGTATCCTGAAGGATAGAAAGAGGAATCAGAAAAAATATCTGAAGAATTAATAGCCAACAAATTTTCCAAATTTGATAAAGTATATTTCCCTTCATATCCAAGATGCAAAGTAAATCCAAACCAAGGACATTACAAGAAAAGTCCAGCCCAATATATCTCATAATATATGAGATACAAAAATTCTTTACAAAATCTTAGCAAATTGGATCTGACAATATATCAAAAGGATAATACATAATGACCAAGTAGAATTTATCCCAGGAATGCAATTGTTGCTTTAATAGTTGAAAATCAACCAATTGCTGACTGACTAAATAGAAAAATTATAACACCATCTTATTAGATGCAGAAAGGCATTTGAGAAAGTACAACACTCATTTCTACTAAAAACTCTCAGAACAATAAGAAGGGGACTTTCTCAGTATAATAAAGAATATCTATGATAAACCTTCAGCAACTACCATACTTAAGGGTAAAAGACCAAACGCTTCTACCCTAAGATCACAAACAAGGCACAAACGCCCACTCTCACATTTTTTTTCATTCTCACATTTCTACTCCACCTTGCATTGGAGCTCCTAGCCTCTGTAATAAAGAAAAGGAAATTAATTAAAGGAGCCCAGATTAGAGAGGAAGAAATAAAACAATTTTTATTCTCAAAAGAAATTATTGTCTATGTAGAAAATCTTAACAAATCTACAAAAAGATACTATAAAAAAATGAATTTAGCAAATTCCCAGGAAAGAATATCAATGTAATAAAGTCAATCATATTTCTATATTGGCAATAAACAACTAGAAATTAACACATGTTATACATATAATTTATCATACTATCAAAAAGAATGAAATACTTGGGGTGCCTGGGTGGTGCAGTCAGTTAAGCAGCTGACTCTTGCTTTTGGCTCAGGTCATGATCTCAGGGTCCTGAGATCAAATCCTGCATCAGGCTCCTGAGCATGGGCTCAGCAGGGAGTCTGTTTCTCCCTTTCCTCCTGCCCCTCCCCACACTCATGTGCTCGCTGTCTCTCTCAAATAAATAAAATCTTTTTTTAAAAAAAGAGAGAATGAAATACTTAAGTATAAGTTTGATAAAAGCTATTTAAGACCTGTACACTGAAAAACTATAAAACACTGGTCAAAGAGGCTAAATGAGACTTTATTAAATGGACATGTTGCAATCCTAATGAAAATTTCATCAGGCTATTTCTAGAAATAGGCTAATTCTAAAATTCACATGGAAATGCAAAATGCCTAAAATGGTCAAAACAACCTGAAAACAAAGAATAAAGCTGAAGAACTATGTACATGAGGAAATGAAACAGCTAGTTTCAGACAAGGTTAGCACCACTAGATGATATAATTTTAATGGAGAGATGGCCATCACTTTTTCCCATGTATTTTATATTTGTAAAATGTAAATATACTGCACATGTCCCCTTTAAAAACTGCTTCATCTTGTTCCCTTCATCCTTCACAGAAGTACAACAGCAAGTTTGATAACCTTTCCAGACCTTCTTTGTACATCTATGTAAATATATACTATATACAGCCTTAAAAAACTAGAGTACTGTCTATGTTGTAATACTATGAAGGAATATACGGGAATAAGAGAAGCTTAAAATCAGGACAACTGTTACCTAGGAGCAAGGGCAGAGACATGAACAGACATTTCTGCAAAGAAGACATCCAAATGGCCAACAGACACATGAAAAAGTGTAAGGGTGTGGACAATGGGAAGGATAACAATGCCATTAGAAAGGGTTCCATCTAGGCAGTTTCAAATCTCTTCATAATGTCTTATTTCCCAACCTGGATGGTGGGAAACAGTATTCCTGGTTATAAATATTGCATTATTTTGTATTTTTTTAAACATAAATTAAACTGAATGTATCATACGGCAATTTGATTTTTTTCCTCTACGATATACAGATCTACCCATTTTACTATATATAAATGTTTCTCCCTTTTCTAATACTGCAGATTATTTAATAATATGACTAGAAAATAGTTCACTTAGCCATTGATGGACATTTAGATTGTTTACAGTTTTATACACCACAAGTAATGTTGCTGTAACCTTCTTGTGCTGTAGAAGTCTTCCTATGTACATGTGAAGGTGTTCTATCCCAAGATGAACTGCTGGAGCACACAACATGTGCATGTTCAATTTTTTACATTAATAAATTATATCAAAATGTCTCTCAACTGGTTATATCAGTCTACGTTCCCAATACTAGTAGTACAAAGAAACTGTTTCTCCACAATCTCAACACTGGGTATCGTTAGTCTTTATTAATTTTGCTACTTTAAAATAAACATATCATCTTATTTTAATTCACAATTCCTTAATTATAGTTGGGCCCCTTTTTGTATATTTATACACCATCAATATTTTCCTTTCTATAAATTGCCTATTTGTACCATTTACCAATGTTTTAAATTTAAGTTGTCTTGTCTTAGTAATATTTTACAGTTCTTTTTTCTTTTTTTTTTTAAATTCTATTTATTTATTTATTTGTCAGAGAGAGAGAGAGAGAACACAAGCAGGCAGAGCGGCAGGCAGAGGCAGAGAAAGAAGCAGGCTCCCTGCTGAGCAAGGAGCCCAATGTAGGATTCGATCCCAGGACCCTGGCATCATGACCTGAGCCGAAGGCAGTGGCTTAACCAACTGAGCCACCCAGGCATCCCATATTTTATGGTTCTTAAACACTATGTTTACAATTTTTTTTTTTTTGCTACTATGCTGCAAATAATTTTTCTCAGTTTTAAAAGCCATAATGTCTGAATTCAGATAATGTTATCTTCAGTTGTAAATAACTATACATTTTCACTTCTCATGTTTCCATATTTAGCCTTATTTTTTTCATCTTAATAAGGTCTTTGCTACCATAGTCATAAACACAATCTCTCATATTTTTTCTTAAAAATTTTATATTATGCTTTTTTATCTTCATGTTTGAATTTAATTTTTTTTGAACAGCATGTCACAAGAATTCAAATTAACCTTGTTCCACTAGATAGCCAGCTGTCCCAACATAATTTAATACACCATAATTTTTCCCCACAATGCTTTGAGATGATACTTATTTTTTTAAGATTTTTATTTATTTATTTGTCAGAGAAAGAGGGAGAGAGAGAGCACGCACAGGCAGACAGAGTGGCAGAGGGAGAAGCAGGCTCCCTGCAGAGCAAGGAGCCTGATGCGGGACTTATTCCAGGACACTGGGATCATGACCTGAGCGGAAGGCAGCTGCTTAACCAACTGAGCCACCCAGGCGTCCCGAGATGATACTTTGATAGACTAAATTTAATTTTAGACTAGATCCGCTTCTAGACTTCCTGTTTGGTCCTACAGATTTTTTTCTATATATCCCTATATAAAATATTAATCTTTTCTATATATATTTTTATGTAGATCCCTATACCTAAATCAACCTGTTTTAATTATGATAGTATTATGAAGTATCAGGATAGCTATCAGATGAGTCTAACTCTTTGATCTGTTTCAAAATGTCCACTATTGTTGTATACTTGTTCCTCCATATAAACTTGAGAACCAGCTTGATAAATGCTATAAGTAGTGTGGGGAATGGGATTATGGTGATTTGCAGGCAAACTTTAAAATACTTTACACAAGGTTTATGCTATTTTCCTTGCCACCTAAAACAACTGCCTTGTTCCCTCTCTACTGGGCATGTATCTTCTAATTGGTTTAATTAGGGTTAATTATGCTTTATGTACAATAGCAAACACGGGTAAAAGAACACAGTCACATTTTAATTCAACACTGAAGAGAATATAAATCCAGAGATAATCTCTTTACATCTATTACTCCCCTAAAAACAAGTCTTATCCACTAGGACTCTGTGTATGTTCTAAACAAAACAGCAAATTTGGGGTTAGTGGACTTCAAAACAGTTAAAAAGCATGACTTTAACACAAATTATGAGGAAAGTCTAAGAATTCTTATTCACTTTTCCTAATTTCAGAGTTATAAAAGTGAAGTTATCGATATCAAATACATTATGAACAATCTCAAAATTTCAGATTTGCTTCTCCTTATCCTTCCTGATTGAAGACACAAATATTAAAAATTGTATTTCTTCAAAAATTTTTAAGATTAAACTTTCTAGTATCACAATTAAACAACTGGCAAGTATATGATTAAAATGAATTACTTGAGTATATTAGGGTAAGAGGTTTCAAGACTTTTTAAAATTATATTAATTTATTTTCTATGACTTCAAATTATAACAGTCAAAGTGATTATCTTATAGTACCGTTGTGACAACTTTCAACATGGAACATTAATGTAACCTTCACAGCTGGGCATGCTGAACATATACTGAGTACCACTGGCACTGAAGCATATCTGTTATTATTATTAGGCATGCTAGTGGAATGATGACCATATTTTGCAAACATACAGGCAATTTACAAAATTATTTAAGGGTTAAAAAAAAAATCACGTCAAGGATTTCCTTTAAAATACTATAGGAAAGGGGTGCGAGGCTGACTCAGTCAGAGGGACTCTTGATCTCAGGGTCATGAGTTTGAGCCCCAACTGGGTGTGGAGATTGTTTAAAATCAATAAATAAATTAAAGAAACTCTAAAAATTTTTTTTAATTAAAAAAATACTATGGGAAAAAGAGACTGAGTAAGATAGATGAAGGGCAAAAGCAGTTAATTGTTGGAGCTGGATGACAGGTTCATGAGAGCTCTTTACAATGTTCTCTCTAAATTTAAAAATACTTGAAAAGTTCAAAGTTTTTTTAATGAAAATTGTATATTAATGCTGGAGAAAAACATAATCTTACTAATCTTAACATTACAATGTGTTTCTCCAGAACTGAAAAATTAAGTACTTTTATTCTAAGATCATCTCAAAATTAAAATTAGTTTGGACTCTGCACTTTAAAAGTTTCATAACAAAAGATCCCAACTGTGCACTTCGGAACAGCAAAAAAATCTCTGTAATCAACTACAAAACCAAAAATTAATTCTGATCTCTTTCCTGCTTTAATCTGTAATATTCTATTGCATCTGAAGCTCTATCAATGGTACAAAATGTTCCAAGATTATAGAACAAAGTGTGTCTTCCTCTCAAAGGCAAGCTACTGCTGGTGTGTAACCAATATCAGCCTTCTGTGGATAAAAATAGCCTTCAAACATCACATGCACCAAAGACAATAGACCCAAGGAAAGTCAGGCAGAACAAAGCAGTTACCAGGGAGGAATTCGGCCAGCCGAGAGCTTGCCCTTCTGCCCTTCACACAAGAGTCTGTTTGCAACTGAGACTGGATTCTTGATTCCTATAAAAATAAAATTGCCAGAAAATGAAGTCAGAAAAATATCTTCAGGTTTCCCACTAAATTTTGTGGATGTTTCAATAAAACAACTTTTAAATATCTTAGAAAACTCTTATATATACTAATGAAAACCCTTAATTATCATTAATAATATGGATAAAATCAACAAATAAATGAATATCCAGTAGAGAGAAGAATATAAAACATACATTCTCATGTTTTGTCATATGCTACGGCAGCAAAGACTGAATTTGAAATAATTGATATTTAAGTTAGGTCCCTTGTTAATAGATTTCAGAATAGATTTCAGAATAGAATAGAGATACCGAAAATGAGGCATCTACTTTCAGAAACTGAATTTCTTCCAAAGAATAAACATGATTACAAACAGCTTCAAGTTTACCGTGGTTGGGGGAGGGGGGAGTGAATGGCCAAAAATTTTCAATCTCGCCTACAAGAGAGACAGAATAAAGAGAATATCCTACAAATCAAGTAAGAGTGGGGAGAAGAGGCCAAGTATGTACAAGACTGTAACCTAAAATATGGTTCAGATTGTTTCCAGGAGGGAAAACAGAATGTGAAGAAAAGCAAGAAGAGGATGCTTCTCTGGGAGGAATACTAGGACAGTATTAGTGTGAAAAACAGTCATGATGACAATGATGACAAATAAGGCAATGTGATGACTGAAGACAGTGATAGTAACTCAGTATCTAATATATACTAACCCCCATACCAAAGCCTTAAATATATCAGATTAATTCATTGATTTCTCAACTCTATCATATAAGTATACTTACGAACCTTGAGGTTCACAGTACTGAGGAAATATCCGCACAGAGGGTTAAGTCACCTGCCCAAGATCACAGTGCTGAGATTTTGACAGAAGCAGCTAATGCCAGAGACCACACGCTTAACTACTAACCAATGGATGCATCTCAGGACACCATCAGTACCAAAATAAAAATTAAAAGTATCAATCAATCAATGAATCAGCAGTGGGATATAAAAAGAATATTAAAACTCAAATTAAGGTCACCATATTGACTCAAAACAAAACTATCTAGCTAAACAACAAAAACATGCCACCAAAAAAACATATGAAATACTGAATAAAGGAAAAGCTCAGATCTATATACTTCCTCTTAAAATATATCTCTGTATATGATGATCTAATACTTAAAGACTTTGATAACTGTCAATTAAGTTATAAATTTAAATCTACAAATTCCGCATCAAAACTTCGAAAGGATCTCTATGATGTATGACAAGTTGACTCTTAAATTCATCAGGAAAAGAAAACTTTGGGGGTCAAAATGAAGAGGTATTCACCCTTCAAGATACCATTTCTTGGGTGCCTGGGTTAAGCCTCTGCCTTCAGCTCAGGTCATGATCTTAGGGTCCTGGGATCAAGTCGCACATCGGGCTTTCTGCTCAACAGGGAGCCTGCTTCCCCCTCTCTCTTTGCCTGCCTCTCTGCCTACTTGTGATCTCTCTTGCTGTGTCAAATAAATAAATAAATCTTTTTTTAAAAAAATACCGTCTCTTATTAAAAACTATTCTTAATTTAAAAAGTGTGGTTTGAGCATAAGCAGACAAATACATCAATGGAACAGAATAAAGCTAAAGTTCAGAATAGACCACACAAGCATTTGAATGTTTAATACATGACATAGACAGTATTTCAAATGAGTAGAAAAAGACAGACTCTATATGAGAGGTAGAAAGAACACAGAGTGATGGGAGTCAGACTGTTTTATATCTGTACCTGCGATCTATTGCTTCTCAGCTATAAATTCTCCCTTCACTGCCTGACCTGTGAAAATGGATATGGGCCCTTTAAATGTGCTTCCTTTGCCAGCTGGCACACTGGTAGCTTTGTCAGTAGAGGGCACTGGAGACACACTGTAGGAAGACCAGGTGGCTTCTTAGGGAGGCTTGGAGAGCTTCAGTTTTTCTTCACTATTTGGCCCACATGGTATTCCCTGGTGCTAAGTGCCTTCAAGGTGCAGCTTTCTGCAGCTTTTGGCCACCACATGTTTTCTCCAGCTCCTGATTCATGCTACAGCAGCATAGCTGACAGCCCCAGAAAGAACAGAACTGTGCCCAGCTCGAGTCACAAACGTTCTCAGCCTCATAGGCACAGAGTGAAGTGTCCCATGGGGACAGGGCTGTCGGGTAAGCCAAAAACCCAGTCTTTACCCTGTGCAACAGAGGTTCAATTCACATAGTTTCCTCACCCCCATGTGCCCACCTACCAGCCTGAGCTCACCTGTGCCCCACAGGATTGTTCTTGGTGTCACAGTGACTGTGGCCTGTGTACCCAGCAACTTCTCGGCTAGGCAGTGGGCTACAACCACACCTTCTTCAATAAGGTCCAAATCTTCCAAGTTTATCCTTACTTGGGTATTCTCCCTCTGCCCTAGAATACATTTTGAGTTCTCTTTCCATCTTTGTATAGTTACTCTCCTATTACTGTTTAACAGTTCTGTACATTAAACATTCCCTATTTAATCTACCATGTGATTTGTCTCCTACTTGGACCCAGACTGATAAAGTAATCTTGGGCCAATTACTAAATATCTTCTGTATTTCAGAGTCCTTATCTGTGAAATGGGGATAAAAGTAGTGTCCTCAAAAGGTAATTGTGAGAATTAAATGATTGAATATATATGAGCTACTGGAGAGCAATACATGGTATGTAACAGTCACCCAATGAAAAATTGTTATTATTATTGTTATTATTCAAGATTTATGTAGGGACAATTTGTTGGTTATTTCAGAAAAAAACAATGCATTAAAAAAGTAAATGAGGGACGCCTGGGTGGCGCAGTTGGTTAAATGACTGCCTCCGGCTCAGGGCGTGATCCTGGAGTCCTAGGATCGAGTCCCACATCAGGCTCCCAGCTCCATGGGGAGTCTGCTTCTCCCTCTGACCTTCTCCTCGCTCATGCTCTCTCTCACTGTCTCTCTCTCTCAAATAAATAAAATAAAATCTTAAAAAAAAAAAAAAAAAAAAAAGTAAATGAAAAATAAATTATATGTGTATGAGAAGAAAATATAGGTGAATATACTTATAATTATGAGGGAAACCTTAAGAAATGCAAAATACAAAAGACACAAAAGAATAAGTAATAAGTTTGAAAATAAAAATTTTTAATTCTAATATAATAAAGCACATTATAAGTAAAGTTAAAAGGTAAGCCACAAGAGATATGAAACAGTTCACAGAGAAATGCTAATGGCCTTTAAACATGAAATTTCATCACCAATAAAATTTCATAATGAAAGAAATTAAAATTAAAACTAATTGATAGACTCTTTCTTACCCATCATAGAAGCCAAAAAGGATAAAGAAGATTGGAACAAGTGAATAACCAAATTGACCAAACCGGCACATATAGAACATGTACCCAACAACCACAAAATACTTACTCTTTTAAAAAGTCCACACGGAATGTTTAACAAAGCATACCATAAACTGGGCCATAAAGCAAGTCTCAAAAAGCATAGAAGGAATCATATAAGGAAGCATAAGGAATCATATAAAGGATGTTCTCTGACCACTGTGAAATTAAACTAGAAATCAAGGAAAAAAAGCCAACTAAAAAGTCCTTAGGTAAAGAAATTTGACAACTCATTTGAAAAAGACAAATTCCTTGAAACTCACGTGAGAGGAAAACATAATCTTATAACTCTTAAAGAAATAGAATCCATTTTTTAAAAATTCCTACAAAGAAAATGCCACTAATTTAGAATAACTAATGAGTTCTCAGAAGAAATCATTCCAATCATATGCAAACTGTTTCCTAGGAAAAAAAACCATCCCAATTCATTTTGTGAGGTCAGCTATAACAGGATTCCAAAACCTGAAAATAATATTCCAAGAAAGGAAAAGTAAGCCCAATCTAATACATGAACATAGATGTCAAAATCTTAAACATCAGCAACTTGAACCCAATAAAATATAAAGATACAAACATGACCAAGAAGACTTTATGCCAATAAAAGGAACATTCAAAAATCAATCACAAATTTCATGTTTAACAAAATATAGGAAAAAACTCTTTACCTCAACAGACACAGAAAAGCATTTTATGATAATTCAATCAATACCCATTTGTAATAAAAACTATCAGCAAACTAAGATTAGAAGGGAACTTCCTCAATCTATAAAGGATATCTGTGAGAGTCCAAAGGCTAGCAGAGCATACAGAATGGTAAATATTTAATGTTCTCCCTCTAAGATCAGGAACAAAGCAAGGATGTACACCATCCCCACTTACATTCAGCATTGTACTGAATGTTACAGCCAGTATAGTAAAGTAAAAAAAAAATGAAAAGTTTAAATATTGAAAAGGACAAAGTAAAATTGCATGAGTCATAGGTAATATAATTGTGTATACAGAAGTTACATGGGAACCTATTTTTTCAAATGCTAGAATAAGTGAATTCATCAAGGCTAGTGAATTCAAGCCCAATAACAAAATTCAATTATATTTCTGAATTCAATAAAACAATTAGATATTGACACTTTAAATTTATATACTTATATACTTATAATAGCATCAAAAACTATCTAGAATAAATCTAATAAAAGATATATATAATATTTATACTAAAAATCATAAAACAATGCTGAGGAAAAAACATGAGTAACATTTATATAAATATACATATCCTATATTTGTGGACTGGAATATCCAATACTGTTAAGACATCAATTGTCCACAAATGATTCTATATACTCAATGCAATACCAATCAAAATCCCAGCAGGGTTTTATTATGGACATTGACAAGCTGACTCAAAATTTTTGTGAAAACGGCCAGACACCTAGAATAGCCAAAATAACCTTAAAGGAAAAAAAAGAAAAGAAAAAAAAAGGAAGTTAGAAATCTTACACAAACCAGGTATCAAGTGATACATATATATCACTAATATAAATATATTAGAAAACATAAAAAATATAAAGCTATAGTAATCAAGAAAGTATGGTGGGGCGCCTGGGTGGCTCAGTGGTTTAAGCCTCTGCCTTCAGCTCGGGTCGTGATCTCGGGGTCCTGGGATCGAGCCCCACATCGGGCTCTCTGCTTAGCAGGGAGCCTGCTTCCCCCTCTCTCTCTGCCTGCCTCCCTGCCTACTTGTGATCTCTCTCTGTCTATCAAATAAATAAATAAAAATCTTTAAAAAAAAAAAAGAATCAAGAAAGTATGGCAATAAATAGAACAGTGGAGTAGAACAGAGGGTACAGAAACAAGCCATTGTACATATAGTCCGTCACCTGATTTGCCAGCACAGTTATGTGAAGAGAACACTGTCCTTTCTATTGATAATGGCAATGAACCAAGTGGATATCCATAAGAGAAAAAAAATTAATGTCAGCTCCTATCTCACATACACTAAAATTAATCTGGGCTTGATAAGAGAGCTAAACATGAAAGGTAAAAAATAAAGAACCAAGATGCCCTTCAACAGATGAATGGATAAGGAAAATGTGGTCCATATACACTATGGAGTATTATGCCTCCATCAGAAAGGATGAATACCCAACTTTTGTAGCAACATGGACGGGACTGGAAGAGATTATGCTGAGTGAAATAAGTCAAGCAGAGAGAGTCAATTATCATATGGTTTCACTTATTTGTGGAACATAACAAATAGTATGGAGGACATGGGGAGTTAGAGGGGAGAAGGGAGTTGGGGGAAATTGGAAGGGGAGGTGAACCATGAGAGACTATGGACTCTGAAAAACAATCTGAGGGGTTTGAAGTGGTGGAGGGGTGGAAGGTCGGGGTACCAGATGGTGGGTATTATAGAGGGCACGGCTTGCATGGAGCCCTGGGTGTGGTGAAAAAATAATGAATACTGTTATGCTGAAAATAAATAAATTTAATTTAAAAAAATAAATAAATAAAATAAAATAAAATAAAAGTACTATTAGGGATGCCTGGTGAGCTCAGTCAGGAGAGCATGTGACTCTTGATCTCTGGGTCATGAGTTCAAGCCCCACAGTGGGTGTAAACCTCACTTAAAAAAAAAAAAAAAACACCAGAACTATTAAAAGAAAAAAATGGAGACAATCTTCATAACTTTGGGTAGGCAAAGATTTCTTAAATAAAATATTTTTTAAATAACCATAAAGTAAAAGGTTGGTAATCTAAACTACATTAGAATTAAAAACTTCCGTTCATCAGAAGACAGCATTAGAAGAATAAAAACATGATCCACAGACTAGGAGGAGATATACATAACACAGGTATCTGACAAATGATCTGCATTCAAATATATAAAGTATTTCAACAAATCAATGAAAAAAGATAATCCAATAAAAATATGCAAAAGACTTTTGAACATAAAACAAGAATATCTAAATGGCTAATAAGTATGTCATAAGGTTCTCAGTGTCATTAGTCACCAGGGAAACTTAAATTAAAACAATTAATGCCGGGGCACCTGGGTGGCTCAGTGGGTTAAAGCCTCTGCCTTCGGCTCAGGTCATGATCCCAGGGTCCTGGGATCAAGCCCCACATTGGGCTCTCTGCTCAGCGGGGAGCCTGCTTCCCCCTCTCTCTGTCTCTCTACCTGCTTGTGATCTCTCTCTCTGTCTGTCAAATAAACAAAATATTAAAAAAAAAAAAAAACAATTAATGCCACTGCACAGATACCAAAATTGATGAATTTTATTTTTTTAAAGATGTTCTTAATTAATAAATGAATGAGAGAGAGAGAGCACAAGCAGAGGGAGCAGCAGGCAGAGGGAGAGGGAGAATCAGGCACCCCACCAAGCACGGAGCCCAACGTATGGTTCGATGCCAGGACCCTGGGATCATGACCTGAGCCAAAGGCAGACACTTAACCAACTGGGCCACCCAGGCCACCCCAAAATGGATACATTTTAAAAAGAATAGCAATGCCAAATGCTGGCCCTCATGTAGAGTAACTTAAATGCTCATACAGTGCAGAGTATAAGTATAGATTATAACTACTTAGGAAAACTGTCCAGCAGTATCAACTAAAGCAAAGAACATTATGTACCTAAATTTATCATCCAGTATAATGTTGAACAGAAGTGATGAGAGTGAACATTGCTATATTATCCCTGATCTTAAGGATAGGACTTTTTTTTTAAGATTTTATTTATTTATTTGACAGAGAGAGAGAGAGATCACAAGTAGGCAGAGGCAGGCAGAGAGAGAGGGGGAAAGCAGACTCCCTGCTGAGCAGAGCACCTGGATGCGGGGCTCAATCCCAGGACCCTGAGATCATGACCTGAGCTGAAGGCAGAGACAACCCACTGAGCAACCCAGGTGCCCAAGGATAAGACCTTAATGGTAAACATCATTCCAAATCTTAGGTTTATAACCAAGATAATTAAGAACATATGTATACCAAAAGACATGTACAAGAATATTCAGTGGAGCAGTCAAAAACTAGAAACTATGGAGCACTGGGTGTGGTGAAAAAATAATGAATACTGTTTTTCTGAAAATAAATAAATTGGAAAAACATCTGAAAAAAAAAAAAACTAGAAACTATTCAAATATCCATGAAAAGGAGAATAGATAATTTATTATATATTCATGCAATAAAATACTACTAAGTAATAAAAAGAAAAAAATTACTGTGACAGAAAAATGTGTCAAACTCACAGGCATAGTGTTAAGAAAAAAAAAAAGATACAGAGGTGTATGATTCCACTCATATAAACTTCAGGAACAAGCAAATTGATCTATGGTACCTACAGTCTAAATTAGGGGAGAACAAGAGGAGGGGGTAAGGCAGGAGCAGAGTATAGGCGGTATGGACAAGGAAGAGCATAGAAAACCCTCCTGGATTATGGAAATGTTCTTTTTTTTTTTTTTTTAAAGATTTTTATTTATTTATTTTCGAGAAAAAGCACATACAAGCGGGGGAGGGAAAAGAACAAGCAGACCCCCGGCTAAGTGCAGTGCGAGAAGCCCAACGCAGGGCTAGATCCTAGAACCCTGAGATCAGGAACGGAGCTGAAATCAAGAGCCTGATACTCAACCAAGGCCACCCAGGCACCCTGAAAATGTTCTGTATTTTGACATGGAAATATTTCATATCTTGCCCTGGATAATGGTTTATATAGCTGTATGCAATTAAAAATTCATGCAGCTTTATAATTAAAATCTGTGCATTTCATGTATATTTGCTTTAATAGAAGAATTATAAAATATTGGATATATCTTATATGTACTGATGTGGGGGAAATCTCTGAAACATCCTATGCAAAGAAAAAATTAAGTTTCATAAGAATATGTACATATATTTTTTTTTAAAAACCACATGTGTGAAACTATTTCTATTACATAAAAATATAGATAAATGCAATTTTTTTACTGGTTAAACCTCTCCATGGAGAAAGGGATAAGAAGGAAAGATCTGGAAGGTCAAGGGGAAATTTTATTTACATCATTTAAATTTTCTAACAAAAAAATATATTATGTGTGTATTTCAAATAATCATAAAATTAATGGAATATACTAACTCACAGGTTAAATGTCTGTAATCCCAAGGAGATGGAGGATAATGATCAAATTCTAACAAAGACCTAACATAAGCTTTTCACTATTTTCTTTAAAACTCTGCATGTTTTAAAACTTTCAAGATTTCATGTTTTACATCCAATAAAAGGAAACGATGTTGTTTTCAACACTAATCTAAGCAAGAATTGTAGAAAACACTAGATTGACTAAATCTTTAGGAGACATCATATAGTAATATAATTTTTTAGAGAACAGAGATAATGTGTTATAATGTCCACATACCACTCAGTGCTCCGACAGCTCCAAAATTTAAGGATTTTCCATCCATTATGCTGGCATCACACTCAATTTCACCCAAGAGATTTAGATTAGATCCCATTCCTGCATTTGTAAAAGGAGAATCCTAAGAAATAAAAACAAAAATTAAAATACCATTAGTCTTAAAGAAGATTAATGTCAATCCTTTATAAACTGTTCCAAAAACTAGAAAGGGAAAGAACACTTCCCAACTCCTTGCATGATACCAGTACTAGCCTGATTCTCAAACAAGACAAAGATCATGAGAAAAGAAAACTACAGGCTAATATATCTTTTTTTTCCAATTTATTTATTTTCAGAAAAACATTATTCATTATTTTTTCACCACACCCAGTGCTCCATGCAAGCCGTGCCCTCTATAATACCCACCACCTGGTACCCCAACCTCCCAACCCCCGCCACTTCAAACCCCTCAAACTGTTTTTCAGAATCCATAGTCTCTCATGATTCACCTCCCCTTCCAATTTACCCAAATTCCCTACTCCACTCTAACGCCCCTTGTCCTCCATGCTATTTGTTATGCTCCACAAATAAGTGAAACCATATGATAATTGACTCTCTCTGCTTGACTTATTTCACTCAGCATAATCTCTTCCAGTCCCGTCCATGTTGCTACAAAAGTTGGGTATTCATCCTTTCTGATGGAGGCATAATACTCCATAGTGTATGTGGACCACATCTTCCTTATCCATTCATCCGTTGAAGGGCATCTTGGTTCTTTCCATAGTTTGGCGACTGTGGCCATTGCTGCTATAAACATTGGGGTACAGATGGCCCTTCTTTTCACGACATCTGTGTCTTTGGGGTAAATACCCAGGAGTGCAATTGCAGGGTCATAGGGAAGCTCTATTTTTAACTTCTTGAGGAATCTCCACACTGTTCTCCAAAGAGGCTGCACCAACTTGCATTCCCACCAACAGTGTAAGAGGGTTCCCCTTTCTCCACATCCTCTCCAACACATGTTGTTTCCTGTTTTGTTAATTTTGGCCATTCTAACTAATATATCTTGAGAATATAAACACAAAAATCCTCAAGGAAATGCTAGCAAACCAAATGCAACAAAATATGAAAGTCCTATACACCATAAACAAGAGGGATCCTAGGGAAGCAAGTTTGGTTTTAATATGTGAAACTTAATGTGGTGAATCATGTCAATAAAGAAGAAAATAACCTAGCGTTTCTTTTCTGCTTTAATTGACTCTTTGGTGTAAAAGAAGAAAATAACCTAAAGAGAAAATACAGGACCATACCAATAAATACAAAACCCAACACCCTTTCATAAGAAAAGCACTCAACAAACTAGAAATAGAAGGGAACTTCCTTAAGATGATAAAGGACATCTAGAAAAAGTCCAGAGCAAACATCATAATTAATGGAGAAAAACTGAATGCTTTCCCTTAAGATCAGGGATAATACAGCAATGTTCACTCTCTTCAACATTAAAATGGATATTCTGGACAAAACAATTAGGCAAGAAAAAGAAATAATGAGCATCTAGGTTGGAAAAGAAAAAGTAAAATTATCTCTTAATAGAAGATGACATAATCTTGTATACAAAAAGTCCCAAGGGTGCCACTAAAATACTATTAGGACTGATAAATAAACTAGTTCAACAGGGTTTCAAAATATAAGATCAATATACAAAAATCAATTGTTACATCTACACATTAGCAATGAACAATGCAAAGATGAAATTCAGAAAACAATTCCACTTACAATAAAATCAAAAAGAATAAAATACTTAGGAATAAATTCAACAAAAGACATAGAAGACTTATATACACTGAAACTATAAAACATGTTAAGAAAAAATTAAAGAAGACCTAAATAAATGTAAAGACAGCCATGTACATAGATCAAAAGGCTTAATATCTTTAAGATAGCAACACTCTCCAAAGTTGAACAGCTTCAAATCCTGTATCAAATCCTAGCTACCTTTTTTGCAGAAATTGACAAACTAACCCTAAAATGCATAAGGAAATGCAAGAGACTCAGAATCACCAAAGTAATCTTTAAAAGAAAAACAAAATCAGAGACTCACACTTCTAGGTTTTATAACTTACAACTACAGTAATCAAGACAGTGTGATATAGGGGCACCCGGGTGGCTCAGTGGGTTAAGCCTCTACTTCAGCTCAGGTTATGATCTCAGGCTCCTGGGGTCAAGCCCCACACTGAGCTGAGCAGAGAGCCTGCTTCCCCACCCCACCCCTGCCTGCCTTTCTGCCTACTTGTGATCTCTGTCAAATAAATAAATAAATAAATTTTTAAAAAGTGTGATATAGCTAAGGACAGACATATAGATCAATGCAATAGAATTCAATCAATTCCATAGAACTGAGTGACCAGATAGAAGCGTTTCATTTATGGTCAATTCAACAACTATGCCAGAACAATTCAATAAACAAAGGATAGTCTTTTCTCTGGGGGGAGCTGGGACAACTGGATATTCAATCCAAGAAAATAAAGCTGGGTTCTATCTCATACCCTATATAAAAATTAACTCCAAGTTGATCAAAGACCTAAATGTAAGAGTTAAAACTATAAAACCATTCAAAAAAAAATTAGGGCAAACATTCATGACCTCAGAATAGACAGCAGTTTCCTAGATATGACACTAAAGCACAAAAAAAAAAAAACCACAAAGAAAAAACTAGATAAATTGGATATCATCAAAATTAAAACTTTTGAGTTTCAAAGCACACAATAAAAAAGGTAGAAAAACTCACAGAATGGGAGTGGGGGACTGTAAATCATTTATTTCACAAGAAATTTATATCCAAGATATATAAAAAACTTCCCACAGCTCTAAAATAAAAACACAATTTTAAAATGGATAAAGAATATGAATGAACAGTTCTCCAAAGAAGATAAATAAATGGCTGATAATCACATGAAAAGATGCTCAACACCATTACTCATCAAGGAAAGGCAAATCAAAAGGCAAATCATCAAGGAAAGACAAAGGCAAAACTCATCAAGGAAAGGCAAAAGCTACTTTTTCACACCCATAATTCCACTTATAATAACATCAAAAAGAATCATAAAGACAGATGTGTTGGCAAGGACATAAAGAAACTGGAACGCTTATATACTGCTGATGGGAATGGTAAAATGGTACACCACCTTGGAAAACATCTGGAAACCCCTCAAAAACTTAAAAATTACCATTTGACCCAACAGTTCCATTTCTAGGTATATACACAAGAGAAAAATGAACTATCTACACAAAACTTACACCCATATAATCACAACAGCTTACTTAATACTCATATGCCAGCACTTCTAAAAACAACTCAATGCCCACCAACTGATGAATGGGTAAGTAAAACATGGTATATCCATACAGTGGAGTATTAATCAGCAATAAAAAATAATGAAGTACTGATACATGGCAAAATATGGATGAACCTTAAAAACATAATGTTAAGTCAAATAAGTCAGTCACAAAAGATCACATACTGGATGATCCAATTTATAAGAAATTTCCAGAAAAGAAAATCCATAAAGTAGATTAGCGGTTGCCAGGGGTTGCAGAAGGGGGAATGGGAAGTGACAGCTAATATGTACTGTTTTTCTTTTTGTGGTGATTCAGATGAACTAAAAGTAGATGATGCAATGGCTGCAGAACTTTATTAATATACTAAAAACCAGTGAACTGTGTACTGTGAATTTTATGGTATGTGAATTATATATTTAAAAAGATATGATGAAGGGGTCCCTGGGTTGGCCAGTTCGCTGAGCATACAGCTCTTGATTTCAGCTCACGTCACGATCTCACAATTGTGAGATCAGGCCCCACTCTGAGCATGGAGCCTGCTTGAGATTCTTTCTCTCTCCCCCTTCTCCCCCCCCTCCCCAAATCTCTCTCTCTCTCAAATAAATAAAATCTTTAAAAAAATAAAAATAAAAAGAGACCATGAAGAAAAAAACCTTATATCAGCAGACTACACAGAACATAAAGGCCTAGAATCAGAAGAGCACATGATGAGCAATGAATCAAAAAGAGACCATGAAGAAAAAAACCTTATATCAGCAGACTACACAGAACATAAAGGCCTAGAATCAGAAGAGCACATGATGAGCAATGAATCATATATGCAACTAATGAATCATTGAACATTATATCAAAAACTAATAATGTATTATATGTTGGCTGCTAGTTGAATTTAAATTTTAAAAAACAAAAAGACGTCAGTCATGTATTTGAAATCTAAAAGAAAGATACTGCCTTATTTTTTTAACTATATATACCACTAGTCTTGTTATGTCAATATATTATCATACATGATTCCCAACCACAGATACAGGGGAGGGGGATGTAACAATATAAAATCTTACAACAAAAATAAACATCATGGGGACAAAGTTCTAAAAGACTTTAAAATAAAAAAGAGCCGGGTGTGGAAAGATCAGATTGACACTCCTTAGCGTCACTGCATAGATGAAAGGCCTACTCCTGTACCTCACATTCTAGAAAACTGAGTCAATCCAGAAAATTAACTCTGTTCTAAGGTAAGACCTATATTATCTAATAAACTAGGGCAAATCTGGATCAACCTTTAGATCACCAAATGCCTCATATCATCTACAAATACCCGTTTCCTGTATTTCTTCAAGATCTAAGAAAACTGACTACAACATTAAACCTTCTTAATAGGTACCTATAACTAGAGCAAAGGGGTCAGAGATTAGAGAACAGGGCTTTTGTCCTAATGCAGTTAAATAACCTTATAGTCAAAAGAACTTTAAATAAGATCACAGGATAGAAAAAAAACAAAAAAGTATGCAATTATATAGAACTGAGTAAACAGATAATAAATGCTTTGAGCACTCAAAAGCAATGGACCAAAGCAATAGACTAAGACAGAAAAGTTAACAGCAGGCTTCCTGAAGGTAGCCAGGAAGCTAGAAAATTCCAGCTGATGGAAATTATGTGAGCAACATATAGGCAATGGGAAAGCATCAGAGCCACAGAAGACACGTTTAGCAAAAATGATTTACTGGAGCCAAATCTGAAGACTGAGACATGCTGAATACATCAGAAGCTGAACCTGAATAAAAAAAAAACATTGAGAAGCCAGTCAAGATTTCTGTATAAGAGAAAGTCAAAATGGGTATATTGGTCAAGGAAACAAACTGACATTCACATGTTGTATGAGAAGGAAGGAGAGGAGACTGAAATCAGTGAGACCAAACTGAGGGCTATTTTACAACTTGGCTTGAAATACTAACTACCTGGCATGGAAATGATAGTAGTAGGAATAGAAAAAAAGAGAGAGAGAAGGGAAAGGAACAGAACTGTGAAACTTGAGAAATAAATAAAACCATGAATAAGAAAAGGCATTTTATAAGATGGAGGGAAGAGTATGCATAACTAAGCATAAGGATTTTCATTAAGGTCTTCCAACTTAATATTTCTAGCTAAATCAGTTCATAATTAAATCTTGGGAAAGAGATCACAACCAAAGAATAATTAAATAATAATTAATTTTATTGATTAATTAATTAATTAAATTAAGAATTATGGTTTAATACAGATGAAGCCCGAATTCTTGCCCTGGATCTTTTCATAGAGAACAGAGCAGAAGAGATTATAAGCAAGTAAATTACATTACAAAGGTTTGGGTTTTTTTGGTTTTTGAGGTTTTTTTCTTTACTACATACAACCTCCATTGCCTAATCATGCATATCTTCAAAGTATGGAAAAGGAACGGAAATGTGAAAAAAATGTAAAACATCTACCTACATGTAGTAATTCCCAAAATATACACACAAGATCATACCAGAGTATACAATATCTCAACAATCCTTGATATGGAATATATCAGCTTATCAGCTCGGCAAAATTTTTAACATAATCCAATTAGAAATCACAGACTGAACAAAGTTATTCTGAAAATGACTACTGCATGATGGTTTAAATTTAACATTTTAAAAATACATACGAAATAGCGTGCAAAAAATTAAAAGGTATCTTAGAAGAAATTTTTTTCAAAAATATTTCTCCTACTTCAAACTATATTAATAATTTCATGGGCACCTGGCTGACTCAGTTGGTAGTGTGTGTGACTCCATGTGAGTGTTGTAAGATCAAGCCCCACGTTTGGTACAGGGATGACTTAAATTAAAAGTGGTATAAAGTATAAAGTATAGAGAGAAGTGAGTTCAGGAAAATTGGAGGGGGAGAGGAACCATGAGAGTCTGTGGACTCTGAGAAACAAACTGAGGATTTCGGAGGGGAAGAGGGTAGGAGGTTGGGTGAGCCTGGTGTGGGAATTACGGAGGGCACATATTGCATAGAGCACTGGGTGTGGTGCATAAACAATGAATTCTGGAACACTGAAAAGAAATTTTAAAAGATAAATAAATTTTTTTAGAAGTATATCTACTGAACTTCTACTTCTGACTATGAAGGCATAATAGAGATTATATTTATCTTCCTAACTAGAAAATCGGGCAAAATACACAACAAATGGATTTCAATCAAAGGCCAGCACAGGACTGTGATCCTGAAAGAAGAGTCACAAATTAGATGCCTCAACTTAATTCCCAGAAATACTTTCCAGGCCATAGCACAGGGAAAAGAAACCCAAAAGAGAGCCAACATTCTTCCAGAGTTGAGGAGATGAAGTTATGAGTTCAAGGAGGCTAGAAAGGCTAGTAAATGCAGTACAGGGTACAAAAAGAAAAAAGCTACAGAGAGAAGTCCAGAGATCCAGAGTCTTTAAATGAGTATTAGTCTGCATAGGGACTGCATAGGGAACTTCCAAGGCCAAAGGAAAATGCTCTGGAAAACAGTAAGCTAAACAATTTCTGGAGCCCATACAGAGGTGAGAATAGGTTATCTTCCCATCAGCCAGATTGAGGCTATCAGGGAAAGTCTCAGAAGGTAACGCCACAAAAATTAGACCCAATTAACTTTAGAAAATTTACTCTAGACCAACACTAACAAAGTTTTAAAGCAAGCCTCAAAAAAATAAAAATGATTTACAATGAACAAGTGTCCCAAAACAAAGTTCTGCAATAGCCAACTCCCAAAGATATAAAATTCACAATGTTTAGTATAAACCCAAAGATGACCAGACATGTAAATAAGCAGAAAACTATGGCCCATAACTAGAAAAAATTACAATGAAAAAAAGATCCAGAAATGACACAAATGATAGACGTAGCAAACAATTCCAAAGCTAGCCAATAATGTTAAGACAGCTCTCACAAACATGCTCTATATGTTCATGTAGGTATAGGAAAACACGAGGGTAAAAGGAAAGAAAAGGAAGCTATTAAAAAAAAATAAACTGAACTTCTAAGATGAAAATTTTAAAAATCTAAGGTAAAAAAACACTTTGGAACATAAAAAGCATTTATATTGGGTAAAAATGGAGGAATTCTGAATGGAGTATGGACTTCAGTTAATTAAAATGTGTCAAATCAAGTTCATTAATTGTGAAAAATACACCATACTAATGTAAATGTTAGTAACAGGGGAAATCAGGTGTTAAGTATATGGAATTCTCTGTACTATCTTCTGAATTTTTCTGTAAATCTAAAACTGTTCTAAAATTGAAAGTTTCTTTAAAAAAAAATCAACCCACAGCTTGGGAGAAAAAACCTACAAAATATACATAAAGGTAAAGGACTTACATTCAGAGTATATAAAAAATTCACACAACTCAGTAAGACAAATGATCCAAAATTTTTAATGGGAAACAATTTTATGTACTGATTGCAAATAACATATGAAAAGATGCATAACATCACCAGCAATTAGGGAAATGTAAGTTAAAACCACTATATAAACCTCTAAAATGGCTTAAAATAAAATGCAATAAAATAATAAAATGGCTAAAATTAAGAAAACAGACAATAGCAAATATTGGCAAGAACGTGGAACAACTGCAACCCTCATCCATTAGCTAGTAAGAATGAAAATTACAAATGGCTTGGCAGTTTCTTTAATGTTAAGCATACACTTACCATAGATCCAGAAATTCTACTCCTGGGTATTTATCCAAGAAAAATGAAAGCATATGTCCACATAAAGACTTGAATAGAAATGTTCATATCAGCTTTAATCAGAACAGCCAAAAACTGGAAGCAACCCATATGACCATCAACTGGTAAATAGATAAACAAATTATGATATATCAACACAATGAAATACTACTCAGCAATGAAGGAACAAACCCCTAATACACCTAACAATATGAAGGAATATCAAA
This sequence comes from Neogale vison, assembly GCF_020171115.1. Lineage (NCBI taxonomy): Eukaryota > Metazoa > Chordata > Mammalia > Carnivora > Mustelidae > Neogale > Neogale vison. The sequence continues at coordinate 38,909,433 of NC_058098.1, forward strand.
AGCATCATGCTAAGTGAAAGAAGCCACTCACAAAAGACCACATAGTGTATGATTATATTTAATCCAAATTCTAGAAAAGGCCAAATTATGATAAAAAGCAGACAGTAGTTGCCAGGGGCCACTGAAAGAATGCCTCTCCCCTGCAGAGAGACATTAAGAGGGAATTTTGGAAGTGACAGAAATGTCACATATCATGATTATATTGGTGGTTACATGATTGTATACATTTATCATAACATCAAATTATACAATTAAAATTGGTGAATTTTATTGTATATAAATTATACTTTGATAAAACAGACAAAAAAGAAGTGTACCTCTCATTTGATATAAACTAATCACCTATATACTAGTTTTCCCTTTACAAAAAATATACATTAAGTTTTTTAAATGGTCATTTGTTGATTTTCTGACCTAAATCATTTTGTACAACTAGAAACAATTACGCCCAATTAGCAGCAAGCAATCCTTCTAGTATCTATTAGACCCTGTTATTCTCATGTTCAAAAATTTAAATGGTTTCCCATAATACTTAACATCTAAAGTCCTAATTCCCAAGGGTTACAAGATCCTACATGACCTGGCCCTCCCTCCCTCACACATCTTATGTACCAGCCACATTGACTTCCTTGCAATTCATGGGCACATAGAGAACATTGCCACCTTAGGGCTTTTACATTTGTTCATTTAATCCTTTGAAATGCTAACTGTAGTGAGTGACTCTAGTAGGAGAAAGAGCCAATCAATAAAGACCATGTGCGTGTGCATGCACATGTGTGTGAAGGGGTGTGTGTGTGTGTGTGTGTGTAAACACATATATATACATACGTATAAATAGCTAATGTCCAACAGTGATGTGGTATAAAGAATAAGATGGAATAAGGGATAATAGGGCACTTTTTCCTCTAACCAAAAACTCTCTTCCCCAACATCTTCACATGGGTTTCTCCTCTATTTCATTTAAGTCTCTGCTCACATGGTATCAGAGGGCCTTCCCCTTACTGAGTTATTAGCATTTCACCAACTTTCCCAACCATTTTTTTTCCTCTCACTATCTTATGCTTCTTTACGGCACTTTTCATTACCTGATATTACATGTACTTTTTGTGTAATTCTATCCCCAGAATGTTAAGCCCCATAAGTACAATAATTTGTCTTTTTCGGTGTTGTATCCTAATGTCTAACGTAATGTTTGGCATTTATTAGGTACTCAATAAATAACTGTAGAATGAATGAACAGGAGTTAATTATAACTAGATATAAATAGGATAATTGATCATTGTGAATTATAACCCTTAAGCTAATACTTATCCTTACCAGTTACTCTTACAGAGAAATGCCAGAATTTAAGAGTATTAAGAATCCAATCTTTTCACAATTAAAACAAGAGAAATGAAATAAATTCAAGCCAGAGCATTTTCAGCTTCTACAAGATGAAATTTTAAAAGCAAAATATTTTTTAAGCTTACTCATAACCTTCAGAGGAGACACAAGTTTTACAAAGTAAGATCCCTCTGACTGCTTGACCCAGCAAAGAGAGGGTGGAAAGGCCAAGAATGCAAGTCAGGAGCTACATCCCCATCATGACCTGTAAACCCTTTCCTATTAACAAAATTTGGAAACACCAAGCCAAGGCAAAGATCTGCAAAACATTACTCTTTCACTATAAACCACAACCTGTATTACCCATTTAATGTCCTTTGCTGAAAGCATAAAATAAAATAAGAACTATTTGCAAGGCTAAAGGGTATACTGTACCTCCGGGGAGCTATTATGAGACCTCTATTAACAGCTCTTACAGATACAAACAATTTAGTTTTCAAATGTTATATGACACATGTTAATGACTGTCATATTATAAAATCATTTTTATATAAAATGATTTATGTTTGTCCAATTTCTATCTTCCTATAAGAAGTTAGACATTTACAGGAAATTACTAATATATTAGTATTCATATCCAGTTACTCTAGTGCAAATCAATAAATATATCATAAGATGAATAAAATATAGTAGAATGAAATTATGTGATAATATGGTTACTTATTCAAATTGTGTTAGATATCAAAGTCATTTTAATTATTGCCTTCACCAACAAGCAGGTAGCTTTATTAACCTTAAGCTGAAGAGAAAGAGGGAAAAAACAGCTTCTAAAACAAACTATTTGTTGACTTTTTCTTAAACACAGTAATAAAAACAGGATGTATACCCCATGTTCTTACAGTCTTTTTCAAACTAACACTGGCAAAACCTGTGCAGTACACTTATCCTATCTGACACATATCCTAAGAATTACAAATTCCCTGGTATTTTATCATCAATTCTCATTATTTACAGGATGAATAGATATCAGTGAAAATGTATCACCAAAAAGTCATTTGGAGTGCTCGCTTCAGCAGCACATATACAAAAAAATCACTTGGGGATTTTTTTGTGTTTGTTTGTTCAGCAGCTAATTAAGGTCAAACTTTTGAGAACTGGATTACTGAAAGATTTCCAATTTAGATTCCTCTGTGGTGGTACAGGTTAAGTTTCATTCACTCAACAGACATTTATTGGCCACCTATGTGGCAGGTAAATCTTTTCTGTAAAGCACCAGATATATTATATAGCTCAGGCTTTGGGGGCCACAAATTCAGGCAATTCCATAGCTACTCAACTCTGCCTTTGTAGCATGAAAGCAGCCAGAGAAAATACAAAAAGGAATAAGCATGGCTTTGTTCCAATAAAATTTCATTTATAAACACCGAAATTTAAGTTTCATATAATTTTCTGGTGTCATGAAACATTATCCTTCTTTTGACTTTTTTTCTAATCATTTAAAAAAGTAAAAACCATATTGAGCTTGCAGACCATTCAAAAACAGGCAGCAGTCCAGATTTGGCTTTCAGGCCATAGTTTGTAAATCTGGGAAGTAAACCGTGGAAATACAGCAAAACAGAAAAATATCCTTCCCACGTGGAACCCCCATTCTAGCTATAGGAGACAGACAATAAGACATTAAATAAATTAGATGGCATATTACATAGCAGTAAACATGATGGAAGAAAAATGAAACAGGCCAGGAGACAGGGAGTACTGGGCATGGTCAGAGGACTATACTGAGGAGACAAGAAAACTATGTGGGTAATTACAATTTATTTTTCCTTTCAAGTATTTATTTTGACATAATTTCAGACTTGCAGCAGTAGTATAGTATCTAGAACATATCAAGAACTCCTAATAACCAAAAAACAACCCAATTCAAAAATGGCCAAAGGACTTGAATAGACATCAACAGGCATTCCTCTGAAGAAGATAGACGAATGGTCAACAGGCACATGAAAAGATGTTCAGGGGCGCCTGGGTGGCTCAGTGGGTTAAGGCCTCTGCCTTCGGCTCAGGTCATGGTCCTGGGGTCCTGGGATCAAGCCCCGCATCGGGCTCTCTGCTCAGTGGGGAGCCTGCTTTTTCCTCTCTCTCTGCCTGCCTCTCTGCCTACTTGTGATCTCTGTCTGTCCAATAAATAAATAAAACCTTAAAAAAAAAAAAAAAGAAAGAAAAGATGTTCAACATCATTAATCATTAGAGAAATAAAAATCATAACCACAGTGATGTACCACCTCACACTTATAAGAAGGTTAGAATCACAAAGACAAAAAGAGCGAGTGCTGGCAAGAATACAGAGTAACTATACACTGCTGTTGGTAATAGAAAATCGGTCAACTGCTGTGGCAACAGTTTGATGATTCCACAAAAACTTAAATACGCAGTTAGTATGACTTAACAATCTGGTACTCAAATACTTGTACAGGAATATTCACAGCAACACTTTACACAATTGTGAAAAAGTAGAAACAACTTAGATATCCACCAATAGATGAAGGGATAAATACATTGTGGCATAATCATGAACAATGCTGAATAATCCTCTACAAAAGGAATGAAGTTCTGACACATGCTATGATATGAATTAATCTTAAAAATATTATGCTGAGTAAAAGAAGACACAAAAGATCACATATTGTATGATTCCATTTATAGGAAATATCCGGTATAGGTAAATCTATCGAGACAGAAAGCAGATTGGTGGTCGCCATGGGGCTCGGAGAGGAGGGAATGGAAAGCAACTGCTTAATAGGTACACAGTTCCCTTTGTGGAGATAGAAGTGTTTCTGGAACAAGACAGAAAGTGATAGTGGTATGGTATTATGAATGTTTGAATGCCACTGCATTACTTTTAAATGAGTAATTTTGGGCACATGGGTGGCTCAGTGGGTAAGCCTCTACCTTCGGCTCAGGTCACGGTCTCAGGGTCCTGGGATCGGACACTTCAGGTTTCCTGCTGAGTAAGGAGTCTGCTTCTCCCTCTTCCTCTGCCCCTCCCATCCAATCATGATCTCTCTCGCTCGCTCGCTCTCTCTCTCTCACCTCCCTCTCTCTTATAAATAAATAAATAAAATCTTTTTAAATTTTTAAAAAATAAAGGCATTTATCAGCAACAGCGTGGAAGAGGCAAAAAGCAAAAACACACAAATGAACTATGAGAGGCTACAAAAGCTAACCACTTTGGGAGCCAAGATTCAATTTTACTGAAGAAAAATTAGATGAATTGGAAGAAGATTAATAAAATGAGAGAATTACTAAAAAGGACATACAAAGCTTTCTGGGTAATCCTCACATATGCAGCCACAAATATTATGTGCAAATCAACGACTTTTCAAAGTATGTTTTCCATTACAAAGTAGTGGGCTCAAGATAAGATAAATGATGTTGGAAGCTAAATTAGCTAAGCAAGACAAAGTTTGGAAATTAGTGCAATATGCTTGTACTTATGGTCATTTCTGGTACATTCTTAACCACGAACACTGAAAATAATATTTTACTCCTGAGACAAAAAGTAAATAAAGGAACAATTTAGTTCAATCTTAGTTGGGCCATACAGTATTTTGATCTGCTTTAGCTCCAGCTCTAAACTCTTTGGAGTGAGATACTAGGTTCTGGTTCAAAGTGCTTCAGTGGGAAATTTTTTGAAAGTCTTTAGTTTGATTTGAAGTTCATTTTCAAAATAATAAGTTAATATTTCAGTCCAATTCCAACTGCAAAAAATTAAATCAAAGCTCATTCCAGTTTTACTCTTACTTTTGGTAGAAATCCCTGTTAAGCTATCAATTCATTTTCTTGGCCCTTTCAACAAGACAAAAGTTGGTGTATCTGTCCAAGTCTTATTTTCCGCTTTACCTTGAACTGAAATACAGTCTTAATTACAAAGCCTCCTGTGCCAAAAATGGCAACTGTCATTCAGCCCTATCAGACTATAGCCCTGAGAGAATGCATGCTCCATGTGGCCAGGTCGTATTTTCTTCAAAAGAAGTTTGAAATCCAGATTTTCGAGTCTCCTAGTTTTTAAATGTTGGCAACAAATTCCAATTTTTAAGAACTAGTCTATGAGCCAATTAACATATGAGGTGTCTCTTCTGCAACCACTGGTCCACGAGTTAGTAAGGTATCAAGCTTCTGATGCAAAATCTGAGCTTTGCTAAGTCTTCAGTGAAAACTGAATATATAATACAGATTCCAGACAAAGAAGCTCTCTGACACAAATGCCAGTCCAAACAACAAATCATGATTTCATTCTCATGCTTAGTTGAATATTTAAAATACTGAATATTCTTCCTTTTTGCTATTTAAACAAGAAAAATAAATACAGAAGTAAGCCCTATAATCTAACTACTACATGTCAACACACTTTACTAAGAAGTGCCAGGTTAGTGGTCAGGAATGCCACATATCTTCTGATTATGATGACTGGAATTTATAATACTTTTTTGCTCCTACAAACAAGTCAGATAAGCTTTATCCCCAGAATCCACAAGAAGAATAAGGAATCCTAGAATTTTTCTCAAGACTTCCTTGATCACTATTAATCAACTTCATCTACAACTTTATCCAATAGTGACTGCCATTATCAAAATGATAAAACATGATACTCTCTTTGGGGCTAGTAGTTTGGAGCAGAAAAACTCAAAAAACAAAGCACACAAACAAAAACACGTAAACTTACACAGTTACATGGCGGGGGGGCAGTGGTATCAATATTCAGGTAATATGTAAAATATGACAAAGAGAATCAGGTAAAATAATTAAAGGATAGTAAGAATCTATCTATAAATTAGATACCAGATCCTACATAGTTTTATAAAAGCTGGCTCTCGTCTCAGTGTGAGCTATAGAGATTTCAAGATGAAAGCAACAGGCACATGAAATCAAGCAAGTATTAAATTTGAAGAAATTAATAGCATTCAGATGGACAATATTTACAGAAAAATTCTTGGGCAAACAAATAACAAGGTAACCAACTCAGAAATCCACTTGAGTACCTTGCCTATGAAATCACAATTAGCTTACCCAAATTTTGCCCTTCCCCTACCCACCCTCCACAACTTGCCCAATCACCATTTCTCTGCACCTCTTTCAGGATATTGGGGATGGGCTTAAAAGCTGTAAACCTACCAATTATACTGCCTTTTGTCCAGTTATGAAAAAAAAAAACCAACAACACTCTATTAAGAGAAGGTAAAGCTACTAGGTTTTTTGTTGTTTTGTTGTTTTTTTTACTACGGGTTAATTTTATTTAACTGTGTTATCCTTGTTTTGCGTAACTGAAAAATGTGGACGATCATAGGGATCTACCATACAGAAATTACAAGATTATGGATTCATCCTAATGTCAGGTTTTTTTTTTTCAATAGATTGATTGATTGATTGATTTTATTTATTCATTCATTTATTTGTTTGATGCAGAGAGAGAGAGAGATCACAAGTAGGCAGAGAGGCAGACAGAGAGAGAGGGGAAAGCAGGCTCCCACCTGAGCAGCAAGCCCAATGCAGGGCTCAATCCCAGGACTCTGAGCTCCTGACCTGAGATGAAGGCAGAGGCTTAACCCACAGAGCCACCCAGGCACCCCTCAATTAATGTTTGATATAATATTGACTTAAAAAGCAGAACTTTCACAACTGGAGCTAATTAGAAGTCACAATATTTGTTATCACAGGACTACAGAAAACAAGGACAGAAAAAAGCTAGCCAGAATGACCAATTTAATATCCAGCAGGCAAGTAGTTACTAACGCCTTAAAAAAACCTCCAGGCAAGTGATATCCATGTGATAAGAGCATGCTGTGTCCAAAAATATGGGAAACATGCAGCTCCCAACATAGCACAGGGCAATTTACCATTATAAATTCTTAGTTAATGTTTGTATCTAGAAACTAACAGGTATTTGCAAATTCATATTCAAGTCACTGAAAATAAAACCCAAAAAACCTATTTTCACCTTTGTTGAAAACAAAGGTATTAAGAAATTATTTCTATAATGATGTTGCTGCCTGTTTTTAGAATTATTCTCTAAAACAGGGCATATGAGAATACTTTCACCCAAATACTAGCCAATGAAAAACAATCAAGACACACTTGACTGATATACACTCTTGTTTATGTTGGATTTTTTAGCCAATTAACATTACATTAATAAAGACTGGAAACGTTAAGAATTAATGGACTCTAACCAATAAGTTTTAGCAGCAGTTAGCCAGAAAACATTTTTACTAGGCCCAAATGAAGTATCTTTCATTCATTAATACAGAACCACAGGGCATACTTAGACATTAGAGGCTCAATGATCTAAAAAAAAGTTCCTAGGGAAACAAAAAAACTTTCCATTTTCATTCTGTAACTGCTCCTTAACGACAGCAAGTATTCTTTCTTTTTCTGGCATTCTCTCTACCTCAGGACATATTTACAGATGCACTGGCTGCTTTACAGACATGCTAAAAGTTCTTGCTGTGGTTGATCAAAGTTGGAATGCCTGAGGAAATTACTCAACTTAGACAGCCTGGAATTATATCTAGCCAAATAGTTACAGTGCTCTACTTTTAACATGTGTTAAAGTAATACTTTAGCTCTCCTGGATGTAAATTGAGAGAGCATTTGTTTGCATCACACCCTGTGAACATTTAAGTCAAATATGTTACATTGAATATCAGTTTTAGTATCTGGGACAGTTCACTTTTTTAATGCTTCAATAACACGAAAGACAACATATTTTATGTTGGGGAAAAAAAGCTTCACATACAATGTATTAGGAACTAAGGCTTTTTATGATCCTCATGAAACATCCAAACTCTTCTAGAAATGTCATAAAAATTGCAACAAATGTTGATACCTATTCATTAGAGCAACTGTTGATCTGGCATACAATATTTTGATAAAAACTAGAAGTATTTTTTTCTTTATTACCAAAAAATATCTTTAGTAAAAAAGCACTGCACCTCCATACTCAACCCCTTTCTATTATTAACCTGCCTAATTTGCAAATAAATATATAACATAAGTAAGCAGAAAAAGGACATCACAGCAGTTTATTTTCATGGGTTTTTTTTTTTTTAATTGAAAGCCACAGAACTGCAGTACAAAGAGTTACTTGTCAAACATAACACAAAACTCTAAAATAAAATATTGGCTCCAATAGACTTGCACATCTGAAATAGTTTTAAACTTTGTTTTAGTTGGATTCTTTACCATGTCCAGGAAGAAGTTAGCACACACAGTACCTGAGATTGTCCTTTCCACATGAGCTACAATAGAAGAGACAAATGTAGCTGTTTCTCTAGTAGAGCTAAATTTGGCATCCACTTACACTTCCCTTCAACCTAAATAATTACACCTTTTAACCATGTTGACAATAATATGGAAATATCACTCAAAAAGAACCTAACAGACCACGGGATCACAATGACTTAAGTCATCCTTCTATCAAAGTGAGGTGAGGACCTGGTGAGAATTGGAGGGGAGAAAGGGGGATTACTAACTTATAAGTAGTAACCTATAATGCTTCTTTTTATTAAGATGACTTCAAATCACTAGAAAATGTTAACATCTGCACATACTCCAAGAAAAGAAAACATAAATAAGTTCCTCACTCTGGATTTTCTAAGAAGCCTAACAAGTGTTAACAGTGTTGATATCCTACGTTCTAGTATAATAAGCGTGTCATGAACTACCAGGAAATGTGTGTACCATGCAGGAGACTAGACCCTAAGTGAGAATGACAACTAGTAACAATTCCCTGGCAGTGGGAATGACCAAAGAACTTTCATCAACTGGGATGCCTAGAATTTAATTATAAATTGTTTGCTCCGCTATAGTGGGATGCGATCCTGCATTATTCTAACATTTAGGTAAAACCTACTACACACATAAGAACTGGAGAGAGATGAACAGAGAGAATATGAATGAAAGAAAACTGAAGCAATATTTTGTCCTGCTTTGGAGTGGGAATTAGGATGTGATCCTGATGGGATTCCTAAAAATCATGTAATGTAAGTCTCTTCCTTCCTCTCCAGATTCTAAATAAATCTGGGAAAATGGGCAAAAACTTAAAATCAGAGGGCAGTCTTTCATGATATCAGCCTGTGATAATGTTCAACACAGAAAAAGCTTCTTAGCCCAGAAATTACAAAAAAGGAGGAAAAAAAACAACAGTAGATATTCGATTATAAAACTGATGACCCAAATACACACATGCACACACACAAAATGATTCAATAGTCACACTAATACAAATATAAGGGCCAATGAATCTAATATCTTAGGACATACAGGACTCAATTCATAAGTCTAAATTGCTTCCACACAGCCAAAACACAGATTACCACCAACTCCATTGTACTACCAAATGCAGCTTTAAGTAGCTCAAAACTGAATTCCAAAATGTAGTATGTTCTTGGAGAGTACCAATTCCAACAGCAAAATGAGGGTTCACATATAAAACTACATGCTCCACAGGAACTGCTAAGTCTAGTCTTGGGCCATATCTTCTAGATTCAGCCAAGATGAATACATCTGATAAGGTCCACACAACTTACCAAGAAATGGCTAGATAAAAGGGAAAACTGTTTAATGTTCCCATCAGTACAAAGTAAAACATAATAAGCTCTGTACTTCAGTGTTTTGACTTTACCAAAAACTAATACACAGTTTTGATGTAGTGTAAAATTAAATCAGAATGTAATAATTGATTCAGTTTGCTTTTTATTCTAAAAAAAATTTTTAAAGAAAAAAAAATGACTGCTTTTCCATTAAGCAGGTACTTTGTGCTAGAAAGCACATTTAATTTCTAGGGTCCTCAGAAAAGAACAGGTGTACCTACTGTATAAACACAAACAGTAAGTTACAAGTTGCCCCTTAGTACTAAAGGCAAGAATTAGCATCACTACTCAAAAGTGTTTTAAAAAGAGTGTAACTTACTTTTACTGTCCCAGGCTAACTGGGCTCGACATGTCTGGTGCTTCTTTGTCTGCACATGGCCACCCACAGCCTGTCTTCTAATTAAATCAATGCTCTAGCAGCAGAACAAGCAAACAAGTTGCCTCCCATCTGCGTACAGCTCTTCAGGACACATTTCCCTTGGTCAGAAGGTGGAAATTCTTGGGAGAGGTGATTTTCTCTGCCTCTTCACAAGAAGAACATGGATACTTGGCTGGATGCAACTCCATGAAGTGTAACTGTGTATGTACACCTCAAAAAATAAAACAAAAAAAAAAAAATGCAGAGAAACATAAAGACTCTATAAACAGCTGGAATACACAGAAATACTGAAGCACCACTGGAAATAATGCTAAACAGACAGGCAAAATGGGGTCTTTGACTGAAATAATCAATGATACCAAGTTGGGGGGGAAAAAAAAAGGAAAAAGAAAATCTAAAGACAAAACTCACACTTCATGCAATGAAAACAGGTTAAGTACTACAAAGAATAAAAAGTAAAACTCAAAATACACAAAAACAGGTCCTCCCCACATTACAGAGAATAAAAGATATTATCAATTGAAGAGAAAAATGAGACTTTCAAGAGTGTTAGGTCTAAAATTAGACTCATCAGTCATATTATAGTTAATGGGCACTTGTATATATGTGAGCTAAATGCATCAAGCTGTCTTCCAATGTGTTCAACGCCTCATGGGAGGGGAAGGGAGGAGGAAGCAAGGAACCACTGAAATACTCAGCTACCCTCTGCTTATGAAAAGATGATCTCTGCAAACCAAAAATGTTCAGAAAAATGGAGATGCTCATTTATTTACATACTCTTCTAACCTCCCCAATAAACAGAAACACCTATAAAACAAATGCCCCATTTTTTACAACAACAACAAAAAAAAAAACACTGAGTAGGGTATATGGCAGGATGTGGTTAAGTGTCTACTCACAAAGAAACTCCACAAGCAAACTTTCAAATAGGTCTGTTGAGAGGAAGTGGGGTATATCAGCCATTCCCAAATCCCCTTCCATCCTAGATATACGCATATGCCAGGAGCAATCCATACCATCTCCACGACCACCAAGTATTTCAAGGACTGGCAGGCCTTAGATTCTCGCTCTCTCTCTCCCTCCCTGTGGCACACATTTACAATGCCAGGCCAAGAACAGGGGGTGTGGCCTAATCCTGCAACTGCACAGAGGCTTGATTGGGGGCACCAACAACAGACTAGTCAACAGTGATGACATTCTGGAGATCCCTGCCTTAAAGAAACGCATGCAGAGCTGGCTCTAGGTATAAGAGGATACAGAGACAGATAAAAGTGTAATGATATTATATATAATAATATAAATATGTCATAATCCAAACAGTTTTTTTCCTCTCACATCCCAAACTATTGGCCATCTATAAGAAGTTACTTCTTAAAGAACTTTCCTAGAGTTTATAAGCAAGTATTACATTGGATTAAACAGAGACCCACAGACAACAGCTTCTAGCAAACAGATATAAAAACATGTGCCCGATATAATCTGTTCTTTAAATGTTAAAGCATTTGGACAATAAACTAATTTCAGCCATGACTTACCATCTCCCCTGATCATAGGGAGCCTTAAAGGATGAATCAAATTAAGTCAACATAAGAACTGCGGTGTCCACTTAGAATAATATAAACTCAACAAAACATTTTTAACAAAGGAGACTGTGCAAGCTGCCTCTCACTATATGAAATTTCAAAGCTATATCTACCACAATTTTTAATACACAGTATTCTATCTACCAAAATAACTAGTTTTCAAAATGAATTGACCAAAATCTCTGAAAGCCTACATAATTCAAACTCTCAGCCAGATTCATCAGTTTTCTCATGCATGACTACAAATGACCTCTCAAAAGTGTGTCATTCACATTTCATCCATGATTCCTTATTAGAAAGGAATTCCTTATTAGAAATTATTGCATGGAGCACTGGGTGTGGTGAAAAAATAATGAATAATGTTTTTCTGAAAATAAATAAATTGGAAAAAAAAGAAATTATTATTAATTACATTAACATTTTCTCAGAAAAACATTGATGCGCAAAGGGAGCTTCAGTAAGGATTTTACAAGAAGCCTGTTTTCCATCAGAATCTGTGACACACTTTCTAAGTTAAGTTGACTCATCCAGAGCTATAACCAATTTCCTCAAAGAAGAAATTCATATCAGAAGCTATACCATGTGAAATGTGCAAAATTATGGTGTAGAGTTTATAATCCACTGCCGCTACCTGAACCAAAACTATTCCAAAGCAGCCATGAAAAGAACTGTCTTCCAAATGAATAGCCCCAGATAAGAAGATCAAGATGTTTCACAATACCTCTTCTCCACTATCATGAGATCAAAACTGCACTATCCAAAAGATAGAAATCACTTTTCCATCAGTTGTAAGGACAATCTCAAAAAAGCTATAAACAGCTAAGTGAAACAATAGGGCCAAATCAGTTTAACAGTAAATTAAAATACAATCTGTAAACTAGCCTTTCCATTTCCCTCTTCACATTTTGAAGATAAACAAAATGCACTTTGGTGTCATATCATTTTCATTCCCATACTGTAGAGCACGCCTCAAATGAAGCGGCCACCTTCCTTCCCAAAATCCTGAGGAGAGAAGCTGGTAAGTTTAACAGGCAGATCTTATGCACTCACCTCCCCACTCCTTTAAATGACAGAAAGACCCCTCTACTGTCCAGAAATGGTAGTCTTAGGATAACATCACTTGTCTGTAGTAGTAAACAAGGGTAATGAAACTACACAAGGTAATCGGTTTCTAAGAAAAGGTCAAAAATGATGTGTCTAGATGGCCTGCATAAGTGTGCATGTGGCTATACAAATAAATTTCTTCTACCTTGTCTCTTCCTCCCCTATGGCATGGAGTTGAAATCAGTGTACTTTTGACTCTTTGGGTAAGTGCAAATTCTCATATGTATATATATTTTTTGAAATTTTATTTATTTCTTTGACAGAGAGAGAGAGAGCGAGAGCAGGAACATAAACAGGGGAAGTTGGAGAGGGAGAAGCAGGATTCTCGGGGAGCAGGGAGCCTGATGTGGGGCTTGATCCCAGGACCCTGGGATCATGACCTGAGTAGAAGGCAGACGCTTAATGACTGAGTCACCCAGGTGCGCATTATTTATACACACACACACACACACACACACACACACACACAGAGATAGATATATAGATATACATATATGTATATCTATATGTATATATTTTTTTTTCCTTAAATACAGGTCAGATATCCCTTCTAGCCAGTAAGGACCATTAAACCATTTCAGTCACTTCAGCCCACAGTCAGTAAAGTGTTCAAGTAATTCTGCCTAAGTTGAAAAAATAAGGGCTTTTTGTACCCAAAAAAAGTACATCCCAAAGTCCAAAAAAAAGGTATAATTTCAGCAATCAGGACAAGACTTAGCTTGACTGAATAGATTGGTCAAAACTAAAGAAAAGAAAAGTAGGTACTCTCAAATTAAATGTAATACATTACAAACCAAACTCTCTGGGACTTTTCAGTAAGCTGAAAGGACTTAAGATTGTTACTTTTAATTTTTTTTTTTTTAAAGATTTTATTTATTTATTTGAGAGAGACAGTGAGAGAGAGCATGAGTGAGGAGAAGGTCAGAGAGCGAAGCAGACTCCCCATGGAGCTGGGAGCCTGATGTGGGACTCGATCCCGGGAACTCCAGGATCACGCCCTGAGCCGAAGGCAGTCGTCCAACCAACTGCGCCACCCAGGCGTCCCTACTTTTAATTTTCTAAGTACAGAAAATATTAGAATCTGATTTCCTTATATCATTCCATTGACCCGAACTATTACAATACTCCAACTGAACTCTTGAAAACCTCACCTTGCTTAAAGGTGGTGAATCAAAGCAATCGAAACTGCAGGGGGCAGTACAAACATGACTTCCAACATAATTCTTAAGATTTAGGAAAATTCTTCCAGTGACCTTAGCCTTTAAACTACTAAGATACCTCAAAGATTCCACATCAAAATGATTCTTAAAGACAATTAATTGAAATTCTTCTCCAAATTTAACAGTGGGGTTGGGGGAAGAGAAATATACTAAACTCACTCCTGTGCTCCCATCATCCGTGTAACACAGCCCAGTCAAAAATAATAAAACAAGTTTGTTTAAAAAAGAACTCCCTATCCACGCTCTTAAAAAACAGAGGTCATCACTCAAAACTATAGAGCTCACTTATTCATGATTAACTTACTATTCCAGAATGTATTTTTAATCACTTTTAAGCATAAACAGGTAAATTCTTTAAAAGTATGATTGATTCATCATGGAGAAAAGTGTAATAAAATATTCAACATGATATAAAGTATGACTTGAGAAAATTAAAGTTATTCTAAGATGAAAAGAAAAGTAAAACTTAATTTAGTCAATTTTGTATTCACAGTTGCCATTACAGTATTATCTCCCAGCTACTCATGAACTTCTTTTTCTTTCCCTGGACCCACACTGACTCCATCTATGCACCACTGATAATGATAATCTCAGGACATTCTCTTACACACAAAGGAGAGTGATTTGCAATCAACAACTGAATTAAGTTAGATGAAGCTTTCTCTGTGTTTTGAGTAAAGGTAAGATCCCATGGTAAGTATATCAATCTTCTTTCTTAGAGCACTTTTCTCCTTTCATCCACAATATATAGTTGACCTTTTCTTGACATTGTAAAAACATTTCATTGATAGTCACCATAAATATTCACCTCATATATATCATTTCCAAAGCACTTCATAATAGTAATAATTACTAACTTCTCAGGGCTTGTCATATGTTAAACTCAATCTTTAGAACTCTATGAAATAGGAATTACCCCCATATAATAAATGGAAAAACTGACTCAAGGAGAATCTGTGAGGTGCCCCGGGCTAAGGGCTGGTAGAGCTAGTATAATATGCATCAGTCACAAACAGGAAGGGACTACATATCCCAAGTCAGATGTCTCAGGAACCAAACTACAAAAGAACTTGTACCCATCATAGATGTTCACCTTCCTCGGCTATAGTTGGACCCATCTGAAGGCATTAACAGGAGAGATTAAAATCTACAAAGCATGATCAAAAGTGTAGCTCCACAACTAAGCAGGGGAATATATAGAAAACATGGCCAGGATGTCTCATAAACTCCTGGGCAATTTTCACAGAGAAAAGAAAGGCCTGACATGACTGGGTAGGTGCTCTGATATGAGAACCTAAACAAAAGGGCCACAATCCAGTCAACTTGGGAAGACCCACTCCATCTACCTCTTATCTCAAACTCATCACTGTTTTATTTTCATATCTTGATTTCCCAAGCAGTCTTCTCAACTAGAAAACTATTTGTTCACTATAATCCTCTATACAGACTAACACAATCTATCTTCTTTAAGTCTGAGCAACAAAGGCAGTTTTCTGAAGGCCTCAATATCTCCAGGACAAATTTATCCTCAAAGTTCCAGTCCCTCCCTATACAGTATAAAAGTACAGTGACCTTGAAAGCCTCCCCACCGAATTTCTCCATGTCTTCAGTTAACCAGAAACCAACTTAATCACACTGGACAAGACACATTTCATATAGCATGGCTTCAGGATACAAATCTAACTGTTAGATTTATGAGGAAACTTCCCCTTCTATTTTAGACACTTCTAAACAGCTGTAATTTTTTTGTTTCCTGAATAAGAAAACGTGTAATACTTTCGGGGAAGGGGAATTAACTTCAGGAATCTTCCTACTGAACATAACAAGAAAATTTAAGTATCTAAACACCAATCACTTTGGTATTCATGAAGCTCACAAAAAAAGGATGGGGAGATGTCCCCAGTGAAAACAAAACCTAACCCTCTGTCACAGGTTTCTTCATAACTTTATTAATACAGTTGGGAAACACTAGTCATATAATTAATAGTTAACTAACTCAACATTTTCACGTCACTGAAGCATAATGAACATAAACTCACAAATATTTTAAATAAAACACAGAGAAGAAATACCTCAAGTTCCACCAGAGCAGCAGTCACTGCATCTGTCGCAAGAGCACCAGCCTGTAGCTTTTCGATTGCCTATGAAACCAAGGGGAGAGATTATTCATTGTAAAACCACAACTCCCCAAACACCAGAAACTATCCAAAACCTTAAAGAAGTGTAGCAGACATTTAGAGTTAATAAAAATTGATCACTAGTTCCATTCCATACTTCAAGGCATAACCTATTTAGATTTACAACAAGCACGGGCTTTTTTCAAGATACTTCATGATACAGTTCACTTAACCCTCAAATTAAGACAATGAATAAAAATTTAGCCACTAAACGCAAAGTGCAGGCAATTTAATAAATGAATGGGTCTCATTCATCACATGGCAATTCAGAAACAGCCACAGACATTTAGTTTGGTTTAAATATCCTGATAATTCAAAGGAGGATGCTTGTTGTGGTAAGCACCAGCTGCTGTATGTAAGTGATGAATCACTAAATTCTACACCTGAAACTAATATTGCACTGTATGTTAACTGGAATTTAAATGACTATTTGGAAAAAGAAAAAATAGATATCCTCATAATTCATATTTTATATACATAATTGAATATCAGACTAAGCTAATAACATCCTCTACTGCTATACACTCCACACCCCTAACTATAAAAAACAATGACTCTCAGTCACAGAAATACTTCAGAATCTTTAGATGGACACATACATGTGACAAAATATTTTTGGTCCTACAGTGGTTCCCACTTATCCCATTTCAGTTACACCCAGTCAACTGCGGTCCAGAAGGAAATGATCCTCTTTCTGACATAATATCAGGTTAAGAGTAGCCTCGTACTATGCCCCAATGCCTAAGTCATTCACTCACTTCATCCCATCATGGAGGCATTTTATCATCTCACATCATCCCAAGAAGAAGAAGTGAGTACTGTATAGTTAGATATTTTCACAGAGAAAGAAACCACATTCACACAACCTTTATACACACACAGTGTAACTGTTCTATTTTATTATTACTGTTTTTAATCTCTTACTGTGCCTAATTTATAAAGTAGACTTTATCAAAGGTATGTATATATAGGAAGGGTACATATATGGTTCAGTACATATGCAGTTTCAGGCATTCACTGGGGGTCTTGAAACATATCCTCCTTGGAAAAGGGAAGATTACTGTATAATATATTGAGATTTAAAAAATCATGTTCTTTTGTAATATAAACTATAGAGAGTAAAGGCCCACAAAATCACCTTACTTCTAGAGTATAAAGGAAAAGAGAAAGAAGGAAAACTAATCTCTAAATAAACGATTAAAGCTCCAATTTAGTCAACAGAGAAAATGCTCAAAAGCTAAGAGTTATATTTCTCATTAAACTTTTAAGAAGTTCATTCACTGTGTAAATTGAGGAGGCTGAGTATTCATTCCACATGTATTAGGATTCTAAGACTATAGTTGTATAAAACTTACTTTTTTCAGATGATGTAAACATCTTAAACTTTGAAAATTAAGATTAAAAAATATGAAATAGTTTAGAGAACTTTTAGCTTTATTATAAATTTCAGAAAAACAATAAAATCCCCATAACAAAATATTCTTATTTATTTATGTGATTTCACTCGTAAGAAAAAGCTTGGATCTCTAATAAAGCATAATCTTTCTTTCAAATAATATTTAATTATAAATGAAGAGCTGGAAGAGACCCATATTTACTCGATATACTAGCCACTAAAGTTATATTTGCATAAAAAGTAATGGAAGCTTTGCCAATAAGAGTATACAGTCAAGATCAAAATAAAAACAAACAATACTTCTTCTGAATCCATTCCTGCCTCCACATTTAAGTATTCAACAATTTAGCAAAACCTCAAAGCCAAAGAGAAAAAAAGCACAACTGAGAACAAGAGCAAAGCTAAACTCAGGAATGACAATGAATTTGCTACGATACAAATGACATAATGAAAAACAGAAGGAAAAAGCACAGGATAATCTCCCTAAGAAAAGCATCCATTTTAGTTTTTTATTATTTATTTTCTTCTCTTCACAGAAAGACACATCAGCTGTCTTTGAACTGTTTTCCCTACTCCTTCAATGGAGCTCAATGCCTTTGCAAAGATTAAAAGATATATAATTACATGCCCACAATTCCAAAAATACAGACTTTAAGCAGGGAAATGAAGGGAGACATCTAAGTATCATTTGGAGAATAAAAAACACAAAACAAAACAAAAAAGACACTCCACAAATATGAGCAAAATAAGCTCATGGTCAAAACTAAAGACCATCTTAGAAGTCAAACCTTAACATTTTGAATTTCAAGGTAAAGCTGTTTGTTGGTAGGGGCGCCTGGGTGGCTCAGTGGGTTATGCCTCTGCCTTTGGTTCAGGTCACGATCTCAGGGTCCTGAGATGGAACCCCACATTGGATTCTCTGCTAAGCAGGGAGTCTACTTCTCCCTCTCTCTCTGCCTGCCTCTCTGCCTACTTGTGATCTCTCTCTCTCCGTCAAATAAATAAATAAAATCTTTTAAAAGAAAAAAAAAAAAAAAAGGCTGCTTGCTGGCCAAAACTGAAATGTTTCCATCAGACACACTCTGTTCATACCTTCTGACAAGCTCGTTTGCATACATGTTTATATTCCTTGGCTTTGGATTCAGAATGATAACCTGCACCTACAGTAGGGAAAAAAACAACCAGTTGTTAGTTATCATCAAAATATTAGAGATTTTACTTATATAAATAGTTCATACAAACTGATGCTCTCCTGGTGAAATAAAGCTATTGTCCTAGATGCACGGAGTTTTCAAACTCTAATAGATTCCTTCTGCACATAAGCCTTTTTAATGCCATGTCTTACCTCCTTTTTCAAAGGCTATTTTCCTGCCAGAGATACTAGAAATAGCTCGTATTCCCAAACAGCCTCCACCAAGACCATCTTTCAAAAACCTTTCTCCAAAGCCAGGAGATTTTTTGGTGTAGGGTTGATAACCTAGGAGGTGTCAGGAACAGAGTTCCTTCAAGTTCCTTTCTGTTGACCTTTAGAAAGTGCCTGCCATTTGGCAAAGTACTGTTCAGAATTCTGAATTCTTAAGAGTAACTTCGAAAAACTAGGTAGTGTCTAAATAACATTTGAGGTTGAGGAGTATTACATCCCACCTCTCCACAACTACCAAATACCACCATTCCCATGCACACTTTTTACATCCTCTCACTGTGGGAATATAGCGCACCGTGTCTCTGAAACCTCGGTGAGAGCATATTTCAGTCAGCCTATTAGAAATCCCGGTGATCCCCATCTCTTAAACACCCAACAACTGCCTCAAGAGACTCGCTCTGAAATTTGTTTCCCTGAGAGTTTTAATACTTGCTTACTTAGAGATTTGAGAATAATCTAAATAAGAAAGAAACCAAGAGCCCTTAAAGGGCCCTTAAATTGGGGCGCCTGGGTGGCTCCGTGGGTTAAGCCGCTGCCTTCGGCTCAGGTCATGATCTCAGGGTCCTGGGATCAAGTACCGCATCGGGCTCTCTGCTCAGCGGGGAGCCTGCTTCCTCCTCTCTCTCTGCCTGCCTCTCTGCCTACTTGTGATCTCTCTCTGTCAAATAAATAAATAAAATCTTAAAAAAAAAAAAAAAAAAAGGGCCCTTAAATTCTGTTGATGGTTAGGCTTCTAAACAAAGTTCTTTAACAGAGCTCTGAATGCCCCCCCTCACCTAAACACCAAGGCCCCACGGGGGTCCAACAGAAGGAAGGTTAAGAACTGCGTTTCTAAGCCTCAAGGCTCCTCAAGTGGGTCTACAGACTCAGACATAAACTTACCCCACCCTTCCTCAGACCAGAGAAAGAAATGGCTCGTGAATATATCAGTCAGGGACCCAGGAGAACAGAAAAAATGCCAAACCAACAGGAACCCCTTATTCTAATCCTATTTCTCAGAACTCTGAAACCTCAGAGAGCCTGCACCAATATTTAACAGGCCTCTCTTCGTGGTCTTCTAACATGTCTGTCATCTTAGATCTGGGGGCCCAATCTTTCAGCAATATATCCCAAATCATGGAACACTACTACTAAGTAGGTAACTTTAGAGGATGGTTGACAGTTTTAATAGGATTTAACATACAAATGCTTCGTTTTGAATAAGGAAAAGTCTCAGCACGGCTACAGTACATCTTTCATATCTGGTTAGCACTTTGTAGTTTCTCTATCTATCTATCTAAAGGGAAGAAAGCCTCAGGATCTAAGCCACTGACATATGACAGGATTCAGCTAAAATTTAATCACACTGTTTTGCTTGCACTATTTTAAAAAGTTATTTTCTCCTCATGCAAGTGACACTGACATTTCATTTAAGTAAAGACAAGTTTCATCTTTCAAGTTTTAACTTAAGTGTTCAGCTTTTAAATATGAGATAAACAGTATAAGTAGTATATAGATCTAGGAAAAGTCAAGAAATCTTAAAATCAAATGACTGACATTTGGGCAAGTCTCCCCTAGTTTAAGAAAAAAAAAAAAAGCATTAAAATCTCTACAGTGGATGAGGAACTGAAATTTTGTACCTTAAATGTGTAAGACATATTTCTACATAATCAGTCTATCTGACCTTCTATTAACTTAGGAGAGGGTGACCTTAATCCACGTATTTTCCTGCCATAACCCAGATTTCCTCCTATTATTGCTGGCACCCAGCACCAACTTCATCTAGGAGCCATTCCCATTTAGTGAGTGTCTGAAAGAAGAGGGATACCACCATGATAGTCATAGAAAGCAATGCTTTCCAACTAATCAAAAGTTCTAGGGGCGCCTGGGTGGCTCAGTGGTTTAAGCCTCTGCCTTCAGCTCAGGTCATGATCTCAGGGTCCTGGGATCGAGCCCCACATCGGGCTCTCTGCTTAGCAGGGAGCCTGCTTCCCCCTCTCTCTCTGCCTGCCTCTCTCTCTGTCTATCAAATAAATAAATAAATAAAACTTAAAAAAAAAAAAAAGTTCTATGTTGCTGCATGTTACAAATTTCAAACCTTTCTTGTACATTTGTCACATACTCATTCTGAATGAAATAACTCACTGGGTACCATTAAAGATGCACCAACATGGTGTAGTAGAAGGCAGGGTTCTGCTTCCAAGTCTACTTCTAACTGGGTTATTTCTAAAATGTACCTCATTTCTTTGTAAAATCTTTTGAAATAAAAGCAAATTGAACCTGGGTTTTCTGATTCTCCTGGAATAGGTACAGTAAGACTTCCAAAGTCATCTAGTCCATATACAGCCAAAGCTTAATGACCAGGCATGACACCAACTCTACTCCTTACCCCATATCAAAGTTAATCTTGATTCCACTCTGCCTGACTATCTGAGGAAAGTTAAAAGGAGATCTAGCCATTCCTTCTCTCTTCACAGAAGTCATGAATTGTAAGTAAATGCAAGGGGGAAAAAAAAGACTTAAGGAAAAAAAAAAAAAAGTCTGCTGGGCAGACCTGAGCAGAGATGCACTACTCTGAAACCCAAACCCCCCCCCCTTTTTTTAAAGATTTTTGTTTATTTATTTGACAGAGAGAGAGATCACAAGTAGGCAGAGAGGCAGGCAGAGAGAGAGGGGGAAGCAGGCTCCCTGTTGAGCAGAGAGCCTGATGCGGGGCTCGATCCCAGGAGCCTGAGATCATGACCTGAGCCGAAGGCAGAGGCTTAACCCACTGAGCCACCCAGGTGCCCCTGAAACCCAAGTCTTCAAATGATTGGAGACCCAGGGATTGAAGTTCACTGCATCTGTCCTCCAGGTCCTCTGTATTGTCAAAAGTGCTACACTGGCACTTTAAGGTCCACTTACAGGTCTTAACCTGGCCCTAGCACAACCTAGCCGTGTGGCCAAAGCTACTTAATCTCTCTTCCTCACTTATAACATGAAAAAGGCAAATTAGCTTTATGACTGCGTACTATTATACTCTAAAATGGCTATAGTTGGGGCGCCTGGGTGGCTCCGTCAATTAAGTATCCAACTCTTGATTTCAGATGTGGTCATGACTTGGGATCATGGGATAGAGCCCTGCACTGGGCTCCTGCTCGGCATGGAGTCTGCTTGAGATACAGTCTCCCCACTCACCTCCTCTTCTGCTCTTCCCCCACACAAGTGCTCTGTCTCTCTCTTAAATAAATAAATAAAATCTTTTTTAAATAAATAGCCATAGTCAAATATGCGGTCAATAAAATTTTTCAGCAGCATCATTTTTAAATACACAAACCAGAGTTTAAGAAATTACTTTGCCTGATTTTAATACTACCTAATTATATCTATTATATGGGGTAAAAGTAAATAATGGGGTAGAGAAGTGAAGAAAACATAGGAAGAGCTATAATTATAAGATCTTTCAAGCAGGAAGCAGGAGAGACCTATATTGCAGTCAATCCCTTTGGTTCCAACTCCTCTCTGGCAGTTTGCCTCCTACAGATGTGAAATTCAGTTCAGTATACTTCAAGGTAAGGGGCAAAAAAATCAACTTTTTTTCATCTTCCAACTCGCCCACTTAGAGCTTACCTGCGTGTACCAACACAAAGCCCCCTCGCTTCTCCTTATGGGACTGCTTTGTTTCCAACTCTTTGACTGTTATTTTAACAGTCGAAATCTGAGATGATCTGGAAGGCACCCCTTCTCCAGAACTCATCCCCTTCTCCATGGTCATTCTCTGAGATTACCATCTTCTATTGGGAAAAGTACATACTTCCATCCAAAAGTAATTGCAGGAGAGGAATTACCCTAAAGAAAAACAGGCAAAGATGGTATACATTTCTTTCACTAACATACACATAAATTATACAAATTTGTATAAAGATAACATTCCAAAAACCTAATTTTAAAGTTACTTAACTGGGTAATACAAAGAATATGAAAAAGTTAGGATTTAAATCTGTCCACAAACAATACTTACTTAAAATCATATAAACAAAAGAACTGTTGTAAAAAGACTTCGTATGCAGTCCAGAGGAATTTTATCTTTCATTGTATTTACACTGAAGAAAACCTCAAAATAACTTAAATATCACTTTCTACTTCCTTCGATCCAAATGTTAATAATCTTTGGGACATTCTAGAGTCACTAGTGATGCTAATTAACACCACCAAGGCTCGATATAAAGTCTATATTACAGCTAACTTTTTCTTCCCCAGCTTTACTATGACATAACATATAAAATTGTATAATTTTAAGGTGTACAAAACAATTTGACACACACACATACTGTGAAATGATTACCACAATAAGAAACCTAGTTTCACACTGTTAGATAAACTCTATACCCTATTCTAAACTGAAAAGTAGGGAGTCTTTCTTTGCCAATATAAAACATAAATAGTAGCATAAAAAGTGACTTAGTTGCCTAATCCAAAAAAATTGTGTTACTCAAAGTGTGGTCTGCAGATCAGGGTTTGCTACCAGTCTGTAAGAGACTTATTTTATTCATATATTAATTGGTTTATATACACATTTTCAACAATGTGTACACTTTTTATATTTTTTCCTTCTTGTTTATATTTTTGAAGCAATATTATCTATTAAATATAATAAAATTGAGCTTTTATTTTTATATTTTTTATTCTTTTCTATTTAACTTCAATTAATTAACATATAATATATTATTTGTTTCAGGGGTACAGGTTGTGATTCATCAGTCTTACACAATACCCAGTGCTCATTACAATACAAACCCTTTCCAGTGTCCATCACCCCTTTATCCCACCCCACACCCCCACACCGCTCCAGCAACACTCAGTTTGTTTCCTAAGATTAAGAGTCTCTTATGGTTTGTCTCCCTCTCTTGATTTCTCATTTCATTTTTTTCCTCTCTTCCCCTATGATCCTCTGCCTTGCTTCTTAAATTCCACATATCAGTGAGATCATATAATAATTTTCTTTGACTCACTTATTTTGCTTAGCATAATACCCTCTAATTCCATCATCATCATTGCAAATGGTAAGAGTTCAAATTTTGATGGCTGCATAATATTCCATTATTTTTTTATCTTTCATTCACGGTTCTATATTTCAGTTTTGTTTGGGGCTTGGCTTTTTTTTTGGTTTTAGTTTTTGTTCTTTTACATTTTGTAAAAAATAGTCAACAATGGACTAAAAATTTTTTAAAGCTGGTCTTTTACACCAGAGATGGTCTGAGAAGCACTGAAATACGGCATTTCAATTAGAAAGGAAGCAACTTCTACTCTAACATTAGCTTTCATTTAACTCTAAACCCATTAATGGTCTGACTGGCCTAATAAATAAAGA
Source organism: Neogale vison (assembly GCF_020171115.1). Taxonomy (NCBI): domain Eukaryota; kingdom Metazoa; phylum Chordata; class Mammalia; order Carnivora; family Mustelidae; genus Neogale; species Neogale vison. The sequence continues at coordinate 38,934,012 of NC_058098.1, forward strand.
ATTCCAACAAATGACTAAAACAAGGCAACAAAGGGCAAATAGGCAAATCCCAGTTAACAGAAAAATTGTAGAACAGTGTAAATAGATCAAAAGATGCTAAATCTCACTCAAAAGAGAGATACAAAATAAAACTACATCCAAATGCCATTTTTAACCTGGGATGACCAACATCAAAATGATATCAGGTTTTGAGGTTACTGAGAAACAAGAATTCTCACACAACTGCTAGTGGCAGCATAAGATGACAAAACTCAACAAGAGCATTCTGGCAAAATCAATCAAAATTACAAATGCACTCTGAAAGATATGAACCAACAATATGTCTTGATGTAAGTAGTTAAAATAAAAGCAGCCACTGGAAAAAAAAATGACAATATTCTTGATATACAATACAGATTGACTAATCTTACAGATAGTTTTGGTAAGTAAAAAAGGCACAGTACAGAAATATATGCAATGCCATATTTTGAGGGAGGGGAGAAAAAAACAATACAGCTAAGTATACATGCAAAGCACATATCTGGAAAAATATGCCCCAAAATATAGTATAATAGTGGTCACCCAAAGAAGATTTGAATGATGGATGGACAAAGGTGGAATGGAAATTTTATTGTTCAGAGTTTATACCTTTCAATATTGAAAAATCTGAACATACGACTTTCCAAAAAAAAAAACACTTTTTTATTCATTTATTTATTTATGGAAACATGAAGTAACTAGCTAAATCCCAAGTTCCAAAATAGAGTAAGCCTATGAGACCTCATCTGAAAACTTCACTAAGAGGGCAAATACCATATGCTGAGGGTTCTCAACATGCATCCCACCTAGGACGGGAATGGACAAAAACATGGCCAACCAACAATACTGGCCCCAAAAGTTTTTGTTTTGTTTTGTTTTTCTGTTTTTGCTTTGTTTTGTTTTTCTGTTTTTGCTTTTGTTTTTCTGGATCTTGAACTTCTGAGGCCATGCAAATTACAGGTAATTCAAATTATAGTATTTGATCTCTAGAGTTCAGACTAAGGAGTAAAAAATAAATCATTATTGTAGATTAACATCAAATATTCCTGGGATTATTTTTTATCACATTTGTATTCATTTCATTATTACAAATCATTATTTGAAATTGATGAAGCATATTTACATCAACATACTGATCTGCAAGAAAAATGCCTAACATTTTAGCTAAGCTTTGAAGTAACATTCAACACACAAAAATTTCCAGTGAAAGGAAATGTATAAGCATGTTACAGTTTTTACACAACAGAAAACAACTGTACAGCTCATTTTTTATAATGCCTTTATTTCTGAATATGCTTGAAAATGGACATTTTGCAATTTCCCACTAGTGACGATATTAAAATTCATTTTATTGTTTCTAAAACACTGACAACTTGTCCATCCTCTGCAATAGTCGCAACAAAAAGTTAACAAAAAGTTAGCATATGACCCAGTACTTTCACTCACAGGTATATACCAAAGAGAACAGAAAACACATCCACAAAAAAATTACACATGGATATTTATGGCAGAATTATTTCTAATAGTCAAAAAGTGCTAAGAACTCAAATGTCCATGAACTGATAATGGTTAAACAAAATGTGGTACATTCATACAATGGAACATTAACCAGCCATAAAAAAATAACTAAGTACTGATACATACTATGGCATGAATGAACCCTGAAAACAGTGAAAGAAGTCAGACATAAAAGGCCACATACTGCATGTTTCCAATTATGTGAAATGTTCGGAGTACGCAAATCTAAAGAGACAGATGTAGATTAATTGTTGCCTTGGCCTGGGAAGCTAAAGGGGAATTGAAGAGTGGTTGCTAATGTGGGCAGGCTTTCTTTTGGTGGCAATAAAAATATTCTAAAATTGATTGTGGTGATGGTTGCACAATTCTGAATATACTAAATACCACTGAGTTGTACGCTTTAAAAGTGCATAAATTATATGATAAATGAATTCTATCTTAATAAAGCTGTTTGGATTGAGAGGCGGGACAGGTCGGGGCGGGGATGGCTAGGAAAGAAAAAAATGAAACAAGATGGGATCCAGAGGGAGACAAACCATAAGAGACTCTTAATCTCACAAAACAAATTGAGGGTTGCTGGGGGGTGGGGGGTAGTGATAGCGTGGCTGGGTGATGGACATTGGGGAGGGTATGTGCTATCGTAAGTACTGTGAAATGTATAAGCTTGATGATTCACAGACCTGTACCCCTGGAGCAAATAATATATTATATGTTAATAAAAATAATTTAAAAATAAATTAAAAGACCAATAAATAAATAAATAAAGTTGTTTGGGAAAAACAAGTTTCCTGATTCCCATAAACTATATCTTTTCCCATAAATGTATCTTTTCCAAGTTACCAAACCTAATGACCTTTTCTTACTCTGATGCCTGCAACCTTTTTTCTTTACATCCCCTGCTCTTCTTGGCAAGCATGCCAATCTACCATCCTAGCTGTTCATGACCCCCCTGACCCTTCCCAAGCTTGTCCTCTGACATGACTCCCTGTCCACAGGTCTATTCTCAAATGTCTCCTTCAGCAATTTCATCCACTGCCAACCTTTCAAAAGAATCCTCTCAGTAAATCAGGTATTTGTAACTCTTTATCTTCTGCTTCTTGAGCTCTAGCCACAAGTCTCCTGGATAGCTTAGTTCAACCTGGATCCTCTTCACTCTTAACCTACCCAAAACAATCTCATTTTTCCACAAAAATCTAGTTATTTCCATATCACGCCTTATTTTTAATAGCACTAATCCTTTTCTAACTTACCTTTAAGTCATCCTGGACTGCACCCACTTTCCAAATCTTCTAAATTTCTCCCTCAAGCATTTAACCTCCTTTCCCCTCCTGCCTCCACCTTTGTTCAGTTCACATACCTCTTAGCATAAATGTTACAAAAGCACTTTAACTTTTCTCCCCAAATCCAGACTATCATAAAACAACCAACTACAAAAGGCTGCCAAAATAAATCTCATAAAGGACAACTCCAATCAAAATGAACGGCATGCCAAAAGACATAAGCAGACAATATACACAAGAGGAAATATACTAGATATCCAATATTAAGGAAAGAATATTCAGAGAAATAGAAAAAAAATGGAATCTTCCTAACTAGCACTGTACTGCCACCATAAACTGAGGTAAGTAACCATTTTGAAAAGGAATTTATCAGGAAGTATCAAAAGCCTTAAAATGTATAACTTTGTATATACTACCTTTCCAGAGATACTCTATATATAAACTAGTCTATTAAAACAGAAGTAACAATACTACCATGGATACCTCCAAGGAGAACTGGGAGACTGAAGGGCAAAATGAAAAGGAAACTTGATTTTCTCCTAATAGCCTTTTGCATTTGATGTTTTTGTTTTGTTTTGTTTTGTTTTTTAGATTTTATTTATTTGACAGAGAGCGAGAGATCACAAGTAGGCAGAGAGGCAGGCAGAGAGAGAGAGTGGAGGAAGCAGATTCCCTGCTGAGCAAAGAGCCTGATGCGGGGCTCGATCCCAGGACCCTGGGATCATGACCTGAGCCGAAGGCAGAGGCTTTAACCTACTGAGCCACCCAGGCGCCCCTGTTTTGCTTTGGTTTTTTTTTTTAAACCAGGTACTATCTACTAAAAATATTTAAATTAGCCATCTCTGAAACTAAGATGAACCCAAATTAACCTGTTTATCAAGGTCAGAAGAGAAACTCAGAATAAAACATCATTTTTGCTCCCAGGGACTTTGAAGGCACTGATTTTAAGGTCTAAATCTTGACCCCAGTTCTCTCAAAGACTTTTATTTTCCTACTGCATGTGATGACACTTTTTTGTTCTTTATGCCATTTAAAAAACTATGACATGTCCTGTTTGCCCCAGTGTTGAATTTTTCCCTCTAGATTTACTTAGTCTCTTAGAAGCAGTCGAAAGAATAAGTCAGGGAATCTAACCATCTTACAGCAAAAGGCTTTTATAGAAATCCAGCCCTTAAGCTATAGCAACTGATTAATAAAGAAGCATTCTGCTGCTCTTAACATCTTGACATTGAAGGTTTAATGCCTCATTCAATGAGCTCCAAAACACACTCATTTCATCTTTGACCCAGTAATTTCACTTTTGAGAACACTTTCTACCAAAATAACTTCAAAAACAGAAAAGGCTTTATGCCCGTTATGCTGTGTTTAACACAGGATAATTTAAAAAAAAACAAAAATCTGGAAGTGACCCAAATGTCCAACATAGAGAAATGGTTAAAAAAATGATAATCTATATTATTTATGGTCAATTGTTTTTCAACAAGGGTGCCAAGATCATTAAATAAGGAAAGGATGGGGCGCCAGGGTGGCTCCGTCAGTTAAGCATCCGACTCTTGATTTTGGCTCAGGTTAAGATCTCAGAGTCATAAGATGGAAATGCACGTTGGGATCTGTGCTGGGTATGGAGCCTGTTTAAGATTCTCTCTCTCCCTTTCCCTCTGCCCCCTTTAAAAAAATTTAAATAGGGAAAGGATAGTCTTTTCAAAAAATGGTGCTGGAAAAACCAGATAGGCACATACAAGGAATGAACCTGGATTCCTACCTATGCTACCTACCTATTCCTTGATCCACACAGACCAAGAATTAAATGTAAGAACTAAAACTGTAAAACTCTTAGGAGAAGACACAGTAGTAAATCTTCAAAATCTTGAATTTGGCAATGGTTTTAGACATGACACCAAAAGCACAACCAACCAAAGAAAATATAGATAAATTAGAATTCACCAAAAGTTTAAATGTTTGGGGCACCTGGATGGCTCAGTCATCAAGCACCTGCCTTTGGCTCAGGTCATGATCCCAGGACTGCATTGGACACTCTGCTCAGCAGGAAGCCTGCTTCTCCCTCCCCACTCCCTCTGCTTGTGTCCCTCTCTCACTCTCTGTCAAATAAATAAATAAAATCTTTTAAAAAAAAAACTTCTATTAAAAAAAAGAACTCATACAACTTCAAAATTTTTTAAAATTCAATATAAAAATGAGCATAGGAATTGGACATACATTTCTCCAAAGATACACAAAGGGCTGATAAGCATAGGAAAAGATGCTCAACATTACCATCCTTCAGGGAAATGGAAATCAAAGCCACAGTGAGGTACCAACATCATAGGTATATCTCAAAAACAAATATTATATTATCCTTGTTAAAACAAGGATATGGAGAAATCAGAACTCCCATATCCTGCTGGTGCAGACCACTTTCAAAAACATTGGGCAGTTCCTCAAAAAGCTAAACAGAATTACCATTTGACCCAGTAATTCCACTCCTAGATATATATCTAAGAGAAATGTAAACATATATCCACACAAAAACCTGTACATGGATCTTTACAGAATTATTCACAATAGTCAAAAAGAGGAAGCAACTAAACTGTCCATTAACTAGTGATGGATAAACAAAATGTGATGTGTGTGTGTATGTGTGTGTGTGTGTGTGTGTGTGTGTGATGGAATATTATTCAGCCATAAAAAGGAATGGAATATTGCTACAAAACACAACATGGATGAACCTTAAAAATATTATGCTAAGTAAAAAAAGGAAGCCACAAAAGGCCACATGTTCTATAATTCCATTTACCAGAAATGTTCCGAATAGGAAAATCTACAGACACAGAAGTAGATTAGTGGCTGCTAGGGACTGGAGGAGGAAGGAGACGGGAGAATCTAATTAGTGGTTGCCAGGGACTGGGGAAGCAAATGGGAAGTGACTGTAATGGGTAGAGTTCCTTTTGGAGATGATGAAATGTTCTGGGATTAGATAGTGGTAATAGGTGCACAACTTTATGAATATAGTAAAAACTACTAAAATTTACAATTTAAAAGGGTGGGTTTATGGTATGTGAATTGTATCTTAAAAAGAAAAGATCGATCTAGGTAGGCAATGGATGCAATGTACAACAATTATACTTTCTGGTTATAATCATATCTAAGACACGCTATGATCATAAACAGGTTAAAAATGCAATAAAAAATAGAGAGGGATCAAAATGCTGGTTTGGTGAAACTGTAGGTGATCTCTTTTTAATTATTTCTGCATTTTCCACATATTCATTAATAAGCACGTACTGCTTTTTACAAATGGGGGGAGTTTTATTTAAACAAACCAAAAAGGAAATTATTAAACTCCCGAGTGTATGAAAATTCCTTAGCTTAGTGTTCAACGATCTCAGTCACATGGTCCCGAAAATACCTTTCATTTCCCCTCCCCTACAGGGGCGAGTCAAGTTACTCCCTCCTTCCGGAAACACGATGCCCTCTATTTCCAGGGCACCTCCAGCTCCCGTTTTCCACCCTCCTCTCCAGCTGCTCCTTCTCCTTCTTCTAGGTCCTTGCCTCCTCCGCCTCCGGACCAGTAAATGCTAATGTCCTGAGAGACTCTAACCAGGCCGCTATAACACGGCTGGGCTGCTCTCGCCCCAACCCGCCACGCAGGACTAGGGCGCACACCCTCGGGTCTCTGCGAGCCTCTGCCTCGGAGAACCCCGCAGCCCGTGAGTGCAAAGTCAGTGAAGGACAGCGAGGACTGCCCGCACACAGACAGTCCCTTCCCCGGAGAAGGAAGACTGCCAGGCTAGAGCCAAGGCTGAGGAGGAGACCGGCACGGGCGCCACGCGCGACCGAGGGGTCGAGGGACGTCCCGGATCCGTTCCTTCAGCACCGCCCCAGGCAGTGGGCATTCTGCGCGCCGCCCCCTCCCGGCCCCGAAGAGGATGTCCCAGCGAGCGCGCGAGCCTGGACAGAGGCAGCGCCGCAGCGGCGGCAGCGGCGCGGACAGCGTGAGAAAGAGAGACACTCACCAGCGTCAGCTCCGAGCCCTCACAGCACCGGAAGTAGTCACCCGCCCGTTGCCAGGGTGAGGAAGCGGGACTGACATCAAGCTTTCCCATTGGGTATGCGCGTAGCACGTGGCCGGAAGCAAACGCCCACGCGGGGCTCAGACTCTGCCCACTGCTTCCGAACATTGCACCTGGCGGTTGAAGTTCCACGCCGACTTCACCTGGAGCCTCATTCTGGGCTGCGCAGGCGCCGCTGCCAGTTTATTTTAACCCAGATTCTTAATGAGCCAGTCCCCGGTTTCGATCCAAGTGGTTGGCAGACCAGCGAGGTGATAGGAAATGAAGTTAAAGTAGCCGTGATTTATTGAGATGTCACTTCAGAGCTTAAATTTCTTCAGTCCTTGCAGCATCCCTGTTACAGTAGGGAAAACTGGAGTTATGCCAGGATTCTATGTGGGAGGTGGGAACCCTCCCTGCCCTGGGGAGAATCGAAGTGTGGGTGGCCTTTCTTTTACCGTCTCGCTTCTAAGAGCAAGACCAGTAACAAAGTAATCCATTTAATGTTTCCTTGTAACTATTAACATGAGTCCATTAACAAATAACCACCTTTAAACCTGTTTTAGAAAGCAGAGATTGAAAATAGTAGCTCTAAGTATGGTCCCCGGATGAGAAGCTTAACGTGACCTGGGCCCTTACTAGAAGTACAATTTATGAAAAAACGTTCCAATGGGGAGGGGGCGATTATTTTAATTGCAGATAAAAATAGCAATCCTCTTCTGATTATATAAGATTTTAGGACTGGTACTAAATCGTGTTGGTGAGGATTGAGAAAACAATCACTCTTGTTCATTGCTGGTGCAATAAAGACTTGCACAAATTTTGGGGTGACAGTTTGATAGTCATCTACTGCAATTTTAAATGTGCTTACCCTTTGACCCAGAATATCTACTTTAAAGAGTCTACCTACAATATTCCCATATGTGCACTGAGATATATACATCTATTCATACAAAAAGTATTTATCAAATAATTTCTACAAGCTTGGCACTGCTCAAGGAGATTTATTGAAGCATAGCTCAAGTAGGAGAAAAGAAAAAAATGGGTGTGTGAATTTCTATCAATATGGACCAGTTAGTTCAGCTATAAAAATGCAAACTATATGAAGATGCAACCATTTTTAAGTACTAAGCTGAAAAGCTATCAAAGAAATGATTTAAAAACACAAAATATCTTACATCTCATTTATGTATGCATGTCTGTTTATTTTTATGTATATTTACATATACATACATAGACAGTATATGTGGAAAATGGTTAAAAGGTTATGTACCAGAATATAAATGAAGCTACTAACAGAAATAAGATTGGATTAAGCTAGGGGTTAAATCGTTTTTATTTTATTTATATCAATAACTACAGAACACTTAAAAATGCTGGATAAAATATAGCAAATATTGTTGTACTCAGCTAAAAGAGACCAAAAAACAGAGACAAAAAAAAAAAAAAAAAAAAACAGTGGAGAATCCAGAGTAGGGTGCCAGTGCTGAAGGCTCATCTCTACTGAGAGCACTTACATAGAACAGGAGGCTAAGGTTTGGGTTTTTAAGCCCATAAGGTAGCAAACAGAAATACACACACACACACCCTTAGTAAGAACAGAAACAGGAGAAAGTGAACATTGATCTCATAGGCTTCTGGTTTTGAAGTCATCAGATAAAGAATATAAAGTAAATAGTTCTTAAATGTTTGTAAAAAAAGGGGCGCCTGGGTGGCTCAGTGGGTTAAAGCTGCTGCCTTCGTCTCGGGTCATGATCCCAGGGTCCTGGGATTGAGCCCCGCATCGGGCTCTCTGCTCGGCGGGGAACCTGCTTCCCTTCCACTCTCTGTGCCTGCCTTTCTGCCTGCCTGTGATCTCTGTCTGTCAAATAAATAAATAAAATTTGAAAAAAAAAAATGTTTGTAAAAAAAAATAAGTGAGGGAATAGAAAACCAAGCAAAGATTAAGAAAATACCCCCCCCAAAAAATCTGATAGAATTGAAAGTTAAATAAACAAAAGATCTAGAAATACAAAATTGTTTATTAAAAAAAGAATCCACAGTAGATGGGCTAAACATTACTTAGACACAACCTGAGAAAAAATTAAGCAAATTGGAAAGTAGATATAAAGAAATTACCCAGGATGAGGATCAGAGAGGCAAAGATATGGAAAGTATGGATGAGAATGTAATAGATGTAGAAGATAGACTAGTAGGGCTAGAATGTCTAATATACATAACATTAGAATTCCAAGAACATAAAAAAACAAACAAGGAAGAGGCAGTATTTTAAGAGATAATAAATATGAATTATCCAGATTGATGAAAAACAGAAACTCTCAGATTCAGGAAACTCATGAGTCTCAAGGGAGATAAATAAAAGAAATCCAAACCTAGACACATTATGCTGAAATTTCAGAAGATCAAAGACAAAAATATCTTAAAAGCAACCAGGAACAAAATACCTACAAAGAAATGAGTAGACTGAAAAGAGATGCTGCAGTTTAACAATTGAAAATAGAAGATGAAAATAGTATTTTTGAATTACTGAAAAATGTCCAAAGTACTGAAGAAATGTCAACCTAGAATTGTTTACCCAGCTAAACAAGAATTCAGGAATGAGAATGTAATGAGGATATTTTCAGATAAGCCCAAACTGAGTAAATTTACCATAAACCAAATTATTTATAAAGGATACAATGTTAGGGAAAGAAGAGAATTCCAGAAGAATTATTCAAGAAGAAATAGAAGTTGACTTTAGGGATCCCAAGTTCTGAGCCTAAGAGTCTCATGAGAGGTTTACAGAATTGTCTTTATTTCTACAGACTTAGTCTCTAATCCTCTGATATCTATGTTATTTACTTTTTATGGTGAAAGTATTTGACATATCACCAGTAACCACGTTCTATGTTTGTAATAGGTCATCTTACTGTTATTGGTATATGACAGTGCAGCAGATCTTTCTTTCTTCTGAAATGGCTGCAACATAATACTGTCCACCTCACTTGCCCCTTTGAATGTTGAGACTTTGATACTTCTCCCATCTCGAGGCAAGTCTATGTTCCCTACCCTTGAATCTGAGCCAACTTGTGACTATAGCAGAAACCACACCAGGTGACTTCTGAGGAAGTTTGCAAGAGCAGTGCAGTTCTTCGTGATTCTCTCTTGCAATGCTTGCTTTTAGATCCCAGCCACCATGCTCTGCAGAAGCTCAAGCAGCCACATGGGAAAACTATATGTGGAAGTTGTGACCAATGACTCCAGATAAGTCCAAGCTGCAGCCAGCACCAACTGCCAGACAAGTAATTGAATGGGCCTTCAGAAGATTCCAGTCCTCAGCCATGGATTAACTTTCAACATTTATGTCTTCCCAGCTTAGCAATCATAAGCAGAAACAAGCCATCTCCACTTGCTTGCCCTTTTCAAATCTTGATCATAGTAATATAATAAAATGGTTTCCAGCCAAAGTTCACTGGCTCTTAGATTGAGGGTATCATGCCAGGGACCTGACACTGAAAGTCTAAGAAAAGTTAGCAGTAGCTAGGAGGATAACCTCATGGTTCTGGACAACTCAACTGCCTCCAGTTTGCCCACCTTATCCTCACTAACTTGTCCTCTCTCTTCTCTGTCTTTTGCACTCTCCCACCATAGGTGACCTGGGTTTTTTTTTTTCTTCTTCTTCTTCTTCTTTATTTTTCTTCCAGTAACTTCTAGGGGTAAAAGGGAAAGCTTATTACATAGTAATAGTAAGAGTAAGCATTTATTTACATGACATGTTATTTACATGACAGCAGTAATTGGAACAGGTGTTGTTACCTGGAAGTGGATAAACACCATAACAAAACATAAAAAAAGAACATTTTTTCATAAAAAAAGAGTAAAACATGTGGCATTGACTTTGAGACTATGTGAAGCAGCAAGGGTAGGAGGGAATCCTAAAGGAGAATGTAAGAAATCTAAGAGGCCTTGAGGAGGGTGCACCAAGGGCACAAAGGAAACTGAGAAAGATGTTGTTGAAAGTCAGAGAAAAGGATCCCTTGTTACATAGGACCAAAAAGTTCAACCCTGGATTTGAGGAGCAGATACAAACCATCCCCAGGGTGCCCTGCCTAAATTCCTGACTCATAGACTCTATAAGCATAATAAAACGGGGTTTGTTTTTTTTTTATGTCATTGAATGTGGAGTGGTTTTTTACACAGCGATATTAAATGGAATGGGCAGAAATAGAAGAAAAGATGTTTGGTTTTTTCAAATGCATAGAGAAGTCACTATGTTGTACATCTGAAACTAATGTAATATTGTGTGTCAACTATACTCAAATAAAAAATTATAAATAAGTAAATTAATGAATGAACTAATTAATTTAATTTCATGAAAAAATGCACAGATAGGCTCCCTTCCATTTCTTGGACAACATTGTTACCTGCTGTGTTCCCAGAATTTAACTACAAGTGAAAATCACTCCCAGTCCTGCTCTGCACACCTTTATCTTGGGAGTCCGGCTCAAGCATTGCTCTTGCCATCCCCTAGCAGTTTAAGTGGAAGTAACAAAATTCCATCTAACCTGTCTTCAGAGCCAATTTTTCAAATTTCTAACCTGTGTCAGTGCAATTGTTCTCAGGTCTTTTGAAATATTAAGGTTGACAGTTATCTAGCTAATCAATTCACTGGGTGTTAAATATAAAAGAAAGGCATCTACTACTTAATTTCCTTCAAGAAAAATATCCATCTCATTATTCCCCCTTTTTTCAAACCCCAACAAAATATTCAATGAGGAGAAAGATCAGGGGACATGCATGGACCGTAGGCTGGGAAAACTGTAATGCACATTGTCCAGGATGCTGAGTGTAACTTTGTCACTCTTTTTAAAATAAAAGGACCAGCCAGTTTCTTTCCCCTCCCTCCAATGTTAATATCTGCATATGCTTGATCATCTACTTCTGTGAATTCAATGCGATTCCAACAAACATAAAGCAAATTGTTTGCTTGGAATTATTAACTCTTATTATTTGATGTTGTTTAGAACCAATAACATGTCTCCACCTTTATAATCTCTACAAAGAAGAATGTACCTGATAATATTTGGAAGAGAACTGGGTTATTCAGCTTCTACTGCAATGTTTCTCATAAGTGAGGAGGACACTGAAGGAAAGTAATTTATATATTAAGCTATAACTTTTTTTTTTACTTACTACAGAAATTTTCAAAGATGTGAAAAAGCAGAGAGGATCATGCCATGGCATCCCATTTTCCAACACGAACTACTCTGTAGTTATCTGGGTTTTTTTCTGGCTGCTCACATTTTGTTAGCAGATGCCTCTGGAGTCCCTACCACATCTCCTTGGCTCTGATTTTAGCTCTAGCATGCAGCTCCAACTTGCAATGTCAGCTTCCCTGGCTTTCTGCTTTCTGGCCCTAGGCCATTTCTAATGCACAGTAGCTTTCTCAGCCTTAATGCAATGAAATGACTCCAGGCTGTGCCTGGGCATTAACATTCCCCAGTGCAACCCTCCACTACGACCAGTTTAAGCTTTGCACCTTCTGTCCTTCAACCCAATTCTGAATGGAATTTACAGGAATGCCTGTAAATTTCGCAGAGTTCTCAGGATACTGAGCCATGCTAGCCTACAGCAGCAAGCGATGAAGTATGTTCAGTGCTTCCTGCCGCCCTGCATTATGCTTTGTTCTCACTTGGGCTTCCGACAACCACTTCCCAAAAACCTTCCTGCACCTGAGTTCCTTTCTCAGGGTCTGTATTCAGGGAAAACCAAACAAAGACTGGCATCCTCAACCAGTCATATCTTTTGGTTGTGGTCAAAGTCTAATATCCATTCCTATGACAATTATCTTGCAGACAGGACAGATATTTTTCAAGATGCTGGCCGATGTGGCTGACTGCCGTAGAGTGGTTAGGAGTGGCTCAATTCTGCTTTTCTACAAAAATTAAGAGTAGCATTTTCTTCCAATATCCTTGCTTAGTTAGAGAAGAAAGAAAGAAGGAAGAAGGGAAAAAGTGAGAGGGAGGAAGCTTAAGGAAGAAAATGAATGACCTATATTCCCTCTGACAATTTTTACTACAGAATTAAAGATAACTTCAGCCACCCTAACCAAATTCTGAGCTTTACCTCCAAATCCAAGACTAGAGCCATTGTAAACCCATGAGAACCCTTAGGATGTGTTAGCAAGTAAATTAGCTGTCAGCACCTGAGACCTGGGAACACACCCAGTCCCCCAGGGAAGCTGGACCCAAGGGTCAGAGGACAGCACTATTGTAGCCTAGTGTCCGTAATGGGAAACAGATGCTTCCAGCTGTCACCTGCCATCAGCCTGCTCACAGACTGTTTTTGGCCTTGGCTCCTTCTGGACCAATCCAGCTGTGTAAACACACTTTTATCCACAAGCTGTCTGTGGGAGCAGCCAATGGATCTGCCTTTTTTTTCTGTTAGAAGAGCCTGCCTGTGTTGAAGGCAAGGCTTAACTCATTAGAATAACAATTAAACAAAGGTAGGGTTGTTGTTTTTTTTTCTTTTCCTTCTCTTTGTAATTTTTAGCCTCTATTTGCTTTGCTATCAGGATGTCTGGGTGGCCTTAGCTGATGGTTAGTCTACTGAAAGCTAAGGGGCAAAGGGAATCTGTTTGAAATACGAATGCTTTAAAGAAAGATGGAGAGGGAGTATGGGAGAACAGGATGCTTGAGTAACCACATGACTTTGGGAGTATCACTTAACTTCTTTGGGTCTCATTTTCCTTAATCTGTGAAATGAAGGGGTTAGACTAGCTTATCTGTACAGAATTTTCCCATTACTAATATTTTAAGTAATTTGTCATTTTCATGGCTTCTTAAACATATTCTTTCATTGAACAAATACTTTCTGAGCATATACCTTGGGTGCCTAGCAGTCTGGACAGCATTTTCAAAATATTAGCACTAGAAGACTTCTCAGAGCCCGGCTATGTAATAGGCACTTTCTTTTCTCTCTCCAAGTTCTCTTCTTTCTTCCCCCTGATAACCGTGTTCCTTGGGCTATGGAGACTGATTCCTACTCCCATTTTATGTGTCTTTGCTGGGTCTCCCAGCCAGAGTCTGGAGCAGGTGTGAAACACTTGATCCTGGTGTAGCTAATCACATACAATCCTAGAGCTATAAGTTCAGGCTCATGATTTATTCCAGGCCAATCAAAATTCTTCCTGAAATCTCATGTCATGGATTTTTAGAGAGAGAGAGTCTTCCATTTTTTTTTTTAAAGATTTTATTTATTTATTTGACAGACAGAGATCGCAAGTAGGCAGAGAAGCAGGCAGAGAGAGAGGAGGAAGCAGGCTCCCCGCTGAGCAGAGAGCCCAATGTGGGGCTTGATCCCATGACCCTGAGATCATGACCTGAGCCGAAGGCAGAGGCTTTAACCCAGTGAGCCACCCAGGCGCCCCTCCTCCATTTTTTTAAAGTAGTCTCTATGCCCAATGTGGGGCTCAAAGTTGTGACCCCAAGATCAAGAATCATGTGCTCTACCGACTGAGCCAGCCAGGTACCCCAAGACAGAGAATCTTCTTTTATATATGGGGTTACTAAATTGAAAAGAGATAGTATCTGTGGCCTTTCCCTTTCCCTGTTGCATGGGAAAAGCCCAAATGGAGTTGGAAAAACTATGTGTTGGGAAAGGCCAACACAGAAAAAGAGGAGATGGAGGGCTTAGTTTGAAGGCTTTTCCCTCCCAGGTATGTGTACCAACCTCTTTCTCAGCCACTTTCAGATTGCTTTCTGTCACTTCCAACCAATAGAGACGTGACTGATACATCGTCAAACATTCTCACAGTGGTTGGGATTTGTCCAATGTTAGCTCTGCTAGTGCGTAGCAGAGCTGGGACCTTCTGGTTCCCAAACCAATAGATTTTCTAAACCACAGATCTTCTGACTCCCAAATCAATTCTTTTATTTTTCCGTGTTTCTTCCAACATTGTATGGTGAAATTTTCCAAACATGCAGAAAACTTAAAAAACAAAAAAGCAGCTACCTATATATCTACCACCTAGATTCACCCGTTACATATAGCTGTGCTTGCTTATCATATATCTAGCCATTTCTCTATCCAGGCAAAAAATCTATCTCATTTTTAAAATGAGTTTCAAAGTAACTTACAACCAGTCCTCTTTTTGTCATGCTGTATCTCACCCTTATAGACATGGTGGTATGTTGGATGGGGCTTGGATGGGTCAACTGGCTTGTCCATATCCATGATGTGCAAGGGCCCTCATGGCAACAGGACAGAACCAGGGATGGGAAAGGAAGGCAGCTGGAAATGAGTCAGAGGCCACCATATATTAAGAGTGGTAAGCCTGGAGGAGACACACGCAAATACGCAAAGATGTAAGTGGACAAAATAATTTTTGTTAGTGATGAGTGCTACAAAGAGTGTAAAGCACAGCAATATTATAGAGCCTTTTTGTGTGTCAGGGAATACAGTATCATATCAGTCCTAGGAAAGCTTCATGGTGGACATGACTTTGGGATTCTATCTCAGTGAAGAAGGCAATTAGCCATGTCAAAATCTGGAACAAGAAGTTTGGAGCAGAAGAAAGAGCAAGTAAAAAGGCCCCAGAGCTCCCTAATAACATAAAAGAAGCGTGGCACAGTATCCTCCATCTCCTCTCCACCACCTCCTCCTCTCCCCTGACTCCTCCTCCCTCTCCTTTTCCATCTTCTCCTCTTCATCACCACCATCATCAAACATCCTCAATAGATTGGAAGTACATGTGATATATTCACTAGTGAATCATTGCTGTTTCTAGGTGAGTTGAATTATTACATCTTGTTTGTAACTCTATTGGTCAAATGGTTATTTTCATAACTCCACCAGTCACTTTCTGGACAAAGATCAACAGCTCCAAGGGTAGTTTTGACACACAGAAGCCCCATAAGCCTACAGAAACAAGCTGGTCCTAAACAGGAACATGATGGTCTTTCACAATTTTGCTGGTCCAAAGAACAGGCTCAAATTACATCCCAAACAACTCATGGTTTCTTATGCTGCTCTTTTAACATCATAATTGGCAGGCTCTTGGCCAAAAAAATTGTTGGTTTATCTTGTGTAAATGGCTTAAATATGTGTTTTAGCATTAAAATGATCCAAAACCAACACTTTGCATTGCTTTCCAGTGCCTTTTTGACCTGCCCTCACTGGAAACCAGATTAACTTAAAGCTTTATTCTTGAAATGTCTTAATCTTCTGAGACCCATTCTGCCTTCGTTGGTTTCAGGATCATGAAGGTATGGGCCTCTTCAGTTTCTTTTATTTTCAGTAATTCTTTTCTTTAATTGAGGAGATATTTGTTCATAAATGAGCCAAAGAACATATGCTTCAAGTTTTATTTTTATAGTTTTTTAACCATGCCATGAATAATGTCCAAAACATCAATATTAAACCAAATTAATCCCATAACGGATCAGAAGGACATTTGGATCTAACACGTAGTCAACTGCATTTTTCTTTTTCTTTTCTTTTTTTTTTTTTTTTAAGATTTTCTTTATTCATTTGACAGAGAGAGACACAGCAAGAAAGGGAACACAAGCAGGAGGAGTGGGAGAGAGAGAAGCAGGCTTCCTGCTGAGCAAGGAGCCCAATGCAGGGCTAGATTCCAGGACCCTGGAATCATGACCTGAGCCAAAGGCAGACGTTTAACAAATGAGCCACCCAGGCACACTGTCAACTGCATTTTTCTTATTCAACTCTACAGAAATGGTAGAATTGGATTAGAAAAGTCAGAAATACCCTTAGAAACAACAAAATGGAATTTTTTTAATGTAGAAATTATATATACCACAGTTATTTAGAGCCAGAATTATCATTGGAAAAGCTTATTTCTTGGGAGCAAAACTGTATTTATTAAGGGCAACTGTATCCCAAGTACGAGGGTGTCTCTCAGAATCCTCAAAATGTGAATTTTTGCACATACAAATATGGATGCATTGTCACTTTGCAGTAATATTTCTACAAGTAGGGTTGGAAGAAGATGCATTGAATGCTGCTGGCACTTCCTCAGATCCCCTCAGATCTCTTCCCTTGTCTTCTGTATTTTTGCTTTTAACAGCGAGCACTTGTGACTCTCTTCAGAGGCCATCCCTTGGGCTGCTGAAGACACATTGCCCACGTTACTGAGAACGGGACATGTCTGGGAGTTCATATCCCACTAGTGACTGGTACTAAACTATGAAGCCCTTCTCCCTTCCCTGGAAAAAGTAACTAATTTTGAGGTATAATTTCAACTCTAGGGCCTCCCTGGGGGATCTGGCAGAAGCTGGGGCTCTGCTGGAAGTCACTTTTTGCTTGGCGTCTTTCTCTCTCCATCTTAGCTCCCAAACATTGCTACCTATTTCTCTCAGAAGTCCCTCTTTAACATAGGACTTGCACATGAGTCTTCATTGCAGAACTTGCTTCTGAAGAATCCTGTGTAAGACCTGAGATGAAGTTCATCTGTTCCAAACCTCTTGTTCACAGAAGATTAACCCAACCTATCAATTCTCAAATATTTGTTACAGGCCTGCTAAGTTTTGGGTCCAGTCCAGTCATGGCAAAGTAGATCTCTAGGAAAGTGGAAATGACAGAGTTCCTCTGACCCAAGGCACAACTTATCTTCCATCAGAGCCAATGGAGGGTGTTACCAATGACAAATGGAGGAATTCTCTCCCACATTTCAGTACCATTCATACTTTATTAACCAACATTCACGGAAGCTGGGTGAGGGAGAAACCAATGAAGATCAATTGGAAAGTTACATGAATCATCTATACCAATGGGAGATAGGCCGGTAGAAAAATATCTGTAGATTTGCCCAAGTCCAACAGCATTCAGTGAGCAACTCTGAAAGATTATTATTTGATTATTAATACCATTTTCTTCTAATCTCTATTACTTCTCTCTAAATTTTGCAAATATATAACATAATGACAGTTAAGAAATTATAGGAAATGCTCTTATTTTCCCCAAGATACCCTAAACACTATTGTGAGGAGCTGCCAGTTAAAGCACCTCTAATCTCATTGTACTTTTTAATTTTTTTTTTTTTTTTTTTTTTTACAGACCGAGAGAGAGATCATAAGTAGGTAGAAAGGCAGGCAGAAAGAGAGGGGGAAGCATGCTCCTTGTCAACCAGAGAGCCTGATGCAGGGCTGGATCCCAGGACCCCGAGATCACAACCCAAGCTGAAGGCAGAGGCTTAACCCACTGAGCCACCCAGGCACCCCCTCACTGTTCTTTTTAATCATCCATGAATATTCGCTATCAGCAATGGATACTTCCTAGTTTCTAATTAGTCATGTAATTTTTTTTGCACAGCCACCTGGGTGCTCAGTACTTTGAATTGCCAGTGAGAAACATGGATAAAGAGAGGATGTTGGGCCTGGTACTCCTCTTTTTTTGTTTCCTAGAACCCATTCTAAACAAGCGAACAAAAAACTATGTGCTTCCAATATCATCTGTGGTTGGGAGAATAACGGCCATTTGCAAACCCAGATTGTTACCTGTGCTACTTACAAACAGGTATCAGAGTTTCCCACAACCCCCTCCTCAGGTTTGATTAATTAGTTAGAACCACTCACAGAATTTAGCAAACATTTTACGTACATGTTGAAAAGAAAATCACAGGCTCAAATTGGTATCACTTAGGCCAAGTCACCAAACTGCGGCTTAATACCCAACCTAACTGCAGTTTCAATCTCCTCCAGAAATGAAGTCTTAACCTGCCGGTCAGGAATTCTCTGATACGACTAATGAGGTAATCTGTCACATGAGCCCTCTCCATCCCCCAAAGGAAGGTAATCCACCTAATGAGACCCCCTGCCCTTTCCTCTGAGCAAAGGTGACCTTGCCTGGAATAATCCTTTCTTCTCTTCTGCTAATAACTTTCTTGTTCCTCACTCCTTCCTGCAAAAACCTTTCGTTTTATAAACTCCTTTGGAGCTCCCCTTCTACTTTCTAGTTGGGGATGCTGCCTGATTCATGAATTGCTTAATACAGCCAATGAGGTTGAATTTCTGCTTTTGTTTTTGTTTAATTTTATTTATTTGACAGAGAGAGAGAGATCACAAGTAGGCAGAGAGGCAGGCAGAGAGAGAGAGGAGGAAGCAGGGCCCCTGCTGAGCAGAGAGCCTGATGTGGGGCTCAATCCCAGGACACTGAGATCATGACCTGAGCTGAAGGCAGAGGCTTTAACCCACTGAGCCACCCAGGCACACCTGTTTTTGTTTTTCCAAAATGTATTTATTTATTTGAGAGAGAGAATGAGAGTGCACCAGTGAGGAGAAGTGGAGGGAAGATGCAGAGGGAGAGAGTATCAAGCCAACTGGGTGCTGAGCTAGAAGCACCCAGGGTCTCAGGACCCTGAGATCATGACCTGAGCTAAAACCAAAGGTCGGGTGCTTAACTGACTATGCCACCCTAGCACCCCTGAATTTTTGTTTTTTAGCATGAGATTAGCATTTTATTGTAAAAGGCTCTAAGTCAAGAAGGGTCATATAGAAGGATGCAGAAAAAAGCATGGAGCTTCTTGCCCTCTCTAGGCACACCGCTCCCCCAGCAAGCACCTCCATGTATTCACCAACCCCAGAAGCTCTCTGAACCAGTCTATTAATAACAAAAATTCAACCAAGAGGCACCTGGGTGGCTCAGTTGGTTAAGCCTCTGCCTTTGGCTCAGGTCATGATCTCAGGTCCTGGGATTGAGCCCTGAGTCAGGCTCTCAGCTCAGTGGGGAGTCAGCTTCTCCCTTTTCCTCTCCCCCTCCCCCTCCTTGCACTTGATGTCTCTCTCTCTCTCAATAAATAAATAAATTCTTTTTTAAAAAGTCAATGAAATAAAATTTAAAGATTTAGCTGGCTTTATTAATCAATTCATAAATTGGGCAATATCCCATCTAGTAAGTAGAGAGGTGCTCTCCTTGCTACAGAAAAGGAAAAATTTGTTAAAGTAGAGAAGGAATGAGCAATAGGAAATTATAAGCAAAAAAAAAAAAAAGTCTATTGTTTTAGGCAAGGTTGCCCTTCTAAGGGGAACAGAAGGGGTCTATCAGTAAATTTCCTAGTGCTGACTAGGAAATTCCATGTTGGCTGGTTAAAGTTTACATGTGGGGGCAGCTGGGGGGGCGGTGCTCAGTCTGAAACCACGGTTATGTTATGTTTGGTATTAACCCTTGGTTTACTGACTTGGAGTCTTAAGTGACACCATTTTGGGCTGTGATTTTCTTTTCTTTTTTTGTGTGATTTTCTTTTTAAAAAGTCCTTTCTGGTTTTTATGAGGGCTTAATTACATTGGCATGGTTGATTAAATCATCAGCCTTTGGTGATAGATTGAACCCTTTCCCTGAAGCCAGGGAGTTGGGACTGAATTCCAACCCTCTAAGCACATGGTTGGTTCTGCTGGCAACCAGCCGCTGTCCTTAGGTGGAGGTCCAAAAGTCGCCTCATTAAGATAACAAAAGAAACTTTACTGCTCTCATCACTTAGGAAATTCCAAGGGTTTTAGGAGAAATGTGTCAGGAATCAAATACAGGAGTCCCTTATCCACAAGGGATACATTCAAAGTCTCCCAGTTTCCACTGCTGAAACCGAAGATAGTATCCAACCTTATATCTTCTAAGTTTTCTGCTATACAAACATACCTATGATAAAGTTTAATTTATAAATTAAGTGCAGTAACAGATGAACAACAACAACATAATAAAATGAAATGTTATAACATCATACTATAATAAAAGTTATGTGAATGTGGTCTCTCTCTCTCTCTCTCTCAAAATATCTTGTGGTATTGATTTCACTGTTCCTGTGATGATGTGAGATGAAAAAATGCCTAGGAGATGAGATGAAATGAGGGGAATGAGGTAAGCATTGTGATGTTGGGTTGAGTTCCTACTGAACTTCAGACCAGGAATGGTCAGAAGGAGCATCACCTGCTTTCTGACTGAGGTTGACTGTGGGTCCCCAAACCTCAGGAATTGAAACCCCAGATAAGGAGAGGACTACTGCATGTATTTCTTACTAAAAATCATGATGTCATACAAGGCAAAATGAAAGTAAGATTATGGATGGAATTAAAACTATCAACCAGCTGATTTTAAAATGAAGAGATTATCCTAGATTACCCAGCTAGGTACAACGTAATCAGTAGGGCCCTTAAATGTGGAAGAAGGAATCAGAAGCATCAGTGTCAGAGCAATGCTATGTGAGAAAGACCTGGATAACCATTGCTAGCTTTGAGGATGAAGTGGGGCCATGAGCCAAGGAGTGTGAGCAGCCTCTAGGAGCTGGAAAACTTGAGAAAACAGACTCCCCTAGAGCCTCCAGAATGGAACCCAGCCCTACTGATGCGTGGATTTTAGCCCAGTGCGATTCATTTCATACTACAGAATTGTAAGATTATAAATTTGTGCTATTACAAGGTTTGTGGTAATTTGTTCTAGCAACAATAGTGAAGCAGTATACCATCTGCTTTCCAGGTTCATTGCAGCTTCTGAAGAAAGTGCAAAACTCCTCCTGTGTCATAGCCACAATTCTTTTGTTATTTACTCAGTTTGACTTCCATGACCGGCATTTGAAATGGCCTACCATTCTTTTTGGCTGTCACTGGGGTTTTCTGTATTTTCCCAGCCTTTTGTCTACAGAACTCAACTGCAATTATGTTTCAAGTGCTATCACTTTCTTCTGGCCTCAGTACAAAACTAACACCAACCACCGTGAATATTTTCAAGCTTAGGAATGCTAGTTCCCCTTGCAATTTACAGTTCGGGGTATCTGGCTTCCTTTTCTGCCTTCCCTTCCACCCTTCTATTCTGTTTAATTTGAGATTCTGAAGATATGATGTTCAATGATGTTAGCAATAAAGAATGAAATCCAGATGGGTTATGACAACTGAAAGAAAATTTTCAACTCCTCTGGACAAGATACATTAAGATCAAAGACCCAGAGTGATGACATCAGTTTCACTAAGGCCCCAAATAACTCCACATGCATTTACTCACACACTCATTTATTCATTCAATTGAACGTTAACAAATATTTATTGAGTGCTGACCATGTGCTAGAAACTGTTCCAAGAGCAGAAGATTCATCCATAACAATGATCTTTGCCCTTGTAAAACTTATTTTTTGGGGTAGGGAGACAGGAAATAAACTAAACATTTAAGTAATCTATGGTGAAGATGGTAAGCTCAATGAGAAAAAAAAAAAGAGCAGGACATGTAAGACGGACTAGGGTTGCTGCAATTTAAGTTGAGTGGACAAAGACAGCTTTACTTTAAAAAGCAGTATTTGAAGAAAGGCTTGAATAAGTGAAGGGGCCAGCCATTTCACATGAAAGAAGCAACCAGTTCAATGGCCACAAGGCAAGGGCAAGGGTGGAGGGTTTGAGGAGCAGCTAAATCAGTGTAGCTGGAGCAGAAGCAAGGGGGGAGAGAGTTATGGGATGAGGCAGGGAGACAGTTAATGGGGGGACTTTGAATGAAATAGGGAGCTGTGATCTGTACTCAGTTACAAGATGTGAGTCCCCCCACCCCCAATATTAAGCAATTCTCTGACATCAGCTGAATGTCCTACAATTGAACTCAATTCTGACATTCTCTACATGGAGATATTGGGGGTGGGGGGACTCACAGGTTAAAGACTGAGTCCTACAAGACTGCTTCCCTGCCACCCCACCACCAGCTTTAGATTGAAGGCTTTAGTGATCCCATCCTTCGGTTTGATTAAAAGGCAACACCAGCTAATAGAACTTAGAGAAACATCGTACTTACTAGACTATCAGATTATTATACAAGGGTATAACTCAGGAACAGGCAAATGGAAGAGTTGCAAGGTATGTGGAAAGGGTATATAACTTCCTTGTCTTCTACAAGCTTGGCACACTCCCCAAACCTCCACGTATTCACCCACTGGGAAGTTCTCTAAGCCTTGTTTGGTTTGATTTTGTTTTGCGGAGGCTTCATTACATAGACAGTTGAACCCAATCCCCAGCCCTTCTTCTCCTCTCCTGAGACTGAGGAAGTGGAACTAAAAGTTCCAACCCTTCATTCATGTTGTTGGTTCCCCTGACAATGAGCTCCCATTCCCAGGTGCTTTCCAAAAGTCACGTCATTAACATAACAAAGACATCATTATACCTCTCATTGCCAAGGAAATTCCCAGGGTTTTAGGAGCTCTGTGCCAGGAGTGGAATGAAGACCAAATATATATTCCTTATTATATATCACAGTATCACAGAAGCCATTATATAATTTTAAGACCAAGAGGAACATGAGCTTACCATTTTTTTTTCCAGTTTTATTAATTTAAATAGTCTCTATACCCAACGTGGGGCTCAAATTCACCACCCGGAGATCAAGAGTCCCATGCTCTTCCAACTGAGCCAGCCAGGTGCCCCAGATCTTATCATGTTTTATTTAAATGGGCTATTCTAGTTGCTAATGCTCTACTAAAGAGAATCAATGGAGAAAGAAAAGGGACACCATGCATGAGACAATGTTAGTAATCTATGAAATAGATGATGGTGGTGAGGACCAGAGTGGTGACAATGGGTGTGATAAGAAGTAGTCAGATTCTGGTTACATTTCAAAGGTAGAGCCAAGATGATTTTATGTTTGATTGCACACATATTATGTGAGAAAAAGAAAAATAAAAGATGACTCCAAGTTTCTTGGTCTCAGGAAGGATGACATTTTCAATTAATGAAATGCAGAAGGCTATAGATGGAAGACTTCATGGAGTAGGGGAAGATCAGAAGGTCAAATTGGGGCATGTTACCTCTGATACATCTAATAGATAGTCACTTGAAGCTACCAGCTTGATAGTGGGATATATGAGATAGAGTTCATGGGACATTTCTGAGTTGAAAATATATATTTGAGAGTCATAAACATATAGTTCATGTTTAAAGTCATTAGAATAAAAATGAGATCACCTAAGGAAGTGAGTGTAGATAAAGAAGTCAAAAACTGTGTCCTGGCATTCAGTACTAAGATGCCAAGGATATGAGGAAGAACCCACAAAGAAGGCTCAGAAGGAGTCATGGGAGTAGCAGGTGTTAAAATTCAAATGAGTAAATTTGAAGATCTAATTGGCTTTATTAAGGGGTGACTGGATGGTTCAGTTGGTTAAGCACCTGGGTGGCTCAGTTGGTTAAACTTCTGACTCTTGATTTCAGCTCAGGTCATGATCTCAGGATTGTGATCAAGCCCTACTGGGCTCTGCACTGGGCGTGGACCCTGCTTAAGAATCTCTCTTTCTCCCTCTCCCTTCGATCCTCCCCACCCCCATTACCCTCTCCTTTCTTCTCTAAAAAATAAAATAAAATAAAATAAATAATGGGCTTTGTTAAATGAGTCACAAATCATGCAGCATTCCATCTAGCAAACAGAGGGGAGCTACGCTGAGCTATACTAAAGAAAAGTTTTTAAAGGAGAGAGAGAAGGCATACAAAAAAAAAAAACGAAAAGAAAAGAGAGAAAGAAACAAAGATTTATTAGTAAGGAATGCACAGTTTATGCAAGGTTGCTCACCTAAGCAGAGGGGAAGGGGTCTATCTGTAGATTGACCAGGAAATTCCATGGTTAGGAGTTATATTCCTGGGGGTTACAACTGTAGTTAAGTTAGGGATTAAATTTTTGTTTAGTGACTTGGAGCCTGAACCTAAATAATGCCATTTGGGGCCTGTGGGGTTTTCTTTGGTGGGGCAAGGGGTGTTGTTTTGGGTTTTCTAATTTTTTTATTTTTTATTTTTTTTTAAATTTTATTTATTTATTTGCCACAGAGAGAGATAAAGAAAGAGGGTGAGCATAAGCATGGAGAGTGGCAGGCAGAGGGAGAAGCAGGCCCCCCACTAAGCAAGGAGCCCCTTGCAGGACTCAATCCCAGGGTCCTGAGATCATGATCTGAGCCAAAGGCAGACGCTTAACCAATTGAGGCACACAGGTGTCCCTTGTTTTTGTTTTGTTTTGTTTTGTTTTGTTTTTTAACAGAGGAAAACCAGTAGAGATTGGGGACCTGAAAGCCAAGTGGTTAAGTGCTCTCAGGAAGAGGGAGTGACCTATTGTCCATTAGATACCAGTGTGGAAGCCATTGGTTAGCCTTGACTGTAGCAGTTTCTTGGAGTGTTCATGGCAAAGCATAATTTGAGTGAGTTTAAAAGGAGGGAAATACAGACAGCTTTTTTGAAGAGTTTTGGTTATCAAAACTAAAATGAAGCTAAGAACAAAACTATAGCAAGAGAAGTTAGGTCAAGAGAATGTTTTACAATGAGAAAAATAACAGCAAGGATAATTGTGCTGATGTGGATAATCAGATGGAGAAGGAAAAATGATATCAGAGCAGAGGGGAGACTTGTTGGGGCTATGTTCTTAAATAGTCCAAAGGAGACCATATAGGACAGTGGTTCCCAAGCTCTAGTGTGAATCAGAATTCCCAGAGGGCCTGCAAAAACCCAGATTGCTGGGCCCTACCCCAAAGCTTCTGATTCAGTAGATCTGGGATGGAACCTGAAATTCTACATTTTTCAGTTCTCCAGCAATGTTGATGCTGCTGCTTTGGGGATCCCACTTTGGAAACCACTGGTTTATTGGGAAGGAGATTGTTGACTCTAAACAGGAGTCCATCCATTAGTCTGCAGTAACAGATTCATTCATTAAAGTAGTTATACAGGAGGGTTTATTTTGGAAAGATGCGGCCGAGAAGACAAAAACTGCTAACATAGCCAATCTCTGTCTTAAGCTATAGGACTTACCAAGAACCTGGCATTGCTTCCGAAGAGAAGTCACTTGGGATAAGTCTAAGTTTGCATGCACACTACCTTCACCTCCACGCTAGCTGGGCCATTTTTCTGATGTGCAGCCAAGCAGAAACACTTGGTTCCCATAATCACTCAGTTTACATGATTGGAACGTCTCCGAGGCCACTCCTGGCTGAGCTTCTGCAGCATTCTTGGGAGTCCCAGGTGCATCACACCCCCAGCCTGCTCTTTCCAATGCATGTTCCACAACATCGCAAAAGAGCCTAACTAAATGTGATGGTGTTGTTTTACTGGCCCGCATTTGGAATTGTGATTAGCTGGGGGCCAAGCCAAAAACCTCAAGAAGCCCGAGCCTTGTATTTTCTTTTTTATTTTATTTTATTTTATTTTTTGTTCTTCTTGCAATGTTCCTCGCTTGCCAGAAACAGCCACTATCATTCAATCTTTCCATAACATTTTTTTCTTATTGCAGAGATGGGCGAATGTAACAACAGCAACTTCCCTCTGTATAGCTGTTAGGGATTTAAAAACAGTTTCATATTCAATTTATTAGGCTCACTTTATCTATGAGGAAACTGAAGCTCCCGGGGAGCTTTCAGCACTCCAGGTCTTTGAATTCTGAATTTCTTTTTTACATACAACCCTGTGGAAGTTTAAAGTGTGCGGTATAATTAGTCGACGTATGTTTATTGTGAAATGATCATTGCAGTGAAGCGTTGGGAACAATAATGCAATGAACCCAAGGCCCTCCAGGGTAAAAAGAAAGATCAAGGAAGTTAGTTAGTGGGCTCTGACTTAAGCAAGGAGGAGAACAAGATGGAGATCAGTACTTGCCCTCAAGGAATGATACAAATGAGAATGTATGTGTATGGTTACACCAAACCCTGGATAGAACCCGCAGTTGGATGACTTTGAACCTTCAACAGTTATCACATCTTTTTTTCCTATTCCCAACATCTTTTTTCCCTAGAATCATGCAAAATGAAACTGCAGATGATGGTGAAGAAGACTGAGGTCATGGACCTGAGAAATAAAGAGACAAAAGAGAAGAGAGAGGAGGAGGGAAGAGGACATGGGGAAGCGAAGAGGAAATTATAGCTCATTTGCTGTCAGGCAATAGGAAAAAAATGGAAAATCAGAGATGATCCTATCTAAGATAGGATGGCCCATCTCTGAAGTAGAAATTCAAGTAGAGGCCTCCTGCACAGGTCTTGAATGCCCTTAGATTAGAGAGCAAAAGGATTTGACAGAGAACTGTAAAAGGGTGAAAAGTGTGGTATCTCCCTTCCCCCAAGCCAATGCCTCATTCTAGGACGGGAAGTCCTCCAAACAAGTTTCCAAATTCAGGCTTTTGATGGATCCCACTTCCCAGAATGGGGTCCTGGCCTCCTTTTCCAATTGCAGAATATGAATCAGACTCATAGTTAATGATCCTGAAAAATAAAACAAGATGCTCCTTTTACTTGTAGAAAGAAATAAATACATTGTACGGTGATTTTCTGATGCATTTCAGAATAATCTTTGTGTTAACTCAGCGGGAAAGTAATTAGATTTCCTCTGAAAGAGAGAACATTATTTCCTACATTGAAACAAAAACAAAAACAAAGCAAAACAAAACCAAAAAACCCCAAAGTCAACTGATTCCAGGGCCAGGAGCTACTACAAATGTTCCTGTTTAAAAGAATTAGATCTGGGGCGCCTGGGTGGCTCAGTGGGTTAAGCTGCTGTCTTCAGCTCAGGTCATGATCTCAGGGTCCTGGGATCGAGTCCCGCATCGGGCTCTCTGCTCAGCAGGGAGCCTGCTTCCCTCTCTCTCTGCCTGCCTCTCCATCTACTTGTGATTTCTCTCTGTCAAATAAATAAATAAAATCTTTTAAAAAAAAAATAAAAGAATTAGATCTGACCTCACTTCTAGGGGACTCAGCATATGTGTCTTGGGCTTATTTTCCATTTGCTAATTAAAAGTTCCCTGTCAGCAGTATTTATCACTATTATTATTGGTGAGTGAATCATCCTCTTTTTCCACCAAATCTATTTTCCAGGCTCATGCCTTCTAAATGTTGGCTTACAACTCACTCACAGGTGCCAAAACAACCCACTCAGATGAGCCTTCTCTGCATTTCTCTGTCAAATCCTTTTGCTCTCTAATCTAAGGCTGAAAGTCTTAATTGAACAATAAATGCCTGCTTTTAAGATTTCCTGGATTGACATCTGTCTTAACTTTCAAGACAAACATTTTTTTTTACAGTCTTCTAAGACCAGGTTAGAGAGAGACCTTTAACATAAAAGAAATAGACTTGCCTTCAGCTTGGTGCCTTCCAGAGTAGAACTGTGAATTCCAAGTCTTACAAATGCATGGATTTCTAGGGCATTTGGTAGCTCCATACCCTTGGCTCAGGTCATGACCCTGGGTCCTGGAATCGAGCGAGCCCTGCACCGGGTGCCCTTCTCAGCAGGAAGCCTGCTTCTCTTTCTCCTGCTTCCCCTGCTTGTGTTCCCTCTCATGCTGTGTTTCTGTCTGTCAAATAAATAAATAAAATCTTTTTAAAAAATCAGAAAATTAATAATGATTCAATATTATTAACTAATCTGCAGACTTTATTCAAATTTTTCTAATTGTCCTACTAATCTCCTTTTTCTGTTTCAGGATCTAATCCAAGATCACATGTATTCAGTTGTCAAGCCTCCTTAGCCTCCTTTAGTTTGGGACAGTTACTCAATCTTTCTTCATCTTTCATGACTTTGACCCTTTGAAGAGACAGTTATTTGGGGCCACTTATTTTGTAGAATGTCCCTCAAATTGGGAAATCTACTTTTAAAGAATTACCTTCCCCTTTCATAGTCCTCCTTCCAAAATTCTGGGAGGGTATTGGGGTTTTACTCTTCTTCTACAGTTTAGGGACATCTTGAAAAATAAAGCCGCATACAAGTAATCTCATAAAAGCTTTCATGGTTCAGTCTGAAATCTGGTCATCTTTTTCAAAGAAACAATCAAATCAAGTGTAACCAGTTACAAACAACTTAAAACGGGTTTGAACCAGGGAGGAGACTTATTGCAACTAAGAAATCTGGAAGTAGGCTGAACTTCAGGAAAGGGCTGATCCCTCCAGGGTCTCTCTACGTTAACTCTCCTTCTCACAGTGTTGACTTTATCCCTGGCTGGGTCTTTCTGTCACAAGGTAGCTACCAATAGCAACTGAGGAGACAGACTCCCTCAATCACATTCAAAGAATCATTGTATGTTGTCTCTAACCCAGTCATTAGGGCTCAAATATGGAATTTACTCAGTCCCTTAAATCATCATAGCTCACCTCTTGAGCTAAGAGTAGGACCACTGCCACCCAGTTCACACGTACGATGCTTTCAGCAGAAATGGGTGCTATGTAGGCAATTAACTATGTCCACCACAAACCAGAATCCTTAGTGATAGAAGTGTGGATGAGTGTGGTATTATGGGGAAAGGAGATTCGGGGCAGGTGTGTCCCCATGAATGCTCAGTCAATGCTAAGAGGGAGTCAACCAGAATGTCAGAAAGAAGACAATCTGTAAAAATCAGGCAAGATAATTGAGAAATGGTGGTTTTATTGTTTTGGTATAACATTTTAAAAAAATTTCTCTTGATTACCTCTTTGACTTGCTGCTTATTCAGTAGCACGTTATTGAATCTCCATGTGTTTGTGAATTTTCTAGTTTTATTCACACAGTTAACTTCTAGCTTCATACTAGTGTGGTCAGAAATGATAGTTGGTACGACTGCAATCCTCCAAAACAAAAACATCTTTAGTCCCTATTTAGACCTATGCATTCGCAAGCATCTTCTGCACAACATTGGCCACATGGGATCGTGGCTGTTGACATTGGGAAAAGGGGATCCTCAGCCAGACAAGTTTGAGAAATGTTACCCATTAAACATGCCTGTGCCTCAATTCGCATCTTTTTGGCTCACTGTTTCACTGTAGCCAGTGCTGTGCCAACCCTGCCATGTGCAATAGGGTATATCATGTTTCTCTTGTTCTCTTGGCCAAACTGTCTTCTTCACAGCAGGCTGGGAGGACTGCAAGGAACCTGTTGAGAGCTCCTGATGAACATGCAAACCTAGCCATCCGTGTGAAGGAGATAACACCTACAGGAAAACTTTATTAAAGGTGGGTTGGAGACAATGAATAAAAGTGCCCTTTTCCATCTTTCAGGTAGACAATTCTAAGGTGCATTTAACACGGCTCCTCAGTGGAACTCTATATAGAGCCCCTTTGCCCACAGCAGTCTTCAACTCAACAGGGCACGTTGGAGTGGTTTTGTTTTTCTTTCTCTCTTCCATTTTCCCCGTTCCTCAAGATCACTTTAAAAAATTCCTTGTAGGGGCGCCTGGGTGGCTCAGTGGGTTAAAGCCTCTGCCTTTGGCTCAGGTCATGATCCCAGAGTCCTGGGATCGAGCTCTGCATCAGGCTCTCTGCTCAGCAGGAAGCCTGCTTCTCTCTCTCTCTCTCTGCCTCTCTGCCTACTTGTGATCTCTCTGTCAAATAAATAAATAAAATCTTTTAAAAAAAAATTCCTTGTACACAAACCCTTGTCTTAAAATCTCCTTTTTGGAGTAATCTAGCATTAGACTCTAGATGAAACAATATCATGTGGGTTTTTCTAGTGCCTATTTTCTCTGAGTCCATAATTTTTAGTGGACAGTATGATAATCTAATATTATTTATAGGATGCAGCATTCTCTAAATTAATTGGCATGGCAATACTTTTTTCTTTCATGAACACTTTGTGAGGCTAGTGTTCTGTGGTCACATTTTGGGCAGGACTGGCCTTAGCAAAAATCCTGGGTTTCACATGATGCAGTTTTAGTAGCTGCTTTCCAAGGTTTTCAGTGAACCCCTCCTTTTATCCGTGCCCTTGTGTTGGCCCACTCCTCACTCCCACATTGAATTCAGGCTGGCCTGGGGCTGTGGCAGGCAGTATAACCAGCAGAAATAACATTGCAGGCCTGGTCTTTAAGAGGACTGGCAATTTCTACTTACTTCTTGGAACATTAACCTCTGGGAGCCTTGAATTGGTATTTGAGAAGCTGGCTGCCTTGCTGAAGAGAACACGTGGAGGGGCCATGTGAAGAGGAGAGGTCTTGTGACCACATGGAAAGGTGAATCTCTGGATGATTGACTCCAGCCTCACCTACCACCTGACTGTAGCCCAAGCAAAACCAAGAGAAGAACTTCCCAGCTGAGGTCAATTAACCTATAGAATCATGAAGGTAAAATGTTTCTTGCTTTAAGCCACTAAGTTGTGGAGTGGTTACAATGTAGGGTATTACAGTGCAATAGATCACAGAAACCCTGGCAGAATAGAACTGACAATTGTTTAAGCTTCCAACATGGAGTCCTAAAACTGGGAATTAGGAACCATCATTTCAGTATTTGGTTGTCTTCCTTGGATGATTGCTTTCTTCTCTTAGTGTTACCTGTTAAATGATTTTGTGTGGGTTTTTTTTTTTTCTGTTCAAATTTGTTTTCAAAAGTGTGGGTCTCTTGTTTTGAGTCCTAGATCTAGATCTACCACTTATTTTTTCATGGTTTCTACCTCCCAGCATCCTTCTAAGCATCTGGTCATATTTTTCTGAAGATTCAACCTTTCCCATGTTCAGTCCTTGTACTGGGCCTGCCCTGACTCAATAGGGGAATGTAGAACACAGGCATGGCCAATTTTAGTATATGTGCTGCCGAAGCGAGCACAGAACACAGGCATGGCCAACCAGAAGTTTCTTTCCCCTGGCCAGAGTGATTGACAATGATTCAAGGTAACCAAGAAAAATCAGAGAATTCTACTTCAATGACCAGAAAATAAGCATCTTCTCTTCTGCTAGAATTGGGTTTGTGAGGATCTAAGCAAGAAAATTGAAGAGTTTATTGAACTAACACACCCCATCCTTCAGGTTCTAGCCTGGCCTCTATCTTAATGACCAGATGTGTGTATCCCGTGGATTGCCTGACATCTCCATTTAAATGTTGAATAGGCATTGCAACTTGGCTTGTCCCAAAACGACTCTGGGTATCCACATATCCCAAATATGCTTTTCTCATGGTCTTCTCTATCTCATAAATGGCTCCACCGCTGACCCAATTTCTTAAATTAAAAACCATGGAGTCATCCTAGATTTCTCTCTTTCTCTCAGATCACCCCTGATCCATCAGGAAACCCTTTCTGCTCTACTTTCAAAGAATATCAAAATCAAATCTCTTCTCATTGCCTCCACCAGTCTGCTCCAATCTATTGTTATCTCTTGCTTGGATTATTGCAAGTTTCTTGAAGATTTATCTCTTCTAAGCTGATACCTAGAGTTCATTCTCCACAAAACAGCCAGTGATCCTTTCAGCCAAAAATCTGACTGGGTCACCCAAACAGCTTGAAACCCCCTTAGTAATAATCTCCTTGAAATCTCTTGTCTCACTCAGTAAAGGCTTTACCTTGTTTGATGCTCTCCTGGATCCAACTCCCAATTAACCTCTGATCTTTCTCCTCCTACTCACCCCCTTTCTCCCTTTGCTCCAGCCACACTGGCTGCTATGTTGTTCTTTAAACTTCCCAGGCAGGTCCCACTGCAGAGCCTTTGGACCTCCAGCTATCTGTTTGCCAAGCTGTACCCCTAGATAGCTGGTGATTTGCTCCCTCACCTCCTTCATATATTACCTTATCACTGGGCATTAACTGATACTAAATATTTTATTATTAATTCTGTTAGGTGGTGCAATAGTGGTATTGTAGATTATGCTAAAAAATGTGATTATCTGTCATAATTGTATACTGTGTAGATAGAATGGTGTTGTGTGTGAATGTGATTGTGTGTGTGTGATGTGTGTGAAAATAGAAGGGAATAGGTGAAACAATGTTAGAAAAATGTTAACAGGTGAAACTAGATGGGTGAAATTGGGAAATGGTTTATTCAATCTTCTCTCCTTTTGTGTGTTTGAAATTTCCATACTTAAAGTGTCTTTAATTTACTTTATCAAACACTTCTTTCTGACCACAACTCTCTTACTCTTACCTTTTCCTGATTTAGTTATCTTCATAGTCCTTATCACCATCTGACACAATATACATTATTTATTTGTCTGTTTATCCTTCTCTTTTTGGTAGAACGTAAGTTCTATGAATATTTCCATGAATGTAAGAATGTAAATTCCACGAACATTTATCGAGCATAGCTGTGTGCTATTTACTGTTTAAAATACAATGTTTTGTTCATTATATCCCCTGCACCTTCAATGATTAACATATACCGTGTGTTCAAGAAATATTTTTTATTTGATTGTGATTTTTAATTTCCATACCATGAAGCTTAACATTTTATCAACAGAACAATCCTTTTAAAATATTAATCTGATCATGTCACTTTCCATCAAAAGACTAGAGTGGTTTCCCATTACACTTAGAATAAAATTAAGATCTTTACCAAAATCCAAGGAAGAATTTTGTAAAATTTTTAAATTTCTTTGGTTATGCCACTGATGGTGACACAACCATCAAAATGACACAACCATTCAAAAAGATAAGAAAGCAGGAAATCCTGAAATTCAAAGACAATATCACACAACAAGAAATTTCCCTGCATGTCTCAGCACTTTGTATTGTCCGACCTAGACTCTAACAGGACTTTAAATTTAAGTGGAAATGTATTTCCATTTAAATTATCGTCCCATTCCTAACAAGATAAAAATTAAGTAAATCAAATGAAGTTAAGGCTGCGTTTTCATCATAACTTTGCCAAGCATCATTCACTTTTTTAAAAATCACATTACTGTAACAAAAGTGTATGTAGTGTTGAGTCACCAATTCAGGCCATAGCTGTACGGCTGCAAGATCTACACATAAGAAATATTTTTTAGGGGCGCCTGGGTGGCTCAGTGGTTTAAGCCTCTGCCTTCAGCTCAGGTCATGATCTCAGGGTCCTGGGATCGAGCTCCACATCGGGATCTCTGCTCAGCAGGGAACCTGCTTCCCCCTCTCTCTCTGCCTACTTGTGATCTCTCTCTGTCTATCAAATAAATAAATAAAAATCTTAAAAAAAAAAAAGAAATATTCTTTAATTTAATGAAAAATATGCACAGAAAAGAATGACCAGATATGGAGAAGAGCTAAGATGCAAATGTTAAGAGTCTGAGCTCCTGGACTCAGCTGAACCTGAATACCTACTATTGGGCTTTGCAATCGTGTGAGCCAGTAAGCTCTCGATTTTTATTGGATCAGTTTGAATTGGTTTCTCAGGAAGAACTTGCAACAAAAAGAACCTTGACACAGTATGTAACTAAATGTCTCCAAATTTCTTTTCCAGGTAGCAATACAGGAAAACTATTACTTTCTGTCCAGCCTACCTCATAGACCTGTTAACATTTGTGAGGCCCAACTGAATGACTAGATATGGAAGCACATTGCTGACTTCAAAATAGTTCTGCAATGTGTACTCACAATTATGCAAATAATAGAATTTTTGCATTACAAGGAAAGTTAGACTGGGAAACTATACTACTTAAGAGTTACCAGAAAAGTCATTCTGGCTGCCCAGAGTTTTCATCCAGGGAAGGAAACAACCCAGCTCCACTGAAAGAGAACCAAGAATAAAAGTACTCTGTAAGTTAAAAAAGAAAAGAAAAAGAAGGGGGGGAGGTTACAGATAACCATTCCCAGACCCATTCTTTTTATGGAACAGGCCAAGAAAACACCAGTATTTTGTTCAAGGTCACACAGCAACTTTCAGTGGCAGAATCAGGACCAGAAACCCAAATCTCTTGGCTTCCAATCCCATACTCTTTCCAACACCACAAATGTACAGTTTCATTCTTCTGAAGTTTTTTTCTTTGTTTTTTCTTCCTCTAAATTTTTCGAGAAAAATCATAGTCTTGGGGATCATATTCGAAGTCTCTTCCATTTCAGTATTTGACCTATGGAACAACTTGCAAACAAAATAGGGAGACAGAAAGGAAGTCTCATTCCCGTATTCCATGGTTTCCCTGCCCAAGAAAATCTCAATGGCTGAAGCTGTTGGTTGCCATCTATTCTTTGAGGGTCTGGGACCTTTCTTCCAAAGTCTTTTGGTTCTGAGATCTTTAAATTACATTGGTCTTATATTAATTCTTATAGGTCTTTTCATAAACACTGAACTAGTAATAAAAGAAGATCAGGGTGCCTGGGTGGCTCAGTAGGTTAAGCCTCTGCCTTCAGCTCAGGTCATGATCCCAGGGTCCTGGGATAGAGCCTCGCATTGGGCTCTCTGCTCGACAGGGAGCCTGCCTCCCACTCTCTCTGCCTGCTGTTCTACCTACTTGTGATCCCTCTCTCTCTGTCAAATAAGTAAATAAAATCTTAAAAAAAAAAAAAAGAAGATCAACTTTCGAAGCAAAAGGAGAAAATATTCACAAAGTGAATGTGTGGAGTGCATCAATGAGGGGGATGTTGGGTGGAAGAGTAGAGATCACAGGAGTGTTTGAAGATCTGGGGTCCATTCTCACGGAGCCATTTCTAGGCTAATGATCAACCTTTGGGAAATTGAGCAACACAAGCTTTAGTATCCTGACTTCTGTCTTCTTGACTTTTCTGCAGCCACCATCATCATCTTGCTCTGTATTCCTATTCCTGACTCTCTGTCTCTTAACTTGTTTTGAGATGGGAAAAAATGTCAAGTTGGCAGTTGCATGCAGAGATCTGAATTTCAGAAGATATAGTTTTGAGTCATTCCTGCCTCAGGGATTGCGTTGGCTGTAGGAAGCTGACTCACCCAAGATCACCTCTTTCCAGGGGCCATTCCCATCCAATGACTAACCAATGCTGGAACTCAAAGGCCTGGCCATCTCAGCTTGACTCAGAACAACTCTGAAGACCTGTTCTGTCTTCTGAGCTTCTCCTGAATTGATGGAGTCTGTTAGCTCCACACTGCAGCTGAACTTTCCCCCTCTGTCCACTCCTGCTTCTTTCTCCCACTTTCTTCAGGCATTGATCCCACAAACACTCCCCAGTAAACATCCTGCAAACCAAATTCCATCTCAGAGTCTCAGAGTTCCTCCCAGTGAACCCAACCTGCAAGACACTCCTTCATCTCATTCTTGTTTCAGTTATTCCCCTGGGCTCCCTATTTCCTGATGCCCTGATGTCCCTTCCTCCCGTTTTCCCAAGAACTAACTTGACAACTTGTTTTCTGCTCAGTGGTTTCCCAAGACCTGCCACTCTAGCCCGTCGCTCTTAGACTCACCACCCACGAACACCCTCTAGTAACCTGATGAGTCCTACTAGCCTCAGCTCTATTTTGTGGATCCTGACCTTAGTGTCTTGGGACAGGGTGAGGACCACACTGTCTGGGATGGAAAAACAGAATGTATGATAGAAGCATACTGAAACAGCCACGGGATCCACTGAAAGTGGGCAACCACAATCCAAGATAGAGGTTATGACACACCACCCACATCCACAGGCACCACTTAAAATCCTGTGAATGACACTTCAAATCACTAAGCTGTCACTGAAATACCAGAGCACACTAGAGTTGTAAGATCTCCATGAAACTTGGATAGGAAATAAAACACATTCTTTCTTTCAAAACTGGCTACGTTTTGCACAGATCCACCACAATTTCTGAGCATGTCAAAGTTTCCCAACTTGTAGACATATATATAGTCTTCTTACACTGTTATTATTTACTTACTACTATTTAATTATTTTAAACGTCCTTATACTTTGTCCATAATCAATTTGCTTTTCCAGTGGAGTTGTGTTGTTTATAAGGTGTCCTGTCAACTACTTATTTGATTTAGTTTCTGGAGATAAATATTTAATGAATAAATATACACATATGAGAATGGCTGGACTCTGGTACTAACGTCATGATTTGAGTTTCTGGAGCCAGCCAGACCCAAAGATCTACCCCTGCACTTCCCTGTTATGTGAGTTAACATAGTCTCTATTTTGCTTGTGCCAGTTTGAGTTGAGTTTTCAACAAAAGAATCTGTAGTTGGGAGACCCCTGGCACACCACATGAACTTGGGAAAGTCACTGTGTGTCTCTAAACTTGTTTCCCAGGTAGCAAAATGGTAAATGTATAAACCCTGCCTACCTTACATAGGTAGCCGGTACCATCATATTCCCTCAAGTGTGACTATCACCTAAATTCCAGCTGCCAGCATTTCTATCCCTTTTTGTGAAGGTCTCTTAGTTAGACCAGGCGCTGCCCGACTCTGCTGGCCGTGAGACGGGTCCCGGAGCAGCCCTCAGGTAAGAACTAGTCTATGAATACCTCAGCTCCCTCAGGCCTCAGGGGGGCTTCCTCTAAAGAGATCATTCTGTACTGTGTCCAAAAGGACTCCAGTAGAATTAGGCTTTAGCTGTCCACAGTACCTTTACCTATCAAACAATTTGCCCTTTATTGGCTTCCTTCCCTTTCCTGTGTCCCTTCCCTACTCCCCCATCAGTGTTTCCTGGGATCTTGTCCTATATAGAGTACTAGTGCTCAGATTCCTCTCAGAGTCTGCTTCTGAGGGAGTCAATGAAGACAGTTAGTCCTTTCCGATATCTCAT
The DNA here is from genome assembly GCF_020171115.1 of Neogale vison. Taxonomy (NCBI): domain Eukaryota; kingdom Metazoa; phylum Chordata; class Mammalia; order Carnivora; family Mustelidae; genus Neogale; species Neogale vison. The sequence goes on from NC_058098.1 coordinate 38,971,173, forward strand.
AAAGTCCAATGTCTCCTATGATTTACCCCTGTTCACAACATGGCTGAGTTTTCATTGGCCGAAGTGGTTTAAACTCAGACCGTCATTATATATTTACAAGCATAAAAGCTGTGATAACTTCCCTGACATAGAACCAGTTGTTGTTAAACTCTTCATTTTATTCTCTACACAGTTGTGCGTATCTTAAAGACAACTCTCCAAAAATATCCTTTTCAATAGATTCTGCAGATAAAGGGATAAAAGACTTCTAAACATGCTGTCTTATTTTAAAAACAGCTGGAAGCATGTGTGCACTTATAGAATCAATTCTATAAACAGCATTAGTGTGAATGAAGCTGGAATATATTCCCACATGACAACTGAGAGTCCCACAGAAATATGCTGGCTGAAAGAGAATTTACTGTGGCTTAAGAGAAGCTTTCACACATGGGAAGAAAAGAAATGAGATGCCTCTTAATAAGCCAGTCCACAGTCTACAAACTAAGTGCACCTAACACAAGACTGTGAGTGGCAACCAGAGCCTCAAAACAAAGAGGACTTGCCAGATGGTCCTAGTGTGGGAAGACCACTGGGCCCTGTTGGTCTTATCAGTGACACCTGTTCTCCCAGCTGGGGCGCATTACTGGTGGTGTCATCTTCAAAAGCAAAGGACAGCAAACATAATCCAAAGGAGAATCAGAAATGCGGGCAGATGGGGCTGATGGCTTGATTAGCAGGTCCCTCTACTTAGGGAGCTGGACTGGAGCCATCACATCGTCTGTTTCCTGTGCTGGTGGTCCCCGGCGCTCATCTTGGCAATGACCCACCACTTGCAAAGTTGTTGCAGACGGCTAGGAACTTCCTCTCTCACTGCAATCTTCTCCCCACTACCCTCCATTCCACTACCCGTATCCAAAACTAGGATTCACTTAACCAGAGGCCATCATTGCTTTATGGATGTCCTCAGACCTACGTGCTCCGGCTCCTCAACTCTAATCAGAGTTGTAGGCCTCCTTAAAATAAAATAATTGTGTGAATACACACACACACACACACACACACAGACACATATACTAGGCAGGTAAGTAGATAATAAAGGAAAAAAATAAACTTAGTTTATTGCAATAAAAATGTTAAATTTTTGAATTTTATTCTTTATAGCTTTATTGAGATATAATTGACATAAAACATTGCCTGAGGTAAGGCGTACAACATCTTGATTTGATACACTTATATATTGCAAAATGATTACATCATAGCATTAGCTAACACCTCCTGGCTAATACCTCTATCTTTTTACATAATGACCATTTCTCTTCTGTGGGGAGAACACTTAATATTCACACTTTTAGGAACTTTCAAGTATATAATACAAAATTATTAACTCTAATCACCATGTTGTACACTAGATTCCCAAAACTAATAATCTTATAGCCAGATTTGACTAACATCTCCCTACTTACCCAACCTCCAGCTCCTGGTAACCCCCACTCCACTCTCTGCAATAGAGATGCAGTAATATTTTAACAATTGGCGAATATGGGTGAAAGATATAGGGAATTTCTTTATACTGTTCTTAAAACCTTACTCTAAGTCTGAAATTATTTCAAAATTAAAAATAAAAAAAGAGGGGCACGTGGGTGGCTCAGTGGGTTAAGCCGCTGCCTTCGGCTCAGGTCATGATCTCAGGGTCCTGGGATAGAGTCACACATCGGGCTCTCTGTTCAGCGGGGAGCCCGCTTCCTTCTCTCTCTCTCTGCCTGCCTCTCTGCCTACTTGTGATCTCTCTCTCTGTCAAATAAATAAATAAATAAAACCTTTTAAAAAATAAAAAAATAAAAATAAAAATAAAAAATGAGGGCACCTGGCTGGTTCAGTGGGTTAAGCCACTGCCTTTGGATCAGGTCATGATCTCAGGGTCCTGGGATCAAGTCCCACATCGGGCTCTTTGCTCAGCTGGGAGCCTGCTTCTCTCTCTCTCTCTGTCTCTCTCTCTGCCTCTCTGTGTACTTGTGATCTCTCTCTGCCAAATAAATAAATAAAATCTTTTTTTTTTAAATAAATAAATAATAAATTTTAAAAAAAGAGATAAACCTCAACTGTAAGGGCATTACTATAATTATGATCACAATAGGCAGTATTTTTTAATTATTAAAAACCGTCTTTTTAAGGCTGAACATGTAAAATCCTTTTTATTTAAGGATTATTTATTTATTTATTTGACAGAGAGAGACACAGCGAGAGCAGGAATACAGAGGGAGAAGCAGGCTTCCTGCCTAGCAGGGAGCTGGACGTGGGGCTCAATCCCAGGACCCTGGGATCATGACCTTAGCCAAAGGCAGATGCTTAACGGCTGAGCCACCAGGCACCCCCTTAAATTCTTTTTTAAAAATTATTTTACTTTACTCCTAGTTTTTATTGAAGTGAGATTCACATAGCATAAAACTAACCCTTTTATTTTATTTTATTTTTAAAGTTTTATTTAGTGATGCCTGGGTAGCTCAGTCAGTTAAGCATCTGTCTTTGTCTCAGGTTATGATCTCAGGGTCCTGAGATCAAGCCCTGCATCAGGCTCTCTTCTTAGTGGGGAGTCTGCTTCTCTTACATACTCACCCTCTATGTTCTCTCTCTCAAATAAATAAATAAAATCTTTTTTTAAAGTTTTATTTATTTATTTATTTATTTGACAGTGAGAAAGAGCACAAGCAGGGGGAGGAGCAGAGGGAGATGGAGAAACAGGCTCCCCGTGGCAGGAAGCCCCAATGTTGGGCTCCATCCCAGGGCCCTGGGATCGTGTCCTGAGACAAAGGCAGATGCTGGGGCGCCTGGGTGGCTCAGTGGGTTGAGCCGCTGCCTTCGGCTCAGGTCATGATCTCAGGGTCCTGGGATTGAGTCCCGCATCGGGCTCTCTGCTCAGCGGGGAGCCTGCTTCCTCCTCTCTCTCTCTGCCTGCCTCTCTGCCTACTTGTGATCTCTCTCTGTCAAATAAATAAATAAATAAATAAATAAATAAAAGGCAGATGCTAACTGACTAAGCCACCCCAGCACCCCAAAACTAACCATTTTAAAATGAATAATTCAGTGACATTTAGTATTTTGATAATGTTGTACAACCACTACCTCTATCTAGTTCAAAATGTTACATCACCCCCAAAAAGAAACCCCATGCCAATTAAGCAGTTATTCCCAATCTTTTCCTCTTCTCAGCCTTTGGCAATCTAGGCTCTGTCTTTGTAAATTAGCCTATTGTGGATATGTCATATGAATGAAATCAGTCAATATTTGTCCTTTTGTGTCTGGCTTACTTCATTTAACATAATGTTTTTGAGGTTCACGTATTTCGTGGTACGTATCAGTACTTCATTCTTTTTTATGGCAAAATAACATTCCATTGTATACATAAATGACAATTTCATTTATCCATTCATCTGTTAATACGTCTTTGGCCTGTTTCCATCTTTTGACTGTTGTGAGTAGTGTGGCTATGAACATGGCTGTACATTGATTAGAACATCTAAAATCTTGATGGCTGTTAATGTCTACTGATGACTTAAAATATAATTTTATGCTTGACACATACCCAAGCTTAGATATCTCAGACCCGTGAATAAATTCTCTTTCGTGCTTGAACTAGATTGTATTGAGTTTCTGTCAACCTGACAGAATCCTCAGATATAAAACTTTAAAACATCTTTCAAAAGGCATGGGGGGAAATTTGCTCATTAAGAATGTCTTTTGAGGGGCGCCTGGGTGGTTCAGTGGATTAAAGCCTCTGCCTTTGGCTCAGGTCATGATCCCAGGGTCCTGGGATCGAACCCCGCATTGGGCTCTCTGCTCTCTGTTACTACTGTGATGAGCCTGCTTCCTCCTCTCTCCTCTCTCTCTACCTGCCTCTCTGCCTACTTGTGATCTCTGTCTGTCAAATAAATAAATAAAATCTTAAAAAAAAAAAAAGAATGTCTTTTGAAAACGAAGCCAAATTAAATTTTCTGAAGTGCAAAACACTCCTGTCCCCAAGAAGCTTGAATAAGAATCCGAAATATTTCTGAAAAGGAACAATGAGCTCAGCTAGGCACAGAACATTCCTGAACTGTGCCACCACAAGGGGAAAATCGTAATGCAGTCTTGAACCAGAGCTTTTCACGTGTGCCAGATTTAAGGAAATTCAAAGCACTTTATTTGTGAAAGAATTTTAACTTTAAAAACCAGATCTTTCCTAAATCAATGTATAATCATTTTTAGCAATTCATCTCAACAGAAGTCCCCAAATATGAATGATACTTTTTATTTCTTCCTTTACCATTTGCTTCCTGCCACTCATCTTTCATCTCTTGTGGTCATAGGAATTTTAGTATTTTCTTTTCAAAAGGCTTCTAGGAATTGCTTTGGGTTTACTTGATGAAATCTTGCACTACATCCGCTTCTTCAAAAGGACCTCGTTTCATCTGACTTTTGTTGAAGAAAAAACAGGTAATTGGAGAATTTATCTGCTGACAACTGATCTTCCACTTAAAATATGTCATCACCTTCACTTCATTTTGATCTTGGGGTCCTTGACTCAGCCAAATTTGTTAGGGTACAAATTTGGTCTGATTTTTGTCCAGCGTCCCTTTGTGTTACTACTGTGATGGGTCAGTGGTGGGATTTGTACCTCCTTCTGCCCCTCAAATCTGCCACTCTTCTTATTCTTCTCATGGGGCTACTGAGGACTGAGCCAATCAAATCTCTGATTTCCAGAAATGTAACAAGGATGCAAGACATTCTAATTCAATATGGCCAGTTCACTTGAACTCAGGTGAATCTAGGAATTATTGGTAATTTAGGAGAACCATATTTAGCTTTAAGGTCAGTAAACATGGTCTGGAGAGTAAAAGGAAAGAGGAAGAGAGAGAAGAGAGCAAAAATGATGAGGAGGAGCAGGGAGACAGGGGATAGGGGAGGGAGAGAAAGATGGTGAGGAAAGATGGGGTTGTGGGGCAGGTGGGAAGGGAGAGAGATTTTCTTGGTTTGTATTACTGGAAAGACGGAGGAATCCATTTTCAAGTGAGACTTGATCGAGTGGATCACTATATCCCCAAGGACCTGGCTTTTTTCATCCTTTCTCTATGATGAGGTCAAAATGGTTGCCACAGCCTTCCGATCTATATGCCTTCTTTCATCCGAAAGGAAAGAGATCCAAAATTCCCACTCAAGTTCCATGAGTCAAGCTAAATAGGCTGAGATAGGTCACATGTCCTTCTCTATGTCGATCACTGTGATGGGAGGAAGGTTGGCTGTAGGAAGTGAGGGAGTTTGTGTTGATCGGATGAGTCTAGGTCACATGTCCCACCCCTAACGTAGAGCTGGAGTCACAGCCCCCAGATCCATACAGATCCCCACGTAAAAACCTGGAATTATTGACAAGGAGGTTGGAGGGAAGTGCATCCTGGAAAGGGAGCCAAGGAACATTCATCACATTCACTCTCTTGTTTGGCCTCTGATACTTACAACCCAGGAATGTTAACTAAGACATCGGACTAGAATAGTGAAGACAGAAAAGCTGAAGGTGGCCTGAATTTCCGGGGAGAGGTTGGCGTAGGGTGGTGTCACAGAAACTCTTAGCTTATATAAAAGGACAATACAACTTAAATTGCTTGGGTGACTCTGCTCACCATTCCAGTGTCCATCTGAGATGGTACATGTCAGTGGCTCTTCCCTTGGCCTGTCTCGGCTCTGTCTTTCCTCGCATGGTGTGAGCATCTTGTCAAACAATGTGATTCCAGTAAATACATCATAAAAGGTGGCCCTAGGCCAGCCCTTGCTTTCACTGGTCTTCAAGAAAAGGAACAGAAATGGTGGGACGAAGGACAGACTGAGCAGCATTTACTGAGAATATCAGTCTTGAATGTATCATTGCCAGAGGAACTTTTTTTTTTTAAAGATTTTATTTATTTATTTGACAGAGAGAGATCACAAGTAGGCAGAGAGAGAGGAGGAAGCAGGCTCCCTGCTGAGCAGAGAGCCTGATGCGGGCCTCGATCCCAGGACCCTGAGATCTCATGACCTGAGCCAAAGGCAGCGGCTTAACCCACTGAGCCACCCAGGCACCCACCAGAGGACTTTCAAAGGTAACTTACCTAAAGGACTTTCAAGGAAATTTTGTCTAAAACACTTCAGGGAAATGTTGCTGATTTATAAGATAAGACTCCATTTTACCCAAAAAGGGTAATCATCAACCATATGAATCAGATCAATGGGAGACATAGAATATCACTGTGTCTAGGAACATGACCAGTTTGATCCATATTCTCCAATTTTATTTAAATAGGTCTCAGTACTTTATACTTGGTTAGAACTTAATAAATACTGTGAAATAAATATAGTTGATTTAGACAAAATGGCTATACCCAGTGACAGAGCTTGGTGAGATAATCTGGATCTAGCATGCTTGAATGCCATTGTGGGACATTTCATGGTGGTTTAGGGCACAGAGAAAGGTGTCTTAACTTCTAATTCCATTTCTGCTGTAAACTATTCCTGTGACCTGAGAAAAGTTACATAATTTCCGTGAGTCTCAGGTTTCCCCCTGGTGGAATGGGGAAGAAAAATGCTTACTCTATTTGTTTTTCAGAGTTATTAAAAATCAGTGGCCTGTGTTCTCTTGGGCAGCTGTTCTATGTCTTTTAGGGCAGAATGAGTGCTATACAGAAGGAAAAACATTCAGATGGGGAGAAAAAAAAGGTTGGTGTCTCTAGAGATAGTCAGTGAACAATTTATCCTGCCTAATGCACCTTTGGATGTTAAAATATAACCCAGTTTGTACTGGGTTATACTTACTGTTGTACTTACAATAGTAAGCACAAACACTTCAGAACTCCACAAGAGTCCTAATAGAGACAGGATTTCTCGTTCTCTGTTGCCAACTCCTAGCTTATGATCTTCGACCCAGAAAGCTCAGGAAGGGTATAAATTATGAAAAGTAGTCTCTGCTCTCTATAGCAAAGCATAATGCTAAATCAAACAATAAAAGGGACAGGGGGAGCCAACCACCCAGATATAGATTTTCCAAGAAGAGAAAGTAAATATAACAGGACATATTTATAGTGAATTTGGATGTCATGATGTATATGGTGAAGGGGAATGAGGTGTATGTAGGTTTTCCCAAGCAGAGCTCAATTCTGGGGTTACTGAACCTCTTCTCCCGGTGAATTTGTTTTAAAGTTTAAAAATTAGAAAGTTATATCTTTTCTGCCTCAGCCTAAGTCCCATCCTCAAGTAATATATGCCTGTCTCAAGGATCCAACAAAAGTGTGGCTCATTCTGTTAAGCCTCTGCCTTTGGCTCAGGTCTTGATCCCAGGATTCTGGGATAGAGTCTCGAATTGGGCTCCCTGCTCAGAGGGAATCTGTTTCTCCCTCTCCTTATGCTTCTCTCTCTCTCTCTCTCTCTGTGTCAAATAAATAAGTAAAATTTTAAAAAAAGAATCCAACAAAAGCTCGTGAAGTTAACAATCTGTTTTCTGCCCATTAAAGTGACTGGATTCATCACTTCCCATTGTTCTGCGGGATGTAGCTAAAAGTATGTATATCCAGGGACCCAGCTTGTCCTCTCTTGGTATGAACTGAGCAGAGATGGTTGTGTATGTCCACAAGAGACACAGCAAAAATGTTTTTAGCAGTACTCTTTGTAACAGCCCCAAAGTGGAAACAGGTAGGTATTTTTTAATTTAAATCCAATTAGCCAACAGATGTGCCTAAGATGTAAGTATTCAATAAGTCATCAGTTTCATATAAAACCCAGTGCTCATCACATCCTTTGCCCACCTTAATGCCCATCACTCAGTTATCCCATATCCCCCACCTCTCTTTCCATAACCCTCAGTTTTTTTCCCAGAGAGAGGAAAAAATGCTCACCATCACTTGTCATCAGGTGTAAGGTGGCATCTCAAAACCACAATGAGATGCCATCTTACACCAGTCAAAATGACTAAAAGAAACAGGTAAGTATTTAACTCTTCAGCTTTATTCATTATTATTTTAACATTTGAAAACTGTAGGAAATTAGATTAGTGGTACAGAACCTAAGGAAAACGACCAAGAATGTAGTTAAATGGAAAGCTTTGTCTGGTTCTAGAATGACTTCTACAATTTTTTTTCTTCAGTGAAAATGTAGCATTTTCAACAGACTCACATCCCATGTCATGGGTAGAATTACCAGCAAAGTAGTGAAGAACTGACACTGTGTGGGTGCCTGGGTGTTTCATTTGGTTAAGCGACTGCCTTTGCGGCTCAGGTCATGATCCCAGGGTCCTGAGATCTAGTCCTGCATCGGGCTCCCTGCCTAGCGGGGAGCCTTTGCTTCTCCCTGCTTCTCCTTCTCCTTCTGCCCATTCCCCTGCTTGTGCTCTTTCCCTGTCAAATAAATAAATCTTAAAAAAAAAAAATTAACTGACACTATTTGACGGTCACAGAAACCAGTGAGGAGGAACAGAAATCTCCCCAAGCTAACACAAGTGAAGTTGGATTTATGTGGGGATACCAAGAAACCTCAAGGACCTCAATTGCAGGAAATGCAACTTGGCAGTGACTTTTCTTTCTGTTTCCTGAGTTGCATGGTGGCTCATCTCTGCATCTTTCTGCTTATCTCATTTCTCATAAAGTATTCAAAGTAGTCTCTGCTCTCTAGAGCAAACCCTAATGCTAAATGTTTCAGCTCATTTCTCATTGATGCCTGACTCTCATCAATTGCTTATTAGCCAGCATATTGTTAACCAAACAAGGGCTTTGCCTGAGTCTATATGACCCACCAGCTTGGCTGATTGACTTTACTTCTCTCTCCCAGGAAATGTTTTGTAGACACTCAATATAAATTAATTTTCATGAACACTTTGGTAGACAATGAATATTAATTTTATTTTCCCCTTCAGAGGATGAACACCATTTGAGTATAAAAGAATGTTTGTTCGAAAATGGACTAGGGAAGTAATATTCTTTTCCTTGCCTCCCACATATACAAGGTAGATTACAAAGTTTTAGGTTGGGGGAGGCACACTTCTAAAAAAGACTTAAGAAATTTTCAGACTAATCTGGGGAATGTTTGAGACTGAACCAGGTCACTGCTATTTCTTACATCAATCAACATACTTTTATGTCCATGAAAAGGTTTTTATTTTCATATCCCAAAGTTTGCAATTTATGATTTTTTTATTATGGTGAAAGAAAGAGGAGTGAAAATCATTTGACCATCAACCTCAGGGTAAGGGCTTTGGTTTGCCCTTTGTATGAGTCTGTGATACATACAAATCTAAGTCTTTGATTACGATTGAATTGAAGTGGCTCTTCCCATAAGTAGCCTGAGGTGGTCTCTGAAAATGGTTTGCTATTAACCTGACCCAGAAAACCCTACACAATCATGCAAATCAAGAGGTTCAAATCTTCCTGTTCACTGTAAGAATGCACGAGAAACTGCCCAGGCCATCAAGGGTATGCACATCCCAAAAGCCACCAAGTGCCTGAAGGATGTCACTTTGCAGAAGCCACGTGCACCATTCTGTTGCAACAATGGTGGAATCAGTAAATGTTCCCAGGCCAAAGAATGGCGCTGGACACAAGGTTGGTGGCCCAAAAAGGGTGCTGAATTTTTACTGTACATGTTTACAAATGCAGAGAGTAATGCTGAACTTAAGGGTTTATATCTAGATTCTCTGGTCACAGAACACGTCCAGGTGAGCAAAGCTTCCAAGATGCAGGGTAGAACTTTCAGATCTCATGGTCTTCATAACCCGCACATGACTTTCTCTACCACGTGGAGATGATCCTTACTGAAGAAGAGCAGTAAAGGTCTTCCTAAACCAGAAAAGGGGGTTGCACAGAAGGAAAACACATCCCAGAAGAAACTGAAGAAAGAGAAACTTAAGACCCAGGAGAAAACTGTGCATAAAATAAATGCAAAAAAAAAAAAAAAGTAAAAAGAAGAAGGAGGAGGAGGGGGAGGAGGAGGAGGCGGGGGCGGGAGGAGGGTGAGGAAGAGGAAGAAGAAGAAGGTGAATTGAAGTGGCACCTAACCTAAATGCTCAGCTTTCAATGAGGAGAGGCGGGTTACTATGGGAACATGAAGTAGAATGAGTTCTGTGATCTTCAGCACCTTTTATATACTTACATATACCTACATATATTACATATTTACATATTTATACCACATATGTGTATGTTTGCATATATTTACATATTAAATATTTACATATGTTTCAATCTTGTGGTAATAAAAGTATATTTGTTGTTTGAGGGCAGGGGGTTGCACACTTCTTCATTAAGAGCCAGATAGTTATTTGAGGCATAGTGGACCAGACAGTTCCTGTTACAACTTCTTGACTTTGAGCTGAGTGGGGGAAAGCAGCCAGGGACTATATACATGAATGGGCCCAGCAGTGTTCCAACAAAACTTAACATACAAAAATAAGCAGTGGGCTCCATTTGGCCTGCAGGTTATTTACTGACCTATGTTTCAGGTGAAACATACCTGAAACATACCTGAAATGTAGGTCTGTATGCAGAGGCTAATTGAGGGTACCATCAGGGGACACCTGAACACCTCGCTGATCCTATGGAGCTCTCAGTATCAGCTCTCATTGTCCCAACTTGAGGCAAAGGAGGCCGGTCTTTATAGCTTGCCATGCCCTGGGCAGGGAAGGCAAGGTGTGATCTTGGACAAGGCAGCTCACTTAAGGAGAGAGCAGTGCCTGGAAAGGGGTTCAGCTGTGAGCTCTCAGGGCCTCAACCGACCAGTAGCTAAGGAGCATGTGCCTTGATCGTAAGGAGGGAGGTAATGGCTAATTTTAAGTGTCCATTTGGCTGGCCCAGACATTTGTTCAAGCATTCTTCTGGATGTTTCAGTGAGAGTGTTTTAGGATGAGCTTAGCATTTGAATCAGGGGACTTTGAGTAAAGTAAATTGCCTTCCATAAGCATGAGGGTGGGCCTCGCCCAATTAGTTGAAGTCCTGAATAGAACAAAATACACTGATTCCCCAAGCAAAAGGGAATTCAGCCAGCAAACAGCCTCCATACTTGAATGGCAAGATTGGCTCTTCTCTGGGTCTCCAGCCTGACAGCCTATCCTACAGATTTTGGATTTGTCAATCTCCATAACCACATGAACCAATTCCTTAGAATAAATTTCTGTACAGACACACATACACGTACACCCTATTGGTTCTGTTTCTCTGGAAAGAATACAAGGGATGTGGGTCTAATATGAGAGATCTAATATAAGGGATCTGGGTGATGTACCATATTAACTATGATTATCAAGATAGGAAACCAGAACACACACAGTATGTAATCTTGCTTTGTACATTTATATATTTAAACACATGGTCCATGTGTCCCCATCTGCACTCTAGCTCTAGTCCAGTGGTATGCTAGAGTCAGGCCATACCTGATCTCCATAACCAAATGCATGCATCTCTTGTCGACTCTCTGTTCAATGACATTAGGGTGGCAGCTTGAAAATGTTATGGTGGGAGTATTTATAGCAGGGAAATGAGCAAACACTGCAAGTCAGGGCTATTTTTTGTTGCCAAGCAGCTTGATTGTTAAACATTTACCTGTATCTGATTGCCCAGGTTCCACAAATATTACAAGGAGGTTTGCCTCCAACCAGCAGTTCCACCCAGGAATTCCGTGATCTTCAGAGCTCCTGTGACTACATTTCCTCTCCATGACCCTCCCAGAACAGAGAAGTAATCATTCCCCATTGTTGCTGTTCTCTCCCTGATTTCCCTGATGAATAGTTCCTTTCCCACTCCTTGATTTTTCCCTGATGAGTAGTCCCTGCACAATAGCCTCCTCATTTGAGCTGTCTGAGATAAATTCTTCTTCCTAGTGGGAACTTGACTAATACAAAAGGTGGCTGGTGAACCTGTCTCTTACTTTATGCTCACCCTAAGATTCAGTGGCCATCTCCCTCTCCCCATCTCCAATTCCATCTTTAGGGTTAACAGCTGGTAAGCTGTTCCACTTTTCATCTTCCCTTCTTTGTAACTTGTCCATTTGTCCCTCTTTGCCAAACATACAGATGATTCTGTGCTGTGACTTAAGTCCTGATACAGACTCTTCCTAGACACTCTCCAATGGGATATCGCCATAGCCTGTGGTTTTGTTCTTTGGCCACCTTGGTTATTTAAAATATGTGTCAGTGTTGCTTAGTGAGGTTATTTTTGGAATCCCCAAATATATAAAAAGAAGACAAAGGCCAACTATCCCAATTAATTGGAAACATGACATTTAGTTTCAGAAGGCAAGAGTAATAGAAATCACATGTTCATGTTTGTCTCATCTCTTTAAGTTATTTTAAAAATCAAAAGCTCTCGTGGTTTCAACCTGAAATGTTATATCCCAGCTTCTCTTGACTTACACATTCAGTAATCACTCCTAACAATCAGCCTGGGCGTAGGACAAGAAGGGCTGCTGTGGGCCCCTGCACGGGGAGCAGATCATGGGAGCTGTCTCATTGCCATACAATAGCTCTGGAGCTTGGAATTTTTTTCAAGTTACCTCTACTTTTCCAAGCACCTCTGGTCACACTGTTCTCCTGAGTTGCATTATTGGCTGTAGACACAACACAATTTTAGTGAGGTTTAATCAAAAAGCAACAAAGAGGAACATCTCCCTCTTTGTTCTCATTAGGTTTTGCTAAGCACCCATGAGCTTTTGCTTCAAAGAAAGAGAGAAAGAAAAAAAGAAAGACAGAAAAAAAAAAGGAAAGAGAGGAAAGAAGGGAGGAAGGAAGGGAAAGAAAAGAGAAAAGAAATAAGAGAAAAGAAAGGGCACGGATTGCATGGAGCACTGGGTGTGGTGCAAAAACAATGAATAATGTCACGCTGAAAAGAAATAAAATTTTTTTTAAAAAAAGCTAAAAAAAAAGAGAGAAAAGGAAGGGAAAGAGTCAGTTGGATTGGTCTACCAAGTTGTTTCAATAGGAGGTTGTAATACAACGTGATCGTGGGAGATATCTCACAAGTAGGCCATCATAAGAAAAATACATTCATATAAACAATAGTAAATTATACACTTTTTAAAAACGCTAATCAAGTCCTCAGAGGAGGGAGAAACTTTTCTTGTAGATACCTACAGAAGATGAGGATGAGGAAGGAAACAGGTCAGAATGGCAGAGGTTGGGGGAATGAGGTATCTCTGGCAGGATGGGCTAGGTTATTTGCAAAAACAAGCAACTTCAGTCTCAGTGGCTTAAAGCAGGATTTGTTTTTTACTCATGTTACATGAACAACGGCTGTTGATCTGGCTACCAGTGTGACACTGGGAAGGGGGAAGAGAATGTAGTAAATTTTATATTAATTCTTTACATTTCTGTAAATGACTCCTAATTCAGTGACCTATGGGAGATATAAAGACCCGGGTGTGAGAATGGCCCAAACGTGCCTGCTGTCTTTCCTTCTTCTCCTGCCCCTCTGCGAATGAAGAGAACATATATACATGCCAGAGACTGTCTGAAAAACTTCTACAGCTGATGATAATTTAGGAGAAGGAAACCCTTCAGAACATATTTGGAACTTTTTATTTATTTATTTATTTATTTATTTATTTATTAATTAAAGATTTTATTTATTTACTTGACAGACAGAGATCACAAGTAGGCAGAGAGGCAGAGAGAGAGGAGGAAGCAGGCTCCCTGCTGAGCAGAGAGCCCGATGTGGGGCTCGATCCCAGGACCCTGGGATCATGACCTGAGCCGAAAGCAGAGGCTTAACCCACTGAGCCACCCAGGCGCCCCTGGAACTTTTTAAAGGAAATTTTTTGTGTAGTGTTAAATGGCCACACCTGATTATATGAAATAATTTTACATGTAGTTTAATAATGATGAAACATGGCAAGTGAAGATCATTATTTCCTGAAAATTTTCCTGTAAAAGCCAAAAGAAGGAAAGTCCTTGCTGTGCAGTGGTTTCTGTAGTTCCTAGGGAGATGAGAAGGGAACTCTCAAAGAAAACTCAAGGGTAAAAGTGTTAGCAGAGTAAAGCTCAACCTATGGGTATCTATGTACGATGAACTGATAAACGTTCATGAATTTCTCGTTGTTGTTGTTTTTTTTTAAAGATCTTATTTATTTGAGGGGCGCCTGGGTGGCTCAGTGGGTTAAAGCCTCTGCCTTCGGCTCGGGTTGTGGTCCCAGGGTCCTGGGATTGAGCCCCGAATCGGGCTTCCTGCTCATTGGGGAGCCTGCTTCCTCCTCTCTCTCTGCCTGCCTCTCTGCCTAGTTGTGATCTCTCTCTGTCAAATAAATAAATAAAATCTTTATAAAAAAAAAAAGATCTTATTTTGAGAGAAAGAGAGAGAGATAGCTAAAGAGCACAAGCAGGGCAAGGGGCATGCAGAGGGAGAGGGAGAAACAGGCTCCTTGCAGAACAAGGAGCCCAATGTGGGGCTCAATCCCAGGACCCTGGGATCATGACCTGAGCCAAAGGCAGATGCCCAAGTGACTGAGCCACCCAGGTGCTCCCATTACTTTCTCATTTTTGTAGTACTCTAAATGTAGTATTCCACTGCCAAGGTTGGTTCTTGTCTAGGCAAAGAATATAATAACACACCCTGATAAAGCATTGTCTTCAGTCATGGATGGGATATTCATCAGGAGAGCAGAGGCTGTTACAGCCTGTCTATCACCTGGAATTCCCTATTGGACCCTCCTTTGAGGCTAATCACAGATTCTTATTCTCTAGTGTCTAGTCCACTACCCTTCCTTCCCCAAAAGGAAAAGAGCTAGAGAACTAACAAGATTAATTCATAAATACTGATGGGTGACCAAAAAATCCAACAGTGTAAAACCATTGTCCATGCAGTGGACATTTAGTGGCTCATTTTCCAGTTCTGTTTTAGAAACTGCTGAGACGGGTGCCTGGGTGGCTCAGTGGGTTAAGCTGCTGCCTTCGGCTCAGGTCATGATCTCGGGGTCCTGGGATCGAGTCCCGCATCGGGCTCTCTGCTCAGCGGGGAGCCTGCTTCCTCCTCCTTCTCTCTCTACCTGCCTCTCTGCCTACTTGTGATCTCTCTCTGTCAAATAAAAAAAAAAAAACAAAAAAACATAGAAACTGCTGAGAGAATGGTCTCTGACCATAGCTGTTTGATGAGCAGGGAACACAAGCTGGAACTTCACTTTGGCCAGTCATGTTTCTCTGGAAATTTCAAGCTTAGACAATTTTAAAAAAGAGATTAAAAAGTTTTTTTTTATCTGAAATAATTTCAGATTTACAGAAAAGTCATAAGACAGTACAAAGATATTTGTTTGTCCCTAAGTCACATGAGAGCAAGCTGCCAACATGATGCTTCCTCACCATTGAATTGTTTAGTGTTAATTTCCCTCAAAGACACGTGTTTTGTTTTGTTTTTCAAGATTTTATTTATTTATTTGACAGAGAGAGAGATCACAAGTAGGCAGAGTGGCAGGAAGAGAGGGGGAACCATGGAACAGAGAGCCCAATGTGGGGCTTGATTCCAGGACCTTGCGATCATGACCTGAGCCGAAGGCAGAGGCTTAAACCCACTGAACCATCCAGGCGCTCAAGACATAGTTTTTTAATAACAAAATTAAATTATCAAAATCAGGAAATTCACAGTTCTACCATGGTCTCAGTGATGTCCCACATAGCAAAAGGGTCCGGTTTAGAATCATTTCATGTTTCCTTATCAGAGGTTGGACTATTGAAAGAAATTTTAAAGTGGCATATAGTAAAATAAAGCCGTATAAAAAGCTATCTAAGGAAACGTAATCTTCCATTTCCCCTGTTCCCCAGAGACAATCTCCATTACCAGTGTCTTATGCATATTTCCAGACAGTCCACCATATACAATAAATGTATGTGTTGTGGAAAAGGGATGTCAAAGCTCCTCTTAGCTCAGGAAAGAAATAATATCAGAGGTAAGAGTTCCTGCTTTAAGAATGTTAATATCCGGGGCGCCTGGGTGGCTCAGTGGGTTAAAGCCGCTGCCTTCGGCTCAGGTCATGATCCCAGCGTCCTGGGATAGAGCCCCACATCGGGCTCTCTGCTCTGTGGGGAGCCTGCTTCCTCCTCTCTCTCTGCCTGCCTCTCTGCCTACTTGTGATCTCTGTCTGTCAAATAAAAAAAAAAAAAAAAAAAAAAGAATGTTAATATCCGGGGTACCTGGGTGACTCGGTTGGGTGACTAACTCACGGTTTCAGCTTGGGTCGTAGTCTGAGGGTCATGAGAGTGAGACAGCATCAGGCTCCGTGTTCTACATGGAGATTGCTTGGGATTCTCTTCTTCCCCCAACCCCCTCTCTCCCCCTCCCTTTGCTTGCGTGTGCTCTGTCTTAAATAAATAAATAAATAAATTTTTTTAAAAAAAGAATGTTAACTATCCATTAGAAACCTAGTTGCTTGCCATCAAGACAGAGGTTAAATAAGTTTCCAAGTGAGTACATTTTCCCAGATTTTGAACATGAAAGTCTTGACCACTTAGAAGAGATAAATTTCTTCTGTTGCCTATATTAATACACTATCAGTTTTTTATTTCTCTCTTTGTAGACATTAAGGATCCTTTGTTATTTAATTATTGAACATGTTTTATATTATTATGCAAATCATAAAATAATAGTATAAAGATTGTTTTTTTAAACTGTATTTGTTGGCATATAATATCCAAAAGTAAATATACTAAGATGTTTTTAATGTGCAATTATGTAAGTGCTTTTATTTATTTATTTAAATTCAACTGATTAATATGTAATGTATTACTGGTTTCAGAGGTAGAGGTCAGTGATTCATCAACCTTATATAATACCTGTGCTCATTACATCATGTGCACTCCTAATGTCCATCACCCAATTACCCAATCTCCTCACCCCCTTCTCTCCAGCAACCTTCAGTTTGTTTCCTGTAATTAGTCTCTTATGGTTTCTCTCCCTCTCTGATTTTGTCTTGTTTTATTTTTTCCTCTCTTCCCCTATGATCCTCTGTTTTGTTTCTTAAAATCCACATGTCAGTGAGATCATATGATAACTGTCTGTCTCTGATTGATTTATTTTGCTTAGCACAATACCCTCTAGTTCTAGCCATGTCATTGCAAACAGCAAGACTTCTCTTTTTTTTGACAGCCGAGTAGTGTTCTATTGTGTATATATATCACATCTTCCTTATCCATTCATTTGTCAGTGGATATCTGGGGTCTTTCCATAGTTTGGCTATTGTGGACATTGCTGCTATAAACATTGGAGTACACATGCCCCTTTGGATCACTACATTTGTATCTTTAGGGTAAATACCCAGTAGTGCGATTGTTGGCTCATAGGGTAACTCTTATTTTCAACTCTTTGAGGAACCTCCATACCATTTTCCAGAGAGCAATCACATAAATATTTAATTTATCTTTATTTTAATGGTGTTAGGATGAAAAATTTGAAATTCATATTCTGAATCTAAAACATAAGGGGAAAACTTTTTTCAATAATATAAAAAATAGGCCTCTAACTTAAAACATGGAAACTCTGATGTGGTCGTCTTATTCCATTTCCTAGTGAGCTAAAGAGAGAGACTTGTTGGGAACAATATGACTAAAATAAAATGAGTAGAAGAAAACAGAGATGGGCAGAGTAGGTTTCTCAGGACTTTGTAGTTCATTGCTCCCAGTATTTTCCTGAGAAGTGGTTACTTCTTACCTTTGGATTCTGTACTATGAGATCCCAGGGGTCCTTATAATAAATATCCACCCTCAGTCGTTTGAAATTGTTGCTTAAGCTATTTTGAATTGGTTTATGTTACAAGCAACATCCCTAAGGCAATGGATAGGAGAATGGAGGTTCACTAGAATGCAAAGAAATATGAAGGAACACAACAATTCCTGGAGGGTTTCTGATATTGCTTGAGCTCTCCAAAAGAATCCCAAGATTGTCCTAGAACAAGTCCACATAATGGACCCAAATGGAGGAACATATATACTCAAATAATTGTTTTCAGAGTTTTTCTTTAGTCAAATAATGAACTACTGTTTATAGATTAAACTCCTTCTTTTAGAGTTGTTCCACTTCTAACTTAGAGGTCTTTCCTAATTCTTAGTTTAGTTAAACAATTCCCCCTCCCCAAATTTTAAAAATGTTGATGTGCTTTATTGGCCATTCCCTGCCTTGCTCATCTGTTGAACTACTCAAAATATATCAGTTTATTACGTCTTACTGGTCTAAGACAAAAGACACTACCAATTAATTTTAGATTTTAGTAAAACTGGTTAAAAAAACTCACAAGAGGCTACCCAAGACAAAAGCATGTATGGTGATAAAAGATAATGACTCGATTTGAATTAAATAAAAAATTCATGCAAACAGCTCATAACCCCAAAGCTAGCGTTTCTCACAACCTTCCCTAACACATTATAATTTGTTAGTCTATTTGCTTTGGCACTGTCATATAGCATGGAGTTTTCACCCCCATGTTTTGGCAAAAGTTGGGCAACCATATTTAAGGCTGAGCAGACTCTCATTCACACTTTATCATTTTCCCATGGGCCTGTTCTGACTTGCTATTGGCAACTGCTCCTTCATAAACTTTTCAAGGAAGTGATATGAACAATGTGAACCCAAAAGTGAACCTGAATATAGAGTTTGTAACTCTAATGTCAGTGGGCCTTGTAGAACAAAGGGTCCCAGTTGCCTTCACAGGGGGTTTGTCTCATTTCTCCTGACTCATGTCATTACTAGAAATCCAGGAAGCTTACTCGATTGAGAAAGATTCAGCAACTTCAAGTTGCAAGCATTTTGACCATAATGTACCGCTAAGAGGTGTTTTTTTTTTTTTTCTAAAGAATATGGAGAAATAATGTACAACAGTCTCAAACTAGGGCAAAATAGTTCATAAAGACTGTGGCCCAGGGATGCCTGGGTGGCTTAATTTGTTAAGCCTCAGCCTTTGGCTCAGGTCATGATCCCAGAGTCCTGGGATTGAGTCCTGCATTCGGCTCCTTGCTCAGTGGGGAGCCTGCTTTTCCCTCTGACTGCTGCTCCCCCTGCTCAGCACCTCTCTCTCTCTCTTTGACAAATAAATAAATAAAATCTTAAAAAAAAAAAAAAAAAAAGACTATGGCCCAATGCCACTATATTTATCTTTGTATTAGTTAGGATACTGGTAGAGTGGAAGTAACAGAGACTGAAGAAAACAGTGGCTTAAACAAGGAAATATTATACTTTCTGTCTTGAAAAAAGACAGCCCATGGATGATATGGTGGTTGTGCTCCATGAAGTCCTCCGAGATCCTGGCTCTTTCCAGTTTACCATACATTATCTCTGGATAATGGAAGGTGGCTTTTTTTTTTTTTTTAATTGAAGTGTATTTGACACATAATGTAACATTAGTTTCAGGTATATAACATAGTGATTTGATTTGTTATGCGCACCTCAAGTGTAGTTACCATTTGTTACCCTACAATGCTACAATATCTGGAGTGGGGATTTTGTCCTGTGGATCCAAGATATCTCCTAGAACTTTAGCGGTTACATCTGCATTCCAAGTAGTAGAGAGAAGGAAGGCAAGAGGCAAAATTTACTAGTCTGATGATTTCAAAGGAATGTCCCTACATGCTCTTATTTGCTTCCATACTAGCTGCAAAGGAGGATGAGTTAAACGGTTTTATTATGCAAAGCTTTATGCCAAACCAAAGGGTTCTGTTATTATGGAAGATGGAGAGAACAGATAGTGGGGAACAACCTTTAGTTTCATTCATAGTCACATAAAGTTCTTTGGGGAGCATGCACAATTTTTCTACTGATCTGACCTACTTAATGATCTCTTTGCATTCTTGGCCAGCATTTGGTGTCACAATTTTTTATTTTACACATTCTGATATGTATGTAGTGCTATCTCATTGTGGTTTAATTTGTATTCCCTTAACAGCCAATTAACTTGAACATCTTTTCTCAAGCTTGCTTGCCATCTGTATGCTCTCTCCTGTGATATGTCTGCTCATGTCTTTTGCCTATTTTCTAATGAGATTTTTTAACTGCAGAGTTTTCAGAATTATTTATATATTTTAGATATTAGTCCTCTTTTGGATATGTGGTTGACTGATATCTTCCTTCAGTTTGTAGCTTATCTTTCCATCCTTGTAAGAACATTTTTCACAGAGTAAAGATTTTGTTTTGTTTTGTTTGCTGATATATCAATTTTTTTTCCCCGGTTATATTTCCTCCACTGAATTGCTTTTATACCTACGTCAAAAAACAGCTGGGGATATCTGTGTTGATCTATTTCTGTGTTCTCATTCTATATATAATATATTATAATATATAACATATATATTATATGCAATTTCTAACAAAATCCCAGAAATGTTATAAAATGTTATAAATATATATGTTATAAAAATATATATTTATATATAATATATAATATAATATATATTTGTATATTATATGTACAGATGTATTATATGTACAAATGTACATATAATATAATACATTTATTTGTATATTATATATGTATATTTGTATATATGTATATTTGTATATTTTGTATATATTTGTATATTTGTATTTTTTGTATTTTTGTATATTATATTTGTATATTATATACAAATATACAAATATGTATATACAAATATACAAATATTATATGTATTTTTGTATATTTTTCTATTTTTATATTATATGTATTATATGTACATATATATTTTATAATATATATATTTATTTATAAATATATATTATATATTTTATAACATATATATTTATAACATTTTATAACATTTCTGGGATTTTGTTAGAAATATAATATAATATAGTTATATAATATAATATAATTACAAATATAATATATGTCATATAATTGCATTATGTTGCACAGTGAAGGAAATCATCAACAAAACAAAAAGCTAACCTACTGAATGAGAGATGATATTCATAATGTATCTGTATGTCAGATGTATCTGACAAGGGACTAATATCAAAATATATAAAGAACTTTATGCAACTCGGCACCAAAAAAACTCCAATAATTGGATTAAAAATAGATAGAGGGAGGGGGAGCTAAGATGGTGGCATAGGACCCCAATCTTGCCTCAGCCCTCAAACACAGCTAGGTAACTATCAAATAATTTCAGATACTTAAGAAGTTGACCTAAGGATTGATAGAACAAGCTGTGCAAGTAGAGGGAGAGAAGAGGACACTTCAAGGAAAGTAGGAAGTTTGGAGATGTGGTTTGGGGAAGAAATGGATGGCAGATGCTGTGGGGAGGAAACCTTGGTCGCGGAGAAAGACAAGAGAATGGCATGCACGGGGACAAACACAAGAACATTTCCCCCAAGTCACTGGCTGAGAAAATGAGATGGGCTGAATACCATGAGTTTTTGCAGCCAGTGGGGTCACAGACTGGAGGTTCAGCGGTCACCAGGCTTGGATGAGCTAGAGGCCCGAGAGTGCTGCCTTTACTCCTGGAGTAGAGGAAGGCACACTGCCACCTGAAGATCGCCTCAGTGGCACAGGGAGGGAGTGTTTGTTCTTTCTGGAGCGCATCTGTGAGAGGTGGCATTGCCTCTCTGAGGACAAACCCTGGGGGCATTTCCCTCCCATACCCCTCAGCACAGGTGCAGAGACACCTGCTGAGGGCAGCGAACAGGGACACTGGCTGTTTCACCTGCTTGCTTCAAACCCCATGCCCCTGTGCTCTGCCGTGAGGGCCCTTCTGGGTCAAACGCGTATAGGTCCTGACACAGTGACACCCTTTCCCGGGGGGACCAGTGCAAGTCCCTGACATACCAAGGTCCCTGCAGTTTGGAATCCTGAAAGCCAGCAGCCTGGCTGGGGTAGAGGCTAGGGTCCTCTGTGTTGCCGCAGGTGGGCAAGCGACCTAGAAACAGACAGTGTAAAATCAGCAATCTGAAAAAAGCCTGTGATCCAGGAGGGGAAAATGTTTGCTCCCCTAAGAGTGCTTCCGTGAGAGCAGCAGGCACGGAGTCCCTTCTCCAGGGACAAAGGATCAGGTTGGTACCATTTCCCTGCCCTGCCCCTTAGCATAAACTAACTTTGGTAAACAGCACAGTACCAGCACTGGCCTAAACTGTTTACACCAAATCCCACCCCCTGTGCTCTGCAGGTGCTGCTTTTCTTGGGCAAATATGCCTGAGACCTAGCACAGTGGGCCCATCCCCTAGAAGACCAACACAATACTCAGGAAAGAAATAGAGGGAGACACAAAGAAATGGAAGAACCCTCCATGCTTATGGATTGGAAGTAGAAATATTGTTAAAATGTCTATACTACCCAAAGCAATCTACACATTTAATGTAATCTCTTATCAGAATACTCCAGCACTTTTCATAGAGCTAGAACAAACAATACTAAAACTTGTATGGAACTGCAAAAGACCCTGAATAGCCAAAGTCATGTTGAAAAAGCAAAGCAAAGCTGAAGGCATCACAATTTTGGACTTAAAGTTATATTACAAAGCTGTAGTGATCAAGACAATATAATACAAGTACAAAAACAAACACATAGATCAATGGAACAGAAAGTGAAACTCAGAAATGGACCCACCGTTAAATGTCAAATAATCTTTGATAAAGCAGGAAAGAATATCCAATGGAAAAAACAGTCTCTTCAACAGTGTTAAGAAAACTGGACAGCATCATGCAGAAGAATGAAACTGGACCACTTACTTATAGCATATACCAATATAAATTCAAAATTGATGGAAGACTTAAATGTGAGACAGGAAACCAACAAAATCCTAGAGGAGAACATGGGCAGCAATCTGTTTGACCTTGGTCATAGCAACATTATTAGACATATCTCTGGAGGCAAGCAAAACAAAAGCAAAAATGAACTATTGGGACCTCAAGAAGATAAAAAGCTTCTACACAGTGAAGGAAACAGTCAAAACTAAGAGACAACCTATGGAATGCGAGAGGAAATTTGCAAATGACATATAGGATAAAGGGCTAGTATCTAAAATCTATGAAGAACTTACCACACTCAACATCCAAAAAACAAATAATCCAATTAAGAAATGGGCAGAAGACACGGATAGACATTTTTCCAAAGAAGACATACAGATGGCTAACAAAAACCTGAAAGATGCTCCACATCAGAAAGATCTTCTGAAAGATCTCCACTCAGCATCAGGGAAATACAAACCAAAACCACAATGAGATACCACCTCACACCTGTCAGAATGTCTAAAATTAACAACATAGGGAAAAAAAACACATGTTGGTGAGGATGTAGAGAAATGGGAATCCTCCTACACAGTTGGTGGGAATGCAAACCGGTTGCATTGAGGTTCCTCAAAAAGTTAAAAATAGAGCTACCTTATGACCCAGCAATTGCACTGCTAGGTATTTACCCAAAGGATACAAAAATACTGATCTGAAGTGATACATGTACCTCGATGTTTATAGCAGCATTATCAACAAGCCAAATTATGGAAAGAGCCCAAATTCCCATTGACTGATGAATGGATAAAGAAGATGTGGCACACACACACACACACACACACACACTGGACTATTACTAAGCCATAAAATAAAATGAAATCTTGCCATTTGCAATGGCATGGATGGATCTATAGAGCGTTATGCTAAGCAAAGTCAGTCAGTCAGAGAAAGACAAATACCGTATGATTTCACTCATATGTGGAATTTAGGAAACAAAACAAGTGAACCACAGGGGAAGGAAAAAAGAGAGGCAAACCATAAGACAGATTCATAATTACAGAGAACAAATTGAGGGTTGCTGGAGGAGAGGGGGGAATGGGTAAAATGGGTGATGTGTTTGAAGGATGGCATTTGTGATGAGCAGTAGGTGTTGTATGTAAGTGATGAATCACTAAATTCTACACTTGAACTAATGTTACACTGTATATTAACTATATACATTTAAATAAATACCAGAAATAATTTAAATAAATTATTTAATTTAATTTAATTTATTTAATTTAAATAAAAACCAGAAAAAGGAAAAAAAATGGGCAGAGGACCTAACATTTTTCTAAAGATACACAAACGGCAAACACATGAAAAGATGCTCAACATCACTCATCATCAGGGAAATGCAAGTCAAACCACAATGAGATACTACCTTACACCTGTCAGAATGACTATAGTAGTCAAAAAGAAATTGGGGGTGCCTGGGTGGCGTAGTCAGTTAAGCATCTGCCTTTGGCAGAGGACATGATCTCAAGATCCTACAATTGAGCCCTGCATTGGGCTCCCTGCTCAGCAGGCAGCCAGCTTCTCCTTCTCCCTCAGCTGCTCCCCCTGCTTGTGCTATTTCTGTCAAATAAATAATTAAAACCTTTTAAAAAGACAAGAGATAACAAATGGGGAAGATGTGTATGAAAAGAATCACACACTGTTGGTGGGAATGTAAATTGGTTCAGCCACTGTGAAGAACAGTATGGAGGTTCCTAAAAAAATTAAAAATAGAAATACCATGTGATCCAGTAATTCCATAAAACACTGATTTGAAAGAAATATGCATCCTTATGTTTACTGCAAGATTATTTATAATAGCCAAGATGTGGAAGCAACCAAGAGACCACTGATAGAATGCATAAAGATGCACACACACACACACACACACACACAGGAATGTTACTCAGTCATAAAAAGGATGAGATCTTGCCATTTGTAACAACACTGATAGACCTAGAGGGTATTATGCTGAGATAAGTCAGACAGAAAAAGACAAATACATATGATTTCACTTATATGTGGAATCTAAAAAACAAAACAAATTAATAAAAATACAAGCAAAATGCAGAAACAAATCCATAAATTCTGAGAGAACAAACTGATGGATACTAGAGGGGACGTGGGGGCAGTGGATAGGCAAAATGGGTGAAGGGGAGTGGTAAACACAGGATTCCAGTTATGGAATGAAAAAATTGCAGGATTAAAAGGCACAGCATAGGGAATACAGTCAATGTATCTAATAGTGTTGCATGGTGACAGATGGTAGCTGTGCTTGTGGTGAGCACAGCATGACATATAAACTTGTCAAATCGCTATGTTGCACACCTGAAACTAATGTTATGTGTCAACTGTACTTCAGGAAAAGGGAAAAGAAATTACATTAATCTACACATCAATTTGGAGAAAAATTGACATCTTTACTGTGTTGAATCTTCTAGTTTCTTCATGTATTTGTCTTCCTTGCTTGCCTCCAAGTTATTTACTATCTCCAAGAATTGGCTAGCCCTGTGAGGGCAGCTCCCCTAGGGTCAGCAAGACTCCACTGGTCAAAGCATCAGAATACAGAAAACTTCTAAATGACAGGGTTAAAACAAAACAGCCTTGCTTTGTTCTCAATCTCAGGAGGAAAGAAAGCATTCAGCCTTTCCCTATTATGTTAATTTAAGGGTTTTTTTTGGTAAATGCTCTTTATCAAGTTAGTTTCTCTCTATTCCAGATCTATTACTGATCATGAATCGATGTTAGATTTTGTCAGATATTTTATCTCATCAATTGATACGATCATTTAATTTTTCTTCTTTAGTCTCTGAATATAGTGGATTATGTTGATTTTCAATGAACAGGTTTGTATACTTGAAATTAAATCCCTTTGGTTATGTATATTTCTTCTTATAATGTTGGCTTCAATTTGCCTATTTTGAAGATTTTTTTCAAGTTTTTTTTCCCCCAAGATTTTATTTATTTATTTGACAGAGATCACAAGTAGGCAGACAGGCAGAAAGAGAGAAAGGAAGCAGGCTTCCTGATGAGCAGAGAGCCCGATATGGGGCTCGATCCCAAGACCATGGGACCACAACCCAAGTCTAAGGCAGAGGCTTTAACCCACTGAGCCACCCAGGTGCCCCTATTTTGAAGATTTTTACACCTAAATTTATGAGAAAAACTCCAGAAGGAAGCACATTTCTATATACTAACAATGTCAGTCTCTAGTTTTATTTGTACTGTCTTTGGTTTCGGTATCAAGGATACCAACAAGAAAAAATCAAATAAATGGGAACTTATGGGTCACCCAAACTATCTTCACATTGCTTGCTGAATTTTGACAGTGGCCACTTTTTATCCTGAGTTTTACTATCCGCAATTATTTATTGAGATCTTCACATTCTTCATGTGGAATCTTTAATTAATGCTGCACCTGATAATGCTTTTTTTGTTTTTTCCTACCTAAAAAATATCAACTCTTTGAGAAAAGAAGCCGGGGCTATACATTACTTAACAAGGTCAATTTATTTGTTATAAGCAATTATATGCTTGACTAACAAAATGAGATTTATAATTAAAACCAGTGACTTAAAAACATAGAACTCAAAAAACAAAAAAAACCCCAAACAAACAAACAAAAAAACAACCCAAACCAAACCAATCAAAACCCAAAGGGCTAAGTTTCACAGGAATCTTAAAATCAAACTCTTCAGTAATTCCTATGTTATGATTAAAGAGTT
The DNA here is from genome assembly GCF_020171115.1 of Neogale vison. Taxonomy (NCBI): domain Eukaryota; kingdom Metazoa; phylum Chordata; class Mammalia; order Carnivora; family Mustelidae; genus Neogale; species Neogale vison. The sequence continues at coordinate 38,997,559 of NC_058098.1, forward strand.
TAAAGGAAAAAAAGTATTTTTCCCTGCATAAATGAAATACAAATAATTGTAAAACTGTTTATATATTGTACTCGTAAACATATTAAGATTCATGGTCTTCTCAATGTTGAGCAGATAAATACTGGGAATTTTACGGATAGATCAATAAGAACACTGCTCTATTTGGCTGAAACAATACCAGTGCTTTATGAAAAAAACAAAACAAAACCACAATTTCCTGCATTTTTCTGTTAAATTGGGCAATTTAAATGTTGTTTTTCTGCTTTCAGAGACTGTTAATACACCCTTATTATCTTCATATCCCTTTGAGTTTTACATCCTTTTATTCTTAAAAACACATATTACATTAGTAGGCTTAAATTTTTATACCAAAAATATCAAGTTTACTATTAACCACAAACCTGGCTAAACTCCTATTGCCTTTCAGAATCTACCATATTTATCATTTGTTCCAAGTGACCATTTTGGTTTTTATTTTCATTTGTTTATATAGCACACCTAATTCTCCTCTCTAAATGGTTAGTAGTTTATAAAACCTAGACCAGATGAGATCCAGGAGTATTAAGGCCTTAAAGATGTGCTTTAATTTTAAAGGAATTAAAATTCCTTAAACTCTATAGCAGCATATCCACCCTTCTAAGCATTCCAAAAATCTGAAGGGCAGACAGAAGAATTTTCTGTTACTACAAATAGAAAAATCATTGCAGAGGCTCACGAACATTTCAAATACAATTATGAGCAATGCAAACCTGGAACTGCCTCTTCATAGAATTGTTCTCTTTGTCAAGTTTTCAGGTATTTTTTCAGAGAGTAGTTTATTTAAGGTGCATAAAATGAAATAAATCAGTCCTACACAAAATAATAAAAATATTTTACACTTTTATTTACAAATTAATTTCATAAACTATAATAAACATAAACAAACAATAAAGAAAGCTACAGGCTTCTATCCAATTTGGCTAGAAAAATAAATTATTTACACAGATACCTAAATCTGCCTCCTGTTTCCAGAGAAATTAATGTATAGCATATATATTTTTCCAAATTATAACTTATTCAGACTTAAAAACTGGGCACTGTTCTTTACACAGAATTGTAAACAATCTTTTAAAAAATCAGGCTAGAGTAAGTTTCTACTAGAAAGACTGAATTTCATAAAATACAAAAATTTTATAAATTCTGTATTTTAATTAAGTTAAATTATTATTAACCTGTAGAAATATACAGAGCAAATTTGTATATCATCCATAATTAGGTCAAACTATTATAAAGGTGAAATTGTACAATGGTCAAAGTAAGATTTTATTCATATTCTTGAAAGATAGCTTTGTTCCCAATAAATAATCCCTCTATCACTTCACTATACTTTAAAAGAATACATTCTCAATCCAAAAAGAAACAACATATAGCTATTTGATTTTTTGTTTTTTTCTTGCTTGAAACTGCTCTGTTTTATTTTTTACAGATTTAATCAACATTGACAAGGCAGGATCAATGGATTTCTTCTGTGATTCCTTTTGAATTTCACTCTCTTTTTTCTTTATTGTCTGAGTAAGTTCTTGTTCTTTTTGTTCTCTCTGCCGGGCTTTCTCCTCAAGGATTTTTTCCATAGCTTTTGTTTTCTTGAAATTAGGATCTGAAGGATCCAAATTGAACAAGTGGGAGGTATACATTGCCTGAAACCGTGCATCCTTAACATTTACCTGCAAATCCAAAAGGAAAACAAATAATTAAATTAGTAAATCAAAAGGCCCAGAAATGGGGCCAATTTTGAAAGTGAGTTGTCGATTATATAAAATATAAATATGAGTGTTTTGTATTGATTCATTAGAAAATTGTTTTCCCACAGATCTTCAATGCGGTTTTAAGGCCTGTCTTGGAAGTCATTAACTAGTTGCTGACAGCTATTTGTAGATTTTTTGTACAGGCTCAAACTCATACATAGGAGTGAATGGCCAGGAAAAAGAGGGAAGAGAGGGAGTGATGGAAACAAAGAGATGGAGCAATAAAAACAGCATGGCCTACTGCAGTGGTCACTGTCCACAGTGAGTGTGTGACATGGTGTGACATAAACCTGCTCTCAGTCAAGCTTGAGTATGCACATCTTTCCTATCATGAGCGACACACTGCATGTGATTCTAGCATTAAAAGCTAAGTATTAGGGGGGAAAAAAAAAGCAAAGCCCTAACTTTGGCGCAATCAAAAGACAAGCCAATACTTCACCTCCTGTTCAACTAAACAGTAATTTGATCCTGGATAAAGCAGCTCTTCTGGACTAAAATTTAGCAGCTTTGGCTCCACTATGGGCCTTTCCTAAGACATTTCAGGCTAACTTTGTGCTAAATACTCCTCTCCAGAGCTGACTTTAAATTCAACACCAGCTTTAAGAGGTGTCCCTGGTTACCTCAAAGTCATCCTCTAATAATTCATTCTTCTTCATAAGCTGTTTTTTCTTCTTCTTGCTCAGATTCTGGTGCTCTACAATCTTATTGTAATTGAAGTGTTTCTTACTCTCTTCCTCCTCATCCATCATGAGCAAAGCCATTTCAGCCTGTGGAGAGAAAAAGAAAAGATCAAATATACAATAGTGGTTTTTTTTTTCCCCAGGGAGAAGTATGGGGCGCAGATATGCCCTCTAGGAAAGGAGATCCCAGTCACTAATGCTCTGGGATAACATCTGCCATCCATAACCGATTTTGGATTACCAAAACTCAAAAAGAAACTCCGAGATCTTTGTAGAGCAATAAGATAAAATTTTTAGAAACAACATCACACCAAGAGTAGGAGAGGTGTGAAAGTTTGTATTTAAAAACTAGACCACAGGGGTGCCTGGGTGGCTCAGTCAGATCCCCAAATAAAAATTTCTCATTTTCACTTTGGTCTTTTCATGCAATGACACTAAATCAGCAAACATGCAGTATTTTGTGAAACAGGCTACATTTTCCAAACATGAGTTTTAATAGCAAGGAATTTCTTTTTTCTTTTGCTTTTTTTTTGCCTTTACTTTTCAAAACTGATACATTTCTATGAATGCAGGATCTTAATATTTGCTTCTGAAATATGTTTGTTTCCAGTAAACAGTGGAATTTTCTTCCAAACATGGGATTAAACATGAAACTTTAGAAACCAAATAAACCACGTGTACTAGAGAAAATACAGAGTATACTGCCAAACTTTCTATACTTTGTATATGAATCTTTCTATACTACCACTTCAGATTACTTTTTTAAAAAGATTTATTTATTTTTCAGAGAGAGAGAAAGAGAGCACGCACATGCAGTGGGAGCAGCAGGCTCCCCGCCCATCTGCGCCCCCCTTCCCCCCCCAGCAGGGAGCCCAATGCGGAATTTGATCCCAGAATCTTGGGATTATGACCTGAGTTGCAGGCAGATGCTTAACCAACTGAGCCACCCATGCAACTCTAGACTGCTTTAATTTTCTTTCACTTACATCACTGGCACCTGCAGTTGGCTTTCTTTTTAGAGCCATTTTCCACAAAAGAGGGATTTTCTTTTCTTTGCACTGCTTTACTCTATGAACATTACTGTGTGCAATAAATGGAGGATAGAAAAGATGCATTATCATGCAGAGTTTAGGTGACCTGTTAGGCTCACTCCCAGACAGTGACAGGAACGTCAGTCATAGGGTCATTGTTGACTCTAATTCCTGCCTCAGCAAAAATACTATTAACCTGTGCCATGGATCTTTGTAGAGTTTGCAAAGCATAAAGGTCACTGCGTTTCTAAGGAAGATTTCAATTTTGTACATTATATTTATGTTGTTTGCAGTAATGACAGAAATTAGCACTGACAATACAAAAACAAATTCTGAATTATAGGAGAGATTCAGATGGAATTAAAACTTAAGGCAGTATTTTCATGTGTCTGTTGGCCATTTGTATGTCTTCTTTGGAGAAATGTCTGTTTGTATCTTCTGCCCATTTTTTGATTAGATATTTGTTTTTTGGGTGTTGAGTTTGCTAAGTTCTTCAAAGATTTCGGATACTAGCCTTTTATCTGATAAGACATTTGTAAGTATCTTCTACCATTCAGAAGGTTGTCTTTTGGTTTTGTCGACTGTTTCCTTTGCTGTGCAAAAGCTTTTTCTCTTGATGAAAACCCAAGCTCAACATCACTTGACATCAGGGAAACACAAATCAAAACCACAACGAGGTATCACCTCATACTAGTTAGAATGGCTAAAATTAACAAGTCAGGAAATAACAGATGTTAGAGAGGCTGTGGAGAAAGGGGAACCCTCTTACACTGCTAGTGGGAATGGAAGCTTGTACAGCCACTCTGGAAAACAGTATGGAGGTCCCCCCAAAAGTTAAAAATACAGCTACCCTATGACCCAGCAGTTGTACTACTAGGTATTTAGCCAAAGTACACAAACATAGTGACTGGAAAGGGCACCTGCACCCCAATGTTTATAGCAGCCATATCCACAATAGCCAAAATATGAAAACAGCCCAGATGTCCACTGACAGACAAATGGATAAAGAAGATGTGGTGGATATATACACATGGAATACTACTCAGCCAACAACAATAACAAAAGAAACCTTACCATTTGCAACAAAGTGGTTGGAACTAGAAGGTATTATGCTAAATGAAATAAATCAATCAGAGAAAGACAATTACCATAAGGTTTCAGTCACATGTGGAATTTAAGAAACAAAACAGAGGATCATAGGGGAAGGAGGAAAAAATAAAATAAGATGAAATCAGAGAGGGAGACAAACCATAAGAGACTCTTAACTCCAGGAAACAAACAGGGTTGCTGGAGGGAAGGTGGGTGGGAGGTAACTGGGTGACAGGCATTAAAAAGGGCATGTGATGTAAGGAGCACTGAGTGTTATACGCAAATGATGAATCACTAAACTTTACCTCTGAAACTAGTAATAAACTATTAATTGAATTTAAATTTAAAAAGTCAAAAGAATTAAACTTATGGCAATATTATTTCAAGGTTTTAATAGTTCCATTTTTTTGTCTTAGCTATAGTAAGAATTTTTAATAATGACATTATTTTCCTCTAAATCAAAAAGGGACATGACTTAGGTTTGAGATAAAATTTCAACTTTGTATTGGCTGGAAAAATGATTGGTAAAAACTACACTGCTAGAAGCACCTAAGTGGCTCAGCTGGTTATGCATTCAACTCAATTCCAGTACAGGTCATGATCTCAGGTTGTGAGATTGAGCCCCACATCAGGCTCAATCACTCAGTCAGGCTCAATCATTGAGCCCCACATCAGGCTCAGAGTCTCCTTGAGATTCTCTCCCTCTGCCCCTCCCCTCCACACACACACACACACACACACACACACACACACTCTCTCTCTCTCTCTCTCAAATTAATCTTTTAAAAAAAACCCTACATTGCTAAAATGTATACTTTTGTGTTTTATAATTTATTTATAAATTTCATTGCTAAAATCAATTATTTATTAGGGACACTAGAAACTCATGTAGACCACTTCATTTAAATTGTACATATCAATTATCCACTAGGAATATAGCAATGATCATGTTTTACCTTTTGTCTTTCTATTTCAGCATCTTCCACTGATGAGCCACCTTTTGTAGATTTCGTTGATTTTTTCTTTTCTTTTATACCTGGCACAACAAACCAACACAGAAGGGTGAAAAAATTACAAGACTATCTGTGACATTCTATTTATACTAGGAACAAAAATGCAAGATATCTAGGAACAATCTTATCAATAAGCATACAGAAACTAAAGAAAGTAAAAAAAGTCATTGGAGATAACTATGGAAATGAATGAAACAAGTACATCTGGATGGGGTGACTTATAAAGAAAGAAATTTCTTCTGGAAGTAATGTATAATTACATTATTAATTAAAAAAGAAAAACCATGAGATCATTTGAATAGATACAGAATATGCCCTGAGTAAAATTCAACATCCATTCATATAATAGAACAGTATGGCTTAGTGTGTAATAAAATGCACTATTCTATATTACTGGAAAAAAGAAGGGATTATTCAGTAACTGGTGCTGGGAAATCTGCTTTACTCTGGGGAAAAAAAATCAAGTTATAGCCTTGCCTCATAATGTACAGGAAAATAAAATGCAAATGGACTAAAGAGTTAAACACTAAGAAAAAAAAACCCAAAACCTATGAAAATTCCAGAAGACCAGTTACCTGATCTTATATAGAAGAAATATTTTCTTAGCATAAGAATAATAGAAGAAATCACACACACACAAAAAAGTGATTTGAATATATAAACACTTAAAATTCTGCATTTAAAAAATTCATCTGGAAAATGAAAAATTCTTTACAATAAGAATTTCATAGTAAAAGTATAACAAACAATTTTTCCTTCTCTAAAGACAAAACTGATCTTCAGTTAACTTTCTATGCCTATTATTATTATTATTATTTTTTTAAAGATTTTATCTATTTATTTGACAGAGAGAAATCACAAGTAGACGGAGAGGCAGGCAGAGAGAGAGAAGCAGGCTCCCCGCTGAGCAGAGAGCCCGATGCGGGACTCGATCCCAGGACCCTGAGAGCACGACCCGAGCCGAAGGCAGCGGCCCAACCCACTGAGCCACCCAGGCGCCCCACTATTAAATACAACTACTTATGGTAAAAGTGGCTCCTGACTAGTAACACCGCTTATATTTCCAGGGACTCAGGGACTTCTGGAGACAAGATGTTAGAGGAGATGTTCTCATCCTGAATGAGATAGTCACGTGCAGGAGCTAAGGGCATGTGAACCTGGAACAGCTGGCCTGGGTTTAAATTCTATGCTTATGCTCTGGCATAAGCTCTTATGCTCTGGCAGTTTGGACCTAAGCCCTTATCTGTAAAATGGGGATTCTAATAGCAGCACCTACCTCACAAGGTTATTGCGAGTACTAAATAAATTGGTAAATGTGAAGAGCTCAGTTAATGCCTGACACATAATGCTATAAAGTGCCTGCTATTACTACACATAAATAAGATGTCCTGGGCTCCTCAGTGCTCATGCTGATGCCTTATTTTTTCTTCTTTTTTTTGGTGTCTCTTGGAGTGGGAGGGGTGCAAAGGGAATTGGTACCAGGGTACTGAAGTATGAAAGACTAGTTTAATGAGTAAAAAGTTTCAGAATCTACAGAGACATGTTCTGTTACTCTAGAATATTATTGCACAATGCTAATCTTCTCTACTGAATGCTGTCCTCTTTGGCTAGGCTGTGCTCTGTTCTTCCAACACAGAGAAACTAATGGTCTCCAAGGTAATATTGATTAATGCTTACATAGCACTTACTGTGTATCAGGCAGTAGTACTGTTCTACTTACTTTACATGTATTAACTAATATAATCCTTACAATAATGCTATGAGATAGATCCCATTATTTGTTACAATCTTCATTCTGTGGAAGAGGAAACTGAAGCACAGAGAGATTAAGTAATTCTCTCAAGTTTAGTAAGTGAAGAAAACATGATTCACACCCAAGGAGTCTAGCTCAGAGTCTCTACTATTAATCACTAAACAACACTCCTTTACTATTGAATGTCATTCTCTTTGTAGCAACTCTTTCTGTTTAAAATACATTTTATCGTGAGAAAGTAAGAAAATTCACATAGCATATAATGGTTGAGTAACTGCAGCTAATAAGGGTAACAAAAAAAACGAAGACTAAAAGTTGAGAGAGGCTTTAGAAACCGCTCTGCAGCATGCCCAGCTGAGAGAAAATGCCAGCATGTAAGTGCTGCTTAGGTGCACCCCTCAGTGCTACCAAGGCATTTGTCTGCTCTGCCAGAAAGAAATATTTGTAGACAGCCCTTTTTCCTAGAGTGAAAGACTTTATTGTTCCTATCTCAAACATCTTCCAGGAAATGATGTATCTACTTTCCAATTATCATTTTTTCTCTATTTTAAAATGTGCCTATTTATACGTAATATCAGCAAGGTTCTACTTTCTTGGGATCTGACTTCTCTACATCCTAAGTTTACTTCTGCTCTATGTTTTCAAGGCAAGAGCTCCTTTTTGAAGTGAACAGACAAGTGACACATGCAGAAGATTGTTCTGTGGCAGGAAAAAAACCCAGGCTGTTTATGATTAATACATAAAGGAGATAAAGATCTTCATATACAGCTGTGGGAAATAATATCAAAGAGCCCACAATGAACTGTTCCGGATTTTATAACAACCTGGTGAAAAGTCATAAAAATAAACTTGAAAGAAAGACTGTAGCAAAGGAGGAAAAAAAAAAAGAATCTCCAAAATCGTCAGGGCTAAAAAATGATATTCAATTTTAACATGATGAAAATTTCTTTGCTCATAAAGAATTTACTGTGCTGGCCCAAACTGTTTAGCTGATAACAAATAACGTGTAGAGATCTTTTCTGCACTGTTAACAAGATCATATTAAGAGGTTGTATCTTAATTTTTTTTACAAAAAGTGTTGGTTTTTTTCCTTTGGAAAGTTATCAGACCTAAGTTAGATGAAGAGTACTAGGAAAATGAAAATCCCTGTTCTGAAATGTTATCTTTATTTTTCAGTAAATCTTCTGGCAAGTAAGAAACCATGTGTCCTGAGACTGCTGCGAAGTACATACGGATGATTCTAACATACTGAATAATTCTAAATCAGATGTTATGGACTAAAAAAATAAATTTAAAAATACTTACTGAGGCTACTAACTCCTTAAGCAAAAAATGTAACAGAATATATCTATGGAAAAAGATGCGTTGCATCTATCCGTAAAGGAAATTCCATTTTTCATTACTTGTAATGTCCAACAAGTATTCTCATTAAAAAAAAACTTCCTCCAAAGGGTTTAGCTGAGCACTTTTTAAAAATATATATTTTATTTATTATTTGACAGAGAAAGACACAGTGAGAGAGGGAACACAAGCAGGGGGGAGTACTAGAGGGAAAAGCAGGCTTCCCACCAAGCAGGGAGCCCCATGCAGAGCTCGAACCCATGACCCTAGGATCATGACCAGAGCGGAAGACAGCCACTGAACTACTGAGCCACCCAGGCGCCCCGCTGAGCACTTCTTATATCAGTTAAAAGAATTCACTGGCGGGGGCGGGTGGGAGGTTGGGGTACCAGGTGGTGGGTATTATAGAGGGCACGGCTTGCATGGAGCACTGGGTGTGGTGAAAAAATAATGAATACTGTTTTTCTGAAAATAAATAAATTGGAAAATAAAAAAACAAAAAACAAAAAACAAAAAACAAACAAACAAATAAGAATTCACTGGAGGTCAAATGCAATCTCAGTACTGACCAGACAGGAGTGGTAAGTCCCCTTGCAATTCACTGTTTTTGTAGCAAATTCCAATGCTCATAATTAGACACACACTGTTAATTGTCTTTTGGACCTGGGCATTCTGGCTTTGCTTGGAAATCCAGCAATTCCCCATGTCAACTTCTTTACACACGGGTCCTGGCTCTGGCTTTGGCCTTTACTACATACTTTGAGGGTTACAAAAAGTAAAGGGAGTCCATCAAGATTCAGGTTCTACCATCTACCACTGACCCCTGTGCAATTCAGCTATGTTTTCTGAGCTCCAATTTATGCACCTATAAGGGGGGCTAAAGTTTAGATTAGAGGATAGAATACATATAAAAGCATTTTTAAACTGTAGATCAATATATACAAGTAGTATGATATAAGCAATCAACATACTGACTGAATGAATCAAGTATATGTAGCATATTGTTATATTTTCATGGTAGTTTATCAAATATCTAAAGTTGTCAAGACAAAGGATATATTTTAACAGGGTAGATTTACATATACTTTATTTTATTCCTACTTCTTCAAAAACAAAATCTTTATTAAAGAGTTTATGTGATTAGACAGCAATAAACAAATTTTTCCAATACAGCTGACCCTTGAACAACACAGAAGTTAGGGGCACTGACACCCCCCACACAGTTAAAAATCCACATGTATCTTTTGACTTCTCCAAAACATAACTAGTAATAGCCTACAGTTGACCTGAAGCCTTAATAATATAAAGAGTCGATTCATACATATTTTATATATTTGTATTATGTACTCTATTTTTAAAATAAGCTAGAGAAAAGAAAAACATTATTAAGAAAATATTAGATACATTTACAGTACTGTACTGCATTTATCATAAAAAACCATGTAAAAGTGGATTCACCGTTCACAGTGCAGTTCATACCCATGTTGTTCAAGGGTCAGCTGTATTTCATTTCTAAGAAAAAAGTAACTTTTAATTAATTCTAGAAGTACATTATATTTTTGAAACTCTCATTTGATATCAAGTTTGCAGTTGAGAAAAAACCAACAAAAAAACTATAGCAAGTTTATAGTGTAGGGGTAAAAAATAGAAGGAAAAATGAGAAAAGATTTCTAGTACTCACACTGGCTCCTAACTCAAGCCAAACATCAGGTCTGGCATTAATTAATGAACTCAATTCCTCCATAGTTTGAAGAGTATGTTAAGTTTAGCTCCATAGGACTGCCAAGGGCAAAGGTGTTATAAACGTATCCAAGTCCATCTGGCTTAAAATGTCTCTGTCCTGCTCAACCATGGGACTTGAACTGTATACTCTTCCAAACTCTAATGCTTTCCTTCCTATTCCGCAGCTGCTCCTTCTCAGTTTCTTCAGTGTCCATCCCCCCATAGTACCTTCACCAGTATGAAAGAGTAATACTACCTTGTGTAGGCTTTACCCGACCTCAGAGCCCAATCTTGCATTCTCCTCCCTTACCAATGCTTTTCACCTACAGTTCCATGGTTTGAAATGCTATTTATAGGCTACTAATTTATTCCCAAGTTTATAACTGCATGGACTTCTCAGCTGATCACCCAGACTCCTTTATAAATGTAACCTAGTATCTCCAACATCTCAAAGTGATTATACCCAAAAGGACCTACTGACCTTACTTCCCACCCAAACCTATTGTTCCTACATTCCTTCCTAACTCAGTAAATGTGAGCCTCTTCCTGCAGAGGCTCACACCAAAAATCTAGAGTTATGTTAAATTATTTCCTTATTCAAGAAAGTCAGTAAGTCTACATCCAAAATATATCTAAAATTCCATTTACTTTTCTCCTTCCAATTCCATTACTGGCATGCTATCTAAACCAACCATCATCTCTTGCAAAGCCTGTTCTCCCAGTTCTCACCAATGCTTTAATCTGTGCTCTTTTTTTTTTTTTTTTAAAGATTTCATTTTTTAATTTATTTGACACAGAAAGAGAGAGATCACAAGTAGGCAGAGAGGCAGGCAGAGAGAGAGGGAGAAGCAGGCTCCCTACTGAGCAGAGAGCCCGATGTGGGGCTCAATCCCAGGACCCTGAGATCATGACCTGAGCCGAAGGCAGAGGCTTAACCCAGGCACCCCAATTTGTGATCTTCACGGGAACCAGAATACACACCAGATCTTGTCATGTTCTTGCTTTAAAGACCCTTCAGTGGCTTCCCACTGTCAGGAGAGTAAAATCCAAATGTGTTGCCATGACACAAGACCTTGCAGGGTTGATCCTGTGCTCCAGTCTCGCCTCATACCTAACTCCTCTAACCATGCTCCAGCCACATCGGGGTCCTTCAATTTCTCCAACACCATAATTCCTTCTCTCCTCGCAGCCTTTCTACCACTTATCTCTTGTGTGCGACGTTCTGTATGCAGGACTCATTCTACAGGGCTTAGCCAAATGTCATCACTTCAGAAAAGTCTTCTTTGCCTACCCTATGTCTAAAGTATGCTACACTCCTTCATCTCAGTTATATTCTCTATATTGCCCTAACTTCTTTAAAACACTGACCATATTCTCATAATATTATTTGTTTACCTATTTAGCATGTCTTCCCTAATACCATAGACTTCTCAAGAAACATAACCTTCCTTGTATTATTACTGCTCTATCTTTAGCCTAGCAGAGTGTCCAGCACCAGGTAGGTAATACTTACTATTTGTATGAATAAATAAACACGGCAAGATACTATTTTTTGGCCCTAAATCTTATGTAAAAAAAATTCTCAGCCTTTTTCCTTTAAAGAAACAACTTCAGCCCAGATATAAATAATTACTCCTAGGATATACTCTGAAATCAAAAGTATATTGAAAGCAAACAAATTTTATCTATACCTTCCTTTGGAACTTCTGCTACTGCCTTTTGAGGAAGCTTATTCACAATTTAAATGTGCTGATTCCAGGAAACAAACCACCCCAAGCCATCAAAACATTTTTAACTTACTCATTGAATCTTACCCTGAGTTCTACAATCTGACCAGATTGTACATGCCAAATGAAGCACTTTGGAATGAGAACAAGGAAACTATAATGCTTCGCATTTCTCCATTATAAATTTGGTTTCCTGAAATCAGAGGATAAGGCTAAAATCCATCATCTTCTAGAAATGACCGCTCAGGTATGATAAAAAGCAGAATATGCTAAGTTTCCATTTCCCTTTCCAATGCCTAAGAATTTGACATCCTATAATAGACTTTATTCATCTTGATCTCCTTTTCATCAATAAAATGTCAGTGCTAAAAGGCTGTAACAACCAGGAAATAATTTTGAGCAATTTTGACTTTCCTGTTGAGAACTATTCTGGCCCACTAGTCACAAGGGACAAAAGCAGGGAAATTTCATAAAATCCTTCTCTTTACAATGGCAGCTTGGAGTTGCTCCAGGAGCAAGTCTTTTGGAGTTCATGTGTGTGGTATTTAGATCGGGGAAAGGCAAAATGCATGAGAACAAATGGAAAATGCTTCCAGTAGTCTCTGCACTGACTTAGGTCTAAATATGGCCTGAACCTTACCACACACATTTACACATACCAAAAAGGTAAGAATGAAAAAATTCAGGAAAGAATGATAAGTGCATACACAATGGAAACAAAGCTCCTTGGATATAGGAAACCGAATGCCAGATAGTTCAAGGAACCAAGGAAAAATGAGGAAGTTGGCTTTCTTCTGCAATAATGAAGCAGGACAAACGTAAAATGGATAAAATGGAACATAGATGTTTTTGTATATTTGAGCAGAAAAGCTTTTACACATCATCTAACACCATGTAAAAATTGAAATTTATACACACATCCACACGAACATAAATTTATTTTACATTCACTTTTTCATAGCCTTTGCAAAGACCTAGAATAGATGCATCATAAAAAAGCAGTGAAAACACACAAGAAGCTGACTTCCTTTTTCTTTCATCCTTTCTCTCATCAATCCTTCCGTAAGGGTATTTCTGAGAAAGGAATCCCTGGTAAACCATTAATTAATCAATCCTCAATCACATCACCAAAAGCTTCCTAATAAAATTTCTCCTTGTTTGTACAGGGGCATGCTGACCCTTCCTAAGCTGAGAGATGTTTATACCCCATTGGACAGACTGCTTAGAATCCACTAAAAGAGCTACACAAATTCTAGGAGTTTTAAGAGAATGGCAGTTTATACTGTTTCTACCCATATCACCTTTTAAAAAAAAACTCCAATTAAAAACTCAAATATGGGCTGGCTTACCTATTTTTGTCATTTCTTCGGCAAAGTATGGGTCATTCAAATCAACGTCAGAGGGAAGTTCATCTTCACTGGCCTCTTCAGCAAGAGCCTTAAAGTTGAATATAAGAATATATATAGTTTATTACAAAGACCATGAAGGAAAATCCTATCATTTCTTTTAAATCAAATAGTTCAATATACAGTTTCTGTCTTTAAAAACTTTATAATCTCTAAACAAAAGCTAGACACATAAACCAGACACATATATCAGTAATACTAGTTCAAAATAGGTAGTGCTAGAGGGGCAAAAATGAAATGATAAAGACATTCAAAAGAGAAGAACACTTTTATGTGGCTGACAGCAAAAGTAGGTGGTCTTTTCTCTCACAAAACTGAGAAACTGCAGTGACTATCAATAGTTTGAAGTATATGGTAGGTTATCATTTAAATTAGTATTTAAAACAATTTATTTGCTGGTTCAAGAAAGTGATTTTTTAAATTATGAAAATTAAAATGTATACAAAAGCAGTTAAGGACACCCAATTTCTTTTCTTTCTTTTCTTTTTTTTTTTTTAAAGATTTTATTTATTTATTTGACAGAGAGAGAGATCACAAGTAGGCAGGGAGGCAGGCAGAGAGAGAGAGAGGAGGAAGCAGGCTCCCTGCTGAGCAGAGAGCCCGATGCGGGACTCGATCCCAGGACCCTGAGATCATGACCTGATCCGAAGGCAGCGGCTTAACCCACTGAGCCACCCAGGCGCCCAAGGACACCCAATTTCAATAATTATCTTGCTTCATCTGTAATCTGCCCCTGAAAACCCTTTGGCTATTTTTAAGAACTGTTGGTTAAATTTTTCCTAATTAAATTTGAACAGATGGTCTATTAAATTAGAATATTTAAATTAAAAATCAAGCCTATAAAATAAATAGAACATATGAACTAAGATCAGACTAACCAGATTGAGTTTTATTCCGAGGAATCTAAAAAATAAGTCATTTTAATAAAAATATTTAGAGTGCACATTGCTAAACATCACCTTGCATGCTGAAGAAGACCCACCAAGCCCTAAAGAATATTCATTTTAGTATTACTATCCTTTTTTTAAGATTTATTTATTTATTTGAGAGAGAGAGAGAGAACAAGCAAGAGGGGAAGAAGAAATCTCAAGCAGACTCAGCGCTTAGCAAGGAGCCCGATGGGAGGGCTCAACCTCATGACCTTGAGATCATGACCTGAGCCAAAGCCAGAATCAGATGCTTTACAGACTGTGCCACATAGATGTCCCGATATTAATATCCTTTTAAGAACAAGAGCTAAAAATTTTTCACCAAACTTACAACAGATTCAGTAATAATATGTTTCTAACGAAGATTATGGAACCCCTACATATCTAACTACACATCTATCCACATATTTCTTTCTTTCTTTTTTTTTTTTAATAAAGATTTTTTTTTTTTTATTTACTTGACAGAGAGAGATCACAAGTAGGCAGAGAGGCAGGCAGAGAGAGAGAGAGAGAAGGAAGCAGGCTCCCTGCTGAGCAGAGAGCCTGATGCGGGACTCGATCCCAGGACCCTGAGATCATGACCTGAGCTGAAGGCAGCGGCTTAACCCACTGAGCCACCCAGGCGCCCTCCACATATTTCTTTAACTGCTTTTAGATCTAAACTATAGCTATATCAATTTTGGCCCATAATCATGTACTGATTTCTTTAGTAATAATTTCCCAGTTTCAAAACCGAAGTCACAGAGAGGAAAAGGGGAAAAGTATTTTTAACACGAAGGAAATTCTTGGGGGCGCCTGGGTGGCTCAGTTGGTTGAGCAACTGCCTTCAGCTCTGGTCATGATCCCGGACTTCTAGGATCGAGTCCCGCATCGCATCGGGCTCCCAGCTCCTTGGGGAGTCTGCTTCTCCCTCCGACCTTCTCCTCTCTCATGCTCTCTCTCACTCATTCTCTCTCAAATAAATAAATAAAATCTTAAAAAAAAAAAAACACCACGAAGGAAATTCTTAAAACTCTTCTCTACATGAAAACTATGGATGGAAGGATCTGTTGGAATCTAATACCAATCCAGCACAGAGCACTGAGTCTAGAACAAACTGGCTTTCAACAAATATATTTTTAATAGCAGTAATAAAATTAGTTATCTTAGCCCAATGGAGGGAAAGAGTAAAAGCACAAGATAAGCTCGAAGTGCCCAGCAAATAAAAATAAAAAAGAATAGTTGCTAAAGGTCTCAGACACAAGTGACTACTTTATTGACCCAAAAAGGACCCACTTGTAAGTTTAACAATAAACTGATGGCTTAATAACTTGTGAAATTATCCCATTTAGAAGATATTTTATTGCTTACTTAGTTTTTATTTTTTTATTAACATATAATGTATTATTTGCCTCAGGGGCACAGTTCTGTGAATCATTAGTCCTACACAATTCACAGCACTCCCCATAGCACATACCCTCCCAAATGTCCATAACCCAGCCACCCTATCCCTTCTCCCTCACCCCCCAGCAACCCTCAGTTTGTTTCCTGAAGAAGAGAGGCAGCTTATCAATGAGGACAGGGCTCTTACCCTCCTCATTTTCATTATCTATTTCCAGAAATACTGACTAAAATAGAGGGGTATAAAAAAAAAAAAAATCCCTCCAGTCCATCATTCAGTTTTGTAGCCCTCTGTCTTTACAAGCACTGGAAAGTCAAAGCTGTACCAAAAGCACAAGCTTCTGTAGGACAGAGAGAAATAATACTGTACAGTAGAAAGGACACTGGAGTAAGAGAGATCTGGATTCCAGTCTCAGCTTGGTCACTAACAAGCTCCGTAGCCGGAGATAAATCAGTTATTTTTCTACAACTATAAAGCATTAGAATTGGACTAGAACAAATCATTTAAGATTACTAAAACTGAAAAATTCTGTGATTACTGATACTATCTTAAGGCTATAACAGTACTGCTAGAATGCTGCATTTCAGTGACAAGAGTATTTTTAGTGGTAAAAATCGTTAAGTGGTCTCTGCTATTTCTAAAGAGTCTGTGGAAAAGATGTTATCCTCAAACAATGGGAGTCAAATCAGGTTTTTCAAGACAATATTTAGTGCAGAGGAAATATCCTTAATAAAAGGGATTGAATGACATGTTAATAGAGCCATATGGTAATAGAGAAAAATGAAAAATGCAGGTTGCGAAATGTAGAGAAAAAAATTTCACTCATGTCAAGAATTTCTGTATGTAGGGGCATCTGGGGGGCACATCTGGTTAAGTGTGTGATTCCCGGTTTTGGCTCAGGTCGTGATCTCAGGGATATGAGATCGAGCCCTGCACTGGACTCTGCACTTATGTGGAAGCAGCTTAAGACTCTTCTTCTCCCTCTGCCCTTCCTGCTTGTGCTCTCTCTCTCAAATAAACAAATCTTAAAAATTCTGTAATATATACATCCTCAAGTAAAAAAATTCTGTATGTATCTTTCTTCCTCAAAAACACAAATAGAATTGAATTGAATTGAACAGGTATCAACTAAACTATGTATCTTATTTGGTGGTATATAAAGGTAAAATACTAGAGCACTATAGTTAAAGTGGCTCTGGGCTTTTATTAGGATTTCTACCTCAGTACATCACTTTGCAGAAAACACTTAAGCTATTAGGTTCTTCCTTTCCTTTCTTACAGTTGTGATGATAACAAGGCCTATTCTAGTGAGTGGTTACATTATGAGATAACAGATGCCAAGGACCTGGTACCTTGTGATACATGGTTGTTGTTCAATAAATATTTGCTTAAAATATCATTGATACCTTCTGTTTCTTCTTTAGTCTTTTTTTCTCTTTCTTCTTCTCTAAAAATTGTTCCCAAGGGGTCAATTTATCTTTTCCTTCCAATTTGTTTTTGACCATCTCTTCTGCACTTTCTTTCAGACCTAAGAAAAAACAGAGTTCAACTTAAAATGTTGTATCTTTATCCATTAAAAATGTAATTTACCTCAAAAGATAATTTACATATATTTACCAAAATAACAAAATAAAATGCAATACTAAATTGTGTAACACTCCACAGAGTAATATAGGATCAAATCATATCAAAGTTATTTCTTAATAAAAAAAAATAAACTTAACCAGACCAAAATAAATAAACAAACTGAACAACTTGATATACAGTCAAGCCACTGAAGTAAAGTCTTTCATTTAGGTTCAAATTTCATTTCTCTATACTTAATTGCTTTGAGACTCTAAGAAAAATCCTGGAACAAAATCTTCTCAGTATATGACTAGTAATTCATTTTTGATGGCAAAAAGATAAGTGGTCTTTAACATAATTATTTCTAATTGCTTCTGTTGCCCAAATAAAAGACTGCATTCCCTGGAAACTACAGGTGACTAAAAAAAATTGATTAATAAGGCAATCCTTGTTGAAGCACCCCCAGAGAAAAGAATTCTCATGTCTCAAGTACTCTGTAAGATACATCCTTATGATCAAAAGGACCACCAAGGTCAGATCCCACTTTGTATGGTTTACCTCTTTCAACGTTATCTGTTCTTATATTTCATCTTTAAAGGTCCTTATTTCTTATATTCTATAGCTCCTAATTCATGTTTCTAGGTGGCTTATGTAATAACTGGACTGGATGACAGTGAGAAAGAAAAAGCCCTGAGGCTGACCTATCAGTCCTTGAAGACCCTCACTACTGCCAAAATAAAGGAAATGTGATTACTGTGCTGTTACCTTTGATAATAAAGATGTTTGTTTTATTTTGTAGTATTTTTTGGACATTACAGTTTGGTTTGAGGAGGAGGAAGCTTCACTATTTATATGACAAAATATTCATTTCAGAAAAATAATACTTAATGGAATGATTCAAAATGTTTTTTTTTAAAAAAAGGTTTTATTTATTTATTTGACATAGAGAGATCACAAGTAGGCAGAGAGGCAGACAGAGAGAGGGGGGGAAGCAGGATCCCTACTGAGCAGAGAGCCCAACGCGATCCCAGGACCCTGAGATCATGATCTGAGCCAAAGGTAGAGGCTTAACCCACTGAGCCACCCAGGTGCCCCTCAAAATGTTTTTTGAGAGAGACATGGTCAATTCAGATCATCTTCCCAGATAATACTCTAAATTCTAAGGTGAAAGCAATCCTAAGGATATAACAATTCCTTTTCTTCCTGATGAGTATACTGAGACAAAGAGTATTCAGCAACTTGCTAAGAACATGCAGCGAGGAAGCCACATGACTGTAATTGCCTGGTTATCCTCTATACTATGACCAGATACATCTAAAATGCTGATTTGACCCAGAATAAAGAAATGTATAAGGTGAATGAATAGATGGGCCTAGGTAGTTCAGTCATTAAGCCTGCCTTCAGTTAAGTTCATGATCCCAGGTTCCTGTGACAAGCCTGACATCAGGCTCCCTCTCAGTGGAAGCCTGCTTCCCCCTCTCCCACTCCCCCTGCTTGTGTTCCCTCTTGCTGTGTTTCTGTGTTTCTGTCGAATAAATAAATAAATAAAATCTTAAAAAAATAAATAAAGTGAATGAATACAGTCAAAAGCTTTGGGCCTCAGGTTCCTTATCTGCAAAAGGAGTTTGGTGTAGATCAGCAATGTAACCCTCCCACCCACATACACCTTTTCCCCCCGCTCAAAGAAAATATTTGGTAGAAGTCCAAATATGTAACAACTAGAAGTAGTGCTTTGGGTCTTGTGTCTCAAAGAACAGCCTGAAACAGCTGGAACAGATGTTCTCTAAGGTCCCTTCCTTGGCTTTTAGGCCAAGACTTAATCTTCAAATTTCTGACTTAGAAAAGTATTAAATTATCTGCATACTCAAGGTTATGTAGATTTGTTTTTATGATGCGCTGCTGGTAAGATCTCTGACTTACTGAATGCTAAATCAGAAACACAACTCTCAATTCAAAGATGTTTCTTATGAGAAAAATACAGTTCTCTTTACTAAACTGTTTTTAAGAGAAATGTGAGCAGTATAAAACGATGTCCAGATCTTTGAATCAACAAATATACAGCATTTAGGAAATGTAAACTGGGATCACTGGGAGAAAGCAGCAAATCCTGACAAAAGAAGTTGGTTTTAAATCACAAAATAATAGGCTTATATATTATGCCTATGGGTTAGCATACAATCAATTCAGTGCAATTCTACATGCACAGTACTATATTATTAGAAGAATATGATGTTTAAATAATCTTTAAGGTATTCTAGTATAATTTCCTCAAACATTAAGATTTTATTACTCTAAAATACTAAATTATTATTTTTAAACATTTTTTTTTTCACCAAAAAAGTATTCTTTGTTTAATTTTGATCCTTGAAACTTACTATGATGCTAAGGAAAGTTCTGTATCATTGTCTCAGGTAACTAGGACACTGCTTTGATGTATCTTTTTTTTAAAAGATTTTATTTAGAGAGAGAGAGACCACAAGTAGGCGGGGGGGGGGAGGGGAGAAGAAGCAGACTCCCTGCTGAGCAGAAAGTCCCATGTGGGGCTCGATCCCAAGACCCTGAGATCATGACCTGAGCCGAAGGCAGCGGCTTAACCCACTGAGCCACTACCCAGGCGCCCCTGCTTTGATGTGTCTTAATCTTTTTTGGGAACATAGATACCTTGAGAATTTGATAAAAGATACAGAATCTCTCCCTGAAACACTGTAGTACCGGAAAAACTTGCATACAGTGTTCAGGGGCTTATGGATACTCCATGCTCATTTCTATGTAAGGACTTAGGGTCTCAGGGTCTCAGAGGCAGCAGAAGTCTACATGAAAATGGGAGGCCAGCTCCCAAAACTGGAAAACTCATTAGCACTGACATTTGTAGATTCTGCAGCACAGTTCCTCATATCAGCACTGTTGTTATTTTGTACCAAATAATCCTTTGTTGTGAGGAATTATCCTGTACATTGTAAGGGGTTTATCAGTATCTCTTCACTATCCACTAGATGCCAACAGCCCCAGTCATAAAACTTAAAAAAAAAAAAAAAAAAAAAAAAATGTCTCCAGATATTGCAAATGTCCTCTTGGAAACAAAATCACTCCTAGTTGAGAACCACTGTTCTAGACAATGATTAGAAATCACTTCTGAAAAAAAAAAAAAGACTATTTCATTATTTGCATCATATAAGTTATGTGTAATTTTATTTGGTACTTGGTACTTGATTATATAATCTTTCACTTTCGAGTTTTCTCCCAACTAAACCAAAGGCAGCTAAAGTCACCTTCTTTTGTATTCCATGATATTATACATAGTGCTAGACACACAGTAAGTACTTAATAAACACTTAATTGATTTGTCTTAAAGGAAGAATTCTTATTTCAAGCCAACTGTTTGATCCTGCAAGTTTGGAACATACTCTCCAACAGAAAATGAATCAAATTTAAGATATAAATACAAATGGCCTTCATCTCAAAGTGGGGTGTGTGTGTGTGTGTGTGTGTGTGTGTGTATGCTCCCACGCATGCTTAACAGACCTACAGCTCTAGAATAATTAATGAAATATTATTCTCAGAAAATATAATTTTTTGATGTTTAGCTTGTTTATAACAACAAAGAAATAGTTATCTTCAGTTAAATACAGTCTGAAATTTTTTGCCTGGCTCTCACTTAAACACACCAAATCTGTATTAAGTAGAATGACAAACACATTGCAGTGAATTAACACAACACCATGATAACTTAAAAATGCTTTGTTCTCATTGTCATCATGAGGTCATTTAAATCTCTTGCCACAGATCACAGTTGTTTATGTTCTGGTTCTTAAAAAATATGTCCATTCCAGAAGTCTCTTGGCATATGCACAAGAACATTCTTCAGACAGTTTCAGCCTCATTTGAGAGCAGCCACTATGTGACTAAAAAACAACTTCATTATAGCTGTTTTTAGTTTTGCACAAATTTGTTTTTAAAAATTTTAAGTGTATAGCCAAAGACTGCCAAATTAGTTAAAAATAACATCAATAATCCTACAAATAAGGGGTAGAAAACTCTTTCAAAGCCAACCATGAACACAGATTACTCAATTATGACAATAATTTAAGCAAAATCCATTCAGAATTATTTTGGCAATTTGCAAATGTACAAAAATACTTTAAATATGCTTTCAAAATCCACTAAAACAAAAGTATACATTTCCCCTGACCTTACTAATAGGAAATATTTGGAAAGTCTTCAACAGGTAGGACATGAATAACTTAAATTAACTCAACTAGGTACTGTAGTTGGTTTTGTTTATAAAAACAAAAAGCATGTTTTAAGATTTCTGATATAAGCTGAAACTAGCACTTTTACTTAAATGAGGACTTAGGATCCACTGAGAAAAGTTATGAACACTTATGGTTCTATCTTTATTTATGGTTGTATGTTTAAATCAAACAGTGTAACACTCAATTCCAAAAGCAGCTTTTAAAATGTAACTACCACCACCACCACCACTGCAAGGAACTCCCAACTTGGAATTCACTCTGGGTATAAGGGTTTTAAAGGAAAACCACCAAACATGTCCTAAGAACACTGACATCAAAGGCACCCCTTCAAACTGGCCAGTTATCCTCAATGCTGTGGGGAGAGGGAAGAACACATTTACTTATATAATAGAGGTCACAGGAATATTTGTTCCCTGTGAGTAATGGCAATCTTCACCAGTGGCATTTTTTCCCTCTACGGTAATCAAGTGATTAAGTACTTAGGATATCCTCAAAGCATACTGGTTAAGTCAAACTATCCATCTTTATAATGAGAAAGATGAAGATTTGAAATATTTTGAACTTGGTTCAAGACTTGTTCAGAACAAGAAATTGTTCAGAACATGTTCAGAATTTGGTCCATTCTTTCTTATTTTAACTTCTGTAAATCCTTTTCAAATTCTTACAGTACTGTATTTTTATCCTGTACCTATATCACAGCTGCAACTTCATAATTTGTGTGATTTTTAAAATTATTCTTAATAGCTATCTCCTTTATTAGCTTGCAAGCTCCATGAGGGGAGAGGCCATTCATAGCCTGTCTCTCTACCAGTCCCAGTGAAATTCACCCCGGTGGCTAGTGAAGGGCCTACCCTAGTAAATGTTGACAAATGAAAGGATAAACAAGTCAAATTTGTTGCCAACCTTATGGACAAAGGGCAACAATTCATGAAATTAAAGAAGTAAAATAACAACTAGTTTGGGGAACAACAGTAAACAGTAAAAATTACAAGTCAGCCAAAACCAAAAATGCTCTTCTTATTCACTTAATACTGTTAGTATACTATTATGCCTACTATATGGAAACAACACAGACATCTTTAATAAAGATGATAATAAGAGGACACAGGCAAGCTGCTTAGACTAGAAAAGGTTTCTCACATAACATTTAATTTGTTATCTCCCAAAATATTCATTCAGGTATCCATAGAAGATTACCTCTCAAGTCTGTACTGAATGAATAAATGTTAATGCTTTTTGCTGTTGCTGATTATCTAAAAGCTATTTCAGTGGGTAGCAACTGTTTCACATTTGTCTTGAATTTGAGCTTATACTCTAACCTCTTCTAAATCTCCTTTTACCCTCCTTTAGAGTGATACCTTCCATTTGTAAATATTTTCAGTTTACTGTGAACCAAGGTGTCCCTGCTTCTTAGAATTGAATGTTCTTAAGCTGACTTCAAATACAAGACATTTGGGCCTCATTTAGGGAGCTACTGTTTTCTGTATTTGTCTGTAATTATTTGTATTTTATTTTTGTTTTTGTTGCTTTTCAAATAGTTTGTAATCACAATGTACATAATAACAACCTGTCCTAATAATAACAGAATAAAATTCTGGCTGAGTTTGGTGAAGCCATACAGCTATTTAATTTATGGCAAAGAGGAATGACGAACTGCCTTTGCTACTGTTATTTTTTACACATTAATGTTTACAGACAAGGTGGAAAGTAAATATAAAACTTTTCAGCAAATGGCTAAGATTAGGAAACAAAGGGGATTTTCTGGAGTCTAGTCACAATAAGAAAACTCAATCAGAACTGTTAAACTAGCTCAGAAGCAAGGACTTTCCCTTGGGGACATACCCTATTCCACTAGGGTCCAGGATGGATCTTGGATTTTAATGGGCTGCTAGCCAAGGAAGACAGGATACAAAGTTTGGAGCCTGATTATAGTGGAAAGTCCCACTGATACTACTACCATGAAGCCAGGATCCTTAAGGGTGCCTTCAGTGGTGCTGCCCTTCCTCCAAAAACTTAGAATACTTGCCTTTCTGGGCTTTGGCTTTGAGCAGAACAAGGGAAGTAAAAACACGTTTCCCCCCCTAGAGAATTTATAACCACAAGCCCACAAATCCATGGGTTTGTGGCTAGAATTCACACTATCTGTGGGGCCCCAAATACCCCAAAGCAAAAATTTGGTTTCAATTGGTCTTGGATTGGAAGTGCCCTTAGGTATTTGGCAAATACTCTCTCAAGCACTCTCTAAAGAAGTACTTTTGACCCAGGCCTCTGAGAATTCCCATAGGTGAAAAAAGATCCAAGAACAATGAGATCACCAAAAAAATTCAATATGAACCAGAGAAAGGAGAAACAAAATATAAAAGCCAGGTCTATAAAGACTAAAGATTTTGGAATGATCAGATACAGAATAAAAAATCAGCACATTAAAAAAAGAGAGAGAAAATTAAAAGATAAAATCATCAAAAGTATGAGACAGATTTGGAAAAGAAAAAAAAAACTTCCTCAAATAAAACATATAATTGAAATAATAAAGTCAGCAGCCAAGTTAACAACAAGCCTGTAAGAATTAAAGAAAAAATTAATGAACTGAAAGACAAATTTAAGAAATTACATAGCATAATACATAGGCTGAAAGGTATAGAACATGTCAGTTATGAGATATAAAATGAGAAGGTACCACATATATCAAACAGAATTTCCAGAAGGCAAAAAGAGAGAACACGAGAAAAAGGTAATATTTTAAAAGAAAATGACTGAAATTTTAAAAACTGATGAAAGGTACTGATCTTTAAGATTCTGGGTATCCAATTACCTCTACACAAGATTAAAGCTACCAAGCAAAAGTATGACCTAGATAAACCATAATGAAACTCCAAAACATTAAAGTATTTTAAAATCCAGGGACAAAAAACCAGCACTGTGGAGCAAGTCAAGTGTGTTCTTTAGTTATACTGGTTTCCTTACCTGTAACTGCCAACAGAAGTCAAGGGGGACCCTTGTGAGCTCACAGTAAATTTGCCTATCCCCAGAAAGGGGTTAAGACGGTGATTAGCTAGGTGCATTCATGGCAACAGTAGATACCTTTCCCTCCCTAATCCTCAACTCAAACCTCACCACCAAAATCTGCGTTACACCTACAAGAAACAAACTCTGTGGCCTTTTTATACGTATTCATTTCGGTTACCACAAAAAGCCCTAATCACCAGGTTCCTCCTAATCTCCCATGTTTTTATCCTCAGAGGTTAACTACAAATCGACTCTTCTGCCACTATTTCTCTTCCCCTCCAACTCTCTACCACTAAATTCTCCAGAATTCATAGTGCCTTATCAGTAAAAACTCAATTATTTTATCTCTGAACATTTTCTTCATCTTCTTGCTCTAATTGAAACTCGGCTCTTCCCAGAAGATACTGCAAACTACAGCACTTGGAAATGGTTTGTTGTTGTTGGAGCTTGTTTTCTTCAGAGAACCCTCAACCAATTGTTCTGGGAGGGGGTGGGATATTTTTGACGGTCATTAGTGCCCTTTTATCCAGTTTAAGAAGTATGGTACAGGTCCAGGGAATGACAGACTAACTAATAAAACAGCCAAGCAAGAGATCATGCAGTTTTGAAACTTGGGTACATGACAGAGGTGACATCTCAGATTACTGAAGTGAGAGATTATTCAATAAATGGAACAGGATAAAAAAGTCCAAGTAGAAGAAGATAAAATTGGATGTTTACCTTATATCATATAAAAAATCAACTCCTAATGAATCAAGGACTTCAATGTCAAAAACATTAAAACTTACTACCTTCAGTAGAAAATAAAGATGAGTATCAGTCTTATCTGTATTGAAAAGGATTTTGTACATGAAACACAGAAGTCACTAATTATAGGGCACCTGGGTGGCTCAGTCAGTTAAGCATCTGCCTTCGGCTCAGGTCACGATCCCAGGGTCCTGGGACTGAGCCCCACATCAGGCTCCCTCCTCTGCTGGGAGTCTGCTTCTCCCTCTCCCTATGGCACTCTCCCTGCTTGTGCTCCTGCTCGCGTGCTCTCTCTCTCTCCCTGTGTCAAATAAAATAAATAAAATCTTAAAAAAAAAAAAGAATTAAGTATTTCATCTTGTTGAACATTCACATACCCTATGACCCAGCAATTATACTCCTTGATAAATACCCAGAAAAACTTAAACACCTACCAGAAGATGCACAGAGATGTTCATAACAGCATGATTCATCATAGTAAAGAACATCCCAGATGCATATCCAACAGGAGAATGGATATACACTGTGGTATATACACTCAAATGAATGAGCTACAGTTACACAAAATACGGATAAATCTTAGCAATATAATGTTGAGTAAAAAAAAAAAATCAGTCTCCAAAGATTTTTTAAGTATCTAAAACCCACACCTGTTTCCCCAATGTGAACAAAGTTAACAGCTTTAATTTATACAATTTAATAGTTTTAATATAGTCACAAGTATGTGCAACTGTCACTAGTCAATTTTAGAACATTTGTATTTCCTCAAAAAGACACTCTTATCTCTCTCCCCAGCAACCAACAATCTACTTACTTTCTCTATATATTTTCTTACTCTGGACATTTCACATAAAATACTTGGTCTTTTCTAATTGACTTCCTTTACTGAGCATGAAAATTCAAGGTTCATCCACTTTGTAGCATATATCAGTATACCTTATTCCTTTTCATGCACTCATGCTTTTTAGGAAAACTTATGAGATGAAAATATATACAATGGAGTGAATACTGAAATCTGGATAATGGTTTTAACAGGTATGGAGAAGTAAGGGAGATCAAAAGGATAAATGTAAGCTACTGTATGGTTCTAGCTTACAAAAGCTGTGGGTTCATTTATTAATTACTAAAAATAAATAAGTAAAAGGGCCAAGCTGGACCAATGATGAGTGTCCTAATCCAAGGATTAGAACTGATTTAATTATATGAACCAAAGGTACAAAAGAATAAAGAACAAGTTTAATGAAGTTGACTACACCGTTTGTTCTTCAAATGATATTGTAAAGAGTAAAAAGAGTAAAAAGAACATATTTGTAAAATATATGACTGATAGATACCAGTCCAGAATATCTGAAGAACTTCTATGAATCACTAAAACAGAATACTACATAAAAATGGTCAAAAGACTAAACAGGTATTTCACAGATAAGGAAATAAAAAGAAATGTTCTTCCTTATTAGTAATTAGGCAAATGCTTGAGCAAGTCTTTAACTTAAGTCAGGTCATATCCTTCTACTTCTCATTTCATTTACAATAAAAGCTAACGTCCATTCAGAGGTCTCAAAACCCTCTATGATTTGGCTACCTCTCTGCTCTCATCTTCTAGTACTGTCCATTCCCTGGCCCATTCTGCTTCAGCCACTGCTGCTTCTTAAATGCTCTTGGACAAATCAGAAATGCTCCCCCTTCAAGGTTTTGGCATTTATTGTTTCCTCTGCCTGAAATGCTCTTCCGCAGGATAACAACTATTATGTATTGTCCTTTCTATTACGTCTTTGTGCAAATGTCACTTTCTCAATGAAGCTTTTCCTGACCTATTGAAATAGCTACCTACTCTCATCCCTGAACTTCCTACTCCTCATCCAGGCTTTATCCTTTTGTTTTCACAGCTCTGAATCATAACCTGGTTATTTTACCTATTTGTTTCATTCCCTTTTTCCCCTTTCTCCTCCACACTACAGTGTAGGTCCCGTCCCCATAAAGGTCCGTTCAGTGTTCTGTCTCCAGAGAAAAGAGTCTGGCACACATAGCAGGAACTCAACAAATATTTAAGAATAATACACAATTAAAACCATAATGAGATACCATTAGCTACATATTCAACTAGCAGAAACTGAAAAGCCTGATAATATCTATTAATGATGAGGATAAAGAGCTTTGGGAACTCACACCACTGGTTAAAATGGTACAGGCCCCTGGGAAAACAATTCAGCATAACCCAGTAAATGTAACTCTGTGAGCAGGCTCCACAACCAACAAACTCTACACATATCCAAGACATTCTCTCTATATATTCCTAGGTGAGAAGTCCCAAGAATATTCACGAAGACATTGTAACAGCAATGCTATAATAACTGCAATAGAGCAGACTTGATATATCTAAAATGGAATTCTGTCTAATAGTGAAAATTAATAGAACATATCCTTACATACTGATAAGGATAACTTTCAAAAATAGAATGTTAGTAACAAAAAACAAGCAGAAGAATATAGAGAAGATACTTTTTATAATGATCAAAATCAACAAAACTGTTTAGGGATATATGTATATGTGGCAAAATGATTATATAGAAGAAGAGAATGATTAACATGAAATACAGTTTAAATTTTCTCTAGTAGAGAAAGGGAGAGAGTGCAACTGGGGAGTCTCATAGGTGACTGCAGGCATTGGTAAAGTTCTTTCTTAAGCTAAGTGTACAGGTGTTCATTTTATTATTTTTCTTTAAACTGTATAACTCAGTTTTTGCCTTTTTTAATCTTTTGTTGTCTACCCCCCACAGTAAAACATTAAAAAAAAAAAGAAAAAAAAGAGTGCTTACTTCTTTGACAACTGTATGCAAAAATGGCTTTCACCTGCCTTTTCTCATTTACTCCCCATCCAAATAAAAAACTTGAACCCAGATTTTCTGATAGCAAGCCCTCTATCTTCTTTTAATAATCACAGTAAACTATTAATGCTATTCCAAATTTCACTGTAAGCAGGTCCCAATCTATACACTGTATTGAAAAATCCACCTATAAATTGGTGGCTTGAAACTAAGTTTGTTTTCCTCCCTGGAAGAGTTTCTGACCACAGAAGCTATTAATATGTAAGGACAATTTGAGGCTGGGATCCAACCAAAATGGAATTTCTAAGTCCATTAAAGAAAAAAACTTTATAAGAATAAAAGGAAATGAAAAATATATCAACCTCCCTAGCATTTCAGTATTTAACAACTTTTCAAGCTAGATTTTTCTATTTTCTTCCACATTTACTGGAGTTATATGTAAGTGAACTATACATTCTGACTACTTTAAGAAGATGTCACAAATAACTATTAGGAGAGCAGTAGACTGCCAACCTTCTTCCTATTCTGGTAGATTAAAAAAATGATAAGATTTATATAGGATAAGATTTATATAGGAAATGGAGGAGGCAACCAGAGAAGGAAATCACCCTGAGGGTTCCAGTTGGGCTAAGGGCTAACGGGATCAACATATTGGTTGGGAATCCCTGACAGACTATCATTCAAGGTTTACTTTTTCAACTTTTCCAGTATTTGTAATTAACTCAGAGTTAATTCATGGGCAATATCCTCTACTGCAACATTAAAAAAATTACACAATGAGAGTAATATAGAATGAAAGTAACATTAATACTTAGGACTTCAATATTTCCACAGCTTGTCTTGTAAGTAAGCACTGATTCTATTCTTGGGGATTCTCTGGTGACAGAATCTACTGAGGAAATCTGTAACAAGCCAAGCAGTCTTAGGTCCCAAGATAGAATCTTAGAATACCAACTATTAACATGTATGGCCCCAGAAACCTGCAGTGTTCAACACTGGCAAAATGTTTTTGCCTTTTCTGTTTGTTTGTTAACCTCCAGAACAGCTTATTGGTCACAAGACAGCCCTCTCTGACACTGTCACACAGGTGACATTGGCTGGAGACCAAAATGTTCCCACACCCTGAGAAGTCTGTAATAGCACGTACTGGTCCGTCCCTGATAAGTGCTTAGTTTTTTTAATAAAATTTATCCAAATTCTCAAGTAAAACTCACTGAACATCTTTGTGTGTCTTTGTGCACACAACAGTAAACACATGCAGATTGAGAAAAGCACTAAATGAAGACACTGGACCCAAATTCAATTAGTAATCCAGGGAAAATACTCTAACGGGTACAGAAGTCAGACACATCAAGGTTTGAATTACAGTTCTTCTAGCTCCTAGCTGTATGACCTTTTTTTTTTTTTTTTTTTAAGATTTTATTTATTTATTTGACAGGGATAATAACTAGGCAGAGAGGCAGGCAGAGAGAGGAGGAAGCAGGCTCCCTACTGAGCAGAGAGCCTGATGTGGGACTCGATCCCAGGACCCTGGGATCATGACCTGAGCCGAAGGTAGAGGCTTTAACCCACTGAGCCACCCAGGTGCCCCTCCTAGTTGTGTGATCTTGAGTAAATCTATGCTTCAGTTTTTTCTTCTGTACAGTGGCTTAATAACCACTTTACAAAATTGTTGAAGAATTTAATGTAAATTTTTTGCAAAGCACAGAGCACAGTTTCTGATAGAGCACAGGCATCTGATAGGTGCAAATGTCTCCTCTCACCCCTAATGAGCATTTTATTTTATTTTTTTTTTTAAATCTTTTTTTTTTTTTAAGATTTTATTTTATTTATTTGAGAGAGAGAGACAGTGAGAGAGAGCATGAGCGAGGAGAAGGTCAGAGAGCGAAGCAGACTCCCCGTGGAGCTGGGAGCCTGATGTGGGACTCGATCCTGGGACTCCAGGATCACGCCCTGAGCCGGAGGCAGTCGTTCAACCAACTGCGCCACTCAGGCGTCCCCCTAATGAGCATTTTAAAATGTATTTCTTCTGGATCAAAATTGTGCATCCAAATAAACTGCTTTAAAAATATTTTAAAATCTCCTTCTACTTCTACAGAAGGGAGAAATGGGAATCTAAAATGAAATGTATTTTATGACAATCTAAGCTGAAATGCTTAGGAAAATCTTGGTTAAGTCCTTTGCACACAGAATTCCCTATTTTACACAAGCCAATTCTTAGGGAAGTATATGCTTTCAAAGTATATGCTCCAACTTATCACTAAGGCATATTATACCAAAACACCAAAGGGAACTCACCCAAGTCAAATTATTGGCGCTCACCTTTTGGCATACATAGGATCAGGCTCTTCTAAGCTATGCCAAATAATTTTACAGATACAGGTTTTCCATGTCACTGAGTGAGTAGGGTAAGCTAAGGATCTATCTCTTGACAGTTCATTTGATGAGTGCTATCCCACCCACCCTCAATGAAGATTATTCTAATGGAGGAAAGTACCCCTACAACCTCTTTCTCTAATAGGTTACATCAGGAAAACAATACCAAAGTGAAATGAATAACACAGAGTCCTTCCCATGTGAAGTCGGCAGATTTGGCCTGCCTAGCCACCAGTTCAAGCCACAGACATTTTACTGGCTTTATCTTGGACCTCGTAACTGAAAATTATCATTGCATTATAGTCAGTGAACAATTGTTTACAATGGTCTAACCAAAAGGGCACTGAGAAAGACTGGCAAATGTTTCAGAAAACAAGGATATGGCATATGATCTCCCAGCGGGATTAAGTTTTGCATCAAATCAAAGATCTGCAGAAAGTACTTACGCCCTTTCCTTATGTGGCTACAAAACTTGAATCTACTGTAGAAGCTAGATTTGATTTTGTGTAAAATGTTACCAGCACTTTTTTTTTCTTAAATTTTATTTATTTATTTGACAGATCACAAGTAGGCAGAGAGGCAGGCAGAGAGAGATGGGGAAGCAGGCTTCCTGCTGAGCAGAAAACCCCGATGTGGGGCTCGATCCCAGGACCCTAGAATCACAACCTAAGCCGAAGGCAAAGGCTTTAACCCACTGAGTCACTCAGGTGCCCCCTTTTTCTTTTCTTAAATTTAAACCTATTACCTTAATTTATTTAGTTGGGAAAGAGAGAGAGACAGAAAGAACGTACATATGCAGGAACAGGGGGAGGGGCAAAGGGAGAAAATCTTCAAGCGGACTCCATGAGGAGTGTGGAGCCCAGTTAAGTGCTCAATCTCATGAACCTTGAGATCATGACCTGAGCTGATACTGAGAGTCGGACACCTAACCAACTGAGCCACCTAGGCACCCCTGTTATCAGCATTTCTGAGGCACCTTGATAAATTAAAAAATGTTTCCCAGTTAGCACCATAAATTAAGAGAACTATTTCAAGATATATGATAAGAGACACGAAGATGTTCTGTTAGGGATTTATGCTAAGAAAATCCAATATAAGGTTATGTTATCCACATGGCAAAACATTAGAAACAGCCTAAAACATGTCAGGGAAGTATTCCATAATTTATAAATCAGAAACACAATGGAATGTGATGCAGGCATAATGATTATAAAGATTATTTAGAAACGTGTAAAAATTAGTATGAGAAATGAAATTTAAAAAGGAGAACTCAAAATGGGGGTCTATTCAATTATGTCCGCTTGGTTTTTTTTTTAATAATTTTTAAAAAATTTTTATTTATATATTTGATAGCGAGAGAAAGATAGCAAAAGAGGCAACACAAGCAGGAAGAGTAGGAGAGGGAGAAGTGGGCTTCCTGCTGAGCAGGGAGCAAATGTGGGGCTCAATCCCAGGACCCTGGGATCATGACCCGAGGAGAAGGTCCTCAGTCCTCATGACTGAGTCACCCAGGTACCTCTCAATTATGTTTGCTTGCAGAAAAGCTAATAATGTACAGTTAGGTAACGTATAGTTAAAATATGAAAGTAACCCAAGTGACCATCAATGAATAAATGGATAAGCAACATGTGGTGTGTGTATTATTCAGATTTGAAAAAGGACGGAAATTCTGAATGTTACAACATGGATGAACCTTGAAGACATTACACTAACTGAAGTAAGCCAATCACAAAAAAATAAATATTGTATGATTCCACTTAAAAGGTACTTAGTGTGGTCAAAATCATAGATAAAGAAAGTTGAATGGTGGTTGCCAGGGGCAAGGGAAAGGGGGAATGAAGAGTTACTGTTTAATGGATATAGATTCAGTTTTGCAAAGATGAAAAGCAGTTCTGGAGATGATGGCGGTAGTGGTTGCACAGCAACATAAATATACTTAACACCGCTGAACTGTGCACACTTAAAAAAATGCTTAGGATGATAAATGTATATGTATTTTATTGCAACAAAAAAAATCAGGAAAAAAATTAATGTGTTCAAGTAGTAAACTTAAGATCATACGATTTTCAGGTTTTTGGAAAAAAAGAATAATGAAAGTGCTGAAAGTAAGTAGTCTGAGTGGATTCTGTCAAAATAACATATGGAACATGTGTGAGAAAAATGATGGTTTGCTAGCCAGGCAGTGAGCATATAGAATGATGATGTGGGACAACCTCAAATAGAAGTTCTGCTTTAAAGACCAAAGAATTCACAACTTCAAACAAATCAGCATAGCTGTGGGCTGTGGGAAAATAATACATGAAACAAGCTCACTCTTCTTGAACTGACTTCAGGCAGATTATAAATCTATGGCAAAGGCGAAAAAAAAGTACTACTGTCTGGAAATAGTGGCTACAGATGCAAACGGTACAACTGATGTGACGTATGGGCAGAGAAGGAAGAACTGATTAAAAAAATCATCCTAGATGTTAGCAACCATCCTAAGACAGCAGACCAATTAATCTGAAACTTCAAAACATATGGGAATTTTACACTTTCTGACACTATGACTGGGATAAAAATATCCTAAATTTTTTTTTTGGAAAGCTCTTTTAAATTAAGTCTTAATATTATTAAGAGAGAAAATAAATTTTAAAATAATCCAGGAAATTTGGAAACATTTTCTACCAACTCTATGGAGAAAATGTGCTAGCAATGTTTTCAGATAACCTGGGCTGCTTTTTGTTTTCATTACACATTCCACCAATGATTCAAAAGAAATTTTTTTTGCACAGTAAAAAGTTTCAGCTTACTACCTTACAAAACCCTTATAGTCAACCTATTAACTAGATGATTCAAGGAAGGAGCACAGACCTAAGTTTTAAAGTTCTAGCCACTTACCAGCTGTGTACAAGATACGAGAGTGCACTGTAAACTCACTTCCATCCCATCATCAAAATACAAAGCATACTGCAAATTCTTTAGCTTATTTTAAAATTCAGGTTTTCTATTTAATGCTCTCCTCTCTCCATGCAACTCAAAATTTAAACAACCTGTTACTTTAAAATCTTACCAAAAAAACATTTTTGTGAATGTATTTCAAATATATTTCAAATATATCCATAAGGTGGATACCTTGACAATAAATGGAAATATTGATATAGCTAAAAGTAAACAGTAAACAGGTTTTGAGATGTCTGAATATTAAAATGTTTGAAACTGGGCTGCCTACCAGAAAGAATACCCTACTGATTCAAAAGCGTTTTCCTTCTGTATAGAAAGTAAATACTACAATGGTCATAGATACCTGTCATTAATGTGCCTGCCTCTGTGTTTAAGCTTCCCAGTGGGACACTAAACAGAGGAATGAAGGCGGAATAAAAGGGAAAAAAGGAAGGACAAAGGACAAAGCAAATAACAGAATAAACATAAAATTACAACTGTAAAGAATGGAAGAAAGAGTAAGTTGAGTAAGGAAGAGCTGCAACTGTACCTCCTGCCTCAGTGAACTGGCTTAGACAGCAAAAAGGAGTCCTTGCTGCTTCTCTTCTAGCTTCCATGTCTCCTTTGAAAAAGCATCCTATAGCTCTAGTTCCTGACAAGAACTCCCTCAAGACATTCACAGTCTGACTACTATTAGGCGCCTGAATGGCTCAGTCAGTTAAGCATCTGCCTTGGCTCTGGCCATGATCTCTGGCTCCTGGGAATAAGCCCCACATTAGGGGAGCATACTTCTCCCACTCCCTCTGCCGGTCCCCACCCCCACTCATGTGCTCTCACTAATAATTAAATAAATCTTTAAACAAAAATAAATAAAGCTTTAAGACCATCAGCACTAATCTCATCATGCCCTTTATCCCTATTTAAAACTGTCACAAGAAGTCTACAAGTTCCAAATTGTTTTTCTAATAACGTGGTAAACATTCCCATTTCTCACCCTTCCTTCTAGCAGTCAGTCATAGACACAGTCATTAATATTCATCAATAGAATTCTCTTCATTCACCTGTTAGTCTAAGTCTCACTGAAACCTGGTTCTCCTCTGGGGCCTATACTCCTATATCCTTTTTAGGTGGTTAATTTTTCTCTCCCATAGTTTGTCTTCCTTACTTCTCACTGCCACCTTCATTCTACTGGCTGGCCCTTCTCCCTAAAGCCCCCGACTGTGAATATCACGTTATGAGGCCATACCACCTAAAATCTCTTCTTATTGAAACCATAGTCTCTTCTCTCATTTCTTAAAGAACTAAGCCCTTAGCTCACTGCTCCTCTTTCTGATACTAGCCCTGTCATAATTCCTGGTGACTGCAATATCTACACAGACAATCCTTCTAACACCCTAGGCCTCCCAGTTCACTGACCTCTTCTCCTATCACCCTGCACTCCATTTCATCTTAGAAACTTACTCCTAGAATCGTAACTAGATCATGTCATAACCCAAAACTGCAGTCCCAATCACAACCTTAGCTTCAAATATCCTATTCGTCAAACACTAGCTACCATCCTTCCATTTTATTCTAATATCCCAAGGCTAACAAGGCTAATCTTAGGTCTTAACGGACCTACAATCCATCAGTCCTCTCATCTCTTCCCCATTCCTCACTCTCAATGAGCCCTCATTTTCCTCCTAACTCAACACAGATACCTTGGTACATTATTACAAACAACCCCTTGCATATAACCTTCAATCCCCTTGCCCCTCTCTTGCTTGGTCATACTTGACAAATCTTCTACATTGATTTAATCCAACTCTCTCCTTACTCCCTGACTGTACATCATTAAATGTGGCTGAAGAGAAACATAATTATGTTGATTCATCTAACTTTACAAGGGTAAGCACTGCAAGTCCACTCTTATTGCTGCTTAGCAATACTATTAAATTTCCCTCTTCACCACTTCTTAAACAACTATTTTATATCTTTTTTTTTTTTAACATCTCTACCTCCTCCCCAATTCCTGCTTTCAGCTGATGACCTTACTGTTTCACTAACACAAGCAAACAGAAGAGTACTGCAAGCTCTCACTGCCATTTTTATACATTATCCTGTGACCATATTCTTTGGGTTCTTTCCTGTTACAATGGATGAAATGTCCATGTGCATGAACCAAAAGCCACTTCCTCCACTTGCATAAAAATATTCCTACTCCTTTTGCCTACTTTAGAACAGTTATCTGCATTATGATTTCTTCTTATTGCTGGTGGATCACTCCCAGAAGCATGCTGTTATTTTCCCATATGAAAGAAAAATGCTTTCTTGATCTCATTTCCTCCTCCAGTTTCTTTTCCATTCCTCTGTGACCCATTACAGGAAAATGCCTCAAAATCTATCAATCCATTAGTGCATAGTAACTTAAGAAAGGAGTGGATGCTAACTAATAAATGTAGAAGAAATGACAGAAAATCAGTATTTTGCAATGAATGGTATAACAACTTGACTCAAGCAAGGATCATCAAAGAATGCCAATGGCGTGAGCTAAATTGTTGGGAAATAGACAACCCCACTCACTAACTCACCAGTTATCAAAAACAAAATGTGTCTTTAATGTAAAAATGAGTCAGATACCTCCTTAACTGAGTGAGCAAAGTTAAAAGTGAAAATAATGGTACAAATTGACATCGGGGACCTCATGATGTGAGGCAACAGGAAATATACAATATCATATGGAGAATTCTTGCCCAAAACTCTTTATTGGAATTAACTGTAAGGAAACAATCAGACAAATCCAGATTGTGGATATTCTATAAGCCACTACAGTAGACACTTTAAAACTGACACTGCACCATGATAGAACTATAAAGAGAATTATTAGAATGAGTAAAATATCTATTATTGTATCAATACTAAATTCCCTTAGTGTGGTAACAGCACTGCACTCATGTAGATGACTGTCTTTGTTTTTGGGAGTTACATGTTGAAGTACATTTTACGGATGCAGTGTCACAATGCCTGCAACTTCTGAGCATTCAAATATTTAAAAAAGGGAGTTGTCTATACTTATTCTCTCCAATTCCACTCCTCATTCTCTCTTGAATCCACATTAATCTTATCCCTTCTATTCCCTCAAAACAGCTCAAAATCACTGTTGATCTCCACACCAATTATTCTTAGTCTGTATTTTACTGCCCATCTTCTCATTGAAATGCTTTCTTTACACCTGGATGTCTGGATACCCTATAGCACTGAATTTCCTGCTGTGGTTTTGGTAGCTTCTTCCCAGCCCTTTGGATAATGTATGTTTTACTCAACTTGTAAATGCTAGAGTGTTCCAGGGATCAGTTTTTGAACCTCTTTTCTTTTCTACCTATATTCATTCTTTTGGTGTTCTTCACTTTGAGAGACCTAGACAATGAAGGTCCCCAAATTTAGATCTCCAGTTCAGACCTCTTTCCTAAACGCTTAATTATATATCCAAATGTCTCCTTGACATGCCTATTTTGATATCTAATAGGCATCTTAAATTAACATGTGTCCAAAAGAGAATTTTTGAGGTTCCTTTGCAAACCTATTCTACCCATGATGGTCATTATCTTAAGAATACGACAATAGCCTTGTGACTGATTTCCTTATTTTGTCCTTACCTCCTACCATAATCTACTCTCTAGACAGTAGCCAGGGTGATCCTGTTAAAAAAGAATTCAGATCAGCTCAAACCTCCAGTAACTTATCATTTAACTCAGAGAAAAAGTTCAAGCCCTTCAAATAACCTAAAAGACCTTCGTGATTAGGCTTTATGTTATCACTCTAACCTCACCAATTGTTCTTTCTTCCACTCACTCACTCCCACCACACTGTTCTCTCTTTGCTCTTCCTTAAACAGGATAAGCTACAGTTTCAGGACTGTGTATTTACTATTTCCTCTGTTCTTACACTCTTCTCTGCATCTCTCACTTCCTGACCTCTACTAGTTTCTAGTCAAATATTTTTTTTATTAGACTCGTCGGTCTCCCCTTCAATTGAACATAAGATTTATGAGGTCAAGAATTTATATTTTGTTCACAAAGTGTCTAGAATAGTTCCTGGCATTACTAGGTGCCTGATAACTATTTAAAGGAAGGTTGGGGTCCCGCAGGATATTAAGAAAAAAAAAAAAAAAAAGATCAGATACTCTTTCACCAGCATCTATTAAACCAAAGATAACTAGTCTTTCATATCTAGTCTCAAGATTATAAACAAAGAAACATGTCATTATTCATATTCTGAATGGAATTTCAAAGATATTATTTATATGTATCTTGTATTAGCTACAAAAAATTGTTAGCTTGAACTATTAACATAAGAGAAGTTATTTAATATATGAGATAAAACTGAATATCCTTTATTTGTAGGTATGTTATAAATTCCCTAATGAGGCACATTCACTGATGAAGGCCCAATGTACATCACCTTATCTATTTATCAAAGTAAGTCAGCCAGGGTATCTTTTCAGCAACACACTGAGATGGAAAATATTCTTCTACAAACATCACAATACTGAATTAGGACTTTATTTAAAAAGGTTATAATTTGAGGCGCCCGGGTGTCTCAATGGGTTAAGCCTCTGCCTTCAGCTCAGATCATGATCTCAGGGTCCTGAGATTGAGCCCCTCATCGGGCTCTCTACTCGGCAGGGAGCCTGTTTCCCCCTCTCCCTTTGCCTGCTTCTCTGCCTACTTCTGATCTCTCTCTGTGTTCTAATAAAATCTTACAAAAAAATGTTATAATTCAACATTTTTACTTATTTATAATCTTAACTAATGTGATTATATGATCACATTTCTATAGGGAACTAGAATATCAACAGAAAGGCTAGTTTGTTATATACCTATATACCTATTATCTGCCTCCTTTAATATTCTACCTTTAAGGAGTTAAACTCCTGATGTTACTATAGCATATAACCCAACGTAAAAAGATAAGTTTAAATAGTCTGAACTAAAATTCCTTTTAAAAATCCAACCAAACCAAAGCATATTCCAACAAGTGTTAGTGATTAGGATACTTATTTTTCTGAAGAGCTTAATATTTTGGAAATGAAGCCACAGAGAAACCGATGAACGATGTAGTATAATCTCATACTGACCCTTTGTGGTTTACTGAAGTACAGCATTGTAAAAAGTCCCAAGGTTCAGGATAATTGTTATAGGGAACATACATTCTGTCAGACACAAATCCCTAAAAATACACATAGGACATGAATCATACTCCAACTTACTAGGTACCTTTATAAACATCTCAGATTCAGCAAGAAAGGTATTAATCAGTGCCACTTTCCTAACAGAGATCCTGAAAGATTAGCTCATTTATGTCATTTAATGTGTAGTATACAACAGACCCTTAACATTACGCACATACATACACATACACAGTTGTGTTCATGTACATACCAAAGATCCACAGATAGCGATACCCTAACTGAGGCCTTCAAAAATACTATGGTTGAAGACTTACAAAATGCACTATGTATCGGAATATCAATTTTCCTCCATTCGATTAGCAGTAAAAAAAAAAATAAAAATTCCCAATTAAGTCCATGAAACTGGCACTTCTACCTATTGCTGAAGGCATTATAAGCTAGTACAACCCTTTTGGAAAGCAACTTGGCACTAATATCAAGAAACAAAAAGTGTTCATGCTTTCTCCTAGTAATTCCACTTCTGGGAAGCTATCCTATAATAATAATTCAAAATATGGAAAAAGCTATAGATTATTTATAACATCCTAGATGCTTGACATCTGAGATTTAACATTTGAGGTTTTAACACTGGTAGTTTTAACAGCTTGTGAGAGAACCACTGGTTGATCCACAGCATATGTCAAGTTGCTATGTGAATGAGGAAGTCACATAACTAACTACTGAGTGAGTGAGCCTGACTGCCAGCATTATCTTTTCCCTGTGGTCTGACTGCTCTCTATAGGCACAGACATTTCTGAAACGGAGAAGGGAGAGGATGGCCAACTTAAAAAAAAAAAAAAGTTTAAAAGTAAAAAAGCCCTCGGGGCGCCTGGGTGGCTCAGTGGGTTAAGCCGCTGCCTTCGGCTCAGGTCACGATCCCAGGGTCCTGGGATCGAGTCCCACATCGGGCTCTCCGCTGGGCGGAGAGCCTGCTTTCCTCTCTCTCTCTCTGCCTACTTCTCTGCTTACTTGTGATCTCTCTCTGTCAAATAAATAAATAAAATCTTTAAAAAAAAAAAAAAAAGTAAAAAAGCCCTAAAATAGCAAGTCAATTACTTAGCCAGTGGTGAATGTGAAGAGTCTAAGAAAATACTGTTATTTGGGGGTGTCTGGGTGGCTCTGTGGGTTAAGCCTCTGCCTTCAGCTCAGATCATGATCCCAGAGTCCCAGGATCAAGCCCCACATTGGGTTCTCTGCTCAGGGGGTATCCTGCTTCCCCCTGACCTCTGCGTGCTGATCTGCCTACTTGTGATCTCTCTCTGTCAAATAAATAAAACCTTTAAAAAGAAAAGAAAATACCGATATTTGTGGGTTTGAGATCGTTAATGGCCTTTAGTCACATTTCTTCCCAACAGCCATAAGTCTATAGCAATGAAAGTTTAGAAATATGATTAAGTATTCAACAACAGAGAAATGATAAATCAATCCAACTAATCATTCAGTGGCTAAATTAGGGTAGTGGAATTATAGATGATAATTTTTCATTTTCAAAATATTTTCTGTGACAATATTGTATCTGGAAATTAAAGTCAAAGATAAAAAATGTACTGCTGGCGATTCACAGACCTGTACCCCTGGGGATAAAAATATATGTTTATAAAAAATTAAAAAATTATTTAAAAAAATGGGGAAAAAGAAGAAAAAAAAATGTACTGCTAAATAGAAAAGGGAACAGTTCACAATTCATTTCAGGAATGATACCAAAAACTAAGGACACCGCAAGAAACAAAAACTATAAACAAATACTCTTCATTTTACACAGGTGCAAAAATCTTTAACAAAATATTACTAAATTGAATCCAGGAACATATAAAGAATGTATGTTCCTCACGACCAAGTGAGGTTTATCCCAGGAAAACTGTACTGCTTATATCTTCCAGTTATAAATACAAGTATAACTATCACTTTATATTTTCCATATATAACTGTATTACCATAGACAAAGGTCTGACCTGGTTCACTTGACAAAGCTGAAATATTTGTTACAAAACTCAATTCATCCAGTCAAGTGAATACTTCAATTTAAGTGTTTATTTAAGGGACACTTGGGTGGTTCAGTTAGTTGGGCATCTGCCTTCGGCTGAGGTCATTATCCCAGGGTCCTGAGATCCAGCCCTGCATCTCTGACTTTCTCTGCTTAGTGGGGAGCCTGCTTCTTTCTCTCCCTCTGCCTGCTATTCCCCTGCTTGTGCTCTCTCTGTCAAATGAATAAAATCTTTTTTTTTTAAAGTTTTATTTAAATTATCTTCATTTGGGGGCACCTGGGTGGCTGAGTCAGTTAAGGGTCCGACTCTTGGTTTTGGCTCAGGT
Source organism: Neogale vison (assembly GCF_020171115.1). NCBI lineage: Eukaryota > Metazoa > Chordata > Mammalia > Carnivora > Mustelidae > Neogale > Neogale vison. The sequence continues at coordinate 39,038,629 of NC_058098.1, forward strand.
TGTAGTCATGGGATTGAGCCCTGCTAGGGCTTTGCGTTCAGCAGGGAGTCTGCTTAAGGTTTTTGCTCTCCCTCTTCATATCCCTCTCTATGTGTCAGCACACACGTGCACACTCTCTCTCTCTCAAAAATAAATAAATAGGGACGCCTGGGTGGCTCAGTGGGTTAGGCCGCTGCCTTCGGCTCAGGTCATGATCCCAGGGTCCTGGGATCAAGTCCCACATCGGGCTCCTTGTGCGGCAGGGAGCCTGCTTCTCCCTCTGCCTCTGCCTGCCTCTTTGTCTGCCTGTGCTCGCTCGCTTTCTCTCCCTCTGTCTCTGACAAATAATAAATAAAATCTTAAAAATAAATAAATAAATAAATAAATCTTAAAAAAAAAAATCTTAATTCATTGAGCTCATTCTAAGATTAAACTGCAGTTATAACCTATTTGACTTAAAAAAAAAAAAAAGAATTCAACATTCCTTGGAACCATAAAGTAAAGAACTTCAAGTAAAATATGGCTTCACAAATATCCCTAGGTGATATGGTAATATCACTGTATTGAAAGACTTAGGGAAAATGGCATCCAACCACTTAAAGTAGCATCTTTGATTTTTTGCTGGACAATTCTAATGATGAAGAGAACTCCTCTTTATATTACGCTACACTCTATTTTCCTTCAAATTTGATTTACTAGCAAAAATACTGATTTCTGAAGTATTAAGAGTAATAAAGTCTTCATTAATATATTCATTCTGCAAGTACTTGAAAATAATTAGTAAGTCACTTTTTAGACTTTCCCTCTCCAGGCTAAACTGAGTTCTCCCAACCATTGTTCAGATGATAACACTACTAGATTTCATTTTTTTCTCACCACCACTTCCTGCGAAAGACAAACATTTAAAAGAAATGGGCTACAACATAGTACCACCTTCCTACAGGAATATGCAGGGGATGACTCCACTCTAGGAAATTTATTACAAGTCAGTCAACTCTCAAATATCAAAATATGCCCACAAATAAAATTCTTATGCAAACATTTTTTTCCCAGTGAATAAACATACTAGTTGTAAAAAAAAGATATAACTGAATACAGAACACTTAATTTTTAGCAATGATATTCTTATAAGTTGTTAGTATTCTTTCATCTAGAGATTAATTATGGCAAAAGAACTGAATCCTGGTCAAAAATTCTACCTAGCTTTAAACGATATACATGTATGTTGTACACTGGAAATGAATGTAACACCGTATGTTATCTATACTGAAATTTTAAAAAAAGATATACATGTATGTAAACAGCAGTAATCTCCAAAACCAATACTGGCTCCAAGGGTACATGCTCCTTTGCTCAGGTTGCTAAAAAAATGGGTATGGTAGAAAACAATCCTCATTTATAGTAGCTTTTTTCTTTGCTTAGCTTTGACATGGTTTTAATTAGTATTGTACCACTTTAAAAAAAGTTTGTGGAGTCCTTCAAGGCAGTTATAAAAATCACTTACGATGCTGTATTTCTTTGACTCTTCACAGCAAAACTGAGATGGAAAACTATGTATTACACATTTTGTGCTAGTGAAACGTTGGTAATTAAGGATTAGTAGGAGTTATGGGAGAAAAGTTCACTTATGAATTACACATTTTAAAAAGACGTTTAACGATCTTAGAATGCATGGTGCCTGGATTCAAGTCTGTATATACTCAGCATACTGGAACCAAACCTAGGAAAGTTCTACCTTTGTAAGTACACAGAAATAATTTGTAGTTAGTAAATCAAAGAAACCAATCAAGAATAAACTGGCAAGAGTCTAAAACACTAGTCCTTAAAGGAATTAAATGATGTATGCAATTACCATGTTAACTTCCTCACCAAAATGTTCTCAGCAAATAAGATTTTTTTTTTAGGCTTTTGTTTCAAAGAGTTAATATTCTTTTCCTTCAAATCTAAAATGCACTCAACATCTTGAAATGAAGAAAAACAAGTGAACATTTAATGAATATCTAATTCTTACCTGGAACCCACTTAATTTCCATTTCCATATCATTTTCTTTGCCTTTCTTTTCTTTTTCTTGAATAACCTGCAAGAGCTGCCTGTATTTAGCAATTTGTTCTTCATCATCCTTCTGACTTTTCTTTGTTTTCCCCTCTTCTTCCACACTGACTTTATCATCACCTAATAAAAAAATAAATTTCATTTAATACACAGAATAATTGACTTTTAAATCCAGTATTTAAATTTCAGTCACTACAGTACCTTCTAAAAGTTGTCATCAGATAAAATGCAACAACAGAATACCAAAATCAGATAAACATTTTTTAAAAAAAGATTTTATTTATTTATTTGGCAGAGAAAGAGACAGCGAGAGAGGGAACAGAAGTAGGGGGAATAGGAGAGGGAGAGGCAGGCCTCCTGCTGCAGGGAGCCCAATGTGGGGCTCAATCCCAGGACTCTGGGATCATAACCCAAACTGAACTGAAGGCAGACACTTAACTGAAGCCACCCAGGCAGGTGCCCCTCAGACAAACTTAATATTAAATGAATTAGATGAAAGCATTTGGTGTTGTTTATAATAAAAATCAACTGCAATGTAAGTTAGCCCTGTCTAAGTAGGATATTGGGACTCTCCTTTTTTATTAAAATTCATGTTTCAGAATAATTTACTACATATGCAACATCCTTGGACTGTCTCTTCCCTATAAACAAGACAGGGGAAACAGCATTATATCCCTCTTTATGTCTTCCACCACCTGCACACTGGCTTTAAAATGTTACGGTCACTAAAAGGAGGCTGAATACTGTTTGGATGCATTTGGTACATGGATTTAACTATTTATGCTCATGAGGCAGATAAAGGAAGCTCCACGAAATCCAAAACAAACAATTATGAATCTTTTCCATTTGATGGTGAATAAAAGTATGCTTACTCTCAGGATGTCATTAATACACTGAGAATAAAAGTGAATAAATTAGAAATTAATTCAACTAATATCCCTGTGTGGAGAAATATCCACATTTCCATGTCCTAATTTTATAAAAAATAATCAGAATACAAAGGAACAATATAAAATTCATGGCCAACAAATACTGAAGAAAACTAATACGTGAAAAGTTTGTTTGTTCTGTATTTCCACTGTAATTTTCCAAGTCAAAAACATAAATTGAGAACCTGGGTTTTAATGCAAAACATACAGACTTATTGAACTGACTAAACGTCCCTGGTAGAGGAAAATTTAGAAGCAGCATAATGAAGACCCTCTCCTCCATAAGCTATGGCTAACTGGTCACTAAAAATGTCTAACATCATTAAGCACTTAGCTGTCAAACATCAATATTAAGATTGTCCTCACATCTTTAAAAAGGTGACATGGAAAAAGCACTGGTTAAGTAAATGTTTTCATAGTTTTTTTTCTCTAAATGAATAAAAAAATAGTCCAGGACATTCTTTCCATCCTATCACACTTTTATATTTTCACTCAAACAGCTGAAATTCATTTTTTTCCTGTTTGTGCTTTGTGCCACAAAAATAATGTTGGATGGAATTCTGTCATGTATCCCATAATTCAATGGATAAAACATCAGGAACACATTAACAAAATGGCAATGTATTTCTTTCTATTAAAAGCTTACTTCTGAAAACATAATTAGAAGCAAGCTCCTTCCAGGTTGAAATTTTAGTGGTAAGTCTCTGATGGCCTACTTTAAATTGATTTTTTCCAGTACTAAAATTTTACTTTCTGAAGCTCTAAAATGTGGGATAACTCATGTATGTCTGTTTTTTTCCAATTCAAAGACAATAATTTGTGAAAGCCTTACTACTATATAAGGAATGAAAAAAAGATCCAACGGTTGGAAGCCCTGCAACGAACTTTTATAAACACTGGGAACATCTACTAACTTCAATGCATTCAAATATTCTAATGTATCTATCAGAGCCACTAAATTATAGATTAAAGTAAGCTGGCAATCAATTAAAATACTGAAGAAAAATGCACGCTTTTAAAACTTAATCAGTAGTATATGTCAAACAAAAAGCTATTAATTCTTAAAGTTTTAGAAATAAAAATATTTGATAATAGATAGTATGCTAAGCACTTTATGAACATTAACTCAATCTTTCCAACCTGAGCCAGGTACTATTATTATCCTCATTTCATAGCTATGGAAAGAAAAGCACAAGGGCTTAGGAAACGTAATCTATATAACTCTATTATGTAGTAAACCCAGGCTTTGAAAGCAGAGGGCCCAAGATCTTAAGAATATACTGACAAATTAATACATTTTTGCCCAAATGCCAATAATGTCATTTTAAAATCTGTATCAGTATCAAAGAAAACTGTTAACATACAACCACTCTTCACAAGTATACATGTTCTCTTTTTTCCTTTAATCTAGAGCTAATGAAGAAAAACTAACCAGAATTTTCAGAAAGCGCTAAATGACCACATAAGCATTATGCATAAAAAGAATATATAGACAAGTAAGTATATATATTTCAAAGACTATCTGAAAAAGGGCTTAGCTCTTCTGGGCACACTAGAAATAAAATGGTCACTCAATTGTTTGGAAAGCCAAAACATTAACAAGCAACAGCCACTGAGGCCTTAAAATAAATGAGAAGGCTTTTGTGCCCATAACTACTCCTGCAAATCATACTTTTTCAAAGACTATTAAATACCTAAGAAATTATGTGGTTTTATTAATATGAGATGTCTGAACAAAGAAACTAGAATGATTAAGCATGATTTTCCATTCCATGTGTAGAGCATAGTTCAAGAGTAGCACTTTATGAAAAACTCAGAAAATGAAGCAGTGTCTCCAGTAGTTTAAAGAAACGATGACAGGCCAATCACAGGACCTAAAAAACTTAAGAATTAGTGGTCCTATGTTAATAATAAAAAAGAATTTTATGTAATTTGATGTTCAGGTCACAAAAATAACACATATAAAATACCAAAACCAAAAGACAGCTATGAAAAATATTAAGCTATAAATAAAAGCAAGAATATTCATGACTGCTAATTTAAAATACTTATGCTTAACATTTATGGTATTCGTTATCAGCACTAAACCTCTTAACACAATTTGGCATCACTGGGAATTCTATCAGATAAATAAATGAAGATGTGAATATATCAGGGAGACAAAGACAACATCAACCAAAAACTGACTGAGCAATTACAATTAAGCAACCATTTCCAAACACAGCCATACTACATACAGGAAAAAAGATTTTTTTTTTGGTTCTATTTTTTTAAAATGAGTTATTTTAAGCAAATAGCACATACAATTAGAAAATATGCTATTGAACATTTCAATCATCAAAACAAAATTTTTAATAAAACATAATTTGAGAACTTCTGCTTCTATTCATGGCAAGCTAGACACTTCAGACCAATCTTTTCACCAAGCATATCAAGTCGGATGAAATATTTTTAAAATCTTCAAGGAGTTTAAAAAAAGAAAAAAAAACTTTCAAAGAACTGATAAATTAGTAAAAAATTACCGACTCAAAATCAAGAATAGAGTACTAGGGAGTTGATCCTATATTGAAGATTTATTTTTTTCCTGAGAACATTTACTGATCCACAGAAGAAACAGCTATAAACTAAAAACTGTAAAAACTATAAAACTAAACTAGTTTTGGCAGCCTGGCAGGGCCAAGAGGACAAATGTTACCAGAGAAGAGAAGACAACCACTATGTCCACTTTAAGCAGGGACCCAGAAGGATGAACAATTAGGGTAGAAGCCAACCAGAAGTAAACCAGCCTTCATGAAGACTTGCATCATCCACAAAGTCCCAGGAACCTGAAGCCTTAAACCTTTGGAGTAATGTAGTCCTAGAATGACCAGAGTAAATGAAAGTTCTGTCTGATCAGATACTCACCTCAACTATCAAATTAGCACACAAAGTTAATCATGTATACAAATAAACAAAGGAGAAATATCTTGTAAAGTAACAAAAAATGAACCCCAAAAGACTTAAAATACTAAATTATCACATGGACTACAAAAACATGCTTATACCATTTACAGAGAGAAGGATTGAAAATATCTGCATGAATAGAAAATTATAAAAAGTATTATTGCTGATTTGAAAAATAGCCAAACAGGACTTAACAAAAAGGAAAAATACAATAACCAAAATTAGGAACTCAATGGATAGGTCTATCAACAGATTTAACACTGCTGAAAAGCAAATTAATGAACTGAAAGATAGGTCAAAAGAAAATATCCAGAACACAGCAGAGAGACAATAGATTAAGAAATCTATGACAGTAGCAAGATGGAAGTCATACTGGAAAGAAATAATATATATACTTACTTGGAATCCCAGGACAGGTTAGAAGAAATATATAATTAGATAATAACTAAGAAAATTCCAAAACTAATGAAAGATGCCATGACACAAATGCAAGAAACCCAACAGCCCCTAAGCACACGAAATCTACTATCGTAGTAAAACTGCAGAAAGACCAAAAAAAGAAAAAAAAAAAATTTTAATGCAGTCAAAAGAAAAAAGAAAATTCAGAAATTCAGATAATCTTCAAAAACCTGAAAAAAAGACAACCAACTTCTCAAAAACAACAGTGAAACTACAAGTCTGTGGGATATTATCATCAGTGTGGGGATGGAGAGGACTTCCCACCTATAATTTTTTGCGTGTGGAAGTATCTTTCACAAATGAAAGCAAAATAAGGATATTTTTATACTAAAACTCAAGAGAGTTTGACACAAGCAAATACTACCAGAACTTATCAAGGATATACATAAGGTAGAATGCAAATGATCCTAGATATAAAATCCTAGATATAAGAGTGAAATTTAAGAAAGTAGAAGAAATGTGGGTAAATGGAAATAAGGGCAATTTAAATATTAACAGCTCATAGGACTTACAAAAAACCAGAATTACAATACATAGGATAGGATGAGAGTTGTTTTAAGATTCCCTGTATTATTTAGGAGGGTAAAAATATTAATTACTATTAGACCTTAACAAATTAAGAATGCAAGTCACAATTTCTAGGATAATCACTAAATGGACAGAAACAGTTTACCTTCTAAACTATTCGAAGAGAAATGAATATAAAAATATTCAATCAACTGGGGCACCTGAGGGGCACAGTTTGTTAAGGATCCAGCTCTCAGTTTCGGCTCAGGTCATGATCTCAGGCCTGTGATAAGTCTGCTTGGGATTCTCTCTCCCTCTCCCTCTGTCCCTCCCACTTGTGTACTCTATCTAAAATAAATAAATAAATCGTAAAAAAAAAATAATCCGTCAATCCAAAAGAAGCTCTTAGTTTAAAAAAAAAAAAAAAAAAGAAGGAGGGGTAATAGTGTATTTTACTAGTTTGTTAAGAAACTGCAAAACTATATGAATTCGGACAAATGTAAAAGGCCAGGTTTTTTTTGTTTGGTACAGTTTTAAACAAAATGTTCATGGTTAAAGAAATCCAGGCTAAAAAAAAATACCTCTAAATAAAAAATTTCAAATACTATCTGCAGGTATATATAACACTATACATGGGAGTATGCTTTGCAGACAGCTTAAGAATTAGCTTGGCACTCCCTTTTAAGCTACCACCAAAGACATATTTCCAATAGCAACTCTAGATTAGGCACAGTCTAAATGCTTACAAATGTAAAATATCAAAAGATTAACAAGTACCCTGTAGCTCCTCTTCTATCTCTTCTTCATCCTCACTAGAGGAAGCTAAATAGGCTTGAAAATCCATGTCCAAAAGCTCTTCCTTTTTAAACTTCCTGTTGAGTGTTGTAATTCTTTCATGATCAGTCTCATCCCACGTGATCTCCACCTTTCACCAATAAATCAAACATAAAAACAGAAGTGTCAGTAACTCTTACTCACAGAATATTTACCACTACTGTGGATGTAAGCTAAAAAAGACATGCTAAAACAAATAATTAATGACACGCATAACAAAGTATTTTACTTATGAAAGAGGAACCATATCCATTAAGTTGTACCTTTTCCTTCCTAACTCTCTGCTATATGCAAGCTATTTTAATATTAGCAGTAAAAATTCAACTAATTGTAGGGAAAAGAAATAAAATGCACAGTGAAAAAGTTAACATTATGAATCAACAAAAACATGTTTTTTACCTGGAATTCTAAGTTTTTCTGGAGGTCTACAAACTACACGAAATCCATTCATAAAGCTTTCAACAGAATTTCAGTAGGGTCCCTTTTCCAAAAAAGATTAAGAGCCAAGATTAAGAGCCACTGATAAGAAAGGCATGTACTGGTTGGAAGGACGGTAAACCCTCATGATACAGAAATTCATCTATAGCATGACTGGTTTGGCTCCTGTCCTCCATGCCGCACCCATTCTCAGACAGGGTCTTGTCAGAAGTTTCAGCTTCATTACAGGGTAGGTCCCCTACCCTTGTTTTTTTTTTCCTCTCAGTCTAATCTCCTCAGATAAGGACAACAAAATGGGCGCCAATTAACAAAGGGAATCTTTAAGATAGCTGTCATTACCTTAGAAGTCCTGATTAGTCAGTCATATTATCTCTATTTTGATAATTTGTCAGAGTGATAACCATAAAACTGCTGCTGGAACTGGATGTCTATATGTGGATGGTATGGCCGAACCCTAGAATTCCAGAATGGCTGTCTGGACAGACTTGCCTCGGTCATTTTTCAGTCTTGAAAATAACCTGGCCCTATATTTTATGTTACTGAAGCTTTTAAACGTCATTTATTGCATAACAGTGGGGTTTTCCCATACTCAGTAACTAAACAAGGCCAAACAGTACCCAACATAGTATGCAGGTGACAGATATGGTAGCTTTCTCTACCACCAGCCTATTCTCAGAAGAGCACAGTGGTCTGTCACAGAAAAAGCAATGGGAAACCTGTGTGGTTCCTGCAGTCTATCCGTGGGCAGAAGGTTTATGGTGGGGGTGGGGAAAAGGAGAAGAGAGAAGGCAGGCAGCTAAGTAACAAATTAATTCAATAGAAATCTTCTGGCTCTTCATTACTAAGCAATAATGTGATATCTAATAGTCCTGAATTATTCTACTTCAATTGTTTTTATAATTTTAGATCGTATCTGCAGAAAAAAATGTGTTCCTATTTAAAATTTCCACTGGTTTTAACTGTGATTTGAGGTTATTTGTTACCTCCCTCTCCCTCCTCAGGATACTAATAACTGACATATTACTTATTAAAGAATTTAACTGAATAAGAATATATGGAAAAAAGAGAGGAAAAAAGAAACATTTGCAGGTATTGACTCAAGCTTAAAAGGATAAAAAAATCTGAAAATGGGTTCAAACAGATGTGGTAGATAAAAATGCAAATACACTTGTGTCTCACTTCTATTTGTATTTGTGCATTAAAATTTTGAATACCTCCCATTTCTGAAGATGCTATAAGTAAATAATACACAAATTCTTTTTTGAAAGCAAGAGTCCAGCTATACATTTTTAAAAGTTAAGAGATACCGTTGATGTTCCCATTGCAGCAGATGTGAAATATTTTGGTTTATATGCTGTTAAATCCACTTCTGAGGCTACGTCCTTGGGCTCATCATCAAAAGTAGTATCATCTGGTATAAACCTAAGAAGCAAAGAAAAAATAAATTTATTTAAACATATGCTGTAGTGATAAACAACCAGAGTTTAGGTTCTCTTCTAATTAGTTATAGTTTATATATGCATACCATAAGTTTCTATAGAACACATATGTAGATGGGGCAAACTATGTTAGAAATAACCTTGGCACAAAATTTCTGAAATTCATGAACTATGAATCTCTAATTCCACTAAATTTGAGTGAAATCTGTGGGCAGAAGCCCTGTGCTGGGAGTCAGTTAATATGAGTCAGGTGCAAACGCACATGGGTCCCTCATGTTTCAAAAAGACCTAGACTCCTGCACAGTCTTCATTTGCTATATGATATACTGAATATCAAACAGAATTAGTAGTAGACAAGTGTTCTGAATGTAAAGCATCAGACACATAAGGTGTCATTGAAAATAAGAAAAACGCTTAAGGTTGATTATTTATGACTAAAAAATCCTCATAATCTTATCTTTCAAAGATAATTTGTAATTATTTTCACAAATAATTAGCTGCCCACTATAATTGTCTGACAATGCTTAGGCATCAGGCTAAAACACAGGGTGAAAAACCCTATGGTTAATATATTAGGTTTTGTAATTTATATAAAGAGATTTTGGTTCCATACACACAAAAGGCATATGCTCTACTGTCCACCAAAAATGATTCTAGGGGGAAGAAACAGGTAATTAAGGCTCATTAGGTTTATAAAATATCCTTCTCCAGCCATACTTTTACAAAGACTAGAAGAAAAAAATCTGAAATCAGTATTTTTAAGTATTATTAATATGCATGCATTTATATTTTGGGGGAGATGAAACAAAGTTTCTAGATAATTGAATGATAGCAGAAAACTCAACTTTCTTTTCTGATATTATGTTTAACAAAATAAAACAGGGAATGCAATTTTTTTCCATGCTCATTGATCTTATTTTCTAGGCCTGCCAAAGCTTATTCTAACTATCCTTATTCCAAAAAGGAAACAGAACAAAATGATTCTGAAAAGAACATGTTAACATGAATTCACGAAACCCAAGGAGTTTGACATTCTAACAAATGTTTGGTACCTACTATTTAAACATTCAAAACAAGTACCTCCTATTGAAATTGTTAAAAGAGAAAGAAACACTTGTCTGATGAGATAAGCCCTTCTTATTATAAATGCCAATGTACTAAAATCTTACCTTAAATTATCAATTCAAAAACTTTTATTTGTATTTTTATACCAGTCCAAATGCCTTTGAAATATGAAAGCCAGGGACTATGAAATGATGCATTTTTTTTTTTCAGAAATATTTCATTTTTAGAATAAAGCCTCTCACAAACCTGGAAACAAAGAACTGATTTCTATTCCAAGTGTCACAGGAGAATGATTTACTGGGTTCAAAAACAGTAGGCTAATGAAAAAATGGTATAGTAGTTCAGATTCCCATTTCCTCAGAACTGACATTTACCACCATTTAAGGTTTTTCAGCTTTGGGCCAGTGAAACCTGCACATGGGGTGAAAATAATGCCCAAGTCTGAAGACAAAGCCAGTAAGACCATCCTTTCACTGAGCATTTAGAGCAGCACCATCCAATGGAACTTTCTGTGATGATAGCAATGTCCTGTATCTGCTCTGTCCAACATATGGCCAGTAAGTACTTCAAATGTGTCTAAGTGATGAAGCAAATAAATAAATTTAAAATTTTTAAAAAATTTAACTAAATAGATATGACTAGTAACTACTATATTAGACAGCACAGTTCTAGAGGAACCAGTTTATTAGGAAATGCCTTTGCCCCACCTCAGTGCCTTTTTTCAGAGTTAATTCACCTGGCTCCTAGTTCTAAAATAGAGTTGCAAAGAAATATCACCGCATATAAGCCATTATCCTAAAAACATTGCCAATATATTGGAAATTCAGGATATAAATGTGGAGTGACTCACACACAACACTATAAAATTTTCTCATTATAGTTTTCTTTGTTAAGAGTGATGTTCCATAGGACAGAGTTCACCTAAAGCAAAAAAATCCTCTTTTACAATATGAAACAACAGAAAATACTACCAATCTAATATCCTACTTCCTACAATAATATTATGCCACAAGATAAAACTGGCAAGACACATACTGGATTACCTTAAATCTATGAATGAACAACTACTTTCGAATTCCAGGCCATCACAATCCTCATAAATTTTACCAGCTGTTTCAGGAGAATCACAGTCTACTACTGCATAATAGTATTTGAGTCGTTTGAATTGATAATCTCTCAATTTTTCTCTAGAAGTCCTAAAAGGTAGAAAACTCATTAAGCTTATTTATTCAGGAACACAAATACCTACCTTCCTTTAAAAAATAAATGTGATTACTTCAAGAAAAACATATTACAACCTGGCCTTCATCCCAATCCATCTTTCCTTCAATTCTACCTTTATAGGCATTAGATATTTAAGATCAATTTATTATTCTGGTAATATTTTGATTGAAATTTAGTATCCAGAAAAGGAGCATGTGAGAATTACATATGCTTACTCATAATTTTAATTCTTGAATAGTCTTTTTTGTTTTGCTACCATCTATGGTCTCTCAAGTAAAACTCCTGAACAAGGTCACTATATTATAAAATATGCTAGGAAAACATTAGCTCTAGGTACAAAGAAATTCCTAATCTTGAAATTTTTTATTCCAGACTTATGTGTTGTCAAGTCTAAATGGTTATAAGTTTAATTTCATTGAACTACAACATACTCCTTGAGGGTCTTTATTGCTGTTCTGCCACGATTTAACTACCATTTTTATTACGTGCACATATAGCTCCACCTAGTGGTTTAAAAACTACCTTAAATTTTTTTCTATACATTACGATGATAAAAACTTATTCCAGGAGAAAAGCAAAACTTACTAAGAGCAAAGAGGTTGAGAACCTTAAATCAGTCTAATCATGAAATGTTTTTCAAAACTGCAATAATTGTTTTGATGAATATAGAAATATGAATATACACACAAAAGGTTGTTGGAATAGTGTGCCACTTCTGATAGACTTTAATCGGCTTGCAACTTGTTTTAAATTATAAAAGGCAGGCACAACATATACTTTAGTCCCATTAAAGTGACCAGAATTCTGAGTTATTGACATGAATTTAGATTTAGTTTTATTTTCTGTAACAGGTTAATACCAGTCCTTTTCAGGGGCATCTTCAGGAATACTTAATAACTCTACTGGTCCTTGAACTTGCTCTTCCTTCATCCTCTCCTTTCCAAATTCCGAAGGATATATCTAGACACACAAAAAATAAGATCAATGTAATTTAAACTTTACTTATCTTAAAACGTCCAGACCTGTCAAGGTCAGGAATTCTGAGAGTTACAAGCGAACTCGATGAAAACAGCAAGGATGACTCACTTCCAAACCTACTACAGGAAGCTAAAACACCCTGAGGAATCTCCTTAAAAATAGTTTTCGCTGGAGAGTAACAGATATGGAGCTTGAGAACAAAAATAGATTTATCTCCTGCATATGTCAACTAGAACAAGATGGTCCTGGGATCCGAAGGAAAAATTAAGAAAAGCAAAAGAAGACTCTAAATGCTCAAGGAACTTAAAGTACGTACACACACACACACACACACACACACACAAATGACTAGGTTAAATAGTTGGCATAAAATACACAAAAATGACTAAGGAAGTATATAAAACATAAAGAAAAACAATTTTGTTTTCTCTCTTAAGTCATATCATTTATCCAATGCCTTCTTTTAAGAAATACTTTAAATAGAAAAGAACTGATAGTAATCTTATCACACAGTTTAGAGGGTCTTGGTAAAAGAAAAAGAATTCACCCTCACTGGGATTTGGTAATTTTGTATGTTGGCTACTTTTGAGAAAAAATAAAACTGTATTAATTTGTCTTATTTTGACATTACTGGGCTTAATATACTTTTGCTAACCAATACATGCTTTTCTGAGTTCTCTGCAATATGCAATTTATTAAATAGGGGATTTGAGTTTTCCTTACTAATTTGAGTGGTAATAGGTTTTGATGTAAAAGTTTTAAATACATATGTAGTCACATCTGCTGATTCTGTTTTTCTAAGTCTAGAAATTCTTACCATGCATTTTTCTGAAACACAAGATTTAATAGAAACACAATCCTATTTTATTCTGTTTCTATGGTTTAGCTTTTTTTTTCTTACTTTATCTGGAGTTTATTTTGGACTATGATGAGGTGAAGATCTGAACTAAGCTCTTTATACAAAGACTCACTCATTTGTCCCAATTCAAGCTTACTTTGGCCTGTATTATAATATGAATTTTTCTATTTACCTATTTCATTCCATCAATTTGTCTTTCCATTTTTAACCAAACTGTTAACTCTTGAGTAATAAAAAATGTTCACATGTTGTACCTCACAGAGCAAATCCTTTTATACTTGTATGTTTTCCTAAAAATTTATTAGTCATTCTCATTTATTTCTTCTTCTAGATGATTACTGGTATCCTTTTTCTTTGATCTGAACTAAAGATTGTAACTAAATACTTAATGTGAGCTTCTTTTCATTTCATTCTTACAACTACCCTAGGAAATACTATTGTTACATCCGCTTGTCAGGTGAGAGAACACATCTGAGAAATTAATAAAATGCCCAAGATCACATGGCATGTATCAGGGTCAAGATTTGAATGCGGGTCTGTCATACTGAAAAACCTAGATTCTTAATCACTAGGCTTGCTCTCCAGAAATACGGTATCTCAACAATTACTTAAATTTTTCAAATTTAACCAATGTTATAGTTTACTTCATATATATCATATATATTTAAGGTAATTCCCAAGGATTTTACATTTCTGCTGCTAGCAAAAATAGATTATTCTTAATTGGTTAAGAATTGAATAATGCAATTTAAAAAATATTTATTTTACTTGCCCCTTTCTTGAGCCTTATAATAGCTTTTCAATTGTATTCTTTAGATTTTTAAAATACATACAATCGTATAATGTATCAAGAGCAATAATTTTATTTCTTCCTTTCTACCTTTTACATCTATTCTACAAGTTTTGTGCCTAACTATACCAGACGACTGCCAGATTATTTTTCCTTAAAAGGAAAACTATGACTTAAAAAAAGATTAAACTTAAAAATGTTTAGAAATATTTCAAAATGAAATCAATTCTCACCTTTACAGAAAATATAACACCCCCTTTAGGTTTAAATGAATTGAACAGAGCTAGCAAATCTTTTGCCTTTAATCTGTCCCAGTCCATGTTGCAAACTGCTAATCGACGTGTAACCTAAGAAATGAGAAAAATTAAATATTACATAATCTTTATCATTCCCATCACTTGCAAAATATATAAAAAAAGTCTTCTTTACCCCAAATTCTGAAATCTGAAAATACAGTATTTATCTAAGTCGTTTCAATATGTTAAACTTCGCCTGAGTCAGACAATGGTAAAAATGTCAACAGATAGATAAGCACTTTCTCTTTCTCAGTTCTTTGTTCTTGAATCAGAACTTGATAATCAGCTGCCCTTTTTTTTTTTTTAATTTTATGTATTTGTTCATTTGCCAGAGAGAGAGAGTACAAGCAGGGATGTGGCAGGTAGAAGGAGAAACAAGCTCCTCACTGGGCATGGAGCCCGACATGGGACCCAATCACAGGACTCTGGGATCATGACTTGAGCAGAAGGCAGAAGCTTAACCAACTGAGCCACCTGGGTATCCCAATCAGTTTACTTTTTAACACCCAGGTTTGTTAAGCTATTTTGCTACCCACGCATTAATATGGAGATTGAGTATGTTACCCTAAAGCGTTTTTTTTTTTTTTTTTTAAAGATTTTATTTATTTATTTGACAGACAGAGATCACAAGTAGGCAGAGAGGCAGGCAGAGAGAGAGAAGGGGGAAGCGGGCTCCCTGCTGAGCAGAGAGCCCAATGTGGGGCTCGATCCCAGGACCTTGAGATCATGACCTGAGCTGAAGGCAGAGGCTTTAACCCACTGAGCCACCCAGGCGCCCCTCCCTAAAGCGTTTCTAACAGTGCAGTAGAAACTGAAATATAAACTACCAGCTACAGTAAATATCTTCTAAAAATTTCATGTGACCTGGGGTGCCTGAGTATCAGTCATTAGGGGTCTACCTTTGGTTCAGGTCAAGATCCCAGGGTTCTGGGATCAAGTCCCACCATCAGGCTCCTTGCTCAGCAGGATGCCTGCTTTTCCCTCTCCCACTCTCCCTGCTTGTGTTCCCTCTCACTGTCTGTCACATAATAAAATCTCAAAAATTTCATGTGACCTTTAATTATTTCTTTAACTAATCTCTATTTGCTTGGACAAACACCTAATTTATATAGCTACAATCCATATCAAGAAGTTTGTTTGTATCAAAAAGTTTCAATCAGAACAATCATTAAGATTATTATTTACGGGGTGCCTGGGTGGCTCAGCGGTTAAAGCCTCTGCCTTCCCTTTGGCCCGGGTCATGATCCTAGGACCCTGGGATCAAGCCCCGCATCGGGCTCTCTGCTCAGTGCAGAGCCTGCTTCTCTCTCTCTCTCTCTCTGCCTGCCTCTCTGCCTACTTGTGTTCTGTCAAATAAATAAATAAAATCTTTAAAAAAAAAAAAAAAGATTATTATTTACTAAAAAAAGTTTTCCCACTCAGTTTAATGACAGCAATTCTACCATCTATAAAAGTGACTTTAATTATGCTTTTCACAAATAATCTTATTTATTCAGAAGTTCACCTCATCAGCCCGAGGAGCATCTTTATCTAATTCTCTCCAAGCATGCTCAAAACCAGAGTCCTCTGGCAGTAAATCTGCCATATCTTCTTCATCTTCAGAACTAGTTTCTATATTTCCTTTACCCCTTGCAAGATCAGGGCCACTGTCACTTTCATCATCATTGTCACTATCCTCATCTTCATCTTCCTCCTCATCACTTTCATTTCCATCATCATCATCATCATCATCATCAACTGAAGCTCTACCAGTGCGTGTAATTCCATCTTCAGATTCCTCATCACCTATTTCACTAGCACTTTCTGAATCTTCCTCCAGAGAATCTTTGTCAACCATCTTACCACCTGCAGAGTTTTCATAACCGTCACTGTCTCTTGCCATTATTAGAGGAATCACTGCAAAAAAGATTAAAGGAGGGAGAAATTAAGAAAATGTAGACACAATTAAATTGAATCCAACTAATTTTGACCTCAAATCCAGGAAGAATATAAGTTGTGTTGTGGATGAGATCACATATGCAGAGCAAAATAGTAAGTTTTCTGCTAAATCTTGAACTTAGTAACTAACTATGGTTAGCAATATATGAAAAGTAAAAGACTAGTTTTACTTAAGTTGGATTTTTTTAACCCACATAACTCTGAAAAAAGCTCATTTTCTATTTCTAAAGCAATCATATGATTCTGCTGTGGGTATGTGAATATGTTGATATACAGTACCTTGCACATTTTATTCACCTTTAAATTGGAACTTATGTTTCTGCTTATAGGCTCTGCTTGCAGAATTAAAAAAAAAAACATTAAAAGCTTAACACTTGGAATGAAATTCAAACTTATTTTTTTCTTGGTCCTATAGTCTTATAATAGTCATTCATTGACTAAATATTTATCATCTACTATGTAAAATGCATTGAGCTCAGGAAAAGGAAAAGGAAGGGGTGCCTGGGTGGCTCAATCAGTTAAGCCTCTGCCTTCAGCTCAGGTCATGATCCCTGCGACCTGGGATCGAGCCCTGCATAGGGCTCTTTGCTCAGTGGAGAGTCGGCTTCTCCCTCTCCCTCTGACTACTTGTACTCTATCTTTTTGCCAAATAAACAAATAAAATCTTTATATATCATAAACATGTTTGGGTATACCACAATTTAATCAGGTCCCTAATGATTTATATTACTTTTTAAATTTTAAAAACAATGCTAAGGTGTACATTTTCTTTTTTTAAGATTTTATTTCTTTACTCGACAGAAAGAGAGAGACAGTGAGAGGGAATACAAGCTGGGGGAGTGGGAGAGGGAGTAGCAGGCTTCCCACTGAGCAGGGAGCCAGATGCCAGGATTGATCCCAGGACCCCACGATCATGACCTGAGCCGAAGGCAGAGGCTTAACAACTGAGCCACCCAGACAGCCCTAAGATGCATATTCTTTGCACAAATGTGCAAGCATTTACTTAAAATAAGTTCTTAGGAGTGCAAGTGCTGGGCATCAACATTTACAACACAAAATACCAAATTGCACTCTTTCCATCACCTTTACCTTGTAGCATTTAAAAAGCTCTCTGCAGGGGTGCCTGGGTGGCTCAGTAGGTTGGTACCTACCTTTGGCTCAGGTCATGATCCCACAGTCCTGTGATGGAGTCCCACATCGGGCTCCCTGCTCAGTGGGGAGTCTGCTTCTCCTTCTACCCACTTCCCCCTGCTCATGATCTCTCTCTCTCTCAAATAATAACATCTTAAAAAACAAAAAAAAACCACCTCTCTGCACACAGTAGTTGCTGGTAACTGATGAATAATGAACAAAATATGGTGTACATATAAAGTCATTTATCCCTACTTATTACATAATGCCTTTCTGGATTGTGGAACAGATGTAAATGACTGGAAGCAACATGATGCAGTAGAAAGATGTTTCGAAGACGTGAACTGCAGGCCCGACTCTGTATACCCTCACATAAATCACTTTAGCCTTGTTTCCTGATTAATCTATCCTAATTTCTCAAGTTTATTGAGAAATCTCAATAAAAAAGATAAGCAAAAAGATTCTGTAAAATCAATCCAAACGAGTATATGGATATGTTTTATTAATCCAGTGCCCTAAATCAAGTGAAATTTGAAAGATGCTAGACTAATTTACCTCACAAACCGCATCAAACAAACCCTGCTGCTGTTCCTATTTTGATCTTATTCTCCAATTTCAGTAACCAAACTCCTATCCCTCTCCCTAAACCTCAGTTTGCTGCCTCCTGGTTCCACTACAAAAGGAATGAGATCCCACTCTGACCTCCTAGTCCCTGCTGTCTAGAATTCTATCCCCTACCTAATACCTCCTATCTTTCAAATGTGATCTCAGCCTGTCTAGTTCTCTCTGACTTTTTCCCAATATCTATCTTCCTTGAATCTTGTAACCATGGCCAGGCTTTGGCTCATCTGAATACCAATTTTCAGTTAACAAAATAAACAACAGGCGACACCAACACTCAAAATTTCTTGCTACTGGAGGGGACACCAAATTTTAACAAGCTCAGTAAACAAGTAAGCATGAACTGGAACAGATATTTCTTAGTTCCGAACAACCATCTCTAGTTGTATTACCTACTTACCCCTTCAGAGACCTTATTATCTAATTAAATGGGAATACTGATCTCTTCTGAACATATCCAACCACATCTTTGCTCAAAGTCCTTTCTATATTGAGTACTCTGGTCTCTTGATTTACTTTTTCCAAGCCCATTGGTACTTCCCTTAAGAATTTCTCTTACCTTAGAGTGACCTCTTCCTCTGAATTCCCATGGCCCTCTGCTAAACACTTTTTATGGCACATACTGTTATTTATATTATATTACAGATCTAATTTCTTCTACATTAGATCTGTGGTGTCCCGTGCATAGCCAGCAGCCATATGCAGCAAGTGAGCACTTGTAATGTTGCTCGTCCAAATTTTATACTTCAGATTAGTATGAAAATAGAACGTGAACTATGCCATTAAAATTTGAGTTGATTACATATTGAAACAGTTGGCTGGTGCCACTGCAGAGTTTAGCAGGCTTTTATTTGCAATACAGGATCTTATGAAGGGCTGAAATCAAGATAAAATCCACTCAACTAGCTATGCACCTTGCAAAGGTGCTGTGTCTACTCAGGGGGAATAAACCTACCGCTTCACTCAAAGATGCTGTCCCTTACCAAACTGTGAACACTACGAGTTCTATGTATCCAAAAGGGCATAACTTTTTCTAATTTGCACAGGTTAGCAGTAGCCCCAAGATGGGGAACCATGTCTTACTCACATTCTACCTGCCAAATATTAGTTACTAAAAGTAGTTGAATGAATGAAGGATGGATGAATACACAACTCTACTAGCCTTCTTCACACACACCTCCTCTTACTATTGATGACAACATATAACACTTGATCTGGTTAAAGAATATAACTCTCACTAGTGCCTACCACAAATCAAAATCATTGCTTAGCCTCAAGTTTTTCTCTCCTAGCCATTATAGCACCAAATAAAAAATAATCATTATGTGGAATTTTTTTTCTTTCACAGCTTTATGCTCCCAAATAAGCATTTGATCATTCGCATTAGACCATGAAAATGCTATATATGCCTTTTTAAAAAAATCAGTCTAAAAACAAATAATGTAATATAAAAGAACCTATAATTCTTTCCAACCAACCTGATTGCATTTCTCTTCTTGCTTCAGAGTGCTTGACCTTGGGAGATTTCACAATTTCAGAGTGGCCCAAGTCGCCTGTGCTTAGTTTTCCTTTGGGACATGAGTCTGTACTATGCTGAATAATGCTTTTTTTCTCTTTCATCCTTTTTTGTGTAAATTCGTCTGTGTCTTTCTTGGGAATTGTTTTTGAATCTACCTTCTTAGATTTGCATGACTTTTTCATTTTCTGGATTCTGTCAGAGTTATCTAAATCATTTTTATCTCCAGAATCCTTCTGGTTAATTTTCTCGGTTTCTTTCTTTTTCTCCTCAACTATACTTTTTGATTCTATTTTGTTGTTAGTCTGGGGTTTTTTCTTCTTCATCTTCTTTTGGTTCAATGCTTTACCATCTTCATCAGATAGATCTGAATCAGAATCTGAAAGATCATAAAAACGTTTCAAGTCCTCTGTAGTGCTGTGGTTGATAGGGCGTCCTCTTTTATCCACAGCATAATTCAACTTGAACCTTTTGTCATGAAACATTCCTCGAAATCTCTTGTCAATTTTGACTTTTCGGTCCTTTTCTGGCATTTCCCAAAATCTTGGATCTTTTGTAACCCTCCTAAACCGCTGGTCACTCATTATTTCTTGTTTGGATGCCATTTTTAAATGTCTGACTGGACAAATGCTTCAAGAAATCAAATCCTAAGAAGTGAAACAAATATTATGATAATGAAGAATTAGTTTTAAAAAGATATTTAGGGAAAAAATGCTTACTCACAATATAGTTTAAGTTAAATATAAATAAAGGTAACACATCCAATTTCATTTCCCAAACTTACTCTGAGTCACATACAGAAAAGCAAAAACTATCAGAATATCCTCTTTTGACTACAAAGCACAGAAATAAATTTAAAACAAAACCAAGCAGAATTCCAGGGCTTTACAGAGGGAGACAAATGCTTACTAGCCAACTGCACTCACTTGGAATTTCTACATTTCTTTTTGTATACCTGTGTACCTGTTAAAAGTTAAAAGCTAACGTAATCAAAAGTTTCCCAAGCCTCAGTTGATCCTATTTGTTTCTTCATATTCTGGTCCCACTCTTCCTGTTAGTCCTTACTTCATGCTACTACTCTGATCAGTCCTTAGTTGTACAAGGCTGGTCTCCTAACTAAATAGACTCAAATCAATTCAGATTCGGGTCACAAAACTCCCTCTTTAAATCCTACCATCCTTCAAAAATCTGGTAAATTTTTATCCTAGTTATTAACAAACATCAGTTCTCTCTATAATTTATTCTATAAGGCCCAAGTGAGCTGATTCTCCCCAAACATATTAGACTGTGTGTTTGTGTGTGTATGTGAGAGAGAGAAGGAGAGAGGGAGAGAGGGAGTCAGAGAAAGAGATTAGTATTTTTCGAGAGAGAGAGAGAGAGAGAGAAGGGAGGGAGAGAGGGATTAGTATTTTTCCCCATCTCGATTAGATTTTTGCGGAGCTAAGACTCAGTGGTTTTTTTGTTTTTTTTTTTAAAGATTATCTATCCATTCGTCAGAGAGAGAGAGAGACCGCGCACAAGCAGGAGAGCAGCAGGTAGAGGGAGACGCACGCTCCCCGCTGAACTAGGGGGCCCATGGGGAACTCGATCCCAGGATGGTGGGATCACGACCGAAGCCGAAGGCTGACCCTTAACCGATGAGCCACCCAGGCATCCCCAGAGTCCTTGACTATTATGAACAAAAAGGAACTGATCAAACAGGATAGCAATAGCAGTGCTTTGTTCGAAAGCAAGCCTTGAATTTTTACTTAAATTTGAAAACAATTTTTATAAGTCAAAAAAAGACACACAGGTTTCAATAATGCACTTACACATGAAGCATTTAACCCTCTAAACAATTAGGGACCGAGGCAGGTACCATCTCATCCAACTGTGAGTGGCAATGCATATAAATGTTTAGAACAAAAGCATTCGATAAACGTTAGATATTCGGAGATGGGTGACCTGACGTCACCTTCCGACGCCCACCTTCACTCTCCCCTCTAACCACCCTCTAAGGCGGAGAACACCAGGGTGGTCCTAGAATGGCGATCTCCTTTCCAAGCCCAAACCTCAAGGCACAGCTACTGGGCTGAGGCCCCTCGACAGGACCCTGGCGAGGACCAAGAAGTGTGAAAAATGAGGCCGGAATGGGAAAGGAAAAGGGCGCAACCCCTCATGAATCCAAAGAAGACCCTGTCAAAAACCGGTTCGGGACTCTCCACAGCCCACCTTCTAGAAATCGAAATCCACTCACCTCCCCCGAGCTCTCGCCGAGTCTCACGTGTGACCCACACCCACAATCCTCTGCGTGACGCTTCTCCGTGACGGCAAGAGAGGCCGGCCAAACTACCTTCCCTTTCCTCTCTGCGGCGATCTTCGGCGCAGGCGCGGGAGCCGCGGTGGCGCATGCGCAAGATAAGTGCGCCGGCAAGTGGCGTCTCGGCAGGACATGCTGCGGCTCGGCGGTCTTTGGGTCTTGAGAATGCGATCTCCCGCGGCTGGGGTCCCAGTAAAGAACCTCTGCCTCAGGGAGCTCGCCTCCGGCGTTTCTTCCCCGGGCAGCACCTCGCCCAGAGCCCTTAATATCTTCGATCGGGATTTGAAGAGGAAACAGAAAAACTGGGCGGCCCGGCAGCCTGAGGCGATGAAGTTTGACTACCTGAAAGAGGAGGTAAGTCCGCGGGGCAGTGGGAGAGGACGGCCCCTAGCTTTGGCGTCGGATGAGGGGCTCCGACCAGGCCCCAGCCCACCCCACCTGAACCCACTTCGCCCCATCTCGCCGAATGACATTGAGCAGCTGCCCTGCGTATCTGAGCGTCTACTGTAATTCCTGAGGGGGTGGGTGAGGATGTTTGTATGTTGCTCTTCATTCATCCATTCACTCACTCACAGCAAATATTGCTTGAGTTGCAGCTCTATCATGGGCAGAATAAGACCGCTACCTTCAGGAAATTTCATTCTTGTGGGCGTCGGTGAACAAGAAATGTAATTTCAGCCAAAGAAATAAGGTGAGGTGCTTAAGTGAACTAGTATAATGACTGCGATGGTCAGAGAAGGCTGCTCAGGCAGACGACATGATGAGGGATTAGGCAAGCTAAGATCTGGAGGGAATAGCCTTATAAGCAAAGGAAAGAAGAGTTTCTGAGGCGGAAAGGACCTTATTGAGGTCTCTACTGAAGCTTCGGTGAAGGAGAGAGTGGGAGAGGAGGTCAGGGAGGGCGCAGGTTATTAGGGCAGTAGAAGATAGGAACTTTGGATTTTCTCGTCCAGCTGAACTGCCCAGTCAGTATGATAATCACTGGCCACATGTGGCTGGCTATTGAGTGCTTGAAATAGAGCTAGTCCAATTGAGATGCAATGCATCTGTAAAATGCACCGGATTTCAGTAACTTAGTGTGAAAAAAGGATGCAAAATATTTCATTAGTAGATTTTTAAAAATCTTGATTACCTGTTGAAATTGTAGTTTTGAGGGGCGCTTGGGTGGCTCAGTGGGTTAAGCCTCTGCCCCCGCCTCATGGCATGATCTCAGAGTCCTGGGATCAAGCCCCGGAACAGGCTCTCTGCTTAGCAGGTAACCTGCTTCCCCCTTTCTCTCTGCCTGCCTCTGCCTACTTGTGATCCCTCTCTGTGTCAAAGAAATAAAATATTTTTTAAAAAAAGAAATGGTAGTTTTGATATATTGTGTTAAGTAAAATATGTGAAAAATAATCTCTCCTGTTCCTTTTTACTTTTTAAAAGTGGCTATTAGAAAATTTAAAATGACATATATTGTTCTCATTGTTTTTCTGTTGATCAGCCCTGCTCTAGAGAAATGTGAACCTGTTGAATGGTTTTTTGGTTTTGGTTTTGGGGGTTGGGGGTGGAAAATCAACGCTGGGACTTGATCTCACAACCCTGAGATCATTACTGGAGCCAATATCAAGAGTCAGTCTTTTGGGGCGCCTGGGTGGCTCAGTGGGTTGAGCCGCTGCCTTTGGCTCAGGTCATGATCTCAGGGTCCTGGGATCGAGTCCCGCATCAGGCTCTCTGCTCAGCAGGGAGCCTGTTTCCCACCCCCCCTCTCTCTCTGCCTGCCTCTCCGTCTACTTGTGATCTCTCTCTGTCAAATAAATAAATAAAAAATCTTTAAAAAAAAAGAGTCAGTCTTTTAACCGACTGAACCATCCAGGGACTCCTAGCCTGTTGAGCGCCTGAATGTCTTTAAGTAGTGGGATGATAGGATCTGGTTTATGTTGTAGGAAAATTAATTAAGATAAATGAAGATCTCTGATTTGTACTTGTTTGAAAGACCTCTTCCTCTGCCCAAGTGGACTAGAAACTGAGGGTTTGTACTCTCTGGACACACAGCTTCAACTTCAGGCCTAAGTGAATGTTTCTTTGGGAATGAATCAAAATTGATGTTAAGTGTAGTGAACTCTTAAAAGCCAAAGCAAGAAACAGTTTTTGAGCTCCTTTGGACAGAACTCTGTGCAAGTTTGGCCTGACCAGATGATTGACTGTGTTGGTTCTTAGGGCTTATAATGACATATACTTAGAAGATGTCTATTTCTAACCACTCTTCTCCAAGCAAAGTATGTAGATTATGAATTGACTGAGGCCTTATCAATCTGTAGGACTAGAATAAATGAGATGAAGTATATGAATGTTCTTTTTGTAATAAACAAGTTATTCGTAATAAGAATGATATACAAAGTAGACTCCTCCAGGGAAAGACTTCTGGTGTACCTCTTTCCTTTCCCCCTTCTTTCCCCCCAAAGCAAATACACATATGTTCTGAACTTCCAAGTCCTAATAGAAGCTCTGGGGTGTTTATGAAGGAATAGTGGAATGTGAAGAATCTTGGGCTCTCACATCTTTATTCCTGACAGATGAAGCTAGCCTGGCAAAAGGAAGCACTTTCCTTATGGCCTCTTTTAGATTGGGATGGGACTAGGAAGAATAGTGTGAAGCGCAGGTTCTTTAGATCTGACTGACTTTCTAATTTGCACATGTTCCTTGGAAAAGTTGTTTACTTGTTTAATAGTTTCACAGAATTTCCTATGAGTCTTCAAATAATAGAGTTTTTAAGTGATCATTTTTACATGGATCTGTAATAAACCCTAGCTAACAATATTTTTTCATTTTCATATACTTCATGCTAATATCTCTGGACAATAATGTATCTGTTATGCTTCTGTTGCTTCTTATCCTTAAAATCTTATATAGAACATAGAATGTAAAGGCCAACGTATACATACATATTCATGGATATTTAGTCTTGGATTCATTAAATGGATTTCTGAAGTAATTCACTTCAGTTTGTTTCCTGGGATAGTATAATTTATTTTGTTTATAATTTATGGTCAGATTTATATAATTTGTGGTCAAATTAAAAGTGGGATAGTGAGAAGTACTTAACAATATGTAGAAACATAAGTAACCTGTGGATTATTGAATACTGAAAAAGTGTTGCTCCTTTGTTAAACCTATTCAACTTGTATACATCATTGCTGCTTGTAATCCTTCAGGTTGGAAGTCGGATCGCAGACCGTGTGTATGACATAGCAAGGTATGTGCTGACTATCATAATAAAATGCAATTAACTTTTGACTGAAGATTTAAGAGATTGAATGTTGAGAGCTTAATGTTTTGAATGGCAGAATCTGCAGGAATTTATTACCAGGATTAGTGATTTTAATCACTCTTAAGTCTCTCCCCTTTTTATTTTAATTTGGGAGAGAGAGTAAGAAAAAAGACAGGAGCAAAGAGAAAGGGAGAAGCAGACTCCCAACTGAGCAGGAAAACTGATGTGGGGCTTGATCACAAGACCCTGAGATGATGACTTGTGCCAAATGCAGATGCTTAACTGACTGAGCCACCCAGGCGCCCCAGATTGCTCCTTTTTTATGTCTGGAGAGCAAGTGTTCTTTTTTTCCCCTTGTTGGGGGAAAAAAAAAAAAATAGAAGCTCAACTCATAGCTTCTTTATGAACCTGAATGACTGATTCAGTTTCATTTGGCTAAAAGCCAGTAATGAAAACATTGCTCCAAAAATGAAGATGAAAATTGACCGCCTGTGAATTTTTAAGATTTACTAAACCTAGCTTTAAAAATTTAACTACAATTAACAACAGAATCTTTGGCTAAGTGAGGGAAAGAGTCTATACCTAGATTCATTCCCCACTCAGGTTATATGAGACTTTGGCCATTTTATCTTAAGTATTGTTAATGGCAGTAGGTTTCTATGACAATTATATAGTGGCAGATTTGAGAACACTTTGAAGAAGTATTAAAACCATGGGTGCCTGGGTGGCTCAGTGGGTTAAGCCTCTGCCTTCGGCTCAGGTCATGATCTTGGGGTCCTGGGATCGAGTCCCGCTTCGGGCTCTCTTCTTGGAGTGGAGCCTGCTTCCTCCTCTATCTCTCTCTGCCTGCCTCTCTGCCTACTTGTGATCTCTCTCTGTCAAATTAAAAAAAAAAATTATTAAAAAATAAAACCTTGATGAATTCATTGCTCTGTATTAGGCATAACAAAAATTTTACAAATTCAAGTTTATAGATGTGAGGCAGGAACCACATAAATAATAGTTAAATAATGTCTTTACTGTAGATTGTTCTATGATGTTAGCAAATCACTTTTTTGTGCTCTTTTTTCTAAAGACATTCATTAAATTAGACCAACATGGGATGAATTTATTACATTTGTTTATAAAAAGGGGAATTTTTTTTTAAATCAAAAACTCAAGTCATTTTTTAGAGATTTCTTGCTACTTAAAAGAGTTTAGGGATGAATTAATTTCATATGGTAAAAAATGCTTCATTGTTACAGATAATCGCCCCCATTTCATCTGTTTTATTAGTTCCATTATTTTAAGGATTTGAAACAAATAGCTAGTTGTCTGTACTGCAGTCATTTGCCTGGATTATAGGCCATTGAATAAAAATGAAACAAATTTTCCAAATTAGTATGGATTTTGCAGTCTTTTATGTCATAGTACTGAACAAAACATAGATATACAGAGAGACTTGGGATTGTGGCTAAAAGCATGTTTTAAACTAACATTAACTCTTTAGAACTAAATTATTAAAAATACAATCTAAAAAAAATACCAGTATAAATGCCCTTGCACTAATGTTCTATTGTTACAAAGTATAGTTTATATTGTCCACACTGGTCTTTTGTTGATTCTTAAAAAAGCTTAACCCCACAGATTATTAAGTGTCTTCTTTGTGGTATCTGAAGTCCATTTAATTACTTTTATAAACTGGGGGCTCCTGGGTGGCTCAGCACGTTAAGTGTCTGCCTTTGGCTCAGGTCATGATCCCTGGGTCCTGGGATTAGACTTCCTGCTCGATGGGGAATCTGCATCCTCCTGTCCCCCCCACCGTGCGCACATGGGCACGCACTCTGTCTCATGGATAAATAAATCTTTTTTTTTTTTAAGATTTTATTTATTTATTTGACAGAGATCACAAGTAGGCAGAGAGGCAGTGAGAGAGAGAGGAGGAAACAGGCTCCCTGCTGAGCAGAGAGCCCGACGTGGGGCTCGATCCCAGGACCCTGGGACCATGACCTGAGCCAAAGGCAGAGGCTTTAACCCACTGAGCCACCCAGGCGCCCAAATAAATCTTTTTTAAAAACTGTTATAATCTGTGATAATAATAACTCATAACTAACTAACTTTTGTTGAGCATTTGTACTGTGCTAGATACTGTAAATGCACCATTTCATAAAATTCTCTTGAGGGAGGTAGTAACTTTTTCATTTTATAGATGGGGAAACATTCAGTAAGATTAAATCACTTGTCCATGGTCACAGAGCCAGTAAATTGCAGGCCCAGAATTCTAAATCTTGTCTTTCCGATCCCAAAGCTTGTATACTTTTATCATGTCATACTGCCTGTGTTCACAATCAAGATAGAGGGCATTATGTAAGTAAATGGTTCTTTCTCACCATCAGTTCTCTGGTGTTCTATATTTTTGACATAAGTTTTTAACAGAAATTGAAAAAGGACTCCTAATTTTGGTTCCAGTAGAAAAAACATTATTAGTGGATAAAACTTTTAAGTTTTCTTGTCAATGAAATTGGCTTACAACTAGATGTATGAACTGGTTTTGTATAACATATACTTAGAGGAGGCAATGTAGTATGGGAGATAATAATTCTCATTTAGCACAGTGAGTTACCACCTCACACCAGTCAGAATAGCTAAAATTAACCAGTCAGGAAACAACAGATGTTGTTGAGGATGCAAAGAAAGGGGAGCCTTCCTACACTGTTGGTGGGATTGCAAGCTGGTGCAGCCACTCTGGAAAACAGTATGGAGGTTCCTCAAAAAGTTGAAAATAGAGCTACCCTATGACCCAGCAATCACACCACTGGGTATTTATCCTAAAGATACAAATGTAGTGATCTGAAGGGGTCTGTGCACCCGAATGTTTATAGAAGCAATGTCCACAATAAACTATGGAAAGAACCTAGATGTCCATCAACAGATTAATGGATAAAGAAGATGTGGTACACAAACACACACACACAGGAATACTATGCAGCCATCAAAAAACCCAAAATCCTGCCATTTGCAACAACAGAGATGGAGTCTAGAGGGTATTATGCTGAGTGAAATAAGTCAATCAGAGAAAGACAACTATTGTATGATCTCTCTGATATGAGGAATTTGAGAGACAGGGAAGGGGTTGTGGGAGATAGGGAGGGAAAAAATGAAACAAGATGGGACCAGGGAGGGAGACAAACCATAAGAGACTCTTAATCTCAAAAAACAAACTGAGGATTGCTGGGGTGGGCAGGGAGGGATAGGGTGGCTAAGTTATGGACATTGGGGAGGGTATGTGCTATGGTGAGTGCTGTGGATTGTGTAAGATTGGCAGATCTGTACCCCTGGGGCTAATAATATATTATATGTTAATTTAAAAAATTCTGGTTCAGGATTCTGACTAACTGAATTAAAGTTCTGATTACTGCTTATTAGTTGAGTTACCTTGGGTTGACTTACTTTGAACACTTAGCATATTGCTTTGAATCTGCTATGATTTTAGTAAAAGTTAGCTACTATTTAGTTGGTGTTTTGTTTTGTTTTTATTTTAACATATTAGTATTTCATGGTACTTCACATGATTTTTAAGTTATCTGCTGCCTTGACAAATTTGAGGAAAAGGGATCATTAAGTTCCTGACAGCTATGCTGATATTTTCATGTTAACTTATGTTAGCTTCTTTTCATTCTTTATTTGTGTAATTAAATTACAATATCCCCACTAAATTTGTTCTTTGAATCCACATCATGGACCAACCTCATGGGAAGCCAGGTGACTGTGAGGTCCTGTGAATGTCTGGAACAGATAGACTTGCTCCTTCAATATGTTCTCTGGTAGAAACAGCTTATAAGGTGAGGCAGAAAAGGCAGATGGTGTAACTTTTTGAAAGTTGTGTTCATTGAAATGTTTTTACTTAAAAAAATCAGTTTTAGTAATTATTCTGTAGACGGTGTTATTACAAACAAAATATAACTTCTGTGTCTATTTTTTAGAAATTTTTCCCTTGCTTTGGATGTTGGTTGTGGAAGAGGATACATAGCACAACATTTGAATAAGGTATATGTATTCAGTGACTTAATTTACCTTAAGAAGTAAAATTGACTGTTGTTAAAGTCTTCCTTAGCTCAGTTTGTATCATATTTAGTTTTAGTTTTTTTTTTTTTAATTTATTTTAAAAATAAATTTGTTCATTGATGCCTCTTCTGAAAGAGAGGCAAAGTGGTTATTTTTTTCAATCTGTTTTATACAGTGATTCCTACTTAAAATTTCTTTAAATCTGTATAAGATGTGTTGCTCTTCATTCTCATTTTGTGCAAATGTTTTTGATACTTAAAGTAAAATCAGATTGACATTCATTTGGAAAATATTATTAAGCTAATCTTTTATCTGAGAAAAATATTAATATTGCCATTTAATTAGAAATGTTTCGGGGCGCCTGGGTGGCTCAGTGGGTTAAGCCGCTGCCTTCGGCTCAGGTCATGATCTCAGGGTCCTGGGATCGAGTCCCGCATCGGGCTCTCTGCTCAGCAAGGAGCCTGCTTCCCTTTCTCTCTCTCTGCCTGCCTCTCTGTCTACTTGTAATCTCTGTCTGTCAAATAAACAAAATCTTTAAAAAAAGAAATGTTTCTATGTGATTGTATATAAGTATCTTTTTTAAGGCTTATACCATTTTATTTTGCCTTTTCTAATTCAGACAATAAAGACATTCATTTATCATCTTAGCTCCTGTATATGTGACACTGTGTTGGACACCAGATTACAGTGGGCTTTCTATATTGAATCTATTTCAACAAAAACATACACTTGGGCCAGGCTGGTAGGAGTAGGGTGTGAGAAGCTCCCAAAACACTGTTGTCATGGACAGGGCAAATCTATTCTTCTAGTTGCTCAGGCCAGAAAACTTGTTCATTGATGCCTCTTCTGTCCTCACCTCCCACATTGAATCCATCACCAAATATTACTTGGATTTCAAAATACATCCGTAACTACCACTTCCTACTATTTTCATTATTATCATATTGGTCTATACTGCAGTAGCCTCCTTACTGACCTCCCTGCTTCTACCCTCACCCTCAGCAGTCCATTCTCACAGCAAAGTAATTCTTTTAAAGCACAAGTCATTTCATTGCCAGCCCTCTGCTCAGAACTGTTGGCTTCTCCTCTAATTCAGTAATAATCCAGATTCTTAATCCATAAGACCCTCAGTGTTCTGGCTCCCCTAACATTTATCTGGCCTTACGTCCTTACCCTGATTCCTTACTTTTCAGCAACTCTGACCTTCTCTCTGTCTCTCAAACTGGCCAGGGCTTTGCATTATTCTTGTTGTTCTCTGTTCTTCCTCATGATATCCGGGTGGCTTACTTCTTTACCTGTTTCAGGTCTTTGCTCAAATGACTCTTCATCAAAGATTCCTTTCCTGACTGTTCTATAAAATAGGGTCCCCACTCACCACTGGGTATTTGCCTGTTTCCATAGCTTATTTCCACTTATTTATTGGCATCTGATATATCTTTGTTTAATTGGTGTCTCTCTTTTCTTACTGGAATATAAATGCCATAGTCTTGCTCATTTGTGGTCACTGCTAAGTTCTAAATACCTAGAATACACAGTGAAGATTTGTTAAGTTAATATTGCATAAATAAATGCAAGATAACTTTGAAGTTACTTCAGTGATCGGAAAAAGTCAGAGGATGTAGTGGGGTAAGGAGCCCGGGCATTACCCATTTTAAATATGTTACGTTTGAGGTAACAGTGGACTGTTTTTAGCGTTAATGTCTGACAAGTAGCTGGAAATGTAGAACTGGAATTAGGGTGTTGAGGTTAAGAGCACTGACTTGAACTTGGACAGTTAGGGATTTCAAATTCTGCTCTGCCACTTACTGACTATATACGGACCAGTTACCCAACTTCTCCAGACTTCAGTTGCTGTAAAATGTGAGCAGTAATACCTATCTCCAAAGGTTGGCAACAGGATAAAGTGAGACAAGGTTACGTGGACGCTATTGTTCTTATTTGGAAGCCTGTCAGAGGTGATAACTGAAGCCATGGGAATATAAGCTTACTTGAGAAGCATATAGAAAAGAACCATCCACAATTGTTTCTGGGGGTGGGAGAATGAAGAGGAATTACACCACGGAAACTGGCAAACACTCCAACTCAGGGGACTTTTTTTTTTTTTTTTTTTGAGGCCCGTAGTTAAACATTCACTTGCACACCAGTTGCACTTGACTAGTTAGCAGTGACCAGGCAATAATAGGGTACCCTTTCCAAGTTGTGGGCAAGAAGGTTCTTTAAGAAGGGGGTGTGCATGAAGTGGAAAGGATCAGAAGGAGGGGAGGCAGAGTAGAAAGTACTGAAGAAGTTTCTAGGAGACCACCAACGGTGCTGGACTTCAGAGAGGTCAAGTAAAGTAGGACTGAGAGCAGATATGCTGTTGTAATTGATTAGGTTGTTAATAGTGTTTGTAAATAGTGTTGTTAGAGCAGTGAAAGTTGGAATAGGTTACGAAGAATTGAGGAGAAAAACATTGAGATTGGAGTTGTAGATTGCAAACAGAACAACTAGAAGGTAGAGGTGAGGAGAGATTGGGAGGCTTATGCCTGTTTCAAGGTAAGGGAAGGAGACACAGAAGACAGAGATGGAAGATTGATAGAGATGATGATGGGGGCAGCAGACTCCTGGAGAAAAGAGCATAGTGGAAAGTGTTATTCTGGGAAAGAAAGGGTGCAGGGCTCTCGGAAAAAAGAAAGGAGAGATGAAACAGGGAAAAATGAAACCAGTGAGTTCCCCTTCTCCCCAAGTGTCTGCGTTTATTAAGTCTTTCTTTACTTTTTGTAAACTCTTTGAATGAACAACTGAAAGGTCCAGGTCTTTTGTGGCCCAGGAGTGGAGACCAACTCTCAGCCTATTGTGCTATGGAAAAGTTAACACATAAGCCTTAATCCAGTGACGTGAACTGAAGAGGCTGATTACTCACACATATGTTGTGTATTTTTTAAATATAGTTAAATGTGTTAAATATAGGCATGATTGCATTTATTCAAATCTGTGTAACTTCCTATATGTTATTAAAGCTAATAGTTTACTATACTGGTTTTATTGCAGAAAAATACCCTTACAAAGCTGAAAATGACTCTATGATTGCCACTTCTCCTTTAGCAATTTCAGCAGTTATTTTGTTTTGTCAGTGGCTTTTTGTTTGTTTTGTCTTACCTGATTAACTTTATTCCGTTGCAGGAAACTGTTGGAAAGTTTTTCCAAGTAGACATTGCAGAAAATGCTTTGGTAGGTACCCTTATAACAGTCATGATTTCTGATCTCTTGGTTTTATTTTTAGTTTTTTATTTCCTTCAAAATAAAAATAGTTTGTTTTTTTTTTCCTGATTATATACAATACATATAAAGAATTAAACAATACAGGAAATGTAAAGGGGAAAGAAAATATCCTCCCTGGTTCCACCATTCAGGGGCAACCACGGGTGACATTTTGATCTTCACCTTTGCAGATGTATAACTGTCTCCCAACATATAATTTTATACAGGTAGTATAATGGTAACATGCCATGTTTTTCACAGGGTATCATTCTTTTATATCAGCAAATGATACATATACACCCAAATTCCACCTTTTTAAATGGCTATATAGTATTCCAATATAAGAATATTCCATGGTTTATTTAGCTAAATTTCTATTGAAGGGCAGCTATATTTCTGTTTTCTTAATAACTGATACTGTAAAGAACATCCTTATATAAAGCAACTTGGTACATTTGATTTCTTTTTCTCCCTGGAAATAAATTCCTACTAGTAGAATTTACGGATACATTGATGTTCATCTTTAAATTTTTGATATACATCAGACTGCCATTTTAGAGAGAAAGAATAAAGGGTTTTAGGATTGAGCTCAGCATCTGGCTCCCTGCTCATCAGGAAGCCTGCTTCTCCCTCTCCTGCTCCCTGTGCTTGTGTTTCCTCCCTCAAACGCTTTCTCTCTCTCTGTCAAATAAATAAATAATCTTAAAAAAAAAAAAAAAAAAGAGGGGCACCTGGGTGGCTCAGTGGTTTAAAGCCTCTGCCTTTGGCTCAGGTCATGATCCCAGGATCCTGGGATTGAGCCCCGCATTGGGCTCTCTGCTTGGCAGGGAGCCTGCTTCCTCCTCTCTCTCTCTGCCTGCTTCTCTGCCTACTTGTGATCTCTGTCTATCAAATAAATTAAAAATACATATATATATATTTTTAAAAAAATACTTCTTGAGCTTTTTTGTGCCTTTTTTTTTGGAAGGAATAGAAACTGCCAAGTAAATATGACATTGACTTAAATTTAACAATGATTGCGTTAGTAACTGAGATTCTATATGAATGTATTTTGAATTTTTATTTTTTAACCACTAGAAAAATGTCTTAGAAATGGAAATTCCTACTGTCAGCATTTTAGCTGATGAAGAGTTCCTTCCCTTCAGAGAAAATACATTTGACTTGGTGGTTAGCAGTTTAAGGTTGGTAATCCATTTGTATTTCTTAAAAATGTATGTTATAAATAAATAATTTATGATGTACAGTTTTAATATTATGGGGTAAAGAAAAATAATGAAGTAAATTCTTAATAATTTTTTTTTAAGTCACAAACTAGTTTTCTTATGTTATAAACTATAAGATTTTTCTGGGAAAGAATAACGAATTATATGCTCCCTAGTGGAGTTGATATGGTATAGTACCTTAACTTTTTTCTCCACAACTTTTTTTCAATTTGCTGAAGCTCATCTGTGATAGAAGAGTTTCTTCCCCAGTATACATAACTTAGTATCCATATTGATGGAGGCAGGATTTGGAAAGAGTATACTGGCTCCAGCATTCAAATATTAGAGCAGTCTTAGAAACTCATCTTGACCAATAAGGAAAAGCTAGTATTTCCTTCAACTTCAATTTTTCTTCACACAGAAATACAGCCCTTAAGGTTATGTTTTCCCATTTGTGCTTCCTACGGTGTCCCCTCCACATTGATTACATAAACATATTAATATTTATTGAATAGATTGTAATATGTGAGGCTCTGAGCTTGATGCTTTGGGGAAATACACAAATGAGTCCGGACGGAGAGCCTGTCCTCAAACAACTCAGCAGTAATAGTTTGTGTGTAACTTTATTTCCCCTACCTCATTTTATAGTCATATTTTCTTAAAAAATTCAACATGCTCTGTATGTCAGCACAGCCCTTTTGATAGCTGTTTTTAGGGTGACCAGTCAGTGTGATTGACCTAAGACTTTGGTAGTGTTAGCACTGAAAGGCCTATCTCCCAGGAACCCCTCATTCCCAGACTGGGAGAGTAGTACTCTAGCTTTTTCTTCAGTGAGTTTGTAATTTCTTCCATGCTTTTTAAGGTATGCTAATTAAATTTAGAAAAGTACATTTTATCATGAAATGAAAAACATTATAAATGTTGGTCTAAGGGAAAGAGTCCTGGACGGGGAGTAAGAATGAGTTTTAGCTCTTCTACTTGCTGTTTGCAAGTACCTAATTCTGTTGTTTTCAGTTTCCCTATAAGTATGATAGAGCTTGTGGTATGACCTTCTTCATTTTTAAACTACCTAATAATTACTAAAAAGCATTATGAAAGATAAATGTGATCTTAACATAGTATGGTTTGAAATTGGGTATTCAGTGCTATCCTGGATGTCAGTATAAGAGGATGCCACTTCTGTCAGGAAAGTATGACCATACTCTACAGAGACTGTGATTCTTGCCATCACATATCACCACACACTGGTAGGGGGTGAATAGAGGCAAAATAAAATGCAAGAGATTTACTAAATTAAGTTCTAAACGCTTTGTAGTATTTATAGTACTGTCACATTTTCTAGTGTCATAGAAGGAAGGTTTTCCCCTAGGAATATTTTTTACTTTAAAACTTACATGAAAACAATCAGTGAATTTTGATATGCAACTTCACACTTCAAAATTAATATCTTTTTGTTGGCTTTTATTTATAGGAGTGATAATTATACCAATTAATTACATGAATTAAGCTAAAAGCAATATGTTATTAATATTCTAGTTTACACTGGGTGAATGACCTTCCTAGAGCGCTTGAACAGGTAAGAAACTTAATGTTGATTCTTTTTTTTTTTTTCTTAATGTTGATTCTAATAGCCTGTGTTATTTTATTATTAGAAACTTCTAAATATTTCTACTTTTTACCAGAAACTTCAGATATTTTCCATTTTATACTTTTGACAGTTGGAAATGGAACCAAATCAAGTATTTATTATCTTCTAGGGGCCAGATACAGTTGGTGTCCTTTGGCATATTAAGAAGTACATTGAGTGACTCCCTTGTCTAGGAATTGAAGAAATCTAATTATGGAGATGTTTCAAATATTTATGAAAAGTCATACAAAATAACTTGGACAAAATAATATTGACATCACATTGATATAAGACATTTCCTATGTGGGTCCCTTTTCTTAATTGTCTGTAAGTTTTGTGTGGGGAGGATACTATTTCTTCATATTTGTGTCTTCCCTGCAGCTTATAATTAGTGTGAGGTATATTTTGTTGGTTGACATTTATCAGTGAACTGGTGAAGAGTAAGTAAAAAGCATTGTGTTCAGAAGAGGGAAGGGGATCACTGTGACTTGGAGTGGCCTCAGAAAGCTTCAAGAAGCAGAAATTACTTGAGCAGGGCCTTTGAGGATAGGTCAGATTTGGGGCAGGAGGGCAGAATCACAGGGTAGGTAGGTGGGAGGTAAAAGAGCGTCAGGAACATGAGGGAGAGAGCCTGTTGGGAGATTAATATACTAGGAGACTTGGGTAATAGATTAAGGAATTTTGAGTTCATTCTTTATGCAATTCAGAGCTGCTGGAGAATTTTGAAGAGGAAAGTGATGTGATTAAAAGGCTGGTAGGCAGGATAACTACCACATCTTAAGCACATACTGTTTGCCAGTTGCTGTGCCCTGTTTTATATGGGCATTAAATAAATAACTCTGTAGGATGTCTTCATTTTGCTACTTGGGAAAGTTATGCTAGAAGTTTTGGTTCAATTAAAGAGACTGTTTCCATGGTCCAGACATGAGAGAAACTAAAGCTAGGTGGCAGTGGCAGGAGTTAACAGGAAGAGAGAGTATTCAGTTTGGTGGCGGGTTGGATCTGAAGATCAAAGACAGGGAGGGGTCCAAGCTCACCTTAAAGTCAAGTCTGGATGCCTGAAAGAGTAATTAGTAAAAACAGAGGAAAGAATGGTAATGATCAGATAAAGGGAGTGGAAAATGGTAACTGACAGAAATACAGCAACTGGAGAGGGGAGTGGGTTTGAGAATTAAGTGTTGTATGTGTGTGTTGGTTGTGTTGGGGGGGTGGGTTTGCCAAGATACAAGTGGCCATGGCACAGGCAAATGAAAATGAGTTTAGAGTTCTGGGAAGATGTCCAGACTGAAAATAGTGATTGGAAGTCATCCTTATGAAATCCATGGGAATTGATAAGCCCCTCTGAGATAGAAAGAAGCTGCAGAGAGCTGAGGACTGAATCTTAGGTCCCTGCTATATTATAGTTTGGTGATAAGAGAAGGAAGCAAAGAGGTAGAAGGGAAGAAAGCAAAGATTTTACGGTTGGTTTGCTTATACACTGTTTTGTAATTGCTTCATACATTTAAATATAAATTTAAGATGGATACTTTGATGAGAGGGCCTACTATGATTTGGGGTTTACTTCAGAATCTACCTTTTCCTGTAATGTTCCTCATTGTTGAGAATAGTCCATCAAATCTAGTTACAGATGGTAGTTCTAAGAGAGTCAGTGAGTAAACATTTGTGATTATAACCACTATTTTGCTTGAGTTATCAATTAAAAATTGCTTTTGTTTGAAAGTTGGAAATAGGTTAGTTACTTCTCCTTAAAGGAAACTGTTTGATTGGGTTAATGTGAATCATAATAATTTCTGTATAGATTAGCTTCTTCGGCTAAAAAGCGACCCCAGCTTAACAGTTTAAAACAACAGTTTACTTAGCTCAGGAT
Organism: Neogale vison; assembly: GCF_020171115.1. Classification (NCBI taxonomy): domain Eukaryota; kingdom Metazoa; phylum Chordata; class Mammalia; order Carnivora; family Mustelidae; genus Neogale; species Neogale vison. The sequence goes on from NC_058098.1 coordinate 39,076,154, forward strand.
TTTGTGGATTGGGTAGGAATTCGTGTTGGCATTAGTTAGGAAATCCTTCTGGGTCTGGCTTGGCTCATGAAGCCAGTATCTGTGATCTATTGCTAGATCAGAGCTGGCCTCTCAAGAGTGGCATTAGCTGGGATGTCTCAGAGATCTCTGCTCCTCATACCTCTCAGCCCTCACCAGGCTAGCTCAGGCTTGTTCACAGCATGGTGGCAGCATAGGGAATCAGGCAAGGCCATTTCGAACTTTGGTGTGACCCTGGCACACTGCCACTTGCACTGCATTCTTTTGGCTGCAGCAAGTCGCAAGGCTGTCCCAGATTCAGGGAGAGGGGAAATAGCTTCATTTTCTGATGGAATTGTTTGATGGGAGTGATGTGTAAAGGGCACAGTAGAGGTTTGTGATTTTTGCAATCTACCACACTTTAAATTTTTTTCTTTCAGTATTTTCTCATTATAAAAGTAATTTTTGTCTATTATTAGAAGAGTTGAAAACATTCAATATATTTTAGAGGTATTAATGCTATCAATGAATTATTGCCTATCTTTGTAATATTACACTGCATTTCCTTTCTGACATTTGGTTGCCTTGGGTGTTATTTATTTTCTCATTATTTGACAAAATAAGAATGGTAATTGTAAAATATTAATTTAGCGTGTGTTCTTTTAACATTTTTCTCCTTCTAACATTTTTAATATAAAATTTTAACTACTTTTGTTGTCTTGTATTTATTACAGATTCATTATGTTTTAAAACCAGATGGAGTATTTATTGGTGCAATGTTTGGAGGTGACACACTCTATGAACTTCGGTGTTCACTACAGTTGGCAGAAACAGAAAGGGAAGGAGGATTTTCTCCACATGTTTCTCCTTTCACCGCTGTCAATGACTTAGGACATCTGCTTGGGAGAGCTGGCTTTAACACACTGACTGTGGTAACTATCAAGAGAGTTGATTAATTTTCATTAACCCATTAATCACACAGTTCAGAAACAACTTCTCATTTTAAAGTAAAAATATGTAGGTATTGATGGTATCATAGAGAGGTTTGTGCACTTTTTCTCTCTTTAAATTTAGTTTGTATAAACACATCTTGATTGATAAAGGTAGGAAGTGAAATTTTTAGTATTTGGTGTCTGAAAATGTAGCTCAAAAAGTCCAAACCTCAGTTAACAAGGAGATTGTTTTCCTAGACTTACTATTCCATTATAATCTTTAAAACCAGAGTTAGACGTAGTATCAGACAGCATTTCAGAGGATGGAGAAAAGGAGATGTGCAGGAGCATTTACAGCTCTACCTCTACCACCAGCCCTTAACTGAAATGAGGCAGAGATGAAGGTATGTGCATTTTCAGTCAACAGTAGAAAATCAATGGTAGATGATAGGGGGAAAAAAAACCAAAATGGAGGAAAGAGGGCTATACTCCATTAGAGCTAGAGAGATCTGCAAAGAGGACCTGTAGGCTGTCAGAAGAAACATAGAGACAGCATGGTACAGTGATGGTATGGGGCATAGATGTCTGACAGGTATAATTTGGTTCCTCATCTTGTCCCTTTACTAGCTAGGGAAATTTGGGAGATTTAATTCACTGCTTTGAGCATTCTTTTTTTTAATTTTTTTTTTTTATTAAGAAAGTCAAATGTTTCTCACCTCAGGTGGCAGTTCGAATTAAGATAAAGGATGTGAAATGCCTGGACCATGGTAGATGCTCAATTAATATTTGCTCCTGCCTTCCTCTCTCCCCCTCCTCATACATCTAGTACTTTGCCATCCAAGGCTTCCAACAGGGAGTTATCTGGAGAGACAGTTGCCCCCTTCCAGTTCCTTTCACTAGCATAGTCACTCTAAAGGATAGTCACTCTGCCTTCCGAGGTCAGTTGAGTAGACTTGCTATGATTTCCAAACCCCTCAGCTTTAAACACATCTCTGTTTTGAAGAAATAGGAATTTACTGATGAAGAAAGCTTCTCACTGATGATAGGCTTAAGACTGAAATAACCATTTAAGGAGATTCAATGTGAATGTATTTCATAAAATCAGCCAACCAAGAAAAGGTTGTCCTGTCCTTCCTTGTTTGGGTACAAAGCACAGGGCATAAACCATAGACCACTAAGGTCTCTGAAGTTGGAAAGGGGCCTTAAGAAGGGAGGAGACAGTAGGCTAGGAAATGATAGCAACCCTCAAGGTTTCACAGCTGTGTCTTTTGTAAACTGCTAATGGCCTGAGTCAGCAGACAACAGTCAGCGGTTGGCAGCTGGAAAGGGGAAAGCTCTGCCTCATGTGAGGGTTCTACTTTGTAATTAAAGCAAACACTAGCAAGCACAGGCAGTTGTACAAGAGGGATCACTGTGTATTTTTCAACACTTTTTAATTATATAAGCAATAACACAAACATATTTTGTAAACATTAAACTGTACATATAAAGTGGCAGTTTGTTATTTGCCTTTAATCCCCCAAATCTTAGCTCTCTCCTTTAAGAAACAGTTCTCAAAATTTTGCTTTTAGGACCATGCTACACACTTAAAATTATTGGGACCTTAGAGATCTTTGGTTATGTGGGTTATATCTATCAATATTAACCAAATTAGAAATTAAAACTGAATTTTAGTATTTACTAATATGTTTAAAACTAACATAGTGTACCTGTTATGTGTTAACATAAAAAAAAACCTATGAAAGAAACTATTTTCCAAAAGAAAAATTTAGAAGAATGTCATTGCTTTACATTTTTACAAATTTCTTAGATGTATGACATAATAAAATTGCTAAATTCTCATCCTCCTCCTGTAGTCATAAGACTATTAAAGTATCACATGTCACGTAACTTATGAAAAATCCGTTGTACTCATGAGAGATTGAGAGGTGAAAAAGCCAAATAGCATCTTAGTATTATTATAAGAATAGTTTTTGGGAGGAAAAAAAGAATAGTTTTAACTTTTGACTTCGTGGACCCCCAAAGGTGTGCCTTCTTGCAGTTTTCTATGTTGTAAAGTGGACTGTGCATTTTAGAAAAATTTCTGCTGGAGCCCTGGGTGGCTCCATCAGTTAAGTGTTCAACTTGGTGTTGGCTCAGGTTCAGGATCTTGGGGTCGTGAGATTGAGTCCCATATTGGGCTCTGTGCTCAGTGCATAGTCTGCTTGAGATTCTCTCCCCTGCCCTACCTGACTAGCACACGCATGCCTCATAGATAAATAAAATTTTAAAATTGTCTACTAAAAATGTTTAGCCTAACATAGCACTTAAAATACTACGTTTCTGTTAGTTGGGAAATCTATTGAAATACCTTCTATATTCTCTAAAAAATGAGCTGAATAACTCAATAAGATAATACAAAAATATTGGTGTGGAATCTTCTTTGTGGTTTATAAAAATTAAGAAAGTTGCAAGTTTAATAATAAATATATACAGATTTGTTCCTTGGTACATTTACACTGTCTCTAATATGTTGTATTAACATTATATCATAGTTCATTTTCTAAAATATCTCATCCCAAACAGCTAATAAAATTCGTTACACAGGTTTATGGTGCATACAACATTAGGTATATCATTTTTATACTGCGGTCGGTTTTTATTTTTAACATGAATTCAAGATTTGCCTGTTTACATTTATGTGACTTTCATAATGAATTATTTTCAGAGTTAGTGGGCATTCTGAATGAGGCTCATTTCCTTTTAGAATAGAGTTGCCAGACTAATATATTAGGAGGAAACAGCAGATATGGTCCATCTTAATTTGAATAAGGACTTTGACAAAGCAATTGTAGTATTCTTTGGATTGAGATGGAGATAGTGCTTTTAGTTTCATTGAAAGATTGTTTTTGACAGATCTTGCTTAATGGCTATGTTTCAGGCTGGAAGGAATTTTGTTTTTAATCTTGTGATTTTTTTTTTTTTTTAAGACTTTTTTTATTTATTTGACAGAGATCACAATTAGGCGGAGAGACAGGCAGAGAGGAGGAAGCAGGCTCCCCGCTGAGCAGAGAGCGAGATATGGGGCTAGATCCCAGGACCTGGGATCATGACCTGAACTGAAGGCAGGTTTTAACCCACTGAGCCACCCGGGTACCCCGATCTTATGATTTCTTATTAAAAAATAGTTTCCTAAGGTAGAAAAACATAGAGAAGAAAGTGACTACCCAAAGATGGTCTTATTAAAAAAAGTACACATACAACATTGTCATGCATATGTTAACAAGAAAGGAAATTTTTAAAAAATGTATAGATAAAATGAGATGAGCTAAAGTAAAAGAAGTCTCCTCCTCCCGACTGCTGATACCTGGATTCTTGCCCCAAAGATGACATATATTCTTTCAGAACAATTTTTCATTGTACACCGCTATACAGTTATGTCATTTAAACGTATATTTGCAACAATATGTATACTTGGTTGATTTTTTTTTCTATAAGTACTCTTAGGTTTCTTTTTAGTTAATAGCATATTTTTTTCCCTAAGATTTTGTTTATTTATTTGACAGAGAGAGGAGCAGAGGGAGAGGAGAAGCAGACTCCCCACTTCAGAAAGAATGGAACATAATTGCCCAGAAGTCCATTTGAGAAATATGCCAGTGGTGTGCCTATCTCCCAAGTGAGCAGTGCAGTATGGCTGCATTACTAGAAGCAGATTTGGGAGGTGACCCTATTTGGCTTGATTTGGGGTGCCACTTTTTTTTTAAGGATTTTTAGAGACAGGGAACGTAAGGAAAGAGAAAGAACCCCAAGCAGACTGTGAATTGAACACAGAGCCCAATGTGGAGCTCAGTCTCATGACTCTGAGTTCACAACCTTAGCTGAAACCAAAATCTGGATGTTTAATGACTGAATGACCCAGGTGCCCCTGAGTGCCACATTTTAAGAGACTGATAACTGACGATGTACTTAGTAACACAGTAAAGATGTGTTAGGATTTATAAATCTATAAATTTTGTCCAGAAGATTAATTCCTCCTTCTAAAACCTACAGTGTCCTGGAAAATTTCAAAGACTTGAAGAAGAGGGTGATGGTTTGCAGATACAAAATAGATTTGTTCTGTGTTATTTCCAGGGAGAGAACTAGAACTGGGGTGATGGAGTTTTAGGAAGATTTCTCTTAGAATAGTGAGTATTTATTCTGCAATTTGACATTTTCATATATCAAGCATAATCAAGATGACATCTGTGAAGATTATTACAGATTTTTTTTTTTTAATTTGACCGAGAAAGAGAGGTCACAAGTAGGCAGAGAGGCAGGCAGACAGAGAGGGGAAAGCAGACTCCCCACGGAGCTGGGAGCTCATTGTGGGGCTCCATCCCAGGACCCTGAGATTATGACCTGAGCCAAAGGCAGAGGCTTAACCCACTGAGCCACCCAGGCACCCCTCTGAAGATTATTATAAAGAACATTCCTGTTTACCATGAGAAACGGGTCTAGGTAATCTCTGTGGCCTGTTTTCAAATCTGTCTTTTATGATGAATGTCAAATGAATATTCCTTTTTCTTTTTAAAATAGGATACTGATGAAATTCAAGTTAACTATCCTGGGATGTTTGAATTGATGGAAGATTTACAAGGTAACACCCTTTAAAGAATGTTTAATCTCTATTTGAGAACCATTTGAGAGCAGACCCAATGGCAGGTACTGGGGCTAAACACTGTGGATACATTGGTGTGGAGAACGCAGACTGTCTTCATGGAGCTTATAAAATAAATGGATGAGGCAGACATCACACAGCTGCCGTAAAGATAAATGTTAAATTAGAATTGTGATAAGTGCTACTAAATGGAAGTGCATAGTGCTGTGACTGCTTCTAAAAAGAGGGCAGGACTTTCTGGAAGGGTGCATTGAGGCTCGTAGAGCACATCAGTGACTTTCTCCAACAACAGTTGGCAGCTCAGATCCAGGCACAAGAAAGCGGGGTAGTTGGGCTAGTGTAGGTTTGGGGTTTATTAAAGGGATAAACCCTAGTGGGAGAGAATCAGTGAAGTCATGTCTGAGGAAGTGGTGATTGTGCTCTAAAAAATGATGATGAGTTAACTAGGTGAAGAGGGGAGGGAAGTGAGTTGCAGGCAGGGAGAATAGCAGGTGCAAAGGCTCTGTGGCAAGAAAGAGCATGGCAGGTACTAAAAGCAGGGCATTTTGACTGGAGTATAGGGAATAAAAAGAGCATTAAATAATGAAATTAGTGAGTAAATGGGGACCTTTTGTCCCTGTTGAGATTGTCTTTATCTTAACACCCCCTTTGAGGCATTTAATGGAATGAGAGGGGGGAAAAGTCATGATTCCAGATTTGCATTTTGGATAAAGTGGATTGGCAGATGAACTAGTAGGGGAGACTCATTGCTGTAAAGCTTATTGAGAAATGATGGCAGCTTAGACTAAGGTGGTGGCCATGGAGATTTGAGAGAAGTGAATGGATTCTAGAGATAATTAGGATGTAAATTTGGCTGTCCTTGCTGATGGGTTACCTGTGGGTGCATGGAGAGAGCTATTTCATAACTGCTAAGTTTCTGGCTCACATAACCAGACAGATGGTGCCCCTTTGCTGACAGAGAAAATAGTAGAAGAAGACCAAGTACAGGCAGGGACACCTCTTGAGTTCACATGTGGGTATTTTGGGTTTGAAGTGCTTGTGAAATGTCTAAGAGGAGATGTCAAGTAGGTGGCTATGTGTGTGGGTGTGCCGTTTTAGAGGAGGTGATTGCCTGGTTAAAATATCATGAGTCATTTGTGAATTGGTGGTATTTGAAGCAATTGCCTGGAACGAGAGCATGAAGTAAGAAGAGAACATGGCCAGATTCTGAGCCGTTAGGAACCTAATAGACAGTGACTGTGTAGAAGAAGGACGTGTCTGGACGTATTACTGAATGGTGGCAGAGGCAGAGTAACAGACATCCATTGGTGGTGGGGAGACTAAAGAATCTTGGAAACCGTGGTACTGGTGATTGTTAAAACTGAAGTCACCTAAGGTGGTGGCAGGACTTGGGGTACAGATGGAACCTGAACCAGGTGCCAACCCTCCAGTAATGAGAAGAGGGCCTGGGAGCCTGATGTCTGTTTCACAGCATGCAGGAGTGGGAGAAGGTGACGGCCAAATAGTGAGTCCCAGCAGGACAAGGGTTTTTAACAAATTAGAGAAAAAAGTGGCCTGGAAGAGGCTCAGAGGAACAACAGAGATACAAATCCTTACCTCCTAATTCTGAAGGAGGTAAGGCACTCAGACATACGTCTGCCACAGAGGGCGCTGCTGGAGAAGTGATTTTTTCTAAGAAGAGCTTCGACTTGCCTAAGAAATGATGAGCTTTGACTTTGTATTAAACAAAAGGCATAGGCAGTTTTGATAAATGAGGGAAGCTGAAGCGATTAAAGGTATGTTCGTTGAAACCAGAACTGTGCTTACCTAGGGCAACCTTAATCTGGATCCTGAAAAGTGATAAGATGATTCAAGCAAGAGATTGGAAGACTAAATACCCTGCAGTTGTTTACAAATACATAGTTTTTCTTAAATGCTATTGAGTTCCTTCTCTCGGTAGTCCTCTGGTATCTACTGGTAGTCCTCTGGTATCTACTTAATGCCTGTATTACAAGTGAGGAATGAATATGGGGCCCAAAGGGAACACTTGCCTGTTAGTGGCAGAATTAGGTGCCAAACTCTTGCCTTCTTGACTCCTGTTCTGGCACTTTCTTATCCGACTCTACTTCTTTTGGCTGCCTCTTTATAACAGTCCATTTTACCCATCATCCAGTCTCCTCCGAGTATGGTACTTCTGTTGGCTTTACAAGGAGAAAGCTGTGTAGCTAAAAACTTACTACTATAGTCACTCTTTGTTTATTATAATTTAATACAGGGATTAAATTAATAGTGTGTGTGCTTCAAGGATTGGATCTATGATCAAACACACATCCCTTCCTAGGCACTGCCCCAAACACTTAGCTTCCCATGACATAATCACGGAGCCCCTTCATCCAAAGGCCGGTGGTGGTGGGCTAATGATGTATCATTCAGACTCTAATGATAAAAATATTTCCCATTTTTTTTATTCTGCTATATAATAAATGCTATACTCATGATTGATTTCAAGAGAGAAGCAACAAAGAGACTAGAAATTAGATGCATCAGCTGGAAAAGTTTACTACCCACTGATTTAAAAATACAGACTTACTCTGTGCTGGGTACAGTTCTGTGACATTTTCTGATATCCTAATTTTACAAATGAGCAAATAGAGACATTGAGAAGTATCTTGTTCATGGTCACACTGGATCTGGATCCGAAGTCCAATACTGCCTACTTGATCTGTGCGCATTTTTTTGTTGTTGTTGTTGGAAGTTAGCATAGTATAATGCTCCAGTCTTACCTGTATAGTTGCTTGTATTTTTAGTCACTATCCAGACAAGGACTAGAACATTTCCAGCCCCTCAGAAGGTTGCCTCATGCCACTATCCAGTTGAGAACCACTGCTTCCCCCACAGGTTTTAAATGGTCATTTATTTTGAGGACCCGTTGCCTACTATTTACCTTAAGAGGCTTTGCCTCTTATTTTTACTGTTAAGCCTTTTACATAAATCATATATTTTAGTCTTTGAGTCTCTTATCCTTAGGAGAATTAAGAAGAATTATGTAAAGATAACTTGTAGAAGTGGTATTTAACAAAGTAGATGTAAACTGTAAATGGTTGATTTTATATTCATTCCCCTACCATTTATTGAACATCTACCTACCATGTGCCAACTATTGAGCCAGTGATGAAATTACATAGTTCCTAATCTCAGGGAGCATGTGCTCTAGTAGAGACACCAAAATAAAGAGAGAGACATAGCCATTTAACTGTAAAATGAGATAATTGTGGTTTAAAGTATAGGGAAAAACAGAATCCCTAAATTTGCTTAAGGTGTCAGGGATGCTTTTGTAGAAGAGACAGGACCTAAGCTAAAATGAGTTTGCCAGGAAAGTGGGTCAGTGGGTGCAGGTTTGGGACATTGCCTTCCAAGTCAAGGGAATGGTCTGTGTAAAATCATGGAGATGTGAGAGGATACACAACTTCCTTCACTTTCCTAATTAAGAAACTCTACAGTAATTCTCTATTGCTTGAATATGTAGAATGGAGAGATGATGGGAAGTGATGCAGCATAGTCCACCAGAGGCTTCCAGATTTTATCCGGTGAGCCTGGTACTATGGGGGAAAATTTCATGCAGAAGAGTGACTGTCAGATCACTGTGTTAAAAAACTCATCCTCCAGCATTGTTTATAAGGCATACTCTATGAGAAAGGCAAGACGAGAACTAATACAGTTCATTTCTCATGTTACACATGAGTAAACTGAGGCACAGAGAGAAATTAAGTAACTTGCTTAAGGTGATATAAATGATAGAGACAGGATTTAAGTCCAGTGTAGCAGCCTAACTCAGGTTCTGAAATCTCAACCACGCTGCCTTCAAAAGGTCAGAGGCAGCTGAGATGGGAAGAAGAGTAGTCCAGGATGAACGGAGGAGGGGAGGAGCCTGGGTCACTACTTCCAGGTATGCTGCTTTGCCAACCGGAAGATGGCATTACTACCTTCAGATTAGTTTTTGGTATTTTATATTGTTACACTTTTTCTTGATGGTGTAGTGTTTCTCATTTGAGCTGCCATTGTTATTAATTCACAGAAAAAAAGTCCAGAATGTTGACATAATTTTACAAAACAAGTGTGTATCAGCTGATGAATGCATGAAAAGTTTTGGAGGCTTTCACAGTAGTTTTAAGGTAAGTTCAATTTGTTTTTTAAAGACAATACTCAGTATTGTTCCTCCTAAAGCAGAATAGATTAGATTTTTATACTAGCAGTTGAACTTAACCTTAAAAACACTGTGAGAGTCTGTAACAGTCACTTGCTTCCAGGATTTTTCTGTTATCCCAAAACCCAGAGCTGGTCAGAAATTCCTAAATGTGTTTCTCAGGTTGTCTTCAGTAAAGGTCTACCATGATGCATTATGAAGTGCTGTCATTCCATTTTGAAGATGATAAAACAGTTTATAATTAGAGTTAAGTGACGTTGCCTGAGATTACTTAAGGATCAGAACTGGGATTATGATCCCAAAGTCTAGACTTGTGCACCACCCCACACTGCTACCATGCGGAGAAAGGAAGGTTGGTATGGTGGTTTGCTTCTCTTGTGAGGGAAAGGTGTGTTCCTCTAGCAGCAGAGTTACTGACTGTGTTATGCAGTAGTGTTCTTGAATTTCTTTATCAGAGAGAACACTATGCCTGATCATCTTAATTAGTATATCAGTACCAATTATTTAAAAGGCATTTTAGAATTTCCGGTGTATTAAGCATTCCCCCCATCCTTGTGTATTAAGTATTTACATTAAATAAATTAAACCTGTTTTCCACTGGTATTGCCTATATCTAATGTGTAGTAAGTCATGACACTGGGGAGGTGAGCGGGAATGAAAGCACCACAGCCGTCATCAACTTAGAGTCTTTCAATCCAGCTTCCAGTTTACCTCTGGTCACTTGATAAGGTTGGTACTCAACAGTATAGGAGAATGTTTTTAAATCAGGTTATGTAATAGGTCTCTAATGTTAGCCATAGAAGCCTTCAGAGGTCATTTGGTCTGGCCACCTAGAAGACCCACAGCAATTGGTCTAAGGTCATAGCTGCATCGTTGTGACAGTAAGAATACGATCCGCCTTTTTCTTCATGGCAGTCTAGTTCGTATGTCTGTTGTTTCATGAATTGGGGCTGTTGTACTCACAGGATGCTGGACATTGCTTTTAGTATCAGAGAATCATTATTTTAAGGAATAATAGAAACCTTTTGAGATTGGAGGAAAAAAAATGTTCACTTATTAGAGCTGATTTGTTGATTGTTTTTAATAAAGCCAATGAAAACTTCTAAAGAACAACTGATATTGGGAAGTTTGTTGGGGCTTTTTTGTGAAAGGAGAAAAACAAAAGTAAACTGATTTTTGATGGTATGGTATATAGAGAATAAATGTAAAGGATTTTTACTTTGGAAATTTGTTTTAATTTCTTGGACTAGTTTAAAATGTGGCCTTCCAGTGGGATTTTAAATATGTGCATAAAAAAATTAAATACACAGCACTCATTGTAGAAAAATATCAATCCTAGCTTTTAGCTATCAACTTGAAGAAAAGAAGTCTAGGGACACCTCGGCGGCTCAGTGGGTTAAGCATCTGCCTTCAGCTCAGGTCTTGATCCCACGGTCCTGGAATCAAGTCCCGCAATGGGTTCCTTACTCAGTGGAGAGTCTGCTTTTTCTTCTGCCTGCTGTTCCCTATTTGTGTGTGCTCTCTCTCTCTCTGACAAATAAATAATCTTTTTTTTTTTTAAGTCTAAAATTTTATGTATGTATATATTTAGGTAGGTAGGCTCCAAACTGGACTTGGATTAAATGTGGGGCTTGAACTCACAATCCTGAGATCAAGACCTGAGCTGAAATTATGAGTCAGATACTTAATCAACTGAGCCACCCAGGTGTCCCAGAAGTCTAAATTTTAAAACATTAGGAAAAGTGCCCCTGTAAAGAATGCACATAATTTCTTCCTAATCTGGGAGTAAGAAAATAATTGTAAAATCTGAAAACACATTGTAGTTTTGATACTGTCTAATGAATTCCAGAGCCCTCTCCCAGGTTTCATAGTCAGACATTTATGGCTTAGAGGGAGTGAGGCATTGTAGCGGTGCTCTGTCCTCTGAAGAACATCTAAAAGGGGCATGAAAGGTGGCATCCTTGGAAAGGTACTTTCAACTCCTTGTGACTCACTTGGAGGGTCAGTTGCCTTGCTTTTGCCCACCTGGCCACTGTTAGCAAGTAAGGTGTGCTTATGGGACTTGCCTCCTGAAATTTGACTTCTCTGGTCTTAATATCCAGAAACTTCAAGTAGTTTTTGCCTTAGAGTCCCTAAGGAGCCTAGCTACAACCTATTAGGGAATGGGGATGGGTACACTGTTGGATGTGAGGTTAAAATTGTGCTTTGAGCAGCTCAGCTGTTGGCGGTATTATCTAAAACTGCCTGTAGTGTATTTTTAGGTATGGGTGAGAGTAACTGTGCTTGGAATAGAAAAGGCCTGCTGCACCGAGACACGATGCTGGCAGCCGCAGCGGTGTACGGAGGTAAGCGAGCGGGCCGTCTTTCCCACCCTCGCCTCACTGAGGAACGTGTGCCCTGCCGGGTTTATCCCTTAAAGTTGCCAGTACTTTTTCCTTTCCCGTTGAGGCATCAGATTTTTTGTCCTTCCTTTCAGAACAGTTCCTGTAGTTCCATATCCTTTTTCCAAACAGCCCTTAACTGTATTTCTGTCAGCTTCTCAGCGTTGAGGATTTTCCATGTAAGGCATTCTCAAAGGCCTCCAAATATCCCAATATCCATTTCTCTTCGGAGACATGACTTTTACTGAGCGGGTTTTTTTCTTCCTACTTCATTTTTTTCAGATTGTAACCATTATTTGTCTTTATAGAAATGTACAAAAATGAGGATGGTTCAGTACCTGCCACATATCAGGTCTATTACATGATAGGATGGAAATACCATGATTCACAGGTAATATTATTAAGACAAATCATTTCTCTTAGTGGGTTCATGTTTTCATTTACTTTTTATTTACTTAGGGTGGGTTTTAAAAAAAATATGATGGCATTAAGGGATTTCATGTAGAGCTGTGTATCTATTTCTAATATCTTCAATCTTTCATTATTTTCAGGCAAGACCAGCTGAAAGAGGTTCGGCCACTGTGTCATTTGGAGAACTGGGAAAGATAAACAATCTTATGTCACAGGGGAAAAAATCACAATAAATATTTTATTCAGTGTTAATGTAGTCCAGAATTTTCATCAAAGTTGGATGACTTTCACATTTAAACGTATTATATTTTGAAGCAAGAAGCGATCTATCAGCAATGTACTATCAGACTTGTAGTAATTAGAATAACCTAATTCTAATCTACATTTGGTAACCCTTTCAGTTTTAATGTGGTTTCTGTTTTCATATGGATACTGTTATCTGGTCATTCGAATGTCTTATTTACACATTCAGCCAAAAGCAGGAAGATACTTCAATGAAAAAAATCTACAAATATGTTCACATTTATAAATGCTGACTTGATGGAAAGACATTGCTCACACTGACATTTTGTACCTTTTTCTCCTGATCTTTTGTTATTGCCATGAGAGGGCAATAGCTATGGAGATGAGAAGAAGACAAGTTGATTATCTAGAGTTATGGATCATTTGGAATAAAAACAGTTTTTATAATGACTAAGTTATTCAAGCTAAATTATTTGTCACACTGTCGTCTTTGTTGTGAAGACAGTATAGGGTTATATGTCTCTCCAGAGCTATCTCATAGTTTTATACTTCAGGAAAGTGTGGACCTTTACTGAATCTTTCCTCACCATTTTTTTTTTAAAGCATGTGAATTGAATCATTTCTTTTTTGCCTTCATGATCTGGGTAAAACCCTAGGGTTTTAGACCCCATGCTACCTTAGGTAAGAAGGGACCCTTTTAAAGAATTACAGAAGAAAAATCCTGTGTGAAACTGTCCACACAGTGATGAAAAATGCTCTTTGTTGTTTGACTTTCCTTTGTCATTTCAGGCCTTTGACACTATTATTCTAATCCGGGCCCCTGTCCCATTATCATCTAGTGGGGATCACCATCATGTGGAAGCTGTCAGGCTCAGACAGCTTAGAATGGAGGGAAGAAGATGGTGATGAGGAAGCAGGGAGGAGGCTGGGAAGAGTGAGTGGCAACTTCCATTGCTCCAAGTTGAGTTAGGGAGTTAGGGAGTAGTGCTGACAGCTTTCTAAATGTGGGACCCTGAGCAGGTGTGTTAAAACTTCGTCCTCACTGGTAAATGCCAGGTGAAATAAACCCTGGCAAAGAGAGGTCTATGCCAGTTCACATGGGATAAGGCACAAAACTAACCATACTTAAAAAAAAAAAAATGGTGAGAACTGAGTCTGATTCACTAGGCGGTGGAGAGCCATTGCTGTCCTTCACAGTTCACCGTTTCACCAGGCATGGGCCTCAGCCCCCTCTTCAGCCCTAGTTAAGTTATTACTGTTTATCTCCCCCTGCCTTCCTTCCCTTGACCACACTGGCACCAAGCTCTTCCTGGGTAGGGGCACTATCTGCCTTGTCCGCAGCATAGTGCTTTGCACATAGTAGATATTCAGTTACATTTTGAATTGAATTAAATTATGGGGGAAAGTGTGCCCTTTGAAAAACTTAAGTTACAGTTAAAAACCAAGGTTTTATAGGAGAAAAAGGAATACCTATTCTTGCTGTGTTTGGGTAGGAAATATATCAATATTACAAACTGGGATACTCTTTTTTTTGAACCATATTATGCCTGCTTTTCACCCTTGTCCCAAGCTAATTTATATTATCAATCTTGTTCCAAGATTCATTGTTTATGTGCCACACCTAGTGCTCTATGCAATACGTGCCCTCCACAATACCAGGCTCACCCAACCTCACACCTCCCTCCCCTCCAAAACCCTCAGTTTGTTTCTCAGAGTCCACAGTCTCTTGTGCTTCGTCTCCCCCTTCAAGTCCCCCCCCCCATTTTTCCTTTCCTTCTCCTCATGTCCTCCATGTTATTTCTTACGCTCCACAAGTAAGTGAAACCATATAATAATTGACTTTCTCTGCTTGACTTATTTCACTCAGCATAATCTCCTCCAGTCCCATCCATGTTGATACAAAAGTTGGGTTTCATCCTTTCTGATAGAGGTATAGTATAGAAACTGGGATACTCTTTTTAACTCTTATTTTATTTTGTTTTTAACACAGGAAAATAATATTCAGGAAGTAAAATTTGGTCAAGTTTTTAAGCTTAATTTTCAGAATTTGAAGGGAGAAGAGAAAAATAACGAAAAACCCTATAGTTTAAATTTCAAACTGATGACTGAGGAACGGATATACTATGGTGACTGTATTTCCTAAAGGACATGTGTTTTGTATGCATTATTTGTTTTTGAGGAATGCGTACAAACTTGTGAAGTGCTTGCTGAGGAATGGGACTAAGGAACTCAGTGTGTGTGCATCTGTCAGGTTTGAATGTTGGGTGCAGGAGGTGGCCAGAAGCCGGAAGGAGACTTGTACTTTTCTTTCTTTTTTTTTTTTTTTATGTTTCTGTGAAATTTGAAGTTTCTTACCAAGAATATTACCTGTTTATTTCATGTTGATTATGGATACATGGATGGTGGGGTAGCCTGGGAAGGAGTCTACCCTGGGCTATTTAAAAAATAAATAAGATCATGGCTTAAAAAAACAAAGGAAAGAAAAATTAGCACAACTAATTGAGGATACTTTTTGTTTAACATGAGTGACAGTAGTAAAATTATTTTTTTAGTTAATATCTGCTTGAAGTATCTATCAAGCTTTAATTGTTTAAAAACCTCAGGCAATTCATTTTTCTGAATAGCTGTGTTTTCCAAGTGATTAAGATCTCATTCTTTTTAAGTAACAATACTTTATTTTTTTTTAAAGATTTTATTTATTTATTTGACAGAAATCACAAGTAGACGGAGAGGCAGGCAGAGAGAGAGAGGGAAGCAGGCTCTCTGCTGAGCAGAGAGCCCGATGCAGGACTCGATCCCAGGACCCTGAGATCATGACCTGAGCCAAAGGCAGCGGCCTAACCCACTGAGCCACCCAGGCGCCCCCAATACTTTATTTTTAAAAATTGAAGTATAGTTGACACATTCATTAATTTTGCGTGTACAACATAGTGATTGGACAAGTTTATGTTATGTTGTACTCACCATAAGTGTAGCTACCATCTATCAGCATACAATGCTATCACAATACCATTAATTATGTTCCTTATGCTGTACACTTCATCCCCAAGATTTATTCATTCCATAACTGGAAGACTGTATCTCCCACTCCCCTTTACGCATTTTGCCTACCCCCACCCCCCTCCCCTCTGGAAACCATCTGTTCTCTGTATTTATGGGTCTGTTTCTGTTTTTGTTTCTTTGTTTTTTTAGATTCAACTTACATGTGAAATCATCTAGTATTTGTCTTTCTCTACCTGATTTATTTCACTTAGCTTAATACCCTCAAGGTCCATCCATGTTGTTGCAAATGGCAAGAATTCATTCTTTTATGAATAACATTCCATTGTATATATGTATATAAATACCATCTCTTGATCCATTCATCTATTGATGGACGCTTGGGTTGCTTCTTGGCTATAATAAATAACACTGCAATAGGGTCACCCAGGTGACTCAGTTAAGTGTCGACCTTCAGATCAGGTCATGATCCTGGGGTCCCAGGATTGAGCCCCGGCCGGGCTCCCTGTTCACCGGGGAGTCTACTTGTCCCTCTCCCTCTGCTCCTCCCCCTGCTTGTGTGTGCACTTGTTCTTTCTCCCTCTTTATCTCTCTTTCAAATAAAATAACACTGCAATATACATAGGGATGCATATATTTTTTTTAATTAGTGTTTTTGTTTTCTTGGGGTAAATGCCCAGTAGTGGAATTACTGGATAATATGGTATTTTTATTTTTAATTTTTTGAGGAACTTCCAGTGTTTTCCACAGTGGCTGGCCCAATTTTTATTCCCACTGATAGCGTATGAGTGTTCCTTTTATTCCCCATCCTGGCCAACAATTGTTATTTCTTACCTCTTTGACTCTAGTAGGCCATTCTGATAAGTGCAGGTGACAGTTTATTGTGCTTTTGATTTGTATTTCTCTAATGATGTGTGATATTAAACATTTTTTCATGTGGCTTTTAGCCATCTGTATGTCTTTGGAAAATTGTCTGTTTGGGTCCTCTGCCCATGTTTTAATTGGATTATTTGGAGGTTTTTGGTGTTAAGTTGTATAAGTTCTTTATATGTTTCTGGATATTAACTCCTTATCAGTTGTATCATTTGTAACTGTTTTCTCCTTTTAGTAAGTTTCCTTTTCATTTGGTTTATGGTTTCCTTCTTGTGCAAGCTTCTTATTTTTGTATAGTCCCAGTGGTTTATTTTTCCTTTTTTTTCTCTTGCCTGAGGAGACATATCTAGAAAAATATTTAAGCAATAAGTCCAAAATGTGTCACATTCTTGAATGGTGTGTAGGACATAGCCATTTCTTTATAACTCCGCAGTTATTATCATAAGTTCAAGTTGTACTGTATTGCTTATTCCGACATTGGAATGATGTGGTTTGTCTCTTATCCAACACTTTTTAAATTTTCTGCCACTTGTCAATTTCATCAGCTCAGCAAAAATGAACTTTATTGAATCCATTCTACTTTCTGATCTACTAGAATTCAGATTAGAAGGTTTCTAGACTAGTGTGTAAGGTAGGAAAAAGGAGGGAAAAGGACTCTCCTTTGCAGTAAAATGCATTGGGTTTTATTGGTTCCCTTAACAAATCTCCTTTGAGTCTCTTGTGCTAGGCTTCCAATTCGCTGTTTTTAGTTGTCAGTCTAACAGGGCTTCCACCTGTGGCCACTGGGACGTCTGTTGGCTGCTGGGAGACTTTGGGTTATTCTCTGGTTCTTAACAGTATTCCACATTGTTGGTATGGAGAGTTCCAGAACAGGCAGTGTATATGAAAATTTATATTTTTAAAACAAAGATTGGGGCACCTGGGTGGCTCAGTGGGTTAGGCCTCTGCCTTCGGCTCAGGTTATGATCTTAAGGTCCTGGGATCGAGCCCCGCATCTGGCAGGAAGCAGGGAGCCTGCTTCCCCCTCTCTCTCTGCCTACCTCTGCCTACTTGTGATCTCTCTGTCAAATAAATAAATAAAAACTTTAAGGGGAAAAAAAACCCCACAAAGATTGTTGGGGCCCCTGGGTGGCTCAGTTGTTAAGCTACTGCCTTTGGCTCACGTCATGATCCCCGGGTCCTGGGATTGAGCCCCACGTTGGGCTCCCTGCTTGGTGGGAAGCCTGCTTCTCCCTTTCCTACTCCCTCACTTGTGTTCTCTCTCTCCCTATGTCTTTCTGTCAAATAAATAAATAAAATCTTTAAAAAACAAAATAAAGATTGTTGCTTTATAGAAACATTTTGCAGGTTTTGTTGAGATGGAAGCCACTCCTAGACATCAAATATGTGATATGAAAGGCACCTGGGTGGCTCGGTGGGTTAAGCCTTTGCCTTTGGCCCAGGTCGTGATCTCAGGATCCTGGGATCCAGCCCCACATTGGGCTCTGCTCAGCAGGGAGCCTGCTTCTCCCTCTCTCTCTGCCTGCCTCTATGCCTACTTGTGATCCCTCTCTCTCTCTCTCTGTCAAGTAAATAAATAAAATCTTTTTTTTTTTAAAAAGTATGTGATATGACTATAAAAAGTGACAAAAGCGTGTAACTCATAAAGTATGAAGCAAGTTTTGCTTTTCAGACTGTTTTAGTACCATTTTATCTATTAGATGGGAACAATTACAGTATGGCCTGTACTTGAAGACACAGTTTTTATACTCCACATCTGGCCCTTAAATAAGGATGAGATCAAAGTATTTTATCAGGATTGGATTCTGCGTAGGAAAGAAGATTAATAGGTATTTGGGGAAAAAGAAGGATATTTGGCACAGTCATTGTTATTTTACTCCTTTGTAAGTTACTGTTTTATTCTCTTGACCAAGAAGAAACGTTTTGAGCTTTGGGTTGCAGGGAGAGGTTTGAAGTAGTGTTTTATTACTGTTGCCATTAATAATGTGAAGTTTATCTTGGGAAACTTACCATAAGTGGGCCTGCCCTTTCAGAAATTGGTATACTGTGGTTCTCTGCCTGGATACTTGACAGAGATCTATCTTGCTGGTATAAAAACAATTAATTTGAAAATAATGGAAGGTACAGTGGGCACTGTTAAGTTAACAAATGAGTAAATAATGCTTTGGACTTGTGGTTTTAAAATCTATCCACAGATTGTGCGATAAGTTCCTTTCTAAGTGGAGGAGCTTAATTTCCCTCCCTTTGAGCATGGGCTGAATTGTGTGATTCCCTTCCAACAAGTAAAATACCGAAGAGAAGGTGTGTCACTTCTGAGAGAAGGGGATGAAAAGCATTGCTTCCACCTTGCTCTGTCCCGGATCACTTACGTGGAAGCCAGTGGCCATAGCATGAGGGCATTCAAGCAGCACCGTAGAGAGGATATAGAGGTGAGGAAATGCCAGCAGCCATGTGAGGGAGCCGTGTTGGAAGCAGATCCTCCACTCTAACTCATGTCATCACAGTCCTGGCTGACACCTCGATGCAGCCTCCTGAGAGACCCTGAGCCAGAACCACCGAGCTAAGCCTCTCCCAAATTTCCAAAGCCCGAAAACTGAGATAATAAATGTTTGTCATTTAAGCTACTGTCTTTGGAGTCATGTCTTAATGTAGCAATAGATAACTGACAATACTGTCCGAGAAACCTTGGGTGCCCGGGGTATGCCAAGCTGTTGCTTTAAGTATAGAAGATAGCCTGCTATTTCAAATTATGTAAAGTCAAATGAAACCGTAAAGTCAAATTCTGACCATGAGGATCCAGTGTAAAAAGTACATGTGGCTTCCTCACTCCCTTCCCTTTTGCTTTAACTGTTGAGTTCCTGACAACTTGTGACCAGTAGAGACTGTCGGCACTGTGCACTTAATTGCCAGGCTGTCCGATGAGCATGATGCTGTGGAATTAGGTAAAGGCTTTCCTAAAGCTAGGATTGATCTTGGCTTGCTAGCTGTTGCCAAAAGGTAAAGGTAAACTGCCTGCACGTTCGAAGTGGCCCATGTAGTCTGGACATTCTCCAGACTCCTTATTCAAGACTGTCATGCAGGTGCTCAGGATGCCATTGGTAGCTCTGTCATTGCAGGGCCTGGGAGTCGTGGTCTGGGTTTAGTCCTGGCCCTGTTGGTTCCTAACATTTGGGCAAACTCCATCTCTGACCTCAGGGTTTTCCTCTGTGAAATCACAGGTTTGATACTCAGTCTCAAAAGAGGGCACAGGCCTGCTTCCATGTTCCTGAGGGGCTTTTTCAAATGGAACATTTCTACCATCTCCCTATTGTTTGGAAACCGTGGCCACAGGGATCTTCTGTCACTGAAGGGACTGTGGGACATCTCTTCATCATGTCATGGTGGGAAGATGGCAGTGAGCCATTCAGCGGGATGATATCATAAGCATTTAGCCCAGTACTTGGAGCTGGGTCCCAAGACAAGTTGGTAAGATTGCCCTCCCAACTGCACAATCCTTCCTTCTCCATCTGTCCACCCATCCGTCCTTCCTTCCTTCCTTCCCTCCATCCTTCTTTCTTTTTTTGAAATCCTTTACAGTACTGATTTATTTTATTGTTTTTTTTTTCGTAAATATTTAAATTCCAGATAGTTAATGTACAGTGTAATATTAGGTTCAGGTGTACAATACAATGATTCAACACTTCCATACAACACCTGGTTTTTATCTCAAATGTACTCCTTAATCCCCATCACCTATTTCACCATCCCCCACCTACCTCCCTTCCGGTAACCATCAGATTGGCTGTATAGTTAAGAGTCTCTTTCTTGGTTTGCCTTTCTTTTTCCTCCCTTTGCTGTTTTTCAGACTCGATGCTGATGTTTGAGGACTTCTCCCTTTTTTTTTTTTTTTTTAAGATTTTACTTATTTATTTGACAGAGAGAGATGACAAGCAGGCAGAGAGGCAGGCAGAGAGAGAGGAGGAAGCAGGATCCCTGCTGAGCAGAGAGCCCGATGCGGGGCTTGATTCCAGGACCCTGAGATCATGACCTGAGCCGAAGGCAGCGGTTTAACCCCCTGAGCCACCTAGGCGCCCCGGGACTTCTCCTTTCAAAATTATCTTGGATTTCATTTGAGGATAAGGTAGGCACAGTGTGGTTTACCTTAGGTCTCCTGGTCTTAGAAGTGGTCCAAATGCATCATTGTTACTCTAAGTCCACGGGCCACAAAGGAGGGCTCCACATCCTTACATATTCAGCATGGACTGCCTTCTACATTTTCCATGGAACACGCCATTTATTCACAGTCACCAAACATTTAGCATTTAGGAAGTGTTCCTGAATCTCACAGGAAGTTCCCAGTTATTTGTCCAGGTGACGAGGTTCTGTCAGTAAGATCGGAAGAGACAGTACTCCGGCTGCAAGTGGCAGCACTCTGGAAGACCAAGCAAAGGCACAGATAGGAAGTACCTTGTGATCTCTGAGTCAGGAAATCTGCATTGTTTCTTGAGAAGCCAGCTGAACTTCTCAACAAAGGCAGCTTCCTTTACCCTGTACCAAAGTGTCATGGGTTGGTAGAGACCTTTCTCTAAAGTGCATTCTTGCACTCTTGTATTGTGCCAAGCCTTTGATATGCATTCTCAATTATTTCATCCTCACAGCTCCTTATGGGGTGGATACTAGTATGATTGTCCCTATTTTTCAGAGGAGGAAACGGTTTCAGGGAGACTGTTCTTCAGAGTCACATAAAAGGCACAGACAATATGGGACTTCAGTCTCATAGATGACAAACAGTGCAATTCAGGTCAAAGGAAGGTCAAAGCCTTCCAAGAGCTACCATTCTTTCCCTCTATGTTCCCCCAATCTGCCACAACACTGTACACACCAGGCAGGTGATTCCATCCACTGTCTAAAACATGTTCACCCCTGTGCATGAATCTGTTCCTGCAGAGCTGCCTGCCCTCCGACCTCTTCTGCATCCCTCCCGCTCTACACTCAGCCATCCTTTAAATCCAGCTTGGGATGCCTGGGTAGCTCAGTTGGTTAGGCAGCTGCCTTTGGCTCAGGTCATGATCCAGAGTCCCAGGATCAGCAGGGAGTCTGCTTTTTCCCTCTGCCCCTCACCCCACTCATGCTGTCTCTCAAATAAATAAATTTGTCTTTAAAAATAATTTATAAAAAAGAAATCCAGCTCAAGTTCATCTTACTTTCTTGTCCCAGACTATCTTGAACTTTTGTTAGTTCACTCTCCTTTCCCCATTTATATGTTATTTCCCATCCTTAAGTTCTTCCTCTTCAGCTAAATATTCAGTTCTTTGAACTATTGACATTGCTATAATCAGAGTTTCATGTGCCTCAGGAAACTCCCAGAGGAGTCACTGCCAAGCAGACAATGGGATTCTGTGAGCACAGAAAACAGCAGGAGACAGGAAAGACCAGCAGTTGCATTGGGCATATTCAGCTGCAAATCCCAAGAATCAGCCACTTGATTGGACTTCAAGGCCAGATTTTTATTGTGGTGGGATCTGGGTATCAAACAAAGCAGATATGGATAACGGTACGGGACACAGTTGCTGGGACTGGGAAACAGGGAAGAGCTCAGTCCTAGAGAATAAGACTAGAGCTATGATGGGAGTCAAAGCAAGGTCTGCAGTGGTGCTGGTGGGCATTATGCTGGAATGGTAGGTCTCAAGTCCAGGCAAGATGTCCAGCTGTCATTGAATTCCAGACTAATGGACTTAATGACCCAATAACCATTTTATCAAGGAGTGCTTTGCAAGACCTTGAACCTGTTTGAGGGAACATTAGCCTAGATAAAGCTAGGCATTATATAGCCTTGTTGAATTGAATAGTTGTGGGAGAACCTACATTCAATTGTCAGAATCTACTCACCTGAAAAATTGTTTATGAACTTTCTCAAGGCATTCCAGTGCAGTGGTTAAGAGATGGACTCTGACCTGGTTGTCCTGAATATGTGGCCTTGGACAAGTTTCTTGACCCAGTTTCCTCTTCTGTAAAAGAGGGAAGATGATAGGCTATTCTCCTGGGAAGGTAGCTGTGAAGATCAAATGAGTTAATAATATATTCGGTTAGAACAGTGCTTGGCACATAATAAGCATGAAATGTTAGCTATTATTATTCTAGACAGAATGAATTTTAAGGATGCTTTCAGGAATAAATTACTGACTTATGTTGTGATGCTAGCTTACCATTTGTCCTACATAAAATTCCCTCTTGCCCACACAAGAAGATTGATTAATAAACAGACACTGCTTTTAAAGTCATTATCTCTTTTTAAAAAGGAATAAATTGTGGGCGCCTGGGTGGCTCAGTTTTTTAAAACCTCTTCCTTGGGCTCAGGTCATGATCTCAGGGTCCTGGGATTGAGCCCCACATTAGACTCTCTGCTCGACAGGGAGCCTGCTTCCCCCTCTCTCGCCTGCCTTTCTGCCTACTTGTGATCTCTCTCTCTCTGTCAAATAAATAAATTAAATCTTTAAGAAAATAAAAAGGAATAAATTGCACAACCTCAGAGAGCTGTTTAGCCTCTATCACAAAATTCAAATAGATCTCAGTTAAGTGAGATTTGTTCTAATTCTCTCTTAGGTGAAGATTGAATGTTTCTTTCTTAGAGGGACTTAGACATTATTTTCTGATTAATTAAACGCAAGTTAGGA
This sequence comes from Neogale vison, assembly GCF_020171115.1. Taxonomy (NCBI): domain Eukaryota; kingdom Metazoa; phylum Chordata; class Mammalia; order Carnivora; family Mustelidae; genus Neogale; species Neogale vison. The sequence goes on from NC_058098.1 coordinate 39,099,463, forward strand.
TAATTTATTTCACACAAGCACATGATAAAAAAAATTTCTGTATCAAAACATAGATACCAATGCTGGATGAAATTAATTGGGTGTCAAAAAAAAAAACCCAACAACTAAGAATTAAAATAAACCTCATAGCTTAAAAAATAATTCTATTCTTGCCACACATGAAAAGATTTTAAAGCATTTTTCAATTGTAGACATTTTGTTTCTTCTCTAGAGGCTAGATTAGAATTATAAAACTTTTGAGTTATAAGACATCAGAGAAATCTCGTTTTACCATTGAGGAAATGGAGTTCCTTAGTTTCCATATTCAGGGATGGATTTGCCTGACGTCACTAGCTGGTGGTGGAGAGTCAGGTCTGCAATGCAGGTGTTCCAGAGTCTGGTGTAGGAACCTGTGGAAGGCTGACATCCTTCATGCAATCCCAGCAGAGCTGGGGCCCGGCTGCCACACCTCCCCTACGCTGGATGTAGAGTCGTGAAGCGTGCCAAGTGAATGTCCTTGAGGTCCCTTGCACAACACTCCATTTAAGGGCTTTCCATATTGAGTTCTTTGCAAAACTTGGAGTCACCCCTTATGTGGGATTTATTTAGAGCAAATTTCTATGTTGCAGATTATAGTAGACTGAATGTTGAGAACTGAAAAGTACTACTGCCTGGCTCCTACCCCAGAGATTCTGGTTTAATTTGGCTTGGGCAGGGGTGGGTGGAGAGCTGGGGTGAAGGCGTTAAAAGCTAAAAACTTGCTCTAGAGCAACAGCTTTTCCTGCAGCGGGACTGAATCACAGATAGACCCCATTTTTAACCTCTCTTCTCTTGTGGTTGTGGATTTTGAAGAACTTGTGCTGCCATATTGGTTATTAAAACACATGAGTCTTTGTGCGCTTGGTGATGAGCTTGTGTTGGAGAGGGAGAGTGTGTTGGACTGGGTTGGAGCCTGAAGAAAGGTGGATGTGTGCAAGTGTATCATTCAGTACTTACGGAGCATCTACTAGATACAAGGCACTGGATACCCAGTGATAAGCAGGACTTAATCACTGCCCTCACAGAGCTCTCCCTGGGCTGACTAGAGACCACAGTGAAGCTGACATTATGTGTTTTTTTGTTTGTTTCTTTGCAACCAACAGTACTTTGATTGAGACACGTGTGTGAAGACACTATACAAAATAGTGTGTGGTGATTCTCAAATAAATAGGGCAGGGATCCTGCCTTCATTTCAGGGTGCAGGGTAACACAGTGCCCCCCTATAGTTTGTAATGGACTATGAGAAATGCCGGAAAAGAGGTCTGGTCAAAATATGTGGGGAACTCAAGGAGAGAGATGATATGCTGTCTGTATGGGTGGGGATGATATCAGAGAAGACTTTGCTAATTGTGTTGTTTATTTCACCAATTAACTGGGCACCTACTAGGTCCCAGACATCGTGCCAGGTACTAGGGTATAATGATGAAGAGGCTGCAGTCTTTAAGGGCCCTCAGTCAGCTGGGGCAGAACAACAACAAAAAATACAGGATTTTTTTTTTTTCAGTTCTAAGTGCTGTTCCTTGTGATTTGTATCCTAATTTTAGAGATGTTAAATTTTGGGAAAATATGTATTTTAGAATTAATGAAATAAGGTAGGAATAGATCATTCAGAGTGCTTTCTATGGCCCAGACAAGAGTAAATGATTTACACATACCAAGTCCTTGTTTCAAGGTTTTCTTCAGGGGAACCCAAATGAATAATAGGGAGTTTGACCTTCATCCTAAAGATAATGTAGAGTTATTGATGAATTTTAATTGAGGAATGGTACATCATTTCTTTTTGAAAAAGAACATAATTTCTTTTTGATACAGTGTGAGGAACATCATTTCTTTTTGATACAGTGTGAGGAATGCCATGAGGGAGACAGAACATTTAGGTCCAGAGAGCTAAGTGTCCAGAGAGGTTGAAGCATCCCAAATGGAGGAAGATGGTGATGAAGGTGAGTCTACACTGACAGGTGAGGATGGGAGCTCTACGAGGTGGTTATCAGTGAGAACCCATGACTGACTGATCAGTTTGGAAGCTGGGGAGAGGATGGAGAATGCTAGAGGGAAGGAAAAATGTATCCAGTGAGAAGTAAATACCACACAGGCAGGGAGCTTCCTTCCCATTTGAGCTGCCCATTGAAAGATGACCAAGACTTTTTGAAAACATGTTTCCTAATTACCCCCTACTGTCATTATAAATGTTGTATGGGTTTACTGTGGACATTTGGGGAGATAATTCTTAAAACCCTGAAATCCCATCAATCACCATTAAATTTTCAGTGTCTATCTCTCCAGTATTATACTACTAGCTAAGTAGATAACAAAAATCAAATATAGTATATCATCTGGCATCCTGTCCTTTTCACATATCATACTGTGAGCATTTTCCTGTCATTCTTTAAAAAACACAACTTTTTAATGACAATGAAACATTTCATCATGTGAGTAAGTCATATATTAGTAAGAGATTTCTGTTTTGTAGGATTGTACCTTTTTCTATTTTTTTCTCATCATAGACAACTATAAGATGAATAGCATAAATTACTAGGAGTGGGATTACTAGATTAAAATCATGAACATAAGTAGGGTTCTTGATCATTATTATCAAGCTGCACCCCTAGTAAAGTTGTACCAATATATACCTACTGGATAGAGGACAGTTCCAGAAAGGCAAAGACTTTGGTCTGTTTTGTTCATTGTTACACTCTCAGGACCTAGAAAGTACCTGGCTTCTCATGGATTTTCAACAATTACTTAATGGTCAGAAATTACAGATGAATGAAGAGCGAGTGAATGGATGTCTTACCACACCCTCGCTATTTCAGTTATAATTTTTAATGGATCTTTGTCAATTTGATAAGTGAAAAATGATACATTATTGTTTTCAAATACTACTTTGATCATTAAGTATGAGCTCGTGTGTTTTCCTGTGAAAGGGTAGTGGCTCGTTCTGGCATTTGATAGGATTCAAGTTCACATACACTTACTAGCTGTGCAATTTTTTGAGTTTTGCAAAATGCTTCACTAAGCCTGTGATCTCCTTTTAAAACAGAAATGATAATAGTACCCCCCTTTATAGAATCACTGTGAGGAAGAATAATATAACGTATAAAGTGTAGTGCAGGCAAATGTAGTGCAAATCAATGTTGATCATGTTTTAAATTATTTGTCTTTTCATGTGTTTTCCCCACTTTTTTCTATTTCATCGTTTATTTTAAACTTTAAGGACCTTAACTCTCTGACCTATATATTCCATACATTTTTCCACATTTCTGTCATTTTGTATGTGGTGGCTTTCTTAATGTACTGAAATTTTATTTCATTTCTACTCATATCTGTAATATTTGCCTTCGTGGTAACTTTCACTGCTTTGGTGCTTAAAAATTATTTCTTCATGCTGGGATGTTAAACATTTTTCTTGATTGTTTTGTTTTTTTCCTAGGCTAATTCTTAATGCTTCTGTATAAAATGGTTTAATCTACCTGTTATTTATTTTAGTTATACTAGTCTAGACTAGGCAGCAGTTACAAATAAACTCTGAATTACTAGTGGCTTGCACAGCAAAAATTAATTTCTCATTCAGGACAAGTCTGCAGGATTTGGGGAGAGAGTCTCTATCTAGTGCCTCAGAGATCCATGTTCCATTTTCATGTATGCTTTTATAGAATTTTCTAATATATTACATATATCAATACATACTTCTCAGTTTTTATACAGTGGGGCCAAACAGCATAAACTATTTTCAAGATACATAGTGAACAAATTAAATATGGTCCCTGTTCCCACAGAGTATACAATCTAGTGCGTATGGAAATAGATGCTGATTTCATCCCAACTTGGTTATTATCTCTGTTTTCTGGTATTTTAAATATGATCTTTCCTTAGATTCTTTCTTGGTTTGAATTCCCCCCAAAGCACACCCCGAGACAAACATTTGAGGGCAAGTAGTTTATTTGGAAAGGGAGTGGGGAAGTGAGGGAATGGAAAAATGGAAGGGAGAAAAAGTCTGTAAAAAAAAATGTGCTAGTTAGTAGGTTACTAAAGGGGACTACTAGGGTTCAGTCCTGCTTGGACACCTTCTGAGAGCTCTAAATACTCCAAATCAGCCTGCTCAGTCAGGCAAGGAGGCTGGGAAATTCCTCTTCTTCTTTGGCTGAGGCCTGGTCCCAGTGCCCTGTGTGTGGCCAAAAATTCTCCTACAGCCAAGGACCGTCCTCAGACCGAGGAATGCAGGTGCTGGAGGTAGGAAGCCACATGCAGGGACTGCACATGGAAGATGCAGGTGATCTGAGAACTGGCCTGAGAAGACCCGGATGGGGCACTGATGGTATCTACTGCTGACACTGTTCATCTGGAAAAGGGAGCCATCTTTGGAAAGCAAATTTACACAGTGTGGGGAAGGGGGGTGGGGAATGGGAGAGAAAACCAGACAGTGAGGAAAGTCAGTATAGCTCAGAGAACGACCCACAGTATTGGTCGATGGCATTGATTGATCATGATCAAGATTTCACTTTCCATTTTGAGTTGTCAGTGAATTACACGGCAAGATTAATGATAGCCTTTTGGATTTTTGTATGTTGGCAAGGTTTTCTCTGTGATGCTTTTGAAACATGATTAAAACAAGGATTTTTCTAAAGAAACTTATATAAATTTTAACTTTAGTTCACTTTAATATTTTTAATGGGAAGAAGGAAAAATAATAGATGTCATATAAAAAGCTATATTTGAGGGGCGCCTGGGTGGCTCAGTGGGTTAAAGCCTCTGCCTTTGGCTCGGGTCATGATCTCAGGGTTCTGGGATGGAGCCCTACATCTGGCTCTCTGCTCAGCGGGGAGCCTGCTTCCCCCTCTCTCTCTCTGCCTGCCTCTCTGCCTACTTGTGATCCTTGTCTGTCAAATAAATAAATAAAATCTTAAAAAAAAAGAGCTATATTTGACAATAAGATAATAGCATAATGGGGAGGGTGGATAGAATGGAAGAGAGCGCACTGCCTTTGAGGTTGGCTCTGTGTTTGAATCCTAAATCTTTCCACTAACTGGCAGCGTTGATGAAGTTTTAGAATATAACTGAGGTCCAGAGCCGAGTGCCAAGAAAGAATTCTTCAGACGTCTCTGGTGTCAAAGGTGATTTTATTAAAGCAGGAGGACAGGACCTGTGGGGCAGAAAGCGTTGCTGCCCTGGAGTTGTGAGGAGTGGCTGATTATGAACTTTCATATGGTAAAGAGGACCTATAAGATACCAGAGGACTTGCCATTGTCAGGTGAAGATTGTTTTTCCTGGGACACCTGGGTGGCTCAGTGAGTTAAGCCACTGGGTTTGGCTCAGGTCACAATCCCAGGGTCCTGGGATCAAGTCCTACACTACTTGCTCGGCAGGGAGTCTGCTTCTCTCTGCCTCTGCGTGCTTGTGCTCTCTCTCTGATAAATAAATAAATAAATAAATAAATAAAATCTTAAAAAAGATTTGCTTTCCCCTCTAGCAAGCATTAACATTAACATAGTTGGGAGATTTCTGGAAGAATGTCACACGTGTCCCACCCAGGAGTGGGGGCAGGGGGCTGGGGGAGGAGGTACTTTGTCTTCAGTCAGCCTTCTGTTGCCTCATCAGTATGACCTTGGGCACGTTGCCTATGTGTTCTCTGAGCCAGGATATTCTTATCTGGAAGATGTGACAATTCGTTCTTCAACAGATTATTTTAGTTTGGGTTTTCCCAGAAGACGCTGAGAAGAAAAACATTTGGAGTTTGGGGAACTATAAACCCTTCAGGTCCATGGTGCCTCTGGAAATGCATGTTCAGCACAAGACTGCTTTCCTCCAGGTAGCGCTAGTGGAATCACTATTTTTAGTTTTCTATTAATAATAAGCGATTGTTACAATGGCACGTTTATATTTGCTATGGGTTGCTACTTTTCCTTATGAAAAGGATACATCTTATAGGAGGTAAATAGCTTTTCCATGTTAATCATATTAAGAAAATACTCCATGTTTGGAAAGAATTCATTCTCGCAGAATAAGGAATGAAGGGAAGACAGAGTGGTGGGAAAACCTGTAGCCTCACATGGAGCAAAATTTAATGTGAAATCCATGATTTATGTTTCCACCCGTTCTGCATTTTCCTTTTTTTTTTTTTTTTTTTTGGTAACAATGACTTTTACAAGAAAAAAATAATAATAAATTTCTTTTCTGATGCCTCAGGTGTTTTCTCTGGGTGTGGAATAGAGTTGGCTGAGACTATTTTTATGAACCCATTACAAACTGAAGGAGCCTTTTCTAACTTGCCAGTGGTAGGGGGGCCATCTTAGCTCTGAAGCTACTTTTGTGCACCTCACTGTTGGTTTCGTGGCTTTGGAAGTGCAGACTCTTCTAACCTTCGTACTTGCCTGAGAAAGAAACTAATGGAGCCCACAGTAGTTGTTTCTGGCACAGTTAGAACTGGAGCTCTTTGTTTGCTTGTTCCCAGCTCGGCGCACGTTTCTCAGTGATGACATCGTCAGATGGGGATTTCTGGGTGATAATACAGGACCCTTGGTGCCTAGATTTATGTTGAGGCCTATAGGCTGAGAATTAACTAAAAGAGCCAATTTTCTAAACTGAGTGGCTGGATATCCTCCGTGGATTTGCAAAGTGGTGGAGATTGGGGGCTCAGGTATTTGAAGCAACTTCTTTTGCAGGGAGTTTTCTGATTGCTGTTGTATTTCCCAAGGCAGGAGGGAGAGAGGGACCTCCGCCATCAACTGTTACCAAAGGAGAGGGGCTCAAAGGAAGCAGCTTGGAGAGCTTCATCTGCGTGCCTAGAATGTGGGGGATGGTAACCTGGAGTGTGACAGACGCTGAGTGGGGAGAGGCTATGGCTACCTGCCCCAGGGGAGAGAGAGAGAGAGAATGAAACCAACAGAATCAGAGGAGCGTTCCTTTCCGCTTTCTCAGAAGTCCCAGGCTGAAGTAGGCAGGTCAGGAGCTACTTACTGCATTCAGTTCTTTCAACATACTTCTTACATTTGTTAATCTATTTACTTTGTTGCACCTGCATTTCCTTTTGATACAGACACTGTTCATGAGCTAGTATCAAATACCATGATTCTGCTTTTCCATATCATCCTTCTCTAATGGGCTGTCCTTAGAGCTGGCTGCTCTTCCACCAAGGGCAGGGTCAAGAATGTGTGTTCTTCTGGGACCAAATGAAGGACACAAGGATAGAGCCAGCCTAGAGCTTGCCTGGAGAGAGGGTACTTCATTAGTTTCCTAGAACTATTGTAAAGATATCGCCACAAGATTGGTGGCTTAAACTGACGGGTAGTCATTCCTTCACAGTTCTGGAGGTCAGAAGTCTGAAATCAGGGTGTTGGCCAGACCACTTTACCTCCATATGTTCTAAGGGAGAATCCATTCCTTGCCTCTTTCAGCTTCTGACGGCTGCTGGCATTCCTTGGCTGCACCCACATCACTCCAGTCCCTGTGGTCACATTGCCTCCTCCTCTTCTGTCTGTGTCAGGCCTCTCTGCCCCTCTCTTATTAGGACACTTGTGACTGGATTTTTAGGTCTTACCAGATAATCAAGATGATCTCTTCATCTCGATAATCCATAATGTAATCACTTCTGCAAAGTTTTATTTTTGACATAGGAGTTAACATTTATAGGTTCCAGGGATTAGGACATGGATGTCCTTGAGGGCCCATTATTCAGCCTACCATAGGTAGGGAGTCCCACCAGAGAATCTGTTGGATGGACTAATGGATGAGCAGGGTTTTGGGGCTCAGGAGGCCTCACTCATGAAGTAGATGCTTTTCTTGGTCAGCTCTGATTTCAGTTAGAGCTGTGGAGGGCCTTTTCCTGCAACCCCAGACTCCTGCTAGCTGTGCCCAGTCTTTATCTCAGAGACATCCCCAAAGCCTCTGAGAAATAGCCTGGAAAGGGATGAGGGGGAGTTATTGCAGCCCTGCGCAATCCTCAGATGTTGGAGAAGGTAACTGATGGGCAAGTGACCCAGCCTCTCATCTTTCAGACATAAAATTCTGGGAGATATTTTGTAAACTTTTGGTCCTTGGTAGGACCCCCAAGGTCCTACCTATTGAGGTCACAGTAGTGACCTCAATAATATACCTTATTTTATGACTTTTCATCCTTCTGGCTCCCTCACTCTGAATCCTGGGATCACCTTCCAGTTGAATTGTCTAGACACAAATCCTTGTCTCAGGCTTAGCTTTCAGGAGATCCCAAACAAAAACATTCCCAGCAGTGGAATCCCCAAGAAAGTCACAAAAGTATTCCATGGGAACGGACATGGTAAACTTCCATGCTCAGCGAGCACTTTTTGCAGGATTTCTTCCAGGTAGCTTTAGCATAACCTGCCCTAGTCCTTAAGCCACACCTCTTGCCACCCCTTCTCCCGCTACCATGGACGAACCAGAAGCAAGGGCAGCTGGGGACAGGAGAGGAAACAGCTCAAACTGACCATTTCCCATACTCTCTTGCTTCTCAGTCAGGGGTTCCAGGCTGAAGCAGGCCTACTTGTTGCATTCAGTTCTTTTGACATACTCCTTACATTTGCCAATCCATGTACTTTGCTTACACCTACTTTTCTTCTTGAGACAGAACCGATTCATCAGTTAGTATCAAAATACTATGATTCTGCTTTTAAGTATCCTCTACTAATAGTCACACTATTCTGAAGAAGTAATCAGATCTACCTCACAGACAATCCCGTCTTCCAAGTAGCTCAATGCCTCAGTGAATTTATATAACCCTTGGTAGGTAGTGTTTTTTCCCCCTCCTTGGTCAGTTTTTAGATCGTCTATTTGTAGTAGGTTAAATATGGCTACAAATTCTTTGTTGCTACTCCCATTGAGAGATGGAGTCAACAGCATGTGGCAGAAGTGATATTCTGGGATTTTCTGAGCCTTGGTCTTAGGAAATCTGCAGCTTCTGCCTGGGTCTCTGTGAACCTCTGTGGGAGTCCTGAGATGCTGGGTAAAAAGTCCCATGACTCCGTCCATCATGCAGAAGAGATCATGACATACAGAGAGTCCGGTCACCCCTCACAGCTAAGTATAGCCTTCAGCCACCTTGCCAAGGTGCCAGGGTTGCAAAACTGTCTTGGAGTCTCTAGAACCATCTGTCCACCAGCTGGACACCAACCAGTGACCTCTGTCAATGCCATGTGGAACAGAAGAATCGCACAGCCACTCCCTGCCCAAAATGCCTGAGATATAATGATGGTTGTTTTAAACAGCTGAGGTTTGAGTAGTTTGTTAAGCAGTAAGAAATAACTGGAACAGTAATATGGAGGAAAAAGTATTTTGGAGTCAGGTCTGGACTCAAAATTCTAGCTTTATTGTTTATTATTATGTGATCACATTATTGTGTGATCTTAACAAGTTGCATAGCTTCTCCTAGCCTCTGTTTTCTTCTGTGGAATACAGAGGTAATTATGTGCACCTCCAGCCTCATCGTGAAGATGAAATGCGAAAAACAGAAGAGGGGGCGCCTGGGTGGCTCAGTCGGTTAAGTGTCTGCCTTGGGCTTAGGTCATGATCCCAGGGTCCTGGGATCCAGCCCCCTGTCAGCTCCCTGCTCAATGGGAAGCCTGCTTCTCCCTCTCTCACTCCCCCTGCTCCTGTTCCCTCTCTTGGTGTGTCTCTCTCTGTCAAATAAATAAATAAAATCTTAAAAAAAAAAAAAAAGGAAAAAACAGAAGAGTCTCCTTAGCCTCCCCACACCCTTTTTTTCTCTGTGCTTCCTGGGATTCCTAGAAAAGGGCTGCAGCAAGCTGTACCATGCCACTGCTTCCCACAGGACTGTATTCTCTTCTCTTGCTTTTCACCAGCCACTCTCGGCCACAGCTGTTAAAACCCACCCCTTAAGATGTTGGGGGAAAGCACAGAATTCTGAAAGCATGCTCCTCATAAAATGACTCTGGACCCCTGCTCTAGGGAAAAAAAAATTAATTATACTTGACTTTTAAAAAATTTATTGACTTGAATACCTACTGGGCTTTAATAAAGAACCAGGGAAGAAAATGTAGAGGGAAGAGGGAGTTACAAAGAAAACTGGATTTAGAAAAACAAAAAGCTTATAGTCAAGGAAGCTATCAGGAGCAGAGGGAATATACGAGCTCTGTGTGCTGGTGGAGGAGGTGGGATTGTCATAAGCAGAAAGAAGGGTTGGACAGGCGGGAGGCTCCTTCACCCTTGGCCAGTCGTCAGGCAGCTGCATGGGTGTGGCAGGGGCTCATGCAGGCACCAGCCGCCTCTGCCATAGCCCCAGACAAGAGGTCCAGAAATGGACACTTGAATGGCTCAATCACCCTAAGCCACTCATGCTTTCAGTGGCTTTGCCGCATTTACTTGGTATGATTAACAGAAATGGGAGACTGATGAGCTCATACTGCCCTTGCTCCTATATTTCTGACAGTGCTCTGCTCTACACAGCAGAGTCACCCTTTCTTCCCTGCCAGCAGCTCTGTTCACAAGCTTGACCTCTAAGAAGCGCAATCTTCATTCATCCAGACTTTGAGACAGGACCCCCCATCTGCCTTCCATACTCCCCTAGTTGTCCTTATCCCTCACTGATGTGCTCGCACTGCAGGCACTTGTGGGGTATAATTCACTGCAGGCCTGTTAGGCCCTGACCTGAGGTTTGGATGCCTGCTCCTTCTTTGCATGTTTGTAAATGAAAATGAAGTTCCACTTCAGAAGTGGAACTCTATATTCACAATAGGCAAATTATGGAAAGAGCCCAAATGTCCACCGACTGATGAATGGATAAAGATGTGATATATATATATATATATTACCCAGTCATGAAAAAGACTGAAATCTTGCCATTTGCAATGGCATGGATGTAGCTAGAGGGTATTATGCTGAGTGAATAACTCAGTCAGAGAAAGACAAATACCATAGGATTTCACTCATACGTGGAACTTAGGAAACAAATCAGACGACATATGGGAAGGAGGGAAAAAGAGAGGGAAACAAACCATAAGCGATTCTTAACTATAGAGAACAAACAAGGTTGATGGAGGGAATGGGCAACATGGATGAGGGTATTAAGGAGGGCACTTGTGATGAGCACTGGGTGTTATATATAAGTGATGAATCACTGAATTCTACTTCTGAAACAATGTTGCATTTTATGTTAACTAGAATTTAAATAAAAATTTGAAAAGAAAAAAAAAAAGAAGTGGAACTTTCTAGTAAGTGATGGATTCTGTCCAGGAAATCTAAACACCTGGACCTCAGAAAGGTGTGGATTATTCATGGTCAAACAAATGACTATGGCTAGTATCTGGACACGTAATGTTTATAAGCATTTTTGAAATTAGGCTTATGTTAAACCTCACAATTCTCCAGTGAGGTAAGAATTAATCCCATTTTATAGGGGAAAAACTGATGTTTATAGAAATTGTGCCCAATGTCAGATATAGAGCTGATAAGGGACAAAGCTGGACCTCAACTCCAAGCTGTTTGGTTCTAACTTCAGTGCTCTCTCACCATTTCATTCCACTTTCTGATTACAAGGAACATTACTAATTCACTCTTTTCCTGTCCCTGGGTTGGATTTTCAAGTAGGCAAGTATGATTTTTTCCTACCAAAACACCTGGGATTTTGGCTGGAGAACCAACTGCAGGGCACTGAAGCCACACTGACTGTTATCAACTCAGCTACCCCCATATTCCATTCAATTTCCCATGAGCTTTTAAAGAGTATTAGATGTTACCATTTGAGGAGTTCATTCTAGAATACCAGACCTTGGGATAGTTCCTTTAGGTACATTATCCCATTAATCCTTGTACCAGCTTGCTGAGATCTTCCCATTGCAGATCAGGAGACTGAGTCTCAGAGATGTCAAATAGCTAAAGAGCTATGGAGCTGAGATTCAAGCTTGGCCCTTGACAGCAGTCCTCAGCCTCCAGCTCTCTCCTCAGCCACCCTACCCCTAGCCCCAGGTCCTTGCTCTCCCTGCCACAGAAGTCAGGGAACCAAACTCTTCAGCTCTATCCTCTCGCTCTATGGGAACTTCAAAGGGGATTCCCCAGGGAAAACAGGGTTCTAGTGAGGAATGGCAGAGATGGGTACAATGCTGACGGATACAGGTGGCACTGTTCACTGCACAAGTGCTAAGCGCAGCTTTGATAGAGGTCCCCCTGTGATGACATACTCATCATCATAAGTGATGATGATGATACACATCATCATCATAAATCAGCACAGCATGCCACAAGGAAATTTCGCTCATCAGAACTACAATGTGGTTCACAGGATCATTCTTGCAAGATGAAGGGTCTATTTGTAAGTCTCTTTATCAGATTCTGAGGGATCTGTGTTCCTGCCTCCCAAAACTCCCCGTCCTCCCTATTTCTGTATGTATGAAGGAGCCGAGAAGCCCAGTTGTCCTCTTAAGAGACGAAAGGCTGTTACCACAGCCTTTATCCTAACTAAGATGGCCTAGTTAAGGGGTGGCCTTTATCCTAACTAGGGACTGGATCACCAAGACAACAAGTTTATAAGGAAACCTCTGGTGACCAGTCTCCAGCACCTCACTCCACCACAAGTGGTCACCCCACCTAAGTAGGAAGTCTGAAATGGTTTCTCAAGCCAGGTCCTAAGTTTTGTCCCTTTTCTATCATAGACTTGTGTGGGAAATCTGCAGCAGACTCCTGAGTTTGAGGAGGAAATTCTTTATTTAGCGAGGATAACTTGAAGTAAACTGTTCCCGTGAGCAGGTTTTCCTATGGTCCAGACCCTACCCGTAGCGATTTCTAAGCAAGAAGACCAGCACAGCAACAATTAGGCCAATGACCAATAAATCCCAGTATGGTCCAAGGGTGTTGTCCAATTTCATCCATTTCCATCTCATTGTAAACTGCTGGGAGAGACATTAGGTCAAAAAAATCCAAGCCTCCCACTCGATCCAGAGCCATCATCTCCTCCCATCCCACCATCCAAAAGTTCCTTATTGTTGTTTTCAGAGATTTGGGACCTATTGATACAAACTTACATTAAAAAACAGGATATCTTGGAGCAAATGCATGGTTTCCAGTTTCATGAGAGCAAAGAAAACAGGTATGTGAGCATCCGGACTCGTTTGAGCAGCCATATCATATAATCTCCTGGCCAAGTGAATGTCCTAGAAATAGAAGAACAGCCCCTACTCATTAGGTGCAGATTCTTCAGGGGTAATTCAATGAAAGTCACGGTTTGAAATATCACTATTTATCTTTGGTAGGCCCCCTCCATCCCCACCAAGTTCATGCCCTAACCCTTGGAACCTACGAATATGTTGTGTTACATGGCAAAGGGGACTTTGAAAATGTCATTAAGGTTACAGACCTTAAGATAGAGAGATGATCCTGGATTACCTGCACAGACTTCATAGAATCTCATGAGCCCATAAACATGGTTTTCTCATGGCTGAGCACAGAAGAAAAAGTCAGATATGGCAGAAGGCTTTGGAAGGGCTCCACGCACCATGGCTGGAAGGGCCATGTGGGAAGAATGAGAAGGAATGTGGACAGCCAGCAAAGAAATGGGACCGTCTGTCTCATCCAGGCACAGGAAACTAAATATGCCCAGCAACTCAGGGAAGCCTGGAAGTGATTCTTCCCCGAAGTTCCCAGGAAAGATCACAGATTGATTTTAGCCTGTGAGGCCCTGCGCAGAGTTCCGGTCAAGCTCACCCAGACTTTTGACCCACAGAAACTGTGAGATACTAAATGTAAGCCGTCTTAAGGCACTGCATTTGTGGTAATCTGTTACAATAGCCATAGGAAACTAACACAAAAAGCTTTCTTGGATACTGCTAGATCAGACCTTAGATATGATTCCTGTTAAAGAGGCAGAACCCTAGATGCCAACAGTACAGCTACCCAAACAAATAACAATACAGATGCTAACAAGCATATAACATTCCTAATTTTCTTCATAGTATTTATCAGACCTGAAGTTCCAGAATTTGTTTCTTCATTTGTCCTTGTCCTCAAGGACCTGGACAACCTGTTATCCCCTCAATTCCTTGTGCTTAGTGAAATGCTGAGTACATAGTTGGTCTCTGATAATACTTACAGAATGAATGCATAATCTATTTAGTTCTCAGGCTGGGATTTGATTCCTCAAATGACATACTATATTTCTAGGGACTTTTTTCTCTACTAAATTAAGCCAAGGAAGATAAAAAAATTGTTTTTCTTCGATTTTCACCTACTTACGACTTGTTTTTATTTCTTTGCTTTATATTTGCTTGTTCTCCCAAACAAAGTAATGAAAAGGCTAAATAGAGTTTCTTTTAAAGGTTGAAGGGCCTTGGGCCAATACCAGAATTGTACTTAGCTGGGTGCTTTCGGATTATTTTCCAATGGATTGGAAGAGAGATTTTTCACAGACCATGGTTATCCTGTATCTCTGTCTTCTCCATCTCACAAACTTCCATTACACGGAGTGCAATAGTTGCGAATCCCTGTGGCCCTGCTAAACCCACTTTTTCTGTGTTATTCTCTCTTAGTTGTGCTCTGCTTATCATTTTAAAAATTTTTTTCCAAAGCTTTGCGGTCTCATAAATTGATTTGTTGGAGAAAGAGGAATGTTCTTGCTTAAAAATTTAAAATGCGGGAGACTGTTCTGAACAAACCTTCCTGACAACAGAGAAGATGGATGCCGTAAAAACTCTGATTTGTGTCTCTAATTCCAACAAATTCAGTGGGGGTTCATTTGAAAGCACCCTGCAGATTATAATGGCTATGTCACCCCCACACATGAAAGGCATATTGACTTTAATAGGGCATTCAGGGAAGAGCAGCCTTTGCCAATCTCTCAGGCATTCATTCTCATATGAAGCAGGCAATAGTTATTAATTTATTTCTTGAGGCACAAGCATCACAATCAGTTGCTTAGTTTATAATAAAAACTAGCAAGAAGTATCATTAAAGAGGGATGAGCTCACTCCTTGCCCCAGGGGCCTCACAATTCTCAGTGGGGGTGGGGTCCGACAAGAAAGTTGTTCTTTAAAATTTCCGGAGAAATTCCTGAACCCACTGGCTAATTAGGGCTACCCATATACAAGAAAATTTTATTAGTAGGCTCTAGAAAAGAGCCTTTGTTCTTTGATCCTTACTTAGAAAAAGAAATCCAAGTCTTTCAAACAAAAAATTTCCTTTCAAAAGTGTTTTGATGATGGCCAAGTTTCATTAAATAAATCAATTGCACACTCAATCCACTCATATTTAACCTTCCTGTGGTACATTTGAGCTTAGTTTGCTTTAAATTCACCGACTGAGGAGATGATGTAAAGGGATCTGCAGACTCTTCTTAAATAATGTTTCCAACTAAAATATCAGCTGTGCCAAAGTACTGCCCAATGTTCACACGTTCAAAATAGCTTCTTATAATTCAAAAATACAGAATTCTCCAGAAATTCTCTGGTTTATGAAAATTGTTTAATTACATGATGTGGGAGTTCTCCAGCCCTGAATCTTTGGGTGTCATCAGAAACTTTTTATATGGGGACAGAGGTCATTTTTAAAATAATTTAACCTTGTTTTCTTACTATAAATATACCATATTCTAATTGGAGAAAATTTTGAAAACATAGAGCTGAACAATTATTAAAAGCCCACCTACAATTTCACTCTACAGAGATAAGTACTGATCATATTTTATACACAACCTTCCAGCATTCCAGCGTTTTTATATATATTCATATACACATACTTTTAACTTGGGAATTTTTCACTTTGCCTAATATTTTGTCTTTTGCTTTCTTAACAATGTATTTCAAACAACATACCATGTCCTCAGATATTCCTTCAGTCTATAATATTTTTATTTTTAATAGTTGCACAGTATTTCATAACAAAGGCTAATTCTTTTTTTTTTTTTAAAGATTTTTATTTATTTATTTGACAGATAGAGATCACAAGTAGGCAGAGAGGCAGGCAGAGAGAGAGAGAGAGGAGAAAACAGGCTCCTTGCTGAGCAGAGAGCCTGATGTGGGGCTCAATCCCAGGACCCTGGGATCATGATCTGAGCCAAAGGCAGAGGCTTTAACCCGCTTAGCCACCCAGGCGTCCCACAAAGGCTAATTCTTATTAAATACTTGTACTCTGTGCCAGTCACCACTGTCATTTATTTAAACCTCATGACAATTATATAGGACAGATGATACAGATAGGATACTGTAAATATGAAGAAACTGAGGCACAGAGAGTTTAAGTCACTTACTTAAGTTCTTGGGACTTGTGAGTAGCAGAGCTGAGATTCAAATCCAATATTCTCCTTCTAGCCTGCTCACTTAGCCACAGGGCCATAGAATACAGAATGCAATGGTATACTACCACATGATGACTTACAGAACATGCCTTCTATTTTGGAGCAGTTTGTTTATTTGTAGGGTTTTTCTTTTTTTTTTTTTTAAGATTTTTAAAATTTATTTATTGGACAGAGAGAGATCACAAGTAGGCAGAGCAGCAGGCATAGACAGCAGGGGAAGCAGGCTCCCCGCTGAGCAGAGAGCCCAGTGCAGGGCTCTATTCCAGGACCTTGAGATCACGACCTCAGGCAGAGGATTAACCCACTGAGCCACCCAGGTGCCCGTGCTTGCAGGGTTTTTGTCTGTAATAAATAAGTTATCTACATACAGTTTTTTTGTTTTGCACATTTCTAATTATTAGGTGATAAGGCATTTATTTCAAGAGAAGTCATGGCCATTTCTAAGCAGTGTGTGTTCTTTTCTGTCATATTTCTGAGAAGGCCATTTTAAATATCTAACTTGAACTTGTCCTTTCCAGAAAATAATTCTATTCTGGTGTTTAAAGCTTCAGCTCTAACACTCCTTAAGTGGTCAGACCAGACAAATGAGAAATGAAAATGCTTCATGCCATAATTACTTTTATTTGTGACAGGTCTATTTATAATTTATTCAATGAATGCGGTTTTGTTTTCCCTGTAGGATCCCGAAAACGTGTTATCTTGTAGGTCTAACTATACATGCTGGAAACTCATCTCCAAAGGCTATTCTTCCCCCCTTTTGTCTTACTTTATGAAAGATTTCTTAGTCTTTATCTTAAAATATACATGCTTTCTTCCATTAAAAAAACTGTCATGTGTTCTTTATACTTCATGGTATAAAATAATTTTAGAACAGACTCGGCAGCACTGATCTGTCCACCGGAATTCATTGTTCCCTCGTTCACATTTTCACAGCACTTTACTTGTGTGGGTATGCTCTAGTGCCATTTTAGGCTTTCACTATAGCTGCAGACTGTCTCTTCCATAGTAGACTACGAGCTCTTTGAAGGTTGTCTTATTCTTGTATCCCTAGAACAAAGCACAGTGCTTTCTGGCACAAAACAAGCACTTGATAAATTTTTGAGTGAATGAAGAAGAGCCAGGCAGAGTACCATGGCAGTTTAGAAGCAGATGCAGATATCTTTCATATCACTGGAGAGTTTATGGAGGAGATCATAGGGGAACTACCTTTGAAAGACACAGAGAGGGGTCTTCAATGGTCAAAACTATAGGAGAAGATATTCCAGAAAATGGGCTGATATGACTAAAGGTCAGGAGGGTTTAGTTCAAGGTCTCTGGTTGGGGTGGGCAAGGCAGGGAAGGAAAAGTAGTCTAGAATATAAGGAAGTAAGTAGGTTAGGTCAAGGAGGGTTTTGAATGCCAGAATAAGAAGTTCAGACTTCGTTAGGGAGTACAAAGTTAATAAGATGCTTTTAGTTTTGTGTTTGCTTGCATTTTTTTGTGTAAATGCATAATTTTGGAAAGAGTGAGGGGGAGGAGTAACATTACCACATATGTATTTTATCAAAAATAAACTGATAGTGCTTTGTTAGATGGATTATATATTAATTAAAGTAACTATAACAAGTAAATCCATCTATAACAAGTAAATCCCCAAATTTCAACATAGGTATTCCCAGCTGGAGATGAGTTTTCTTTACATGGTAACTGAGGGACCCAAGCTCCTTCCATCATTTGGTTCTGCCATCCCTTTGAGCCTCTAAGTGTTCTGCATTCAAGAAGGGCAAAGAGAGAAAGGAGAAGCTTCTTAGCTGCTTTAGCCTAGAAATGACACCCTTCACTTTTACTTCCATTCCTTTGGTAAGAACTACTCATGTGGATGAAGGGGAGCTGGGAAATGTAGTCTCTCACTAAGAGACACATCTCAGCAACAAGTCCTCTCTGTGAACTGGGGATTAAAATCTTTGACAGAGGGACGCCTGGGTGGCGCAGTTGGTTGGACGACTGCCTTCGGCTCAGGGCGTGATCCTGGAGTCCCGGGATCAAGTCCCACATCAGGCTCCCAGCTCCACGGGGAGTCTGCTTCGCTCTCTGACCTTCTCACCTCTCATGCTCTCTCTCACTGTCTCTCTCTCTCAAATAAATAAATAAAATCTTTAAAAAAAAAAAAAAATCTTTGACAGACATGGCTTTCTCTGCTGTAGATTTAAAGAAAGAACACCAGAATGGGAAACCACTGAGAAGCCTTTACAATAAGCCTACATGAGTAGAAACTCTGGCCTGAGCCAGGAAACAGACAGAAGGAATGGGCAGGGGGGGATGGGCAACATGTTTTGTTCATGGTTAAATTTCTGAAGTACTTCTGAATCAAGTGTAAATTGAGATAGAGTTTTGTAACAACTTGTGAGCTTAGTGCTTATATTTCTACATTAGTTCAGTTCCTCTCCCAGTTTTTCCTCAGGCATTATTTTGTATTCCCAAAACAATGATGCAGTCAGTCTTGGCCCACAGTTTAAGTCAAGGAGCTCATTGAGCTTAATTCAAAGTCATAAATTGGGGATTAAGATGCTTCTCAGTGAAGCTATCAGGGTAAATCACCTACATCACCCTTGTCCCAATGTCCTTTCCTAAAGACAGATGAGGACAACGACGACCCACATTTTTCTATTGATTTACCAAGGGTTGAAGTAGACTTCACTTCCTTCTCCCAGAGGGCTTTATGTTTACAAAGCCTTTTTCGATACTCAGAGAAATCCTGGTAATGATATTATTATCTTTCCCACTGGTTTGCATGAGGATTAACTAATAAAGAGAATTGTGAAGTGCCCTGCCAAAGAAATGCTTAATTACTTGATGGCTTAAATGCTGTGGAAGTCTGTTCTCCTAATTGCTTTGCTTTCATTAACCATCGCTGGAACAAGATTTCGGCTTTTAATTATCAGCATATTCATTTTAAAGATTAGAAAACATGGTATCTTCTTCTTAATTTGACTATGAGACAGCAAGATTAATAAACCAGGCCCCTGGGTACTTGGTTATTATTTTTCTAATTGTGAAACCAAAGAAATTAATGAGGACAAAGAGCAATGACTCCTCATTAACTAAATCTAAAATTCCCACATCTGGGTATGAATACAGCCCTGTTTGTTTTTGTTTTTGCATGTAGAGACTTTTTATAGGAAAAAATACACCCGTAATAACTGTGAGACACTGATCAGTGGGACCTGGATGGGCAAGAACAGAAATGTGGCCAGAGAGAAATTTCCAAGATTTTCCAAGTGTATGAAATGTATGTTTTGACAACTGCTATTTGACATTGTGAAGAAAGAGCCTGGGAGAGAGGTTAGCGGTGACTCCAAGGAGGAAAACCAGGTCCTCTGACACAGTGGGCCATCTGGGCTCCCATAGACAGTGTTCTTTCTTCACAGTTGGCCCTGTATCCTCCCTGCCCCCAGAGTCTTAAGGCAAACTGGCCTCACAGAGTCTTAAGGCAAACTGGCCTCACTATGGTGAGGATAAGGCTGTCACAGGCACCTGCTCCTTGAATCACATAGGACAGGTAAGCTAATTTGAATTTAACCCATAGAGTGGGGTCACTTTATCCATGATACACACACCAGTGCTCTTGTCACCATTATTGTTACATTTTGCATGAGGAATTGTGAATAAAAGCTTTAATCTTACGGAAACTTTACTTAGCAGTCACTCAAATTCTCTTCTGATCTAAATACAAGTCATTCCACACAAGGATGACAGAGCCCCTTCACAAAGGCTTATTGTTTTATTTCTAAACCTGGGGAGGGGAGGTATCATTTTTCTGTTTTACAGCTGTGGAGAATCCTTGGAAGGGAGTGGGGTGTGGCTAAATGACATCCAAAGAAATCTTCTGATTTAGCTATTTGATCCCATTTTATAAACACAGGAAGCCTGTACATGCTAAGAATGGGGAAAACAGACTGGATTTGGATTTGACAGTCTTTCCACAGCTTAGGGTTCTGGGGATGATGAAAAGTGATCAGCCAAAAGGCAGACCACAGGAAGAGCTCAGAAAGGCAGGAATCTGAATTGTTAGTGCCTGAATATGAAGCCCTTGGTTGTTTCAGGGTCTGCCATTAGCAGTCAAATAAGAAATTCCCCATCAATAACACTCAACTACTAATACAACTGGAAGAAAGAAGAAAGCATAGAAAAGCAGATAACCCTCTCATTATTTAGCTCTTAAAATGAAGTCAGAGGGTTGTGGGGGGACGGGAGGGGGAGGCGGGGGGTGCAGGGAGAGGGTGGTTGGGTTATGGACATTGGGGAAGGTATGTGCTATGGTGAGTGCTATGAGGTGTGTAAATCTGGTGATTCACAGACCTGCACCCCTGGGGCTAATAACACATTACATGTTAATAAAAAATAAAAAGTTTTAAAAAATGCAGTCAGGAGTATAAACATTAATATGAAATATATACTTGCGCACTAAGAAAGACTCGAGGCAGGGCTCACTGTTTACCCTAAAAAACATGGGGTCAGACAGACCTGGGTTCAAATTCTGACTCCACCACCAGTGAGTTCTGCAAAGTTGGCCATGTGTGTTAACCTCTCTACACTCTTGGTTTCCTGATGCATACACTGAGGACAATGATAGAGCTTATCTCATTGAGTGATTGTGTGATTTAAATAGCATAGTATAGGGGTGTTTGGGTGGCTCTGATGGTTGAGTGTTTGCCTTTGGCTTAGGTCACCATCTCCAGGTCCTGGGATCAAACCCCGTGTCGGGCTCCCAGCTCAGTGGGTATCTGCTTCTTCATCTTTCTCTGCCTACCCCCACACCCTCCCTCCACTTATGCTCTTTCTGTCTCTCTCTCTCAAATGAATAAACAAAGTCTTTTTAAAATAAATAAATAAATGGCATAGTGTATATAACACATCAAATATCTGGCTATTACTATCATTATTGATATTCAATACACCTTTCTCACTGTACCAGAACCCAATGCCATCTTCGCCTTAATTACACTTACTAAGGGATTCTCCCAATATCTCCTCGTCGTGTTAGCTCTCTTTCTGAATAAATATATATGCCTTATCTTCTCAAGTAAAGTACAGTCTTTGAAGGATGGAGATCTATTTTCTTAGGATACTCTAGAGTGCTCAGCACGGTGTCAGCTACATAGTGGGTGATTTATAAGACATTTCTGGATTAATGTCCCCTTGGTATCCAGCTCTGACCTCATTCTCACTTTCTCCTTGTTTACTGAGAGCTTGAGTGTCAATGGAAATTTTAACAGAGAAAGGCCTGGAGGTGGAAGGGAGTGGGGGAGGGCCCACTACTATTGCTGGAAAAACTTGCAGTTATGAATCTAATTAGCCTAGACTAGATTTATCTCAACTCATTAGTTATGTCTTTGGGCATAAATGGAGAAAATAATTTCCTTCTCATAGGGTTCACGTTAGGGTAAGTATTATGTGTTGTCACAGGGGGAGGGACTCAGCAAATGTCTTTTTCTTCCTTCTTCTACACTGATGACGTCAATGAAATTAAAAACATTTACACTTTTTTTCCTTCCCACACAGCTGTCATTACTAGGTTTGGATTATTACCTTTGCGATACCTAAACCGTGTTCGTACATATAGGCCAGATTGAACATGGCTTGTGCGCTGTGGTACTTGTCCGCTGCAATGCTGTAATGTGTGGCTGCTGTCTGATAGTCTTTCTTAGTCCCGTAGCCATAGTAGTGGTAATCTCCGATTTTGACTCTAGCGAATGCATTGCCTGACAGAAATGTTAGAAAGAGAAGAAAAAGAACGCCAATGATTCATGTACAGTTCTGAGTAACTCAACCTAATGGTAATATACATTAAAAAGAAAAACAAAACACTCAGGGTCTTAGAATCAAGATTAGATATAACTTCTGGAATATAGAACATAAGACTCATCTGTAGCAGTCTTCATTGCAGGACCACTCCCACGGTATAGCACGAATGTTCTCAAAGAAAAAAAAAATTAGGAGTTCTACCTTTTAAATTCTTTTTTGAAGATAGGTCAACTCTTGGGAAACTAGATCCCACCTCTCTGGTTCTCAAACTTCACCCCTGAAGGTCTACTCTCCTGCATCATCCAAGTCTCTTTCTTTCCTAGACCAGTCCCGTCAGTCATTTAAACACACTTTGGTATCTTCTGTCAACAAAAACACACCCTCTCTTTATCTCATGGTGTGTCCTTCTAACTACTCCCCATTTCTCTGTTCCCTTCACACTCAGTCTTTTCCCAAGTGTGTTCTATATTGATTGTCTCCAAAGCTTGCACTCTTCAACCCTCTCCAATCTGGCTTCTGCCCCTCTCCGTGAAACTGCTTCTTTCAGGGTGGTTGATAACCTCCATGGCAGGTGAACCCACCAGTCACTTCTCTGTCCTCATCTTACTGGACCTCTAAGCAGCGCTGGAGTCATTGGACCTATATGCCCATCCACTTTCCTCTCTTGACACTAGTGACCTTGCACCTTCTTGATTTCCCTCTGCCTAATAGACCTCTGCTTTCCAAACTCTTGCCCCAGTCCTCCTCTACCCAGCTTGTAAATGTTGGAACATCAAGTGTTTATTAGTTGACTCCTTTTTTCCTTTTCTTCTCTTCATTTGTTTCTCTTCTCTCTCCTCTCCTCCCCTCCTCTCTCTACCGCTCTCCTTTATCTCTTTTTCTAGGTGATATAGATTAGTTCCATGCCAATCTTGACGTTCACTCTTCCTGAATTTTATCTACAGTCCTGTCCCTAAACCCCAGCTCCTCTAATCTCTTTGACTTCTCTACTTGGATCTCAAAGCATGCAATTCCTAACACCCTGCTACCTACCTCACGCAAACCAAATCAAACCAAATCATCAGCTCCTTCCCAATCTCAGTACTAGCACCATTACTCAGGCTATACATGTAAGTAAGATATTTCCCCCTCCTTTTTTTTTTTAAGATTTTATTTATTTATTTATTTGACAGAGAAAGATCACAAGTAGGGAGAGAGGCAGGCAGAAAGAGAGAATGGGAAGCTGGCTCCCCGCTGAGCAGAGAGCCTGATGCAGGGCTCAATCCAAGGACACTCAGATTATAACTTGAGCTGAAGGCAGAGGCTTAACCTACTGAGCCACCCAGCGCCCCTCCCCCTCATTTCTTATTGAATGCTTCAGCAGGTCCTACCTCTAAAACACACCGGTTTGTTGCTGTCTCCTTCACCACCTAGATCAAGCCTAGAGTACTATAATAGCCTCCAAACTGTCATTTTATCTCCACTTTTCATTATATTCTCCATTTAACAGCCAGGATGATTGTCTTTTAAAGATTTATTTATTTTTTTGAGAAAGAGGGAGAGTACTTGCACACGTGCATGCACACACAACTAGAGGGGAGGCGCAGAGGTAGAAAGAGAATCTCCAGCAGACTCCCCACTGAGCGCAGAGCACCAAGCAGGCCTGAGATCACGACCTGAGTTGAAATCAAGAGTGGGTCGTGCAACTGACTGAGCTGCCCAGGAGCACCCCCAGGATGACTTAAAAAAAAAAAATGTAGAGTCAAATCCTTTTATTTCTCTATTAGCCCTAAAGTGCTTCACTTTGCACTTGGAATAATATCCAGATTCCCGACCTGACCTCCCAGTCATGCTTCATCTGCCTTCTGCCTCCCTGACTAGCCACATCACATGTCATTTTCTTTTCTTTTCTTTTTCTTTTTTTTTTTTTTTAAAGATTTTATTTATTTATTTGACAGAGAGAGATCACAAGCAGGCAGAAAGGCAGGCAGAGAGAGAGAGAGAGAGGGAAGCAGGCTCCCTGCCAAGCAGAGAGCCCGATGCGGGGCTCGATTCCAGAGCCCTGAGATCATGACCTGAGCCGAAGGCAGCGGCTTAACCCACTGAGCCACCCAGGCGCCCCCACATGTCATTTTCTTAATAGGCTCTCACTTTCTTAATAATCCGTAATACTCTTTCAACACACCAAGCTCATTCTTGCCTCAGGACCTCTGCACTGAGATTCTTCATGTCCCTCTGCCCGTCATGTTTGGACTTCCTCTGACCCTTCATGTCGCTGATTTCTCATTATTGGGGTCCCACTGCAAATGTCACTTCTCTCCTACAGGCCTTGTCTGACTGCCGTGTCTAAAGTGTCCTCTCACCACCCCCCCCCAGGAGTTACCTATCTCTCCTCCGTGTTCTCTTTCCTTTACAGCACATATCACTGTTATCTTATTTGTTTATTGTCTCTGTCTCATGGTTTTATTTTTCTCTCTCTTAGGAGGACAAAAACTTTGATGTTCTTGATCACTGATATCATCCCAGACCTAAAATGGTACTTGACAAACACTTATGGAATGAATGGACAGACCTGGTAGAAAACTCTTCAGAAAATGCTTTTCCCAAACATTAAATAATTTAGGATCTTATTTTCCAACAAATTTGGAAATATTCAGGAGTAGAAAAAAGTTCATTTGACTTTTTAAGACATGAGACTTCAATCTTTCAAAGGCCACTTAGGGTGGCTTTGGGGTCCATGTTTCCATTCATTGGGAAAATGTTAACTGAAAAGATGAGGGAATTCTGGATCTCTAAATCTATCTAGGACATCTGTCTCAGGTGTGGCTAACCCCTCTAGCACAGTCTAGACTTACTCGGAAAAGGAGGAAAGTGCTCTGTGTACTATGGTCTGAGGTATATAATTGAGGGCTATAGGACTCCTTCCACCCAGAATTTTCCCTATATTTGGCTTACTGCAATGCCTAAAATCCTTTGGAATTGATTCCTTGGGGTTCAAGGAATTCCTTGGGGTTCCTTCCTGAAGTTATTTTAATCTTCTAGAATCCTCTATTAAAGTGTAATACCATGAGCCATTGTTAGCCTTCTTTTTTTTTTTTTTAAGATTTTATTCATTTATTTGACAGACAGAGATCACAAGTAGGCAGAGAGGCAGGCAGAGAGAGAGGAGGAAGCAGGCTCCCCGCTAAGCAGGGAGCCTGATGCAGGACTCGATCCCAGGACCCCGAGATCATGATCTGAGCCAAAGGCAGAGGCTTAACCCACTGAGCCACCCAGGCGCCCCTATTGTTAGCCTTCTTAAGTAAGGGTATCATCATAAAATTCGTAAGCTGCTGAAGACATTGGTTAACAGGGTTACTTCCCAGAAGTAAAAAAAAAAAAAAAAAAGGTTCAGGTAACTGGGGACAAGTCCTTATGGCACTGCTACCCAAGAGAGGGGCCTGGATAGACCTGGAGAGGCAAAAGAGCCTTAAAGCCTTAATGAGAAACCCACTCCATTTCTCATTTTGCCCAAAGGTGCCCTCCATTAACCCTAAGATTCTTCCTGGGCAATAACCACAAAAGGACAGGCCTTCTATGCATTTTCAAGCTTTATAAGCAGTAAGCAGGACCTCTGAAATCCCTGAGCAGGAAGGCAGTGAACAAGCAGGTTTTCCAGAGAAGTCAGCTCCACCATAATTAAGGGGCTGACTAGGGACATATGGTGACCATGGCAGGTTCTCAGGGGGTCCCTTGACAGTGGGAGGGATTCTCCCCTTGAATTTCACAGTCACAGCGTGGGGACTGAGTCCTGACTGAGTCAGCACTCTCCTCACACACAGCCACTGCGGAAAGAAGCACCACCAGCGCTGAAGTAGCTGTGTTCATTATTATGTCTCCTAACCTCGAGTGAGGCACTCAGCAACCTCATCTCCAGGACACTCATGCCTGACCTCTCTTGTGACACGTAATTATTTTTAGCGGCCTGACTTTTTTTTTTTTTTATATTGGTGAATTCTGTTTAATATTAATGTCTTCTCGCTTTCAATGCCTCCTTTCCTTGGTGCAATGTCCACACATTTCCTGGCTTGGAATAATCCTGTATTTGTTGCAATTGAGCTGATTTGCCATAGTAGAGAGATTGGTATTGTTTTCCTATACCAAACAAGGTCTTTATTGCATTTTAGAAAACACATGCTTTTCTTCTTTCGGGAACTTCTTGCTAAAATTGCATGGCTGGCTTGCTGCTCTGTCCCTGGCTCAGTGGGATCTGCAAAGGCACCCCTATGACTTTCCCCCCTCGGCTTCATATAGTGTCAGCTGAGAATCATTTTTATCCCATTCACTTCTTATGGAAAAGAGACAATTCAACCTCACCATGGGACAATTTTTGAGAAACTTAATCAGAAATAAAATTGCTCTTTTACTGCATGAAAGCTCCTCACATATCTAAATCTTGATTGTGAGAGCTTTGCAGCATCTGTTTGCTTTTACTAATGCCACCTGCCAATGTTTTCACTCCAGTGTTACTGTATATTCTTCATCACTGTGAACCCTGCAAGCTGGGTACAGGAACCCCAGGAATAGGGAGAGGATCTTGATATTTGACTTTGGGTTTTGTTCTGTTTCGTTTTCTGATGCTAACCTGTTAATAGTTACAATAAAGATCTGAAGTTTGTAGTAATCATCCATGTGGTATTTTAAAAGAGCAATCAAATGAGTCTTAGATCCATAAGCAATTTTGCCTATAAATTCATTAAGACATAGGTCACTTCTCTGATAAGTTCAGAAACAAACAAACAAACACCCAAACTCAGCAAATGAGTGAACTGAAGTCAGAACAAGAAAACTGGTTTCCTGAGTCAAAACTGCGGGGGGGTGGGGGTGGGAGGTTGGGGTACCAGGTGGTGGGTATTATAGAGGGCACGGCTTGCATGGAGCACTGGGTGTGGTGAAAAAATAATGAAAAATGTTTTTCTGAAAATAAATAAATTGAAAAAAAAATTAAGGCATAGTAAAACTTAAGAATTCCTAAAATAAATTTCTCCTAATTTCCAGCACTGAAAAAAAAAAAAACAAAAAAAAACCTGTCTTGTTTCAAACAACTACTCTGGTGCCTATGGTTTACCAAACCAGGGACCTTGAGCATAACAAAGAAACAAAGAAAAGAAATTCCTGGAAATGACCCCTTATCAAAGGCTGACCCTAAAGGCGGGTACCTCGGGAAAGACCACCTGATTGATAGCCTGCAGCTTTCTGCTTAGACACCCAAGAGCTCAGCTGTAGCAAACTGATGACTGATAGTGGACAGGGACTAGGCGTGTGCTCATTTTTAATCTAGGATCTGTACCTTGAATGGCAGCTCGATTCCATAGGAGAAGTGCCATTGGATACATCTTCTCTTTTTCAAGAATCTTAGCCTTTTCTAAAAAAAGAGAGACATTTCATTAGGAAGGCTTAAAATACCCGTGTAGTAAAGTCATTTATGCATATGTATGATTGGGGAATTGCAGAGAATTTTAACTTATCTTACTAGATTCCAAAATGAATGCTGAATTGCTTTGAGCTACTTCATACCCCATTTCTGCAAGTAGTGCATACTGAACAAGAGAAGAATCTATGTCACCATCCTTATAGGCAAAGTATGCTGTCAGGAATTTCTCAGCCCAGTGGCCTAGTTCGCAGACACCTTTATAAAGCTGTACGTGGAGAAAGAAATCAAGCACACAAGTTAGCCTATATGCTTCGGCCCAGGCAAACGATAAATGAAGTGAATCTTTGGCTTCTCCTGGCTGGTCAGGCAAGGATTTCAGGTCTAAAGTATGGCTTTTGAAAATTATTTAGGGCAAAGAGATAATACCTCTCATAGGCACAAAGATTATAAGTGTAAATTTTTTGGTCTTGAGCTGAAACTTCCTGAGGCTTATTTTAAATTTACGTAATAAACTCTCCTGACTTAAGGCTATTTGGCAGGACAGAATGTTTTGACTTCTGTTTTTTAAAAAAAAGGACTGTTCTGGGTACTGCTGCTCTGCAAGTGTGAGTTATAAGGCCACAGCGGATGTGGAAAGGAGAGAATGAAGGGAAGACAGTGCCTAAGGGTGTAGGTGACATAACTGTGAGGGAGGTGTGCAGAGCTCTGTGGGGACAAGCGTCAACTTAGCTGAATAGCCCTTATGTAACCAAAAGAGGTTAGCCATACATAATTCATTAGGAAGTTGGCAAAGGAGCAAATCTAAAGATAGATTATTAGCTGGCAGCCTTTGAAATGAGTTTCAGAGGGGCCAGATTGCAACATGGAGGTATTTATTTTGGTTCAGCGGAAGTGTTTAATAAATCAATGAAGGGCATTAAGGTCCTAAAAGCTTTCTTTTGAAAAGCACATCACTGGCTCAGGCTGAAAGGATTCACTTTTCCAGTTGTCATCCAAATCCTCAAAAACTTAAGGACCTTGCTTTCTGGGAAGAAGTGGGCTACAGTTTCTAAGCTAAACGAAGCCTTTCATTTCCCAAGTCACAACTCCCAGTCCCACTTAGAAGGGCCAAATTGCCCTGGCCATTTGAATGAAGGCTGAGGCAGAGCTCCTTAACTGAATTCTGAGATGGGCTTTAAACCTGATGAAAAGACAAAAGCAAGAGAGGAGGGATCATTTCTCCTCTTCCGGTCCCAGCCCACGTTACATCACAGCTTTTCTGCCTGGCCAATACCCGTGTTCACACTCTCAACAGGAAGACATAGTAACTATAAAATCAAAGGCACCAACAACGGAAGGACAGTATCACCTCCTCCCTGTGATAAATGAAAAACGCTTTAAACACATGCCATTATTTACCTCCACAGCAGTTCTGCACGACCTTAACACTCCCGTTCCTGTCGCGTACATCTCGGCCAGGTAATAAATGGCGAGGGGCTGCCCACTCTGAGATGCCAAGTAAAAATATTTGAAGGCAAGTTTATAATCCTTCCATACTCCAGAGCCAGCTGAAAATTAAAATTGTTTTGAGCCACCCCTTGTTTGTTTTATTTATTATTATTATCTTTTTTTTGGCGTTATAATCTATGGGTATAATGGTCACATGATGCCTATTATTTTAAATAGAATGAGAAAAGCCAACCAAAAGTCAAGCTGTTATGATCCACTATGTGGAGGGGAAAGAAGTTAAATTTGCTTATAAGTAAGAATGTGGAAATTTATGTTCTTGACCCATTCAGAGACCTGAAGAAGAAAGACTCTTAATTAAGTCTCATGAGAATATCTCCTCAATTCGGCATACCTAAAGTTAGTGAAAAGGAGACCAAGAGGTGGTCTCTGAGGACCGAGGACATCAGGATGTGGCTCACCATTCTTGTCTTTCCACATCAGGAGACCAGTAGAGCTTCTCCCAGTCATAACTACAGAGTTTGAAGCAGGTGAATCCCAGTTCCAGGAGGCCCTGCTCAGACTGAACTCATACTTGGAGCAAGGAGAAGCATTTAGGGCTAGGGTGGAAAATCAGCATGCTCTTAGCAGCTTGTCCTGGCTCTCTCATTACCCTTTGTGAGCTGGGCACCCTCTAGGAACTTCATTTGTAAAAGGAGAGGCTTTCACTAGATGGTCCTTAACTTGTCTTCCAGCTCTCAACATTTCATAACTTTTAGAAGCAGTGCCACTAAGAGCAAAGACTCTGGAGGCAAATCACTTGGGTTTGAATGCCAGCTCCACTAACCATGTGATCTTGGGCAAGCTGTTGGACCTGTGATGTGCCTCAGTTTGCTCATCTATAAACTGTAGGATACCCCCTAGACATGTTGAGAGGACCAAATGAGTAGACACACATAAAGACTTAATAAATATTAGCCATTGCTATTACTCTTATTCTAGAAGGTGGAGAGAATCTGGGAGATCCTGGGCCTGGGACCTGGAATGAACTAGAAGAACAAGGCCATTTTGGCAACCATCCAAAATAATATAAAACAGGCCATCATCCTGGGCTACTGTGGAAAATGCCTGCTGATGATGCAAACTCCTGCTGCCCTAGCCCTGCCTCTGAAATGAAGGACTTAGTGGAGATACTCGGGTATGTTCAGATCTCTTGGTACTCATTTTGGGCACTCCCTCTCTCAATCCCCACAGAGTATTACAAACTTTCATGGCTTTCTGAGACCTCCTACCCCAATCACTTTACCTTTGTTCTCAGAAGAGAACTTGGTGGTGCCTAGTTCATGGAGGAAATTCTCTTTTTTAAAAAATATTTTATTTATTTATTTGTGTGTGAGAGAGAAGGAGAGTAAGCATGAGCAGGGAGGAGGGGCAGAGGGAGAGGGAGAGGAAGAAGCAGACTCCTGGCTGAGCAGGGAGCCTCATGTGGGCCTTGATCCCAGGACTCTGGGATCATGACCTAAGCCAAAGTCAAACAGATTGAGTCACCCAGGCACCCAAGGAAATTCTTACATTGTCTTTTCTCACTTGCCTCTCTCTCCCTCCCTCCAGATTTATATCTGCATCATCCTTTCCTCCAACTCTCCAATCTTTGAGGGTGAGAAATCCCTCCTCTTTATTGAAACTAAGGAGGCCTCTACTTACCTGGGTGCATTCAGATCCTAATGCCACTCAACTTTTTCTAGAATCTCTTCATCAATTATCACATCACTCCCAAGATACATTAACCATCTCCATTGGCTGGCTCTTTTTCGCCAAAAATTATACCCAGGTCTCTCATCACCTTAAAAAGAACTCCCTCTTGGCTCTTGATCCCCCTCATGCCACTGTTCCATTTCTTTTCTTCCATTTAAAGGCACACAAGTTCCAAGAATATTTTTATCCAACTACTTTTTCACCTTCCATTCATACCTCATTCCATAATATCTGGCTTCTACCCCAACCAGTCCAATGACCACACAAATATTCTCTATATTGAAAAGTCCCATTGATTCTTTGCCTTTTCTTTTCTTTCTTTTCATTTTGTTTTTGTTTTGAAGAAGCAGGCTTCTCATTGCATTTCACAGAGAGGCCCATTCATTTATTCTTTCTTGAAAGTACCATGCTATGGCTTCCTTAAGATCACTTTTCCTTTCTATTCCTCTGACCATGTCCTTTCAGTCTTTTCATGACTATTCTTTCTCTGCCTATCTTTTCAATACAGTACTGAGGACCACCAGATTTCTGACCATGGCTCACTGTTCTTCTCATGCTCTTTCTTTTCTTTTTGCACTCTCAGCTACTTTTAACTAACTCCTCTACGTTGATGCCTCCCAAATCCTCTCTCCAAGTCTGACCCTTCTGGTGAGTTGCATACTTGCTTTTGGGTATGCACATTTGCTATCACAATGCACCTCAAACTCAACCTTTCCAAAAGTGAGTTTCCTCATTATACCTCCTTGCCTCCTCTCTCAATGGGTGTCCTTTCTTTAAGTCTTCAAATGCATCCTCATAATGCTGCCTCAGTATTCTGTCTAAATCAATCACTCCAACAATTTTATCTTTGTAAAAAAAAAAAAAAAGGAGTAGAAATAATAATGCATTTGTCATTCTTGGTACAGCAGCCATATTTGTAGCACTTACAGTAGTACATGAAGCCTAATTGAAACTGTGCATTGGGCCATCCTTTCTCTGCAGCTTTCTGAAAGTATTTAAGTGCTTCAGCATAATTCTGCAAGATAATTACATTCTATTACTCAAAGGTGTATGTATAACTCCATGGTAACAATTACCTTCCACTTAAAAAAAAAAAAAGGATAGGTAGAGCTTTATGTGATTTAGGCTAATTAAAATAGTATCAGAAGTGTTATGCATTTTATTTCATTATTATGTTAGATTCTATTAGGAAATAATTATCTCATTTTCACTGTAAATTATGTCTTTTCCTACCCTGGCAGTAGGTTTTGTTAGATATTGGGGGAGGGTCACTCAAAAGACAGAGGTTACACTAAGAAACTAAAGTTCTCTATCAGAAAAAATCCTCAGAGGTTGTTTGATTTCGAAGGTTACTTAGAATCTATAATTCCAAGATATAATTAGGGTTGTTATTCTTGTCACAAATTTGTTTTATGTCTCTTTTGGCAAATATTCCACTGACTTATTTTCTAAAGTCAAATATGATAGTTTGGCAAACAAGGTATTAGAGACTAATTCCTTTAAGTTAGTCAACGATTATGGGCGCCTGGGTGGCTCAGTGGGTTAAGCCGCTGCCTTTGGCTCAGGTCATGATCTCAGGGTCCTGGGATCAAGTCCCGCATTGGGCTCTCTGCTCAGCAGGGAGCCTGCTTCCCTCTCTCTCTCTCTCTGCCTGCCTCTCCATCTACTTGTGATTTCTCTCTGTCAAATAAATAAATAAAATCTTTAAAAAAAAAAAAAGTTAGTCAACGATTATGAATTTTACCTTATAAATTGCTAGAAATACATTGAAAAGAGAGAGAAATTATTTAACTTACCACAGGAACTCCTTTCCCATAAAAGTAAAGAAGACCGAGCCCATGAAGACCAATTGCATTGCCCTGGAACAGTTTTAAAAATCCAAGTAAAGTCCCAGAACAATTCATGATAAGAAAAATTATGAAAAAAATCACTTCAAATATTTAAAATGTACCCAATAAGGGATTAAATCAAGGCAAGTTAATCAGGCAGTTGGTAAGTTATTCTGTCTCTCTCTAGTTTCTCCTTTCAAACATTCATAACCCTGTTTGACTAGAAAAGAGGAAAACAAAAGTCAACTCTTTTTTCCATTCTTTCATCCTTCATTTATTTTGTGCTTGCTTTGTGTGTGACTCTGTAATAGGTGTTGGACTGGGGTAGAAAGTTGAAAGGTGAAAGTTGAAAGATGAACAATGATCCCTGCCTCAGAGAGTTCACAGGCTTGTGGGCTCCAATCAACTATAGTGCCTCCTAAATAGCCATGTCAAATGTGGTAAGTCCCATAGTAGAATCAGATTCAGAAATGCTGTGGACACCTAGAAGAGGGATACTCAACTGCCTAGATGAGGCTAGGGACTGAGAGGATTGAGTTGTTAAAGGTGGTTGACATTTGAACTTAGCTTTGAAGGATGTGTAGGAGCTTTTCCAGAAGGGAAAAGTCTATCCAGACACTTGTTACCTGCTTTGGTCAAAGGAGGTTGACATAAATGGCCAAATAACATTTTAGAGAGTCTGTGAATTTCAATCATTGGTATATGCTTCTTTATTCAAATTTGACTGCTTATAACATCATCAGTATCTTCTTTTCCACTTGATGCTAAATTAATTACCTTTTTTTTCCTAATTAGTATTCTAAAGAGTCTAAGGAAGGGAGTTTTTAGCATGTTTTAGCATTTAACACATGTTCAAAAATATTGGTATTTAGCATATCAATCCAGGATAAAGAGTGAACCTTAAAAGTGACTTCCTTAACCAGGAAACTCACTTTTCTTTTTGTCTCCCATCATGCATTTCACCCTTTTGTGACTGAATGAGGAGGCACATTTGGCCACTTGGCTGTCATTCAGCAGATTTGTAGGTTTGCTTTACAGACTTACAGCATTTCCTCAGGAACTCAAATTTTGGTTAAAGGTTCTCCAGATTTCTTCTTACCTCCTAGATGGAGTTATTGTGGATGCAACCAGAGTACCTCTCAGTGACACAAGAATAGCACATCACTAGAAAAGGCATAGCTGAAAAATAATTTCAAAACTCCAAAGTTTGAGCTTCTGCATATCAAAGGGCCAGCTATTGTAAGAATTCTTAAGGATGGTCCAGCTGTATTTAAAAGAGATGTAACACAACTGCTCTCTTCTTCAGGGGACAAGTCAGCTTGTCCCCTGACTACATCTACCTGTGGTCCTAGGGTGCTTGGGATAGTCTGGTCTGGAGATAGTAAGGCCTGCTGTGATGGATGTGGTTAAGTCTAGTGAGTCTGTCTTCTAACTATCCTCATTTTAGGTGTTGAGAAAAATGGAAGGGAAGGGAAATGTGAAGAGGGGAGGAGGAAGGGAGGAAATAGGGGATGGGTTCTGACTTTTGACTCACCAACTGTTTAAGGACCAGAGGGCTTATTTGTAACTTTCAGGTCAGGAGTAGCCAACTCAGATATACCTCCAGGAACCATTAAGGTAATGTAAGAAGTACAATGAAGTACACTGATGGGTGATAGAGTGACAGGGACTGAGGAAAAGGAGAGAGTTCCTGCCCTGTCGTCTAAAGGCAGTGGCAGCCCCTCTGCTTTCTGCTCCAGCCCACCAGCGTGACATGGAATAGCAGCCTCATACAGTCAGCTCTTTCCATTTTCCAAGGAAAGCTGGATGTCCAGACTTTTATATGAGATTTCCTAATCTTTGTTACTTCAGTATAGTTGACACATGGTGTTCCATTAGTTTCAGGTGTATAGGATAGTGATTTGACAACTCTGTATGCATTATGCTGTGCTCACCACAAGTGTAGCTACCATCTGTCACCATGTGAGATTGTGCCTGATTTCTGAAACACTTTCTGGGCCAAACGAAGCATATGTATAGGCAATCCCCCCATATATAATTTCCACTTTAGGGCTCAGTGCTCTTGCTTAGGTTAATGGACATGAACTGAGAGAGCAGATGGTCACTTATTTGTCAAGTATTTGATGAACCTCTACTATGTACTAAGACTACTGTCCTCCTAGTTGAGGAGACATGGTCTCCAGACACCAGGAGAGAAGGCACAAGGTGGAAGCATTGAAGTTCCAGCAGTACAGAGACTGAATGTGGGGCAAGTGCAGAAAAGGGAAAATTACATGAACCAAGGTGGGTAGAGGTGGGTTTGCAGAAGGAGAGAGGATTGAGCTCTCTTCTGGAGGATGGGTGGGATTCAGAATGGGAAGTTTGGGGAAGGAAGGAAGATGACAAAAGTGTGGAGACAAGGATGGGCCTGATGTGTTCAGAGGTGTGAAAGAGAAAAGCAGAAGGGGACGCCTGGGTGGCTCAGTCCATTAGGTGTCTGCCTTCAGCTCAGGTCATGATCCCAGGGTCCTGGATGGAGTCCCTCACAAGGCTTGGGGCCTGCCTCTCCCTTTGGCTGCCACTCCCCTTGCTTGTACTCTCTCTATCTGACAAATAAATAAATAAAATCTTTTTCTTTTTTAAAGAGAAAAGTAGAAGCATATGGTCCAATATGGATCCGACAGGATAACGGCTCATGTTTCTGAGTAAACATAAAGACTGTAGTTTTGCATCCTGGTACTGATATGCCTTAAAAACAAATTTAAAAAGATGCATTTGTGTGTGTATTTGTATGGATATGCAGAGTGGAAGACAGAAACCCTTTACTTTGGTAGTGACCCCAAGTGAGAAATCTAATAAACCATCCAGGTGATGATAAAGGGATATATGGTCATGTCCCCCTGATGCCATTCAGAATAATTACCATAAAGATAATTTCAGATTTTCTCTGTAAAGAAAGGTAGCTCAGGTTTAAAACACAAGTAGCTCAGATTCCTGCTGGTTACACAGCCCTGAATAGTTTGGGAGCTGGGTTAATTTACACACCCAGCTTCCTGGCATTATTCCTTTGGGCTGACAAATTCAGCATTATTTGCCAGATTACAAGAGACCTTCCTGTTACATTAGCCCACCTCTTTTTCAGTCTGCTTTCCCTTGTCATCCTAATCTAATGGTACTCCAGATAACTAGCCTGCTGAGCAAAAATTTCATACAAATTACAAGGGAGAGGAGCCGAGTACCAGCCTTCTCAGTAATTTACACCACAATAGCAGCAGCTCTGAGGTGCTAGTCATTTATAAATAGGCTCCTAAAGCAGCGTGTGGGCTTTTAAACGCTGAGAGCAGTTGAAAATATTCCTCGATTTGAGCACATCTTTACTCCCAGTGTTGCAGTATGGGGTTGTAAGACTGCACGGTGCTTCCTACTGTGCAGGGTCAGGAAGTTTATCAGGGCCATTCCCCAACATTAGGCTGATGGGTGTTGCAATGAGGATGTTCTTAATGCACTGAAGGCATTCAGAGTAGTCTGCTAAGTTTTATCAGACAGATGCCAGGCTCACTGAGCCCAGGAATCAAGACAAAAATTTTCATGACAGGAGCCATGTTATTCCATTTTTTATATTCCCTCAAGGTCCAATCAGTTCTGCCTTGGATATGCTTTGAAGTTCACGCCACCTCACTGGCCCCAAACTGCAAAAGATAATAGCTGACACACCATGTCTACTGTAAGCGAGGCACTGCTTTCAGGACTTTGCAAGATGAGGCCCATAAATATTAACCCATTAAATCCTGGCAACAACAATATAAGGCAAATTTATATGCCCATTTGACAGATGGGGAAATCGAGGCACAGAGAGGTTAAGTAACTTGCCCATGGTCACACAGGCCGTATGCTGCAGGGCTGGCATTTAAACCATGGATTCAGCCCCCAGAGCCATGCTCTCAACCATCTTGTCCTGGTCCCTGTCTGATTTCCTCTTGGGCCAGGGGAGATTCTGGCCTCTGGCAGAGATCGAACTGGAAAAATCTGGGCATTTCTTATTTGTTTTTGTTCTGAACTTATTGCAGACATTCTCTGAGTTTTCCCTCCTCTGTCCTTGTCCTTTTTATTTCCCATTTCCTGGGCTAGATGGCCTCATCTGCTGCACAGGGGAGGGAAATCTGAGATTTGTCTGGCCTCCTGCTAGAACAGCATATGTCACTGCCATTCTTTATTTACCAAGAAGACAAGCGACTTCTCTCCCTATCCCAATGCCATATTTTATTGTCAATGATATTCTTCTTCTCCAGGACACA
Organism: Neogale vison; assembly: GCF_020171115.1. Taxonomy (NCBI): domain Eukaryota; kingdom Metazoa; phylum Chordata; class Mammalia; order Carnivora; family Mustelidae; genus Neogale; species Neogale vison. Next base: position 39,136,189 of record NC_058098.1, read on the forward strand.
AAACTCCCAGGCTCATTAGCTGAACACGAAGCTTTGGAATCAATTCTTCGACATCAATCTGCATGTAACAAAAGCCAAATGTTTTTCTGTACTTACAAAAATGGGCTGAAGACATACCTTACTGGCTGCCATGGAAAAGTATTTGAAGGCAGTAGCATTATTTTGTGGTGCTGCAGCATTCCCTTCTAAATACATCTAAAAAACAAAACAAAACAACCAAACAAAAAGAGCATGTAATAAACTATGGAATCTGCGGGTGATTAAAAATGTTTTGGAGCTACATAGATGTGATGGCTGCACAACATTGTGAATGCAGTAAATGCCACTGAATGATAGACTATTGTGAATTTTATGTTATTTGAATTTCACTTCAATTTTAAGAAAGGGAAAAACTAAAGAAATAATCTCTTACATACATTCTGGAGTGACCTTGCTGGAGGGCAAAGAAATGGACCCTGTTGGTGTTTTCTCACATTTCCTTTCATCTCAAGTTGTTTGTAGTGCTTTGGAAAGTGGCGCATTTGTCCCCATGGTTACTAATGCAAATTGGCCGCAGGGAGCCAAGGGCAGCACTTGGGGGAGTCAGTGGTGTTTGAAGGAGAGGGAAAAAAAAAAAACTGTGCCTCTTTAGAGGAATTGTCCACAAAACTTGCTCAGCATCTGAGGAGGATCCTCCCTTGATAGGGGCCCAAGGATGGATTTTGGTCAGCCCAGAGCTGGTTCTCATTCCCACGGTGTAGGAAGGAGGCACCTCATTGGGTGGAAGCCTATACTAGTTAGATGTTCAACTGACCCAGATGTCTTGTTACATGGCAGAGCAGAGGGTCATGGGGGTGGTCGGGGTCTCTGAACTACACTCAGCCCAGGAGCCCTGGGCCAGGTCAATTTCAAGGCTACCTTTGGTGCCCCAGATAGAGGCTGCTGTTGTATGGGGCTTTTTCTCCAATGGTCATCTCAAGTATACTATGCTCAGTCTGGAATGGAATGCCTTGGTCAGCTGCTTCCCATGAAAGACATCTGTCGTGCTATACTGGGTTCAGTTCACTGGTACCATTAGTTTCTTAAGATTTTTAAGAAATGAAAAAATACCAATCAAGATGAAGCATGTACCTTTCCTATAAATGCCATGGCATTTGCACTCCCAGCCTTTGCTGCCTTTAAGAAGTAGTATAATGCTTTCTGGAGAGAAAAGGAACAGTATTATTGACAGTCACATACATACCCTATGAAATGTCTTTTCAAACCAAACTTCATTTCATTTAACATGCATTTTTTTAAAAAAGCCTATGAAATGCCTACACTTTTTAAGGCACTATTTCAAATGCTATTTCAAACCAAACCTGAAGAGTTTATTTTAAAAATAATTTTAAAATGTGAGGGCTTGTTTCTTGCATGTGGAAAGGCATGATGGGCATGTGGCTTTGTGGAGGACAGATGGATCCCAGCTCTACAGCCACATAGTCTATTATTTTGAAAAAGTATGCCTTGATGTTGATACTATGTACTTATTTTATAAGACAGTTTGTATAATTTGGTAGAATTGGATATGTAGCTTCCTAATGTTTCTAAGGCAGAGTGAGTGAAACAAGGCACACCTGGCCGCCTGCTGAGACCAGGTCTTTTTACAGAGGTAAACTTCAGCCCGATTCTTTCTAAATCAAAAACAAAGGACACCAGCCAGCCTCTGATTCTCTTTAGGTCAGCACATTAAATGAAATGCTCAGTTTAGCACATATAAGGGCCGACCTGACCCTTGTTACCCTATTCCCTAGGCCTCATTGTGACCCTTCAGAAATTCTCCTCAGAAACCACGCGAAGCATTAACAGAAATCCGCTGCAGGAATAAGAAATGAAGACACTCTCTGAAGTGTCTTTTTAGGACACAACTCATCTGCTCTTTAAAAAGCTTTGACTAGGTTGACGGGCAAGGATCTGCTCCTTCTCAAAGAGAAGAGGAGGTTTAAGGAAGAAACATGAGTAGTTCTTTTATATGTAGATTTACTCCAGAAATATTGCCAATTTATTTGGGAGCCACACCCTTGTTATTAAAGTCAGTCTGCTTTGTGGACCCAACTAAATATAAATGCCACCAGTGCTGCATCTCACTATACCATACACCCATGCATCCATCCAACTCTCCTAGTCTTCATTTATTTTTTCAGAAACTTGACTGAAAGTGCTATGTATATGGCATGTATACGGTTTATGGTCTATGGTAGCTTGTTATTATAGGTGAGTCACAGAGGAATAGAAAAAAACCATCCCTATATTTTTTTCCCTACCAATACTGCTGAGAAGAAAGGCATATATGCAAGTAGCAATGACAGTAAGTGATAGTTGAGATAAAAGGAACCCCAAAAAGAATGAGAGAGGTATGGAATAACAGAATTATACATATGTGTTTTACAAGCTTTGTCTTACCTAATCTTCACAACATCACTAGAAGGAAGGTACTATTAATATTTGAGCCAATTTTGTGACACTCAAAGTCAAGCAGCGGGTACCAGAGTCACATTAGTAGCATGATTCCAATTTCCATGCACTTAGTACTCTGCCTTCACATTGTCAAGAAAGAGGACTCAAATGGCAAAGGTCTTATAAAAGATGGACAGGATTCACCAGTGCAGAGGGCATCATAGGCTGGAGGAATAATATGAGCAAAGAATAGAGATAGAAATGTCCAACATATGTCTAGGAAATAGTAATTACTTCAGTATGGTTGAAGCAGAATATCTACAAGTTAGGACTTGCAAGAATATGATGGGGCCTTATTATAACAATTCTGAATACTAGGCCAAGACTTCTCTTTTATATGAAAGAAAAAGGAAGCCATTGGAAATTTATGAGCATAAGGGAATCTTGAAACAACAAATACTGTCCAAAATGTCCGGGAATAACCTAAGCGTCAGTTGGATGGGGGAAATTGTAGCAATGTATGATTTATCAATCATCTACCAGTAAACAAATCAAATGCATGATTTACTAATCACATTGATCAGACCCCGTTAACACAGAAAATAAAGGTATTTCTTACGAATGCCTCCACTGAGCCAAGACACAAATACACACGTAGGTGACTGTCATGGCACGGACCCATAGACTTAACTGTCTGAACTTAGCACAGTGTCTACTGTATATGAGGCACTTGGGAAATATTTCTGGAATGAATGCATGAGGGAGTGGATGAAAGGGTAAATTTATAAATCTCTAAAAAAAGAGGACTGGATATTAAGCTTTATAGTCCTTTATAACTTTCATACTATGATCTGTGAAGTAATTTTCACTGTTCAGTTTCAGAATTTGGCTCTCAAAATATTTGGCAATAGAAAATTCGGGAAAAAATTGTCACTCTGAGAAGCTATATTTGAACTGTTGAAAGAAAACAAGCAAATAAGAATCAGAAGAAAATAAGAACCCTAGAGTTTTCCCCATCTTTCAATATAATGATCCCATAAAGAATAAAGGAATTGAAGCTTTCTCTAATTTTCCCTTTTACACCCTTCCACTCTCATGGTTTACTTAGCATTTCAGTTCTCTTTTACTTGTCTTTAAATGAACCTGCCTTTAGTGTTATTGCTTTAAATGTATGAACATTTACTAAACACTATGTTAAAGTTAAAAGTATCATGCAATCTAATTTGATGAGTCCTTGCTCTGAAAGAGTTAAGTATCCATCTATCCATCAATCCATCAATCCATCCATCTACCCATCCATGTGTCTACTCATCCATCCATCCATCTACTGTGGTCTGGATATTTGTGTACTTTCAAAATTCAAATTTTTGAAGGCCTGATACCCAAGGTGATGGTATTAGGAGGTGGGTCTTTGGAAGGTGACCGGCACCAAGCCTTCATGAATGGGATTAGCGCCTTTATAAAAGAGGCCTTAGAGAGCTAGCTCGCTCTTTCTGTTATGTGAGGATACAATGAGAAGTCCATAAATTAGAAGAGGGCCCTATCCAACCATGCTGGCACTCTGATCTCAAACTTCTAGCCTCCGAAATGTGAGAAATAAGTTTCTGTTGTTTATCAGACACCCAGACTATGGTATTTTTGTTACAGCAGCTAAAACAGACTAAGACACATCCATCCTTCCTTCAAATACTTACTGAGTACCTACTGTCGTGTTTTACTGATTCTAGGATGTAACCCCCACACACACTTTAATCAGGACACTTCTTACTATCAATGGCATCATATAATTTATATTGGCAATGTTTTTCTTTCTCAGTAGAATATAAAGTGTCTCAAAATTGATGGAACCTTAGATAGGATGAAATATAGTATGTCCCAGGCATTATGTGAAGTCAAATTTTATTATTTAAACACATATGTTCTTACAACGAATATAATTTTTCATTGGTTCAAGAAAATCCCTAGATTTATTCAGTTTGTAATATTTCCTCTAGAATGAAATGCCAAGAAAATGTATTATTAAAAAAAATTTATGAATACTTCTTTTATCTCAAAATATGTAAATCAACCTGAAAAGGGATGATATTAGTTCTTGTCTTTTTAATGGGTGTTAGAGTAGACAAAGCAGTTGCCCTTACATATCTGATATTATGCTTCTGCTAGGTTTAATTATGCCACATCCACTTTAATAATATGCACCCAAATACCCAGTTTTCCTAATCCAATTCATTCTGAGCCTGTATAAATTTAGGAATGCAAATTACATTAAAATGTATGTGTAGAAATTTAAGATAATGTAATCAAGGATTGCATACACAATATTTTTCAGTAATTAAGAATTTGGTAGTCGGGGAGCGAAAGGTGAAAATGTTGCCTATAGTGACAACTCAGGAGAGAGATTAATTTAATCAAACAGTGAGGAGGGGAAAAAAGCCAACTAGTTATTTCCTGGTATTTTAATACTTTGTTGGGAAGTAAACTGGGCATTACTTACAATTATAAAGAACCTTACATTAATAATTTTCTTTGGTGGATTGAATCATTAGCATACTGGCTCAAGTGGTAGTTCTCAGACTGAGGACCAACATATAATGTTTACAATGTTATCATTCATTCATTCACAAAATACCAAGTACCTAATATGTACTATCAGAGTATAGGATACATAGGAATGAGCAAGACAGACAAGAGCTTACATTCCACTGTGGGAAGATAGCAAACAAGATCAATATAATTCAGGGGGTGATATGGGAAAAGGAAAACAAAAACTGTGATAGGGTAAAAGTGGTGGAGAGTAGAGTTGATCAAGAAAGTCCTCTCTAAGGAGGTAAGTCTTGGAAGATGAGAGGCCAGCCATGGGAAGAGCTATAGTAACAGCCTTTCAGAAATTGGGTTTATCCTTTTAATTTCTCTCACTCCCATGCCACTTCAAGTTGATCCTGGTACAGCTAAGCTGTGGTAAGGTGCAATGACCACAATACTTTGCAGTTGTGCCTATTAAGGGAAGTCCTTTTTCCTGTCCCTTCAATGTTGGCTGGCCTTGTAAATTGCTTTGGCCAGAAGAATGTGGTAGAAGTGATTTGTGAGTTCCAACTCTCGGCCTTAAGAGACTTTTGTGCTTGTCTTCTTAGATTCCTGGGCTGCCATGTGAAAGCCATGGGCATAGCTGGCTGAAAGCAGGAGGCATATGGAGAGAACTCATAGATGAGGTCATCACAAACCAGTCAACCCTGGCCAATACTCTACAGATGCATGAACAAGTCTAGTCAAGATTGGTTGAGCCTGGCTGGACCAGAAGAATTACTCACCTGAGCCCAGCCAAAACTGCTGACCTGGTAAAATCACGAATTAAATAACTGGTGGTTGTTTTAAGCCATATAATTTGGGGAGTGGTTTAGGATACAGCCTAAACTAACCCATACATAATCAGTCTTAAGGTTTGAAATCTTGACTGGAACCCTCCATGCAGGTTTGGGTTTATTAGGTTAAGGAGAGCTGGAAGGACAACCCCCTGGCATGTGTTGAACCTTGCTGATGGTTCTGGAATTAAACCAGACTTTTGGCAATGTCTGGGTGGGAAGCACGGAGCCCAAGCCGACCACTTGGAAGTCAGAGCTAAAGAAACCCAATTACATCATTCCTTCTTTTTGTTTTATAAATGAGGAAACTAGATTTTAGAGGCTGTACACTATCCCCCCTACTGCCACAACCCCCAGGTTAAGAGGAAGTAAGCTTTGATGGAAGAATGCTGAAGCCCAAGTTTCACATTCTGATTCTTAACAACATTGCTACTCAGCTGTGATACTTGAAACAATTTACTTCATCCCTCCAGAATCAGCTCCTCATCTGTAAGATAGAGATAATAAACCCTCTATGAATGAGCCCGTCAGAGAGCCTGACTGGGCTCCTTGGTGTTGCCCAAGTGTGTGGCTGTTGCCACTACAACACCAGAATCCTTCACCGCCAGCCCTGGGATTATATCTCATTCTCCTCTGGAGGCAGCTTCCATCTGGTGTTCATAATGGCTGGAGCTGCCCTGGAGTATTTAGCTTTGTAGCGCTTTTATGTACTCTGCAAAGATTGATGGGTATTCCCTACAGCTGAGGTTTGGGTGCCTTCATACCCAACAGAATTTCATGCTTATGGAAAACGGGTAATTGTTCCCAGTTTATGCATCTGTTATTTAACACGAGAAACTCGTTGCAGGCTGAAATATGACACAGGAGGAATATTGTGAATCTAGAATGTCCCATCAAAGAAGCTAGAACCTTGGTTATGATGAGGATTAATAAAATCTTAAGGCCTTCAGTTGAGCTGTCTTAAGATGCATGTGTTTATTTCAATTGCTACCTGTTTTATCACATTTTATGAAATTAACTTTGACATTTAGCCAACGTGTACTCTATCTCATATAAAACACAAGTTACACTTATAAAAACAATATAAAGTGAAATGAACAGTAACAACAGATTATTCTTTTATGTAACCACCTGATTAAAGTAGTTATTTCTATTGCTTAGCCTTTGGGACTATGTTGAAATAGGGTATGTGTTCCTTGGAGACAGTGAGCATGTGGCTCCTATAAAATGACAGGGAATGGAAAACCATCTTTTATAAAGAATCCCAGTTACCTCCTCATATCTGGGGAGATCTATGGTCTTGAAACTATAGTTAGACTCTAGACAAGACCTTATCCCCTGGCTCTGGTATCTTACTGAGATCTTGTATAGGTTAAGCTTATTTGCTCTTTCCTCCACTATAAATTTGAATTGTTAATTAGTCTTCTAACCTCACTGGGATAAGGTAAGGTTAAACAAAATGACTGAAAGGAGCTTGGCAAATTTATAAAGATGTTTAATAATACTTCTAATTATATTGTAGGCAGTCTGACCCTTAGCAAGAAACTCCCAGGTAGAGTCTCCACAGCTGGCTTTTGGGGAATGGGTGTGTCCAAGGCTGGCAGGTGAGGGTATCTACTTCACCTCACCCCAGTTAGGGAGGGAAGAGACTAGGTTCAAGGGGAACATGGAAACTCCCTGGACCCAAATGCTCGTTCAGGACCCAAATGTTCCCTGGACCCAAATGCCTCTACTCCTTAGTATTTAGGTAGGAAAAGAACTTCCTATAGTGAACTTTGTTCTTCCTTAAAAGCTAGAAAGCTGATCTGACCAAGGGTGTAGCAATGGGCTCTCCCCCAGCAACTTTTCCATGCCCCCTTCCTCTCTCTTTGCCTCCCTCACCCCATCCTCCTTCACCACTCACCTCCCTACCCCACATGACTGAATCCTGAGACTGACTTACATAGTAATCCTGATCCAGACCTTTCCTCCCAATTAGATGTAACTGTCCAAGAGATACCTAGAAATGAAAAATTTTGAAAATTATTTAGTAATAGTATTAATTTGAATGAAGAAAATAAGTCAATTATACCACAATTTGAAAAATAAATGAATAAAAAGGGTGAAAAAGATGAAGAAAACATTTACTTGGTGATTTTATTATAGTACACTGTTTCAGTTTGATGCAGTTGGCATGTCTAAAAAAGAAGCAGAAGAAAACATTCTAGGCTGTATCTTTTATTGGGTAATTGATTGATGCTGAGCATCTGGCTTCCTCGGTGGCAGGAAGCTGGCCTGCTACTGTACAGCAACTCCTGGAAACATAAGCCTAGCAGCCTTTACTCTTAGCTCTCAAAATGTCACACAAATGCTGTCCCATTCCCATTCTCAAAGACATACCACTTCTGAATGCTGGTTAAGAGTTTATTCATATTCAACTCAATACGGGATGGTGCTTTTTTCCTAAACATAATATCTAGGTTTTTTACAAGTAAAATTTCTAGGAGTAAATGCAAAAGGAAAAATTGCCATTACTATGACAGGTGGCTCTCCCATAGGCTATAGAAGCTGTAAGTAGCAGCGAACAAGAAAAGAGGAGCAGATGTCTTTTCTTGTTCACATTTGGGTTGGAGCATTGTTAACCCTTTTAGGACTCAGACTACCAAACCCCTTGTAATTGGCATGTTCTAAAAATCCAGATTTGTTTGTATACATTACTTGTATCTGAACATCTCCTCTTTCTGCCAAAAATTTATAGTATTGGTATATGTCCCAATCCAAAATCTCACTGTTAGAACTCAGATTTTCAGGTCTCTCAGTTAGTCTCACTTTTTCCACTGGAATACCTTCACTTTTTTCCAATTTGTCAGCAACTGTGAACAGATACAAACCAGAGAATAGCCAGACTATACAAATTTGCAGGAGATAACAGTCAACTTAGAGAAAACACTGTTAGGCTGATTCTACTTAAATTGTGCAGAGATCTGGTCTACTAATAGAAAAAGGACATCTACCTTTAGGAGATAGAAATTTACTGATTTTTATTTATTTGGTTCTGAGAAAAGCGCAAGAAACCCCATTATTTTTTGCAATCCTTACAAAAATTGTATCAACATTTATCAGAACCTCCTGAACAGCTTGGCCAAGCTGGCTCAAGGAAAGAAGACAGATGTTAGGAGCAGACAACTGACCTCTACTATCACTAACATTTTCCAAGATTAAAATGATAATATAAGAATAATAATTGCTCCTTAATTACTTCTTATGAATACTCTAAAAATAAATATAAAGATAAATATGTTTGAATAAATCTAACAGAGTATGAAGTTTGAAATATATGTATTTCAATATATACCAGATATATATTGAAATATATTGAATATGGATATTTCATATTTAATATGAAATTTCAATATATTGAAAATGAATATATTGAATATATAATATATTGAAAATATATATTGAAATACATGTAGTAATTCCAATTTCATTAAGCATATGAAATGATCTTGTTATGTATAACGTTACATTAAAAAGCAGTTATTTTTCTCTTTTCTTTCTCAGATCCTAATAATACCAAAGATGTGTATTTAGATACTATCCTGACTACAGAAATTAACCATATGGACCTTATCTTATTCACTTATTGGAAGACTTTTATTTAAAAATCTATTATATAGCCTGATTCAGTGGTATGTAAGATGAAATGTTACATATGAATTTGAAAATGGTTCTAGAAACATGTATTAATCTCATGCTCTATTTTTTGTAGACAAAGGATAGTGCAATAGAATAATGATTACTTGAATTGTTCTCAAGGGCAATGATAGAGATTGATAGCATATGTATCTTAGGTCAATTTCTTTGGGATTTTTTAACAGACCATCCCATATTCTAAGTGTTAGAATTAGAAAAACTGTTTAATATTTATTGATGCTCTATTCAAATTCTCAGTTGAAGGAAAGTACAGCACAAGAACATAGGGATGTATTCTAACAAAAATAAAAGATGAGTACATCCTTTTAAAGCCTTTGAAAAGTAACTATTAAGAAATTAGAAAACTCTACATTGTATTAAAAGAATTATAACAAATGTTAAGAACATAGTCTTTTGGGCGCCTGGGTGGCTCAGTGGGTTAAGCCGCTGCTCAGGTCATGATCTCAGGGTCCTGGGATCAAGTCCCGCATCGGGTTCTCTGCTCAGCGGGGAGCCTGCTTCCTCCTCTCTCTCTGCCTGCCTCTCTGCCTACTTGTGATCTCTCTCTGTCAAATAAATAAATAAACCTTTAAAAAATTAAAAAAAAAAAAGAACATAGTCTTTTAATACTTTCATAAATATACCAACTGGCATTGATTTATTCTTCTAATTGCTCAGCAAGTCTATTTATCTTAAAATAAATTATGTGAATTACTTACTATAATCTGCCACCTTCTTGTAATGATTTAGGGCAACTTCACAATTCTGTAGAACATTGATTCCTGACAAATATCTGTATCCCTAAAACACAGGCATATTTATTCTTAATATTCTGGCAGTATTGTATTCATAATGCACCTATTTAGACCCAAGAATGTTTAATTTACATACCAGAATCATCTGGGACATCATGCTTCCTCCAGCACTTCCAAAGGTGTAATATATTAGTGCCTAAAGTTAAAAAAAAAAAATCTATATCTACATCCACCATCTAGATTTGAAGCTCAAACCAATCATTGCTTTTCTATTCTTAACCTAGCAATGAAACTTGTAGTACTCCAAAATAAATTCTAAATTTTGACCTCTTAATCTGTAAAAATGGCTGACATTTTTGGAGGGCTTAGTAAGTTCTGGAGTCTTTGAAAAGGCACTGAACATGATATTTCATTTAATTATCACAGAAAACCTATGAAGTAGAGATTCCCTATCTATCTTGGCAAACCTGAAATATGGGACATTAAGAAACTAATGGTATTTTAACCTTAAACTTCTGACTATTGAGCTGGTGCTTTTAACCACCACTCTCAAGTGAGCTCCTTTACCTAAAGAGGAGACTTCAATAGGTCTCTTTTTTAAAAAAAATTCAGTTTTGTTCCAGAAAAAAAATAGAATGACCTTACCTTGGCTTGATTGTATTCCATTCCTATTCCATAAGAAGACAAAAATCCTAATGCCTAAAGCCCAAAAGAAAAGGAAAACTAAATAAATCCATCTACTTCATAATTATTCTTATTTACATTGGTAAAAGATATTTTCAATGTTGGCTCCATAATAATTTGTATTGTTGGTTTATTTCTTATCCTATGACAAAATGCCTTTTTTCACTTTTGTTTAGGCTGTAAGAATTTGGAAAAGGCAATAGTGGGAGTTTTGTATAATACATGTGAAAATAGGCTAACATTTACTGACCTTTAGCACAAACTATAATAATAAAACATTAGAAACCAATGCTTTTTATATGCTTTCCATTCTTTGGTAATGGAAAACACTTTTTTCCTTCAATATTTTTGAATTTAAATTTGAATATTTCCTTCATATTTTTAAAAGAAAATATGATAATCATTGAACACTACATCTAAAACTAATGATGTACTATATGTTGACTAATGGAATTTAAATTAGAAAAAAAAGAAAATATGATAGATATTAAAAAAATTCAAACAGGAAGAACTATACTGAATTAAAGTGAAAGTCTGACCACATAGCAAGATGGTGGAATAGGCAGCCTCAGATCTTTTTCCCCTATAAAGACATTGACTTAGCAACAATATATAGTCCAAAAAGTCTTTAGAAACCAGTTAATAAATATCAATGCACAGAATGAGCAATCCATTGAAACATATAAGAAAAGCCATTTTATTTAACCTGCAATTGTTCCTTCTCTAAGCCAGCACAGCTCAGTGTGATCAGGAGAAAAAGTCCAGCTCAGGGCTTTTCTCTTGGGAGGGAAAGGGAAGAGAGGAACTTAGGTTCAATGTCCAGCTTTTGGAAGGACAGCCATGGGTCTGATTTCTGTCTTGTCTGACTCAGAGCACTAATGAAGAATGAGTATAATTTGGATTCTAGGGCAGGAGTGGCGGTGGGGTGAGAGCAGAGGAGGAGGTTGCTGAGAACAAAAGAGAGCTCAGCCACTTGTTGCAACACTGGAGAATTTGTAGTATACCACACAGATAGAAGCCAGAAAACTTGGCATACTCAGCAGAGAGTGCCCAACTTGTAGCTTTTCCCTTGGAAGGGAAAGAAAAGACTGGAATTGGGGCCCAATGTTCTAGCTTTTGGGAAACAGCTCAAAAGACTGGTTTCTATCTCATCTGACTTGGAGAACCGACAGAACTGGAATGCTTTAGATGCTTGGGGTCACTGAGGAGAAAAGGGAATTTAGGAGCTTGCTATAACACCAGAGAACCTGTAGTATCATAAACAGACACTAAAGGGAGCAAAAGACTACAAGCTCCTGAAAAAGACCAAAAAAATCTCTCTAACTGGGAAATTACAAACTCAAGCTCAGGGAAGACACACATTCCAGAAATGATTTGAGAGTCCCACAGAATCTCTAACTATGCTGATTGGTGAAAGGCTATGTAGCCAATCTGTAAAGATGGAGAGGTGGCTATATTTTCAAATGCATACCCACGGCAAAAACTTACAAAGCACATGAAGAAACAGGTAAATATGGGCCAATCAAAGAAACAAAATAAATTGAAAAAAATCCAAGCTGAAAGAAATGGAGATGTAGAAATTACCATACAAAAAATTCAAAATAGCTCAAAATTTAAAAAGAAAGCACATATAAGCAATGAACCAAGATCAGGAAAAGGATGAGAGTTGAGAGTATCAATAAAGAGATAGAAGAAGAAAGAAAAAAGGAAAGAAAGAAAGAAAGGGAGAGAGAAAGAAAGCCTCCTTTTAAAAACTGTGGAGCTGAAGAACACAATAACTGAGTTGAAAATCACTAGAGGGATTCAAAAGTAGACTTAATCAAGCACAAGAAAGAATTAATGAACCCAAACACAGCCATTTGAAATTTTAGAGTGGAACAAAAAGAATGAAGAAAAGTGAAAAAAAAAAATCCAAAGAGACTTACGGGAAACCATCAATTGGATCAATATATACATTATAGGAGCCACAGAAGAAGAGTGAAGGAAAAAAGGGTAGAGACCATATTTTAAGAAATAGTGACTGAAAATTTTCCAAATCTGAGGAAGGAAATGCGTAATCAAATTCAAGAAGTTCAATAAACTTCAACTAGGATGAATTCAAAGAGGCCCACTGCAAGACAGATTGTAATCAAACTGTTAAAAGTCAATCTTCAAAGTAGCAAGAGAAAAGAGACTCATCATGCAAAAGAAAGCTCCCATAAGTTTATGAGCAGCTATTTCAGCAGAAACATTACAAGCCAGGGGGAATTGGCATTTAATATATCCAGAATGCTGAAATGAAACAGCTGTCAAACAAGAATACTTTATCTGGCAAAACTGACCTATAATAATGATGGAGAATAAAAGCCTTCTCAGATAAGCAAAAGCTGAGGTGGCTCATCACCACTAGACCTACCTTATAAAAACTGTTAACAGAAGTCCCTCAAGTTAAAAAAAGAAAAGAAGCTAGACAGCAGCACAAAAATATACAAAAATATTGAGCCCTCTGGTAAAGATAAATACATTGACAAATACAGAATTCTGTAGTATTGTAATGGTGGTACAAAAATAATTTTTAATTCTGGTATAGAATTTAAAAGAATAAAGCATAAAAGATAGCTATAACTAAAAATGTTAATGGATACAAAATATAAAAAGATATAATTTGGGTCACTGATAACAAAATGAGGGAAGAAAACAGTGTTGTGACTGCAGTTAAGTTGCTATCAGTTTAAAACAGATTGTTTTAACTAGAAGATGTTTTACGTAATTTCCATGGTAACTACAAGGAAAATATAGAAGATTCAGAAAAGAAAATAAGAAGGGAATCAAAGCATGCCACTATCAAATAACAAATACATAAATAAATAATTTAAAAAGGGACCAAGAGGGGAAAAGAGGAACAAAACAACTACAAGACAAGTAAAACAATCAATAAAATGGAAACAGTAAGTCTTTATTAGTCAGTAATTACTCTAAATATAAATGGATTAAACCCTTCCAATTAAAAGACAGAATGACTGAATTGATTAAAAAACAAAACAAAAAACCACATCCAACTAACCGATGTCCACAAGAGACTTTAGATCTAAGGACACATACAGGCTTAAAGTCAGAGGATAGAAAAAATTATTCCATGCAAATTTAACAAAAAGAGCCAGAGATGACCATAATTACATGGGACAAAATAGACTTTAAAAGTCAGAAAATGTCTCAAGAGACAAAGAAGGATGTTATATGATAATAGGATCTATTCACCAGGAAGATATAACCATTATAAACATATATGCATGTAATGGTAGAGCACCCAAACACATGAAGCAAACATTTACAGAACTGAAAGGAGAAATAGTAACACAATAGTAATAGGAGATTTTAATGACCCATTTTTAGTAATGGATAGAAAAACCTGACAGAAACCCAATGAAGAAATAGAGGAGTTAAACAACACCATAGACTAAATGGACTTAACAGACATAGAAAACTCCATCCAACAATAGTAGAATGCATATTCTTTTTAAGAACACATATTGGGGTGCCTGGGTGGCTCAGTGGGTCAAAGCCTCTGCCTTCAGTTCAGGTCATGATCCCAGAGTCCTGGAATCGAGCCCCGCATAGGGCTCTCTGCTCAGCAGGAAGCCTGCTTTCTCCTCTCTCTGCCTGCCTCTCTGCCTACTTGTGATCTCTGTCTGTCAAATAAATAAATAAAGTCTTTTAAAAAAAAAAGAACACATAGAACATTTTCCAGGACAGACCATATGTTAGTCATAAAACAAGTATTAATACACTTAAGAAGATTAAAATTATACTAAGTATCTTCTCTGAACACAATGGAATGAAACTAGAAATCAATAGCAAAAAGAACAATGGAAAATTCACAAATATATGGAAATTAAGCATCATACTCTTGAACTATCAATGGACCAAGGAAGAAATCACAAAGAAATTTAGAAAATATCTTGTGGTAAATGAAAAATAAAATGCAACATACCAAAACTTATGAGATGCAGCCAAAACAGTACTAAGAGGAAGTCTATAGACATACATGTGTACCTTAAAAAAAAGATCTCAAATCAACAACGTAATATTACATCTCAAAAAAACAGAAAAAGAAGAACAAATTAAGCCCAAAGTTAGTAGAAGGAAGGACATAAAGATTAAAGAAAAAATAGAGAATAGAAAAAATATATATAAACACATGCTACAACATGAATGAACTTTCAGGACATTAAACTAGGTGAAATGGGCCAGTCACAAAAAGACAAAAACTGCATGAATTCACTTATAGAAGGTCTCTAAAGTAGCTAAACTCTTAGAAACAGAAAATAAAATGAAGGTTGCTAAGGGCTAGGGAGAGAGAGAAAAAAAGAATTGTTTAATGGGTATACGGTTTCAGATTTGTTAGATTAAAAAGTTCTGGAGATATGTTGTGCAATGATGCACATATGGTTAACACCACTCTACAGTACATGTAGTAGTTTTTTAAAACCCATTCCTTATTGATTTGGAATTCCTTTGTTACAATATGAAAAATTTTCATATATTTTCATATATTAATTAAGTCTAGACTTAAGTCTAGACTTTCTAGTTCCTTGATTTTCAATGGACTATATAATAATGTAAATATATTATTGCATTTTTCATTATGTTGACATTTGCATTAATGTTGCAAAGCAAAGGTAAGAAAAACTGCGGGCATATTAGCATGAATCAAGGAAGTACACCAAACTGCCATTCATATTGTTATTGTATTCTTTTTTTTTTTTTTTAAGATTTTATTTATTTATTTGACAGAGAGAGAGAGACAGCTGGAGAGGGAACACATGCAGGGGGAGTGGGAGAGGGAGAGAAGCAGACTTCCCGCTGAGCGGGGAGCCAGATGTTGGGCCCCAGGATCATGACCTTAGCTGAAGGCAGAAGCTTAACGACTGAGCCACCCAGGCACTCCTGTTATTGTATTTCATACCACACATTCAAAGCAAAACTAAAAATAATAGTATCCCTTAAGAATGTTCTTGATTAAAAAAAAACAATGTCCTTGATGAAGCAGTAAAAGCATTATTTTTGTTAAGTCTCAACTCTTGAATAAATGTCTTCTTATATGGAAAGTGGGCATAAAATACTTCCAATAGTGAAATAAGTTGGTTGTTTCAAGGAAATGCTTGAAATTCTTGTTTGAGTTGCAAGCTGAAATAGCCACTTTTTTCATGGAACACTATCTTTACTTCAAGGAACAATGGCTCAGCTATGTTCATTTAGACTGGCAGATATTTTCTTGAAAATGGACAGTTAACCTGTCAATAAAAACTATTAAGTACTGTCACCAAAAATAAATTCAAGCTTTTAAGCAAAAGTCAGAATGTTGGAAAACTTATACCTCCTATCATGTATACCTTAAAATCTGCTCGACACCCTAGCACTTTGACTTTTCACAATGGTGGTATTAACAAATGTGATTTCAAGATTGTATAATGCAGTGTATCAAATTTAGAAGACTTGCATAGCTTAGTGAACTGATATTTTCTAAATAACCAATGCATGATGTTAAAAAATCTGTTTAGGTTAAAAAAAAGTTCCATTCAAAATACAAGATAGACCAGTTGATTTTAATGTAACAGAATATAAAAAATCTGAAATTATGTAATTTCAGATTCCACACTGCATATAATCTTTAAGAAGTCATCACTTTGAGCTTTAGTGTAGAACCGAAGAAGAATATCTACAATTACCTGAAAAAGTTGTTAAAATACTCTTAACATTTTCTAGGTTTAGTTTCTTTTGCTATTTGTTTTTTTTCTTTTAGTTTTTTGAGATATGTATTTAGGTTTCTTATTTATTAAAACATTTAAAGCTGTATATTTTCCTCTACATGTGGCTTTAGCCATTCCTTAACTTTTATATGTAGTGTTATCATCATTGTGTTCTTAATATGTCATTTCAGTTTCTATTTTATCTTTGCTATTTGCTAAAAATTAGGAGACTCTTGAAAATTTTTAAAAAAATTTTTATTGACATTTTATAGCTGAATTTTAAGTTATCTTTTTATCAGTAATTTTCAGTTTTACTGCTTCTAGTCAAAGAATGTTGTATCATTTCTATTTTTTAAAGTGAATTAACTTTTTTCTTTCTGTGATAATTTTTTGAAAATAACTGTAAATTTTTTGCTTTTAAATTTTGTTTGAGATGATCTTCCATATAAAATCTTGCATGTGGATGTTGTCAGGGTATGTGGTTTTCATTGTTGTTGTTTTGTCTGCCTGGATTCTCTTTGTAAAACCATTTTCCTTCCATTCTGAATTCATTCAGTTCTATGCAGCACCTCACCGCTTTCTGAATCTAGAGGGTCACATGACACAGTCTCAATCAATCAGATTACTATGCTTTTCCTGGATGCGGTGATTGATTCAGGGTGGTCTTGTGATCTAACCCAACACTTCTGTTGAAATCATTGGAAAAGAAACTGGCTTCTTTTACAGAGACTTCCAGATTTAAGGACTAAGGATACCTAGGTTCATTGGTGACTGTTTTTGCCTCCATGGGTTCAAGCCACTCAAAACCATCATACAAAGAAATGAGACAAAGAGAAAGTGTGTCTTGATGTCTTCATTCTGGTCTCTGGATTCAGAGGATCTAAAGGCAGCTACAATGTCACAGTTAAATGAGCAAAAAAATTACAATTTGCTTAAGCCAGACTGGTTGTATTTTCTGTACTTGAAATTCAGAGAATCCTAACCAATACAAATGGACATCTCTGTTGCTGGGAGGGAAGTTCTTTAAGTTAGTAGATACACAGTGAACCAAAATTAATCTCTGTATAGTAGTTGTTGCCTCAGTACTTAGTTGTTTATTTTTTTTAAAAGATTTTATTTATTTATTTGACAGACAGATCACAAGTAGGCAGAGAAGCAGGCAGAGAGAAAGGAAGGGAAGCAGGCTCCCTTCTGAGCAGAAAGCCTGATGTGGGGCTCGATCCCAGGACCCTGAGATCATGACCTGAGCTGAAGGCAGAGGCTTTAACCCCCTGAGCCAACCAGGCGCCCCAGTACTTAGTTGTTTAAACTGTATGGTAGTTTGGTGTTTAACAAATCAATTCCTTGTTACACCACTTTCTGCCTTGTAGACATTTGAGGGCAGCTGTTTGATACCAGGTGTTCTCTCCTACAAAGATTCCCTGTTTTGCCTTCCTTGTGTGATATATTTTAGGTAGTATTCATCATCTTGTGTGTTGACTGAATCTAGTCTATATCATGGATGCCATATTTGTCATAGTCCTGTTGGAACAAAGTAATTACATGTTTCCAAAAAAAAAAAAAAAAAAAAGGATAGATCCCGAAGTCCATGAAACTGCATCACATTTTGTTACTACAAAAGGAATAGCTGTCACAAGCCAAGTTATCCCACTAAATACAGGAGGAATTGCCAAATCCCTAGGAATAGATGAAAAACTAATGAATAATGAGATGCTGTTGTGGCCAATTTATTTATCACAAAGAATTTATGATTAAGGTGTTCAACATCATTGTCAGGAACCTCTCGCTAACTTTGAACTGAACTTCCAGTTACATGTGATTTGATCGAAGAAAAAATAAAAATATAAATTTAGTCAAATTGGAAAGTGTCAGCATTAATATTTGTAGTATGTGTCAGTAGTTTGGAAGAAATCCTGGAGGTAATTGAGGAAATGTTGCACTACTGACATTCTTAATGGTATGGAGAATGATATACTGGAAGACAGTCATCAAGGAAGTTTTCTAAGTTGAAAACTGATTCAGTTACACTCTGAATGAGAAGAATTTTGGAACGCCTACATTTATTTAACTTATATTTAATTTTTTATGTAATTAAAGAATGACATGATAGAAGTCTATGTCTAAAGTATCTAAAATCGCACTTTTAATAAGAGTAAAACAAAAACCTCTAATATGAAAGCATTTTAAACTTTAATTGGCATCATTTATGTAATTATATAACATTTTAAAAATATATAACTTACAGCTGATGGTGTCTTATAATGGATAAAATATGGGATTATCATCTCTACTCCCTTTTTGAAATTTCTTAGTCTAGCAACCATGTAAAATAGAGCTTGCCTAATACAGATTGCTCTTAGTGAACTCATGCTGCTTGACAAATAGTACTGCTTCATTTTATGGGATTTTCAAAAACAAACATTTTGAAAGTATGATAGGAAATCTTACCATTAAATTCATCAGCATTATGGGTGATTTTCAGAATTTTACATCCTCCAAAACTTGTGGCTCCTTCCCTGCCCTCCTTACTCAGAATCATAGACAAGCTGACAGTGACATAATTTATGAGTTCTCTTAGTACCCAGGGATGGAAGTGGATTGGGTCAAGAAATCTGAACTTACTCTAAACAGATGCCTGCTGCACTCTGCTTTAGGTGTTTCTGAGACATGCATTCTAATTCTGTCCTTTTAATTTTGAATATAAGTATCCTTGTTCCACTTACTATGGCTGTGAAACAAATTATCCCAAAACCTAGTGGCATAAAACAACCATTTATTTTGCCAAGAGTTCTGTGGGTAAAGAATTTGATCAAAGTAGAGGAGGCATGTTTTGTCTCTGATCCACAGTACAGGAGCCTTATTTGGAAGATTCAAAGCCTGGGGGATAGTATCATCTAAAGGCTTATTTATATATATGTTTGGCAGTTGATGCTAGATATTGGTTGAGACCTTAGCTGAGGCTGATGGCCAGAACACCTTCATGTGGCCTCTCCTGTTGTATAAGCTTTCTCACAGCATGATGGCTGAGTTCCAAGAGTAAGCATCCTGAAAGACCTAGGCTATAAACTTTTTATGACTTACCCTCAGAAGTCTATCATTACTTCCACCAAACTTTATTGTTTGAAGTAGTCAAGAATCTCACTTAGGATAGATCAGTCCTATTCATAAGGCATGAGAAAGACTCACAGAAGACTTACGAAGAGAAAACTTGTTTACCTTTGTTCTACCTAGCATTTCCAAAATGGTGCTCACAGGGTCCTATGAACATCTCAATGTTTACTAGCATTCTATAAAAACACAGTTTGGGAGGAGGAGTCAAGATGGCGGAGAAGTAGCAGGCTGAGACGACCTCAGGAAGCAGGAGATCAGCGAGATAGCTTATCTAACCATTGCGAACACCTACAAATCCAATGGGAAATCGAAGAGAAGAAGAGCAACAATTCTAGAAACAGAAAATCGATCACTTTCTGAAAGGTAGCACCTGCGGAGAAATGAATCCAAAGTGACGGGAAGATAGACCGCGGTGGGAGGTACCAGCTCCCAGCAAGTGGTGGAGCAATGGAGCACAAAATCAGTACTTTTAAAAGTCTGCTCCACAGAGGGACATCGCTCCAGAGGCTAAACCAGGGGGAAGCCCACGCGGGGTCAGCATAACCCCAAGTCCTGCAGGGTCACAGAAGGACGGGGGGTGTCTGAGTGTGGCAGAGCTTGCTGGTATTAGAGCGGGGAAGCCGGCTACAGCAACAAAGCCGAGGAGAGAGCTCTCAGCTCAGGGGTTACCTTGAACCGGTCGCAGGCTGGGTGAGCTCAGAGCATGGCTGGAGGCCATAGAGATGGAAGCGACCAGGCGCTTTTCTCCAAGTGCGACCGAATGAGCGCTTTCCTACAAGCACGACCAGAGGCCACGGAGAGGGGGACAGTTGGGCGCTTTTCACTGAGGGCGCACTGAGGATCAGGACCCCGAGCTCTCAGCTCCTCCCTGTCAGAGATTGGGAGGAACTCTGGAACTCTATGGAAAGTGCCCAGGGAACAAAAGCTCCCAAAAGCAAACCCGAGGGGATTACTTAGCCCAGCCCCGGGTAAGGGTGGTGCAATTCTGCCTGGGGCAAAGACACTTCAGAATCACTACAACAGGCCCCTCCCCCAGAAGATCAACAAGAAACCCAGCTAGGACCAACTTCACTCACCAAGGAGAACAGCGGAATTCCAGAGGAGTAGAAAGCAAATCTTATCTGGCCAAAATGACAAGGTGGAAAAACTCACCACAGAAAAAAGAACAAGAGCCAGTACCGAAGGCTGGGGACCTAATCAATACAGACATTGCTAATATGACAGATCTAGAGTTCAGAATGATGATTCTCAAGGTTCTAGCCAGGCTCGAAAAAGGCATAGAAGATATTAGAGAAACACTCTCCAGAGAGATAAAAGCCTTTCTGGAGAAATAAAAGAACTAAAATCTAACAAAGTTGAAAAAAGGAAGCTATTAACGAGGTGCAATAAAAAAAAAAATGGATGCTCTTACTGCCAGGATAAATGGGGCAGAAGAAAGAATTAGTGACATAGAAGACCAAATGACAGAGAATAAAGAAGCTGAGCAAAAGAGAGACAAACAAATACTGGACCACGAGGAGAGAATTCGAGAGCTAAGTGACACCATAAGACGACACAACATTAGAATAATTGGGATTCCAGAAGAAGAAGAAAGAGAGAGGGGAGCAGAAGGTATATTGGAGAGAATTATTATAGAGAATTTCCCTAATATGGCAAAGGGAACAAACATCAAAATCCAGGAGATGTTAAGAAAGCCTCCTCAAAATCAATAAAAGTAGGTCCACACCTCGTCACCTGATAGTAAAATTTACAAGTCTTAGCAACAAAGAGAAAATCCTGAAAGTAGCCCGGGAAAAGAAGTCTGTAACATACAAGGGTAAAAACATTAGATTGGCAGCTGACTTATCCACAGAGACGTGGCAGGCCAGAAAGAATTGGCGTGATATATACAGAGCACTAAACAAGAAAACATGCAGCCAAGAATACATATCCAGCTAGGCTATCATTGAAAATAGAAGGAGAGATAAAAAGCTTCCAAGACAAACAAAAACTGAAAGAATTTGCAAACACCAAACCAGTTCTACAGGAAATATTGAAAGGGGTCCTCTAAGCAAAGAAAGACCCTAAAAGTAGTAGATCAGAAAGAAACAGAGACAATATACAGTAACAGTCACCTTACAGGCAATACAATGGCACTAAATTTATATCTCTCAATAGTTACCCTGAATGTGAATGGGCTAAATGCCCCAATCAAAAGACACAGGGTATCAGAATGGATAAAAAACCAAAACCCATCAATATACTGCCTACAAGAAACTCATTTGAGACCCAAAGACACCTCCAGATTTAAAGTGAGGGGGTGGAAAACAATGTACCATGCTAATGAACATCAGAAGAAAGCTGGAGTGGCAATCCTTATATCAGATCAAGTAGATTTTAAGCGAAAGACTATAATAAGCGATGAGGAAGGACACTATATCATACTCAAAGGGTCTGTCCAACAAGAAGACCTAACAATTTTAAATATCTATGCCCCTAACATGGGATCAGCCAATATATAAACCAATTAATAACAAAATCAAAGAAATACATTGACAATAATACAATAATAGTAGGGGACTTTAATACTCCCCTCACTGAAATGGACAAATCATCTAAGCAAAAGATCATCAAGGAAATAGGCCTTAAATGACACACTGGACCAGATGGACATCACAGATATATTTAGAACATTCCACCCCAAAGCAACAGAATATATATTCTTCTCTAGTGCACATGGAACATTCTCCAGAATAGATCACATCCTGGGACACAAGTTAGGTCTCAACCAGTATCAAAAGATTGGGATCATTCCCTGCATATTTTCAGACCACAATGCTCTGAAGCTAGAACTCAATCACAAAAGGAAATTTGGAAAGAACCCAAATACATGGAGACTAAACAGCATCTTTCTAAAAAATGAATGGGTCAACCAGGAAATTAAAGAGTAATTGAAAACACAATGGTTCAAAATCTGTGGGATACAACAAAGGCAGTCCTGAGAGGAAAATATATCGTGGTACAAGCCTTTCTCAAGAAACAAGAAAGGTCTCAAATACACAAACTAACCCTACACTTAAAGGAGCTGGAGAAAGAGCAACAAGGAAAGCCTAAACCCAGCAGGAGAATAGAAATCATAAAGATCAGAGCAGAAATCAATGAAATAGAAACTAAAAAAAAATAGAACAAATCAACGAAACTAGGAGCTGGTTCTTTGAAAGAATTAATAACATTGACAAACCCCTGGCCAGACTTATCAAAAAGAAAAGAGAAAGACCCAAATAAATAAAATAATGAATGAAAGAGGAGAGATCACAACCAACACCAAAGAAATACAAACAATTATAAGAACATACTATGAGCAACTCTACACCAACAAATTCGACAATCTGGAAGAAATGGATACATTTCTAGAGACATATAAACTACGACAACTGAACCAGGAAGAAATAGAAAACCTGAACAGACCCATAACCAGCAAGGAGATTGAAACAGTCATCAAAAATCTCCAAACCACCAAAAGTCCAGGGCCAGACGGCTTCCCAGGGGAATTCTACCAAACATTTAAAGAAGAATTAATTCCTATTCTCCTGAAACTGTTCCAAAAAATAGAAATGGAAGGAAAACTTCCAAACTCATTTTATGAGGCCAGCATCACCTTGATTCCAAAACCAGACAAGGATTCCATCAAAAAAGAGAACTACAGACCAATATCTTTGATGAACACAGATGCGAAAATTCTCACCAGAATACTGGCCAATAGGATCCAATAGTACATTAAAAGGATTATTCACCATGACCAAGTGGGATTTATTCCAGAGCTGTAAGGTTGGTTCAACATCTGCAAATCAATCAATGTGATACAATACATTAACAAAAGAATAAGAACCATATGATACTCTCAATAGATGCTGAAAAAGCATTTGACAAAGTACAGCATCCATTCCTGTTTAAAACTCTTCAAAGTGTAGGGATAGAAGGCACATACCTCAATATTATCAAAGCCATCTATGAAAAACCCACTGCAAATATCATTCTCAATGGAGAAAATCTGAAAGCTTTTCCTCTAAGGTCAGGAACACAGCAAGTCCGTTATCACCACTGCTGTTCAACATAGTACTAGAAGTCCTAGCCTCAGCAGTCAGACAACAAAGAGAAATTAAAGGCATCCAAATTGGCAAAGAAGAAGTCAAACTATCACTCTTTGTAGATGATATGATACTATATGTGAAAAATCCAAAAGGCTCCACTCCAAAACTGCTAGAACTTGTATAGGAATTCAGTAAAGTGTCAGGATATAAAGTCAATGCCCAAAAATCAGTTGCATTTCTTTACACTAACAACAAGACAAAAGAAAGAGAAATTAAGGAGTCAATCCCCTTTACAATTGCACCCAAAACCATAAGATATCTAGGAATAAACCTAACCAAAAAGGCAAAGAATCTATACTCAGAAAACTATAAAGTACTCATGAAAGAAATTGAGGAAGACACAAAGAAATGGAAAAATGTTCCATGCATGGATTAGAAGAACAAATACTGTGAAAATGTCTATTCTATCTAAAGCAATCTACACATTTAATGCAATCCCTATCAAAATCCCATCCATTTTTTCAAAGAAATAGAACAAACAATCCTAAAGTTTATATGGAACCAGAAAAGACCTCGAATAGCCAAAGGAATATTGAAAAAGAAAGCCAAAGTTGGTGGCATCACAATTCCAGACTTCAAGCTCTATTACAAAGCTGTCATCATCAAGACAGCATGGTACTGGCCCAAAAACAGACACATAGATCAATGGAACAGAATAGAGAGCCCAGAAATAGACCCTCAACTCTATGGTCAACTAATTTTTGACAAAGCAGGAAAGAATGTTTAATGGAAAAAAGACAGCCTCTTCAATAAATGGTGTTGGGAAAATTGGACGGCCACATGCAGAAAAATGAAATTGGACCATTTCCTTACACCACACATGAAAATAGACTCAAAATGGATGAAGGAGCTCCACGTGAGAAAAGAATCCATCAAAATCCTTGAGGAGAACACAGGAGCAACCTCTTCGACCTCAACCGCAGCAACTTCTTCCTAGGAACATCACCAAAGACAACGGAAGCAAGGGCAAAAATGAACTATTGGGATTTCATCAAGATCAAAAGCTTTTGCATAGCAAAGGAAACAGTTAACAAAACCAAAAGACAACTGACAGAATGGGAGAAGATATTTGCAAACGACATACCAGATAAAGGGCTAGTATCCAAAATCTATAAAGAGCTTAGCAAACTCAATACCCAAAGAACAAATAATCCAATCAAGAAATGGGCAGAGGACATGAACAGACATTTCTGCAAAGAAGACATCCAGATGGCCAACAGACACATGAAAAAATGCTCCACATCACTCTGCATCAGGGAAATACAAATCAAAACCACAATGAGATACCACCTCACACCAGTCAGAATGGTTAAAATTAACAAGTCAAGAAATGGCAGATGCTGGCGAGGATGTGGAGAGAGGGGAACCCTCCTACACTGTTGGTGGGAATGCAAGCTGGTGCAACCACTCTGGAAAATCGTGTGGAGGTTCCTCAAAAAACTGAAAATAGAGCTACCCTATGACCCTGCGATTGCACTACTGGGTATCCTAAAGATCCTAAAGATACAAACGTGGTGCTCTGAAGGGGCTCATGCAACCGAATGTTTATAGCAACATTGTCCACAATAGCCAAATTATGGATAGAACCTAGATGTTCATCAACAGATGAATGCATAAAGAAGTGGTATATATACACAATGGAATACTATGCAGCTATCAAAAGAAATGAACTCTTGCCATTTGTGATGACATGGATGGAACTAGAAGGTATTATGCTTAGCAAAATAAGTCAATTGGAGAAAGACAACTATCATATGATCTCCCTGATATGAAGAAGTGGAGATGCAATGTGGGGGGTTGGGAGTAGGAAAAGAAAAAAATGGAAGAAGGTGGGATTGGGAGGGAGACAAACCATAAAAGACTCAATCTCAAAAAACAGACTGCGGGTTGCTGGGGGGAGGGGGGATGGGAGATGGTGGTGGGGATATGGACATTGGGGAGGGTATATACTATGATGAGTGCTGGGAAATGTGTAAACCTGGCGATTCACAGACCTGTTCCCCTGGGGATAAAAATACATTATAGGTTTATTTAAAAAAATAAAAAATAAAATAAAATAAAAGAATCTCACCTAGGTTGTGGTGGGGAAATAGACTCCACTTTTTGATTATGTTGGTTAGGGTGCTGAAATAGCATATGGGACTAGAGATAATGCTGTGGCCATGTTTAAAAAAGATTGATTTATTTATTTAAGGGGGGAGGGGCAGAAGGAGAGGAGAGAGAATCCCAAGGCTATGTGGGGCTCAATCCCAGGACCCTAAGATTACAACTTGAGCTGAAACCAAGAGTCAGACACTTAATGAACTACACCACACAGATGCCTCTTCTGTGGCTGTTTTTAAAAGAAAAATTGCCACAGTGCTTGACAAAAGCGGGAAGAGTGTGGAGATATCCATTTCTTCTTAGTTATTAATCATTATGAATTATTGAATTAAGGTATATTTGCGGTATTTCAGTCCACTGTGGTAATTATTCATTTTATTGCTCAATTTTTCCATCTTTAGTCAGTAGGAGCCTATTCTGAGTTAGTTCAGTCTTTTGGTCATGACCATAGTATTTTCTGACAGCTTTCTTGCTATCATATTGTATCATATAATAGTTTCTAGTCATACTGATAGGACACCTTGAAAGATAAAATATTTCAAGAGCATCTTGTACATTTCTTGTTCCACACCCAGAATTTGACATTTTCCAAGGATGCTGGTTTCTTTTTAGTTGGAGAGGATTTCTGTTTGGTTTTTTTGTTTGTTTGTTTGTTTTAAACATAGTTCCTTCTTGGGGTGTGAGTTAATAAATAAATTTAATTTTAATATATTTAAAAATACATGCATATTAAAGATTAAAATTCTAATACTTCTGAAGGTTTACAATATAAACATCAATGTCCTGCTCCTTTCCAGGCCATTTTTTTATTCTCATGATAAACAACCACTTTTAATTATTTTAGCTGTTTTCTTCTGATAACTTACCACCATTATGATTCTTGATAAATTGCTACTATTTACTGTTAATTTTTATATTTCACACATTATCTCTGAATTAACTATATTATAGATGATGACTTAGGTCATTTACATTATTTTCTCACTTTTTCTCCTTGCATCTCTTCTCGACAGAATCACAAAACTAAATTTTTTGTCAGAACATAACTGCAAAAGTCTGTTTTGGTGTTTCTAATATTTTCAAGGTTCTACTCAAGGACAAAGATTATAATTCCTGTTACCATTTTTAGAAGTTCATCACACACTCCTATGTATATCACTTTTCCATGCTTTATATTAATAACAATCTGGTGTTAGCCATTCAGCTTGAGTTGATGATCAAATATTTGAAGAGCACAGGATCATAAGCAGAATCCTGTGGCAGATTGCCAGGGACTTGCTTTCATGTTGGCATCAGCCCATTAGTCTACTCTTTATTTACAATCATCAAAGCCCACATTTCTATTTTTTCTTCCAGATCACGAGAATATTCTGCAAGGCTTTGTTAAGTGTCTCCCTAAAGTAAAGATACAAGAAGTCTGATAATTCAATCAAAACTAAATAATTTCTGAAACTTTGAAGTATAATTTCAAGGACAAAGAACCATATCATTTTTTAAATTAGGGAACTGACTGCCCAGTTCAGTTCCCAAGAGCATAAGAACTCTAACATGTGGTTTACAATTCGTGTAATCTATTTAATCCATAAACTGAAAAAAAAAAATCTGTTTTGACCAAGTCCTCTTTAGTCTCAAAGTTTCCCTTCTATGGAAAGTAGAACAAAAGGGCGGTATTACAAATGGAAGGCATCTGGAATCTGGAAATCCTCTAACCCTTGTAGTTTATATTTAAAATGGCTAACTTGGCTCCTTTTAAGGATCTCCTTAGTCAATATTAGATTTTTATTTTGCTTGCAACTCTTAGCAATTTTTGATTCTGCTCAACTTAGAAAGTGATTTATTTATGTAGAAACCCTGACAACAAACAAATATACTGACCTTTATATGAGAAAATGAGGATACTATTCTATTCAGTTGAGCTTGTATTTTAAGATACTTTCACCAAAAGTGAATGATTTTGTGCACAGCTTATCACACTTTATGGCCAGATTCCGTTGAAGAAATTTGTGAGTTGTTGATGGTGTGGGAGTTAAATTTCCATCCTGTGACAGGGGAGGGGAACTTTTCTTTGTATAAAGCTCATTCTAGAAGGAAGGAATGAAACCATGATTTTAGCAGTTTTAAAACCAGCCCAAAAGGCATGTTCCCTCTGTCACTGAAAAATAACAATGGGTGATTTTGAATTAATTCTCTGGAAGGCTCAACTTTCTTCCTTCCTCCCTTCCTTCCTCTCTCCTTTCCTTCATTTGAGTACTAAAGGAAGACAAAAGGTAATACGCGCCTTCATGTAGTGAATATGCTGATTATAGTCATTGTTTTACTATTGCTTTACACTTGGACATTGTCATCTAACAACTATACCATAAGCGGTTTTAGGCATTTGGTCTTTCTTTGGAGATACAGCTGAGATGAAACGAGATGGATTATAGCACAGTTTACACTTAATCCAGGAAAAAAAAAATGCTAAAGTCGAAAGAGAAGCTGTGTAATAGTGATGACATCAGTGACACTTCCAGTGGTTTTTAAAGGTCAAGCTCCACAAATTAGATCTGTTTATAAGACTTGATTCTGAACTCAACAATTGTGTCATGGTATGTAAGAAATTTATAATAGTTGGGATTTGAATGGAAAGAGTTTAGCATAGACGATTTTTTTTTAATATTTCAAAGCAAATTACTCAGGTTTCATAATAATAATTTAGAAGTTAAATATTCCTTTTACTTTTTATATAGGAAATTATTGTTAAAGAGAAAGGTTAAGCATTCTTCTTCTAATTACTGCACAAGGCTTGAAGGCATCTGAGATTATTACTTTTAGCTCAAATTGCATACCAAACAAAAGTGTGAATCAACCTTAATGAACAACTCAGATCCTATCTGTACCCTTAATATAAAAAGAACATTAACATCAAGATGAAATGTTCTATACAGGTAATCCTAAAATTATCAAAGTGATTATTAGGTTGATACTAAAAATGATTTTTTTCAGTAGTAGCACAGTACTAATAACTACATTCCCTCTACAAAACACCTCTAAAATTCTCATCTAAAATAAAGGAAAAATATGAGGAATCTTTGCCAGTTAGATAGAATTATTCTAGAATTACAAAGCATGGAAAAATATGCAATTCCTCATATTCTCCTTAATATATCAATTAAAATAATTTTTAAACAATAGAATAGATTTTCTTATAATTCATAGTAAACTGTTTTGAACATATACATGCATCTGAGTTAAATGATTTTTCTGATATCAAAGTAATACATAACCATGAATAGAAAATGTAGAGGAAAAAAGCCCAGTGAAGTATTTTTAAAAAGAAAATAGTTGCAAATAATACCACCACTTAGAGATTACCACAATTAAATTAATTTTTTTTAAAGACTGTATTTATTTATGAGAGAGAGAGAGAGAGAGAGCAAGAAAGCACAAGCAGGGGAAGAGGGAGAAGCATGCTCCTCACTCAGCTTAGAGCTGGACAAGGGGCTCATCTCAGGACCCCATGATCATGACCTGAGCTGAAGGCAGACACCTAACCAACTGAGCCACTCAGGCCCCCCTAAATTAAATTTTATGGTGATGCAAAATGGATGATTTATTTCATGATTCTCTTTTTTAAAAAGATTTTATTTATTTATTTGAAAGACAGAGATCACAAGTAGGCAGAGAGGCATGCAGAGAGAGAGAGGCAGAAACAGGCTCCCCCCAGAGCAGAGAGCCCAATGTGGGGCTCAATCCCAGGACCCTGAGATCATGACCCGAGCTGAAGACAGAGGTTTTAACCCACTGAGCCACCCAGGCACCCCTATTTCATGATTCTTAAAGCAATGAGGTTTAATCCTATGTTCTTGTTTGGCAAATTGACAAATTGAAGCTGTTCATTGATATTAAGAGTGAATCTTTCTAATTCTGAATTTTTGCTACCTGAATGAGAATCAGAGAAGTAAAAAATATATAATTTATCTACGTTTAGCTGGTATAACATAATATCTTATTGGAATCCTCTACTGTAGGACTCAGTTTTGTTTGCTATTTCCTCAATTTCCACCATGTCCATGAAGACGACTCTGTTAGTTAATAGTTCTCATTATTTGGAAGCTATTGTTTCTTTCTTTAAAAACAAAAATTATTTATTTGTCAGAGAGAGAGAGATTGAGAGCACAAGCAGGAGGAGTGGCAGGCAGAGGGAGAAGCAGCCTCCCTGCTCAGGGACTCCATCCTAGGACCCAGGGATGACCTGAGCTGAAGGCAGACGCTTAACTGTCAGAGCTGTCCAGGAGTCCAGAAAAGTGTAGTTTCTTTGAAAATCAATACAATGGATTCTGTTCATAAACTTAAATGCTTTTGTTGTCCTTATCAAAATTTCCTTTGATTTGGAATTTTGTGGGATTAACCATTCAAGGTACATGAAAGAAATAATTATGCCTCTTTCCCTTTATTCAGCTGCCCTTTATATGTAATCTGAAAATTACATTTTCCCCTGACCCCTCAAATCTGCTTTATAATATGGGTTCTTCTCTTTTGTGTTTTTCTTTAACTCAGATCTTTACTAGACTTCTGGCACTCCAGGCTCTCCATTTATTACATTTCAGTATTTCGGTTCTTCCTTTTCCCCCCAGAACTAGGTGTCTTCATTCTCTTCATTTTTTCCTATCTCTGCCCTTCTCATTATTTTTCATTGCCATTCTTCTTTAGCTACACTGCTGTTGCTACCTTGTCCTTATAGTTTCCAACAATATTTCTTTTTTTTTTTTTTAAGATTTTATTTATTTATTTGACAGTGAGAGAGAGAGCACAAGCAGGCAGAGAGGCAGGCAGAGGGAGAGAGAGAAGCAGGTTCCCCACGGAACAGGGAGCCTTATGCAGGACTGGATCCCAGGATGCTGGGATCATGACCTGAGTTGAAGGCAGCTGCTTAACCAACTAAGCCACCCAGGCATCCCTCCAGCAATATTTCTTAAGAGTCCAGGTAGGATTCCTATACCAGGGTGGCACAAACAGCCTCAGAAGAAAGATGGTCACCCAGCCTATTAACCTATTAGCTCTCTATTAGAGAGCTCTGATCAATATAGCACGTGGCCGTCCTAGTCACAGATTGAATTAAGCATTGTTTGTAGCACAGAATCTCTTTCACTAGTTGTTCTGGTACAAGGAGACAAGTCTGCTATAAGCAGACTTGCTATTGAAAACAGACTTTTCTATAGGGATGACAGGGGTGAGAGCAAAATTTCAGAACAGAATCCAGCAATCCAGCTGTAGTACTAGACCAGGATCTTGCAGGCGCCTGGCTCATCCAGATGTTAACACTTTGGCCACTAGTTTATGGGGAGGTCATGAGGGGGAGGGGGAATCCAAGTAAGGAATAAAGTTGTTCAGGATGTCAGGGAGAGCATAGGAGGTGTTTGGGACAGAGACTTTTTGCCACCTTGTATTGTAGCATTTCAATAGGCAGTGTGATTGAATTTTGCATATCAGGTCAATGTCAGCTTTCCAGATGATAAGTTTGTCCTCACTCATATTCTGTCTTCTTATCCTCCTGAGATCCAACACACACATATGTCAGACAGATATCCCCATTTTACAATGAGGAAATTGAGATTCAGAGAGGGCAGGCCACGAGTATTGGAACTGAGATTTAAAGCCAGGGACTGACTGACTCCGTAGCAAAGCCATTAGGACTAAAATCGTTACACAACATTATTCATTGATGTACTTTAATATCTCTAAGGGATCATGCAGATATTACTCGCTTCTTGCAGCAAACTTAGAAAGTCGTGTGACCTTATCAACTGTTCCCTTTGCAGGTTTGAGAAACCTGAGGTTTATAGAAATGACACTGAAAGAATGAACAAGATGGGAAGCTCATTAGTTGTCCAGCTCTCCAATTCCAGAACCCCTGTCTGCTACCACGATATGCTACCCTGAAGTCTGTAATTGTATGTTTTCAGAGATAGTGTCCCAACAATGCCTGCTTGTCTCTACAAAGATGGCTGTGATAATACATAGCCAGTGGTCAACCATTTGGAGTTATTCTTTCTAGCACTGGATTAGCACTCCACCAATGACCTTCCCCTATCTGTTTCTCCTTAAAATCAATGGCAAGCATTTGATGGCCAATTAACTGGGATCAGAGGGCAGTCTGTGGCCATGCCATGGACCCACATTAATCTGAGAATGGGGAGTGATACTCTGACTTTGACCCTGAAATCCAGGTGTTTTATGTACTTTTTCTGTTAATTTGGAATTTCTTTTCTGGGAGTAGTGTTTTGACCTTCTTATCAAATACTTTACTCAAATACAGACAAATAAATCTTGTATGTTGTCTATATCCAATATTCTAGACTAGGTACAAATGTCACTTTTACCTAGAAGCCTTCCTCCTCTGCTCTAGGCAGAACCTGTTAGACACTTTTCTGTGTCTAATGCAGTTTATAACTATAGTCTACCTAAATTGTGCTGCAATTATGTGTTTATACTTCAGATTGACCCATAAGGACTGTAACCTATTAATCTTTTTCTACACCTCAACTTAGATTATGTTTAGAACATTGTGTCAACAAAACAACTGTTGACTTAATTAGCTAATTAATACTCCACTAAAAAATAAAGCACATGTCCACTAGTTTAGAAAGGAATGCCTGTGTGGCTCAGTGGGCTAAAGCCTCTGCCTTCGACTTGGGTCATGATCCCAGGGTCCTGGGATGGAGCCCCACATCGGGCTCTCTGCTCCGTGGGGAGACTGCTTCCTCCTCTCTCTCTGCCTGCCTCTCTGACTACTTGTGATATCTGTCAAATAAATAAATAAAATATTAAAAAAAAAAAGGAATTCGGAGATATCATTTATAGTGCTGGATATGATGGTAACATTTAGTTTGTTTTGGAACTTTGTGTTTGGTCAATGAAGGTTTAAAAACTCTCCTATTTTATTATAACATTTATAAATCCGTTTACTCCTTTGTAAATATAATGTTTTGTATTTAGTTTAAAAAAAATTCCCTGGGGTAAAAAATAGTATTCAACAACTTAATTAAAATTATACAGATATTTAAGATGGTGATATTGAGGGCTGCTTAGATGGCAAGGTCAGTTGACCATCTGACTTTTTTTTTTAAGATTTTATTTATTTATTTGACCGTGAGAGAGGGAACACAAACGGGGGAATGGGAGAGGTAGAAGCAGGTTTCCTGCTAAGCGAAGAGCCCCACACAGGGCTAGATCCCAGGACCCTGGGATCATGACCTTAGCCAAAGGCAGACACTTAAGGACTGAGCCACTCAGGCATTCTGAGCACCTGACCCTTGATTTTGGCCAGCTCATGAACTTAGGATCATGAGATCAAGCCCTGTATGAGGAATCCACTTCTGTTTCTTTCCCTCTTGCTCCCACTTTGCTCCTCCCCCGCCTCAAATAATCAATAAATAAATCTTTAAAAACTATAACGGTAGAGGGCACGTATTGCATGGAGCACTGGGTGTGGTAGATAAACAATGAATTCTGGAACACTGAAAAGAAATTTAAAAAAATAAATAAAAACTGGGGCGCCTGGGTGGCTCAGTGGGTTAAGCCGCTGCTGCCTTCGGTTCAGGTCATGATCTCAGGATCCTGGGATCAAGTCCCGCATCTGGCTCTCTGCTCAGCAGGGAGCCTGCTTCCCTCTTTCTCTCTCTCTCTGCCTGCCTCTTTCTCCATCTACTTGTGATCTCTCTCTGTCAAATAAATAAATAAAATCTTTTAAAAAATAAATAAAAATTTAAAAAATACAACAGTGATGTTCATCTGCATATATTTACATGGCAATTTGTTTATATTATTAAGTGAGTAAAGAGATTAGGAAATAGCAATTAAAGTATGATCTCATTTTTGTAAAAAAGAAATCCTACGTAGTAATAGGAAAAATTCTAGAAGAGTAATATGTATATCCTTTCTTTACAATGAATGATGACAAAGTTCCAGGTATGGAATTAACCTTTACATATTATTTCAATCCCCACAATAATTCTATTTAATCATTCATCATTAATTGATTCAGCAATCAATGTATATTTCTTGTCCCAAGGACTGTGCTAAATATTAGATACAACGTGAACCAGATGGACACAGTATCCAGTTTATAATATATGATAAAACCTAACCCTACAGATGAAAATTAGAGAAGTTGTCTTACTGATCAGAGGTTTGCTGGTCTAGCTTTGGTTTCAACTAAGTAAACACAGAGACTCATGAGGCTCCTACAGGTTCTAATTGCCACCAGTCTATTCAGGTGGATTTGGCACAGGAGCTGCAGTTTCCCAGTTTCCCAGGATAGTCCTCCTGGGGCCACTATCTTTGGTCCCTCAGATGAGGCCTCAAGGAGGTGAGATGCACAGTAGGTGGGTGCAGGAGCCCCAACCCCAAGTAACGGTTCCGTATGTGTGGTGTCCAGGGTTCTCCTAAGAATTACTACCACGATCAGGTATTTACAGTTCATTACAGTTTGCCCCAATGTGATGGAAGTTTGTCAATCCAAAGTCATTTTAATCATAAGCAATGCTACCTAGAAACACACTAAGTGTTTACTACTATTAGATTATGAGGGAAACAGTATCAGAGAGTGTAGGAAAGAATCATCCCGTGGAAGGGGAAAGGATTTCGTTAAGGAGGTATCCAATAAGCAAGTGGCAGAATGGATTTGAACTTCAGTCTGACTCCAAAGTCTAGCTTCTGCATTTTCCTCCCAGAGATACCAAAAATGATCTCTGGGAGGAGAAGTTTCAGACAACTTTTATTTTTTTCTTCATACTTTCTGAATTCTCAGACATTTTTTTTTTGTCACGAGCATGAGTTTCTTTTGTAATCAGAAATAAATATTTTTATTAAAAAGACTAACAACATGAAAACATACTTTTGCTATTGCATTAAGTGAAAGTAGCCAGAAACAAAATGATATATGCACTTGCATTGTGATCAGGATGATGTAAGAAGAGAGATGCCTGAGGAAGACGCTAAGCAAAAATATAAAACAGTTCTAACAATAATTGAGTCAGAATGGTTGGCTTGTGAAGGGCTTTATTTACTTATGTGTTTATTTATTAATGTATGTATGTATGTACGTTTCTGTTTTCCAGATTTTCTATGAAATACTTACGTTATTCTTGGATTAAATGAAATGCATTCAGTAAAAGAGAAAAGAAAATATATTTAGTTTATAAAGTGTTTGAAATGTAAAAACCAGGCCAACATCATGTAAGGTCATAGATTTACTCTGTTTTTTTGGTTGTTGTTGTTTTTGTATAGGTGAATATATTTAAGTAAAATTTAATTATGTTAGGGGTTCAGAGTTCTTAAATTATTTCTAAACACACCCATGGACATAAGTTGGGAAGCTGAATTAGAGAGCAGTTCTGTTCCATTCCTGACAGTCACCCATATAACTAGAAGATTTTGCCCAGTTCTCTTGCTATGTCCCCTCCCTGATCCCACTATTTCAGTGTTACTGTAACTTCCCTAGGTCTGGGTTCATGCAGTAGAATGGGAATACTATTGCTAAACTCCTTTCACATGTTCTTTGTCTATAGTTATTTTAGGATGTAGCTACGTAAGGCTTACTTTTCTTTCAAAACTCACATTTTGGGCTTTATATGATCCTTCTTTAGCTAGGGACTCATATAATTGGATAGCCGCTGTTATGTTTTGCATGCCAAAATTTCCAAATAGCAAAGCATCAGCCATTTTCTCCATAGCTTTCATGTTTCCCATGTCAGCTGCTTTGGCAAAGAATATGTAGGCTCTGTTTCAAAAATATGAAGGTAGAGGTTT
This sequence comes from Neogale vison, assembly GCF_020171115.1. Taxonomy (NCBI): domain Eukaryota; kingdom Metazoa; phylum Chordata; class Mammalia; order Carnivora; family Mustelidae; genus Neogale; species Neogale vison. The sequence continues at coordinate 39,171,942 of NC_058098.1, forward strand.
GATTATCAAAAATGTTTTTCTGTTCCCTCCTTCGCACTACTTCTCTCCAGCAAGTAGGATCAAGTTGTTATTGCTACTAATAATACCGTTTAGCTGAAGTCCATCACATCTACGGGTTAGTAGGTTTTTTTTCAGCTCTACCTTATCTAAGATTATAATTTCAGATATATCTGGCAAATAGTGAAGCTGGTGAAAGGAAGAAATATATAGGATACATCATGCCTCAAGCTTATTCACCAAGTGAAGTGAAAAATTGAGACACTTGTTCTAACATAGTGAACTCTCCCATGACCACCTGCATTATATGAATATTTGTTTAACAAAATAAACTCTGAAATATAAAACAACGTAATAAAAAATAATCAAAATTGGAGTGTCACTTCTAGAAGCTACTATCATGAAAACAAGAGTCCCTCTATATTCTGAAGTAATTTTCTAAAATAGAACATATTCCTCAGCATGCAAAGTCAGGCTGTGTGGAAAAACAATAACCAAATAAAACCCAGTGGTTATAAGGGCTCTAAAGTCTTGACTGTCTGGTTCAAAATCTGGGTCCACCACTTACTAGTTTGAGAGCTTCAGGCAAGTTATTTAACTTATTTTTTCCTCTCTCATCTATGGTGTGGGGATAACAATAGCCCTTACTTCATAGGGCTGTTGGGAAGATTCAATGAAATAATCCATGAAGTGCTTGGCATAGGACCTGGTACATAGCAAGCACTCAATAAATTTAGCTGCCATTATTATTATTTTTAGGACTACTGCATAAATTCCAAAGTTTTATAGCATGGTAATTGTTCTGTAATTAGTGGGTAAATGGTGTGAGAATTTAATGATTATAAATATAGATGCCATAGGACGGCCTTACACTGCATTTTCTGAGTCCCACTCAGAAATCATCTGGACCTGATCTGCCTAATAGGTAGTAATGGAAAGCCTTGCAAGGTCAAAACTTCTGTCAGAGACAAAGAATACTTTTGGGATTTATTTTTACTTTTTAAAATGAATTTTTAAAAATGATTTTATTTATTTATTTGACACAAAGAGAGATAGCGAGAGAGGGAACACAAGCAAGGAGAGTGTGAGAGGGAGAAGCAGGTTTCCCAGTGAGCAGGGAGCCTGATGCTGGGCTTGATCCCAGGACTCTGGGATCATGACCTGAGCTGAAGGCAGACGCTTAACGGCTGAGCCACCCAGGTGCCCCAAGGGATTTGTTTTTACTTTTATAACTTCCTTTTTGGTAGGAGTAAGAACAGAAAGCATTAACCTCTACCACTGACCTTGACTCAAATACAGGAACAAATACACAAATCTATCCTTGCTGCTCAGAAGGATCAGGAGACTCAGCTTTATGTACTGCTTATCCACACTGATGCTAAAATAATTTGCTCTTGGTGGCTGGAGCAGAAAAGAATGGGCTCAGACTGTTATCCACACAGGCTTTAGGGTTTTGGATGGCAACACAGAGAATAGACTCCAGTGGAACAAAAGAAGCCAGGAGGTCAAGCAAGAAATTAACCATGATCAGACCAAGCTAATATTCTAGGGACCAGAAGGCAAATAAAACAGAAGGTCTAAAAGTCATTGAATGCAAATGTCTGGCATTTGGAGATAGGCTAGAAATCAGACACAGACTCCCTGAAGTTATTCTGCCACATGGTTTGCTGCTGTAACCACATAGCCTGCTGGGATTAGAAGGGCACCCACATGGACCAGGACAGAGAAATCTGATGGGCTTCAGGAGCCAGCAGTATATACATTCAGTGATCCCAGGACGCAGCAAAAGTTTGTAAAACCAACGCATCTAGGCGTCTTTAACTCTTAAGGGAGGAGTGGATACCTCGGTCCCTTGTCTTGAAAGTCCAAGCTGATACAAGGAATACTAGAAATAGAATCCAGCGCTGAAGAAAGTTGTTGGTAAATTAGGTAGGATTAAGATCTGGGTTGCTGGGGGGAGGGGGGTTGGGAGAAGGGGGGTAGGGTTATGGACATTGGGGAGGGTATGTGCTTTTGGGTAAATTGGAAGGGGAGATGAACCATGAGAGACTATGGACTCTGAAAAACAATCTGAGGGGTTTGAAGTGGCGGGGGGGTGGGAGGTTGGGGTACCAGGTGGTGGGTATTATAGAGGGCACAGCTTGCATGGAGCACTGGGTGTGGTGAAAAAATAATGAATACTGTTTTTCTGAAAATAAATAAATTGGAAAAAAAAAAAACATGGAAAAAAAAAAAAAAAAAGATCTGGGCTGTAACCCCCAAGGGGGAAAAAGTAAAAGAAACTGGGAAGAATTAGATCCTCAAAAGAAAGTTCAGTTAGATATCTGGGTAACTCCTAAAGTATCTGGTACTGGATGCTAAGGTGGGTGCTAGGGAAGAAGGAGACTAAAAGCATTTCTAGGACTCATCAGAAACTTGGAGTAGAGCAGGAGCTTATCTTCAAATCTTCTTTGCTTGTGTTGCGGGGGGTGGGGGGGTGTAATTCTTAATGACAGCTAACCCTGGTTATCTCTGAGGCTTCTTGACTCCTGGAGACAAGTCTGTGTCTCCCTGACGTATGCTTGCTTAACATCTGTACTTCTAACAGCACTGACTTGTTAAACAATTTATAGCTGAATGAATGAATGAATGAATTGGGTCACAATGTGGATGTGGATGAGCCAAAAGGACTAGTAGCACCTCTGTCTTATATAAGAAGTGGTGAAGCAAAGAGGACACAGGATTGAGGAATGAATGGGAGAGAAATGATTCCTCTGTAGTCAGTAGGGTGTTCATTTTTCTTTCCCCTGACCAGAATCTTCAAGATGGCTAGACTGGGTGTAACTGGCTTAAGAGAAGAGCAGAATGTCTTGATATTTGGAGAAATTTCATTCAGTTTTCTCACAAATTCCTGAAATCTCTTGCTATGAGCAGATTTGGTTTCAGTTCTCTGTCAACTCAGAAGGGACTCAGCATTATGCACCCTCTCACGTAACTATGCTATGGCAGAAACAAGCTGCTCTTGGGGTACTTGGTAGACTCAGTTGGTAGATTATATGACTCTTGATCTCGGGGTTGTGAGTTCAAGGCCCATGTTGGGTGTAGAGATTACTTAAAAACAAGATCTTTAAAAAAAAAAAAAAAAAGCTGCTTTTCTGGCAATCTTGGGCAAGGATACACTGGGCAAGAATAGCCAGAGATTGAATCACACCTAGGTGGCATAAAGGCTCCTTCACTGCTGGGCAGTCTGCTTTCATGGATGGGTTTTCTTCCCATTCTTTAAGCCAAAGGGGAAGGTACCCATCAAGGTTAAGTAGATAGTTGGGAGCTTCCAAGAGTGATTTTGTCCCATTGGACTGAATCTCAGGTTTCCTTTCATTTAAAAGGGCCTACTCAGGGGTGCCTGGGTGGCTCAGTCATTAAGCAGCTGCCTTCGGCTCAGGTCATGATCTCAGGGTCCTGAGATTGAGCCCCACATTGGGCACTCTGCTCAGGGGCTCTCTGCTTCTTCCTCTCCCACTCCCCCTGCTTATGTTCCCTTTCTTGCTGTGTCAAATAAATAAAAAAATCTTAAAATTTAAAAAAAAGGGCATACCCAGTGGGCCCCTCATCTTGAGTTCATCTGCTATAGAGCTAATCTGAAACCTAATCCTAACCCTTTCTAGAATTTCATTGGTCTTTCATCTAGCTGGTCTGGGTTGAGAATTCTCTATTCTTACTCATCCATTCAGTGAGCACCTGAGTAAGCAGACTTCCTTATCAGGCAGGATTATATTTTGGGGGTCTGATTAAACCCCATCCTCATCATGACAGCCCCCAGAGATGCTCAATATGAAACCCAGGTTTTGCAGGGGATAGTTTCCTCTGCTCTTATAAGGAACTTCTAATTTAACTTCCCTTAGAGAGATGACCAATTCCTTTACTTCCTTCTTCTTGTCACCTTGGGAGAATTATAGAATATTTTTGACCTTCTATTTCCTCCTCTGAAATTTGGGAATAACAATTTATGCTTCACAATATCATTGTGAGCAATGAATGCTATTCTACACATAACTGCCCAGAACAATAAGTAGAACAAAGAAGGCACTTAATAAACGGAAGTTCTTCATAGTTGAAATGCCCCTTTATTCTCTATACTTTTATGCTCTTCTGAAAAGGTTTGAGCTTTAAGAAAGAATTCAGGAACTCTGCTGCTGCCCTGCCTAGGACACCTACCACAGCACTGGGATGCTTCCCCCAGAGCAGCTATGCCTGATCTGTGTGCAAACAAAAGTTGTCTCCTTGTTGGAGGTCCGGAGCCCATTCTTTTTGTTACTGTTTCAAGACACACTTATTTTCTTCTCTCCCATACCTTCTGCTTACCATTTAGAGGTCTAGAGTTAAAGACAAATGCTTATCTTCTGCTTACTATGTGTCAGGCACTGTTCTAAGAGCCTAACTGTACTATCCAGAACACAAGCAGGTTAAGTAACTTGCACAGGGATTACACAGCCAGTGAATGGGAGAACTTGGGGTTGATCTCAATGAGGTTTTAATTAGGGACTTGAGGGGTGACCTAATGTTGTGTCCCTCTACTGGGGGGACAAGATATTTCTGCCTCCCCTTTAGACAAAGTAGACAAATGAGTGCTCAGACAAATGAAAAGAGAAATGATGAATATGGAGTGAGACCATGTGGTCACGACTGGTTACTTCCCAGTTGTGTGTTTGTGATCACCTCACTTTAACATCCTTGAATCTCTCTTCCTAACTGTTTAAAGGTGGGGGAAATGAAGTTCTTCTTAACTCATAAGGCTGTTTGGGGGATAAAATGGATAAAAGGGACAAAATGGAGTCACATACTTGAAAACCATAAAGTACCCTACAAATGCTGAGTTAGGCAGAATAAAGCATTCTAGGGATGCCTGGGTGGCTCAATCGGTTGAGCAGCTGCCTTTGGCTCGGGTCATGATTCCGGCATCCTGGCATGGAGTCCCACATCTGGTTCCTTGCTCAGCGGGGAGTCTGCTTTTCCCTCTGCCTCTGCCTGCCTGTGCTCTCTCTCTTTCTGACAAATAAATTAGCAAAATCTAAAACAAAACAAAACAACAACAAAAAAGGCATTCTAAAACAACCTCTCTAATTCAAGTAACGTGTCTCTAATTCAAGTAACATGTCTTATTTCATTTGAAATACCTAATAAACTCAAAACAATATTTTTGCCTGAGTACTCAGATTAGTGCCTTAATTGTGCATTTCACTTAAAGTGTTGGGACCACAATTTCACATTCAGTTAGGTTTGTTTAGGCTGATAATTTTAGGATTCTTTAAACATCAATTGATTCTTTTAAAAACAAAAGCTTATGGGCAAATAAACTTATTTGTTATCCCAATAAGCTTTTAATGACAAACTAGATTTTGGATTGTTCTTTTTTCTTAGCCAGGAATTTAAGTTGGCTTAGGTAACTGGACAAAGACTTACTGTGCTTTTTGTTTCTGGCTTTTGGACTGCTGGAGAATCTTGATGCCCATCTTAAACAGCTGGTCTCCTTCATCTGTGAAATTTTGCTTTGGTTGCTTTCTTACTATATATGGACAAACAAGGAAAAATAACATTATTTGTATGTTTTATATTTTTAAAATAATGTGCTGCCATATTAGTTTGGGTTTTGCTCATGAAAATGTTCAGATGAACCTCCCCCAAATGTGCCACTTTGGCATGTGGATTATTTTGACCTGAATCCAATAAAGGCCAAAAAGACTCAGGAAGAGCTTTTTACCTCCTCCTTAATTGCCTCTAGGAGTTTAGATAGAAAGCCTGGTTCAGGAAGAGAGTTATTATTGGAGATAATTATGAAGAGTATGGGTTAGGTGTGGTAAGGTGAGGGGAGGTTGGCAGGGAATATTTATTCAACTTCCTCTCTGCCCTAATGTCTCTGCATGGTATGACAATCATTTGTATACCAAACATTTGCTCTTCCCATCTTCCTGTGAATTATCTTCCCTCTCTTTGAAGCTCCAGACCCTTACCTCCTTCTTAGCTCAAGAGGGCATATAAGGGGGCGTCTGGGTGGCTCGGTGGGTTAGAGCCTCTGCCTTTGGCTCCAGTCATGGTCCCAGGGTCCTGGGATCGAGCCCCACATCGGGCTCTCTGCTCAGCAGGGAGCCTGCTTCCTCCTCTCTCTCTGCCTGCTTCTCTGCCTACTTGTGATCTCTGTCTATCAAATAAATAAATAAAATATTTTTTTAAAAAAGAAAAAAGATGGCATATAAGGCTCCAGGCACCTGGGTGGCTCAGTGGGTTAAGCCTCTGCCTTTAGCTCGGTCATAATCTCAGGGTCCTGGGATTGAGCCCCACATCAGGCTCTCTGCTCAGCAGGGAGCCTGCTTCCCCCTCTCTCTGCCTGCCTCTCTGCTTACTTGTGATCTCTGTCTGTCAGGTAAATGAATAGAATCTTAAAAAAAAAAAAAGATGGCATGTAAGGCTCCGTTTCTCACATATATGAAATTAAATGTTTTCCTCCCATTGAGCTGTCTTATGTCAATTTAATTAATAAAGCAGCCAAAAGAACCTAGAAGAATAGAGGGAAAATGTTTCCTCCTTTACGCTCCCCTTATTTTTTAACCTCTGTATTTCAAGATCACCTTGCCTTTAGTTAGAATGTGGAAGCTACTACAAAAATTATCCTCTTCCTGTCTTCTGTGAAAGTGTCTGGAGGTTGGAGGAGATATTAAGATGCTTCTGATGGCAGGAGGGAGAGAGATGATCCTAGTCTGGGAAAGAGATGCAAGTTTCCGCAAATACAAAGTGGGAAGCAAGGCCTCTAGGGAAAGGGACTGCTTGGTGTACCCTAAAGAAAGGATCTTAGACATCAAGATCTCATCTCTCAGACTCCTTTGTCTGATCATTGACCATAAACCTTAGAACGATAAGATTCCAAGACAACGTGAGGACATGAGCAATGGGCATCTCCTAGAAAAGTAGCGTACATCTAGGATTGGAGGAGAGAATCTCCCTGAAAATTTTGCTCTCCCCAAGGCTCATTCTTCCTCCTTGACAACCTTTCTAAGACCTTGGGGAAAACACACAGAAAGAGTACCAATAACAACTTGCCTTTTGGGAATGAGGACACAGAATTACTTTTTTAGGATTTAAAGAAATTAAAGTAATGGAATTTTACCTGCTACAATAATAGTATTTCTCAGACATTTGTATAACACATCACAATTTTCAAGCCATTGTTATCAGTGTACAGTGTGGGAAGCTATTTGGAAAAAGAGTCAGCTTTACAGCCCTCATTCTACCCCCAGAGTGAACGTGCACACCCCCACCCCAATACCTTCCACATCACAGCACAGTGCCTCTTGAAGTCCATTATGACACTCAGTGAAACCTCTGATTAGGTGAACCATGCCTGAAACCATTTAAAAGAGGCATTTTGAGATTTGATGCTTCATTAACAAGACCACAAAGATCTTTAAGTGGTTCCTGTTTTTCTTCTTCCTGACAAACCATCAGAGTTGTTCTTTTATAAATTTAAAAAAAAAATGTTTTTAACTTAAAAGTTAATTTGCAATTATTTTGAATGCTTCAAGTTATCCAATCAATTCGGTAACACCAGACACTTTTAGCATTTAATTTTTGCTTTGAGTTATATGCTACCTATAGTCATGATTAGAGAGGAAAAATAATGGGAATAACCTACTAATCTGTGTTTGGAATAGCAACTGCTTCTATTACCATGCTTTCAAAGAGCAAGAATACATTTTGAAAGGTTGTCTGTGCATGCATATACATATGAGAAATGATTTACACTACAGATTTCTACTCATGGCTTTTACTTTAATTTGTAATTCTTTTTTTGGCTTCCCAAATGTATTGAAATACAAGTTTTCCTTACTATAAGAGTGCTCAACTGTCAGATAAAGTTATCTTGACAGCCCTTTAATTTCCTTTTTATGGTTTAACCATTTCCAAATTTGAGGAAAGCATAGTTAGGAAATGACTTGAGGAGACCATTCCGAGCTTGCTATAAAGGACCTTCCTGAATCTGGAATCCTCTGAACACCCAACTAGTGGATGCCTGTGTTCTGTCCTGATAGGGGTTCTAAGCTGACAGGGAAAGTGGTGGGAATGACCCTTAGGAGTAAAAGAGGGCAGAGTAGGTGTGCCAGAGCAGTATTTCATACAGCAGCAAATATGGGAAGTGCTTCAACTAGATGAATTTGTATTTCAGTGTTTGTCAGAGACATATTTGTAAGAGTTCTTGACATGTTATTACTTCTGCAGCCTTAATTATTATTTCATAACCATCTTGGATGCTATTACAGTATGAATTGTTAAGTCCTAATTCCCAGCATCTCAGAATGTACCTGTATTTGGAGTTAAGATCTTTAAAGGGATAATTAAGTTTAAATGAGGTCATTAGGGTGGGGTCCTAAGCCAATATGACTGATGTCCTTATAAGAAGAGAAAGACATATCAGGGGCATACAGTACTAAGAAAAGGCCATGTAGGGACATACTGAGAAGGTGGCCATCCATAAACCAAGGAAAGAAGTCTCAGTATGAAACCAAACCTGCTGACCTTTGATCATGGACCTCCAGCCTTCAGAACTGTGAGAAAATAAATTTCTGCTTGTTAAGCCATCTTGCTTGTGGTATTTAATTACGATACCCCTAGCAAAATAATACAGATGCCAACTCTGGATTGCCTGGAAAACAAGCTGCTCTTTCTCCCTGTGGGAAGAGATAGACCCAGCTCAGCTTCCCATCAGATCAATGGCTACCTTTTAAAAACAGGAAGGACCGTAATTTCCCATGGTCCTCCAATGTTTCCAGGTGCTGGACATCTGACTTTCCCAAGGCAGCTGGGTACCCAAGTAGCCCACCTCTGACAAGGTCACTTTCTCATGATTATACTCAAGGTAGGCAGTTTAGTAGGCAGACCTTCCATGTGTCCAGCAATCCTCAAACCCAGCTCACCTCTCTGTGAGATGATGGAAGAACTGGGATTCTATGCCTTTTCTTGTAGACCCTCCTACTGTAAATTTCTCTAATCAAATCTATTCCTTAATCCCTGTTCCTTGTTGTTGTGGAATTCATGAAGAAGAATCCTCTTATTAAAAAGAAAAGAAAAGAAAAGAATCCTCTTTTGATAAGGAATAGAAGCAACAAAAACGGGCCCACTTGTTTGCTGTAGGAATTAATGATAAGAGCTTATTCTCTGTCATTCATACATTTACTTGTCCACTTAACTGGTATGAATTGAACACTTATCATGTGTTAGACACAACGCTAGATGTTGTATTTCCAAAGATAATGGAGACGAGGTCTCAGTCTGGTAGCAGAGACAGACCGGTTTCCCAAAAATTGCAATGCCATTGTAAAATGGCACTCTGTAATAAGGCACTGTGGGAGTACAGGAGCCTTGTTTGTTTGTAAGCAATAGAAACCTAATCTGATTGACTTAAGCAAAAGGAACTTACTGGGAGGCTGTTGAAATCTCATAGTCAATGGGGTCGGTCAGGAATCAAAGCTCTCTGGAAGCCGAGACAGAGGCTGCTACAGGATGGATTGAGATCCAATCCTTTTAGGATCTTCCCCTCTTTACTCCAGACTCCAGGATGATTCTGAAGGGTTTAATTAGGGAAGATAAGCCTTCTTATCACGTTCCTATAAGAATGTATCCAGTGGGGAACACTTATTTCCTCAAAAGGAAATTGGGATGGTGAGAAAAGTAAAATGGATGATGGGAATCTTCCAAACAGCAAACGCCCCCTTAGGCACCCTACTCTCACTAAGGGAGATAAAGAAATCTTCACAAATGAAAGGACACTTTAGATAGTTCTTGAAAGGTAGAAAGGAGTTTTTTCAGGCCAAGAAGACAAAGCTGGCATTCCATTTGGAGGAAGCAATCTACACAAATGAACCATGGGTATGAAACGATAAGAAGGGCCGGTGTGTCCTAAATAAAGGGCCGGGGTGCCTGGGTGGCTGGCTCAGTTGGTTAAGCAGCTGCCTTCAGCTCAGGTCATGTTCCCAGGGATCATGGGATTAAGCCCCATGTTGGCTCCCTGTTCAGTGGGGAGTCTGCTTCTCCCTCTGCCTCTTCTTGTTGCTCATGCTTTTTCTCTCTGTCTAAAATACAATGCAGTAGAGTACAATACAATACAATACAATACAATACAATGAGGGTTTGAAGGTCATGTTTGGCCCTGTGATCCAGGCTCGCTGTGGGAGTAAGCGATACTGAGGGGAGTGGACAGAGAGGTGAAAAGGAAGTGGGAGAAGGGAACTGAGGTCATGGTGAAGGTGAAGCCAAGTTTGTAGGAAAAAAAGAAGGGGCAGAAGTGGCAGGAAGGTGGTTTTGGTCAGACAATTATTTTTGAGTTTGAAATTATATTGGTGAAATACCTCCGCATGTGGCTGGTAAATGACTGATGAGAAACAGAAACAAAGATTATTGGAACTGAGAAGGTCTAGCAAATAAGACAAAGTCTTTCACATGGACATTCAGCCCTGCAGGGTACTGGTGGCATATAGCCATTAACTTACTGATGTGAGGGTGGCAGCCTAACTCCTTGCCTATGGAAAGAGGGGAAATCCTCTAATGCAATTCACTTTTTTTTTTTTTAAGATTTTAAAATTTTATTTTTTGACAACAAGAGAGACAGAGAGAGAGGGAACACAAGCAGGAGGAGTGGGAGAGGGAGAAGCAGGCGTCCCGCTGAGCAGGGAACCCGATGCGGGTCTCCATAGGTCCCAGGACGCTGGGATCATAACCTGAGCCGAAGGCAGATGCTTAACTACTGAGCCACCCAGGCACCCCGCTTTTTTTTTTTTTTTTTTAAGATTTTATTTATTTATTTAAGAGAGAAAGCGTGAATGAGAGAGAGCAGAGCAGGGGAGAGGGGCAGTGGGAGTGGAAGAAGTAGACTGCCCAGTGAGCAGGGAACCTGATACGGGGCTTGATCCCAGGACCCTGAGATCATGACCTGAGCCAAAGGCTGACAATTAAGCAACTGAGTCACCCAGGTGCTTCGCAATTCACTCTTAAAGCCCTAAATTTCTCCTGAAACCCTCTCTTTGCCCAGCAGCTTCCCTTGCCCTATCCTGCATTCTTTACTCTCTTCTATGCTTCACCACAAAATCCTAAACAAATAGTATTTAAATCATCTAAAAATAGCAAAAGGAAAAAGAAAAATAGATTCATGATTTTGAATCTCAAATTATAGCTACCTCAGAAATGACATAAAGTCTCATTGAGAATTAAAGGAATTAAAAATTAAGCTAGGAGATAAACGTCCTTTAGTCTGACTAAAAATCAGGTGCTTTCAACATTAAAATGATACAAAGAGATGAAAATGGGAAGTTCTTTCCCTTGCGGAAAATCTTGCCTACACAGGCACTGTATCTTTCTTAATTTCAACTGAATTTGATATAAACCAACTTCAGCTTCTGATTTTCTGAATAATGCTTCAGAAAAGCTCTTCACATTTGCCCTTAATGTGTGCCAGGAAGATACAATACCAGATAAGAAGGAAGAATAATGATCCATTACTAAAAATAACATTCTATCTCAAAAAGAATGACTCAGCAAAGAGTTTAGTCAGATAAAGATGTAATCAACTCAAATGCACTTGCATAAGAGCACAGAGATTTACAATAATCAAGTTTATTCACACTGTCCCTAAATCATTGCTGTAAAATATAAACACCTCCAGTGGTAGTGCTAAGAAATGGTAGACAAATTGTGTTGTAAGTAGAACAATATTTTCTCCTCAAATATCTACTAAGCAAAACTTGTAATAACAAGGATTCTGACTTTCAAAGACTAATTCATGGCATAAAACTCTTTAATTTAGCAGAAAGAAATATGGTTTATAAAATTAAAAAAAAAGAAAAAAGAAATATGGTTTATAAAACGAGTTGTCAAAACTAATAATTATAAGTTAAAATAAAAGCTAACATTTATAAGCCACTTAGGGATCAGGCAGTTTTTTTTACTGATGTTAAGAGCAAGGAGCTATTATTATTCTTGTTTTATAGAAGAGGTGATATAGGCACAGAGAGGTTAAGTAACTTGCCCAACGTCATACAGTTGGTACCAGGTAGTTAAGGATTCAAATACAGGCAGTCTGACAGTGCAGTCTGCTTAGAGCTAAACTAAATGCAGAATTATGTGAGAGACGCAAAGTCACTATTATTGAAAATTTTGGAAAAAATGGGTCTAAAATATATTAAGAAATAAATTTATTGTAATTTAAGTATTTTAAGCAATTGGTTATTTATGGTTACACTTCTTTTATCTAACATTATTGAGAGATGTGTTTCATATAAATCATCTTTTTCCCATTAGATGAGTCATATCCCTTTTTATTTTGATTGTTCTCTGACAGAAATCTGTCTAAAAATTCTACAAAATATCCATCCACCTTCCAACAGAAGATGATGAGCATGATTTAACCTGGTCTAGAGGATTCAGAGCATCATTATGCACACCTGATCATTCGCAGTCCAGTTGGGTTGGACATGATTACTTAAGAAGACAGTGCTTGTGGGAGACCTTAATGGGAAGTCGTTTAGTAATGAGTGGGAGCAAAAGGGACAAGAGGAAGATGGTGACATGCTGTATTCTTACCCTCTGGGGGGTAAGAGTGCCTGCTCTCTGGGTAGATAATTAGCTGCACTTGCTAATTTGCATCATCTTTCATTATTGTTTCCCAAAGGGTAAATGGGATAATTTAAAGTGGTACACACGTGAACTTTAATATTTTGATAGTTAATATACTTTATATTCATCTATAGATTCTACTTGTCACAAGTGATACTCATTTTCATTTTTTTCTTCTAAAAAATTAACCATGAAATATTTAAACTTGGGTAAAAGATTAGAAGGCATACTCATCAAAATTTTGAGTGACAGAAAACTAGGAGAGAATAACTGATGAATTGATGTCATCGATAGGTTGGAATAATAGTCCAAAGTGAACACAATGAAACTTAACAGACATTGGTGTAAAATCTTATACCTAGATTCAAAAATTTAGATGAACACATAGAGATCAGGAGATTCTTGGCTGTGATTGTCAATTTTATCTGTCTACTTGGCTAGGCTACACTCCTGTTATTAAATTAAACACTAATCTACTTGTTGCTGGGAGGGTATTTTGTAGATGTGATTAATACCCACAAGCAGGGGACATTAAGTAAAGGAGTTAAGCTGGGTTTGCCTGATTTAATCAGTTAAAAGGTTTTAAGAATTGTACTGAGGTTTCCCTGAAGAAGAAAAAATTCAGCTCCTTCCAGAGAGTTCCAGCCTGCTCTTCTTGACAAACTACCTTCTGGATTCGGACTTGCCTAGCCAGCTACCATAATCACATCAGCCATTCCTTGTAATAAATCCTTTAATATATATCTTCTACTGGTTCTTTTTTTTCTAGTTGAGCCCTGAATAATACACAGGCTTAGTACATTCGGATGAGAAAAAGATTTCAATTCGCTCTAAGCTTGTTAAGAATCATCACTGTGAGTGGGTGCCCAAAACAACAAACAGGATCTTGGAAACAATATACAGAAGCTACACTATTTGGGGAGGGAGGGCAACAACTCCCGTGAAGGAATCCATAGAGGAGTTGTTCTGTCTAACTCCTCTGACATAATTTAATACTGACTAACACCTAATATCACTGAAGGAAGCAGTTCTGGTTTAATGTTAATAACTCTGTAAGAAATAAATGTATTAAATAATGTCATAAGCTACATTGAATGATATTGTGAGCTTAGTCACAGGCATCTACCCAGGAGCTGCCATAAATATCTGATGAAAAATACTAGACTAGATAACCTCCAAATTTCCCTAATTAATTCTACAATTCTGTAATTTTACTTTTATTTTTATTATTATTATTATTTTAAATATTTATTTATTTGACAGAGAGAGAGAGATCACAAGTAGGCAGAGAGGCAGGCAGAGAGAGAGGGGGAAGCAGGCTTCCTGCTGAGCAGAGAGCCAGATGTGGGACTCGATCCCAGGACCCTGAGACCATGACCTGAGCCGAAGGCAGAGGCTTAACCCGCTGAGCCACCCAGGTGCCCTATAATTTTACTTTTAATACCTACGCTTCTATTGTATGCTGCTAAAAGTCCTCATACTTGTAGTTCATGCTAATTTCCCTTGTCTAGAAAATCTGGTGTGTTGGATGTCTTCTTACTGGCTTTCTAGATCCACTCCATCCTTCTCTATGCCCTGGGACATTAACCCATGTGGACTGCACCAATGGGCTTCCTTCCCCTCCGGCTTCTGATTAGGTTTAGTTGAAAGGCAGCAGTAGGAAGTATGAAGGGACGAGAGTGAGGTAGTGATATTTATTCCCTGGCTGCCCAGTCTGGTTTGCTGCACACTGGCTTAATCCCTTGTTCTGAGGTCATAGGTCTGTTAGAGAGCTCCCTCCAACATACCTCTTGGTTTCTTTCTCAGCATTCTAGTAGCCACTATAGCCGTCACCCTTCAGGCCCAGGGTGCTAATGCCATTGGTGTTACTAGCCTGGGGATTACTTTGCAGTTTCCTTTTATCCTGTCTATACTTTCAGAAATAGACCCTTTATTAAACTTGTCTTAAATGACTCAATTTAAATGTGTCATTTGCTTCCTGTCAGAACTCTACCTGATACATCAAGTAACTCTTCAGCTGAGCAGTGAAGCAGTCTTTTAGAGTAAATATGGAGGAAAATAGTCTTAAAATATTAAGATTATAAAAAAACATATATCAAAGCAAGAATCTCATAAAAAATTATCAACTAGAAACAAGAGTCCTTTCAGTTCCAAAACTAACCTCTCTCTCCTCTGGAATCCCTTAGTTCTCAATTTCTATCTGTTGCCCTTATTAGTCATGATCACCTTTCTATATGTACTTCTGTTAAAAAGAAAAATTTTCTGATTTATGTAAATCTTCGGAAATGGATATTATGACTGTTATAAGACAGGGCTTCTCAAATGTCCATGGGATATTTGGATAACCTGTGATGAATGCAGATATATTCTCTAGAGGTCTGGAAAGAAGGAAGGCATTTTTTTGAAGTCTTAGGTATGATATCAAAATATGAATTTTGAAATCTATTGCATACATTATAGCAGTTAGTTGTTTTTAACTATTCACTTCCCTTTAAACCTTCAAGTAAATTTGGGGCTCAGGAAATTGCAGCATCTTTATCATATAGTTCAATATTTGCTCAAAGCCATATTGAGAAGCACAAGATTAAAATTTCTTGATATTGTCAGCTTACTTTTGTGAGAGGCATTCGGCATAATGGTTAAAACCTAGAGGATTTTGGCACCAGACCATCTAAGTTCAAACCCTAGTTTTCCTACTAAATATTTTCTGTGATGTTAAGCAAATTATTGTTCTGTGCTGTAGGTTTCACATCTTATAGATAATAGAACCTATCTTAAAATTGGGTAAAACACTTAAAACAATATGGAAAATGTTTAATTAGAGATAGCTTATTATTTATTATTCTTAGGTATAATATAACCACTTCCACATAAGGGAAAGAGTTCTTTTTTGAGGAGTGGCATTACTTTCCCTTTTATTTTTTATTTTATTTTTTAAATTCCAGCGTAATTAACATACAGTTTTATATTAGTTTCAGGTGTATAATATAGTACTCTTTTTGACAGCAGAAGCTTCCTCAACAGTCTCTACTTACCTTACTTGCCAAATCAATCAATCCTTTTCATTTCTTCTATCAAACTTAACTTATTTACTGATGTCCACAGCACACTGAATGCTAGCAGATTGTAGGATTCTCTTTAGTAAATGTGTACATTTCTGTTCCCCAACCTTGCATGCTTACCAAAGATCAGGAGTGTTTGTTCCCAAACTTATCTGTGTCAGTTTTACTGTTTATTAGAACTAAGGATTTAATTAAATACCTGTAAACTGATTACATATAAGTGCAAAAAGAAAATGTGTTTCTATGTAATGTTATTGAAAAACAGTGAGAGCCATTAAAAATGATCCACTTTAATTATAGGTGAAGCATCTATAAATGACTGAGGAAAAAGTCTGAAAATATCTGGAAGGATTCTGCTCACAGAATGTTCCATAAGTGTCTTTAGTTTCTTATTTCCTTAAAAACTGGATTTGGGAAATCATAGATGATGCATTTGAGTGTGGTTTATACTAGAAAAGCTACTAATAGCATTTCAGTATTCAGTATTTCAGTAGATCAATGCTAAATAACAGGCAAGTTGTATTTCTATGTCAAAAAATGGTCAAGTGAATGTTTCAATGTATATGATTTAGATTTAAAGTAAATTTAAGATATGTACATACATTTATAATGCAATTAAAAACTGATATCATTAACTTTTCTCTGCCATAGAAGTTTCCCTCTCTTAAATAAGATGTTAATAAAGTAGAAGTTCATATATATCTGTTATAAAAGATATATATCAACTTAAATACTAAAAATGATTCCTAAATTTTATAAATGAGGGCAAGTTAACTCCTATACATAGAAGTTATGGAAAACAATGTTTATATTTTCTAGTTCCTTCTTGCATCCAGAGAAATCTATCAACTAAATGGCTATGCTTTACTAGGAAGAATTCTAGATTGCTAGACCAGAAAAAAAAAAAGAGGGCATTATATTGATTTTGGTTTTGTCTAAAGTCTGAGTGTTTCTATTAGCAGAATAACTGATAAATGCTTTATCCACATAATTTTGGAGATTTTTTTTTAATCCAGGAGTTCTAATTATCAGCCTTGCTTATTACTATCAGAACAAATTCTGAATCTAAAAGAAGCTGACAAAATTTAAAGCTTTTGTGTGTATGAATATTTATGACTATATTCTAATACTTTTCAGAAAGTAGCTCTAAAATTTTATTTTAGATTACATGAAGTCGTTTTTCATTTACATGGTAGAGGGAATTCTACCTATAATAATTTTTTAAAAAGATTTTCTTATTTATATGAGAGAGAGAGGGAGAGAGAGTTTGGAGAGAGAGGCAGAGAATCTTTAAGCAGACTCCGTGTTGAGCCCTGAGGCTTGATATGAGGACCCCAAGATCATGATCTAAGCTGAAACCAAGAGTCAAACACTCTTGGTTTCAAGACTGACTGAGTCACCCAGGTGCTCCTACTTACAATGATTTGTATTTCTTTTTGAGATATCTTTATTTTGAATTCCTTTTATTCTTAATTTACGTTGAATCTTCTTTTTTCCTAAAGCATTTTCTCTTTGATAGATCACTTTAATCAATTTTCTTCGTTCCATTACGTGTGATAAAAATTGTTTGAGTTCGTTCACTGATACCTACAAAAGAAAAGATTTTTGCTCATTTTTTCATGGGTAACTTTTCAAAATGATACAAGAATATGAAAACTTTATCTGTTTATCTCAAAAATACTATTTAATGCAATCACTCTAATTCCTGCTTATTTTAAAGATTTTATTTATTTTATTTGACAGAGAGATCACAAGTAGGCAGAGAGGCAGGCAGAGACAGAGGGGGAAGCAGGCTCCCTGCTGAGCAGAGGGGCCCATGCGGGGCTCGATCCCAGGACACTGAGATCATGACCTGAGCCGAAGGCAGTGGCTTAATCCACTGAGCCACCCAGGCGCCCCAATTCCTGCTTATTTTAAATCCAAATGATGATTCACTTCACTTTAAGAATTCATATCTTTTATGAATAAAAACCTTTTAAACTTCTTGCATTTTCATCTGAACTTCAGAGCCACACATTAAAACCTGAATGTTATCAACAAAATAAAATGGTAAGAGAATTTAACCAATTTTACCCTTCTAGTGGTAAGTTGTCATGGTAATATCAATTGTGTGAGCTAAAAAAAAAGGAAGATGTTGGTATTCCTTATACATTACAACAAATTTATAATGGTCGTATAGAGATAGTATAGAATATATAATGGTAGATAGTATAGAAAATCTTGTCACTGTATGGAGAAAAATCTTAAAAAATGTTTTCCAAAGTACTTTCCAGAAGTTATATAATTAATCTATTTTAACTAAGGAAAGGGGTTTGGAAGGATTGTTTTTGAGTAGTAGAAAATAATGAAGATTTTAAGAGAGAAGATTGAAAAGCTTTATGGAGATACATGTTCATAATTTATATATATACTTTTTCAGGAAAAATTGTATTTGGAGACAAAAAAAATCCTTTATTTGTCAACCATTATTTCCAAGAAGAGTAAAGGTTTTTGTTTGCCTTTTTATACAGTATCACAATTTAAACTTCCTCTTTTCAAGATCACTTTCTGGAATGCCTAAAATGCTTTCCTCTGTAGTAGCAAAGGCATCTGAACAGTGGCTCAGAGGTTAGAGCCTGTAGAGACATGGAGTCACGAAAGGACTTATAAAAAACCCAGCAAACCAGCTATATTGAGATATAATTCACATACTGTAATTATACATGTATAATTGCACGTTTAAAGTGTACAGCTCAATGGTGTTTAGACTACTCACAGAAGTGTGTGACTAGCACCACAGTCAATTTTAGAACATTTTTATCACCTTGAGAAGAAACCATGAATCCTTTAGTTATTCGCCTTCCTATTCTCCCCTTCCCCTACCCCCAGCCTCAACAACGACTAATCTGTGCTTTGTCTTAATGGAGTCCCCTATTCTGGATTTTCATATGAATGAAATAGTATCGTATATAATATATTATATGGGTTTTTGTGACTGACTTCTTTCACTTAACATTTTCCAGGCTGATCCCATGTTGTAGCATATATCAGCAGCTTATCTTTTTTTTTTTTTAAGATTTTATTTATTTATTTGACAGAGATCACAAGTAGGCAGAGAGGCAGAGAGAGAGAGGGAAGCAGGCTCCCTGCTGAGCAGAGAGCCCGATGCAGGGCTCGATCCCAGGACCCTGAGATCATGACCCTCGCGAGCCCAAGGCAGAGGCTTAACCCACTGAGACACCCAGGCACCCCAGTTTATCTCTTTTTATGGCTGAATAATACTCCTTACATGGATATTCTACATTTTCTTCATACATTTGCCTGCTGATGGACATTTGAGCTGTTTCCAACTTTTGGCTAAAATGAATAATGGTGCTATAAACATTCATGTACAAGTTGATGTGTGGGTATGGAAGGACTTTAAATGTGATTCTTCTTACTGAAGGGTGGCCAGATTAAGCAATTACAAAGACAAAATGCCCAGTTAAATTTGAATTTCACACAAGCAGTACATTTTTTTTGAAAGTGTAAGAATGTAACCAATATTGCATGTTAATAGACAGACCCAGTGTATAAAATGCTCAAAAATCAATGGGTGGGTGTTCAAGTCAGTGGCAGCTCTGCTCTGTGCTGTCGTTCAGAGACCCAGGCAGGATGAGCCTCTGCCAAGTTTCAGCATGTGGATTCAAGGTTTCCCTGAGCATTTACATCTAGCAGACAGAAAGGGAAAGAACATCGAAGATCACGTGCAGAAAGGGGTTTTATTTTGTTTCATCTGGTTTTCTCCTTTTTCTTTTCTTCAATAGGCCAGACCTGGAAGTTGCAAAGGGTGGCATTGATTTTCCATTGGCTGAAACTATCACATGGCATCACCCAAATGCACAGGGAGAATGGAAACATAATATACCTGGGTATCATGAAGAAGAGCATGTGGACTTTTATGAACCTCCAGCATTCTTTGGTATAACTGGGTGAACATATGTCATTGCCATTAAAAGAAACGCAATGTTTCAATTTAAAAATAGTCAACAGCTTTGTCGAAGAGGCAGTTACAAGTTTGGCAAATGCCTCTGATTGTCCAGTGTCATTCCTCCTATCTCCTCCTTCTACAGAGGCCATTGCTTCAAGGTTTTGATTCCTTTCCCACCTGGTAGGAGTGGGCAGAACAACTGCCAACCAGTGTGTTAGGGAGCCCAGCAGACAGAGAGCCTTTCTCTAACCCTGGAAGGTGCCCAGAGATTACATAATTCAATAATAAGTATTAATTAAGTGTTTATCTCAGGCCCTGTTCTAAGAACTGGGGAGACCGTCATAAACAAAAAAAAATTCCCTGCACTCAAAAGCTAATGTTCTGGTGGGGAAGAAAATAGACAACTAATCAATGGTTAAAAGCAGGTTGTTGTTGTTGTTGTTAAGAGTAGAGATGGAGCACTGGGTGTGGTGAAAAAATAATGAATAATGTTTTTCTGAAAATAAATAAATTGGAAAAAAATAATAATAGAGAAAAAGAAAAAAAAAGAGTAGAGATGGAATTGATAAAAGTTGGTGTTATTTGGTATAGGATGGTTAGGGACAAGTTCTCTGATAACTTTTGAATAGATCCCTATGAGGGTAAGGAGGGAGTTAGTCCTACAAATACCACAGGGAAGACTTCTGGCAGAGGAAACAGTAAAAGCAAAGGCCCTGAGGCATGAGCATACTAGTGTGGTAGTGAGATGGTGCAGCAGCTGCAGAATGGGAGCGGGGGAGTAGTAAATAAGACAGAGGGAGCTCTGAGGCTGGCGTCAGGATTCTGTGTGAAGGGCAGACTTTTGGAGGGTTCTGAGTAGAACAGTGATAATGACTGACTTACATTTCAAAAAGATCACTGTGGCTGCTGTATAGAGAATATTATGTGTTGGAGAAAGGGTGGGAAAAGAGAGGTTACTGAAACGAACTGGTTGAGAATTGATGGCCATGAAGTAAGAAAATGGTAGGGGGAAGTGGTGATAGTGGTTGGTTTCTGAATGTATTCAGAGGTATTACTGGCAGGATTTTGTGTTGAAGGATTTATAATGTATATTTTAGTTTTCAAGCAGCAAACCCAATGGAAGTCTGTTTCTAAATGCTAAGTTTAATGTATGTGCTTTGGAAGTGTTTTTAAACTCCTAAGGGCCATTAAAGATTAACCACAGCTCTCAATCACAGTGACATGATGTTCCAATAATGCCTTACCTAGCTCTCCTGCCTCTTCGCTCCCTGTCTCCTGAAGATTCATGGCTGGATGAGTTTTTCTTATGCATCTGTTTGAACATATCACTGCCCAACTCAGAAACCCTCAGTTCTCAGTGACAACAGGATAAAATCAAAATTGTTTGGACAGAATCTAAGGTTCTTCTTAGTCTAGCTTAAAAATGACATAGTAACCTTACTTCTAATGACTCCCACACCTAAATGGACATCCACAACAACCAAACTCTTCTACTCCCTGCTTCCCAAATAGAAGAGCTTCTTTCTTACTTTCTCATTCTTGCTTATTCAGTTTTCATTGCTTCCTCTTTTCTATTATCTCAAATATCACTCCTATTCCTAGACCTACCTCAAATTCCTTCTACCCAAAGCCCTCCATTCCACTCTTCAACAGTGATCTTGCTTCCCTCCCACCTTACAGTGCCTTCCCTTCTTAGTTAGCAGTAGCTCACTGCTCTATGGTCTCTCCAGCTGAGATCATTCCAGAGCATACATTTCACATTTTATCTGCTCAATTAATTACAGATGTTACATAAAATTTTTTATATAGTTCTCATCTCAAGTAGAATGTAAAGGGTAATCCTTGAGTAAAGGGGATCCTAATGAATGTGTGGGTTTCTTTATTTGGGGGAACTCTCTTGTTTTCTTAAAGCCCATGAAAGGTAGAAGCATCCTCTCCTAAGTGAGACTAACCATCTGTGGGCTTGGAGAAAAGAAAGTTTGAATTTATCTTACCGTACATTTAATCTTAATATATTTGTGGCTAGATCATGCTTTTTAATGGCTAGATGCATTTCTATTCTACTTTGCCTGAAAGCAAAAACAAACACACAACGACAATACTGGGATGCAGAATACATTTTTAATAGCTTCCTATTTAAAAGAGTAAGCTGTCTGCCAAGGCTAGAGGTTTGACTTAAGGTTTTTTTTTTTTTTTGGTTGTTGTTGTTTTTGTTTGTTTTTTTGCTTTGACTTAAGGTTTTTCACATTGTTTTGTTTGGATGGTAATTAATAAGTTTTATTCTTAAAACAACACAAAAGTTTACTTTTTAAACAGAGAAACTTTAACATATGAACAGACAACTTATTCACAATTGTTCAACATAATTACTTATACTCCAAAATAAATTTGTTAGAAATTTTAAAAATTTCATTTATATTTCCTTCTTAGTATTTTTTGTTCCACTAATTAACTGTGTCTAACTGATTTGTTCCACTAATTAACTGTGTCTAACTGTGGGCAAGTTAATTAACTCCTCTGTGGCTCAGTTTAAAATAAACACAAATAGTAAACATAAATGTAAAATGGGGGGTAATAATATTGCCTACATCATTGGATTATTGTGAGGATCATGTAAGTTAATACATATGAAAATCCCTGTATATAGAAAATATTCCACAAATATTAGCTATTATGATTATTATTATATTGACTATAAACAGACTCAATGTTAATAAATGTTACTGCTTTTCTGTTTCAGATTCTAAACCACTAGGACCTAGATAATTTGGCTATTTAATTTGCTCTGTTCATCAGTGAACTAAGATGACTTCAGCCTGGGAAATCAGTAAACATTATTATTATTATTTTTGAAATATAGTTTTTTAATCTCCTAAGCAGAATATCTAAACACCTTTTCATTAGCAGAAAATATTTTTTTTAGCAGAAAATATTTTTAGACTATATATTTTTCTGGACTAATTTCACTTAAGGACAGTAAACAACAATTTCAGCATATCCTTGGACCCCACTGTTGCTAGAAATGTCTTTGATGCTGAATATAAGTTAGCCCCCAAATTTTCAATAGCAACAACACAACTAGTGTTAATAGGACTTTAATAGCCTCCTCAAATAATTTCTGGGAGGCAACAGGTATGAAACAATTAAGTAATGAACCAATCTGTTCTTTAAGAGCTGTAAGAATTAGTGATTCATTCATTCAGTATATTTATGCTGGGCATTCACTAGGAATTGGAAGGTAGAATGGCAAATTAGACAGGGGAATCTGTCTGATCTTATGGAACTTCCATTTGTCTGTGAGAAAGCAATAACCAGTAAACAAATAAATGAACAAGTTAATATCAGGTGTCAATACATGCTATGAAAAGATTAAAACAAGGAGCTGTAAAGAGTGAAGTACAGGATGAGGAAGGGTTGGTGCATAGCTAATTTAGACTGGATGCCCAAGAAAAGCCTCATGAAGAGGTGACTTTGAAGCCAAGAATTTAATGACAAGAAAGCAGTCCTGCATAGTTAGGTGGCAGAGCATTTTAGGCAGAGATAACAGTAAGTACCAATGTTCTAAAGTGGGGGCAAATTTGTATGGTCTAGGAATAAGGCCCATGTAGCTGAATGAGTATGAGTTAAGGGAAGAATTATAGAAGAGAAAGAGAGTGAGAAGTAGGGGGTCACATCACAAGGGATATGGTAAAGAGTAAGTATTTTATTAAAGAGATAAGAGGAAGAAACCAGAGGGTTTTAAGTGACATACTCTGATTTATATTTTAGAAAGAAAGAAAGAACATTCTGGCTGACATGTGAGGAGCAGAACTGCACAGGATTAAGAGTGGGAGGGAGCAAGAAGAATGGGTCAGAGACTACTGTAGTCAACCAGGTGAGGGATGATGAGACTTGAAGTGCAGAAGCAAGGGAGGTACACTACTTAGGCAAACTTAGGATATGTTTTGGAGATAGTGCAGCTGGGGATTGGATATGGATCAGATGTAGGAATAAGAGAAAGGACAAAGTCAAAGATAACTTCTGTCTTTTGACGAGACCAGTTGAGTGGATGGAGATTCCAGTTACACAGATGAAGAAGAATGGTGAGTGAGGGTGAATTTTGGGGGAGGGAATTCATCTCATCCCACTAGACACACAACTCTATATATGGTAAGGACTCCAAACTGGTTTTCTGTTTTTTGTTTTTTTTTTTTTTTTTTGTCTTAGAGGAGTAAGTGTGAGCCATGTTTGCTTTGGAATGAGAAATGAGTATCATTCCTTGCAAATGAGAGATAGGTGAGAAGTTAAAGAAGGACTGGTGGGTAAGGATTTTTTGCCTGTCAGTGCCTTGTGTTCCTTAGGGCTAAACAAAGGCTTTCTTGCTTTCCTTAACTAACTATGTCCCTTTTTCTTTCCTGGCTCACATGCCCCCAAATAGTGACTGCTCCTTGGCACTGTGAAATACCCTAAATTCTGCTGAAAAATTTCTCTGGAAAAGAGCACATGGAAGGTAAGAGCTTATTGAAGGCATCAGTGAGGACAATAGGAATGGCAAAACAAGAATAGCTCAGCACTTCCTCATTAGTGGCCCTCGTCTAGGTCAATGAATGAGGTGTTACAGGATTGTGGAAGAGATAGCAATACGGTATGCTATCTTTGGTTTGGCAAGAGGGAGGAAATTGAATTTCTACTTCCTCCACGATATATAGATGTGGATTCTATATCTTATGTTTAGGTCACTATATTTCTAAAGAGTATGAACATTAGTGCTCCAGGCATTATCAGAGTTAAGCCAAGTTATGGAGAATGGCAAGAGGATGTGGAAAAAAAGAAGAATTTTCTTTTCAGGTTTCCCTAGGTTATTGGTTCTCAGAGGAAGGTCCCTGGAATGACAACACCAAACATCATGTGGGAATCAGTTAGAAATGCAAATTCTCAGTTCCACTCAAGGTCTACAGAAGCAGAAACTTTGAAGGTGAAACTCAGTACTATGTGTTTTAACAAGTCCTTCAGGTGATTCAGATATATGCTAAAGTTTGGAACTCTTGCCCTAGGTCATAGTGAAGAAGGTAGTCAGCTAAATTAAGTGGAATTAAAATACATAAATAAAATACAATAAAAATTTTTATCACTCATCAGACAGTGAAAATATCTATACATATAGCAAAAATTCACACTGATGTTGTCTGGATTATGGTTTTATGTATTTATTTTTTATTTATTTATTTTTAAAGATTTTATTTATTTATTTGACAGACAGACTTCACAAGTAGGCAGAGAGGCAGGCAGAGAGAGGGGAAAGCAGGCTCCCTGCTGAGCAGAGAGCCAGATGCGGGACTCGATCCCAGGACCCTGAGATCATGACCTGAGCTGAAGGCAGAGGCTTTAACCCACTGAGCCACTCAGGCGCCCCTGGTTTTATTTATTTTTAAATATTTTATTTGCTTATTTGACAGAGAGAAAGAGAGGGAGAGAGGGAGCACAAGCAGGGGAAGTGGCAGGCAGAGGGATAAGCAGGCTCTTTGCTGAGCAAGGAACCCTTGTGGGACTTGGGCCCAGGACCATGGGATCATGACCTGACCCAAAGACAGATGCTTAACTGACTGAGCCATCCTAGTGTCCCTAAATTATGGTTTTAATCAGCCATTTAAGGTATATCAGATTATTCAAGCTTTCTAGGTTGTCTTAAATGAATGTATATATATTTGGAAAAAAGAGACTGTCACTTTTGAAGTTGTAAATCTCACTGTTTTAGTAGTTTTTCTTCCTTACTGTAAGATGCTATTTATGAGATGCTTATATTGAAGCAAAGATGTTTTTAGTGATGGTCTTAGTGTTTTTCATTTTGCCTAAAGTATTTTCAGTTAAGAATATAAAAAAACTTAGAATACTTTTTCCTATTATGCCTAGAATTTTTAAAAAGATTTTATTTATTATCAGAGACAGAGCACAAGTAGGTAGAGCAGCAGGCAAAGGGAGAAACAGGCTCTCTACTGAGGAGGGAGACTGATGTGGCACGCAGTCACAGGACCCTGGGATCATGACCTGAGCTGAAGACAGACACTTAACCAAGTGAGCCACCCAGGCATACCCCTAAGATTTTAAATTTTTTTTTAAAAGTTAAAATTTTTAATATTTTTTAAATTAAAAAAAAAAAGAAATATGGCAATAGCCACCTGTAAGTTAAAGGAATAGTTAACTCTTAGAGAGAAGAAATAATTCATTCATCAATGAAAACATTTCTTTTTTTTTTTTTGGGAAAAGACAATGCTAATTATTTTATTGCGTATTTGCATATCTATCTTCTACAGTCATCAAATGACAATAGTCAAGAGCTATTCAAAGATGATTTTTAAAATGTAGAAAAATGGTAAAGTAGAAAGTAAAAGGGGAAAAATAAAATAGCATTAGTAATACTAATAATATAGTGCTAGGATGACACTTCTGACCATTGATAAATGCACTATAAGGGTACTTTTCTGAAATTAAGAGAACATTAAGATGGTGGTGGGTATTGTGGAGGGCATGTATTGCATGGAGCACTGGGTGTGGTGCATAAACAATGAATTCTAGTACACCAAAAAGTAATTAAAAAAATTAAAGAAAGAGAGAGAACATTAAGAACTGATACATACTAGAATATTTATATTCTACATTTTTACATGCAAGGAGCAGTTAATAGTTAATAGTTAAATATTTTATTTATTTGTCAGAGAGGAAGAGAAAGAGAGAGAGCACACAAGCAGGCAGAGACGGAAAGAGAAGCAGGCTCCCTTCTGAGCAAGGAGCTGGATGTGGGACTCCATCCCAGGACCCTGGGATCATGACCTGAGCCAAAGGCAGTGGTTTAACCCACTGAGCCACCCAGGCATCCCAGAAAATTATATTTAAACACATAGCCATATTAGGTATTCATGGTACAGGTTATATATAGATTATTAAAATCAAAAGGAAACCCTAGAAAACTATTTTTTGTCATTAATTTCAGCACTTTTTTCTCATAAATTTCATTAAAGTTACTGACAAGTAGTTTCTGTTCTGTATCTGATACAAATATTGCTGAGCAGTGATATTCTTTCATTTACAAATATTTATCAAGCACTTACTATATTTTAGAGACTAATTAAGGCTCTGAGATACAGAAGTGAGCAAAAAGTAAAGGGCCTGTATTCACAAAGTTCAATATCCAGAGGGAAGTCAAATATGAACAATTAAATGAACACATAATGACATAATGACATGTGATAATAAAACACATTTGGAAAGTGAAGAAGTATGCTGTTTTAGAAAGATGATTAAGAAAAGTTTTGTTTAAAAATTTTTTTGTGTTTTTTTTGAGGGAGAAACATAAGAGTACATACCTGAATAAAGTGTGTAGTGGGGGCATTGAGACCCCTGATTACCTGGTAGATCATTCTAGGCAGAAGGAAGAACAGACCCTGAGGTAGAGATACAGTTGAGATTCTAAACATATTATGGAGGCCAAGATGGCTGGAATGGAGTGAGTAATGTGGAAGGTCAGAGCTCAGATAAAGAGCAAATAACAGGTTATATGAAGTCCTGAAGGACATGATGAAGAGTTTGACTTTGTTCTATGTACGATGGAACCCATACTTTGAGGTGAAGAGACTACAGTGGCATAAGAATGTAGTCAGAGGGCGCCTGGGTGGCTCAGTGGGTTAAGCCTCTGCCTTCGGCTCGGGTCATGATCTCAGGGTCCTGGGATCAAGCCCTGCATGGGCCTCTCTGCTCAGCGGGGAGCCTGCTTCCCACCCCCCTTGCCTGCCTCTCTGCTTACTTGTGATCTCTCTCTCTCTCTGTCAAATAAATAATAAAAAAAAAAAAGAATGTAGTCAGAATCAGGGAGTTGACTACTACCATGGAGTCTCAATGGGTGACATTGGCGGCTGGTGGTAGAGTTGTTAAGTGACTGGATTCAGGATATATTTTAAAGACCACGTTATTTGATGTGTTGGGTATGAAAGAAGTGGAGAGTGACTTTTAGCATCTGGTGGATGAAGGAGCCATTTGGTGGTATGAGAGACATGAGGGAAGAACAGGTTTGGGAGTGAGGAAAATCAAGAGGTCAGTAGTTAACATGTCAAGTGTCAAATGCCTTTTATATATGCCAGTAGAGATGTCTAAGCCACATTTAGGCAATTTGTGTCTTGAGTTGAGACAGTGTATGTGATTATAGATGTTGGGAGATTGATAGAGTGTATGAGATGATGTAAAGTCAGTCTTTAGACTCTATTTTTTTAATGAGTAAAAGAAAAATAGCAAAGTTATCAGCTAAGAGTGAGGGATAGATATGTTGGATTTAGGAAAACAGGAGAAAATATGAAATATGAGATAGAAACCTTAGAATTGGGGGCAATAAATTTGACTAGGGATATGTTCAGGTTTGGAGAGAAACACTGAACGCCTACTTGAGGCTTGTGAAATTAAAATGACACTGGTTGTGTTTATTTCCAGCCACATTTTAGATAGGTACAGGGATTGAACAGTAGAAAACTATATTAAGTCAGGGTTGAGGTTTCACCACTTAATTGGATGGGGTGCAAGAGGAGTGACTAAATGGAAGGTCTATATGAAGCAGTGATTTTACATGACACTCAAACCCTTATCTGAGGTTCCCAAATCCACAAAATCTGAAAACATAAAGCTTTTTCAATAGTTTGGTGCTGAGATTCAATTTGTAGGAAAACCTGTCTGGATCTGATGTGAAGTTATTTATGTTCTTTATTTATCCCATTTAATGTGGATATTCATATGCTTGTTGCATAAAAAATAATATGCTTGAAAAAAAAATGCTTGAAAACAATGTATTTCCCCCAGTCTCAGCTAGAGGTATTCTATAATATATGATATGTAGTTCTGCATGTGTATATTATAGGAGGTATCCTATATGACACGTATGTCTGTGTGTGTATTAGTGTATTTCCAAAATTAAAAAAAGCTACCCAAATTCTGCCTCAAACTCTTCTAATAAAATGAAGAGGAGAAGACACTTCCCAATTCATTCTATGGGTTCAGTATTACCCCGATACCAAAGCAAGATAAGGACACTAAAACTACACACCAATATTCCTGATGAATATTGATGAAAAAATCTTTAACAAAATACTAGCAAATAGAATTCAAGAGTACATTAAAGGATTATACAATATGATCAAGTAGGAATTATTCCTGGAATGCAAGGATGTTTCAACATAACAAAAATTGAACAATGTAATAACCACATTAACAGACTGAAGAGGGAAACCCCCCCCACATGATCATCTCAATTAATGTAGAAAAAGTATTTGACAAAATTCAATACATTTCATGATCAAATCACTCACAAACTAGGAACAGATAAAAACTACTTCAACATAACAAAAACCATATATAAAAAACCCACAGTTAACCACATTATTAACAGTGAAAGACTGGAAGCTTTGCCTCTGATATAAGGAACAAGGCAAGATGCCACTCCACCACTGCTATTCAACACAGTACTGGAAGTCCTAGTCAGAGCAAATAGGCAAAAAAAAAAAAAAAAAAGTATCTAAATTGGAAAGAAGTAAAATTATCTCTGCTCACAGATGACATGATCTTACATGTAGAAAATTCTATAGATTCCACACAAAAATATTAGAAGTAATAAATTTAGCAAAGTTGCAAGATACAATATCAACACACAAAGGTCAGTTGCATTTGTATATACTAACAATGAGTAATCTTAAAAGAAAATTAAGGAAGCAATTCCATTCAAAACAGCATTAAAAAAATAAAGTACTTAGGGGGTTCCTGGGTGGCTTAGTCAGTTAAACATCTGCCTTTGGCTCAGGTCATGATCCTGGAGTCCCAGGATTGAGCTTGCACTAGGCCCCCTGCTTAGCAGGGAGTCTGCTTCTCCCTCTGTCCTTCACCCCACTTGTGTTTTCACTTTCTCTGTCTCTCTCTCTCAAATAAATAAAATCTTTTTTAAAAATTTAAAAAAAATTAAGTGCTTAGAAATAAACCTACCAAGGAGGCAAAAGACATACATTGAAAACTATATAAGTTTGCTAAGATAAAGAAGATAAAAACAAATAGAAAGATATCAAGTGTTCATGAAGTGGATGATTCAATATTTTTTTTTAAAGATTTTATTTATTTATTTGACAGAGAGAGATCACAAGTAGACAGAGAGGCAGGCAGAGAGAGAGAGGGAAGCAGGCTCCCTGCTGAGCAGAGAGCCCGATGCGGGACTCGATCCCAGGACCCTGAGATCATGATCTGAGCCGAAGGCAGCGGCTTAACCCACTGAGGCGCCCGGATGATTCAATATTGATATAATGTTAATAGTAGTACTCAAAGTGATTACAGATTCAATGCAATCCCTATCAAAATCCCAGTGGCATTTTTTTTCAGAAATAGAAGAATTCCTCAAAATTCATCCAGAATCTGAGGGACTCTGACTAGCCAAAACAATCTTGAAAGATAAAAACAATGTTGTAGGTCTCACATTTCCCAATATCAAAATTTTTTTATAAAGCTACAGAAATTAAGACGGCATAGTAATAGAATAAAGACAGACATGAAATAGAACAGAGAGCTAGGCAGTAAACCTTCATACATGGTCAAATGATCTTCAAGAAGAGTGCCAAGACCATTCAGTGGGGGGAAAGGACAGTCTTTGAACAAATTCGGCTGGGAAAATTGGATATTCACATACAAAATAATGAAATATACTATATATAAAAGTTAACTCAAAATGGGTTAAAGACCTAAATATAACACCTGAAACTATAAAAACTCCTAGAAGAGAACATAGAGAAACACTTTCTGATATTGGATTTGGTGATGATTTCCTGGATATGATACCAAAAGCATTGGCCAAAAAGTAAAAAAAAACTGGGCTACATCAAAATTTAAAGCTTCTGTGTATCAAAGGGCACTATCAAGAGCATGAAAAGGCAACATATGGAAGGGAGAAAATACTGGCAATTTATATATCTGGTAAGGGGTCAATAATCTAGAATATATGCAGAATTCAACAATAAAAGCCAAATTATTCTATTTAAAGGGGTACCTGGGTGGCTCTTGATTTTGGCTCAGGTCATGATCTCAGGCTTGTAAAGAGTCCTGTGAGGGGCTCTGTGCTGGGCATGGATCCTGCTTAAGATTCTCTCTCTCCCTCTGCCCCTCCTCACCCCTGTGCACCCATGTACACATGCTCTCTCTCTCTCTATCCCTCTCTAAAAAAAATAAATAAAAATAAATGAGCAGAGGACTTAGGAGACATTTCCCAAAGAAGATATAAATAACAAACAAGCACATGAAAAGATGTTCAACATCACTAAATAGGGGAGTGCAAATCAAAATGATTTTGATTTGAGATACCACCTCACACCCACTAGGATGGTTACTATAAAAAAACCTATCAACCCAGCAACATAGAAAATCACAAGTGTTGGTAACAATGTGGAGAAATTAGACTCTTGTGTACTTATACCCAAAAGAATTGAAAGCAGGATATCAAGATAGTTGTACACCCATGTTCAGAATTATTCACAATAGCCAAAAGTTGTAAGCAACCCAGTGTCCATCAATGGTTAAATGTGTAAACAAAATGTGGCATATATATACAATGGAAAATTATTCAGCCTTAACAAGGAAGGAAATTCTGACAAAAGAGGAAATTCTGACAAAAGGAAGGAAATTCTGAAAAAAAAAAAGACAAATACTGCATGACTCTACTTCTATGAGATACTAAGAGTAATCAAATCATAGAACAGAAACTATAATGGTGGTTGCTGGGGCCTGGGAGGAAAGGAGCAGTGGAGAATTGTTTCGTGGGTGTAGAGTTTCAGTTTTTCAATAAGAAAGAGTTCCAGAGATTGGTTGTACAGCAACGTGGATGTACTGACACTAATGAACTATACACTTAAAATAAAATAGTTATTTTATTTATATTTTACCACAATTAAACAAACAAAAAGACCCCCTGGATTCTGAAACACATTTGTTCCCAAGGTTTTGAAAAAGGAACTGTGTTCCAATAGTGTAGCCATCAACTCTAAGGCAAGTAAGAAGGGAAATGATGTGAATGGAATGATGAACAATGAAAGGAGGGCATGGATTTGAGGTCCTGGTGGGACTGAAGCACTGATGGAGTAACTTGGAAAGTACCAGATGGTCTTCAGAGACTTGGAGCTTAAACTTTTAGTTTGGAAAAGACGTAGTCCAGTGTAGACAGATAGTGCAGTTTTTAGAGCAAACAAATCTAAACAATGGGACTGAAAAGCTAGAATTCATGGACACCGAAATCTCTGAAAACTGGAGAGAAAGACCACAAGCTACGTTTCTGTCCTCATCTCCTGTTCTTCTCCCAATGAAAATGTAGCGATAAGGAAAGGGAAGTATATCCACCCTCCCAACTAGGATGAACATAACTGTGTTGTGGGAGAAAATGCTTGAGAAGGCTTCAGGAGAAGTTCTCAGGAGAAACCTAGATTTCAATCACAGAGAAGGTAAAGGTAATATTTGGAGAAGCATGACTCTAAGAGAGGTGATTAGAAAGAAAGTAAGGGTCCAGGGGATGGAGAAACCACCATTTTATAACCAAAGTCTTGGTCTTACTGTACATACGGCATGCAAAGCATTGCATTAGAAAAGATTGAAAGATACTTTCTTGCTTCTCTGGGCTTGGAGCTAGTTTGCACAACATGGCTAAATGCACCAAGAATGCTGAAATTATTGGAAAATACGAGACCTGTTATGGTGGCCTCCCTCAGAAGAATGGTGAAGAACACTGAAATAAGCCAGCACACCAAGTACATTCGCTCCTTCTTTGACAAAACCAAGATGAACAGATGAGATATGGGGATCTGCACTGACTGTTGTTCCTGCAGGAAAATGGTAGCTGGTGATACCTGGAGCTATACCACCACTTCTGCCATCACAGTTGTCTGCCATCAGATGACTGAGGGAACTGAAAGACCGGTAGAAGCTCTACAATTTGAAACACTGCTAGCCTTAGCACACAACAACAAAGATACTTTCTTATCTTTCACAAGCTTACGAAATCAAATTTAAGCAATATCAGAGACTTCACAAGGCTTAAAAAAAAATCAGAACCTTTTGTAAATTTCAAATTCCAATAACTGTATTTGGTACATGGTAAGCGTTGTGTTGAATGAATGAAATTTGTAATAGAAGATCTTTTAAATCTGAATGGGTTTAGTTATTCTAATTTGTAAATTGGGGATAATAACTAGCCATTTAAATAACCAGTTGACATCCTTTACAGAAATGTTGGGAGGAATAAAATGATGCAAAGGGATTTCACAAAGACTAAAGTATTAACTAACTGGAAGACATGATTGTGAATATGAATTATGAATATAATGACATAAATCAAGGTACCAAAATGTGTGAAAAACATCTATCTACTGGAATAGGGTATTTATCTCAAAAACAAGAAGAATGTGTCTGTCTAGGTGAAACAGAGAGTGGAACTGAGCACTCTTGGAACTCTGGTGAAACTGCTCATTGCTGAGGGCTGGGTTACCTTTTCCTTGTTTTTGGAGTTTTCATTATTGCTCTTGGTGCTGATTGTCAACACTATGTATAATGACTGTAGCCTAAATTTTATACTAGAAAAATATAATGGTTTAGCAAAATATTTACCTGTGTGGTGACATTTCTTTCCTTTTGCTTTTTACTATGCTTTTCTGCTTCAATATCTGCAATACAGAAAAATTTTTATAAAATTGAAGGTATTTTCTTTTTAATATTTCACTAAATCACTTCTTACTAAAATACTATTTAGTAAGCAAAAAGTAGTTTTATTTATTAGATAAATAAAGTAACTATATTATTTATAGTTAATAAGTAACTATTAGAACTCATAAGATAACTATTTAGAGAACTATTAGATAACTATTAGATAACTAGATAACTATTTCTAGACAACTATTAGAACTCTTAGGAATAATAATAGAAAATAATCTATATTTAAAGTTACCAGTAATGTTGTACAAAATAATTCCTTCATGGATAATTTTTCCGATGTAACTGGACACCAGAGAAAATCTAAATACTTTATTTATTTATTTTTAAAAAAAGATTTTATTTATTTATCTGACAGAAAGAGATCACAAGTAGACAGAGAGGCAGGCAGAGAGAGAGAGGGAAGCAGGCTCCCTGCTGAGCAGAGAGCCCGATGTGGGACTCGATCCCAGGATGCTGAGACCATGACCTGAGCCGAAGGTAGAGGATTTAACCACTGAGCCACCCAGATGCCCCAATCTAAATACTTTAATCAAGCATCCTGAAATTCATTTAATATGAAAGAGTTCTACAAATAATAGACAAATTACAACAGCAGAAAACATTCTGAGCTACAACTTAATTAAAATGTACCCATGTAAATAAATGTCATTTATTAATAAAGAATATTAAAACACAGAAAAAGAAATATAATCTTTTATATATTTATACATGGATTCATGTGTTAGAGAGATACTAAAAATTAATATAGTTGATGATATAAATATCTGAGAAATGTAGACTAGTATGATTACATCAGATTTTGAAATAGGAGGAAATTTTCATAAGCATTTTTTGTAAACAAAATTTTTTGTAAAGAAAACATATAGAATACATATGTAGTCATTGGTATATTTCATTTTTTTAAAAGATTTTATTTATTTATTTGACAAAGATCACAAGTAGGCAGAGAGGCAGGGGGAAGCAATCTCCCTGCTGAGCAGAGAGCCTGATGCAGCGCTGGATCCCAGGACCCTGAGATCATGACCCGATCAGAAGGCAGAGGCTTTAACCCACTGAGCCACCCAGGCACCCGGTATATTTCATTTTTACAAAGACTTACATATTCAGAATAATAAGTCTCTGAAAACCTGGTATAACGGCGTCACATCATGGCATGTGTACTACATTAGTAGGTCTAATAAATTTTCAATTACTAAAAAATTATTTGGTGCACTGTAAAAATGACCCTACATATTTACTGAAGTAAAACATGTATAATATCTGATATGTTCACTTTATAGACTGGAGAATTTGACTCAAGACAAATATGGATAGTCAAAATTTTGTATTTCTAAAAGTTGTGAGCTTATACTTTTAAGAACAGGTTATGAATGCTCTAATGTAATCATTGTTATATTTATTAATTTGCTATGTTTTATTCTTTTTCTCACTGATGAACTTTAGTAGTTGGCTTCACAATTCTATGTCTTTTCTGTTTGCTTTGTAAGCCAGACCTTATAGAAACTGATTCCAGGTGGTTTGATATTTAGTCTTCTGTCAAACTAGGGAAACAACTGGCAAACTCGAAATGAATGCATTAATATAAAGCATATGAAAAAATTTTAAAGATTATACGTATTTCATAAGATTATATACATTAGGATTGCTCTTTTCAGGTTCAGAATGTAAAATAAATTATGCCAGAATAAGAACATTATTATTTGTCATACTCATTTTCAATCAATATAGTGTAATGGTCCACCATGTGACTTTAGAGTTAAACAGGTCTGTATGCTAGTCTTGATTTTTGTATCTATTTCATTAATTTGTTGTTAATCTAATAAGATAATCTATGTATTTAGTACAGTACTTAATACATATCTATGTTTAATAAATGTTGGCTATACATATGATTATTATAAATAAATCTTACTTCCTTAAAGGATTTAAGATGCCTTCAAGATAATAATACATGTAAATTAGCATTTTAAAAGGACCATGGTGAAAAGCATTATTAGAGACTTAGTCAGAATTTATTAATGCTCTGTCTATAATACGACTTCTCTCTCTCTCTCTCATTTTCCTCAAACAAATTACTTAGCCTAATTATATTTGTGTATTAGAAATCAGACAATGTGACTAATATTATAGCTACAGTAAATGTCTAGTAATTTTTAATCTCCATTATCACAACTAGAAAAAGTGGAAAAAAGCAATGTGATTTGATATATCCCCATTGTTATACTCCCCAAAGTGCACAGAATAAAATTAGAGTTAGTATGCACAGAAAATACAGACGCAGAACAAAAAGTACAAAGTGTCATGTGTATTAGAGCAAGAGGAGAAAATTATGGATATTAAGTGGAATAATGTTTGTATTATACACTGGACCAGAAAATCAAGCTGTCGGTGGCCAGATATTAACATGAAAATTACAAGGCTAAGAGCAATTATCCAAGGTAGGATAAGTGTAGATAAAACTGTAGATAAAAGAATTAGTGCAAAGGGAGGAGGTAAAAGAATCTAACTGGAGGAACAAACTATTTAATAGCTTAAAACATAAAAAGAATATAAAGGTAGTTGGTCATTATTTCCCACAGAAGATGCACAACAACAATATGTTTTTTCTAAACTTCAGGCTTTTAGGTTTTCACCTAAAGAAAATGAGGTTTTGATTAGCTACTGCGGAACACATTCTGCTACCCACAGTATCTTGCACAAGGCTTTCTAGTAGGCTTTTAAATATTAACTGAGGAACATTGTCCCTCTATTTGTGTACTGATTATCAGAGGTCAGAGCCAGGAGTTCAAGAGCCAAGTGTAAGAGCCAAGGAAAATAAAAGGTTAGGAAAATAACTACTCCAAGAGAGTAGGACAGGGCCCTCGTCAAGGAACATTGCCTACTCCTGGAGCAGAGAAATCTGCCAACATGCACCTGGCTGGATTTCCAAACTGCCATGGACCTGTGACTGTTATACATGCCTCATTCCCATTTTTCAGACAGCAGTGTCTAGTGTAGTGTGGTTTTCTACTTCTCTGATACACTGATATGAGGGCATGGAGGATAACTTGTCCTTTTATTTCATAGGTGTCTGAAACTAAGAATAATTCTTACTATATTTTCAAGGAGCCTCACTGACATCTTGACCTGATGCAGATTATGAGATTATAGATTCTGAGCCTAATGCTATGATTGGATGAGTCTTGAGCAATATTAGAAGGGGGAGAATCATGTGGGACAGATGTGAATCATTGGGGTCTGAGAGGAGACTGCAGTACACTGTAATGAGAATGGCCCCCATAAGTCACAACTACTATGTTCATACCCCTTTACAGTGTGACTCTGCCTAATTCTCTCATCAAGAGATGGAGACTATTTTCCCTGCTCTTTCAATGGGCTGCCCCTGTAACGTTCTTTGGCTAACAGAAATGTGGCAGATGATATTGTTCAACTTCCAAGGCTAGTCTTTAATCCTTTCAGTTTCTTTTACCCTCTTGGAACAATGCCCTGAGACCACCATGCCCTTAAGAAGCCACAGGTAAGGGCGCCTGGGTGGCTCAGTGGGTTAAGCCGCTGCCTTCGGCTCAGATCATGATCTCAGGGTCCTGGGATCGAGTCCTGCATCGGGCTCTCTGCTCAGCAGGGAGCCTGCTTCCCTCTCTCTCTCTCTGCCTGCCTCTCCATCTACTTGTGATTTCTCTCTGTCAAATAAATAAATAAAATCTTTAAAAAAGAAAAAAGAAAAAAGAAAAAAGAAGCCACAGGTAATAGTGGAGAGAAGAGAGGCCCGGCTGTCTCAACTGAAAACAGCTGAGTGAACCTTCATGAGCGAGCCCTGGTGAGACCTCAGAAAAATCACCCAGTCAAACCACAGAGAATTATGAGATTGCTGTTTCAAACCACTAAGTTTTGGGTTATTATGCAGCAGTTGCTGACTGAAAACCTGTCTGCTTCTTCAGCCAACTAGGACTCCTTGGATAGAACTCTCAGTTCTCAGAAGCTACAAAAGGCCAGTAAATTATGCCAAAATAAATAACATATAATATACTCATAGCATTGAGAGGAGGATTCGAGGAAAATAATATCCCAGAATATTTGTCTTGAAGACAATTCTTTTCAGATCATCCTTCTCATGAAAGTCTTGATATACATTAACTCCTGGCTTTACACTTCATGTCCTTTCTTTCCAAGACATGGTTCATCTTCCTTTGACTAAACATTGGGACACTGATTAATGTGACTAAGATTCTGGAAAAAAACAAACAAAAAAAAGCAGCACTTCCCCAAACACAAAAAATTCCTCTGTATTTTATGAGGGAATCTGCCTGGGGAGTTATAGGCAAACTAAGTGTTTGCTTGTTTGTTCAAACAACATTTACAAATGGAACTAAACAGAAGTATTTTATTGATTCTCCCATGCTAGTTCTCTAAAATGGTACTTCATTCTTTATTACATGTAGTAATGGTATAAAAAAATACTAACTATTGGTTCCTTTCTGACCTTTCTTTCAGACTGTGCACAGTACATTGGCTTCTGTGACTTTACACTATCCTGGATATCCTTCTTTCTCTCAAACCTCTATTTTAGAGTTCTTCTTTGGTTTTATAACCACTAATGATTGTGTATTTCTCGGTGCTCAGTCCTCACCTCTTCTCTCCAGCATGGTCTAAGGGTTGAGCTGGGTCATCAAGGACTTTGGAGGGGACAGATGGTGAGTGCAAGAGGTCAGGAACTATAAAAGGATAATGTACTCATTCCTGAATAGGCAGCCACTTAAGTAAAGCTCTGAGAATGAAACAGTAATGACTGGAAATCAGAGTAATACAAGTCATAGGGGAATCCACAGAAGGAAGTCAGGTTGACAGAGGTGAGACACACGGTAAGAGACAAATCTGGCAACAATGTTGGTTCCAAAAACTGGAACTAAAATCATGGGAGCAGGTCAGACTGGGGATAGAAGTGTGTAGATGAATCTAAGTCACCAGAAGTGGGCACACAATGGGGGAGATGTAGGAGTAAAAAGAGTGAGTTTGCGCCTACAGGGTTCCAGAGAAAATTTTGCCAAAGGGATTTCTGTAGGGGTGAGTTTTTAGTTTCCTGTGCAAAACTGCATAAATCAGACCCTCATCATTTCATGCCTACATTCTTACAACAGCCTCCTAACAGATTTAATCATGATTGCTCTAATTTTAATCTAATTTACATCTACCCTCAGAATAATTTTCCCTGAGTACGGTTTCTAGCAAGGCACACATCTACTTAAAAACCTGTTAAGTCCCTGTTGCTTACTGTACAAACACTAATTCCCTATGTTGACTTCCAGTTTTCTCTTCGGTCAGGTTTAAGTCCACAATTATAAGTATTTTTTTTCAAATACCAATAATCTGTTTCACTAGTTGCTAATTACTATTTGAAAGTTTTCTTTTTTATTTTCTTTAATTTTAACAGTTTCTATTGAGTGGACTAGAAGTTATCTATCAAAATTTCCAATAAAAAACAACTATGATCTTAGGACATTTATTATTTTGGCTTGTGAGATACTTAGTTTGGACATAATTAAGTCTGGTATTCAGAAATAACACTTCATGTCTCCTTACTTAGCCATGTGACCTTGGATAAGTTATTTAACCTCTCTGAACCTCAGTTTTTTAGAAAATGGGAATAGCAATACCGTACCTATCTCTTGGAGTGGATGTGAAGACAGAACAGAATTAAAGTGTAGTTTTTGGTGTTTGTTAAACACACGGCAGCTAATAGATGTCAATTCCCTTCTTTTCTCCAAAAACCTCTTAACAGCAAGTGGTAATAGCATCTGTGAAAAAAGCACTTTCCTTATTGAAATAAAATTAAGAAACTATATGGTGTAAACCCTGGAAGAAAAATCTCCTACTGAATTTTACCTGCTCTTTGGCTTTTTCTCATTCTGATAACTGCTGTACCTACCACCTTCCCTTCAAAATCCTTTCCCTGGTTACTCTTACTAAATCTAAAGCAGACTGGAATTTTTAAAATAGAGCTAATAATCCCACAGATTCTGGGGGGAGTCTGCTTTGCTTTTCCCCCAGTGTGTGCTTTTTCTCTTACTTCCTTTCTCTCTCTCACTTAAACCCTCATTCTCAAATAAATAAATAAAATCTAAAAAAAGGAGAATAATTTACAGTCATTACCTCTATATAATTAGACCATTTTGGACATTATCAAAGTCTCCAAAAATAAAAAGGAAATTGCCATTTACAATAAAAGAACTGCACTAATGAAAAAGC
Source organism: Neogale vison (assembly GCF_020171115.1). Lineage (NCBI taxonomy): Eukaryota > Metazoa > Chordata > Mammalia > Carnivora > Mustelidae > Neogale > Neogale vison. The sequence continues at coordinate 39,211,569 of NC_058098.1, forward strand.
ATATTGCAATAACTTACTAGACCAATAAATACATTTTTTTAAAAAGATTTATTTATTTATTTATTTATTTATTTGACAGAGAGATAGAGAACACAAGTAGGCAGAGCAGGAGGCTGAGGGAGAAGGAAAAGCAGGCTCTCTACTGAGCAGGGAGCCCGACGTGGGCCTCCATCCCAGAACCCTCGGACCACGACCTGAGCTGGAGGCAGCCAATTAACTGACTGAGATCGTGGCTTTAAAAATGACTGACACGACGAGGCATTTAGTAATTCTTCTTTTAGTTTCCTCTGCCTAGAAATGTAAGGTTCTCAATGATCTGACCCTACTTTTTAAAACCAATTTATTTTTTCTTATACTCGGTTCTTATTCAAGTGGTGGTATCCTGCCACCCCATATGCTCCACTCATTCTTACATCCATGTCCTTTATCTGTGTACTTCTAAATTGGAATGTTTTCTCTTTCTTCCCTTAATATCCAAATTTTATTCAGTTTTTCAGCACATGTTTGTCATGTTTCAACACTGGGGCCTGGTGCCAGCATTGTTCTTGTCCTATAATAGATTTGTAAAACATACTTGTTAAAATGACTAAATAAATTTGCCTCCCTACCTACAGGTTTCCCTAGATATTTCAGCCGTAAGTAATCTCTCCCTTTTTGGAACTTCTTCAGGACTTGTGCTCTGTGTCATTCAGGTTAGCACCTCAATCATATATTAAATTTTACTCTATGGACTGTAAGATCTCCAATTGCAGAGACCACTTCCCTGTTTTTTAACTTCACTCATAGCTCCCTGCATAGTGTCTTAATTAAAACTGATGGTCGAATAAATACTTTTATTATAACACATCATATAATTCTGCTTTTGGATCTAAAACTCAACCAAACTGCTTTTTAAGTTAGTACTGAAAACTTAGTCTAAAGAGAATCTCAGGTTTGGAATTGTCAAATTTAATTATATAGCCAAAAAGACAATTTTTCTAAAGGTTTTTATTTATTTATTTGACAGCGAGAGATCACAAGTAGGCAGAGAGGCAGGCAGAGAGAGAGAAGGAAGCAGGCTCCCTGCCGAGCAGAGAGCCCGATGTGGAGCTCGATCCCAGGACTCTGAGATCATGACCTGGGCCAAAGGCAGAGGCTTTAACCCACTGAGACACCCAGGCGCCCCCACAAAGACAGTTTTTTAAAACAAAATAAGGGTTTTCCTCTTTAAAAAAACCTTCATTATTGCTGTGCTTCATCATTGCAAAAGTCTGAATTAAGTGGTTCTATTCATGAAGTTATATTACTTTTAAATCTTTATATAAGATTCTGATGTTCATAAACAAAGATGACACTTGAATGTAACATTAACATTCTTTTTTTTTTTTTTCCTAGCTGCACTAATGAATTTCTCATCCATTCTGCTCCACCATTACAAATTTACAAATTTGGGAATAGGCAGACTAAGTTAAAGGTGCTTTTAAGTTCATGTTTGTAATGCTTATGTATTTGATTGATTGAATCCAGAGAACTAACTGATCAATTGCTTTGGGAACCTGATATAAATGATTTGAGTATTGTAAGAACGAGTTTCAAAGCAGGTTTAGAACTCTTGCAGCTTTTAGCTCTCATATCTTTTCATTATCAGTGTCTCTCTGAAAGGTAAAGAAACATGAATTATCAGTGGAGCAAGATAATAGGATTCAGAAGTCTTTAATTCTAGTATTAATTCTCTTTGTAAGTGGATATACTAATTGATCTTGGTCAAGGCATTTATGCTTACCATGTCTTGTTTTCTCTAGTGATCTGAATGTCTTTGGCATTATATAGCATTACACGAAAATACTACAATATAACTTGGGGTGATTAAAAGTACTCCTTAAATAATTAATGTGGTGAGAATTAAAACTGAAAAAGTTCAGATATTTTACTTGGTACTACTAAGTTAATCAACCCAAGGAAATAACCATATTGAAAATCCCTTAGTTTTATGTATTTTTTATGTATTTTTATGTATTTTGTTATATTTGTTATATTTTCATAGAAGTATGAAAATATATTTGTAGGATATTATGTATGTGTTATAGTAGATTTGATACTCTAAATGCGTGAGGTCCAACATTTATTGAATGTGAAGATAAGGCATTAGTTTACGTGTAGGAATTCTTTGTTAATCTGTATGATCTTGAGGAGTTCTGACATGCTATAAGATAAAATCCAGAATTTTAGGGTTGGAAGGGAGTCATCCCTACAATGGTGTTACATTTAATCATTTAATGGATAGACATTTATAACATTTTCAATTACTTTGTTATTACAAATAATACTGTAATGGATAATCTTGAACATGTTTCCTGTGAAACATATATAAGGGTTTGCCAGAGTAAACAATGAGAAATAGATTTGGTCACCTGAGGAGTAGTATGCCCAATATAAATTTTAATAAATAGCAAATTCCCAGAAAAGCCACTGATTTATACTTCCACACATGGTTTATTATCCTAACCAACTTTTCAATTTTTGCAAATGTATTAGGATAAACTAGTATTTCTTTCTTTCTTTTTTTTTTAGGTTTCATTTATTTATCTGAGAGAGTGAGTGCACAAGAGAGCATGTATGAGTGGGGGGAAAGGGGAAAGGGAGCAGGAGAAGCAGACTCCCCTCTGAGGTGGGAGACTCATGAAGGGCTGATCCCAGGACCCTGAGATCATGACCCAACCTGAAGGCAGATGTTTCCCCAACTGAGACACATAGGCACCACAGGACAAAGGACATTTCACTGTTAATTTCGATTACTGGCAAGGTCACTTTGAGGGGCATTTGTATTTTCCTCTTCAAGGAATGAACTGTTCAATATTTTCCCATCTTTCTATTAGGCTTTTAAGAAAAGAACTTTAGGAGCTTTAAAATAAATTCTGGATATTATTTGATTGGTGTTTATATATAGATACATTTTTCAGTCTGTTATTAGCTTTTTACCTGGTTATGGTATCCTTTGAAGCAGAGTTGTTTTAAAATCAAATGTAGTCAAAACTATCTTTTCTTCACTTATAACCTTTGTGTGTGTATGTGTGTGTGTGTGTGTGTGTATGTGCGTGTGTGTCTTGTTCAAGGTCTTACCAATCACTTGAATACATATTTTCCTATTTTTTATAGTTTTCCTTCTACTGTTTATGTTCTTAATCCATCTGGACTTGGTTTTTTTGATTGGTATTAAGTGAAATTTGACTTTTCCTAATAAACAGACAATTTGACAATAGCATTCATTATAGTCCTCCTTTTACCCACTGCATTTAGAAACCTCCTTTCAGGTATTAAATTCTCATTTGTACATTGTTTCATTTTTAAACTCTATTTTCTTGATGCATTTGTCTATTCTTCTGGCAATACCTTAATTACTATAGATTTTTAAATTGCATATTTTACTACTTGATAGAGCAAAAACTTCTCTGTGCAGATAGACAAGCACCCACCCACATACACCTTTCTGGTTCCTCTTTAATCTTTTTAAATTATTATTATTTTTAAAGATTTTATTTATTCATTTGACAGACAGAGATCACAAGTAGGCAGAGAGGCAGGCAGAGAGAGAGGAGGAAGCAGCTCCCTGCTGAGCAGAGAGAGCCTGATGCGGGGCTCGATCCCAGGACCCGGAGATCATGGCCTGAGCCGAAGGCAGAGGCTTAACCCACTGAGCCACCCAGGTGCTCCCTGGTTCCTCTTTTAAAAACTTATCTTGGAAGGGGTGAATGGGTGGCTTAGTCAGTTAAGCATCCAACTCTTGATTTCAGCTTGGGGTTGTTGGGATTTGTCCCCTCCCCCTCTGCTTCTCCCCTTTCTCTCTCTCTCTCTCTCTAATAAATAAATAAATAGATAAAATTTTGAGAAAAAAAAAAACCCCTTATCTTGGGCATTCTAGTACAATTTCTTTCCAGATGAATTTTAGAATAAGGTTGTCAGATTCATTTAAGAAATGTGGGGACGCCTGGGTGGCTCAGTTGGTTGAGCCACTGCCTTTGGCTCAAGTCATGATCTTGGGGTCCTGGGATGAGTCCTGCATTGGGCTCCTTGCTCGGCAGGGAGACTGCTTCCTCCTCTCTCTCTGCCTGCCTCTCTGCCTGCTTGTGTGTACTCTCTTTCTCGACAAATGAATAAAATCTTTAAAAAAAAAAAAAAAGAAATATGTTGATATTTTCACTGGAACTACATTGGATTTACCTGGCATATTTACAATACTGAGATTCATTGAGGTGCATAGCCTTAATTTATTCAGTTTTCTGTTTAATGCTCTTCAGAAAATTTTCATTTTTATTACTCATATATGCCTTGTTTAATTTTTAATAAATTTATTCCTAGCTATTTTTAAATTTCTGTTGCTACTGTGAAAGGGATTTTTTCTCATTTTTCCAAGTTTTTATTTAAATTAGTTAACATACAGTGTAATATTAGTTTTAGCTGTAGAATTCAGCTATTCATCGCTTACATATAATACCCAGCACTCATCCCAAGTGCCCTCCTTACCACCCACCACTCATTTAACCCACCTCACCGCCACCTCCCCTCCAGCAGCCCTCAGTTTGTTCTCTATAGCTGAGAGTCTGTTTTCTGGTTTGCCTCTTTTTCTTCCCCCATGTTCATCTGTTTTGTTTCTTAAATTCCACATATAAATGAAATTGTATGGTGTTTGTCCCTCTCTGACTTATTTTGCTTAGCATAATACTCTCTAGCTCCATGAACATCATTGCAAAAGCCAGGATTTCATTCTTTTTTTTTTTTTTAGCTAATATTCCGTTGTGTGTGTATATATATCTATATCTATATCTGTATCTATTTCTATATCTATATCTATATCTATCTATCTATCTATCTAGATATATATCTCACATCTTCTTTATCCATTCATCAGTTGATGGACATCTGGGCTCTTTCCATAATTTGGCTATTGTTGATAATGCTGCTATAAACTTGGGGTGCATGTATCCCTTCTAATCAGTAGTTTTGTATTCTTTGGGTAAATACCTAGTAGTACAATTGCTGGATCATAGGGTAGTTCTATTTTTAGGAACCTCCATACTGTTTTCCAAAGTGGCTGCACCAGTTTGCATTCCCACCAACAGTATAAGAGGGTTCCCTCATGAAAGGGATTTTTAAAAAATGAATTTGATTGTTAAATTTTTTAAAATTAAAAAAGACATTTACTTAGATTTATCATGTTTTAAAGGTTTCTTTGACTACCACTAATTTTAGTGTTCCTCTTGAACTCCTGTTTTATTTTGCTGGATCATATTTTCCAGTGAATATTTCAGTTAGGATTTGTGGATGATAAATTTTCTGAATATATTCATGTTTGAAAATGTCTTATTTTGCCATTACACTTTTTAACGGTTTGTCAGATTATGTAATTCTAGATTCAAAATCATTTCACCTCAGTACTTAGAAAATATTTCTCCAGTATCTTTTTATACACAATGTTGCTAATGAATTTGAAGTCAACATACTACTTTTCACCTTGCAAATAACGTACTTTTTCTCTTTTTAAAAGATTTTATTTATTTACTTGAGAGAGAGCATGAGAGAGCATGAGGAAGCATGAGAGAGCACGGAGGCAGAGGGAGAAGTTGACTCACTGCTGAGTACAGAGTCTGAGGTGGGGCTTGATCTTAGGACCCTAGGATCATGACCTGAGTCAAAGACAGAAGACGCTTAACTGACTGAGCCACCCAGGTGCCCCTGTATTTTTTTCTCTTTAGAAGCTTTCAGGATTTTCTGATTATCCACAAGTACTGAAATTTTACCATCATTTCCTAAGTGTACATCTTTTCTCCATCTTCTCACTTGGCACTCAATGGAACTTAATCTAAAGATTCTAAAAAAGAGGTCTTTTCATGATCTGGGGAATTTTATTTAGTTTATTTATCTCTTCCTCTCAGTTCTTCTATTTTCTCCTTCTGGAGACCCCCTTATGTGAATTTGTAACTTTTGCATGCATCACCCATGTCGTTGACCCTTTATTTCATGTGTCATCTCTCTACCCATTTGTACTGTGCTTATAAGAGTATTTCTCAGTTTGATTTTTGAGCCTCTGGGTTGCTCTTCAGCTCCATCAATATTGGTATTCAGCCTTGAGGTTTTTACTTTTACTGTCATATATTTCATTTCATTTCCAAAATAGCTCATCTTTTATGGCTACAATAACATCTCTAAATACATCTTATGAGAATCATTTTCTGTTTTGAAGACTACAGCTGTCTCCTCTACTTGTTCTGTTTCCTCAGGTATTATGGTGTTGCACATGTGTGTGTTTTTTTGTGTGTAGGCTGACGCTTTTCTTTTCTGTGGTGTCAGTTTTCCTCATGTTGGACTTGAATTCCCTCTTAATCGGTCTCTGAATGCTGTAACAATCACCTCAGCTTCACCAGCAACTTTGTGGGCATTGAAGGATAAGCTATTGGGATGTGACAGGACCTAGTTGTCCAGGAATAGGTGCTCCTTCACTATCACTAGCCATTTGCAGCAGAACTTACATCTCTGCCAAAATCCCACCCCAAATCTCCCACCTCATGCCTTGTCTCCTTGTGAACTCAGATTGAGACCTAAAATGAAGTTGCTTTCCCATGGAGAGAACATGAATTTTCTTTTGTCAGGTGCCTGGGGCAGTACCAAGTAGAGGATTATCTTAGGTCTAGTTCTATGCTCAGGGTACCCGGGATTACCCAGGCTATAACTCTCCAGGGAGGCTAGCCTGTGGCTACAATTCTCAGGAATGTATTTTTTCCTTTTCCTTTACTCTCTGTTCTACTAAGTGTCAAGCCTCTGCAGATCCCTGGACTTACGACGGGGTGGATTTACTTCTGGGTTGCCTCTATCCTAAGAGTAGAGCACTTTATGGTCCTCGGTTAATGCTGAAAAAGTCTTATTAGACTCCTCACCTTGGACAGGTCTTGAGAATTACATTCTGTTTCCTTCTCTGTGAGGCCACTAAAACCAAAGCCCAGGTTTGCCTGGCTCAGAATAACAGCTGCTTTGATGTTCAGGTACAGGGCTGGGACCGAGGTGAGGCAAATCCTGGCCCTGCTCAGATGTTCTGTGCTTACTTCTCTGGATTCTAGAAATTCCTTACATTTTTGTCTGGTAGCTCTCTACTGTCTTTTCAACTCTGTTTCACTTAAGAAGTTTGTATAATTTGGGGTGCCTGGGTGGCTCAGTGGGTTAAAGCCTCTGCCTTTGGCTCAGGTCATGATCCCTGGGTGCTGGGATCAAGCCCCACATCCGGCTCTCTGTTCAATGGGGAGCCTGGTTCCCTCTTTCTCTCTGTTTGCCTCTCTGTCTACTTGTGATCTCTGTCAAATAAATAAATAAAATCTTAAAAAAATTTTTGTATAATTTATGGACCATTTGTTTTCAGTGTGAGTGTTGGACCAAATAACGTAGTTACCTAGCCTTTCATTACTAGAAATAAAGTGCTGCCTTCTCCTTTGCATATGGTGGTGGTGGTGGTGAGGGGGTAGGAATCAGACTGCTAGGCTGTTGTTTCCAATCAACAATCTTTACTTTCTGCTTCAGGGATTCTTCCCTTTTTCCTGAGTCCACTTGTACATTATATATAACCATATTCTCTTTTGTACATTTTGGGGCAAAAGTTTCTTCTTTTATCCATTCCATCTCCTATTTTGTCTTTTTTTTTTTAAATTTTCTTTTTAAGATTTTGTTTATTTACTTGACAGAGAGATACACAGTGAGAGAGAGAGTACAAGCAGGAGGAGCCTGATGCGGGGCTCAATCCCAGAACCCTGGGATCATGACCTGAGTCAAAGGCAGATGCTTAATGACTGAGCCACTCAGGTGTCCCTCCTATTTTGTCTTTTAGGTATTCATAATTTCTTTTTCATCAAGGGTATTCCTACTAGTTTTCTACAGATGATGAGTTGATTTTGCTTATTTTTTAAGATTTGTTTATTTATTTATTTGACAGAGAGAGAGAGAGAGCACAAGCAGGGAGAGAGGGAAAGCAGGCTCCCCATGGAGCAGGGAGCCTGATGAAGGAAGGGCTTGATCCCAGAACCATGGGATCATGACCTGTGCCAAAGGCATATTCTTTTATTTTTTTTTAAGATTTTATTTATTTATTTGAGAGAGAGACAGTGAGAGAGAGCATGAGCGAGGAGAAGGTCAGAGAGCGAAGCAGACTCCCCATGGAGCTTGGAGCCCGATGTGGGACTCGATCCCGGGATTCCGGGATCATGACCTGAGCCGAAGGCAGTCGTCCAACCAACTGAGCCACCCAGGCATCCCCAAAGGCATATTCTTAACTAACTGAGCCACCTAGGCATCCTGAAATTGTTTTTAAAACTATCTTCTATCAGGGAAGCTGCAGGGTGTATACTTTCTCCATTCTGTGAATATTCTCTTCAAGGCCAATGCTGCAGTTTTGACAAGTCTATGAGGCAGACTTAAGACTTAAAGATGTCTTAAGAAACCAGTTTTTCCTGCCTACTGTATCTCCCTGGCTGATGAACTATATAAATAAAATTAGATGGCTATAGTAAATAAATTGCAGATGCCAGTAAAATTATAAAATCAATGAAAAACTGATAAAATGCCACTGTTGGAGTTTATGTAATCATCATACTGCCAAAACAACTGGTTAAGAAGTAAATAATCAATCACCTAGCTGTTTGTTCTATACAGAAGCAAACATATGAATACTACATTTTAAAATGTTTGAATGATGGGGGTGCGTCAGTGGCTCAGTGGGTTAAGCCTCTGCCTTCGGCTCAGGTCATGATCCTGGGGTCCTGGGATCCAGCCCCGCATTGGGCTCTTTGCTCAGTGGGGAGCCGGCTTCCTACCCCCTCTGCCTGCCCCTCTGCCCACTTGTGATCTCTGTCTGTCAAATAAATAAATAAATAAATAATGTTTAAAAAAATAAAATGTTTGAATGATGGATTGAATTTTTCTATTTTTCATCTGGCTTCTTGGTAGTATGTAGAAACAGCCTGCAGCAACTAAATATGATTATGAGGCAAAAACTTAGAGCAGTCCACTTTGGAGAAGACAGACTTAGAATAACAAACATGTGATACAGAGTTAAAACAAAACTTGATTCCCACTGGAGGATTCAGATCTTACTATACGCGGTACTTCAGGGTTTTGAAAACCTGTAAATTTAGACAAGTAAGAATGTCTGCACGTTCTACCCCACAGGTGTTGGGAATGTGTTTTACAAATTTTAAAGTGTTTCAAGTGCTAATTTTAAAAATTGTTGACAATCTGGTGAGGGAGTTAAAAACTAACTCAATTATGAGGCCATGACGCATAAGAAAATAAAGGTGCAATGTGCTTTGAGGAATGGCTTGGAAAAGGTTTTTTTCTGGAGGAGTAGAACTTGAGATGGATCTTAAAAGATGAGAAGGATGTTGTGCTATAGACTTATGGTGGTGATGGGGAAGAAAACGGAATGTTAGTATATTTCTGCAGACAGTCCATCACTGCAGATAGCTTGTCTGCAGAACAGATGGAGAAAGACATGCAAGTGAGAGAGTTAGGTAGGTATACTGAGTCGCTGATGGTTTGAATTAGTTGAAACAGAGTATGTGTGTAACAGAGAAATTAGAAAGGAAGTTGGGATTTAATTGCATAGGATTTTGACTGCTAGACAAGATGTTGGATTTTATTCTGCATAAAGCAGGTGCTTGAAAATTATGATCAAATCTGGGGTTTAGGAATATTATTTCTGGTAGTACTGTATTGTGAATAAGAAAGAAGAGTTAGAAGTGCAGTCATGTAGATAAAAGATACTACAATGAGACTCTAAATTGAGACATGAAAATGCATGGATGGGAGAAACACTGTGGAACTGATAGGATTTGGCAAAGGAAAAAGGAATTAATAATTGTAAAGGATTCGGAGATTTTGGCTTTGCAGAATGACCCTGTGGAATCTGTTTCACCACTCTGGGCCTCAGTCCTACATCTGTAAAAAACATGGAATTAGATGATACTTAGTGCATTATAACTGTATGATTATACAGTTTTGTGTTTGAAAAGTAGTGGAGCATGGATGGATATTATTAGTACAACATTAATAGAATCAATATTAATTAATAATAATTAATATTAATATCATTAATATATTATTAATGCCATCAATAAGAGAAGAAACCCAGAAGAGGAGCTAACTTTGAGACTCAATTTACGACTTTTGCAGACCATATACTATTCATGAACATCACGCAGCTGCCCCTGCACATCTAGAGTTCAGGAGGAAGGTCTAGGATGCAAATACATATGTAAAAGAAGCCGGGCTTGGAAGAGAGTAACAGAATATGAAGAACAAGAGAGCCATGCACTGAACTTTGGGCATAACATTTAAAAGGAGGGTTTAGAAGGCAAGCCAGAGAGCCTAAGATTGTACATAGGTTAAGGGGGGAAAGAAGATGGTGAACAGTGTCAAATGCTGCATAGAAGTTAAGTAGCAAGAACAGTGAGAGGCTACTGGGTTAGTTATCAGTGGGCTATTGGTATTCTTTGAGAGAGCAGTCTCAGTGGATGGGAAGTAGATTTTAGGATCAATCAGGAGCAGCTAAGAGGGTTGGCACTGGCAGAGAGAATTCTTGGAGCAGGTATGTGACAAGAGGGACATATGAATCTTTGTATGGAGAAAATGGAGTAGAATTGGGAAGTGTCGGAAGAAGGCAGGTCTACAAAGCAGCCTGGATAGTGGGAAATAAGGCTGTTGGATGGGCTTGAATGGGTTCAGGGTGCTGAGGGAGGGTGTATTCCTCCAGCTTTCCTTAGCTTGAGCGTTGCCCTCCAGCCATTGTGTGCTATTCTACTGAATGGTTCCAAAGAATAATAGTAACTGTAGAAGTAGTAGAAGAATTGTAGAGTTGTAGAAACCTTTCAGATGAACCCAGGCTATGAAGCAAGAGCCTTACATCATTCAGGACAAATCACAAAAGAGAAATCAGTTTCCTTACTGATCAATAACATAATACAGCAATCAAACTTCTCTCTAGTAGTTAAAAAATCCTCCCATAACACACCTGCTCTCTCCTGCTTCTCTTCAAGGAAAGATGCTCCAGATACTTATAATGTATTCCACCCCCCACCCTTTTTTAGAAGGGTAATGTAGAAGAACTGAAAGGAAGCAAAGGTAACTTAGAACTCCTAAATTTCACATGGTATTCAAAACAGCACTGGTAATAGCAAGCCTATTTCTGAAGCAGTAAGATATAGTCTGCTTGTACTGTTTCAGCTCAGTATCCTCTGTGACATGTCCAAGACTTGGCCTTTATGTGTTTCCTGTCTGGACCTGACAAGGAACTAGATATGATTGCTAGATAATTGTTTTCTGAATTCTGATTAGTTTGAGATCAATGAGCAACTTGCCTTTTTCAACTGGGGTAGAGTTGCTGGGTGGGTGTCAGGGGAGAGAGTTGCTATAAACTTTGTTTCATTTTGTTTTATATATATATTTTTTTCTAATTGTAGAACTTGTAAGGTAATGAAGAATTACTACTAGAAAGAGGTAGATAAGATAAGGATACCTGGGATCCTGGATAATGTAGAGCCAGATTTCTGGCTATGTCTTTTCTCTGCTTCAGTTACATACCCTACCCTACCTTAAATCAGAGGCTGGGTTGGTAGGGTGCAAAGAGAAAAAACAACAACAACACACACTATTGATGTTACTTCAATTTTCTAGCCATGCTTGGGATAAACTATTCATCTTTCCATCAGCTTTATTCTGATTCTTTCCATACTTTATTCTGAGGATTTACCAAAAGGCAAAAAAAGAAAAAAAAAAAGTCTCAGCAACTTTTTAGAACTTTCCCTAGGTGAGTGCAGAGTCAGTGCAATCACATAGTTAAGGCAGCTTTCTTCTAAATATTTTTATTTAGATGAAGTAAAAATACATTAACATCAAGTGAAAAAATGTATAAAAAATATGCATGCTTGCAAGGTATATTTGAGTGGAAAAATGCAGATCTGTCTGTTTTGCCTAGAGAACTAGGGGTAGAAAGGCAAGAAAAGAAAAAACAGAGTGGGGTTAAAACTTGATTTTGTGTACGAATTTTAGGTCTTTTAGTACTAGCTTGTAAAGTAACTTTTCTCTCCCCTACTAACTACTTCTCTGGGTCTCTATAGACCTGCAATCAAGAAATGATCTATTGAAAACTCAAGTTTGACCCGCAAAGTGCCAGAAAGAACTCTGTAATTATCATCACTGTCTCTACCTTCTCTCTTCTTACTCACTCACATCAATATCTATCTGGTTTTGTCCCTGTTTCTCTGATAAAAGTGTCCTGGAAAGGGAAATACCCAGCTATTAAATCCAGTGGTGACTCCTTGGCCCTTACCTCATTCCTGCACTATCTCTGGCATCTGGCACACGCCCAACTTCTCAGCACACTCTCACTGTGGATTCTTTTTTTTTTTTTTAAGATCTTATTTATTTATTTATTTGACAGAGAGAGAGACACAGACATACAGAGAGAGAGAGGGAACACAAGCCGGGGAGTGGGAGAGGGAGAAGCAGGCTTCCTGTCAAGCAGGGAGCCCAATGTGGGGCTCAATCCCAGGATCCTGGAATCATGATCTGAGTAGAAGGCAGACACCTAAAAACTGAGCAGGTGCCCCACTTTGGACTCTTATGTCACTATTCTCTCTAGCCTTATTATCCATCTACTCCTCTCAGTCCCCACTGCTATTGCTATAGTTAAGTTCTCATTGTGGCATCTGACTTTGGTTTTGATGAGCATTTTCTTAATGGTCAATGATATTTAATATAGTTTCATGTATTGATGGTCATTTTTGTATACTTTCTGGAGAAACACTTACCGAATTCCATAGGTACATATTCAAGAGAAATGAAAGCACATGTCCAAACAGAAAACCTATGCCCAAGTGGTTGTTGCCCTTTTAAAAAAACTGGGTTGTTTTTATACTCTGAATATCAAACCTTATTGGATATATGATTTGCAAAAAATTTCTCCTGTTTTGTCCACTGTCTTTTCAGTTTCTTAATGATGTCCTTTGAAGCATAAAAGTGCTTAATATTGATGATGTCCAGTTTATCTGTTTCTTCTTTTCTTGTGCTTTTGGAGGCATACTTAAGAAATCATTTGCCTCATCCAAGGTCACAAAGATTTATGCCTGTTTTCTTCTAAAAGATTTAAAGTTTAGCTATTATATTTAGGTCTTTGACCCATTTTATATTAATTTTTGTGTATGGTGTGAGGTTGGTAACCAAATTATTATTATTATTATTTTTTGCATATGGCTCTGCAGTCATCCCTGTCATCTGCTGAAGAGATTATTCTTTCCCCTCTCAATTGAGTTACTTTGGCATCTTTCCCCAAAATCAATTGACTATATGAATGTGAGGGTTTATTTCTGAACTCTGTGATATTCCATTGATCTATATGTCTGTCCTCATGCCAGTATCATACTGTTGATTACCATAGCTTTGTAATAAATGTTGAAGTGTGAGTCCTCCAAATTTATTCTTTTTGTTTAAAAATGTTCACGCCTGTATTCATTTTCAGATCATTTTCTTAATTTCTGCAAAGAAGTGACTGGGATTTTATATTCAATCTGCAGATCAATACTGGAGAGTATTGCTGTCTTAATATTAAGATTTCTAATCCATGAATATGATAAGCCTTTTCACTTATTGGGGTTTTCTTTAATTTCTTTCAAAAACATTTGTAGTTTTTGGAGTATGAACTTTGTACTTTTGTTAAATTTATTCCTAAGTACTCTATTCCTTTCCATGCTATTCTAAATGGAACTGTTGATTTCATTTTTTTGTTTGTTCATTGTGACTGTAAAGAAATATAGCTGATTTTTATATATTGACCTTTTATTTTTCAGCCTTGCTGAACTCATTTCTTAGTTCTAATGGTTTTTTAGTGGATACCTTATGGTTTTCTATACATAAAACCATGTCTTTAATGAACACAGGTAGTTTTACTTCTTCCTTCCCAATCTTGATTTCTTTTATTTGTTTTTATCTAATTGCCTTGGCTAGGCACCCCCTGTACAATGTTGAAATGAATAAACAGAATTGGTGAGAATGTCTTGTTCCTGATCTTAGGGGGAAAACATTCAGGTTTTCACCATTAAATACACTAAGTGTGTTTTTTTTTTTTTTTTTTTTTAAAGTATAGTTGACACACAGTGTTACATTAGTTTCAGGTGTACAGCACAGTCATTTGACAGGTTTATATATTATGCTATGTCCACTACAAGTGTTGGTAAAGGTGTGGGTTTTTTGAAGATGCTTTTTATTAGGTTGAGGAACTTTCTATTTCAAATGTGTTGAGTGTTTTATCAGAAAGGGGTGTTGAATTGTGTCAAATGTCTTTTCTGTATCAGTGGAGATGATCCTGTGGTCTTTGTTTTTTATTCTATTGATGTGGTAATTTACATTATTTTTCAGATATTATATCAAACTTGCATTCCTGGGAAAATGTAAATAAATATTTCTTAGATTGAATACATGATTGAGTAAATTATCTGAGGACTGGATAAAAATTAATTCAATAAAAGACCAGAGAAATAAGACTGGAAAATAATTTCCATTTTAAAATAGTAACTAGTCAGGAATCATGGAAACTTTAGAAGTACATTTGTTATTGTGAAAAGATTAAAAAAAAATATTTTAAGAATATAGAGTAATCTGCTTTACCACTCTTTGAATCCTCTACTTTTCCTTTAAAGTCTGGAACTAGATCTTCATAATATTCTGGATTAAACAAAATTTAATAACCTATCTCAAATATCCCTATTCTATAAAAATTACTATAATGCTTTCCTCATAGATTTGCTCAATCTTTTCTATTTTTATCTCCCTCCCTCCCTATCTCTCTCTCTCTTTCATACACAAATAACCTTTTCAAGTATTGTCCTAAATAAGAGTATCACTGATATCTATCCTTCTTGGATATTTTTAAGTACTTACCCCAAAATAGTATCAATTGGGAGTATAGTGATACTTCTGATCTTCTAATCAGCTTCCACCCTTACTGCTGTTAAAGAGAAAAGATTTTCATAGGCAACCATAAGGACAGAAAAACTTACTTTTAATTATGACCCCAAGAATGATCAATATCTCAATTAACAGGGACAAGAGCTTCATCTTCTCCTGAGCAGTTCCTCCTCACTGTAACACAGGCAGAACTAGGTGGCTGGCCCACAAGCTTCCTCTTTTCAGGTCTGTAGGGGGTCAGGATTTGGTTGCTAAGCAACCACTTCTTTACTCTTGGACCAATAAGCTGCCAGGAAGTTCCTTTCAACTGCAATGAAGGTGGCTGCTGAAGAGAGCAGGTTAGAGGGAGGGAATGTATCTATTCTGCTTCTCCTCTGGTAAGAGATAAGCAGTAGGTTTGAGATAAGAGTTGGTCTCTGAAAGGAAAGGAAGAAACCAGAAGTCCAATTTGTACATGTCCACAATAATGTTCCAAAAAATAGATTTGCTAGACGTTCTTATATGTATTTTACCTTCAGCGGTGCAAATTGCACTTAAATTAAAACAATTAAGTATATAAGCCGCTGACCTTACATCATCCTTTACTTTAAACTCTGAAGGCTATAGTGGACAAGAAACATAAAGACCAAGTCTGCTTTGGTCCCCATGTGGGTGAAAATCTTCATCCTTTGTTTGAGTAAGGAACTGTTGAGGTTTTACTGGGACAAAGGCAAATAAATCCTGGTGATCAATGACTTTTTTTGTTATTATTGTTCAATGACTTTTTTTTTTCAATGACTTTTTAAAAAAAGGCATTTCATTACACTTTCATTAAAAGGTATTTAAAAACACCTTCTTTACTATCTTTAATAATATGGGCATTTCACAAGTGGGTACCCTCAAGGCTAGGATCAGAAATGAAAATTAATATTTAGGTAAAAGCACAGAACAATTATGACTATCTAAGGAATGGAGTTAGCTGAGAAAACTATGCCAAAAATATGTTAAACATTTACAGTGTATACAGGTAATTCAGAAAGAGACACATTTATTGCCTTGAATTTCCAGGTTTACTCCCTTTGAAAATTAGTTTTCCCATGCTTTACTCTCTGTCTTCCTCTTATAAATACACCTGTGATTACATTTATGGTCAACCATGATGATATAGGATAATCTTTCTATCTCATGATCCTCAATCATATCTGCAAAGTCCCTTCTGCCAAATGAGGTAATATTCATAGGTTCCAGGGAGTAGATTCTGGAAATCATTGGGACCATTGTTCAGAACTCTCCCTAGAGTGTTTTCCTCTCACCAACGGAGTTCAAAATGGAATCTCCCCAATTTCTGTACTTTTAAAAAGTACCTAAACATAATTTAATTAAACTCTTAAATATCATCTCTTAAGCATTCTCCAAATCATCTTTTTTTCATTCCCCATTTGGATCCAGATTTATTAGCATCTTTTAGCAGATGATTTTGCCTCATACTTTTACTGAAACCAAACTCACTGGACCTATCTTCCCTCTACTTTCTTTTTATTTAAAACTTTTTTGAGTCCCCATTCTTTTTCTAATTCGTCACAAAAGATGAAATGCACTTTCTGTATTCTATTTTTGATTCTATCTACATTTACTCTATCTTATTCTGATATTTCTAACATTTGTCCTTCTCTCTTTTTTGTTTCAATCTTTTGTTATGAAAGTTCTTAATTTAAATACTTCTCATTTCATATCTCAGAAATATTTTACCTTGGTCATGGTATCCTTTCAATTGCTATCTCCTCTAATTATTCTTTAGCCTCTAAACATGTCAAAAAACAACAACAAAAAAAGTCCACAATCACTACTTCTTGTTTCTCTCACTTCTTTTTCAATTGTTTTTATTTTCACTGATTTACATAGACTACAAATCCAATGATCTTTTCTCAGTTTTCATAATATTTGATCTCTGTGAGGTATCTGACATTTCTGATCACAAACATCTTCTTGAGAATATATTATTGGTTTCTCTTAAAACTGAATTTCAGTTATTTTTCTACTTTCTTGAACACAATTTCTCAGTCATTCCATCACTCCCTCACTCATTCATTCATTTGTTGAATAGTTACTGTATGCTAAGGATGAATGGTAACTCTCCTTCAGACATTTGTTAATTTCATTTTCTTCCTCTCTTAGTCTTCACATTAACTTTATGCCCTCTCCATTGTAACCCCTTTTGGTCTCACATGTTCTCCCTCAGTTTTATCAACATCTCTCTATGAATAATGCTCATTTAAAGTTTTTCTCATTCAATAATTTTTATTGAGAACCTATTATGTGTTAGGCATTGTACTATTCTCTGTGGGTAGTGGACATATTTCCTGTCCTTAGAGAGTCTGTAAGTTCACAGTGCAAGATAAATATTAATGAAAGAATCACTAAAATAAAAGTATAATTACAAAGTGTAAATAATGCTTCATAGGAAAATAAATTAGCACTGAGGGCATATAAAAGAAAACTGTGGGTAGAGGTCAGGTGGGGTCAGAGTTAGGGAGGGCTTGGCCAGGGAACGATTTTTAACCTTAACTCTGAAGAATAAGAAAGGGTCCACTATGCAAATTGTGTGTTAGGCATAGTGACAAACAAGTGAAAAGACCACATGGTGTGAATAAGATGTGTTCAATTAACTGAAAAGCTCTATGGTTGGTATGACTGGAACCAGAGATTGAGTGGTAGCGGTGGAGCAGAAGTGGTAGGCGATGCGCACTCTCCATTCTTAATGATTTAGTTTTTATAAGAGTGTAGTAGTCAGCTTGGGCTGCCATAATAAAATGCCATAGATTGGATGGCTTAAACAAAAGAATTTTTAAAAAGATTTTATTTATTTATTTGACAGAGAAAGACAGAGAGCACAAGCAGAGAGTGACAGGCAGAGGGAGAAGGAAAAGGCGGCTTCTCTCTGAGAAAGGAGGCTGTTCAGGGCTCTATCTGAGTACTCTGGGATAATGACTTGTGCTGAAGGCAGACACTTAACTGACAGTCATCCAGACACCCCAACTGAATTTTTTCCCCACAATTCTAAGGACTAGAAGTCCATGATCAGGATGCTGGCAGTGTCTGGTTATGGCAAAGCTCTCTTCCTATCTTACAGATAGCCACTTTCTCACTGTGCCTTTCCATAGCGGGTGTGAGGGGTAGGTGTAGAAGGAAGATGAAGAGATATATATTTATCTACCTCTTCTTATAAGGCTACAGTCCTACTGGATTAGGGTCCCACCCTTGTGACCTCATTCAACCTTAAGTGCCTCCTAAAGACCTAATCTCCAGATATAATCCCACAGTCAACTAAGGTCTCAATATATGAATTTTGGGGGAATACAATTCAATCCAAAGCAAAGTGCACCAGAAGGTCATTGAACAATTTATGCCAGCGAGGTGACATGATCACATCTGACAAGGTAATTCCAGATGCAGAGCAGAGAATGGACATAAGAGGGGCAAAAGAAGACATGGGGGCAAATTAGGTAGCTTTTTTAAAGAACCCAGTTAATTTCTTAACTGGGTTTACTGCAGTGCCATTGGAAAGGAAAGCAATAAAAGAGTTATATGAGATAAAATTGAGATGATATAATAATTCATTTGAAATGAAAATGAAGTTATAAGATGTATCAGGGATGGTATTTAGGGTTGCTGATTGCTTAACTGAAAGGGTGATGAAGCCATTCAAAGAGATAGGGGACCCTGGAAGAAATCTAAGTGTGGAGGGAAAGATCATGAGTTCAGTGTGGTACATGGTACATTTTAAGTACTTTTGAGACATTAAATATTAATATTTAATACTCCTGTATGATAATGGTATTTTGTCAGAATAATTAATGCTGAAACAAATACCCTCTAAATACCAATGCCTTAATATAATAAAGGTTTCTTGTTTATATCATAGCCCTATGTGGTACTCCTTGGATCACTGAGATACTCCTTCAAGCAATGACTCAGGGAGCCAAGCTTCTTCCTTCTTGAGATGCTGCTTCTGAGACCACCATGGAAAGAAAAGAGAGAATATGGATGAGTGTACAGAGGATTTGATGGGTAGGCCTGGAAGTGGCATACATCACTCTTCCTTTATAACCCACCCAGGATGCAGTCACTTGTCCTAACTTCAAGGGACACTGGGAAATACAGTCTTCCTAGGGGTCAAGAGAGAGAAAATTGTATTAGTGAACATTGCTGCCACATTTACTAGGTGTTAGTCACTTCATGAGTTTATTTAACTCATTTCATCCTCACACCAATCAAGGTAGATACTAAATTATCATATCCACATAATAAAAAAAGCAATGTGCAGAGACTGAGTAACTTGCCAAGGGTCACATAATCAATAATGGTGAACTCAGGATTTGAATCAAGATGGTCTAGTTTCAGGTGCCTTTGAACCAGTACATAACACTGCCTCTTAAAGTTGATATTCAATATATGGTAGCATGTATAGGTCAAAAGTTCAAGAAGAAATTTTTGATGAAGATAATAACTTTGGGAGTCTGGTGTAACTCAGGGTTTCCCAACTTTGGCAGTGTTGAAATTTTGGGTCAGATGATTCTTTGTTGTGGGGTTGTCCCATATACTTTAGGATGGTTAGCAGCATCCTTGACTTCTGCCCACTAGATGCCAGTAGCACTCTTTTCCCAGTTGGGACAACCAAAAATGTCTCCAGACACTGCCAGTGTCCCCTGCGGTGCAAAACCTCCCCCCGCTGAGAATCACTGTTATACCCGAACCATGAGTGCAGATGAAGTTATTCGAAGAAAAAGTATAAAGTGAAAAGAGACAAAGGGCTAAGACTAAGTCTTAATGAACTCCAAAATGTAATGGCTGAAAAGGAAGATGGGCCAGTAAAAGAAACTAAGAAGAAATGGCCGTATAGGAGGAATCTCAAAAGGGTGAGAAAAATTGAAGGAAAAGAATGCTGCAGGGAGGAATATGAGGCTGAGTGTTAAATGCTGCTGAGAGATCGTGTAAGAGAAAGATTGAAAAATATCCATTAAATAGCACATGAAGGTCATTGGCCACCTTAATAGGAGCTATTTCAGTTGGTTAATAAGGTAGAAACAAGAAGAAAGTGGACTGAAAAGCGGAAAGTGGGAAGTAAGGAAATTGACACAGCAGATACCAACAACCTTTTGAAAATGAAGGAGAAGCAGTAGCTGGAGGGTGTTGTGGAATCATAGGAGGAATTTTTTGTTTTGTTTTGTTTTTACTATGGAAGAGACTTGAGAAAGTTTGAAAGTTGATGTATGGTTCTAGTTCCTTAAGTCGACATGAAACAAAGAATAATCAGTATCATAGAGTTAGGTTCCTAAGAAAACACAGGTGTACTCTGGGTTGGAAATAGCCTCTGTCTTGTAACAAAAGGGATAGTGTCCAGTCTGATGCACTTTCCTGCAGACACTTTAGATGTAGCATTTCTAAATAAGAACTCAATATATTTCTCACAAAATCTGCAACTATTCCTGGATTGCCTATTATTATTAATACTGCTATTCTCCTCTTAACTATTCCATGAAACTCTTCTTTCTGTTCCTCATCCTGTTCCCCAAATCTATTCCATTCCTAATTTTTATTGATTCTACTTTTGTAATGTGTCTTGAATCAGAGCTTTTCACTTCCATTGTCAAAAAATAAGTGCATATTTTTATTACTAGCCCAAGTGTCACTTCCTTCTTGAAGACTTCGTTATTTTTCCCAGCCAAATTCAGAGCATTAAAAGAAAAACGGAAGCATAGACAATGTTAAAATAAAAATTATTACCTTACTATGTCACGAATCATAGTCATGAGTGTCCTGTTACTGAAAACATTTTTCTTTCTTTAAAATTTTTTTTATAAACCTTAGCAAGACCTTCCTCTTTTTTCCTTTTTTTCCTCTTATTATTAAAAAATGTGTTGCAAATATTAGCTCTTACACACCTGGCTTAAGTACTACACGGATAACATGGCAACTCCAAACGTCAGATAAATGTGGTTTCACTACATCCACCAAATCAGCCTTGTAAATGATCTGATATTTAGAAATGCAATACATTTGGGGGAGGGAGTTGTCAAACTTCCTTTAAAATGTAGGTCACCCTACTCTTGTGGTGGACTCTATCCAAACTGGATTTTCAGAACACCAACAGAAGATTAGTATTACCCAGAATCAAGCCAGCGCTTTAACCCAGTGCCTTGAGTTGAAGCGATTGGAGGAAAAAAAAAAGATGACTTGGCTCTGGTTGACACCCACTTGAATTTGCTTTGATGTAAGTTTTTGTTTCCAATAAAGCATTTTGGTTGCCCACTACTAAGTTCCTAAAACCTTGGTTTAGACCAGTCTATCTTTCTTTGCTCGTTCTAAACTTCACCACACTCCAGCGAAGACTAATTTTTACTACAAGGTTGAGGAGCTGATTGTATGGTGCGGAAGTACTTCCCAGTCCTCTCACTTCTTCGGGTTATATTTACTCACCAAGAGGAAAGCTTCAGATTATCTGGTAAAATCCATCCAGACGGGTCAGTTAGAATAAACGTGGACAATTCGCGTTGACTGAATTCTCCACCCACTTTCACATCCTCCAGCTCCAGAGGCAGCTTTCTCCTGCTGACTCCCCAGATACCTAGCGCACCTGGCCCTATAGGCCACGCCCTCAGGTTCTCAAGCGCTGAGAAGCCGGGGGAAGCTCCCGCAACCTCACGCTCCTCCCAGGCGTCCGCTCCACGCCCCGCCCCCCCAACGCGAGGCCATCTCCAGCCCCCTCGCGCCCTGGCTCCGCCCCCTCCAGCTCCCCAACGTCCTCGGCGTCTGGCCCGAGCCTGCGCCTGCGCGTGCGCCCTGGGGCCGAAGTAGGGGCGCGCGGTGACTGGAACGCGGAGAGCGGCGGACGTTGCAGCCAATGGGAGGCGTCGCTGGTTAGCGGCTGGGAGGCGGGGCCTGCGCGGGTGTTAGGTTAGCGCGAGGCGTGACCTAGTTGACAGGCTCTGAGGTGCTGCTGTGGCGGCGGCCGCGGGGCTGAGGCGGGTGGGAACCGAAGCCGAGCGCGGGCTGAGAGAAGAGGGCGGCGATTGGCGAGTGGCGCGGGACCCGGAGCCTCTTGCACTTTTTTCCTCCCGAGTGCCCCCTCCCACCCCTCCCACTCCACACACACCCTGTTTGCCCGTGAGCCTGGGGAACTTGCAGCTTAAAGCCAGCCACCCCCACGGCAACATGTACCCCAGCAACAAGAAGAAAAAGGTGTGGAGAGAGGAGAAAGGTAACTGGCCCGTCGAGTCCTGGGGGTGCGGGGGGTGGGGGTCGGGTGGGGGCGGGGGTCAGGGCTGTGTGTGCCGCGGCGCCCTCCGCCCGAGCTCCCGCCTCGCGCCCGCCCGGCCGGTGCCGCCTCCCTCGCGAGTCCGTGTGTACACACGCGCACACGCGCGCGCACACCAGCGTGCACGCGCCGCCCCCGGGCACCTGCAGCTCGCGCACGTGTGGGCGCACGCCCCTCTGCTGCCTGCCGCGCCCGGTCACCTTCTCCCCATGCGGGGCTGCCTTAGCCTGGCTGGTGGCTTGGATCCTCGCGCGTCAGTTCTCGGGCGCGGCACAACTTGCCCAGGTCCCCCACCCTCTCCCCGGACCCCATCTGGGACTTTCGGACTCCCGGCCAGGTTGTCCCAGGGACACGTGCCCGCCGGCGGGCACACGGGCTGCAGCTGCGCCTCCGCGCCAAGCTGACCCCCATCGGTTCACTCCTCCCCTTGTCCCCCACCCCCCAACTGGCAGAGTGTCCGCACCTTCGGGCGTTTACCCCTTCTCTAGGCCCCTTCTGCGCCGCAGTGTGACTTTTGAAACCTGGAACTCTAAGGGAAACTGAAAACGGGCGTCTTGTCCGTGAGGATAAGTGCTTTCAGCGAAGTCTGAAGGGGCTTTTCTCTGCAGCGGGTTTCTGTGTATTTCATGCCCTTTTGTAACCAGAAGTTGCTCAGTGTAAGATCGTGAAGCTGATATCACTTTCTGTGAATGCATCTACCCCTGAAATTTGTACATATAAAAGGTTATCCAGATCAGCTAGATTGACGGGTGGCACTGATTCCTGTAAGAAGACACAGAAGTGTACCATCCAATCCTGCCCCCCCCCTTTCCTCTGGCATTATAGTTAGATAATATTCCGACATAAAACTTTAGTCTCTGGCGTTTTTTCTTTCATTCTTTTCACACTTTTCTATACTTTAGTTTTTTTTACAGAAGTGTAGCAGATACTTGCATTGCTACTGCTAACATAGACTAAACCTGTGTATCCAGAGTGAAGTCGGGTGAGGGTAGTGCAGATCTCTCCGAAGTATCCTATTTTCTTCATATTAGAAGGATAATGGGGTGACTAGGTTGAGAGTTGATTTCCTTGATAATAGCTCTTTAAAACCTGTAGATTCTTTTCGCAAGTCCTGGCCTTTATAAACACTAAGGCCAAACAGTGGACATAAGAAAGAGAATGTATGTGGAAAATAATCCTTTATATAGGGCCCACTTCGATGCAGAAGGAAAGGGATGGGGAGGGGATTTTATTTTTTCAAATTAACTCCTGGGAAGATCTAAAACGGCTTTTAAAATATTGAAAGATTAGGTTGTATGTCATTTAGTTATGTCTTAATGATTATGGGCTTATATCGAACTAAAAATTCTGTTGAGAATAATAGCCTGCTATATATAAAGTAGTGTCAAATAATCTTTGTTTTTGCAGTGTCAGTTATTTTAGTTTCAGCACATTTCCAGTTTTTTTTTCCAACAATTTTCCTTGTAAGCATTTAAAGATCCTCTATGCCCATTTTTGTTGATGGTCTTGAAATGTTAGTTTTGTATTGATAATAAGGCAAAATAATGGAAATCAAGATTGTTTTCAATATCTGATTCACTGATGAAATTCTGGTAATTGCTTAAGAAGTATTTTTCTGTCATAATGTTCCTAAAGTGACAATGTTATAATGGTCCTTCATTTAACATCTACACATTTGGACTGTGGCAAGCAGGCATTTTAGAATCTTCAATGTCTTGAGTTTTTGATATTTTGCTTCTAACAATAGGGGAAAACATAACCAAATTAATTTTTTTCAAGTAAAGAAGCAAGTGCACAATTAAAGAGGGTATTTAACAAATTAAATATGTCTTGTCTAAAACTAACCTATTTTTGCATGGAGTTTAATGGTGAAGGAAAGACTTAAAATGTGATTTGAAGACTTTAGTGTATGTCTCAGTGTATCAGGATGTCTATTTTTGAATATTTAATATTAAAAAGTATGTATTGTACCATCACGAGAGAACTAAGGATTTCTAATACAGCGGTTAGTATTAAAGAAGTTGATGGGATGCATGACCTTTTTTCTTTCATTGCACTGGTGAGGATTTTATTGTATTTTTGCAGCTGTTATTTAAGTCTGAAGGAAGGCTTATCCTCCTCATTGAAATGTCTGGCATTCTGTAAACACACTTTATCTCAGTATGCCATCTAATAGTAGGTCTGTCTACTTATGTGCTTGGTTCATAGAGCAGATTCACTGTAAAGGGGAAGCATTCTTTCAGGAAAAGTTTTGTGTAATGCTGAAGTAACTGTATAGATGTATGTGGTCCTTAGTATGTTTTATTGTTTAAACAAGTAACAAAGGACTTAAGTCCACATATGTTAAACGAACATTATTAAAGTATCATTTTGAGCCCTAATTTAAAACCACTTAATGTGTATTAAAATTTCAAGTACTGGAACATAAATCACCTCTCTGTTTTACCTTATTTTCTTATTATTAATCTTGTATCTTTTCTAAGTGTCCATACTTAATGTTTCTATAAATGGAATGACAAAGGCCAGGTTGCATTTCTATGTTACCTTATGACATTTACTAAAACTACAAGTTGGTTCATAGTATCTTTCAACCTAATTACTGATCTTGCAATATGTCTATATTAGAGATCTGAACTCTTGTAGTAGTGCTTTGGAAAGTGCTAGTCATCCCTTTTCCTCCTTTGTGTGAGTATTCCAAATTTACCATTTCCTTCAAGCTTCCTATTCTATCAGGACCCCCTCCTCCTATATTAAATACGTGACATTTCCTTTTAATTCATTTAGAAAATGTATGTCATTTAACATGAACAGCCCTAGCATTTGCCTCTGTCCATTTCTTTATATGTCCTTTGTCCTTTCAGCCTTGTTCTTACCTTAATGGAAGCACTTTTCTTTCTTTTTTCCTTCCTTCTTTCCTTCCTTCCTTCCTTCTTTTTTTTTTTTTTTGCTATCATTTATTCCCTTTTGGATATATTTAGTTTGTCAATGTCTTTAGGTTCCCCTCCTCAGCCTATAATGATGCTTGAGTCTCTACCATAAAATACCTTTCTTTCCAAAGGGCTTCATCCTGGAGTTGCTGTTCTCACTTTTCCTCAGTTTCCTTGTAGTCGTCCTGGATCTCAGCTGTACTCTAGTGAGACTTATGTTTCTAAATCCACTCAGTAGTAACAGTGATGGTACCAATATAAAAAGAGTTACTATTTGAGTCCTGTTTGTGTGCACAGCACTATTCTAAGTACAACAGTCTCCCCTCATTTATGGGGATATGTTCTAAGGCCCCCAGTGGATGCTTAAGACTGTGTATAGTACTGAACACTATATATGCTGTTTTTTTTCTTCTGTGTATGTATGTGTGTATACACATATACCTATGATAAAGTTCAATTTATAAATTAGGCACAGTAATGTATTAACAGTACCTAGTAATGAAACAGAATAATAATGGCTATATACTGTAATAAAAGTTATGTGAATGTGGCATCAGAATATTTTATTGTACCGTACTCATCCTTTTTGTGATGATGTGAGATGATAAAACACCTATGTGATGAGATGAAGTGAGGTGAATGACATGACATCATGTTAGGTTAGTAGTGACTCTATGACAATATGCCAAAGAGAGAATTATCTTCTTCCCGACTGCAGTTGACTATGGGTAACTACAACTATGGAAAGCAGAACTGCAGATAAGGGGGACTACTGTATCTTACATTGGTTATCTCATTTAATTTTCACAACAGCTCTGTGAGGTAGTATACTGTAGGGTCAAGAGCTTTGAAGATTTGTCCGATTTGAATCTTACTTGTATTGTTTACTAGCTGTAGAACATTATGTATGTTACACAACCTCTCTGGCTTAATTGCTTCATCTATAAATTGTGTATAATACCTACCTCAGAAAAATTGAGACATTAAGAGATTAGGTAACCCAAGATCACATAGATTTGTATGGTTGGGGATTAGAATCCAGACAGCTCTGTTAACCACTTTGCTTTCTTTTCAGTGCTGTTGGTGATCAAGTTGATAAAACCAGTGGCTTATTACTTTTTATTCTTCCTGATCTTCCTATAGCAGTTGACAGTATTTCCCTTCTTCTACTTATTTTATTTTATATTTTAAGTTCAATTAACATATAGTGTATTATTTCAGTTTCAGTGATTCATCAGTCTTCTATAAGACCCAGTGCTCCTTGTATCACTTGCCTTCCTTAACGTCCATCGCCCAATCCCCATCTTACTAAAACTCTTCTGTCTGCTGGTTTCTACGTCATTGGCACTTTGATTCACCTTATACCTCCAGTGACATCTAAGTTTTATTTCATTTTTCCCCTCTTTGTGTCTACCCCTTAATTTTTTTTTTTTTTTTTTTTTTTGAGGTTTGATCACATCTCTTACCTTTACCTGTGGACTTCCTTTAGGACCAGAAGTTTCAGTTAATTTCCAAAATCTCTAGGCTAGCTAGATCTCTTTCCTGATTTCCAGATTCTTGGATTTCTACTTAAATGCCCTTTAAGCATCTTACATTCAGTACAGTGTTAACCCTTGAGTGCTGTAGTATTGTGATTTGATTATATTACATTTGGTTAAAATACCTTATTATTATTATTACTTCCTAATGTGGCTGAAGAAAAGCCAGTTCTAGGAGCAGGGAAAAATGTAGGCTTCCCATTTCCTGTTCTATTATACTTAAATTAATACATTCTGCAGTTTATTTCTGAAAAGAATCTTTTTTTTTTTTTTTAAAGATTTTATTTATTTATTTGACAGAGAGAGACACAGTGAGGAGAGGGAGGGAGCACAGCAGGGGCAAAGGGAGAGAGAGAAGATGTAGATCTTGATCCCAGGACCCTGGGATCATGACCTGAACGGAAGGCAGATGCTTAATGACTGAGCTACCCAGGCGCCCCTGGAAAGAATCTTTTAAAGTGATTATTTTATGAGGGTTTGATACCTACAACTAGGTACTCTCTTTAAATCCATTCATTTTTGTAGTGTGCTTAAAGACAGTCGGAGAGAGAACAACTGTCATTCTCTTTACATTGTGGATACCTTTGGTAAAGTATATGATACATGACAGCTGACATAACAGAAACACATCACCTCTTCTCAGGAGCTTATCCTGTGAAGGTAATACATTGTAGTAACTAATAATATAGGTTATAGTTTTTGACTTCTGGAGATATCTGACTGGATTTTAATGGAAAGTTTTCTTGCTTTGGACAGCTATTGAGCTTTGATATGTTTCATTTCCTTATCTACAAAATAAGAATAATAATACAGTTAATTTTCCTGAGTTGTTGGAAAGATGATCCATGAAATTTTATGTGTGAAGTACCTAGCACTTATAAAGAACTTATTGTTTTTAATTCTAAGATGCATTTTTAATAATATTTTTATTGTCATTCTAAGATGCATTTTAAAAGATATTTTAATCTTATCAAGATGTATATTAAAAGTAGTATTTAGTTACCTCCACAAAGATATTATTAAATTGAAAGTGCCCTTTTATTGTTGATGGCATTTCAAATGAAGGGAATGCTGTGGTGGCTGCCTTTCTTGTGCTCTTAGCACTTATACATACCTGTTTTAGGATTTTGTCTTTTATTTATGTAGCTATTATTTTGTATAGTATCCATTCCTCTTTTGTCTTGTGAACTCCTCAAGGTTAAGGATCACCTTTGCACCTGCAGTGTATAAACATATTACTTGGCACATAGTAGACTGATAATATATGTTGATTTAAAGAGCTCATTTATTTCTTGGGCTATCATAAGAGTCTTCCTCATCAGGCTCTGCCCAATCCCCCATTGTAAAATGGTATTAACTTGACCCTTTCTAACATTCAAATATGGAGTCATTAGATTTTCATTTTGATGTTTTTCAAGCCCAACCAGTTCTTTGGTTTGTTTACATGATTAATAGCTAAATTATAAAATAATTTCTGAACTTAAAAGTTAAATACAAATGGAGATTCTGCTTTTATTTTGCAAGAACGTTTACTGAAGATGACCTTAGAGGAGAGACGCAAAGAATACATAAGGGACTATGTTCCCCTGAACACCATCCTATCGTGGAAGGAGGAGATGAAGGGCAAGAGCCAAAATGATGGTAAGTTTCTCAGAACAATTTTTCAGGTAGATACTGTTCCCATTTATTTATGACTTCTGCAGGACAACTATTGATAGAAATGAATAACTGGCATTCAGTAAAGAGATGACATTTTTGCTATTTGAAGTAATTGCTTGGTTGTCATTTAATTGTTTTTAAGTCTGTTGTGTGTTATTTAAACTTAGGAAATTATATTAACATAATTCATGTTATGATATAGTGGTCCACATTTATATTATGACACTTAAAAAAAAACTATTCTGTAGTTGTTCTTGGAGCAAATAATATTAAGGATTTGGTGCTTTGATGATGTGGCCCTTTGAGTTTGTTTTGATTAGGTTCATTTATTTCTTCAAGTTTCTTCAAGTTATTTTAAGGATTGGATACAGTTGGAAGTATCCTAGGAAGAATAGAGAAAAACTAACATTTCCCATAGTTTTAGAGAAGAATATATATTTTGTATGGTGTGGTAATTTATTTGCATGTGAAGTATTTGACAAAATTTACTCTCAAAGTCTTTATGATTTAATAAGAGTCTAGATTGAGTGAAGATATGTGTTAGCATATAAATGAAATTTTAAGTATTGAAAAGATACATGGAAAAATTCTAAAAAAAGATATATTATTACCATTTTTAATTTATTTTTATTACTTATTTAATTTATTATTATGCTTACCTCTGAATTAGCATTCATTGGTGTTAATGGTCTGGATGTGAAGCTTAGAAGAAATAGGGTGCTTTTTAGGATACTTAACAAGTGAGAAAGAGAGGTAACTTTATGAAAGGGGCTTGGAATGTACTATTTTCACAGGTTCTGGTCTTAGATTGATGGAACTGTACAAGATACTGTGGGTTCAGAACAAGAAAATTAATTTGGAATTTCTGTGGAAAAATCTGTGAGTAACAGCAGTCCAGTTAGGCTTTGGTGTCTGTGAAGAGAACACACATTTATTTACCTGAGTGTTTGCATTTTAGACAGAATTTTTATTTTTTTGGTGCTCTGCTTGAAAACATGTTCTAAGGGGGTCATTGGATAATCTCATTGAGATATGCACATATAACATCTTTGCCCAGGGTTTTTAGTAAATGCAAGCTGTTTTCTAACAGTCTAATGAAAACCTCATTCATTGAAAGAGAAGGTAGTGCTATGTAATGAAAAATGAATGAAAATGAATATGAAAAGAATGTAGAGCTAGAGAGCAAAAGGACGGAATTTGGGCCTTGATTATCTAAGACCGTGTGCCTTTTTCATGTTTGGGTCTCAGTTATTTCTTCTTTTTTAATAAGACACTGGTATCAAATACTCCGGCACCATTTTTTATGGCTAGTAAATCTCTTTTTTTCTAGTACTTCATTCTTCTGATTTTCTTCTTAGTTGCTGTTTAAACTGGTCACTTTTCTAAGGATGCCATACTTGATGTTCTTTTAAAGCAATTTTTGCCTCTCAGAAAGAGGTAGACTCCTGTTGCTGTCAAAACAATTGACAAATACCCAGGTTGTAGTGCCCTATGTTGGTCTGTTCACCTCTGCATAAAGTTGTCCTTTATGTTGGCTGCTTCTATTTGAATATACACATAACAGTGTAGGGTTTAACTGGGTTGTCCAAGAACTCACCGTTGGGTGTTTTCAGAGATATCACACACCAAGATACATTCCCTAAATCAGAAAAATACATTGAATAACACCTGCCATTGTTATTCCCTTACAGGATGCTGTGTATTTACTCCTGTCTCCCAGTATGAATTTTATAATTGGTTACAATTGCTCTATGTATTTCACTTTTTTTCCTTCATGCTTTTTTGAACTGAAAACTTTTCATGGGAAGTGAGGTGATATGATCAAAATTGTTTTTCTTTTGAACACTGTTTTATTCTGTCTAATGTTACATGCTCCCCTGTTGTGACATAGAAATTAGTGGCTAGCTTCTTTTTTCATGAAAGAAGATGCATCATCTGACAAGTAATATCTATGTATTACTTTATATAATATATATCTTTCAAAAGTGCTTTCTTTCAGTGTTACCTATCCAGTGTGCAGTTAAAGGGAGTTTTAGTATTTTAACAGTTTGAAAGATTCTTTGAGAATATAAATTTAAAAAATAATAAAGGACAACTGTAGTTTGTATTTTATTTTGACATGTTTAAGCTGCTGCTCATAAGTGTATAGTATCTAAGTAGGTTTGGATTTTTATAATATCTATTTTTTAGGTGTTAGATTTCAAGCTAAGTTTTAAAAGAAGTCTATAATTCTGTGTCCTATGGTTTCTGATTTGTAGGACATGAGCAGTATTTATGGGGCTTGCACAATATACCAATTTCAAGTGTTGTCATTTATTACTTACACTTTTATAGAGGGACATTTTGGCCCTGATATCCTGGATTACATGGAAAGTTCTCAAGCAATTGTTTTTAATTTTTTTCTTACTTTCTCAGTTTTGCTTTACTTTAATTAAATGCTTTTTGTTATTATATTGTAGTAGAAAGTTAAACAAGCTAGGGAGTAGTTGAATGTGTTTGTCATAATTTTGATTTTAAGGCCTTCTAAAATAGGAAGCCCAGAATTGCCAGATGCAAAATCATTGTTTCTGCAGAAAGGAGGAAGTAGGGAGATGATTACCAAAACAAACAAATGACAAAAAACTGCCCCCACAACCTGCTTTCTTATTGTTCATGTTCATATTTGTTAACTGCTCTTGGCAAATCTCTGAAATTATGTGCTTCCACTTACTTAATAATTATTTCATTTGTCAGTTGCTTTATTGAAGGGAATTTTAAAATGCTTGTCTCTTACGCTATGTCTCAACACCTGCAATAGTGCCTCATGGGTAGGTGAGCACAATTAGTATGTTAAATAAGAACGCCTCAGAGGTTAACCATCTATGAAGGAGAATTCTCTATTTTTTTCCCCAAACTTTAAAATGAGTATTTAAAAATGTATATAAAAATAGAGTAACATAATGAATCTTTATATGCCAATCACCCTGTTTCAACAGTAAAGACATGGCCAGTTTTATTTCATTTATACCAGTGCTTCCCAATAATTTTCCCAAATTGCTTTGAAGCAATTCCTGTCTGTCATAACAATTTTATCTGTAAATATATGTGTGCATATATCTCTAAAATTTAGGGACACTTTTTTGTTTTGTTTTGTTTTGTTTTTTGCTATAACCACAATGCTCTGATCATGCTAAATTAATAAATTTTAATGTGATTAAATATCCAATTAGTTTTAAAAATTTTTACAATCGTCTCATGAAGGATTTTGCTTTTTTTAATACAGGTTTGCTTGAGTTAAGATCTAAACAGGGTCCACATTTGCGTTTAGTAGATTTCTGAGTCTCTTTTAATGTATAGTTCCTTTTCCCTCTATCCTCTCTCCTACCCCCTGTATTTTATTTGATAAATAATGTAGGTTATTTGTCTTACAGAATTTTTTGCATTTTGGATTTTGCTGAAAGCATCTTTGTAGTGTCACTTAACATGTTCTTCTGTCCACTGTGTTACTTATGAGCTGGATGTTAAATCCAGAGGTTTGATCAGACTTGGGTTTAATTTTTTTTAAAGAACACTTCAGAGATTATTATACCTCCTTTTTAAAAAATATTTTATTTATTTGACAGAGAAAGAGGGCACAAGCAGGGGGAGCAGCAGGCAGAGGGCGAGGGAGAAGCAGCAGGCAGAGAGAGAGGCACCAAGCAGGAAGCCCAACGTGGGGCTTGATCCCAGGACCTGGGAATCATGACCTTTGCTGAAAGCAGATGCTTAACTGACTGAGGCACGCAGGCACCCCTGGTACACCTTCTTTTGCATAATTTTACAAGGCGCATAATGTTTGGTTACCTCTCTATTGATAAGACTGATCACTGGGTTCAACTATTGCCAGCCTAATCTACCCATTGTAAAGTTCCATATCAACTTTTCACCTAATGATTTTCACAGCCATTGATGATCATTGCTTCGATCCATTATTTTTTTTTTACTTTTTTTTTTTTAAAGATTTTATTAGCTATCTGACAGAGAGAGAGAGAGATCACAAGTATGCAGAGAGGCAGACAGAGAGAGAGGGGGAAGCAGGCTCCCTGCTGAGCAGAGAGCCTGATGCGGGGCTGGATCCCAGGACCCTGGGATCATGACCCGAGCCAAAGGCAGAGGCTTTAACCCACTGAGCCACCCAGGCGCCCCTTGATCCATTATTTTATTAGAGGTTGCTAAAGAGTCTTATTCTGATTGGATCATTCCTTCTTCATTTATTATTTGGACTGCTGTAAAGAACTTTCTCCTATCAATTTTTTTTGTTTCCATGGAATACAGTTTATACAGAAAGGCAGAATAGGTGCTAGAATCCCTTTTATTTACCAGTTTTTAAATTGTGTTGGTTTCTTGAAATCTTCCAAAGGTAATCAAAGCATTCTTTCTTTTTAATTTTTTAAATTTATTTTAGAGAGAGTGTGTGAGAGTGAGCAGCAGGAGGGATCGAGGGAGAGGGAAAGAGAGAATCTTGAGCGAACTCCATGTTGAGTGTGACGCCTGATGTAGGGCTGGATCTCATGATCCTGAGATAATGACTTGAGCCGAAATTGAGTTGCGTGCTCAGGGCACCTGGGTGGCTCAGTTGGTTAAACAGCTGTCTTTAGCTCAGGTCATGATTCTGGAGTCCTGGGATTGGGTCCCATATCAGGCCCCCAGCTCCACGGGGAGTCTTGCTTCTCCCTCTGATCTTGTCTCATGTTCTCTCTCACTCTCTCTCTCTCAAATAAATAAATAAAATCTTAAAAAAAAAAAAAAGAGTTGGACGCTCAATGGACTGAGCCCTCCAGACTCCCCTCATTTTAATTTTTGGCTGTCATTTTGCATCTCTCTCTCTCTCTCCCTGCCACCTATGTATATTAAGTGGGAGTACCCAATGGTTAACAGTCTACAAAGGATGTGCATGTAAAGTATAGCTCTCAGATAAAAAGATACAATTACTAAATTGTAGTCTTAGGGTATAGTAGAAAAGCAAATATAGATACATAGATACATGGATGGATGGATATGATAGAAAAATGACATTGTTTTCTTTGTAGGGACGAAAAGTTCTCAGGTTTAATTTGTATGTGTTCTCTTCTCCTTTGCTACTTCCAAGTTAAAATTCTTCTAAAATACCACTGAAAGAAGCATTGTTGTTATTTTCTTTGGATGGAGCAAAGGATTGGCAAAAACTCTGCTATGCTTACGCTAATTTTGTCTTACTAGTTAGTACAGGGAAAACAGCTACAGCTGTAAGTTTAGATGTTTGAGTCATTACTATTAATGTTTACATGGAACAGCAAAGGAGGAGAAATATAATAAATTACGAAGATGTGTTAGATGAAAAATATATAATTATTTTACTCAGGTATGACAAATTTTTAAAATGGGTCATTCAGGAGGAAACTTCATATTTCTTATCTTGATATATTTCATATCTTATATACCAGTCTGATTTATAGTCCTTGGAAAACACTTAACTAGAAATGGTCTGAACTGTGAACTCTTTGTGTGAATCTCCATTTTTTAAGGTATATAGAAATATCTTGAGATTGTGGGTTGACTAGAGGCATGTGTGTAATCTTTCTTTCATATTAAAAATACTAGCATCATTAGCTTAGAAGTTCAACCTTAGTTGCTCTCATTTTCATTAGAACTAATTTTTGGAGGGCCTGGGTGGCACAGTCATTAAGCGTCTGCCTTCAATGGCTCAGGTTATAATCCTAGGGTGCTGGGACTGAGCCCCACATCAGGCTCCCTGCTCTGCCAGAAGCCCGCTTCTCCCTCTCACACTCCCCCTGCTTGTATTTCCTCCCTTGCTGTGTCTCTCTCTGTCAAATAAATAAAATCTTGAGGGAGGGGGAAAAAAAAAGAACTAATTTCTTCAGTTAAATGATTTCCACAAGAGGTAATAGCTGACCAAAAAAATAAAAGTTAAGTCCAAACTCCTCAATCTCTCAGTCACTGACATCTTATTTCATTGTGGGTATTGAATTTTGCTGAAATTTACCTGTGTGCCAAGTTGACTATTGATATTTAGAAATAATTTTTAAAAAGGTGTGTCTTAATATTTTGATCTTGGTCAAATATTCAAATATTCATTTTCAAATATTCAAATATATTCAGATTTTCAAACGCTTGGTCCAGTATTTTTATCCTTAGTAAATTTACAGTAACTTTTTTGAATGTGAATATTTTTATTAACCACTGGAAATGAGGAAATAACAATATAATTACTTATGTTACTATATATTACATGAAGAGGGGTGAGGGACCATAAGGGTAGAAGGAATTAAAAAAAAAACAAAATGAGTGAGTATGATGAGGTGGGCGCTGCCCCAGATTTTTAAATGATGTTAACAACTTTATTTGATTAAATATTTGATGTTATTAGTTGGAAGAGCACAATTTAAAATGACTAAAGAATTAGGAAAATGGCATTTAAACAGGATAGAATTTAGGAGGGATATAAATATTGGAAAGGAATATTTCCTGTTTAATTTTTTGATATTGATTCCTTTTTATATTTAAACACTGTGCTTTAAAAGTAGAATGATCTGTAGAAGCAGAAGGCGGCTCAGAGCAAAACTCCTAAGCTTCTTAGATAGAAATCTTTTCAATATTTTACAGTTTTCTTTGAGAGAGTGTGTGTGCACGGGCAGGGGGAGGGGCAGAAAGGGAGAGAGAGAAAATCCCAAGCAGGCTCCCGGCTCAGCAAGAAGCCAGACACGGGACTTGATCTCAGAATCCTGAGATCATGACCTGAGTGGCAATCAAGAGTTTGATGTTTAACTGACCGAGCCACCCAGGCACCCTTAGATAGAGATCTTTTATTTTAAGTGGGTGGTGATTTTCCCCCCTTTAATATGATCTTCAAATAAATTTAATTTAAAAAACCAGAAATCGGACGCCTAGGTGGCTCAGTTGTTAAGTGTCTGCCTTCAGCTCAGGTCATAATCCCAGAGTCCTGGGTTCAAGCCTTGCGTCGGACTCCCTGCTAGGCAGGGGGCCTGCTTCTCTCTCTTCTACTCCCCCTGTTTGTGCTCCCTCTTTTGCTGTGTCTCTTTCTGTCAAATAAATAAATACAATCTTTAAAAAAATAAAGAACCAGAAACCTATTTTTGCCTCAGGCAACAAAGACCAGTCTGGCTTATACTTCAAACAATTATTTGTGATGCTTCCATTACCAACAAAGATGTTGCAAAAGTAGAACTTAAATTAGAAACAGACATTTTTCACTTTACAATTCAAAGTAAGGACTAGTATAAAGACTAAAATTCGAAAATGTACTAAACTTTATGGTTTGGCCCCTCTCCTCTTTTGGCTCGTTATTATACCACTCCTTTTCTTGGTCTCTGCCTTTGGCCACACTATCCTTTTTTGTTTCTTGAATGTACTGTGCTCCCTCCCACTTTCACTACTGGGTCTTTACCTGTATTTAACCCCGCCCCACACCCCGTTACCACTTCTCTCACCTTAATTTTTCTCAGCTTTCATTTCTCATCTTGAAACCCTTCTATTATTATTTTTTGGAGTCTTCCCTGAGCCCTTATTCTGGAATAGTTTCCTTTACTATAAGACACTTTCATAGTGCTATGTTCCTTTTCATAGAACATTTATATTACTTTGTTTTTATGTAGTCAGTAATAGGATTATCTTTATCAGGTTATCTCTCTGTATGTGACTGTA
Source organism: Neogale vison (assembly GCF_020171115.1). Classification (NCBI taxonomy): domain Eukaryota; kingdom Metazoa; phylum Chordata; class Mammalia; order Carnivora; family Mustelidae; genus Neogale; species Neogale vison. The sequence goes on from NC_058098.1 coordinate 39,247,640, forward strand.
ATTACTAGGGAAATAAGGATGATGTCTTCACTCCCCTTAATGTCTCTGGCATCTGTGATAGTACTTGCTGCATAGTACATACTCAGTAAATACGTGTTGTGTGAATTGACTAAATTAGAAACTACTTGCCTGGTGGTATTTTCATGTATTATTTCCTTTCTCTTACCTTTTTCTTTTTTGTTCTGTTGTAAAGATTCTTGTGGGAATGATGGGCTTAGAAATTAAGCCAGATGCTTTTTAATGTAGGTAATATATGCGTTTAGATCTCTGTAATATAAGGTTGGTTTTATTAAGTTTTAAAAGTTAGTCCACTGATATATTTGAATAATGTTTTTATTGAACTATTACATAGATATGTAACTAGTTGAGGCAAGGATGGGAATTCATGTGTATTCATCAGTATTGCATGTTTATAATAATTAGTAACTAAATGTCATCATTTCAGTTTCTATGAGCTTAAGTGTTAAAAGAGCCTGGGGTGCCTGGGGGGCACTGTCAGTTCAGCCACTAACTCTTGGTTTAAGCACAGCTTAGGTCATGGTATCAGGATCATGAGATTGAGCCCTGCCCTGGGCTCTGTGCTCAGTGCAGTCTGCTTAAGTTTTTTTTTTCTCTCTCTCTCTCTCTGCACCTGCCTCATGCTCCCTTTCTTTCTGTCAAATAAATCTTTAAACAGATGTTTTTAAAATGTCAGAAGAGCTTATGTTAAATGGGCATAAAACATAGACACTAAACTTACTGTATAGTAATAATTTAAAATGTAAAAAAATCTTAAAATATTGCCATTCTAAATGCATTTACTTTGGCATTATTGATTCTTTTTTTTTTTTTTTAAAGATTTTATTTATTTATTTGAGAGAGAGACAGTGAGAGAGAGCATGAGCGAGGAGAAGGTCAGAGAGTGAAGCAGACTCCCCATGGAGCTGGGAGCCTGATGTGGGACTCGATCCCAGGACTCCGGGATCATGACCTGAGCTGAAGGCAGTCGTCCAACCAACTGAGCCACCCAGGTGTCCCTATTGATTCTTGATATGTAAAGCAATTCTAAGAAATTATGTTAATATTATACCCCATTTAAGCGCTTTACTGAGTTAGTTGGTTTACTTCAGAAAGAACTTGGCTACGGACAAGTAGTTTGGTCCCCTATAAGAGAATTAGGCTAAACAACATCTAAGAATTTTGAGAACAACGGCCTTCATTGTAATAATGTATGAAAACATTAAAAATTTTTGTGATGATACTCTGTGTGATATTGTAATGGTGATGTGTGATGGTGTAAGCACTGTTTTAGTCAGACATTTGTCAAATAAGGTTAATTTCTAAAATGGAGAGGAAAAAATATGAAGTTACTTAGGGATTCATGATTCACTACATGGTTTTGTCTTTCTTCCACTTTTATTCACTTTTGGTCCTTTTACCTCCTTCCCAAGATTGTTTTAACAAAAGTGTATTTTATTGTGCATTGGTGTGTATACCACTATGTGCTATATGAATTGTCCTTGTATTTAAGCTTTTTAAAAAATAATACAGAACTAAAACCCTTTCTTTTTTTTTGGTATGTATAATGACTTGGTGTTGAGACCGCAAGATGAAAAGTCCCTTCTGTGTGTTTCGTAAGTCTGTAGTTCACAGATTCTCTTAGCTTTCTTTTTAACCCATTAGGTGAATTAGTAAACAGATTTTACTTAAATACTTTTTGGTCAGTTCAGATGGGTACCTTGAGATGAGCTATAGAATAGATTGGTGGTAGGCAAAGCCAACATTTTCCTTTCATTTTCTTATTTTTTCTCCCTCTGATCACTTTTCAACATGAAAGAGTCTTTATAAAGTCATAGTCTTCTTTTTTGAAATAGTTACTGATTTTCCATGTAAGTATTTAAAACACAGATTTAAATACCATTTACGGTTTTAACTAAGCCTTTGATTTAGAACCACATTGAAGATTACTGATGAAGCAGGAATCAAAATATTGTTCGATAACAACCCCCCCCCGATATATAACAAAATACAGATCAGCAACAAAATACAGTTTGACAGTAGTCTATATGCCTGACCATATTTATGGTGGGGCAAAAGATAATGTGCCTTTCAAGGTTTGTAATACTGAGGTTTAGTTTGGCCTAACTCCAGAGAAGCTTTGGATTTCAGATTGCTGGTTGTTTCCTAGAGGTTGGACTAGAATGTATTCAGTTTTTCAAGAAACCCCAAAATAAGAGGGGATTCTCTCACCAATCTTGGATTTGTGATGTGTCTGCCATATGAATATAACAGAGCTAGAGAATCTCCAAATTTTGTTCTTCTCTGGTATGTTGGGGTAAAAACTTTCAGGGTGTATGTGTAGGTGTCCATAAGTTGAGGCTTAATGCTAAAAACTCATCAGACATGTAGTAATGGCAGTGATTTCCATTATTTTGACATATATGTATCTTGCATATTAACTGTGGGAGTACAGAAGTTTTGGGATTGAACATAGCTAGCATCAGATCCTAATTCTGTCCTAGCCAGAGAACATGTGACATCCCTAAACTTACCTCTTCATTTGCTACTTGCCACATAGGGGCTGATTGTTTCTCCATCCTAAGGTGGTTCTGAAAATTGAAAGAGTTATCAATAGGACTACATAGCTCCAAAGCTTGCTATTCTTAAAATAGAATGCACCTTTCTCTTGCAGGAAACTCCTTGTGACTCTGTATTCACGACTCCTAGTCACATCTGTGTTCTTAACTAATGTATATAATGTAGATTTTTTTTTCCTCTTCCTGTAACTGTAACTACATATCTACTTTGAATTTGGTCTGTCTGCTTTAAAGAGGTAGAAATTGTGGAAGGGGCACATGCACCCGAATGTTTATAGCAGCAATGTCCACAATAGCCAAACTATGGGAAGAACCTAGGTGTCTGTCAGCAGATGAATGGATAAAGAAGATGTGGTATATATGTATACAACAGAATACTATGCAGCCATCAATCCCCCCCCCCAAAATCTTGCCATTTCAGCAACGCGGATGGAATTAGAGGGTATTATGCTAAGCGAAATAAGTCAATCAGAGAAAGAATTATCATATGATCTCTCTGATATGAGGAATTTGAGAAGCAGGGCAGGTGGTTGTGGGGGGTAGGGAGGACACAAGAGGGAGACAAACCGTAAGAGACTCCTAAACTCAGGAAACTAACTAAGGGTTGCTGGAGGAGAGGGGAGTGGTGAATAGGGTGGCTGGGTGATGGACATTGGGGAGGGTATGTGCTATGGTGGGTACTGTGAATTGGTAAGACTGATGATTCACAGACCTGTACGCCTGAAACAAATAATACATAATATGTTAATAGAGTCCTTTAAAATTTAAAAAATAAGGTAGGAATTATGAATGCTTATTAAAATTTTATAAGGTCTAGTGAAGGTCTTTATGTATGTATCCATTTGGTAGTTTGTTTTAAGCATACTGAGTGGAATTACAACTGGCTGAGGAAGATTTTTTTTTTTAAACAATTGGTTTGGCAACATCAGGACTATTTTTTGTTTCCCTTATGAATGTATATTGGTTTAAAAATTTTGAAGTGTGTACTGTCAGATTTGAGAAGAATGAGGGCATCTAAAACAAAATCCTTTTTGAATTAAATGCTAATATTTTGAAATTTATAACTTTTATTTAGCACTTAGAGTAAATAGCAAGTGAATTAAAAGTCTCTGGTCTTCACTGTATATGAATTCTAATGTCATTGAAAGGGAAGAATTGTTTAAAGTACTTGACTGAACAATTTTCATATACTAAGCGAATAGCATATTTCATACATCAGAGGAGGTGACTTTGAGGAAATACCTTGACCTTTTGTGAGAAGTCTGGAAAGAAAAGACAAAAACAGGAATTTTAAATTTTGGATTAGCCTGGGAGAGAGATGTGAGGATATAGGAATGAAACAATGAGGGATGATGGAGAGCAAGGAGCAACATGGGAGGAAGTCAGTCCCATCTAAGGACATAGTCTATCCATCCTCAAAGAATATAGATAAGATGGGGGTTGGAGATGTTTATCTTATTTGATTGTTAAAATAATGGATGTACCTCTATGGAGATACCTAGAGGCCTGACAGTATGATTGTCTTAATGATAGTAGAAATTGTGTGACTCCTGAGAATATTGAGTTTAGCCCTAGTTATAAGTGTTTTTGACAAACACAAAAAAATATATATGTTTTATAGTGTCTTAATTCTAACACTTTTTTGTGTGGCATGTGGCTGGACAGATAGAAAAATGTATACCTGGTAGTTTAAGAAACTAGTTCAAATTTCTCATAAATTGACAGGTCCTCAAGTGTATTCAGAATCTATTTAACCATTTTAAAGTGTACAATTTAGTGGCTTTAAGTAAATTTACAGTGTTGTGCAACCGTTATCAGTAACTGTTTCCAAAATCTTTTCATTTTCCCACATAGAAACTACACCCATTAAATAACTCCCCTCCTCCCCTCTTACACAGCTTTTGGTAATCTCTGTTCGTTTTCTGTCTCCATAAATTTGCCTATTCTAGACTTTACATAAGTAGAATAATACAATATTCTTTATGTCTGGCTTATATTACTTAGCATAATGTTTTCTAGGTTTATCCATATTGTAGCATATTTTAGGATTTCATTCTTTTGAGGTTGGATAATATTTTACTGTACGTATATACAACATTTTGTATAATGTCACCTGTTGATAGATATTAGGTTTTTTACACCTTTTGACTATTGTGAAGAATGCTGCTGTGGACACTGGTGTGTGAGTGTCTATTTTCAGTTCTTTAGGAGTGAAACTGCTAGCTTATATGGTATTCTGTGTTTTAACTTTTTGAGGAACCACAAAATTGTTTTGTACAATGGCTGTATCCTTTTACATATTCTCATCAGCCGTGCACAGGGGTTCCTCTGTGTTTTTGTCAATGCTTGTCCTTTTTTTTTTAATCTTTATTTTAATGATAATAAAATATAAAGGATAATTTCTTTCAGCAGTGCTTTGTAGTTTTTAACATACAAGTCTTTCACCTCCAATTAACTTTATTATCAAGTATTTTATTCTTTCTGATGCTATTATAAAGGGAGTTGTTTTCTTTCACTACTTACTGGTTGTTCATTGTTAGTACACAGGAATGAAACTGATCTTTGTTGATTTTTGAATCCTGCAACTTTTCTGAATTCAAGCTAATAATCTTTGGGTTTTCTACGTCATGTTATTTGTGAACAGAGATAATTTTATTTCTTCCTTTTCAAGACAAAGGTGTGTATTCCTTTTATGCTGCTGCTGAGGGCTCCTGGATGGCTCAGTTGTTAAGTGTTTGCCTTTGGCTCAGTTCATGATCCCAGAGTTCTGGGATCCAGCTCCTCATTGGGCTCCCTGGTTGGCAGGAAGCCTGCTTTCCCTTTCCCACTCCCCCAGCTTGTATTCCCACTCTCCCTGTCTCTCTGTCAAATAAATAAATAAAAATCTTAAAAAAAAAAAAAAAAGCTGCTACTGAATTCAATTTGTATTTTGTTGAGGCTATTTGCATTGTTATTCATAAGGGATATTGGTTTGTAGTTTTCTTGTAGTGTCTTTTTCCGGCTTAGGTATTGATTATATAGAATGAGTTAGGAAGTGTTCCCTCCTCTTCTTTTTTTGGGGGAATAGTTTGAGAAGGATTAGTGTTAATTCTTTAAATGTTTGGTAGAATTCACCAATGACACCATTTAGTCCTGACCTTATTTTTTTGGGTGGGGGAGGTTCCCAAGGTTTGTGAATGTTGATCAATCTCCTTACTAGTTATAGTCTGTTCAGATCTTCAGTTTTTTTGGATCATTTTTGGTAAGTACTTCTAGGTTTGTTTCTAGGTATTTGTCCATTTCATCTAGGTTATCCAAGTCATTGGTGTATAACTGTTCATACTATTCTCTTGTAATACTTTTTGTTTTTGTAAAGTTGGTAATTCTGTCCCTACTTTTATTTTTTATTTTAGTAATTTTAGTCTTCTTTCTTAGTATAGCTAAAGGTAGTAAATTTCATCTTTTCAAAAGGCCACCCCTTTGTCTTGTTGATCTTTCCTAATATTTTTAATTCTTTGTCTCCACTAGCCTTTATTATTTCCATAATTCTGGTAGCTTTCTGTTTAACTTGTTTTATTTTTTAATTCCTTGAGATGCAAAATTAGATTGTTGATTTGAGATATTCTTTTTCACTGTATATGTTTAGAGCTCTAAATTTCTTTCAACACTGTTTCTGCTTTATGCAATGAGTTTTTATATGGTGTATTTTCATTTGTCTCTGTGTATTTTTTGATTTTTTTCTTTGACTATTGTTCAAAAACATGTTTAATTTGCCCATATTTATTTATATTCCAGTTTTCTTTCTGTTACTGTCTTCTAGTTTTATTCCATTATCCTTTTTATGATTTCAATCTTTTTTTATACTTTTGAGATTTGATTTGTGGCATAACATCCTGGGTAATATTCCATGTGCACTTAAGAAAAAAGTTATTGTTGGATACAGTGTTTTATATATGTCTACTAGATATATTTGGTTTATAGTGATTATCATGCCCTCTATTTCCTTATTGGTCTTCTGCCTGGCTGTTCATCTGTTATTGAAAGTGGAACGTTAAAAGCTCTTTAATTATGGATCTGTATTTTCCCTTCATTTGTGTCCATGTTGCTTCATATAATTTGGGTTCTTTTGTTGGGTGCATATATATTTATTATTGTTTTATTTTTTTGATGACTTGACCTTTTTATTGCTATATGATATCCTTTATTCTTTGTAATCGTTTATTACTTAAAATCTGTTTTATCTGATATTAGTATAGCTACCCCAGATCTCTTTGGTAACTATTTGCATGGAATATCTTATTTTATCCTTTCATTTTTAACCTATTTATATCTTTAATGAGTCTCTTGTGGATAGCATATAGTTACCCTTCCCCCCTTTTATAATTCATTCTGCCAATCTCTGTCTCTTGACTGGAGAGTTTAGCTATTTATACTAAAAGTAATTACTGATAAGGAAGGACTAATCTATGGCCTTTGGTATTTTCTAAATGTCTTAAAGCTTTTTTGACCCTCATTTCCTCCATTATTATCTTCTTTTGTGTTCATTTGATTTTCTTTTTTGTAGTGACACCTTTTGATTTCCTTATTAACTTTTGTGCCTATTCTAAATAGCTTTTTCTTTTTGATTACCACAGAGAATGCATATAACATCCTAAAGTTATAAAGTTATAATTTTTATAATTACTTAATCAAATGGTGCCTGCTTAACTTTATTTGCATACAGAAACTGTTAAATAGCGTGATCATCCTGCCCACTTTTATGCTATTGATGTGACATACTGCATGTTTATATATTATGTGCTCAGTAACAGATTCATTATTAATTTTTTTGCATTTGTCTTTTAAATCCTGTAGAAAATAGAAAGAGTTTATAAACCAAAATAACAGTAATAATGGCTTTTACATTTGCCCATTTATTTAACTTTAATGAAGATATTTATTTCTTCCTTTGGCTTCAATTTACTGTCTAGTATCCTTTTGTTTCAACCTGAGAGACCCTTATTAGAATTTTGTACATCTACTGGTAATAAACTACCTCAATATTTGTTTATCTGCAGATGTATTTTTTTCTCCCTCATTTTTGGAAGGATGGATTTGCTGAATATAGAATTCTCAGTTTACATTTTTCCCCCATTCATCCCTTTAAACAAATCATACCACTTTTTTCCCTTTTGTCTCCAAAGTTTCTGATGATGAATCAACTGATAATCTTATTGGGGATCCCTGTGCATAATGAGTTACTTCTGTCATGTTGCTTTCAATTCTCTTTCTGTCTTTAATCTTTGACAGTTTATGATGTGTCTTTTCTGAATGTATTCCATTTGGAGTTTTTTGAGATTTTTTGATTTGTAGATTGGTATCTTTCATCAGATTTGTGACTTTTTGTCCATTATTTCTGCAAATTATCTTTTTGTCTTTTTCTCACCTTCTGAGACTCCCATAATGGATTTGTTGATGTATTTGTGTCCCTCAAGTCTTTTAAGCTCTGTTCATTTCATTCTTTTGTTTTTCATCCTTGATAATTTCAATTCTTTTATCTTCAGGTTCACTGGTGTTTTTTGTTTTGTTTTTTTGTGTTTTTTTTTTGGTTTGTTTGTTTTTCCTGACTGCTCACTTCTGCTGTTGAACCCCTTTAGTGAATTTTTTATTCTCAGCTATTGTGCTTCTCAACTCCTGAATTTTTAATTCTTTTTTTCAGTAATTTTTTTCTTTGATTTTCTGTTCATACATTGTTTTCTTGATTTCCTTTTTAAGGTGGTTTTTTAAAGGTCATTGTCTGGTAAGTCTGAAACATGGACTTCCTCTGAGATTGTTTCTGTTAATTTTGTTTGTTTGAATGGGGCATTTTTTTTCTTTTATTATATCTCTTGTACTTTGAAAATTGGGCTTTTGACTACTGTAATGTGGTAACTGTGGAAATAAAATTCTCCTTATCCATGGTTTTTGTCTTTTTTTTTTTAAATTGCTGAAAACTATATAATTCATTGTTTTGAGTTTTTTCTTATTTTTGCATAGACTCCTTGTCATTTGTGATCATTAAACTCTTTCTTCCTTTAGCTCATGATTGACTCAGATTTTTACACAAATTTCCTCCAGAGTACTCTCTGTCTTTGCGAATGAGCTATATGCTGGGACTCTCCTTCAACACTTAATTAGGTCTTCTTTGAACTTAAGATTATTTTGAGGTGTAAGGTTAAGGTCTTTTCAAGTCTTTTCTGAGCAGATATCCTCTCTGGACATGCACATGGCTTTTTTTTTCTTTTTAAGATTTATTTATTATTTGAGGAGGGGAGGCATGTAGAGACAGAGAATCTCAAGCAAACTCCCCACTGAACATAGAGTTCAGTGCAGGGTTCCATCCCACGACCCTGAGATCACGACCTGAGCCAAATCAGAGTTGGATGCTTAACCAACTGAGCCACCCAGGTGCCCCTAACTTTCTAAAGTTCTTTATACAAGGCTGCTTTTGAATATTAGTTGCCAGAGAGTCTCATCTTTTCCTCTGGACATTATATGGTCTATTGTATATCCATTCTTAATCTTGGCCCAGGTGTCTATGAATCCTTAGTTGCCTAGCAGCTTTTATGAGCAGTGCCTGTTGATTTTCTCCAACTTAGTTTTGAGTTAGGTTAGAGATGAGTGCCTTGCTTCAGTTCTTCAGGTATCCCCCAGATAGGTCAAAACAAACTTACCACAGTAATTTGTGAGAAAGGTCTGTTTTGCACCTTCTGGTTTGTGTTGGAAAGAAGGTGAGATATGGATCAGTACAAATACTACAAAGGTTTCCAACTCTTAAAGGTGGGTTTTTCTTAATTAATTGTTGGCTTGGTTTCTGTAATCCTTTGTTTTCCAGAATTTCAACAAAGTTGGTTCAGTTTCTGTATGTTGTTTTTGATGTTTCTGTGAGCAAATGAAAGCTTGGAACTACCTGGTCTGCGATTCTGCTTGAAATTTATAATTTCAAATGTGAAAACCAACTGTTTTAGTTTGACTGCTGCTAGGTACTTAAACAAATTCTCAAGAGACTTGACCTGATAGAAGTTTATTTCTATGTTAGCCTAACAATCCAGTGTGCATGTTCATAACTGGTGTCCATGGAGAGGTTATGGTTGGGTTGGGGATATGAGTGTGCGTGTATGTGAGGGGGCATTGTGTTTCACATAGTCCTTTAGAGCTAGAGCTGGTGGAAACTATTCCTTCTTTGACAGGTTGCTTCTAAGATTGCCTTTGAGAACCTTAGGGGAGAGAGGGAAAAAGAAGGATTATGTTAGAGGTTTTTGTAAGCTAGGTCTGGAAATGGTGCACCTGATTTCCACTCACATATCTTGGGCTATGTCTCAGTCACAGGGCCATATTTAATTGTAAGAGAAACTGAGAAATGTATTCTAGTTATAGAAAGAGCAAGAGGAAGAAACTAGAAACTGGTTTTGATGAATAGTAATTTCTGGCATATCAACCATGCACAGAGCTTCTTTGAACTACTGTGTTCTGTTGAATGAGCCATAAGAAACACCATTATTTTATATTCCATTAAGAAGGAAGGGGAGGGTGCCTGGGTGGCTCAGTGGGTTGAGCCGCTGCCTTCGGCTCGGGTCGTGATCTCAGGGTGTTGGGATCGAGTCCCGCATCGGGCTCTCTGCTCGGCAGGGAGCCTGCTTCCCTCTCTCTCTGTCTGCCTCTCTGCCTACTTGTGATCTCTCTCTGTCAAATAAATAAATAAAATCTTTAAAAAAAAAAAGGAAGGGGAAAAAGCACTATCAATTAAATTATTAAACGATGCTTTCTAATCACTCTGATCTCTTTCAATAAATTTAAAAATTATTTTAGATTTACTGAGTTAATACTTTTATGATATATCATCCTTGAACATATATCTTCAAAGGAAACAAATAAATTAGGTAGTCTAAAATATCTTTGCTTTCAGAGTACAATTCTGAATCATTTTTTTCACCCAGAGTTTTTTTTTTTTCTCCACAAAATTATTTTCTGTGCAGTTAGAGTTGTTGACATAGAACTACTTAAAAATGTACTTTTGTCTGGGATTTTTTTCCCTAAACCACTGATACTTATGTTGCAGGTTTTACTGCTGGCATTTTCTTGATCTTAACCATATGGTGTTAAGGAAAGGTTTCAGCCAATTCGTAGGACTCATATTCTTTACTCAGTTGATCACTAAATGTATTGTTTCCTGAAATGTTGACAGGTTCCAGTTGTCTAATTATATCACCAGAAATGATAAGTAAATAAATGTACGCAGTTAATGAAGACTGTCTTGACCACCACCTCCCAGCAGCAATTGTAAATGTCTGTAATTGTAAGGCATCTGCCACTTTCAGAGATTTTATAATGTTTAAAGAAAAGTCATTTTAGAGTTGAAGATGTGTAGTATGTTGAATTTGTTTTGAAATTCAACTTGTGTCCTTTAATGCTTAAGATTTTTTTTCTAATGATGCCTAATCTATTGAAAATACTGGCTATTTGAGCTTATGAAAATAATTGCATTTTAGTTTTCCAAGTTCTTTAGTTTGGAGGAGGAGATAAAGTGAGGGCTAAGACAGAGAGCTCTTTGGAGCATTGGCTCAAAGTTAATTGAGTCTGATTTTAGAACAATGCAAGAAAACTTTTAAATGCCATTAGTTGCTTCTAAATGGAATGAACTCTGACACAGAGCATTTCCTGTCACTGGAAGTATTCAGAACGGTTCTAGGTGAAAATCAGAGTAAAAGCACTTTCTTCGCTGGGTGGTAATTGAACAAGAGGTTGTCTAATCTTGTGTGTTTCTGACTATGGAGATTCTTATCCTAAAATAATTGTACATAAGTGATATTCTCGTCTCAGATCCTTGATGGTGTAATATATCAGTACTGTTAGTGATTGGAAAACCAGTGAAATTTTTGTTTTGTTTTAAGGCAGACAACTAATGAAGATTACTTTTCTGTTTATAGTTAAATGATTTAACAGACTAAGCCAACATGTTCTTTGAAATACTGATTGGCACAGGGAGAACATGGATTCAAGAAATAATACTTTTCTTCCTAGATTTCACTGCAAATATTGTTACCTGATCTTCCTGGAGGCACAGAAAAATTCTAATTGTTTATTCTGTTAGGAGTTATTTGGTGTAAGAGATCACTGTGAATTAAAAATCTTTGGAAGTGGCCCTTCCTCTTTTCTTTCTTCCTTTCTGTTGTTAACGTAGTAACTTGTGACTAGACTGTTTGGAAATACCAATACTTAAATAGCTAAACAAGGGATCTACTGGCCTTTCCCGTTATTTATACACTTTTAGGGTGCAAATTTAATTGATGGACAGCCAACTTTTAGGAAGAGAGAGAAGTATCTTTTTAAATTTTTTCCCACATACCTAAATTTAGATGTCAAGTTATTTGACATTTACTGAAAAATAACATAGTGAATATAACATTTCCACTTTAGTTTTGGTCATTCATAATTTACTAATAACTCCAGCCTGGGATTTTAAAGACTATTTAACTGTGTTCATGGAATAGTATAGTGGGTAAATACAAGTTTTTCATGTTAACAAAAATAATGGGATAAAAACATGCATTTTTTCTAAATAGGGTTATACTGTTATTTTAAATATTTCATGTATCTCTTTGTGAGGGATTACTCTCTAGATTTCTCTGAAACAATTTCTGACATGCTATATGAAGTACTTTTTATTGCAAAGTAAGTATGTAGTGTCTCTTTGCATATGGATTGAACTTTGACAATGAAAAATTGCTTAAATTCTCTGACTTCTGAAATGTGCCTAGAAGTTAACATTAGGACTTATTTAAAGTTTTGTAATTATTTCTTAAAATGAGTTGTTGTAAGTTACAAATAACAGTAATTTTCCTTTTAATGTTTGTATGAAAAATTATTTTATAAAATAACATTAAAGTTAATGATAAATATTTATTCTAAGCATTAATTTATAGTAAGTGTGATATGATATAAGGTGTGGGAAATCACTAAAGGGGATCACTACTATAGGTTTGTATATCTGTGTATTTATACTTTGTTGTACTTTTATAAAATAAAAGACTTAAATCATGGTCGTTGTAAAGTACTCAGAAGATATAAAAACATATAGAGTTAAAAAATGGTAGTTTCCCATTTGCCAAACACGGAAGTCCATAGAGGTAAATACTGATAACACTTAGGTGATTGTCATTCTAGACCTTTGGGCATTTTTTAAAAAAATATTTTATTTATTTGACAGAGAGAGATCACAAGTAGGCAAGAGAGGCAGGCAGAGAGATAAAGAGAGAGGGGAAGGAAACAGGCTGCCTGCTGAGCAGAAAGCCCGACATGGGGCTTGATCCCAGGACCCTGGGATCATGACCCGAGCCGAAGGCAGAGGCTTTAACCCACTGAGCCACCCAGACGCCCCCTTTGTGCATTTTTAAATTTATTTTTAGTCAACACAGTAATGTATCAGGAAGTATTCTAAGCATTAACAAATAGTAGGGACTTTTTAGGGAGACCTAAAATCCTTAGGAAATAAGTGATAAAATTATGGGGAATTGAGACCAAGAGAGGTTAACCAATTGTATGGTTAACCCAGCTAGTCTGGCAGTAGAGTCTGTGCTCTTAATCTGGTTACTTTTTATGCTTTTAAAAATACTCTGTATGTGTATTCATAAGTATTTTGCTAGGTTTTTTTGGGGGTGGGGCAGAGGGAGAGGAAGAGAGAGAATATTCAGCAGGCTCATGCCCAGCATGGAATCCAAGACAGGGCTTGATCTCCCAACTCTGAGATCATGAACTAAACTAAAATCAAGAGTTGGACATTTAACTGACTGAACCACCTGGGTGCCCCAGTATTTTATTAGTTTTTGGTGTAAAAACTAGCCATATGTATATTTTTTTTTCTTTGGAGTTTGCTTTTTCACAGTTAAAACTGTATTTTGATGTTTCCTTCCTTTTTATTAAATGGGCATATATTTTATCATAATTTATTTAAATTTATTTAACCTAAATTATTTTATCCTTGATGGACACTAAGTATTTTTTCTTAAAATTACAAATAAGATTATGATGAAAATGTTTGTAATCCTTGTGTATATTTCTGAGGATTTCTGAGAGATAGATTCCTAAAAGTGGAATTATTACATTATAGGCAGGGCACATGGAAATTTTGATAAAACTGTCAAATCATTCTCCAAAGCTGCTGAAATAGTTTATACACCCATCAACACTGTATGAATACCTGTTTTCTTATACCTGCCAACAAAAGGTGCCATTAATCTCTGAAATGTTTGCCAGTGAAATGGGTAAAAACTAGTAAATCTTTGCTGTTGCTGTTTGATTTAATTGGCCATTTAGATTTCTTTTGTGAGTTACCTGTTCATAACTTTTGCCCATTATTTTCTATTGGATTGCCTGTTTTTGTGCTTTAACTTTGTAAATGTTGCAGTATCTTTTAGAATTCTGTCCTTTGGGTGCCTGGGTGGCTCAGTTGGTTGAGTCTACCTTGGGCTTAGGGCATGGTCCTAGAATCCTGGGATTGAGTCCCATATCAGACTTCCTGCTCAGTGGGGAGTCTGCTTCTACTTCTCCCTCTGCCCCCCCCTCCCCTCCCCCGCTCATGCTTGCACTTGCTTTCTTTTGCAAATAAATAAATAAATAAAATCTTTAAAAAAAAAAAAGTCTGTGGTTGTACAGGGTTAAAGAATACAGCCTTGAACTGGATAGCAGCCAGGTTGAATGCTGGCTCTGCCACTTCTTTGGGAAGGTTGCTGAATCCCTGTACCTCAGTTTCTTCATTGGTAAAATGAGTTTAGTGATGGTATACCGCAAAAGATTATTGTGAGGATTAAATAAGTTAGTAATTGTAAACAGCATAGAACAGTGTCTAATCTTAAGTGATCTCTGAGTGCTAGCTTTTATAATGATGATTGCTGTTGTCATTTATGCTGTCTTGTTATTAGCAGAATTTTAAGTTTTTATTTACATCTGCATCTTAATCTCTTATGTTTTAGATTTTACTAGATTTAAGACTTTTTTCCTTTTTATAACAAGAAATTACTTTTTTAGTTCCTTCAAAAGGTTGGCTTATTTTTACTTTAGGTTTGTTGTCTGTATGGAATTTCTTTTTGTGTGATAAGAGGTTGGTGTTCTTAGATTTGTTTCCTATGGACAACTCCTTATCTCTACTGAATGTTGTCTTAATCATATACTAAAATTGCCGTGTATGCAGTAATCTGTTTCTGGACTCTTCATTCTGTTTGGTTGTGATCTGTCAATTTTTGTGTTAGTATGATATTGTTATATTACTGTAGTTTCATTATATATTTTGATAATTTCAGAAAAATCCACTTTTTTCCGTAATTTTTGTAGTTATTTTGATACATTTTTTCAGACTGATTTTAGATTCTCTTCTATTCCTAGAATAGTCATAGAGTTCTGTTCATATTCAATTTTAAAAATACTATCAGATTTTGAGAGGTTGAATGTTCTTATCTAAGAACATTGTTGAATGTTCTTATCTAAGTATACATCTCTCCAAAAATTAATAAACCTAATACTTGCACATGGAGAAGCAAACAGTACAGGAGAGCATAAAATGAAAAATAAGCCTTTCTTTCAGATTCAGTCCCTAAATTTGTAACTGCCTGTAATAGGTTATGTGTATGTGCTAGAGAGTTTTAGTATTTATATAAATGTGCTTTAGAATACCTCTCTCCTTCTCTTTTATACACAGTATCATGCACTAATACTATTTATTTTCATGCATTTTTTCCCATCTCATAATCTATCATGGAAATTTTCCATAAGAAATTCTGATGATTTACTTCATGTATTTGTACAGGCTTCATCGTCTATTTAATTACTCCCTTATCGATGGGCATTTTGATTATACCAATTTCTGTTTTTAATAGTATAATATTTCATAGACTTCCTATGTTTTATCTTTGTATTATTATATATATTTCTATCATAAAAGTGATTTCTAGCCATGGAATTGCTGGGTCAGAGGCTGAAGATTTTCAGGTGAGAGATATTTTCAGTTTTCTCTTGAAAGATGTTGAACCATCATTATAGTCCTTTTAGTGTATGCATATGTCTGCTTCCCAGCACCAACTCTGGACTTTATCGTCTGTATTTTATTTTTGCCACTTTGATTGTTTTGCTTTTTAAAAATCATGAGTGAGGTTGAATCTACTTTAGTATGTTCATTAGCTGTTTTTTTATTTTTTTAAGCATTTACATGGGCAAAACACTGTTCTAAGTGGATTATATGTTCATTTAATGAATTATTTCCTCTTATCATTTGCTCATTTTAAAAATGTTTTTTATTAACTTCTTAAGAGCTTATTGTAATCAAGGAAATTACTTTTAGTTACATGTATTGCAGATTTTTATGTCACTTAATACCTATTTTTAATGATTATGTATATATTTTACCCAGTTTTAGATTTTTATGTAGTCAGATGATGTTTTATAATTTTCTTCATCTTAGTCTTTTCAGATTTGGTTAGGCTTATTGCTATTTGTTTCCTGTAATCATCACAACAGCCTTATGGAACAGCTATAGTTATTTCTGATTTAAAGATGAGGGAACTGAAGTACAAGGAGTTAGCTTGCCTAGGATTAGACTACTGGTGAGGGCAAAGTCTGAGTTTGAACCCAGGCCTCTGGCTTCATATCCTTTTCATTTGGTCTCTGTTGATGCTGCCTTTTTTCCCCCAAAAGCATTGCTTATGGTTTTATGTGTTATGTGGCTACTCTTAATTGTATTTGCTATTTAGTAACATGTATTTTATGCTGTGTGTCATATAATTTTTTAAGGATTATAATTCATAATGATATTATGTTTGTTTTTAAAACAAACAACTATTAGAAGAGGTAAAGTTGTTGTGGATAATAAAATTGACTATAGTGAAGAAAAAGGCTTTGTCCTCTCCCGTAGATACATAATGAATACCACTTTACACCTTGTAAATAAATTATTCACATTTCTCTGTAATTCTACCTGTGTTCAAAATTTGCACTTATAATCTCTTGAAAAATTTTTTTAAAAAGCTTCTTTAAATTTTTTTAATTAGTCTTTTTTTTTTTTTTTTTTGGTAGGATCACATATTGAATGTAAACTACAGTTTGCAATTTTTGGCAGCATGCTCTATATTCTTGTTTCTCTGACTGACTGGAGTGCTAAGGTGTATGTGGGTTTTTACCAGAGAATATGTAAACCTACACAATAAAAGTACTATTCTTATAGAGCACTTTTTTTACTAAAAGATTGGGGGGGTGTGGAACATTGATTAATTTAATTGCTGTACTTATAGAAACTTTTTCTGTTAAAACTAAATGATTCTCAAGATCAGAGGCAAAG
Organism: Neogale vison; assembly: GCF_020171115.1. NCBI lineage: Eukaryota > Metazoa > Chordata > Mammalia > Carnivora > Mustelidae > Neogale > Neogale vison. Next base: position 39,264,536 of record NC_058098.1, read on the forward strand.
AATTTCACAATAATGGTCTCCACCCTAGACATTCTGATGGTATATTCATTTAGTGGAAAGGATTCAGGAGTGCTTGATTGTACTTGAAGTCATTTGGTGTCTTGGAACGTTGAGAAATTAGTGACCTAACCAACATAAAATGGTCAGTAAAGTTGAGAAAGAGCCATCACTTTTCAGTTGCTTCACTACCAAATACAAAAATCCATGAATGTATTTTTAGAAAAATTGTATTGCTATCTAGTAGCAGAGAAGTATCTTTGTATAGAAAATTAAATCAGAAAGAACATACGTTGTTCTTTTGATTTTACTGCCATTTAAACTTGATTGAAGAAGAAGCATAGCAGTTGGTAGAATGGCATAGTTCTCAGGTTTTCTGATTCCTGTTTAAGTTTCTTGATTTATCACTATATTTGTTGTTCTTTCAAGCATGGTCAATGCACCTCTTCTGTAAAACTGTAGATTGCAATTTTTCTGTAAGTTGGCTAATTACTTTTATAATAAAGAATTCACTTAAAATAGAAAGTAAATTCTTCATGATAAGAGAAGAAAACCCAATTTCTATTTTCAAATTTCTTCAGTTTTGCTTTAGTAGAAGATGAACTGGAGTAGGAATTAAAGAGTTGGAGATGGCTGGTTTTTTTGAATGGAGGGCTTTTTGATGGGATACAAAGTATTACTGAAATTGTGTTTTGAGGGAAAGAAACTATAAACTGAGGCTTTTTAAAGAACCAGCTTCTTACTTTTCTGTTGTTCTTGCTATTTTAGGGGGAGAGATTGCTTCTTTTGAGGATATAACTTAGAATATTACTTAGTTAAGAATTTTTAAAAATTTATTTTAAGTAAATGATAGCTGAGTCCAAATTGCAATGACAAAAGAAATACAAGAATAAGAAGAAAATCCATAGCAACTCTGGAAAACAGGAAAGGATGTAGTCAGAAAATGTGGGCAGTTTTGAAAGATGGGACTGACAAGATTTGATTACTAAAACCCACTAGTACTAAACAGCCTGTAATTCAGCATGGCAAAAATATTTGGTTTCTGAATAGGAAATATACTCTCTTTTTTAATAGTTCAGAAATTCACCCAGGTTAGGGGCACCTGAGTGGTGCAGTCACTTAAGCATCTGACACTTGGTTTCAGCTCAAGTTGTGATCTCAGGGTCATGAAATCAAGCCCTGCGTTGAGCTTCATGCTCAGTGTGGAGTCTGCTTGAGATTCTCTCTCCTTCTCCCCTTACTGCTTGTTGTCTCTCTCTCTAAAATAAATCAGTTAATTAAAAAAAAAAAAATTCACCCAACTTAGAGATGGCAGGGCTAAGGCAGAGAAATGGCCCTGTGGGAAATACCAAGGTAATTAGAAGATCTGGAATCAGTGAACCTTGAAGAAAAAAACTGTCCACTAGTTTCTCTCTTTTGCTCCATTATGTGCAAAATCCACCCACAAAGTCCTACAGCCTTACATTTTGGGCATGACGGAAGAAGGGAGACCATTGAAAATAAATTAGTAACTTATACCAGCCATCAGTATTGAAAAATCTAAATCTTAAATAAAGATCTTAAGAAAAGATGAAGGTAGTGATGAAATATTGGATATTTGAGGAACATTAGCAATGCTAAAGAGAGAACTCATACTTAGATAAGCAAATAGTTTAGAAATCATAGTTAATGTAAAAAAAGTAGCAAACTGAAAATTTATAATTAGAATTGAGAAAACATTGAATTGAGAAGGGAACAGTGAAAACGTCTTCACAGTTAAAAATATGATTGCCAAGTAAAATCCCTAGGCACCAAAAATATAGAAGGTACTACAAATCCAGAGTTCTGTTCTGTTTTCAGAACACTTGTTGACCTAGAGTCTTGCATTTAAAAGTCTCATGGATTTGAGAGGAGAGATCTTTGGGCTTCCATTAGATGAGGAATTGGAATTGAGGCCTTTGTATAAGGCCACAGCTCTTCAAGATAAGGCTTTAATGAAAGAGAGCCTAGAAAATTAAATTTAACTTCCAGCAGATAACATCATAGAAGTTTTCTTCTCTTGGCATTTGGATGTAAGACTGAAAAGTCTCCTCTAAAGATTTGTGACCATAAGCCTGCCTCCATGTGGGTTTGCAATTCCAATTTACATTACCTTCCTAGTTCAGGAAAATGTAGTTAACAGAAAATTATTTTAAAATAATGAAATATTGGTATGCTACAAAGCATTGAACAGAAACAAAAGTTAATACTCTTTAGGGGGATGGACCTTAAAGATATCATGATAGTATATATATATATGTGTGTGTGTCTATATATATATTTTATATGTACACATATGTCTAGAGTCTAAATTGGGGGATTAAAAACATAAGCAAAGAAAAATAAAAACATGAGCAAGGAACAAAATACTATCAAGAAACACCAGGAAGATTTACAAATGAATAAAACATTTAGAAATTAAAAATTGAAAATAAAAAAATTAAAAAAAATACTGAATGGCTTAAATAGATTAAACCTAGCTGAAGAGAGATTTAATGAACTTGAAGAGAGAGCTGGAAAAACAGATACAGAAACAGGAAAGAGACTGTAGAGGTAGAAGAGTAAACATGTCTGAATCTGTGAAGTTGGAGTTTAGAAAAGGAGAATAAGAGACTGAGGAGGAGAGTCCATATCCAAAAAAGGAATGACTGAGAATTTTCCAAAATTAAACTATGTGAATCATTAGACTGAAAAAACAGTAAATCCAGAGAAAGGAAAATAACTGGATATTACTAAAAATAGGGAATTTAAAAGTAGGCAGAACTAGATTATTTCTAAGAGCCTAAAAATTAGACTGGTAGCGGAATTCTAAACTCTAACAATGGGTGCTGGAAGTCAGAATTTGGTCTTCAAATATTGAAAGAAAACAGTTTTCCTAGAAATAGTAGCTAGCAAAATTACTCAAAAATATTTGTAATATTTTTTTAGACAAGCATCAGATAAAAATGTAGAAGTCTGAGTATGCTGTGTTGGTGAGCATGTGGAACAATGAAAATTCTTAACTTGCAGAAGTAAAATTATCCACCTAAATTTTTTTTTTGAGTGGGGAGGGGCAGAGAAAGAGGGAGAGAAATTGATATGGGGCTTGATCTCATGACCCTGAGATTATGATCTTGAGCCAAAATCAAAAGTTGGACGCTTAACTAACAAGAGCTATTCAGATGCCTTATAAAACCACTTTTTAGAGTAGTTTGGCAATATTTAGTGAATTTGGATGTGCATTTCCCCAACAACCCAGTAATTCTACATGTATATGTGTATATATCTTAGTTTAATTATTCATCTGTTTTGACCATGACAACTGAAATCAAATTTTTAGGAAACAAAATTTACTCTTGCTCCATACAGTACACTTTGATCTGTATGCTTTATCACTTTGTTCATTTTCTTCCTTCCTCACCTCTCCCTCTTGTCTCCCTCTCTTTAATGCTGTTTGTGACCTTGACCTACTAATGCAATTTTATTGATGGATTAAGAGCCATAGGTATAAAAACATTGCCATAAAAAAATTAACCCATAAGTTCAAAGAGACAAGGATAAGGATGTTCATAACAGCATTGTTTGCCAGAGTGAGAAATTGGAAGTAATCTTAAGCCCCAGTAAGTGGAGAGTGGATAAATAAACTGGTATATCCATGTAAGGACTTTCAACTATAAATCACAATAAATCACAATAAATAAATAAATTTTCAATGGATACCTTTAGAAATATGCTGAGTACAGAAAGCAAAGTGGAGAATACTATGTAAAGTATAATTATGATATGTAACTTAGAAATGCAGAACTCTATTATAGCTATAGTTTTGTAGCTATATACATAAATAGAAATATATAATGAAATCCTTGAAAATGATAGACACCAAACTTAGGTTATCTCAGGGAGGAAAATAAAGGTATTTCTGTTATCTAGATAACATTTTTTTCTTAAGCTGGGTGGTGGGTACAAAGATGTTTATTAAATAATATCTCAAATCCTTTGTATGTCTGAAATATTTCCTGGTAAATTTTTTAAAAAGAGAAGTAGCAATATTGAGAGTCAAATTGAGATTTCTTTCAAACAATAGAGCAAAAATGTTGAACATTGAGAGAAAAGTTTGAGAACATATAACATCGATCCAGATCAGTTTCTGTGCAATAGGAATTCCAGAAATAAAAAAATACAATGCATATTGCAGAAGCAGTAGATAAAATGGCAGAATAAAATTTTCCTGTGCTGAAGCATGCCATCAAATAAGATATACTGGAATCCAATTTCTGGTAAAATTGAATAATGATTAAACCTCCGAATTCCAGGAATCAAAAGAAAATCAAGTTTTCAGAAAAAAAAATCTTATCTTTACAGAAAAAAAAATCAGATTGGCACCCGATTTTTCCTATGCAACACTGACTAGTAAGAAACAATGGAATTCTGAGCTAAAAATATAGTATTCTGAGATAAAAATATGTGGCAGAAGTATTAAGTATGAAGGCAAAATATGTGAACTATATCTGAAATATAACTAATAAATTTCAAATAAGTGAATACATTATTTGGAAGGACTTAAGCAAAATGAATCAGCATAGAGAATTCTGGATGAAATAAAGTATACAATAAACATTGATAAACAGAAGTAATTGACACGCCAAAAGCCAATCAGTGAAACATGGTTAATTATAAAAAATTGTTAATAATGTACTTTGAAGTATATAACTTGAAAGAAAATGTTCTAAATAAAACAGAGTATTACAGAAACTATTACAACTAGGGGATACAATTCTAGATGACTTGATAACAAAAAAAATTGTGCTCTTGTAGTTGGGTGTGGGCTAAAAGGGGAGAAAATATCCTATGCAAAGAATTTCTATTCATAGAATTGCAGGAGATACTTTTCATTTGATATTTATGAAGAATTATAGGTGTACATGATGTTGAAAATTTGAGAAGACTTGTTAAAAGATGGCAAATGATCAATTCTCCCAGCCTTTTCCATGTCTGTTTGAAGGGGCTGAAATATATTAAATTAAGCCTGTAACAGCGTTGGGAAGCAAGAAAGAGTGACAGTTCTGTAGGGGATTTTGGGGATTTCCCTGAAAGTAGAACGCAGATGGAATGAGAGGGACAGAGAAACAGGAGCAGAGAAGAACACAACTGAAACTGAGAAGTTGCTCCTCAGTGGACTTCAAGAAACTACATTTGTGCTAACAGTTCCAAAGAATTGGGGTGGTCTGTGGGGTAATCATCAGAGGACCTAATTTAAAAACTCCACCCTCTGGGTTCTGCCTTTCTTTATTTATTATAGAATGATTGTTAGCAGGGGTATTTATCTCTAGGGTAGAGTCATAGCTTCTGTTTTGCAGATCGTGATTCTGGAGAAGGCTTCTGATAAGTGTGTTGTGATTGGAGAGAGTAACAGAGCCTGCAAACTCTACCAAGAACAGAGAGTGGAGGAAGGGAAAAGACAGACTGGTTCCACACATGTGAAATACATGAAAGCATTCCATCCTAAAAGTAAAATCTTCCATATAAGTTGGTAGTCTTGGGGGATCTCGTCCACAACCTGTTTTATGATCACACAACCTAAATTAAAATTTGCTTTTGATATCCTCTGTCCAGTCATATTCAGCTTGAAATCAGCTCTCTCATTCAGGGAAGATGCCTTAAGAGAGGAACAGACCTATAGATTGACAGGAGAAATCCAGGCCAGTTAGATAGCTCTGGAATACCATTCATAAATTGGAATACGAAAAACCACCAGAAAACCAACAATATTCAAATAGAAGATGAACTAAGAGAAAAACTAACCTTTGGAGAATGGGAATGATTCAAGAAGTAGATGGAATTTAAGTGTAATTCATACTGCTGAGAGATTTAAGAAGCTAAAACAGCTGAAAAAATAAATGAAGCTGTTCTGAAAGAAACAATCTGCAGAGTTCTCAGACATAAAAATCTGATTGTTAAATTCAAAGGAAGGGCTGAAAGCTGAATTCATGATTTAGAAGTAAAGTTGGGGAAACATCCTAGAATCTAAAGGTTAAAAAGATAGAAAATGAAAATACTGAAGAAAAGATGGAGATTGACTATTAAGTTACATGGTGCCTGAAAACCAGGTATTTCGATTTCCAGAGGAGATAAGAGGAGGGGGAAGAATGATTTAAAAAATGAATAAATAAGGCACAATACCCAGAAGCCAGGGAGTGTTATATGAATATTATAAAATATGCGTGAGGTTGATACTGATGTGAAATGATAGATGGTCAAGTTATATCAAGTGAAGAGAAGTTTTAGAACAGTATGGATAATATGATACTTGTCAGAAATCATGCAAGTTTAAATATGTACAAAAAAGATGAAAGGATATGAAATAATGGTTTCCTTTTGAGAAAATGATGGAGTAATGATAGAATACTTCTCAGTTTTCTTAAAACATAATGTTGTTTTGTAAGGAGCATATTTTTATTTTAAAAATAAAGCACTAAAAATTATGTTGGAAAAGAAGGGAGAGCAATACGAGGGTAACGGTTGTTACCTAGTTTACACACAGTCTCAGGTGCATAGTTCTTTGTAACATGCATTCTTTGTTTTTTATAGCAACCATCTCCTTCCCTCACTATTTCCAGACTTACAGAAGTGTATTTTCACACACTTCTCTGAACCTTCTTTTTCAACCAGAGTATCAGGATGGGGGTGGCTGATTCCATCATTGCATATGGATTTTATGAGAGATGGTATATATGTAGAAAATACCTTAAAGTAAGGATATCTTCTGGGTATTCTTTATTAATAATTGATAGTATCAATCCAACATCTTTTTTTTTTTTTTTGGCTAAGATTTTATTTATTTATTTATTTGTCAGAGAGAAAGAGAGGGCACAAGCAGGCAGAGGCGGAGAGAGAAGCAGTCTCTCTGTTGAGCAAGGAGCCCGATGTGGGACTCCATCCCAGGACCCTGGGATCATGACCTGAGCCAAAGGCAGTGACTTCAGCGGCTTAACCAACTGAGCCACCCAGGCGTCCCTATCACTCCAACATCTTTAAAGTGAGTCAGGATATAAATAATGAACACTAAGGGAAAAATCAGGAGAATGACTTATTTACAATTTTGAGGTATATCCTGGTGGGATTTTTTGAGTTGAGAGTAGGATTTGCTCAGTATCAGAATAGTAACATGTGAGTATAATCACAGAGCTGTGAATTGTGTTCTGGACCACCTGAAAGCCTCCATCTTTTTTGTGAGGAGATGGATATGATCCTTGATCTCAATATGCCACATCTACTATAAACTTCTGAACCCTCCACCATCATTCAGGATGCATCTCTAATGGTTGAAGAAGTGGTGGAGGATGACATGGGAGAGAGTGCCTGAGGATCCTTGCCTGGGACAAGTTATGGAAAGAAAAATCTTACAGGTATTCTTATCTATGTTACTTGGTTGCTGTGTTTTTATTGGATAAAATAATTCTTTTTCTGGGTGGAGTGGGGAATAGTTCAAGGGGGGTGGGAGATGGGAGGGTTGGAGTGGAGCAGTCTTCTTTTTTGTGAGGGGTGGTAGAAAACATAGGAAAGAATATCAGCATCTTTCTGTCTCTTTTTCTGCTCTTGCACAACTTTTGTTGTCATCTTCACAACAAAGGAAATTGTATTAGTGTTCTTGAATCACAGACTTCTATGGTGATAAGATTCACCAGGAACATTTAGGTACACAGCATGCCGGCATGATAGTGTTAGCTAGCAGCACCTTTTAGAAACTAATGGAAAGTGTTTAGATTTGTGAACTGTATTGAGTTTTAAATATTTTGAATATATGCTTAAAATTTTTATTTGTAATTAATTTGTCAGTCATCTTTTCTTTGGTTATGTTAGTTGATTATTTAACCATTTGACGCTGATTTATTTCTATGGCATAAAGATGTTCTTAACACTGCTATGGACTTAAGTAGTTGATTAACTGGAGCTCCTTAAGTCTTAAAATGCTAGATTTCCCTCTAGAATAACAGAGACTTAAGCCAAGAGCTCAGTAAGTGGCTTCCAAGATAGCTCTAGTTCCAGTGCAGCTTAAAAATATTGCAAAAGATATTTTTCTTTAATTCATATGTCAGGGAATTTCATAGAGATTTTCTAGATATTATTGAAGTTTTAGAAATGGTATCTTCAGTTATAGTGTTGATAGTTTATAATTCTGTTGTGCTTTAAAAATGATAATATAAGAAGTGTGCATGAGTATGTGGGGGGAAGTCATTTCTAAAAACATAGAGCATTTGGAACATATACCTGTAACAAGTAAGTGGATATGAGCAAAGGTATGTCAATAAAATTGGCCTAGATAAATAAGTGAAATGAGAGCATATTGTTACATTTTTTTTCTTTCTTTTTTTTTCAATGAAAATAAGGAATGTTGCTCTTAAGAATTTTGTATTTTCTCTTTTTTTATTTTAATTTTTTCTAGCTTGGGCACTAGGAAAGGAGCTCTTTTATGCCATCTTGTCTGCCAGTCTATTTGAATCAAGAAAGACTCATTGAAGACTCCTTTGAAAAGAATGTTTTGAAGAAGGAAAAAGAAATACTGTTGAGAGAAGGCAAACATACCTAAAGGGTGATAGAAGCATATACTTTTGTTGTGTAATGACAACAGGACTTCATAGAGTGAACATGGAGAGCTGAGAAGGGAGAAATTTCAGAAAGGACTGAATTCTGTTGGTCTTGATGAAAAATGCTGGCCGTCTACTAATGTGGAAAGACAGTTGAAGTTGATGTTTAGTCCCAGGACTTTTTGTCTCTTCTGTGTACAGTTCTCATAAACTGTTCTCATGTTCAGAACCACCCCTTTGTCCTCTGTGAATGATGGCAGTTTTGCTTCTGTTAGCAGTGCTTCCAAGGATGAATGAAAATATCTAATGTTTGCCAAAACCTAAAAAGTACAGTATTTATCATTAGAGATTTTGCAGGATACCTCTCTTGTATTTTAAAATTCTGTAGTGCTTAAAACCAACCATTGTAGGGTAATTTTAATCAATAAATACTAGATTTTTCAAGATGAAGTATGATGATTCCTGATCATACTGTACAGTGCTCTCCAGTGTGATATCCATGGACTGCTTGATGAAACTGAAACTCTTTTTTGCACATAGTAATTATGCTATTTATGGTGTGTCATGATTTCCTGTTTTCCTTGAGATTTTAATAGACCTTATTTTACTGTATATGTCAAAATAAAAAATTTAGAATAGTATAATGTTGTAATATGGATATTGATCTTATATTTTATACTAAATATTGAGTTTTGTTTTGTTGTAAACTCTGATCCTAAAAGATGGTTTTCAAGAGGACGACTGTTTTTGAACTTAAAATTGGTTGTTTCAGTTCTCCAGACCAGTGATATGAATTATGAACTTTGTTTCTGATCCTTCAGTCTTTCCTTATTTTAAGGACTTTTAGACAGGTTGTGAACCATTTTGAACATAAATATCTCAGTCTTCAAGAATGTGTGCTCTTTTGCCTTTTTCCAAGAGATTTCTTGATTAAAAGTCCATCTCATATGATGGGTTCTCTTATGAGTGCCTTCTTACTAATTCAGAGTGAATGTGTGTATTTATAAGGGTGTCACTTTGTTTTACTCTGATAGTAAATTGTACATGTTTATTATTGCATTTCTTGTAGTGGCAAAAAGGTAGGGATAACTAATGCATGTAAAGAGGGAGAATGGTTGCAGTGGAACACTGTGGAGCTCTTAAAAAATAGGTTCTCTTTCCTCATTTTAAGTTACGTCTGATATTTTAATAAGTGAAAATTAATTATAGTTCAGTATTCTATTGAAAAAAACTTTTTGAAACAAAACATGCTGTGTATATGTTTCTTTAATTTTTATTATGTTATGTTAGACACCATACAGTATGTCATTAGTTTTTGATGTAGTGTTCCATGATTCATTGTCTGCATATAACACCCAATGCTCCATGCAACCTGTGCCCTCCTTAATATCCATAACAGGCTTACCTATCCTCCATCCCTCTCCCTTCCAAAACCCTTAGTTTGGTTCTCGGAGCCCATAGTCTCTCATGGTTTATCTCTCATTCTGATTTCCCCCTTTCTCCTAATGTCCTCCATGCTATTTCTTATGTTCCACAAATAAGTGAAACCATATGACAGTTGACTTTCTCTGCTTGACTTATTTCATTTAGCATAATCTCCTTCAGTCCCATTCATGTTGATCAAAAGTTGGGTATTCATCCTTTGTGATGCCTGAGTAGTATTCCATTGTGTATATGGACCACATCTTCTTTATCCATTCATCTGTTGAAGGGCATCTTGGCTTTTTTCAAAGTTTGGCTATTATGGACATTGCTGCTGTGAACATTGGGGTGCATATGGCCCTTCTTTTTACTACATCTGTGTCTTTGAAGTAAATACACAATAGTGTAATTGCTGGGTTCATGCTGTATATATTTTAAGTAAAGAAAGGTATAATTATATTGATGCATAGCATGGAGGATAAAGAATGAATAGAGAGAATCATTTCCTTTTCATATTTTTGTATTATCACATTGGTTTTAGTGAAAGTGTTACTTTTATAATCTCTGAGGAAGAATTTAAAAATTACAGGAAAAGTATTTAAGTGTAGTGTTATATTTTATCACTTGATAGAATGATAATTAGAAATAATGCTTACAGTGGTCAGTGATATATATACTTTGTTATTACTGCGCAATGAATTAAGGAGGATATGATACTGATTATGATACTTGGGAACAGCAAGATAGAAGCTATGTTTACCTATAGGAGATAAGAGTGAACTTTAGTATAGACATGTGGTCAAAATTATTATAGGCACTAGTTTCAGTTGAACCTTTCTCTCCTCAGCCTCAACATTTGAGAACTTTAATTGAATTTATTTATATCCTTTCTCTCTACCCCTTCCCAGAAGAGAGCAGGCAAAAGAGGAGCATCCAACAGTATAAAGAGGAAAAAGGTGAATACTTTTAAAGATTTTATTTATTTATTTTTCAGAGGGAGAGTGAGAGCGAGCACAGGCAGACAGAGTGGAAGGCAGAGTCAGAGGGAGAAGCAGGCTCCCCGCGGAGCAAGAGCCCGATACTGTTCTGGAACCTTGCTCAGATCAAATCTTTTCTGAGCCTGTAATTACCTAGCTGTAAAATAAGGAGTTTGGACTTACACATACTAAGGGATCTCCTGGAAATAGGATTACATAATAAAGAATCCCTGTGTAATAGAGAAGTGATTTTGTTTTTAATTTTTTTTTATTTTAATTTTTTAAAAAGATTTTACTTATTTATTTGACAGAGATACAGTAAGAGAAAGAACACAAGCAAGGGAGTGGGAAAGGGAGAAGCAGGCCCCCCACAGAGCAGGGAGCCTTATGTGGGGCTTGATCCCAGGACCCTGAGATTATGGCCCGAGCCGAAGGCAGACGCTTAATGGCTGAGCCACCCAGGCGCCCCAAGAAGTGATTTTAAAATGTCATATTTCATTTTCCAACAAAAATGAATAACTTTATTTTTGGGGGGATGGCATAGTTAATATAGTGATACATATGGATGTGAAGTTGGACATTACTTTGGTTAGGTAGAATATTAGAATATTTTTAAGACCTGATTACTCTTACATAAGTTATTACAGTAGTAAATATCTAGGGCTGTTTTAGACTTGCATAGTCATTATGATTTTTATATGATTTTTATATCTAGGGCTGTTTTAGACTTGCATAGTCATTATGATTTTTATAAGTTTTAAAGTATGATAATTAAAAATCAACAAAGTGGCAGTTAGCAAATATGGAAGTTGTCAGGAAATAGTTCGCTATCCTGATATTGAAGGAAAGAAAAGCCTTACATTTATTTTGTATTGTGCCCATGGAATTGTATGTGTGAATTTTAAAAAAGTTAACCAGCTTCCTGGTGAAAAAACCATGTCTATAGGGTAGAGAATGAATTTTACTCTTAAACTTCTCATTATGTCAATTCACTGAACCTATTTTTCATAGATATGGGTTCTGTTTCTTTTCGTTTTTGTAGCTACCAGTTCTCTTGGCCTCGGCTTGAATAACTATATATTTCTGTTGGTTATCAACTTAAATAAATTATATTACTATATTTTTCTCATTTCCCCTAGATTATCAAAAGTTTGTATGATATTTTCTATGTTTTGAATAGTTTCATATTATAATCACATCTGTAACTTGTTTTTGTATAACATGAACTGTGAACTGATTATGAGTTGTAGTTCTATTTGCCATTTATACATTTCAAAAGACATCTGTTATTTGGCTTTCATTATAACTCATAGTATTACTGTAGAGATTGGAAGAGACAGTAATTAGAAACACTTTGGAAAACTGTTGATTATACAAACATAAATTGTTATTTTATTCACTGGTCAGAAAAGATTAGAGTGTGTTTATGTTTTTAAAGGCTGAGAATGCTTTGCAAATCACTTGTCTATGCTAGGTGCAATGGAATTGCCAGTTTTATGAATAGCAGTGTTTTGTTTACCGGAGAAAGAAAATTGAGATGATTTTACTTGATGATTGACTGACTCTACCAGTATTATATAGTAAGATGTGGAAATATGTAGGACATACAAAAATTTAGGAAAAATGTGACAAATTTCAAATTCAACCAGTAGACTTTCATAAATAGTTAACTTTGTTTACAAGTAACTCTGAAAATACCCAAAATTATTTCATGATTGAGACCTCAATGTATGACCATAAGCTATCAAATTTAATATACTTTTGTTTCTAAGTCAACTTGGCTAAAACTAAACTGCTTATCTTATTTTGAGCCTATTCACATTTTACCCTTGATTTGGAGAATGACCCTTCCATCTGTACAGTTATCTCAAGTTATCATTTACTATTCTCCAATAACACCTACTTCTGGCAGGTCCTAAATTACTAAGGTTTCTTTTTAAAAATGTCTTATTTTTTTGGTTCCTTTATCATCTTTGCCTCTAATCTGAGATAGGCTGTAAACCTTTTCATTTGGATTATGGCAGCCTCATAACTTGTCTACCTACCTTTAAATTCTTGCTGCATATTATCATACCGTTCTCAAAACAATATTTCTAAGGGTAAATCTGATCAAATCACTGTCTTGCCTACTACCCTTTAAAAGTCCTTCTTTGATTAGGGCCTAAGCTCATACAAAGTACCTCTTTATGATCCTGTAAGATCTTTGGAAGCACATAACCTTGGTTCACATTCCTGCTCCACCTTTATCACTGTGTGACTTCTAAGAAACTTCAAACTTCCTTCCATTGCTCAGCTTGTAAAAGGAGGATGATCATTATATCACCTCCCTTGTAGGATCATTGTGAGGATTTTACACATATGAAAGTGCTTAGACTTTGCCTGGCACATAGTGTTTGTTACCTGCTGTTAAAATTACTTCTCCAGCCTCATTGCTCTCCACTATCCCTACTCTGTGTATAGGGTTATCCAAAGCACTTCTTGGACTTTATTGTAACTGGCTATTTACTTTTCTGTTTCTCTACATTGAAAGCTTATCTAATATAGATGAGCTGCCTCATTTTTCATTATGTTCCCTATGCTCTGTATTGTACCTGGTATTTTGCATGTCTTCATGCAACAAATTAATCCCTGTAGGTCTTGAGAGATAGGAACATGTATGATATATATTGAAAAATTATTCTGTATCTTGGGTTTCTACAGAACTTTTGTAAACTGGGTTTTTTTATTAATTTTTTTTAAAGATTTTATTTATTTATTTGACAGAGATCACAAGTAGGCAGAGAGGCAGGCAGAGAGAGAGAGGAGGAAGCAGGCTACCTGCCGATCAGAGAGCCCAATGCGGGACTCGATTCCAGGACCCCAAGACCATGACCCGAGCCGAAGGCAGCAGCCCAACCCACTGAGCCACCGAGGCGCCCCTTTATAAGTTTTTTTTAAAGATTTTATTTGTCAGAGAGAAAGGAGGGGAGCAGCAGGCAGAGTAGGCAGAGAGAAAAGCAGGCTCCACATTGAGCAAGGAGCTGGATGCAGAACTCAATCCCAGGACTCTGGGATCATGACCTGAATTGAAGGCAGCTGCTTAACCATTTGAGCCACCCAGGTATCCCTAACCTGGTTTTTGTATGTCTTCATGAAATATTGGCAGAAAGAATCCTGGTAGGTCCTAAGAAGAGATTAGAGTGTATACAAGATACATATTGAAAATTTATTCTCTATCTTAGGTTCCTAAAGAACTTTTTTTTTTTTTTTTAAAGATTTTATTTATTTGTCAGAGAGAGAGGGAGAGAGCGCGAGCACAGGCAGACAGAGAGGCAGGCAGAGGCAGAGGGAGAAGCAGGCTCCCTGCCGAGCAAGGAGCCCGATGTGGGACTCGATCCCAGGACGCTGAGATCATGACCTGAGCCGAAGGCAGCTGCCCAACCAACTGAGCCACCCAGGCGTCCCCCTAAAAGAACTTTTTAAAGCACTTTTTTTTTATTTCATCTAGCATGGTGCTTGGCTTTTAACAAGTGCTTAATTAGTGTTGAATTACATGATTAATTTGAAATAAAAAAATCTAAAAATGGATGAAACAGTGGGTGTGGGATATAGTTGTTATGGTGGAGATGTCATCAGTTTTCAAGTTCCATTTCCACTCTAGCTGAGGAGAAAGAAATTCTGTACTACATATCTCTTGACCCTGGCAGTCTCCTTGTATTAAGCATTTATGTGAGTTTTTTCTTTCTTTTTTTCTTTGTTTCTTTCCTCAGTAAATTTCCATTTTGGTTCCCTTTCCTTAGCCCAGTGCACAGGTGGGCTTATGAGTACTTCCTACTTGTGAAATGACTTGGTTTTATGAACCATTGATGAGCTAAGGAGATGCAAAAAAGAAAGGTGAATCACTGAAAAGAAATAAGAAGCTTCTCTTCCCTTCTGTGTGTAAAAGACATACATTTTCTTTAGTAGTGAGTTAAAATTGGAATAAGCTGATTTACTAAATTGCCAATTAGATGTCACACTCAGTAGTTGATTCTTTGTCTAGACTGGGTATTAGATGCCATTTAGATTGAATTAGTTTCTGGGATCATTGAAAAACTTGAAAAGTCATTTGTTAACTACTGGTTGTAGATGTTTTTCCTGTTAAAATTGATATTAATTTTTATTAACATGATTTACTCCCACATTCAGTTTGTTCCTCATTTAATAACATAAGTGGAGTTGATATGTAAATTATATATCAATATAGCTGTTAAAAAATAAGCAGATATAATTTCATTAATTTTAATGTAATTCTTTCACTATTCCATTCAAGCACATTTTACTTTAAAATCAGAATAAGGGATTTAGTTAAACTATATTATCTACAAATTCATTTTTCAAAAGCAGTCAAATACTCTTTCTCCTTTTCATTATTTTGCAAGTGGAGAATTTATAAACCCGACTTTTTTTTTTCCTCTGAACGAAATAATTACCCTTCAATAGCACTCCTACTACTTTCTCACCCTTACAGATTAACTGTGATTTCCAAATCACTACCTGGTCATTGTGCAGATTCACTTTGTGAAAGTTAAACCGCTCATATTGGTAAAGATTCTAAACACCTTTTACTCCCACCCCCACAACTGCATACATAAGTGGGCATTCACAATTATTATCAAAGGTAGCAATTTACTCCTACCTTGAAGCCTGTGCAAATAATCTTGTCTTGTCAAATCATTCCTTTGTATGATGAATTTCCGTATTTTTAGAAATAGCTCAGGGTGACTCTTGCATTTAGTAGTGCTTTCTAATTAAATTATTAATCTTCCTTCAAATAAGATTGTCAGAGTTACCACCAGATTCTTTCTTGAAATAGGATCTCTAAGTTTAGCTTTCATTTGTTTACTTCTGTTTATTTTTATTATAACAGTAAAGGAAAAAAAATGTGTGTTTATTGCCTCCATGCAGGAACTGTCCTTGCTTTAAATAGAAAATACTGGTCTACTCCCTTAGGAGTGTTGACTCTCATTTACAGTTTAATTCAATTAACAGTTTTTGAGCCCTTCTGCATTTGCTTCTGGTTCTTGGCAGGCGAGAATTCTACCACTGAACCACCCATGCTTCTGGTTCTTGGAATACAAAGTTGAATGAGATAAAAACTCTGACATCTAGGATTTTTAAAAATTATGAAATGAAATGTAGTCCTTGATGAGGCCATAGGGACAAAGGAGAGAAAGGAATATGGTTGGGAGGACTTTATAGAAGAGATGAAAACAAAGTTAAGACCTAAAAGAAGAGATCAATTTATGAGTGTGTGGATGAAAACCAGGAAGTAGGAAAAAAAATGCCAAGAAACCCCCCTCCAAAGATCCAAGCCTTAAAGATGTATGGAGTTCTAGAGCCCTATTAGCCATTTCTAAGGGTTACGAGCTCTCTAAGAGCAAGTGGCAAGTGAGGCAAAAGGAGTCAGAGACCACCATTTTATGATAGGCAAATTAATTGCTTGTGAATTGCCTATGAAAATATACATTCTGCAAACTGGTGGTTACCAGAGGACAGATGGTTCAGGGGGTGGGTGAAATAGGTAAAGGTGATTAAGAGTACACTTACCATGATGAGCACTGAGTAATGTATAGAATTGTTGAATCACCATATTGTGCACCTGGAACTAATATAATACTATGTTAATTATCTAGGAATTAAAAAAACATTCTGATTCAGTAAGTTAGGGGTAGGATCCTATGTCTGGTAGGTGAGGTGATGCTCCCAAGTGATACTGATGTTGCTGGTCCCCTATCCGCACTTTGAACAGCAAGGTTATAGACTATTCAGGAGTTTTGTCTTCTATGGTTGTTGAAGGAGTGATACCAAATTTTCATTTTAAGAAAATCTTGCTTATAGGAGGCTGCAGAGTTAAAGCAGGAGTCTGACATTAGAAGTCTTGCGCATGTGTGGCCCCTTAACCTGTGGATAATGAGGGGAGAGGCACTTGAAGTGGTTAGTTTTGCACTTTACATCTTAAAGGTACCAGTGTGGTGGATGAATTGGAGAGAGGTAAAATGTGGGACTTGAATTTCAGATAGTCTACTAAGGCAGTGGTCTAAGTCCAAGTAATTAAGCCCAAAACTCCTTCAGGGGTAAGGCAGGTCAAATGACTGAGAAGTGGCAGTGGTATAAGGCTTCGAGAGGCACAGGTTCTGCGGTGAAAGGAAATACAGCATGTATTCCCCTCTCTCCCACAGGGAATCCACATTCAAAATTTTAAATACAGTTATGTTAACCAACTAAAACACACTTAATTTTGTGATGTCTGCAGTCAAATGCTCTACGACTGAGCTATACCCCCACAATTTTGTGATGTCTGGTTGAATCCAAGGTGGTTGGCAATGGTGACAGAAATAAAAATTGTTTGGAAAGTAGAATTTCTGTCTTGAGTGACTGGATGGTTGTATTACCTGCTAAAGGGTAAGGGGGAATATATGAGGAATCACACACTTTTGATGAAAAGTGAGCAGTTGGGGGGCCTGGGTGGCTTAGTCGTTAAGCGGCCGCCTTGGGCTCAGGTCCTGATCCTGGGGTCCTGGGATTGAGTCCCATATCAGGCTCTCTGCTCAATGCAGAGCCTGCTTCCCCCTCTCTCTCTGCCTACTTGTGATCTCTCTCTCTGTCAAATGGATGAAAAAGATCTTAAAAAAAAAAAAGTGAGCAGTTAGGCTTGGACATGTTGGATTCAAGATGCTTGTAGAATGGCTACTGTACAGTTGACAGAACTGAGCTGGAGGATGAAATTTAGAAAGCCCTCTCTATGGTGGAGTGAAGATTCTCTAAAGAAAAAGTTAAGATGAGAGGAGACCTCTATGGGGCTCTTAGGGAGTTCTAAATTTTTAACAATGGCCAGTGGGTGGACAGTCTTGTGGATGGTAAAAGAGAGTGATGGTTTGGATATGTTAGAGGCAAGGAATCAGTTTTCCAATAAGGAAGATTGTTCCATTTGTGTCAGTTGCTATAGAGAGGTGCAGAAACAAAAAAGGCAGAGTTTTTCAGATTTGGTACAGAGCAACCACTGGCAAATCTGTCTAGAGCAATTTCAGTTGAGGCAGAACTGAGAAAACTAGATTATAGAGTGACGGAGGTAAGAAAGTACAGATAATGATTTTTTTTTAGAATTCTTTGTCTCCTTTTGCCATTTGTTAAAGTTCCTTTCTCAAAGCTTAAGTTTCTTACTAAATGATCTATTTCTAGGCTGCCTAATTGAAAATGGTTCTATATGGGATAAGTTGATTTTATTCATATAAATATGCTGGGAAAAGTCGTAAGAATATAAGGTAGATGTGATTATTTTTAAGTTGAGAAGCTTCAACAAAGCTAATTTAGAAAATGAGGTTTTATATTTATAGGGTTATTCATCTATCTTCACTGATTGTTACTTTAGGCTTTGTTGTGTGGAATCACACAACAAAGAAACATGAGAAATATTTTCTACATGTCCTCATGTTAAAAAAGAAAAATATTCCTTTATTTTCATGTCTATACATGCTTTAAACATACTAAAATTTATACAACCACAGGAAAACATTTTCTTTTTAGTACTTAAAAATGAACTTAAATGTTGAAATGCTTTACAGTTTTACCCTAGTCCTTTTTTTTCCTCTTAATTTGTTATTCATAGTCTTTGCAATGCCGCCCTCTAGTGATAGCTTCCCAAAATGCATTAATTGTTGAAAAGTCTGTCCTTTTTTTTTTTTTTTTTTTTGGTTTTTTTGTTTGTTCGTTTGTTTTTGTTTTTTTGACTCCCTGGTCTATGTCTTAGCATGCGTTGTTTGCTGTTCTCTTTTCCTGTTCCTCAGTTGAATGTGTGTGTGTGTGTGTGTGTGTGTGTGTGTGTTACAGAGTTCTTTCTCTCTTATAGTGGCATTAGGGAAAAACCCAAGAGCTTTGGAGCCAAAAATTTTGGGTCTGAATCATTAGACTTCTGTTTATCAACCTGTGCATAGGGCAAGTTATCTGTCTAGAGTTCTTCAGGGGAATGGATGGAAATGTCTTTTGTAAAACCTGCACAGCAGGGCGCCTGGGTGGCTCAGTGGGTTAAGCCGCTGCCTTCGGCTCAGGTCATGATCTCAAGGTCCTGGGATCGAGTCCCGCATCGGGCTCTCTGCTCAGCAGGGAGCCTGCTTCCCTCTCTCTCTCTCTGCCTGCTTCTCCATCTACTTGTGATTTCTCTCTGTCAAATAAATAAATAAAATCTTAAAAAAAAAAAACAAAAAACCTGCACAGCAAAGAGTAGGTGTTCACCATATACCAATTTTCTTTTCTACCCTCATTTTCCTGTTTTCATTGGTTAGGTTAGGGGTCAATTCTCTTTTTTTCCCCCCCTCTAACTTCTCTTCTTTATAGAGTATATCAGTACCATCATTGCCTATTTACTTGTCTATATTCTATAACTTCTAGAGGCCAGGAATCATGTTAGGCTTGTGCATGTTTCTTTTTCTTTTCTTTCTTTCTTTTTTCCCCACATGCTTTAATAATTTTGTACTTTTATTAAGTGGTTAATATCACAAGTAATGGAACTTGGCTTGCTTGGAAATGTTTTGTCTTTCATAACATTAAACAGTGTAAAAATATTTGGTGGAGGAACTAAGGAAAGGGGACAATAAAAAAAGCCAACTTTTACAGCTTAATCTATAATGAGCCTGGTGCTTTATATACATTATACAACTTAACTGAATCCTGACAATAATGCTGTGAGGTAGATATTATAATCCACATCTTTCTGATGAAGAAAATCAAGATGTCTAAACTCACAAGGTTAAATGATATAAAACCTAGAGCTATATGACACTGTACCATCTTCCATCTTTTTTTTTTTTTAAAGATTTTATTTATTTATTTGACAGACAGAGATCACAAGTAGGCAGAGAAGCAGGCAGATAGAAAGGAAGGGAAGCAGGCCCCCTGCTGAGCAGAGAGCCCGATGTGGGACTCGATCCCAGGACCCTGAGATCATGACCTGAGCCGAAAGCAGTGGCTTAACCCACTGAGCCACCCAGGCGCCCTACCATCTTCCATCTTAAAAGGCAAGTTGCACATAAGTCTCCAATATTGAACCAAGTAGCTGAAGTCTCATGCTTATTGAATTACTATTTCACCTTAACCAAATTGCTTGCTTTACTTTCTCCATCCAAAATGTAGAAGTATTGGTAGTGAGTTACAGAAATCCAAATCAGTATAACTTAAATTATTTTGTCATTAACAGATATTTACTGGGTGCCTACTGTCTGCAATGTTCTAGGCATTAGAGATTTGGTGGTGAGCATGATAGTCATGCACTGTGTAGTTAGTATATTGTCTACTTATCAGTATAGAAATCATTTGTAAACAAAAACCCTATATAATGATAGGAATTATTGAGTGCTGTCAGGAACATTAAAGCAGGGTAAATAAGTAGTAAATGACAAGGAAGGCCTTTTTTTTTTTTTTAAGGTTTTATTTATTTATTTGACAGAGAGAAATCACAAGTAGCAGAGAGGCAGGCAGAGAGAGAGGAGGAAGAAGGCTTCCTGCTGAGCAGAGAACCCGATGTGGGGCTCAATCCCAGGACCCTGGGATCATGACCTGAGCTGAAGGCAGAGGCTTTAACCCACTGAGCCACCCAGGCGCCCCAAGGCAGACCTTTTGTAAGCAGGTAGTCAGAGAAGATCTCTCTTTCTAGCAGTTACCTGAGTGAAGTTATCGTGTGAGCTTTGAGAACACAAAGGAAGAACATATGAGGCAGAGAGAGCAGCATGTGCAAAGTTCCTCAAACAGGAATGTGTTTGTGGTGTTTGTGGTGTTGGGGAGATCTTAGGGAAGCCAGTATGGATGGAGCACCACTGGTGAGGTGAGAATGGTAGAAAAGAAGATTGGCAAGTTGGCCAGCAGCCAGACCATATGGTCTTTGTAGGCCATTCTGAGAAGATGAATGTTTATTCTAAGGGTGAAGAGAAGTAAGGAAAAGGCTGAATAGAAGTGTCATCATCTGACTTTGACTCAGAGGAAGGATCATTGTTAGTGTTCTGTGAAGACAAAGCCAAAAAGGAATGACAATGAAAGCAGGGAGGGTGGGGGATATTGGGAAGGTCCAGGCTAGAAAGAGAACTTATGGGACCCACCTTGGCAGGAGGGCAGGGCTGCACTCCCCTTACACGTGACTCTGAAACAAAATTTTGAAGTCCTATCAGGATTCTTTCTCTGTAAGTCTCTTTTCTCCTTGCTATACAAGCTCTTTTATTCAGACCTTTTTCTTAATTGCCACGAGCAGTGACAGGATCTTCCAGAAGGTGGTCACTTTTCTGTTCATACAGTTGTTGCTGTTCTTTTCTTCGATCTCCTGTTGAGTTTGTAGGTGTTCAGAATGGTTTGATAGAACTGTCTAGCTGAATTTCTGTGACCAGATGAAATTTAGGTCTCCTACTCCTCTGCCATCTTGCTCTTCCCACCTCAGCTTTTGCATGTTTCTGTCTCTAGTATTTAGCAGAGTCCAGTACATACAGGATCCTCATTAGAAAATATTTGTTGAGTGACTAAATGAATTAAAATAGAATAAATTGATACCTCTTTTTATTTTTTATTTTTTTTCCAATTTATTTATTTTCAGAAAAACAGTATTCATTATTTTTTCACCACACCCAGTGCTCCATGCAAGCTGTGCCCTCTATAATACCCACCACTTGGTACCCCAACCTCCCACCCCCCCGCCACTTCAAACCCCTCAGATTGTTTTTCAGAGTCCATAGTCTCTCATGGTTCATCTCCCCTTCCAATTTACCCAAAAGCACATACCCTCCCCAATGTCCATAACACTACCCCCCTTCTCCCAACCCCCCTCCCCCCAGCAACCCACAGTTTGTTTCGTGAGATTAAGAGTCACTTATGGTTTGTCTCCCTCCCTATCCCATCTTGTTTCATGGATTCTTCTCCTACCCACTTAAGCCCCCATGTTGCATCACCACTTCCTCATATCAGGGAGATCATATGATATTTGTCTTTCTCCGCTTGACTTATTTCGCTAAGCATGATATGCTCTAGTTCCATCAATGTTGTCGCAAATGGCAAGATTTCGTTTCTTTTGATTGGATACCTCTTTTTAATAGGAGTCCTGGAGTGCGCTAAAGAAGTTTCTCCAATAATATGCAGATTGCAAATGGGTAATATATGATAGATTTTAACCATAGCCTTTCTTTTTCAATTTCTTATATAGTTACTGGTCTTTTCAGGTGTTTGATAATGTGATAATATGTTTTCCTTAAAATTATCAATTTCATCCAGTTAAAAATTAGCAAACAGTTGTATGTAGAATTTCATTATATCATTTGATCTCTTCCATATCTGAGTAAAGTCTTTTTATCATTACCAATTTTATGTCTTGTATTTTCTTTTCTCTTTTAAAATATTTAATTAGATTGGACATATGTATATTTTATTAGTATTTTTGAAGTATTAGGATTATTTTAAATTCTTGTTTCTCTGCTCTCTAATTGACAAAATATATAATTTTACTTATATTGTCTCTTCTAGGTTTTCCTTTCTAATGATATAATGTCCCCGTTTATTTTTATTCTCTTTTGTGAAAGCTTGTATTGCCTTAAATTTGCTTCTAATTATAGCTTTGACCAAGTCCCATATGGTTTGACATGTATTGTTTTTGTTATTTTCTAAGTATTTGATAAATACAGCTGTGATTTCCTCCTTGACCTAAGAGTTATATAGGAGGCTATTTTTAAAATTATGAAATGCATGTGTGTATGTGTAAAATACATTTGTTAATTTTTAGCTTTATTATAATGTCATCAGGCAATAAAGCACATGCAGTTTCTATTTTTTGAGATTTTTTTCTTGCAATAAGTATAAGATCATTAAAATGTTCCCCAGACACTGAGAAAGGTGAGTCCTCTGTAGGATATACAGTTCTGTGTATTATTTATTGTCTTTATTACATGTATTCAGATTCCTTCTATAATTTGGCTGTCATATGATTATGAGGATTAAAGTTTTACATTACTGTTGTGTGTTGTCATTTTTTCATTGTTTCTAACATGATTCAGTGCTGTGTTATTTGATGCTTAAAAGTTTTTAATTTTTATCTTCATAGTGGGTTTTACTTTTTGTCGGTTAAAAATAATCTTTTAAATGTTGCTAATCATTTGGATACACAAATGGGAAAAAAAATGAAATTGA
Source organism: Neogale vison (assembly GCF_020171115.1). Classification (NCBI taxonomy): domain Eukaryota; kingdom Metazoa; phylum Chordata; class Mammalia; order Carnivora; family Mustelidae; genus Neogale; species Neogale vison. The sequence goes on from NC_058098.1 coordinate 39,287,685, forward strand.
TTTCTACTTCTCACCATGCACATTTGGTTGAAGATCTAAATGTGGAAAGTAAAATAATAAAGCCTCTAGAGGACATTATAAGAGAATATCTTCATAACTTAAGGCAGGGAAATATTTCTTAAACAGAACACAGAACTTAGTAACATAAAGGAAGGGAATTGATAAGCTGGACCATTGGCAAGATCTTCTGTCCTCAAAACATATCAATAAAAGATAAAAAGTAAACTGAAGAATAGAAGATACTTTTGGTACATTTATCTAACAAAGGGATTTTGTCCTTATTATGTAAGAACTCTATAAATCAATATGAAAAAGCAGAAAAATGGGAAAGATAAATGAACAGGCAATTCATAAAAAAGGATATTCAAATGGTTAATAAATGTGTGAAAAATTGCTCAATCTATTTTTCTTCAGGGAAGTACTGTTTAAAACTATAATGAGATACTATTACAACACTCACCAGAATGCCATAAGTTAAAAAGATTGACAATACCAAGTGTGAGCAGAATGTGGATAGCATTCAGTGCTGCTAGCAGTGTAATTTGGGAAAATCACATGAAAATCCTGGCAGCATCTACTAAAACTGTATGTATACAGATATATATTAGGTACACAGATACCTGTATATCTCAGTAATTTCAATAGGAATTCATCTAGATATCCACTAAAAGTACAATCATGTTCAAAGCAGCATTATTTCTGTTAGGCAAAACCTGGAAACAAAAATGTCATCAGTAAAATGGATCCGTAAATTGTGGTATATTTAATCCAATATACAGCAATGAGCAGAGCAGTGAAAATGCACAAATTAGAGCTTTATGCAACAAAAATAAATTATGCAAATAATATTCATTGAAAGATCAGCCATGAGAGAATGTATTGTACATAATTCCATGCATACAAAAATCAAAAGCGGGCAAAACTACCTTAAAGTTTAGGCCTAAAGAGAATGGTTACTTTTGTCGATGAAGGAAGGGATAGTGATTGGAAAGTGGTACTAGGGGGACTTTTAGGTGTTAGTGATGTTCTGTTTCTTGATGCGGGTAATGGTTATATGGGCATACTGACTTTGGAATAATTCAGTGAATTGTGTAATTTACATTTGTGAACTTTTTTGCATATATATTATGCTTTGATAAAAATTCAAATTATATGAACAGCAAAAAATGCTGCATTAGCTCTAGGATACTATTTTTCTCTTTTGAGGGAGAGAGAGAGAAAGCCAGCATGCATGCCAGAGTGGGGTAGGGTAGCAGAGTGGAAGAGAATCTTAAGCAGGCTCCATGCCCAGTGGTGAGCCCTATGTGGGGCTTATCTTACCACCCTGAGATCATGACCTGAGCTGAAGTTGAGAATCTGAGACTTAACTGACCAAGCCATCCAGGCACCCTAGTGCTACGATACTAATGTTAAAATAATAGCAGAAATTCAATACAACATAATCACAATTTTATCATCTATTGAAGATGTCAATAAATATTACTGTCTGCTAGTTATTTGCTTGTATGTTCTCACATCCAATCCCAGTGCCTCTCTGGCTCAATATTGTAGGGTACATTGAAAACAAAACATTTTTTTCCTGAATTCCATTCTGATTTTGTTTTTGTTTTCATTTGCCAGTTATATCTTTGCCCTCTTTTTTCTTTTATTATTTTTCCTTTATAGAATTTTCACTCATTTTGAGAGTCTATGACTTTTACAAAGGAATTTGTATTCATAATTATAAATATTTTTCATTTATTTTTAATGCTTTATTGTTATTGTTATGCAGACTCTTTTTCTTCCTGTTTAAAATATTAACCTTTATTTGTAATTCTGAAAATTATTTTTAAATTTTGAGTATTTGAATCTCTATTTTTCTAGTTATTGGTATCAAGAATAAACAAATTCTTTTAATTCCCCCAATATAAGATGAAACATTTTCACTTCTCCCATCCTTTCTCTCACTTCTGTTTTTTATTGATGTTTATGATTCACACTAAATTTTATTTTCAAATTAATTTTTGCATTTTGTTTAATCTGAAGTTAATCATGAAATGTATTCTGTTTCATAACCATATATTTTTTAAAGATTTTATTTATTTATTTGACAGAGATCACAAGTAGGCAGAAAGCAGGCAAAGCAGGGGGAGGAACAAGCTCCCCACTGAGCAGAGAGCCCGATGCAGGACTCGATCCCAGGACTCTGAGACTATGATCTGAGCCAAAGGCAGAGGCTTAACCCACTGAGCCACCCAGGCGCCCCTATAACCATATTTTCAACCATTAGTTTTTTCAGTCTTACTTACTTACTGAACTTACTGAACATCTACCAAGCACCAGACACTGTTTAAGAGTTTTATTTTTTGAAGAACTTTTATTCAACCTTATTTATGGTGCCTTCTGTCACTCATTCTACTAGGTATTTAAGACATAGCCATGAATAAAGTTCCTGCTTTTAGAGTAGATACATTTTACCTAGAAGACAAAAACAGATCAACAGACAAGTTCAGACTGTGGTAAATGCTGTGAAATAAATTGGTAAGACACTGAATAGGTGAGGGTGCTGCTTTACATAGGATAGTGAGGAAGGCTTTTCTGAGAAGGTGATATTTGAGTTAATAACTCAGTCATAGAAAAGGGTTAGCCATATGAAAATCTAGGGGAAGAGCATCTAGAGCAGGGTTTCAGTTTGATGGGAACAAGTTATTGGGAGAATGAAGATGTCTGGGGTTGAATTGTGTAGAACTTTACATGCTATAAGGAGCATAATCTTTATTCTAAGTACAGTGGGAAACTGTAGGTTCAATTGCTGTTACAAGAAGACCCCCAAGTACAGATCTCTCAACAAAATAGGAGTTTCTCATGTAACAAGTCACTTTGGAGTTGTTAGCTGAGTTCCTTCCCAAGGTTGTCCAAGGATCTTGGTTCCTTCTATCTTGGTCTTTCACCATCTGATAAGGTGTTGCCCATCTTTGTGGTTCAAGCTAACTTACCATGTACATATCCATGCCTTTTGGGAATGAAGGACTAGTAACTTCCCTTTTTAAGTGCAGCTTCCACTTACATTTCTAGTCGTCACTTAGTTGCATGGTCATTCTTAGTAGCATGGGAGGTTTTGAAGTATAGTCCCTAGCCAGTTGGACTTGTACCCCCATTAAAACTTGTATATATGGGTTATTACTAAACAGAAGAATTGGATAATAGATATTGGGGGACAGTTGGTAATGTCTGTCACAAAATGAAGTGTTGTTAACAGGAGAGTGAACTTTCATTTTATTTTATTTTTTAAGGTTTTATTTATTTGAGAGAGAGAGTGTGTGTGAGCAGGGCGGAGAGGGAGAGAGAATCTGAAGCAGACTATACTGAGTGCAGAGCCCAATGCGGGGCTTGATCCCATGACAGGGAGATCATGCCTTGAACTGAAACCAAGAGTCGGATGCTTAACCAACTACACTGCCCAGGCACCCCAGAACTTTGATTTTAAAAAGATGACTCTGGTTGCTGAGAATGCATTGTAGGAGGTGGGGAGGATAAAAAATGAAAATGGGGACCAGCTAGTCCAGGTTAGTGGTGTTTAGTGACTTGGGCCAGGTGGAAGTGGTGGAAATGGAGAGAAGTAGATGTTATTAAGATATATTTTAGAAGTAGATTTCCTGATAAAGGCTAGATCTCAGGGACTCTGTGGGCTGGAGATAATCAGTTTGGGAGACATTAACATTTCTGGTATTTTTTAAATACCATGGGACTGAATGAAATTCCCCAGATTGAGTACATGTATAGAGAAAAGAAAAGGAGCTGAGGACTGAGATTTGGGGAGCTTTAAAATTTGGAGGTGGTTACAGCAGCCTGCCAAAACAAGTATAGGAGTGGCTAGTGAGATAGGAAGAAAGCTAGGACAATAAAGGTCATGAGAGGCTTTTAGTTTTAGACAGCCAAAAGGTCATGGGAAGGACATATTTGAAGTAGTAATTTCTGTTGAATACATCTAAAAAATTGAGTGAAATGGGAACAGAAAGGTGGTCATTGGATTTGTCAGTATATAAGTCATTGGGGAGCTTGGATTCAGTGGATTAATAGGGTCAGTGTGTAGAAGGCTGAAGAGTGACTAAATTGAAATATAAATTGGTACAACCACTTGAGAAAGCTCTTTGGCACTAAATCCATAAATATTCAATGATTCTGTGCTCCCACTTCCAGATTTACGTCACCATGATAGTCTTGCTCATGTGTACATGTGCACATGCTCATGAATGTTCTTTAGCAGTATTGTTCATACAAACAAAAAACTAGAAACAACCCAAATGTTCATCAGCAAGAAAATGGATAAATTCTGGCATATACATGGAATGGAATACTGTTGCATCAAAAATTGGTGGACTGTAGCCTCATGTATCAACATAACGAAACCTAAAACATGATATTGATCAAAACAAACAAGTTACACAAGAATGCATACTATTTGATTCCATTTACATGAATTTCAAAAATAGTAAAAATAAATGTGTCAGGATCTCCTGGGTGGCTTAGTTGTTAGGTGTCTGCCTTCAGCTCAGGTCATGATTCCAGGGTGCTGGGATGGAGCCCCACATTAGGCTCCCTGCTGTGTGGGAAGCTTGCTTCTCTCTCTCCCACTCCCCCTAATTGTGTTCCCTCTCTCACTGTGTCTCTCTCTGTTAAATAAATAAAATCTTAAAAAAAAATAAATGTGTCATAGATATCTGGGTACACGAATTTTCTTAAAACTCCAAAGAAGTTTTAGGAGAGAGGCACATAGGGAGCTTCAAATATATTGGTAGTGTTTTAATTCTTCAGTTGGGTGGTGTGTACTTAGATAGATACACATTTTTAAAAAGTGCTTTAAAAAGCTTATATTAGGGGTGCCTGGGTAGCTCAGTGGGTTAAAGCTTTTGCCTTCGGCTCAGGTCATGATCCCAGGGTCCTGGGATCAAGCCTCAAATCGGGCTCTCTGCTTGCGGGTGGTGGGGGAGCATGCGTCCTTTCCTCTCTCTCTGCCTGTCTTTCTGCTTACTTGTGATCTCTGTCTGTCAAATAAATAAATAAAATCTTTAAAAAAAGCTTATATTATCTCTTTTATGATTTATTTTCAATTTTTATTTAAAAATTTCTTCAAAAAGCCCCTGGACAATGGAGGTGTGATTGTGTAGTAAAGATGTGGAGAAAGTGAGTATGGACACTTTGATAAATTTTGCTGTGATGCAGAACTGAGAAAGAGGGAGATGAATGATTGAGACCTCGATAAGACAAAAGTGAGGTGAAGACTAGGCGACAGTAATCAGAAATTGAAACTTTGGAGATTATGATTTTGAAAATGGTATACATAGTGAGAATGGGTGAGGAAAAGAGGTAGAGAAGATTGTTAGAGGTGAGAAGGTCAAGGAACCAAAAGGCCAAGTGAACTACTATTACTGGGAAAGTTGAAACAGGAGTGGAATGGAAGGAGGCACTGAGTGAGGAGGAAGGTGTGCAGTGGCTGGGAAGGTGACTTCAATGAAAAAGAGAAACTAGTCCTCAGGGAAAGTTGGAGGAGGAAGGAAGAGAAATAACATGGTTTTGGTATGAAAGTGGGGAGCATTTACTGTACCTCTTAGCCTTGAGGAACACTTAGAGTGAAACACACACACACACACATACACACAAATGAGTTGAAATGAGTTTGAGATGAGTTCATATTTTTAGAGGACAGCTAAGGTTCACCAAAGTTCAGAAAGTCAAGTTCTCATTCAGCAGCTAGGCTAAGAATATAGTTGAGATTTCTGATCTCAGAACAGGAGTTCTAGAAGATATGTACAGTAGGAGCATTTTAGACTTGGGGGAGGGAGAGTGGAGGGAAGCATAATTATCCATGTGCTCAGAAGGAGAATCTGAATGTTTTTTCTTTAGATGTTTTTTGTTGTTTTTGGAGAGAGGGACCATGCAGATGGGGAGTGGGGGAGGGGCAGAGGGAGAGAGACTCTTAAGCAGACTCTACTTCCAGCACAGAGTCCACCGTGGGGCTTGATCTCACGACCCTGGTATCATGATCTGGGCTGTAATCAAGAGTCGGATGCTTAACCAAATGAGCCACCCAGGTGCCCCTCTTTTTATGGTTTTAGTTTCTATTACCAGTAAAGGTACTTCTTGGATTATCATGACTTATTTATAGATTGGTTTTTATCATTTGGGAATTCTTTTCAATGAATATGACTAAGTAGAGGGGAAATTATATATTTTATATGCTTCAGTTGCCTTGAAGCTATCACATTGCTTATTTCAGCTCATCATTTATTTATGTATGTATACCTTGGAAGTATGAACATCATACACTCTTGTGGGAAAATGTTGCTAATTTTTTTGCTTTTTCCTTTGAAATGTACTTTGTGACATTTTTGTATATAGGTACACTACTGATTACATCTGTTAGAAGATTCCACTGAGAGAATTTGATTAAAGTTTTGCTGCTGAAAAATGCTTTCCATTTCAATTTATTTGTTATTTGAGTCAGTTTTTAAATTTCTTTTTAAGAATTTCATGTAAATACATGAAAAGATTTAAAAGTAATCTGTAATGTATTTGTCAGGATAACCCAAGAAATAAAAATTTTTTCAAAGTGTTCTTTTTCCTTCAGGGCTGGTACTTCTAGTACAGGTTGGTGAATTTGCAAGTACGTATGATTTTATATATCAGTACTGAAAGTCAGGTCTTAATCAGGTAAAGATCATTAAGGGAGAAGATTGAGAAGGTGCCCTCCAGAGTTTCAGGATGTTTATTTTCCCTAAACATTTTAGAATTGCAGATTTCATAATCTTTCTTACATTCTACAAATTTATGACCTCAAAAATAATGATCAGGGGCGCCTGGGTGGCTCAGTGGGTTAACGCCTCTGCCTTCAGCTCAGGTCATGATCCCAGGATCCTGGGTTCGAGTCCTGCATTGGGCTCTCTGCTCAGTGGGGAGCCTGCTTCCCTCCCTCTCTCTCTGCCTGCCTCTCTGCCTACTTGTGATCTCTCTCGCTGTCAAATAAATAAATAAAATATTAAAAAAATAATGATCCTATGTAGAGTTGTTATGGAATTTATCATTACCAGCATCTTAAATAGAGCTAGAAGTTATATATACTTTCTGTTTGTGACAACATGGAGAAACTCAGGAATACATGGAGTCAGTAAATTAATAGCTTTTACTTTCTTTGAATGGTATGCATAGTTTACAAAAGCCTTTGGGCTTCCAGTATTATATTAAAATTATATCAGTGTTTACCACATCTTCTTTATCCATTCATCAGTCAGTGGACACTTTGGCTGTTTCTAAAATTTGGCTATTGTAGATAATGCTGCTCTAAACATCAGGGTGCATGTATCCCTTTGAATTAGTTTTTTTGTATTCTTTGGGTAAATAGCTAGCAATGCAGTTGCTGGATCACAGAGTAGTTCTATTTTTAACTTTTTGAGTAAACTCCACACTGTTTTCCAGAGTGGCTGCACCAGTTTGCATTCCCATTAACAGTGGAAGAGGGTTCCCTTTTCTCCATGTCCGTGCCAACACCTGTTGTTTCTAGTGTTGTTGATTTTAGCCATTCTCACAGGTGTGAGGTGATATCTCATTGCAGTTTTGAGTTGTATTTCCTTGAGGATGAGCATTTTTTCATGTGTCATTTTTTCATGGAAAAGTGTCTATTCATGTCTTCTGCCCATTTTAATTGGATTATTTGTTTTTTGAATGTTGAGTTTTATAGGTTCATTATATATTTTCCATATTAACCCTTTATCAGAAATGTCCTTTGCAAATATCTTCTCTTATTCTATAGGTTGCCTTTTAGTTTTCTTGGCTATTTCCATTGCTGTGAAGAAGCTTTTTATTTTGAAATATTCTCAATAGTTTATTTTTGCTTTTGTTTCCCTTGCCTCAGGAGACATTCTAGAAGGAAGTTGTTCTGGCTGATGTTATAGAGAGGTTACTGCCTGTATTCTACTCTAGGATTTTTATGGTTTCAGGTCTCGTGCTTTGGTCTTTAATCCATTTTAAATTTATTTTTGTGTTTGGTGTAAGAAAGTGGTCCAGTTTCATTCTTTGTACATGTTGGCATCCAGGTTTCCCAACACCGTTTGTTGAAGTGACTGTCTTTTTCCCATTGGATATTCTTTCCTGCCTTGTCAAAGATTAACTGACCATATAGTTATAGGTTCATTTGTGGGTATTCTGTTTTGTTCCGTTGATTTGTATGTCGATTTTTGTGCCACCACCATACTGTTTTGATCACTCCAGCTTTGTGATATCACTGAGCCATAAAAAAGAATGAGATCTTGCCATTTGCAAGGACTTGGATGGAGCTAGGAGAGTATTATGCTAAGTGAAATAAGTCAGAGAAAAACAAATACCATATGATTTCAATCATATGTAAAATTTAAGAAACAAAACAAAAGAGCAAAGGGAAAAAGAGAGAGAAGCAAACCAAAACATACCCTTAACTCTAGAGAACAAACTGATGTTACCTGAGGGGAGGTAGGGGGTGGATTAAATAGGTGATGGGGATTAAGGAGTACATTTGTGATGAGCACTGGGTGTTGTATGCAGGTGTTGAATCACTGTATTGTATACCTGAAAGTAATATGCCATATGTTAATTAACTGGAATTTAAATAAAAGCTTTTAAAAAATAAAATTATGTTATGATTTTGTGTATAAAATAATTTAAAACAATGGCCCTCCAAGTTTAATGTACTTAAGAATCACCTTTAAGGGACACCTGGGTGGCTCAGTTGATTAAGTGTCTGCCTTCAGCTCAGGTCATGTTCCCAGGGTCCTGGGATTGAGTCCCACATGGAGTTCCATGCTTGGTGGGCAGCCTGCTTTTTGCTCTCCCTCTGCAGCTCTCCTTGCTTGGGCTCTTTCTCTCTTTCTCTCTCTGTCAAATAAATAAAATCTTAAAAAAAAAATCACTTTTAAGCTTTCTAAAATGATGTCTTCAGCCTTACTTCCAGTGATTTTCCTTGTTGTATGGAAAACACTTGGTGAAATTACTTTACAGATTAAAGAATAAAAAATAGAAGTTTTGGAAGTTAGTGATTTGTGTAACAGAAAATTAAGGTATATCCAAGTCATTACAGTGCCTGTATAGAAATTTGCTTTACTTTGACATAGTCTTTGCTGTTGTTCGCTAATATATTTTAAGTGAGTAGCCTTGATTTTGAAAATATCCTTTGTATTAGTTTCTTTATTTCGCCCTTGCCTGCTGTGCTCTTTCCAGTCTTCCTTTCTTTCCTTTAGTCAGTGTTTTAGTATATGCAGTGTATCAGTCTTTGTGCTAGGAATCTGGAATGACTCAGATACGGAAAAGACATGAATCTAGCCTTGCTTGTTCTCATTTCAGAGACTGAGAATTATTTATAAAATAATTGATAACTATATCATGTACTGAATGACAGTCATTCAGGGTAGAGGAGAATTCATAAAACGTTTGACATTTGTTCTAGCTCCTAGGAGATGAGTAGGAGTTTGTGAAAAGGATGAAAGGGAATGACGTTCCAGTATTTATAAAGACATAGAAACATTAAAGTGCTGGTTTAGTAAGAGAGCAGGGTAATGGGTGAGTTGTGGAAAATGAGGACGATAAAGTAGATTAGTACAAGGGACCTTTATCTTTTGATTCTGTTTATTTTAATATTTAACTTAATACACCAGGGTGGTTTCATTTAGTGTCAAGAGGAGAAAATGAATATGGGATATTTTAAGAGTCGGATTGGTAGGATTTACAGTATAGTTCAATATGAGTTAGGAGAGTTAAAATTGAACTAAGGGTGCCTGGGTGGCTCAGTGGGTTAAGCCTCTGCCTTCAGCTCAGGTCATGATCTCAGGGTCCTGGGATCGAATACTGCATTGGGCTCTCTGCTCAGCAGGGAGCCTGCTTCCCTCTCTCTCTGCCTGCCTCTCTGCCTACTTGTGATCTCTCTCTGTCAAATAGATGAATAAAATCTTTTAAAAAAATTGAACTACAGTTAGAGGGCTTAAGGATAACTAATTGGAAGAGTTAATGAAGATGAAGAATCTAATGAAATCTGACTTCCACAATTCTCATTCGTGTTTGGATAAACAGGGAGCTCTAATTCAATGGCCAGACTTTATCCTTTAAGTTTTGTCTTTCAGTTTTATTGAAGTGTAATTGACAAATATGGTTGTAAGATATTTGAAGTGTATTATGTGATGATTTTTTTTCTTTTTTCCCAATTTATTTATTTTCAGAAAAACAGTATTCATTATTTTTTCACCACACCCAGTGCTCCATGCAAGCTGTGCCCTCTATAATACCCACCACCTGGTACCCCAACCTCCCACCCCCCCGCCACTTCAAACCCCTCAGACTGTTTTTCAGAGTCCATAGTCTCTCATGGTTCACCTCCCCTTCCAATGTACCCAAATGTGATGATTTGATACAGATATACATTGTGAGAGGATTCCTTCCCTTTTGAAGTTATCTTAGCCATGCTTGTTTGTGTGTTCCCCTTACCTCCATGAAAATAAAGCAGAATCATCTTGTAGTCTGCTTCTAAAGCCCGTGCATGACTCAGTATTTCTGTTTTAGGAATTGAAAACAAAGATATAATCAGAAATATGTTCAAAGATTTATGTGTAAAGAGAGGTTTTCATATTTTTAACAATAAAAATGGGAAATGACCTATATGCTCTTAGAAAGGAATTGATTAGATAAGTTATGGTGTATTTATTTGCTGGATGGGTAAGCTAGGTAGGGAAAGGCTGGGCTGTTGTGACAAAGAGACCTACCAGTGATCCATGGTTTAAAGATTTTGCTTTTTTCTAAGTTTATAGGGGCATGTTGCAGGTCAGTTGGAAGTTCAACTCCATGTGGTTATTTAGAGACACAGATTCTTTCCCTCTTTTTTCTCTACCATCTTGTGGAGTGGTAATGGTCTAAGTTTGACTTTAGGCATATCCATAGTCTAGCTTTATCGAAACTGTTCTTATTAAGGTCACCAGTGATGACATAATGTTACATCCAATGGGACATTTTCAGTCTTTCTGTTCTCTGTGACCTTTGAAACTACTGATGATTTGTTTATGAAACTTTCTCCTCCAGAAGGCTTCTGGTGGCTTTTCTCCTGTCTCTCTAAGTTAGTGTCTTTGTGACTTTTTCATGTTATTCCCCTTAGCCTTACCTATGAAAGTTGGGTTCTCCAGTTCTGTCTTTGGCCTACTTTCTTTTACATGTATACCCATGATGATCTCACCCAGGGCCCCTACCACATGATGATGTCTCCATATCTGCATTTCTAGCCTGGGAACCTTTCTTTTGAGCACCAAGACCTATGTACATATAACACCTGACTCTCATTGCATTGACTCTCATAGCCCCATAGAACAGAAACCAGGAAGCCAATCCCAGCAATTTCCTGTCATTCTTCCTGCATTGAGAACCTGAAATTTTGTTAAATTCGCCTTTTGAGTAGTTTTGGCAGCATTTTCCCTTTCCTGTTTCTATTGCCACAGTCTTAGTTCAGGACAAGATTACTTTAAAGTCTTCCTCAGGGATCTATGTTTTATTCAGGCTCCCTTCCAATTTTACTTATTGATTAGAAAGGTCAGTGATTTTCTTTTACTTGTATTTGGTGGGCAGCAGCTGTGTGTTTAAATTGCATAACATCTGGTACAGTGCCAAGTGTAGTCAGTGGTTAATAACTAAATTATACTAATGATAGTAAATGGAGAGAGCCTATGAATAAAGATGAACCAAGATTAGTAATTATATTAATTAAGTAATTATTACCATAAGATTCAAAGAATCCTGGGAGAAAATTAAATACTATTTAAGAAAAAAACTAGGACTAAAGAAAATGATTTGAGTATTTTAATGTTTAACGTAACACAGCCTAAGTCAAAGAACTCAGGTTTGTTGCAGATGTTAGCATCCTGGAGGTGTGTTAGTTCAACTTCTGCTCCTTTAAATTTGGCTGGACCTCTGTGTACCCTACCAAGGCTGAACATAATAGAAAGGCAAGCCATAGACTGTCATGTATGACAATTCTGGCCAGTTAATCCAGATTCCTTCTGGACATCTGGCCCACCTTTTTGTTCTCTTATTGGCATTGGTACTGCTAGCTTCTATTCTTTGGTGTTCTTGAAATTTTCCCTTGTAATTTCCTTGACTCCTGCATACCTTTGTATGTCTGTATGCACTTAACCTAATTTTACTGTGTTTGGTGCTTCAGTGTGAGAAACTTTCTTCTCTATTCCCAGCTCACTGGTTGGGTCACTTCTGGCATTCTTGCCAGGGTTGGGGTATTTCAGTCAATATAGTCAATCAGTACTTTTGAAAAGTAAGTATTGTGCTGGATGATGTACATGTCACAAAAAAGGGATTCTGGGGTGCCTGGGTGGCTCATTTGGTTAAGCAACTGCCTTCAGCCCAGGTCATGATCCTGGAGTCCTAGGATCAAGTATCAGGCTCTCTGCTCAGCAGGGAGTCAGCTTCTCCCTCTAACCTTCCCCTTCTTGTGCTCTCAAATAAATAAATAAAATCTTTTAAAAAAAGGGGGGGGGGAATTCTGTCCAGACTTTCAAATTAATAGTAATTCTCCTCTTCTTCCTGTTAGCTAACATTTATTGTGTTTTAACTATAAATAAGGCACTGTTTCGTATGCTATCCTATGTCTTAATTCACCTAATCCTCACAACAACCCAGTAAGATAGAGACTAACCCCATTTTACAGGCAAGGCGATTGAGGCCCAGAAAGATTAAGTTTGACCAATGCTACATAGCTCGTAAGTGGCAGAGCTAGGATTCAAATCTAGGCGCAATGCTTCTAGAACCTGGTATTCTAGCACCATCCTTTACTGACTCTTAGAAGATGGGATAGTATAGGTACATCTATAGCTATAAAAAATAGAAATATATGTTCTTTTAGATAATTAAACTGTAAGATTACCCCAAAGTGTATGAGTCTTCCTTATGAAGGGATAGGAATACTGGAACTGCCATCAACTAATTCTATAAGTTTGGGGAAGACTTTGGTCTTTCAGGACTTTGGTATCTTCATCTTATAGAGTTCCAAGATGTCTTTCAAAAATTTTGTGGAATTCCAGTTTTTCTTCTTTATTAATTTAGGCCTTGTAATTTCTTCACTTCCCTGTTTTCTTTAGATTTAGCTATATACTACAGGTTAAATCATATCTTCTGAAAATGTTCACTTTTCATTTAAGTTGTACAAGTGAGTTGTAGTTTTTTACATGTACGGTAGTCCATTATCTTATACTTTACTATGTGGATTTTGCCCCTGTGAACAAAACAGGTCCTCTTAAACATAAGAATATTCGGTAATGAATTGGTCAGTGAATTCCGTGTTTGCTGTGTGTTTATCAAATATCTGTCTCTGTGCTAGACCCTGTAAAATCTTTATTATTATTATTTTGACAGAGAGAGAGAGAGAGAGTGGGTTTGGGGGATGAGCAGAGGGAAAGAGGAGAGAGAGATGTTAAGTAGAGTCTAAGTCTAGTGCTGAGCCCAGGACTGGGCTTGATCTCCTGACCCTGAAATCATGACCTGAGCCAAAATCAAGAGTCAGACACTTAACTGAGCTACCCAGGTACCCTGACCCTGTAAAATCTTGATATAAGCTAGTCAATAGTTAGGTATTAGTTCTGCATCCCAGAAATCTTACAGAAATGATTACTGTGTAATATTTTGCAGCCTAGTCTTTAAAATTTATTCATTTTTGTGGAAAAACAAAATACCAAAATGACATTATAAAATATTTTTGTGTCAGAAACAAATACACAGTGATTTCAAAATTTCAAAGAGAAATTTACCCAAAATCCACAGTTACAAACATATTAGTCATGAAAGTGTGTATCTGTGTACATGTGACTGAGACAAAATTTTATGGAACTGTACTTTTCATTACTACATGCTGTGCACTGTAATATTTTAATTTTGTTCTTTTTAGCAGATTATATATAGTATTACGATAAAAGACATTTTTAATGTGTAAGCTCCCAACCCATACATCTTCATGGATAGTTACATTAAACTTAAAAAAATTCTGGGGGTACCAGTGTGGCTCATTTGGTTAAGCAGCTGCCTTTGGCTCAGGTCATGATCTCAGGGTCCTGGGATCAAGCCCTATATTGGGCTCCCTTCTTAGTGGGGTCTGCTTCTCCCTCTCCCAATGCACCTGTGACCCCACCACCCCTGCCACCCCACCCCCGCTGCCCCACTCATGCTCTCTCTCTCTCTCTCTCTCAAATAAATAAGTAAAGAATCCTTAAGAACTTAAGACTCTAACTTTTTTAACCTTGTAAGGCTGATTCTTACTATGAGGCGGTATTGCGCACAGTGGTTAGAGACATGAATTCTGGAACCACATTTCCAGGGTTCACATCTCAGCTCTGTCAGTTTTAAAACATTTTCCCAAGTTGCTTAATTTCCTTGTGTCTTAGTTTCCTTAAGTTATCTCAGAAGACTGATTATCATGATTCAGTAGAGAAACATGCCATACAAATAGATGAGTAAATTTTGAACATACCATTTTAGGAAAGAGAGAAGAATTATAATGTATATACATTGATCTGTTGTTCTTTTTTAAAGATATGATGTTGAGCACTGCACCCCTCTCCTCCACACACATTCCTCTCTATTCCAGCATATCCATTCATTCTCAAATCTATGGTTCTTTTAAATATTGTAGATCTTTAGATTAGAAGACTTTCTCTCCTAGGATAACCGATGTAGCTGTTTACACTGGAAGTTTGTAACTTCATTTTTGTTTGAACTTCATTCAGTCTTCTTCAAAGCCCCCCCCCTTTTTAAAAAAATTTTTTAAAGAAGATTTTATTTATTTATTTAACAGAGATCACAAGTAGGCAGAGAGAAAGAGGAGGAAGCAGGTTCTCCGCTGAGCAGAGAGCCCAACGTGGGACTTGATCCCAGGACCCTGAGATCATGACCTGAGCTGAAGGCAGAGGCTTAACGACCGAGCCACCCAGGCGCCCCCAAAGCCCCTTTTTGCTTCCCCTCCTGTTCCTTCCCATATCAGTTAGCTTTGCTGTGCAACAAACTCTTCCAAAATTTAGTGGCTATAAACAATATTATTTTTATTATAGCTCTTTAGTCTCTGGTTAAGCAGGAGTTTCTATAGTTAGCAGGCAGTTTGGCTGGGGATAGATGGTTCTGGATGGTTACATATCTGGCTGGCAGTTGTCAGACTGGTTGCTCTAGGGAACTCATCAGAGATGACTTGTCTCTGTTCTAAGTGGCCTCTTCTTCTCTGATAGACTCACCTAGGCTTTGTCACATAGTGATCTTGGCAGAGCTAGGGAAGGCAAATATCAATGTGCAAGCACTAGTTAAGCCTCTGCTTGGGTCATGTTTGTTGATGTCCCATTGGTCAAAGACAAAGAAAAGGAAAAGGAGAAAGGATGTGGAAAAGTCCAGAGCCATTGCGGAAGAGTACTATCCAAGGGCATAGACGCAGAGAAGTGTGATTCTTTGGAAGTCTTTTTTGGCCATTCTTAGTTACTGAATTTTTTTTTTTTCATGAATCCTGCTTATTTACAGGTAAGTGAACCAATTAAGGAAAGCATAGTTTTCTCAGTTAATTTTGTGCTCCTGAGTTACTGAATTTTTACCAACATAAGATTTTTTTCCCCCTAAGTTTTGATTGTAGTTTTATTGTTTGACATTTAAGCATTTATTCTTTTTTTTGTGGAAACTTCCTTCATATCTTTTCATGCCACTTAAGTAACTATGTTCTAATAAATTTCTGATAGATGTGTTGGATCTATAGTCAGTGGTCATTAATCCTTTGAATCTAACCTCCAAATGCCTGTGGGAGACAGGTAATGTAACTAAGTTAGCCTGGTTTACATGTAAGCGGATATACTCTTGTTATAAATTGGAAAGTGAAGGATGCCTATCCAAAGTATGTAACCTCTACTCACATGTCATGTAGGGATGTGGGCTCAGTATTTCTAGATCTCCTGGTTTTTCAAAAGAAGTGGGAAAACTAGGTTTTAAAATGAAATCTCACATTTAATATGAAATGTATTTTTGAAGTTTAATTAAATGTTTAATTAAATTTTTAATTAAACATTTAGTTAAAAATTAAAATGCAATTTCAAAATCAAAACAATAATGATACTATTTAGGCTAAAAAAAATCTTCAGCAGAAACTGTTAATTTGTGAGTTCTTTAATAGATCTTAAACAGCCACCATCCAAGGCCTTCTATCATCTGGTTCAAACCTGGATAGCTCGAGTATTATCTGCCACTACCCCTCAGTTTGTGGTGGTCTTCATATTTTCATTCCGGGTGAATTCTTACTTTTCCTCAATGTGTACTCTGTTTTCTGCCCCTGTGATTGGGAATGGCCTTCCACCTTGTCACCTCCATTCCATTCTGTAGCCCTCTGGTACTCTTACTGATCCTATAAAACTCAGCTTGGAAGTTTCACTTTTATAAAACTTCACTGAATGTTATTGCCCTGTCTGAAACTCAAAGCACTTTGAGTCTTTGTTATGGCATTGGTAATAATCTTCCTTGTACGGAAGTTATTTTTGTATGTGTTATTGTCATTCTTCTAGAAGGTGGAGTTCATCTTTGCTGGGCTTTTTATTTCTTGCATTACTTAGCATGGCCATCATGACTGGAATACCTGCCTCCCTAATCAGGTGAAGTGTCCCCTACCTATGAGCACTTTATCTGTAGGTTTTCTTGGCTTTCCCTGACAGAGTTAGCTTGGAGTCCCAGGGCTGGGAGAAAAAAAAATCTGTTGTTGAGATTTTTCATCCATGGAAGCTCCATGGAAGTTGGAGCTAGGAAGAAAGGCAGGGGAATTGAATCTCAAGCCAATTAAAGAAATGAGCTATTAAGGTGGAAGGGCAAAACAGGCAGGAATCTGGAATATGGCATCATGGTTATTAGGCAGGCATGATCAGATAGGAGATGGAGGTTTGCAGATCAACAGGCTGCCTAGTTTTAAGATATAATCTCAGAAATACAGCCTGTATTTCTGGGGTTCCTCTAATTCTCAGGCTGTGTGTCCTTAAAGCCCCTTAATGAAGTCAAAATTATTTTTTTGATCATCTTGATTATAAATTTAATTTAATTTAAACATTAATTTCTTTAGACATTTGCTTGACCTTTACTTTTTTGATTTTGTAGCGTAGTGTAGCTGATTTTTCTGGCATCCTCAGAATGGAAGAGGTGCACTGGCAGCAGGTTCCTTGTTGAGGGACCACCAATCAACTCACTGGTGCCCTTGGTGGCTTTTCTGTATCATGCCCATGGATGCTAGAATACAGAGGATGTTAGTATATGGGAGCACAAGAATTTGAAGTATTCCTAGGCACTTCATGTGAGTGTCCTCCAGCATCTTAGTTTTCCAAGCATGGGCAGGTGACCTAGTAATGGTCCCTTAGCTCTTTGTCAAGTGGCCTTTAGATAGTTTGGCAGTTCTAAGAGAAAGCTATAAGACAATTTTGTTCAACATTTTTAAAAATTTGAAATGTAAAATATAATTATGACTTTTATGAAAATTCTGTTATATTATCAATTGTAGTCTTAAAAATTACACTTTTAAAATAGGATGCTTTTGGTCAGTTAATTAAGATTCATTTAACAAAGCTTGGTACTCCTAATGTATCTTATTGTCATTAGTGAGTTAATAACATTTGATTCAGTTTGTTTTTGCTGTTTTTACTATAGCATTGCATTATATTCCTATCTCATAAAAAGGATCAATATCTTTAAAATGGTTTATGGATGCCTAAGAAAAGAGGTGAAATAGTAACATAAATGCGAGAATCCGGAATAAACTAGTAAGTGTAAATAGTACCAGGCTCCCAGTGCAAGCAGAGGATGTGTTGGGATGAATGAATCTGCAAATCTTGTATAAAGAAATAAAAAAGAGAAAATATAAATTGAAGATACATGATTAATATCAACAAATTTGATTTTATTACATAATCCCCTAATCCCTGGTGTGTTTTATATTATGAAACATTGTCAAATTGTAGCAGGAAACCACTGAGGCCTTTACATTATTTTTAAGGCATGGTAACAGTTGGGTCCATGGTCAAAGGAGGGAGACTGATACAAAGCGAAGGTCAAGCAAAGCTTTATTTCGCGCCAAGCATCGAGAATCAAACTGACCCGCCAGGGCCATCTCTTACAAAGAGGCGACCCCTCCCAGTCTCACAGACTAACTTTTATAGAGCAAAGACCATGTGGTTGAGCCTGGCCACACACAGGTGGCCAACTGAATTACAATTCACCCATAGTAGCTATTTGAACTAGCCTATCACTCTGGTCAGAACTGGCACCCAAAAGGCAGGGCCCACATTCTTGGGTGGTTAGGGAGGTGTTTTCCTGATTGGATGTCTCCACCTGACTTGACTCATCCTTGTATTCTGGGCTCTGTTACCTCTCCCTGACCTGATACGTCCTGGTATATGGGCTCTGTTATCAGGGGCTGGTCAGTCATATTTTTCTGGTTTCCCAGACTTGTTTCTAAGTAAGTTCCTCTGGGGAGGCAGAGTCAATCTAAGTTTACTGCATAAACAACAAAATGGCTTGCTCTGGCTAAGTAGGCCCTTACAGTAACCACTTTGATAAGCCAATTGTATTTTTTTTTCTAGGACAATGCTTTTGTGGGGGGTGAAATTCCTATATTTTGCAATAAAGGGAGAGAAGGGACTTAAATAACAGGCACCTCATTCAGAATTAGACTCTTCGAGATAAAAATAGGTAAATGAGAGCTTGCATAGCATGTTGGGTAAGAGCATGGGCAGCCTGAATTCAGATCCCAGGTTTGTACTTACCAGCTTTGTGTACTTGGTCAAACCATCTCCTTTCTATAGGCTTCAGCTCCCTTATCTACATAGAGGGAATATTAGTAATGTATACTACATAGATTTGTTAGAATGCTTAGAACTAATATTTGTTATGTGTTGTAATAGTACCTAGTACCTTGTAAGTGTTATCTAAGTATCAATTAAATAAACTGGAACTAAATAAAAATGTTTTTATAAAGATGAGATTATGTCTTAAATGGATATAAAATGAACACTTAACAACAATTTTATTTAACTGTGATTCAAAGGAGGATTTAAAGGATCCATAAATATAGGTAGTAAGGAACTCTGAAATTAATTTATAAATAAATGCAAATTGACCACAGAACAACATCAGTTGCATTCAAGAGAACAAAATTTATTTGCATTTCTATGGACAAGAATCATTTATATTTTTTTCTCTTTTCTACAATTTACAGACTTGTATAATAGCTCAAAGACAATGAGAGGTAGAGATTACACTGATGGGTAAACTAGATAGGACGTCCACTATTTTCTTTTCTTCGTCATATTTAAGTCTTTCAGTATTTTCTGACATGTCAAACTATTACAAATAATAATAAAACCAATTCAAAGTTAACAAATATTATTTGTTACTATTCCTCAGTGTAGGAAGTAGAGGAACAGTTTCTTTCTTTCTTCCCAGTTACCACTTTTGAATGTCACATGACATTAACAAAGACTTTCTCTTTAACCAGACTTTAATTTGATTCCTCTAAGCCCTTTTCTTGACGAGGTCCTGTTTTTATTAGACCTGCATAGCCTGGTGTTAGCAAGAATTTTGCCAAGTCAATTTAAAGAGAATTCCCTACCCTGGATTTCTGATCACCTTTTATATCTGATCTTGGAAGCCTTGTCTTCACTCTTGACTGATTGGGGATCTGTTGGTGAGGCTGACTCCCAGCCAGTGCCCTGGATGACACTCAGTTAAAGCCTAGAAGAATCTTAAGATTCTAAGTATACTCTCAGAAGCTGACATAGAGCCCCACGCTTCTTTGTGTGAAAGGTACTTATTGGGCTGAAGGTCTTTCTTCCTAGCTCTTTGTTTTGAGTAGTGGTTTACTCCTGGGCTGCAAGGGTTTTTCCTTGCTCTTTGTAGGCCTCTCTCTTCCTTGTATTTGATCCTGTTCCTCTCTTGGGAATTTTTTAGTCCGTTGAAATGCCCTTCTTGAGATCCTGCTGGCTGTATGCTCTACCATCTCTGTCTAGTTCCTTTCTTACTGGCTTAGCTTTACTAGTGATAGTTTGGAACTTCATTGGCTTCTTTGGAAAACTAAAGACCTCCCCAAAGTGGCTGCTCTAAGATCTCTCCCTTCCCATTGCCTCTGATTTTCCTTCCTTCTCTTCGAATCCTTGATCTTCCCTTCCACTTCCTTGGATTCTTTGGTATGTACATCAGATCTCTAACTTCAACATCCCTCTGGCCCCTCTGCAGAATTTTACCCCTTCCAGTAAAGCTTCTCAACTCCCTAAAGTCACTTGAACTTCAGCCTCCCTGCTTCTCTTGGGGGGAAGGGGAGGGCTCTCAAAAGCAACTACTTAAGCTGAAACAAGGAAGAAAAGGTACTTGGAAGCAGACTGCATGTTTTATATACCAGGTAAGATTTGGAGACATGCTGCTTGATGTCTCCTCAGGCAGTTTCTCTCTAAAATTTCAATCCACAGATTCTATAAGATTACATATGAGAGCAAATGAAAAATCTTGAAATTCTCCCTTACAAATATTGGTAAATGCATTAACCCTTACATTGAACACGTTACCTTAACTTGTTCTTTTTTCCAGAAACATAATTTGGATAAAATTATCAAGGGGAGCATAGACCAGAGTATACTTCTGTGTTTACCTGACTTATGGTTAAAATTTTAGAATTAAAGTGTAAGATTTTTGTTTATGTGTGTGTGTGTGTGTGTGTGTGTGTGTGTGTATACACATACATATTACTTTTCTACTTTAGGATGGTATTACCAAATTAATCCATGAAATCCCATAAGGGAGAAGTCTATTCAAATTGGTTTAGAGGTAAATTAGAGCTTATAAAATTAAGTATTTCTAAAGCTACCAGAAACACAGAAACTAACTCAAATACTTTCATGTGATTTGGATAAAACTTTGGTAAATAAGATTAGTTTAATTGTTTAATAAAACAGCTGTATCTTGGGAGTTATCATCAATAAGTATAATCAAGCATACATTTTGTTATGCTAAGTTTATTAGTCAAGTAAGGTTGTGTCATATCTACTAGATATTTAAATTATAAAAATTACAAATTCAACCCAAGACCAAATGTACAAGTAAAAATGCAGTAAAAATTAATTGCCTGATATCCATGACTTCCTGTATATCATGCATAGCAGTAAAAGAAAAATCCATGTATTTAACTTTTTTAGGTTTTTGCTTTTGTTCTGCTTGCCTAATGTTCATGTGCTGTAAAAATAGATGACAGGGAAATAATGTGAGGTGATAGTGAACTTTGTTCAATGATGTGATATGTCTGCCTAAAAATAGTTTCTAAAATCTTTTTAGTACCTTTTAACCTTAAGCTTATGCTAAATTAAATTGAGTAAATCTAGATTATTTCTAAGTAAAATACTGAAATGCTAATTATTGAGCATAATTTTTTTTTGGCATTTTCCTTTTGTGTGGTATTAAATATATATATATATATATATATATATATATTTATTTATTTATTTTTTATTTATTTGAGAGAGAGAGCATGAGAGGCGGGAAGGTCAGAGGGAGAAGCAGACTCCCCATGGAGCTGGGAGCCTGATGCTGGACTCGCTCCCGGGACTCCGGGACCGTGACCTGAGCCGAAGGCGGTTGCTTAACCAACTGAGCCACCCAGGGGCCCCGGTTGTAAATATATTTGAGTTTGTGAATAAATAGGTCCTTTTGCCATATTGTAAAACTTGTACTATAGCATTATCTCTAGAAATTGAGAGATGGTATATTCATAAAATTTGCTAGACTGCTACGGAATACTCATATGTTACGATTTGTAAAAGGCGAAAGATTTATGCGATCTGAAGAGAAACCAGAGTTATATGTTACGATTTGTGATTGTTTACTTAATCATCTCTATAAAATAAAGAGTACATTAAAATTAAGTTAAAAATGATAATATATGTAAATGAAGCCATTAGAAGCCATTAGAAATAATAAGGGTAAAGAGAAACAACTCTGTATGCAAAGTCTGCAAAGAATGGAAGATTAAAAAAATTTTTTTATTGTTATGTTCAATTAGCCAGCATATAGTACATCATTAGTTTTTGATGTAGTATTCAGCGATTCATTAATTGTGTATAACACCCAGTGCTCATCATCACACGTGCCTTCTTTACTACCCATTGCCAGGTTACCCCATCCCCCCAACCCCCTCCCTTCTGTAACTCTCAGTTTGGTTACCAAAGTCCAGAGTCTATCATGGTTTATCTCTCTCTCTGATTTCTTTGGAATGGAGGATGTTTGTTGTTGTTAAGGCAAAGAAAGAGTCATTTTGCCCTAAATCAAGATCACTGATTATTTCAGAATGAGGAAGAGGAAAAAATGCAAACACCTGAATGGATATAGAGAGTAGTAAAAGGTTTGAAGAAGAGGAATTTTATCTGGGATCAAGCTGGCTAAGATTGAATGGATCTATTTATTAAGGTTTTTTTTTTTGTTGTTGTTGTTTTCTTTTTAATGAGCCCAATGATATACCGATGGAAAACTAGAGTTGGGTTTTCTCTCTGAAAACAATGACGTTTTCTTGGATTATTGCTCTGTACTTAATAAGAGATTGTAAGGCATTTTCTTTACCTTTTAAGTAATCTGCCTAGGAAACAAAGATTCTGTGTCTGATCAAAATAATTTCCTGTGCTTTGTGTCGTCTTTATTATATTTGTTTGTGAGAATCTAAGTATTTTTTCATGAGGATCTACAATCCTATTTAATCAAGGGTTCAAATCTTTTGACCTTTTTTTTTTACAACTTCCCATAATGAAGTCCAAAATGCAATCCTAACTTTAAACTGAAATTGACATTTCCTAGACAGCCCCTGAAAAATCTGAAAGGATTTGTTCTTTCACCTTGTAAAAAAGAAATGTTAAATAATTTTTGGGTTTTTAAAAATATTTTATTATTTTATTTTTTAAAGAATTTTATTTATTTATTTGACAGAGAGAGATATGGTGAAAGAGGGAATACAAGCCTGGGGAGTGGGAGAGGGAGAAGCAAACTTCCCATGGAGCAGGGACCCTGATGTGGGGTTCAATCCCAGGATGCTGGGATCATGACCTGAGCTGAAGACAGCCACTTAACTCTGAGCCACCCAGGTGCCCCTGGGCAAATATTTTGATATTTAAATTGTATGGGAGACATTGTTAAGTAAGAAGTGATGCTTAGAAATAAGTCAATCAGAGAAAGATAGTTATCACATGATCTCTCTGATATGAGGAATTTGAGAGGCAGGGTTGGGGGGGAGTTGTGGAGGGTAGGGAGGAAAAAATAAACAAGGAAGGAGACAAACTGTAAGAGACTCCTAATCTTAGGAAACAAACTAAGGGTTGCTGGGAGGTGGGGTGGAAGGGATGAGTGGCTGGGTTATGGATATTGGGGAGGGTATGTGCTATGGTGAGTGCTGTGAATTGTGTAAGGATGATGATTCACAGACCTGTACCCCTGAAGCAAATAATACATTATATGTTAATTTAAAAAAATAAATATTTTAGAGCCAAAAAAAAAAAAAGGAAAGGAAAGAAGTGATGCTTAAGCTTCCCTAGGTTGTATTTGTGTAAATATAGATATTTAAGAAATTATATGAAGTTTATATAAATTTGCCAGTACCCTTTTGTCTGTGATAAGTCCTGGTATAATATTATCAGTTACAATTCCAGTTATTTAAACACTGTATGTTGTAGAAATAACCAAATTCCCTCATCAGTTGCATTATTTTAATAATGAACTCTTCAGATCTTTAATCATGTAAAAAAGTCTTTTATCATTCACAGATAGCTTTTATTTTACTCTGACTCTTCCTTGAAAGTTCTTGAAGTCACAGGCTCAGAGACCATGGAAAGGGCTATGACAGGTCCTCTGGGCTACAGGCTTGTGAAGCACTAGTGTTTTTTTGTTTTTTTTTTTATTTTATTTATTTATTTATTTTTATTTTGTTTTTTTTTTTTTTTTTAAGATTTTTTTTTTTATTATTTGACAGAGATCACAAGCAGGCAGAGAGACAGGCAGAGAGAGAGAGGAGGAAGCAGGCTCCCCACGGAGCAGAGAGCCTGATGCGGGGCTTGATCCCAGGACCCTGAGATCATGACCTGAGCCAAAGGCAGAGGCTTTAACCCACTGAGCCACCCAGGCGCCCCAGCACTAGTGTTTAAATAACTTTGAGACCATGCTACTGGATTGAATAAGGATTTCCAGCACTAATGGAGAAGCTGACTGGTTTGAAAAACTGCTAACTCAGGATCAAGCTGAACAAGAAATTACTTACATTAAAAAAAAAAAAAAAGGATGAATATATTTGTAAAAAGTATTCAGTAGAACAGAATAGAGAATTTAGAAATAGTTCTCAGCTTTCCTAGAGGTATATTGAAAAGCTTTTTATGTATAGTAAACATATTTTAAAACATTGATGTTATACAGCTTTACCGAATGTCTTAATGTTACTACCCGTTAAAAATGAATGAAACTCAAATTATAGTATTGCCATAAAACATTGAAAAATCTGTCAAGTTGTAGAATGTGATGTTTTTGCTTGTTTTCAATATACAAGCCAGCTGGTTGTTGTGTGCTGGGCAGAGCTTTTTCGCTTTTAAATCTAGCAGCGCCCTCTAGAGTGAAAGGCTGCTACAGTTTGATAAGAAAAGCATCTTCACCTATTCAAATATATTTTTCCAAGATTTTATTTATTTATTTCACAGAGAAAGAGAGATAGAGCACAGTAGGGGGAGTGGTAGGCAGAGGGAGAGGGAGAAGCAGGCTCTCCATTGAGCCGGGAGCCTGATGTGGGGCTCCATCCCAGGACCCTGGGATCATGACTCTGAAAGCAACCTCTTAACTGGCTGAGCCGCCCAGGCGCCCCATCCATTCAGATATTCTTGATCCATCCCATTCTGAGGGACATTTCTTACTTAGAAGTAGGACATTTGTTACTTAGAAGTAGCAGAGAGCTGAACCTACATGTTTTTGTTCTGAGTGAACATTCTTTTCAAGGATGACTTTAGCTAACTAGAACAAAATAGAAATAAGATTGTTCACTGTAAAAATTTATTTTGTTGTGGTGGTTGTGCATCTTTTATTTATTTTATGAAACTAGTGGTACACAATTTTATTTTAAATTTGGTGTTTTCATAATAATAACATTGAATTTTTGTTGACCAATGTAACATGTCTAAATTTATTGAATGCCTATTATATAAGTGATACTGCATTTGTATTGAGGAATATATAACAAAGAGAGAATAAGCCACAGCCCTGGTACTTACACATTTATTTCCACTTGTCTAGTATATCAGATTATGACCCATATTGGCTTTTGTATCAAAATTGTCTTTATTAAGTAAATTAAAACTATTACTATTGATATATATTCCTTTTCTATTACAGAAGAAAATACTCAGGAAACATCACAGGTGAAGAAAAGCTTGAGTGAAAAAGTTTCTCTCTATAGAGGTGACATCACATTGCTAGAGGTAGATGCTATAGTCAACGCGGGTGAGTACTTGATTTTTTTGGTGTGTGATGTATTTGTTATACAAGTATTATTTTAAAATATTTTTCATAAACAGGAATATAAGTATTTTATGAAAAGATGTCCTTCCTGGTGTCGAAATATCTTATGTACTTCCCTCTGGATTAAAAACACTGAGGACTGGTTTATGTATGTGCTACAGTTAATTTGCTAACTCATGGTATCCATGCTAAATTGAGACTATGGTACAGGACCACTGGAAGAGTGGTAGATTGTTGCAGAAAGTTCTGCTGAGAAAACTTTAGAAGCTCTATTACTGTTGATTTCATGCTTGAGTTAATAATTGTCCAGCATAAAAACAAATTAAGGTTTTTCCTTCTTTTGAAGAGGTTGTAAAGAGATGATTGAACACCAGAAAAAAGTAAAATAGAAAGTTAATTGTTTCTGCGATTTCCAAATCACAGTTGTTTGGTTGTTACTTTTCATGTTTGATATGGAATGCTTTAATTATTTTAATAACCAATTTTTATGTTTGAACATTGGGGAAATAGTTATGTTTTTTATGATAGTATCTCCTATATATTTTATTTTGTGGCTGTATATCAAGAAATGTGTAGTAGTTGTGAGTCTTTAAAAATAAATGTCAATAATAAGAGGATATTTAATGACTTTGTGTTTTACAAAGGTATGCTTTTTTCAGGTTGAAAATGCCAAATAAAAACAAATTTGGACTTAGGTAAGGAGAGGCTTTATTCAAAAAGATGATTACAGTAAGGAGAAGTGAACTATCCCAATAGGCAGAGGAAGAATATTGCAAAAGGAAGAACAACTTCTGTCATGAGATCTATAAGCATCTCAAAGGCCAAGCAGAAAGGGGCTTTTCTTTCATAGGAAGGAGTAAACCATCAGTCTTGGAACACTGAAAAAATAAGATAAAATTTTTTTAAAAAGGAGTAAACAGGATAAAAAGAATGGGGGTAGGGTACTAGGATGAGTTGGTGGCAAGATTGGAGAGCTGATCAGAGAACTTTCTTCCCCGAAGTTAGCTGATTCTTGGGAGAAGTGGTTCAAAAGGAGTTGTTCACTTTGCATTGCTTAGGGGTGGGTCAAAGTCCACAGACTTGAACTGAGGGGAAAAAAGCCTGACTGAAGTTTCGTCAACTACAGTTAATAGCCATTGACCAGCCAGAATGGTCAATGGGGACAAACAGTTCAGTTAATCATTTATGAGTGAAAGAATGGGAATTTGGAGGATCTGTGTCTTGGTCTTGTCATAGGTTACAGAAAGCCATCACAAGGTTTATTTGTCATATGGGCAAGAGTAGTTCTTTGCTGTAAGCTGTTTCCTGAAACACAGAAGGGTGAGGGGTAATTTTTTGGCACTCCCTGTTTTCTAGAAGTACAGGATTTACGTAAAGTTCAACATTGTCACAAGGTTCCCTTTGGTGATGAAAAAATTCACACAGGATAGTAGGAACATGCCTTGGTGGGTGAACAGAAGGGTCTCATGGAAGACTGGAACATTAATATAGCATCGTTTTGGCAATCCCACAGGAAGTTGGGAAGCCTAGTCAGCTTGTTATTCCTGTAGAATTGGCTATCAGTTGCTTTGTACTGTATTTGCTTTGCTATACTCAGAGCTGTTTCTCTCTCTTCTTCTGACGCCTCTGTAATTCCTTTCTCGTCTGTTACCTCTCTAAAATACAAAACTCTTCGAGAGAGGGGATATATCTTGGTCATTTAATCTCTACCCAATATGAATCATTTCTTTTGGACAGAATTATATCCTCCTATCACCTCTTAGGCTGTAAGTCTCTCTCCCTTGTAGCTAGTCCTTGTGGACTGTTCATTTGTGGCCCTGGGTATCAAGCTGGTTTTCTCTGACCTGTGGGACCTCTGGAAAAGACTGCACTTTGAAGGGATCTCATGACCTCCTCTCCATACAGAGGTTTTGTAAGATCACTGTAGTAACTAAGTTATTAATGATTTGTTATGCCCTAAATTCTATAAACGTATGAGCTATAATTTCAAAAAAATTTAAAAATATATTTATATATACACACACACACACATATGTATATGTATATATTTATATATCAACAGCCTTCCTGTATGTTCTTATAATTTCTAGCTTTTGATTCTAGTTCTGCTCTGTGGGATACAATTAATTACCCATATTTCCTTCTTAAATGCCTGAAGACCTCTCTCTTGAGTTTTGTCTTTCTTGTTATTAACGTAACACTGAATAGGCCATCTTAGCACACTTAATAATAGCAGTAATTATGGTTTTTTTTGGGTTTTGCTAACTGTATACCTGTGTATCTCCCCCTTATGGCTACAGACTGGTGTCTTTTCCATCTTCTGTGTTAACTTCCAAAGCAATGTCATGCCATTATGTTCTTAATAAATGCTTGATACTGTTTATGTGTTAGATTGAACTATATGTAATTGAACCATATGCTCCAAAGCACCTCTAACCAGTAGCACATTCAACATTGAGGACTTGACATAGTGAATCAGTGTGGCCCTGATTTTAAAAATGATTTATTTGATCAATAAATACAATATTTATGGGATAATTTTTATTGAAACAGAATAAAATGGTGCTAAGCAGGAGAATGCAACTAATGGGAAAACATCCCATCACTATTTTGATTCTTGTCCTTGCCTGTATGTGTAATTTTTCCATAGCTGCCACGTAGTATACAAGGGTTTGATGAATTAATATGAAGGCAGGCAGCAACTTTCACTCACTCCCAGAAACCATTTGGCAACTTTAGTCACCTGTCTGGCTGAGATTATATTACAATTTGGACATGTTCTACATCTCACAAGGACAACCTCATCAGGAAGTTCCTCTGTATATGGAAGAAAGATGCCAAATATACAGTGTAATTACTCTGTTTACAGCTTTCTGCTGTGCAGTTTGTTTGCCTGGTATGTAAGAAGAGGAACAGCTGTTAATCTTTCAAGTGAACAAGGCAACATGGCAGGAGATTCCAGAGCTGCCTCTGGTGAGAGGGGAATGAGAGGCAATGCCCCCAGTCATGGTGCCAAAGCAGCCCAGACATCACTTTCTATCAAACTTCCAACATTCTCTTTCCATGTGTATGTTAATATTAGTACATTGGAACACCTAGGCTTACCTGCCATAAATGAAATGATTTAATAGTAAAAGTTTTTCCTAATAAAATACTTTTCGACTTGCTTGGGTTTCTTTAAATGTGACCTAGGATAAGCCTTCTGTGTAATTTTTATTCTTCTTCCTAAGAAATAATACATATTTGGTATATTTAATAAAACAGATTTTATTGGCAGTAGGGTGGATAGGGCAGTAACACAAGTTTTAGAGTTAGGCAGACCCAGATTCAAATTCAGGTTCTCATACCTGGGGCCATTTTTTGTTTAAACTTTTTGTTTGTTTGTTTAAACTTTTTATGTTGAAATAATTATAGGAAATTGCAAAGAGAGTACAAAGAGTCCTATGTATCTTTCACCTTCACCTGTGTAAGCCCCCCAATGGTGACATCATATAGCTATAGTACAATATCAAAACCAGGAAACTGACATTGGTATATTATTATTAACTAGACTGTAGACCTTATTCCATTTTCACTATTTTTTAACCTGCATTTGTGTGTGTTTGTGTCTGTAGTTCTCTGCAGCTTTACTCCATGTACAGATGCATGGTTATCACCATAATCATGATACAGAACTGTTTGATTTTCTTGAAAAGAACTCCCTTTGTAGTGGCACCTGCCTCTTTGCCCTCCTCTCCTTGCACCCCTACCATTCTTCATCTCTGTAGTTTTGTCATTTTTAAGAATGTTACATCAGTGTACTCATACAGCATGTAGCCTTTTGAGATTGATGTTTTTCACTAAATATAAGGCCCTTGAGGTCCATTCAGATTGTTGCATCTATCAGGAGTTCATTCCTTTTTATTGATGAATAGTAGTCCCTTGCATGGATATACCAAAGTTTGTCCAACCATCCACACACTGAAGGACCTCTGGGTTCTCTTCAGAATCTTGACATAACCAATAGAGTTGCTATAAAAATTCATGTACAGGTTTTTGTATGTAACAGTATATAGGATGATCTGTTTACTGTGACTAGGTCATTGTATAAATTTGTATTAAGCCTGTTGGTCAAAGCATTTTGGTTTTTGCTAGAGTTTGGAGGAGAATACATTCATCTAATTTATGGTTCAGTATTTTATCATTAGAGACCATTTTACTTGTACCATAATTACAGAAATATTTTGTTGGTGATATAATTGTTATTCGTTTGTGGATTGTGGGCAATGTAATGAAAAAGTTGGTTAACTCTCCAACTCTTTGGGCAAAGATTCAGTTTTCCATATAGGGTTATTTAAAATGGAAAATGCAGAAGGTTCATTTGTTTATTTTAGTTCTTCCTGTCCCTACCCCAGCATGTGAAGGAGGGGTACATTTACATTGTAGTTAATCATGGAGGGTTGGAGTCAGAGCAATCATTATTTTAGATGTGTCTCTTTGACTTCCTGATCAACTGACCTTCAGTAAGTTTTTTTGAGCCTTAGTTTGTTCATTGGTAAAATGAAGATAATAATAGGGCCTGCTTCTCAGGACTGTTGTGAAAATAAAAAGAGATAATGTATACAAAGCATTTCACATAATAGTGCCTAGAATATAGGCACACTCAGTAAATGGTAGCAGAATTACACTGCTTAGTTATAAATCAGAAAGCTGATTTTTTCCTATTAAGGTCACAAGGTAGAGTTGTGCACTTGTGTGCACTTACATTTGACAGCAACTGCTTGATTCAATATAAATTTCGTCTCTACTAGTGAAGCACTTAAGTTTTATTCTTTATTGAATTTCGGTATTCTATGTTTTTCTTTTAACATTTTGTTGGGCAGTAATAGACATAAACACACACATACATTTATAGCCCAATGAAACTCCATCCAGATAAAAAAGCAGAACATTATTAGTACTTTGAAAGAGCCCTTAGTACACCCTAATATTTTGTAGTGAATACTAGTATATTTATTGTCCTGGCTTCTAGTAGTATAGGTTAGTTTTATCTTTTTTTGTATTTTATATGAATGGAACCATATGATATATATTCTTCAATATTTGGCTCTTTTAGCTCTTTTAGTGCATGTTTTTCAAGTCTTATGCACAGATATTACCTATTAAATGAATTTGTCCTATGTGTTTGCAACTTTAGCCATTATACTGTTAACTTGAATTTTGTCCAAGAAAAGTTGTCCAACTGTGAGGCTTTATGTTAAATGCCAAGTTTCTATAATATTTTTGGTAATTTTTATGAGCTAATGGCCCAGAAGAACTGTTTTAGTTTTCTTTAGTGATGTGTTTTTACTGTATTAATTGTAAATGTCATAATTGTGTCAAAAATTGAGATAATGACCTAATTGGATAGCCAATAATTTAATATCTAGGTATAATTTAATTGAAAGAAAAGTTGATATAGAATATATGAATATCTTCTTAGGTAAATCAGGTACTGGAACTGCATATGATGGAAGAAATTTTACTTTATAGAGGTTTCCTTAAACATTCATCTCCAATTACTTAAAATTAATGTTATATATTCATTTGGTAAAACCTAAATAAGGGATATTTGAAATTAGATTCCAAATCATTGAGAAAATAGATTCATTTACCCTCAGAAATATTTTAGGACAATTGACAGCAACTGCTTGATTCAATATAAATTTCGTCTCTACTAGTGAAGCACTTAAGTTTTATTCTTTATTGAATTTTGGTATTCTATGTTTTTCTTTTAATATTATGTTGGGCAGTAATAGACATAAACACACACATACATTTATAGCCCAATGAAACTCCATCCAGATAAAAAAGCAGAACATTAATAGTACTTTGAAAGAGCCCTTAGTACACCCTAATATTTTGTAGTGAATACTAGTATATTTATTGTCCTGGCTTCTAGTAGTATAGGTTAGTTTTATCTTTTTTTGTATTTTATATGAATGGAATCATATGATATATATTCTTCAATATTTGGCTCTTTTAGCTCACCATTATGAATGTAAAATTCATCTTGTTATATAATATTTCATTTTGTGAATATGCCATAATTTATCTGTCCAAGATACTATTGATGAGCATTTCAGTAAATTCCAATTTGGGATTATTAGTACTTTAGTGAACATTCTAACTTATTTTTGTGTGTATGCGTGTATTTTTGTGAATAAATATCTGTATATAGGCAAAGGGGAAACGATTACTGTACATCACCCTCTCCCTTCACTTCCCCTTCTATCTATGCTAGAAACTGCTGAAAAGTTTCAAAATCACCACTGTGGATAGCCATCATTCAGCTAACCTTGGAGATATGTTTGAATAGATGAGTGTGGGAAGAACCATTTTTTGAGATGTATTCTCAATAGTGGTTGCAGGTTTAAGTGTGAGCTTCCAGCTATAAGGATAACAGTGTGTTCCCTTAATGTCGTGTGAGGATAGAGAGAAAATAGGATTTCTGAGGTATACTGAGAAAAAGAGATTTAAATAAATCTAACAACCATCACCATTCCCAAACAGGAAGATGTAGTATGTTAAAGATCTCAGAACTCCTGGAATAACCTAAATTTCTAATCAAAATTCCATTGATATTTTTGGGATTTTGTTCTGATAGTAGTTATTTTGTTTTTTTGTTTTGTTTTTGAAATTGTTGAAATAATTCTAAAATTTATCTGGTAGAATAAAAGAATGAGATTCGCCCAGAAATACCTAAAAAGGCAGAAAAATGGCAGAGGTTGGGGGAAGAGTCACACAATCCCAAATTAAAGTATATATGTGAAAGCTGTAATAATTAAAAAAATGTACATCACTATCTCACACCTTTCATGAATATAAATTCTGTATGGAGTTTAATATAGATTAAAGAAACCATTTAAAAGGCAGAAGAAAACATATGTGTTTTACCTTTGGTGGGAAAAACCATTCTGAATTCAATCGAAAGAAAGAAACCAATAAGAAAAATACTGAAGAATTTGACAACGTAAATATTCTTGAATGTTTCAAGAGAAAGTCGTGCCATAAAAATACTTGAAAAGTAAATGTCAAATTGGAAAGAAATATTAGCAACATATATGACAAAAGTTTACTCTTGTTATAATAATAATAATAATAATAATAATCTTTCTCAATTAAGAAAAGACAAATGTCTAATGGATAACCTGGTTAGGAATATGAGCATGAAAGTCCTGGGATCAGGCCTGTGTTGTCTGCTTATCTTTCTCCCTCTGTTCTTGCTCTTTCTCTAAAATAAAGAAATAAAATGTTTTTTTTTTTTTTTTAATTTATTTGACAGACAGAGACCACGAGTAGGCAGAGAGGCAGGCAGAGAGAGAGAGGGGGAAGCAGGCTCCCTGCTGAGCAGAGAGCCTGATGTGGGGCTCGATCCCAGGACCCCGAGATCATGACCTGAGCCGAAGGCAGATGCTGTAAACCGCTGAGCCACCCAGGCGTCCCTCATTTTACTTTTTAAATTTTTATTTATTTCTATTTATTTTTTAAAAGATTTTTATTTATTTGGCAGACAGATCACAAATAGGCAGAGAGGCAGGAAGAGAGAGAGGGGGAAGCAGGCTCCCTGCCTAGCAGAGAGCCCGATGCAGGGCTCAATTCCAGGACCCTGGGATCATGACCTGAGCTGAAGGCAGAGGCTTTAACCCACTGAGCTACCCAGGTGCCCCATTTTATGTCATTTTAAATAGCTGCATTATTTTAATATATTATACAATTATATATAATATATTATATACACCTGAATATTTATTTAACTACTGTCTCAATGTAGGAAATTTAGATTGTTTTCAAGTTTTTTACTGTTATAAACAGGCTGAGACAAACATCCTAGTAGATAAATCTTTGTAAAAATCTTTGATTTCTTCCTTGGAGTAAAGTCTTTGAAGTGAAATAATGGGAGTATGAAAGGTTTTTTTTTTTTTTTTTTTTTTTTTAATTAACCTTTTTGGGGGTATGTAACTTTTTATATTTTGATGTATGTAACCAAATAGCTCTGAGAGGTTAAATGAATTTATATCTCTCAAGTATGGGTATGAATTTAAAAAAAACTGTGCTTCAGAATTGTATTTCATTGTTTTAATTTCCATTTCTTTGAAGAAAAGGACCGTCGTTTTTGAAAAGAAAACAGGATTTTACCTATACAATTTTATTGGCACTGAGAAGGTAACTTACTGGTGGTAGTCAGGAGACATTGGTTGAGGTTGGTTGGTCAGAGGCCTGATGAGTAGAGTACTGAGTGTTTCTCAAATGAGATACCCAATAGCTTAAGGTCCGTGCCACTGCTTCTCTTCCAGAAATTCAAGATGGTAGGGTCAGAGATAGGCACTGAAAGTCCTTAAAATAAAGAGGAACACTTTATTTCACTTTCAGAGTAAGTAGTACCTAGCATCTTTTTTTTAAGGATTTTTTTTTTAAGATTTTATTTATTTATTTGATCGACAGAGATCACAAGTAGGCAGAGAGGCAGGCAGAGAGAGAGGAGGAAGCAGGTTCCCCGCCGAGCAGAGAACCCCATGTGGGGCTCTATCCCAGGACCCTGGGACCATGACCTGAGCCGAAGGCAGAGGCTGAGCCACCCAGGCGCCCCAGTACCTAGCATCTTGCATAGCACTTGACACTGCGGATGTTTTATGGTATGGCTTTAGTTTTTAGAGGTCACCAAGTATAGTTTCTCTGAAAATGGAGCCTTTATTCTAGACAAGAAAATATCAGAGCCTACCCCTGCGGCTAGAATGTGTGGAATTTCAGAGGTGCCATTTAAGCTGGAATACTCCTGTTTTGTAAAGAGGGTCTTGACCTTTGCAGAAAAGATCTGCAGCTTCAGAAGCTGGACTAAACCGTCTCAATGTTACTTTCCATGTGGATTGAGCCAATTGAACTGAGACTGTGGGGGATGGATGGAACCAGTCCCCTCGGAGCATAAACAGCTGTGCCTACATTAGAAGAAGGGGCATGGGGAACTGGATTCTAATTCAGTAGTTAACAATAAATACAAATACCCTCTGCTATAGTTCAATTCTTATAATTGCATGACTTGTCAGAAATTGGTTATAGTTAAATCTAAGTAAGAGCTGAACTTTATAATGGTGCTAAATTACATTTCATAAGGCCTAGGCGCTATCTAATGCTCTTATACAACTTTATTTGGAATTCTCCATGTTCTTTTTTTTTTGAAATTATACAGTAAAATTTAAATGTTTTTGGTGTATACTCTATTAATTTTAACTAAAGGAAATGTATATTTTGTTATATATACATGTTGGCTTAATTTCTAAAAATTACTTCTTTGTGACTTTTGGGGAATTTCTATTTATGGGTTCAAAAGCATCTAGATGATATTCATTCTGTTCTTTTGTCTCAGTGCAGCTGTAATCATTTGGCTATTAATTTAATTTTTTTTCAATTAAGGTCTTCTTTATATGTGTAGGGAAAGGGAAAAGTGACATTGATTTCTGAATTCCGATCATTAATTTACATAAAATTAGGCTACATAAGTAATACTGGAGAAAATTAGCTTATCAGTAGAAACTAGACATCCTCATATTTGAATGAAATTTAAATCTATTAAACTTCAGTTTCAGAGAACTTAATGATTTTTATTAACTTTGTATTTGGTGAATAGTCCCTTTATGAAATTAATTCTATATACTTAAAAAGGAAAAAGGCAATGGTGGTAATTGAGTAGGAAGAATAATCTTATCTATAGCTCAGATTTTGTGCATTTTGATTGACAAGTGGTTTATTAAACTTGGGTATAATATAAAGGAAGATTTTGGCCATTTTGATAAGAAAGAAAGGTTGAGAATATTTTTCAACATTCTTAACTGGTTTAGCTTTCTCGTTAGAGAAGCAACCAATGTTTGCTTTAAAATAAGGACAAAAATAAATATTTTATTTTGGCATTTTATCAGCTGCTTTTTCACTATTCCTTTCACTTTTGTAACTGTTTGAAGAAACAGATTTATGGCATGAAGTTTCCCAGGCTTCTTTTGACCTTGAGATACAATCTGATTTTCTTTGTTAAGTTTTAATTTTATGACACATCACATCTCTGTTGTATCTAAAATTAAACTTTGGGATAAAGGTATATTTTTCCACATTGGGTTTGTGAACAGAATAAATTACCAGAGAATTATGTTTAAATAAATGTGTAAGTAAAGGAATGTTGACTAGGCTAGCTACACCTCCCCACATAAACAGCTTGTTAATGTGCAATCAGTCACCAGAGTTGCCATGAACTTGGAGCTTAATGAACAGGTGGAGAAAGAGGATGAATCCCAATCCAAAATGGATCTGACAGTTTATCAGGCAATTTCACTGATCGCTAATCCATTTTGCTTGGCAACTTAATTTATCACACAGTTAGAATTTTCATCCCATGGGTTTCCAAGTGGAAATTAATTCAGAAACATGTCCAGTCCATGGGGTTTAAGAGACCTGTTTAAGCTTTGTGAGGACATTTAGAAATAAATTATTTTAAGTGCATAAAATGGGTTTTCTCTTATGATTCCATTTGTGTTTATGTCCTCCTTAAAATGTGTAGATGGTGCTACCATTTGATAGTATATCATGACAGTGAATTCAGGTTTATTTGTTTATGTAAGAAAATTCTAGGTTAAATGGACAAATTGTTAATTTTAATTTATTAGTGAAATAATTAATAAAAGTGTTAAATAATCCTGTGAATGTAATTCTGTCTTTACATATATAAAAATTACTGATCTTAATGGGTTTGAAAGCATCCATAGCAAGAAATAATGAGCAAAAGAAATTATTTCTTTAAGGCTCACATCTTCTGGATACTTATACATTCTCTAATTAGATTAATTTATGGCTTTTTATTTAAAAATACCTATTAAAGCAATATTCTTTCAGGAAGGGAAAGAATGCAACCTGGGTCTCATGGGTCACACTCTGACTCTGCTTAGGATTTGCAAGGATAAGCCTCATTAATTGGACTTGGCTTAGGACCTGGCTATGGTTTAAAATATCCTCAAAGTCAGAAACACATTTTGTTCACTTTTTGAAAACTTGATTTATAGTGGATAGAAAGTTAAATTGAATATTGATCCTTGAAAAGCAAATGTGTCCTGTAAAAATGACGAAACAAAGAACACAATAAAAGTTGATAGAGTGATTGATTGTCCACAGCCTGGGGACAGGAGCCGCCTCCTCGGATGTCATCTTCTCTAGGCATCTCTAGCTCTGATAGGGTGATGGGGATGAAGTGTTAGAGGAGATTAGTTGCATACTGGCATGAAGTGTTACATTTTATAAGAAGATTGAGGAAGGCTGGTAACAAATCATTTCTAAGAAGGAATTTGAGGAATGAGGAATAAAACACAAGATCAATAAAATCTATGATATAACTCTAGGAGGGGACACCAGGGAATTCCTTATAATTTCTCAAGCTGTGTAACACATTCAAAAAGAATTTAAGTCAGTGAAAAATAATTGGGATGACAGAAAACCTCAAACTGGCATAATGCTGTCATTGATTGGATGTGTCAGGCAAATTGTGGCTATCATTCTTGTGACCAGGCTGATTAAAGTAATATCTTCATAATCTAGAGGGGCTCAGTGTTGAATCATCCTGGCACCTTTCCCAAATCCCCTTAAGGAGTCTTTGGCATTTTTCCCTGGAACATATTGCAGACCTGTGCCTTGTCATTGTAGAAACTAGACTTTCATTTTTAAAGTTAGGAGAAAATGGTCATTGAGTCCAGTATTAGTTTTGGGGAATCAAACCAAAATAAAAAAACATCTGCAGGGCATTGTTTGACTTTATTCTTCTTTCTTATTAGACTAATGATTGCAGTAAACTCTCGTGGGCATCAGAATCACCCAGAAGCTTGTTTTAAATGCTGTTTCCCAGCCTCTAGTACCCCAGGATTCAGATTCAGTGGGTCTGGGAGGTGCCCTTGGAATCTCCAATTAATAGGCATCCTGCTGTAGAGGTTCTTTTGGGAATCATTTCCATAAATGATGGGGCTTAGAGCAGGCCAAGAAAAGAAAGGTCCATGCACTTGCTCTCTGGTACTCTTTTTTTAGACATTTTTGAAATCTTTCTTCAGGGCTATCACAGATATGTGTTGGAAAGAGCTGTATCTCCCTCCATTCTCATAAAGCAATTGAGCTTTAATATTTCCTTTTCCTTCTCTTCCTGTCCCTTTCCTCCTTATTTTCCTCTTACTGTATCCTTTTCTCCTTTCCTTCCTTCTTTCTAATGCATATTGTGTTAAATTTGTGCCTAATTTTCTGCCAGACATTGGGATGATAGTCTTTGTTCTAAAGGACCTTATATTGTCCAGGAGGATGTATATGTACTATATAATGCGGGACTAATGACAAGTGGCATTGAAGAAATATGAGTCAAATGCCAGGGAAGGAGTCATTATTGTGAGTGTGGGTGTTAGGAGAGACTTTATAGGTATGATGGTAAAGCATTGAGGAGAATAACATTTTAGTAGGCATAAGGATAAGAAATTGCATGAAAAAAGATCCCAGACATGAGAAAGTCTGGCCTGTTGAAGAAATGGTACATTGGTTTAAGGTTTGTTTGTGGCCCTGTGGAAATATCACTGGACAAGGAGTAAGGAGACTGGGTTTCATATGTTGGTGTGGGCCTAATGTTGTGGTGACCTCCAGTGTGTGTCCATATTTATGTTTGTGTTACTTTATTGGCTCTAGTCTTTGGTTTATCTTTCTGCATGGCTAATTTGTCTCAAAGGAGAGTATATACTATTTCCCGTGCTGTCTTTCTGGACTATCTCTGATTAATCACCACACCAAAAACCCATCACTAAATCAGGTGGGGAAACAGCAGAATTTAGTGGTTGTGGTAGGCTGAAAAACAGACTCCTCCCCCCAAAGATATCCACCTCCTAATCCCTGGAGTTTATGAGTATTACCTTAGATGGCTGGTATAATAAAGTTAAAGATCTTGAGATCTGACGACACACATAAGAGAAGGCAATGTGAAGATGGAGCTGAGAGAGATCGGAAGATGCTAGCCTTGAAGATTGGAGTGGTATGGCCATACAGAAGGAATGCTGGCAGCCACCAGAAGCTGGAAAAGGCAAGGAACTTCTCCCTGGAGTCTACAGAGGGAGGGCAGGCTTTCTGACATCTTGGTTTCTGTTCAGGAAAACTGCTTTTGGACTTCTGGTCTCCAGACTCTGAGAGGATACATGCGTACTGTTTGTAGGCCATGTAGCTTGTGGCAAATTTTTTAATAGCAACTCTAGGAAATTAATAGTGAAGAGGTTGCGTTCTGAAGTTGGAAAGATAGGGATCTTATTTTCAGTGTGATCTTAAACTGTTCCTCAGAACTCTAATTATAGAGGAGCTTTGAGGAGGAAATGGGCTAACGTGTGTATGTGCTTTGTATGGTGTTCAGTTCCTGGTACATTTTATAAATTGTTTAATAAATATTAAATATGGTGGGGATCGTGATGTTAACAGAAAGACTACAGCTTGGAAGGAGATACCTTTTTTTTTTTTTTTTAAAGATTTTATTTATTTATTTGACAGAGATCACAAGTAGGCAGAAAGGCAGGCAAAGAGAGAGAGGGGGAAGCAGGCTCCCTGCTGAGCAGAGAGCCCGATGCGGGACTCGATCCCAGGACCCTGAGATCATGACCTGAGCCGAAGGCAGCGGCTTCACCCACTGAGCCACCCAGGCACCCTGGAGATACCTTTTGATTGAAAAACTTTTTTGGTAGCTAGTAGAAATGACCTCAGTGAAGACTCAGTTAGTTCACTGATTAGAAGTTCATATTGCTTTTAATTCTTCTAATAGTTCCAGAAGTTTGAATTGAAATGGAGTCTTATATTTTTCTTCAGTGCTACATGTAGCCACCCATGATAAGAATAGAAATAAAGATCAGAAAAAAAGGTAAAGTAAAATACAAAATAGAAATACACGGGTTGTAGTGATCCTGATTTTTTCTTTATGAAAATTTATCCAATAAATAAATTTGTGTTGGAATTATCAGGCTTTCAAACATTATTCTTCAAGCATGAAACAGCCACCCTGTTAGTAAGCCAAAATACTAGATCTGTAGATTTACTGAGCCATAATGGGTAGCCTTGACTAGATTGCTCTGCATTCTAATAGAAATGATGTCATTTAAGAATCAGGTTGATCTGATTTGTGAGTCTTGGGAAGACAGCTGCTTGGAAGCAGTGACAAGTCTTATCCCAGTTGCCACTGGTATAGTTGACAGTCTCACTGGTATAGTGAGACGGCTCACTGCCTAAGAAGTGAGGCTTCTGTGAGGCAGAAGCCGCATTGTGACTCATTCTGTCACAATGAGGCTTCTACCCATGAAATGGATTATTATTTAGAGAATTTTATCTTCTTGAGAATTATTAAAATACAATTAACAAATGTAATCTCACTATAGTGTTTCATCTGATCAAGAGCTTTCTAAGGGCAGGGACTGTTTCCCATGTAGGTATCTCCAGTGCCTTCCATTATGGCCTGTTGTTAGTCTCAGGAGACGTTTGTAGAGCTAACGAATGGTTGAGTATGTTGCTTCCTGTGATCATTAGTTAGAATGATGGTAAATAGACTCAGATATCAAATGTTTTCTTTTTGCTATCAGTTAGCAGGGCTTTCTCAAATGGTACACTTTTAAATTTTTTAATCTGAATTCTTTCTTTTCATTTAAAATTTCTTTGGAAGCACAAATTATATGCATAATCATATAAATAAAATAAGAGGAGGGTGCCACGATGGAGCAGATCACAGGTCGTGATCTCAGGGTTGTGAGATCGACCCCCATGTCAGGCTCTATGCTCAGTGGGGAGTCTGCTTGAGAGTCTTTCTCCCTCTGCCCCTGCTTCCCCCACTACTGTGCTCTCTCTCTTTCTCTAAAATAAATAAATCTCTAAAAAATATTTTAAAAAATAAGAGGATATAGATTTTCACTTACAGTACTCTCTAGGAAACTATGGGGTTTTTTCCTATTTGTTTTGATTTATTTATACATATTTTGGGGGGAATATTTTTGATTAGAACCCAGGTTTATTTTGGTACACAGAATTTTCCACTTAATAAAAACAATCTTCATATGGTTTTATACAGTTCATAATTATAATTTTAAATGGTTACATAATATATTCTCTACTTCTTTTTCTCTGTAACTCCCCATTTTACCATCTGCTTTGTCTTTCTGGTGAATTCCACTTAGTTTTAAAGTCCTGGTTCAATGATCCTTCATTTCTCTTGACTTTTGTGATCCTAGCACTTTATATGTACATTGAGTATAGAACTTTTGATATTATATAACTTTTTTAAAATAAAAATTATGAGAAATGAAGTATATCAGAGCATGGATTATACAATTTTGTGTCTTGATGACTAACTCAGTGATGGTCACATATTATGCACTCAACAAATATTTGTAGAGTGCAGATACCATTCTAGAGTCTGTGAATGGATGGATGAATAAGATAGTTTCTGGATTGATGCTCAAAGTGTTTGAAATTGCTGTTCTA
This sequence comes from Neogale vison, assembly GCF_020171115.1. NCBI lineage: Eukaryota > Metazoa > Chordata > Mammalia > Carnivora > Mustelidae > Neogale > Neogale vison. The sequence goes on from NC_058098.1 coordinate 39,328,773, forward strand.
GAGTTGTGTGTGTGGTACTAGGAAAACCCAGAAGAGGCTGGTATATTCATGTTATTGCTTTTTCTTTCTTGTGAGTTTTTTGCAGGGATTATATTTCCAGGAATGGTATGGAATGCCCAATCCAAGGAGTATTAACAACTATATGGCTTTTGCCTTCTCTCATCAAAATATTTTCCAAAAGATTCTGTTCTTTCATGGGCCTTGTTTGCCCATTTTATGTTCTCAAATATGTTTGGTATCTTGAAGTATATTTTTCACCTAGTTGTATAATTTCCTCATATAATAGTGGTAAGCAGAATTCTAAGATGTTGCTCAAGATTTTTAATATTCCCTCCCCCTCTATACATGCTCCAAGTAATTACTGGGACTGTAAATTTGATATATTTTACTCTAAACGTTAGGTTATATTATTTGGTGGAATTGGCTTTGAGAAGAGGAGATTATCAGGATGGGTCTGATCCTACACAGTAGTCAAGACCACATTAGCCCTTTATTTTTAAATTTTTATTAACTTTTTCCTACATTAGCCCTTTTAAAAATTATTTTTTATTAACATATAGTGTATTTTTGTTTCAGGGTACAGGTCTTGATTCATCTGTCTTAAACAATTCACAGCACTCACCATAGCACATACCCTCCCCAATGTCCATCACCCAGCTACCTCATCCCTCCCACCCTCCTCTACTTTAACAACCCTCAGTTTGTTTCCTGAGATTAAGAGTCTCTTATGGTTGGTCTCCCTCTCTGGTTTCTTCTTGTTTCATTTTACCCCTCCCTCCTCCTATGATCCTGTCTTGCTTCCCAAATTCCTCATATGAGTCAGAGCATATGATAATTGTCTTTCTCTGGCTGACTTATTTTGCTTAGTTTAATACCCTCTAGTTCTGTCCACATTGTTGCAAATGGCAAGATTTCATTTTTGATGGCTGCATAGTATTCCACGTGTATGTATGTATGCATGTATGTATGTTTGTGTGTGTGTGTGTGTGTGTGTGTGTGTACATACGCATATACCACATTATCTTTATCCATTCATCTATTGATGGACATCTAGGCTCTTTCCAGTGTTTGGCTATTATGGACATCACTGCTATAAATACTGGGATGTGTGTGCCACTTCAGATCACTATGTTTGTATCTTTGGAGTAAATACGCAGTAGTGCAATTGCTGGGTCATAGGGTAGCTCTACTTTCAGCTTTTTGAGGAACCTCCATACTGTTTTCCAGAGTGGTTGCACCAGCTTGCATTCCCACCAACAGTGTAGGAGGGTTCCCCTCTCTCTGCATTCTTGCCAACACCTGTTGTTTTTTGACTTGTTAATTTTAGCTATTCTGACTGGTGGGAGGTGGTATCTCACTGTGGTTTTGACTTGTATTTCCCTGATGCCGAGTGATGTTGAGCACTTTTTTTTTAAATATAATTTTTAATTTTTTATTATCATATAATGTATTATTAGCCCCAGGGGTAGTGGTCTGTGAATTGCCAGGTTTACACAACTCACAGCACTCACCATAGCACATATCTTCCTCAATTTCCATAACCCTACCACCCTCTCCCTCCCCCTCCACCCCAGCAACCCTCAGTTTGTTTTGTGAGATTAAGAGTCTTATGGTTTGTCTGCCTCCTCATCCCATCTTGTTTCATTTATTCTTTTCCTACCCCCCAGACCCCCATGTTCCCTCTCAACTTCCTCATGTCAGGGAGATCATATGATAATTGTCTTTCTCTGATTGACTTATTTCGCAAACCATAATACCCTCTAGTTCCATCCACATCGTCGCAAATGGCAAGATTTCATTTCTTTTGATGGCTGCATAGTATTCCATTGTGTATATATACACCACATCTTCTTTATCCATTCATCTGTTGATGGACATCTAGGTTCTTTCCATAGTTTGGCTATTGTGGACATTGCTGCTATAAACATTCGGGTGCACATGCCCCTTCAGATCACTACATTTGTATCTTTAGGGTAAATACCCAGTAGTGCAATTGCTGGGTCATAAGGTAGCTCTATTTTCAACTTTTTGAGGAAACTCCATGCTGTTTTCCAGAGTGGTTGCACCAGCTTGCATTCCCACCAACAGTGTAGGAGGGCTCCCCTTTCTCCAGATGTTGAGCACTTTTTCTTGTGTCTTTTGGCCATTTGGATGTCTTCTTTGCAGGAATGTCTGTTCATGTTTTCTGCCCATTTCTTGATTGGATTGTTTGTTTTGTGGGTGTTAAGTTTAATAAATTCTTTATTGATTTTGCATACTAGTCCTTTATCTGATATGTTATTTGGCAATATCTTCTCCTGTTCTGTCACTTATCTTTTGGTTTTGTTGACTATTTCCTTTGCTGTGCAAAAGCTTTTGATTTTGATGAAATCCTAATAGTTCATTTTTACCCTTGCTTCCCTTGCCTTTAGCAATGTTTCTGGGAAGAAGTCACTGCAGCTGAGGTCAAAGAGGTTGTTGCCTGTGTTCTCCAGATTTTGATGGATTCCTGTGTCATATTGAGGTCTTTCATCCATTTTGAGTCTGTTTGTGTGGTATAAGGAAATGGTCCAGTTGCATTCTTCTGCATGTGGCTGTCCAATTTTCCCAATATCCATTTGTTGAAGAGACTTTTTTCCATTGGACATTCTTTAGTGCTTTGTCGAAGATTAGTTGACCATAGAGTTGAGGGTCCATTTCTGGGCTCTCTGCTCTGTTCCACTGATCTATGTGTCCATTTTTGTGCTAATACCATACTGTCTTAATGATTAAGGCTTTGTAATAGAGCCTGAAGTCTGGAATTGTGGTGCCACCAACTTTGGCTTTCTTTTTGAACATTCCTCTGGCTATTCGAGGTCTTTCCTGGTTCCATATAAATTTTAAGATTATTTGTTTCATTTCTTTGAAAAAAGTTGATGGTATTTTGATAGGGAATTGCATTAAATGTGTAGATTGCTTTGGGTAGCATAGACATTTTTCACAATATTTGTTCTTCCAATCCATGAGCATGGGATGTTTTTCCATTTCTTTGTGTCTTCCTCAATTTCTTTCATGAGTACTTTATAGTTTTCTGAGTGCAGATTCTTTGCCTCCTTGGTTAGGTTTATTCCTAGGTATCGTATGGTTTTGGGTGCACTGTAAATGGGATCAACTCCTTAATTTCTCTTTCTTCTGTCTTGCTGTTGGTGTATAGAAATGCAACTGATTTCTGTGCATTGATTTTATATCGTGACACTTTACCGAATTCCTGTATGAGTTCAAGCATTTTTGGAGCAGAGTCTTTTGGGTTTTCCACATAAAGTATCATATCATCTACAAAGAGTGAGAGTTTGACTTCTTTGCTGATTCAGATGCCCATTATTTCTTTCTGTTGTCTGTTGTCTGATTGCTGAGGGTAGGACTTCTAGTACTATGTTGAATAGCAGTGGTGGTAGTGGACAGTTCTGCTTCTAAAAGTTCTGATTTTGTGCTCTGTTGCTCTATCAGTTGCTGGTAGCCAGTGGATGGGAGCTCCCTGCCCCACTCTCTATTTTACCAAATATCACCTCGAATTCACTTCTCTGCACATCTTACCTTCCAGAAAGTGGTTGCTTTTCATAGAATTGCTGCTATTCTTTTCTTCGATCTCTTGTTGAGTTTGTGGGTGTTCAGAATGGTTTGATAACTATCTGGCTGAATTCCTGGGACCAGATAAAATTTAGGTTTCCTATTGCTCCCCCATCTTGCTCTTCCCATCTACATTAACCCTTTAAAAAGGGTTTTTCTCTGACTGGTAATAATAGAGGAAGTCAGAAAACTTAAAAACTTGAGGATTCATCATGCCTTTGCTGCATTGAGGAGGCCATATGGAAAGGAACTAGACTTGAAATACTCAAGTCCTCAGCTTCTAGTTGCTGAGGGTGACTCCTTCCTGTTAGCCAGCAAGTAAACAAGGGGCCTAGGTCCTGCCTTCATGAGGAATTAAATTCTCTCAACAGAAATGAGCTTGGAAGAAGGTTTTCCTCAAAGTTTCAGGCTAGAACTCAGCTCCACAGATACCTTACTTTTCAGCCTTATGATAACTCGTCACACTGTGTCTTTATTTCTGGTCTACAGATACGTGAACTAATTAAATGGTGTTTTAAGCTGCTAAGTTTGTGGCAATTTGTTAGGCATCTGTAGAAAATGAATATGATAATATGTTAATCATTATGATATTTACTATATGTATCTTTTGGCTTATTGTGAGTTTTTCAAATATAAAATATTTGCTTTTTATATAATTGAATCTATTGAACTTTGTCTTGATTTCTAGAATTTCTTCAAGTTTTAGAGGGTGTTACATAGGGTGGTATATGTAGGCTTCTCAGAGGATTTGAGTCCAAGTCTCAATTGATAGATTTAATTGGACTCTGTTACTGGTATCCTTTCTGCTTAGCAGTATATAATATTGATGTCTAAACATTGACTCTTTCCACTGCTGGTAAGCTAAAGATAAATTGAAGATTTTCTTTGGAAAAATTGGGATTTTTCTCACTAAGACATTTCTTTTGACATTTGAATGGAACTTCTTAATATAATGTTAACACTAGTGGGGCCTAACAATGGAAGGCAGCGCCTAGAACTATGTTATTAGCCCTTCCTTTTGCCATCATTCTTGGCAAGAGAAAGCTTCTCCAAACTTTTCCTTTTCATTTGACCCTTCTTCCAAATTGCAGAGTCTATGGATGACCTAGATTTGGCATATTGCCTATTCTTGTCAGGGTTGTTCTGACCTAGAATGGACTTCTGTAAGAGGCTAAAAGGGATGAGTTTACATTTTCTCCCATGAGTCTAGTATCAAACTCAAAGGCTTGGTTATAAACAACAATTTGATTATTGTGATTTTTAATACCCATCCACATTACTGATCATTGCTGATGCTTTAGGTATATGTATAATATTCCTAGATTGATGTTAAAAAACATCCTAAACAAGGGAATTCTTTACCATTGTAGATGTATTTGTTCTTTCAACATAAAGATATTAAGGATCTATTATGGGCTAGCTCTGGAGGCCCTGTTATTTTTTTGTCTTTTCCATTTGATGGTCATATGTCAAATAGCCCATGCTAAGAAAATCTTCAGTGTTGTAAAGAAAAAGTACATATAGTCATTTTTCTTGGCTGACCTCATAGAAAGACTTGTGTTTTATATGGGCAGAAGCTAGTAGTTATGTGAACTTCAGAATATTTTGATTTTTATGATGTAAATGTCTGATAGTTTGTTCAAATGTGGGATTATTTCTATTAGGGTTTAGTTTAAGTATTGAAATGAAAATTAGAAGCATGGAAATGAGAAAACTCTAATTAGATACCTGTCAGGGACACACAGTCATTTTGTATGGATTAAGAGGTTAGAAATTGATCCTGTTATACAGTGTCCTATAATTTTAAAGTTTGAAGGGAACTGAAAGGTTACCTGGGGGGAACCTGAAGCCTAGAGATGGGGAAGCTGAAACCTAGAGAAAAGGTAGTAACATAATCAAGGGCAGGAACATACAGGCTTTATGTGGCAGAGGATCCCGGTCTCCTGATAACTTACTTCCGTTCTTTCCTTCAATTCAGGACCATAGCCCACTTAACCATACTTAATAATTCAGGAGAAAATTGATGTGTATTTCATGATGTTAAGTTGATGTTGTGAGTTGGACTCTGGAAGGTTTTTGGGACTCATTGTTTTTTTGGTGGTATTGGAACAGTATGGTTTTTATTAAAATACGCAGTGAACCTTCTCTTTTGAAATATTTGTTTGGATGAAATATGGATTGTAACTGAAACCTCTGACTTCAGCATTATAGTTTGGCCTGAGTGAATTTCTGAAATTTTTGTATTGCATTGTTGAGTATTTTGGTTTTTTGGTTAGGAAAGGAAACATTTCTTCAGATATGTTTTCTTCTGCTGACCCTTGACTGCTTTTCTTTCTTTTTTTTTTCCAATTTATTTATTTTCAGAAAAACATTATTCATTATTTTTTCACCACACCCAGTGCTCCACGCAAGCCGTGCCCTCTATAATACCCACCACCTGGTACCCCAACCTCCCACCCCCCCGCCACTTCAAACCCCTCAGATTATTTTTCAGAGTCCATAGTCTCTCATGGTTCACCTCCCCTTCCAATTTACCCAAATTCCCTTCTCCTCTCTAACGCCCCTTGTCCTCCATGCTATTTGTTATGCTCCACAAATAAGTGAAACCATATGATAATTGACTCTCTCTGCTTGACTTATTTCACTCAGCATAATCTCTTCCAGTCCCGTCCATGTTGCTACAAAAGTTGGGTATTCATCCTTTCTGATGGAGGCATAATACTCCATAGTGTATATGGACCACATCTTCCTTATCCATTCATCCGTTGAAGGGCATCTTGGTTCTTTCCATAGTTTGGCGACCGTGGCCATTGCTGCTATAAACATTGGGGTACAGATGGCCCTTCTTTTCACGAAATCTGTGTCTTTGGGGTAAATACCCAGGAGTGCAATTGCAGGGTCATAGGGAAGCTCTATTTTTAATTTCTTGAGGAATCTCCACACTGTTCTCCAAAGAGGCTGCACCAACCTGCATTCCCACCAACAGTGTAAGAGGGTTCCCCTTTCTCCACATCCTCTCCAACACGTGTTGTTTCCTGTTTTGTTAATTTTGGCTATTCTAACTGGTGTAAGGTGGTATCTCAATGTGGTTTTAATTTGAATCTCCCTGAGGGCTAATGATGATGAACATTTTTTCATGTGTCTGAGAGGCATTTGTATGTCTTCATTGGAGAAGTGTCTGTTCATATCTTCTGCCCATTTTTTGATGTGTTTGCCTGTTTCGTGTGTGTTGAGTTTGAGGAGTTCATTATAGATCCTGGATATCAATCTTTTGTCTGTACTGCTTGACTGCTATTCTATTGACCTTCTTTTTGTTTGAAAATGACAAAACTAAAAAAACATATTGTTGTATCTTTTAACAAAAGTATTGATATTTTATTTGCATAAAAACATCTTGGTTGTTAAATTGCTGTATTAATTTCACATTTTAGAAGCATGCTTCTGTTTCTTCTTTTGTATTGAAAATCTGTAATTGTTAGGTGTAAGAGTTACTTCAATTACTGCCTGTTTTAAACTTGGATTTATTTTTAATTTAGAGATATGAATAAATCCTTTTTGCCCTTTAATTCATACTATATTTTCTACATAAATATTTTCTACAGTTTGATTTTTCTAGGCTTTCAGTAGTGTTATATAGGTTTTCTTCTTTACCTAGGTTTTCCTTCTTTTCTTCTTTACCAATTCTCTGTTATTGGTAAAGGTTGTAATCCTGCTGGTTTTGCCTACTTTCAGAAATTGTTTTGTAAAATAGCATTAACTATGTTCGTGCTTGCTATTTCTTCAGAATATTGATTTTAGGCAGCCTGGATTTAAACTCTCTTTCTCTGTAACTTACAAGATAGGGTCATGAAGGCTAGTCAAGGCTTTACAAAGATCATTCAAAGCCTAAGTGAATCTTTCTCATCTTTAAAATAGAATAAGTGTATTAGAGTCATTGTGAGGATTAAATAAAACAATACATATGTCCCTGGCACATTGTCAGTGCTCAATATTTAATTCCTGTAAAAATACTGTATAAAATATATGGTACAAATCTATAAAATGTACAAAAAATACTGTACAAAGATACAGAATAGTATTATGAAACAATATCCTGTTAGCCATTATCTAATTCATCTAGTTTACCTTCTTCATGAATTAATTGGTGACCCTTTCTCCTTACACAAAGGACCTGGGATTATTTCATTAGGAGGGACCTATAAGGAGGTTCCCAAAGATGATCCTTTTAAAGGATATGTGTTTTCCCCTACAGTAAGATCAGGAGCTCCTTTTCAAGGGGAGTCAGGTCAAATATTTGAAAATTTCCTTCTAGCAATCTCTTTATTGCTCCTGGGAAAAGTATCTTTTTGGATTGGAAAAATTAAATACATGGGCAGTGTATTGTGCAGAAATTCTGTACAACTATATAATGCTTCCATCTGTTCATTTTTCATTTTTGTCACCTCGGCTTTCCTGTCTTAGAATCCTGAGGCGATCAGACACCCTCCCCTGCAGAGTCTGTGTCCATCTGGTCCACACAACTCTTTCCTAGTGTATGAGAATACATCAGCTATTTGGGATTAGAGACTTTGCAGTGTCTTCTTCCAAACTGTAGTTTAACTCAGGCTTGGCATCAAACTGGTGTTTTTTGATGAGATCGTCCTCAGGCAAGAGATTGAGGCTATCTCTGTAGCTTGGTACCACAGAGAAATTAGTTTGCCTCATGAGCATGCAGAGAACAAGGTACATAATTTTTAGTACTTGAAGCGTAGTCACAAGTGTAATCTGACTTTGCCAGAAAGTATTTAATTTTTAATTTATGAACCCTATTTTAACCAAATACAGTCTAAATGTCACTTGAAATATGATACAAATAAAGTCACTTAAACATTGACAATCTAAAGCTCCTGTTTTTGTTCCTGATATGCCATATGGGACCTCTAGTTATCTTTTCTTTTTATTTATTTATTTATTTGATAGAGAGAGGAATCACTAGTAGGCAGAGAGGCAGGCAGAGAATGAGGGGGAAGCAGGCTCCCTACTGAGCAGAGAGCCCGATGTGGGGCTTGATCCCAGGACCCTGAGATCATGACCTGAGCCGAAGGCAGAGGTTTAACCCACTGAGCCACCCAGGCGCCCCTCTAGTTATGTTTTCAATGTGCTTCTTCCCCTGACTATTTCTGAGCATCTCATTAAACTGTTTATCAGCTGCCATGTGGCATTGGTCATAACCTTTCTCTCCTACTCAAGCTTTCCGTGTTTGGAGGAGCCTTACCTTCACTACCACTGCACCATCCATGGTGAAGATGTGAGGAGGGAAAACTGTAACGCCTGGTTACCTAAGCCCTGTCAAGAAATCTTCTAGCTTTGCATATTGATAGTCTTTGATAGTCTTTCTTAGAGAAGAAAAATCTCCACAGACATAAAGCTACCCAAGGAAGTCTTCTAAAGTAGTGGGGTTTTAAAACCAAATCTAAATTCTGAAGGTAGAGGTTATCATCCTTGTTCAAGAATGGTGATATATCTGGCCTCTGAATACATTGTAAAGAATAAGGGATGTCATGGGATATTTCTGGCAGGTTTAAGCCTTAGGCAAGAGAGGGAAGGGAGGAATCATGGGAAAATGGGAAATGGTGAAGAGGATAAGTAGAGGGTGGGGAAATAAAAGTGATAAGATTGTGATCAGCAGTGATAAAATTCCCCTTAAAATTGTTAAAGATACAACTTAGTAATTGTGTGAAGATGCTTAACCTTCCCTAGTTGTATTTAGAATATATCTTTTCCCTCTAAGAGTTTTAGCTCTTTCTGTTTCCTAGTTTCTTTTATGATTATTTAGCTTTTGAAAAGAATAAGAAGTATGTGGTAGTGCCAGTGGTATTTTTTCCATTTTTCCCTCTTGAATCACGTTTTGCCTTGCTTGCAAAAACAAATGATAGGTTTCAAAGATGTTTTGTTTCTACTATTTGTGTAAACTAAGTATTACTTGGGTATGACTCTTACTGCATGCATAAAACTCTCCCAGAGAAATTGTGACCCAGATAGAATATTTTTTCGAGTATTTCATGGAATTAGTATAGAGTTATATTTTCATTCCTTTTTGATGCTTGATTGGATTAAAACTTCATTATATATCCCACAACTCATGCCACCTTTTGAAGGAATATATCACATGAGCTACTTCTTTGATTACTTATGAAGTAAGACCAGAAATCTACTAGGGATTTAATGGGTTAATGTGCTGCCCTCCCGTTCACTTCCTGTGTCCTAGATTTCAACATTAGCTAAATTTACTAATTAAAATAACCCTAATCTTATCCTTATTCCTAATGGGCATGTTCTTATATTTAAAAATTTAATCACATAACTCAGTATAATTGTTAGGAATTTGTTGTATGATTACTAGAACTGAAATTTCAAATGTGTGTGTAGGTTATGAATATAACATAAGGAACCACAATGAGATACTACTTCACACCCTCTAGGATGACTGTAATAAACAAAAGGAAGGGAAAATAATAAGTGTTGAGAGAATGTGGAGAAATTAGAACCCTCATATATTTTGGCGGGAATACAAAGTGGTGAAGCAACTGTAAAAATGTTTTGGTATTTTCTCAAAAAAATAAACAGAATTATCAGGTGACCCAGCAGTTCCATTCCTAAGTATATGTGCAAGACAATTGAAGACATATGTCCATTAAAAAAATTTGCACATGAATGTTTATAGCAGTTTTTTCCACAGTCAAAAGATGGAGATAATGCAAATGTCTATCAGCTGCTGCATAGATAAACAAATTGTGGTTTATCTGTACAAAGGAATACTATTAAGTCATATAAAAGGATTGAAATACTGAAACATGTTACACTGTGGATGAATCTCAGGAACATTATTCTGGATTAAAGAAACCAGAGAGAAAAGGCTATATAATGTATGATTCTATTTAAATGAAATATATGGAATAGGCAGTAGAGATAGAGAGCAGGGTGTAGGGGGGCACAGAGAGTGACTGCTTAGTGGGTATGGGGTTTTCTTTTGGGTTGATGAAATGTTTTTGAAATCAGTAGAAGTTGTAGTTGTATAACACTGTAAATGTACTAAGGTGCCTCTGAATTGTATACTTTAAGAAGGTTAATTTTATGTGATACGAATTTTACCTCAATAAAGAATAACCAAACTCCTAGAATTGAGTGTGAAATTCTTAAACATTGATAGCTATTTGCTCACTTTTGTCTTTTTGCATATATTTTTAATAATTTCAGGTTTGGGGGTGCCTGGGTGGCTCAGTGGGTTAAGCCGCTGCCTTCGGCTCAGGTCATGATCTCAGGGTCCTGGGATCGAGTCCCATATCGGGCTCTCTGCTCAGCAGGGAGCCTGCTTCCCTCTCTCTCTCTGCCTGCCTCTCCATCTACTTGTGATTTCTCTCTGTCAAATAAATAAATAAAATCTTTAAAAAAAAATAATTTCAGGTTTGGGTAACCTTTCTTGAGGTAACATCATTTTAAAAAATGTTTGATCATTTTTCCAATATAAAAAATTGTGATCACTAAAAATAAATAATAAAAAAAGAATATTAATATTGACTTAATTATATCACTTCAAACAACTCTTAACAGTTTTGTATATGCTTTTCTAGTGGTTTTTTCCAGGTGTATTACATGTGCGCACACCTTATACATGAATGTACATATTTAAGAAAAATGATCATATTGAACATAGTACTTATAACATTTATCACTTGATGTGTTTGTTAGATAATAATTTGGTCTATTTTCTTTTTTTTTTTTTAAGATTTTATTTATTTATTTGACAGACAAAGATCATAAGCAGGCAGAGAGGCAGGCAGAGAGAGGAGGAAGCAGGCTCCCTGCTGAGCAGAGAGCCCGATGCGGGGCTCGATCCCAGGACCCCGAGATCATGACCTGAGCCGAAGGCAGAGGCTTAACCCACTGAGCCACCCAGGCGCCCCTGGTCTATTTTCTTTAGTTACAAGAGCATATTCATAGCTTTTTCTTTTTTAATGCATTTTTTTTAAACTATAGCAAAATATTGCAAAGATCATGTTTTTTTTGAATCCCTGGAGCAGCTTAAAGGAAAAAGCCATTGTAATGGGTTCAGTTGGACTGGACTAGATGTGATTGGATAAAATTAACATAGCCTCTAGAAACCAGTTGTAGAACTGGTGAAATATTCAGCATCCTGTCTTATTATCATATTCTCTAGCTAAATTTTAGTTGGTGATTTGATATTCCTTTTTTAACCCCCTCAGGATGTCAGTATTGTATAAACCTGAGATAAATGTACTAATATATTCTGCATTAGTTTGCTAGGGCTATAAAGATTCTGGAATGAATTACAATGTGTGTGTGTGTGTGTGTGTGTGTGTTTGGAGTTTTTCCCATGCTCTTGAGCAGTTTTCCAACACCAGTTGGATGTCTTACAATTCACCTCAGTTCTGACTTAGTTAACACAGGTCAAGCCCCAAGTCCTATAAAATTTGCATCACTACTTCTACCTCCCACTTTAGACACCAGTAGCAGGCCCAGGTTGTCTTCCGTGCTTCTGATGGACCAGCTATTGATTGGAGGTTCCAATGATCCTCTCCTTGGGTTTGATTAATTTGCTGGAGCAGATCACAAAATTCAGAAAACCATTTTATTTACTAGATCACTGGTTTATTATAAAAGGGTATAACTCAGGAAGAGTCAGATGGAAGAGATTCGTAGGGCAGGGAATGGGGAAAGGGTGCAGAGCTTCTGTCCTCTCTCGGAGTATGCCACTATCTACAAATCTCCATGTGTTCACCAACCTGGAAGCTTTCTGAACCCCCTCTGTTTGAGTTTTTATGGAGGCTTTGTTACGTAGGCATGGTGGATTAAATTATCGGCCATTGATGATTGATTCAACCTTAGCCCATTTTCTCTTCCCAGAAATCAGGGGGTGGGACTCATAGTTTTAATACAGTAGTCACAGTTGTTTCCCTTGGCAACTAGTCCCCATCATTAGGTGATTTCCAAAAGTTACTTCATTAACACAAGTCCATTTGTAGTGGAAAGGGACCTTTATGTCTTTAAAGCAATTTCAGGAACTGAGGATAAAAAGCCAAATATTATGACAAAAGGTGGTCCCATTTCTTTTATCATTAAGGAAATTCCAAGGGTTTTGGAAACTGTGAGCCAGGAAATATGGATAAAGACCAAATAATTGAGAAATATATTTTGTCATTTGAATAACTAAGTAGATACTCCTTATGAGTCACAGTACTTCAGGCTGCCATAATAAAATACCAAAGACTGGGTGGCTTAAACAACAAAGATTTATTTTCTCACAGTACAGGAGGCTGGAAATCTAAGATCAAGATACTGTCAGGTTTGGTTTCTCCTGAGGCCCCTTGTAGACGGCCTTCTCATCGTGTCCTCACATGGCCTTTTCTCTTTGTGTGCACATCTCTGCTGTCTCTGTCCTAATCACCTCTTCCTCCAAGAATACCAGTCAGATTATATTAGGGTTTAACTTATGGCCTCATTTTAACTTAATTATGTCTTTAATAGCCCTGTGTCCAAATTTAGTCATGTTCTAAGGCATCTAAGGGGATTAGATACATGATTTTTTTTTTAAAGATTTTATTTATTTATTTGACAGACAGAGATCACAAGCAGGTAGAGAGGCAGGCAGAGAGAGAGAGAGGAAGCAGGCTCCCTGCTGAGCAGAGAGCCCAATGTGGGACTCGATCCCAGGACCCTGAGATCATGACCTGAGCCGAAGGCAGAGGCTTAATCCTCTGAGCCACCCAGGCGCCCCACATGAATTTTTTTTTGGAGGGGGAGACACAATTCAGTACATAACATCCAAGCTGAGAAGAACTATTTTATTGTGACTAGAAAAATTTTATTGTGTGGAATCAAATTAGGTCATCTAAATCTATCAAGAGGTAGATTTTCTTGGGTGCCTGGGTAGCTCAGTGGGTTAAGCCGCTGCCTTCGGCTCAGGTCATGATCTCAGGGTCCTGGGATCGAGTCCCGCATCCGGCTCTCTGCTCAGCAGGGAGTCTCTCTGCCTACTTGTGATCTCTGTCTGTCAAATAAATAAATAAAATCTTTAAAAAAAAAAAAGAGGTAGATTTTCTTAAATTTTTAGAGATGACTCTAATTAGGAGAGAAGAGAATCTATAAAAAAGCTAAGAGGCAAGAACAGTAGGAAAAATCTTTGACTCCCCCCCAACACCAGAAAATATATACACTTAATATAGGAAAATTCAATAAAGCAATATATTTATACTATTTTGATGGCCTGAAGTGAAATAGCACTATTTTAGCAGTTTGTAATAAACTCATAAATAAGCATTATCAATCAGTATCTTGTGGGGACTGGAAAAGTATGTTCTGCTTTTTCTGTGGAGCCAAATAAAGATATTTCTTTCAAATAAGAGCAAATTGGGATAAGTTTGTTATACTTTTTGAAATAAATTATGAATACTTTATTTTTTTTAAAGATTTATTTACTCAAGAGAGAAAGAGAACAAGCTCGAGCCAGGGAAGGGGCAGAAGGAGAGGGAGAGAATCCTCAAGCATGCTCCCATGAGCATGGAGCCCATCATAGGGCTCAGTCCCAGGATCTGGAGATCATGACCTGAGCTGAAATCAAGAGTCAGTCACGTAAGCAACTGAGTCACCCACGTTCCCCATTTAGGAACACTTTAGGTGAGTGGGATCATCTTTTTTTTTTTTTTTTTTTTTAAAGAGAGATCACAAGTAGATGGAGAGGCAGGCAGAGAGAGAGAGAGAGAGAGAGAGAGAGAGAAGCAGGCTCCCTGCTAAGCAGAGAGCCCCATGCGGGACTCGATCCCAGGACCCCGAGATCATGACCCGAGCCGAAGGCAGTGGCTCAATCCACTGAGCCACCCAGGCGCCCCGAGTGGGATCATCTTAAGGAGAATTTCTTTTCAAGGGTAAAGTTTTGTTTGATTTTTATCTTCAAGGTGAATATAGAAAATTTGAAAAAGTTATAAAAGTTTTTAAATGTTTCTATATTATATAATATTTATGACTTCTTTAACATGTATACAATTCATTTGGGCAGGGGATGAGGAGTTGTTTTCTGAGGTGTATATTTGGCTTTTAAAATCTCAGTGGAAACACATTTTAAGTGAAGTATTGCTTCTTTTTATTTCTCTTTTGGGGTGCCTGGGTGGCTCAGTTAAGCATCTGACTCTTGGTTTTGGCTCATCTCTGAGTCTGGAGATCAAGCCTTCAGGCTTCCTGCTCTCTGCTTTAGATTGATTATTCCCCACTCCACTTTTATCCTTCCCCTTGCTTTCTAAAATTAAATAAATAAATAAATAAATAAATAAAATCTTAAAATTTTTTATAGCCTTTATGTATTAACTATCTAATAATAAAATAAAAAAATTCACCCAGAGAAAGCTAGGTTAATTTGTGCATTTTCATTTGGATTAAATTGACATTTGTATATGATGAGTTCCTTAAAATGCCATATTTCAAGAAATAGTATAATTGTGTGAAACATTTCTGTTTCTCTAAATGATTTGGTTGAAACAACATTAGAAGATGCCAATTAAATGTTCCACTTGAAATCCAGTTAACTTTTGATTATTCATACTATGGGAGGGAGAGCAGAGGCATGTAGACTCCTAAGAGAAGTTTAATAAAAAATTAATAAAATTCAATATCCACTTATGATAAAAATTTTTAGAAAATTTTTAATATTATTAACATCAAAAGGGAATGTTCTTCTAATACTAGAGACATCTGTGAAAAACTCTCAGATAATATCATACTGATAGAAAACTGAAAACTAATTCCCTAAGATAGGAAACAAAACAAGAGTGTCCATTCTTGTCATTTCTCTTCAACATTTTACTGTGCCTAGCCAGTGCAATAAAGGAAGAAAAAGAAATGAAAGGCAGAGTAGAGAGGAATAAGTAAAATAGTTTTTATCTTCAGGTGACATGATTATTTATATAGCAAATCCAAGGGATTCTACAAAAAAATGATGTTAGAACTACTAAGTAAGCTTAGCCTGAAAGATCAACATGCAAAAGTCAATTGCATTTCTATATATAAGCAACAGACACTTGGAACAAAATACTTGAAAATTGAAATTTCAAATTGAAATTTAAAAGTGCCATTTACAGTACCATTAAAAATATGATTTACTGCACACAGAGGCCCAATACTGCTGGCCGCGGGACTCCTGGAGTGTGGTCGAGGTCCCTGGCCCTGGGTGATCCAGAAGACTTGTTGAAATTGTGGGGCACAGGGGGAAAAAGCATTGGTCTCTCTCTTTTTTTTTTTTTTTAGATTTTATTTATTTATTTGACAGAGATCACAAGTAGGCAGAGAGGCAGGCAGAGAGAGAGAGAGGAGGAAGCAGGCTCCCCGCTGAGCAGAGAGCCCGATGTGGGACTCGATCCCAGGACCCTGAGACCCGAGCCGAAGGCAGCGGTTTAACCCACTGAGCCACCCAGGCCCACAGTGTGGAACCTTATATACTGACACAAAAAAGAATCAGAAATAGAAAACATAAAGAAAGCAAACAGCATCTATAGCTTTTAAGACTACAAGTAAGAATAGTCAATGAGGGGGAGACAAGATGGTGGGGAAGTAGGAGGAGGTTCTGTTTCAACCTGTACCCTAAAGTTAGCTGATTACCTACCAAAGAACTCCGATCAGCCATGAAATCAGCCTGAGATCAGAATTATACAAGTCTGGATCTCTACAGGGGCAGAAGACGCCAGTGGGCAGGGTAACTGAGACAGAAGATAGAATTAGTGATCTGGAGGACAAACAGATAGAGAGAAAAGATCAGGAGGAAGCCTGGAACAAACAGCTTAGAAGCTGTTTCTATTAGAAAACAGAATCAGGGAAATAAATGATGCCATGAAACATTCCAATGTCAGAATTATTGGAATCCCTGAAGAGGAGGAGAAAGAAAGAAGTCTAGAAGATATAGTGGAACAAGTTGTCCATGAAAATTTTCCCAATCTCATGAATGGAACCAGCACTCATGTACTAGAGGCAGAACGATTTCTGCCCAAGATTATAGATTCTCGAAAGTCCTCGAGACACCTAATAGTAAGAATGAAGAATTATAATTGTAGGCAGACCCTCTTGAAAGCAGCTAGGACAAGAAGCTCCTTACGTACAGAGGAAAGCCCATCAGAATAATGTCAGACCTGTCCACAGAGACCTGGCAAGCCAGAAAGGGCTGGAAAGATATATTCAGGGCACTAAATGAGAAGAACATGCAGCCAAGAATACTTTATCCAGCAAGACTGACATTCAAAATGGATGGAGAGATAAAGAGTCTCCAAGACCGGCAAGACTTAAAAGACTATACAATCACCAAGCCGACACTGCAGGAAATATCAAGGGGAGGTTCTATAAAAGAGGAAAAATCTTAAGAATAACATCGAACAGAAATATAGAGACAATCTACAGAAAGAAAGACTTCAAAGATAACACGATATCAATAAAAACGTATCTATCAATAATCACTCTCAATGTGAATGGCCTAAATGCGCCCATAACATGACACAAGGTTGCAGATTGGATAAAACAATAGGACCCATCCATATATTGTCTTCAAGAGACCCAATTTGAACCTAAAGATACACCCAGACTGAAAGTGAAGGGATGGAGAAGCATCTTTCATGCCAGTGGGCCTCAAAAGAAGACTGGCGTAGCAATTCTCATATCAGATAAATTAGATTTTAAACTAAAGACTGTAGTCAGAGATACAGAAGGATACTACATAATTCTTAAAGGACTATCCACCAAGATGATCTAACAATTGTAAGTATCTATGCCCCCAATATGGGAGCAGCCAATTACATAAGAAAACTATTAATCAAGATAAAGAGTCATATTGATATGAATACATTAATAGTAGGAGATCTTAACATGCCTCTCTCAGAAATAGACTGATCATCGAAGCAGAAAATCAATAAAGAAGCAAGAGCATTGAGTGACACATTGGACCAGACGGACCTCATAGATATATACAGAACATTCCACCCTAAAACAACAGAATACTCATTCTTCTCAAGTGCACATGGAACCTTCTCCAGAATAGACCACATTCTGGGTCACAAATCAGGACTCAATCAATACCAAAAGACTGAGATTATTTCCTGCATATTCTCAGATCACAATGCTTTGAAGCTAGAACTCAATCACAAGGAAAAGTTCAGAAGGAACTCAAACACCTGGAAGCTAAAGACCACCTTGCTTAAGAATGCTTGGATCAACCAGGAGATCAAAGAAGAACTGAAACAATTCATGGAAACCAATGAGAATGAAGACATTTCGGTCCAAAACCTATGGGATACAGCAAAGGTGGCCCTATGGGGGAAATACATAGCCATCTAAGCCTCCCTCAAAAAAATTGAAAAATCCAGAATACACCAGCTGTCTCTACACCTTAAAGAACTGGAGAATCAACAACAAATCAAACCAACTCCACACATAAGAAGGGAAATCATCAAGATTAGAGCAGAGATCAATGAGGTAGAAACCAGAGATACAGTAGAACGTATCAATGAAACTAGAAGCTGGTTTTTTGAAAGAATCAATAAGATCGATAAACAATTGGCCACACTAATCCAAAAGAAAAGAGAGAAAGCCCAAATTAATAAAATTATGAATGAAAAGGGAGGGATCACATCTAACACCAAGGAAGTAGAAACAATCATCAGAAGTTATTATCAACAGTTATATGCCAATAAGCTAAGCAACCTAGATGAAATGGATGCGTTCCTGGAAAACTATAAACTCCCAAAATTGAACCAGGAAGCATTGACAACCTGAATAGACTGATATCTAGTAACGAGATGAAGCAGTGATTAAAAACCTCCCAAAACACAAGAGCCCAAGACCTGACAGATTCCCTGGGGAATTCTACCAAACTTTCAAAGAAGAAATAATACCTATTCTCCTGAAGCTGTTTCAAAAAATTGAAGCAGAAAGAAAACTTCCAGACTCTTTCTATGAAGCCAGCATTACCCTGATTTTCAAACCAGGCAAAGACCCTACCAAAAAGGAGAATTTCAGACCAATATCACTGATGAATATGGATGCTAAGATTCTCAACAAGATCCTAGCAAACAAGATCCAACAGCACATTAAAAAGATTATCTACCATGACCATGTGGGATTCATCCCTGTGTTACAAGGATGGTTCAACATTTGCAAATCAATCAATGTGTTAGAATAAATCAATAAGAGAAGAGAGAAGAACCACATGGTCCTCTCAATTGATGCAGAAAAAGCATTTGACAAAAATCCAGCATCCACTCCTGATTAAAACACTTCAAAGTATAGGGATAGAGGGAACATTCCTGAACTTCATCAAATCTATCTATGAAAGACCCACAGCAAATATCATTCTCAATGGGAAAAAGCTTGCATCCTTCCTGTTGAGTTCAGGAACACGACAAGGATGCCCACTCTCACCACTCTTATTCAACATAGTATTAGAAGTCCTAGCAACAGCAATCAGACAACAGAGAGAAAGAAAAGGTATCCAAATTGGCAATGAAGAAGTCAAACTCTCTCTCTTTGCAGATGGCATGATTCTTTATATGGAAAACCCAAAAGACTCCACCCCCAAACTACTAGAACTCATACAGCAATTCAATAATGTGATAGGAAAAAAGTCAATGTACAGAAATCAGTGGCTTTCTTATACACTAACAATGAAAATACAGAAAGGGAAATGAGAGAATCGATTCCATTTACTATAGCACCAAGAACCATAAGATACCTGGGAATAAACCTAACCAAAGAGGTAAAGGATCTGTACTCAAGAAACTACAGAACACTCATGAAAGAAATTGAAGAAGACACAAAAAGATGGAAGATCATTCCATGCTTTTGGCTTGAAAGAATAAACATTGTTAAAGTGTCTATACTGCCTAGAGCAATCTATACTTTTAATGCTATTCTGATCAAAATTCTGCCAGTATTTTTCAAAGAGCTGGAGCAAATAATCCAAAAATTTGTATGGAATCAAAAGAAGCCCCGAATCGCTAAGGAAATGTTGAAAAAAAAAAAAAAAACTGGGGACATCACGTTACCTGATTTCAAGCTTTACTACAAAGCTGTGATCACCAAGACACATAGACCAGTGGAACAGAGGAGAGAGCCCAGATATGGACCCTCAACTCTATGGTCAAATAATCTTTGACAAAGCAGGAAAAAATATATACAGTGGAAAAAAGATAGTCTCTTCAATAAATGATGCTGGGAAAGTTGGACAGCTATATGTAGAAGAATGAAACTCGACCATTCTCTTACACTGTACACAAAGATAAACTCGAAATGGATAAAAGACCTCAATGTGAGACAGGAATCCATCAGAATCCTAGAGGAGAACATAGGCAGTAACCTCTTCGATATCAGCCTTAGCAATTTCTTTCAAGATATGTCTCCAAAGGCAAAGGAAACAAAAGCGAAAATGAACTTTTGGGACTTCATCAAGATCAAAAGCTTCTGCACAGCAAAGGAAACAGTCAACAAAACAAAGAGGCAACCCATGGAATGGGAGAAGATATTTGCAAATGACAGTACAGACAAAAGGTTGATATCCAGTATCTATAAAGAACTCCTCAACTCACCACACATGAAACAGATAATCATATCAAAAAATGAGCAGAAGACATGAACAGACACTTCTCCAATGAAGACATACAAATGCCTCTCAGACACATGAAAAAATGTTCATCATCACTAGGCATCAGGGAAATTCAGATTAAAACCACATTGAGATACCACCTTACACCAGTTAGAATGGCCAAAATTAGCAGGACAGGAAACAACATGTGTTGGAGAGGATGTGGAGAAAGGGGAACCCTCTTACACTGTTGGTGGGAATGCAGGTTGGTGCAGCCACTTTGGAGAACAGTGTGGAGAATCCTCAAGAAATTAAAAATAGAGCTTTCCTATGACCCTGCAACTTCACTACTGGGTATTTACCCCAAAGATACAGATGTAGTGAAAGGGAGGGCCATCTATACCCCAGTGTTTATAGCAGCAATGACCACAGTCGCCAAACTGTGGAAAGAACCAAGATGCCCTTCAACGGACGAATGGATAAGGAAGATGTGGTCCATATACACTATGGAGTATTATGCCTCCATCAGAAAGGATGAATACCCAACTTTTGTAGCAACATGGACGGGACTTGAAGAGATTATGCTGAGTGAAATAAGTCAAGCAGAGAGAGTCAATTATCATATGGTTTCACTTATTTGTGGAGCATAACAAATAACATGGAGGACAAGGGGAGATGGAGAGGAGAAGATAGTTGAGGGAAATTGGAAGGGGAGGTGAACCATGAGAGACTATGGACTCTGAAAAACAACCTGAGGGTTTTGAAGGGGTGGGGTGTGGGAGGTTGGGGGAACCAGGTGGTGGATATTAGGGAGGGCACAGATTGCATGGAGCACTGGGTGTGGTGCAAAAACAATGAATACTGTTATGCTGAAAAGAAATAAAAAATTAAAAAAAAGATTTACTTAGGTGTAAATTTAACAAAGTATTTGAAAGACTAACCCATGAAAAACCTCAAAGCTTTGCTGAGAGAAATTAAAGACCTAAATAATGGGGAGATAAGCTAAATTTCATGGATTGGAAGACTAAATACTGTGCAGATGTCAATTCTCTGGAAATTGGTCCACAGATTAAACATGATTCCAGTCAAAATCCTTGCTGGCTTTCTTAAAGAAATTGATGAGATGATTCTAAAATTTATATGGAAATGCAAAGATCCTAGAGTAGCCAAATTGTTTTTAAAAAAAGAACAAAGTTGGAGAACTTATACTATATGATTCCAAAAATTACTATGGATCCATGATGATGAAGAGAGTGTGTTATTGGTGTGAGGGAAGACACAGAAATCTTTAGACTAGATCCTACATCAATGGAACAGAAGAAAGGTTCAAAAATGGACTTATAGGGGTGCCTGGGTGGCTCAGTGTGTTAAAGCCTCTGCCTTCGGCTCAGGTCATGATCTCAGGGTCCTGGGATCGAGCCCCACATCGAGCTCTCTGCTCAGCGGGGGAGCCTGCTTCCCTCTCTCTCTCTCTCTGCCTGCTTGTGATCTCTGTCAAATAAATAAGTAAAATCTTAAAAAATATATATATATATATATAGAGGAACAACTGATTATTTTTAGCAGTGAAAGGATAAGCTTTTAAACAAGTTGCACTTGAACAATTGGACATCTAAATGCAGAAAAAGGAACTTTACTCTTCTCTCACACCACATACAAAAATATAATTGAGATGGATCATAAAGTTAAATATAACCACAAAAACTACAAAAGTTTTGGAAGAAACCATAGGGGAATAGGAAGCCAAAGACAAAAAGACCTAGATTCAAATTCCAGGCTTGGTCTTGAACCACCTGCCATATACTACCTATGCAAGTAGTGACTACCTGGCAAGTCACATAACTATTTTGAACCTCACTGTCTTTACTGATGAAATGGAGATAATATCTACAAAAATACTAAAATTTGTAGATAATATCTACAAAAGTACTACATACTACAAAGTGTGAATTTAAGTTCGCCAAGTGTAGTCCTAAACCACCAGCATTAGCACCACCAAATTTGTTAGAAATGCAAATCCAGATCTACCAATTCAGCAAATTATGTCTTGCCTTCCAGGCGATTCTATTAAGTGTTTTAAAATCACTGATGTAAGAATTATGTTTGTTGTATGCTGAGTGTCACAATTTGCTGTGTACTAGGTACATGATTAATTTCAAAAACAAATGTCTGCCTCAGCATACCATTTATCCTCATCTTTTACACTATTTCCTTATTTCCTCCAGAAATGCCCTTCTGATTTCTCTAACTTTTAGTATCCAACTCAAATTCCATCTGCCTCTCATATTCTCATATGACTATTGAGTGCTTGAAATGTGGCTAATCTGAATTGACATGTGCTGTAAGTATAACATACACACTGGATTTCAAAGCTTAGTACAAAAAGTGAATATATAATATCATTAATTTTATATTGGTTACTTGTTGAAATGATAACATTTTGAATATATTGAGTTAGTAAAACATGGACTTAAAATTAATTTTACCTGTTTGCTTTTACTTTTTAAATATAGCTACTAGAAAATTTAAAATGATATGTGGCTTACATTATATTTCTACTGAACAGTACTGGTCTCGAGTTAGGTCATTCATTTGCCAAAAACAGCCTATTTAGGTTATTTTGGATTGTCATTTATTTGTTATACTTCAGTATTATGTAGTAGTTAAGAGCACACATCGAGAATAACACTACCTGAGTTCAAATCCTGACTGCACTTCTTGCTTTTTTACTCAACTATAACATAGTGGTAATAATAGTATCATCTTTATAGATTTGCTGTAAGGGTTAAATGAAATAATATATGTAAAATTACCATGCCAGGTTCATAATAAATGCTTAAGAAAGATAAAGTATTATTGTAGATATAGTAATCATGAACTCATTTTATTCAGAAAGGGGGCTAAAGAGGTATTTGGAAAAAAAAAAAACACAGATAAGAATAGCTTGAGAGCCTCTTGGTGACTCAGTGAAGTGTCTGCCTTTGGCTCAGGTCATGGACCCTGATTCCCAGGATCTAGTCCTGCATCTGGTTCCTTGCTCTGTTGGGGTTTCTGCTTCTCCCTCTGACCCTCCCCCCTCTTATGCTTTCTCTCTTTCACATCAATAAATAAAATCTTAAAAAAATATAGAATAGTTTGAGTTGTTTCATATGAATCTTTTTCAGTGTTTGAAAAATTTCAGAAATTGGGGAGTATTGTTAGTTCCATTACACAAGAATAATTTTGTACATTAAATATTCATACAAACTTCTTTGGGGTAGTTAAGTTTTGATTTTGGACTCTGCAGTTTTGGGGGGAGTTGAAACAGCCATTTTTCCACATGTGTTAATCCTGAGGGCTCATGTTGAGTAGTATGGGTAGACAAGACTGGCAACATAATTTGTGGGACTCAGTGCAGAATAAAAATATGTGGCACTTTAAAAAAAAATATTGAGAATTTAAGGGTGGTAACAGCAAAGCATTAAACCAAGCTTGTGATCCTTTTAAGCGCAGGCTAAATAAAGCCATCCCTGCCAAAAGACTTGTAGACATTTAAGCACTGAAGGATATTTTTCTTCAAGTAATATTTGATACTTCATTTCTTAATAAATAAGTATCGAGGATCTCCTAGCTCTTGAGCACTGGTAGACCAAGATAAATGGGCCATGTTTTTTCTCCTGTGAGAAGAGCTGGTAGATACTAAAGGGTGAGCCACCATTTAAAACATAGGACAGAGATAATAATATTCGTTCTGTGCCAGAATTATGTTTTCTGTTTTTTGAGGGTATATTAGTCTGTTTGGGCTGCTATAGCAAAATACCAGAGACTCAGTAGCTTATGAACAACAGAAATTTATTTCTCATAGTTCTGGAGGCTTGGAAGCCCAAGATCAAGGTGCCAGCATGTTTATGTTTTGGTGAGATCCTCTTGCTGGTTCCTAGCTGCTGCCTTTTCACTGTGTCCTCACATGGTAAGAGTGGAGAGGAATCTCTGTGGAGTCTGTCTTATTATTTATTTTCATTTTTTAGAGAGAGAGAGAAAGTGTGTGTGTGTGTGTGTGTGTGTACATGCATACATACACTTGTGCACACATGAGTCGGGGAAGGAGTAGAGGGAAGGAAAAAGAATGTTAAGCAGACTCCCTGCTAAGCACGAGCCTGATGAGGAACTTTTCTCACAACCTTGAGATCATGACCTGAGCCTAGATCAAGAGTCAGAGGCTTAACTGAGCCACACAGGCACCCCAGGTTTTGTTTGTTTGTTTGTTTTTGTTTTTTTGAGTCTGTTTTATATGAACATCCCATTTATGAAGGCTTTACTCTTATGACCTACGCATCTCACAAAGGCACCACCTCCTAATATCCTCATCTTTGGGGGTTAGGATTTTTTTTTTTGAAGTATATCTAACATACAATGTTATATTAGTTTCAGATGTAAACATTTAATGTTATATACATTACAAAATGCTTACAATGATAAGTGTAGTTACCATATGTCACCATACAAAGTTATTACAATATTATTGACTACAATTCCTGTCTCTGTATCTTAAGTTATTCTATAACTGGAAGTTTTTACCTCTTAATCCCCTTCCCCTATTTCACCCATTCTTTGGTACCTGTCTCCTCTGGCAACCACTAGATTATTCTCTGTACTTGTAAATCTGTTTTGTTTTGTTTATTCATTTGTTTTTTAGATTCCACATATATATGAAATCATATAGTACTTGCCTTTCTCTGTCTGACTTACTTCACTTAGCATAATACTCTCTGGGTCCATCCGTGTTGCCACAGATGGGAAGATTTCGTTCTTTTTCCTGACTGAGTAATATTCTATTGCATATTTATACACCACATCATATCATATCATATCATATTATACACCACATCATCTTTATCTACTCATCTGTCAGTGGATGCTTACATTGCTTCCATATCTTGGCAATTGTAAATAATGCTACTATAAACATAGGTGTGCACAGAGCTTTTCAAATTAGTGTTTTCATTTTCTTTGGGCAAATACCCAAAAATAGATTTGTTAGATCATATGCTATTTCTATTTTCAATTTTTTGGGGAATCTCCATACTGTTTTTATATTGGCTCTACCAATTTACATTTATTTTATTTTTTAATATTTTTATTTATTTATTTGACAGATTACAAGCAGGCAGAGAGGCAGGCATAGCGAGAGGAGAAAGCAGGCTCCCCACTGAGCAGAGAGCCCAATGCGGGGCTCGATCCCAGGACCCTGGGATCATGACCCGAGCCGAAGGCAGAGGCTTTAACCCACTGAGCCACCTAGGTGCCCCCCAATTTACATTTCTACTAACAGTATATGAGGGTTCCTTTTTCTTCAGATCCTCACCAACACTTGTTATTTCTTATCTTTTTGATATTGCCAATCTGACAGATGTGTGGTGTTATCTTATTGTGGTTTTGATTTTCATTTCCCTGATTACTGACGTTGAGAATCTTTTCATGTGTCTGTTGGCCATCTGTATGTCTTCCTTGAAAAAGTATCTATGCAGGTCCACTGCATGTCTTTTAAATCAAATTGTTTGGTTTTTTTTAGTGTTTAGCTGTGTAAGTTCTTTATATATTTTGGGCGTTAATCCCTTATCAGATATATCATTTGCAAATATCTTCTGCCATTCGGTAGGATACCATTTCATTTGGTTGATGGTTGCCTTTGCTGTGCAAAACCTTTTTAATTTGGTGTAGTCCCACTAATTTATTTTTGCTTTTCTTTCCCTTGCCTGAAGAGACAAATCCAAAAATATTGCTAAGACCAATGCCCAAGAGTTTACTGCCTCTGTTTTCTTTGAGGAGTTATATGGTTTCAGGTTTGCATTTAGGTCTTTAATCCATTTTGAGTTTTTTTTTTGTTTTTTGTTTTTTGCATATGGTGTAAGAAAGTTAGTTGGCTGGTTTAATTCCTTTGCATATAACTGTCCAGTTTTCCTAAGGTCATTTATCAAGGAGATTATCTTTTCCCCATTTTATAGTTTTACCTTCTTTTTAATAAATTATTTGACAATATAAGAATGGGTTTATTTCTGGACTCTCTATTCTGTTCTATTGCTATGTGTATCTATTTTTGTGCCAGTACCATATATACTATTTTGATTCCTAGAGCTTTACAGTATAGTTCGAAATCTGGGAGAGTGATACCACCACCTTTGTTCTTTTTTCCCAAGATTGCCTTGGCTATTCAAGGTATTTGTGGTTCCATACAAATGCTAAGATTATTTGTTTAAGTTCTATTACAAATGCTGTTGGCATTTTGGTAAAGATTGCATTGAATTTGTAAATGCTTTGAATAGTATGGACGTTTTAATAATATTAATTCTTCTGATCCATGAGGATGGTATATCTTTCCATTTCTGTTATCATCAATTTCTTCCATCAATATCTTATAGTTTTCAGAGTATAGGCCTTTCACTGTCTTGGTTAAATTTATTTGTAGGTGTTTTATTCTTTTTGGCGGACCTGTAACTGGCATTATTTTCTTTATTACTCTTTCTGCTTTGTTATTAGTGTATAGAAATGCAACAAATTTCTGTATATTAATTTTGTATCCTGCAACTTTACTTAACTAATTTCTTAGTTCTAATAGTTTTTGGTGGAATCTTTGGAGTTTCTAGATATATTATAATGTCATCTGTGAATAGATTTACTTCTTCCTTACCAATTTGGATGCCTTTTATTTCTTTTACTTGCCTGATTGTTGTAGCTAGGACTTCTAGAACTACATTGAATACAAGTCATGAGAGTGGAAATCCTTGTGCTGTTCCTGATCTGAGGGGAAAAGCTTTCAGCTTGTCACCATTGAGTGTGATATTACCTGTGGGTTTGTCATGTATGACCTTTATTATATTGAAGCATTTTTCCTCTATACATACTTTGTTGACAATTTTTATTATGAATGGATATTGAGTTTTGTCAAGTGCCTTTTCTGCATATATTGAGATGGTCATATGGTTTTTATTCTTCATTTTGTTAATGTGGTGTATTGCACTGACTCTGTATTGAACCATCCTTGCATACCTGGAATAAATCCCACATGATTGCAGTGTATGATCCTTTTAATGTATTGTTTAACTTGCATGCTGATTTTTTTTTTTTTGATGATTTTTGCATCATGTTCATCAGGAATATTGGTCTGTAATTCCTTTTTTTTTTAGTGTCTTTGTCTGGTTTTAGTATCAGAATAATGCTTGCCTTGTAGAATGAATTTGGAAACATTCCTTTCTCTCCAATTTTTTGGAGTAGTTTGAGAAGGATGGGTATAAAATACCTCTTGACTCCTGGGGGTTACAGTTTTAACATATGAATTTTGGGGTACACAACACTCAGACCATAGCAGAAAGTAAATACAAATAAAGATTAAGTTTTGGAAAAGTAGCCAGAAAGAGAAAATTCCCTGGATAATTTTGTTGTTTACATTTCAAAGAAAGGAAAAAAAGTTCTTTCTCATTTAATAATAAGAATGAAAGTATCTGGAAAGAAAGCTCAGTGATTCTGAGAAGTCATTTATGATGAGTATAGCAAGGGAATATAAATATCATATAACATGTCTACAATTTAGGTTATTATTGGATTTAAGTGAAACATTTTTTTATATAGGGGTAATAGTACTGAGCTTTAATTCTTATTTAGTAATGCACATGCACTTGTATTTCAATGTATGTACCCAGCTCTTTTCACCCTTAATGTTAAAATACCAACTTTTTCACTGCAGTGTGGAGTAAGGTAGAACTTGTCTACCTGAGAACTTGTCAGTCTCAGCTTCTGCCAGGTAACTCTCAGCTGGTACCAGTGGATGTGGAGCTTCCTGTTTTTTCTTTCATTGTCAAGTCTGGGCATACTCAGGGAGAATGCACCTGCCACAGATCTCTTTATTTTTGAACTGATCATCAGTGGTGTTGGCCAAGAGAGCCAGCTGGTAAGCTTGTGTACCTATCCAGCCCTCCTTATGTTCTTTCCTTTTATGTTGGAAAAACAAAGTTGAAGTTTACCACATGTTTTGGCACTAGACTTGGCATTACTATGATGAACAGGTTGATTATATTACAAAGTCATCCAGGACACTGACCTTTCCTGTCTTCTGCCATCCAAGGAGAAGTATTTCTTCTGCTACCTAATATACTATAGTTTACCTGAGTGTGTTTTTTTGGGATGAGTGGGTAGGATGGATATCTTCAGACTATAATTCTGGGTCATTTGAGACTATTTTTATTGGAAAAAGAATTTTATACCTATTTACATTTATAATTTTTATTTATTTTTTATTTTTCTTTTTTTCCCTTTTTTTTTTAAAGCAGAAGATGTCTATTTATTGTAGGCTCAGATACCTAATTCTTCATTTATCCACTAGCTACCTGGGGCTTTAGCTAAGACAATTCAGTTTCCTCATTTATAACATAGGAATAGATGAATAAAACCATTTTTTTTTTTCCTGTAGTACAGTGGGTAAGGAATAGGCTTTGGAGACAGAGGTATCTGGGTTTGAAATCCTGGCTAGTTTGCTGTTTGCTGGTTTTGTTTTGGACTTCAACTTTGTTTTCCCTCATATGTAAATGGGAGATTTGTTACTAAGCTCAAAGGGGAGAATGTATATAAAGAGTATAGTGGATGGCACATAGCAAGCACTCAATATATTGCAGCTTTTAATATTATTATTCTTTTTCAGCTTAAAATCCTCTTTACATTGATTTCATTCATTTATTTATTTAATGAATTCATAGAGTACTTTCTGTATACCAGGTCCTGACATAAGCATACTATAGATATTGTCTTTATTAGATCCTCATGGTTACCCCATAAAATAAGTACTTCTCAGAAACTCTAATATGAAATTAAGGCACAGTGTAAAAACTTGCCCAAGTGCACACTGCTTGTAAGTGACTAAGCTAGATACTTAAAAACATATCTTTAGCATTTGATTATGAAATCATCTTTGCTTTTCCTTTTTTTTTTTTATTAAAGTGTGGATGAACCAGGAAGATTTGAAGAAACATTAAGTAGCTTACTGTCTTCCCTACTTCAATGGTGTTTCTGGGACTTTGATCAGGGAGCTGAAGGTAGCCCATTTTTGTCACCAGGGTGTGCTGTGATTCCATGAATGTGAATTTACTGCCGCTGCTGCATTGCTGGAAGAGAATCTCTCCATTGCTTTTGCTGCTGCTTAGGGACCATAGGTTTTTCAGCTTGGCTCTTTAGCATCCCCTGGGCAACTGCCTGAGTTCCCAAGTTATGTTCTTTTTGTGTTATGCCATCTTTTTCTGCTCACTGGTGTCCTTGTGTAAATGAAGGAGCCAGAGCTGCTGGCTTGTTAGCAGAGTGCCTAGGTGCCCCAGAAGAGCTCTATGTTGTCAGGCATTATGATGCTACCATCACACTCATTATTTTGCTAAATAGGAAATCAGTATGAGGTTGCCAAATTGATGGCTTTTTAAAAGTTTGATATCAATAGCATTTTGTTAAATTTACCGCTTCTTTTAGGATTTGCATGTAGTATCTTTTGTGCTGTCTAATAAGTTACTGATGAATTTGGGATTCATCAGAGATGCATTAAAATGCTTATAGGTTTATAGATAAGCCCCTATAGAATATTAATATTTTCTATAACCAAAATTCCTTGTAATTATGAATAACTGTTGTCTGTGACTCTGATTGCAAAAGTTTCCTTCATGTTCTTTTGTGGACTAAAAAACATCCCAAGGATATCTATGTAGTATGAATTATGAAAAAAGCACTGATTGACTTAAGGCTTAGGGTGGGTATCTACATGCATACATATAAACACAAAAGAAGTATAATGGCAGAGTTTCTGGCTGACTCATCTTGCCTTGTATAATACATTTAGAAAACTTCCCATCCTTTTTTAAAAAGTGAATTCATCTCTTGATAGTAATTATCCTAGAAAATTTGATTTGGGGAAGCTTAAACAACTAACTCTCCAAAATGAAGTTAGCATGGCAATGGGATCCTGTCATTAGAGGTTGGTTATGTACATTGTTTTCTGTATATTAATTAATCTGCAGTTTTCCTTCAAGGAAGGTTTCTATATTCTTACAGGGAGTTTGTCAGGAGTCTAGGCTGATTGGTGAGATATCTTGGGAAATGATTTACATTACTTTGGCTAAGAGACTTCTTTTTCCAGATAACCCTGTCTTTAAGCAAACAGTGTTTGTATAACTACCTTGTGTAGCAGCATTCAGCTTGAAGATAACAACCTTCACATGCTTGATAAAAGGATGAAATCATTGACCAGCTGCATTCTTAAGTGGAGTCCACATTTTATAGCTATGTGATAATTTTGCTTAATGTGGAAATGGTTTCCGTGTCTAATATGTGGGGAATTCCTTCTTGATGACCACTTGGTTGAAGAAAAAAAAATGCAAGAAATTCTAGTCTGGTTATTTCATTTTGAATACATTTCTGACCATTTCATTTAATTGCATCCACTGAAGAGTATGTTGGTTTATACACACACTTTGAAATGTAAAGTTTCTCTTCAGGCCCCTATGGAATGAGTGTCCTCTATTAACCTTATTTTAGACTAAAATAAATAAGAGATTTATGATTTTTGAACTGCATGTCTAAGTCACATTTTGGGGGGGGAACTTAGTAAGTAAAACATATTCTTGAAGACATTGAAATAATTAGATGAGATTGTCTTATGAGCAACCCAGTTTCATAGGCATTAAGAGATTAGATTTTCAATGTTTTCACCACAAAAAGAAATGGTAATTATGAGGCATAATGGAGGTGCAGCTACAGGGGTAACTCTTTGCAATATACAAGTGTATATCAAATCAGTATGTTGTACCTTTTAAACATACACAATGTTATATGTCAATTATATCTCAATAATGCTAGAAAAGAAATGTCTGGATAAGAAACTGGGCTAAGTTCAACTCTGTTTTTAGGTTCCTTTCAAAGTCAAAATAATTAAAGTTATCAGGTCTTATATTGGGCAGAGACCCCCCCCTTTTTGATCTCAATGGCTTTTTTCTTTTTTTTTTTAAAGATTTTATTATTCATCTGACACAGAGAGATCACAAGTAGGCAGAGAGGCAGGCAGAGAGAGAGAGAGAGAGAGGAGGAAGCAGGCTCCCCGCCAAGCAGAGAGCCCGATGCGGGACTCGATCCCAGGACCCCGAGATCATGACCTGAGCCGAAGGCAGCGGCCAACCCACTGAGCCACCCAGGCACCCCTCAATGGCTTTTTTCTATCTTTGTTCTTTACAAACTCATTTTTTTGGAGGAGATTTTAGGGATAAAAATCTGATGCCTTAATAGATGTGAATGAGCATTTAGCCATGAATGCCATTTAGTTTTTTCATGTTCACTTTTTTTTCTCACTATTAGGTTCTCTATTAGAGTTTTCATGGAATTCAGACTTCCTAAAGATTTATTGTAAGTGTTCATATTTTCCAAAATAAAAAAGCAATTAATTTCTGAAATTTGAACAGTGAATTAAAATTAATATTAGCATAATGTTAACATAATTGTTTTCTGTGTATTACTTTATCAGAAGCCTGTTTAATCACTGCCAGGGAGACTATCATTTTCTGTAAACCAGTATTCTACTGAACCATTCCTTCTTTGTAAGACTGATTATAGTTTTATCCTCATTAAAGATTTCTGTCAGTATTGAGTTACTTTGTAATTTAGTTGTTGGCATTGAAAGCTGAATGAAAACTGTAAATTTGTCTTCTAGTTCTTGCACTTCCCTACTTGTTAAAGCTTGGGCTGACTCAGGTTTCCTGCTGTTCTAATCAGCTGTAGACTGGGTAGAATTTAGCAGTTAATTAGGGGAAGGGAAGAATAAGAGTAAAAAGATACACAGCTCAGTTCTGTTGTATGCTACTCTAGAATCCACTGCTAGCTGTTTTATCTGTGCAAATTATCAATTGCAGCTTACCCTTTAATACCTATACTTCCCTTTGCTCATGGAGAAATCAAGGAAAATGTCTGTGAAGTCTTCTAGACTGATACTGATAGGATGAAGGAAGATTTACCAAATTTTTTTAAACATCAGAGGTTGAAGTTGCCCCTCCTGATAGGAGTCAGAGCATCAAGTAGCTGGGTAGAGCAGTTCCTCTTAACCATTGCTGTCTATCATAATCAGCTAGAGAGCTAAGAAAGACTACCAAAGCCCAGGATCCTTGGAGAAGGGCATGGCTTTTATATTTACAGTAAGTTCCCCAGGTGATTCTAATAACCACCCAAAATACAAGAACCACTGTGGGGGCTAGAAAGATCTCTCCAATTTGCATTTTCTGGGCACTGTGAGTGACGAAGGGAAAGCAGTAGAGCAGTGGGAAGAGAAGGACTAACTTTTTCTGTGAGAACCTGTTATGTTCGGGTAATGAGCTGGCTGTTTTGGGGTGCTATCACCTTGAATCTTCACAACAGCAGCACGATGAGATAAATATGACTTCCACTTTACAGATGAGCAAACTGAAGTTCAGTATAGGCCATACATTTTCCATGATTAAGTGTGTAAGAGCCAGAATTTGAACTGTGTCAATTCTGTTCTAAAGACTATAGTTTTCTCATTTGTACCTTACTGAGTTGTGAAAATTGAACAATATTTGCAAAGCATTTAAAACAGTACTGGATGCGTCTGTTGTAAACTTTCCATGTTAACTATTATCGTTGTTATCATTATTATTACTATAGTTCTTGTTGTGAGGCAGGCATGATGTGAAGGGCTAGAGATACAAAGATAGTAAGACGTGATTTGTCCTTAAACAGTTTAAGAATAGTGGAGGGAACTCATGGTTGAAAGTAATATTTTATTTCTTCTGGGCATCCATTATAAAATGTGACTAAAGTCAGGCAGAAAAGCAAGGTATGCTGAAATGCAGAGGTGAAACCTGTGGTTTCAGGGCTTATGTCCAGGCCAAGGGACAGTCTTTGCACACCCAAGCCTTCTTAGTGAGTGCAAATTCAAACTTGTGCTTCAGAAAAACTTATAGTTGCTACATGTTGTGGATCTTAGGCCATTTAAAGAGTCTTTGAGCACTTAGCATTTGTTGATTTCTATCAAAACTATTTTTAGAACCCTTTTTTTCTTTTAAATCAAAATATTGCATGTGGGCACAATATTTGGAAGAGTGACTTATTATAAGGAAAACCTCTTCCTTTCAAGTTAGTGGAGATTTTAGGTCTTTTGTGTCGCCTCTTGATTTTTTTACCTTTCTTATGACTCATAAGAAAATTAAACGGAACATATGAAACTTGAATCTGAAATTGGTTGTTTTACTACTCTTGGATATTAGAATGAAGGTAACAGGGGAAGGGATAATTGATCTTTTGGGCTGAACTGAGGTTTTAAAAGTTTTTGATTTTCAGTGCTATTATTGACTCATGTTTAAGTCATTATGGCTAATCTACATTATGTTTATTTATGTGGCTTCTAGATATCAGCAGTGCCTGGCACAGTGTTTGACATGAAGTAGGCATTCGGGAATTAGGTTTGAGGTGAATGCATGAATGAGAGTAGATAAGTAGCAAATATTGGTAAATTAGCAATTGAAACTTTTTGTGATATCATACTATGTTGAGTAAATTACTTTGGAAGACATTTGTATACAGGGATCTGAAGAATGTATCTGTGAAGTCTAATTATTTTGTAAGATTTCATCTCATTAGGTCCTTTTTGGTTTCCCTTCCTCAGAAAATAATTTTATTATTTTGGTCTTCTCCACCTGTCCAGCTTTCAGATTTACTTCTGTCAGCCATTGACAGTTTATTGTGCAGTTGAGGATGCTACATTGTTGCATAGTCTTCTAAGATTAATGCTTAGGAATCACATTCTTTACATAATTTCTTTTCTGTCAGACCAGTTATATTTGGTGAGATGAGTTTTCATGTGAGCAGAGAAATTGGTGGTTGTATCATGCAGAACCACATTTCCTCTCACTTTAAATGTATTTAAAAGTGTTTAGAAATAATTGGATTTTGTGATAAAACTATAAATTCTTTTGTTAAAAACAACTTTTATTTTGTTTTTGGTATTTAATATTTGTAATTTCTTCCACTGAAAATATTTCATATGCTTTTATTTAATGTAATGACTTATATTCTTCCAGCTATAAACACTCAGACGCAAGGATGTATACAGCTGATTGCTCTTCATGTTGTTGTTTTTTCCCGCTAAAGTAACAAATTAAAAAAATATATATATATCAATATGAAGTTTTGGTTTTTCTCCTGATTCACAATGTTTTATTTAGGAGTGTGGTTTTTTTTTTTTTTTAAAGTAAGACTTTTTTAAAGAGTAATTTTAGATTCACAGCAAAATTGAGGGGTAAGTACAGAGATTCTTATACACCCTCTGTTCCCACATGCACAGCCTCTCCACTTACCAACATCCCCCACCAGAGTGGTTTATTTGTTACAACTGATGAACCTACATTGACACATCATTATGAATCAGAGCCCATAGTTTGTTTATATTACTCTTGGTGTTGTACCTTTTATGGGTTTGGATAAATGCATAATGATATGTATCCATGTGTTAACTTTTTTTTTTTAATTTTTATTTATTTGACAGACAGAGATTAATCACAAATAGGCAAAGAGGCAGGCAGAGAGAGAGAGAGGAGGAAGCAGGCTCCCTGCTGAGCAGAGAGCCCGATGCGGTACTCGATCCCAGGACCCTGAGATCATGACCTGAGCCGAAGGCAGCGGCTTAACCCACTGAGCCACCTAGGCGCCCTAAAAATGTATTTTTTGTGTGTAAAATTATTTATCAACCATTAGTTAAGCATTAGTTCTCTCCATTTTTCTCATCTCTCCCCCCTGCCCCCCTCCCAATCTCCATCTTCTAGGTTTTCCATTTTTTCCTTCACTTTCCTTCTTCTCCCTTAACCTCTTTTCTCTCTTACTCTCTCCTTGCCCCTCATTTCCCTGCCTCCTCCCCCGGCCCCCCAGCTATACTCAAAAAAGTTAAAAACTGAGGCTGGACTTGGTTTTTATGAAGACCAATAATGCTGATGCAGAAATAAGGCTGACATTTTAAAAAGTTGGGTTCCTGCATGGGATTTGAATTTGAAAATTGTGTAGGTGTTGCCATGTACTTACTTTATTCTGGTAACCTGTTCTATTGCTTACATCTAATAAAAGCCTAGCTATTTTACCTAGTAAACAAAGTGAACCTTAAGCTTGTCATAGTGAGTGTTCTGAAGTAGCAACTAAGTGTTAGTTATTTACCTTTGGAATTCTCTCTTTCTCCTGAATGTGATTACTTTTTTTGTTTTGTTTTCCCTCAGCAGAATAACCTATCACTCCAAATAACCTAATCAGACTGAATAAGCAAGGAGAACATGAAAATATTAGGAAGAAGGGATTCTCCACCACACCCCTCCATCCTGCCTGCCTTTTCTGATCAGTACAGGCAAATAACTTCATTTTGTTGTTCTTCCTGAACTTTCTTCCTCTTTTCTGGTTTTGTTGTTGTTTTTTCCTTTTTCATGCCTTTTTTTTTTTTTTTTTTTTTAAGGTAAAGACTTCTTAGCTGGAAATAAATGCAGATAATAAAGTATATCTTAAGGTAGTTTTTTATTTTTAAGAAGAAAATTCTTTACTAATAAAAAGGTGGGTAGGGAATGGGGGAGAGAAGAAAAATGATAAGTAAGCCAATCGATTGTGAATTTACCAAGGAGTAGAAGTGAGGATAATCTAAAGGAAAATGTAGTGATGAGAGTGACCTCTTCTGTTTCAGAACAGAGATTGGGGGTTGCATGACTTAAGTTCTAATTGTGATTCTGCAATAAATCATGTAACATTCACGACAGAAATTTCCTGACTTGTTATGTGAAGTAGAGGAAAAACATCCCAATTTTGCTTTCTCAAAAATTTTTATAGTAATTTTATACATGATGTATGCCACTTTTGCTAAATTTTATAACTTGGAGGAAAATGGACTTTTCCTTTTTTGTAGAAATAATACAAGTATACTATACAAATGAACAGAAACACAACAAGAACAAAATTTGAAAAAAAAGTATAATCCCACCATCCCAGGGATCACCTATAGTTACTTTTTTTTTTTTTTTTAAAGATTTTATTTATTTATTTGACAGAGAGAAATCACAAGTAGATGGAGAGGCAGGCAGAGAGAGAGAGAGGAAAGCAGGCTCCCTGCTGAGCAGAGAGCCCGATGCGGGACTCGATCCCAGGACCCTGAGATCATGACCTGAGCCGAAGGCAGCGGCTTAACCCACTGAGCCACCCAGGCGCCCCAGTTACTTTTAATTGTATATTCTCTCAGGTCTTTTTCTACACATAAATTTATATTTAATTTTTTAAAAATGGGATTATACTCAGCTTCGTGTTTTGTAGCCTCCTTTTCCCTCCACTTTACCATGTAATAATCTTTTTATTCCATAAACTATCTTTTTTTTTTTTTAAGATTTTATTTATTTATTTGACAGAGAGAGATCACAGTAGGCAGAGAGGCAGGCAGAGAGAAGGGAAGGGAAGCAGACCCCTGCCGAGCAGAGAGCCCGATGCGGGACTCGATCCCAGGACCCTGAGATCATGACCCGAGCTGAAGGCAGCGGCTTAACCCACTGAGCCACCCGGGCGCCCTATTCCATAAACTATCTTCTAAAACATAATTTTCAATGACTATATCATATTGATATGCCCTATGATAGCTGCTTGACTGTTGATTGCTGGGCACTTAAACTTTTTAATAAAGCGTCTTCTTACTATAAATTGTGCTATTATGACTATTCTTTTTTTATATATATCCTTATATACTGTCATCAATCTTATCTTTGGATAAATTCTTATAAAGGCATGTGCAGAGCCAATGGGTAGGGATTTTTAAGGTTTTTGATACACAGTGGGAAGTGGTTCTCTAGAGTGGCTATTTATTTTTCATTATGTCTTTTGTTATACATGGCAGGGTCTGAAGCTGTAAGGAAGCCATCTGCATGTTTTTGTATGTGCTCAGTTCTAAGGATACCTAGAATAATGGTCCTGTGTTGTGCTTATTGAGATTTTTATGGTTGGACAAATAACTGTATGGATGGATATAGGAAGCTGGATAAAACCATTAACTACTTTTTTGGAATGTATTTTATGTATATGATTCTCAGCTCTTTAAAAATACGAAATTAATGGAATTCTGGTGAGTGATATTCTCTAAAGGAGGTGTATATTATTCAGCACCAAATAATAATACAGTTTTCTCCACAAAGGAATAGAAAAAAGTGTATTTGTTATTGAACCTACAATGCTTAGGGTAACACTGAAAGAGAAGATGGATGAGCAAATGTGGGTTAGCAAAGTTGAGAAAAGTTGACAAATTGATGTTCATGATCCTTCACATTCCAGTTTGAAGCCTGTATAAGATGGATTATATTCAGCTAATAATGTATTGGTATGCTGTGATATTCATCCTGGGTTGAGAATATTCTGTCTCTAAAATCAGTCAGATAATTGGAGAACTGTGGCTACTTAAATTTTAGAAATATTTTGGGTTTTTTTCAAAAATGGGCAGAGGACATGAATAGATACTTCTCCAAGGAAGACATACAATTGCCTAACAGACACATGAAAAAATGTTCATTATTAGCCATCAGGGAGATTCATATTAAAACCACACTGAGACACCACCTTAAACCAGTTGGAATGGCCAAAATTAATAGTACAGTAAACAACAAGTGTTGGAGATGTGGAGAGAGGAACCCTCTTACACTGTCGGTGGGAATGCAAGTTGGTGCAGCCACTTTGGAAAACAGTGTGGAGATTCCTTAAAACGTTAAAAATAGAGCTACCCTATGACTCTGCAATTGCACTACTGGGTATTTACCCCAAAGATACAGATGTGGTGAAAAGAAGGCCCAATGTTCATAGCAGCAATGACCACAGTCGCCATACTGTGGAAAGAGCCAAGTTGCCCTTCAGTGGACAAATGGATAAAGGAGATACTTTCCATATATACAATGGAGTATTATGCCTCCATCAGAAAGGATGAATACCCAACTTTTGTATCAACATGGACAGGACTGGAGAAGATTATGCTGAATGAAGTAAGTCAAGCAGAGAGAGTCAACTATCATATGGTTTCACTTACTTGTGGAGCATAACAAATAACATGGAGGACATTAGGTGAAGGAGAGGAGAAGTGAGTTGGGGGAAATTGGAGGGGGAGATGAACCATTAGAGACTGTGGACTCTGAGAAACAAACAGAAGGTTTTGGACGGGTGGGGGATGGGGGTTGGGAGAGCCTGGTGGTGGGTATTAAGGAGGGCACGTATTGCATGGAGCACTGGGTGTGATGCATAAACGACGAATCTTGGAAAACTGGAAAAAAAAAAGAGAAACATTTTGGATTTTTTAAAGATTTTTAAAAAATTTTTGTGTAATCTCTACACCCAACATAGACCTTGAATTTATAATTTCAAGATCAAGGGTTACATGCTCTACTGACTGAGCCAACCAGGCATCCTGAATTTTTAGGAGCTTTGAATTGGATTTACAGTGAATTGCATTTTGAGCCAGTTTGTTACTTATTCTATTAATTTGCAGGTAGTATA
Source organism: Neogale vison (assembly GCF_020171115.1). Lineage (NCBI taxonomy): Eukaryota > Metazoa > Chordata > Mammalia > Carnivora > Mustelidae > Neogale > Neogale vison. Next base: position 39,367,513 of record NC_058098.1, read on the forward strand.
ATTTGATGAAGTAGATTTCAGAACTGGGAACTATTTACTCTCAATTGTTTGAATCTAGCCTAGTGTCTGCCACTTAATGATACTAGGACAGTTGTAGAGAAAAGGTAGTAAATCATTTGAGATGTTATTGGCACTATGTTGTACCTGCTAATCAAATTTTGTGTTACATATAGAGAGCCATAGTGCAGTTTTTAAGACTTTTCAGCAGTGCTGTGTATGTGTGTGTTTAGGTCTGAATTCTTAACTTGAAATTATGGACCCCTAGCTTAAGAGTGAGGATGGTGTGAAGATGGGATGTTCATGAGTTTAATTTTAATGTATATGGTATTATGTGCATTCTGTTGCAGAGAATCCATAGATTTTTATCCTAAGACCTAATAAGGATTAGGACCTGAGCAATTAGGCCCAGGTGAGTTTGGCATTGAAAATGCTGGGTAGGAAATAGTGGAAGGAATACATTGTTGTCATAGACTCAGCCGTGAAAGTATGCCTTACACCTCTGATCTTAGCTCCTTCCTAGGAAGAATGTTTCTTCCGTATTTTGATATGGATTCTCCAGTATTTTAGCAAAATTTTAACTCATTTTATGATAATTATTTTGGAAAGAACAACCAAAACATGGTCTAATTATATGGTAGTTACATAAAAGTATCTCCAAAGCTGATTAAAAACTAAAAAATTTAAATATCTTGAATAGTAGTTTTATAATCAGTTTAATACTAAAGCTAGTTAATTGGCTTTGCTTTTTTTTATCTTAACTTGTTGGTTCGTTCAAGCCCTTCATTTGCTAGGCTACAGGCTACATGCTTATTCTATGTTTCTCCATGTTTCAGAGGTGTTTTGGCTGAATAGAACTGTTTGTTTTTTTTTAAGCCCCATGTAGTTTTTTTTCTTTGAACCAATCAATAAAACAAAGTATCTAGTCTATTAGCAGAATTTATCATTCTGTTAGCACAATTAATTTTATTACATTTGACAACAAAATGACATTTTTTCTTAATGCTTTGGGTAAATTAAATCCATCAACCACAATTGAATCTTTTTTCATTGTTTCTTTTTGTCTTCTCTAGGTTTATTTTATTACTTATTTTCAATTAGTCTAGGTACTGATACTTGTATTATGGCTTCTGGATACATAATTTTGACAACTCTTGTGTTTCTCTTGGTAAAATATTTTCATGGACCCCATCATAATGTCATTTGTCATTGTGTTTGTTGTCTGTTATTTTTCATTTATACCTATCGATAAACAGTTTTCTATCATTGTGTGCTTGCACTACTTTTCCATTCTATATTGACAACCCTTTTATAATTAAAAAACTTAATTTTCTTTGATCATAAATTGAAATTGGGCTGAATGGGTAACTATAGACATAATTATACATGTCAGTAATCATAATTATAGACATCAGTACTATGGCTTCTCTAGGTGCCAACACAATGTTTGAGAAGAAAGTTCTAGGAATAACAGGAGGAGGATTCAGTGAAAAATTCAGGAATAACAGGAGGAGGATTCAGTGAAAAATTCAGTGAATTTTTCATTAAGGGTATGATTGCTAGAAAGGAAAACAGACTTCTTGTGTGAGAAATGAAAACAATGGTGGGAGTACAGTCTTTGGACAGAAAAAGCCAGTAGAAGAATCTTCCTAGTGGACGGCACATAACCCTAGGTTTAGCACAATTCAACAAAATAGGAGTGTTCAAAAGCGTAAAGAAAGAGGGAAAGAAAAGTCCATTTAGAAACAATGAGAGGGGAAGATGTCATATCCAAAGTTTCAGCTATTTTGTGGTCATGTGTAATCAGTGTGGGAATAGTGGCTATCTGGTTCTAGGGTCATATTAAGGTTATTATACTTAATCTGTGTGCAGATATTAATAGGAATAGATCGTATTTACATTTTATATTGATACTCAAAGGAAAGCATACAAAATGTCTCAGCATGTTGTTTCTAGATGTATTAAACTGAAAATAATTATCTGGAAAATAATCAAAAAATTTTCAGTAAAAATTTAGTACATATATATTCTGTGATTGACAAAGGTTAAAATAAATTTATTAAAGTGAGAGAAAATAGGTCCTTGATAAAAAGGCATTAATTATGCCATTAAAAATATTCCACAAAATTTTAGTTCTAATGTGTATTGGTTACTTGTAAATCTGGTTCACATAAAGAGAAGGTAATATTTTAATAAAGTGTATATATATATCTATATATATAATTCTCACCAAAGGAAGATAACTTTTCCCCTTTTTTATTTTTATTTTTTCCTGGCTGTTGTTTTATATTTTATTTCAACATTCTTTGCCAGTTTGGAGAAATGATTTGTCTGCTGCTCTGTGAAGAATACTAAAATGCAATAGGAATATTTTAAATACACAAGTATTAAGAAGAAAGGACAGGCTTATTTCTGAAGGCTTCTCCCTCTCTCTCTCTTATTTGAGAGAGAGAGCATGTTCATACACGCGGAGGGAGGGGCAGAGAGAGAGGGAGAAGCAGACTCCAAGCTGAGCAGGGAGCTAAACTTGGGGCTGATCCCACCACCCTGGGATCACCACAAAAGCCAAAGGCAGATGCCCAACCAACTGAGACGTCCAGACATGCCTACCTTATTTCCTAAAAGATGAGATCTGCTAAATACTTAAAAAGCCTTTATGATAAATGGCTCTTTTTCATTCCTCATGGTATGGATGACTTTGTTGTGTCTGATTTTTTGATTAATTTCATCATTATTGACTTGGAACATTGCATAGGTCCTGTTCTCATTATGACTGATGAGTATACTGGCCAGCTTTTGTTGTGGGATGAGAACTTTATATAAGATGAAAAGACCAGAAACAAATGGAAATTTCACAGGCACTGAAAATGGAACTTGTCAGGAGAAGTTTAGTGTGTAATTTAGTATTACCTTTTTAAATTTTATCAGCAAGATCTGCCGAAGCTTTCCTTGGGAGATTGGCCTCACATTCCTTTCACTGTATGGAGCTGTTCATTCTCCTATAGACCATAAGCCTATATAATAACTTATTTCTATCTTTGGAAGCACTATGAACAAATCTCCATTTTAGCATTTATCAAGTTTGTTAAATTCCTTGTTTATAGGTCAGTCTTCTCCAGTTTTTTAAAGATGAAAACTAAGTGCTTTTTTCCTTTGCATCTCCCCAGGACCCAACTCTGGGTAGATAGGAAAGCTCTGGGAAGGGTATTGAATGGGAGCCTCAGGGAAGTCTCTTGGCCTGTGTTTCATAGTTGAAATATCTGTTAATTTAGGTTAGAATGAGAAGACATTATTTTGACTTGAAAATTATAGTAAGATTCATTCCTTAACCAGAAAAACTATAAAATATTATTATATATAGGTCTTTAATATATATAACATTTAATATTATATACATTTCTTTAATAACATTTGAAATTGAAGAAAGAAATTGGCTCAACTGCTTCAAGTGTCTTAAAAAATTTCTACTGCAGTTCCTACCTTTTATGTCTTATATTTTACTCTTTCTTTACAATTAAATATATCTTCCCTTAATAACAAGTTGATTATCTATGGTATAAACAATGTTATATATTTTAAAACCTTACTTTTTTGTCTTTTTGGTATCTTTGGCTAGGGAATCCACAGACATGACTAATGAAAAGAGATTATTTGCTTTCACCTAATTCAACCTTAAGCCTTCAGTCTGGCTTCATTTAAACAAGTCAAGATAGCTGTCTTCCTGACTTTACACTAATCTTGAGAGGAGATTCCATAGCCTCTTTAGTAATCTATTCACCAATTTTATTATTTTTTGTTGTTGTAGTGAAGCTCATTTTAGAAAGCTTTTTAAATCCATGGTACCCTCTTCTCAAAACAAACTGAATTAATTTGTTACTAATCTGCAGCCTATAAAAGTTCTCTATCATTTTAACATTTCAACATTTTAATTATAAATTTAGAATCACCATGCCTAGTTACAGTTGTGTCATAGTTACAATTATCTTTCTGAAAAAATAATGTAAGAAATGGTTGTTTTTTCACATATAACCAGGAATCCTTCTCAACTTACTTGAAAAAGTGCAGGTGTGACACATATCTATGTTTTTGCTAGGTTTCACTACTTCTTTTGGATCCATTTCCAAAATGAAATAGAGAAACAATATTTTAAGAAATGTATTCCCCCTTGGTTTCTTATTCTGACTTTTTCAGATGCAATTTTTATTTTCAATATTGCTTAACTGTGGAATGCTATAATTTCTAACCCATTATCTGTATTTCCTCCAGGTTATTAGCTCAATAACCTGAATAAGAATTGATTCTTATATACTGAAAGTGACATTTCTTACCTATATAATCTGTTAATCCAGTTTTGAGTTCCCATTAAATTTCCATCATCAATGGCAAGGTAAATTATAATCACTGAAAATTTGCTCCACACATTTTTAAAAGTTGCATTTAGAATCCAGTTTATTTATACACACTATTTATTTTTATATTTTAGATTGCTTTCTAACATCCATGTAGTGAGGTAAGTCATTAAGTTGAAATTAACCTTTCCATAATTTCTGCTTTCTCTATACTTTTTCTTTTGAAAATTGGTTATTATATGATTGCTAAGACTTGCTGATTGCCAGCTACTGAGAGACAATGTCTAAAACACAGTTTCTGACTGGAATAAATGAAATTGCTTTGCAATAGTCAAGGTAATTTCTCCCTAAGGGTCATTGTGGGATTTTAACTCTTGAATTCTGCGGAGTTGGATGTTTTGCGCATTGCTGGGAGTTTATTATCAAAGTTGTTAAGATATTGATTTCAAACCATACCCAATTCTGTTTAACTTTAAGGGAATATTAATGTATACTCCTTTTGCTCTATTTCTTGAAACAAACTAGTACATAGATGAAATCAGGGTGACTGACTCTCAAACTGGACCAATTTAAACTATCAAGGATAGAATAGAAGAAATGAGAAAGGACCAAGTATGGCTACTTATTCATGCTATAAAGGTCTTTTTGTAGAATCTTTAGAGTGAGGTGCAGATGGACTTGAATTCTTTCACAAATACCACCTTCTATTTTGACTGACTTGCAAATTACACGTCCTCACAGAAATAAGACATTTCCACTTTGCCTTGCCTAATAGTCATGAGCGTTTTGGTTAAGGACAATACTTCCCTGGATAGCAGGAATGTGTCTGACTCATACTTGTATTCTTAATGCCTGACATATAATATCTACTCAGTAATTCAAGAAATAAATGAATGAATGCATTGATGAATGAATGAAAACCCTAAATTATATGGGTGGAAATTCTAAATTATTAGGCTGTGTTATCTTGCCTGTCTTCTGCTGTATGCAGTCTCTTCCTACCAGGTAAGTCCTCATTAGGACATGAAACTCTGGACTCTAATCTCTCATCTCAGTCATCATGATTTTTAGAAAGGAACTGACCTCCTTAAGAAATCGTGGTAAGTGCATTTGTATAGACTTCAATGGAATTAACTCATGATTTTTGGTTCAAATCTTATCATTATTTTTATTTTAGTTTATTACTGAATAATGTATCAATAGCGAGAAATTTACTAATGAATGGTAAGGTGCAAATGACATTGATTGTCTCTTGTGGTTTTATATTTTTTGAGAGAGAATTGTTTTAAAAATATTTTGTTCTGGCTTGGGATGCCTGGGTGGCGTAGTCCATCAAATGTCCAACGCTTGGTGTCATTTCAGGTCTTGATCTCAGGATTGTGAGTTTGAGCCCATGCCCAGCATGATGCCTACTTAAAATTTTTTTTTGTGCGTGATAGTTATAGGATTTTGAAGTTTTTAGAAAGAAATATGGATTATAGGAAAGATTTTCATGAAAATATGGGAGAGGCAACAAAACTTTCCTTAGCTCCCATGATGAGTTTTTACTTTTCTCTTTGACTATTTCTAGTGTGTGTGTGTGTGTGTGTGTGTGTGTGTTTATATGGGTGTACATTTCTTTATCTGTGCCATAAAATAGGTTCTCCAAATTTCAATTGGTTTTCTGTTTCTGTCTCACTAACAATAGCTTTTTCTTTAGAGAATAGTATCTATATACAGGGCTTCAAATATCACTTCTGTGAAACTAATTAGAGTATTTTTCTTTGGTTTTAATCTTACAATTGAGTCCTTACAATTGAGTGCATTATTATCACAGTATCCAATGTATATTTCTACCTAAGATCTATAGTCCAAGCTTATCATTTAAACCATTTAAACCAAGCTTATCATTTAAACCATTTAAACCAAGCTTATCATAAAACCCAGTTTTTATCTTATTATTCAGTAGTTCAGAAACATAGATTCACCTTTGACTCTACCTATTTTATCTTGTCCCAATTTTTTTTTTCTTTTTTGGGGGTATGTGGTCGCTTTTGTATGCTTTCTGTTTTCCACTGTCCTTCTCCCAACTCAGTCACTTATCACCCTCATAATCTTTTTTCTCATAGCTAATTAACTGTTTTTCTGGTCTACCTACTACCTCCTTGATCAAATATGAACTGTATACAAGTGTTTACTTCACCATACTGCTTTTCCCTAAAAAATCGTCAGTGCCTTACATTGCCTATAGTTAATATAGAAACTCATTAGCTTGGAGTTCAAGATCTTCTTTAATTTTTCCCTGTGCTGGTTTTGATTCCAGTCATTCAGCTTCTGATATCAACCACTCTAAGGCATAGGTACTGTTCAACATGGCTTTTTCACTTTTTGCTTATGCCTCTTTACTATCTAACTCCTACAATTTCTCTTTCGTGAAGCTGGCCCATTCCAGCATGCAAGGTTGTTGCTGCTGTTGTGTTTTTGCCCTCAGAATTTCTGTATTACTTACCTAAGCCATTTATTTAGCAATGAATCCTATATAATGTTTTGACATTTTAAAAATATTTTTGTACTGAATCATTTGTTTCCAGTGTTCCTTTTTTCCTAAATGATTATATCTGTTTCTTTATAAACTAACTGTAAGGTTCTTAACAGAGTCCTTAAGAGTGGAAACTGTATCTTCTGTCTTTGAATATTGTTATAAAAATATTTATTACAAAGATAAAACCTCAAAAGTCCCATAATCCCATAATTACATTCAAGTTTTCAGTGAATTATACCTTTTGTAATATTTTCCATGTATCTGGAAAATATTAATTCAAGAAATATTGAAAACTTTAATAAGATTATTCTGTATGCCAAGAACAGATTTTAGATGCTGCTCACTTTAGTGTAGTACAATATGTAGTGTAATAACCAGTCATATCAATTGATAAAGCAAGTCAATTGAATAATTTGTCAGTGAAAAGAAGTAGCAAATTAAATTTGGGTGTATCCAAATTGAACATAGTCTGGAGACTGACATCCTCATTTTTACTTCTAAAAATAACTCTGGGAGCTTCCATTAGAGAAGCCCGTATAATTAATTTAAGGTAATAAGATTGTGCAACAGATGATTCATAGTCTCTAAATATGAAAATAATAAAGCATTTTTAAAAGAAAGTCAAATGACGTAGAGGCTGTATTTTTAAAACTATGGGTGCTCATCAGTCTATAAACACTATAAATATTTAAACATTGAATTAATGAATGAATGGATGAATTAATGAATGAATGAAATACCAACTAAAGAGATGCTATGATAAATTCAGAAGTGGTTTTTAAGTGTTGCAGCATTTGTAGTAGAAAGAGCAATCTAATAAGAGATAAAAGTACAGGTGTCTTTAAAAAAATCACAGACTTTATTTTCTAGAGCAGTTTGGTTTACAGGAAAATTGAGCAAAGAGTGCATTTTCCAATAGCCCATTGCACATATCCCACTGCACACATTTTCCCATATTATTTACATCTTACATTAGTGTAAGATTATTAACATATTTCACTGCTCCCCGAGCTTCACCTACTTACGCTGCCTCTGTGTTCCTTCCCCAATGACTGGCTCTTACCGATCTCTTTATTGTTTCTTTGTTTTGGCTTTTCCAGAATGTCATATTTGGAACGAGACTGTAAATTGCCTTTGAAAACTAGCTTCTTTCACTTGGCAGTATGCATTTAAGGTCCCTTCATATTGTTTCATTACTTGGTAACTCATTTCCTTTATTTTAAAAATTCAGGTATAATTGACATATGTTAATTTCAAGTGTAGAACGTAATGGTTTGATACTTGTATATATTGTGAAACGAGCACCACAATAAGTCTAATTAATATCCATTCATTACATATTTACAAAATGTTTTCTTGTGGTAAAGACTTTTAAGATCTACTCTTTTCAGCAACTTTCAGATATGCTGTACAATATTATTAACAGTCAATACTGCTGTACATTACATCTTCCTGTGACTTATTTAATTATAACTGGAAGTTTGTACCTCTTGCCTTCACCCATTTTGCCTACCCATTACCACCAGTTCGTTCTCTATATCTGAGCTTATTTTTAAGATCCATGTGTCAGTGAGATCATAAAATATTGCTTTCCTCTGACTTACTTTACTTAGCATAATGCCACTGAGGTCCATCCATATTTTCACAAATGGCAAGATTTCATTCTTTTTTAATGGGTAAATACTATTTCTTGAGGGGGGGAGGAAGAGGGGAAAGGGGAAAGGAAAAAGAGAAGAGGGGAATGGAGAGGTGTGGAGAGTGGGAGAGGGGAGGGAGAGAGAGATAGATCTATTTCACTTCTTTATACAGTCATCCATTGATGGACACAGTTTGTTTCCGTATCTTGGCTATTTTAAGTAATGCTGCAATGAACCTGGGGGTGTATAGATCTTTTGGAATTAGTGTTTTAATTTTCTCCCACCCATAGTGGAATTGATGGATCATATGGTATTCTCTATTTTTCTGAAGAATCTCCATACTGTTTTCCACTGTGGCTGCACTAATTTATATTCTCACCGACAGTGCAGAGGGTTCCCTTTTCTCTACATCCTCATCAATACTACTACTACTACTACTACTACTACTACTACTACTACTACTTCTTCTTCTTCTTCTTCTTTTTTTTTTTTTTTGATAATAGCTATTCTAACAGGTATGAGGTGATATCATATTTTGGTTTGGATTTGCATTTACCTGATAATTAGTGGTGTTGAGCATCTTTTCATGTGTGTTGACTTTATGTTTTCTTTGGAAAAATGTCTATTCAGGTCCTCTGCTCATTTAAAAAATCAGATTGTTCATTCTTTGGCTATTGAGTTGTGAGTTTTTTATTATTAACTCCTTATCAGATATTATTTGTAAATATTTTCTCTCCCTTAGTAGCTTGCCTTCATTTTGTTGATGATTTTTTGTGCAAAATATTTTAACTTTGACATAGTCCCACTTATTTATTTTTGCTTTTGGAGTCAGATCCAAAATAAATCATTGCCAAGACTGATGTCAAGGATTTTACTGCTTGTTTTCTGCTGGGAGTTTTATGATTTCAGGTCTTATGTTCAAGTCTTTAACTCATTTTGAGTTAATTTTCTTGTGTATGGTGTAAGCTAGAAGTCCAGTTTCATTCTTTTTCATGTGCTGCACAGATAACTCATTCCTTTTTATTGCTGAGAAATATTCCACTGCATGGATTATTATCACAGCCTATCTATTCACCTATTGAAGGGCATCTTGGTTGCTGCCACTTGTTAGCATTTGTGAATAAATATGTTAACATTTGTGTACAGATTTGAAGTTTTTTATTGTGGGAAATATGTGTAACATAAAATTTAGCATCCTAATCATTTCTAAGTATGCTGTTCAGTAGTATTCAGTATATTCATATTGTTAAGCAAACCTCTCCAAAAATTTTTCATTTTGAATAACTGAAACTCTATACCTACTAAACAACAATTTCCCATTTCCCCTTTCCCCTGGCAATTAATATTCTAATTTCTGTTTTTATGAATTGGCTACTCAAGGTTTTTCATGTAAATGGAATCATACAGTATTTCCTTGGTGTGACTAGCTTATTTAATATAATGTCCTTAGGGTTTATTCATGTTGTAGCACATGTCAGACTTTCTTTCCTTTTTAAGGCTGAATAATATTCCATTGTAGGTATACACATTTTCTTTATTTGCTCATCTGTTGATGGATACTTGGGTTGCTTCTACCCCTTGGCTATTGTGATAATAGTGTTGCTATGAACATGGGTGTGCAAATATTTCTTCAAGATTTTGCTTTCAGTTGTTCGGGTATTAATCCATAAGCGGAATTACTGGTTCATGTGATAATTCTATTTTTAAGTTTTTAAGGAATCACCATGATGTTTTTCATAGTAGCTGTACCATTACATTCCCACCAACAGTGTATAAGGATTTTGATCTCTCCACATTGTATGATCATCATTGGTTATTTTTCTGTTTGTTTGAGAGTAAACATCCTAATGAGTATGAGGTGATATTTCCTTGTGGTTTTGCTTTTCTCTAATGATTAGTGATGTTGAACATCCTATCACATGCTTATTGGCCATTCGTATATCATCTTTGGAAAAGTGTCTCTTCAAGTCCTTTGCTCATTCACTTTTATTTTTAAAATTCAAAATAAAAAAAATCTAGGATTTTCTATATATAAGATCATATCCTCTGCAAAAAGAGAAAGTTTTACTTCCTTGTTCCTGATTTGAATCAGATTTTGTATTTCTTTTTTGCCTAACTTCTCTGGCTAAGACTTCCAGTACTATATTTATTTATTTTAAAAGATTTTATTTTTTTAGAAAGATAGAAAAAGAGAGTGAGAGTGAGAGCCCATGCACAGGGGAGGGGCAGAGGAAGAGGGAGAAGCAGACTCCCTACTGGGAGTCTCCATCAGTGAGCCAGATCTGGGGCTCGAACCTAGGACTCTGAGATCATGACCTGAGCCAAAGGCAGACACTTAACCCACCGAGCCATGCGGGTGCCCTCCAGTACTATGTTGAAAGGGAGTAGTGACAATGAGCATATTTGTCTTGTTCCTGATCTTAGAAGAAAAGCTTTCAACCATTCACCATTAAGTATGGTACTAGCTGTGGGCTTGTTACATATGGACTTTATCATGTTGAGGTACGTTTCTTCTATATTCAATTTGTTGAGAGTTTTTTTTTCTCTTTATCATGACAGAATATCCTAGAATATTGAATTTTATTAAATGTGCTTTCTGCATCTGTTGAGATGATTATGATTTTATTTCACTCTGTGACTATGGTATACCACATTGATTCATTTGCATATGTTGAACCCTCCTTGTATCCCAGGGATAAATGCCACCTGGTAGTATTGGATCCATTTAGTGTGTTGTTGAACTCAGTTTACTAATATTTTGTTGGGAATTTTTTTCTGTCTATATTTATCAGGGAGATTGGCCTTCATTTTCTTTCCCTGTAGTGTCCTTATCTGACTTTGGTATCAGTAATGCTGGGCTTGTAAAATGAGTTGGGCAATGTTCTCTTTTTCAGTTTTTTGGGAGAGGGTAGCAGGAGTGGCATTAATTCTTTAAAAGTTGGGTAGAATTCACCTGTGACGCCATCTGGTTCTGCGATTTTCTTTGTTGGGAAGTTTTGATTACTGATTCATTGTTCTTATTATTCTGTTTAGATTTTCTGTTTCTTCATGATTCAGTATTGATAGGATGGATATTCCCAGAAATTTATCCACTTTTCTACAGTATCTAAATTATGGATACACAGTTGTTCATTATTGTGGTTGTTCACGATAGTCTCTTATGATCCTTTGTATTTCATCAGTTGTGGTGTCTTTTCTTTCATTCCTAATTTTATTAAGCATTTTTTCTTTTTCTTCCTCAGTCTTTATGAAGGTGATCTGTTTTATCTTAAAAAAAAAAAACAGCTCTTAATTTTATTGATCTTTTTCATCTTTGTTATTTCCTTTATTTCACTAATTTTGTTCTTAGTGGGTTTTTTTGTTTTGTTTCTAGTCATTTTGAGATGTCAAGTAAGGTTGTTCATGGAGATTTCTTGTTTCCCTAATGTAGGCATTTATTACTACAGAGTCTCCTCTTTGAACTGTTTTGCTGCTCCCATAAATTTTGGTATGTTGTGTTTCCATTTTCATTCGTTTAGAGGTATATTTTGACTTCCTTTTTGATTTCTTCTTTCACCATTTCTTCTCTCCCATTTAAATTTCTTCTTCAAAATATATTTAATTTCCATGTATTTGTGAATTTTCCAGTTTTCCTTCTGTTACTGATTTCTAGTTTCATATTGCTGTGGTTAGAAAAGATACTTGGTTTAATTTTAGTCTTCTTAAATTTATTAAGATTGTTTTGTTTCCTAACATATACATCCTAGAGAATGCTCATGTGCAGTTGAGAAGAATGTGTATTCTCCTATTGGGTGGAGTGTTTTGTATGTGTCTATTTGGTCTGAAGTATGTTTCAGTCTAATTTTTCTATATTAATTTTTTTTGTCTGGATGATATATCCAGTTTTGAGAATGGGATATTGATATTCCCTACTATTGTGTTATCTGTTTTCCCCTTCGGATCTGCTGATATTTGCTTAAATGTATGTAGCAGCTCCAGTGTTGGTTGCATATTTATTGATAATTGTTATATCCTTTTGATTAATTTATCCCTTTATTATTATATAATCTTTTTCTCTTATTTCTGTTTTTGTCTTAAACGTCTAATTTGTCTGAAATAAGTATAGGTCCTCCTCTTGTCTTTCCTTTTGAATGGAAGATCATTTTCCTTTCCTTTCCTTTCATCCTTTGTGTATCCTTTACAGCTAAAGTGAGTCACTTACAGGCAGCATATAATTCAGTTTTGTGTTCCTGGTGTTTTTAAATTTTTTTTTCCCCATTCAACCACTTTATGCCTTTTCATTGGAGAATTCAATCCATTTACATATAAAGTAGTTATTGATGGATAAGTGCCACTAGTACCATTTTATTAGTTGTGTTCTTGCTGTTATGTAGTTCTTTGTTCCTTTCTTTCTCTCTTGTATTCCTTTGTAAACTGATGATTTCTGATAGTCATATGCTTTGATTTCCTTCTCTTTATCTTTTGAGTATCGAAGTAGGTTTTTGTTTTATGGTCATCATGAGGCTTACATAAAACATCTTATAGATTAGCAGTCTATATTAAGCGGATAGCAACTTAATCTGAATTTCATACTAAAACTCCACCCTTTCATTCCACCTCCCCAATTTTCTATTGATGTCACAATTTACATCTTTTTTTGTATATCCATTAAAAATATATTGTAACTGTAGTTATTTTTAAAATACTTTTTCCTTTAACCTTTATACTAGAGTTAAGTGATTAACCTATCACTCGAATCCAGTATTAAAATGTTCTGATTTTGACTTTATAGTTACCTTTATCAGTGTGTTTTATATTTTCATATGTTTCCATATTACTAATCAGTTTCCTTAAATTTCAGACTGATGAATTCTTTTCAGCATTTCTTGTAAGACAAGTCTAGTGGTGATGAATTCCTCAATTCTTAGTGGTCAAGTAAAGTGTTTATCTCTCCATTTCTGAAGGGCAACTTTTCTAGGTAATGTATTCTTGTTTGGCAGTTTTTTTCTTTCAGTACTTTGGATATATCTTCCCACTCCTTCCGGACTTGCCTGGTTTCTTCTGAAATCCACTGACAGTTTTATGAAGTTTCCCTTGTATGTGAGCAGTTTTTTTTCACTTTCTTCTTTTAAAATTCTGTCTCTGATTTATAGTTTTATTATAACTTTTTTACAGAAGATCTTTTTGAGTTGAAATTTTTTTGAGTCCCTAGGGGCTACCTGAACTTGAAAGTCCAAATCTTTCTCTAGATATGGGAAGTACTCAGCCATTATTTCATAAATTTTTTTTTTTGCCTTTCTTCTCCCTTTGTAGTCCAATAATGCGTAGATTGTATCTTATAGCTCACAAAGGTGTTTTTTTTCACTATTTTTCATTTTTCTTTGTTCTCTTCTGGCTTCAAATGATCAGCTTCCTACTTTACAGATTGTTTCTTCTTGACCAAGTCTGCTATTGTTGCTTTCTATTGCATTTTAAAATTTTATTTATTGTATTCTTCAGCTCTAGCATTTCTAGGTTGTGTATGTGTGTGGGAGTTCTTTATCATTTCAATATTAATTCCTTATAAATATGGTTTGCATACTTTCACTAATTGCATAGGTCATCTTTTTACTGTGTTGATTGTTTCCTTTGCAGAGGTTTTAAATTTGGTGTTATCCACTTTCTTTTTTCTTTCTTTCTTTCTTTCTTTTCTATTTTTTACTTTTGCTCCTTTTGCTTTTGGTGTTACAAACCAGAAAATCCTTGCCAAATCCAGTATTATGAAGCTTTCCTTCTTTATTTTCTTCTCAGTTTTATAATTATCATGCCACTTTTGGGGCATAGTTTTTCAACTTATTTTGGTAAACACCAAGGTGTTTGATTGTTGGGTCATATGGCAACACTATGTTTATATTTGTAAGAAACTGCCAATTAGTCTTCGAAAGTGGCTATACCAATTTGCATTTCTACCAGCAGTGAATGAGAATTTCTGTCACAATTTAGTGTTGTTAGTGTTTGGGGTTTTAATCATTCTACTAGATATGCAGTGATCTCTCATTGCTGGTTTAACTTGCAATTCCCTCATGACATATGATGTTGAGCATCTTTTTATATGCTTATGTGCCACCTGTATGTCTTCCTTGCAGAAATGTTTATTCAGATCCTTAGCTCACTTTTTAATTGGATTGTTTTCTTATTGTTGAGTTTTAAGAGTTCTTATATATTTTGTATAACTGTGTTTTATCGGATACTTAATCTTAGTCTTTGGCTTGCTTTTCTACTTTTTTAAGCACTTTTATAGAGCAGAAGTTTTAATTTTAACAAAGTTCATTTTATCATCTTTTTCAGTCATGGATCATGCTTTTGTTGTGGTATTTTAAAAAAAAAAAGTCCTCACCAACCCCAAAATCACCTAGATTTTTTCCTTTGTTAATTCCTAGAAGTTTTATACTTGTTTATTTTCTTTTTAAGGCTATGATCCATCTTGAGTTTATTTCCGTGAGCAATATAAGATCTAGATTTTTTTTAAAAGCATGTGGATGACTAGTAATTCTAGTACCAGTTGTTGAAAAGACTGTTCCTCACTGCTATCTTTGCTGTTTTGTCAAATATCGGTGAGTGTATTTGGGTGAGTATATTTCTAGATTATATTTGTTATTCCACTGATTTATGTATTTATTTCTTCATCACTGTTACACTCTCTTGATTACTGTAACTTCACAGTATCTTAAATTGGGTAGTGCCAGTACTCTGACTTTGTCCTCTTTCAATATGTTTTAGTGATTCTGTATCTATTACATTTTGGCATAAACTTTACAATTAGTTATAGTAAGTATCCATTAAATAACTGAGATTTTGTTTGGGATTGCAATGAATATATAGATCAAATTGGGAAAACTGACATTTTGAGAATATTGAGTCCTCTTATCCATGAACATGGAATATCTACTTTTTAATTTTTTTAATCTGAAATTTGTAATTTTTCTCATATACGTCTTATACCTATTTTGTTAGATTTATACCTAAGTTTGTAATTTTTTATGTCATTGTACTTATGTAAATGATGCTATATTTTAGTTGTAAATTCCATTTGTTCATTGCTAGCATATCAGAAAGTAATTGATTTTAATATATTAATCTTATATCCTATAACCTTGCTGCAACTGCTTATTAGTTCTAGAAATTTTTTTGTTATTGATTCTTCGGGATTTTCTACTTAGACAATTAAATCACCTGTGAACAAAAAAATATTCTTTTCTTCTCAGTTTGTATACTTTTTATTTTATTGGTCTTACCATATTAGTTAGGACTTCAAGTATGTTGAATAGGATTGGTAGGATAGATAGATTTTTTTTAGATAGGATAGATAGATTTTTTTTAATGTTTTAATTTTTTATTTTTTAATTTTTTTTTGGCAAAGCCTACAGTAATAACCTATGGAAGTAACTATCCCTTGCCCCAAAAGAAAGGAGATTGTGTGCTGCCCAAAAAGACAAATGTGTATCTTTACGCTGTCTAGAAAGACACCCACCACCCCACTGCCGAAGATAATCAGAAAACAAACAAACACAAACTGACAGTTTAGCTTTCCAAAAAAAAAAAATACACTTTCTTTATCCAACCCCAACCTTTATCTTCAAACACAAGAAAGGAACAGACATTGCTGCTCAAGACAGGAAAAGCACAACCACCAGCATAACTGTACCTCCACCACCAAATCGCTCAAGAGAAGAAAACAGTAATTCAGGACAGGCAAATTAAAACCATTCTACACGTGGTCAAAAGAAAATGTCTAAAACGATCACTTTCATGATCCTCATCTTAAGAAAGCATCTAGTGTGGTGCCTGTATGGCTCACTTGGCTGAGAAATCAACTCTTGGTTTTGGCTTAGGTCCTGATCTTATCAAGGTCCTGGGATTGAACCCTGTGTCAGGCTCTGCACTCAGTGGAGAGTCTGTTTGAGGATTCTCTCTCTCCCTCTGTCACTTTCTCTTTCTCAAATAAATCTTTAAAAAAAAGTCTAGTTTCTCATCATTGAGTATGATGCTAACTGTTGGTTTTTTTGGTAGATGTTCTTTATTGAGTTCAGGAAATTACCTTCTGTTAGTTTTCTGAGAATTATTTTCATTTTTATCATTAATGGATATTGGAGTCTGTCAAGTGCTTTTCCTGCCTTTAGTAATATGATATGTGTTTTCTTTACTGTGCCGATGTGATGGATTAGGTTAATTGGTTTTTAAATGTTGAATCAGCCCTGCATTCTTGGCATAAATCCAACTTTGGTTATAATGTACAATTTTTTAAATCCATTGTATTCAATTTGTTAATGTTTTGTTAAGGATTTTCACATCTATGTTCATGAAAGGTATTTGTAGTTTTCCTTCTTGTAATATCTTTTTCTGGCTTTGGTATTAGGGTAATGCTGACCTTATTGAATGAATTAGATAGTATTCCTTTTGATTATATGTTCTGTAAAAAAAATTTTAGAGAATTGGTATTGTTTTTCCCTTAAGTATTTGGTAGAATAAACCAGTAAACTTATCTGGGACTAGTGTTTTCTATTTTTGAGGGTGATGATGATAATAATAATAATTTTTGTTAACCTATAATGTATTATTTGTTTCAGGGATACAGGTCTGTGAATCATCAGTCTTAAACAATTCACAGCACTCATCATAGCACATACCCTCTCCAATGTCTATCACCCACCCACCCCCTCCAGCAACCCTCAGTTTGCTTCCTGAAATTAATAATCTCTTATTATTTGTCTCCCTATCTGGTCCTATCTTGTTTCACTTTTTTTCCCTTCCCCTTACGACCCCACCCTGCCTCTAAAATTCCTCATATCAGAGAAATTATATGATAGTTCTCTTTCTCTGATTGACTTATTTCACTTAGCACAATGTAGTTCCATCCACATTGTTGCTTAGCACCTTCTAGTTCCATTCACATTGTTGCAAATGGCAAGAATTTTTTTTGATGGCTGCCTAGTACTCCATTGTGTGTGTGTGTGTGTGTGTGTGTGTGTGTGTATGTGTGTGTACACTACAACTTCTTTATCCATCCATCTGTTGATGGACATGTAGGCTCTTTCTATACTTTGACTATTGTGGACATTGCTGCTACGAACATTCAGGTGCATGTGCCCCTTCAGATCACTACATTTGTATCTTTAGGGTAAATACCCAGTAGTTCAATTACTGGGTTGTAGGGTGGCTCTACTTTCAACTCTTTGAGGAACCTCCATACTGTTTTCCAGAGTGGCTGTCCCAGCTTGCATTCCCACCAACAGTGTAGGAAGGTTTCTCCTTTCTCCATATCCTCGCCAACACCTGTCATTTCCTGACTTGTTAATTTTAGCCATTCTGACTGATGTGAGGTGGTATCTCATTGTGGTTTTGATTTGTATCTCCCTGATGCTGAGTGAGTGGAGCACTTTTTCATGTGTCTTTTAGCCATTTGGATGTCTTCTTTGCAGAAATGTCTTCTGCCCGATCCTTGATTGGATTATTTGTTTTGTGGGTGTTGAGTTTGATAAGTTCTTTGTAGATTTTGGATACTAGCCCTTTATCTGATATGTCATTTTCAAACATCTTCTCCCATTCTATTGGTTGTCCTTTGGTTTTGTTGATTGTCCTTTGCTGTGCAAACTTTTGATCTTGATGAATTCCCAGTAGTTCAATTTTGCCCTGACTTCCCTTGCCTTTGGTGATGTTTCTAGGAAGAAGTTGCTGTGGCTGAGGTGGGAGAGGTTGCTTCCTGTGTTCTCCTCAAGGATTTTGGTGAATTCCTGTCTCACATTGATGTCTCTCATCCATTCTGAGTCTCTTTTTGTGTGTGGTGTAAGATAATGGTCCAGTTTCATTCATCTGCATGTGACTGTCCAATTTTCCCAAAACCATTTGTTGAAGAGGCTTTTTTCCATTGGACATTCTTTCCTTCTTTGTTGAAGATTAGTTGACCATCAAGTTGAGGGTCCATTTTGGGGCTCTCTATTATGTTTCATTGATCTATGTGTCTGTTTTTGTGCTACTACCATACTGTCTTGATGATTACAGCTTTGTAATGGAGTTTGGAGTCTGGAATTGTGATGCCACCAACTTTGCTTTTCTTTTTCAACATTCCTCTGGCTATTTGAGGTCTTTTCTGGTTCCATATAAATTTTAGGATTATTTGTTCCATTTCTTTGAAACAAATTGATGGTATTTTGATGGGGATTGCATTAAATGTGTAGATTGCTCTAGGTAGCATAGACATTTTTACAATATTTGTTCTTCTAATCCATGAGTATGGAATGCTTTTCCATTTCTTTGTGTCTTCCTCAATTTCTTTCATGAGTACTCTAGTTTTCTGAGTACAGATTCTTTGCCTCTTTGGTTAGATTTATTCCTAGGTATCTTATGGTTTTGGGTGCAATTGTGAATGGATTGACTCCTTAATTTCTCTTTCTTCTATCTTGTTGTTGGTGTATAGAAATGCAACCGATTTCTGTGCATTGATTTTATATCCTGACACTTTACTGAATTCCTGTATGAATTCTAGCAGTTTTAGAGTAGAGTCTTTTGGGTTTTCCACATAAAGTATCATATCATTTGCGAGAGTGAGAGTTTGACAACTTCTTTGCTAATTTGGATGCCTATTATTTCTTTCTGTTGTCTGATTGCTGAGGGTAGGACTTCTAGTACTATGTTGAATAGCACTGATGATAGTGGATAGCCCTGCTGTGTTCCTCACCTTAGCGGAAAAGCTCTCAGTTTTTCCCCATTGAGAATGATATTCACTGTGAATTTTTCATACATGGCTTTGATGATATTGAGGTATGTACCCTCTATCCCTACACTGTGAAGAGTTTTGATCAAGAAAGATGCTATACTTTGTCAAATGGTTTTTCAGCTTCTATTGAGAGTATAATATGGTTCTTGTTGTTTCTTTTATTAATGTATTATATCACACTGATTGATTTGCAGATGTTAACCAACCTTTCAGCCCAGGAATAAATCCCACTTGGCTGTGGTGAATAGTCCTGTTAATGTACTATTGGATCCTATTGGCTAGTATTTTGTTGAGAATTTTTACACCTGTGTTCATCAAAGATATTGGTCTGTAATTCTACTTTTTGATGAGGTCTTTGTCTGGTTTTGGGATCAAGGTCATGCTGGCCTCATAAAATGAGTTTGGAAATTTTCCTTCCACTACTCGAAGAGTAGTGGCCCGACTGTGCCAGGAATCACAGTTTATGGCAACCCCGAGCTGAAAGCCTCCTACTTGTCTCTTTCTTTGCAGCTGGCTTACCCACTCTGATTTTTGGGAGCTCTGCCACACACAGGCACCCCCAGTCTTTCTGTGTCCCTGAGGGACTTGAGACCACATTGTCCCCTTGAGGGCTCTACTCCGCTGCTTAGCCTCTGGAGTGACGTCCCTCAGTGGAGCAGACTTCTAAAAATTCCAGTTTTGTGCTCCGCTCCTCTACTGCTTGCCTCCCTGCCCCTGCAGTCTATCTTCCTATATATCACCTCGGATTCACTTCTCCCCATGTCCTACCTTCCAGAAAGTGGTCACTTTTCTGTTCATAGAATTACTGCTGTTCTTCTCTTTGATCTCCTATTGAGTTTGTAGGTGTTTAGAATGGTTTGATAACTATCTAGCTGAATTCCTGGGACCCATTGAAATTTAGGTCTCCTACTTCTACTCCTCTGCCATCTTGCTCCTCCCCCCCTCACCAGAGTGATAATTATTGAATCAATTTCTTTTAATATAGGCTTATTCAGAATGTCTATTTCTTCTTATATAAGTTTTTATAGGTTGTATCTTTCAAGTAATTTGTCTGTTTTTTCCCAGTTATCAGATAAAGTTGTTCCTAATACACTGTTACTAATATTTTATCTGTGGGATTGGTAGTGATCTCCCCTCTTTCATTTCTGATATTAGTAATTTGTTTTCTTGGTTAGCCAAATAGGAGTTTTTCACTTTTGTTGATCTTTTCACGTGGCAGAGTTTTCTTTTTTTTCCCCTTTTTTTGGGGGGGGGTGCGATCTACTGGTTTCCATTTTTATTTTTGCTCTGGTTATTTCTTCTGTTTATTTTAGATTTACTTTTTTTTTTTAGGTACTAATGTGGAAGGTTAAAAAATTGGTTTTGGGTCCTACTTTTCTAATAGATATATCCAATGATATAAACTTCCTTCTAAGTAATGTTTTTGTTGCATCCCAGAAATTTTGATAGGTTGAACTAAATAATAAAATTACAACTATCATTATTTTTCTGTTGAGACTTATTTGACTCATGTATTATTTAAAAGTGTGGTGTTTAATCTGTATTTGGAGACATTCTAGCTCTGTTATTGATAGGCATTTTTCATTTCTGTTGCAATGTTTTTTTATTAGTGTTTTATATTTCCAACATTTTCTAGGAATTTTTTCCCTAGAATTTGTATCTCTCAACTTGTATTATCTATCTATTCTCACATGTTGTCCCTGTTTTTTCATTAGCGCTCTTGATGTATTATTTTAAATGCCTGGTCTAATAATTCCAAAATCTCTGACATACCAGAGTCTGGTTCTCATGCTTTGTCTCTTCAGACTATGCTTTTTTCCCTGTTAGCATGCTTTGTAATTATTTTGAAACTGGGACATGCTGTATCAAGTAAAAGGAAGTGAAGTAAACAGGACTTTAATGTTTTATGTAGCTTGGAGTTAGGCTGTGTTACCATTTACTGTAGCTGTAGGTGTATAAGGCTAAAATTTCCTCTAATGTCATTTTTCTTAAATCTTTTGTCTTTGGATTTCCTTAAAGATTCCTTCCTAAATAGGGCCTAGGTCTTGCTGATCTTCCCCTGTCCTGCCCCTCCTCCCCCCAGCTATAATCCACTGTTATGTAGGAGCCTGGTACTGATGTGGTTAAAAGTGTAGGGAGAGAGGAATCCTCTGGTCTTATGATTAAGTTTCATTTTTTTAATGTGAAACTTTTACATTCACAAGAACTTATACTCTTTCCATTGTAGGTGCAGTGGCTGGAGTTGGGCTTTTCCCTTACTGCATGACAAAAGCTAAAGGAGGCTAGAGTTGGGTATTTCCCTTCCTTGAAATTGATTAGGCTCTGATAAAACCCAAATGGGTTAGTCTCTACCAAAAGATTATTCCTCCTCCTCCTCCTCCTTCTTCTTTTAAGATTTTATTTATTTGAGATAGAGGGAGAGCAAGAGTGTACAAGTGGGGGAAAGGGCAGAGGGACAAGTGGACTCTTGTCTTGTACACAAGACAACAGAGCCTGTTGCAGAACTAGATCTTAGGATCATGATGAGATCATGACTTGAGCCAAAGTCAGGTGCTTAACCAACTGAGCCACCCAGGTGCCCTCAGTTTGATTTTTCTAATAAATATCTGCCGGAAAAACTCATAACAGTTTTTTCAAACTGTCCCTAAAATTAGGGAAATGGATATTGGGTGAGTGTTTAAAAAAGTCCTATGAATTATGTTTGTAAACTTAATTACATTAACTTTGAGACATTTTGTTAGGTGTCTTTTATTGTTTGAGCAGCTGGAGGATGAAGTTACCAACTTAATTCCTTAAAGGCAAATGAGGCTTACCCTGTTGTCTCAATTTTTGATGAATTACTTATTGACACTAAACTCAAAACAAATATAATTATCTTTCTAGGATTAGTAGAAGATCTGGAGATGAATCTTTTGTAAATACCACTAACAGTTGTTAACCATATTTTTAAGTGAGGTTGACCATGGATTTCCCAATGACAGCATCTAAACTGTGGAATGCAAAGTGAATCAAGCTTGAACCTGTTTCTCTCTGGTTTGTTAGAAATGTTTATCTGAAAGATTACTGTGAATCATAGGATTATGAGATCACCTATAGTGACAGAAGGCATTTTTAAAAAAGTAGAGCTTCTGCAAATCTCCAAAATAATTAAAATGCATAAAACACGTATAGCAGATGGTAAAAGGGTTTGAACCAATTGTGTGTGACTTTTTTACTACTTACTTTTCCATGATAATGACTTTATGTAGTGAAGGTGGTGACCTTTCATGATAACTTCTGCAGATATATAAAGTGGAGTGTTATCTCTGGAGTTGCTAATTATCTAGAAATTTTAGAATAGATGCGAAAGTACTTTCCTAATACTTCAGTTATAATTTCACTATTGTAATATAAAATAACAAGCTGACTGTCGTCTGGGGTTTCTTTTCTCTGATATTTACTCCTTTACCCAAATGATTTAAAAAAATTAACTGGCATTTATGTTGTTTCTATAGCATTAATTTCCCCTTTTAAGTCTGAAAAGTGATGTGCTATTTAAACTTTATTTAAAAAATGCCTTTGAGGGGCACCTGGGTGGCTCAGTGGGTTGAGCCTCTGCCTTCCACTCAGGTCATGATTCAGGGTCCTGGGATTGAGCCCTGCATCAGGCTCTCTGCTCAGTAGAGAGCCTGCTTCCACCTTCTCTCTGCTCTGCCTCTCTGTCTGCTTGTGATCTCTCTCTCTGTCAAATAAAAAAAAAAAATTAATAAAATCTTTTTAAAAAAATGCCTTTGAATATAAGCAGAAATATTTTTGCTCTTTGGTATCTTGTTTCTGGGAACTTAATTTCCATCCATCATTATTCCCTTTATCCTCAAAATGATGTAGTCTTACTCCCGACTTGATTTTCTGCTTGTGGTGGTGGATTTTTGATAATTCATCTGTTTTGATTATCTATTGCTGTGTGAGGAAACCACCCCACAAACTTAGTAGCTTAAGGAAATAACAATTTTAATAGCAACTAAGACTAAGTTCTTAAGAATAAATTTAGTGAGAGATGTGTAAAAGCTGTACTAGAAAAAAATTCAGACATTCCTGAAACATGCATAGAGTTGAAAAATGGAAAGACTTCTTGTACCAACACTCAATAAAAATAAAAATATAAAAATGAAAACTCTCCATTTATTAGTAGACAGAGTTAATGGAGTTCCAACAAAATACCAGTAATTCATTTTGTGGAATTATATAAGTTGATGCTGAAATTCATACAAATATCTAACAATAGCCAGAAAAATTGAAAACAAAACAAAACAAAAAAAACCCCCAAAGTCAAGCATGAGTAGATTTACTAGACATTAAAACATGCTAGAATTCTAGATGGCCTTTATAATTAAAGCATTGTAGTACTCACATGTGAATAGGCAGAGCAATGGAATGGAAGAGAATGTTCAGAAATAAGTCCAAATACATATGAACATTTAGTATATGATAGAGTATTTCAAATGACTGGAATAAAGATAGACTTTTAAATAAATAGTTCTTTAACTATTTAACTAGTTGAGTGGCCATTTGGAAAAAGTTATTTTATATTACATCTTATAATTATACACAAAGATAATGGATTTGATATTTAAATCTAAATGTAAAAAATTAAACTATGCAAGTATGTTTGCCATACAGTGTTAATTAGTTTTAGGTTGTACAACATAGTGGTTCAACAATTCTTTACAATATGCAGAGCTCACTGCAGTAAGTGTAGTTATCATCTGTCACCATACAACATTATTATATTACTGATTTATATTCCTTATGCTATACTTTTCACCCCTAAGGACTTATTTATTTTATAATTGAAAGTTTGTACCTCTGAATCCTCTTTTTCTATTTTGCCTATTCCCCTACTCATCTCCCCTCTGGCAACCACCAGTTTGTTCTCTGTGTTTATGAATTTTTTTCTGGTTTTTATTTGTTCATTTGTTTTTTACATCCCACATATATGTGAAATCATAAATTATTTGCCTTTTTCCATCTGACTTATTTCACTTTAATACTTTCTAGGTCCATTCATGTTTTCAGAAATGGCATGATCTCATTCCTTTTATGGCTGGATAATATTCTATTATATATATGAGATCTGTAATTATAGATCATATATATAATTTTTATATAATATATGTCATGTCTTCTTTATCCATTCTTCTACTGATGGACACGTAGGTTGTTTCCATACCTTGCCTGTTATAAATAATGCTACAATAAACATACGGGTGCATATCTTTTTTGAATTAGTGTTTTCACTTTCTTTGGGTGAATACCCAGTAGTAGTATCGCTAGATCATATGGTATTTTTATTTTTAATTTTTTGAGGAGCCTCCACCCCATTTTCCACAGTGGTTGTGCTAATTTACATTTCTACCAGCAGTACATAAGGGCTCCCTTTTCTCGACATCCTTGTTAGTACTTGTTAACACTTGTTATTTCTCATCTTTTTGATACTTGTCCTTCTGATTAATGTGAGGTGATATCTCATTGTGGTTTTTGCATTTTCCTGATGAATAGTGATGTTGAGCATCTTTTCATGTGTCTCTTGGCCATCTGTGTATCTTCTTTGGAAAAAGTACTCTGCCCATATTTTAAATGTGTGTGTGTTTAATTATTTAAGTTCTTTATAAATTTTGGACAGTTACCCTTTAACAGATCTATCTTGCAACTATCTTCTTTTCAGTAGGTTGCCTTTTTGTTTTGTTGATAATTTCCTTCTCTGTGCATATGATTTTTATTTTGGTGTATTTCTAATAGTTTATTTTTGCTTTTTTTTCTCCTTGTTTTAGGAGACATATCCAGAAAAACGTTGCTAAGGCTGATATCCAAGACATTATTGCTGGTGTTTTCCTTTAGGAGGTTTTTTTTTTTTTTTTTTTTAGATTTTATTCATTTATTGACTTGAGAAAAGAGCTAGGGTGAGAGAGCATAAGCAGGGGGAGCAGCAGAGCGGGGAGCCTGACATGGGACTCCATCCCAGAATCCCGGAATCATGACCTGAGCTAAAGCCAGATGCTTAACCAACTGAGCTATCCAGGTACCCCTTCCTTTAGGAGTTGTATGATGTCAGGTCTCATATTTAGTTCTTTACTCCATTTTGAATTTCTTTATTCTTATTTTTGTGTATGGTGTAAGAAGATGGTTCAGATTAATTCCTTTGTATGTAGATATCCAGTTATCCCAATACCCATTAATTGAAGTGGGCCTTTTTCCCATTGTATGAGTAAATGTACTATAGATAATAAGAGCCAGGTTTCTTACTATCAAAGAAGGAAGTAACAAGGAAAAGGGAAAGCTATAGTGAACCTTGTAATAAATTAAAATCAGAGTTTTCAGTAGGAACTTACAGTTAGGTAAATATGTCAAGACGGAGATAGATATACATATCTATATCTACACACAGATATAGGAATAACTGCGTAAATGCATGGGTCAGTATACATATATAGCTTCTTAGCACTGTTTACTGGCAGGGCCTTGGAACAGTGACACCTCAATAGTAGTGAGTATACCAAGTCACAAATCATTATTTATTTTAACTTTATTTATTTTATTATTATTTTTTTTTTTTAGAGAGAGAGAGCATGAGTAGGGGTAGGCAGGGGCAGAGGATAGAGGGAGAGAGAGAATCTTAAATAGGCTCCACACTTAGTGTGGAGCCGGATGTGGGGCTTGATCTGTTGACCCTGAGATCATGGCCTCTTTTTGGGTTCCCTTAGAGATCATTAGCTGATGTGGTTTATGAAGCTCTGATTTGACCTGGCTGAGGATGAGGGCAATGCCCAGTAATTCATAAATGGAGAGAAACTTTAAGACTGGCTGACAGTGGTGCTACAAAACAAAAACAAAAACCAGTGGGGCTACAGAGTCTTTTTCAGGAAAGAAAATATGCATTTGAATTTCCTAAACATTTTCTTTCCTTTTTTTATGGGTTTTAATTCTTGAAACAACCGCAAAAAGTATCTAGAATCCAACTTTTGCTTTTTTGGCAGGATCCTACCTAAACCATTCTGAATAGATGGGAGATCTACTCTGTTTTAAACATGTGTATGAAATACAGTTTTCTTACACTACATATTCCAAAAATTAAAAACCTTTTATTTTTAGAAGGCTTTTGAAGTCCCTTGTTTTATCTAAGTCTCTTGGACAGACAAAATAGAAGAAAAGTTTGTCTCATTCTTGGAGCAGTTTTCAAGTTGACCCTTGAACATTGTGAAGGTTGGGGTATTGATTCCTTACACAGTCCAAAATATGCATATAACTTTTGATTCCCCAAAAACTTTAATACTAATATCCTACTGTTGACTAGAAGCCTTACCATAACATCAGTAGTTGACTAGCACATATTTTCTATGTTATATGTATTATAATAATCCTTACAATGACCAAATTAGACATTAATTTTATTTATATTTGTATAAATGAGGAAATTGAGAAATAGATTATGTAATTTGCCCTTATATGCCCTCTCATGTTGTTTGGCTTCAGTATGAGTTTTTGCTGTGCTTAGCATGACTGGTTTCTATACTGACTGAAATGCCTTCAAATTCTGTTTTTAATTTTGTATCCTGCAACTTTACTCAATTCACTGATGAAATCTAATAGTTCTTTGTTTTTAGGGTCTGTGTATATATAAAATCATGTTATATATAAATAAAGACAATTTTATTTCTTCCTTCCCAATTCTGATACCACTTGTTTCTTTTTCTTACCTGATTGCTTTAGTTAGAACTTCGAGTACTGTGTTGAATAGGATTTGTGAGGTTGGGGCACTCTTGTCTTGTTCCTGATCTCAGAGGAAAATCTTTTCAACCTTTCACCATTGAACATGTTAGTTTGAGGCTTGCCACATATAATCTTTATTATTGAGATATGTTCATTCTCTGACAATTTAAGAGTTTTTATCATGAATGGGGGTTGAATTTTGTCAAATGCTTTTTCTGTGTCTGTTGAGATGATCATATGATTCTTTCATTCTATTAATGTGATATATTACACTGATTGATTTACATAATGTATAAGTTGAATCATATCCTTGCAACCTTGAAATAAATCCCACTTGATCATGGCAAATGATCTTAATCTTCTTCTTCTTCTCCTTTTTTTTTTAAAGTAAGCCCTATGCCCCAACATGGGGCTCGAACTCCTAGATCAAGAGTCACATGTTTTATTGGCTGGGCTGGCCAGGTGCCCACAAATGATCCTTTTAATGTGCTCCTGAATTTGATTTGCTAGTATTTTATTGAGAATTTTTGTATCTACATTTATTAGAGATGTTGGCTTATAGTTTTCTTTTAGTTTTAATATCAGGATAATGTTAGACTTAAAAATTGAGTTTGGAAATATTCTCTCCTATTCAATTTTTTTTTTTTGAACAGTTTGAGGATAGTTGTTAATTCTTGTTTAAATGCTTGCTACAATTCACCAGTGAAGCCATCTTGACTTGGGCTTTACTTTGTTGGGAGATTTTTGATTACTGATTCAATCTCTACTCTAATATTGGTCTATTCAGATTTTCAATTTCTTCCTAATTCAGTCTTGGTAAGGTATAGATTTCTAAGAATTTTTCCATTTCTTCTAGACTGTGCAGTTTGTTGATATATAGTTGTTGATAGCAGCCTCTTACCCTTTGAATTTCTGTGGTATCCATTATAATGCCTTTTTTTCCATTTATAATTTTGCTAATTCAGCTTTTTCTCTTGATTAGTCTGAGTTTGTCTAATTTATTTAACTTTCAAAGACTCAACTCTTAGTTTGGACAGCTTTTTCTTTAGCTTTTCATTCACTTCATTTATTCATCAATTTCATTTATTTCTTTTTTTTGAATTTCTTATTATTTTTTTCCATTTATTTATTTTCAGCATAACAGTATCATTATTTTTTCACCACACCCAGTGCTCCATGCAATCTGTGCCCTCTATAATACCCACCACCTGGTACCCCAACCTCCTACCCACCCCCGCCACCTCAAACCCCTCAGACTGTTTTTCAGAGTCCATCGTCTCTCATGATTCACCTCCCCTTCCAATTTACCCCAACCCCCTTCTCTCTAACTCCCCATGTCCTCCATGCTTTTTGTTATGCTCCACAAATAAGTGAAACCATATGATAATTGACTCTCTCTGCTTGACTTATTTCACTCAGCATAATCTCTTCAAGTCCCGTCCATGTTGCTACAAAAGTTGGGTATTTGTCCTTTCTGATGGAGGCATAATACTCCATAGTGTATATGGACCACATCTTTTTTATCCATTCATCCATTGAAGGGCATCTTGGTTCTTTCCACAGTTTGGCAACCTGGGTATTTACCCCAAAGATACAGATGTAGTGAAAAGAAGGGCCATCTGTACCCCAATTTCATTTATTTCTTATATTTCCTTTTTTCTGCTAATATTGAACTCTGTTCTTCTTTTTCTAGTTTCATAAAATGTAGAGTTAGGCTGTTTATTTGTGATGTTTCTTGCTTGTTTCTTATAGGTGTTTATTGCTATGGACTTCCCTCTTAGAGCTGCTTTTGCTGTACACACCAATTCTGGTATGTTTGGTTTCCATTTTTGTTTGCCTCAAAAAACTTTTATGTTTCCTCTTTAATTTCCTCTTTGATTTATTGATTGCACAGGAGAGTATTGTTTAATTTCCACATGTTTGTGAGTTTTCTATTTTTCCTTGTTTTTTAGTTTTGGTTTCATGCCACTGTGTTCAGAGATACTTCTAATGATTTCAGTGTTCTTGAATTTGCTAAGACTTATTTTGTGGCCTAACATAGTCTGTCCCTGTAAATGTTCAATGTGTTCTTGAGAAGAATGTGTATTCTGCTCTTGGATAGAATGTTTTGTACATATCTGTTAGGTTCATATGGCCTGTAGTGTTTTTTAAATTCATTGTTTCCTTATTGATTCTCTGTCTGGATGATTTATCCGTTGTCAACAATGGGGGGTTAAAATCCCCAGCTGTTATTGTATTACTATTTATTTCTTCTTTTAGTTCTGTTTTGCTTTATATATTTAGGTGCTTCAATATTGGCCATGTAAATATTTATAAGTATTATATCCTCTTGATGTACTGACCATTTTATCATTATATTATGGCCTTCTTTGCCTCCTTTTACCATTTTTAGTTTAAAGTCCATTTTATCTTATATAAGTATAGCCACCTCTGCTTTTTTTGGTTACCATATGCTTGAGATGTCTTTTTACATCCCTTCACTCAGTCTATGTGTGTCTTTAAGCCTAAACTGATTCTCTTATAGATGGCATATTGTGCTATCTTGTTTTTCTGATCCATTACATCATTCTGTGTCTTTTTTGGGAGAATTTAATCCATTTACACTTTATGTAATTATTGATAGCTGAAGAGTTACTATTGCCATTTTGTTAATTTTTTTCTTGTTGTGTTGTAGATATGCTGTTCCTTGTTTCTTATCTTACTGTCTTGTGTGTGTATGTGTGTGTGTGTGTGTGTGTATATGTCTTTTGGTATCAGTGTGCTTTGACTTATGTCCTTTGGTATAATTACTACAGGATTTTCCCTTGTCATTACCACGAGTCTTATATAAAATATCTTAAAGTTATTATACCCTATTGATAACGAACTGTAAATAGTGCTGTATATAGGGCTGTTGAATGGCTGTGCAGTTTACCAGGCAGGAGCTCTGGTTAGGTTGACAGGCTGAAGGCTGTATTGGGTGATGAACAGGACTACCAATTAGATTCTCTGCCCAGGTGTAGTGGGGGAAGCAGCTCTAATGCTGGTAAACTATTTGTTGTCTTAACTTAAACTGACTCATACCCAAAGTTCCATGACTGAACAGGGCCACTGGCTTTGCTCTGCCAACTATTAGTTCTGCCTGAACACCTCTGGCTCAAGTGCCACTATGCCACAGAACTTCCAAGAGTTGTCACCAGCCCTTCTGGTCATAAGTGGTCAAAAGACACTATCCACAGGGGGTTGGGACTATTGAACAGCTCCCTTACCGGAGAGGCATCTCTCCCTCCTGCTCAAGCTACTCTCAATTTCCCAAACGGGTTCTAGTTGGCAGCTGGGAGCTATCCTTCACCTTGGCTGTGATTTAACTATCCAATCTGTGTATACCATGGGAATGCTCCATGCCCGGTAGGGGCTTTGCTCTGGGAGTGATCAGCTCTGCCTCTCAGCTTGAGGACTGCTAGGCCACACTGCTTTCAGGAGTTATCACAAGCACTATTAGTCAGATGCAGTTGGAAGACACTATTCTGGTTTCTGTCTCTATGAGTCAAATTAGAAATTTAATGTCTGTTTTTTAGAGTGTTATTTAGTATTACAGGATAGATAAGCAACAGTCCTAGTGAGGGGAAAAAACAAAGATGGAGAGTTGGCTACTTAGTGTAACTGAATTCTTGTCGCTTGAATCAGAACATATGACCTCTACAGGTTTAATGCAGAGAGCATGTTTTGGAAGACAAATTTCTGGTTCATTATGGAAATGTTTTTGGATACATTCCAGGTTGACTCTTGCTGATACTCTATTTTGAGAGCATTGGGCTGTGATTCCCAAACTGGCCACTTGGTTAAACTGGAATATATTACTCAGTGGTATGATAAAGAATACAACTGCCGAGGTTTTCATCTGCTTTTATTTCTTTGTTGCAATTTAAGAAATAAGTATTTTTAATATTTAAGTATCATAAATTTATATATATTATATAAACATATTAATATAAATATATAATGTGTACAGGTTATTAAAATTACCTAAGGTATTCTTCAGGTTCTTGGTCATCTCTTTTCAATCTAAGAATAATTGTGAGGCAATATAACTGCCATAGAAAAGTAAATGTTGAAATAATTAATTCTTCATTTCACTTTTTATTTATTTACTTCCCTTGTTATTTTCCTGTTTATGCTGGCTTGAAATCATATTGGCTTACATGTGAATGTGGAGGTTAGTGACAGAGTAGAAGTGCCATTTTAATTTCTGCTGTGTCTTAAAGGAGTAATAATGATAAGTTGCTTGATATTAGAGATTATATGTAGAATTTACAGTATAAATCAAGTGGCCAATGTTAAAATGATTTCATATATGTACTAAAACAAACTAGTAATTTGGTATGGATATTGTGTTAATCATATTTTGATTAGGTGAAACATATTTTCCATCTGAAAATTTATAAATTTATAGAGAAAAATAATCTTTTTCATTCTGTAATTTCTGTTAAGTGATTAATTTGTTATTCTGCTATTTCTTGACTATGTGATTATAACATAAAGAAAATGATGAAGAAACTTTTTGTTAGGTTCTGATTACTTTGCTTTTCTTTGTATTTTTAAAAATTGTGATATAATTTTCTAACCCCGAAATGTACCATTTTAAACCATACATTTTGGTAGTTTTTAGTATATCGACAATATTGTACAATGGTTACCATGTATAATTCCAACATTTTTATCACCTGAAAAGAAATCCTGCATCTTTTACCTGTGCCTTCCCATTCCTTATTTCCCTGCTCTTAGCAACCACTAATCTATTCTGTCTCCATGGATTTGCTTATTCTGAAGATTTCACATAAATAGAATTACACAGTCTATAGCCTTTTTGTGTCTGGCTTCTTTTATTTAGCATAATGTTTTCAGGGTTCATCTACATTGTAGCATGTATCATACTTTATTCTCTACCCCAATTTTATTGAGATATAAGTGACATATAATTTTGTATTAGTTTAAGGTACACAACATAATAATTTGCTATGTGTATGTATTGTGAAATGATTACCATGATAAGTTTAGTTAACATATGTTACCCCACAGAAATACAAATTTTTTTTACATGTGGTGAAGACTTTTAAGATCTATTCTCTTGGAGCTTTCAAGTATGCAATGTAGTATTGTTAACCACATTCACTATGCTATATATTATATCCCCAGAACTTATTTATAGAGTAACTAGAAGTTTGTACTTTTTGACTACCTTAACTCGTTTCTCACATCCTTTATTTCTTTTTATAGTCAAATAATATTCTGTATGCATATACCAAAATTGTTTATCCATTCATCAGTTGATGGATTTTTTTGGTTGTTTCTACTTATTGGCCATTATGAAGAATTCTTTGACCATTTTTGTGCAAGTTTTTGTGTAATATATGTTTTTGATTCTCTTAGTTCTGGAAGTGGTGAAGTTTTACAACTTTATGAATATACCACAAACCACTAAAATGTAATGTTAAAAATAAATTTTTTGGTATGTGAATTGTAGCTCATTTTGAAAATATGAAGAAAGCAAAAAATCCGTACTTAGTGAAAACTTTCCTCAACTTTATTCTATTTTGGTAATAACAAGTCAAGAAATGACAGAATAACAAATTTGTTAACAAATTAACAAAAATTAGAGAAAGCAAAGAGAGGAATGGAATTGCTGTGTTGTATGGTAACTCTGTTTAACTTTGTAAGGAATCCAGTTTGTTTTCCACTGTAGCTACAAAATTTTACATTCCCACCAGTAGTGTATGAAGGTTCTGCTTCTTCCACATCCTTACCAACACTTAGAATTTTTCATTTTTATTAAAAATTAAAGCCATCCTAGTGAAGGGTATGTCACTGTGGTTTTTTTTTTTTAAAGATTTTATTTATTTATTTGACAGAGAGAGATCACAAGTAGATGGAGAGGTAGGCAGAGAGAGAGAGAGAGAGAGAGAGGGAAGCAGGCTCCCTGCTGAGCAGAGAGCCTGATGCGGGACTCGATCCCAGGACTCTGAGATCATGACCTGAGCCGAAGGCAGCGGCTTAACCCACTGAGCCACCCAGGCGCCCTGTCATTGTGGTTTTGAGTGGCATTTCCCAAATGACTAAGAATGATGATAAACATCTTTTCATGTGTTTACTAGCTATTGGTATCTTCTTTGAAGAAATGTCTATTCAAAATTTTTTTTAAGAATGGGCGCCTGGGTGGCTCAGTGGGTTAAGGTGCTGCCTTCGGCTCAGGTCATGATCTCGGGGTCCTGGGATCGAGTCCCGCATCGGGCTCTCTGCTCAGCGGGGAGCCTGCTTCCTCCTCTCTCTCTCTGCCTGCCTCTCTGCCTACTTGTGATCTCTCTCTGTCAAATAAATAAATAAAATCTTAAAAAAAAAAAGAATGTCTTTAGAATATCCTTTTTTCTTTTTTCGAATTTGTTGAGGTATCATTGAGAAATGAAATTGTCACAATATTGTCACAATAGCCAAACAACCTAAGTGTTTATTTTCTTATTTATTTTTAAGATTTTATTTATTTGAGAGGGTGAGCACATGCTCAAGTGGGGGGGGGAGGGACATAGAAAGAGGGGGAGAAACTCAACCATACTTTATTCCAAGTGAAGAGTGCAACACAGGGCTTGATCTCAGGGTCCTGAGATAATGATCTGAGCTGAAGTCAAGAGTCAGACCCTCAACTGACTGAGCCACCCAGGTGCCCCAACCTAAGTATTGATAATGGATAAAGAAAATGTGTTATATATTATATGCATAGTGGGATAAAATGTAAATATATGTAATAAGTGGGATAATATATATTTATATATGTGGGTGTATATAAAGAAGATACATATTTTATACATGGAATATTATTTAGCTTTAAAAAAGAAGGGAATTCTGCCATTTGACAGTATGGATCAACCTGGAAGCGATTGTGTTAAAGTGAAATAAGCCAGATGGAGAAAGACAAATACTGCATGGTATCACCTATATGTGGAAACTAAAAGGAAACAGAACGTAAAACGCACAGAAACAGAAAGTGGAATGGAGGTTCCCATTGGTGGCTGGTGGGTAGAGAAAACTGGGAGAATCTGGTAAAATATAAACTTTCAGTTATAAGATAAGTAAGATCTGAGGATCTAATGTATAATTGGTGACTGTAATTGATAATACTGTAATGTATAATCAAAGTTTTTTAAGAATAGACTTTGAGTTTTCTTATACAAAAAGGTAAGCATGTGTGGTCATGGGTATGTTAATGAACTCAGTGGTGGGACTTTTTTACAATGTATACATACATCGAATCATCTTGTATAATTCAGGTTGCTTGCCCATTTTTAAATTAGGTCTGGTTTTTGTTTGTTGTTGTATGAATTCATTGTATATTTTGGATGTTAACTCCTTATATATAAGCTTTGCAAATTTTTCTCTCATTTCATGAAAAGGTTGAATTTTCATTTTGTTGATGATTTCCTTTTCTGTGCAAAATCTGTTAACTTGATAGTCACGCTTGTTTATTTTTGCTATTGTTCACTATTTACTACATCTTACTAGAGTATCCCTACCATGAGTGTAGATATCTTATGTGTCTATACACAGTGTTTGTAACTGTGGGACACATAGAAGCTCAATAATAGCTTGTTGAGCAAATTTAATGCATTGTTGTGCAGGGATAAGACATAGCATTTTACCTCCTTTATGATGGAGACTTCTTGAAATCATGTCTTGGGTAGCTAGAAATCCCAAAGCTGTCAATTAAAATATCTACCTTAATCTGGAAAAGAAGTATTTCATTCTTTGTAAGTTTTTTCCATGTTCTGAACCACTCTCAGATATTAAAATACCTTCCTTTCATATTCTGCAGAGAAATTCTGTGTAACTAGGAAGTGGATAATTTCTTTTTAGTCTGTTCCTGGAAATAAAGTCAAATTTAATCCCAAAGGAGTGGTATAATTGGTTGCTTTTCATCTGCTCTTGGATGAAACATTAATTTAATTACAGATATGACCAACAATTTAATTCAAACAGTATTTATTGAATGTGTACTGTGTACAAAACAATGCTAGATGCTGGGGGTAGAAACATTGATAATGTCATTAAAGTAAATATATAATGTGTATATAGATATGTTTCTTTAATTTGTAAAATTATGAAAATAAAAAATAAAAACAATTTAAAATACAAAGCTCTGCAGCATAATAATTCAAAGGATCGATTTTATGGTAGAATCCTTTGGTTCAAATTCCACCTCAACTGCTTGCTACCTCTGGGGACTGAGATACACTAGCATTTTTAAGCCTCAGTGGCTTTTGTAAATGATTATAATATTGCTTACCTCATAGAGCTTTTGTGAGGATTTAATTAGAAAATATATAAAATTCCTTTTCACCTACATAGTAAATGTTTATTATGCTATAACGTATACATGTTAGATTTCTGAAACTGTGATTGTGTTTTTCAAGACCTTTTTTCATAACTGCCTGATTTAGATGACTTGCTATTGGATTGTCTCCCACATCACTGGCAAGCCCAACACACAGTGATACACCCTGCCTTTACTAGCCTTTCTCCCCCAGGGTATATAGCTCTATTCCTGATCTTTCTCATGCCCAGCCTAGTGGGGCATGCTAGCTATATTCTGACAGATGTTTTCATTGCTGACTGCTTTACTGGATTTCCATAGGGGTTGTTACCAGATTAGAATCCCCATCTTCCCAGGTTCTGTGGGGAATTAAAGTAAGCATAATGTGAAAACATTCCCTAGTCAAGTAGACATATGTAAATTAGTCCTCACTCAGATAACTGTAACACAGTTTCTTAGTTTTCCCTATCCCATCAAAATTTTTGCCATTCTCTTAGTGATCAAAAGATATGGCAATGTGCCTGTGCTTTTTAACAATTTCAGACCTTAAAGAATACAATGCAAATTGACTATAAAAAACAAAAAATTTTGATAAAGATAGAGATTTCATGAATTTGACTTAAATGATACTGTAAAATCTATCGAATCACATGTAAAGTCACTGATAAAGGAGGATTTGGCAGTTTGCAATTGAAACAGAAAATTGGCCAAGGTTATAATCTAATGGTACAATAGAGATTAGAATAGCAAAGGATTAAGAGATCATTTGGAAAGCTGATGAAGCCTTGTAAGCCCTCTTAGATGATATTTATTACTGTCTTTTAGGTGTTAATTGTGAATTGACAGATATTATATCACATTATCATGAAGTAATTTTAGAAAAATCAATAAAAACTTTTAACTAAATTCTTTGATCTAAAGATTATTATAGTTAAAA
The DNA here is from genome assembly GCF_020171115.1 of Neogale vison. Lineage (NCBI taxonomy): Eukaryota > Metazoa > Chordata > Mammalia > Carnivora > Mustelidae > Neogale > Neogale vison. Next base: position 39,403,770 of record NC_058098.1, read on the forward strand.
TTATAACTTAATTTTGTTAAATGTAGCATAAAGAGAGCTTACTTTTATATTTATCCAAATTGTTTTTTCAGATGAAATCCTTGCTGTAAGTGGATTCAAGTGAACTTTATAGGGACCAAGTAGTCTTAAAGCATTCACTCTGTATCCTTGTTCTTTGTTTCCCTGTGCTTCCTTCCACCTTTGGGACACTTCGGTTAGGATCTCTTCCATTCTGAGGACTGAATTAAGGAAATACCTATTATCTATTTTCCATATTCTGGGAACTGGCCTCCAGCTGGTCTTTACCCACATTGTGATATAAAGGATTTAGGATATTCGGGTCCAAACTTTAGTACTTAGCACTAAGCTATGATGGTGGGAATTAATCAAATTGGGTAGCTCATTTTATGGAGTAAGCTTAAAAGGTAGAATAAAACCAGATTATGAAAGACTTTAATTTATCAGTCTGAAGGAAATGAACTTTATCCAGCAGGTTAATGTTTCTCAAATTGTGGTACATAGACCACTTGCATCAATATCACTTGTGAGGGGTGCCTGGGTGGCTCAGTGGGTTAAAGCCTCTGCCTTTGGCTCAGTTCATGGTCCCAGGGTCCTGGGATCGAGCCCCGCATGGAGCACCGCATTGGGCTCTCTGCTCAGCAGGGAGCCTGCTTCCCTCTCTCTCTCTGTCTGCCTCTCTGCCTACTTGTGATCTCTCTCTCTGTCAAATAAATAAATAAAATATTTTAAAAAAATCACTTGTGATATATGTTAACATCTCTAATTTTTACTCCCCATCAATAGGTCAGAATTTCTGGGGCTAACTCTGGGAATATACATTTAAAATATCTTTATGTGATTCTTTGTTAAAAAAAAATGTTTTTCAAGAGCACAGGTGAGTGCGCACATGTGCACATGAATGGGGGGGAGGGGCAGAGGGATAGAAATCCCAGGCTGACTCCTCGATAAGCTTGGAACCTGTCCTTGAGCTTGATCTCAAGACCCATGAGATCATGACTCATGAGATCAGGACCTGAGCTGAAAACAAGTGTTGGTCGCTTAACTGGCTGAGCCACCCAGGCACCCCTCTTTATGTGATTCTTGGGTACACTATTGTTTTAGAGTGTTTGATAAACACAAGTACTTTAAATAATATTTCCTGCATTTTTCTTTTTTAATTTTAGGCAATTAGCCTGCCCGGCTAGCTCAGTCGGTAGAGCATGGGACTCTTAATTTTAGGCAATTACAATGTATATTAGAAAACCTTTGTTATAGTCAAAGAACTTTGAAGTAAGGTCATATTTACCTATAATTATAGTTTCATTATTTTTTGCCATATCCTCTTTAAGCTTGCTATAAAGACAATTGAGTATGTTTCATTTGTTAACTCTATCTGTGGAATATTTCAAAATAGCCTAACACTGAATTCCATGCTTTTTCTTATAAAAATAAATTTTCTTCGAAAGTGTTATCTAAATCTTTCCAGTTTCTTGACTTGGAGTCCCCTGCTGTTATGCAACATTGAAATAACAACATTGTTTTCACCCATTAAAATACCACTGCAAGATATTGTGAATCGGCTCATTTGCCTTACATTTTTTTTTTCCTAACAAATAAGGCAGTGTTTTGAGTTATGCCAGATGTACAAATGAGAGATTTGAGTGCACTTGTAGAATTTAAATTGAAATGCTAATGAGATTCTGACAGGCAGAAAAAACAACACAGCCCACATTTTCATCTGTTTTATTAAAGTCATTATTTAACTGGAAAAACACATTATTTAGAGCTATTTATTTATGTGGCATTTGTAATTCAGCTCTTAAATTTTATCCAATTAAAGTGCTTCTCATTCCATTTCACTTAATGTGGTGGATTGTTTTGGGCATTCATCTTTCGCTCTGTTTCATTCAGTTGTAGAGTGGCAGTAACTCAATTGAATGAATGCATCTTTCTCTCTCTCTCTCTCTCTTTTTTTTTTTTTTTTGCTAATGCTTACATGTGCTGCTTCATGCTGTGGTGCTACATTGACATCTTTATTTTTTATTTTCAGTAATTCCATTGAAATTTCATGGTAGATTATCACACAAGATTGTTTATGGTTATTTCATGCTTTGGTTAGTTCACTAGGATTCCTAAATTATGAGAGCAAGGAAAATAATAATGTTAAACAAAATCAAACTTTTGAGAAGATAAATTGATCTCAGAGATAATTGAACATAAGACACTAAACCTTAAAAGTACTTATTTCCACAAAGATAGCCAATGCCTTATGAGAAGTATTGCAGATTTTCAAAACATTTAATTATCTATTTATACACTTTTTCAATTTTTTGTTTTTTTGATGAAGACTTTTGTGAATTTTTCAGATTTACTCAAATATCTGTATTTTGAACATTAACTTAAAGCAGTTTTTAGGTTTCTTTTACTTATGTTTATCTGTCTACCTCTCAAATGAGGGTAAAATTAGAGTATTTGTGATTATGGAGGTTTAAAACTTCATGTACATATACAAAATCAGTACATTTTGGAGGAAAAAGTAGTAGTGCAGAATTTCAAGAATTAGCATGAGGCTGGTTGAGGTCAAACTCATGTTGGAATGCAGACATTCTGGGAGGGTCTAGAAGACAATGTGTCTCCTTGAGAAGTCAACTGCTATGAAGGGAGTGAAATATGTGAGTCCAGAATTGTACAGATGTCATCACGAATGTCAGATCTTCATTTAACTGTATTTTACAACAGGTTTGGGGATTATTCGATTGTAAGAATGCTTCAATTATTTCAAATTGCCTGATGATGCTTTTGTGAAAATCTGTAGTAAAATAAACTCTATTAGCATAAAAACCATTTCAGTAAATGTTCAATGAATAAAGTCTCTATATTAACTGGAAATTGAACCAGTAACTGTCAGTTCCCAGACATTTACATAAAGATTCTCTCAAGGGTGCTCCATTAAGCAGCACTAGGAGATTTTATACACAGAACTATTTATTTATATCTGAAACTTTATAAGAGGAAGACTTCTGATGTGGTAGAAAGGACAGTTAACGGAAAGTCTGAGACAGCTCTGGTTCAGCTACTAGCTCTATAACAATGTGATTTTGTGGTTCTTTTTGTCCCTCTACTCCCATGCCCCAGACTTCAATCTGTGTTATTTACATAGTTATATTTCTAATTATGATTCTTTTATTTACCTTCAAGAAGGTAACATTTAAATAATAATTTAACACTTAAATGTTAAGTGTTTATTTAACATAACATTTAAATGATAGGTCCATCACATCTACATACCTTCTTAACATGGTGTCCAGAATTATTTTTGAAGATGTATATTTTGGGTGAATTTCCTAATTAGTATTCATGATATCTATAGAAAATAGCTTTTGTAAGTGCAGCTAACTTTTGATTATTTATGTTAATGTGGGACAGCATGTCTAACCGAAATATATATGAAGTTTTCACTCCTCATTTCATCTTCTAATATGTCTTTGTAAGAAGTGTTTGGAAGGGGTTGCTGAAAAACACTAGTTTCCGTTTCCTCTTCAGCTTGGAAAGAAGACATCGTTTAGAATCTTTATGTAGCTTTATTTTTACCCACTGCCCCACTTTACTAAAGGGGGAAAAAAAAAGATTCATTAATGAACCATAGAAATTAACCTAATTTTATCCATTTTCCCCCACTCTTCAGTGTCCCATTCTACTCATGCCCATGCCATCCTCAACTAAGTTTATATCTCTGTGCATGTTATTTTATATACATACCCCAGCTTTTGTGCCTCCATACCTTTACTCATGTTCTTATTTTCTTTTTTTTGACTCCTGTGGCCCTCAAATATACTTTTGGCTAACTCCTACTCATCCTGTAAAGCCTAGTCTTCCAGTCCTCAATATTTTTCTTAAGCACGTGAGCCTTATTGTCTAACAGATTGATTCTAGATTCTGGTGCTACAATTTGATAACTTTCTGATCCTGAGAAAAGTATCATAGTCACTCTGATCCTCAGTCTCATCTTTTGTAAAATATGAACAATACCCAAATATCAGGATTGAGATTTTAATTATTAATTCTGATTTTTGATAAATATTCAAGTAGTAATAAAATAGATAAAAACCTTGTCCTCCTAGAACTTACATTTTGGTGGGGATAGACAGGTAAATAAATAAAAAACAAAATACATAGTATGAGAAGTAGCGCTGAGAGGAAGGGTAGAGGATGCAGAAAGTGAAGGAAGACTGAGGTTTCAATTTTAAATATGCTAGTTTGAAAAGGGCTTGTTGTGAAGGTGGCATTTGAAAAGGGACTGAAAAAAGCCTAGGATATTTGAAGAAAGATGATTCCAGGCAGAGGGAACTATAGGTAAGAAGTCCCTGATAGGAGTGGGTGAATGGCATATTCTAAGAACAACAAATAGATAAGTTGGGTATTCAGAGTGAAAATGAGTGCAGAGAACAAGGCTAGATCATTCAGGCCAATTTTTGTAAGGACTTTGTCTCTAAATGAGATGGGGAGTCATGTGATCTTATTTGTTACAAGTATTGTCTGGTTTCTATACAGTTTTGCGGGGGAGCAAATGCAGATATTGAGTGGCTGGTGAATATATCAGATGAGAGCTATACAAACTGAGTCCCCCAGAGTGTCTGACCTATAGTTGACATTCTATAATTGTTATATGCCCTCCCTCTCACTTCCCTATACTAATGTGTCTGGTTAGAAGTTATTTCTTGTTGTTTGGAATTCTCTATTTAGGCACACATTTTTAAACTAAGAGTTTTTTGTGTGTTTTTCTTATTTCTTCTCCTAGCCTAAGCATTTCTTGAGGGACGTTTCCTTTTTTTCTTCATTTTTTAAAATTTAAATTCAGTTAGCCAGCATATAATAATACATCATTGGTTTTTGATGTAATGTTCAATGATTCATTAGTTAAGGACAATTTCTTCATTCAATTTTAGTTATCTTTATGTACATCCCATAGAGACCAGTACAGGACATTATACACAACTATTATTAAAAAGATTTTGATAGAATGAAAAAACTTATCCATATGTTTTTTGGAAAAACTTACAGCAGAATGTTTTGCTGGGCCATTGGCAAGACAGGTTGGTGAGAGTGACAAACCTATGGAGATTTAGGTATAGGGAAGAAGTATGCCCCGTACATGTCAGTCTGATGTGGTGTGTTTGCAAAAAATGAGGTGGTAAATACTTTGGCTCCTATCTTGGTAGAGGGTTAGATAAGTAACAGGTTGAAAGTATGTTTGGGATCTGATAAGCAATAGCATCCAAGAGAAAACAGCAAGTGTGGAGGACGGGGAAGTAATAGCTTAGGAAACACATTGTTGTTTATCTTGGATATATTAGCAAGAATGATTTATTTTTAGTAAGTAGGGTAGATGTGGGAAGAGACATTGATACTGCCTTGTGAGAGCTGTTAGGACAGGTCCAGCTAGGCATGCTGTCTAGGGACTTTGGCCATCTTCATTTGTGATTCATGCAGATATGTGGCTTTGGGGTCTGAGGTGGTATAGTGGAGTGTCCAACAGTTGGAAAATGCAGGCAGAGGCATTTAAATGGGCTGCTGGCTGACCTCTGGGGCATCTTTCTATGTATAGGAAGTTTTTAGCCTTTGCAGGGGTATTGAGCTAGAACTGGTAAATTATCAGACTGGGGGCTTAGGATGGTGCTGTATCCTTTTGGATTCTTGCTTCCATATGTAGTTGAATACCCAGCTAAAGTTGCTGAAACAAAAATGGTCTTGTTGGCTCATCTAACTGAAAAATCCATGTAGAGTTATTGTGAAACAAACTTGATCCAGCTGCTCAAATGATGTCACTGAGGACCTGTCTTCTTTGTAGTTCTCTGTGCTTTGCCTTTCCCAGATCATCCTCATTTGCACAATATACTCCTGGCACCCTCATTTTGAAGCATTTTAAATACATATCCTCAGTACAATCCTATCTGGTGGAAGAAAGCCTGTTGGACTTAAGCCATGTGTCTGTTCCCAGCCATTTATTTGTAGTGAGCTAGGTTATGTTGGTAAGCATGAGCCTGAACCTTGTGTATCATCCCAAGTCAGGAATGGAATAAGTTTACCCCAAAACATGTGGGTTCTGTGGGATGAGAGTAGATACCTCAAATGAAAGTTAGCGTACTGGAGCATAACCAATAACACGGAGGATATGGGGAGATGGAGAGGAGAAGGGAGTTGAGGGAAATTGGAGGGGCAGATGAACCGTGAGAGACTGTGGACTCTGAAAAACAACCTGAGGGTTTTGAAGGGGTGGGGGTGGGAGGTTGGGGGAGCCAGGTTGTGGGTATTAAGGAGGGCATATATTGCATGGAGCACTGGGTGTGGTGCAAAAAACAATGAATTCTGTTACGCTGAAAAGAAATTTTAAAAAAATAGTAATAATTAAATAAATAAATAAACAAACAAATACAAGATAACAAATTAAAAAAAAAAAAGAAAGCGTACTTTTATTAAGCAATGTGTGGGTTGGTATGTGGTTTCAGACCCACCAAATTCAGATGACTACTACCAAGATTATATTGCCAGGGCCCTAGAAGGAAACACCTGCTTACCTACAATGGTTTAAATGAAGAGACTTTAAGGAAGGGACTACTTACTGAGGTATAGGTAGGGTTAAGTGTACAAACAATGGCTGATGTGGTTCCTTTTGATCAGTCTCAGTAGGAAGGTGTTATCACCCATAGGATTTAGTGATCAAAGGGAGGAAATAGTATTATCAGAGCCAAGTGAGAACTTGAGTTCTGGAGGAGAAGCTAGAGCCATACTTGTAGAGGTGTGCAACCAGAGATAGTACATTGAAACAAAGAGGAAATAGAGAAGAAATATCTCACCTTTTTCTCCTCTCATTCTCTTATCTGTTGGTAGCACTTATTGGCTTAACTGCAAGCCAGACAGGAGAGGAACCTGCATGATGCAATCCTTAAGTTGGGGGGTGGGTGGTCGGCCTCCTGGAACACATAGTAGGGCAAAATATGGATCTTAGTAGGGGTCAAATGGAGCCTAACCAGCACAGAGAACAAATCAGAAACTCATTCCAGTAATAGGAAAATATATTGGAAAGGAAGATAAATAAGGGGTAGAAATTTAGGGTCTAAAGTTTCATTATCAGAGGAAGGTCCAAGCAAAAAGGGGCTGATCTTCCTCGTAGAGCATAATGAGAGAATTTAGTGATTATGAAAGGGTGACTGAGCCCCAGGTCAGTCTACTGTAGAGACTTGATTTCAAGCCTTGCCCTTGTTGTGGAATGGATACCTGTTTACTCTTTTTGTTCCACATCATAATTTGCCTGGGGACTGAGGTGTGGCTACTCCTGAAAGACTTGGGACTCAGAAGGTCTGTTGGTCAGTAGCTCAGGACAGGGACAGAAAAAAAGGACACATTGTTACTCATCAAGGAAGAGACCATTACCATATGTGGTTGTCCTGATACTTTTTTTGTCCTCTCCAAATTGGGATTGGTTCCTGCTTAAGCTTGACTTGAAAACTCTCAAGAGAGTTTAGTCAAATAATTGACTAAGTGAAGTAAAGAAGGGTTGGATCTACCAGTCTTCATGCGGAGGTCATTCTTTGGGCCAGGTGGTAATTAATCCCTGTCACCAACTGCTATGATAAATACCTAAATGATACTGTGTCAAGGGGTTAAAAACAATCTGGATTATAGCAGAAAGCTCAAATTGTGGCTGGCAACAAATGACAAACAGAAGTAGCACAGCACCAACTCCACAGAAGAAGAGGGCAAGTAACAACCTTCCTTAGTCAGCTGGGGCTGAGACAAGAGTGCTTGATGCAAAGTTGGGAACCAGAGGAGGACTGGGCTGAGCATTAAAACTCTTGGCTGAGCCTAAAGTGATTTCAAAGCAGAACAAGGGTGGAACTGTTTAGTAGTAGAAAAAAAAGCTTGGTTTGATGCCTAGAGAGAATTACGTGATGTTTAAAAAAGACCATTATTTATTACAAAATCAAGCAGTGCAAACATATCAGCAAGCTTGAGACAATCTTTATCTGAGATTTTTAGATCTACAATTCAGGTGAGATAATATTACCAAGTTCAACCTGCTTATCAACCCTTGTGAAATGAGAGCAGAAAAGTGAATGAAAGTATATTCAATCTGCAATGAAAGAGAAATGTAACAGACACAGATCCCACCCCCCTCCTACTTTGTGGACTTGAGCCTAAATTTAACTTGAATTCTGTTTAAAAGGAGCTTTTTATTCAGCCTTCTAAAAATGAGAGATTTGCTTATTAATGGGAACTGTGCATTTTATTAAGATGATCTTTATTTTGGACTAGGAGAGTAAGAAGAGAGGGAAGTAGTTGGAAAAAGATATAAAAAGGAAAAAGAAAGCTGTCAAAATTGTTAAAAATAAAAGGATAACACAACAAACCCCATATCCACCTGCCTGGGAAACACTTTTCTTTGCCTTATTTTCTGTTGCTTTTGAATTGGCCATTCTCTGCCGAGGTGCTTGGACAGCTCCTCCTTCTATCTTCCCCAGCCAGCTCTTGTGCTTCAAAATGCTAGGCACATTTTGGCTCCCCCACCTTCTAACACTGTCATTACTCCCAGTGCCACCCCAGATAGATTTGTTGTATGCAAATCTGTATTTATCACATCATAGTGACATAACTTTGTGATGCAAAGTCTTCTCCATTGTACTGTCAGTCATTGAGGGAATGAGCCAATGAAACAATATGGATTTATACAGCCAGAACAAATAGCTTCAAGGAGAGCATAAAAGTATCCTGATACATATTTCAGTATGACTGAGGCATGATGAGGGCAAAGATACAGCTGGGCTTTGGGAATAACTGCAAGTAGAAGGTGATATGCAGTTGTGACCCTTGTTATCTCTTTTTTTGGCGTCTCTTACTCTTTCTCTGCAGAATGGCTTCCTAAATTTGGAAGATATGATTCCTAACAGCTTTTAAGATATACATGATAAAGCTTTGTCACTTTAGAAGGACTAAATCTTTTAGAAAGACCGAAGATTCTGACTTGACTTTCCTGCTCCCAAAGCGTTGGTTCCTAGAAAATGTCCTAATTTGGGACAGTTGTGCCCTCCTGCTCAATCATCAGCTGTTCCCATTGTCATCTTGTCTGTATGCATGTGTGTGGGGGTAGTTCTTGTAGCCAGATAACACAGTATACGCTGTACACGCAGCCTATTAGTCTGCCATGGAATAATTAACATTTTGAGGGCCCTGCTTGCTAGTACATGTTGCTAACACTAGGCCATACATATTTATGGAAGGGCATGCTAGTGAAGACAGGTGCACTAAACAGTTAAATCAGCTTTGGTTTGGTGTTTGAAATACAGTATCATTATCCTTATTGGAGATTTACTTTCTTTGTGATGTTTTCTGTTGGCATTAAGATGGCATTAAGATGCATTCTTTACATTTTTTAAGCATAAACTGACAGGAGCACCAAAATGGGAAAGGTAGCCTGGATAATTAAAAAAAAAAAGTTGACTTGGGAGCAAAAACATGCTGTGGTTAATTGATAAAGATGTTGCTGACTAACTGAAAAATTTTTTTAGTCTTCCAAAAGGTATTATTATGATCTTATAAGTGAATTTTTAAACACTTTCAAGTGGAAATTTTCTTACCAGCTTACTGTGTGGCTCTCAGGGATGACTGACTTTAAAGTGAAGAAACTGGTGTGTTTATCACTCATACCTGGTGAGTAGATGAGTATAGAGCTAGATAGCCTTTTAAAAACATCATGTGTACAACATTAAAACTAGTGTGCATGTATGTAGCTTTTATTCAGTGAATGCTGATCCTAGATGTTAGTCAAATGGGTATGATTTTAGAAGTGACACATATACATTACAAAAAAGAAAGATAGGAAAAATGAGCTTAATTCTTTTTCCTGTTTATAAACGTCACAGGATGGAGAGTAGTGAATGGTGATCTCTGGCCACTGGTCCAATATTCTGCCTACATTATAACAGCTCTTTCAGGAGCTGGATGTAGATGTGTGTATGTAGGGGGAAAGGAGGAGTGTACTCTGTGATTAAGTTATTAAAGAGGAGACCTCTGGTAACTTGATATTGAATAAGTTTATTGACCTTTCCCCTTTAGATACAAATCCTATAGGAGCCACCAAAGAGGAGCAATACAGGGTGGATTACATGACTAAATCTTGCTTCTAATTTGAATCTGAAGCCAGATACTAAGTTGATGGGCCAATCACATGAATTAGGAGCCAATCCATTATTTCTGTATCAACCGCTGGGTTTCTTATAATTCAGTTAGAAACTTGATTTTATCATTTTCAGAATCTAAACTCTGGTTATTCATCAAATGGACACAAAACATTAAAAGGAAAGGACCTTTTCCCCCACTCCATGTTAATGCGTCTAGCTCATCTATCTTTGTCCATATGTATTATTATATAGTCTGTTGATGGAGTGTATGTTATTTCTATTTCTGGTTTGGCAAGAGACAAGAATCAGTCAACCTCTCTCTCTTTCTCCCTACTTCTCCTCTCTCTGTGCCTCTTTCCTTAAAACATGCTTATCTGTGAGAGTTCATGAAGCCAAAGTGCACTTTATATACTACCTTTGTAAATGACTTAAAGGAGGATTTGTCTGCAGTGGCAGGATCTGCTGACCTCACATATATTGTTTTTGTTTATACATCTTGAAGCTAAAAGGGGTTTCTTTTGTATCATGCTACTTGGGTTTCTTTTCTTTTGCTTTTTTTTCCCCCTTCTTTTAATAAAAAAAACCCGTAGCAATGTTTGACCTTTGGTTGTTACTGAAACTTACAGAAAGTAACTTTGAAAATTAGTTACCAGAAATAGAATACAAACAGCTTTTGCTTCCATAAAATAGATGGCTCTCTTCAGGAACTATTGATTCCAAGTCTGTTAATATTGCAAATCTAACTAAAATAGACATTATCTGTGCTGTAAGCTGGTGAGTGACAAGGGTTCTACACTTAGAGTTTTGCTGGAAAACTTGGAGGGTAGCCAGCTGGGAGCACTGTGATAGTCTTTAAGAAGTTGCAATCTGTAAGAAGTGTTTCAGGAAGAAAAGCTTTTGGTTTAGACTGTTGCATAGTTAACAATTATTAGCTCCAGAGAACTAATAATTAGCTCTAGTCAATTAAAACAACTTCTCATTTTATACCAGAGTAGATAGCTTGCATAGTTTAAATGCACGGTAAACTCTTAATTTATGCTACCCAATTCCTTATTGGGTAATCTTGCTTGTTTTTGTTTTTTGTTTGTTGTTGTTGTTGTTGTTGTTGTTGTTTTCCCTGCTGACATTTTGGTGCAGTTCCTTTTGCTGACTGGTTGATATACACCATGTTATTGTCTTACTTTTTCACTTGGCATTCAAGTGTAAGCCTTTTCTGTATTCTTAATTTTGAATGACTGCATATATTTTATAGTGCTATTTACCAGACTAATTATTTTACATACATTAATTTGTAAAATAATCTTACAATTCTATGAGATGGGTACTATTATTCTCACTTTGAAATGGAAAAACAAAAATTGAGATACAGAGAAGGTAAGTGGACTATTGAAGGTTACAATGTCCTTACATGCAGTAAGCAGAATTTGCTTTTGCTTACTTCGCCATTTTCTTTGTATCTACCCATTCTTAGTTTTTAGGTAGTTTCTTATAAGTTTAATATTATAAGTATCACAAAAACCAAATGTAATTAAGGAGGCATTTCCCACATTTTAAAGGGTTTTTTCCTTCAGGTAGTTGCCCAGAAACAGAATAACTTGAACAAAGTTAAAAAAAAGTTTTTAAAGGTATTGATACATGTTACCTCATACATTTCCTCATGGTTGATTATATTTTTCTAATAATTTTTGTGCACATAGTTCAGTAAATCATTGCCATCTTTTCATATATCTTTGCTAATTTGATAGCCAAATACATATTTTTCTCACTTGTTTTTTTTTGCTTGTTTCTTTGTATTTTAATTTCTTCTTTTGTGGATTAATTATTCATGTTCCTTTGCCTGTTTTCTATAAAAGTTCTAGGCACAGTCTTATGTCTTTGAGTAAGTTAAGATACTAACCTTTGTTATATTTGTTGAAAGTATTTTTTCCAGCCATTGTCTTTTTATTTTTGAGTATTTCTTTTTATGTGTAAAGGGTGTTTTTGTGTGGGTGTGGGTGATGTTTCTGTTATTGAAGTATAATTGACATATATTTTTGTTTTTTAAACAAAATTTTTCCTCCTTAATGATAGCTTCTGTTTAGAAAAGCCTTTCATTTCCAAGATAAGTGTTAAATTATCTTTTTTTCCTATGGATTTTTTTCTTTTATGTTTAATTTTTAATCAATATATAATTTATTTTGCCATAGTGTTAGCTATGTGTCAGAATTTCAAAGTGGTAGAAACATGATTTGTTTTTTGCTCTACTCTTTCAATGAATTGACTAATATTTGGAAGAAAAGCCTTTGATAATCCATAAATCACACAATCAGCTTCTTAAATATTGTTTTAAAGATTTTCTTTTTGCAAACCAGAAATTGAGAATTGGATTGAGAATATAATTAGGCACATGACCTTGCATATTTTAAGTATTGTATTTAAATATCATGTTTTAAATATTGTATTTGTAATATTTTTGTCTTTTCTCTCATAAGTAAATCTGACAAACTAGCTGTCTAATTTTCCTTGTTTGTAGAGGTTCTGTATGCTTCACTAGAATGATATATTATGCCTAGACTTTTGTCTTCATATTGTAACTTAGAACTTCCATAAGATCTCCTATATAAAGGGTGAGGGTGTTCTTTTTTGTTTGTTTGTTTTTTAGTAAATTTTTTTTCTTTTTTAAGGATCTTATTTATTTAATTGACAGAGATCACAAATAGGCAGAGAGGCAGGCAGAAAGAGAGAGGGAAGCAGTGTGCTGAGCAGAGAGCCTGATGCAGGGCTCGATCCAGGACCCTGAGATTATGACCTGAGCTGAAGGCAGAGGCTTGACCCATTGAGCCACCCAGGCACCCCATAAAGGGTGTTCTGATGGAATGTGAACACTATTCCTAGATGTCAGTGATACTTTTTTTCCCTAGTTGTTGTATTTACCATTTAGCAGCATGATAAGCAATAGTATTGATCAATCAGAAATAGGGTAAATAAAGATTCCCATGTCATCATTGGAAAATCAGTATGTGTTAGGAATGACTATCAAATCTAAAATGTGCGTGTTGCACATAACAACTATACATATATCTGTTTTGTTAATAATTTGTTATTTAATATTTAATGGAAAGCTTGACCTTACAAAAATGCTTATCAAAATATTTGACTATAATACCAATACTCCCAACTAACTTGCAATTATTATTTCCAAAGTATAAATGAGAATCTTTAATCTCCTGGAATAATTTTTCTGTTAATCATATTACTACTAATTATTTGATAACCTTTATTTGTATTTTAGCTGTATATTAAAGGCAGTGACAAATTAATATAAAGATTTGGCAGTTTTGAATAAATTATTTCTTTTTCTCCACCCAAAGTAATTGTATTTAAAATACTTGGTAATCCAAATTCAGTGACTCATCTTTAAGGTTGTTTTATTACCTACATTGATTTGTGTTGAAACTGATTGTTTAAGATCTGACTACACCCAATTTTGTACACTGTTTTCGATATGTAAGAATTTGGAAATTTTATTAGATTGGAAAAAAGACTTTTATAACTTATTTTCCTCTACTTTAGTTATTTTTATTCTGTGAGAATTTTTCATTAAAAGCAATTGTAGTTTTTGGCATATTGAAGACAACACAATTACTGAATGAATCTCTTTAATTATGTCTCTTTTATAACTTACTTTTGCTTATTTTCTTCATTGTTCAAAAGAAACATACTAGTTAGAGGGTGGTAGAACCTACAGATTTGATCAATCTGGTCAAAGGATAGTGGAGAACAGGTAAACAAGAATAAAATGTGAGATGCATAGAAGTGTAATAATGCAAGTACTCCACAGACTAGCTAATTACAGAGAGGAATAGATTTTGTGTTCTTAAGGAGATCATGGAACAGTCTTGGTCTAAAGGAGAAAGAGATTCCCAAGTGCCTGGATATTTGTTAGAACTCTCTTTAAGTAAAGGCCAGGAGATGTCATAAAATTTAATTTTTCTTAACTATATATGTTCAAAAGATAATGGAAAATGACAATAGGACCTACTATACTATAATTCTGAATTAGAAGAATTTCTTCAAGAAGTAGAAATTATAGAATATGTTATAGAGAGAAGAAATGCTATAACTAGTTGGGTTTATACTGCAGAGTTTAAAAAAAATGTTCAAAAAAACTCTTGCAAAAAATTAGATATGATCAACGTCTAGAAGAGGAATACGTTGGAACAGTAATGAACAGCAGACTAGACCATGGCATTATTTCCTTTTTCGTTGTTCATAGGAGACATTCTCAAGTGAGTTCAGTATTCTTTCCTGTTTTGTCTATAAACACCTCTGGAATCCTTCTTAAAGTGACACTCTAGGTAGTTACCGCCATTTGATTGGTGGTGTAAGAAATGGAGACTCTTTGACATCCAGTCTAGGAAAAAGAAACTCAAAATAATATAGGTTTGAGAGGCCTGTCTCTGTGCTAAAATCTATTAATCAAAACCCTTGGATCCTATAGTTAAATAAATAACAAAGTCTTAATTTTTGTATTATTCAACCCATATTTTTCTGTTTCATCTAACAGGATAACTTGAGAAATATTACATACTGTTCTGTTAAAATCTAGATCACAGTGTCGGTAGAAGTAACTAGGTCTTTTAGTTTAATAAACTAGCCAGAAAAGTAACCTGGTTGATAGAGAGCACTGGTTCAATATCAGGAGGAAATGTCCCATAGGTAACGTTTGGCAATATCTTGTGACAGGGTGTGTGCAATACTGGCACCCAGTGGATAGAGACCAGGGATATTGTAGTTCTCCACAACAAAGAATTATTCAGCCCACAATATCAGTGTTCAATGTCAGTAGTGCTACTTTGAGAAATCCTTGTCTAGAGTACTGTTCTTGACTGGTAGCTTGTTAGAAATGCACATTACTGTGCTTCACTTCCACCCTAATCAATCAGAATTTCTAGAGGTAAGGCTAAGCAGTTTGTCTTCTAATTAGTCCTTTGGGTGATTCTGATGATCCTTTAAGTTTTAAGACTAATAGCCCGTCTTGATATATAAGAATGTATAGGAAATAGTTATTAAGCATCAAGTTTGGACCAGGAACTTACCTAAATGCTCAAAAAACAGCCTTTTCATAATTTGTTTGGTTTTTCCATCTTACCTAAATGGACCTTATTTCTCCTTGTAGCTCTCAAATTTTCTGTTGTTTAGGATGTTGTTTAACATGTGTTTGTTGAATTGTATTTCCTTGAATTGGTTTCTGAACTCTCTTTCTACCATCTATGTACTTGTTGGTTTTCTTACAAGGACTTTTTTTTTAAATCAATGACTTGGTTGAAGATGTAGTTGTCATATTTATCCATTTTATAGACATGGATGGTAAGTGTTGGATGTTAGAAACAATTCCTTATTCTGTATAGGCTAACAATAACATGGTCATAGTTTTAAAATTTAAAATTCCCATTATATCCACTATACCATGTAGTTTTTACTTGCTTATCAAAATTAGGAACATTTTTAATTAATTGAGTGGATTGCACAGCAGGAAGAGATTTTCACATTTGTTGGATTGATCAAAAATATCTCCTGAATAATTTAGAAGAATAGTGACGATAGTTGAGAGAAGGAGTATAAGATAAAGGTGGGCAACATTCTGAATTACTTTGGATTTTGTGAATATCAACTGCTGATACACACTAAAGTAGAAATACTCATCAGTTGGAATGAGGGAGAAAGAATAGAGTCAAAACAATGAATGCAATGGTCATTTAACTGATAAGAGGCAACAAGAAAGGGGAAGTGACAAACCAAAGAAATTTTGTCATGGAAGAAGTTAAAGGAGCTTTAAAAAAAGGATTTCAGTTGTCTCTGTGATAACACTAACCTGTTAGTACTTGCTACATTGCTCACGTTTCCTGTACTCACATAAGCATTTTAATGGAGAATTCCCTATGAAAATGTGTTAAAAAGTTATAGATGACTCTGAAATCTGTTCAGGTATGAGCCAGAAATGAAATGCTATTATAGCCCCTCTCATCAGACACAGGGAAGAATGCTGAAGAAGAGGAAAAGTTTCGGGGCATGTAACTTCAGGCAGTGTTCCATTGCCTGCTTAGGCTGGAAGGAGAGAGAGAGCCTAAGGTCAGGTTTTATACTACTTTCTGGGAGTAAGATTGGCAGATGGTAACCAAAGAATTTAGGAGAGACTGTTATTGAAACTCTCACAGTATGCCCAGAAACAAAAATATGTGTAGTTAATGATACTCAACTGAAGACTTTTAATAATATAATGAATGTTATGTTCTTCTCTGAAGATATCAACAGTTCCTCAGTGAGCTTGGAAATAAAGTTCAAATGATGACAAAAGTGAAAGCTATACCTGGCGTCAGTTCCGTGGACCTTTCCTCCCTGAGATTTACCAGATTGCTTCTACTGCGGGTTGACTAATTTTCTAGCAGCTTTGGCCAACTCCAATTTTAAGATAGGATATCATATATTCTCAACACAGTGTGTGACATGCTGTCTGATTAGATTGGTTCAAATACATTGCGAAGGGTATAGCAACTTGTCTTTTTTAATTTTATATTTGAATTTCTTTTTTTCATGCCCTTCTTCTACCATCATAGATTAGCTGACTGTGTTCTATATAGGCATGATATAAATCATGTTCTATTGCCTCAGATCAATCAGTCCACTTCATAGAGAAAGAATAATGCCAGTGGGATTCACTGTCTTATCATGAAATTCCTCATCCCAGAGCAGCTGATCTGACACAATGTTGCAATAGTTTACTGAAAGCTCAATTGTGGTACCAACTGGCAACCTTGTAAATGTGGTGTCATGACCCAGAGATGTATATAGAATATTGTCCTTCTCACATACTAGTCAGAGAAGTGACTTCTCAGGATTATACCTAATGACCTACTAAAATAGTTTTTGCTTCCCACCAACATGATTCTTAGTTTTGTAAGTATAGGGATTTTAATTGCTGGTGCACACATGCTTTTGCCCTTGGAATCCTAGGGTGTTTTTTTTTTAATTAAATTAAATTAAAAATTTTAAAAGATTTTATTTATTTATTTGTGAGTGAGAGCACCAGGGGAGAGTGAGAGGGAGAAGCAGGCTCCCTGCTCAGCAGCGGGCTGGATCCAAGGACCCTGGTATCACAACTGGAGCTGAAGGCAGCTGCTTAACCGACTGAGTCACCCAGGTGCCCCCCTTTTTAAAAAAATATTTTGTTTATTTATTTGTCAGAGAGAAAGAGAGAGCGTGAGCACAAGCGGGCAGAGGGGCAAGCAGAGGTGGAGAGAGAAGCAGGCTCCCCGCCGAACAAGGAGCCCAATGCGGGACTCAATCCCAGGACCCTGGAACCATGACCCAAGCCAAAGGCAGTGGCTTAACCAACTGAGCCACCCAGCATCCCCCAGGCGCCCCTTTTTAAAAAATTTTAATTCCACTGTAGTTAATATACAGTATTATATTAATTTCAGTTGTACAATATAGTAACTCAACAATTCCATATATTACTCAGCTTCTCATCAAGTATATACTTTTTTTTTTTTAAAGATTTTATTTATTTGTCAGAGAGTGAGTGAGAGAGAGAGGGAGAGAGGAGAGAGCAGGGGAGTGCTGGGGAGGGAGAAGCAGAGTCCCCACTGAGCAATGAGCCCAGTGCAGGACTTGATCCCAGGACCCTGGTATCACAACCAGAGCTGGAAGCAGACGCTTAACTGACTGAGCCACACAGGCTCAGCCACCATACCCAAGAGGTATACTCTTAATCCCCTTCACCTGTTTCAACTATCATCCCATCCAATTTCCCTCTAGTAACCAGCAATTTGTTGAGTCTGATTTTTAGTCTTTTTTTCCTTTGTTTCTTCAATTCTACATTTGAATGAGATCATATGGTATTTGTCTTTGACTTTCACTTAGCATTGTATTCTCTAGCTCCTATTGCAAGTGATAAGATTTCATTATTTTTTATGTTGAATGATATTCCATATATATGCATATAAACATACATACACATTGCACAATTTTATCCATTCTGTTGATATTGATGGACATTTGTGCTGTTTTCATAATCTGGCTATTGTAAATATGCTGTAATAAACATAAGGGTGTATATATCCTTTTGAATTAGTGTCTTCGTATTCTTTGTGTAAATATCCAGTAGTGTGATTACTGGATCATATGGTGGTTCTATTTTTAATTTTTTGAGGAACTTCCATACTGTCTTCCACAGTGGCTTCACCAGTTTGTATTCCCATTGATGGTGCATAAGGATCTTTTTTCTCTATATATTCACCAACGCTTGTTGTTTTAGAATCCTAATTCTTATAGTGAGCAATAGGTGATAATCTTCAAACTTTGGCTTGGAGAGTGCCTTTGCCTCCTCATATTACCTGAACCCTAGTTTTTATAAAATATCCATATTCCTCTCAGCTGTTTTCAGTGCTTAGGATAATGGTTCTACTAAAGTAGGTGCTTAATTGTAGCATCTGGCTGTTTGGCTTCCTCATGTATATAGAGGAGTAGGTAAAAAAGAAGATCATGTATTAGTTGGGATGATTGACTTTGTCTATAAAATGGATACAGAGTTGTTTGTTCCAAGTAGACACCAAGAGGATTTGGTAGAGTCATGGGATTCCCTGAGATGCCTCTCCCCAATGCCATGCAGAGTAATAAGGTTAATAGAAATTTTCTTGCAGCCCTCCAGTAGAAATGTTAAGGGCTCAGACTTCTAAAAGATGTAGGTTTGGATTACTGTACTAGGCAAATTACTCATCAAGAAGTGTTTTTTGAAATGTGACCTGAATGCAAGGTATACAGAATGAATACTGGAGGAAAGTATTCCCAAATACAAGCTAAGGCAGAAATTAGGCTTTATTTATTTATTTATTTATTTATTTATATTAACATATAATGTATTATTTGCCCCAGGGGTGCAGGTCTGTGAATCATCAGGCTTACACATTTCCCAGCACTAACCATAGCCCATACATACTCTCCCCAATGTCCATAATCCAACCACCCTATCCCTATCCCCCTGAGCCCCCAGCAGCTCTTAGTTTTTTTCCCAAGATTAAGAGTCTCTTATGGTTTGTCTCCCTCCCCAGTTCCATGTTGTTTTGTTTTTTCCCTCTTTACCCACCCCCCTACCCTCTGCCCTGCCTCTCAATTCCTCATATCAGAGAGATCATATGATAGTTGTCTTTCTCTGATTGACTTATTTCGCTTAGCATAATACCCTCTAGTTCCATCCATATCATTGCAAATGGCAGGATTTTGTTTTTTAGGGGTTTTTGGGTTTTTGGGGGGGTTGTTTTTTAGTTTTTTTGATGACTGCCTAGTATTCCATTTTATGTATGTATCTCATCTTCTTTATCCACTCATCTGTTGATGGACATCTAGGTTCTTTCCATAGTTTGACTATTGTGGACATTGCTGCTATAAACATTCAGGTGCATGTACCCCTTTGGATCACTACATTTGTATCTTTAGGATAAATACCCAGTAGTGCAATTGCTGGTTTGTAGGATAGCTCTATTTTCAACTTTTTGAGGAACCTCCATTCTGTCTTCCAGAGTGGCTGCACTAGCTTGCGTTCCCACCAACAGTGTAGGAGGGTTTTCCTTTCTCTGCATCCTCGCCAACATCTGTCATTTCCTGACTTGTTAATTTTAGAATAGAGCCTTAGTTTTATTTGTGCTCTTTATTGCTGATAGAGGACAATAATTATCTTCTCTTTTACTTTTGAAATAGGAGTTACAGTAATTAAAATGAAAGTTTTTAATGAGTAATGACAGTGAATCCCACTGGCATTATTCTTTCTCTATGAAATAGATTGGTTGATCTGAGGCAGTTCCCTTGTTGGAAATTGATATGGTATGTGGTTACAGCTGAGCTAGAAGAATTCTGGATTCTTCTAGATGGCAATAGATACCAATTCTGGATGTAGTTGCTTAAAGTGGGAGGGGTGTGATTATATTGCCTTTCTGGCTGGATAGTTGGGTTGTGGCATTCTTGGATATACAGGAAGTAGGGAGAGTTGGGATATGCTGCAAGGTCAGGGGTTGGCATGCTGTGGGTACCTTTTTGGGGTAGTGCTAAGGATATAGCCATTTTCTTTCTCAGGGACTTTCCCCCAAAATGTATGGTGGGGTTTCTGTTGGCCATGTTGATGCCACGTAGCCTTGACTCTACAGCTACATCTGAACTACAAGGAGTGACAACTAACTGACTAAAGCTGGGAAACTCCAATTCCTTCTTATGGAAATTTGAAATTTGAAATTTGGTGGTTGATCGGATTGAATCACATTAATAGTACTGCCAGAGAGTAGGTTCCCAAATTTCTGCTATAGAGGTCCCATAGCTCATTTGGTTTCTGTTATTTCAAAAGTAGTTCTTGACCTCTTTCTTTATTTTCATTGAGAGTGTAAGTGTTCTATTAATAAACTCTTTTTATTTGTGTTGATTGTAGTTGGTTTTCTATCTATTTCTACCAAGAGTCTTAACTCATTCTGGTCATATATAAGTAAGTGGTATGAACCAAAAAAGGAGTTTAATATTTGAATTTTGACAATAGACAAGATGGAGAAGTGGTTGTGAGGAACAAGAGAGATGTTGACCCCTACTTCCCAAGATCTGAAGAAGGTATAGGACTTCTCTTGTAAAAGAGAGTTTTCAAGTTATGAAAGGAGGTAGAAGCAGGGTCAGAGCCAAAGGCTGACAGTGTTACTTAGTGTTCTCACAAGAGATTTGGGGTTTGTAGAGGAATGGAGAAGGGGTTACATAGCAGATGTTCCATAAATATTTGTTGAATGTGGAAAAAAATGGGGAGAATCAGCACTTCTCATTATAACCTTAGTGAAGAATGCTGTGTCTGTCTCACTGACCTGGGTTCTTCAAATGA
Organism: Neogale vison; assembly: GCF_020171115.1. NCBI lineage: Eukaryota > Metazoa > Chordata > Mammalia > Carnivora > Mustelidae > Neogale > Neogale vison. The sequence goes on from NC_058098.1 coordinate 39,424,809, forward strand.
TAACTCACTTGCATAACTACATCTCCAGGGCAAAACTGCCAGAGCTTTTATTCTCTCTGGGGACATGTTCTCTTTCCTGCCACTCATCCTTGGTAAATACTATTTCAATAGAGGGGTTTAGTTAGAAGAGGTTTAAATAACTTAGACTTTTAGGCAGAAGTTTCAAGATCTCTCTCTCTCTCTTCCCTCATAAAAGTTTTCTGGAGTTATGCAAATTTTCTAACAAATATCAATGGTACTGGGGAAAGAAATTAAAGTTCCACTTTTAACTTATATAATATGGGATATTAATTAGCTTAATGCAAACTGTGAAAACAAATAGACTCCAAAACATTTTGGACTTTTGAAAAATGGCTTCAACATATTTCTTGCTTATGTAATACTATTGGAGGGTAAACAGGTCAGTAGGTTGGTTATACTCCTTGCGGTCATTTAGGGACTCGGGTAGGGAGGCTTGTCATCATCAGCATGTGGCTGTCAAGGTCACCTTAGGATACTGTCTACATCTCAGCTAGACTGAAAATGAAAAGAGCATGGAAGTTTTGTCCAGAGTGGACTGTATATCACTTCTGTCCACATTCAGTTGGCTAGAATTTAGTCTCAGAGTCACCCAGCTTTCAGGGTGGCTGGGAAATGTAGTCTACTTTGCAGGCAGGAAAAACAGACTATATATTTGGATGATCAGCTAACAGTCTATCTCCTGTGGTTATCCACTATTACCCTGATTTTACCTCTCAGCAGTTCTGATAATTACATATTTTTTATACTTTAAAACAAAAGAAACTTGGTGCCTTTGCCTCTCTTCACAGTTTCTGTAAGTTTTATGACTCAAAAATAAGTTTCATACGGAGGGAGGAAAAGTAATAGATTTGAATAAGCTAAATTATATACACTTGCATTTTGCCATGTATATTCAAAACCACTAAACATATTTTTGTATTCAGTCCTTGTTATCAGCCTGTAAAATTCTAAGCTAAAAAATAATCATCCTCCACAATAACAATTCTAGGAGCAGGAAAGATAAGTCAAGCTGGGATTTGCAGATTGGGAGTAAGTGTTAAAGTGGATGGGACTGGAGGTGGTTCTAGGAAGCTAGCAACTGGGCTAGTGTTAGGGGTAGAATCCAGATAGGGAAGGAAGGAGGAAACCAATATAGGCACCCAAGGAGAGAGAAAGTAGGAGGCTCTATGCCTTATTTATAGGAACTTTCAGTATACTTATTGTTGGGCAGGAGTCAGGCCTGTGGTGTGGGGTACCTGCAGAGAAGAAAGCAGGTAAATAGGTTTGCCTGGCTGGAAGCAGGATTGAAGAGACAGAGTTTTACAGCATGTGCTCAGAAGTACTTTCATACTCACTCAGGATTAACACATTGTTCTTCTCATGGCTTTTGGATTTGAAATGACTATGATGCAAAGTTGGCGACACCAGGGGAAATAAAATAAAATATAAGATTATTCACATTCAGGTTTGTTGATTTTTTTCTTATTTCTTGTTTTTATTTATATTTCATTTATTCATTTATTTTGAGTATGGCTGACATAATGTTACATTAGTTTCAGGTATAAGACATAGTGATTGGACAATTCTCTATCTTCTGCTATACTTCCACAAGGATGGCTACCATCTGTCACTATAGTGTGTTGTACCTCTTATTCCCATGACTTATCCATTCCATAACTGGAAGCCTGTTTTTCCCAATCCCCTTTACCTATTTTGCCCCCACCCCAGCAACTATCAGTTTGTTCTCTGTATTAATAGGTCTGATTCTGCTTTTTGTTTGTTTATTCATTTGTTTTATTTTTTAGATTCTCTGTATAAGTGAAATCACATATTTGTCTTTCTCAGTCTGACTTACCTCATTTAGTATAATACCCTCTAGGTCCATCCGTGTTGCAAAGGGCAAGATCTCATCCTTTATTTTGTTTCTACTGTGATGATTGAAATTAGATTAATTTTTTGGGTGTCCAAAGTACAATGAAAATCATGGCTTGTGCCCAGTAAGACCAGTAAGAATGAATCTTAGTCAAAGGAAAAGAAGTTTTAAACTTTGGTGCTGCCTGTGGTCTATGAACTATAAATGTTTCTCAGATGACTAGCTGACTGGTGACTCTGCAACTATAGGAACACATTAACTCTAAGAACACTAGGTACAAAGGGAAATGCTTGTGATTATGTGGCTAACCAAAACTATATGCAATGAAGTTTGAAAACTATAAGCCTAGTACTTTTCTTTTGGGTTTATTGATACTATGAAAAGGACTTTACATTCATACCAGTTTTGTATGATTTTATAAGATGAGGAATTACACAGCAAATAAAGTAAACATATAAATTGTGGCATCATCTGTAACTTGTATTATTGGAACATAATGAGACAGGGTAAAGTAGTTATTCACTGAAGTTCTAGAGTTCTGGGCTCAAATCCCAACTTTCCTTTGTGTCCTTGGACAAATTATTTTACCTACATAAGCCTCTGTTCTCATCTGTAAAATAGAGGTAATAACCATATCCACAGGCTATGAAAATGAAAAGTTCATTTTTGTGTGTTTTGTTTTGTTTTGTTTTTGGTAACTCCTTTGGCTGCAAAACCTGAGGTGGGCAGAAAGTTTTAGTCTTTCTTTATCCTGTTTAGTGTGTGTCTTTATGTGGCAGATATATTAATATATTTAATTAATGTATGCTGCTCCAGAGGCCACTCAAGGTCTCCTCCAGAATCACTCTCCACCCAGCTATGTGCCTGGAAGTCTGACCTTCTACAATCTCTATTACAACCTCCCTTGCAGTCTGTATTCCCATTGGATTTGGCCAATGGAAGTTGTTGGTAAGAGAATGGAGAGAGGAGGCAAAGTGAGGACCTGTGTTTAACTTACTTCACTCCCTCCGTGAAGGATTACCATAGTGTATCTCTCATCACCTGGAGGGCTACCCGTTTCCTGTAAACCTTTCATCTCCAGCTCTCAGTTAATGGCTTTCTTCCCATACCCTGTCTGGCTTTGAGGGTAATAAGGTCACCACAACACTAGCCCCAGGTTACCAAGCAATTCTTTGTGGTTTCTGGTGAATGGTGCCTTTATTGAATTTTCCTTAAATTATCCCAATTTTAGCATGTTACCTAGTTACTCCTGGTCCTTGAAAGATGAGGAGTGTCATTTATGAAATATGTACTGAATTATTTGCTTTCTAAAATATATATGTACACATTCTAAGTACTAAAACACATCTGTCCCCAAGGATTTGGGATAAAGGACTGTAGATATTCTAATGTTATTAGTATAGGAGTTTTACCGTATTTTATAAATTGTTGCTCTGTTTAAAAGCTCTTTCTCACATTCAGTTCAACACAGAGCATTTAAATGGTCTGCAAAGAATGCCATCAACACTTCAGGACTAAAAACATAAAAATTGTCATTGAGCTACCAGATTAAATAAATCCCTCAAAGTAGGTATAGCATTTGGGGAACAGTTTCACAATTATAATAAACTTACCTTTGTCATTTTCCTTAAGAGGAAAAAAGATATAGTGAGATTAGATCTCAATCCCACTTGATTTCTTCTTCAACAGAGGAAGCTTCATGTGGCTTCACAAGAGGCCTTAAGAAAGGGTGCCCAGGGGGACGCCTGGGTGGCTCAGTTGGTTGGACGACTGCCTTCGGCTCGGGGCGTGATCCTGGAGTCCCGGGATCGAGTCCCACATCGGGCTCCCAGCTCCATGGGAAGTCTGCTTCGCTCTCTGACCTTCTCCTCGCTCATGCTCTCTCTCACTGTCTCTCTCTCTCAAATAAATAAATAAAAAATCTTTAAAAAAAAAAAAAAAAAAAAGAAAGGGTGCCCAGGGATAATATAACTTTATTAAAATTACTCACCCTTCCTCAATGTTTCAACAAAAATAAATTAAACTGTCCAGATTTGGACACTTTGTGACCATATATTTTATCTGTAGTTCTTGGGTGGTGGAAAGAATCAAGGAGGCTAGCTTTGGGACTTTATAATCAAGGAAGCTAGCTTTGGGTCTCAATTCTGTTATACCACCTGACTCACTTTGAGTCTGGGACTTGATTTCTGTGGTCCTTGTCTCTAAAATGGGGGTAAAAAACATATACCTTTCAGTATCCTGAGGATTAAATAGAATAACTGTATTAGTTACTAGTTTGGAGCTATGCTCATAGTAAGAGCTTGAGTGTTTCTCAAACCTGAATTAGTTTGTGAACACAGCTGCTCAGCAGAGGATGGTGTGTCTGTGGGACTGATCAGTGACTGAAACTCTGCCACCACTTCTGTGGCATTTGTACTCCTCATGGACCAACCAGAACCTCCAGGTTTTACATGTGAAAATCATGACCCATTTGTGGAACATCACAACAAAATGAGTGTGAAGTGGTGTGTGTGAATTTTGCCAGAGAACCAAGGAGATTGTTATTTGTTCATAACCACATAATTGTTTGTGTTTCCATTAACTCACAAGTAGTATATGTAGCACTTTAATATTTAAGATAATGTTACCATACATTAATCAACATTTTTAGTCTTTAAAAACATGCCATACAGACATGATATTTTTATTCCTTACCTCACTATAAGATGTTTTAATTTTTTCTGATGAAATTCCCTAACCATTCCACGCTATGAAACTCCAGAATTTCTAGAGAAGTTGACTCTGTTGACTCTGAGCTCTTCTTAATGGCTAGCTGGGGTAGGGTGTGGCCAAGTACAAGATTCCTAAGGTTCTTAGTTGCTTCCTATTACCAAGACCTGAGACTAGATTCTTCTGAGGGCCTCAGAAAGTGGCCTACTACTTCATTGAGAGTTTTCACAAGCATTTTGAATAGAGAAACAGAGCCTTTGGAAATAAGCTCAAGAATAGGAAATAGCTTTGCTGGACCAAATAGTTCTATGAAAGTTGGTGTATTTTACTGGCATATAGCTTTAATAGTGATGATGGAATAAGAAATAATTGTCCTTTTGTCTGTTTTTCTTTTAATGCATTATAAAAATCAGCAACTAACACTGTGGATTGGGAGATCTCAAGAACAGTATAGCATAACAAGTTTTTCTGTGGTAGTCAAAATAAAATATTATATTTAAAATAAATTGAAATATAGCATTATGGTTAAGATAAAATGTTGGTATTACCAAATTAAATTAAAAGTTTTCTTTATGATTTTTTTACCATTATTCTTCTCCAATTAATATTCCATCTGAGAAGGAAAAGAAGTCTGAAAGGAGAAGATTAAAAGAAGTCATTAATAAAAGGAAGCACATTTAATGGGAATATGATTATCATGTAGTTCAAAGAAAATTTCACTGTGCCTCTTACTAATTGCTATTTTGTGCACCCAGTTACCTTACTTATCTTAAGATGGTTTCAGCTTTAGGGGATATGTAAAAAAAAATTAAGATATACATATATTATTTAGATTAGACTAAAGTTAAAATATAAATATTACTTAATAATTGAAGTACGTAGGTTGTTTGGTTTAAGAAAAATATCGCACAATTTGAGAAGTTGTTATACCGTGATCCCCATCACCTCTCTATTGTAGTTGTAGCCACCTACCTTATGTTGGCAACTGTGAGGACTACCCTCATGCTAAAAATCATAAGAAACCAAAACAAAACAGAAGGACCACCTAGTGCCATCCCCTTCTTACACTGTTAGTTCTGGTTCAGTTTTTCTCTGTTTGTCTTGAATTCTCCATACCTTTAACATAGTTTTTTTTTTTTTTTTTTTAAGATTTTCTTTATTTATTTGACACAGAGAGATCACAGTAGACAGAGAGGCAGGCAGAGAGAGAGAGAGAGAGAGAGAGAGAGAGGGAAGCAGGCTCCCTGCTGAGCAGAGAGCCTGACGCGGGACTCAATCCCAGGACCCTGAGATCATGACCTGAGCCGAAGGCAGTAGCTTAACCCACTGTGCCCAGGAGCCCAGACAGTTAATTTTTATGCTGCATTTATCTGTTATACTTTTAACTATTTCCACCTGAGAATTCATCTAGCCATGTTCTGACAAACATTACAATTCTTTTAGATAGTGTAGACATTGTTCCTTTAGGATATATTTTGTTTTAGCTGTATAACATTAATACTTAAAAAAAATTCTTATCTTTTGATGAGAATGGAAATTTTTTTTTTTGGTTATAAATTTATTTTCTTTGGTTATGATTGGGATTTGGATGAGAGACTATGGACTCTGAAAAACAGTCTGAGGGGTTTGAAGTGGCGGGGGGTGGGAGGTTGGGGTACCAGGTGGTGGGTATTATAGAGGGCACAGCTTGCATGGAGCACTGGGTGTGGTGAAAAAATAATGAATAATGTTTTTCTGAAAATAAATAAATTGGGAAAAAAAAAAAAAAACAACAGTGGTCCCAAGGAGCACATTTGCTCCCGGTGACATACCTGTCACTAACCACTGGCTTGGGGGAATTCCCATGCCATTTTCCCCAGTAGTTTGATCTAAGGCCAGTATGGAAATTTGATACATTGATGTGAGTCCAGAGATGGTGCCAAGCAATTGCTCCACAGCTAGCCCCAGTCCAGTAAATGTGACGTGTCATTGGGTCATTCTTCATAAGATGATGGTCATGTGTTTCTAAATCTATCACAGGACTCATATTTTGTGTTTCCAAATTAACCTCCAGACTAGTCAGTAGAGGACTCTTTCAAGAGTCAAGTGACTCACCCCTCTGTTGCTGAAGAACAGTCTAGTGGCTAAGGACACTTAAGTTTCCAGAACCTGAGTGCCCTGGTTCAAATCCCTGTTCCACCACTTATTGGCTATATGACCTTTGATAATTTACCTAACCTCTCTCTGCTTCCATTTCCACAACTGTTAATGGGGAAACCTGGAGTGGAAAGAAGATCCCTTCCAACTCTAAATAACGAAATCAGAGAATGCCCGCATGCCAAGCATTGCTCTGTGCTGGGCACTGCTGTCACCAGCTCATAGGAGGAAACTGGGGAGCCAGGAGCTTAGAAAAGTAACTTTGGTTCAAACCCTTGAGAGGTGCAAGTTGGGAAATAGACCCAGATATGACCCACTGATCTTATTCTTCACCATCCCCCTCAGTGACCATACCAAGTTCTCTACCCTACTGGTTTGGTCCCTTGTCTTCCAGGGGTGACTCACTTGCTGCCAACTGGCTCTGACATCAGAAAGTGCTTCTTCTCTTTGAATTTCAGTCTACCTCCTAGAAGATTCTCCAAATGGTCCTTGTTTTGCCCTCTGGAGCTGCAAAGTGAGCTTAATCTAATCTCCTCAGTAACTGCAAAATAAATTTAATAAACTCCAAAAAAAAAAAAAAAAAAAGAAAGTTTTAATTCTAATCCCACTCTCCCAGTCTGCTGGATAAACTTCCACTTTTTTCAGCTTTAGTTTTTTCACTTGTAAAACAGGGTAATAATCCGTACTTATAGTTTTGTTTTGAAATCATCCATGTTAAGGGGCTAACACAAATAGTTGGAGAACAATTAGTGCTCTATATAGGTAGTTATTATTATTATTGCTCCTTCTTAATTTATACCCAGTTCTTAGATCTGGGGAACTAGATTTTTTTTTTTTTTAAAGATTTTATTTATTTATTTGACAGAGAGAGATTACAAGTAGGCAGAGAGGCAGGCAGAGAGAGAGGAGGAAGCAGGCTCCCCGCTGAGCAGAGAGCCCGACGCGGGACTCGATCCCAGGACCCCGAGACCATGACCCGAGCCAAAGGCAGCGGCCTAACCCACTGAGCCACTTACTGATAATTCAATCTTTGGGTTTCTGAAAGTGAAAAAGATTTAAAAAAAATGAAGCCTTTGTAATGATTGGAAACAAAATTAAATTCAGCTTTCAGAATTAACTGTAAGAAAGAATCAAGAAAGACCAGTGATACCATTTTAAGTGCTCAGATATTCATATAGGTTTGTTGGCTCACATAAGTATATTCATAGTTTGTATAGTCTTGAGGAATTATATGGGCCAGAAAGTACCTCAGTCTCAATCTCAGATATGTCTGGGAGGGATATGATAAATACCTACTGGAATGTCAGTTCTTTCCTAGACATGGCATAAAGACAAAGAGGAAGAAGGCAAGGTCCCCTTCTCTTGAGGCTCTCATGGCTTTGAATGATAGCTCTAGGAAAGCCTCCCTGGGAGCATGACTCTATGGAATAGGGAAACAGTTTTTCCAAGCTCTTGCTATTGGGATTCTATTCTCCATGGAGACATATTCAGAAGCCTTTCTCATATACATCTATATGAGAGAATGAGAAAGAGATTGATTTATTTTAAGAAACTATAGAAGCTTGGGGCACCTGGGTGGCTCATTGGGTTAAAGCCTCAGCCTTCGGCTCAGGTCATGATCTCAGGGTCCTGGGATCGAGGCCCACATCAGGCTCTCTGCTCAGCAGGGAGCCTGCTTCCACCTCTCTCTCTCTCTGCCTGCCTCTCTGCCTACTTGTGAGCTCTGTCTGTCAAATAAATAAATAAATAAATAAAATCTTTAAAAAAAAAAAGTAGAAACTGTAGAGGCTTGTAAGTCTAGAATCTGCAGTGTAGGCCAGTAGGCTGGAGACCTAGGGAATAGGTTTCAGTTTTAGTCCAAAGGTGATCTGCTGGAAAAAATTCCCTCTTATTCTAGGACGGTTAGTTTTTTCTATTAAGACCTTCAATAGATTGGATGAGGTCCACCCATAGTTTTGGAAAATAATCTGCTTTACTCAGTCTATTGATCTAAGTGTTAAATTCATCTAAAAAATACCTTCACAGAAATATTTAGAATAATGTTTGGCCAAATATCTGGGGACTATGGTCTAGCTAAACTGACACATAAAACTAACCATCACAAGGATGTGTTCTCGAAGTTTGCCTTGGACCTCATAGCGGATTCAACCTTATATGGTTTTCCAACCCTTAAACTTTCATCATATACTATTTCTGTCTTGACTTTGTTCATTACTGTGTTTGAAGCTACTTTGACTGTTGGTACTGCTGAGGTCTTATACCTATCTGACTATACCATTAGCCTTAGTTTTGCCAGTATTTGTGCCCTATGCAGACCTGTTTGGCCTTTACCCATGGGTAGTCTCATGTTCCACCTTGAACCTAGCCAGTTTAGTCTCCTGCATAGTTGACTTGGCCTATAGGTTCCTCACCCAAACAGAACAGCAACCATGAGTGTCCTAAAGTTAATCTTGTCCCCTAAGCTTTGTATATTATTTAGATGTTATTGGACTTTCTGGTATTTTTATTACAAATTTCAAATACTTCCAGTCTTTGCTAATAGTTTTTACAGAATATTTTATTTGATTTGGTGTATTTCTCTTATGCTTTGGGTAGAGCTCATTTATTGTAAGGCCACTCCTGCCCCCTTTGTTCTCTCGTCAGCATTTTGTGAGGAGGAGTAATTATTAAATATACTGCCATTCTTTTAATAATTGAATGTGTGTGGTATTTATGATCTCCATACCAGCCCTCTTATTTTGCTCCATTATGAGTTTTATTCTCAGAGGCCTGTGGTTTTCAAATGCCACTGTTTGAAATAGCTGCCTGTAGAGTTGTTTCCATGGTGCTGCTGCCCTGTAAACTAGCCACCCTACCTGATAGAATATTCCAGTGAGTGCTGTGCTTGCTGCTCAGTGTTTCAGATTGGATATGATTCCCTGGGATGAAATTCCAGATGTTACTTTACAGCTTGCCATCTGCCTGATTGAGAAAGTTTCTTACAGGTTGTAGATCAGATGTGTGTACCCTCACATTTTAAAATCTTATTATTAGGTCTCCATTTGTTAGTATTTTTTTTTCTCTAATGGCATGATAATTTGTTTTCCTCTTTAGAATGATTGTGGTGTGGAAACAAATAATTTTAGCTTGAAAAACTACATCAAGTGATTTCATTGGTTTCGGTAGCTTAGAGTATTACAGAAAAGTATGTATTTTCTTCTGCTTTGAAAGGAGAAACTTAAATCAGGAGGCCTTTAGTTTGTAAACATAACTGCTTTATAAAAATAAATATGAAAAATATTATGGCCAAAATGAAAGCTGATTCACCTAATAGCCTGCTTTGACATTTGGTTTTATTTTACAACGATAATAGATAATATATTAACATGTAGTTATTCTCCTTGAAAAAGTGTATTCATTTCTTTTTAAGTGTACTTAGCTTTTCAAATATGACTCCCACAACCCCCTGTGTATTGTAAAAATGATTACTGAAACAATTTCACTTTGAAGTACAGTAGTTGAAATCTTCAGATCAATATCACTATTTAAGCCTTTACTATAACCTTATTCATGTCAGTCAAATCACAAATGTAGTTTACTAAGGTAGAAACTACTTGATTTTAGTACAATTATAATAGACTAATCAATCAATATTTCAAAATACAGGCTTTTATAATGAGATTCTATATGGATATTGATTTCAATTTTCTGTTAATATAAGAGCAAGTGGTCTCAAACGTACGTGATCCAAAATATTTCTTTTAAGGTGGTTGTTTGAAACTTTAAATGGCTTTTACCAAAACTAGAGTAATAAATGGTAAGTACCCAGGCCTACTTGCAAATGCCTATTTAAACCACAGGATAGCTGAAAATAGTGTTTTAATTGTTGCTTGAGTTCTTAATTCTCTGAAACCACTGTAACTCCTGATTTCCTTTGTATTTCTTTGTGTTTTCCTGGCTCTTGAACATAAGGGGGAAGTTTTGCAGTGATTAGAAATGAGAAAAGTGGTTGCTGGTCAGTGTGTGTGGAGTTTGGATACAGAAGCTTCATAGATTGGAGAGGTGCTAAACATCAGAGAATGAACAAAGGAAGTTGTGGCCTCTTAGGGCCTAGGAGGCAGAAAGGGTGCCCCTCCCCTTAATAGAGAACCTCAGTGTTTCTATAGGATCAATAGATGGATTAGCGAAGGTGTAGTTGTGGCCCTGGCAAAGGTCCTGGTGATGATAGCTCTCTCTTTCTCTAATTACACACATACACACACACACACACACACACACACACACACACACAGAGTTTTTGTCAGCTGAGTGTTGGTAAGGATCTAGTGTTTGGCAAAATTTAGATGCCAGCTTTATAGTTTTTAGAATCTGCTGGTCCAGGGCTTTTAAATATTTCTTTGCCTTTAAAAATTAATTTAATTACAAAGAACACACTCAGTATTACTAAGGTGTTTTCAGTTATGGGACCAACGCATCCCAATGTAAACTGCAAAATAATAAAACTTCTAGGAGATAACATAGGACAAATTGTAGGTGAACTTGTGTTTGGTGATGACCTTTTTGATATAATATCATGAGCATGATCTGTGAAAGAAAAATTGGTATGTGGGACTTCATTAAAATTAAAAATTTCTGTTCTGTGAAAAGCACTATTAAGAGAATGAAAAGATAAGCCACAGACTTAGAGAAGGCTTTGCAAAACATATATGAGATAAAGATCTGCTATTCAAAATATATAACTTCTTAAAACCTGACAAGAAGAAGACAAATTTAAAAGTAGGCAAAAGTTCTGAATAGCTGCCTTACAAAAGAGGATATACAGATGGCAAAAAGCCTATGAAAAGATATTCAACTTCATAAGTCACTAGAGAATTATAAATTAAAACAACAAATTATCACTGTATACTCATAATGGCTCAACCCAAAACACTGACAGTACCAATGCTGGTGAGGATGTGGAGCAACAGGAGCTCTCATTCACTGCTGGTTGGCATGTGAAACAATACAACCCCCTTGAAATACAGGTTGGCAGTTTCTTACAAAGCTAAATGTAGTCTTATCATATGATCCAACAACTGTGCTGCTTGATATTTACTCAACTAAGTTGAAAAGATATGTCCACATAAGAACCCACATGTGATTGTTTATAGCAGCTTTATTTATAATTGATCTGAAGTGGAAGCAACCAAGGTCTTTCAACAGGTAGGTAGATAAACAGGTATGTTCATGCAATGGAAAATTATTCAGTGATAGAAAGAAATGAGCTATCAAGTCACAAAAAGATATGGAGGAACCTTCAATGCAACTGCTTATGAGAGAAACCTCATTGAAAAAGGCAGCAAAGTATCTGATTCTAGCTACATGACATTCTAGAAAAGGCAGGACTATAGAGACAGTATAAAGGTCAGTGGTTCCGTGGTTGATAGAGGGTCTAGCAGAGGAATGTAGGAGAGCACATGGAGTTTTTAAGATAGTGAAAGTGTTATGTTTGATATAATGGTGGGCATATGATATGGATTTTGCAAAACTCATAAAACCACACGGCACAAATAGTGAACCCTAATGTACACTATGGCCTTTAGTTACTAATAATGTATCAAAACCGGTTAACCCATTGTAATAAGATGTACCACATCAATATGTTAGTAATAGGGGCAACTGTGGGTTAGGGAGGGAGAATATATGGAAATTCTGCACTTTCCGCTCAATTTTTCTATAAACCAAAAAACTGATTCATTAAAAAAAAAACAATAATAAAACCCACTAAAAACTGCATCAGAAAACAGATAAAATGGGCACCCAGGTGGCTCAGTTGGTTAAGCATCCAGCTCTTGATTTTGGATTGGGTCGTGGTCTCTGCCTTCCTCTTCATGTATGTACATGCAAAGCCTTCACAGGCAGGCATCTACACACATACAGATTTTTGGACCATACAGTTAAGCTGAATTTTTGTCAAAAGGCTTACAGATTCCAGAGTCAATGCAGCTCTGCCTCTTCCTTCCTTTGGGAGATAGCATTATGCATCAACTCAGATATTCTTGCTTTACCGCTTTGCTCACTGTTTTGGATATGCTATGCAGAGCACTTAACTATTTGCTCTTTTAATGCATCAGAATGAATTGGTTATTATGTTTTGAAAATCAAATATGAAATGAATCAAAGTAATTTTTTAAAGAAGTTTTATTTATTTATTTATTTTTAATGGGAAAAAGGAAGCCCATGCTATTCCTATTTATACTTGGCAATCAAAACTTGGTATAAGGGCAGTCTTAACAGAGAAGTCTTACAGCTCTAGGGAGATTAAAAAAGGTATCTAGTTATATAAGGCTACATAAAGCCACATCTTTAGAGTATTATTTTCAGATATGAAAGGGATAAAATTTATATTACGAACAGCTATAGATTTAACTTAGTCAAGCCTAAAGTCATACTAGAAAATATTTCAATTACATTTCTTAAAATATGAAAGAGAAGATATTGATGGTACAATGAAGTATTTTGCATAATGTTAAGTATTTTTTGCACACACAAACACAACAAAAATTTCAGAAAATGGGCCACATGAACTTAAAAATTTTTAGTGGAGATTAGAGATCCTTACTTTCACAAGTAGTGAATAGTTTAACATTGCTGTATGTTATACATTATGGATTAATTTTAGGACCTTAAATAAGCCCATTTCAGTCAGAGTTATGAAGCATCTCTTTCTGATGGTAAAATTGTCTTGATTAGTTGTAATATGGGAATATGGCATTTCATTTCCTTGACAGTTATAACCCCAGATTAAAGTGACAATGATATTAATAATAGCTAATGTTTATTGATTGCTTTTATGTCAGGTGTTATACTTGCTGCTTTTATTACAGTTTTGCAGATTAGGAAACAGAGGCACAAGCAGTGGTTAAGCTTGCACAAGCTTACATAACTAGTGGGGAGGCCAAGATCAAACTCCAGACAGTAGAACACCTGAGCTCCCATTCTGAACTTCTAAACTTTATTGCCTCCATCATAACTAAGATAACTCATTTTTCTCCCTTAAAATGTCTTGAAAGATGTCATGATGAAATACCTCATCCAGCTGCAGAGGAACAACCAACTACATTTATTTTTGGAAATAAGGAGTTGTTTTGCCCTATACATAGACTTGTAGAGCAATTGCATAACATGGTCTATCTGTGTAGATTACACTTTTTTCACGATTCATTTAGCTACTTGCATTTGGTATCATTTTCTTTCAACCTGAAGCACATCTGATGCAGATTTACTGGGACATTCACACTCTATTTTGGTTTTAAAAGCTGCAGACCTCATTTACAAGTGCATGAACAAATAGCCATTTGGAACTACTCCATCTTTTATACTCTTAACTTTTCTTTTATGCTGGAAAGCAAAATAAGGAAAAAATATTTATGGGAATTTTTTTTTTTAACAATTGAAAAACGGCTTATGGACTGACTTACTCATTGATTTGTAAAATTTCTAAACTGAATGGCTTCATTGAACATAATAAACAAGTTGCTTAGTACGTCTAACCAAATTTCCTTAAAAACCTGTTACATTTCTTTGGAAAGATTCATTTTGGTACCCTCTTATCCCCCCCTTTTTTTTGGTCCCTGATCAGGAAGCCCCTGTATATTTTTAAAGTCAAATACAGACTATTTTTGTTTTGCTTGTTCTGTGTCCTATAATTTCAAAGTCAAAGTGTAAAATTGGATGGGCCTTTCCTTGGAGTGGTTCAAAATTGAAAAACAGTTTGATTTCATATTCATTTTAGATTAAGTGAGAAATCAACTGGAGATTAGAACTCTTTTATTTCATACAGTTCTTGAGACTTTATGAGGTTTAGAGTAGAGAAAAACCTCTATACGTTTTACTTGAGGCCTGTAGTAGTCTTACTTACTCTAAAAAATGAAATGAATAAAGTCTGTAGCTGCTAAAAACATGAGAAAATAGAATAACAAGAGATTTGTTTACTCAATAAAAATTAATATGTTGATATTTCTGTTTAATATTACTTTTTATTAAAAATTGACATTATAGGTAATGTTGACATACTCTGTGTTACCTCTTTAGTCCCATCACCTCCCCCTCTCCTGAGGCTACTGCATTTACGCATATGGTATGTATCCCTCTAGTTCATACTTTTGCCCATTGCCTCTACTGTTTTGGGAGTTGCTATCCTTAAATGGTGATTAAAGTCTGAAGTAGATATATCTTTAATGCTTTAAATTCAGTCTGTGTGCTTGCATCAGTCATCAACTTATTTTTAACTTCCTTCTAATCAAAAAGTTACTAGTATTTAAAAAATCAGTGTTTATTATCAATTCCTAGTTTATTTTTTCTTGTATCTGATTCCTTATTGCCAAAAATATTTAATATGAGTCTGTAAATAGCAAATTCTCATTCTTTTTATATGTGATAACCCTTTTATTTCATTCTTATTCTAATACTTAAGATTTCTAGGTATAAAATTCTAGGTGGACAGTTTTCTTCATCAGTTAGAAGATAATATTTCATTGTCTTGTAACATTTGTTGCTGCTGATAGGTTGGCTGTTGATCTAATAGTTGCTTCTTTTCCCTCATGTTGTGTGGGTATCATATTTCACTTTAGATAAGTCTAATTTATAGATCTTCTCATCCCTTTATTGACATTTTTCATTTCTGGTATTTTGTTGTTGTTGTTGTTCTTTTTTGAAATTCACCCTTTTTATAAATGCCCTATTCTTGATGTATATACCCTTTAAAAAACTTTCTAAGCATGCCTATCTTAATATGTAGATTGTTTTATTTTTGATTCTTAGGGCATAAATTCTCCCATTTATGTAGCAGTAGCAGTTGAATTTCCCTCCTTGTGTGGGTTTTAATTTTACTTATTTATTTATCTATTCATTTTACTTATTTATTTATTTTACTTATTTATTTATTTATATTATTTTACATCAGTACAGGTTGTTTCCCATTAGAGCCCATGTGTTAGGCAATACAGAAGTATTCCTCCAAGATAATTTTAAATTTTATATTTCAGGAAACCTAGCTATATCCATGATTCTAGTTAAGTTTTCAGTTGAGGTCCCTATGCCATATACATAAGTGACTTTAGACTCCTCACTTAAATGGAGAGCATAGGCTGGGATCCTAATTTCCTACTTTCTCCACCCATGGTTCTGGCCAGCTTTCTTGCTGTTACTCTGCGAAGGTGGAGTGTTTCTAAATCCGGTTTCAGAGGTGGCTTGATATAAGTAAACATGTTTCTATGTTCCCCTGTTATACCTAGCATATCCATGTATTCTCAAAATGTTTTTTTTTCCTCTTATAGTTTCATTGACATCTGTTGCATATGATAAAATGGTGCTAATATGCTTGTTTGTTCATTTAAGAAATATTTTTCAGGTGTTTTCTTTTTCTAGGTACTTTTTAGTGTAGGGGATAGATCAGTAAATATGATTTTTACTTTAGTAGAGCAATAGTCTCATGTTTGGGGGGGAGGGAATCAGTCAGTAAACCAATAAATGAAGTATATTTCATATTTTTATAAGTACAATGAAAAAAAGATAATGAGTAATGAAGATAGTGTGACCAAAAGGTGCTATTTAATATATGTAGTTAGGAGAGAGGTGTCTAATAAAGTAACATGTGAAGAGATATCTCCAAGATGAAATTGTGATCTATGTGTATATGTGATACAAGATTATTACAGGCAGCATGTTTAATAGGATTACACTCAACCTGCTTTAAGAATGCAGGGAACATTGTAAGTGAGCTGGACCTATGACAGGTAAGATTAGATAAATGGTAGAAGGACCAGCCCATGTAGTTTGACTTTGACTTTGAGTAAAGTGGGAAACCCTTGGAGGATTTTAAGTAGTCAAGTGACATGATGTGTGTGATGATTTAAAAACAAACAAAAAAAACCATGACCTGCCTGCTTTGTGGAAAAATTGAGTATAGGGAGACCAGAGTGGAAGCATGAGCACCAAATAGGCTGATGTTTTAGTAGTCTACTCTAGAGATGATGTTGGTGGGAACAGATGTCAAATTGAAGGTGGTGAGAGGTAGTTGGATTCTGGTTATGTTTCAAAGGGAAGGATGGCAGTATTTGTTCAAAGATGGATGTGGAGCGAAGAAAAGGAAGGAGTTGAGTCCAGAGGATTCAAGTTTAAGCATTTGGAAAAGTAAGTTACTATTTAATGAAATTGAATAATTTGTAGAAGGAACATATGTGGGTATGGAAATTAAGAGCTTGGTTTGGATATGTGAAATTTGAGGAAACTACTAAATATCTAAGATGTTGAGTAAGAATTGAACCTGGTGATATGATTTTGGGAGTTATCAGCATGAAGACAGTAATTGAGCACATAGCATTAGACAAGATCACCTAGGGAGTTATTGTGGATAGAAAAGAAAAGGTAGGGTTTCTGGTATTGTATTGAGCATGGGCAGATGGAGAGTGACCAGAAATGGGGAGTAAGAAAGAGTAGCTACTGAGGCAGAAGGAGAACTAAGAAGGAACCAGTGGACTCTTTGAAGCTGTGAAGAAAATGACATAAAAATTAGGGGACCAATCAACTCAGTGTTCAATTTTTCAGTTAGACTGAGTAAGAGGTAGAATGAGAATTGGAGTTAGTGACAGGAGGTCAGTGGTAACTTCCTTCTTCTATCTTGGATAATAAAATAGAGCACCATAGTACATCTGGATGTCTTAAATTATTTTGTCTAACTCATTTCACAGATAGGGATTTGGGAGGATGACTTCTTATGTGACAGTCTCTTGGTTTCAGAATATGCATGTATGATTGTAAAATAATGAGATTTTTTTTAAAAAAGGCATATCAGAGTTGATAGGTTCACAGTATTCCAGTATTGCCTCAAAGATCTGTATATTATTCTAGTGTCCTACTAAGCCACTTTGATGACTCCTACTTCAGAATTGTTTTCAGAACTACATTACAAGCCACACATAAAAAAGACTGACATTTGTAATTGGTAGCTATAATCATACTTCAGATTTTGGTAGCTTCTCCATTAGAATAACAACCTTTTAAAAAAATTAAGCCCATCCTCATAAAAAACACTAATTACCCATCATTTATGTTGTTTAAAACCTATGCAAATATATAAAATTATGTGGGCTGTCTTTTTGGGCTGCTATAACACAATTATCATACACTGAGTGACTAAAACAATAAACATTTATTTTTTAAGGTTCTGGAAGCTGGGAAGTCCAAGATCAAAGTATTAACAAATTCCATGTCTGGTGAGGGCCTGCCTGCTTCCTTAGTTCATAGATGGCTCTCTTGTCACTCTTATTTGCTGGAAGGAGTGAGCTCTCTGAGGTATCCTTTATAAGGGCACTAATCCCATCCATGACAACGTTACCTTCATGACCTAATCAACCTCCTGAATGCTGCACCTCCTAAGACCATTACATTGTGGGTTAGGATTTCAACATATGAATTTGGGGAGTGAAGGGAGTGGGGGTGCGCAAGCATTCAGTCCATTGCACAGGCTCAGAAAAAAGGTAAACACAGCAGTTCTCAACAGTATTACCAGTGGGATAAAGCTGTAGTCTCCCAAGAAGAAAAGGTAATCCTCATTTGTATAAGAAATTCTAGTGTTTTATACACATTGTAGGTAAAAACAAAAATAATTCTGTGTCCTCCATTTCTTTAAATACCATGGTTGTTCTTCTCTTGGGGAGAAATCTCGTTGGGAAGATTAATTTTCATCCTATATCCTTCTTAAAGGGGCTAGCTTAGCAGCAACAGGAACAACCTACACATATTCCAAGTTAGAAATATAAGATTTCTGAATGATTAACAGGTTTTTAAGATCAAATCAAGCATTCTGTGAAATACTTATTCTTTGTCCCAGGAGGAATATGGAATGAGGAGCTGTGCCCTCATTAGAGCTCTCAAGAAAATGGTGATAATTTAACTGCAAAAGAATGGCATCATTTTTCACATGAGAGAGAAATTAAAGTGGATTTAAAAACTATTTATGGATTAGTAGATGGATAAATTTCTTACATTCATTTTTTAAAAACACCAGTGTGACACTATGTTTGTTAGATAATTTTAATGAAAAAGTATTAAAAAGTAAACAAAAGTTTGTAATTCCATTGCCAGATGTTGGAAGTGGATAAACAAAAAATAATGCTTATAAGACTAGACAACATATGGGGCGCCTGGGTGGTTTAGTGGGTTAAAGCCTCTGCCTTCGGCTCAGATCATGATCCCAGCGTCCTGGGATTGAGCTCTGCGTCAGGCTCTCTGCTCAGAGGAGAGGATTTCAACATATGAATTTGTTGCCGCCTGCCTCTCTGCCTACTTGTAATCTCTGTCAAATAAATAAATAAAAATCTTTAAAAAAAAAAAGACTAGACAACATTAAACATAAAGTATCTATATACTTGATCAGAGGAGGTATAAAGTAAAGGCTTTTTTTCCTGTTACTCTATTGCATGGTTGAGGATTTTAATGTATGTTTTCACACATGGATACTATAAATGGGATCATAATATACACATTGCAGTATACCTTAAAATTTTTCACTAAATATTTCTTTGAGATATTTTATTATAAAGAAATATGTTTAGATATAAAACACTTTTAGTACTTCCATCATTTGGTTATATTATCATTTATTAAATGATAGATATTTCAAGTTTTTTTCTGTTCTTTACTATCAGTTCTACAATCTATATCCTTGTAGCTATGTTTTGACATCCTTTGGAAAAAGTACAAGGCAAATTTCTATTCACAGAATGAAAGTGCTATATAATATTAAATTGAAAACTAGTTTCATCAATTTATAATCACAGCAATGGAATATGAAAATTCCTGTTTTTTCTTTACCTATACCAGAGTGGCTATTAGAAAACTTTTTAGTATTTTCCAACCTGATAAGGGAAAATTGTGTGTGCATGTGTATGTGTGTGTGAATATATGTATGTGTGTGTATTAATATATATAATTGAGGTGAGATTCACATAATGTAAAATTCATTATTTTTTTTAATATAGATTTTTATTTATTTATTTGACAGACAGGTCACAAGTAGGCAGAGAGGCAGGCAGAGAGAGAGGGAGAAGCAGACTCCCTGCTGAGGAGAGAGCCCAATGTGGGGCTCGATCCCAGGACCCTGAGATCACGACCTGAGCCAAAGGCAGACGCTTAACCCACTGAGCCACCCATGTGCCCCAAATTCATTATTTT
Organism: Neogale vison; assembly: GCF_020171115.1. Taxonomy (NCBI): domain Eukaryota; kingdom Metazoa; phylum Chordata; class Mammalia; order Carnivora; family Mustelidae; genus Neogale; species Neogale vison. The sequence continues at coordinate 39,444,721 of NC_058098.1, forward strand.
AAAGTGTATAGTTTAGTGACATTTAGTACATTCAGAATGCCATACAATCATCAGCCGTATCTGTCACCTCCAACAGAGACCCTGTGCTCATGAAGCAGTCACTCTGCATTTCCCTCTTCACCCTCACAGGCCCTGATAACCACTAATCTGCTTTCTGTCTTTATGCATTTAACTGTTTTAGATATTTCTTATAAGTAGAATTATACAATATTTATCCTTTTGTGTATAACTTCTTTGGCTTAGCATATTTTTGAGCTTCATCCACATTGTAGCATGTATCAAGACTTCATTCCTTTTTATGGCTGAGTAATATTCCTATCACATGGATCGACCTCGTTTTGTTTATTCATACATCCATTGATAGACATTTGCATTTATTCCTTTTGGCTATTGTCAATAGTGCTACTATGAGCCTTTTGTATACAGGTGTTTGTGCACTATTTTGAATTCTTTTGAGCAAGTACTGAGGAGTAGAATTGCTAAGCTGAGTCTTATGATACAAACTGTTTTCCACAGCAACTGTATCATTTTGCATTCTCACCAGCAATGTATAAGTGTTGCAGTTTCTCCACATCCTCACCAACACTTACTTTTATTTTCTTAAAATGACAATATAACCATTTCAGTGAGTGTAAATGGTTTTTACTTGTATTTCCCAAATGGATAATGATGTTGAGTGCCTTTTCATGTGTTTTTGGCAAATAGAACTATATACATCTTCTTTAGAGAAGTATCTATTCAAACTCAATTGATTTGTCTTTGTTATATATTATGGAGAGTAAACCCTTACCCTTACCAGATATATGACTTACAAATCTTTTCTCCCATTCTGTGGGTTATTTTTTTACTTTCTTGATAGTGTCCTTTGATATACAAAAGTTTTTAACTTTTATGAAGTCCAATTTATTTTTTATTTTGTTGCCCATGCATTTTGGTGTTATGTTTTAGAATCCATTGCCAAATCCAAAGTCATGAAGATTTTCCCACATGGCATCTTCTAAGAGTTTTATAGTTTTAGCTTTTACATTTGGATCTTTAATTCATTTTGAGTTGTTTTTAAAATATATATTGTGAGATGAGGTTCACTTTTATTCTTTCACATGTAGATATCCAGTTGTCCCAGCACCATTTCTTGAAGAAACTATTCTTTCCCTATTGAGTGGTTTTGACACCCTTGTCAAAAGTCAGTTGACCATGCATATTTGGTTTATTTGCACTTTTCATTCTATTTCATTGTTCCATATGTCAATATTATTGGCTTTTTGATTCACATTTCTTTTTGTGGGTAATGAGGTTGATCAGATTTCATGTTTCCTTGCTATTTGCATTTATTTTACCCTGACCTGCTTATTCATAGCCTTTCCTACTTGATTTTTGATTTGATTTTTTTTGATATTTGACTTTTGTATACTCTGTGTATTGTAAAAATTAGCTTTTTGTCTGTCATATAGGATTAAAATGTTTTCTTAGTTTATACTTATTTGTTTTTGACTTTTATAACATTTTTGATGCAGAAATAATTTTTTCAGTTTATCATGTTTATTATTTTTTTTGTTTATGATTTCTGGGTTTTATGCATTATCTTTCCTGATTAAAGAGTATAGGTGAACATACTCTATGTAGTCTTTCAGAACTTTGATGGTTTTCTTTTTTCTTCTCAAAAGTGTTATTACCATTTTTGTTTTAAAAATAACACATGCTTTAAAATACATTAAAAAAATCCAAAGATATGTATAAGTTGATTCTTCTCTTTTCTTATCATTCCATCCATTCTCATTCCTTCTGAAATAAACCAGATTTAATCCCCTGGTAGGTATTTCACATTTTGTTTCATGTAGACATATTTGTGTAATTTTTTTAAAACATTTGTGTGTATGTTTTTTGTTTGAGGAATGAGGGGACTTTTGTACCAGAAATGAGAAATATATTGAAAAATGTAGTATAAGACAATTTTTATTAAATTTGATAAATTAATGTATTCTCTTCTAAAAAGAGATCATTTTGAATAGTGAACCACTTTAAAATTTAATTCACAGCCTCTTCCTTCTATATAATGGCTTGACCAAATTTCTTAGTACCTTATCATTCCCCTTCCCTCTTCCCCATGGCACCCCCCACACACAGCAGATTTACATCATTAGCTTATTTTGTAATTCAATGAGTCTATCTTCAAAAGAGATTGTCATTTATGACACACTGTTTTTTAAATTTTGTTTTGCTTGAGACACATTAGTACAAGATGATGTTTAAAAATATTTTTTTTCCTATTTTCAACATTGTTCGTGAGAGCAAATTTGACAGTTAAGTTTCAATGGTGACTTGAGTGATTTGAAATTTAAATTTTTTTTATACAGCTGCAACAAAATTTCACAAAAGCATCCAGTGACATATAGAGCATTGGAAAGTTAAAGACAAATTTTAATTAAAAAATCTAAGTGGTTCTGTTGGTTTCTTGTCATTCTGAGTTGAGAAGTATGGCTAGGTTTTGGGTTGTAGCTAGTCCCTACTTACAGACCACAGAGCAGAGTTCTGTAACCAAGAGTTCCAAATGGGAGAGACCATAACAAGACACTTGAGGAAAAAGATTTGCAGTCCATGTTGACAACATATATGAGACTTGATGTAAGTTAAGTGTGGTTTAACTAACTTAACTAATTTCCTAACCGTCATATCAGGGTCTTTGGACCCCAAAACACTCAACAGTCATTATCAGCTGGCTTCTCAGATTTGAACCATATAAATTGCTATCTGTGTGCTGCAGCCCATGACGTTCACATTTCCTTTGTCTTATGAAGAGTGGTGTCAACATTGCATTACAAACATGACGGAAAGCTTTTCTTAAAATCTAAGAGTGTGTATATACATATTTTTAATAACTTTTATTTTTTATTCGGCCCTTCAGGATGTCTTCTTCATCTCAGTGTTCCTTGTTTTCTGTATCAACTTTTTTTTTCTTCATCTGTAGCTTTTCATTTGCCCTTCTTTTTATTTAATTTTTATTCAAAATTGTTTTCTCCTATCATACCTATAGCTTTCTGTGAATGTATTTGCTAAATCAAAAGGCGAATGGTGAAATCATGATTACATTTGCATTATGAAGTATTGTTTTTGTATTTTCTCTTAAAGATTTTATTTATTTATTTGACAGAGAGAGAGATCACAAGTTGGCAGAGAGGCAGGTAGAGAGAGAGGGAAGCGGGCTCCCTGCTGACCAGAGAGCCTGATATGGGGCTCAGTCCCAGGACCCTGAGATCATGACCTGAGCTGAAGGCAGAGGCTTAACCCACTGAGCCACCCAGGCACTCCTTGTTTGTGTATTTTAAGGGTAGATTCAAAATGATCAGCTCAAAAATATAATTGATGAAGTAGGCAAAAAAAAAAAATGCCAAGAGGTAGTTGGCAATTATCAATGGAGAGTGGTTGAGATATATAATACAAATAAGGTAACCTTACAAATAATAAGAAAATAACAACACATTTTTTTTGTTTATAATTTTACTATTTGTATTAGCTTCAGGAGGTAAAATTGGCTGATTTGAGTTTCTTTTCCTCTTCCACCTGTGATATGCTAATAATACCTAAATGGGAAAAAGAATGATCATCTGGAGATAAACAAAGAAAAACAAGGAATCCTAAATATATTCAACACATTGGATCATCAACCACCAAGTGACCCAAGAGTTGGCTGAATATATTTCCAAATTACACACATTTCTTTGTTGTTGCATTCCTGGGGATTGGAATATTTGATCTTATATGTACATGAATTTTAATAATTTTATGAGATGGATGAATATTTGCGACACATTTATCTTATGTGCTTCCATTTAATACTGCCAGAGTAATCTGAAACTTTTAAAAAAAGAAGTATATTGACAACTGAAAGGGATAATACTAGGGTTCACAGTTTGGATGGAAAGATTAACGGGGGACAAGTACCTGCACTGACTGGATCTTAATAAAACCTGTCACTGTTTGGATTTGTTTCCATGAAATATAGTTTTCTCTTAAGCTCAAGAACCTTCCATATACTTTGCTACATATCAGTATTACATTTTTACTTTTGCTTGGTTACCAATAATTGTTAACCATATTGTAAGACAAAGTATGTAAGTGTGAAATCACTAAGAGGCTACTTCTATTTTTTTTCCCAGTAAAATTATTTTTTTCATCATGATAAGTGTTTTATTTAATTACCAATACTTATTTCATCCATCCCCTCCTCCCCTCTGGTAACCATCAGTTTGTTCTGTGTAGTTGAGTCTGTTTCTTGGTTTTTGTTTTTGTTTTTTTCCTCTCTCTGTTCATTTGTTTTGTTTCTTAAATTCCACATATGAGTGAAACCATATGGTATTTGTCTTTCTCTGACTTACTTATTTCACTTAGCATTGTAGTCTCAGGCTCTATCCATATCATTGCAAATAGCAAGATTTCATTCTTTTTTATGGCTGAATAATATTCCCAGAGAGAGAGAGAGAGAGAGCGCACACATCTTTATTCGTTCATCTGTCAATGAACATTGGGCTGCTTCCATAGTTTGGTTATTGTAACTAATGCTGTTATGAACATAGGGGTTCAGGTATCCCTTTGATTTAGTGGGATTTTTTTTCTTTGTTTGTTTGTTTTTTGTATTTTTTTGGTAAATACCCAGTGTGATTACTGGATCATAGGGTAGTTCTGTTTTTAAATTTTTGAGGAACTTACATTTTTTCTTCCATAGTTATTGCACTAGTTTGCATTCCCACTAACAATGTCCAAATATTCCTTTTTCTCCATATCCTCATCAATACTTTTTGTTTCTTGTGTTTTTGATTTTATCCATTCTGACAGGTATACCTTAATATCTTGTTACAGCTTTGATTTGCAATTCCCTTATAGTGAGTGATGTCGAGGATCTTTTCATGTGTCTGTGGGCCTCCTAAGTCATTATTGGAGAAATGCCCATGTCTTCTGCTCACTTTTTAGTTGGCTTATTTGTTTTTTGGATGTTGTGTTGTATCAATTTTTTATATTTTGTATATTAGCCCTTTATTGGATATATCATTTGCAAATATCTTCTCCCATTAGTAGGTTGCCTTTTAGTTTTGTTGATTTTAAGAGGCTACTTTCTAGTTATAACCTTGCTGCTAACTTTGGAGCCTATTGGATAAGTCTATTCTCTCCAGAACTTACAGTCTCATTCAAAAGGGCTTGATGGGGGTGTCTGGGTGGCTCAGTGGGTTAAGCCTCTCCCTTCAGCTCAGGTCGTGATCTCAGGGTCCTGGAATCAAGCCCCACATCAGGCTCTCTGCTCAGCAGGGAGCCTGCTTCCCCTCTCTCTCTCTGCCTGCCTCTCCATTTGTGATCTCTCTCTCTCTCTGTCGAATAAATAAATAAAATCTTAAAAATAAAATAAAACAAAAAAACAAAAGGGCTTGATGCCATTTGTTATTGTGATTAAAATTTTATTGGAAAACAGACCAGTAAAAGGCAGTTCACTCTAATCCAAAGATTTGATTAATCAAATGAGCTCAGATATGAATGCTTTCTAACAGGCAAAAACTAATGATGATTAAGTTCATATTTCTTTTCTTTTCTTTTCTTTTCCTTTCTTTCCCCACTACTGCATCTTAGAGCTAAGACTTTGCAAAGCCAAGAATGTATCATAGGAAGAATTTATGTTTTCTTTCCTGCTCTGCCAGTTGAATGACTGAATGAAAGAGGGTAGGTAGTAAAACATGCTGAAGTTCTATCTTGTTATGCAAACTATAGGCTCACCTTTCCTCCTTGTCTTATTTATAAACCAGCCTGTTTCTCTTATTTTAAAATGTCAACATTCTTAAGATAGCTGGATGGATTGACATTACCAGTCTCAACATGCCTGATGGGCTTGTTGCTGTGTTTCAGAATTGGTTATTTAAGGAGAATATGAAAGGCCTCCTGTGACAGGTGAGGGTGGCACATCTGTGTTACTGCCCATACACTAAAGCATGAAGAGAGTAAGAGTAATAGAATTTAGATTATTTGAGGAAGTAGTCCAGCAGGGAACCAGAATTGGTTCACCTAGAACCAAAATACAAAACACTGGCCTGAACCTTAAAGCATTTGTGTTCTGCCCAAAAGACCTTCCTTTACAATCAGGATCAGGAGTTCTTAGAACAGACAGTTTGTAATTTCTGTTTTATACCCAGATTTCTGGAAGTTTTTTAATAGAGAATACAGTACTTTATAATATGTGATACAATGTATCTAATCACAAATATGTATCTGGGGGTATTTAGACATCTAGGATTATCATGTTTTCCCTATTTTGATTCTGTTTTCTAGCTAACTATTAATAGATATAATGTGTAACCACTACAGAAGAATCAAAATGCTTGCTTTAATGTTGCTGGTCTCTTTGTCAATCCAGATTTCCTTGTCCTCTAGTTGGCTGCCCTATATTTTATCTTTCTTAAAATGAGTAAACATGTATTCTAGTTGCTTAGCATAAGCTCAGGCATTTTTATGCCCTGTTCTCTGGAAAGTCTGCTCCCTGTAATTCTGTGCCCCCGTGATAGTGACAGTTAATATGCCCTACTTCTCATACAGTGATCATCTGGTCATCGTGGGCCAAAATCTTAAGATGCTGTACTCTCAATTGAGCCAAGAGAATAGTTATTGCTATAGAGTAACATTAAAGTAGTTCAATAATATAGAGTTCAAGTATTTTTAATTTCCACAGTGACTTCTTTTAAAACAATACCTGTGGAGTAAGATGGGTTTAGAAAACAATGCATTTTATAGATTAAGAGAATGAACTTTGGTCAGACTGGCATAGGTTTGAATCCACATTTTTTTTTAATCATTTATTTGGCTGTGTGATGTTGCCCTTTTTACCTGTCTAAACTTTAGCACTGTAATCTGTATAATGGAATTAATAAATCTTATACCATTGGGTGTCTGTGAGATTCAAGGTATTATGTACTCAGAAGGTGCTTAATATAATACCTGGCATGTTATAAATCCTAAATGCATGATCACTAATAATCTAGTACTAATAGTAATAGATTATTCAAATATATTTTCTACTTAACTTTCTGTATTATAGATTCTGGGTAACTTTCTACAAAAAGTTATCAATCATATAGTTTCCATTTGAAAATTTACTACAGTGATACTGGTGAAATAGTTTGAGTCCTTATGGATATACAATGAGTTCAGCCTGTAACCAACTATGTAAGAAGTATTTTGGATTATATGTAGCTCTGGAGGCTCCAATAGTCAATCTTCTAACACATTTTTTGTTCTGATGTATATTTTTCATTTTGAGGTGCTTCCCGCAGGATAGTGGGGTCTAATTGAAAAACATGTAGGAATGGGTTTGGGAACATAGATTGGCAAATTGTGAAATTATAAACATGTTTGTCACATAATTAAATTTTGAAATGGAAAAGTTACCTTGAAATGAAATGGCCAGGAGACATAAGATGGGGAAATTTCTTTTAAGAAATTCATACTTTAAAGTCGTTTGTGTGCACTTTCAGAGTGGTGCTCTTGTTACATGTAGAGCTCAGGCAGTGTCTAAAGAGAGGACAGTTAGGCAACAGTTAAAGTTGTTAACAAATGAGGCATTTGGTGTTGGGTTTTTAGGTTTTTGAGCTGGATTTCAGTGCAAATAAATACATGAAAGTATAAGGAGTACTTGACTTTTTTAAAGGAAATAAGCCCTTCCTTAAAAAAACTCTTCACTTTGGAAATTATAAAATTTAAGTGTAAAAATATTTATGAGTAAAATAAGTATAAACGTTTATACATATACAGGCTTTTATGGACTGAGGGCTACACCTACTATCTAAAGCCGATTCAGAGTGACATTTTAAAAAATATAAAAAATATAGCACTCATAACATCTATTTTAAAAGACAGTGTTTTGTTTTGTTTTGTTTTTCCCTCCTTAACTATACTGACCACATGCTCCAGATAAGTCAGTTGTTTCTGGGACTGTAAAAGCATTCTTTTTTTCTGACGTGGACAATAATGAGCAAACACACATACACACACACACACACACAACCCCCCAAAACTGTCATAAAATATAATTGAGAAATAGAGTTCAGCTTTCTGTTTAAATTTAATGCTGTAAATCGCCTATACTTAAGATTTAAATGTATAAGTGTAATGTTGAATAAATACATTTGCCTGGATCATAAAAAAGAATAATTTTAGGATACGAGGCTGGTAAAGATCCTTAGTTTGTTGCATAATGCGGAATGCCTTCTGATAGGCATGTTTGGGTTTGGAATGGGATGTATCAGATTAGGGATTTGGGGAACAGTCTGTTGGACTGTAGCAAGGACTCATAGGAAGTTCTAAAGTACGCAGTTGGTGGGGAGACTGAAAGTTTCTACTGATAGTTTAGGTGGGCTACCATTGTTGATAACGGGGCCTAGTGTTGTGATGCAGTCCTTGGAAAGGATACAGAAGGTGGCACCATAAGGGTCTGGCTCCTGGCAATGGTTACAAATCCAGGTGTAGACACTGAGAAGTGGGAAAGCCGACTTGGGCAGTAGAGTCAGCTTTGAGGACTATCACTCAGGTCAAGAAAGGACATCTTATCTTAGAGTAAGTTACCAAATATGTGCAAAGCTTTGAGCTGAGAGTGGTTAGGGTTATAAATATGAATATGATATTGTTCCTCCTCACTGAGGAATTTACATAGGGGTGTGAAAACATATATGCAGATGTTCTTGTCCTCTGTTTCAAAATGCTGATGGAAAGTGCAAAGATGAATAGGCAAAGCAAAAAAAAATAAGAAGGAAGGTTAAGGACAACTCCTATACTGTATAACTAGTTCTTTAAAGAGAAGAAACACTGAAAATCATTTTTTTTCACATCTGATATGGGAGAAAAGTCAAAAGATATCATTACAAACTTGTTAAAAATAAGAGGAAAGGAATAGTTATCAAAAATATATCTGTAAAAAGTATAATTGGAAAGGAAAACTCTCTGAAGAGTTATTGCAAAAAATCAGTAAAGTAGAATTACTTGATGTTTAAAATGGGAAAGATTCCCTTTTTATCTAATGCAATGTTACCATTAATAAAAATACAAGTATTAATATTTTCTTCAGTAACAGTTACAGGCTTCTATCTTCTGTGTATTGCAAAGTACACCGCTCTTAATGTTTTGAATGATTAACTTCAATTTGTCCATGATTTGCCTTTTTATTTTGCATCTCATCTAAATTCATTCCTGTAAAGTATTGGGGCTTATTACAAATAAGCCCCAAGGTAAGCCTGTCTAATGAATTGCTTCCATAGTCTATTGCTTTGCGTACCACAGATTCTGTAAAAGGAATTTAAGCCCAGTGATAGGATTATAAATCATTTTGCTGAGATGGATAAGAAAGCAGATATCTTTGAATGGGACATCTGGGATTTTTAAAAACAGTAATAAACCTGATTTTCTAATAATGTCTCTCCTGTGAACACCTTTGTTGCAGTGCTTGTATAAATTATTTTAAATCTTTTTAAAAAGGCCTCCTTGGTTTGCTTATCTTTTTCAGAGCTTGCTTTCACAAACACTATTTTAAAATACATTTTAAATGTACTCATTCCAACAATCAATATGGACCTATCCATTGAAACCTAAATTTAATTTCCCTTCATTTCTAATGAAGGGGCAGGGCAGTTAATATTTGATAGTGAGTCATTTTATCAATTCTCATATTTTAAAAAAATTTTCAAGCTTTAGAGTTTTTTGGAGTGCGTTTAAAATGCATTACATTTTCATGATGTATCTTAACCAAAATTTGAAATACAAAATTTATTAAGTGAAATTTGAAGAATTAACACCGCAGTGTAGTTTTACATCCCATTTGTGTATGGCATATGCATGCATGCATATCTGAGTACACAGCCTGTCTTTGAAGACAAAAAAAATTTTCAGTGTGCACTCATGAAGTTCTCTCTCTTCACTGGTCCATTTTCCCTTTACCCCTGGAAAGATCTCATGTATGTCTCATGACTTTTCAGATCACTTTTAGGTAGCAGAAAACCCATGGTCTTAAATGATAAATAGTCTAAATTCAGCACTTAATAGGTCTAGCAGTTCAGTGTAATATTCACAACTGCAAACTTGATTTAAAGTTGAGGCTCCTCTTCTCTCCCAGTTTGGATTTACTGCAGGCCAGTTGCCTGAATGTAGGGGAGGTTAAAGCCATCTATTTCTCTCCTCCTCATATTATTCTCCTACTCTTCCTCAGTATTCTAGCCTCGGCATCTGACTACTCCAGGGTTAGGTGGTGAAGAGGTAAAAGAGCAAGAAAGATTGGTGTTGTTTTAAATTGGATTCATGTGTAAAGCTGATTCTTTGTTAGGGGAATTTTCTCCCCACTCACTCACCTTCTGTTCCCCTAACTGAAGGGAAATATAGCTTGATTCTGGCTGGAAACTTACTGTTTCTTAAATCTGTAGGCATCTGGGGGTGACACCTGCGGTTTCTTCTGAGACCTCCTATCTGTCCAGGCAGCTCTCTTAGACCAGACTTAGACCCGATGGTCCCAATCCAGCATTCTCTCAAACATGGTCTACATTAGCCCTTAGGAAACACCTTTGTTGACCAAAAAATCTCTGGGAATATAGGCTGATTGTATCACACAGATCTTGCCTTCAGATCAAGTGAATAACCCCCTCTTACTTTTTAGACTTTTAAAGCAAAAGTCAGATATGATTGTACTGTCACTCTGAAACTTTGAGGGCCACATACTGAGAGGAAAGGAGCAGGCACCTGCACGTTTCCCATGTTTTTTAGGGATTGGAAGGTCACTATGCAAAGAAGATTTCCTCAGTCTGCTCTCAGTCTTTATTATGTTAATCTCTAAATACTGACTTTTCTATTAATGTAGATGTAGGGTTTAAGAGTCCTGGGCTTTCAGATACTTTCTTTGAGTAAATTGCAATCTTCCTCTGACAATCAGCTTTATATATTTTGTTCCTCAATCAAAAATTACACTTTAAACCATTATTTTTAAATCTATAAAATAAGAATTTAGCTTAAGTAAATTTGATTTTTTTCCATTAAAAATGTCATGGTTCTAGTTTTACATAATTTTGCATATTTTACTACTCAGAATATGTGAAAAACATGTAATACAGAAAATTATAATTTGAAGATTCAAGTTTGCTGAAAAAAACAGAAAGGAACTAATTTCCAATATTTATCATGTATCTGCTTATTTTTACATATATTATTATAGATTTTTTTCTTGTTCTTTTTCAAAGAGCCTTTTCAAGGATTGGTTAACCAGAAGTTACTTCTGGTATGCTTACCTACCCCTGGCCCCCATGACAGAGACTAATTTTATTGTTTGTGCTTTTTAGGTTTTATGCCTTTTTTTTTGGTTTTAAAAAATATCTTAAGTTTATCTTAGTAAGTAGGTCGTGAATAATAATACAGTAACTCAGGGGTTTCTGTTGTTTCAGGAAGAATATGTAGGTGGCCAAGAAGATGAGTTATTTCTCTGCACTTTGATTCTGACATAAGGGAATTTGAGAGTAAATATCTAGTTAATAGTTAATGGCACGGGTATAATATCAGGAATAGTTTGGGATCAGAGATAAAGATTTGGGAGACCTATCCATGAAAGTTAGGAGGATGAACAGCATCAGTCTGAATGGTCTATGGAGGAGAAGCCCTCTCTGGTTGTTAAACTGGAGGTTATCTTTACAGTGGAGGACAAAGGAAGAAAAGAGAAATCCAAAAGTGTAAGGAAAAAAGCCATGATTGCAGAATGCCATGGAAGCAAGGCAAGCAAGGTTTTAAGAAGAAAGGAGAAAGTGCAGCAAAAGAGTAAAGAGAATGAAAAACAATCTCTGGATTTGGCAAAAAGGAGTTAGGAAAAAAGCCAGACTGCAGGCATCAAGGAAATGGATGCAGGAGGTTTTGCATCTTTATTTGGGGGGGGGGGGGGGGGGGGGGGAAGCAAGACTCGGAATACAGGAAATAAAATAGTTGCCCAAAGAGGAATGGGGGTGAAGGAAGTATGTTTTTAAAATCAAAGACGTGTGAATATTTGACAGGCGGGGATACTCACCACTATACTAACGAGGAGCGGCGTTAGACGTGTGAATATTTGAAAGAGTTAGTGGCATTTAAGAAATTAAAGTAAAAATAAAATGAAGCCATAAATCTATTGAGAGGGAGGAGAAAAGTGTGGGAACAGAGTCTCTGGAGCCAGAACCCTAGGATTTAGAGCTCAGTTGCAGAAATCAACTTTAGAAAGGAAGTAAGGAGATGGGGATTTTAGGAGGGAGTGTATGATAAAATATCACAACCAAATAACCACATCTTTCAGAGCTAGTAAATGAGAATTTCTTTGGGTAGATAGTGGAGAGGGAGCAGGAATTTGTATAATTCAACAACTCTAGAGTCTGAGGGTGTCATTCTTGCACTAGATCATGACATGGCATTTGGAACTCCCTCTTTTAAATTCTGCCAGGTAAATTTTTATTTCTATTTTATATTTATTTTGATTTAGAAGTATTAAGGCCAGAAATTAAGACAAAGTAGTTTTTAACAAAATAGTCATTTTTTAGGAGTTAGTCTTTTTATGTCAGAAGGATATGACAAAATATAATTATTTTTCCAAAATTCATGTATTTAAAGGTAGAACACATGAAATTTTTAAAGATGAAAGCTAGGGACGCCTGGGTGGCTCAGTTGGTTAAGCAGCTGCCTTTGGCTCAGGTCATAATCCCAGTGTCCTGGGATCGAGTCCCACATCGGGCTCCTTGCTTGGGAGGGAGCCTGCTTCTCCCTCTGCCTCTGCCTGCTTCTCTATCTGCCTGTGCTTGCTTGCTCTCTCTCCCTTTATCCCTGACAAATAAATAAATAAATACAATCTTAAAAAAAAATTTAAAGATGAAAGCTAATCTTTTTCTCTTAAATTATTTCTACTAGAGTTAAGCAGATGTTTCTGGTATTTTATCTTGGGCAGTTGGGGAGATACTAAAGCCTATGTTTTCTCAAGATCTTTTTCAGCAGTAGGTGTTTTTGATGTCCTAAATCTTTTGACATTTGGCTTCCACTAAGCATAAGGAAAAGCTATAGGAACTAAACCTAAGAATATCCATTTTTCAGAGAATATCTAATTAAATTATGGTATATTCATTCATCAGAAGGGAATATAGCCTATTATAAACTAATGTTGATGGTGGTGTGGCTTACAATATAAAGTAAAATATCTGGTTATCTGTTGCTATATAACAAATCACTCTAAAACATCTTGAAACAACAATAATTTATTTAACTTAAGATTTCTGTAACTTTGGCAAAGCTTATTGGGGAAAGCTTCTCCCTATTTTATGTGGTATCACCCAAGAGGCTTACCTGGGGACTACAGCATTCATTTCTAAGACCGTTCTTTTACATGGTTGGCAAGTTAGTGCTGGCTTTCAGTTGGGTTGAAGGAGGCCCTCGTTTCTGTCCATGTAGGTTTCTCTGTGGGCTGCTTGGCTTTCCTACATGGCCTGGTGGGAGAGGTCCATGAGCACGTGTCCCAAAGGAATCAGGCAGAATCTCTAACACCTTTTTAATCTCAGAAATCATACCATCCCTTCCACAATGGTCTCAAGCTAGCCAAGATCTAAGACAAAGGAACATAGATCCTACTTCTCCATAAGTCAAAGTCACATTGTAGGAGTATATAGGATGGGAGGTGTTATTGCAGTCTTTTTTGAAAAATACAGTCTGTCATATTAAATGAAGAAATGTTATAAAATATTGGCATGTTAGTGATTATAACCTACATAATCCATATCACCAAAAATAGTGATAAAACCTGTATATTACTGTAGAAATAATACTTGAGAGGGGAATCTACAAAAATTTTTATCATGGTCTGATGCTAAGATTTTGAAATTGATTTTATTATATAACATATATAGCTTTAAAGTGTAGATATAAATCACATGTTTATTTTACAGAAAAATATAAAAATAAAATTAATACAAAAAACTAAGAAAAAAAACCAAAGTGAATACCATATAATCCACCATCCAATTCTATTAATGGCAAAATAAAGAAATATAAATTTTTTTTAAAAACCTGAAGAAACAATTATAAGGTTTTAGACATGCCTCCCTCATTATTTAACAAATTTTTCCTCATGTTGTCATTTTCTTATATTTTTAAAAAAGTGGCCCCAATTGAAAGTAAAATAAAGTAATCCCTAAAGTTTACATGGCACCAGGTAGGTGTATAAGGAAAAAATGGGTGCTTATGTTATAACGATTCTGTGCACCAGTTCACTTAATTGAAGCATTCAGATGTTTATTCTTAGACATTTTATTTCCAAAATATCTTTGCCTTTAGACACATCCTTTTTCATTCATGAAGCTATAAGTTAATTTATAAAGATTTTAAAAATCTGCTATATTATTTATTAAAGTTGAATTTCCATTTTAGGATGTAGGTATTACTTAGTTGAAGTATATAATATAAATGCGATTTGATTTTTAATTTTCTTTGGGGAAACCTGCAGTCTGTCCAGTTCTAGTATGTCTTCTTCACCTCTAGTACTCAGGACAAAGTATTGTAAATTTCCTCTTACCTATATGTGCAGCTTGCTATTTTTTCCTCTAAATTTTCTGTACAGCAGAACTCCTCTAAAGGAGAAAAACACTCCTCTGGTAGGCATTGCTTTCCAAAACTTAAATTTTCTTATGTTTTTCTCTTCTCAATCTGCTTTTAACTCTTTGTTGTCCTTCAGGGAGTCTAAATTATAGGTCAGAAGAACTGAGATGTTTTGAGAAAGCAATTTTATGCTAAGGAATTTTCACTGAAGCTTATATGACAGACTTTCTTTGGGGGTGTGTGGGAAACCTCTCTATTGAGTAGTTTGGAAGTTCTGGGACCCTGGAAATGAATTAAGATGAGTTAAGATTCAGATGCAGGGAGGCTTTTAAAAAAACATTAATATTGATATCATTACCTGATTTATTAATATAAATATATTTTCTGGTTTCATAAATATTATGTAATAAGCATCAATCATTTCACTCTTCTTGTTATGTAGCATGCATACCCTCCCACCCAATTTGCATAATTAATGGTCTATCATTACCCTTTCCTGGCTTATGACATGATAGGTAGTACATTCTAGTTCTTTAATAATTATTATATATGTCCTGTGAGGATCTTAACTCTTCATAGTTTCTATACGGGCTCAAATTTGACCTAAAAGTTTTCATCTGGTCTAGAACCAAGCCTTGTATTTACACTTTTTTTTTTTTTTTTGTAAGATGTTTGGTTTACTTTTAAACAGTTTATTTTACTATTTGAAGAATTAAATTGAAGAACTATTTCCTTAATATCTTTATTTCAGGGCTTTATGTCTATCTATCTATCTATCTGTCTTGTAACTACCATTATTTTCCTGAGAAATTTATAAAGGAAAATATCAGCATGCTTAGTGGCTATATTTGCTCCAGAAATAAAGGTACAATTTATCAAGAGATTAAAAAATTTGTGTGATTTATCTATCTAAAAAAATCATGTGATTTTTATTCAGATTAGTGTGTGATTTTGGGGTTTTTTTTTTTTTTGGTAGAAAATTCATGGTCAGTGCTAAGGAATCACTAGATTGTAAATACAGAAACATTGCAGAAATAGGAATATGCACAGTATGAAGGATAAGCAGACATTTATCAAATTACATACATATCAGTAAAATAGCAGCTGTGACCATTGCCTTGAGATAAAAGTACATGATGTTATGATGTGGAGTGATAGGGAATTACCTAATCAGGAAGGTCAGGGAAACTTCCTGAACAAGTGATGCTTGCTGTCTACCTATCCGATAATGGGTTAGAGTTGATGAAGATTAGGTATGGCATTTCAGGGAGAGGTCCAGGGGCAGGAGGAAAAGTGGATGAAAAAAACTGTCTTTCCATTTACTTCTTAATTTTGCTGCTATTTGTGCTAATACCGTTGCTTAATATTCTTTTACATAACCTTAATGGAGCCAACCCAAATTGATTCTTTCTCAAAATATATGTTAATTTATGTCCGGGACCTGTAGTAGATGTCATAAACCTTACTTTTAATTTGAACATTACAATAGCTTAAAATTACATCTTAATAACCTCAGTCATTTATGTTAAAATCAGAAGACGCACAATGTTCATGTTAAAAGTCAGATTAAAGGTCATTTAACTCAAACCCATCCTGAGTGTTGAGGAAATGAAAATTTGGATGTTCTCTGCTATTTTTAGTTTTGATTTGGCTTCTTCGAATTGACATGCAATTTCATTTATCACTTGTCTTATTTTAAAGTTTTGGATTAGTCTTCCTATCTGATAATAATTTTTCTGTTTCTATATTCAGTACTTTGAAAAATCAGACTTTATTTCAATGCATAACCATTCTAAAAAGACATAGAAATACATGAACTTAGAATTTAGACTTTGAGGATTGTTCTTGCCATTCTTTTATGTACAGTATTTGGAAATACATATGACCTTGAATTTAAGTTATGTTGAATCAGAATGATTTTTCTACATAGAATATCCATATGCCAGCAGAAGTACGCATGTCTTTAAAGATAGTGTTGTTCAAAAGGAGACTTTGGGTCTTCTTTTTGTATATGTGGATATATTCATAACATAAAGAAATTCTTAAGTTGACATAATTTTTTTATTTGAATGATAAAAATGCTCTATTGGGTGGAAGATAACATTAATCATCTATTTTCTTTTTAAAATGGTCAACTTATGTGATTTTTGTGAAAAAATAAAAAATGGAGCAGTTTGTTTCCTTTGATGTACTACTAATTTTAGCTTTCTGTAATTCCTGAATAGAGAAAGCCAAATTATATACCTTTCCCGTTTGTAAACATATAAAAGCAATGTGAAAAAATGCTTTTAATTCAAGAGACATGAGCTCCTGCAATTTTTATTATGATCACATTCTTAATATTCAGAGCATTTCCTTCAGAAGAGGGATTTTTGTCCATTATTCTAAATTATTTTATTAATTTGTCATGTCAAACAGATACCACTAAGTAATAGTAACCTCCTCCTATCTCTTTCTCAGAAATTCCTCTTAAGCGGAAAACCCCTTCTTAGACTGAAGAAACTATGCATGGCCCCAAATAAAGTGTCTTGGCCATCAAACATATTGATTGTGTGTTTTGGTTCTTCAGTGGGCCATCGTTGGAGATATGCTTGAGGACTCCTTTAGCTTTAATGTCTGCAGAGTCACTGTGTTAACTGAATTTTGCATGTAGACCATAAACTATATACTGCATCTATTGAGATAAAATTTGTTAGTCTTTATGCTCTTTTGCAGAGGGTGGAATACTAATCTTAGGCAATTTCATACAAATTTAGTTTGAAACAAAGTGAAACTAAGTGGAAAGTTAATAATTCCTTTGGTTTCTCTCTTTTTAGCTACTTAGTTATTTCTAATATTTTGCTTTTTCTTTTTCAAGGTCACTATAAAGACTATGTCAGCTGGTTAATTTGATTGAAAACATATGCCTGACCTGTGTTAGGAAAGCTTGCTTTTTTAAAAAAAAATTTTTTTCTAGACTCAATGCCATTATTCTTCCTTCTTGATGAACTCAGATAAAGATTCATAATACATATAATGGCATTGCCTGTAAGGAACACACAGCTTCAGTTATTCACTTTGGCTAAGAATCCCCCTGGGTATTCCTAACATTGGGAAGATCATAGTTATAATAGACAAACTGTTAACTCAAGTGCAGTGAAGAAATTTACCCTTTAATGGGTGACTTTTCCCAATTCACTTCTTTGTGGGAAACCATAGCTGTTTTAAACAACATATACTAGAAAGTGACAACGTGTGTCTATGATTTGTCACTTGACAATAAATTATATAATCCCTTTTCCTTAGTCTACATGTTGGAAAAAATAGCAAGCATTTGTAAGCTCAGGAAAGCTTTGTGCATATTCCAGATTGCATGTCTTATACATCTGTGGTGAGTGGTTTCATAACAGCTTATGCTAAGACAGAGTCAGGATGAAAAATTACACCTACCTAGACATTGCACTGGCTACATATCCCTAGAGAGGGGCCACATTAGGTAGTGAGGTAGATGTCCTTACTAGGACATCTAAAGATAATGTCATTAACATTTACTGAGTATTGCTATGATCTAGGCTCTTTTAAAGTGCTTTATAGGTACTGATTTATTTATTTTTCAGAATCTTTGAGATATATATATATATATATTTTTTTAAAGATTTTATTTATTTATTTGACAGAGAGATCACAAGTAGGCAGAGAGGCAGGCAGAGAGAGAGAGAGGGAAGCAGGCTTCCTGCTGAGCAGAGAGCCTGACACGGGACTCGATTCTAGGACCCTGGGATCATGACCTGAGCTGAAGGCAGAGGCTTAACCCACTGAGCCACCCAGGTGCCCCTCTTTGAGATATATTATTTCCATTTTGTACCTGGAGAAACTGAGGCAGAGGGAGTTTAAGGCACTTCTTCAAGGTCACGTAGAAGAATGATGTAATCAGGATTTGAACACAGATAGTTTGGCCCAGGGCCCTTAGTCACTGTGTTTGTTGCCTCCCAGGCTGAGGGTGAGGTCAGATCCTGGTATATTATGTCAAATGTGGAGGAATAAGCAAAATTCTAAATCTAAGAGCATATGCTGGAGATGATATTCAGAAAACCACATCCAGTAATGAGCAGCAGCAAAAGTGTCAACAGTGATGTTTGGTTGGGTATCAGTATATAGATGGCCCATGCAGGAGGGTGGTATCACATTGCAGTGTGCAGGTTGAAAGTTTTAAGTGGATTTGGAACCTGGCACAAATGTCTATAGTAAGCTGATGGGTGAATCTGTACAGAGCAAAAGACTTAACCTAAGAACAGGTTTGTTCTTTCTCTAACCTCCTTTTAAAGCAACTTCTTGGTGTGGGCATAAGACATCGGCATAGGGGTCTTTTTCTCCCAAACAGGTGTAAGTGATGGCAGCTAATGTCTGGAGACTATAGGGCCAGCACATTTTTAGGAGGTAAACTGTTCCTCATTACTCTAACAGCATGACTACATGGAACCTTGTGCATGCTGTAATATTACTTGTCTTTTTGTGTATCCTCAGTAAATACGAACTATTCCTGACCTTTTAGAAAAAAGATAAACCTGGTTATCAGCCAAAAGTAGTAATGTAATATTTTTATGGTTTCAAATAAAGTATCAAGCACACAGTTGTTCAATAGATTTTTTTAATTGATCCTGATTTCTCTTGTGTAGCCACAGAGAAATTTAAGCTCCATACATTCATCCTTCATGGATGTATATCTGTCTGAAGGAAAATAGACTGAAACCAGTGGCTACAGAGACTAACAATTTCGCCAATGCTGTTGCTAGGTAGTTTCTAGCATTACACTAGATCATTTGTTCTTCACATGCATCCTAGAAATTAAAGTATATTCATCCTTATTTCTCAATGGAGGGAAGTGAAGCCCAGAGTTACTTGTACAAAGTTACAGTTAGCAAGCACTGAATATGAAATCAGAACCTAGGTCTGAAGAACTCCCAACCTTCTGCTTTTTATTATCTTTAATCCTCAGGTATTATGAAATAGACAACTTAAACCTTTCAAAGAGTAAAGATAAAGAATCTACCGACTTCATTTTGAATAATGAAGTGATATTACAAACTCTGTAGTCCTTACAGGTACAACTTGCACCAACACTAAAATGAGAGCATGGGATCCTTTTGTTCACATTGCCATCACCTCTACCCTAAACACGACAGACATGCTTCATCCCGAGGGCTGAAAGTTCACAGGCACCATTCCATTCCACTCATTCCTTTCACACTGCTCTGACTTAGATCAGGCAAGCTCCCCATACCTCCTACTCTAATCCCAAAGGATGTATGTACTATCAGGTTCTACACATCTTATGAAGTGGACATAGTACTGCTGTAAGCTTTGCTGTGTTTTCTCTCAGGCTAACCTATTCATTTAAAGATGAATAGGTTGACCTGTTGACCTACTTTGTGAATGACAAATTCCTCCTTTAGCATAAATTCTAGCTTGTAGTTCTTCCTAACCACCATCTACTATAAGGCTAGATGAAATTAACCTTTTACAAAAAGTTTTTTTGCAAGAAAATTTTTGCCTTTACCTGAGGTTGAGAGTACATCTTCATTTGCTTAGGGCTTGCCAGTAATTCCTCTAAGAACCTTATATCCGTATGCCTCATGGTGCTTCAGCATGCAAGCGGTCATGTATTATGCTCTGAGGAGAATCAGGATATCATCAGCATCATCATGACTTTTATTTCTTTCTATACTTACCTTTAATACTTGGATATTAGGACAGGTTAAGGCATGATGAATTTCCCCTAAACAGTCCATGATTGTACTCTCTCCCTAGGAAAAACTCCTTTCTCTGTTTAATGACTGAGAAAAACCCAGCCATCTGAGTCTAGTTTAAATATCTCCATTTCATGGAGCATTTCCTAATTCCCAATTTAAATTAGTCTGTTTATCCTCTCGGATCTGTTAGGTTTCCCTACAGAGCACACCATTTCAACTCCTAATTCTAGCTCCGCTTCCATTTATAGGCTGTTTCAACCTTCCAGATTGATAGATAGTAAGGAGGCAGGTAGAACAAAATGTGATTATATATCCACTTGCTTCATTTATTCTGGTTCTGAGCAAACAACAGGTTTATCAGAATCAGAAACATTGGGGCGCCTAGGTGGCTCAATGGGTTAAAGCCTCTGCCTTCAGCTCAGGTCATGATCCCAGGGTCCTGGGATTGAGCCCTGCGTCGGGCTCTCCGTTCAGCAGGGAGCCTGCTTCCTCCTCTCTCTGCCTGCTTCTCTGCCTACTTGTGATCTCCGTCTGTCAAAAAAAAAAGAATCAGAAACGTTATAGCACACAGGTCCAGGTTAACTCTTTTAATATAATGAGATTCTCTTTATTTTGTCATATAGACCTCTTTCCAAACCCTTTTCCCAGCCTTCCCCCAAGGTGCAGCCCCACTTGAAACTACAAAGTACTTCATTTATATGTGTTATTTTACACTGTAATATAATCATCAAAAGTTGGGGGCCTCATTTCCAGGTGGGGTTAGGAATGAAGTCTTGCTTTTACCAAAAATCTTTACCGGTCAAATTCCAAAATGCCTTCTTGGCTTATTAAAAGATTTCAAAATGTTCTACTGGTCCCTTGGCTGTTCCCCATTTTCTCCAATTGTGAGGTTTCCTGGATTTGTGCATTCATTCCTAAAATAGGTAACTTTGGCGTCTAGGTTATTGACCTAACTTTGATACTTTTCCCTTCTTCAATACATGAGCTTTCCCCTTTGATCAAGTGGCAAACTCTAGTATGTCCCTTTTTATGGTGATAGTTTTGTATACAGCAGTGCATGGGAAAGGCTAGTCACTCAATGACTATTAAATGTCCAAATAATCTAAATATTTAGGATCAGGAACACTTGTAGTGATGCCTTTTGACCATTCTCCCCCTTTTTGGGAAGAATAGAAATGCTGAAGAAAGTCTACAAACTAGATTGTAGGAGTGTTTGTTTTATTTTAGAAGACATGATTCCTGTTTTTCTAGTCTGTGTAGTGCCATGCACAGCGCTGGATGCCCAGTCAGACCTGAGAAGCACAGAACTAGAAGCCCAGGGCTGGTTTTTATTCTATTTAATTCTACTATAACTATATAGGAAAAATTCACTTCTGTGAGGTTCTCCTTTACTCTCATGTGTTACCAAAGTCAACAACACTTCTGATACTAGATGTGTGTTTTTTTCCTCACACTAAGCAATTCTCTGTGACTCTAGCTGGGTGTCCTATAATTCAGTTCTAACATAAAATGGAGTTAACACAGACCTCACAGGTTAAAGGCTTTATTCCAGGAGACAGCCCCCCTACATTTACAAGCTCTGTGTCAGGAACCAGGGACAAAGACCACATGTTAGGACAAAAGATGCTCCTAGTGTTCTTATCACCTAGGAAGTTAGAAGGGTTTTAGGAACCCTTCTGTGTCATTCTGTGTGCGTTCTATGTGGGAACTGGGGTCAAAGACTAAGTGTTATAACAAAAGATTCTGCTAGCACCCCGATTTACCATGGCCTTCATAATCCTGTGTCAGGAACCAGGGACAGGTGCCAGTATATATATTTGTTATTATTTCACAAGTATGTTTATAGTGAGAAAACAAGAATAAATTATTCAAAAAAATTACCTCTTTTCTAGTATTATACATTTGTGATGACATTTAAAGATTTGGGGCTAGAAAACTGCATCATGTAACTGAACAATTTTTATAAACCAGCTACTTTATTGCTGGAGAATATATATTTTCTCTTTCACAGTAACTTAGTTAAGGAACTTTCCTGATCCATCATATTGAGAAAATTATTCCTCAGTTCTCCACAATGTAATATGAGAAAATTAGCACTTCCACCTCTCTTTTCCTTTGAACTCCCAGCTTCTGTATCATTACTTTTCCTTTGTCATAGCTTATAAATCTTACATAATTTTCCACATTTATAATTAAATTATGCTTTGTGGCATTTATACTATATTACTATATAAATGTTATTTCTCAGAAGTAAACTGAGTTCTTTCATATCTGAAAATTTTTGAAAATATTTTTATTGTACATCCATGATTGGTTTTGTCTGGGACTAGAATCCTAGATTCAAAATCATTGACTCTTAGAATTTTTCTGTCATTTTCCTCATTGGTTTCTGAAACACCTGTTGCTGATAAGAAAGCTTAGATCAGGTTAATTATTTTATAGGTTATCTGATTTATGTTTATTTTGCTTTTTAGTCAAAAATTTTAAGATCTCTTTTCCTTTGGTGTTCTGATATGTCAGTTATGTCTATGAATGGATCGTTTTGCATTCATCCTGTTTGGCTCTCAGGGGACCTTTTAAAATCGAAACAAACTTTTTTTTCTTTTTTAAGCTCTAGAAATTTTATAGTGCTATTTATTTGATTAATTTATTCTTTTTAAGTTCTGACTCTTTAATGTTGATTACCTATGTCTCATTTTTGTCTCCCACCACCCCCCACGCCCAACTTTGCCTTTTGCTTTGTGTTCTAGGAGGTTTCATACTTTTTATTCTAGCTCTTCCCTCTACCCCTTTATTATTATTTTTTTCTTTTTCAAGATTTATAGGAAAGGATAGGGCAGATAGGCTGCTTTACTTCTTGCCCATCTCTGTCTAAAATGAAGAGGGCCAATTTCTAAGGTGCTAACCATACACCAATAGCCTTGCATCCTCTAAGTAAGTTACTATGTTTCTTTAGAATGAAGGTGGCATACTGGCAGCCAGAATAGATGTTTTTGCTTTATAATTTGGGCCAACCTCTGAAAAATGAGGTATTTCCCACAAAGTGGATTTGTGACTCCTCTGAAGTATCTGTAAGGTGACAACAATCACCTGGCACTGTAGCATAGCTACCCCATTGAGATAAGCCATTTGCTCTTCAGATTCGCATAGTCCCCACTGCTCCCTTTTGTTTTCCCAACACTGGGGCTGAATGCTTATTGCTATTTGTTATTAAGCCAGTGTTATATGAGGAATGTTTCTTTGTCTCCTGCGCCTAGATTGTACTCATTTATTCCCTTAATCATGTCAGATTTGTTCTTATTTTAGAGTCTGTGTTTGCAGTTCCCTCCACTTAGAACTTGGTTCCCCCAAGACTTTGTGTGAATGTTTCCTTCTCATCATTCAGCTCTTAGTTCAGTTGGTGTCTCTTCAAAGAGTTTTCTATGAATAATTTTGCTAAGTTTCTCAGACGCCCTCTCTGTCATTATACCTTATATAATTTTTCTCCAAGCACCAGTTACTTGTTTCTTTTTATGCTTATATCTGTTTCTGCCACACTAGAATTTAAGCTCCTAGAAGGCAGAGTTTTTAGCTATCTCATTTTATGCCCTATTCCTAGAACAGTGCTTGGCACTTAATAAGTTATCAAGACATGTTTATTGGCGAAATTGCTAACTAACAATTTCCCTATCAAAGGAGGAAAAATAATAGGTTCTGTGTGTGTGTGTGTGTGTTTTAAGATTTTATGTATTTATTTGAGAGAGAACACATAAGCAGAGGAAAAGGGCAAAGAAAGCTTCCTGCTGAGCAGGGAGCCTGGACTCCACACTTGATCCAAAGACCCTGGTATCATGATCTGAGCTGAAGGCAGGAGCTTAACTGACTGAGCCACCCTGGTGTTCTGACAGGTTCTGTGTTTTAAGAAAGTGAAAGAGATCCTATTTTATTGTGGGCTTGAAGTCTCTTGTGTTAAAGTAAATCTGTTACCTCAAGTCCCAGGTTTGTCTTCTTTACTCATTTTCACTCATTTTTGTTGCTTGTCTGTAACTCCTCTGCTTCACCAAATCTGAGTGTACTGTTCTTGTTTTAGAGCTTCAGCCAGGAATAAGTACTGCTGAAGTGTGGAGTGGGGTTCTGATGCATGTTTCCTTCCTGTGGTGGTCCTTTAATTCATCACTTCCATTTTACCCCCTCATCTCACATTTGTACTTGCTATCAGCTGATTCTTCACTAGAGCCCATCTTGAGCTATAAAATGAACAATGGTGCCCACCTTTGCAGTAGCCATGATCCATGCAACTTTATGTACCTTCTGTCTTTCGGAAATGTGTCTATGGCAGGCAGCCTTTAATGTGGCTTCCTTTGATTCCCATCTCCTGCTAGTCACATCCTAGCATAGTTCTCTCCTACATCAAACCAGGGTTTATTTCTGTGACCAATAGCACATGCCAGAAGTGTTGGCATGTCACTTGCAAGATAAGGTTATAAAAGAACTCCTTTTTACTTTTGGCTACCTCTTGCTCAGTCATTTTCTCTCTCTTGGATCATTCACATCTGGGGAAGCTGCCTGTCACCAGTCATGAGGATATTCAGGCAGCCTATAAAGAAGACCACATTGTGAGAAATGGAAGCTCCAGCTAACTGCCAACAAAGAACTCAGACCTGTCAACAGCAATGTAAATGAGAATATTCAACACCATCTTTCAAATTTTGCAATGCCCATGACAACATCCTGAGCATAAACCACCCAAGTAAGCTGATTTTAGGTTCCTGACCCTCAGAAACTCTGAGGTAGTATATGTTTGTTATTTTAAACTGCTAAATTTGAGGGTAACTTTATTTGTATTGTAACAGATAACTAATAAGAATCCAAAATGTTTAGCTTATTTTGCCAACTTTCCACTATTGGTAATCTTATTAATTCTGTTTTTTAGAAAGAAGGAGTGCATATATAATAAATTATGAACAATGGAGAAACAAATATAGAGGGTTGGAGTAATATAAATGTGGTTCAATGCAGACAGATCCAACATTTAGACCCAGGCTTCAGGACTCTTTCCACAGATAAATGGAGGGTGGAAAGATGCCTTCTCAGGTTGGAGATGGGTAACAATGTATATGTTGTGCAATGCTACTGTCACCATCTTGGAGATTGTTATGGTTTTGTGGGCTTTTGTAGTGCTTATCCACAGAATATGCTAAGACTACCAAACATATTAAATACGGGGAATGACTCAAAGTTAATTGTAATATTTGAAGGCCTTTGCTTATTTTATTCAGCCTAGTTGAGTTTGTTTGAAGGTGCAGTTTTAAATATACTTTTGCAGAATTTAGTTAGAAAGTATTGGCTTCTAACAGCATTATATAAAAATTCCTCTTTGTAATATATTTAATAAAAATAATTCAGAACTTTCTTGGGATATAAAATTTTTAAAATACATATTCTTTAATGTTACTGAGTTACTTTGGAAACAATAGCCTTTATATTCTGTGTCTATTTATCTATTTATTTATTTTTTAAAGATTTTATTTACTTATTTGACAGAGAGACACTGTGAGAGAGAGGAAACACAAGCAGGGCGAGTGGGAGAGAGAAACAGGGTTCCCGCAGAGCAGGGAGCCTGATGGAGGGCTCAATCCCCAGACCCTGGGATCATGACCCAAGCTCAAAGCAGATGCCTAATGACTGAGCCACTCAGGCACCCCTCTGTGTCAATTTAAATAGCGCTTATTAACCAATTGGCCATTCTTTTTTCCTATTATTCTGAGTTAATGCCCAATGGACAAAGTTTTTCTAGAGGCAAAAACTTTTCAAAAATGACTGAAAGATTATTCTTCGTGGCTTCCTTGTTCTGCTTAGGGTCTTTTCTATGGTCTCAAAGATCTTTTAGTAGGAAGCAAACCAACTTTACATTTGGTACTGCTGCACCATCTAGAATAGATTTGCTCTGATTCAGTCCCCTGAATTCATTCCAACAGCCTGAATTGTGGAAGGAAATGTGTTAAAAATTTTGTCTCAGCATCATCTCCAGAATTTGGGTTTCCTATAAACAGAACCTGAGAAGGGGATTTGGTGCACGTTGTTTATTAAGGGAGGGCTCTCAGAAGAAGGGGAAGAGCAAAGCAGGACGAAGCAAAGAAGCAGCTAAGCAAGCTCAAGTTTTTAATCAATCATAGTTCAGCTTTAGCACGATACTGTGGATATCTGTGAATTGTACCACAAAGTTGGTTCGACAATGAGGCGAGGGGCTGGCATCTCATGCTCCTGTGGTCAGTCATTGGTTGCAGTGCATTTCTCCAAAGAAGGGGGAAGCTGGAAGGCCTTAGCTGTTAACATTTATACTAGGTGGGTAGTGGGTGCACTGACCAGTGAAGGGGGTTTTGTAGGGCACCAACAGAGTGTACTACATGTTATATCTCAGAATTTTTGTTCCTCATTCCTTGTTCAAAAAGAATTTAGGCACCTATTATATGTTGGGCTCTGTGCTGGATATATGGTAATGAAAGATACAGTGTTTTCACTCAGAAAATAAATAAGCAAAAAATTCTAATATGGTAGGATGAATTCAAATAAGGGGCACAGAGCAGGATTAAAACATAGCTGTTATTCTAGTGTTGGAAATGGAAATTTATGCAAAATCTTTTCAAGCAGGAGGTGTGGCCTCTTTAAACATAGGGCAAGGCAGTGATAGGGATGAGGGCAGGCAGTGAAGGATAGCAGAGGTTCTGTATTTGTGCATGCGGTGAAGGAAGCATACAGGAGTAGATGGTTTCAGTCATAATTTTTTTTAGGCTGAAAAGGTAGAGGTCTTTGACTTCAAGCAACAGAAGCCAGCTCTGCTTATAGACACAAAGGAAATATATTGGAAGATTAAGTGGGTGCTCACAGATGCCATACTTGAAAGAAGATTTGAGGAACCAGCTTAGGAAAGAGCACAGTTCAGGCTTCTGTGCATATCAAAGTATCAGACTCTAATGAACAGCCGAAACAGAATTATGCCATCAGAACGCCTCAGCCTGAATTTCATGTGGTCTTTTGTCTCTCTGGTCAGGAATTATATTTTAAGAAGAATATACCTTATTGGTCACGATTTTCATTACCTTTCTATTCCTTAGCAAAAATGGATGTACCGTGTTTGAGGATCCTACCAAAACAGTATCTAGGGGCTCCTGGGTGGCTCAATGGGTTAAAGCCTCTGCCTTTGGCTCAGGTCGTGATCTCAGGATTCTGGGATCAAGCCCCGCATCGGGCTCTCTGCTCAGAAGGGAGCCTGCTTCCTCCCCTCTCTCTCTCTCTGCCTGCCTCTCTGCCTACTTGTGATCTCTGTCTGTCAAATAAATAAATAAAATCTTAAAAAAAAAAGTATCTAATGGCAGTTTTATAAATTTCCAAAGAAAGTCAAGGTATTGTTATTGGAAGTGGGATGAGTGCTAGGCAAACAAAAACACAAATGTTCTATTTTGGCCAGAGGGCCAGTGCAAGCCAGTGTACCAAAGGATAGACTGGGGCAAAGGATCCACCCTGCAGTGAAGGAAGGCTAGAGGAGGTGGTATTTAGACTATTTTTAGAAAAAGTAGATTGGAGGATACTCTTTGAGCCAAATTCTTAAGTAGTATGTCTAGATCATAACTGATCTGCTTAGGCCATCGTATCCTTTTGAAAATTGCAGTGCATATGGAAAATTCTTGATTGCCATTGGGGAATTGTAGATGGGTGGGGAATTGTCCAATTTTTAAAATTTTCTGACATCCATAGAATTTGCTCTCTTATTACATTTTCAAATATATCAAATTTTCTTTAGTATGTATATTTTAGTTCTCCAGATTCCTAGCTTATTGTAACAATAAAATAAGAACAATAATGGGAGCAATAATAATGCCAACCTTTTTGCTAGTTATTAGAATCTATGACAGAGAGAGAGAGAGAGGAAGGGAAGCAGGCTCCCTGCTGAGTAGAGAGCCTGATGCTTGGCTTGATGTGGGGCTTGATGTGGGGCTTTATCCCAGGACCCTGGGATCATGACCTGAGCCAAAGGCAGAGGCTTTAACTCACTGAGCCACCCAGGTGCCCTAAAGTGATCTGATTTAAAGCCAGTGATAGCATTACCGTTTTAAGGGTTTTTGGTTTCTCACAGACTTCTAATTGATTGTCAGTAAATAATATGATAGAAATGAGTATTTATTACCCAGTTGGAAAACAACATTTTTATAATAGCTAACACTTTATATAGATTTTGAAAACTACACATAATTTTATTGCTGACATTCCTAGATTCATGAAATTAAGTGACAGATGAATTCAAATGTGTTTGAAGACCTATGTACTATCAGATCACATCAAAACTTCATAACTGTCATGCACTGAAAAATGGATTCAGGGACTAAACCATCTGTCTTATTGCACTGTGTAGCATGCTTTTCCTCTGTTAATTGCATATCTCCTTTTTCTCTTACAAAACATTTGCTAAGGGTAGCTCAAGAAAGAGTTGAAACTGAGCTGTTGCAGCTAGAGAATGTTCTGTATTCTCAGTTATATAATGAAGTGTTTGCATTTTTACCTGTAAAAGATTTAATTTTAATCTTACATTACAGTCTTTGTTTTATGTAACCTTATGTTTCCAAGGGTGTATCTGGGTGTGATTTAACTGAATCACTATACTTTTTAAGACTGTGGGATATTTTTCTCAAGTAAGGAATGATCGTATTAAAGATAGAATAAAGTAAATAACATTATTTCTACACATGCTAGCAATATCTAAGGTTAAAATAGCTAAAACATATTAAAGATTAAATAAAAAGAATGAAAATAATGTTACACTAGCATTTGCTAATCCAAGGGCTAAAACTGACAATGTCTGAAGCCAGTGAAAAAGAAATTTTTTTAAGCTAGTGGAAAGTAGACTGAAGAAAAATATTTTCAAATCTCTTTACTACATTTTTCTGTACATTGATGTAATGGATAGTAGAAAAGAAAGAGGCCATTAAAATGTTAAGTTTACTAAATTTAGGCAAATACTAGGAAGAGTCTAGAATGATTAAAAGTCAATGAAGTTTAAGGAAGCTGGATTTACTTAACACCATGTTTCTCAAGCTTCTGTCATTAACTTACTCTCTGAGGGTCTCATCTATGCAAACGTGCACTACCATTTATTTCCTTTTTTTTTTTTTTACACTTGAGCTTTACTTTAAATCTACTCACTTAAAAAAAATCTCAAATCTTGTTCTAAGCACAAGATCTGTAAATAAAACTTTAAATTTAAAAAACTGTCTACCAATTAAAATCACTGCATATGCCTCACTATGGACACATTGCCTTGAGAAAATTATGTTAAATGTATCAGAAGGGAACCATTCTTCTAAGATGAGAGATAAAAAATGGAGGAAGAAATCTAGAGAGCTAAATACAGAATTGCATAATTACCAGAAGTGGTAGAAAATTACACTAAATCTATACTAAGTTGATCCAAATCAGGTCTTTCCAATCATATTGTGAGTGGGTGATGCGAACCTATTTGGAGACTTTCCTGTCTTGTTCTCTCCCCCTCCACCCTGCAAGCATCCACCCTTCCGTAATTATCCTGCATATCTGGGATCAGAGAAATTGTGGAGTGGGCTTCTGTTGCCCTCATTTTCATCTGGAGGGGTTACTACAGATGTTCTGTTTTTCTGTTCTTCATATTAACAGCTCCACAGAAGGAGCTCTGACTGTTAAAATCCATTGATTTTTTCCCCTCCACTTATTCAGTGTACCCCTACTCAAATATTCACATATATATGTTACTTACTTTTTTTTTCTCTTTCCCCATACTAGTATATGTTCCATATATACAACAGGAATTTGTGTATTTTATTCACTGCTGTATCTGGAACTCCTAGAACAGATTCCAGCAATAGTAGGTGCTAAATAAATATTTGCTGAATGAATGACTGACTGAATGAATGAATGAATGAGTGATTTTAGCTTTGAATATTATCTCATGTTCATATTTATTGCTGCCTATCTTGATAACACAAATTTGCTCTCACCCAGTTTGTAAGATTGAGTTTTTTCTTGTATCTATTTAGTCACACAGATCTTTTTCATTTATTTAGACTCTAACTTTTAGAGCTACCGTTTTATTTAAAACATTAATTTAGAGTTGAAACTCCAAAACATTAAGTGTGCCCAAGTAGTTTTCTTGACTGTATAAAATTCAGTTTTGCAATATAATTTCTTGTTGTTTTGCTTGTCATTGTACTTCTTGGGTTTTAAATTTGGTCATTTGATACAAATGGCATCTGCAAATGGTACATTTTATGGGTAGTGATTTTGTGAAAAGCATTTTAAGCTTCCAGTTGTTCTCTTGCTTTCATAAACACCTTTAACTTAAGATACATGGTATTTTGGCCTTTTGTGAATAAATATAATTCTGTGATTTTCAAAGGAAATGTTTTTATATAACTCTTTGTTGTTACTTCTTGGCTTTTTATTTCTTTAATGCGTAATTAAAGTATGTCCTTAACAAAGAACTGAGGCAAAGCATGAGTTGTATCTACATGGCCAGAGTATATTTATATATATATATATGTCCCAGGACCCTGAGGTCATGAACTGAACTGACGTCACATGCTTAACTGACTGAGCCATCCAGGCACCCCTATTTTTATCTTACCCCAAATATGTGAAAGATGGTACAGTAGATTTTCCCAAAAACTTCTCCTATTTGGGATATTTTCTAAAAATTTCATTTGGATTTTTAGGTTGTGAATGTTTTCATAAAAGCTACCTTCAAATAGATGTTTTATACATGTTTGAATTTTTATTACTCAAAAACCTGTTCATATTCTCTTTCCTCACTTGCAATTTAGATCAAGTAGAGTGTGGTTTTGATCAAAATTTGGAGATTTCATTACTAAAGAGTTGGAATCTAAACTTTTCAACTTTGAAATTTGAAATTTTTTGTGGTTTTTTGGGGTTAGAGAATGACTTCATCTTTGAACTCTATTGTTCAAATTATGACACAAGGCGCATATATATATATATATATATATATATATATAACTGAGCAAAGCAGACAGTAGGAATTATACATTCTTATTTTCTGTGACATATAGATTACCCACATTTGCTTGCTTCATATGCCCTCACATTTTCAGTTTTAATAAATGGGTACAATTAAATGAGAAGTAATACAAATATAAAAAAAGTAAAAGATTCTTCAGAAAAATCAGGGACTCTCAAATGTGAAAAGCAAATTTATTTCCAAATGTCTGATAATTTAAAGATATCATTAGTACACAAATTTATAATCTCTGATAGCACATAGAACATTAAGAAAGGTATGTAAATATTTATATATGGAAATAACCATAAACATTACCTATTACCCACATGTGTAGATAAATATTATACGTGTACACAGAGAGTCTAAGCAAAGGAATTGAGAGCACAGAAAAGAAAATGTTGACAGACCTCACCCATTTCTGGGTGTTGTGATAACATGTGCATCTTAGGAGTTGGTGTGTGTGTGTTTTCATTTCCAAAATATGTCATGCAAATGTTTTTCATTTATAATAAAGAAAAAGTTATTTTAAACAAAAAAAAAAAAAAGAAAGGTATGTAAATATGCTAAATTGGAGAATATTTGTTTTCATGCATAAAGAATATTTAACACTAAAATCTTTCTGAAATATGTTTATTTAAAACAGTGTCTAAATATTCAGGGATGAATTATGTGGTATAAATAGGAATTTGCTAATATTATTTTGCCTTTCAGATATTTTTCAGTGTTTAAATTCTCTCAAAAAAATTGGAAACTAATTTTTCAATCAGATTTTGGATATTTTTTTAAAATCAGATTTTGAATATTTGACATTGGCCTTAAGAGCTACTAAGAAGATACACTTGAATATGCCTATAATAATTACCATTGAAGTATAGCTTGTAATATCTTAGATTAAAGGATGACGATTATGACATAATGTGTGATAATATAAAATTGAGATACAAATACATCCTATTTTTCTATATATTTTATAAAATCTACTTCTATGGTATAAAATTAACAGTTTAATTTTATTCTTTCTAGTTATTTATTATCTACTTGTAATGAGAGAAAGGATTCCTTTTATTTAAAAAAAGATCTGCTAATTTCCACCATAGAATATCAACTATTTCCATTAAATAGTTCTTTACCAGTGTTGCTAAGAAGTTACATTAACTATAACTAGTGTAAGGTTCTAAAACTGGGAAGAATTAAAAGGTGCAGTTGGTATACAAAGACATACTGTGGTGGTAATTACTAGTAAGCCTCCATTTTATTGGTGTGCTCTGGTACTAGTCTCAGCCTCTTTATTATTATCCTGATACTGAACTTGTTGAAATAAATGTGATAAGAACATACTAGTCTTATCCTTCATCTTCTTTTTGAAAAGTTAGCAAAGAAGGAAATGTAAATCTCCTTGCCTGAAAGAGTACATAAAGGATACATTTATCTGACATTGAAGTAACCCTGAGAAGTGCTTTGGACAATAGAGAATGTGACTTTAGAAGCATCTTCTGAGATCTCCCCCGACTAGTTATAGGCTAGTGTGGTTATGGACTTGATCTGTTTTATTCACTTGCTCTGTCTCCTGTCATCTGGCACTTAATAGGCCCTTGAACATTTATTGAATGAATGGATGCATTGTAATACAAGCTCCCCAAATGATTCTGATGGAGATTTACATAGATGAATTTGGAGGGAGTAGAGTTCACCCTCTTGATTCTCTTTGTTTTGGTTATTCATTCCGAGGAAGTTACGTCAATTTCAGTTTGACCTTGGTTGATAATACCTTGCAGTAACCCCACACTTCATTTCTCCATAGAAATAGTTTATTGAAATTATCCTTTCAGAATATTCCTTCAGATTTTCTTCTCCTGTTATCTACACTAAGAAATACATTTTATATCATAATCTATTACACAATATACCCTCATACTAGTTTACCTGCCTACATGTCCATTGGAGATGTCTTGTGGAGGTCACTGCTGACAGAACAGCGTCCATTTTAAATGTTGTGGAATGCCTTGTCAGGGCAAGGGACAACAATGGGTCTCAAACATGCTGCCTTTGCTCACAGCTCCTTTGCCAGAATTCATTACATGTTTCCACCCAACCAAGGAGGACAGAGGGTAGAAAGAGTTGAAATTTTTGGCAAGCCACACTAATAATTACAACACACTGCTCTTTGACACCACCTGCAGGATATTGCAAAATAAAATTGCAGGAATCCAATGCTTATTCATTGTAAGTGTTGGAAATCTCTTTCTCATTATGTGGCTTGCCTTTTCTCCTTTATCAGTGTCTTTTTAAATAGGAACTTTTATTTTTTTCATGCAGTCCTCTTTATCAGTTGTTTAAAGTATTATCAGTGCTTTTAGTGTCCTGTTAAATAACTCTTTCCTTACTTAATGTAAATAAAAATTTTTATGTTGTCCTTGAGACACTTCATTACATTGCTTTTCTCTTTCTGCACCCTACCTGGAAGAGATGTTTTTAATGTAAGGTGTGGTGATTCAAAATTAAAGTACATTTCTTTCCTACATTGACTTATATTATTTAGAAGGCCATCCC
This sequence comes from Neogale vison, assembly GCF_020171115.1. NCBI lineage: Eukaryota > Metazoa > Chordata > Mammalia > Carnivora > Mustelidae > Neogale > Neogale vison. The sequence continues at coordinate 39,478,618 of NC_058098.1, forward strand.
ATTCTCACAGATGTTCATATATGCATAGATTTGTTTCTGAACTCTTTATTTTCTTCCATGGGGTCTATATTTGTCTTTGTTCTCCAAATCTACTATCCTAATTCATTTTGCTTTTATAATAAATTAAGATGTTTTGCAGAGTAAGTACTTCAACTTTGTTATTTCTGAGATTTTCTTAGCTACCTTGACCTTTAGTACTACCCTGTGAATTTTAGAAACTGCTATGTCTGACAAAGGTGGGATTATATTGAAACAACTTTGAGAGTTGACATCTTTATAGTATTGAATTTTCTGATTCATTCACATAGTAATCCTTCTTCTTTTATTTTTTACTTTTTTCCCATTAATATCTTGTAATTTTCTATCTTCCACACCTTTTGTTATTTATTTAATGTTTATTAGTTATTCACTGCTATTCCAGATGGTATTTAACATTTCTCTTTTCATTCATTGGTATATAAATGGTCTACAACTGATTTTTATGCATTTATCTTGTATTTGGTAATCCTGCTTGATTCATTTGTTATTTCCCATACTTTATAATTTATGTTTCAGATCTCCTCTACATGTATGACAATTTTCTTTCATTCCAACACCTATATGTTTTTTCTTTACCTTATTGCTGTAACCAAGACCTACAGTAGAATATTGAATAAAGCCTTTATTCTTTTTTTATTCCTGATTTCAAAGGAAGTTTTCAACATTATGTTAATTATGATGTCTTCTTGTGTTTTTTTTTAATAGATCTATTTTATTGGCTAAAAAAAATTTCCCTTCTAATCTGTTGTAAGCAGATTTTTAAATCAGGGATGAGTTTGTAATTTTTAAAAATATTTTTTTTCAAAGATTTATTAGAGAGCGTATGCATGTGCACAAGTAGGGGAAGGGGCAGGGGGAGAGGAAGAAGCAGTCTCCCTACTGAGCAGGGAGCCCAAAGTGGGTCTCATCCCAGGACTCTGAGATCATGGCCTGAGCCGAAGTCAGATGCTTAACTGACTGAGGCACCCAGGCACCCCGAGTTTTGAATTTTTTAAAAAAATATTTATTTATTTTAGAGAGAGTAAGCTGGGGAGGGGTGAGGAGGAGTAGAGGGAGAGATCTTCAAGCTGACTCCCCACTGAGTGCAGAGCCTAGAGCAGGGCTTGATTGCACAACCTTGAGATCATGACCTGAGCAGAAATTAAAGAGTCTGATGCTTAACCAACTGAGCCACTCAAGCACTCCAATGAGTTTTGAATTTCATCAATTTTTTTCTGCCATTGTGAAAATTATATTTTTAATACTTTATTGTGTCATATATTGTTTAATACTGCATTTTAAAGTAATGACTTATACTGATTTTTAAATATTAAATGAACCTTGCATTCCTGGAATAAACTTAATGTGGTCATGATTTATATATCACCAGATTTAGTTTAATACAGGCATACCTTGGAGATATAGGTTCTGTTTCAGACCATTGCAAGACAAATTCTGCAACAAAGTAAGTCAAATGAAGTTTTTGGTTTCCCATTGCATGTAAAAGTTATGTTTACAGTATACTGTAGTCTAAGTGTGCAATAGCATTATATCTAAAAATGTACATATCTTAATGAAAAAATATTGCTAAACAATTTCATTCTATTTGAGTAATGCTGTTTAATATTTCCTTTGGTTTTGTTCTGCTGCTGAAAATTTGGTCTTGTTTGTTTATAAATATAGTTATTTCAAAAGATATTTTTATTGGATATAGAATTTTAGGTTAACAGTGATTTTCTTTTGCCACTTTGAAAGTATCTTTCTGTTGTCTTCTTGCTCATTTCAAAAAGTCAGCAGTAATTCTTTTGAAGATAATATACCTCTTTCAGCTACTTAACATAATTTTTTGTCTTTTATGGAGTTTTATTATGAAAGGCATGAGTACTTTTTAAAAATTTTGCTATAGTGTTAGAGTGCTTTTTAAATTTGTAACTTGTCTTCAGTTTTGAAAAGTTCACCACCATTATTTATTTACATTGCTTTTCTCCCATTTTCTCTTTCACCTGATGCCCTTTATGGCAATTCAGTTGTCCATATGTAGGGTCTTTTTCCCAAAAGGTCTTTTATAGTCCTTTCCCTTGAATTTTGTATCTTTCTCTCTCTCTCTCTCTTTTTTTTTTTGTCCATTTATCTATCCATATTCTAGTTTTATTTGAAGTTGTGTCTAATCAGCTAATTATTCTATAAGTTTTTTATTTTCACTTATATTTTTTCTAGAATTTTAATTTGTTTTTCTTTTTATGGTTTATCTTCTGAAATTACTAAGTTTTAAAGAAAATCTTCGAACATCTTGATCACACTTATTTTGAGTCCCTGACTGATAACACCATTATATGAATTCCTTGTGTTTATATTACCCTTTTCCCCCTTATTTTGTCTGTCTTCTTTAGTGACTGGTTATTTCTGATTTTTTGCTAGACACTTTTAAAATTACTTTTAAATATTTTAAAGCTGAGGAAGATTTTATCTTTCTCCAGAGAAGATTTTCTTTTGCTTATGGAAGCAATTCGCCTGAGAATGTTAACATTCTCAGATCATCTTAATTCCATCAAAAATTGAGATTGTTTCTTCATGCTGGCTTATTTCAGATTCACCCTATTTCTAAGGTGTCCTGATGGAAAGTTTGTTCTGCCCAGGACCTTCCATTTATTGGGCCATAAACTTCAATTTTGTACCTTCTTAAATCCAAAATCTCTTGAAAGTTCTCTCTTCAGTATCCTAACTTCTCAGCTATTACTAAATATTGTAAATACTAGCCTTAGCTCTCTGGAACTACTCTTTTTTCATACTTTGGTCCCTCCAAATTAATTTCTGCCTTGATATTTCTGATACCTTCAAATCATTATTTTAATATTTTTCTAGATATTTGTTGTGTTCAGTATGGTGTTTGGTCCTACATAATCTAGTTCAGTACTGCCTGTAGTAGAAGCAAAGATTTGGTTTCATTCTCTGGTTTCTAGTCCCAGTCCCTCTTGCATTCTCAGACTGTGCTTGGAGGAAACAATAAAACAACAACAAATCTACCATGGTTCTAGTTATCTTTACCTCACAGTAATGGAGTACATTTACATATAAGAAAGACTGTTAATGTGAACCTTCCATGACAAAGATTATTGGTACATCAAGAGTTACTTTTTTTACCTAGTCAAAAATGTTTTTTAAATAAAAAAAAATTAATTCTAGTATAATTAACATACAGTGTTATATTAGTATTATGTGTATGATATAGTGATTCAATAATTCTATACATTACTCAGTGTATTAGTTTATTTTATTTTATTAGTTTACTCTTAATCCCTTTTATGTATTTCATATGTTCCCCCATACAACTCCTGTCTGGTAACTATTAGTTTGTTTTCTATAGTTAAGAGTCTGTTTTTGGGTTTGTCTCTCTTTTTTCCTCATTCATTTGTTTTGTTTCTTAAGTTCCATGTATGAGTAAAATTGTATCTTATTTGTCTTTCTCTGACTCACTTACTTTACTCAGCGTTATACTTTCTAGCTCAATCTATGTTTGCAAATGGCAAAATTTCATTCTTTTTTATTCCTGAGTAGTATTCCATTGTGTATATATGTACTACATTTTCTTTATCCATTCATCTATCAATGGACACTTGGGTTGCTTCTATAATTTGACTGTTGTAAATAATACTGCAATAAATATAGGGGTGCATGTACCTTTTCAAACTAGTGTTTTTGTATATTTTGGGTAAATACCCAGTAATGAAATTACTGGATATATGATAATTCCATTTTTAATTTTTTTGAGCAACCTCTATACTGTTTTCCATAGTGGTTGCACCATTTTGCATTCCCACCAGCAGTGCATGAAGGTTCATTTTTCTCCACTTTCTAACCAACACTTGTTGTTTCTAGTGTTTTTTATTTTAGCCATTCTGATAGATGTGAGATGATATCTCATTGTGGTTTTGATTTACATTTTCCTGATAAATGATGTTGAGCATCTTTTCATGTGTCTGTTGGCCATCTGGATGTCTTCTTGAAGAAATGTATGTTCATGTCTTCTTCCTAGTTTTAATTGTATTACTTATTTTTGTTTGTTTGTTTGTTTGGTGTTGCATTATATAATTTCTTTATGTATCTTGGATATTAACCCTCTATTGGATATGTCATTTGCAAATATATTCTATTCAGTGGGTTTTCTTTGTTTTATTGATTGTTTCCTTTGCTGTGCAGGAGCTTTTTAATTATTTTGATGTGGTCCCAATAGTTTATTTTTGCTTTTGTTTCCCTTGCCTTAGGAAATACATTTAGAAAATTGTTGCTACAGCCAATGTCAGAGACATTACTGCCTGTGCTCTCTTCCAGGGTTTTTATGGTTTTAGGTCTCACATTTAGGTCCTTAATTAGTTTTTAAAGTGTATTTTTGTGGGTGGTATTAAAAAATGGTTCCAGTTTCTTTCTTTCTTTTTTTTTTTTTTTGTATGTAGCTGCCCAGTTTTCCCAACACTGTTTGCTTTTAGAGACTCTTCCCCCCGCCCCCCCACCCCCACCGGATAGTCTTAACTACTTTGTTGAAGATTAATTGACCATATAATTATGGGTTTATTTCTGAGCTTTCTAGTCTGTTCCATTGATTTATGTGTCTGTTTTTGTGCCAGTACCATACTGTTTAGACTGCCACAGCTTTGCAGTATATCCTGAGGTCTGGGTTGTGATTTTATTCTTGTTTCATTTTGTTTTTTCAAGAAACAAATTTCATTCTTCTTTTTCAAGATTGCTTTGGCAATTTGGGGTCTTTTGTAGTTCCATACAAATTTTAGGATTGTTCCAGTCTTGTGAAAAATGCTGTTCAAATTTTGATAGGGGTCACATTAAACTGTAGATTGTTTTGGGTGATATGGACAATTTAACAATATTTGTTCTTCCAAATCATGAACTTGGAATATCTTTCCTTTTGTTTGTGTTGATTTTAATTTCTTTCATTACTGTTTTATAGTTTTCAGAGTGCAGGTCTTTCATTATCTTTCACCTAGTAATCATTTAAATGACAGCTTCTCTTGACACCAAGCTCTAGGGGAATAATAATAGGATGTAGTCCCAAGGAAAAGTTAATTCCCTGCTCTGTGTAGCTCTCAGAGTTTTAAAATGCCAATTTCTTTGAATATTTGTGCTTTTTAAAACCCCTTCTTAATTTTTCACTTTTATTTTAAGCCTAAAAATAGACAATTTTAAAATTTTATAATTTTTTTTAATAAGAAAGGACAGTATAACTATTTTATATAACCACTTCATAAGGAGATAAGCATTTCAATATAAATGTAAATGGTCTTCTTAATACATAACTTAGTTTCTATTATGATTGCTTAAATATAAAGGGATAAAAATATTTTCATAACTTACAAAATTTTTTATATGAGAGAGCTCTGTAATTTAGTAATGATTGATAACCTAGCTTATCTTTTTAAGTGAGTAATAATCAGTTATTTTGAGATTTTATGATAAAAATTGACAGCTAATTAGAAATTAACAGGAATCAGCTACTTTCACTCCTTAGAACACTTCATTTAATATCTGTATTGTTTATCTTCCATCTCTAAACTGCAAATATTTTAAAGTTACAATTAGGTTGATGATGATATGCTAAATATAATAAAGATTTCTTCAGTGTCAACTCCCATGAATAGTTAGAATGGTCTGAAAAACAGTGAGAAATATTTTGAACTTGATGCAAAAATTTATATGTACATGTTTTTTTAAAGATTTTATTTGTCAAAGAGAGAGAAAGAGAAAGAGAAAGCGCACACACACACACACACACACACACACACACACGGGTGCATGGGGAGGGACAGAGGGAGACGCAGGCTCCTCTCTGAGCAAAGAACGTGATGTGGGATTCCATCTCTGGACCCTGGGATCATGACCTGAGCTGAGGGCAGATGCTTAACTGACTGACCCACCCAGGCATCCCTCATATGCACATTTAAGGTGTGAAAAATATATAGTTTTTTTTCTCTTAAATTTTGTAAATCAATTTTATTACTTCTGTGGGCCAATTATTAATAGCATATCAGGTTTTATCCTATGGTAGCTGTTTTGCTTTGTTATTATAGTGTGCACACTCATCATCAGTTTTTCATTCTTTGAAAATATGCTATTTATTACAAAGGATTGTGAATGTAACTCTATGCAAAAATAACTGCTGAAAACAAAAAAGAGAGTGTTTGTTTCTTCATGTACCATTCGTCAAATGTTTTTCAGTGTGTGCTATGTGTCAGACACTGTGTTAGAGGCTGGAGACCTAAAAATGAACTGAAAATAGCATTTTTCTCTAAGTTTAGTGGGGATACAGACAAAGAGAAAGGAATTTATGTCTGGTGTTATAAGTACAACTCTAGAATTAAGTAGAGTGTACCATGGAATCACATGCTTTTTCTAACAATTGCTGGACACTGTCTGAGTATGTGGAGAAGTAGGAACCTCCTCTGTCCTTTGTTTATAAGGAATTGGAAGGGAGGCAGGGAGAACTTGTGAATCAATCAGTTGTTACAGAACAACATTCCAATGAGTTGTGTAAATGAGTTGGAAATAAGTTGAAGTTCCTTAACTCATGAAGTCCTAAAAATTATTTGGGACAAGTACGCTTCGCTTTTGCCAAGCTCTAGTGTATGAAAGATAGTTTGTCATTTTGTTGATCTGTATCCACCCCCAATTTATGCTATTCTTTGTGCTATCATCAGATCTTAAAAGTGCAGAACATAGATATTAATAGAAGTATCATGAAATGCAATAATGTGGTAGAGGTTTTAAAAAGAATAACATCATGTTTGTGTGTTTGTGTGTGTGCACATGCATGCAAACATATGCACACATGCAGCAGTGTGGGGGCTATAAGGCTATATAGTTTTATATGGATATATATTCATATATAAGTATGTGCCTCTGTGTGTATGTGTGTGTAATGCATATTTACATGGATGGCATGATAAAGAAACTCTAGTAAAACATATCCATGCCACAAGTGGGTAGTGTTAACTGGGACTGCCAGAATTTACCTTGTAGGATATCTCTTTACAAAGGAGTGCTGTCATATTGAAATGTCCTTTGTGAAAGGTGGTATGGATTCCCTAAGTACCTCTTAAAGAGGCAATTTGGTATAGTGGATAAGAACATGGATTCCAAGGCAAGCTTGCCTGGGTTTCAATCTTACTTCTATCATTTATAACTCTTAACATATTAACTTTCTGTGTCTTGGTTTCCATGACTATAAAATGATAATAATACTTATCTTGTAGGATTATTGTGAAGATTACATTATATGGATGTAAAGCTCTTAGAAGAGTACTGAGTACATAGTCAGTACTCTGTAAGTATATGTGAACTATTAGTGGTTGTTCTGTATCTGGAATGCCTGTTTTATACTGAGACTTGGTTATGGTATGTCAATTCTTGGAAGGAAGAAAGGAATAAAAGAAGGAAGGAAATAATTTGCATTTATAAAGCTTTGGTTCAGTATTCACATTTTATTTTATTTATTTTTTAAAGTCTTTTTATTGTTTTAGGTCTTAATCTGGGTGTTCAATCCATTGTTTTAAAGATATTTATTTACTTGAGAAAGACAGAGCATGAGCAGGGGAGAGGATGGAGAAGGAAAAGCAGACTCCCTGCACGTGCAGGGAGCCCAGCATAGAGCTCAATTCCAGGACCCAGAGATCATGATCTGAGCAATGTTTAATCAACCGGCCGCCCAGATGCTCCTGGTATTCACACATTTTATAGGTGAGATGAACTAAGGCTAGAATATAATTTCCCAGATTCTGTCTTATGGTTTATCTGATTACAGATATGCATGGATTGAGATAAATATATTAGTCTTACTTTTAACTTACTGTGAACTACAAATATCAAAATGACAGAGATGATATGAAGTATATCTTTTCAGTGGTTCCAAAGAAAGTATAAGAAAAAAGTCATATTAAATAAAAATGTAGAATAAGGATAGATTCTTGGTTAAGGACACAGGAGACAACATAATAGAAAGGACTTTTTGCAAACCCAAATTAACTTTAATGAATGTTCCCTCATTTATACGATGAAATAAAAAATTTAATTTGCTGGTGTTCCAAAGTTAGTAACTTTTTAAATTTCATAACTGCTTCTTTCTTCTTCCTCTCCTCTTCCTCCCTTCTCCATTCCCCCTCCTCTTTTGTCTTTGTTTTTAATCAGCTAAACATCTGTTTTTTTTTCCAATCATGTTAAACACTTAGCAGGATTCCAAACAATCTCTTAAGAATTGTCCTTGTTTTCTTTTTTTTTTTTTTTTTTAAGATTTTATTTATTTATTTGACAGACAGAGATCACAAGTAGGCAGAGAGGCAGGCAGAGAGAGAGGTGGAAGCAGGCTCCTTACTGAGCAGAGAGCCCGATGCGGGGCTCGATCCCAGGACCCTGGGATCATGACCTGAGCTGAAGGCAGAGGCTTTAACCCACTGAGCCACCCAGGTGCCCCCAGAATTGTCCTTGTTTTCATCTTTATTTATTTATTTTTTTTACATCTGGTATATGCTGGACACCCAACATGGACTTACTAATTTGCACGTAACTTACATCTTATTATGATCTTGCTCCTGTAGATCCTCCTAAATCTTGTCCCAAGTAATTCTTAAGCCATAGAAGGAAAGAGAGAGTTAAGAAAGAATACCCCAAAACAATGGATATATCCTAACCAATTCTAGAGGCTTCGTGGCATTCAAATAGATGATTTGTAAGTAAAGAAATGAGCAAACTTTTTTTTCTTTTTTAAAATTTATTTTTATTAGCATATAATTAACATATAATTTTATTAACATATAACATATAATAATTTGCCCCAGGGGTACAGGTCTGTGAATCATCAGTCTTACACATTCATAGCACTCACCATAGCCCATACCCTCCCCAGTGTCCATAACCCAGCCACCCTATCTTTACCTCCCTGTCCCCCCAGCATCCCTCAGTTTGTTTTGTGAAAATAAGAGTCTCTTATAGTTAGTCTCCCTCCTGATTCCATCTTGTTTCATTTTTCCCTTCCCTATCCTCCACAGACCCCTACCCTGCTTCTCAAATTCCTCATAACAGAGAGATCATATGATAATTGTCTTTCTCTGATTGACTTATTTCCCTCAGCTTAATACCCTCTAGTTCCATCCATGTCATTGCAAATGGCAAGATTTCATTTCTTTTGATGGCTACATAGTATTCCACTGTATATATACACCACACCTTCTTTATCCATTCATCTGTTGATGGACATCTAGGTTCTTTTCATAGTTTGGCTATTGTAGACATAGCTACTATAAACATTTGGGTACACATGCCACTTCAGATCCCTACATTTGTATGTTTAGGGTAAATACCCAGTAGTGCGATCGCTGCGTCATAGGGTAGCTCTATTTTCAACTATTTGAGGAACCCCCATGTTGTTTTCCACAGTGGCTATACCAGCTTGCATTCCCACCAGCAGTGTAGGGGGGGTCCCACTTTCTCTGCACCCTTGCTAACATCTGTAATTTCCTGACTTGTTAATTTTAGTCATTCTGACTGGTGTGAGGTGGTATCTCATTGTGGTTTTGATTTGTATCTCCCTGATGCCGAGTGAGTGGAGCACTTTTTCATGTATCTTTTTGCCATTTGGATGTCTTCTTTGCAGAAATGTCTTCTGCCCGTTTCTTCATTAGATTGTTTTGTGGGTGTTGAGTTTGATAAGTTCTTTATAGATTTTGGGTACTAGCCCTTTATCTGATATGTCATTTGCAAACATCTTCTCCCATTCTGTTCATTTTTAGGTTTTGTTGACTGTATCCTTTGCTGTGCAAAAGCTTTTGATCTTGATGAAGTCCCAATAGTTCATTTTTCCCTTGCTTCCTTTGCCTTTGGTGATGTTTCTAGGAAGAAGTTGATGTGACTGAGGTGGGAGAGGTTGCTGCCTATGTTCTCCTCAAGGATTTTGATGGATTCTTGTCTCACATTGAGGTCTTTGATCCATTTTGAGTCTCTCTTTCTGTGTGGTGTAAGGAAATGGTTCAGTTTCTTGTTTCTGGATGTGGCTGTCCAATTTCCCCATACTGTTTGTTGAAGAGACTGTCTTTTTTTCCATTGGACATTCTTCCCATTTCTGGGCTCTCTATTCTGTTCCATTGATTTATGTGTCTGTTTTTGTGCCAGTACCATACTGTCTTGATGATGACAGCTTTGTAATAGAGCTTGAAGTCTGGAATTGTGATGTCACAAACTTTGGTTTTCATTTTCAACATTCCTCTGGCTATTCGGGATCTTCTCTAGTTCCATATAAATTTTAGAATTATTCCATTTCTTTTAAAAAAGTTGATGGTATTTTGATAGGGATTGCATTAAATGTGTAGATTGCTCTAGGTAGTATAGATATTTTCACAATATTTGTTTTTTCAATTCACGAGCATGGAATGCTTTTCCATATCTTTGTGTCTTCCTCAATTTTTTTCATGAGTACTTTATAGTTTTCTGAGTGCAGATTCTTTACCTCTTTTGTTAGGTTTATTTCTAGGTATCTTATGGTTTTGGGTGCAATTGTAAATAGGATCGACTCCTTAATTTCTCTTTCTTCTATCTTGTTGTTGGTGTATAGAAATGCAACTGATTTCTGTGCATTGATTTTATCTCCTGACACTTTACTGAATTCCTGTATGTGTTCTAGCAGTTTTGGGGTGGAGTCTTTTGAGTTTTCCATATAAAGTATCATATCATCTGCAAAGAGTGAGAGTTTGACTTCTTTGGTGATTCAGATGTCTTTTATTTCCTTTGTTGTCTGATTGCCGAGGCTAGGACTTCTAGTACTATGCTGAATAGCAGTGGTGATAGTGGACATCTCTGCCATGTTCCTGATGTTGGGGAAAAAGCATTCAGCTTTTTCCCATTGAGAGTGATATTCTCTATGAGTTTTTCATAGATGGCTTTGATGATATTGAGTTATGTACCCTCTATCCCTACCCTGTGAAGAGTTTTAATCAAGAAAGGATGCTGTCCTTTGTCAAATGGTTTTTCAACATCTATTGGGAGTGTCATATGGTTCTTGTTCTTTTTTTTATTAATGTATTGTATCACATTGATTGATTTACGAATGTTGAACAAACTTTGCAGCCCAGGAATAAATCCCACTTGGTCGTGGTGAATAATCTTTTTAATGTACTGTTGGATCCTATTGGCTAGTATTTTGGTGAGAATTTTTGCATCTGTATTCATCAAGGATGTTGGTCTGTAATTCTTTTTGAGGGGGTCTTTGCTTGGTTTTGGGATCAAGGTAATGCTCGCCTCATAAAATGAGTTTAGATGTTTTTCTTCCATTTATATTTTTGGAAACAGTTTCAGGAGAATAGGTATTAATTCTTCTTTAAATGTTTGGTAGAATTTCCCTGGGCAGCTGTCTGGCCCTGGGCTTTTGTTTGTTGGGAGATTTTTGATGACTGCTTCAATCTCGTTACTCGTTATGGGTCTGTTCAGGTTTTCTATTTCTTCCTGGTTCAGTTTTGGTCATGTATATGCCTCTAGGAATGCATCTATTTCTTCCAGATTGTCAAATTTGCTGGTGTATAATTGCTCATAATATGTTCTTATAATTGTTTGTATTTTTTTTTTTGGTGTTGGTTGTGATCTTTCCTCTTTCATTCATGATTTTATTAATTTGGGTCCTTTCTCTTTTCTTTCTGGTAAGTCTGGTTGGGGGTTTTTCAATCTTATTAATTCTTTCAAAGAACCAGCTCCTAGTTTCGTTGATTTGTTCTACTGTTCTTTTGGTTTCTATTCCATTGATTTCTCCTCTGAACTTTATTATTTCTCTTCTCCTACTGGGTTTAGACTTGTTTTGCCATTCTTTCTCTAGCTCCTTTAGGTGTAGGGTTAGGTTGTGTACTTGAGACCTGTCTTGTTTCTTGAGAAGGGCTGGTGTGGCTATATACTTTCCTCTCAGGACTGCCTTTGCTGTGTCCCAAAGATTTTGAACAGTTGTGTTTTCATTCTCATTTCTTTCCATGATTTTTAAAAAATTCTCCCTAAATTCCTGGTTGACCTATTCATTCTTCATTAGGATGCTCTTTGGCCTCCATGTATTTGAGTTCTTTCCAACTTTCCTCCTATGACTGAGTTCTAGCTTCAGATCATTGTGGTCTGAAAATATGCAAGGAATGATCCCAAGCTTTTGGTATTGGTTGAGACCTGATTTGTGATCCAGGATGAGATCTATTCTGAGGAATGTTCCATGTGCACTAGAGAAGAGTGTGAGAGAAGAGTGTGTATTCTGTTGTTTTGGCATGGAATGTTGTAAATATATCTGTGACATCCATCTGGTCCAGTGTGTCATTTAAAGCCTTTATTTCCTTGCTGATCTTTTGCTTGGATGATCTGTCCATTTCAGTGAGGGTGCTGTTAAAGTCCCCTACTATTATTGTATTACTGTTGATGTGTTTCTTTGATTTTGTTATTAGTTCATTTATACACTTGGCTACTCCCATGTAGGGGTATAGATATTTAAAATTGTTAGATTATCTTGTTGGGACAGACCCTTTAAGAATGATATAGTGTCCTTCCTCATCTCTTATTATAGTCTTTGGCTTAAAATCTAATTTATCTGATATAAGGATTGCCACCCCGGCCTTCTTTTGATGTCCATTAGCATGGTAAATATTTCTCCACTCCCTCACTTTAAATCTGGAGATGTCGTTGCATTTAAAATGAGTTTCCTGTTGATAGTATATTGATGGGTTTTGGTTTTTTACCCATTCTGATACCCTGTGTCTTTTATTGGGGCATTTAGCCCATTTACATTCAGGGTAACAATTGAAAGATATGGATTTAGTGCCCTTGAATTGCCTATGAGATGACTGTTACTGTATATTGTCTCTGTTCCTTTCTGGTCTATTACTTTTAGGCTCTCTCTTTGCTTAGAGGACCTTTCAGTATTTCCTGTAGGGATGGTTTGGTGTTTGCAAATTCTTTTAGTTTTTGTTTGTCCTGGAAGCTTTTTATCTCTCCTATTTTCAATGACAGCCTAGCTGGATATAGTATTTTTGGCTGCATATTTTTCTTTTTAGTGCTCTGAATATATCATGCCAGTCCTTTCTGGCCTGCCAGGTCTCTGTGGATAAGTCTGCTTCCAATATAATATTTGTACCATTGCATGTTACAGACCCCTTGTCCTGAGCTGCTTTCAGGATTTTCTCTTTTTCTTAAGACTTGGAAGTTTTACTATTAGATGATGGGGTGTGGACCTATTTTTATCTTGAGGGGTTTTCTCTTTGCTTCCTGGAATTTGTTGCTTGTTCCCTTTGCCATATTGGGGAAATTTTCTACTGTAATTAGCTCCAATATACCTTCTACCCCCTCTCTCTTTCTTCTTCTTCTGGGTTCCCAATTATATTGTTTCATCATATGGTATCACTTATCAAGAAATGAGCAAGCTTAAAGAAGAAGAGCAACTATGAGAGACTACTGTGCTGGAAGTTGAGATTTTAAAATGCAGTAGTTCTAGGTACTGATAGGTTTCATGAAACCATAAGTAAGAATGGCTTATGTGTTGGAGAGAAGGTCTAGGAACTTGTGTACTGGGTTGTTAAAGAGCTATTGACCTGGGTATTGAAGTAGGCAATGATTATAACATACTTTGGAGTTGAAAGTAAAACTAAATCAGGTGTCAGAGTCTTCAGGGAACTAAGGGACTATCTGAAAGAGAGAAACATGATGGCAACAAGGAGGAGTAAAGAGCAGTACAGCATGGTGATGTGTACCTCAAATTGGGGAAGATTTGAAGTAAGGTTGAGAAGGTAATGGTTTAAATGTGATAATTAGGAAAATGCCACCTGTGGTATTAGGGTATTTGGTGAGAAAATGAGGAATTTCTTTATGATAAGGCGAGACTCTAGTTGAATAAAGAAGTTTTAGAAAAAGTCTTGGAATTAGATTGAAGGTAGAAGGTATTTACAACAAAATGAGAGAGGCCAACTAGAGATGTGAGAAGGAAACACAGTAGTAATGAGAACAACACTGTGGAAGCAATGATGGAGGAGACTGAATATTGATGGGTGGTCCAGAATAACGAAAATGAAAGGTGTGATTAGATCAACCAGCTTCAAAATTTCTGACTTAGGTCCTTGTGAGTTGTGGCTGACCCCTGTCTTTAGCAGCCTTTGCTCAATGCTCAGATGTTTCATGCTGCTTCTTCCTTTCCTCCCTATGCTCTTCATAGACATATACTAACCTTGGAAAATAATTCATGTTCCTTCATTCCAGCATAGCCCTAGAATACCGTGTTTATTTTAGGTTTATATTGGTTTTTTAAAATTTTTAAATTCACTGTCGATGAGTTTCCAGGTATCATAGTGAGCAGAGGACTATTTCTGTTATAGAAAAGAAAAGAAAAGAAAAAAACCTGGGAATTGGTGCTGGTTAGGGCTATTATGTGAATGGTCTTATTTTCACATAGAAGGTATTTAGTAGAATGTTGCTGATGATTGTCTTGAGGAAAGGAGGGGGAGAGTTGGAAAAGGAAATGAAAAGGGGGGTAATAAATTAGTGAAGTGACTAACAATCACCATTTGACAGACTCAAATATATCAAATATATTGTCTTATCCATTTGCCAGCTTTTTTTTTTTTTTAAAGATTTTATTTGACAGACAGAGATCACAAATAGGCAGAGAGGCAGGCAGAGAGAGAGAGAGGGAAGCAGGCTCCCCGCTGAGCAGAGAGCCCGATGCGGGACTCAATTCTAGGACCGTGAATCATGACCTGAGCCAAAGGCAGCAGCTTAACCCACTGAGCCACCCAGACATCCCCCTATCTGCCAGCTTTTATTGATTCTAAGTAGCACTTTGATTTAACATTTTACAAATATTAATAAGTAAAAATAATGGCATGTTACAATTAGAACTGGTTGTGTTTTTCTCCTTTGTTTCGGTCCATAAAAAGCCCATCTTGGATTTAGTGAAACATTTTAAGTCCTCATGTTTTCATTCTCTTCCACCCCCTTTTAAATTTCGTATTATTTTTTAAAGATGAGAGAGAGAAAGAGAGTAAGCAATCGAGCTTGGTGAGGAAGGGAAGAGAATCTGGATCAGACTCCTCACTGAGTGTGGAGTCCAATGTGGGATTCAGTCTCACAACCCTGAGATCATGACCTGATCTGAAATCAAGAATCAGCCACTCAACTGACTGAGCCACCCAGGAGCCTCTCCTCCACCCTCCCCCCCCCAGCCTTTTTAAAGCTCTTTTATTTTCCACATACTTTATTTCCTTAATTTCTTGAACTTTACACAGTATTCAATTTCTCTCCCTCACCCTTTTTATCCCAACTTCATTTTTCCTCTGGCTTGTGCTTGCATAGAATATGGTTTTTAATCTAAAATCTCAGGTTTTAAAAGTGTGTAGTACAAGCTCTCTAGGCCTCTGTTCTTTTATGAGCTATTTTTCACCTTTGGGTGAGTCTTCCAACTTCTTTAGGCCATGTGTAGTTTTTGTTTTGTTTTGTCTTAAATGTGAAAAGATTTGGGTTTAATTATATCGGTGGCCTGGTTTTGTTTTTAAGTTTCTTAGTTACTTGACTCCTTAGAGGGCCAACAAATCCCTACTCTTTAGCGTTCTTTTTGAGTTATGAAGATAGAAGAGTGGCATAGAGAAGCCTTCTTTTCTTCCCAGATTCATCCTTTAAGTATCCTCTGACTCTTGTTGTTGCCAAGCCACTGGGAGCTAAAGGTTTATATCTGGACATAGGCACCCAGTAACATTATCTTTAATTACATGGGTCTATTAGATAAAAATATAATATAGGTCTGGGCAACTTCCACTCAGGTCATGATATCCGGGTCCTGGCATTGAGCTCTGCATTGGGCTCTTTGCTCTATGGGAGTCCGCTTCCCTCTTTCTCTCTCTCTCTCTGCCCCTCCCCACTGCTCATTCTCTCTCTCAAATAAATAAATAAAATCTTAAAAAAATGTACATAGGTATATGTGTGTATATATATTTTATATATATGTGTGTGTGTGTGTGTGTGTGTGTATGTCATTCTCTTCAAGTGTCATTCTTAGATTCAATACATTCTGTCACAATTCAGATATTTAATTCCTTCCAGGGATATAATTATCTTTTATTGTGCCTGGCATAAATGAAGAAATAGTCTGATAATTGAAACCTTAGAAGAGATTATTTTCTGTGGATCACCACATACATATATGCATATAGCAAGTACACCATAAAATAAGATACAGAGAAATCAGATAGTTGTTGTTTTGTTTTGTTTTTTAAAGATTTTATTTATTAACTTGACACAGATTGAGAGAGATCATAAGTAGGTAGAAGGGAGGGGGGATGCAGGCTCCCTGCTGAGCAGAGAGCTTGATGCGGGACTTGATCCCAGGAATCTGAGACCATGACCTGAGCCGAAGGCAGAGGCTTAACCCACTGAGCCACCCAGGTGCCCCAGAAATCAGATAGTTTCTTATTAAATCATCCAGAAAGTAGGAATTATATGTTGCCTGATCATGTTGGAATGGTTGTTTATGTAACATATTTTAATCAGTAATTTTTAGTAAAGATAAATTCTGGAAAATATACTCAGTTGTAAGTGAAAATAGTTGAGCCCCAAGTTCTCTTTTTTCCCAAGTGATTGCTTTTGGGCTAGCTACAATGTCTATTAATTTTTTTTTTCTCCCCAGAGAAAAGTAATGCTACTGTCAGGTCTTAATTATAGAGTAGATACTATATCAGGTAATCATGAGAGAGGATAAATGATCCAAGAGAGTGTAGAGTAGTGTCCCTGTATGTGAAAAAGCCAGCTATGAAGGAAGCTAATAGGTTCTTATAAGTTCCTAGGGAAATTACTTTAAGTAAGTTATAATTCGATAGATATTTGTATCCCCAAAATCCCTTAGTGAGAGCGCAGACTAAGACTACAGAAATGTTACCTGGAAGTAAATGTAGTCCATTTAGGGGAAGAACTTAATGTAAGTGCCAGAGCATAAAACACAATGTAAAGTTAACAATTATCTAGTAAGTCAGAATAATTGATAGGGAAGCGCTGACTTAGCCAATGATATATACAGTTATTGGAGGGTCAATTTGGGCAAGTAGAATAGGCACAAAAACAATAACTGCAAAAATTAATTTATTTCAAGTGTCTATTTACATTCCAGATGTTTTCTAATTTGACTCCAAGAGTGGCTTAGAGGTAGGATGACCATTAATTTATCATTTGCCAAAGGAATTAACTAAGCCTATTGCAGGCAAACAGGGGTATATTCTTGCTCTAGTTTGAGTCTACTGTGCATCTAGTCTCATTTCTGATTTATATGTACTAAAAATATCTAGAAACACACAAGCTAAAATGCCAGCTGAAGAGAAATAAAAACCTTTCTCAGTAAGTTTTATTCTAGTGTGATTCCTAACCTTTATGGGGGATATCTTGGACAACGTGATGATACTAACTCTCCTAGAGAAGTGAATTGAGAATGAAAGGGGATTTATAGACCCCTGAAACTCACCCATAGGCAAGAATTTTAAAGTCAGAGGAAAAAAAAATAGGAATAAAATTGTTTTATTACAGCAAAAACATTGCCATAGTCACTACCACCTAAGCCTTTTTAATGAACCATAACCTCAAGTTCGAATTTTTATTTAAAAAATTCAAAAATATGTAAAAATAGAATATTATAATGAACTCTCCTATAACTATCACTCCAACTCAAAAAATATCAAGATTTTTCTGTGTTTGCTTTACCTACTCCTTTTTTAGTTGCGGTTATTGGTGATACATTTTGAAGCAAGTCCCAGATTCCATGCCATCCCCCCCCACATTTTAATAGATATCTCTTAAAAAAAAAATGGGTATTTTCTTACCTTGCCACAATGTCATTATGACATCTAACAAAATTAACCCTGATTCTTTTGTCCATCTAATACTCTGTTTATATTCAGCATTTATCAGTTATCTAAAAATTGTTATTTTCCATTTGTTTTATGTGACAAAGAAATACCACACACTGCATTTTATTTTTTTTTAAAGTTCCTTCACTACCCATCTTTTTAAAGCAAACTGAGCCAGGTGTCTCATATTCTATGTGTATGTTTGCTTTTGTGCCATTATATAGGTTGATTCCCTAGCCCCTGAGTTTCTTGTAAACAAGAAGTGAGTTACTAAGCTTCATTAGATTCAGTTTTAATTTATTTACATTTTTCATGAAGTTTTTCATAAACTTAAATTGTGTGTCATAAATGGTTCCATATAAAATCATGATTGTTTTTAGGAATTGATGATAATCAAAAATTATAATCTTATGACCAAAAGAAATACCAGATTAATCCTTCTCCCGTTCACCTCCAAGTGTCTGTAGTCTATCCAAAAGTAGTAATTTCATATTAACAATTTCACATTAACGATTTCACATTAACAATTAACATGAAATGCTTATAAAAAGTGAGAATGTCAAATAGGTTTCCCTGTAGTATTCATTAAATTATTGCATGGTACATGTGCTTTTGTTCCTGCCCCTCCTTTTATCCCATCCTTTGAAAAACAGGCCATCAGTCCCCATAGCACCCTTTACCAAAATAGATAAATATCAACATCATGGTTGAAATACCAAAGCACAGTGCCAACAATTATCCTACAATTTCTGTGTTGGCGTAATAACACACAGGGACTTGAGCACATTGCTAATAGCCACTGAGGGTAGTAAGCTAGTCTCTAAACATATTAAAATGCCTCAGAGGACTTCTTCAGCACTACATAATCAAGATTTGCTGATATGAGATGCTTTGTTAGGACCTGTTGTGAATGTTTCATTGCCTTATTGTGTGTGTGAAATTAGTGCCAATCTTCATAAATTGGCTTAGATAGTATACAACCAAAAGATCAGCTAAAAGGAGATTGAACTAGCTGAATGAAACATATGGCAAATCACTGGGGAAAAAGCATATCATGTAGTGACTTTTAATTTGGAAATGAGAATTTAAGGATATATCTAATTTAAATGGGACTTGTCTGAAAAATGTGCTGGTATCTGTCATCTCAGAACTGAAATGTTTTGATTTGCTAAGCTTTGATTTGCATTGCTGAGGACAAGGATACTTATGACCAGAAATGTATGAGTCTTTGGAGAAAATAAATCATTAAGCTGGCTTATCCTCATTTTTATTCTCTTTCGTGCTGGTATTGACATGTTAGATCTTACTATTTTTAGCAACATAAAAAGTATGGGAGCAAAGAGCATATGAGAAAAACGTTCAAGTTACCTTTTTTATTATATTTGGAGTTTTCAGGAAAATTAGATAAGGAATTTTTTTCATACAGAGTCTTTGAGCTTCATTATGCAAGATAAAGTAAGAATAACGAATAGCTTATTGGCTAAAAATTTGGAGGATTTCTGTCATACTGAAGCCATTCTGTAACCATGTTGTGATTTGGGTGTCAGATTTTCTTCCACCTCTTAGGCAAACTTGTGTTTTTTATCATGTTGCTTTTAAAAAGATTTTTGGATTTGTATCTCCCTTTAGTTCTAGTTTATTGTGTTGAAAACATCCTGCTTGCCACTCCTAATTCTGTCCCTGGGAAAGATTCCTGTTGGTGGATACTCCCATTGCTTAGGGATATTTTATAAGCATTTTTAATCTACTAGTCCAAGAAATCTGCATAAAATGTGCATTAATATGTATTATATCAATAAAGAAATTATAGGGCAGGGCATTAAGCAGATGCCACATGCAAAATCATTTCTTTAGTATTGTCTCATTTTAGAAAGGGATATGGAGTAAAATTTAAAATATGTAAGACCCATAAAGCTTTAATTAATTTGTATATGTGTGTGAAACACATATATATCAATTTCTTTCAAAAGCAACATATAAAAGTCTCTCTCTCTCTCTCTCTATATATATATATATATATATCTCAAAGGAGTGATTCCATTCCATGTTAGATATAATTATTAGGATATGCCCTCTAAACTGATTTAAAATTCGCTTCTCTAGAAATTTCACTTAATTTCTGTTTTCTGATGTAATACTGAATGTACCTATACCTATTTCTTCCCTTTTACTTGGAAGTTTTTCAAATATATGAAGACAGAAATATATCTTTTCTCAGCTTTTTTTTTTAAAGGCTAAATCTCTCTTACTTTCACAATTCTTTTTCAATGTCATCATTTTAATTTTATAAATCACTTGATAATTTTATTCAAACTATTTTAAATTACTGCATTTTGACACTATTATTGGAATATAGTACTTAGTACCTGACACACTACCCAGGTGTGGTCTGGTCAGAGCATTAAGACTATTGTTTCCTAACATCTGAATGTTGTGCTGTTGGTTTTTCCACTAACACAGCCTAATGCATGATATATTTTTAGTTGCAAACGTATAGAATGTTGTGGTCAACTAAACTTTATATCCTCATTATCTTTCTTTAGAACAAAAAAATACTGTATTATGTGTGGTTAGTTGAAGCTTTAGGAGATGTTTTGAACCCTGTCCTGTTGTACACTCATAGCCTTGCATATACATATCAGAAGAGTTACTATTTGTATTGATCAAAAATCTCTTCTTTTCCTCTCATTCCATTGGTTCTTTCAATGAGATTTGAGTTCTAAATTCAACTTTCCCCCTTATAAGTTGTGATTGAGTCTTTGAGTGAGGTGTTGAAACTCTGAACTTTTATTTCTACATTTATAAAGCATTAATAACAGGTGTGAAGGTTAAATGAGATAATACATGCACAGATTTCAGCATAGTATCTGGCATGTAGAAGGCATCTGATATAGATTTTCTTCCTTGTGTTGAGTTTGTACATGGAAGAATCTATATTAATTAACCACTTGCTAGATAATCCCTAAAGCCATACTGTTTTCAAGTACTGTTCTTGATAAGACCCTGACAAATTTCTGGTAGGCAAAAGGCAGAGAGAATGCTAAATAATCTTGAATTTAAAATAATACACATTCTTTTTGTTATATAATGGAAAATATATTCAGTCTCAGAATCAGGATGACATTTCCTGATCATCTGGGATAGTATAAAGTTAAACAAATCCTCTTATTTATACTTTGTAATTTTTTCTTTATCTCAGGAGCTGTGAACCCCATAAGAATTATAGTGCTAACTTTATTTGTACCTGATGCTAGATAATGATGTCACAAATGGCCAATGGAAAATGGTGAAGGCCTTTCTACTTCTCTTCATACTGTTTTTACCTCTATTTTCTCAGTTATTAAGCATGTCCTGAATCTATATAAAAATGTTGGGGCGCTTGGGTGGCTCAGTTGTTTAAGTGTCCAACTCTTGACTTTCGCTCAGGGCATGATCTCAGGGTCATGGGTTCCAGCCACATGTCAGGCTTCATGCTGAGTGTGGAGTCTCCTTCAGATTCTCTTTTTCCCCTCAGAGCTCCCTTGCTGATGTGTTCTCTCTCTCTAATAAATAAATCTTGGGGGGAAAAAAATACCTCTATTTAAAAATGTCACTACAAGGCAGATTTTTTCCTAAGATAGTTAAAACTGTAAAGACAATTGAATGTATTCTGGTATTTATCAAGCTTCATTGTAAGCACCATTTAATTTCAAGCAGGAATAATTTGACACAGATTCATTTGGCTTCCCATTAGAGTCTAGTATGGGAGGAGTACAATGAATATAGGTTCCTTTTATGCCCCCATTGAGTCTTAGATGAAATTCTTTGAATTTTTTTGATGATTAGTAAGTACTAAATTGAAAATAGAAGCCTTTCTTTTATTCCCTTGTTTTTTATTTCTGGAAACTTTTTCAAAATTAATCTAAGAACATTTTAATATGGAGAAAATTCCATAGCCATTCAGATCAATAAATATTGATAAGACACTATTGTGAGCATGACATTTTGCTTGACTCTGTGATCAGTGAATTCTAAATTTTGTTGCTGTTACTGTTGTTTTGCTCTGAAGAAGCTTCCTTATAATACAGTGTTTTAAAATACAGTTGATCTATAATAATAATTTTGAATTGAGGGGATATCAAAATAGATAAAAATTTGGAGTGCAGTTAGAAATATACTAATGAAATCCTATGAGATCTTCAAAACTTATTTAAGTTGGTAGAATAGTTACTCAAGAAAGAACTTTCTGAGTGAATATGTTCAAAAATTCAGTTTTAGATATATAAGTTAAAAAATGTTTCCCAAAGGGAGGGGAGGAGTCAAGATGGCGGAGAAGTAGCAGGCTGAGACTACCTCAGCTAGCAGGAGATCAGCTAGAGAGCTTATCTAAAGATTGCAAACACCTGCAAATCCATCGGCAGATCGAAGAGTAGAAGAACAGCAATTCTAGAAACAGAAAAACAACCACTTTCTGAAAGGTAGGACTGGCGGAGAAGTGAATCCAAAGCGACGGGAAGATAGACCCAGGGGGAGAGGCCGGCTACCGGCAAGTGGTGGAGCAACGGAGCACAAAATCAGGACTTTTAAAAGTCTGTTCCGCTGAGGGACATCGCTCCGGAGGCTAAACCGGGGCGAAGCCCACGCGGCGTCGGCGTGACCTCAGGTCCCGCGGGGTCAGAGAAGGATCGGGGGTGTCTGAGTGTCGCAGAGCTTGCGGATATTGGAACGGGAAAGCCGGCTGCAGAGACAGAGCTGACAGTAAGCTCGCAGCTCGGAGTTGCCTTGAACCGGTCGCAAGCTCGGTGAGCTCGGAGCGCGGCCGGAGGTAGGGCAGACGCGAGTTACTAGGAGCTGTTCGCTGAGGGCGCACAGGGGAGCGGGGCCCCGGGCTCTCGGCTCCTCCGGGCCGGAGACCAGGAGGCCGCCATTTGTATTCCCGTCCTCCGGAACTCTACGGAAAGCGCTCAGGGAACAAAAGCTCCTGAAAGCAAAGCCGAGCAGATCACTCAGCCCGGCCCCTGGTAAGGGCGGTGTAATTCCGCCTGGGGCAAAGACACTTGAGAATCACTACAACAGGCCCCTCCCCCAGAAGATCAACAAGAAATCCAGGCAAGACCAAGTTCACCTACCAAGGAGTGCAGTTTCAATACCAAGGAGAGAGCAGCAGAATTCCAGAGGAGGAGAAAACAAACCACGGAACTCATGGCTTTCTGCCTGTGATTTTTAAGTCTTGCAGTTAATTTAATTTTTTTCTTTTTCATTTTTTTTTCTCATCTTCTGCTAAAATTTTTTATAACTTTTACCCTTTTCTTTTTTAACGTTTTTTAATTAGATTATCTAATATATATATTTTTCTTTTTTATACTTTTCTTTATTCATTTTCATTTTTTTAATTCTTTTTTTTCTTTCTTTATTTTTGAACCTCTTTTTATCCCCAAATCAGAAGAGATCCTAATCTCTTCAATCTTTCTTTTTCTTAATTCTTTTTTAAATTCTTGATTGAATTTTTAATTCAATCTCTTTTTTTTAATTCTTTTCTTCTTTTTTTTCTTTCTTTCTTTTTGAACCTCTTTTTATCCCCAAATCAGAAGAGATCCCAATCAGAAGAGATTGGGAGATCCCAATCAAAGGAGATGCCAATCAGAGGAGATTTCTCCCCCCTCACGATTTGGGATCTCTTCTGATTTGGTTAAAGCATATTTTCCTGGGATTGTTGCCACCCTTTTAGTATTTTACTTGCTCCTTCATATACTCTTAGCTGGACAAAATGACAAGGCGGAAAAATTCACAACAAAAAAAAAAACAAGAGGCAGTACCGAAGGCTAGGGACCTAATCAATACAGACATTGGTAATATGTCAGATCTAGAGTTCAAAATGACAATTCTCAAGGTTATAGCCGGGCTTGAAAAAGGCAAGGAAGATATTAGAGAAACCCTCTCCAGAGATATAAAAGCCCTTTCTGGAGAAATAAAAGAACTAAAATCTAACCAAGTTGAAATCAAAAAAGCTATTAATGAAGGTCAATCAAAAATGGAGGCTCTCACTGCTAGGATAAATGAGGCAGAAGAAAGAATTAGCGATATAGAAGACCAAATGACAGAGAATAAAGAAGCTGAGCAAAAGAGGGACAAACAGCTACTGGACCATGAGGGGAGAATTCGAGAGATAAGTGACACCATAAGACGAAACAACATTAGAATAATTGGGATTCCAGAAGAAGAAGAAAGAGAGAGGGGAGCAGAAGGTATACTGGAGAGAATTATTGGGGAGAATTTCCCCAATATGGCAAAGGGAACAAGCATCAAAATTCAGGAGGTTCAGAGAACGCCCCTCAAAATCAATAAGAATAGGCCCACACCCCGTCACCTAATAGTAAAATTTACAAGTCTTAGTGACAAAGAGAAAATCCTGAAAGCAGCCCGGGAAAAGAAGTCTGTAACATATAATGGTAAAAGTATTAGATTGGCAGCTGACTTATCCACAGAGACCTGGCAGGCCAGAAAGAGCTGGCATGATATTTTCAGAGCACTAAACGAGAAAAACATGCAGCCAAGAATACTATATCCAGCTAGACTATCATTGAAAATAGAAGGAGAGATTAAAAGCTTCCAGGACAAACAAAAACTGAAAGAATTTGCAAACACCAAACCAGCTCTACAGGAAATACTGAAAGGGGTCCTCTAAGCAAAGAGAGAGCCTACAAGTGGTAGATCAGAAAGGAACAAGACAATATACAGTAACAGTCACCTTACAGGCAATACAATGGCACTAAAATCATATCTCTCAATAGTTACCCTGAATGTGAATGGGCAAAATGCCCCAATAAAAAGACATAGGGCATCAGAATGGATAAAGAAACAAAACCCATCTATATGTTGCCTCCAAGAAACTCATTTTAAATCCGAAGACACCTCCAGACTTAAAGTGAGGGGGTGGAAAAGAATTTACCATGCTAATGGACGTCAGAAAAAAGCAGGAGTGGCAATCCTTATATAAGATCAAGTAGATTTTAAGCCAAAGACTATAATAAGAGATGAGGAAGGACACTATATCATACTCAAAGGGTCTGTCCAACAAGAAGATCTAACAATTTTAAATATCTATGCCCCCAACGTGGGCGCAGCCAACTATATAAACCAATTAATAACAAAATCAAAGAAACACATCAACAATAATACAATAATAGTAGGGGACTTTAACACTCCCCTCACTGAAATGGACAGATCATCCAAGCAAAAGATCAACAGGGAAATAAAGGCCTTAAATGATACACTGGATGAGATGGACATCACAGATATATTCAGAACATTTCATCCCAAAGCAACAGAATACACATTCTTCTCTAGTGCACATGGAACATTCTCCAGAGTAGATCACATCCTCGGTCCTAAATCAGGACTCAACCGGTATCAAAAGATTGGGATCATTCCCTGCATATTTTCAGACCACAATGCTCTGAAGCTAGAACTCAACCACAAGAGGAAGTTTGGAAAGAACCCAAATACATGGAGACTAAACAGCATCCTTCTAAAGAATGAATGGGTCAACCGGGAAATTAAAGAAGAATTGAAAAAAATCATGGAAACAAATGATAATGAAAATACAACGGTTCAAAATCTGTGGGACACAACAAAGGCAGTCCTGAGAGGAAAATATATAGCGGTACAAGCTTTTCTCAAGAAACAAGAAAGGTCTCAGGTACACAACCTAACCCTACACCTAAAGGAGCTGGAGAAAGAACAAGAAAGAAACCCTAAGCCCAGCAGGAGAAGAGAAATCATAAAGATCAGAGCAGAAATCAATGCAATAGAAACCAAAAAAACAATAGAACAAATCAACCAAACTAGGAGCTAGTTCTTTGAAAGAATTAATAAAATTGATAAACCCTTGGCCAGACTTATCAAAAAGAAAAGAGAAAGGACCCAAATAAATAAAATCATGAATGAAAGAGGAGAGATCACAACTAACACCAAAGAAATACAAACTATTATAAGAACATACTATGAGCAACTCTATGCCAACAAATTTGACAATCTGGAAGAAATGGATGCATTCCTAGAAACATATAAACCAACAAAATTGAACCAGGAAGAAATAGAAAGCCTGAACAGACCCATAACCAGTAAGGAGATTGAAACAGTCATTAAAAATCTCCAAACAAACAAAAACCCAGGGCCAAATGGCTTCCCGGGGGAATTCTACCAAACATTTAAAGAAGAACTAATTCCTATTCTCCTGAAACTGTTCGAAAAAATAGAAATGGAAGGAAAACTCCCAAACTCATTTTATGAGGCCAGCATCACCTTGATCCCAAAACCAGACAAGGATCCCATCAAAAAAGAGAGCTATAGACCAATATCCTTGATGAACACAGATTCGAAAATTCTCACCAAAATACTAGCCAATAGGATTCAACAGTACATTAAAAGGATTATTCACCACGACCAAGTGGGATTTATCCCAGGGCTGCAAGGTTGGTTCAACATCCGCAAATCAGTCAATGTGATACAACACATCAATAAAAGAAAGAACAAGAACCATATGATACTCTCAATAGATGCTGAAAAAGCATTTGACAAAGTACAGCATCCCTTCCTGATCAAAACCCTTCAAAGTGTAGGGATAGAGGGCACATACCTCAATATCATCAAAGCCATCTATGAAAAACCCACTGCAAATATCATTCTCAATGGAGAAAAACTGAAAGCTTTTCCACTAAGATCAGGAACACGGCAGGGATGTCCATTATCACCACTGCTATTCAACATAGTACTAGAAGTCCTAGCCTTAGCAATCAGACAACAAAAGGAAATTAAAGGCATCCAAATCGGCAAAGAAGAATTCAAATTATCACTCTTCGCAGATGATATGATACTCTATGTGGAAAACCCAAAAGACTCCACTCCAAAACTGCTAGAACTTGTACAGGAATTCAGTAAAGTGTCAGGATATAAGATCAATGCACAGAAATCAGTTGCATTTCTCTACACCAACAACAAGAGAGAAGAAAGAGAAATTAGGGAGTCAATCCCATTTACAATTGCACCCCAAACCATAAGATACCTAGGAATAAACCTAACCAAAGAGGCATAGAATCTATACTCAGAAAACTATAAAGTACTCATGAAAGAAATTGAGGAAGACACAAAGAAATGGAAAAATGTTCCACGCTCCTGGATTGGGAGAATAAATATTGTGAAAATGTCTATGCTACCTAGAGCAATCTACACATTTAATGCAATTCCTATCAAAGTACCATCCATCTTTTTCAAAGAAATGGAATAAATAATTTTAAAATTTATATGGAACCAGAAAAGACCTCGAATAGCCAAAGGGATATTGAAAAAGAAAGCCAAAGTTGGTGGCATCACAATTCCGGACTTCAAGCTTTATTACAAAGCTGTCATCATCAAGACAGCATGGTACTGGCACAAAAACAGACACATAGACCAATGGAACAGAATAGAGAGCCCAGAAATAGACCCTCAACTCTATGGTCAACTAATCTTTGACAAAGCAGGAAAGAATGTCCAATGGAAAAAAGACAGCCTCTTCAATAAATGGTGTTGGGAAAATTGGACAGCCACGTGCAGAAAAATGAAATTGGACCATTTCCTTACACCACACACAAAAATAGATTCAAAATGGATTAAGGACCTCAATGTGAGAAAGGAATCCATCCAAATCCTTGAGGAGAACACAGGCAGCAACCTCTTCGACCTCAGCCGCAGCAACATCTTCCTAGGAACATCGCCAAAGGCAAGGGAAGCAAAGGCAAAAATGAACTTTTGGGATTTCATCAAAATCAAAAGCTTTTGCACAGCAAAGGAAACAGTTAACAAAACCAAAAGACAACTGACAGATTGGGAGAAGATATTTGCAAACGACATATCAGATAAAGGACTAGTGTCCAAAATCTATAAAGAACTTAACAAACTCAACACCCAAAGAACAAATAATCCAATCAAGAAATGGGCAGAGGACATGAACAGACGTTTCTGCAAAGAAGACATCCAGATGGCCAACAGACACATGAAAAAGTGCTCCATATCACTCGGCATCAGGGAAATACAAATCAAAACCACAATGAGGTATCACCTCACACCAGTGAGAATGGCTAAAATCAACAAGTCAGGAAATGACAGATGGTGGCGAGGATGCGGAGAAAGGGGAACCCTCCTACACTGTTGGTGGGAATGCAAGCTGGTGCAACCACTCTGGAAAACAGCATGGAGGTTCCTCAAAATGTTGAAAATAGAACTGCCCTATGACCCAGCAATTGCACTACTGGGAATTTACCCTAAAGATACAAACGTAGTGATCCAAAGGGGCACGTGCACCCGAATGTTTATAGCAGCAATGTCCACAATAGCCAAACTATGGAAAGAACCTAGATGTCCATCAACAGATGAATGGATCAAGAAGGTGTGGTATATATACACAATGGAATACTATGCAGCCATCAAAAGAAACGAAATCTTGCCATTTGCGACAACATGGATGGAACTAGAGCGTATCATGCTTAGCGAAATAAGTCAAGCGGAGAAAGACAAGTATCATATGATCTCCCTGATATGAGGGAGTGGTGATGCATCATGGGGCCTTAAGTGGGTAGGAGAAGAATCCATGAAACAAGATGGGATAGGGAGGGAGACAAACCATAAGTGAATCTCACGAAACAAAC
Organism: Neogale vison; assembly: GCF_020171115.1. Classification (NCBI taxonomy): domain Eukaryota; kingdom Metazoa; phylum Chordata; class Mammalia; order Carnivora; family Mustelidae; genus Neogale; species Neogale vison. The sequence continues at coordinate 39,507,185 of NC_058098.1, forward strand.
TGTGGGTTGCTGGGGGGAGGGGGGTTGGTAGAAGGGGGGTAGGGTTATGGACATTAGGGAGGGTATGTGCTTTTGGGTAAATTGGAAGGGGAGATGAACCATGAGAAACTATGGACTCTGAAAACAATCTGAGGGGTTTGCAGTGGCGGGGGGGGTGGGAGGTTGGGGTACCAGGTGGTGGGTATTATAGAGGGCACAGCTTGCATGGAGCACTGGGTGTGGTGAAAAAATATGAATACTGTTTTTCTGAAAATAAATAAATTGGGAAAAAAAAAATGTTTCCCAAAGAACTAGGTTGTCTGATGGTTTAAAGGTTTTGTGAGGCTAAGTGGTATTTGAATAACTTAACTGAGAATCTAGAGGTTAACTAATTAAACATTGCAGACTAGAAGATCTTACATCAAAGAAAAGGGTGGAGACCATTTCAATCCTGTTTATTCATTCATTTATCAAGTATTTATTTGATAAATGAATGAATAAAAAGAAAAAAGAAAGTAAAGAAATAGGCAGAGAATCTACTATAATTTAATCAGAGGTGAGGGAGGAGAGACCCCTGCAATATATATATTTATATTTTTTCACTTTCTAATTCTTCTTATGAGAGGAAAGAACACAGTGCTGGAAGAGGAGATCTACAGCGTCGTTTCAGCACTTAGCATCAGGTAGGGAAAAAAAGGACTGGCAAAAGAACGTTTTCTGGGTTGAAATACTAATTTGGTTTCCCGGAGAGAAGCATCTCCATGCTAAGTTTTCCTGAGGGGGTGATAATTATTTGGAAAGGACTTCTAACTTCAGGTTAAGATGAATGAGATGAGGTATAAGAGCATCAGTAAGAGCTACTAGGTAAGTAAATGTTTAGAAAATGCTGATAATAGTTAATGAACCGTGAATCTTTGTAGCTAATGGTTAACTTTTAAATTTGCTTTTAGATTGATCTTAAATAACTTGCTTAATAGCAATTTCAAAAAATAAAATTTCAATAAAGTATTATTCAAAAGTATTCAGATATACATGTGCATATACATACACATTCATAATGCAATTTCCACCTACTTTGTTGCCATCTTGGCCTTTCTATTTTGAATGTACTGAGCACTGGAGAGGAAAAAGCTACAGATTATCCACCAGTGGATAAATTACCAAAATTTAACTTTAAAAGGATTGAAATTAGGAGTGCCTGGGTGGCTCAGTGGGTTAAGCCTCTGCCTTTGGGTCCTGGGCTCGAGGCCTGCATAGGGCTTTTTGCTCAGCAGGGAGCCTACTTCCCTCTCTCTCTCTGCCTGCCTCTCTGCCTACTTGTGATCTCTGTCTGTCAAATAAATAAAATATTTTTTAAAAAAGGATTGAAAATAAATTTGTATGGCTATATAGACTGTAAATAAAAGTACACTACTTGAGTATTTGAGAAGCACAGTAATATTTTCTATAAGTTCCAGTAGTCTTTTTCAGCAGCGTTCTCCCTCCTTCGTCTGTTTTTGTAAAAAATGTAAGATTGGTATCACTATAAGTAAGTACGTATCCATAATATAAATATGATCCCTAATTAAATCTTAAATGAAATGGAATGTATTTCATATTGATTGTGTTTCAGTTACTTGCTAATTTTATTAGAAGACGTAAGTACAGGAAAATAATCAGGACTTCAAAGTACTACCATTTTGAGTAAATTACTATCACATTTAATAAGATTTTAGAATACAGAATACAGCTATCTTCTGCCCTGTGGGTATATCAGAAAATATAATCAGTGGATTATAAATGAGAGTTATTTATTGTTTTAAACAGACTGCAATTAAAGTATGAAAGTTACTTTGAATCCATTTTTTAAGTTGACTATTTTGGGATTTTTATATATATAAATATAATTATATATATTTAAATTATATATTTATAATATATAAATATATATAAATTTTATATATTTTAATATAAATTATACATATTTATATTTATATAAATTTATATATCTAAAAAACACAAGAATTGATTCATATATAAACATATATTTTTTCTTTTTATATATATATAAATTATATATAATTTAAATATATGTTTATAAATATATATTATATTTATATAAATTTATATAGATATATAAAAAAAGAAGAAGAAAAAATATATATGTTTATATATGAATCAATTCTTGTGTTTTTGTCAGTATACGTGGAGTTGCTGTAAGTGAAGTTCATGAAAAATGGGCTGTTGGGATAGGGTAGGTCTTAAAACGGGAGTGTGGTGGGTATTTGTACGCTTCTGGATAGGGCAAGGGAGAGCATCAAAATGATGTTTGAGGAAAATATTTGTGTTTCATGCCTGTGGTATTGTATTGGAGATAGGAAGTGTTAAAGGCTGGAGTACCACATAAAACTGTTGGCATTTCAGCAAAAATGATTAACTTTCCAGATCCCTAACAATGAAAGCAGAAAATAGTTCCCTTCTCACAGGCTGTCTTCCTTCCCCTTCCTCCTAGAAAAACAAAAAACAAAAACAACAATAAACCCCAAAATGCTATTTTATTTGACTAGCTAACCCCAGGGCAATTTGCCTTTTCTCTTTCCTTTATGCTTGCTCTTGATGCAGTTAGGCTGTTCTTCAACTCTAGGGATTGCCATGAATTTCATGGTAGACCTATGTTGTCTTAAGGTGCCTTTTGTTATGATAATAGTAAAGATACCTTTTATAAAAGATAGCAATGTAGAGATCCTATGTACTTTATCAGATAATTTACTTGCATTTTGATAATTAGGGTGCAAGGATACTGCTTTTTATTTTTGCAGATAGGGAAATTGAATCTCAGAGAGGCTCAACAACTTCCTTGTGATCTTTTAAGCAGATAAGGGATGGAAGCAGGATTTGAACTCCAAAGCATTTTACTTTTCATGCTGTTCTAATGCCTTTTAATTGAAACATCTTCTCTTGTATATGATAAATGTATATAATATACAATTATGTCCAGATAGTTAAAAGCAAAGATTTCTTTTTTTCCCTTTCTAAATCCATATTTCAAATGAATGATGTAGTATATGAAGTTTTTTCCAGCACTTGGGAGATAGATGTCAACACTAATGAGGAAACATTTCTAAATTAGTGTGTCACCTGGGAATTCAACCAGGAGTAATTGGATGACCTTTGAGAAAATCATCCTTGTCAGAAGGAAATTTCTGTATCACTCCATAGAACAGTGTTTCAGTGAAAGAGGATTTTACTTTCCATTTTCAATAAAGAACAATAAAGAATTATCCTAAACTATAAGCTTATTATTGAAAATAGTCCTTTCAATAATGAAAAACTAACCAAGTATCCTATGGTAACTTTTCTGTTTTCAAATGTCTGTCTGGAACTTGACATTATCACACACAGAAAAGCATGACCTAAAGCCTTTAAGAACCTGGTTCACTACATGAATGTGTGTGTGTGTTTTTTTGTTTGTTTGTTTGTTTTATTATTTATTTTTTTAATTAATTATTTTTAGTAACATGTAATGTATTATTTGCCCCAGGGTAAGGTGTGTGAATCATTAGGCTTACACATTTCACAGCAATCACCATAGCCCATACCCTCCCCAATGTCCATAACCCAACCACCCTATCCTTATACCACCACCCCCAGCAAACCTCAGTGTGTTTTGTGAGATTAAGAGTCTTATGGTTTGTCTCCCTCCTGATCCCATCTTGTTTCATTTTTTCCCTCCCTACCCCCCAAACCCCTTGCCCTGCCTCTCAAATTCCTCATATCAGAGAGATCATATGATAATTGTCATTCTCTGATAGACTTATTTTGCTCAGCATAATACCTTCTAGATCCATCCACATCATTGCAAATGGCAAGATTTCATTTCTTTTGATGACTGTGTAGTATTCCTGTGTGTGTGTGTGTGTGTGTGTGTGTACACACACTACATCTTCCTTATCCATTCATCTGTTGATGGACATCTAGGTTCTTTCCATAGTTTGGCTATTGTGGACATTGCTGCTATAAACATTCAGGTGCACTTGCCCCTTTGGATCACTACATTTGTATCTTTAGGGTAAATACCCAGTAGTGCAATTGCTGGGTCATAGTGTATCACTATTTTCACATGAATGTATTTTTAAAATTTGGAGACATTCAGAAAGTGCGAAGTACATATATAACTTTGTTAAAGGATATTTCTTAAAGGCATGTGTAATCATTTATAGATACCAAACCTATTCTATAGAAGTTTATGAATTTAATATCTTTTGGGGAAACAGATACACCAAATGTGTTTAATAGGAAACTTTGAAAGTTTTCCTAAGGTTGATTATATAATAATGGTTCAAGAATTATGATTATGAAATTCCCAATAAAAATAATCTTCTGTGAGTAATGAGTACAGGAACGCCAGCTACCAGATATTTGATTAAAATTATATTGACAGGCATCAGGGGAGACTGGGACCAGGTATCTCTTCATCAAGTATGAAAGACTCAAGACAATTATTTCAAAGGTCCAAGGATTGACACAGGGGCCTGAAGCCCACTTAGGTCATGGATTTGAAGAGCCCATGTATCAAAACTGAAGTTAAATATCTTTAGAAAACTAGCAGTTTGTAAAAAGTAATAAAACATTTCACCTTTTTTTAGCATCTTGTCGGGAAAAGAAATCCTCCGTATTCTATGACATTTACCCTCTTCTGCATGACTTTATTGTATTGGTTGATCATTATTTCTTCTTAAATTCAACCTAGGAATAAAGCTTCCAAGATAATGTTTTATAAAAGCTAAAAATTATTTGGAATTCCTATGAATCAATCATGCAAAGGAGATATGAAAAAGTTATATTTTCATATTTCTTTGAAAAGCAATAGAAAAAAATTCCATATAGCAGTGGTTTTCAAGTTTTTGTTCTCGAGACCCTTTGTACTTTTAAAAATTATCTAGGGCCCTAAAAAGTTTCAATTTATGTATATTTTAGATTGTATAGTTAAAAAATGTTTAAAATAGTTAAGTCATCTTAAAACAAGTCAATAACAACATCTAAGAAAGTTACATATATCCATACAAAAGCTGGTACACAAATGCTCATAATCATTCATAATAGTGAAAAAAACAGGAACAACTCAGAGGTTCATCATTTGATGAATGGATAAGCAAAATGCAATAAATCCATCCACCGGAAAACTATATGGCCATAAAAAGTAATAAAATACAGGTATATGCAGGTATACATATAATACAGGTATAGTATGGATGAAACTTGAAAATATTATTCTAAGTGAAAGTAACTAGACAGAAAATGCCATATAGTATATGATTTTATTTATGTGAAATGTCCAGAATAGAAAAAATATGTAGAGACACAAAGTAGATTAGTTGTTGCCAGGGACTGAAGATATAGGGAAATAAAGAATGACTATTAATAGAAACATAGTTTCTTTTGGGGATAATGAAAGTATTCTGGGATTAGTGGTGATGGTGAGACACTTTGTGATTATACTAAAAACACTGAATTTTGTGTTTCATAATGCTTTACGTATAATATAATGCTTTATAATGGTGAATTTTATATTGTATATATCATTAAAATATACACAAAAATATAATAAACATGTATTTCAACATATATAATTTTAATAGGAATAACTATATTTCCTGGCAAAAATAATTAAGGTTTCATTGCTTTACATTTTTTGCAGATCTCTTTAATGATTGCTTGATGAGATTAACTGGAGTCTTATGTTTGCTTCTGCATTCTATTTATTGCAGTATGTTGTTTTGCTTGAAATACATAAAAACTCGCCTTACACAGATATGGTGAAAAAAGGAGGAATATTATTGTAGATTATTCAGATAATTGTGGATATTTTTCTCCAATTTTATGTTAAAACTTGACATGTAATAATCCTTAAAATTTAGTTGCAGTTATTCAAATGTCAGCCTGGGATGGGAAGTTCAGGGTGACTCACACACATTGACACTTAGAGCTGACTGTTGATAGATGCTCAGATGACCAGAATGCCTCCATTTTCCTCTGTGTGGCCTCAGGATGTGACTTGGGCTTCTCACAGCATGGTGTCTGGATTCCAAAAGGAAATATTCTTAGGGAGAAGGTAGAAGCTATGGAATTTCTAAGGCCCAGCCTCTGAAATTATAGTTTATTTCCCTACATTCTGTTGGACAAAGTTGCAGGGTAGGCCCAGACTCAAGGGCAAGAAAAATAGACTCCACTTTTTAATGGAAAGAGTAGCAAAAAAATTGAAACTATCTATCCTTCACTGTATGACCTTTACTGACGTCTTGGATGCTGTGCCTTATGGGAGCTTAGTAAATAGCATGATACTCTTGCAACTTCCACTTTGCAAATTAACAGCATCTAAATTGGATGCTTTTGTTTGAATTATTTAAAATATATTACCAATGCAAAATATTTAAAGCAGTGAGAATCAAGAGTGTCTTATATCTTTTAATTATCTGCCTATCCCTCCTGTTTTTTAATATTTGACATTATTGTTCAGTTTTGTTGTTTACATTTAGTTACCTAGCAATTTCTTTCAGTGCAATGTGAAAAGTGTAATAGAAGTAGAATATTAAACTGTGTGTTCTAGTATAAGTTTGCTGTTTTTAAATTATGTATCTCCACTTCCTATCAATGTTTATTCTGTAAGAGTGCCCTGATTTTGCCCTTAAGGGCTATCTATCAGCAGTAGTTATAAGAAGGTACATCAATCAGGGTTTGATTCATGCTGTTACTTAGTTATAATCATCTTTGGAAGAAATTAAGCCAACAACAGTAAAAAAAAAAATATGTTTCTTAATGTGGAGGCAAAAAAAAAAGAGTAAGCAAAAAATATATATGTATTTTTACAACTGGCTACAATTTTCAAATTGCTTTTCACACATCCCAAAGTTAAAGTGCTGACGAAATGCCTTTCAGGTTTTCTTTTAGTTTCTTTAGGGAAGGTAATATTTTATGTAGACCCAGGTTGGAAATGCTTGCTTGTTATTAAGCACTTATGTAATTTGGGAATTTTGATAGTTATCAAAGCATGCTAAAAGCCTCATTCAGCTGCCCTTAAAAGTTGCTTCTGGAAATCTGCTTTGAAATTGCTTTCGAAAGCCTTATTCATGCTGTATAGAAAATCAAGCTTTTTCTCCATTGCAAAATGGCCGAGTGTCTGTACATTGTTAGTAGGGGTATTAGGTTGGGCATGCCTGCTGTTACTGATCATGGGTAAGTAAAGCACTGTAGTTCCTTAGAAGAACAGTATCAGGGCAACTAAAGCTTGAATGACAGCTCAGCATACTGAAAAATCTTAATGTTAAATTCATTTCAAAATATTTGGTAGAAAGACATTATAGAACTTGGAGCCTAGTGTACAAAACTTCTCCAGAGCATTGCTGTCAACTCTAAGTATTTGCAGTACCAAAGCATAATTGGTCACCATTACCATTTGAAATAGCAGATTTTCTTACTGCAGTATAATAGGTGTTTCTCAGAAACCCTCTGGCTATTTTAGTCACATCTGAAACAAGAATGTGGATTTTAAGTATTCTTGAAAGGAAGATGTAGAATTATGAGACATAATTTCAGTTAAATCTGTACTGGTAACTAAACGGTCATTAAGATGAGTTTTCAGATTAGATTCAAGCTAGGAAAGAACTGCCACACTCCTGTACCTTATTGAGTATAAAGGAAACAGCCCTAATGATTCACAGAATGATCTCAATTACTTAATACTTTCTAAATGTCTGTAACAACCCCAGTGCATTTCATAAATTCTCTGAGTACTTCATATTTCCTTTCATTCTATTTTGGTAGCTAGATGATTTCTCTGATCAGTTTTTCCTCATGCCAATGCCTGCAATATCTTTTACCCACCACTTAACCAGTTTTCAGTCCTCAGCTCCAGTCCCCAAGATGCCCTGCCAAACTACCTTTATTAACCAGAGTAACCTTTTTTTTTTAAATTTAAATTTAATTAACCAACCAGATTAACCTTTATTCATGTCTCCCTTCTTTGCATTCACAGCCTTGTTAGGGTCCATAGCATACACTGAACAGTTACTTGTTTTCTAATTATCTTATTCTTTTATCTATTTTATCTAATCTTTCTCTTATTCCATAAACATTTATCATGCTTTCTAATGCAATTTGCAAGGCACTGTCCTTATTCCTATGGTGGAAATAAATTTGTATTCAATCTTTATCCTCAAAATGAGACAAATGAATAAGTGGTCATAATATAAGGCACTATGTGTGAAATGGTGTCACTAGAATTCATTTTATTTCTCCAAATAGACTCCGTCCCATAAAAAAGATCACTTTTAGTGTGGTGATCAGGATGAAGACATGGAAAATGGGCAGTGAACTGGAGATTAAAAAATGGATGTGTAAGTTTTTTTAAAGTGAAAAAGATGGTACAGAATGGCATTCTGGTACAAGAAACTAATTTAGAAAACATGAGCGTGGGGAAGAATAGGTTGAGTCTGGAGGATTTCAGGTCAACTCTAGTTCAGTGTTAAGTATTAAGGAGTAGTAATAAAACATTTTTATTTTATTAGAAACATGCCAGTATCTCCAGATCCAGAAATCTGCCTTGATTTCTTCTGTAGTCTAAGTCTTAAATGTTTGTTCTGATTTCTGTTTGGATATTGGTATGTTAATGAAAGTCTTCATCTGGGTTGCTGTTTTTTTTTTTTTTTAAAGATTTTATTTATTTATTTGACAGACAGAGATCACAAGTAGGCAGAGAGGCAGGCTGAGAGAGAGAGAGGAGGAAGCAGGCTCCCCGCTGAGCAGAGAGCCCGATGCAGGACTCGATCCCAGGACCCCGAGATCATGACCCGAGCCAAAGGCAGCGGCCTAACCCACTGAGCCACCCAGGCGCCCCGGGCCGCTGTTTTTGTTGCATGGAAAAATTGTTCACAATGTTTCAAAGACATTTTTTGAAACAAACTATTGTTGGCTATCAGATATGCTTGTTTTTGGATCGATTGTAAAAAATGGTAAAAAATGTAAATTCCTAGAAGTCATCAAAAATAATATGTTAAAATGAGTGTTATTTTGAACCCCATAGTAACCAATGAAACTCACATTCTCTCTGTTGTGATATGTACACACCATTTCCCCTGAGGGGAAAAATATACAAGGAACCCTATTCAGTTACCTTGTAACATTTACTTTTTTTTTTTTTTTTTTAAGATTTATTTACTTGAGAGAGAGAAAGAGAGCATGGGGAGGAGGAACCAAAGGAGAGGGAGAGAGATTCTTTTTTTTTTTTTTTTTAAAGATTTTATCTATTTATTTGACAGACAGAGATCACAAGTAGGCAGAGAGAGAAAGAGAGGAGGAAGCAGGCTCCCAGCTGAGCAGAGAGCCCTATGCGGGGCTCAATCCTAGGAGTCTGGGATCATGACCCGAGCTGAAGGCAGAGGCTTTAACCCACTGAACCACCCAGGCGCCCCAGGGGAGAGAAATTCTTAATCACATTCCACGCTGAGCTAATCGTGGAGCCCCATGTGGGGCTCGATCTTACAGTCCTGATATCAGGACCTGAGTGGAAGTGAGAGTCGGACACCTAACTCACTGAGCCACTCAGGTGCCTCACCTTGTAAAATTTTACTTTTGAGTTAATAAGTGTCCTCAGTTGGCTCATGGTTCACTACATTGGAAGATTTTATTTGATCATAGCATATTTCTTCTGTGGAAAGTGAAAAACAAAACTAAATCTAGAGGGCAAAAAACTTGGGACTTTTCTCTCTTTCTTCCTCTCAGTTTGTAATCTCATATTTTACAGGAAGGTGACACCATGGCTTTTTGTTATGACATCATGTTATGGATGACATTGACCAACTATTGGTAGGCATGTAATGAAGTGGTGATTATTTGTTGAAAGTGATAATTATATTTTTTCATTTGTACCCCTCCCCCACAAGGATCAGTGATATTTGTTGATGAAGTTTAGTGGTCCCTACAATCTTGTTTCTGTTAGGTATCTGTTTGTACAAGACTGTCTCCAAAATGGGAAGGAACTTTGTGATTTGTTATTATCCTGTCACTGATGTCAGAAATAAGGGCACATTTTGCAGCAAAAAAAGTAAAAAAAGTAAAAACACAATTCTGTAGAAATGGAATTTTATATACAGAAACAACATTAAAATATTTTCTATGTACATTCACTAGAACTTTAGGGATTAACATACCATGTTTGTAAAATAAGAATATGAACCACATGAGGAAAAAAAAAACCCAATTGATTCTAAGAATTTAAAAATTACTGTTAATGTTATAGTAGTTAAAATCTTATATAATTATTCCAATATCTTCTATCAATTAGTGTCATATACTACTGGAATAAATCTTTCTTTTCCATTTTTAGCATCTCTGTACTTTAGTTTTTCTTTTTAGGTGCTTTTTATTTCCTTACAAAATATGCTGTTTTACATCTTTTTTTTTCTATAAAAATAAGCATAAGCAAAAACTACAGTATTTTGGTATAATAGCTATTCTCACCATATTCCCTCTAAGACCCATGAATTGTGATAAGCCAAAAACCCCAAATCCATTATTTATTCCCCATGCCAGGTTTTTATTACTAATATGTTGTTTATTTTTAATCATCTTTTGAGTTATTGACTATTTTATGGTGTCTCATAACAGCAGTTTCTATTTGTTTTATATACTTCATAGAGTAGATTTTTTTTTTTTTTTTGCCTTATTCCATCATATGTAATGGCTTAGCTTTGAAATCTTTGCTTGATTTAGGGGAAGTTAATTTGCTTTAACAATTACTGTCTAAAATAGCTCAGGTTTTGTGTGGTCTTATAAAAACTTTATCTTGAAATGCTCTGAAAGGTGCTTTATTTTTTATTTCTTTTTTTTTTTTTTAATTTTTAAAATTCCTCCTGGTATTCTTGTCACATACCAGGAAATTAAGCAGATGCTCAAATTGACTCTGCTAGGTAATATTAAAATGCATAAATTCAGGTTTCAAAGCAATTGATAACTTTCACTCCTACATTATTCTTCCAATATTTTACTCCTACTCGGTGACATTTTTACCCAAGGCTTCTAGCAGCTGTTTTGCTACTTAACCTCTAGCTAATTGCTTCTTTTCCCCTCAGCCTGACTCCACTGAGTGATGGATCTGTTTTCTGTAGGCTTCCTTGCAATTCTTAACTGAACCCCTAGAGTACTATGTCCTATCTTATTCTTTTCAATTCTTCCCCAATGAGGCATGACCAAAATATTGTTGTATCCTTGAGAGGCAAATTCTTGGAATGGAGTGGCAGATGGATATACAAGAATCACCAGTGCAGTGCTAATGGAAATTCAACTCCAATTAGATTTTAAAGTTGGTTGCTTCCAAAAAGTCTAGAAGTAATATGAATAGAACTGTTTGCCCTTTCGGGATTTTCTTCCTTGCTAAGCTGTGAGGCAAGGTGGTGATGATACTGGACAAATCTGGATTTAAGAAATGATGATGATTATAATAATGATGATGGTGATGATGATGATCAACATTGCAGCTAACATTTAGTGAACACATAAATTAGAGAATGAGTTAGGCCTTTTGTACAATATTATGAGCATCTGTTGGTTGCCTTCAATGTCAGTGTGTTATTTTTCTATTATTGTATAACCAATACCACAAACTTAGTGGTTTGATACAATACACATTTATTATCTTAGTTTCTGTGCTCAGGAGTCTGGACACAGCTGAATCTGCTGTTTACAGATTCATAATGCTACAATCAGGGTTTTATTTAGGACTGAAGTCTCATCCAGAGGCTCATGCAAGAAAGGCTCTCCTTCCTTGCTTTTGTAGTTGCTGGATTGTGAGCTTTATTTTTTTGCTGGCTGTTGTTTAGAAGCTACCTTCAACTTCTAGAGGCCACCCTCAGTTCCTTGCTATGTTTACCAATATGGCCACTGACTTCCTCATAGCTCTTTCTGGAAGAGAGAAAAACTCCTGCAAGACAAATGCTAAATCAATCATGTACACTAATCATCTCTATTCCATCCTTTCCATATTCTGTGGCTTAGAAAGAAGTCACAGCTTTTGCCCATACTCAAGAGGAAGACATTGCACAAGCATATGAATACAAGGTGGTAGGGATCATGGAGTCATCTTAGGAATCTGTACAGCCTGCTGGAGATTGCTATATGTGTCGCAGTGTCTATCCTTTTGTCTCCCCAAGGAAGTAGAAAACATCTCATTGTTAAATGGATATATGGTCATCTTCAATAAAGACTTCATTCTCTAAATTTTCTTTTGGCTAGGTATACCTTGTGACCAAGTATGGCAGAATCTGGAATCTGGAGGATTCTGGAGGAGGATTTCAGTTCATCAGCATTTAAGGATCCTTACTCCCAACTTCTTTAATGTGAAAGAGAAATAAAATTTTATTCTGTTTAAGCCATTGTTATTTTGGTTGCAACTCAGCCTATTCTTAACTGATACTCTTTTCTAACATGTATTCTCCTCTTTTCTCTTTCCAACAGCCCTTTATTCCCATTTTGTGGTCTATGTTTTGTTCCCTAAGGAACTTGAAATGACCCCTAGGGTCAAGTTATCCAATGAGAACATTCTGTCTCCTGTTCATGAGTATGAAAGTATAACCTGTGCCAGTCTACTCAGAGTGAATCTCAAACTTTTACTGGAAAATTATGTTATATTACCTGTATGTAGCAATAATTCTTAGAAATCATATTTTCTATTCCACCCTCTGATCCTATCTTTAGAAGAAACAGATTTTACCTGACTTTTGAGTCTGTTGCTTGAGAGACATGGCTCATGGGGCATATAAACTAAACCAAACTACTTCATTTTAACAGCTGATGTTTAGGGAATGGTCTAGCGGAAGCTTCCATACAAGACTTGAGGATAGAAATAATGTAGAAAGAAAGTCTCTGGGAGAATTGCTCTGTCTCCCTGCCTACAACAGGATTAGTTGTGACTGACTCAGATTGAATTGGGGGTTTCCCATTAAGTGTAGATCTCTGAGACACTCATGTGCCTGGCAAGAATTGATATCCCTGTGCTTGTAGATTAATGCAGATGTCTCAAGATATTGGATTCATACTTCCTAAATTGTGTATCAGTTTCCATACCTATGGTCTTTATTTGGGGGCAAAATGGTATTGAATTTATTAGTGTATCTTAAAAAATGACCAAAATGACTATTGCTCACTTTAGTAAGTTGAACAGTAGAAAGGTATGGCCTCTTATGTTTCAAACAGATCCTTTCTTTCTCAGCTCTTCTTCTGCTCTGCAGTGTTTCTTTACCTTCTTCCTTTTAGTCTCATGTTGATAAGATGTTCATTTTAAAAAATAACCTGATTCAGTATTTTTATTTTTTATTTTAATGATTGCAAGATTTTAAAGGATTTTTGGCCTAAACAAAGAATAATTTATTAAATCCAAAGTAGGTAAAATTGCCCAGTACTCTGGATACAGAATGGAAGTAAGGATTCATTAGTCTTTCCCTAGTAGGAACTTAAAGCTGAATTAGGGGTCGAGAGGTTAAATAAGTGACAGTGAATAAAAAAGTGCTAATCATGTACCAAATCCTTTTTTAAAATATTTTATTTATTTGAGAGAGTAAGTGAGAGCACAAGCAGGGCAAAGGGCAGAAGGAGAAGCAGACTCCCCGCTGAGCAGGGAGCCTGATGTGGCACACCATAGGGGACTCCAGGATCATGATCTGAGCAGAAGGCAGATGCTTAACTGACCAAACCACCCAGGCACCATACTTGATCTGTTTTCAGAAGGGGAGTTACCACTACAATTATATATGCATAAAAAGAGAGCATTTGAAATGGTCAAAGATGTTTCTTAAAAGGGAGATGTGAGCTATCTGAGCCTTCAACTAAAAGGAGAAGCAGAGAATTGGGCTGCCTTGAAAATTCTTGGCATGGAATGGAGAAACTGTTCCTATACCTGGCTGAGCATCCCATCATCCCACCTCAGACCTACTGGGACAGAATATCAGGAGTGAGGCCAGGGAAGCTGTGTTAAAAACAAACTCATTAGATAGTTCTTTTTGAGGACTGGCATTTAGGAATTTTTGAAGCAGAAGTTGTGCCTTGTTATTATTACAGCTTCTTGAAGATTAACTTCACAACATACTTCATGACTGAAGAACCTTCGATAAATACAAGGCCATATTCATAGTTCATTGAGGTATTAATTATATTCCTTAAAATCAAGCATTTGTATATGAGTTGCTATTTTCTTGACTCTTAAATTTTTAAATTATTATTTGTACAAGCTTTATCAAAAAGGAAACAAGAGTCCCCCAAAATAATCTTCCTTCATTCCTTTCATTCATTCATTCATTTCATTTCATTGACAAACACTGGATAAAGCTGGAGGCAAGGAATAATACAGTTTAGAGCAGAACATTCCTCCAGCCCTAAGGACTTTTTGTAGAGATGAAATTAAATACTAATAAATATAATGCATAGAAAAAAGTGCCAAAAGAGGGAACAATTATCTTTAGCCATGGCAATTTGGGAATCTTTTAATGGAGTATTTTGATCTTAAAATTAAAATGTGGGTAAAATGCAGGCATTTTGACATAAGATAAAAGGTGTTCAGACAGAAGATTCAGTGTGAGCAAAAGCTTCTAGGTTTTTATTTTCAAATAAAACCTGAAAGTGTGTGTGTGTATGTGTGTGCGCGCTATATATATATATATATGGACACCTTTGAAATGTGATTCTTCTTAATTTTGATGGAATAGCCATTAAATATACATTGAAAGAATATATTGAGAATATATCTCTCTCAATATATACACTGAGAGAAGAAAAAAATGTGGCTTTCAAATGGAGAAAGCCATGCTGTTTGCTTTGTGTCAAGTACCAGTTAAGTGGTGAATGAGAGGTCTATGATTTTGCAAATTTATAAGTATTGTATGTTCATCATAAAAAAGGGAAACTGCAAATCATATAAGTAAAATCAACCTGTTGAAAATCTTGAAGGTCAGAATGTAATATAATAGCACAACTGAGTTGCTGCCTATATCTTCACACCTATCCACATCCTGTCAAGTTTCCACACTTGAGTACTGAATAAGTACTGCATTGTTTCTGAAGAAAAATCAAATACCATTTACTATTTCTCAGATTTGGGGGGGTGTATTTTTAATGCTTGCCTAAGCATCATTTTATTTATTTTCTCCTCATTTATTGTCTTACATATCTTAGGTTGGATTCCCTAGAAACTGATCCTCAGATAGGAATTTTTATGCAAGCAGAAGAAAGAGTGAAGGTTTGTAGTGAGTCACCATGTTGCACAAGGCTTTTGTTTGAAAAATATATCCATTGTTAGGATGTCTAATTTTGCCTAAAAAAAAAATGAGATGATTATAAGGAAAAGTTTTGGCAGTTTTCTTAACAACTAAGATTTATTGACCACCTACTATATTTTGGGCACTGTTAACTTAGGCTTTTAACATATTAACTCATTTAATCTTCACTATGATCCTATGAGATGTATTCTTAATCTCCTAATTTACAGAAAGGGAAATAGAGGCACAAAGAAGTTACCTAACCTGCTGCTAAAAGCCACACATTTAGTAAATGGTAGATTTAGAATTTTAACTCAGTAAGTCTAATTTTAGAACTCATCTATTAACCACTATATCATGCTGCATCTTCTTAAGTTGAATAAAGAGTTGGATGTGAATATGCTGTATATTAAGAAAATGAAAGGAAAACATAAAGTACCATGGCAGATTGAATTTTTTTGGTTTATTTCAAAATGAACTTTCTTTTTTTTTCCCCAATTTATTTATTTTCAGAAAAACAGTATTCATTATTTTTTCACCACACCCAGTGCTCCATGCAAGCTGTGCCCTCTATAATACCCACCACCTGGTACCCCAACCTCCCACCCCCCCACCACTTCAAACCCCTCAGACTGTTTTTCAGAGTCCATAGTCTCTCATGGTTCACCTCCCCTTCCAATTTACCCAAATTCCCTACACCTCTCTAACGCCCCTTTCTGCAGATAGAAAAAGTCTTTATAGTTTGGTTGCCTTATAGTCTATAAGGCAATAAACTTCATAGTGTATGTCTGTAAGAACTGCCAAGCATTTGTGAACTTCTTTCATTTATGTGAACCCTTGAGTGAGTAAAGATCAAATACCAAAAAAGTGTTGTTTTGGATTTCCCTAAAGCAAAAACATTATGAAATGAATGGTGACCAGTTGTGTTGGTCCCTTGTCATTCCTTGCTCAAAAAATGACCTTTGTATCTATTGATTTCTACCTATCTTTAAAAAAATGGGATATTTTTATTCTACCAAAGATTTATAGTGGAGAGTTATATTATCTTCCCCTTGGATCATTATGTGTGTCTTTGTTTATGTGTGTTACTTTTTTTTTTTATTAATTCCCCTTACATATGTTAGAATTCAGACCTGGAGATCATATTAAAATTGGTGAGAAATATTTATTTTTTCTTTGTTCACTGAAAGATTGTTAAACATTTAGTAACAGACATGGCAAGTTACCCAGCTCTAATTCCAAAGTCTCTTCCTCTGGTAGGTCAATGGAGAGATGGAGTCACTTACTTGTCTTTTATTTAAGGTAAAGGGACAGAACATGCTGTGTGTGAATTGAATTTCACAGAGAGCTTATCTTTTCAATTTTTAAAAATTTAGAATATCGCAGCTTTGCTATGGAACATTCTTTGCCATAAAACCTATCTGTTTTCATGACTACCTCATATCCTATCCCAGCAGCCATTTGTCACTAGAAGTGCCCAAGGCCTCAGGAAACAAGCATGGACAGAAGGGGTCAGTGGATCTTTCCTCTGCCTGACTCTGGCTACAGAGAGATCTAGCAGGCCTCCACCATACTCCAGAGAGCTTCCTTTCCTTAGGTGGAATGGTCACATCATCAGTAGTCTCATCCCTCAAATCCTCTTTGGAAAGCCACTGTGGTGCTCAAAGTCCGAAAGAGAAAAGTCATCTTCAAGGTGTAAGACTTCATAGCTACATCAACTCCCCTGGGCTCTAGTTGGCTTTCATTCATTGATGAGACAGATTGTGGTCAAGATAGACATCTTCCATGTACTTTTTCATCACTTTCCCTCTTCATGATTGTGCCATTTGAGGAAACTTTCAGTTGACCCTTGTTTCCTATAGAACTGGTACTTGCTATGCATTAAATATTTCTTTTTCAAGTTTATTGACTTTCAATTTAGTGCAATTCCAGATATTTTTTAAAATTATTCACTCCTTCCTGAGACCCCTCTGACTCCCTCCATTCCACAGCTTCCAGTGCATTTAATAGCATATTCAGCAGAACAAAATTTCCCATTAGAGTCATACAGGGGCTTATTCATAAAATGCATTGGGGCTCTTCTAATGAAGGATAGGGGCCAGCTATGTCATGGTCACTTCTATGATTCTTTTGTATGAATTCAACGTCTGTGCTGATGCCCCTTGAAATACTATGACCTTTTAGCTTTATAACTCCAGTCTTTTATCATTTACCAGAATGACCATGTTTTGAGTCTCTTCATTATTCTGTACCACTTTACTCGTAAGATAAAGAAATGGAAATTCTTTCATTATGCCTGAGACCTTTTCCATTCTCTTACTACTTATGAATGTGAACTTTTATGTCATCATCTTTGTGTTAAAAAAAATGACCATTATTCCTAATAGAAATGACTTCCAGATTATTTTACATTGTGGTTTCCTATCCTTGGATACTTTATTGGAGTCTCTCTTAAAATGGCTTATCCAAACATCTTTTACCCAGCCCAGAGTAGATTAGGTTACTTCATTTTTGATGTGTGGATTATACTTTGCTAAATTAAAGTAAATATCCATTCTATATCCACAGGGAAGTTAATGGTTATCTAATGAAGGCCAACCACTACTTTTTTAAAGAAGTCTAATATTGTATTAGAATATTTAGTAGATCACTACTTTTGTATCTTTAGGGTAAACCATAAGTGACTCTTAATCTCATGAAACAAACTGTGTGTTGCTGGGGGGGGGGGGGGTTGGAAGAAGGGGGGTAGGGTTATGGACATTGGGGAGGGTATGTGCTTTTGGGTAAATTGGAAGGGGAGGTGAACCACGAGAGACTATGGACTCTGAAAAACAATCTGAGTGGTTTGAAGTGGCGGGGGGGGGGGGTGGGAGGTTGGGGTACCAGGTGGTGGGTATTATAGAGGGCACAGCTTGCATGGAGCACTGGGTGTGGTGAAAAAATAATGAATACTGTTTTTCTGAAAATAAATAAATTGGGAAAAAAATAGAAAAAAATGATAATATCCTTTGTATATGAAAAAAAAAAAGAATATTTAGTAGACATGGCATGCCTATGGTGCAGATAGAAATTATGGTTAGTCAAGCTACCTTTCCCTCACCTTGCTTTGTTTGTCTGTTTATTCAGACCATTGCACATTCTGTCACATGATCCCTCCCATGTCACCCTAACTTTTAATTTCAGTTTTCTGATTCAGTTCATACCCAAAAGTCCATTATTTTAAAAACTCTCCATTATCCTTTCTTTTTTTTTAATTTAAATTCAATCAATTAACATAATGTGTCATTTGCTTCAGGGATATAGGTCGGCGATTCATCAATCTTATATAATACACAACACTCACCACAGTATATACCCTCCCCAATGTCCATCACCCAGTTACCCCATCCTCCCACCCCCCTCCCCTCCAGCAACCCTCAGATTGTTTCCTAAGATTAAGAGTCTCTTATGGTTTGTCTCCCTCTCTGATTTCATCTTGTTTCATTTTTCCCTTTCTTCCCCTATGATCCTCTGCCTTGCTTCTTAAATTCCACATATCATCTTTCTCTGATTTACTTATTTCCCTTAGCATAATACCCTCTAGTTCCATCCATGTTGTTGCAAATGACAAAATTTTATTTTTTGATGATTATGTAATATTTAATTGTTCCATTACCATTATCCTTTCTTTGCAATCATTGTCCTAGTGCTTGGTCAATCCAGCTATCTGTAGGCATACCTTGGAGATGTTGCAGATTCAGTTCCAGATTACCACAATAAAGCAAATATTGCAATAAAGTGAGTCTAATAAATTTTTTGGTTTCCCAGTACATATAAAAGTTATGTTTACAATATACTGGAGTCTGTTGTGCAATAATATTAGGTCAAGAAACAATGTATATACCTTAATTAAAATATACTTTATTACTAAAAAAAATGCTAACCATCATCCAAGATTTCAGTGAGTCATAATCTTTTTGCTGTTGGAGGATTTTGCCTTGATGTTGATTGCTGCTGACTGATCAGGATGGTGGTTGCTGAGGGTTGGGGTGGCTATGGCAATTTCTTAAACTATGACAACAATGAAGTGTGCCACATTGTTTGAATCTTCCTTTTACTCATTTTCCTGTAGGATGTGATCCTGTTTGATAGCATTTCACCCCCAGGAGAACATTTTTCAAAATTGGAGTCCATCCTCTCAACTGTGCTGCTGCTTTATCAACTAAGTTTATGTAATATTCTAAATCCTTTCTTGTCGTCTCAACAGTCCTCACAGCATCTTCACCAGGAATAGATTCCATCTCAAAATCACTTTCTTCCTCATCCATTCAAGGAATTTCATGAGATTGCAGAAATTTAGTTAGGTATTCAGATTCCACCTGTAGTGTTGTTTTTGGTATTTCCGTTACTTCTACACTTTCCCCTCTGAAGTCTTGAGCCCCTCCAAGTCATCATTTGGAATCAACTTCTTACAAACTCCTGATTATGTTGATATATTTTTTAATAAGTTTTTAAAAATATTTTTATTTATTTATTTGACAGACAGAGATCACAAGTAGGCAGAGAGGCAGGCAGAGAGAGAGGAAAGGAAGCAGGCTCCCTGCTGGGCAGAGAGCCCGATGCGGGGCTCGATCCCAGGACCCTGGGATCATGACCTGAGCCAAAGGCAGAGGCTTTAAGCCACTGAGCCACCCAGGCACCCCTTATGTTGATATTTTGACCTCTTGCAATGAATTACAAATATTCATAATGGCATCTAGAATGGTAAATCCTTTCTAGCAGGTTTTGAATTTACTTTGTCCAGATACATCAGAAGAATTAGTATCTATGGCAGCTATAGCCTTATGAAATGTATTTCTTAAATAACAAGACTTGAAAGTCAATATTACTCCTTGATCCCGGGGATGCAGAATGGATGTTGTGTTAGCAGGCATTAATACAACAATAATCTCATTGTACATCTCCATCAGAGCTCTTTGGTGATAAGGTAAATTGTCAATGAGCACTGCTATTTTGAAGCATCTGCCTTCAGCTCGGGTCATGATCCCAGGGTCCTGGGATCGAGTCCTGCATTGGGCTCCCTATTCAGCGGGGATTCTGCTTCTCCCTCTCCCTCTGCCTGCCACTCCCCTTGCTTGTGCTCTTTCTCTCTCTCTGTCAAATAAAATAAATCTTTAAAAAAATACAATACTCAATAAACCTAATTATAAACAGATGTATGTTGTCTAGCACATATTATTCCATTGACAAAGCACAGGCAGAGTAGATTTAACATCATTCTAAGGGCCCTAGTGTTTTTAGAATGATAAAGCAGTATTGGCTTCAGCTTAAAATCATCAGCTACATTAACCCCTAACAAGTCAGCCTGTCCTTTGAAGCTTTGAAGCCAGACATTTACTTCTCCTCTCTAGCTATGAAAGTCCAGGCATCATCGTCCCATAGAAGGCTGCTTCATCAAGATTTTCAGTGTTTAGTATTGCCACCTTCATTAATTATTTTAACTAGATCTTCTGGATAACTGACTGCATATTTTGCCTTAGCACTTGCTGCTTCACCATGCTCCTTTATGTTGATGGAGATAGCGTCTTTCTTTAAATTTATGCAACAAACTTTGCTAGCTTCAAACTTTTCTTCTATAGCTTCCTCACCACTTTCAGCCTTCATAACATTAAAGAAAATTAGGAATTTGCTGGATTAGGCTTTTGTTTAAGGGAATGTTGTGTCTGATTTGATCTTTTCTCCAGACCATTTAGACTTTCTTCATGTAATAAATAAAGCTGTTTTACTTTTTAATTTGTGTGTTCACTGGGGTAGCACTTTTGCTTTCCTTCATGAACTTTTATTTTGTATTTGCAGCTTGGCAAACTGACGCTTGGGGGCAAGTTTGTGATCTGTCTTGGCTTTTGACATGCCTTCCTTGCTATGTTTAATCATTTTTAGCTTTTAATTTAAGATGAGACATGTGTGACTCTTTCTTCACTTGAACACTCAGAGGCCACTGTAGGGTTATTAATTGGCCAAACTTCAATATTGTGTCTCAGGGAATAAGGAGGCCTAAGGGGAGAGGAAGAGAGAGAAGGGATTGGCTGGTTTGTGGAGCAGTCAGAACACACATTTGTTGATTAAATTTGACATCTTATATTAGTACTGTTCATGGAGCCCCTGAATAATTATAAAACTAACATCAAAGATCACTATGACATGTCACCATAAAAATATAGTAATGAAAAAGATTGAAATATTACAAGGATTGTCAAAATGTGACAAACGTGAAGTGAGCAAATGCTTTTGGAAAAATGGTGCTGATAGTCTTGCTCAAGGTAGGCTTTCCATAAAGATTCAGTTTATAAAAAACACAAATCTATGAAGTGCAATAAAGCAAAAAGCAATAAAATGAGGTGGGCTAGAGCTCTTCCATGACTACCTCTAGGCTGCTGAGTACTGCTGTTAAAAATCACACAGCTTTGTGGATTGTTGTTGTTGTCTGTAAATATGATCTAGTATCTTTGCTAGTTTTCAGCACTATTATTACAATCTTTATTTAGACCTTATTAGTTGACCCATATTTTTCTCTTAGACTCCAAGCATGCTCCTCCCTCTGGGTCTTTGAACTTGTGATGACCTCTAATACTCTTACACTGACTGCATCAGTAATTTTTGGTCTTGACTATACATTAGAATCAATGGGGGGTTTCAAAAACTAATGGTGCCCAGGCCATACCCTAGACCAATTCAGAAAAAACCAAGGGAAAGGACCTAGGAATTACTTTTGTTTTAAGTTGGTTGAGCGGCTGCCTTCGGCTCAGGTCATGATCCCAGCATCCTGGGATCGAGTCCCACATCGGGCTCCTTGCTCAGCAGGGAGTCTGCTTCTCCCTCTGCCTCTAGCCTGCCACTCTGTCTGCCTGTGCTTGCGCTCTGTATCTCTCTCTCTCTCTAACAAATAAATAAAACCTTTAAAAAAAAAAAAAAGATTCCTAAGTGATGCAAATGTGCAGTGAGGTTTAAAGCCACTACCACTATGGATGCATGCTTTGCTTTCTCAGTTTACTTTGTTTTATGCTCAAATTATCACCTCTTTAATGGGGATTTTTCCTATTCATTCTATCTAAAGTATAGGCCTCTTTTACTCTCTTTCCCTTCCCTACCTTATTTTTCTATACCACACGTATCATTTACCAAGTCAGTTGTTGTAGTCTATTTTATTATTGTCAGCCCTTTTCTCGCTGTAGTATAAGCTTCATGGGGCTTCATATACGTATTATTATACATTATATATTATGTAACATATTATTAATGGTAATTGGAACCAGAGGAATGGATGAGATTGCTTTGAAAAAGTGTATGTATAGAGAGAAGAAGAAATAGAACAGAACCCCAAGAAACAACATTTATGGAATCAATGGGATTACTTCTCATAGTTGTTTTTTCTACTGCCATATACCATCTGCATCAGGACCTCTCATACTATTAATCAAAGAGTTGTTGAATAGAATTCCCCTGTATGGCTAACCCCAGATTCCACCACTTTTCTCTAGTTCTTTCTAACCATGCTTTTTCACTCTTAGAACATGACCTTGCCTCTCAAATAGCAGACAACGATTACATATTATCAATAACTGGAACCCTGGGAGAGTGCATATTTAGAAAACAGGACCTAGAACAGAATCCCAAGGAACTGCAACATGCAGGGGATTGGTGGAGCCACCAATTTCTGTATTCTTGGGTACCTCTCTGTCTGCTGAGGCTTAAGTAGTTGCTGTTGCCCAAGATTCCATTCATGGCTTTTAACTATTTTTTCCTGTGTAATCTTCTAGATCCATCTTATTTGTACCTCTGGCTTCAATGACAGCCTATAATAGAGTCTCCTAAATCTTTATCTCAGGGAATCTACCTGTCCCAAATGTCAGACCTATGTGTACTGTGGTGTCTTCACCTTCATCCCAAATTTTCTTGGACTTTCCCAGTGGGAGTCAGGTAATACTTCTGTTTTTCTTTGTCATGTGTTCATTTCCCTCCTGTAGCACTTTTCACAATGCAGCATAATTATTTATTTCCCTATCTCCTTTACTAGGTCATAAATTTCTTGAGGACTCACTGTTTTTTATTTGTATATTTCCCAGGATTTACAATCTGGCATATAGTAATCAATAACTTTTTGTGTGTATGAATATATGAATTTAAAATCTACTTCTGTCATTAAACATCTTATTTCTACCTCTAATATACAGTTCTTAGTAGGAAGGTTTTATGTGTCATTATTGAAGTTATTGATGAGAAGTATGATAAATTTCAGTTTGAGGACAGAGTCCTGTAATGTGCTATTAGAGACCTCTCTTCAGGATGTTGCTGATCAATTTTTGGGCTTTGTTAGTCAGTCCACTAGCAACATTACTGTGTAGCCTGTGGTTCTCCATTCTGGTCCTGGAAGATATAATTAAAAATTGTTAATGCTTTCTGAAATTATGATCATATATACATTATATAGGAGTGAACCTCACAATAACACAAATTTTGACATAAGGCAATTGACAGTTGATATTTGAAGTGCCTGAAGTGGTTTTGAAGACAGCTCCTCATTATTAAGCAGAGATAAACTAAAATTCTTATTTTCTAATGGAGAGGAAAAGTTATAGCAGGGAGCAAAATAGGAGGCATCTAGGTCTTAAAGAATAGAGAAGCTGAGAGTGAACATGTCCCTAATACAGGGTTGACAAAATGAAGTCTATCAAATAGGAGGCCTTTAAATTATTGCAGTTCCTCCAGAAGTACCAGCTAGCCCAAGTTCCACTACCCCTGGGATAGTTGAGCTTAGAGGGGCAAATGTCACTAACTGGTACTAAACCATATCTGGACCCAGATTAGATATTTATTGCTGCAGCTGGAACCTAAGTATTCTTTCCTACTCAAAGTGTGGTCCATGGATCTCACATACATAGACATACTATTGACAGGAAAGAAAGGGGAATTTATTAATCAGAGAAGGAAATAAAGCACAAGTATACAAGTTAGGGAAGACTTACTGATAGTTGCTTACCATGAATTGGAAAATTTTGGCATAATTTGAAAATGAGATGTGCTCCTTGTTGATGTAATAAAGTTGACCTAAAATTTGAAGTCTTAATATTGATTCAAGAGCCAAAGAGACCTCTGGGTATATGGTCCTGAATTTTGACAGAGGAATGTGAAAGACAGTTGAATCTTGTCCTAAATTGATAACATGGATAGGTGGAAGATAGGCACTTTACCTTTTAGGTTTTCTTCACTAAAGCTTTGGCCAAGAAATGTGGCTTTTTTTTTTTTTAACTTTCTTTTTAATTTTATTTTTAAAATAAACTGGAGGATGATATGGGCTTCACTATTAATTATTCAGTCATTTTAATTGATTTGAGAAACTGTGTTGTTTGGACATAGTCTAGGATTGTTGTCAAGCTTTCTTTTTTTAGAGCTTTGAAATTTGATGTTAAGTTAATGTGTTAGAAGATTACAAAACAATAAGCTGGGAAGAGAATGAAGATTTTTCAGCTTTTAGAAGACACCCTATTTATTAAGCTTTATATTACCATGAACTCAGCAAGAACTTTAAGCATACCCAATGTTCTTCGAAATTTCTTGGACAAATTTTATTTAACTGCTTCTCATGGTACATTTTGGTAAATTATTTTGTCACTTGCATCCATTTCTAGTTTTTTCTTTTCTAACAATTGAGTTATAGCTCAGAAGATGTCATAGGTGGTGGAAGGGTAGGAATTATTTGTCATGACAGTTGATGAACTATTTTGGTTGATTTTACTGAAAGTTAGAGTCGAATGTGTTCATCTGGAAAGCAAACAATTTTGACAATTAAGGCATACAAGCTGTGAATGTTACATCTAGCTGTTCCAACTATAATGTGTTGATTAGAGCTGTTTCATGAATCCTTCTCAGGAACAGCCCGAGTGTTATATACCGCTTAGGAAGAAAATACAGTCAGTGTATTTGCCATCACAATGTGCTGATTGCGGCAGCTTGCCCAGAGCTAAAGTTCTATAATAAAAACTTCTGGACTGGAACATGGTGATGGCATTTATGTTATTTGCCTCCTAAGTTGTTTCTGCACTATATAAAGACAGTGCAAACAGCTCTCAGTTTGAGAACCTCAGAAAGCTCTGTCACTAGGCACTGCTGAGTTCTCTTGTGTTCAATCATTGAAGAGTATGTTAGCTGAAGTCTTAGAGTGAACAGTGGAATCAGGATCTTAAGTAGCTGAAGGTGGTGGATTAAAATGGTTTCTCTCTTTTGACTTAATCCAGATCATTCTATGGAACTCACTTTGACAGGTACCTTTCTGTGAAGGTGTAACCATTTTTAAAGACTCATAGTGAATTTCTTGCCTTGTGGATCTTTATTGCCTTCTACAACAGCATTAAGTCAGGGAACTTAGACTTAACCATATCAGCATGGTGCTCAAGAAAATTAGGAGAAAGTATCAAGACAAAAATGAATAAAGCCATTTTATAAATGCAGTATCCTTTAAGAAGTTAGTTGTAGATTAGCTGTAGGAGGTCCTCATGTTTGTCTAGATGGGAGGCTGCACAGATCCTCCTGCACATATTCCAAGGTCTGTCTACAATTAGCCTTTTTAAAAAATTTGTAAGAATAGCAATGCCTTTGAATGCCTCCTAAAGGAAATGGTGTGGAGATAGGCCAAAACTAAAGAGAGAATAGAAAAGAATAAAGATGGAAAGAGTGGGAAGTAGATAGGGTAAGCAATGAATGATGAAAGCCTTATCAGGGGTTAGGTCCTATACTCCTCTAACAACAATCTCATAGAAGATTTGGCTCTCCTTTTGTCCAGAGAGGATTAGCATTTTTTATTTGCTAGCCTTCACTGGGTTTCCAGTGTGTTTTTGGATCAAACACCAGATGAATAGGAGTTCTTTTATCACTATCAGTGAAACTGTTACTGTCACTTAGAATTGCTGGCTACAATGAACCATCTTTTTGAAGGCCTACGTTTGGAAGTAGCACATGGAATTTCAGCCCTTGTATTATTATTTCTTCTTGCATTATTTTTTATTCAATAAGATGAGGAGGACCTATGACAGCTTTTCTTTGAGGGAGAACATGATATAGCCTCTTCAAAGTTTTTAAATGGCCTTAATAAATTTGATCCCTCTGATAATATCCTTTTTTTAAAAAAAAAAGATTTTTAATTTATTTATTCAACAGAGAGAGAAAGAGATCACAAGTACGCAGAGAGGCAGGCAGAGAGAGAGAAGGAAGCAGGCTCCCTGCTGTGCAGTGAGCCCAATGTGGGGTTTGATCCCAGGACCCTGAGATCAGGACCTGAGCTGAAGGCAGAGGCCTAACCCACAGAGCCACCCAGGCGCCCTCAGATAATATCCTTAAATAAAGGAACTACCTTCCCTAGCAATAAAAAAAAATAGTACTTTTTTTTTTTTTTTTAATTAGAAACTTTGGGAAGTCAGAAGAGCAAAAAGGAAAAAAAAAACTACCTATTATCTCACCACTCAGCAATGATCACTCAGGAGTAGTTAGGAGTCCTAAGTGGCCCTTTATTTTCCTAAGTCTTGGGGCAGTGGATAACTGAAAAACTTGAAGTGTTGTGCTCGCTCCCTTGGGTCATATTTTAAGTAATACCAGTAGACATTTTATTTTAGCTTGTGTTTCTATGGATCAGTAATATTTGAATAGCCATAATGACTGCATTTAGGTATTTATTTTTTATTTATTTTTTTTTATTTTTTTATTTTTTTTTAAAGATTTTATTTATTTATTTGAGAGAGAGAGTGTGAGAGAGAGCATGAGCGAGGAGAAGGTCAGAGAGCGAAGCAGACTCCCCATGGAGCTGGGAGCCTGATGTGGGACTCGATCCCGGGACTCCAGGATCACGCCCTGAGCCGAAGGCAGTCGTCCAACCAACTGCGCTTAGTGTAACAGAATTCATTGTTTATGCACCACACCCAGTGCTCCATGCAATACGTGCCCTCCATAATACCCACCACCTGGCTCCCCCAACCTCCCTCCCACCCCACCCCCGCCCCTTCAAAACCCTCAGATTATTTTTCAGAGTCCATAGTCTCTCATGGTTCATCTCCCCCTCCAATTTCCCTCAACTCCCTTCCCCTCTCCATCTCCCCATGTCCTCCGTGTTACTTGTTATGCTCCACAAATAAGTGAAATCATATGATAATTGACTCTCTCTGCTTGACTTATTTCATTCAGCATAATCTCTTCCAGTCCCACCCATGTTGCTACAAAAGTTGGGTATTCATCCTTTCTGATGGAGGCATAATACTCCATAGTGTATATGGACCACATCTTCCTTATCCATTCATCCACTGAAGGGCATCTTGGTTCTTTCCACAGTTTGGCGACCGTGGCCATTGCTGCTATGAACATTGGGGTACAGATGGCCCTTCTTTTCACTACATCTGTATCTTTGGGGTAAATACCCAGTAGTGTAATTGCAGGGTCATAGCGAAGCTCTATTTTTAATTTCTTAACGAATCTCCATACTGTTCTCCAAATTGGCTGCACCAACTTGCATTCCCACCAACAGTGTAAGAAGGTTCCCCTTTCTCCACATTCTCTCCAACACACGTTGTTTCCTGTCTTGCTGATTTTGGCCATTCTAACTGGTGTAAGGTGATATCTCAATGTGGTTTTAATTTGAATCTCCCTGATGGCTATTGATGATGAACATTTTTTCATGTGTCTGTTAGCCATTTGTATGTCTTCATTGAAGAAGTGTCTGTTCATGTCTTCTGCCCATTTTTTGACATGATTATCTGTTTTGTGTGTGTTGAGTTTGAGAAATTCTTTGTAGATCCTGGATATCAGCCTTTTGTCTGTACTGGCATTTAGTTTTTTTTTTAATTCCAAATTCATGCATGTAGTTAGTGATTCTTTAATGAGAAGATTCACTGTTTTACATCTCCACTTACTACATTGGATCTCTTGGCCATGAGATGTATATGGCTAATGCAATTATTGATTTATTGTATTGAAATGTATACATATTTGTTATACTCTGTACATATTCTTCATTCAATAGAATAACACTAGTCCTACTTTTGGTGTCATTGCACTCTGATTTCCTTAAAAAACTATTTATACTTGTGTTTCTACTAGGAAGTAGATTGCAGCTCTTTCAGTTGTAGAAGTTGCTCATAGTTTGAGCATATACATGGTGTATGTGTGGGGTTGGTGTGGAGGCCTTGGAAAATGGAAACTCATTTCCTTTTATCATTTTCTTGAAAAAAATGCAGATCCAATTTTGTGCTAATTTTACTAATGAGAGATAAAGTGCTTTGTTTCTAAATACTAATGTTCAGAAGGGTCAAGGAAAAATTGTTATACCCTTTAAATTATTTTTGCTGTGAGTTTATTTGAATATTCTTCAGTCATTAGCATTTTTAGCTCATTAGCAATGGCAGCAGTATCATAAATAACTATAACAGATTTCTTGAAGAACCAGACCTCTTGACCAATAGGACCCTTCCCCCAGTAATTTCTGAACTCCTCAGGACAAGTGGTATTATATAATTATGTGTATCTTTGCCAAGTATATTTCCTTCCTTTCTATTTGCCACTCTCCTGTCCCAAATGATGTAAATTTTTGAAAAGTAGTTTGTTTTTCAAATAACTTTCACATACCGTTTTGTGAATTGTACCGTAATGTGTGCTCAGTGAATATTTTGTACTGATAAATACTCAGCAAAATATTTGTCAAATAAGAAAATTTTTTTTACATTTTTTTGATTTAAAAAAAAGTTTTTAAATTTTTTTTTATTAACATATAATGTATTATTAGCCCCAGGGGTACAGGTCTGTGAATCACCAGGTTTACACACTTCACAGCACTTACCATAGCACATACCTGGCCCAATTCATAACCCAGCCACCCTCTGCCTACCCCCCTCCCCCCGGAAAACCTCAGTTTGTTTTATGAGATTAAGAGTCTCTTATGGTTTGTCTCCCTCCTGATCCCATCTTGTTTCATTTATAGAAAATCTTTTTAACATTCCCATGTCTGTTACATAGTATTTCTAAAACTATAATTCTGTTCAGTGGGTGTGACTGCTTGATATTCTTAGGTTCGGTGATTAGGTGCAGCTTCAACTAATGCAGGGTTTTTGAGCCTCCCCAAAGTAGCACATACCTGGGAAGCTGATTATAGATACAAATTCCAAGGCCCCACCCCAGACCTGCTCAGTCACAATCTCTGGATGATTGGTATCATCAGATAAGTCTGGGAAACCTGAAACTAGGGAGTCTGCACTATGAGCTTGATTAATGTATAATTACATATTGGTATATAGGAAGGATTTCTGGATGTAAATTAATAGTATTCATTCATTTCCAATGCTGGTCTATTCAAATACCAGAAGAGAAAAGTGCTCTGATATGCTCTTTAAATTTTAGCTTCTGTGAGACTTTGTGGAAGTAATTTTTGAAATTATTTGAGCCCTCATATGTTCAAAGCCCCCTTCTAATCTTTTTCATATATTTTCATATAGTTCATATATTTATTAATTTCATATATTTACTATTATTAATAGAGGGAGGTGAAATTATTTATCCAGTACCAAACAAGTAACAAGTGGGGAAGCTTGTTGAAACTTGTTCAACTAAGAAGTTGAATTTCAGAATTTATACAATTAACCCCTGGAGTATACTGCCTGTAGTCTCTAAATGCTTTGTGTATTAGTGTATTAGTATACTTACTAATGTATCAGGTACTACTTCACTAAGCACTTTAAAGTATAAGCACATATACTTTAAAATCATTTGCCACTTCCATAAAGTAGGGTTAAGGAAGGCAAGTTTAGAGATTAAGTAATTTGCTCAGAGTTACCCTACTAATAGGTGGTAGAACCAGTGTGATTTGAACCTGGGTTGGCACAACTCCAAAGTTCTGCACTCTTAACCATTATCTTATATGCAAGAATGACATGGTTGACTATGCTGATATCTTGTCATCTCTTCAGCATTTTGCACAAAAAAAAAGTAGTTAGTGGGGGGTTTCTAGAAGGTAATTATATAACACTTTAATGTTTACAATATATAGTGTCTACATTTAACTTCCACATTAAAACACTTAAGTGTCAACATTAAATTTTAGAAAAAATTCTGAAATATATATAGAATTTCTTGTCCCAGAAAGCTTTTTAAAGAATAAATTGGTTACTCTGTTAACAATCTGCCATAGACTGGCTGAAAGTAGAGCACAGGATTTTGATACTTTTAAGAGGTTCTTAACCATGTATCTCTTAATATTAAAAGATAATATAGTTGATGGATACTTAGGTATTTTGTGCGCATTTGGAAAGAAGTTACACTTAATTTTCTTCATTTGAGCATTAACTATTTCACACATGTGGTTTTGTCACAAGTACATGTTTTCCTTTAGAAATGACTTATAAATTTATGCATTCATTGAAGCATTAGCTTGAACCTCTTCTCTTTTTCCAACTCTTATTGTCCCCAAATGAGAATGAAGTGTTAATTGGTTTTAATGGCTCCTAATGCTACCTCTGTCTGGGATTTCTAAGGAAAGGTGAAGAGTTGGAATAGAATTTGTGAAATTTGTCTGGGGAGGTGAGAAAGTTTAATGTGCTTGTGAACCAGCACATTTCTTCTAGATAATACTATTGTACTGTAATAAATACTGAAATCTAATTTTCACTCTTGGATTTAACCCTTTAAATAGATTAGTTAACATTCAAAGAGGAATTTTCTGAAGAAACATGCTAACTAAATTCCTGTACCTGGAAAAGACCAACACCTGGTAAAGCAGGAAATAGGAATCTCTTGTTTAAACATGTTTATAAAACCAAGGGAAAAACCTCTCCTTCTCCCTTAAATTAAGAGCAAGGGCATGCTAATTTGGATTCGCAACTACAAGGAACTAGCCTGGATTATGCAGTTTGCTGTCACACTTAAACAAATTATAGTCACCAAGACTGTAGTCACCAGAGACATGTATCGGTTGCTATCACTCTCTCCCAATAAAAATGATTCCTACCAGCAGGGGCTAATTCATCTAAAACATTGTCCCTGGTACTCATACACTGATTTACTTTAGTAACTCTGTGACTTTATTTAACAAGTAGCCATCTAGATATTTGTTTCTATACAACACAAATTTTTATTGAGATTCTGGAAAATATAAAGAAGACTATTTTAATAGCTTTAAGATAACAAATCTTTAAAAAATTGTTATTCTTTCCACCTTTTAGCAGTTGACATTCCTACTTTTTCCTTTACCACAGGGTATCAGGGTAATATAATGAGCCCAGTCCTGTGCTGGGGAGAGAGAGAAAGATGTACTTTTTTAGTATTTTCTTCTGTAAAATCAGTGCAGGCTTCAGAGGAAAATAGAAATGCAGAGAAAGTCTGTTCATCTTGCTTCCCCACTCCCACCCCCCCTTTTTTGGTCACCCTGTGTTCAAATGATAGTTCTAATATCAGATACTGGGCAAATACTTCTTCATCATCAAAGGTGAAAATGAAATTTACTGGGCATTTACTAAGAGTCAGGTATGACTTAAGTGCTCCATTTGAAATATATAATTTATTCCTTACAATTAGAGAGGCACTGTTATTATCCTATTTCACAGAAGGTGAAACTGAGGCTTAGCAAGATTAGCTAAATTGCCGAAGGCCATATCCCAAGTAAGTGGCAGAAACTGGGTGCAAACCCAGATCTGTGTGATTCAAAGACAATGTTCTTATTTTTTTTTTTTAAAGATTTATTTGTTTATTTGACAGATCACAAGTAGGCAGAGAGGCAGGCAGAGAGAGGAGGAAGCAGGCTCCCCGCTGAGCAGAGAGCCCAATGCGGGCTCCATCCCAGGACTCTGAGATCATGACCTGAGCTGAAGACAGAGGCTTTAACCACTGAACCACCCAGGCGCCCCAAAGACAATGTTCTTAATCATCATCTTGAGTATCAATTGTACATATAATGAATTAGAATGTTCTATATATTTTGTTTCATATACTTGGAGTCAGCATGTCACAAGGAAGAGAGCAACATAAAAAAGATCTGGGGTTAAGATCCTTGTATTTGGATTTGCGTTGTTTTTTCAGAGTCTTAATTTTACCACTTATTTTGGGTATTGGGTGAATTGTTTAATCTGTTTGAACCTCAGTGTCTTTTGTGAATTGGGGAGTAAAAAGTGCTTAGTAACTGCTCTACATGAGATATGATGATGATGATGATGGTGATAATACTCCACATTCATAAAATGGTTTACAGTTTATGAAGAGCTTTCACAAAGGTTGTCTCAGATGATGCTTAGTGGTACAATGCTTTGAAGCTCACTCATCTTTTCTTTTGTTCATTTAACAATTTTTTTTTTTTTGGAGTGTCGCTAGGTGTCAAGAATTGTTCTATAGGTTGGAGGGATTTAGGTGAAACAGCAGGAGAAAAAAGTTCCTTGCCTTCATGGAGTTTGTATTTTAATGGGAGACAGGAATAATAACACATAAGTAAAAGTATCTGGCATATTAGAAGATAATAGCAACAATAAAGGGAATATTTAACTCTCAGTGAATGCTGCGAGTCATGTGTAATACAGTAGTAAGCAGTATATTGTGACTCACAAAGTAGCTACATGTTTTTCCATTGTGGAGTTTTTAAAAGCTATAAGCCAGTAGTTCAACTACAAACTTTTGTTTTTTAATTTGCATTGTTTTAAAACAATGAGGGGATTAATTTTTTAATTTGTTCGTACATATCACCAAAGTTCATGAAATCTATTCTAGCTAGCTCTAAGATTCTATGAACATGGAATTAAATGTAGATCCTCTAATACCTTGTCTGTATTAATATATGTCTGTTAAGTATATGCTGAATTCTAATAATTCAAAGATTAGTTTCAAATAATTATTGAAAACCTTATTGGAAACCATTAAATAATCTTGACATATTTTTGCCATTGTAGGCTAAGCAGTAGTACTCATGGGTTATAGTTCTCAAATTCATCACCCAGCATGGCAAATAGGTGATCTAGTACTTCCATTCTGGCTCTTAGAAGACATAAAGGAATCATGAGGAGTGTTGTAGTGAACTCAAACATTAAAATTTGTCTGCCAACAATGAGTTTAAAGTTACTGAAAGGTGCAAGAAAGACAGGCGTTATTCTCAGGGTAGCTTATAGCTATTGACTAATGACCTCCAGAAGTTATCATTTAGCAGTGTGGGGCAGAAGTCTATAAGCCTTGCTCACATTTGCCCCATGAAGATGTTTTGAGATTTAATCCTAAAAATGTCTTCTAGTTGCTATCTCTGTAAAAGGAAGTAAAAAAAAAAAAAAAAAAACAAAGGGTGGGGGTGGGTGGGACCAACTCCATTTTTCCTTTGTTTTGTTTTGTTTTGTTATTAAGGAATGTTTCTGCTTACTATTTAAAGAGAATGGTTAAGAGTCTATGCTTCAGGATCAGACAGAATCCTTGCTCCACTACTTACTAACTATATAACTCTTAGAAGAATTCCATTACTGTTCAAAATATATTTGGTGTCTTTTCACTTCTGGTCCTCACTGTCATCCTGTTCCATATTACTCATTCTCCATATAATGGCTAGTGACCTTACTGTGACTGAATCTGATAGTATATATAATCACCAAACATCTTTCTCCTCCTCCTTCTCCCCCACTCCTACCCTGTTAAAAACCTCCAGTAGCTTTCTTTCACTAAAATAAAGTCTAGATTCCTTACCTTGGCTTTGGCCAGCAAGACCTTGTATACTCTGATCTGGGCCTGCCTCTCTGAACTCACTTGCGTCTTGCTCACTGAGCTTGAGCTCCCTGACATTTTTTCAGTCCTTAAACTCACTAAGTTGACCCTACTTGGAGCTTGAACACATCCCCTCTCCTGTGCTCAGAACTCTTTACTTTTCAAATAGCTTACACTCTATTCCTAAAGTGTTAGGCTTTTCTTTACCACCCAATCTAAACAGGGTCTCCTGTTTTGCTCCCTTGAGCACCATATTTTTCTCTTCCCTGGCATCTGTCACAGCTTTTCGCTTTAATTCATTTGGTTTTCGGTTAGCATCTGAGCCCCTACCTCCTCCAAATATAATCTCCGTATCTTTTCGGTTCAGTGCTGTATACCTAGCCCCAAACACAGTTATTGAGTGGGTACTCAATAAATCATTGTTAATGATGAATGAATAAAATATCTCTATGACCTTTCGAAGCCTTAGTTTATGCATCTGAGAAATGCAGATAGTAATTCCTCTCTGTAAAGTTATTGTGTGAATTAAATGAGGTTAAATTTATATAAAATACTTAGCCCTGTGCTTGACAGAGGCCTCAATAAAGGGTGGTGTCTACAGCAGCAGCCGGTGAGCAGACATTAATTAATCCCACAGTACATGTAAGGCTGCTAATGTTTATAGAACATATTTTTAAAAGATAATTTTGTTAGATTTTTGTTTTACTTAGTCTTCACTTCACCCCTTTTTATTAACATTGGTATTCATATCTAGGAAATTAAAATGTGGAATTCCAGCAGTGATTCCTTGCTTTCTAATGGAACAGTGATATAAACTAGCCCCAGCTTTGTAATGTCACAGTTATCAGAGATGTGATGTATATTCAGAAGGGTAATTACTTTGGGTAGTAATTTCCTAGACTGCCCTCCACCCCCACCCTGCCCCAGCCAGCTGGCCTTGAAAAAGCAGCACTGCTTTTATGTGTGCACACAATCAGTCTGTAAAATCCCATTATCCCCAACTTCCACACCCCTGTGGCTGCATGCTTCCTTTTGAAGCCTCTTAAAAAAGGAAAAAAAAAGTTCAAGTCAGCCCTAAAGTTCATTTCTAATCTCATTTCATCCAAATAATATAAAAATGAGATGGGGGCTAGGAAGTGGGGGAGGGGTCCGTAATGTGCTTTGCTTACCTGTTCACCTGGAATCCTATGATACTTGTGGGAAAGACTGATAAAACTAGGAAATACTTCTTCAGTATATCCTTTGAGATAAAGTGAGATTTTACTCTGTTTTGATCAAAGACTAGAACAAGGTTAATTTGGTTATTATTCTAGTTCTTTTTTTTTTTGATCTGTTCAGAATGCCTATACTATTTACAACAGGAGTCTCCACTATCCTCTCATGGCCAACATCCTTTTCACTGTGATCATTTATTTGTTGGAGTCCTAAGTACAGTGACCTCCTCTTCTCTATTTTTCTGTTTTGTGTGTCTTTTCACCTAGAAGTTTGAACTCCTTTCAGGCCTGTTTCCTAACTGCTTCTTCTCGGCCCATTGTGGTCTTTTTCTTTTGGATTCTAATTTCCCATGTAACTGACATTTTTCTTAGCATTCTTCCCATGACCTTGAACTAATTGACATCTTTTTCCTGAGGATGATACCTTCCAGTCACCTGTTCCATCTCTTACTGTCACTACTTGATGAAACTTTGGTGTAGGGGAGGAGTATGAAATATAGGAAGGGAGCTTTAAAAATTTTTCCTCTGTCCCTGAAAGATCACTTCCTGACTATATTTCAGTCACCATTATTCAAAAACCTTTCTTTTTAAGTCCTTATATCTGTATCACCTGATCTCATCACCATCTTCCTTGTCTTCTTCCCTGGGACATT
Organism: Neogale vison; assembly: GCF_020171115.1. Classification (NCBI taxonomy): domain Eukaryota; kingdom Metazoa; phylum Chordata; class Mammalia; order Carnivora; family Mustelidae; genus Neogale; species Neogale vison. The sequence goes on from NC_058098.1 coordinate 39,543,038, forward strand.
TCCTCATCTTCCTTAGGACCTGTCTTATGAACCTTACCCTCACACCTACCCTTTCCATCTCCCTGGGTGACTTTGTACTTCTTGCTGGGGACTCTTCCAAAACTTCAGCTTCTCAGTCACACCTTTACTTAAGTCGTCTTAGATTCACAGCCAAGACTTGGATCACATCTCCCCTGCATCTCATTTTCTCTTACTGAATGCTCTCCCTGTCCTCATTTTCTGTTCCTATCTCTGTACCCCATCTTATTCTGAGGTCCGTCAGTATCTCTCCTGGTACTCACTTCCTTCTTATCTCTCTTGATTCCTTCACCCTCCAAACTTCTTAAAGAGTAGTATTAGTCATCATGTCTGTTTTCTTTATCTCCCATTATCCTGTCAGCATCCCAGAGACTCTTAATTCTCTGGGGACACTGCTTCAGAATCCCTGGCAGTCCCCTCCTTTTCCATTTTTTTTTTTTTTTAAGATTTTATTCATTTATTTGACAGACAGAGATCTACAAGTAGGCAGAGAGGCAGGGAGAGAGAGAGAGGAGAAAGCAGGCTCCCCATTGAGCAGAGAGCCTGATGTGGGGCTCTATCCCAGGACTCTGGGATCATGACCCGAGCCAAAGGCAGAGGCTTAACCCACTGAGCCACCCAGGCGTCCCTCCTTTTCCATTTTAAATAGTGTTCTCTTCCAAATTTACATTCCAGACTACCTTTTGACATCCTCCTTTTTTTTTTTTTTTTAAATATTTGTACTTCCTTAATTTTATAATTTTCTTCTCATGATGATTTTCTTCCTTTGTGCCTTCCTTTTTTGTTTGTTTGTTTTTGTTTGTTTCTTTCTTTTGCTTCTCTCCCTCTTCTGTCCTCACAAAACATTGTTCCTGTGGCTCATCTCTTCTCCCTCCCTCTGCTTACTTCTGTTGCTGCTGTCTTACACCCTCTCAGCTTTAATAATAATCTGTTAGATACACTGAGGATCTCTCCCCAGACCCTCATTTCCCACTTTGCAATAGCATTCCAGAAGGATAACATACAAGTATTTTAAAACCTAAGGCACTTACAGTTTATCATCTAAACTGGATCCAAATTGGGTCACTTGAAAGGTTAAAGAAGGCACAGTTTATAATTAGTCGATATAAATCTGTACGATGCATAGATTACAAAATACTCTGAGATTTGCTTTTCTAGTATTTTTCATCATTAAGTGTCTCACGAGCATTCTACTTACCTGGGCCCAAAATCATCACCTTCAATTCTTATTCTTTGCTCAGTTCCCAGTTTCTAGGAATTCTACCTTTTGTGTATCTTTGAATTACGCTTTTGTTTTTAAAGCCCCATTCTACTGTTTAGGCCCTTGTTTCCTCTTGCCTGCAGTAATGCATGTCCTTCGAACTTATCTTCTTGTTCTCATATTTTTCCTCATTCATCCTTCATTCACTATTCCTTATTTCTACAAGATGTCCCTAAAGTACTGATTATTTATACGCCTGTTCAGAAACGATCACCAAAGCTTATCATCCAGACTTTCTCAGCTGGGAATTCAACACACTATATAACCTGACATAAAAGAGCTTTTCCGGCCTTACCTCCTTTATGGGCCCTGTATGTTCAGCAGGCCTGGTGGCCTTCCCCCAGATACCTCCAAAATCAGGTGTCCCCAATTGCATCAGAATCACCTTTGGAATTAAATAAGAGTTTAAATACCCAACTTCAATCTGGGAGATTTAAGTTTAGTAGGTCTGCATTAAGGCCTGGTTATTTTTATAAAAGCCTCCCCAAGGGATTGTGACCAAAGCCAGCATTGAGAAACATTGCCTCTGTTTTCCTATCTCCATCACTTTTTTCTCCATTTTCTCCATGGCCAGTTAATCTAGTTTCTTTTTAAATATTTTCTTATCCTTCATTTTACCTCCTTCATGAGGTCTTCTTTGACCCATCCAAATATATCTAGCTATTTCTTTTATACCACAGTTGTAGCAAACTTTCATTAGATCTTATGTTTATCCCTTACATCCTATAGACAGCATACTTCTTGAAGTCAATGCTTCATTTATTTATAATGTAGACACCATTTGTATTCAAGATTATATGTAAAGAAATTTGAAGTTCTTCAGAAAGTGATTGATAAGCATGAGTTATGTTTTGCTAATTTAACCAAAAGTCTAAAAGCATAAAATATAGTAGTTTTAATTCCAAGACTATGCTAAATTAAGATTTGCTAATCATGCTAAGTATGAGAAAGAAACTAGAATTTTAAATGCCATTACTGTTTTCAGCAGTAGATGAGTTAATATTAAAGTAAATTCAGTGGTGGATTGGTTTCTTTAACACCCACGCTTCAGGTGCTTTAAAGCATGTGGGTCTCTGGATTCCTCAGGAAAACTGTCATGTTGGCATGTAGCTATAAAATATGCTTCACTCAGAAACTGTAGTTAGTAAAGCAGAGGCTTTTTGTTTTTGTTTTTGTTTTTTACTAGTTCTTTTGGCACAGGGGAATACTTTTAATAAATCGGCCTTGCTGAAAGATGGAGCACAGTATTGTTTTTAATAGGGAATGAGAATGTAAGTACAGTGATTTAAGGCAGTTACACAAGAGATTGCATCCAAAAACGATTTTTTGATTTTTGTCAAACATTCAGCAAGGGAGCAATTTTTCCCCCCAATATATGTATGCGTGTATGTTTGTGTGTGTATTATATATATGTATACATTCACTCTTTGGTAGCTTCTTGAATTGTACTCTTTTTAAATCTCTAAGTTGTATATTTGGGTGGGATTTTTTTTTTTTTTGTCCTACAATTTTGTTAGTACTTGATCAGTAAAAATTGTAACCATTTAGTTTGGGATACATACAGATATATTTTATAATTAGTACCCTTTAAGGTAGTTATTTATATTTTATTATTTTATGGAAAAGATATGTATTTGGATTTCTAACAAGCCTAGGGAAATAATAAACTTTTACCCTGTCAGTGGTGTCTCTGTTTGCTGATATAAAACCATTTCGGATTTGTCCCAGGTAAGATAATTATAATACATGTATTAGAAGATACCTAAAATTTTCTGTGCTCATGAAAGATGTACTAACTGGAAAACAATCAATATAATCTCTTGACTCTTGGCTTTTTATAAACTCATAGGTTTATAGCAATTTTATGGAACCATCCAGCCCTTTCCCTGACTTCTGGCAGCTTTGTAGCTGAACTGCTCAAAACCTCTAGAAGCAAAATCAAGCTTTCTTCACAAAATGTTCCCTATAATTAATGTTAATCACATAACTTCTTGCTAAGTTAGCTGGAAAACATTCCTTATAGTAGGAAGTCAAAAGAGGTATTGGGAAATATATGAGGATGGCAAATGAATAATGAAAAAATGAGGTTTCACAGGCAGCTGGAGATATCTGTTAGTAGACCAGTAGAAGCAGAAACATCTGTCCAACCTCTGGAAACACATGGCAAACTTTTCTTAACTGAACTTAATTTCTGTTAAGTAGTAATATCTTAAGTAACTGCAGTAGTAACTTAGTAGTAACTAAGTAGTAACTTAAATTGGGTTGAATATTGTGCGGTTTCCATGAATGTCATTTCATCCTCACCACAGCCCTTTGTTCAGGTGGAACTAATAAACAGCAACACCCCCCCACCCCCGCTTTTTATAGATAAGGAAACTAAGTTGTTTTTAAGTACATACCTAGTAAGTGGTAGATCTGGGATTCTAAAACCTCTAATGCCAACTCACACTACCAAAAAGCTATTTTTAAAAATACTAGTTTTTCAAAGATCACCTTAAAAAGTATTAGTCAGGACAATGGTAGCAGCATAGAAAAGACAGAAAGATCACAGCACCACTTCTGAAGTTTTCCATCTTTGGCGTGAATAAACAAAACAGAATTCTAAAACACTTCTAGGAAATTAGTTTGTGCATGGAACACTGAACTCTTTAAAGTAAAATGATACACAAGCTCAAGATATTGCTATTTTTTTTTTTATTTGTAGCCAACGTTTATTTTTATGCCTAGAAAAATACATGGGGGTGCTTAGGAATAATGTGCTGGGCAATTTGCTACTTCAGTGATAGTAACATAATCCCGAAAAAGCAAGCACGATTATTTTGTACTTTTTCTTGTTTTATTCAGCAATAAGACCATAATTTTTCATATTTAAGGAAGTATGAAAAATTTGTCGAATTTTAAAAGCTGAATACATGTAGCGTTGGATCAAGGCACATACAAGACTGGCCAAAGGGCGTACAATGCACTTTGGTTTTTTTGTTGGAAAAAAAAAAAATCATGGCAACAGAAGAATGATGTGGTTTTTAAACAAGTAATAGCTCACAATTCAGTAGGAAGCTAGAAAGAAATGTTACAAGTTCATTATGTAATATGTGGAAAACTGTGACAGTAATGGGCAGTATTCTTGATCATTGTGAAAGTAAATTGAACTTTTATGTACAGTGTTAAAACATTTCACATAAATCAGATCTAAATTTGATTTCTAGTATTTATTTTTCTTTTAAATTCTTCCTCATTTAAAGTACTACTTTCTCTGCATTTTGGAGGGGAATTGCTTATGGTTATACTACCTTTTAAATATGTATAAGTGTTTCTTTTTTGAAGTCATTTATGATAAAAACATTATAAACATTAATAATTATGTCTTAGAATTCACTTCTCAAAAATCAGGATGGTATAGGCAAAACCAAAATGCAATTCTGGTGTTTGTGTTTATTATACTATGAAGTCTAAGTTTTCATGTTTCCTAAGTACAAATTTTCCCCCTAACTTAGAAGCGTGCTCACATTATTGATTTTGTGAAGTCCTTTATTCTCAAAGCTTTGTTAACAGTGGTTTTAATAACAGACTTCACACTCCTTTATGCCAGCTGATGTATTCAGTTCAGAAGATAATGCTTACTCTCTTAAGGATATCTAATTTGCTTAGAGTAAAAATGGAGATATGCAGCAAGTTTGATATTGCCCATTACTTCACAAATATTTTAATTTATTGAATACCACTGGGATAATACAAATTGAATAGTTTGACATTACTTCATAACTATTTTTTGAACTTTAATTTTTCTCATCCAGCCAGGTTTTTTTTTTTTACATTTTATTAATACCAAAGTGAAAAATGGCCTGTGCTTATACTACAAGGATCTTATGTGAACTCAGTCCTGATTGTTCAACACAGCAAGAAAATTCACTTTCACAGTCAACAAGTCATCTTACTCAGTAGAACACAAAGTAAATGGTTTATAACTTCAATATTTGCAAGGAAAATACAGTACAAATTACTAAAAAATACTAAAATATAGAATTGTGTTCAGGCATCTCCACTACATCAATCGCAGCAGTAACCTGAAATTTGAAACTTTTAATAAAAAGTTCTTAAATATAAATTATATGGCAAATGTACAGTACATTGCTTTTTTCAGTCTCTTGTTTCCAGTGTTTTGCAGTAGAACAGGGTTCCTACCATCACCTCCCTTAAGTTTTTAAAAAAACCGAAACACAGTCTGCTACAAGGCCTCCAGCATCATGAGTGTGAGTGGTCTGAGTCTGGAATACCACTGTCTCTGTAGCTTCGGTTACTACTGCTTTCACTGTGATTGTTTTTGTACAGATTCATTCCATTAGGAGGAAATATGGTGTGTATTACAAATTCCTCCTTTGAGATTGGTTCATTGCTTATCGGTAACATCTGAAAGGAAGTCTCCCTGATTTCCAGGATGGAGTTGTCCTTCTTAGTGCCAGCTTCCGCATAGTCATCCTTTCTTCTCCTCCCTTTGCTGTACGCACAGTTCCTTGAGAAAAGTGATCCATTCCTATGAACATACCAGCACACTAAAGCAAGAAGGGCGATGGTCACCAGGGCCACAGCCCCACCAATGATGGCAGCCAATGGTAAATTTGGATTTTTGTAAGGTTCTTTCTCTTGCTCTCGATTAAGGGTCGTTGTAGGGTTGTACATTCGAAGGGGTGCAGTTTCAGTCTCAATACAAACACGGGTGTCATCAAATAGGTAGAGGTTACTGGTTTCCATGGGAACCATGCAAACTCGATAGGGCGAATCAGGCTCCAGGGCTGTGACTAAGTATTCATTGCGTTCCCCTGTTACGATCGTTTCTGTTATAGATCCAGATGCTGGGCTATGACCCAGTTTGAGCCAACTGAGTCTTAAAGCAGTCATAGGTAGGACAAGTTTCCAAGAGATATGAATTGTGTCGGAGGTGACGGATTTCACAGTAATTATAATTGTTTTTCTTGCTGGACTCCCTGTGGTTCGCTGATCTTTAGTGAGCTTGGGGTTCTTAATGTCTGGTTGTTTGGTCACTGGAGCTGGCCATTGTCCTTGAGCAGGATATACTGTGTTGGGTATTGCAGTGGTTATCTGAATGGTGCTTACAACTGCACTGTCCTTACAATCAAACAGTTCTGCATTAAGGTCCTTAATAGCCATCCCCCGCACTTTTTCTGGGGCTTGACACATAAGCCCACGCACATTGACTTTCATAGGTAGTGACTGTAGCCAGTCACGTACCCATTTCATCTTGCACCCACAATACCAGGGATTGTTGCGAAGAATCAGTTGGGTTATATTGTCTAAATCATCAAAGATACCCTGAGGTAAATTACTTAGGTTGTTATTGGACATATCAAGTCGATACAGCTGCCTTAGATAAGAAAAAGCATTTGGGGGCACCCGATTGATATGATTATCTTGAAGATAAAGCTTCCTCAGGTTTGTGCCTGGAAGGTTTACTGGTGCAGCAGTCAGGGAATTCCGTACCAGGGACAGTTCTGTTAAGTTGACTAGGTTGAAGAAAACTTTATCACCTAAACCATGGTTGTTCAACAGGTTTCCATCCAAAACCAGGCGTTTGAGGCTAGTAAGACCTTGAAGAGATGGTGATGAAATAGTGGATATGCGATTATCATCCAAGCGTAATTCTTCTATAGTCCTGGGCAAACCCCAGGGGATTGTGCTAAGGTGATTACGGGACAGGAAAAGCAGTCGGAGATAGTTGCTGTCTCGGAAAGCCCCCTCTTCAATGCTAACAGCAGACACTGAGTTATCATCTAAATGTAATTCTTCCAGATAGGGAATTTTGGAAAGCGAATCATAAGTGATAGTCCTTATGTTATTTTCTTGCAAATGTAACTCTTTTACATACTTTGGTAGGTTGGTAGGAAATTCATCTAAACTGTTGTGGTAAAGGTATATTCTTTCTACTTTCAGCAAGTTTTTCAAATCTGAAGGAATTCCAGCGTTATTTATTTGGTTGTTCTGAAGGTAGAGAGTTGTAGCATCCTCTGGTATTCCTGTCGGAATGGATGTCAGAAAGCGATCATTACAGTAAATGAAACCTGCGTCACAGCGGCACACGGATGGGCAGGATTTAGCCATAACTGATAGAGGTGCCACCTGAAGGAACAGCCCAATTTTAGTCCCAATGAGGAATATGCTCCAGGCTGGGCTGATCATGGTCAGCAGTGTTGAGGTCTTTGTACACGGTAGCGTCAGAGCCCTAAAATGGAGTGAAAAGAAAAGACAGAAAACAATTAGGTGAGGATACTTAAATAGTATTCAAAAATAGATGTAGAAACTAAAATGTGTATAAATGCACTTTTAATGTATTCTTTTTTTTTGCATGTGTTGAGTTTATTGCAAGCTAACAGTGAACATGATCACATAATCTTTTTACCGTAAATGTTTGTAGTATTAAATTAAAGAGTATCATGTCCCAAATCCGCATGATTTTGAAATGTTAAATATAACAAAAGTTTTATTGAGCATTTTTATAATGTTTGATATCAATTCTATAGCCAATCACTGACCAAGCTAATCAATTTTCTAATTTTTTCTTAATATTCATAATGAATTGACACATAGGAATATGATTTGCTGTATTTAAATAATATTACTGTTTTTAAAAATCAAAATTTGATGTCTGTTTCTTAGGTAGACTGTACAGGTGTAGAAATGTATTCTCTTAGTATTTAGGAATAGTGAGTTAATAGATACCTCTTAAGATTCTGAATCCTAGTAAAGTCATTAATTTGTTTTGATTATGGATGTTAGTATTTTTCTTTGATTATTAATATTAAATACTCTTACACAGATATTTCTAACAAGGAAATCAGAAGGAATCTTTTTCATCTATTTTAAGGAAGGAAAGAACACACAGTAATATATCCAGCTAACCTAAGTGGAAAATTCCATTTCATATTAAACTAGTTCTTTCTTTTGTTCCCATTTTTTTTATTATGTTTCATGCTATATGACTTAATGGCCTTATGCAGACTTTTTATTATGGTCTATCTTATAATATGTTTCACAATGCATTTATCATTCTTCAGGTTCTAATCTAGAATATGGTTAAACTTTTCTCCATGGCTAGAGAGTTACAGATTTAGACTAATCTGTTGTGCAACAGATGTCTTCACCACTTTTATGTATTAATTAGCCTTTGTAATTTCAGGCATGAAAATAAAACACTTTAATATTTTTCCTACCTTATTGAATGATGTGAATAAATTTTGCGTTAGTGAAAATCCAATGCGCATATATTATTTTCCTGGTGAGGGGCTGGGACTTATAAACTCTTGTTCAGTCCTTGGAAATGTTCTTCACTGTTTGTTCAAGTAATCCTATGCCGCACACACCTCCAGATCAGGCTCGCTGTTGTCAATGAACATTCCAGCTGCAGTTCAGCATGGTGGGCAAGCTCATTAAAGTAGGGACCAGAAACAATTCAGCTTCCTGTTACTATGTAGAACACATGGCTTCCTATGCACTTTTTTTTTTTTTTTTTCTGATAGAGTTTCTGTGTGAAGGTTCCTTTTGTGTAGCTTAATTCCCTTAGTAGAAATTGCTCTCTTTAAAATTCTTATTGGCTCTTCTGTGCAATGTGGTCAGAGATAGTAACTTCAGATCCTCATGAAGAAAGCCATTCATGATGCTAAGGCCTGTATAGTAATAGGTTTTTCAGTCAGTTACCCCCCACCTTTATTCCTATCCAGGATTATCCAAGTATAAACTTTGTACAGTAGCTATATCCTGAGGTATGATTACCTGCTGTGAAATAGCTATTTCCAGCTTTTGCTTCTTGCTGCTTTCTCAGAATATCTGGTGCAGTCACGTTATAGAAGAATAGGTATTCTTTTTTAAGAGGTAAAATTTAATTCAAATATTCTTCATAGGAAAAAAAAAGGAAGCATACTAGATTTCCTTTACATTTCCTTAAAATATACTGGATCTGAGCATCTCCTGTGAAAGCAAAAGGTTTTAATGAACTATTAATAATGAACTTTAACATGATAAAGAGATTTCCTAGAAATTTAACTTCAGTTTATCTTTTAAGCAACACATCTTTCAACATAGTAGTTGGTGAAAAGTTGTTTGTTACTTCCCAATTTTACTATATAAATAAAGTAGGAACTAAAGCTGAGATTGTCACCAAACAGATAATTTCTACTGTTAACTGACTGTTAATGTCACTTTAAATTAAACACAGAAGGAAAGCTTCATTCAAGAACCAGTAATTGCCTTCCATGGCTTTTGAATTCAGGCCAATTTTTAGAAGTTCATTTTTAAATCTTAGATATAAAATGATTAAATGTTTGAAAAGAAGAAAACAAGTATATGCCAAAGAAGTGAGCAAATATGTAACAAGGATTTTTGACAAATGCCATGGTAACTTTTAAGAGATTTCTGAACATGGTTTTACAAAGTCATACAGTCTACAATATAAAGACTTGAAAAGAGTTTGCTTTGGAATTTTTTCTTTTGATTTGCTCCGTGCCTTGTTTAAATCTTCCTGTGGGCCTCAATTTTCCCAATTGTAGAATGTGAATGTCATCACCTTCCTTCCTTAAAGGTATTTCTGAGGACTAGTTGATGATCTTGAAACTCTAGTTACTCGGCTGTTCTTGGCCAAAAGCTTGCATAGATGTTCAAGTAATTTTTAGTTTTTCAGGAGAAAACAATTTTAATTTTCTTATGTTTTAATCTGTGTTTGAAATAGAAAGGGCCCTATGTCAATCTATCACCTTATAATGACCATTTGGAAAGCATATCAAAACCTGACATGGTTTTGCTCTTTCTAGGTTCAAACAGAACACACCAATTTCCAGTAAGTATATTCTTCATTTCTGAAAGAAGAATTAAGGCTTCACCCCCCAACAGTGATTTTAATGATGACTGTTTTGCCCATTACCTAATATCCATGAAGATTTTTGGGGGGGGTAGTCGTGGGGAAGAGGGTAGCATCAATATCTGTTATGCAGGGTGACCCACTCAGGGGCTTTCTGTACATGTAGAGAGCATTAGGGTATCATGGAAATATTTGACCCTGAAATTAAGGACTACAGTAGATCTAATTTGCTTCTCCCCCAGTAATTACCTAGCGTCCAACAAGGATAGCATCTGTTCCAGAATTCAAGTACTACTGAAGTGAATGTTAAACAAGGCCAAAATTTGTTTCTGGTTCTATTTAAAATTCATTGTCTTTTAGCTTGCTACCAAATATCAACACTATCATAGAATGCATTAACAGAAGGAAACTTTAAAAAAAAAATACAGATCCATTTAATTTATTATTTAAGCAACTTGAAGCAAAAATAGCAGTTAGCAGATGGATAAAGTAGTCTCTAGTGGATCTTGCAAAATGCCCACAGAGGGAAGTTTAAATGATTTATTGTTTAAAGTGAGGTTTTATTCTGATACATTTAGGGCTTTGCTCATTATTGTTGAATTTCAACAGTGTATTTTCTTGAAAACTGTTTCTTTCGTGGAATGTGAAAATGAAAAATCAAGCTGTTGAAATTATAATAACAGTTATTTTAAAAAGTATCTGCTTTAAATATTTTCTAAGCTTGAAAATTATTCAACATTTAAAATAATGTGGTTAATTTAAACTAAGGAAACAATGACTTTTGTTAAACTGCATTAGGAACTAATTAAAAACTATGATAAAAATCACTGGTGAGAACATGCTTAAAATGTTACCAATAGTCAGGCATTTGTCATACTCCAGAACACACTTTACATTTGAGGAGATGAATCTGATGAATGAGAATTTAAAAACTGTTGACTGTTCCCCAAGTCAGGTCAGCCTAGAGTATGTCCAAGATGATGATCATAATGATAACTAGTGATAGAGTTTGTGTCTGAACTATAAACATTTTATGAAATCAAGCTCTAAGAATATGTATTGATTTTTATGTTTTTAATCCAGAGAGAATGGAAAAAAAATTTTAAATTGGTGTGAAAAGACAACTAATTTGTTTATTTTTCTTGTTTTACATCTGTAAAACTGCTTTTGCTCTGTTTGATATGCAAACTCACATTGTCATTAATACAATAGTGGTAATATTGTGGGATTAACAGCCTAAAATCTCATTAAATTCTTGGAAAATGTTATTCTCTTTTCCCCAAATTACATTAAAACAAAAGGCAAAATTATCAAGCAGGTTTCTTTGGAGAGGATACTCTGAGAAATAAAGATTCCCTCAAAATTCCTACTCCCTTTCTTTAAGCTCAAAACAGTTCATGTTTGATTGTGTTTTATATCTTTTCCTTCCTTTTTATATTTGATACTACAGTGCTAGACAGCTGTTTTGTTTTGCATATTACAGGCTCTAATAAACTATCTAAAATATGTGATCCTGCCCCCCATTCTTACACTTCCCCTTTTCTGAGCTAGTTCTACATATTCATGCACACAGAGATGTGGTAGCTGATTGTGAATGATAAAAAGAAAAATGAGCCCTACTGGTATGGACACTGTGGCCAGGTTTCCACAGCATCGACTTCAGAAGCCTTTATGTCTGCACAGGCTTGAAAAGAGGCCATTACTTCTGAATGAAAAGGAATTGATCTTTTAGAAAAATATTATTAATAGGGTACCTTGGGAAAAAAACATAAATGGACCCTAGTTACCTAAAGGAATGTTTTAAACCGTTTATTAATGGAATCATTACTAAGTAGATAGAATTTAAAACTGTGGCAAAAGGAACAACATAATCACTTCACTGATAAATCAGATTTTTAATAGGGATCTTTCTTGTCAGTTTTTTTTTTTATAAACAAAAATTGTGGAGTTAAACAAGTATGCATTTATAATGTAATCATCGTCTGTTAAAAGCCTCCAATTTAGTTCCATAATACACCTAAGAAAGTATTAAATACATAAGGATGCTATCATTTTTAGATATTTTAGGAAAACTAATATAATTTAAGAAGTTTTATCGAATAGAAAACTGGCATTTACATACAGTCAAGGATTTGAGGCAATCTGCATGTTTATATGATTTCTGTTACTACAGTATTTTAGAGGTGGGGATTTTTGAAATGAGAATGTATTTTCATGTTTTGATCACTTAGATTAAGATTATATATTGATAATATGCACTAACTTCCTAAATCCTTTATTTGCTGCCTTTGATTTAAATTGATTTCGATTTGAAATCATTACTTATTTTTAAAAAATCTTAAATTGAGTACAGAGTTTTGAGATTTTCGTAGAGTCGTATTAATGATTTGCTTCACATGATACCATTATGTATTAAAAAATATCAAATCTAAAAGTAGAACTTTTAATCCAAGTTAATTGCATTATTATTTTGAATAAAACCTTGAGAATGAAGAGAACAGATGCTTAATCAGATTTATCCAAGTCTGTGAATATTTGTAGTTAAATTGGTATTTATATAATCAAAATTTACGTTTTAGAAAGTAGTTTATTTATGAAGGGGTAAACTGCTGCTAGAAAGCACAACAAAATGATCAACCTATGAATGCTAAGTCTTTTAATGACAACTGGTATTTAAAATAAGCTACATATACGGTCAAACTGAAAAACTGGAGTACATCAGGTTAGTTGATAGTGACAGCAAAATGCTTTCTAAGCAGCCTGTCTGGTAGTTAAATTTTCCACGATCATCAGATTTCAGGAAAGTTCCAATTCTTTTGTTTAATGCCAGGCAAGCAGAAGGACCTCTAACTCCCCTCTTGAGAGTCATGAAGTCTGAAGGGTTTGCTGAGCGGCAGAGAAGCAAATATGCCTTCTCATACTTGGTTTTATCCAGACTATTTTCTAGCCTGAAGAAGGCTGTGTTTTATTTATGCAAAATAGGGGATAAAAGTTCCAAAGCAAAGGATTTTTACTTTCTCCTTTTATGTTACTGTTTCTTTTCTCTCAACAGATTTGTGATAAATGAATCCAATTCTCCATTTATACTGGCTTTTAAAATTAAATCGAGCATCCTTAAACAAAAAGGCAAACTAGGAGGTTATCTTTCATCACAGTGGATGCTTCTTCCTTTTGTGATATTTAAAGCCATACTAAATGAATTAGAGAACCAAGACTTGTATGAATGAATGAGACATTTAGAGTATCGTAAAGCAGTAGAGGACTTAGAGCAGGGAACAAGCTTTAAGTTTATGTTGACCTTTGAGCAATTGCAGTTAAACATATATTTTTAAAAATCACCAGCATTTTCCCATTGCAAACTTTAAAGTTCCTTTTTCAGTGTTTGTGAATACAATCTGGTTGATATGCTTTAAATTTCTAATATTCAAGTTTCCATACACGAATACAACAAATTTTTGTGTCTACTGTGTGCCAAGCACTGTGCTGGTCAGTGAGACCATCCCAAATTATAAAACACTTTGTTTTTTCATTTCAGAGTAGGGTAATATTGATGTAAAGCATATGAAGAGGAAGAAAATCAACAACACATAAACTGATCAATCCACAGTCCAGAGGCACACTTTAAAAATGGTATTTAACCAAATGTGGTCTGTGGGTTTTCTTTTCAAAGTTGCCACGGTAACTTGTGCACATGAAAACTGAAAGAATAAAGAACAAAAGCTGTCATTGTCTCATCAAGTGAGAGCAATTTCTCTCTCCTCTCATTTAAGGAGACTAATACCTGGAGAGAGCTTTTTATACTTTCCTGACACTTAATTTTGGGTCTAGGAAAAAGATAATGCATATGCAAAACAAATGAACTTAAGCTGCTGGTGAAATTGTATTTCATTCCTTTGTGACTTAAAATCTGTTTTCTCTGCAGTTCTTGTCAACAGTCACATCGAAGTCCTAAAACCTGCTCTTCTATGCAACAGAAACATGGCTTTCAAAACTCTTTTTTAGTGTGATGTTTTACCAAATTTAGTGATGTTGATTTGCAGTCTGAAACTGGAAAATGCTTCCTGAAATGTATATTCCCTATTTTGGTTCTTAAAAGGAAGAAGGCTTTTTTCAGAAGACATTTACAAATCATCTCCTTGGTAATCGGTTTGTTGATGTATGATAAGTTTTGAAATGGTGGAATGCTAGAAGTCAAGAAACAGTCCTTTTTATGCTCTGAAGAGAAAAACGTAGTTTCGAGAATTAATATTGCTGAGAGATTTACTGTAGAGTTTTTGCCCACTGGGGGGTGGTACACTCTACTAGAACATTGCTTTCAGAAGCCGCAAGTCAGATGTTGGCTGCTGCCGGCCAGTTTTTCTCTGGTTTAATTACAACAAAGCCTCCCGTTGAGAAGAGCAGTGAAGGCCTCTAGGGCAAAAGGTGGGGGGTAGGGCAAGAGGTGGGGGGTTAGGGGAATGAAAGGAAAAGGAGGGAAGAAATTACACTCTTTGAAAAATTACTGAATCTTATTTCCCTCATTGACTTCATTTATGGTGGTCTTCATGGGACTTTAACAATTATTTATAATGCTATTAAGAAACTGATTGAACAAAAATACTTAAGGTGGTTTAATCAGAATTTTTAAGTTAGCTCTGAATCTTGTCATTAATCACATTCTTTGTATGTAGCCCACCCACCTTAATAAAGGGGGGAAAAGTTAAGATACACTGAAATTTTTCTTTAAGTGACCAGATTTAATTTAGTGTTGGTATAAAGTTGACATATCAAAAATAAAAAGCAGAAAGAAGAAACAGTCATATAATATATATATATATATATTATGTTATATATATAACATAAATTCTCAGCTACTGATTTTTGTAGGGTTTAAAATTGTTCAAAATAATCCAGAAAGAGGAGGGAGCCTTGGGGTGTGTGGCCAAGAAAAGCACAGACAAATTTCTCTGCAGTGCACTTGCATGTTTAAAGCTGATAATTGTATTTTTCATCTGGAGACACTGAGTGTTCATTAGGGTCTGGTGTCCCTAGGCAGGAGATGCTGAACATAATTGGAGTTTCTATTTGATTGGGCAATATAGTCTAGAGAAGAAACTGGGGTAAAGATAATTAATAGCTTGCTAACAAAGTCTGACAGCCACAAGATTTCAACCAAATTTATTTCACACCGCTTCATTTATCTCTGAAAAAGTTTTGATAGAATTGGAGGTTCCTTAATTAACACTTGAACGCGAAAGAAACATACCTTCTATTTTGCTGCCACATTCAGTTATGACAAAATTTCTTACTGTTTTTCTTTTTTGTAAAAACTTTATTTGCTGTTCAATTATGTATTTCACAAATGTTAATGTTTAGGAAGTATTTAGTTGGGCATTTTGAACCTAATCATCATTGATTTAAAGGGGGGGGCAGAGAAATGAAAAGCTCAATTAATAGCTGATGGTTAGTACTGTACAAGAACAATATTAACGAATTCATTATGTTTATTTGATAATATCTTTGCTGATTCCTGGATTTGATGTGATTTGGCAGCGCTCTATTAAAAAAAATTGGATGTGATTTTCCTATATAAATACATACAATTACATTTTTGTAACCCTGTTTTTTTATTTCAGGCTAATAAATATATGTGTTTGTGTAACTAGGTGTGTATATGGTGTGTACACACACATATTTGCAAACTAAGTAGCATATCTCTGATTTAATCTTCTTTGGGTTTAAAACCCATATATTATTATTAATATTGGTAGTAATGGTGATAATAATATTTGGTACTTTTAAAAGATTAATTCTTTACTCAACCCATATATTATTATTAATATTGGCAGTAATGGTGATAATAATATTTGGTACTTTTAAAAGATTAATTCTTTACTCATTTCAAAAGAGATGAGTATCAATCATCTGTCACTTTGGGGCAGGTATAAATGGTTATCTCAGAAGAGACAAATTTATTCTTTATGTCTTATGCTAGTCAGGATATTCATATACTGCTTGGGATAAATGAAAGCCACTGCTACAGATGATGCACCTTTCAAGTGGCTTTACTCATGCTGTTTGTTGCTAATAAAATAACATTTATGTGCATTTTAGAGCAGATTCAAGAAAATTTAAATTAGCTATTTGTCAAAAGCATTTGAGAATCTGATTCTAAAAGTGGCAAATATCAAGGCTTTCTTTTCCCTTTTTAATTTTGATAGACAGATAGATATCTACCCCCGATGTTGAAAAATATAGGCCTGTTGCACTTTTTACCTCTATGCAACCATTTTGTTTCAGACCTAATTCATTGAAAAAAAATTTTTTTTGAGAAGATACATTTAATTACTTTTGGAAGCTCTGCTGTATAAAATCATTTCTTTCAATATAAAATTTTCTTATTGTAAGTTGCAACTGAATGGATACTCTGCACATCCCACTTGATGAGGACTGGACTCATTTTCCCCCCCTGCCACCCCGAACTCACTGCATACATCAGGCATAGCTTCCGCGCTGAGCTTTGTTAGTTTTTCTGAGTAGGCTATGCCAATTACTATGCTAGTCACATACTGCATTTGCCCAAGCAGTGCATTTTGGCGTTCTCCTGGGGGTGGGAGAGAGGTATGGTTGGGAAGAAAGTCTCCCCCTCCTCTGAGCTGAATTCACTAGTTGAGATTTGCAAGCTTGAAATGCTTGAAGCAGCTCTGGCAGGATAGCAGAGCAGGCTTTAAAATCTAGGTGCAGCTGTTAATCCTTACAGAGGCACAGAAGTCTCCCGGAGTAGCTCGGCTAGCTGTGAGCAAGATGTATGCTTTTCATGTACTGCGTACTCATGGGCTGAGGGATTATTGATTTTCTTTCACAGTTGTAAAAACAGCAATTGGTGATCATACCACACATACAGTACACACCAAGTTAGCAAGACCTTTCGCTTTCCTTTCTCTGAAGAAATCTGCCTTGTATTCTTCAGTATTTAACATTTAACTTTCCAACTTAAGGTTTTCCATAAGGCTCTTTTCAAATCACAACTCTACGTAGCAGAAAATAGCCACTACCTATTACTTTTTAGTGAAAGAAGGTTTTAAGAAACTTCTTGCATTTGGCTATAGAGTCAAATTTTACCCCCGCTGGCTCGCACACACATAAATTGCTCTTACTCGTGACAGAGCAAGCGTTCATGTTTTGATGCCTCATGGTACCAAGTCATTTCTGTCTATAGAGTAAAAACCAAGCAAACTTTCTGGGACAATCTTAAGGAAGAACATGGGAAACACTTACCAGGAAGACGAGAAAAAGCAATCCCATATATACTGCCGCTATAGCTGTAATTCCACTTACTGTGAACTGGAGTAACAACCCTCCCCCTCTCCCAAGCTCCGCGTTCAGTCCACACAAAGCCAACAGCAGCTGCAGGCAGAGCTTGTCCTGCTTCGGATCACTCTTACACTGAGGAGTGAGCGAGGGAGAGCATTCCAGTTTACTGCACACAGCCCACCTCCAAGTCTGAAGTTAAAGCTTCACCTCGCAGTGGTTGAAGAAGGGGGTGATGTCATAGATGGGCAGGACTTAGCCGAGCTCTTGCTCAGTGAGGTAACTGGATAGTCAGACAGATGAGCTTTGCAAACGCTAGAGGGAGTGAGAGAAGCCAAAATGAGGCCCTCAGCCTGCCAAGCTGGGATGCCATTTGGTTTGTAGGCAGCTTTTTGGAATTTTCTACATTTTCTGAAGTTTAGTACAACCAGGTAGTGGTAGCAAGCTTATAAAAAAAAAAAAAATACAAGCATGTTTGGATATTTCTAAGAGTACAGTAGGAAAATACAGGTTCTTTTTTTTTTTTATTTTTTAAGCTCTATGTATTAAAAAGCAGTTAACCAAAAATCCTATTATTTTCATTATTGAATAGTTCCAATAGTGTTGTAATTTTAAAGGCTGGTAACTCCAACTGTGAATAATTATTCGACAAATGAGTAGAAGGCAGATTCACATAAATAACAGGTATTTAAGGGAAGGGGAATAAGAATGACAAAAGGTAAAGAGCCTTGAAGTAACCAGTTATTTTTCCTAGGGGTAATGAGTAACTTATTGTACTATATATGTTTTAGGAAATGAAAGTATTTTTCACAGACTTCCACTATTTGTCCATCTTTTTTGAACCTGGCAGATAGTAGATATTTTCCTATTTAGGGAACCCTCCCTAAATATGAAAAGTTGTAGAAAAAATAAATAGATTCTTTTCCTTTCTGGTATGTTTTTGCTGCTCTAACTATTGATTAAGATATAAACATGTTAAGAAAAAAACCTTTCATGGGTGGTTTTGCTTTTATTAAAATAATTTTATTTTAATTTTGGTACATGAATAAATACTGGACAGTTATAAAACAGACATAAATGTCTGTATCTAATTAGCAGAATGGTAGACTTTAAGATTCAGTTATGATTTTCATAAACTGGTTTCTACTATTTGGTCAACAATTGCTTTGGGCCCATAGTTTTCCACTAAGTTCATTTCACTTTTTAGTCTTGCTGGGGAGAATTTTGTTTTTCTATTTACCTGGAGGGCAATTTCCTTAAACTTAATACTACTTGTTTTAGTTTTAGAGGTTCACAACATTGTCTTTTGTGTTTTTGAAAAAGTTTCTATGAATGTGTGTTTCTGAAGGAGGCCTGCTAATTGTCTTCCCCAGGAGTGTTTAGTTATGGTCTCTTCATTAGCTTCATTTAGTCTATCTGTTTATGTGCTTTTTTTGATAGCAGTTTGACCTTCTGAATTCCCCTCCAAGAATGGGTGGTATCAAAGTAGAAGGTGAACCCTTGATAAGAGGTATATTGACCCCTATTGTTCCCTGATTGCACTTTGGATGGCACTGAGGGCAGACCCATTACATCCAGGAGTTTTTAGAATTCTGATGCTTGTTGAAAAGCCAATTTCTTAAAAATGTTAGATAGCACAACTAAAGCTGAGATTTAGCTGCTGACTTTTGGGGGGAGAGGTAGGGAATAACATAATCTCTCACTAAAGTGTGAATTTTCTTTTCTGTTACTGTAAAATACATGAGTTAAATTATTTTATGAAATAATTCTTTCTAGAGGCTATTTTCAGATGGGAGTTGGTTTTATTTAACAAGGACGTTTTGGTTGGCCAAATTACTATGGGCTTATATCTATATTTAATCGTTGTATTTCCATTCAGGCAGACCTTAAACTGAAAAGAAAGATGAATGGACAGTTTTTGGTTATAGGTAGCTAAAAGATGGTGTACTGGCCTGGGAGTTAGGAGTTTCTGAGGTTTCTATTCCCTAGGCTGCCATTTGTTTGTTATATGACTTCATATCATGTGTTCTGGCCTTTGGTTTCATCACATAGCAAATAAAGGCAGCAAGAATTTACTGAATGCCAATTATGTACTGTTTTTTGTTTTTTGTTTTTTTTTAAGATGTGGATTAAAATGTAAAAGCCAAGAGACTGTGAAAAATATTGTTTGTCCTAGAGGCACTGATTTTGAAGGCAAACTCTAAGATAGTCCCCATCATCCTACCCTGTCCAAATATATACTCTTTTGCTGCTTCAATGTGTTTTTTGCTTGTTTGTTTTGTTTTTGTTTTTGTTTTTTAGTTTCCTGCTTTTATCAGCTGCCTAAAATTCTGCCAGTTGGAGATGAACTAAAATAATATGTACCATATCTGGAAAGATTAAAAGTTACCCTGAGTTACTACAGGCTGCTTTCCTTCTTTGTTACCTAAAGGAGATTAGCTGTAATAAAGGGATGACTGTTTGGGTTTGAGGGGAAGGAAGACAGGCAATTTTCAGCCTGATGCTCTTTAGACTGGTGATAGGTAAGGAAAGGCTGATTCTTCCTACAGAGAGAACTCAGCTCAGAGAGGAGGAGCCAGTGCAGTCTAACGTTGAAAGGCCATACTGGGGTTCCATCTTGGCTTTGTCACATGACTGTAGACAAATCATTAAATCTTCCTGAGTTTATTAGCTCAGTGTCTGACTCATAGTAAATACTCAGTGAGTGGTGGCAGCCATTATTAAGATGAGGGCATCTGCGCACCTGGAAAAAAGGGGCATCAAGAAGTAGAAGAGTGCCCAAAGGGAGGTATACAGACAGGAGACAGTCAATGACAGCTTTTTCACGCTCATCTTAATTTCCCTTTGGAGTGGTTCTGTAGCCCGGGCATGGGGGAGGAGATGAGCAAGTAGATTTTCTTGCTGATTTTTTTTTTTTTTTCTGTTGTTCTACTTTTCATAGCCTCATGGTTTCCAAGGATTTAGAACTTAGTTGAGTTCTAGTAGGTGTTTTAAGGTTGAAAAGGTGTTTGTTGGGTTGTGTTTCATTCTGTTTTGTGGGCTAGTCTGTGAATCTAATGCTGTATGTGTAAAAAATCACTTCAGATTGTAAACAGTTGGCCTGAAAATGAACCCCAGTAGTGTATCCTAGTTTTTAAAACTACACTGGTCATATCAAAGAACTTTGTGTTTTTCTGTTTTTGTGAGAGGATTTGAGGCATTCCCTAGTGGAGAACAGGGGAGATTGGATTTGGAATCAGGTTTCCCAGGCTCTGCCATTTACTTGTGCATCCAACAACAACAACAATAAATCCAACCTCTTTTAGTATAAACAACTCCCAGCTGAAAGTGACTGCAGTACATAATTATCCCATGGAACAGTTTAATCCAGGAATTTTAACTTGTCTTGACTTAAGGTACCCCATTCATTTATTCATTCATTCATCTGCTCATTCATTCGCTCATTGTGTACAAATTCATTGAACATCCCTATAAAAGAAGGTAGTAGGAGTAGATGATCCACCAGACCACCTCCTGCTATGCTATTTGTGATTTAATCTTAGAATGTATTAAAATTCTTTTAAGTCTTAGAAACATTCTTTGTTATTTTTCTTCCATTCAACATTTTTCATGAGAATTAATTCTTCAAATTTGGGTAAAAAACAAACTGACAAAAAAACCCAGCTCAGGCTTTGGTATATCAAATGCCTTGGGCTATTATAGTTGAGAATTCCTTGGTTGTAAGTCATTGAAAGTCCAAGCCACTTGTCTAATCAGTAATTGGAATCTTTGGTTTATATAACTGAAAAGTTCAAATATATGGTCTGGCTTCAGGTAAAGCTTGATATGGTGGCTTAAAATGTGTCAACAAAATTACAGTTTCTCTCTGGCTCACAGTGTTCTGCCTTTTTCAGGGCTGGCAGCCTCCACAGGCTATATGCAGTGGACTTTTGGCAGCTCCAGGCTTTTCCCTTAGGCAGTAACAGTTCCACATATCACATTCCCATATTATGATGTTCAAGGGAAGAGAGGTCACCTCCAGAAGCTCCCGCATATAACCCTGCGTTCAATTTCTCTCATTCCTGAGCTTATCACAGGGAGGTAGGGGAGGGGGGAGTATGTTGGTGAGCTTAAGCCCCCTGTAATAGCTGTAGGTAGGGTCCACCCTCTTCAGACACATGACTGAAAATGGAGGTATGGCTCAGGGGAAGATTGGGCACTGTTAGTCTGAGAGGGAAGGGACGGATGCTGGAGATTAGCTCATATTTCAGAAGATTTGACATGCTGAAACTTGGGCATGTTTTATAAATTTATAAACTTGGAGCTGCTCTTTTTCATTTTCTTTCTTTCTTTCTTTCTTTCTTTCTTTCTTTCTTTTCTCCTCCCTCCCTCCCTTCCTCTCTTTTCTTTTTTTCTTTAAGCCAGAGTTTCTGTTTAAATTGCCAAAACATCTTTAAAAGATTTTCTATTTGTAGACCCTCTCAAGTCTAGCCCAGTTTTTTTTTTTTTTTTTTCTGTCAACAGGTAGTGATGCATGTCAGGGCATATCACTACTACATCTTAACATCAGCCTATGGGATGTTAATAAAATAGAGAGTGCACATTCAGCTATCTGTAATTCTGTGAAGTCAGGCCAGATGCTTAATGCACCAGTTAGAAACTGTACCAAATCTTTCTGAACAATTCCAAAGGGTATTGGAGAAATAATTAGATTTTAGCAGGTCACAGATGCCTTAGAATACTAAAAGGTTTAAAAATGCTATACTAAACTGTTCTTCTGATATTTGCCTTTTATTAGTCAACACTTAAAGTGTACCTAAAAACAATCACATATCCCTTTTAAGTATGTTTCCAAAACATACAGCACTGGAGTGAGATCTGTCATTGCAGGAATTGAAATAGAAATCAAAGCAAAATCAGGGTGGTTATTTCCCTGCCTGACTGCTTGTCTGCCCACCCTCTGGAATACCTTTCTTTCCCCTACCCTGAGTTGGACTGTTACACTTCAGGAATGGGGAGAAAGGGAATTGAAAAGAGCAACAAAACAACCATCTGAGGAAAAAAAGCACCTCTTTGGCCTCTCAGGAAAGAAAAGAGGATCTGGGGTTCAGAATAGGTTAGCACTTAGCCAAAAGTGATGTGGTGAGGTAGCTGGCAAAACTGAAAGCCTGCAGATCCCTCCTTTCTTCTGTTGTCAGTACTTTTTCTGTATGGCCTGTATGTAAATGGCGCACTGTGCCACTCCCGCTTGGCTTGCAGTAGGCTGTACCCTTGACCCCTTCATACTCCCAAAGTCCTGTCATCTTTGTCTCTTTGTTTTAAAATGCAAAAAAGATATGTATATATATTTTTTTTCTCCAATGGACCTTGGGAAAAAACAGAGACTTGGACTAAGCAGAGAGAGTGAATTCTCCCTCTGATACTTACTTTATGTGTGGCCCTGGGAAAAGAGCTTCAGTTCTTTGAGCCCTCGTTCTCTCATTTGTGAGGATGAAGATAGGGGACCCTCATTTAACTATTATGGACTTCAATAAAGCAGTGCATATAAGAGTTCATTACTAAATCTGACAAAGCACTTACCAAGACAGAGCTAAAACCTATGGGTAGTTGCTTTTTATCTTCCTGGTGATGAGTGGGGCCAGGATCCATTCAGAAGGCACAATCCATTAATGTTAAATTGAGCTGTGTGTTTTAACAGTTTATCTTTGAGAATGAAACAATTTAAGAAATGCTCCTGCCTACTGTCCTAGATGCTCGGACCTTAAGATAACAGTATCTAAGGCTGGTTCTGAGACTTAATTACAACCGAAGAACAAATTCTTTATCCTTGGAAATTATTAGTATAAAACATAGCTTTGGATGAATGGCTAACAGTTAATGAGAGCAGATGAGTGTATATCTAATTATTGAAATGGGTATTTACAAAATATACAAGTGCATTGCCCTGGAGCCAAGTGATTCTCTTTTAACAGCTGGCTGTTGCTGCCAGCCTTGACCAGAGCTGTCATCACTTGCAACCATCGTATTATTTCACTATTTTGGAGTATTGGCGCTAATTTTAGGTACACAAATAGACCTTCTGAAAAGAAGATTTCCTGAAATTGTTGTCAGATTTTTCTTATTTCTGGAAACCAGCACTGTAGTTCTTCTTCTGTTTGAGATTATCATTTTTAAGGATTGCTGTTTCCTAGCAGTCCAGATTACTTAGGTACATAAACATGTTTAATGTTGAAAGAACGTGGTCAGAGTAGAATCAAAGACTGTTTTATATTATATCTGTTTTATAAATGACTACGGAAACTGCACCTCATTGGCACCATGTAGGAGAAGCAGATTTACTGTGATTAGTATTTCTTTTTGCTTGGGAACTGATATGAATCACTTCTTTGCAAGATTTTTTTAGAGGGTAAAGTATTCTTAATTGATTAGGTTGGGACCAAGTGAATGTTTTACAATGTCATCTATTCCAAAGAAAAGTAAGTTACAATTAAGTCACGTTTACCATTTGGAAATTTGCTATGAGATACAAATCTATTTAAGCTTTCAGAGCATGATTCATGACACATAAAGATGAAACTATGTCTATAGTTTCCTTTGCTTCACTTCCTTTGGACTATAAGTGATTAACCTTAAATTGGGGGAATTTAAAGATTTTATTTATTTATTTGACACAGAGAAAGAGAGAGAGATCACAAGTGGGCAGAGAGGCAGGCAGAGAGCGAGGGGGAAGCAGGCCCCCTGCTGAGCAGAGAGCCCTATGTGGGGCTTGTTCCCAGGACCCTGAAATCATGACCTGAGCCAAAGGCAGAGGCTTGATCCCACTGAGCCACTCAGGTGCCCCAAACTGGGGGAATTTAGAAGCATTTTGTAATTCTTTCTTTAGTTGTTTTCATTCTTTCTGTTTGACATTTAAAATATATTAGTGTTACAAATTTACAGATGCTTTACTAGGTTCATAAGTGTTTAAAAATTAAAATCTAGACTTGACAAGTCTTATTAGAAGTTACAAATATTGGCAAAAATTATTTGTACTTTAGTGAGTTTTTATTCTTAATAAGTTGTTTTTAAAAGCAAAAGTAGAATTAAGTATTTTAAAAAGCAATACTTTTTAAAGTCAATCATTTTTGTTTGGGAGAAAGCTCGGAAACTTTTTGGTAGTTATGTAATTGCTGTGTTTACACAGAGGCGATATAGAGCTATTTGACTCCCTTTTCCAAGCAGTCCCTCTTTGTTTTCCTCAGTAGACCAGGGAGCAGGCGTGTCACTCTCAAGTGCCCCCATGTAATTCTGTCCTCCGCTTCTTCCCTAGGGCAAGCCATAAATAAGCTTATCAGATCATATCTTACTGACAAAGAGCAAAGCTTGTTGGAGGACTAAAGAGGAGGAAAGGACAAGTAAAATATAACTGACAGGTTTGATACAAAAAATACTAGGTTAACATTGGTTTTTCAGTAGTCATATTTTTTTTGAAAGTAGGATTTAGATATTTTTAAAACATTTGTTTGACTTTTACTTTATGTACAATTTTAAGCACCACAAAAATTAAAAATTTTACTTATATCTTATACACTAAGTGAAGTTATCAGCAACATCATTATTATTGTTCTTGGCATTCTTATTATTTGTTCCTTGTGAGCAAATCTTTCTACCTTATATTTGGAAGTGGTTAGAGAAAACATCTTTTATCTCATGTGCTTCCAGAATAGTTTTCTAACGAAGTAGAAATAGTTTCCTGATAGAAAGTGGAAATATTAAAAATGTAGGAATAAATTATTATAAGTGTTAGGTAATTATAAGGAATTTTTATATATCATATCTATATCCTGTTTACTTGACTAAACATTAAAATGTTTATAAGGAACTTTTAAATCATACTTATAGCCTGCCTTTTTGACTAACAAACCCGGATTACCATCTCCATCTAATACCAGCTGATATCTACTAATTGCATAGCAGGTGCCAGTCCTGAAGCTTGTTGTGGGCACTCTGACTTTGGTATTAAGGTGGTCTCTCTGGTTCTAAGAGAAACAGATGCTATTCAGGCTCAGATGGTTTGCAGTTTTTAATGTACTTGATCCAACTCACTAGCATCCTCTTTGTTTTATTTAAATTGGTTTATTTCCAACTAAGTTGAGGCTTTCCCAAAGCTCTAGTTCTAAGTTTACAGGAGAGTCCATGAGACTCCCAAGTCATTACTCTGCATCCAGGATTGTACTCCCTTGACCTAGGAAAGGTCTTCTCTACATGGCAAGGAAATCATCTGCTTTAGGAGGCTGAGAGCTGACACTTGCTGAGAAGGCTGGAATGGCTCAACTAAGCCATGACAATTAAAGAGGGATACTTGTGTGAGGTCACATGTCACAGTCAAATCACCAGTATATCCGTTAGGAATATGGGGCAGCTTTCAGAGGCTTCTGGTTTGTATCCAGATTCACATCTAGTCTAACATTGTGATGATCAGGGATATTGGCCTGTATGTTTTTTTGTGTGTGTGTGTGTCCTCGTCTGGTTTTGGTAATAAGATAATGTTAGCTTTTAAACATCAGTTTGGATATGTTTCCTCTCTTTGTTTTTTTGGAAGAGTTTGAGAAGGGTAGGTATTAAATCCTTTTTGAACGTTTGGTAGAATTCACCATTGGAGCTGTCTGGTTCTGGATTCCTGTTCCAGGGAAGTTTTTAATTACTTATTCAATATCCTTGCGAGTAATTGGTCTATTCAGATTTTCTCTTTTAAGAATCTGTTTTCAAAGGTTGTTTCCAGGAATTTATCCATTTCTTCAGGTTGACCAATTTGTTGACACTTAATTGTTTATAGTAGTCTCTTATGATCCTTTGTATTTCTTTGGTGTCAGTTGTAACTTACTCTCTTTCATGTTGGAGATTATTTATTTGAGCCCCTCTCTCTGTTTCTTTTGAAGGGCAGGGAAACTTCTCCTGGAAACTTACCCCACTTGGCTTTTTCTCATATCTCATTGGTTAACACTGAATCACTTGTTAATGCCTAAATTGATTATTTACTTACAAAGCTAGATGAGACCATGATGATTGGCAGAGGGAGAGGACCAGTTTCCTTCAAAGAATGTTATCGAGAGGAAGATACCCGAATAAAATATGCTGTTAGGAAGGAAGAAGGAAAGTGGATGGTGTGTAGGCAATTACCAGTGTCTACTATATTTCTAAAGTGCTTGCTGCATTCCCATAAGTAGTATGTGAATCCTTAATTGTCAGGGCTTCTGTTTGTTTTTGCCAATCTATTGAGCATAAAATGGTGCCCTTTGTTGTATTCTTTGGCATTTTTGTTCTCAGTGGGTTGTACACCCTTCCAGACGTTTACTGGCCCTTTGGGTTTTCCCTTCTGTGAAATGCCTGATTTATGTTCTTTGTCTTATATTCTCATGACTAATTTGTATTTTTCTTATTGATTTATAGCGGTTTTAAAAATATGTTCCTTATAACAATTATAAGGTTGTCGTGGAAGTGTCTTCTGCCAATGAATGGCTTGTCTTTTTATTTCTGGTTTTTTTTTTTTTTTAAGATTTTATTTATTCATTTGACAGAGAGAGATCACAAGTAGGTGGAGAGGCAGGCAGAGAGAGAGAGGAGGAAGCACGCTCCCCACTGAGCAGAGAGCCCAATGCGGGGCTCAATCCCAGGTCCCTGGGATCATGACCTGAGCCGAAGGCAGAGGCTTTAACCCACTGAGCCACCCAGGCACCCCTATTTCTGTTTTAATTTAAAAAAAAAAAAGTTTTCATAACTTAAAAATTTGTACATTTTGTATCACATTCAGAAAATTATTTTTTGTAGCATGGTCATATAGATACTATTTTAAAGTCGTCTTTATCTTACTGAATTTTAAGTGAATATCAACCTTTTATATAGTATATACTAGCAGTTTCTAAAGTGATGGGGACCCTTCCATAGGATCTGTAAGATTAAAACCATGTTTATGGTGATATTAAGATGCTATATGTCTTTTTCACTCTTATTCGTTATACATGTAGAGTCTCACAGAGACTACATGACCTGTGATATCACAGCAAATTGAAAATGCCAAAGCAAAACTAGAAACCCAGTTTGTCTTTTATGTCAGGCATTCACGTGGCTTGCTGAGATGTAAAATAATGGTGTCTTTTGAATATATCTTTTCCTTGTTTGAGAAATAGTCCCTCCCCCACAAAATATACTTTTTTATGTAGATGTGTATTGGATTATTATTATTTTATTTTATATTTTATATTTATTTTTAAAAGATTTTATTTATTGAGAGAGAGAGAGAGATCACAAGTGGGTAGGGGAGGGATTAAGGGAGAAGCAGACTCCTTGCTAAGCAGTGAGCCCAGGCAGAACTTTATCCTAGGTCCCTGGGATCACGACCTGAGCTGAAGGCAGATGCTCAACTGACTGAGCCACCCAGCTGCCCTGTACTATTGTTATTTTTAAATGAATTTATAAATTAAAGTTTTTTTTTAAAGTTTTTATTTATTTATTTGACAGACAGATATGACAAGTAGGCAGAGAGGCAGGCAGAGAGAGAGGGGTGGGGGGGGATGCAGCCTCCCTGCTGAGCAGAGAGCCCAGTGTGGGGCTTGATTCCAGGACCTGGGATCATGACCTGAGCTGAAGGCAGAGGCTTTAATCCACGACCACCCAGGTGCCCCTAAAGTTTTGTTTTAATTTCTAACATATTAAACATTGAGAAATATAACTTACATCAATAAAAGCCCTTTGGAGAACTCATTAATTTTTAAGAATATAAAGGAGTCCTGAAATGTCTTTTGAGGAGAGAGAGGCAAGATGGTGAGGGGTAGCAGACTGAAATGACATCAGGTCATAGGAGTTCAGCTAGATAGTTCCCAAACCATTCTGAACACCTATAAACTCAACAGGAGATCAAAGAGAAGAAGAGCAGCAATTCTAGGAACAGAAAATCGACCACTTTCTGAAAGCTAGAATGTGCGAAGTGAATCTGAAACCACGGGAAGATAGACTGCAGGGGAATGGGCTGGCTCCCAGCAAGCTGTGGAACAGTGAAGCACAAAATCAGAACTTTTAGAAGTCTGCTCCACTTAGGGACGTCACTCTGGAGGTTAAGCAAGGGTGGAGCCCTCTTGGGGACAGTGTGGTCTGAGGTTCTGTGGGGTCACAGAAAGATATGAGGTGTCTGAGTGAGGCAAAGCTGCCAGGTATCGGAGGAGGGAAGCCAGCTACAGAGACAGAGCCCAGTAGTGGGCTCTCACATCAGGGTTACCTTAAACCGTGATCCATGGCACAGTTGGACCACTGCTCTTTGAGCAGGGACCACACAAATGGCAGGTCCAGGGAGACTCACCTTCCTCCTTTGGAGGAGCAGCGTGGCAGGAATCTGCTGGATTTACAGACACCAAATGGGGCCGCGTGCCAGAGGCAGAAATGCTCGGTCACAGACCGGGTGAGCTTGGAGTGCGGCCAGAGACCAGGGAGATGGGAGTGGCTGACCCCTTTTCTCTGAGGGTGTACTGAGGAGTGGCACCTTGAGCTCTTAGCTCCTCTGGGCTGGAGATTGGAAGGCCGCCATTATCATTCCCATCCTCCAGAGCTTTACAGAAAGTGGAAAACGTTAAGGAACAAAAACTCCCAAGAGTGAAACTGAGCAGATTTCTTAGCCTGGCCCCTGGCAAGGGCGGTACAATTCCACCTCGAGCAAAGACATTTGAGAATCACTGCAACAGACCCCTACTGCAGAAGATCAGCAAGAACAGCCAAGACCAAGTTCACCAATCAGTGAGAACTGTAGAACTCTAGAGCTAAGGGAAAGCAATGCATGGAATTCATGGCTTTCTCCCCATGAGAAAGTCTTTCTCCCTTTAGTCTTGCAAAGTTAAATTGGATTTTTTTAATTTTATTTTTTCTTATTCTAATTTTTAAAAAAATTTTCCTCTTTCCTCTTTTAACATTTTTTAAATAGTTTATCTTAACAATACCTTTCAAAAAAATCTTTTAAACCTTCATTATTATAGTCATTTTATTTTTTATCATTTTATCATTTATTTTATCCTTCATTGTATTTAACCTTATTTTTTATATACATATGGGTTTTTTTTTTCCCTAAAAAACTTTAGGATACAATTTATTTTAATAGATCAAAATATACGCTAAATCTAACACAGGGCTTTTTTCTAGTCTCCAGCCTGAGCACATTCTCTACCCCCACCCTTTTTCTTCTTCTTCTTCTTTTTTTTTTTTTTTCCAACCAACACATCAATTTCTTTTTTAGAATTTTTTTTTAAAAGATTTTATTTATTTTATTTGGCAGAGAGAGAGATCACAAGTAGGCAGAGAGGCAGGCAGAGACAGAGGGGAAAGCAGGCTCCCTGCTGAGCAGAGGGCCCGATGTGGGGCTTGATCCCAGGACACCAAGATCATGACCTGAGCCGAAGGCAGCGGCTTAATCCACTGAGCCACCCAGGCGCCCTCTTTTTTAGAATTTTTTAAAAAATTTTCAACTTTACAGTCGTATTCCATCCCTTCATCGTGTTCCCCCTATTTATATATATATATATAAGTTTTTCTTTCTTTAAAATTTTGGGAGGTGGTTTCTTCTTAGAGAGTAAAATACACTCAAAATCAAGTGGGTGGCTCTGTTCTAGTCACCAGTCTAGTGCGTGTGTGTATACACACACACACACACGCACACACACACACATACGTACATATATGTGTGTGTGTGTGTATATATATATATATATTTTTTTACATATATATATATATATTTTTTTAATTTCTTTTTACCTTCTTACTTCTCCCCCCAGTTTGGGGTCTACTCTGATTTGGTTAGTGTACATTTTTCTGGGGTCTTTTCCACCCTTTTAATATTTTATTCTCTTGTTCATATATTCCTACCTGGATAAAATGACAAGACAGAAAAACTCACCACAAAAAAAAGAACAAGAGGCAGTAATGATGGCTAGGGACCTAATCAATATGGACATTGGTAATATGTCAGATATAGAGCTCAGAATGACGATTCTCAAGGTACTAAGTGGGAAAAAAAAGGAATGGAAGATATTAGAGAAACCCTGTCTGGAGATGTAGAAGCGCTTTCTGGAGAAATAAAAGAACTAAATCTAACCAAGCTGAAATTTAAAAAGCTATTAATGAGGTGCAATAAAAAAATGGAGGCTCTTACTGCTAGGATAAATGAGGCAGAAGAGAGAATTATTGATATAGAAGACCAAATGACAGAGAATAAAGAAGCTGAGCAAAAGAGAGACAAACAATGACTGGACCACGAGGGAGAATTCAAGAGATAAGTGATACCATAAGATGAAACAATATTAGAATAATTGTGATTCCAGAAAAAGAAAAAAGAGAGAGAGGGGCAGAAGGTAGTATATTGGAGCAAATTATAGTAAAGAATTTCTTTAAATTAAAAAGAATTTCTTTAATTTGGCAAAGGGAACAAGCATCAAAATCCAGGAGGCACAGAGAAGCTTCCTCAAAATCAATAAAAATAGGTCCACACCCCATCATCTAATAGTAAGACTTACAAGTATTAGTGACAAAGAGAAAATCCTGAAAGGAGCTTGGGACAAGAAATGTGTAACATACCATGGTCAAAATATTAGATTGGCAGCAGACTTATCCATAAAGACCTGGCAGGCCAGAAAGAACTGGCATGATATATTCAGAGCACTAAATGAGAAAATCATGCAGCCAAGAATACTATATCCAGCGAGGCTATCATTGAAAATAGAAGGAGAGATAAAAAGTCTACCAGGACAAAAAAAATTTAAAAGAATTTGCAAATACCAAACCAGCCCTACAGGAAATACTGAAAGGGGTCCTCTAAGCAAAGAGAGAGCTTAAAAGTAGTAGATCAGAAAGGAACAGAGACAATATACAGTAACAGTTACCTTATAGACAATACAATGGCACTAAATTAATATCTTTCAATAGTTACTCTGAATGTAAATCAAAAGACACAGGGTATCAGAATGGGTAAAAAAACAAGACCCATTGATACTCAGGATACAAGAAACTCATTTTATATGCAAAGACATTGCCAGATTTAAAGCGAGGGGGTGGGAAACAATTTACCGTGCTAATGGACATCAAAAGAAGGCTGGGGTGGAGATCCTTATATCAGATAAACTGG
The DNA here is from genome assembly GCF_020171115.1 of Neogale vison. Lineage (NCBI taxonomy): Eukaryota > Metazoa > Chordata > Mammalia > Carnivora > Mustelidae > Neogale > Neogale vison. Next base: position 39,574,586 of record NC_058098.1, read on the forward strand.
ATTTTAAACCAAAGACTATAATAAGAGATGAGGAAGGACACTATATCATACTTAAAGGGTCTGTCCAACAAGACAATCTAACAATTTTAAATATCTACGCCCCTAATATGGGAGCAGCCAACTATATAAACCAACTAATAACAAAATCAAAGAAACACATCAACAGTAATACAATAATAGTAAGGGACTTTAACAGCACCCTCACTGAAATGGACAGATCATTCAAGCAAAAGATCAACAAGGACATAAAGGCTTTAAATGACACACTGGACCAGATGGATGTCACAGATATATTTACAACATTCCATCCCAAAACAGCAGAATACACACTCTTCTCTAGTGCACACAGAACATTCCTCAGAATAGATCACATCCTGGATCACAAATCAGGTCTCAACCAAAACCAAAAGATTGGGATCATTCCCTGCATATTTTCAGACCACAATGCTCTGGAGCCAGAACTCAGTCACAGGAGGAAAGTTGGAAAGAACTCAAATACATGGAGGCCAAAGAGCATCCTAATGAAGAATGAATAGGTCAACCAGGAATTTAGGGAGAATTTTTTAAAAATCATGGAAAGAAATGAGAATGAAAACACAACTGTTCAAAATCTTTGGGACACAGCAAAGGAAGTCCTGAGAAGAAAGTATATAGTAGTACAAGCTTTTCCCAAGAAACAAGAAAGATCTCAAGTATACACCCTAACCCTACACCTAAAGAAGCTGGAGAAAGAACAGCCAAGAAATCCTAAACCCAGAAGGAGAAGAGAAGTAGTAAAGATCAGAGCAGAAATCAATGAAATAGAAACCAAAAGAATAGTAGAACAAATCAACGAAACTAGGAGCTGGTTCTTTGAAAGAATTAATAAGATGGATAAATCCCTGGCCAGACTTATCAGAAAGAAAAGAGAAAGGACCCAGACAAATAAAATCATGAATGAAAGAGGAGAGATCACAACCAACACCAAAGAAATACAAACAGTTATAAGAACATATTATGAACAAGTATATGCCAACAAATTTGAGAATCTGGAAGAAATGGATGCATTCCTAGAGACATGTAAATTACCAAAACTGAACCAGGAAGAAACAGAAAACCTGAAACAGACCATAACCAATAAGGAGATTGAAGCAGTCATCAAAAATCTCCCAGAAGGGGCGCCTGGGTGGCTCAGTGAGTTAAGCCACTGCCTTCGGCTCAGGTCATGATCTCACGTTTCTGGGATGGAGTCCCGCATCGGGCTCTCTGCTCAGCAGAGAGCCTGCTTCCCTCTCTCTCTCTCTCTGCCTCCCTCTCTGTCTACTTGTGATCTCTCTCTCTGTCAAATAAATAAATAAATAAATACATCTTTAAAAAAAAAAAAAAAATCTCCCAGAAAACAAGAGCCCAGGCCGGACGGCTTCCCAGGGGAATTCTACCAAACATTTAAAGAAGAATTAATACTTATTCTTCTGAAACTGTTCCCAGAAATATAAATGGAAGGAACACTTCCAAACTCATTTTATGAAGCCAGCATGATCTTGATCCCAAAACCAGATGAAGACCCCATCAAAAAAGAGAATTACAGACCAATATCCTTGATGAACACAGATGCAGAAATTCTCACCAAAATATTAGCTAATAGGATCCTACAGTACATTAAAGGAGTATTCACCATGGCCAAGTGGGATTTATTCCTGGGCTGTAAGGTTTGTTCAACATCCCCAAATCAATGTGATATAATGCATTAATAAAAGAAAGAACAAGATCCGAATGATAATAGATGCTGAAAAAGCATTTGACAATGTACAGCCTCCTTTCTTGATCAAAACTCTTCACAGTATAGGGATAGAGGGTACATACCTCAATATCCTCAAAGCCATTTATGAAAAACCCACAGTGAATATCATTCTCAATTGGGAAAAACTGAGAGCTTTTCTTTTTTTTTTTTTTCCAATTTATTTATTTTCAGAAAAACAGTATTCATTATTTTTTCACCACACCCAGTGCTCCATGCAAGCCGTGCCCTCTATAATACCCACCACCTGGTACCCCAACCTCCCACCCCTCCGCCACTTCAAACCCCTCAGATTGTTTTTCAGAGTCCATAGTCTCTCATGGTTCACCACCCCTTCCAATTTACCCAAAAGCACATACCCTCCCCAATGTCCATAACCCTACCCCCCTTCTCCCAACCCCCCTCCCCCCAGCAACCCACAGTTTGTTTCGTGAGATTAAGAGATTAAGAGTCACTTACGGTTTGTCTCCCTCCCTATCCCATCTTGTTTCATGGATTCTTCTCCTACCATTCTTCTCCTTCACTTAAGCCCCCATGTTGCATCACTACTTCCTCATATCAGGGAGATCATATGATAGTTGTCTGGGAAAAACTGAGAGCTTTTCTGCTAAGATTGGGAACATGGCAGGGATGTTCACTATCACCACTGCTTTCAACATAGTACAGAAGTCATAGCCTCAGCAGTCAGACAACAAAAAGAAGTTAAAGGTATCCAGATTGTCAAAGAAGAAGTCAAACTCTCACTCTTTGCAGATGATATGATACTTCATGTGGAAAACCCAAAAGACTCCCCTCCAAAACTGCTAGGACTCATACAGGAATTCAGTAAAGTGTCAGGATATAAAATCAATGCACAGAAATCAGTTGCATTTCTATATACCACCAACAAGACAGAAGAAAGAGAAAATTAGGAGTCGATCTCATTTATAATTGCACCCGAAACCATAAGATACCTAGGAATACCTAACCAAGGAGGCAACAAATCTGCACTCAGAAAAACTATAAAGTACTCATGAAAGAAATTGAGGAAGACCTAAAGAAATGGAAAAGCATTCCATGCTCCTGGATTGGAAGAACAAATATTGTGAAAATGTCTATGCTACGCAAAGCAATCTACACATTTAATGCAATCCCTATCAATATACCATCCATTTTTCCAAAGAAATGGAACAAATAATCCAAAAATCCATATGGAATCAGAGAAGATCATGAATAGCAAAAGGAATGTTGAAAAGACAGCCGAAGTTGGTGGCATCACAATTCCAGACCTTAAGCTCTATTACAAATCATCAAGACAGTATAGTACTGGCACAAAAATGACACATGGATCAATGAAACAGAATAGAGAGCCCAGAAATGGACCCTCAACTCTATGGCTAACTAATCTTCAACAAAGCAGGAAAGAATGTCCAATGGAAAAAAGACAATGTCTTCAACAAATGGTGTTGGGAGAATTGGACAACCACATGAAGAAGAATGATACTGGACCATTTCCTTACACTATACACAGAAATAGACTCAAAATGGATGAAAGACCTCAATGTGAGACAAGAATCCATCAAAATCCTTGAGAAGAACACAGGCAGCAACCTCTTTGACCTCAGCCACAGCAATTTCTTCCTAGGAACATCACTAAAGTCAAGGGAAGCAAGGGCAAAATGAATTATTGGGACTTCATCAAGATCAAAAGCTTTTGCACTGCAAAGGAAATAGTCAATAAAACCAAAAGACAGCTGACAGAATCGGAGAAGATATTGGCAAATGACATATCAGATAAAGGGCTAGTATCCAGAATCTATAAAGAACTTATCAAACTCAACATCCAAAGAACAAATAATCCAATTGAGAAATGGGCTGAGGACATGAACAGACACTCCTGCAAAGAAGACATCCAGATGGCCAACAGGCACATGAAAAAGTGCTCAGCATCACTTGGCATCAGGGAAATACAAATCAAAACCACAGTGAGATACCACCTCACACCTCACACACTATGTCAGACTGGCTAAAATTAACAAGTTAGGAAATGACAGGTGATGATGACGATGTGGAGAAAAGGAACCCTAGTACAGTGTTGGTTGGACTGCAAGCTGGTGCAGCCACTCTGGAAAACAGCACAGAGGTTCCTCAAAAAGTTGAAAATAGAGCTACCGTATGACCCAGCAATTGCACTACTGGGTATTTATCCTAAAGATATAAATGTAGTGAAGCAAAGGGGCACATGCACCCAAATATTTATAGCAGCAATGTCCACAATAGTCAAACTATGGAAAGAACCTTGATGTCCATCAACAGATGAATGAATAAAGAATAAGTGATACACACACACACACACACACACACACACACACACACACACACAGGAATACTATGCAGCCATCAAAAGAAATGAAATCTTGCCATTTGCAATGACTTGGATGGAACTAAAGGGTATTATGAAGAGCAAAATAAGTAAATCAGAGAAAGACAATTGTCATATGATCTTCCTGATATGAGGAATTTGAGAAGCAGAATGGGATGTTTGGGGGATAGGGAAGAAAAAAATGAAACAAGATGGGATTGGGAGAGAGACAAACCATGAGACTCTTAATCTCACAAACAAACTGAGGGTTGCTGGGGGCAGGGGAATGGAGAGGGTGGTTGAGTTATGGACATTGGGGAGGGTATGTGATATGGTGAGTGCTGTGAAGTGTATAAGCCTGACGATTCATAGACCTGTACCCCTGGGGCAAATAATACTTTATATGTTAATAAAAATATTTTTAAAAATTAAAATATTAAAAAACTAAAAAAAAGAATATGAAGAAGTCCTGAAACCAAATTTGTGAACTCTTGCTATATATGAACAGTAGCTTTTAATTTATGAATTTCCTTACCTTGTAGCCATGTGTCAAAAATTAGAACATTTGCTTCATTGTCCTTGGAAAAATATGATTTGGAAAACAGTTCTGTTCTCATAGACATCTATGTATTAGTTAAAGTAGAGTAAAGTAGAGTAAAAATAATTAAGTAGAATTTTCTGTAATTTTTATTACCCATCTAATGCAATCTTCCATTAGCCCAATGAGTACTGTAAAATTACAGAAAGAACGTAAGTTTTGGTGTCAGATAGATGTGGACCTCTGTAGCTTAACCTATTAAGTAAGTGTATCTAAATCTGAGCTACTTGGAGCACACGGGTGGCTCAGTCAGTTAAGGACCTGCCTTCCATTCAAGTCATGGTCCCAGGGTCCTGGGATTGAGCCCATCACAGGCTCCCTGCTCAGCGGGGGGACTGATGCTCTGTCTCCCTCTGCCTCTGCTCCTGTGCTCTCTCATACTCTCTCTCTCCTCTCAAATAAATAAATAAATAATAAAATCTTAAACAAAATCAATCCCAGCTTCTTGAACTGGGTTCAGAAGAAAAAGAATACTTATTTTTTAGTGTTGTAATGCAGATTAAATGTTTATATAGTGTCTAAATATCAAGAACAGAGTTGGTACTCAATAAAAAGTAGCTGCTACTATGTAAGCATATTGTTTTAGAATGTATTGTATAAATTATTATGTTCTTTTAAGATCATTTTGAAACCCTATACATGTAATCAATAAAATAAAAGTTAAAGTAAAAGGTACTATTCATTACCTATCACATTACAGAATAATGTTTTAAATGTTAAGTAATGTGGGAGAGAATGAGGTGACAGAGAGTGTAACATGGTAACTTTATGGAAATATATATCAAGGACCTTAATGATCCATCTACTTTTTTTTTTTTTAAGATTTTATTTATTTATTTATTTGACAGAGAGAGAGAAAGATCACAAGTAGGCAGAGAGCGAGAGAGGGAAGCAGGCTCCCTGCTGAGCAGAGAGCCCAATGTGGGACTTGATCCCGGGATCCTGAGATCATGACTTGAGCCAAAGGCAGCGGCTTAACCCACTGAGCCACCCAGGTGCCCCAATCCATCTACTTTTAACTGATTTCTACTCTAGGAAGCTATTGTCTTTTTTTTTCCCCTTAAGATTTAATTTATTTGAGAGAGAGGGAGAGAAAGAGTGGGAGAGAAAGGGAGGGAGAAAGAGAGAGTGAGCCAGTAGGGCTTGGGGCAGAGGGAGACACTTCTCTCTTAGTACAGAGCCTGACCCTGGGTTGGATCCCAGGACCCCTAGATCATGACCTGAGCTGAAATCAAGAATTGGACACTTAAGTGACTGAGCCAGGTGCCCCTCTAGGAAACTATCTTAAGGAAATTGTAAGAATGATGTTCATTGCTGATTTACTTTTAATAGGAAAGAAAATGGAATCTACCAGTAAGTTGTCCATCAAGTGAATTATGTGATTTCTATGGAGATGATCCTTTTGCAACCATTTAAAAAATGTTTCCAGAGGTTTTTATGGATGACACAGGAGTAAATTGATTATATAATTGTGAGAAAATCAGGATATAAAAATGTGTATGTGTTTCAGTGATATTGAAAACAAAATAGAAATAGGAAAAAATAGAAAAGAAGGTTATATATCAAAGTATTAACAGTGGTTATCACTTATCTGAGACTTGCAGGTTTTTTTTTTTACAGTAAATATGTATTTTTTTCAACATCAAAATTTTATTTAAAAAAATCTTTGGTAAAGTTTAGCTATTTTCCATCTCAGCCTTAGGATCACTGGGGGTTGGAGAGGATTCTTTTATGACAATAGAATCTTTGATCAGTGTTAGGGAGGGAGTATAGTCCAATTGGCTGTGTGTCTTTCTCATTAGGAAAAGCATGGTTTGAGACAGAGGATACTGACTCAGCTGCACCTCAAGAACAACTGTTGGATCTTAATTAAGTGGACTGTTCTTCTGACTGCCCAGTGTTGCGGCTGAGGTCTTTGACTTTGTAGCCAGACCTCTGGTTCATTGCCCAGTTCTGCCACTTGTCCCAGCTGAGTTAATTTGTGGATGAATTATGTAACCTGTGTGTGCTTGCGTGAATATTGCCAACTATAAATTGAGAGTAATAATGTTGTCTATGCCATGGGGTTTTTATGATACTTAACTGAGATATTATATTTAAAACCCTTATTAATAGTGTTAACCCCATAATGAATTCTTACTATTTCAGTTATTATAGCTCTTACTATTAGTTAAAGTAGCTAATTATAGTAGTTAACAGTGTCCTAAAGTAAAAACAGTAGTGTATTTTGTTCATGAATCTCAGTAATTAAGAGTTCATTTCTGTCCATGTGGCATCACCTTAGTGGCTCACCTGAGGGCTGTGGGAATCAACTTTCAAGATGGTTCATTCAAAAAATTTCTCCGGACTTCCCCTAAAAGCTCAGCCAGGGCTGTGTGCCCTAGACCTCTCTTCTTCCCTAAGTGAGCTTCTTGGACTGCACAGGCTTCTTCATGGTATGATGGTGGAGTTCTAAGAGTAAGCATCTCGAGAGAAACAGAAGTGTATCACACTTTAAAAACTTGTCCTCAATAGTCACCTACTATTATTTTAATTAGTCAAAAATCTGTCCAGATTTAAGAGAAAGGAACATAGATGGCCACCCACCCCCAACCTTTCCATGGGAGAAGTGTCAAAGTCACATTGAAGAGTATGAAAACTGGGAGGTACTGTTGCAGCCATTGTTGAGAAATACAGTTTTCCACAATCATAGTCTACTGACCTATTAGATAACATAATTTCTGGGCTTTCTCAACCACCGGCAGTAGCAATCTGGTGTATCAAAATCTGGTATCAAAACAATCTTAGTACTTTTTACAACATGGTTATGGGTGACTTTTAATTTCTTTTTAATACTTTTCTATATTTTCTGCTTTTTTCTACTTTTTTCAGTGTTGAACACTTACTGCTATAATAAACTTTAAATGAAAAGTTTACCAATTTTTCCAGCATATAAAGATATTGTATATTCTGTCAATACAGAATTTCTGTATGGAATTTAAGTCGAAGTTGAATATCTGTTACACTCCTTTCTTCTCAATTTGATCATATGTCTGGAAGCTGTGACTTCTAAAATAGAAGAAGAAGAAAAAAAAAAGACTCTATTCACAGATATTTCTAGGTGAAATGTAGGGTACCTCAGGGCAAACTTCACTTGCTATATATAACTCATAAATCCATAAAATGTAGTCCTTACTGTGTTATCCTAAGGGCTGTGGGTTGCAAACAACTGATGAGCTGTTGCTGGCTTTTACTGCTGGTGAACTTGGACAGAGAGCAATTTCTATTCATTATCAAGGCACACAGTAAATATGTGAGTACATTTGATATTGATAAGATCCATGCAAATGAACTTGAAAATAAGGCAGCACTCTTGAGATTTTTGGGCAATGGCCAAAGAGGCCGTTTTGTCCAAAAAAACTTTGGATCTGCCCTGATCTCACACAGTGTTTTCTCTCTGACTTACATGTGTCTTATTCTCAAAGATGCCAGGCATAGTTCTTTGAAATATTCAAGTTATCTTTGCAGCTCTAATATATTTCCTCCCTTAAAATGGGTAAATTCTTCATTTTAAAAAGGAAAGGCCATTTCAGGTTTGAGGCGTAAAAAAGAGTGAAACATGGAAGTGAAGGATCAGTTTCAAAGAGAAATAATACTTTATAACAATTTGGTTTACTTTCAAGTGTCAGGTGTTGTTGTATACATAGACGACATAGTAAAGTACTCAGGTAAACAGTGGACTGAATGTCATACTGGGACTTAAAAGGCATTAATGCAACTTCTCAAGTACATTAATTTAGTCCTGGGGACAGTTTACAAGATAGCAGATTTTTGGCTCAAATATAATTTTCATTTATTGAACATGTATTATGTTCCAGGTCATTTCCTAAGTACTTTACTTACATTAATTCATTTGATTTACTCAACCACCCTCTGAGGTGGTTAATGCCATTATCATCTCCTTTTACAGCCTAGAGCAAAGTGGTTAAAAACTTGCCCAAGGACACACAGTACTGCAATCAGTCAGGCTTTGTATTCATACTGACTGGCTCTAGCTAGAACCCAGGTTCTTACCCACTGTGCTCCTGATTGTCTTGCAGATGAGCTTAATTAAAGTTATAGTGCTTGGAAATTTTTGTTTTAGTTCAACAGACTATAAGTAAGTATTTGCAGGAGATTCTTTGAGAGTTTACATACAAAAACCAAAGGGGCAAAGCAGATCTCAGAAAGGGAGGTTAGGCAGTAAATTATTAAACTGCTCAACTTTCTTTACATCTGGAAGTCAAGTCTAATGTGTTCAGAATCTGGGCAAGGGCTTGATACCTTACACTATTTGTAACAAGAATTTGGGCAAGTCACTTCATCTCTTTCGGGTTTACTAACAGCTGCCCCACGAGCCTCAAGGGGTTGTTAGAAAGGGCAAATAAATTATTGTGGTTATCAAATCTGGTTGCAAGCTATAAAGTTCTCATTTTCTGTTAGTTGTTGCTGTGATCAGGCATCACTTATTTTAGAAAAGCATTTCAGAAATACCTACTTTTAGAAATAGCATTTTGGTAGTTTTCCCCACATTTAATACAGGTATGCCAAATGTTTAGCATGGTGCTTATTTATGGTCACACTTAATAGAATCTAATAATTATTACTTAATTCTAGCAGGCATCTTTGATTTGGGGGAGCAATAAAAGGAAAATATCTCTTGGACAGGACAGATGCTGCTGAACTGAGATCCGAAATGTGTATTCTTGGCCATCCTTAATTGGCAGGGGCTGTAGTGTACTGAGGACATTTGGGAAATGTAATTCACATTTTCAGTAATAATAATCCCTCTCATTTATACTCTCTATTTTGTACACTTGTGTCAAGGCTGATCTATTCATGGTGGCTCTCTGAGGATGGTTAAGTGTTTTGAGGTCACATCCAGGTTTGATGAGATAGGGTGTTACGATCATTGTTTTCCAGGAGGGAGGAGTATTTGCTATCCCTAAACTATCCTATAAAGTGTTTCAGATACTTTTCTTCTTCTTTTTTTTTTTTTTTTTTTAAAAGATTTTCTTTATTTATTTGTCAGAGAGAGAGGGAGAGAGAGCGAGCACAGGCAGACAGAGAGGCAGGCAGAGGCAGAGGGAGAAGCAGGCTCCCCGCCGAGCAAGGAGCCTGATGGGGGACTCGATCCCAGGACGCCGGGATCATGACCCGAGCCGAAGACAGCTGCTTAACCAACTGAGCCACCCAGGCGTCCCTCAGATACTTTTGATTCTACTTCTTAATCACACCCTCAACTGCAGCCCTTGACCTTTGTCAGGGTTTACAGTGTTTTCTGATAATACAAAGAAATGGAGACTGTGACCCCTTTTCTATCATCTCTGTATTTTTATCACTGGCACAGGCTGTCAGGCTTTGTATATGCCCCTTCTCAAGTCTCAGCCCTTGCCTTGAAATCTTGTATGGACCTGGACACATAGTAGATGGTGCATACATTTTTTATGGAATTAAATTTTAGTGAATTAAAAATTCCCTCCTAACTGATTGATGCTTAAGGATAAAAACCTGAACCCTTAAAACTGGAGCTGTGAGCACTTTCCCCGTTCTTCCAAAAGACGAGATACTTCAATTTCCCTAGGTGGAAAGGAGGCACAGAGTAATTTTTAACCGCCCGGTATGGTTCTCAGACAAGACTAGCCAGCTATTTAGAAACTCTGAAGGCTTTCTGAGCAGGATGCCGAAAAACGGAGCCAATAGTTAATCCAGTGACCGTGAGGAGTAAGAGAGGAAAAAGGTTCAGTAGATAGGAATGCATGCTTCTTTCCACTACATTTTTCTGACATTTAGTCGTCTTTTGTTTTGTCCACAGTTCACCTTAACCTTATATTTTCTTTGTGTATGCCCAGCACAAGTTTATTTTCTAGATCCCCTTTATTGACACTGCTGATTTATCTGCACATTTCACTTCCTTTTCTAGCTGCTTAATAAAGGTCATGTTTATAGCTTTAGTATTGATGATGTGCCCAGTAGGCCCAGGTGTCAGCTTCCATAATGTCCAATAGAATCCCTTTCCATAAGACGAAATCCTAGGATTCCATTCTGGAGTATGTGAGTTTTCATAGCTCCAAGTAATGACTTTTTATCTGCAGAAATCTATACCACGGTAATAATAACTTACTACATACTGTCCATTGTCACGAAATTGATCTTTTCTTTTTATTTTTTTTATTAACATATAATGTATTATTAGCCCCAGGGCTATAGGTCTGTGAATCGTCAGGCTTACACACTTCACAGAACTCACCATAGCACATACTCTCCCCAATGTCCATAAACCAACCACCCTCTCCCTACCCCCTTCACCCCTGAAATTGATCTTTTTAAAATGAACAATTTAATGGCATGTAGTATGTTCACAATGTTGTGCAATCACCACCACCTCCATCTAGTTGCAAAACATTTCATCACTTCAAAAGGAAACTCATACCCATTAAACCAACATTTCTCTCACCTCCCCCAACTCCTGGTGACCACCAGTCTGCAGTCTGTTTCTATGGACCTGCCAGTCTGGATATTTTACATAAATGGGATCATGTGTTTTGTGTCTGGCTCCTTTCGGTTTTCATGTTTTTGAGGTTCATATACCAATGTATATCAGTACTTCATCTGTGTTGTATGGCTGAATAATATTCCTTTGTGTGTGTGTGTGTGTGTGTGTGTGTGTGTATGCATATGTACACCAAACTTTATTTGCTCATTTATCTGTTGGTGAACATTTGGGTAATTTCTCATTTCTTTTGGGTATATACCTAGCAATAGAATTGCTATGTTGCCATAATTCTATGTTTAAGTTTTTCGGGAGCCACAGTGTTTGTACCATTTTACATTCCCACCAGCATTGTATGATGGTTCCAGTTTCTCTACACCTTTGTCAACACTTGTTATTTTACATTTTTGGTTATACCCACCCTAGTGTGTGTGAAATGGTATCTTATTGTGGTTTTGAATTGCATTTCCCTAGTAACTCCTAATGTTGAACATCTTTTCTTGTGCTTTTTTGCCGTTTTATATCTCTGTAGAAATGTCTTACTCAGATTTCTGCCCATTTTGATTGGATTATTTGCCTTTTTGTTTGTTGTTTTGACTTATAAATCTTTTGTGGGTTGTCTTTTCACTCTCTTAATATTCTCCTTTGATGCACTAAAGTTTTTCATTTTGAGGAAGTCCAGTTCTATTTATTTTTCTTTCATTGCTTGTGCTGTTGATATCATGGCTAGTAATCTATTGCCAAATCCAAAGGAGATACACTCCTTTAGTGTCTTCTAAGAGTTTTATAGATTTAGCTCTTATATCTAGTTTATACATTTGAACTTAAAGTTTATATACGGTGTGAGGTTTGGTCCAATTAATTCTTTTGCATATGAATAACCAGTTGTCCTAGTAGCATTGTTGAAGATACAACAAATTTCCACATCAGATGGTCTTGGTACTCTTGTCGAAACTCAATTAGCCACAAATGTTTGGGTTTAATTCTGAACTCTCAGTTCTATCCCACCGATTTGTAAGTCTGTCCTCTGCCAGTACCATACTCTTTGGACTACTGTGTTATGAAATTAGGAAGTGTGAGTCCTGCTGGTTTATTTTATTTTATTTTTTCAATACTATTTTAACTATTTGAGGCCCCTTTATAATTCCAAATGAATTTGAGAATTGGCTTTTCCAATTATGCAAAAAAAAAAGTCATTGGAATTTTGATAGGGATTGAGTTTATAGACATATTCTAGGTAATTTTGATAGGCATTGAATTTACAGACATATTCTAGGTAATATTGCTATGTAATAATAATAATAAGACTTTCAATCCATTAATACAGGATATCTTTCTATTTTATTTAAGTCTTTATTTTTTTCAGTAATTTTTATAGTTTTTGTTATATAAATCTTTCACTCCTTGGTTAAATTTATTTCCAGGTATTTTATTATTTTGGATATGATTACGAATTCATTTGATTTCTTATATCTTCTTTGGGTTGTTCATTACTGGTGTATATGAACACAAGTGATTTTTATATTTCTTTTATTTGATGAAATCAGTTGTCACCTCTAGCAAATTTTTATGTGGCTTTTTTGGATTCTCTATATATGTAAGATCATGTTCATCTGCAAATAGAGATAGTTTTACTGCTTCATTTCCAATTCATATGCCTTTTATTTCTTTTTCTGACCTAGTTGCTCTGGTTAGAATTTGTAGTACAATGTTGAATAGCAGTGGTGATGCCTGCTGTAGGTTTTTTATAAATGTTCTTATCATTTTGAGGAAGTTCCCCTTTATCTTCAGTTTTTTGACTTTTTTTTTTTTTAAATCAAGAAACGTGCTAGAACTTCTTTCAAGATATGTCTCCAAAGGCAAAGGAAACAAAAGTGAAAATGAATTTTTGGGACTTCATCAAGATCAAAAACAGTCAACAAAACAAAGAGGAAATCCATGGAATGGGAGAAGATATTCGCAAATGACAGTACAGACACAAAGCTGATATCCAGGATCTATAGAGAACTCCTCAAACTTAACACACACAAAACAGATAATCACGTCAAAAAATGGGCAGAAGACATGAACAGACACTTCTCCAATGAAGACATACAAATGGCTACCAGACACATGAAAAGATGTTCATCATCACTAGCTATCAGGGAGATTCAAATCAAAACCACATTGAGATACCACCTTACACAAGTTAGAATGACCAAAATTAACAAGACAATAAATAATGTGTGTTGGAGAGGATGTGGAGAAAGGGGAACCCTCTTACACTGTGGGTGGGAATGTAAGTTGGTGTACCCACTTTGGAAAACAGGGTGGAGATTCCTTAAGAAATTAAAAATAGAGCTTCCCTATGACCCTGGAATTGTACTACTGGGTATTTACACCAAATACAGATGTATACAAATACATTACAGATGTAGTGAAAAGAAGGGCCATCTGTACCCCAGTGTTCATAGCAGACATGGCCACGGTCACCAAACTGTGGAAAGAACCAAGATGCCCTTCAGTGGACTAATGGATAAGGAAGATATGGTCCATATATACTATGGAGTATTATGCCTCCATCAGAAACATGGATGGGACTGGAAGAGACTCCCATCAACATGGATGGGACTAGAAGAGATTATGCTAAGTGAAGTAAGTCAAACAGAGAGAGTCAATTATCCTATGGTTTCACTTATTTGTGGAGCATAAGAAATAACACGGAGGACATGGGGAGATGGAGAGGAGAAGGGAATTGGGAGAAATTGGAGGGGAAGATGAACCATGAGAGACTATGGACTCTGAAAAACAATCTGAGGGTTTTGAAGGGGCAGGTGGTGGGAGGTTGAGTGAGCCTGATGGTGGGTATTATGGAGGGTATGTATTGCATGGAACACTGGATTTGGTACATAAAACAATGAATTCTGGTATACTGAAAAGAAATTTTTAAAAAAAGGTGCTAGATTTTGTCAAATGCCTTTTCTATATCAATTGAGATGATCATGTGTTTTTTTTTTCCTTTTGTACTATTAATATGATATATCACATTGATTGATTTCCTTAAATTGAACCAGTTTTGCCTTCCTGGGATAATCCTACTTAGTCATGGTGTATAATCCTCTTAATATACTATTGTTTTGGTTTGCTAGTATTTTACCAAGCATATTTTGCATTTATAATGAAAAAGCTATATTAGTCTGTAGTTTTCATTTTGTATAGTGTCCTTGTCTGACTTTGGTTTGAAGTAATCCTGGCCTTGCAGAAGGAGTTCACTTCACTCCTCTTCTATTTCTTATAAGAGGTTAAGAATTGGTGTTCACTGTTCTTTAAATGTTGGTGGAATTCACCAGTGAAGCCATATGGTCCTGGCCTTTTCTTTGTTGGGAGGTTTTTTGTTACTGATTCAATCTCTTGTTATAGATCTGCTGAGATTTTCTGTTTTGTTTATAGTCAGTTTTGGTAATTTGTGTATTTCTAGAAATTTGTCCATTTTATCTAGGCTACCCAGTTTTGGGGGTACACAGTTGTTCATAGTATCCTATTGTAATTATTTTTATTTCTCTAAATTTGGTAGTGAAGTCCCCACTTTCTGATTTTATTCATTGATTAGTCGTCTCCTTTCTCAGTCAAACTAAAAGTTTATAATTGTGTTAATGTTTTCAAATAACTAATTTTGGTTTCATTGACTGTTTTTCTGTTCTCTATTTCACTTATCTAAGCAGTGATCTTTATTATTTCCCTTATTCTACTAGCTCTGGGTCTGGTTTGCTATTGTTTTTATAGTTCCTTAAGATGTAAAGTTAGTTATAGATTTGAAATGTACATTTTTTAAAAAATTTCTTTATTTGAGAGAGAGAGAGCATGAGTGAGAAAGAACACCAGTTGGGGGAGGTAGAAGGAGGGGAAGAAGCAGACTCCCTGCTGAGTAGGGACCCCCCCCCCCCGCCACATGGGACTCAATCCCAGGACTCTGCGATTATGACCTGAGCTGAAGGAAGACACTTAACTGACTGAACCACCCAGACACCCCTGAAATTTATCTTTTTTTAATATATTCCTTTTCAGTATGAATTTCCTTCTGAGCACTGTTTCCACTGTTTACAAATTTTTTTTTTTAAGATTTTATTTATTTATTTGACAGAGAGAAATCACAAGTAGATGTAGAGGCAGGCAGAGAGAGAGAGGGAAGCAGGCTCCCTGCTGAGCAAGAGCCCGATGCGGGACCCGATCCCAGGACCCTGAGATCATGACCTGAGCCGAAGGCAGCGGCTTAACCCACTGAGCCACCCAGGCGCCCCCACTGTTTCCAAATTTTATCATGATGTATTTTCATTTCCATTTGTTTCAAAATATTTTCTGTTTCTGTTGTGATTTCTTTTTTGACCTAGTGGTTAGTTAAGATGTTGTTGTTTAATCTTTATGTATTTGTAAATTTTCTGGCTTTCTTTTGTCACTGATTATTAGTTTAATCCCATTGCGGTTAGAGAAGATACTTTGTATGTTTCAATCTATATAAATTATTGAGACACGTTTTGGGCCTAAAATGGTATATTTTGGAGGTGTTCCATGTGCACTTGGGAAGAATATTAATTCTGCTCTTGATGGTGGCATGTTCTGTATATGTCTAGTAGGTCCAGTTTAAGTATAATCTTAGTCAAAGCCTCTTATTCCCTTGTTGGCCTTATGTCTAGATGTTCTATTTATTGTTGAAAGTAGGATATTGAAATCTCCAACTATTACTTTTTAATTCTTTTGATTCTGTCAGTGTTTCCTTTGTATATTTTTGTTCTCTATTGTTATGTGAATATGTGTTTTATTATTTCTTCTTGATGTAGTGACCCTTTTTGTATTTATCTATCTTTTATCCATCATCTGGTTATCTATTATTCTCCTTTGTGGCTTGTTTAAATTTTTGGCTTAAAGTCTATTTTGTCTGATATTAGTATAACATCTCCTCTTTGGGATGCTACTTGCATGGAATATCCTTTTCTAGTATTTTCATTTTTAACTTATTTCTGTCTTTGGATCTAAAGGGAATCTCTTACCACAGGATCTGTTTGTATTATTATTTTTTTTTCTTTTAATCTATCCTACCAAACTCTGACTTTGGGGAGTTAATCATATATGGTTATGGTAACTACTGATAGGGAAGGGCTTTCATTTGCCATTTTGCTATTTGTTTTCTGTATGTCTGATAGCCCTTTTGTTGCTCATGCCCTCTATCATTGCCTTCTTTTCTACTTAATTCATTTTTTGTAGCATCCTGTTTTGATTCTCTTCTCATTTTTTGTATATATTTTTAAGACCTTTTTTTAGTGGTTTCTATGGGGATTAAACTTCCAACAATCTAGTTTGAATTGATAACAATTTAGGATTTATAGCATACAAAAACTGCACCTGTACAGCTATCTCCCTTATGTTGTTACTGTCATCACAAACTCCCATCTTTTTTTTTTTTTTTTTAAAGATTTTATTTATTTGACAGACAGAGATCACAAGCAGGCAGAGAGGCAGGCAGAGAGAGAGGAGGAAGCAGGCTCCCTGCAGAGCAGAGAGCCCGATGCGGGGCTCGATCCCAGGACGCTGGGATCATGACCCGAGCCGAAGGCAGAGGCTTTAACCCACTGAGCCACCCAGGCGCCCCACAAACTCCCATCTTTTTGCATTGTGTGCAACGATACCTTTTGATGAAAATTCAGGCTTGATTGTATAAGTTATGAGACTGGAAGCACTTTAAAGGCAAAGTTTTATTTCACTGGGTTTGGGAAGACTAACACAGGTCATAGTTATTGTTCTATGTGTTCACCTTTTAAATCCTATTGTAAATAAAAGGGGACTTACAAACAAAAAATACAATAATAACTTTTTAATATCCTGTGTGGTTAACTTTACCAGAGTTCTCTATTTCTTCATATTGTTTCAAATTGCTGTCTGGTATCCTTCCACTCTGCCTAAAAGGCTCCTTTTAGCATTTCTGTTAACTTCTTCTGTTGGTGGACTGTAGTTTCTTGTTTTTCTTGCATGTTTTATAGCTTTTCAGTTGAAAACTGGAAATTTTAATATTGTAATGTGGTAACTCCAGAAATCTGATTCTTCCCCTTTCTTTGGGCTTATTTATATTGCTTGATATATAACTCATTGTCTTGTGACTTTTTTTTAAGGGTGGAGGGGCAGAGGGAGAGGGAGAGCGAGAATCTCTCTAGGAGTTGGGGTTCTACCTCATTACCCTGAGATCATGACATAGGCCAAAGTCAAGAGTCAGATACTTAACTGCCTGAGCCACCCAGGCATTCCTGTTTTGTGATTGTTTTTGTGACTTTTCATTTAATTTTGTGAAGTGTGTATTCTTTGTCACATGTGATCTCTGAGGTCTCTATTCCTTTAGCTTGTGTTCAGCTAGTATCTTGAAAGAGATTAACTTAAATAGCAGGCAGGAAAAAAAAAAGACAGAAAGAACAACAACAATAAAAAAATCAAAACAGAAAGAAAAAAAGGAAAAGATACCCCTAGTCCTCTTCTGGTCTTTGCAAATTGCCTTTGCTAGGTGTCCCTTTTAACACCATCAGGCCATTTCTCATCTCTGGATTAGCCTTAACTTCTTGTTTGCACTGAGCCCACAGAGCAGTCAAAGGTAAAAAGCATTGGTTTGTTTGTTTGTTTGTTTCTTTCTTTCTTTTTCTTTTTTCTTTTTAGATTTTATTTATTTATTTGAGAGAGAGTGAGAGAGATCCCAAGGACAGATGGAGAAGCCAACTCCCAATATAGGGGTGACCCTGAGATCAAGACTGGAACTGAAGGCAGAAGCTTAACCAACTGAGCCACCTGGCGCCCCAAAGCACTGGTTTTTTATTAGGTCTTTTGTGGACACATGCTTTTTTTTTTTTTAAATTCTCCAGTATACATGACTGTTCTACATGCCCCATTTCCCCAAAAACTCTCTCCTCAGCTTCTTTCTTCCTATCTTTGGTTGCTGAATTGTATGTCTCAATTATAATATTTTGTTCCAGGTAGTTGTGGATTGTTTGTTTATCTGACTAGGAATTCGTGCCACTTTTCCACCCTTAGTGAATTCCCAGTTAGGCAAAACCAAGTCCGATGTTATCTGTTGTTCACCCAGGTATGACCGGGAAGATTAGAATAGGTTAATTTAATTCTTTGAAAGTAAGGGCTTCTGTATTTCTTCTAGAACCAAGGACCAGGGTTGCACAAGAGGGAAGCTAGCAGCCATCTTTAAGATCACTTTGAACAAGGATGGAGTAGGGGCAAGGGCAAATAAAAAATATCACAAATCTTTCCTGGCATTTTTAAGTTTCCTTTGTTTTGATTCAATGCTGACTTATTTAGTATAAACCTTGGACTAGTTCTCAGAATTCTGACAAAGTTGATTCTGATGTATGCTTGATTTCTTGATGTTTCTGTTGGGACATGGACTCTTGGAATTGTCTACTCTACCATGTTCAGTGATGTCACTCACAGTTACCTTCGGGGCCTTAGTTATCACATGACATGATACATGCTGATCTTTGAATACAGTGAAGGCCTACACCTATAAAGTCCTATTTCCCACTTACTTTTTTGCCCCTAATTTAATTATCTACATGTATTTGTTTTAGAATATAGATATTTCAAGGTCTTCTTTGTACCTTACCAAATCTACATCCTCATTAAAAAAGTATTTGAAATATAATTGAAAACTTATTAATAGAAATACACTCCATTTTTTTGCCACATAGTTTCAAATTAAATAAAGTGAAGATCATTTCAGAAGTAATTGTTGTGCAACTTAAAAAAAAATCGGCTACTGAAAATCAATTTGAATTGTTGACAATGATAAGATTTTTGAACAGAATGAAATATACACTCTTGTGAAGTTAAAACCAATTGTTTTATTGGTTGAATTTTTTCAGTGAGAAATAATTAGTACAGAATTTCAAGACTATAATAGAAATAAATAGAAATTAACTTTTCTCAGCCATTTTGAAAATGTCATTTTAAACTTTAATATTAGATTGCTATCAATACTTTACAGACTAATGTGGTTAAGGATGATTTGGGGGAAAGTATTAATGTATGAGTTGTATTGAATTCTCATGTTATATAGTCTAACTTAATAATCAGAAAGCAAAGTTACCTGAAAAAAAATATCAATGTTAAGGAATATAAAAAACACTAAGATAAATAATCAAAACGATACCTTTTGATGAAAATTCAGACTTGATTGTAGAAGTTATGAGACTGGAAGGACTTTAAAGGCAAAGTTTTATTTCACTGGGTTTGGGAAGACAGTGAACTCTTGAGATAAAGATTTGTTGTTGTTTTTTTTAATTGAACTTTTTTTTTTTAGAGTAGAGAAAATGTACATAAACTGTTTTATGTCCCAGTGAGAGGAAGTGAAGCACAAAAGGCCACCTAAAGGAAGAAATTCCTATAAAGAGTTTTCTGAGCCACTTATATCAACTGCTTAGAACTTAGATTTAATTAAATTTGCAAGGCTAGGGTAGGGGCAGGACAATAGCCTGTTTTAGGGACAGAGTACCAGCTTTAATTTTAACTTTGAATTTCCCAGCCCCAATCCATTGGCGTCACTACCTCAGTGTTATTTAAATGCAGGATTTTCGATTTAATTTCCTTTCAAGGGAGACATAAAAACCAGTTTCTTTTTTCAAAGAAACTGCCAACAAATCTTCCGGGGTTTTATTAGGTAAACAATTGCATTTTTGGTAGAGGAATGCAGTCTGTGTGGTAGCATGTTAACACATTATAGTGTATAGCTGAAGATCCTAAAAATTAAATAATTATTAGATTATTAATGGTACTGAATTAATTTATGTACATATTGATCTCAGTGAAGGAATTGCTAATTATGAAAAGGAATTGCTAATTATTTTTTTAGCATACTAAAATTTAAATATAAAAATATTGTTATTTCTTATAGGAAATATTTCCCCTTCATGCCTTAGATTAATTATAACTTCTGCTCTCATATTTTGTAACTTTGAGAAATTTGTAGTAACTTCTTTATATTGCATATAGAATATTTTTAGCCTAATCCATCTTTTTATAAACTTTAAAAATAATAATTCTGATCCTATTTCATCTGCATTTATCTGAATACTTCTTTTAATTCTTAGTAATAGAATAAGGAAAAAAATGCAGGTTCTTTTCTTTTTTTTTTTTTTTAAAGATTTTATTTATTTATTTGTCAGAGAGAGAGGAGCGAGAGTGAGCACAGGCAGACAGAGTGGCAGGCAGAGACAGAGGGAGAAGCAGGCTCCCTGCCAAGCAAGGAGCCAGATGTGGGACTCGATCCCAGGATGCTGGGATCATGACCTGAGCTGAAGGCAGCTGCTTAACCAACTGAGCCACCCAGGCGTCCCTGCAGGTTCTTTTCTAATTATTGACTTTATTTTATGTATTTGATTACTAAGCAGTTTACTATATTGAGACTATCAGAAATCAAGTCAAGTAGTAAAACAACCAAATAAAGAAATGTTTAGAATCTTTATGGCATATCTGTGGTTATTATATATTTTTAAGAGGCCTCTGCCAGACTCCCTTCCACTATAAGCATTTTGTACACAGTTCCCTCTTCTAGCATTACTCTTTTTTTCTTTCTGCCTCTAGTTAAATTCTTCTCATTCAGACTATCAAAACTATGTAGACTAAGCAAAATATGGATTATTACATATCAAAACCCATGTTATATAGCCAAAGCAGTAAGCAGAAGAAAACATATGCTCTCAAATACACTTATTGCCAGGCAAGAGGAGAAAAAATGAACCAGGAAATAGTACAGTTTAATCATAAAGAAAGTAAGAGAAAGGACTAGATAAAAGTTAGAGCAGAAACAGTCAAACCAAGCAGCTGATCAAAAGACAGAGAAAACTTAGGGCGCCTGGGTGGCTCAGTGGGTTAAGCTGCTGCCTTCGGCTCAGGTCATGATCTCAGGGTCCTGGAATTGAGTCCCACATCCGGCTCTCTGCTCAGCAGGGAGCCTGCTTCCTCCTCTCTCTGCCTGCCTCTCTGCCTACTTGTGATCTCTCTCTGTCAAATAAATAAATAAAATCTTTAGCAAAAAAAAAAAAAAAAATGACAGAGAAAACTTAAACATTAGCAGATCTGATCTTGAAACAAAAACAAAAACAACACAAATTAAGGATGAGAAAGAACATGATTAAGAAAATTATAAGAGAATGTTATACCCATGCATTTGACAATTTGGATGTAATATGTTATTTTGTAAGAAAAGATAATTACAAAATTTGATTCAAGAGATTTAGAAACCTAAGTAAATCAATAGCCATAGAAGAAATTGAAGAAGCAGTTCTTCATGTTTCTTTTTTTCTACTTTAATCCCCTTGGGTGGATTTATACTGATTATTCAGGACAGTAGAAGAGAGAACAAGTGCGTAGTTCTCAAATTCTAGAATTTGGAAGCTCAGTAAATCCTCTTTATTTCCAAGTCAAGGTCATCTTCCTCATGGTCCCAAACTATGTCCCAATTTCCTCCACTGAACTTCCCACAAGAAGGTTCTAACCTCTGATAACTATGTAGTGCATTAGCATGAGTCTTTTTGCATTATTTTAAAACCTGATGTATGGAAGCAGGGACACCCAGAACTGGTTTGGCATGTGCTGAATAGTTAAGTCCAAGAGGAATCCTCTACTCCAGGAGATAGGATTCCAATCTGAGTCTTGGCTCACCTCCCTCACATTTAGGATTTCAATAATGTAAACAAACACTCCACATCTTCTTTCTAGTTTTTCTGTTTCCCCAGTGTTTCTATGTTTCTTCTTCTTCTTCTTCTTCTTCTTCTTTTTTAAGATTTTTATTTATTTGACACACAGAGAGAGAAATCACAAGTAGGTGGAAAGGCAGGCAGAAAAAGAGGAGGAAGCAGGCTCCCTGCCGAGCAGAGAGCCCGGTGCGGGACTCTATTCCAGGACCCTGAGATCATGACCTGAGCTGAAGACAGAGGCTTAACCCACTGAGCCACCCAGGCACCCTCCCCAATGTTTCTTCTTAATTTACTGGTTTGATAATTTTATTTCTACTAATAATCACTAAATTCAATATATGCCAGCTTGTCAGAGTTAGCAAAAACTGAAATGAAACCAAATTTAGCACACAAACAAATGAAAATACTGGCCAGTCTTAATTAAGAACATTAATACAGATATTCTAAATAAAATATTAGTAAATTATCCAGTAGTGAGTATATTAAAAAAAAATACATTATGACTAATGTGTTTTGAGGCAAGAAACAGAAACTGGCTATAACATGAAAATGAAATGTGCTTTGAAGATTTGGTGTCTGTATAAATGTCTATATGAAAGCCCTTGGGCCCGTGTTTTTTTTAGTGGCAGACTTTTAGCCATTCCTGCTTAAAACTGATTAGATTTTAAAATGTAATGTATTAGAGAAGGGAAATGTACTAAGTTGTTTGCTTTTCTTGTTCAGTCCCTCCCAACATTAGTCCTAGCTCCCAGCCCTCCCAGTGTCCCTTGCACCTTTATATCTTACATTAGACCTCCAGGGTGCTGATAATATATTCCTATTTTTGGTCCATGAGATATTTCTTCACATTACTATCTCCTGATGCTTTAAAAAGTTTTTAACCTAGGATTTATTTTCATCTAGTCCATTGCCAGGCAGAAAAATATGTGATCAAAAGATTTCATTGTTTCTGTTTGTTGTATATTCTTTACTGGCCATGCCTGATTCTCCCATGTTTTTATAACTATGTGTCCCAGTGTGGTTTGTTTAGAAGCATTCTCTCCCCCCGACCCCCGGGTATACTGTCAAAATTCAATTATAGTGGCCCACACTCAAATTTTTTTTTTTAAGTGTTCAAATCTTTTGACATTCTGAAGGCTCCTTCAAACCTTGTAAAGAGTTCGAAAGGCTCCAAGGGACACATGGGAGAAAAATTACTGGTATATTCTTTTGAACAGATATGTAGGTGACAGATGAGAAAAAAGGAGCTAGTGGTATCTTGTCTTTCAGCAGTTCTGCTTTTTGAGACTCTCCAAACTTCCAAATGAAAAACACAAAAGAAATATGTGGTGTCCTTTCTTTTCCAGGTGATTATATATCTGGTAGAATGTGTGTGTGTTTAATTTCTCTCATTTTAAAATATGAGCTGAAATACATTTGAATTATAATACCTTCTTCCAGATTCTTTAGAGAAAAAATATTTTATTAGTTACAAAATAATGGCAAATGTGAATTGTATGTAGAATTTGTGCAGGGCGTGTGTTTTTTTAAAAAATTGAGTTGGTTGAGGGACCATTCAAATCTGTTTAGCTTATTGGAAAATACCCTTGCTTACTATTATTCTGCAGAGCTCCATCCCCACTCATATATACATGTTATAATATATATTATTAACATGTAAACACACTAAATAATTTGCTTCCAATGATTAGCATAGAAATAATCATGGCTTCAGGATAAATATGCATAAAGCAATGCCTTTAAACGTGCCTTTTTGTGGAAAAGGTTAAGCTAGCTTATTATTGGTGTAATTAGAAAATCTTGAGAATAGAGGTTCACAGTTTCTATGTGAAGTTCTGCTTTAATTATGCAATGAGAGCACACCTAAATATAGGAGGTGCTCATATTAGGAGTAGTAGCTACGGCTATATTGTGTTACCAGCTCTCTATTCTCATACATGCTTATTGTTTTTGTTTATTACAAGTTTTCCTTAGAGAATAATATTATATGTGTATTTGGACAGCTTTTATTTAGTATTTATTAGAGTAAATTACTGAATTCATTTACAAGAATGCCCCTTTGTTTAAAAAAATAATCATTTTATCATTTTGAGAAGAGTAGGCATTTGCAGATGAAATTATTTACTTGTGATTGTGTAGACTGTGATAATGGGGGTATATTGCATTACATCTATAAATGATAGGGAATAATATACTATTGAATGTTCAAGGCTAATTGTACCTTTACTTCCAACTTCCTTAGAGTTTAATGAATTGAGTTCTTTGCATGTTTCACAACCTCTAACAAAGTACTATTCTAAAAACTTTAACAGATCAAAAAAATTTAACTAGTTTCCTTATCACAAAAAGCCTCAGCACAATTGACCTGCTGACCTTAATTCCCAGGAAACTGTCACATTACTTCTTTACCCCTTTGTCTAACTTAACAATGTGACCCAAAATACTGCAGAGCTTTAAAGTTTCTCAGCATTGTAAGGTCAAGCATTGGTCACCATAGTTACAGTTTAGATGTGTGGGTCAGAGGTCAAATAGATTAATGATGTCAGACACATCTTTAAATGGTTCTAACACTACTTCACCATGCGGTAAACAGCTGAGCATATTTGATATGACAAAGGCATTCTTCAATCTTGCTAATAAGATCTTTAGAGACATCCAATAGAAAGGCATTTTCTATGAGAACTTGCAATATAGGGCTGTGGAGTAGGTAGTGATAGTTGGCTATTAGATTTATATCATCAGGTGAAGATTGAAAAAGAAAATGTAAATAATTGAAGTTGTACTTTTCTGCACATTATCTGTGTTTTATCTGTCTGCCTATATACCTATCTGTCATCAATCAAATTGATCATCAATTTATAAAAGTAGGTATCCTCAATTCCCTGTTCATTTTGTGGTTAACCATATGAAAATGGACAGAAAACACAAAATTTTCTGAGTAGGTGTATATACTTTTATGTGTGAATGACTCATGGAATTTTTTTCTTCCAGTTTGGGAAGTATACATTTAAAACAGTAATATTTATTTAGGAAAGTGTGTTTCAGAAGCTCTCACATTAGAGATCAGGTAAATTCTCTATGTTTTATATCCAAATCCTTTTTTTAATGGCCCCAAAGTCTCCATTTACAGATCTTGGGATTCTATATTAATTTTTGTTGTTGTTGTTCTTCCAAAAGGAAATTGTTCCCTCCATTTTAAATCAGAATGGAAGAGAAAAGCAAAAAGACCCCAAAACTGTTGATGTGAACACTATTCTAAAAAAAATTCAAATGTTATTTTTTTAATAAATAAATACTTTGTAAATAACAATTTTGAAGAAAAAAAAATCACAAACATGATGAAGGAAAAACATTGAGATGAGATTAAAATTATTACTAAAATATACTTAAGTGAATAAAAAAATCACCAGATTGTGACTTAAAAATGTTAATTATACTGTAGAATACTTTAAAAAATCTCTAAATACGGGATTCTGCAGTCAGTGGGCAGAACTGCGTTTAAGAAACATGCTTAGGTTAAATTAAACATTAAAAGATGCCCTGTTCTGGAAGGTTTTGTTTCCCATGTGTATTTTGTGCAGCTATAAGATTTTAAGCTTTCTGGAGCATTTGCTCTTGATCTCATACTATAAAGGTAGACAAAGGAGAAAGCTGGGAGGTTTGGCAGCTGGGAGGTGTTAATATGGAATTTAATAGCAAAAAAGAGGGGGTTGGGGCTTTTCTATGTGAAATGGAGATTGGCAACTGGGAGGAGGAAATAAGTCTTGGTGTCTGAGAAGAGCTGCTAGTGCAGTTGCTTGTGAGTTTCAGATGACAAGCTAGCTTTCATGTGAATGAATGGGATTGTCTCCTGTTTTGCTTTCAATTCAAAGAAAATCGTTTTCTTATAGATATCGTGGAAACCAACTACTCAGCAAAGACATTAATTGCTGACCTGTTTGGCAGCACTTAGGGCCATTGGTTCAACAAACTGATGGAGTATTCTGTTTGGTCATTATGCCAGGAGAATGGCAAATCAATATTTAACTACCTTTTGAAGAAGCCATGCCATTAAAACAATTGGTTTTATATAAAACTGTTTATTTACATACATGGGAAATATCCTGAAATGCAAAAAAAATTTTTTTTAATTCTAAATTTAGAAAAATTGTAAGTCAAATAAAATATCAGATTGAGTTCTGGCCTTCAGAATCTGAGGTATCATTCTATTTCTTAAAACCTGATGTGTGCCTTGCTTTTAGATATCTTGTCTCTAATACATTATTAACATGGGCAAACCTACCAATACTTAATTTCTTAATATTTATTTATCAAAAATGTGGAATTAGGGATATTACCTTTTATTTACTCTTCTTTTACAAAATAACTCATATCTAGTCTACTGCCTGTGCCTTTGTATTTATTTTGTTGGTTTACACATTTGCACTCTAGCTTCTGTTCTGGTCAGAATTCTGTATGTTTTGCCACTATAGCAGGGTTTACTCATCCTGGGTGCGTGTTAAAATCACTTACACACAATGCCAGGCCCACCCAAGACCAGTTGGGATAGGATAGTGGAAGGAATATATGCTTTAGAGTCAAACTTCCCAGGGCTCTTGTTCTGCCACGTAGTAGCTGTGTGCTATTCCACAAACTAACCTCTTCTTGTCTGTTTTCTCACTTATAAGAGAGAAAAATGATACTTAACCTGAAGGGTTTTGTGAGAATTTTGTAAAATACTGGTTTTAAATTCTAGCCTTATCCGTGGTACTGAGGGAACATTCAATAAAGCATAATAGGAAATGTGAATAATAAATAGCCCTCTCTACTGTTAGCTTGCAGTGGGACCGTGAGCAAGTCACTTAACCTTTTCAGGCCCATTTCTTTTTTTTTTTTTCAGGCCCATTTCTTTACACACAGAATGTGGCTACCACATTGGCCACCTGAAAGAATACTTCTGAGAGTCAGATTATAGACGTCTGTGAAAGGACTTTGAAGATAGAGAACTAGGTAGTAATGTAAGATAGAGCTTTTCTACCAATTGCTAAGGTTGCTAGTTCCAGGCTTAAAGAAAACAGCATGAAAATTTGAAACTATTTGTGTGAGGCATCTGATACTTCATTTATCATTTTCTCAGAAGGTTTCCTGGAATGCTCTAATGAGTTGCAGATTACACCATGGCTCCTGTGTCATTGGATACTTGGAGTGATGATATCTATGAAGAAGAATATTTTCACCACCTTGTCCTGTCACTGTTTAGCATTTATCTTACTGCTCGCTATCACGTAGAGTTAATGCAGACTTGGAGCTTTTCCTTGGCGTTTTCCAACTCTGTATATCCCTCGTGGCTACAAAGACCACTTCTTTAGAAAAGATAAATTGCCTGAAAGTCATTCCCTCCCTCCTTCCTGAGCTCATCTTGTTATTTTTACCTGAGATCTTTGAAGCCCAAGGAGAGAGTCAAATGCCAACCAAGTTGGATTCAGGTAGAATTATCCACCTCTTAGCATTTTGCTTTACTCAGTACTTTTCTGCCCTTAGCATGTTCTTTTATGTTTATAGACTCTTAAAAAATGCAATGTATGTAGCTTTATTGTTTTAAAGCTTTTATTTATTGTTTTAAAGCTTTATTGTTTATTGTTTTCTATTGATCCATGTCACATATAAAGTACCATATCAAATATTGCTACAGTTTAGTAATTACCTTCAAGTCTATAAACTAACAGCTCTGTAACTGACCCAAAGTCAGGGCTCTAAGTGATTAAATTTTCTTATTTTCCAGTAGTACTGAATATCAGTCCATGATATGCATTCACAAAGTACAGGGTGTATGACAACAGTTGCTTCAGTGAAATAATTTCATGTGTATTTTATATTTTACATAGTATATGTGGCACTGGTTCTCAAACTTAGCAGGCATCAGAATTACCTGCAAGGCTTGTTGAAACACAGATTGCTAAACCCCACTTCCAGATTTTCCCATTCAGTAGCTCTGCCACAGGACCTGAGAATTTGCATTTCTAACAAGTTTCCAGGCCTTGCTGCTGCTGCTGTTCTGGGGAGCATACTTATATACATAGTACTCACGGATGTGGTGAGTGCGCATTTGCACTGTATAGGCCCCCTCCCAGAGTAGGGCACTTATTCCCTACTCCCTGCGAGGAGTACTGGCTATGATGGTTCCCAGGCACTCTCTGTCAATTGCCCTCCTCTGATGGGAGCTGTAGTCCCCACTGTATTTGTACCACACATAAAACGATAGGTCAATGCAGGGATTACAAAAGCAGTCCTTGCCTCAGTTCAGGATAAAGAGCTCCTGTGTGATTGGCTGAGTCCTCTGTTACAATTATATCATAGCCCAGTTTTTCTCTCTGCCTAATCTTGCTTCCTTTACTCTCAAGAGCCTCTCTGATTAATCTTTATCTGAAAGCCTATGTCCACAGACTTTGGCCTGCAGAAGTAGATAATAAAATAGGGCTGTAGTTTTTAAGTACATATCTGACAGTAATTAAATATCCCAACTCATTCTTGCGTAGGAGCATGAGGAAATTCATTGTGGCTTATTTGGTGATTTGTGAAGCCCCAGCCATCTAATTCACGGTCAGAATCACCTAGGATGGTAGTATCTAAGCTTCTTATTCTCTGATTTAATAGAGTTTTTATTAGTTCTCCTTAGCTATTTTATTGCCTTTACCTTAGCATGCCAGTTCTTCTCTTTTTAGGCAAATTTGGTCAATGTCTTCTGTTCTGTTCATCTGCATTTTAGTTGCAAAAGTTTTCCCACTATTGCCATTTTCCAGCTCCATATTTATTTCATTTCATCTCAAATGTTTTTCAAAAAGCTCTTGAAATTTCACGTCTTTCATAAAGCACATTGTTGTTCTGCAGTGAGTTAGAAGTAGTATAACTCTCTCTCTCTCAAAATCCACCCTACCTAAAATCACCAGACGTGTTTCTTTCTAAGCATTTTTACTGCTAATAATGACTAGCTCTAATGCTTTATATGTGATCAGTACTCAATTAAGCACTTTAGAAATATTAACCCTTTTAATCCTCAAGGTGTTATATTCTTATTTTAGAATAAAAGAAACCAAGGCATAGAGAGTTTAAGTAACTTTCCAGAATAATGTAACCAAGAAGCAGTGGGACCAAAATTTAAAGGACGACTGGCTCCAGAATTTGTGCTTTTCAATTGTGTAGCATGCTACAAGTGTTTACACCTTATGTCTTATCAGTTGATGTTATGTTATGCTTTTTTTCAAAGTGACATAACTTTTAACAGCTTTATTGAGGTGTGATTCACATACCATAAAATTCACTCATGTAAATGTATAATTCAATGCATATTCATATATTACATTATTAATTTTTTCAATTGTACAATATAAAATCAGCCAATTAACTTTTCCAGTTTTATTGAGATATAATTACATGTAATATTATATGATAATTTAATAAGTGTATATATTATGAAATGATTGCCACAATAATAAATTTAGTTAACCTATCACCTCACATAGTTGCAATTTTTTTTTCTTATGATGAGGACTTTTAATATCTAGACTTATAGCAACTTTCAAATATGCAATATAGTATTGTTAACTATAGTCACCATGCTGTATATTATATCCCCAATCACATGATTCTGTGAACTAAATAAATTTTGAAGCTCTGGCTTTGATGAAAATGGCCACTAATTTTTCAAAATAAAACTATGGTGATAAAAAGGATAATGTTTTGTTTATTCTGGCACCACATATATTATAATGGGATTGATCCTGAGAAGGTTAACATGGCTTCTTGTCCCAGAGTGACTCACAGATTTATCAGATATTCTCTGTTTTTCTGCAGGCAGCTTTAGGATGTCCCACACTTCATTCAGTCTTGAACCAATTCCGAATTTTTGCTATAACTGAGTAATCCTGTATTATTATTTAGTGCTTTTTCTGTTACATTGGTTTTTTAAAAAAAAAAAAAAACTCTAAATTTAAAAAGCAACATTGGCATATCTGTAATAAAAGAAAAATCAGTAAGTTTACAATATATACACAATTACTAAAATAAAAAAAAAAAAACTGTTCCTATGTGTGCTGCTTAAAATCATCTCAAAAAACACTGTAAACAGAGACACCACACTCTCCAGAACGCTGCTCCGAGTTGAAACAGGAATTTGATGCACCCTTTGGGAGTATGCATTTATAAAAAAAAGTTGGAGAAGAGGGAACCCACAAAATTTTCTCTCAACCTGTAATTAAGAATGTTAGTGCTTTTTATATTTAATAATAAAAGTACATACCAATGAAGGGGCTACCACAGAAATCCATATATATTTCCTATACTTCCTCATTGTATAGATGCAATCTATTATACATTTGCTGTCTCAAACTGAAGTCTTTTAGGGGAGAGACTTGAAACTTAATCCCTTTTGTATCCCCATGAACAGCACAGTACCAATGAAATAGTAAACTCTCCATAAAGGTTTGTTTAAAACACAAAATAATGAGAAAACCTATGCCTTTTGTTCCTTTATACACACAGAACTTGTGAAGAAAGTGATATCCTTGCTTTGGAAATGTTTGGATTTTGATTTTTGTCTTTGCTATTAATTTGCCTTAGGTGTTTGAGTTCGCCCTCAAGAGATTGGCCAGTCATAAAATGAAAGGACTGATCATGCTAATCATTTATTCCAAAGAGATGGAAAGACTATATTTAGAAGATCTAGAATGACATAAGATGGGCTATGAAAATCAGTTTTCCTGATTTATTGTCATAGTTCATTTAAATATAATAGTTCATCAAATATTACAACTTGTAATTAGGAAATTATTATTGGTTGGAGAAATTGTGGTGACTTTGTCTTTTCTAAACACTTGAAAAATTTTATGTATCAACTATAGAGATGGATCCTTCAATTAAGTTGACTGAAAAGAGAAAAAAGGGGACGATTATTAGAAATAAAAACCAACTTTTCATTAAGTTCAACTTTTATCTATTAAAGTAGTTATCCAAAATTATGGCCTCCAGCTCCTTTTTTATTTCTTATGTGTGTATTTAATAGAGAAATGTAATGACATATTTCCATTAAATCTTTTATCATGGTTTTATAATTTAACATATTGCCAGTCTTTGGAAATATAGATTCAAATCTCTTGTACTTTTCAGATTTTATTCATATTAGCTATTTGTTTCTTAAACTTTGGTGATTTAAATGCTTTATTGCTAATGCTTCTTGAAAATCTAGTCTTGAATTAAGAGAAGGTTTAAAATGCCAGAATATTTGGTAAATAAAAAAGTTCACTGTGATTCTCACATTATTTAAAACTGATGAGTATAGTCTAATTGATACTTCAAATTTATAAAAATTTGAGATTTTATAAATTTATAAAAATCTCAGATTTTAAGTCAGTGACATTTTATTAGAGAAGAAAACCTTTGGGAAAGGAATTTTTGATTGTCAGGAACAAAGAAGAACTGATTATCATTTGAAATTATTAGTCTAGAGCTTTCTTTCATTTGACTAAAATTGAAAAAAGAGTGTTTTTGAGACAACTGTATGGGAGATCAAGGCTTTTAACATTTTATAATTGATACCAGCTGTAATTGGTGCAAGAAAAGAAAGTGAACTAAAGTTGTATTAATATAAATACAAATGTTTTGTTTCCCTCTGAAAGAAGGAAAGTTTTTTATATCCCCTGTTGTGGATATTTATTGGAGAAGAGTCCATTGCCAGCCTACATTCTGCTGCAGTTGATTTTTAAATATGGAGCTAAATGGGAAATGTTGTGAGTGATATAACCATCTGTCAAGTGTAAATGGAGTCAGAGCAAGTGGACAAAGTCTGCACGAAGCAAGGCAAATGCATTGGAGTACAGTCTGAAGCATTTTACATTCATGAAGCTGAGCCCAGTGTATAATGTTTATTTCACATACTTGTAGTTCTTGTGCAATTTGGTTCATTGTAGCTCTTGTTACAACTGTGGTAATTTTTGCTAAGTGAATTTAAATAACATCTTATTCCATTTTCAGATGTGCTTTCGAATACTGAGAACTTTTTAGGAGTGGTCTTTTGAAATCCTTAGGAGTTCTTTCCTAGCCAAGAAATTAGTTTTCACAATAATTATAAATTGGGAATGCAGGTAAGAGGAAGGAAGAAACACGAAAGAGTGCTTTATGTAATCCCACTCCTCTGCTCTGTTCAAAGGTGTCAAAAAGAAATCAGGGATTGTTAAAACTCATATTGAGGAATTTTAGAAGGCATCAAGTTGCAATGAAAACTTTTCATTGTAAATGTTCTCAGCTAACAGTGTGACATCTCATCTTAGTAATCAGTGAAGAAAAAGAAAAAGTTCTTTTGAGCAAAGAGAAGTGTATTCTAAAGTAATTTTTTTGAGATGGAAATGTAGATAATCATTTAAAGTTTTAGCAGTAAAATGATACATCTATCATTTTTAGCTATATGTGTTATATAAATTTTATTGAAATGTAGATGGCTATACCTTTATCAAATTACAGTTTTATTATTTCATTGCTGTTTACATTAACTTCCATTAACTCTGTTGTGATCCATAGTTTAAAATGGGCCACAGAAATTACTTTCATCATTTCACAATTTTAAAATAAGTATCAACATAAGGCTATCCTGTTCCTTTAATGGATCAGTTTAATCCTTAGTAATGTATCCCTTTAAAGTCTACATGTCAAAGATAGCATTTTTACTTGAAGAAAGTAAACATAAAAGAACTTTAAAGTTTTTAGTATCTGTTTCCTTTACTGATTTTAATGGACTTACAAAACAATCAAGGGCAGTGGGTGGCCTCTTACTGGCAGAGCCAATTTTTAAGTGTGTGTTTCTTTTTCCATGTTGACTTCTTACCTGGAGCATATGTGCTCTTTTAAAATTATTTTTGGCAAATTAGCTTATTGAAATGCAAAGCAATGGGATGTTTCCTTTCAGCAGTCAGCTTGAAAATCTGCCCTTTATCTATTTTCAAATGATTAAAAAAACAAAACATATTCACGCTTAGATACACACTGCATATACCAAAAGACTTGTAAAGGTATGTGGATTTTGCAGTAATAATTGTGTTACCTGCATATTATTAAAATTAAAGAACAAGATATTTACTTTCACTTTATGCACATTTATTAGGGCTTGTTGGCACAGAGCTAGAACAGCTTATTTTTGTTGGGCAAATAATAGATCCTTTGCTAAATACATTTGATTCAATATATTATCTAGTTTTCACCATAACCCTAAGGTACATATTATTTGTATCTCCATTTGCTAACTGAGAACATGAAGGCAAACAGAATGACTTACTCAAGAACATAGTCCTAGAAAGCATTAGCTTAATGAATGAGATTCTCATCTGTCTGTGTTTACCTAGAGCCATGATGTATATATATAGTAGCATGCTATGAAATCTATCTTGTAGAATTCATAGTTTCCTAAAATACTACTGTGGCAATGATAGCTTTATCTATCTCCATTGAATTCTGTCATACTCATTCTTCCAGATTTTTCTCTGGTGGCTCTTAGTCTCCCTTATTTTAAATACAGAAGAGAGGCCAAGGCCAGAGATAGATATGGCATGGGGATATGGCTCTGGATGAGATCACCAAGACAGTATGGAGCAAAAAAAGAGTTGAAGATAAACCAGGAAGTCCCAATGATTGGATCAAATTTATGCTTTGGGGGGAATGATTCTGACAACAGATACAATCTGCTGAGGAAAATATAGCAGTAAATTGCCACTCCGATTCAAATGTATGGTTTTCAAGATTCTTCTGCCAAGAGGAACTTGAGAAGACAAGCCTTGAGAAGTGATGACAATTTTAGTGATTCTTAGCTTTGTCTTTTGTTTATGGCTTCATCATTTATCATAATCTTTCTTTGAAACCATTTTTATCACCTTCTAACACTATGTTTTGGAATCGTGAAGGCTCTAAGTTTGTTAGCCACTCTATAAAGTGAACTTCCAGTGAAGAAGATATTATTATATCTGTTTAACAGAGGAAACCAAGACAGAATGGTTAAGGGGAGCCTGGGTGGTTCAGTCAGTTAAGCATCTGCCTTCATCTCAGGTCATAATCCCAGGATCCTGGGATCAAGCCCCACACTGGGGGTGGGGTCCCTTCTCAGTAGGGAGTCTGCTTGTTCCTTTGCCTCCCCCCACCCCTACCCTGCTCATGCTCTCTCTCACTGTCTCTCTCAAATAAATAAATAAAATCTTTAAAAAAATAAAAAAGAATAGTCAATTTCTTTTTTTTTTTTTAAGATTTTATTTATTTATTTGACAGAGAGAAATCACAAGTAGATGGAGAGGCAGGCAGAGAGAGAGAGGGAGGGAAGCAGGCTCCCTGCCGAGCAGAGAGCCCGATGTGGGACTCGATCCCAGGACCCTGAGATCATGACCTGAGCTGAAGGCAGCAGCCTAACCCACTGAGCCACCCAGGCGTCCCAAGAATAGTCAATTTCTTAAACAGTAACACAGCTAGAAAGAAGAGGCAGAGACACGATGTGTTAGTGGTATCCATTAGCCCAGTACTCTTTCTGTTAAACTACAGTTGCCTTTTTTTTTTTTTTCTTTTTTTAAGATTTTATTTGACAGGCAGAGATCACAAGAAGGAGAGAGACACAGGCGGAGAGAGAGGAGGAAGCAGGCTCACTGCTGAGCAGAGAGCCCGATGTGGGGCTTGATCCCAGGACCCTGGGATCATGACCTGAACCAAAGGCAGAGGCTTTAACCCACTGAGCCACCCAGGCGCCCCTATAGTTGCCCTTTAATGAGGTTAAGTTGTTTTTTTTTTTCCTCACTAGATGATATTGATGACTATTGATTGATTAATATGATCAACTTCTAAATCCCCTTCAGGTTATTCACTAGGATATTGCAACAAAGTGGATTTTTTCCTGATGACAGTTGCTATCTTCCTTAAATGCCAGATACTTTTGATTTTAAGTATATTTGATGGAGATCTTATAAAAATATATGTCACACTACTTTGTTTAACATACCACAACAAAAGAGTAACCATTTGTTGGTGACTTTGGATAACATGAAGCTCATTTACTATAAGTTGATTATTTCACAAGGGCTGTTTGCTGTTTATCAGGTAGTTCTAGATTGTTATTCTGCCTGAGTCTTCACATCTGCTTTTTATATAGTTGGTCAGCCACTGTCCTTTATATAAAACTGTCATTCTTTTTTTTTTTTAAATATTTATTTTTAATTCAACTACAATTAACATACCGTGTTACATTATTTTCAGTTGTATGATATAATGATTCAGCAATTTGATTCATTACTCAGTGCTCATCATGATAACTGTGCTTTTAATCCCCTTTACCTATTTCACCCATCCCCCACCAATCTCCCCTCTGGCAAGCAACAGTTCTCTGTATTTAAGAGTCTGTTTGTTTTTCTCTTTATTTCTTTCTTTGTTTTTTAAAATCCATATAACTGAGGTCATATGGTATTTGTCTTTCTCTGGTTGACTTATTTCATTTAGCATTATACCCTCTAGCTTTATCCATATTGTTGCAAATAGCGTATTGTATTCTTTTCTGTGGCTGAGTAATATTCCATTGTATGGGTTGCTTCCATAACTTGGCTATTACAAATAGTGCTGCAGTAAATATGTGGATGCATATATCTTTTTGAATTAGTGTTTTCATATTCTTTGGGTGAATACCCAGTGTGGAATAGCTGGATCATATGACAATTCTATTTTTAATTTTTTGAGGAACCTCCATACTGTTTTCCGCAGTAGCTATGCTAGTTTGCATTACCATCATCAGTGCACAATGGCTCCTCCTTCTCCACATCCTTGCCAACATTTGTTGTTTCCTGTGTTTTTTATCTTAGCCATTCTGAAAGGTGTAAGGTGAATATCTCATTGTGGTTTTGATTTGCCCTTCCCTGATGATAAGTGATATTGAACATCTTTTCATGTATCTGTTGGCTCTCTGCATGTCTTCTTTGGAGAAATGCCTGTTCATGTCTTCTGCCCTTTTTTAAATTGGATTATTTGGGGGTTTTTTGGGTGTTGAGTTGATAACTGTTTATGTATTTTGGATATTAACCCCTTATTAGATATATCATTTGCAGATATCTTCTCCCATTTGGTGAGTCTTCTTTTTGTTTTGTTGATGGTTTTCTTCAGTGTGCCAAAGCTTCTTATTTTGGTATAGTCCCAATAGTTTAATTTTACTTTTGTTTTCCTTGCTAAAGGAGATATATCTAGAAAAATGTTTCTGGGGCTGATGTCAAAGACATAACTATCTATGTTCTAGAAATTGTATGGTTTCAGGTCTCACATTTAGGTCTTTAATCCACTTTGAGATTATTTTTGTGTATGGTGTAAGAAAGTGATTTGGTTTCATTCTTTTGAATATAGGTGTCCAGTTTTCCCAGAACCATTTGTTGAAGAGACTTTTTCCATTTCACATTATATATTCTTGCCTTTTTTGTTGGATATTAATTGAACATATAATCATGGATTTATTTCTAGGTTCTCTATTTTGTTCCATTGATATGTGTGTCTGTTTTTATGTTATTACCATACTGTTTTGATTACTACAGCACTGAACTGCTGGGTACTATCCCTGCATTGTCTCCTGAGAGGCTTTTGATGGTGGCGGGGGGTGGTTTGGGGCTGCTGTCAGACCAGATGTCTGCTCTTTGCCTGTCTGTCGGGGTTGCAGTGACTGTGTCTTTATCCTCTGAAGTTTTTGTTGGTGGGCTGGACCAACAGTCGGAACACATATCTGCCCCCAGCCCACTGCTGAGGCTGCTGTGGAACTGGTGTATGTGGTTATCTTTCCCTCTCTGTAGGGCAAGAGTGATTTTGGAGTGTTGCTGGCTGCTATTGGAGCTGCTTGCACAATGAGATGCTTGTGGTAGCTTCAAATGGACTCCTGCCAAGGGCAGGTTGAATGGAGAGGTTAACAGGAGAATATGGGGGCAGGGCATGAGGTGTTAACAACTAGGTGGTAAGTGTTCATGCTGGTTCCAACAGTTGTCTGGGTATCTTGGCAGGAGGTGGGGGAGAGAAATTGTGCCAGCTCTTATCTTTGGGAAAGTCTCCTAAAGATGGCTGCCCCTCCTGCACACATTCTGATATTAATACGTAAATACCTTTCCCAAATATACTAGGCACTTTCAGACTGCTGCTTCTGTGCTGTATTTCCTTGAGGCTGTTGGTTAGGCTGTCTCTTTAAGGGTGGGACTGTTTCCTGTTGCCCTCTGGCTCTTCTAGAGCCAAGCCTGTTGTTTTTTAAAGTTCCTGGTGTTAAGCCTCACTGATTGTAAAAACTCATGAAGTTAAGCCTGGCTGGTTTTCAAAACTAAGTGTTATGGGGATTTGTTTTCCCAGTACAGATCGTCTATGTATGGGGTGCTTTATCTGGGGTCTCTTCTCTCCTTTCTTCATACTTGTGGTGTCCTTCTCTTCTATGGTTAGTCCTTCTAGGGTTAGTTTTGCATGTTAGTGTGTTTCCTGACTGTGTTTTCACCTTTCTTACCGTTTTCAATGTGAACTCTTTTCTATGATTAACTGTGGAGAGCCTGTTCTGCCAGTCTTTGGATAATTTTCTGGGTTAGTTATACTGATGTGGGTATTATCTAAGTATTTCCATGGGACAAGGTGAGCTCAGGATTTGCCTACTCTGCCCTCTTTCCTTGAAGTTGAAAACTGCCATTCTTTAGCAGCTCCTGTCTCACTTCTAATTTGTTGTTCCTGGTTAACATAACATTGTGAAACAAATATTGTGGCTCATAGAACTATAGCGTCAGCAAGAGTACACAGTCTATGAATGAGGGAAGACCTGGGTTAATTCCTTTATGAATGTGGGCTAGTTGTACAGGTTTCAGTAAATATAGGCGTTGTAGAGGGACTGTTTTTGACCATCTTTTGGTTTGTTGGCTGGGTTCTAGAGAGTTAAATTGCTAGAAAAGTAGCCTGTGTATAAATGAAGTGCTAGTGAATGTTTTTTTCTTAGGTCTGGATCCCTACTGCCCGCCACCCCCACACCCCCTTCCTGTCATTAGGACAAGCCAGTAACTTGAAACAAGTAGAGGCAAATCTATGTTATCAAAAAACAGTGTACTTTGAGGAACTTTTAGTTTATTAGGTAAGTTATCAAATGGCATTTGGATTAGATTGACAGCTTCCCTGAGTATGAAAGTAGGAGGCTAGAAATGTGCTAAGATTCTAAGATTAGGCCACCATTGGGCCTGTGTCTTTTATATTTAAGATGTTGAGAAGCTGGGGCACCTGGATAGCTCAGTGGATTAAAGCCTCTGCCTTCAGCTCAGGTCATGATCCCAAGGTCCTGGGATCGAGCCCCACATCGGGTTCTCTGCTCAGCAGGAAGCCTGCTTCCTCCTCTCTCTCTGCCTGCCTCTCTACCTACTTATGATCCCTGTCTGTCAAATAAATAAAATCTTAAAAAAAAAAAAAAAAAAGATGTTGAGAAGCAGTAGAGCAGTAGATAGAACAGCAGTCTACTTTTGGAGAAGTAACTGATAGTACCTTCTTCTCAGGAAACCATGAATTAGTTTTATTGTCATTTTTTCCTCTCCCTTTCTTTTAATTGAGATGAAATTCATTTAACATATGACCCATTTTATACTGCACAATTCAGTGGCATTTAGTTCAATTTTAGTGTTGTTTGACCACCACCTCTAGTTTCAAAATCTTTCCATCATCTCCAGAAAAACACCCCATCTCTATTTAAGTATTCACCCCCTCTCTTCTCTGCTTTCCATTAATGGTAAAGTTACCATTAATCTGCCTTTGTTTCTATGGATTTACCTATTCTGGATATTTCATATAAATGAATCATACAATGGGTGACCTTTTGTATCTTTCTTCTTTCACTTAGTATAAAGTTTTCAAGGTTCATTCAAATTGTGCATAGATCAGTACCTCACTTCTCTTTATGTCTGAATAATATTTATATACATCACAATTTATATATTTATTCATTTGTTGATGGGCAGTTATGTCATTTCTAATTTTGGCTATTATAAATAAGGCTGCTATAAATATTTGTGTACAAATTTCTATGTGCATACACATTTTCATTTTTTCTGGGTATATATCTAGGATGGAATTCCTATGTCATATAGTAATTCTTTGTTTAACTTTTAAAGACTTTTGTAGTAGCGTGAAGCGTAGCCTCACAGAATGTGTTATGAAATCTTCACTCCTATTTTTTTGAAAGAACTTGAGAGAATTGGTGCTAATTCTTTAAATGTTGATAGAATTTACCAGTGAAAAACCATCTGGTTCTGAATTTTTCTTTGTTTGGAGGTTTTTGAATAGTGATTCAGTCTCATTACATTTGATTTTCCTTACTCACAGTTGTTATTTTTATAAAGTCACTGCAAATACTGAGAATTAGAGAATACTGAGCCATTGCTTCTAGTAGAAAAAGAGGGTTAGGTTTCTGGGAGCCTCTGGTCACAAATTTTTGTCAACCAATCACTACATAACTTTGTTTTGTTTATGTATCTCCTGTTTATGTGTGTGTGGGTACATCTCTTTAAAGATACCTATTTAATATTTATTTCTACAAATATATACTTATTTTCTTTTGATAATAAAACAGCCAACAGAGTTTAATATTATCTGAACCTTGGGTTAACATTACTATACTATAGTATAGTAGTATTACTATAATTTATTTAGCTTTTAGCATCAGAACAACGCCTTCCACAATAGGTTTTGTTATTGGTTGTCATCTCATGAATCCACAAACTTAGCTGCTTTTCTATCTTTTCATAGCTTCATCACATACTCTAAATGTTATTTAATACTTTCTGGAATGGGCTAACAAAGAGATTGGCAAATGTCCTCTTCCTTTATTTGGATGTACCATATTATTGATTCATTAACATTGAACTCACAGCCAACAGACTATATGACTGATGCCTAAACATCAATTTTCTCTGAAAGACCCATCACTTTTTGCCCTTAGGAACACTAGCCTGCACTTCAGTACTATTTAAACAGTGAAATCACTACCAAAG
This sequence comes from Neogale vison, assembly GCF_020171115.1. Classification (NCBI taxonomy): domain Eukaryota; kingdom Metazoa; phylum Chordata; class Mammalia; order Carnivora; family Mustelidae; genus Neogale; species Neogale vison. The sequence continues at coordinate 39,614,548 of NC_058098.1, forward strand.
AGCACAAAAAAAATTTTTTTTAAGTGTAGTTAAGTAGACTGAAAAGGATATTAAATATGAGAGCTTAAACAAGCAGGTAGAGCTTTTTTGACCTCAGTTGGGAATGTGCTTTTCAGACAACTGAAATTTTTTACCTAATGCACACAAATGACTATGAAAATGCTGGTGAGTATGGCTGTTGGGGTTACAAATAAATACTAGTGAGCAGGTGAATTTGCAAATACGGAGTCCATGAATAAAGAGGTTTGACTATTTTTAAAATATTTTTTCTGTCTCTCTCTTTTTTTTTTCCTTCTTTCTTCCTTGTGGGACATTCATGATGCATATGTTGATATGGTTGATGGGTGGTGTTCTTTCAATGCTTTGTCTTTCTTCAATTAAAAACAAAATTCTTTTTTCCTTTCTACTCCTCAGATTGGGTAATTTCAGTTATTCTACCTTCAAGTTTACTGGTTTTTCTTTTGCCTGGTATAACCACTGAAACTTCTAGAAAAATTCTGATTTGAGTTACCATATTTTTTTCAGCTCCGTAATTTCTGTTTCATTTCTTTTTATAATTTCTATCTTAATTTATGTTCCCTACTTGTTCATACATTATTCTTCTGATTTCCTTTTGTTCTTCCTGATTTCCTTCAGTTTCCTAAGCTTAAGACAGTAATTTAGTGTTTTGTATAGTTAAGTCCAATAACTGGGCTTCCTTAGGAATTGTTCCTCTTGGCTTCTTTTTCTCTGGTAAATGGACCATACTTTCCTTTTGCTTTGCATGCTTTGTAGTTTTTTGTGGAGAACTGGACATTTAGAATATTGTAATGTGGTAAATCAGATTCTTTCCCGTCACTTTGGATTTTTGTAGTTACTTGAAGTCTGCAGTAATCCATTTGCTTAGTGAATTTTTCTGTTCCACTCCCCCAGCCTAGCATGTATTCATTGTCATGTGTAGTCATTAAAGTTCCCTGTTCAGCTACTGATATTACAGAGAATTCCTTGAAAGCCTGGATACAAAAAGAAAAGAGAAAAGTATTCTGTGTCTCTAAGATTTTTTTGACAGATGCTGCCTAGGAAGCTTCTTTAGCCCTATAAGTTTGAAACAATGACTGGCCTCTGTGCCAGTGACTCAGTGAATTGACAGATCAAAATACACAACCCTAGTTTTTGTCGGACAATGTCTTTATTTCCTGACACAGGTAAGTTGCACCAAGAACACTATCTGACCTTCCCATGGCTTCTTACCATGAGGATGGGATTGGAGGATGATAGCTGCTATATGGTATGCCAAATTTGAGAAAATTTATCAGGAACTTTGCTACTTTTTCATTCAGCACTGGGTGCTGCCAGTGTTTCACTAGACTTAAGAATCCTGAAAAAGTTTATTCTGACAGCTCTTGACACTTCAGTATTTGTTTCTATAGACAGATTAATATCTGGAGCATCCTACTCTGCCTTATCTCTGATGTTACTTTCATCCGATTTAAAATTTCTTTTTAATAATTACTTTGTAGATTAATTTTACATGTTGTTTTTGGTCATTTGGAATTTCATAGTAAGTAGTTAAAGTCATTTAATAGTAGAGGTGAGTTAAAATGGGAAAATGCACATAAAATGAAACATTTGATATCATGGTTTTTCTTTTTATGGAGCTGACTTAAGTGGCATGTGGAGTTTTCTCATTTATGAAATAGTTTCAGGTTTTAGAGTCTAAAACTGGATAGACTTTTAGAGTTCTAAAACTTACAGAAGGATTAGGGAAACATTGTTCAAAGGTACAGGACTATTACATGATTTCCAAAGAAGGCTATAGTTTTGGGACCCTTTCTTGTACATGTGTCATTCATAATGATGATGGTATAGTCATGGTTATTTCCCTAAATTAACTATACTCCACATTAAAATAATTGAATAAATATGTAGGAAATATTTCCAAATAATAAAGGGCACATAATTAAAATTTAAATAGCTTATCTTTAAGCTAATCCTAAATTTATTTTTCTATGTTCCTATATAAAACATTGTTAGATAAACTCAGCACATGGTTAAACCTCATTAAAATATCTATTCTTTAATGATGAATTTGGAAATCCATTGATTGCACAGTAGACATTCAGTACCTATTTCATGATGAGGAAGAAAAGAAAAGATTTTTTTTCTTATCTGTAAAGGCTATTGTTTTACAGAATTACAATGGGACTAAAGTAGATCTGGAAAGGAAATTACTTCTTTATGTAATCTAAAGTATGGTGAATAAAGAGCTTTTTAAGTAACTACTTTGGCACTAAAGTTATGAAAACTTTTGGCAGTGAAATCAGTTTTGAAAAAAGATAAATGAAAATATCTATATTAAAATCTGATTGCAATCTGTAGTTTTCAAATGAAAACATTCTTTTGAAGTTTAAAGAAATTATCTGCCTTAGGAATGTGACTTTTCTTTTTTTCCTCAGTAAATAAACCTCCATAATACTTTTGATTTTTTAAATTATTTATTTATTTAATGATTTTGTTTATTTATTTGACAGGCAGAGATCACAATTAGGCAGAGGCAGGCAGAGAGTGAGAGGAGGAATTAGGCTCCCTGATATGGGGAGAGCCCAATGTGGGGCTCAATTCCAGGATACTGGGATCACGACCTGAGCCAAAGGCAGAGGCTTTAACCCACTGAACCACCCAGGCACCCCTATTTTTGACTTTTTTTAAAAAAAATTGTCATTCTCCTTCCATAGGGAACATTTTCGTATTTCATCAATACCACACAAAACCAAATTAGACTTTCTAATGAACTCCCAAATAGAAACTTAGATACTTTCAATTGGACTTGGTATGTTTAGTGAATTGTTACATATTTTAAAATTGTACAAATACTTTACTTTTCTTCCTTCTTCCCTTTGTTCCCCCCTACCTCATCTCTTCCTCTTTCTTTTCCTTTCTTCTCTCTCTCTCTCCCTCCTTTTTTGTATTTTGCTTTTTATTCTTAAGGTATGATATAATGTGGCTTGCATATATCGATAGATACAATTGGACTATTTTCTAAACTCTTATATGATTTCAGATTATTCTAACTCATTTAGGTAGATCAGAAGTTGATTCCTTTTAGAGAGTTTTTAGTATTAGAAGCCACTGAAATACCAGTTAGTATGCTAAAGTTGGACTTTACCTTGTTATACATGATACTTAAATCCCAATATCAAAGTATATAAATTAAGATCAGGAACATTTTAAAATAATTTAAAAATAATTATATAATACATTTCTAGTTATGAGAAGTATTTTATTTTTTGCCTTTAGTTAAATATTAGAGCAAGATATGTATTCATTTTGTCATATGTTATAAAATGGCTTGATCATTAGACATAAAAAATTCTTTCACTAGAACAATATTTAAACTCATTTCTGAGAAAAAATAGCATAAGGTGATTTCTTTGAACTGTAGTCTTGACAGTTTATGAAGTTTATGGTAGTAATGAAGATGGTGGTAGTGATGATGGTGATGATGGTAATGATGAGGCAGCCACCTCAACAACATATCTATGATTTGAGTACATTAACATTTTTAAAATGTGTGATCCCTTATTATTGATAAATCTTGATTCTATGCTTTAATTTAGAGATTTAACTTTTTAAAGTTATATTGAAGTGTTATTAGCAAATTAGATTGCAAATCTTGGAAAGATTGTACATTTTGGTAAGTAAAAAATAATGATATATTTCAAATTTTGCTAATTCTCTGTTCAATCAAGGATTAAGCTATTTTAGGGTTTATGAGTAAAATTTAAATTTGAAAACTATGTTGGTTTTTACAGAGAGAAATATTTCTTAAAATTAAAAACAGAGTAAGGTAAAATATCATTCTATATGCAAACACATCTCACGAGAGTGGCCATTTTCTTTTATTTATTTATTTGAGAGAGAGAGAGAGAGAGAGAGAGCGTGAATGGGGGGAGGGGCAAATGGAGAGGATGAGACAGAATCTCAAGTAGATTCTGTGTTGAACATGGAGCCTGGTATGGGGCTCAATCTCCTGACCCTGAGATCTTGACCTGAGATCAGGAATTGAATGCTTCACTGACTGACACCCAGGTGTCCCAAGAGTAGTCATTTTGTACCTGTACTTTAATAATGGTTCAAGTGAAGAGTAGTATGTATTTTTTGTTAAAATAGGCAAACGTTATTGTCAGACAAAAGTCTGGGAAGATAATTATGTATTGAAAAATCTGTAGAAGTGTAATGCTCAGTAAAATTTCATATCTGCTTTTGAAAAAAATATAAAATAAATGTATTTTTAATATTAATAATAACTGGATTTTTGCCACCTTAGTGGTATAAAATGGGGTAAAACCTTTATGGTTTTTCTATTATCTATTGATATAGGTAATATAGATAGTATGTTCCTTTGATTATTTCTTAAAGGGAATGTCTTTACTGGAGGACTTAGTCTTAGATTTTTAACAATTATTCATTATATATTACAGAAAACTTTTCAGTACAACATGTTTTTATTATGAACATTTTAGGCTATTTAGAATAAACTCAACCTGGGAAATATTTTGAGTTTATATTGTGCCAGGAATCAGAATTTCAGAGCTTTCATTTCATCTGTGTTGTAATATTTGATGGTTTTATATCTAGCCACATGTGGTTGTTGAGTATTAAAATATGACTAATAAAAAATACTGAAACTATAAATTACATATAAGATAACAAATACTTAAGAGAAAGGAGAATATAAACTCTCATTAATAATTTGTTACATTGGGGGTGCCCAGGTGGCTCAGTGGGTTAAAGCCTCTGCCTTTAGCTTGTATTGTGATCCTGGGGTCCTGGCATTGAGCCCCACATTGGGCTCTCTGCTTGGCAGGGAGCCTGCTTCCTCCTCTCTCTCTGCTGGCTTCTCTGCCTACTTGTGATCTCTGTCTGTCAAATAAATAAATAAAATCTTAAAAAAAATAATTTGTTACATTGACTATATGTTGAATTGATAGTATTTTAGATATACTGGATTAAATAAAATATTAAATTAGTTTCAACTACTTTTTTTTTAAACTTAATGTGACCACTAGAAAATTTACAATCCCTGTGTGGCTAACATTTGTGGCTTGCATTATACTTCTTTTGGACAACTTTGCCCTAGATGATCCCTTAATTGCTAGGTTGCAATTTTCTCACTGATCAGTGAAGGAATTAGACAAAAATGATCTTTAAGACCTTTTCTAGCTTCAATATTTAAGTTTTTCTCCTTTAGCTTACTTAGGTTGCTATCTCTTTTCCCAAAATATTTATATTATACCCAACTGTATTTTACCTTGAAAGACATAGCAGCATAGAACATCAGCTTAGTGCTTTGCCAAGCATTTGGGAAGATTTGATATATATAGTATATCAGTCATTCCCATTTGGTATTTATTCTGACACAGATAAGCTAATTTTTCCTTTTAATGGATTTCAGATATTCTTTGAGATGTTCAATATCAACTGTTCTGGTCTTTTTAAAGTAAATGTATCTGTTGAACCCCAAGGGAGCTCATTTTCTGACATTAGTCATTTTTCCTGGCATACTCAGAAACTATGACAATGGAATTTTGCATTATTGTGTCTTTGTGCTTACAGTTTATCCTCAACAAATTTTAGACAACTTAATGTAAACTACTTAATAAAAAAAGATAGAAGATTATGATCCAGTGTGTGATAGGACATTATTTGGGACATTCCCTAATTTTGTGATGTAGATAGGTTCAGCTAATGTGAAAAGTCATAACATATTAGTGGTTTACTAACACAGCTAATGATTATAATATACTTAAAATGCATTTATTCAAAGAGGTTGATGGAATTTAGGTCAAGGACTTATTAAAATTATGTAGTTCTGAAAGTTAGAAATGGAATCTTCAAATTATTTTAGGTGATATTTACTTTTTAGTACCTAGATTATTTTAAAAATTAAGTGGAAAGGGAATCTGTAATTACTGATCGTAGACTTAATCACTACCACCAACATTTACTAAATGAATAACTGGTGGCATTCATACCTCTAAGCTTCAATTTCTAGCCTTACTAGCTTCTCAAAGTTGTAGGCATAAAATAAGAATATATAGTGTTGTGAATGCCCTCTGAAGCTCTGTAAAAATGTAAGGTATTTGAGGTGGAGCTCTAGTTTTGTCCCAAGTATAGTAAATGTTATCACCCTACTTCCCCATACCAGGCTGCAGGGAATACAGATTTTTTTTTTTTTTTTTTAAACCTCGATAGCTTTACCTCTTGCCTTATTTGTACTGTTCCTTCTCAACTTTTATCCTCCCCAGCTCTGCAATCTTTTAGCTCTACTCCCTAGATCCTGATAGAGTCCCACCTTGGGTTTCTTATTTTGATGGTGGTTTGGATGTGCACTTCTTGCTGTGACCCATGTGTGGATTTGCGTCTGCCTCCAGACCCATGAAGTGCTCTGGGTCTGAGGCACTTCTGTGGCTAACCTTAGACCTGTGCTATCCAGACTAATCCTATGGTATCCATGGATTTCTAGGCTACTAAAGAAGTCTCACTGACAGGTTGAATCCAAATTCATTGTAGGTGAAATAACACTGGGTTGAGAATCGGATATGGGTTTATTTTTCAAAGAACAAATTTTTTATGTCAGAGAAAGTGGAGAGGTAGAAGGCAGAGGTTATTGCTATAGCATGGAGTAGCTTCTGGTTTGAAATCTTGTTACGAGAGCTGATTAAATAAAAGATATGGTCTGAGATAGAATACCTGTGAAACACATTCAGTTCACAAGGTTAGGAAACTTGTGAATGAGCACATTAACATGGATGTTGAAACCACGTCTAATGTATGCAGTCTGTGAATTTCAGGAAGGAATGAAGGAAAGGCAAACTAAATTGAATGTTAGGAGTCAGTAACATTGTATGCAAAGTTGATGATCTAACTCAGTTTAATTTCATAGGCTTTTTTTCACCTTTTCTCCTTAGCCATACCAAAGCCCAGAAAATTGGATATATTCTGTATTTCTGAGTATAGTTCCTTCTTTCTTCCTTTTCATATTTTCTTACCTTTTTTCTCTGCCTTGAATTTCTTTCCCCTCCCGGATGCAAGCTTTAACATACCCGGTCATTAATACTCATCTGTGCAAAGCCTTGCTTTCCCATCTCTTCTTTGTCCACTTCCTCTCTCCTACCAACAAAGAAGTAATTCCTTTTCTCAATTCCTGCTGTAACTTTGACATGAGAATAATTGGTTAGTTTAATATTTATACCTTAGCTTTATTATTACTGTCTATATATGAGGGGAGTTGTTTTGAATTGGATGTTTGTGTCCCTTCAAAATTCATGTGCTGAGGCCCTAACCACAGTGTAATGGTATTAGGAGGTGGGGGCTTTGGAGTTCATCAGATATCAATGAGATCATGAGGGTGGAGGTCCCAGGTTGGGATTAAGGTCCTTTTAAGAAGAAGAGACACCTAGCTTTTTCTCTCCACCATTTGAGGATACAGTTAGGAGGCAGCTGTCTGCAAGCCAGAAAGAGGGCTCTCATCAAGAACCAAATCATTTGGTACTTTGATCTTGCACTTCCCTCCTCCAGAACTGTGAGAAATAAAAGTCCGTTGTTTAAGCCACCTGATCTGTAGTATTTTGTTTAACAGGCCAGGCTAAGAGAGGAGTACTATGTCCGATGCACAGCATACAGCACAACATTTTTAGTATATATGTAATCAGCTTATCAATCTGGGTAACTTTAAATTTGTACATCAATTTGGGAAGAACTGATATCTTTATAATATCTGCCAGCCTATGTTCTCTCAGCATTGTTTCAAAAATTTTAGTATATAGATTTTACACATTTTTTGGGGTCAAATTTATCCCTAAATATTACATATTTCTGATACTGGGGTAATGGTAATGGTTTTTAAATTCAATTTCAAATGTTTGTTGCTAGTATGTAGAAATATAATTTAAAACATTGCTCTTTCATCCTGTAACCTTGCTAAAGTTATTTATTAGTTATAGTAGCTTTTTTGTATAATATGTGAGATTTCCTACATAGTAGGTCATGCTATCTTTCTTTTATTTTTTTCTTTCCTATATAGATGTCTTTTCTTTTACTGTATATTTTTTAAAGATTTTGTTTATTTATTTGAGAGAAAGGGAGAGAGAGTGTGTGTGAGCACACAATCAGTAGTGGAAGGGCAGAGGGAGAAGCAGACTCCCTGCTGAGCGGGAATCATGACCTGAGCCGGAAGGGAGAAACCCAACTGCCTGATCCACCAGGCACCCCTCTTTTACGTTTTTTTTTTTTTTTTTTAATGTCTTGTCTTGTATTACCTTGTAACAATGGCTAGAGCTTCTAGTACAATATTAAATGGAAATTATATGAGCAGACATCCTTGCCTTTTATATCTAAAATATATTTATGGGGAAGCTTTTAACTACAAATTTAAAATTTCTATAATATATCTAGGGCTATCAAATTTGTTTGTTTTTGAGGAATTTGTAGCAGTTTGAGTTTTTCAATTAATTTTCCCATTTCATCTACATTGTCAACTTTACTGGAATGAAGGTGTTCATAATATTTACTTTTTATCCTCTTAGTATACATATAGTCTGTAATAATGTCAGTTTGCTCAGTCCTAATTTGTTAATGTTTGTTCTGTTGATTTTTCTCATCACTGGCTACAGATTTATCAATTGTATTGATCTTAAAGAAGCAGATTTTATTTCATTGATTTTTTTGTGTTTTTTTTTTTCTGTGTTTTATTTCGTTAATTTTCACTCTGATATTTATTAATTGTTTTCTTTGGCTTACTCTGTTTCATTTACTCTTATTTTTTTGGTTTCTTAATCTGGAAGGTAAGGTCAATGATTTGAGACCTTTATTCTTTTTCAGTATAAATACTTAGGGTTGCCAATATATTTTTATGTACTGCTTTAACCACATCTCATAAAATTTAGTACATTGTGTTTTAATTGCACATACGTTCTAATTTCTCTTTTAATTTCATCTTTGACCCATGGGTTATGTAGAGGTGCATGATTTAGTTTACAAGTGCTTGGAGAGTTTTCTAGATATCTTTCTGTCATTGATTTCTAATCTAATTCCATTGTGATATGAGACTGGTTTTATGGCTGAAGATGTTGTCCGTCTTGGTAAATGTTTTATATGCACTTTAAAAAATGTATATTCCTGGGATGCCTGGGTGGTGCAGTTGTTTAAGTGGTGGACTCTTGGTTGCAGCTTGATCATGATCTCAGGTTTGTAAGATCAAGCCTTTAATTGCACTCCACGCTCAGTACAGAGTCTGCTTAAGCCTCATTTTGCACCCCCCTCCTGCTTATACTCTCTCTCTAAAAAATAAATAAATTAATCATTAAAAAATGTATATTCTTGTTTTGTTGGGTAGAATGTTCTATAAATGTTAGTTAAGTTTGGTAATAGTCTTATTCTATATCCTTATTGATTTTTCTCTCTACTTCTATTAATCATGGAAAGAATGGTGTTAAAATCACTGGCTGTCATTGTAGGGTTTTTTTTTTTTTTTCCTTCATTTTATCCTTGGAGTTCTATCAGTTTTTGCTTCATGTATTTGAATTTTTGTTGTTAGATGCAGTAATGTCTAAGATCATTATGTTTTCTTGATCAGTTGATCTTTTTAAAATTATGAAAAGACCCTCTTTATTTTTGATGTTATTTTTTCCAAAATTTGCTTTGTCTGAGTAGCCACCCCAGTTTTCTTATATTTGCATTAGCATGGTATATATCGTGTCATTCTTTTACTTTTACCTTTTTTGTATCCTTTTATTTAAATGAGATTCTTTGTCATCAGCATATAATTTGGTGTTGATTTTAAGATCTAATCTCACAATTGTTGACTTTTAATTGGTATATTTATACCTCTTTTAATGTAAATATTCATATAGTTAGGTTTAAATACTGTCTTGTTTTCTATTGTTGGCTTATCAGTTATAACTTTTCATAGTGTTTTCTCTGTGGTTTATAGTGTGTACACTGAACTTATTCCAGTCTGTCTTTCAAATAATAGCATAATAACTCATGGATATTACAATAATCCTAAAACAGCATGTTTTCATTTTCTTCCTTTTGCCTCTGTGCTATTTGTTATATTATCTTTAAATATACTATAAACCTCATAATTCATTGTTATACATTTTGCTTTAAAGAGTCAATTATCTTTTAAAGAGATTTCAAAAACAGGAAAAACATCTGATCTATTTGCCCAAATATTTACCATTTCCAGTGCTCTTCATTCCTCTGTGTTCATTCATATTTCCATCTGGCATTACTTTCTTTCATCCTGAAGGACTTCCTTTAACAGTTTTTGTTTTTGTTTTTGTTTTTTAGAGGAGGGGCAGAGGGAGAGGGAGAGAAGAATCTTAAGCAGGCTTCATGTCTAGCACTGAGCCTAACATGGGACTTGACCTCACAACCCTCAGATCGTGACCTGAGCCAAGATCAGGAGTCAGATGCTTTACCGACTGAGGCACCCAAGCACTCCCTTTAACATTTCTTATAGTGCAGTTATGCTGGTAGTCTATTCTTCCAGCATTTCTGAAAAAAGTCTATCTGAAGAAATCTTCATTTTCTCCATGTTTTTAAAACATATTTCACTGAGTATAGAATTCTAGATTGACAGTTTTTCTTTCTTTTAGTATTTTAAAGGTATTTCCCTACTGTCTTATGTCTTGCATTATTTTCAATGAGAAGTCTGTTGTCATTCTTTGTTACTGTACATAAGATTTTTTTCCCTCCAGTTCCTCTTAATTTTCTCTTTATCACTGTTTTTAAGTAATTTGATTATAATTTACTTTGGTAGAATTTTCATCATTTTGCTTGTGCTTATGGTTTGTTGAGTTTTTTTTGGTTCTGTGGGTCTATAGTTTTCATAAGATTCAAGTGTCTTCCTTTGTTATTTTTCCAATTTGTTTTTCTGCCATTCCTACCCCTACTTCTTTGGGGATTCAATCATACATATTAGGATGCTTAAAATCATTCTATAGCTAACTGATGCTCTGTAGATTTTCTTTTTCATTTTAGTCTTTTTGCTCTGTTTCATTCTGACTAGTTTCTGTGCTATATTTTCAAGTTTATTAAATTTCTTTCTGTTTTATCTAATCAGTCATTAATCACATCTATTATTTTATTTAGATTTTCTCTCTTTATTTAGAAAGAGTATTAGCAGCAGGTGGGGGAAGAGGCAGAGGGAGAGACAGGGAATCTCAAGCAGACTCTGTGCTGAATGTGGAGCCTGACCTGGAGTTTGATCTTACAACAGTGAGATCATGACCTGAGCTGAAATCAAGAGTTGGACACATAACCAACTGAGCCACCCAGTCGCCCCTACTGTATTATTTTAATCTTGTATATTTCTCAGCACTAGAGATTTGATTTTTTTTAAAATTCTGTATATTCAATCTTCTAACTTGTTCAACGTGTGGATCATAATAATAAAGATTTTTTTAAAAAGATTATTTATTTATTTATTTGACAGAGAGAGATGATAAGCAGGCAGAGAGGCAGGCAGAGAGAGAGGAGGAAGCAGGCTCCCCGCTGAGCAGAGAGCACGAAGCGGGGCTCGATCCCAGGACCCTGAGACCATGACCCGAGCCGAAGGCAGCGGCCCAACTCACTGAGTCACCAGGCGCCCCTATAATAAAGATTCTTAATACTATCCTTTTCTACCAGTTTTCTCATCTGTGTCATTTCTAAGTCTTTGAATTGATTTGTCTTTCTGATTGATTTTTTTCCTTTTTATAGTTGTACTTTATGTGCATGTGTATGTATCTTTTCGTGCATTATAATTGTTGATTGGATCAGAAATATTGTGAAATTTACCATGTTGGTACTGAATATTTTTATATTTTTGTATTTTGTTCTAGAATGTATAGAATTACTTGAAAATAATTTGACCCTTTTGGGGCTTGTTTTGAATTTTGTTAGGCAGGACCAGAGCAGAGTTTTTTCCTAAGACTAGTTTTTTCCACTGGTGTTTTTAACATGTTTTGGTACTCTACCTGTTGTGCTAAAAGTCATGAGATTCTTCAGTTCCAGTTAATTGAAACATTACCTTTTCTCAGACATGCATGAATAGCAGAGATTATTCCTCCAGGTAGTTCCATCATATGCATGTACTGATTAGTACTCAGCTGAAAATAAGAAGTTACTCTCTGTAGATCTTGTAGCTCTTTTGCATGGCTTTTTTTTTTTAAGCTTTGCCTGCTGAATGGAGAGCTAATTACACTATGAGTAATAATAATCTATAGTAATATCTATTAATATTTGTAATGCTGATGGTCAATCTCCTTTGGTGTGTTAGTGCCATGAACTATAGCTGCCTTGACATTCTTGCAAGCTATTGTATTACATTTTTTCAACTCAGGAAGACTGCCTGAATCCATCTTGGTTCCCTTTCTCTATTGTTGCCACATGGAAAATCTTTTTAGGCAGTTATCCTAGGGCTCACTTAATTTGTTTTTCTTCTCTCAGGGATCACTGTTTTTTACTGTTTTATGTCCTATGTCTAAAAACCGTTGTGTTATGTATTTGGTCTAATATTTTTAGTGCTTTCGACTAGAAGCTATATCTGGTCCCTGTTATTTTATTAGAAGTGCCTTTACTATGTTTAAATTACACTATGAGTAATAATAATCTATAGTAATATCTATTAATATTTGTAATGCTGATGGTCAATCTCCTTTGGTGTGTTAGTGCCATAGGGTTTGCCATAGGATATTATTACTATGATGATACAGGCTGTATTATTTGTATCTATGTAGACTAAATGATCTGGCTGAATTGACCAATTTAAAGACTTATTAATTCCATTAAAAACTAATTTTCTGGGGGCGCCAGGGTGGCTTAGTGGGTTAAAGCCTCTGCCTTTGGCTCAGGTCATGATCCCAGGGTCCTGGGATAGAGCCCCATGTCAGGCTCTCTGCTTGGCGGGGAGCCTGCTTCCTCCTCTCTCTCTCTCTGCCTGCCTCTCTGCCTGCTTGTGATCTCTGTCTGTCCAATAAATAAATAAATAAAATCTTAAAAGAAAAAAAAAAAAAAGAAAAGAAAAACTAATTTTCTGGGGCTCCTGGGTGGCTCAGTGTGTTAAAGCCTCTGCTTTCAGCTCAGGTCATGATCCCAGGGTCCTGGGATCGAGCCCCGCATCAGGCCCTCCATTCAGCAGGGAGCCTGCTTCCTCCTCTCTCTCTGCCTGCCTCTCTGCCTACTTGTGATCTCTGTCTGTCAAATAAATAAATAAAATCTTTAAAAACAAACAAACAAACTAGTTTTCCTGGTCTTTCTTCAAATCAGTTAATCACTTTATTGAGTTAACTAAATTGAGCAAATTTCTGAGTATAAGTATAATCTCATTTTATTATTAGGGATTGTAGAAACTCTACATATTCCACTGCAGTAGAAAATAAAGTGAGGTGTGAATATGGGACTCTGGTTGATGTGATTAAAAAATAAATAATATTTTTAAAATGTCTATACAATATCTTATGGGAATCAAAAAGGGTAAGAATGGAAGTAATCAGAGAACACTTCTTAGAAGAAGTAACTTTTTACTGGCAAATGTATGGGCTAGTTGGAATTACACAGGTGCATCTTTATGTGTGAATGGTATTGTGGGTAGAGAGAGCTAGGAGTAAAGAAGAATTCTACAGGTAAGGAAACATAAAGAGAATTACTTTTTTTTTTCCTGTGTAATTACACCCCTCCCCCATATGCAGAGAATATCTAAGGACCTTTACAGAGCATTCATTACAACACTGTTTGTGATTATAAAAAATATGGTAATGATCCAAATATCTGTAAATTACATTACGGTTATGCTTTGATATATAACATCATATATCTATCTGTGTTTATAGATATGGAAAATTGTTATGATATTTCCTGAGGAGGAAAAAAACTACGTGCAAAGTGACTTATAGAGTATATAATACATGAGAAATACAGTGTTGAGAGAGAGGACAATTTTTACTTTTTATTTTATGTCCTTCTTTACTGCTTGATATTTTGCAGTTTGTATTTATTACATTTGTAATTTTAAACTAAGTAAATAAATAGAATTGAACTAAAATTGTTTCTTTTCCACTTAAATTAATCAGAATATAAATTTAAATAAGTCATGTGTATTTCTTCTCAGAAACATTCTGCCTTATTGGACAGCCAGCTTTCCAATCAGCGTGTTTATCTGTATTGACTCAATCCAAGTAAAAACTCAGCATGTTACTTCCTTTTTCTTTATAAGTCTCCACCTGTCAGCATTGATGTGTATGACTGTGAAAAACATCCCACAGTAGTTTTGTTGGTTCAAAAATCTGTTTGTCCTTTTTTTCTGATATAAACTTAAGTCCACCGTCATATACTTTAGATCCATTTTTTTTGTAATCTAGATTATGATTCACTTTGTTTCCCCCTCTGCTAACTGTGATACTGAACATGTATGAAAAAGGATACTGTTACTTCCTGCTTTGGATCCACAAATTGAAGTGACATCTACCAGCTGTTACCTTTTCTGAGCATGCAGCTTGGCAATAAACCAGAGATTTTCTGGTGTACTGCAGGTCCATTCAATTCTTTTAGTATTTGGAAGATGTAGAAATATTTTCATAATACATAATATATATTATCTGTTTTTATTGCACAAAAAATTATTCTCAAACTGTGCATAAGTTAGACTGTAAGTGTGTGTGTGTGCCTATATATGTCTGTCTCATGCTCAGTGTCTTCTGGCTTGAATTTTTGTTGCTGGAATTAAAAATTATGAACTCTGAGGGTCAGTGACTCTCTTATATTGGTGTGTTTTTCTAAAACAGCTAAGTTCTGGTTGTACTGTCAGCAATTTTCAGTAGCACTGAAAATATGACCCCAAAATTATTTTGGAATAAAATGTGCCCAAGAGGATTGTTGTTTATCCTATTCATGTGCTGCTCATGCTTAATTCTTGCCTTATCCTGATGTTTGTAAACATACTGCCTAACTGTTTTGGCTTGGGTTCTCTAGATGAAGCATTTTATGAAAGTGGTGGCAAAATGAAAAGGAGAATTCACATAGGAAAAGTATGGTGTGTATGTGTGTGTGCGCACATGCCCTTGTATGTGCTTGCACACAGGCACCTGCACACAATACAAATGTCAAATCCTGGAAATGTTTTGGTAGTTCATAAAAGATTTGCCTTAGTTATGACTGAGCTAAATAAGAACCCTAAGGTGATGCTCTAACAGAAATGAACGCATGAAGCCCTTTTCCTTAGTGTTCCTTTAGGGTTGCCTGATAGGATCTCTGTCAGCCAATAACCATGAACAATGACAATAATAAGAATAAATAAAAACCCCAAATCCTTTTCTTTTTTCTTTCTTTTTTTTAAAGGAGTTTATTTTTATTTATTTGTCAGAGAGAGAGAGCAAGAGAGAGTGCGCTCACAGGCAGGCAGAGCCGCAGGCAGAGGCAGAGGGAGAATCAGACTCCCTACCGAGCAAGGAGCCCGATGTGGAACTCGATCCCAGGACACTGGGATCATGACCTGAGCCGAAGGCAGCCGCTCAACTGACCAAGCCACCCAGGGTCCCCCCAAATCCTTTTCTTTACAGGAAAAGAACAGTTCCAGATTTCTTGCAGACTTCAATTTGATTATGTTAGAATAGTTCCTTTTGGCAACCACAGAAGGATGAGCTGTGCTTTCATATCTGAGAAAGAGGAAGAATCCACATTCTGAGAGGAGGCAGCTTGCATGGGTATGTAGACACTCAAAGGCATTAAAATGGCTTATATAGATAAATCCTGCAACATCTGGAGTTCATATTTAATTCACAAAGTTATCATTTCTTCTTTCAAATGTTTTTTTTTAATTAAAAAATGACAAGATATTAAGGAAATTTATACTTTATTTTAGAATATTAAAAAAATTTTTTTAAAGATTTTATTTATTCATTTGACAGAGAGAGACACAGAGAGAGAGGGAACACAAGCAGGGGTAGTGGGAGAGGGAGAAGCAAACTTCTTGCTGAGCAGGGAGCCCAATGTGGGGCTTGATCCCAGGACAGTGGGATCATGACCGACCCAAAGACAGACACTTAACCAACTGAGCCACGCAGGCGCCCCTAAAGAAATTCTTTCAGATTAGAATTTTCTCCAGTTGAGAAAAAGGTAAGATTATGTGTTTGTTTAAATTCCATTAGAAATCAAAATGATCACTCCTAAGGAGTCCATAAAGAATATTTATTAGGTTATCCGTTCATTGTATCCCCTTGGCATTACCAATACTAGGTGATTTTCAATAATTAAGGAAAATGGCAAATTTTTCATAGCTTAATATTTAGAAGGATATGGAAAAAAATGTTAAATAAATCAGTAAATCCCTACTTAAAAAAAAATATTTAGAAGGATAGGTTTAGACATTGTCTTAAAGTCTTTTTTTTTTTTTTTTTAAATATTTTATCTATTTATTTGACAGAGAGAGAGTGCTTAAGCCAAGGGAGAGGGAGAAGCAGGCTCCTTGCTGATCAGGGAGCCTGACATAGAGCTTAATCCCAGGACTCTGGGATCATGACCTGAGCCAAAGGCATCTGTGGACTGTATTCACCACATCTTCCAAAATTACTTAGCTTTATTTTAAATAAAAATCAAGGCATGGAATTCTCTTTTAATAGCTTAAAGTATATAAATGTGAAACTCTTCAGTAAATAATCAGGCGTTAATATGCAATTTTTGATGGAAACATACTTCAAATCACTAATTATACAGCTTGAAATAGAATTATAGTATCAAAAATATTTGTTCTACAAATCCAAATTAGAAACAGTATATTTTATTGCCTAAAAAAAACAGTACTATTTCCTTATATAGAAGAGAAATATCATTTTCATAGAATATTAACCCTCTGGAGTTAAGTACCTGGTTGTCCAAAATGTCACAAAATGAGAATTTCATTTAAAGTAGTTGCAGGTGGGCATTTCCCCCAGATGCCTGGGAAATACAAATCTGATAAGAAGAATATACAATTAACCAGGCCTCAGAGATCCACATAGATAAACCTCTAACAAATTTGAGCTTAAAACCAAAATTCATAAAATGCATAAGAACACAAGGGACCCAAAAGACTTCAGGTATTAGAATAATTAGATACAGAATAGAAATACGTATGTTTAATATAATTAAAGAAATAATTGAATGAATTGAAAATAAAAGCTAATTAAAACAATCAGTTAAAATGGAGAAAACAAGAATCAACAATTACTATTAATTAAATGTATAATAATTGAAACTGTAGACTGGAATGAATACATTTAATGAGTGAATTAGTAAAATATAGATTTGAGGAGGGGTGCCTGGGTGCTGCAGTCCGTTAAGTGTCTGACTCATTGTTTTGTCTCAGGTCGAGATCTCCGGTTTGTGAGATCCAGCCCTTCATGGTGCTCAGTGACAAATCTGCTTAAGACTCTCCCTCCTCTACTTTCCTACCCCACCCCACATGCTCTCTCACTTTCTAAAATAAAATTAAATAAAACTAAATATAGAGTTGAGGAAATTACTAATATGAGAGAGAGAGCGAGCTAATGAAACACAACACAGAAAAGAGATTAAAGGACATCAAGGATAGAGTTAGAATATACATCTAATTAGAGTTCTAGATGAGATAATAAAAGAATGAGGTAGAGGTGGTATTTGAAAATATGTCTAAGAATTTAACAGATGTGATTTGGGAGGTACATATATACAAAACAAGATAAACCCAAAGTAATCTAAATCCAGAAACATCTTAGTGGAACTGAAGATCACCAATGACAGTAAAGACTTTAAAAATAGCTTAAGTTGGAGAGAAGTGAGTTGGGGGAAATCAGAGGGGGAGAGGAACCAAGAGAGACTGTGGACTCTGAGAAATAAGCAGGGTTTTGGAGGGGAGGTACGTGGGGGGTTGGTTCGGCCTGGTGGTGGGTATTGGGGAGGACAGTATTGCATGGAGCACTGGGTGTGCTGCATAAACAATGAATCTTGGAACACTGAAAAAAAATTAAATTTAAAAAAATAGCTTAAAGTGCAAATACAGATTACCTAACAACAATTAGAATGGTGATTCGCTTAGCAATAGCTACAACAGAAGCAGAAACCAGTGACTGCTATCTTATTTAAAGTGAATAATATTTTTAGCATTGTATGCAAAGTATAAGTATATAACATATACAAAGGCAAGTTAAAGAGATCTTCAGAGAAACAAAAACTAAAGCAACTTCAAAGGGGAGGATATGAGGAAGGTGGAAAATTTAGAATTTCAAAGTAAAAACATAGGAAAAGAAAGATATAACAGGCAAATATCAACCAAAGAAAGATGCCATAGCTATCCAAAAAAGATTGTAAAGTAAGCACATTACTACAGATAAAGAATTCTAAACTTACTTACCTCTAATATGAAGTTCAAATATGGAGAAAAAATTCACAAATCCAAGACTGTATTGAGACTTTTAAACACATCTCTAACAGTGATTCATATACCCAGCTAAAATAATTGAGAAAAAGTACAGAAGATTTGCAAGACAACTGGGGTTGTCAGTTAGCAGTTGCAAAAGTACTAGGGTTATCAGTTAGCATTTAAAGTATGTTGGTTGTTAATACAGCAGGGATAATTATTTAGTTGTAAAACTTTAACCAGGAGCCGTTTTTTTATAAGTGGTTACCACAAAGCTTCGGGTATCTTTATGTTTGATTATCAAAAAAGGATTCATTGATGGATGTTAGAAATGATCTCCTAAGTGAAATGGATTGGTTGGTTGGTAGTGCTACTGTTATAGGCATCTCTGCTCAGGCATGAAGAAGTTTTAAGACTCTAAGGAGTTCAGTAGCCTCATGAGGGATTTTGTGCTTTCCTGTGTTCAGCCACATTCATGTGTTTCTGCTATTTGAAGTCATTAGAACATACCTGCTAGAATGGAGTTGAATCTGCTTCCACTGAGCATTTAATAAAAATGCTTGTTGAACGACTAAATGGGCAGAAATGTTCATTCATCTTACAGAATAATTTGTGATTGCTTACAAATTCGTATTTGTATATATGGCTTCATTTTTAGATTTTTATTTGTAATGTACCATGCACAGTTATAGTTTTATTGGAGGTGAAACTGAATTATGAGCTACAGATATTCATATTTTTAAAAAGTAATAATTATGAAGACTCTAATACATATAGGTTAGTTCGCAACACCATGGTTCCAATCCATCTGCTAAAGGTCAAAATCCAAAATAACTTGAATCATTAGTATGGAATTTTCTGGCTGATTTTATCTAATAAAGATTGATTACTTTATCTGAAAAAGTTGAGTCATTACTATGGATTGTAACTGGGTGATTTTGGACTGATGGAAAATGAGAATATTTATGTTAAATCTGGAAAAAATATTTCCAGGTCATTTTCTTTTATGGAATTATAAAGACATGTTTGAAAACAATTTACTTATTTCTGAATATCTCATGGAAAGAGCCCCAACAACGGAGATATTTTTATTCTTCATCTGAGATTAACTTTTATTTGTATTTAGGATAGCAGTAAAATTCTATAGGCCTCTTCCTGAATTTTGAACTAAGTAAGTTATTTATGTATCACCTTTAACAAATGGAAGAGGTAAATGTTTAGGTCCTGGTTTAGGAGTATTTTGATTTTAGGTTCCTGTTAGTAAGCCAAGACAGAAAGGTGGTAGAGAATAAGGTAATTTAGTAGAAGAATGACATTAGGTGTGGAAGATTGTTTTTGGAACCAAGACAATACTAGATTGTGTCACATTATAAATTCTTTATCTACTGAAGCGGTCACATAGTTATTTTTTTTCCTTCTTCCTTTGAACTCCTGAAACTTTTACGCCTTGCCATTGTAGGGTTAGCAAATATTTTGCCCTTATCTTTCCAACCAATTAGATGCTACATTCCTCAGGGATAGGAAGACATTGTCTTTAGCTTTCTTTTCTCTTCTTTTTTTCTTTTTCTTCCTTTTTAAATTGAGAGATAACTGACATCCACTATATTAGTTTCTGAATTATATATTTGTATAAAGTCTTTGGCTTTCTTATATGCCTAGCCTTGCTAGCCCTTTGCCTTTCATAGTAAATATCTAGTAAATATTTGTTAACTGACTAATTCACTCAAACCTACCTCCTACGGCTTTCCTGTCATCTTGGTGGTCATTTGGTAAATACTTGAGTTATCACATATTAATCATTGACCTCTCAGAAGCAAAGGGAGTGTTCTTATGACTTCAGCCCTAGATTACCTTTTGTTTCCTTGCACCTAGTAAAGAACCTTTCCCAGAATGGGCTATGTACGAAATTGTTGAGTTCAAATGAGGTTTCCTTATTATGAAAAACTGTAATGCAGCCTTGCATATGGTTTTACAAACCCATAATGACCTGCAGACATTTTTTGGCCACCGTATTTTTCACTAATCCTTTAATCAGATGTAGTGATACTACATCTGGTGGCAGTGAAAAGCCACAGTAAAAAAGTATAGTACCATTTCTATTGAATGTGGATTTAAGTTTCATTTAAATTCTTCCTTGCCCTGCTCATTTTGGCACCATCCTTGTTTGCTTTTAGTGTTTCATCTGTGGATCTATACTTATTTATTTGGCAGGTACAATCTACCATTCCTTCCCAACCTCCATTCTCTGGAAGCCATTCTCACTTTGTGTCACCCCTACAGCTGATGTCGACTCTGTTTCCTGGCTTCATAGAAGACTTTATGCCCTTTTTTTTTTTTTTTTGAAATGAGCTGTCTTTGATTACAGTTTGTCAGTATGGTCTGACTGCTAACATTGATTCCCAGCAGTCAACAATTTTGTCATGTTGTTCAAGATTAGGTTTCGATGTGTCATTTTAATAGACTAAAAAGCCATTCTCAGTAAAATCGAATTCCTGTGGGAATTGTTAAGGATGCTTTCAAAATGAAGAAAATTTGTAATGTTTTGGAGATTTCACTGGGGAGGCATCAGGTGACTACATTTACTGAAACTGGCAGTTTTTTAGCTGAATTTTATATTCTGAAAATGCATTTTAAAACTTGCTTGCCTTTATTTAGGCAAAACATGATTCACAATAATTAAGCTTTATGAGCTTTTTCATTTAGCAGGTCAGAGAATATTCTTATTTATTTATTTATTTATTTTGACAGAAAGAAAACATTTACTCTTTCTTCACACTTCTATTTGTGACCTTAACTAAATATATGGTTGGGCCAAGATATATGGATGTCCCATTCAGGCTAGATGTTTGCTATTTCTACAAAGTAGTATTACTTAACTTTATGCTGCAGTGATGAAAAGAGCAATCTCTGATACTAGACTATGTGGGTGTAAATCCTACCTCTGCCATTTACTGGCTGCCATTTACTAGTGTTAATTTCACTGTACCTCAGTTTTTGATCTATAAAATGGAGATAGTAGTAGTACCTTCTTTAAAGGATTTTTTAAAAAAGATTTAAGTAATTTAGAGAGCAGGTGGGCATGAGCAGGGGTGGGGGGCAGAGGGAGAGAAATTCAAGCCGAGTCTGTGCTGAGTGCAGAACCCTGTGCTGGGTTTGATTTTAGGACGCTGAGATCATGGCCTGAACAGAAATCAAGAGTCAGACGCTCAACTGACTGAGTCACCCAGGTGCCCCTCCTTACAGGATTTTTGAATAGCACTTTATCTCTGACACCAGATTTGCATGCACTAGTTAACAGAATGAAAGTTTTGCATTCTCTTTGCGCTGCAGTGTGATAGCCCTCTGTGATTACTTAAGCAGACTCCTGGGAGTCTGATTCCTGCCTTCTGCCTCCAATCTTCCTTGAGAAAAATCCTATAAGTAAACTTTTCCGTACTTATTTAAATTTCTAGTGGTAGTATTTTGCTTACCTGGACAGCAATCTAGTGAGGACATCCTTAATCACCCCTGATTATATATATTGTCTTAGGTTCAACTGTGAGAATCTCATTTGCTTCTGCAGAGAGATGTAGGAGCTGGCTGGACTCCAAAAGGAGCCAAGTAGGCAGACACTACTAAGCATTCAGGTATCTATATTGGCCCATTAGCCATAGTTGTGGTAATAGAGAGCTGTTCGTTTAATAGGAAGTTCTAAAACTGTGTGGACTTGTTTTATAGGCACTGGCTATTTCAGATCACATAAGAATCCATCTAGAGAGAAACTTGGTTGATTCCAGGGAAAATTTTACTTGCCACAGATGCTGGCCTTAGGAATAAATTCATCTTAGGGCAGTTTGTAGTATGTTCCTCAGACTTACTCCTCAGTTCAGTCAAAGTAACCCCATCTATCCTACTTCTGTGTCTTAGCTAAACCCCTACATACTGAGACTTCAGTCCTGCTGCAGCTCCTATCATGTCATGCATGTCTAGAGCTTAGTCTTATTGGTGCATGGGGTGAATTTTAAAACTGTTTTGTCCTTTTGACTAGGTCTTCAGATTCTCATGAACTTGAGGCTTGTATTCTTACCTGTTGCCTGGATGGGGGTAGGTTTTATTCTCAGGATGCTTAAAGACTAAACAAGTATGTGGGATGGAAACTCCAACTGCCAGTTTCTTTAGGAGAGACAGAGAGACCTAGATGTATGGTAGAGCTATAGCCTTTCCCATATCCCCAGGGCAGTCACCAATTTTTATGGTAGCTAGACACCAAGATTTCTAATTATAGAAATCTTCTAATTATAGGTACCTACCACTGGCTGCCTGAAGGCTTTCTCTGGCTCCTGAAGCCAGCTTAGCTTGGAGAGAGGAAGCACAATAAAAGTGTGGGGAGTTAATATCCAGGAGCCCTCATTCAGTGACTGACAGGAGTTGGTGGAGAAATACTTAGTTTCACTTAAATGTTAATATGCTTACGGATCATGGGAATTGTTTTAAAATTATTAGATTAGAGAGGATGTCCATAATTTGCATTTCTAACAAGCTTCCAGGTGATGTTAACCCTTGAACCACACTTTGAGTAGCAAGACCCTAGCTACCTTGTGTCTCCTTTGGGATAAATATGAGGTTTATTTTATACTGTCTCCTAAGTTGCCTAGCAGAATTAAATTTCAGTTGCCCATAAATATAACCTGCTAAACAGTTAATGTTTAATTCTCTCTTTCTCTTTTCTATCTGACATCACCATTTTTCTGCCTATTCTCCCTGGCATCAGCATTCAAGTAAATTACTTGCATTCTCATGCTTCTCTCAATATCTTTTTCTGGTAGAGCCCTAACTAAGCAGATGATTCTACCAACTTCTGGAATAGATAGCCCCAATAAGATAGTGGGCCTGTGCCCAGTGCTGAAGACTTTGGCTGACATGAGGTCATCTGTACAGATCTCTTCCAGGAAAGTCTCACTGGGCATGAGGTGGCCCAGGTTGAGCTAGACAGAACCTCGCCTGTATTGATCCTAAAGTATTTGCAGATGAGGGCATAGCTGGCATTCTTCCCTTGGGGATTTGCCAGGACCCTCATGTGAGGGAAAGTTACTGTGTTTCTCTCTAGAAAATTAGGGCTTATCCACTCAGTATGAACATAAGTCCTAAGTACTTAGGTAATTTTTTTCCCATAAGAGTAAAAGCAAAGCAAAGACCCAAATCCCCAAACCTAGGAAGTTTATCACACTCCTGAGGATTCATTAGAAATAAGGGTTAGGGAGTAGTTAGTCACCTGCATGCTTTCACTCTGAATCCCTGTTCTCCCAACTGAAGTCCTTTTAATCGAAGTCCTTTGTAACCTGTCTACTTGCTGCTGCATCTCACTCTGGTTCTCATTAGCTCCATATTTAAACATGGCTCCTTCTACATTTTCCACAGCAGAGTTCCGTAATGCTATTCAGTGTGTTAGACCTGTCTAGAAGGTTTGAAGTTAAAGGATGAGAATTACTTAAAGAACACTTGAAATTAAGTATTGCTAAGATACGGAATCACATTGAGTCACTATCATTATCTATGGCTAAGAATCAGTAACTGAGTCAGTAAGGTGTGGGATCCATTTCTGCTGCCAGACTTCCATACTGGTGGCTGTGTCTCCTGTTGGCCCCTAGACCCCACTTTATTTCTTATTTCTCTAAGTCCAAGCGCTTCCCTACCCGAGCCTCCTGTATGGCTGTGCAAGCTATAGACCATGCACCTCCATGAGGACACAACTCACATCACGTGTGGTAGGAATGACATCCCCTGGACTTTTTGCACCTAGGCAGCTCTGTTCTCTCTCAACCCTAAAATACTCAGACCCCATCCCTCTGAACCTAGGGGCTTTGTAAAATTTTCTGTTATTTTATTATACTTTTCTTTCAATCTCTGTTTTCTAGAAGTGCCACCAGAATCCTACCTTAACATAACTAAATGTCTCATTAAAGTATTTTTTCCCCAATCAAGAAGAATGGTTTGATTCTATGAGGAACTCTATCTTTCTTCTAAGCTCAAATTGCATCGAGCTTCTAAAATTGCAATTTCTCTGTCTGCTTTTTCTGTTTAGCTCATTGAGAATGATTCAGGTCCTATCTAGGCCTTAATCAAATATACCAGTGTGAGGACCTCTGTCTCAGCTGTGTCCCTGGGCCTTCAGGGAATTCTAATTCCCTCTAGACCTTTCTGGAGCTAGCTTTCTATCTTGATGTTGCCCTGCTTCTGAGGCAGCCTTAGAAAACCTTTCAGTTAAAGATTTCACCTTGGCCATAATGAAAATAGTTCTTTGTATCTTTTAGTCCTCTCCAGTGATTCATAGAAACCATAGAAGAGTGTGAGATCTGAGTCATTCTCAATGACTAGGAGCAGTTGTAGACCTCAAGTAAAAAGATTGAATTCCAGAATCCTTAGCCTATATTCATCTCAAAATAATCGGGGGTAGAAACATAGGGATTAGAGCTATGGCAAAGCTCTCAAAGGGACCTAAATACAGTACTTACTCTGTAAGCTTCTGGCAATTTACTTAATTTTTTAGTCTTCTCATCTGCAAAATGGAGATGATAATCCCTATCTCACAAGGCTGTTAGGAGAATTAACATGCTAATGTTTATAAGGTTCTTAGCATAACGTCTAATAAGTAGTAAGTTCTCAAAAAAAAATTCTGTTGTCACAGAACCTGTAAATCTGTGTGTGAGTGGTGTGATATGATTTGGCCTGGTAGTCCTTCCCAAGTTACTTGATACCCAGCAGATGGAAGAGTTCAATGAAGGATATCTTAGAGATTCCAAGTGGTGTGAGTAGCACATGCCTGACCCCAGACTGTAATTTGCCTAAATTAAGACAGCATTTTCCTTTGAACTCCTGGGAGACTTAGAACCAATGACGGAGACTCAGACCCTATAGGAGGTGATACTATCGACAGATGCAATCATAGTCTTCTGTTACCATTTTTGGCTGGAGCCAGCTATAGCTGCATTGGCTGCCCTGTATTATCTCAATAAAACAAAACAGCAATTATTTAGTCCTCAACAACAAAAAGTCACATATAGTTGTAACTTAAGATTGTATTTAAAACCATTTACTTTCTAGATAAAAATTAACACTGAAGGTATCTTAGAAAACACCTATCTTGAAGGCTGAGTCATCCTTTTATCTTTCTGGTCTTTGTAGCCACTTCACTGTTTTCAAATCCAAGAATGTGCTCTTATCTTCGTTTTCCCCCTCTTGCTTTCTAGCTCTTTTTTTTTTTCTTTCACTTTTAATACTTTTTTTTAGTGTCTTGTTTGGCAGGCGCATATTGTCTTCTTTTTAAAGACAACTTTATGATGGAAACAGTGTGTTATAATGGAAACAGTCCTTTTTGTGTATTGCATGCATGTTCCAGAAGACCTTTCTTCTTTGTTGTCACCGATCATTTACTTAGCCAACATCCAGTTTTTTAGTGTTTCAGGTAGAAATTAAAATTTTAGATCATTTCTTCTTTCTCTTCCTAACTTGGGGAAGCAAAACCTTGGTGAAGATTAAGTGAACTAATTAGACTATAATAAATGTTTAAAAAATGATTATTTTAAGTATCTGACATTGGTGGTTATATTGGCTATATCATGGTATTAACATGATTTATTCAGTATTATAAACATTATTTAAGAAAATAAATATTATGAACATTAGAATATCTTGGGCTACAGGTTGGCTTATTTGGGGAATGTATGACGCTTGATTTCGGGGCTGTGAATTTAAGCCCCACATTGGTTGTAGTGATTACTTTAAAAAAAAAAAAAAAGAGTCTCTTAGGCTATCTTTGGGTTGCCCTCTGTGATATCCTGAACATTGCATATACTTTAAGGAGAGGCTGCATAATAAATACTATAATTGATATAAATCTTTAGAGTGGTGAGGAATTGTTTTTGGAACCTAGTTAATGAAATCCATATTTATAAAGTAGAAGAAAAATATAACAATATAATTGTTATATCTATATAATATATATAACATAATATAATATAACAATAACAACAATAATATACATATGTAACATTTACTATTTCTTTTAAATGTTTTACATATGTTAACTATTTTACTTTCATAAACAAGTAGATACTAATATCATCCCATTTTGTAGCTGAAGTAACTGATATACACAAGAGTTAAGTAATACAACAAAGATCTAAGAGGTTAGTAATTGAAGAGCTCAGACAGAAATTCAGGCTGGCTCTGGTGAACAAACTTTTAACTATTCAGTATACTGTGCATATGGTATACATTATATCAGAAAATAATCTTTTATATTTTAACAATAGATTGTATTATCACAAAGTTCACAAAGTAAGAAATGACACCAGGAAATCCCAAGAAATCCAGTAGACCTTAATGGAAAAATATCACATCAACTTTACTAGACTTATCTTGGGGGAGTTTGTAGGTAAAAAATTGAAATTTTTCAGGAAGAGTGAAATAATAATAAAGAGGAATATTGGAATATTAGAAAAACACACCCACCCACTCATGTATATGTCATTGTGTAATAATGACAATAATATTAATAATTTTTATTTCTTGAGTATTTACTATGCTGGGCACATGTGTCTTTGATATTGTCAACAAACTTAGCAATTGTACTTTTATACCATTTACAGATGAGGAAAATAAAGCTGTTGGGCTGTTAATGAAACTTAAGCAATCCAACTTCAGAACCTATGCTCTTAACCACTATGTTTTACTATCTCTCTAAATATATATGTGTACTTACCTATTTACACACATAAATAACAAATTATAAGCACTTACATATAGTATATTATAATATAAATATTGTGTATACAGTTTCAAATTGCCTCAAATATATTTCCCTGTAGAATTAATATTTTTAAGTTTAGAAAACATATTTTTCCTTTATACTGGAATCATGCCATGTTTATTTTCTTCTATAAATTAAATTTACCTATTTGTCACTGGTGCTTCCTAAACTGCATATCTTATTAATTATTTTTGTTTACTTTTCTTTTTTCAATTAATTTTTTTATTACATTATATTAGTATCCATACAGTAGATCATTAGTTTTTGATGTAGTGTTCAGTGATTCATTGTTTGCATATAACACCCAGTGCTCAGTGCAATACATGCCCTCCTTAATACCTATCACTGGGCTAACCCATCACCCTGCCCCTCTCCCCTTGAAACCCTCAGTTTGTTCCTGAAGTCCATAGTCTCCCATGCTTGGTCTCCCCCTCTGATTTTGCCCCATTCATTTTTCCCTTCCTTCTCCTAATGTCTCCATGCTATTACTTATGTTTCTTATGGTTATTTTTAAAGAAATGCTTATGGATAATCAGTATTGGCATACAAGTCTATTGTAATGTTACTGTAAAAAAATATATAATAAACATATAATCAGGTATAAATTTCATATGGTGTTAGCTCCTAAAGTTATTTTAAGATAAATTTTGATACTACAAAGCAGTGGAATTCAAATTAACAACACAAGGTTCACATGATAGATAATGATGTTCTACTGAAATGAAGATGCTGCTTGAGAAATCAGTATGATATAGACTTATACCAAACAGGATCTTTAGAGTTCAGCATGACAGAAGTACCATGCTACAAGTAATAAAATGTTCTTTTACAGCTTTTTTTTCTCCCCTGTTTTTCTGTTGAAAGTATTAAACCTAAATTTATGCAATGGGCAGAGGCAACCTTTGGCCTTGGTGTGAATGCAACATTTATGTACTCAGTGCTTTTGTCTACCTCAGTCTGTTTTGTTCCTCTAAAATAATGCTACTTCATGCACATTGGCTGTAAACACAAACACAAATGTGAGCCTGCAGTGACTTCTCAGTACTTGGTCAGAGGGGGTCATGCAGATGACACTAATGAGCTTTTGTTCTACTGTCTACACCTGCTCCCTAAGGGATCTCATCTGGTTTCCTGGTGTTAAATACTTTCTACTCACTGACAAATTTTTTAAGGTTTTATTTAAATTCCAGTTAACATACAGTGTAATATTAGTTTCAAGTGTATAATACAGTGATTCAAACTTCCATATATCACCTGGTGCTCATCACAAGTGCACACCTTAATCCCCATCATGTATTTAACTGACCTCTTACCCACTTCCCTTCTGGTAACCATCAGTTGGTTCTCTATAGTTATGAGCCTGTTCTTTGGTTTCCCTCTCTCTCTTTCTTTTCTCCCTTTTGCTTGTTTGTTTTTTTCTTAAATCCTGCATATAAGTGGGTGCCTGGGTGGCTCAGTGGGCTAAAGCCTCTGCCTTCGGCTCAGGTCATGATCCCAGGGTTCTGGGATCGAGCCCCGCATTGGGCTCTCTGCTCCATGGGGAGTCTGCTTCCTCCTCTCTCTCTGCCTGCCTCTCTGCCTACTTGTAATCTCTGCCTGTCAAATAAAATAAAATAAAATCTTTTTTAAAAAATCCTGCATATAAGTGAAATCATGTCTTTCTCTGACTTATTTTACTTAGCATAATACCCCTAGCTCTATCTATGTTGCTAATGGCAAGATTTCATTCTCATTGAGGCTGAGTAATATTCCATCTATCTATCTATCTCACATCTTCTTTATCCATTCATCAGTTGATGGACCTTGGGCTGTTTCCTTAGTGGCTACTGTAGATAATGCTGCTGTAAACATCAAGGTGCATGTATCATGTTAAGGAGCATTTTTGTAATCTTTGGGTGAATACCTTATAGCGTGATTGCTGGATTATGGGGTAGTTCTATTATCAACTTTTTTTAAAATTATGTTCCATTAGCCAGGATATATATCTTTAACTTTTTGAAGAACATCCATTTTGTCTTCCAAGAGTGGCAGTACCAGTTTGCATTCCCACCAGCAGTGCAAGAGGGTTCCTCTTTCTCCACATCCTTTCCAACACCTGTTGTTTCTTATGTTGTTGATTTTAGTCATTCTGACAGGTTTAAGGTGTTATCTCATTGTAGTTTTGATTTGCATTTCCTTGATGGTTAATGATGTTGACTATATTTTCATGTGTTTGTTGGCCATCTATCTGTATGTCGTCTTTGGAAAAATGTCTATTCATACCTTCTGTCCAGCTTTTAATTGGATTATTCATTTTGACAGCTTTAGATTTTATCTATAGCCTAGACTTCTCTTTGGATTTCTAGGCTTATTTATCTGACTGCCTGGTAGTCATCTCCACTTACACTTCTAAGGAACATCTCATGGTTAACTTTAATATAGTTAACATCCAAAACAGATCTACTGATCTCCTGACCTGCTCCAAACCTTGTTCTATATTCTTCTCCATCCCTCCAGAAAGGCTATTCCACTCTTCCTGCTATTCAAACCCCAAACCTTAGTCATTATTTGCTTTTCTCTTTCTCTCACATCTTGAGTCTAATTAAATTGAAAATCGTTCTGGCTCACAGTGTTCAGAATCTGAATTCTTCTTCTTTTTCTTCTCCTCCTCTCTCCTCCTCTTTCCTCTTCCTCCTCCTTCTTCTTCTTCTTTTTTTTTTTTAAAGTAGGTTACGTGCCCAGTGTGGAGCCCAGTGCAGGGTTTGAACTCACTACCCTGAGGTTAAGACCTGAGGTGTGATCAAGAGTCAAATGCTTAACTGACTGAGCCACCAGGTGTCCCAGAATCTGAATACTTCTCGCTACCTCCTTTGCTACCTCCCAAGTTCAGAGCACCATTGCTTCTTGCCTGGCTGACTATAGTAGCCTCCTAATTAGTCTCAGTGCTTTCACGCTGGCCTTCTTGATTATGTAGTGCAAGGTATATTCTGGATAGCAGTGAGAGTCATGCCTTCAAATTAAAACATTGGCAGGTTACTATATCATTGATTTTCTCCAAACTCTCCAAAGAGTCCTGTTTCAGAAAGAAAATCAAGGGTGCCTGGGTGGCTCAGTGGGTTAAGCCGCTGCCTTCGGCTCAGGTCATGATCTCAGGGTCCTGGGATCGAGTCCCGAATCGGGCTCTCTGCTTGGCAGGGAGCCTGCTTCCTCCTCTCTCTCTCTGCCTGCCTCTTTGTCTACTTGTGATCTCTCTCTGTCAAGTAAATAAATAAAATCTTTAAAAAAAAGAAAGAAAGAAAGAAAGAAAATCAAAACCCTTAAAGTCTCTACAGTGTTCTGCCACTGTCCCTTACTCAGGCTATTCCAGCCATACTTTTTCTCAAACCATAAGTGTAGAGCTTCTAAGAGCCTTTGTACCACTGTTGTTTTTTGAGAACCCTCTTTCCCCAGTTGGCCACCTGGTTTGCACCCCACATTCTTCTGGCCTCTGCTTAGATGCCATTTTATCAGTGAGGACTTTCCTGACAATGCCATAAAACATCCTGACCCCAGCCTACCTCTTCCTTTTGACTCACTCACCTGCTTTGATTCTTTTCTACTTCATCTATCACTATTTATTGCATTATATTATACATTATGTATTATATGGCATTATATATGTATATATACATTTAGAAATTGTTTCTTGTCTTTCTCTCTCCTTAGGAATATAAGTTCCACGAAGGCAGGAACTTGGGTTTTCCTTAGTACCTAAACTACTACTTGACACTTACTGTGTGTGAAATAAATATTTGTTAAGTGAATCAATGAATCCTTAGATTTTTACAGTTATCACCAGAACAAAAACACAAAAGGAAATATTGTTGGGGAGAACTTGCAGATCAGAGGATGAAAAATTTCATGTCACATCGGGACACAAGGGGCTGAACTCCTGAGGGCAAATTAGATTTTGTAAAATGTTAAAAATCTTGCCATTGCCAGTTTTCATTTTTATCAACCTAACATCTTTTTAAATTTTGCAGTTGAATATGAACTTCTACCTTCCCCCAAATATTTGCCTATTATTCACTGCATGGATATGTACTGCTTATCTGAAAGGCAAACTTGGCCAATTGTGTGACCACCAACACCATGCTGAGGTGTTAATCAGTTCAGATTTGCTGAGAAAAAGGCCAGTTTGCAAGTCAGCCACTCCCCTGATTTTCACTTGGAACTCATCCAAGTATTGACACTCCTTAGTTTGTAAAATTTCCTGAGCTCAGAGGAAAGGGGAGCTGGCTGAACAGAAGTCCTGAAATGCAGTGGAGATTTACATTCAGAGGGAAACAGTGTCTGTTGAACTGTGTAACAACTATCCATGAAGGAAACTAGAATGGTATCCAAAGAGCAAATAATTGAGATGATTACACTGATAAGCTGGTGACATAGGGAAAGAAAGTACAAATTGAAGTTTCAGTAACAGGTGTAAGGTGCACTGTCTTTCTTTTCCCAGTATTCTTAGGAAAGTAATAAGAACTTAATTGCATGGCTCAAATACTCAAAGTCCAGCTAAAATCCCATAGTTGCTACCTGTTGCTTGCATGCATTCTTCTCTCTTATTAGAAATGTTGAGATCTCTAGATTGCTGTGGTTTACCTGTTTTTTTCTTTTAGTTTTTATATCAAAGTACTCTTAATATAGGATTAAACCAAGCCTATCTTCACATTCTGCTTTTTTTCTCCTGATATAAATTGATGACTTACTCAAAATAGTTTTTAAGTTATTATGAGCTAAAATATCTATACATTTTAATTATATTGGAACAAATATTATGTTCATAAGTACATAGTACTTTGTTATATAATTTATTAACATATGCTTTATATATTTGTTTGTACACCAAGAATACTGTAAAAATAAGGGATGGAACCATGACTTGATTTTTAAGCATATGAAAAAGAATCTCTTTTAAATGAAAAATTGAGCCATATAAAAATTACACTTTAGTGTTGTAGGAAGCACCCTGTTAGAAGCACATCTTGTTTTTTCTTTTCTTCCTTCTGTGCTCTCTCCCTCCCTCTTTTTCTCCTTCCCTTCCTTCTTTCCTGTCTGAATATTTGAGTACCTTATATGCCAGGCAGTAAAGATAACAAACTCACGTAAGGATGGTGTGACGGCGAATTTCGCAATCTCAGTCTATCCTGGAGTAGCTTCTTCAGAGTACATTGGAATTGAGTTGGAGTCAGCCTGCATCTGGCTTTTTGGTTTGACATGGGGAAGATGAGACCTATTTCCACGGATTTGGGTCCTGGTAGTTTGGCTTTTTGCAGGGCAGGGTGCTGTATTCATTCCCTAAGGGAGTCTTAATGATTTGTTAGTTTGGCTTTAGAGTCTTTCCGCAACCTGAAATCTGACCTGAACCTGTTATTTAATCGCATGCACACACAAATTTTTCTCTCTCTATTAAAAAAAAAATATATATATATATATATATATATATATTTTTTTTTTTTTTTTTAATTTATTTATTTGGCAAAGCACAAGCAGGGGGAGCAGCAGGCAGAGGGAGAGGGAGAAGCAGGCTCCTCACTGAGGAGGGGAGCCTAATGTGGGGCTCAATTCTGGGACCCTGGGATCATGACCTGTGCTGAAGGCAGATTCTTAACCAACTGAGCCACCCAGATGCCCCTCTATCTTTTTTTCCTCTCTCTTTATTGAGAATTGTTATGGCTTCCTTGTTTTCCTCTAGGTTTTAGACTTGTTTTATTTGTTTTCTTATTCCTCTTCTGAGTTCTCTGTTTTAGTTTACAATGTGAACAGTTTGTGTTTTATCCTGTAGCAAATTGTTTTGAAGGAAATGTTCTACATTGGTTCAATATGAAAATAAATGCCCCCATGTCTACAGATTTGAAGATAGTTCGAGAACTGCCCTAAAATTGGGTGCACTAGAAGATGAAATGTTTTAAAAGAAATTAAATAGGCCTATTAACTTATTTCCTGCAGACCATTAGCTAGACAGAAAATGATGGGAAAATGCTGTCACTGTCTGCCTGATCACCTATTCCAAAATTTAAATGGAGTCCAAAGGTTGATCTTCCTATTACTGGTGTTTCCTAGTATTACACCTTCACATCAGTTACTTTTTCTTTAGTTCAGAGGGAAAATGTCTACCTTAGAGAGCTCTGTGTTACAAGAGCGTTCATTTTAATGAGGAACAGTGTCTGTACAATTTAATGTAGTACATTGTACAAAATATTTTTATGGAAAACCCAAGAGTCTGAAATATGCATGGGCTTCCATAGTCCCGAAAGAAGATCGAGTTTTTCCCTGAGCCTCACCTGTAGTTAAGTAGAGATTGAGTGTTATATTAGTTCTGTTTGGAATCCTCCTTGAAGACTTGTCCATCATAGTCAAGCCCAGGGCTCAGAGTTTCTAAAAAATACATTGTATGGTAGCACTTAACGGTCCTTGAGAAAAATGATACATGTGAGGGATGATGGATTTTAGAAATCATACCAGCACCCTCTAGTTAGTGTTCCTTTACTTCTTCTGTTATAAATCAGGAGTTTGCAATTCTGACAGCTAATTTTTTTTTCTGTCAGCTAAAACATGACTCAGACTCTTAACTGTAAGCAAACTGGAAATGGAAACTATCTCTTATATATATTTATATGATATATATTTTCCTTGCAATTTTAGTTTGAATTGCTGAATTCGTGTGTCTTTTAGACTAATGTACTCCATGGTAAATAGAAATAGACCTTTTTTTTCCTTCACATTTGGAATAAAGAGATAACTAAGGTGCTCATTTACAAATAAATTTTTGGTTCTGTCATACTGTTAATTTATAGCATAGACATTATTTTAAAACAAATTAATGGTAAAAACCGAGAATTTTTAACACAGATCTGCAACCTGAGGTCTACTCTCCTCATTCTAGCTGGAGAAACTATGAGGTGGCCAATTATAGCCTCTATTAGAATTATCCATTTATCTATTTGACTGAGATCTTTGAATCTTCTAGTTGAAAAGGTCTTTTGGGGCCTTCTAGCTCAACTCTCCTAATTTACAGTTGAAGGGATCTTTGGGAAAAGTTATTCCCCAAACTATTATGTAAAAAAGTATAACATCGTTGTTGTTCAGTTCATTTGACTAGCAGTCAGATCTTTGTTAGGAATTTAAGAGTTCCATAAATAGCTGTCCGACAGAAAGTTGGCAAACATCATATTCTCATTTGTAGGGAGGTCATCATATTCAGGAAATAATTTTCCCTCGTAGTGTTCCAACTGTAACACATTGAATCTGCCTTCACACAGAGAACAACTGGAATTCTTTCAGAAGAGAAGACATTATGGGATCTCTGTTGTAATAAAATGTAGTATAATGTTACATGCACTAGGACATAGCAAGTCCCTTTCTGCTTCCACCATTTATCTGAACCCTCCTTCCTCTCCTTCTTCCCTTCCTTGTCTACCTTGTTCCCAAAGGAAATTTTTATCTTGGGCAACATATTTCATCCCTTCTGGCAACTTCTGCTCACTTTCTCCTTCTTCTGTTGTGTAACCTTTCTATTCCCCACCCCCAAAACCCATTCAGCCCCCCAAATATATACATGCATGCACACACATGCCCATGACACATGTCAAGTTTTCCTGTCATTTAGTTTGGTTACTTTTAGAAAAGTTGCCCTGTAATAGATGCTTTCTCCTTTTTTACTCTGTGTAGATCTAGAAAACATGCTGAGAAAGATGACTGGTTTTCCTTTGGTTTGATTTCATTCATGTTAATTAAAGGGTAAAACTAGAAGTGCTCAGTTAAGTCCTGACTCCTTGTAGCTTTTTTTTTTTTTTAATTGACTTCATTTTTCAGTCTCAGTTTGAGAGTAATGAATTACCAAATGGCTGAATTAGCAGATTTTAGGAGATTGTTTAATGTTCCCTTTGAAAATGGAAATGGTTAATAGTGCAATGTAAATGTCCTATAAAATTTGGGGAAAGGTAGTAATTCTGTTTTCTTATTTGTAGACTTACAGTTTCTACTATAGTGGTGAGCAGACTTTTAGATTGGTAATTTAATGAAAATGTTAATAAAATAATAATATCATGTGAGGCAGTTTAGTATATAATTTCAAATGTAATTTAGTAGAAAATATTAAACAGCCATTTTGTAAACTGACAGAACTCAATTTTTAATGGGTTGTAATACATATGGAAAGAAATACGGAAATGGGTTAATAGTGTTATAATCGCTGTTCTTTTAGACCAGACTGCACTGTCTTCAAGATATATGCCTATTAAATCTTGGCAGTCTAATTTTATATATGACAGTAATGCTATTAGCATTAAAATATATGACTGTTGATTAATAATGTTCAGTCTGTGGCTGTTTAACACTTTCTCACAGATAGGAAGAAACCTTGTCTAGTATTTAAGAGAATTTCCTTAATTTTCAGAATTTAGAATAGTAATTAGGAAATTAAATCAAACTTTGCCTGTTGTTTTAGAAAATGAAAAGAATGCCTGTGGTTGCCTTTTTAGACTAGACAGATTGACATAGAATTTCATCTTCCTGATAGTAATTTATACTACTCCTGTATTTTTACTAAGATAAATTTGTTTTTGAAAGTGAAAGTAAATTATTTAAAAGCAGATAAATCTTTTGCAATTAAGCATTGGCAGTAGAGTTGATTTGTAGGCGTGTTATCGTTTGAAATGAAGTGATAGTGCCGGGGAGAGTTGTTGATTAGAATTTTCCTTTAGGTACTTATTTTGAGCTAATGGAATGTGTATGTTTATTAGCAGTGAAGATAAATATGGTTGTTGAAATAGCATGTGAAATATCCAATTCTTAAATTAATGAGTAAGAAACTTCAATGAATGAATTTTCATTGTATTACCTGATACATTCCTGAGTCTATACAGAGATTTGCCTAGGAGTTAGCTCATAAATATTATGCTTTTGGATGAGGTCATTTTGGTCCTCCAGAAACTAAAACCCCTGAAGGGAAGTCTAATGCGGTGCTGGTTTCTGAAATTCACTCTTAAATTTAGAGTGGTGCAGTGAGGAGTTACCTTTTAATATATAATATTTATTGCTTTAAAAACTGAAGTAAGTACTCTTCTTAGCCTATTATTAATGAATTGAGAGTTCAGTCTAACCTTCATGAACTGTTTAAACCAAGCACCTACTGATATTTAAACTCACTGTAATATTTCACTTCAAATGAATCCCAGAGGTAGAGGTTCTAAGATTGTAAGAAATCTACAGTGTTCCTTATGTACATGCACTTACTTCTCTTACACTATGCCAGACCTTTAAAATTTATAATCAGAATGGTTTCTGTGGCCTTTAAATGTCTATGGTGCTTGATTATTTTCTTGTTTGTGGGACTGCGAGGTAAAACATTTTATACTTTTCGGCTTGGACACAAAGCTTTTCTCAAGAACCATAGTCTGATAGATTTAATATCTCCACAAGAATATATATATATTAAAGTGATCTGTAGAGAGAGCTCAGGTAGTGATCAAATACTTTGGGAGAGTTTGGGAGATCAGAGAAAGTTTCATGGAAAAGTTTTGTTGGACAGGTCCTTTAAATTAGTATAAATGGAGTTTGGTTCTAGTAGCAGACTCTATGATGCTTTGCCCATCTGAGCAGAACTGCAACTATGGACAGTTCCCCATATACTGACGGTGTCTACCTCAGATAACCAGCACCTTTCAGCCTTAGGGTTTTCTCTGGCACCTGAGGAACTTACCTGGCTATACTAGAGATGCTGCAGGGAACTGTAAGGAGTTAATCCCCTTATAAGCCATCATCATTTAGGAGTTGAGAGGTCTCAGTGGGAAGTGATAAAGAATCAATGGATGATCATCCCCAGCCTGCTCAGTCTTCTCTAGGAGTACAGTTTGGTGGTATGACCTCCTTGTTCTCCAGATGGAACCTAGCAGGATTGTGCTGCTGTGGTTTACAGTGGTAACATGCTCATGAATGCAGAATTATTGCATTTCTTTTCTTTTCATCTTTCCCATTTCTTTCCTCATACTTCTTGAGATAACTTCCCAAATAAAGCACTCTAAAGTCCTTATCCCAACATCTATATTTTGTGGTACTCAAATTAAAACAGTTTGGTGAGATGGAGGAAGAGTAGCATGGATAAAATTGTAAATATTAAGTACAGCATCGCGAATGCGTCAGTTTAACTGGACTACCAGACTCATAGTTCCAGGGCAGTAAAATCAGTTAAATCAAAAAGAACTTAATCATCGACTGAGAATTGTGAGCTTTTCTTCAGGTATTGCAGATTTTCTATAGGCTTAACAAAGGTAGGTGACATGATCAGAACTGTCTGCTTCCAGATTGAGGCTGGTTGTAGCTTTTAAAAGAGATGAGAGTTAGAAGAGACCTAAAGTATGGAGAGTATCTGTGAGACCATCCTGTAGTCTAAATGAGGTGGTCATAATAGTGGAAGTAGAAAGGAAGGATGGTCAATGCTGCATTTTGTAATTGGTGTGATGTGGGCTTCAGGGCCCCCCAAAGCACTAAAAACAATGCAAATATGCTAGACTCAATTTCTGCCTGGGAGAGTGGCAATGCTTTATTCAAAGTGGAGAACTTAGAGGAGGAAAATGTTTGTTTGCTTCTGTAGAAATCTGTCAGTTGCCTGAACAATATCTATTCTCCCTTTCTTTTTAGTGTCAGAATCTTCATTTTATTCAGGTCCATAAGATGCTCAGCTCAGAGATATTTCCCAGCTTTCTTTGCAGCTGGTTGGAGCTATGTGACTAAGTTCTAGGTTATGTGATGTAAACCTAACTGTTGCATTAGACTTCAGGGAAGCCCACATTTTGAGAAATGGGCTCCTCTGGAGATGTGCCCTTTCAACCTACCTTCCTTCCCTCTGTGTATTACATGGAACACAGTAGTCCAGGGGTAATATTGGACTATGAGGTGACTTTGAGGATAGAAGCCATGTCAAAGGAATTTCTTAGAACTCAGGAGGCCATCCCATCCCCAAACTGCCCCACCTCCAGAGTTTATTTATATAATAGACAAACTTCATTTTCTCTGAGCAACTGGTATATTGGGTATATTGGGTTTTCTTTGAAGATTTTATTTATTTATCTGTCAGACAGAGAGCACACAAGTAGGGGGAGCAGCAGGCAGAGAGAGAAGCAGACTCCCTTTTGAGCAAGGAGCCCAATCTGGGAGTCGATCCCAAATCTCTGGGATCATGACCTGAGCCCAAGACAGACGCCTAAGTGACTGAGCCACCCAGGCATCGTTTGGGTTTTCTTTGATGGTAGTTGTACCTAATACTAAATGATGACAGAGCATACTGAGTCCGAATTAAGAGCAGATTATCTAGTTGAAGATGTTCAGTAGGCAGTTGGAAATAAATATCAATCCATTGAGAAATAAATATTGGTAACAGCTAGCATTGATACAGTGATTATGTGCTAGGTCCTTATTTTGTATGCAGATATAGAGGGCTTAACAGTTGGTACAGGATGTACAACTGGTAAGTGGCAGAGCTGGGATTGAAACTTAGATCTGTCTGATGTCAGAGGAGAAACTCTTTGCTACAGTGTGGGGCAGAACTCAAAAGAAGGGCTGCAAGGATTTATTTTTGAGGGCGATGAGCTACAAGAAGTATCTTTAAAACTACTAAAAGCACAAAGATATTTATTTGCATATATATTTTGCAAAATTAAGTTTCATTACTTATAATATTACACATAAAGA
This sequence comes from Neogale vison, assembly GCF_020171115.1. NCBI lineage: Eukaryota > Metazoa > Chordata > Mammalia > Carnivora > Mustelidae > Neogale > Neogale vison. The sequence continues at coordinate 39,653,436 of NC_058098.1, forward strand.
CATGAGTTCCATAGGACTTATAAGTAATATTATGCCATTAAAGAATTTATATTAATAAAGAAATTCAGTTTATCGATCTGAATTGTAATAAGTGGTAAATAGGGAAGTTTATTAATATTCCTCCTGTCTTCCTGGAGATGTTTTATTAGGAATTCTATGAGGCCAAAACAAATGGAGAAACCTACAATAATTTTAAAGCTGGAAAAGAATTTAGAAGTTATCCAGTCAAATGTCCTACTTTTTTCAGATAAGAAACTGAGACCTAAAGAAGTTGAATGACTTGCTGAAGTTATATACATATCAACTTGGGCAGAACCAAGATAATAATTCTGTCTTCTGACTCACCCTCAAGTTTCTTCCATGCCAGGCTGAGGGAGGCTACCTCTGTGATTTTCTCTTGAGTTCCCACCAGTTATAATTCCCAGACTCTGAAGTGGTTCTGTATTACCTTAGAAGTACTTTCTATAGCAGGGAGGGAAAGTGAAGCCAGAAATCTTGCCATGGTGGCCATCTATTTCAAGGGAAAATTTCTGGTCCCAATTCTCCTCTTCAGGAAATTGAGATTATGGTTTAAGGTGACTGTTTGACCAAAGAACATAGCAACATAACATTCAAACTCATCACTTGAGCATGCAAGGCCTTGGCTTATATCTTTCCCTGTGCTTTACTCTCTTCTAGCCACAGTGACCTCCTTTGCCATTCCTAGAAAATGCTGAATATGCTCCTACCTCAGGATAGTCTCACTTTAAGTCCCTTCTGCTTCAAATATCTGTTGCTATTAACCACAGAACTTAATTCCTCACTTCCTTTATGTATAGTACATCACTTTGTAGGATGTCTTACTGTTGATCTGTTTAAACAAGATTGTTTATTTGAATAATGTATATTCATTCATTAATCTGTCTGTTCTTGCTAGCTCCATGAGAGGAGGTGCTTGGTTTTGTTCATTGTTGTATGTCCAGTGCCTAGAGCAGTATCTCCCTAACACATAGTAGTTCCTCACTAAAAGCTGTGAAATGAGGAGGACAGGATGTGAGGACCAACTTATTAAAGTGATGTTTTATAATGTAGGCTATAGTTTTAGAGCCTACTCAGTAGCTTTAGTTTTTTTTTCTGTCAAAAACCACCATGGAATTACTGTAATATAGGAGGGTTTAACTATTGAAAGTAAGATAGTAAAAGTCACTTATTTGGAACCCTTTTGTATAAAGCCTTTTCTAAGTCCAGCCAACAGGAGCTCTCTTATTCTTCAGCCATTCTAAATTTCTGGAATATTTTTGCAGTTTTGAGCTAGGTCTGGGCACGCAGCCACCATTCCCTTTTGATGGTAAATGAAGGACCCTCTAGCGACCAGACCAAGTTGATGTAGTTCACTTATTATTAATCAGGTGTAACTTGGAAGAATTTACTTCAGAGTACAGGTCTTCTTTTTCAGCACAGATTGTAAATTCGAAACACAAATTTATAGTCCTAGAAAGGCACTTCCTAATAATATGTCTGTGAAATGATGATGATGGAGAGGAGGATCAGGAAGAGGAGGAGGGGAAGGAGGACGATGATGATAACAGCAGCTAATGTCTGTTGAACATTCACGATAAGCTTGCACTGGTCTAAGCACATAAACTGTTTATGTGAAGGAGGATCATCTGCTTCCAAACCTCAGTTGACCAGGGCTAATTGAAACCATGGGAAGTGAAACCAAAGAAAAGGGGAGACTACTATATTTCAGTATAGATTGTAGTTAAATTTGTGAAAATGAATGAGATCACCAAAGTGAATGTAATTAGAAAAGAGGTCCAAAAACTATTCCTTGGGACACTCCAGTATTTAGAGGCTGGGCCAGTGAGGGGAACCCTGCAGAGACTGATAAGCAGGAAAAGAAAAGAAAAATCAGGCAAATATGGTGTCTAGGAAGCAAGTAAAGAATGTTTCGAGGAGAGACAGTGTGTCAAATGCTGCTGCTCTGCCAGGTATGATGGGTACTGAGAAGTAGCCGCTTAATTTAACAATCTGAAGGTTTGCAGACATGAGAATGCACTCATTTTTTAATAACTCTCCTGGAAAATACTCTCCCTGATAATAGTATTCCCTTTTAATAGGGTGACTTTCCTAAATCTTTTGTTATTATTGTATTTCACTGTATCCCTTAATAACATTGTTTTTACATATCATTTTTTACATATTTTTGAATAACATTGATACTGGTTATAAATCATATTAATCATATTACAATTTTTAAATAAAACAATGTAATTTGGCTGGTTAATGCTTCAATTAAATTATTTTAAGTGCTAAATGATAAATTAAAATTTAATCTGTCTCATTAACTGAATAAAAGGTTTATGCCACAGTAGTATCTACTACTAATGAACCTAGACACAGTGTTAAGTGCTTTAAATGTGTTGTTTTCTTTAGTTAGCATAGAAATCCCATAAGTCAGGTCCTACAATTATTCCCATTTTACAGGTAAGGAGACCAGGGTTAGAAATTAAGCAATCTTTTTCCACTGTAAAGATAGTCTCTTCAATAAATGGTGCTGGGAAAACTGGACAGCTATATGTAGAAGAATGAAACCATTCTCTTACACCGTACACAAAGATAAACACAAAATGGATAAAAGACCTCAATATGAGACAGGAATCCATCAGAATCCTAGAGGAGAACATGGGCAGTAATCTCTTCGATATCAGCCACAGCGACTTCTTTCAAGATATGTCTCCAAAGGCAAAGGAAACAAAAGTGAAAATAAACTTTTGGGACTTCATCAAAATCAAAAGCTTCTGCACAGCAAAGGAAACTGTCAAAAAAACAAAGAGGCAACCCACAGAATGGGAGAAGATATTTGCAAATGACGGTACAGACAAAAGGTTGATATCCAGGATCTATAATGAACTCCTCAAACTCAACACACATAAAACAGACAATCATATCAAAAAATGGGCAGAAGATATGAACAGACACTTCTCCAATGAAGACATACAAATGGCTATCAGACACATGAAAAAATGTTCATCATCACTAGCCATCAGGGAGATTCAAATTAAAACCAAATTGAGATACCACCTTACACCAGTTAGAATGGCCAAAATTAATAAGACAGGAAACAACATGTGTTGGAGGGGATGTAGAGAAAGGGGAACCCTCTTACACTGTTGGTGGGAATGCAAGTTGGTATGGCCTCTTGGGAGAACCGTATGGAGATTCCTCAAGAAATTAAAAATAGAGCTTCCCTATGACCCTGCAATTGTACTCCTGAGTATTTACCCCAAAGATACAGATGTCATGAAAAGAAAGGCCATCTGTACCCCAATGTTTATAGCAGCAATGGCCACAGTCGCCAAACTGTGGAAAAAACCAAGATGCCCTTCAACGGACGAATGGATAAGGAAGATGTGGTCCATAAACACTATGGAGTATTATGCCTCCATCAGAAATGTTGAATAACTAACTTTTGTAGCAACATGGACAGGACTGGAAGAGATTATGCTGAGTGAAATAAGTCAAGCAGAGAGAGTCAATTATCATATGGTTTCAGTTATTTGTGGAGCATAGCAAATAGCATGGAGGACATGGGGAGTTAGAGAAGAGAAGGGAGTTCAGGGAAATTGGAAGGGGAGGTGAACCATGAGAGACTATGGACTCTGAAAAACAATCTGAGGGGTTTGAACTGGTGGGGGCGGTGGGAGGTTGGGGTACCAGGTGGTGGGTATAATAGAGGGCACGGATTGCATGGAGCACTGGGTGTGGTGAAAAAATAATGAATACTGTTATGCTGAAAATAAATAAAAAATAAAGAAAGAAATTAAGGAATCTGCCCAATTTATCCAGCTAATGGGTGACTGAGCCATGATTCAGATTCAGCGTGATTCCATGCTACCCAAACATAAACTACACAATCCACTCAGTAATACTTCCCCTGTCTTAACTGAATTGCTTTGACATTTTCCCCTATAACCCATGCATTTTGGTATTAATTAGTAGTAAGGTATTGAGCATAGAGCCTAGGCTCTAGCCCCTCTTTGTTTAATCTCAAAAGCAGCTGTTTCCCCTACCTTTAGCCCAGCCTCTGCCCAGCCCTATCATGTTTACCCCTTCATCCTTAGGAGGGCAGAGGCCGCAATATCAGAATGTGGAGTTTTCAGTGGAAGGATTAGTATCACTGTGATCAATGTAGCTCTCACTTTTGGCTACTGTGCCATCGCTTATGGGGGAATGGGAGACCTGGGACACATTTCAGCCTGGAGGACCAAGGAAGGCCAGGCTGAAGTCTTAGGACATATGGAGTGGATGGTTTGGGCCTGGCCCTCTGCTGTATCAGAGGAAGACATTATGGATTCAAGTAGAAATTCCAACAAGAACCAGTGTAAATGCAGTTGGTGTTCACTCCTCTTTCAGGGAAGATTTTATGTTAAAAGAAAGAGAACGGGGGTGCCTGGGTGGCTCAGTGGGTGAAGGCCTCTGCCTTTGGCTCAGGTCATGATCCCAGGGTCCTGGGATCAAGCCCTGAGTCGGGCTCTCTGCTCAGCAGGGAGCCTGCTTCCCTTCCTTTCTCTCTCTCTTCCTGCCTCTCTGCCTAATTGTGATCTCTGTCAAATAAATAAATAAAATCTTAAAAAAAAAAAAAGGAAGATAACAATGAGGGAAAGAAGGAAAAAAGTAAACTTGTGTGATTCCAATAAATGTCTCTGTATTTTTCAGTTTGGCATAAAAATAACTGGTTCTGTAGCTTAAAACTAAGGAAAAAAATCACTGGGAAGTCAAAGAAAATAAAATTTTATAAAATTATAAGAGAGTAAAGTTGACCAAAATACAAATTATTCTACTGCTTATTTAATTTCCCCTATTAACTAATTAAACATATTCTATATATTTTTTAAATTTTACAGAGCATTTCACTTCTAATTTCTCTTATTCCTTCAGATTCCTGCTATACTTTGTATTAGCTCATTAATGTGAGTTTCTAGCCCGTCTAAGGTCTTTAGAAGTCACTCTTTTTCAAAAACAGACATAACCAGAGCACCTGGTTGTACCAGCATCTGACAAAGTACCAGAGCACCCTTGGTGATGACAGTGAATGGAACTAGGCAGGGACTGAGCAGTCCTTCGTTTTTAATATTTCTGAGTCTTTCACTGAAGCCTTCTTGAGGCATACAGTAACTAAAAAGTCAATGAGCCAGCAGACATTTCTAGGCCATATGAGCATCAGAAACTATCCTGGAAATCTCTGTAGACAGTGTTTTTTTTTTTTTGCTCCTACAGACTAAACTGATCTGTACAATGGAGTAATATCTCTGTTCCTGAAAGGGAGATGTTTGTTCTGACTCAACATCTTATCATTGGAAGTATCTTTACTGGAATCTGAGAGACTATAAGCATTAGAGATGAGTTTTTGATAGAAATTAGTTTGGGATTGCCCTTTCCCTTTTGTTTTACCCAGGTATATCAGTTATGTAGCCCTATGTAACAAGCCACCCCAAAACCTGGGTTTAAAACAAAATCCACTTATCCTTGCTCAAGAATGTATACTCTGCAATTCTGTGACTAGGCAGTTATTCTTCTAGTCTTGCTTGGGACCACCCATGAACATGCAGCTGTCAGGAAATGCTGGCTGTCAACTAGGGCACTCCTGTTCTCTTCCACATGACCTCTCATCCTCTAATAAGCCTGACTGAGCTTTTTTACATAGATGAGAATTCCAAAATGGATGCTTCAAGGTGTCTAAAGATTTAGCCTTAGAAGTCACATGAAGTTACTTCTATCACATTCTATTAGTCAAAGCAAATCACAAGAACCACCTAAAATTTAAGAGATGGGCAAAACAGACACAAATAATGCACATGTTCCCTGGTAAGACAGAATTTTTGCTAATCTCAAGTGCTTTCTGGCCGGGATAGATGTGTTTGGTTGCTCAAGTTGACCTGCCCAGAAGTGTCTCAATAAGGGGATACACTCTGGGCTCCTCTTATCAAGCCATGTGCCTTGCTACCTATATGCCCCCCGGAGAAATGAATATCTTCTTCTAATCTGCATAAAGGTACCCAGTGGAATAGAGGCAGTTGTATCTATGACCTTTGGATGTGGTCCTCATTCTTTGGGCTTCCTAGCTACTCATTAGAGGCCTGGAGGTTCCATGGTATCAATGCCCCCTGGGGGCTCCAAAAGAGCTGCCATAACTTTAGCAATGGCCCTTTCCCAGGCTACTGAGCTACACAGTAGTAGCTCAGGTGCAGGACACTCATTAATCTCTTATGGAAACTTCTCATTCTCTCTCTGTTATCATATTGATCAGGTCCTTTGCTTAGAATTATGTAAAGCTTACACAGATCTCATCATGTATTCATCTTCTAGTCAAAATTTATGATACCTAATTTCTATTGAGCAATTAGTATTAGCCAGACAGTGTTCTAAATATATTACCTGCATTGCCTCATTTAATCCTCACAACACCCTGTAATACAGAAATCATTATTATCAGTGATACAATTCTGGTACAAAAAAGAACCAGAAACTAATTCCAGGAAGTTTGGTGCTGAAGTCCATGTACTAGGCTCTGTACTGTCTTCAACATTTCCCTTGCCTATAAAATATAGTTCAAATCCCCAACTAGAGCAAGTCTGTCAATATTCTTAGAAATGGCCAATAAGATGTGGCATTGTTGTAGTTTCTCCTTCTTTGCTAGGGGCAAAACCTCTAGGACTTGACTCCAGACTCCTTTCTCTTATTCTCCCTTATCAATACTTTTTACCCCTGTAAAAATCCCATGGATTCTTAACTCTGTGACTTGCCCATGCTACCCTCTCAAACTGAAAACATCTCTCCACCAATTCTCACTTAATAATTTTGAAAAACTATTCAGTTCTTTCTATCCAGGCACTGTACTGTCTTCCGTGATTTAATCAATTCAATCCTCATGACAACTCTATCAGTAAATAATAATTATCTTCATTTTCAGATGAAAAGACTAAGACTGAGGCATGAAGAGACAGAGTATTCCACCCAAAGTTCCGCAGTGATGCATAGCAGAACCCATATTCACACCCTGAAAGATCAGTTCTGGAGCCTGTAACCTGAACCCAAACTCAGTACTTTTTCTGAAGAGCTTCTATGTGTAGTTCCTAGAAATATGTACTTTCAAGTAATACTACTGGATTAAAAACCTCACTTCCCAGTGATTCAATATAATTTTGGGAAAGGAAAAATTAAGAGAACATTTTTGAAATGGCCCCAAACTTCCCAAAAATATTTTCATTAAAATATATTGAGAATTATAATTCAAAACAAAATTCATTTATGTAAGTACTATTATTCCTCATTGCTTAAGTTCTATGACTTCAATTTTCAAAATGATACAGTAAAGAGAGAATTGACAAATTGACTAAGAGAGAAGAGAAGCATATAAAAAATACTTAACAGGGAAGCCTTTTTAAAACATGGTGAATTGCCGGATAGGAAATATAAAAGAATTAAAAAAGTTAAATATGACATCCAATCAAAGAGAGTAGCTTGTAAGAAACAGTAGAAAGCTTAGAAACCATCACCATTTATTTTTCTTTTATAAACATGTACTTTATGTAGACAATTATTCCAAGACATGCCACTAACATATCATATTTTTTAAATTTGAGCCATTAATTATGCTTTCTATTCATTACGTGGCTGTAATTTTAAACCTTAGGTCCTGCCAAACTGAAACTTCCATGTGCTTCAATTAAAAGTTATTTTGCATGATACGAAAATTCACTGTATTTTCAGAATATCTGTTTAAAGCAATAGTACTAAAAATAAAAACCAAGCAATGTTAATGACTAAGATTTACTGAGTGCTTACTATGACCACTACGAACACTCCTAAGTGCTTTACAGGAACTATGTCCTTAAAGTAATACAGCCTCATAAGTCCTTGCATTATTATTTTGTTTTTCACAGATGATGACACAGAGTTCGTTAAATTGGCAAAGAGGGATTCATTCCCAAACAGCCTGATGACACTGCAAGGTCACTCACCATCCAAGCAATCTCACTCCTGGTAGTTGCCACGCTTATAGCTGACTAAATTTAAGTCATCTTTAAATATCCACTACCTGTCACATACTGTGTTAAGTACTGAGAAAACAGCAGCTAAAACGATATAGCCTCTCCTTGTAGGGAATTCACCATCCTGTAGTGGGATGTATAAAGAAGCACATGATCACAGCACAGGGAGATGGTTAATAGCAGGGTTATGATGGTGAAGCACTAAGTGCTTAGGTATACAGTAGGTGCTCATGCAGGGGTAATAAGAATAATAACAAACACACAGTTTAGAGCCAGCAGGGCAGAAAGCACGATTAAGTCCTTTAGAAAAGAAGAGAGCAGAAAAGATTTTACAGAAGCAGAAGTTGATTTGAGATTGGCTTCATGATAATAGATGATACATTGTTTATATTTATTTTAATTAGACTAATAATGTGGTATAAATATAACATTAATGAGGGAAATCATCATTCTTTCACTTTCTTACTTACCCTAGGGGTTTATAATCACACGTTTAGGTCTTTGTGTCACTTGTCAATGCATAAATATAAATTTAACCAGACTTTTGGCATTTTGTTTTTCCTTTTGCTCTAGCACATGGGTAAAACATCTGATATGTAGTCTGGCAATTAATGAACCAGAATTTTATTGTTTAGAATTCTGAATGTTATAGATTTTATAACACTATCACTTTTGGCAACTTAATTACAAGTTTAAAATGATGTCTATAACTTTAGGAAATACACTCCTGTACTTTAAGTAATATATATACATGGACTAAAAGATAATTGTTTCTCCCCTAACTAGAATGTAACTCCACAGGAGTGAAGATTTGCTTACCACTCTCACTCTAGGACCTAGAAAGGTGACTGACACATAGGATACACTTAATATCTACTCATTGAATGAAAAATTTAATTAGTTGTTACATTGCCATCCTGATTAAAACAGTGTATCATCCCTCTATTATTAAAAACAAAACAAAACAAAACAAAACAAAAACAAAACACTGAGCAAGGGGCTCATTATTGTAGTGGGTTGAATGGTGTAGTGGGTTGAATGAAAGATATATCCACATCCTAATCCCTGGATCCTTGAATATGAGCTTCACTGGAAAAAGAGTCTTTGCAGATATAATTTAGTTAAAGATCCTTGAGATGACATCACCCTGGATTATCTGGGTGGACCCTAAATCTAATGACAACTGTCTTTACAAAAGATACGTAGAAGAGAGAGACACACATAGAGAAGAAGGCCACGTGAAGATGCAGTCAGAGGTTGGAGTTACACAGCCACAAGCAGAGAAGCTGGAAGAAGCAGGGAAGGATTCTTCCCCAGAGCCTTTGGAGGAAGTGCAAACACCTGCCAACACCTTGAGTTCAGACTTCTAGCCTCCAGAACTATGAGAGACTTCTGTTGGTTTAGGCCTTGATCAAGTTTTTGTGGTACTTTATTGTGGACGCCCCAGGAAACTAACAAGTTATCAACAGATTATCTGTGGAAGAAGTCTTCTCTATATGTAGTTATTTTGCAGCTTATTTAATTGAAAAATATTAAGACCCTACACTTAACAATCCTTGATGTATAATATGCAAATGAGAAATGACCATTTGCACTCACTGGCAATCTTGATAAGAGCAGTGTCATTAGAGCAATAGGGGGTAAAAGGCTAATTACAGTGAGTCAGAGAGGGAAAGGAAGGAGAAAATGTAGACAGTTAAGTATGAAAAACCATTTCAAAAAGTTTTGCTGAAAAGTTGTAAGGAAGGTAGAAATGAAAAAGGAAGAATAATACCCTATTTGTATCCTAATAGCACAAGCCAATAGAGAAGGGAAAACTGATGATTCAGAAGAGAAGGAAGAACCATAGAGTAATGCCCTTGATTCACTTTAGCTTGTTAGTAAGACTGACATCATCGCTGCCTTCGGGGAGTTTACAATAAAGTTAAGATGAGAGACTTTTTTTTTTCCTGAGCTTTGCTGAAGCATAATTGACAAAAAAATTATATATATTTAAGGTATATAACATGATGGTTTGATTGCATATACACTATAAAATGATTACCACACTCAAGCTAATTAACATATCCATTATCTCACATAGTCACCATTTTCTTTTTTATTTGGTGTGGTGAGAACACTTAATATCTACTCTCAGTAAAACTCAAGTATAATACAGTATCATTAACTACAGCTAGCATGTAATACACTGGATCCTCAGAACTTATCATCTTATAAGTCAAAGTTCGCACCCTTGGACCAACATCTCCCCATTTTCTCCAACCCCAAGCCCCTGGTAACCACTGATGTACCCTATGGTTCCAAGTTTGGCTTTTTTAGGTTCCATGTGTGATTGGGATCATATAGTATTTGTCTTCCTCTATCTTATTTTACTTAGCATAATGTTCTCCAGGTTATCACAAATGGCAGGATTTCCTTTTTTTTAATGGCTGAATAATATTTACACAATGAAATATTATTCAGCCAGGGGTGCCTGAGTGGCTCAGTGGGTTAAGCCTCTGCCTTCAGCTCAGGTCATGATCCCAGGGTCCTGGGATCAAGCCCCACATCAGGCTCTCCGCTCAGCAGGGAGACTGCTTCCCCTTCTCTCTCTGCCTGCCTCTCTGCCTACTTGTGATCTCTGTCATCAAATAAATAAATAAAATCATTTTTTTTTAAAAGGGGGGATATTATTCAGGCAGAAAAAATGTCTTTATTCATTGATCCATCAATGGGCATTCAGGTTTTTTCCATATCTTGGCTATTGTGAATAATGCTTTAATAGACCTTAGGTAAAAGACTTTAAACCAATCATTGCAAGTGGTCTGAGTACCAGAAAAGGAGGAGGTAAAAGGGCTGTTAGAGTGTATAAGAGAAGAACCTAAGCCTCTGAAAGAGGATGATCATGAATGTAGGAATCACTGAAGCTTTTTCTGAAGAACCAGCATCCAAGCTGAGCTAAAAAATGTTGAAAGCCTTAAGTATAAAAACTCATACATATATAGAAGGTTCAGAATTACTTCAGTTTGCCTGATTTGATTTGGTAACCCCTTGCATTTATTTCACAAGTTACACTACGGCATTTTTTTCCTCTTTGTTTTGCAAGTAATGTCAAATAGATGCAGAATAACACTATGGAATCTGAGAACTTAAATTAGAAGTTCCATGTCTTTCACCTAAGTCAATCACAAGATTAATTTTGTGCCTATTCATCTGCTGTATTTGTAACTTGTTGGCAATAAAAACATAATGAATAAAACTAAGATCAGCCATTCATGACACTTTAAATATTTAGAAAATCCATAAATTGACTATAACTTCTAGATGTGTGTGTTTTCAGTGATATATGACAATGAATAAAAGAATTGTGTATTTTCTGCCATAATATTAAAACATTAACTATGTATGCAAGCCATTTTCATAGATAAAGCTATACTGGGAACAACAACAAAAAAATCATTTGATGAATTTCTCTAAGTATTATAAATCCCCTGGGAATAGCTTTCCCAGCTTGCAAAAAATGTTGCTCTGTCAAATCACATACAACCAAATCAATTCTCCAGACACTCCTGCAGAATACTAACAAATTTCTTGATGACAGAATATTCCAGTAAACTGACCACTTTTCTTTCCATTTCACTACACTGCTGCCATATGCTAGTTGCTAAAATTTTCTGTTTTGCAGTCATCTTACCTTTTGGGGAAACTTAACAAAAGAAGATGGTTGCTTTGTTTAGCTAGGAATGACCAACTTTCTATCTGGTGAATGCCCTATTTTATGATTGTGACTTTACTCTGCAATTCTATCAAAGTACTTTAGTTCCTTTCCAAAATCATTTATTTGTTGTTTTGTTTTACAAATTTAATATTTTTCTTAATATAAGAAATATATTACCATATCCTTTTCTTTTTTATGTTTATTTTCTGTATTATTTTTCATATTAGAAAGTTATATATTTTCCAAATACGTAGGCAAAATAAAAAAAATCTTTGTATCCATTCTCTTAGTAAAATATGATCAAAGAAATTATCTGAAGACATTGTTTATTACACATTCATTGCTGGGTATGCACAATTTATGAAGATGGCACCCTCCCAATCTCCAGCTCGGAGGAGCTGAGAGCTCAGGCCCCACTTCTCAGTGTGCCCTTGGAGAAAAGCTGTCAATCCCTCCCATCTCCCTGGTCTCCAGACACACTCTGAACTCACCCAGCTCGTGACCGAGCGTTTCTGTTTCTGGGGTATGGGCCCTCTTTGGAGTTTCCAAATCCAGCAGATTCCTGTAGCTTGCTCCCACTCTGCTCCTCCCAGAGGAGGAAGAAGGGAGCCTCCCTGAATCTGTTGCTTGTGGGGTCCCTACTTGGGAAACAGTGGGACAGCTGTGCCTTGGATCATGCTTTAAGGTCATCCTGAGCTGACAGCCCACTGCTCCGCTCCGTCTCTGCAGCCAGCTTCCATGCTCTGATACCTGGCAGCTCTGCCACACTCATACACCCCGGGGCTTTTTGTGTCCCCACAAGTCCTGAGACCACATTTTTCCTGTGAGGGCTCCACTCCCTGCTTAGCCTCAGGAGCGATATCCCTCAGTGGAGCAGACTTCTAAAAGTTCCAATTTTGTGGTCTGCCGCTCTTTCACTTGCCAGGAGCCGCCCCCCCACCCCCAACCATAGTCTATCTTCCCGTTGTTTTGGATTCATGTCTCTGCACATCCTACCTTCTAGAAAGTGGTCGATTTTCTGTTTCTAGAATTGCTGCTCTTCTTCTCTCCTATCACCTTTTGAGTTTATAGGTGTTTAGAATAGTTTGATAACTATCTAGCTGAACTCCTGGGACCTGACGATATCTCAGTCTCCTACTCCTCTGCCATCTTGCTCTTCCCCCCCAAAGTTCAAATTCTTTTAAGGGCCTGTATTGTCTGATTCCCCATCACCTTTCTGACTTCAACTTTGCCACTATCTCTGGCTCATTCTGCTCCATCCATGCTGGTCTTGTTTCTGTATTTTATTATAATGTCAGCTTCATGGGACAGAATTGTCTGTCTGTTTGGTTCTCTACATATATCCAACATCTAGAACAATACCTGGTGCAAAATAAGCATGCATTGAATATTTCTTGAAGATATGATGGATAATTTTGAAACTCATCTCTTTTTTACAACTTCTCCACAAAGTCTACAGTATAAGGCATTGATGTATATATTGTCTTTATTAGAAATCTGGTGTAATGATGAGATTTTTCTTTATCATAATATTATTCAGTTTCTTCTCCCTCTAGATAATTGACACATCTCCCTCATTCTCCATTTTTCTTGGCATTCTTGTGCTCAGACTTTCATTCCCCTTCACCTCAATTATCACATAGTGCAATATATTGTTCTTTCCATACCCTGGACTAGGTCTTGTGACATTTGATATATGGCTTGGGAAAAAAGGATGGAAAAATCCAAATTTTACAATTTTCTTTATTATGGTGCTTTTATATTTAATGCCTAAAATCATCTTAAGGTAGATCTTAAGTACATCTGTGTAAAGTAATACTACTTGCTGTAATAGATAATTCCCCAAATTCCAGTGGCTTAACAACACAGATTTCCCCTTTTTCCCCTCAGTTACATAAAGTCCAAAATGTGTGTTTCTAATCACTGGCTTCTAAGTCACTTTTGTCTATAAAAACCTACCTACCATCTTATAAATTTTCCATAGAAGAGGAAGAATATAGAAGACTATTGGAAGAAATATTTATGCAATAGACCTGTGAATATACCTTACTTTCACTCATATACCCTTGTGTAAAATTCACTCAGTAATCCTACTAAGTTTTGGCAAGGCTGGATGGTATGATTCATCTTTGTACCCAGGAAGAAGCAGAAGCAAGTTTGGTGATGACAAGTCTAGAGCCAGTCTAGAGCCTCAACAACATTTGGTATTGCCTTCCTTTCTCTTCTTCACTCCCTGTCCACCCATCTCCAAAATAGTGATCCTCTTTTTGCTTAGTGTTGGACAGAATAATAATAATGGTGATAATAATAATACTTTCTCCTTTTCACTGTTTGTTTTTTTTAAATTCTTACAAACTTGTAGGGTAGGACAGTTATTATCTCCATTTTATTGAGAAAATTGGAGTAAGGAAAAGTTAATCTGTCTAGTGTCACCATCTATTAAGTGTTAAGGTTTAACCAAGATGTCTAATAGCTCAGTCCATCTACCTCACAAGCATATTTTCTTGCCTCCCAAGTTTTGAAGGGAGTTATGAAAAAATTTCCACATGATATTGCTTCTCAAGGAATCAGTATAAACATGGAGGAGACCCTTGGCTCCCCTACTCCCACTTCAGATGACCTTAGTTCATTTGATAATTTGACCTCAACATTTATTTCCTTAATTCCTAACCAGAATGACTCAATGCCTTTGAATTTTAGACCATTGCATCCAAATCGAGTAACAGTGTGGGACTAAAGTATGGAGTGAAAAATATAGCCCTGTTTGTGTAAAAATCCTCTCTGAGCATTTTCTCATGGGCACTTTTCACAGTTTTTAACTCTCCTAATTAAAAAGTGTTTCACCAAACAACCCTGCAAATTGTATGGGAATTATAATGAACTCCCTTACAAAAAGAGGCACAGATACTAGCTATAAACAATCTATATACTTGTATAATACCAGCCATTAGTGATACTCTGTGTGAAGAAAACAAAGCCAATCAATTTTATGCTAATGCAACAGAATGTTATTTTTTTAGTTTCATCTGAGCCACCAAGATACAATAGACATTAAATACCAATATGAGTTGTAATGTTGGGGCCAATTCCACGTTAAAACCTGTTAAACCCCTAGGGCCTGCCTGGGCCTTCTTAGCCATAGTGACTCCATGTTGCCTAGGTAGCCATTTTGTTGTTTAATAAATGCCTCAGCAGTTACTGATACCGGTTCCGGGTAACTGTTGCTAAAACACATACCTAAAACAAGGCCACTTTGTTGTTTAATAAACACCTCAGCAGTTACTAGTATTGGTTCCGGTAACTGTTACTAAAACACACAGGTCGGAAACATCCTATCAGCCAAAGCCACATATGTAGATGTCTGTGGTTATGCCCTATAAAACTAGCCTGTAAGACCAAGGGGTGGTCACTCTCTTCGGAGGTGGCTCTGGCCGGTCATTCTGACTTCTAATGCTTGGCATAGAATAAAGCTTTACATAACTTTCACTTTGTCTCAGTCTCGTTCCCCTGGCTGGTCAGTCTAACTTCTAATGCTTGGCATAGAATAAGGCTTTGCATAACTTTCGCTTTGTCTTAGTCTCGTTCCTTTGATAACAGACCCAACAGTAATCCGAAGATGCATATTTCCAAAGGAAATATTCAACTACTAGATTCCATCCTCCACAAAAGATATTAAAAAGGATGAATTTGATAGAGGTTAGAGAGGCTTTGGTGAGGATGTTCCCTTTGGAAAATAGTGGTGCTATTTGCCACCAATTATCTCTTGGTGTGGGAGGTGTTTGACTCCTCTGGACATTGAGGAGCACATTTAGCTGGTGTCTGAAGCCTACCTGAGGTATCTGAAAGTGAACACCTTGCTAAAATGGCCTTCAGAAACTAAGTGGGAAGTTTTGTCTGGGTAACCGAATTCTACTCTAAATGGGTTAATATGTGAATCTTCAGGGACAGATTCGGAACACAGGGAAGGAGAGATGGTTGTACTGAATAATTTTGATCCTGCTTGAGAAGATTGCCCAGAAAAGCAAAGGAATGCCAGTGGAGTCTGAGAAGTGGACTGCCAGGAAACCAGGGACTGAGGGGGAATCAGCTGGTGGAGGAATAGTGTGGATCAGTCTGTATCACTGGAGTTGCAGTCCAAGGTTACTCAGAAAGGGAGCATCTGAGAACTCAAGAAAATGTCAGCAAAACAGGGAGGGAGGAAGGGAGAAAGAGGCAGAGAGATAGAGAGATATATTTACATACCTACAAGGCCAAGAGAGTGAGAAGCCATTTTATAAAAGTAACTGTCAAGGGAGAACTTTGTATCTCCCCTTTCTTTTTCTTCTTCTTTTGTTTAGACTCTAGGGAAATCAGTTTACTGTAGTCCCTAGCTAGGGGAGGAGAGAGGGTAGTCTAGCCCTTGAATGAAGATAAAAGTACTGTGTAATGTTTTAGATTAAAACTTTTATTTGCTAAATTGAGACTGCTCTGCAACTAAGCAGTTTTCTATTGCCTAAAACTGCTTAGAAATATCATAGAGCCTGTTAGAGTTTTCATTCACTGCTAAGGGAAAAACTCACCCCAGTGAGTATCTTTTAAAAAGACATTAGGAGACAAATATAAAGCTCCTTTTGGATTACATCCCATGATTTACATTCCATGATTATATTTCATTATACCATACAAGAAAAATGTTGCTCTGCAGTAAATATGGAGTTTCTAGCATCACTGATTCTTAATTCCATATTGATATTTCCATGTATCACTTTTCTGCCTTTTAAAGGGTAAGAAAGCTATTACTGAATTCATTGATTGATGGTTGATTGGTATGTACCTTAAATTTCAGGCAATTTGAGAATTATTATAAATTTATAAATTGAATCCACCACTCAGAGAGTCTTTTCTGTGGTCATTATGAAAGTTGAGATTTTAGATGAAGAGGCTGAAGAAAGCATAGACAGTTTCTATGTCTTTAGGTGACCATGAGACTGCTTAATGAGTAGGTTTTTTTCCTGTGCTTTTTTCCTTCTTTATCTGAGTCCTTGGAAAAAGAAGGGATAGCTTCAATATATGTTAAAAGTTTGACACATTGACTTTTCCATGACTCTCAGTTGAAAGAGTTGCTCAAAACCAGAGAAGGGAACAGATTTTTTTTTTTTTTTTTTTGAGACGGGCATAACATTGGTTTTCAGGGTCTTCCTTGGATCATGTCACATAATGGATCAATCAACAGGCATTTTTTGAGCATCTACTAAGTTCTTAGGACTATGCTTGGCACCACAAGGATTTAGAATTCAGTTCAACTAAATTCAGAGAATTTTTATTGAGTTCTGTCTCATCTTGGGAATTCTGATAAGCTCTAAGACAATTAACTTGAATGTTTAAACTCATGGCATATAGGCTGGTTGTGAAATATGTATACAGTCCTAATACTATGTCTAATGATATGAATGTCAAATGTGGAATATAAATAATACTGAGTGATAATAATGGTGAGGAAATTATTCATTCTAACTAAAAGTATTAAAAATTACAAAATATTAATAGCTATTATTTATTGATAACTCAAGATAGTCTAGGTACTCTATAAGCCTTTTCTGAACATATATTTAAAAGTCTTCTTGGGATATTTTATTTTGTTTTCATTTTTCTGATTAGAAGTTCAGGAAATGTAAGCATCTTGTCCAAATCAAATAACCAATAGGTGTCAAAACCAGCATCTTGGATCCAGGAGTGTTTGGTTCAAAGCCTATGTTCTTTGTAGCTGCACTGTAATGTCTCAGTTTGTGAAGGATCATTCCAGGTTAAAAGGAATTGTGTAAGTAGGGTATAACTCAAGAAGGAAGTTTTCTCAGGTATATTGTAGTAGATTGGACATGGCTTAGAAGCCTTGCAAAGACTGGAGGCATATTGCAGAAGATCTTAAATTCCATGCAAGAAAATGGGGTTCATTCTAGGTTCTTAATGAGAAGATACTGAAATATTATATATAAAAGAGGATTAATAGATGATGGCAGTATTTAAGAGTTGCTACTTGTTTGATGTAACTCAGTGTTTCTAAATGTAATTTAAAAATACTGTGTCCTTATTTTTGTGACATTATTAAAAGTGTATATATATATAATTTCTTTTGAAATATATATATACATACTATGCAACCATCAAAAGAAATGAAAGAAATGAAATCTTGCCATTTGCAGTAACGTGGATGGAACTAGAGGGTATTATGCTGAGCAAAATTAGTCTATCAGAGAAAGGCAATTATCTTATAATCTCTCTGATATGAGGAATTTGAGAGGCAGGGCAGGGGCTTGGGGGGGTAGGGAAGGAAAAAAATGAAACAAGATGGGATCGGGAGGGAGACAAACCACAAGAGACTCATAATCTCACAAAACAAACTGAGGGTTGCTGGGGGCGGCTAGGGAGAGCATGGTTGGGTTATGGACTGTTGGGGAGGGTATGTGCTATGGTGAGTGTTTTGAAATGTGTAAGCGTGATGATTCACAGACCTGTACCCCTGGGGCAAATAATATATTATATTTTAATAAAAATAATTTAAAAATAATAAATAAATAAAACAAAAAAAGAAAGTATATATAGTCCAAATCATCTTCTAACTGAGCCCAGGACAATGACCCTGTTTGCTTTTGTGTATAAGCACGTTGGTGATAAGAAGTTCTCTCTGTGCTAATAAGAATAGAACAGAAGCCAATTTCATATCAAATGACACTATTTTAGGAAGCAAATATCAAAAACAGTGCAAAACTGAGAGGTAAATCTTTCACATGAAGTAGAATGGAGAAAAGAGGGAGAGACACTTTTCATCTCGCAGCTCACAGGAAGATGGACACACCAGGCCTCTAAGGACCTAAACCAAAGCCACATTTTCCATGAAAGTATTTAACAGAAGAAAAAAATTGTATTGCATTAACATTAATTTGAATTTTATTGATTTCTTAATTTTAGTATTTTATTTGTAACTTTGCTTTCATTCTTAGTTGCCTAAGTGTTATGAACAGAAGAAATTTATATCATTTTAAGTTCATATGTATTTAAATAAGAGTTTACTATATAATTATACCTAAAGCTAACATTCAGGCCTCAGAAACATTTTTATGTTTAAGTTTGAAAAATACCTGAAGAGTAATTATTATTGAGAATGTTAAAAAAGAGAAAGAAGTTAGGGAGTAGACTGGAATGCCAAGTGGGCTAAGAATATAAACAGACACAAAAATAGGAGTACAGGCATGTCTTGTTTTCTAGTACTTTGCTATATTGTGCTTTGCAGTACTGCATTTTTTACAAATTGAAAGTTTGCGGCAGCCCCACATCAAGTAACTCATTAGTGCCATTTTTCTAACATCATGCGCTCACTTCATGTCTCTGTGTCCCATTTCGGTAATTCTCACAATATTTCAAACTTTTTCATTATTAATATATTTATTATGGTGATCTGTGATCAGTGATTTTGATGTTACCATTGTAATTATTTGGGCTTCATGAACCATGTCCATATAAGATGACAAAATTAATTAATAAATGTTACGTGTGTTTTGATTGTTCCACTGACTACCACCCCACCTTCCTCCATCATCTGTCTCTCTCCTCAGCCCTTCCTATTCCCTGAGAAACATCCATATTAAAATTAGGCCAGTTAATAAGTCTCCAACGGCCCCTGAGTGTTCAGGTGAAAAGAAGCGTCACATTTCTCTCAGTTTAAATCAGAAGCTAGAAATGACTAAGCTTGGTGGGAAGACCTGTTGAAAGCCGTGATAGGCTAAAAGGCAGGCTCCTTGTGTCAAACAGGTAGGCAAATTATGAATGCAGAAGAAGAGTTCTTGAAGGAAACTAATGCTACTCGTGAATATACAAATGATAAGAAAGTGAAACAGCCTCTTTGCTCATATGGAGAAAGCTTTAATGGTTTGGATAGAAGACCAAACTAGCCACAATGTTCTTTTAAGGCAAAACCTAATCCAAAACAAGGCCCTAACTCTCCTCAATTCTTTGATGGCTGAGATTGGTGAAGAAGCTGCAGAAGAAAAGATTGAAGCTAGCATAGGTTGTTGGCACATGAAGTTTAAGGAAAAAAGCTGTCTCCGCCTAAAAGTACAAGGCGAAGCAGCAAATATGATGTAGAAACTGCAGCAAGCCATCCAGAAGGTCTAGCAAAGATAATAAATGGAGGTGACTATACTAAATAGCAGATTAACAATGTAGATCAAACAGTCTTTATTGGAAGAAGATGCAATCTATGACTTTCATAGTTACAGAGGAGAAGCCAATGCCTGGCTTCAGAGAACAAACTGACTCTCTTGTTAGGGGCTAATACTGCTGGTGACTTGAGGTTGAAGCCAATATTCATTGACTATTCTGGTAAGGGCTCTTAAGAATGATGCTAAATCTGCTCTGCCTGTGCTCTATAAATGAGACAAGGCAGCCTTGATAATAGCACATCTCTTTATAACATAGTTTACTGAATATTTGAAGCCCACTCCAGGGACCTGCTCCTTGGGGGTAAAAAAAAAGATTTTCCTCAAAATATGACTGCTCATTGACCATCCATCTGGCTACCAAGATCCCTGATGGAGATGCACAATCAGATAAATGTTATTGTACCTGCTAACACAAATATCCATTCTGCAGCCTACGGATCAAAGAATAATTTCAACTTTCAAGTCTTATGATCTACAAAATACAGTTCATAAGGCTACTTCTGGCATAGTGATTGTTCTGATGAGTCTGGGCAAAGTGAATTCAAAACTGACTGGAAAGGATTCACCACTTTCAGTGCTGTTAAGAATATTTGTGATTCACACAAAGAAATCAAAATATCAGTATGAACAGGAATTTAGAAGAAGCTGATTTCTGCTCTCCTGGATGATTTGGAGGGGTTCGAGACTAAAGCGGAAGAAGTAATGTGATGATAAACCATGAATGGATGAAGAGTCACTTCTTATGGATGAGCAAAGAAAGTAGTTCCTTGAGATGGAATCTGCTTCCGGTGAAAATGATGTGAAGACTTTTGAAATGACAGCAGAGGATTTGGGATATTACATAAACTTAGTTAATAAAGAAATGTCAAGGTTTGAGAGAAAAATTCAGATTTGAAATAAGTTCTTTTGTGGGTAAAATGCTATCAAACAGCAGCAATTGTTCATGAAAGGAAGAAACAATCAGTGTGCCATTTTTTATGCCCTAGGAAGCAACAACAAAAAAAATCTATTTGGCTTGCTTTCTTGGGGTCTGGAACTGAACCTGCAGTATCTCCAAGGTATGCCTGTAAAGAAATGGCTTGACTAGAACGTGAAAACCTTTTTGTGGTAATAGACAAGATGGCTGGAAAAGGTAGAACTCTTATATTATGCAAGTTTCATATCCCCAAAGAGTAAAATAGATATGGGAGGAGGCAAATGAGATAATGAATATATCACTTAATTTGGGTTACCCCCAAATTACATCCTGAGAGAGGGATTTGAGTGGAGGAGTTTATCTGGGAGATGATCCCAGGACATACTGGTAGAGGCCATGGTGAGGTGTGAGACAAGGGAGGGAAGGAGGACGAAAAAGATACTTATCAAGGAAGTTGCCACGTTAGGTGACTAGAGCTTAATCCCATGTCTCACAGGTAACTCTGGGAGCATATGCAGAGCCTGTGTGTTTGGGTTATTATATCAATGGACAGAAATCTGGGAGATTTTGTCATATACTTACACTAGTAGTTAGTTGAGGGATTTTCCCACAGCACATTGATTCTGCAACACTTCCAGACTACTGTAGGGACAGCAAAGCAGGGTCTCCAGGCCCAAGAAAGCTCTCAGGTCAAGATTTTCAGGTACTGACTTTGGAAGTAGGACTCTGTGCAATAAGGTGGTGAAGCCAAAGGATATGAGAGGAAAATTCATAGCATTTGTTCTGTGATGTTTTAAAGATTGCCAGTTTTCAGTATGAAGGAAGATAACATTTCCAAGTGCCCATCGTTTACCTTGAATTATGATGCCCATTTGCATATTTGATTCCTGTAAAGATTATGCAAAATAGAGAGTCTCTCCATATTTCATTGGGGACAAAATTTATCCCCGAGAAGTTTAGTAATCTCTTGAAGGTCACATGACTAAATCTCAGCTAAGAAGTGAGAAATGTAATACCGAACTCTGAAAACAGGGTTTTTAAAGGAAAGATATGTTTTAGACAAAGCTTTTTTCTATTCTGACATGAAAATCGTGTCCATCTGCATTTATTGATGTCAGTACTAACGGAGTTACTGCATTCTGGTGGACATCAGACCACCGAGGCCTTCATGTGACTTAGAAGTCAGTGCTGAGGATGCTTATAATTTGTCAGTTGTTTAAGAGCTATGGTTCTTCTTTGATGCTTGTGCCTACATCACCCCTTGGGCTTGGGGTCCTTCTCCTGAAGTGGTGCCATCTATCTTTGATCACTGCTGTCATTTTCTTATAACTGCAGCTTTGGACTGTTGGGCTGTGTTGCGTTAAGGCATTTTGTTTCTGTCTTACCTTGTATATTGTCATTCGCAGTTCATCTCATTTCGTTATATAAATAGTTGCTGAGGAATTCTGTTGTCATCTATCTGTCTTTGCATTCCTAACCCCATGAAACTGAGGTGTAAGCAACATGCGTCAGTGATGGGAAGTTGATCCATGCTCTGAGTACATGGATCCATTGATGTTTTGAATGTCAGGGATATAAACAACCTTCATCCTCCTTCTTCCTCTTATTTTATTTTACTTTAAAAGTAGAATGTAGAGGTTTCCTCTTCCTAAATGGAAATTTTAGAACTTTATAAATGTTGAAAGGAAATTACCCATATATCCACTATCCAAACAATGCTGTTATGAACAGTTTCTCCTATTTTTCTCAGGTAATCTAAAAAATTATATTCATGGTCAATATGTGTATAATTTTATATTCTATTTCTTTAACATAACAGGATATGATTGGTCATTATTAACATATATAACTTATAATTCAATATTTATATGCCATTTAGAAAAGATTTTCATACCTTAATTTACCCAACCAAACTCCTGTTGTTATGTTTTTGATATTTTAATGCTCATCACTAAATTGCCTTTTGAAAGTATCACAAAATTTCACATTGTTATTAGCGATGTATGATAGTGCCTATTTCACCAAGCCATGCTCATCTATAGTAGTTCTAATTAAAAACATCATTTTTGGTAATTTGCTAGACAAGAAATGCTATCTTCTTATAAAATAAGAATTTATTGGACTTCTAGAAAGAGTTAACAATTGTCATATGTTTTAAAAATTTGATCCCTTCTTATGAATTTTCTGTTTATAATCTTCATCCATTAATAAGTTTGTTTCTCAAAGGTTTTCTAGTGATAGGTAATGAGTAATTTTCAGAGTAAATATATTAATTCTTTATCATATTAATAGCATGTATTTGACAGTTTTTTTTAAACATTCAGAAACTTTACATTTTTATATAGCCATGTGTATTGATTCTTTTCCTTGTGATTTTTGTTGTTGTTGTTGTTGTTGTTTTCTCAGTGATGAATAGATTCACCTGCAAGTATCAGAAATCTTTATTAACAGTGACATATGTAAGGGGGCATATTTTTCTTGCATAAGCAGAAGCATGTATTAAGTTGTAATATTTGTGGGTTAGTTTCTCAGTAATTTCAGAACCAGGAGATTTTTCTCCTTCTACTCTGACATCTTTAATTATTATCAGAAATTTTTTTAATGTAAGCAGTCTTTTCATTGAGGAAGTTGAGGGTAAGAGAAACTAAATGACTTGTTCCTGCCACTTAGCTAATTGATGGAAGAGTTCTGTGGTCTCTCTGTTCAGGCTCTACACTCTTTCTATGATACCATGCCATCACTTGATCATTTTGTTGTGCATCTCATGTTGGTAACTGCTAATGGCATATCATACATTTACAAACACAACTTTGCTCTGCACTCCTTCAAGGTGTATCCAGGAAATATTATGTATTAACAATTAGCATCTCATTTTTTCAAATATTTTATAATAGATAAAATCTTATGTATGACATGGGCAAGTTCAGTATCTGTTAAATTAGAAACTGGATGTGCTCTCACTGTATGTTCACGGGTATAACAGACTTTTAACGAAAAAGCCCAAACTCTTCAGAGCTACTCTGCAATTCTTCTATTTTGTATTAATGACTAACTCATGGGCAGTGAACTCAGAAATCTACGAGTAAAATACCAGATAGGCTGACTTTGATTGGCCAAAGATGGAGATACTATCATCAATATCTGTAAGCTACTCACAGGCAAATCTAAACCAACATACATGTAGTCTGTATTTGTGAAAGCACTCAACCTGATCCTGGGGTAACTGAGCTTTTAAGTGAGTTGACAAGACTAGAGTTATTGAAAAAAAAAAAAAAGACTAGAGGGGCGCCTGGGTGGCTCAGTGGGTTAAGCCGCTGCCTTCGGCTCAGGTCATGATCTCAGGGTCCTGGGATTGAGTCCCGCATCGGGCTCTCTGCTCAGCGGGGAGCCTGCTTCCCTCTCTCTCTCTCTCTCTCTGCCTGCGTCTCCATCTACTTGTGATTTCTCTCTGTCAAATAAATAAATAAAAAATCTTAAAAAAAAAAGACTAGAGTTATTGGTAGTATTTTAATCTGTAGAAAATGTAAATAGTAGTTGTAAGTAACTGTAAATTATATCCCACATAGAAGGGCATGCTTACTTTCTAAGGCAATAGAATACATCCTGTTTTCTTAACTTCACTCATTTTTAAACCAATTATAAACTCTACAGATTTATTTAATATTATTTAAATAAATAATAATATATTCCTTTAAAAGAAATTTAAGTTGAATTAATTAATTAGTTAATTAGGCAATAATTTTAGAGAGACTGCA
Source organism: Neogale vison (assembly GCF_020171115.1). Taxonomy (NCBI): domain Eukaryota; kingdom Metazoa; phylum Chordata; class Mammalia; order Carnivora; family Mustelidae; genus Neogale; species Neogale vison. Next base: position 39,678,032 of record NC_058098.1, read on the forward strand.
CACACCTGAGTGGGGGCAGTAAGGGGAAGAGGGAGACAGAGAGAGAGAGAGAGAGAATTTTGAGCAGCCTCCACGCCCAGCGCAAAGCCCAATGCAGGACTCTCTCTTACCACCTTGAGATCATAACTTAAGCCAAAATCAAGAGTTGGTACTTAAACAGCTGAGCCACCCAGACACTCCAAGTTGATTTATTTTTTTTAAATTTTTATTTATTTTTCCAAGTTGATTTATTTTTAAAAGATAAATTCTTTTAAAGTAATAATACCCATGAACTCATGGGTTCCATCTACTAGCTATATTTCTTTTAAAACCTAATAATAAATGTAAATCTATTGAAATAAAATAAATGGTCTCCATGTAATGATCTAAAATCATCACAGGTCTCAATCTTTGAGAAACAATGCTTAAACAATAATTCACTATGGAACTTAGGTGAGGAATGATAAGACAAATTTTCAGTGACTCTATTAAATATGTGAATTAAAGAATTCTCTTGCTTCCCTAAGATCATAATCAAAATTATGGCTCAGATATATTCTCTGTCAGATAATAGCATATTAATAAGGATGTCTTTGCTGTTGGTAGATATTTTATATAATTAACTTTAAAAAACAGCCTCAAATAATAGCCTTTCACGAGTGTTGAAAAGATTTTAGTTTCATTCTTAATCTTTCAATAATAGATCCCAGGAGTGAATAAGGTTACACATTTCACTTTTATAATCATCTTCGCTTAATCTACTGAATTTAGGAATGCATTAATATGGTGTAGCACATTATTTCTTCAAGGCTGTTTTATAATTTGTTCAGAATGACTGCAGATCCTACTAAAAGCAATTCAGATGCTTCAAAAGGAGCTCATCATTCATGATTAAAGACACACAAGCCCAAAGAAGTATCTTCAGCTAATTTTGAAGAATCATTGAAAGATTGTGGGGAGCAGCCTTCCTAACCAAATTTAGAATTCTGTTTACAGTTAGAGATATCCAAGCTTTTATTCATTCACTCATGAAATCTAGACTGCAGATTGAAGGGAAACATTTAAAAATGTTAACTATTTTGAATGGAAATCTTTCTAATATGTATTATCCACTTCCATGCCTTCTTAAACAAATAGTGCTGAATATAATGGGTATTTCGTTTATGTCTCAGGACCATCATTTATTAGCTGCCATTAGGATACTGTATTACCATCTGGTTCTGTGGTTTTTAGTTTTACTGTCTAGTTTTCTGTCAGCTTTATTTTGCAACTGGTATGTTTGGCTCCCTAATAACCCTTTACTTGAGTCTCCACTTTGCTGCTACCAGTTTTCTATGGCCTCAGCATTAGACAGTGTAGTTTGTTTAATACTATGTGTCAAGTACTTGTAATCAGGAGGAGTTTGTTAAATGTACTTTTATAGAATCAGAGGATGAAGAGTTCAGGGAACTTTATCTTCCTACTTCTAATTCAAGATGGTGTTCTGAATGCTTTCATTTGTGAGAAGATAGAAGTTTAAGTAAGTGAGCTATTCAGTGACCCATTTTGTTTTTTGTTTCTTAGTTTTGGTCCTGAATGATGATAATGTAGTGTATTATCAGCACAGTTTCAGGGCATTTTCATATACCAGACTGGATTTTGTCCAGGCTGTTTGGGTTTGCTTATACTGGTTTCCATTTTGACACTGGTGCAGTAGAGTTATTCCGTAAATGTTAAGAAAATTTTAAAGACATACCTTTGAACTTGTTAAGACACAACATTCCTTTTCTTTTCCAACTCTGCTATTTAGACAGAACTTCTGTGACTGTCAGTGAAGTTCTCTATCCATTTTTACTCCTATCCGAGTTGGGTCTGTATATTCATACACGTACACCCATGAATCCAGCCACACACACACAGAGTAATCACATTTTTTATAATTTACACCATTTTCTTAGGGATCCAATGAGGAGATCCAAGAAGATATGTTACTTTATACCAAGAGGACTTTCTAAGATACCTTTTTTGGGGGTACAAGTAGGACATGGTGATCCATCAGTGGTGTTCATAGCAAGGTATACAATACATCTCAATGACAAGAGGGGAGAAATCCTGGAATTGCTATTCCTATTTATATCATTTTAAAAGACAGGGATAAAGAAAGGTTTACTAATATTTGATATACAGAGCTGATATGAAATGCTAAGGTTTCAAATGAAGAGTGAGAATTCCATAATCCAAAGTCATTGACACAAGTCATGTATTAACTTTCTAATTATTGCAACATGTTATGACCGGGAATATACTTAATTATCCCAAACACAGTAAGTCAATGTTATAGGAATTAGTGAAAAAGTAAGTGCTTTTCAAAAAGAACACATTGAGAGAGCATTCTGAAAATAGCTATTTGGAAATGCTTTCCTCATTATGCAATCCTGTTATGAGAGATGATATATGTCATATGAGAGTATTAGCATACTTAAAAACCTTAGAAATTAAAAAAATTAACTCTTTCAAATGTCTTCTAGATAACAAATACGTGGTTAGTGGGAAGGTATTGTTTTTATTTATGTGAAACTACTCAGAAGGCATGTTTTTATATTTTTAAAAATTGAGGTAAAAGTCTATTGAAACTATTTGAAGATGTTATTTTTTCTTTTTTTCCAGGATTTTGTTATGAAAGGTTTCAAATACACAGAAAAGTTGAATTTTATAGTGAATTTTATGTGTTACCCCATGAGATAGAACAGGTGTTAAACTAATTCTCTACAGAAAAAAAATTGAGGCTCGGAGAGGTTAGGTAAAAACCCTATGGCCACACAGATAATTAGGCAAAAAGATAGGGACTTACTTATAACACTGAGTCCAGTGTTCTCAGCTCTACCACACTGCTACTGCACAAAGTTGCAGCCTTGACAGACTGTCTGTTTGAGTGGTTTTCAGTTGTGGATTCTGACTATAAGCATTCATTAGAGTCCTCATTTCTTCATCAGGCCATTCATCCTTTCATTTATTCTTTTAGTCATCAAATATTTATTAAGCATCTCTTATATGATATGCTTTGTAAATTAGACATGACTTTACTAGAAATAAGAACTAGCCCCTACTTTAAGGCATGATGAATGAATGCATAAGCAAATAAATTGAATTCATTTATCACTTTAGTCATTATTATTTTAAAATAGTATTTTAATTTCAATATTTTTCTGAGTGAGGAATAGCCATAATTTGGGTTTATATATTTAAGTTTACTTGAGTTATTTAAGTTATATTTTGAGTTAATTTAAGAGAAAAACCAGGGATAAATTTTTGTTTTGCTGTATGTTCTTAAGAATCTTTGAGTTGTTGGCCATTTTACATACTTTATAAGGAACCAGACTAATTAATATAGGTTAATAATAAGAAATATTGCAAGTATTATACTTTAAAGATGATTTAAAGATTATATATGCATACACATTTATATATATATATATATATATATATATATATATAGATGTCTAGGTATCCCTTAGAACCTATTTTAAGGTGACTTATCAAAAGAAGAAGATATCTAACCTAGGAACTCTGATCATGCCAGATAAGACATTTGTAAGGGCTATTCTTAATAAAATTTCCTATTTCATTTAGATGTTTCTAAAATTAAGGCTTTTTTGTATGTTCATTTGAAATGATTACTTAGGGGCTCAAGCAGAGAATTCAATTGATTGGCCTTGCAGTAAAATTACTTTTAAAAATTTATATTATTCAAAGGAAGCCAGATGATCCAATCTTTTTAGATCATGGGAATGAGAATTCTGATATATATAAAGACATACATTGTTTTATTGTGTTATACTTTATCGCACTTTGCAGATACTGTGTTTTTTTTTTTTTTTTTTTAAACAAATTGAGGGTTTGTGACAGCCCTGCATCAACAAGTCTGTTGGCAATATTTTTCCAACAGCATTTTCTTTCTTGGTGTCTCTGTGTCACATTTTGATAATTCTTCAAATATTTCAAACTTTTTGTTTTTACTATATTTGTTTTGATGATCTGTGATTAGTGATTAAGACTCCCTGAGAGCTCAGATGATGGTTAGCATTTTTTAGCAAAAATGTGTTTTTAAGTTATGCTTACGTACATTTTTTAAGACACAAGCTATCAGCCACTTAGTAGACTACGTGTAATGTATAAACATAACTTTAAGCATTGGCAAACCAAAAACTTCAGTTGAGTCACTTTATTACAATATTCACTTTTTTGTAGTCATGTGGAACTGAGCCCACATTATCTCCAAGGTATGCGTGTATACATTTACACAAAGAAGATGACTTCTAAGAAAAGTACATAAACTTGTATATTAATATTCTAAGTAAATTATGTATGTATATATAAACATATCTAAAATGTATTTATATTTAAGTTATATATAAATATTACATATATAACCAGATTTATATATGTTTGTGTGTATTATTTATCTATCTATCTAGGAAATACAGTTTTCTTTAAAAAGTTAGTTGCTTGCACAAAAACAGAGACATAGATCAATGGAACAGAATAGAAAGCCCAGAAATAGACCCTCAACTCTATGGTCAACTAATCTTCGACAAAGCAGGAAAGAATGTCCAATGGAAAAAAGACAGCCTCTTCAATAAATGGTGTTGGGAAGGTGTTGGGAAAATTGGACAGCCACATGCAGAAAAATGAAATTGGACCATTTCCTTACACCACACACGGAAATAGACTCAAAATGGATGAAGGACCTCAATGTGAGAAAGGAATCCATCCAAATCCTTGAGGAGAACACAGGCAGCAACCTCTTCGACCTCAGCCGCAGCAACATCTTCCTAGGAACATCGCCAAAGGCAAGGGAAGCAAGCGCAAAAATGAACTATTGGGATTTCATCAAGATCAAAAGCTTTTGCACAGCAAAGGAAACAGTTAACAAAACCAAAAGACAACTGACAGATTGGGAGAAGATAGTTGCAAACGACATATCAGATAAAGGACTAGTGTCCAAAATCTATAAAGAACTTAGCAAACTCAACACCCAAAGAACAAATAATCCAATCAAGAAATGGGCAGAGGACATGAACAGACATTTCTGCAAAGAAGACATCCAGATGGCCAACAGACACATGAAAAAGTGCTCCATATCACTCGGCATCAGGGAAATACAACTCAAAACCACAATGAGATATCACCTCACACCAGTCAGAATGGCTAAAATTAACAAGTCAGGAAATGACAGATGCTGGCGAGGATGCGGAGAAAGGCGAACCCTCCTACACTGTTGGTGGGAATGCAAGCTGGTGCGACCACTCTGGAAAACAACATGGAGGTTCCTCAAAATGTTGAAAATAGAACTGCCCTATGACCCAGCAATTGCACTACTGGGTATTTACCCTAAAGATACAGACGTAGTGATCCGAAGGGGCACGTGCACCCGAATGTTTATAGCAGCAATGTCCACAATAGCCAAACTATGGAAAGAACCTAGATGTCCATCAACAGATGAATGGATAAAGAAGATGTGGTATATACACACAATGGAATACTATGCAGCCATCAAAAGAAATGAAATCTTGCCATTTGCAACGACGTGGATGGAACTAGAGCGATTCATGCTTAACGAAATAAGTCAAGCGGAGAAAGACGACTGTCATATGATCTCCCTGATATGAGGAAGTGGTGATTCAACATGGGGGCTTAAGGGTGTAGGAGAATAATAAATGAACCAAGATGGGATTGGGAGGGAGACAAACCATAAGTGACTCTTAATCTCACAAAACAAACTGAGGGTTGCTGGGGGGAGGGGCCTTGGGGGAAGGGGGGTGGGGTTATGGACATTGGGGAGGGTATGTGCTTTGGTGAGTGCTGTGAAGTGTGTAAACCTGGCCATTCACAGACCTGTACCCCTGGGGATAAAAATATATTATATGTTTATAAAAAATTAAAAATTTAAAATAAAAAAAAAAAGTTAGTTGCTTGGCTTCAAAATTTTCCCCTTCAAAAAAGAAAAAAGTGGCACATAATTTTACTGATTTTCATTTTTTACTGTAGGTTTTTAATCTATGAAAATTATAATATTAAGTTCAAAATTTTAAGGAATTATTTCATAGAGCTGATGGGTTTTTGACATACTGAATGACAGTCTGAATAGTTTTTTTCTTGTTTAAATACTTGTGTTATGCCTTATAAGTGAGGTTTAATGGGTTTCAGTTATTTTGGAGGGTTTCTGGGGCATTAGTGACATTTGGAATTATCCTTCTAAGTGAGATCTTTGGTGCCTTTATTAATTGGTGACACTTTTATCCTGACATATGGCACAGTATTCCAAGTGCAGAAAAAAGTACATGGTAATTTTCCTAATTTTTGTTTCATTACTTCATGAATTCAAGTATAAGAACATTAAATAAACCATAAATGATAGTACCACTGACCTCAGGAATACCTTCTGAGATTCCCATATAGTTGTCTAAAACAAGAGTCTACCTTAGGAGAAACATTAATGAGGGGAAAACATGAAAAATCTTCTCTAAAGATGATTAATTTATTAGCATAATCTTGAAAATATGTACAAAATGGATGTCAACGCTTTCAAAATAATAAACTATTTTTTAAAGATTTATTTACTTGTTTGAGAGAGAGGGAGAGAGAGAGAGAGATCAGGAGTGGGAGGGGCAAAGGGAGAAGGAGAGAGAATCTCAAGCAGACTCGGGGCTGAGAGCCCAGGCCCATGTTGGGCCTGATCTCATAACCCTTAGATCACCACCTGAGCCGAAATCAAGAGTCAGATATTTGACTGACTGAACCACCCAGGTGCCCCCAAAATAATCAATTATTTTTGCTCAGGAAAAACTCAGGGAATAAAAAAAGTAAAATCAGCATTATTATTTTCTTGTTTGCTGTGATATTTACCATTATTTAAATGATTTAGAATTTGCAAGACAGACAATTATTGGCCTATGTTCAGTTATTAAAACATTTTCTTAAGGACTGACTCAGGAAATCTTAATTAACATTAAGGAGAGTTTCAACAAATCTTGAGTTTCTATTTAACAAATTCTTTATAATTCTCGTTTATTTTAATATTTTCATTTTCCTCTGTATGTAATAATCTAGTAACTGATTGGTATTTGGAATAGCATTCTGTTCAATCCTTTTAAGAAATGTTTAATTTTGTAATGATAAGGATTATCACATTCATATTTTTTGTTTGATTTTTATTTAGCTCTGTTTGAAATGAATTTTAAAAACAATTATTTGTTTATTCATGTTTTATTCATTTCTTAAGCATTTATAAAATGCATACTACAAAATAAGCATTGTTTTTAATACTGAAAAATTTTTTTCTAATGTATGTTGAACACTTTTTTTTAAAATGCAGCTAAGTGCTTTAGTTAATTTTCTTAATCCTCACTATCCTATACTGGGAGATAACCTATTTTATTGATGGGGGCACTAGGTGAAAAGAGATGAATAAATCATAATCCTTGCCCTTGGAAAGTTCATAGTTGAATGGAGTAGGACTCAGAAAAAGTTAATTACAGTTTTATGGGGGAAATGTAGAAAAGCTTGTTTTCATTGCCATGCACCCTCAGAAGAAAGTATGTATTTGTGCATGGTAGTCAGAGAACTTGTCATAAAGGGAATGACATTTGAAGTGAGCCTTAAATAGACGTTTTCCTGGGTGGAGGGGAGGGCGAGTGAAAGCAGAAAGACTGCTCATACCAAGTTGTAAAGTGTTGAAGGGTCTTGGTGTTTATTTGGTAGTTCTGGTAAGCTAACTTTTCCTGGCAGGAGGCTTTGGGTGTCTGTGTGTATATGTGCCTGTGGGTGGGTGAGAATGAGTGGGTGGTGTGTGTGTGTGTGTGTGTGTGTGTGTGTGTGTAGAGGAGGGAAGCTGGTGTGTGTTTGGAAGTTTTGAGGGGCTAGTAAGGTGGTATGAGAATGCTGGAAAGGCAGGTCAGGGCTTTAAGGTAAGAGTCTCCAAAGAAGTTTGGTTTGAAGATCAATTTGAATAAAAGCAGAGCCGTATCACTAAATAATCCAATATCTTAAAAATGCTTTAAAAAATTTAAGAGTAACAACTTTAAAATAGCTAAGTTGAACCAACTGCTAAATATATCTATCATAGATTCTTTTGGAGTTTATTCTCCTATTTTTAAAAATTATCAACTAGAAATACTTTTTGCTTTATAAAAACAAATTATTGAGGTTGTGTTTATTAGAATTAAAGTCTAGAAATGGAAAGAAAACATTCTATCATTTCAAATTCTTTTAAACACTAAATCCAGTGTTTCCCCAGTATTATGCAATCTTGTGCTATCTAGTTTGGATTCCTGAGCAACTAATCAGTTTGTAGATTATATAGGAACTTTCATTTATTACCTTTTCTCATCTAAGGATCTACTTTTTCAGCTATTTCTTGGCCTTACTGTAATTCTGCCAAAGATGAGTCATGTTCGAATACTAAGAAAGTTGAATATGTGTTTTAACACATTTCTTAGTAAGAAAGATGAGGGGGTTAGACCATTATTAGATTGTCCTATTTAGCTAATCCACTCTATTTTAACATATTAAGTTCGGTGTCACTGGCTGTATCTGTTCAACTGTTCAGTGGCAGAATCATTGCGAATTGACTGTGGGTTGAGTCAGCTCAGGCCAGTGCATTATTGAGGCCATCAGTCTCTCGAGTACCATGGAAGAGGTGGACATGATTTGTAGGCAATGGGAGTTGAAGTCAGAATAATCCTTCTGCAGTGGCTCAGCATGTCTAAGGAATTGAGAAGCAGAAAGGGGATTATTAAGGTTAGACTGAGTTTGGCTGATGGAAGGGTATGGCAAGTAGCATTAATTAAATGACCAGGAGTTCAAAGGCATAGGAGGAGAGGGAGCTATAATGCAGTAAGCAAACAGTAAGACTTGAGATTCTAAGGAGTTCACTGAAAATATACAAAATTTGGGATCAGTTAAGAAGTAGGTTTTATTTTGTTTTGTTTTAATTAATATATAATGTATTATTTGTTTCAGGGGGTACAGGTCTGTGAATCATCAGTCTTACACAATCCACAGCACTCACTATAGCACATACCCTCCCCAATAACCATCACTTAGCCACCCCATCCTTCCCATCTGCCTCCACTCTAGCAAACCTCAGTTTGTTTCCTGAGACCAAGAGTCTCTTAAGAGTTGTCTCCCTCTCTGGTTTCATCTTGATTCATTTTTCTATCCCTTCTTGATGATCCTCTGTCTTTTTTCTCAAATTCCTCAACTGAATTATTTCCCTTAGCATAATGCCCTCTTGTTGCATCCATGTTGTTGCAAATGGCAAGATTTCATTGTTGTTTTTTGATGGCTGCATAGTATCCCACTATATATATATATATATATATATATATATATATGCCACATCTTCATTGTTGATTCTTCTGTTGATGAACATCTAGGCTCTTTCTATAGTTTGGCTATTGTGGACATTGCTGCTATAAACATTGGGGTGCACATGCCCCTTCAGATCACTACATTTTTATCTTTAAAGTAAATACCAATACAATTGCTGGGTCATAGGGTAGTTCTATTTTAAACTTTTTGGAACCTCCATACTATTTTTCAGAGTGGCTGCACCAGCTTGCATTCCCATCAACAGTGTAGGAAGGTTCCCTTTTCTCCACATCCTCACCAACACTTGTTTCCTGACTTGTTAATTTTAGCTATTCTGACTGGTGTGAGGTAGTATCTCACTGTGGTTTTCATTTGTATCTCCCTGATGCTGAGTGATGTGGAGCACTTTTTAATGTGTCTCTTGGGAATTTGGAAGTCTTCTTTGCAGAAATGTCTGTTCATATCTTTTTTTTTTCACTTTTATTTTTTATTAACATATAATGTATTATTAGCCCCAGGGGTACAGGTCTGTGAATGGCCAGGTTTACACACTTCACAGCATACCCTCCCCAATGTCCATAACCCCACCCCCCTTCCCCCAAGGCCCCTCCCCCCAGCAACCCTCAGTTTGTTTTGTGAGATTAAGAGTCACTTATGGTTTGTCTCCCTCCCAATCCCATCTTGGTTCATTTATTATTCTCCTACACCCTTAAGCCCCCATGTTGAATCACCACTTCCTCATATCAGGGAGATCATATGACAGTCGTCTTTCTCCGCTTGACTTATTTCGTTAAGCATGAATCGCTCTAGTTCCATCCACGTCGTTGCAAATGGCAAGATTTCATTTCTTTTGATGGCTGCATAGTATTCCATTGTGTGTATATACCACATCTTCTTTATCCATTCATCTGTTGATGGACATCTAGGTTCTTTCCATAGTTTGGCTATTGTGGACATTGCTGCTATAAACATTCGGGTGCACGTGCCCCTTCGGATCACTACGTCTGTATCTTTAGGGTAAATACCCAGTAGTGCAATTGCTGGGTCATAGGGCAGTTCTATTTTCAACATTTTGAGGAACCTCCATGTTGTTTTCCAGAGTGGTCGCACCAGCTTGCATTCCCACCAACAGTGTAGGAGGGTTCGCCTTTCTCCGCATCCTCGCCAGCATCTGTCATTTCCTGACTTGTTAATTTTAGCCATTCTGACTGGTGTGAGGTGATATCTCATTGTGGTTTTGAGTTGTATTTCCCTGATGCCGAGTGATATGGAGCACTTTTTCATGTGTCTGTTGGCCATCTGGATGTCTTCTTTGCAGAAATGTCTGTTCATGTCCTCTGCCCATTTCTTGATTGGATTATTTGTTCTTTGGGTGTTGAGTTTGCTAAGTTCTTTATAGATTTTGGACACTAGTCCTTTATCTGATATGTCGTTTGCAACTATCTTCTCCCAATCTGTCAGTTGTCTTTTGGTTTTGTTAACTGTTTCCTTTGCTGTGCAAAAGCTTTTGATCTTGATGAAATCCCAATAGTTCATTTTTGCGCTTGCTTCCCTTGCCTTTGGCGATGTTCCTAGGAAGATGTTGCTGCGGCTGAGGTCGAAGAGGTTGCTGCCTGTGTTCTCCTCAAGGATTTGGATGGATTCCTTTCTCACATTGAGGTCCTTCATCCATTTTGAGTCTATTTCCGTGTGTGGTGTAAGGAAATGGTCCAATTTCATTTTTCTGCATGTGGCTGTCCAATTTTCCCAACACCTTCCCAACACCATTTATTGAAGAGGCTGTCTTTTTTCCATTGGACATTCTTTCCTGCTTTGTCGAAGATTAGTTGACCATAGAGTTGAGGGTCTATTTCTGGGCTTTCTATTCTGTTCCATTGATCTATGTCTCTGTTTTTGTGCCAGTACCAAGTCTTGATGATGACAGCTTTGTAATAGAGCTTGAAGTCCGGAATTGTGATGCCGCCACCTTTAGCTTTTTTTTTTTTTCAATATTCCTTTTGCTATTCGAGGTCTTTTCTGGTTCCATATAAATTTTAGGATTATTTGTTCCATTTCTTTGAAAAAAGATGGATGGTACTTTGATAGGAATTGCATTAAATGTGTAGATTGCTTTAGGTAGCATAGACATGTTCACAATATTTATTCTTCTTATCCAGGAGCATGGAACATTTTTCCATTTCATTGTGTATTCCTCAATTTCTTTCATGAGTATTTTATACTTTTCTGAGTATAGATTCTTAGCCTCTTTGGTTAGGTTTATTCCTAGGTATCTTATGGTTTGGGGTGCAATTGTAAATGGGATTGACTCCTTAATTTCTCTTTCTTCTGTCTTGTTGTTGGTGTAGAGAAATGCAACTGATTTCTGTGCATTGATTTTATATCCTGACACTTTACTGAATTCCTATACAAGTTCTAGCAGTTTTGGAGTGGAGTCTTTTGGGTTTTCCACATAGAGTATCATATCATCTGCGAAGAGTGATAGTTTGACTTCTTCTTTGCCCAATTGGATGCCTTTAATTTCCTTTTGTTGTCTGATGCTGAGGCTAGGACTTCTAGTACTATGTTGAATAGCAGTGGTGATAATGGACATCTCTGCCGTTCCTGACCTTAGCAGAAAAGCTTTCAGTTTTTCTCCATTGAGAATGATATTTGCGGTGGGTTTTTCATAAATGGCTTTGATAATATTGAGGTATGTGCCCTCTATCCCTACACTTTGAAGATCAGGAAGGGATGCTGTACTTTGTCAAATGCTTATTCAGCATCTATTGAGAGTATCATATGGTTCTTGTTCTTTCTTTTATTGATGGGTTGTATCACATTGATTGATTTGCGGATGTTGAACCAACCTTGCAGCCGTGGGATGAATCGCACTTGGTCGTGGTGAATATTCCTTTTAATATACTGTTGAATCCTATTGGCTAGTATTTTGGTGAGAATTTTCGCATCTGTGTTCATCAAGGATATTGCTCTTTAGCTCTCTTTTTTGATGGGATCCTTGTCTGGTTTTGGGATCAAGGTGATGTTGGCCTCATAAAATGAGTTTGGAAGTTTTCCTTCCATTTCTGTTTTTTGGAACAGTTTCAGCAGAATAGGAATTAGTTCTGTAAATGTTTGGTAGAATTCCCCCGGGAAGCCATCTGGCCCTGGGCTTTTGTTTGTTTGGAGATTTTTGATGACTGTTTCAATCTCCTTACTGGTTATGGGTCTCTTCAGGCTTTCTATTTCTTCCTGGTTCAGTTGTGGTAGTTTATATGTTTCTAGGAATGCATCCCTTTCTTCCAGATTGTCAAATTTGTTGGCGTAGAGTTGCTCATAGTATGTTCTTATAATTGTTTGTATTTCTTTGGTGTTAGTTGTGATCTCTCCTCTTTCATTCATGATTTTATTTATTTGGGTCCTTTCTCTTTTCTTTTTGATAAGTCTGGCCAGTGGTTTATCAACCTTATTAATTCTTTCAAAGAACCAGCTCCTAGTTTCGTTGATTTGTTCTGTTGTTTTTTTTTGGTTTCTATTTCATTGACTTCTTTATGATTTCTCTTCTCCTGCTGGGTTTAGGGTTTCTTTCTTATTCTTTCTCCAGCTCCTTTAGGTGTAGGGTTAGGTTGTGTACCTGAGACCTTTATTGTTTCTTGAGAAAGGCTTGTACCGCTATATATTTTCCTCTCAGGACTGCCTTTGTTGTGTCCCACATATTTTGAACCGTTGTGTTTTCATTATCATTTGTTTCCAAGATTTTTTTCAATTTTTCTTTAATTTCTGGGTTGACCCATTCATTCTTTAGAAAGATGCTGTTTAGTCTCCATGTATTTGGGTTCTTTCCAAATTTCCTCTCGTGATTGAGTTCTAGCTTCAGAGCATTGTGGTCTGAAAATATGCAGGGAATGATCCCAATCCTTTGATACCGGTTGAGACCTGATTTCGGACTGAGGATATGATCTATTCTGGAGAGTGTTCCATGTGCACTAGAGAAGAATGTGTATTCTGTTGCTTTGGGATGAAATGTTCTAAATATATCTGTGATGTTCATCTGGTCCAGTGTGTCATTTAAGGTCTTTATTTCCTTGTTGATTTTTTGCTTGGATGATCTGTCCATTTCAGTGAGGGGAGTGTTAAAGTCCTCTACTATGATTGTATTATTGTGGATGTGTTTCGATTTTGTTATTAATTGGTTTATATAGTTGGCTGCTCCCATGTTGGGGACACAGATATTTAAAATTGTTAGATCATCTTGTTGGACAGATCCTTTGAGTATGATATAGTGTCCTTCTTTATCTCTTATTATAGTCTGTGGCTTAAAATCTACTTGATCTTATATAAGGATTGCCACTCCTGCTTTCTTCTGATGTCCATTAGCATGGTAAATTCTTTTCCACCCCCTCACTTTAAATCTGGAGGTTTCTTCGGGTTTAAAATGAGTTTCTTGTAGGCAACATATAGATTTTTTTTTTTTTTTTTTTTTTATCCATTCTGATACCCTGTGTCTTTTGATTGGGGCATTTAGCCCATTCACATTCAGGGTAACTATTGAGAGATATGAATTTAGTGCCATTGTATTGCCTGTAAGGTGACTGTTACTTTATATTGTCTCTGTTCCTTTCTGATCTACCACTTGTAAGCTCTCTCTTTGCTTACAGGACCCCTTTCAATATTTCCTGTATAGCTGGTTTTGTGTTTGCAAATTCTTTCAGTTTTTGTTTGTCCTGGAAGCTTTTAAACTCTCCTTCTATTATTAATGATAGCCTAGGTGGATATAGTATTCTTGGCTGGATGTTTTTCTCATTTAGTGCTCTGAATATATTATGCCAGCTCTTTCTGGCCTGCCAGGTCTCTGTGGATAAGTCTGCTGCCAATCTAATATTTTTACCATTGTATGCTACAGACTTCTTTTCCCGGGCTGCTTTCAGGATTTTCTCTTTGTCACTAAGACTTGTAAATTTTACTATTAGGTGACGGGGTGTGGACCTATTCTTATTGATTTTGAGGTACATTCTCTGCACCTCCTGAATTTTGATGCTTGTTCCCTTTGCCATATTGGGGAAATTCTCTCCAATAATTCTCTCCAGTATACCTTCTGCTCCCCTCTCTCTTTCTTCTTCTGATATCCCAATTATTCTAAAGTTGTTTCGTCTTATGGTGTCACTTATCTCTTGAATTCTCCCCTGGTCCAGTAGCTGTTTGTCCCTCTTTTGTTCAGCTTCTTTATTCTCTGTCATTTGGTCTTCTATATCGCTAATTCTTTCTTCTGCCTCATTTATCCTAGCAGTGAGAGCCTCCATTTTTGATTGCACCTCATTAATAGCTTTTTTGATTTCAACTTGGTTAGATTTTAGTTCTTTTATTTCTCCATAAAGGGCTTTTATATCTCCCGAGAAGGTTTCTTTAATATATTCCATGCCTTTTTCGAGCCCGGCTAGAACCTTGAGAATCATCATTCTGAACTCTAGATCTGACATATTACCAATGTCTGTATTGCTTAGGTCCCTAGCCTTTGGTACTGCCTCTTGTTCTTTTTTTTGTGTGGTGAATTTTTCTGCCTTGTCATTTTATCCAGATAAGAGTATACAAAGGAGCAAGTAAAATACTAAAAGGGTGGCAGCAACACCAGGAAAATATGCTTTAACTAAATCAGAAGATATTCCAAATCATGAGCGGGGAGAAAGTGGATAAAAAGAGGTTCAGAAAGAAAAAAAAAACAAAAAAGAAAGAAAGAAAAGAAAAGAAACAATTAAAGAAAGAAAATGAATAAAGAAAAATTATAAAAAAGAAAAAATACATATATATTAGATAAACTAGTTAAAAACCGTTAAAAAAGAAAAGGGTAAAAGTTAAAAAAATTTTAGCAGAAGAGAAAAAAATATTGAAAAAGAAAAAAAATTAAATTAACTGCAAGACTAAAGAATCATGGGGAGAAAGCCATGAGTTCCGTGCTTTGCTTTCTCCTCCTCTGGAATTCTGCTGCTCTCCTTGGTATTGAAACTGCACTTTTTGGTAGGTAAACTTGGTCTTGGCTGGATTTCTTGTTGATCTTCGGGGGGTGGGGCCTGTTGTAGTGATTCTCAAGTGTCTTTGCCCCAGGCGGAATTGCGCTGCCCTTACCAGGGGCCAGGCTGAGTAATCCGCTCGGGTTTGCTCTCAGGAGCTTTTGTTCCCTGAGTGCTTCCCGTAGAGTTCTGGAGGACGGGAATACAAATGGCGGCCTCCTGGTCTCCGGCCCTGAGGAGCTGAGAGCCCGGGGCCCCACTCCTCAGTGCGCCCTCAGAGAACAGCTCACAGTAACTCCCGTCTGCCTGATGTCCGGCCGTGCTTTGAGCTCACCGAGGCTGCGACCAGTTCAAGGTAACTCCAAGCTGTGAGCTCACTCTCGGCTCTGTCTCTGTAGCCGGCTTCCCCGTTCTAATACCTGTAAGCTCTGTGACTCTCAGACACCCCCGATCCTTCTGTGACCCTGCGGGACCTGAGGCCACGCTGACGCCGCATGGGCTTCACCCCAGTTTAGCCTCTGGAGCGATGTCCCTCAGCGAAACAGACTTTTAAAAGTCCTGATTGTGTGCTCCGTTGCTCCACCGCTTGCCGGGAGCCGGCCCTTCCCCCCGGGGTCTATCTTCCCGTCTCTTTGGATTCACTTCTCTGCCAGTCCTACCTTTCAGAAAGTGGTTGATTTTGTGTTTCTAGAATTGCTGTTCGTCTTCTCTTCAATATGCCATTGGATTTGTAGGTGTTTGCAATCTTTAGATAAGCTATCTAGCTGATATCCTGCTTGCTGAAGTAGTCTCAGCCTGCTACTTCTCCGCCATATTGACCCCTCCTTCTGCCCATTTCTTGATTGGATCATTTGTTCTTTGAGTGTTGAGTTTGATAACTTATTATGGATACTAGTGCTTTATCTGATATGTCATTTGCAAATGTAAGAAGTAAGTTTTGATATCTCTGTACACTGAGAGCAGTGAGTTCTATTAAAAAAAAAAAATAAGTGATTGGTGAGATGATTTTTGCAAATTCTGTAGCCAGCACAACACTGTTCATTGAGTAAAAGTAAACTACTAGTAAATTTTGAAGAATTTTTAAAGTTTTTTTATTTATTTGTCAGAGAGAGAAAGAGTTAGAGAGAGAGAGCAGACATAAGCAGGCAGAGTGTGGCAGAGGCAGCGAGAGAAGCAGGCTCCCAGCTGAGCAAGGAGCCTGATGTGGGACTCCATCACAGGACCCTGGGATCATGCCCTGAGCAGAAGGCAGCGGCTTAACCAACTGAGCCACCCAGGCATCCCTAAATTTTGAAATTTTAAACTTAAAATATAGGCATTTATACAGGAAATGCTAGGCTCTTAATATTTACATTATTCAGAACTGTAAGAATAGTTCTGTGTCCAAGAGTTTGCTTCTTTGCTCCTTTCTTACAAATTTGTATAAGTTTACTCTTTCCAGGTTTTTCTTTTTTTTAATGAAAAGTTTACAGAATGCTTTACAGTTTCTCCCTTTGCTTCAGCATTGACTCCATAATCTGGCACCATTGTCATTAATGCTAAATATATTTATTTGAATTTTCTCTGTTGGAGGTTTAACATCTAATTTAAAAATTGAATTATTAGTATTTTAATTTAGAGCAACATTTAGTATTTGTTATTGAAGCTTCAGACTAGACCAGTATAATAAGATATGGAGGTAAGAGTTTTCTTGTTGCTCTGGGATTGAATACTAAGACCTCAAACTAAAGGCAAAAAGGCATTAGGTGCCCTGCATTCTAAAGAGAGTTTCTAACAGTTGGTGCTCAAAGACTTACTCCATTTAACTATAAAAGTTTCCTGTAACAGGCCCTGCTCTCTTCTGCTATCAAGTACCTTTATGACTGCAGTCACAGGTTGTGTTCCTAGGGAAGCAGACTTTGAGATAGAGATTAGCATGCAATATATTTATAAGGGAGCATTCTTGGGATTGAAAAAAAAAATCTGTGAAAGAATGAGGAAGGAAACAAAACCAGGATGGGGGTGGAATTGAGCTGTGTTGCTGTCTTAACAAAGGTGAGTTAAACATCTGGGGAGCTGAGATGGCCGTTCATAGTTGTCTTGAGTTGGAGCAAGGGCTGTGCCTTTCTGTCTCTGTATACATCAATCATTGGGCAGGGGACAAGGCTTTTATATGCCCAAGTTATGGGATATGAGCTGCCCAGGAAGAGGGCATGACTTGAAGTGAAGCAGCTCTATTAGCTTATAATCCCCAGAGAGGCCATCAGCTAAGGACTGGATGATCTCCTTTGAATTTGTGTTTGCCTGAAGATAGCATTTTGATTCTCTCTGGCTGCTTTCAAGTTTTTTCTTTACCTGTAGTTTTATGAATTTAATTATGATCTGTCTTCAAATGTATTTCTTTGGGTTTATCTTATTTGGGGTTCGCTTCATGAATCCATTGGTTTATATCTTTCACCAAATTTCTGAAATTCTCTGCTATTCTTTTTTCAGATACTCCTTTGACCCTACTCTTCTTTAATCTCAATTTATAGGGTCTTTTGTTTTTGTCCTTTGGATCCCTGAGCCTCTGTTTATTTTAGGGGACTCTGGATCCTATTTAAATCTTTTATTTTGTTAGGCCTTGGCTCTGTTTAGGTTTAGCTTACAGGTCCTGGTCCATGTTGGTGGGCTCTAGTTCCAAGGGCATTGGAATTTTCAGGGGCTCTGTGGTGTTATTTTTTTGCCTTGGTGTAATTGGAGTGAGTGGCGCTCCCAGTGGTCTCTATTGCTTCTGCTTGAGAAGCAGCACGGATTTTCTGAGGTAGGGCTTCCTGGTGCGCCTACGTGGGGGAAAGAAAGTATCTGACCTGATGGCGTGAAGAGTACTTCTGGGCATGGCAGCTTATTGTGGTTGAGATCTTACCCCTTGCCCCTTCCCCCTTGATATTTCTAGGTAAGAGAAGGATTCTCAGGCCTGGTGGGGAAAAAATGCACTTCCTAAGCCAGAGCTTTTTGTGGTAGATGTCAATGCCTGTGGGGGATGGAAAGCCCTTCCTGGCCTAGGTGCTTGTGGTGGGATCCTCTTTGCTGGTGTCTGCCATTGACCCCCAACCACCCAATGTCTCTTGGTCTTGGCAGACAGTCTCACTTAGACTCCATGGGGGTCTTCCTAGCAGAGTAGTTATTGAGGCAGGATCCCCCTTGCTGATGCTGTCCTGTATTTTTCCACATAGGGGAGAAGTCTTAGGTTCCCAGGAGAGGGAGAACACTTTTATTGAAGGCTTACTGTTAGCAGTACTCCTGTTGATCCAGAGATGAAAAGAGCCTACCTACACAATCTTGTGTTGCTAGGTTGGATGTCAAGAAACCCAGGACCGCCTTCTTGCCCTGGGATCTCTCACCAATTCCCTTCCCCACCTTGAGTCTTCTGAGTTCTCCTTTGGTTGCCTCTTTCATTATTTCCAGCATTTTTAGTGGTACTTAGCAAGGCAGTGGGGAGGAAAAATAGAACAAGAGAAAAATCTGTGTGATCTTGCCTGGACTAGAAGTCTGAGAGGGTAAACTTTTGGAAAATTTTATATCCAAAGTACCATCAACCCATAAAGCAATATTTTTTCTTAAATGATCTTTAATACCATGATTGTAATATTTAGATATTAAGTACATGACTTTTGTTAAAAATATTGGATAAATATTAAAATATTTATAACGTGTAGATTATTTAATTTAATGTGTCTACTTTACTCAGCTAGTTATTCCCAAAACACACATCCCAGACATAATATCTGCTTAACAAATGGTTTTTAAACAATTAAATTATAATTTGTATTTTTATAAACGATAAATCAAGGCACATAGGTTTAGATGGCTTGCCTGAAATTATATAACTAATTACTGGTGAGATTAGGGGTTAATATTAAGTTTTTTTATCCCCCTCCAGTAGACAGCAAATTCATTGCATCTGGGATACTAAATACAAATTCTTTTATTAACTGTTGCAGCTTCTATTTTATTTATGATATTTGGATACCTCAGAGTGATATTAGGAAAGAAACTGTTTTTAGTAAGTATTATTTCATTATCCTGTGAGATTTATTAAATAATAATAATTTTTAAAAAGCCTTTGTAATCAGTAATCAGCATTTCACCAATGATAATACTTTTGTCTGAGATTAGTATCAGTGCTTTTCATTGCATCAGAATAAAACTAATCTCTGTTATAGAGTCCACAGCTGGCCTTATGGAGCTGTAATAACAAAAGTAATTGGCATTTTTTTATAGTCACAGAATGCAAATTATAATTTGTCTCCTGCGTACAGACAAAAGGAGTCTTTTTTTATAAAATGATTAGACTTGGTATTGATAAAGTTATATTTTCCATGTTTCAGAGGCAATTTTTTTAATGGTTGTAGTTTACATAAACATAATAATATATGCATTATATCCTTGAACAATTTAAAATTTCATTGCATATTTATTGATGGGAAGTATAATTTGAAGTAAAATTATTAGGCTTATGTAATTTAGGAAGGAGAAAAATCATTGTTTTTTACTTATTACTTCAAGTTATCAAAAATATTATTTATTTGATAATCCTAAATTTGAGAGTAAAGAATGCTAATGATAGAAAATTTAGGACAAAGGAAAGCATATATTTATTTTCATTTTGTGTTTTTCACAATAGGCATATACAATCTTAGATTAGCTAATTTGCATTTACCTGGTAAAAGCTGAACTTTAATGTACTATTATTACTTTGATAAATTCAACTTAATTCAAGTCAAAAGCCTTGTTAATTAAGAACTATACACCCTCATTGGTAGCAGTGTATATATAATTGCTCATGTTGCCTAAAATCATACTGAGAATTTTCATCTTTTTAAAAGTCAGTTTTTAACATTACTGGAATATTAAGTATAATGTTTCAAAAGAGTTTTCCCTTATAGACAATTTCAAATTTTATGAGATCTAAATTGCTGATTATTTTAATAGTGTTGTAAATGACATGGGAAAGTATAATTAAAGATACTTAAATTTTTATAATTTTAAGTTGTATGATGGATATAAATGCTATCCAATTTTGGTCACTAGCTTGATTTAAAAACTAGTAATACTACCATTGTTGTTATTTGAATACATCATTTATCATGAGCATTGGCTAGGCTTCTATTTTGAAATAGTTTGGAAGAAATAATTCCTTACGAGATAGTCTGGCATACTGTAAGGATAATTGGTTAAATGTTAAATGAAAGGGCTCACACTTTGGTTTGAATACTTACTTAGGAGCCCATGACTTGGGGAAAGCAATTCAGTGTCATTCATGATAGCTTTAGTTTCCTCATTTGTTAGAGGAAAAGTAAAAATCTCCACTTAACATTCCACTTAACATTGACTATTTGGAGTATGACGACAGATACCATACAGATCAACTCTCAGACATTGCCTAATAAATAAGAGATGCTCAGAAAATTGTCATCATGGTTTACTTGTATGTTCTTTTATTTGTTTGTGATGATGGGTGTATTTTTTTCCTTAATAAGCTTTCTAAAGTATGTATCAGCTTGTCCACTGCCTTGGTGATTCAGAGCATGACTTTGAAATGAGTCATAGTAGAGGTCATTTTAAATTTTCATAAGTTGGCCATGTCATGAGACCAAATTTGGTGCAAATAGATAAGGACTGCTTGATGATCAAAGTATTGTGTTAGGATGGAAAGCCACATCAGCTTCTCTGTGAGACAACACATTTTAGTTGTGTAACAAGACTTTAATGAACAACATTTAAAGAATGTTGCTTTAAAGTGATGTATTTAGATTGGAGAAAGAAAAAAAAATGGAAACATATGTTCTACTGAATTTTCTTTAACACTGCTAGAGAAAGTCTTCATATGCTACAGTAGTCTAAAAAAGAAAGGAAATAGTTTTACTTAGCCTTGAAATCCATATTGAGCTGAAGCATTCTCACATCTCTTTGTGTTTTTTTGATAAATTTCCCTTCCATATCTTTCTAATAAGTTAGTATCTTCTGAACTTTTGTATCTTTAAGCTTCTGAAGTATACTTTAAATTTGCAAGGAATTTAATTAGAAAGTAGTGGAAACTTTCTTTCTCTAATCTTTTCTAGGCAAGTTTTTAGTCTGCTTTGAAGTCCAAGAACTGTCATGGTTTGTATCTAGTAAACATGAAAAGAAAGTGGTTAAAGAGGCTCACCGTCAGTTGAGATGGCTTTATTATTTTTACATTAAAAAAAAGACCATTTTAAAATTTATATATTTGAAATCAGAAACTCAGATCCTTTCAGGTATAGTGAGAACTTTTCACTGATGTATTTTACATTTAAATCAGAGGCAGTTCAGTGAACTTCATGTACTTGTCAAAACATTTTGATCAATTTACCAGTAAATAAGACATCAAATGATACTGATGTTTTATGTACCCAGGTTATACTTATGAATGTTAAACTTTTGCTAATTTTGACTTATTTTAATACACATATTTTAATAATTTTGTTAAACTCTTAAATTTAAAAAATGTTTATGCTCTTTCATGCACAAATACTTTGGAGGATGTGTTCTATAGGACAAGTATGAATATATAGGAATACACAAACACTCACACACACACACACACACACACACAAGGATTTTTACTAGATCATTGTCTATAATTGTAAGAATGGTGACAATCTAAGTGCCCACATATAATAGGAGTGGTTTCACTCAAACTTTAGAAGAGTATAATATGTCATATATTTTTTAGGCTAAATCAATTGACGTATTGGTAAATAAGAAAATTATGTTACATGGTATTTCTTTTTTTTTTTTTGGTATTTCTTTATAGTAGAATCCATTGTTTTTTAAATAGCAATCCTAGGAAGATTCAATTATGTGTATATATTTATATGAGCATGGAAGAATAGTAGATAAAACCAGTTGGATTCAATAAAATACTTGATTCACATGTTCAAATGAATATATATTATTTTATATATTTATGTTCATATTTTTATATATTTATAAATTTTATATTTTTTAATTAATAAGGATAGCAGTCTACCATATTCATTATTACACAAATAAATATAAGTATAGGGGGAATCCTCAAAAGAGTTATAAATTAAGAGAGTTAGTTTGTGAAGGGATGTGATGAGATTTAGGAGAGCCACCAGTTGTGACCAGTCTGGGTATACCATATCTGTTAAATCAAGATCCCTATAGGAACCTTGGCACAATCAAATTAGGAAACTTCAAGGATGGGTTATTTATAAAGGGAATAAGTACAAGGGTTAGTGCCAGGAATGGTGTAAGAGAAACTCAAGGGATTGTTCAGGAACCAGTGCTTACCAACAGCACAACTATTACCACTCTGATTTCAAGGAAATGAATGGAAGGAGACCAGTCAGCCCAAAAGGAGAGAAAGTCATGTTATAAACTAAATGACTTTGATTAGAGGAGTGACCTTTATGCAAGGGACATAGTTCACGGTAAGCATATAGGGAGTGAACCAGGGAAATAAAAATTTGAACTGATTTTTATTTCTCCCACTAGCTCCTGCCATGGCTCCCCATTAACTGAACCAAACCAGAGCCAGAGGTTAAGAGGACCCATTGATTCCCTCTATATTGATCACTTTTGGCAGAGAACAGGGTATAGTGTAAAGAGTGGGTCTTGTGCAGTAAACAGAAGCTATCTGTTATAAATATCCAACATTATTTTTGAACTATATAATTAATATAACCCAGAAAGGAAAAATCTCTTATAATATACAAAATATTGACACTCATTTTTTATGGGTTTATAGAACTATTCTTTCTTTTTTTTTAAGATTTTATTTATTTATTTGTCAGACAGAGATCACAAGTAGGCAGAGAGGCAGGCAGAGAGAGAGAGGGGGAAGCAGGCTCCCTGCAGAGCAGAAAGCCTGATGTGGGGCTTGATCCCAGCACCCTGAGATCATGACCTGAGCTGAAGGCAGAGGCTTTAACCCACTGAGCCACCCAGGCATCCCAGTATAGAATTATTCCTTAATTGGCCTAAGCCCAAAGACAGAATTTTAAAAAAAAGAAAGAATTTGAGGGGCACCTGGGTAATAAACACCCAACTCCTGATTTCGGCTCAGGTTGTGATCTCTGGGGTGTGGGTTCAAGCCCCATGCCAGGCTCTGCACTCAGCCTAGAGTCTGCTGATGGGTCTCTCTCTCCCTCTGCTTCTGCTCTTCCTCCCCTTGCTCACTCACTTGCTCTCTCTCTGGAATAAATTAAAAAAAAAAAAAAAGAAAGAATCTGAAGATGGCATTGTTCCTCACTCTCCTCTGTGCCTAAGTCCTAGTTCTTCCCAAAACTCTGATGAGGGTATAGCACAGGACATTTCAGAGTAAGGGCAGAGATCTGTAGTTCTCTAAGATGAATATGGCTTTGGCTCCCGGAAAGCGTAGATTGATCTGAATGCTTTTAATAGTGGGTTAAAAAAAAAAAAAGATTTTATTTATGTATTTGAAAGAGAGAACATAAGTGGTGGTTGGAGGGGAGAAGGTGGAAAGGGAGAAGCAGCCTCACTGCTGAGCAGGGAGCCCTATGAGGGGCTCAGTCCCAGGACCCAAGGATCATGACCCGATCTGAAGACAGATGGTTAACCAACTGAGCCACTCAGGTGCCCCAGGGTTTTTGTTTGTTTGTTTGTTTTGTTTTTAACTTCTAGTGTGACTACCAGAGGTAGCACTGCAATCAAGGTCATGGATCAGGAGCTGATGTTTATAGGGTTTCAGCAAGTGCCAGGTGCTGTGGAGTGGTTTACTTAGTTATCATTCCCACTGTGCTCAGCAAACCTGTATCATGACCATTTTACCAAATTACTGATTAGAAATGGACATTCCAAATGGTTAGTTCATTAGTTGGAGTTTCAATAACTTTCTCAAAGATGATGATAGAGTCTAGAATTGGACCTTGATCTGTTTGGCTTTCTCGTGGCACAGTCCCATTTGCTGTTAAACTGTGAAGGAGCCATTACCTATTATTGTAGCTCTCCCAGCTGTCCCACAAATACAGTTTTCCCTTCCCCCTCTCCTATTCCCCTGTCTTCCAGTCACTCCCTTAGTTATTTATTTAGCACATATTTATTCAGTACCTACTCTGTGCTAAGAATTGTGCATAGTGCTGTTGATACCAACAAATACAGCCTTGGAGTCTTCTCCAGGTAGCAATCCTATGCATTTTCCTTAACCCCAAATCCTTTATCTCTGAGGTTCTTTGTCTCAATCTTCCCATCAATTCACTATGACTGAGAATTGTTCTTTTGTCTTATTTATTTAAAGTGTAATAAAAATAACCCTTTAAAAAAAATCTCAATGCTGTTTCATTATAGGAGAGAAATAAAGATTCCGTAATATTAAGAGAAATATGAAACAAGGCAATCATGTAAAGGAGTTTTCTTCAAAAAGACTGTCTAGCTTTATTGAAACATATTAGTGTTCCCAAGAAGTGTGTAAGTGAGGGTGCAAGTTCAGGCTTATGTTTTAATCAGGCTAAAAGTGTATCATATTCCCTTAAATAAGCACATCTCGTATTTTTCAAATTGAAATTGGTTTGTGTTCAAAACCTTTCTTATCAAAGACAAGTTAAAACTGCTGTTCAAGTGCCTTGTATCATTATAACCACAAAGCTAATACACATTTGAACTCATTTTTTCCCTATTTAGACACGCTTGTTCACTCTTTCGAAAGTCCAGATTGGGTTACTTAAGTAATCATATTTTTGTGACTGAGCCAGTGTTATCATCATCAAAATTACAACTGATTCAGAATATAGTGTCGAGAAAGATGACTGGTACATAAAAGCATGTGCTGATTCCTCTCATTTTGCATTAGTTACATTGCATTAGGGAGCTGTAGGAACTGCCAATGCTTTAGTTCACCCTTTTATAATTCAATTAGGTGATCTTCAGTAGCATAACATTTACTAGACTCCATGCATATTATGTTTTGTTATCATTTTTGGATGTGATTTATGAGGAGGAAAAAAAGTATACACACACACACACACACACACACACAGGTATCCCCTGCTTTTCAAAAGTTCTTATTATACCACCTAACTTGTACAAAACACCTTCGTTGGTACTTATTTTCTCTAACTGAAAAAAAAACTGAAGAGGATTTTTGCTTTTATCAAAGAAGTGAAAAGAGCATTCAGTATTTTTTTGCAGTGAGCCAGTACAGAGGCACCGTGCCTCCTGAGCAGTGAGTGGTCCCACCAGACTGCTTCCCTGAGAACTAGGCTCAGCATCTCAGCATCAAACTACCGTAGCTTTGAACCTATGAACATCTCTGCCTTATTGCAGATTATTTTGTGTATCCATTAGCAAGATATGTCCCAAGGTATCAGAAAAGCCCAAAATAGGTCATTTTTTGGGTCTGGGAATGCCATTTTAGTTTACAAAAAGTTTCATAGGAATGCTTTTTTTTTTTTTTTTTTTTTTTTGGTCAGGTAGTGGACAACACATTTTTGTGTGTGTGTGTTTCTAGTTTGGTTAGCAATACTGTATGATAGGTTCCTCTCCTGGGTCTGATCCTAGGCAAGCCACCTGACATCATTGATCCTCTTTAACTTCTGGCTTTTGTAAAATGCAGGAGTTGGGCAAAATGAGCAGTTTTCTTCCCATGTTGCAGTATTTCTTGAAGTCACTGAGTACACAAAATGGTGGCTGGTGGAGCCAGATTGGCTAATGAGGGGCAACTCTTGCTCCTTCCTCCTACTTCAACAGAAGTAATTCTGTTTTGTTATATTTGTTAATACTCCCAAGTAAATTTTCTAATTCTTGATGACTTTTCACCCATTCATCAACAGTAGAGCTCATTGTATTCTATTCTTGGCTTCATAGTAGGTTGCAGCTTATACAAAACACACAGACCATGGAATAATCAGTGGTTCCTTTAAATTCTGAAGTAAGTATGAAATGTAAAGTATTAATCATGTATTTATGCCTGGTTTCTACATGTGAGGTAGTTAAGCCTATGCTTAATTTTCTCTCTTTGTCAGCTTCAAAATAGGAAATTATACTATTGCCCCAAACCTCTGGTGTTCCATTGCTTTTGTTTAGAAGGTGTGAATCTAGTAAAGCATGAACAGAGAGTTGTTGCCAAACTGATGGCTGTATTTCTCTGGGTAGATTGTATTTCCACAGCTGTCCATTGGGATGATTGCTCCCTGTATGAAGTAATTCTGAAGTAATGCATGTGCCTGGGATTTTAATCTTAGATGTTTTAGCACTTCCTATTTTGAGTTTCAAAGTATAGGGACTATCACATGTGCCATTCCAAAAGGTGACATTTCAGCTTTTGAATCTTTTAGGATAACATGTTGTGAATGAAGTGGTGTGTTAGGTAGAGCTTCTGGGGAAGTTTTTTTTCACCAACAATAATTTGACATCCCATGTGCTCTATTGTAATAAGAAAGCAAAATAAATAAACTGAACTGGGTGGTCAGGATCCTGTTAGAATGAAAGTTACTACAATTTCCTTTGTAATGATGAAAAGCAAACAGACACTCTGCACAAATACTTTTAATCAATGTTTAAAGACTAGTCTCAGGCCATTGCTTGTTTGTCAGGTAGTCTTGGGTGTGGATAGAAATGGGGTGGAAAACAAATAATTACTGTAAAGACAATAGAAATTACTCGGCAAGTGGAATACAAGTTGTTTCAGACATTTACCAGGCCAGCTTAGCTTACAGTCAACCTGAGTTACCTCTCCCAAGTCTGGATTGTTTCACAGTCTGGATTCCAGTAGGCCTCCCTCATCTGCATTTCACTTTTTGGGGTTTCAGTGACCGGTAGTCAATCACCTGATGTGGAGGCAAGTGATCCTCCTTCTGACTTGTCGTCAGAAGGTCTGTAGTAGTCTAACAAAGCATGCAATGCCTTCGTCATTCACCCCACTTCCCCTCCTCAGGTAGGCATTTTTTCATCTCACATCATCACAAGAAGGGCGAGTGCTGTACATGGTATTCAGAGAGAGAGACCACATACACATAACTTTTATTACAGTACTTTATAAATAATTATTTTATTTTTTTATTATTGTTCTTCATCTTTTACTGTGCCCAGTTTATAAATTAAACTTTATTATAGGTGTGCATAGGAAAAGGTGGGGGGGGGAACATAGTATACATAGGTTATGGTACTAGCTGAGGTTTCAGGCATCTACTGGGAGTGTCTTGGAGTGTCCCCTGTGGATAAATGGGAGCTACCATATTTCAGACTCACAAACAGCAGGAGCTGTTAAGTGTGCAAAATATAGGGCATATGTTAGGTTAGTGGTTTTGTGTTTTGTTTTGTGTTTTAAGATTACTGAGTAAAATTTTGTTGCCTCAAAAACTGCCAAATCTAAGAGAACTGTCAAAAATAAGAGAAGTTATCTGATGCAGAGATGTCCAATATATGGCATGTCTGCTGCCATTTCAATTCTCTCTACCCTACTCTGACTGTGATCAGTATTATTAACTGTTCATAGTTCTCTTTCTAACCCTAGATTTAGCCTTAAAGTCTTTCTCAAATCAAGAGGTACTGACAGTCTTTTCTAATTAATAAATGAAAATTATTGGAAATTTGTTTGCTATCCCTGATAATTCGAAATTTCCTGATAAAAGATAAATAAGATAGTTGACTATGACTTACCCAAATCACTGAGGTATTTAGAAACTGAGACATAATTGAAATAGGTTAGCTGGCTCTTTCTATTAGCCTATGCAGACTAAAAAGGATTTTGAGATATTACGAGGAAAAGTCCTTTAGATGTCTGATAAACCATAGCTTTGTCTTACATTTCTAATGATGTATGACATGCATTCCATTTAGGAACTCCCAGTAATATTAGGAAGATTACTTATATAGTAATTTTATTTTTCATCATTTGATCCACAATTTAATTATATTTATAAAAAGATACAAATGGATGCACACACAAACATATATACACACACAGAGGGACATTCAAGATAGTGTTTTTAGAAAGAAAACACTTTCCCTTTGTGTTCTGAGAAACACATGAAATAATGATACTATTGGTAAGTGATGTGGTAATTTTTCATATAGGCTAGTTATCCCACAAAAAGGATTCCTACATCGTATTATTTTCTGGTTTTGATAATTTAAAAGTGAATATACCTATAGAAATTTGATAATTTTCATTAAAAAATTTATAACTGAGTGCGGTTGGAAGAAAATAATTTCTCAAAAACTCTAAAAAATTAATCTTTTGGTGAGGATATGATAAGTAAATTCTCCATAGTTGCCACTT
The DNA here is from genome assembly GCF_020171115.1 of Neogale vison. Classification (NCBI taxonomy): domain Eukaryota; kingdom Metazoa; phylum Chordata; class Mammalia; order Carnivora; family Mustelidae; genus Neogale; species Neogale vison. Next base: position 39,706,592 of record NC_058098.1, read on the forward strand.
TGAAATTAGATTTAAGTAAATCTCCCATTTTATGTTCAGTGGTTTTTTTGTTTTGTTTTGTTTTGTTTTGTTTTTGTTTTTTGCTTTATAAACAATGAAACTGTTCATCTCACTGAGTTGTTATTTTGGGGGCACGAAAAAGTGCAATATACAGATTCATTAACTTGTAATGGCTCATTTTAGTTTCTCATTGAATCGATTTTTGAGACAATTACTAACTTGATTTTTTCCTCTACTTCTCTAGTAATAGAAAGGGTATTTTATTTAGGAAAATGTGAATAAAGATAGTGTTGGTTAGAATGCTCAGAAAAGAGATTTTTAAATCTTATTTTAGAAGTGGTGATATCATGCTCCTAAAGTTTAAATTTTCTTTGTTTCTTTTCTCCTTTTCCTTCTTTGTGAGGCTTTGAGAATAAGAAGAGGCATGTCCAAAATTCCCTCTAGCAAGGGAATTAGGTAGGGACAGAAATACATAAACATACTTTGTACATTTTTTTTTACGATTTTTTAATTTTTTTGTTTTTTATAACCATATAATATATTTTTATCTTCAGGGGTACAGGTCTGTGAATCGCCAGGTTTACACACTTCACAGCACTCCCCATAGCACATACCCTCCCCAATGTCCATAACCCCACCCCCTTCTCCCAACACCCCTCCCCCTAGCAACCCTCAGTTTGTTTTGTGAGATTAAGAGTCACTTATGGTTTGTCTCCCACTTTGTACATTCTTAATCACTAAATATTTCCAAAGAAATTTTAAAAGTTTCTTTAATAGTCTTTGATTTTACAGACAGAAAAAGGACCGAAGTTTGCTTTTTCCACACATTTTAGTAAACACATACCTCTAAAACAAAAAAGAAATTGGACTAAACTTACCAGTTCTTCCATTATTAGCAAGAATGTATTGAGAGCTTCTTAGATGCAGTCCAAACTATTAAATCAGACCTTCTCTTTAGGGGCTCCTATTTAATTGGGATGTAACTCAATCTATTAGAGATAATTAAGTAGAAATTAAATGACTATTAATTTTAGACACACAAAAGTCATTTCACTTTGGTAAAATGGAAGAAATATTCATCCACCTGGCCAATAAATGTTGAGCATCAGCTGTGTTATATATAAGGTGTTTTGTGAAGGTAAAGGTAATATTTGAAATCCTGATAAAGGTTTGCTTTTATTTGCCTTCATTTATGTCACTTTTACTCAAGAAAATTCCCTCGATATTTTTGCTAATAAATGTTTCATTAATTTTTTTTTTTTTTTAGAACAGAAATTGATGGGGCACTTGGGTATCTCAGTCCTTTAAGTGTCCGCCTTTGTCTCAGGTCATGATCCCAGGGTTCTGAGATAAAGCCCTGCAACAGGCTCCTCCTTCTCCCTCTCCCATTCCCCTTGCTTGGGAATGCTTCCCCTCATTCTCTGTCAAATAAATAAATAAGTAAAATCTTTTTAAAAAATTGATAAAATAGGCTTAAATTTCATGAATTCTTTAGAAAAGTCATTACCTGGATTATAGTTCTTAGAATTCCTTAGAATGAAAAAATATATATGTATATATAATTATATACTTTTTCTATATATATATATTTTCAAATATATATATTTGTGTGTGTGTATGAGAGAGAGAGAGTATATTTTAGCACCCTAGATTAAGTTCTATTACATAAATAGTAGTGAACATGAAATTATCTTAAAAGTCAGGGCACCTGGTTGTCTCAGTCATTAATCAAGCTTCTGACTCTTGATTTTTGGCTCAGGTCATGATCTAAGGGTGATGAGACAAGCCCTGTGTCGAGCTCTGTACTGGGTATGGAGCCTGCTTAAGATTCTCTCTCCCTCTTCAAATCAAAACCACATTGAGATACCACCTTACACCAGTTAGAATGGCTAAAATTAGCAAGACAGGAAACAACATGTGTTGGAGAGGATGTAGAGAAAGGGGAACCCTCTTACACTGTTGGTGGGAATGCAAGTTGGTACAGCCACTTTGGAGAACAGTGTGGAGATTCCTCAAGAAATTAAAAATAGAGCTTCCCTATGACCCTGCAATTACACTACTGGGTGTTTACCTCAAAGATACAGATGTAGTGAAAGGAAGGGCCATCTGTACCCCAATGTTTATAGCAGCAATGGCCACGGTCACCAAACTGTGGAAAGAACCAAGATGCCCTTCAATGGACGAATGGATAAGGAAGATGTGGTCCATATACACTATGGAGTATTATGCCTCCATCAGAAAGGATGAATACCCAACTTTTGTAGCAACATGGACGGAACTGGAAGAGATTATGCTGAGTGAAATAAGTCAAACAGAGAGAGTCAATTATCATATGGTTTCAGTTATTTGCGGAGCATAACAAATAACATGGAGGACATGGGGAGATGGAGAGGAGAAGGGAGTTGAGGGAAATTGAAAGGGGAAGCGAACCATGAGAGACTATGGACTCTTAAAAACAATCTGAGGGGGGTGCCTGGGTGGCTCAGTGGGTTAAGCTGCTGCATCCCGCTCGGGTCATGATCTCAGGGTCTGGGATCGAGTCCCGCATTGGGCTCTCTGCTCAGCAGGGAGCCTGCTTCTCTCTCTCTCTCTGCCTGCCTCTCCATCTACTTGTGATTTCTCTCTGTCAAATAAATAAATAAAATCTTAAAAAAAAAAAAAAAACAATCTGAGGGTTTTGAAGGGGCAGGGGGTAGGAGGTTGGGGGAGCCAGGTGGTTGGTATTAAGGAGGGCACGTATTGCATGGAGCACTGGGTGTGGCGCAAAAACAATGAAATACTGTTATGCCCAAAAAGAAATTAAAAAAAAAAGAAAAAAAGATTCTCTCTCCCTTTCCTGATGCCCTTCCATGTCCCCTCCTGTCTCTCTCTTTCTCTCTCTCTCTCTCTCACACACACACACACGCACACAGTGGTGGTACACTATGCAGAATGCCACAGTTTGATAAAGTAATTCTATGTTGATATTAAAATGTGACCAGATACACTTATCTAGACATGAGCACACATCTGACATAAATTGACTTGATAGTTTTCCAGGGCTGGGGTTCTAGTTCCTGTACCTATGCCTACTCATCTACCCTCATCTATTGGATAAGTGCCTAGTTAAACAGATGGACCTTGGGCTATGTTCTCAAAACAGGTGACCTCTATCTTTATTGAGCTAAACATTGGGTAAAAGTAGCTGCATTGTGTTATTGTGCTCCTGGCCATGATAATTTGAGTGAAAAGCTACTATTCATTGTTGTTTGTTCTTGGAAATACCTTTTTCTTTATGACTGAATATGTGAAGGGTGGAAGAAAACAGAGTTTCAGGGATCTCGCAAACTTACAGATAGGGAAGTAGTTCTCAGTGACATATAAAAATAAATAATTTAAAAAATTAATAAATAATCAGCAGGAGTGTGAAGTGCCATATGGTTTTATAAATGTAGGTAGCTGAGATTTTAGAAAATATTTGAATTAGCCAAGAGACATGGGTTGATCATGGAAATTCTGCCATTCGCTGAAGGGTGTAGGAACCAAAATAGAATTCACAACTTCTTTCCTCATGCCCTTGCAACAAGTTACCACTTTAACAGGTACAAATTTTGATTCAGTGCAGGACATTAAGTCCTGGCTATCATCTGTGTAAGTACTATACACTCTTACTGTGAAATCAGATAGATTTGGGGACCTGCGTTTCCACAATGGCAGAAGATTTTATGACAACAGAAGTGTGTTTTATTTATGATTGATAAATGCCATTGCTATCTAGTTCATGTTTGTGGAAATAGTACTGAGAGGAAGGCAAAAGCAGCAATTAGATTGTCCTGTCCTTGGAAGATAATATGAAATAAGATTTGATGCTCTAATATTGACATACTGATAACCTTAAAAGGCATGTTTTCTCTATACATTTTCATGGTAAACTTTAGTGTTGTATAAAATTATCACATAGTTAACCTCATGGAATTATGAATATGGGCATTTGTTGCTAAAATGATCCATTACTTATTGATGGGATCAGTAACGCTTAGGTATTTGCTTCTCTTAATTACGGCAATGGTTTGTGGACAGCACACTGAAGTTCAAGTTAAAGACTCCTACTTCTCTTTCCTAAATGATTTCTTTGGTTGTTTTTTTGTTTGTTTGTTTTTTGGTAGTTCAAGTTTTTACACAAAGAAAGAGACCCTGGATGCCACACACTTTCTTTTTACTGTTGTAGGATTTCTTTTTTTATAATGGCGTGAGATTATGCCTAGGATACCTAAGAACTCTATGGAATAAAGCTCAGTGCAGTATGTATAACCTTTTGTTTTCTGGCTGTTATAATGATTAGATAAACATAGGCATAAGGTTGTTTACTACTTCAGCAGAAACCTGCAATGGAACTTTATGAATATTTGACCTCTTGAAAGAAATTCAAGTGGAATTATCTTAAACTTTACTTGGTATATGGCTTCTATAAATCTGTGTGCTAGGATAATGTGTAACTATGTAAGAAATGGCACAATATTGTTTTACAAAAATGCTTTTATTTTCCTCAAATAAAAAGTTAGTGCTAAAAGTAATAAATCTGTTACTGGTTAAGGGTTCTTACTGCACAATGTCTTAGGATAGCTTTATTTGATGATGTTTTATTCAAATTATTATTCTTTTATGTTACATTGTCCTTTGAAACTGCTGAATTGCCTAAATAACATTATTCTATCTCTACTTGATAAATCAGAAAATATAGAAGATTAATTTAGATACAGAATAGAAAATAAAAGAATCACAATATGTACTTCATTTTATTAGAAGGGAATACATATAAATGTAGTCATTTGAAGAGAAAAAAGAGATAGTGAATTATTTTAATTTTCATACCATCATAAAGAGTAATAAAAGCTATCCTTATATGAAAGTACATTGTGTGAGTCTTTGTGTATTTCTGAGACATGATCACCACCAGCTTTTTCTTAAACTATCTGGCATATGATAGTTCTTATGTATTATTTTATGTTTTTTGTTTTGCTTTAAATAGTTCTTATGTATTATTTAATGTTTTTTATGTTTTTATGTTTTGTTTTAAACAGCAAACGCCAGTCTTCTTGGAGGAGGAGGTGGTAAGTCCTGAACATCACTTATTTTAAAATATATTTTTTACCACACCAACCACAAGATATTAAGTTCTATGACACTTTAAAGAAAATTAATTTAGCTATAATTATTAACCACAAAAGTGATAATCTTCTAGAAAATAACTTACAATAAAAGTAAATACATTGGTTTGCCTTAATATTATTTTAAGACTTCAAAATATGTGGAATACTGTTTCCTTTCTCCTCAAACTGTACTTTACTTTGGCACAAGCTGTAACAGCCTAAGCTATTGAGACAAATACACATGTAGTAGGTGATGGAGTCACTTTTAATATAAATTCTAAAACAGTACATTTGGAGACTTGTGGATTTAGGTATTTTTCTTTTTTCATCATAATGACTTTAAAAAAAAAAAGCTATGGCTTTGTAGTGTGAGAGCTTGATACATCAGCCACTTACTGTGACAAATAAAAAGATATTACTCTTGCCACTTTGCTTTTTCTTTTAGCTTGTTTAGAGGAGAATGAATGAGATCAAATTGAGATGAAGAAGAGAGATTCCTATACTAGGAATTTTTTTTTTTTATTACTAAAATCGTGGAGATGTTGAAAGATGAAAGTTTTCCTAGTCCATCTATATATAATATAGTAGGAGGAAAACTATACAATAGAATAGGGTGCTTCTCATTTAAGACCCAGATGGATATAAATACAATTTGTTTTCTCTCTTATTCTTTTACTCTTCTTTTCCCTTTGCTCCCTCTTTACATGTACATGGTTGCAGTAAATGTGATTGCACAGAACTTGAGGCTTTCACAAAATTTCTTGGCTATCATGAAGATGTTACTGGGTAAATTTTATTTGGAAACTAAAATGTTAATCATTGCTCCTATATAGGAATCAATAGATTTTTAGAAAACAGAATCCTGGAAATAGAGATAATAGAAAAACAGTTCAATCTAGAAAGTACTCTTTATATTATCATGTGTTAATGCACAATCCCTGACAGAGTATCTCTTGTCTTCTTCCTTAAATTACTTTAGAAAATATAAATTGATAAGATTTCTCATTGTAATTTTGGGAAATGAGAAGGGAAAATTTTCCTTGGGAAATTTAACTGGGAATATCCCAGTAAATTTTTATTTCTAGGTGTCTTTTGTCAAGAAGACATTATTAAAATAAATTGCCCGTAGTGCTGATTTTCTTACAAAACAAAATATTGGTATTTTAGCAATTTGATGAATACTGTTAAATAGGATAAATCTGTCTCATGTACAAGTAGTCTAGATGTAAACTAGACTGATTGTATGCTAATTCCATGGTGTCATCAAGCATTCAAGCTCTGAATTTTCTGTTCTTTTTTCCTAGTACATGGGACTCGGGTCCATGGTAGTAACTGGAGTAAATAAATGCCTCTAGCCATTATAGATATGGGGGTCAGGAGGAGTACGAAAGATGGCAAAAAATAAAAAAAGGTGGCCCCCAAAAGATGGTCATTTTCTTTAAGTAGCTTTCTCTGAAAGTCTACATTAGTCTTAAACTTATCAAAGGGTCATTAACGGATACATGTAATTTCATTCCAGGAAGCAATGCACTCATGAAAAAGTGCTTAATGTTGTATTTTCTTTTCTTTTTTTATTCTGGCCAGGTTATATTGAACTAATACTGGTTATTTCTTATCCATGATACCTTTCTATTTAAAACGTGGTGATCTTAACTGCTTTACAAAGGGAATAAAAACAACAATATATTTTCATAGAGGAAAATCTCAGATACACAGGTTGACATGTGCCAAGTTTAAGTCTTTTGTTTCAACCAAGCGTAGATAATCACAAACAGAATTTTAAAGAAAAAACATGCCTGTTTCGAATGGCCATGGGGGGAAGGGGGAAGAACTTGGTACTTCTGGCATACAGCAGATGGTTATTAGGTCATCTGTATTAGAGGAAGGAGTGACAAGTGGAGTGACATATTTGAAAAAGTTCTTTTTAGTTGGAACCAAGAACAGGGTCAGAGAAGTTTCTGCAGGTTATTTAGACCTCACTACCAGAGAGAGTGAGACTCTTTCTTTCCTTCTTTTTTCCTTTCTTTACCTCTTCTCTTCCCCTCCCTTGCCTCTCCCCCATCCCTTCTTCCCCCTTTCCTTCCTATTTGTTCTTTTCTTATAGAAGAAGAGTTGACATACAGTGTTGTATTAGTTTTAAGTGTACAACATAATGAGTCAATATTTACAAACATTATGAAATGGTCACTATAAGTCTAGTTATCTTGGCACAAAGTTGTTATAATATTATTGACTGTATTCTCTATGCTGCACATTACATCCTTATGTGTTATTTCTTTTATAATTGGAAGATTGTACCTCTTAATTTCTTTTACCTATTTCATCTATCCCCTTACCCTCCTGCCCTCTGGCAACCATCAGTTTGTTCTCTGTATCTTTGAGTCTGTTTTATTGCTTATCTGTTTTGTTTTTTATTTTATTTTTAATGATATTTTATTTTTTAGATTCCACATATGAATGAAATCATATGGTATTTGTCTTTGTCTGACATATTTTATTTAGCATACTACCTTCTGGGTCCATCCATGTTATTGCAAGTGGCAAGATATCATTCTTTTTATTGATGGGTACTATTCTGTTGTGTATGTGTGTGTGCACACACACACATGATCTCCTATATTACAATCCATTCATCTGTTTCTGGATATTTATGTTGCTTCCATATCTTGCCTATTGTAAATAATGCTGTGATGAACATAGGGGTGCTTGTTTCTTTGAGTTAGCCTTTTCATTTTCTTTCCAATACCTAAAAATGGAATAGAAGTGGTGTTCTGTCCCCTAGAAGGAAGGGGATAGTGGAGGATTTGATAGGCAATAAGTAGTTCCTGCCATGATGGGAAGGCCAGCTACTGTTCAGAAAGCCTTGCCATGCTGCTTTGTTTTTAATGTATGGAAATACAGTTGGTGTCCATAGAACTAATTCTAGTGTTTGGCCTGTATGTCCTTATGGTTCTTCTAATCTGTGTGAGAAGATAATATCATGGATTTTTAGCAGTGTCAAGAAATTCAGGAATAGGCAAATTCAGGTTTCTATTTACCTGAAGTATATACTTTACTTCTTCCTCTAGATGGTTGATTTTGCTAAAATGCAGTTTATGCCATAATTTCTAATTTCTGAATTCTAAAATTAGTGACTTGGCGTCATCATAAAGATAAATTACAAGTATTTAAGATGGCTGTAATTTCTTTCTTTAAAGTAGGTCGTTGATGGGTTTAAATTTATTTATGCACTTCTAGACATGTCAGGATTGCTCTAAAGTATGTCTGATTTTTGGAAAGCTATATTTAAAAATTAAATTTAAGGAATATTTTTAGTCCTTTCTGAATGGAATTTTGGTCTTCTGATTCTATGACAAATCTTTTTAATCCTGTCAGTGATATTTATAAAATAATACTTAATAATCATCCAATAAGGGACAATTGAATTGATGTAATTCTCTTGGATTTAATTGAGGTTTCCTTTATTGACTTAAATTAATATCCCTTCAAAAGCCTCTAAAGGGAGTAATTCTTTGATTGACTGAACAATCTGATCAAGAAAATTTGACACTACAGAAAAAAAAAATAATGTTATCTTAAGTGCCATTTCTTCGGGCCCTCAAGAAGGCTTCGCCCCAATTGTATGTAAGTAGTACTTGAAATTTAGACAAAATAAGACAAAATCAGTGTATATAAAATTAAATTATCTGTAAAATCTTTACATTTTGTTGTTCTTTTCTGAGTGCTTATAAACCAAGAAGAGAAGTTTCCTAAAAGGCGATTAAAAAAAAAAAAAAATGGCCTCAATCATCCTCTCAGTTCTGATTTGAAAGTGAGAGAATCTCTTTCCATTGGTGTGAATTTTTATCTTTGGGCCAGAGGTTGTTCTTTCTAAGAATTTAGCGTGTCTGACTGCATTCATTATAATGAATACTGGTGATGGGGTCACAACTACCTAATCATTTCAGGTGAAATGCTTAGTAAATTTGATCATTTCTGTCTTTATTTCCTGGATATGTTAAAAGGAGAGACGAATACTAATTTCTTACAAAAGTATGTGGCTGGTCTGTGATGACTGGATTCTACCTTTCAGGAAGCCTTTACGTTACCTTTGCATACCATTATAATGCTAAAAAACCCCCTTAGAATTTGTAATAATTTTTTACAAGCTTTCTATCATTGCTACCAGTACTACCCTGTATAGCTAGCTGTTTGGCATGTTGATATATAAACCAGATAATTTAGTCATTTTATTAGTAAGCATAAGCTATATTATGTGTGGTAGCCAGTAAGCCTAAAAATCTTTGTGGCTTAATAAAATGAGTTTTTTTTTTTTGAATAGGACTGTTGGCACTCCTAACTATCCTATAGGTGGCAATACAGAGACTCGGGCTGTTTTTATCTTGTAGCTACACCGTGTGATGTGTAGCTGCTAAGAATGTCACAAAGCAGGAGGAGAGAGCTGGAGGATTTTGTGAAATTTATTTACAGACCAGTTTGGGAATGTCTTATATCACTTCTGTTCGTATTTCATTGGTTAGAATTCAGGCTGGTGTTCATCACCCCAACCTAACTACAAGGAAAGTTGGGAGGCATGGAGTCTTCCAGAGTTTCCAGGAAGAAGAAATGGTGTGGTAAATACATAGCGACTATCTCTGCCACCGTGTTCAAATGAGATCAGTGTTTTTTATTATTATTATTATTATTATTAAATTAGTGGTGAGGAAAATGAAACTCTGGGGGATTTGCTGACTTCTTTGATGCCATACAGCTTATAAAGGGTAAATGTTGAATGAGAAGACAATGAGAGCTCTACTCTAGAGCTCTTTGTCTTTGCTCTGTGGTTTTTAATATGTGTTTGCTCTTTAGATTTGCTGTTTCTGTGTACAGGTAGATAACTGTTTACACCGGGAAAAATGAATGAGGAGATGGGGAAACATGCATTTGAGATATGGATGATGTTTTCCTTGGCTTATTTTCACAAGTCTCAAACTCAGTTGATAATTTGAACATGCACACAATGGCAATGTCTTATAGTATTTAGATTGTTTTGGATTGCTGCCCAGATTCATGTACCTTTTTTGTGTATTTAAGGTTCAGTCTTAGAATACACTGTATTTTAAATACCTGTTCACTCATCTGTAATAAGAATGTTTTACATGTACAAAGTCCTGTGGTACACTTTTGGAATATATATAAAAAAAACAACAACAACCTTTGCATTTAGCTTCAAATTATGTGAAGAAGCAGAATTAGGAAGGAAAATCAGATTTTTTTAAAAGAAAAAGAGTTACACATTTTATTATTTAACAAAGGAAAATCAGAATTAAAGAGCTAATTCCTCAATTCCTTTAGATCATTACATTAAATAGATCAGAAGATAATTTACAGTCTCTTACTTTAGATAATGTTTTTTCTCCTCTCGTTGTCATAATAATTAATGTAAGACCAGTAACTGCTGATAGAAACCAAAAAGGACATTATTTATGGGATTTGCTTTCTTTACCACTCTGTCAAAACTTCTGAGTGTTGAAATCTGAGACATAATATTAGACTTTTAAAGTAACATTTCCTGATAGAGTGGCAATTTAAGGTTGGGTTTTTATACAAAACTTAGTAGGACTGCTGTTTTAATCACATACACACATATATTCGTATCAATACTATAATTTTCTAGCTTATCCTTGAGGTGACTCTATGGCAGGTTAATCTTAAAAACTCTAAGTGTAAGCAACTATCACTAAAGAAACACTCAGGCCCACCCAGATGGATTGTATAGGAAAGCCATTTTTCTAGAATGAGAACATAGCATATATTATCACATTTACTTATTTCCAAAGGTTTCTTGCTCTTTTTTGTGCCTCCTTAGATTAGCAAGGTTCACTGGCCTTGGGTTGGAAACTGCTTCTCTGAAGTCTTTTATTTCTTGTTTGGACAATACTATGTGCAGAGATAATTCCTTTTTGTTATTAATGGCCATTTATTTGTTCATGCAGTTTGAGGTGTCAAAATGCATGCTTCAAAAGCCCTAAAATCATAAAACTAGTTGGTATTATGCCATCAGTGTTTCCTCACTCACCCATCATCTTTTTCTACATACAGACACACAGATGTGCAGATATTCATTCATTCATTCATTCAGCAAATACTAGTTCAGTAACTACTGTGTGTCAGTTTTAATCATTGATTTGGCAATAAACATAGCCCTTTCCCTGTGACTAATCATGGTCCCTGTTTCATTGATAGAATTCTCCAGGTTCTTTCAAAGGTTTCAGGCATCAGATTTCTTCTTTAAAAAGCAGAACAAATATCTGGAAAACAAAAACAAAAACAAAAACTTCTTTTCATGAAAAATCCAATTTGTTACCAAGAATTCCTAACATGAAAAATAACTTATTTCAAGAGCTTTTTGAGTGTGTTTAAGTGGGTGTATTTTCATAAATTACTTTGTAAACATTCACAAGCAACGTGGAATGCCTTCTCACCCTCTTTCTATACACCAATTGAATTGCCCCTGGCATATATCACTCCCCACACAGATTCTGTGTTTTCACTCTTGTTGAACATTGAGATCTGGCCCAGGCCTCAGGCTTGCTGGGAGGAATCTTGGATAATGGTCAGCAGTGAGTGACCAAGGCTAGTGAAAGCAGGTAGGTTGTTGGGGTTGCCCCTGAGGTCATCAAGCATGTCTGGCAGTGAGTTAGCCAGCTGACTTATGCTCAGTAGGTGAAGGGGTCCCACCCATGGGCCTGGAGAGTAGTCTTAGTCATGAGAGAGCAGCATGGTAAGAGAAACTCAGGAACCCTGGCCTTGCTGGTCTGCAGGAACTCAATCTTAGGAGTGGAGCTACAGGAAGGGATGTGATGCAGGCTTAATCATCAAAAAATGGGCAGAAAATATGAACAGACACTTCTCCAATGAAGACATACAAATGGCTAACAGACACATGAAAAAATGTTCATCATCACTAGCCATCAGGGAGATTCAAATTAAAACCACATTGAGATACCACCTTACACCAGTTAGAATGGCCAAAATTAGCAAGACAGGAAACAACATGTGTTGGAGAGGATGTGGAGAAAGGGGAACCCTCTTACACTGTTGGTGGGAATACAAGTTGGTACAGCCACTTTGGAGAACAGTGTGGAGATTCCTCAAGAAATTAAAAATGGAACTTTTCTATGACCCTGCCATTGCACTACTGGGTATTTACCCCAAAGATACAGATGTAGTGAAAGGAAGGGCCATCTGTACCCCAGTGTTTATAGCAGCAATGGCCACGGTCACCAAACTGTGGAAAGAACCAAGATGCCCTTCAATGGACGAATGGATAAGGAAGATGTGGTCCATCTTATACACTATGGAGTATTATGCCTCCATCAGAAAGGATGAATACCCAACTTTTGTAGCAACATGGACGGAACTGGAAGAGATTATGCTGAGTGAAATAAGTCAAGCAGAGAGAGTCAATTATCATATGGTTTCAGTTATTTGCAGAGCATACAAATAACATGGAGGACGTGGGAAGATGGAGAGGAGAAGGGAGTTGAGGGAAATTGGAAGGGGAGGTGAACCATGAAAGACTATGGACTCTTAAAAACAATCTAAGGGTTTTGAAGGGGAGGGGGGTGGGAGGTTGGGGGAGCCAGGTGGAGGGTATTAAGGAAGGCATGTATTGCATGGAGCACTGGGTGTGGTGCAAAAACAATGAATTCTGTTATGCTGAAAAGAAATTTTAAAAAGAAAAGGAAAACAGGCTTAAATCTTGACTGTGTCAGGTAGGACTGATCTTAGACACTGCAGGAGGTTAAGCCTGCTAGAGATCAGGAGACAGAGAAGTGAGGAAAGAGAGGGGAAGGAGGATGTAGAGGCCAGGAGCCAGGCCAGGTCTGCCAACATTCAGCTATGTGCTGAACCAGCCTACCTTTGTCCTTACTTCCTCCCTTCTTTCTTCTCCCTCTTCCTTCCTTGTCCCCTCCCTTTTTTCTTTCCTTCCTTCCTTTTTTTCCCTCTTTCTCCCTTCAACAGCATGTTGGATTACCTCTTATAAACTAGTTTTGACATTGAGATGGCAAAGATTTTATAAATAGGTGCAGTTAGAACTATAAATTTTTATTTACCCATTAGTATCTTAAAAACTAGAAAGGTTCCTAATACAGGAAAAATGAAGCAGAAAAGATGAAGTCAACATCTTGGAGTGGTTAGGGAAGACTTTCCAGAAGAGGTGACACTTAGAGGATGAATATCTTTTATCAGGAGAAGAAGAATATAAAACCCACTCAGTTTTATTTCCTGCTGTGTGATTTCATATAGATATCCTGCTATACTTCATTGATACCCCTTACTGTTTATCAGTCATAGTATCTGACCTTGGTTAAACAGTTTCCTCTGACTATCCAGGTATGTCACTTAAAATGGGGTCAACAGTGTTAGAATTGAAGAAAGAAACTCTGGTGCTAGTGCTGTTGGCAGCAAACCTCCACCAGAGAAACCTGGGTAAAGTGGTCATCCCCAAAACAGGTTCCTCCCTGCCGTGTCTTCTCCTCTGATTACCTTACCTGCATGCATCTCAGTCTAGGAATGAGCTCTGCAGCTGCCCACACCAGCTGAATTTTGAGTATATGATTTCCTCATTCCATATAAGTTTGTCTAGTTCTATTCTTAGAAGTTTGACCCAGCAGTGGTTGCCCTAATCTGTCTGCCATTTGTCATTAAGCCTCCCAGATGCTTCCTGGTGGAGGAAGGATAAGGGTATGAGGTCCAGGTCATGTCTGTGCTTGAACTTTCCTCTTGTAATGGCCATTCCAAGGGCATGCTTTGTTTATATACCTCTAACTTTGATCACCATGATGCCTTTATTCTAAAACTAAATTTTAAAGTTTTTCTTCATATTGACTCAGTATCTACTCCCCTTTCTAAGCAAAACTGCACCATCTAAAAACCGTGTCAGAGGGGCTGCCCTATGCAGATTATATGCCTCTTCTCACTCTACTAGCCATAGCTGATAGAACCTGGATACATTTTCCAATTAGGGAATAAACTTCCTGAGAACAGAAACTTTTTTTTTACTTATCTTTACAGCCCTGGCAGCTTCTACTCTATAGTAGACACTTCATTTTAATTTTGAGGTATTATTCTTATCCTGGATTCTTAACATGTTTAGATATTTCAGTTTTGTATAGATTGCTCTGCAAAGATAATTTCTTTATCTTTAGGTGATCTCTAAGTGAAAGAAACAAAACTTTAAAAAATGTGTATAACACACAACCTGAAGATCATATTTATATTTATGCAGTAATTATTTTAAGCATTGTATTTACTTTTTTTTATAAAAGTTTATATAACCAGCATCTCATAATTTTCATTAAATACTATGATTATATGCCTTGAATCCTGGAGGATAAAGAGAACAATATTTATTTGTTTAGATGTAAAAATGATATACACAAAATTTGCTTTCCATGGATTCAATGGAAAGAAGGGAAAGCTCTTTTCTTTTATTCATGTTTTGTCACATTACAGGTATTTTACCAGTTATAACTTTCAATCAGAAATATTATTTTCATTATTGATTTTTCTTGGTTGGATTCATCAGCAAAATTTTAAAGTGCTAATGTGCCAGTTAATGAGATTCGACTTTCATTTAGAAATAGGATTAAGGACACACCGTAGGAAAAGTTTTTAAGATAGTTGGCTTAGCTGTTGAACCTTATACTTGAAAAGCATTGGACAATGAAAATTATGGGCAGTAATCTCTTAATATTTTACTTGATGAGGTTTCTCATTGAAAATAATGAATTGATTTTGTAATATACTTCTAATTTAAAATATTAAGATATGAAAATGGGAGGTAACTTAGAAATAGAAGTGTGAACATTGACCCCATAACCTCTATTTTATGATTAATTAAAATAAATAATCACCTTTTAGGTTCATAGTTTTGTTTTATTAAAGATAATAGATTCTTTTCTCTGATGTAGGCTTTATTTCATTAGCTTGTGGGTGTTTCATAAAACCTTTGTTCGATCCTTGTGTTCGACCTTTAGAAGAAAAATACAGATGGTTGCTCACTTAACAGTTTGAGAGTTTTCTGAGACTGTAAAGGTGCATAAGCTATAAACACCCAGTAAAAACTGTACTCTGAATTTTGAATTTTAATCTCTTCCCAGGCTAGTGTATTTGAGATGATACTCTTCTGATGCTGGCCAGTGGCTGTAAACCGTAACTCCCAGTCATTCATATGATCATGAGGGTAAATTACTGATATGCTTACAACCATTCTGTCCCCATACAACAATTTTGTTTTTTCTTTTTTAGTTTAGTGTTCTGTACATTACATGAAGTATCCAACTCTTTAGTATAAAACAGACTTTGTGTTAGATGATTTTGTCCAATTTAAGGTAGGCTAAGCCAACCTATGATATTTGGTAGTTGGGTGCATTAAATGCATTTTTGACTTAAGACATTTTCAACTTATAATGGGTTTATCAGGATGTAACCCCATCATGAGTCACAGTGGATCTGTAAAGATATTTACTCTTGAGTTTTCATGGCTGAAGTTCAACTTATTTTAAAATCTGAATTGCACGTAAATTAAAATGATACATCTTATCTTTATTAAATCTTTCATTGAGTTATGTGAAGAAATATTCTATGTGCATTGTGATAGGTGTTTTCCCTGCCAATAATATTAAGCATTGAGACTTAGAAAATTTTGGATAAAATAGTGGTATCTGCAGAACAGATAACATGGGAAGGAATTTTTCACACATGTATTATTGGAGGAAAGAGACCCAGCAAGATTGAGGGAAGGGGGGCACCTGGGTGGCTCAGTGGGTTAAGCCGCTGCCTTCAGCTCAGGTCATGATCTCAGGGTCCTGGGATTAAGTCCCGAATCGGGCTCTCTGCTCAGCAGGGAGCCTGCTTCCTTCTCTCTCTACCTGCCTTTCCATCTACTTGTGATTTCTCTCTGTCAAATAAATAAATAAAATCTTAAAAAAAAAAAAAAAAGATTGAGGGAAGGATTTTAGACACAAAAAATATAGTAGACTGAGGAAATCAGAAAACCTTTTTGCAACAAACTCACATAAATTATGGGTAAAATATAATAAAAATTAATATAAGTATATCAGACAGCTTGCAAGTAGGAATGGGAATCCTTGGATATAAACAAGGATTATATCCTTGGATCTATAAACAAGGGAGTACTGAAAAAAAAAGTGCATTAGAACTATAATATAGACTATATATTATTGATGCCTTTGTGGTAGTATACATGGTGATGGGGGATTAGATACCAGGGTATGAGACTTGTTCTCATTTGGGGATACAAAATAGGACTGTATAAAGTTGGAGGTTAAAGCTTAGATTCTCATCCAAAGCCAAGATCTGTTACACTTGAAAAAATTCCCTATTAGCTCAAGAAAGGTATAAAGAAGATTCCTATCCCCCTCACCCACCTAAAAATTAAGTATCCCAAGCCTGCAATTTCATTGTGTTTAGTATTTAAATTTATATTACTTATGTCTAAGAATCCCAAACCCAACAAATTAACATAAAAATTGGTCCTTGGGGTTATTATCAAAGGCAAATTTAAAATCACTCTGGAGGTAAATGCCCAATACTTAGGCCACAGGGTATTCTCACAAAACAAAAAGCCCTGCCAAAATGATGTAAGTATCAGAAAATACAAAACACATGAGGAAATTTAAAGTGGAGAAGGCTGATAAATGCTACCTAACCCAGGTAATCAAAGTCACAACCAGCAGTGATGAATCACGCTGATAAGATGTACCTTTAATATGATTAAATGAAAATGCTGTTTTCATTTTCACATTATTTCATCTATAACTCTAATCTAATTGAGTGATATATCAAACTTATTTTACTTTACTTTATTTAAAGATTTTATTTATTTTTATAATTGAGAGAGAGAGAATGAGCAGGAAGGAGAGACAGAGAGAATCTGAAGGAGACTTAGTGCCTAGTGCAGAGCCTGATGTGGGTCTCAGTCCCACAACTGTCAGATCATTACCTGAGCCAACAGTAAGAGTTGGACACTTAACTGACTGAGCCATCCAGGGACCCCCAGAGAAATTTTAATAGAAGGGTACTCTAAAAAATATTTGATCAGTATACCTCAAAACTATACAGGCCATCAAAAACTAGGAAAAATCTGAGAAACTCTCAAAACTAAGAGGAATGTAATGAGATTTATCAGATCACTGAAATGTAGTATCCTGGAGGGTATTCTGGAACAGAAGAAAACATTAGGTAAAATTAAGAAAATGTGAGTAAACTATGGAACTTAGATAATAATAATATGTTAATATTAGTTCATAAATTACAACAAATGTACCATACTCATTTAAAATATTAATAATAAGGGAATTGAGTGTAAGTACATGGGAACTCTCTGTACTATCTTCTCAATTTCTCCATAAAACTAAAACTCTTCTAAAAGATAGTGTATTGTGGAAAACCAGGAATCAGTCCAAAATACACACCAAATATGTAAAAGTCACAATGAGCATCAAGACTAGACTCCTAATCAGGGCTCCTGGGTGACTCAGTTGGTTAAGCATCTGACTCTTGGTTTTGGCTCAGGCCATGATCTCGTGGGTCATGAAATCAAATTCTATGATGGACTCATGCTAAGTAAGGAGTCTGCTTCAGATTCTCTCTCTGCCCTAACTCCTATGTGTATACTTGCTCTCTCTCTCTAAAATAAATAAGTAAATCTTTAAAAATTAAAGCTAGACTCCCATGAAACTAAGGTAGCCAGACAGCATCCTAATAGAAAATACCAATCAATATGTTTTACATGATTAAAAGTCTAAAAATGAGAGTCCAAACTCTAAGAAAATGATAAAATAACAAAAAGAGACAGATGTGAGAAAGAGAGAAATTGAAATCCTAATGTGAAATATTAGGAATATTAGTGAAATATGTGAAATTAAAAAACTCTAAAACAAATATGTATAAAATATTAGACATAACCAAAGAGAGAATTAATGACTTAGAATATAATACTGTAGGAATAACCCACAATGCATCACAGAGATAAAAATGGTAAATATGAAGACAGAAGAGCATCCAATACGTATACAATGGGAATTCCAGAAAAAGAAAGAAAGGCAATATTTGAAGAGATGATAGTTGATAATTTTTCAGAATTGCCTCAGAGATAAGTTATCCCATAAAATGCACATACTGATTTCTACCGAGAAAAAATTAAATGAAGCATTATAGTGAATCTGTAAATACGAAAGAGAAAGGTAAAAACTTAAATGACACCAGAAAGAATTTTGTGTAAGAAACAACTTTTAGACTGACAGTGGAATTATCAGCAACAATAGATGCTAAAAGGCAACAACATAACATTTGGGAAAAATGGATATTATCCTGGAACTTCTTTATCCACAAAAACTATCATTCAATATTGATGCAAAAATAGACATTTTCATATAAATATTGAAAAAAAATTAATCATAGACCCTGCTGAAAACTACCAAAATGTCAACTTGAGTAAGAAAGAATATGATTTGACTTTCTATACCTCAAAAAGATTGTTATGACAAGTCTACAGTATTATTTTTCAAAATTTTATACATGTAGAAATGTAGATTAATGTAGTAATTCAATTTTCTCATCAAGCAGCTTCAGCAATTTTCAGTTCACAGCTAATGTTTCATCTATACCTCCATCTACTCAAAAACCTAGATTATTTTGAAGCAAATCCAAGAATCATACTCTGTAAATATTTTGACATGCACCTTTAATAGTTTGGGGGTATATTTCTACTCTTTTTATTTTAAGATCATAAAAATATGCACTACTGGGTATTTACCCTAAAGATACAAATGTAGTGATCTGAAGAGGCACGTGCACCCGAATGTTTATAGCAGCAATGTCCACAATAGCCAAACTATGGAAAGAACCTAGATGTCCATCAACAGATGAATGGATAAAGAAGATGTGGTATATACACACAATGGAATACTATGCAGCCATCAAAAGAAATGAAATCTTGCCATTTGCGACAACATGGACGGAACTAGAGCGTATCATGCTTAGCAAAATAAGTCAAGTGGAGAAAGACAACTATCATATGATCTCCCTGATATGAGGAAGTGGTGATGCAACATGGGGGCTTAAGTGGGTAGGAGAAGAATAAATGAAACAAGATGGGATTGGGAGGGAGACAAACCATAAGTGACTCTTAATCTCACAAAACAAACTGAGGGTTGCTGGGGGGAGGGGGATTGGAGGAAGGGGGGTGGCGTTATAGACATTGGGGAGGGTATGTGCTTTGGTGAGTGCTGTGAAGTGTGTAAATCTGGTGATTCACAGACCTGTACCCCTGAGGATAAAAATACATGTTTATAAAAAATAACAAATTAAAAAAAATATGAATTTTAAACCTAAAAAAACCTCCATAATATCTTCAAATGTCCAGTACTGTTCATACTATTCCTTCTATTTTATAATTTTTTACAGTATATTTGCTTGAATTGGTATACAAATAAGATTTTTTCCCCTAATTGTTATATCTTTTATGTCTCTTTTAATATATGAATTCCTTCTTCATATCTGGTCTCAATATGTATCTCTGAAAGATAGTCTTTCTGTATGTTTACGCTTTCAAGTGGATACCTACTTAACTTATTTTGTTTTCATTTTGTTTTTGATTTTGGGAGATTGCATTTTAAAATGTAGTTTTATAATTGGTAACATTTTATGTTACTTATATAATTCTGTTTCATAGTTAACTTTTTGGGAAAAAAGTAAAGTTTAAGTCATTCTGTCAAGAAATGTTTGGATAAGTATATCATACTCAAAGATAGTAATATATAATTGCAAAATAATAAAATAAAATAAAATAAAATAAAATAAAATAAAATAAACCCTGAGAGCCCCCTTTTCAGACATGGAAATTCCTTGCAAAAATTCTGGACTTTTATAAGCTTTCCTACTGTGTTTGGCTAGCTAAATGGTACCTAAGCTCTTCGACACAGAGATTTATATCCACCTTACCAAATGGCTCAGAGTTAGGAAGTACTTTACATAGCTTCCAGGATATGTCTATTTATCTTCCTAATTATATAGTACCTCTGGTATAATGCTTGTGTAGCTGATCTACTTGTATTAAAGGTCCACTTTTTCAAAAGTATACAAAGTAAAAGTTTGTTAAGTTCCTGTTTTAAATATCCATTCCTTACCCCCAAGGAGACTCTGAATGTGACCTATAAGGGTACAGTGGGAAATAAAAGTCCAAGCATATACTACAGGTCATGTCTCTTGCATTGTAGGATCATTAGATTATATCCCTTCAGTTTACGGGGGAGATTGGT
Organism: Neogale vison; assembly: GCF_020171115.1. Lineage (NCBI taxonomy): Eukaryota > Metazoa > Chordata > Mammalia > Carnivora > Mustelidae > Neogale > Neogale vison. Next base: position 39,727,053 of record NC_058098.1, read on the forward strand.
TTTCTTTAGTGTATCTTTTGTGGCTCCCTAGTAATACAAGATGGGACAATTTCTTTAAAAGCAACTTTAAAATCTTTTTATTTTTAGCACTGTTAAGAATCATTTTCCATTCTTTGGAGCTGCCTTAATTTGATTCCAAACAGACGATGCAGTGAGGTGTAGGAAGGAATGAACCTGACCACTTCTGAATGGCAGCAAATCCAAGGAGATGCCAGGAGTCTAATCACAGACATTGAGGATATTCCTCTATCAGAAATATTTTACATGATCACTTATTGATACAGCTCTGTCTTTGACCAAAAGTCATTAATTGTTTTTGCTGTTATTTTTTATGAGTTAGGACAAATTTTGTGTCCTAGTTTTCTTTTCTGAAAAGATGGTTATAATATGTAACAACTTTACAGAGGTGGAATAACTAATTGCTCATTGTAAAGTGCTTTTCAAATACAAAGTGGTTATTACTGCAGTTGTCATTATTATTATCATTATAGTCTAAAACTGAGAGATGAAAGGTGCTGGATAATTGTAAGATATGGTGATGTTATATCCAAATAAAGAAGAGTAACTTGAATTGTTGGATAACAGAAATCCAAATATCTGTGTGTGGTAGAGGAGAGTTTCTTTTGTTGGAAGATAATACAGATAATTGTGCTTTAGTTAACCCCAAGTAAACCCAAAGATTTTACATGTAAATAGAGACAGAAGATTATTCTAACAGCAGTTCTTTCATACAGTGTAGTGGTAGTTGTAAGGAACCTTTCTTTCAACCATTTAAATGCCCAGAGTGAGAAATTATTATATCCTAGAATATGAAATATTCCAGCTTCATGCAATATTACTAGGCCAGGAAAAGTGAGCTAACACTATTTAAAACAGGACATTCACTGAGGCTATCACTGAAAGCACTGAAAGAGGAACAAGAAATATAAGGATATCCCTATTCAGGCAATTACTTGGCCCTGGGGAGGAAAAGGGATTCTACAAAACAGAACTGATGGCCCATTCAATGTGTTTGGCCAGCAGGCAGCTGGGCTAAAAAGTTGGAGGAGGAAGAGAGGAATCCAACAGAAGCTGACTGAACACATGAGGGTAGAAGGGGGTGGTATCCTCAAACTTGGAGGACTGCAGAGGAGACCCATCAGGCCTCTCATCCTGGATCTGAATGGCATTTGCAGGGACTTGGGCACCAGTCTGGAGCCAATGGCTCAGTGCTGAGATCGGTATGAAGACTCCAGGTCTGAAAAGGTAACCTAAGTCAAACTCCAGCTCCTGAAGTATCTGAGTCTCCAAACATGGTTTCGGAAACAGGGATGAATAGAACTTATGTGTGGGGAGTGTGGATGGATTCAACTATGAACAATTTGGAGGAAGAAGAAAGAGGATAGAAAAATGTACAACATCAGTGCATTCTCTCAGAGATGATAAACAAGAGGTGATGTGTTAGGAGCTTGTAACTAAAACAGTTCCTCTGCTTCTGTTGCAGGGTTATTTCTGGCCAAAAAAAAAAAAAAAAAAAGGCTCATAAATGGTTGCAAGGGGCACAAAACCCTCTGGTAAAGTAAATATGCCAATTTCTGCAACTTCCTGGAGACTGAGCACATCCAAGGGCTCAGATTCACAAATGTGATATACATAATGTCCATACCTGCAGGGTCAGCTTTGCAGGACCTAGTTCACAACGACATTTGTTAATCTCCAAGCCTCATTTCTACTATAGTTATAAAAAATGGAATTCACTAGTTGGGTTTTGTTAAACCAGGAATGATTCTACATGCCTATTAGTCCAAAATCCCCTGCTCTTTGTGCCTTATTCCTACTCATCATCTAGATCTCTGTTTAGTAGTCCTCCAGCAGACCTTTCTGCATGGCCTAGACACATTAGGAGTACAACCCTTCCTGATGTGTCTCCATCTAAGTTAGTGTGCTTTCTTAGGTTAACTGTCTGTCTTCCCTGTTTAATTATAGGTTCTGTGATAGCATGGGCTGTGTCTGTCTTGTTCATTTGCTATATCCTCAGAACTGTGAAGAGTATCTGACATATACTAGGAACTGACCAACTAAATGTTGAACTGATGAATAAAGAAATGATACTAATAGCTAACTTTTATGGGATACTAGCTCTATTCTAGGCACGTACTAAGGGTGGTACCTGCAGTATCTCCTTCAGTCCTATCAGTTGTCCTAGGAGATGGGTACCATTATTCTCACTTTATGGGTGAATGATTGAAAGTCCTGAGAGGTTAGGATGACAGCCTATTGGCAGATCCAGTATTTTTATTGAGTCTCTCTGACTTAACATCCCTGTCTTTTAATCATTACACCATTAATTCAAGATTTTAAGTTAATCTGGAATTAATTATGGATATAAAGGCATAGCCATAAATTTATGTATCTTCAAATGCTCCTCTTTTAATTTCTCTGGATAACAAATTTTGTTCTTGAACTCCAGTGTCTTCTCCCTATGTCTAACTTTCATTCTCTGGAAATAGCCATGAAAATGCAGAATTATTTTCTGGGAACAGAAGAAGCAGTAATTGCTAAGCTTATCTGCCCTTCTGTTTGAGAATTGTCCCGCAGTTCAAGTAAGCTACAGTGTCCATTCTTGAACCCAAGAGTTCTTCCCTATACTTAATCCTGAGAACATTTCCAATACTCAGAATCTGTGAGGATTTTGTCATATTTTTAAATAAAAGAAAGCATTATAAAACTGAAAACCTCTTTGACTTATCTTCCCAGTTTTATTTTTCCTACCCACAGAGAATCATTATCATGCATTTGATGTACATCTTTCTGTTTGTCATAGTTCTACATACCCATGTATCTATAAATAATAGGTAGTATTATTTCATTTTAAAACTTTGTGTAAATACATTATATATTACTGGCATTTTTTTCAGTAAACATTGTTTAAACATATATTCATGGAGATAAAGGGACCACTAATTACAAAATGGTTACTTTAAGGATACTTTTGGTTGAAAGAAGAATGGCCTTCTGCCTTTAAAATGCAGGTCTATAAATAATGCAGCTTTTTGGAACATACATACTAGTTTGCAAAAATATGTCTTCATTATCTTGGTACAGCCAAGTCTTTTTAGTGAAGAAAAACTGTCATTTTGGGCATACATTTTAGAAAAGGCAATAGTACTAAATCTCAGCTCCCATAAATTGGAATGTAGCATAGTCGTGCATGTAGACAATATTCAGGTTGGTGCTCTTAAATTCTGTCTAGTACTTCCTTGTACATATCAGGCAACACTAGTAGTGGAAAAGAAAAATTCATGCCAGTCTTTGGACCCGAAAGTTCAGAGGATATGCCAATGCTTCTCAAATCCTTTGTCAAAGTATACAAAATGACCTTGATATAACATCTAAAAAGGTTTCTTATATTTGGTTATTTCCCCTTGAAATAAAGAACTCCAACAACAATTATTATTAAATAATGCTCTGAATTAGGGTTCTGAACTTTAGTGTGTAGTCAGAATTGCCTGAAGGGCTTGTTAAAACACAGATTACAGAGCCCCATATCCAGAGTTTCTGGTTTAGTAGGTCTGGGGTGGAGCCCAAGAATTTACATTTGTAACAAGTTCCCTGCTGAAGCTGGCATGCCCATCTGAGGATCACACTTTGAGAATTTCTCCTCTAAAAGAAAGTGATTAAAGAGCAGACTTAAAGCTATATAACAGTGAGGAGGTTGGTAAATCCTCTCCTCTCCAGCCCTCCCGACCCCACCCAAAAGGCAACTATAAACCTGGACAAAAACACCCCACAACCATTTCAGATCTCTGGAAATCAAACCCTGGAATACAATAGTCTGAGAAGAATTTATGCTTCAAAAGTTGTTGAACTTCAGATAAGAATGGTGGAACTCTTGACATTCTTGCTCTCATCTCTTCTTTCCTATTTTGGTCAGTGTGGAAGTTCTGCAGAAAGGGGCAGGCTGTGTTGCTGTGTACAAAAGAGACTCACTTGACTCAGATGTGGTGATGATCATGCCCAGCAGAGTTGTTAGTGGAAGTCAAGATCTTGGCCAGGGGAAAGGTCAAAGCCTGAGGTTGTGGCTGTGTTTGGGACAAGCATATTTCTGGCCAAGGCTGAACATGTGCTTTGGAGACGAGCTCCAAGATTTTTATATCCTCCCAGCCAATCCTGAGGCTGTATCTACATGCATAGAAGACACATAAGGCCCAGCAGAATATAAAAGCCAAAGAAGACCTGAATATAGTCTGAGCTTTGATTGTGCTCTCCTACCCACACAAAGATCTGTCAGCAGAGAATGGAAGCCTAACTCAGTCAATGGTGTTTGAGCAAGATGACTGTCAGTCATTGGCTGACAACTAGACTACAATGAAATGGGCAACCCATAGCAAGCTAGGATTAAAAATAAAAATGGGAATTTAAAAACCTAAGCAAAGATATAAGAAAAAATACCATGGGGAAAAACATTTCACAGATTTAGCTTAGGTAAGTTATTAAACAAAACAAGCATACAAAACAAACAAAAACAACTAAAGAAACAAATAAGCAAAAAACCCCCAAACCTCCCAACAATGATAACCCTCAGATGGAAAATAATCAGATTACAGAATTGTTACAATATATTATCCAAAATTACCAGTTAAAAAAAAGAGAGAGAGAGAGAGACAAGACATGAGAAGAAATGGGAAACTGAAGAAATATACAGTTAGGAAGTAAAATGGTGATTGGCAGGAGCCCAGGGAAATGGGAAGTTATTGTTTAATGGGTACAAAGTTTCAGTGTGGGAAGATGAAAAGTTCTGGAGATTAGTGGTGGTGATGGTTGCATAACAACATGAATGTACTTTATGACACTGAACTGTGCATTTACAGTTAAAATAGTAAGTTTTATGTTATATATATTTTACTACAGCAATAACAACAAAAAATCAGTAGACACTGTCAGTGAGTGTTCCCAGATATCCAGTGTAGCACACAAATAACTCAGGAGGGTTATTATAAATACAGTGGACCCCTGAACAATATGGGTTTGAAGTGGGTGGGTCCATTTTTACATAGCGTTTTGTTTTATAAATAAAGTAAATGTATTTTCTCTTTATGATTTTCTTTTTTTAAAGATTTTATTTATTTATCAGAGAGAGAGAGAGAGCACAAAGCAAGGGGAGCATCAGGCAGAGAGAGAGGGAGGCAGAAGGAGAGAGAGAAGCAGGCTCCCTGCTAACAAGGAGCTCAGGGCTCAATCCCAGGATCCTGGGATCATGACCTGAGCTGAAGGTAGATGCTTAACTGACTGAGCCACCTAGGCATCTCTTTATGGTTTTCTTAATAACATCTTCTTTTCTCTAGCTTATTTTATTGTAAAAATATAGTATATAACACAAATAACTTACAAAATATGTGTTAATTGATTATGTTATCAATAAGGCTTTTGGTCAATAGTTGGTTATTAGCAATTAAATCTGAGGGCAGTTAAAAGTCATACACAGATTTTTTTTTTTTTTAAAGATTTTATTTTTTTTTTATTTATTTGAGAGAGAGACAGTGAGAAAGAGCATGAGCGAGGAGAAGGTCAGAGGGAGAAGCAGACTCCCCATGGAACTGGGAGCCGGATGCGGGACTCGATCCCGGGACTCCGGGATCATGACCTGAGCCGAAGGCAGTCGTCCAACCAACTGAGCCACCCAGGTGTCCCAAAAGTCATACACAGATTTTTGATGGTGTGAGGAGTCAACACCCCTAACCCTTGTTCTGTTAAAGGGTCAGCTGTATATTCAAGAAACTAAAGAACACATGTTTAAATAATTCAAGGAGTATGATGACAATGAATCAACAAGTAGAGATTCTCAATAATGAGATAGAAATGATCACATTCTAGAATGAAGAGTGCAGTAATTGAAAGAACCCCAAGACAGCCCTGAAATCTAATAGCAGATTAAAGGTGTCAGAAGAGTCACTGAACCAATATAGAGCAATTGAAATTATCCAATCTAAAGCATAGAGAGAAAAAAAAATATTGAAGTAAAATGAACAGAACCTCAGATCTGTGGGATAAGAATAAGCATACCAACATGTGTGTAATGGGAGTCCCAAAAGAGAATAGAAAGAGGGGATGAATAAATATTTGAAGAAATGATGGCCAAAATCTTATCAAATTTGATGAGAATCATTGATCCCCACATCTGGGAAACCACAAGAACCATTAGTAAGATAAATACAAGGAGATTTACTCAACAGAAAAACTGTTGAAAGACAAAGACAGAGAAAATTAGGAAAGCAGCAAGAGAAAAATAAGTCATTGTATGCAAGGGACCATCAAATGATTAATGGTTAATTTATCTTCTGATACAGTGGAGGCCAGAAATTACTAAAATAACGTATTCAAAGTGCAAAACAAAACAAACAAACAAAAAAACCCCTTTCAGCCAAGAATCCAGTACCTACAAAACTTTAAAAATGTGGGTGAAATAAAGGCATTTCCAGATAAACAAAGACTACAGATCTTTTTTATAAGAAATACTCAACAGAAACTCTTAAGTCCCCAGGCTGAAGGAAGACTCTACCGGATGATAATGTGAAACAATATACACACACACACAAAAGCACCAGACATGTAAATATGTGGGTTGATATAAAAGACTCTATAAATATATTTTTTCCTCATTTCTTCGGTTAACTTTAAAAGATATAAGATTTGTTTATAACATACATAAGTGGGCTACATATGACAGTAGTGTGAATGAGGGTATAGAATGAATATATATTAGAGCAAAGTTTACATACTGAATTACAGGAAAGTTGAAAGAATTCACAGTGAACTCTTATATGTCCACCACCCAGATCTGATATTTGACTATCTTTGTCCTATCACACCTCTGTGTAGCCATCTATCTATGCACCAATTCATTTTTGCTTACGTTATTATATTTAAGACTACAAAATGGAAATGACCTAAATGTCCCATAGTAGGAGATTAATTAAATAAATCTGTGTGCTTCCACTCTATGGAATTAGATGCGATCATTCAAAATTTATAATTTTCAGACTATGGAAAATCCCATATTTAGTGATAAAATAAGAGAATATGGAAGTACTCACTGTGCATTGTGATTTCAATATTACAAAACAAATTATACAAATGGAAAGCACCATAAGTGAATATAGAAAAATAAGAGATGCTTGATCTGTTAGCATTAGTGGAATTTTTGTAACTATTTTTTAGTTTTCCATTGAAGTTATTTCATTGTTTACTTCTTGTATACAATTAACATTTTAAAGTTAGGAAAATAAAACCATAACTGTAATGTGTATCCAAAATTATTTAGCAGGGCAGGGAATAAATTGGAATGTCTTTTATTAACTAACTGTATACTGAACACTTTCTAGTGCCTGCATACAGGAAGATGAATAAAATGGAATTCCTGCCCATCAGAAACTTACAATATATTTCAGACTACGTGTCTCTAAAGAATAACTATTTGATGAACAAAAATTATGCTGGGTATATTATGCAGTAGTTGAAAGAGTGGTTTCTGAACCCCAACTGCCTCTGTTTGCTTCCAAGCTTCATTTCATACCACCTGTTTGATATCGGGCAAGTGACTTAAACCTTTCTTTGCCTCAGTTCCTCATTTATAATAAGGCTGAATATAATTCCTGTCTCTCAAATTTGTGTGAGAAGGAAATGAGTTCATACAAGTTAAATGCTGAGAATAGTCCTGCCACATGATATGTACTAAGCAAATACTGGCTGTTGTTACTATTTAATATCAATGTGTTGTTTTTAATATTCTGTAGTCAGATTCTTGTTCAAACATCAATTGTGTATTTAACCATATTTTTATTTATATGCTCTAATAAAACAAAAAAATAACATAATTATGTTTAAATGTTCAGACTTTAAAACTTTAGATTTTATTTTAGTTTGATATATTTAAATCCCCTTTTAAAAATCTTTAGTGGCAAAACAGCCATTAAGAAATGTGAGGAAAAATCCATCTCTAGCTAAAAACTTACTGTTTTAGGGTACAGATTGATTTTCTGAGACAGTCTCGTGCTTTCAACTATCTAGATTTACAACAGCCTTTTGAACTTGCTCAAGGATTACATTTGATCAGGACATGTGGTTAGATGAAAAGCAGTTTCTCTTTAGCTGTAAGCCTAATGCCAATAGAAGGTTACATGTGTCTTTTGAGTGTTCAGATTTTTTGATTCCTTGGTAAATATTGTGTGATTCCTGGTAAAAACAATGAAATATTTTGAGAATAATAAAGAGTGAAACACATGAAAATTTAGATGCTTATCTCATAAATCACCAAACAAAAGAGAACATTTATTTACTTATTTATGTGTCTTTACCTCCTTTCCATAAGGAGTTGGAGGTGGAAAAGTTGCCAGGTTTAGTTCTCTCTCTGCATATTTTAGTGTTATTAAATGGGAATAATTTGGATCACGTACAAGATTATGATGAAAATGATGGAATGATGTAATGACTTTGGAGCGAGTTTTATCCTGTCCCAGGAGACCTCATAATTGGATTGTGTTTATTGTAGATGAAGGAGGAGAAGAGATATAAAAATTGACTAATCTCTTTATATTCAACCGACTTTCCAGTCTGTATCACAGTTTTTAATTTCAAAAGAGCACAAAGAATTTGCCTAGTTTGCCTATTCCATACAGAAAGTCCCTTTGAAGGAAAGTTTGTTCACAAAGTAGAACTTAATTTTTAAAAAATTCTGTTCTATTCTTCTGTTATTTTTATATGAGTTTCACAGGGAAACTCTAAAACGAAAGTGGTGAGCTTTTAATAACCTGATGTCGCATGATAAGTACTGGGAAAACGTAGATGCAGGGAATGGATGATACGGCAAGACTGTGTGGGGCCAGTTTCAGAACCTCAGGTCAGGTCGGTAAACCCTTTCTTTGTAAGTCAGAAGGTAATTTAAGATTAACTACATGATTGCTTTCTTCCTCACCATCCTTTGAGATGTTTGGCAAGACAGAATGAAAGAATGCCAAATTTTAACTGTTTTTCAGTGAACTGCTTTTCCTTAGAGCTGATGCAGTTGGTTATCTAAGGGAGACTATTCAGATCATGATGAGGTTAAGAGTTGTCAGGAGTGAAGTTGACGATTAAAGTTATTTTTGAGTAAGAAACATTTTATATATATATATCTTATAAATATATAATGGAAATTATATATTATGTGTTTATATTAAATATATTTGTATGAATTTTTTTATATTTATATATTATGTAATATATAAATGTATAAAGACTATTCCCAGTCCAGTTAACGTCTATGGTCTTTTTGGCTTTTTTATCCTGAAAATGGTTTTAGATACCTTTATTAGAGATAATCTGAAATATTCTGAAAGATATTTCACCTCATAAAATTAAATTAATAACTTCAAACCACACTCAGAATATATAAATATGATGTCTGCTGAGTTTGGCTTATGAAAAGCATAGTGGTTTTTTTTTTTAGGTTTTATAGTATAAGAATCTCCACATAAATTATACAAAGGTGCTGACATTGAAAAAAGGTTGTATATATTGTTGCAAGTTTGATTTAATCATCTCCTCTAGGACACTATACTTCAACAATTATGAGCTACAATAAAATTTTATTCTGTACAGAGCTTACCACTGCACCTCTATCCTAACTTGCTCCATAGCACTGCACCAAACAATTCAATGAAGAGTTAATTTCTTTCAACCTATTTATTATTTAAGGTGTACAATCTGGAGGAGGAAAAATGAGGATTTCAATTGTATTTGAAATGAGATGGAGAGTTAATAAGACAGAGAGATAACAGAAATTCTGTTCTAGCTAGCAGGGATTCCCAGGGAGGTCAGGAGTAGGGTAGACTGAAGAGTCAAAAATGAATTTAAAATATATAGGCAGAAGGAAGAGTGTTTGTCAAGGCCCATGATCTATGATACAAGCTAGAGCAAACAGGTAGATTTTCTCTTCCAAAAGGAGGATATATTGAAAGGAAAATTAAGCTTAAGGGGAACCTTGAAAGTGATTTGTAGAAATCCCATAACAGTGAGTTGTCCTTTGTTTCGCAGTCCATGAGGAAGCATTCTGCATCTGTCACTGACATCTGATGAGAAAGAACATTGAATTCTTAGAGTCAGGGAGCTCCCCCTGTCAGGGAAGGCCAAGATACAGTGTGTGTGTAACAGCAGGGCTGGGTAAGTGTGGCAGTGGGGGATCTATAAGGTGTAGGAGGCAGTAGGCCCCTGTTACACTGGATGAATGAAAGAAATACTGGTTAAAGGAGGGTAGAGGGAGGGAACATTAAAGCCAGTCAAGAAGAATTCTAAGTGCTTACTCATTTGGAAATGAACAGAGGCCTTGCTGCCCAGAAGCTAGCAAATAGCTTAGAAGTAATGTTTCCTGGTGGATAAAGCAGTGGTCAGGGAGGAATTTCAGTCACTTGAGTTTGTTCTTGTCTCTCTCACGGGCACACATGTACTTGACTTAAGAGGAGCTTTTCTTATCTGAGACCAGCCTTGACCTTTCATGCCTCACAGGATAAAGTAGCCAGAGGTAAAAGATCAAAATTGAAAGAGATCATCTATGAGGAGAAAAATCTTTTCTACCTCATGTTTAGGATTTTCTATTTCTCTGTCTTGATTTCATAGTAGAACTATTCAAGTATCCAGAGCCCTATGTTGTGCCATTTGCATACCTGACATCATGTGCAAATGGCAGTGGTTGATGGAATTTCACTTGGGGTCTGATGGTACCCATGGAAATTCAGAGGCTCCAAATGACTGCTTTTCTCTTACATATCGAGAAGCCCATTCAAACTTTTAGGGCTCTGCCAACTTGGCAATAGGAACAAACTTCTCATGCTGGGTTTCTTTTAGTTTGAACATTTTGAAGTGGGTCTGGGTCTGATGAGTGAGGTTGTGATAAATGCTGTGTGGAGTCCTCGTGAGGTCTTTTTATTTGTTGACTGTAAGCTTTTCATCATTTGACATGAGAGAGAAACATTATTCCTTTGCAAGGGTATTCTCTCTTTTTTTTTCCTGTTTCTTTAAAGTTATCCTAGAGACTTTTTAGTTACCATATGAAATCATAAATTCTCCAGGCAGATGCCTGTTTTGACAAAGTACTTTAGGGAATATGGCAAAAGTTTAAACAGGTCCTAATTGATAAGACTTAAATGCTGTATATGGTAATTAGTTTTGTTAAAACAAACAAACAAATAACAACAACAACAACAAAACCCCAACCCCCCCACACACCCTAAAATACTCCTTGTATTTTTTCTTCTTTAATTCTTCCAAGTTTTTTCTCTAAGACTCAAAATTCATCAGTTAAACCAATTAGATTAAGGAAATAAAATTGTTTTAAATCTCCTAAGGGCTTGACACACTGGTGAAAATTTTAAAGTTTACAAGTTGCCAGTGGGGTCTTATTTTCATAGCTTCTTTAAATGAAATCCCCAAGCAGAATAAAGAAATTGCAGATAATGGCCACAGAAGTAAGAATACATTAAAAACAACAACAACCACTTACTTAAAAACTAGATACATGAGTGTATTTATTTTGGTATGTCTAGATTATTCCTAACTGAATGAAATGATATTAAAACAAATAATTTTTATGACTCTCCTATATCAATTCATTAATATATTTTGTGTCTCAAACTCTGTCTTTCTTAATGTTCTTCTATAAGCCACCATTACGTTTATCTAGTTCTTACTAGATAAAGAGGTGCTTTTAAATTCTTTCTCCCTCTTTTATGGAATGAAAGACTCCCCAGAATAGTGTGCCATTTTTACTTTAATTTATGAAATATGGCTTATCTATGGCTTTCTCATCTAACGCTTAGTATTATGGCCTTTATACTTTTCAAAGTGTCAGAAGGGGTAGCTTCCTCACTGGCCTCATGGTAAGGGGATTTGCTTTTTCATCACTTCCCAAGTCAAAAGTAAGTGAGTTTGTTGTCTCATTATATTGTGAGATACTTAGAATTAGGGGCAAAGAGAAGGTTTGACTCTGAGGGCTAGAATAATATGACACAGACATCTAATAGGCCACTGAAGTCTGAATTAAGAATAAACTATATTCTTAATAAAGAAGTATTGCCAAGAAGCAGCTATTTAGCCTGACAACATCTCCCAGTCTCCCTTGCATCTAAGTGGGCCCTGTGTCTAGTTTTCATAAATGGAATGTGAAAGAAAATGGTATGTGTCATTTCTAAGCCACAGCTGTTAGGAAACAGGTGTGACTTCTTCATGTTGTCTTTCCCTGTCTGCTGGCTGCGGATAGAAGCCTCTGAGAACATAGGGAATACCAGAGCCACAAGATCAAAGGTGTGTGGGTCTCTGCATTACTACATGGAAGAAGGCTGTGTACCAGCAAGAAATAATTACATTGGACTGCTTCATGTGCACAAGATAAACTTCTCTTGTGTAAAACCACTGAGTTTTTTGTGGCAACTAATGTTACCTTCACTAATGCAGGTGAAGAAATCTTGCTGCTTGTCATTCTTGGAAGCGTCTCCTAATCTTGTGGACTAGAGAACTGCTTTAGTGGGTTGAATGGTACCAAGACCTTTTGAATTAGAGAAGTCTGCTCTACCAAAAGATCTTGTGTATAATGGATGCATTCAACACCTTCCACAAAGTGCTGACTACAAAACCTTGAACATCTACAGCTAGGACTTCCATGGCATGTTTTGCACTTCCTGGGAAATGGCAACTATCTAGCAAATATGCTTGCTAAAGAAGCATCAAGGCAAGAAATGGAAAGGATTTTCACAATTCATTAAAGAATATTCTAGATGAGGAGCAATACTAGATAACTAAAAGAGTAGACTCTCATTGAAATAGAAATAATGAAAGAACTGGAAGAACTTCTTGGAAAAGAAGTGCTCTGATGAAGATGGAAGAAGAGTACTTAAGAAGACCATCCAAGTATTCTGGAATTAAAAAAAAAAAACAAAACTAAAAACAAACAAACAAAATCAAAATACTACCAAACTCAACAGATGGCTTGAAAAAGGAAGATAATCTTGGTGCATATCATGCAGAATTAATTTAATGGATCAAGGTTATTGCTCTACAATATAGAGCAAAAATAGAAATAAAATCCATTTAATTACAGAACTAATTCTGAAAAACTGAAATTTACATGGAAATCAAAGCGCTACTTTTATAAACCCTTTATACATCTGAGTATCCTGTTTTGCTTAAGGAATATTCCTTACCTCAGAGTTCTTAAAATAATCTGTTTTCTAATATGGCTATCTTAATTTTGGCATTTAATATTTTTAATGATATTTATATATATATTTATTTATTTTTACTTTCTGTATAGTGTGAGATAGGAGTTTAAATTTACTTTTTCTGCACAGATGCCAATGTCATAGCTCCATTTAGTAAGAAAACGATGCTTTCCCACTATTTGAAATGCAACTTTTATCATATATTGCATCCTCTGGGTATATATTTTCAGGACTCTTGTTCTTTTTTACTATTGTTTTGTCTATTCAAGTAGCCATAGCATGCTGTATTGATTATGGCATCTTTATAGACTTTTAAAATATCTGATGGGGAAAGTGCTCTTTTCTATTTTTGCAAAAAAAATTTACTTCCTATTCTTATTAATTTTAAAATCATTTGCCAGTTTACAACAGTCAGCACAAAACATTGACATTGTAACTGTTTTTAATTCTTACTTTGTCTTTTATACAATTTTGAAGTTTTGTTTATGAAGATACTGTAACTTTATTAAGAACTTGTTCTTATATATTTTGTATTTTATATTGCTTTGATAAATATAATTTTTTGCATGTCCACTAATAATTGGTTGTTATTCTAGTGAAATGCTATTGAACTTTTAAATGTTTATTTAAATCCAGCTACCATATTGAATTCTCTTATTGCTTGTTTGTTAAATTTGAAATAAAGACATTTTGTCTTTTTTCTTCCTAATATTTGTATCAGCCATACAATTTGAGAGTCTTATTTCATTAGCTAGAACTTCAAATGCAATGTTGAAATAATAGCGGTAAAGTAGGAGTCCCTGTTTCTTTCTTTGAATCAAAATGGCTTCATTGTTTCACTATATTTGGTGTTTACTATTGAATTTTGATAATCTTTAAGATGAATCTTGTAACCCCTATGTTAAATAGATTATTTAGCTGGTTGCTGAATATTATCAAATGACTTTTAGGTGTTTGTTGATATATTGGTTTTCTCCTCTTCTTTATTAGAGGAGGTTTTGGTATCCAAGAATGCAAGAAAGAAGTCAAGAAAGGAGTGGTCCTTCATATCAAAATATAAAGCCTGGTTCCTACCCTTGTGAGCCATTCACCAAGTAGGGGAGAGAAGACTAACATGTTTATATTGGCTCTTCCTAGGAACCTCTCAAAGTCTTCTTTCCTTAAGAATTTATCTTTTTTGAGAGCCAGTGAATGGAAACTGAGGATTAAGCTGTTAATAATAGCTGACATTTATACTGAGTTCACCATATGCCAGTTGCTATGCTAAGTATTTCATATACACATTTAAATGAGATTTTCTTTATATCCCTGTACCTGCAGGTCTGTCTCCTATAGAAGAGTGAGCATTTTCACAGAGATGACTGCATATTATTTTTCTCTGTATTCGTAATACCTAGCAACATGCCTGGCATATAGTAAGCATTTCACAAATGCTTGGTGGATGAATAAAGAGTGTGTATGAATGTAACCTAATTGGTGGTGAGGATAATCAGCCTGTTCACAGTACCCTGAGTCACAGTTCTTTTTATGTTTGTTTTCTGTTTCTATTTCACTATGGTTTTCCTCTGCTAATTCATCCTTGTGGTTAGTACAGGCTCTGGCTGTCACTTTACTATCCATGGTTATAGCCAGTTCTTATATTCTGTCAGCTAGTTATTCTATGGGAAATCTTTTAATCAGGATTCTCTTTGTCTGCACTGAGATGGCTTATACCTTCTGACACATCCCTTTTCACTACTACAGGGCAATGCTGTCGGCTGTGTGGTGTGGATAGTAGGCAGCACATCCCGTCAAGGTAGATGAGCCAGGATTTTCGGTTTGTGTTTGTAGCATCTATGGGGGTTTAGCAAAGCCCCTTACAGACCACTGTGATGAGAGGAAAGATAGAAGACTTCCAATCTCCCCTCTAGCTCCAGTCACAGCAACTCCACTGCTATTTCTTTTACATATTCATCTTTTGAGTGAAATACTGTTATATATGACCTATTTGAAAATCACTGGGTAGAAAATTCTAGAAAAATCCACAGTTTAGGCTTCTATTCTTTTTAAAATATCACTGTAGTCTGTAAGTAGTGGAAATAGCCATGTAAATAACTCATCTAATGTGCCCTTAACATTGGAAGGTGGAGGCAATATAGTATATTTTTGAAAATAAATCAAAACAAAACAAAACAACTTCACCCTCAAAAAAACCAAGCAAACAAAAAACAAAGCCAAAATCAGACGTGGAGATAAAGAGACTTTTATAGACTGGTTAGTCTCAGCAATAAATCCAGAAGGAAGTTCTTTACTCTGGGTTTGAGAAGCCTATAGCAGTCTACACAGAGACCATTGTTGGGTGAGGGAACTCTACTCTTTTGGGCTTGTCCCTTTAGCTTCTCAGTGGGTGCCAGAGGCCTATGGTCTACACAACACAGGCATTGCCCTTTTTTATTTGTGGCACCTCTAATTAATTCCTTCCCAACAGGCTTTGTGGTTTCTTAAAACTTTTTGTACCTTGCCCCCTGCCTGTTTTGTCTTTTCTCTATGTCCTTTGGCCCAGGTTGCCATTTGTTAATTTACTTGGATGGGATTAAGGTCTTCTAATCCATTCCATGGATAAAGGCAATAAAAAAGCCTAACCTCATGGGTCTAGTCTCAACATCAAGCATTATAATGTAAGGTCCCAACTCTGGAATATAAGCTCACTGAGGTCAGGTGTTTCAGTCTGATTTTATTAACAAATGTTCCCCTACATTGGGGTGCCTGACTGGCTCAGTCATTTGAGCATCTACCTCTTGATTTCAATTCAGGTTGTGATCTCAGGGGTTGAGGGATTGAGCCCTGCATCAGCTCCATGTTGGACATGGGGCCTGCTTGAGGTTCTGTCTCTCCTCACTCTGCCCTTCCTCTTCTCTCTCTTAAATAAATGAATAAATAAATAAACAAATAAATAAATATTTCCCTGCCTTTTAGAGCATTGCTTGGTAATTCATTTAGTATTTATTGAATGAATGAGTGAATGAATGAATGAAGCAAATGCCCATGATACAGTCGGACCTTCTATACTGCCAAGACTGAATGTTTCTTTGGCTTATCCATTTCTGTGTTACTAATTATGCTAAAAAGATTTCTTTGCTTTTAGAAGTGGTAAGAGAAGATCCTCTTCTGTGTTTCTGTTTTCATAGGTCTACTTTCTGAAGAAAAAAATAAAAAATAAAAGCTAGTATTTTCTTGTTTCAGAAAAAGGGAGCAGGAGGATACCTACAATTCCTTTCACTCTCTCTCCCAGAAGAGCCCTTTGTGGCCTCACACATGGATTGTTTGCTTTGCCCTCTAGTTACCAGCAGGCAGAGAGAGCTTGATGTTAATCACTGTATTCTCCACATCAGTCTCCACAAGTAACATCCTTCCTGGCATGCCTGATTCCTCAAACTGCAGTTGATTTGGGGACATATTTTCCATTGGTCCCTTGAGGGGAGTTATCATTTTCTACTCTACCTGTGGTACAACTGTCCATCCCTACCCTGCTTAAGGTATTTGGTCCTCCTTCAATTATATTTTCTGTGTCTTGATGCCAGTGGCATGACCCACAGATTCAGAATCAGAGTGTCCAGCTTAGATCCCCATGTTGGTATAACGAATGTGCCGCCTCTCTTGGACTGTTTATTATCACTGAGCCTCCTCCCGCAACAAACCAGGGGACTCCAACATCTAATAGTTTCTCATCTCCTTTTTTCCTCATGGTTGTTGGGCTCCTAGTAGACCTCACTGGGAGCATGTAGGGTTAAGGCAATCATGACCATTAATTCCAATGTCTGTTTTTCACAGGTACATCAGTATTGGTCTCCAACTGCATTTTTTAAAATAGCAGAGATCCTAACTAGTCCACTGATGAATGTCATACATTGAGTCCTCTTCCAGAAAATTTCTAGCTTATGCTTTTTTGGTACCTCCAAATTCTGTAACAAGATCCAGTTCTGGGTCAGCCGACACTGTAGCTGAGCACTTACGTGTCTGCATATATTTTTCTATTCACAAGAGTCCAGAGGCTAACTTTAATGGTCCCATTATTGCCTCCAATAGTTGCATTTTGATCATTCTCGGGTTGTCGAAGGCCTGTCTCATTGTGAGAGGTTTGTTGATCCAGAAATCATTCTTGATAAAATGCTAATGACATCACGCACTTTAAAATACCCTTAATTTTCGAAGATTGATGGAATGTGCTCTTCAAGTTATGGTTAGATTGGTCATTTAATTTATTATTTAGGAGTGCCTGGGTGGCTCAGTTGGTTAAGCGTCTGCCTTTGGCTCAGGTCGTGGTCCCAGGGTCCTGGGATCAAGCCCTGTGTTGAGCTCTCTGCTCAGCAGGGAGCCTGCTTCTCCCTCTCCCTTTCCCTGCCACTCCCACTGCTTGTTCTCTCTCATTCTCTCTAATAAAAAACACAGAAAAAAAGAATTTATTATATAGCACATGGTGCTTTAAAAGTGAAAGGGAGTGATATTATAATAATATTGGGTCAGAAGTTACAAACCAGGACAAATAGTCATTTTGGTTATTGCAGAAATCTCCTGTTGAAAAAGCCTGTCTCTAACTTATATCAACAAATCACTTCAGAACTCCTCTGAGTTCGTCTCTCGTCTTAAGGTTTCACTTTTTTCTGACGTGTGAATGTCCTTTCTAATATAATTCAGTGATCTGAATTCACCCACCCTTCAAATTCTTCATATTCTTAGTTCCCTTCTCCATCTTGGCCTTAGAGGTTGGTTAGGGCTTTAGAGGTGCCCTAAGCTTTCCATTGAACAAAAACCAGTTGACTAGAGAAATGGAGGCTTTCTTTTCCAATTTATTGTAGTAAGTCAGAATTTCACTCTCACTTTGTCCCAGTGCCAAGTATGGACTAGTGGTGGCTAGGCAGGAATGATGGAGACGGGAAAGGGAAGGACAGGATGAACAAAGGATGCATACCATTTAGTTACGTGTCAGAACCTATTATAGTCATGCTCTTGGCCATTGCCTGCATTGCCTCTCCCTCACTGCTCCCTTGATTACTCCAAGGATCACACTGAAGGGGAAAGGGAGGGTGTATTTAGAATACTCTCTCCTGCTCTTCCTTCATCCTGTTCACAAATGCTTCTCAAGTGCTGGATCTCATTAACTTTCCCAGTTCTTCATCATGGTCCTGAGTGGCTTCCATAGCAGAGCCTGAGTGGCTTCTCATAGCAGAGCCTCAAGCTTTTTCACATGCCTCACTCTGGATTGTTTTTACCTCACAAGAACTCCCTTAGCAGGCTAGGGGTCAAAGCTGGAGAACCTTCAAAGAATGAAAGTTTGGGGGTTTGGAAAGAGTCCCAGTTTTTCTTTTTTCCATATCTAGAACATGGTAGAGAAAATGTAGTTTTGGCATCCTAGTTTAGAATTCTGAGATGATTTTCTCATTGAAACCCCTTTATAACTGGTCATTTTGTTATAGAATGCTACCAGTAGTAAGTGCCCTTTGATAATGATGTTGGTGTTTAAATAGACATTTGTGTTCTTATTTGCCACCCTATTCACCAATTATGACGATATTCCTATACAAAAATCTGAGTTTAGCTCTCTAAGTTTGCTTAGATGAAATTGAAAGATATAGCCTATTTATAGTTAGCTCTATTTACACTTTTCACTGGTTGTCATTTGAACACATTCAGTTCCAAGCTGTTGAAAGTTACCAATGTTAATGATAATGATGAGCATTCATGTTTATTAAACATCCACCTTGTAGCTGGTGCTGTGCTAGTCACTACATTATCATTATTTTCCATACCCATACTGTGATGCAAGTATTATTTTTATGTTACAGATGAGGAACGTGAAGCAGGGAGAGGAAAAGTGAGGTGCTTGAATGGTAATGGGAATTTACACAGTGGTAAATGATGAAGCTAAGCTTCATGCCCAAACTTGTCAGACTCTGTAATTAACATCTTTCTACATGCCATGTGGTTACCTGTGCCCAGCCATATCTAACTATATTGGTATGCCTATCTTAGGTTATGAACAATTTTGAGTCATGCTGTACCCTATTCTGCAATTTTATTGGCATTTAGGCATATTAATTAGAACAATTGGATCTTAAAGCACTTAGGATAACTTTTTAGATCATTTGCATTTCTAAAGAGTGGTAAGTGAAGATGTCAAATAAATTATATATTCACATTAATTTCAATTTGCCTGTTGTGTTTGCCCCTCTTCCTTCTAGTTTTATATTCAGCGGAGCCAGCAAATATTGGATCCATGCTGATGACCAGCTTAAACTTTTTTGAAAGTGCTCTCTGAGTTTGGAGGGAATTAGAGAAGTTGTGGGGACAAAACATTTACCACAGAACTGATTTCTAAAGACAGGGTAGTAAGTAAGACTGATGTCAGGATTCTGATTAAAAAAGAACAAAACTGGGACACCTGGCTGGCTCAGTCAGTGGAGCGTCCAACTCTTGATCTCAGGGTTGTGAATTTGAGCTTCACAATGGGTATAGAGATTACTTTAAAATTAAAAAAAAAAGAAAAATCTGAAAAAACAAAAAAACACCAAAAAAACCAAAAAACCAAAGTCCTTTCTACTATCATGATGGCTGTAATCAAATAGCTTGCATAGCTTAGATACAATAAAGGTTCATTGAAAGTCACCAGAATGCCAGAATGACTCTGACATCAGTATTTTTCATGTCCTTCTCAACCCAATCATAATTCTTGTGGTACTTAAATTGCATAGAAATATATTTTTCACACTGTCTCTAAATCCTGGTTCTCTTTTTTGTTATCTTTTTTTATTTCTCAGTTAAAATAGAGTGGGTAAACATTATACAAATTCTGCCGTTGCAGAACATCTATTTTGAGAGTAATTGTGACGCTATGAAGATCCAGTGTTATCTTTCAGAATTTCATTTATATTCTGCCTATTCACACTTTTCCATTTTACTTTCTTTTTTCAAAAAAAAAAAAAGACATTAGTAAATCAAGAGAGCCATCTTGTCTTGTCTATATGCTTCAAATTAAGCTGTCAGCTATTGTTAGTAGTTTTGGTTGGAATTTTCTCTTCATAGAACTCTTTCAAGTTTGATTTATATTTCTTTTCAGAATTCATTTTTGAGATCAACCCTTCAAAGACATTGACAACAGTCCTTACATCAGCTAGTTTTCCAGAATATACTTACAACCAACCTTGATTACATAGGCATCAAAAAAATAGATTTCTAGTGAACAACTTGAAAACCACAAATAAAATATACATCAATGGATGATACTAACATTATAGGAAATATGCTAACATACCATTTTTTTTTTAACATACCATTCTATAGAAAGAATGCTCTGGGGACAATGACTCACACTGTACATTATGAAATCATGAATTTCAGCAGTTACATTTTCTGCGATTTACATTAAAACAGCTAAGAAAGAGTACATGTTTGGAAAACCATTTCTTAATGATCTGTTAGAAACATCCCCAAGCATCCTAATGTGTATCACATGTGGTTCAACTGAGCTTGTGAAGTTTGATGACACACAATTCTGAATTAAATGAGTGCCTCTAAATTTAGTCTTATTTTCCAGGTCTGCTTAAGGGGCAATTATTCTAAATATTATGGTTTAGGGAAAAAGCCTGATTAAATAAGTGTCTTTAGGAGGCTGAGAAAAACAAGCAGCCCGGTTTGTGAAGAAGGGACTTGGTTCAACAGGAATGGGTGAGACCCTCTTTAGTTTTGCCTTTCTCAATTCTGTCCTCAGTAGCTATCAGTATAATATAAACTAACATCTTATATAATTTTATAAACCTTAATGTGAGGGAAGTCTAACCTTTAAACACTCCCACTCCCACTACAGAATAAAGTCTACACTTCTTACAGTGGTACATAAAGTTAGTGATCTAGCCCCAGCCTAACTTAATTAGCCTTTTTGCTCACCACTGTCTTGTACTTTTATCAACCTATGCTGCTTATACTCCCTTCCCAATCTCCTGCCATTTCTTATGCCTTTGCCCTTATTGCCTCTTCTGATTGAGATACCTTTTTTCATTCTAATTTCTATTCACCTCACTGATGGATTATTTCAAGAGTCAGTTGATCTTCTATTGCTCAGGGTGGATTAACAAATGTTACAAATGGTCAACAAATGTTAACCATCACTCCGAGTGGATTGGACCGTCTTCTCTGATCCAGTAGTAAGGAATAACCAGCATCTACGGAACAACAGGGCAGGCTCTTGGTTAATTCTCTGTGTGTGTTTTCTTATCTAATTTCTATACCAAACCTATGAGGTAGGTATATGAGGATGGGTCTTATGTAATAATAGCCAGAACACAGATTAAGTACTTGTTTTTCACTAACTTTTGCTCCTTTGGCCTTTTTCTGCCATGTATAACTAGATCCTGGAGGGTAAACCTTGATTAGTTGTAACCTATTATGTTTATTCACTTCCCATTTTCAGTGACTGCTTGGGAAAGAACATGCAATGTGGTTATGGCTGAGAGCACTACAGGAATGACAAGCTGGGTTCCATTGTCTAGAGAGCTCACATACTCTATGTGAAAGTGTTTTGCACACTGTACACATTTTGGTTTTAGGTTATAAGTAACGGGAGACCAAAAGATTAAACAATAAAGCTTGTTACCTCACATCACAACTCCATAGATATGACTGTTTCAGATTTAGTTAATTCAGTTGTTCATAGAGATCAAAGATCCATTTTGCCTTTTATTTTTCTGCCCTGCCACCCTTAGCATGTCAACATTTGTCTTCAGGCTTGCCACTTCATACTCATGATACGGCTACCACAACTTCTAGACCACCTCCTTATACAGTGAAAGTGTAAAGGCTTGGGGAGAGGAAAAGTTCCTTTTAATGTCCTCTTTAAACATGGAGATAAACATTTTCAGAAGCTTTATAGCTTCTCCTGGGCTGGTCCCATCAACCAGAGAAGTACATCTCACACCATTCCTGAGCAGTCAGTGAAAATTGGAATTAAATGAAAATGACTGACCAGACTAATCAAGGTTTGCTCCCTAGACTTCTGGAGGAGTTGAGTTACCCAGAGACATGTAGCCATTCATCACCTGAATGAAATTGGGATTCTAGTGAGGGAAAAAGGAGCTAAAGCATGCATTTTTGTTAATGAGAAATACCTGCCTCTGTCCTATGCAATTTTGAGTTCTTATTTTTAATGTTAGTACTTTCATATTTAGTGTGTGTCAGTAGTTTCAGAAAGATTAGCCTGTAAGGTCATTTTAAAGCAAAGAATTAATTCCTTCCTTCCTTCCTTCCTTCCTTTTTGAAGGGTAATACTATTTCTTATTCTCTATTATAGGTTGCATTGCCTTAGATTCAAACTCCAAAAGAGTTGAGTGCAAGTAGTTTATTTGGAAGGTAGGGAAGAGTGGAATGTGATAGGAAAGCAGGGGGTGGGGAAGGTGTCTATGGTTTTATAGCTTATGGTGGGAATGCCATATGAAATCAGTCATAGTTTTGGGGGACAGAAGCTTAATGCCATAGGGACATTTTGGGAGAAGGTATAGAATTAGTCTGAGAGTCAGCCCACATGAGAAATAAGGGACCTGGGATATTCGTACCCCAATTTTTGTTGGTCATCTGTTGAGAAAATCAGTAGAGCATATTAATATCTCAGGCCCCCTGTGATGTAGCTTTTTGCAGTTTATGAGGAATCTCAGGCAAAGATATCAATATTGGAAATTAGAAGTCTCTGGGAAGTGATGAGCTCGGGGGATATGGGCTGAGGATCAATAGCAAGTACCACATCCCTTCATGTCCAACAGCATAAAGAGCAGAAATGTCAGAGAGCCTGCAAAACTATCGGGAATTGTCTTGCCATAAAGGAGAAGGCACTTCATATATATATATATATATATATATTTTAAACTTAGGTCTCAAAAGGGGTCATTTTTAAAACTGTGTGATTTGAATTTGTATTATAGTGAATTGTTCCCCTGCACACTGCTTACACTCAGATATACTGGCCAAAGAAAACTGATTTTAATAGCTCTAAAAATAGATGTTCTCACCTGCAGAATGTGTTTTGATACTTAGAGAGTAGCGTAAGTGTTGAGAACTTACCTTTAAATCATTAACTCTAGTTAACTGAATACATTTTGATGTTACAGGACTGGTTTAAATACTCATATCCTTCCACACTCCAATCTGATTAAGTGCATTGAGATATAATTTATCTTCAGTTTTTCAGTGTGTGTTTAATATTCTCATTTATTTCATTTATAACAGAATGTCAATTAATTATTAAATCCAAAGTAAGAGAATCATTGTTCAAACAAGCAGGCTATTCTTCATTTAACTCTTACAAATACCGCATCCTAGTGAAACAAACTTGTGTATCCCAGTAGCAAAAGTTTACATCACATACCCTTGCCTGGTAAAGTATTTTCTCCAGTTGCTTTTTTGTTATTTTCTCCTTTTATTTTCCCAAGAAAGCAAACAGTTAGCTAAAAGCACATGAAAAGCTCTGGGAATTGTTTTATTTTCCATTGTACTTGAGGGCAGGGAAAATGGGAGCAGGAGGGATGGGAAGGTATAGTGGGTTGAGCATTGTGCCCCCCAAAAAGATATGTCCTCTTGAACCTATGAAGATGACCTTGTTTGGAGAAAGTGTCTTTGCAAATGTAATTAAGTTAGGGATCTCAAGATGAGATCATCCTAGTTTAGGGTGGGCTTAACGTCAGAGGGAGATTTGAGAGATGGGTTCACAAAGAGGAAAAGACCATGTGAACACAGAGACAGAGGTTGGAGTGATGCCACTCCAAGCTGAGGAATGCCTAGAGTCATCCCAAAAGCTGGGTGAAACAAGGAAGGATTCTTCCCCAGAGCGTTCTGAAGGAGCAAAGCCTGGCGACATCTTGTTTTCAGACTCCTGGCCTCCAGAACTGTGACAGAATAAACTTCTATTGTTTTAAGCCACCAAGTTTGTGGTGATCTGCTATAGCAATCCTAGCAACTAATAGAGCAAAGATTTTTTTATTAGTGGTAGTATTGATAATGGAGGTGATACATTTATTTTTATTTTTACTTCTGTTTGTTTATTTATTTGTGGCTATGGTTTTATAGTTTACCATATGCTCTCATCCTTACAGTAAATAGTAAACTGAATGACTCAGATTAGTTAAATGAATTGTCCCAGCTCTGGCCATAAACACCAGATACAGAGACACTAACCCCTAGGGACCAGCTGTGTGCAGGAAAGGTTGAGGAGTTTACTCAAGCCTCGAAAAAGTGACAAGTCCTTTAGAAAGTTGTGTCTCTACACCCTAGATTTCCTCTTCTAAAGCTGGCCTTGTAAAAGCTGTGCCTCAGTTTTCTCATTAAAAGTTCCTCTCAACACTCCATGTTTACTGCATAGACACATTCCGATGAGTTCTTGGTTTTTTCTTTACTGTACGATGATTTCAGTTTGTGCTCATTCATTTCTTTATTGAATGGGCATTCACTTAATACCTGCTAAGGGCTTACCCCTTGCTTATTCCAGAGAACAACAGCAGTGCATATCATGATTTTAAGATCCAGGATTTCTAAGAAGCATGGCTTTGAGAGGAGGCACAGAACATCCTTATATAACTAATAAAATTTTTCACTGTAACATTTGTGCAGTATTAAGAGCTATATACTACATATATACTATGTAATATATTACATAGTATTATATATGTGCAAGTACTATGTGATCGAGATTGTTTTTAGTCATTCATTATTTGGACAAGTTGGCTTTCATTAGTTAAGTTTTTTGTTTCGTTTGCATTTTTTTCTTTCTAATGCCTTTTCTCTTGGTTAAGAGAATGAATCCTTCAGATGTGGTGACCTGGACACCTGTTGCCATTGGCATTTTCTTAGACTGTCAGCCACTTCATCTCTGCTTAAATGTACTGCATATACTGCTCACAGTACTGAATTATTGATGTGGACTTGAAGTTCCGGGTCTAGCTGATGGATCGGAATTAGGCTTTTGTAGCAGAGATTAAAGAGAAGTACACTGGATTTGTGGTTTGTCACTGTCCTTCTTGTTTTGTGGGAGGGACAGAAAGTTGTGAAGATGGGTTTAATCTGTAAAAGGCAAATAGTCACATGACTTACGATTATGTATTTATAAATCATTTTTTGTGATTTATAGAACACAAACTTTTTCTGTTCTATATCTATTTCATTAATTATGCTCTTTCCAGAAAAAAAGTTGTGTTAGTATTTTTAGTTGGATTTTTTCCTTTATGGAAGCCTTTTAAGTCAGATTTGTATTCTTTTCAGATTGCAAAAGTTAGAATGATACCCCTTTGGGAGCTAGTGAGTACTTCCTAGTTAGAAATACTTAAAACAGAGAATAAATGAATGATTTTATCTCAGAGTACTGTTACATTGGTGTGGACCATTAAAGGAACCTCCAAGTTCCCTTCACAATTTAAGATTAAGTCATTCTATTCTTGAATCAGGCATATTTATAAGGGTTACCTTCTTATTATTTTACAAGGAGTCCTGTCAAAGTCTTGGGCATTTCTTTGATTAATTTTCTGGGAGGCTGTGGTATAATAGTCATCAAAGTCTTGAATAAATAATGAAGAAGCAAGGCAGAATTAACTATGCACTGAGGTCATCCCAGAATCCTCCTTTAGCTGCCATGACTTTACCAAGATCTTCACATTCTTTGGATTGAATGGCCAGGTAGTGCTCAAGTAATTTGTACCAAGAAACTTACACATGAACAACTGAACGTGTCATACTGAATCCCAAGAAGGTATTCTAGAATTGAATTTGTGGGAGGTTTCATTAATTCTTTAAGTATATATATCTTTGTAGATAGAAAGTATTAAGGTTAGTAGCAATATAACTACTTTTGTTTATGGAGTAGTGTCTACCTATTAGAACATATGAAATTGTTTAAATCTTAGAGAAATAATCCTCTTGATTATTGGAGAGAAACATACCATGGCTACACAAAAAACAAGCTGGGACATGGCAACTCTTAGAAGTAAAATCTTTGAACTATATGTCATTGGAAGGAATTGCCTGTAGTTTCACAGGGATCTCATAAAAAGGAATCTTGCCATGATACCCAGCAACAACATACATATGTGCAATATAGACTTTTGGTGATTACCATTTAATATAAAACATATCTCTGTTACCATTGTCATTGCTTAAAAATGCACTATCCATTAAGATTATTGGAATTTAACTACCTGATATTTCTTTTCTTTTTTTTTTTTTAAGATTTTATTTATTTATTTGAGGGAGAATGAGTGAGAGAGAACATGAGAGAGGAGAAGGTCAGAGAGAGAAGCAGACTCCCCAAGGAGCTGGGAGCCCGATGAGGGACTCGATCTTGGAAGTCCGGGATCATGACCTGAGCTGAAGGCAGTTGCTCAACCAACTGAGCCACCCAGGCGCCCTAACTACCTGATATTTCTAAATTTTCATGTCTCAAGTGGAGAATTTCACTGAGTGTAGAAGAATGAAGACAAATGTATAGCATGAACAAACGAGAATTGAACTCTGTTTCATTTTATACTTGAGGAAGAGTAAGAAAAGCATATGAGAATCAATGATGTAGAAAACATACACGAGATAACTGGTAATTTATTCTTCGTGAGGAAAGTTTATCTTTATAAATAGGTATTAAAATGGTTAAATACATGTTGTTTAGTAGTAAAGTAGCATAATGATGGTGATGATGGATAATTTTGAACTTTGAACAAAAACTAAAGTAACTGGGGCTGAATACTAAGTAAAGTACTCTAGTAGTTTACTAAGTAGCTAAACATGACTGGTGGCCTTGGTGTATGTCTGTCTGTGTCTCTGAATTAAGTCACATTTCTTATTTTGTTCCACTTTTGACTGAAGGCGGATATTGTTGGAGAACAGATCTATTTGTGAAACCTTACTGGGAACATCCAAATTGGCAAAATGACTTGGTGCCCATCTGCAGTAAATCAAGAGGTACATCTGACTAGGTTGGGGCTTTGTGCCAATGCCTGTCTCAACATGTTCAGTTTTTAACTGAATTCTGTCAAAATTTTGAGTCAAATAATAATGTCACAGACATTTTGTACATCTTTCTTATGGACGTGTCTGTTTAACTGTGGATCTAGTCAGAAAGGTTCAGGGTGTCTTGGCCATGATATTAACTGAAGAGTTCCTTCTACCCATGGTAAATCTTCTCTCTCACCCTCTCTCCACCCCCCATGCTGGATCTTCTTTCAACTCTCATTCCACTCTGGAATTGATCATTGGGATGGTTGCTGGAGATCCTGCTCCACTGTGGAAGAGAGCTCACATGAGTATTGAGCTATTTGAGGGCATTAATTGGTATCCTAGTTTGGATTTCTCCAAAAACAATGATTTGGATATGATATTTACTTTATAATTTTAGGAAATAGGAGTGAATCAAAGGATAGCAAAGAATCCCCCAAAATGTTATTTCAATGAGCAAAATAAAGATATGGGTAACCGAGGCTCAGTTTTATGGGGGATCTTGGGTAAAATGACCCCTGAATTAATTGTTCATTCTTTATGCAGCATCCAAAATAATAATTAAAATGCATAAATCAAATCACACCACCGTGCCTAAAACCCTCTCCTGGAAAACCATTGCTCCTAGAGCAAAATCCTCTCTGTTTCTCCCTGCCTACAAGAACCCAGCTGTCTATTTGCCTGCTCTTTTCTATCCCCCAAGCCCTCATCTCCCACCTTTCTACTGTGGCTCTCTCAGCTCCCGTCACACTGGCCGACTTTCCGCTCCAGGGATATACTGAGCTGTTACCTTCCTCAGGGAGTGGATATTTTTTACTCGGTCTGCCTGGGGTTCTCTTCTCTCCAGCATTTTTCTAGCTGGCCTTGTTATCATTCAGGTGTCAGATCAGCAGCTACCTCCTCATGTTTATTATCTGCCTACATATTTATTATATGTCTCTGTGGCCCCATCTCCCCTCCAGATTTAGGTTCAATGAGAATCAGGACTTTGCACTTATTGTTTCATTACTGTATCCCTAATGCCTAGAACTTTCTGGCACATAATAGGTATTCATATTATATCATCTATGTAAATATCCTAAGTTACACAAAATTTAGCAATACCTGAAGTCAAGACATTTTTGTTCCCTGCTTATGTGACTCTGTTCACAATTATCTTAGATCCATTGTGTGTAATAGTTTGAGCCAAAGACATTCCCTTTCAAAATCCCACTTTTCTCTTATTTATGGAGAGGATTTTTGTTTTTGTTTTTGCAGAGACAGGTACCCACATATACACCTTCTAGCTGGCCTATCAAGTTTAATCATACAGAGAACTTTATAAATATCCTATTCTGCCATCCTCCCTTAACTCTGGCTTTCCCGGGGGAAATGGAAGAGGTAGCAGAGTGGGCTGCTGGTGAGAAAAGAGAGTTAGGAGGAATGAGGGAAGAACTTGTATGACAATGACTTGATTCCATCATTTAGGTAAGTAACAATATAAAAGCCCCGAGGAAGTAGCCACAGGGACTCTTAGAATTGGGCTCATTTTTGCACAGGTAGCTATATCAGCACTCATGCCACTAAGACATTTTATAAACTGTTTCCTCAAAAAAGGAATCATATCTAAATTTCCCTAGTGAAGAACTTTTTAAAAAAATTAGTAAGATGCATTTTGCAAAAATACCGTAAATGCACTATTTTTTTTTTATAAGCCTTGGGGACTGAAAAGTAATGCTGCTGGTATATTGACAGGTTGCTTAGTTTTCTTTTGGAGAAATTGGGAGCTCGGGTCTTTCTTTTGTCCACAAATATAGAGACAATAAATTCTCGTAAGGAAGGGCCTCATGTTTTCCACTGGGTAATGAAAGTTAGGCTGGGAGGAATGCATTAGACATAAGGGTAGCAGTTGCTAGTTTCTGGATGCTCAGTGAATCTACTTGGGGATCTTTTATCATTTGGACTTTAGCCATTCTTTTTAAAGGGTCCTAGTAGATTTTGATAACTCACAGAGATGTATAGTTTAGATCCAGTTATCTGTGAGGACGTAAATATTTCCACATTCATTTTTTAAGGAGGTAGGGGCAGAGGGAGAGAGAAAGAATTCCAAGCAGGATCCATTTCCAGCAATGATCCTGACACTGGGCTGGATCCCAAGACCCTGAGATCATGACCTGAGCCAAGATCAAGAGTTGAGGCTTAACTGATGGAGCCACCCAGGCACCCCTATGTTCATATACATTTTAAAAGAAAAGATATTATGGCAGTGTCCTTAAGTAATGACACAGCCATAGTTTTAATGTTCACCTGAGCCTAGTGTAGATTTTTAGAAGAGTCCCAATTTATTAAAAATAAGACTCTAGAACCAAAAATGACGGGACATCTTTATATTGCACTTGTTTGCATTCAGGACATTTTCAAATTAATCATGTCTGTGAACTTGGTTATGTTTATTACCCAGATGGTATTTTACCACATGAGCAATTAATATAATTGGAGACTATGAAGTGTTTATGTCAAGGCAAGAAGCAGTAGAAGCTTCAATGTGGTAACTTTGCAGACAGCTGAACATATTTTACTGTGTGCTTCCAACCTTCCCTTCTCTTGCCCTTCCCTTTCTATTTTTATATTTAAGAGAGAAGAAAGGGAGTTCACAAAGGCACTCAGAAACTGGCAGTTTCTTGTAGAATGTGGTATATTTCTAATTTCCATATATTTCCTTCAAGTGGAATGGCCCCGGGAGCACAATTACCTTCAGTCTTGACAGGTTTGAAAGAGGCAAATTCTGCCAGTTTCTGATTGAAATGTTAAACGGACTTTTCTGAAACTGGCATGATGGGTGACAAAAGACAGAGACATTGCTGGGTCAGGTGAAGTTGTTGCCATAATCCCTTTTCCCTGTTTTGAGCTCTTGAGCAAGAAAATCCTGTGTCAAGGTATATTAGCACCACCTGCTATCAGCACTTTAAAGGGGTTGCCAACAGACAGGCTAACTTTCAGGATCGTATTCTCTGTTCAAAGGGGCTCAAAGACAGAAAACCAGGCATGGTTTCTGAAGACTATATAATATGCTCACATTTTCACTTTTCATCTAGATTTCATTTTCTTATATGAAAATGATTTGCCAACTGTCCGTAATTAGACCTTTCTTACTCTACATTGTAATATATAGTGTTTGTGAATTCTGTTGATAGGAAATATATTCCCTCATGTACTGAATGCATTCCAAAAAAAGTGTATGTCAAAAATTATAAATCATATTATATCTTAATTATAGAATTGATGTCTCTGAATAATAGGCTTATGATAAATCCTTGATAGAATTTTATATTTTAAAATATCAAATAATGTATTATTCTCTCAATCTGGATATATTTTGTATGTATATATTTTTAGGATTTCATTTACTATTTGAGAGACAGACCACATGCAGGGGGAGTGACAGCCAGAGGGAGAATGAGGCTCCCTGCTGAACAGAAAGCCTGAAGCAGGGCTTTATCCCAGGGCCCTGGGATCATGACCTGAGCTGAAGACAGCATCTTAATCGACTAAGCCACCCAGGTGCCCCTATTTTGTATATACTTTATGTGAGAATAGGGATGCTTAAAGGGGAGCACACATATATTAGTTTGTATTTAGTGACAACCTTTTGCAAGATGGATTTGAGGTTCCATTTAGTCTGGCAAGTTCTTTCTCCATGGATCCCTTCTTCTCCAGGATTCAGATTCTTACTTGCTTTCAGCTCTGTTCAGATGTCATCTTGTCAGAAAGGTTTTCTCTGGCCACCTTATATAATCCTCTCACCCCTATCCTGCTCTACTTTCCTCCCAGCACTCACGGTGCTGGTATAGAATGTGGTATAAAGCACATTATAAATTTATTGTCTATCTTTCCCGAACTCAATTCCATGAATCCTGGGTCTTTATTTTAGTTACAATTATATCAGCAGACCTAGGACAGTGCTTGGTGCACATATGCATACTCTATACATATCAGGTGAATGAGTAAGCGAACAAATGAAGGACTGAGAGGGAGTGGCATCTGTAAAACTCCCAATTTTATCTGCCCCGTTTTGTGAGAGTGTCTATGGGTGTATTTCCTGGGGAAAAGGAAACTGTATTATTATACACTTCTTGTTTCTCTTGATCCTATGATAGCTGTTATAATAGAATCTGGTATATCTAACTGCTTAAGTTCTAAACTTATACTGGTAAATACATTCTTTAAATCTTATGATTCTGAGATTCAGTCATTAACTCGAAGAATGATCTGATCATAGTAAGTATATATTACTTTAGAGAACTACAAGTCATGAAATAGTGTGAAATTCCAAGCAAGAGAAGGCTGACTGAGGGACTTACAAGCTCATATGACTGAACGACTTAACATTTTAAAGAGTTTTAATTTAATGTTAAGATTTTAGAAATTCAGTGTATTGCACATAAAAATCTGGATTTCCAACCTTTCTTGAATTATCTAAAGATCTACTGATGCTGGGCTCACAGGCTTGCATGACATCCGATAGCTGGAGCTGAATATTAAATGTGTTAACCACAGTTTCCACCACTCCCTTTTGTTGTTTCCTTACCTTACTCCTACATTTATCTTACTAATATTGGCACTGTTGGCATTTGGCTTTACATTCATGCTCTAAGCCAAGCTAATCCTTAAGCACCATTTCATAGGCTTGCTCTTTATGTAGTTGCTGAAATGGAGTTGAAAAAATTTATTGAGGTTAGGGAAAAACCAGTATCCTTTTTTTACTCTAAGCATTCTATGTATTTTGGATTGTTTTAAAGAAAAGAAAAGAAAGCCTTACCAAGTATTTTTTATTTTCCCTCAAAATAATCTGTAGCTCAGTGTTCTGTATCTTGAGAGAGATCTGGATGTTCATAAGCATATATGTGTGTCACAGCTGAGTGAGTGAACAGTTAAGATTTTTGTATTCCATGATATACAAATTTTATAAAATGAAAGCAAATATTATATTTAATCATATGGATATGGAAATATTTAGAGAGAATTTTTCTGGTGTCTTAAAATCACTCTGAAATGCACCCAAAACAGATGAATTAGTGAATGGATAGAGGGATGGATGGATG
The DNA here is from genome assembly GCF_020171115.1 of Neogale vison. Taxonomy (NCBI): domain Eukaryota; kingdom Metazoa; phylum Chordata; class Mammalia; order Carnivora; family Mustelidae; genus Neogale; species Neogale vison. The sequence continues at coordinate 39,759,352 of NC_058098.1, forward strand.
CATAAATGCATGATAAAAGAGGCATAGTAAAATGATTATTATGGTAGAATCTAGATGGTGAGTATATGGGATTTCACTGTACAACTCTTTCAATTTTGCTATATGATTAAAAAAATTTCATAATAAAATGTTGAGAAAATCTCAACTGCTGCTGAATATGACTTATTTGCATACTGTTTCTGCTTTTTGGAATTTTTTTATTGTTTTCAAATTAAAAGTAAACAGCAATATTATTAGCAATGGCCAAATTGTGGAAAGAGTCCAAATGCCCATCAACTGATGAATAGATAAAGAGGATACCACACACACACACACACACACACACAGAGGAATATTACTCAGCCATCAAAAAAATGAAATCTTACCATTTGCAATTATGTGGATAGAGCTAGAGTGTATTATGCAAAGTAAAATAAGTCATTCAGGGAAAGACAAATACCATATGATCTCACTCATGTGGAATGTAAGAAACAAAACAGGTGAACATAAGGGAAAGAAAAAAAGAGAGGGAGGCTAAACATTAGAGACTCTTAACTATAGAGAACAAATTGAGGGTTGCTGGAAGGGAGATGGGTGGGGAGATGGGCTAAATGGGTGATGGATATTAAGGAGGGCACTTGTGATGATCACTGGGTGTTATATGTAAGTGATAATCACTAAATTCTACTCCTGAAACTGTTATTATACTAGAATTTACACTAAATAGAACTTAAGTAAAAAAAAAATCATAAAAAATGTGAAATTTTACACAATTAATGAAATAGGAAATTACTGTAATTTTTTTATTCTGCTTCTCTAGGATTAATTTTATTTTTCTATTTATTTTTATTTTTATTTATTTGAAACAGAGAGAGAGATCACAAGTATGCAGAGAGGCAGGCATAGAAAGGAGAAAGCAGGCTCCCCGCTGAGCAGAGAGCCCAACGCGGGCCTTGATCCCAGGACCCTGAGATCATGACCTGAGCCGAAGGCAGAGGCTCAACCCACTGAGCCACCCAGGTGCCTGTCTAGGATTAATTTTAAAGGAATTTCATAGTAAAAAACAAAACAAAACAAAACCCTGAAGATTGATTTGGAAAGTAATTGTGAAATATTTTTATTTTGTAGAAAATTATCCTCTTTAATCATTTTCTTATTCTTTCCTAAACATATTTTCACATGGCCAGTCATCTCAAATAGTATTCTCTGGGTCCCTTAAGTGACAGATCTTTTAAACTCTTATATGTGGGATATGAATTATTTTTAACTGATTATAGTTTCACTCTACACTTTTTAAGATGAAGTTAAGTATTTGATTGCTTAGTTCATAATACATTTTTTATAAATAATTGGTATATTGGTATGATTAAAAGTTTTATTTTTCCCGCACAGATTTTTTTCTTCCATATATTTAGAAATTTCCACTCTACAATTATAAGTAAGTTGTAGGACTATTAAAAGTAACTTAATTGTAAATATTAAGAGTGGCAAAGTGTTGTAGGCAATGACTAAGCTACCCAATCTCACGATATAGGCTTTACTTTTTTTTTTTTTTTTTTTTTTAAAGATTTTATTCATTTATTTGACAGAGAGAGATTACAAGTAGGCAGAGAGGCAGGCAGAGAGAGAGAGGAGGAAGCAGGCTCCCTGCTGAGCAGAGAGCCCGATGCGGGGCTCGATCCCAGGAACCTGAGATCATGACCTGAGCCGAAGGCAGCGGCTTAACCCACTGAGCCACCCAGGCGCCCTAGGCTTTACTTTTTGATTAAAGATGAGTTATTAGGGCAAATGTTTGGATGGTTAATGGGCAAGCTTGGCTACAAAGTCTTTAGGTAAAGCTATTTTCTACCTTTTGGAAAAGAAACTCCACTTGTTCTTTGGCAGAGTGATTAACATTTGCAGTAGGGTATCTTCAGTGATGTGAAGCAGATCTATGTACTAATACCTAGTGTTCTAAACTTCAGAGTTCTCCTTCTTCTGGATCACTCTAAATTCACTTTATTTTTTTCAAAATATTCAATTACTCTATCAAAACATCACTTACACTGCAATGTCAAACGTCTTTAAAGCATAGATCATTCTCTGTATAGAGAACATCATCAGGAAGACCATGGACCTCATAGCTCTCCTCATGATAAAATTTCTGTTCCTTACCAAGGGACATCAATCTTTATTGCATCCAGCTAGAGTCTTATTGAAATTTTCCCCTAAATATTTCCCTATTATTAAAATTTACTAGAACTCCGGTTAGTCCATTCAAGTAACATTCATTGAATGCCTATTAGGCTAGTTCCTGGGAATGCAGACACAATAAGATGCCATCCTTGCCCTTGAGAAGACCTCATGCATTTATGAAATGTTGTTGTGGCAAAAAGGAGACACAACCAAACATTTGATGGAGCAGTGTTCCAAATGAATTAAAATACTATCCATGTTCTAATGACTCATTTCGAAAGTATTTTTAGGTTGACAAAGATATTCTTGGACATTTATTACTTAGTAGTTGGAATAAAATTATTCCTTCTAATATTTTTCAGAAAATAGAGAAGGGCTCAACATGTGAATTTTGTTTTTAAATCATTTTATTTTTAGCTTCTATGGGAGGCAGCAGAATACTGTAGAATGAGCAAAATGAGTTTGGAATCAAACAGTCATGCCTTCTCATCTTCACTTATGAACTCAGTAATCTAGATCTCGGCAACTTGTTTAAGCCCCCATGCCTCAGTTGTGAGAGACAGGCAATATAGCTCCCTGTCATGAACACTAAAATATTAATGGAATAATGAAAGAAAGATTCAAGTCCATATAGCAGTAGCCCAATATGTGGAAAAGGGCTATTATTATTGTTGTCATGATGTTGAAGATGATGATAGTTTTAATTTGGGTACCTAGAGAACCAAACCTGACACAAAAATTATGCTTTAAGTAGCATATGTAGGAGGCAATCTCAAGGAACACTGGTAGTAAAGTGGGGAAGAAAAAAAAAGGGACAGAGAAGGAAGAAAGCCAATAAAATGGTGGACAACTGGAGCTTAAGTATGCTAGGGAGTACTGAGAGATAGTATATAACATGTACCTCAGGATTAATCTCACCTGAGAGATAAAGGAGATGAGGTGTTTACAGCATTTCCTGTCAGCCATTGCTAGAGGGCTGCTCTCAAGGGGGTATTAATTCCTTGGCATTTGCATCCTGCCACATTAATAGGCAAGGTGGTCTTTGGCAGGTAGAGAAAGCCTTCAGTTGATGATTCAAGTGTTGATAGTTAGAAGTCAGCCTGACATGTCTGAAATGGTCAAGCTGAGGTCATATGGACCAAATACTGATACAATCTTCCATATGATGATGATGAGACACACTCGATGAAGGGAAGGGGGGAGACTGTCTTTCTGTGAGAAATGAAATATAAATGGAGACGATTAAATGCAGGGAGAAGCCTGTCTAGGAAAAAGAAGCACTGTATGTCTGCATACCTGTACACACAATTTATCTGACAGTCTTGGAATTATTCTAGCCTTGGTCGATGAGTCATTTTATTGGGCACACATTTCCTCTCTACAGGTCTTCTGCCTGAGCCCTGGGTAGGTTTGGTGTATTACTGGTGGCTCCTTGGATCTGAGAACACAGTGTTTCATTATTCTGACCTCACCTCCTAAAGCAGTGTGCACTTCACAGCCAGCAACCTTGGTCTGAGGTGATCTAGTCATTACAGCCTGCAGGATCTCTTAGGAGCGATGATTCAACTTAACCCAAAGCTAATGAGCAAGAAGAAGCAGTTCCACCACTCCCTTGCATTGTTTGAGGAGCTATCCAACCATCTTCCAATTTAATTATGGGATGTGGTTTCTAGGCAGGAGAGCAAGTGAGATCTGCTTCTTTGCATTTTGTTTTGTTCATAACTGAATCATAGTAATTAAGCAATCATGCAGGGTGTAAGCAATAACTTTTATGAACATTAAGATAGTGTATTTCATAACATCTAAATGCCGTGTTTGTTGAAGTTCACTTTTGAGAAATTGTGGTAGTTAGGAAAACACTATTAATTTGAAGGTGTGGAGGAGAGAGATAAGGTACCTCTTCTAGAATTGTGTATGTTCCAGTAACTATTATCTTTGGGAAGCACTGAAGATGTCTTCTTTAATAAATCTCAGAAGCCATAAACAATTATTTACATACACAGGTGTAGAGATAGTTGTATACATATATACATATATTATTTCAGCCATGTCCTAGACACTTAACAAAGATGGAATTTCATTGCTCGGTTGCTTGCAATGTCAAAGACAAAAAGGTAAACTCCAACCAGTGTTCCTTTTAAATTCATAAGCATACTCTGTTTTTTATTTGAAAAATGAGAATAAGTTCATAAAGGAATGAATATATTAATAATCACTGATTGAGAATAGATCCCCCTATTAATTTTTGAAGCATGAAATGCTGTGCTTCCACACTGTGGAAATTAGGAGCCATTGAAACTGTCTTTAAATATACTAAAAATATGTCACAGATGGCAATATGAGAGAATTTCTATAACTTTTCTCGTATTGATAGCATCAACTGTTAAGCATTTCAGTAGCTATGACATTGGTGTAGCAGTAGGCATGTTGTTGACTAATATGTGATTCACCTAAATAGAATGAAGAGTCCTCTGGGAGAGAAAAGGAGCAAATGTTTTACAAATGTACTTTTCAACAGTGATTAGAAGATGAGCAATGTGTTGCTACCCTTCATAAGTGGTTCTCTTAATATTTTGACTGGCTCAAAGAAAAAAGATATAATCGCTATACCTTTTTAGGGAGTCAGTTTTAGGATAGTGAAGTGAGAAAACAAAGAAGAGATGATATCTTACTATCCACAGTTCCCACTGCTCTCACCTGCCTATAAGACAGATCCTTGTTAATCATCCCTACTTGGCTTCTTGCCTTTTTTCTCAACTCCCCTCCCTTCCTGGATGGCTTTCCATTCTTTTGGTCCCAGCATCTGTCCTTCAACCAATCCAAACATATATCTTTTTTCTTTTAATTTTTATTGTCCACAGGGTCACAATCATACTGCTCCTAAGTTGGATATTCTCTCATCATTACGAATAATAGCCATTGTTGCTAGGAAAAAAAAATGTATTTATAGAAGTGATCACATTGTTGTATGGTAATATTTCATAAGAGGCGTTCACCCAATAACTTCCTTTTCTGTGTCCTCCTTTGCACTTTGTACATCACTCCAGTTAAGTGATACGTTAAGCTGTATCATAATTGCTTGTTGTTTCAGTTATGTGTGCTGCTTAACAAACCTCCCCAATATTTGGTGGCTTAAAACAATAATTTATTATTTCTCATGATTCTGTGAATTAGTTGGCCTCAGCTGGGAGCATTTTCTTCCTCCATGGTATAGCTGAGTTCACTTATGCAGCTGCATTCAGCTGGGAGCTTGTTTGGGGCTAGAAAATCCAGGATGGCTTATGTCCCTCCAAAGTCTCCTCCATGAGGAGGAGTCTAGTCTGAACTTCTAGCATCACATCTAGGCTCTGAGAGAGGGAAGTTAAAGCTGTCAGTCCTCTTTAGCGCTACACTAGGAGTCCCAAATATTACTTCCAGTGCACTTGGTTGCAAACCATAAGATCGACCCAGTTTCATAGTGAGGGAAATAGACTCCAACTCCCGATGAGAGAAGTGGCAAAGTCTCATGGGAAAAGAACATGTGGGCAACCATTGGAGGGGTAGTTGGTGGCCATGTTTGGGGATTATCCCTATACTTGTATCAGACTTTCTCCCTAGACTTTGATTTCTTCAGAGCAAGGACCTTGTCTTCTTCAGATTTTTAGAATCAGAATATGAAAAATATTTTGCTCTTTATTTCTCAAATGAATAATTGTTTCACTTTCTCACCTTATCAGTAAACTTCAATGAGAAACTCAGTTTTATATTCAGATTGCTGATATGAAATAATGCTACTATATCTTGATTTTTTTCTCATTTTTTAATTTTTTTATTATTTATTTATTTATTTATTTTTCATTTTTTATTTTTTGAGTTTTTTTCTGATAGGTATCTAAAACATAACTACTATCTTGGGGTTTCTTTGTATAGAGAAATACACAGAGTTACAGATTAAAATCCAAGTGGTTCCTGGGAGCTGATTCCAGGAAACATAAACAGGGAAGTGAGGGGATTAAAACAGGGAGTGAATGAAGCTAAAAAAAGGGTGTCAAGCACGTAACTTGGAGCAACAAGGGGTTATTTCTATGCGGGGGCTCTGGGAAACAGTACAGACATGTGCCCCAGAGTTATTTTACCTGAGGGATGAGAGAGCTGGAGGACAATACTTTCTCACACTTATGGCGGTCCATAGACAAAGCGGACTTTGCCATGGGATACCATCGGCAATTGTCATACACACAATTCCTCTCCCCTTCTCTTCCATCCCTTCCTCAAAAGAAGGCTTAACTGTCTCACCAGCCTTCCTTTAAGGACCCTGTCACTTGGCAAATTCTCCTCCTACCAGATTGTTTTAGCTAAAAGAAGTACCACGAAGAAGAAAAACTCACTTTTTTTTTTTTAAACCCATCACAGTTTTAGGTCACATCATAAGAGATCCTTAGATTATATTCACAGACAGGGGAATAGCAGATCCATGAAGCACTACCTAACCCTGATGGCCTCTCATTTTTAGAAGGAAACAGGAGGGCTCACGTCAAGATCTGAGAGTCCTGAGATCCAGCCCGGTTTCAGACTCTGTGCTCCATGGGGAGTCTGAGAGTCCCTCTCTCCCTTTACCCCTCTCTCCCACTCAGGTGGGCACATGTGTTTCCCTCTCTATCTCTAAAATAAATAAATACATCTTTAAAAAATAAAAATTATTAAAAAAATAAAATAAAACATCATGCATAAGGCAAGGGACTCTTCCTGGTAGGAAAATTGGAGGAAGCCAATATCATATGGTGAATTAAGACTTACATGAGAACTGGAAATAAGGAGGAATGACAGAGCACGGTGAAAGGTGTTGACTGGGATCTTCTTTTTTTTTTTCCTTTTTTTCCAATTTATTTATTTTTAGAAAAACAGTATTCATTAGTTTTTCACCACACCCAGGGCTCCATGCAATCCGTGCCCTCTATAATACCCACCACCTGGTACCCCAACCTCCCACCCCCCCCGCCACTTCAAACCCCTCAGATTGTTTTTCAGAGTCCATAGTCTCTCGTGGTTCACCTCCCTATCCAATTTACCCCAACTCCCTTCTCCTCTCTAACACCCCTTGTCCTCCATGCTGGGATCTTCTAATCAGTAGTTTCATTTTGAAGAATAATAGAGCTATGGCTTCCTCACCTCTTAGTTCCAACTGAAGACCTGTAACAAATTATGTTGTTTTTTCAACGGCTCATACTGACTGTCATGCTGTCTTCTTATACAGGAGATACTCAAGTTGGAGGGAAAAAGAACTAACTTCTTTTTTTCCCCTTTTCACTCAGTGTAGTTGTTACTAGCTTTGAATGAGTAACTTTTGTAATAGAAGGCCTCTGTAAATGCAGTAGAATGCTCTTTATGTATAGTTCTGTGCTGCACATTTTTATTTTGTGGACTGCTGTGAGAAACATGAAAATTGGGATTTTATTTGTCCTAGACCTCTTATGGAATAAGGTAGTAGAATCAGTTCTTTAATGCAGTGTGTAGTTTTAGACTATAATGTAAATTAAATCAACTTGTGATTCAGTGATGCCTTTATTAGTTCTCAAATATTGATTCAAGTAATGATATTAAATTATGTATGGTTGAAAGATAAGTCTTGCTTCTACCATACTACATGAATGCCATGAAAATGTTTTCCTTTTCTTGCAGTAAAATTAGAAGTAGAACATAGGTAAAACACAGCTCTCTTCACACCTTGTAATTTCTGATTCTGTAAGTTATGTTGAGTAAAGAGAAGACATTAAGTTGACAATAAACTTTGTTTATAAATATGCCAGATGACTAGGGTAGAGACTGACAGGGTGATCAGTTCTGCCACTGCAATTATTATCTGTTACAAAGATAGCTGAACTAAAAGAGAATTATTTCCTTCCATATATTTTGAGGTGGATTACCACTTGAGACAACACTATGTACTTGGATTACTTTGTAAAAGAATACATGAGAATAGAGTTTTATATTTTTTGAGTAAAATTGAAATAATAAGGGATGAAAAGGAAGCTTAATATTCTCATTTAGATTTTAATCATGTTAAACTTTGAGGTTTTTTTCTGAGATGTTATACAATTACTGCCATAAAGTTGGCTATAATTTTATATTCTTTTCTATGTATAACAATATTCTTCTGTATTTTTTAGAAGACTATGTATGAATAGATATGTATAGAGTTATTTTAAAGCCGAAACTTCATTTTTCTACCTTATTTTGAATTGATTCATTGAATTTGTTTTCAGGATGGCACTGAAGGAATGTTGCCTTTAAAAAAAAATGTTTAATTCCTTTAATACTTTTCACAGATAGATACATCTGCTTATCTTTCCCCTTAAATTGATTAGGGAGCTTGGAAACTATGAGGGCCATGCTGAACTTAGAACATCTGGGTTTTATTCTTTGTTTCATTTGACCTTGGAATGATGCAATGGCTCTTAGATTTTCTTCTCAAAAATAACTCCATCTCTCATTCATTTATATTTTAGTGACACATTGTGTTTTCTCTTAATCTGACTGACATATCTTTTAATCTTTATACAAAGTAAAATTTAGATTACTCATATCCTCTCAGAGGAGGAGTGTGGATAAGGGCCATAGAGAAGACACCTGTTTTTCTCAGGAAAGTAGCAGATAACCACACCTTACTCCCTCCCCAAAGAGATTTAGCCATAAGAAGAGTAAGGTGCACATGGAAAAAAAGGCCACATTGTATAGGATGGAGGATTTCAAAATTTGTTGGACTTTAGTGTCAAGCAGAGAGGCTTGCTGAAAATACAGATTCCAAACTTACTGAACCAGAATTTAGACTTCTAGGGCATGGACAGCTGGTTAATAACCATCAGAGGTGGTAGCATATGAGTCAGGACCTAGCCCAATTTGAAGTAACATATTGGGAAGCTTTCTTGCTAACTTTTTTTTTTTTTTATTAAGATTTTATCCATTTATTTGACAGACAGAGATTACAGTAGGCAGAGAGGCAGGCAGAGAGAGAGGAGGAAGCAGGCTCCCCGCCGAGCAGAGAGCCCGATGCGGGGCTCGATCCCAGATCCCTGGGATCATGACCTGAGCCGAAGGCAGAGGCTTTAACCCACTGAGCCACCCAGGTGCCCCTTTCTTGCTAACTTTAATTCTTCCATTATCTGAATCATTTCAAAATTTTGAAGCATGGTTTTCCATCTGTCACAGTTTAAGTGACTATTGAATATTGAAATTCCTGGCCCTGGATGGTAGTAAGATTCAGCTGTCCACAGAACTCGGCTTTCTTGAATGTCTCATTTCCTCATGTCCTGTACAGCTGTTTCTTTGTCCTTTCATTTGCCACCTTAATATCTGTTAGCTGCTATTATTTGGGGCTTTTAGTACTCCTTCCATGTTCTTATACTTTTCTGCCTTTTTTCTTTAGCCCTTATAGGCAGTGTTTCTTCTATCTCAAGGGCTTCCTCTGAATCATCCATGATTTGTAGATCACCCTTTGGGAAACACCAAGATTCTCAGAATGTTCATTTCTCTGCCATTATATGAGCGAAGGAATGGCTGCTGACATTTCCCTCGACATTGGAGGGTGTGTATAGGCTAGATGAGAAAATGGTTGTTGAATGAGGAGTTTTGGGCTATTACTGGCACTTAGCTGGGAAGCTGAAGGCTGAGAAGCTTAATGATTTGCTAGGGCTGTGCAACCCATCATTGTTAAGCCATGATTACAACCTGGAGAATTTGGGTTACTTTTTCAGAGAACATTCTGTTGGATAAACTGGACTTATTATTTGAAGTGTTCCATATCCCTGTAGACCAGAGAGGTAGAATTTATGACAGCAGTTTGATCTTCAGAAACTCCACTTAACCCAGAATTACCCTTTAGTTTACTGAACGCACTGGGGAAAATGGAGCGATGAGCAAGTATTTAATTAATGAGATTCTGTTGCTTATCTGTAAGGGATATGGTGTGGGGGAATCTTCACTTTTACATGTGATATAAAAATTCCTTTTAATCCTCAAACAACTCTCAGGAAAAAATTGCAGAATTAAAATAGAAGTTCTTGAGATTTGTCCTTAAGTATAGATTTAGAAAAAGTATACTTGGAATTTGATGACTTGTAGAGAAAGTTTATGAGGAAGGTTAGAATTTTTATATTTATTAAAATTAAATACATGTGTGCATTTTGAAATCAAGCTTTTATTTTTATTTTTTTCCTATACATTTGATAGAGAGATTTCCTTAGAATAAAAGTGGGTGACGGGACGCCTGGGTGGCACAGTTGGTTGGACGACTGCCTTCGGCTCAGGGCGTGATCCTGGAGTCCCGGGATCGAGTCCCACATCAGGCTCCCAGCTCCATGGGGAGTCTGCTTCGCTCTCTGACCTTCTCCTCGCTCATGCTCTCTCTCACTGTCTCTCTCTCTCAAATAAATAAATAAAATCTTAAAAAAAAAAAAAAAGTGGGTGGGCATCTGGGTGGCTCAGTGGGTTAAGCCTCTGCCTTTGGCTCAGGTCATGATCTGAGAGTCCTGGGATCAAGCCCCACATCCGGCTCTCTGCTCAGCAGGGAGCCTGCTTCCCCCCCCTCTTTCTCTGCCTTCCTCTCTGCCTACTTGTGATCTCTCTCTGTGTGTCAAATAAATAAATAAAATCTTTTAAAAAAAAATGGGTATGTTGTTCCTTGGTTGGTATTCTGCATTACAGAGTTGGGATTCTAACCCTTAAATTAGAATTTGGAAGAATGTCAAAGCCAAGCTTGGTGGTCCAAGAGGTATATGTGAGTTCTAGGTCCACTGCTTTGAAAGCGAAAAATCAGGGTGTCAAATATATACTTACTCAACATTTCCTGTGAGCGAAGTTACTATGAAAGGCACTTTATATACTTTCATTTAACAGTTAGAGAATTAACAGCTTTAGGAGCCCATGTGTTCTGGACAAAAAAACTGAGGTTCTGAGATGTTAAGTAACTTATCCAGTGTGGAACTGAGATCCTAAATCAGGTTTATCCCACCCAAAAACACGTAGTCCTCTTGTTCCTAAAAAGTAGCGCATGTACTCTGCATTTCATCAAGTGTCGGCACCACAGACAGGACTTGGAAATGACATGGACACCTTCTGTTACATACACAAAGCTCTGCCTACATCATGTACTAGCTTACACGACTGCAAAGGCCCAAATACAAACTGTGGGCACATATCCCTTTGTTAGCACATTTTCTCTTGCATGGTTATTCACTGTGAGGATGTGATGGGTTGGGACTCTGGGTAGAAGCTGCTGCAATTAGTTTTGCCTCAGGTAGAATGCTGACATCAGTTGTAATGAGATTAAAATCTTCTACTCAGCTGTTACTTGAAATATTCTGTTGTGTTCTCATCCAACTGTTTTAACTAATTGAAGTGACTTAACCATATAATTATTTTCAAATGTTTACAATTACTTTTAGATAAATATAAATGAATGTTTGCCTGCATATTAACAGCAAAGGGAATAATTTGGTGTCTTTACCCAAATAGTCTAACCCTCCTAAGGAAACATCAGAATGTGTCAGTGGAATTCAAATGACATAAATAGCATTCTTAATACTAAATGAAATATTACTTTCAGTTCCACTAGGATGGAGTAGCCCCATTCCTGCCAAGTACTCCCCCTTACAACTAAAATCCTCTAATATATAACATGACAAACAAACACAGGAGCTCTTTGAAAGATCAGACAAGAAGGTGAGCTGCCTCAGGATTTGAGGAATATAGCAGTGAGTTCCTTGGATTTCTTTAGTGTTTCTCATATCTCCTGGATGGAGTACTCCAGAAGTTTCCTGTCCTGGACCATCAACAGACACAAACCCAAAATCTCCAAGAAAATTCTTGTTTCCCTTAGCTAAAGGACCAAGAAAAGACCGAACAACAACAACAACGACGACGACGACGAATTGGTAATATCTGCCAAATATGAAAAAAACCATACCTTGTCCGTTGTCCTTGTTGGTTTCAGGGGTACTGAGCAGGAAATTGATTTTCCCCCATGTCCACTAATTGCTGATACTATTAGACTGTGATAAGGTACATGTGTATATTGTATCACATATATAGGGGAGACACTAAGAAAGTGATAGAAGGAAATACACTTAAAAAAAAAAAAACCCGCTATAAATAAATCAAGAAAGAAACCTTAAAAGTGATCAAAGAAACACAAAACAGAAAGCAAGTTATAAAATGACAGACTTAAGCCCTAATATCAATAAATTACTTTAATTATAAATAGTCTATAGAAATGCAAGGAACCCAGAATAGTTGAAACAATCTTAAAAAGGAAGAACGAAGTTGAGTACTTAAACTTTCTAATTTCAAAATGTATTACACTAGTATAGGGATAAATATATAGACCAATGAAATGAAATTGATAGTTCAGCCAAGGCTATTCAATGGGGAAAGAATAAGCTTTAACAAATGGTATTGGGACAACTGGATATCCACATGTGGAGGAATAAAGGTAAAACCTCTTCCTTAAACCTTACATGGAAGTTGACTCCAAATGGATCATAGATCTTAAATGTAAGAATGAAAGCTATAAAACTCTTAGAAGAAATCATAACTATAAAATTTGTGACCTGTGTCAGGCAATGAATTCTTAGATGTGACACCAAAAGCGTAAGCAACAAAAGAAAAGACAGATACACACGACTTCATCAAAATTTAAAACTTTTGCTTCAATCACACCACAAAGAAAGTGAAAACCAACTCACAGAATAGGATAAAATAATAAAAAAAGACAGCGGGTGAGGGTTCTGAATATGTACACACACCCACCCACACCCACATACCCACATACAACTCTTCAGTGAAATTATTTAAATGACCAGTAAGAATATGAAAAGATGCTGAACATTGTTAGCCATCAGAGAAATGTAAATCAAAACCATAATAAGATTCTGCTTCTTATCCACAAGGATAGATAGCTATTATCAAAAAATAGATAATAACAATTGCTGACTAGGATATGGAGAAATTAAAGCCATCAGATGTTACTGATGGGAATCTAAGAATGGTGTGCCTAGTTTGGAAAATGGTATGACAGGCTCTCAAATTGCAAAGCATTGTAATTCTATTCATAGGTATAAACCCAAGGAATAAAAAGACATATATTAATACAATAACTTGTACATGAATGTTCATAACAACATTATTTGTAGTAGATACCAAATGGAAATAGTTCAAGCATCCATCAGCCAATGAATGGATTAAAAGTTTTATATGCAGAAAATGGAAAAGCTTATCCATAAAAAGGAAGGAAGTCCTGAATCTTGTAAGATGGATTAACTTTGGAAACCTTATGCTGAGTGAAAAAAGCTGGTCATAGAAGATTACATATTGTATAATTCCATTTCTATGAAATGTTCCCAAATAGGCAAATCTATAGGTACAGGAAACAATCAGCTGATTTCCTAGGACTGGTGTTGGGGTAGGGTAGTTGGGATTGAGGTGGGAGTTGAAAGAAAACAGAGAGTGAATACTAGGGGTAGGGGTTTCTTCAGGAGATGAAGTAAGTATTCAAAAACTGATCATGGCAGTGGTTGACATGCCTATAAATATACAAAAGCCACTGAATCGTAGACTTTAAATGAGCCAGTTGTATCATGTGAATCATAAAACTGCTAAAAATATAAGTTGTCTATATAAAACAAATAAAAAACAGATTCTGGCAAAGTGAATAAAAAACATGATCCAATAATATGCTGTCTGCAAGAAATTCACTTTAAATATAGCAACAGAGGTTAGTTGAACATAAAAGGATAGAAAGGATAAAAAGGATAAAAGGATAGAAAAGATATACCATGCAAACAGTGTTTAACAAATAGTTGTTATATTAATATTAGATATAGTAGACTTTAGAGTAAAGAATATTATTAGAGACAGAGATGTTACTTAATTAAACAGAGATCAGTCTATATTAGGAAGACATAGCTATAGTAAATGTATACTCATCAAACAACAGTGCCTAAAAATACAGGAAGCAAAATGAAATATTACATGTCTCAGTTTAGTTCTTTAAACCTACTGCAACTATAATGATTGTTTTTTAATTACAACATAAATTTAAATCTAACATTTGTGCTAAGTCTAATTACTAAAAGAGCTGCCTCTGTCTTTTTACTCTTAAAATTCAAGATTGTATTACATATTGAAGTGTGTGTGTGTGTTTGTGAGGTCTTCGTGTATTTACATAAGATAGACAAAGCCTATGATTCTGTAATCATAGAATTTAGGGCTACATTGTAATTTTTCAAGCTTCCTTCTTTTATGACACAGAAGCACAGATTCACAAAAGTATAAAGTCAGTTTAATTCCATAAATATGTACTAGTAATAATCTTGATGCTCTAAAACCTTGTATCTGTTCCAAAGTGACTTTTTTTTTTTTTTTTTTTACTAATTGATATGACTGAGAAAGATCTCTTCTTAAAGAGAAAGTATGAACTTTAGAAGTAAAGGCAAATTTCAGTATTTATATTTGGGAGCAGTAAACTACCTGTTAGGAATATTTATCAAATGGAGGTATAATTGCCTGCTATCTCCCTGAACCTTATTAAGTATAATAATTGTGTTTTTTGAGTTTGCTTTTCTTAAGAGATATAAATTAAACATTCTAACAGCTTATTTTCCCCCAATGGATAATATAATATATAAATGTAATTTAGACAAATAAAGAATTGTATTTTATATAAATAAACAGGTGATAGCATCTGGTAATGTTAATACATGATCTATATAAATCCTATCCTGTAGAATAAATAACCTCTAAAACAGTCAGCTATGGGAGAGGATGAAGCTAGTATGCTTAGTTAGCTCCTTCCAGAGCCACCATCCCTCATTTTCTCATTGTTGGTTAGATTTTTGGTTAGAAATTTTATACATCTAGATTATATACTCAAATCTATTTACTTGATTTATTAGTTTCAAGCATTACTTCTTAACCTTTCTGTATGCAAAATTGGAATGTCAGCCCATTTACACTTTTCTACTTGTTCTTCTGGTTTGTTTTTTTTAACCTATATTATTATTTCTAAAAGTTTTAAGGCTTATCCTATTTGTATATTTTATAAATGTAATTTCAACAATTTTGTATTTTTTTTAGTTACATATGTTAAACAGATTTAAGGCTGGCCTCCAAAGCTTTTACAACAAGTCCTCCATTTTATAAGTTGACCAGGGTGATTTCCAAATATGTAAGTCATGCATAATTTGTAGATCCCTTTGGGGAGTACCAAGATTCTCAGAGGTTTTACTTGTGTCATCACATGAAGACAATAATGGCTGGTACCAGTTCCCTTCTCTGCCACTCTGGTGTCGAATAGGGTTCTAGGACCCACCTAATGCTGCAATTTGGAGCTTTTTCTTTCCTTTATTTATTCACACTTCTCTTTGTTTTGATCTCCTAAATATGAAAATATTTTAGTAGCCTGTGTATTTATGTGTTAAGTATTCCAGCTCTACTACTTAGTTCTTAATAATTAATATTTACCTGTGCTTCTGACCAGCCAGATTTTTCAAGCAAGAGAGGAGAAGCCCCTACTATCTGTTTTACCCTCTCTAGAGAGTTTTAAAAAACAAGGGATTGTGGCGATTCACAGACCTGTACCCCTGGGGATAAAAATATATGTTTATAAAAAATAAAAAAATTAAAAAACAAAACAAAACAAGGGATTGTTAGGATTAAAGGCAGTTTTGACACGTTACAAGAAAGTGGTGAGTTTGGTGGCGATACTAGGCAGGAAAAATTGTTTGCTATTAACACTTTGTTGCTTGAAAGTGGACAGCTATGCTTAATGTACATATACACACACATACTTATACACTGATATGTAGGAAATGAAAATGGGATCAAAAACTGACCTCTGGAATATTCAGATGCAAGCAGCATTCTGTGGCTGCCTCCCCAGGTGATCTAGAGACTGATAGAGGAAGTGCAGCTTACCTCGGGGATCCAGTAGTATAACAGGGAAAAATAGGACAATTTCAAACGTCACAACTCCTTCTATGAATGATAACCATCCAACTTTATTATTTAAGTGATAAAATTCATCCTACACTTGACTGTCATAAATGTGATTTTCTTGAGAATACTGTTATATAATGTGTTTTGCACCCTCCAGTAGACCCATGGGCATCAGAGTGCGTCACATTTTGTCTAAGCTATGTCACTGGCCACTTTTTGGCAGTATTGATTTCTGGTGAATACCAACCAACACTTATTTTAGCACTAATTGCACAGAGTCATTTATTTACAGTTTTTATATAATAGCAAACTAATAAAATATATTGAATTTTAAATTTTTTTTACCTCTTATTCTTTCTCATCTTATGAATAAACTTGAGTTTGACCTTATTAACCTACAAGGAATCTCAGAAACGATTTCCATG
The DNA here is from genome assembly GCF_020171115.1 of Neogale vison. Classification (NCBI taxonomy): domain Eukaryota; kingdom Metazoa; phylum Chordata; class Mammalia; order Carnivora; family Mustelidae; genus Neogale; species Neogale vison. Next base: position 39,775,899 of record NC_058098.1, read on the forward strand.
AAATAAAGTTTGATTTATTTTCATTCATCTGAAATACCAGGAACTTTAACAGATGGACTGTCAGATTCAAATGAAGTTTTATTGCTTTATGGTAATATGTGGTAATAAAGATATTGTCCAGATAGATTAACACCTAGACCCGGGGAGTCTTGCATCTAGTGTGGTATCTAGGTAGAGGTATCTGGTAAATTTTTAATACTGCGTGTAGGCCAAGGGACATCTCTGTCTATTATAATTTTGTATAAATTATATATGAGGGATTGTTTATAATCTAAGATGATATTATTCAAAAGCATTTTATTAGATTTATTTTTGGAGTTGAAACCTGATTAGAAAACTGCCATTTTCAAATTGTTCTTTTTAAATGTCTTGACCTTTGAGACATTTTAGTTCAGTTATAAACTCTCTTATGATTGTGGATTAGAAACTGCTAGGGCCAATATTTGAAATAATTGCTGAAAGACCTTTTATTATCCTAACATTTTATATTTTTGTGGACTTTTGAATTTTAACAAAGTGATCTTGATTCCTATGTTAGATTTTGGGGCTGAGTATGGAAATTTTCTATTTTTATTTTTAATACACCACAGGATTTCTCCAGGTATTTTCATTGTGCATTTCAGATGGTAAGCTTTTTATTTGCTTTTCCTAATAGCTAAGAAACCATCTAAATCTTGATGGTATCATTATTGTTTCAGTTTGCAAGGGTTCTACCTAGAAATACTGTATTGATGAAGAAGGAATGCCATGTTGAACACATCAAACAGTTCATGTGGGTTACTTGAAAATGACAAATCAAATGCTGTCATGTAATAGAAAAAATACACTTTGAAACATAATCTCTAGTGATGTATTCTCTCTACTACAGGTTAAACTGCCCTCCTCATGTCATGCATAAAGAATGAACTTTACAGTCAGTTTTAAAAGCTGAAATAATTGGGATGAGAAACATAAAATGCCCAAGAAATTATTCTGATGAGAATTGCAAGTCTAGGTCAAGAAAGTAAATAAGCCAGAATGTGAAGCATGATCTTTTTTATTTATTTTTAACTTTAACAGTCCTTAGCCATAATTGACAATTTACTGGTTTTAACAGGAAACAAACATTACTCTACTGCCATCTGGACATTCTGAATAGAACCTATGCCTCTGGATGAGGGAAGGCATAATGATTAGATAGATATTTTGGCAGAAAACTCCCTTTTTTAATGTCTTGGGATTTGGGATGTAAAACCAATGGCCATAATTTTGAAACATCTGTTCTTTTCATGATCTCCTCCACATGGAAAGAGATTAGGAAATGGAGTGTCCTCAGGTATCTTTGTTGCAGTAATCAAAAATTTTCACTTTGTCCAAATACATAAATGGAGTTAAATTCACTTCTTAGTACACCCTGTTACACCAAACATGTAGCTTGCTTTTTTTCTGAATTCAACATTGTCATGTTTAATTTAGTGTATTTATTGTTATATGCATCCATCTACTTCCACAAAGGAGGTAAGTGATTTTACACTAAAAAGAAATAGGTATAATAAAAATAGTAACGTTCACTAAGTAATGCATGGTAGCCAAAGGATGATCAAACCAACACATATCTGTCAGTTATAATAACTGTAGTTGACTATAAAAATTGGATCTGTATACTCCAGCCCCAGGCCATCCTCCTACTGTTTAAAATTGGTGTCCATTTATCTTTTGGATGCATTTCCCTCTTGTGGAAATAAAAGGAAGTGAGAATGTCAGTGAATCTAACATTCTGGACTCCAAAATGGGATGAATTTAAAAATGAATGGGTCTCAAAAAAAAAAAAAAAATGGGTCTCTTCTCACCTTTTGTCTGAGTCTCTTGGCTTCCTACCTTGTCTCTATCATCTTGAATTCTTTCCTCCCCTTTAGGCTAGGAGATTCTGCAGGAAGCCTTTCTCTGGATCTGTTGCCTGTCAGGTTCTTTCCAACTCTCTCCCTTGGGATTACACTATATTCTGTTCTGTTCTAGCATTCTTTTGTCTCACTTTAAAACTCTCGGAAAAATTTGTTGCCACTTACATCATTTTGATCATTTCTGTTCTGTGCTTTGCAAGCCTTGTGTCTACCCATACCTCCTAAATCAGATTTCCCGTGGACCTCATCATTGACCTAGAATGAGCCAAGACCTACAGTTACAACCTTCCTTGGACTAAATTATCCAATCTATGGACCTTCTCCATGCAGGTCTAGGGTAGAATTAAGCTCAATTCTGTCCCCACTTTTCAAGGCTTCTAATTTATTTTCCACTAGCATCTCCCCCTGGATTGTTCCCTCCTCCTCTGCCTGTATCTCTGTTGGGTAGCATAAAGCTAGGATATGTTAGTCTCTTACAGGAGTAAAATCTTTGCACAAGCTTCCAGGAAGCCAAGTACAAGAGAGAAAACATGATGATCTGTGAACTCAGAGTGTAATGAAAACAAATACAGCAATTTGCAGGGCAGAAAGCAACCCCTCCAAAAAGGAAATCAGAATCTTTTCAGAGATGTAAGGAAAACTCTTCATTATTCCAGAATGTCATGTATGTAAAGGTTAAAAATTATGGGCACCACAACACACCTATTAGAATGGCTAATTTTTTTGGAAGAGTTATTTATTTATTTGAGAAAGAGAGTACACCTGTGCACAGAGGGGAGGGGCAGAGGGATAGAGAGTCTTAAGCAGACTGTGAAGAGCCCTATGCGGGGCTTGATCTCATGATCCTGAGATCATGACCCTGAGATAATGACCTGAGCCGAAACCAAGAGTCACTTAACCAACTGTGCCACCCAGCTACCCCCCAGAATGGCTAAAAATTTTAAATGCTGCAACACCAAATGCTGATGAGAATGCAGAGAAACTGGTTCTTTCTCATCATTGTTGATAAGAATGTAAAATGGCACAACCTTCTATAAAGGAGGTTGACAGTTTTTTAAGTTAGAATTTTGATGTTGAGATAATTATAGATTTATATTTAGTTATAAGGAATAATAGAGATTCCGTATGTGCTTTACACAGTTACCCCCCAGTGGTGTTACATTTCAGAGCTATAATACAATACCTGTTCTATAATTCCTCTTTGGTTCTTTTTTATACATTTTATTTCTTTCAGAGAAGTTCTAATTTTTCATTTAAAAAGCTGTGGCACAGTATCATTGCCAGGATATTGACACTGACAGTCAAGATAAAGAACACTTCTGTCATCACAAGGATCCCTCATGATTCCCTTTTGCAGTCACACTCAATTCCCTCTCATCATACTACCTCCCTAACCCTCTTGTCATTTCAAGAATGTTTTATAAATGGAATAATATAGTGTATACCGTTGGTATTGGCTTTCCCTATCAAGATATTTCTTTAGAATTTCATTTAGGTTGTTGCATGTATCAGTAATTCCTTTGTATTGCTGAGTAGGATTCCATGGTATGGATTTGCCAAGTTTGTCTTACCATTTACCTACTGAAGGACATCTGTGTTGTTTCTAGTTTTTGCTGTTATTAATATAGCTACTATAAACATTCATGTACAGGTTTTTGTGTCAACAAAAGTCTTCATTTCTCTGGGTTATACCCCAAGAGTGTAGCTGCTGGATCATATGATGGTTGTTTGTTTACTTTTTTAAGAAACGGCAAGAATATTTTTCACTGTGACTGTAACATTTTATATTCCTATTAGCAATGCATGAGTGATCCAGTGTCTCTGTTTCCTCACCAGCATTTGTGTTGAATATATATATGTATATGCACATATACATATAGATAGATAGATAGATAGATAGGCATTTGATATCTCATTTTGGCTTTAATTTGTGTTTTTGAAATGGCTGATTTTTTCATGGCTGATTTGCTCATTTGCCATTAGTCTGTCATCTTCAATGAAATGTCTCTTTACATCATTTGCCCATTTTATAATAGAATTTTTTATTGTTTAGTTTTGAAAATTCTTTGCATATTATAGCTACTACTGCTTTGTTGGATATGTGTTTTGCAAATATTTTCTCTTAAAATATCTCTTATAGAACAAAAGTTTTAAATTTTGATGAAATTCAATTTTCCTTTATGGATCATACTTTTGGTATTCAGCATGACTTTTTGTTCATCTCTTAGAATGAAATTTTCTACTTTTTTTCATGAAAGTTTTAAAGTCCATTAAATTTTCTGAATTAATTTTTGTATAAGGTGTGAAACACAGATCAGTATTCATTTTATGTATATGAATGTCCATTGCTCTAGGATCATTTCTTGAAAAGTTCTGTTTCTTTCATTTAATAGTTTTGTTTGTTTGTTTGTTTTGGGGGGGGTCAAGAATCCTTTGGCATATTTGTGTGGGTCTACCTTTGGGTTCTTTATCCTTTCTGTTCCACTGTAATCAATAAGTATATACCTCCACCAATAGTGCTCAGTCTTGTTTACAGTACTATATAACTTTCCACAGTCAACAGGTACTGTCATTTTATCAGTTTGAGTAAAGCATAGAAATCTTACTTTTACATCTTCCTTTTACAAATCTCCCTTTTACATCTCTTTGCCTTCCTATATTTACAGTATCATTATCTTAAACATTTTATCTATATACATTTAAAACCATGTTAGGGTTGCAATTTTTTAACCATAATATATAATTTAGAAAACTCAGGAGGAGAAGGAAATCCTATTGTTTTTACCCATACTTTTTCTTGCCATGTTTCTCTTCCCTTCCTGGTCTTCCAGTGGTTTTTTTGTTTTGTTTTGTTTGTTTGTTTTTTTCTATCATTTCTGTTTAGAGAATGCTGGTGACAAATTCTCATAGTTTTTCTTAATCTGAGAATGTATTGATTTTTCCAGCATTCTTGAAGAATATTTTTACTAAATATGAGATTCTGGGTCAGTACTTTGATCACTTAAGATAAACTTCTTTCTAGACTCCCTGATTTAAATGAAAAAATCCACTGTCATTTGAATTATATTTTCCACTGTAACTAGGTGTTGTTTTCCTATGCTGCTGCTTTCAAGATTTCCCCCCCCCCTCTGGTCTTTAGTTATCAGGAGTTTAAGTATAATATATATGGCATAGATTCTTTTCTCTTCTTTCTTTCTTTCTTTTTTTTTTTTTTTTTAACTTTATCCTGCTTAGGATTTATTTGAGTTCTTGGATCATTATGTTTATGACTCTTGCCAGATTTGAGATGTCTCCAACTCTTTTCTCTTCCAGTACTTTTTTCTTTTTCAAGCTTTTCTGCCCTCTTTGTCTTAAGTACTCAGATGACATAAATTCAGATCTGGTAGTTCTGTTTTTCTGTCCTCTATTTCACTGATTCTCTCCTCTGTCCTCCATTGTTTTAAGTCCATTCCCTGATCTTTTTATTTTAATGGTTCTAAATTTTTTCCAATTCAAAAAATTTTTTTAAAGCTTTCTTTTAAAAAAAAATAATTTTATTTGTTTATTTGAGAGAAAATGAGAGAGAGAGAAAGAGTATGAGAGGGGAAAGGGTCAGAGGGAGAAGCAGACTCCCCACTGAGCAGGGAACCCAACGTGGGACTTAATTCTGGGACTTGAGGATCATGACATGAGTCAAAGGCAGTTGCCTAACCAACTCAGCCACCCAGGCACCCTCAATTCTAAAATTTATGTTTGGTTCTTTTTTTTATCTTCCACTTCCTTGCTGAGACTTCCTATTGTTTCACTTGTTTCAAGTGTATTTTTAATTGCTCATTGAAGTATTTTTATCATGACTGCTTTAAAATCTTTATCAGGTAATTATAACATCTATGCCTTCTCAATTTTTGCTTTTAGTGTTACTTTTCATTCAGTTTGATACTGTCCTGGGTCTTGGTATGATGAGTGATTTTTTAAAAATTGCAACCTGGACATTTCCATATTATGTTACGAGACTCTAGATCTTATTTACACCTCCTGTTTTAACTGAATTCCTCTGATGTGGCTGTAGCAGAGGAAAGGGTGGGGCATGGGCTCATTACTGGGCAGATAGAAAAAGTACAGGTACCCTACTGGGCCTCTGTTCACACTCAAGGATGGACCTCCTCTTTGGTGTTGGGTAGGAGTGAGAGTTTTGACTCCCTGGCTGCTCTCCATTAATACTGTGTGTATAGAAACCTCACTATAAGCTAATGAGGATGAAAGTCCCAGCTTCATGATTGGCCTTCTCTGACCCCTCCTTCATTGGAGAGGGGAGTTGGGAGTGTCTCACTGCAGCCTTTCAAAGGTAAAAGTCTGTACTCCTCACTTAGCCTTACTGCTAGGGTTGGGGCACATTATTTTTCTGTTGTATTTGGCTGGAATAGATCGTTTATTGTATGAAATTTTGTCTTGATTGGCAGCAGGCTTCTGATAGGCTTTTTTTCTTTCTTTCCTTTCATCCCACTTTCCCCCTTCTGTCCTCCCTTCCTTCCTTCTTTCGTTCCTTCCTTTTTCTTTTCTTTCCTTTTTTTTTTCTTTTCTTTTCTTTTCCCATTGACATTTCTGGGTTACCAACTTCTTCAGTTCCAAGTCTAGGATACATGGGACAGGAGTAAACCCAGGAAACTCAATACTCTGTCCTTCCTTGGGTCTTGTGTTCATTTCTGATTTGCCTTTTTTATTTCACTTTTCAGAGTTTTTCTTGTATTTGTTTTATAAATAATGTCCAGCGTTCTTAGTTGTTTTTAGCCTGAAAACCAGAGGAAATTGTATCTATTTTACAAGTGGAAACAGCAGTTTCTTATAAAATTAACATAAACCTCCATATTATCCAGCAATTACCCTTTTGGGCATTTAATCCAGGGAAATGAAGACTGATATTCACACAAAACCTGTCATTTAAGTTCCAAGCAGCTTTATTTGTAATAGCCAAAGAACGGAAATAAGCCAAAGGTCCTTCACTGGGTAAACAGATGAACTGTGGTACATCCGTACAATGGGGTGCTGCTCAGTAATGAGAAGGACAAACCTTAAATACATGCAGTAGCTGGGATGGATCTCAATAAGTATTATGCTGAGAAAAAAAAAAGCCAATTTTGAATATTTACATACTTTATGATTCTATTTGTATAATACTCTCAAAGTGACAAAATTCTAGTGAATTATGAATTGCCAGTTAGGGTTTAGAGAAGAATTTGACTAGTAAGGGTTGATATAGTAGAGTTCCTCATCTGTATCTTGATTGTGCTGATATTTACCCAAATTTATATTTGCAAGGAAAATTCACAGAACTATGCATGCATGTGCAAGTGCGTGCATGTGCACACACACACATACACACACACACGAGTGCATGTCAAATCTAGTTCATGTCTAAATAACATTTGCACCTGAGTGAATAATATTGTACCAGAGTCAATTTCCTGATTTTGGTAATGTGCTATGGCTGCATTCATTTCATTATCTTCATTGGAGGATGCTAGGTGAATGGTAAAAGGGATCTCTATATATTTTTGCAATTTCTTGGGTCTTAAGCTATCTTAAAAAAAAAAAATCAAAAGCCAATACAATGATGAAAATAGTTGCTTCAAGAGTTTTATTTTTAATTGTAATATTGGCCTTCACATAAATTTCAGTGTTTTATGTGGCATGTTGATTAATCTACATTTTTCCTCATCCAACTCTGAATCCTTTCTTTTCTTCTCTGGCTTACTTTATGCCCCAGGAGACTTACTTTTATTGACTATATTGCCTGGGCCCCTCCTCTTCCACATCTCTACTTTTTGTCAGACTCTGTTCATTCTTTCTCTCTTCTTATCCCTAAGACTCAGTGGTAGAAATAGCTTTCTCTTATTCTTAGAACCTTTGTGTTTCCTTCAAACTTTCCTTCATCTATAGACATAGCCCTTTTATTTCTTTTCAGTTAAAACTTTTGAGTGTGCCATCTGTACCTGCCACAGCCCAAATATATTTGGCAAAAAATAGACAAGTTAAATAGAATGAAAAAAAAGATAGATTGGGGCAAAAATTTTAACTCATGGGATAAACAGAGATTTACTCTTCCTAATATACAAGGAGTTCCTACAAAAGGATGAGAAAAAAGTTAACCACCAAAAGAAAAATGGGCAAAGGGTATGAACAAGCATGTCACAGAAGAGAAATTCCAATCAATCAGCCAATAAACTTGTAAAAGTATGTTTCCAAGTTAGTATTTATGGAAATACAAATGAAAATAACAATGAAATACATTTTTTTTTTACCCATAAGATGGGGTCAGATCCCCCCCTTTTTTTAGTTAACATATAATGTGTTATTAACCCCAGGGGTACAGGTCTGTGGCCAGATTCCCTTTTTGACTGAAGAATTCTTCCTTCTGCTGTGAGCCCAGGTGGCCAACAACTCAGGTGATTCCCTCTCCAAGAATTCTTCTCAGTCAGAGAGCTGTGTTCCTCAAGATTGTGCTTTCTCCTTGGGGATGGTCTGCAAGCAATGACTCATGATGTGAGATGTAAAAGTCCAACTCCTTGCCTCCAGGCTGGACCACTCTAAAAGGCTATTTTCTGTAACCCAAACCACAGCACAACATGTGTGAACCCATAGTGGTATTGGAACTCTTGCAGTGTGATTGTTACAATCTCTTTTGAAAACAATCTTACATAATCAGTTAAAAGGAAAAAAATATATATATTTTGATTTTGCAATCATAATTTTCAGTCTTGAAAACAAGAAAACAGTACACAAATATATATATATAAATGACATGTATTGTAATTTTATTTGCTAGTATAACTGAAAGTAGCTTAAATATCCCATCGGTAGAGAAATGATGTATCAATAGAGAAATGATATGTCTGTGCTCTGAGTTATGATGGTACTCAGAAGAATGAACTACCACTGCATCTGGTGGCATGCACAGGATATCTAAATGTCAATGATGTAATGTTGTATAATAATAGAAGAAGAAAAGCATCTTGTAGTGGTGTGTGTGTGTGTGTGTGTGTGTATGTGTGTGTGTGTGTGTGTGCATGTGTCTTTGCTCATTGAAGATCTACAAATAACAGTGACTCTTGGAAGTTTTATTAGAGCTGCTCTTCAGCCAGAACATGCTTGCATTTATACTTGTTATTTATGGTGATGACCACTTTGATTGGCTGGGTGTTTATTCTGATTACTCAGTGCCTGTACTGCCCTGGTTGTTAATTATTTTGATTGCTGTCCTTGCCTATAAAGCATATTGTCAGCTGACTGACAATTTTTGAAAGCCTCTGTATGTAGTTGGCTACAGAAACAAAAAAGATCCAATAAACCACATTTGTATTCAGATTATGTCAGACATTTGGATGAGAAAGAAAGTATTCAATCCAGAATGTTTGTATAACAAATATAAACAAGTTAGAATTATAATAAAAACTTCTAATTCTGTCTGGTAAACTCTTTATAATAGGCACTCCCTCTGCATTATAAATAGCATATGGAAGGAGAGAAAGGTTACAGATTTTATAATTGAATACTGACAAAGCATTATTTCTCATTACTCCCACCATGGGCTTTTGGACACTGGAGCACCTATATTAGGAGTGCCAAATTTTGAAGTTTAGGAAATACTGTTGTAAAGCATAAATGTATACATCAGAGATGCATTCATGAGAGAGAGGAGTAACATTTTATTCAGGACTTTAAGGTAGTTGGTGGAATAATAAACCTATTTGTGTTAGCTTTATCTGATTTATATTACCTTTTTTCTAAAGCAAAAATACAATAGTAAAATGAAAATATTTCGATTGGTTTTAAAAATAAATAGATTTACCTAAGAAATAAATATATCTAGGTTACAGTTTGCTCATTTGTATTTGATATGATCTGACACTGCAGAAGGGCAAAGGATCTCATTATTACCCAGGTCTTTACAAGAAAGGGTCCCCAATGCATGACATGGCAATTTGTCGCCTTTATTTGGATAGATTTAGACAAAGCTTGCATCATTTAGCATTCAGTTCCTTTGACAGTACCTTTTAACATCCTTCTTATTGTTCTATTTGTGGGTCATTGCAAAGCCTTCATGAAGACTATGTGGTTTAGGGAGCAAGTGAGGCTGTTGTCTAATTTGTTGTAATTGCTTAACTTACTCAAATAGTTTAATTTACCTCTGAATATGTTCAGCAGCTTAGAAGAGAGGTGTTTGTTCAAACATGAAATCTTTATAATTAGAAGAAAAATCATTGTATGGGTTTGTGTTATATAAATCTTGGTGAACTTTCTCCCTGCCTAATTTAATTAATCTTTAAATAATAACACTGGCTTAATTCTTTGTGGAGGGAAAAAAGCAAGGAAAGATTATGCAGACTTTCAGAAAATTTAGGCTTTTTTGAGAAGTAACATATTTTTCTGTTAGAGACTTTTTTTTTCTTCCTAAATCTTTTCCTAAACACCATTCCAACTTCTGCCTGAGGGAGTGGATTAGCTGTATCTTTCCTCACTCTCAAATCAGCCCCCTCCCTGCAAAAAGCTACGGCCTTAGTCTGCTTTCAGGTTACCAAACCATGGAGGAGTACACAAAATGTTCTTTCTCTTTTCCAATCTATCTTTGAAGTGCCGGGAGAGATATTCTGGCAGTATGTAAATCTAGAATTCTGTTTTGCTTAAAAAAAAAAAAAAAATTCTCACTGAGGCATGATTCCCTTCAAACCAGCAATCTTTTCCAGTTCTTTGTGTACCTCAGTTTCTTTTAGGTATCTTATTAATGGGCTGGTATTCCTGACACAATCCTTGTTCAGAGTTAGGTTTCTGGCTATATCTCCACTGCATTTTTAGAGACAAAATAGCATACAGGGAAAATGAAAAATAGCACCAAAGTCTTGAATAATGTTGTTAGCTCACCTTCCATGATTTAATTACATTTCTTCCCTTAAAAAAAGAAACAGTTAAGCCTTCAATTTTACATGACGTTGTTTTCTCAAATACATTGGTTAATAGGATAGATATTGAGCTATTATTGAAAATGAATTTGTATTAGCTGGAGACTACAGGAAGAACAATATACATATATGGTTCTTTATGTATGTATATATAAAATGAAGACTTTGTATCCCTCCCTGCCAATCATCCCTTTCCAGCCCCATTTAAGGAAACTTTACTCTTGATTAATGAAGTTACCTCTTAGGCTTGGTTTAGCAATCTACCAACATTTAAATCACTCCATCTTTTTTTTTTTTCTTTCAACTTTTAAGGAGGCTAAAATTGACTGGAATTGACTGCTTTATCCGCTGCATTATAAAGTAAAAGTAAAATGGGGTTAGACAAATTTATTTTAGGGTGAACTTTCTATCTTTTATATGGCTAGATGTATGTAGGAGCCAAAGCTTTAGATGCCAGGCTGAGTATTATAGACTGTGGAGAGTACAGCTACAAAGGAATCTGGATCCTAAACACCATTATTAAGGAAAGTAGTTCAGAAACCAGCCAAGCTGTAGGAAATGCAAATAAAAACCACATTGAATGGTTCCAATGAAAAAGGCAGGCAACATCAGGCATTGGAGCAAGTAAGGTTCTTTGCTGAAGAAAGTGCCACCACTTGGGAAAACCGGCGGTAGAATTAATGCTAAACCTACATTTATCTTGTGACCCAATAATTCCATTCCGAGGTATACACAAACAGAAATGAGTCCAGGTGTGCATCAAAGACATACAGAATAATTTTCATAGGAGTGCTGTTAGTTTAGTCCTAATGTGGAAATAATCAACAGAAGAATGGATGGATTAATCATGGCACATTATTATGAAAGAATAATACAGCAAAAATCATTAGCCAACTCTAAGTACACTCAATACCATGGACAAAATTTATAAGTTCAGTGTTGAATTAAAGAAACTGGACATCGATGACTGTATCTCATTCAGTGTGTATAACTTCAAAATAAGTAAAACTGATCTTTGGTGTTAAAAGTTAAGGTAGTGGTTAGCATTAGAGGGCAGTGACAGGAAGGGGACTCATGGGGTTAGTGGTTAGCATTAGAGGGCAGTGACAGGAAGGGGACTCATGGGGGACTTCTGGAGTTCTGTTAGTGTTCAGTTTTCTGATCTGGGTGCTGGTTACCTAAATACACTTTGTAATTTTTGCAATTTTGTGCATATTTATTTACTTCAATTTAAAAAAAAGATTAAAAGAAAAGAATGAAGAAAAAAAGCCAGCTACGGAAATGAAGATGGGCAGCATAAGAGTGTGTTTTTTCTTCTTCAACCACAGAAGGAGATCAAGAAAGAGATATATATGGGCGCCTGGGTGGCTCAGTGGGTTAAGCCGCTGCCTTCGGCTCAGGTCATGATCTCAGGGTCCTGGGATCGAGGCCCGCATCGGGCTCTCTGCTCAGCAGGGAGCCTGCTTCCTCCTCTCTCTGCCTGCCTCTCTGCCTGCTTGTGATCTCTCTCTGTCAAATAAGTAAATAAAATCTTTAAAGAAAAAAAAAAAAAAGAAAGAGATATATGTTTAAAGGTTGTGAAAATGAATCAAAGTTTTAAACTAAATGGCCAAAACTTATTGTTTGAACAGAACGCAAAACAGTTATCACAGTGTTTAAAATTGTCCTAATCTTTAGAATCACTTAAGGACGTTTGTCAAAATATTGACTCGGTATCCTCTTTGAGAAATTTTAGTTTGGTGTGTTTAAGATGGGGCCTAGTATTTTAATTTTTAAAACGTGTCTTAGATGATTCTAATGGCTATTCAAAATGTGGGAAACAGATATGTGTGATTCCTTTTTTTTCTAACAGCAAAAAATGATGTAGCCTGCTTTTTTCCTGTTTTCCTTTTTCTACCCCAATCCTTCTACCTATCCCCAATTCCAGTTTGAGCAGTGATTCTCAAACTTTGCTTTAAGCACTTGTTAAAAATACAGACTTCTTGGTCTTACCCTAAGGATTTTGAATTAAGTCTGATGAGTACCTTTAAAGGTACTAAGGTTATGTTTCAGTATACTTGGAGAAACTAGGGCCTGGGAAAAATAATACACTGACCAAACAGATATTTGGGTTAGTTTCTCCTCTTTTATGGCTGGGCTGGTTATCTAACATTTGTTATTAAGTGTCTAATAAATGTTAAAGTCTTAAGAGATGGGAAGTATGTCTCATTTCCTTTTTAGGGGCAATTTCATAGTATCGATGAAACTGCTTAGGCAGTGACCATTAGGGAAGTCATGAAGTTCAGATGGTTTCCTTTAGCACTGTTTTATTATAATCATTGTTAGAAATTAACCTGGAAGAGCACTCTTTCCTTTTATATTTGCATTACTTTTAATAAAATAGTAATCTATTTTGCCAGCCTTAAGGTTTATTGAGTATCTATTAATCACACAGCTGAAATACTATTTGGTTCCTGTCATTTCATGGGCTCTAATTAGAGGTGTGGGGGCAAAGAGGTTCCATGTTCCAAATGGTACAGGACCTCATGAATTTTTGATGTTTCATTCATCAAAATTATAGATAAGTATTTGCTCAAAATTCCTTGATAGGCATTCTATTATAATCAAAATGCAGGGAAGTGTCAGAAATGGGTTTAGTTTATTCTAATGCAGATTCACCAGTCCTTGGGAATTATAATCATGGGCTCTTTTACCAATTAAGAAAGACCAGATTATTCAATTGCCTAAAAGCTTTTCTTGCCTAACACCTTATCTTTATGTATCAAATAGTTGTTGCTGTTATTCTAGGAGAAGGTACTTCAGAAATGCACAGATATATGGGAATGAAAAGAAAGAGAAAGACTATTATCACTCTAGCTAAATGATCAGTCATATTCAGGTAGGAAGAATTTACTTAATATGTTTTATCATAGGTAATATGAGATCTTAGAATTCATGACATTTCTTTGCCACCTGTATTCAGTAGTTCCTGTTGGTACGTGAAAGTGCCATATAGAAGAGTCTAATAACAGTGAGTACTAAAGTATGTTTATTATATTACTGCTATTTTTAAAATATAGGCCAGTCATATCTGAATTTCTGTGAAAATAAGTAAAAATAATGAGGTTATGCATAGAGATAAATTGGCATCCATTTGGAAAGAATTTCGGCATCTAATTGAAAAACTTATAGCCTAGAGTAATTGGGACTCTGCTGGCAAAAGAATAAATTATTACAACCACTTTGGAAAACTGTTTGACAGTGTTTACTAAAGCTAAACATTTATCTACTCTATGACTCAGCAGTGCCAGTCAATACACTCAAGAAAAATATTCACCAAAAGACTGCATAAGAATCTTCATAGCAGTACTATCCATAATTGTCCCCAAGTAGAAATCACTTTAATGTCAATCAACTGTATGGAAATGATCAATAAATTGAATGAAAATGGGCAGGCTCTACACACAATAATATAGTTGAATCTCACAGACAATATTGAGAGAAAGAAGTCAGATGCAGAAGAGTATATACTGTATTGATTTCTTTTATTCAAAGCCCCCAAATAGGCAAAACTAATCTCTGCTGTTAGAAATCAGGACAGTGATTATTCTTGGGGGTTGTATAGTAATAAAAATGGTATAAGAGGTGGTGTGTGTGTGTGTGTGTGTTTGGTGGGGGGTGAGTAATAATGTTCTGTTTTTTTTTCTGATGTTGCTTAGAAAGTATGTTTAGTTAATGAAAATTCATTGAGCTGTACATTTATCATCAGTGCCCTTTTATATATGTATATTATCCTCCAATAAAAAGTTTAAAGATATTTTCAAGCATAAGTTTTATGTGAAGTGGAACCAGTTTCCAGTTTTTATCAGTTATGTTTACATGAATCTATTTTAGAACATGCTGGCCTCAGAAAAGTGAATAGTGTTAAGTATTCTCTGTCTAGTATCCTTAAGCATCATCAAATAGCCTTTTATTTGTTTATTTTTTATCACATTTAATGTATGATAAGGAAGTGGGATAGCTAGATGGTTTACTGTTAGGATTTGGTATCATAAAACCAAATCTGTGTTCTGGCTCTGTCCATGGTAATCTACGTTCTTCGGTCAGGTCGTATAACACATCTAGGCCTTACTTTGCTCATATAAAAGTGAGTTATAATATCTAAGGCTGTATGGGTCTATTGTGAGTCCCTCATATTTTATATCATTTTATATATTGTTTGTTTACTAGAATGTGAATCTGACAGGGGTAGAGGTTTTTGTCTAATTCATTATAATGTCAAGTTCCTGTAAGTATGTCTGGCAAAAAATTAGTACTTGCTAAATATTTCTTAAGTGAACAGATTTCTTTTTTTTTCTTTTTTTTTCAATTTATTTATTTTCAGAAAAACAGTATTCATTATTTTTTCAACCCAACCAGTGCTCCATGCAAGCTGTGCCCTCTATAATACCCACCACCTGGTATCCCAACCTCCCACCCCCCCCCACCCCCGACACTTCAAACCCCTTAGATTGTTTTTCAGAGTCCATAGTCTCTCATGGTTCACCTCCCCTTCCAATTTACCCAAATTCCCTACTCCTCTCTAATGCCCCTTGTCCTCCATGCTATTTGTTATGCTCCACAAATAAGTGAAACCATATGATAATTGACTCTCTCTGCTTGACTTATTTCACTCAGCATAATCTCTTCCAGTCCCGTCCATGTTGCTACAAAAGTTGGGTATTCATCCTTTCTGATGGAGGCATAATACTCCATAGTGTATATGGACCACATCTTCCTTATCCATTCATCCGTTGAAGGGCATCTTGGTTCTTTCCATAGTTTGGCGACCGTGGCCATTGCTGCTATAAACATTGGGGTACAGATGGCCCTTCTTTTCACTACATCTGTATCTTTGGGGTAAATACCCAGGAGTGCAATTGCAGGGTCATAGGGAAGCTCTATTTTTAATTTCTTGAGGAATCTCCACACTGTTCTCCAAAGAGGCTGCACCAACTTGCATTCCCACCAACAGTGGAAGAGGGTTCCTCTTTCTCCACATCCTCTCCAACATATGTTGTTTCCTGTTTTGTTAATTTTGGCCATTCTAACTGGTGTAAGGTGATATCTCAATGTGGTTTTAATTTGAATCTCCCTGAGGGCTAATGATGATGAACATTTTTTCATGTGTCTGATAGCCATTTGTATGTCTTGATTGGAGAAGTGTCTGTTCATATCTTCTGCCCATTTTTTGATGTGTTTGCCTGTTTCATGTGTGTTGAGTTTGAGGAGTTCATTATAGATCCTGGATATCAACCTTTTGTCTGTACTATCATTTGCAAATATCTTCTCCCATTCCGTGGGTTGCCTCTTTGTTTTTTTTGTTTTTTTTTTTTTAAAGATTTTATTTATTTATTTCAGAGAGAGATCACAAGCAGACAGAGAGGCAGGCAGAGACAGAGAGGGAAACAGGCTCCCTGCCGAGCAGAGAGTCCGATGCGGGACTCGATCCCAGGACCCCGAGATCATGACCTGAGCCGAAGGCAGTGGCTTAACCCACTGAGCCACCCAGGCACCCGCCTCTTTGTTTTTTTGAATGTTTCCTTTGCTGTGCAGAAGCTTTTGATTTTGATGAAGTCCCAAAAGTTTATTTTCACTTTTGTTTCCTTTGCCTTTGGAGACATATCTTGAAAGAAGTTGCTGTGGCTGATATCAAAGAGATTACTGCCTATGTTCTCCTCTAGGATTCTGATGGATTCCTGTCTCACGTTGAGGTCTTTTATCCATTTTGAGTTTATCTTTGTGTACGGTGTAAGAGAATAGTCGAGTTTCATTCTTTTACATATAGCTGTCCAGTTTTCCCAGCACCATTTATTGAAGAGACTGTCTTTTTTCCACTGTATATTTTTTCCTGTTTTGTCAAAGATTAATTGACCATAGAGTTGAGGGTCCATATCTGGGCTCTCTACTCTGTTCCACTGGTCTATGTGTCTGTTTTTATGCCAGTACCATGCTGTCTTGGTGATCACAGCTTTGTAATAAAGCTTGAAATCAGGTAAGGTGATGCCGCCAGCTTTATTTTTGTTTTTCAACATTTCCTTAGCGATTCGGGGTCTCTTCTGATTCCATACAAATTTTAGGATTATTTGCTCCAGCTCTTTGAAGAATGCCGGTGGAATTTTGATCGGAATGGCATTAAAAGTATAGATTGCTCTAGGCAGTATAGACATTTTAACAATGTTTATTCTTCCGATCCAAGAGCATGGAATGGTCTTCCATCTATTTGTGTCTTCTTCAATTTCTTTCATGAGTGTTCTGTAGTTCCTCAAGTACAGATTCTTTACCTCTTTGGTTAGGTTTATTCCCAGGTATCTTATGGTTCTTGGTGCTATAGTAAATGGAATCGATTCTCTAATTTCCCTTTCTGTATTTTCATTGTTAGTGTATAAGAAAGCCACTGATTTCTGCACATTGACCTTGTATCCTGCCACGTTACTGAATTGCTGTATGAGTTCTAGTAGTTTGGGGGTGGAGTCTTTTGGGTTTCCCATATAAAGAATCATGTCATCTGCGAAGAGAGAGAGTTTGACTTCTTCATTACCAATTTGGATACCTTTTATTTCTCTCTGTTGTCTGATTGCTGTTGCTAGGACTTCTAATACTATGTTGAACAAGAGTGGTGAAAGTGGGCATCCTTGTCTTGTTCCTGATCTCAATGGGAAGGCTGCAAGCTTTTTCCCATTGAGGATGATATTTGCTGTGGGCCTTTCATAGATAGATTTGATGAGGTTCAGGAATGTTCCCTCTATCCCTATACTTTGAAGCATTTTAATCAGGAACGGATGCTGGATTTTGTCAAATGCTTTTTCTGCATCAATTGAGAGGACCATGTGGTTCTTCTCTCTTCTCATATTAATTTGTTGTATCACATTGATTGATTTGCGAATGTTGAACCATCCTTGTAGCCCAGGGATGAATCCCACCTGGTCATGGTGGATAATCTTTTTAATGTGCTGTTGGATCCTGTTGGCTAGGATCTTGTTGAGAATCTTAGTATCCATATTCATCAGTGATATTGGTCTGAAATTCTCCTTTTTGGTAGGGTCCTTGCCTGGTTTGGGGATCAGGGTAATGCTGGCTTCATAGAAAGAGTCTGGAAGTTTTCCTTCTGCTTCAATTTTTTGAAACAGCTTCAGGAGAATAGGTGTTATTTCTTCTTGGAAGGTTTGGTAGAATTCCCCAGGGAATCCATCAGGTCCTGGGCTCTTGTTTTTTGGGAGGTTTTTGATCTCTGATTCAATCTTGTTATTAGATATCGGTCTATTCAGGTTGTCAATTTCTTCCTGGTTCAATTTTGGTAGTTTATATTTTTTCAGGAATGCATCCATTTCATCTAGGTTGCTAAGCTTATTGGCATATAACTGTTCGTAATAACTTCTGATGATTGTTTCTACTTCCTTGGTGTTAGTTGTGATCTCTCCCTTTTCATTCATAATGTTATGAATTTGGGCTTTCTCTCTTTTCTTTTGGATTAGTGTAGCCAGTGGCTTATCGATCTTATTGATTCTTTCAAAAAACCAGCTTCTAGTTTCATTGATACGTTCTACTGTATCTCTTGTTTCTACCTCATTGATCTCAGCTCTAATCTTGATGATTCCCCTTCTTATGTGTGGAGTTGGTTTGATTTGTTGTTGATTCTCCAGTTCTTTAAGGTGTAGAGACAGCTGGTGTGTTCTGGATTTTTCAATTTTTTTGAGCGAGGCTTGGATGGCTCTGTATTTTCCCCTTAGGACCGCCTTTGTCGTATCCCATAGGTTTTGGACCGAAGTGTCTTCATTCTCATTGGTTTCCATGAATTGTTTCAGTTCTTTGATCTCCTGGTTGATCCAAGCATTCTTAAGCAAGGTGGTCTTTAGCTTCCAGGTGTTTGAGTTCCTTCGGAACTTTTCCTTGTAATTGAGCTCCAGTTTCAAAGCATTGTGATCTGAGAATATGCAGGGAATAATCTCAGTGTTTTGGTATCGGTTGAGTCCTGATTTGTGACCCAGTATGTGGTCTATTCTGGAGAAGGTTCCATGTGCACTTGAGAAGAATGAGTATTCTGTTGTTTTAGGGTGGAATGTTCTGTATATATCTATGAGGTCTATCTGGTCCAATGTGTCATTCAGTGCTCTTGTTTCTTTATTGATTTTCTGCTTCGATGATCTGTCTAGTTCTGAAAGAGGCGTGTTAAGATCTCCTACGATTAGTGTATTCATATCAATATGACTCTTTATCTTGATTAACAGTTTTCTTAAGTAATTGGCTTCTCCCATATTGGGAGCATAGATATTTACAATTGTTAGATCATCTTGGTGGATAGTCCCTTTAAGGATTATGTAGTGTCCTTCTGTATCTCTGACTACAGTTTTTAGTTTGAAGTCTAATTTATCCGATATGAGAATCGCTACCCCAGCCTTCTTTTGAGTCCCATTGGCATGAAAGATGCTTCTCCACCCCTTCACTTTCAGTCTGCGTGTATCTTTAGGTTCAAAATGGGTCTCTTGTAGACAGCATATGGATGGGTCCTGTCGTTTTATCTAATCTGCAACCCTGTGCCGTTTTATGGGTGCATTTAGGCCATTCACATTGAGAGTGATTATTGATAGATATGTTTTTATTGACATCGAGTTACCTTTGAAGTCTTTCTTTCTGTAGACTGTCTCTATATTTCTGTTCAATGGTATTCTTGGGATTTTTCCTCTTTTATAGAACCCCCCTTAATATTTCCTGCAGTGTCAGCTTGGTGGTTGCATAGTCTTTTAAGCCTTGCCGGTCTTGAAAACTCTTTATCTCTCCATCCATTTTGAATGTCAGTCTTGCTGGATAAAGTATTCTTGGCTGCATGTTCTTCTCATTTAGTGCCCTGAATATATCTTGCCAGCCTCTTCTGGCTTGCCAGGTCTCTGTGGACAGGTCTGACGTTATTCTGATGGGCTTCTCTCTGTAAGTAAGGAGCCTCTTTGCCCTGGCTGCTTTCAAGAGATTATATCTACAATTATAATTCCTCAATTTGACTATCAGGTGTCATGATGTTTTTTTGAATGTATAATCTTGGGTGGAGACCTTTCAGCCTCTAGTACATGAACGCTGGTTTCATTCGCGAGATTCGGAAAATTTTCATGAAGGACTTGTTCCACTATATCTTCTAGACTTCTTTCTTTCTCCTCCCCTTCAGGGATTCCAATAATTCTGACGTTGGAACGCTTCATGGCATCATTTATTTCCCTGATTCTGTTTTCGTGGTTTTTAAGCTGTTTGTTCCAGGCTTCCTCCTGATCCTTTCTCTCTATCTGTTTGTCTTCCAGATCACTAATTCTATCTTCTGTCTCAGTTACCCTAGCTTTGAGAGAGTTTAGATTAGATTGGAACTCATTGAGAGCATTGTGAACCTCCTCCCTGGTAGCTTTAAGCTCCGCCCTAACATTGTGAACATCCTGTCTGGTCGCTTTCAGTTCGGCCCTAATCACTTCTGTTTGGTCATCCATGGCTTTCTCCAACCTAGCTATTGCCTGGATAATTGTTAGCCTGAATTCTCTTTCCGACATATTGTCTATGTTGATAGCCGTTAGCTCTGTTGCAGAAGGTCCATCCTCTGTATTTTTCTTCTGTTGGGCATTCCTCCTCCTACTCATTTTGGTGGGAGATGACTGAGCAGATGTAGCTGGATGTATCAACTCTGGTGCAGTCAAGGTGCACCCCGGAACACTTCTGAGCAATCAGGATTCCCCACCCAAACGAGAGACTAAAGAAAAGAAAAAGAAAAAGAAAAAAAAGGAAAAGAAGAAAAAGGAAAATAAAAAAAAAGAGAGAGAGAGAGACAGGAAAGAAAGGGAAGATGAAAAAGAAGGTTCAGCCCAGATGGGCCCCAAGGTAAGATTTATGAAGTAGACAAACAAAAAGAGATAAAAAGACTGATACAAGTATATGGCAAGAGAAAAAAAAATATATATATATGCAAATAAAGAAAGAACCTCGTCAAAAAGAACCACAAGTGTAAAATTTATATGCTATCAGGACAAACACAAAAAACACAGAAACATTGGTGGAAGAAGATGGGAGAGTTCTTATAAATTCTTAGTGTGTGCGAGGAAGGTTATTTTGATTCTTCCTAGATGTATCTTGATATCTTTGTTAAAGGACTCAACTTTCCTAACATAAAGGGGATTAAAAATTGGTTTACCTATAGGAGTAGTACTGATTGGGGAAAATGGATTACTTTGAAATTAACTCTATATGAATATTAGAGGATAAAAATAAAAAGGAATATACTAGACTAAATTAAACTAAAATTTTAAAAAAAGGAATTCAAAAAATAAAAATGCAAAAGAAAAACATAGGTGTATGTATCAAAAAATTCAGGTTAGAAAGGTATTATGGAATTTGATGTACTGTACAGCTCGCTGTGATGGTAAATAGGTTAAAAAAATTACCTATGTGTAAAAAAATATATATATATATGAACCGGAATAGTGGAAAAGAGTGAACAATACAAGTTTTCCTATGAAGTAGTGGTGGTTCTCTTGTAGTCCTTTTTTTTTTTTCTTGGTTTGTTTTCTGGGGGAGGGGCCTGCCACGTGGGTTGTCAGTCAATGATGTTTCCTGAGTTGAGTCCTCCCGCCCCCCTCAAGGGGGTGGGCTCTGGGGAAATTGGTTTTTTTCAGGCTTTTGTTCTCCGGCGGTTTTTATGCTTGTTCACTTTTTTTCCTCTCACCTTGACCGCCTTTGATGGTTTTTGTAGTATTAGAAGAAATCAAACCGTACCCTGATCTCCCTCTCAGAGAGAAGCCTCAGTCTGGGTGCAGAAGCTGAATATATTCCCCCTTGGCCACTGGCAGAGCAGGTTCCAATTTGCAGACCCTGGGGGCGCAGGATCTTTTGCTCGTCCCCAAAGCCAAGGCAGTGGCGGCTGTCTGGGAGCTCCCGACTGCCAGAGAGGTTCCAAGCAGCGATCGCACACTGAGATTTTGTCGCCGGCCCAGGCTGGGAGTGCCCGGCTTGCACGCACCTCTTTTCAGAGGTGGCTATGGGTCGGGCGCGCATCTGGGGCACTGAGAACGGGGTGCTGGTCCATAAGCCCCAGGCTGGGCTTTTGCGCACCTCTGTCAGGGGAAGAGTTTTGGGCGCGCATCTTAGGCTTTGAAACAATGGCGTGGGTCAAAGAGCGCCGGCCGGGACTTTGTAACTCAGGGGAGCATGAGGGACGTGTGTGAGTATCTCGAGCTTTGTGGTAGGGCTAGCGCTCATTCTGCAGAACAGCGCAGCTCCCATCCCCTCACAGGAACTAGAACCCACCCATTCTTGGGCACGCTGGCGGCTTAGGGACCAAGAGCGGTTTCTCTACCGCACTCTCTCTGCCTCAGCGCCGGGGAGGCTGTCTGGGACCAGGGACTTAAGCCCCTGTCCCTAGCCTCCCTGATTCCCACAATTTCCCCCCACGATCCTTTGCTCTTTTGGAGTGCTTTCAACCAGTCTCCAAGTTAATGCTGGTCCCCAGACGCAGGGCACTCTCGCTCATGTTGGGGTATTACTTTCCCACCGGTGGCCACTGGTGGCTCCCTCCCCCTTTTGTTTATCTTCCGATATCAGTCCACTGTTCCCAATCTGCTTTACCTGCCCACTGGTGTCTTCTGCCCCTGTAGAGATCCAGACGTGTATAATTCTGATCTCAGGCTGATTTCATGGGTGATCGGAGTTCTTTGGTAGGTAATCAGCTCACTTTGGGGTACCAGCTGAAAAGGCGTCTCTTCCTATTCCCCCGCCATCTTGTCCCCCCCAAGTGAATAGATTTCTAAAGCAAGAATACCAAAGGAACATTGAAAGTAGAAAATCTGTGCACATTCTGGTTGCTCCTCTTGCCCCTGTCAGACTATTATTAAAGATCACCAGTGAAAAGCCATAAGCAAAAAGAATGAAACTGGACCCCAATCTTATCCCATACACAAAAATCAACTCAAAGTAAATTAAAGACTTGAAACTGTAAGACCTGAAATTGTAAAATTTGAGAAAACATAGAAGGTAAGTTCCTTGACTTCGGTCTTAGAAATGATTTTTTTTTTTTTTTTAATTTAACATCAAAGGCAAACGGAACAAAACCAAAAACAAACAAGTGGGACTACATCAAACTAAAAAGCCTCTGCTCAGCAAAGGTCCAGAGGAATAGCCTTTTCCAGCTATGGCATACCTATATGTTCAGGCTCAGCTGTTACTTATTTCCCTAAAAATATAGTGCTACCTCCATCATTCCTTCTGAGTGTATAGGAAGTAACCTCAAATGTGAAGAACTGAACTTCCTGGTGCTTTCTGGGTTCCCTAAAGGATATGGTGAAATGATACTGGTTGGGTGGAGGATCTCTGAGAACATGAGATATTCCTAAGGCTGTTGTTCCTCTACTGGCTCAAACTCTGTGTCTTGTTTCTGCTCTCATTTCTCCTTGGGCTTAGCATGGAAACTTATTGTTTGGAATTCACCTTCCTCCCTTCACCTCCGTCCCTCTTTCCCTTGTTCCCTCCTTCCTTCCTTCCTCCCTCCCCTACTCCTTCCTTCCTTCCATACTCCTTCCTTCCTTCCAGGCTTCCTCCTTCCCATCCAGAGTGTTATCTGGTCTTTTTCTATTGAACCCTCAGCTATGTCTCTATAACCAAGACATAGCATTTAACCTACCCTTCAGATTAATTCATTCATCAAATATACAGTAAAGCCTATAGAGAATAGTGGGCAGTTAGGCAGTGATCTGAACGTCTTCATTGGTGGCCGTGCTTGTGTTGCAGGGCCTTACAGTCTAGGCTTTTCTAATTAAATATCTGTTCATGTGCCCACTACTGCTCTAAGGCAGATAACTGATATACATGAGGATGTTTAGTCAGTGTTCTGCATTTTGGAAGTGATTAATTAAATATATTAATTGAAAAGTATCATGCAAAGTATATAATACATATTATAGACAAGTATTCACATGGTTTTTGGTATCATGATCCCACTCTTAAAAATGATTGAGCACCCCAAAGGATTATATATAACAATATTTACTGAATTAGAAATTAAAACAGAGTAAAATCTTAATTATTTCAAATAATAAACCTGCTATATAAATAGAAAATATAAAACCCACTGACATAAATGAATTTTAAGTGAGATAGAACTGTATTTTCCAAATAAAAAATGTAGTAAGAAGAGTGGCATCATTTTATATTTTTGCAAGAACATTTATGTTCAATATCTGGTTAATAGTAGACAGCTGGATTCTGTTTGTGCACCAACTTGTTATGATATCATACATCACATAGCCCCTGGAAAACTCCACTGTACCCTCTTGAGAAATGAGAATTAAAAGTCAAACAATGTCTTAGTATTATTATGAAAAAAGTTTTGACCTCATGGACTCCTTGAAAAAGCCTGGGGAATGCCCAGAGGTTTGTGGACTACACTTGAGAAATGGTGTCAGAAACACACAATTCTATTTACTTCATGTTGCATCACATTTGATCAATTGAATTTTAGTGAGTATTCATAGAATTTTATTAATCCTGTATCAAATAGGAAAATGATTTATTAATTTTGGTGTATCTACCTTTTATAAATACATATTAAGAATACACTATGAGGGCGCCTGGGTGGCTCGGTGGGTTAAAGCCTCTGCCTTCGGCTCGGGTCATGATCCCAGGGCCCTGGGATCGAGTCCCGCATCGGACTCTCTGCTCGGCGGGGAGCCTGTTTCCTCGTCTCTCTCTGCCTGCCTCTCTGCCTACTTGTGATCTCTGTCTGTCAAATAAATAAATAAATAAAAATCTAAAAAAAAAAAAAAAAGAATATACTATGAATGCAGGGAAAACTTACAATTCCCAGTGTTTAAGTGTTATTTTGAATAGGGATTTTTTTTAGATTTTTTTATTTTAGAGAGAGAGAATGTGTATGTGGAGGGAGGGGCAGAGAGATAGGAAGAGAGAGTTTCTCAGGCAGATTCCATGCTGAGCATGGAGCCTGCTGTAGGGCTCAATCTCATGACCCCAAGATCATGACTTGAGCCAAAGCTAAGAAACATTTAAATGACTGAGCCACCCAGGTGCCCCTGAGTAAGGAATGTTTTAAATGTAATTTGAAAAAGGACATGTTCTATATAGGTCAGTGAACTTTATAAAAAAGACATGTTATTGCCAAAGTAGTGTTATAAAGATTACCTAGGCAAATATTTATCTCTCTGTTGAATGATGCTTAGAATGCTGTAATTAAGTGTATAGAACTTGTTGGAAGAGAATCTCTTGTTTATTAAAATGCCTGAATATGATACAGACACCTAAATAAGTAGCTGTCTTCATTATTAAATTGGAGAGTCTAACTTATCTAAGTTTTGTGGAATAATGAATTTTTCATGGTATGTGATCTTCTAGGTAACATGCATCAGGAAGAAGAATCAGTATGCGGATTTCCTAATCCAGATTCCCTATCCCTACATTGATGCTTATGAAAGGGAAGAAAAATGTCATTACTTGATCTTCAAGATGACACAGAGAGGCTTACGCCACTTGAAACAGAGGTTTCAAAAATGTGCAGACTCAGGCCCCATTTGTGATGTGATTTGATGGCCAGTAGCAACAGAGCTGCCTCTCTTCATGGGTGATTAAAGACAATGGGAGTGAGATGGCAGGAACCACAAAGTCCTTACTGCCACCTGACAGATTTTTCCTCCAATTCAAGGAAGCCCTTCTGAGAGGCCCTTTATGTGAACCTAGTTCCCTTGCCAGAATCTATTTTGATTTTTTTTATCTTTGCTACTGGATTGAAAGTATAACTGCCATTTTCAATATGCCTCAATGCTGCTAATGACAAAGTTGCTTTGGGGAGCCAGATGATTAATTTAGACAATGCAAAACATGGAGGACCCAAGTTCGGAACACTCTGTAGGAATTTGCCTTATTTGGATATTATTAAAAGGTCCAGATTCAACCTAAATGTGACACTTTTCAGTGACATCTGATTTTCTGTTTGCAAACATTGTTACATAAGAGTTCTCAGAGGTCAAGAGAGCAGAAGGCCACTCCATTTTTCAAAACTTTGGTATATTGCAAAGGTGAAGAAATTCAAAAGCAGTATTAAAAACTAAATTGTATTTTAAGGATCTCTATTGGACAAATTAATACTTTAACACAAATGTAATACGTTATAATTGGGATATTCTCAAGGTAATGACTCTTTTCATTGAAGTGTAGTTGATGTACCATATTACATGAGTTTTAGACATAGAACATAGTGATTAGACATTTATATACATTATGTAATGATCACCATAAGTCTAGTTACCATTGTCACCATACCTACTTATTACAGAATTATTGGCTATTTTCCTGTGCTGTATTTACACTGCTGTGACTTATTTATTTTATAACTGGAACTGTATCTCTCAGTCCCTTTTACTTCTTTTCTTTCTATCCACCACCCACCCCTTTGGAAACTACCAGTCTTCTTTGTATTTATGAGTCTTTTTGTGTTTTGTTTTATTTGTTTTTAGATTCCACATGTAAGTGAAATCATATGGTATTTACCTTCCTATGACTTATTTTACCTAGCATAAAATCATCTGGGTCTATCCTTGTTGTTGCAAATGGCAAGATTTCATTCTTTTATATAGCTGAGTAGTATTCCATTGTGTACCATATTATTTTACCTCTTCATCTATCAATTGCACTTTAGTTGCCTCCATATCTTGGCCATTATCAATACTGTTGCAATATGCACATACTTTTTGAATTAGTGTTTTCATTTTTTTTCAGGTAAATGAATACCCAGAAGTGGATTTGCTGGATTGTACACTATTTCTAAGTTTTTGAGGAGACAGATTAAAAGAAATATCACTGACACTAATGTATAAGGGTTTACTGCCTATGTTTTTTTTTTAGAAATTCTATGGTTAAAAAAAAAAGAAATTTTATGGTTTTTCTTTTTTTTTTTTTTAAGACTTTATTTATTTATCTGATAGAGATACAGCAAGAGGAGGGAACACAGCAGGGGGTGTGGGAGAGGGAGAAGCAGGCTTCCCACAGAGCAGGGAGCCCCATGTGGGGTTTGATCTCAGAATCCTGGGATTATGACCTGAGCCGAAGGCAGACGCTCAATGGCTAAGCCACCCAGGGACCCCATGGTTTTACTTCTTACGTTTAGGTATTTAATCCATTTTGAGTTTATTTTTGTATATGGTATAAGAATGAGGTTCAGTTTTCTTCTTTTGTATGTAGCTGTCCAGTTTTCCTAGCACCATTTATAAAGAGACTATCTTTCCCTGTTATATATTCTTGCCTCTTTTGTAATAGATTTGTTGATTATATAAGCGTGTTTATTCCTGGGCTCTCTATTCTGTTCCATTGATCTATGGGTCTATTTTTGTGCTATTATACTGTTTGTACTACTATATCTTAGTGTAGTTTGTGTACCTAGTATACATAGTGTAGTTTGAAATCTGGGAGTATGATATCTCCAGCTTTATACTACTTCCTCAGGATTGCTTTGTCTATTCAGGGCCTTTTTTTATCCCACACATTTTTAGAATTATTTATTTTAGTTCTCTGAAAAGTGCTATTGGTATGCTGATAAGGATATTATTGACTGCTTTGGATAGTATGGATGTTTTAACAATATTCTTCCAATCCGTGAGCATGGTATAGCTTTCCATTTATTTGTATCATCTTCAATTTCTTTCATTAATGTCTTATAGTTTTCAAAGTACAGGTCTTTCCCTTCCTTGGTTTAGTTTGTTCCTAGGTGTTTTATTCTTTGTATTCAATTATAAATGGGATTTTTAAAAATTTTTCTTTCTGATAGCTTGTAATTAGTATATGAAAATGCAACAAATTTCTCTATATTAATTCTTATCCTGCAAGTTTACTGAATTCATTTATTCAGTTTTACTTCTTACTGTTTGGATGCCTTTTATTTCTTTTCTTTATCTAATTGCTGTTGACTAGCACTTCCAGTACCAAGTTGAATAAAAGTAGTGCCAATGGGCATCTTTGTTTTGTTTTTGATCTTATAGGAAATAAGCTTAGTGTGGTGTCACTTTCAGCTTTTCACTCTTGAGTGTGATATTAGCTGTGGGTTTGCCATGTATGGTTTTTATTATGTTGAGGTATGTTTCTTCTATACCCACTTTGTTAAGAGTTTTTGTCATAAATGAAGGTTGAATTTTGTCGAATTCTTTTTCTGCCTCTATGGAGATGATAACGTGATTTTTATTGAAGGCATGAACCATCCTTGCATCCCTAGAATGAATCACGCTCATTTATGGTATATAATCTTGTAATATATTATTGAATTTGGTTTGCTATCATTTTGTTACAGATTTTTGCATGTATGTTCATCAGGGATGTTAGTCTGTAATTTTTTTTTTTTTTTTTTTTTGGGTAGTGTCTTTGTTTGGTTTGGGTGTCAAGGTAGTGCTGGGCTAGTGGAATGAATTTGGAACCATTCCTTCCTTTGCAGTTTTAGAATATAGTTTGAGAGGGATAAGTATTAAGTCTTCTTTGTTTTTAATTTAATTTAATTTTTTATTTTTTATTCGATTTTAGCATAGTGACACACAGTGTTACATTAGTTTTAGGTGGGTAGAATTCACCTGTGAAGCCACTTGGTCTCAAACTTTCGCTTATTGAGAGTTTTTGAATTATTGATTTAATTTCATTACTAGTAATCGGTCTGTTCAGACTTTCCATTTCTTCCTGATTCAGTCTTGGAAGACTGTATCTTTCTAAGAACTTACCTATTTTTAGGTTGTCCAGTTTGTTAGCATATAATTATTTGTAGTTCATTTTTTTTTTAAAGATTTTATTTTTATTTATTTATTTGACAGAGAAATCACAAGTAGATGGAGAGGCAGGCAGAGAGAGAGGGAAGCAGGCTCCCTGCTGAGCAGAGAGCCCGATGCGGGACTCGATCCCAGGACCCTGAGATCATGACCTGAGCCGAAGGCAGCGGCTTAACCCACTGAGCCACCCAGGCGCCCTGTAGTTCAGTTTTAATGTAGTTCAGTTTTATAATCCTTTTTATTCCTGTGGTGTCAGTTTTAACTTTTCTTTCATTTCTGATTTTATTTAGGTGGATTCTCTTTTTCTTGTTGAATTGTGAAAACTCTATTTGTTTATCTTTTCAAATACCAGTTCGTTTCATTGATCTGTCCTATTGATTCTTTAATTATCTAATTTATTTTCACTGTGATGTTTATTTTTTTTCCCTTCTACTAAATTTAGGCTTTGTTTTTTTTCTCTTTCTAATTCCTTTAGGTGTAAGGTTACATCTTTTATTTGAGATTTTTCATGTTTATTGAGGTAGGCCTATATTCCCTATTAGACCTTCTTTTGCTTCATCCCATAGATTTTGGAATGTTGAATTTTCATTTTCATTTGTCTCAAGATTTTTTTTTATGTCCTCTTTGATTTCTTCAATGACCCACTGTTTAGAAGCATGCTACTTAGCGTCTGTGTATTTGTGTTTCTTCTAGTTTTTTTCTTGTAATTAATGTGTTGTTTCTTACTGTTTTCAAAAAAAAAAAGATGCTTGATGTGATTTCATTTTAAATTTATTGAAAGTTGTTTTGTGGTGTAACATGTGATCTATCCTGAAGAATATCCCATGTACATCTGAAAAGAATGTGTATTCTGCTGCATTTTGCTTGTAATGATCTGAATAAGTTTGTTAAATCTATCTGGCATTATGTGTTGTTTTAAGGACACTTTTTCCTGACTGATTCTTTGCCTGGATGATCTATTTATTGACGTAAGTGTGATGTTAAAGTTCCTTGCTATTATTGTATTATTATCAGTTTCTTCCTTTATGTCTGTAATATTTGCTTTATGTATTTAGGTGTTCCTATTTGGGGTGTATAGATCTTTACAATTATGATATCCTCTTGTTAGATTGATCTCTGTCATTATGTAGCGCCATTCTTTGTCTCTTATTACAGTCTTTTTTCCAAGTCTATTTTGTCTGATATTGGTATTGCTACCCCAGCTCTCTTTTTGTTTCCATTTATATAGGATTGTCTTTTTTCATCCCTTCACTGTCAGTCTCTGTTTCTTTAGGTCTGAAGTGAGTCTCTTGTAGACAGCAAATAGTTTGCTCTTGTTTGTTTTTTATTCATTCATTCACCCTATGTCTCTTGATTACAGCATTTAGTCTATTTAAAGTCATTATTAATAGGCATGTACTTATTGCCATTTTGTTAATTGTTTTTTGTTTCTTTTTATAGTTCTCTGTTTCTTTTTGTCTTGCTCTCTTCCCTTTGATTTGATAACTTTCTTTCATGTTATGTTTAGATTCCTTTCTCTATTTTTTATGTATCTATTATAAGTTTTTGGTTTGTATTACCATGAAGTTTATATGTAATACCTTATGTATAGCAGTCTATTTTCAGTTGATATTTGCATACGTTTAGATACATTCTATAAGCACTACATTTTTATTCCCCCCTCCATATTTTATGTTTTTGACCTTATATTTTACATATTTTTATTTTGTGTATCCCCTGGTTATTATAGATGTAGTTTGATGATTTTTGTGTTTTATCCTTCATACTAGCTTTTCCAGTGGTTGATCCACTACTTTTACTGTATATTTGCTTTTTTTTTTTACTGTATATTTGCTTTTAACCAATGATATTTTTGTTCATAGTTTTCTTGTTTCTACTCATGTTCTTTTCTTTTCCACTTAAAAAAAGTCTATTTAACATTTCCTATAAGGCCAGTTTAGTGGTGATGAACTCTTTTAACTTTTGTTTATCTGGGAAACTCTTTATCTCCCTTTAATTTTGAATCATAACCTTGCTGGGTAAAATATTCTTGGTTGTAGTTTTTACTTGTTTGTAGGTCCCCAAAGCACAATCCTTCCTGGTCAACAGAAGCAGTTGCTCCAGGGATATCCCAGTATGGGCTGTGTATGCCCTCTTAATGTGGCTGGGACACAATAGCTGTGGTGTGCTGCTGGATGGGGTTAGCCCCCAGTGAGGGTGGCTGTGTGTCCTGGCCACACATGTTTTGAACATGCTGGTATGTGGTCTGGCCCCCTGACCCCCACCCCAGGGCAGGAACTTTATTGGAGGAGTATAGCTCCCAGCCAAGGCTAGCAGTTCAGTAGTCACACCGTTTGGGAAGGATGTAGTGCTGGTCCAGCTGAGGCTGCCTGTTAACTGTGGCCAGCCATGAGCTGCTTTAGGGGGTGCTGGATCCCACTGAGCCATCTTTAGGGTGTGGCAAGGTGGAAGCTGCTTTGGAGATACACCTACAGGTGGATGGGGCAGGGCAAGTCTATAGAGGAATGCTGGGCCTGGGTGAGCAGAGCTAGCAAGGTAGATGGAGAGTGCCAGCATTGGGCCAGCTCTGCAGAAAGAGGACAAGAAAAGCAATACCTGTTAGAACTTCTGTTCCCAGAGAAAGTTCCTACAGAGTTTTGCGTCCTGGCACATGCCTTAAAATCAGTCAGTAAATCTCCAGGTACTTTTCAAACTGCTGCCTCTGTGCTGGGTCTCAGAGGAAGTGAGTTTGTGTGTAAGCCATTTAAGAATGGAGTTTCAGTTTTCTGTAGTTTTCCAGCTCTCTTGGAGTTAAGCCCTGCTGATTTCTGAAGCCAAATGTTATGGGCATTCATTTTCCTGGTGCAGGTTCCTTGGGTGGAGGTTTGAACCCTTTGTTCCTCTTTGCCCGTGATTGCTCTTCTACTTCAGAAGTGTGTGTCCCAACCAGAGCACACCTCTGTCTCTTCTACTTTCCCTGGCTCTTTGTATTTTCAGCTGTGGAAGAGCTGTTCTGCTAGTTTTCATGTTGTTCTCAGAGAGAATTTATCTATATGTATTTGTAGCCTATCTGTGTTACAGATGGACGTGAACTCAGGATCCTCATCCTTCATGATTTGTTTCCCTTGCATTTCCTCAAGATTTATCTGAATTATCTTTAAGTAAAGTTTGTTACTTCAACTTTATCAATATATCCAGTAATAGTTATGAATTTGAGGCATATGATAAACATCATGTTATTTTGATCTAGTTAGAATATTCTATTTGTCATTGTGAATGACCTCATTTGGAGATAAAATCCTAAATTTGAAGCTCTTTCTGGGTGTGGTCCTCAAATGATAGGCACTGCTATCTATTTTAATGGAGTGATACCTCTTCATCAATAATCAGATACTAATTATGATAATGTTTTTAAACCTAAGGTTACTAGGTGGTCAAATCATGCAGGATGTGACTACTAAGGGAAAAATAGATTTCCAGATTTTAAAATGTTTTATGTAAGGTAACCTATTAATGAAATCTCCAAATACACATGCAGTTCTTAAAAATGATATGTTCACCCCGGAGAAAAGTCCTGTTTAATATGTGAATATATATGCATCAACAAATAACTTATTTTATATTGAGGATTATTCTACTGAATTTGTAAAGAACTGTACTTTAAAACTTTATTTTAACCTAAAAGTGATTAAAATGATAACTTTATTTTAATCGAAACCTTAAAATTATGTTTTTAGAATTTTGGCTTAGTTATTAGAACTATATAAGGAGTAGCTTGGAGTTAGAATTTGGAAAATCCTCCCTCGACTTAGAATCACAGACCTGGAAAGGAAAGTAGTGGAAATGGATGCCAATTCCCCCATCAAAGATGATAACACTTACTTGTGGAGCATAAGGAATAACATGGAGTACATTGGGAGCTGGAGAAGAGAAGTGAGTTGGGGGAAATTGGAGGGGGAGACAAACCATGAGAGACTGTGGACTCTGAGAAACAAACTGAGGGTTTTGGAGGGGGGGGGAGATGAGCCTGGTGGTGGGTATTAAGGAGGACCCATATTGCATGGAGCATTGGGTGTGGTGCATAAACAATGAATTTTGGAATACTGAAAAAAAATAAATTTAAAAAAAGATGATAATACTCAGGCTAAGTGGTTCAATTGATTTCTCTAAGCAAGGTTGTTGTAGAGTTAGATCTAGAACCTAGAATTTCTGAAGTACAACCTGATGTTCTTTTTTTTTTTTTTTAAGATTTTATTTATTTATTTGATGAGAGAGATCACAAGTAGGCAAAGAGGCAGGTGGAGGGGGGAGAAGGCTCCCTGCTGAGCAGAGAGCCCAACACGAGACTCGATCCCAGGACCCCGAGATCATGACCTGAGCCAAAGGCAGCAGCTTAACCCACTGAGCCACCCTGATGCCCCCTGATGTTCTTTCTTTTTTTTTTTTTCTTTCAATTTATTTATTTTCAGAAAAACAGTATTCATTATTTTTTCACCACACCAGTGCTCCATGCAAGCCGTGCCCTCCACAATACCCACCACCTGGTACCCCAACCTCCCACCCCCCCGCCACTTCAAACCCCTCAGATTGTTTTTCAGAGTCCATAGTCTCTCATGGTTCATCTCCCCATCCAATTTACCCAAAAGCACATACCCTCCCCAATGTCCATAGCCCTACCCCCCTTCTCCCAACCCCCCTCCCCCCAGCAACCCACAGTTTGTTTCGTGAGATTAAGAGTCACTTATGGTTTGTCTCCCTCCCTATCCCATCTTGTTTCATGGATTCTTCTCCTACCCACTTAAGCCCCCATGTTGCATCACCACTTCCTCATATCAGGGAGATCATATGATAGTTGTCTTTCTCCGCTTGACTTATTTCGCTAAGCATGATATGCTCTAGTTCCATCCATGTTGTCGCAAATGGCAAGATTTCGTTTCTTTTGATGGCTGCATAGTATTCCATTGTGTATATATACCACATCTTCTTGATCCATTCATCTGTTGATGGACATCCATTCATCTGTTGATGGACATCTAGGTTCTTTCCATAGTTTGGCTATTGTGGACATTGCTGCTATAAACATTCGGGTGCACGTGCCCCTTTGGATCACTACGTTTGTATCTTTAGGGTAAATTCCCAGTAGTGCAATTGCTGGGTCATAGGGCAGTTCTATTTTCAACATTTTGAGGAACCTCCATGCTGTTTTCCAGAGTGGTTGCACCAGCTTGCATTCCCACCAACAGTGTAGGAGGGTTCCCCTTTCTCCGCATCCTCGCCAGCATCTGTCATTTCCTGACTTGTTGATTTTAGCCATTCTGACTGGTGTGAGGTGATATCTCATTGTGGTTTTGATTTGTATTTCCCTGATGCCGAGTGATATGGAGCACTTTTTCATGTGTCTGTTGGCCATCTGGATGTCTTCTTTGCAGAAGTGTCTGTTCATGTCCTCTGCCCATTTCTTGATTGGATTATTTATTCTTTGGGTGTTGAGTTTGTTAAGTTCTTTATAGATTTTGGACACTAGTCCTTTATCTGATATGTCGTTTGCAAATATCTTCTCCCATTCTGTCAGTTGTCTTTTGGTTTTGTTAACTGTTTCCTTTGCTGTGCAAAAGCTTTTGATTTTGATGAAATCCCAAAAGTTCATTTTTGCCCTTGCTTCCCTTGCCTTTGGCGATGTTCCTAGGAAGATGTTGCTGCGGCTGAGGTCGAAGAGGTTGCTGCCTGTGTTCTCCTCAAGGATTTGGATGGATTCCTTTCTCACATTGAGGTCCTTAATCCATTTTGAATCTATTTTTGTGTGTGGTGTAAGGAAATGGTCCAATTTCATTTTTCTGCACGTGGCTGTCCAATTTTCCCAACACAATTTATTGAAGAGGCTGTCTTTTTCATTGGACATTCTTTCCTGCTTTGTCGAAGATTAGTTGACCATAGAGTTGAGGGTCTATTTCTGGGCTCTCTATTCTGTTCCATTGGTCTATGTGTCTGTTTTTGTGCCAGTACCATGCTGTTTTGATGATGACAGCTTTGTAATAAAGCTTGAAGTCCGGAATTGTGATGCCACCAACTTTGGCTTTGTTTTTCAATATCCCTTTGGCTATTCGAGGTCTTTTCTGGTTCCATATAAATTTTAAAATTATTTGTTCCATTTCTTTGAAAAAGATGG
Source organism: Neogale vison (assembly GCF_020171115.1). NCBI lineage: Eukaryota > Metazoa > Chordata > Mammalia > Carnivora > Mustelidae > Neogale > Neogale vison. The sequence continues at coordinate 39,810,646 of NC_058098.1, forward strand.
ATGGTACTTTGATAGGAATTGCATTAAATGTGTAGATTGCTTTAGGTAGCATAGACATTTTCACAATATTTATTCTTCCAATCCAGGAGCATGGAACATTTTTCCATTTCTTTGTGTCTTCCTCAATTTCTTTCATGAGTACTTTATAGTTTTCTGAGTATAGATTCTTAGCCTCTTTGGTTAGGTTTATTCCTACGGTTTGGGGTGCAATTGTAAATGGGATTGACTCCTTAATTTCTCTTTCTTCTGTCTTGTTGTTGGTGTAGAGAAATGCAACTGATTTCTGTGCATTGATCTTATATCCTGACACTTTACTGAATTCCTGTATAAGTTCTAGCAGTTTTGGAGTGGAGTCTTTTGGGTTTTCCACATAGAGTATCATATCATCTGCGAAGAGTGATAATTTGACTTCTTCTTTGCCGATTTGGATGCCTTTAATTTCCTTTTGTTGTCTGATTGCTGAGGCTAGGACTTCTAGTACTATGTTGAATAGCAGTGGTGATAATGGACATCCCTGCCGTGTTCCTGACCTTAGTGGAAAAGCTTTCAGTTTTTCTCCATTGAGAATGATATTTGCAGTGGGTTTTTCATAGATGGCTTTGATGATATAGAGGTATGTGCCCTCTATCCCTACACTTTGAAGGGTTTTGATCAGGAAGGGATGCTGTACTTTGTCAAATGCTTTTTCAGCATCTATTGAGAGTATCATATGGTTCTTGTTCTTTCTTTTATTGATGTGTTGTATCACATTGACTGATTTGCGGATGTTGAACCAACCTTGCAGCCCTGGGATAAATCCCACTTGGTCGTGGTGAATAATGCTTTTAATGTACTGTTGAATCCTATTGGCTAGTATTTAGGTGAGAATTTTTGCATCTGTGTTCATCAAGGATATTGGTCTATAGCTCTCTTTTTTGATGGGATCCTTGTCTGGTTTTGGGATCAAGGTGATGCTGGCCTCATAAAATGAGTTTGGGAGTTTTCCTTCCATTTCTATTTTTTGGAACAGTTTCAGGAGAATAGGAATTAGTTCTTCTTTAAATGTTTGGTAAAATTCCCCCGGGAAGCCATCTGGCCCTGGGCTTTTGTTTGTTTGGAGATTTTTAATGACTGTTTCAATCTCCTTACTGGTTATGGGTCTGTTCAGGCTTTCTATTTCTTCCTGGTTCAATTTTGGTAGTTTATATGTTTCTAGGAATGCATCCATTTCTTCCAGATTGTCAAATTTGTTGGCGTAGAGTTGCTCATAGTATGTTCTTATAATAGTTTGTATTTCTTTGGTGTTAGTTGTGATCTCTCCTCTTTCATTCATGATTTTATTTATTTGGGTCCTTTCTCTTTTCTTTTTGATAAGTCGGCCAAGGGTTTATCAATTTTATTAATTCTTTCAAAGAACCAGCTCCTAGTTTGGTTGATTTGTTCTATTGTTTTTTTGGTTTCTATTGCATTGATTTCTGCTCTGATCTTTATGATTTCTCTTCTCCTGCTGGGCTTAGGGTTTCTTTCTTGTTCTTTCTCCAGCTCCTTTAGGTGTAGGGTTAGGTTGTGTACCTGAGACCTTTCTTGTTTCTTGAGAAAAGCTTGTACCGCTATATATTTTCCTCTCAGGACTGCCTTTGTTGTGTCCCACAGATTTTGAACCGTTGTATTTTCATTATCATTTGTTTCCATGATTTTTTTCAATTCTTCTTTAATTTCCCGGTTGACCATTCATTCTTTAGAAAGATGCTGTTTAGTCCTCCATGTATTTGTGTTCTTTCCAAACTTCCTCTTGTGGTTGAGTTCTAGCTTCAGAGCATTGTGGTCTGAAAATATGCAGGGAATGATCCCAATCTTTTGATACCGGTTGAGTCCTGATTTAGGACCGAGGATGTGATCTATTCTGGAGAATGTTCCATGTGCACTAGAGAAGAATGTGTATTCTGTTGCTTTGGGATGAAATGTTCTGAATATATCTGCGATGTCCATCTCATCCAGTGTATCATTTAAGGCCTTTATTCCCTGTTGATCTTTTGCTTGGATGATCTGTCCATTTCAGTGAGGGGAGTGTTAAAGTCCCCTACTATTATTGTATTATTGTTGATGTGTTTCTTTGATTTTGTTATTAATTGGTTTATATAGTTGGCTGCGCCCACGTTGGGGGCATAGATATTTAAAATTGTTAGATCTTCTTGTTGGACAGACCCTTTGAGTATGATATAGTGTCCTTCCTCATCTCTTATTATAGTCTTTGGCTTAAAATCTAATTGATCTGATATAAGGATTGCCACTCCTGCTTTTTTCTGATGTCCATTAGCATGGTAAATTCTTTTCCACCCCCTCACTTTAAGTCTGGAGGTGTCTTCGGGTTTAAAATGAGTTTCTTGGAGGCAACATATAGATGGGTTTTGTTTTTTTATCCATTCTGATACCCTGTGTCCTTTTTGATTGGGGCATTTAGCCCATTAACATTCAGGGTAACTATTGAGAGATATGATTTTAGTGCCATTGTATTGCCTGTAAGGTGACTGTTACTGTATATTGTCTCTGTTCCTTTTCTGATCTACCACTTGTAGGCTCTCTCTTTGCTTAGAGGACCCCTTTCAGTATTTCCTGTAGAGCTGGTTTGGTGTTTGCAAATTCTTTCAGTTTTTGTTTGTCCTGGAAGCTTTTAATCTCTCCTTCTATTTTCAATGATAGCCTAGCTGGATATAGTTTCTTGGCTGCATGTTTTTCTCGTTTAGTGCTCTGAATATATCATGCCAGCTCTTCTGGCCTGCCAGGTCTCTGTGGATAAGTCAGCTGCCAATCTAATACTTTTACCATTGTATGTTACAGACTTCTTTTCCCGGGCTGCTTTCAGGATTTTCTCTTTGTCACTAAGGCTTGTAAATTTTACTATTAGGTGACGGGGTGTGGGCCTATTCTTATTGATTTTGAGGGGCGTTCTCTGAACCTCCTGAATTTTGATGCTCGTTCCCTTTGCCATATTGGGGAAATTCTCCCCAATAATTCTCTCCAGTATACCTTCTGCTCCCCTCTCTCTTTCTTCTTCTTCTGAATCCCAATTATTCTAATGTTGTTTCATCTTATGGTGTCACTTATCTCTCGAATTCTCCCCTCATGGTCCAGTAGCTGTTTGTCCTCTTTTGCTCATTTTCTTTATTCTCTGTCATTTGGTCTTCTATATCGCTAATTCTTTCTTCTGCCTCATTTATCCTAGCAGTGAGAGCCTCCATTTTTGATTGAACTTCATTAATAGCTTTTTTGATTTCAACTTGGTTAGATTTTAGTTCTTTTATTTCTCCAGAAAGGGCTTTTATATCTCTGGAGAGGGTTTCTCTAATATCTTCCATGCCTTTTTCAAGCCCGGCTATAACCTTGAGAATTGTCATTTTGAACTCTAGATCTGACATATTACCAATGTCTGTATTGATTAGGTCCCTAGCCTTCGGTACTGCCTCTTGTTCTTTTTTTGGTTGTGAATTTTTCCGCCTTGTCATTTTGTCAGCTAAGAGTATATGAAGGAGCAAGTAAAATACTAAAAGGGTGGCAACAATCCCAGGAAAATATGCTTTAAACCAAATCAGAAGAGATCCCAAATCATGCGGGGGGATTCTCCCCCTCACGATTGGGTGAGGGATCTCCTCGATTGGGATCTCCTTTGATTGGGATCTCCCAATCTCTTCTGATTGGGATCTCCCAATCTCTTCTGATTGGGATCTCTTCTGATTTGGGGATAAAAAGAGGTTCAAAAAGAAAGAAAGAAAAAAAGAAAAAAAGAATTAAAAAAAGAGATTGAATTAAAAATTCAATCAAGAATTTAAAAAAGAATTAAGAAAAAAAAGGATTGAAGAGATTAGGATCTTTTCTGATTTGGGGATAAAAAGAGGTTCAAAAAGAAAGAAAGAAAAAAAAGAAAAAAAGAATTAAAAAAAAAAGAAAATGAATAAAGAAAAGTATAAAAAAGCAAAATATATATATATATTAGATAATCTAGTTTAAAAAACGTTAAAAAAGAAAAGGGTAAAATTATAAAAAATTTTAGCAGAAGAAGAGAAAATAAATGAAAAAGAAAAAAAAAATAAACTGCAAGACTAAAAAATCACAGGCAGAAAAGCCATGAGTTCCGTGGTTTGTTTTCTCCTCCTCTGGAATTCTGCTGCTCTCTCCTTGGTATTGAAACTGTACTCCTTGGTAGGTGAACTTGGTCTTGCCTGGATTTCTTGTTGATCTTCTGGGGGAGGGGCCTGGTGTAGTGATTCTCAAGTGTCTTTGCCCCAGGCGGAATTACACCACCCTTACCAGGGGCCGGGCTGAGTGATCCGCTCGGCTTTGCTTTCAGGAGCTTTTGTTCTCTGAGCGCTTTCCGTAGAGTTCCGGAGGACGGGAATACAAATGGCGGCCTCCTTGTCTCCGGCCCGGAGGAGCCGAGAGCCCGGGGCCCCGCTCCCCAGTGCGCCCTCAGCGAACAGCTCCTAGTAACTCGCGTCTGCTTGACCTCCGGCCGCGCTCCGAGCTCACCGAGCTTGCGGCCGGTTCAAGGCAACTCCGAGCTCCGAGCTTACTGTCGGCTCTGTCTTTGCAGCCGGCTTTCCCGTTCCAATATCCGCAAGCTCTGCGACACTCAGACACCCCCCGATCCTTCTGTGACCCCGCGGGACCTGAGGTCACGCCGACCCTGTGTGGGCTTCGCCCCGGTTTAGCCTCCGGAGCGATGTCCCTCAGCGGAACAGACTTTTAAAAGTCCTGATTTTGTGCTCCGTTGCTCCGCCGCTTGCCGGGAGCCGGCCCCCTCCCCCCGGTGTCTATCTTCCCGTCGCTTTGGATTCACTTCTCCGCCAGTCTACCTTTCAGAAAGTGGTTGTTTTTCTGTTTCTAGAATTGTTGTTCTTCTCTTCGATCTGCCGATGGATTTGCAGGTGTTTGCAATCTTTAGATAAGCTCTCTAGCTGATCTCCTGCTAGCTGAGGTAGTCTCAGCTTGCTACTTCTCCGCCAGCAAGAAGTATTTCTGCCTGACTGTGGACCCCGAGGCTCTATCGCCGCTTCTCGAGGTGCTGAGTCCCTCTCAGGATCCCGGCCGCGCGGTGTTTGCGTTCACGAGCTTTTCACGCTTCGCTTGAGCGCATCTCTCCCTCGGTCCGGACCGGGTCTAGAAAGCGCCGGCACCGGACTGGGCCCGGTCTCATAAGGCCTGCGTCGGACCGGATCCGACGGCTGACGGCTCCCCTGATGTTCTTTCTATCCTATGATTTGCCACCTTCTTAAAATTTTACATATTCAAAAAATGGCATGGAATTTGCAAGTCTCTTATAAGAGGGAAAAGAATTAATTATTCATTGTCAGAAGAGAGATATATATGTATATATATACACATACACATATATATATGCATATATATATATATAATGCTTCTATAAATAATAGCTTTCCACAGATTGAGAAAAAAACTAGTGCAATTTAAATATATTGCAGAAATATTGAATATAGGCTATTTTGAATGCTTTTATTTTTATCATATTTTTGAGCTCTTCTCATGATGTCTTTACACATCACAAAATTTTTTAACAATCTGATAGTGGGATTTTTAAAAAAAATTCAACTGTTGTGCTTTACACAATTTGTAATATTCTATTATTCTTTTACTTAGTTGAAAAAATGTTTCTAATGAAATTTTAATTTATTTAGAAAATATGAGCATATTAAAAATATGCATGGAGGGGCGCCTGGGTGGCTCAGTGGGTTAAAGCCACTGTCTTCAGCTCAGGTCATGATCCCAGGGTCCTGGGATGGAGCCCCACATTGGGCTCCCTGCTCAGCGGGGAGCCTGCTTCCTCCTCTCTCTCTGCCTGCCTCTCTGCCTACTTGTGATCTCTGCCTGTCGGAGATAAATAAATAAATAAATATTATTTATTATTTATAAATAAATAATAAATAAATAAATAAATCTTATAAATAAATAAAATCTTTTAAAAAATTATGCATGGATAAGGCAGTGGTTGTGTCAGCTATATACTTTCAGAAAAAAGAAAATAATGTGTTTGATTCATTTTAAAAATTGGAGGTAGGGATTTTAGCATTATATTTAATGTAGGGATTGATAATCCAGTGATTTTTATTCAAATAATTGCTTTTTAGAAATGTGCTTTTTGATTAAATATCATTTCTTCCTTAAAGGATCCTGTTGAGTCCAACGTTTACTTTGCTTTCTAAAAAAAAAAAAAAAAAAAAAGTAATGTAGAAACTCTGTCTTCCCTTTTAAATTGTTGTAGAGTGTAATTCTTAAAACGGTGCATCTTATTATAAATGATTTTGTCTTAATTCATCCAAGACAACCAAATATCAGGTGGATTTAGTTACAAGCAGTTGTTTCAAGTGCTCAAATGTTTCTGAATAAAACAAGTTTATATCAGATGAAGGTAAATTCATTGAAAACTAAGTTAGATATGACTCTGTGAATAAAAATTTACTTTTCTACAGCTTTACAATTTTAGAGTGGGGTCATGGCTCTGGTTTACAGGTTTTTCAGCTATTTTTTCTACAAATTCCTTTTTTCTTCTCTAAGTCTTGTTGAGCTTCAGTGTTCTCCCTCCTATGTTTCTTCCAAGTCTTTGTGAATTTTGAGGTTGCCTTTCTATAAACTGCTCCTGATTCAAAGTCCTTAACCGTGCTTTTTACTGTTTGATTCCTTTTTCATTCACGTATTTGCTTATATTGAAAACAACACATATCCTTCTTCCCTCAGGCAGCAACTATATGCAATTCTTGATAACCAATCTTTTCTTGACAGATGCAAATGGCATTTTATAATCAGCTTAAAAAGCAAGTTTTAAACATGCTTTTTAAAAATGTTTAATACTTGCTTTTTAAGCTTTTCAAACATTTCAATATTTGATTAATACTTTCTAATTTATGACACTATTTTTAATAGAATCTCAGTTTTTTTTTACATAGATGTACAATTTGATTATATTAACTTATCCTTTTTATAAAGATATATTAAGAAGCTTGAGGGAAAAGCCCACTTTAATGTATTGCAATCATTTAGGATTTCAAAATCCACTTTGCATATCTTTGTATACTTGAATTAATATAAAAGCTTGATAAAGAGATGAGAATTAATGTACTCAACCTGTTAGGAGGAAGTAGTTGTATTGTTGATTTAAGCTCGTTGAATGAGCTATCTCAGAATGCTAAAGAGGCAGACCAGCAGGTTTCAGGTGATTAAAGAAAATCCCTCATCCTGGAGGAACTTGAAGGAACATGATGCTATTTAAGTAGAATCTAATCAGGAAGAAGAAAAGCTTGGAAGTAAAAAAGACGGAATGTTTCATGTCATTATTTGCAAAGCAACTGAACAAAAGGTGAGCAAGATAATTAAATGCCTTGCTGTTAAGGAGAATTTTTCAAAGCAGGTTGATTAGAGGTCTTCCTTTTAAAAAAAAAAAAAAAATTAAACATCTATGTTCAGATAATCTAGTTGAAAAATCCAACTCAGTTATGTAGATGGAGGCCACTTTGGAAGAAAATTGACAGTATTGTATATGGTGGCAGATGTTCACAACGATGAACTTAATTGCTCAGCAAAATGCTGATGAGCTTTGCACGGTTTTAGCATTAATAGTATTTTTAGTGTGTTTTAAGATTTTGAAAAATGGAAAAATAGGCAGACTCATGCAAAAACACTAAATAGATTATTATGCTGGTTACCTCATTTTTCAATTGATCTGGGAAAATAGAATTTGATTTCTTTTTTCCCCTTTACCTGAAAAAATACCAAAGCATGTTTTATCATTCTTATTATAAAATATTATTTGGATTGGATGCCATCTCTAGTATCTGTATTTTGTATTTCAAGACATTTCTGTTGAAAACATGAAAAAACTGGTATGCCCCAGATTGGGCTTTGTAAAAACATGTCAGCTAGACTCTGACTTCTTTTAAAGGGATGGTCAAGTCAAAGTACTGATGGATGTGTAATAGCTTAAAGTGAAAATTAGGAAGTCATGACTTTAGTGCCTACTTTCTACCAAAGAAAGGAAGCTTGAAGCTAACAAGGCATGACAGTCAAACACCTAGTAGAAATATGTTCTCTTGTCAGTGATTTTTTTATTCTTTCACCATTTTAATGACCTCTAGCTTACTTAGTGATGCATACTTTGGGGGCAAACATCTAGTAGCTGATTGCTTCATTTATTATCAATGAATATGTTTATTCAGTCAGTCATTGCAGAACTTGATCTCCAAAGAACACTTTTTAAAACTAAAACAGATCCCCTGTTTACCTGACAGTCCCCTTTGAATATAAAGTGAATAACTACCAGTGTGTTTTTGAGCAGTTTCAAAGGCTCATGTTGTGAGTGTCATATTGGGAGCTCTGTGGAAATCTAAAACAATAGCAAGCCCAGACAATCTCAGCTGAAACATATGGTCTAAATACTTGAACTAGAAGGAAACAAAATGGATTCTGGGCCCTACTGAGTAACTTAAAACAGTCTTGGTCTTTACTTTGTACTGTAAGACAGTGCTACCCAACTTTGCCTGCACATTAGAATCACCTGGGGAACTTGAAAAATTCTCATGTCCTGGTCATACCTAAACGAATATCAGAATCTCTGACTGTGGGACTAGTATTTAAACATTTTTTTTTAAAAGATTTTATTTATTTATTTGTCAGAGAGACTGAGCACAGGCAGACAGAGTGGCAGGCAGAGGCAGAGGGAGAAGCAGGCTCCCTGCTGAGCAAGGAGCCCAGTGTGGGAGTCGATCCCCGGACGCTGGGATCATGACCTGAGCCAAAGGCAGCTGCTTAACCAACTGAGCCACCCAGATGTCCCAACTATGGGACTAGTTTTTAAAGCTGTTTGCATTATTCCAGCATGTAGCTCCAAGTGAGGACCACTGATTTAAAGACATTATTTCTTCATTCATTGTGTTATTTATTTTTCTTGATTATTAAATCAAACATCCTATATTATGACTTTCTTAATTTAGAATGCTGGCATAGAAGATTTTCTATTTAAAAATGTCCATTCTGTGAAGGTGGACTTGGGAATATCACAAAAGGACTATGATTCAGAGATCATATTATTTTTATATTATTTAAGTATATAAAACATTGTCACCATGGTTTGATTTACATGGTGAACAGAGAGCATATTTTAATATGAGTGTTAGACATCTTTTATGTCCAGCCTCACATTCTCTTAACCCAGTTTTTTGCTTTATCTGTTACTGCTACATCAGCAGAGTACAAAAGAAATGTACCATGATGACTCCTCATCTCAGCTGGACCCCAAACTGTGTTTTCTGATTTGGGGCTAAATGGCTACTTCTCTTAGGACTACTGTTTGGGATAGTGGGACTCAGCTTACCAAGTACATTAACATACCTGACTCAATTCTTGATCAATATGGGATAAGTGCAAGTAGTAACATGCTCCTCTTTTCTGTGTCTTAGGCAGAAGCTCTGATTGTCTTCTACACATTTCCTGAGAGGGTCCTCAATAAATTGAGTTCCAGCTGCTCACATTAGTTACTGGCTCAACTAAGCATCCTTGGATTAACTTTCCCTTTTCCTCTTTCATGCTTCACACCCCCCCCTCAATCTCCATTCCAATTTCTTGGGAATCACTTACCCAGATAAACAACCTGCACACAAGAGCTCATCTGAATCTCTGCTGTTTAGTTTCATCCAAGCCAAAACAGTACAGAAGGGGAAAATCATAATGGGTATGTTTTGGTGTATGGTCCCTCTTCTGTTGTGATTGTCTATCACGTGCTTTTCTATTTAATATGTTAGTCTTATTGAACTATGCTAGGAAACAGTCTACTCTCAAATCTTGAATGCCAGAGGAGATTCTTATCCTCTGCTATCAGTTCACGAGCTAGCTCTTGCCTCTCCTACCCTCAGCACTCTGTAATTTGGTCATATTGAGTGTTGTTCCTCATGGCTTCTCACTAATTTGCCCTGTAACCTTGATCGGTACCCACCTCACACCTTCCCTCTAGATCATGCAGTAAATATTTTTTAGATACAAATCATTTAACTCAGTAGCATTAGCATAATATTAAGTGGAATGGGGAGATTTTGCAGAGAGAAAAATGATACTGATGCAGTGTGATACAATTTGTGTAGCAGAAAGACAAGCACTTCATAGATGGGGTCCCAGTGTGGCATAATTGCATCTACTGTTGCTCAGAAAATGAATACAGTTAACAGACATATTAATAATGACAACACAGACATTTTTTTCTTCCAACATTGAAACAGATTTCTTTTTTTGCAGAGCATCAAGAAAGCAAATTTAAAAAAAAAAAAAAAAGAAAGCAAATTTATTTGAACAGTGTCAGGACTTTTAAAAAAGTTTATAATGGATTAAGAAAATAAGTTTTTCTTGTTTCAAATTCTTAGCCTTTAATAGTAAGTATGATTCTTTTCCTAGAAGATCCTCTCAGTTTTGAATAATTCCCTATCTATGTTTTAGAACATTGGGAAGAGAGAAAGGAGAACATGAAATAGAATAATAAAATTATGGAGCTAGGAGAAATAGGAATGATCAGCTTTTAAAGTCTTTTCCTACCCCCATGCCATCAACTAAGGCTTTTGGAGATAGGGACAGTGAATCATAGAGATTAAATGATCTCTCTAAGACCGTCCAACAAGATAGTAACAAAGTTAGATGAGTTAAAGAACCTGAATGACAAGTCCAAGACCTTAAAAACTCTATCATTTTTCTCTAAATTATTCCTGCAGGTGTGAAATCTGTAGAGCTACTTTGACATTATAGAGCTATAATTTATTTTCAAATATTGGTGACAAACATTTTCTATTAAATATTTCTTGATAATATGATAAGGGAGAATTCTCTACATGTTGCTCATACTTTTAAAATTCAATTTATTTAAACTGAAAAAAAAAATACAAAATTAGTTCATCTACTCCTCCCGACCCCCAATCCTTTCTCTGATAACTACCATTCTGTTTTCCATATCAATGAGCTTATATGTATATATAATTATATATAAGTAGATTATATATAATCCACATATAAAATAAATCATATAGTATTTATCTTTCTCTGACTTATTTTGTAGCATATATACCACTATATAATATATGTATCATATATAATATCTTCCACATACAAGAGAAATCACTGTATCTGTCTTTGTCTCATTTATTAGATAGCATAATGACCTCATGGTGCCTCCATATTTTCACGAATGGCAAGATTTTGCTCTTTTCTGTGGCTGAATAACATGCCATCATACACACACAAATAAACACATGTGAAAAGACATTTACATATATGTCACATGTATACATGTATATACATATAATGTGTATATATGATATACAATATATATATACAATACACATAATATACATATAATACAATGACATATGTATGTGTCATATGTATTCTTGTATAAATACACATATCATATGTATATATGATATACTCTATATATAACAATTTCTTTATCCATTCATCAGTGCATACTTAGGTTGTTTCCATATCTTGGATATTATAAATAGTGCTACAATAAACATGGGGGTACATATACCTTTTTGAAGAATTGGTATTCTTATTTTCTTTAGACAAATACCCAAAAGGGATTGCTAGATTATATGATATTTCTACTTTAATTTTTTGAGAACCCTCCATACTGTTTTCCATAGTGGGTGCACTAATTTACGTTCCCATCAAGTGTTCCCTTTTCTCCACATATTTACCAACACATATCTTGGTTTAGGCTGCTATAACAAAATACCACAGACTTGGTGGCTTAGACAACAAACATTTATTTCTCATTTCAGAAACAATCTCATTCAGAAACATTTATTTCTGGAGGCTGGGAAGTCCCAAGATCAGAGTGCCAGGAGATAAAGTGTCTGATGAGGGCTCACTTCTGGTTTTCAGATGAACATTGTTTTATTGTATTCTCACATGGCAGAAATGAGAGAGAAGAAAAGCAAGCTCTTTCATATCTCTTACAAGGGCACTAATTTTACTCATAAGAGTTACACTCTGCAGACTTGATTACCTCCTAAGGGCTACACTTCCAAATACCATCACATAGGAGATTAGGCTTCAACATATGAATTTTGCAGGATACAAAGCTAATATATACATTTGCTTTAGTCTATTATTCACAAATCATTTATTATATATATCCACTTAGATAATTACTGTCAATAGTCAATAAACCAGATAAATATAATTCGTGACCTTATGAAGCTTACACAAAAGATTAGTACATTAAGTATTCTTGTATACCATTGAGACAACCATCTTAAGGAGGTTACTTACCATTCCCCAAGAGATAAAACAAAACAAAACAAAACAAAACAAAACAAAACAAAACAAAAAATACCCCAATTGTTATTTTGATGGAGCTGTTCTTTTTCAAAGATACAGAATCTTGGGAGATTAAAATATTTGTGTTGGAATTAAAATTTTTGTCTGAAGATTTTATTTATTTATTTGACAGAGATCACAAGTAGGCAGAGAGGCAGGCAGAGAGAGAGGAGGAAGCAGGGTCCCCGTTGAGCACTGGGCTCGATCCCAAGACCCTGGGATCATGACCTCAGCTGAAGGCAGAGGCTTTAACCCACTGAGCCACCCAGGTGCCCAGGAATTAAAATATTTTTAAAGAAAATATTGACCTTGGGGTGTCTGGGTGGCTCAGTCATTAAATTTTTGCCTTCGGTTCAGGTCATGATCCCAGGGTTCTAGGATAGGGCTTCACATCTTCTCCCTTTCCCACTCCCCCTGCTTTTGTTCTCTCCTCGCTGTCTTGCTGTCAAATAAATAAATAAAATCTTATTAAAAAATTGATCTTTAATATTTAATTGATCTAGTATTTATGGTGTGTAGCTTTCTATGTAGTTACTTGAATTTGGACCAACCAATATTAAATCTAACCATTTAAACACCATTAAAGAAAAAGAAAAAATATGGCTATGTCTTTATCTAAATTAAAAAATTATGACATAAAGCCAATGAGTACACTTAATTGGACAAACTTAATGATGGCTTACATGTGTTGACGTGTTTGCTTTCTTTTAATTTTTTGCATTTTAGAGAATATAGGGGAAGATTCATAGGTTGGTAGCCAAGGGAGAAATATAAATTTATGAAACAAGAACAATACATTTTTTCTCTTGCTAAGTAAATGTGCTCTCAGGACTTGTGATGAAAGGTGATGAGATACAAGACAGGTGTAGTGCGTGTGTGTTTAAGTTTTAAATATTAACTTTGATGAGGGTGTTTGCATATTCTTTGGATAAATTGGTCTTTTCTTTCCTTTCTTAGAATCTTCTAGATAAGTTGATTTAATTGATTGCATCTTTCAATTTCTTAATTCTAGGGTGCCATGCAAAAGAACGCAGAAGAAAAGTTTTTACTTATACCGATGACACTAAAGAATGAAACTTTCTGCTATTACAATGAAAAATTCAAGTACAAGTTTCAATATCAAAAGACTAAAATACTTAGAACTCTGTGCAAGAAATGTCAGTTTGGCTCTTTCTGTAGTTAACTGGTTAGAAATGCAGATAGTGACTTGAAAAAATTTCAAATATTATAAATTCTTAAAAAAATACTCCCAATTGGCATAGTTTTGCTCTACAGACTTACTTTATTTTACATCCCCTCCAACTTAGTCTTCACAAAATTTAGTCAATTACTGAATGATCTGTCTTTTTCCCAGTGCTTTAATATGTTCTGTTTGTTATATACAGAGTTTTATCATATATATTAAGGTTTTTTCGGGAGTTTTTATTCTGTGTCACTGATATGTCTGCCAGTTATCAACTTTGGTTCCAAACTATGTGAATTATTATAGTCTCAATATTTCAAGAGACTGATACCTTCTCATTACTCTTCTTTCAGAAACTGCCTAGACTTATACACAATAGATTTTTCCCCCATCAGATGAACATAGAAATTATTTCAAGTTCTGAAAACTATTCCCATGTCACAGTGAATTTTATAGCTTAATTTAGGGAAACCAGATATTTTTTATAATTTGGGTTTTATTATATGTTTTTATTATATGGTTTTATTATATGTTTTTATTATATGGTTTTATTATGTGGTTTTATTATATGCTTTTATATATATTATATATATGTTCTTATGTTCATTTACTTGTGTCTCTTTTTTTGTAGCTTTTATAGAATCTTATACTTTGATTGCAAATCCATATTTATTGTTACAATTGTGATTAAAATGTTAATTTTTAACTTCGTATATAGTGATTATTATTAAAAATTTCATGTTAATGCTCTCATATTTAGCTACTTTTTATTCCCTTTTTGTACTAAAAATATTTTAGAAGATTTTTATTTATTTACATGAAAGAGAGGGATAGAGACCATGAGTGGGGGAAGGGCAGATATACACATATACACATTTCTTTTAAATGAGTTAATTTAAGGAATTTCATAATATTGAACCATCGTAATTTTTACATAAACACTACTTGGTCCAGAAGCAGTGATCTTTTGATATATTGCTTTATTTTCAACATTTTATTTTTATATTAATTTTTAAGATTGATGTGTAATTTATATTCATAAAACTTACCATTTTTAGTGTATATTTCTATCAGTTTTGACAAATGAATATAACAATGTTATTACCACCCCATTTAAATGTATTGCTTTGATTGCTATAATTTATGATTTTAGCTTTTAATTCTATAAGGATGATAGGACCACACTTTTCTATTTCTCTTTGGATTTAGGAAATCAAGTTTTCCATCTGTGTGTTCAGAAACAATAAATAGCTTAGCAATCATCTGTTTCTTAATGATTTTATAGACTCTCCTTTCTCATGAGAATAGATCTCCGACTACCCTCTCATTTTTTCCTCATTGTAGTTCCATTAATGTTTTCAATTCTTAATTTTGGTTATCTATATTGCCTAGAAAATTATCCATTTTATTTAAATTTTCAGAATTACTGGCAAATAGTTTGATAATTAGTTGCTAATATATGCTTTTATTTTTTTTATAAGCTATTCAATACTTTATTGTAAAATTATATGCTTTTATTTTAAATTCATTTTGTAGTTGTAGCCCTGTGATATTTAATTGTATTTTCCTTACCTTGCTAGGTAATGAAAAAAAAAATACTTTATATATCTTTTAAAAGGACAGATTTTGCTTTTATAATTAAATATTTTTTTGATTTTCTATTTATTCATTTTTGGATTAATATTTCTCTTTTCTTGCACTGTTTGGTAATTTTTTTTACATTTACTATTTTCATGGGGATGTTTTCCTGAAGGTTTGAACTGCGTGTTTAATTTCAAACTCTTTCATTTTCTAATATATGAATTTGAGATTACATATTTTCTCTATTACATAGTAAATGTTATAAGACATGCATCTGTAGAAATATTCTTTGACTTCATCTTGCAGCTTTTGATATGTATGGTTTATCTTGTCATTCATGTCTAAGTAGTTCGTAGTATTATTTTTAGTTACTTTAAAACCAGTAATTATGTAGATATTTAAAAAAATCTCAGCAATTGAATTATTTTAGAAGAGGTGGCATATAATTTTTGTTATTAACTTATAATTTTATTCCACTGCCTCAGAAAATATATCCTGTGTGATTTTCTATTTTTATAGTTGAAATTTTCTTTGTGTTCTAATGCATGATTCTTTTGCTGTATTATTTTTGTTTGAAAAGAATCTATTTCTTATTCATGGAGTGTACTTTTGAAGTACATTACTTTATGTAAGTGTGATGATTAGATCAAGTTTATTGTAATAAATAAATATTTTAATCACTTAATTATTTGTATATACTTGAATGACTGATTTGAGAGACATGCTAAGACCTCCAGTTATTCTCATAAAATGGTCACAATATCTCTTCTTTTCTATCTGTTATTGCTTTATAGATTTTTAAACAGTGTTAGCACAATACGTCAATAAGTGAAATGTTGTTATTTGACTATAACTGTTGTCAAGATAAAATGTCTATCTTGATTCCATTTTGTGCTTTTCACACTGAATCCTATTACATCTGATGGTAATGTACCATTTATTCTTGCTTTTTTTGTTATCCTCTTGTCTGTTATACTATTATATCTTCTAGTGAGACTCTGTAATCATTTAATTATATGTAGCTCTACCATTTTAAGAATCTGTCTTTTTTTTTTAAGATTTTATTTATTTATTTGACAGACAGAGATCACAAGTAGGCAGAGAAGCAGGCAGAGAGAGGAGGAAACAGGCTCCCCGCTGAGCAGAAAGCCCAATGTGGGGCTTGATCCCAGGAACCTGGGATCATGACCTGAACTGAAAGCAGAGGCTTTAACCCACTGAGCCACCCAGGTGCCCCGAGTCTCTGTCTTTTAATAATAAAATTTAAACCATTCACATTTATTATAATTATTGAACTCTTCAGGCTTATTGCTGACATTTCATCTTTGGTTTTCTCTGTACTGTTTCTCCCTCCTCTAGCTACATAAGTTGTTGCAGCCAGATGCCAAATTAAGCTGAAAATCTAGGCAAAAGATATTTTAAATTCAGAGAGAAAAGTTTTAACAACAACTAGCTGGATCCAGCAGTTCAAAAATGCTACATATTGGTGTATACGTGAATTTTTGCAGAACTTTACAAAAAATATGCTGTCCTGATATACAAAGGTGACCTTACTGCCCTTTCCATCTGTGACGCATGTGCTTTGAGTTGCTTTTCATGTGTTGGTGAAGAGTTATGTTGAGCCATGGCATACATTTATATGACAGCTTCTTGGGGTTAAGGTTGAAAACTGGATATCGGATAATTTTTCCTCTCTGGAGATATATAGAGAATTACATTTTTGGTATTTTATAACTCATATCTCTTGATCACTTTGAGGCATTTTGACTACATTTAGGGGACCATAAATATTTTATCAAAGCTGGAATGCTTTTGATCATAAAAGCAGGGCACTATTAATTAGTACTGTATAAACATGTACAAACTGGGGCCATCTGGGGCAGAATGGAATGTAAAGTCATCCTAACATGACTTAGGTAGGACACATTCAACCTCCTAGTATACTCTATACAGTTGATTGGCTGTCAGGGTGAAACTGTAAACACAGCCTGAAAGACATGAATCCAAATTCATCCATTTTGCACAATGTGCTGGAGGTCTAATTTCTCTCTACCATTTTTACTGCATTGTTTTTTATAGGCATATGGTCATGTAACTATATTTCCCCTATGTGTATATTTTAATATTTTATTTCTAATGGCTTACCCAGTTGTGCAGTGACTGAACTTTATTTTATTTTGTATATCTTAGTGCCATTGCACTTCTTTCTGTGTCCCAAATATAAGTATGTAATTCACTTTTCCCTCATTGCCTTTGTCCCCCAGAGAACACAGGGCTGTTAACAGAATTCTTTGGTCTAGGGATAAGAGGCTGTATTCAAATCATTATGTATCAGCTATCTTTGCTCTCTCCCTCTCTTGCTAGTTTGGCTAGATTGGCTCCCTACAAGTATATCTTATCTTATAGTTTATAGCAAAGGGAACTTAAAATATTTTCAGAAATACTTGTTTTAAAAGCCATTTCAACAGCAACTATGCTTAAATCTGGCCACTTCTAGTTCCAGGGAAATTTTCAGAACACCAATACCATTGATGAACTGGACATGACCACTTCATGTCTGCAAAGGGAGAATATTAACTTAGTGCAGTTTGATACCTAGAAGAAAATATAGAGCCTCATAAAGTTTGAAGAGGCTTTTTAAAATGTACTTTAAGCTTTAGGGTAATGCCTTTATAAGACAGGTTCTGGGAACAGGAACAATATTATCATCACAGGCTAGCTAGAACAGCCTTTTGCTGCAATAGTCAAACAAATTTTCATGGAAAGCCAATTATATAGCTATAGTATGCTGTGAGGCCTAGAAATATACAAAAATATTTTAAAATGTATGGTTGTATAATTACCTAATGAATGAGTACACATTTCAGTTTTGTAGTATTTGTAAGAAGGGAGAGCTCAGTACTTGGTCAGAAATCTAGACTGAATGTGAAAGTAGGAGATAATCACTGAGCAGACCAAAGAAAGGGAGACTTTCTGGATAGAGGGAGCTGAGTGTGGAAGGCCATGGCAAATAGGAATGAAGAAGGGCATGACTGCACATTCAATTTTATTTGTTGGGGAATCACAATATAGTTTGTTTTCATTTTTGCTTTTGTTTGTTTTATTGCTTTGGTGTTCCTTAAATACTTGGCCAAAAAATATGAAATTTGTTGGTAAGAGAGAGCCATGAAGGATATTTTAATGAGAAGGTGATACAAAGCCCTCTGTATTTTAGAAGTTTAGTTATGTCTGTTCCATGGCTAGGCTGAATAGGAAGAAGCAACTCAAAAAATCAAGGATAAAAATAAACAGACTAACTAAAAAGGCAAGAATAGTAGCTCATGATATAGTCGTTGTGTTCCAGGAACTTTGGGACATTTGACTTGGCCTGCTAAAAGAAGGGAAATTATAATACAGAGGAAATGAGGAAATGTATATTATTAAGTGTCTCTGGGTATTTTAATTTCCCATCTTTTAGACAGATTGCTTTTATTGTGTGCATAAGCATCATTTATTAGCAGTAGTTTTAGCAGATCCATCTCAATCTTAATAGGTTACACAATACTTTATTTTTTCTAGTGTAAACAGAATAAATTAAAATGTTCCTTTCTGTTTATAGTTTCTTTAACTGTAATGTTTTTTCATGGTTGGAAAATTTAGTGCTGGCAAGTTCTTCCTTAAATTCTGACTTTCCATGATCCTAAAACAATACTGGGATAGTTTGAGATAGGTAAATGATTTTAGATAATTGTTATGGTCAGTATTGCTCAGTGTATTAATGATGGCAAAATATTAGATTGAAATTTTATTTTAGAGACATAAATTAGTGTATGAGAATAATTTTTTGATAAAGCAGATTAAAAAGTTGAAGGTATATTTAATGTTATCTGAAACTATTTCTCTACCATGTCAGCTACTAAATATACCAGTGATGTCTTCCAAGAGTAAAATGTTAAAACTATTCTAAGTTGTTTCATAAAACATATTATTGTTTTTTATTATAATTTATGTATTCTCTTACCAGTTTTCTTGCTTGATTAGGGGAAAATATTGACTAGATTTCTTGCAAAAGGCAGATATTTTTAAAAAGTATGGATTGTATGTAATGAGATGTGTACGTGCAAGTAACATTTTGATTTGTACTTTATTGCTGCTTATATGCAGTGTGAATTAAGAATAAAACAAGGTGAGGCGAGTGAGTGAAGAAGGAAAAAGGAATATAATTAACAGACTTAGTAGTTTTGCATTATAGCTGCTTTAATTAACAGCTTTGTGGTGGCAAAACAAATGTGATATGGAAAAGCTAAGAATAAGTAGGATCATGATAGCATCTTTGGGAAAACGTTATGTTCTTAATATTTATTTATTTATTTATTGGACACACAGCAGAAAAACAAAGTGTATGACATTTGTGCCAAAGAAGTCATTTATATAAGCAATCAATTTCACCAACTGTATTAAGAAATTTTTTTCTTTATAAATTTATGTAGATGCCAAGTATCCTGCTATTATTAACATTAGTTGTATCTTTCCAGAATTGTATGCATCTATAGTATTTTTTAAAAGGATGCAATTATGTTGAAATCATATTTTTAAATTTTTTTTTTTTTTTTGGTTTTTAACCTAACTAGACATCATGAATATAGAGTTGTTGGCTTCCAAAAATGGGGTAAGAAAAGCGGTTTTCAATTCATTTCAATACTTCCATCCCCCAAAGACAATTTTCATAAGCATCTTTATCTCCAAGCATGAAGCTAGGAGATAAGGCTAGAACAGAAGCTCTGAGAGACTGAGATTCTCAAGCAGGTAAGGAAATAATAAATAAGACTTGGTAAAGGGTATTAAAGGTATGCAAATGAAGATAGTAGGAACACAGAGAAGGAGAAAATAACTTTGCCCAAGGGAATGGTAAGAAATTGAGGTAGGGGGTATGTCTGCTGACTTTTCTCTACCCTCTACTCCCTCCTTTTTCACTTCTGTAGTTTGTTTTTTCTTTTTTCTTCTGACTAGTATTCATCTGTGATCTTTTAAATTCTCTCTCACATGATTGGCTTTGGTCCACTTATTTTAAAAGGAAAAAAAGAAGAACTTATGAGGCATTTATGGGTTTATTCAAATATGGAGAATGATGCTTTGGGAGAAAAACTGATACACAACTTCTAGTCCCTTTTCACAACCAAATATATATGTATATATATATTATTTTTAAAAAATTTTAGATATCTGCCAACTATCTGAACTATTACAGTTTAAGTAAAATAATTTAGAACTACACCTTAAGATAATACAGTATTTTATACTTTTCTCTCTGAAATAAATACATATGCAATGTATATTTTTTTGTGGAAAAGTTTGAAAATAGACAAGAGAAATTAGTATCTCAGACTACATTATTTTTTTTTTTTATTATATACCTTTCCTGGATTTTTTTTTCCTGTAGGACTACAGACATACTAATAGCAGACACATATTCATAAAAATGGGTAAAATCATATGTATCATTTTGTATTCAGTTTTGTTCATTTAATCCATTTTAATCCATACATTTAAATGAACAAATGTTTATTAAATTAATTATTTTTTATTAAATTAATTATTAAATTAAATTAACAAATATAAGATTCCATTTTCATTTTTTTAAATATTTTACTTATTTATTTGACAGATAGAGATCACAAGTAGGCAGAGAGGCAGGCAGACAGAGAGAGGAGGAAGCAGGCTCCCTGCTGAGCAGAGAGCCTGGTGCAGTATCAGATCCCAGGACCCTGGAATCATGACCTGAGCCGAAGGCAGAGGCTTCAACCCACTGAGCCACCCAGGTGCCCTCCATTTTCATTTTTAATGATAGCCAAGTTTTTTGGTCTATGACTATATTAGAATTTACTTAATTCACAATTTGTGTTTCTAATCATTCATAGTATACATAATCATGAGTAACATCCTTATAAGCACATCTTTGTGTATATGTCTTATTTTCTTCTCAGGATGAAGTACTAGTAGAGTTGCTATGTCAAATGTTATGTACTTCTTTTTTTCTTTATTTGGTTTTTATTTTTGTTTTAAGATTTTAATTATTTATTGGAGAGACAGAGAGAGAGCACAAGCAAGGGGAGCAGCAGAGGAAGAGGGAGAAGCAGGTTCTCCCATGAGCAGGGAGCCCAGTGTAGGGCTCAGTCCAAAGGTCTTAGGATCATGGCCTGAGCCAAAGGCAGATGCTTAACTAACTGAGCCACCCAGGCATTCCTAATGTTATGTACTTCTTAAGGTTCTTACTACATATCATCAAATTGCTCTCAGAAATGTTTTACATACATACATACTAGCAGTGAAAATGCTGTTCTGTTGAAAGTTATACACTTACACGTGTCTATGTAACATTTATATTCTATACCAGAACCAAATTAAAGAATTCTATGTCAAACATATATTTTGATTTTTTATTAACAGGTTTTTTTTTTTTTTTTCCAGTAACAACAAACATCCCTATTTTACTTTAGGGAGGAGTTTCTATCTTTATTGGGAAAGTCAGATTTTCCCATTAAAGTTCAAATCCTTCATTTGAATGAGTTTAATATTATAAATGGCACTTCTGGCTTTCCAAAAAATATTTGAAATTTCTAACAAAAATTTGAAGACTTCCAGTATCTTTGAGAATTATAATGTAAAAGAAGTTTTACCTTGTGTGAAATATACAGGAACCGATTTGTCCTAACCATATGTTAAATAACAGGTGATAAATATTGTTCCCATCTTGCCTTTCCTTTTAAAAGTGGAAAGTGATTGGATGGGAAAGGAATTTCCTTTATTTAATGGCACAAATTCACTCATCTGTTTTTCTCATACATTTTTGGTCACAAATACAGGATTAAAATTTGAATCATGATCTATACCTGCTTTTTTGATGATAAAACAGGTCATCTTTCTTGTCCTCTTACTGTAATTGATGAATCAAACTCCTGACTCAGTCTCTATCCCTATTCCTAATACCATCATAAGTGACTTTAGCACCTATCTAGAGGTCTCTTTGAGTTCCAGTTGAGAAAACTTGATTCTTAATGTCTTACCTTTTCACCAGTGTTTACTTTTTTCTCCATCACACTGTGAGACCTTTGTCACTAGAAATCGCATCATCCCTGAAATCTCATTTAGTAGTAGTAATACAGTACGGTTTGACCATTAGTTCATTTGCTCTGGTAGCTCCATTACAATCACTTGACCTTATTGAGAGACCTAATCCATTGGGTCCACCACCTTCTCACTATATATCAACCTTACCTGTTTTCACTTCCCTCTAACTTAGATTCCATGATCTATCATTACAACTCCTGATCAAATATCCTCACCTCCTTGTTTGTCTCATATTCTCTTATCAAGTGCCACCTTAGTTCAACATAGTTTGCCTCCTTTTCCATGTCTATTCCCAAATAACTAGATATGACTAAAGAAAAACTATTTCACAGGGAAATTTTGCCATACAACACATAAATGTGATTCTCACACATTGTAATGATTATTTATATTTTTTTCTCCATCTCTCCCTTGCTGTCCATTCAGATGATGGCCTCCTGAGATGATAGTAATTAAACAAAGTGACAAACCTCAGCCTCACAGAAGGGATGAGCACCTGTGACTTA
The DNA here is from genome assembly GCF_020171115.1 of Neogale vison. Lineage (NCBI taxonomy): Eukaryota > Metazoa > Chordata > Mammalia > Carnivora > Mustelidae > Neogale > Neogale vison. Next base: position 39,833,368 of record NC_058098.1, read on the forward strand.
ACTAAAATTATTATTGAGTGCTGATTTTCTTGAATAAGATTTTTCCCCTTCCTGTCAGTTAGTTACTTTAAAAAATTTATGACTGCAGTCTGTGGAAAAATGGAGTTTCTATCTTCTTTCAATACATTTGTTTTCCTTTAGTACTTCTACCTATCCTATTTCACCAGTAAAATTGCCAAATTATTATGACTATGTGTACATTTTGGTTGTTATGCTTAAACTTTTAGAGGTAGCAGAATGTAAAGAAATTGGAATCTGAAGACCCAGGTTTGATTCCTTTGATCATACACTTGTTAAGCTGTGACTTTAGGCAAGTTGCTCAATGTCTCTAAGATTCACTTTGCTCATTTCAACAATGGAGTTAATAATACCTGCTGTGTTGGATTCTTTGGAGAATCAAATGAGATGTGATTGTAAATGTGATTTGTGATCTGTAAAGCCCTTCACATGTGCAACCTGTTATCATTTGAACATTTCACATTCAGAATTATTTCCATCATATAAATTATTATGATTTGAAATTTGCTGTTTGGTGTCATGGTTTTATCTATCTGTCTATTTTTTTAAGATGTTTATTTATTTGACAGAGAGATAGAGAGCACAAGTAGGCAGAGCGGCAAGCAGAGGGAGAGGGAGAAGCAGGCTCTCTGTTGAGTGGGGAACCCAATGCATGACTCAATCCCAAGACCCTGGGCTCATAACCCAAGCCAAAGGCAGCTGCTTAACCGACTAAGGCACCCAGGTGCCCCTGGCATCATGGTTTTAAATGTCACTGTACTTTATACAGAAATTTATACTGAAGTGTCATCTTTTAAAAATGTTTATTTGGCCTCAGAAATATGGTCTGCAAAAGGCATTGCATTTGAAGAATACTTTTTGCAGTTTTATTCTCTCTGAGGGGATGTAAGTGATGAGTTCTTGATGAAATTCCATCACTAGTGCTTACACACAGTGGATATATTTCCATTACTGTGTAAATAAATTACTGTGTAAACACTTGATTGAAACCAAGTAAGTCTTATATGGGAATGAGAGCAGTTTGTTGTTCTTGGCTTTTCATTTCATCACAAAGCTTTTCTGAATGTTTTAATTTCCAAAAACAGTAGTGTTTTTAAAGAACTAGGGAAGAGTACCAAAGAGTGAGTTGACTTGGAAGTGCTTATTTAACTCTCAAAAAACATGTGAAAAATATCAAGAAACTTGTCATCTTAAAACCTGGAATCATTTTGGAAGATCTGCTTGGAAAATTAACCTTCTAACATTAAGGAACTGGATTACCCAACTATCTTGTTTCAAGGAAAATAGAGAAGGCAAGTTGGCTGAAATGAAATCTGGTTCATTATTCACCAGCCTTAGGGATAATCACACTTAGGGGAGAGGCTATAATTAGCTTAGTTGTTGCTTTTACTTCATATGTGGTAAAATCCAATTGTCTCTCATTTCATTTTCTTTCTTTCTTTTTTTTTTGTTTTATTTTGTTTTTAAAGTTTCCTTAAATTATTTCCAGTTTATATATTTCAAATTTTGCAATTCTAATAAGAAATAGAGAAGTTGTACCCAATTATATAATATTCACTGACATTAACATAAATTAGAGATTTTGTGTCTTTAGAACTTATACTTTGGTATCATCTATGAACTTTACTTTATGCTCAGGTATGTTATTATATTATGGCTGTATCCAAATAGGAGTGTTTAAAATATACTCTTTTTTTTTGCAACTGAAATATAATTGACATATAATATTGTATTAGTTTCAGATGTATAACATGATGGTTAGACAATTTACATCACAGATGTTCACCATGATAAGTGTAATTACCATCCAAAGTTATTACAATATTATTGACTCTTTCCCTATTCTGTACTTTTCATCCCTGTGGCTTATTTATTTTATAACTGGAAGTTTGTATCTTTTAATCTCTTTTATCTATTTTACCCATTCTCCAGTGTCCCCCCTCTGGCAACCACGTTTGTACTCTGTTTTGACAAAAAATATATATATATACTCTTCTTATCAAAGGTCTTCAACATAAACAAATCTTTGTTTGCTTGCTTTCAGCCTCCAGTAAGGGCTTCCAACTCCAGGTTGGAAGTTTATTTTAATTAGAGTTTAAAAGTAATGAACATTACAATCAAACATATGGATGTTCCCAGAAGCATTTCTGCATGTAGCATGTTCATCAGCAGACTCACTAAAACCTCATGATTGTATTAAGAATTCTTTCTAAGACCATTTTCCTTAAGCTATATGCAAGTTTCTGTCATATTTCTTCTGATACTTCCAAGTTTTTAAAAAATTTCTACTTGCTTATTATATTATTTTGAGAGGGGGGGAGAGAGAGAGAGAGAGAGTGCGCATGAGTTGTGTGGTTGGGGGGAGGAAGGACAGAGGGTAAGGGAGAGAGAGAATCTCAAGAAGGCTCCATGCCCACCACAGAGCTGGATGCAGGGCTTGACCTCATAACCTTGAGATCATGGCCCGGGCCAAAATCAAGAGTCTGACACTTAACTGACTGAGCCACCCATGTGCCCCTGATATTTCTAGTAGAACAAAAGCCCACTCTTTCCTTTATATATTTTTGCATTCACAATAACTATTTTTTCACAAGTATTTATCTTCTTAGGATTTCATATTGACTTCCAGTATGAATATTCTAATACTTTTGCTATTATTTAAGTAGGAGTATTAAGTCCTACAATGTGTGACTTTAAAAAATAATAATGGAAGTATTGAATATAATTTCATGATGATAATAAAAATTTTTATGTCTAGTGCTTAAGTATATTCTGCTTATATTTTGAATTCTTAGTTTTTCATATTAGTTTAACCAACATTTTTCTGGAGAAACTATATATATTAATTGATTTACATGTTAATTAAGAATTTTTACTATGGATACTGGTAGAATTTATTTATTGTAAAGTTTTCCTGATAGCCTAAGTGCATATGAAGCAATGTAGTAGGGAGATGAGTTTAAGGTGTAGCAAATGCCTGTAACAAGGGATTTCAGACTTCCTATTACCCTGTAGTTTCCTGTCATACATGTTCTCTGTGGTGCTATGACACATACCACAAATGTTGGACTAGGTCAAAAGATGAGGATTTTTCTTTTTTAAGATTTTTTTTTTTTAAGGGGTACCTGGGTGGCTCAGTCAGTTAAGATATTTTGGCTCAGGTCATGATCCCAGGGGCCTGGGATCGAGTCCTGCATCAGGCTCCTTGGTCAGTGGGGAGGCTGCTTCTCCCTCTGCCATTCCCCTCCTTGTGCTCTCTGGCTCTCTCTACCTCTCTGTCAAATAAACAAACAAACAAATAAATAAATAAAATCTTTTAAGAATATAAAGATTTTATTTATTTATTTGAGAGAGAGAGGGAAAATGCATAAGTGGAGAGGAGAAGGTGAAGCCGCTTTCCTGCCAGCAGGGAAAATGATGCAGGGCTGGATCCTAGGACCCTGGGACCATGACCTGACTCAAAGGCAGATGCTTAACCAACTGAGCCACCCAGATGTCCCAAAAGATGAAGAATTACAGCACATAATCATCAGTATTATAGAAGAAAAGTTATACTCTAAGCACAGTTTCATTGTATTTGTATTATGTCAGTAGGATAATTTTTCTGGCTTTGAATATGTGTTTAAAAGTTTAAGACAAAATATAGATATAAATGGGGCTAGCTGTATTGATTTATATATTGATTAGAAGAATATGTATTTGTGTCGAAGGCCACAACAGGTGTACTAGATGTTTCAGAGTGAGGCATTTACCATCTATAAGGGTTCCGGCATTCCCAAATAGTTATACATCTGTGTATTAAGCACAGTAATAAAGATAAGAGGAAAAGAACTCTGGAAAGATTAGGAGGGGGTGGAGGCTGGGTGGCAAAAGCTTCCAGCAGATATGACACTTAGGTTGAGTACCACTAAAATGAATAATCAGTTGCAATGATCAATTGAAGCATTGAGGACAGGGATGGTGAGAAGTGGGGTGAGAACTGGTGGGAGATAGGAGAAAGATTATTGGAAGATGGTCCATTTGATTGGAGCTTTGGAGGGCAAATAGCATTCTGATAAACATAAATGGAGTAAAAGACATCCAAATAGTGAAATAGTGGGAGGAAAGTCACAAATGTCAGAACATGCTGGACATATTGTGCAGTATTCCCATTTGACTGGATATGAGCTGCATAAGAAGTAGATAAGGATTTCTACAAATAGGCTGAAACCAGATCATAGAGAGCCTACGTTGCTAAACCGAGCTGTGTGGATTCTCATCTGCAGGAAGATTCTTTCAGCAGCAGTGCATAGCGTGACTTAGAATGTGGAGAGATTGGAGGCAGAGCCATGTGCTATGTGTCAGGAGGCAGTAGCTGAATTATAAAGGTGAGGAGCAGATTTAATAAAGTCCTGAGTGGAGCAGGCAATGGCATTAGTAATGGAGAGGTGGGAACAGATGCAAGAGGCACTGTGGGTGAGGAATTGACATGACTTGGCACTGGCCTCACTTGGGAGGAGAACAGAGGAGGTTTTCAGGATGAGCTGAGTTTTGACTCCATGTGATGAGGAGGAAGGTGGTACCAGTGACAGAGATAGCTATCACTGCAACAGGAGTAGGGCTGTGAGCTGAGTTAAGGTATTGAAAGTACATAGAGGTTGACATTTTCAGTAGTCGCTTGGAATTAAGAGCCTAGAAAGTAGGAGAAACTCAAATATTGAGTTCACCACACTGTCTGGATAGGACAGATGTGTTAAGAATTTAATATCTAGGGCGCCTGGGTGGCTCAGTGGGTTAATGCTTCTGCCTTCAGCTCAGGTCAAGATCCCAGGGTCCTGGGATCAAGACCCACATCGGGCTCTCTGCTCCGTGGGGAGCCTCTCTTCCTCTCTTTCTACCTGCTTCCCTGCCTGTCTGTGATCTCTGTGTCTGTCAAATAAATAAATAAAATATTTAAAATAAAAAGAATTAATATTAATTAATATTTTCAGGAGCCAATGATTAAGTTTTGAAAATGTGGCAGGAGCATTATCTTCCATAGACTAAACCCAAAAAACTTTCAACTGTCAATCAAATCACTTAATATTTCTATAGCTTATTTTCTCAGCTTTAAAATGGGAAAAATAGTACCAGTTCCATATCCACCTCCTACATTCTAGGATTGCATTAAGACATCATTTTAGTTAAAAATTTGTAATAGGAGACTGTGTACATTTATTTGTTACTATATTGAGAAAACTCCAAAAGGAAAGAAAATACAATTAGTATTTTAATTTTTTCAATTATATATTGTAAGAAGTTCTAAATACAAAAAATTATGAAAATAATTAGCTTTTATTAGGTTTTTACTCTTTGCCAGACACAATTCTAAGTACTATTCAAGTGCTAAATAATTTAATTTTTATACTAACATCATGACATTGTATTATCACCATTTTACAGATGAGGAAATGAAGGTTCAGAGAAATTAAATACCATTTGTAAAGCTAGATTTAACCATTAGTCCATGTTACCTTGATATTGACACCTACTCCAGACCATGCGTCATTTTGTTATTGCATTTGTATTAATGTAACCTTTTCTGTTATAGTCCTATTTCTAAAGCTTATGTGGTCCAGACACATTCCATTCGCTTCCACATATACCCATTTCCTTGCTCCTATGGTACTTGTGTATTGCATAGGAAATTGACATGGCAGAAGAAAGTGTACAGGCTTTGGATCAACTCCAAATGCTCAGTTTAAATCTGAGCTTCCTGGCTTGTTAACTGTGTGACCTTGAGAAAATTCCTTACCCCTCTGAATCCAGGGTTCCCCATCTGTAAACACAGAGCTGTAGAGAGTGAAATGCCTATATTGTGTTGACTCATAAAAATTAAACCCAAGGGCGAACATCCATGAGGTGGAGTAGATACAATGTAGAGAACCCCCAATACTTTCTAGGGGCCCACAAAAATGTTCTAATTTCTTTTAAAATCAGATGGAAAAAATAAACTTTCGAGTTAAATAAAATGTTTAATATATGATAATATATTTATCTTTATACTAAAATAGAAATAATATGACATATTAATATATAATATAATTATATTAATTAATAAATATAAATTATATAAATAATATTATATATTAATATAAATAAAATATAATTTTTAAAAAATTGGGTGCCTGGGTGGTTCATTTATTAAATGTCTGCCTTCCATTCAGGTCATGATCCTAGAGTCCTGGGATCAAGGCCCGCATCGGGCTCCCTGCTCAGTGGGAAGCCTGCTTCTCCCTCTCCCATTCCCCATGCTTGTGTTCCCTCTCTCTCATTCTCTCCCCCTCTCCCTCTGTGTGTCAAATAAATAAACAAAAAGTCATTAAAAAAATTTATGGCACAAAAGTGGCTTAGTCCATGAAAATCATAATGTAGTCTTGGCCATCACTATTAAATTAGATCCCTTAAACCTCTCCTAGTATGTGAGCCATGATACTTTCCCCATCCCTTTTCTTAATTGAGTCATTGGCCAGCTGATTTCTAGTTTATGTCAATTAAGATAAACTAAAAACCGACATATATATTCCTTCACCCAATGGTATTTTCTAACACCTCTTTCCTAAATAATGATTTCCTTTTTTGGGCTACCTCTGTCCTATGTGGTTAAGCTTCTCATACAGTACTTAACTATTTATATTTACACATCTGTCTCTTACTAGACCCTCAGAACCTCTTATGAACATGGATTGCATCTTTTTTTTTTAAGATTTTATTTATTTATTTGACACAGAGAGAGAGAGAGATCACAAGTAGGCAGAGTGGCAGGCAGAGAGAGAGAGGGAGAAGCAGGCTCTCCACTGAGCAGGGAGCCCGATGCGGGGCTCAATCCCAGGACCCTGGGATCATGACCTGAGCTGAAGGTAGCCACTTAGCCCACTGAGCCCCCCAGTCGCCCCCCCTGGATTGCATTTTATCCATTCCTGTGTCCTTAGGAACAAGCTGGGTACATGGCACATAGAACGTTGTTCCTTAAGTTGGTGAATTAAACTGATGCTATTTGCAACACTGATGTATTTCTATCCATAGGCTAACTGGTGTTTATAAATGAGCTTTGTAACGAAGATTTCACCTAAACTTGTAATAGCTGAAAAGAAAAATTGACATCCATCCTGCAAAATTATCTCCTTCTTATGACTTTTCTAGACTCCTCAGCACTGCTCAATTATTCCTTAAAAATTGAAAAGTTAAATAAATTCATTCATCAAGACTTCCCTCCCTTGCTAAGTTAATGAACAAAGGGCCTATGAAAATATTCAAGGCCCTTTGATATCTTTATGTATACATTCATGTTATAAATGATTATGTCCCACTGATTTAATAGAAATACAATGTGAGAGGGAAAGAAATGAGCCTTAATTCCTCAGTACCAAAGACAGACTAGCATTACCTAATTACAGAATAAGAGACAACATATATCACTACTAGAGTGTAAGCCTCTAGTTGAAAGGACAATGGCTTTTCTGATTTTACTTTAATATCATTTATAAAAGTTTCATTTTCTCTGAAAAGGAAGAGAATATATAATAAATTATTAGGAATTTTTTTGCTGATTAGTTTGCATCATATAGAAAGAAACTTCAGTTTGGACAGTTGTGGATGATGGTACCAGTTACAACAAAGAAGTTGGAGAAAATGGTAATTTTTGTTCTTCCTCAAGTTCAGTCCTGAACGATAGCCTGTAACAGGCGTGGTGACTTGCAGAGATTATTTTCCATTCTTAATATCTCTTTGAAAGAGGAATGGGTAGGTTTTGCAATGGAAAACCGATGTATTCTCATGTTTAAAGAAAGAAATTTCAGAATTTTGGCATGAGCTAATACTTGGAGTCTCATGTTTATCAGATTCTTCTAAAGTTGTTTAAATTCCTAATAAAAGAAGGATGATTAAGAAGAAAAATAGGTCATCATTACCTTGATGTGAGTTTTTTTTTTTTAAAGATTTTATTTATTTACTTGACAGAGAGATCACAAGTAGGCAGAGAGGCAGGCAGAGAGAGAGGAGGAAACAGGCTCCCTGCTAAGCAGAGAGCCTGATGCGGGGCTTGATCCCAGAATCCTGAGATCATGACCTGAGCCGAAGGCAGAGGCTTTAACCCACTGAGCCACCCAGGTGCCCCTTGATGTGAGGTTTTACTGGACTATTTTACCATGTTAGTAATAATAATTGATAGTATTAGCTTGACATTTTTCAGATGGCATGGTGTTTTCATAGGCATTATTTCTTTTGATGCCCATAATCCCATGCAGAAAGCATTATTACCATCGATATTTTACAGATGAGGAAATTGAGCTGTATCTACTTTAAGTGACTTAGACAAGATCTCACAGTTAGTTGGTTGCAGAATTTAGACCATGTTCTGGGTCATCTTTTTATTGAAATTCCCTTACTGCTTAGACTTCTTGTTTCTAAGCCCTTCATGTCAATAAGTTCTAACCTCAGGCCTCCTGATGCAATTGGAAGACAATCAAGAATAGCTTCTCTCTGACCCTGTCTAGGCTCTCTTACCTTAGGTATCCTATCCACCATCACTGGCCACTGGACCCTAATCCACACTTCTTATGACTTTGGTGCCGTATGGGGTCTCTACCATATTTTGAGTTTAGCCTGAGAATGGTCACATTTCTTTGTTTGTCAAATTAATACCTCAAGCAATTATATATAGTAATGGCAAGGAATTAGTGTCTCCTTCCTAAGATTTTCTATTCCTCCCTAATTATTCAGGATCCCTGAATCTTGCTAAATCTAAAGGGGAAGCATTCTACCTTCTAGCTGCCCACAGAGAACACATTTGAGTTGAGTTATTTGTTCTTATTGTTGTTTTGGCTGCCACACGTTGTTGCTGTAGTAGACTCACCTTGCACAATCCTGCAGCTAATATTTATTCTCTGATTACCCTTGTAGGTGGAAGTGGTCCCTCTTGGACTCAAAGGGATACCTTATGTACAGCTCTTTTTGTTCACATTTTTTGCGTCTAATCATTATTCCCTGAAGCAGGGTGGCCTTATAGCAGGGTATCTGAGTTGAGAAGAGCTTTCTATAGAAATCACAAGTTGAAATCACCTCTTGAATGCATTCCTAGGTCCAAACTAAAGCCCCTAGTTGATGTGCTCTCTTTCCTCAAGGCAGTTTTATTTCAGTATCTTATTGTTCTTTCCTGACACAAAGTTTTGGTGGAAGTCATCTTGACCCATTTTAATAGGTCTCCCAAACTTTGAATCTTAGGGAGCAAGCCTAGATTTTTCTTCCAGGAGGATTAAGGGTCTGAGCAAATGGCATCCTTGGTGACATTCCAAATGCTCTCCTTTCCTCAGCAAAGACTTTGCTTTGCTGCCTCACATTTGTATGACTAAGGAGATACCTTCAGGAGGCCAGGTAAATCATTGTCTCTACATCTACCTGTGGATAAGCTGCTATCATTTTGGACTAAATCCTTATTGGGCTTTCCACTTTATCTCTGTCTGAATGTGCCTTCATCACACACGTATCTGCATAATGCTATATTGTGTTCACTTGCACCCTTGCTTCTCAAAAAACCCAGTGAAGATAACTATGACACATATTACCTTCTCCAATTCATAGTACAAAGATTGAAGACTATAAAATTGGACTTAATCCAAATAGCTAGTTAGGGAGTATATTAGTTTCCTGGGGTTGCTGTCACAAAGTACCATAAACGGGTGGCTTAAGTAAGAGAAAATTTTTGTGTCATACTTATAGAGGTCAGAAATATCAAATCAGGGTGTTGGCAGAGTTGGTTACTTCTGAGGGCTGAGGAGGAATCTGTTTCAAGCCCATCTCCTAAGCTTCTAGTGTTCTCTGTGTCCAAATGTCTTCTTTATATGTCCAATCATATTGGACTGAGACCCACTCTCTTGAGTCTTAACTTGATCATCTATAAAAACACAACTTCCAAAATCATATCCATATTTACCTAGGGTTAAGACTTCAGGATCTTTTATAGGGAACAAAATTCAGCCTATGAAAGGGGGAAGCATAGACTATGAATTAGGTTTTCTGACACTAAGTTTCAGAGAGTTAATACTATATTCTGAAGCCTCTTTTTTTTTTTTTTTTAAGATTTTTATTTATTTATTTGACAGACAGAGATCACAAGTAGGCAGAGAGGCAGGCAGAGAGAGGAGGAAGCAGGCTCCCCGCCGAGCAGAGAGCCCGATGCCAGGCTTGATCGCAGGACACTGGGACCATGATCTGAGCTGAAGGAGAGGCTTTAACCCACTGAGCCACCCAGGCACCCCTCTGAAGCCTCTTTTAATTTAATTTTTCCAGTACCTATTAGAACATTTGTTCAGGAATGTACTTATTTGTTATAGATTTAATGTCTTCTGATTCTTTACAAAATTTATTTTTCAAATTTCTTTTTAAAGAATTCTCTACTGAATTTTGACTCATTGCCTTAATATAATTACTTTTCTAATAATTACCTCTTTAAATTTTTGAAATACAAATTTTAAACAAAAAGGATTGTCAGACTTTTAAAGAAAAGCAAATAAGGCAACAGTACCTGTAGGTAACATAGAATATGCCTATTTGTAATATTACACATGTGTGCTTATGTATGTGTTTGTGTTTTCTAGTCAGTCATATTACCTAAAGATAATAAGATGAAAATTTATTCACTTTTGTGATTTTCTTTGTAGATGTAAGTGCCTTATCAGCTCACAAGGATACCCCATGAGAAAGTAATTTTAGGGTTGTAAATAGATTACCTACTTGTTACTGTTTCTAAGCATGGCCTAGAATAATACTGAGATGCTTCCTAAATGTAAACAAATGAATTTAACTGTCAGTATCTTTTCTATATTCATTTAAGTAAAAATATACCGCAGTAGTTTGAAAAACGGGCTTTACGGTAAGAAAAATAAATATAGCTGGGTCTCAACTCTAGTATTACAATAGGAGTGACTTGGGCAAGTAACCTGACTTCTAAGCCCAATTTTCTCATGTCCAAAATAGAGGCAATAATACATACTCCTCATAGGACTTTTGGGGAAATTGTTTAAGAAAATATATGTAGCATGCTTACAACAGTGCCGTGTACTTTGTGAGCAAACAGTAAACATCAACTATGTTGTCACCACCAATTAAATTAATTAGTTCCACTATAATTATAATTACTACTTCACCCTATTTAATGGAAATCCTGAGCCTGAAGAACAGTTGCTGTAGTTTTGTGTTTAGAACAATATTCAAGACATATCTGGCATTAAATTATTATTTTATGTCAGAGAGTGTAACTATGGGTCCATTGTTTTCAATGGTTCTTTCTGTACTAATATTAAATTTTAATTGTGATAGACCTACCCAGATAATAAGATCTAAATAATTTTAATTTGCTTTGTCATTTTGCTTTCTTTAGCATTAGGGTAGCTTTTCCTGGGCAAGACTTTTTGTTGTTTTAATTATGAGAGTAGCTGGATTTTCTGATATAACTTCTTTTTATTTTTCAAATGCTAGTTCATTAACTGAAAGAAAAAAGCTCATGGAAGCAAACTGCTGTTATATAAGTGATGCATGCCCATTGGGGAAGAATAGATAATGCACGTGCACACATGAATCAAGTCACCCGTGGTCTCGTACTCTGCACAAAATCTGTGTTTGCATTGTGAGATAGCATCTCTTAATGTTATCTTCTGACTCTTATGCCATCTTTTGTTAAATTGAATTTGACCCATATTGATACCTCCCTTGTACCTGGCCATCTCCCTTTGGTTGCCACAATGCACAGGAAAACACCCAGGTAGCAAGCAGAATTAGCAGGGGCTCTATCTCCATTTCTCACCTCCAACTTCCTTTCATATAGAGCTAGTCCACAGTAGGACTGCTGAAATGTGTGAATTCATAAATTGGAATTTATTTTCATTGGCTTCTATTGTCAACTGGCTAGAAAGAAACAAGCCCCGAGGCACATAAGAAGTTCTCCAGCTCAGAGGAATGGTAACCCGCATTCATTCCTTATTTTACCCTTTGTCCACTGCCTGTCAATTTTTTTCCAGCTCTATTTCCATCTCTCTTCCAAAGTGGCGATAATAGCAATTTATGTTGTTGGCATCTGTCTCTCCTCACACTATTATATGGAATTCTGAAATTTCGTTTTTGGAATCCAGGAAGTCTAAGAACTAAAATATTTTCATAACTAATATGAAGCTATTTATAGTTACTGTTTCTCATCCCTGATGTGAATATTCGTATGTTTGGCTGCCAAATGTAAAGGTGCTTGGTTATAGGATAATGCTTCAGATTCCCTGAGAGTGGAGGTTGTAGCATGTCATAAATGCACTGGGTTAACTTTCTAAAGTCCAGAAAGTCTGAAGTATAAACACAACTGGTCCCTCCCATCCTGAATAAGAGCTGGACCTGTATGAGCATAGACAGGTGGCCGAGGATCAGTATAAGGAGGAGGAGGGCCTGAGGAAGGCAGTTCCATCTCAACTGCACCATCATTTTGTGAGCTCTAGTTCTGTTCTCTGTTCACATTGCTCTTGTGACCATGAGGGTATGAACCCTCTTCAGCTTTCTCCTCTTTATTTCATCCATTTCTCACTATTGTCTTTAACACCAGTACATGTTTCCTGAATTCCTTGACTTAATGCTTTTTGTTTCTTCTAATGATACTCAATCCTTTCCCTTCCTCAAATAAAATAGATTTCTGTTTTGTTCAAACTACACAGCAATTAGGCCAGAGTGATCCTTTGCTAAAGCTACTTTATGAATGGTACCTATTTGGTGGGAGCAGTAAATCAAAAAATTCGTGCCATAGTTTTTTTCTCTGAATTGAGAGGAGCCCCAAGAAATACCAAAAGATCACAGTGTAGAAGCAGAAGACAAAAGAAAGAACTATCTGTCCCGTGGTAGACAGATAGTTGGAATATTTTTAATTGTTGTTATTAAGGTTCCCTGGAAAATACCAATGATGTATCGTATTTTTACCCCGTAACATACAGTGAGGACTCTTTGCTGTTTCCCCCTTGGCATCCATAAATTTCACAGTAATGTTCTTTTTCTATTTACTAAATAATGGGAACTTACAATAATAATAATAATAATAATGATAAAGACATTTCTCATTCCACATTGGCCCTACAATAGTAGATGTCAAAACTCAGGCCCAAGTGAACACTGTAAAACATAGATTCTCAGCCTCAGCACTATTGAGATTTTGGACCAGGTGATTCTTTGCCATCGAGGACTGACTTGTATGTTGTAGAAAGTTAGCAGCATCCCTGGTCTCTACTAGATGCCGATAATATTCCCTCCCCTTTCTAGTTGTGACAAGGAAGTTTTTTCCCCACGTATTGTCAGATACATCCTGGGGGTAGAATCACTCCTGCCTCCACAATTGAGAAGGACTACTGTGAGGTAGCTCTTGTGTGTTCTGGAGATTTCCTCAGGAGAGAAAGTGCTGCTACTGTGATAGTCTTAGAAGGTGGGGATAATCCAGACCAGCATGTCTTTCTTGATTTTACTTTGCATCTCATCCATTAATTCATTCATTTAGCTGTTATTTATTGTCACTGACAATGTACCAGGGCTTTACTGGGTGCCAGAATCATAGTGAACAAGAGAGTTAAGAAGACCCTATTCTCTTGGAGTGTGTCTTCTGAAAGTGATAGTATTGGGCGTGGGGGAGGGAATGACAAGTGTAAATAATTAGTAATTTGTAAGTAATTAGTAAATCTTAATATGAATATTAAGATGAAGTGAAAGGGGCTATAAAAATAAACAGGTATTTGGGCAAAGTGATTGGAGGATAGATGAGTGCCACTTAGGATGGTCAGGGATGGTTTCTCTAAGGTAGTGACATTTCAGCTAAGAGACAGATCTAAGGGATATGTATTTCAAAAAAGGGGGATGAAAAATATGACTGCTTTCAGATGTAGTAAGTTAGCTCTGCTCAATGACAGTGAAAAGCCAGTGTGCAGTGTGGCAGGAACAGAAGACTTTTTTTTTTTTTTTTAAAGATTTTATTTATTTATTTGAGAGAGAAAGAGCATTGAGTGGCAAAAAGCCAGGGGGAGAGAGAAAAGCAGACCTCCTCCCACATTGAGCCTGTAGCCTGCTGAGCCCAGAAGTCTTGAGGTTTGAGGCTTAAGGGGAAACTCGATGTGAGGCTCAATCCCAGGACCCTGGGATCAGGACCTGAGCCAAAGTCAGATGCTAAACCAACTGAGCCACCCAGGTGCCCCAGGAACAGGATTTAAGGAGTGTGATCATTGAGGTTTCAGGGTTATGTAGGAAAGCAGTTTGATAACATTATAATTGCAGTGCATTAGAGAAGCCTGTATTGGAGGTTTTTATGCAGAGGAATTAGTATGTTCTCGTTTAAAGTTTTGAAAAGATTGTTCTGGGGTCAGGAGTGAAAGCAGGTAAAATGCATTAAGAGCATTTTGAAAGAGTGTGAGTTGGTGGTGGTGTGAGTTGTACCATAAGAAATGGACAGGAGGGGCACCTGGGTGGCTCAGTGGGTTGAGCCGCTGCCTTTGGCTCAGGTCATGATCTCAGGGTCCTGGGATCGAGTCCCGCATCGGGCTCTCTGCTCAGCAGGGAGCCTGCTTCCTCCTCTCTCTCTCTGCCTGCCTCTCTGCCTACTTGTGATCTCTCTCTATCAAATAAATAAATAAATAAAATCTTTAAAAAAAAAAAAGAAAGAAATGGACAGGAGGATTCAGAACCTACTGGAGAAGTTGAACTGGTAGTATTTGCTATTGTACTATTGTTTGGGTGAGAAAAAGAGATGAATCTGTGATGATTCCTGGGCTTAGGGAGATGTGGAATTCTTGTTGAAAGAGTAACTGACTTGACATATGTGAAGAGGATGGTGGTGAGAGGTACTTAAAGGTCATCTCGTTCCCCCTGTGTCCTTTTGCTTTGTGGTTGCTCAGGAAGTTAGAGCATGCATCTTTTTTAGAAGATCTTTCACGAACCTCCTACTCTGAACTTCATTGTAACCTAATTTTTGAAATACCAAACACTATGAAGCATCATTTTTCTTTGCCAAATACTTACGTATATGAAGATTATGCAAATGACCAATTCTGTAAGTCATGAGTTCAGAGTTGTGGTTTCAGAAAAAGTGATAGATTTAAATGGAAATAGACATCTCCATGTTGCTTTATATATCTTGTGATCACTGATGTAGAAAAAGTAGCTCCCTGGGGCCATAAACCATAGAAGAGAATGAAACCTCTTTTCTTATGCTGGAGAGAAAATCCCAAGAACCAATGTTTTAACACATGGGGAAAAATATCTTCAAGAACATCTCTTTCTCATGAATGATTAGGAAGTTTCTATTTCTTCTTTTCTTTTATTTCTTAATGTTAGTCTAAGCCTATGTATACTATAGAGTCTTACATCACTCTCATCTTCAAATTTCAAGTTACAATAAGCAAACTTTTTCTATAACCAGATCCAAATGTTACACTCTCTGATTTAAACAGAGAAATCTGAATTTGGCAGACAAATCAGAAACAGCAAAAAAAAAAAAAAAAAAAAAAAAAAAATTAATAGAATGGACCATTTACTTTGGAAAGGGTTTATTTAGGATGTCTTCAAATAATGAACAATGTTAAAGGATTTAAAATATGATTTTATAACCAGTTTTTCTGAGACATAACCATTTTATCTAATATGGACCTTCTGTATTGTATTGTATTTGAATGTCTTAAGTTAATACATAGGGAAAGCTGTCATGGGGATTCGTTTTCCAAGAAAACACAATAGAATCTTAATTTCCCTTGATGAATAATAAAGTACTTATCACTATAAAGTTTCTCCTCCTTTTTGTTTTAAGGTGCTCCTCTGGTAATTTTCCATTTTCACCTGGGCTTTGTTACCCGCTGATCAGTTTATTTCTCAGGTTGGCAATAATGTTGGGATAAACTCATAAATAGTTGCAGTTTGCTGAAAAAAAAGTCTTTTATTTATGAGTAAGAATAGTGTTTACTTCTTGAAACACTGCATAAAAAACTAATGATGTATGGTGACTAACATAACACAATAAAAAAAAAAGTATAGTGTTTACTTGTTATAGATATTGTATTGGTGTTGAATACACATTTTCTTTTTTCCAATTATTTTTTTAAATGATTCTAGAAATACAGAATGACAGATTTTAATTAGTTAAGTTTAGTATGGAATGGGAATTTTTTTTCTTTTTGCCTAAGAGAGAGAGAACATATGTGAAAGTATACATTAATAATAATAATAAAAATAATAATTGAATTGAATTAAGATGAAAATTCTTTGAAAATGGTGAGTATGCTCATATAAGGTATTTTTATTATTATTGATATTATCCTTGTCATGGTTAAGGTATGCAAGATAATGCTATTAGATTTGTTTGTAATTCAAGCATTAGGTAAAACAAAGTGTAATTAATTCTGTAGTAAGTTTCATTGTACAAACTTTTTTTAGAAGAGCTTTTTAGGAGTTTCACTAAAGGCTTTGGTGCAATTGCATTGCTTCTTGATGTACATTTTTGGACTATTTCCTTCAGTTGTTTTTATAAGATTTTGTGGTGGTTATGGATGTGGTTTATTGTGCCAAACTACCTGGATTCAAATCCCACCTGAACCACTTATTGACTGTAAGAGCTTGGATAAGTCTTATAGCAATTTTGTACTTCTATTTTCTTGTCTGTTAAATGATGATAACAATATTACCTGGTTTTGAGGATAAATGAACCATTTAAATAAAGAAGAAAGTCTAACACATTAAAAAAAATCATCAATTCTTATTTCTTGCACAAGCCTGGTTAAAAATTCAAGTTTACCGGTTATCAAATTTCATCAATCCTATTGGTGGGGTCTTCTTCATTATGTGCAGAGATCAGCTATGACCTATTTTTGTTTCAGTCATAATTTACCTAGTTATTACATCTCATAAAAAAAGAAAGGATTTGACCTTCAAAAGGGAAAAACAAGGCAGCATCTTGAATGTATGCTCTACTCAAGGTCCTGGTTTAGGGCCTGATGTACAGTAAGCTCACTGTAGATCTGGGTTCACTCCACGTTGTCTGCCCAGGACTCTGAGGTGTGAATAGGAAGCGCCTTGCTTCTCCATACCTTAAATTTGGCCTTTAGCCTTAGGAAAATCAGAAAATTTGTAGGAATACTATTATGGCTGAAATATTAAGCTTCTTAAAACCACATACTTTGGTTCATTTAGCTGTCTAATATTTTCTCTATTCTTCTGTTAGTTACCTTTAAAAATGTATGATTTTAAATTATATAGTTATTGAGGTAACTCACCTAACACTTAAAATGTAAACAGTGTCAATTTTTCGAAAAGGCAAAAGATAAGAAGTTATTATATGTGAAAAGAAATAGAGTTATGGGGCGCCTGGGTGGCTCAGTGGGTTAAAGCCTCTGACTTTGGCTGAGGTCTCAGGGTCCTGGGATAGAGCCCCACATCTGGCTCTCTGTGCAGCAGGGAACCTGCTTCCTCCTCTCTCTCTGACTGACTCTGTGCCTACTTGTGATCTCTGTCTGTCAAATAAATCAATAAAATCTTAAAAAAAAATAGAGCTATGATTCTTTATTCTTTCCTACCTTGGATTTTGCAGTTTTAAACAATTTGGCATTTGCAAATATTGGGCTCTATCTGTTAAGAACTGTGTTGTTTATAAAGATTTTTAGGTGCAAATTATCTAGCCAGATGTTTAAACACTAAGGGGAAACAAGTTAAATACAATTAACACAGTCTTCATTTATCAAGTACTTAATTCTCAGCGGTAGGCCATGAAATCAGGCTTTTGATTCCCATATATATATAGAGAGAGAGCTATAACTATTTAGATAACATAAAATAAAAGATACAGAAACCTAGTTTTGAAATGACATACGCTACAAAATTAGGGACTATTCTACTCATTGTAGGGGCCTTCCCAAATTTTGCATATTGATTGCTTTTGTCATTATCTTTTATGATTATTCTAGATTTCATGGATATTTCAACAGATATAATATTGCATTATAATTTCCCATCAAGTAAATGATACCAATTGATTATGGGCCTATGGAAATACCTGAGAACAGGGACAGGGTGGGCTTGTGTGGGATACACAGACCTACAGACACACGGACACATACACACACATGCCTACATATACACCACACAAATATAAAAATAAAATTGCATAATATTGCATATTAGTTGCTTGACTCTAGTTAAACTCAACTCTTACATAGTTACCTACAACACTGTGTTAATGTGGGGTAGGTTGTTTTAGTACATCTACTATATTATGAGGTGGAGTTCCTAAAATAATCATGCTGGAAACTATGAAGGTATTTAAATACTTTTTATTATGGTACATTTGAAAGTGTTCTTTAAAATTTTTTAAATTATAAAAGTAATATAAAATTATACTAGGTGTAGGTTTGGGAAACAAAGAGGGGAAAAATCAGCTACTGCTTTATAAAAATCATTTGTGCCTTACTGTATTTGTATAGATATTATTTGCCCCATTGTATTTTTAATGCTATACTTTGTTTCTTATATACATATACAGGACTGTTTTAAATATTCTGAGGTATATTACAAAGGTTTTAAGTTCTTAAGTCTTCCTAAGAAAGAGCTTAAAAATATTTTGAGTTTTATAAGTCTCATTGAATACTTAGGGAATTATTTCCAAATATTAATTTGGAGCTTCACTTTTAATAGGGTATTAAAACTAGAGATATAGTAGAAATTTTATTAAAGTAAAGTTCAGGAATTTATGTCCAAGTCTCAATTTTGACCACATGAAGGGTTTGAACCCAGTTATTGCATACTCCTCTAGTTATATCATTTGAAGGATGTTTGTGATCCATCTTTGTATGTGAGAAATACACAAAGAGATCTCTAAGAATAAATTATGATCCATATGCTTTCCCTAAAATTGTGCTCTAAACCTAATAGAGATTTATGGACATCTTTACTTGGGCGTTTATTTTTCTGTAATAGAGTGATTTATTTTGGAAAAGGAGATGCTTCCGCCTCTGTTAATTAATGGATATAGGAAGCAACAGAAGGTAACAGACAAGACTGGAAGGAGAAAAAGAGGACTTAGCAAGTGTGGTTGAGAGCAATGGAAAGGAACAAAGGCTTTTAAGGATCTAATTATTTATTTGACAACTATTTGCAAGTCTGTTAACTATGGAGATGAGGAAAGGTTGTAAGAAAAAGAGAGAGCAGAGTGTTAGGGAAACCAAGAAAATACAGTGGTGAAAAGATACCCCAGTGTTTTCCTCTGGCTCACATGGCTTCCATTATTCCTTTTTCTTTGCCTGTTGCTACTTGTTTCTGGATGTGAAGGAGGGAATATCTTTTTTTTTTTATTTTTTATTTTTTTAAAGATTTTATTTATTTATTTGACAGAGCGAGATCACAAGCAGGCAGAGAGGCAGGCAGAGAGAGAGGAGGAAGCAGGCTCCCTGCTGAGCAGAGAGCCCGATGTGGGCCTCGATCCCAGGACCCTGAGATCATGACCTGAGCCGAAGGCAGCGGCTTAACCCACTGAGCCACCCAGGCGCCCGAAGGAGGGAATATCTTAAAATTATTTAGACACAACTAATTAGCTCAGGAGAACAACATGTTTAAGAAACCACACAGAATATTCCATTTGTATTACAGAACAATTAAATAAGAATACACATGTAGCCGTAAGTTGCAAAGTACTAAGGAAATATCAAGTTAATTTATCTAGCTTATTTTCACGCCATCTGCCTATGTAAACTCATGATTACTTTTAGCTTCCCTTAATAGATGACATTAAATTTCCTTCTTACCCCAATATTTAGAGTCAAAGTATAACCCAAAAGCCAGGGGTGGAGGTGGTTGTTCCGCCATGGAGACCTCCGAACTTTTGAAAGATAAAAAGTATTTCTATAAAGCTATACTGAACATAAATTAGTTTATAATTCACTCTGTCTCTGCAAGTGAAGAGCTATAGTATCACAAAAAAACTGCATATTCAGGGCCCAAGTTCTGGGACTTGAATTCTAACCCCATACCTAACCCACTGTATGACTTTGGACAAATTACTTCATTCTCCTGTGCCTTAATTTTTTTTTTTTTTTTGGTCTATAGAATGATGATGATTGTAGTAATTTTCTTATTGATGTTGTTATGGAGGTTAATTAATTTAGTCTAAGCATTTAGAATAGTACTTAGAACATATAAGCTCTTCATAATTCAGTTTTTTAGCTACAGGGACACATTTGAATGACCTGGGAGCTTGATGTCCAAGCGGCACACTTTACCAATTAAATCCAAATCTTTAGGGATGGAGCCCAGTAGTGGGAGTCATTAAAACTTTTGAGGATGCGGAGAAAGGGGAACCCTCCTACACTGTTGGTGGGAATGCAAGCTGGTGCAACCACTCTGGAAAACAGCATGGAGGTTCCTCAAAATGTTGAAAATAGAACTGCCCTATGACCCAGCAATTGCACTACTGGGTATTTACCCTAAGGATACAGACGTAGTGATCCAAAGGGGCACGTGCACCCAAATGTTTATAGCAGCAATGTCCACAATAGCCAAACTATGGAAAGAACCTAGATGTCCATCAACAGATGAATGGATCAAGAAGATGTGGTATATATACATAATGGAATACTATGCAGCCATCAAAAGAAACGAAATCTTGCCATTTGCGACAACATGGATGGAACTAGAGCATATCATGCTTAGCGAAATAAGTCAAGCGGAGAAAGACAACTATCATATGATCTCCCTGATATGAGGAAGTGGTGATGCAACATGGGGGATTAAGTGGGTAGGAGAAGAATCCATGAGACAAGATGGGATAGGGAGGGAGATAAACCATAAGTGACTCTTAATCTCACGAAACAAACTGTGGGTTGCTGGGAGGAGGGGTGTTGGGAGAAGCGGGGTAGGGTTATGGACATTGGGGAGGGTATGTGCTTTGGGGTAAATTGGAAGGGGAGGTGAACCATGAGAGACTATGGACTCTGAAAAACAATCTGAGGGGTTTGAAGTGGCAGGGGGGTGGGAGGTTGGGGTACCAGGTGGTGGGTATTATAGAGGGCACGGCTTGCATGGAGCACTGGGGGTGGTGAAAAAATAGTACTGTTTTTCTGAAAATAAATAAATTGGGAAAAAAAAAAAAACTTTTGAGGTGATTCTAACGAGCAGCCAAACTTAGGAACAACCACCATATATGTTGGTTGTAATTATCTTGCTGACTAAATTATAAACTTCCTGAGGTCAGGGAGTGTGTTACTCCTTTTTATACACTCCTCCCAGAGGGGCTAGCTCAACTGCCTTGTTTGTAACTTATGCTCATCAAATACTTGCCAATCAAGGAAAACATGTTGACGATTCTTTAGAATTGTAAAGACCTTGCAATACTACAGAGGTGCTGATTTTAGGCATTAATTATTCATTCCCTCATTTATGCATTTATACATACTACACAGCTTTAGAATCTTGATATACCATGCTAAACACTGCAGGCATATATGATTTGAAAATAAAATCCGTGCTCTGAAGAGTTTTTAATCTAGCGTGTGATTGAGAACATAAACAAATACAGACAAGACTTTAATAGAAGGAAATTTGACAATGTTTAAGTTCCATGTTGTAATTTGAATTTCCTAGGAAGCCAACTCTTAAGATGGAGCATGTAGCATGTTTGTTAGGAAGTGGTCTTGGGATCAATACCTCTTATGTGTGGTCAGGGCGTGGGAAAGTCTCAGAAGAAGCACGATTGATCAGAGAGTAGAAGTTAAATTTCATCTCATTGCCAACAAAGTTTTCAACCAACCCCACAAAAAGCTCTGAGGTTGGGACAGCTCTTCAGAGTTGTCTCAAGTTGGGCTGAAAGGGGTTTTGTTTCTCCATGTTGATCAGCAGTTCGATACAGCTGCTGGAAGAAGTGACCTTGGATAAGACACATTTCTTTAGCTGAAGTGATCTCCAAATAGAGCTGACAGCTCAGGGTATCTTCTGGCAGTTCTTCCAGCAGATAGGGGAATACATTCCTAAAGGGAATATCACAACTTCCATCCCATGAAATAAAAGAGATTAATAACAACAAAAAAATTACTATGACTCAGAAAAGAACGAGGTCACAGTTATTTAGCTGTGAGTTATTTAGCTTGAGAGAGGAGAGCCAGGGTGAATTGAGGACCACTTTCTGAAGTGGATGTCATTATAATTTAATACTTAGGGATAGTTAAGATTTTAAGAGGCTGTGATGAAGTGTGGATTATTCCAGGTACAGGAAACAATAGAGGTAAAGGTGGAGAAATATGAAGTAAAGATTTGTTCAGAAGCCTGTAAGTTGTAGAATTAAACTCTAAGTCTTTTAAAAATGAATTTCAGTGAATGGTATTATTTTGAGCAAGAGGACTTCTGAGCCCCTGAAAATGATGTTAAGTGTAAGGTCATCCTCAGTGATTTAATTTTGAGGGCTGGCATTTTCAGGATTTGAACAAAATGGAAAATTAAGTCATACTTGTAGCTTCTTAACCTTGGAAGGAGGTCCTGGAGTGTTATAAACATTGCGTTGCGGGAGACTCAGCTGTAGCACATAGTACGCCTTAATATTGTTATAATTTCTTTTTTTCTCCTCTTTCTCTCACAGAAATGAAATGGATGAATTGATCATCCTCTGATTTTTGTCATTGTGAATGAACTTTTCCTACTTCATCTTAATGTCTAGGGTGTTTCATTTAAGAGCACTTTAAATGAGCCCTATTTTAAAATGAACTGTGCTGTAATATCATTAGTGCCCAGCTAGTCACCTTGTGAAGTCACAGAACTCTGCACAATTTCTCTTTCTATTCCAAAACTTTGGAAGAAAGTAATTGAGGTATAGACACTTGGGAGTTTTGATTTTATTGCTTTGCAAAGAAATTTCAATTTGTGTTTATCTGGTTATGGTCCCCAAATATTTCTCAAAGGAAGATAAATCAGGCTTGTTACGAAGCTCCTAGTCATATATCATCCAGTCCTATTACCTGAACTACCTTGTTTGACATTGTCATTCAGAACACTCCCCCAGTTGTGATTATAACTCAACCTTGGTTTGGGTTGGCAACTCACTCTTGCTTGTTATTCTCTCTCTGGCTCTCTGTGTGTATGTGTGCCTCTCTTTCTTTTAACTTGCAGATCCAATGCAGTTCTTTGAAATGATTTATATTTCATCCTAAGTCATTAGTGTATGTTTCCAAGTGGACTATCTTTCCTCCTTTGTTGGTTAATGTTTATAAGAAACCTTTTGGAGTAATGACTCACTGTGATAATTCATCACTTGCCTGCTTCCAGTATCAGTGATGAGCTTATATTTGAGACTGTACCCTTCTCTGTGTCTTTAAAACAAATTCTGTTCTCTGAGTGGTGAATATGATTCTGCCCCTGATCTATGGGGAAAACAAACCACTCTCTATTTATTAGCAAAGATAAATGTATGCCACCCTCCTCTGTTTTTCTGCAGGAATTGTTCTTTAAAGACCTAGAAACCATAAACAAGACTCATTTAGGTTGCTTCAAAGATGCTTATTAGTACTTACATTAGAAGTCACATTAAAGGATAATATATAACTATTCTCTTTGAGAACTAGTTCTCTCTTTTAAAGAACCAGCTTACTCAAGTACATCTTTCATCCATTTTTATGCCTAGTAAATTGAAATAAAATCTACTTTCTTTGCTCAGTAAGAGAATCAAGATGCTATGAGACTGCTGTATTTGAATTCTGCTTATTACTGAAAATTTGAGCCTTTATGCATGATGTTAAGAGAGAGCCTTTTCCAAATGGCTTAAGTCAAAGTCTCACTATATTGAAGGAGAAAGGTAAGTGGTTTGGTGGTTATTTGTTCAGGTGATGAACTGTACCAAATTAAACATCAGAGTCTTGGAGCTGAAGGGAGACATGAAAGGAATTTTGTTCTAATTTCCTTAATTTAGGCAAAGAATATCATGCTGACTAACATGTCATGTTAAGGATAAGGCAGCCAACAGTATGAGTAATTGAAGATTTAACCAGGGTCAATAGAAAGGGTCTGCAGATCACGTGTCCCTCCTTCTCCCCTTAACTTTTTTCTTTACCAGTGTATCCAAAAGTTACTTAAACTAATGCCTAATACTTTTAAGGCTAAGAATAGATGAGTAAAGTCAAGGAAAAAGGGAATTAATTCAGAAGAGCAGTTGCCTTCCTTCGAAGGCAATACTACTTCATGGTTTTTATTTTTATTTTTTTATTAATTTGAGTATAGTTGATAAACAATGTCACATTAGTTTCAGATATACACCATAGTGATTTGGCAAGTTTTTACATTATACTGTGTTTACTACAAGTATAGCTACCATCTGTCCCCATACATCACTATTATAATAACAGTAACTATATTCCTTATAGTTAGTGCTGTGCCCTTTATTCCTATGACTTACTCATTCTGTAACTAGAAGCCTCTGTATCCTCTTTACCCATTTTGCCAAACCCTTCTCCTCTGGTAACCATCAGATTGTTCTTTGTCTTTATAGGTCTAATTCTGCTTATTGTTTGTTGATATATTTATTTTTAGATTCCACTTATGAATGAAATCGTAAGGTAATCCTTAGTCTTGTCTTCCTTAGTGTGACTTATTTCACTTAGTATAATACCTTCTAGGCCCATCCATATTGTCTCAAATGGCACAATCCCATCCTTTTGTAAGGCTGTATAATATTCCATTGTATGTATATTATATTCCATTGTATATAAATGTATATACATACATATGTATGTAACACATCCTTCTTATCTATTTGTCTATTTATGGACTATTAGGTTACTTCCATATGTTGACTATTGTAAGTAATGCTATAATAAACATAAGGGTGCATATTATCTTTTCAAATTAATGTTTTTTATTTCTTTGAGTAAATATCCAATACTGGAACTATTGGGTCATATATACATCTCTCTATCTGTCTATCTCCCCCTATCTACTTACTTATTTTTGTTTTGAGATTCAATATAGTAGGATAGTCAACTGCATAAGTTCTGAAGATAGACAGCCTGTTCAAATTTCTACTATGTGATCGTCAACAAGTTACTTACCTCATAATGGCTCAATTTTCCCACAACATAGATAATAATGAATCATATCTCATAAGACTGCTTTGAGGATTGAATGAGTTAAATCATGTAAAGAACTTAAAATAATACCTAGCATACGGTTAGTATTCAATATCCGTAAGTTGCTATATTAGGAATGGCAGTCAGTGGCATGTGGACTAACTTACAGGATTCCTTCAATGGAGGCAAGGCTGGCATTTAGAAAGTGCTTCATAAACAAGGCAGAATCATGGAATTTTAGTGTGAACCTCTGAAGACTTGAACCTTCACATCTCTCTTGACTCACATTCTATATTAATGCCCAGAATTTTGCAACCACAGAAGTTTAACCGAAGCCAAGCTGAAGTCTTGTAATCATTGTGAATAATCTCATGTGGCAAATAACTGAGCATTTGAGAATAAGGCAATAGGATACATAGGTAATATTATGGGTTTTAGGGCCACCACAGCCTGGTGTTGATATTGGCTTAGCCACTCAGTAGCCTGAGTCTCCTCATTTATAAATTGGATTAAAAAAAATTTGTGTATTATAGGGGGTGCCTGGGTGGCTCAGTGGGTTAAGCCGCTGCCTTCGGCTCAGGTCATGATCTCAGGGTCCTGGGATCGAGTCTCGCATTGGGCTCTCTGCTCAGCGGGGAGCCTGCTTCCTCCTCTCTCTCTGCCTGCCTCTCTGCCTATTTGTGATCTCTCTCTGTCAAATAAATAAATAAAATCTTTAAAAAAAAAACAAAAAAAAAACAAAAAAAATTTGTGTATTATAGAGAAGATTAGTAAAATAATACATTTAAAGTGCCAGATATACCATGGGGATGTAATAAATGATTGGTTTTTGTTAATAATTATTATAGGAAGAAAAACCTATTAACTAAGGAATTGACAAGAGAAACAATGCTGGCTACCAGCTGAAGATACCATTGTTTCATTCACTTGTTTCTTTAGAAAGTAACAAGATGGAAGATTTCTAAATAACAAGTACCATGAAAGTATTTTATCTTAGGAACAATACCTTTGTTGAAACTTTTAGTTTCTTATCCATGAACCACTTGTTAAAATGATTTCATGAATTCAGAGACATCTCTGATTCCAAAGGCTAACTTTACATTACTTTTAGAAGGTTTTCAGTGTTCAGAAGAAGAAGGGAGGGAAGAAGGGAGAAAGGGAGAATAGGAAAGACAAGAGAGCATGGAGAGAACTAGACATAATGGATATCAGAGCCAATTTTGTCACCTTCACCAAGGTTTTTATTTCCTCTTCCTTTTGGACCTTGTTAATTATGAAGCTTTTCATCTGATTTTAGTGAGGCGAATTTAAGTTGTCATCAATCCATGTTGTCTTGTAAGATGATACGCTTGTAAGATGTTAGCCTGAGATAACAAAACAACCATGGAGTCTCAGAACATAAATCAACAGCAACAAAACATTACTTGTTTATGCTACAGTTCCACTAAAGGAACTCTACCACATCTTTTCCTTAGTCGGGGATATAGGCCAACAGAACCTCTACCATTTGAAACCTGCTAGTTGTTATGACAGGGGGTAAAGGAAGATAGCTCTTTTCTTTTCTTTTTTTTTTATAATATAATGTTAAGTGTACTCTTTAATCTCTGTCAGCTATTTCAGCCATCTTCCCAGCCACCTCCCCTCTGATAACCATCAGTTTGTTCTTGGTAGTTGAGTCTGTTCCTTGGTTTGTTTCTCTCTCTCTCTCTTTTTTTCCTTTGTTTGTTTATTTTGTTTCTTAAATTCGACACAAGTGAGTTCACATGGTATTTTTCTTTCTCTAACTGATTTACATCTCTTAGCATTATACTTTCTAACCCCACCCATATTGTTGCAAATGACAAGATTTCATTCTCTCTCTCTCTTTTTTAAAAATATCTTATTTTTTATTTGACAGATAACTAGAGAGAGAGAGCACAAGTAAGCAGAGTGGCAGGGAGAGGGGGAGAGAGAGAAGCAGGCTCTCTGCTGAGCAGGGAGCCCGATGCGGGGCTCCATCCCAGGACCCTGGAATCATGACCTGAGCCGAAGGCAGCCGCTTAACCAACTGAGCCACCTGGGCACCCCTTTCATTCTCTTTTTAAGGCAGAATAATGTGTGTGTGTGTATGTGTATCACATCTTCTTTATCCATTCATCCATCAGGGGACACTTGGGCTTCTTCTAGTCTGGCTATTGTAAATAAGGCTGCAACAAACATAAAGGTGCATGTATCCCTTTGAATTGTGTTTTTGTATTTTGAAGGATAAATATATGGTAGTGTAAGTACTAGATCATAGGATAGTTCTATTTTTAATTTTTTGAAAAATTTCTATACTGTTTTTCATATTGGCTGTATTAGTTTGCATTCCCAGCAACTCTGCAAAAGCTTTCTGTTTTCTCCACATCTTTGCCAACACTTGTTGTTTCTTGTGTTTTTATGTTAGCCGTTCTGACAAGTGTGAGGTGATCATCTCTGACAAGTATATAGTTCTGATGCATTTCTCTGATGATGAGTGATTTTGAGCATCCTTTTAAGTGTCTGTTGGGCATCTGTATATCTTCTTTTGATGAAATGTCTTTTCATGTCTTCTGCCCATTTTTAATTGGATATTTGTCTTTTGGAGTTGAGTTGTATCAGTTCTTTATGTATTTTGGATACTAACCCTTTATTGGATATGTCATTGCAAATATCTTCTCCCATTCAGTAGGTTCCCTTTTAGTTTCATTGGTTGTTTCCTTCACTGTGTAAAAACTTTTTATTTTGATGTAGTCCCAATAGTTTATTTTTGCTTTTATTTCCCTTGCCTCAGGGGGACATATCTGGAAAAATGTTCCTATAGCCAGTGTCAGATAAATCACTGCTTGTGCTCACTTCAAGAATTTTTATGATTTCAAGTCTCACACTTGGTCTTTAAACCACTTTGAGTTTATTTTTGTATATAGTGAAAGAAAGTGGTCCAATTTCATTTTTTCACATGTAGCTATCCAGTCTTCCCAACACCACTTGTTGGAGACTATCTTTGTCCCATTGCATATTCATTCCTCCTTTGTCGATGATTAATTTGCCATGTATTTGTGAGTTTATTTCTGGGTTTTCTAGTCTATTCTGTTGACCTACAGGTCTGCTTTTATGCTATTACCATACTGTTCTAATTACTACCACTTTGTAATATAATTTGAAACGTAGAACAGTGATACATCCAGTTTTGTTTTTCAAGATTGCTTTGGATATTTGAGGTCTTTTTTGGTTTCATACAAATATTAGGATTGTTTGTTCTATTTCTGTGAAAAATGCTGTTGGTATTTTGATAGGAATTGCATTAAATCTGAAGACTGCTTTGGGTAGTATGGACATTTCACAATATTTATTCTTCCAACTCATGAGCATTGAATGTCTTTCCATTTCTTTGTGTCCATCTTGAATTTCTTTCATCAGTGTTTTAAAGTTTTCAGAGTATAAGTCTTTCACTTCCTTGGTTAAATTTATTCTTAGACGTTTTACTGCTTTTGGTGCAGTTGTAAATGGAATTGCTTTCTTAATTGTACTTTCTTCCATTCCATTATTCCTGTATAGGACTGCATATTTTTGTAGATTGATTTTGAATCCAGGAAGATAGCTTTTAATGTATCTCTTTGGACAAAGGCACCTGGCTCTGGCATTTGTCACTTTGATGCAAGAAGCAGATTGGAAGAGGAATGAATCTAATATTTGATGATAGTTATTACTGTGATTCCCATATATTCCGGTTTTCCTCATCTGTACACATGGTAGAATTTCTCTTTTCTCCCCACTTGAATTAGCCGTGATTATGTAATTTGTTTTAGACAGTGAAGCATGAATGAAGATATTTTGTCACTTCCATGTTGAAGTTTCAAGATCTATCTAGTTTGTAATTTGTAGTCTTGTCAGAGTGACCCAGAGTGTAGTCTTGTCAGAGTGTAGTCTTGTTAGATGCTCTTGGCTCTGTTGGTCTGGGTCTCTGCCTGAAGATGAGATGGATCAGAGACTTCTATCAACCTACGATGGACATATAGTACGAGTAAGATATAATAATTATGTTATGTCAATAAGATTTGGAAGGTGTTTGTTCCTGTTATGACTGATTCAGATAGGAAAAACATTAGAATATATTCTAGAAGTTAAAACAGTAGTTTTCTTTCACCCATGTAGATTTATGAATTCTCAAAGTTAAAGAGCTCAGGGCAATTTTTTACTGTCTATCATAGGGGGAAAAACCAACCCCACCTTGTATTGACTTATTTGGCTTGTAGTTGTGATGCTGATATTAATGAGCTGTAAGATTTGGGGGCAAGAAGTCTATATTAATTATAGCTGCAAGGGTAAATTTATAAGTTTTTTTTCCTACTAAAACCAGAGAGTCTTTCAGTCGTTCATCACCAAGTATATTTGCTCCAATGACAATAATATTGGAGACCATAAAATGTACTTAATATACTAGTTTTTCTTTTCCTTTTATTTAAGTATATTAGAATTATAAAGGGAAGATTCTTAATTTCTTTACTTTGTTTAACAGAGGTCAGTGAAAAAAGGAGAGCATCATTGATGAGTGGGGGTAACAATAGGTTTGTCATTCAAGGAGATGGTTTGTGGACCTCAAGAATTTCCATACTCTCTGCCAGTCTTGAGCTATTATAAACTCAGGTACAGATCTTACTGATTCACTATGTGGCTTTGGGCAAGGCACTTAATCACATTTGATCTCAGTTTCCTCATCTTTAAAATGAGGATAATAACACTGTCAGAAGTCATAGGGATGTTGTGTGGATAAACTAATTAATGATTGTAAAATGCTTTGAAAGTGCAAAGTGTTGTATAATTGTTAGGTGCTATTATTAAGAAGTATTATTAGTGTGTTGTGCTTAATTTTTATTAGGGTTTTCTCTGCTTTGAAGTCAGCATCCACGTGGATTGTGGGGTAAGTTTAAGTTTACAGATGTGCTGCTCTAGTCCCTTTTTTTTTGCCTAGAGAAAATATTCAGTAGCTAGGGTAATCATCATTATGAAGAGTATCTCTTCAAGATAAAAAGATAGGAAATGATCTTCCTTTTAAAAAATGGAAATTGCTCTAACTTTAAAAGTATCAATCAATTCTTTAAAACCTCATACAGCCCTATGTTTCAATAAAAGTCTAACAACGTGCAAAATTTGAAACTTCAGGCATTTTCTGCTTCAGCATAAGATAGGAAATGTTCTTGCTCAGATAACTTTAAATGAGCTGAACCAGCTCTTTCTAATTTTCCCACAATGTTTGCTTCAAGGATGAAAACAAGTGAGGTATCCTCCTGAGGAAAGAAATTCTGATCTATGGCTATGTTTTGCATTTGTAAAAAGTTAAAACCCTGACCCAAATTAATTTTCATTTGCTTTATGGACTCCCTATTGGGAAATGTGTTTCTGGGTACATATAAACAAGCTATTCTTTTGAAGGTCAACTATACACCATATTCATAGATGACTACATGATGGAGCTAAATAACTCTGGCTTTGAGGCAAAAAGACTATGGTCAGGCCTTCAGAAGATCGCTTATTAGTGGTATGTGTTTTGACAAAATAATTTAATATCTGTCTTAGTTTTCATATATCAGTATGTGTGTAAAATATACCTATAAGGGCTTTCGAAAGTGTCTAAGAAGTTACAATCTTTGAAAAAAATATTTTACAAATTAAATGAACTACTTAACTTGTATTATATTATTTAACATTTCCATTTATCTTACCTTTAATTTGTTCTTGAGTTAACAAGCCCCTAAATATATTTTCATGGATAATAAGGATAATAGAAACTCAAATAATTTCCTTTCAACTTTTTAAAGTCTATGTCTTTAGTCTTAAATCCTATAGCATGATAAGAAAGAAGTCAATATACACTCTCCGAGTTGTTCATTAAGTACATTGAAGGGATAGCAGAGATTCAAGTGGGCACTTTGGCCATTGCTGCTATTCCACATCCTGTTTTGTTTTTTCGTTTTTTGTTTGTTTTTTGCTTTTCTTAAATTATGTGTGCAGACATGTACAGCATTACATTTTAAAACCACTAGAAACTTGTTTAGCATACAAAGGAATAAAACTCTTACCAAAGAAATCTAATGTTTAAGTCCAAGTCACAAATAGAACTTTTAGAATTTGACCATATCGTTCTACTATAGGGGATAAACACTTTGAGAAACTTCTGAGAGACCAGAAGTTCTCAAAGGCTAGCCTTCTAGGTTCAGAGGAGTCAAATAGTTAGGCCACCCTGGTGCACCATTGTTTCCCCCAAATATTACACTTGTTGTGATGGCCTAAATTTTTGCAAGAATAACAAATCCTACAATTAGTTTGTTTACTCTGAAAAATGTTGACTTCATGAATTGACAGCCAATATACCAGAGCTGATTATCCCTTCATAGATGCCAAAGAAAAAGATAATGGCAGGATTTTTAAAGTTTATCCCAAGATTTTTAGGTTCATTGACATACTGCCAAGAGTGGATGCTCTGGTGTGTCACCCAGCTCCCCCATTTAGAACTGAGAAACTTACCCTGTGTTACTCAGAGTGTTGTCTGCTGATGACTCAAAGCTAAGCACCTCTGCCCAGTTGACTTCTGTTGAAGGGATGGGTTCCCTTCAAGGTCATACCTGCCTTCCTGGGGGTAACTCACTTCTAGTGACTGTTAATATAGATAGTACAAAGCCATAGCCCCTTGCCTTGATGGGGAACAACTCTGAAGGACTATCCCAATGACAGAGATTCCTGTAGGTTGGGCTGAGGCCTCTGTTACAAATGAATTGCAGTTTAGTTTCTGTTTTTAATCAATTTCCAGATTGTCAGAACATCTAGGGTCAATTCACAACATAATATGGACAAGGAAATGCTAGGTATGCTATAGGAGGAAGCTCGAAGCTCTGTAGACCCTAGCTAATAGGTACTACCAGGGACTAGTATTTGGGACTGGATCCTGAGGATGCTAGATCGAAGTGGCTGGAACACAAAGTTGAATAAAGGAAAGTTTATTAACATGGGTGGATTCCCTTATGAGACAGAACTTAGTACTCTAGCAATGACTTTGGGAAATAGTGTAACATATTGCTAGGATGCCTCTTAGATGCTTGCAAAAAAGTGATGGCCTCCAGGATAAAAAATAGAAATATGAGAATTACTGTGGTAGAGAGTAAATGAAGGCATCAAAAGGTTCAGAGAAGTTGGGTTGATAGATTAGATATGCATAAGGCTGGAAACCTAACCAGATGGCCATATTCACCAGGAGGACCTAAGGGATGCTCCATTTACCAAAGTGATAATGAAATCACTAGTGAGAAGAGCACCATTTCTCTGAGAAGCCCAATGGTAGCTACTTTTTTATTGACCAAGGCTGAATAAAAAGATGATGCTCCAGAATGGACTTTTGGATAGGAAAGTCAATGATGATGGACACAGCCTGGCCCCTACAAAGCACAGATAAATCCTGGTGAATGACAGAAGACTACCACAAATGCAACTAAGCCTCAAGTACATGGTTTGCAGCTGTTGAACTGGCAAATGCATTCTTCCCCATCCTTATCAGGGAAGAGGAACAGAAGCACTTTGTGTTCACTTGGGTTAGACAACAGTAAAAATTTATGTCTTGCTCAGGGCTGTGCTCCTGTCTTGCCCTTTGAAGAGATCTGGACTATCTGGATATTCTGATGCACATCACATTAGTCTATTATGTGATGACTTCATGTTTATCAGATTGATCTGTAGTACATGGCAAGCCTTAGTAAGGCATGTCTGACCCAGAGGGTAGGAGGTAAACCTCATGGAAACTCAGGAGCCCTGTACATTAGTAAAGTCTGTAGAGGCCTGCGGTATGCTGGGACATTTGTATCACTCAGATATCTCCTTCAGGGATGAGACATTCATCGCCTCAGTTGCTAAAAGTACTGACTACTGATAATTCAAAACTAATTGCCTCTGTGGGAACTGACCTCTGCTGAAAGTAAGGGTCTCACCAAGGTCGTGGCCCTCCCCAGGAGTAGCCTACATTTAATGACTGGTTACTGCAGGAACACAAAAGCCTAGCTCCACTGTCTTGATAGGGGCCAATTCTAAAGGGCCCTCCCAGGTTTAGAGGTCCCGGTGGGATCAGCTGAAGTCTCTGTTAAAACCGCATTGCAGTTCAACTTTTTTTCAATCCTGCTGTTTATACTCTCTTACAGTAATTGCTCCTGAGAGAATTCCTTAATGAACTTCCTTCACACAGATCTGTACCAGAGAGTCAGTTTTATGGGAAGTGGAACTTCAAACCTTGTCCCCAAAATCAAAATACAATTTAATTTAAAAATACTTATATTTGCTTATTTATTTATTATTTTAAATATTTATTTACTTTAGTTAGTAAGTTCTCACTACCAGCGCATTCCAAAACATCCCTACGCATTCTCCTTCTGTGTTTTGAGTCTCAAAAGCTATGTCTTTGTTTATTCTATTTGATTCACAATGCAAGAATGCCTGATATGTATTAGGCATTGTGCCAGGCATTCTGGATTTAATGGCAAATAATATCTGACCTGATGGTTGAATGGGAGAAGCAGTTAAATTAACAAACAATTAAGTATACTATAATTAATAGAGCATATTGTGGGAATCCAGAGGTAGGACATTTAGTTTAGGTTGTTGAGCAGGGTAACAGAAAGATACATCTTTCAGGTTTTCTGGAAAAGTGTCTGATCTGAGCATTCAGGACAAGCAGAAATTATTTAGATAAAGAAAAGAATAGTTCAAAGAATGGGAACAATGTGAATAAGAAGGTTTGGAGGTAAGAAAGCACTTCGATAGAGCCAGACCAAGGGCTGTGGCAGAGACTAGTGTGAGGATCGGAGAGCTGTTGGCTTTCATCTTGACAGGAGGGATATATGGTTTAATTTTCATTTTGGAGTTATTATGCTAGTCTAGTGGAAGTATAGAGAATAGGATGGAGAGGAAGCCAGTTAGGAGTTCCTTAGAGCAGCACAGCTAACAAGTGATAGCTTGAACTACTGCAGTGACAGAGAAAATGGAGACAATAAAATGATGGATTCCTGAGATGGAAAGGAAGTTGAAGCAGTAATAGTGGCTGACAGATTAATATGGGAATGTAGAGAGTTAAAGGTGCTTCCAGTTACCTATTTGAGTTGGACAAGGAGAAGAACCATTTACCAAAGTAAGTGATGAGGGTGAGGGTGACAGCGGTACATGTGAGTGGGTTTATATGTATTGGGTGGAATGCAGAAAAGGTGAAATATAATAACTTGTATTTTGATATTGCTTTCAAGAAACTGAGATATTTATCCAAAGGCCATTGGATGTGTGGGTTGAGAGATCTGGTTTAGGAGACCACATCAGATCTACAGTAGAAGTCATGGGATGATCTTATCCCAGGAGCAGATTTTAGAGTGAGAATAAAGTGGAGTTGGAATCGTCTTCAGCAAAGACCCTGACAAGAGCTGCCTGTGTTCATCATCCTCTCTATAGGAATCCTGAGTTACAAGACACTTTTTCATATGCTCTTTTACCCAGGATGCATAATCCAGGGTTTCTTAATCTTCCCTCAGAGTTCTAATAAATTTTTTTGGAATTTTGGTCAAGTTTGCTATCTTCCCATTTAGTTGTACAGCTTGGAATTAGACACATTCCATTTATTTTCCTATTTGACAAGACCAGAATTAAGAAGCTTTCCCAGTGTGACATATGCTCCACTGTCCCAGAAAAACAGGAGTACCACTTGTGACTTCTCTAAAGTACATGCCCCAATGGCAATTCCTGCATGTCTTCAGAGAGTTATGTATTGAAAACTAATGTAGTCCTTGGGCAGAGCAAGATGATAGGGCAGTGTGTTTAGGAGATCACTGGGTTTTTCATGCAAGATCATTTGAGTGAGAAATGCATTTCATTCTTTTTCCCCTTAAAGAATGTTTCCACCCTTCCATTAAATGAACCAGATTTTAAACAAAAATTGAAAAGTCCTTCAAGTATAATCCAAAACACAGCACACAGTCTTTTGATTTGTGAGAATTAGCTGTTATACTTCATTACTTGAAAGCAGGTTAAACTTTGTTTAAACCTTAAAAGCATATGACAGCCAATTATCTTTAATAATGAGGTAATTTTCTTGCATTATAGTCTTTATTTGTTTATTAATTATTTGGGGGAGAAGTTAAATGATTTTTAAAACTCCTTTTACCTGAAATGAATATAGAATTTATGTGTAGAGTCTTTCCATTGCATGTAATGATTGTGAAGCTATAGGAAAGGTGGCTTTCTAAATCTTGAGTGACTGATTTCAGCTTTTCTCCCTGACTCCATCTCTCTAAGTCTTCAGGAGCAGTAATAAATGCACAGACGCTGAGAAGGGTTACACTGCAGAGATGTGCTGGAAATTAGCTTTGGAGTCTGAGTACTTTCCCTCAAGCCAAGCCCCTTTATCTTTCTATTCTGAATAACTGCTGTTCATCTATTTATTCTTATCAATCTCAATATTTATGATATTCACCTCTAAAACACTAAGGTTTGTCCTCATTCTTTTGTCTCAGAGAGACAGATACCAAGCAATCAGAACATTAGCTTTTAGCAGCTCCTTTTATGTACCAAATCCTTTATGTGTTTATTAACACTTAAGATTTACAACAACCCTTTAAGTTGGTGCAATTATTATCCCCCCCCCGCCCCCACAAACCCTGATAGATGAGAAAATGGAGGCAGGTGAAAGTTAAGTAACTTTTCTAGAAAGTGGCAAGACCAGGATTGGAGTCTCAGCACTTTGGCTCTTGAGCCCATCTTCTTAACCATCCTGTTATCCTGACTTTCAACAGTGTGAGGTTTTAAAACAACACAAGATATTTGGTGTGCTGCAGAATGCAATTGGGGGATTTGGGTGGGAATGGAGCCAAAAAAAAAAAAAAAAAAAAGAAAGAAAAAGAAAAGAAATTCTTCACAGGTGGCTGAGATTAAAAGCCCGAGAACTTCGATGCCAATTTCTAAAATTTATACTGTAAGATTAGTTAAAAAAAAAAGTTTTGTTTTTGCTTAAACTTGTTGCACAGTCACTAATTTTGACTAACTAAACTTGTTTGAGTCTTCAAGAAGTAGGTCCCAGAGACGCAAAGATCAAATTGCAGTGAGTTAAAATTAATAATTGTTTTCTAAAAATTTATGTAACTCAGCAATGATGTATGCCTTCTAAACTATATATGCAGGTTACTTCTAATTATAATACCTTTTCCCCTAGATTATTGATATCTTATATAAATAGGATTTTAGTTAGTTCATACCAGCCTGCGTGCCTAGGATTTGAGTAAAAATATGTCCATCATCAAGAAAATAAATTTATTTAGGCATTAGGCATTTGTAAGCATTCAAGAAGATAAGCTAAGAAAAATTTTAAGTGTATTATTATCTACATTGAAAAGAGTTGCATGTTGTCTAATCTTTATTGAAATATGTTTGGGACATTGTTTCAAGAAGATGATTCACAGATGGGTAGTTGAATCCAACAATTTTAAATACTTTCCTATGCTTGTAGACTTCTTACATTTCCCCACTTAACAGAAATGTAATTCACCAATGGAATGACTTTTTTTGGCCTTTAGACTTTTGGGTGTTCCAATAACTAATTTGTCTTCCTCTTACTAAACCAGTTGGGATCATCAGTACATTTCTATTTGTCCTCTTTTTAAAATTGTTATTGGTTATTTTAAAGAATACATAGAGCTCTTGATGAACTTGCATGCCACTGACAATCTTCTCTGTTGGGATAACTTTAACATATAAATTACTGGAATGAGCATGCCAATAGGAGGACTCTAAGTAGTGATAGTGACCACCTGAATAGGCCAAAATTTCAGATTAAAAAGAAAAAAAAAATTAAATGGATGCCTGGTTTGCTCAGTTGGTAAAGTCTGATACTCTTGATCTCAGGGTTGTGAGTTTGAGCCGCATGGTGGGTGTAGAGATTACTTATAAATAAAGTCTTTAAATTTTTTTTTTAATTTATTTGAGTATAGGTGACATAATTTTACATTAGTCTTGATGTACAGCATAGTGATTCAACTTCTCTATATGTTATACTATGCTGACCTCGGTGTAGCTAACATCTGTCACCATAAAATGCTACTACCCAAAGAAAATAAAAACACTAATTTGAAAAGGTATATATACCCCTATATTTATTGCAGCATTATTTACAATGGCCAAGATATGAAAGCAACCTAAGTTTTCATTGCCAGATGAATGGATAAGGATGAATGGATATATATTTGTGTGTGTATACTGGAAAAAAAATACACACACACACACACACACATATTTTATTTTATTTTATTTTATATATATATAATATATTCCATACACATTATAGTATATTCCAGTATTATGTGTGTGTGTGTGTATATATATGTGTGTACATATATATATAATGTGTACTGGAATATATTTTATATATATATATATAAAATAAAAATAAAAAATAAATAAAAATTTAAAAAATATATATATATATAATAAAGGAACATTACAGAGCCATAAAAAGGTGAGTTCTTATCATTTGTGACAACATGGACCTAGAGAGTATTTAAAGATTTTTAAAATGTAGTATTTAATCTGTAATTTGTTAAAATAACATTTTAATTTTTAAACTGGTTTTCCCCTGAGAGTCAAAATTTTTTGTCTTTTTCTTTCTTTTTTTTTTTTTTTTGTCTACTTTTCATTTAAGACAAAATGATTCAGGTAAAAAGAGTATTGATTGTGTTGTTAGTCTAAGTGAAGCTCAGAAAGAAAGTAAAGGGACCATATTCGATTATGAATGATGCTACTTCTTTCCATTAGGAGTGGGCATTGGAAATCTGGCCAAACAAGGTAGAATTCTGGCAAAAAAAAAAAAAAAATCAGTTCTTGATTTTCTCTTAACGTATTTAGGATTTAGTTTAAATTTGTGCCTGAAGTCAGGAGTAAATGTTAGGAGTGTTTAAGAAAATATTAAGAAACTTATAGTATGAAAACTTTTTTTATTCATAGAACTCTTTGGTTATATGGTGACATAGGTAAAAACAAATTTGTGAAATATGGCAGATGTCATAAGAAATTGTCAACTATGTGTGTAATTTGTACAGGAAAAAAAAAATATTGAGGAAGTATCCCTATCCTGTTTTCTATAGTACATAATGATGAGGGTCCTCCTTCCCCACTAAGTTGCTTTCCTATATGTGTGGCTTTTGTTTTTATGGTTTTAAATTATGATT
Source organism: Neogale vison (assembly GCF_020171115.1). Taxonomy (NCBI): domain Eukaryota; kingdom Metazoa; phylum Chordata; class Mammalia; order Carnivora; family Mustelidae; genus Neogale; species Neogale vison. The sequence continues at coordinate 39,871,724 of NC_058098.1, forward strand.
GACAGTATCTCAAAACCAGTTTACTACTGCTGTTTCATGGTATTCCTTATTTAGTCTTCAGGCTAAAGAAAGCAGGAGATCTAAGTTTTTAATGTCTGATGCAGAGACATATAGTATAGTAGACACAGTTAAATGATTTAAAGAATTCCTTGAAGCAGAGTTTCTTTAACTCCAATGGATTCTATGACAAGAATGGGCTCTTAAGAGAACATTTTAATGTAAAATAAAACAAAAAATATTTTGACTAAAGTGCTTTCAAAATTTTTTGACTTTTTATTAATAATTTTATTAACTTACTATTAATTATTTAATCTATATTATCTTGATAATCAGCATTTGAGCATATGTTGAGATTTCTCATTTACATGAAGAAATTACATTGGTAATTGTGTTAGTTTCTCATAGCTTCTGCAACAGATTACCACTAACTTGGTATTTTAAAACAACAGAAACATATCTGATAGGCACACAAGTCCATCAAGAGTGTCTCAATCCAAGACCTTTTAATTTAAAAACTGAGGTATTACAGGAGCCTCCTAAGGGGCCATCCCATTCTAGTTTTCCCCAACTTCATCCCATCTTGCCTCTACTAGATTACTAGTTCCATTCTGGTTTTCCCCTACTTTATCCCATTTTACCTCTACTAGATTAGTACCTTGGTCATCTATAAATATATTGCACAGATATATCACTTGACACCTTATTTGATATAAGGTTAAATGTACACTTAGCCTGCTTCAGCCTGACCTACATTTTTAGCTTTATTTTTGATGTTTTCCTCACCTGATCATTGGGTTCTAAGTAAGCTTCTCTGTTCAAAGCCTTCAGAAGATGCCATTTATTTCCCCTTATTTTCTCCATTCTCTTTCCTTTTCCTGATGTGCCATTTTTCCACCTTGCCCTTCAAAATCTATTTATCTTTCAAGACATTTCTGAAACATGGCCCGAAGTTAGGCTTTTCCCTATCATAGTCATAAGTAATGTCTATAATATTGCTAGCTTGATTTGCACTTCTCAGTGAGCAAGTCATCTTTTTGAAAGATGGACATTTAATGGACACAGAGTATGTTTTGTCCATCATTATATCTCTTAGTGTTTTGCACAGATTTAATATTTAATAAATTTATTTCAAGTAAATTTTTTTAAAGGCCACATAAATGGACATTATGTATTAACTGTTTTTGCTCCAAGTGTTCCTCTGATCACATATTGTTCATGAACTTTTTGACTATTTTTTAATTTAATATATTTTTATTATTGATATTCTTTCTATTGAAAAGTAAGTTCAGGGTGCCTGGGTGGCTCAGTCATTAAGCATCTGCCTTTGCCTCCGGTCATGATCCTAATAAGGTCCTGGGTCCTGCATCAGGCTCCTTGCTCAGCAGGGAGCTGGCTTCTCCCTCTCCCATTCTTCCTACTGGTATTCCCTCTCTTGCTGTATCTCTCTCTGTCAAATAAATAAATAAGTTCTTAAAGAAAGAAAGAAAGAAAAGTAAGTTCATTATAATTTAATCTCAGCTACGTTAAATAGAGACCGGCATGGGTAATTAAAAAAAATAAAGAAAATCACAGAAGTCGTACATACTCATTTAAAAACTAAAATAATACAATAAAAAACAAAGTAAAAATTATTGATGTATATGTTGATGAAATCAGCTCCTTTAATAGTTTACTGTGAGCTTTTCAGGTCTTTTTTTTATGCACATAAAAATATGTATACAAATTTAACATATGTACTAAGTATCTACTGTATGGCAGACATGGCTTTGCATAGACACAATAGACTGGGGTTCTGTTCAGTGTTTCTTCTCATTCTGAGATCCAGGCCCAAGGAGTAGCCTTTCTCTGGCATAAGACAGTGCACAGAAGGCAGAAGAAGAGAGAGAGAGAGAGAGAGAGAGAGAGAGAAACTAAGGAACATAGCATTTTAGGATTCTGCTCAATTGTGGCAAATATCTTATTTTAAATATGAATATTTTTCATGCCTAATATTTGGCCACAATTTTGGGTCATATTGTATTGTATTATATTGTATGTTAAACATATAATGTATTATTTGCTTCAGGGGTACAGGTCTGTGAATTATCAGTCTTACACAATTCATAGCACTCACCATAGCACATACCCTCCCCAATGTCCATAGCCCAGGCACCCAATCCCTCCACCCCCATAGCAACCTCACAGCAACCCTCAGTTTGTTTCCTGAGATTAAAAGTCTCTTATGGTTTGGCTCCCTATTGGTACTATGTGTTTCATTTTTTTCCCTCCCTTTCCCTGCCTCTCAAATTCCTCATATCAGGGAGATCATATGATTATTGTTTTTCTCTAATTGACTTATTTCACTCGGCATAATACCCTCTAGTTCCACCCATGTCATTGCAAATGGCAAGATTTCATTTCTTTTATGGCTGCATAGTATTCCATTATATATATATATATATATACACCACTTCTTCTTTATCCATTCATCTGTTGATGGACATCTAGACTCTTTCCATAGTTTGGCTATTGTGGACATTACTGCTATAAATATTTGGGTGCACATGCTGCTTCGGATCACTACATTTATATCTTTAGGGTAAATACCCAGTATTGCGATCACTGGGTAATAGGGTAGCTCTATTTTCAACTTTTTGAGGAACCTCCATGTTGTTTTCCAGAGTGGCTGCACCAGCTTGCATTCCCACCAACAGTGTAGGAGGATTCTCCTTTCTCCACATACTCTCCAACATCTGTGGTTTCCTGACTTGTTAATTTTAGCCATCCTGACTAGTGTGAAGTGGTACCTCCCTATGGTTTTGACTTGTATTTCCCTGATGATGAGTGATGTTGAACATTTTTTCATGTGTCTGTTGGCCATCTGGATGTCTTCTTTGCAGAAATGTCTGTTCATGTCCTCTGCCCATTTCTTGATTGGCTCATTTGTTCTTTGAGTGTTGAGTTTGATAAGTTCTTTATAGATTTTGGATACTAGCCCTTTATCTGATATGTCGTTTGTGAATATCTTCTCCCAAAAGTCGGTTGTCTTTTGGTTTTGTTGACTGTTTCCTTGGCTGTGCAAAAAGTTGATCTTGATGAAGTCCCAATAGTTCATTTTTGCTTCCCTTGTCTTGGGCAGTGTTTCTAGGAAGAAGTTGTTGTGGTTGAGGTCAAAGAGGTCGCTACCTGTGTTCTCCTCAAGGATTTGGATGTATTCCTTTCTCACATTGAAGTCCTTCATCCATTTTGAAGTCCTTCATCCATTTTGAGTCTCTTTCTGTGTGTTGGTGTAAGGATATGGTCCAGTTTCATTTTTCTGCAAGTGGCTGTCCAATTTTCCCAACACCATTTGTTGAAGAAGCTGTCTTTTTTCCATTGGACATTCTTTCCTCTTTGTGAAAGATTAGTTGACCATAGAGTTGAGGGTCTATTTCTGGGCTCTCGGTTCTGTTCCATTGATCTATGTGTCTGTTTTTGTGCCAATACCATACTGTCTTGATGATGACAGCTTTGTAATAGAGCTTGAAGTCTGGAATTGTGATGCCACCAACTTTGTCTTTCTTTTTCAATGTTCCTCTGGTTATTTGGGGTCTTTTCTTGTTCCACATAAGTTTTAGGATTATTTGATCCATTTCTTTGAAAAAAATTAATGGTATTTGGGTAGAGATTGCATAAAATGTGTAGATTGCTTTAGGTAGCATAGACATTTTCACAATATTTGGTCTTCTAATCCATGAGCATGGAACGCTTTTCCATTTACTTGTGTCTTCCTCAAATTCTTTCATGAGTACATCATAGTTTTCTGAGTTCAGGTTTTTTGCCTCTTTGGTTAGGTTTATTCCTTGGTATCTTATGGGTTTGGGTGCAATTGTAAATAGGATCGACTCCTTAATTTCTCTTTCTTCTCTCTTGCTGTTGGTATATGGAAATGCAATTGATTTCTGTGCTTTGATTGTATATTCTGATACTTTACTGAATTCCTCTATGAGTTCTAGGAGTTTTGGAGTGGAGTCTTTTGTGTTTTCCACATAAAGTATCATATCACCAGCAAAGAGTTGAGAGTTTGATTTCTTTGTTGATTTGGATGCCTTTTATGTCCTTTTATTGTCTGAGTGCTGAGGCTGGGACTTCTAATACTATGTTGAATAGCAGTGGTGATAGTGGACAGCCCTGCCGTGTTCCTGACCTTCAGGGATAAGCTCTCAGTTTTTCCCCATTGAGAATGATATTTGCTGTGGGTTTTTCATAGATGGCTTTGATGATACTGTTGTATATACCCTCTATCCTACACTGTGAAGAGTTTTGGTTGAGAAAGGATGCTATACTTTGTCAAATGCTTTTTCAGCATCTATTGAGAATATCATATGGTTCTTGTTCTTTCTTTTATTAATGTATTGTATCACATGGATTGATTTGCAAATGTTGAACCAACCTTACAGCCTGGGAATAAATCCCCCTTGGTCATGGTGAACAGTTCTCTTAATGTACTGTTGGATCTTCTTAGCTACTATTTTGGTGAGAATTTTTACATCTTTGTTCATCATGAATATTGGTCTGCAATTCTCCTTTCTGATGGGGTCTTTGTCTGGTTTTGGGTTCAAGGTAATGCTGGCCTCATAAAATGAGTTTGGAAGTTTTCCTTCCATTTCTATTTTTGGGAACAGTTTCAGAAGAATAGGTTTTAATGCTTTAAATGTTTGGTAGAATTCTGCTTTCTGTTCAGGTTTTCTATTTCTTCCTGGTTCAGTTGTGGTAGTGTATTTGTCTCTAGGAATGCATCCATTTCTGCCAAATTGTCAAAATTTACTGGTGTATAGTTGTTCATAATATGCTTTTATAATTGTTTGTATTTCTTTGGTGTTGGATGTGATCTCTCCTCTTTCATTCATGATTTTATTTATTTGGGTCCTTTCTCTTTTCTTTTTGATAAGTCTGGCCAGGGGTTTATCAATCTTATTAATTCTTTCAAAGAACCAGCTCCTAGTTTTGTTGATTTGTCTACTGTTCTTTTGATTTCTATTTTATTGATTTCTGCTCTGACCTTTATTATTTTTTTTTCTCCTGCTGGCTTTAGGCTTTCCTTACTATTCTTTCTCCAGCTCCTTTAGGTGTAGGGTTAAGTTGTGTACTTGAAACGTTTCTTGTTTCTTGAGAAAGGCTTTTATTGCTACATACTTTCCTCTTAGGGCTGCCTTTGCTGTGTCCTGAAGATTTTAAACAGTTGTGTTTTCATCATTCATTTTCATGATTTTTTTCAATTCTTTAGTTTTCTGGTTAACCTATTCATTCTTTAGTAGGATGCTCTTTAACCTCCATGTATTTTAGTTCTTTCCAAGTTTCCTCTTATAGTTGGGTTTTAGTTTCAAAGCATTATGGTCCAAAAATATGTGGGGAATGATCTCAATCTTTTGGTATGAGTTGAGACCTGATTTTTGACACAGAATGTAATCTATTCTGGAGAATGTTCTATGTGTACTAGAGAACAATATGTTGCTTTGGGGTGGAATGTTCTGAATATATCTGTAAAGCCCATCTGGTCCAGTGTATCATTTAAAGCCTTTATTTCATTGTTGATCTTTTGCTTAGATGATCTGTCCATTTCAGTGATGGCAGGTGTTAAGGTCCCCTACTATTATTGTATTATTGTTGATATGTTTCTTTCATTTTGTTATTAATTGGTTTATATAATTGGCTGCTCCCATATTAGGGACTTAGATATTTAAAATTTTTAGATCTTCTTGTTGGCAGACCCTTTAAGTATGATTTAGTATCTTTCATCATCTCTTATAGTCTTTAGCTTAAAATCTAATTTATCTGATATAAGGATTGCCACCCCACCTTTCTTTTGATGTCCATTAGCATGGTAAATTGTTTTCTACCCCCTCACTTTAAATCTGGAGCTGTCTTTGGATCTAAAAATGAGTTCCTTGCAGAGAGCATATCAATGGGTCTTGGTTTTTGTGTTTTTTTATTTGCTTGTTTGTTTGTTTTTTAATCCATTCTGATACCCTGTGTCTTTTTATCAGGGCAATTAGACAATTGTGAATTTAGGAATGAATTTAGTGCCCTTGTATTGCCTATAAAGTGACTGTTACTATATATTGTCTCTGTTCCTTTCTGGTCTTTTACTTTCAGGTTCTCTCTTTGCTTAGAAGGCCATTTTCAGTGTTTCCTATATGGCTGGTTTGGTGTTTGCTAATTCTTTTAATTTTTGTTTGTCCTGGAAGCTTTTTAACTCTCCTTCTAATTTCAATGACAGCCTAGTGCATATAGTATTCTTGGCTGTATATTTTTTTCAGTTAGTGCTCTGAATATATCATGCCAATTCTTTCTGGCCTGACAGATCTCTGTGGATAGGTCTGATGCCAATCTAATATTTTTTCTGTTGTATGTTATAGATATCTTGTCCTGAGCTGCTTTTGGGATTTTCTCTTTATCACTGAGACTTGTAACTTTTACTATAAGATGATGGGGTGTTAACCTATTTTTATTGATTTTGATAGAGGTTCTCTGTGTCTCCTGGATTTTGATGCTTATTCTCTTTGCCAAATTTGGGATATTCCCTGCTATAATTTGCTCCAATATACTTTCTGCCCCCCTCACTTTCTTTATTCTTCTGGAATCCTAATTATTCTAATATTGTTTCATTTTATGGTATCACTTATCTCTCAAATTCTACCCTCATGGTCCAGTAATTGTTTGTCTCTCTTTTTCTCAGCTTTTCTATTCTTCATCATTTGGTTTTCTATATCACTAATTCTCTCTTCTGCCTCATTGATTCTAGCAGTAAGAGCCTCTATTTTTTATTGTACCTTATTAATAGCTTTTTAAATTTCAACTTGGTTAGATTTTAGTTCTTTTATTTATCCAGAAAGGGATTTTATTTCTCCAGAAAGGGATTCTCTAGTATCTTCCATACTTTTTTCAAGCCCAGCTTTTACCTTGATAATCATCATGCTTAACTATAGCTTGACGTCTTACTAATATCTATATTGAATAGTTCCTAGCCGTTGTTACTACCTCTTGTTCTTTTTTCTGAGGTGAATTTTTTCACTTCATCATTTTATCCAGGTAAGAATAGATGACTGAGAGAACACAATGCTAAAAGGGTAGGAATGACCCCAGAAAACTATACACTAACCAAATTGGAAGAGACCCTATATCAGATATTTGGAGATAGAGATATAGATATAGATATAGATAAGACTGGTGAATACAAGAGAGCCACACAGTTGATTTTGGATGTATTTTGATCTGTTAGAAGAAACTGCCTCCTAAAATTTTAAAGAAAGAAAAAGTTACATATATACAAAAATAAGGGTAAACACAATGAAGGGGTGGAATATGACTGTAAAGATGAAAATTTTTTTTTAAAGTGTTTTTTTTTTTTTTAAGATTTATTTATTTATTTATTTGACAGACAGAGATCACAAGTAGGCAGAGAGGCAGGCAGAGAGAGAGAGGAGGAAGCAGGCTCCCTGCTGAGCAGAGAGCCCAATGTGGGACTCGATCCCAGGACCCTGAGATCATGACCTGAGCCGAAGGCAGCGGCTTAACCCACTGAGCCACCCAGGCGCCCCTAAAGATGAAAATTTTAAAAGATTCTAAAGAAGGAATTGGTAAGATAAGAAGTTGGTTGAAATAAGAGGAAAAAATAAAAGAGGAAAGGATGTGATCAGGCTGGAGACTAGAACTAAGCCATGTGCTAGATTTAGGGTGTATTTTGATCTGTTAGAAGAAACTGTATCCAAAAATTTTAAAGACAGAAAAGCCTATATGTATAAAAAAATAAGATTAAGTGCACTGAAGGAATAGAATATGACTATAACAGTGAAAATTTAAAAAGTGTTTTTTTTAAGTATTTGTAAGATAAATAGTTAAAAATATTTTTTTTTAAAGATTTTATTTATTTATTTGACAGAGAGAGATCACAAGTAGGCAGAAAGGCAGGCAGAGAGAGAGGAGGAAGCAGGCTCCCTGCTGAGCAGAGAGCCCGATGCGGGACTCGATCCCAGGACCCTGAGATCATGACCTGAGCCGAAGGCAGCGGCTTAACCCACTGAGCCACCCAGGCGCCCAATAGTTAAAAATATTAAAATAGGAAAGAGGAAAAATTTTAAAAATAGAAAAAAGAAAAAAACAAAATAAAAAATTTAACTTTGAAAGAGTAAGGAATCATGGGGAAAAAGCCATGAATTCTATGTTACATTCCCCTAACTCTGGAGTTCTGCCATTCTCATTGATAGGTGAACTTGCTCTTGGCTTGATGTTCTCGCTAATCTTCTGTGAGAGGGGCCTATTGCAGTGATTCTGAGGCAGAATTGCACCACCCTTGCCAGGGGCCTGGCTAAGTAATCTGCTCGAGTTCACTCTTCGTAGTTTTTGTTCCCTGATCCCTTTCTGTACAGCTTTGGAGGATGGGAATGAATATGGCGGCCTCCCAATCTCTGGCCCAGAGGAGCTGAGAGCTTGGGGTCCCACTCCTCAGTGCACCCTCAGAGAGAAACAGTCAGTCCTTCCCATCTCCCTGGTCTCCGGCTGCAGTCTGAACTCACCCAGCCTATGACCAAGTGTTTCTATCTCTGGTCCACGGCTCTGTTTGGAGTTTCCAAGTCCGGCCGATTCCTGCAGTATGCTCCCATGCCGCTTCTCTTGGAGGAGGAAGGAAGGCCTCTCCCCGGACCTGCTGTCTATGGGGTCTCTGCTCGAAGAACAATGGCCCAACTGTGCCTTGGATCATGGTTTAAGGTAACCCTGAACTGAGAGCCCACTGCTCAGCTCCATCTCTGCAGCCAGCTTCTCCACTCCAATACCTGGCAGCTCTGCCACACTCAGACACTCCTGGTCTTTTTGTGACCCTGTGGGTCCTGAGAGCACACCATCCCTGTGAGGGCTCCACCCCCTACTTAGCCTCTGGAGTGACATCCCTCAGTGGAGCCGACTTGTGAAAGTTCGGATTTTGTGCTCCACTGCTCTACTGATTGGGGGGGGGGCAGCCCCTCCCTCCACTGTCTATCTTCTTATGTATTGCCTTGGATTCACTTCTCCACAAGTCCTACCTTCCAGAACATAGTCACTTTTCAAATATCTGCTTTTCTTCTCTTCAGTTTCTTCTTGAGTATGTAGGTGTTCAGAATGGTTTGGTAAGTATCTAGCTGAGTTCCTGAGACGTGATGATATTTAGGCCTCTTACTCCTCTGCCATCTTGCTCCTCCCCCCTTTTGGCTCTTTTTTGTTGTTATGCTCCCTTCTCAACTGAGAGATTCAAAATAATTTTCATGCATGGTCCCACCAACAGAATTGTTCAGAGAATTTGGCCACACTATCACTTCATCAAAAGTTTTACATAACATGCCTGTATGGCTACAATTATTGTGGCACATAAGATGAAAGCAGAGTGTATAGATGATGACTGTTTTTCAATATTGAAGGCTTTTTGTTTTCAAGATATCCAAAATAGGTACAACCTGTTGAAGTAAAAACCATAGACCTATTCTGTCTTTAATCTGAAGTTATGTGTTTGTCTGAGACTAATAGCTCTGGACAGGAGGCTATGGCCTTGATGCCTACTTCTTGCAAGGAAGAGGATAAAAGGTTCAGACCCATGTTACTCCTCAAATTAAATCTTTACCTCCTTGTGGTCCACAGAGAAATTTTTTGCTCTAGTCTTTTCTCCTAGGCAAGGTTCTGGAGTTAAAACTTCAGTCAACAATCCTCTGGTGAGGATTTATTGAGTATAAAGTGCAATGAAGAAAAGGAGGTAAACATTCACCTTCAAGGAGCTGTCTTTATCCTGATCTGGAAACACCCCGTCCCCACCACACACACACCAAAAGCAACCCCCCCGCCCACAACTGCAGAAAACTCCTAAATAGAATGTTAAAAAATGCAAATATTAAAAAAAATGCAAATATCTCAGCTGTGCAATCACTGTGGAGTTATTTCTGTGTTCTTCAGGATCAAGCCCCAGTGGAGGGAAGCTGATATTGTAGACGCATTATCATTTCGGGTTTGCTGTTGATTGTTAGAAGTTATCACTTGACTTCTCACCAGTACTTTTATTCAATTTATCATAGTCTAATCCAGGGGTTGCCCACCAAGCCTGCTAGCAGAGATCCAACAGAGCCAGATGTGCACCTGGAGAAAGTCATTAAAAGTGCTCCTTTTTTAAGTTTCCAAAAAGCAGAGGCAGTGCTGACCATGCTCATTGTAAGTGATCAAGCTCATTAATGCTGACTTCTCTGTGCTCAGAAGAAATGTCCTAGCAAAACAGTGTTCAGAAATGAGAGGGCCTTCTTTGCAATACAAAGGTAAAAACTGCTAATATACAGTTATCAGTTGTGTTGACAATATTTATTTATCATTACATTATAACAATGACTTTCTCACTGATGGATTTATTATGTAATGATAATAACATATGCTATAATGACATAATATATATATAATGATAAAACCATTTCGATTTTGCGATCAGTTCTTTACCTTGATCAAAGCTTTATTCATATATGCAACTTCCACATTATATGGTAATCTTGATTTAGCTTCAAGTCTTAAACAACATGTATTAAATGATGAATGTTAACCATGGGGTACAAGCATCCGTTGGAAAAAAAATCAAGAAACAAAAGCAAAGCCAACAGTATAAAACTGATTCTCATATAATATTAGAATAAAAACTGTAGGTATGTTATGACAAATGGTAACAAATGCTGAGTTTTCCCATTTATATGAAACACATTTGACAGAATGCAAGTTTTTAAGAACATGTTTATAAACTAAATTAATCTAATGTTGAGTGGGAAAATGGAATTTGATTTATTTATGTTTGGTTTACTTCATCTATTAATTTTTAATAATTGCACAATTTGTTTTCAGCGTTTATTTATCTTCGTGTTTACTTGATGTAGTTTTAGTGCTTATTACAATACACAGAACTTGTCATCTATAAAATAAGAATTCTATTAAAACATCATTTTAATATGATAATGAATGGAAAAGGATTCTAACTCCATTTTATTTCTCATGGTAGAATTTATCTCAGAAGTTCCAGTTAAGCCAGAAGTATTTGGGAGGAATATTGATATGGAAGATAGTTCTTTTTTTCTCTTTGTCATTTCATCTATAAAACCGAGATGAAATGAATCTCTAAATAGATATCTCTTTATCCCCTTGATTGTTTTAAGAGGAGATGATTACTATGATGTGAAACTATACATATTTCTTCCCACTTCACCCCTGGTTTACCCCCACTTCCCACCTCCAAAGGACAGCCTGAAGCCTCCTCAACTTTACACCCTCTACCTGTCATCCCCAAATAAATAAAACCAGAATATGCTTGGAGCTGTATTGCCTTAATCCAAGCAGTATCTCCAGTAGATAGTTTGGAAGTGAGGGGATAGTAAAGATAAAGTAAAGCTGCAATGGATATAGAAGACTACTTTTCTTGTATATAATGTCATTAATCAGAAACTGACAAAAGGTTAGAAGATTGCTTTTGTTCTCTATGCCCACCTCCTCCCACTGTCTTTTGCTGGGGACCCCTACAACATTTAAACTTACACCACTGCACCCCCTTCTGCCCCTAGGAAACACCTGCAGTGTTGAGACTAGCAAGGCAAGAATCAGAATGATCCTGGAAAATCAAATGGGAGCCCTGTAGAAGAGAGGAAATGATATATAGAGATTTGTTTTGATCGATCACCAGGTAGACTAGATGCCCAATCTTCTTACAATTCATGAGATCTGCACCTGTGCTCCAGTGTTTCTTTATGTTATATTTTCTGGAAGAAAAAAGAGGATAGTAACAATGTTCTAGAAGTTTTTCAGAGTGTTGTATTTTATACTTATAAGCACTTTTTGAGCATCTGCTAAGTGTAAGGGACTATGCCTGGTATAAGAGATTCAAAAATAATAAAATATTATTCCCTCTGTATTTGGGGAGAAGGTCAAAAGCACATTAATTACAGGTAAGGTGAAGGATATCCTGAGGAAGAAAGCACTGATACTAATGGAGTCTGCTTAGTTAAAGGCAGTGAATTGTGGAAAAGTAACTATCATGAAGACTGGAATTAAATATGAGAAAAGAAGGGGCACCTGGGTGGCTTAGTGGGTTAAAGCCTCTGCCTTTGGCTCCATTCGTGGTCCTGGGGTCCTGGAATCGAGCCCCACATCGGGTTCTCTGTTCGGTGGGGAGCTTGCTTTCCCCTCTCTCTCTGCCTGCCTGTGATCTCTGTCAAATAAATAAATAAATAAGCTTAAAAAAAAAAAAGAAAAAAATATGAGAAAAGAAGCCCAAAAGCTGAGATACAGAATAATGACAGTAGGTAAGAAAGTATAGAATCACTGAACTGAGATGACTTTTCATAATCAACAAATAAGATGTGGCTTGTTAATGTTACATATCTATTGAAAAATGAAAAACTGGAGAGGACCATGAGGATGAGAGATGACATGAGAGAGGAAGCTGGGCGGAGAACGAGATTCCGAAAGATTTCCATCTGACACGCCTATAACTGTCTTTCTAGACTGGTTTGAAGGATTAGCTTGCTTTGACTTTTGTATTTCTGAGTCACCTCTACTGGCTTATACCTTGATTTCTCTAGCTTTAAGAAGAAAAAAAAGACCCGCTCTTTGATGGATATTATAGTCCCTCTTTTAAAGTGTTCTTCAGACACTGGTTAGTGTTTCCAATTGACCACTGAGTTGTATGAGTCCTGTCCAAGTTGACCATCCTTCCAGGGTCATTGATTTATTAACCTTAAACTGTGTAATTAATAGTTACATTGAAGAGAAGACTGAGTAAAATACTAAAGTGAACACCAGAGGGGAAAAAATACTGTATCTGAGGCTTGTAAGCTGTCACCTTGCTCAGTATCTCTGTGTTCCTCCAACACCCTGAAGGCCTAATCATGCTTTCTGGTAGTTTTACATGCATAGACTCTTTTCTTCATTATGATTTGCCGATTTCCTATTGCTCACACTACAGCAATAATCTTTGTCATTTCTGAATTGGTGTCCAGGTGGCTGCTGTCACATTACATCCATTTTTAGATGTTCCTCAAACCCACTGAGGTGATGTATAGTTTTCAGAAAGTGTGATTTTTTTTTTTTCAAGTTTTGTCTCTTCAGTGGAAGAGAAATTTGCTGTCGTCTTTGACAGCTGGACAAGGAGAGATTGCAATCTCATTTCCTTCTCAGTATTTTCTACCTTGGCAGCATCATGAATAAGCAACATTTTAGATGGTTGACTTCCAAAAAATGTTTCCTGTCAAGCTCCTGTCAGGTTTTTGGAAGTCAGGGAACAACTTCTTTTCAGTTGTGATTTTTCTATAATTTTGTTTTTGAAGTCTGAATTATGATTTGTTTTTCTTTCTAAAGCTTATTTTTTTCATAACCTAAGCTGGGAAGAAAAGGTAGCTCAATTCCTTAGTGTGTTTAATTTGAGATGGGGGATATCCTCCAGGTCAGTGGTATTATTTATGGTACCATTATGGTACTAAGATGAGTTTTATTTTTACTAGTAGTTTAATATTGTTATATTTTAAATTGAATTCTATCTATCAAGAGTCAATGCCTAGATGACATTTCAGTGATCATTTTTAGGATATCATGCAATTTTTAAAAATCCCATTCCTTTCCTACATAGGAATATAACATACGTTGAAAGGAAGTGGAAAAGGGAATATTGTCCCATCATGGAAACTTTTCTTTCCAACCTTCTCTGTTTTCTCTTCAGTCCCTAAAATTGTTAGGAGGAAAAGAAATTGGGAGAAAAAAAAATAAAAACTGGACATTTCAACATTGGTCTCACTTGAAACTAAGAGAATGAAATGAATGTCTTAAACACACCTAAAATCTTTTCCTGCTGCTTCCTTTCCTGCTTCAAGCTATAACTTTAGTGGTTCTCATTGGGCATTCCAATTTAGGCCACCCTGTGGTTATAACTTTACAGGATTGTTTATACAGAGGGAGCTCAGCATCATTGCTAAGGGTGTGGTCTTATGTGGCCCCAAACCTGATTCTGCCAGGATTTGTGTGACTTTCAGCAATTCTTTACTCTCTCATGTCCCCGGTTTGTTCGTCTGTACAATGGGGATAATAAAAATATTATTCACATCATCAGTTTTTTATAAGAATTAGAGAAATGAATATATTGTAAAGTATTAGCAATGCATAGTAGGCTTTATATACGTGTAATAAAGAAATACATACATACTTAATCCAGCCTCCTATTGTACAGGTCCACTGGCAATTTTATCTACCAGTGGAATTCATAGTTTTAAACTTGGCAACAACACACATTTACTCATTTGCTTCTAAATAAGTCCCCTGGGGTTTATGACTAATGTGGAGGAATTAATAAGTATAAGCCATGTACATATTAGTAGAGTCTAATGTAACCCCACTCACTTCTTTTTGGGGGAAGGGATCAGTTGTGAGTAAACTTGGAATTGCTTTTAGTGTATAAGATTCATCTCTAAAGGAGTTAACACATCAGTGAGATTCAGTACCCTCTCCTTGAACCCACTCAGTTCATTCATTTCATGCCCAATTTTAAGAAATGCAATCAATTCTTATCTGTCTTGTCTAAAATGTTTACTATTATTTAGGTAACTATCGTAGGAGGTTTGAATATAGTTAATTCCTGTGGCTAGGAAAATCCCTTTAGTCAGTAGTTTTTCAATGACCTATGGCCAGGCAGGACTGTGGTTTCATTCAGCTGCAATCAGGATGCACTTACATAGCTCAGTGGGGATTTCTCCACCATTTTTCCTCCTTCAGAAGCTGATTACAGAATAGCTATCATTCAATAAAAAGTCTAAAGGCTTGTCTCATTCTCTTGCAGTTCACAGCCCTTTAGCCAACTACAGTTGTACACCATCAAAAGTGGGATTTACTGAGCAATCTCTCAAATTCCTCCTTGATTCAAGTTCTAAGTTTCAGGATTGCTTCAGTATTAGGAATGATACGTCAACATTAACACGGTATTGTACAAATATAGCTCAAGTCAGTTTAATGGGGAACACCATTTTTTGTAATCTCAGAGTACGGTGTACTTTTTGTCACTCTCCCAAGAGCCTATATACAGTTCGGTACTCACTGTAATCATGACCTAATGATGACAACACATCCCTGGTGTTTTTGTTTACCAGTAACGTGAACGGCACTGGCATTTTGCGGAAACACCATAAAAAGTTTATGGTTCATTTAGTCCATTTGTAATTAAGATAGTCTTGAACTTTAGGAGCATTTACAGATTTCAATTTTGTAAGTAAAGTGAGACGTTAGAGTATTTCGTATTACTTTATAATACACCACTTCATAATTCACTCTTCCTGAAAGGAAATGGAAAGGGAAAAGAAACATTAATTTAATGGTGTTAATGAAGTAATAGGTTATACAGATTTTTTTGTGTTAGACGGTAATGCAGTGAAGGCTGCTTACATTCCATTTGGCATATGTGAGCCTGATCGCCAGATGAAATGGCTCCTCCTCTGGTGACTCTGACTTTTTGTGCACAGCCCCAGCTTCAGTTCCTGCCACAGTGCTTAAAAACTGGTGTTCTTTAAATATCTGTTGAATGTGTGAGTCAATAAAAGAATGGATGGATGGATGTCTGTATCTGTGAATGAGGTAGAATTAAAAAGAACAAAAAACAAAAAAATGCTTAAGCCTCATTTCCTCACCTGGGACATGGGAATTAGAATGCCAATCTGATGGGGTTATTGGGAGAATTAAAAGCAATTATGTATATAAAGTACTTACCAGCGGATAGATAGCACCTGAATGCTAAAAATTATAGCTTTAATAAAGTATTAAATTCTGATTATTTTCAATAACTATATATTTTTGCCAGCCATTAAAACTGTGCTCTTGTGAGTCAAAGAAACAAAAGTGAATTTGGATTGTAGTTTTCTATTCTTTGTGCCTACAAAGTGTTGTTTCATCATGAGGCAAGGGCTTTCTTTTCATGACGAAGAGCCTCGTGATGCAACTTAACAACCTCTAGTAGCAGTGGAAGATAGTCTATTAGCTAGAAAGCTGTGGTCAATAAGTGTGAGTGTTGATCTTTAAAAGCCCTTTGCTACTTTGTCATGGTTTAGTTGCCTTTCCTCGGTAACTCGTTAAAATAAAAATTAGGGTTCATCCTCATAGAGTTTCCAAAGATGATTTTTATAATTTAGCATTCCAATGACATTCTATATTTACAGATTATTACATGATAATATTTTTTCCTGCTCTTTCACCCCAGTGTAGATTAATTTGTCCTTATTATTGCAGTTTTCTCAAACTCACTAGACAAATGTCTTTATGAGTCAGCATTCCATTTTACATAAGTTTATCAAATATGCAATAAAGGAGCTATATTGATACAATATTTGAAATTAATGCTTATATGATGGAATGCTGGGGCAGTACATAGCTGCATATACATGATGTTATTTTTACCTTCTTGCTTGATTTTTGGCTACAAAGGCAGAATTATATCACTTTTGTGTTTACATGTCAAATACAGTAGTAATACCAAATACCATTCATGCTTGAGGGAGCATGGAGTGGATGACCAAAAGCAAACAATAAAACAAACACAAAAATAGTATGGTGGCAAGTAGAAGCAAAGCCATAGAAGGGGGCATAGAAGGGGGGGGGAGCCAACATGGTACCACGTTCTGATGATGATTTTACATTTTAGTATTGGTCAACATTTAGAAAGAGACTAAAATGCTATTTCAAAGGGATAATGATTATTTTACAATTATTTCTTGTCAGTGATAAATAGCTTCATTTAAAAACAAAACCCAGTTGGCCAGTTAGCTCAGTTGGTTAGAGCATGGTGCTAATAAAAACAAAACCCAACTTTTTGCAGTTGTTAATTTAAAAAATTTCCTTCACTCTAACATTAAAGATAACTGTAAAGCTCTTGAAAAATGTAGTATATTTCCTAGGTGCTTTTTAAAAGGAAATTAGTGAGTATTAAATGTATTAGCCATTCCTGTGACATCTAAATAAGACATGACTTTAATACGTCTGTCGGATTTGTAGCTGAATGAGTGAATAATATATTCTACCAGTCTTTTCATTTTCTGATACTTCTTTTTTATCACCCACAGATTTTCATACACTAAACTTTTTCTCCTCTATGTCTAGTTTAAGAGAATAAATGTTGAGAACGTAGAATTGACTTCTGAAGACTGATAAGACTGTACCTAAACTCATTTGATGGCTCACTTTGTTCTAATTCGATGAGATTGGAATGTGTTCAGTTTGTAATCTTCTAAAAACTTTAATTTTACTAAAATACATTTAAATATATATATGTCTTTAAACCCAATTAGCATCATTATTTAGCTATGATGTTTTCATACATAAGATTTCTAGATTTCTAGAGCATAGTGCATAATGTTAACACATTGGTTTTCAAGAGAGAAAATCTGACAGTGAATTATTTACTTTGTACTAGGGTGAAAATATTGTTAGTATTGTTTGCATTTGAAGGATCCTTTCAAGAGTAGATGGTGCACAAGCTGATTTTAAATAGAACATGCAAGAGACAGTAATAACAGAGAGATCACATTCTCTCTGTAATTTATTTTAATGCCATCACACAGGGAATTCAAGGCAGATAAAACTTCTCCATTTACAGAGACCAAATGTGCAGAAATGGATTGTCATAACTTCAGATGAATCGATAATACATACTCTCTGGCACATTTTTTATTAGAAATTGCTTGAAAAAATTTATATTATACACGAAATAAATATATGATGATAGCCTAAAGATCTTTTGCAATGTTAATTCCCTTTGATGAATTACAATGCAATTTTCTAGCCTACTAATTTCACTAACGAAGGTAATGACTGGAGCACAAGTCTAATCAGCTGCCAATCAGAATTCCTTGAAGCACAGATTGTCAGAAATTGAAGCAATTTTTACAACTCATAAAAGCACTTATGTTCCATGGTATGTCTTAAAACCTGTAATGAAAATCTAATGTTGATGAAGCTACCTTATTTCTCAAGTGTTTTTCCTAAACAAACAGCTTTCATATTTAGCCAAATCTTTCATTAATATTCAAATCTTTTATTGTATTATCCACTACATTACCATTATAATATCTAGCCAGGGCAGGAAAATTAGTGACTTAAAATGTCAGCCATAGGACTCAGTGGATTTATCATCAGAGTTATAAGGGTGGGATTTTTTTTTTTTTTCTCTCCATAAGAAAAAAGTTAGTGTTTCTTCTGATAGAGTGGATTTTTGTTTTCATGTTGGAGAAACTAGGCAGCACACTTCACTTGCCTTTGAATTACTTATGTTGTTGTCTGATCTTTATTCCTAACATAATGGTCCATACTTTCATGGGGAGTAAGTGTATTTAAAGTTATTAATTCATTTATCATTTATCATTTTTGTACCAGACATAGTTACTTTCCGTCTTGCTTAAAAGCAGTCTTTGAAGGTACTATGTAATTACATTTCTGCACCATGTCATCATACTTTCTATTAAAACATAGCTATTATGTGTGTGTTTATTTGTTTCTTTATCTGCCTTCTTACATGTAAATATGTTCTGTTTCTGGGGGTTTGCTGTTAGGTGAGAGGTGGGAGGTGTTTCCACACGTCTGAGTATTTGCTGTTGACCTTCTTGATAATTCTTCTATTAATGTTGTGAGCATGTTGGTTGGCATACCTCATGCGTGCCCCTAATAGAGTAATCAGCATTTTCCCTCAAAAGCAAGTGGGAGAGAATCCTGGCCCAACTCTTCTCTACCACTAGAGGATCTTTGCTGTACAATAAGCAGCTACTAATTCAGGAGGATTAATTTAGCCTTCCTTGAGTTCTCTGAAATATCTGTTTGGGTAAAAAGATCATACTACACAATTCTTAACATCCTGAGAGCTGAGATTTTAAGAATTTAAATTAAGTTACCCAGTTTGTTTTGTTATTTGAATATGTGTTTCAGCTGCTGATGCTTTCTCTTCACATTTTAGGGAATGTAAGAAATCTCAGGTAAACCTTAGAAGTAATGTATGTTATGGGTGCATATGTAAAATTTTTTTAAGAACCTTCAATGAGGCGTGATGATAAAAGGAATAATGTTTTGTTTTTAAAAAACAAAACAAAACACTAACTCAACAAATATGATTTATAAGATATGTGACAATATTTCAATGCACTGAAAATATGAGGTCATTGTCATGACTAATGACATCTCATTCTCAAAATTTGTATCTCATTTATTTATCAGGTCAAAAATTAGGGAAACAGAAGACTGAGTTGTCACTGATCCCTTAATTTCTCATTAGACATCCAGGCCTTCAGGCTCTGTTCTTGATGTATCCCAAAATGATGGGAATCAAGTCTGGGGTATGTCTTAGACATGGAGTTCTAACAAAAGGTGGGGTGGGGGCTCTGGCATTAGCCTCTGTGCCTTAATCCTGACAGCCAGGGTACCCAGGGCAAACGTCTGAGGGCTTGCGTACTTACAGAGCTACAGCTGGATGCTAGCCTCCAATATAAGTGCCTAGCCCAATTCTTTGCTAGCAGTCCACATCTTCTTATGGTTTGTCTCCCTCCCAATTACATCTTGTTTCATTTTTTCCTTCCCTAGCCCCAAAGCCCCCACTCTGCCTTTCAAATTCCTCATATCAGGGAGATCATATGATTATTGTTTTTCTCTAATTGACTTATTTCACTCAGTATAATACCCTCTAGTTCCACCCATGTCATTGCAAATGGCAAGATTTCATTTCTTTTATGGCTGCATAGTATTCCAGTGTATATATATACCACTTCTTCTTTATCCATTCATCTGTTGATGGACATCTAGGCTCTTTCCATAGTTTGGCTATTGTGGACATTACTGCTATAAATATTTGGGTGCACATGCCGCTTCGGATCACTACATTTATATCTTTAGGGTAAATACCCAGCATTGTGATTGCTGGGTCATAGGGTAGCTCTATTTTCAACTTTTTGAGGAACCTTCATGTTGTTTTCCAGAGTGGCTGTACCAGCTTGCATTCCCACCAACAGGGTAGGAGGATTCTCCTTTCTCCACATACTCTCCAACATCTGTGGTTTCCTGACTTGTTAATTTTAGCCATCCTGACTAGTGTGAAGTGGTACCTCCCTATGGTTTTGACTTGTATTTCCCTGATGATGAGTGATGTTGAACATTTTTTCATGTGTCTGTTGGCCATCTGGATGTCTTCTTTGCAGAAATGTCTGTTCATGTCCTCTGCCCATTTCTTGATTGGCTCATTTGTTCTTTGAGTGTTGAGTTTGATAAGTTCTTTATAGATTTTGGATACTAGCCCTTTATCTGATATGTCGTTTGTGAATATCTTCTCCCAAAAGTCGGTTGTCTTTTGGTTTTGTTGACTGTTTCCCTGGCTGTGCAAAAAGTTGATCTTGATGAAGTCCCAATAGTTCATTTTTGCTTCCCTTGTCTTGGGCAGTGTTTCTAGGAAGAAGTTGTTGTGGTTGAGGTCAAAGAGGTCGCTACCTGTGTTCTCCTCAAGGATTTTGATGGATTATTTTTGTGTGGTGTAGGGATATGGTCCAGTTTCATTTTTCTGCAAGTGCCTGTCCAATTTTCCCAACACCATTTGTTGAAGAAGCTGTCTTTTTTTCCACTGGACATTTTTTCCTCTTTGTGAAAGATTAGTTGACCATGATGTTGAGGGTCTATTTCTGGGCTCTCGTTTCTGTTCCATTGATCTATGTCTCTGTTTTTGTGCCAATACCATACTGTCTTGATGATGACAGCTTTGTAATAGAGCTTGAAGTCTGGAATTGTGATGCCACCAACTTTGTCTTTCTTTTTCAATGTCCCTCTGGTTATTTGGGGTCTTTTCTTATTCCACATAAGTTTTAGGATTATTTGATCCATTTCTTTGAAAAAAATTAATGGTATTTGGGTAGAGATTGAATAAAATGTGTAGATTGCTTTAGGTAGCATAGACATTTTCACAATATTTGGTCTTCCAATCCATGAGCATGGAATACTTTTCCATTTACTTGTGTCTTCCTCAAATTCTTTCATGAGTACATCATAGTTTTCTTTTTTCTTCTTCTTTTTTTTTTTTTAAAGATTCTATTTATTTATTTGACAGACAGGCTTTAACCCATTGAGCCACCCAGGCGCCCCACGTCATAGTTTTCTGAGTTCAGATTCTTTGCCTCTTTGGTTAGGTTTATTCCTTGGTATCTTATGGTTTTGGGTGCAATTGTAAATAGGATCGACTCCTTAATTTCTCTCTCTTCTCTCTTGCTGTTGGTATATGGAAATGCAACTGATTTCTGTGCTTTGATTGTATATCCTGATACTTTACTGAATTCCTCTATGAGTTCTAGGAGTTTTGGAGTAGAGTCTTTTGTGTTTTCCACATAAAGTATCATATCACCAGCAAAGAGTTGAGAGTTTGATTTCTTTGTTGATTTGGATGCCTTTTATGTCCTCTTACTGTCTGAGTGCTGAGGCTGGGACTTCTAATACTATGTTGAATAGCAGTGGTGATAGTGGACAGCCCTGCCATGTTCCTGACCTTCAGGGATAAGCTCTCAGTTTTTCCCCATTGAAAATGATATTTGCTGTGGGTTTTTCATAGATGGCTTTGATGATACTGTTGTATATACCTTCTATCCCTACACTGTGAAGAGTTTTGGTCCAGAAAGGATGCTGTACTTTGTCAAATGCTTTTTCAACATCTTTTAGGAGTGTCCTATGGCTCTTTTTATTTCTTTTATTAATGCATTGTACCACTTTGATTGATTTGAAGATGTTAAACAAAACTTGGAGCCTGGGAATAAATCCCCCTTGGTCATGGTGAATAGTCTTCTTAATGTACTGTTAGATCCTCTTAGCTAGTATTTTGGTGAGAATATTTGGCATTTTTGTTCATTGTCGATACTAGTCTGCAATTCTCCTTTTTTTTTTTTTAAGATTTTATTTATTTATTTGACAGACAGAGGTCACAAGTAGACAGAGAGGCAGGCAGAGAGGGAAGGAGAGGAAACAGGCTCCCTGCTGAGCAGAGAGCCAGATGCAGGGCTCCATCCCAGGACTTCCCCTGGGTAACTGTCTGGCCCTGGGCTCTTGTTTATTGGGAGATTTTTGATGATTGCTTGAATCTCCTTACTGGTTATGGGTCTGTTCAGGTTTTCTATTTCTTCCTGGTTCAGTTTTGGTAGTTTATATGTCTTCAGGAATGCATCCATTTCTTCCAGATTGTCAAATTTGCTGGCATATATTTGCTCATAATATGTTATTATAATTGTTTGTATTTCTTTGGTGTTGGCTGTGATCTCTCCTCTTTCTTTCATGATTTTATTTAGGGTCTTTTTTCTTTTCTTTTGATAAGTCTGGCCAGGGGTTTATTAATCTTATTAATTCTTTCAAACAACCAGCTCCTAGTTTCATTGATTTGTCTACTGTTCTTTTGGTTCTATTTTATTGGTTTCTATTTTATTGATTTTATTTTATTGATTTCTATTTTATTTTATTGATTTTCTATTTTATTTTCTGATTTTTATTATTTCTCTTCTCCTGCTAGATTTAGATTTTTCTTACTGTTCTTTCTCCAGCTCCTTTTAAGTGTAGGGTTAGGTTGGATAGTTGAGACCTTTCTTGTTTCTTGAGAAAGGCTTGTATTGCTATATATTTTCCTCTCATGACTGTCTTTGCTATGTCCAAAGATTTTGAGCAGTTGTGTTTTCATTTTCTTGAATTTTTTCAATTTTTCTTTAATTTCCTAGTTTACCCATTCATTCTTTAGTAGGATGCCCTTTACCATCCATGCATTTGAGTTCTTTCCAACTTTCCTCTTATGATTGAGTTCTAGCTTCAGAGCATTGTGGTCTGAAAATATGCAGGGAATGATCCCAATCTTTTGGTACTGGTTGAATCCTGATTTGTGACCCAGGATGTGATCTATTCTGAGGAATGTTCCATGTGCACTAGAGAAGAATGTGTATTCTGTTGCTTTGGGATGGAATGTTTTGAATGTATCTGTGAAGTCCATCTGGTCCAGTGTGTCATTTAAAGCCATTATTTCCTTGTTGGTCTTTTGCTTAGATGATCTGTCCATTTCATTGAGGGGGTTTTAAAGTCCCCTACTATTACTGTATTTTTGTCTCTGTGATTCTTTGATTTTGTTATTAATTGGTTGATATAGTTGCTGCTCCCATGTTAGGGGCATAGATATTTAAAATTATTAGATCTTATTTTTGGACAGACCCTTTGAGCATGATATAGTGTTCTTCCTCATCTCTTATTATAGTCTTTGGTTTAAAATCTAATTTATCTGATATAAGGATTGCCACCCCAGCTTTCATTTGATGTCAATTAGCACAGTAAATTGTTTTCCACTCCCTTACTTTAAGTCTGGAGTTGTCTTTGGGTCTAAAATGAGTTTCTTGTAGACAGCATATTGATGAGTTTTTGTTTTTTTTTTTTAATCCATTCTCATACCCTGTGTCTTTTGATTGGGGCATTTAGCCTATTCACATTCAGGGTAACAATTGAAAGATATGAATTTAATGCCATTATATTGCCTGTAAGGTGACTATTACTGTATAATGTTTCTGTTCCTTTCCGGTCTACTCCTTTTAGGCTTTCTCTTTGCTTAGAGGACCCCTTTCAATATTTCCTGTTGGGCTGGTTTGGTGTTTGCAAATTCTTTTAATTTTTGTTTGTCCTGGAAGCTTCTTATCTCTCCTGTTTTCTATGACAGCCTAGCTGGATATAGTATTCTTGGCTGCATATTTTTCTCATTTAGTGCTCTGAATATATCATGCCAGTTCTTTCTGGCCTGCAGGTCTTTGTGGATAAGTCTCCTGCCAATCTAATATTTCTACTATTGTATATTACAGACTTCTTATCCTGAGCTGCTTTCAGGATTTTCTCTTTGTCACTAAAACTAGTAAGTTTTACTATTAGATGATGGGATGTGGACCTATTTTTATTGATTTTGTAGGGGTTTCTCTGTGCCTCCTGGATTTTGATGCTTGTTCCCTTTGCTATATTAGGGAGATTCTCTATTATAATTTGCTTCAATATACCTTCTGTACCCCTCTCTCTCTTTCTTCTTCTGGAATCCCAATTATTCTAATATTGTTTCATTTGATGGTATCAATTATCTCTCAAATTCTCCCTTCGTGGTCCTGTAATTGTTTGTCTCTCTTTTGCCAACTTCTTTATTCCCCATCATTTGGTCTTTTATATCACTAATTCTCTCTTCTGCCTCATTTATCCTAGCAGTAAAAGCCTCCATTCTTGTTTGTACCTCATTACTACTTTTTTGGATTTCAGCTTGGTTAGATTTTAGTTCTTTTATTTGTCCAGAAAGGGATTTTATTTCTCCAGACAGCTAATATCCTCCATGCCTTTTCCAGCCCAGCTAGCACCTTGAGAATCATCATTCCAAACTCTAGCTCTGACATATTACCAATGTCTGTATTGATTAGGTCCCTAGCCATCAGTACTGCCTCTTGTTTTTTGGTTTTTTTGGTGAGTTTTTACACCTTCTCATTTTATCCAGATAAAAATATATGAACGAGAGAATAAAATACTAAAAGAGTGGCAAAGTCCTCCAGATAAATGTACGCTAACCAAATCAGAAGAGACTCCAAACCAGGGGGAGAAGAAAGTGGGTAAAAAGAAATTTTAAAAAATTATATACACACACACACACACACACACACACACACACACATATATATATATATATATATGTAATTTTGGTCACTTAGGAGAAGCTACCTCCCAAAATTTTAAAGAAAAAAAAAACTTATATATATACAAAAATAAAGGTAAACACAATGAAGGGATAGAGTATGGCTGTAAAGAAGAAAATTTTAAAAATTCTAAGAAAGGAATTGATAAGATAAGTTGGTTGGAAAAAGAAAGAAGAGAAAGAAAAAAGTTGGGGAGAGAATGTGTTCAAGCTGGAGATTAAAACAAAGTTCTGTGCTAGATTTAGGTTATATTTTGACCTATTAGAATAAATTGTAACCCAAAGTTTTTTAGTAAAAAACAAACAAACAAAAAAACCCTATATGTATACAAAAAATAAGGTTAAATACAATGAAGGATAAAATATGACTATAATAATGAATGTTTAAAAAGATTTTTTTTTAAGATTTTATTTATTTATTTGACAGAGAGAGATCACAAGAAGGCAGAGAGGCAGGCAGAGAGAGAGGGGGAAGCAGGATCGCTGCTGAGAAGAAAGCCCGATGTGGGGCTCTAAAATGATCTTAAAAAATCTAAAAAGATTTAAAAATCTAAAAAGATTTTTAGATTTTTTTAAGATCTTAAAAATCTAAAAAGATTTTTTTAAGAAAGGTATTGTTAAGGGGCGCCTGGGTGGCTCAGTGGGTTAAAGCTCTGCTTTCGGCTCAGGTCATGATCCCAGAGTCTTAGGATCAAGCCCCACATCGGGCACTCTGCTCAGCAGGAAGCCTGCTTCCTCCTCTCTCTCTCTGCCTGCCTCTCTGGCTACTTGTGGTCTCTGTCTGTCAAATAAATAGATAAAATCTTAAAAAAAAAGTTATTGTTAAGATAAACTAGTTAATAAATGTTTAAAGAGGAAGGAGGAAAAGTTAAAGAAATTAGGATAAGAAAAAAATAAAATTAAAAAAAATTAATTTAACTTTCAAGACTAAAGGATCATGGGGAGAAAGCCATGAATTCCATGCATTGCTTTCACCTAGCTCCGGAGTTAGGTGAAACAAGTTCAACCCAAGTTCTCCTGGTTCGGTGAACTTGGTCTTGGCTGGATTTCTTGCTGATCTTCTGGAGGAGGGGTCTGTTGTAGTGATTCTCAAATGTCTTTGCCTGAGATGGAATTGCACCGCCCTTGCCAGGGGCCAGGCTACGTAATCCGCTTGGGTTCACTCTCAGGAGTTTTTGTTCCCTGAACACTTTCCATAAAGCTCTAGAGGATTGGAATGAAAACAGTGCCCTCCCAATCTTCCAGGCTGGAGGAGCTGAGAGTTTGGGGCCCCACTCCTCAGTATACTTTCAGAGAAAAGGGGTCAATCACTCCCATCTCCCTGTTCTCCTGCTGCACTCTGGACTCACCCAGCCTGTGACTGAGTGTTTCTGTCTCTGGCACACACTCCCATTTGGAGTCTCCAAACCCAACAGATTTCTGCCTTCAGAGGAGGAAGGTGAGTCTCCCTGGATTTGCCACTTGTGGGGCCCCTGCTCAAAGAGCAGTGGTCCAACTGTGCCTCGGATCACGGTTTAAGGTAACCCCTGGCTGAGAGCTCACTCCTCGGCTCTGGCTTTGTAGTCGGCTTCCCCACTCCAATAGCTGGCAGTTCTGCCACACTTAGACACCCCCAATCTTTCTTTGACCCTGCAGGCCCTGAGACCACACTGTCCCTGCAAGGGCTACACTCTGTTTAGCCTCTGGAGTGATGTCCCTCAGTGGAGCAGACTAATAAAAGTTCTGATTTTGTGCTCCACTGCTCTGCTGCTTTCTGGGAGCCGGGCCCTCCCCCCACAGTGTATCTTCCTGTTGCTTCAGATTCACTTCTCCGCATGTCCTACCTTACAGAAAGTGGTCAATTTTCTGTTTCTAGAATTGCTACTCTTCTTCTCTTTGATCTCCTGTTGAGTTTGTAGGTGTTTGGAATGGTTTGATAACTATCTAGCTGAACTCCTGCAACCTGATGTCATTTCAGCCCACTCTTTCTCTGCCATCTTGCCTCTTCTCCTAAGTTTGGCTGTCATTATTGACTTTTCTTTCTTTCAGGTCAAACTGTTGATACCCCACTATCTTGATCTATTACTTTACCCTAGATTGGGAAAACAACATTGTCTCCTCACCCATGCCCTCTTTTTGAGCTTTGAGCTTTTGAAAAATGATAATGGAGAACACATATTATAGTGTTGTTATTAATGATTCTCAGCCACAGGAAGGTTAGAGTTCTACTGTCTATAAATTATTAATTATTGTTTTTTATTGGTTGAAAAATCAAATGGAACTAACTTTTTCTGTCTTGTAATTGTCCAGGTAGACTAACAGCAAACAGCTGACTGTTCTTCTAGGATCACATAATCCCAACGGAGATTAGTTCCTTTTATTCTTTTATACTGCTTCCCCACCAAATGATGAATTTTTTTGAAGAGCAAGTATAAACCCATTTGCTAATGCAAAAAGTTAGCTGTCCATACACCTTCACACCTCATACCCAAGGGAAGTCTTTAGTTTAGTTCTGGGAAGCAGTTCTGAGTGTTTTCCTGGATTGAAAAGTGATCTTCTGTCATGTGTGAAGATCACTTTTCATGTGGTCTATGATGAGCATTCAGAGCCTAAATAAGAGGTATGGGTAAGTTACAAGCTCTGTTTCCGTACTGAAAGCTGAAAACTGTAAAGTGTGGAAACAGGAGATCAGTGGAATGGTGCCAGTGCAGAACCAGAGATAGGAGTTTTCATAATCACTACATAGAACATTGGGCCCCTAGAATGCCAAGAGGGGTTATGTCCAACATCGGGTTTTGTGATCAGGTAACTTTGAGAAATAGTGAAGTGAATGTCATTAAATAGGTTTCCTCCCTGAAGTATTGCTTTTTATACTAGTATACACTATTAATCTCTGAGAAAGGGACAGCATATACATTTGCCAAACTTGTATGATCTGAACTTTTCACTTAGGACAGTGCAGTTGTAGGAGGATATGATGAAGGGCTTGAGAGCCCAGGAAAGGAGTTCCAGAAGCCAAGAGAGCTAGTGGATAAAGATCTATTGTGAGGGAATTAGGATATCCAAATGGACCCTAATTTCAGTAAACAAAAGGACCAGGACAGGAGAGGAGAAGGTAAGAGGAGGAAAGGACAGGGTTGCATACTGTGGCTTTTCTGAAATATTTTCTGAATCCTTGGTGATCAAAGCTGAAAATTAACTTAACCAATGGTATGCAAGGTTAATAAGTGACAGGAGTGAGTGAGGTCAGGGGATGGAGGCAGCAGAGACTGGAAATCCTGGATTATCTGACTACAAACATCAGTCCTGAATATCACTATACTGTAGTAAATTTAAATGAAAGTAGCATACCCAATTCCATGTCAGGAAGCCCAGGTGTGAGACAGCCACACTGCTTTAGGCCTGATTCCTGTATCAGGATATGTGTCTGTCCAGATGCTGTAGACCTCCCCTATCTCTGATTTTAGTTATAACTGTGGTGACAGTTCTGTATAGCTCCACCTAGCTTAATGCACCGTACCTTACCCAATCCCTGGATTCCTGGGGTGATGCTGTGGTTACTTTCTGAGGAACTCAGGTTGTGTCTGTCTCTGAGCCATTTAGCAGGGTCTGTTTCTTGTTTCTACACAGAGTGATTATGAATTAATAAACATATTCCTATTATGCCAAATCCCAGTATAGGTTCTGGTAGTATCCTGGTCCTATGATTAGCAGCTACAAATTAAAAAGTGCTCAACACTGTGGTCGCTACACAGAAACCAAGGCAAGGACACTGAGATACCCAACCAGGGTGTGAAATCCATCAACATTTTGGAAACACAATTGCCTCCCATTGTATTTTCTTGCCAGTGGTTTATTTTACATGAAAATTGAAACAGTTGACTGTTAGGAACCCTTATTCAGAAATTTCTCTCCTGACCTGAAGTATGAAAACCTGTAAGGGGTGACTTTTAGTCTTCTCAAAATGTTACATTTTCCAAAATTGCAGTAGAAAGTAGCTATGCTGTAATATTTTACCTCGTCCAGCACCGACTTGATATTTCTTCTTTCAAACTATGAGATAACTACAATATTCCTAGCTACCACAAACATGGTTATTAATTTCCTATCTTTCAAACATATTATTCCACTGAAATTATTTGTTTTTATTATTTAATTTCTTCCCCTTTTTAATATTGGGGAACACTATGTCCACTTATTTGACCATTGAATTTAACAATAAAGCAGTAAATTAAAACAGTAACAAACAAACAAAAAAACCCACCACCACCATCAGCTTTTCTTACACATGACTCAAGAACAGTTGACATTTCAGCAAACAGGTGGGTTTTATGAGCCATATAATAAGGACCTGGGCTGATTCAGACCACCAAATTGAAGGAATTCCAAAGCTGGAAACTTTTTGGCAAAAAAACAACTGAGCAATTACCTAAATATATAACAAAGGGCGATAGTTCTCATCTGTTTGTTTGTCCTTGGCAAGGTCCTCATGGTTGTATATGACCTTCCATTCATTTCCCTAAGTCTCAATAGCTATTTATTTTGCCACTGGGATGGAATTAGGCTTTTAGCAATGCTGGGCTTCCTGACATATTCTTATGGACCCTTCGTTTATTCCTTATCTGTATTTCAGTCTGTAAATATGGTCAAGGGTTCAGGTTTGGGATCAAATATCCCAGTATTTCTGATCTCTGCCCCATAATTTATTATCCCTGTATACCCTTGATTAAGCCACTTAAACTCTTTGAGTCTCAGCTTCTACATATGTGAAATGAGGGTCTTATTATTCACATCACAAGATAACTGTGCAGTTTAAATGATATAATGTGTTGTAGTAGACTATTAGGGTCCCTGAGTCCTCATTTACATACCTCCACCTCTACTTAGAACACTCCCTGCTCCTTGCCTTCATTCTGGCTGCAGGAGAAACATGGCTGTCTCATTCACAAGGCAAATGGGAAATCCACAAAAGTAACACCTCCAAAGGCAGCCTCTCATTTGCAGCATCTCTGGGGCATGTTCTACACATTTTCTAGAGTTCCCTGGCAGGATCAAGAGCTCCAGGTGCCTATAGAAGTTAGTTGTTTGATAAACCTCCCTTCTCCTCCTTCCCGGTCTCATTTCTCTTTTCCCTACTGATTTTCCTGGGATCTCCTTTCAAATAAATTACTCGCACTCAAATCCTTGTCTCAGGATCTACTTCTGATAGAACTCAAAATAAGATATGTGAAAAGCACTTAGCACAGTGTCTGGCACATAATAAATGATACTAGTTATTAATTCCAGAAGATATATTTAGTTATGTTAAAACAACCAAGGAGCCATAGATTTGTGAAACCACCCTCCTGGCTGCCACATCTGCTACTCTTATTTTTCACCCTTTCTCTTGTTTCAAGAAAATAAGTTTTAGAAAATTTGTTTTCTGTTTGAATAGCAAGAGCATGTTCAGCAGGCAAATGTAGGCAATGACTGCCTGCACTAATTTTTCTGTCTTTTAAACCCCAAATTTCTGACACCTATTTTGGTCTGGCAGTTCATCTGAAAAATTAATGAAAGCAGAATTTTAAACGTGTAGGTAAGAAAAATTGTATTCATATCTGACAGCCCTACAGAAAAAAGTAAGAGCTCTCTATTTCAGCAAAAAGGCCCTGTTTCCCTCTTTTAGTGAACACTGAACATTGATAGTATGTTATGATAAATTAACTATAATGCCTTTGGAGGCCAAGTGTCTCAGAAAAAAGCAACAGTAACATCTTGGGCAAAATGGAAAGCATTAGATTCACACCTGTAACTCATTCATTTGGACCAAGGGTTAGATTTCACAGAAAGCAATTACTAGGATGGATTGAGTTCTTTCATACACAGTGGGTTTTCTTTCTTTCTTTTTTTTTTTTTTAATTATTAAACTGTGCTGAGTATTTTCTCTGACCATAGCTGCCCTCTGCAAAATCCAGAACTAGTGGCCATAGATTACTTCAGTGTTTTTTCTTTTCTGACTGACTGAAAATGATTAACTATTTATTACAACCTTAAACATTAGATTAGAAGGAAGGATGTCTCCTCTATTTCGTGTCTTTATTCTTGAAGAGTATAGCTCCTTGTCAGTGGATTAACAGTGTTGAGGAATGCACTAATTACTGCTCTAATATAAAACTTACATGCAAGCCAAAAGTGGACTCTGTGTGTGTGTGTATGTGCATGTGTGTTCATGACTGTGTTTTGCTTCTGTAGTGTTCAGTTGTTAACAGTTCATCTATTTATACAGTCTTTAGGGATAAGTGACTTAAGATAAAATCACACTTGGATGAGTCTGGGGTTTAAAATTTATCTGTCTCTTCTCAAATGTCATTCTTTACAAATTCTAGTTAACATTGTTTCAAAGGTCTAAGAAAAATTGGTTAACTTATTTTTTGCCTTGAGTCTGTTTTTTAATATTTTCACACATATATTAGTATTCTTTTTCTTTGCTTCTTCCTAATGAAGTAACATTTCTTTTAACTTACAGGGGTTTATGTAAAGGTAGCTCATATTGTTGATAAATTAACATAGCGATCAAGGAGAAATTAACCTCCTGTGATTAATCGGTAAAACTGTATTGACCTGCTTTCACTCAAAATTGTTGTTGCTATTGAACAGTTTAGCTATAATGAATTAATTGGCTTTCTATGAAATGATAGAGGCTGTTTTAAATCCCGAAGGTCTGTGATATCTTTTCATTTTCTAAGAAGCCATTTGTCACTGTTGCTTAGTATACATGGCCTGATTCCCATTCCCTGGAAACAGAGTTGAAGGAGTTTGAGGATACTTGGCTCCTTCTATTAATGAGGAAATCAAGGCCCAGAAGATTTATGAAACTCCCCCCGAGTCACATAGCCAGGTAAGGGGCATAAGCCAGAAGTAGAACCTACCTCTCCCAGTCTGTTTCTTTTTAATCTAGTTTCTCTACCGGGTGTCTTGTAGGACTTCTGAGGGGGGTAGGTCATGCCTTCCCTTGGTACTTCCTATGTAGTAGGATGGTGGAAGTCATACAATTGCCAAGCCATCCAGGGACTTCAGAGATCTCCTACCTCTACCCCATTTATACTTCAGAAGAGATAACAGTCCAGAGAGCTGGGATGGTAAAGAAATCCATCCAGCCAATTTGTGATCTCAGTACATCCATTTTAACTTTAAAGAGTAGAGATTGAACCTGCTTTCAAAGCCTGAGCTGAACTGTTTGCCCATCCAAGCTTAAGAGAGCACTTGTGACACTACATATAACAGCTGTTCATTTCTGTCTGGCACCAACAGAAGTGTCCTAGTTCATTTACACATTTCCCTTTCTCTATAATACAAGTTAGCTCGCTTAGTTATACGTACCTGCTGAAATAGGCAATGTATGTTAGGTGAACCATAGCTTATGGAGAAAAAAGTATTTGTGTT
Organism: Neogale vison; assembly: GCF_020171115.1. Classification (NCBI taxonomy): domain Eukaryota; kingdom Metazoa; phylum Chordata; class Mammalia; order Carnivora; family Mustelidae; genus Neogale; species Neogale vison. The sequence goes on from NC_058098.1 coordinate 39,903,849, forward strand.
TTACTATTATACATTTAGCAGCCCTTTACTAGCATTATGATTAAAATATATGGCTCAGGGTTGTTGCTGGGGAAATGCCAGCCAGTAAATTTGGCTAGAGACCAGGGACTCTTCTGGCTGCTGGGAGAGGTGTCATCACTGTGGAGGTTACATTGTACTCAATTTGTTTTTTAATCCTCTTGGTACAGAATTTTGGACTTTTCTTCTTGAAATTGCTATATATTTGTTTATTGTAGGGTAGTATTTTCTATGTGCTGTCTTGGGTTTGCTTGTTTTTAGACCATAAGCAGGGGTTAAAATGTATAGGAATGTTTGCTACATTATAAACCTCATGACCTCTTCACAGGGCTTGTGTACATTCCTGTTGTAACATGTATGAATATAACACACACGCGCGCGCGCACACACACACACACACATACCCACATATTTTTAAAATAGGAGGAATGCAAACTGGTCTCGCCATGTTGTTATTTTCATACATCTCTGCTTAATTTTACATTTTCCAAGTGTTAGCATTATGGATTTTAAAATTTATGTACCAAATCGCACTTATATAACTTTATGTATGTTGATTCAAAATCATTTAAAAATATAATCTAATAAGTTACAGAGCCTCATTCTGTGATTCAAGTTAGCATCCCTCTCTAAATGTGTTATCACTTATTCATTAATTGAGGCCCTTTAATTTTATATTTTGCTCTTGGCAATTGTGGCTTATTAGGTGCTTATTATGGCCACTTTAGACAAGTAAATAAAAATCAGAGGAAAAACCTCAGCAACAGCTGGAAAGGAACCAGTAGTGTCTGTTTTGGTTTGGCGGAGCAATGCACTGCAGGGCTGCACGTGGACAAATACCAGCCAGACCTGGTACACACTGTGAGAAAAGATTACTATATCTCTAGAGGCTTGGGCTTCCATTGACTAGGGGTTTTCTTTGTTCATGAAAAATGCCACCTGTGTAACTGGGCAAGACTATAAAAAATAATGAAATCATTATCATAAGGGTCATAGTATATGTCTTCCTGGCTTAGTCGTGATAAGAAAACCTTAAACAGAAAAATACATAAAACAATGTCAAACAATATGAAAAGGCTCTTTGAGAGGCTTATTCTTGTTGTTATTTTTAATTTCCCTTCACTAGTCTTTAGTTCAAGTACATGATAATTCTAGGGAATTACCAGTTTTTATCAGACCACCCAAGAGAGAACAATGCTCTACCAATAAGTAAAGCCACTGACTTGTAATAACTTGCTTCTGACTTCTAAGTCACACTTGTTTTGGTAAGCAAATGTCTTCTAAAATATCTGTGTGGTTTAGCATAGTGGGTTTATTTCTTTCCTCTTCCAAGGGAATATGGGCAAATGGTTGTTTGGTTTTTTTTTAAAGACTATGAATACCTGATAATTTTAATAACATATTTGTAGTAACTACATTGCAGTTTAACCTTGTTAAAAGTGAATTATCTATTTGTATACTATTCCTTCCACACTATTTTATTTCTAGGATGATGGGGGGTGGGGAGAAGATGATTAAGGTTTGGAATTCTTATTGTAAGACTATTTAAAATTAGTCAGTTGTGTCTAATTACATACTTTAATTATAATTTTGCTAACTGGTAATGTTCATGCTCTAATTAATTGTTCTTTTCTTCCAACTTATACTTAATTTGGAGAAATCAGGTTAAACCATAACATATGAAACCCTTAAAATTCTCTATAGACAGGTATCTTGATCTCAGAAATTTAAATCATTTTAATACTTTGTGGAATAAGACCAGGAATGGAGGAAAGAAATGAGAATTTTTTTGTTTTGTTTTGTTCTCCTGAATTTTATTTCTTCTTTCAGCAGGTGAACTATACTCTTAAAAGCAGGGATCAGAGCCTGTGTTCTGTTGTTGGGTTTATCTCTTCATTGGCAATTAGACACAAAGGAAGCCCAGTTCTGTTTATTTTTCCATAAAAAAAAAAAAAAAGAAGTGATGATGATGGTTCAGAGAAGAGGGGGTGGGACTTGGGAAAATAGGGAATGGAGATTAAAGAGTACATTTATGATAAAAAATAGAATAAAAGGAAAAAAATAAAGGTTGATAAGTAGCCTGGATTTTTCAAATCTGTATGCTAAGAGTATCTTAAAACCGTGGTTCTCAGACTTTAGCATGATCAGAATCACTTGAAGGATTTATCAAAATCCATTTGTTGGCTCTTACCTCCAGAATTTCTGATGGGTCTTGGTGGGCCCCCAAATTTGCATTTCTAAGGATTTCCCGGGTGATGCTATTGTTAGTTCCTGGGACTGCATTTTGAAAACTAATGCCTTTAAGACAACCAGCCCCTGCCATAAAGGAACAGAAGGAAATCTACTGTATACTAAGAGAAGTTGTCTCTGTGTAATGGGAGTCTGGGCAACTTTGTACTTTTACTTTTTTGTATTCTCCACATTTTCTACAAGTTATGTATTCATATATAATCAGGAAAAAAAAACTTTTTAGAAGAATGCTTGTTGAACTAATAATTCATTAGTCTATATTCACCTTGCTCTTTTCAATGTCTTGTAGCAGTGTAGAGTTATTAAAAGTGAATAATGAACAAGTGAAGACAGACAGTAATGTCTGTCTCACCTACCAGAGGCAAATATTCTTTTTCTGTGTCTTCTGAGATGGCTTCCACTCAGCAGTCACCAAACAATTGCTTGGTTCTTATTATAGTTCAGTTCCAATTGTGGTAGAACTTTCAGTACAAGGAATGCTGGCTCCCCAGGGATTAGCAAATCACTTAATTGTACTTTAAAAATGTTCTCTACTTTTTCCCTTTCAATCCCCAACTCTGCCTCCACCCCCAAACTCCAGGTTACAACCCCCAAAAGTTTTGTGTTAACCCATACACCTTTGGGGGAAAAAAAAAAAAGTCGGGTGGACTGAGCACATTCTGCTCTCCGTTTTGGGACTGTATTCATTTTTGACAAATTTGCTTCACTCAGAGTTCTTAAAATAAATCAAATGGAATAATATAAAGCAAAATAAAAAAATGCCATCATAATTTCAGCTATTTCTTTTGGTGTTTCTCTTCCAATAACCTTCTCCTAGACACCTTTGCTTTGTATTTTTAATCTCAGATTTTTAAAAATAAGCTGAATATAACATCCTAAAAATACTTTAAAAAATCTTGACTTCTTTTATTTATTACACTTAGAGGCATGTGAGGGGAGGGGACTTGGTTAGAGAATAAAGGTTATAACCCGCTCTGTCTGTTGGAGACAGTGATTTTAATTACATTTAATTCCCATTCATTCTGTATGTTACTTGATCCACTCATTGGTTTAAAAGCATATTGATAAATACAGCAGTGGTTTAACCTTTTGCCCTTCTGCTCGTCTAGAATTGCATCCAGGCTTAAGTGAGTTTGCCACATTTAGATGTCATACTTTGTTACTTACGAGAAAGTATTGAGATCCCGGCTAGATAGTTGAGCCAATGTTTTTCTAGAGAACAGTCTATATTCCATTATGAAAATAAATAAATAACATGTTACAGAAGGCTTTCAAGATGTTGGCTTATAGTCAAACTATAAGTAAAGCTTTAAACTGTCTCACATACATGTTAATCGCTGTTCTTCAAAAATATTTCAGTAATATTTTCCTGAAGGTATTTAACTTGCTTGTTAATTTAGTGTTTATCAAAATACATATTTTATTTGATTTTTTTTCCAATTTATTTATTTTCAGAAAAACAGTATTCATTATTTTTTCACCACACCCAGTGCTCCATGCAAGCTGTGCCCTCTATAATACCCACCACCTGGTACCCCAACCTCCCACCCCCCCACCACTTCAAACCCCTCAGATTGTTTTTCAGAGTCCATAGTCTCTCATGGTTCATCTCCCCTTCCAATTTACCCAAAAGCACATACCCTCCCCAATGTCCACACTGTGCTAGCCACAGTGTATATGTAATATTGCCCAGTTCAGTGGGGGGACCACAGTTTTAAGTAAATGTTTCTAAAATACATTTTCTTCAGAAACTAGAATACAGCAGAAATATAAAATATTCACATGTTTTACTAACAAATCCATGAATTCAAGCAATGAAAGCAGATAGGATTGGATTCTGGATTGGATTCTGACCCAGAAACAAAAAGGGACTTTTGCTGAGGCAAATGACAAAGTTCAAATAGGATGGTAGGATAGTACCAATATCAATTTTTTGATTTGGAGGGTTGTAAAGTGGCTATGAGGGAGAGGGAGTGTCCTTGCTTTGGGGAAATATAGACTAGAACGTTTAAGAGTGATAGAGCATCAGGCTGGGCACCTTGTAATAAATTATATAAATGTAATAAATTATGTAAAAAACATACAATATGTATTTAGGTATTAATTGCTGCAGTGTTTCCTTTTTTCTTTTTTGGTCACCTTTTTTTTTTTTTTTAAAGATTTTATTTATTTATTTGACAGAGAGAGATCACAAGTAGGCAGAGAGGCAGGCAGAGAGAGAGAGGGAAGCAGTCTCCCTGCCGAGCAAAGAGCCTGATGTGAGGCTTGATCCTAGGACCCTGAGATCATGACCTGAGCTGAAGGCAGAGGCTTAACCCACTGAGCCACCCAGGTGCGCCTTGGTCACTTTTTTTTTTTTTAAAGAATTTATTTATTCATTTGAGGGAGGGACAGAAAAAGCACAAGCAGGGGGAGAGGCAGAGGGAGAGGGAGAAGCAGACTCCCTGATGAGCTGGGAGTGGACATGGGGCTTGATCCCGGGACCCAGAGGTCATGACCTGAACCAAAGGCAGCTGCTTAACCATCTAAGCCACCCAGGCACCCCTCTGTAGTGTTTCTCATATTCTTTATATCATGGTATTTACTTTGATTCTGTATCATAACATTTAGTATAATAATTACATAATTTATAAAAACTCTAGATCATATAACATTTTGAGCAAACAATTAATTTTGGTTTAAAGAAAGGAAACACCAGAAGACTTGTTTTTTCTTTGACTACGTTGTGTTTTCTTACCATTAACAGGAAAGGTTTGATGGCTATCTATTTTTACCAATGGATCAACTTTTATTTTCTGGAACTCTTTTGGGTGTCTAGTTTCTCAAATATAGATTATAAGTTCAAGATTTAATTGAGGCATTTTATTGCATATAATATTATCCTTTTTCCTCCCTACTGTTGGGCAATACATTTTTACTTTTTAAATTCTTCTTGTCCATTACTAAGGGTGAGAACTAGATAATTATTGGTTTTACAAAAGTCACAATACATAAAGAAGAGAACATTGTATTTTTTCACATGTGCATCAAATACCAGGGTTCTGGCTCAGAAATCAGGAAGAGCACAGAAAGATACAACTGGAGTCCTTCCTAGCTTCACTGTTACAGCCAAAATCCTGACATTCAGGCATATTTACAAGACCCATGTTTCAGAAAGCCCTTATGTGCTTTGAGTGGGCTGAAAAGAATGTGAAATAATTTTACATGACAACTTTTTCAGAAGGCTGGATGAGGAACATGGCATCATCCTTGAAAGAGAAAATCATCTTTCCTTGTATAATAACCATTGTGTTCTGTCCTTTGTGTTAGGCATATAATAACATTGCAAGATTCACTTTGGACCTTTTTAGACTGTTGTCAGCACATGCTGGTTGGCAGGCGAGATATGTCTCACTACCGTAGAACTGTAATACCTGCAAGACGCATCATCTTGCCTTGGGAATGAGGCTAGTTTTTGACCCCTTTAGATTCCCTTCCAAACCAGCGCCTCTGCAAGAGCACCCTGATGTTAGAAAAAATGATGAAGCTAATGGTAATTGCATCACCTCCACTTAATGAGCATCTACCATGTCTGAAATGCCTTACATTCTTGATCCAAGCTAATCTTGAAAGACGTCCTTAAAGATAAGAATTGTTATTTCCATTTTACAAATAAGGAAATAGGCTCAAAAGAGCTAACCAGCTTGCCCAGCTTCACGAGTAGTCATGGTGAATGAGAAATCTGCCCATCAGTTATGAATCTGGAACTTGTGCCTTTTTCAGAAAACCTGTCTGAAGTCAGAAGGATAACAAATGGATACTGGCATGGCTGAGAGAAGTTAGGATTTCACCTAGATGGCAGATTGTGCTGACTGCAGTAGAGTAGAGAAACACTGGCAAATCATCTGCTATAAGGACAAAGAATTTTGCTAGATATCTTAATTTTTTTTAAGATTTTATTTATTTATTTGACAGACAGAGATCACAAGTAGGCAGAGAGGCAGGCAGAGAGAGAGAGAGAGAGAGAAGAGGAAGCAGGCTTCCCGCAGAACAGAGAGCCTGGTGTGGGGCTCGATCCCAAGACCCTGGGATCATGACCTGAGCCGAAGGCAGAGGCTTTAACCCACTGAGCCACCCAGGCGCCCCAAGATATCTTAAATTTTTTTAATTGAAGTGTATTAATATACAGTGTTATATTGGTTTCAAATGCATGACATATTGATTCAATAATTCTTTACATTACTCAGTGCTCACCATGATAAGCATAGTCACCGTCTGTCACCATACAATGTTATTATAGCATTATTGACTACATTCCCTACGTTGTACTTTTCATCTCTGTAACTTACTCATTTTGTAAGTGGAACTTTGTACTTCTTTACCTCCTTTATTTATTTTACTCCTCCCTTACCTACTTCCCCTCTGGCAATCCCCAGTTTTCTGTATTTAAGTGTCTGTTTTTTGGCTGTTTGTTCAGTTCATTTTGCTTGTTTGTATTTTAGACTGTACATACAAATGGAATTATATGGTATTTGTCTTTCTCTGTCTGACATATTTCACTTAGCATAATATCCTGTTGTCGAAGATGGCAAGATCTCCTTCCTTTTTATGACTGAGTAATATTCCATTGCAACTAGCTATCTCAATTATGATATGAAACTCTGATGCCATTTTGTTAAAGGCAATTCTTCTTATATTTCTATCCACAAGGCTGAGTAGTACCTGGCATATGGTAGGTGCCCAGGAGTCTTATTGAATTAAAAAAAAAAAAAAAAGAATAAAACAAGGTAACTGAAAAGTTTACCGCTCTTAGTGACCAGAATTAACTGGTTGAAGAGTTAGGAGGGAATTACCAATTAAGATGTCCAAAACAGTTTACTTACTTATTTTTAACTACAGTATGGATCAAGGGAGAGGGGAGGGTAGGTTTACAAAGAATAGAAACAATTTTAAAAAGAGTGCTCAGTCTTGACCTAATAAATTAACATTTAAGCATTACCTTGATAAAGAAATAGGCATATAAAACTAGTGATCATCCTCTTTCTTTTTCACTCTTTGCAATTGATTTTATTTTTTGCTTTCCCCTTAGTTGGAAATGCCTAGTCCCCATAGATATTATGCCTGCTGATTTTATATTACTCAAGTCTCACTTTTTTTTCTTTAGTTGTCAAGCGTTCTTACCTAATATCACTCATACTGAAATAATTTCCATGCTCTTAAATTAGTTTATTAAATTTTTTTTTCCCCTCAAGCCATCTTCCCTAGTATAATTAACTTAATATATCCATCCTCTGAATTTCGTTTTCTCCTACAGCCATTGGGCCTGGTCATCAAATTCTCCAGGGCACTTTTATCTCTTCATTCAAAAACACTCCCATTTACATTCTCCCTGTGTTATTAGGTAGCAGGTACTCCAGATGAATTTGGAAGTACCATTTTCTTCAGCCCTCTGGTAATAAACTGGGTTTATTTTTCATAAGTTCCAATATTCATTTTCAACAGAAACTATCAAGATTGTCATTATATTATTTACTAAAAGAAGATACATCTTCCTAAATGTCCTTAAAAACAAAAACAAAACAAAACAGAACAAAAACCATGTAGATTCCTTTTCTACAGGGCCCACATTTTTAAATAGGCCATGAACACAGTCCATGAGGTATGGTTTCCCATGTCTGCCAAGAGTTCAGCTTTCTGTTCTTCCCATTGAGAGTTAGGAGCCAAATGTGCACCAGTGATGATTGATGAAGCAATGGTGTCCCAAACTGTATTCACTTTAATTTCTGGTTTCACAAAACTTACAACACAGTAAGTCCCCAAATTATAACTTGTTCCCGATATTTATGATGTATATAAATTCTTTATTACCTAGCAAAGAAATACAGTAACATAAAAGTGATCAGCATTTTCTCTAAACAGATCATATTTCTGAATTAATTTCTGAAAACATTCTTAGCAGGAAAGGTTACAAGGAGCTGGGGGCTTTCTGTGTCCCTTGACCTTTGATTCCTGTGCAGCGGAGCGAACTGTCCTCCCCTTCCCTCATTTATCTTCCGTCGTTCTGAGTCATTACAGAACATTTTCAAACATCTTCTGTTTCCATACTGTGTTTCGTTTGCAAATTTAAGGACATACAATATTTTCAAATAATTTTTTTTTAAAGAAAAAGACTCCGTACCTGTGACACAGTTAAGTCTTAACACTGTATGCTTTACATCTCTACCATTTGACTTTTGAGTCTCCTTTATATTTTTGGTCCCTGAGATTTCATGAGATATCCTGGATACTAATTACTAGAGTGTTGTGCCGTTGGCAGAGGGAGAAAATGTTTTCTTAGTGGGACCTTTAAAAATTGTGGCTGTGGAGGGAGGATTGCTCTTACTCCATCCTGACAGGGATGGTGGATTTAATAGGTTCCCTGGAGCTTTTCATCACATTATAACTCTTTCTGTGATGGTCAGTTTGGGTCCACATTATGTGACCTGACTTTCAACTCATCTGAACTGCCGTCAGACTGCTCAGGAATTGGGGGCTACTGGAGAGCTCCATTGTTTTCCTAACTGGAAAACAGCAGTCCTGCATGAAAACTCCTGACGTAGTCCAGAATTATGCTCTTTAGAGCCAAACTGAGTCAGACGATACCTGGAAGCATCTTTGCCTGCTTAAAGTAATGTGGCTGGAATGCCTTATCATAATGTAAATCTGTGTTGCTTTGCTCTACAATAACAGTGTGTCTATCTCTCGCCATCTCCCATTCCCAGAGGTTGAAGCTGTTATCACGTCAACAGTGCTCCTTTCTCAGTTCAGTTGCATTGCTCGTCAGCATTCCTGCAGAAAGGACAATGTCTCCTAAATGTTCTCCCCAGACCCAGTGTATGGTATTTAAATTAAGAAAGCTCAGACATGTCTGAAAGGAGCTGAGGTATTGCATCCAGCCTTGCCAATCCACTGATTAAAATTCTTGCCAAGTGTTACATTATGCACAGCTTCCTTATTTTGGCTGTAAATTTCATTGCGTATTTTTTCAGGATGAGAAAGTTTGTACTTTTTATTTCATAAGTCCACATAATAAACACAGCTTTCTTCAAAACTGAGGTGTTGGATGTATGTCCTATGTTAAAATATAGGGCTTCCTTGTGGAGGAAAGCACATGTGACCTGTTTTAACTTCTCCCACAAACATTTTAGATGGCGCAAAATGGTTCCAGTGAGGAAAAAGAAAATAGACATTTCAATGAGCTGCAGAGTTATCCAAGCCATGGCTTTCTCCTCCCTGACATCTCTTTTTATGAATTTGAAGAACAAAATTTGAAGAACAAAACTTTCTTTTTTTTTTTTTAAGGATTTATTTTTAAATTTTATTTATTTGACAGATGGAGATCACAAGTAGGCAGAGAGAGAGAGAGAGAGAGAGAGAGAGAGAAGCAGGCTCCCCGCTGAGCAGAAAGCTTGATCCCAGGACCCTGAGATCATGACCTGAGCCCAAGGCAAAGGCTTAACCCACTGAGCCATCCAGGTGCACCTGAACAAAACTTCCTTTATCAACACAGAGAAACCCATCTACCCCCTCCTACAGCCAACAGCCCTTGTCCAGCCATGCATTTTTTTTATTTTTCATGGGTGGACATGTGAATCAAAAGTTCTCATCAAATAGAACTTTCTCTAGCAGAAAACTTTGTGAAGACTTCTTCACATTTACTTGCCAGTGTGGTGAGAAACATCCAGTGTTTTGGAGAGAGAACGCATAGGTTTAGAAGAAGTTTTTCTAGAAGAGGCTATAAAACAAGACTTTGGACCCAGCGACTAGGCCTGCATTGGAAAAGGGAAACAAATGGAAAGTTTTGCTCCATTTGCTTCCAGAAATGTATTTTCCTTTGGCAGCGGCCTTGTAGGAGGAGGGCACATTTGAGGGTCTGGAGGTGGGGAGTTTAACTGACATTAAAATAAGACCGGGAATTTGAGGATTGAATGCCCACCTGCAGATCAGATTAGCACTAGAACCCTCTTTTAGGTTCCACTTGGCAAATTGCTACTTTAATTCCCAAAAGAAGTAATTCTGAGTATCTTTCCTTTTTTTTTTTTTTAAATGGAAACATATTCTGGAAAAAAAAATAATCTCAACCTATTTATTTAGAAATATTTTAAATGTGTATATGGGAATGAAATTTTAGTTCCAGAAATTACATGTGACACTGTTCTGTTCTTATATCATTTTAGCTTAAATATTGTATTGTAATGCTAAACTTTAATTTGATATGTGGTGCTTTTTTCTTTTTTTTTTCCCCTTGAGAATTTTTACTAGCATATTCCCATTTGAGTTTAGAATTGTTAAGGCAAACTCTTCATCCATGCAGGCCCATATAATGAATTTTTACTGGAAAGAAAAAAGGGGATTTCTTCCAAATTGTAAATTATTATTGGATTGGATTTTTCCTATTTAAAAAAAAAAGCCAAGCCTTTTCTAAAACTTAGTCTTTAATAAGTATTTAACTTTTTCTTTAATCCAAAAAAATAAAAAAGAAAGAATAATTTCGTTGCTTGACAGAATGATCACAATTTTGCCCTTAAGTTTTTTCTTCACATAAGATTATCCCTCAGACCTCCTGTTGAAAATAAATAATGGGAGAAGAGAAAGTTGATATTTGGATTGGGGCAATAAATGCCATCTTCATGTGTGGACTTTGGGGAAAAGGGCTGCTTGTTATTTATCTCTTCTCCAGATATACTGAGGCATTAGTCCTAATTATACTCAAGCAGAGTGAGTGGCAAATAGTTTAATTTACCAAAACAAAGATTCTCTTTTGTATATGTCAAGATTTTACATTTTTGCAAAAACACGTATATGGACAGGTTTTTATCTTTTCTCTTCAGACAGCAAATTGAAAGTTCAGAGAGATTTCCTTTCTTTTCTGTTCTTTTTTTTTTTTCTGGTCCTAAAGATTTTTTTTTTTTAAGATTTTATTTATTTATTTGACAGATAGAAATCACAAGTAGGCAGAGAGGCAGGCAGAGAGAGAGAGAGAGGAGGAAGCAGGCTCCCTGTTGAGCAGAGAGCCCGATGTGGTGCTCAATCCCAGGACCCTGAGATCATGACCTGAGCTGAAGGCAGAGGCTGTAACCCACTAAGCCACCCAGGCACCCTGGTCCTAAAGATTTTTAATCCTTTATCATCTCACCTGAAACCATTAGTGTTTCCTGAAGCAGATAGGAGTATTAACTACAAAATGACATATTTACTTCTTTGTAGGAAGAAAATGAGGAGAAAAGATTCTGTAACAGGATTGAAGTTTAGAAGCCGAATTCCTTGAGGAAAGATTACCTTTCTCCATAGGTCTCATTTTTTGATAAAACAAATGAGGTTGTCTTAGAAGCATCTGTTAACATTGACCTACATCATCCCTAGTGTTGAACTTGTGTCCCCAGCCACTGGGAAGTTTCCGATAAAAAAGGAAATATGTAAGTTGACTCATTTTTTATTTCTTGGAAAGGGAGAGGGCTCTGACATTGCATTTCTGTTTGACCTACTCTCTATTAAGAAGACCTACCCAGAAATAAGGGCACAATCTATGCATTTAACCCAGGCAAAACCACACTCTAGAAGCAGATCTATTAGGCTGCCCAAGAACACAGATATTATTTCTTCCTTACTTAAAGTAAAAATTTCCATGAATGCTTAAACTTTATTAACATCAGATTTGAAGATTATTTTGAAGAGTTATTCTTTCAAGGGATATAGTGTTAAGACCTGCCCATTCATATTTCTTTGAAAAGGGTCTCTGCTTGGGTTGGAGGAATGTGGTTGCCCTTGAATAAGGAGGAGGGGGAGGGGGAAGAGGAGGAAAAAGAAGAAGTGGGGGAGGAGGAAGAAAAAGTGGGGGAGGAGGAGGAGTGGGGTTTATTCCAGAGCTCTTGAGGCACCAGCTAATATATCCTTTGCCTGAAAATCCCTGTCATCTCTGATGACAAATTTACCCTTCATTAGATTGTCTCTATGGGCTTCCAGAGAAATACGATCCTTATTCTCTTCTCTGGATTCTTTAGTAGCACCTACCCTGAATAAATCCAGCATTATTGCTGATGGAAATATTCCTTCTTGCTGAGAGCTGATGAAATAGAAACCATCTTAAGGTCACATGGCTGTCGACTGCCACATTCTAGGTTCTTCTAGCTGCCAGTCCTTTAGTAGTATGGTCAGCACTGCCCTGGCCCCCTCCATTGATCTGTTGGGAGTTTTGCCTCCTGTTCCCTTTCCAGTGTTTTGTCAGCACAGGATTTCTTAGTAATTAATACTTTTGTAATAGTCAAAGAAACATGACTCCTCTGGGATTTCAAAGCACATGTCTCAGCTAAATTAAAATGTATACCTAAAACATTTAAAGATGGCATTAGGTTCTAAGGTACAGAAGTCCCATTCCCACCCCAGATAGTGGCTTACAGAAGACATATGCTCATTAACAAAAAATGTTTTATCTCACTTTATCTTTATGAAAAGTAGTCCTAATTTGACATCTCCACAAATGCCATCAGAGATTCAGGCACCTATCAGCTCTTCTTTCTATCATACCAGAGTGCAGCCTTCATGTTCATTCTCATTAGATAGTTACTGAAATCAGGCCACCAAGTTTAAGTCTCAAAGGTGGAGCAGTATGAAAGACCACTAGTAGGAGCACAGTAAGAAAGCCTAATAGTAGTAGTGGCAGATAATAAGATAGATAGATAGATAGATATGTCTGCTCTATGAGTAAACCCTTTGTAATGAGGTTTCTTGGAAACGCACTTAATGGCATCTCTTTCCATCTAAATTGGTCACTCGTATCTTTTTCATTTTTGAAAGAGCTTCTGGTAAATACAGGTTTTTAGTTGGGCATATAGCCAACCCCAGTCAATATAGAGATTTTGTTAGTAGGGAAAATGAGAATTGATAGTGGGTAGACAACCAGTGATTGATGGCATAATGACATTTTCTTTGGTCAAGGATTGTTTTTCTTTTTTTAAAGAGAGAGCTTGGAAATGTGGAAGGAGATGCGTGGGATTAGGTCTTGAGTGATGTGTTTACACATGAAGTTACCATAGACTAAATATATCTTTATTATAACCTGAGTAGGATTTTAACCAACTTGACTTTCTCAGCCTCAAATCTAATGATGAGATAGAGCTCATAGATTTGTATTTTTCCCAAGAAAAATTTTGGTAGGTCTGTTTGTTTCTGAAGATAAATATTCTTTTATCCTCCCTTGAGAGTTCAAGTTTAACAAGAGAGACAGAATAAATAAATAAATAAATAAATAAATAAAATATAATAAAATAAAATTGTTTCTTGGGTATCTGCACAATTAGATAGGTCTTAGATTCTAGTAGATAGGACTATCTCCTAATTTTTAAAGATCAGTCCTTTAGCTTTTAGAGAGGAAGAAAGCTGAGTGTGTGACCCTTAGCTGAAAATTGCTCCAGATTCCTGAGGTAAGAGATGTGTCAATGTTTATTCTCTTGTGTTTGTCATCTTCTGCTGGGATCACAGCCCAGGTCTCATAGTCAAATTGACCAGCAAGATCAGGAGGCCCATAACAGAAGTTAATTTTTAAATCAGCCCAAGGCTGTTTCACATAGCTTAATTCCTTGCATCTGTGAAGCTTCAAGATGTGGATCTCCTTGTCACTGTATTGCTTTTTCTAACAGACATTTCTTCTCTTCCCTAAAGGGAACACTGATGCTATTTAGTACCTGACACATAAATCTTCCATGTAGGCTGCAGGTAACCTCTAATGGAATCAACTTTTCACCTGATTACTTCAGCTATATTGTTTTTTTCTTTCCTAAGAGTTTACGACAGCTATTTAACCTTTTTCCTTTATATCATCACTTGAGAAAGGATTATTACTTTATATTTTTTCTGATGATGGTGACCTTTCTGTGTAACAGATCACCCCCGAAGTTTTGTGGCTTAAAGCACCCATTTATATAACTCGTAATTATATGGGTTCACCAACAAGCTGGACAGTTCTTCTCATGGACAGGTCTCACATATGCATTTGTGGCCAGTTGCTAGGAAAGTTGAGTGCCAACGAGTCTAGGATGGTCTCAGCTGGGATAGCTTGTCTGTTCAGCAGGCTGGCCTGGGCTCACTTACAAGGTTGCTGAACAGAAATGTGAAAGGCCTCTTGAGTCTCAGGCCTAGAACTGGCACAGGGTTGCTTCTGTCTCATTCTATTGGCCAAAGCGAGTTATAAGTTCAGCCTAGATTCAGGGTGTGGGGAAACATATTCCATTTCTTGAAATGAAGAAATGATGGAAAGAGCTGTAGAGTCAGGTTTCCAAGAGCATGGATGCAAAGATGGGAATAATTGTTGCAATTTTCTGTGCAGCAATTGTACTGATAGAAGTATCTACCACAGTAACGTTCTTTGAGCACAGATACAGGGACTGCCCAAGCTAAGCACTGTACAAATATTACCTTATTTAATTAGAATGAGAACCTTAGAGGTTGATACTAATATTATACTCATTATGTAGATGTAGAAACTCTAAATGATAGAGTCTGGAAGTTTGATTCTAAAGCTCTGTTGATCACTTTGTCTTTTGACTTTAATTTTTTTAAATTGTATACATTTCTCAACAAAAATTTTTAGAGCATGCACTTATAAATTGTGTGTGTTTACTTTTAAATTATATACAGGTGCTTATTGTCAATCTGTGTGTTAAATATTAGTAAACTTGAGCTTAATTCTTATCTTTTTAGATAAAAATATAAATATCAAGAAAAGTTTAACTTTATTCTTACATCTCCGGTATGGATGTCTTGTGATCTTACTTTGGAGGCCATACACCAAAGACTTCTTTATGCCTGAGGTATTTCGTGACTACTCTGTATATCTTGAGTGAAACAGCATTTAATTAAAATCCACTTGCTACTGGAGTTCAGTTCTAGTTCCAGTTAATATTGCCTGCTCTAATAGCAAACAGATAAGGGCAGGGATTCTATCAATATTTGATTAGGACTCATGGGGGAATATAGCTCTAGTTAAATTTAAAGGGGATCTTCTGATTTGGTAGAGCCATGTCTTGTGACTTGGTGCATCTGGTGAATTCTCAGATCACTTGCCACAGGCCCAACTATTCACCACTCTTCGGAGGTTTGTCAAAGAAAACAAGGTAGTATAGAGGAGTGATTCTCAAAATTCTCTGTTGGTAGTGGGCTTCCATGCTATCTGTTGAGATTATTAAATGCATATTCTGGGGCTCCACAGCTAGGGAGACGGATTTTCTAGATTTGAGGTGGGTCTAGGAATCCACTTTTTTTTTTTTTCCCCCAAGCTTCCCAGGTGATATTGGCCAGACTTCAAGAGCAATGAAACTTAAATTCATATTTGCCACTTAACAGGTGGATGACATTAGACATTTACTCTTGCATTGGTTGAATTTCTTCAGCTATATAAAATGGGAAAAGTATAAAGCCCAGGACCATCTTGCAAGATTGTTTGAAAGTGAAATATGTGGTCATTTTGTCAAAGGACTTTTAAAAACTAATATATTAACATGTGATCTATTCCTCTAATTTTTTGGTCTGTTAAAAGATATACTCTCGTGGTGCCTGGGTGGCTCAGTGGGTTAAAGCCTCTGCCTTCAGCTCAGGTCATGATCCTAGAGTCCTGGGATCAAGCCCCGCATCAGGCTCTCTGCTCAGAAGGGAGCCTGCTTCCTCCTCTCTCTCTGCCTGCCTCTCTGCCTACTTGTGATCTCTGTCTGTCAAATAAATAAAAATAATCTTTAAAAGAAAGAAAGAAAAAAAAAGATATACTCTTCATAACTAAAATATTCTCTATATTGCTGATTACTTTTTATTTCAGTAAAAACATGGTTCTGAGCCTGTCTGTCGTCTTCACTTGCCTCCCAAGTAAAGGGACCATGGTTATACTTCTTTGCATGAATGGCAGTAAAAGAGAGTAAGGATTAAGAATATAAAGTTTGAGCAAACCTGGATTCTGAGCCTAGCTTCTTTGTGATCTCGCACTAACTCCTAAACATCTTCTTTGTTAAGTAGTCATTCTAATAGAGCTTACCTGTCAAGAAGTCTATGATGATTAAATGTAATAACATAACCAACATTTACTGCATGCTTGCTCCATACCAAGCATTATTCAAGATGGTTGTTATGTAATAACTCATTTGCTCACAAAAACCTTATGATTTTGAAGAGAGGTCCTATAAGGGTCCCTGTTTTGCAGAGGAAAAAAAATCAAAGTATGGGGAGCTGAAATGGTGGCACTGGGACACAAACCTCTGCCTTTTGACTCTAGAACTGTCCTCCTTCCCACTTTGCAGCACTGTCTCTTAAACAGGGAAAGCTTGCAAGTCACTTAACATATCAGAAGGCGCATGGTAAATCCTCAAAAGATGTGACATATTATTACCATCATTTGATTTCTTCACAGCTTCTTGCGGAATGCTTTGTATGAGGTATTTGTTTAATAAATTTATGTTGATTTGATTTGGAAAGAACTCTTGTATTCTCTTGGGCTTCTTCTAAAAGATATATTCAATGAGAGAGTCTCTTATTTTTCAGGCTAATGTGATTCATGCAGCTGCTTTTAGATTAAGTTACTGCCTTTTATTTACAAAAGAAGATTAAATGAATATGTACAGATCTAAGAACTTCAAAATCCCCCTTGTTAAAAACTGTTTAAAAATTTGTCTTTGTAAGACAAAGAGGAGAACTCATAGGGCTAATTTATAAAATAACTGGATTTTGCTATATAATGTGTTTAATATTTTTCAAAACATATTTAGAAATCTTCCCCGGTTGTTTTTTTTGTTTTGTTTTGTTTTGTTTTGTTTGCTAGCTCTTACAGTTAAAGGCAGGAATTACCGGTCCACTGTATCTGAAGGATTCCTGTTCAGTGCTTTGTGGCTTGCTTTTTCTTCCCTATTTTCAGGATCAACTTGTTCATCTCTATGTAAAATGGGGAACTTTACCTGAGGAAGGCCAAAAAGGCAGGGTGGAATGTATGGGATAAAATAAATCTTAGGTCAGAAAAATTGATGTGGTTTCATGTCCCAACTCTTCTGTCTTTATTTTAGCTATTTAAATTAGTGGATTAAGACAGTCCTGTAAAAACATACTTAAACTCTACACCCCAAGGTACTACTGGACAGAAGTAAAAAAATAATCCCCCCTCAAGCACAACAGACACCCATCTATCTACCCCATCCGGAGACAGTCAAATTCTCTAGGCTATGGTGGAAGGAAACCTACCCAAGATGGCATAATTAATAGGCTGAATTCTTCTGGATTTAGATGTTGTTAGATAACTGGAGGAAATATGCCAGGAGTCAAAGGCCCTTGCCTTAGTTAACCATCTGCCTGCAAGCATTTTGGCCCTGGTGTCAGGATAGTAAAGGCAGGTTTTTCAGTGCAGCAGAAAATCTGGTTTTTGGAAGAAGATGCAGCCAAACTCCTCTTAGCCCTAACGAAGAGCAGCTCTATGAGTGACCTCAGTGTTCACTCCATTCCTAGCTGATCATACCACAGACAGTTTTTTAGGCAGTCCTCAGCCTTTATCTTCTATTAGTCTGGTTTCAATCAAAAAGTGAGAGGAACAACTATTTGAATGAACAGGACAGGCTGGTTTTGGTGTTCACGGAGTCCTCAGTGTCTAGCATGATTAAGAACTCCAAGGCATACCAAAGAAAATGAACTTGGTTAAGAAAATGTGTTCATTCTAGTGGTAAAATCTAAAAAATTTTTTGCATATAAGTTTAAAAAACAGCAATCAAGCTGAATGAAAATTATCATCGGAGTATTTACAGTTGAAGTAAAAGTATCAGCCAAGGCAAACTACTACAACAAACACCCCCAAATCTCAGAGGTTTTGCATAATAAACTTTTGCCTATCCCTGGATTGACAGTGCAGTATGGGAAGTGGGGGTGATGTTTTCACACAGTCATTTAGGGATTCAGGCATTTTCTGTTTAGAGGTTGTACCATCTCATGGGTAATTAAAGTCTTCATGCAGGAATGCATGCAACAACAGAAGATGATGTGGAAGGCCGGGTGTCCGAGTTTTAGGGATTAGACACAGAAGTAGTTACATCATTTTTACTGATACTCCTTTGAATAGAACTCAAACTCATGACCTCATGTAACCTCACTACAAGAGAAGCTGGGAGTTGCTTTCTAGCTATATAACCAGAAAGAAAAATAAGTGGACTTCCGTAAGTATATTTAGTTATGGAGCTTAGTCATCATTTGTTTTTGTTTTTGTTTTTTTCCCCTCTGTGAATATTTCTTTTATATGGTAAAGAGGCATCAGTAGTCTTATAGCTCCCTGGAAAATTGTGCTCAACTTTCATTTTTCATTTAGACTTTTGGTGTTGGGTTTTTTGTTTGGTTGGTTTCTGGTTTTGCTTTTTGGTTGTAATCGGATTTAGACATTTTGGGTCACATTGAATACCTTTTATGATGGTGTAAATGTTGACTGGTGGTCTGCTATCCCCTCCCACCTGGGGGCTGAGGGTGGGAGAAATAGAAAAAGTGCTGCTGTGTTACATCTCACATCTTGCCACTACCCAGCCTGATGCCTTTTTAGGCTGACCCCAAGAGAAGGTAATGGAGCAGATTTTCTGGTAGGCTGCATCAGAGCCAAGGGAAATGGGTAAATTTTCAGATTCAGTGAATTCTTAACACTTTTAATATGGAAGCTCACCACTAGATTTGTGACCACATTGTGACTCTGTATTTAACTTTGCTTTTCCATTTCTGGTTCTTTGGATTTAACTAGCCTGATTACTTCTCTAGTATTTAAAAAAAAAAAAAAAAAAAGACTACACTAGTTTTAGTCCCAAATTTACTTGCATTTAATTCAAATCACATAAGTCAGTTCTTAGAAAAAGTCAGTTGTTAAGATAACTAGGGATATAGGGGTTTTTGGGTGCCTCAGTCGGTTCAGCTCAGGTCGTAATCCTGGGGCCTGGGATGGAGCCCCATATTGGGCTCCCTGCTCACCAGGGAGCTTGCTTCTCCCTCTCTCTCTGCTGCTCCCCCTGCTTGTGTTATCTCTCTCTCTCTCTCTCTCTCAAATAAATAAATGAAATCTTAAAAAAAAAAAAGATAACTAGGGATATAAAAAGAGTAAGCCACCTCCTGTACCCTGAATGACTAAAGCAGTAGAGACTTTTTAGCATATAACCAGTCTGCTGTGTTTATACAATAACTATAAAACAATTTATAAGTATGAAAATAAGGGTACATGCCAGAATGTGGGAACATAACAAGACATTATTGTGGACTGTAAATGTTGTGAATGGCTTTTTAGAGGAGGTAACATTGCAACTGGAAGTTGAACAATGAGCAAGACCTTGCTAGGCAGGAAACAGGGGAGGGGTACCTAGATATTCTGACACTTTGCAAAGGAAGTCGGGTTGTGTTTAGGGAATGGCAAAGATTTAGATGTGTCAGATTCCATGATGCCAAGGGAGTGAGAGTGGGATGATGTGAGGTTGGGAGGTTAAGTTAGAACCACATTTGTGAAGTGTCTAAAAGACCATAATTTATAGTTAAGGGTTTTATAATGTAAGATATGGGAAAAAACAAACATTACTTTAGTATGGAAGTGATGAAATCAGATTTGCATTTTAGGAAAAATAAGTCGAGCAAAAGAATTGACAATAAGTTAGAGAATTTTAAGATCTCATACTGAGTTTATACGTGTAGAGACATTATTTATTTTTTGTCTTTCAAAGACAAAACAACCCACTCTCAAGTACAGATTGATACAATAGATAATACCATTTCCTTTTTTCTCTCATGTACTTTTTCCAAAGGCCACATATAGCTCTAAAATAATATGATATCGTGTTTTAGCCAATAGAAAATGCAATGTATACTTCCAGCTTCTGATAATGACAGACTGGCTTATATCAGAGTAGACTTCCCACCAATAGTAATTTAAAATTCTTGACAAAAATACAAAAGCAATGACAGAAACTGTTTATAGGCGCTAGAGAGCAACTAAAAGCAAGCTGAAACCGAAAAGGATTCTTCTACCTTGGAAAAAAGAAAACGACACTGGATGAGATCCACATTTAAATGGCTTTGACCCCATGGTCCCCCCATGCCCCACATGGGAAGTGACTGATAGGGCTCAAAGGGAAAAACAGTAGATTTACTGGCTTTAGGAATCATAGGACTGACTTCAAGGTTGTCAGAACGACTAGGAATTCAGATTAAGATTCCTGAAGGGAGAGAGTCACAGAAGAGGGAGCCCTGAAATCTGTAAATGAATACCTGTGATCTTTGGCAGAGCCTTAAACTGTACATGTACAGATAAAGAGTCCAAGGAGCCCAGGAAGAAAACGAGAGCTAGAAGGATGAAAGAACAGAGCAGAACATTCAGTTTCTCACTTCAGGGATATAGAGTTTAGAGTTTTAGTTCCCCTGAGTTAGAAGGAATTGACAAACACTTGGGTTTTCCATTGAAGCTCTGGAAAGTTCATTCTTTGGGCATGAAGACCATTTCCTAGGAGTAAGGGAAAAAACTGGAATAAACTTGCCTTAACAAAGCCTAAACTTACACCTCCGTGTTACCTGGCAGTAATCTGCTTGCCAGAGCAAACTTCAATGCTGTTTGGAGGAAGAAAATATAATTTAAAACCTTTACAACATATTCACAGTGTTTATATGCCATCAGTAATTGCTGGACATGCAAAGGAACAAGAAAATGTGACCCAGAGTCACGGGAAAAATCAGTCAATACAAACAAACTCATAGATGACATAGACACTGGAGTTGTCAGACAGGATGTTAAAATCACTATGCAGAATCTGAGAAGGCATTTACATGAAAAGGTGGGAAAAGGTGGGTGAGAAGATGGGAAAAATCAGGGAGGAAAACTGTAAGAAAAACAACCAAGGGAAAATATCAAGATCTAAAAAATAAATCTCTGAAATTAAAAAGAAAAATTGGATGGAACTAATAGCAGATTTAACACAACTCAGTAATAAAAAGACAATAAAAATTAGCAAAAGACATGAGCAGACACTTCCAAAAAGAATATATATGAAGGACCAAGAAGCACTTGGCAAGATATTTAACATCACTAATCATAAGGGAAATGCAAATTGAAATCACAATGAGATTGCCAAAATTAAAAAGGCTGACAACACCAGGTATTGCCAAAACTTGAACTATTGGGGCAACTGGATAACTCAGTGGCTTAAGCCTCTGCCTTGGGCTCAGGTCATAATCTCAGGGTCCTGGGATCAAGCTGCACATCGGGATCTCTGTTCAGCAGGGAACCTGCTTCCCCCTCTCCCTCTGCCTGCTGCTCTGCCTATTTGGCAGATCTCTGTCTGTCAAATAAATAAGTAAAATCTTAAAAAAAAAAAATCTTGAACTCTTAGCTTTGCTGGGTCTACATGTATACTGGTATAATCATTTAGGAAAACTGCGTATTAGTTCATTATAAAGTAGAATATATACTGACCCAGCAATTTTATTAATAGTTATTTGTCCAATGGGAATAAAAATATATAGTTACTAAAGTACTTGTAAAGTATGCAGATTTATTCACAAAAGCTAAAAACTGTAAATATTTATAGTTGAATGGACAAGGAAATTATGGTGCTTTCAACCATGGAATAGTACTTGGGGATCAAGAGGAATGAAGTACTACTGCATGCAACAGTACAGATGAATCTCAAAAATAAGCTGAGTAAAAGAAGCAAACCTCCACCTTCCATCTCTTTTATGAAGTTTGACATTATATAATGGGCAAAACTTAGCAAGGATAGTCGAAATCAGAAAAGGCATTCTCTCTGTGGGGTGAGAAGAGAAATTGGATTGAAAGGGCGCAAGAGAACTTTTTGGGTTGTTGGAAACATTTTGCATCTTTATTGGTATCGTGGTTACATGAGTATACATGAGTATATACCTTTATATACTCATCAAAACTGCACATTTGAAATCTGTGCCTGATGGGAGGACCATTACAACTCACAAGTAGAACTGATGGGAACTGAAAGGCCATGTAATATGGTGCTTCAACATGCCACATGCAAGGATTGAGGTAAAATGGCCTGGATTTCGGTCTTGAAGGCAGTGAATTACAGTGGGTCACAGTATGGTTGCTCTATCAGACAAACCTAAGGTTTTGAATCACATTGCCAATATTTTGTGAACATTGGAAGGTTACTAACATCTTCTACGCTTCTCTAAAATGAAAATGATAAAATTAGAATCTGCTGGTAGAGTTGTCCTGAGTATGGTGGCTGGCATATAGATGCATTCAATAAATTTAAGCTGAAGTCATTATTATTAAATAGCTTTTCAGCCGCTCTAATACAGTCATGAATGCTGGTATAACATGAAGATTTTGAGAATTAGATATCTACAAGCTGCATTATACTGCAACCTAAATAATGCAGACAATATTTGACAGCATGTGATTAAATACACTAGCAAATCCTATTTTAATCATCCATTTCAAACTAAGTAACTAATTCTCTTTGCCAAGAAAAAAAAATGTTCAATTTAAAATACTTTTCTCATAAAATAAAATAAAATAAAATAAAACAAAATAATTCTCTTGAAGCTCTTATAAAAAAAAATTCAAACATAAATTAGGACCTGATTTTTTTCCTAAAAGTCTCACCCTCTGTTTCCCATCTCATGATCACTTTTTATATTTTAGTATATTTTTGGGGTGCATATATGTGTGTGTATGTACGTGTATGTATCTGTGTATAATTGTGTGTTTAAAACTTTGTAAGCAAAATTGTGACTATATGATTTATATACTCTTCTAAACCTGACATTTCCCTTCAAAATCTTTCCATGTTTAGGACTAGTTGCATATAGAGTTAGCCCATTCTTTTTAGCAGCTGCATAATAATATTGCACTGATGGATTTTGATTTATCTAATTTCTCCTTTGAGAAGTTCTAAGTTTCCCCTATTATAAACAACTCTGACATTCTTAGAGTTATAGCTTTTGCACTTGTGTTAATTATTCCATAGAAAAAATTTTTTTAAAGTAGAATTGCTACGTGAAAAGGTTTGAACAAAATTTATTAAGGTTTTTTTGGAAGAGAAAAATTGTAGGTGTGAGTATGTGCATGACTGAACAGTGAAAGAATGAGGATTGGAACGTTGAAGATTCTCTGGGTCAATTTCATGGTGGTGTGGACGGTGGAGAGAGGGGGACATCTTCTGACCTCTAATATCCTGCTTTATTTTCACATCCCAGCTGACTCTTATCTCCCCTTTCTTGTCTCTTTACCCTTCATTTAGCAATCTTGCATTTCCTTTCAGTCCAAGGGTCTCATTCAACAACAACTAAGAACCCAAGTTTTCAATTTCCTAATGTAAGTGCATATGATTTTTGAGCCTTCCATCTGTGCACTCACACCCGTCCCATCCAGTCATATGAAGTTTTAATTTCCAACAGCATCAGATTTGTGCTTGCATAAAGGCGAGTCTCACTGTGTAAGCCAGATGTGAAGGGAAGAATGAGAGGCCAGAGGACTGAAGGGACTTCAGACTGGTGAAAGGCAGGAAGCTGTTCATGGAGGGGAGTGAGGGCCGGAACAGCTGAAGTTCTTGGCTTAGTCCCTGTCAGATAAGTGAGGGTGGTTTTATGGGAATTTACTAAGACACAAGCTGTGTTTGTGTCCTGCTGTTGGGGGAGGGGGAGCTCTGAGGTGTGGCTCTTTTTTTAATGACTTTAATTCTACTCTCAGTTTTAGAGTGAGTACGGGTGTTTTAGAGAGCTATTCTCACTTTCTTCTTGACCTTTTCCTTCTATAACCTGTGGTATGTTAGAGGCAATACTTACCATCTTGGGAGACAGAACTGTTAGCATTTCTTTTGCACCATGTGTTCAGTGACCTCAAGTTAATAGTTTGAAATTGGACGTAGTGGGGATATTTACACAATTGAGAATAGAAAAGGCAACAAATCAGGGATTCCCCCATCCCAAGACATACTGTTGTTTAATGTTTACCAGCACACTACATGACTTCTATAACCCTTCTACCTCTGCTCAATACACACACACACACACACACACGACAACAGTATTTAAAGGATTGGACATCATGGGTTTTCATCTTTGAGACTATGGTGATTTTCAGGACAAACAAATTGCGTTCTTTTTCTCATCCTGTTTCTGGTTTTACATTTACTTCCAAAAGGACAAAAATGAGCTAACTTTTTCTCTCTCTCTCCTAGTGGATGGCTGCATTCACAGAGCAGCTGGCCCCTGTTTACTGGCTGAATGTCGTAACCTGAACGGCTGTGAAACTGGACATGCAAAAATCACATGTGGCTATGACCTGCCTGCAAAATGTGAGTACAGTTCTTGTGAACACTGTTTCCATATCCACTGAGCACGCTTATATGGTTTTATCCTTCAAGTGTGTAACTGGAAAGGGAAATGGTAGTGGTGATATTTAATTAAATGTGCTTATATTTGGATTTTGTACTTTGTAATTGAGTGTGTGTTCCAGATAGTTCTTCAAATATATTTATGAGTGTAGGTGATATTTTTGTTCAGGTCTTCGACAGAGTGTTTCTGAAACAGAGAAATAAAAATATGAGCAAAATATACATTATAGTATTTAAGTGCTGTAGAGTGACAGCTTTTGGAAATGATGCCAATTTCTTATTCCTTGTTCAGGTTTTCTTGATTGTGGATGTGTTTAGAGCAAAGGAGATCAAAGTGATGTATTGTGTTTTCAGCTGCCATGTAAAGGCTGATTGGCAATTACAGCCAAGGCATCTGTCACACTTTGCTTTCAGGAAAAGCCAATGGAATGTGGTTGTCAGTGTGAGAATGTATTTGCTCTTTGAATGTGGAATGGTCAAAATTTCCATTATATTTAAATAGAGAGAAGTATTGCATTTGATTGACCTTGTTACCTAGTCGTTTAGCCAGCTGAGTGGGGGTGGTATGGAATAAAAATACTGAGAGAGAAGCTGGTTAAAGGCATGGATCTTTTAATCACATAATCTTCAGGGCTTGGCAGGTGGAGGTAAAGGGTTTCATTGCACCGTTAAGGTGTTCATTGATCTGGAAATTGGGACACCAATTAGTTGTTTATTCTATTCTTCTGCTTCTTATGATACTGCCTGGGCCTCTGAATACATTTTATGTAAGAGTGAAGTGAGTTTTTGTTTTTCCTTTTTTTTTTTTTTTGCAGTGGAGAAAATGTGAATAAAAAATAATAACACAATCTGTAAGATGCTTGTTGGGCTTTGTATAGACAGGTTATGTAAGAATGAATTTCCTATGGGTATGTGTGAGTGGAAAGATAGTTTGTTATATTTTAAAGATTACTTTAGAGAATGTTTAAGTCTGAGATTTTATAGTAAATGTCATATATTAAAATGATATTTTTTTCTTTATAAACATTATAATACTGCTTTCTATATTTCTCACAGTGGGTTCTAGTGAATGTATATCAACTTATCTACTATTTAATTTCTCCTTCAGTGTCTTCTCACTTTTCTTTCTTCCTTAGTGTTTTTACCTTGTGTGAAAGAGTCAAATCGTGTGCCAAAAGGCCCCCCTCACTGCCACTTGAAATGTGTATTTATGTCAAATAAAGTCCTTTGTGTACAGTGGTGTTTCAAACAGTTCTCCCTTTGAGTCAGAAAACCTGAGTATTAACGGTGATTTCCCTTTCCAGGATTATATGTCTCTATGTTTACAAATATTGGTCATTTTTTTCTTTTTAACACCGTACTACCTTTGTGATATAGCTAACAGAATCCACCCTGAGAACAAGCAGATTATTGATTACTTTCAGACTTGTGTCTGTCCTTAAATTAAACTAAGAAATAAGGCCTGGTTTCCTACTGCTTTACTACTTTCTTTCTTATATATTAAAGAAATACATTACAAATTACAAATTACAAATAAGTAAATAAGTAAATTAAAGTAAACTAAAATTATTTACAAATAAGTAAATTAAAGAAATACATTACAAATTACAAATAAGTAATTCTTTAACTCTGAGATTTTCGAAGACAGATAACCTCAATATTACCAAATGGGACCAAATGAAATGGTGGCTTTAGTGTGTGGGTTGATGCCACAATGATTCTGTCTAATGTTCTTGCTCCCATATGACATCCCTCCAAGTTGTCCAGCTTAGTTCAGGGTTATTGAGGGAGGTATGTAGATCATGACACCAAGACCTGTGCTTGAGTTGTTTCATGTTTGAGTCATATCTCTGAACTAAGATGTGGCTTTATGGGCGCCCCGCAGGCCAACTGAGTCTTTGTGGCACAGGGACTCTAGTTAATGAAAGTCTGTCCACAGGACTTGGTACGGAATCTGTGTGAACTGAGTAATGAGAGCCTTATACACACTCAGGTCACCGTGCACAGCCCACACGGGACATCAAATTAGAAAATCATCCAGCACCATAGAAAGGAGTGGACTTGGAATGGCAGTGCCACCTCCTGAAAATCACACACGTGGACTACTTGTGAATAAGTCTTGCCATTTCTCTATATTTTAAAAGATTAGTGATCTATATTAGAAACAAAGAAAACCAAGGAAAGCAATCAAGCAATATGGAAATGAATAATAGCTTACATCTGTATGACACTTTATAGTTTTCCACAGTACTTTCATAAGCCTTTATATTTTAAATTATATTTTATAAACATTTTGTGTGTGTGTTGATTTTCCCTTTTCCTATCTCTGAAAGATGTTTTTCTTTCTCATCAATTTGGTTCATCCATTTCAGAGTCATTAACAATCCACAGATGTGCTTTTGTAGAGAAAGAATGAAAGGGAGCTCATTACATACTGTTTGGGTCATTTTCTCCCTCTATATTTAATAATTCCATGACAGTTTGACAGCAGAGACTAGTTCCTATCTGTCCTCTGTGACAGCGGGTTTATCATTATGGGGTACTAAAGCCAGTCATCCAGCCACCAATGATAATATCTTCATGCATCAGCAATTTATTTGGAAAACGCTATTGTCTAGGTTACAGACAAACTTGGTAGTTTTGGACTGGTCTTTGCTGCTTCTATGCTGCCAAATTAATCTGTTCATAAATGCTTGTATTTGAATTAATCATGTTTGTAGTCTATATTCTGTGACTCATCATAACTGGGGGAAAGATAAGCCTCAGATTTAGTTTATTCTTCATTGTTTGGATGTTTTGATTTCTTTTGATGTGGAATATCGGATCGTTCTTTTCAAAAGCAATTGTAAGAGTGGACAGAATATTGGCAAATATTTCATTAAAGGAGATTGCTAAGAAATGACTTAAGAGGTAGACTAAGGACTGATTATACAGTTGGACCTTTTGGGACCTTCTCTTTTACAATATTAGACTCATAATCAAATTTAGACTTCTATAGCATTTTAGAAGCTTATCAACATGTGGAATCTTTCTGTTCATTCTGCCATCATTCTACCAGAGGGCCAACTTCATGAGGCAGAAGTTTATTCCAGGAGTCACAGTTTTATTGTCAATATCCAGTATAGTGTTTCTTGGATATTTGCTGAATTAATGTGGATGAATGAGTGATCAAATGAATAGTTTCAGAACTCTTCACCAGGAAAGTAGCTTTGCAAATGTTTCTTCTACTAATTCTTTCCCTCCTGCAATGCATTTTTCCCGGTGCTGGTAGGTTAATGTTCCTAAGTCCAGAGTCCTCACAATTGTCTATAAGACTCTAAGTGATGTGGCCCTCCTTACATCTCGGACATCATCTCCCTCTGTCCTCTTCCTTGCTCACACAGGTTGCTTTGTTCATCTGCAATACATTTGCATTAGAGTTCCTTCTGCCTGGAATTCTATTCTTTTCCATACCTACCTGGCTTGCTCCCTCACCTACTTCAAACCCTTGCTCAAATATAACCTCCAGTATTGCCCTAACCAACCTGTTTATAATTGTTTTTCTGCTTTATTTATAACTGACTATCTGTAGTATTTAACCTTCAAATATGTGGTGCCATTTATTTACTGATTTTGTTTTTTGTCTGTTTCCCCCTATGAAAATGAAGGCAGAGATTTTTTTTTTTTCTGCATCTTTTTCGTTTATTGCTGTGTTCATACAGGTTAGGGAAATGTTTGACGCATAATAGGGACTCAAAATCTGTTGAGCGAATGGGTAAAAACCTAACTCTACTCCTCTCAAGATCCTTGGATGGGTCTTTTTTTAAACACAGACTTATTAGCCTGATGACCTTTGGCCTTCCATGATTCACTGCCATATCCTGAACTAACAAGCTTTTACCTGATCTGAATTGCTCATACTGGTTTGCCTGTACACAGGGTCTGTATTGGGGCCATCTGGAAAGCTCTTTGCCCCTTTCCTGTCTTTTGGACTCAACTCAAATATCACTTCTGTCATGAAACAAGTCTTCCTTATCAACTTAGGTAAAAGCACTTTCTTTTTCCTTCAAACTCATAAATACAGCTTGTTAACATGCTGAGAGCACTTTTCACTACTTTTTATTGTTATACATACAAGCTTTCCACCTTTCTATCAGTTCCTTGTATATAATGGGTACTAGAGAAACATCTGCTAAATGAAATTACTTGTTCAAGGTGGAAGATTGGTTGATAATTGGTGATGGGCAAATGTAAAAAAGACAATTTATATTAATATCCCTGAGAAATGATAAAATTAGTGTTAATTATCCCTTGGATTTTTTTAAAGCATATTTTAACATACATCTAATTCCAAAATCTCTTGTTTAAGGAATTTACTTTTAGTGGTGCTTCTTCTCAGAGTGGACCAAATAGAAATAAAGAAACCATATCAACTTTATTTAATGATTTTTGGGATAGCTTGGATGTCTCTTCTATTTCTTGAGAATGCTCTATTTTTAGGCATTAAGGCTGAATAATCATGAATGATAAGTGGAAAAATATTAAAATCTGTATATAAAATGGTGAGATTTGTTTCTTTTATTCTTTCCATATAATCTTTGGAAGATATCAAAGAGTAATATTAGCATCCAACTCATAGGTTTTTCTTAATCATTTGAAAGGAAACGATAGGACAAGAGACCTAGTACAGCAAGTTTGAACATCATAGAATGATATGAATCAGAATCCTCATTCTATTCCTAGGTACAATAATAATCAGATGATAGTATCTTAAAAGGTAGAGTTGATAATAATTAGTATTTCTCCTGTCCCCTTCCTCGAGAAATCATAGTACTTTGAAACATTAGCTCATAAGTCCTTTTTGAAATTTCTATGAGGAAGTGATATGATAAGTCATGGTATTTTCTTTCAACACAAAGGAATATTCAGATACAGAGGGGTTAAGTTTGTTGCTCCCAGTAACAAACTATGTCCATGCTAGGAGCATGGCAGGTAACTCAGTGTCGCCTGGTTAGAGTCTATGGCAGCTGTTGGCCAAGGTCGGCTGCCTGTTTTTTATAAATAAAATTTTATTAGAATACAGCATCTGTTTGCACATTGTCTGTAACTGCTTTCATGGAACAGAGTCAAGTAGCTGCGACAGGAAATGTAGGATTAGAAAGCCTGGAACATTTATTATCAGGCCCTTACTGAAAGATTTTGCCAATTCCTGGTCTTTGGCAATTCCGCCCCCCCACCCCCGCCGCCCCGCTTTTTTTTTTTTTTTTATAAAGGAGGAAGCTGAGATTCAGAGACGTTAAATATTTATTGAATTTTATTGAACATATGTGATTTAGATCCCTACTGACAAAAGTGGGACTAAAATACCTGCCGTCCATTTCTTGTGACAACTCTTGCTTCCATTGCCCCAATAGAACGTCACCTTGGGAGGATGATCTGAAGCCTTTTAAATCTTTCAAATTATAAGGCCACCTTGAAAAAAAATACCTTGGAAAAAAAAATGGTCATTTTTCTCAGTAGGGTCAGAACTGGAAAGTGAATAAGTCAAGTCTCTGAAGGGAGAGTTAATTCAAACCACTAAAGTCTGAGGCAATAAATCCTTATTCCTTGCTTCCTCCCTCCATTGGTGGTAGCTAATATGCTGAAAGGGAGCCTGTAGTCCTGAGTAAATTCAGTTTCTAGAGTAGGTAACTCATAAGATGGTTCTGAGTTAGTTCTCTGCGATGTGTGACCTGATTTCAGCCATCATGGGCTCCACCAGCAGGTGTCTGATTGTGAAGGCAGTGGAGTGGGCATGCTGTCAAGAATGTGACTCTATCAGACTTTGATGAAGATCTGAGGGCCCTCATGAGCCCCTTCCATAATTAAATGACTTACATTACACAAAGAGAAAAATGGCTTTTGAAGAACATAAAACCTTCTTCCTTCCTGAAGAGAGACATGGGGCTGTTCCTCCTAAGACCAACTCTGATTGGCTCATTTTCCGTAAGTGCTTTTGGCATTTAATTACTATTTGAATCTATTTCTTCATAATTATCACCCCTTTCATTTATATTAAGCAGTTTTATACATTTTATCTCCTTAGCAATCCTTCTGATGAATGTGGAAGTGAAAAGGGTGGAAAGATTGTAAAAACCAGAGTAGTGGTTCTCAAAATGCAGTCCCCGGAGCACATGGGGATTTGTCAGAGATACAAATCCCTTTGCTCCACCCAAGATCTCTTGAATCAAACTTTGTGGTTTAACAAACTCTCCCAGTGACTTCTGTGCAAGCTCAAGCTTGAGCAATCACTGACTTAGACAGTGGAAAGACCCTGACCAGAACCCTTGCCTTTTGATTCCCTTATCCTAGTCCTGTTTTGCTACACAACATAGACATCCTTTTGGGTTGCAAATTAGGGCTATCTTTGACAAGAACTCGGACATGCTCTTTTCCTTTGTGGCTTATTCACCATGAATATCTGCTTCCTTGTTTATTGCCTGCCTTCTCAAAAAGAGTAACAGTGTAAGGAGAAAGAAGTCCTATCAGTCTAATTCACCCCCAGTATCCTTAGTATCTGATGTAGTATCCAGAACCAAGCTCATGACTTTTGATATATATTTACTGGAGGAATTAATGAAGGCATCCTCTTTGTGATAGTCATAGCGGCCACTGCAGGAAACCAACCAGGTTTCCAGAAATCTGCAGAGCTAGTACTGCTACCACCCCAGCATCTTCATTTACCTGTCACCGGTCATGCTGCTTGCTCAGACTCTAGCAGGGCAAGAAAGTACAGGAGGAGCAAAATTTGCTTAACTTGTCCACATGGCACCCAGATAACCTACACTTAGATTACTTTCTTTCATTTTCTCTCTGCCCCCCTCCGCTTTTTTTTTTTTTTTTCCCATTGTGATAACATAGATTCCATCTCCAAGTGGCTTTGGGGTGTTGGGGTGAAATAACTAAAGACTCTAATAGTAAATGCTGTCTTCTAAAAATAATGATATCTTGCAAGCAGCTAGTGTTTACTTTGTTGTATTACTAGCTGAGCATAGAATAAGTGCTTGTGCTTGGCTTGAGTTATTTGAGATCTTAGCAGGCCTTCAGAGGACACTATCTATACCTTCTTTTGCCTATGTGATCAATAGGAAATAACAGTGTAAATCAATTCTGGGTAATAATGTAAATGGGCTCTCGAAGGCAATTCTTGCTGTGAAATAAGTAGTTAGCTCTGACACCGGCATTAACCACAGTGGGGGTAATCAGCCTTTGGATGTGTTTAATCAGAGTTATCAGCTAAGATTAAAAAGAGAGCCACTGTTGCGCAGGGATAATCATTTTCAGGATTTAAAAGATGAATATTTGAAGGTGTTCTCATAAATTAAAGCCATCAGAATTGCTTTGAGTAATTTGAGGTCAGGCACAAGCAAACAGGAAAGGTTAATCTCAGAGCCACAGTAGTTAATGCACAGGAATTACAGAATACATTTATTAAAATAAATAGTGAATGCTGAGTTAAATGAAGATTTCCCCCCATTGCTAAGATGTTTCTTGAGCTATTACTAACCTATATGATTTGATTAAAAAGTGGGCAACACCTAGCTGTTTGAAAATTTATTAATTATACTTGCAATTAATTATCAAACCCAAATACTAAATATTAGACTACATTATGGCTTGATTAGAGGTAGTTCCAATTGAAAACATTGAAGAAACCAAGTTCTTCCCTATAGAATTAAAGATGGATTTTGGGTCGAGAACGAGAACGCTAAACATTAAGGTAGAAAGTCTGAAGAGAGGTCTTAATTCCAGTACATTCTATTTGTTTGGTAAAGTCCCTCGACTTCTGAGCCCAAGTTTCTTCATCTGTAATCATCTGGGGACAGTTGTATCTACCTTGGGTGAATTTGTAAAGGTGCAGAACCACTTTTTATTAGGGTAAGACATAATATAGGGGTATGCTCCCATTATTACTTGTAAAATGCTTAGCATACCTCATTTACTTATTCAGTCAATGTTTTCTGAATACCTACTTAGAGTTAGAGTGCTCTTCTGGAATGTAGAAAACTATAGTGAAAAACCTAAGGTTTGAGTACTCTTAAGATCTTAGGTTCCTGGCACAGAGAGGCAGTTATTAAACACATTCACGTAAGAGCAGAGTACCTCAGATCATGGCAAGGGATAGGAGGAGAATAAAGAGTGGCAACAGAGTGGAGAGTAGAGGGAAAGGGCTACTTCTCCTGTGGGGGCAGGGGAACACCACCCCTCAGAGAGTAATGGAGCTGAGAGTCATAAGCTGTCTAGGAGAAATTTATTGCTGGCAAAGTGAAAGTACTTTACTGTAGGGTTAAAAAAATTCGCCTTGCCTGATATCTAAAACAAGCTAGTCTCTGACTTTTTCAACTGTTCTTCCTTTGTATGGATATTATATTTCAGTTCTGACATATGTATAATCTTAATTGTCTACTTTTGGGAGCCAATAGAGATAATGCTGCTGCTGCCGCAGCTGCTGAAGTTGACAGGGATTTTAATGATTATCTTATCTGACCTCCTAATTTTATAGTTAAGGAAACTGAGGCCCAGAAAGATTATTTAATTTTTATTTTTTATTTACCATGTGATAAAGGACAGAGCCAAGACTAGAGTCTGGGTTTCCCGACTCACAGTGTAATAGGAATTAAGATAGATAGGTAGGAATTAAGAAAAAATAATCCCATACCATCCTCAAGACTCAGACAGACATTTGTTCCAGCTTCCTCCTGGTATCTTGTTCTCAGATGAAAGGGAAGAGCTTCAAAAGTCATTTTGAGAAAGAACTTTATTGGTTTTAAAAATACATCCACGAGTTCTTTGGTTTTCCTCCCCTGGAGAGGTAGAGTTTAATTCCCCTCCCCTTGTATGTGGCCTGAACTAAATGACTCCTTTCTAGTGAATAGAATATAGCAGAATAATCGGAATTACTGAGATTAGGTTACAAAAAGACTACGGCTTCCATCTTTAACTCTCTCTCTCTCTCAAATCACTCTGTTTCCTAGGGCTGCCATAACAAAATAACACTAATTTGATGGCTTAAAATAGCACTTTATTCTCTCATAATTCTGGCAGCCAGAGGTCTGGAGTCAGGGTGTTGGCAGGACTCGACTCCTTCTGGGGACTCTAAGGGGAAATCCATCCTTGCCTTTTCCAGCTTCTGGTGGCTCCAGGTATTTCTTGGATTATAGCAACATAACTCTAATCTTTGCCTCCATTTTCACATGGCCGTCTTCCCTATTCTCTTTTTTTCTTCTATGAGGACACTTGTCATTAGGCCTTCCCTATTCCAGAATGATCTCAAGGTCTTAAGATCCTTAACTTAATTACATCCTCAAAGATCCTCTTTCCAAATAGGTACACATTCAGATTCTGGGGCTTAGGTCATGGAGATACCATTCTGGAGTCACCATTCACTCGACTACATACTCTCTCTGGGTGAAGTCAGCTTGCTTGTTACGAAGCTGCTCTGAGGAGAAGAAAACCAGCTACCAAGTTGTGAGAGAACTCACACAGCTCTGAAGAGACTCCTAAGGCAAGAACTGAGGTCTTCCTGTAACAGTGTGAGTCAGCTTGGAAGGGGATCCTCTGAGATGTGTCAACAGTCACTAAAGTGTGCTTAGGAGACAGACACCTTCCAGACCCAGGCAAGCTTTCTGATATTCTGATACTCGAACTTGAATGCAACAGCTTGGAAAACATGGAGCCAAAACCACCCAGTGAAGCCACTCTCAAGTTCTGGTCCTGAAAACCTGTGTGATAACAAATATTTATGATTTTAAGTTTGGAGTATTTGTTACACAGCAATAGGTAACTAATACAGCAACTATGGCCATGAAGTTCATTTAACAAGATAAGAAGTCCATTCCCAGAATGGCTGGTGTCTGTTTTGCTAGCACATGACCTGCCAGGCTGAGGGACAGGTAAGGTGACATACAAGGTGAAAGCAAAAAGAATTTGGGGTAATGTGAAAATCGGTCATTTTAAAATTAAAAAATGCAACCATACTCCTTACCATACCTCTCTCGCAGGCAGTGTGTGCATATGCATATATGTATATATGTATAATCAGTTTTTCAGAAAACTGTTATGAATAGAAACTTTCCAATTTTACAAGAAATATTTGTATTTTAAATTTAGTATATGTTAAATATATATACATATATATATATATATAGAGAGAGAGAGAGAGATTGATAGATTAGAGGCAAGGAGAACCCAAATTTAGTTCATCAAAGAAGGATTGGGAGAAAACAACACAAACCCAAAAATACAACTGTATATTGATATTTACCTAATATTCCTTAAGTGTCTTTAGTCTTTGCACTTGTTACTCACATGCTCTTTATTGTTAGGAATTGCCATTTTCGTTTTGAGGGGAAAAATTAATTCAGTCTTTATACTGTGTGGAAGCTGTAAGCTGAGTGAAGCAGAAGTAGCTTCCTATTTACGTTTGTAGCAGTGCCCTTCTAAATCTGTTTGCTCTACCAGGTGGTATGTTTCCCATTAGCTCGTTCATTTGTTAGAACCACCTAGAGTTTGCTCCATTTCTAATCACACGCTATTTGTGAAATCCCTATAATTTCCTACGGCCTTCTGAAGCTTTCCTTTTCCTACCTGTGACATTTTGAGGAAAGATTTATTCCTCCTCTATATTTATTCTGCTTAGTGAATATCACCAGAGGCAACCTTAACTGTATTTTTTGCAAATTTTCTTTCAAATTGTGTCTAGATTGTATTTAGAGTACAGTTACCCATTTGAAAGTCTGCAGAGTGCAAGGGGCTATCGCAGAAATTCCTTCCATTTGCAGACACTCAGGTTTTGCTTTTTTATATCATGGCGTGTGATGCCAAACTTGTCTTTCCTTACACAGCCAGATGATTGTGCTCCTGTTGTAACGTCACTCCTGTACCTCGGTGTGTCAGATGCATCCACATGTGCATGTTTTCTCATGTACTCTATTAGGAGTATATTCTCATCATGCTGAGCACAGCTTTTCTTCTGCATTACAATGTTTTATGATTATGGAATTCAGGGACTTCCCCCCCCCCCCCAGTCTATGGAGCCCTTTGGAAAATATCCTGGGAAAGTTTGGGTTAGTGGATGGCTTGATGGAACTCGGGTGGAGACTGACAGGATCTCCCAGGAACTCCCAGAAGGCAGAGGAAATATGAGTGCTGTGCTGGGCAGCCTGAGAGGACTGAGCCCTCCTTCTCCACGTATCCATGACATCTTACCTATTGTTTTAAAATTTAAAAAAGCCATTTTGGTTTAACATCCTCTTAATAACATTCAGTGCCCAAATAGTTGAGTAGATGCCAGGAATGAGAGACTGAGAAACCCCACATCAAAGTGTATCTATCAAAAATGACCAGGGCTCTGTTTGTAGAATATTATACCATTGTGAGATCGATTCATATAATTATCCACATAGAGGGAACTGAAGTTTAGAGAACCACATATCATAAAAGAGTTAATATTTCAAACATTTCCTTACATTTTCTGTTGTCTCTAAAGCAGTGTTTCTCCATATACCAAATTAACTGGTTGTCATGGCACCAAACCTGTTACTTTTAAACACAATATCACACGCCAGGCAACATTCTATTGTTTATGCCTATTGTGAGATTAACCATCACATGACATTTTTTTTTTCCATCTTGTTTTCATTTTTCTCTTACACTCCATTCAGAAATGATGGGATCAATATTTCAAAGCCTGTATGTGAGATGTTTCTATTTATTATTCACTGTGTTAAAGAAGCAGCTTTTTATTTGTCACTGTCCTTGAGGACATTACATTTGGCAACGATGGAACTTTTGGTAAGAGTCTCACAATTACAAGAAAGCTGGAAAGATACCTGGGAATAACTCTTTGGGCAACTGAGCCAGTTCCTTTCGTTAAGGAGTAGGCAAGACTTTTCATCCAGTGAAGATTGTGTACTTTGCAGTTAAAGGTCTGGCACACAGTAGGTGGTGATAAGTGTTTCATTCATTCACAAAACACTGAGTAGTTCCTAAGATATGTGCCAGGTGCTTTGCTTATCTTTTAGAAAAGAAGGATGTACAAAACAGGTAGACACCTCACCCTCATGGAACTGGGTTGAGCTGAGCTAAAATGATTCAAGTGACTTGCTCAAGATCACATAGATATTTAAGATATAAAATCTTGCCAAGAATCCAAATTGTCAGATCCTGTCTATGGTCCTTTCTTTTTTTCCATGGAGATTTTATTTGGGGGAATCTAATAATGAGAAGACCTGATGGTGATGACTTTCTTGCCTCATGTTTTCTTGGGGTTTTCCGAGGCAGTGACCTGGGAACAGAGGATTCTGATACATTTGTACCTGGGATGGGGAGGAGGCGCATTGTCCAGTATAGTTAATGTTTAATAAACAAATAAATGCTTGTTCTAGTCTTATTTCTATACTTGGGTATGTCATATGCTCAAAGTCTCTCCCAGGCTAGTGTAGAAAATTATTCTGGAAATCATTATTTTAACCTGGCATCAGTGCACAGGACTTTCTTGACTGGGATCTCATATAGCAGTTGCCTGACATTTTCAATGATACGTATTCTTTTTTTCTACCCCCCTCAGGTTTTTATTTAAATTTCAGTTAGTTCAGTGAAATACTAGTTTCAGGTATAGAATTTAGTGATTCATACAACACCCGGTGTTCATCACAAATTGTGCCTTCCTCACTCCTCATCAGTGAAACATTTTCTAATGACAAGTAAAGCACATCCGTGTGGTTTCTTTGAAAGAGTTTTTTTGTTCCACATTATTTAAGGATAAGACAGGCAGTTATTTGTAAACATCCATTTCAATAATTATTCATGATCTGATATCCATATGTTTTAGAAAGAAGAACTTTTGCATCTCTGGATCCTAAACCAGAATGTCAAACATGTATTGTTATACAATATGGAAACCAATTAAACAGAGATTAATTCATTACTTATGGTTTTATTCTGTTTGTCTTCCTTAGCTGCTCCTTATAAAAATAAGATTGACACATATCTTTCAGCACCTGTACTGAGTTATATTTCCCAGACATAACACACATGGGTGGAGTTCTTGTGGAATCCTTGTCTTATTTTCCGGTGTTATGGCCTTTCTACTGGTTTTTTCTTTTTGCTCTGGTTTCTTATCCTTGTTTGTTTGCTTTGTTTTGATTTGTTTTGTTTTGTTTTCTTAGTGCTTTGTAATGCCTCTCAAATTTTTGTTAAGCTATTTGATTGATTGACCTGTGGCATAATGCATTTGGAAGATAGAATTTAGAACTTCCTGCATCAGAATCACTTGACTAGAAATATTTAAGTGGGTCTCTTTCGTGTCTGGAACTTTCTCTCCATTGATGATCATATCCCATAAAATGGTTGAGAACATGGACTTTGAAGTCCCAACATACTGGGCTCAAATTCAGGCTCTGGATGTGGTCAAATTATGAGACCTCTTTGTATCTTTGTGTTGCCAAGTAGGAGGAGTAAGACTAGCTCCACCCTCATAGAAATGTTCATGATTATGAATGAATGTCAGCGCAGCATTCAGAGCACTGCCTGCCTCTGAGTAAATGCTGTATAAGGCTAGCTGCTTTTTTAGTAAGGTCATTCCAACCACCTTACCTAAAATGTCATTCTATCACTCTCTGTTCCTTTTCCCTGCTTTAGCTGACATCCGAGATTGTTTTATGTATTTATTGATCTATTGGTTAAGAGCCTGTCTCCTCCACTAGAATGTAATCTTCATGAAAACAGGGACTTTGTTCGCTGGTGTATTTTCAGATCCTGTAAAGTTATTCAGACCAATTTATGAATGAGTAGATATATATGCACAGGAAACTTTAATTATGTAAAATTATTAGCAGAATGACTGGCAGAACAAGTCTAAGAGCACATTTAGTTTCATGCTCTGTTCATTGGCTCTTCTAGTAAATAAATCAGCTAATAGTTATGAATAAGCCAGAAAAATAGCACGAATGTATGAGAAGGTCAAGACCATATTTGACACTCGATATATCTACCAAGAATATTTTAGGTGTGCTGAACATCTTTTTCCGATTTTTCCAAACTCTGTAGTCTAAGTAGTAGTGTCAGGATGAAATAAAGCAGAGGAAAAGGTCTGAAGAACTTTAATGGCCTGGGAACCATGCCCTTTCTGGCTTGCCAAACCAAAACCCAATGGGTGGATAGTCAGGTCCTTTCCCATTGACTTAGAGGCTATATTCAAAGATGATTTCTAAGCTCAAGTTATTGTTAACGCTCATTAAAATAAAATGATAATTTTATGGGTTTGAAATATGTTAGGACTGATTTTCTGATTGCGACCACTTGCCCCAGTGCCTACAACTTACATGGTCAATGTGTTAAAAGGGGAAGTATTGATGTGCATTTCCTCTGTGTTCAAACTATTCAGACTTTATGGGAAATAATAAAGCTTTACAGCTTGTTCTTCACAAATAGGATGCTAGGGACTTGCAGCAACAAGAGAAATCTATTTATTATTTTGTGTCAGAGTGATTTGGGCTATCTTCTGCTTTATGGACCCCCAGAGCTAATTGTTGCTTGGGGTGGAGAAGAAAATAGCATGATAGTGCTTAGAGAGAATTAATTTGCCATAAATAGAATTTCCTTTTGTTATAAGGAGGTAATTATCTGACCACTAGGCAGCGTAGTGCATTTCACTGTTAACCCTAATATTGCCAGATA
This sequence comes from Neogale vison, assembly GCF_020171115.1. NCBI lineage: Eukaryota > Metazoa > Chordata > Mammalia > Carnivora > Mustelidae > Neogale > Neogale vison. The sequence continues at coordinate 39,943,169 of NC_058098.1, forward strand.
GATGGAGTGAAGTCATAATCAGGTCTTTAGGACTTCTGACATAAAAGGCTTAAAAATATAGTTATAGTTTCCTGCTGAGGCATCATCCCTGTTTCTAGCATTTGTAGCTGCTTCTGTGGTTCTGAAACCATGACATCAGGTAGGAAAGAAAGAGAGAAAGAAAGAAAGATAGGAAGAGAGAGAGAGAAAGAGAGAAAGTTAAAGTGATGTGGGGGAAGGAAAAAAAATTGTAATAGCCTCCTATATGCCTTGGCAAGAATTACATAGTTATAGACATTCTCCTCCACCTCCTTCTCCCCAAATCCTCCTGAAAAATGGAAGAATATCTAGTGCGGCCCCTCCTTCAGCCCCACTCATATTGAATGTAAGTGTGTATTTATTTGTGAAGGCATTTAAGCCAGTCCTTCATGCCTTTCTGTCTTCCTATTTTAGAGAGCCAAGGTTTCAATTACCCATTCCAATTAGCTACTAAAACTGTTACTTTCTGGGGAAGGTATTTCTCTTCTCACTATTGGCTATTATAGCCTGTAAAGGGTGATCCTTAGTCTGAAGAAATGTGACTAAGTGGTCTGAACTGGTACACTGTCTACTGGTTCCAGCTCTTTTATAGCACTCAGAGTTTGCATCTACTACTGGGTAAGCAAAACCCAGTCTTGAGTTAGTGTCTACTTCTGTCAAGACCCCTTTGTAACCCCTGAGGGCTTCCTGCATCAGTCTCACTTACCAGCTGTGTTCAGGGGCTTCCCCCCAGGGAATCTGCTGTATAGCCTGCAGTCTCGTCTCTTCTGTTGGCAGACAGAACAATTCTTATCGGCATTTTGCCCCTGAGAGAGTGAAGCAGTGTGTCTAAATTCAGCCCAGCTCTGCATTGCTGCAGATACCCCTATATTCACTCATTCCATGGAGCCAAGTGAACTCCAGAAGCAAGTGTACAGGGCATATCTGCTTATCGATTCCAATCACCCTCTAAACCTGGAAGGTGGTTCTTCTGACAGGCATTGATGCATCCTTCAGATTTCTATAGTGATGTCCTCAGAACAGTGCCCCCCACATGGGCATCTCTTTAATAGGCCAGGTTTCCATTGCCTTACTGCCTGACAATATGGCCAGGCTATTGAACACTAGTTGGTAAAAAACAAAAACAAAGGCCTTTAAAAAAAAAATCATAAAGCAGTACCAAACTGATTTGTTTTTACCTTCTTCTAACAGAGTGGTTGCCGTCCAAACAGAATATTGTCCATTCACCTTGAAATTGCTGCCCACACATTAAGTGGCTCTTTGTTGGTTGGTTGAGAGCTGCTTATAGGGCACTGTCCAAGTGATGATAGAATTTGGCAGCTCCTCATGCAGCTCTGAAGTTAATCCTAGGGGAAAGGAAACTCCCTGCTCATGAATATCTTCCCCTTGCATTCTCCCTGTAGCATGTTTCTGTTTTATTAGGGAACTTTTCTGGGCACTGCCCTCCCCATTAGAGTATTTCTCTAACATTATCCAACACATTATGTGTATTTCAGGCTTCAAGATTATTTTCTGTCTTTCAGTCATAGAGGTAATTTCAGTTAATATCTAATAGCAAGCTAGTAATTTTCCCTCAAAAGGAAATTCTTGAGTCCAGAGTCCCATAGCTATCTCCGGAAGGGATTCACTACCAGCTTTTGCCAAACCTCTGGTCCATACTCCACATAGGGATATTTTATAATAAAGAGAATTTGTTCTTATCAGCACTCTAGTTCTAATCTATGCCATGTGAGCCTGGGCAATTTTATCTGTTTCCATTTAGCAGTTCTGATTAATACTGCTGGAGTCACAGATTTATAAACCTTCTCTTTTATAATACTAGGTTGGAGAAAGCATTCCCTAGACAGATACTGTGTCCATCCCCATAATACATTCAGATAGTAGACATGTAGCCACTTTATACAAAGACTGTTCAAACATGTCAATTCTCCTCTAAACAGCTTAATCCCATCAACCCTTACCGTTCCATTATGATTTCAATAACAGGTTTTTGTTTTACAATATGAGATGTGGAAAATGTTCCTCAGTGAGACATTGTAGCCATTCCTGTAAACCATTCAGGTTAAGATACAACTTCTTCACATAAAGCATGTTTAAATATTCCAACTTTCATAATCCTATCGTTAAATTTTTATATTCTCTAAATCTAAATGTAGTCTACTTCCAGGCTTCACCAGTGGGTTTTGGTACCATAGTTCTTGTGGCTTTCCTATCTAGGGATCCCAGTAACTTCTCTTCACCTCTGACCATTTTAACCACCCATATATATATATAAGGCCTTGGGTCCCCAGTAAAGAGTTGAGATAGATTATCTTACCTTTTTGGTCAATCTTTATCTTGACTGATCAGCTTGAATATTGCACCATGCCATTCGAGGTCTGATTTTTTATTGTCATCTTTGCCTTCTGGCTTTAAAAATTCCTCAAAATTAGAAGATATAGACTCATTTGGGGCCTTTTGATGTTGGAGGACCTGCAGGGAGCCCCAGTCTTCAATAGTGCTTTATTAAGACCTTTGTTTCAACCTCATCAATGTCCATGTTATTCATCCCTTTTTTTTTTTAAGATTTTATTTATTTATTTGACAGACAGAGATCACAAGTAGGCAGAAAGGCAGGCACAGAGTGGGGTGTGGGGACTGTGGGGGGGCAGAACAGACTCCCTGCTGAGCAGAGAGCCGGATGCAGGGCTTGATCCCAGGACCATGAGATCATGACCTGAGCCGAAAGCAGAGGCTTAACCCACTGAGCCACTCAGGCACCCTTCATCCCTTTTCTTAATAACCATCTAAAGAGGGACACCTGGAAGTCTCAGTTGCTTAAGTGTCTGCCTTTGGCTCAGGTCATGATCCCAGGGTCCTGGGATAGAGTCCTGCATAGGGCGCAGGTTGGTGGGGGAGTCCATGCTCTGCAGGGAGCCTTTTTCCCCTCTGCCTGCCGTGCCCCCCTGCTTGTGCGCTCACACATGCGTGCTCGCTCTCTCTCTCTCTCTGACAAATAAATAAATAAATCCTTAAAAACAAAAGACAGCTAAAGATTTCTACCCTGCCAGGATTCCACTCTTTTTTTTTTTTTTTTTTAAAGATTTTATTTATTTATTTGACAGAGAGAAATCACAAGTAGGCAGAGAGGCAGGCAGAGAGAGAGAGAGGGAAGCAGGCTCCCTGCTGAGCAGAGAGCCCGATGTGGGACTTGATCCTAGGACTCTGAGATCATGACCTGAGCTGAAGGCAGCGGCCCAACCCACTGAGCCACCCAGGGGCCCCCAGGATTCCACTCTTGATTGTCCCCTTTCTTTTTCCTTTATTTTACCACTATCAACATTTACTATATTTACCCCATTCTTAACCATTTAAAAAATGCTCCCCATGCTAGGAAAAGTCCCTTGACTCTTCCCTCTGCCTCTCTGCATTCTCTTGTTGATTAATCTAGTATTTTTATTAGCATCTGTAAGGCCCAGGAGGAGAAGCTGAGACAGCAAATTTGATAAGGTTTCTCAGATTGTTGCCTGCTATTGTAGCAGTAAGTGGGTGCCCATGCAGGAAAAACCCCCTTTAACTTCAGAATTTACCATGACCAGGATAATGGGCATATTCAGTGGGTGGATGTCCCAATTGTCATAAAACTCGTCCTACATGGCTTGTATATGACGCATATAAACTCTTTCATCTGGAATGTTCCACGTGACATAGGGGGAGTTGGACAGTCCCCTTTCTCAGACTCCACAGATCTTATGGTAGATTTCATCCAATATATCAGGCTGGCTGTTACCTTGGGTATAACTTGGTGTGTAGCTGGATCATATAGAGCCACCTGTGACTATTCTACATTGAGCTGTGAGTCCTGAACCAACCTAAACATGTTCTTGTACACTGCAACATTCAAAACCGAAGACCATGCTCCTAAATTATTCACTTTCACTGTCTATTTTAGTAAAGATTCTTCAGGAAGCTGATGACATAGATCCACAAAATAAGACAACTCCTTCACAGAATACATGCTGGTTTCAGTAGTTGCTTGGTTTTGTCCTCTTCCCCACCCCCAACAATGACCACCTTCTCAGTAACCACAGGTACTTTTGTTGTCCTGGTATAATTTTTCCCTTTGTAGGCATCTGTGAAGCTAGCAGCCTTTTCACCACTGACCAGCTAAAAGTTGAGGTTCCATGACCATTTCTTCAGGTTTGATAATTTGCTAGAAGAGCTCACAGAACTCAGGGATACACTTTACCTACTATTACTGGTTTATTGTAAAGGATACAATTCAGAAACAGTCAAATGGAAGAAATGCAGAAGGCAAGATATGGGGTACATGGAGCTTCCCAGTACCCAGTGTGATCAACCTGGAAATATTCTAAAGTCTGTTGTTTAGAGCTTCATTATGTAGGCATGGTTGGCTAGATCACAGGCCATTGGTGATTGACTGGATCTCTAACCCTCTGGCCTCCTTAGAGTTCAGAGGGTGGGGCTGACCGTTTTAAGCCCCTAATCACGTGGTACTCTGATGACCAATCCTCCCATCCTGAAGCTATTTAAACATCACCTCTTTAGTTATAAACTCAGGTATGATTAAAAGGGGCTTGTTATGAACAACAGATGTTTCCATCACCCACATTACTAGGAAATTCCAGGGGTTTTAGAAGCTCGGTGTCAGGAAATATATATATATATATATATATATATATATATATATATGATAGTCATCAGTCTCACAACTTAACTATATTGATGCAGAAATATGCTTAAGAACAGATGTTTATAATATGTATCTTCATATCTACATGAAAATTAATTTCTATCTCCCAGAAGGACCCAATTTTACCACAGAACTTTAAATCTGGAAATTAGGGTTAACTTGTTCTTGCATTAAAAGCATATTATGGGTATTTTTTGAGAGATGAGATTTAACCATGACTTTTGTGTGTGGAATATATACTCATACACTGTAGTTTGAGGAAAAGTTATTTTTAGCACCTTATATTCATATATATATATATATATATAGATCCTAGGTGCTATTTTTAAGCAAGATGCCATATAATATTCAATTACAAAATATTATATTCTTGGTTTTATAGAACTGTTTCAAAAATTTAAATAATAGAAACTTTAGATCTTAAGTATCTAGTGTAGGCAAAACAAAAGTTCCATTTGTAAAGTTAAATATCACTCAACTATTCAGTTATTCTTGGATGTAGATGGGTAAGCTTGTTCTTTTACAGTTAGACCATATGGTGTTCATTTATTTTTTCTGTGATAGATGTGCCAGATAGCCAAAACCTTTGCTATGTACCTTAGGGGGAAGGGGATCTGTGATATGTGTACTTATTTTATGCCTTTCTCTCCATGTTGTACAGAATATATTTAAATTGGGCAATTTAAATACATTTAAATTGCTTACAGTAGTAAAATATATTTCCTTCAGTGACTGTTGGTACTTTTTGATGCATGCTGATTTGGGTTCTGACACAGTCATAATCTACATACCAAACATATGCTTTTAGCTTTCAAAACAGAAACTGGCGCTGTTAGAGCTGTGGGAGTAAGTTGGTTTGCCAAAGCAGTCTCTCCTTTTTCCTCCCTGGAGAAAGGGCTTATCACTGATGGCCTAGGGGCCCTTGTCTCAAACTTCTGAGTGGAGTTTCCAATTAATAAATACATCCTGTAGCATGGCAAACATTTCAGACTCCAACTCATCCTTTCACTTGCCTTCTATGAGAGACTGTGATCATGAGGCCAACAGTTGACAAAATAAACAGTAAACCTACTGAAATGTTGATGCTTAAAAATGTACAAAATTTAAGTGGAAAACAATGTCATTAATTTTACCTTTGCAATGTATAGACAAATGAGAAGTATATAAATAATGATTTCAATAGCCACGAAGCACTCAGGTTTTTCTTTCTACCTTTTGCATCTCTGTATGTCACTGGTATCTGCGTATGTTTTGTGGATCTTTTCTACCTATGACTTTCTGGTATTTCAACTGTAGGGCTTCTATGATTAGTTCACCTTCTCATACTTTCATTCTATCTTGACTACTCTCAAATGAAGGCTTTTGAAGGTCTTGTATGTTCTGTCTGTCAACTCCTCAACATCTGTACTTCTAAAATATGCTGTTGGATTCTTGATTACTGTGTCCTTCAGGCTTGTCTCATAGGGTAATGCCACTTGACTGAAAAGTCCTCTTGGTAATCCAGTAATTAAATCCTTTTAGTTGGGCCCAAGAGAGATCTCTTGGGCTGAACTGCACTGTATAGTAAATGACATCATAATGAGGTTTTACCTTATTTGTTACATGAATGAATGGGGATGTTGCTGTTGCAAATTACTAGTATTTGATGCTGTAAAGCAAGCCTGGGTGGAGTGAGAGCTAGTACAATCATGTCTTCTTATATTGATTGTATCAGTGTAGTAAAGGTAGTTTCACTAAAAGGAGAAACACCCTTGTAAAAGAACATGTCAGGCAGTTTCATGAAGCAGACTGATGATCGTTCTGTATGTCACTGAGTTCTGAGTCTCAGGCCCTATTGTAGATACTCCTGCAGTAGTACCTCATCTTTATCTTCAAAGTAACGCTGTGTGAGAGATAATGTTATCATCCCCATTTTATGCATGAGGAAAGTCAGACACCAAGAGGTTAAATAACTTTTCTAAGATCTCACACCTGGTAAGAGTGGAGTGAGGATTCAGACTCAGGAGGTCCTGCTCCATAGCTCTGCACTCATAAATTTTATGATTTTATCTCCTCCTTAGGCATGGACATTTGCTTATCGATGAGTTAATCTTATTGATCTTATTTCTCTTTGATTTCCTTCCCTTTTTAATGAAAGTTGATGATTATATTTAGAAAGCTTTCTTTGTGTAACTTAAATATGTTTAAGCTCAGAAAAGTACTGAGAAAAATAACAAGTGTGCATGCATCAACTACCAATAATTTAAACTGTTAACTTCTTGGCCTCTTTATTTCCACTCACTGTTTTTTAAATTAAAAAAAAAAAAAAGACATTTTTGACAAAGTTCTTCTCCTTAATCCCACTCCTTTCTTTCCTCTTTCTCATTCTTTGCCCAGAACAACCACTACTAACAGCTGGCTATAAAACCTTCTAGACTATATTTTTTATATTTCTACCACAGATATAGAAATAACAAACATTATACACTATACTTTTATGTGTTTAAATGTACACATAAGGCCTCATGTCATACAGACTATACTGTTTCTTCACGTTTTCATCCAATATTATATTTTTAAACCTCTCCATAGTGATTTATCTAGCTATAATTCATTTTTAGCTGCTGTATTTAATTCTGTCTTATTGATACGCCATATTTTTCCTATCAAGGTTGATTAGGTGGTTTCCAATATTTTCCTATTATAAACAATGCTGAGACCTCTTTTGACTCATATCCATGTGCCTCCTCAAGTGGATTCCTGGCCGGGAGGGCGATGCGCTATTCTTTAGCAGTGAGCATAAGACAGCAACAATTAGAGAATTAAAGGAAAGAATCAGCAAGTGCATTACTATGAGACAGTAATTAATAATAGATTATACTGTTAACAGATCATCTGTGTCCATGCTTTTTGAAGTCTCGACAAATAAATGGGAGGTTTATGTGAGGTTGGATAAAAGGAACTCAACTAAAAGGGAAGAGACCTGGATTTTCTCCCCAGCTGTGCTCTAACCTAGTTTTATGTCATAAAACAATATATTAATGGACTCTGAATCTCATTTTTCTCAGCCAAAGATGGGAAATTTTTGTAGTAGATTTCTTTCTTATTTTTTCTTCTAGCCCTAGACTCTCTGAGTTAAGGCTTAGCCAGGTTTTCTTTAATGTTAACACACCCACTCAGCATTGAACTAAATGATCCACAGGCCTAACCAAGTCTGCAGGGTATCTCTAAGCTTCCCCTGAATAGGGGACCCATTCCGAACTCCAGAGTTCCAGGCATTTGGTCCTTTTGGTCCCTCAGCTTCTTACTCCCTTTCCCACTGTAAATACTTTGGCTGTCTTGGAGAGAGGCAGAGTTCCTGGACGGGGCAATTGTGAACCATGTGACTCTCAGATTCCTCAAGGGGCAGCAGGCTTCAGTTATCTTCAGTGGTATCTGACCTGATACCACACTGTTGATTGTCCCTTTCCTTCTTCTGCCTGATTCCTCCTCCCTTGACCATTATAATCTGAGTTTATCTCAGGGACTTAACAGGGGAAACCCAAATAAAGATATGCATCTATTGAAATCTTGTCTCTTCTTCTACCTCTAGCCCAATTCCATAGATTTCAAAGGTTCTTCCCAACCTACTGGAGTTCCTGTTCCTAAAGCTGCTGTGGACCCTCAGGGCATTTGTCGTTTGAACTAATTAATACAAGACTGCATGGGATTATTCATGTTCTTACCCTTGTGCCCCTCCTCCTTCCAATCATAAGATGAACTGCCAAAAATCAGGAACTGTTTTCTTGTGTTGCTTTGGTTTTATTTTTAATGTTCCTCGGCACCTAGGTTGGACCTAGCACAGAATATACTACATGTAGTAAGTCCTCACTGAATGAATAATGTCATCCTAATAGGTCCATACCCCCCGCCCCAGGCCAGATTTTGTGGATGTCAGGCATCTCTTCTCTCTTCTTCAGTTTCTTTGCCTTTTAATTAACTTTCCATTAGACTTCTAGTTCCTGGTGACCTCCTGAGGGCCTGGCAGTCAGAAGGTTACAGACTGGACTATCCAGTTTGTTACAGGGGTAATACATAAAGAAATACTCTTTATATAAATACTATATAGTATTTATTTGCTTTCTTTATCGCTCTGTGATCTTCCATGAAAGCTTCTGAACTCTGGAAAGATCAGGAAGCTCATTCCACATGGCTGCCACCTCAATCTTTTAGAGGCTGATTGGAATTATGCACAGTTCTCCATGGTCACACGTTTCATACAGAGAGGAATAAACAAATGTGTAAAATCTTGCATCTTAGATAAATGAAATACTCTTTCTGGTCATACTTCCAGAACACTTCAGACAAATTGGCAGAACTAAGTGGCAATACAAGTGTGTGGGGAAGTAGCAATTTGAATTTTCAATTTTTATCTAATACTTTTAATTCTAAATTTAGCCATAGTGTTGTTTTATTGTCAAAATTATATAAATTTAAAAACAAACCCAAATATTAATGCTTCCAAATGTTTTGCTTCAAATATTTTTGCCACATTTTCCCCATGAGATGAAGTCTCCATTAATTTTCTTTGTTTTCTCTCTCTCTCTCTCTCTTTTTGGAATCTACCTGATAGAAATACAAATTGTTAAGGTTTAAAATTCTGTTTTATTTTGGTTAAATATTTCATAGGGTTAAAAGCTGGTAGATAAATTCAAGTGAGTGAAACTGACAGCTTATAGTTTTGTTTAGCAAATGACTACTTCTCCTTAACTTAAACGCTATGGCTCCAGTTTTTACTTCCTTTGTGAAATGAGGACGAGTACTGTGGCCTCTCTCTTTTAAGACTCTCAGCAACTGAGGGCATTATTACTTATTGCAGGAGTTTGAAAACTAGAAAACTTTGCCCCCCATCTCAACAGTGTAGCATTCTTTTTGTCGTTTGTTTGAACCTGTTTAGCGAGTATTGATTTTGGAAAATATATTCCCAGAAGCTTATTTCTTGAATTCAGTTCTTTTCAAACTGTGCACAACCTGGTCGGGCAGAAGAGGCCTCCCCATTTGCTCTGCTTTATTCTTCCTAAATTGACTTTATCACTGTCCCTTCGGTTGTCTCCAGAGTTCACCACAGATGATCTCCTTTTGTTGGCAGGAGGCAAGCAGCGCAGAGACTGCAGGACACAATTGCTGAAAGGTTCCTCTTTCAATTCAGGTTTCATTCTAATTTTAACTTATTTGGTGCTGTTGTGGAAAAGCTGTTTGCCCGAAATAAGGAGAATAAATACATGATACCCTATATAAGGAGTTTACAAAGTAGGATGCAGAAATCTAGGAGCTAAAATTTAGATCTAAGTCACAAATTCTGTTTTCTTCTTTCCCTCTTTCCTTTTTATTCTCCTGTTTCTCCCAGTTGGTAGGATGGACAGTGTTGGCAAGAGTGAAAGAAGAGGAAGATGCCAGATTTTATACATTTGTTTATTCCTCTCTGTTTGAAACACGTGACCATGTAGAACTGAGTGTAATTCCAGTCAGTCTCTGAAAGATCAGCTGAGGTGGCAGCCACGTGGAATGAGCTTCCTGATCTTTGCAGAGTCCAGAAATTTTCATGGAAAAGCATTGAGAACAAAGGCCTACCCCTTGCCCAGGAGACCCATAGGGACAGGTTCCAGTAATTTTGTTGAGGTTCCCTAAAATACAGCCAAGATATACTCATTCTAAATATGAAAAAATCTGAATAAAATTCTGTACTTTGTTACATACATATTACATCTTAATATTTCCACAGAAGAGCCTCCGTTTTCCTTCTGAAGATATAAAGGCTGGCACTGTGTTTCTATTAGGGAGAGGAAATGGATCACTCTCACCTGCCTTCCTAGATCTGTTTTGATTTTTGATTTTATTGTAGTTTTCAGTGCTGAGCCCCTTCCAGGGTGGGAGTTTGCTTCCTCCATGAAGCTCAGTCACCACAGACACAAAGATCAGAGTGAATTACCTACTTCTCTCAGCACTGGGTTCAGACTCAGCAGACGCTTTTTTTTTTAACTTTTGACTGGAAACTTGTAACCAAACCACATACATATAGATAAATCTGATGAAGATCATCTCAACTATTTGTTCAAACAAGTCATAGGCCCACACAAGAGAAAGCTGAACTTCTCTATCATTAGCAGTTCATACATAGATCAAATATTCAGTTGTGTATTGTGTATTATCTTAGATTCTACATTAAAGAATGATAATAGCATTGGAGTTACTAAAAATGCTCATATGTCTAACAACTAGAAATTCCCAGTTACATGAAGGCAATATAGCTTAGTGGTAAAGAACTCTCTAGATTTGGAAACTTTGGTTTGAGCTTTGTATTTTCATGTAACCAGCTTTATACACTTAGGAAATTACTGAGCTCTAGACTTTAGTTTCCTCATCTATAAAATACACACATTAGAAATATTCACAGGATTAAATGAGATACATGTGTGACATTTGCCACAGTACCTGAAACTTGGTAGACATATTGATATTTCAGTCACTTTCCTGCTTGTTATGACACTGCATCTTCCTGACAGCCTTGTTGTGTAATATATACCAGAGGCAGAAAATTTTTTCTGTAAAGGGCCAGATAATAAACATATTTGGTTTTGTGGACCATTCAGTTTCTGTTGTAGCTTAGTCCTGCCCCTGTAGTGTGAAAGAAGCCAAAGACAATATAAAGGAAGGGATTCATCTCTGTTCCAATAAAACTTTATTTACAAAAACAGGGGGCACACAGATTTGACTCCGGGACTGTAGTTTGCTGATTCTTGGTAACTCCCTATTTGCTACTATCTGAATTTTATAAATAAGAACATGGAAACAGATTGTTAGGAGATTGCCTATAATCCCATTGTTAATTAGTGGTATATGTCTAAATAATATATATTGTTATGTTTCAGTATAAGGCTTTCCTGCAGTTTATGATGGCCATTTCTTATCTAATGATCACCTACATTGCCTGAGAAAGACTGGTTGCATTATTGGTTAGAACATGGGGTTCCTATGAGCATTCTGTTTTTACTTTGTTTTATGGCCAAGTCTTCAACTTCAGATTTCTAGACAAACTTCTTGCTAGCATGTAAATCCATCATAAGAAGGAACTGGCAAAGGCAAATACCTATACCAGTCCTAACCAAGGTTATGTAGAGGAATGAAGAGCCCCAAATCTGTTTTTAAGACTTATTTCTAGTTGTAATAACACTTAGAATGTATTTCTGGGTTCTGTATCTTTAAAAGAAAGGGCTAATTTGGGGGGATATGGACCAAAATACTGAAAATTAAAAAAACTCTTTAAGGTACATTTATGGAGTAAGTTCTAACTTTAGAGTTTTGGGGTTTTTTGCTTTTGTTTTTGTTTTTTTCCTTGGTCTAAAAGACATCCCTAGGGGAGAGCATGAAGTTTTTGGCTTCAGCAATGTCTTTTACACATGGTTCTAGGATACACATTCATACATACGCTTTCATACATACGCACACTCAATTTCCTCTTGTCTTTCGGTCTCTCGTCTTACATACACACACTCACACGTGAAGTAAAGAGGGTATCTGGGTGTCTAAAAGCAAATATTCTCTAAAATCTCAGAGTCTCCTTTTTAGAGATTGCCTCAAGCTATTATCTGATTCAATTTGTATGTATTTGGATTCAAACTGAATAGGCTTGGCATCAAATTTCTCAACCTACCACAAATTAGAAACAATAAATAGGGAAAAGAATATTGTTAGTAAAGGGTTACTGTCTGGAGCTGGAGGTGAGCTGATGTTTGTATCCCAAAGGAAGTAACCAGAAAATTGAAAAGCCATACTATGATACTCTGATTATTTAACAGAAATATTCAAGTATCTTTTAGGATTATGTTGCTCTAGAGTTCGAAGAATTAGAAATTTTGGCCCTTAACATCTAAAACCAGTTTTCTGGAAATTCACTGAAGTCTAACTCCACTTTTTCAAAAGTTGCATAAATATGTTACAGTCTAAAATTCACCTTTTTATCATGATACCAGCGTCCTGGGATCGAGTCCCACATTGGGCTCCTCACTCGGCAGAGAGCTTTCTTCTCTCTCCGCCTCTGCTTGCCACTCTGCCTGCTTGTGCTCTTCCCCCCCTACCCCCGTCCCCCTCTCTCTCTCTCTCTCTCTGATAAATAAATAAATAAATAAATAAATACAATCTTTAAAATTCACCATTTAAAACACATTTCCCAATTGATCTGCTATGTTTGTGTTCATTTTTATATTTCTTTATACCAGATAGAGTTAGAAATAGCTCTTTACTCAGCTGAATGATGTTGGATCTAATGTAAAGAAACAGTATAGGACAAATCTAGGAACAGCAGCAGTCAGAAGAAAATTGACAATTTGATGAGGCAAAGTACCTTGAATACCTCTGAGAATGAGGAAGTAAAGAAGACCTGGAATGGCCCAAGCAGAGGCTTTAGCTATACTTAGTTGATAAAAATGGATACCACAATCAATAGGAAAACACAGCCTGTGTTAGGGCTGGGGATGAAGCGTTCCCCATCTCAACACGTATTCCCACTTTATCTGCTCAGTCTTGGGCTGATAACAGCCAATAAATATTCAATAAGCCTCTTTAACTGAACTTGTAAGACATGAAGTTGAATGCCTTAAATAGCGTTTTAAAAATCAAGTTCCCAGTAAGGGTGCAGTAAATATTTGGTTTGCAATTTCATCTTGTATAGTGGGGAAAAAAAGAGATAAGCATGGGGCTCATTGCCATATATGTAGAATTCCTAAAATAGTTATTGCTTTAATAAATACTCGCAGAAGAGCAGCTCATGTTTCAGGTTTTCTCATGTTATTGACTGAGAGACTCCCTTCAGGGAAAATTGAAAAGTTAAGATGTTTTTTAACATGATTCAGAAATACAGTTTACTTGGCATACTAGGTTTGACCCTTGTTTCTACCTCTCTGGGACATTCTCTCCTCACTGCCATTTTGTTTTCTGTTGCTTTGTCCCCCACAATGCAACTTACTATACTTTTATATTATTTAGTTTCATTTTTACCACCTTAACTATTCATTCATTAATTCTTATTGCCAGTACTTTAAAAAACTTCCTAAGCAAGCAAATGTCATTGTGCTCAGTAAGTATTTTTCATAATTGATAATCCACTCTCTGCCTCCACATCTAGGCAGACAATTGTTTCTAAAGGTGGGCTCCTCATAGCCTTCTCACCTAAGGGCTCACAGTCTCATTGTTGATCAGCTTCTGCCGTCTGTCTGAGAGGGTTCCAGATTAGTATCTCCCAAATGGAGAGATTGTCCTACCCAGTGTTTTGGAGTTAAAGTTGAAGGAGAGCATGCAATCATTTTTATCTTTAGCTGAATTAAACCCAAGTTTAGTACCAGGTTATAAATTCGAGCTGAGACTTGCTTGTACTCTAAGAATTTGGGAAAGTTGCTCAGATTTCTCTGGAGTGGGTTACAAGTTTTCTTCTTGAATGTTTGTTCCGAATAAACAACCATCCTTGATTTACTGGAGTTTCTTGCTAAAGCATAATTACAGCTTCTAAACAGTCGTTTTGACATCAATTTCAGCTTTTTTTTTTTTTAATTGAAAGAAAAGAGGAATGAATCATGTCTTCATCTTCATTCTGTAGTTCTTGAGGAATAATTTTCAGTGGTGTTAAAGAAGTTAGAAACACCAAAGTTGTTTATTATATAGGTTTTGCAAAAGCAGAATGTATGAATTATTAGTCATGTTGAAGAAACTCATTTTTCTTGAAACATTGAAAGATGTTATTAATCCTAAAGACTAGGTATATTGTCAGAGACTTAACAAATATAATTAGCCTCCCTGTTACAAATGGGGTCCATATCCATCATGAGGTTTCTTCATATTCCTATCAGAACTGACCTAGTATTTGTCTGCATGGTCAGTGAACTAAATGGGGTCGGTAGCCCTAGTCTTGCTCTCTGGCAAGTCTCCTGTCCCTTTCTGGTAACTCCTAAACTCCTCTCCTCCCCCAAGTATTTCCACTTGACTTACTGAAACAGTTGCATTGTTCTTTCCCCAAATCCCAAGCATTCCCCAGAGAGCTGTTTTCACTTTCTGTAGAGCACTTACAGTTTATCTCTGTAAGAGAATAGTTTTTGAGTTTGGCACTTGGTCTATTTATTTTTCATTCTAATAGGAATCACTTTGGAGCTAGCTAAGCCACCTTTAGTCGGCCACTTAAGTGCTGCCCAGACCTCTTCCATCTATATGAAGCACTCACTTTTTCATGTCAGAAGTTTAATGAAACTAGAGAATTCTTTAAAATAACAATAATAATGAAAGACTAATAGATTCAGGGAAATTTTATGTATATCTTTTCCAGGTTGGGTCTATTTTGCTAAAATTTTGAGGGTTTTATTTTTTTAATATGCTCCCGGGTTAGAATCATATAAATTAGTCAAATGTCTATCTCTTTGGGTTGGAAGTACACATTGACTTCATTCCTACACTTCTATATAGAGAAATTATTTTTAATGGAATTTATGTGGCTGAATGCCAGTGATACATAAAAATTAATATGCATTACTTAAATTAATAGGTATATTGGTAAGCAGTCATATAGTAGTGTTTGCTTGTTTTCATGTGACATTAAATATTGCATATCTAAAAAGTGATCAATAAGGACAATTGGAACTGGTCAGCATTCTCTCTGTTTCTCACTCCTGATACATATGGAATGCCTTGCATACCTACATTTCTTAAGTGAATAGTCCTTGTTGGGACTTTTTAGAGAAGCTAATATCAAATGGGGCCAATATTGATTAGACTATTTTACCACTCTTCAGTACAGGAAGGTTACAAATAAACTTTATATGTTGGTTTCAGACTTTGCACTGATTCAAAAAGATTTTAGAGAAAGGCCAACCTTTCTTGTTTCTTGGGATTCAGAAACTTTTTTGTGAGTTTGAATTGTCACTGTCTCCTAATCTCTCAACTGTTTTTTTTTTCCCCCCTCTTGCTTTCTAATCTTACTCAGTTTGACTGTGGGGAAGAGAATACAATAGAGGGATTAATGGCTCAGTACAGAGATGTTTGCTTACTGGACAATAGAAAAGGGAATTTTGTAGAAGTTCTTACTCTTCCTGTTTACATTCAATAATGTAACCGTATACTGAAAAGGTTGTCAGTGGTGGTTGTATTTTTCCAATTGTGATTTCCAAAGTCTCATTGTTAGGTATTCATCAAAAAAAGAAAGGGAGAAAGAAGAAAAGAAAAAGAAAAAAAAAAAAGTATAGTTGAGAAGTCACTGCAGTTACAAAATGAGACTAAAGGAAGAACTAAAAGAAGTGCATGTACACACATTTGGCTGAACTTGCACATGAAATGCATTTACATACATAGAGTAGAGGCGATGAAAAGAATTGAGGAGAAAGTATTCACTCTTTTGGGGAATAGTAATGACCACACAGGTTTCTCAGTGCTATCTTTACATATAATATGCTGGGTAATAGCTATGACTATCCCCATCTTTCTGATGAAGACATAGAATCTTAGAGAGATGAGGAACTGGTTAACAATCTCTTAGAACATAAGTGGGTGAGCCAGGACTTGGACCCATATTATTTGTGACCCCAAAATCTCTTTTTTTGTTTATTGGAGAAACCAGTCATTGGGAAGTCATGGTTGATATTACTCTGGAAATTTTGCCACATGTTATTCTGTGAATTTTGCATACCTGATTAGAGTATGTGTAGGCCTCCACAACTCCTCCCTTCCAACACAGATAAAGGTAAAGCATATCTCAGAGCGAAGTTTAAGTCATGCTTATCTACGGAAAACCTACAAATGTACAAAGCATTGTGCAGGTACCAAGTAAAAGCAGAAAGAAAGAAATACATGGCATATGCCTTGTCACCAGCACATTATTAAGGAGATGAAATGATAAAACATATGCATACAAAAAGCTAAAGACAACTCTTACTAATTAATAATTTGACATAGCAGAACGAGTCATGATTAATTGCCCAATAACATGCAATGTGTGTGAAAGAAGTTGAGTGATCTGTATTGGACTGTGTAGTGCTCTGGGAATTCTTTTTTTTTTTTTTTTAAGATTTTTATTTATTTATTTGACAGAGAGAGAGAGAGGGAGAGAGGGAACACAAGCAGGGGGAGTGACAGAGGGAGAAGTAGGCTCCCTGCTGAGCAGGGAACCCCCCCCCGCCCCCCCACGCCAAGCAGGGCTAGATCCCAGGACTCTGGGATCAGGCCCTGAGCCAAAGGCAGACGCTTAACGATTGAGCCATCCAGGCGCCCCTGGTCTGGGAATTCTTAATAGAAAATAAGGAAGGTATTTAATCTGGATGGGAATGGATGTGCAGAATTTAGGAAGTAAGGACAAAGGTAGGAGGTTAATTCAGGCCAGAGCACAAGTGTAAAGAGAGGCAGCACAGCAGGAGACAGAGGTTATCCCAAGTGGGTCCAAGAGCAAAAACAAAAACGAGGAGATAAGCAAACCACTTTGGATAAAGAAAAACTTAGACAAGTAGAAAGGAGAGACGTGAGCTAAAAAATAGGTAGAAGTCACATTATCAGTCTTTGAGTGCCAGCACAGACTGAACCTATTGCTCTGAAGGTGAGGCAAAGGGACAGAAATAGGAAGATTACCTAGAGTTGTGCTTTAAGAAGAGTATTCAGGCACTGGAGGAGAGAGGTGAATGTCGATGACACATGTGTAGCTCTACTGCAGTGGGGCAGACCCTGAGCTCACTGTGTCTACTTTTCACCACGGCTGCTCAGCCTGCTGCATACAAAGAGCCCCCACCTCATCTGCCCATGTACTCACCTCACAGTGGCCAGAGTGATCTTTGTTATTCATCAATTGCTTGTCACCGCTCCACCCCCAGCAAAAACTCTATGGCCTATAATAGTATTATTTTCATTTCTGTGTCCTACCCTTAAACATGGCCTACAAGATGTGGCTTTCCATTCTCTCTCTGGTCTTATCTTTCACCTTTCTCACTCTTTTTCTCAAGGCATGTTGGATTAAAAAAAAAAAAAATAGTATCCTCTTCTTTGTGTTCATCATGCTCCCTCCCATGGTAGGTCCTTTGCATATAATATGTTCGTTTCCTGAAATGCTCTTCGTTTTCCTCACTGTCTTGTCAATTCCTACTTATCTTTAGATCATCCAATTCTTCTTTCAAGACCTCCTTGACTAGGGTCAAATCCTTTCGTGGGAGGATCTCATAGCCCCATATATCTCTCTCTCCTTTGTTACTTTTATTATATATGCAATTTTTACCTTTATCTGATTATTTGTTTACTGTTGGGTTTCCCCCAAGGACCACAGGTTGGTTTCATTTTGCACTCAAGTTCAGAATCTAGCACATGCTTAGTCTATAGTAGACTCTTACTAAATACACAGTGTGTTTGCATGGGGGGGGGGATTAAAATCTAAGATGTTTTAAAAATTTCTGTATTTGAAGGCTTCAGTTATTTGAAATGTTATTATTTTTAAATACCTCTTGGGATTGGCTTTTTAAAAAGGGAAATGTTATATAATTAGCAGTAGCATTATATTCTCAAATTATAGGCTGATCATGTTAGCAATAGGGCTGAGGTTGCAGTTTTTGGGCTGTCCCACATCCTTCTAACCTAGACGTCAGCAAACATCCTGCTGGGATGTGAAGTTGCACCGAAATGCCCAGAACCTCTGGAGAAAAAAATATGGCCCTATTTCCAATCGTCCCATCCACTCAGACATTGTCAAGCTTTCTGAGCCTTCGGAGAATGAAAACAAGGCAGGATTTCTAGTTTTTACAGATTTTAAAGTAAGGCTTAGGGTCTGTTAGACAAAAGGGAACTACTTCTGTTGTAGTTTTAAGTTAAACAAACTGAGGGTGAGAAAACACAGAAATCACTCAACTTGGAATTCACTTTAAAGACAACCCAGCCACAACTGCATTATTCAGGATCCTTATTCTGCTAAAACAGAAAAATGATACTTACCCAATCAGGATGAAATGTCAGTCTAAGAGGAAGGTAATGTGAAACTTTCATAAATCATCCAAACACCAAGAAATCTGTTACATTCTGATTTCCAACCTGCTCTGTTGCTGTGAAAACTCACGCTCATAACTCAGCTTTCTGAACACTACATATTCATGTAATCATAATTATTTCTGAAAGTTGGACTCTGCAGTGAGATGAGGGAGTTTTCCTTTAGTCTGCTTAGAGTTTTTTTCCAAATAAAAACAGCCACATTATAAGGCCATGATCTTTTGGAATGATTTTGCTTTACTGTATAGAAATTTCTCTTCGTGATTTAAACAGAAGACATTTTTTACATGAGGTGGAAGTTGTCTTGGGACATGTCCCTATGGTGTTTGCTAAATTAAAGGCCATCTTTTCAGGCCCATCCTTTATTTTATTTTATTTTATTTCAATAGTTTGCTGGCAAAATCAAAGACCTTGCTTCATTACCCTTGCAAGGTGGAGCAGAACTGGTAGGATGATCACAGGGGAGTGAGCAGGATCCAGCATTTCTTGAAAAGACCATTTCCATTTCATTGGCAG
Organism: Neogale vison; assembly: GCF_020171115.1. Taxonomy (NCBI): domain Eukaryota; kingdom Metazoa; phylum Chordata; class Mammalia; order Carnivora; family Mustelidae; genus Neogale; species Neogale vison. The sequence continues at coordinate 39,962,403 of NC_058098.1, forward strand.
AGGGACCCCATCCTGTGCGGCAGCAGATTCTTAATTCTTTCTGCCATTGGTTCAGCGGGTCAGGCTTTTGTGGGGAGGGATTATTTGTTTTTTTAAAATCCACCACTGGTTCTTTCCTCTCCCGCCTTTTCCTCTTTCTTTTGTGGCCTGGAACAATACAATGTTGGTGATTTTTTCAGTTTCTGACTTGCAGAAAATCCATCTATAGTTGGAAAAATGTAGTTAAATTTAATACTGCAGCTCGAGGTGGGATAGAAGTGAAAGTGGCTTAACATGTGAAGTGGGTAAAAAAAAAAAAGTGTAATTGAAACAGTATGATGTTGATGAGGCTGTGTGTGAGGCTGTCAGGAGGCATTATAATATGCTGATGAGGGGGACCAGCTTCCTAGCTCTGCTGTGTGCTCGGGCTCCATTATATTCAATGGGGAAAAGGAACCTGGCTTATTAACTGGCTTTGTTTTTTAGGGATGCGGGTGAAGCCTTTTCATTTATGGTTTCTGAAAAGAAATTTGCAACATGTCCTAAAACCGTGTTTAATCTTGAGTGTCAGCTGAAAATGAAAACCCCATAATTTATTTTTTAAATTTAAAACAGAAGGATACATTGAGTATTATTATTAGCACCAACTTTAGAAATCTTCATTTTGTGTAAACTAACCTGCCTATGAAATCTCTAATTTTCTATGGTGAATAGAAATAGGTAATTTAATAAAAGTACTGTAAGCAAATTAAAATACTGTAAAATTTAAAATACAGAAAAGAAATTATACTATGTTTTTGTTCTGTTTTGTTTGGGAATTTGATAGTTCTTTGCATAACTGATATGTTTGTTTCTTGCACAATCATCAGCAAGTTATTGAGGATGTATCTATCTTTCTGTCTGTCCCTTCTCTTAAGGACTGTTTGTGTTTGGGGCAGTGGCGTGGGAGATGGAGGTGAAACTGGATGTGGGTGGTAGGAGTCAATATTAATGGACTTCAAATATTTCTTTCCTTTAAAAACCTGAAATATTAGGTCTTAAAGTAAAAGTATTCATTAAAAACCTTCTAAAATGCTATGCTTTATTTTCATTTTCTAATCTCTAAGTTATTAGCAGATTGCTATATTGAATACCTTTCATGTGGTTTCTCATTTAACATTTCCAAACACACATAAGGGATAGGTATTTGTTAACTGAGGAGTGCCTAACCTATTGCAGAGAGAGGATTAAATTTTCATTTCCCTTAAGATTTAAGATGACCAACAAGAGGATAAAGAAGTGGGGGTTTGGGGAGGTGGGGAAAGATTGAAGATAGGTAGGAGAACTGACCCTTGAGTCACTGGGATATTGGGAGGTGATTTTCAGTTACGTGCCTGGGTTCCTAGAAAGTCAGGTGCCAGACAGTTGGAAAAGTGCCTTCATGACTTCTGACTTCTGGAAATAACTGTGGACTTAGCTGAAGCTAGCTGGAGCCAGATGAGAAAGCAGAGTGGTGGAAAAAGCAGGAAAAAGTAATTATTTTCTCTAAATGCATAGTCTAAGATTGTGCCTTTCAAAAAAAAAATACATACACACACAAAAGCATGAACATATATATAGACATACATGTGTTTTTGTACACAGGTCTGTATATTAATATGTTGACATTACACAAGGACACAGTATTAGAAGAAACACTATAGTCTATGTGGTCTAGACATCAATGTTATAAAGCTGAGGCAGAGAGAGAAGCTGGTCGGTAAGTAGATGTCTTTTAGCCTCCTTTCCTCCAGTGGTGCAGAACCCCCTTCACTCACATACAGTGTGTTCCCATACAGTGTGTTCCCAGAAATCCAACCAGACTATGCCTTTGAGGCTGATGGAAGGAGCTTCAGATCCTATAATTCATGGGGTCTAGGTTCTCGTTCAACATCAGTCATGGTTTCCTGGATGGGAAACCTTGTTTAGGAATTTAAATTATCAGAAAATCAGAGCAGCCTGAAACAGTCATCCTTGATACTTGGGTTTCTAAGAAATCATTATGAGAAACAAAAAATTGTATTGGTTGGAAACTTTTCTAGAAAATGATAGAATAAGTAACATAATTCTCTAGTAAGGATACTGTCTCACCACAGAAAAAAGAAGTTCACTTCTAACACAGGTTTCTTTCATCTAGATTTATTCATTCTTTTTGTCTTTGTTTTCTTTAAATAAAAAAAAAATAGAGGAAATGATAGCCTCTGTCTAGAATGCTTATACATTTTAAACCTTAAAAAAATATATAGTTATTTTATGTCTGAATCTAAGTATTTATTACATATTCCAAAGAAAAATAAGCTCTTCTGCCTGCTTGAAAATCTCATTTCAGAGCCCCTTTTGCCCACATATACTTTTTTGGTATTTTTTCTCCTATATAGTGATGAGTTTACAATGGGTATAATAATTTGATACTTGTAAGTCTTAGGCTTCAGTAAAAACCACAAACTTGATATATTATGACTATATACCTAATTGATCTTTATACTAAGTTGCAGTACTTCTAATTGATTCAGTTAATATATCATATGTAGTCATGCTTTGAGTAAATTGAATGAATTACTTTTTGTTAAAGGAAGCAAGTAAATTAAAAAATATGTATTTCCCCTTTATAAGCCCTTGGCACAGTTGGTTTGGGGAAGGTCTCCCACCAACCAGTGCATTGAACATTCATCATGAGTAATTTGGTGTTTTGGTTGATATAGTTGTCATATCATAGTCATTTCCTCCTTTAGTTAGTGTTTTAGCCTAAAGGCAGTAGATTTATGTTTTTTTAGACTGATTCATTTCCCAGCTGCCAAGCAACTTCTTTTAACCACATTTACAAATTGCTGGATGCATCTGCATACATACATAATGAATTGATAAATATTAGATGAAAGATATGCTGAAATAAATTGAAAGTTAAAACTCATAGAGTATATTTACATTTAGATCAATCTAGAAGATGTGTTTAAAATAGAAGTATATCTTTCAGTTCTATAAGTAGTGTCAATTGGGACAAGCACAATTAATCTCAGTGTAAACATGAGAAGTAATTATTTAGTGTCTATTGTTTGACTGCCTAGATTACTGCAAACGCCTGTAAGTGATCCCACTAAATATATGGACTTTATGGAGCTTCCTGAATTGCCTTACTTTAGTAGGTTGCTTCCATATTCAAAACATTTTGATGGCTTTTCATGTCCTTAAAATGAAGTTGCAATTTCTAAGCTTGGCATTCAAAACTCTCCTAAATTTAGACCAAAGTTATCTTCCTAATAACCCCATGACCATCTTAGACAATCTCAACCAAGGTGGGCTTTTTCTTCCTACCTCCATTGCCCTAAACTTGAAGTATCTTTCTGTCTAGTTTTCCCCTTCTATTAAGGGTACTCTGATATAAAGAAAGTAAACTGAGGTCTGTGACACACCGGAATTCTAAACTGGGCTCTTTCTCCTACTAAATAGGTAACTTTGGGCAATCAAATTCTCCCCTCTGGGCCTTAGCTCCTAATTCTGTACAGCTATATCAATTAGCTATTGGCACAACAATGTAACCAACAACCACAAAAACTCAGCGTCATGAAATAAATGTTTATTTCTCATGCATCAATGGATTGACTGGTCTCACCTCCAGGGGCTGAGCTCAGTTTAGGTTTTCTCCACAGGACTCCCATACTTTGGGGGATCAGTGAGATACAAGGGTTGTTTTTCTCATGGGGATGGTAGAAAGTCCAGTTGTCCAACTATGCAAGTATGATTCAAGTCTTCACACCCCTGTGGCTGTCACATCACTGGATAGGAAAATAAAATCCACCCCTAATAGAAGGAAATGCTTATGGAAAAAGATATACATAAAAGGATGAGGGTGAATAATTGGGAACAACAGTGGAGTCAGTGACAGTAGTATTATTGGGGGATTAATTAGAATCATCTAGATTAGGCTTCTAGCATAGCATGTGGCACAAAGACACTCACCACATTTGACTTTCTATTTTCCCACCCGCACCTCTTCAAATTCTCCTCTGTCCTTTAGTCTCAAAATAGATGTCATCTCTTTTATGAAGTTTCCCTTCCTTTCACCTCTAATTAAAATTAACTGCTTCTTCCTCAGTACTTAATGCTTTGTCTGTAATAATTCATTTAAGGCCTTTATCTTTTCCCCTGTATTAAGCTAAATCATCATAAGTAGATTGCAAAACTTGTGGATAGAGTTTTATCACTGGAACTTCCTGTGCTTTTCACACAGTAGGCATTCAGTGAATGTTGGGCAATCAGGTTTTTATTTGTTCTTTTATTGAAATACATCTGGTGCAGCTGATATCAAGCTCTGTATATTCTCATCAATCTTAAATTTTCTTATTGGTTCAAGTAGAACCCAGTTGCTATTTAAGAAGCCATTTTGGCTCTAAAACCCAGTAACATATCAAAATCAATGAAATTCCTTTAAAAATACCAAAAATTATATAACAAGCTTATGAGTAAACTGGAAATGAAGTTGTGTATTATATGCATATAATCTGTAACATAAACCCTCATATTTCTTTAGAGCAAATGTGATATAGATAGTTTCAGTATATAAATGATATATAATTTCTTGACAGGTATGTGAGTCGACCAGGCAGAAATTATACATAGGAAACATTATGCCTGCTCACCTCCTTTGTCATTCTTCCTGGTGTTCCTGTCACTCAGACTGTAGAGCTCATGATTCTTATGCATCTGAATCAAGTTAGTTTGCTGATGCCAGGTCTTTTCTGTCCCTCTGACTAGCACTTTCTATATAAACATCTCTTTGAGTGATAATATCTGACTATATGACCTGCAGAGAAAAGATAGATATTTTATATGAGATCAAATGATATTAATAAGAACCCGAGACCATAGGAAATGAGTTGTCAGCTTATATTAGTCTGACTTTGGTCTCTGACAGTGGCCACCAGAGATAGTCGGTGGGAGCATTGCCTTATATGCCCACCTTGTAGATTAAAATCATAACACAAGCACCTTCCTTTAATTCTCAGCATTCATGCTTTTTAAAGTGACTTAAATTCAAAATTTTTGACCCTCCTATTGCCATGGACATCCAAAGCAAGGTAGAATAAGGAAAATGACACAGAGAATATATAGTTGTGTGCTACCTTCTTTGTGTGATTACTATGATAAGAAGAAAAGATTGCTGAACTGAGAATCAGAAGTTCTGGGTTCTAATGTCTGCCCTGACACTCATTAACTGGGCCTCAGTTTCTTCTCCAGGAGCATGGCTTACATACATTAAACTTTTTCTCGTGTGTGTGTGTGTGTGTGTGTATTAATTCTGGTATAGTTAGTATACAGTGTCATGTTAGTTTCAGTCGTATAATATAGTGGTTCAACAATTCTGAACATTACTAATAATGAAGCAGCAGAAAGAGAAATTAAGAAAACAATCTCATTTACAACTCTACCAAAAATAATAAAATATCTGGGAATAAACTTAAACAAGGAGATGAATGAACTGTACTCTGAAAACTATAAAATATTGATGAAAGAAATTGAAAACAACACAAGCAAATAGAAAGATACAAGCTTGGGTGGATTGGAAGAATAAATATTATTAAATGTTCATACTACCCTATACAATCTGAAGATTTAATGCAGTCCCTATCAAAATACCAATAGCATTTTTCATAGAACTAGAACAAACAATCCTAAAATTTATATGAAACCACAAAAGATTGTAATATACATATTCGTAGTGTGTGTGAGTATATATATATATATATATATATACACATATATATATGTGTATATATACACACATATATATATTTGATTATGCTGTTTTGCAACTCTATTCATTGGCCACTAAGGGACTAGGAGAGAGGGCAGAAGAGAGAAAACATTGACTAAGTAATGTGGTTTTGTGCCATTGCCAGTCACTTTTGGAATCTAGCATTAAAGCCAATAATCTTTTTGTTACTATTATCATAAGAATTATAAAAATATGTTTACCTCCTCCTGGTGAAGTTTTGATATTTCTTTACTCCTTGAATTTCTCCTTTAAGGTGATTAAATATCTCGTTTCTTAGAAAGCTTGGATGGAATTTGTTATCCAACATGCCAGAATCTCATTACTAATTACATCAAAATAATTTTAGAAGTCTTTGCTTTAAATGTCTATTGTCTACTTGGTAATTTTAGCTGAGTTTCCCCATATACATTTTTATGAGTATTTCTATTTTGATGCTATTCAGCTTTTCACACAATATATATATCTATTCCTATTCCTTGATGTGTAGGCCATTATGACTCTGATTCCAAATTATATACATATGTGTTAAAAGCAGTTTCATTCTCACAAAGGAAATATTACTGAACATGACTGTTCTTCTAATGGTTTCCATGCAAAATGAATTATTTTGTGTTATAATCTGGGGTCTTTTAGTTTTCCTCTGAGAAATAGTCTGAAATTGTATCCTGTGGTTTAAACTGTTAGATATCTCTTAATAGACTTGTGTAGAGGATGAGAACTAAGATAGCTTTCCTTTCCTTTCTTAGTATACCCACATAGCATAAAGATTAAGACTTATTTCTTAAGAACTATGGATGTTTTATAGGTCTCAGAATAATTTGAACATGCTGAGTCTTTTAAAAGCAAGCACTCCGTAAAAATGGATGTACTAATTTCTTGGACTAAGGTTTTTTTTTTTGGTTGTTGTTGCTGTTGTTTTGTTTGTTTGTTTTTTTAGGATTTTATTTATTTGACAGACAAAGATCATAAGTAGGCAGAGAGGCAGGCAGAGAGAGAGGAGGAAGCAGGCTCCCCACGGAGCAGAAAGCCCCACGCGGGGCTCGATCCCAGGACCCCGGGACCATTACCCGAGCTGAAGGCAGAGGCTTTAACCCACTGAGCCACCCAGGCGCCCCAAGGTTTTTGTTTTTGTTTTTGTTTTTGTTTTCAAATTCATATTCCCTTGCCACCACCACCCCCCATAATATAGAGGAAATTTGGTATAATGGTTAAAAGTATAAGCTCTGAGTTAGACTGATTTGGTTTATGTAACAATCTCTGCCTCTATTGGCCTTAGCAAGTCATATAACTACCTGAAGTCTCAGTTTCACCACCTTCAAAATGGGGGTGGTAATAATTCCTGCCATTTATTTCATTCGACAAAATTTATTACAGGCCTTTTCATGTGTCAGTTTATGTTCTAGATGCTAGGATGCCCCCATAGGGATGTCAAAATTCCTATTACTGACTTCTCAAAGGAAGATAAACTATATAAAAGATATAAGCATTTAAAAAGCAGTGGTAACTAGGGGGGCCTAGGTGGCTCAGTGGGTTAAAGCCTCTGCCCTTGGCTCAGGTCATGATCTCAGGGTCCTGGGATTGAGCCCCACATCGGGCTCTCTGCTCAGCAAAGAGCCTGCTTGCCCCCCACTCTCTCTGCCTGCCTCTATGCCTACTTGTGATCTGTGTCTGTCAAATAAATAAATAAAATCTTTAAAAAAAAAAAAGCAGTGGTAACTACTGTGATAAAATAGTGACTGGGTACTATTCCATTTTAGATAGTTTTTAATGTTCTTTATAAAGAGAATATATTTAAGCTGAGACTTGAATAAGAAGGAGGTAACCACACAAAGATCTCAGAGAAGAACATTCAAGGCAAAGGAAGCATTTGTGGTAAAAGTTCTGGGGCAAGAACAAATTTGTTATGTTCAAGAAACAAAAAAAGCCAGTGAGACATGAGATATGATATAAGGAGAAGGCTATATAGACATCAGAGAAGGAAAGGATTGGAAATTGTGGAGCCTGGACAAGGAGTTTGGGTTTTTATTTACAAGTATTAAGGGAGACATTGAAAGGTGTGGTGAAGGGAACACCTTCATTAAGTCTTACTTAATTTTTTTTTTAATGTTTTTTTGAGATAGTCTGTGACCAGTTACATAAAGAAGGAAGACTTGTGGGAGACCACTGCAATAGCCCAGAGGAGAAGCATGCTTAGATGAGGTGGTAGTTCTAGATGTGGGGACAAATGCGTAGTTTACAGTATGTTTCGAAGGTAAAGTTGACATATCCTGCTAATGGATTAGATACGGGGAGTGAAAGGATGGCAAGTATCAAGAACAGAAACTATGTGGGTTTTGGTGGTTTTTTTTTTAAGATTTTTAAAATTTATTTGACAGAGAGAGGGGCAGAGAAGAGAGAGAGAGAGAGCACAAATAAGAGTAGCAGCAGAGGGAGAGGAAGGAGCAGCCTCCCTGCTCAGGAGGGAGACTGACACGGCGCTCAGTCCCAGGACCCTGAGATCATGACCTGAGGCAAAGGCAGATGATTAACTAACTGACTGATCCACCCAAGCATCCCAATTCCTGGGTTCTTAACTTGAGCAACTGCTAGGTGGTGACACCATTTCCTGAGTTGGGCAGTGTGGAGGAGAAGCAGGTTTTGGACTGGATATCAGGAGTTCTGTTTTGGCCTTGTTAACATTTAGGTGAGAATGTTAAACAGCACCTGAAAATATAAACTGGAGTCTAGGGGATCAGTCAGGGCTGAAAACAGGAATTTTAGAGTAATTGATACATAAACACTGTGGGTGGTGAGACCAGCCAGGCAGAGAATGGAAATGGAAAAGAGAAGGTGTCCCACATGAGCCCCATGCTATACCAACATTTAGAGGTCAGAGAGGAGAGAGGTCAGCAGAGGACACTGAAAAGGCATGTGCAATGAGGAGGCAAAGCAGAATATAATGTCCTTAGAGTGATTGTACATAGTAGTAGCTTCATGATAAACGTTCGTTTTTTATCTGGGTTTCTTCAGAATTCTGAGACGAGTAGATTGAGAGGTGATCCAAGGAAGAAATGCTGGTAAGGAAGTGGAAAGTGAGACAGAAAAGGGGAGGAAGTCAATGAAGAATGCATTATCCAGCAGTTACCACTGGAGAAACTGGAGCTCCGTTCTGCTGCTGACCTCTGGGAAACAGTGTGGCACACTCCTCAGAGCTGCCTCACCCAAGGCGTGAGGAGTATTTATCCTCCGTCTGCATTTGTCTTTAGCTAAGGTCTGCTCCCTGGGGTCTTAACTCATGGCTCTTTGGGTCTGCCCCAAGATAAAGCCCTCAGGAGGGAGGCAGATGCTCCGGATAAGGGAGCACAGCATGTACTAGAACAAGCGCTGAGCAGATGTGGGTGGGCACCGAAAGAGTCAGTATGGTTAGCTGTTACTGTTATGTTCCTTATTTGCTTGGCCCTAATCACTATACCTTTCTTCCCTGAAATATAATGAGAACAAAAGGTAGTCCAATTGAAAACATCAAATTATTAAGAGAGAATTCAAAATTCTTCATTACTGGTCATACCTAAGGATGTGACAGACTAGTTGAAGCATATTAATAAATGGGTATGTAATTCTCCTTATATTATTGACCTAAAGTGGCATTGAGTTTTAAGGCAGGTTCTTCAGTGCCAAAAATACCACTAAATGGGACACCATTAAATATGAAGGTAAGCACGTGTGACCTCAGTGTTTGATATATTTTGGAATATCAGAATAAGGATTCATATGATGCAGTACCTTGAAATTCAGTGTTTTTCTCCCAGAGAATGCAAAGGTCACACCTGATGCTTTTCAGTGTACCTTGTACACATGAAATCGCTTGATCCTAACTCCTGGGAGGGTAGTGAGTGAAGTGAGGATTGTCACCTTAGGTGAAACTGAATTGCTTTTAAGCCTCTTCCCTGAGCAAGTGACAATATTGAGACCAAGACTCAAGTCTGTTAGCATTTGATTTGGTTTCCTCTTTTCTCTTCCATAGTGTAGATGGTGAAATGCTTACTTGAGCTCACTGTGTGCCAAACATTGCCCGAGGCACTTTATAAAATGTGCTAACTTAATCCTTAAAACAACACTATAATTTAGGTAGTATGATCATCCCCATTTTACTCACTGACTCACAGAGATTAAGTAACTGTGTGGTTCACAAAGCAGGGACTGGTGCTCGCTTCGGCAGCACATATACTAAAAAGCAGGGACTGAAAGCCAGGCATTTTGCCTCCGGACTCCATTCCCTTCGAATCATTGTGTTACAGGGCTTAGGTAGCAGTGATGGGGTCTGATCTTATCATTGAATTGCTTAGACAAATTACACATATGATTTGTTTGGTACTTTTTCCATAAATTCACCTTGCTAATCATTTTACTAGGATTAAAAAAACAGAAACCTCACCACTAGTAGTCTTATTTTTAATTTAAAAAAATTGGGGTATCTTTTCATTTTAAATCTCTTTTGTAAAGTTTCAAGTGACTAGTTTTTCATGTATTCTAATATACAATCTGTTAACAATGTGATTTTCCCTTTTGTGAATTCTAATACCTTATCATTAAGTTTAAAAATATGCAGGATATCAAGAGATACTCCTACCAATAAATTTCCGTTACGAAATCTAGTTAAGAAAAGTCTGCCAGCCAGCTTTTTTTGTATTTCTGAGGATGTTGTATGGACCCAGTTCTTCTCTGAGAAATGTTTCCTTTTCATATGTGACTTAGAAAGATACTATTACTGTATCACTCCCCAAATATAATTTATCCACTTCCTCTCTAATTTCTCTTTATATTACCTGCTCACTGTACCAAAGGACTAATCATAATTTTCAGAGTAATTTCAAGTACGTTATATCATAACTTGACCACAGGAAGATTTTTAATACCAGGTAGATCTGTAAGGAGGTTACTTTCATAACAAAGGATATTCTGATACCTCATCTTATGGGGAAAGGGCTGCTTTTAGTAGCTCCTGCCCCATATGGAAGAACTCTCCAGTCCCATTAAGCCCTAAGATATTATGATTACTTCTCCCATGCTGCTTCTTGTTGGTGACTATTTAAATCCTACCAGAGGGGATTTAAGGGCTCTTCTGCAATCCTTTCATAGCCCATGAATTTCAAAAATAGGAGATGCTTAAATTACTGGCCCCAAAATTCTGTTTCCACTTATATCTGTGTTAAAGTAGAGCCACAGATGAAATTATAACCCGGTATTTCTTCTCTTATTTAAAATGTCAAGTTCCTATATCCCAAAAGTTAGTACCAGATTTGCATGTCTGAGTGATTAGTTTTTGTTGTTGCTGCTATTACTCATGCCATATTCCTATAATTCTAATCACTTACAGATGTAGCAAGTTATATTTTTTCGTGTTAATTTAAGAGTAGAACTGTGAACAAATGCGTTAAGCCAAAGTCCTTATAATTTAAATATTATTTTTTTAAAGTACTTTAAAAATAAGCTGGCTTAAGTGCTTACTATTTGAATTATTATTTTCTTTATTTTTCTGATATTAGTTCTGAACTATGCAATTTCATATGGCATATATAATAGCTAAAGGTTAAAGATTGAATACCCAGCCCTCTCTTTAATGTCTGTTTTGTCTGATGGCTATAGCTAGATTCCATTAGAAAACCTTACAGAACATGAGAAACTATTTCACTGTGGATGTCTGTGACAGTAGCAGACAGAGGTAAGTTCCAGATATTTTCAGAATTGTTTAGAGGTTGATGCTAAGTTCTGTAAAGTTAGTCTGGCCAACACAATAATTTCAGTTTTGTGAAGTTATATTTATTTTAAGTCTTGGGATTTTTTTAACAAAAATGGAAAACAACATTTAATTGGGTTTAGTAGCACCCAGTTGTTCAAGCTTTCATACAGTTTAAAATAAATGATACAGAAATAGTTGGTAAGTTATAAAAACTGTAAATTTGAACCATTATGTTTTAGCAAATGCTATGACTATCATTGAATATTATAAAATAAAATAAAGATATGTGCCTTAGCAGTAGATTTTCCAGTTGAACATGGTACAATATAGACTTTAAACCAAGGAACATCCGTTTCTGAGGATATGACTGACTGTATATCCTAAGAAATATCACTCATTAAAAGTACTTAAAATATTTTATCTAGCAGGTTTAATAACCATTTAAAATATATGGTTGAGCTGACTTGAAAATGAGGACATCTTCAAGGTCAAAGGACTGAGTGAGAACAGGAATCTGCTGCTCTCCATGCTCTCTTGACCCCCTGTAACCTGGATAATTTCTGACCTCTGTCGGGGGAAGAACCAAGGACCAGGACCCAGGGCCTATGTAAGTGGGGGAGTATGTGTAACCATGAGCTGACCATCGTATGGACTGGCAGCACTTCTTTACAGTACTGCTTTCCTTGAAAACTTCTGAGCTAAAAATTTAAAGTACTCTTGCTATAGAAGTAAATGAAAATCCTCATTAGAGGTACACACTCCCAGTACAAATTCTAAGTAATTTTATGGATAAAGTTAAAATGGCCACGAGTTCAGTATGCAAAATCACTAAACACACAAGATTCTATCAACACAGATAGAATCATAATATTGGAATCATCAGGTAGAACTATAAATGAGTATGCGTATTATATTAACTAAACTAAAAGAGAATTAAAATGTTATTAAGAGATGAGAGACTATCACAAATGATTAATCAGATTTTTAAAAGAACAAATAGAACTTTACAATTAAAATAACTTTAGCCATAAAAAAAAAAAATCTTGCCATTTGAAACAACATGGATGGAGCTAGAGAATACAATGCTAAGTGAAGTACGCCCGTTAGAGAAAGACGAATACCATATGATTTCCCTCGTATGGGAAATTTAAGAAACAAAGCAGATGAACAAAAGAAAACAAAGAGACAAAAAAAAAAACCCACAAAAAATGAAACAGACTCTTAACTATAGAGAACAGATGGTTACTAGGGGGAGGTGGGTGTGGGGGATGAGTGAAACAGGTGAAGGAGCTTAAGAGTCCCCTTATCTTGATGAGCACCGAGTAATGTACAGAATTGTTGAATCACCATATTGTGCACCTAAAGTTCACTTCACACTGTCAATTGTACTGAAATTAAAAGAGAAGGAAAAAGAAAATAAATTTAAAATTCACTACATGAGCTGAACAATTAAGCACAAACTGGGAGAACTGAAGGACTGCAGCAAAAAGAAGAAAATGGAAAAGCCAGAGAAAGAGATGTGGAGGGTATGGTGAACAGGTCTAACATACATCTAACTGGATTTCCACAGGGAGAGAATAGGAAAGATGGAGGACACTGATGCTTAAAAATATGATGAATCTTGGAACGCTACATGGAAAACTAATAATGCATTGTATGGTGGCTAACATAACACAATAAAAAATACAATGGCTGAGAATTTTCCAGAATTGACAAAGAACATAGATCCTTAAATTCAGGAGCACAAATACATCCCAAGCAAGATAAGTAGAAAACCCACGCTTAAGATACATTGCAGCCCATCTATAGAACTCCAAAGACAAGAATATAATACTGAGAACAGCCACAGAGAGAGGACAAGGTACCTACGTGAACAACAATTATTAGACTGAAGTCCCTCTCATAGCATCAAAAAAAAAGGACAGAAAACATTAAAGTTTGGAGGGCTGTGAACAACATCAAACTGGATTTATAAACCCAGTGAAATTGTCTACCAAGAATGAGAGCTAAATAGAGATATTAAAGCTGGGAGAAATTTTCACCAACAGATCTGGACTGAAGGGATTTCTACATAATATACTTCAAGAAGAAAGTTCTAGAAGGGAAGCCCAACATATAAGAGGGAATGATGAGAGGCCCCTTGGTGGCTCAGTGGGTTAAAGCCTCTGCCTTCAGCTCAGGTCAGGATCTCAGGGTCCTGGGATGGAGCCCTGCATAGTCTCTCTGCGCAGCAGGGAGCCTGCTTCCCTCTCTCTCTCTCTGCCTGCTTCTCTGCCTACTCGTGCTCTTTGTCTGTCAAATAAATAAATAAAATTTTTAAAAAAGAAGAAATGATGAGAAAATAAATTAGTATATATGTAGGTAAATATATCAAAATATTGATTCTATAAATCAGTAATAGCATCTATATGTAAGGTACAGAGACCAATAAAATAAAAAAAAATGCTGGATAAATTTGCATGTCAGTTAAGGAGAGTCAATCAGATTAATATTTTTTAAAGGTGTGTTAATTAATTAGGGCGAAAACTTGAATTACATTAAACATTGTTAAACTAAGTATGCATATTATATTTTGTAGAATAACTACTAAAATAATTGGTTGTAAATCTCCCAAACCAGGTTACAAAGCCATACACACATTTATTGCATATCAAAAGTAGTGTCTTTTGTAATTTCAGGAGCTATTGTCTATTCATCAACTTGTAGGTATTACTTGAATCCAACAAGTGCAATACAAAACTGGTCCATGACCATCTCCAGTTATCGAAGCAGTCATAAGCTTAACAATACAAAGATACCATTGAAAATCTTGAAAACTGTAAAGATATGAGGTCTTTGTTGATCTCCCTGAGGGGAAATATGGCTGTCCTGTGTTGTTTGAGAGCCTTGTAATGTGGGATTATGTAACAAATTCGGATTTGCCATTATTGTAGAGACAATTAATTCCAAGGACATTTTTTTAAAGATTTTATTTATTCATTTGACAGAGATAGTGAGAGAGCACAAGCAGGGGGGGCAGCAGAGGGAGAGGGAGAAGCAAACTTCCCACTGAGCAGGGAGCTGGACACGGGGCTCTATCCCAGGACCCCAGGATCATGACCTGAGCCAAAGGCAAATAAGGCAAATGCTTAAAGACTGAAACACCCACGCACCCTAGAGATAATTAATTCCAATGAAAAATAACTTATGTCCCTAAGTCGACTTCTCAGATGTTTTCTATCTCGTAGAAAATCTATCAGCATATACAATATCCCATATGGGGCCGACACTGTGCCTCTACCTAAATGACCTCAAAAGAAGGAAAAACTGTAACTGATTAGAAATTTATTTAGAAGAAATAGATGTGGAAACCTTAACAGAACACTGCCATGGCTATCTACTAGGAGTCTGTTAATAGTTATCTGTATGTGGCTTCAATCCCTGCATGATTTTCTGATATTCTAAAGCAATTGTCTTATAGTGTAGTTCTGGGATCTCTGAGGGGTCCCCAAGTCCCTTTCAAGTGTGTCTGTGACAGCAACACGACTTTCATGATCATACTAGGGTGTTATTTGCCTTTTTTCATTGTCATTCTCTCCTAACTTTTTAGTGTTTGCCAGAAGCTACATGACAGATGATATTTTATACTAAATGAAGAAGCAGAAATGAGAATCCACCAGTCTTCTTAATTCAGACATTAAAAACATTTGGAAAAATTTTAAAATAATGCCATTTTCTCACTAGATATTTTAGTTTTAAAAATATGGTTATTTTTCATAATGTACATGCTATCTATATTAATCTGTAATGGATTAATTATTTTAAAGTCAAACCAATTAAATATATATTTTTAAAATTTTCAGTGGATTTATGATATGGTAAAATATATATATATATAAATTTGGTAAATATATATGATATATATACACACAAATATATATATCACACAGAAATAAGAACTCGGGGGTCTTTAATAATTTTTAAGAGTGTAAAGTAACAAAAAGGGAATATTTTTAAGTCATCTGATACTTTAAATAGGCATACCACTCTGTAGACATGTTGGAGGGGAATATGGTGTGAGTCACTTTGTAGCCTTCCTATGTAGAAACATTTATTAGAAAGAAAAGTGTGTGTGTTTAGGCTGAGGTGTTTCTAACATTTCTTGGGCAAACTATAGTGCTATGTATTATCTGTAATCTTTAGTAGACTTTCTTTATGGTAAATTAGAGCCTCAAATGTTTTCATAGTTCCAACCTTGAACTGTTGTTTTAGGATAGAGACCAATAAAAATTAGGGGTCTACTGGGAAGGCATTTTCAGATTTATGAGGGGGAAAAAAACCAATTGTCCCTAAGGCCGTGTAAGTCATGAGTAGCACAAATAGTCTTATGCAAAGTTGACAATATCATGAAATATAAACCTTTGCTTTGGAATTTTATCAGAAATTAAAATGGCATTATAAGGGACTGTCAGTGTTTTTGCCTGTATCTCAGGAGGAATGTATACTTCTGATTGTCTTCTTCCCTTTGACTGAGTTCTGGGAAAGATTTTTTTTTTTTTCCCCTCTCTCTCCTGAAAAGTTGAGTGACCTCCTCACATTCTTCTGCTTTCTGGCTCATTCACTTTTTCTTCCCCTTCAATCCTTGATTAAATCTTCTTGGCCCCTAGGAGTTCTTGTTCCTTATATAGTAAGTCATGCACTTTGTCCTCTTGTTAAGGAATGAATTAATAAGCTTAACTCCCTCTTTGAAGGAGAGTTTGGAATGCTTTTTTTGGTGAAAATTAATATTCAATTACCAAGACTGTCATTTTACCAAATAGGAGTATAAAAGACACAGCATAGCTGCACTTGAGAATAATTGAAATCAAATTTCGGTTTGTATTATACCACAATGGCTCAAGCACTCATGGGAAAATTTTATGTCTACTTTCTCATAGAAGTGAGTACTTTTCTTTTTCCCTCTGCTGCATATTTATAACAAGACCATTTAACTCACTACTTTGAAAGAACATGGGCTGAGTGGTCCTTCTTGCGCTTGTCTTTAGAGTTTTAGACACATCCTACTGACCTACAAAATACACTGTGTTTATCTTTACTTGGCATTAAATAGGTTCTCCAAAGGGCAATAAGTATAATACTTCACCAAATTGCATCCTCTAAGATTTTATAATATCCCTGCAATGATTTAATGGGACTAGTGGTTGAATACAGAGAAGGTAGCTCAAACCACTTCCCTCAGGCACTTTTTCGTTTGCATGGGTTTTTCCATCACAGAATGTGCAGAAAAATCTGTGTTGCTTAACTGAGTAATGAGAACATTTTATAGTTAATAATAATTTAAATGTCAAAGAAAAAACTTTATGCGAAGGAAAGGAATAAGAAATTGAGAATGTACCAATATGGGGAGAATAATCATAGCATAGCTAAGAGTAAAAAAGGAATCAACCCAAAGAAGTTAAATCTACACTACAGATAACTCTCAGGAGAGCTAAAATCTTTGGCATCTGTCTTTACTTTTATTTCTGTAAGAATGTGGAATAAACAAGTGATATGCAGAGAAGCAATTATAAAAGCTCTTATTACTTATAAAATAGATCCCCCCCCAACTTAAGTAAAATTTTAAATAAGGCCAAATTTATCCAACACTGTTGTTAACTTGCCAAGCTGAAGTTACTTACCTGGGAATCAGAGGACTTGGTATTGTGTTTGGTTTTAGCATGTATTTGCTGTGCAAACTTGAGTTCATTGCTTAACCTCTCAAGGCCTTAGTTTCTCTGTTTGCACAATAAGAATACTCACGCTTGCTCTACTTTGTAGACCTTTTGTGTAAAAATATCTGGTAATGTATTTGCAAGGGCTTTCAAAAACAATCTAATATTACTGATTTTAAATACTACTGCTACTACTAATTATTATTGCTATTAATAGCATTAAACTGCCTTGTTCTTCAACTTCTTCTATTTTGGCACATTCTCTTAAAAATTGCTGAAAACTCTGAAAACCCATCCTTTTTTAAATATCCAGATGAGACTGATAAATATTTTATGTTAAAATTCACACTAAGTTACTAGCTACAGGGTCTTGTTATGACTTCACCTAAAATTTAATTACTTTTTTTAAAAAAATAAAGTGATTTGATTTCAAATAGCCAAACAATATCAGAGAATAAGACCAAAGTGGAGGGCTTTCTTTTCCTAATTTCAAAACTCACTGCAAAGCTACAGTAGTCAAAACAGAGAGGTACTGTTATAAGGATAGATAACATAAGGATAGATAACATAAGGATACAGTAGTCAAAACAGAGAGGTACTGCATAAGGATAGATATATAGATCATAAAATCAAGAGCCCAGAACAAGTCCATATATCTATGGTCAGTGATTTTTTTTTTCATTTTTTTTTCTCCTTTATTTTATTTTATTATTATTTTTTTTCCCAATTTATTTATTTTCAGAAAAACAGTATTCATTATTTTTTCACCACACCCATTGCTCCATGTAAGCCGTGCCCTCTATAATACCCACCACCTGGTACCCCAACCTCCCACCCCACCCCCCGGCCACTTCAAACCCCTCAGATTGTTTTTCAGAGTCCATAGTCTCTCATGGTTCACCTCCCCTTCCAATTTACCCAAAAGCACATACCCTCCCCAATGTCCATAACCCTACCCCCTTTCTCCCAGCCCCCCTCCCCCCAGCAACCCACAGTTTGTTTCGTGAGATTAAGAGTCACTTATGGTTTGTCTGGTCAGTGATTTTTGATGAAGTTTCTATTGCCCATTGTTCAAAAATGGCTGTTTCCAACCAAGACCATTGAATAGGGAAAGAATATTCTCTTCAAACATATGGTACTGAGACAATTATATATCCACATGCAAAAGGGTGACATTGGACCCTTATCTCATACAACATACAAAGATTAACTCAAAATAGATCAAAGTCATAAATATAAAGCTAAAAACTACAAAAAACACAAGAAGAAATCTTCATGACCATGGTTTCTACACTGGATTTGTAGATAAGATACAAAAAGCTGAAGCAACAAAAGAAAAAATAAATTAGACATCATCAAAATTAAAAACTTCTATATGTCAAAGAACATTATATATTGAATATCTGGAAGACTCTACCATCAACAATGTATAAAGAACTCTTACAACTCAACAACAACAAGAGAAACAACCCCATTAAAAATTGGATATAAAGTGCTGGAATAGACATTTCTCTGAAGAGGATACACAGATGGCCAAGAAGCATATGAAATGATGCCTAACCATTAGTCATTACAAAAATGAAAATGAAAACCATAATGAGATACCTCTTCACATTATGGCTATAGTAAATTTGAAAGAGGGAAAATAATATTGTTGATGAGGAAGCAGAGAAAATAGAATCCTCATATATTGCTAGTGAGAATGTAGTGTTCTAACCATTGTGGAAATAGTTTAGTGATCCTCAGTAAGTTAACTATAGAATTACTCTAAGACCCAGCAATTCCACTCATACCCCAAATAATTATAAAAGGATACAAAATCTTGTACACAAATATCCATAGCAGCACTCCTCACAATCATCAAACGGTAGAAATAACTCAATATTCATCAACTAATGGATGGATAAACAAGATTCCTTATATCCATATAATAGAATAGTGTTCAGCCATAAGAAGTAATAAAATACTGATACATGCTACAACAAAATGAATGAACTTTGAAAATGTGTACTAACTGAAAGAAGCCAGACACAAAAGGCCATTTGTATATATGAAATACTCAGAATAAAGAAATCCATAGAGACAGAAAGCAAATTCGTGATTGCCAGGGATTAGGGAGAGAGGGGAAAATGTCGAGTGACTGGTTAATGGGTACATGATGTCCTTTTGGAATAATGAAAATATTTTAGAATTACACAGTGGTGATGATTACATAATGCAAAACATTGCAAATGTACTAACTGCCACCAGATTATACACTAAAATGGGTTAAATGGTAAAAACAAAAATAAAAATAATCATCAATGAAATATTTTACAAGTTTTCAGGCAATGGCCACACCAATCATACCTTCTATTTTCTACATGAAATACATCTGCAAAGCAGTGATGTAATAGTTAATATTTGTGAGAATCATAGATAGAGCACCCACTCTGCACAAGGTCCTAGTCTAAGTGTTTTGTATGGATTTGCTTACATAATCATGACAACTGAATGCAATAAGTACTCTTCTGCCTTTTTTTTTTTTTTGATATAAGTAAACTTAGGGACAGATTGTTTAATTGACTTGTATAATGTCAGATACTTAATAAATGGCCACTAAGGGATTTGATTCTAATTGACCTATTTCTGAAACAAAAACTCTTACCCAGGACCTTGTATGTCTTTGCAACAGAAAATGGGCCCAGATCCTACTTAGACCTGAATTCGGTTGAGAAGATGTTAGGAAAGCTACACAGCAGATTCTGAGTCACTGTTGTGTCCTTATAGCTTTCTATAGCTGGGTGGGGCAATCATTTCTTTGGAAGAGCAGAAATCCCCTCACCTGTGCAGAATGTTAAAACAGCAATACATGCTAGGAGTTAGTTGTTTATTTTATTGTCTCTGTAAGCATTTGTGGTCAATTTTACTTCCACTTCTGATAATAGTTCCTGTATATGTTTTTCAGTTATTTGTGAACTACTTTGATTTTTCTCACCACATCTCTATATTTATTTTTGTCCTTATCAAGTGTTTTCTTTTATCTCTTGAATCAAGGTTGAAAATTAGGGATAAATGTGGTTGCTTTTTGGTATTTTAGGAGAACATTGGAAAGTTTTCTGAAGGCTGTTTAGTCAAACCATTTATAAAAGGTAAAATAGAATTAAGGCAGAATAATTTCAAAAAGATTTAACCAAGAAGAAATATGTCTAAAGACTAAAAATGTACTAAAACATTTCTTTCTGATCAAAAGAATAACTCTGCTCATAGAAACTGTTTGTATGTGGTAACTCCCTTTAGTTTCAAGGTGGTCCCTAATCAATAATGGAGTATCTGATTTCTCCTATCCTGTCTTAAAACAAAACAAACCCTATTTCACCCATCAGTCTCTAGCCCTTTCCCTTCTTTTATTTCTTTCCTTCTTGAAACGTAAGTGTAGGGCGCCTAGGTGGTTCAGTTGGTTAGGCTTCTGCCTTAGGTTCAGGTCATGGTTCCTGGGAGGGAGTCCCACATCAGGCTCCCTGCTCAGCTGGGAGTCTGCTTCTCCCTCTGCTTCTGCTCCTCCCCACTGGTTGTGGTCTCTCTCTCTCTCTCTTGCTCACTGTCTTTCAAATAAATAAATACAATCTTAAAAAGAAAGAAATATAAGTGCAATGGGGACTGGAATATCCCCTCTGTGTCGTCAGTGCCTAGAAAAATATTTGGCACATGCCGGCATTTGATGCGTTTTGAATAAATGAATGAATCTACTTCTTGTTTTCTTGAATCTGTTATTTCTGCAAAAAAAAAAAAAAAAAGAGGTAGTGTAACTAAAAATAAAAATTAAAAGAGAGGTCAGAAATTTGAAAAAAACACAACCTTAATATAGAGCATGATGTTGGAAAAAAAACAAAAATACTAATACTTCAATAGAACATGAACAAAAGATAGAACTAGCTAATTTGCTGAATCTGATGTAGAAATATTTATTAAATATATTAGAAAATACACATAATTATTAAAATAGGGAAATAGAATCAACAGCAGATAATATTTTTTCACTTTAAAAAATTTATAAAACTTTTAAATCATAATAATCAATTCTGTAGAGGAATGATATAGAAAATATGTCTGTAAAATTAGGAATTAGATAAAATCCACAAACTCCGTAACATACAGAAGGGCTGCCCAAAGTAGCAGAGATCAGACAGGAGCTACAGGGAATGGAACTCAATGAGTCCAAAAAGTTGCCTGTGAGAGTAGAAATACAAAGTTATATCTTTTTCTTTTTCCTTTTAAAAAGTAAAAGGGTGGCTCAGTCATTAAACATCTGCCTTTGGCTTAGGTCATAAGCCCCAGATTGCATCGGACTCCCTGCTCAGTGGGGAGCCTGCTTCTCCCTCTCCCACTTCTCCCTCAATCTGCTCCCCCTGCTTGTGTTCTCTCACTCTCTCTGTCAAATAAATAAATAAAATCTTTAAAATAAATAATTAATTTAAAAAAGAAAGAAGTATATGGAACTGAGATAATTCTGTTCCTAAGAATTTAACTGACATACAGAGCTAAAATCTGATAATAAACACCAGAATGGACTACAAATTAATAAATGTTTTGAATATTAGTCTGAACTAAAGATATCTTTGCACACATAAAATAATGTATGCATAATATTAATCACTTTTTTTTTAAAGAGCAAAACATTGGGATGAAGCCAAATACCAATCAGTAGGGTCTGGTTTAAAAGAATTTTGGTAAATTAGTTATAACCATGCAGTGAAATACTATGCAACTATAAATAAGAGAATGAGAAATAAGTACCGATATAGAGATAACTATAAACCATATTATTAAGTGGAAAAGCAAAATATAGCATAGTATGTACTTTATGCTATCCTTTATGGAATAAAGGGGTATAATGTATATGATTATATTTACTTATATATTCATAGATAAAATCTAAAACACTATATACATTAATAACAATGTTACCTGCAGAGAAGATGTGGTGAGAAGTGTGTAAATAAGACACAGTGATGAGAGTAAGGTATTTTATTTTTATTTATATTATATTGATTAAAAAAAAACTTGTAGGACAATGGTATTAGCCACCAAAAGATTAAATATTAAAAAAATTTGAAAAAGTGATATGTGTAGAAATGCATGTTTTCAGGTTGAATGAAATAGCAATATATGCATGCCTTTGTTATTTGGGTTAAAGATTATTAAGGATATATATGAATATTTATTGCCAGATACATATACTGGACTATTGTTTACCTTGATTAAATATTGGAAGTATCCCAAATACTGTGCTATATTCATGTGAAATAACATCAGCATTAAAATGACATAAAATAATTCCTAAAGATAGGGAAATGTATTCACAGTATATTGTGAATGAGGGGGAGAGGTGAAGCAAGTGAGATAATTCAAAGTAGGATTCCATATCCATAAAATGAAAAGTTGGAAAGTATGCATAAAAGTTTATTCATGCATATAGAGAAAGAACTAGAAGGATATTCAGCAGTTGTTAATTGTGCATCTCTTAGGGTGGTGGGATGATAGGTAAGTTTTTTATTATCTGTGGTCTCTAAGGTTCTAAATAATTACAGAAGCAAAAACCTTTAACATTTATTGAAGGATTTGAATGGACCATGAGCTATATTCAACTTTTGGTGACCACAGTCTCTCAAATTTCTCAAAACCACAGGAGGTAGTTTTCATTAACCATTTTACAGGTAGAAAATCTGAGGCTCAGGAAGTTGGAGTAATTTACCCAATACTGCATAATGTAAAATGCAAACCCAGGTCTGTCTGCATTCAACATTCATTTCTTGATCATCTTGATAAATAATTCAATGAAACACAGTTTGCAATTGAAAAAATGTCTTTCCAACTAGTTCTCCTTTTAAGTGGCAAATCTTTGCCTTGGTTATCAGAACTTGTGTTTTTGTGGGCGGTGCTAATAATGCCCGACTATTCCCTGATAGTAATTTAAACAATCTTGCATATGTGAATTTTTTCTTTTTTTTTTTTTTTACAGTAGATAAAATATGTTAATTTGTGTAAATGGTCTTCTGGGTACAGATGCTTACACTGAAAGCAGGCTTATCTTAAAAGCTGCTTGTCTTTAATTTGAGGCTTCTTTTATATGCATAGTTTATTTTTCTAATGCTGTCTCAATATAGGAATAATTTTAAGGAGGCATTTGTGGCTAAATGAAAGAAAACACAGCTCTCTTGGCTTTGGTAAATATTAATGAGCTCGTAGAAAATCTTGTTACTGAAGTGCGGCACTCTTGAGATTTTTTTCTGCCATCTTGGCCCTTTGTGGGCCCAGCTCCTTTGTTGCAGATTAGCATACTGGTTTGTGTGTGGTATTGTGAGTTCTGCTTCAGCTCCTTTGTGTGTGCTGACAGAAGGCTCACCTTGCTCTGTTACCAAGAATGTCTAAGCATCTTAATAATATATTGGGTTTCCGCAAGAAAAAAAGCAAATCACTCAGAAATAATTAATCTGACTTATTCATTTCAAAGCTTTACCACCAAATGGACAGTGTTCATTTCTGGTCATGTATATATTATCGTCATTAACAAAGTGAAATCCAACTTTTATTAATTTTTGAGTGAGGAGAAGTTCAGAATTTGAATGATTTATGTCAGTGTTCACACATGTATGTGTAAAATTATTGTAGCACATGTACAATTTTATTTAGGTACTTTATTTTATTTTAGACAGTGTATTGTTTATACCTAACCAAACATTTTTATTTACTCACAATTTTTAATTGTGTTGGGTCATAGAGAACCCAGCAAAGATGGTATTTGGCTTATTATTACTTCATTTCTCATCCTCTAAAAACCATGTTGTGGGTGGTATTACTACATTAATCATGAATTTACCTAAAATGTAAGAAAAAAAAGGACAATTCTTCCAATGACAGAATGTAGGAATGATCAAAATTACCTGAAACAAATAATAAAAAAATACATCTGCTACACCTTTAAAAAATTCTTTATTAGCCCAAAAGGTTATATGATGCTTATAAGGTAATTATTTGACAAAGCAACATTTTCTTTTATTTGAGTCTAGTCACAGGGGTCATAAATTCACACTCAGTTTTAAAAAATGCCGATTGGATTAAAAAAAAAAATCAGAAAAAATAAAGCAGTTGTTTGAAAACACGTTTCAGACAAGAAAAAAATGCGTCAAACACTTTTAAGAGTTATTACTAACAGTCATGGAACACTTCTTCATCTGCCTTCACAGTTCAGTATATGTGATTATTAGAGTAATGAAAAGAAAAAATGATAAGAATACAATAATATAACAAGAGTATTTGGAATTATAGACAGAGAAATATATCATCCATCTACCTTAAGGTTTTGTCCCAAAACCTTGCTTACAGATTGTTCATAGTGATTTGAATAAAAGATTTCTGAGGCCCTTTTATAAAACCATTTTTGGAAGAATTTTTATCAGAGCTAATTTTGAGCTACGGTTGTAGCTGGGTAATTTTTAGTTGTTTATAACAGAATGTGAATCCCATAAGAGCCCATTTCAATAGTTCTGAGAAAGAAAGAGACAATTCCAGCAAATGATTTTCTATTGTGAGAAATGGAGCTGGAGATGGCTGCTGACTGAAGTTTTAAAACTAAAAATCACAGAAATATGAAGTCATGGTCATATATAGTCATTTCTCCAAGATTGCATTTGTGGTGAGTTAGAAAATAGGCATTCTAATGAAAGTCTAGAAATGCAAACAGGGTCATACCTAGCTTTGATTATTAACAGTTTTGAGATATATATATAGAGAGAATAGTACCTAATATAAGCTATCATTAATTCACCTCTAAGTCTGTTCTATTCAATTCAGTTGTACCATGAAGAAATTCAAATTCAACTTTTAGTTTTTAAAATAATAAAATCATACTTGCAACCTGTGCCACAGGCTAGATAAGGTCTTAGCCTTAGACACTAATTCTAGGCAAAGTATTGAAAACAATTTTAAAATATTTAAACTATACCTTAAAGTTCTAGAGTAATGGAAACTTTATTAATAGAAACTTTATTAAAAAGCTTGAGTTCTATTAAGAAAGCCCATCATAAAATGCCAGAGGTTTTTTGTTTTGCTTTGTTTTGTTTTTTGCTTTGGTTTTGTTATAACATAGCCAGTTTCTCCAATGCAATTAATATGATTTGCATTTAGAAATTTTATTGAGATACAGTTTCCCATTAATGTATTCTGGTGGTCAGAATGACCACCTTTTCTGAGATCCACACTCTGCTTCTCTGAGAGCCACACTCTCATCCCTGGAACCTGTGGATATTACTTTACATGGCCAAAGAGATGTGATTAAGAACCTTGAGATGTGGAGATTATCCTAGATTATTTAGGTAGGCCTCATGTCATCATAGGACTCCTTAAACACAGGGAAACTCCCTGCTATAGTCAGGAGGATATGTGGCTATGGAAGAAAAACATAGAAAGATGCAACATTGCTGGCTTTGCAGATAAGGGCAGGAGACCACAAGTTAAAGAATATGGGCAACCTCCAGACGCTAGGACACACAAAGGAGCAGATCCTTTCTTCAGAGCCTCCAGGGAAAAACAGACTGCTGACACCTTGACTTCAGCTCATTGAAACTGATTTTAGACTTCTGATATCCAGAACTATAAAAGGATAAATTTGTATTATTTTAAGTTTATGGAAATTTGTAATAGCAGTAAAGTAGTACCGACAGACATATGAAGATACAAACTGAGGCATATGTATACAAGAAGCCACATAGGCGTAAAGATGGGTTTTGAATCTTTGGATACAGATTATGTTAGTAAACTCATAGAAATTGTATTTTCAGATAAAATCCCATTTAATTCTGTATTAAATGGATTCAGTTTTCAAAACTTAAAATGTGGTAGATTGTTACAAAATAACCACCACAGTTCATATTTTTATCTTCACACAGAAAGGAGGCCCTTCCCATACTGGCTTTGAATTTGACTATGTAATTTACTTTGGCCATTAGGACATTATCAAAGGTGGCTCAAGGAGAGGATTAAAAAGTGCTTGTGCATTGGACTTGCCCTTGTAGCGCCCTTGTAGCTTTAGGTTCATAGTCTGAACCAAGCCTGGGCTAGCCTCCTAGAGGATGAGACAGCTTGTAGAAAAGCCCTAGCTAAGCCTCTAACATGGCAATGATGCCATCCTAAACCACGAAGCCCCAGTCAAATTTCCAGTTTAGACTGGAAGAACCACTCACCCAGTCCACAGGATCATAAGAAATAATAAGTAATTTTTTTAAGTCACCAAGTTTTGGAATGATTTGCTTCTCAGTAATTAGTAAACCAGTATAGTAATTTACTTCCTCAAAATGTAGGGTGTATTTTCTTAACTTATTTTTTTGTAGGATACATTTTAGACATGACTCTTCCTCATCAGTGTTAAGTGGATATAGCATTTAGATGTCCTCCATTAGGTTTCTTTTAAATCACTTAGCCTTTGATTTTCAGGAGGTTGTGATAGAAACCATATCAGGGCCTTTGCAGGCATTTCAAAATGACTGAAAGTGAGGTGCTTGACTTGGATTTTTCAACCCCAATTTTTTTATCCTTATCCTCCAAAACATATCTAACTAAAAATAATTAGATTGCCAATATTTTTTTTTAAAAAGCTTTGTGTCCTTTGAATAGACCCAGTGGAAAACATAATGTACTTATTACTAAATACCTTCTATGGTTTTATAGACCTATGTAAGTATTGCAGAGGTAGCGCTCTCTAAGAAGATGCCTTACCTTATTGAGATCCTTGAATCAGGTAGTTGAGATCAGAGCTTTGTAAAAAGGAGACCAGAGATCCTTTGGTTCCCGTGAAAACTTACTGCCAGGGAATTTACTGAGAAGATAGAAAATGTGGGAGAAGTACCCCATCGTCTCTTGAAGAGTTATATCCTAACTCCTGGGCTCTGTCATAGTTTGAAGACTCTAATCAGATGATCTCTAAAGTCTCTTCTAGTTCTAGCATTACTCCTGGATACTCCTTTCATATTGGGAGAATGATATTAATTTCCATAGACTTCAGCAAAGTTAACTGACTCCCTTGGGGATGGACACATGCCTCTGTCCCCTTCACTATGAACTGTCCCCTTCAGTGAGTCAACTGAAATTACCATTCTGAGTTCCCTGCTGCTTCAGGTTTTTACTTCTATGAGTTTGTCTTTCCATTTTGAGCAAAGAACACCTGTAGTTGTCTTCTGTTGTGACCACCCATGTTTATAGGATCATATTTTTTTTTCTTTCAGTTGGGCTGACATGTAAAAATTAAAAATGAAAATGGGATTTAATAGCAGTTGTTAGTAGAAAAAATTTCTAGCACCTTTTTCAAGGGTTTGTATTTTAGCAAATAACTGGTTTGACTTGAAAGGAAGAAAATAGGTGAATCTTACAACATCCCTATTTGGGTTATGGGAAGAATTTACATTTTCTGAGCCATGACATTTGTACTGGGAAGGGGGGGTGTCTGTATTGTCTATAACATATAAGGATATGATAGCATCTATGTTTGCCTCATATATATCATTTTGTTATACTCATGCTTAGTTATTTGATTAGATAACTGTATCTTCCATGGCCTCATGTAAAATAATGAATCAGATTTAGATTTATCCAGTGCTAGAACTAATTTGAGGCCTTTGGGGAATACTTTTCAAATCAATAAGGCATCACTGCACTTCCACCCTGTGTCCTGAAAGAGTTAATGTAGATTTCAAAAAGGGCCTAATTTACTGGCTAATGGTATCTTTTTGTAGGAATTACTTGGCTTTTGTGGAATAGCCTTTCATCTTTCTGCTTTTTGTTAATTCAATTGAATTTTCATCTAATCTACATTGTTTCATTCTAATTGCAGTCAGTCCCTCATCCTACAAACCATTCAATTCCAAAAACTCATTTGTGAGTTGGTTATTTGGAACTTAGAAGGTACTTTTCAATAGAAAAATAAAAACCACAAATGTTGGGTGTGTTCCCAGAATAGTTGATAGGAGCCAGCTTAACCCATCACATTCTAATGCTGCTATCTAGCCTAAACAATATAAATAACAGTGCATAGGAGGGTAAAATGCTTTTCATGATCCAGGTTGGGAAGACTGAAGCTTGTTCTTCTATAGCCAGCCAGTCTGTAGGGGTGAGGACTTTCCTGTCTTCATTCCTCCAGTCTAAAATGATGTGAAGTTAGAACACAGCTCAACCTTAGTGTAGCAACAATGACTTTTACTGTTTAGGTTAAGAGTAGGGTCAGGGGAGTTGTGCAGTAAGGTTGGAGCTTCAAGATAGAGGCTAAAGAGAATGAAAAGTGAGAGTTATTTGTGAGTCTTCGGATGTGGTGAGACATTAGAGTGTAGAGGGAAAGATTGAGAGCTAGGTTAAGTTTTAAAGGCATCTGTAATCCTCACTCCCTTCTTTTTTTTTTTTATTTTTTTTTATAAGATCTGATTTACTTTTTTGTTAAATTTTTTTTTTTTAAGATTTTATTTATTTATTTGACAGACAGAGATCACAAGTAGGCAGAGAGGCAGGCAGAGAGAGAGGAGAGAGGAGGAAGCAGGCTCCCTGCTGAGCAGAGAGCCTGATGCGGGGCTTGATCCCAGGACCCAAGATCATGACCCGAGCCAAAGGAAGAGACTTTAACCCACTGAGCCACCCAGGCCCCCATAAATTTTATTATTAAAACAATTTTAAAAAATGGGAAATATTTATGGGAAAATTGAGTATTCTATTGTATTCTATTGAGTATTATATTGGTTTTGGAAGTTATCCTTATTATTTACCTCATAATTGTATATTGTATGGAAGTCTAAGTTTAGAATGAAAACTGCCCGGTGTGTTTTATAATATTATAGAAAACTATTTGGGATTTAAAAAAACAGTTGATTTATAAAATAGCATAACATTATGAGAATTTATACTGATTTTTTTAAAAGTTAGGTTTTATCTAACCTTTATGTTGATATTTATCTGAATATTTCATGTTTCATAGAAGTTTTAATTTCCTAAAGTTTACTTAACTAGAACGGAAAACATTTCACTATCAGCAGAATTTGAAGTGTTCTCGTTAGTTATTTTATAATTAACAAAAATAAAGTATAATAAAATCCAGTCAACATCAAAACTGGTGTTATCTTTTAAAAAATATTTATAGTAGACTAAATAACAAGTAAGTCATCTGATTGCAGTCTGTACATCTTTTCCTTACAGTTGACCCTTGAACAACAGGAAGATTAGGAATGAGAGCCCCCTGAGTGCTGGAGAATAGACATAAAACTTTTGACTTCCCCCAAACTTTACTAATAGCATACTGTTGACTGGAAGCCTTACTAATAATACAAATAGTCAATTAGTACATAATTTGTATGTTATATACATTATATACAGTATTCGCACAATAAAGCAAGCTAGGGAAAAGAATATGTTAT
Source organism: Neogale vison (assembly GCF_020171115.1). NCBI lineage: Eukaryota > Metazoa > Chordata > Mammalia > Carnivora > Mustelidae > Neogale > Neogale vison. Next base: position 39,992,010 of record NC_058098.1, read on the forward strand.
TAAGAAAATCATGAGAAAAGAATAATGTACTGTATTTATTGAAAAAAAAAATCCACGTACAAGTGGACCAGTGCGGTTCAAACTCATGTTGTTCAAAGATCAATTTTATTTCTTTTCATTTTAATATTAATAACATTTTCAGCATTCTATAGTAGACCTCATGTATGAGGGACAATAGATTTATTTTGGTTTTTGGTTTTTTTTTTTTTTCCCCACTAGTGAGGTCTTTGATTAAAGAATGGTAAGATCTTCTATCACTATAAATGACACTTAAGAATACTTTACTTGAGTTTCATATTTGTGGAAATAAGCACAGCATAAAGAAAAACTTAACACTAATCTCTGGGAGCAGTGCCCATGAACCTAGCACTCTGCTTCCTTTATAAGACCTGCCAGGCTTACCCTTGCTTGACCTAAGTCATCATTAATATGAACTCCCATAGCACGTTACCTAATCTCTCCAGTGGCATCTATCATATCTCCCCCCTTTATTTTTTTAAAATTTTTTAAGATTTTTATTTATTTATTTGATAGACAGAGAGAGATCATAAGTAGGCAGAGAGGCAGGCAAAGAGAGAAGGGGAAGCAGGCTCCCTGCTGAGCAGAGAGCCCAATGTGGGGCTCCATCCCAGGACCCTGGGATCATGACCTGAGCCAAAGGCAGAGAGGCTCAACCCACTGAGCCACCCAGGCGCCCCCCCCATTTTATTTTTAATAATCAGTTTCTCCCTCTTCTTAGGATCTTTCTATTCCCACGTAAATTTCTTTCAGGTGTAGGTTTCAGCCATTTAAGACATATAAGCACAATGCCACATACAACTTCTCTCAGTTCCACGTGCTTCTCTTACTACCTTGTCTTTTTTTGTTTTCTTCATAGCAGTTGATCTACACAAATCAATGACCTGCTTTCTTAATCTAGTGTATAGATTTTTAGTCAGTGTGTCACTTTTCCACTATTAAGACAATACTGCATGATAAACAGTGATAAAAGTTGAGGGACACATAACACTGTGTATTTGTTTGGTTCTTACATCTGCATCTGCTGAACCATTGGGCTCTGTTCCACAGTCTCTTCCTTTTAGGATTCATTAGCTAGCGAGGCATGTCCTTCTCATGAGGATAGCAGAAGTGCAAGAAAGCAAGTAGAAATGCTCAGAAACTTTATGCCATCAATTCTGCCTTTTTTTCTTTTTCCAAAGAAAGTCATTTAGCCAAATAAATTCAAATGGAAAAATGTATCTCACCTCTTTTAGTAGATGAAACTCCAAAGTTACATAGTAAAGAAAGTGGATGCATAGGGAGGTGAATTGGGACCAATAACACAGTCTATCACAATAACCTGACCTGCCTTTCCAGTAGTGATAGGTACTATACACCTTTGCCTTCTTTGTGAAATACCCTCTTTCTCTGGCTTCCATGGTGGGACATTCCCTTAATATTTATCCTATCCCTCTACCCCAAACTACTTAATCTTTTTCCAGTCTAGCTTCCTCAGGACTCAGTTGGAAATCCTCAAGACCTGATTGTATATAATCCAGGGTTCACGGATTTCATCACCACCAAAATAAAGATGGGTCAGAATGCTTAAATTTTTCATTTGGGTTCCTGAATCATATATCTAGCTGCCTCCTTTGTAATTCTTACAAGATTTCCAAGATATCTGAGATTTAACCTAGATTTAAAGTATTCCTGTGATTTCCCCCCTTCTACCCCAAACTTCTTCAGTGTTCCCTAGTAGCTCAGTGATTGGTACCATATCCATCAAGTTAAACAAGCCAAAAAACTAACACTATTCTTTTTTATTAAACCCTGTTACTTTTATTGCCTAAATAGCTCTGGGATTCATCCAACTTCTTTTCATCACTATGGTTTCTTTTGAGTGTAATCCACCATATTATCTTACCAGAATAACTTCTGCTGAAAAACAATAAGTTCTGAACCTCATCCCCTCTTGTCCTCATCTGTTTTCTGCATTGCAGCCGGAAAGATCTGATTGAAAAACAAGTCTTATTTAAAAAACAAAATGCCTATCAGACCTATACATTTTTGTTCTTATCTCACCCATGTTATGCTTAATGTCTTAGTTTTCAGTTCTCGAAGAAAACGTAACATGAGGTAAAAAATTTTGTAGGGTTTTTATTTGGCAAGTAGAGCCAGAAAATAGCAACAAAGGAGTAGGGAAAGTGAACAAGAAAAGAAGTCATTTTAAGAGTACTCTATAGAGGTTGCTGCTATAGACATTGGTGGCTTGATTCTCTAGAACTTCTGGGAAGTATGAAGGATAGGACCCATAATTATATGTCTGAGGAGTTGCGGCTAGTTTTATGTGTCTGCTGGCTCTTCATTGTTTGAGGATTGTATCCTCAAACTTTCAGATCCCACTTTATTCATATACCAGAGAATCCATGCACCTAAATAAAAAAGGTTCTTCCAGCCCTCCCAACAAAGCCACATGCTTCTACTATGTACTGTAGCTATACCGTATGTATCTCCATGGCTGGACACAGTGTTGAGTTTGCACTTTGCTATGTGATTATTTCATTAAATTTTTTCTGCCCCCTGTACTGCAAACTTGAGAAGACCTGAGATCATGTTTGCTTTTGAGTATCATTGTCTTCTTGGCAACCAAACCAGGACCTGGTGCATAAAATATGTTCAGTATATTTGCAGTGAATATATAAGTGTAGGGGTGTGTGTGCATGTGTGCATTCACACATGTATATTTATTAAGAGAAACTTTGAATTATCAGTATATAGATTACTATCAATTTCAAAAAGTCATCTTTTTAAATTCAAGTGTCTTATTTTATGCATTGCTTTCTTTCAGTCCTTACGTAGTCAGATTAAACTAAAAATTCTTTTTAAAAGAAGTCATACTGAGAAAACAAGAACATGTAACTCATATTACAATATCTTGACTGATCTGATAGCTTGTAGTATTGGCAGTACTTTTATAAAGAAAGTTATTGATACACATTTTCTTTAATAAGACAGAGATTTTGAGTTAAAAGGGGAATAACCAGATCCTAATACATAGCCCTTTGCAATCCTGTATTCATCAGTGGAGGAAAGCACCACATTTGGCAATACTAGGCAATTTGGGGATTTGGGTACTTTAAAGTGTGTGTGTGTGTTTGTGTTTATCCTCTAAACATAATTTCCAAATTCACATTTTTGCTTCTCAAAGTCAGAGCTATAATTTTATAGCAGGAAACATGTTGTGAAAGTAAATCAGTTTTCAGTCTCTCACTTCTGCTGATGTAGGATAATAGTGACCAAAAAAGAAATGGTGAGGCAGGTGAAAATCTACATAAATTATTATTATTATTTGTTAGAGATTTTATTTATTTGACAGAGAGAGAGAGGTCACAGGTAGGCGGAGAGGCAGGCATGGGGGGAGGAGCAGGTTCCCTGCAGAGCAGAGAGCCCTATGTGGGGCTCCATCCCATGACCCTGAGATCATGACCTGAGCTGAAAGCAGAGCTTTAACCCACTGAGCCACCCAGGTGCCCTATATAAATTATTTTTAATGAAAATGAAATACTTCCATAGAGGTAAACTACCAAGAGTAAATTATTTACCAATTACCGAAATTACTTACCAATAGTAAATTATCCACATTCAGTTCATACTTTCCATATGTCCAATTATCATGTCACCCAGCATTAATTCAACATATACTGGTTGAGCACTTACCATTCAGAAGTAATTTGGTGCCTTGGCAAATAGGCTGGACATGGTCTTCACTTTTATAGAGATTATGATACTGGCATCTTATTATAAAAAAAAAAGGAGATATTTTCTCTGGAAGCATCCATCAAATGCTGAACCTTTTCTTTTAATTTCATAGAAGAGAAGCCAGAGCAGTCTGCTTTTGATTTGATCTCAAATCTCAGCCACTGACAGTTCAATTGTGGTGAAAGGATTATTCAGATAATGAATAGATTATGAAAGTAGTTGTATCTGTGTCAGTCAGTGGTTGCTGTTGATTAGTGTTTGCTTATATTTAGTTGGAGAATGTGGAGAGGAAGATATTGAATGTCTAGTGGGCTTCAAATGTTTCTGCTCATCTCTTAGTTCTCACAGTTATTCACATGGCTATAAATTGAAATGGCCTATAAGCCCATGAACTGAAGACATTGGGGCCTTGAAGAAATTCCTCCAACATTCTGCCCCATATAGAAGACATTATGAAAAGAATTTTCTTTGACTGGTACATATGAAATCAGAGAATATCTGTCATTCAAGGATGTGTGCACTCCTGCATGTGAGATCTTTTTAGATAAAGTAGATTTGTTTGAGGTGTGCCAAAGGAATGGTGGACAAACATGAACTTAAGGCATCATAGTTTTGGAGCTAAGTATGCAGCAGTTTTCTGGGTTTTGTTTGTTTGTTGCAGGTAAACATGTCATGATGTTCTTAAAGTCCCATGCCCCTGAAAAATGGCTTGTCATAAGCAAAGGTGATGCCATCTTTGTCCCGAGAGGACTTTGGCTTACTTACTGTCAGCTGATGATTGTGCAGCAGTCAAGGTTTAGGGTCTGCTTTGGTAGGGGTGACAACTCTAGCACAGGGTTCATCTTCCAATCTATGTATCTGAGATCATTCTTCAGAAATAGGATGCATGGAAAAACCAGAGTGTTGTGTGCTGAAATGAAGACCCTATTGGAATGGAGAGGCCACCCTCTCCTCTTGCTCTTGGGTCATTTCAGATGAGGTCAGCTCAGGTGAGGTTCAGCTCAGCCACATTCTTACATTCCCCCTCCAATAGGTATGGTCACCCCATCAGGAACATTTCTTTTGGGTGTGGTCACCCCATCAGGAACATTCCTTGACTCACATATTTCAGGATGTCACATATGCTGTTTAAATGAAACACAAGTGCTTAACAGCTTCTTATATACATGTTTTTGGTTGTAAGAACAATGACCTGAGAATTGCACCCTCATGAATAGTGACTACATTGAAATTTGATTGATAAAGTTCAGTAAATTTAGCTAATTTATAACCTACTTGCCAGAAAAAGAGGACTTGTTTTTGAGAAAATTACTTAGGTTATTTTTGCAGGGGTCAAAATCTAGTTAAAGTGTGTTACAAGAACATTATTGCTAAAGTGAGTAAATCTGAAAAATTAAAAATCATTGATAGTGAGAACACAAGTGTTCATTATATTATCCTTTGTACTTTTCTGTGTTTTTTTTCTTTGGAAAGAAAACATGGTTCTAAGAATCTTAGAGGCTTCTGGGTCAGCATTATGAAATTAAGAAGAAATAAATATGCAATTAATAGGAAGAGCCTAAAAAAAAAAAAAGAAAGAGAAATTGTCCATTTTCTAAACCTAACATTTGTTACATGTTATAGCGAGTTTACTTGATTTTGTTTATCTGAGATTTTTCTCATTCAAAAATGATTTCTTAAGACTCAACAGCATCTTGGGTCGGTAAAGAAGGTTTGATTTTGTTAATTCATTCTGTTTTCTAAATGCATTGTCTTTACAAACCATAAGAGACCCCTAATCTCAGGAGACAAATTGAGGGCTGCTGGTGGAGGGAGGGACAGGGTGGCTGGCTGGGTGAAGGACACTGGGGAAGGTATGTGATGTGGTGAGTGCTGTGAATTGTGTAAGGCTGATGACTCACAGACCTGTACCCCTGAAATAAATAATATATGTTAATAGAAAATATCAATAATGTATATCAGAAAAAAAAAAAGCATTGTCTTTATCTTTGCCACTCTCCTATGGCCCTTCAGGATTTTTCCACTTCCTTAGAATAAAATCAAGGATATTCATTGCCCCTACATGATTGGCCTCTATCCAAGCCATTTCCTGCCTCTCCATTGCTCACTAAACTTCAGCCACCTTGGCTCCATCAGTTCCTAAAATATATCAAGTTTTTTCTTACCTCAGGGTCTTACTACTTTCTGTATATTTCCTAGGTTACACTGCAAAATTGATCCCTTCTCTTTCTGGTAAAGCTTATGCTTACCACCTCCTCAGAGTGGCGTTGTCCAACCATCCATCCCAATTTGATATCACTTGTTATTCTTTTCACAATATCTATATTTTGTTTATTTTGTTGATTTTTCCATTGGATTTAACAGTGTGTGGTTTTTTGTTTTTTTGTTTTTAAATGCATCAACCTTCCATTAGGTTATAAGCTTCATGACAATAGGAACCTTATTTCCTGATTATCCTTGGTATTCATAATTTTCTTGGCATAGTGGATAATCAGAATGAGTTAATTTTAGCTATACATTGAAAGCCTGTCAAGCTCCTTCACCATTACTGACTGACCTATATCCCTAATCTTGATCTGATGAGGCTTTAGCCCACATGCTCCCAGCTTTATGAAAACATTTCTAAAAATGTAACAAGATAAAAAGACACGTTTAAAATCTGAATCTTGACAATATTATACTGTTTTGTAAGTTTACTTTAAAAGATGACATTTTAAAATTAAATATCTGAAAGAAAAAAGAAATTTCTCTTTTATAGTTTGGTTTGCTTCATTTATTATCCTTATCATAATGGAGATAAAGAAGTAATACAAAGTTTTAGGACAATTTAGCAAATGAGTAATGCAGTCAGGATTTCAAAGGGAAGTCACTTACAGTGACAGACACGTTAAAAGTTTAATTTATTATATTTCATTTCTGTGGAGCAAATTGATAAAAAAAATTTAAAAAGCACTGTCAGATAAATTTGAGATTGAAAGCCACAATACTCTGCAACATACCTAGGGAATTTAGAAGAGTAAACTTCTTTTCGTTTTCAGAGATTACAAAGTACCAATTTGTACAATAATGTTATTTCTTGGGTAGACATCTTATTAAAGAAAACAGATCCAATATGACTCTTTTAAAAAGCTGTATATAAACTTAGTCAATTTCATATTTATTAGAAGAGAAAATAAGCATAGAAATTTCAATTTTCTAGTGCCTTGTTTTTGTGTATGTTTTTGTTTAACCAGTGGGTCACTTGTGCCACTGGATTTATATAGCATTAATTATTACTCATTTCAGTAAGTATTTATAATATTATTTTCCATTTTAGGATAATATCAACACTTGTTTATTGTGGAAAGCAGAAGTAATATCCTTAGATTGTTCAATGGCAATTTCATCCCAGAATCCTTCCCTGAGTTTCACTGCTTATTAAAGCATGAAGTCCTGTATTTCTCCAGCCGTATTAAGTAGCTGGATCCAAGCATGGGAATTGGTGATGGTCAGTACCTTTCAAATCATGGACTGGGAATGAATATTTATGTAAGATTTTCTGAAAGATAACTAGTCCATATATTCTTATAGATGATCTAATAGTTAGTTCATGACTAAGTCCATTGGTAGACCCATTTCCTAGATAGCACTTTGTTAGCTCCCATGAAGCTGGTTTTATCCAACTAAGTTTTGAAGGGCTTTCATCTCTTTGTATGGAGGATATCTGCTCCCAGCACTACAGATTCTGTCACTGGGATTAGTCTAAGACTATCACTGAAGATGCTGATCTCTTTAGGATTTTAGTATCAGGAATAGATGTTCTTATCCTTAGATAAGTACCATTAAGCTAGTTTTTACTTTGTAAATGCTGTGGAACTTGTAATTTATCTTTTTTTCCCCCTCTCAAATTAGCTTCTAGAACTCTAAGAACCAAATCTAGAGGCCCACTTATAGTCCAAATATTTCATGGCATGTATCTGTGTATGAATCAACCCATTCCTTCCATCTTACTTTCTTTCTCCTTTACTCCTTTGTCTTGCTCATATTTAATTCATTGTATCTTGGTTAATTAAATGCTTTCTGGTAAGCCGACTTGAATCCCTTTTTTAAAATTAGGTGGGTTATTAATTCATTATTTGCTGTATAGATTGCTTGCCTACCTTGGTGTAATTTTCAAGTCATTAGAACAGCAGGAGAATTTATAGAGAATTTTTGACATACTATTGGGCATATCAAAACTAGGTTTTGGGAAGGTCTTACACTCTTAATATATTTTTATGTATTAGAATTAATTTTCTTCAATATTTCAACTGCAAAGCAAACTGATAAGAATTTTATGGATAAAATAAGCATACATGACAGCATAACTCATCTAGTACAAAAATTAATTAATGGTTTTAGAAAAGCATCCCTAATGTTTAGTTATATATTCCGTGGCATCATTTCCATAACAATATCATAATATGCTTTATCTTCATATTCAGTTTCCAGCATACAAAGAGATTGCATTTAAAAAGTGTATTTATAAATTAGTTATTTAGAGCACAGAATTCATTTTGGTGAACAATTAATTTCTAAGTGGGTTAGGATCTTATGTTAACCCATAAATTTTTTTTCACTCATAGTGTAAAGGAAATAATATTAATTTTTATGGGAGACATTGCAGAAAGTACTATTTTACATTTTAAAATAGAAAAGAAAAAAGACCAAAAATTAACCTTTTTCAGTTATGAAGCCCAAGACAAAAGTGGTATAATTAGAAGATCGGGATGTGGATATGAATTTCATGCAGATTCTAGAGAGTAATCCTGGTTTTACTTAACAGGAGTAGGATTCATCGTACTGTGCAATTTTGCTTCATAACATATGAGTTTTCCCCTTTTTTTCTATCAATATAGCATTAGTGCTAGATACTCCTCCATTATCAACATGATTAAGTTCATTTTTGCCTTGAAAATGGAATGAGTAATAGAAAAGAGGAAGAACAAATGATAGAAAAGTGGATTGATATTCCTGAGGTAAATGGATAAGAGCTGGAAACAGAAAAAAGCATCTGATAAAGGGGGAGTTTATGGGTATGAGGGAAATTTTCTGAGGTAGCACCAAATGAGCCATGAAGTAATGAAGTAATGAGGGGTGTAGAGTGTTCATGAATTGTGCAGAACTCTTAAAGAGAAAGAATAGGAACTGCTGAGAAAAAGATATTGGATCACTCAAATCCCTATGTTGCCAGAAGAGCTATGGGCAAGGTAGAATGAGGGCAAGGAGGGAATCCTGAGCAGATGGCAATTTCTTTATTTTAAGGTATTGGCAAGTTGAATGTTTATAATCTTAGAAGTGCTTGTACTTTTAAAATTTCATGGGGTACCTGGGTGGTTCAGTAGGTTAAGTGTCCACCTTTGGCTCTGGTCATGATCTCAGGGTCCTGGGACTGAACCCCACATCAGGCTCCCTGCTTGCATGGAATCTGCTTCTCCCTCTCTCTCTGTGCTCTCTCCCAAATTAATAAATAAATAAAAATCTTCAAAAAAACCACAAAAATTTATCTCTAACATACTGTGCAGGTATTTAGTACCTTCAGTATACAGAAATTATTCAAATTTGTATTTCAAGTGTAAAGTACTGAACCTAGGGCCAAATGCATAGTAAATAATTAAATGTTAGTTCTTACTATTTTCTGGCATTTAATACAATTGTCAGTGGAAATTCTTCATATTCACTATTTGTGATTATAGACATGATTCTCTGAATCATGACTTAACATTTTAAAACAAAATACAGAGAGATAATTCAGGATGACATTGTAAGGATGCCTGGGTGGCTTTGTTGGTTCTATTCTTGATTTTGGCTTAGGTCATGATCTCAGGGTCATGAGATCAAGCCCCACATTGGGCTGCACATTCAACGGGGAATCTGTTTAAGGTTCTTTCTACCTCTCCCTGTGCCCCTTCTCTCTAAAATAAATCTCACTCTCTCTAAAATAAATAAATCTTTAAAAACTAAAAAAAAAAAAAAAAAAAAAAAAAAGACATTGTAGGAAGATCCTGAACTTACCTCCTCCCACAGATATAGCAAATATATATGTGTATATGGAGCTGTTCCCTCTGGGAAAACAACAACAACAACAACAAAAACAAAACAAAGCAAAAACACAAAAACTCTGAGAACTAGTTGGATACCTACTCTGCAGTAAAGGAACAAAGTGCCACACCAAAAAGGGTAGGAGAGGCTGAGATGTACTCTCACCACCACCCACTACAGTGACCCATAATCAGGAGGGATTTCAAACAACAAGGACAACAAAAATATGAATAGAATTTCTCCCTAAGGAGCAAGTATCCCACATGGCACCCTAACCCTTGGGTCCTTACCCCAGAGGGACAAGCCCTCAAAATATCCGGCTTTGAAAACCAATGGGAATTATATTTAGGGGAAACATAGGGATGTAGGGAACAGTTTTCATTCTTAAAGGGGTTGTACACAGACCTACTCTCCCCAGGACTCAGCACAAAATGTAGCACTTTAAAAAGAGCCTAGACATAGGTGAAGGAAATTGCTAAACTTAAAGCTTCTGCCAGAGGAGAAGGCTGTTGAGATTCTCTCCGGGAACTAAATACTGGTCGATGACATTGTTATGGGTTCTGTCTACCTTGCTTGTGCTTTTGAGTGCCATTTTTGTGCCCTCACTCTAACCAACTAACAGCAGCAGGTGAGCATCCCAGCCCCAGCTGCTTGAATCACACTGTCAGATGTAGGGAGTGAACAGTCCCACCCCACCCTGTGCAACTTATGTGATACTGCTAGGTGTAGCATGCCAGTAGACCTCCGCCTCCCCCTACCCCCAGCCCCACAGCTTGTGCTGTACGGTCATGCCCCACATACCCCTATCCCATGCTGATCACATGGTATCTTCATACTTGGCCAGGCACCGTGGCCCCTCTCCAGCAGCACCCTTCACGTGACCCAGCCAGAGCCAATGGATACACACAACCCACACAGGGCACACCTCAAGTAATTAGGGGGGATTGCATTTCTTGACCCCAGTGGTCTGAAACAATCAAAGAGATAGCTTGAGCGATAACCAAGAACTAGAGGAAGGTAAATAAAATGTCTCATCTCCTACATAGAGCCACTCCTTTAAGACAGCTGATAGACTAGTATTTTGGTGAGAATTTTCGCATCTGTGTTCATCAAGGATATTGGTCTATAGCTCTCTTTTTGGATGGGATCTTTGTCTGGTTTTGGGATCAAGGTGATGCTGGCCTCATAAAATGAGTTTGGAAGTTTTCCTTCCATTTCTATTTTTTGGAACAGTTTCAGGAGAATAGGAATTAGTTCTTCTTTAAATGTTTGTTAGAATTCCCCCGGGAAGCCATCTGGCCCTGGGCTTTTGTTTGTTTGGAGATTTTTAATGACTGTTTCAATCTCCTTACTGGTAATGGGTCTGTTCAGGCTTTCTATTTCTTCCTGGTTCAGTTGTGGTAGTTTATATGTTTCTAGGAATGCATCCATTTCTTCCAGATTGTCAAATTTGTTGGCGTAGAGTTGCTCATAGTATGTTCTTATAATAGTTTGTATTTCTTTGGTGTTAGTTGTGATCTCTCCTCTTTCATTCATGATTTTATTTATTTGGGTCCTTTCTCTTTTCTTTTTTATAAGTCTGGCCAGGGGTTTATCAATTTATTAATTCTTTCAAAGAACCAGCTCCTAGTTTCGTTGATTTGCTCTATTGTTTTTTTGGTTTCTATTTCATTGATTTCTGCTCTGATCTTTATGATTTCTCTTCTCCTGCTGGCTTAGGGTTTCTTTCTTGTTCTTTCTCCAGCTCCTTTAGGTGTAGGGTTAGGTTGTGTACCTGAGACCTTTCTTGTTTCTTGAGAAAGGCTTGTACTGCTATATATTTTCCTCTCAGGACTGCTTTTGTTTTGTCCCACAGATTTTGAACCGTTGTATTTTCATTATCATTTGTTTCCATGATTTTTTTCAATTCTTTTTTAATTTCCCAGTTGACCCATTCATTCTTTAGAAGGATGCTGTTTAGTCTCCATGTATTTGGGTTCTTTCCAAACTTCCTCACCAAAATACTAGCCAATAGGATTCAACAGTACATTAAAAGGATTATTCACCACGACCAAGTGGGATTTATTCCAGGGCTGCAAGGTTGGTACAACATCCACAAATCAGTCAATGTGATACAACCCATCAATAAAAGAAAGAACAAGAACCATATGATACTCTCAATAGATGCTGAAAAAGCATTTGACAAAGTACAGCATCCCTTCCTGATCAAAACTCTTCAAAGTGTAGGGATAGAGGGCGCATACCTCAATATCAACAAAGCCATCTATGAAAAACCCACCGCAAATATCATTCTCAATGGAGAGAAACTGAAAGGTTTTCCACTAAGGTCAGGAACACAGCAGGGATGTCCATTATCACCACTGCTATTCAACATAGTACTAGAAGTCCTAGCCTCAGCAATCAGACAACAAAAGGAAATTAAAGGCATCCAAATCGGCAAAGAAGAAGTCAAACTATCACTCTTCGCAGATGATATGATACTATATGTGGAAAACCCAAAAGACTCCACTCCAAAACTGCTAGAACTTGTACAGGAATTCAGTAAAGTGTCAGGATGTAAAATCAATGCACAGAAATCAGTTGCATTTCTCTACACCAACAACAAGACAGAAGAAAGAGAAATTAAGGAGTCAAGCCCATTTACAATTGCACCCCAAACCATAAGATACCCAGGAATAAACCTAACCAAAGAGGCTAAGAATCTATACTCAGAAAACTATAAAGTACTCATGAAAGAAATTGAGGAAGACACAAAGAAATGGAAAAATGTTCCATGCTCCTGGATTGGAAGAATAAATATTGTGACAATGTCTATGCTACCTAAAGTAATCTACACATTTAATGCAATTCCTATCAAACTACCATCCATCTTTTTCAAAGAAATGGAACAAATAATTTTAAAATTTATATGGAACCAGAAAAGACCTCGAATAGCCAAAGGAATATTGAAAAAGAAAGCCAAAGTTGGTGGCATCACAATTCCGGACTTCAAGCTCTATTACAAAGCTGTCATCATCAAGACAGCATGGTACTGGCACAAAAACAGACACATAGATCAGTAGAATAGAATTGAAAGCCCAGAAATAGACCCTCAACTCTATGGTCAACTAATGTTTGACAGAGCAGGAAAGAATGTCCAATGGAAGGAAGACAGTCTCTTCAATAAATGGTGCTGGGAAAATTGGACAGCCACATGCAGAAAAATGAAATTGGACCATTTCCTTACACCACACACGAAATTAGACTCAAAATGGATGAAAGACCTCAATGTGAGAAAGGAATCCATCAAAATCCTTGAGGAGAACACAGGCAGCAACCTCTTCGACCTCAGCCGCAGCAACATCTTCCTAGGAACATCGCCAAAGGCAAGGGAAGCAAGGGCAAAAATGAACTATTGGGATTTCATCAAAATCAAAAGCTTTTGCACAGCAAAGGAAACAGTTAACAAAATCAAAAGACAACTGACAGAATGGGAGAAGATATTTGCAAACGACATATCAGATAAAGGACTAGTGTCCAAAATCTATAAAGAACTTAACAAACTCAACACCCAAAGAACAAATAACCCAATCAAGAAATGGGCAGAGGACATGAACAGACATTTCTGCAAAGAAGACATCCAGATGGCCAAAAGACACATGAAAAAGTGCTCCATATCACTCGGCATCAGGGAAATACAAATCAAAACCGCAATGAGATATCACCTCACACCAGTCAGAATGGCTAAAATCAACAACTCAGGAAATGACAGATGCTGGCAAGGATGCGGAGAAAGGGGAATCCTCCTACACTGTTGGTGGGAATGCAAGCTGGCGCAACCGCTCTGGAAAACAGCATGGAGGTTCCTCAAAATGTTGAAAATAGAACTGCATTATGACCCAGCAATTGCACTACTGGGTATTTACCCTAAAGATACAAATGTAGTGATCCAAAGGGGCACATGCACCCGAATGTTTATAGCAGCAATGTCCACAATAGCCAAACTATGGAAAGAACCTAGATGTCCATCAACAGATGAATGGATCAAGAAGATGTGGTATATATACACAATGGAATACTATGCAGCCATCAAAAGAAATGAAATCTTGCCATTTGCGACAACATGGATGGAGCTAGAGTGTATCATGCTTAGCGAAATAAGTCAAGCAGAGAAAGACAACTACCATATGATCTCCCTGATATGAGGAAGTGGTGATGCAACATGGGGGCTTAAGTGGGTAGGAGAAGAATAAATGAAACAAGATGGGATTGGGAGGGAGACAAACCATAAGTGACTCTTAATCTCACAAAACAAATTGTGGGCTGTTGGGGGGAGGGGGGTTGGGAGAAGGGGGGTGTGGTTATGGACATTGGGGAGGGTATGTGCTTTGGTGAGTGCTGTGAAGTGTGTAAACCTGGCGATTCACAGACCTGTATCCCTGGGGATAAAAATATATGTTTATTAAAAAAAAAAAAAAAAAAGACAGCTGATAGCTAATTTGCATAACAGGCAGTAACAGAGAGTTTGAGACTCCTTCTCCCTCTGTCCCTCCCGTGCATGTGTGTGCTCTCTCTCTCTAAAATATTTATTTATTTTGGAGAGAGAAAGAGATTTATAAAATATTTATTTATTTATTTTAGAGAGAGTACACATGCAGCGGGGAGGTGCAGAGGGAAAGGGAGGGAGAGACTCTCAAGCAAACTCCCTGCTGAGCATGGAACCCAATGTGGGGTTCAATCTCAGGATCTTGAGATCATGATCTGAGAGCCAAAATTAAGAACTGGGTGCTCAACTGACTTCTTAAATTTATTGAGACTAATAAAATACCAATGGTATTATTCACAGAAATAGAACAAATAATCTTTTTTTAAAAAGATTTTATTTATTTGACAGATACAGATCACAAGGAGGCAGCGAGGCAGGCAGAGAGAGAAGGTTGGGGGGGAACAGGCTCTCTGCTGAGCAGAGAGCCTAGTGCAGGGCTCAATCCCGGGACCCTGAGATCATAACCTGAGCCAAAGGCAAAGGTTCAAACCACTGAGCCACCCAGGCACCCTAGAACAAATAATCTTAAAATTTCTGTGGAACCACTAAAGACCCCAAATAGTCAAAGCAATCTTGAAAAGGAATAGAGTTGGAGGTTTCATACTCCAGATTTCAAACAGTACTATAAAATGATAATAATCAAAACTGTATGGTACCGGCACAAAAAGAGACATAGATCAAAACATGTTCTATGTTCAGACATAGAACAGAATAGAGAGCTCAGATATAAACCCACACATATATTATCAATTAATTTATGACAAAGGAGACAAAGTATATAATGGGGCATTTTTTTCAGTCTCTTCAGTAAATACTGTTGGGAAAACTGGAGAGCTACATGCAAAGAATGAAACTGAACCACTGTCTTGCACCATATTTAAAAACTAACTCAAAATGGATTAAAGACTTGAATATAAGATTTGAAACCATAAAACTCCTACAAGAAAATATAGCTCATTGACAGTCGTATTGATATTTTTTTGGACCTCATTCCATAGGCAAGGGCAACAAAAGCAGAAATAAACAAATGGAACTACCTCAAACTAAAAAGCTTTTTATGGTGAGGGAAACCATCAATGAAACAAAAGAGCAACATGGGTGAAAATATTTGCAAGTCATATATCTGATGAGGTGCTAAAATCCAAAATATATAAAGAAGTCATGCAACTCAGTAGCAAAAACAAAAAAAAATTATTTAAAAATGATCAATCTGATTATAATATTAAAAATATTCATAAGAAGGTTGAGATATTGCCATTTACCAGAACATAGATGGATCTTGAGGATATTAGGCTAAGTGAAAGAATTCAGATAGAGAAGTCAAATACTATATGATTTCACTACCATGCAGAATTAAAAAAATAGTAAAGTAAACCAGATCCATAGGTACAAAGAACAGAATGATGGTTGCCAGAGGAGAGGGTATTTGAGGGGTGGGCAAAATGGATGACCTAAAAACAGGAAATTGTCTTATATAACTGTGAAAACCATTGAGAAAATTCCCAACAAATGTTTGCTGAGGGTTGACTTTCCTTTTGCATGCAGTCTACTGAAATATTTCCTTCACTACATGTTAGTTCCACCACTAACAATCTAGTCATGATATCTATTTCTGAGGCAAAAGGAATGACAAATTCCTCATAAAATTCCCAGCACTCTGGCTAGTGACTGTACTCCATTTTTGTTGAACACTCAGAATTTTTATACATTTATTTCGGTAAGCTTACTGCCCCTTCATCTAAAGTAGTTCTTATCTAAACTTCTTTTTTATTCCCAGGATCCTCATTAGTTGATAGCTGCTTCAGCTCATTGATATGCTCGTGCAGATCTTAGAGTGCTGACTCCTGGCACTAGCTCTATTTTCCTCCCAGAGTGCATTTTCCTGAGGGCTTTTTAAGGCCACAAATCTGAAATACCATTTACCCTTGATAGAGCTGTAGATGAGCTTATTTTGGAAAATTACACTGGTTGCTCTTAAGTCTAAGGTACCCCTCTGTAATTCCTACACACAAACCCACTTTACAACTTGGAAGTATTTGGGCTTCTATGTATGGGAAGAAAGTTTTGCCCAGAGTGAAGACAAATCAGCAAATACACAGACATCTTCTTTGCTGATAAATTGTCGCAACCTGAATCACCACCATGTTCCTCCAAACCTCTTACCCTCCCACAGTAGGTAGATCTATGTGACATCCCTGAATATGGTCTGTATAGGTACCTGTGACTCTAGCTCCAATTCTTTTCCCTTTCAGGGCCTTAGGTACTTCTCACTGCCTCCTGCAGATAAGTCTGTTGCCTCATTGCTTGGGAACTCTCTTTATTCTGTAAGGAATCTGCAAATTTCCCCAAGAGAGATGAATAGTCCCTCCCATGCCCGTTAGGGACTATGCAGCACATTCAGCACAATCTTTCCCTTGGGCCAACACGTAGCACATCAGGGATTCTCTCCTTTGAGTTTATCTCCTCTCAAGTGTCTCTGTGAACTTAGCAGATTCACCCAGGTGTGGGGTCAAGATGTCTTTTCACAGAGTAACAAGAGATTCCTTGTTTCTTTTTCTTTTCTTTTCTTTTTTTTTTTTTCCTTCTCCTCCTGGCTCCTTTGGAATAGAGACAAGCTAGTGGCACTAGTTTTTTATATTTATAAAAATATAAATAAAATTTATAAAAATATAAATACAATTTATTTATAGGCACTGGTGCCTATAAATGGCACTCCATTTATAGGATGACAAAAAACAAAACCACACACACAACAAAACCCACCTACCCTGATGTCTTTTTTTTTATTTCTTGATCATAAGATTGAGTATTCACTCACTTACTCCCACATATTTCTCTGGTACCATGCTGCAGGGAAGTTCTGCACTGATCCCTGGTGATGCATTGCCTATGCTGTTATGGAACTTGGCTTGTTAAGTGACAGGCAGACAAATACAGCACAGAAAGTGCAATCACAATAAAGAGGGGGTAAAAAAAACAGCTCACAGAAAAGGAGGAAATGAACTTCACAGGACGGGATTAGGACCCTAGAAGGTACTCCTGGAAATGGATATTAACAAATGAATGAGTGCTAGGAAAGGATATAGAGGAGATCTTTGTGTTATTCCTACAACTTCTCTGTAATTTAAAAATTAGTTCTAAGTAAAAAGTCAACAAAAACTCACCAGGCAAATGATAGTGAAGCTGAGAGAAAGGCATTCAGAATGCAAAAAAGTCTCCTGTTACTTGTTTGGTATTGTTCAGGGATTTTTTTTTTTTTTTAAATTTTTATTTTTTCAGTGTTCCAAGATTCATTGTTTATGCACCACACCCTGTGCTCCATGCAATCCGTGCCCTCCACAATACCCACCACCAGACCCTCCCAACCCTCCCACCTCCCTCCTCTCCCAAACCCTCAGTTTGTTTCTCAGAGTCCATAGTCTCTCAGGGTTCGTTTCCCTTCCGATTTCCCCCAACTTACTTCTTCTCTCCTTCACCCAGTGTCCTCTGTGTTATTCCTTATGTTCAGGGATTCTGAGGAACAGTGGAGACAAAACTCCTGTGCATATGGTTGACTCTGGGTGGATTTGAATTGCTCTAAGTAGAAGGGTGAGACAGAAGGGTTTTCATTAAGGGAATGGCATGATGGGATTTCCTTTTAGAAAAGTCACTCTATGGTTTTGTGGAGAATAGACTCATGGGAAGAAGTAAGAGGTAGGGAAGGAATGTGAAGAGACAGTGGTCCAGGCCAGAGGTGATGGAGTTCTTGATCAAGGAGCTGGTAACATGAATGACAGTAAGAGCAGCCATTCCCAAGACATTCACACATGTGGCAGTAACAGGATTTAGTCACTACTGGGATTTCAAAATGAAGGGAGAAAGGAGTGAGAGGTTTGCACTGTCTGGCCAGATTGATTCATATTAATAGGGGAAAAAGTAATCTGTGAGAAGGATTACATCTTTTTTATTTTTTAAACAATTTTATTTATTCATTTGACAGAGAGATAGAGAGAGAGAGAGCGCACACACAAGCAACAGGAGTGGCAGGCAGAGGGAAAGGGAGAAGCAGGCTTTCTGTTGATCACGGACCCCGATGTGGGGCTTGGTCCCAGAACCTTGGGATCATGACCCAAGCCCAAGGCATACACTTAACTGACTGAGCCATTCAGGTGCCTTTGCCATGGTCTTTCTGTCTGTATGTGATATTCATGTTCCTGCTCTGTTGTACAGCTTTGACTACTTATGGGCTGAAAAAAAAAAGGATCCAAGTGATAGTATTAGGAGTACTGATAAAGTGAACACTAGGTGGCCAAAGACAAATTTTATGGCAGCTCCAGAGAAAAAAGGAGGGTGAAGTTCAGAAAAACAATTAGGGGTTGGTGAAGTCCTTTGATAGAGAGGAGTATTGTAAACCTCACTGCAGCCTAGAATAATTGGCCAATATGGATAGTAGTGGAAGTAAAAACAAAACTATTGCCAAGGCATATCCCAACTTCAGCAAATATGGAGAGAAAAGAAAAGTAATTTCTTATGTTGGGGAGACATATTCATAAAGACTGGTGCTCCAAGGACACCACATAAGATATATTAGATTTACCATTTCAGGGAACTTTTTTTCTTCAAGATAAATGATATATTCATTCATCAACCCAGATGAGGATACAATGATCAATGCAAAGGAAAGCAGAATCTTTTCCCCTTTGTGTTGTTATATGTTCAGAACAAATTTAAACCCTATTATAAACAAGGGCTTAAATAATACTGATCATATAAACTTGACTGTAAATGATACTTGAATATTTCCACTAAGTCATTGGCATAGCCTCTAACTCACAATAAATATAACAGGCATGGTCAAGAATTATTTAGAATCAGACTTAGCATAAAAGGACTTTTTAATTTTTTTTAATTATGTTACGTTAGTCACCATATATTACATCATTAGTTTTTGATGTAGTGTTCCATGCATGATTCACTGTTTGCATGGAGCACTTAGTGCTCCATGCAATATGTGCCCTCCTTAATACCCATCACCGGGCTAATCATCCCTCTACCCACCTCCCTCTAAAACCCTCAGTTTGTTTCTCAGAATCCATAGTCTCTGATGGTTTATCTCCTCCTCTGATATCAACCCCCTTCATTTTTCCCTTCCTTCTCCTAATGTCCTCCATGCTATTCCTTATGTTCCACATGTAAGTGAAACCATATGATAATTGGCTTTCTCTGCTTGACTTGATATTTCACTTAGCATAATCTCCTCCAGTGAACCCTCACACACTGTTGGTGGGAATGCAAGTTGGTATAGCCACTTTGGAAAACAGTATTGAGGTTCCTCAAAAAATTAAAAATAGAGTTACCCTATGACCAGCAATTGCACTACTGGGTATTTACCACAAAGATACAGATGTAGTGAAAAGAAGGGCCATATGCACCCCTGTGTTCATAGCAGCAATGTAGCAATGTACACAGTAGCCAAACTGTGGAAAGAGCGAGGATGCCCTTCAACAGATGAATGGCTAAAGAAGATATGGTCCGGGGCGCCTGCGTGGCTCAGTGGGTTAAAGCCTCTGCCTCGGCTCAGGTCATGATCCCAGGGTCCTGGGATCGAGCCCCGCATTGGGCTTTCTGCTCAGCAGGGAGCCGGCTTCCTCCTCTCTCTCTGCCTGCCTTTCTGCCCACTTGTAATCTCTACCTGTCAAATAAATAAATAAAATCTTAAAAAAAAAGAAGAAGATATGGTCCATATACATAATGGAATATTACTCAGCCATCAGAAAGGATGAATATCCAACTTTTGCATAAAAGGACTTTTTTTTTTTTTTAAGAAAAAAAATAGCTGGAATCAATTGTGTATAAGTTGAAGGTAATGAAATATTGGGTGGAACTTTAGAAACACAGTGAAGAAGTAATGCTCCTTAGAATTTTTGGATGATGAAAGATACTAAATTTCAATTTTTCTAAATGTAGCACATAGAAAAAGAATAGTAGAATGGACTCCTGATTCCACCACTTAGTGCTATGCCTTTTCAGAATCCACTCAATCTTACTGCAACTCGGTTTCCTCTCTGATTACATTGGGGTAAACTTACCTGTCACACTTAACTCCTAGGATTGTTATGAGTACCTAATAAGATAATGTAGTATGTGAATGTTTCCTATGAACTTAGGAATTTATAATAGTTTGATTTCTCTCTTCTCAGAGGGACCATATGGAATCCTAAAGATTTAGCTGATGTGAACTGATTTAGCTGATGCTCTCTTCTTCTAAGAGAGCATTTGATTGTGTATCTTACTGGATGAATAACCATCAAAACCAGAGAATGCCTGTAACAGTAATTTTTTAAATCAACATCCCCTAAGGAGTGGGGGATGTTCAAGGAGGCTTGAACTTACTTCTCAAAAAAGAGGAAGTGAGGGTGTCACCCCACCTTTAGGTTTTGAAATTCAAGAAGAGAAAAAAGAGATGTTTGAGTTTGATTGAGACCAGAAGACAGAATTTAAGCTTGTTCTTAACCGGTTATTAATAGTAAGGCCTTAGACCTCATTTTAGAAATGACCTCTTTGTAGACTACGAAGGGGTACCATTAAGACCTAACCACTGATGAACTTACCAAAAACAATACATTTCCCCCAACAGAAAGAAGCCTTCCCATTCATTATAGTTAGAAAGGAGAAATCTGACACAGAGTGGTCCTCCTTCATGTATCATAAATATTAAATGGAAGTGGTTTGTTGTCCGCTGAAGGTTTTCTTTGAGTTTTTTTTAAAGCGAAGAGGTCACTTCTGTAGACTATTTTCTGGTAGTACATCTTATTTCCTAACCCAGCTGTGATGTAGAACCTTTTCTGTCTCAGCAGGGAGAGAAATTTACACTCCAGTTTTTTACTTTTGGTAAAACATTTCCTATTTTAACACCTATTTGAAAGTGTAAAAACATTTTTTTGTTGTTGTTGGGGGGAGGGATGAATTATTCATACAATTTTCTTGCTTTAAACCAGAACAATGATACATCATTTTTTAAAGATCTGTCAGGCAGGCTTTCAGTTTTTAACTCTTTTAGTTCCTGGTCCTATACTACAAATGAACCATGATCCAGACACTGAGTTAACATCAGAAGCAAAATGTTCCAAGTCATTCTAGGTTCTAGTTAACTTTTTAGCCATTTAAAAAAAGAAAAAAAAAAATCACCATTTTGAAACAATCTCATACCCACGTCTGGTTTGAAGTCACTTTCTTGATGCCTGTAGAGACCCATGAAAAGCCCCCAAAACATAGCATTTGCTGTATAGCATTTTTGGAGTACTGCTATGTTGTGTGTCAAAAGCCTAAAATCTTTTATTTTTAGCAACTAATCTCAAGCATATGCAAAACTACTAGCTACAAGAAACAATCAGCATTGTTTATAAAAGGGAAAAAAAAAAAAAACCCAGAAATAATTAAATATCTAACATTAGGCATAGGAAATTTTGAAAAACTCATAAGAACTAGCCATTGAAAGTAATACTTTAAAAATTGCTTTTTGACATGAAAATAATTTTATTTGATTATAAACAACAGAATTAGATTATAAATAACATGAGTAGTGTTACCCAATTTTGTATAAAATATATATTAATTATTTAGATTGTTAAAAATTCATAAAATATAGTCTGAAAGAGCACACACCAAATTGACAGTGTTGCTCTTGACAGTGAATATGTAGGTAGTAGTGAATATGTTGGTAGTATGTATTTGTCTATATAGGGCTATTTTGTGTCTTAGTCCATAGTAAACATGTATTATTTGTATCATAAAAAAGTAAGAAAAACTATTTAAAGTAATATACACATCTTCAAAGAGGAGACCACAGGAAAGGAAATGGTGAGATTGACTATGGTTTATCCTGACTTTAGGATTTCTCTTTCCAGTATTGTTAAAAAAAAGAGTTAAGCCTTAAAATCAAAGTCTGAAAACTGGTTGTTTGCATATGTTTGATCCTGAGGTTCAAATATCTTTTATGGATTCACAATTTGTGATTAATTCCTACATTTTCACTCTGATTTTTCTGCATACCTGACCAAAAAATAATAGGTGATATTCACTTCTAGATATATCATTATTAGGTCTGTAGTCTCAAAGTAATAGGTAAATGCACTGATTACTGACCATGTTCCAGACCTATTCTAAATACTTTATGTGGATTTACTTACCTACTTTTCACAATACCTCATAAGGTGGGTATTACTCTTTCCCCAAAGCCCAAGGAAGGCAGGTCTTTGCTGGAAATGATATAGCCTTGTGGTACATCTGGGACTAAAGTCAAAAAGGAGCCTGGTGGTGGGTATTAAAGAGGGCACTTATTGTGTGGAGCGCTGGGTGTGGTACATAAATAATGAATTTTGGAACACTGGAAAAAAATAAAATAAAATTTTAAAAAAAAGGATGACTCTAGAGCCATACAGTATTTTAATATTTACTAAAGTTGAAATTAATAAAAACATCCACTTAAAATGAAATAAAACTTTAAACAACATATCAGTCTGTTTTTCCTAGAAGTATAAAGTTGGTAATTTTTTAACAGGAAAATATTCCAAAGGGTATTATTTTCACAAATGGCTTATAAATAGCTTTAGAAATTTTGATTTGTAAATTTATTTATTTTTTTTTTTTTGGTTATCTGTGTGTGACATACTTTATACAAGTGTAAAAAAAACAAAAACTTTATGCCATCCATTAACTCAGATTTTTTTTTGGACTATTTATCCCATCTCCATTTGATCTTAATAGAGTAAGTAATTGGGACACCTGGGTGGCTCAGTTGGTTAAGCAGCTGCCTTCGGCTCAGGTCATGATCCCGACGTCCTGGGATCGAGTCCCACATCGGGCTCCTTGCTCAGCAGGGAGCCTGCTTCTCCCTCTGCCTCTGCCTGCCTCTCTGTCGGCCTGTGCTCGCTCTCTCTCTCTGACAAATAAATAAATAAAATCTTTAAAAAAAAAAAATAGAGTAAGTAATTACGCTTTTTTTTTTTTTGGTCTGTAACCCATAAAATAACCAAAATCTGCAAACTCTATGTTTTCAAAGGTTCAATTCATTATCACCTCATATCTTGTTTTCAGGAAAGACAGTTATCAAAAGCATCTCAAATTTAGGCTTTCATTGCTTAATGTCAAAGTTTGAATACTAGGAATAAAATTAATCCTTATAAAAATGTCTTTGCACATGATATTTAAAACTACTTGACATCTAGAAGGAGGACAACAAATGTTTTTACACTTTAATGTTTAAGTTCTTTTAACTATCTTCACACCAATTTCTCTCCACAGGCTTAAAAAAAATGTATTTTTCCCCTTTATCATTTTTTCTTTAACAGATCTATATATCTTTTTATCTTGTCCACCTTCTTTTTCACTTTTTTCCTCTTTTGTCACTCCTTTTATCACTTACATTTTTCTCCTTCTGATAGTTCTTTTTTATTTATACTAATAATATGAGTGGGGATAATATATACAAAATCTCTGGTTTTAAATATGTTTAAAATTAAGTTAGTGATATCTTTTGTGACAGTGAATGAATAATATTTTCTGAGAATAAAAACAGAAAATCTATTGCCAGAACTCCCCAAATGATAGAAGATACAGAAATAGCTTTTATCAGGAGAGACTGTATTCCAGTTATTGGTCATAGAGAAATCAACTTAAAAATGACTTTTTCCCTTCATATAACAAGTCCAAAAGCAGGTAATTCTGGTGTTAGTTACCCCATCGACATGAGGGCCAACATCAACATGATTTTCTTGACCTTTCCCTCTTGGTGATAAGGTGGGTGGTATAGCTCTAGTCATCACACCAACATTCAAGGTGGGATGAAAGAAGACATATTTATCTGGAGAGTAAAGCATTCCTAGACATTCCCTGCAAGTTTCTGTTTGCAGTTTGTTGCCTCAGTTGTGCTCAGAGGGCCAATTCTATTTGCACAGAGCTAGGGAGTGTGTTATTGCCACCTGAATAATACTAGAAAGGGAAAATGAATACCAAATAGATGTATTGGTTATATATATTCTGTGCCCTATATTAACCCCATATCTAATGATTTGAAACAATGACCATTTATTATCTCACAGTTTCTGTAGATCAGATTTTGGATCTACTTAATGATGGCTCACTCACTGTTAGCAGGAGGCCTCTCTCTCAGCTGCATTTATTG
This sequence comes from Neogale vison, assembly GCF_020171115.1. NCBI lineage: Eukaryota > Metazoa > Chordata > Mammalia > Carnivora > Mustelidae > Neogale > Neogale vison. The sequence goes on from NC_058098.1 coordinate 40,016,495, forward strand.
GTGGCAGCAGACAGAAGACTGTCCCATATTAAAGGTTCAGTTCAAGCAAAAATAAATCTTTTGCCTTGTGAATGTGGATTTGTAGAGCAGCTCACTGGTGATAGACTCAAATCATAACACCTCTAATGTATAGTTGAATTTATGATGCAGTAAGTTTGAAATTAAGCATGGTACCTGTTTTAATTTGCTAGGGTTGCCATAATAAATTACCCCAGACTGGGTAGCTTAAACCACAGAAATTTATTGTGTCTCCCGTATTAACATGTGCACCAGTTGCAGTGCCTGTGTGATTATAGCTGTACTTACTACTTCTGTGCCAGACATGCTCATGTCTTTTCTTGATGAGTGTCAGTGAGAAACTGAACTGCCAGCTGATAAGGAAGCATATTTCGTTTGTTGCCTAAGTGAATTTCATTGGGTTTAACAAATAGCACTTTTGTAGACTGTATGTGCTATCTTCACAACATAAAGTTATTTGATTACTGGTGTTTTTAACCCAAGGTTATAGTTTTGTTTATTATAATTAACATTATCATGGAAGAATGACCTTTATGGGCCTTGGAAGTATAGTATTAGTGCACGACTTAAAGGAAATATGGCACTGTTAAAAAGCACCTGCTCTCATATTGGTATGCTTTGTAGAGACCCGAACTTAGAACATCTAAACTCGGAGGTCATACTTGCCGATGAAGGTTTTTTTTTTCTCAACAATGCTCTATAACCTTTTAGAAATTTGCCAACAGGGTAAAGATACTCTCCTTAACAGTCTGCTGGTCTGCTGGAAGTGTCAGAGCTCAGGATATCTGCTTTTTAATTGCCATGTTCAAGGTCTAATTATTTTCTCTCTTTTGGGGCAAGAGAACTGTAATGAGGAAGTAAAATCATTAAACACAAGTGAGTAAGGGAACAGAATCTTCTTGAATTCTGCTGTGAATTAGCTTCCTGAGCACAGCTGCAGCTAATTTCTCTCTGAACATTCCCATCTCAGTTCTTTGAGAGGTCATATGAAATATAAAGGAAGACTACAGAACTCGTGTGGGGTTTAAAGAGTAGGGAAGACAATGGATTAAAAGGCCATTATTACATGTAGACTTATAGACTGTTAATGGTTAAGAGTTTATTAACCTCAAAGTGGCAACAACATGTTCAATAAATGAGTAAGATAGTATGCAAGTCAGGCTACCCATATGGTGAGCATTGACATTTGAGTAAGTGGCCTAGAAATACATGGGTACTGGGCAGATTTCACACTTTTTGAATCCTCAGAATTTAGACCCTCACATTTCTATAAGACCTACTTTATTGCCTCGCAGATTATTTATTATACTGGTCTTCATGATTCTGTATTTTTCTGCCATTCTCAGTTATTTGAATAAACTACCACTGACCAAACTCTCTCAAAAGCAGAGTTTGCTATCACAATTAAACCAAGATGAAGAAATCACAAACATTTGGTCGTGTGAGAGTATGTGTGTGCGTGTATTTGTATATAATAATGCTAAATAAATTATATGTGTGCGTGTTTATGTGTGATTATTTACCACTTAAGAAATAGCAATCCAAATGGCAGAGATTGAACTAAGTGCTTTCCTCACATCATCTCATTTATTTTTATAATAATTCTCTGATGAAGGCATTTTATGCATTTATTAGATAAAGAAACTGGGACTTACTAAGTGGCTTAGCTGGGAATTGAAAAGAGGTTTGTCTATCTCTAGAGACCATTAATGTAAGCACATAGTGACCATATTTTTCCTTTTTGCTACAAAAATTCTCCACTAATTTGCTGATGGCTGGGTACAACTAATTTTATACAGGTCCATGAGGGGGGGAAAGTTTAGATTTCTTTGGGAATTCAAAAAACACCTGCCCTCATATCAACCTTTGAAAATTCTAACAGCAAGCAGGAAATTGGGTTACTTCTGTGATCACATTGATAATTCCAATAGGCAAATTGTACTCACAATGAGTCCCTGGAGTCCAGCCAGTCTGGCAGCCTTGATGTTGGGCTCAGTGGAACTGAACCACATGCATGTGGGAGGGAGCAGAGAGCTGGAATGCGATGGCTGCTTACCCGTGTTTCACAGACTGACTGAAGAACACTGGCTTAACAAACTGAACCAACAAAGGATAATCAACATCAGAAGAACCAGCCATGGCCATCTCACATAGCAGTAGGGAGGGAATTTGCTAGAGTCAAAGAGTAGGGTCACAGAAGCTCACGGGCTGGACTCTGGGTTTCACGAGTTACTGGTATGAGGGATCATTCCCATCTCTGGTCTTCTAACAACTTGGGATGAGTAGTTGAAGGTGTCTGAGCCTCAGTTTCTGTAGCTGCAAAATGGAAACTTGAATGTTTTCTAAGAGAGTCTTTGGTGAGGTTAAATGAGGTCACCCATTCAACCTGGTCCTGGTCCATAAAGCACCTGGTCCATAAAGAGCTAATAGTTGTAGTAGTAATGATAATGACAGTAATGCCCATTTTTAGCCATAAATGTCAGGGATATTGGCCCGGTTGTCCTCAGATGTACTGTGTCAGGTTTGTCGCTGGAGTCCGTCTTAGTTTGGGCTATTATAACAAAATGCCATAGACTGGGTGGCATATAAACTATACAAATTTATTTCTCACTGTTGTGGAAATAGGAAGTCCAAGATCAAGGTGCTGGCAAATTTGGTGTGTGTAAGGGCCTGCTTCCTGGTTCATAGACAGCCATCTTCTTGCTGTGTCCTTATATGGTGGAAGGGGAAAGAGAGTTCTGTGGAGTCTCTTTTATAAAGACATTAATCTCATTTAATGTCATTAATCTCACTTAATGAAGGTTCTACCCTCATGACTTCATCACCTTCAAGGGCCCCACCACAAAACACCAGAACATTGGGGATTAGATCTCAACGTATGAATTCTTAGGGGAACAAATATCCAGTCGATGGCAGAATCTCTGAACTTGTGATCGTGCTGTTTTGATGAACCCATTAGATCTCTCCCTACCATTTGGACATCTTTTTTCTTGCTTTTTTCCAAGATCTTTTAGAGATAAATATTTTGTATAATCATTTGCAATTTTTCAAACTTTTTGAGTATAATGCATATATGGGAATGTACACATATTAGGGATAGAGCCACGTGAAATTTTACAGACTGAACAGTTTTGTGACTGACACCCAATTGAGAAATAGAACACTTCCCCCAGTTACTACCTGCTTTCCCCCCCACCACCCAGGGAGTGTATCCTGAGCACTAATAGATTAATTTTGCCTGTTTTTGAGATTTATAAAATAGAGCCCTATAGTTTGTACATACTTATTTTTTTAAGATTTTTATTTACTTATTTATTTGACAGACAGATCACAAGTAGGCAGAGAGGCAGGCAGAGAGAGAGAGAGAGAGAGAGAGAGGAGGAGACAGACTCCCTGCTGAGCAGAGATCCTGATGCGGGGCTCCATCCCAGGACCCTGGGATTATGACCTGAGCTGAAGGCAGAGGCTTTAACCACTGAGCCACCCAGGTGCCCCAGTTTGTACATACTTACATCCCAGTTCTTTCACCCAACATTAAGTCTGTGAGTTATATCCATATTTTGCATGTAGCAATGCTTTGCTCTTTTTTTTTTTTTTTAAATCACTCTATTGTGTGAATATACTATAACTCATTCATTTTCTTTTTGATGAACGTTTGTGTAGTTTCCAGTTTGGGGATATTCTGAATAGAGATTCTATATTCTTGTGTGTATCTTTCAGGGTACAAATAAATATACTCCTGCTGGATATTTACCTAGATTTGAGATTGCTAGGTGTACATATATAAGGTGTACATATGTTTATAATCCTTTGCAAAGTGCACATATCAATTTATATTCCCACCAGCAGTGAACTGAGTTGTTTTGAATGATTATTGTTTATTAAGAATTATTCTCCCTGCATTTTGATTACTCTTAAAGCATTCAGCTGAGCAGAATGTAGCTGTAATAAGGGCTGGTCCATGTGGGTACTAGATCTCATAAGGATGTCTGAGAGCAGGACATGTCCTGGGATCTGTGTGAGAGGCTACAGAGCTATCAGAACCGTGGACCTCTGCCTCTGTTTCATGGCTTGATATATTTTGATAGGACTTTTTAACAGCTGTGGATTTCTTTTCCTAATGTTTTCTTGGAAACTGAAACGAGTTTGAAAGTAGCCCGATTCCTACAGACCACACAAGTTAGAAGAGGCATATAGGATAACACAAATACCGGGTAGAGTGGCGCCAGAGAACAAAAAAGAAAAAACTTACTTATTGGGTAACTAGTAGATCCAGGCATGAAATTTAGTAATATGCTGTTTAAACATAAAAGGTTAAGAAGAAAAACTTGTTTGAAATTGTAGAAGTGTCTGACAGCTAGTGCAAGGAATGTGTGAGTTTTCACGCTGACATCCACCACCCCCCCCCATTTCAAGGGCAGTTTCAACTTATCAGGTGGTCTCAAATTTTAGCAATAAGGAGAAAAATAGGATATAAATATGATATATCATGGTAATTCAGACCATTCAAAAACCTCTGTATTTTGGGAAAAGTCACGCTGAAACCACAAGACAGCAGGAACAAGGAAAAAATTTCAGTAATGGATTGAGCATTTACCGCGCTTGAGGTCTTACACACTTTTTTCCCACTTTAATTCTCAAGTCCTGGCAGTTGTGTATTTTCACTGTCCCTTTCCCCACAGATCAGTCCCAGGGATGTTAAATAATTTGTCCAAGTTCCCAAAGTTCAAAAATGACAGAGCCATTTTCAAATCCAGGTTTATCTATTTCTTCACTGCTTCATATTGCCATAGAAACATGAAGGGGAAGTAGTATATTTTGGCAGTATATAGCAGAAAAACTATTTTTTAAAAAAATCTGATAGACTTTACAAATGCTCGTTAAATCTCCCTTGTTCCTTTCTCTCTGGAAGGAGCACCCGAATACCACTTGGTTCTTTCACTTGCTGCTGTCTTAGAAAGGCCAATCAGGCCTGTCTTCATTGTCTTCCCACCTTCCTCCATGTCCATCTCTGTTCCCATATGTTTTAGTTTTCTACCTCTTTCCTCTTCCACCTAGTGGTCTTATCAAGTAAAATGGGTCCTTAAACTATTCAGAAGTCTTAGCTATGACAACCTTCCCAGCCCATTTCCAAAATGAATTCAGGAAGCCTTTGATAGGGTGGCAAAGCGTGGAATTCATGGTGGTTTGGGGGAGTGAAATTCATGCAGATGGGTCTTCCTGGGCCATGGTTGGAATCACATCAGAACCATCAAATCATTTTGCTTCTGAAGATACAGCTAACGCGAGCCAAAGTGACTTCGGGGTATTATTTTTCCTGGCTCTCTCACTTGGAGAGCTTTATTATGAAGTTTGAGCTTAAGACATGAACTGGTAGCCCAGATGAGGAAAGTATTTCAACTCCTTGCACTATCTAGAATTGGTGCTTGAATGACAGAGTTATGTGATAGAAAGCACCCTCGTGATGATACAATCCAAGCACCTCATTTAATGATTAGAGCTCCAAAAGATCAAAACCAAGAATGCCAAGTTTGGGAGAAATTTGGCCTAGAATGAAAATCTCCCAATTCATAGTACAGTTCTCTTTTGACGTATAATTTGATCTTTTTTTAAATTTTGTGATTATAATCTTACAGATGACTAAAATTAAGCCAAATGAAGCTAGCTGATTAAATCATTTGGGACAGGCTCCCTTTCCAGCATCACCTGGAAATACATAAGAGTCAACATTGGATTGGACAAGATTATGGGTGGGGGAAAAATGGTCAGACTTCTTTCTACCAAAAGTCATTATCATATGTCTTCATTCCAAACTCAGAGTGTTCATAAACCAATCTGCTGCTCACGGCAAGCCATGACAGTTTATATCTCTTCCTAAATCAGGACTGTGATCATCTAATGTCCCAATCTCAATACTAGTTCTTGCTCTTTCTATGTGTAAAAAGTTGGATTATTTTCTCACTTCATAGACACATTGCACCTTTTATCTTTCAGAAGGTAATTGCAGTGTTGTATTGGCCTTTGTGTGATTACACACTCACGTGACGAGGTCACAAGTGCATTTTTCCTATTTCCACTAAAAACCTGCGAAGGAGTCTAGAGTCTTTGGATTTGTGTCATCATCTCCATTTCCTCCTCTATCTCATCATTTACAGAAAGTTGACAACACAAGGCATTTATCAGCAGGTCACAGTGGCCACAGGTTTCAGTGGCCTGAAAACTCTGTGTTTTTCAAATTAGAATTTAACTAAGAACTTTACATTGTACCATATACCATAACCCAGTTTTATTAGTCATGAAAGGTTTATATTGTTAAGCAATATGGCAAAAATAAAATTCTAGTCACCAAATTCTTCTTACCAGATAGAATGTTCAAGGGGTTGACAAATAATAGCTTTTTAAATAGCTTACTAGTCTATATATTTTCCATATTCTTCATATCCACCTTATTTTTATCTACTCTATACCTTCTATTTTAAAACTTTATAATATCTTAAATAATCACCAGTCAATATTTATTAGATCATTATATCCTGCATGTGGATTCATTTCTTATGTTTTAATAAGCACAATAAAAGTAGTGGCATAGGCAGTTTGATTATTTTCTGTGAGCCAGGTTTTGTGTTAAATAATTAGTTTAACCCCTTTTGGAGCACCTGGGTGGTTCAGTTAATTGAGCGACCAGCTCTTGGTTTCTGCTCAAGTCGTGATCTCATGGTCCTAGGTTGAAGCCCATGTTAGGGATTTCAGGGGGGTGTCTGCACCTAAGTAAGTAAAGAAATAAATACATCTTAAAAAAAAAAAAAAAAGAGTAACCACTTTAGTACTCACCTCAATCCCATGAGATTGGTATTATTACCCCCCTTTCACAGATGAAGAAACTGAGGCTCAGAGAGATTGAGTCATTGTCCCAATGTCATAAGTAAAAGAGGTCATATAAGGATTCATGATCAGAACCTTCTGATACCAAGTTGCTCTCAGAGTGAGAGCACATTATTCTGCCTTCTTTTTTGTTGCATATTCACATTGACTGTTTTGCCCAGAAGAAAAAAAGAAAAGGGAAATTCAAAACACCGTGATTCATGTAATTGTCAGTGAATTAATAGCCATGAAAAAAATTTAGAAGTACACAGAGGAGCATAGGGTGGTATGAGTCAAAATCTATTCAGACCATAGCAATTGGCTATTTTCACAAAACCTAGCATCTTTACAAATATTTTTTCCCCAGATAACTAAGTTTTATTGATTAAAGTACCAAAACATTAAAAAGGTAACTCTTAATGGAAATCTTTCTAAAATATTCTATAGACATTCCTGTATATTTAGACAGACAACCCACAGGCATCACTTGAAAAATCAAAAATTTTACTGTGTGGTAGAATATCTCTGGGTCTCCTTTTATTTGTTTTCAGCTCTCTTTCTTTGATGTTATTTTTCTTATGTTAGAATCTACTCCATTCTTCCCTCAGTTACTTTTCTTTCTAATGTGCTGTGAACTGAAAAACCATGTAACACAGTGTAACAAAAAGTCTGTATGGAGTGCTTGGAATTCTCAGTGAAAGTTTTAGAGTAAAACAGAACTTCAGGTATATCTTTTGGGAGCACTAGAGAAGTTTTACAGTTTTGCAATGCTGATTTATTTATTTACATGCTGCTTTGTTCAACACATATTAATGTGCATGAAATAAAATAATTGTAAATACACATAATGATAAAAAATGTGAGGAATGGAAATGGATCAATTTGAAGGGGCTTTTTGGCAGCCACAACAAAAAGACAGACGTGGTTAGAATTTTTATTACCATAGAAGGCAATACCTAACAGAGACAGCAGTACTTTCCTTGTCCTAAGTGCTAGAAGAAAATTTTCTAAGAAGCTTATTATATATCTTTTTAAAAAAATTCCTATATTTACGATTGTGATGTAGTAGATTAAAAGAGGTTACTTCTTAGTATTGCTTTGAATAAAATCATGACCATCATCAGTAAACAATAATTGAACAATTATTATGCTAAAGATACTTTGAATCAAAGAATAAAATACAGAGGTTTGCTCCTTAAAGCCTTAACCATCTTGCTAATAAACATAGAACTCATATAGCTAGGCAACAGAAGTTAGCATATGTTGTCGTTATTGAATTCATGTCAGCCATAGAAAGAATATTTTTAACATAGTTCTTCAGTTTCATAACTAAAATAAATTATTGAGTTTTCCCCAAATGCTTATAGGACTTTAACCTTACCCAAATCAGACAAAATGTATCATCTGCCATTTTTGTGGATGCCTGCATTCAATGACTGATGAATGCAAATGTATAAAAGGCCAGTTCTGTCACCCCAGTTTGTGACAACTCTAAAGGTAGTCCCAGTTTCAGAGCTCCCCATGGGATCAGCTGTGACACTGTGGGGACTGCATCACAACCCAGGTTTCTCCTCCACTCAGTCTTGCTTCCTTCACTTCCACCATAGCTGTTAATTTTGAGAGCACTCCCTAATAAATATCTCATAGTCCAGTCTCCATCCCAGAGTCTGCTGCCCTAGAAAACCAACATGCCAAAGCACGGGGCACTTCGTGCAGGCCACTATGACTTCCGTTTGAGGAGAATTACAGTCTGGTTTCAAAGACAGCACACAGTTCTGCAATGTATACAGTGGTGCATAGTAGGTATAGTCTAGAATGGGCTGAGGGCCAAATGAACCACAGAGATGCTGGATGTTTTTCCATCTCAGAAGCCAGGGAGATTGCTGAGAGCCAGTGTAGCCAAGGAAGGTTTCTCAGAGGAAGCTTCTCCTGTGTTTCCTTCTCACAATGTTAACAGAATGTTAACAATTCACTCTGCTACTTTCCCATGCATGCTTGTTGCTAGCTGTGCATAACAACTCGAGAGATCATATTCCTATACTGTTGCCTTCCTGGGGTCTCTTCCTAAATCTTAATGATCTGTATGAATACCATTTGAGTAGAAACAGCCCACAAAGGCAAGCAGGAAGGCACTTGTTTTTATAACAGCAGAAACCTGTTCAGCTGCTGCCTTTCTCTGAGGTTTGTCATGTAGCTTTGACTTCCAAGAAACGGCTGTGCCATCCTGTGACTCAATAATTTTTTTTTTTACCCTAAATACTAGTTGTAAACACCTCTTGTTCTGTTGTGTCTCATATTTTGCCATCTCCACTGAGCATAACTTGGTCTGTTCAGAGTTCTGCTTTTTTCTGTCCGGACACGGATATACAGTTTCAAAGGAAAACCTTAGAAAAATCCTAATGGTACTAGTACTTTGGTGAGGAGCAAGATGAAATTATCATCACCTACCCAGGTAGTCTTCAAGTTGGGTTTTCCCAGAAGCAGACTGAGGCTGAAAGATGTGAGGGTAAGTAGTGCATTAATTAACAAGCTGCCTCAGGGTAGTAGAGTAGGAAAGTAGGAAAGAGTAGAGAGTAGAAAAGCAACCAGTCAAGGAGTATCATCAACTAGCTGAGCTTTAATCCAACTAGGGACCTCTGGAAGCCCATGTAGATATACCTTGCCCTTACCCACCCAGTGGCAAAGAGCTTAGCCACTAACACACCAACTCCCCTCTGTCCCCTCTTAGGAATAGCTCCACCTGGATGTGAATTCCTCGGCAAGTCCCAGCTCCCGTGTGCTGGAGCAAACCCAGCTCTTGAAGCCAAAGAAAGCCCTTTGGCAAAATAAATGCATAAACAGAGTGCAGGTGCCGGCAGTCAGGCCTGTGGGCACTGAAATAAATGGTTAGGGCAAGGGGATGTGAGGGTAAATCCTGTAACATCAGCCACACACAGGCTAATGAAGGGAAAACACAGATATTACAGTCATACTGCACAGTCTGGGTGTTTCTTCCTCACCCCTCCGTCCAATTAGTCCCCAGTCTCTACTGACATTGTCTCCTTGCTAGCTCTAGAGCTTTTCCTTTCTTTGCTATTTTTGCTGTTTTCTAGTCAGCTGTTTTCTAATCTTTGCTTTTTTGCTGTATTCTGACTTCTCTTATACCTCAAGAATTCTCACCTGTGAGCTTTTTGGCTTAGTGAGAGGTGGGGTCCCTTTGCGGGAATGTGTATGTTCTATTCCTGCTGAAGTCCTCCTCTGCGACGCTTCACACATCTCTCCTGCAGTTTGTGGCACTTCATCATGGCCTCATTTGAGCACTTCTCAATGTCTACCTTTTATTAAAGTTATGTTAGCAGGCATAACTAGCTTGTGAACTCCTGAAGGGCAGGTGGTCTGTTCAATCACTGTGGCACCCACCGCATTGCTTCATGTGTAATGGGTATTTGATAAATGCTTGTTGAATGAAGTTGAATCATTGAAATCCAAAGTAGGTCGGAAAAGGATGCTGTCTCGAGGGGGCCCCCTGATTCACTTACCTGTATAGGAAAAACGTACACTCGATTTTTCTAACAGCTTGCATTCAAGCTGTCATTAAAATTAAAGTCCTTTATTATATGTTTTCATTGTTGCTGAAATAATACTCCCCATGCCTTGGAGCAGTGGATGTAACAGGCTCTCTTAGTTATAATTTTGTGACATCAGGCATCAAGCAGTTGGGAAATTGCAACTTCTGGTAATATAACTTTACACATAGTATATCATTACAAATGAGCAAAACAGGGCCTGGAGGCAGGGATGCTCTGTAGCATAGTACTTTTCTGAGAAGAAAGAAGACTCAGTGGAATGACAGTAAATTTCTGTGAAAGCATTTTCTCCTAAAAAAAAAAAAAGACAGTACCCATTTAATTACCCTTTGATGATTTCTGTTAACTTCTGTGTGGCAACATGCTAAAAGAAAGTTTCCCCAACCCCCTCTCTTACAGACACACACACACATACACACACACATAATTCTGAGAGAGATCATTTTAGGAGTCTGGACAGATACACTGGTCTAGGAGTTAAGGGCCTGGGCTGAGAAAATCACTCTACTTTCCTTGAAATGTCTGGTCTCCCCACCTCCCTGCTCTCCCCCATACATTTAGATGTTTGCATAATTCTATAAGCTAAATCTAATTTCAGTGAGCAGAAAAAAGAGATTTTAAGGAGATATGAACAAAAAGAAAGGCATGCACTCTGTTTAAATGTATTCATTTTTTTAAAAGATTTTAATTAACTATTTGATAGAGACACAGTGAGAGAGGGAACACAAGCAGGGGGAGTGGGAGAGGGAGAAGCAGGGAGCCCGATCCACAATCATTAGGAACTTAGGTTCCTTTTATCATTTTTCTCTGCTAATGTCCGTTTTCCATCTTCAGTATTGTCTTGTAGTCCTAGATGATTTGCTGGAGTTCCATCAATCACTTCTGTATTCCAGGCAGTAAGAAGGAGCAGGAAAAGAGAGGGAAGATCAAAAATAATGCTCTCTGAGTTCATCAGCATCCTTTGAAGAGCTTTCCTGGAAACCCCACTCAACTACTTTCTCTTAAATCTCGTTGGCCACCTCTATCTGAAAGGTAGAATAGGAAATGGATTTTAGTATCTATACTCCTTGGTCGGTTTTTTGTTTGTTTACTTTTTGTTTTATTTTGTTTTTTATTTCTTAGGAAAGGAGAGGGGATGTTAGGCAGCCAGAACACACAGACATACACAGTAGTGCTTCTGTTTAGATGCTTGTGTAGGTGGGACTACAGAAGGGTAGTGACAGTATACTTTATAGGCATAAAGTCTGAATTCGCAGTTCTCTTGGCAATACTGTTTTGCTCACTCCATCAGAGGAAGAACAGAGAGAGAGACCTAAGGAAGAGGCTTGAATCAGAAGTACAGAAATTTCTTTTTGAGATAGCTTGGAGTTTTCAGCATCTGGAAGCACTGGATCTTTGTGCTGGACTCTAAGGCAGGGCAGCTCAAACCCTTTATTAACATGATTTTAATCCTCGCCTCTTAATAGGTTGACAGTTTCTTCCCTTGGGGCGAAGTTGCTCTGGAAGGTGGCAAGTATTATTATTCTCTTTTTACAGGCCGAAGTTTTCTCTTTGTTCATTCTTAGCTTTCAAAAGAGGTTGAGTTGAATCCACTTTCAAACTCTCAGAGCTTCTTTATTAGAGGAAGAAAAAAGAGATTTGAGTGGACCTTACTGAGAATGGAGACCAGGAGGCCCAGGGTTGAACTTTTTGCTTTTAAGGACAAAAATTAGAGTAGATCCTGGAGTTTGTGGGAGGCCCAGTGCACCAGCATCTATGGCGTTTGTTAGAGGGGAATGTCCACAGCTTTTTGTTAAAATGATCACCTTCCTCTTTAGAATTTCAAATTTGGAGTTTCCCATTTCACTTTTCAGTAAGAACAGTAAAGTTGGATGCTGGGCTCTCAGGTTTCTAATTCTGCTCTCTTTATCCTCTCAGATCCTTAAATAGGCATTTAAAAAGAGGAAATGGAGGCCAACAATATCTAAAATAGGAAAAGTAATGTACCTGTAAGACCCTCTTGACTGCCATCATTGAGTCACTTGATCATAGGCAATTTTCAAGGAGGTAGAGGTTGCAACTTTAAGTCATACAAGGGTCATTTAGTTCTAATATCTTCCCTAGCTACACACATAGTGGCAATCATTGCTACCAGATATTTTATTGATCTCCATATCTGATCTGCCATATCCAATATGATCTAAATGGGATAGAACGTTTGATTCCATATTAAATGTCTATTAAAGAGATGATAATAGTTAAGTTCTAATAATTAATTTGAAACACCTTCATGAATGTTTTCTCAATTACCTCATACATTTTAAATGATCATTTGAGAAAGTCCTTCTAAAAGGAAATCATTGGAATATATTGTAAAGAGTGAACCAAAAGTACGTGTTTGTACTAAATTCTGACTTGTCCTCAAAGTCCATAAAAAGAACACTTGCCATTGTTAAGGAGCGTGGAGCCTTTTTTCCCTGCCTGGGGAAAGTTCAAAGTTGACAGTGAGTTCACTTGAAGAGATGTAATATGAAGTCAAAGCAAAGGTGGGTTGACAGGACAAGCAGGGTAAGGTTTGCCAAGGAGCGTTGGCCCCTATCATCTGTTCCATGATCTCACCTGAAACAAAATCCTTGTCCTGCTTATCTTCCCCAGTATCCAGGAGATTTAAGTAGTAACTGATGCTGTCTGCAGAGTGTGTGCTGTAGACATAACACTACATCCCACTTTTTTCATGCCAAGGAGGCCACGTTGCCTTGCTCAGAAAACCTCAAGGGGACTCCCTCTTCTTTTCTAGAGCATAGTTTTAGGGAGAATAAAATTGTTACTCTTTATTATGGTTTGAGAGGATTTAGTGGCTGGTCATTCTCAGATAATACCATTTTCTAAATATTTGCTAAAGAAATGCTGCAGGGTCATTTGTGGACCACATAAATGCAGGTAGTTGATAGCAACAGAGCAAGCTTATGAGATCTCTTTACTATAACTTGGCTTTTTCACTCTATAAAATATTTATGTAGAAGGGCTTTTCACTAAGTTTGGTCTAGCCCATTCTCTGACGGTCAAATCCAAGAATCAAAAACTAATATTCTCTAAATATTGAAATATTATGCAATCTATAAATACTATGATATCTGTAAAAAAAAATAAGGCAAACTTGCACTAGTGTGGAAAATGTTCCAGAATATATTAAGTACCAAGTGATGGGCTAAATGGCAAGCATTTATACTATTATCCTTCCCTTTTGAGGATAGGTAGGTAGATGGAGAGGTGGGTGGGTGGGTTAGCAGACACATTAGGGTAACTAACTGCAACACCTGAAAATAAGTACTTAAAAGTACTTTTAATAGTGGTTTTCTTTATAAAGAAGGACTGTTAGGAAAGAGAGGATTCTGATTATATACTTAAAATTATATACTTTTAAGTATTGTTTGATTTAAAAAAAATATATTAGTAAGGTTTCTCTGAGTGAGCCATTCTTATTTTCTTCTTATAGTTTCTGTATTAAAAATCTAATTAGTGTTATTTTTTAATGTATCCCTGCTATTTTCATTTTTTTAAAAATTAAAGATGCTTCTATTTTAAATTCTGGACATACTTCTCAATTCATCTGTTAAAAATTGAGGCTTGTATCAAAAAGTATATGGCATTAAGGTCTCTTATATAATTACTCAGAAAAAAAAAGAGAAAGAAAAAATGAAGTGCAGTTAAATTTTGCCATGTGTCTATGATATGCCTAAATTGTAATAAAAACATGGTTTATACTGATTAAATATAGGTGTCCTCAGGGCTAAAGGAGAAATAAAGCATGTCATTTTACAGCCTCTCCTTGAATCCAGAACAACCCCCCAAAAAGACCAAAATGTGACCTCTGGAAGAATATCACTTCATCTTGCAGATTAATCATGCATTGCAAATTCTAGTGGAAAGTTATAAACCATCCAACCTCATTTCTGTTAGGAATATAGCTGTATTTGCCTTTTTGACATTGCATAAATAAGATGATGAGATATAAAAATTAAAATACTCAAAATTGGAAAAGAAAAACGTTCCTTTGAAATAAATAAGAAAACATTTAAAAATGAAACTTAGACTGCATTTTTATTAGAACAAAAGAGAATATTTCAGTGATCACTAAGTATCTTAAATGTGCTTTTATCCACTTCCACATATATTTAAACAACCTAAGCAGCATGTCAAATATGTACATTTAAAAAGCCAGCATTTTCTCCTTTATTTCAATAGTCAGCTATTTTTCTTTTTAAGTTCATATATTACATTTACACTAATTTGTGTAGAAATAAAAACTGCATGTAAAAATATTTTACTTATTTTCAAGACTACAAATATGCTATAGCTATCAATGTGTTCAATAAATATCCGGTGATAATTTGGTTCATAAAAAGCAAACTTTTCTCTACCCTTGTCAGATTTTATTGCTTTGGGCCAAAGGCCATCCCAAGGCCCAGGGCAGAGCACAGGTAGTGTGTTTTCTAAGTAGATGTAAGTTGGAAGGAGTTGCTGAGAAGCATCCTATGTAACATTTTAGAGGTACTCTCATTGAGAGATTATAACCCAGCTGGCCTTACGAGCCACAACTGGAGTTGCTCTGTTTGAGAAAGTAAAACCATTTCATTCAGTAGGACTGGTCAAATGACCTTCACCAAGGCAGAGACAGATTGCATTGTAGCACTTAAGGGATTCATTAAATTTTTGTGAATAGTGTAGTCCAGACATAATTGTAATAGTCAGTGTTGCATGTATTTATATATTTGCTAGTTATTCATCACTTTACCTTGCTCACATAATTAAAAGTAGACCCTGAAGACCCAAATTTAAAGCATCCACAATTAACTAATTATTCCTCAGTGTTTTGCAGAGATCAGTTCCATCTCCAGAATGAATTTGCAAGTGGAGTTTAGATACAGACACTCAAAATAATGCTTCCACTACCCTACTCCCTGCCCCTCCATGCTGGTTGAGAGTTGCCTCCAGGCAGGGGGGTTTAAGTCTCCTCTTTGCATTTCTTTTCTTTCTTTCTTTTTTTTACTTATTAAAAAAAACACTTTATTCCTCTATGCATTTCTTCATTTTTTTTTTTTAAAGATTTTATTTATTTATTTGACAGAGAGAAATCACAAGTAGATGGAGAGGCAGGCAGAGAGAGAGAGGGGGAAGCAGGCTCCCTGCTGAGCAGAGAGCCCGATGCGGGACTCGATCCCAGAACCCCGAGATCATGGCCTGAGCCGAAGGCAGCGGCTTAACCCACTGAGCCACCCAGGCGCCCCGCATTTCTTCATTTGACATTTGACTTCCAGGTTGCACTTCCATGTGAGCTCGGGAGTGCCTGACAAAGGTGAAGAGAAACCTAAGTGTTGGAGGTGGGAAATTGTCAGTAACCAGGAAGTGTGCTCAGCTGCAGGTTTACTCAGCTGATCCAAGGGGCTATGAGGCAAAGAAAGCACTAACCATGTCTGTGCAGACAGTGTTTTCCCTTTTGGAAAATAATCTCTGTAAAACTTCAGATATGGTTTATAGTGCATTTTTTTTCTTTTGCCCAGAGTATGCTAAAACCTAATTAGTTCTACATTGTACAAATAAGTCAATTTAATAAATAAGAGAAGGCTTTTCTCTTTAAATACAGTACATTGAATTATGCATGCAAATATTTGGCCTTAAATTTTGAGTCTGGGTATGTACTGCAAGACTAAAGAAATGCATAACATCTGTGCTTCAACAGTTCCTATGTCTAGAGAGTGCTTCATGGCTTGGGAAGTGCTTTCATGAGCGCATCATCTGTGGAGCCTTATAAAAGATGTGAAATTTACAGAGGAGTCATTATTTCAGTTTTCTAGTTGACCAAACCTAAGACCCAGAATTGAATAGGGGGATACAAACACAAATATTGATATCAGGGGAACTGGTTTTGCCCCTAATTTTGCTATAGTCTTACCTGTATATATAATCTCTCTCTATGCCTTGGTTTCTTTATGAAGAACATGAAGTAATTGACAAAATGACTGTAAACCTTTGAATATTCTGAAATGATGAGCTGGGACATGAATCAAAGACTTTTGAAACTCATCAGCTATTTCCACCAATCCCCTCAGATGCCACAAAACCCTCTTTAGCACTCATAAACTCAGTAAACTATATATTATTTATATATATATATTACTATAAACTAAAGTTGGTATAATCAAAGTTTGTATAATCAAAGTCCTTTCAAAAGCATAGAATGTATAAGTATAGGTGAATTCATATTTTGTTCATATATGCATGTGTTTATATTTATCTTATAGTTGGTAAATATTTCAAATTAAAATATACTCTAATGTTGAAATCTTAATGGTAATCAATTTATGGTACTCTGTTGATATCATTAAAATTTTTGCAAAATCTTTTGATATTCCCAAGAAAAATCCCTTATCCTCCCCAACATTAAGAATATCTCTTTATCCTACATTTAACTGATGTTTAGAATTAATATTTCTACTTTATAACTCTCGATGGTTTTTTCCTCCATGGCAAATGCATCATAAACCTTGTATCATATCATGTGTCATATACTTCAGGATTTAATTTGGGGAATTTTTTATTATAGGATGGCAGTCACTGTTCCCTCTGCATATAATTCAGAATATTAGATTAGCACTGAACTGTTTTGTATTAATTGTGGATATAAGACTATTGAATTAGCACAGAATTGCTCTGTATTAATAGTAGATACACCCTCATACTTTAATGCAGAACATGTTATTTATCTCCTACATACATTTATTTTTCCTACTTGATCATAATAAATGTTAATCCTACACTCCTGTGCCAGTGTCAGGTTATTTCTGTTTTTAAGATTTTAATTGTGCTCATTATTTTGGGTTGAATACTGGTTAGGAATAACCTTCAAAGATTAAAGCTGTTTATCTGGGTATGAGTGATCATTTGGTGATGTGCCAAAACCCTCTCATTCAGAAGTGAAGGTTTTCTATCAAAAGAAAGAATCAGACACATAGAGCAGATTTTCTGAACTAATATCACAATTCTATGGAGTCATTAGGGCAAAACACCTGCACCTCAATACACTTTGATTACCCAGCATGCAATGAGAACCTGGGTTGTCACCTTGAACACTGGTATTACCATCTTCTAGTAAGATTAACATCTTGGATTTATTACTATATTGGGAATTCTATTTACTAAATTGATTCGGTTTCTTTTTCCTAGTCATTGTTCTAGTCAGCTGATGGGCCCCTTATTTATTAGAATGGTGTGATCACTGAACTGTGGCCACAAAGCTTTGTTACCTTTGAAACAGAAATGATATCAGGTTTATTTATGAATACCAGCATCATAGAGATACCAAATCAAAGTTATTTTAATTGTGACAAAAGCATTCATTAATCTACTTCACAAACATTTATTGAACATCTGTTTTATACAGGATTCTCTCTTGTTTGTAGGCAAAGGCTATAATAGTAAGTGAGTGAAAGCAGTCTGGTCTCATGGAGAAAAAGGGCACTGGTTCTAAAGACATTGGTTGAAATTTTCGCTTAGTCATTTGTTAGCTGTGTGATGTTGGGCTTATTTTCTTTTTACGTGTGTGTGTGTGTGTGTGTGTTTAAAGTGGGGATAATACCTACTTTATTAGGTTATAGTGTGGACTGAAAATTAAACATTTTATACAATGCATACAATACTCAATAAAATGTAGTGACTGAATAAGTGATAGTTCTCAACATTGTGCTAGTATGAGACTCAGCCTTTGTCCTCAAAGAAGTTTACAGTTTGTTGATATAATTTATGAGATGCCTAATGTATTAAAAAAACCCAAACACCTCCAACTTATTCATAAAGTATTCTGATACTTCGTTTTATTCTCTATACTATATATTTTTGTTCATTCCTCCTTTTAGTTCACCACAGCCCACCCTTCTCATCTTGCTTTGAATCGTCTAAGGTCTAGTCAGGAAATGAGCCTTCCTAGTAGTTATTTCAATTGAGAAAATTTAACACGGGGAATCCGTTGTACAGCTCTTGGAGGGCTACAAAGGCAAAAAGAGAATCATGAGCTAACAGCTATCCGTTGAACAAGGGAACCCAGGAAAGAGGTTAGGTTTCTCACATGCTAGGAGCTCAGAGAAAGTACCCCCATAAAACACAGGCCTTGGCCTCTGAGGAGAGGTGTTCCTTGGCTGGTGCTGATATCGCCCTGGCTGGAGGAGGGTTTCTGAAGAGCTGTCTTCCTCAAGCTGGTACGTCTGAGGGGTGCTATAGAACTTAATCCGGGAGCACCAGAAACCAGAAAATAGAAGCTGAGGCCAACTGCTGCTGCTGCTACAGTGAAGAGTTATGTCAGGGCCTCCACTGACAGTCACGACAAGTGAAAATGAAAGGAGCTGGTCTTTTCCTCCCTTCCCCTGCCTGCCAGTTTCCTTCTACTGCCCCTGTTGGTAGAACCTAACGGGAAGCCAGCTGATTGGGTATGGAGCGTCACAATCCCAGCTCCAGCATCACAGAGCAGGGGAATAGAAAGATGGCACTGGGGCTTCGAGACAAGAGCTCGCTGCCTAGTGCAGGTCTGCATGAACAGAGTGGCAGCATACCTTGATTTGTGGTGAAATCTTCTCCCAAAGGACTGGAGACCCCACTGGTTCCTTTGGTTTGCTTTAATATGCTATGTTCACTTTTGAAGAGACTCAGATTTACATTTAAGTTGAAAGTAGATATTTGTAGTTATATACTCAAATTTTGGGGTTTAAAATTCCTTTGACTATTAAAAAAAATCCTTTGAGAAGAATAGATAATATGACTTCCTCTAATTAGTACACCACCCTTCAAAAATACCTTGTTAGTAGAGGACTTTTTTTATTCCATTAACATTCCCAAAAGGCAATTATTGACATAATTCTCTTGGTATCAGTGAAAGATACTTAAATATGGGAAATATTCTTTCATTTACTCAAATGGAAATAAATATGATCTTGTCATATTTCTGCAGTTTGTGCTGTAAAGATGACCATTACCATTAGGAAATTTTATATGAAGTTAACATTTATTAAATGCTAAAATATATCTAAGAAATCTAAAATAAGAGAAATTTTCTGGATTATTTGCTTTCAGATGAAATAATCAGAAGACAATATAACCTTTAAAGGAACATGTAGAAGTCAAATTTGGATTAAATATGTACCTATCTGTATTTGTTGAATATAGATCTGTGTTAGGCTTTATAATTTCTTTTTTAATGTTAAAAATATGTTTTTGGAATTTTTAAATTCACTTAACAAATATTTACTGAGGTCTCAAAAGTGCCAAAGACTTAGGAATCAGAATGAATAGGACCAGCAAGGTTCTGGCATTCAGGGAACACATATTATAGTGGAGACAAGAAGAAAGATAATGAGCTAGTGAATACAGATACGATGTGAAAATTCTATAAAGGAAGAAAAAAAAGTCTGGGTTGTTTTTGAAAATGCATTTGTGTGCGTAGTCATAAAAATATTTTTGAAGAGATGCTATTTGAGATGAGACCTGGAGGATTAAAAGGGAGGTGGCCCTGTGAAAGGCATTCTAAGCAGAAGTTACTGCAAGGACAACACCCCTTAAGCAGGAAAGAACTTGGCATTTTTAAGTTACTACCATAGAGGCCCTTATAGGTAACATGCACTGAGATAAGAATGAGTTAGTAGGTATGAGGGGCCAGACCATGAAGGACTTAGTATAGGGCACAGTAAGGCAGTTTGGGAATAAAAAATGGGAAACCATAGAATGTTTCAAATGTAGGAGAGATTTAAGCCAATTCATGGTTTTAAAAGTGACTCTGGTGACTGTGAAGAATGCATTCTAGGGGTGAGAGTAGAAGGAGTAGGAGAAGAAAGCCAGGTAAGAGCTGATGGTGGTGGTGGTGGTGGTGATGATGATGATGATGATGATGATGATGTTGATGATGATACAGGAAGGTTCCTGAAGAGGACCCTGGAGGACTAGTTGATACATTGGGTACAAGGCCTGGTAGGGGAGGCAGGTAGAGAGAGGGAGTAAGAACACTTCCCACGGATTGGATCAAGCGATGGATGGATGTTGATGTCATTATGGGTCTGGTGAAAACAAAGAGAGGAATGAATACTTGAAAAAGTGGAGGAAAAGTAAATTCCATTTTAGACCCATAGGATGTTTGAGGCACCAAAGATATTAAAAGATACCGAATACGCCATTGAATATCCACTTTGGAAATTAGAGCAATAGTCAAAGCCAGTGATAAAAATTAATAGCTTATTTTTTTCTACTTATATTTTTTAATTCATCATGTGGAATGTAAAGCCATGTGCCTGGATATGGTCATGTTGGGAAAAATGTGCATAGTAAAGAGAACATCTAGCATTTTGAAAATAGGATAGTAAGATGATCAAATGAAGGCAGCCGGGGAGGTGGTAAGAAAAGTAGTGGAACTTTATGAAATTCAAGAGAGAAAAATGTTGCTTGAGTGAAGGACCCCAGTATATCCTGCAGTAGTCAAGTGTAGGGAAATCCAAATAGAAGAAGAGAATGAAGGCCATTGTATTTGGCCACATAGAAGTTTACATTGACCATGACATGAACAGTTTCTTATTATATGAAGTTTTATGAGCGTATACATATTTAAGTTTTTATGAGCCTCAGGTGGTTGATAGGAAGGAATAATAATCACCACAATTTTGTCAAGTCTGAGGAAGAACTTGTCTGCTGACTTACCACATTTTCGGTTAGGGGATAATATTGGATGTAAGTGGCCCTGAAAGGTTTTCTGCCTCCTCTGTGATTGGAATCTATAACTGGAAATTGATGCAGTTTGGTAACAAGAATGCTATCCTCCTGTTTAATCTCCTAGGCTTTTTCTGCATAGGGGACTCACTGAAAATGATGACCTAGAATTATTTTCATGCAGCCAGCCTGGGAAAACTAGTAGTAGCCAATAGGAAATATAAGAGCTATTTCATATGAATAACTAGATTCTTTTAAGAATGTTAACAGTAATATTCTTTATATGACTAGTTTCATCTTCATTCAGTGTCAGTATAAATTACTTGAATAAAAAATAAATAAAGTTTGCTTAGTCGGGGATACTCTATAGCAGAAAAACCTAGTATCTGTGGATGATATCAAGTTATTTCCTTATTGGAAGGCAATCTGAATTTGTCTTCTGTTAGTTTAGTTTAGTTTAGATGAATATAGCATTTGTCTTTTTTTAACTGTGCTCTATTTTTGTTTGTCCCCTTCTGGAAGGCAAAAAGCATTGCCATCCTACCGCATACTGGGAACACTGGGTCAGAAGCACAGATATGAGACCTTCACATTCTTATATACATTGTTTTGCTTTACCACAGGGAGCCCTGATGTATGCATTTACCTCTAATATACATTTTTGTGTAAAAGCGCTTTGTATGTATGAACTTTAATTTACTTTAAATCCAGCTTTATTTTTTTGAAGGGATATCCTGTCATTGCCTTATTCTAGCAAACCCCAGGCTGATGCTTGATAAATTTATGTGTCAAGTTCTGTATAGGCCACACTTTACTTGACATCTTCTCTTAGATATCTAGGGTCCCAGATGTCTGAACAAACTCAAGGTCTTTCTCCATAAATCTGCTCTTCCCATTATTCTTTATTATACTGTATGGTATTATTGAGGATGTCAAGACACAATCTTCAGTCCTCCCTCTCCCTGACAACTATGGCCAATTCATCAGCATCATCTGCCCATTTTACCTCTGAAATATCTTGACTTTGCATCTACTTTTCTCTCTTTTCACTGTCCTGTCACCCAGCCAGACTACCATCACTTCTCACCTAAACTGTTGCAATAAGCTTCTAAATGATCTCTATACCGTTACTTCAGCCCATTCCCAGACCACAGGCAGAATGCTGTTTTCAAAACCCAATCTGACCTTGCCATTCCCTGCTTAAAACCTTTCAATGACCTGCCAGTAGTCTTTGGGATAGTGGTTAAAAATCCTTAATCCAGTCCACCACACCTACTTCCTGCCTCACCCTCCTAGCACCTTGCCCCTCATACTCTGTGTGCTTTCGTTTCCTTGTTTGTGCCTGCTGTACTCACTGCTGAGGCTCTTTTCTCTCCCCTTCTTTCTCACCTACTTTAATGCTTACTTGTGCCTTCTTCATGAAACCTTCTCCAAATCCAAAGCCCAGATTCAGTCCCATCTGCTTGTAGCACTGGCTACCTTCCCTTCATAGTACTTCTCATAGTTATAGATGTTTATCCATTGTGTGATAACTGCTCTGAAGGGTATTTGATGAATATAATTCTGTGAAGACCTGGATCTTACCTTATTTTGTTCACCTGGTATCCTTAGCACTTGGTGCCAGTTGTATAAGAGCATATACAGTAAGCATTTGAGTGAATGAATGAATGAATGAATGGTCTTGAAAGGAATATATCAAGATAAAAGGCTGATTCGGTGCATTTAATTATCAGAATTGGAAAACAATATAAAGTTCATATCCTACTGAGTTAATAAAACAGATGTTCTTTGTATATAAAGGTCAATACATGTTAAGATTAAAGTCGGCTGACTATTAATTTATTATATCTAGATTGATATGTAATTAAGAATGCCAGAATATGGGACTCTATGGAAAAGTTATTATTTTCAGATATTTCTAGGGCATGTATTACTTTACTGTTACAGTGTTACTGTTCACAGTTGTAACAACTAGCATTAATAGCTTACTCACTTTTAAGCTTTATTTCATTACTTTAAATGAATTTAGCACAAAATGTAATTACAAACAATGGCTCAGGTATAGATTTGGAACAAAACTAACTTTACTATAATACACTGAGCACAGGTTTAATATTTTCCTCTGTGTTCTTCAGCTTTCAATTTTTTTATTTTTATTTTTTTGATGACAACTTGGATTTACCTGATAACTTTGTGGCATTATTCTGATCTTAAAAGGTCATAGTTTTTTTATTTATATCTCAAGTCTCTTTCAAAAAGGGGTGTTCATCATTTGTATCACATGAATGATTGGCAGTCACGCAATTGATCACAGAGAGTTTTTTCTGTCTCATTGCTAGCTTCTATAGGGCAAACCTGCATAGTCATATAAGAGTAGGTACCATGGGTATTTTCATTGGCATCTATGACAATATGGTCTATAATAAATATTAATTAATTAGGCTAATCTAAGTGTAATTTACAATTTAGGGAGTAAATTTACCTCAGTGTCTTTCTGATAAATCCTATAATTTTTTAAAGTATTGTTTAAAAGTATTGTTTATTTTGGTTTGATGTATGGTTGCAGCCAAATAATGAAAAGAGATGTCAATGTGTCTTAATATATTAGTAACTTAGAAATAATGAGACATTTATAAGTCTGCTGCACTTTTACTCCAAATTACTTTTTAATTGTGATTTGAATTAAGTTACTCTGTTAAAAATTATTATTTTCATACTTTTTTGACTTAAAATACATACATTAGGATGGATTTTCTACAGTAGAACTGGTTAACTTAACAGTAAATATTGAGATCTTTCAACAAGCTCCCTAACCTAATATCTCCTCTTTTAGAAATTTATTCAAAAGAAATTTTTAGAGAAGGGGCTCTTTTACAATTAGGAAAAAAAGTTATGAAAATATAATAATTTAATGCTGTTTTATCCCTTAAAGATTTCTCACTTGTAAAAGTATATTTCTGATAAGGTTTTGATTCTGAAGAAATTAAGTCATTTTTTTTTCTTCTATCTCAAATCAACTTGATGAAGCCTTTACTTATTAACATTTTAATTTAGGAAATCCCAGCACAATCTTAATATTAAAATAATAAGTGATAGTAATTTTGTTCATCATTGTCATCCTTTTAAACAGTAGCTAAAGCAAACCAATTGGATAGTTTATACAAGTTGTTATGTATTTTATTTTAGGAAATTGCTTAAAATTATGTTTCCTGGTTTGTTTGTTTTACTCTATTCTTGATGTTGAGGATTTGAGTTCTGCATTCACAATGAAAATACTGACTTCATTATACAATAGATAAAGGCAAAAAATAGGCATGGCAACACTTCTGGTATTTTAAAATAACAATTGAAATGTCTTTTTGCATTTCCTTAGAGGTTACTTTGAGATGATAGTAGTTTATGCTTCCTGGCCAGATTCTGGGGCAGGCTGGCCCTTATGTTAAGTGTCTTAGGTATCTGTGTGGAACGCCAGGACACTATTCCATGTAATTACAGAGATCTTACTCCCTGGGTTAGACTCTCACATGGGGCCCTGTTTGTTGATATATTTGCAACAAAAAGCCACTAACTTACAGGGTCAAGGGGTTAATGGAAGAAATATTCTCATCTTCCTATTATCTTGCAATGTTTTGCTGGGAGCTGAAGAAAGATAACACTTTTCTCCCCCAGTTTTTCTTGGCAGTTTTAAAAATGGTGACTTCTTGTTTCCGTGACTAAATAAAAGATTAAATGCCAATATGGAAAGCTTTAGAAGTGTACTTAGTCAAGCTGTCATTTGAGACAGGCATTCTATCATGACCACCTTTGCTGAGGTTACTGAACGGCTCCCAGTAATGAAAACTAGGAAGAAGGTACCTTAATGATTTCTTGATTTGTGAGTCCTAAGATTTTTTTTTTTCCCTGTTCCATTTTTAGGCAAATTAGTCACCTTGCAAAAGGAGTCAAGGAAATTTCATAAAACTTTAAATGGGAGAACTGAAATTATTTCAATTAAATCCAAAAGGAATTCTGTGTCTAAAAGAAAGAATTCAACTACTCAGATTGGTGCCCCTCAAATCCCAAGTAATTTACAGAGTGTGTAAAGAGTGAAATAAATATCCTTGTGTCCAAAAAATCCATATTAGAACTGCGTGGATGATTATAGATGGAATTATAGGTGGAATTACCTTGCCTAGATTTTGTGGGTGGAAATCATTGCCTTGCTAAAGTTATTTCTGTCATTTTTTTTTGAAAACAATATGTTTCATAGCCTAACTCTTCCAATTTAATGTATGTGATGAGATTAGGTTGCCCAATGCAATTAGGAGTCACTGGAAGTTCTTCTTGTATGTAAGTGGTGAATTTTCTCTGGAAATCTAACCAATTAGAGAATTTTCCTGATTGATTAAAGTAAGTTCTTGTAGAATGCAATAAAAGTATTGTTGAGTACTTTAGGAAGCTTGTCTACTATTTTTTCTCTGAAGGCCAGAATACCTTTATAATTTCATCTGAAGGTTAGTCATAGTCGTGGGTATACTTAGTAACCCAGAGTTCTCTTAAATTGAAATAATCTCAGCCTATTTAATTGTAGTACTCTGCCAACAAACACAGGTTGTGCTGGTTTGATTTAAAACAGCTTGGCTGGTGGGTTTGACTAATTTTACTAATTAAATCTGCCACAACAGTCAACGCATGTGGATACATATGGTTACAGTCCTACTTTTCACCCATAATTTAGCCTGACAACACATGTGAGTTTTCTCTTTACTCCATGTTTACATAGAGGGAATTTTTAGCACATAATTTTGTAATTCTCCTGAAATTCTAAGTTCCAAATAATAGAAGGGGGAAATGTAATCACACCTCTGTTAAAAGCAATTTAAAAATGAAAAGGCTGGTGGAAAACTTTTTAATAATTGAGATAATTTTTGTCTTTCAGAATTAGTTGAAATCATGCTTTATGGTAGGTGAGTCAGCACTGTTGATAGGGTGTGTTAAATCACCTTTCCTGTGTCCTCCAACACTGAGGGCATGCCACTGTACACAGACTGGTGCTTTGCTCCATAAAAGGCTACTCTGGGTCTCCACCACATGATTAGAAGCTTCAGTGCTTATAGTACGTGGACTTAATCACCAGCCAATTTGTCCATTTAGCACACTTAGTAGTCGAAGTGTTTATTTAGACTTTCTATATTCATAAACTTGTTAAAAAATCATACTACAAATGTTTATCCTTGGGGATTTTTTTTAAACTTCTTTCTGTAATATTTATTTTACATATTCTTATACCTGGAATTTTTCATGCAATAGCTACAGTGATAATGTATATTGACCATCTGCTAAGTCCTATTTCTAAAAGATGCCTATCAGAAAAACAGCATATTTAGGGTTCCCGGGGGAATTTCACACATGCTCACCAATAACCCAGTCAACTGTATAGACCGCTACTATGTGCTATCTTTTTCTTGTCCTTGTCTCTTGCTTTGGGGTTCTTCACTATGCATTACTGGGTCAACTCTGCTAGGTCCCTGGTTTTGGGCAGCCCCACTGGCACCTTGATATCTAGATGCAAGATCTACCAAATGTCCTCTGTCAAACAGAGGGATTCCACCTCTCTCACACCTGTCTGGGGGGTTCTGTCACAACTGTCGGGTGGTGGGGATTCAGAGCTTTGGAGTTCATCCCACTATGTTACAGTCAGAGGTTTACGGGTGGCAGGGTTGGGGGGTGGCAGAGAGGAAGAGCAGAGAGGGTGCTGTGGAGGCAGTGGCAGCTGTGCATTCTTGCTACAGAAAGGAGTGGGATACTTTGTAGAGAATTTAGAACCATGACAAAACTGACTGAAATTGGTCTGCTTAGTCTATCACTGTGTGCTGATGATTCTAAACAATATAGGGGAAATAAATATACTCTTCCCTGCCGGGCAAACCACTCCCATCAGTCTTCCCTTCAGTGCATTGCTGTTTACAGAAGCTTGTCCAGGACAGATTCTCCCCCAGGAGGCTCCTCAGCTCCTTACATACATAATATATTGATAGGTCAACCTGGCAGTGACTTCAGTGTGACCCAGCTATAGGCCGGGACCCTCCTACACTGTAATATTGAAGGAGGGCTGAAATCTTTCCTTTTCTTTTCCTGACCTTCTCCTTCCTTCCCTTCTCTCCTGTTGTCTCTTGTCCTCTCCCTCTCCCACTTTCACTCTCCCTCTCTCTTCCCCCCTCTCGTTCCTACAAAGAACTAATTTCTGTGAAGGACACATTATCTCCTTGTAGTATAAGCTAGAGGTTAGGAGCAGTATAGTTTTTAGTGGATAGATGACCTGACTGGATGCCAGGAAGCCTGGCTCCCAATCCTGACCCCCTGACAAGTTGTGTGACCCTTATGAAATCGTATGGCCTTTCCGAGATCTCAGATGTGGCATTTAAGTCGATTGTACTTGGTGATCCACAGCCATTCCAACTGGGCATTTCTACTCTTCTATGAAGAAAGAAAGTAAAAGGCAGAAGCAGAAATACAGATGATTGACTAATACAGAGCATCAGGGTGATTTCCTTCTACAGCTCTCAGTCCTATTTTTCTGATTGTTTTCCTTTATAAAAGATGAGATCTGAGCAACCCCTCTCTTAAGTTTCACCCATCAAGGGCACAGTCGGTCAATATCAGTGACTTCCAGGATGTCAACATAATTAAGTTCTAGAAACATCCCATAGACAAAGCAGAATTAATTATATATGTTTCTACCAAATTACACAGAGCCTGTGAGTAGTTGACAAGGGCATCTTGGTTCACCATCAACCATGATGTCACATGCCCTGAGCCTAGTGAAGTCCCTAGAGAAGAAGCCTGAGACAGCACATGGCTGAGGTTCCTTTTGTCCATGATTGTATCAGCACTCGGTGTGCAAACTGTTTCTGACCAGAGAAGACAGGAATCTAGTTCACAAGTGGGAAAATTCAGAGGCAAAAACTGAAGCAAAAAAAAAAAAAAAAAAACTTGGGTGGGGGCACCTGGGTGGCTCAGTGAGTTAAAGCCTCTGCCTTCGGCTCAGGTCATGGTCCCAGGGTCCTGGGATCGAGCCCCGCATAGGGCTCCTCTCTCTCTGCCTGCTTCTCTGCCTACTTGTGATCTTTGTCAAATGAATAGATAAAATTTAAAAAAAAAATGCTAAAAAAAAAAAAAAAACAACAAACTTGGGTGAGGTTTTAACAGGCTAACAGACATCTTTACATTAATTGAGTTTCCCATTTATTGTTTTTTTTTTTTAAAGATTTTATTTATTTATTTGACAGAGAGAGATCACAAGCAGGCAGAGAGGCAGGCAGAGAGAGAGGAGGAAGCAGGCTCTTGCAGAGCAGAGAGCCCGATGCGGGGCTCGATCCCAGGACCATGGGATCATGACCTGAGCCGAAGGCAGAGGCTTTAACCCACAGAGCCACCCAGGCACCCCACCCCCATTTATTGTTAAACACTTTTATTGAAGGAAGACTTAAAGATCTGGGGCACCTTGCAGTCATTATTAAATATTCCTTTCTGCTATATAATTTCAGAAGGAAATTAAGAAGCAAGAAATGCCATTAAAATGGTCACTCTCCCTAGCACATACCATTAGGACATGCACCTGCACATTCATGCACACATGCACAATTCTGCCTCTTAATTTGGTCTCATATCTGCTACACATTCTGAGTGTTAACACAAATGGAAATTATAACAATATTTTAAAAATAAAAAATGATTTACCTCTAATGAAGTAAATAATAAGACAAGATAATAATGGTTCCATCTGATATACTTTTAGATTTTTATTACAAATAAATACCTCTCTGTGTATCTGTCTGTATCTGTTTCTGTCTCTGTGTTTTTACCTCTCTCTCTCTCTACACACACACACACACAAACACATTGTGATTTCAAAAGAAGTAACCAGTTTTATGGTTTGTTGCTATCTGCACAAAGATTTGTTTGATTAGAATTTTTCACTTTTAATGATCAGTATCAGATCTGTGCCTACCACTGTTGTTCCTACTATAATCAAAATTTTTTATCGGCATCTTTCACCAGCTGCTTAATGTCAATGGATCTCTCATTCCTAGACCCCGAGTTAAGAAGGGTTGTTACATACATTCAATATGGTTGGGGCCTGCTAGTTCCTACTACAACGGTGCTCCCTAGTACCCATATACAATTTCACTTAAGACAAAATAGCGGCTCCAGCAGAAAATAAGTGCAGTCTTCTCCTTTGTAAGTTGTAATTGAGGTTATGGCATGGCATATTGCCTGTGGCAGAATCTATTACCTAGAAATGGGGACCATGATTTGAAGCTGGATGCAGTGTAAGCAAAATGAATTAATTATTAGCAGCACAGAATTGAAGGAAAATACAGGGTTTTACAAAGTGAAATATATCGGCATTTTTAAAAAGAGAATGTAGCAGGGAGCTTATTGACAAATCATGTAGTCAGTCTTTCCCACTGTTTTTGCCTTTTGGAATTCTTATATGCTTAGGTTAATAAGATTATTCTTAAATTAAGTCAAACTTAGCTCAGAATGTCATAGAAATATTTTCTAGTGTATTTAGTTCTGAAGCTAGCATATTTTAATGTCTGACTCTTAGTGTTACTTGGATAAGTTGCTAGCTAATGGTAGGACTAAATGACCTATAATATTATTATTTAAATAGGAAAAAATAACATTTTTCCTGTCTGAAGTGGCTCAAATAAAGCAAACTGGCATTTTTTGGGGGGGGTTATTAACATTTAGCACTTAATACTACAAAATGTGAACTTTAGTGCATTTAACTTTTGTAGGTAATTATTTAGCAAAATCCTGTAGAACCTCCTGTATCATAATGGTTGCCCAACATATTGGTTACTGGATACTTTCTATTTCTTTGATGAGAAAACTGTTCTCCTGTCTAGTTTTGGGCAGTCATGACTTGTATGGACTGAAGTTGTACTTCAGAGTCCAGTTCAAATGATCTGATAATTAGAGAAAATTCCTGCTAGCTTCTGGCAATGCCTTGACTATCTGTTATCATGTTCTGTTTTCCTTATTTTCTTCTTTTACCCCTATTTTTTTCCCACATTTTGTGGTTGGGGTGGGGAAAAGACAGTCTCCTATGGGTTACCAACCAGGTACCATATTCAAGAGTAGTCTCTTCTCTTTACATTAAATATTGTGCACTTGAATTATTAGACTACTTATTTAGAACATGATGTGAATTACATGATTACACGATTTTCAGAACTGTTGAGACCCAAAACACCACATAAAACACACATATACAACATACACTGAAATCCTAAGTGAATGCACTCTCTTCTTTAGTATATGATAGTCATCTATCAGATTGTCTTTCCTCTGGGCTAGCAGAGGTTCTTGCAGGTTTTTCCAATACCTAGTAGTTTATCTGCCAGTTTAATGGAAACAGTACATAATCATCAGTTTATACTACTATATCATTTGTTGGGGGCTTGCTCTCTGCCAGCCAACTTGCTAAAAACCTTATGTATGTTAATCAAAGCCTTGTAAAAAGCAGTGAAATTCTGATAGGTTAAATAACTAATCAAAGGTGATACAGCTAGGAAGTAACAGTCAGGATTCAAACCTAGGTCTCTCTAATTTTAAAGCTCATGAGCTTAACTATTGTGCTCTGATTCCAGCCACAGTGGGTGAATAAAGCCCTCCAGTTTTCACATTTTTGAATGTGATACCTCTAGTAAGAGTTCACTTCTCAAAATTCCCTTTCGTTCCTCTTCTGGGGCTTCAGGTACAACGGCCTAACCAGGAAAAAGTGTACTGTAGCAAGATATTGCTATTAACCCAGTTAACAGAAGTTGGAATTATAGGTTGTCCTCATGTTCAGTTTTTCATAGGGGCTCAGATCCTGGATCTACCACTGTCTCTTTGACCTTGGGCACCTAATCAGACTTCTCTATGCTTCAGTTTCCTCATGTCTAAAGCAGGGCCATTGTGAGGATTCAATGAGTTTATACAAATAAAGCATTAAAAATCTGGTACACAATAGGCACTTGATAAAAGATAGCTGTAATTATTAATTACAACTCAAATAGAAAGTCTTATTTCCTGAGGGCATTTAATATGCCTTTGGATGGAAATGGGCATGAAAATGACAAAGATTCATTCAGAATGATATGTGGGTCTGAATATAACCTCTCCTTTCCTTGATCTTTCCCACACCCCAGCTCCAGCAGCTTTGCAACCCCTCTTCTTGTAGACTCAACTTAAATATCAGAGTAGAGGAGCACCTGGCTGGCTCAGTGGGTTAAAGCCTCTGCCTTTGGCTCAGGTCATGATCCCAGGGTCCTGAGATCAAGCCCCACATCAAGCTCTGTGCTCAGTGGGGAGCCTGCTTCTTCCTATCTCTCTCTCTGCCTGTCTCTCTGCCTACTTGTGATCTCTGTCAGATAAATAAATAAAATCTTTTAAATATCAGGTGGAGAGGTTGGAAGATGAACCCAGAAAGAGCCTCAACAGAGTGCATTCAAATTCAGTGTTGTTTCATACTTCTATGCACACTGTATAACCTAAAGTTTTTTTTTTTAAAGATTTTATTTATTTATTTGACAGAGAGAGATCACAAGTAGGCAGAGAGGCAGGCAGAGAGAGAGAGAGGAGGAAGCAGGCTCCCTGCCGAGCAGAGAGCCCGATGCGGGACTTGATCCCAGGACCCTGAGATCATGACCTGAGCCTAAGGCAGCGGCTTAACCCACTGAGCCACCCAGGCGCCCCTAACCTAAAGTTTTGTTTGAGGACTTTGCCATCTCACCACTACACAGTACTCAACCCTGGTGGCAGCCAGGGGCTACATATGAGAAGGAATCAGAGATAACAGCCTTATAGCTTTTCATTGCTTGGTTTTGTGGCAAAATAAAATTGATATTATACAGTTATGGAAATAAGTTGTGAAGGAAGTTAGCAGACATTATATCTTTGTAATAAAATATTCCACTGGCTGGTGTTTGTGCACATAATAAGTCACTTTTTGGCAGACACTAAAAAATTAAACTTTTGTAATGAGAGATGTAAATAAAAACCATCAGTAGAGAGAAATGGGTGCCCTAAAAGAATGGAAAGTTTTGAGCTATAGTATCTGCTAAAGGAGGATTTATTTTTGTGATCATCATTCATTCAGCAAACAGCTGTGGATATTTACCGTGTTCCAGGTACATGACTATTTTCTGGGGCAACAAAGATGACTAAATCATTGTCATCGTTGCCCTTGAAGTGCTGGGTAAAGGAGACAGATAATCGAAGAAATAATTGTAAAACATGACAATAAGTGTGATGATAAAGGTAGGGAAAGAATGCTGAGAGAGTACAGGTGAGGGAGATGGCTCTAGGACTTTCAGAAGAACCATAGAAGAAAGTACATAGATTGAACGTTTACTGAATGAATGAATGAATGAATGAACAAATGAATGAATAAATAGTATTTAAAAAAAAAAAAAAGATGTGTTCATGGAGTAAATGCTGTGCATTTACCTGAGAAGATGACCTGGGATTTGGCAAATAAAAGGGCAGACAGAATCCATAGTGCAGAGCACTGTGGCCTCAAGGCAAGAGGAGATGCTTTATGGCTCTTACATTCCCCTAAAAACTGAGTGACATGTGTTTAAATAATGTAAATTGCATGCTGTTGTTTCCCAGGTAGGTGTAACTTACTGGGAAAAATGATGTCTAGGTCAAGTTTTTGCATATATCTTATTCAAATTATATAACAGAGATAGACATTTTTAAAAAATCAGCAGTGAATCTTTTGGAAAAAAAAATCCCTTAAAATCATAAGTAGATGCTTTTTGACTTAGGATTTTGCACATGTGCTTTTATAAATAGGTTTTTCACGTCTAAGTTTCTAAATGACATTGAAGTTTTCATCGACTAAATATTTACCATAACAGAATATATCGCTACATCTGTTCCCTGAAATCATTTGTGTGTGTGTGTACATGTGTGTGTGTGCTTGAGCGTGTAGATCTCTGTCAACATCTAAATTCCCTCTATAGTAATTCAAAAATGAAATTGGTATATCAGTCTTAGAGATACTATTCAGTTACTAAATCTTCTAGCTAAATCATAGTCTAATTTTTCTTTTTAATAAGTTTCTTCCTCTGGCATAGTGTAGCATTCAGTCACAAGTTAATAATAATGATAACATTAACAATGCTTAACATAACATTTACTGAGTGTTTGCTATGTGCCAAACAATGCTGTTGACTCTTTTCATACATGATTTCATTTAATCCTTATGATCAACATCTGAAGTCATTTTTCGAGTACCAAATGTAGAAGTCATCATTTTTCTTTAAAAGTGCGCATTTTCACATCTAGTTGACCCTTTATGTCTAATTGTTGCACTTAAAGTACATCATTTAGTTGCTAATTTTGCTCTCAAATAACTCGGTTCTTTTTAGCACCATCGAATGTTCCTTTCCATCAATTTTTTTCTGCTTCCAATAACAGTGGTGCTCTGCCCTGATTCTTCAGTTCATTAAATTAGCCCTGCATTAAGTCAGACACTGTCCCCAAAACCTATCTTTTCTTGATTTTTATTCTTATTTTTTCCCTTTTAAGCCAGAATCCTTTGCTTGAATGTAATCCTGTTTTAATGCTGTTGACTTAATATTTCTGCCAGTGAATAGGAACAGAATTGATTTTATTTTTAGAACAAATATGCTTATTGGGTATATATAGTAAAGAAACTGCAGATTTTATAGGAATTTTAACTTTCCTAAACAGTTTCATATCTATTGATAGTCCTGCTGTTAATATTGTTGGGAAGGTGGGTCAGAGCAAATACATTGAGACGAAATTCTTTACTTAACTGATGAGACCTAGTCAAGTCCAAATCTAGATTTCCTGAAGGCTAGACTATTTTTTTCCCATTCCAAGTTCTCTTTGATTTGTTTTTGCCATAATTAAAACAACAGTATCATAACTCTTATAATACACAGAATGTGTCCAATTTCACCATATTATTTGATCCTCTTAATGTCATAAGGAATTGAATTGATTCCTTATGATTGATTCCAATATTATTGATTGATACTGTTTTATGGATGAGGACACACGGGTCAAAAGAAGTTAAATGTCTTTCCAGGGTTACATGTATAATGAGCAGCAGAGGCCAAATTTTTACCCAGGTCTGATAAAATTCATATTAAGTAAATAGATTTAATTTAATTGGGTCAGCTTGGCTGTGGAGGAAGTTTCACAGTTTCAGAGTTGTTGTTTTTTTTTTTTTTAACTAGGTAACTTATTGATTCCACTGTAGCAAATGATTTATCCCCTATGTATCTCTTTTTCAGGAAAGAGTTTCAGGAAACAGGTAGCTTAATTATGTCAGTCTCATTATGAATCGAACCTGGAGTCTGCATGTTTCAAATGATATGTATTCATAGTTTCCTCTTTTAGTGTATTATTGATTGACAGAAAGAGATCTCTATTTCAAGTGAGACACTTGAGATTTCATGTTTGTTTGCTTGTTCTTTTCTCAGTGGTAACTTTCAAAAGAGAGAGATAATTTTGAGATGTTAGTAAGAAGTAATAGATAAACCTTGGATCTGATTTATCCCTCAAATATCTTAAAGGAAAATGAGAGTGGACCAAAGTGGCAAATAATGTACAACTCAACTAAAATTCCATTGAAAAGACACAAAGGAAAAAAATAAAAAGATATATCTATAACAGCACTGGGAAATAATGAAAAAATATTGCGATAGGGACAAGACCAGAATGCCTGCTATTTTACTATTATTCAACATTATACTAATTATAACAAATACTTTAGTCAATGCAATAACATATATCTTAAATACACACATATACCTACAAACACATAAAGATAAACTTACCACTATTTTCAGATCATTATCTACTTATATATTTATAAAAATAAAACCAATATAATTCATAACACAGTTTAGTAAGGTGTCTAAGGTCAAGGCCTATTTTGATATGGGAGTGGTATGATTAGACCTTTATTTTAGTAGTAAAACTCTGGGGTCTGTCATTAGGATTAATCAAAGCAAAAAAAAAAAAAAAGACTCATGAAGAAGTTATTGAAATGGCTGAGTGAAACTCAATGAAGGCCAGAGTACAAAAGGAATGAATAAATCAAGAAAACTTGCTTATCTACACACAGTAGAATATAACAAGTGTATGGGATAAGCTCTCAGAGTAGGTGGGGGAAAAAGATATCCATGATAACTTTGCCTTTGGAGATGGTGACACTAATACTTCAGATTGGGAAGCCAGGAGTGGAAATTGGTTCTGTAGCAGTGATTCTCCATCTTCTGCTATAGACTGGGATTACCTGAGGAGCATTTAAAAAGGGATACTTGGGTTGAATTTCCAGGGATTATAGTTTAGCTGGTTAGGGCACCAGATTATTAAAATATCCTCATGAAATTCCAATGTATAGCTAACAGTAACAATCATTATTTTCGCCAAAGTTCAGGAAAAACAAACAAAGGAACAAAACTAAAAATAAAACAAAACAAAAACAAAACAAAACAAAAAACAAAACTCAATAAAAGACCAGATAATACTATGTTAAGCTTTGCAAGTCAAGTGGTCTTTGTTGCAACTGTTCGGCTCTGCCTTTGTATTGTTAAAGACATCATAAACTCTACATAAAAGAATGGTTAAGATTTGGGTTCTTAATAAATTTTATTTTCAAAAATTCTGCCAACATTTTTCAAAGAGCTGGAACAAACAGTCCTAAAATTTGTATGGAACCAGAAGAGACCCCGAATTGCTAAAGAAATATTGAAAAAAAAAAAAAAAAAACCCAAACTAAAGGCATCACGTTGCCTGATTTCAAGCTTTACAAGCTGTGATCACTAAGACAGCATGGCACTGGCACAAAAACAGACACATAGACCAGTGGAACAGAATAAAGAGCCCAGATATAGACCCGCAACTCTATGGTCAAATAATCTTTGACAAAGCAGGAAAAGATATGCAGTGGAAAAAAACAATCTCTTCAATAAATCGTGCTGGGAGAATTGGACAGCTATGTATAGAAAAATGAAACTCGACCATTTTCTTACACTATACAGAAAGATAAACTCGAAATGGATAAAAGACCTCAACATGAGCCAGGAATCAAAATCCTGGAGGAGAACATAGGCAGTAACCTCTTCCACATCGGCCACAGCAACTTCTTTCAAGAGGTGTCCCCAAAGGCAAAGGAAACAAAAGCAAAAATGAACTTTTGGGACTTCATCAAGATCAAAACCTTCCACACAACAAAGGAAATAATCAACAAAACAAAGAGGCAACCCACGGAATGGGAGAAGATATTCGCAAATGACACCACAGATATAAAGGGCTGATATCCAAGATCTATAAAGAACTGCTCAAACTCAACACACACAAAACAGATAATCACATCAAAAAATGGGCAGAAGACATGAACAGACACTTCTCCAAAGAAGACATACAGATGGCTAACAGACACATGAAAAAATGTTTATCATCATTAGCTATCAGGGAGATTCAAATCAAAACCACATTGAGATTCCACCTTACACCAGTTAAAATGGCCAAAACCAACAAGACAGTAAACCACAAGTGTTGGAGTGGATGTGGAGAGGGGAACCCTCTTACACTGTCGTTGGTGTAGCCACTTTCGAAAAACAGCATAGATATTCCTTAAGAAATTAAAAATAGAGCTACCCTAGGACCCTACAATTGTACTACTGGGTATTTACCCCAAAGATACAGAGGTAGTGAAAAGAAGGGCCATCTGTACCCCAGTATTCATAGCAACAATGGCCACAGTCACCAGATTGTGGAAAGAGCCAAGACGCCCTTCAGCAGAAGAATGGATAAAGAAGATCTGGTCCATATATACAATGGAGTATTATACCTCCATTAGAAAGGATGAATACCCAACATTTGTATCAATATGGATGGGACTGGAGGAGATTATGCTGAGTGAAAGAAGTCAAGCAGAGAGAGTCAATTATCATATGGTTTCATTTACTTGTGGGGCATAAGGAGTAACATAGAGGACATTAGTGTATGGAGAGGAGAAGTGAGTTTTGGGAAATTGGAGGGGGAGAAAAACCATGAGAGACTGTGGACTCTGAGAAACAAATTGAGGGTTTTGGAGGGGAGGGCAGTGGGGGGCTGGGTGGGCCTGGTGGAGGTTATTAAGGAGGGCACCTATTGCATGGAGCACTAGATGTAGTGCATAAACAATGAATCTTGGAACACCGAAAAAAAAAAAAAAAGCCTCTGGCCAGATTTGGTTTGTGAACCATAGTTTGTTTAAAGAAAGTAACCACTACTGTGGTCCCATTGAGTTTGCAGCAATAGTAAGACAACTGTAGAAGATGTTCCACAGGTAACTGGATGTGAAGATTTGGAGTAGGGAGGAGTCCTTGCTGCTCAGGCTTAAACAATAGTTATTTCTCTCTCACACTTATGGAGGCTGGCAAGTCCAAAATCAAGGAGCCAGTCAATTTAGTTCTCCAGTGAAGGTTTTCTTCCTATTTTTGAGTTGTCTGCCTTCTCTTTGTATCCTTACATTGCAGAGAGAGAAAAAGAGGAAGCCAGCACTTTGGTATCTCTTTCTTCGAATTGCAATAATGCTGTCTTAGGGCCCCATCCTCATGACCTCATCTAAACCTAATTATCTCCCAAAGACCTCATCTCCAAATATCATCCCATTAGGGGTTAGAGCTTCAGTAGTTGAATTTTGGGAAGGACACCATTCAGTCCTAACAGGAGGAGACTTGCAGCTTGACATATACACTTGAGAGTGTTATGCATGGAGATGATAGTAAAAACCTATGTAGAAGCAAGGTTGCTCTGCAAGAGTTAAAGAAAGGAAAAACAGCTAAGAGGTGAACTGAGATGAATGTCTGCATTTAAGAACTTGGTCAAAGGGAGACCTCCAAAGGAGAACCTAAAATGATCAGCCAAATAAATAAGGAGGGATTGCAGAACTGATTTATATTCTGGAATTCAGCAGAGACTTCATTATCCAATGGTGAATATGAAGAGAAAGGGAAAGAAGCAGAGTGGCAACCATTAGAGTTGCCCAAGGGTTTCTGACTTCTGAAAAACAAACAAAAAGTCAACAAAACTTGCGGTGCCTGGATGGCACAGTCGGTTAAGCATCCGATTCTTGGTTTCAGCTCACGTCCTGATCTCAGGATTATGAGATGGAGCCCTGTGTCAGGCTATACACTCATCATGGAGTCTACCTGAGACTCTCTCTTCCTCTCCCTCTGCTCTTCCTCTCCCCTCCAACACTTTCTCTACTTCTCACTCTAAAATAAATCTTATACAACAACAACAACAACAACAAAACAAAATAAAACCAACATTGATAAATTACTGAGTGTTTAACCCTACTCCCCCCGCAAGTAACTACCACAACTTTTCTTTGGGGAACCAATCTTCCATCTACTCTCAGTTCATGTGATAACTGAATGAAGAAAACAGGGCCAAGAAATAGACAATGATATATTTTTTTGGTGACACTGAAGGCCTTAATCTGGTAGAGCCTATGGCTGGACCTATAGCTCCTTTTCTTTGTTGCATCAGCTAGTGTATTTTCTTTTATAACCATATCATTTGAGTTCATCTTCTGTCTTTTGTAGACACAAGGTGTTAAGTGGTAAGAGTTTAGAACCTACATTAAAGGGAGATGTGTAGAAAATGGAAGGAATAATAAACTGAGTCTAGGTTTACTCTTCCTTCCAGAAATTTTTCAGTGAATGTACAGACAGATAAGATGGTAGGTTTGTGGAGGAATAAGATAGAAGGAAGGTTTATCAAAGGGGGAAAAAATAAATAGGTGAAGGACTTAAGATGTAGAAGAAAGAGGGAATATCTGCTGGGTTAAGTTCCCAGATATGGAACACAGAAAACCCACAGCCCCAGTCTGCCTTTATTTTCTCTGTTTTCCAAACATCTGCATTTCTCCTGTTGTTTTATAACTGAATATGTTGCTTATGATGTCAATAGCTTGTAACATTTTAGGAACAAATTAGAGTAGGATAACCAGTGTGAGGCAAGGGTCCAGATCCCTGAAAGTACAAAGCACTTAAAGCAGTTACATTACTGAAGACCTTCAAAGTTTTTTCAAGCTTATATATTTCTTAATATTGTACAAATTGCTTTAAACTGTTTTTTTATCTGTAAATATATATCACATTTAAAAAAGCCATTTCTTCTATAACAGAGTCA
Organism: Neogale vison; assembly: GCF_020171115.1. Taxonomy (NCBI): domain Eukaryota; kingdom Metazoa; phylum Chordata; class Mammalia; order Carnivora; family Mustelidae; genus Neogale; species Neogale vison. The sequence continues at coordinate 40,055,866 of NC_058098.1, forward strand.
CTTGTATATTTTTATTTTATATGCACTTGTAGTACACATACATAAACTTTATTATTAAAGACCATCTAAATATTTCTCTTTTTTACCCAACACTAGTATTAGGAATGGAAAATTATGATGTGATTCAGTAAGGAGAGGGATTGAAGTGCTTTTCATTATTGAGTGTATTCAGGCAAAATAGTTGGACAAATTGGGTAATGGAACTAAATTATATTATATGAGGTACTGGCCTTAAAACTGTCATTCTGTTAGATCTTCTGATGAAACACAATTGCATTTGAATTGTGTAAATGTTAAAAAATAAATAATTGCAGTATGCAAAGTGAAAGATACAGCACTAGTTATATGGGATAAAATGAAAACTACTCACCTAAATAATATTTTCTTAAACGTTTAAAGCATATATACTAACAATCTATAAAAATACGTGTAACTGAATGATTACCACTGAGTAATATGTTTTCCAGAATGTCATTCAAAGACAACTTGGCTGTTCCAAGTCTTTTAATTTTAAATTGCTGATTTATAGTTTCTTTTTCCCTTCATCCTCTTGTTTTGAAGGCTTGATGTGGGAGTGCTAATTAATGTTAGGTTTCTTAACTGATATACTTGTTGCTATGCAAATAGAACTATCAAGCATTTTATTTTGAAACTGCACTCTTTTTTTGAGTGATATTGCATTTGAAATCATGCTTGAAGAAACATTTTTGTGGCAGGAAGCCAGTTCTCTCATTAAGAACATATTGCCCATAACCAATTCACTGGCTTATTTCCACAATGCTCATTGCTTCTCTGGCTCATACATGTCTAATGTTGAAAACTGCACGAAAGGGATGTGTACACTAAGTTGTTTTAGTCATATCAGAGCATACAATTTAGCAAATTATAATACATGGAAATTAATGAAAATTTTATTTTGAACTGTACATTTTGGCAACCTGGGATAATATCTTAATGACTTCCTTGGAGTATCAAAGCTAGATTACATTTTAAATTCTGTATTCTTCATGTATATCTTAGGGAAACCCCAATAAGAAGTGAGGTTTCCCTAAAAACAAGATCCTATGTCAAGGAGTAGTCTGTTTGGACAGCTCATAAATTACTAGAAGAGTGGGAAATGAGACAAGAAAGGGGAAACATTCAGGAGAATTCTTGGAATGATTTAAAATCTCTTGGAGTTATCTGGGGCTTGAACTCATGACGCTGAGATCTAGACTTGAGCTGAGATAAGAGTCAGATGCTTACCCGACTGAGCCACCCAAATGCCCCTCAGAGTTATCTTACCCAAAGGACGAGGTGGGGTGTTTATATGTCAGCTGAATGCCACAAGGTTAGAAGATGTGACTTTCCTGACTGGTCTGGCCTGCCATGCAAATAGGAAAGTGGTCTTTGAAACTTCAGAGGATGCCCCAAGGCCAAGAGAATACAGACAGTTGGGGGTCAGCTGGAAAACACTGAAGCCAATATAGCTAGGAGTGCTAGGAAGGCCACCTGAAGTATCTGCCCGACTTTCTGTGTGCTTGTGTCCACTCAGTGTACCTCCATCTGTAGAAAGATAAAGGAATCATTTCTCAATTGTGTATTCATTAATTTGTTAGGTTACACATATTCATTGATTTCTCCTGCTAGGTAATCCTGTTCTATGCATAAAGGCAGACACTAGCGAAGAATATGACATATAGTCACCAGTCAGGTTAATGAGTGAGTGGGGGCATGAGCCATGGATGGTTTTCAGAGGGCACAGAAGTTTAAATCATTTACTCCATCTATGGGAAAGTACAGGATCCTAGTGCCTTCCTGAGTGGCCTTGGACTTTTTCTTTTTTCTTCCCCTTTTCCTTTATTTTCTTCTTCTTTTCTTTTTCTTCTCCTCCCCCTCCCCCTCTTTCTGCCCTTCCTTCTTCCTCCTTCCCCTCCTTCTTCCCCCTCCTTCCTCTCCCCCCCTACTTTTTCCTCCTCCCTCTTCTTCCTTCCCCTCCCTCTCCCCTTCCTCCTCCTCCTTCTTCCTCCTTCTTCTCCTTTTCTTCTTCTCCTCCTTCTTCCCCTGTTCCCCTTCTTTTCTTCCCCCTTCCCCTTCCCCCTCCCCTATCTCGCATTCTCTCCTTCTCCTCCTTCTTTTTCATCTCTTCTTGGCCCTGCCTTACTCCACTGGTCTCAGTGTATCCCTGCTGAAGTCACATGTGTCTAGGAAAGGAGGAGTAGCAATATGTTGTTATTCCTGTTAGAATATATTAGAAACTGTGTTCTCTGGCTGAAATCTTGAGATGATTTTTCAAGATTTTGAAATAAGAATATTCTGAGTCCACTAGGAGAAAAAGAACTTGCTGCAATGCCAAAAATCACTTTAAATAAAAGATGACTATTGCTAAGGGCCATGCAAATATAGAAGGCCAGCATACATCTTTTTTAAGATTTTATTTATTTATTTATTTATTTGAGACAGAGAGAGAACACGAGCAGGGGAAATGGATGGAGGGAGAAGGAGAAGCAGGCTCCCCATGGAACAGGGAGCCCCATGCAGGGATTGATCCCAGAACCCTGGATCATGGCCTGAGCTGAAAGCATATGTTTAACCAAGTAAGCCACCCAGGTGCTCTTACCTTTTTTTTTTTTTTTTTATGAATCCAAGTTATATTGAAAAGTATAATATTTAAATATATATAGATATATTTTTAATCCAGAATGGGAGGTCCAATTGTAAGGTACATGGAAGGATGTGATTAGCTAAAACAGTATTGATATTTAAAGAGTCTTTTCATTTCTTTTGCTTTGATTTCTTCAGGGAGATGATAGAGGTGGCTATAGACATGACAGTCATAACCATGGTTACTATTTCATGGAATGCCTGTTATGTGCCACCAGACATACCTTATGTCCAAGAGTTTGACAACTGTTCTACAAGGCAGATTATCAACTTCATTATATATTAATGAAACTGAAGTTCAGAGAAGTTAACTTTTCTAAAATTATAAAACTGGTCCATCAGGAAATTAAAATTTTTCTGATTTGGACAGTGGGGTGAATATTGGTGAACAGCTTCTGAATACTTTTAGGAAGGTTGTCTAGATAAAGTTGATTTCAATCTTGGTCAAAAACTGAAGGAGCCCCACCCTCTAATTCTAAAATGAGACAGAGGCAAATGCAACTGTTTGTATATTTGAAGGTGGTAGGATCAGGGCTAATTGTTCTTCTATTTTCTTATTTTTCTTTGCCTTTATAATTGAAAGGGGGATTTTCTTATTTAAAAAAATATGGCTACTATGATATCTTCAAGTAAACATGTGGCTCAACTTACTTATAAGGTCAGGAAAGTTGGGGCCAAATCATAACTGCTAAGTCAATGAAAAGATAATTTCATCACCAGTGTAATTAAGTGAGCTTTTCTAGAGTTTCTCAAGTTAACTTCTCATCCAAGTAATATGAATCCAGGCATAGTGGTTTTCTTTTTCTTTTTTTCTTTCTTTCTTTCTTTTTTTTTTTTTTTTTTGGTGTTTACTTTAATCTTGTATTATCATTAACCAGCTTGTTACATGGATTACCCTTGGGTGTACTATGGAAAAAGATGTGTGTGTGTGTGTGTGTGTGTGTGTTGAGGATTTAGGGTATTAATCCTGAGTGAATTGATTCACAGGGATTTTACTTCTTCATTGTGTGTTGCTGTGTTTTTGTTCTCCAGTGGGCTAAGCTGCTGTGCCTTTCTCTTCTGTATACCATTTGCACAGTGTTCACATGATGCTTGGGTGTCAGTTTTTCATTATGCTCAGATGATGTGAGGTATGTGGAAAGCTTCCGGAACCATAAACTCTAATTTCCCAATCATGAATAGTTAGGAAACCAGAGTTCTGAGTTTTCATTAACACAAGGTCCTGTGTGCCAGCTCAGCTTACTACCTGCTAAGCCTCCTACATCTATTGGAAAACGTGCATTGGCACTTTTCCAGTCTTGCTAAAAGTCATAAATAGCTGCCTTTCATATGAAATATATTAGGTTCGGCATATTGACACTGGCATACATTATTCTTTTAGTAGTTGAACAAATTAAAATAAAATGATGGCTCCATTTTTTTCAGTGTAATAAAATGAGCATAATTGGGCTAATATCTTAATCTGGCAGTCAGGAATTAGATTGTATACCCACAATCACACAATTTCACTAGGGGAAATTACATGTTTCCTTTTTCTTGTTCTCTTGATGACCTTCCTAAATGCCAATAGCTGAGAGAGAGCTTGGTCAGACAGAGTGATTGAAATCACCTGGGGAGCTTTCAAAACCAGTCCTGATGTTTGAGTTCCATCTCTCCCAAATCCTGATTTAATTGGTCTTGGGCGCAACCTGGGCATCTGGATTTTTTTAAAGGTCCCAGGTGGTTCTAATGTGCAACCAAGGTTGACAGCCAGTGTTCCCATGTGACAACACACTTCCCTAAGGTGACTCTCCCTATTCCTCCTTTCTCTTTTGTCTTCACTAAGCTTGGCTAATATCTCAGGTTACGGATCTGAATATCCTGAGGGTTGGCAGAATAAGGAACCTGCTGAGTGGTCCAGGGAGATTCAGATGATTTTGTTTTGGTCAAAAACTGGTTAAAGGAAAGTTAAAGGAGGACACTGTAGGTCACTGTACCCTACCATGTAGTTGTGAGAGCGCTGTGAGAGTTGTGTGGGAGCCCTCTGGCACTTCCCAGCTCTCCTGGGCACACACATGAGTAAAGACCTACGCGTAGACACTTAACATCGACAAGGACTCTGACTAGAAAGGATGATCTCCTCTTCTACATACCAGACTTGGCTTTTTACTAAAAATATATTTGTTTTATTTTATGCTTTCAAATAGATGTTTAATATTTGTTTTAGGATTCATATGTTTATTAATCAATACAGAAAGCAGGTATTTGGCCTCTCACATTTTTTAACAAGATGTCACATCAAAACATATGCTGGAGTTATGAGTATTATGGTGCTTTTAGAACCCTATTTTCTACCTTCTTATATAAAACAAGAATCTTTATTCCTCTAAATATTGACAGACATTGGTTAGGCATGTGATATTACTTATCCTTGGATGATCTTATTTAAGAATGGTACATGAATTTAAAGCTTTGGTGAAAAATGGTGAGAACCATTCCAGTTATTGAAAACCCTTCAGATATCTTTTCAATTAAAACAAATAACAGTTGCAAAAAGACCATCCACTCAGAAGCTTGCCTTACAGTTTTAAGAAAATATCCCCAATTAAAAACACATAATGGAAGGACTGGGAACATTTACTCATCATAAAATAAAATAATTTTATGTATGAGTAATATTTAAATCACATTATTTAAAAATAAGTTTTATGGTATTTGAGTCTGTTTAGGTAGCTAATAACTTACATAGTGTTCTACCTTATGGTAAACTCTGTTATTCACAATATACCCTTACTCTTTCTTCCAGGTACTGTTTGGGCAATCCAGTAGATGGGCTTAAAATGTTATTAGGAGCTCTGGCCAGGCATTGTAGGGCTTGGAGAAGTCAAAATCTCTTCTCCTCTGGTACTTTCAATGATTATTGGGAAAACAATTGGACCTTGGCCTTTACCTAGGCAAGATTTTCATTTAACTGACGCATTAGAATATTTTGTTAAAAATATAATCTTTCGGGGGAGGAGTCAAGATGGCGGAGAAGTAGCAGGCTGAGACTACTTCAGCTAGCAGGAGATCAGCTAAATAGCTTATCTAAAGATTGCAAACACCTGCAAATCCATCGGCAGATCGAAGAGAAGAACAGCAATTCTAGAAACAGAAAAACAACCTCTTTCTGAAAGGTAGGACTGGCGGAGAAGTGAATCCAAAGCGACGGGAAGATAGACCCTGGGGGGAGGGGCCGGCTCCCGGCAAGCGGCGGAGCGATGGAGCACAAAATCAGGACTTTTAAAAGGCTGTTCCGCTGAGGGACATCGCTCCAGAGGCTAAACCGGGACGAAGCCCACGTGGGGTCAGCGTGGCCTCAGGTCCCACAGGGTAACAGAAGGATCAGGGGTGTCTGAGTGTCGCAGAGCTTGCAGGTATTGGAACGGGGAAGCCGGCTACAGAGACAGAGCCGAGAGTGAGCTCACAGCTCAGGGTTACCTTGAACTGGTCCCAGGCTCGCTGAGCTTGGAGTGCGGCCGGAGGTCAGGCAGACGGGAGTTACTGGGCACTGTTCTCTGAGGGCGTACTGAGGAGTGGGGCCCCGGGCTCTCGGCTCCTCCGGGCCAGATACTAGGAGGCCGCCATTTGTATTCCCGTCCTCTGGAACTCTACGGAAAGCGCTCAGGGAACAAAAGCTCCTGAAAGCAAACCCGAGCAGATCACTCAGCCCAGCCCCTGGTAAGGGCGATGCAATTCCACCTGGGGCAAAGACACTTGAGAATCACTACAACAGGCCCCACCCCCAGAAGATCAACAAGAAATCCAGCCAAGACCAAGTTCACCTACCAAAAAGTGCAGTTTCAATACCAAGGAGAGCAGCAGAATTCCAGAGGAGGAGAAAGCAAAGCACGGAACTCATGGCTTTCTCCCTGTGATTTTTTAGTCATGCAGTTCATTTAATATTTTTTTCTTTTTCATTTTTTTCTCTTCTTCTGCTAAAATTTTTTTAACTTTTACCTTTTTCTTTTTAACGTTTTTTAACTAGTTTATCTAATATATATTTTTTTCTTTTATACTTTTCTTTATACTTTTTTTCTTTCCTTATACTTTTCTTTATTCGTTTTCTTTTTATAATTCTTTTTTTTTTCTTTTTCTTTCTTTCTTTCTGAACCTCTTTTTATGCCCTTTCTCCCCCCTCAAAATTTGGGATCTCTTCTGATTTGGTTAAAGCATATTTTCCTGGGGTTGTTGTCACCCTTTTAGTATTTTTTTTTAATTTTTTTTTTAAGATTTTATTTATTTATTTGTCAGAGAGAGAGAGAACAAGCACAGGCAGACAGAGTCAGAGGGAGAAGCAGGCTCCCCACGGAGCAAGGAGCTTGATGTGGGGCTCGATCCCAGGACGCTGGGATCATGACCTGAGCCGAAGGCAGCTGCTTAACCAACTGAGCCACCCAGGCGTCCCACCCTTTTAGTATTTTACTTGCTCCTTCATATACTCTTATCTGGACAAAATGACAAGGTGGAAAAATTCACAACAAAAAAAAGAACAAGAGGCAGTACCAAAGGCTAGGGACCTAAGCAATACAGACATTGGTAATATGTCAGATCTAGAGTTCAGAATGATGATTCTCAAGTTCTAGCCGGGCTCGAAAAAGGCATGGAAGATATTAGAGAAACCCTCTCGGGAGATATAAAAGCCCTTTCTGGAGAAATAAAAGAACTAAAATCTAACCAAGTTGAAATCAAAAAAGCTATTAATGAGTTGCAATAAAAAATGGAGGCTCACACTGCTAGGATAAATGAGGCAGAAGAAAGAATTAGTGATATAGAAGACCAAATGACAGAGAATAAAGAAGCTGAGCAAAAGAGGGACAAACAGCTACTGGACCATGAGGGGAGAATTCGAGAGATAAGTGACACCATAAGACGAAACAACATTAGAATAATTGGGATTCCAGAAGAAGAAGAAAAAGAAAGGCGAGCAGAAGGTATACTGGAGAGAATTATTGGGGAGAATTTCCCCAATATGGCAAAGGGAACAAGCATCAAAATTCAGGAGGTTCAGAGAACGCCCCTCAAAATCAATAAGAATAGGCCCACACCCCATCACCTAATAGTAAAATTTAAAGTCTTAGAGACAAAGAGAAAATCCTGAAAGCAGCCCGGGAAAAGAAGTCTGTAACATACAATGGTAAAAATATTAGATTGGCAGCAGACTTATCCACAGAGATCTGGCAGGCCAGAAAGAGCTGGCATGATATATTCAGAGCACTAAAGGAGAAAAACATGCAGCCAAGAATACTATATCCAGCTAGGCTGTCATTGAAAATAGAAGGAGAGATTAAAAGCTTCCAGGACAAACAAAAACTGAAGGAATTTGCAAACACCAAACCAGCTCTACAGGAAATATTGAAAGGGGTCCTCTAAGCAAAGAGAGAGCCTACAAGTGGTAGATCAGAAAGGAACAGAGACAATATACAGTAACAGTCACCTTACAGGCAATACAATGGCACTAAATTCATATCTCTCAATAGTTAATGTTAATGGGCTAAATGCCCCAATCAAAAGACACAGGGTATCAGAATGGATAAAAAAACAAAACCCATCTATATGTTAAAACCCATCTATATGTTAACCCCGAAGACACCTCCAGATTTAAAGTGAGGGGGTGGAAAAGAATTTACCATGCTAATGGACATCAGAAGAAAGCAGGAGTGGCAATCCTTATATCAGATCAATTATTTTAAGCCAAAGACTATAATAAGAGATGAGGAAGGACACTATATCATACTCAAAGGGTCTGTCCAACAAGAAGTTCTAACAATTTTAAATGTCTATGCCCCCAACGTGGGAGCAGCCAACTATATAAACCAATTAATAACAGAATCAAAGAAACACATCAACAATAATACAATAATAGTAGGGAACTTTAACACCCCCTCACTGAAATGGACAGATCATCCAAGCAAAAGATCAACAAGGAAATAAAGGCCTTAAACGACACACTGGACCAGATGGACATCACAGATATATTCAGAACATTTCATCCCAAAGCAACAGAATACACATTCTTCTCTAGTGCACATGGAACATTCTCCAGAATAGATCACATCCTCGGTCCTAAATCAGGACTCAACCGGTATCAAAAGATTGGGATCATTCCCTGCATATTTTCAGACCACAATGCTCTGAAGCTAGAACTCAACCACAAGAGGACATTTGGAAAGAACCCAAATACATGGAGACTAAACAGCATCCTTCTAAAGAATGAATGGGTCAACGTTGAAATTAAAGAAGAATTGAAAAAAATCATGGAAACCATGGAAACAAATGATAATGAAAATAGAATTGTTCAAAATCTGTGGGACACAACAAAGGCAGTCCTGAGAGGAAAATATATAGCGGTACAAGCCTTTCTCAAGAAACAAGAAAGGTCTCAGGTACACAACCTAACCCTACACCTAAATGAGCTGGAGAAAGAACAAGTTAGAAACCCTAAGCCCAGCAGAAGAAGAGAAATCATAAAGATCAGAGCAGAAATCAATGAAATAGAAACCAAAAAAACAATAGAACAAATCAACGAAACTAGGAGCTGGTTCTTTGAAAGAATTAATAAAATTGATAAACCCCTGGCCAGACTTATCAAAAAGAAAAGAGAAAGGACCCAAATAAATAAAATCATGAATGAAAGAGGAGAGATCACAACTAACACCAAAGAAATACAAACTATTATAAGAACATACTATGAGCAACTCTACGCCAACAAATTTGACAATCTGGAAGAAATGGATGCATTCCTAGAAACATATACACTACCACAACTGAACCAGGAAGAAATGGAAAGCCTGAACAGACCCATAACCAGTAAGGAGATTGAAACAGTCATTAAAAATCTCCAAACAAACAAAAGCCCAGGGCCAGACGGCTTCCCCAGGGAATTCTACCAAACATTTAAAGAAGAACTAATTCCTATTCTCCTGAAACTGTTCCAAAAAATAGAAATGGAAGGAAAACTTCCAAACTCATTTTATGAGGCCAGCATCACCTTGATCCCAAAACCAGACAAGGATCCCATCCAAAAAGAGAGCTATAGACCAATATCCTTGATGAACACAGATGCGAAAATTCTCACCAAAATACTAGCCAATAGGATTCAACAGTACATTAAAAGCATTATTCACCACGACCAAGTGGGATTTATTCCAGGGCTACAAGGTTGGTTCAACATCCGCAAATCAATCAATGTGATACAACACATCAATAAAAGAAAGAACAAGAACCATATGATACTCTCAATAGATGCTGAAAAAGCATTTGACAAAGTACAGCATCCCTTCCTGATCAAAACTCTTCAAAGTATACGGATAGAGGGCACATACCTCAATATCATCAAAGCCATTTATTAAAAACCCATTGCAAATATCATTCTCAATGGAGAAAAACTGAAAGCTTTTCCGCTAAGGTCAGGAACACAGCTGGGATGTCCATTATCACCACTGCTATTCAACATAGTACTAAAAGTCCTAGCCTCAGCAATCAGACAATAAAAGGAAATTAAAGGCATCCAAATCGGCAAAGAAAAAGTCAAACTATCACAGATGATATGATACTATATGTGGAAAACCCAAAAGACTCCACTCCAAAACTGCTAGAACTTGTACAGGAATTCAGAAAAGTGTCAGGATATAAAATCAATGCACAGAAATCAGTTGCATTTCTCTACACCAACAACAAGACAGAAGAAAGAGAAATTAAGGAGTCAAGCCCATTTATAATTGCACCCCAAACCATAAGATACCCAGGAATAAACCTAACCAAAGAGGCTAAGAATCTCTACTCAGAAAACTATAAAGTACTCATGAAAGAAATTGAGGAAGACACAAAGAAATGGAAAAATGTTCCATGCTCCTGGATTGGAAGAATAAATATTGTGACAATGTCTATGCTACCTAAAGCAATCTACACATTTAATGCAATTCCTATCAAAGTACCATCCATCTTTTACAAAGAAATGGAACAAATAATTTTAAAATTTATATGGAACCAGAAAAGACCTCGAATAGCCAAAGGAATATTGAAAAAGAAAGCCAAAGTTGGTGGCATCACAATTCCGGACTTCAAGCTCTATTACAAAGCTGTCATCATCAAGACAGCATGGTACTGGCACAAAAACAGACACATAGATCAATGGAATAGAATTGAAAGCCCAGAAATAGACCCTTAACTCTATGGTCAACTAATGTTTGACAGAGCAGGAAAGAATGTCCAATGGAAGGAAGACAGTCTCTTCAATAAATGGTGCTGGGAAAATTGGACAGCCACATGCAGAAAAATGAAATTGGACCATTTCCTTACACCACACACGAAATTAGACTCAAAATGGATGAAAGACCTCAATGTGAGAAAGGAATCCATCAAAATCCTTGAGGAGAACACGGGCAGCAACCTCTTCGACCTCAGCCACAATAACATTGCCAAAGGCAAGGGAAGCAAGGGCAAAAATGAACTATTGGGATTTCATCAAGATCAAAAGCTTTTGCACAGCAAAGGAAACAGTTAACAAAACCAAAAGACAACTGACAAAATGGGAGAAGATATTTGCAAACGACATATCAGATAAAGGACTAGTGTCCAAAATCTATAAAGAACTTAGCAAACTCAATACCCAAAGAACAAATAATCCAATCAAGAAATGGGCAGAGGACATGAACAGACATTTCTGCAAAGAAGACATCCAGATGGCCAAAAGACACATGAAAAAGTGCTCCATATCACTCGGCATCAGGGAAATACAAATCAAAACCACAATGAGATATCACGTCACACCAGTCAGAATGGCTAAAATCAACAACTCAGGAAATGACAGATGCTGGCGAGGATGCAGAGAAAGGGGAACCCTCCTACACTGTTGGTGGGAATGCAAGCTGGTGCAACCGCTCTGGAAAACAGCGTGGAGGTTCCTCAAAATGTTGAAAATAGAACTGCATTATGACCCAGCAATTGCACTACTGGGTATTTACCCTAAAGATACAAACGTAGTGATCCGAAGGGGCACGTGCATCCGAATGTTTATAGCAGCAATGTCCACAATGGCCAAACTATGGAAAGAACCTAGATGTCCATCAATAGATGAATGGATCAAGAAGATGTGGTATACATACACAATGGTATACTATGCAGCCATCAAAAGAAACGAAATCTTGCCATTTGCGACAATGTGGATGGAACTAGAGCGTATCATGCTTAGCGAAATAAGTCAAGCAGAGAAAGACAACTATCATATGATCTCCCTGATATGAGGAAGTGGTGATGCAACATGGGGGCTTAAGTGGGTAGGAGAAGAATAAATGAAACAAGATAGGATTGGGAGGGAGACAAACCATAAGTGACTCTCAGTCTCACAAAACAAACTGAGGGTTGCTGGGGGGAGGGGGTTTGGGAGAAGGGGGGTGGGGTTATGGACATTGGGGAGTGTATGTGCTATGGTGAGTGCTGTGAAGTGTGTAAACCTGGCAATTCACAGACCTGTACCCCTGGGGATAAAAATATATTATATGTTTATTAAAAAAATTTTTTTTTAAATTAAAAAAAATATATAATCTTTCATTGTGAAATTCTGTTTCAGTCTGTCAGAGAATTTTAGATTTCAATATAGAATAAGCTCTTTTCAATCACTGAAAAAATTAAGATCCTCATTGCGGTTTTCCTCTGAAAAATAAAAATGCGCTTTGATAGAGCTTTTGGTGTTTATTACCATATGCCTGTGATTACACATGCACCCATTGTTATGTTCATCTCCCATCCATTTCAGTAGTGGAGTTATGAATTAATCTAGGCTAGACTTTAGAGTATAGAATCTCTGTGTTTCAACTATTTCAAAACTTCTGCTGTCACTTTGTTATATTTAAGCAAATTATCTCACTCTTATGTCAAATTATCTCATGGCGTTTGAACTTTAGTGTTCTTTAACTGGATCTTCCCAAAGTGTACTTAAGTGGCTCAGCCAAACCACTGAAGAAATTCAACAGTACTGGATGGTTTTCCTGCACTTTTCCATATTTTTTTTTTAGTTGTTATTGTAGTTTATCTTTGAATATGCAAAACAAATTTTAGCAAAAAGGCATGCATTCTTCCTGGATGCTAGATTGTATGTATTGGTTTTCTAGCCACAAACAACCTCTTTATCTTCTTCAGAATTTTTTTTTTCCTTTAAAAGTATTTTAACTTGAGACTATAACCAAATCCTTTTTTGTGTTCCTATGTAGTGATAATTAGGCTATTGGTATTTGTCAGGACTAACTTTATCTGAAAATAACAGAAATCTTAAAATAATAATAGTGGTTTAAACAAGGTAGAAGTTAATTTTTATCCTCATTTAAAATAAATGTAGACCTAAGGAGTCTAGAGCTGGAATGGTGGCTCAACTGTCATCAGGGTCCCGGGTTTCTGTATTTTTAACACATGACTTTCACCCTCAAGGTCACCCAAGTACCTCAGTGTTCCAAGACTGCTAATCAGTCACCAGCTTCCCAGTAGAAAGGAGGCTAGAAAAAGGGAGTGGGATGCCAGAAAAGTTACCTTATTTTTTATTAGAAGTCTTTCTGTAGGGCTCTCCACATGGTGGGGAGCGTGCTTCCTCCTCTCTCTCTGCCTGCTTCTCTGCCTACTTGTGATCTCTGTGAAATAAATTAAAAAAAATAAAAATAAAAAGTCTTTCTAAAAATCCCAGACATCACTTTGCTTAGATCTCATTGTCAGAGCTTGTGAACATGGCTGTGCCTTGCAGAAAGGGAAGCTTGGGATTCTAGAACTGTACTTTGGTGTAATTCCATCCCATATATATATTTATATACACTTTAATACTTTATATAATACTTTATATAGTGTATATAATACACTATAATACTTTAATAAAGAGGAAGAGGAAAGTGGATACTGAGGTAAATAATAGCAGTCTTTAAAAAAATATCAGTCTTTGTCACATTAGTTTTCAGATTGTATTATTAGAGGGTGTGCTCAAATTGAAAACACTCAGATTAAAAGTATAATTATTTATATTGTATGTTAACAGAGAATAATATAAATGATATAAATAAAGCTAGCAAACAGCTTGTTTTATTTACAGCTGTGAGGTTTTATGTAAAAAAATGATTCAAAAAAGTGGAGCAGAATATAGTCAATAATATTGTAATAATGTGTGGTGACTATACTTGTCTTGGTGAGCACTGAGTAATGTATAGAAATCAATCAATCTAAATCAGCAAAACAACAAAAAAGTAGACAAAAGTACAAAATACCAGAGCTAAATACTTACATAAAAATATCAAATGAGGGGCGCCTGGGTGGCTCAGTGGGTTAAGCCGCTGCCTTCGGCTCAGGTCATGATCTCAGGGTCCTGGGATCGAGTCCCGCATCGGGCTCTCTGCTCAGCAGGGAGCCTGCTTCCCTCTCTCTCTCTGCCTGCCTCTCTGCCTATTTGTGATCTCTCTCTCTCTCTCTCAAATAAATAAATAAAATCTTTAAAAAAAAAAATCAAATGATTATATGAAAAAAAATTTAAATTAGTTTATGTACCAATCCCTTGTTTGGCAACTCCATTTATTCAGAACATCTATAAAAAGGAGGTGAGGTTGTGTATTTAGTCTAGAGTTATTTAGCCAATATTCAAGGATAATCCAGAGTTTATGAACAATTATAAAATTCTCAAGACTCCAGGAAATATAGGCTCATTACAAGTATTAAAGACTGTAACTTCTTTAACCATTATACAGAATTCTTGGGAGTCCATAATCAGTAACAGATCATGAAAATGTGGTAAGTGTTCTAGGTTGTCTATTACTAACAGATCACCCCAAAAGTTAGTGGCTTAAAACAACAATTGTTTGGTTTTTTTGTTTGTTTGTTTTGTTTTTTTGTTTTTGTTTTTTTGCCTCTCTTAATGTTCCATGGGCCAAAACTAGCCCCATGATACAGATCATAGAGTCCAAGTGGGAGGGACTACAAATGGTGTGTAAATAGCAAGAGGTGTGGTTCTTTGGGAGTTTCCAAAGGATCCACCTGCCACAGTAAGTTATAAAAGCCACTATTTATTGACTTACTACCATGTGCCAGTTACTGTTTTAATCACACAATTGCCCTGCAAAGAAGGTTTGATCTGTTATATTTCTCAGATAGGAAATTGAGGTTCAAATGTTTTGATTAACCTTTAGGAGATCCCAACAGTCTAAGTAGTGGTGCCCAGTGTTTCTGGCCAGCTCTTGAGTGCCTTTCCTCTTTCCACAACGACCTTCTTAACCAGTAGCTGCTGCAGACATTATCTGCCCTGTGTGTTTTTACTCCAAGCAAACAAAAGCCTTTGCCGCCTGATAGTTTTTTTTTTTTTTTCCCCTCAAATGAGGGCAAGGGAAAGAGCCTCCTAGATATTTTAATTAACCAAGAGCAGCTTCTGTCACAGAGCTGCCTAATGGTGAAAGCTATAGAAGGAAAACTCTGGCTATGGGACTAGACAAGAGGCCTGCGCCTTTGTGCTCTGGGCCATTGCAAGCTCTTTTTTCTCAGCAAACCTCACCAGTGAGAACAGCCTCTCAGGTCTTTTCTAGAAAGCTCTCCATGTTGGTACCTTTCTCCTGGAATAAAGCTGTGTAACAGGGACATAGCAATATGCTAGTTTCCAATACTTTCTAATTGGTGTGTTCCAGATATCACAGCTTCTACTAGAACACTCTTGTTAAAATAAGCATGGATCATGCACATGGCCATGAGATTCCATTCTTTATATTTTAAGTAGTATCAAGATTGTTCTTTTCTTCACTATTTGGCAGACCAGAGTTCCCTTTTAAAATGCAAGAAGTTAGTTACTTATCAAAGTATTTGATTAATTAGTTAGACCTGTCAGGCCAAACAGAACTAGCCAAGTCTTTTAAATCTCTTAATATGAGCCAATTTTCACAATAACCTGTTTCATTCATGGCCTCGGCGTTTTAAATTCTTGCTCATTAGTGACCTGGTATTTAGACTTGTCTGAAAGGAAAGCATCCGTCGTGTTAAGGAGGGCTCATTATGGATTATAGGTTTTCGAATGGGGATGCCTATACACAAAAGACTGCCCTCCCATTTTCCTCTGAGTCGCTAATTGGACCTTCGCCTTGTTTTTACAAGCAAAGGCTAAGCTTCAATAAGGAGGCAGGCTTTTATAATGTCACAGTTTGGGTTGTACTGAAGAGCTGGTGACCTATCATTATCAATACAGATGTGGAACTAAAGTAAAGCATGTGTTTGGTTTTGCTGGAGACAATAAAAGTAATGGCTCCTTTTAAAACCAGTAAAACACTGAACTTGATGGAAGGAGAAATTCATTGAATATATCACCCCGCAATAGCTCAGTTCCCTGAGTGATAAAAATACAACCACCAAACACTCAGAAATAAACACTACACAGTTAAAAAAGAAACGAAACACAAATCTGAGCCCACAATACCCCTCATTGGCTTCTAAGGAAATAATGTTCTCATGTTCCAAAGAAATACATGTATTTCTATATCCCCAAGGGTTTAGCATCATCATTGTATATCATACAAATGTCCCTAACAGAAGTTCTTTTTGAGTTCGCCTTGGTTAAAATCATCTTCTGTTTTGTCATTGTTTCAATTTGTTTTTAAAACACTGTTTGTGTTACTTGAAGTAATTCTTTTCCTCTCTTTCTTTTTATTTTATTTTCTTACAGAATTTACTGTTTATTTCCAAATTACTCCAGACCTAATAGTCTATTTTGCTTTTGGCAGAATTCGTGTATCTATTGAATCGCATTCTGTTCTGTTGAATTTCCTTCAGTGAATGTCTCTCCAATGGTTTCGTTTGGTGGCAAAACATTAAACTACTTCTTTAGGGCCTTCAGGTTACCATTCGTAACATGTACCCACAATCAACCCTCTTAATAACCCAAGTGTCCTAATTAATTTGGTGTACCCTCTGGTTTAAGTATTTATGGGTGCGACTCCTTGAAATGCTGAGACATGCGTTCCCATTGGTCTGGAAAGAAATGATTTTTCCTGGCAGTGTTATCAGTTTTAAGAATTCAGATTTCATACGTTTGAGGTTAGCAAATTCAGCAGACAACCTAAATGCGGCGCCATGTTAATGGAGTCCTGGAAGCTGCTGGTGTTAAAATGAGTAAATTAAGGAGTCAACACTGCTTATTTAGGCACATTAGGATAAAATAGTATGAGAGCTCGGACTTAACAAAAATCAATTCAGCACACAGAGTGCACATCCATCAGGGCTTTGTTATGATGTCAGGGGGAGCAGCAACCCGGTTTGATTTTATGAAGAATGCTACATTAGCATCCTCACGTCCTTGGATGGCTGTGACATTTGCTGTTACAGAACTACTTCAAGGCAGCCACAGGGCCCTTGGGGACTACTCCAGCTACATTAAAAAATTAAGTTAGCATCAAATGACTTATTGAACTCTTTATTGATATCCTTGGGATTTGCTTGTCAATCTACGCCGTAGTTAGTCTCCTTCCACAGAGATTACACTAAGTAGGAAGTTGTAACAGTTATGTTGATCATTTGAACAAATTATTTTTCTCTACCTAACCCCCCTCCAACACCCCATTGGAACAACAATGGCAATAAAAGTAATTTTAATGAAAAATATATTCCAGGCATGGCATATACGTTTTCTGTACGGCAGAGTTTATTTCATAGGGACCTCTAGGTAGATATTATCCCCTCTGTGAGACTTTGAGTGTTATTTCCATCACTGATCTGGTGTCAAAAACCAATAGCCATGCCATTGACCACAATTACAGGGGAGAAGTTTTAAATTTCCTTTTGCCTAGATTTTGCACCCTGATAGAATTCAGAAATTGCATTTTACAGATAGTATTACTAATTCTTGATTTCATTTTATTTTCATATACACGTATTCTCCTTGCCAAAAGTAAAAGTTGCCAGACATATTCCTTGCTGTGGTCCCTCTCCCAAACCATTAGTTTTTATTATTTAAAGTGTTGGAGGTTAAATATTTAATTTCACTGGCCTAATTATTGCTTTGCTATGAATAGACAGTATTTATTAATAGTTCAAAATATGTAACTTTATTTTTTCACATAATATCTAATATAGGAGACTCAGTAGGCTCTTATGAGATAGAAAGGAATTATATGCAAGAAACATTGCACCTTGTCCATGTTATTGTCACAGGCTGTCATCTTGGTTTCCTTTTCTTTTAATAGTTTTAATTTTCTTAATGAAAGTAATATATGCTTATTGCTAAAGTTTAGGAAAAATGGGGAAACATAATGAAGAAAATAAAGGTAGTCTCACAACTTAAAGGTGAACCCTGTTAATAATTGGCATTCTTTCAGAATTTTTCACATATATTTTCCTATGTATGGAATTTTTCCATATGTGCTTTATGTGCACTGTCTTATAGCTAGTCCATGCAACCGATTTTGTACTGGACCACTTTAAGGATATGCTGTAATTTGTTTAGTTGATTACCTGCCATTGGAATTTTATTCTGAAAAATTACAATTCTAAACAAGACTCCTTTGACCATTTCTGTATATATACTGCTTCTATTTAAGGTAAAAGGTTTGTATGTTTAATATTCAGACATATTACCAAAATACCCTCTAGGACTACACCTGTGTAGGAAGTTGCCTGATCCTCACTTTACTTTTAGGATTATCTGGGGCAGCATGGTCATTCATCCCTTGATGCAGAACCATTCGAGGGCTCAGTACACATCAGGCACTGTGCTAGGCCCAAGATACAACAGGGCTAGGAAACAAATAGCACCTGCTCTTGCTCACCTGCAACTTACCATGTGATGAACAGAAATGAATCTGAGGTTAATAACTGTGTAAATGCCTTTTTGGTGGAACTTGTTTTATGGAGAGAAAGTTCCGGGACATTTGAATCTGATACAGTGTTGGGGAGTCAGGAAGGGCCTCCCAGAAGAAATGCTTTTTGACACTTGAAAGGTGTGTCTGTAGGTGGAATATAATATATACTGTGTCACATCATGCTAACAATGATGAAACACTACATTCTTGCTGGGGGATTCTAGGTGTATTTTGGTATTCTACATCAGGTTGTTTTATTCTATTTTATTTTACTCATTTTAAAAAGCATGGTCAACAAAGTCTCTTTTCCATTCCACTTCTTTGTCTTTTTTTCTCACAATTACAGTCATTAACTCATGATGATCCAGAGCTCTTTCTTAAAGGAAAAAGTAATGCGTATCTTCAAAAGAGTTGTGCATCACAGAGATGGGGTTTCCTATTACTGGCAATGTGTTCAGGTTACTCAATGCCATTCTTAGGGCCAAGTGAAATTCTAGTCACAGTTGTCTAATAATTATCATTAAGGGCTTAAAGCAAAAATGAGAGTACACAGCAGTGCCATATTTAGATGTGAACAGCAATGTCTTTGAGTCTGACCATCTCTCTTTGGATGTATGTTACCCAGTACCCTGTCTACACTTGCCAAAATCATTAGAAAGGGAACAGAAAAATGTGGACTTCAAATGCGATTTGACCTATATGATGCCCAAAACGTTTGTGACCTATATTATGCATTGACTTAAATGAGCATTTTTGTTTCTAGTGAATCATTTTTTGTTAGTCTCAGCATTAATCTTCTGTAGACAAAATATCTTTGTTTCTTTCTTAAACATCTCAGAATGTACTCCTTACTATAAAAAACTATGCAGATATTACTTTCTTAGAAGTTCATTTAAAGACTTAATTCTTAACATTGGTGAATTCACGCAGAATACTTCATGATGTGAAATGATTTCTTACTAAGTTAAGCCAACATCCTTGTTTGTGACTCCCATAGAACAGTAGCTATTTGTTTTTGTATTTTTTTATTCAAGGGAAAAATGTCTTATAAATATTGTTGATACAAATATCATCATTTAAGATGCAGCGGGTTCCTAGTTTTCTCTTTTCTCTGTGAAACCAATGCTTGGTTGACTAGGATTCAGTGAAACCTCTCATTAGGGCACTACGGTTCATTAGGGCTTAAAGAGGCATCACTGAAATTTGAATTGGCCATGCTTTGATGGCCAGGCCTCTCTGAGTGGTAATCAGGCAACATTATGCTGTGTGCTTTACTTCTGCAATGGTTTTTAGTCTTCCTTTTTTTTTCCTTTTTAACCTTAATGGCTAAGCTTTGCATTCTATAAAACATTGGCAAGCTTCTTAGGGACAGCATTTTTCTGCTTATGAATTAAGATTTTAAAAATCAGATTCTTATGTAAACCATTTGAATGCCAAATTTGAATATGATGCTGGGTTTGCTTTTCACTTATTAGAAAGAGCATGTTAGTGCAATCTTTATTTCTATTTCATTTCCTCAAACTGAATAGACTGTATGCACATATAGCACTAGGAAAATCAATAAGTAATCTAGATATTGATTTATTGAATGTCCAACATACAGATCGAGAGAAGCCATGTTCAAAATATAATAATTTAGTTTAGAGTGGGCTGAAATAGGGTAAAATTATTAATTGGCAGGGAATTACCAGACAGATGCATATCATAGCTAGATTGGCAGGGGGAAAGACTGCTTTAACCTACATGAGAAACAACTTGTCTTCAGGCACTTGAGAACCAGTAAATACTCCATAATTAGACCAGACAGAAAGATTTGTTTTATCAGAATGAGCCCAAAAGATCAAACCTTTGCTTTGCTGGCTAGAAAAGTGCCGTCATAAGTAACAAATTTATCCTGTAAAAATATTTAGTTAAAAATAATTTAAACTAGCCTTATCTGTACCTAGTCCCATCTGGTAAAGTGCTTCTCTCTACAAAGCTCAATGTTTGTTGTTTCATATGCACATTTTGACCTGCTGGTTACCGTCACAGCATTGGAAGCCTCACTTTGTTTATCTGGTTTCCCCGCTCTTGTGTTTCCTCAGTGGGAGAAACTGACGACCACCCTTACCTTACCATCTACGAAAGGCCTAGCAAATATGTGTGCGACAAACATTTGTTGGATCTAACTACTCTTGACTCCTACCATACAGCACAATGGCTGACACAAGTATATCCTTAATATGTTTTGTGAGTGAGTGGATGAATGGACGTATGAATGGATGACTTTACTATTTGATGAATATTTCCAGTTTTATTGACATGACTGATTGGAGGCATAATCACAGACTTACAGAAAAAAAAGAAGATTAGAGAAAAGTTCTTTTCAGTTATCCTTTCAGAATATCGATGTAAGATTTGTTTTTTGGCAATCACTCTCCAACATTCCTACTCCACCCACACCCCAATATAAAAAAGAGCAGTAAAATTCAATTAATTAAAACTTGGTATTTCGGTACAGGGATTTCTGTGGAGAATGTAGAAGTTAATGTATGCACTTTCCTGGTCAGTGTATCTCTTAATTTCATTGATAATGTGTTTTGAGCTTTGAAAGCTTTTTTTTGGCTAATGAAAGCTGAGAGATGTATGTTTAACAGGAATAAATTGATTTAGAAGGAAATGATCGAAACACACACATTTTCAGAGTATTATTACTATTTTTGTAAGTTTCATCATCTACCTTAATCTTAAAAAGAAAATAAAAATCCGAAAGCTCTATCCCTAGTGATTTTCACCTAAAGACAGTATTAAACTTTATAGAAACCATTTCAGAAGTTAGGTTGCCCCTTTAACTTCCATAGTGCTGTCAGTAACAAAACATGCATAAATGAAGATAATTTTAATTTCACAAATACGGGAAATGTTTTATTAATGTCACATTGTCACCTTGTTAAGAATTGTCGTATTTTTCACATATTGTTTTTCTTGATTAAATAAGTCATGGTATTATGGTGCAACCATAAGTTTCACATATGATGATTGCTTTATTTGTGGGGATGCTCCTGGCTGCATTGGGTCCCTTTGAGACCACTGTCACAATTGAAAGATAGAGAAGTCTAACTCCAAAAAGTTTAACTCCAATTGAAAATTAATGTCAATACTTCCTGAAAATATTTCTTGGATACAACCTTTGAGGGAATTACATCAGAAGATGTAGAACCGAACTTCCTAGTAATCCCATTTAGATAACTCTCTTTCCAGAGTTTCATTCCTACAGGCACCTGTTCTTTTTTGCCCCTCCTGTCTATGTCCCTCCTTTCCACCCCTCTTATTCTTCAACTGTCCTTACTTCTAAAATGCAATATTCTGGTATATATTTGGTCTCTGACACTGCCTTGTTCCATCCTCAACCTGATCAATTCAGTGAAGACCATGCAGTTATAGAAGTAGTTAAGGAGTGAAGGCCAAGGATGTGAAGGGGGAAAGAATTATAAATACATGTATTTTAAATGTTATAACTATTTTATTTCTGTCTGCATCTTGGCTAATCACGGCATTCTTTGAACTAAAGTAGGGCCAAAAGTATTGGTATGCTACCTTTCTCAGCTTGGGTTCCCCACAGAGCAGAGCCTGAAACAAGGATTTGGGTACCAGCAATTTACTTAGCTGTTATTCCAAGAAGTAGAAGTGAAGAAGCAAGGAATAAGCTAAAGAAAGGAGCAAAACCCCCCAAATGATACATTCTTGATCCAGTTAAACTGTGGGCAACTGAGGCTAAATCCTGCTGAGGACTCTTTGATGAATAATTGTAGAACACACAGCCTTAGAAGCATTCCTTTAAATGGCATTGTCCAAAAGGACTTCCTGATGATGGAAATGTTCTATATCCACATTGTCTGCTTGGAATATGGCTAGTATGATTGAGGAATTGAGTTTTTAATTTTATTTAATTTTAATTAATTTAAGTATAAATAGTCATATATGTGGCTGGCTAGTGACTACTCAATTGGACAGCTCAGCTGTAAAGCATCAAAGTTTCAGGCATTAATAACTCATTTTCATATGCCATTTGTCAAGGTTTATGGGAAAAAGGGTTTTAACTGTCATACTTTCATCCTAGTCTACGTGGAGAATAAAGTATCTGCCCAAGTTGGGGAGGAATCCCTGAGGAAGAAAAGTTGAGAGGAACACTGCCTTGGTAAAAGGAAACTGCTTCCCACAGCTGCAGAGGAAATCATAGAGGGGCTACTGGGTTAGGCTGGAGGCATAAAATGGCAGCTATGTGTCTTGTAGGATATTGAAAAAAAGCAATATTTTGGTACATTCAAATCTATTTTTGTGATTCTGTATCAAAGTTCACATCACAAAACATTTAATTCTGGTATAAATCCTAAATTTCTCAGTCGATTTAATGCTTTGAAACTTTTAATGTTTTCTAAATAGCTGGATTTTTTTCTTTTAAAACTTTAATCATTTTTATTTTACTTTAAGGTAGTCACTAGGACAAAATCATCACCATGCAAGTTGAAAATGCTATCAGCTTTACATTTTTATTTTCATAGAAATACATTTAAGTCAGATTCAACAATAATAAAGACTATTTCCAGTTATTTGTCACTAATGAATGCCATAGCTTTGTAAATGATATAAGCTAAATTTAAAAAAAGTATAACAAAAACAATGTGGAAACTTTTAGTGATTCAAATTATGAAAAATGATGAGACTTTATCTTCTTAAAGTTGGATTTTAAGCATCCTGTGCATATTTAATTTTTTTAAATTGAATTTTCTGAGAAAATACTGCTTATCCCAAAAGAAATCCATCAAGCACTAAGACAGTAGTGTTCATGTAGCATAAATGAGACTAAGTAAGACATTAGTGTGCTTCTCTGTAGATATTAAAACACAAACTTTACTTTTACTTTTTGCATTTCTATGAAATGACTGTTTAAAGGTGAGGAATAAAGGCCAAAATTTGCATTTAAATGGAGATATTTTAAGAAGAAATGCCATTTTGTGACCTTTACCCTTGCCATTAGTGTGGTATGGCTTTTCTTTTCTTTTTCTTTTTTTCTTAGGTAGAAGAATCAAACTTCAGGAAAAAACATTAGAAATGGAAATAAACTGATAGAAAATACTTAGCATGACTAACTTTCTAGAGTAGTATTTGACACCCCATAGGGAGGGCAAACCTCTTGGCCATGAATCAGTTCAATCATAGTTGACAATGAAAGTGGGAGAATGATTCCATTGGCATAAATTAAGGGCTATAATCACTGCAGACTCAGTAGAAGTAAAAAGTTAAAATAAAAAGAGACCAGCTATGTTGGAGATCATAGGTTATTAAATTTCTTAATCCTTTGTATTTACTGCACATATTTAAAAATTTCAAGAAGATAGTTCAGGGGTGCCTGGGTGGCTCAGTCTTTAAGTGTCTGTCTTCTGCCTTGGGCTCAGGTCATGATCCCTGGGTCCTGGGATGGAGCCCTGCATTGGGCTCCCTGCTTGGTGGGAAGCCTGCTTCTCTACTCACACCCTCCCCCTGCTTGTGTTCCCTCCCCCTGCTTGTGTTCCTTCTCTCACTGTGTCTCTCTCTCTGTCAAATAAATAAATAAAAATCTTTTCTTAAAGACACTTCAAAGTATGTTAGAAAATTTTTATATTTGCAGAGTCTTTTGTATTATGATACACCTACCCATGAACAACCAGAATCACTGATTGAAATAACTTTATTCTCCTCTCTTTCAAATTATACTGGCCATTGTTAAAACTCAATGGGATTAGGGTAATAGACATTAGGGAGGCATAAATTTTAAATATGTTTTAAATTATTCCTCTCTGTGCATTAACCAGTTGTTCGTCTATGAGAATATATATTTATTTGAATGGATGAACAATAGAGAAAGATTGATTTTTTTAAAGCCTATTCTCCCTTAGTATGGTGACCGAGAACTAATAGAACGTTTGTTGAATTTAGTTTTGTTGTTGTGTGTGTGTGTGTGTGTGTGTAAACTACTCTATAACAACTATTTTATTTAAACTGAATCAGCTCCTTGGTACTGGTGGTCTCCTGCTGTCACTTTTTTAATGTATTACTTGAGTCTTAGACACATGAGAAAAAAGACAGCCTCAGAATGCCAGACCATTTTACTTGGTTCAGGAATCAGAGCATAAGGTAGGGTGGTCACATGAAAACCATGTATTTGAGGCAGGAGTTCTGCTTATAAATGAAAGAATGCATGAAATATAAGTTAATACCGTGTCCATAACTAGTCGAAGATTTCATACTGAGCAGACAGATGGTAAGATCTAAGGCCACTAAAGGACCTTTTTTAGAGAAAGAAGTTTGGTAGTCATCATTGGGGCTCAGCCATTGGGAAACAGGTATGTATTAGGCCATTCAGTTTTTGGTCCACTAGGGAATAAGATCTAGAAATTCAGGCATTAAAAGTCCAAGAGAAGGTGAAGGAACAGCAGAGAGGATAACACAGGAACATAGTTGCTATGGAACTGACTCATATAAACCGACCTGTGCAGGTGTCTAGGGTCAATGTATCACTAAGAGTTAATTGTCACCTGCTCACATCCTGGACCAGAGGAATTTCTATTGTCATTGCCTTGAGAGGGGTCATTATGCCATCCTCTTAGAAACTGGAAATTAAGAAGCCACTGGCTATTATAATTCAATTTTTATTTTTACCTGTTTCTTATTAGATGGTTGACACTGTACCAGGCCACCTCACACATAATATCTTGGTACTACTTGGAGCTACATTCCTTCTTCTTGTCTACCCTACCCTACTTTCTTCAGAAAGAGACAAATGTGTTACAGACATAGTTAATGTATTAAAATAACAACCTGCAATGCAAAATTTTACCATGGGCTTTTTTATTCCAATATTTACTGAATGACACTAAATTCTCAAATGAATATATTACAGCAGAATTCTGCAAAGAACATTTGGTTGTTCATAATTATTACACAAAACAATGAAACAAACAAAAACTAAAAAAATTGCCCCAAACCAATAAACATGCGGGCTCTTTACTAAAAAGTATTTAGGAAATGGTGGGTTAAACAGAGTTAAGCAGATTATCTTACCTTTACTTCACCATACATCAGAGTCTTTAAATTTGTTAATAGGCAGCATACTGTCTCAGAGAGAATAATGTTTGCAGTTTCCCCAAGTCATTTGATCTGGGACTAGTTTATATGGAATCATCTTAAGAGGCTAGTCTTCTATAGTGTAGTTTCTTAAAATCTTAATGTCCTAGTTTCATTCATCACTAAGAGAAGCTATCCTCAGGAAAACTCAAGGAGTGTTGTTGGGTTTGGGACCACTGGTAGAACTTAAAAAAAAAAGCAAAGACAAAGAGGGATTCACATCAAGGCCCCAAAAGGATCAAGGATCAATGTTACTGAAGGAACATGAGGACTGTATGTGAAGCTGGAATCTTTGATAGACAATGGCAGTGACTCTGAAGGGACATAATTTTATAACTTACAAAATTATAAATGCTATCCACAGGTTGCCCATAATATTTAATCAAATTCTAGAAGACATAACTGACTATATAAACCCTTACCTACCTGCAACGTGAGGATTAATTTATGGGAAAGATGTCCACAGAGGGTGGTTAATGGGAAGTGAAGCTCTTAGAGCTATGTTCTAACTTCTAGTGATGACAGGCAGTGAAACAATACCAAACTGAATGAATCAGTTTGGCAGAAATATGCATAAGAATCAAAACTTTTCCTTCTCCTGAAGCATGTCTGTACATAAGCCAACTGATAACAAATATTGGATAATCAATAAATATTTGATGAAAGAATGGATGGAAATAGATTGTAAAGAAAGTAGTTATCCTTTAGAGAGTTCAGAAAAGTTTTTTTAAAAAAGATATTATAAGAAGAAATTCTATGATGATTAGAAACGTGTGATAGATTGTTTGTAAATTCAAGATAGGTGGTTTCCTTTTTGCTCATTAGCCTATTTCTCTTTACAAGCAAATTTTGATTCCTAAAAATGAAAGTGGAAAGTGTTTATTACATATTCATAATATCTAGAAAACACAGTTCAATTTTCAGAATGAATTTTGTCTTCCCTAGGACCAGAGGATAGGCTATGAGTGAATCTCTTCCTAAAGACACAGGCTTACCACTGGGACATTGTTGGTTGTCTAACAGACAAAAAATTGTTACATGATTAAACAAACAAATAAGCTTGTCACAGCAATGGAAAAATTCATATGTGTTTAAAAGCTCCCAGTGAGGAGAATCATATCTGAGAATATCTCCTCCCAGTGAGGAGAATCATATCTGAGAAATCATATCTGAGAAATCATATCTGAGAATATGAAGTGTGTTCATATCTGAGAATCATATCTGAGAAAACAAATACAAGTCGACCTTTTAATATTTTTGTTATTTAACCAGTTGGAGTAGAAGTGATAGGGTATATAACAAAACCTTGGCAATGTGTTTCCTCCCGGTAATTGTATTTCTTTGTAAATTTCTGACCTTAAAACTAACTGGCCTCGAAAGCCCCTGTTTTCATAATTCCCAAGATCCAATGTCTGATATACTACTACAAAAGGGTGCTGGAAATAAGAGGAACCACTTTTTATGGAATTGATCAGCCAACTCAATAAAATAATCATTTTAATCAATTTTTCCCACTAACTAGCAAAACCATATTTTAGTATAATAAATTCTTACATCTTACATAGGAAACAAGATACCAGAGGGTTTACCCAAGTCATGCTCAACCAGGGAATTTGATTTGATTTGTGTCTTGCATATACTAAAATAATTTTTCTATCTGGACACATTCAGGACTTCATGGGGAGGTATCATGGTGTGTTTCTGTTTTTGTTTTTCCATGAAACATTTCAAAATTATCACAAATGGTGGCATGCCCACAGAAGGAAAAATAGACTATAGAGCACAGCCAAAATAAACGAATGAGAAGGACAGACTGAGAAAGTACTAATTCCATACTATGGACAAAATAAGTAAAAGAAAAATAAGAATATTGCTCAAAGCTTTCTTTTCTACTTGGTAGGATTTCACTGTAAAGAAATGGTTTAGTTGGATTATTTTTTTTCGATTTCTGTTAATATTTCTGTGTGTGTATAATCTTTTGCCCATCTATTTCATCAGGAACTATTAAATTCTGTGCCTAGAGAGATGTTGTAAATCAGCTACTATAAAATTGGGATATGCTAGAAACTCATAATTAATTGTATAAAATTCTTTTACAAGACCAGACAGTGAGTCTACATTTTATGTTATATTAAAAACTGAGAAAACGTTATTTGTGAAATGTAATAAGGCAGAACATTATTACATTCATATTGAAAGTCTGACTAATCTGAATGGATTAAAGGTGCCTTGTAGAATATCTTGTATTAGTTGACTAATTCTTGTCCTCATTATTAATATTCTGAGGCAACTGTAATACCTGCAAGTAAATATCTATTCAAAATAATTTCATAAACATTTCTTAATCATCATAGACACAATACTGTTTGCTGTGTTAATGCAGATTAAATAGCATAAATTTACTTTTATCTCCATTTAAAAAAACAAGTTTTGAAAAGCAGATTAGTGAATGGCTGTCACCCTTGATAAAGCTGTTTCACATCTTTGGAGAGCTTAAACATGATACAGTGAAGTGTGTTCACTGTCCCTTGTGAGCATTAAGTGGTTTGTAAGATAAAAGAGAGAAACCAGAAGTGAGAAGGTTTCTATTACAAACTTAATCATATCATATAAAGGGATGGCATGGATTAAATCCCTGCTGCCACCCTCTCTCCCCCTCATCTACCAGAACTTCAACTGTCCTCTATGACATACAACTGAGCAGGAGACGTAGAATCACATTTTTCACAGGGATTTGAAATGTCTTTGTGGTCATGGTCTGGCAGTAATAGAAACCATATGCTGGGTCAGGAGGAAAGCTATCTTGAAACAGAAGAACCCATCTCTTGGCCTAATGACCTTGGGAAAAGGTTAGTCATCTTAATGCATTTTTCCTTGAAGCCATGTAAGAATTGTTTGGGCCAGTTTTCCCTCTATGTTACTCTAAGTTGTGAGATGTTTAACCACATATTATCCATTAAGAGGATAATTTTGGTGATAAGCAAATGGTTAATGTCAGTAGCAGTAAAATTCTCTTCCAGAGGACCTGTTAGGTGATTTGTTGTAGATTGATTTGCATATCCCTTTGTGATTTTAAACTCCTTTGTTTTCCTAATACTTTAAAACACAAGTTTGATGGAATGAGAGAGAGCATAAAATTTTTGATTTAAGCTGAGTACTTTGTAGACATTTGAAAACCAGCATTGTCTTAAGTTACATTGCCTTTGGAATGCCAGCATGTAAGACAAAGAAGCAACATGATCTTTGTAATGGCTGTTGGCCCCTCTCCAACTGACACACACACGTAGGTTATATGGATTGGGTCACTTGAGGTTTCCCATTTCCCATAAAATAATGTTTATCATGGCCTAATGGGGCTCAGAATTGGTCCCTAAGTAATTTTTGCTCCAGTCTCTTGTAGTGATCAGTGAGCATGTCCCCAGATTTGACAGTGACTTAGAGACATTAGCTTTTTAAAATGCTGCTGGTAGACTGTCATCAGATGGCCAGTATTTTGGTGTGACCCACATTTCAAGGAAGGGAAATGTATGTTTGTATATATGTATGTACATATGTATTGGTACTAAGAAAGAAAATTTTTCTTCCAGTGCTGACTTTTGATTATAAATACAAGCAGGTGTTTTCTAAAATTTAGATAAGGGTTTATCAGAAATTCCCAATATCCTGCTGATAAATCTCCAAACTATCACTCATCTTTTGCTGTTTTCTCAGATTGAAGGGGATAGTGAAAGCGATGAAAATATTTCTTCCCTCCCCCTTTTTTCTTGGGATGTCTGTTGCTCAGGCCTCTAGCTGCTTCTATAGAGCTCGTGAATTGAGATAAATGGGATATAAAATGTCTCTTAAATTTTCCATTTCAAACTAGCCTCCTGAAGTAGTAAAATAACCAAATCTTAACCTTACCCCTGCTTTTTTTGGTGAGGGGGCTGTGGGCTTCCTCTGTGTGTACTTGTCCATTTGTGTCTAAGAGACTAGGAAGGACTTTAATCAGTTCTCTTATCAGCCAGTACTACATACATTAAAACTAAAAGAGAGAAAGGAAGATTGAGTTAAACCAGCCCTAAAAATATTGATGTTCCATCACTGGAAAGGTTGACAGGTCTTTCAAAGGAAGGTCATTTTGGAAGCTTAAGAAACCTTTTTCACTTAACTGTACTTTTTGCTCTTATCTGAAAGCTCATCACAGTTCTCCTATAATATTTTATCATGATTCTGATAGGTTTCAGAATGAAGAATGGAACATGTCTTAAAGAATACAGGGCTCATGCAATGACATTGCACTTTGAAATAAGCCAAAGTGATTTGTCTTCATCAAATGTTCCATAATGATGTTTTATTTCTTTTACTGCATGAAATAAAATCTTGTGATATTATTTCAAAACATCCATTTGTAAGTTTTAGACCAAAACCATGAATGACATTAAATGTTTTCAAACATATTTAATAAATATTCTTTTAATGTTTGTTCCATTGCTGATTTTCTAAATATCTTCCTTTAACCAATATTATAATTTATGTCTATCGAAATTTCTGTACATTGAAATAATCGTGAAAATAGAGAATTTGATTATAGTTAAATTACTGATGTTCCATAGGATAACTTTATCATGCAGATAAAATAATGAAGAAAAGAAATTAAATAGGCATTCCATTGAGACTTCCTCTGACAATCAAATAAGAGGTTTTGATTGAGAAATTCCCTAATTAATGTAGATTGAGTGAGTGAACTAATTTCTTTGTCATTTGTTTTAGTAGGAACTTTCCACTGATGTAAGGGAGCAAAGGGAGGCCCACCAGCTTCACTGTCATGAAAAAAAGACAAAGAAATAATGGGTTTTTGAAGTCTTCCACCAGCTTTCAACACCTTAGCTTAAAGTATTGGAGACCACCTGAGATTTACCTTCCCACTAGATATTTTCAGGAAAAAAAAAAAAAAAAAAAAGGAAAGCGAGGGGAAAAGCATGCCATTGTCACATATACTATGTTTGAATGACACTATAATGCAGCTTTCTTAGGTGATCAGATAGATGTGTCTTGATGTTCAATTGAATTTCAGCTTTAACATCCTTCATCAAGGCAGTTACTACATTACAATGTTACAAATGAAAGCTAAAAATGACATAATTGTAAGTAAACTTGAGTTTGTAATATAGTAAAGCTAAAAATGACATAATTATAAGTAAACTTGCCATTTGTAATATAGTAAAGCACCATAAAAGAAATTACTTCTTAGGTGATAAATATTCCATAATCTTATTATTACTTACACCAAGTTAGGTTTTAAGACTTTTCCTTCAGGTGAAGTTTTATAGAATAGAGACCATGTCACTTTTTCCCCCTAGACACTTGGACATTCTACTTTTTTTTTTTTTTTAAATTACCTTTTGTATAATCTCCCCAGGGCAGTAATCACTAGCTCTAGTTATTTCACTTAAACATTCAGATTTAGAGGTAGTTTCTCAAAATTGAGACCTATGTTTATTAAAAAAAAAGAAAAAGAAAGAAAGGAAGGAAGAGAAAAGATATAGTGGTAGTCTTCTCTGTTTATAATACATCTAGGAAAGTAAAAATGTGTACTGTTATTCTTTGTAATGCTTTATTACTAAGGCAGATATAATAACTTTCAAGAGGGCTCTGATAGATTTCTAGAGTCAGAGCAAATATTTGTGTGCAATTAAAGTAGGAAAATGACACCCTACATTTGTTGAGACATTTTTGAAGTTCTTTGGCTCTCCAAATTGATCTTTTCCATCTCTAGAATTATTTTAATTTTGGATTAATTGTTTCACTAAGATACAAGAAAGCATTATGACTTAAAATACCATTTATATTATGTTGGAATCTCTTCAGAGAAGCAATGGAGTACAATATTCAATCAGAACAGAAGATGAAATGAGATGAACCCTAGGAGGCATGTCTGGAGACAAAGTTGGGCTCCATTCCCTGTCTTTACTGGAGTGAACCTATATGGTTGTTTCCTGTGAAGTTTAACTGTCAGAGACTATGTTCCCCTCCCAACCAACCCTCTCCCTCCATCTATACCATCAACACCTAAATCAAGGCCTTTATCATTTCATACCATGACTGTCAGTATGGCTTTCTCTCTGGCTTCTGCTCTACTGTCTTAGTTCCCCTTTTACCATCCCTAATTCTGATCCCCTACTTAATTTTCCTAAAACAACCATCTGATCATCTCATTTCATGTTCATAAACTTTTCTTGTTTCTTTATTGCTTACAGAGTATAAAAATTTAAGCTCTTTGCATTATGATTGGGGCCAGGAGATAAAGCAATTATCCAACTTAATGGCCTCTGAAAGAAATATTAGAACTTCTCTTTAAATTTATTTTTCTTATCCTCCTCAATTTATATGTTTGTGTATATTTTATATCATATATACTTTACCAATATAGTAGTGTATAACTGATGGAGTTGTATATATTAGGGTATGCTCAAAATACATTTTATTAAAAGAATACACATACACACACACAAATTATAGATCAGTAAGGAGACTTCTTTCTTTCCTCTTTCCTTTTCCACTAGGTTGGCCAGGCAGGTAAATTAAATCTGTTCTGTTGGTAGATCCAGAACTAATCTAGAGATTATCTAAATCTGCTGTAGGAGTTGAGATTTGCTTACCATTTTCTTCACATGAAAGTAGTTGGCCTATATTGTGGAGCCATTTTTTTACTTTTTTCCTTTCTGACCGCTCTTGTGCTCTTGGGCATGTTTCAAAGGTATTACCAACCCATTTTTTATATTTGGCCTGGAGTGGCTCTTATTTGCTTATTCTTATTAACTCCTTTACTATTTTACTGTTTTCTCTATATATGTTCTTGTCTGGACATGTTCTTTTTCATTCTGCCATTATCTCCCTGCAGTCTTAACCTACAGCGCTATGTTGGAGATTCTTTCAGCCTGTAGGTAGTTTTCAAAACTCAGGCATTCCATGGTCATCTGGTGCTGTTGGTTCCGTCATGGCCACCATTGCCACCATCACCAAATTGTCCTGCCCCCATCCATTTACTTCTCGTGTACTTCCTCCATCACATAGAGATCTCAGTACTAATTCTGAGACTTCCCTGCTTTCTATTTCATGGTTCATTTACATTGCTTATGAATTGTTCTTGTATTAGGTGCTAAAAAATGGTGTTCTTGTGGTGGTCTGAGGCTAAAATGCCTCTCCAGTCACAATCTACCTGTTGAAATCCTATATCCATCATTGCATATCTAGCTCAGATAATGGTGATGATCATCAAACAGCCTCTATTAATCCCCCTCACTGAAAGTAACCTCTTTCTTTCTAATCAGATGCCCAGTGGCATTTATTTTGTGACATTCTTGTTATAGCCTTGTAATATCCTGACTTTACAGTTATTTTTTATAGCTTTTAAAGAATATATTTTATAATATCTAATCTGCTAGTTTGTTAGTTCTTTGAGGACCGGTTCTATGTCATATTCTTCTTTTATATTCCTGATTGCCTAGTTATAGTTATATTAATATATGAAAGGCACCATTGTATTTTTAGAGGGGATTACATGACTGAAGGAAATGTTTCACAATGATGTATTCTTCTTATGGAATTTTTTAACCTAACACTGCTGAGAATTCCTCAAGTCAGCAAAGAGATAGTAGTGCATCATTGTGACACTCCTTTGAGGCACATGTTTATTCAATGCCCACCCTCTTACAAGAAGATATTTAATAAAGAAAGAAAATATGTAGCTTGATTATATGCTTAGCCAAGAAATTTCTTTTGCAGTTCTAAGGAAAAATCTCCAGCAAACCCAATTACTCTCTCAGCAATGCACTTCAAAGGAGGGAAGAATGCATTTCTTGTACAGAATTCCTGGATATGTTTGATCATTAGTCAGGGCAAGTAGTTTGACTTGAGGCTATTTACTCAGCAGGAATAAAAAGTACAGCATTGCTTCAACCAAGAGGAGTGTCCCATACCTTCCCCAAGCAGAATTTAATTTGATCTGTCAGAGAAGTTATAGAGGTTTGCTATAGAAATGAGTCACGATCAGTAAGATGTGATTGACTTTGGGCTATTAAAGAGTCCCCTTCCCTCCAAATGGCATTTTTTTTCCTTTTTTTCCCCCTAGTTATAATTATAATAGAGACACTTGGCACCAAGTAACTGACCAAGAACCTGAGAATTTCACAGAAGTGGTTATCACTGAAATAATTTTTTTTTTTGTCAGTTTAAACCTTGCTGTCATACTTGGAGCATGAAAACCTTTTTTTTTTTTTTTTAATACATGTAAGCATTCTATGGCCAATGTTTATTTCATCTGGGAAGTGTAATAGCACTTTTTTTTTTTTTTGAAGATTTATTTATTTACTTATTTACTGGGGGGAAGGGCAGATGGAGAGTGGTTGTCTAAAGCAGACTTTTTTTTTTTGAAGATTTTATTTATTTATTTTACAGACAGAGGTCACAAGTAGGCAGAGAGGCAGGCAGAGAGAGAGAAGAGGAAGCAGGCTCCCAGCTGCGCAGCAAGCCCGATGCGGGGCTCAATCCCAGGACTCTGGGATCATGACCTGAGCCGAAGGCAGAGGCTTTAACCCACTGAGCCACCCAGGTGCCCCCTAAAGCAGACTTCTTACTGAGTGCAGAGTAAGCCAGGATCCATCTCACAGCCCTAAGATCAAGAACTGAACCTAAACCCAGAGTTGGTCTCTTAACCAACTATGCCACCCAGGAACCCCTGAGAATATTTTTGATGCAGTCAAAATATGAAATAATGTCATTAGACTTCTACTTACAAATATACGAATATTTTGTAGAAAAAATCAATTAAAGGAAAAAAAGGCCTTAAAAATGTAAACATTTAAAAACATACATATTTTATTATATAAGGTAGACTTTACACTTTCTTGGAAAAAGTTACACATTATTTTTCAACATGTGATTTTCTAGCACTTAATTTTTTGTTTAAGATTTTATTTATTTGACAGAGAGAGAGAGATCACAAATAGAGAGGCAGGCAGAGAGAGAGAAAGAGAGAGAGAGGGGAAGCAGGCTCCCTGCTGAGCAGAGAGCCTGATGTGGGGCTTGATCGTGACCTTGAGATCATGACCTGAGCTGAAGGCAGAGGCTTAACCCATTGAGCCACCCAGGTGTCCAGCACTTAATTTTTTTTTTTTTTTTAAGATTTTATTTATTTATTTGACAGACAAGAGATCACAAGTAGGCAGAGAGGCAGGCAGAGAGAGAGGAGGAAGCAGGCTCTCTGCTGAAGCAGAGAGCCCAATGCAGACCTGGATCCCAGGACCCCGAGATCATGACCTGAGCTGAAAGCAGAGGCTTTAACCCACTGAGCCACCCAGGCTCGCCCAGCGCTTAAATTTTAATTGAATTTAATTTCAGTTAAGTTTGTTACTATTTGGCATAACCCTCAGCTAAAAAAATTAATAAAGTTTTCCATGTTTGATTTTCTTATCTCAATTTTCAGGAAAATAATGCTTTAAAATTTATAGAAAATAAACTGGTTTATAACCACAGATGCTTCAGATAATATCTATAATATAATATATAATATCTATTTGTAATTTTTTGCCTTGAATATTGCCGAAATAATTATTTTTTTAAAATTTTTAAACAAAGGGAAAGAAAACCCCAAAGCACTAGTGAATCTTTTCATTGCTATTGGTTACTCTTCAAAAAGGGTAAAACTACTTCTGTAACATTAATTTTAAAAAGTTAATTCCCATGTTCTAATGGGATTGTAATGAGTTTTTCTCACAGTGAACTCTAATGAGTTTATAAACGTGCTGCCATATTTATGGTAGAGGCTATGCAAATTTGAGTGATGTTTATTTATGTATGCATTCCATTTGGGAGTATATTTAGGGACCATAAGCTTGCTGGAGAATTTGTTATAGGAAAGAAAACTTATGAAGAAGACTTCTTATCCCAGGAGTGGAATTAAGGTAAAATTAACAAGGATTCAGAGTTATCTTTGATAACTTTTTTATTGATTTTTTATTTGATTTTTATTCACTTTGAGGAAGTGTTGCTTGTTCTTTTTTTTTTTTTTTTGATGTTCAGCAGAGCAGTACAATGCAATACATAGAAGCATAATGTTGAATTTTCATAATAATGCTTGTGATGCAAATGAAGAACACTTCAAAAAGCAGGTTGATTAGCATTTCTTGGTAAGATGACAGTCCCCTCTTTTTTTAAAAATTTTTGTTCATTAGTTTTATCGGTAGATTACATATCCAGATTTCAAATTTGAAGTGCATAGTTTTTGCTTATAATTATAATGTGAATTTAAATAGTTTTAGATTGTGCATTTAAAACAATTCTTCTGTCACTAAATTACACTCTGAATTAATGAGCTGTTTGCCACCTCTGAGCCCTTTGCTTTGAAATTCAGTCCAGTTTAAAGTGAACTCCAACCATTTCAGGCCAGCAGCTCACAGAAGGTTGCAGGATTAATGAGCTCCAGGGTGTCTGTGGCTCTCTCAGAAGCATATATCACTAAATTCTATTCTCAGGGAACATTATTCTTATGCAAGAAGAAGATGGCGAGCTGAATGCAGAGAAATGGTATTTAAACAAATGATTTGATAATTACTGATACTGGGTATACTTTCATCCCACTAGGCATATAGGAGACCAGAGCTTTTGCCTTCTCTAACTGCAGTGAAATTAAAATTGATGGATATTTTAATAGGGCTACTAAGGTTGTTAAAACAATGTTTCTTTATGGTTTATTATTCAACTCTTTGTTTTTATTCCACTTAATGGACTTTCTAGGGCTTGAATGAAGAACTTACACACATACACTCTTAAGTACACTTACATGCGTATAATCTTGGACATGGTAGCCCATTTATAAACCTTTATCTTTCTCCCTAGTTATCCTGTGGCAATTACCAGGGTTTTCCTCCTCTTAGATCTCCTTGAGGCATCTTCTGAGTTCAAACAATGAAGAGAGTAAAGCAGGAGAAAAAGTTGTTCCTTTATCTTTAGAGTAGCATGTCTTGATAAGTTGAAAATCCACTTTTTAAAATGTTTTTTTAAATTCCATATGTAGATTATATAGCCAGAGTTTCAGGTTGAAGGCAAATCAAACACTACCTGTGGGGGGAATTATCTGTCTGAAGTTGAACTGTTTATTTATGACAGCCTGAGCTAAGTTTGGCAAATTCATGGTGATCCCGTCTACCTTGCTCTCAGGTAGACATCGGTTACAATGTTTTCTTCAAAGAACCAGCACTCTGTATATTAAGACATAGCCTCAGAATTCTCAACACTCCGATCCAGGCAGCCCCTACCTGTGGACCAGAGTTAGCAAGTGAAATAAACATACTTGCCAACTTTGGCCTGGTCAACCTTCTCCTCCAAAGTTAGGTGATCTGTCTGACCACTTGGGCAGATCTGTGAGATCCCAGCCTATCTTCAGCCTCAGATTATAGATGATCCAAAGATGTGATGATATTGGCATTTTTGAGTAGATGAATTACAGTATTCTCTTAACTTTTCCTAATGCCCTTTTTACCAGGATTCAGCCTCTTCCTGACTATTCCTTACCAATTAACCATTCTTGCCATCTACATTTCATTCCTCCAACTATATTCAGGTATTTCTCCTGAACTTACCATGTTTTAACCACTTGAGTATGAAGATATTCTCTAATGAATAAATTGGCATCTTCAAATTGAAGATGTGTTGTCATTGCAACTCTAACTTTGGTGTGCTGGGGCTGTCTTGCAGCAGTGGCAAGCAAAGTGTAGGCCCACACCAGGCATTATTTGATGTTCTTGCTCAAGCTCTCTTGACAGGTAGTAACTCTTTCATCTGAAAGCAAGAGGAGATGTAGTAGCTAGAAGTCCCATTACCAATAAAAATAAGCTACTGGCCCCTACTCTGGCATTTGTGTTTCATCATAGCATATCTGATGCAAAAAAAATCGAAGAAAAGGAAACTTCTCTTATTCCTGAAGTGACCTATCACTTAAAAACCCTAACCCCAAATCTACCAAAGATTGGGTATGCTTCTATGTTGGATTCTCAAAATTTAGATTTCTTACAGCCATGGTTTAAAAGTGCAGAGTATTTGTAGTCATCGTGGACATTGCAATTCTGTTTGCAATTTTTTTTCTTTTTCTTTTCTTTCTTTCTTTCTTTCTTTTTTTTAAAAAACTTATTTATTTGACAGATAGAGATCACAAGTAGGCAGAGAAGCAGGCAGAGAGAGAGAAAGAAGCAGGCTCCCCGCTGAGCAGAAAGCCTGATGCGGGGCTCGATTCAAGGACCCTGAGACCAGTACCCGGGCCAAAAGCAGAAGCTTTAACCCATTGAGCCATCCAGGCGCCCCCTGTTTGCAATCTGTTATGTGAGAAAACAAAGGAACCCAAAGTTGGGAAGATGGACATCTTATGCCTCTATTATATAGATGACTTGAAGCTCTATGACAATTCTAAACTCCAGCCTAATAAAGTATGAAATATTCTAACGAATATTCCTGAAGATATACAAATAAAGTTTGGAATGGTAATATGCAAATCATTTGGGCTGGTGCAGGGCCAATTTACGCATTCACTCTCAGAATTTTAGAACTTCATGTGTTTCACTCAAGAGGAAGAATATACAAATCGACTTCCTCTAGGTGAAAAAGATTCAGCATGCAGCCAGCATTAAATATCTGAGTTTTATTGGCCACTGTTGTGTCAGGGATGTAAGTAGAGTATCTTATAGGCATCCTAATGCCATTTTAGGAGCTAATTAGTCCCCTTCCTGATGAAGGAGAGATAAGATTATCCAGGACCCCTCAAGCTGATGGATGAGTTTTAGAAAAGTTTGCTCTTAGATGCAGCTAGAATCTCTAAGTAATTTAAGAAATTAAGATACTGAAATCATTTAAGTAATTTAAGATACTGAAGAGATTACTACATATAGCATAGTATGTCTTAGTTAGAATTAGATCTATATACATATAGAAGTATCTTAGAATGGAAGACATTGGACTGGTAGGTATTAAAATGTGAAGATGTTACTAGATACGGGACCTCAACATAGGAAGAGATGAGAAAACAATGATGATTCATAGAAAGAAAATAATGTTTTAGAGAGGGAGGAATAGTGGGGAAGAGGAAAAGAGTTTAGCCCAGATTTTGCAATTTCTATCATTTTCATAGCAGTGATAGTCAGACCTTGAGTGGAAGATTGTTATGACATGTGGTGCCTCTATGCTATTGGGAAACAAGGTCTCACATTAATTAAAAAAAAAAAAAAAAAGCCTTCTGCTAGGAAAGGAAGTGAAGTAACTGTATCTATGAGAGCAACAGAAATGATGAAGAACTAAGTTGTCATTCCGAGTAAGAGTTAAAAAGAATAGCTTTTTTTTTTTTTTTTTCCTATCGAAATTTAAGATTATGGCCATAACTTCCTTAGTTTTGGAACTTCTTGGACATTTTGATTTCATTCCCCCTGGAGAGCCATCCAAACTTGGAGGTTGGACACCATACAAGGGCTTTACCTTTTTTTTTGAGCTTTTAGCTCCTGGAAAGATGTGATTATTTTAGTTGCTAATGAACTTAGGTCCCTAGCACAGAACAATTACCATGGAATATAAGGATAGTTTCAAGAACTTAAGGGAATTTTACCAAAGTCTGTTTAATCTCCCCTCATCCCATTTACAGATCCCATTTGCAGATTAAAGTTGAGAGTTGGTAGGTTGTTTCCATG
This sequence comes from Neogale vison, assembly GCF_020171115.1. Classification (NCBI taxonomy): domain Eukaryota; kingdom Metazoa; phylum Chordata; class Mammalia; order Carnivora; family Mustelidae; genus Neogale; species Neogale vison. The sequence goes on from NC_058098.1 coordinate 40,095,179, forward strand.
GAGGTATAAAATTATATCTTTGGATCAACTGTTCTAGGGTTAATTTGAGTCAACAGACATTTTTTCATGGTTCATATGTGAAAAGTAAGGTTGTGCTAGGAAGTATAGGCTATTAAGATGAATGTAAAGAAAATGATTGTCCTTAACTAAGATGGCTTGAGGGTCATGGGTAAAAAGATGACAAAGTTAAAAGGTAAACTGTGGTAAATGTTATTAGATAAGCATAAATAAAGTACGTAGTCAGCTTCAGAGAGAAAGAAATATGTGGAGCTAAAAAGACCCCAGTAGCCACTTTGATTTTGGGCTCAGTGGTAACTGTAGAAAGAACAACTTAATTAGAGTAGGGCTGAGGCATAGAGGAGGGACAAAAAAAATCACATTGTGTAGAGGAGGGAATAAAAGGTGAGCAAAGAGACATGAAAGTAGATCACTCTTCCAAGAATTTGATAAGGGATGGAAGGAGGCCATGTGGCTTTGTCAACTTTGTACATTTATATGCTTAGATAGCATCCTCAGCTTGGAGAACCTATAGTAACATTTGATATGTGAACATGCCCTGACATGGTTCTGTGGCAGGCTTCACATTCTATGGATGCCAACTTGAGGTCTCATTGAAGTACCATATCACAAGACCCTTGAACCCCCATGTGTCAGCCTGATTGGAACTTAAAACTAGGGGAGTGATGAGAAATCCTATGTCCACCTGGAGAGAAAACTTTGGCAGAAACTTGATTTCATTGCTTAGCATTTTAAATGCTCTATGTTGGGAAGGCACCCATGTCCTTACACAGGTCAAGTTTAATTCTGTTTTGTTAGATTCAGCAAAATTATCCTGAAGTACTCTGTATAAGCCTTGCTTTGGCTCAAAGGTCTACAACATGGTTAAAAGAAGTCCCTGCTTTCAAGAAACATAATCTTCTTGGAGAAACAAGAAACCTAAGTAACATTTGATTGTAATCTGATGAATGTTAGTACAGCAGAGGAGTGGTTGATGGGTTATGAGAGTAGAGATGATAGGCATCTAATACAACCTGGGGCATTTCAGAGGCTTCTGGAGAAGGTGACAATTGGATGGAGTCTTGAAAGATAGGTCTGACTTATCTAAGCAGCTGTGGAAAAACCTAAAAAAAGACTTCCAAATATGAACCAGCAAGTGTGGTTTTAACCATATGAGGATAAGACTCATAGTCTTAGTCAGAGTACTGTGAATGGTGAAATGTGGCTGGAGAAGGAGCAAGGACCTGGTCAGGGAAGGACATGTTGTGTTGGATTCCTGGATTTTATTCTATGGATAATGTGGAGCTACTATAGTGTTTTAAGAAGGAAGGAACCTGACTTATTAGTCTTTTTATAGAGGTTATTCTAAGAGGTATGTGTGTGTGTGTGTGTGTGTGTGTGTGTGTGTAGGTGTGTGTATAGGTTGGGCAGAGAGACCAGGGATATAAAACAATTCTTCTGGGTAAGAAATTTTGGCCTGAATTTGGCCAGAGGAAATGGGGTTGGAGAAGGCAGGTAAAACTGTTTTTTGTTAGTGAACAAAATCTGGGGTGGAAAAGAATTGGGTACTTGGATGCCTTTCAAGTTCTGGCCTAGTTGACTGGAAGTGCTTTTCTGGCTTAGTGAGAAGCATCTGCGTGTCTAAATTGTGATTTTTTTCATAGACATTTTAAAAATAGGGTGGAGTTTGGAGACCAAAGACAGAGCTCTATAGAGTCAGAGCAAGGAGGTGGGGAACCATGAAGGAAAGCAATAAAGAGAAATGGAAAGGCAAGTAATTATATGCTGTTGTGACCCATGTCTTAGGTCACATTTTGGTTTCAGTTTTCCATCAATACTTCTTTCTTTTCCTTTTCCTTCCCTTTTCCTCTTTCTTCCTTCCTTCTCTCCCTCCCTCCCTTCTCTTCTTCCTCCTTCTCCTTCTAATCACTAAATGCCTTCAGAAATGAGTATGATCTATTCATGGAATTTCCATGGCTTGCATGAGGAGAGCATCTGAGAAGGGAGTTTTTGAAAGCACTATGATGGTGGCCAAGTATGTGCTTATAACATTTCATTAGACATCTCTAAGGAGCAAGACAGACAAATGATCTTGTGTGTGTGTGTGTGTGTGTGTGTGTGTGAGAGAGAGAGAGAGCGAGAGAGAGAGAGAGAGAAGTGGGAGAAATGACAAGGACTTAATAAGTAATGAGAAGAATGTAAAAGGAACGATGAAGCATAACTACAATTTGAGTGGACCTTACTTACTTAGCCTTTAGAGTGCATTTCAGTTGTGTTTCTTGAGCCAGGTGGGCAGTTTGTTCATTTGGTTGGAATTCTGGAGTAATGAGGTCAGAATTAGGGGCTTAATACTTCTGCGGGGCATTTGGTTTTAATCTACTCCATGACCCCAGAAGGACATTTTAACCCTCGTCATCACCCTGACTTTTGTCTTTGAGTGCAGGGAGGCACCAATCAGAGAATGTAGATGGCTTTTCAGGAAATCTGTCTTCACTAGGAGAAAGCTGTGGTCTGATAAGTAGGATTACCCTTTACATAAAAGAACAGCCTCTTCCATAATTAGAAAAATTAGAAATTGCTGTGAGAACGGCAATAACGGGTTGCTACTGAATACCAGTTCTTGAATCTGGTTTATTAAAACAAACAAACAAACAATGGAGATCTGGGAGACTTGTTAATTATATAGCCTATGATAATAGTTACTATCACTGCATTGTTGTCCTTAATCGGTGATTTACTGAGTATTGGTAGACCTGGACTTAACAATGGAATTTCTTACTATGTGTGGCTGGATTGGCTACCTACTTTTATTTTAAAACATCTTAAGTTTAATTACTATGCCACAGTTTGGGCTGATACTTTCTCAATGCAACGGATCTAATGCAGGGATAAATCCAGGAGTTGTGGGGACTGAAACTTACACAACATCTGGGGTCAGGACTCTTTGAGAGAAAGAAAACTTACAAATATAAAATCCATACAGAATTGTTATTTAAATTCATTCTAAGTTGATGGAATTTAAACTCCACTTTAACTCTTCATTGATAATGTTACGCACATTGTTAGAATTGTGGTCAAATTTGGGAAAACATCTTCAGGCCTGTTTTATAGATAGCTGCAAGATTTTAGGACATTTCAAATTGTTTTGTGCAGGGACTAATCTTAAATACCTTTGAAACTGACTATCCTCATTATCTACCTTCTTACCTTCAATGTTTCTCATTTTTGCTAATTAAAAAATATACATATATGACCATGTGAACACATTCCTAAGACCCCATCTAAGGCCTTATCGGGGGCTGTGCAAATAAGGCTCTTGAAGCATAACTCCATTGTTTCGTGGTAAATTCCTCTTGGATCTAATAGCATCAAAATTTTCACGGAATCTTTCCAAATAGCATTATATTCAATTATCCAATGAAACACTATAACCGTTCGTATTTAGATGCAATGAGTCAGTTGAGGAAGAATTCAGATTTTTATTGATCTTAACAAGATTTCTAAATAAGACACAACTCAAATCTTGTCTCGAGTTGAGTGGCATATAGTGACTTATTGTAAGTCTACTATGTTAATATCTTTGTATCTATTACAAGCTTTAATTTATCCTTGTTATCTTGAAAGGAGGGTAAATTCCTCTGTAAGAACATGAAAACATTTTTTAAGATGTTATCTTTTATGGTATGTCCTTTCTAGTCTGCTGACTAGATTAGCTGTGGTCATCTAAAATTTTAAGTAATCTTTACAGATACTATGTAAATAAAAAATATAGTATGTCCAAGTAAAAGCCTTGTACAGAGCATCTTTAACATTTTCAAATGTTATTTCCAGACCTTAAAATGAAATTTGTTATTTAAGAAAGATTTCATAATAGGTATAAAGATCTCATTGTGCTTTATATGGTTTTCTGTTAAATTTTACCAAGATCTGTTTTATTGCATTAAACATACTTAGTTTCATTAAAGATGCTTAGGCTTCCCTCCTTTTCAATGCCTCTTACCCCCTCTATGTACACAAACTCAGCAACCTAATCAAGTCGCCTTTGATCAAATTTAATTTGGATTTTTCCCTAGTAAGGCTGTCTGGTGGCAGTTAAATAGAATTTAATTAAAATAAATATGCACAAGATTCAATAGAGCTTAATTATCTGATTTGACTGGGTAAGATTTGGCAGAAAGTCTAGACATTGTAAGATATACCTACAGTTGACTTGGATAAAGGTTTAGTAAAACAGAGGCCAGCATTCACAAAAGGGGGAGGAGGAGGGAAACACAGTTGTAAAAGCTGTCTATACTTTTAGGTAGAATTCTCAATACACAAAACGTGTCCTGTTGCATTTGTACCTACAGTCAAAATTGGGTTGTTTTATATCTTTCTATTTTACTAAAATCATAAAATGGAAGTGTGAAAAACGAGGCACTCCACTTGTTAAATAGCAATTTAGATTGACAAGCTATTTTTACCAAATTTGATTTCTGGCTCCATTAAACTGGTGCTTCTCAACCTTTAATGTGGACATGAATAACCCAGTGATTTTGTAAAAATACAGGTTCTGATTCAGTAGGTCTGGGGCAAAGCCTGAGATTCTGCATCTAATAAGCTTCTGGTGATGTCCAGACTGTTGTCTGAGGACCACACTTGAAGAATAAGGTCCCAGGCAGCGAATGAAAACAACTGACTTGGGACAGTTACCATCACCATCACCTGCCATAACTGTACCAGTAATGATATTTAAATAACATGACCTCGCAACTGTGGTGTTTTTATATTATTTCCATTATCTCGGTTTTATCTCTTCACATTATGTAGTGTTGTATGCTTTATCTCAGCTTGGCTTTCCCTGCAAAGCCAATTGATAAAATATTAATTTCAGAGTCTCACCCTCTCTGGTCCAGCATGAACAAAATGTAGACAGATTTCTCTTGCAGAGAGTGTTCTCTAGATCTCATTACTTTTCTCAGGGTTCACTCAGGTGGGCATCTGTGCTCATTCTGACATTTTTCTCACCAATAATAGGTCCGTGTCTTTATTCTGTAAGGCTGGTTTTCTCACTGTCCTCCACCACACGAGCTAGTTTCATTCCTGATTCCAAATTCTGCACGTGCACTCTCTTGACTAAAATGCTCATATTTATATAACCTGTCCCTCATGAAACTTCCTTGAAAGCTTTCAGCCCTCACAGGCTCATCTAACAGAGCTGAGCAGGGTGAAGCTCAGTAGTTGCCTATTGGAATTGGATTGATGTATACAGGGATATGATCTTCATTTCTTTTTTCTTTTTTTATTTTTTTTAAATTTCTTTTCAGCCTAACAGTATTCATTGTTTTTGCACCACACCCAGTGCTCCATGCAATCCGTGCCCTCCTTAATACCCACCACCTGGCTCCCCCAACCTCCCACCCCCCACCCCTTCAAAACCTTCAGATTGTCTTTCAGAGTCCATAGTCTCTCATGGTTCACCTCCCCTTCCAATTTCCCCCAACTCCCTTCTCTTCTCCATCTCCCCATGTCCTCCATGTTATTTGTTATGCTCCACAAATAAGTGAAACCATATGATAATTGACTCTCTCTGCTTGACTTATTTCACTCAGCATAATCTCTTCATTTTTTTAAAGTTTTGTTTTATTTTGTTTTCTCTCTCTCTTTTTTTTTAAGATTTTATTTATTTGACAGAGAGAGATCACAAGTAGGCAGAGAGGCAGGCAGAGAGAGAGAGAGAGAGAGAGAGGCAGGAGGAAGCAGGCTCCCTGCCTAGCAGAGAGCCTGATGCAGGACTTGATACCAGGACCCGGAGATCATGACCTGAGCTGAAGGCAGAGGCTTTAACCCACTGAGCCACCCAGGCGCCCTAATCTCTTCATTTTAAAGCACCCCAACACTGGTGCCCATCAACTCCTAACACATGTTTGTTGTTGTTGTTTATTTATTTTTGGCAATGTATCAGGAAATTTCTATAGTGGAATATGTATTGAGGTATGGCAATGAAATACTGCCTTAGCACACACAAGCTCAGATGTAATACCACAAGTTATAAATAGTCCTCATTTAGAAAACTCTGAATTAAAAGCCACAAAGTTAATAGGTAATTAATGTGTAAAGTGAAAGTTTTGATTTAGAGAAAAGGAAGCAGTTAGACAATTAAATACTAATTTCAAGGAATTTTCACAGAAGGTCAATAAAATTTAAATATTAATCAGTAACAATCAGTGCCTCTGTGAAGTTGTTTAATCAATAGGGAAATGTTTTATATACTAGCCTCACTTGGAGGGTATTTGTTAGAAAGAGAGTTACTTGATACATTTTTGTTACTTTAATGGGTTACCTAGAGATTGGGCACATGCAACAAGGTGATAGGTATGCCCAAAGGGTACAGCTGGGAAATGTGGTTAAGCCAGAGCAGGGATCTGAGTGAAGTTCTGACCAAGGGTGGGACAAGGTGACTATGACCTATTGGGCCTTGGCCAGCAGAATTTCTTGGGAAATTTAGGAGAATTTTCCCTGACTACCACCTTGGATGAGGACCTTGAGATGTTGCAAAAGTTTAAACACTCTGTGGTAGGGAAAAAAAAAAAAGAAAAAGGGAAGAAAACTGCAATCTGGATCCAAATTATGGAATAGTCATCGAAGTGAATATTCCAGAAGATAAATGCAGTAAATACTTGAATTAATTTTATCTTTTAGGGCAACTGTTAACCCATTGGAGTGGCCTTTTCTGATTTTTTTTCCTCTAAGTCTTGGATAGTTTTATTTCTCATGATATTTTTTTGTGGCCTACAATTTTTCTTTCATTTATGATTCCATTTGGAAAATGCCAGTGTCTTCTATTTTTCCAATGCATAATCTCAATTTACTTATTTGTTAGCTCTCTAAATATCTATGGTGCTGATCTACATTACATCTTTTTTTTTTTTAAGATTTTATTTATTTGTTTGACAGAGAGAGAGAGATCACAAGTAGGCAGAGTCAGGCAGAGCGAGAAGGGGAAGCAGGCTCCCTGCTGAGCAGAGAGCTCTATGCAGGGCTCAATCCCAGGACACTGAGATCATGACCCTAGCGGAAGGCAGCAGCTTAATCCACTGAGCCACCCAGGTGCCCCTACATTACATCTTGATGGTAGTCTGGGGTTTACAATAAAAGTCATTCTCAGTTTCCTAAAGTACTAAATAGAAAAAAAAAAGGTAGAATATTAAATTAAGAAAGGAGGCTTTAGAGGTGACTCTTCAGCATTCTCATTTTAGAGATAAAGATATACGGCTTGTCCAATGTCAGCCAGCAGGTCAGAGACAAACCAGAGCAATAGTTCTGCAGACCATATACTAAAATGTATGTTGCATAAATGCACACATAGATATATATGTAGATAGATATAGATATAGAAATATATCTTTCAGATTGTTGAACAGCAAACATTAAAACTATGTAAGGTTCCTGAAAAAAACCATTGCAGTAGGGAGAACACGTGATAGAACCTAAAAAAATCTAATATATTGGCTGATTGCCTCCAAAATTGTACAGATTGCGGGTCCACTTCTGAACGTACCCTCAGATAAATTGAAAAGGACATCTCTACAATCCTTGTCAGACGCCATACCTGCTGTCATAAGGGCTTTTAACTTCTAGGAGGAAAGGGTAAAAAAATAATGCAAAAGAATTTATGCAAGAGACTACATCCGTGCTTTTATTTATTTATTTTTTAATAAGCCACGTAGACCCTGGAAGAATTCTTTCCTTATCTTCACTCTTCATCTCTTTTTTTTTTTTTTTTTTTTTTTTTTTTTTTTTTTTTTTTTTTTGCGGAGCAACGTGGAAGGGTTAGCAAAAAGCTTGGTGAGAGGGAGAACTTTTTCTAGGCTTGCGTGCGGAAAGTAGCGCTGCTCTCCATCCGCGTTTCCCGGCTGGAATCCCGCTCTCTGTGATCTGGGACCGCTCCTCCGTGTCTCTGTTTGCCTAATTGCGACCTGTGCTTCTGCCCTCCAGTTCTCACTGGCCCCTTTGATGCTTTTCAGCAAGTCTTCTCAAAACAGCAGGACAAAGTAGGAAGGTAAGCAATCATTTCACATGAAAAGAGGACAGCGCAATCCAGGTGGGGGTCCCCGCTGAGATACTATCTTCCAGGCCTGTGACTGGAGGCCTAAGCTACTGCTGTGACGAGTGCCTGCAGATGAATTTACAGCCGCTGGTTAACCTGGAAGCCACAACAGCTACTCCACCGCTCTCTAAAATGAATGTCACTGGCTCTTTATTTATTTATTTATTTATTTTTTAAGAATCTTTCCTCAGGCTTCTCTTTTGGGCATCTCCATCTCTAAAGCCCCAATCTAGATCAATTCTTTTGTTTTGTTTTGAGTTTATTTGCTTATCTCATGCTTATCGGTTCACTCTTTCCATTCTCTTAGGTGACAACAGAGTTTAACAAAGGATTGTGGGAGGAAGTATAATTTACCCAGATAGTTTAAAGAAAGAATTTGATGAGAGGGGCAAACACGTATAGGCAGGGTTGAGGAAACTGACACCAGAAGGAGAGTGACTTTCCTCAGAGTCTCAGAGCTGGTGGAAGCTGTAACCACCCCCTGGGCCTAACGTGGAGAGAAAAGGCAACGTTACTAGAATCCGGAAAGAGCTAGCCCTTGGAGACGGAACACCCAGCAGAGCTGCTGTCCCAGAACTCCCATTCTCAACTCCAGTCGACCCACTGGAATTACCAGGGGAAATTGAAAACCTCCTAGAGATTCTGATTGAGTCTTTGGTGTGGGCCTCAGGAGTTTGAAAAGCTGTCCAAGTAATTGTAATGAACAGTCAAGTTAGAGTCACAAGAAGACACGCGCACTGATTAAGTTAGAGTACAAACTGCCCACGGGTCCTTGACCAATTTCTTTCGCCATAAGCTTCACATTTCTTCAGACATTCCTAGGAAGGGAAACAGCATCCCGGAAGGGAGGCAGCCTTTTGTAAGTGGCACCTGTGGCTTTGCCACTGCGCATATCTGTGGGCACATTGCACACCGTGGTGGCCCTGGCTCTTCCCATTTCCTGCCAGTCATGCTGGCAAAGGCTACATGATGTCGCTATAAAGTTCCAGGGGGTGCAGAAGGCTAAGGAAGAGTGATAAAGAAACGATCCTTACAGGTGTTACGAACATGACTATTTTATAGCAAACGCTGCTCCTGCAAATTTTAACTGTAACATATGCATTGCAGATACAATATGACCAATGAGAACAACGTAAAAGCCTATTAGGAGGTGAGAGGCTAGGGGTGGGAGTAGAGATTCCTGGGAAAAATGTCAATTAGGTAAATGTAAGTTTCCAGATTGAGAAGAAGAAAAAACACAGGTCTACCTTAATATTATAACATTAATAACATTTAAGTAGCAGATAACATTTGCCAGACACTATTGCTAAAGACCGTATATCCATTTTATCCTCACGACATCATCATCATCATCATCATCATCATCATCATCATCATCATTATTATTTTAGAGAGAGAGAGTGTGCGGGCGCCTGTGAGTGGGGGTTCAGGGAGCAGAGGGAGGAGAGAGAGAGGATCCCAAGCAGGTTCCACACACAGTGCAGAGCCTGATGCCGGGCTCCATCTCATGACCCTGAGATCATGACCTGAGCTGAAATTAAGAGTCAGATCCCTAACCAACTAAACCACCCAGGCACCCCACAACAACTCTATTAACAGGAACTACTGTTAGCCCCATATTAAGAATGGAAAACCAAGGCTCCAAGAACTGAAGAAACCTGTACAAGTTTGCATAGATAGAAAGTATCAGAGCTACAATTCAGACCCTGGTTAACCCACCTTTAAACCCCAAGCTCATCTTTCCATTGACAAACTGGCCTGGTGTATTGGTTTAAAAAGTACAATTTGTGGGGCACCTGGGTGGCTCAGTGGGTTAAAGCCTCTGCCTTCGACTCAGGTCATGGTCCACCGGTCCTGGAATTGAGCCCCACGGCGGGCTTTCTGCTCGGCAGGGAGCCTCCTTCCTCCTCTCTCTCTGCCTGCCTCTCCGCCAACTTGTGATCTCTCTCTGTGTCAAATAAATAAATAAATAAAATCTAAAAAAAAAGAATAACTTTAAAAAATGCAATTTGCCTTATTCTCTCAGGAATCTGTATTTTTAAAAAGTTCCTAAGTGACTTTTATGGTCAGGAGAATTTGATATTATGCTATTCTCTTTCCTGAGTATATGTGATTTCTTTCTCCCTTCCTTTCTTTCTTTTCTTTTTTTTTTTTTTTTGGCTCCTATTTTCTAAAATATGATTGAGAAAACTCTTTCACAGGTATTTTGTAAAAACAAACAAATGAAAAAAAGTGCATTATTAAATATGTCTTACAAATACTAAATGCCAGGACCTTTTCTTGGTGTTTAAGATGTGATTATCCATGTATCAAATGCTACAACAAAGATAATTTTTGTCCAGAGAATCTTTTTTCCCAAGTAACAGCCACATGCATATCCCTTAGTGCATCCTTTAGGGGTAGGTAGTCTTGGATAAATGTAGTCACAAGCCATATTACTGCGTTATATGGATTTATAAAACAGCTATTTATTTTTATGCTGTAAAACTTTAAGAATTTGAATGTTTTAACTCATCTTGAACATATAGGCACTTTTGTCACCTATAGTTAGACTATAGTTTTAGATAACAATACTTGTGAATGGACTTCTCTTCCCTACTGAGAAACAGTGAGTGTGGAACCCATGGACCCTGTTTTTAAAATAAAAAGACCGAGCTAAACACTGGAGAATGTGCCAGGACGTTGAGAATGTGTCAGCTGTAGCAATTTTAATGCTATTAAAGATACCTGAGAAAACAATGGCTTTAAAATTTACCCTCTTCTGCTAATGGATATTTGGACATAAAAAGCCCAATTTGCTTTTCAAAAATAATATGTGAAGGTTTTCTAATCCTGTGCTACAAAGAGTCAGTTGAAGTCTTGCAATTTTCCCGTGATAATGTTAAGTCTAAAGGAATTTAAGGTACATAGGAGTTAACTGATGCTTTGGGTTGATGTTGAATTTCATGGTGACTAAGAGTTGCAGAATGTGAGAGCTTCTGACCTTGACAAATCCCTCAGTATAGATCTAGGCACCATGGTGGTTCTGGGCCTGTTGAACTGGCATCCCTTCTTGTTCTTCCCCTGCTATGCCCCGTGTCACAGGGGAGCAGCCCCCTGCAGAATGCCTTCCCAGCTTCCCTTTTCTGCCTGCCACCTGCATTTGGATACTGGCAGGCACTGCCAAGAGTTAGAGGAAAGATAGAAGGAGAAGCCACAGGATTTCCTTCCTCTTTCTTCTCTGCCTTGGCAGCATTTCTGTGTTATTTTTTTTCCCCTCCAGAGAAGCTTTCCCAGAAAACAACTTTCTCCACATAACTTTGGCCACTGGGCTCTGGTGACACTACCTTTTCTCTGTGTCCTTTTGTTGTTTTTTGCCTTTGGTAATTCCTAGGTTGCCTCACTGTTTTCTTACTTGGCTTTTTGACTTTCCTACCACCTGCGAAACCAATTCCCTGAGTTAAATTCCCTTCACTTAAGTTACTAATCGGCTTGTGTGTTCCTGGTTGAACCTTAACCGATAAACGTTGCCATTTAAATACTAGAAGTTTGCTGGCGTTAGTTCTTCTATGGAGAAATAATCACAACTCCCTCTACAAGTTCTCAGCTTTTCAGAATGTGTTATTTCCACAAAAAAAAACTTGTTCAAATCTTATCTTTTAATATCATTTATTAATTTATAATTTAATTACTACTACTAAAGCTAATAAATGCATCTTCAAATATATATCAAATTTGGCCATATTGGGAGTGATTAATGACATTACCATGTGTTCCCAACTAAACTTTTTCTTTTTTAATGCTCACCTGAAGTAAGCTTCCTTTGCCAGCTCTATTTAATTAAAGATTGTCTTGTGATGATAAAACAAGCTCAGTTCCAGTCTCGATTTAAATGGCATTGCTTTTTCTTAAAACGCTAAGTGATTTGTAGCTTCTCAAAAAGATGTGCTTGCAACTTTCAATTTCTAAAGATCTGGAAAGCAGCCATTTATTTTTTATTTATTTATTTATTTTTAAAGTTTGACCCTCCGTGGGTCATGTATGGAGGTCAATTTCTAAAAATAACTCCATGATGTCTGGTTCTTCTTTGATGCAGTTTGAATTATCAGTGTGTAGAATTCCTGGCAAATAACAGGCACAAAATTAGCTATCTATTGAGTGAATGACTGACTGACTGACTAAATGAACACAAGAACTCTTCAAAATATTTCTTTCTCATAGCAGTACATGCTATTAGCTATTTGTAAATGAGCTCACAAGTAACCAGGAAAAGCTTAAGTTATCCTTCCACAAGGTGAATTTAGCTGGATAGGTCTTGGTTTATAATATAAGCAACCAACTGCATACCATAGAATTCCAGAACAGAATTCAGGCATTGACAGTAAAGATTAATGAACCACCTTTTCTTAATTGATAGCATCCCAAGTGCACTCCCCTCAGCCTTTTGTCTGTCACTTGGCAGAGGCTCCAGCAGGTGGATACACGCCATTGCTTGCTGAAATTAAAAAACAGGTAATTTAATCTTCTCAATGCTATAGATGATGATTTTTTTTTAAAGTTGCTATTGAAACAACACAACAATTTCTGGGTGAGTAGGTCTTCTTGGTGATTCATAATTTAGTAGATGACATGCTCAAATTTATTAAATTGACCCGAGCATAAAATCATCCAGGAGAGCAACAATTAATCTGTAATGCTGTGGATATATTCTTTCAAGAACAATATAGTCCCCATTATTATTGTATATTTGACTATTTTTTTCTGATTGTAGGTAAAGAGTGACCATTTCAGCATTTGTGAGATATACTTGCATAGATTATGAATTTAGTTTATGAATGTGGGTGGGAAAGTGTGCCTGAATGTTTATCCAGATTAAGCAATTTTTCGCATAGAGTGTATGTTGGATAAATATGAATTTCCTTTAGGTTAAGGTGTTAATGCTACCTTGTCAAGAAGAAAAAATCTGAAAAGTAAGTTATATCAAAGATGTTTGATTTTAAGGAATAAATGTACCATCTCTCAAACTATATTATCTTTGTCTAAGAATATTTTTTCCCATGTCTGTAATTTTAGAACTCTGTGATATGGAAGCTGTCAATGTATGTAATTGAGGGCTCTCTGACTTTTGTTACTGTGTGCATTTTTCAAGTGTGGTGTTTAGGTGGCCTTGCTTGATATTTTTCCAAGAAGCTCCATTATACTCATAAATAAATACTGAATTCCTAAAAAAAAGCCTGGTGAATTGAGGCACAGTTTTGATAGCTGACTTGTGAATGACATGATATTATTTTCTTGAGAAGGCCAGGCCTTTTTATCTGGGTCTATTGTATAAAGGATATACTCAGTGTAGATTTTAAGTCTTGTTGCTGGAAAGGTAGATTGGCTTATAAACTGATACTTTTGTTTCTAGCTAAGGAACTGGAAATGTGGCAGGTGACATTCTCTTTGAAGTGTAAATGATTCTTCTTTTGAACCTGTGTTTTTTTCTAGTACGTTTGGAAAGTGAGTTTTATGTCTTCAGAAGAACCTGGATTCTAAGAAATGGAATGCTTAGCCATAGGAAAGTTGCTATATAGGTGGCAGGATTCCTATGCCTACTTGGATCTCTATTCAGTAGGTCACCTCACAGCTTAACCCTGAACCAATCTTCTATCTACATCATTCATGTCAATTTCCTGTATGTGTTTATTTCCCATTACTTCCAAAGGTAATTCCTTTTCTAGGAAATACTGGTGTATTATGTTGTCTCCAAATCCTCTTGGATTTTGAGATAATCCTTGTCCTTCAGAACAAAACACTTTGAGAGGTCCAGTGTTGGACGTAACACTTCCAGGTTGTCCAAAAAGTCTGATGTTGTGGTTGCACATCTCACTCCAAATCCCTATTCATGGGCTCACCTTACATGGCTAGTGCTATTTTCTGCTTTGTCTTGCCCCATCAACCTTTTAAGACACTAATATCACTGACAATTAATTTTTCCTTAAAGTTAGGCAAAGGAAAGAAAGGTGGTGGCAATTGAGAGAGAGAGAGAGAGAGAAAGAGAGAACAATATATATAAAGAGAAGTATTTAGTTGTTGCCATCTAAACACAGAACAAGAAACACATTAAATTTTAATGTAAATAGCATTGTTCCTAGAAATGCACTTGCCATTCTCTGCCCCAAGGACACTGTCACTGACCATAGCTTTTTTAAGGCCCCCAAACTCTGCCATGTTGACCAGTTCGTTCTTCTCTCTCCCATATCTCCTATTCCAGAATTCCAGATCCCTGCAGTTAACTACTATAATAGCAAAATCCTCATTATTTTATTATGCAGAAAACTTGAACTCTTGAACCCTATTCCAGCCTAGGGTCAGGGCTCCAGTTTGCATATCCAAGGAGAATCATTAAGGTGACTTCCCTCTCACACAGGATAAGAACCCTCAGGAAATTTGACATTGCCCTGTTTACTTTTCAAGATTTTGTGGATCCCATTCTCGTAGTTCCTCTTGTACTTTGACAAGAGAACCACAGTAACCATACCCACCCTAGTTAGGGGTAGTATGTTGTTGGTATTGGGATGTCAAGGTTAGATGCAAGGTCATACTTTATGTGTTGCTTAAATTAAGGGAAATGCTTTTTCTTCATTTGTAATGTTTCTTTTCCATATGAGGAGAGCTTAATTAGTATTATACTCTAGGCTTTTCTCTGTTCCCTGACCCATCATTATTGGTAAGTGGGGTTAGGAGAAGCTGAGTGTGTATAGTCCAGTTCCTTCCTTGGGAATTAACCAGCCCCAAAGAGCAAGTACTCTGGGCAGCCTCTATGTGCCAGAAGACTTACAGGAGTGGGCCCTTGATATGGGGTTGTAAAGTACAAAGATAGGTTGCACTTTCTTAGCTATAGAAGAAAAAGAAATTAGGGCTTTTGGATTTCTTTCTTTCACATGTCCCTCTGATTCTTGGGCAAATACTATCATTGATAAAAACAAAACCAAACCAAAAAAACCCAGCTATGTAATTTGTAGCACTCAGGGAAAATTAAAATGTGGGCCTCTTGTTCAAAAATTATCAAAAATTTCAAGAAAGCTACAGCAGAGCATTAAACCACATGTGGGCCCTGCTATGGATGGAGTCCTGTGTAACTACACAGGTGACATGCCCTAGAAATCTCTCCTATATTGATGGTTGACATTGACAGAAAGATTTTAATAGTAATGGATTTTTATATCCTGATACTCATTTTCTTCCAGGGTTGGAAGAGATACATGCTAGGGGAGGCAAAATAATTTGAATGACAATAACCAATGATCAGTTGTCTTGAGAAGAAGAGATTGTATTGTATCTCTCAGAGTCTCACTAAAGAAACAGAAACTCCTCTAGGTATTTCAGCTGGATTTCATATTTCCCATTAGTTTCTAAAACTGCTTGGAAAGGTTGGAGGATCAAAGCTGAGGGTAAAGTTCTTTAGCTTTCAGAGCCTCTAGAAGGGTACAGGAGTCCAAGAAAATCAGTTAGTGATGGTCAAGCTACCTGTAGCACTATGGTGGATGATTTTCACCAAAGCCATGCCTGATTATTGCTGCAGAGGAGTAACAGGCTACCATCAAGCTTCTTTTTCCTTCAGTACCTTGCATAAGGCTTCTTGTTGATGAAATTCAAAATGGCAAAAAGGCATTCAGTGGTATCCAACTACTATAGCTTGTATAGAAAGCAAACTCTTTCTCAATAAGACAGCTTTTGAAGAAAATTGGATTCTGCATTACTAGTAAAGTAGTGCTGGATATTTATATACATATCTAAAAGCAGAGTGCAGCCATTATTAAAGTAAATACTAGATGCTAGAAAAGATAAACACTATAATCTCAATAAGTTAGTACAATAGAGTCTTATGTCTTGTTTACACCAAACTAAGTAGCGGTTAGGGAGAGAGTAATAACTGACAGAGGCTTTGCTGTCTTCAACACAAGGTTTCCATAGTCGTGGACATTTGTATCTATCACACAGAAAGGAGAAGAGAAAGAATGGAGGATTGCATGGCAGATTTTTATGGGCCAGGCCTGAGAGTAGCACTTAGCACTTCCATTGGCCAGATCTTAGACACATGAGCGCTCCTAACTAGAGGACGTTGGGGAAACTAGTTGTGTGCTCAGGAGGAAAAGGGAGTAAGACAAGTAGATAATTCCCTTCACATGATGCCTAATGGGGACCTAGATGAACTTTCTACCACTTCAGGAACCAGAAAATTATTCACAAGGGGAAAATGACTGATGGTGTATATAATGTGGGGCATGTTATTAAACCTCTTTGTTTCTCAGTTTCTACATTTGTAAAATGGGGGGTAATCAGTGCATCTCTTAGGATTGTTGTGAGAATTTCATGAGATACTACAAATAAAATGATTTAATAATAGTACCCAGAAATTAGCGAACACTCCATGAATATTAGCCATTGTTATTATTAGCACTATGATTTTAAGTATATTTGGAAACAAATTAATATGTAAAATATGCTCAGCACATGCATGGCACATAGTAAAAGCTCACTAAACCCTATTATTGTTTTAGCTTACTGAGTCATCTTGGTATCATACTTAATTTTTTTTTTTTTAAAGATTTTATTTATTTATTTATTTGTTGGGAAGAGAGAGAGAAATAAGAGAGAGCACAAGCAGGAGGAACGGCAGGCAGAGGGCAGAGGAGGCTCCTGGTGCAGGAGCCTGATGCAGGAATCAGTCCCAGAGCCCTGGGATCATGACCTGAGCTGAAGGCAGACACTTAACTGACTGAGCCGCCCAAGCATGGCTTTAATTTACTTAAATTTATTACGACTTTCCAATCATAAGAAACTCTTAGATCTCTTCCTTGTTCTCCTTTCAGATTTCCTTTTGGATATCATCTGTCTGTAACTGTAGCTAACTGGGTCAATCTTTAGATTCACTTTTACTAGATCTAGTCTGATCTTTGGTGTCCTATATAGGCCTTTATAAATTGCTTCTTATTTGTTTATTGAGAATTGAAATTAAATGGAATGCTTCAGATTAAAATGATAGGATTTGAAACAGAAAATGCTATAAATGCGTAAGTATGTAAATAAATTGATAGTGTTCTATTAATTTATTCAGGAGAGCATAGTAAGCATTGATTGATATTGATGATTTAATTGATAAGAACTATTTTAAATACATCTGTGATTGAGTCAGCCATAACTTGTTTAGAAACTTCTGGATTTGAATGCAATATGCTAAAGGTAAAGACAATACTAGGCCAGATAGCAGTACTGCACTGAGTTTAACACATCTGTCACTGATTAGGAGGATACATTTATATACATCTCTACAAACATACCTATGATTGTAATTTTGCAAAGGCCATTCAGAAAAGAGAGTCACTGTGCAAAATAAAATGATAGAGAATAGTCTAAGCATGTCCTTTTTAGCTTGCCTCAAAGCTAAATGTGTGTAAGGATTGGCAGGGTTTGCTGTTTGACATTCCTTGGTTTGAAGAGAGCAGGCAAGTGCACATCTTTAAATTCTACAAACATTACTTGGCCTCAGTGGCATCTGAACTCAAAGGCAGGGTTTGAAACATTGCATAAGATTAACTGGCAACGCTATATCTCCATAAAAGACAGCATCGGGAGTGTCAAAGCATGATTGCTTAGGGCACATTTGTATGTTTTTCTTTTTGTTAGAGATTTTGCCCTCTCTTTTATATGTTGTTTGATGTCCGATGCCTTTAAAGAGGAGCTACAAGCATTATTAGTTGTTTAAAGAGAAGTAGTAAACGTTATATAGCTAAGCATTACAAGATAAAGACAGACTTAGGATTGGGGATCACATAGTATATAACCATGTACCCATAAAGCCTGACTACCTTTATTAAAACAAATAATCGAACCACTTAAAATTGTCAAAAATGACATTTTCAATTCTGCCTCATAATTTATTTAACAAATGCTTTTATTTTTGAAACAGTTGTTTGGCCAAAGTAATAATGTTGTTTATCCTTGTTGTTAGCCAGCAGAATTTTAATATGGCTTTCAAGACCTGGCGTGGGTTAAATTCAACCTAACCTTCAAGGGGCACTTAGGTGGCTCAGTCATTTAGGTGTGTGACTCTTGTTTTGGACTCCAGTCATGATCCCAGGATTGTGAGATTGAGCCCTGCATTGGTCTCCACACTGGCCATGGAGTCTATCCAACTCTGCCCTAATACCTGTCCCCCCTATTGGAGAACTTATACTTTCTCTCCACCATACCCCTGTCTTCACTGAAGGTCCCCTCAGATATACATCCTACATACTCCAACCAGGTGTTATCTCTTCTCTCTGATTCTCACCTGACATTATTTTTTTCTGTAGATTTCATCTTACTCATACATATGTTACTATTGTACTGACAGGTGGACTCTGAGCTCCCTATATTCTTATCTTTATCCACATGTACTATATAGCATAAAACCTTGCACAGAGTGAATGCCCAGCCAATAGGTATTAGGTATATTAATAAATGCATGGATGAAATCATTCTCTGCATTGAGTGATAAGACATCATGATTAATGTTTAAGTGGACAGAATAAGAATGAGTTGCTCATTAACTAAATTTAACATATATTACCTGTATATGTAATGAATATGACCTTTGGCTAATATAAGGAAAAATATTCTTTTAAGACAGTATTAACTTGACCTACCATAGAAAATGTTCTGTTGGTTCACTGATATTGACATTAACCAATTTTGAAATTTAGATATAACATGTACACAGATACATTTGACATTTAATGTGATTTTTTTCCAGTTACATTATGGAAGAAGAAAACAATGACTCAGAGGAGAATGGGTTGGCTCTAGAGGGTGAAATGCTGTAATAATGTAGCTAAACCTGACTGAGAAAATATGAGAAATAAGCCTGCTTCATTAGCCCTCTCATGGTGAAATGACTCAGCACTGTTAACGAACATGATGAGGTTACATTATTCTTTCACCACAACCTGTCGGGTTAATTGTGGTATGTACAGAGTAGAGTTGATTCAGAAGACAATTGATTATTGTGCTTTCCTATTATTTTTTAAATTTCTTTAAGCAAGTTAGTACTTTACAAAAGCCTGGTTCTTGTCATGAAATCTGATGGTGAAAAACAAACTGTGATAATAATTTTGAATGTACCTGGGTTTGGAAATAGACAGAAATTCTTTTGAAATGATGTTTAAGTTCCTTCAAAGCCACAAATTCCATTCATAACTGATTAAAACCAAAAATTTTTGTAGGAGCTAAACTTGTGTAACCCCTGTCTCTTTCTGGCCTCCTGAAAGCGGCCTTTTGTACTTTTGTGTGGAGATGATCAATGTACAAAGTGTGTGTGAATGTGTAGAAAGCAGGCCGATGGATTTTTGCAAATTGCAGCATGCCCACTCTAACGTGAGACATGGGATCAATTTACTTTCAGTGTTGTGACAGGATCTGAGAAAGAAGCTTTATATCATGGAGAAGTGAGTCTCCTGTTGTCTTTTTATAAGAAGAGATGCGTTGTCTTCCCTCGACCCCAGGGTTGGGCTGGAGGAATGTGGACTGTGGAAGCCTGGTTGATCGTTTTGCTGCCAACACAATTCTGATCACCTCATATGGTGCGGAATTATTTTTATTTTCCACTGCTTTTTGTGGGACTGTTCAGAGAACCATGTCTGTTTTCCTACCCTTTACACCCTTCCGTGGACATAGGAATGCAGCAGGGTTACAGCCAGAATCAGAGTAATCACTGAATACTGATTTGAGTATAAAACCTCTGACCATTTGAAAGGGAAAAACCTTTAAGGGCCCATGTAATAAATCCGTAGGGAATTTGAGAGAGATGAACTGTACCTAATTGCCTCTGACGCAACTGAAACACACAGACCTCTGTGAAGAGTGTGAGGGCAGATCCCCCAAATCCTCTGCTCAGCACTCTTCAAGGTTCAGAATAGTTCATGCATTTAGCTCATCTACAGCTGTGTGGTAAAACCTCCCTCAGCTGCGTGCAACCTCCCTCTAATGGCCTATGATGAGAAGCTGAAATAATTAAGTTGTATATTCAGAGATTCTTAAAGACAAACTGAAAACCGATGGAACCATCCAAATGATGCCTTGGACTGCCATGCATTATCTAGGGTCTGAACTTGGCCTCAGGAAACAAACACAACTGCCACCATAGTGTGGGTCAGTTTGCGAGGCTGGAGTGGTCTCTTGTAGCTGGGAGCTACTGCCGCCCAGCGTGGGCAACTGCAACCAGTGCCCCTGTCCTGCCTGGGTGGTCCTGGAGGGCTGCAAAGCTCTGACTCCTCAGGACCTTTGTCACAAAACTGCATAATGCCTGTCTGTGCTCCTGCCAGTAAATCCCCAGCGAGGCCCTGGATGACCTGCCCTGGCTAGGGCAGGGGTGCAGCCCACATTGCCCCTGATAATCCTTCATCAGGAATGAGAGGCTGTTACAACAAAGAGGAACATATTAGCCCAGGTGAGGGCCTCGCCAGCAGGATCTTTCCCCACTTCCCTTTTGCTAGGATTGTAGGTCCCTCGGCTTTGGAGCCAGTCAGCTGGGGTTCTTTATCAATTTCCTTCCTTTCATGGACTTGACCCACCACACCAGATTTCAAGCACTGTGACTCCAGCCTCTGAGTTCTGAGCTCTAAGCTCTGCCACCTCTGTTGGCTCAAAATTCAGGAACTCAGCTAGAACAAGCCTTGGTCTCTAGGTCTAAGAAACGAGAAGAAGAACTGGTGGTTCTTCTCACTGACAAGGTACTTAACCTCACTGTGCCTCCTTCTGCTCATTTATAAGGTGAGACTCACTGTTCTTATCTCAGAGGTTTATTGCTGGGAATTGGATGAGGTAATCCATAAACTCCCTGGACTGGCACTCCAACACGTCCTCTTCAGGAAGAGGCAGGTGTAACTCTCACACTATTTGGTTTGGGAAACCAGGCAATGAGAAGATGGGTCGTATTTTCACTTGTTTCTGTGCGGACAGGCTTTGGAATTTCCCTGGAGCTTCTTTATACTCCAGAGTGGTATTACTAGCATACTGGCTGGCATCTTCAGTTTAAGATCTGTGGGACACTCTACAAGAATTCTAGCTCACACTTCTGTGCTCCACCTTTTCCTGGAGCCAGCACCCTCTAAATCTAAGTCAGTGAGGGCACTGAGGGGAACTTTCTAGGACTTCTAGTAACTGTATTTTTCAAGTTCCTTTTGCTTTGGTTTGCCCCTCACTGTCTTATCTCCCTCTAAATTCTAAGGCATAAATTTAAGATTTGTATAATGCTTTTAAGTACCATGCTTTGCATGTGTTAATTCATTGAATTCTCATAACAGTTCTAAAAGGCAAGTACTCTTGTCTTTATTTACCGAAGAGGAAATTGAGGCACAGATATATTACGCAGTTTGTCCAAAGCCCTAGAAGGCTCTGTTTCTAAATGGCTAGGTGAGGATTAAGCTCAGGCAGCCTTGCTCCTTCCTGAGCTCATAAACTTCAAGATTATGCCAGATTACCAGGGTTATGTTTTGCTTTTGGCTTGTGACTGAATTTCCAGACCTTACCCTAGTCATTAAAGTATGGCAGGCATTCTATAAATACTTGGTAAGTGAATGTATGAATGAATGATGCTTTTATAACTATTTCAGTCCTCTCATTGAAACTCTCCTCCACTTTTTATCTTCCCAGTATTTGGAATTCTCACTTCCTTATTTTACTAGCTATCTGCTTGTCTTTATATTGCCATCTCCCAACCAGACCATAAGAGATAATTTCCTGAAGGGAAGTACCACAGTTTATGCCTGTTATATAACCTCCATTAGAATAGCTGAATTTATGACACATGGAACCCCAAAAATAGTTTTCTACATAGATTGGAAACTTGGGGTGTTGAGAGATAAACAATTTACCCTCCTTCCCAGCCCATCCCTTCACTTTGCTCCCTCCCACAAAATGCTATTTGGTTGAATAGTTTAAAGATTAAAATATGACACAGCAAAACACTTAAGGTTAAAATAGATGAATAGATGAATAGAATGAAGGGCAATTAGACTCTTGAGTAGAAGAGATCAAAATACTAGGCCATTGATTCTGCCTCTTAAGATTTCAGGTCACTAAAGGAAATATGTTGGATTGCATCATCTCCATTTTCTTAAGGGGGGAAAAAGCATTTAAAATTCCTTTCTGAAAATAAAATTGCTCTTGGAGCTATATTCAAGTAAGAATCAATTATGTAGACCTTATGTAATAGGCATAGGAAACAATACTGTCAACCATGAAATTACAGAAGACACCAGAAAGCCCTCTTAAACAGGTAATAAAAGTGGTGAGAATGGCCACATTTTCTGATGAGGTGTTTGGAATTCATTTGCCTTCCTCAGAAGCCATACCATAGTCTGAGTCATGGTTAATGATGGCAACACTGCTTCTCTTGCCTTTGAACCACTTACCTATTCGTGGACCTAACATGTTTTACATACCACAAAGGCGTTAGACTCTCTATTAGGTCTTTGAATAGAAAAATGCACAACAACCCTTTTCCTAAAAACACTGTAATTACATTCAAGTAATGCTAGTAATTAATAGCCCAAATAGGTAAATCTAAGTTAGGTTCATGAAAAACCAAGAAACATACCTAACCTTTCTTAAGCTTCCAGGGCACACACATAATTTGAACACTATGTCTGCAATGAGGGTGTGTTTTCTTCCTTTTGAATGAAGAGGGTAATTAGGATGATAATAGAAATAATGCTTGAGTTTATAGAGACCTTGGCTGAGGTTTTTACCAAGGTGATTTCTGGCTCTTTGGTAAACATGTTGGACTGATGTGAGTTTTTAGAAGTCACGGAGTTTTTTGTGCCTTTTATTCCCCTCTGGGTTTCCTCTTTCTCTAATAAAACTGCCTTAGTCCCATCCACATTGCAGCTCTGAATCCCAGTGCTTGAAATGAACTGTCTTTAAAAAAAAAAAAAAGAAAAAAAGAAAAAAAAACTATCTCAAGTAAAAACAAAGAGTTGTTTGCTCTGCTTTCCCTTCTGACTACATCTGTCACATACATGAACTGGCCCCTGACATGAAGCTCTAATATTGATCTGGTTCCTTATTGATCTCCAACTTAATATCGGGACAGTGTCTACCAATAAGTTAGGTAGTTTCAGAGGCACTCACTTAATCTCCTTTTTTCACTTACAAAATGAAAAGAATGTCTTTACTAGAGTAACTGTCAAAGGGTTCCAATATGCTCTACACCAAGCTGAACTTTGGAATCTGATGAAATATTTTTTAAGTGAGCCTCTAGTTTTGTTATATTAATTTGGGACTGGATTCCCTCCAGTGGTTCAAACAAAATGAAAGTGTGATCTTAAAGTATTTAATATATTCTGTTTTCTCCCTTGTTAATTTGGATCAGAATTAACTTCTTCCAAGACCATCCTAAGGTACTAATGTACACCGTACATTCTACTTCACATTCTACTTCACTGTGACATCCTGCTAAAATGATTGGGGAAACCACAATTGCTTAATGCTGTGTGGTTCCACACAGAAAAATCATGATGATTTCTTTTCCCATTGCCTGTCTGTCTGTGGTTATCTATGACTGTATAATAAATTTCCCTAAAGGTTATTGGCTTAAAACAATAGCATTTATTTATTTTGCTCATGAATCTACAATTTGGGCAGAGCTCATCAGGAAAGACTTTTCTCTGCCCCACACAGAGTCAGTTAGTGTGGCTCAACTAGGCTAAATTAGGATCCATCTCTAAGTGTTCCACTAATATACCTAACAAGTTAGTGCTGGCTGTTGCCTGGGAACTCAACTGGGTTTACTGTCTGTGGACGGTGGTTTCTTAAGTCCAAGATATAGGGACTGGAAATTGCCAGACCCTTCCAGTCTGGTACACGATCATTTCTGTCATATTTGGTTGGTTAAAGAAGTCGCACATCCTGTTCAGATTTAAGGGGAAGGGATGTAGAACTCTACTTGTCATTGGGAGGAGTGTCAAATAATTTGATCATCTTTATACCACCATATTAATCAATACCCAATTGCCCAAACCAGAAACTTAGACCACCTTTGACCATTTCCTCCCTTTTACTTATCTTCCTCTCCATGATCCACCCTAGAAATACCGATATTTAATGTGTAAAATTTAATCATAGAATCATACCTGTTTATCTATCTGTTTATCTATCTAATTTACCAAGTTTTTCAAATTGGCTCTAGCATTTTTCCACTTCTTTTGTGTGCACTCACTACTTCTGTGGTATACACAGCATTTCTCACCTTCCTCCTAACTGGTCTTTCTGCCTCCAGCCTTGCTCCTGCCCAACCCAGTCATGGTAATTTTGGTTTTCATTGCAAACAAATAACATCTCTGCTCTGATGAAGAGTCCTCAAATGTCCCGCATTGCTCTCAGAGTAAAGTGTAAAACTCGTTCTCATGGATTATGAGATTCTGCGTGATCTGACCTCTGCCTCCTTCTCTAGCTGCGCATCTTTGTCTCCTGGTGAACCTTTGGTATTTAGGCCTCAGCTTTGATAAAGTCTTGATGTTCCTCAAATGCTTTTGCTTCCTCTTACCACTGAGACTTCTGTAGGTTGGTCTCTCTCTTTGAACTCCTCTTTTCTGCCCACTTCTTTCTCAATGTCTGCCATCCCCTCTGCCAGGATCCCCTCTGTCTCATTCTTCAGATTTAATTTAGTTTTCTATTGAAAACTAAAAAACAAAACAACAACAACAAAAACAAAAAAACAAAAACCAAAACAAAACAAAACAAACTTCTGAAGTGTTTTATAATATTTATTCATCCTCAAAATATTGATCGAGCACCTACAGTGTGCCAGGTACTTTTCTTGGCCTGGGGATACTATAGCAGGCAAAATAAACAAAAGACCTTCTCTCATGGAACTTATACTTCCAGTGGAAAAGTCAGGCAATAAATAAGAAAATATATAGCAGTGATAGGTATGAAGCAGGAAAAAAAAAAGAAAAAGAAAAAGAAAAAAAGAAAAGAAACAGGATAGGAAATATAAGATGTTGGAATGTTGGAATTGGGAATGTGGGAATGTTGAAGTTTAGGCACAGTGGCCAGAGAAGGCCTCACTGGGAAGGTGTCATTTGAGTCTTGAGTCTTGAATTCAGTGAGGGGGCTATTTATGAGGTTGTCTGGGAATAGACTATTTTAATGAGAAGAAATAACAAATATAAAGGCCCTGTGATAGGCATGCAATTCTTTGTGTAAGGAATGGCAAAGGGCCAGAGTAGCTGGAGTTAAATAGGGGAAAACGGAGAAGGTAAGATGACGTCAGAGAGTTAATAGGGTCCCCAGTCACGGAAAATTCTTTAGATCATTGTTAGGACTTGGGCTTCTACTCTAAGTGAAGTGGGAGAGATCAGGAGGACTTGAGAAAAGGAGCATCATGCTCTGATTTATGTGTTTAAGGGATCACCTGCCTACCCCCAAATCCTGAGTAGGTCCTCTTGCACATTGCCCTGTACTTCCATCATACAGCTTTTCACCTATGCCATAACTCATTTATATCCTCACTAGTGTCAAAGTTCTGTTGAAGAGTGCTGCTTGTCCAACTTGTTCATGTTGTTTTTTGTTTTTGTTTTTTCCCTACCCCCCGCCCCCACCCCAGAACAGTGCCCAGGAGCCACAGGTTCTTGATAAATATGTTTGATTCATTGAAATGATGAGCAAATGAGGCCTAGCCCCGGTGCTAATCTTTAGCTCTTTTATTTCTTAGAATGACTTCCTCACTTTGGTAGTATTAAACCCCAATTTATAAATGAGGCTATGAGATCAGGGTAGGAAGTGATAAAGAGTGAAAAAGAAAGGAAAAGAAATGAAAGCCCTTAGAGCAGTCATAGCAGACTTCTTTAAGTTAAGAAACTCAGGTTCTCATTTCTACCTGGAGTTCTCCAGTGGAGAATTATAATTAGCCCATTTGTTAGACCCAAAGATATCCATTCACCTCTCTGAAAAGAAATAGTTACAGTGGATGCTTTTTTTGACTTTTAGCAGGGGAAGAGAGGTTCTTCAACTTTGGGTCCATTATGAGGAAAATGAAACAGAATGGCCAGAACACTTGTATATTACAAAAATTTATTTTCCATCTGACTGCCTTGTGCATTTGTACATACACACATGCATATGCATGTAGGAAGGCTTCACTCCTAGTCTACTTGTGTTTTTATCAGTTTCTACTATGTAACTAGCACTAGAGATAGAGAGATCTTTGCCCTCATAGATATATAAGGTTACATAATTATAGAACAGTGTAGAGAGTAATATAGTGGGGAAATAAATATCTGTTCTAGAAAGTAAATAGAACAGAATAAATTAGGTAGAAAAATATGCTAAAGATTATATGGTTAGAATTTCTTGGATGCCAGCATGAACAATTGCTTTCTGACCAAAATGACAATTAAAGAGGGGGTATTATCTTAAGATTCACCATTTGACTTATCCTATGAAATCACAGACTATTCAAACTTGAAAAAACAAAACAAAAACCTGTATTTCGCTCTTTTGTTTAAAATGTAAAAAAATGAGACCCAAATAGATGGAGTCTTGCCAAAAATCACACATAGGAACAAGAGGAAAGCCAGGAGTCTGAAGCTTGGATCAATGGCTACTGTTTGTTACCCTTAAAAAAAAAAAAAAAAAAAAAAGGCCAACTTCTTCAAGGATGTTCTTTGGGGTTAGTTAGTGAGTGTTCTCTCTACCCATAAGCCCCTGCCTTCATTTATTTGTTGGTTTCTCATTTATTCAGTCTAGACACACTGTTGTCAGTCGTAAAGCCTGAGTGCACTGTGAAGGCTTCCTGTTGTCAGCTGAGCTTCCTCATTCACTGCATCACAGACTGATAGAAGATGCTGCAGAGTCAGCCTCACCGCCATGAGCTGACTCTGCCATGCCATCCTCTCTTCTTTTCTCCTGCTGCTCTGAACAGCTGAGGTACAGGAAATGGAGGTGCTGAGTCTCAAGGTTTACTGGGCTTGTCTGCACTGCATCCAGCTTGCCAGACCATGTGGAAAGCTGGCATGCCGCTTCAGGTCCAGAAAGGAAAGGAGAGCTCCAGTCAGTTACCCATGCTTTTCTAAATCTCCAGTTAATTCCAGAGCTGTCATTAGCTTCTTGAAATTTTACCTTTTTTACATGTGGACTGATCGAGACAGAGAGAGCCAGTGATGTCCTTCTGATATAATTATATGGCAAGAGGGACATGCAACCAAATTAAATAAAATTAATTTCAAGCTTACATTCTGAGTTGGAGAAGCATTTGCACAATTACACAGTGTCAGCATGAGTCACTTATCCTGAATAGTTTTATTGTCATGACCCTGATTTGGAAGTCGCTACGCTTGCTGTACATGATAAACCTGAACCATGTTTTGCCCTGAAGTTTTAAAGAACTGTAATTTAAAACATTTATAACAAAACAATCTATGAGCAAATGCAATCTCCCTAAATTAGTTGCCTCTTTCAGCAGCATGATAAGTAATTCTTTCCAATATGATAACACTGAGGAGCTCTGGGAGTCTCTTTATTAAATAATAATCCTTCCTTATACAGGATTTTGGATGATCCTTGGGGAGAAAAAAACTGTTTACTAACTTAATCTTGAACAAAAGACACCATTTCTCTACTTTTGGTATCATTACTGCTGCATGAGTTTGCATGTGCAAACTTGCAGCTTTACATGCTTTAATACCTTTTTTCCATATGAAGCCATATTAAAAAAAAAACAAGTTTTATGGAATTTCATGAATTTTAGTTATCTAAGACTAAAAGCCTAGGCCACCCTCTTCCATCTCATGTTGTTATGTCTCTCACAGTATTTTATTTGTTTATGTAGTAAATTTTTATTCAGGGTGTACTATGTGCCAAGGGCTATTGTCGACACCAGGGACACATCAGTGGAAAACAAAACAGGAAAAGATCCCTGCCCTCATAAAGATTATATTTTATTAGGAGCATAGGGAGAAATAGACAACAAGCAATTACCCATAAGAATTTAAATAATTTAGATTATATAACATGCTTGAAACTAATTAAAGCTATAAATAGAAGAAAAAGTGGAGCAGATTAAGGAGGAAGTGGCTAGACTCCAGTAATATTAATTAGGAAACAAGGAGTCAAAAAAGATTATTGAAAAGGAGAGATTTGAGCCAAGACTTGAAGAAGGCAAGAGATTGAACCAAGCAGATAATCTGGGAAAAGATCATTTCAGGCCAAGGGATTAACTAAAGCAATGGTCCTAAGGGGTGACCTGGAGTGGTCAAGGAAACCCCTGGAGATCATTATTGATAAAGTCAAAAGATCATATTGAAGATGAGCTGTTTAAGATAAGGTGGTTGTTTACGGTCAGAGTAGGGCCTGTGGGCAGGTTATATAGGGCCTTATAGACTTTTGCAAGATATGTGGGTTTAATTCCAAATAGATTGGGAAGCCATTGCAGTTGTTTACATGAAGAAATTACATGGTTAGATCTAATTTGTTTCTAAAAGATTAGCCAGTCTGGTCTGTTTGAGGAGAATGGCAAGTCATGGCAAGGAGACAAGAAGGATATTATCGCCATAATGCAGAAGATATATGTGGTATCTGTGGTTGGCACAAAATGGCAGGTAGCAGTAGAAGTGGCAAAAGCTGTTCAGTTTTTGTACTTATTTTGAAGATAGAACCAGCAGAGAGAAGTTGAGGATGAATCTAAAAGATTTGGTCTGAACATCTGGAAGGATGGATTTGCTATCAGCCAAAAAAGATATGGCCACAGGATGAGCAGATTTTCAAGCTTGGTTTAGGAATTCAATATGGACATGTCAAGTTTAAGGAGAGTATTGAACACCCAACTATAGGATATGTAAAAGTCAGGAAATGAGTTAGGAGAAAGGTCTGGGGAGAAGATAGAATGTGGGAGTTGTTGATAAGTATTGGTATTTAAATTCTTGAGGACACACAACACTAAGGGAATAAGAACAGACAGAAAAGAGGGTGTAGATCCGAGCCTTGAGGCATTTTACTATTAAGAGGTTCAGTAAGGTATAAGAATTAGAAAAAGAGACCAAGAAGAAATGACCAGTGATGCAGGAGGAAAACCAAGATTGGGTGGTGTCTTGATGAGGAAAGTATTTTGGGGAGTGAGTGATGATGGTGTCAAATAATGTTGGAAGGTAAAATAAGCTGAAGATTGAGAATGACCACTGGATTTAGCAATATGGAGGTCACAGGTGGATTGTTGGCAGCAGTTTAAGTGGTGTGATGGTAATAAGATACTGACTGAGCGAAAAGTGATTTTCTTTCTTCCTTCCCTCCTTTCTTCCTTTTTTATTTTTTCTTTTCTTTTTTTCTTTTTTTTTTTTCCATCAAAGTGGGCTAAAAACCCAAACTCAGATGTTTATGGATGGTACAATTTTAATGAATCCCTTTGGGAATTTTGTTATTAAACACTGGGAAGATTTTTCATTTATTTGATCTGGTCCAAACATTCCAAAACTGGCATTCATTTTAATTATCCTCAGATGTAATCTGTGAACAAAATGTCCAAGGATACAGATAAGCATTTTAGAAAATCATTAACTTGTTTTAGGCCATTGCATTATACTTTCATACACTGATTATGGAGAAAAGGTATCAGTAACTTAATTTATTACATGTTGGCAATTTAATAGGAATCACATATTCTTCTCAAAATATACCCAGGTTTTAACTTGTTTGTTATGTATGCACAGCTTCCCTAATGAAATGGTAAACTCTTGGAAGACAACCAGACCTTCTACTCCTCTGTATTTTTAGTCCCTGTCCATATCCTGCACATAATAGGTGTGCAATAAACATTTATTGGTTTAATTTTCTATGTTCATGGTGCCTGATATTGCTCCTCTCTTATATATAAGCCTCACTCAGTTATAGAAGGATAATAATAGAAAATGATCAGAGAATAGTGCTTATATTGCTAGAAACTCTGGCCTTTAAAGACTTCACAATCTTTTTAGGGAGGGAATACAGATGTATATGACAAGTTCAATAGCAAGGTAAGAACAATATAAAGCAAAAATAAAAAATGGCCTTAAGATCAACGACCTGGAGTGCCTAGGTGGCTCAGTGGGTTTAGCCTCTGCCTTCGGCTCAGGTCATGATCCCAGGGTCTTGAGAGCCTGTCGGGAATCTCTGCTCAGCAGGGAGCCTGCTTGCACCTCTCTTTCTGCCTGTCTCTCTGCCTACTTGTGCTGTCAAATAAATAAATAAAATCTTAAAAAAAAAAAAAATCAGTGACCAAATGAAATCAATCCGTAGGTAATACATACGCAATACCTTTTGATAATTCTCACAATATTTCAATTTTTTTTCCATTGTTATTAAATTTGTTATGGTAACCTGTGATCAGTGATCTTTGATGTTACTATTGTAATTATTTGGAGGTACCTTGAACTATGTCCATATAAGATGGCAAACAATTATTCCTTAAATGTAGTGTGTTTTGACTTCTCCATCAACCGGCCATTGCCCCATCCCTTTCTCTCTCCTCAGTCTTCCCTATTCCTTGAAACACAACAATATTGAATTTAGGCCAATTAAAAACCCCACAGAGGCCTCAGGGTGTCCAAATGAGAGAAAGAGTCACATATCGTTCAGTTTAAATTAAAAGCTAGAAATGATTAAGCTTATTAGCAAGGAAGGCATGTCAAAAGCTGAGACAGGCTGAAAGCTAGGCGTCCTGTGCCAAACAGCCAAGGTGTGAATGCAAAAGAAAGGTTTTTGAAGGAAATTAAAAGTGCTACTCCAGTGAACACATGAATGATAAGAAAGTGAAACAGCCTTAATGCTGATAGAGAGAATGTTTTAGTGGTCTTTATCAAAGATCAAACCAGCCACAACATTCCCTCAAGCTGAAGCCTAATCCAGAGGAAGGCCCTAAAAACTCTCTTTAATTCTGTGAAAGCTGATAGAGGTGAGGAAGCTGCAGAAGAGAGGTTTGAAACTAGCTACACTAAACAACAGATGTTCACTGTAGATGAAATGGCCTTCTTTTGGAAAAAGATGCCAGGATTTTCATAGCTGGAAAGGAGAAGTCAATGCCTGACTTCAAAACTTCAAAAGGCAGACTCACTTATTATTGTTTAGGGGCCAATGCAGCTGTGACTTGAAGTTGAAGCAAATGCTCATTTACCATTCTGAAAACCCTAGGGCCCTTAAAAATGATGGTAAATCTACTCTGCCTGTGCTCTCTAAATGGACAAACAAAGCCTGAGTGACTGCACATCTATTTACAACATAGTTTACTGAATATTTGAAGCACACTACTGAGACCTACTGCTCAAGAAAAAAGATTTCCCTCAAAATATGACTACTCATTGACAATGTACCTGGTCCCCCAAGAGCTCTGATGGCCATGTACAATGAGATTAATATTGTATCCTTGCCTGCTAATACAGCATCCATTCTACAGCCCAAGGATCAAGGAGTAATTTCATCTTTCAACTCTTATTATTTAAGAAATAAATTTCATAAGGCTATAGCTGCCATAGATAGGGATTCCTCTGATGGACCTGAGCAAAATAAGCTGAAAACCTTCTGTAAAGGATTTACCATCCTAGAAGGCATAAAGAACATCTGTGATTCTTGGGAAGAAGTCAAAATATCAGTATGAACAGGAGTTTAGAAGGAATTGATTTCAACCCTCATGGATGACTTTGAGGGGTTTAAGACTAAAGTGGAAGAACTGTTAGCAGATGTGGTGGAAATAGCAAGACGAGAATTAGAAGTGGAACCTGAAGATGTGACTGAATTGCTACATTCTCATGATAACCTTGGAACAAAGAGTTGATTGAGAAAAGAAAGTGGTTACTTGAGATGGAATCAGCTCCTGGTGAAGATGCTGTGAAGATTGTTGAAATGATAACAAAGAGTTTAGGATATCAAATAAACTTAGTTGACAAGGCAGTAGCAAGAGTTGAAAAGATTGCCTCCAACTTTGAAAGTTCTCCTGTGCATAAAATGCTATCAAACAGCATTGCATGCTATAGAGAAATCATTCATGAAAAGGGGAGTTGATTGATGTGGCAATTTGTTGTTGTCTTACTAAGAAATTGCCACAGCCTCCTCAGTCTTGCTGTGTAGTTCTGGATTGGGGTAAGAATTTTGGTAGTGTATGGGTATGTCCAGAAGAGATGGTTGAGAATACAAGTGTAGGAGGTGGGGAGAAGTTTACTGTCCACTCACCCAAATTTTCATGCAAGTGTCATGCACTAAGAATAAACATCTATAGCAATGAGTAGAGGAAAGAATCTACAGCTGCAGATTGCTTCTGTGCACTAGGGACAAGGAGGGGGTCATGGAATTGAATATAAATATGGGAACCTGTGTGTAACTAATGCACACTGATTTATGGGTTGTCTTTACCTCTGGAAAAGAAGAGGTGGGGAAGGGGATTTTACCAGAATCATCAATGTTTAAAGAAAAATCTTAAGAAAATAGGAAAAATGTTACTATCTGTCAAATATAGGTAGTGATTACCTTTTTGCTTTAGGTTAAGTTCTGTTCTGCTTGAAATATTTCATGTGTATTTTTTAAACAAGGGTCAGAAAATTTAGGGTAAAAACCTTGTTAGATAAAGAAGAGAGTTTTCAAGTATTTTAAAATACTAGTTTACTTCCAAGTAAATTTAAGCTTGGATCTCACTGTTCACCTTATAACTTTCTCTTTAATACAAGAAATTGAAAATGAGTTAAGTCAATCAGACCGAGACCATTTAGAAAGGACATGTTTGCTATTAATCTTTTTAAAAGGAGTATTTGTTTTAAATTAAGTTAGTGACATCATTGCCTTTTTTCATTTTATGAATGTAGGATTCTTCTTCAGGAAAAATATTCAAAAAGTTCTAAATCTGCTGTGGTTAGCAGCATAGTTACAGTTCTGAAATGTTCATGGATTTCTCCCGTTTCTTTATTTGTTTGCCCCAGTTCATGAACTCAGACCTTTCTCTAAAATATTTTGCTTCTGAGAAACTTATTCTGATATTCTCATCACCTGAGGGACCAGACCCTCAGAAAGCTTTCCTTACATGGTTCGGAGTGATAAGTTTCCACAGAAAAAGCAACATCAAACATTGATCTGCTTGCGCAAAGTGATTCTACCAGTTATGTGGCATTTGGTGCATCCTGTAAATTGATGCAAACTTCATTAAAGAAAATGACAGATGGCATATGGCAGCAGGCAAAATGCCAGTTCACTTGATGAATTCTACCTTGTACTAGTCCAAGATAAACAATGTTTTTAATCACTTTGCAAAAACTCTGTCGCATTGATTCAGCTAGGTGACCAGGTGATTATAATTGTGTAGCTAGTTCCTTGTTAGCTTAAAAATAAATAAATAAAAGGGGGCAACAGATAGGCATTTGGCTTGGGTTTATATTGCAAGACAGATGGCCTAATGAGATTTTTTTGACCCTATACTACCATGATGAGGTCTCTACCTGTATGGCATTACAAGAGACTGACCACAGAGTCCTGGTTATATTCTCCTCTTGAGTTGTTTGGTGTATTACTTTGAGAATTGGAAGGCCTGAGAGTGCAAAAACTGATTATGAGATTTTTTTTTTTCCTTACTTGACAAGATTAACAAGGATATGTGAGGCAGATGCCTTTTTATGGGCCGGCTGCAGACAGGTTTCAATCACAGTCAGATTGTGTTGCTTTCCTTTTGAAGGTGGGCATCTAACAAAATTGAATTTTAAGGGGGTAATTACAGTCTTATTAGATTCTGAGGTTCACACCATGATACTTTTTTTTTTTTTTAACAAAATTAAAGAAAAATCTCTATCCATCAGATCTTATAGTAGTGTGCTTTTCTGGTCAATTTTACCTCCAGAACATGTTCTGATAAATATATTTTTAATGATCCCCAATTAGAGGTTCAGATATAAATAATGACATCAAAATAAAAATGATCTCTACTTATAGAAAGTAGGACTAGAGTTTAGCTTCAGCACATGGAATTTATATAGTTAACTTCATATCAGGCTTCTTTCCAAGCTATAGAAATTGCCTCTGGCTAATTTAAATGAAGAATGTGGAAAGGTGTTCACTGACTGGGCAGAAATACAGGAGAACCAAGTGAAATCTGGGTTCCCAAACAGGGTAGTAAGACCCACAGCCTACTTCAAGCTATAGTCATGGTCTTATAGGGCACAAAACTGCTGGCTCTACCTCCAATGAGCCCATGCTTTTGGCTGCACTGGGATTTCCATACTGCTAAAGAATTTCTCAGCTGTCCTTGCATCTTTCCACCATCCTCCAGAGCTTCAAAGTCCTAAGTGGGAGTCTTTGATTCGCTGAGTTTAGGCCACATGCCAATTCTCTGGTTGTCTGGCCCTTTAGCTTCTTAATGAGAAGTGAAGCCTTTCTCCCACCAGAGCCTGGGCAGTGGAAGATCTCTCTCAGTTAGGCAGGGAGTTCTGTTGCTGGATGTCTGGAGAACAAGAGCAGACAGGAGCCAGCAGAGGGGCATGCCAGCAAAATTTCTCTCTTGAATCATGACCTTTTTTTCTAGTTTATTTCTCTCTCTTTCTTTTTTTAAGATTTTATTTCTTTTTTTGAGGGAAAGAGAGGGCACAGGTGCAAGCAGGGGGAGGGGCAGAAGGAGAGGGAAAAGGGGAGAATCTCAAGCAGACTCCTGCTAAATGAAGACTGTGCAGGGCTCTATCTCACAACTTGGAGATCATGACCTGAGCCAAAACCAGAGTCCAACAGTCAACCAACTGAGCAACCCAGATGCCCCTCTCTTTCTTTTTGATAACCATAAACATGTGAAGTAAAAAATACTATTGTAATATCCCTAACCCCAACACTTTGTTATGGATGCAACTTTTTATCCCAGGACTTTTCCTACTATATCAAAGACACAATTGCTGTTCTCAACATGCATACCAACCTTCCTTTTGTGCACACATGTCTGATATTTCCAAGTTTAAGAGAAGGCAGATATTTCCCTTATGTCTCAATCCTATGTTTAAATCAGCATCATTTCCTTCTGCTTATTTTACCACGATTTTCACAATGACTAAATATTTTCTGAGGATTTCTGTATTAGTTTGCTAGGGCTGCCACAACAAAGTACTACAAACTAAGTAGCTAAACAATAGCAATTTATAGTTTCACACTTCTGGAGGCTAGAAGTCTGAGATTAAACTTCTGGCAAGGTTTGTTTCTTCCAAGGGCTCTGCTGAAGAATAGTTCATATCTCTCTTCTTAAGTTTCTGGCAACTTGGTGTTTCTTGACTTGTGGAAGCATCACCCGATCATTGTTCTCATCTTCACATGGTGTTCTTATATGGTGTTCTGGCTGCACATCTGTGTCCAAATCTCTCTTTTATAAGAACATCAGTCATACTGGATTAGGACTCATCCTAATGACTTTTCTTATAATTTGATTACCTCTTCAAGTTTAGGATTCCAACATACTACTTTGGGGACACAATTCAACCTATAATAACTACTTAAATAGCTGCCTCTTCAATGTGATTTTTTTGGAATAGCGAATCCTTTGTGGATTAAGTTTTTTTTTTAACCAAAGAATATATAAGTAGGCATGCCAAGCATATAACTTGGCTGACCATTGAAGATTATAGACATACATCTGAATTCTATCGCTGAAACTGGCAGAATGATTTGTTGAGGAAAATCAAGGAATTACTAGGTGCCTGCTAGAAGTTTGTCATTTAAAAAATATCTTTTCGAATAACCCACTTTTGGTTCTGTTGTTTTCTCTCTTGTTATTCTATTCTTTGTTTCATTTAGTTCTGCTAAAATCTCTGTTGTTTCTTTTATCTTGTTTGCTTTGCATTTATTTTGCTCTTCTTTTCTAGTTTCTTTCAGATCTTCTTGGTGGATGTGCTCGGAAGTACTAGAAAATTTAAACCAATTCTGATTTCTTTCAATGTTGCATTAATTATCAGTGAAATACAAGTATAATAACCTGAAGGCAGATTTAATGGAAACTTTATTTAAATGAATACTTTAGATCTCCTGCAAGAAAACATTTTACTGTATATATGGATATAGTCAAAAACATCTTTAACAACAAGAACATTTAGATTCAAATATTTTTATCGTATCCTTTCAACTTTCTTTCTAAGGGCTCTGATGGAAAGTAGGATTATTTGATGTAAAAATGTTTTAATTTTTGCTTATTATTAGGTGTATTAAATGCTACTGCATTTGAAAAAATGCTTAAGTTACTATTCAGTATTAGATGAAGTGTTTCAATTTTGTTTTAAAAAAAAAGAAATAGTCTTTGTAAATGAAAAGCTATAAATACAGAATAGCTATAAATACAGAACTCCTGTAATCCATCAGTGCAGACCAGTTGTTTTTACTTTCCAGTGAACTGGTAAAAAGGACACTTCATGACTTTTTTTTGTCTTTCCCTTATATATTCTAGTTCATATCAATGAAACAAAATTAAAAACAAACAAACCAACAAAATAGTCTTAAAAGCAGGTACAATCCTAACTTGTTGCAGTTAATACAACAACAACAACAACACAAATTGGTGTGAAGTCCTTGAAAAGTTTTATGATACATTCTATTAGGTTATAACTTCTTATTTGCAATTTCCTGAATTTTTTTTTTTCAAATGCTGTATAGTTCAAGTATTGGAAATTATCTAAATGCATGAGTTTGGTCATAAGAACTTATAGATTATAATAGGTAGTGTATTTAAAATGTCCTTTGTGTTCTTTTTTTTTTTTTTTAATCTCAAATCAGCCAAAGAAAATCAATATCATGACAAGTTTAGGTGACTTAAAATAAGGGTACCAAAAAGAAAACCAGAATATACACTTGCAATAGTTTCTCTAGCCTCATTTGCCTTGAGACAGGGGAATGACTATCTTGAAAACTTAAAGTTTATTACATTTATTTATTTATTTATTATTATATTTATTACTATATATTGTGTGTCTTTCAGTTTTCATTGCCTTTTGCTTCATTTGATTGTTGCAGAAAGTGGAAAAGGTCCTCTCAGAAATGTAATAGGAAATGGAAAATGTAATTTTCAAGCATATGTTGAAACTCTCACACAGAACTGGTATAAAATTTATACACTGAAACTCATTCTAAACAGTCAATAGTAGGTAAATATGTTCTTGAAAGGATTGTTTTAAAACCAACTGTAATACTTGAAATAACTAACATTTTACATGTGCTAGAAGCTTCTAATTCAACAGAAAAATTGAAGGCCCTTTCATGTAAAAAAGAAATATGCATTTGCCATGTAAAATATTAACTTCTAGTTGTTTTAGGAATAGATTTTTTTTAAATCAAATTTTCCTAAAGCAGCTATAATTGTGCATATTTGTTTGTTTTAATTTTTGAAATTTGTGGCTGTGAGTTAAATTTTAAGTAAAGAGGATCCCCATTTTACCTTTCATTTATTCTTTAAGTCAGACCTGGCAAGTGGGCAGCAGATATTAGGTCAGTCACTTCGTTCCTTGTCTTGCTGATGCAAAAGGGTAAATATTTCAAAGTGGAGCAAGAGTTGGCATCAGAGAAACCATGTTCAGTATTCTTTTTAAATAGTCTTCATATAGCATTCTTGTAGAAGACTAGTCTTTGTCCTTCCCACACCATAAGGTTGAAAAAGTGACCTTTTCCCGAGAGCTCAAAGTCAAATCAGTCCTATAAGTCAGTCTGGGGGAAGTGAGAGTAAGTTTGTGGTCAGGGTGGCCAAAGACCTAACATCTAAGAAGACAGCAGAGGGAGCATGGTTAGGACATGCTGGAAAAGGTTGAAAAAGTAGGGACGTTGCATCCACAAGGCCACAGTAGTGACTTTAAGGGAAGAATGTGCTTTTAAACCTGTTTAAAAACAGAGTTGAACTTTGAGAGCAAAAGCTGGGAGGGACGCAAGGAATACCACAAGCTCAACATGAGGGAAATCAAACACGGTATACATAAATGGAAGTTCAAAGGCTTCAGAGGAGAAAGAAACATGAAAGGTAAATACAGAGGACACTATGTACAAAATAACAGAAGGAATAAAATAGGGTAAGATTAGAGGTCACTTTTTTGCTCTTCTGCCAGCAAAACCCACACAGGAAAAGATGTGAACTATAAGTAAGAGAGGAGACATCTGAAGGATTCCTATAAGATTCATTTAAATAAGACAAAATAGTAAGGAACTTTAATACCCCACTTACATCAATGGACAGATAATCCAAACAGAAAATCAACAAGGAAACAGTGGCTTTGAATGACGCATTGGACCAGATGGATGTAACAGACATAATCAGAACATTCCATTCTAAAACAGCAGAATACACGTTCTTTTTAAGTGCACATGGAGCGTTCTCCAGAATAGATGAAATATTAGGTCACAAAATGAGTCTTAAGAAATTCAGAAAGACTGAAGTCATTCCATGTGTCTTTTCTGCCCACAACACTATGAAACTAGAAATCAACCACAAGAAAAATCTGGAAAGACCACAAGTACATGGAGGTTAAATAACATATGACCAAACAATGAGTGGGTCAACGAAGAAATTAAAAAAATATATATATGTGAAGACAAATGAAAAATGAAAACACAAGGGTCCAAATCTTTGGGATACAACAAAAGTGGTTCTAAGAGGGAAGTAAGTGGTTCTAAGAGGGAAAGGAAGCAATACAGGCCTACCTCAAGAAGCAAGAAAGATCTCATATAAACAACCTAACCTTACCTCTAAAGGAGCTAGTAAAAGAAGAACAAACAAAACCCAAAAACAGTAGAATGAAGAAAATAACAAAGTTTAAAGCAGAAATAAATGAATTAGAAGCTAAAAAGCAGTGGAATACAAAATGAAACCAGGAGTTGCTACTTTATGAAAATCAACAAAAATGATAAACCTTTAGCTAGCATCATAAAACAGAGAGTGAGAGAGGAAAAGAGAGAGGAAGAAGACTCAAATAAACAAAACTGGGAACAAAAGAGGAACAATAACAATCAACACCACAGAATTACAAAGGATTATAAGAGAATATTATGAAAACTTATATTCCAATAATTTGGACAATGTAGAAGAAATAGATGCTAAGGAAATGTTGAAAAACAAAAATAAAGCTGGTGGCATCACGTTACCTGATATCAAGCTTTATTACAAAGCTGTGATCACCAAGACAGCATGGTACTGGCATAAAAACAGATGCATAGACCAGTGGAACAGAGTAGAGATTTCAGATATGGACCCTCAACTCTATGGTCAATTACTCTTCAACAAAACAGGAAAAAATATACAGTGGAAAAAATAGATATACTTCTAGAAACATATAAAATATCAAAATTGAATTAGGAATCAATGGAAAATTTGAAGACAAAAATCACCAGCAATGAAATTGAATCAGTAATATAAAAACTCCCAACAAACGAAAGTCCAGGACCAGATGGTTTCATAAGTGAATTCTACCAAATATTTACAGAAGTGTTAATACCTATTCTTTCAAACTATTCCAAAAAAATAGAAGGGGAAGGAAAACTTCCAATTTCATTCTATGAGGCCTGCATTACCCTGATACCAAAACTAGATAAAGATATTAAAAAAAAAGAAAACTACAGGTCGGTATCTCTGATGAACATAGATGTAAAAATCTTCAACAAAATATTAGCAAACTGAATACAATATGTTAAAAAACTCATTCATCATGATCAAGTGGAATTTATTCGCAGGATACAAAGGTCATTCAGTAATCACAAATCAATCAATGTGATACATCATATTAACAAGAGAAAGGATAAAAACCATATGATCATATCAATAGCTGAAGAAAAAGCATTGACAAAATACAACATCCATTCATGATAAAAACTCTCAACAAAGTAGGTTCAGAGAGAACATATCTCAACATAATAAGGGCCATATATGAAAAACCTATAGCTAACATCTTAGTTAATGGTGAAAAACTGATAATATTTCCCCTAAGACCAGGTCTTTGAATAAAAGACCACTTTTATTCAACATGGTACTAGAAGTCCTAGCCACAGCAATAGGACAAGAAAAAGGAGTAAGTGTCATCCAAATTGTTAAGGATAAAGCAAAACTTTCACTTTTTGCAGATAAAGTCATATTATATATAGAAAACCCTAAGCACTTCACCAAAAAACTGCTAGAACTGACACATGAATTCAGTAAGGTCACAGGATGCAGAATCAATATACAGAAATCTTTGCATTTCTGTACACTACTAATAATAATGAATCAACAGAAGGAGGAATCAAGAAAGCAATCCCATTTACAGTTGTACCCAAAATAATGACGTATCTAGGAATAAACCTAACCAAGGAGGTGAAAGACCTAAACTCTGAGAACTATAAAATATTAATGAAAGAAATAAAAGACAATACAAACAAATGGAAAGATATTCCATTCTAATGGATTAGAGAAAGAAATACTGTTAAAATGTCTATATTACCCAAAGCAGTCTATAGATTTAATGCAATCCCTATCAAAATACCAAGAACATTTTTCATAGAACTAGAATGAATAATACTAAAATTTGTATCTGTATTGTAAACTCAAAGTGGATTAAAGACCTAAGTGTGAGACCTGAAACCATAAAAATCCTAAAAGAGCACAGGCAATAATTTCTCTTACATTGACTGTGATAACATTTTTCTAGAAATGTCTCCTGAGGCAAGGGAAATAAAAGGAAAAATGAACCATTGGAACTACATCAAATAAAAAGCTTCTGCACAGTGAAGGAAACAACCAACAAAACTAAAAGACAGCCTAGTGAATGGGAGAAGATATTTGCAAATGACATATCCAATAAAAGATTAGTATCCAAAATATATAAAGGACTTATACAACTCAACACGCAAAAAACAAATAATCCAATTAAAAAATAGGCAGAAGTCATGAACAGACATTTCTCCAAAAAAGACATACAGGTAGCCAACAGACACATAAAAAGATGTTCAATGTCATTTGTCATCAGGGAAATGCAATCAAAACTAAAATGAGATAACACCTCACACCTGTCAAAATGGCTAAAATAAAAAACACAAGAATCAATAAGTGTTGGTGAGGATGTGAAGAAAAAGGAATCCTCTTCGTTGTTGGTAGGAATGCAAACTGGTGCTGGCACTGTGGAAAACAGTATGTTATGGCGCTTCCTCAAAAAATAAAAAATAAAGCTACTATATGATCCGGTAATCACACTACTAGGTATTTACCCAAAGAATGCAAAAACGTTAATTTGAAAGAATATCTGCCTCCATGTGTTCATTGTAGCATTATGTACAATAGCCAAATTATGGAAGCAGCCCAAGTGTCCCTTGATAGATGAAAAGATAAAGAAGATGTGGTATGTATAGATCTACGTATAGATAGATAGATAGATAGATTGTATGGTGTGCATATAATATTATTCAACTATAGAAAGAATGAAATTTTGCCATTTGCAACCACATGGATGGAGCTAAAGAGTATAATACTGAGGGAACTAAGACAGTTAGAGAAAGACAAATAATATATGATTTCACTCACATGTGGAATTTAAGAAACAAACAAATGACAAAGGAAATAAAAAGAGAGAGAAAGAGACAAACCAAGAAATAGACTCTTAATTATAGAGAACAAACTGCTGGTTATCAGAAGGAAAGTGGGTGGGCGGATGAGTGAAATAGGGGATAGAGATTAAGGAGTGCACTTACCATGATGAACACTGAGTAATGTATAGAATCATTGAATCACTCTATTGTATACTTGAAATTAATATAACACTGCATGTTAACTATATTGGGTTGCAGAGTTGGCTTTTGAATGAAATTCAGTGTGCATTTTGTAACCTGGCATCAATTGTTTTTGGATAGAGTCAAATTTTGCTAAGCATGGATTTCTTTCTATATTTTACTTGTTTTCTAATCTCTGTGGTTTATGTGACTCATTCATATAAAAATAGGAAACACCAGAATGTATTTTATCATATAATTGGCATTATTCACTGAATTTATTCTCATAAAATAATTTTTATGAGAGAACTAAAAATGGGACATTGCTCTGACAAATGACTGTGCCTAAGTAGAATATTATGTTCAGGGTATGATTAGAACATATTTGTAGGTGTATATCTGCATACACATTTAAATTAACATGTATGTACTGATGTGTCAGTGTATACAACTAAAGAAAATTCTGTAGAATTGCACTCCACAACAATAGAGCTAAATTCATAATTTGTTTGCTGTATAATGGTCTTTGAAATTATCTGTTTTCAAATTTTGTCAATGTCATTTAATATCTGGATGACCCTTAAGCAGACTCTTCAATCTCTTTAAACTTTGCTCACTTTTCATATACAGTAGGAATACTAACAGCTATTAATCAGACTGGGTGATTGTAAATGATAAAATGAGTATATATAAAACATTTAGCATAGGATGTGGCACATAGTGTTCAGTTGTATACATTATGCATAATTAGGCCTAAAAAGTTTGACATACCCTCCAGAGCCCCCATAACATATATAAAAATAAATGCAGGTGAACACAAAAATAAATAGTAAATATGCTAGGTACTGAGATTGACTAGGTTCATTCATTTATTCATTCCTTAAGCAAACACTGTTAGACCCTCAATGTGTACAAGCTCTGAGCCATGAACACAGAGCACAAAAATTTCCAAGACAGTTCTATCATTGTTCAAGCTTTTACCACCTGATTATGAGGACTCTAACAGTCATAATACAAGGTGACATTTGTATAGGAGAAATACCAAAGAGAGATATATAGTTTTAAAATAAGGAAAACCATTTCTTAGAAGGAAATCATTCAAAAAAGTGTTTTGGACATTTAAAACTCCAAGGCTCTTGAAACCAGAATTTCAAGAAGTAGATAGGGGGAAGAGAGGCATTCCATTCAGAAAGAAGAACACGAACATTCCATTGAGAAAGATGAAGAGAGGCAGGAAAAAGCACAGGACATATTCAGGTAAAATTGAGAAATAGCAGAGAAGAGTATTGTGAAGTCAGATTGGATAGTCAAGGTGTCACTGCCATTCTAAAGAATTGGACTTTATTCTGTAAGCAAAGAGTGAGAAGATCAAAGGTGAGAAAGGAGAAGAGTTTTGAGCAGTAAAATGACTTCTATGACCTTGAATATTTTACTTGACCTTTCCACGACCCCTTTTTCTCCCCTAGACAGCAAATGAATGGAACGAGGATTCTCCCTTACCCTGACACTCTAGGAGACTTCCCTGAATATTACATCCTCGAGAGTCACTAATGTTCTACAACTTTTGTGACATCCTTATTCTGTTTATTGGACTCACCCCAGTGATGTTTACCTGGACTCTACCCCCATACAATTGTCATAACACTCAGACTCTGGATTTTGATCTCTGCTGGTCTCCCTTTCATCCCTTGTGATGGGGACATGAGATGCAGTTCATTTATTCATAGAAGCATCCTGCCTGCCAGATGCCCAGCTTCTGACTCACTCCATTGGCTGTGTCTCTGAATTCTTCCTTGGGCCTCTTCCAATCCTCACCTCACTTCTTCTTCCCTTTATTTCACTTTCTCCATATTGTTTTTCTCCTGGTTTTTTGGTGTGTGTGTGTATGTGCATGTGTTTCTCACCTGGTACTTCTATGGTTCTGAAAGAATGGAAGTGAAAATATTATCAAAGAGAAACAAATAGGCAAGAATTACTGGTGAAAGTAATGCCTTTATAAAGAATAAAATATTGTTTATCACCATATCTACAATATAGTTGGGGTTTGGGGCAATTCCCCCTTTTTCCTTTTTTGAGTTGTAAGGATAGTTATGCCTACATTTTGGTCAAGTCAGCAGTAGCAATGACCTGGTTTTTATGTAACATTTCCTAATAGCTTAGTTCTCTTTTGGT
Organism: Neogale vison; assembly: GCF_020171115.1. Classification (NCBI taxonomy): domain Eukaryota; kingdom Metazoa; phylum Chordata; class Mammalia; order Carnivora; family Mustelidae; genus Neogale; species Neogale vison. The sequence continues at coordinate 40,139,118 of NC_058098.1, forward strand.
GAATAGAATTTTGCAGAGATATCAGACAGTCTACTAGGAAAATTATTTTTTTCATTGAGAATAAATAAATATATAGTATGCCAAAATATCATTCAATAATTCTCTTTAAAACTAACATCCAGACCTATAATACTAAACACACACACACACACACACACAGCTCAGCATATTTTCTCATATTGTCTCCAAGTATGTTATACTTCTTTCATAAGTCTTCTTAAGACTTAAAACTGCTCTTTTAATTCAGACTATTCTGCAAAGTTTTTAGCCCCAATGTCTTATCATAGGCTGCAGTATTTGATAATTAATTCTGTGAACACTTTTGGAGTGCTGTGGGGAAGAAATGGATTAAGGTTCTGTTTCTGCCACTGCAAAGTCTATAGAAAAGGAGGCTAACACATAAATACATAGTTGTATATAATGTGTAAGTGCTAGAATGGAGCTAAATACATGGTCCAGAAAGGAGTGATCAGTTTCAGTTGCTCGAGAGTATAGGGGGTGTGGAGGTGTCATTGAGAAGTTGATTCTCAAACTAGGTCTTCAGTTTGCTGGATCAGAAAGTGGAAAAAGAATAACAGAAGCACAAAGTATAGAGAACAAAGAGAAAGAAGGGATATAGGAGATAGTACAAAATTAAGTATGACCTGAACATGGGTCTGAGGTTATATGTAGTGAGAAATGGGAGAGATTGGGAGGGGCTAAATGACAAATGGTTTTGTCTATCTGAAAGAAAAAAAAGGTGGGGATTAGATCTTGACTGTTGATTTCCAATGGTTTATTGTTCTGCTTTTGTTTTGCGTTTTGGTCATTATTTTGGGAGCACTGTCCCCTCTAGGAATCTGCTGAAAGAAAGCTCCAAGAGTTCTCCCAAGAAAACCATGCACACATAGTCACTTTTCCATATAAGTATATCTATAAATTTGGAACCCACACTACAAGCCACTGTTTAAGTTCCCTAGAAACCATTTTAAGTCATTGAGCAGGAGAACAGCATGATCAAGTGTATCTTCAGAGAGGGAACACTTGCAGGAATGTGGAGAATGTGCTGGAATAGATGAGACTCCTATTAGGGAATTTAGGGATTTATTGCAATGTTTCAGCCAAGAGATGAAGGTCTGCAGTCAGATGGCAGCAAATATTTGTTTTTAATTTGCCTCCTGTGTTGTATGTGTCAATCCGCCTATTGAGGAAAACTCTGCAAGAGTCAAGTGGGTGAATGGTGGTGTCATTTACTGCACAAGTGATTTCAGATCTAAGTGCAGCTTCGTGAGGAAGAGTGAGGAATTCAGTGGGGCTGATGAATTTGTAGTGCCTGTAGGTTTTGGGTTAGCACATCAAAGCGAAATTAGTGTTGAAGATTATTTTTTTTAAAGATTTTATTTTATTTATTGGACAGAGAGAGATCATAAGTGGGCAGAGAGGCAGGCTGAGAGAGGGGGAAGCAGGCTCCCTGCTGAGCAGAAAGCCTGATGCGGGGCTCCATCCCAGAACCCTGAGATCAGGACCTGAGTCGAGGGCAGGGGCTTAACCCACTGAACCACCCAAAAAACATAAAAATATGTTTTAATATTCTGGATGAGAGGTGTATAGAAAGATATATATTATTTAGAAGCCGTGGATTTTGATGCCGTAAGGGAATGAGACCTCATCCGCAAAAGGGCAAACATTAAGAAGAGCCGAAGGTGTCCGTGGGAGGTTTGGTGGGGCCCGTGTGCCTCAGGAATTTCAGCCTTAACTCTTCTTAACTATTGTTTCCTTTAGGGACCAGCTGGGCGAATGCTTAAGTCACTTAGAGAAAAGGATTTCTCTCTAACAGTGAGAACCTGCCCAGAGCATTAAGACCAATTAAATAAAAGAATGGAGAAGATGATAAATTTTAAGGAACCATCTGTTGGGTGATGTTAGGTCACATGCTTGATGTTCATAAAGCTAACAGGCCTATCTTCTGGTTCAAGCTGCCGGAGGTTGAGTAAATTATTACTTGGATTAAAAATCGGACTTTGACACTGGCTGACACTGAGCTCTGAAGTTTCTCCATCTGTAAAATGGGAATAAACACATCTACTTCGTAGGGACAAGCAGAGGAAGTGAGATAACCCATATACAACACCTGCTATATTTCCTATGCACAGGAATTGTATAATAAGTAGTTTGGCCTGGAATTTCTTCTTATACATCTTCCCTAAAATTTCCTAAGAAACATCCAGTTCTACCTGTGAACAAGGTACTTTGATTCTCAAAGCTGCTATTGCTTTTAACCCTATCTGAAAAGAGAGGAATTTGAAAAGCTTCGTTTTAGAACTACATTTTTTGTTTTTTCTTTTTTCTTTTTCCTCAGTGACTTGTGGCTAGGGGATAAAACACAATATTGTATTGTGGTCACTTTAGAAAACCTGCTATCTTCAGGAATAAAAAAGTAATTACATTTTCTTGGACTAACTAATATCTGAGTATCTAATACAGTGACAGCTCAAATGTAGAGTCTTGGTTATGTATTATTTTCTTGAGAGTGTCTGGAATTTTAACCAGATCATGCTAATGAAAATCACTTAGCCTCATCAAAGTCCTACCGATCTCTTCTCTGTACTTTGAGATTATTAAATGAAACTCTCTTTGGAGTGTGTTTGAGTTAGAAGGGGATACCTTGGAGGTCATTTAATCTAGCTACTTCATTTTATGGGCCACAGACTATTCATTTTAAGTTTGGTGTACTCAAGCAGGGATGATCACATTTTCTCTTCTATTCTTTTAGTTAAAAAAATCTTGGCCAGGTACTTCTTGCTTTCATATTAATATAGAGCCCAGATTGTAGGGAGAATTGGCAACTTGAATTGGAGAAGGGAGATTGGGGAGCAGAATTACAGTGTATTATATGGTACTTCAGCCCCTCGAGGGAGCTGTAATTAATGTGTGCAAGGAAAACACTTCAAGGAAACTAATTTAAAGAACATACTGAAACAATTTTCCCCTGCCTTTCCAAAGTAAATAAAGAAAAAAAAAATCACCATCAAGCTTTGAGGAAGCATGAAGGATTCTAGCAGAAAGGAAATTTATTGAGAGACCAAGGAGAGACTAGTAATAATAGCTGGTTAGAACGTAAAGCCCCTTTTAAATTTAGGTTTCCTCTACCATTTGTCAGAGTTCTATGGTCCCCGATCCATTCATTATGCATTTCACATGCGTGTCACTCTAATTATGGGTCAGACTTTGGTTACAGCCCACTGACTGCTCTTTCTTTATATCTTGATAACTCCATTCTTTATACCAGTTGATATCCCACTAGCCTTTCCTCCCTTCCTCCTCCTTACCCTTTTTAAAATCCTAAGCTTGTTAGGTGACTTCAGAGTTTAGAATGTCTTGTGAGTACATGTCACTTGATGTGAATGCTAGGAGTTCCCTAGAACAAAGGCTTTTCAACTTTCTGTCTACAATACATCAGAAGAAATTCATTACATCCACCCAGTACACACATTCATATGTAATTGGAATTTAAAGTTTCATGAAAAAAAAAAAAAAAAAACCATGTGTGATGTCCTCTGATACTTTTACTTCTCTTCAACTCTATTTCATTTATTTAAAAAAAAAAATACAGGTCAGGATTCAGGGAAGATCATTTCTTCCTCAGTTCTAGTTGCAATGTACTTCATGAAATGAGGTCTTCAGGTCGTCTACAACAAATTGGTGTGTCTGGGCCTGAACTTTACCCCAGGCCCACTGAATCAGGGTCCATCCCAGCAGGTTCTACAGGTAAACCCTGTAGCACGTTCTACAGGTAATTCCCAGGTATGGTTTTAAAGTTTAAACACCATCTCTGGATTTAACTACTCACGGGACGTTTTCTCCTTTGCCAGTTGACTTTTTTTTTTTTCTTCCTCTTTGGTGTAACTATCCATAGCTCTAGATTGCTGAACAAGGAGAATTATAGGTCAGATCAAACGGAACCAGAAACTTTGAATAGCTAATAAGAATAATATGTCAGAAGAGAAAGAATAACATGTCAAATTATATTCTAAGTACATTATATGAATTAAATAACATGCTATTTTGTGCACTATATTTGTCCCTGAAATTCTTGGGTTATTCCAGTAACCCACAATTTGCAGTAGGAAGATAAATTAGGAGGTGGTTATGATTCCATCTCTTGCCTTTGGCTTTGGTAACTTGATAATTCCTCCATCTGTCCCTCAGCCTTGAGGAGGGAGGACAGCAGCTTTCTGCTGTTGCTGTCTCTAATGTTGACTCATTGTCTTCTATTAGGTTATTATCGCTCCTATCACCTCAATAACCAATTTCTTCCATACTTAAAACCTACATTTTCAAAATATAATTCAAAAACTTCAAATACAGCAAACCCAATACTTAGCGACTATGTCATATAACACATGGGGTAATAGATTACTAAATTCATTACATGTAAATATTTAAACAATTCTAACCAATGCATGACACAAAGGGTTACTTTATATGGTCAGAGCTAAATGGCCTTCACAAGCCATTACTAAGGAGGCTTTGCCAAGTTTCCTGCTGGGGCATGCCAACCAGTCTTCAAGGGAGTCTTCTATCATTTCCCACCCTGAGATGCCAATGCAGAGGGAGACCGATAGGGAAGAAATGAATTCTGAACTTTGTAACGTTGGAGGCTATAACCTTAAAGCTAAATTGTGACTATTGGACAAGCAGGGAAGCAGGACATATGTGAAGGCCAGAAAGCAAGAAAGACAATGACGTCTTCAAAAGCTAGTGCTGGGTGAAAGGAGAAATAATGCAAGACAAGGAAAGACTGTATCGAATTGAGTAGTCGTTTACAAGCTTATAAATTCAGGTTTGCTTTCCTTTCACCCTATACTCCGTTGTCTATGAAAGAGACCTGTCATGGCAGGGGCTCCATCTGTGCCCCCGGGTGAGCAAACGTGCAGGAGACATATTCCAGCTCCTCAGATGGCTTGAGCCTTGCTGTTGGCTCCAGCACATGAAGTGCCTACAGCTAATCAGCAGCATGAGAGCCCAGTTCAGTTAGGGAACAAAGATGAAAGTGAAGGTTGCAGGGTTGTGCTGGCTATGAGAGTAAAGATAATAAGTATGTGGTGTGTCTTTTGGGGGAGGGTGGGATGTCTGTGTTTGAATATATATATGCATGTGTACATGCATATAAATGTATCATGCATTATATGAGAATGATCCATGTTTAATCCAAGAGATTAATCTAGAAATCAGTTGTAAAACTATAAAGTAATTTTATTTTTTTCTTGGTATTCCTCACTTGCCATGTTTGTCTTAATCCTGAAACCATCAGGCTTTTAGTTATGATGGGGCTCAGGGCAGACTGCCCTCAAATGTGCCTCTCTGGCATATTGATTATTTTAAATTAAAGTCACTTAAGAAGCACAAGTGCAAAAAGGACCCTCCTTTGTCCCCTAAAAGCAGGAAATAAATCTCCCATGTGAAAGGTACCCCTACCAGGAGGTGAAAACATCCTTATTACTGGAGAAAAGGAATTCAGGGCTAAGAAGGCTGAATAAAAAACCCTTGTTACGTTTTTAGTACCTTACTACCCCAAACCCAAATATCTTTGTCTTGTCAATTCTTCATAATTTTTTGTTTGTCTAAAATGTATAAAAGCTTGTTTCTTTGCCCACTTTGAGTTTCATATGTTTTTTGAGCTCCTGTACATATGAAATTAATTTTTTTCTCCTGTTAATCTGTTTTATGTCAATTTGATTTTTATGTCAATTTGATTGAGGGGAAAGTTTTCCTCCCTGGTAGTTGCTATGGTTATTACAATGCTTAAAGAAATACCATGTGTAGACCATAGTTTATATCTACGAAGTTTCCACTATTCCTAGTTATGTGTTATTTTTAACTTCTTCTTTTCTATAAAAAATTCCACATGCAAGACTATCCCTCTATGTACTTTTCCATCTGCCCCTGCCCCTTGTTTATACTCTTTAATTCATAATATGTTTCTTCATATTTATTTGCAATATATGTACTATAATCTTGTCATATTCAACCCTGATAGGACACTTCAGAGTCTGTGTCATGGGCCGTGTTGGGGAAGAATCAGCCAGCAGCCAAGACTTAAGTACAGTTTGCTCCCAGGCCTCCTTGGGCCATAGTTGCAAGCAGCTGTTAAGTGGTACTAGAATCATTTCCTTTTGTCTGGCTGCAAATACCTCATACTCTAAGCAATTTGCAGCCTTCCTCACATAAGAAATGTTTCTGAAAAGAAATTCCCCAAGCCCAGCTCTTCTGGGTATCCTCGCTTCAGCTCTGAAGCACTCACTCTTTGTTGCTGAAACACGGAGAGCTGTTGTATTTTCAGTTCCCTTACTTAGTGGAAACATGCCGGGAATTTGCTGTTATAACTGATCTCAATTGGAGTGTTTCATTCCTGCTACAGACTTGAGGAGTGCATCATGAAGGAACATGCTATTCAAGATTGTTCTGTTAAGCAGTAGGGAAGCAAACTGCTCGCAGCCCGTGTCAAAGAGTCTCCCTCAGAATGTTTAGTGTGTGGTAGTGATATGTATTTAAACAGAGGTAGGACAGTGTTTGCAAAATTCAAAACTGAGAAGGGAACTCCGGGTCAGGGTGGCCAGAGAACTTGAGCTTACAGTGAGCAAGCTGAATAAAGAGTTCTGTAAGAACTCTGGGGATAAGGGAAATAAAAACACCATCCAAATGAAGGAAGACTTTGCTTTGACGAAATGTTTTCCTACATGTGATTATCCTAACAAACAATAGAAAACCAATTAGAGGTCCATTCACCCATTTCAGTATTTGAAGAGTTTCAGGCTAACTGGAGATTTGACAGATATAGAAATTTCATTTTTATAAGAATTTATCTATAAAAAATAGAAGGTCATTTACTTCCTCTACTTCTACATGATATTTGGTTTAAAAAATAATTTCTCTTTAGTTTTTAGTGGCCTAAGCTGTCCACATCATATATACTGTCAGACACATCCACAAATTAATTCTCCTAATGCATGCCATATTTCATGTTGTATTGGCTGCTTTTGTGCACTCTGAAGAAAACAGAAAAGAGAGGGTTTTTTTTCTTTTTTTCTTTTCAAATTTAATTTGTGTGTATAGGTAATAGAGAAATATAGGTTGTTATACTCTCAGAAGACCAAATCTAAAATGGCAATGGACATGACTAATAAAAAAAAAAAATTCTATTTTATATCATATGGGCAATAAGACACAGGTGATTGGATTTTTTTTTTAATCTCTTTCTATACTTACTTTAAAACCATACAGAAATGAAGTTATGTATTCTTGCAGAAAGTCTTATTGCAAACATGTGTGCATGTTTGTATGCAATTTGTAAATTTAGCTTTAGGAAGGTGTAACAATAAAGTAGAATTGAATTCGGCTCCCACCCTTAAGAATTTCAGTAGAGTGCATATGTGGAAACATAAGACATATCAATGAAATCAGCATAGACTCTAATGGTGTTTCTGGTGTCTTCAAAAGATTGCCACCACATGAAGGTTAATGTGTCAAAATGGCAACTCCAAATAAAAGAAACATGAGAAGAAGTTCAAGCAACAGGAACTATTTGGAGTAGATGATTTGAATGTCTTCCAAAACCTTCTAGAAGCATTAAATTCAAGCTCAGCCCTTTATCTTTGACAAATACCACACCAAGTATCTGCTTGTTATTTTGTGGTCCTGTTGTTCCTGTCAGCTTGTTAAATAGAACTCTGGTTTCAGTTGGGAGACGATAATGTGGTAATCTTGGACTCCGCTTGCCTCTGCATCTCGAGGAGCCGCTGTGCCTGACTGAGTGAGGCCACCCATGCCAGGGAGAACCACTGGCAGTTAGGCTGATGGACGACAGTCTGTACCAACAGATTGAATATGTTCTTTTCAGATCTTTAGATTGGAACTTGAGCTTTACTTTTACAAGTTTCATGTCCACAGCACGTATCTCAAAATAAATTACTAAACGAATTGCTTTGGGAACTTCCACCATGATCACCATGATACCAAGGTGGCTGAGAGGTATCATTATTATTTTTTAAGATTTTATTTATTTATTTGACAGAGAGAAAGAGCCAGAGAGGGAACACAAGCAAGGGGAGTGGAAAGGGAGAAACAGCTTTCCACCAGGCAGGGAGACTGATGCAGGGCTTGATCCCAGGATCCTGGGATGATGACTGGAGTCGAAGGCAGATGCTTAATGACTGAGCCACCCAGGCACCCTGAGAGTCGTTATTCCTGATGAGACTCCAAGAAGCAGCTTCAGAATTTTGTCCATCAGAGGGAAGTTGGGCAAACCCCAGTATATAACAGCTGGCAGACCTATACTAAATAGGTCCTAGACATAGCAGTAAGTGAGGTGGAAAGCATTCGATTTCAAGGAAGAAGAAAGATGGGATGCCTGGGTGACTCAGCTGGTAAAGCATCCAAGTCTTAATTTTGGCTCAGGTCATGATCTCAGGGTCCTGTGAGATTGAGCCCTATATCAGCTCTGTACTGGGCATGGAGCCCAGTTCAGATTCTCTGTCTCCTTCTACCTCTCTCTGCACCCTACTACCTCACTTCACAGACTCTTTCCTTAAAAAAAAAAGAGAGAGAGAGAGAGAAAGAGAGAAAGCAGAAAGATTCTGACTTCTTTCAAATTAATCAGAGGGAAAAAGGGGTACCCTATTTAATGGAATTGTTGATCCCCATAGAGAAATAGTTGTAGTGGAAATGCAAAATATAATTTCTTTTCTCTGTCGAGGCTCCATCCTACGAAGCATTTTTTTTTTTATTCTCCCATCAGAATACAAAGGGAAAACAATAAAAGGCAGCATCTCAGAATGTGGGGTTATTATTCCCTAATGGTTCAGAATTCCTCTTTTCTAGCTCAGAAGCTGAGCTGAGCATCAGAACTCTCCTTTTACAGTATCCCTGGAATATCAACTCCTGATAAAATAGAAGATGGGTTATGGCCCCAAAGCCTCAGAAACTCTGAGAATTCCTTGGTGGGGGGTGAGGGTGGGCAGTCCAAGGGATGGGAAACTCATAAGTTAAAACAAGAATTTTGGAGAAAGGTAGGCCTAAATTCAAAATGGAGTTCCACCAATTACTGTCAGCGTGACCGAAGCAAGTTACTTGGACTTCTGGCCGTCCGCTTACTCACTTGTGAAACAAAAATAATATCTACATTGGGATTATTGGAAATATATAAAACAAGATAACTTTGGGAGTGAAATGTACTTAAATAATTGACATATAAAACAAGTAAAGCAAAATGTTAACAACTGCAAATATAGGTCATGGATATTTTGGTGATTACTATATATTTCTTTCAATTTTTTCTGTGTGAAAGCGTCTTAATGAGGAGGAAGAGATTGAGAAGGGCAAATCTTTTCAAAGTAAATACAATGTTTGCACCCACTACTTTTCGTTGCATTCCCAAATGTAGTCATATGACCATTTGGGACCTCAAGAGATCCCTGAAAAATGTTCTTTTTTTCATGGACCACTGTGAACCTAGCTAATATCCAGAAATTCTGTTCCTAAGGAAGAAGGGGAGGAGAGAGATTGTGGCAAAGTCAGACTCTTGGTCACTCACATATAAATATTTATTGACACATTCTGAGTGCTAAATAATAAATAGTGACCATAGCCAATACAGAAAGAAAGGAACGGCTGCCACTTCTGTCTCAGGGTGGAATGGTTTCCCAAGTGTCATCCTTCCGTCTGACCCAGTGGTCTTATTTCTTCCAACCCAGTTTAGCTTGCTGTGCATTTCTGTGGCAACATTTTACTCCACCCTCCATTGTATATCCTTGATTCTCTCCAGGACCCCTCTCTGCGGAGCCCAGGGTTAGCTTTTGTAGAACATGGGGGTCTCTATTCTTCCCTATATTTAAGCTCAAAAATGCTTCCTTATGGCAGAAGTTGCTTAAAAGTTTCAAATGTTGTTAACTCTTTGAAACCACTGCTGCATGAAGACAGCTGATTGTTTTATTATGCGTCTCAGATGAGGGATTTCTGTTGTTTTCCTTGGCATTGTCTCCCTGGTGGGCATTCCCTGTGAGGCAATGCAGGGAGGCCTCTCAGATGCAGCAAAGAGTCCACCTCTGATTTCCATCTAGGGAACTCCCTCCACCTGCCTGTGGAAGAAGCATGGAGAAGGGGAGCAGGGATCCTGAGAAAGGGCAAAACTTCAAGACTGAGCAGAGCAGAAGAATCCTCCAAAACACACTAACAAAACCAAAACAGCTAAGAAAACTGGGAATGGGCAGCTCCCAATGGAGAAGAACCACCATGGCTGTGTCTAGAAAGCCCAAAGAAACATCATTCCAGAAAGAGTGGTCAGTGATATTTAATGCTGTTCAACAGCCAGTGAAGATAAGGATTGACCACTGTCCCTTAATTACCAGTGATTTTAATAAAGGGCTATTCCAGGGAGGGGCAGAAATTCTGGTGGGGTGAAGATGACAGGGAGGCAAGGAAGGGACTCAGCAGCAAAAAGGACAAGAGGATGGCAGTCACAGGGGTGAGACGGGGCACCGGGAGGGGTTTTTATCAGGAGGAAGACTTGAGTGTGACCAAATGCTGAGGAGAAGGAACTGGGAAAGAGGTGGAAGTTGCCAGCATAGAAGAAAGAAGTGACTGCCAGAGAAAGGTTGCCTAGAAGGGAAGAAGAGGTAGAATGCAAACACCCAGAGGAGGGACTGGCCTTCCATAGGATTCCTCTCACACTGCGGCAAGAGGGTAGGACTGTGCTATGGTTTGGCTGTAGTTCTTCCAGCAGAGAGAACTGTTACCTCCCCTTTTTCAGTCAACACGTTTTCCTAGAGTTGATCTGCAATCAAATCACATCAACTCTTCCCGTGACACTATTGTTCTTTTCTGGAGTTGATTAGCAAACAACAGACCATGTCTTCTCTATCCCACAGTCATGGCTTTCTGAAACCAAGTTCAAGTCCTAAAATTTATTTCCATGAAATGCCGTTCTGTTAGATTTAGATCACGTTTCCAATTTGTCAAGATCTTTTTATATTTTAATTCAGCCTCACAACGTATCACTGACGTATTTCAGCCTTGGATCACCCACACATTAAAATATCAGCTGCATATCTCAATCCAAACAACTGTCTTTAGCTTTATTTTATTTTCATTTCATCAACCACTCTGCCCCACCTCCCACACACCCCCTGGCCACTCACAGAGACTGGAGGGAACAAGAATTAGACTGGATGCTTTGATGATAACTGATAAAGCTTTTTTGTCCCGAGGAGTTCTCCCAAATTGGATTAAGTGGATTCATTTGTGGTTTCCAGTGTTTATGTTTTAGAGAGACAGGGATGTGAAAACTCTCACTCTGTGTTCATTCTCACAAATAGATGGATACTGTCACTTTTCAAGGCTTGTCCATCTGGAATGCATCACAAACACATTGCTGGGAAAGTAAAAGTTCCAGAAAGAGCCTCATTTTTCCCTGGAACTGTGAAATTGAGTGGTCTGTTTTTTTCCATGTTGTTGTAAATTCACAGGAGTGTAATATAAGCTACATTTTTAACCATTTGGGATAGCTTATGATTGAATAATGCTTCCTACCAGACATGTTTTCCCTTTATTTATCACTTACTTTTTCTCTAATTTCAGCAACAGCAATTGCTGATTATGGAAATGACTCCAATTGTTCAACCTCTCCTAACCACATATAGTCACCAAAAGCAATCTATCTGCTACTTTCAAAAGCTGTTAAACAAACAAGCAATTTATCCTTGCCTCTGTGTGTGCAACCAAGTAACACAGCCATGTTCTCTCCGCTCCTTGCCTTGCTTTGGAACCACAAGTGCCTCTTTCTAACATGAATCAAAATCTGCTTGTTCCTAACCGCTGCCTTTGCAATCAGTAATTTGACTCAGTGGGCTTAATTCAAAGCAGGCACTCACATTCTTTAGACTGTTTGTCAGTCTTCCAGGAAATCAAGAACAACAAAAACAAACAAGCACTGGCCCTAAATTAAACCAGTTAGGGAGGAAGAAACTTCAATGAACGGTGAAGCCAAATAACAAAAAGAGTCAGGAGAAATAAATGGAAAATATTCCAGGTTTCCACCTGCCCAGGCCCCACCAGCCCCTCCTTTATCTTTCCTTCCTAGAGGAAATCAAAGCAGCTCCCAAGAGCAATTAATAGTAGTGGCTTCCAGACTTCCACAGAACCTGCTGGGTCCTCTCCTCTCAGCCTACAGCCAGCAGGTGAGCGCACCTGAGATCCCTGCAGGCAGATATTTCTAGTGATTTCTCTGCATCTCAAACAGCCAGCATCCCTGCAGAAATCTCTTCCCTTTGCAGAAAGAAGGGAGATGAATTAATTCCCTTCTGAGTTAACTGCAGCTTGTCTCCCCGTACCAACCACCGGTGCTGGGATAGAGCAGTTAGCAGCCTTCCTTGAAAACCAAATAGTTTTTCTTCTAGGTGACCTGCTCAACTCTCTCTTGCCCCAGCCTTAAAAAATCCAGGTCCAATCTTTCGTTTAATTTGCCTTGTGTGAATAACCAGGAAATAGTTCAGGGCTCAACAAGATAATAGTGGGTTAGCATAGATCCAAATCCCAAACAAGGGTTCCTGGTTTCATCTCAGATTTCTCAAATATAAGTAGCCCCCCCACAAAAGTTCTTTTTTTGAATACCCTATGACTAGATAGAAGTTTATCATTTAGAAGTTTATTTTTTATTTTATTTTTTTTAAGATTTTATTTTTTATTTGACAGGGAAAGATCACAAGTAGTCAGAGAAGCAGGCAGAGAGAGAGGAGGAAGCAGCCTCCCTGCTGAGCAGAGAGCCCAATGCAGGACTCGATCCCATGACCGTGAGATCATGACCTGAGCCGAAGGCAGAGGCTTTAACCCACTGAGCCACCCAGGTGCCCTATTTTTTAATTTTAATTTCATTAAAAACTCCCTTAGATTTTAGATCTTAAGTGTGATGTCTTAGTCATCTCTCTCCAGTTTTTTTTTAGATTAACTTATTAAAGATTAAACTTTTTCAAGGTATTCATAGATTTAGAATATCTAAGGTACTCGTGATTCATAGAAAATATGCAAGTGCATATTTATCCAGAGTTACAGCCTAGTATAGGCCTTAGCGTGTTTGTTAAAGTTACTTGCAGTGAAGTTGCCTGTTGAAATAAACTTTAAACAAGCCTCATTTCTTTTAAAGTCTTAAAGAACAAGAACCCTCTATTGTACTACTCCCTTGGTGAGCAATAAATGTGAAATAAGGAATACAACTTTTCCACAATTTTTAGAAAAGATAGCCAATCATCCATTTAAACGATAATGATATAGAAAGTCTCTTTTTTTAAAATACTGATGAATCAAATCTATACTGTGACATGGATTCCTAGTCTATTGGATCTGTGTATTGGGTGTTTAAGGAGCATATTGCCATTAGAGGCAAGGCAGTTATTTCCCACGACATTTTAAAAGTCCATTTCTGTATTACATATTCCAATCTAGTGAAAATTAGATCTACTCTATTTAGGTTTGGCATCCAACGCTTGTTGGCCATGGCATGTGATGTAATTTTAAGCTGCTCATGTATAGTTGGAAGGAGATTGATTCATAGCAGTCTTTGCCTGAGACAAGCACAATTTAAACTAATTCTCATTGATCCAGAAACATTTAAGGTTGGTTTTGAAAATTCTCAGGAATAGAGAGCTTTGGATACATTTTAGCCATTTTGCTAAGCATTATTGTCATGTATATAAAAGCATGAAACTATCAATGCTTACACTTCTTTCCCTGGCATCTTTGTTAGTCACTGTATACCTAAAGGCTAATTCCTGCTCCAGATGCTATGTCTGCCCAGCTGTTCTAAATAGATGCTATTTGCAACATAAACAGCACATCCAGAACATTGTTCAGGCTGGGACTTTGCGTTTGAGGCTCAGATATATTTAGTGTCAGGATAATCTTTTGGTAAATTTTAACCAAGATAGAGTTTGAGGGAATGGCAACATGTATAGCAAAACGCCTGTAAAACAGCCAAATGAAGAAATTATTTATCCTAGTATTTCCATATTAGCATCTACTGTCTGCTGCAAATTAAATTCCCCGTGAGCATGCAATCACTGTGTGCAGAGTTTATAAGGATGTCTAATAGTGCATAAGCATTATTGAAGAAGGTCAAATTACATCAAATTTTTTAGACCAAGTCTTTTAGCATCTGAAAGAGTAGTTTTGATTGTTCCTGATTGTAGGGAAGCTTTGTCAGAACTGGTCAACAGGGAGTTTAGAAGTATTGGATTCCAGGTTCTAGAAATGTCTATGGCGACCCTGTGATATTAGACAAATCTCTCAATCTTTCCTAAACTTTTACTCTTCCTAGCCTCTCAATTGATAGTATTGAAGATACTTACATTTAAAATGTCTTCATGCTCTCCTCCCTCCACCCCAATGCTTTATACATTGTCTAGGACTATTTTTTTCCCAACTTAACTCTGAACTCTCTTTGGATGTATAGGCCCTTCCTTCCATCCTTTTTACCTTTTTTCTCCTCTCTTTCCTTCTTTAACTGCCTTGGATTCCTATGGTGATTAGAGAAAAATGTGTGGCTTGTTAGCTGCCTCTAGTTAACACAAGCACATCTAAGTGGGACTTCTAATATGCAGGTCAAAGAATATTCTAGAACTCAGTTTTTATATTCCAAATGGTGTTATTATTATGCTGAGAAAACTGGTGTCTGCTCTTATATACCACTGAATGCTGCTAAAATATGCTGCTTGATAGAAATTTGATTCATTAATTTGTTTGGATCTTGACCTTTTGAGATGCTCTCTGCCTACTGAATCTAGTTTTCTTCTCAGCCTCAGACAATACATTGGTATCTGGAGGGGAAGTGGCAAATATTCATAAACAGTGACTAGAACTGATTTTTTTCAGCTTCGATGGTACCAGACTAAGAAAATTATCCATCTGGGCCAGGTAATCCATCTTTCTGGAAAATCACTAAGCTACATTCCTAATAACACAGTCACCAAGATAATTTCCTTTTATTGAATAATTTCCTCATTCAGTAAGGATTTTAAAAGCCTGAGGGTATTTTGAGCATATGGTTTAGGGACATCATCTTCAAACATGTACTATCAACAGAGTCTCGATACAATCTAAGTAAAATGACTTAGTTCCTAAGTGTTACAAATACAAGCAGGGTTTTCTATAAGTGAGCAGGATATTTCTACAAAAGCTTTTTGCTTTTGAGTCACAGTTAGGAGCTAGAGATTTAAAAAGTTTTTCCTATTGTTTTATGGCAACTGATGTATCATTCTCAGTTACCAAAGGTCAATTCTCTCTTGACCCAGCTGATTGTTCCTCTCATGTGAAACAATTTTCTCCCATCTCACTGACTGTTCCTTCCCAATCTCCTTTACTGGTCCACACTTGTGTCACTACCCCCTTAATACTGAAGAGCCCCAGATTTCAATTCTTGAATTCTTATCTATCAACACTAATTTCTTGGTAATCTCAGCTAGACTTGGGGCTTTCTATGCTAATAAATCAAAACTCATAATCTATCTCAGACCTTTGCTCTGAATTAGACTTGTACATCCAATTGCCTACTCAATATTTCCACTTGGATTTCTTTTTTTTTTCTTTCTTTCTTTTTTTAAATTGTATTTATTTATTTGACAGACAGAGATCACAAGTAGGCAGAGAGGCAGGCAGAGAGAGAGGGGGAAGCAGGCTCCCTGCTGAGTAGAGAGCTGGATGTGGGGCTCGATCCCAAGACCCTGAGATCATGACCTGAGCCGGGGCCACCCAGGTGCCCCTCCACTTGGATTTCTAATGAACATCTAAAATCTATCATCTCCAGAACAGAATTTCTTATTTAATACTATATTGATCCCCCCAGCATACACACATACACACTTTCTCTCCAGTTTTTCTCATTTTAGCTCATGGGAACCCCATCCTTTCATAGTTCAGGGCACAATCTTTGGTATACTCCTTGACTACCCTCTTTCTCTTACTTTCTATGTTGATCTTCTCAGGAAATCTCCTTGGCTCTGCCTTAAAACATATATGTATCTGACCATCTCTCAATCACGCTGCATTACTTTGTCCACTCTGGTCCCATCATCACCATCAAAATCTCTCACTTTTTATTGCTGCGTTCTAGTTTCCTCCCTGCTTCGGACCTTGCCCTCCTGTAGCTTGTGCTCAATCTTGCAATTGGAGGAATATTTTGAAAAGCTAAGTCAGATCAGGCCACTCCTCTGCTTCAAACCCTCTGTTGGCTCCCCAGTCTCATTTACATGAAGTTGAGTCCCTGCAAGGTCCACTTCCATCTCCTGCTGTTTTTCTTCTCACCCATCCTCCCCAGCTTCAAAGATCTTCTTATTCCTCCATCACCTGGAAATCACCTTCTCTCCTGCCCCCACTTTTTTCAGGTTTCTGTATTAAAGTCACCTTTGTAAGGAGAGCCTTCCATGGTCACCCTACCTAAAACAGCAGCAACTGGACCCTCCATATCCTTCTTCCTTTCTTTATTTTTTTCTGTACTTTATTGCCATCAGACATACTACATGTATCGCTTATTTAGTTTATTGTCCGTCTTTCTCCCTGGAAAATGTGCTGTATAAGTGTAGGGATTTTGTCTGTCATGTTCAGTACAGTATCCTCTAGAATATAGCAAGCTGCCAATAATTATTATTTGAATGATAGAATATATTGCCATGGCAAATGATGTTCTCCTGGTTGACATGAAAACTTAAACCAACAGTTCCTTCTATATTGATTCCTTTGTGTTTTTCCCCCCTTTCATTTCATTTGTAGATATGAATTATGGACAGTCTGGCAGGAAATAAATAATCTGAAGAGGCAGAGCCAAGGAGAAGGGGGGTGATGGTGTTAGGCAGAACTAACTTTAGAGGAGCAACTGCAGGAGAGACAACTGCTTTCAATTTGCCATAGAATACCTTAAATTTCTCTAGGATGTGGTACTAACTCAAAGCTCTCCAGGAGGTAGGAATATCTCAGAATTATCTTTAACTCTGGGATAGCTCAGACAATGGTTTTTGTTTTTTGTTTTTGTTTTCTTTCTTCCTTGCATATGTACTCCAGAGGTCTTTCTTGTCACAATATCCAGTATGGGTGACTGCATGGGCCTCCAGGGCCATGCTGAATTATAAGGCCATCTGCTTCAGGATTTCTTAGGCTGGGGGAGAAAGAGAGTAATCTCCATAAAAGTAGAAAATAGAAAATTGGGGGTGCCTAGGTGGCTCAGTGGGTTAAAGCCTCTGCCTTCGGCTCAGGTCATGATCCCAGGGTTTTGGGATTGAGCCCGGTGTAGGCGTCGGGCTCTCTGCTCAGTGGGAAGCCTGCTTCCTCCTCCTCTCTCTCTCTGCCTGCCTCTCTGCTGACTTATAATCTCTGTCAAATAAATAACTAAAAATCTTAAAAAAAAAAAAAAAAGTAGAAAATTGGTCATCTTATTATATGTCCCTGCTTTTTTTTCATCACTGCCCAGTCAGAGAAGTTGATGATTATTGGTCATTAAAAAAAAAAAAAAAAAAAAATTGTTTCAACTTCCAAACCAACTTTTTTTGGGTCTTTTAGATTATATATATTATGTGCCATGATGAGCTGATTTTCCTATAGATTGTATCTCTTTTCAAATGTTATAAAAGTGTTTTAAATTAGTCCAAGGCCATTTTTGGTTTTTGTAAATATGATTTGTAATCAAAATCATAGGGTTTTTTTAGACAATTTAAGCATATGATATAAAACCATTAAAAAAATTCTGCTACATGGAAGTGGAGTCAATACTACATTGATGAGGGAGCAGGAGGCTGGCTGAGGACAGAGTAGAAGCTGGAGCCTTGCACCCCCTCTTCACCCACTCCCCTTCATATGTGTAGCATTCCTCAGGCACCCCTGACTGCCATAAAACGATAAATAGTTAACTTGCAGGGATCGCAATCCTGCAGAACAGGAATCTCCCTTGCTCTACAGGTGTCCTAGAGATCTAAACAGGGAGGTTACCTTATCAATAGCACAAATTTCCAGAGGCAAATAACTCTCATTTCCTGAAGCCCTAATGTCCCCCTCCTCACTATAAACTGGAGGAGACTGAGGTAGAAGGGAATGTAAATGATAGCAGGGTCATAATACCCCACTAAGAATCTCCCAACTATCTTGATGTTAATGCCTGACCTAAAAACGACATTGATCAAGCCATAAGGGCAAGGCCTCCCCCCGGCACCTTGTAGGCCCACATTAGCACGTGAGAGCTCTGTTGAAATCTCCCATCCCTCCACCACCTCCCCCCAACCGTAAGGTATATAACACGCCTACCCTCACAGCTCGGGGCAGCAGCATCTCTGCC
Source organism: Neogale vison (assembly GCF_020171115.1). Lineage (NCBI taxonomy): Eukaryota > Metazoa > Chordata > Mammalia > Carnivora > Mustelidae > Neogale > Neogale vison. The sequence continues at coordinate 40,157,461 of NC_058098.1, forward strand.
TGCCCACGGGTCCTGTCCCTGTGCTCTAATAAACCACCATTTTGCACCAAAGATGTCTCAAGAATTCTTTCTTGGTCATTGGCTCCGGACCTCAGCCCACCGAACCTGACTTAGGTTCTGGGACTTCATCAGCATGTATAGAAAGTTCAAAGGGATAAGAATGACATGATTGTAAACTAAGGAAGGGCAAATGATGGCAAATGATTTCTTTAAGATCTTTTGTAGAGATAAACAGACTATATGTGTATAATAATCAGTTATATGTTATATATGTTATATGTATATGTTAGTAGTTAAAACTTCCATCTGAATCAGAGCACTATAGGGGTCCAGAGCAGGGAGACTCAAGCAAATGTCCTACTGGTGCTTTCTCTAAATCCTCCTTCAACATACATTAGCACCTGGGCTGTGAAATCTGAGGCCTAATCTCTGATCTGAAGAGACACAGATGAAAGCAAAAATGCTCCTATCACCCATCCTCTTCTCTGTTTGTCCTGAGTTACTACCATGAAAACACGAGTTAAAAGCACCAGGAAGGCTGAAAAGAAGGCTACAGATCTAATAAGCATCATCAGCCTGGAGTATGCTTTGTATTTCCAATTGCCTTGCCTCCTCAGGCTCTGATATTTAAAGGTTGGGTTAGATACCTCTGTAGATAATGTGCTGCCACAACATTTTTTTTTCCTTATTCGCTTTTCATGATGGTGGTTAGAACTAGGCAATTCTTGTCTTTTATGGCCATCTTTAGAGAAAATCTGTTTCCATATTCTATTTTCACTAGAGAATAATCTCTTCTGAGTTTTTCTTTTTGCCCTTTTGATATATGAGAGTTAACAGCTCTGGTTGAACTTATGCCTGTTTCCAAATGTATTCTTTATACTTTTTAGTTTTCTGTAATATAACATTGTGGTGTTATGCAGTAATAAATCCAGGAAAATGAAAACTCGCCTTACTTATTGCTCTAGACTGATCTTAGCTTCACAAAATTAGCCTCACATGGGAGTTATACATAATGATTATTTTATCCATTATACCTTATCACCAGGATGCTGTTGTGTAATGAAAAATCGTGGGAATTTTTTGAAGGGATGTCTTAATCATCAAAGAGCTAGATTTTTAAAGGCCATTACATGCTTCTGTCTTTTTCTATTGGTTCTACATGAGTCATCATCTTTACAAAGGAAAATGATATTTCCTCCATTGGAAGTTGGCAGGATACACATAGAAGGCTTAGCTTTTAAGGTTCTCTGCACATGAGACTCTGGAACTGTTATATTCCTCAGAAACCCTGGTCCTTTATAGATTTGTGACTCATAGTATGGACTGTGCTTTGCCAATCTTCCTTCTATACAGAGTGTGAAAACTTTCTATGCTGGCTTGATACAACCTTTTACATTTATTGTACAGCAATATTTGTATTTGAATGTGTGCCTTAAACCCTGAACAAGATGTTTTAGTGCACCTCATTGGAAGAGATGCAAAGGGAGTGATACAGGACAAGATTTATCAATTGCCTGATTCACAGGGGCTTAACATAATGTGTTCCTGACAGCTCTGGCAAGTCTAATGGACATGGCTTTGGGGACAGATAATTCTGAGTTCCAGTATTGTCTCTGTGGTGTATTAATGAATTTGGGCAAGCTATTTGGCTTTTCACATGGTTGCTGAGAAAATGAAGCAAATAACATATCTGAATCAGTAAGGCACCTGGGACAAGTAGCCTCTTGGTGGCGGTTAGTTTTCTTTTTGCCATTCTTTTCTGTCCCCTTCTTCACAACTCTACCTGAATTCAGAGTTTTCTATAGGTAGTACTGAGACATTTTTCACTGTTGTTGTTAACTGAGAGTGTTCGAAGCAGACTTTTTAAAATAGGAAGCAATATGTTTAAATGCTCATGCAGCCCCAGAAAATTATATGAAAAAGTCAAACCCACAGTAGCCATGCCAAAGAGATTACTTGAATGAATAGAAATGAGAGTAGAATATTACAGGAGGATGAATGTAGAGCCAATGCAGACTGTTGGATATGATTTCAACTCTTCCAACTGACATGAGTATTTTTCTTCCTTAGGAGGAAAAAAAAAGTTCCAGCTTGCTGTTTCTTGTGTTTGTCATCTATATGTAGGCTAGAAAAAGAAGAAGAAGAAGAAGAAGAAGAAAAAGACAAAGGCAGTGACTAATTATAAAAATTTACTTGAAAAGTTCTGAATGCCCCAAGAAATTAAATTAACTAATTTCACAGCTTTACCAGATTGGCAATAATTATATTGGGCTTTTTGTGATTCCAGTGAATAAGTATTTCAACAAAACACACTTTGCATTATTGTGGGGGGAAACCCTCCTAGTATTCAATTTCTGGATATTCATCACTATATATAAAACTATATGTATATGGTTTTAGTAGAATCTTGCCTTCTTCTACCCATTTAAAACTTTCCCAGGATATACTGAGGGTGGATCTTAAGACAGTGTCCTCTCCAAAAACTTTGTTTGAGGTGAAAAGACAAAGAAATCTGTTGTTATGGCTGACTATGCTAGAGGGCAGAGGTTCAAGAAGGAAAGAAAAGGAAGAGGATTGCACAAATAATATGTTATCAGGGTTCTTGGTTGCGTAGTACAGAATCTATCCTATTTAGATTAAGCAGAAAAAAAATATAGCCAAGGTTGACATAACTTGAGGGGTGGCGGGGACAAACCTCAGTTACTACTCTGTCCAAGCAGAAACACCATTGCTGCTACCACCCACATCTTGACACGTGACAATAAGGTCTAGGTGCCAGAAACTCAGACATGACTCCTCAAAAGAACTAGCTATAGTGCCATGATGCTTTCCAAAAAGGCATCCTTTCATGCATCTGATCCTTTATGTTACTTGCTTTCATCTTCAGGGTTCACACAGTTGATTCTGCTTCCGGGATCCATATTACATGCCAGCCCTGAGGGGGGGAAAAATAGGATTTTAGTTCTTTGTCTTCTGTAGTATAGCTGTGAAAGTAAGTGGGAAAGTAAGTTGGAACAGGTGCTTATTGGATCACTTGTCAGTATCTGCCACTGATGGGACTAGACTGAAAAGAATTATAAATGTTGTAATTATCAGTACATTTATCTATTACATTATTTTTAAGAATTCAAGCACAATCATATTGAACTGAGACTTACTAAGTCAGCAGTCTATAAGGACCAGAACTATTTATTTAGGTTTGCCCACTCTTTATCTTGGATACTAGAATTTTGACTAAAATAGGTAGAATTCATTTACTCCAGCAATCCATGTGTAACCATATCTTTTATAAGATATTTTGTAATTCAGAACTTTATGAAAATGATAGAAGTCTTAAAAAAGACAAATAATGAGGGAACCATTCCTTTGGAAAGAGACTACATATTAATTGTATTTTGTATTAAGTGTAAATACACAAAACAAACTTTCTTGGGTGTACAGTGGATTCCAATAGTAAACTAGTTTGGCTTCATTAAGGAATAGATGAATGTTTCCATTTTGTTCTGTTCTAGACTCAACCTTGCTCAAGTTCTGTAAATCATTTTTAAAACATTGGCTATTCTTACTCTACTTTGGTTGATTAATTAGAAAGTCACTTTCTTTTTCCAGGCACTCTATTAGTATTTGCAGAAAATAATTGTTCCTTTCTTACGCACTTGTTCAAAATTGTCTTTGAGATACCCTGATTTTATTATGATATGTAGTCAACTCTGCAAAATTCTGGTGATCAACTTTACTTGTCAACCCAGGAATGGCTGGAGACTGCTATTGTCCCCTGACCACCTTAATCCGAGTCCATTCTTTTTTTTTTTTTTTTTAAAGATTTATTTACTTATTTAGAAGGGGAGGGGAAAGCACCCAGGAGGGGGGTGAGGGGCAGAGGGAGAGACAAAATCTCAAGCAGACCTATACTGAACAGGGAGCCCAGGCAGGTCTCCATCTCAGGACTCTGAGATCATGACCTGAGCCAAAGCAAGAGTTGGAGGCCTAACCGAATAAGCCACCCAGATGCCCCAAATCTGAGTCTATTCTTATAAGAGTATGTTGCATTTTTTGTGTGTTTATACCCATAGCACCCCCCCAAAAACCAAACAAACAAACAAACAAAAAATTGGGTTTCCTAGGTTACCAGAAACATTGATGTTATGCTCAAGTCTGGGTAGCATGCATCTTCATACATTCTCTTGTGCATCAACTGCAGGATCTCAGGGGTGATGCTACTTCACCACTTTATGCCTGTCGTTGTTCCATCAGATCCAGAGGCAGTTTGGCTGTGTGATAATGTAGGTACTGAATTAGTGTTCTGTCCTCCCAGGCTCACAACCTTTCCAAGTTACCAAACCTTAAGAAACACTGGTAAGACACCTACCTAAGTGTTTTTATTCATTTGTAAACAAACTTCTGAGGCATTTTTCAAAAAGGGGGAGGGGTTTAGAGATATAGATAAATCCTTAATTAGGATTTAGAATTTACCCAGAATAAAAGCCTTAAAAGGTAGTGAACTGAAAATATTTTTAGCTCTGGAAGGTGTCTAAGGGATAATTAATCCAACTTCCAGGAAACATAAGCAAAGAGTAGTTAAGTGATTTGCCCAAGATTACATGGCTAGTTAGTATAACAGCTAAAATTAAAGCTCAACTTCCCTGTCTCCCTGCCTGGGAATGTTTTGAAGGTGCTTAAATGGTAAGTCTGCACTGTTCTCCCCCTATATGAAGCATGCATAAGATACCACATGCTGGGAGGGGTCACACTCAGGAGGGATATCTGTATAAAACAACCATGAAAACATCAACATATAATATGGGCCACATTCTCAACTCCCTTCTCAAATTCACTGGAGTTTCTCTGTTTTGTGACAAAACTATATTGAAGTATGCACAATAAATGACACCAGCACTCTTCACATCTCAAAATACCTTGAGAGCACTTTTCCTGTTTTAAATAACTAGCTACAACCAGCTGTATCAGTTGCTTACACTTAAACCATGATTTTGTTTGGTTTGCTCTGCTTTTGTATCCACTTAGGGGAAAAAGTAAGGGAGGTTTATGAAGGAGTTTTAAAATGAAGGAAATTAATTGTTAAATTTTTATGCGTCAGTAAATACCTTCAAAAATATATAAAAATGCATTTTAGTGAAGATCATTGTAGTCATTGCATTTCTCATTTTCACAAATATGTTGTCAGTGTACAATAATTACTCATCAGTATATAAAAAGCCATATTTGAGTTCTCAGGTATTTACTTGATAGGGAAAAATGAGAAGTTGGGACTGGCGATACTTGAGCAGATGTGGGGTTCTGAGCAGAAATTCTGGAACAGAGCTCTCCATGTTCAAGTCCAGATCTACCATTTCTGAGCTGTGAGATCCTGGGCAAATTAACTTGCCTTCTCTTCACCTGAGTGTTATCTGTAAAGCACCTAACTTTCAGCAGTGTTGGGAAATTGAGATGATGCATGTCAAATGCCTGCTATGTACCTTGCTCAGAATTAATGTTCAGTATTAGAATTCCACATGTCTAGTTTCTATTTATATTGTTTTAGTTGTTCAAGTGATATTTGTGAAGCAAATACCATGTCCCAGACACCGTTCTAGGCAGTGGAGACACAGACATAGACATTTGTATAGGATCCTGAATATTTTCTAATTCAGATAAAAATTAAGAAGGAAATAGAAAATGTACATCCATACACACAAAACATGATTTTCTTTAAGAAATTTTGTGATCAGTTTTTTTTTAAAATATTTTATTTATTTATTTGACAGAGAGAGATCACAAGTAGGCAGAGAGACAGGCAGAGAGAGAGGAGGAATCAGGCTCCCCACTGAGCAGAGAGCCCAATGCGGGACTCGATCCCAGCACCCTGAGATCATGACCTGAGCCGAAGGCAGCGGCTTAACCCACTGAGCCACCCAGGCGCCCCTGTGATCAGTTTTGAAAGACTTGGTAAAAAGTCTTAAGTGAACTCCAAATAATTTTTAAAAAGTGAATATAAGTGAATAGATAAATTTCACACAGTTTCCAAGTATTATTAAATTCTTACTAAATACATCAAATAACTGAACAAACCTAATAATCTACTTACAATCTTACCTGGAATGTCATAAAGGAGGCAGCGTGGAGAAAGGCCCTGAAACTGGTTTTGCCTCTGATTTTGGGAAGGAGAGAACCAGGCGTGGGCACAATCTTTATATAACCTTACCCCCTCCCTTGAGAGAAGGGAGTTCTTGGGAGTTCTTGTTATGGACTCTGCAGATAATGTCCACAGTGAAGAGTTTTTAACTGAGAGCCATTGTTCCAGCAAATGGAAATGAGCTAAAGAAACAGCCATGACACTGACTTTCAGCTAAGCAGGAGACAGGCCCTGGGCAGAGGCTGAGTAAAAAACTTAACTATTAGCATTCTTCAGCTCCCTTTCCCTTTTTCTCCCCATTGCTACCTCTCCTTCCTTCCCTTCTTATGCATCACATAAAACCTTTGAAAAGTTATCCATCTCTCTTCCTTTAACATAGATGTCCATATAAACCTCTTTGTTCATATATTCTCAAATTCTGAATGATCCTGAATGGTCATTTAAAGGCGAAGGATAAAGAATTGAAGAATGATGTGAATGGAAGATGCAACTGTAATTTCTGGCTACGTTAAGACATGATGCCAATGTTTTTTCTTTTTCTTTTATACAAACATAATTGTTGAGATTTTCAAATAAATATTAACAGAACAGAGGGAGTAGTTTTCAGAGAAAAAATTCTGATACCACTGCCTTCCTTCTTTGTCTTTTCATGGAGAATCGTCAGAGTTGTCAACCTCACGCTTCATGGCTTTTGAAACCTTAAAATTAACAACAATAAAATTATCCATGCCAGAAATTACTGTCCTTTTTGGATAACTTTGAAGTCTTACTTTCTTTTTTTTTTTTTTTTTTTTAAGTTTTAAGTCTTACTCCATTTTCTCACAATCCTGTACACAGAGAATATACTATCTTCATCTGTGGCAACAAGGATGAGGTGTCATGGATAATTAAAATGCTAGCTTTGGCTCCTCCAAACCATGTTCTCTTCATCTTAGCGCAGAAATAAAGCATTAGGATTTTTAACCATTAAGATATTTTTCAAAGTTTCTATTAGTATAAGTGGTTTAATGCCTCGAAAATTTATTATTTGTTTGCTTATTTTTATTTACTTACTTACTCAGAAGTCATTAGTCTTTATTTAAAGAAAAGAAATAAAGATGTATATGTTTTTAACCTTTTTAATTTCTTTATTTGAATTCAATTAGCCAAGGTATAGTATGTCATTGGTTTTTGATGTAATGTTCAATGATTCATCAGTTCAGTATAATATATTGCGATTTGTAGACAAAACTAATTTCTACAGAAAATACCTAGCCATTTAAAGATATCCTTGCTGTTTATAGAAGAAAAATAACAGGAACTCATTTTCTTTATTAAAGATACTTGTTTTTCTCTGAAATTTGTACAATGGGGATATGAATTTTTATTTTATTTAAAACATTTATATACTATTTATTTTGTGCTAGGGATTGTTTTAAATGCTGTATAAGTGGTAACTTGTTTAGTCCCTGTAACCTATGAGAGAGGTATTATTATTATTACTACTACTATTATTTACACTTTACCATTAAGAAAACAGCTTAGGAGCTCAAGAGAGGGTATATTACTTGTCTGTGGTAGTACTACTGGTAAGTGGCAGAGCCAGGAGTCAAATCCAGCCCATCTGGCTCCCAGCGCTTCTTCTTATGACCACTATGTGCTGCTGCTCCTTGTAGCATATTGAAGGGCCGCCAAGGCAAAGGAGCTCAGATACATGTCCAGTGAACCAGCCATCTGTCTGCCCTTCTGGCTCCTCCAGGATGTCAAAGTTCCCTATAAAATGAATGTAAACCTCTGATGAGACAGGATGTATACAGAAAACCATGGGACCAACACCCGATTCCAAACATACGCTGAAGCACTATAATAGGGCCACATTTTCATTAGCTTTTTTTTTTTTTTTTAACTACTACTAATCCATAACCTTTTCCACCTTCATTCAGCCTGGCTTCCCATGAGATCAGGTGTCCATGTCAATCATGGCAGAAGTGCTAAGTACTGAAAAAGGGGTGGAGGGTGGAGGAGGTGACTAGGGATGGAGCCAGGAGAGGCCCAGGTGTGAAGGTGTTTCTGTGCAATGGGGGAGGGAGTGGGGGACCAGGGCATGATGGGTAGAGGTGGGGCAGTTGGATAGCAGACCAGGTAAGGGCTGGGAGGGGGTTAGAGTAGTGAGTGAAGGCAGTGGAAGAAATAGGTAGAGGGGAATGAGGTGGTGGAGGTAGAGGCTGTAGTTGTAGAGAAGAGTTGTCTCCTATGGGCCTCTGAAGATGAATTGTTCCTGCCTTGTATGAATGCTTCATTTCATAATTAGTTCTGATTCACACACACATACACACACACACACACAATATTCTTGCGAATAAAGAAGACTCAGACTGTCACCTCTTATGTTATCAAAACGAAGACTTACTTTAATCCCAGTCAGAATTTGTGCCCAGACTCTGGCCCAGGTCAGACAGTAGAGAAACCATTTGGTTACAGAGTTTTGACATTTGGCTTCCAGGCAATAATGAGGAGCTTTTTATTTTTTTATTTTTTATTTTTTATTTTTTTAAGATTTTATTTATTTGAGGGGCACCTGGGTGGCTCAGTGGGTTAAAGCCTCTGCCTTCAGCTCAGGGCATGATCCCAGGGTCCTGGGATCTGGCCCCACATCGGGCTCTCTGCTCAGCAGGGAGCCTGCTTCCTCCTCTCTCTCTGCCTGCCTCTCGCCTTACTTGTGATCTCAGTCTGTCAAATAAATAAATAAAATCTTTAAAGAAAAAAATAAGATTTTATTTGACAGAGAGAGAGATCACAAGCAGGCAGAGAGAGAGGGGGAAGCAGGCTCTCTGCCGAGCAGAGATCCAGATTCGGGGGACCCCAAGTTCACGACCCTTTATATATGTATGTATGTGTGTATTTATCTTTCTGTTAAGATAGTTGATGTTTGAGTGTGCTTTGAGGATATGACCTTAATGAAACCCAAACCAAACAAAAACAGAATTTGTGGTCAGGGAGAGAATTCTTTTCAAAAATATGCTTTCTCTTATGGTATGTTACAAATCAAATGGCTTCAGAGCCATTGTTTGGTCAGCACTGAGGACAGTTTCAAATATTAACATGGAATGACATATGTGTGCTGGAAATCTTTCCGTGCCCCTGAATGTAATTTTTTGAACAGCTTAATGGAGGCTAGGGCATGACTCCTGACTGAACATCACATTGAGATTTATGCAGATGAGTCTCAATATTAGAAAGAGCAAAAAACTATTTTGTTTGCTGAAGGTAGGAACTTTTGGCTATATGTTTGCATAATGCCTTCTATCCAGACTACTTTAATAGGTAAAATCGTTTGCAAAGAAGGACAGGCATTTCCTTGCCAGGGTGTAATCCAGTGTGGGGGGGTTCTCTAAATGCTAATTAATTCCAGCCTCAACTACTTCACCTGCTGTTTCAAAGGCTGGCAGCTTGTATTCATCACCTGAATGACAGCTGTTTCTAACCTCTTTTCCCTGAAAAGAAAGAAATTAAATAAACCTTTTGCATGCTAATCACTGACATTCTGAAATGACAGTTGAAAAGTGCTTCAGTGTGAGTGGAAGGCGGGCTTGAATTGAAAGATTTTGTCTACATCCACCAATTGTTGAATTTTGACTAGATATTTTCCAAAATGTAGAGCGGGTGGCAACTGATGAGACGGTGTTATCACAGGTGAGGATGTTGATAAGATGAATCATTAAAACAGGCTTTAAGTATATTAAATGTCTACATTTAAGCAAGTTGAACGATATACATTTTTTTAATGCAAGTTGTGTAGGCTTTGACAAAGCAACTTAAGACATTTTTTTCTTTTCTTTCTTTTTTTTTTTTTTTTAAATCCATTGGCTTTTTATCTGAGTCAATATGCTTGTAGAAACAACAAGTGTTTTACAAGCTGTTTTTCCTTTAGGGATTGTTCAGTCTATTTAATTGTCTCATAGTAATGACTGCTATCATATTGTTTCCCAGGCACAGAGCTGTCCTTTGTCAAAATGGAATTTTGTTTTCTACCATCATTTCAGTTTTCACTTTCTATAATCATGACTAGAGTTGAGGGTATTTGACTGATTCCCTCTAAACAGAGTAAGTAGTACACAAGGAATATCTTCTCATACAATAAACAGGCCCCAGTGTAGTTTTGGACAGGCTTATTTAACCTTCATGAAGGACAAACATCTAGATATTGGTAATGGATTACGTCTCTTGACTTATTTACAAGCATCTACCTCTGAATGTCATCTTCTGCATGTTTCTGAGTTTCTAATGAGGTCCCAAGTGGTATTGTTCTGTTATAATTTCTTTATCTACAGGGTATATGTACTTCATTAAATTGAGTTGTTTTAATGAAGGCTACTTTTTTTTATTTTTGCTTGTTTTTAGAGAGAGAGAGAGTGGGAGAGTGCACAAGAGCAGGGAGTGAGAAGGAGGGCCAGAGAGAGAGGGAGAGAGAAAATCTTTAGCAGGCTCCATGCCCAGTTGAGAGCCCTACTTGGGTTTTGATCTCATGACCCTGAGATCATGACCTGAGCCAAAATCAAGAGTCAGATGCTTAACCCACTGAGCCACCCAAGTGCCCGGAAGCCTACTTTTGATACAGTAAGTCTGTAATGCTATTATCATTCCGTTATTTTACTACAGTACAGTTGACCTCAGTTGGTGCACAGTTGTATGAATTAATGCATAATAGATTTCTGTAACCGCTGTCACAATCAGAGTATAGAACACTTCTATCATCCCCCCAAACACCCTTCTATGCGATCCCTTTGTAGTCATATGCTCCCCTCAGCCCTAACTCCTGGTGATCACTGCGAGGGTATTTTTTCTTGGTAGTAAGATACAAAAAAGAAGATGAAGAGGAAAGAGGGGAGGAGGAGGAGGGAGAAAGAAAAACATTTTAAAAGTGGGGGAGGGGAGAAGCAAGGTGAGAGAGAGAGAGAGAGATTGAGAGAGAAAGAGAGAGAGAGAGAGAAGGAGAAAGGAAATTTAGGGATGCAACCTAGCAAAGTGTTCATTGAACTCTAATCAGGAATTTTATGCATGCACTAGGATGATCTGTTGTCAACTTGGCAGGATTCTCACCTTCATGGACTGTAATGCAGAGGAGAAATTGAGAAACACTTACCCTACGGTCCTCTTTCCTTTATTGTTCAGATTCCAGATTGCCAGTTAGAGGAACTGATGTGGAAACTGGAAAGCAACAGAGCCATCCGATGTGTGGGCAGATGTGGGATTCCTGGTGGCTTAGTGGCTTGAGAACCACTAACTTCACTGCTGCAGACTGTAATCACTGGTGGGAAATTTCTAGGGACTTTCCAGAACAGCATCCCCATAAGCCTTTGAGAAACACCAGTTTGGTGTTTCAGGATGAGGTCTCTAGCTCACCTCCTTGTCCTTCTAGCAGCAGCTTCCCAGAACTTCCACAGTGACTCTCCTGACCTATCCACTCTAGCTTACCCACCATTGTGGAAAGCCTAATTCCCATATTAAACTCATGGTTCCTGGAATATCTAAGAGCAGCGTTGTTTTTATGCCCAAACCCAGATTACTGCATAGTATTAAAGGCAGTGTATTTGTGGCCAACATTTGAAAATTGGGACATTTCCCTTTGAAGTCCTCATGGCCATTTTTCCATTGAAAAAAATGAAAAGAAGTAAACTAGCATTCATTCTTGCCTTGGGGGCGGGAGGAGTTCTTGTGTGGAGCTGAGGAGCCGCTGCTCCTTTGAAAAAATATATGATCCGGGGCACCTGGGTGTCTCAGTCGGTTAAGCGTCTGCCTTCATTCAGCTGAGGTCATGCTCCCAGGATCCTGGGATCAAGCCCTGCATCAGGCTCCCTGCTCAGTGGGGAGACTGGTTCCCCTTTTCCCTCTGCCCCCACCCCCCGCCACTCATGCTTGTTCTTTCTCTCTCTTTCTCTCTCAAATAAATATAAAATCTTAAAAAAAAAAAAAAAAAAAAAAGAAGAAGTTATGAGAGGCACCTGGGTGGTTCAGTCGTTAAGTGTCTGCCTTTGGCTCAGGCCATGATCCCAGGGTCCTGGGATGAGCCCCGCATGGGGCTCCCTGCTGGGAGGGAAGCCTGCATCTCCCTCTTCCACTCCCCCTTCTTCTGTTTCCTCTCTTGCTGTGTGTCTCTCTGTCAAATAAATAAGTAAAATCTTAAAAAGAAGAAGAAGAAGATATGATTCTCCACTTTACTACCCAGCCCCATCTTTGCATTTATGCCCTGCCCCTCTAAATAATATCACCTTAGTCTAAGAAAACAGATTTAATTTAACAAATAAATGAAAGTCTTACAATTATAGTGTTGTTTCCTAGAAACTCCTGGGTATATGGAGATGAATAAGACAAACCCAATGTCTTCAAAGAGCTTGGGGGAGAAAGTGAGGAGCACAGAAGCTAGCATACGACCATCATATCATAATGAAATACATAGAATGACTTTTTTTGTAAAACAAAGTAAAATCACTGCCTCACTATTTGGGTATTTTTAATTATCCAAATAGATTTTTTATCATGATTTCATCATGATAATATTCATCAAGATTTTTATGGCAGTTTCACTTGTTATTAATGCTCCAATTGTTATTGATGAATTTTATCTGCTTTTGATTAGGAATTTCATAAAATATAAACTTAGTAAGTATTGTAGGATATTTATTTCGAGTAAGCAAATTCTCAATGTATATTCGTTTAGAATATTTTCTCTGTTACTTACCATCTTTCTCTTTTATATCTAAATACAAATATATGTGCATATTTTAATAAAAAGATATATTTCACAAAAATTTGAGCTTAAATATTCCTCCCAAATATTATGTATAATACTCTGTTTAAATACTTTAATTCCTTAGGTTAATTAATTCTATATATATTTTAACCTTTGCTCTGCTTGATGTTATACAAATCTTATAGCACATGATATATTTTTTTAAATTATTTTTATTAACATATATTATTTGCCCCAGGGGTGCAGGTTTGTGAATCATCAGGCTTACACACTTCACAGCACTCACCATATCACATACCATCCCCAATGCCCATAACCCAAGCACCATCTCCATATCGCCCCTCCCCCAGGCAACCCTCAGTTTGTTTTGTGAGATTAAGAGTCTCTTACATCCCATCTTGTTTCATTTTTCCTTTCCCTACTCCCCCAAACCCCCCATTCTTCCTCTCAAATTCCTCATATCAGAGAGAGCGTATAATAATTGGCTTTCTCTGATTGAATTATTTCACTCAGCATAATACCCTCTAGTTCCATCCGCGTCATTGCAAATGGCAAGATTTCATTTCTTTTGATGGCTCCATAGTATTCCACACACACATATCTATATCTATATCTATATCTATATAGATATGGACAGCTATATATAGATATAGATATAGATATAGATATACCACCTCTTCTTTATTCATTCCTCTGTTAATGGACATCCAGGTTCTTTCCATAGTTTGGCTATTGTGGACATTGCTGCTATAAACACTCATGCGCACGTGTCCCTTCAGATCACTGCATTTGTATCTTTAGGGTAAATACCCAGTAGTGTGATTGCTGGGTCATAGGGTAGCTCTAGTTCAACTTTTTGAGGCACCTCCATGCTGTTTCCCAGAGTGGTTGCACCAGCTTGCATTCCCACCAACAGTGTAGGAGGGTTCCTCTTTCTCCCCACCCTTGGAAACATCTATCCTTTCCTGAGTAGATCCCATTTACAAATGCACCAAAAACCATAAGATACCTAGGAATAAACCTAACCAAAGAGGCAAAGAATCTGTGCTTTGAAAACTACAAAGTACTCTTGAAAGAAATTGAGGAAGACACAAAGAAATGGAAAAATGTCCCATGCTCATGGATTGGGAGAACAAATATTGTGAAAATGTCTATGCAACCCAAAGCCCCTATACATTTAATGCAATCCCTATCAAAATACCATCATTTTTTTTTAAAGAAATGGAACAAATAATCCTAAAATTTATATGGAACCAGAAAAGACCCCGAATAGCCAGAGGAATGTTGAAAAAGAAAGCCAAAGTCGGTGGCATCACAATTCCAGACTTGAAGCTCTAATACAAAGCTGTCATCATCAAGACAGTATGGTACTGGCCCAAAAACAGACACATAGATCAATGGAACAGAATAGAGAGCCCAGAAATAGACCCTCAATTCTATGGTCAACTAATCTTTGAAGAAGCAGGAAAGAATGTCCAGTGGAAAAAGGACAGTCTCTTCAACAAATGGTGTTGGGAAAATTGGACAGCCACATGCAGAAGAATGAAACTGGACCATTTCCTTACACCACACACAAAAAGAGACTCAAAATGGATGAAAGACCTCAGTGTGAGACAAGAATCCATCAAAATCTATATAAATTTTAGGATGATTTGTTCCATTTCTTTGAAAAAAACTTGATGATATTTTGATAGGGATTGCATTAAACATGTAGATTTCTTTAGGTAGCATAGATGTTTTCACAATATTTGTTCTTCCAGTGCATGCGCATGAATGTTTTTCCATTTCTTTGTGTCTTCCTCAATTTTTTTCATGAGTACTTTATAGTTTTCTGAGTACAGATTCTTTGCCTCTTTGGTTAGCTTTATTCCTATGCATCTTATGGTTTTGGGTGCAATTGTAAATGGGATCGGCTCCTTAATTCCTCTTTCTTGTGTCTTGCTATTGGTGAATAGAAATGCAACTGATTTCTGTGCATTGATTTTATATCCTGACACTTTACTGAATTCCTATATGACATCAAGCAGTTTTGGAGTGGAGTCTTTTGGGTTTTTCACATAAAGTATCATATTATCTACAAAGAGTGAGAGTTTGACTTCTTCTTTGCCAATTTGGATGCCTTTTATTTCTTTTTATTGTCTGATTGCTGAGGCTAGGGCTTCTAGTACTATGCTGAATAGCAGTGGTGATACTGGACATCCCTGCTGTGTTCCTGACCTTAGGGGAAAAGCTCTCAGTTTTCCCCCATTGAGAATGATATTTACTGTGGGTTTTTCATAGATGGCTTTGAGGATATTGATGTATGTACCCTCTATCCTTACACTTTGAAGAGTTTTGATCAAGAGAGGATGCTGTATTTTGTCAAATGCTTTTTCAGCATCTATTGAGAGTATCATATGGTTCTTGTTCTTCCTCTTATTAATGTATTGTATCACATTGATTGATTTGCAGATGTCGAACTAACACTGCAGCCCTGGAATAAATCCCACTTGGTCATGGTGAATAATTCTTTTAATGTACTTTTGGATCCTATTGGCTAGTATTATGGTGAGAATTTTTGCATCTGTGCTCATCAAGAATATTGGTCTCTAATTCTCTTTTTTGATGGGGTCTTTTTCTGATTTGGGGGTCAAGATCATGCTAGCCTCATAAAATGAGTTTGGAAGTTTTCCTTCCATTTCTTTTTTTGGAACAGTTTCAGGAAAATAGATACTAATTCTTCTTTAAATGTTTAGTAGAATTCCCCTGGGAAACTGTCTGGCCCTGGGCTCTTGCTTTTGGGAAATTTTTGATGACTGCTTCATTCTCCTTACTGGTTATGGGTCTGTTCAGATTTTTTATTTCTTCCTGGTTCTGATGTGGTAGTTTATATGTCTCTAGGAATGCATCCATTTCTTCCAGATTCTCAAATTTGTTGGTGTATACTTAATCATAATGTTCTTATAATTGTTTGCATTTCCTCGGTGTTGGTTGTGATCTCTCCTCTTTCATTCATGATTTTATTTATTTGGGTCCTTTCTCTCTCTCTCTCTCTCTTTTTTTTTGGTAAGTTTGGCCAGGGGTTTATCAATCTTATTAATTCTTTCAAAGAACCAGCTCCTTGTTTCACTGATTTGTTCTACTGTTCTTTTGGTTTCTAGTTCATTGATTTCTGCTCTGATCTTTATTATTTCTCTTCTCCTGCTGGGTTTAGGGTTTCTTTGCTGTTCTTTCTCCAGCTCCTTTAGATGTAGGGTTAGGTTATGTGCTTGAGACCTTTCTTGTTTCTTGAGAAAAGCTTGTATCACTATATATTTTCCTCTCAGGATCCCCTTTGCCATGTCATACGTATTTTGAAGAATTGTGTTTTCATTATCGTTTGTTCCCATGAATTTTTTTCCATTCTTCTTTAATATCCTCTTTGACCCATTTATTCTTCAGTAGGATGCTCTTTAGCCTCCATGTATTTGAGTACTTTCCAACTTTACTCTAGTGATTGAGTTCTAGCTTCAGAACACTGTGGTCTGAAAATATGCAGGATATGATCCCAATCTTTTGGTACCAGTTGAGATCTGATTTGTCACCCAGGATGTGATCTATCTGAAGAATGTTCTATGTGCACTAGAGAAGAATGTATATTATGTTGCTTTGGGATAGAATGTTCTGAATGTATCTGTGATGTCCATCTGGTCCAGTGTGTCATTTAAAGCCTTTATTCTTGTTGATTTTTTCCTTGGATAATATGTCCATTTCAGTGAGGAGTGTGTTAAAGTCCCCTACTATTATTGTATTATTGTCAATGTGTTTCTTTGATTTTGTTATTAATTGATTGATATAGTTGGCTGCTCCCATGTTAGGGGCATAGATATTTAAAATTGTTACATCTTCTTGCTGGACAGACCCTTTAAGCATGATATAGTGTCCTTCCTCATCTCTTATTATAGTCTTTGGCTTAAAATCTAATTGATCTGATGTAAGGATTGCCACCCCACCTTTCTTTTGATGTCTATTAGCGTTGTAAATTGTTTTCCACCTGCTCACTTTAAATCTGGAGGTGTCTTTGGGTCTAAAATGAGTTTCTTGTAGACACCATATAGGTGGGTTTTGACTTTGTATCCATTATGATACCCTCTGTCTTTTGATTGGGGCATTTACCACATTTACATTCATGGTAACTATTGAAAGATATGAATTAAGTGCCATTGTATTGCCTGTAAGGGGACTATTACTGTATATTGTCTCTGTTCCTTTCTGGTGTACTCCTTTTAGGCTCTCTCTTTGCTTAGAGGACCCCTTTCAATATTTCCTGTTGAGCTGGTTTGGTGTTTGCAGATTCTTTTAATTTTTGTTTTTCCTGGAACGTTTTTATCTCTCCTTCTATTTTCAGTGGTAGCCCTAGCTGGATATAGTATTCTTGGCTGCATATCTTTCTTTCTTCTGGAATCCCAATTATTCTAATATTGTTTTGTCTTATGGTATCACTTATCTCTCAAATTCTCCCCTTGTGGTACAGTAGTTGTTTGACTCTCTTTTGCTCAGCTTCTTTATTCTCTGTCATTTGGTCTTCTATATCACTAATTCTCTTTTCTGCCTCATTTATCCTAGCAGTAAGAGCCCCCATTTTTAATTGTACCTCATTAGTAGCTTTTTAAACAGCTTGTTTCAATTTTAGTTCTTTTATTTCTCCAGGAAGGGCTTTTATTTCTCCAGACAGGCTTTCTCTAATATCCTCCATGCCTTTTTTTTTTTTTTTAAAGATTTTATTTATTTATTTGATACAGAGAGAGAGAGAGAGATCATAAGCTGGCGGGGGGGGTGGGAGCAGGCTCCCCACTAAGCAGAGAGCCCAATGAGGGGCTCGATCCCAAGACCGTGAAACCTTTGGCTCAGGCTTAACCCAGTGAGTCACTCAGTCACCCCATGCCTTTTTTGAGCCCAGCTAGCACCTTGAGAATTGTCGTTCTGAACTCTAATTGTCCTTATTGTTTATGTCCCTAGCTGCCAGTACTGCCTCTTGTTCTTCTTCTTTTTTTTTTTTTTTTGTAGTGAGTTTTTTCTGCCTTGTCATTTTATCCAGATAAGAATATATGAACAGAGAATAAAATACTAAAAGGGTGGCAAAGACCCCAGGAAAATGTAAGCTAAGGAAATCAGAAGAGATCCAAATTTTGGGGGAGTAGAAAGAGGGAGAAAAGAAATAAAAATTTTTAAAAAAATATGTGTGTGTGTATATGTATATATATATTTCTATTAAATATATATTTTATAATATATATAACATATAACATATATTTTAAATTATAAAATATATATTTTAAAATTTCTATTCACCAGTCTAATATATTAGACTGGTGAATAGAACACAACCACCCATTTAATTTTAGGAAGAAACTACCTCCCCAAATTTTAAAAAAAGAAAAGCTTATATATATATATATACAAAAATAAGGGTAAACATGATGAAGGAATGGAATATGACTGTAAGCATGAAATTTTTTTAAAAAATTCTAAAAATAGAATTGACAAGTTCATTGGAAAAGAAAAAAAAAAAAAAAAGAGGAGGGAATGTGGTCAGGCTGGAGAACAAAGCCAGGTGGTAGATTAGGGTATATTTTGATCTATTAGAAGAAATTGTATCCCAACATTTTTTAGGGAAAAAAAAAAAACCTGTATGTATATAAAATATAATGTTAAATGCAATGAAGAGATAAAATATGACTATAACAATGATGTTTTAAGAAGAGTTTTTTAGAGAGGCATTGTTATAATAACCTAGTTAAAATAACATTAAAAGAGATTGAAAGAGGAAACAGGGAACATTAAAAAATAGAATAAGAAAAAAAATAAAATT
This sequence comes from Neogale vison, assembly GCF_020171115.1. NCBI lineage: Eukaryota > Metazoa > Chordata > Mammalia > Carnivora > Mustelidae > Neogale > Neogale vison. The sequence goes on from NC_058098.1 coordinate 40,176,154, forward strand.
AAGACAATTTAACTTTGCAAGCCTAAAGGATCATGGGGAAAATGCCATGAATTCTATGCATTGTTTTCCCCTAACTCTGGAGTTCTACTATTCTCCTTGATTGGTGAGCTTGGTCTTGGCTGGATGTTCTTGCTGATCTTATGCAGGAGGGGTCCGTTGCAGTGGTTCTCAAATGTCTTTACCCAAGGCAGAATTGCACTGCCCTTGCCAGAGACCAGGCTAAGTAATCTGCTCAGGTTCGCTGTCCGAGCTTTTGTTCCCTGAAAACTTTCCATACCTTTGGAGGACGGGAATGAAAATGGTGGCCTCCCAATCTCCGGCCCAGAGGAGCTGAGACCTTGGAGCCTCACTGCTCAATGCACCCTCAGCGATAAGCAGCCAATCACTCTCCTCTCCCTGGTCTCCAGCCACCCTCTGAGCTCACCCGGCCCGTGACTAGGCATTTCTATCTCTGGTGCACGGCTGCGTTTGGAGTCTCCAAACCCGGCAGATTCATGCTGCACTGCTCTTCCAGAGGAGGAAGGTCAGTTTCCCCAGATCTGCCACTTGTGGGGTTCCTGCTCAAAGAGCAGTGGTCCAACTGTTCCTTGCATCATGGTTTAAGGTAACCCCAATTTGAAAGCTCATTTTTCAGCTCTGTCACTGTAGTCAGCTTCCCCACTCCAATACCTGGCAGCTCTGCCACACTTACACAATCCCAATCTCTCTGTGACCCTGCAGGACCTAAGACCACAATGTCCCTGCAAGGGCAACACCCCCACTTAGCCTCTGGAGCAATGTCCCTCAGTGGAGCATACTTCTAAAAGTTCTTATTTTGTGCTTTGCTGCTCTGCCGCTTGTCAGGAGCCGGCCCCTCCCCCCACAGTCTATGTTCCCGTCACTTTGGATTCACTTTTCTGCACATCCTACCTTTGAGAAGGTGGACTTTTTTTTGTTCCTAGAATTGCTGCTCTTGTTCTCTTCTATCTCCTATTGAGTTTGTAGGTGTTTGGAATGGCTTGATACCTATCTTGCTGAACTCCTGGGATCTGATGGCATTTCAATCTGCTCTTCCTTGCCTATCTTGCCTCTCCCCCTCTATAGCATAGAATATTTGAAGTAGGATTTTTACTTTATATTGAAGTTTTTTAATGTGCTGAAATAAAAATGTAGTAATAAGCCTTGATCATTGTAAGATTAATATCTGTTGATACTTGTTTCCTCTAGATAAAAGTAGACCTCAGTTTATCAATATAGAATAAAGAATGTAAGAGCTTCATGGTGAAAGACAATAGCATACCCCATATAGTAATTTGTAGAAACTCCCTTTTAGGGTTTAGGGTTTTGGTTTTGTTTAAATTCACTTATATTCAGTCTGATCTCTTTTTTTGGAAGAGGAAAGAGATTCAAATTTATATTCTCCCCCCAATTTCTGCTAAAAGTATAAGCAATATATATACTCTGGTGTGTGTGTGTATTTGTGTGTGTGTGTGTGTGTGTGTGCGTGTGTCTTATAGATAGACAGATAGATAGATAGATTGATTGATTGATTTTTGGTGGAGATAGAGGACAGTTATTTGGGCAACTCAAAAACTCTATGTTTGATACCTTCCAGATGGCCATATATCTGGCCACCAGATCCTTGGCTCAGCCCATTCCCTGTCTCCTAAATACCCCTTTATGCTTTTCTGAGAGTAGAGCACATCTTAGGGTTGGTGGGAGTTCCGTGTTAGAGAAGCTCCCAGTTTCCCTGAGCAACGTGGGCAGTAGTCTCTGGAGTCTTACAGAAAAATTTCACATAATTCAACAAATGCACATCTTTAAGAGATGCGTTTTGCTCTATGAGGTTACATCTTTTTTCCTTATGGAGTATCAAGGTGGAGTAATTAGGATCGTTGGGAAGTCCTGTGTGGATTCAGTTTCTGTCTCTGTCATTGACTGGCAACATGCCCTTGGTATGCTCCGCGAATTCCATGATGCTCAGTTTATTTCCTAAATGGAGTCATCAGCAATATGTACCTCACAAGGCGTGGTAAATATTAAATGTGGTGATTCAAGTAAAGGGTTTAGCCCTGCATTTAATTCATAATAAGTGGGTAGCAAGAAGTGACTAATGGTAATAATATGTCCTGGTGCTAAGGCATTTGTGCCAAGACAGTGGTTCTCAAATTTGAATGTACATCAGAATCACCTGGCGGGCTTGTTAAAGCACAGATCTTTGGGCCTTACCTATGGAATTCTGATTCGGTAGGTCTGAATGAGACCCTAGAATTTGAATTTCTGAGTCATTCTCAGGTAATGCGGTTGCTGCTGGCCCTGCTGACCACACTTTGAGAACCACGGAACCAGGCACTCATACTCGAGATTATCCCTTTTGGGTAGTTTGGTTGTGGAACAGACTGAAATATCAGAAGGATTAGATTCTTCAGCCTTTGGGCTGTGTTTCTAAAACCATGATCCCAGTGGTCCAGTGCTGATCCAGTGTCTATCTATCATAGTGCAATGAAATTGTAATCTCTGTATTTACTTACATCTTTCTCAGATATTTAGGGGAACTCACAAATACAGCATTCTACATCTCATCAACACTTCTGATCTTGTTTTTCACATCCTGAACCTTCAAGGAGCAACTTACCCACATACTCCAGAGCAACTGCCCCAAAGTGTCACAGGGCTGTCATTAGGTTTCCTCAATCTAGCTCTCCTTTGGCACAGAGCTCCTGTCACAACCCCCAGTGCCCCCTCTCCCGCACCCCCCACAGCTAATTGCAGTCCTTTTGGACAGTGATTTTATTTTGCTCTGACTGCTCTTCAGGAGAGAATCTTTTTCCTTGAATTTTATCAAAGAAGGGTTTGGAGTATGCTAAACAGACAATGGGCAAATACTTGAAGGGGAAAGGAATGGCTGTGAAACAAATATTTCATTTCCTCACACTTAGTTGAAACTGTTACCTTTGCTTTGGTGGCATTATTTCAATCAGCTTCTTCACTAGCTGTGGACACTGCTCAAATACCATTTGCTTATTTTGGCTTTGAACATGGGCAACATCTATCACTCATCATTCGTGACAGGCCTTTGCCAAGTGCTTTGCATACAGGATCTCCTTTCATCTTTCCAGTGAATCTAAGGCCTTAGAAATGGGGTGACAAAGATACTCACAGTAAAAAGATTTTGACTGTTCCCAGGAGCCCTAATGGAAACATATACCCATCCTCTGATCTCTTGCTGGTGTCCTCTGTCGGTTGACCTATGACTCTGAAACACAGAATCAGCCTCCCCGGGCACAGAGCAGGGCAGAGGATCACAGAGAATGCATTGAGGTAGCCAGACAGAGGACAAAGGATGACAAGTACCCAAATGAATATTTAAGAAACTAAGGCTTTATGACATTAAGTACTTTGCCCGAGGTGGAACTTCTACTAAGAAAAAGAACTGGGATTTGAACTCAGTTCAAAGCCATTTGACTCAAATGGTAGTCAGGTTGACAGAGCATACCTTCCTTTTAGGAGCCTGCAAAACAGACTGACATTATTACAAAGCACATTATGTGTATAATCGGAATTATCTTTTTACATATAAGAGTAGCTGGGATCATCGGAGGGTGAAAGCACTCTCTCCTCTGTTTTGAGATACTCTAAAATTGAAGGCTCAATAGTCATTAGTTAGAGAAAATATGCACACTTTTCACTCTGATAGCCACGCAGCAATGAATACAACTGTCAGAATCATGCTTTAGGGATTTGGCTCTTCTTTGCCACTGGCCACACATTTAACCAACGATAGTGTTCACTTCAGTTCCAGAAAGATGTTTTTCCTCTGTACAATCAAAACTCAAATGTGGGTGCCCGAAAAGGGAATTGACTTTTCAGAGATAGTCTTTACATATCTAAATTTGGAATTTCTAACTCCAATTAAAGTTCAGCATAAAAATGATACATTATCATTTAGCAGAAGAAATTCATCTTTCAAGTGAGGGTGTTATGTTAGCTATTGCAGAGCGCCCACTTTCTGAGGAATTTCTTCTGCCCTTCGAAGGCAGAGTTTTATTATTGAGTTCCCTATAAATGTTCAGATGTGACTTACAGGTCAAAAATCATAGTTTAAGTGGATTTGATGGATTTTCAGAAATTGTTTATAAAATTATTTTAGGTCACTGCTTTGTTTCAATTGAAGCATCAAACTAACAGTGAATAAAAACTATTGCCAGTTCTCTGACAAGCTGATTGCTTGGTGAACGTGGCTCTTTTTAGAAAATATTCACTTAGGAGCACCTGGGTGGCTCAGTCGGTTAAGCATGTGCTTTTAGCTCAGGTCATGGTCTCAGGGTCCTGGCATGGAGTCCCACATCATGTTCCTTCCTCAGCAGGGAGCCTGCTTCTCTCTCTGCCTGCTGCTTCCCCCCACTTATGTTCTTGCTCTGTCTCTCTCTGACAAATAAATAGTCTTTAAAAAATAATAAATAAATAAATGAATGAATAAAAAATATATATTTGCTTATGCACAGTAGCAAACATGACTGGATCCATCCATTTATTTATTATTATTTTTTCCCTATGTATATTTGAGTGCCTATTTTGTGATAGGCCTTATGTTTCAAATATGCTTATTTGTTAATTTTACACTTTGGTGGGAGACTGCTATAATAGGTATGATTGTTGAGAGTGCCTGCCACGTGCCCAGCACTCAACATATATTATATCTAAGGATCTCAACAACCTTATTATATTCTTATTATTTTTCTACTTCACTCTTATTTAATTGAAGCTCAGAGAAACTAAGCAACTTGGCAAAGGTCACAGAGTTGTGATTTTAACTCAAGTGCATAAAAGGACAAATACAGGATTTTTCTATCACGTTTGCTCCTGTTGTCCCTTCTTGAACATCTCTGAGGTTGTTGCTGCAGCTGAAATTTTGGCACGAGGAGACATATTGGCTCTTGGTGTCTGATTTCTGAAAAAATCTAACTTTTGAAAACTTGGGGCCAGGCTGAAGTTAAGAGTCAGGGTTTTGTTAGGGTAGACAACTCTTGGGACTCAGGCAATGGTAAGGTTGAGTTCTGTCATTCTAGGCTACTAGAATGACCCAAGCTGGGTTCCCAGACTTAGGCTGTCTGCAGATACTGGATGCTCATTATGGACCACCTTCTGCTCATCTGGTCCAGGACAGATGATTCTTCCATCAATCTCTTCCATTATAGGACATGGCTGACAGTCTTTCCTGGGCCTAAAGGAATATTTGGATTAGGATCTCAGGATTCAGAAGAAATAAATGAATCCAAGGTTTCATGGCAGGGCTCAAACATTAGGACTCTAGATGCTTTCATCAAAGTAAGTATGATCTCTCCAAGGCCAGAGATCTGGTTCCATCACTGAACCAGGAAGCCCAATAAGACCTGGGGACATATGTAGGACTACAGGAGATATAGTTTTGGTAGGTTCATTGGTTCAGAGGGGGTCACCTACTTAGTGAACAGGAATTTCTGGGGAGTAAGACCCTGGTTCCAAGCTTACACCCTCAACTGCCTCTGGACTCAGGGTCTCCATTGAAGGGAGTGTCTAAAATTTTGAGAGAAGTAGCTTTTGACATCCTAGAGACATTTTCTTGGTCTCAGGGCTAATGCAGGGCCTGTTTTAGGGAAAGTGTTCTAAAGACTCTCTTTAGCAGGAAACTTGAGGTCAGGAGAACCTGATGTTTCAGAGTATAGTTTTCAGACTTGCAGTCATTGAGAGGCTAAGGATGATTTATTGGTTTACTGGGTCTGTTTTGTTGTTGTTGTTGTTGTTTGTTGTTATTTGTTTTTTGTTTTGTTTTGTTTTTTGCCATATTACCAGGGAACCTTTCAAATTTAACGCATCTTCCTCTAGTATGAAGCTTGCATGTAGAAAATCAATATAGCTCATTGACTACAACATCAGATTTCTCTGTGTATCAGTGGAAGTCAGTTGGGGAATGAGTCTTGAGGATTATGGTTTGGGAAGAGTAGAGGTACTTCAATGGTCTATAGTTCTTATTAGTGGGCCAGCTCTGGATGCATGGCTGCTGTCTAGGAGGTATGGGAGCAGGTATCAGATGCCTATACATAAAGATAGTGAAGTTCAGGAGGAAAAAACTCCAGTCCTTATAGGACTGGGTTAAATAGCTAACTCACCATGGGTGCAGAAGCAGGAACACTTTTAAGGGCAAACCAAGTTCACAATAAGACTTGTGCTTTGCTCAATAGTGATAACAAGATTTCATCTCAGGTACCTCCTTTAATCAACTCGGAAGGTCCACGTAGGCACTGTGTTGAGAGGGATTCTGAGGCTCTGTATCAGCTCAATAAGAAATACTATCATGCTTGATTGCCTTGGATATGAGGTAAAAAAGGTAAAAGAGGAGGGGTGGTACATGTGCCACATAGTTATCATTTCTGATGTAGCTTTGGGGCTCTAGGACATTGAGGACAGCATTTGTTCCAGAGTCTGGGTGAGACAAACCCAACTAATATGAGTAAAGTAACCTAAGCAACTCACTTCTCCATTATAGCTGTGTGGAGCCATTTCCATATTTTCCAAGTTCATAAAATCATGACAATTCAATGCTCAAAAGATAGCTTCTTTGGCCTTCCTGAAAGGAAGGAAGGCATTCTACATGAGTTCCTTTGCTTTCCGGCCCTATTTCCCTCAATGTCTCTTATCTTGCCCCATGTTTCCTTTTATGTTTTTTGTCTGTTTTTTTTTTTTTTTTTTTTTTAATGACAGAGAATAAAGCGTCCTCCCTCCTTAAGCTCTCATTCTCTTCTCCAGGCTCATTACCCACAATTTAACCGAAAATAGCTGATGTGGAGAGGCAAGGTTTTATTAGAAGTGCATTCCCAATCTCCAAGGCCTGTCCCACACTGCCTTGCCTTTCCCTGTGTGTCTAACTTACCAGTGGCCCTGGGTTTCACAAATTACTATTTTTCTTTATTTCAAATTAATTTTGCTCTATCATCAAGCTGTCAGATTGCAGTCCCAATTCTAGGTAATTGTGCATGGAATTTGCATGTTTTGTAAGGTACAGACAAAAGAAATGGAAATTCAGCTTCCTGGTTCCCACCACTTGCTGAGCATGTCTTATATCGGTTTGATTTTGTTTGATTACATGAGTTGAGGTTCATGGTTAAGTGTAAAGAAATTGAGCATAATGTTGCCATTTAATAGTTCAAAGGAAATGTAATTTATATCTGTTATTAAAATTGTGTTCCAGTGTATTTGAAGTGCTAAGATCTATGCTCAGAAAGAGGTCTTGAATATTATATTTCCAGTTTAATTGAAGTTGAGATTTTGGATGGTGGTTATGTTTTCTGAGCTTGCTCTCTTCTAAGTTGACCTTATACAGAAGGCAGCTTATTAATATTTAAGTAGCTAATGCCAGTACTGTCTTCCTTCAAAAGCAATCCACATGTCTCACGAGCAGCTCATAACCTTAGTTAGTATCCCGTAAAAAGTTTTGATTACTTGTATAATCTTTAAGAGGTGAGTTTTATAATATTTGCCTGATCTTTCCATACCATATATCATCAGTGAAAATACATTTTGTGAACTATATATACATATGTGTGTATATATGTATGTATGTATATATATATGTGTATGTATGTATATAAGTGTATATATATGTACATATGTACATATAGGTATGTACATATAGATATGTACATATATATATATGATTTTTTATACTGTGAGTTATTCACCTAGAAATGATTTTTTAATTCAAGTCTTCACAAACAAGGAAGTGTGAGATTCAGTACCTAGATCCTTCTTTTTGGAGGAATGTGACTTTTTGCTGGAAAAAATAAAAGAAAGTATACTTGTTGCATATTTCTTTAAAACAACAAAAAAGGAAGTAGTTCTATTGGTTGGTTCTTTAAAGATGCAGGGATAGAGACAGAGAGAGAAGGTAGCAAGAAAGAACAAGCTGAAAATTACTTCTTTTTCAAGAAAGGAGGGAAAAATCGAAAATGCTTTTGCAAGAGAAAAGCACAGTATGGGGTGGCTTGTGACAAAATTTTAATGAAAAGCAAGCTTCTTTATTGAAATCTAATAAATAATAGGCCAGGAAAAGTAGGCTTAGCCATTTTATTTTTAAATGAGATGATGAAACGCAGATAAATTGGACCTCTGAGTCAAGAATTTATTGGGTTCATTGGCCATTTTTAGGACAGCTTTGACCTTTCCATAAACTCTGAAGGGTCCCTATCTCCCATAAAGTTGTGCCCTCAAAGATTGAGCAGTATTCATTCTCTAATAAAGTTATAATGGAGAAAAAGAAAGTGCTCTGACCCATCAGCTGAGCAGTTGTAGTGTCTGTCACACAGAATTCTCTCAAGAAAATAGCTTTAAAGGCTAGAACCTGGGGAGTTCTGAGGCCAGAGTCCTCCTTTGATTTCTAAAGGAACAATTGTTACTCCTGGTTTTCCAAATTGCAAATTAGGGCACTAGAAAAGTATTTGATGTGAGTTTGCTGAATTCTCTTGTCACCAATCCATAAACAAAATTAATTGCCTACAATGTATCCGGCACTAGAAATAGCCACTAGTCTCAGTATTTATGAGGTTAGTGGGTGTCCATTTAGAATGCATAATACCTGTGCTTTTTAATTTGATGCTTAGCCCATTTAGCTTCTAACTCCCAGAGGGGCAGATGTACAAATACTTAAGTTCTCAGAGTTCTAATGCAGTAATTGGGTTTTTTGTCTTTGTTTTTCTGTGTCATTGACATGACACGATCTAGGTATAGACTTACTGTGTTAAAACAAACTTGTCATAATGATATTGATGTTTACAAACAAGCTTTTCAAATGAAGGCAGTACCTGGGCCGGCTTATAAACAATCTTTTCATAATTCCTTTGGTCTGATTTACAGAGTCGTAGCACCTTTTAGCCCCTTTTTTGTTTAAATATTCAACCTGGCCGTCTTTGGATATAAAACAGAACTTGAAGATACAAGGTATATTCAAATGCTGCGTTCTTTGTACCTACCCATAGATCTTTGGGGAAACGAATTATGGCAAAATGGGGGGGGGGGGAAGCTGGGATTTGTAGTCATCTTGGTGAACCGGAACATTGTGTGTGTGGGGGGGGGAATCTTCCCATACCTTAGTTTCCTAATCTGTAAAATGTAGATGGAATTATATACAGTAGTTATAATTACCATCAACTTTGTCCATTTCCTCCTCACCATGTTTGATATCTCATGATCTTCATACCTAGCACCTTTACACAGATGAATTTGATCATATATTTTTTAAAAGATTTTATTTATTTATATGAGAGAGCACAAGGGGGAGGGGCAGAGGGAGAGAGCTGGAGAATCTCAGGCAAATTCCACACTGAACTCAGAGCCTGACGCAGGGCTTGATCCCAGGACCCTGAGATCATGACCCAAGCAGAAACCAAGAGCTGAACACTAACGGACTCTGCCACCCAAGCACCCTTGATCATATATTATGATGTAGATGCTATTAGGTGTGTATTCATTAGCACATCCCAGGTAGAAGGTATATTTTTCTTTTCCCAGGCCTGTGCACAGAGAAACCATTTCTTAAGCATGTGAATTAAAAAAAAAAAAAAAAAAAGCATGTGAATTCTCACCTCACCTACCAAGGTTCCCTCTTCTCCCACTGCTGCCCTGAAATTTCACCATTTGGAGTTTATTACTTTCTGTCTTGCAGATTTTATAATTCTGAGACTCCCAATTGTAACGCATCATGATCTCTCTTAAATTTTCATCAATGCCTGAGGTTGGGGCTGGAGTGGGCCCCAGCCTTGTGACTAGACTCTTAAGAGAGCTGAAGGAAAGAGGAGGGAGTAAACAAGGATGTAGCCTAGGATGGATAAAAGAAGGGATTCCAGAAATAGAAAGCCCACAATCACTTATTTCAGATTTACCTGGAAATTTCATGATATGGCTGATAGTAGAATTATTTTTTAAATCTGTTTTTCTAAAAGGAAAACAAAAAATTATGTGGGTCAAACTAAATATGACTTTCAGCTGGATTTTGGTAACTCATGTGAAGTTTCTATTGATTTAGACTCATAATTTTTATCTAGTACTGAGATTGAAAACTGAGGTTTACTTTTACTTGTACAAATTAACGGGTGGCTTAGGCAGGAAGGAGTAAAAAACCTTGCTTACTTGCCCTATAACCTAGTGCTTACCTTGAGGTTTATTGAATGTGGCAGGTGGTGACAAACCCGTGCTTATGACATCTCCTGCAATGTAATCTCACCACTCAATGACAAATGCTTCTGACAAACAGAAACCTGGTACTATTCTAAAACAGGGGGGGAAAATGAATATAATTCAGATATGGGATGATAAAAATGGTTTCTCAAAACATGTCAAATAAATTAGACCTCTAAGGAGGGTCCATATTGCAAGTGGCAAAGATAAAATAGAACAGGGTTTTATTTATTCTCCCTAGGATTTTGTTGTTGTTGTCAGTTGTCAGAGTGAATTAATAGTATTGGAAGCAGTCCTATTACCATGCCACCTTGTGCTGTTGTTTTTTAGTAGTTTGAACTGTTAGTGCTAATTGAAAACCTGTCTGGGAAAGTTAATTGGGGGTGACACTAGTTAGTTGTGGCTGAGGACATAACCAGGTTAATTGTAGATAATGGGTCAGATAAAAGGCTGAGCTTTTCTACCTCTCGAGTTTTACCTAAGTTCACGGGTTAGTTGTTTTTAAATCATCAAATTTTAGTGCAAGCAATTCTTAGAAGGCAAGGGTAACTTTGCACTTAACTGGGGGGCAGTTGGAGATGTTAGTACTGTGTTGTTGGGCAATCAGCATGTTCTCCTTAAGGCATAGTAAATCAGCAGTGAAATTAGGTGAGACTCAACACATGTGTACACATTTTATAGAACAGCATTTCTTGGGCTTCAGCCAGCCACATGCCACCTGCAAGACTTCTGCTGCCTGCACTATTATTTGCTTAATATTTTGGTTTAAGCTATTGTAAATGTTTGCTTTGTTTTCACTTATCCTTGACACAAGCAATAATATCCACAGTGAATTCAGAGGTCTGATGTTATTTTTATATTATATGCATTAAAAACACAAAGAATCATTGCAATAAAAACACTTTAATTTTATAAAAATAAAAAAAAATACTTATTGTGTACCACCATGAGAATACCCCATATTTTGGGATACACATATATGATCTCTGCTGGTACCATGCACTTTCATAACTGCATAGATTTATTTGTTGTAATTCCGGAATAATTGATTTTTATTTCCCCCCTTTGTTGAGCCAGGAAGTGCATCTGTGTATGTAAAACATTGAAAAAGAGATTAAAATAAAACACACATTTTATATAATTACTTGTTGGTCTGTTCTGGAATTATAATAGCAAGTACTAATCAGTCCATACACTTTGGGACACTATATGGCAGAGGCTTCCTGTGGGCAAAGGGATGAGAGGCAGATCTGGGAGCAGAAGGAACTTGCCAGCCCCGGCCCACTGCAGCAAGTCATAGAGGATGAACTAGCAATTCTAATCCATTATCAGTGGCTATTGGCTGCTGGTGTTGAGAACTCTGAGGCTGAGTGTTTACTCAACAGGGAAGGAGGGCAGGCTGTGGTAGTGATGTCTGCCCCAGGCGGGAGAGAGGCAAGAGTATTGAATGTGTTAGGGATTTTCCATATTCTTCCTGTGGGAACAGGTACCATGGTATTTCTTTAATATGTATTTCTCCACTATGGTTTTACATAGAGATGGAAAGTTTCATTTTTGTCACTGGACTACTGAGTTTCTCATCTACTTGCCATCTCCATCTTTGTTTTTCACTTTGACTCTGTGTGATTTTATTGAAATATGTATCTAATTTTCAATCAAAATAATTTTCATAAAAATAATAATTTTAATTGATTCTTCCTTTGCTTTCCTCTGATCATACTCTGACATTCTGACATTCACTCTTGTCCTCCGTTCATAGTTCCAAGGCCTGTCCAGGCTTCATACTGAGTTCTACGAAGTAGCTGGGGACTAGATTTTTGAATTCTCTCTTACTGAATCTGAGGTTGGACTAAGTCACTGATTTTCTGCTGATAGGTTTATGTGTCATCTTTTGTATTTCCAAGTTCCTAACAGGCCAGGAACACCTGGATTCATGTGATTTACGGGTACATTTTTGTACCCACGACATTGGAACTATGATGGGATGATTTATAAACAATGAGAAATATCTTTTAAGAGTGGGAGGCTCTTGGCATTGGGTCAAGATAGCTTCTGGAAAGGTCCAGATATTCACACACAGATGAGGAGATATGAGACTTTTTTTCTTCATTCCTCTTCAGATTCCTTCTTCTGTTCTGCTTCCAAAGGTAGATGAGAAGACAAAAGTTTGAACTGGCAGATTTCTACTCTAGTCTGAACTGGTAAACCAAGATTTGCATTTCTAAACCGAGTCTTGGCACTCCCACCCAGTCTTCGGTTCTGTACAAGGGCCACAATTGTTTTCTTTGGCACCAAGGCCACTGTTAGAGCATCTGGAAAATCTGCTAATGAGCCAGGTTTTACTCTTGTATATTCCCCATGTCCACACCCTATCCCTCAAGTATCCCAAACCAGTATGCAAACCACCTCCAATCGAAAATGTCAAATTTCGTCTAGTAGGCCATTTCTCCAAAACACCCTTTGCTCTTTGATTTGAACCTGTATCAGAATCACCTATAGGGCTTGTTCAAACACGGATTACTGAGCCCCACCCCCTGATTTCAGATTAGGTTTGCCTGGGGTAGGACCTGGGAATTTGCATTTCTAACAAGTTCCCAGGTTGTTGATGCTGCTGGTCTGGAGACTACACCTAAGAATCCTTGCACAATATTTCCCTTTCCCCTCACTTCAGGCCTCAGTGAACTGAGGCTGAATTTATGTAGGTGTTAGTCTGGTTGTCCTCCAAGTGATCTTTGTTTATCCAAATAGTTGGTTGCAACATGTACATAGCGCCACACGTAGAAAGTGTATGAGAACTGTCAGCAGTGATTCTTCTGGTGTTTAATTATTTCCACCACTCCTACAGCTCCATATTCCCACCCTAGCTCTCCCTCCCACCACCTTTATTCCTTCTTCTTCTTGCAGTCCCCCAGTACCACATGAACCAAGAAATAAAGATCTAGCATACATACACAGTCTAGAATAAAAGAGGATTGAATGTCTTGAATTGAGGTGCCATAGAGATGTAGAACTCCAGGGCCCTCACTCACAAAGAGAATCCACAAACAGAATTAATGCTTCCAGCTCCTTGTCTGGCTTCCAAAAGGCCACAGCTAGAAAATCCATTTGTAATAATTGATTTATTGCAAGAGGTAGCCTTGGGTCTAAACCAGTACAGAGGCCACAGACAGCCCCACCTTCAACAAGAAGAGGTCAGAAAACACTGTTTCACTTGGTTACTCACTGGAGAATCTTCCTGGTCTCACCCAGGGGCATGTCTCCTGTCGGAAGTTCCTTCCCAAAGAGACTAAGAGCCTGGGAAGAGCAAGGGAACAGAAGGCTGGGTGTCAACCCTACTTTACTCACCATTCCTGACTCAGTTTAAATCAGCCACCTCAATTTACATATCATTGTGTCTACTGCTCCCATAGTCATGGTGTCTTCTTCAACACCACACCCTTGACTGGGAAGCTTGCTTTCTCCCTTCCTCAGCCAGTTCTTACCCCTCATTATTCAGCGTATGTTGAAATTGAAGTCATAGAAACTATCACTACTGTGAATGCTTTTTTATATCAACTGGGAGAGAAAGTGGCATTTTCCTTCCCCAACAGAAGGTCCCCAAATCATCCTGCTCACAGCCTTTCCAGGAGGAGGTCTTTGCTCTGTCTCTTGCTTTTAGATTTAATGATTTGGTGTTTGGAACTAAATTTCCTTGTCTTGTTAGCTTTGGAATCTCATCTATGCCTTAGAGGATAATGGAAAAGAAGATTTTTTTTTCTTTTTAATACGAAAGATTAATATGCTACAATCCATCTGGCATTTTGTGTGCCTTTTGAACAAAGATTGTTATTAGAAGGGTAAATTCTTAGATTGTCTTTGACTGTGTCCCTTAAAAAGTTCTCATCATCTCACCTTTACTGAAAAATTCAATTCACCCAGGGGTGCTTGGGTGGCTCAGGGGGTTAAACCTCTGCCTTTGGCTCAGGTCATGATCTCAGGGTCCTGGGATCGAGCCCCGCATCAGGCTCTCTGCTCAGCAGGGAGCCTCTCCCCTCCGACCTTTCTCTGCCTGCCTCTCTGCCTACTTGTGATCTCTCTCTCTCTCTGTCAAATAAATAATCTTAAAAAAAATTCAAGGCAAAAACAAACTGGTTTCTCATCATTTCTGGGGCTAGAATTCCATATAGAATCTAGGAAAACATCTTATCAGTAAGGCTTTCTATCTTTTCAGTGGGGCCTTCTTCTGCAACAACACCCACACTTTATTTTAGTGACTTCTTTTTATCAATTAATATAAATTGACTGAATATCAGAAATAGAGACTCTGGAAAAGGTGAACAGCTAATAAAATATACATCTCCACTCACATTTCTGCCTGCTTGATTCCTTCTCTGAGAGGGTGGTTTGGAACAGTGCTAGTCTTACTAAAAATTGCTGAGTTTTATTTCACACTAATAACACCTGGCATCTTTATGTGCTATGGATAAATTAAGCACTCAGTGAACACAGAGTAGACACCGTTTTCACCATGATGTAGCTTATTCTATACCCGTTATATAGAGAGAATTCTGTGCTTGTGACAGTATGAATGTGTAGATAGGTATACATGCACTTTAAAAAAATATGAATCATTTTGGCTCATTTCAGGTAATGGCGACCTTTTTTACATATTCTGCTTGGTCATTAGCAGAGATCCTGAGAGTATTAGAAGTGAAGTGGCTCTTAAGAACCACTTAGTCTAAAAATCTTATCTTACAGACTGAAGAAACTAAGAACCAAAGTGATTATTTTGAGGAATTATAGGATGTGTCCTGTGAATTTTGATCCGAATCAATGCTGAAAGTCAAGGATTGTACACCTGGCCCAGGGCAATCTTCACCACACCATCTTGGTCTTCAAATAATGAACAAATTTTGCAAGTACATGAACATTTGGGAACAATTGTTTCTGTTAGTGCTACAGAATTATAAGATACTGGTTTTAAATGATTCTAAGATACACATTTTTTGGAGTTTTGATATGTTCTTTTTTGAATTAATTTTGGACTTCCAGAAAAATTGCAAAAATAATTCCAAGAGGTTTTTTTTTTTTTTTAAATATCTTTCTCGTCCCACTTCCTCTAATGTTAGTATCTTAGAAACTATAGGACAATTATCATAAACAAGGAATTAACATTAGTATAATATCTACTAAACTCCCGACCTTATTCAAATTTTGCCAGTTTTTCTACTTTTTTCTCCCTCCCTCTCTCCCTTCCTGCCTTCTTTCCCTCCCTCCCTCTCTCTCTTTCTCCAGGAACCTATCCAGGATCTAAAATTTATTTCATTTAGTTGTTATTTATTATTAGTCTCCTCCACTCTATAACCATTTCTGTCTTTGTCTTTTATGACCTTGACTTTTGAAGAGTACTGGTCAGTTGTTTTATGCAATGTCTCTCAATTTGGCTTTGTCTAATGCTTTCTTATGGTTGGGGTAATGTTATAAACAGTCTGAAATCAGGCCACATCTTGTGATTGTTAGTATGCCTTACGTTAAGGAGTAATTTTTTTTTCTATCTTTCTTAGTGGTACATAAAATACTGGTGCATCCTATGATCCACGGTGCTTTAGAATTTGAAATGTAGTGTGTGAGTGTGCATGTGTGTGCGTGTGTGTACACAATCAGTATCTATCAAAAATTTGTTCCTTTGGCTTTTAGTTCAATGCAAAATTCCATCCATTTAAGAGTTGAATAAGGTTTTTTCTTTTTTTAACTAAAAGTCTAGTAAAAGAAGAGATATATACTACAAGTAGAGAATTTCTTAAGTCATTAGGAAAGTGTCATGATTGAAATCACATGGAGTGAAGGGAAGGGAGCTACAGAATCAAACTCTAAACAAGTGTTTGTTCTGTATGAAAATAGGAATAACTATTTAGAGTCTTCCTTCATAGTATATTACAAAGTTTCAAGAATTTCAGAAATACTTTCTGAGTAACTGAAGCTCTATGAGACAAGGGGAGAAAAAGTTATACTGTAAGAGATATGTGGAAATATCAAGCAAACAGAACTCGACGAAAAGTATACCTCCCTTCTTCCTGTTTTCTTCTTCCTCCTTTCCCGCTTCTTCCTTTTCTTCTTTCCTTCCTTCTTCCTTTCTTCCTCTTGGCTTTCTTCTCCTTTTTTTCCCCCTGTTACTTCCAGCTCTTCTTTCTGCATCTCTTCTTTATCTATGATGTTTGCCTCCTCCTCCACTCCCTCCAGTTACTCCTCTTCCTCCTTCTCCATTCCATCCTTCCTCCCAATTTCTCTTCTTCCTCCTCCTCCACTTTCTACCCTCTTCACATCACCTCCTTTACTTCCTCTTTATTCTTCTGCTCCTATTTCCCCCTCTTCCACTTCCTCTCCCCCCTACTTCTCTTCATTCTCCTCCTCTTCCTCCTCCTCCATTTCTACCTCCTTTGCTTCCTCTTCTTCCTCCTCCCCTACTTCTTCCTCCTCCACTTCCCCTTTTCCCCTACTCTACTTCCTCTCTTCCTCCTCCTCAACTTCCTTTTCCCCCACTTCTGCCTCTTCTACTTCCTCCTCTCCTTCTCTCTTCTTTCTCCTCCACTTCCTCTTCTTCCTCCACCTCTCTCAATATTTACCAGTGCTTTTTTTCCTGTTAACTTACTTTTTTTTTCCCCCTCTCCCCACACCATCACCTCATAAGGGAATATCCCATAATATAATTCCATAGCCATAAAACTGTTAACTAAAACTTGGGGTAGAGAATTCAAGAAGAAGCTCCATTGCCCAAATCATTTAATATCTTACTTGCTTGGAGAATATGCTATGAGAAAACACATTAGGAGATGGTAATGTGCTGGTCTAATATGTCTTTTCCACCTTCAATTTATAGGATAGTATAGGACTTAGGTCATCATAATGTCTTAACTGGTGTTACTTCAGAAATAAAGTTGAAAACTGGTACCACATGTGTTTTTTCTCCCCCCCAACTATGATAGAAACCCAGGGTACAGTGCAGTGGGCATCTGGTCTTCTAGTAAATGAGGCTGGGGTGGGCAGGTAGAGATTATTGAATAATACTGTATCAGCAGCATTGAAGTTTGAGTTTGGGAAGAAGGTCAGCTTAGAGAATCTGAGTACTTGCACAGGCCGAGTTTCTTCAGTCTTTTCTGCAGCTGTCAGAAGTGCCCTGCTTTGCCCTTTCCTCATGCCTCCTCCTGATAATTCTATTACTCCGGAGAAGGAGACCGAGGAGAGTGAAATGACTCATTCTGCATTAGGCAATGGGACGCTTGGGTTTTGACTCAGGCTGCTCAGACTGCCACAGTCCTGCCTTCTGTGGCAACCCGGATGCACAGGAAATCTGAGATTTAAAGTTGTGAATTCAGTATTGACATGAAAAATGCCACTTGTGTTGTGCTGAAACAGGCATGCTGATTATGTAACAGCTTCCAACACATTCCCTGCTGGTGGTGGGTTTTGACTGACATTTTATGGGCCTTATTACTCTTGAAAACAACACTAAAAATGCCATGACAGGCTCAAGATGGAAATATGAACACATGATCCTCTTCCTGCTGAACTAGAAAATGACTTTTCAGAATTCTTCCTGGAAGAAGATAGAAAAATAAAAGATATTCACATAGTTTCATAATGATAAGTCTTCTTTTGTCTCCAGAGTGGGGAAGATCCTCCAATCTTACAGCAATTTGACATAGTCTGGATTCAAGGACTTCTCTCTGGGCTTCCTACAACTTTCAAACAAATGCTGACTTTTGAAGTAGAGAATGAATTGCATAAGACATAGATAGTTTGATAAATATTGTCTTTACAGTAGTGATTTAGAGTTTATTTCATAACTCTTTGGTAGAGGGAGTTTATCATTTTAACAGTATAGAGATGTAGCAGAAATTCAGATGCCATGAAGGAATGTAAGGCGATTTTTTTTCTTCTATATACAACAAAGGTTCAACATTGGAATGGATTTCAAAAATATCAGTGAAATATAAATGGCATGTTGCGTTTATTTTAATTGAATTATTTATTCTCCCCAAATACTTTAGAATAGCAAACACTCTGAATTAGAATTTTAGTCTCTCCAATTTCCTTCTGATTTTATATAACTAAAATTTATAGACTTAAAGATGCCAGCCAGCATCTTCGGTTTCTGAATGATAGCTATCTGCTTTGTTATGTAATATAGTAATATCAACAACAACAGAAATAATGCCATTTATCAGTTTATTGAGTTATTTTTTAACTCTTAAACCCAAGCAGCCTGGCTTCTGTAACCAGTATGCTATACTTGAGGTTTATTTCTAAAATCATGCTCAACTTAAAATGGGAAGGCAGTAGATTTGGTATTATTTAGTGTTATATTCCACTAAGATGAGTGTCCTCTGCCCTCTGAAAAGGATATACATGAATGCCACACATTCAAACAGGTATGCGGAGAATAAACACAGAATGAAAAACTATGTTTGTGAGGCCCTTTAAAGGAAAGATATTACTTCTTTTTTTTTTTTTTTTTTTTTTTTTAGGTATTAGGTATATGGAATTACAAATCATAGTACAATTGAGGCAGAAATCTTTCTGGAAGCACATGTTTGGCGTTGGCAAAGCTTAAGTTGTTTTTAATAAACCTGTTTTCATGTAGAAATTACTATAAATGGGCAGCAGATGTTTGCTTTTAAGGAGTCTGCTTGTGATTGGCTAGGAAGATAAGAATGCACGTGGTGATTGTTAAGAAGCAGCTGGTGTCAATTTAAGAGAATGATGTTCTACCCTCTTCTGCCTTGACCAGTCTAAGAGCAGCAACATCAATATTTAAAGCTGTACATTCAACATTTATTTATATACGAATATACACTAAGAACTTGATTACAGAGGTGATAAATTTTACTCAATATAGAACTGTGTCAGAATTTAAAAGAGTCTCCTTTTGCCTCATCATTATAAAGTAAGTAGAGGCATGGCTATTGCCATTCTATTCTGACACATTTTAACATCCAAAAACTAGAGAGGAAATTAAGGTGAGGTTGAGTATGTCCTCTTTTCTGATGAAATATGTTTATATGAATAGTCAAGGGAGATGGAAGATACATAAGATATAGATAGATACTTGAGAAAGAACTTGAGAAAACTAATTTGAGATATTTTTCATGGGGGCCAATGATGGGACAAAATCCTGAAGAGATCTCATTTTTAATTCCATAAGCAGTAAAACTGCTGGTGGTGGAATTATTTTAAATGCTGCCTTTTGAAGATGGATTGATTATGCTTGTTCTTATCTCCTTTATCTTAATTTTAATTGTTAGATCATACCACACAGTGCACTAATCTTAATCTCTATGTATTTATATAACTACCTCTGATTAAGATATAGAATACGTCCAACATTCCAGCATGCACCTTCATCACCTTCTCATTTCATCTTCTCCTTCATGCAAGGCAACCCTTATTCTTATTCTAAACTTTTTCACCATCCATTAGTTTTGCCTGTTCTTCATATACATGGACGCAAACCGTATGCCATTTTTTGCATCTGGACTCTTTTGCTCAACAAAACATTTTAAATTCATTCCTAATGCTACATAGTCAAGTAGGGTATTTTTAAAATCAATGTGTAGTTTTCCATTTTATGTATATGCTAGTATTTGTTTATCCATTCTTCTGTTGATGGACATTTGTGTTTTTCCTGTTTCATAAGTTAGCTATTATGAATAAATCTGCTAAGAATATTCTTGACCTTGTTTTTGGGTGAACTATTACATTCATTTGTTCTTGGGTATTTATCAGAAGTTGAACTGCTAGGCCATAGTGTAGACATAAACTTAAACTTTTGAGCATGCTACTGGGAGTGTATTAGAATCTCACTGTGGCTTTAATTTGGTTTTGTTAGGAATACTATGGAATACTTTTTCATATGTTTGTCAGTCATTTAGATCTCTTGTTATGAGTGCTTCTTCAACTCTTTTGCCCAGCTTAGGGTCAGGTTGCTGTTTTTGTTTTTGTTTTGTTTTTTCTTCGATGATTTGTGTTATAAGTTATCTGAATGTGAGATGATATGCTATGAGATATTTGGATATGAGTCCAATGTCAGATGTAGACTGAATATTATCATCTAGTCTGTATCTTGCCTTTTACCTCTCTTAAAGTTAACTTTTGAGGAACAGAAATTCTTTTCTTTAAAAATTTTTTAAAGATTTTATTTATTTATTTGAAAGAGAGAGAGTGCCCCAGCAGGGGGAGGTGCAGAAGGAGGACACAAGCAGGCTCCCCGCTGAGCACAAAGCCCAACTTGGGGCCCCATCCCAGGACCCCAAGACCATGACCTGAGCCAAAGTCAAATGCTTAACTGACAGCCACCCAGGTGCCCAGAACAGAAATTCTTTATAATTGGATTTCAATATAATTTTTTTTATATAATTTGTGATTGTGGTGTCCTGCTTAGGAAAATAAAACAAAACAAGACAAACTTTTGCATATTCCATTTGTTTTCTTACCCATTTTTCTTCTGAGCTAGTGGTTTTTGAGTTCTGTGTGAGTAGTCTTTGACTATTTTATTTATTCTGAAGCAAAGTATTTTGAACAGGGGCGCCTGGGTGGCCCAGTGGGTTAAAGCCTCTGCCTTTAGCTCAGGTCATGATCCCAGAGTCGTGGGATTGAACCCTGCATCGGGCTCTCTGCTCAGCGGGAGCCTGCTTCCTCCTCTCTCTCTCTCTCTCTGTGCCTGCCTCTCTACCTACTTGTAATCTCTGTCAAATAAATAAAATCTTAAAAAAAATATTTTGAACAAAACTTAATGTTCCTAATAACTTAGGGTCCTCATTTTAAATAGTAATTGCTACTGTCCGATAAATATTATAGTACCCACCTTAAAAGGATGATATATATGGTAACTGTAAGCTGTTGTCTTATCGTTATAGTACTGTTGTACTGTAGTACTTCCTGTCCTTATTAAGGGAATAGGACTGTTACTTTTATGCTCGGTGGCCTTTGACACCTGTGTCTTAAGTTATTATATATGGAAGTAAGGTTATTATATATGGAAGTAAGGTAAGGTGTTTACCAAACATAATTGCAATCATCAGGTTTCTTTGTGTATTAAATTTTAAATTTATGTCATAGACCAAAGAAGATGTTAGTTGATAGTAATACTTAATTTCTGAATAATATTGAAAAGCCTTGCTCATCTCGCTTTGACAGACCTAGTGAAGTAAAACAAAGTAAGTTATGCTCCTTTTAAATGTATGTACCATCATGCAGCGACTATGGCCAAATGTACCAAATTTCTCAGCAAGGTTCCTTCTGCACTCATCTCTTAGTTTGTTGAGTGGAAACATGTGTTAGAACAATAATTCTCAGTCCTGGTTATTGACTAGCATCATCTAGGAAGCTTGTAAAAAATATAGTCAGCTACCAACCCAGGGTATCCTCTAAATTACTTGGGCTGGGGTAGTGTCATCAATGTGTTATAAAGGCCCCCCAAAGGATTCTAATGGGCAAATTGGACTGTGGTTCTCCTAATTATTTACTACTGCAGTGTTACTCAGACTTCAACTATTTGCCTAGGGCAGTGTGACTCAGAATTGCTTACCAGAAGGGCTTGTAAATGCATAGATTTCTGGGCTTCACCAGCAGAGTTTATGATTCAGTAAATCTGGGTGGCCCCAAGAATATACATTTTTAGAAAGTTCTAGATCATGTTGATGCTGCTTATTGGGGACTATAGCTCAAGATATTAATTGCCCTTCCTGCCACATGGCTAACCTACTGGCCATCCTCATCCTTTGCCTTTTCAGGTCTGATGCTTTTAACCCTGGCATTCAAATTCTGTTTTTGTTTTTCACTGCACTAAAAAATGTACTTATTTCCTCACTTTGTCAGAGAGAGCTTTAGGGTTGACTATGTATTACTTGACCTCTTTTCAGAAGATCTAAGTATCATCTTCAGTGTAAGCTGTGAAACGACTTTTGCTAATAGATGTGTGATGTCTAAAGGTGAATATATGTCAAAAGAGAGGGATTTGAGAATGAAACCTAGATGCAAATGTAGATCACCTTAGAGCTATTCATTCAACCAGAAAATCAGGTTACAAAATTAAAACACACGTTTTCAGTTAAAAAAAAAATCTCTATAGGAGTAGGAAAGAATATGGTCTGCAAACATCAGATAGCAATAGAATCAAGGGTGTTTGGGATTATTAATGATTTGATGGCTTTTTTTTTTTTTTTAAATCTGTATGTTCTAGTTATTTTTTTTCCTCTAATAAACTTTGGTCGTAGAAATTGAAACAACTGCAATGTTTAATAGAAACCAGAAGCAGAGATTCATGAAACAACCTTTACCTACTACTATGCCAATAACAGTAGTCTCAGAAGTAAAAAAAATACATTTTACAAACACAGGAGCTTACAGTCCTCTTGAGCAGACAGGAACTCCAGTTTATATTTTTGTAACATTTAACAAGACATTGAGTCTCCATGTAGTAGTAAGAAAAATATATAAAGACATTAATGATCATTGACTGTGGAAGATAATTTCCTAGGATGTTGGTGCCTTTGATTTTTTTTTTTTTTTTCCTAAAGAAAACTTGAAAGGATTTGGCCTGGTAAAAGCTGCTTTTAACTTGAATCCACACCTTTTATTTTTGAAGTCTTAAAGAGTTTTACTCATTTATATTAGATTCAGCTGGGCAGGGATCAGTTTTTTTCATTTTGGGTGATGGGTCTGCTAAGAATAAAATGATACTTTGTTCACTGAAACCATGGAAATCTTTTAAAAATAAATGAATTATGGATCCAATAATAACCATTACTGTTCAGATCTCCAAAAGATAACAAGAACATATTTATAAGTGAAATCTACTCTTCTGTTAACATACAATCCTTATCTTCCTCCTCCTCTTCATCCTCCTCCTTTGTCGTCATCATCATCTCATCATCAATAATGTCATTATCACTATCACAATATATAGTATATATGAGGCTATTAGATTCTAAAGTCACCCTATAAGGTGAAAGCCGTGTTAAGTCAAAATGAACCTTGCAAGTCTCTTAGGAGTTTCTGTATTGGAGATCTACATTTCTCAATAGGCTCAGCAGAGCTAGTTTTTTCCAGTTATGTAGGGGAGGCTGGATCTTCAGTTGAACTCCAGATAAAATGATGGGGTTATATTCATAGCCATGTTGTATAAAACAACAACAACAACAACAACAACAACAAAAAACACTAAAGCTAAAATAAAAGCAAAACAGTGTCTTTAAATATTCTTAGGGTATTCTCGATGTATTATGAAATGCTCACAGTCCGAAAGGTGCTTGGGAACTAGGTAGCACTGAAAGAGTTAATCTAGATCCACTAGCCCATGCAGACTGAGACTCCAACTGATCAGACTCCAACTGATGCTAACAGGCAAAAAGGCCATAATGTAGCTAAATTACTTATTTCTCCACCTTCTCTTACTTATTTCTCCTCTTCTCTCATCCAAATATCAAATATCATAGTAACCTATGTAATAAACCACCTCAGAATTTAGGAGCGTAAAGTAATGTAGCAGTATATCTCACAGTTCTGTGGGTTGACTGGGATCAGCAGGAAAGTTCTCACTTAGGTCCATCGTCAGTTGCAGTTAGAAGGCTTCTGGAGCTGAGGTCATCTGAAGGCTGAACTGAACTAATTATACGAGATGGTATTCTCACTCACATGTCTGGGATGGCTGGCTCCACACAACCTTTTCACATGACCTGTTTGGGCTTCCTCACAGAATGGCAGTCTCAGGGTAATAGGACTTCTTACACACCGTCTAGTTTTGCCTACAGTGAACATCTGAAGGGCAAGACACAAAAATTGCCAGGCTAGTTAAGGGGAATAGGTGGAACTACCACAGTGTCCCATCTACTGAGCTTTACTGGTCAAAGCAGTCACAGGGCCCGCCTTGATTCAAGAAGATGCAGAAATAGGCTTCTCCTCTTGATTGGGGTCACAGTGTAGAAGACCATGTGGGCTGGGAAATGTTAATGTAGCCATCTTTGGAAAATACAGTCTGCCAAACCGTCCCTTCCTTGTTCCTCCACCCCTTCCCCTGACTCCTCCCCTTCCTCTCTTCCCTAAGCATAGGGTTGAATCTGGGTAAAGTAAGTGTATAGGTAATTTAGCATAATGTTAACACTTCCTATTATATTTAGTGTTTTACATGTGTTTTGCTTACTGAATAAATCTTTATTTACATATTAAAGGTCTAAGTCCAGAAATAAAACAGAACTATTTTGTTTAGTAGTTCTATATATACTACAAGGAATTTGAGGAGACTTAGTAATTACAGTTTCAAGAATATGCTCTTGAAATATTCCCTGGTATTCCATTTCAATTCCAAGGTATAGAACAGAATAGTTTGGACTCATTTAGGGAGAGTGCTTACAATTCCCGTCTTATTCTCTGTACACATGAAGAGAATTCTACAGGCATGGATGCTTTATCAGTTTGAATGGATTCATCTTGACATGACTGACTAGGGAAGACGTTACTACTCATTGTCATTCTGGTGTGCTTCATTAAATGGTGTGTCATTTAGAACTTCAACAGCCAGAAACTTGCTGCTATTTTTTCATTCATTGAGACAAGTTGATATGGAAGCTACTAGAATAACTAAGCAATGTTTTATACACCATTTGCAGTTGTTAAAGTAGCTATACATTATGTGCTATTCTATGTTATATAATTAAGTATTATATATTTTATAATATTAATAAGTTCAATAATTAATCATACAGTAATATGGTAATTATGAATTACTTATATAATAATATATTGTTAAGAAATATATATATATTTCTTTATTTATCCCCATATGAACTATGTTATTTTTATCCCCATTATACAGTTGAAGAAATGAGGTTCAGAAATTCATCCTGGATCATACAGTTAATTAATGGTCATGTGTTTTGGCCAATGTTCTGAAGTTCTGTTATGTCACATTGGCACACAAAATAAATATCCTTGGGATTAGCTAAAGTGCTTAAGAGGTCAGTATTTACTTTTTATGAAGTGGCAGAGGAAGATCTTTGCTTTGCTGTCTTTCTGTTTAGACAGTGATAACTTGATTATGGAAATTCTGCTGGAAGAGAAATCAGGGAAAGTTTCCAGAGAGACATTATTTGGGGACGGTGTGAATGAACTCTGAGTCAATGGGGATTATGTGATGCCACTGTTTATTTTCTTAACATTTAGAATGCTCTTATAGCTTTTGCTGCAAAAGAATATGCTTGTCTTTCTTATTCAAAAAATAAATAAAAAGATGTAACTCTGAAAGCCCATGAAACTAGCACAGGAATTGTAAAAATTTGTTATCCTTACCAGCCATAAGGTGGGGGCAGTAAAATCATTGCTCCATTTAAAAAGTACTTAGGGGCCCCTGGGTGGCTCAGTGGGCTAAAGCCTCTACCTTCAGCTCAGGTCGTGATCCCAGGGTCCTGGGATCAAGCGCCACGTTGGGCTCTCTGGTCAGCCCTCACTGTCAGTGAGGCTCTCTGGTCAGCCCTCACTCTCTCTGACTGCCTCTCTGCCTACTTGTGATCTCTGTCAAATTAAAAAAAAAAAAAAAAATCTTTAAAAAAAATAAATAAAAAGTACTTATTGCGGCCTTCTGTATGGAAGACAATATCAAGTACTTTGGGAGTAACATATATGAAAAAGCACAATTCTGCCCTCAAGAAACTTAATTTTAGTAAAAATAAAAGATAGTTTTATGGTAAAAACAGAACAATGAAAGTAACAGTTACCTATGTGAAGTGTATGACAGAGAATGAGATTTGTGAAAGGGGAGATCACTTTTAGGTCCTAGAGAATCCTGGAAGCTTGCATGGGATGGTGGTATTGGCTTTGGAAGTTGAAAAAAATAGAGAAGAAATTGAATACCTGAAAAAAATGTGGACACCATTACAGCAATAAGAAATGATATATTGAACTAGGGCAACAGCCAGTGGGAAAGGGTCAGGAGGAAGTTTAAGTAAGAAATATGTGGAAGAAAATTCCATGGGTCTTAGCAATTGATTGGATATAGTGCTTAAGAGAGTAGGAGATGGTAAATTTTTAGATTTGGGTCACCAGAAAGTTGTTAGTTCTGTCATATATAGAGGGAAATGACAATGGATGGAAAGTCTATCAAAGCAGAAAATATATGACCTACTTAGAAGAAGAGAATTCAAGAAGCATTTATTTATAAAGGAATTGTTTCCAAATATTCAAGAATGGGGGCTACAAGGGATAGTGCAGTAACGAGGGCTTCGCAACTGATTTATACCAGTACTAAACCTGAATGGACAAGGTACCAAAAGAGAAAAACAAAAAACCTAATTACCTGAACCTAGAAGGAGAATCCTATAGAGACAGCCATATTGTAGTAAGTGACTTCTAGTTAAAGAAAACGTACACCCACAGCAGCTTTCTAGGAAAGGAGCAAGGAGAACAATTACCTTACTCTTGATCTCTGTAATCTCTGTTGCTGAAGCCAGCTGGAGACCCAAGGGCAAGGGACCCCTGTTGATACAGTCTGTATCAGCACCTTCCTGGGGCACAGAGCAGGGTGGGCAAATAGATGGAGATATGGTGATGCCTTGCAGATTGTTTGATCTGTGGATTTGAGCCTGGGTGGGTCTAGTAGAGTTGTTTGCACAAAGGTGTATGCATACACACACGTACACACTCACACATGCACAATGACGTGTAAAGGCAGATCTTGGTTAATGGGTTTATTTAGAGAAGATTTCTTAACTTTGGCACTATTGGCATTTTGGGCCAGATAATCATTTGTTTTGGGGGGGGGTGTCCTATGCATTGTAGGATGTTTATTTAGCAGCATCTCTGGCCTCCTCACGCTAAATACTAGTGGCACCCATGCCCCCAAGTTTTTGACAATGAAAAATGACTCCAGTTATTGCCAAATGACCCATAGCGGTATGTGGGGAGGAGGGCAGGGAACAAAATCACCCTCCACTGAGAACCACCAATTTAGTGGAATCAGCAATTTGAAAGGAGAAATGGATACTTAGGGAGAGTGTGTTCTGAAAGCCTGACAGAGAGTGAGCAAAGTGGGTGTTGCCAACCATGGAAATGCCACAGAAAATTCTATGTGGGGACAAGATTCTGTCAAGAGGCAGAAAGGATCTCACAGGCTGAGATGGGCAGGTGGTGCATGGCGGCAGCCAGCGCAGCTCTAATTGGGCAGCAGAGAAAAGGAGAGAGGGAAAATGGCAATTTCAACAGGTAGGCTTATGATTTGTTTAGGGGTGGAGAGAACTGAACATCCTAATTGGCTGAGGGGGGAAACCGGTGAAAGAGGGAGCTCAGAGATAATCGTGGAACTAACACCGAGTGCAGCGTGGGTGCCAGCGCCATCCTACGGGCTTTAATGTGCTAGGATGTTTGACTCTCAAGAGCACTCCTGGGGGTTGTCCGGGTAGGTGATCTTATGATCCCCAGTAGCTATGATGGAACTGAGGGCCACAGCATTTCCTTGCATAGAGTGGTTATTTACACAGAGTCTTTACTTACACAGCTAGTAGGTGATAAAGTGGTGTTTGAACATGTGCTGCCAAGGAGGGAACATTCTAGTGGCGAAAGAGGGATGCATGTCAAACACAGAGAAATTAAGCAAAAGTATATGCATATTTGATGTGTAACAGGAGGGGACTTACAGTTCCTAGTTTTGAATCGAATGAATTATCTCAAGGAGATGGTGTCTGAGGCCTTTTTCAGAGGCTAGAAGCACTGAAGCCTGGGACGCCTGGGTGGCTCAGTTGGTTAAGGGTGTGCTTTCTGCTCAGGTCACGATCCCAAGGTCCTGGGATCGAGCTGGCATCAGGGTCCCTGATCAGCAGGGAGTCTGCTTCTCCCTCTACCCTTCTCACTCTCTCTCTCTGTCAAATAAAAATACAATAATAATAATAATAATAACATCTTTTAAAAAAAGAAAGAAAAAGAAACACCAAGGCCAGAACTAATTTAGAATAGACCCTGTGGGGAATATTCCCAGAGAGATGGCTCCTCCTGCTTTAAAATGTTCCAATTGTTCTGATTGTCCACAAATGCTTCTCGGCTAAGTTCAAAGAATTCATTGTTGTTGTGTAGTTGTTTTCCTCACTGCCATATATGTTTGCTTCCTTTAACAAACTGCCACAAACACTGGTATCTGAAAACAACACAGATTTACTCTCTTACAGTTCTTGAGGTAGAAGTCTGAAATCACTTGAATGGGTTAAAGGCAAGAAGTTGGCAGGGTTGGTTTCTTCCAGACGTTCTGAGGGAAAAATTGGTTTTCTTGCCATTTTCAGCCTATATTTTTTGGCTTGTGGCCTCTTTCTCCAGCTCCAAAGCACATCACTTCAATCTGCTTCCGACTCTGACTCAGAATCCCAGGTTCCTCGCACAAAGACCATGTGATTACACTACACTCATCTGGAAAGAATCTTGGACAATCTTCTCATCTCAGTGGTCCTTAGTCCACTTAAGGATCGATCCTTAGTCCGATCACATCTGCAGAGTCCCCTGCACGGACCCTGCAGAGTCCATGTAAGGTAACATTCACGGGTTCTAGGAATTTGGGTATGGGCGTGCTGTTTTCCGTTCACCACAATTGGTTTCTCGAGTTTAATGTAAATGGATGGAAAGGTGTTTTAGCCTAGAGATTAAGGACATGATCTTTATTGTTTGGGTTCAAATCCTAGCACTACCACTTCCAGCTTTGTGTCCCCGAGTCAGTTATTTAACAACTCTGTGCTTCTATTTTCTCATCAGAGACATGGGGATAGTAGCATTCTTATGCATTGTTTGGAGAATAAGGAAATGAGTGCATGTGCAATGTGTGAAATATAATGTTGACCCTAGCTGACTATTCAATAAGTATAATCAATTATTATTCTCAATTATTTTATGCAAACACATTTTCATTAAAGCATTTAATTAGAAGAGTACTGTCCAGTTGATTAGTTAATAAGCCGTTTCTCCAAAAGCAAAGGCCTCATGCTCATTCTGGCTGATATTTTAAGGAAATGGAAAAATAGGGTTTACATCAATGTAGTTCCCCTGGGTAAATATAGATAATTACCTTCAAATTAGCCTGAGGTCAGAATTGGCATTATTTACAGTTTAGGAAAAAGGCTGCTACATTTTTTTTCTAAGAAAAAATAACAATAATAATAATAGCCTTCCCTACCTAGGGCAAAGCAAACAACAAAACCTTGGGCAAATCTTCACCAGACATAATATATCAGGTCAAGCTCTTTTTAACAAGCCAAGTTTAAAAAAAAAAAAAATTGCTATGGCAGCCAACTTGCTTTTTTTCATTTTATGCTATTTTCCTGTGGCCGCTGATCATTTATGACATAAAGTCTATGCTAATAGGTAATATACAAGAGCAAGCGTTCTGAAATTAAAAAAAGAGAGAGAGGGAGATTCCAACACACACACACACACACACACACACACACACACACATACAATTAGCATCTGGAATGATCTGAAGACCAGACTGGGCAAACTGGAATGGTTGGTTACCCTAGGTGTGTCCTTGGGCAAATCACATATCCTCTACAGATCAGCTTCCTCAGTAGGAAACTGGCGATTATGATACCTATTATATAGGTTATGTGGAAAACAAAAGAGACAATGAAAATTTTATTTATTTGTTTGTTTATTTATGTATTTGGCAGAGAGAGAAAGAAAGAAAGAGAGAGCACAACCAGAGAGAGCAGCAGGCAGAGGGAAAGGGAGAAACAATTTCTCTGATGAGCAGGGAGCCCAACTGACTTGGGACTCGATCCCAGAACCCAGGGATCATGACCTGAGCCAAAGGCAGACACTTAACCAACTGAGCCATGAAGGCACCCCCAAAAGAGATAATGAATGTAAGGGTTCCTGCCTCTTCCTAGTACACTGTAAGTGATGACATGTAAGAATGGTGATGATGATGATGGTTGTGGGGATCATAGTGGGAATCAAAAAGAAGAAGAGTGGCAAATAGTAGAATTGAAAGTTTGTTTTACATAAAGTAGGGTGAGCCCACAGTCTTCTAACAGTGGAATAATACCAACTGGCAGGTCTAATCTGAGGAGAAAAAAAACACAAAAAAAAATCATTAATTTTATGATTTGGAGTATGGCTAATGGCTAAGTATGTATTCTGTTAAATTTATTTTCAAATAACACCAATACAATGGTATCATAGGAAGAAAACACCATTTGAAAATACATTATTTTATGTGAAACAAACTTTCAGAGCTCATTCTTGCCTATGTTCACATTCAAGTCTCAGAATCTTCCCTAATGCATGCTTTCCACATTGTGATTAAGTCAACCAAAGTAGACGAACCATAACTAGAACACAGTGGATTTGATTTTTCCCTCCAGCTGCCATCATTTTAAAGAAGAACCTAAGATCAGTTGTTACAAGAGAGAGAATTCACATATAGCATATTTTGTTTTGAAAGGTTTTCCATTTCCCACAGAAATAAAAAGATAAAAAACGTGTTATAATATATATTCATTCAGTACTAAGTTATTCTACATTAGAACACAAGTACTTAGAAATTTCTGTTGCGGCCTCCTGTGTCCCTATCACAGAAATAAACCATCCCCCTTTTTCTCCTGAAGGTGGCAAATTCAACCAGATTTTTAGCGTTATCAGAAACCACTAAGGGGTCACAAACCATTACTTCTACAGGCAATGGCCAGTGTAATTAAATCTTTTACCGTTTCTGGCTTCCCTAGTGAGTCATTATCAGTCACTGGGCTCCATACATATTTGTGGGTCATCAGCCACCATCTAGTTATGTGACCTTGAAAAGGTCACTTATGGTCTCCAGATTTTAGATTTTTTGCCACAAAAGGAGGCAGGAGGACACAAATGCTCCCGAGGGTCTATTTCACCTCCAGAACCCAAGGCCATGGTTCTGCAATGATTTAACAATCTGGTACACATGTGAAAGTGTATGAGAAAGAAGAAAAAGAAGAAAAAGATTCCAGCTCTGCCAACTCTTTTTCTTTCTCCGTTTGCATAAAAACTACCTAAGTTGCCCGTGGTTTGCAAAGGATGGCATCACTATTGATATTTTAATGAACTCAAGATTATGGGACAACTTGTGAAAACATTTATTTCTAACTATTCTTTGGGGATTGATCTAGAATAGAACGTGCATGTGGACAAATATAGGATTCCAGTGAACTATATACTTCCATTGTATTTTTGAAATATGAGTTTGCATAAAAGAACTGATGAAGAAGTCATTACAGTTTTACTATTCATTGGCAGCAAGAGGAAAAGAAATATTCTCTGAAAATGAACAAGTATGCCCTGTTAACGGATTTTTTACAAAGAGCATAGTTTAAATTGCTTATTCAAAGAGGTCTACTCCTAATACTTTGAGCTTCATAGAAAAAGAAATGGTTTTTTTGATAAGTTGTATGAATTCCGTTTTGACATAAATGTCAATGTTTGACTGGAGGGTTTTTTTTGTTTGTCTGTTTGTTTGTTTTAACAAAAACTCCCACTCTGGGAGGTCGCCTAGTTTGATGAGTCATTTTCTTAATGAGGAAACTTAAGTTGTCATTTTTATCATTTGCTCTCACATGGGAGATCCTTCAAAGAGAAGCTAATCATTTTCATAAAACAGAAGAACATGAACTTCGGAACTAGACAAAACAAATTTCAGTTTGCCACTGAATTAACTGAGTGACACTGGTATATTCTCAAAACCCTCAGAGCTTCATGTCCCCATCTGTCAAGTGGGGATGATAATTCCTTCTTTTGGGGACTGTTGCATGGATGGGGTAGCACATGCAATCTGCGTACTGGCCCATCCGTGAGATGATAATAATAGCTAATATTTATTGAGTGCTTATAGACGGCCAGGTACTGTCCTAAGCACTCTAGATATACTACCTTATATAATCCTCACAACAACCGTATAGATGAATGTAATCGTTAATCTCATTATATAATGAAGAAACCAGGGGTAAAGAGAACTTATATAATTGGCCAATATCAAGTAATGACTAAACAGTAAGACTAGTTTTCTAGTCCCCTGTAGTCTTTTGCTCTAATAACCCTATTTGTGACACCACAGTATTGTGCACGTGGGCAGATTCTTAGAAATTGGTCACCATTTTTATTGAATAGTGTACATAAAGCACTGAGTTTAGAACCTGGCTGGGAATCCAGGTGTCTTTCTGGTTTTCTCTTTCACTCACCCAAAACAACCAAGCCTTGTGCAAGTCATCCTGTTCTCTTCTATTAGACCTCCTCCTATCTCCCTTCAGTCTAATTTACTCTATATCCACTGTCTTCACCCTCATCTGAGCCACTCTTGTCTCTTCTTCCAGGTTAGGGCAGAAGCCTCCTCCCAGCAAGCCTCCTTAGCTCCCCTCTCCTCCAGAGTACAGTCAGAGGGATCTTTGAAAAATAGAAGTGCATATATGTATGTGACTCCCACCTAACTTTAATATTTGAGGCAGCTTCCCATTTCCCATGGCTCTTAGGGGCCCCCATCATGGCCTGCAAGGTCCTGTATTAAGGTGAGCCAGGTGAGCTAACATCTCCAGCCTAGTCATGAAGTCCCTTCCTTCACTTGCTGCTCCAGACAGACTCTTGGAAACATTAATCCTCTTTTTCTCTTCTCCCTCAGCCTAGGTAATTTTTACTTTTTCTTCATCTCAGCTCAAACTTCACTCCTTTGAATGGATCTTTAGTCTAATTCTAATCGTATGTATATGTATATAGATTTATGTGCCTGCATATATATGCATATGTTTCTGTTTTGAACAAATAAAGGTCCTTCAATAATGGTAGGTAGTGGTGATATTGACAATCTGAATGGTGTTCTGTTGGTAGTGATGAAACCCTTCTTAGGGAGATGTGACTTTTGACATGCAGAATTCATGTAAATCATTGGAATGTACCAGTACTTCTGACTTATGGAAACTGGCCTTGTTGCTAAGGCACAGCCCACAGGCCCGACCTCCACTCAAGGGGATTCCTTCCTGCTATTAATATTAAGGACAGATACTGAGCAGAAGTCAACTGCTGTTTAAAAGGGCTGGAAACTCAAATACCTACCTGAGCTCAATCGCTCTCTCCACTGAAAAGATTGTGATTGCTTTGTTTTCTTTCCCCTTAAAGAACATGATTTCGATTTACCCACTTTGGCATTTTAGAGCTGCCTTGGAGTTTAATTTTAATACAATTTCATGTGTATATTGTAACACTGGGGTTTAGAGGGTAGGGGGGTACAAAGGATCTGTTAGGATGGGGCCCAGGATGGGTTTGAACACTGAGCTAGCAACAGAATGATTAGTGGTAAAAGAGAATAGTCTTTTGTTTTGTGCAGTTTCTGGTTAATTTTTGTTTTGTCTTTTTGTTTGTTTACTGAAACTCAGATATCACTTCCCTTTGGCTGGTAGGCAAAACCAAGAACATCTCTAGTAATAAAGATGTGCTTAGTTATCTCTGTGGCTTGGAAGCTCCCCTTTCACTTTTTATTTCTCTCCTTTTTTTAGTGACTTGTAATCAACTACTACTTTAATGAGAAAAAGGACAGTTCGCATTACATCTATATTGGAGAATCAGCTAGATGGGCAGGCTCAAGGCAGTTGTTCAGGTGCAATATTATAAATAATAATAAGTAATTAGTACAGATCTAATATCTGAAGGAATCCAAAAACTATGGGGCTAGGGGAAGGGCAACTTTGGAGCTGAGAAAAATCGCTTTGATTTGACAATAATGAGCTAAGAACACGAGAAGGAAGTCCTACAGTAATAGATTTGTGGGCACTGTGTTGGGGACAGGTCTTGGGAGGCATTCAATCAGAGAAGGGTAAATATAGTGAAGGAGCAAGACTTTCTGTTTTGTATACCACTTACCATGCTTTACTACTCCCTCCAAGCTTTTTGGTTTAATGATCAGATTGTGTTGATACAAAAGGCCAGATGAGAGTAAAAAAGAAATGGCAGTTTCAGCTTCTGTCATCCTTTCATTGTCTATGGGAATAAGTCCCCTTTAAAATGCAACAGCAGTGTGACACTACCAGTCATCTGGTTTATCTAACACATGACATTTCCCTCAATTGCATTTTGAGCTCTTCCGTGTCTCAGTCACATTTTCACCTCAGGATGCCAAAGCAAACACTTGTTCTGAACTTTGCCTCTTGAACTACATTTTCTTCCATAACACCCTTTCGAATTTTCTATAGGTGTCTTCACCACCGGCATGGAGAGGAAAGAAGTTCACTCTAATAACTGTGTGTGATTTCTAGTGGAGTGATTTTCTCCTCTATTTGCCTTCCTTGAACCTGAGCAGTGGGATGTGTGTAGGAAGCTCTGCCTCCCCTTGACAAGACTTTAAGGTCCCAACAGCAGAAGACTGCTTATCGGGGCTACTCATAAAAGGCTCACCTTCCAGAGAAAACTTGTCAAAGCTCAGTTTTGGCAAGACAGATAAGCAAGTGCTTCCAGTTAATGGAATAGCTTTTTGGTGACTTAATGAAAGTGGTTTGAAATCTTCAGTGTATTCACCTTTTGTGATGAGGGTTTTTTTTTTTTTTTTTTTTTTTGGCTGATAAATGATTATGGTTCTCCCTAATCTAAGAAAGGCCAACTATCACAAACCCTGTACTAAGGTGTTTGGGAGTGGTCATACCCTATGGCCTTTGACTTTAGTTTGAAGATTGAAAATAACCTTTGGATTTTATTTTGATAAGGAAGTTGTCCTCGGTGGAGATCGACCTCATAGTTGGCATAGAAACAGCTGCTGGGCTATTCCCAGGCCATTGAAGACATGGCACCTGGCCCAGTCTGAATGGCTGTTCTCTCCTGGTTGCCTGTTTAAATAAAGGTCAAGAAAAAAATTCCCTTTCTTGGTCTAGACTTCAGGAAGAAATAAGGGAGTGACCACAATGTTATCTTAAAATGAGCATTTCCTTTTTCTTTCAGCATCTCTTTATGGCCCTAATTAAAGTTAATGAATGTCCCAAGTATATGACAAGTGTCGAATGCAGTATAGCTCACCTGAGGTTCCCTGTGGTTGCACACTTTAACAGAAAATGCCCTTCAGTTCCCGCAGATCCATTGTTAGGCAATCCCTTAATTATAGACTTTATCTTTCCAAAGAATTCAAATCACTGTTAGCCAAATAACTTAGATGCCTTTCTAAGTGCTAGAGCTCTTAAGTCAAGTTAGCAAAAGAGGCTAAAGTTTAGGTAAATAAAAGGGCGTGTTTCACAAATGATTCTTCACCTTAGGTGTTCTAGGAAAGGCTCTGAGAAGCTTTTGAAAACAACAAAGGCATTTTAAAAAAAAACTCTTGTTTTGAGTTCCCAAACATAAACATTAATCAGCTAAAAGTAGAGCATTTTTGAGTCAGGGGGAAGGTTGGAAAAAAGAGGGAGAAGTTGGGGGAGCATCTGGGCTCACCTTGGCCAAGTTGCCTCTGATAGATGTTTCAGGCTCACTTCCCCGCCCATCACCTACTCAGTCTCAGGAGACTGCAGAACCAAATCCTTGTTCAGAGGTATAAAATTTGTATGGCCTGCAAATATGTAAAATATGATTTGGCACTGAGTTTTTCTTAGGACCCTATGATCCTTTTAGATGGCATGGCTTTATTAAGGGGTGAACTGAGTCTTAAACACTTTTACCCAGAATGCCTACATAGAAAACGAAGGGTAGAATCAGTATTCTTACCCTCAAACAGTTAAATATTCCATTCCTCTAAACTTTCATTTTCAAAAAAGCTTATTTCAAAGACATAGGAAAAAATATTAATTTCATTTTCTTTTATAGTCCCATCTCATTTTTAATCCTTAGGCATAGCAGTATTTCCAATTGTTAAAGAAGTACTTTTGAGTCTCAAATCTAACACCTGATTTGTGGCAATTGTTTCTTAAAGGCCTCAGCCTTCTCATCTTTACAATGGGATCAAAATCATACCTGTTTATAAGGTTGCCCTGAGGACGGAAGATGAAGAACATAACCTAGTCCTTATCAACTAGTAAGCATTCAAAGGGAGTTACCTACTATTAATATTGATGTTGTTGCTGTTGTAATTATTAAAGAACTTGTTAACATACTTTTTCTCACTATACTTAGCTCTGAATTCTTTCAGACTGTTCTGAAAAATCAAATGGATCTTCAGTCAATATTCCAGAGCTTTTGAAGAATAAATTACAGTCTAAAGGCATTTCCAAAGATTTGTTGATAAGAGAAGATGTGTTGAATGTTTTCCAGCCTCTGAAATGACCATTTCCAAAGGAGAGGTGCTGAGGAATATGTGGTAAAAGAACGAAATTTAGTTACTCTGTAGATACATTTCATAGTTTTTGCACCATTTCCCCGTTTCACTAACTTGTCAAATATGTGTTGAATGTATCTTATCTGCATGATATGTGCTAGAGTCTCTGTGAGATCCCAAGTTATATAAATCTTCAGAATGCTTTTAATAGGATCCATTCATGGCCAGGACTTAAGGTACACGGTAACATCTCCTGAGCAGAAGTTTCAGAAATCAATTCATTGCTAGTCTGAATTTAGGAAGAAGGAAGTCTTCAGAGAGAAGCTCTGCAGCTGGGAGAGATGGAAAATTACCTCCTCCACTTCTTCTCAGGATGTAGCTTCTGTGACTTCTGTGCCTGGAAATAGAAAGATCTGGGTTAACGTGGAAAATCTCGATGAGTATTTTCCAGAAGTTAGACTTTACAAATATCAAGCATACTCATCCCGCTGAATTTATGGCAACAGGGGCACCACAGCCAAACTCTTTCCTGAGACAGGGTTTACATTTTCCAGATGAATTTAATTCTCTTACTGATTGTCTTTGTGAACTGCCCCCACCTCCCCCACCTCCCCAAAAGGAAGAGCTTCTTCAGAAGCTCCTGGAGGAATTGGTATCTTCGAGTGACATTGATGCTTCATGTTATCCTTGTCTCTGAAGATAGAATTTATTTTACTGCAGACTAAAAACTGCAGATTTGGTGTATCTGAGTGGCCTGTCAGTATGCACACTTGGGGTTTGCGCTGACCATTCTTTGCACAGGAGCTCACTTTTAAAGTCCACAAATCCAACATCGAAGCTGACTTGAATACTCTCTAACAAAGCTCATTTTCAAACAACTTCCTCTGGTTGGAAGCTGATGAAATACAGGTGATCATATGTGAGTTTTATTTTTTAAATTTCATTTAAGTGCTGCCTGGGTCGCTCAGTCAGTTAAGTGTCTGCCTTTGGCTTAGGTCATGATCCCAGGTCCTAGGATGGAGTCCCACATCAAGCTCCCTGCCACTTTTGCTGCTTATGCATGCATGCCCTCTCTCTCTCTGAGACAAATAAATAAATAAAATCCTTAAAAAAATTTTTAATAGGGGCGCCTGGGTGGCTCAGTGGGTTGAGCCGCTGCCTTCGGCTCAGGTCATGATCTCAGGGTCCTGGGATCGAGTCCCGCATCGGGCTCTCTGCTCAGCGGGGAGCCTGCTTCCTCCTCTCTCTCTGCCTGCCTCTTTGCCTACTTGTGACCTCTCTCTGTCGGATAAATAAATAAAATCTTAAAAAATATATATTTTTAATAATAAAATTTCATTTAAAAAAAATCTATGTGTAGGGATGCCTGGGTGGCTCAGTAATTAAGCATCTGCCTTTAGCTCAGGTCATGATCCCAGGGATTGAGTCCATATCGGGCTCCTTGCTCAGTGGGGAGCCTGCTTCCCCCTCTGCCTGAAGCTCCCCCTGCTTGTGCTCTCTCTCTCTCTCTTTCTCTGACAAATAGATAAAATCCTTTTTTAAAAAAAAATTTAAAAAAATAAAACATCTATGTCCAGAATTCTTCAGGACATTTAAAAAGTACTCTTTAATATTTAAATTATTCTAAATAATTCTATGGTTTGATACATGGCAGTATGCTTTTGTAGAAAATAATACAGTCTTCATAGATTTGAGGAAGGAACAAATAAGATTGTATTTATTAAAAGAAAAGCACTGCTTATACAGGTGAATTAATCAGTAAGCATTCTGTGACTATTTAATATGTACAAAGTAGTGTCTATATATGTGTTATATACATATATGTATATATGATATACATGTATATATCTGTATATCATGATATACAGATATATATGTATAAGTGTGTGTGTTAATTACATAACTTAAAAAAATAGTCATCTATAGAACTTAGTCTTTTGGAAAAAAAAATCCTAGTTATTTTATATATTGCTCTTCTGGATGGAGGAATGATATATAAAAATGTCATGTAATGGAATAATCAGTGGACCAACCTGACAATGTTTTAGGAACAGAGAAATATCCTGGGTGAAGGAAACTCATCTTGATTTTGATTTGGATCTGATTAATAACTTTAAAAGGAATGATATTCTCTGGAGACCTTAATGAGCTATGGTCACAGCTATAAACATTTGTATCCCAAATCCGTGACTTAAAATAATTCTCAGGGGCACCTAGATGGCGCAGTCGGTTCAACTCTTGGTTTCAGCTCAGGTTATGATCTCAAGGTCATAAGATGGAGCACTGTCAGGCTCCTTGCTCAGTATGGAGTCTGCTTGAGAATCTCTCCCTGTCCTTCTGCCCCTCCCTCTCGTGCTCTCTCTCTCTTTCTTTTAAAATAAACAAACAAATATTTTTTAAAAATAAAAAAAATGATTATCAGGTTGGGTCAGTTTTAATCCATAGCTGATGTGTTAGGAGAGGCAGAAAGTTAAACAGATCATTTCCCTGGGATCTCTCAGTTGGCCTGGGGTTTTACTTGAAGCAATAAATCCTAAACTTTGGAGAGGAGCTGGCTTCCCTGTGTCAGTGAAAGAGTTTTGGAAATGTGATCACTGTGAGGGTGAGTAGGTGGGAAATAGATAATAGATTTTTTTAAAAAATGGGAATTTAGACCTTTGGGAAGGATGCAGCTTGAACAGTGTTACTAACGAAGGAGGGACTCTTAAATGAATTAAGATGCTGAGGGTGTTTATTTTGTAAGTTGCAGATTTTCCAGCCTTCTTTCTTCAGATACCTTTGGAGGCAACGGGGTCAACTCTACCAGGACCTAGGATTTTCACTGAAAAAAGCCCACATAAGGCCCTTGTTTCTGCAAGGACCAAGAGAACCATGAACAGTGTTTCTTAACCTTAATATGTAGAGTAGCTTCAGTAGTCTGGAACTCTAATCAGCGGCCTTTAGCTGGGGGGAGGGAGAAGGAGCTCAGTGAAAGGTACTGAAAGAAAAAGTGTATCTCTGAGTACTCATATGCTTTGCTCTGGGATCCCCTTAAATCACAGAGTGGGTGGGGTAGTGAGCCTAGGAACATATCTGTTATTGAGATTGCCCAGGATTCTAGATTGGGCACTCAAAAAAAGTACTAACTGTTCATAGAAGTAGAAGCTGGGTAGTTCAAAAAATAGCCAGGAAGACAGAGATGAAAGGGCAGCATTCTGTACCTTTCTATGAGATTGACCTTTTCTCCATATTTATTTAGTCTCAGTGTGAAATTTCTCAGGCTAGAGTAAAGTGGCTCCTTGCCCTGTCCGTATCTGACTGGTCCTGCTGCTTGTGATGACCTCCCAAACTAGGGAAATGACTTCAGACACCTCTGCTTTTCCCAATCCTTCTTAAAACTTGAATGATGTCAATACAAACAGCCAGTGGGAAAAAAGTTCTACTCACCTCATTTTCTGTGTGTTTGCTTCCTGGCTGTACCTGGATAGGAGTCCCTTACCCTGGGAGTCACTGAAACCATAAAAAAACAACCTGCAGCACTTAATAACAAGAAAAAAACAAACACAACATGACTACACATCAAACACAGATAGCCAGTTCTTGGGTAGACTCCAACTTTAGTTCATTGCAAAGAAAGTTCTCAACCTCTATGCTGAATATATTTAAGCCTTAATTTTTGCCAAACTTCCTTTAGAGATAGACCTTAGGAATTTATCTTGTGTATTCTGCAAAGGAGCAAACTAAAGCTTTCAAAGACATAAAGCCCCTAATGCCTTTTAGCCCAAAAGACCTTAGCTCCAGTCCTCAATTTATTAACTTATTACTTGTGCATTGTCTGCTTTAGGAAGGGGTTTGATACAGACGGCAAATCAAGTTCTTTTTCAAAATAGATCTAACTTTTGGGGGAAAGATGGGCTTGTAAAGGATAAAAGCAGAGTAAAGTGAAAAGTTTTAGTTGGCAATGTGATGGAGTCTGGACTTGTTTGGGCATGGAGTGGTTTGGAACTCAGTTATCCTATCTGCACTGCTTTAATTAAGGCTTCAAGTCTACAAATATGCAGTGAATAAAAGAAATTGGGACTATTTAGACCCAAATGGTTGCAACTCTGACCATCTTCTCCTTCATCATTTCATCCATAAGACTTACATTGAGTTCCTGGGGCACCTGGGTGGCTTAGTCGGTGAAGTGTCCAACTAGTGATTTAGGCTCAGGTCATGATTCATGGGTCCTGAGGCTGAACCCCACAGTGGACTCCACACTCAGCAGGGAGTCTGCTTGAGATTCTCTCTCTCCCTCTCCCTCTCCCGTCCCTCACCCCACTCATGAGCTTGTGAGCACATTCTCTCTCATAAATAAATAACTACTGAGTTCCTGTTAATTATCAAGTACTCTTCCTTCTTTTGAAGAATGTGCTCCTGTGTAGAAAGCATTAAGATCTCTGCCATCCTGGATCAGGGAAGGAGGACATAGAAACTGATGAATACATGCATACAAACATAATCACAAATGGTGGTAAGAGCTGTGTTAAATTTGGCAGCCAATGTTTTTGTTTGTTGCTGTTGGCTTTTGTCTGTTTTGTTTTATTTTGTTTTTACATCTAGAACTTATTTGAGGCTATGCAGTAGAAAAAATGATGTATTTCTTTCTGGATAAGTGGCTTTAGGATCACTTTTCTGAAGTGAAATCTTTTCTTAAAACCTGGATTTCTCATCTGCAACATTCTTCATAGCTAGCTTGCAGCATTGTGTCAGAACTAGTTTAATGATCTTGCTTACAAAGTAAATAAAACACAATGGTGTCTCTATCTGTAGAATTTAAGTGTTGTAATGCATCTGTCTAGAAGCTAGTTAAAATGCATATTGTCCTGACATTTCAATTAGAAGTAAGCTGACTTGGTTGTCTAGCACAAAAAATCAATTGCTTTATTATCTTATTTTTTTTTTTATTATTTGCAGATGGGTCAAATTATCATCAAAACTTTATTGTCATTGATAATACACTAATGCAGTAGGTTGACATAGAGATTGATTAGTTGACTATTGAAGTATATAATTAATCTAAGGTAATGTTATACATTTTCCCTGACTCTGTAGCCTTTCAGATGTAAAAGGATTTAAACAAATCCTTTGTTCCACTATTCTCAGAGATTAGATGTTATAGAAAAGACTGAAAAGATGAAATAATTTGATAACTCTTTCAAAAGAAGGTTACAATATCCTTAATGCAGTATATGCCATAGACCAGAAGAATTGTGAATTTTTAGGCATGCATCTAGAATATAGTTCCAAAAGCCAAATGTATATACTTGAATATGTACAAGTAATGACTCACATGCGTGCCACAAGTTAACAAAAAAAATTTTTTTTTAAAGTTAAGAACTAGGAAATTGTGAGGTTTCTTTCTTTGAATTTTGAAAATCATATTTTAAAAAACCCTTCTGTTTTAGAAATATTACTGCTTGAAAGCAGGAATCTGCAATAAATGCAAATGACAGTAGCTTTCTAGGCTCTAATGCTGTGTTCCCACTAAAAATATCTTTTGGGTGGGCATGACATTAACCATCCTATCTTACAAATACTGTAGAATATTTAATGATCTTCCATTGTATTCTGGAAAATAGACTTGTGTTCTCTTTCTCTTTCTTTTTCTCAAACCCTCTCCCACCCTCCCCCACAAGTTCTTTCTGGTACTTTGCCAGAACTCTCTGCTTCTTTCTTGGAGTCCGGTAATTGAAGGTAATTTTTTGGAAGATGGTTTCAATTATCTAAAGCCAGTGGAATGTTTAACTGCCCCTTGCTATTGGTGAACTTGTTTACATTGGGATTTCAGATGAATTCAGATTACATGCAACCAGATGTTATCTGCTATAGTCTCTTTAAAACACACACACACACATACACACTCTAAGAGAGAGGGGACTTTACTACCATATTTAGGCCATTGACTCTCAAACTTTATAAAAGTATGCCCCTTTGGGTAAACATTTGGGGTGAACTTTTCATGACAACCAGTGAATATTCAACCGTGAGAATATATGGCCTGGGTACAATAAATAAGATTTAATTTCCTACATGTCTTTATAATATGTAATACTGATCAGAAAATTCTGTGTCACAAAAGCATTTTGTCCCCTATCTAGTTGGAGATAGTAGAATTATAAATTAAGATTAATTTATGTTCATATTGTGCATAAACTTCACAGATTTATTGTCATGCTACCTAGATAATAGAAAATAAATGTTGTGATATTTAACAAGAAAAAAAATCTGAAGCAATATAAGTCACCTGTAAAACAACAACTAAATATTCTAGTCTGTAGACAATTGAAGACTTATTTCTTTAACTGACAGCTTAAATGAAGGCTTAGTAAGATATATTATTTGCACAGGTTGAATTTTAAAATCTAAAAGAAAAGCTGAATACACAAATTTTAACTTAGAAAACAGATAAATTAAGGTGGAATTAATCTTTATGAAAGAATTATTTGCTTTATCAAGGGATCCAGAATACACTTAAGAGGTTTTTTTTTTTTTAAGTTGGCTTTCAAGGTGATTAAAATATGATTTAGTCTTCAAAGTTTAATTACATATAAATCTTCAAAAAAGAAAATATCCCTTTTGAATCTTCGAGTAGAGTAGGCATCAGGTATGATGTCATCACTATAAGTAGTAGGAGGCCATCCAAGAGTTGTTTTAGGAATTACATAAGAGAATACGTACACACATATACATATAAGTATATACATAAAACATGCATGCACATGTATGCACATATACATAGAATATATATGTATATATACATGTATACATGTAATTTTTTTTTCTTAGCCCTTAGTGTACTAACTAAACATTGTTGACACTCAGTTGAATGAATAAGAAAACAAATGAAAGTTTCCAGGATTTTTACAAATAGAAGAAGAGATACCTGACAGGAGTTGTCACCTTTGAGAGTTGTAACCACTGTCAAAATCATGGTCAGGGAGGAAAGACTAGGTTAAGGGAGTGGGACCAAAAAAAAAAAAAAATTCTTCACCTGTCTTCCTACCACCTGTTCTACTAGGGCATCTCCTTGCCTTCACCTAACTGGAAGCCAGATAGATGGCAAGGGTGCCAGTTGAAACAGCACATAGGGGTGCCTTCTAGGCAAAAAGTAGAGTAGAGAAGTATGGAGATAGATATGGAGGAGCAGAGAAGGAAAAGCTCATTGGTATCTCCCATGGCTCTACCCAGGGCAGTTCTCATAATTTCAGCCTAGTGGAAAAATGCCATTGACAGTTACTTTATTTCTGTAAATTATAATCATTATAGGCAATGAATCTAATTAGTAATCCAAACACTATTTCTGTTT
The DNA here is from genome assembly GCF_020171115.1 of Neogale vison. Taxonomy (NCBI): domain Eukaryota; kingdom Metazoa; phylum Chordata; class Mammalia; order Carnivora; family Mustelidae; genus Neogale; species Neogale vison. The sequence goes on from NC_058098.1 coordinate 40,219,911, forward strand.
GATTCAGACATGTTTTTTTTAATGAGAATTCTGATTATGAACCAAATATTTAATGAATATTAAAACTGAGCAAAATGTTTATTTTATTTCTTTTCCATATGTACTAAAAATGCTGCTTAATAGTCAACTATAACACAAAACACGCTTGACAAATCAATGGTAAGTTAAGTTAATAATTTGAGAGATAAAATATGAAGCATCAACTATCATTTTTTGTTTGGATTTCACCCACCTTATGGGTTCATATTTACAAATAAAATTTTAAAAATGAGACTAATTATTTGCTAAGTTATAAGAGGAATTAATGTTTTTTAAAGACAATTTTATGGAAAAGAAGTTAGACAAAGATTAATTGAAAAAAGGGTCAAGTCTAAAACAGTCATGTAAAGCTCATTAAATTTCAAAAGGTTAAATTCATATAAATGTAATACTTTAAAACTCATAGAAAGTATATTCTCTGACAGTGGAATTAAGCTGGATATTAATAACAAAATGTTAAATTAAAAATATCTAAATAGTTAGCAATTAAGAAATGACCTAAATAATCATAGAATTAAAATATCATAGTGGACATTAGAAAATATTCTGAAGTGAATGATCATGACAACATCCATATCAAAACTTGTGAGATGCAGCTAAAGAAGTGCTTAGAAGGAAATGTATACCCTGACAGGCTTGTATTAGAAAGAAGGAAGGCTAAAAGTCAATGATCTAAGTATTCAGCTAAAGAAGCAAAGTATAAGAAAGGTAATGAAGGTGAGAGAAAAATTTGAGGCAATACAAAACAAAGACATGCTAGAGAGCTTCAAGACAGACAAAGATTGGTTCTTTAAAAGATTAATAAGATTGCTAAACTTTAATATAAGTGATGCAGCAGGAGAGTGAGCAAGAAAGCACAGTCTGCCAAATACAAGCAATCATTACAAGTCTTACGAAAGGGTTTAACAAAGAGAAGCTATATGGATGATTCTATGCTAATATATATGAATATTTTTTTAAGTTCACAAATTCCTTTGACTTAAAATATTTGAATACTCACAAATTTTTTAAAGAAATTTAAACTATTAAGCCTTCCCACAAAGAAAACACCTGGTGTCTTTATTACACTAGATATCTTTTTTTATTTTTTAATACTAGATATCTTAATATGCCGTTGGTGGTTATGTAAATTGGTATAGCCGTTATAGAAACAGTATAGGGTTCCTTAGAAAACTTAAGATAGTACTACCATATAATCTAGCAATTCCACTTATGGGTGTATATTCCAAGGAAGTAAAATCAGTGTTTTGAAGAAATATATGTACTCCCATGTTCATTGTAGCATTATTATAATAGCCAAGATATGGAAAGTGTCCATCAATGGATGAATAGATAAAGAAATTGTGATCTCTATCTATCTATCTATCATCTATCTGTCTATAATGGAATCTTATTCAGCCATAAAAAGTAGGAAATCCTGCCATTTGTGGCAGCATGATTGAATCTGGAGAAAATTATGCTAAATGAGATAAACCAGACAGAAATAAATGCTGTGTGATCCCATATTTGAAATCTAAACAAGTCAAACTCATAGAAGCAGCGAGTAGAATGGTGGTTGCCAGGGAATGAGGATGGAGTAAGTGGGGAGATAATGGTCAAAGGGTACAAACTTGTAAGTTCTGAGGATGTAATATATAGCATAGTAACTATTGTTCACAGTAATATTCTGTACCCTTGAATTTTGTTGAGAATGAATCCTTTTTTAAAAGATTTTATTTATTTGAGAGTGAGAGAGAAAGAATGAGAGAGAGAGAGCATGGGCAGTGGGAAGGGGCAGAGGGAGAAGGAAAAGCAGATTCCCCGATAATCAGGGAGCCCAATGTGGGGCTTGATCCCAGGACCCCAAAATCATGACCTGAGCTGAAGGCAGTTGCCTAATGACTGAGCTACCCAGGCGCCCTGCTGAGAATGAATCTTCAGTGTTCTGAATGCACACACAAATGGTAACTATGTTAGATGACAGACATGTTGATTAACTTGATTATGGTAATCATTTCACAGCATATAAGAATATAAAATCATCCCATTATAACCTTAAATACGTACAATTTTTATTTATCAAAAAACAAAACTAAAAAATAGCCAAAAAATTAAGCCAGCAAAATCAAATAGATATGTATATATATTTATAAGTATTTTAAAGAAAAAAGTTATGCCATTTATATCTTCAGAAAATACCAAATTTTTAGGAATAGTTAGATTCCTATGAATCAAACAAAAAACATGCAAGAACTCTACATAGAAAATTCAAAACATTACTAAGAGAAATAAAGTAAGATGTAAATCAATGAAAAGTATGTCATGTTCAATGATTAAAAGACAGGAAATAAGACATCAGTTCTTTCCAAGCTGATCTCTAGTACTCTAAATAAAAATAAAAATTTCCAGCAACTAACTGTGTGTGTGTGTGTGTGTGTGTGATGTAGTGGATAATTCTAAAAAAAAAAAAAAAAAAAAAAAAAAAAAAAAAAAAAAAATGGAAATGAAGAGACCCAGAATTGCAAGACAGTTTTGAAAGGAATAGACTTGGTGAACTTATATTCCCAAATATTAAGATCTATAAATGATGCTTCTGCGATTTTGGTGATGTTCCATGATTTGTTCTTGGGGGATGATATAGGACATTGTTCATTTTGTAGAAGTTCACTTCGCCATACAACCTAAGATCTGTCTACTTTGTTGTATTCACATTATATTTGAATTAATATTTCTGAAGTCAATATGGCAACATATTAAAATTTAACATAGATGGGTGGGAAATATACAGACTATTCTCTATGGGTTTCTACATGCTTATAATACTTTAATAATTTCAAAAGAGATAGCTCATAAAAATTTTTTTATTTAGGCTGTACTTTGATTACAAATTTGTATATGGCAAAACAATCCCAAACCTTGCCTCCACTGTACTATAGTGCAATTCTCCCTTTATCAGACCCTAGCAAAATTGATTGCAGAGTGAGAAGATATGGAAAGTCTGGTTAAGGCTGCAGATTACAAAATCCTCTACACCTATCATCTGAGGAATAATGGTGGAGTTCTGGACACACAGGTTAGATTGATAGCCAGTAAAAAGTCTCAACAGCCATAGCAAATGGGTGTTTGGGAAAGAGAAGGACCCAGAACACTCTGAGTACTACAGCTGTCAGTGAGTAAATGTTCATTTGATAAACTACCAGATCACCTCTAAAAGCGCTTTTGTCCAAGGGCAGTTCACTCAACACTCAATTACTCAGGGACTCCGTATCCGGGCCTTCAATTTTTATCCTTCATTTTAAGAGCCACTATCTGAGGGACGAGAGAAGAAAGGAGTGCCGCATTCTCCTCCTTCCTATTTGTCGTCTGCTGTTGGCTAGAGAGGACTTTCGACCAGGATTCCTCTAAAATGTTTAGGGACAAATGGTCAAATCTAGACTCAAAATTCCTGTGTTTAATTATGTTTTAATGTTTTGTTAAGATATACCATCATTGTTGTTCATTTCTCATTGGCTTGTAGTGCAATGCAACAGGCTTTGTCTATTTTCAGTTGACTGATTTGAAAACAAAAGCTTAAGAACCTAAAATTTGAGTTTTCTAATGGGATTTATTTTTTGAGGAGTACTGTGTTGTCTAGAACATGTTACCTTCCTGGTTGCTTTTCATATCATTATGATCAATGATCATTATCAACCAGTAATTACTCATTTTCTGGTGCATGCACAGCCTAATATTAGACATGGAATGGGAAAAGAAAAAATATTAAGGTTTAATGTGGGTGCAAGCTCAAAGGCCTACAGGGACCAGGGACATAGCGAAAAGAACAGCAAAGTGGTCGTGGTGTGAGACAAGCCAGAAACGGTGTGCCATTATAAACGGAGCCTGATAATTTGTCCCGGTGCCCTGAAGACCATAGGGTGTGGTTTTAAGCTGGAATTTCCTGAACAGGCCGGGCTCTACTCAGTTCCAGCTAGTCATAGCCATGCAAGAGTTTGGGCACTCCGCTGCTATCAAATCTTGATTTTTCAAAAAAATCCTTGAAATCTCTCTCTCTCTTAAACAAACAAACATGAAGTCTCTCAGTTTCAAAACCAATCCAGTTAGAAACTTATAAGCACTTGTGCAATCACCATGCACCAAACAAAATATTTTTTAAGTATTTTTAAGTATCACAGGTGTAGACCTGTGAACCTCAGCCTTTCAACATAGTCAGTGGAAATAGGACACACAGTTTATGTGAAAGGATATGAAACAATACTAAATACTACATGCTTTCATGTATTTCTTCACTCATACGATAGTATTTACTAGGCGCTGTCGAGGCTGCACCCCTGTGGGGGTTACTAGGGTTACTAGGATGAACTAACATGTTTCCTATTGTCACATATCCCCTGGTCTGGAAGTAAAAACCAAATCACTAGATTAGTTATTAAACAACTCTATTAGTAATAAGAGCAATTGGTGTGGTTGAGTATCAGAGGGCGAAGACTTTGCTGACATTTTTCTTAAGGCCACAGGAAATAACCGGGAAATAATGAGCCCTCCTCCCCTTTTTTTTTTTTTTTTGGTACTTTATAAATGTTATGTCTCATCTACCTGGGATCCACTTTAACCAAGTTAGAAGAAGCAAAAACAAGTCATAAAACTACTTTGCAGTCAATTTTTATTTTGTTTTATTTTATTTTTAAATTTTTTAAAAAAGATTTTATTATTTATTTATTTGACAGACAGAAATCACAAGTAGGCAGAGAGGCAGGCAGAGAGAGAGGAGGAAGCAGGCTCCCCGCTGAGCAGAGAGCCCCATGCGGGGCTCGATCTCAGGACCCTGGGATCATGACCCGAGCCGAAGGCAGAAGCTTAACCCACTGAGCCACCCAGGCACCCCGTTTTATTTTGTTTTTTATTTATTTACTTGAGAGAGAGAGAACGAGAGCAACCACAAGCAGGTAGAAGAGCAGAGGGAGAGGGAGAAGCAGATTCCCTGCTGGTGAGGGAGCTGGACCCAGGGCTCAAGCCCAGGACCCTGGGATTATGACCTAAGCTGAAGGCAGAGGTTTAACCGACTGAACCACCCAGGTACCACTCGAAGTCAACTTTTTTTTTTTTTTTTTAAAGATTTTATTTATTTATTTGACAGAGAGAGATCACAAGCAGGCAGAGAGGCAGGCAGAGAGAGAGAGAGGAGGAAGCAGGCTCCCTGCTGAGCAGAGAGCCCGATGCGGGACTCGATCCCAGGACCCCGAGATCATGACCTGAGCCGAAGGCAGCGGCTTAACCCACTGAACCACCCAGGCGCCCCTTTCAAAGTCAACTTTTAAAGGAAGTCCTGTCATGGAAGTGTGAGAATGACAGGAAATCTCTCACTAACTAGGAGTTTCAACATCCTTTGTAAACATATCTTTAATTACTCTGATGAAGTAGGGTTGGTTTTTCTAAATGGGTATACTGTCGGCTAGTTAGCTAGCTGTTTATCTGCACACACACACACACACAGACACACACACACAGACACACAGTATTTATTCCTTTTGCCACTAAAGACGATCTTACTTTATCTTAGCTTCAAATTAAATAACAGTGACAGCCACTAGTTTTTCCTCCTCCAAACTGTGGTGCAGCCACAAAGAAGGCACGTAAGTGAATAAATTGTCATCAATTCTAGGGTTCTTTGGTTGTGATAAATGGAAGCTGCATTCTCTGAGATTTCTGAGTGGATTATTATTCAAACTATTTACTGTTAAATATGTTTTATTCACCAAAAGAGGAAGTGAAGGTCCCAGTGCTCCAATTCTCTGAATAGCCTTACAAACATTGACTCTGGTATATACACCTTTGTAGATTTGGGAGGAGTGCTTGATTCCTACATATCTTCAGAACACCCCTTTAGGCAGTCTCCCCCAAAGGTATAACATTGTGAAGAGTGCGGAGGAAGTTAAGGATCACTATTTGAAAGTTATTTTGTCTTTCTGGATGGAAGAACAATGTATTCATTTGTGATAAAAATCTAGATATGAATGATGTAATCAAGTATCGGTTTAACTAATGAGATGGGACGCTCCAAAGACCTCCTGGCTGTTTTGCTAAATAAAATAACCACCTTCAAATGTAAAAACAATTGTTGAAAAAGCTTCTGTCAAAAGTAAACCTCTCAGTATCTTGTGGCAGGTGTTATTGACAGAGTAGAAGAGACAGGAATTTCCTATAACTGTGGTTGGCTTTAAGGAATACAATTTTTAGCATGTCTTTCATCATTGTAATAATATGGTAATGATTAAATTCACCTGCAGAAGCCCAAGGCGTCTGTTTGTTTCATGGGAACTTCCAAGTGTCTTGTGTACAGACTTGTTCAAGTGGGAGTTTATGAGTGTAAGAACAGTAAACTCCACCTTATTTCACATGGTGAAGGAATGGCATGTTCTACCTAATTGAATATTCTTGTTGTTGGAGAGCTCTTGCCTGTACCACACATTTTAATTCTTGAAGAGTGAGCTTTAGTTAGCATTAAAGTGGCACTCACCTGGCTTATAGCTTGCTTTGATGCAATTGTGGAAGTCTGTCTCCTTTATCCCCTACGTTGTGGGGCCTCTATCTTTAGGTACTTTCCCAGCTTTGGCTAGAATTTAGCCCCGCCTATTGTAGTTCTTGTATAATGGAACCATCCCAGCTCCTGGATGTCCTAGAATTTATGCTCCTCTTCACTCAAGGCACCCTATTAATCAAACTTCCATTCCTTAAGGGCTGTTCTGCTCACTGGCTAGTTCCTTGTTGAACCAATTTGAGCTACAGTGTTTTGGTTGATAATTGAGTCATCTGTTGACCTTCCCTGAATAATATTTGATTTAAGGGGCTTGATTTTGCCTCTTACAACCGGATTAGAATAAATAATTTGAAATCATACAATTACTACAACCTTTGGCAATACAGAGATTTTACATATCATCTCTAGCCAAAATTCTTTATTTCCATAAACACAGTAGTTGTATTCATTCAGTGCCTATGGTTATTCTAGGCCCTGTGCTAGGTGCTTTATAAAAATATATTTTCAGTTCTTATGAAAGACACACAAATAGACAAAACAAAACAACTGTTAGATTGGCTCAGTAGAGGTTCTGGAAATTATCATCCCCTAACAGAGTCAACAGAATGAACATGCCTTCTCTCTCTCAAATGTCTGTGTTATGATCACAGCATGTTGAACTTGGCCTGGCCTGGCTACTCTTTAGGAAGGCTGGGTGCTTTGTTTCCACCAACTGCAATGTGCAATTGATAAGAGTCAGTTTTCCCTCAAACCTGTTCATGACAATTGATTTAACATTATGTGAACAAAAGGAGAGTTGTTGTTGGTCTAAAAATAAAGTCTAAGATGATGTAAAACTTTGATAAAAGCCAGTTGCTTTAAAAAGTGTTGTCAAAGTAGCTATGGGTAAGATCCCTATAGAAGATTAGGGGAAAGCATAGAAAACTAGGTAAATTTTCTACTCAGATTGCCATGTCATACATTATACTCTGGTTCAACTTTAGAGAGACTAGAAATAATAATAATAATAATAATAATAATACATTATGAGTGAGGTCAGTACAAGAAAGACAACTTGAAATTTCATCTAGTGGACCCTACTATACTAGTCAAGGTTCAGTTGCAAACAGAGCTAGAAACAGAAACTATCTATCTATCCATCCATCCATATATCTTTTTTTTTTTTTTTAACAAATATGCACACCTACTCTCTAACATCCAAGGGAATTTTTGCATCTGACCCTGCACTCATTCCTTAATTTATCCCTTGTCTTATTTCGCTAACTAGTGAGGAATATCACTTAAATGAGGACCTCTGCATGGTAAATATGGGACAGAAAGCACCTTCCATATGAAGTTGCAAGTAATCCATATGATATATGAGTGTGACAATGAATTAGGCAGCGGGGGAGCAGGAGCTTGCTGTTCAGGGGCTAAGGGACTGAGATGTGGAAACCAAAATGAGACCCTAAACTTTGTTGGGATGGAGCTCCAAGATGTAAGGGAGAAAATGCTAGATTCATCTTACAGATGCATGAGAATATGAATGAAAATGGGGAAGTGGGATGATGAATAAAGAGAAATAGGACCTGGAAATACCATCTACTGAACTCTCATTAGAATATGAGTGAACTGTTGAAAAGGGTTCTAGTTTGAGGAAAATGAATGGGTTCTTAAACAATTAGAAATATTAGTCAAAGTCAAGTATTAGTCACAGTGAACAGACAGAAAAATAAAGCAGGGTTGAAATATTTAGTTTGAAAAATATTCAGAAAAATGTGTTGTAGAAACTGATTTAAGAGCAAATAAACAATGCGAAGTTTGTTGAAATTTCATTGTATCAAAAAAAAGCTTCTTTTAGATAGTGATGATATTTCAGGTATTTTAAGTTAAAGAGCATGTTAGGCAGGAAGGTGCCGATGACTTAGAGGAAAGGAGCCAGGGAGATGAGGCTATCTCCTGGGCCTCCAGGAATGATTCTCAGAACAATCCATAGGAATTGGCCCACCTGGGGAGCTGCCCTCCTCCGTAGGCTCAAGACGTAGCGAATCAGGAGGCTTCTGCCACCACCAGCACCGCAAGAGCCTTTTAATGCTCCCCAAGCAAGCAGCTATTCTCCGGATGCTGCTTTACAAAACCCCCGTCAATCTGAAGCGAGCCTTGCCTGTCACAAACAGCCCAAGAACTCCCTTCCTCCACTCTTCCTCCTCCCCCAAACATGTAGAGGCAAATCCAACAGAAGAAACTCAATTTGCATTGAGAATCCTCGCTTCAAGGAAGTCTAGAAACTGGAGGCTTTTGCTGTCTGTCTTCCTCAGCATAGGAAAGCTCAGTAGAAGGATAGGATTGATATGGGTGTCAAACTGCCTATCAGATTCACCTACAAGTGAATAAGCTTTGTCTCTGTGAAGAGATTGCCAGATTAAGGCGCTATTATGTATTTAGTTAAAATAAATTTTTTTTGGTAACATATTTCACCCACCAATTGTAAGACTCTTTAGAGTTTTATAGAGATTTAAAATAATGTTACACTCTTTTTAAAGTATATCTTAGAAGCAGTGAAATATAGCATGAATCAATTTTCCATCTCCACTTTAACTTTGTTCATTAACCAGCAAAATTCTTGTCACAGTTTTGTAGAATAAGAGGAGTTTTAATGCTTTATTTTTCTCCCATTTTCCAGACAAGTTAAAATTGAAACTTCTGGAGGCTGTGACTAATGCCTCATAGCCAATAAGTGAAGGAACCACAGCTGTCTTAGCTAAAACCATATCTGCCCTGCCACTGGGTTGTTCTTCCACTGCCTTTTGACAGTATCATTAACTATTAGCTTTTTGTCACCAGATTGTTTTTTAACTTGGCCATGTTGGAAAAGCTGTGGTTTAAAACCAGTCACTTGATGCCCAGACTAGCGCATTTCCCACTCGTTCCCTTTAATGCGAAGAGGAAAGAACTGTAGGAATTAGAGTTATCGTGAAGGGGATTGTGGGTAATTACTTCAGGGCAGCAATCAGCTCACCTGCCTGGAGAACAGAGTTCCTCTACCCTGGTTCCCTCTTGATGCTATCACTGTGCCTCACATGGGCATCTGTTTATTCATCCACACACCAGCATTTACTAGATTCTCTTGTGCCAGACACTGTGCTGGGACAGGCACTGGGAATCCAACAGTGAGCAAAACAAAACAAAACAAAAATCTCCCCGTCCTCATAGAGCTTACAGTCTAGTAGGGTAGAGGGGGCCAAAAAAAAAAAAAAGAAAGAAAGAAAGGAACTTCATGTTGGTGATAACTAGCATGAAAAATTTTTAAAGCCAGGATAAAGACAGCAGTTGTTACTATATTGTTTTCACACAATCAAAATATTAGGGGCTGAAGACTTTCTGACCCCTGCATTGAACAGGTCTGATGGAAAATAACATCTACTTCGTAAGTGTGGGAGGAGAGGCAAATCCAGGAACATATTTTAACTACTGTAAATTGCTATTAAATGATTTAGCTTTTACTTTTTAGGAAGGGAGGACATCTCAGGGGTGTGCATCCATTTCCTAGGGCTGTTGTAATGAAGTTCCACACACTTCATGGCTTCAAACACTGAAGTTTGTTTCATGCTTCTGGAGGACAGAAGTCCAGAATCAAGGGGTCGTAGTGCCATGTTCCTTTTGAAACTTGTATAGGAATCCTCTCTTGCCTCTTCGTAGGCTCTGCTGGTTCTGTCACATTCCCTGCCTCATAGCGGTAGCCGATCTTCCCACGGCATTCTCCCTTTGCGAGTGGGTCTGTGTCTGTATCCACATTTGCCTTCTTCATAAGGACACCAAACATGTTGGATTAAGACACACCCTAATAACCTCATTTTAACGACATCTGTAAGCCCTGTCTCTGAATAGGGTCACATTCTGAGGTTTTAAGGGGAATTTGAAACAGCATTATAAACTTGGCATTTCTCTAGTGAGAGAGACAGATGTGCATGCAGATGACTATATTATTAGGCAGAAATAAGTTAAGTACTAGTGTTCTTTGGCGTTTAAAAAGGAGGACCAGTTCTCTCTTTAGAAAATGGGGAAGGTCCACATAAACCGGAGGGATTCAAACACAGTAAAGTGTACATCAGTGGGTGGATCACTTGACTGAAGTCGATTGATGTAGTATTTTTAATTTAATGAACTGTGCTCCTTACCACCTTATTAAGATAGCTGTCTCTAGCCCACTTAGTTGAGAAGTGTTTATACATTTTATATCATGCTTGGATGGATTTTTCCCCTTTCCTTTTCCCTCTTCTGTTTGGCAGAGGTGTTGAAGAGCTTAAAAGTCTGACAGCCAGCAAATGTAGTCATGATGCATAATTGGCTGTCTCCACTTGGACAAACAGGAGAACCCGTGGGGTTGAGCAGGCTAGCCTGTGACGGAACAATGATTGTCTAGGAGGCAGTTGGTCCCTTGCTGCAAATGCTGGTTGCAAAGCTCCAGCATGAGACGAGGCACTTTGTCTCAGGAAAAAGCCAGCAATTGTACCACGCTTTCCTGTATCTTGGTCCATTCATTATGGGTGCCACTGGGGACAGCCTCGGTCAGGCTGATCCTGGGTCTCCAGACACTCCAGCAAGACAGCGAGTATAAAAATATGCCCCTTAATCTGATCCTTCCCTGAAGAAGTCCAAAACATATAGGATTTATGGCAAAATCTGTCATCATAACATTATATAAGATTTATAAAACCCTCCTAAAGATTGCTGTGAGGTTCTAGAAGTTCCCCGGGTGCCTTCTGGCCCCTCTGATCAACTTTTCACACTAATGAGGGGAGGGGAGAAGGAAAAACCATCATCGCTGCAGCTGTGTGTCTTCTCACACTTGCCATTCTGGACTCAGATGAGAGAGGTCTGAAAACAGGAATTAATTATTACCCCAAATTTCTATAGAGAGCATTTTTTGTCCTTCCTCACAAGACACTAAATATCCCCCTTGGGTTTTTATTATAATCAAGCTATATTTTTTCCTGATTTTAAGAAACTTAAATATTTTTATGATAGAAGATAAACTGAACTCCCTCCCCCTTTAATATTTTTTATATAATTTTTTCCACCCTTCAAGTCACAGAGATTTCATCCCACACCCCCCTGTCTTTTTTTTTTTTTTTTAAACACTAAATAAATTGTTTCAGCTTAGTTATGGTGTTTCCTGAAAATTTATCTTCTGACTTCAATGGAATTTTGATTTAGAAGCAAGTGTTATTATTCTCTCTTCTTTCCTCAATATTATAAAGCATCTACTCCTAGTGTTATTGGCAAGATTATGTTTCATTTGTTGTTTTAAACTCAACTTTATAAAACTGGCTCACATGATGCTTTTACTCTAGGATTGGAGAGTTCAAACATTTATAAATCCAAAAACAACATGTCCCTATACAGACTTTCACCACACCGTTGAGGAACGTGTCATAATGATAGTCAGAAATGGTAAGGGCAAACATAAAAAGGAAAAAAAAAATGTTTTTGAAATGAGAGCTTTGTAAGACTTGCAAGACTAAATAAATAACATTACCCATCTTCCTTACTTTAACTAGAAACTTATTTTAGAAAATCAGTACCAGCCAAAAAGTGTGGGACTTCCATGCCACCATTTAGATAGTACACATTTATTCTAAGACCTTCCTTAAAATGTCTGCTGAGCCACTTTCGTCTCTTCTACTGTAGCAGAAGCACACAGCAGGAAAAACGACCTAAATAATTTCTCATTATCCTTTACTTGAAAAATGAAGTACAGTTCCATGTTATTACAGTCCTAATAGACATACCTGAAACAAATATACAGGGCAGGTCATTTAATTTTATGGTTACAGGTAAAGGAAGCCAGATGACAACAAATAAATAATGATTAGCATTCATTCTACTCACATATACACAGATTTGGAGACAGAACATTCCTTCGATTTATGCTTTGTTTGAAACAATGATTGTTCCTATTAGTCCATGAAATATCAATAATATCCATTAATTTACTTAGCTATATTTTCATTGCTTCTGAATTTTAAGATATTTTTACCCTAGTTACGCAAGTAAAGCAAAAATAGAAATAATAGTAAAAGGGGTACCTGGGTGGCACAGTGAGTTAAGTGTGTGACTCTTGGTCACTGCTCAGGTCAAGATCTCAAGGTCGTGAGACCTGGTTCCCTACTCAGTACTGAGTCTGCTCAAGATTCTTTCTCCCTTGCCCCTGCCCACTACATGCAGTTTCTCTTTCAAATAAATAAAGTCTTTTAAAGAAATAAATAATAGTAACAAATAAGCTAGGAAGCAAATTCACCTATAGTTTTGTTTTGTTTTATTTTATTTAAGTAGGCACCACGCCCAGCATGGAGCTCAGCGTGGGACCCAAACTCATGATGACCCTGAGATCAAGACTTGAGCTGGGATCAAGAGTCAGACTCTTAACTGACTAAGCCACCCAGATGCCCCTACAGTGTTATGTTTTTAAAATAGGCATCCCGGACTTGGCTGCTGTGTCTGAAAATGAATTGCTTGTATCAGGAGCTCCCGGAGAAGTTTACACCTAATTGCGCAGGGAGTTGAAGTACCTATTTTTAGTTTGTTTCTCTTATGGGTTTCCTCCAAAGTCACTGAGTGAATTTACTTATTCTGGAGTGACATTCTCAGCCTGTGCTGTGGACCACCACAGCCACATATAAAGATAGGAAGAAGCGATGCTGTTGGATGCTAGTGACAACTACTTCCTTGTGTGGCAGAGAGAACCAAAATGGATTAATGTTCCAGTCAGGCCCTTTCACCTCTACTTTCTCATGAGGACTGACAGAGCAGTGAGTGTGGCTTGTCCACAGACCTCCTGACTCCTCTGCCACCTTTGAGTTAACACCACTTTCTGATCTGAGACACTGTGTCATTTGAGATCAGCAGTTTTGCCATTTGTGAAGTCTTGCAAGGGATTTCCTATGTGGTGGGAGGAAGAAAGGTAGAGAGAGGGAGGGAGAGAAGGAGCGAGCAGGAGGGAGGAAGAGAAGGGAGTGAAGGAGAGAGAGGTAGAGAAAGAGAGAGAGAGAACCTCTTTTACTAAATGTCTACTTTCTAATTGGTATTTTTAGAGCCATAATAACTTTTCCATATCAACAGGTAAACCTTCTATTATCTAATCAGTGTGTATAGTATGTTCACACCTGTAAGGGCAACGAACACAGGGCTCTTTGTTTCCCCAAGTTCTTCTTGCTATTTTTTCTGGCCAAAGTCTCATCAAAGCACTTGGGAAAGATGTGGCTATAAACGTTGAGGAGGGCATAGACACTGGTGTTTGCCGAATCAGCATTTAAGCCATCAAGTCTCTTATGACTTAGTCCTTCACAGAAGAAGCTTTCTTTGTGGTAACATCTCCTGGAATTTCCTTTGGAAATTCATCTCTGTCCATTGCCAGCCATGTGGTCTGTGTTGAATTGACCGTCCTCAGCTGCGGGGGAAGGCCTTAATGTGTTTAAGCATATTATTAGTTCCCATCCCCTTGGGTGTAGTGTTTGGTTTAGTGATGGTCATGTGTTTTTAACAAGAGAACCTCAGGGCTTTTTGTGACCTTGCCAGATTCTAGTCCCTACCTTCAGTTATGAATGAAGAAGCGTAAAGCCCCTTTGCTGTGGGCAGACTTATTACAACCCAAAGGGGACCAATAATCGCGTGAAACAGATTAAGTACAAGGCAGAGAAAGAGATGGAAAGAAGTGAGCCTTTCGGTCATTATCTCCAGACTTTTCTATCTCTGTCTATTCCAGTTATGTGAGTAGTAAATTCCTTTTATCATTAGAGTCATTTTGAGTTGGATTTTTCTTACTTTCTACCCATATGAACCCACAAATCCACAATGACTTGATTGAATTTCAAAATATTTTGTCATTCATTTTTAATTGGGAGATGGGAACTGAACAAGGAAAATGCCAACTGTGGCAAACCATCAAGAACAGCGAAAGTTTGGCAACAACAGTGACAACCATAATGATAAAAAGGTAGGACCACCGAAGTCCTGTGTTGAATCATTCAGACGTCTCCCTTTCTCTCAACTGCAGAACAATAGTCTAAACTCATGGCTGTTTGTTTTAATTTAGAGTGTCTGTGAGTAAATGAACATCCAGACCCCCAGCTGCAGTAAACAGCTCATTCAAGCAAATTACCTAGGACAAAGAAAGCACCTCTGACATAATTTGGGGGGCCAAGCATGAAAATAATAGGGTGCTTGGGAAGCCACAGAGTCCCTGTGAACACCCCAGTAGTTCTAATGGCATTTGGAGCTGGTCGGAAGGAGCAAACCTTTTTAATTTCGTACAGCTGGTGCTACAGTCGCTTTACCCTGTTGGGTTTTCTTTTCCCTTCTGAATAGGAAAGCAGAGTTAGCTCTGTCATATTGAGCCAATCACTAATGGACCCTGCCAGGCGTGGCGAAGATAAAAGCCACCACCTGCCTTGCCTCTGCTCCCCCCACCCCATTCCCGGTCTCCAGTTGTCTGCACAGCTGCTGCAGCCGGTCATTGTTCTACCCCAGAGCTGCCTAGGGAGTGCAGCCGTGCCAGCCTCAGCAGCAGCACAACTGCACTTTGAAGGAAGCTCCTGCATGGGTTCGCTCTGCACCTTGGCCATGACCTCTTGTAAGGCTGCGAGTCCCAGCGGACATGGCTTACATGTACTTGGGCCTGGGAGGAACACACACAGTGCTCCAGGGAGGGAGAACGGTTTGAGCAAAGACAAAAGCGGAGAGGGGTATTCGTGCTGATATTTGTGGACATGAATTCCTTTTTTGGCTACCCGACGTCCATTAACCTGACTCTCAGAGTAAAGCCCCTTTGCCTCCTGGCAATGTCACCCAGGCCTGACCAGTGAAAGAATCCCATTCCTTCCTGATAACTGTGACTCTGTTAGAAATAGGCACATGACTTAAGTTAGGTCAACAACAGCCCCAGAGATTCATTCTGCAGACCTGATGTTGAGCAATAGGGGAGTTGGTGCTCTCTTTGTTACTAGATTTGAAACCTAGAGCATATGGAGGCTTCACTTTGCTGCCATCTCTGTCAATAGATCATTGCTGCGGTAATACCGCGTCATAATTAATTGTCCCCAAACTCAGTGGATTAAAACAACAGCCATTTCTTTTCTTTCTCATTCATGGGCAACAGGTTGGCTGTGGCTTAGTTGGGCTAGTTGGAGCGGGCTCCAGATTCTGGACTCTTGGTTAGGTTCACATCTGCTCATCATGAGTCTCACCTGCCTCGGACAAGCGGCTACTACGTGACAGGCTGGTGAAGGACAGATGCTCCTGAGGCAAGCCTAGCCATGCTGGCACTAGCCTCTGCTATTATCATATCCAGGGACATTCATTAGTCAGAGCAAGCCACAGAATCAAGGGAGCAGAAAGCGTTTCCTTTGAAAACCAGAAAACCATGGCAAGGGCACAGATTTTTTATTTTATCAGAAGCAAGAGTGAAGAAATTGAGGCTAGTTATCCAGTCTGTCAGACTATCTTCCTAGTGCATGGAACATGACAAAAGTCAAGATGCAGAGTGAGATGAGCTGAGGACTGGAGAGAGATGGAGGCCTGTGATTTGAGCTCTGAATCCAGCTGTAAATGAATAGACTTTACGCCTAGACCTTTTAACCATGTGATTCCTTTTGGTTTAAGCCTTTTCAGATTTTTTTTTTTTTTTTTTTTTTTTTGGTCAGTTGCAAGCAAAAGAGATCTAACTTTTACAAACTTTGGAGATATTATCTTAATATTTCCAGTAATCTAGAAGGGGCAGTACAGCAATTCACGTTTCACAGATTAGGAACCCGAGCTAGAGAGGGATCAGCTGAACTGTTCTGACCCATCCCTCAGCAAGGGTCAGAGCAGGAACCTGATCCCAGGTTAGTCTAGCTGCAGAGTTGGTCTCCTGTCCACATTGTCTACTGCCTCTTTTTATGCGGGTGTGTTTGGGGAGAGTTGGCACAACAGGCTAGTCAGGAAAATCCATGGAGATGAATAATTCGAGATAAGACAAAAAGAGAAGTGTGGGATGGGCAGAAGACATGAACAGACATTTTTCCAAAGAAGACATCCAGATGGCCAACAGACACATGAAAAGATGTTCACCATCACTCACTAACAGGAAAATGCAGATCAAAACCACAATGAGCTGTCACCTCACACCTGTCAGAATGGCTAAAATCAAAAATATAGGAAACAAGTGTTGGCAAGGATGCAGAGAAAAAGGAACCCTTGTGCTCTGTTGATGGGGATGTAAACTGGTGCAGCCACTATGGAAAACAGTATGGAGGTTCCTCAGAAAATTAGAAATTGAACTACTATATGATCCAGCAATTGCACCACTGGGTATTTACTCGAAGGATTTGAAAATGCTCATTTGAAAGGATATCTGCACCCATACATTTATTGCAGGATTATTTACAACAGCCAAATTATGGAAACAGCCCAAGTATCCACCCATAGATGGATGGATAAAGAACACGTACACAGACATACACACACCCAAGAATATTATTCAGCCATGAAAAAGAAATCTTGCTCTTTGCAACAACATGGATGGAACTAGAGAATATAATGCTAAGTGAAATATGTCAGTCAGAGAAAGACAAATGCCATATGATTTCACTCCTATATGGAGTTTAAGAAACAAGCAAAGGGGATAAAGAGAGAGAGAGAGAAAGCAAGAAAACAGACTTTTGCCTATCAAGAAACAGACTCTGAACTATAGAGAACAGACAGATGGTTACCAGAGGGGAGGGATGGTGAAATAGGTGAAAGGGATCAAGAGTGCACCTATCATGGTGAGCACTGAGTAATGGTTAGACTTGTTGAATCACTATATTGTACACCCAGAACTATACAACGCTGTATGAACTATATTGGAATTAAGTTTTTTAAAAAAGAAAAGAGGCATGAATAAACTAAAAACTAGTAATAAAAAATAAAAGAACAGTTTGAGGCCAGTCTAACCTTGCGTGCTAAGTGTGGTGGGTGCTGAGATGAGCAACTCAGGGCCCCTTTTAGGAAGAAAGGACTCACTCCCCTTGCTGCTGGGATTGAGCCTGGCAGGTAATCTACAGCTGTTAAGCTCCTTCTGGAACTGCCTCAGCCAAAGAGAACATCTTTCTCAAAAGCCATGCCATCTCCCTGGGATGGCCCACATCTAATAGCTCATTGAAACACTTGACCCTCATGTCTCAAATCAGGACACCTCTGACAGGTCAACCCATTTCCAGAGCTCTTGGAGACTTCTCATGAGGCTGTTTTGCAGCTCTTCCTGCCAGATCCAGCCTCACCCCTTTCTTCCGATGAACTTGGATTCCCAAGAGCCCTTCCTAATAAAGTCCCTGCATATTAGTCTGCTTTCAAGGGAGTTCAGTTTACAACACTGTGCTAAAGAGTTGGTGTTTTTGTTTGTTTGTTTGTTTGGTTTTTTTTCCTAGTGATAAAACCAGGTGATTGAAACGAAGAGCCAATCACTTGGAGCAGAGGGGTGGTAATAATCTGCGACATGACTTAAGAAGGCCATGCAAAATCATGCATTCCTCTGAGTCTAGCTCAGAATCCAAGCAAAACTGAAAACCTTGGCCATGGTGTTCTTCTTTGAGGCCACACAGGCTTCGGTGTGCAGTTTAACCATTGACCAGATTGCCTGGTTGTCTTGATATTTTGCAGGCACAACCCAATGTCATAGCTTTCTTGCGAACATCAAATACTTTTAAATGGTGCTTATCAATAAAACTGTCATCTAGTTCCTACTCCCCAAGATCCCCCGCCATTGTCCAACGTGAGGCATCTTCTGAAAAAAGTTTATGGTAGTTACCTTTATAACAGCATAACTCTTACCAAGTTTAAAATTAAAATGTTATCGCAAGTGGTATTTCCCATCCCATTTCAAATGTAGAGCACTGCAAGAATTCTCAGGAAATTAAAATACTACCTTTAAAACTCTGCTTTTATAAGAATAAGAAGGAAATTACAGCACAATAGCTTTTATCCAACTATCAGGATTTTTTATAGTCTATAAAATATTTGCCAACATATTCCCCACGTGAAATCTATTATACAGAGCAATTAAAAACAAACATCGTGTGTGCTATATGTTGGTGATGCTTTTAATAACCTGAAGCCAGAGCAAATGATCACCAGGGCTCAAAGTTAATAACAGATTGAAAGGATGCCCTTAAAATTGTGGCAGTGGCCTTGTATTAAATCTATGGTTTGCATGCTTCTTTCTTACTGCCTCAATTAAAATAATAATTAAACTCTAAACAGGCAAGCCTGCAATTAAACAGTAGTGTGTGAGTGTTAAGTATGTGTGCATATTTTCCATACATTCCATATTGCTCCTGAAGGATCATTTTATGTAAATGATTGCAATAAACCAAAATCTTAGCTATCTTGGTAAGGTATATAATCTGTTACAGATTTAGCAACCCTAAAGCCTAATTCTATCTGAAGACTTAATTTCATACATTTGATAAAATATATAAAAGTTTATATAGTTCATAAACTTCTTTGAAGACATTTAGCTTGGCACAAATCCAATATCCATTGTGATTTGTTGTAATAATTGTGTGTAATTTTTTGTTACTTCAAGAAAAACACCAACTCCTATTTTTAAGTCCCACTGTATAGTACTATATAGCATATTGAGTTACTCTTTGAATCTTTTTAGAATGAATAAGGATGTACCAAAAACCTCTGTGCAGTTTTAAGCTTTAATAATTTTAGAAATATAAATGCCACAAATTTATAAATTTATTATATGAGTGTTTAATTATGCAAGCTTCTTTTATTTAGTTTTTGAAATGTTAGAATAAGTTTTAAATTTTTTTATTGTTTTTTTGTTTGTTTCACTCCACGTTGGCTGCTTTGGAGGAACTGAAACCAGAAATAAATTATGAGTTCATTATTCAGGAGTCACAAAACTATATAAATGTTAAAGAAATTTGTCAATTTCTTTAACATTGTTAATTTAAATTTCTTTAACAATTGTTGGTGTCCCAAAAGTCTAGTTCTTAATTATTTTTCTCTATGTTCAATTTTTAACTTTTTTTGATAGAGCATACATTAGATAATTTTTCCAATAATTAAAATCATGTAAATTTTTTTCCCTTGCCCGTTTATGTTCCATGTGCTCTAATTGTGAAAGTCAATGTGTTTAATGACAAATTTAGTCCTCAGTCCTGGAAGAAAGTAGGGTGGGTTATGATTGCTGAAGGTGACATGACATAATTGTTGAGTTCTAGGTGTAAGGGCCTATTCAGCCAGAGCGACCCCACCCCGGTTCAACAGACATTTTTGTTGTTTATGCAGTAAAACTTAAATTGACCCTGTCCCCCAACCCCCAGGAAAACCAGTCCCAGGTAACAAAGCCCAAATACAAGGGTGGGTCAGGTCAGGTGGAGATAATAGCCCGAATGCAGGGATGAGTCGGGTCAGGTGGAGACATCTAATCAGTGGAGTATGCATATTGTCTCCCTAGCTACCAAGTTGTGTGGGCTGCACCTTTTGGGTGACAGTTCTGACCAAGGTGTTAGGTTAGTTCAAATAGCTACTATGGGGTGAATTGTAGTTCAATTGGTCACCCCTGTGTGACCTAGCATGTCTGCGCAACTTTCTCTGTGTGTTACAATCTCACTGGCCACCTGTGTGTGGCCAGGCTCAACCACATGGTCTTTGCTCTATAAAAGTTAGTCTGTGAGGCAGGGAGGGGTCACCCTCTTTGTAAGGGATGGCCCCAACCAGTCTGTTTGATGGTCAGTTTGATTCTCGATGCTTGGCGCAAAATAAAGCTTTGCTTGACCTTCGCTTTGTATCAGTTTTGCTCCTTTGACCATGGACCCATTATGGGGGGACCAAACATAGATATCCTTAGATTTTTAAAACAAATATCCAAGAACTGATGTTGGTGAAACAGGTCAGCCCTTATTAAGCTAGTTCTGTTCTATTGATAAACTTCTTGTTAGAAGTACAGTAGGAAGTTAAGTGAAATGGTTAATGAGAACATGCACCTTGGTAGCAGGATGGTTATTTTAGCATATAGCTTTCCTCTTGGGTGTTTTTGAATAAGCTAATATTGGTTGAAGGGAGCCAAGATCATAAACCAGGCATAAAGGACTCTAAGTGCAAGGTTTGGAAAATGGGAGCTCCTTGGAACCATATTGTATTTGGCAGAAACAAACCCTGATTCAGCCTTTTCATTTTTCCACTTTAAGTACATTGAATTCTCTGCCTTGTTCAAGGTGTGGATCATTCTGGAGAAACTTCAGAGATTAAGTCTGTTCTTTATATTTGCATGAGTCAAAGGTCACAGACTCTTGTTCCTCAATAACAAGGGCAAGTCACTTCCCATGTCTTAATAAAAAACTTCCTCTAACATTTTCTGAGGGTATATAATATAGAGTATTATAGCAGTCATGAAAAAAGCGATGAAAGTTGAAGCATGTCTTTAAGAGTCCTGAGAATTGGCACTCTCGGTACCAGCCTGGATGACATGGTTATCTGGGCAGGTGCACTGAACTTTATACTAAATGTTTGTTCGTGGAATACACATTTTCTAGGCTCTTGTTCTGTTAGATCTTTTTTCCCTTCATATAGCTGCCATGAAGCCCGCACGTTTAGGCATGGCTGAGTCCTGTGGCATTAGGACTAATAGAAGGAAAGGATAGAAAGCAGGGACTGAGGGGAGTCTCACTTCTCAGTGTAGATTTACCTTTCTTTCTTACTGCAAGTGGCCTGGGCTTCAGACTGCTAACTTCCCTTTCCTTTTCTGAGCTGCCAAAATCCATCCCTTGCTGTGTTTGCTTTCCTCCAAGTCAGGAGCCACCATGGGACTTTCAGTGCAGTTCTTTTCCTTTCTGCCTCTAAACAGACAGATACACACAAACACATACCACATACACACGTGTGTGTGTGTGTGTGTACACACATATACACTCATGGATGGATGGATGGGTAGAAGGGAGGGAAGAAAGGAAGGAAGGGAAGGAGGGCAGGGAGGGAGGAAAGACTTAATTCCTGCTAGGACCTAAGGTTCTACAACTACACTAAGTTATGAGCTTCTATTATGGATGATAGAAATACATCATTTAGTCATTGAAACAACCCCCTTTTACAGAATAAAACAAAACAAAACAAAAAACAAAAACAAGTTAAAAACCTTGAAATGCAAAAAGTATAAACAATTTTCCATTGCTAAAAGTTGACAGGTAGGAGATTGGTCTGACTTCAAAGCCCTTTTCCACTACACCACAGCTGACCAACATGGTAAGCAAAGAAATAATAATAGACAAAAATAGATGGGTATTTCTAGAGTTACCAAAGTCTAGCAAAGTTCAGAGGGTACCATTTATAGCCTCGCTGTCGAGATTCTCTCTCTCTGTCTCCCTCTTTCTCTCTTCTTAGGGGCAGGGTGGGGGAGTGAGAGAGAGAGACTTTTAAGCAGGCTCCACACCTAGCCCAGAGCATGATGTGGGGCTCAGTCTCACAACTCAGATCATGACCTGAGCCAAAATCAAGTGTTGGATGTTTAACCAACTGAGCCATTCAGATGCTCCAAGATTCTCTTTCTTGTTCAGCAGACAGCTTTCCTTTTTTAAAGTCTATGGGTAAACTTCTTCAAACCTTTTTGGTCCTTAGTAGCCCAGATCATTCTGTCTCCAAGAACACAGAGATACACTTAGATGAGAAAAATAATGAGGGAGAGAAGAAGACTTTGTAAGAAGACTTGAAAAAAATTAATTTGAATGTTCTAGACATTTCAGTGTTCTAGAACAGGATCAGCAGACATTTTCTGGGAAGGGCCAGAGAATAAATATTTTAGGCTTTATGCGACAAGAGGCAAACTTGAGAACATTGTATCAATACTTATTTAGAAAGAGAAAAAAACAAACCTTTACAAAATTTTTATTGATGAAATTCAAAATATAATGATAATTGAATACAATTTTTAAAAATATTATAAAATTAATAAGAAAAGTCATTTTCTAATGAGAAGGATGGAATTATTTGGGGGCAAGTAACATTTTGCTTAATTGTAGTTTAAAGTTAGTGTTCCTTATCAGTAACTAATTGCATGTGTTCATCAATAAAAACCACTCCTAGCTCATGAGACATCCAAAAATAGCACACTATATTTGATCTGCAGACTTCAAACTGGTGAAAGTGGACAACTTGTCCTGTTCCTGACTTAATGGAAAAACCCTCAGATCTTCCCCATTGAGAATGATATTCACTGTGAGGTTTTCATAGATGGGTTTTATGATACTGAGGTATATTACCTCTATCCCTATATTTTGAAGAGTTTTAATAGTTTAGTTTGCTGACCCCTGCTCTAGAAGCTCATGGAATCTGAGACACGATTCACTTCTGTGTTATTTCAATTCAAGTACTCACTGAAAGGTCACCTTATGGAAGGACTTCCCCAGATTTTCATCTTAACACATCTAAAGCAAAGGAATATGTATAGATAAATAGTTTGGGGCTCTAAAAGAGAGGAGATTTTGGAAGCCATGTCCCAGTGTAAATTTTCTTTAAGATCTATCTGAAAAATTCATGTGAATTTTGAAAATTGCTCCATAGTATGACTGTATTTGTTTCCTTTATCCCCTGTATTACAGAAAACCAAAGTCAAGAGGAAACTCACCATTTTTATCTTGTGTCTTCATATTTCAGTTAATTAGCTTAGGGAGGTCAGCAGTTAAGAGATTGCCTAATTTCTCATGTGGCTGAATCTTTGTATTAGTCGAAATAATTATTGCTGACTGTGATAACAAACTTTTCCCACGTCTCAATGGCTCCATAAAATTTAAAAAAGAGAAGTTTATTTCTTACTTACTCTACAGCTCTGTATAGGTTGGGAAGCTCTCTTAGGACAGCCCTCCTTCCAGTGGTGACTTGGGGACTGGTTCCTTCCACCATGTGGCTCTGTCTTGGAATCCTTTGCTTTCAACCATGTAAAGAGAGAGGCTGAGACCGAGTAGAGGATTCAGGGGAAGATTTTTGAGGCCAGGTCCAGGTGCACATTCCTCTTACCCACATTCCTTTGCTCAGAATGCAGTCACATTGTTCCAAACTTACTGCAATTAGAATTGTGGTCTGACCAAATGCCTAGGGATAAAATATCATTCTATCATTACTTCCTCTCCCAAACAAAATAGCCCATGCACTGGACCTTTCTAGACTTTATTGTGTTGTAGACTCTACTCTTTCTATCATGGTATTGAGATTGGACACAGTTATATGCCTATTTACAATTTATCATGCTCCCCTCTGTACGTCTCCATTAGACTATAGGCACCTAGGATAAATTCACTGCTATCCAAAATATACAGAGAACTCTTACCATACGATAAGAAATGGTAATCCATTAAAAAGTGAGCAAAATCTGATCAGATGCTTCACTAAAGAAGATATACAGATGGCAAAGTAGCAAATGAAAAGGTGCTCAACAACATATGCAATTAGGGAATTGCAAATTAAACAAAAACAAGATACCACTATATACCTATTAAATGGTTAAAATCCAAAACACTGACAATACCAAATGCTGGCAAAAATGTGGAACAACAGAAATTCTCGTTTTCTCATTCATTGCTAATGGGAATGCAAAACTATGCAGCCACTTTGGAAAAAACTGCCAAACTGGCTTCCAAAGAGGCTGTATATAATTTTGCATTTACCAAAACTGCACTAAAATTAAAAGTCTATTAATTAAAGAAAAAAATAGAAAAGGCCCACAAATCTGCTACTATATATATATATATACATATATGTGTATATATATAATACATATGTATATATGTGTATATATACATATACATGTGTGTATATATAAATATGTATATATGTATATGTATATATATGTATACAGATGTACATATGTATACATATATATACAACCAAGCAAAGTTATCAGGAATAACTATTGCATTATATGATCCATGCTAAATTATCCTGATAATGTTTTTGTAGAGTCTAATTTATTTATCACTAAAGAATTACCTTGAATATGGGCAGCCTTAGTAATTATGAGGCTATTATTAAGCGTATGTTGCTGTATACAATGTTGATTTTATCTCTGTATTGCATAAACATGACAAACATTTTAACTAATCAACCTATAATTGCAGAGTCCCTACTAATGTAGACAACTCCACATTAAATATCAATTCACAGTCTGAAGTATTTAGGATCTAACGGCAGAAAAGTTCCATTTCCAGGCTTCCTTTTCCTTGTTCCCAATATCTTTTTTTATGTTTTTATTGGTGGGAGACTATTATCTTATATCATTAAAGTTGAATGGGCCTTATTTTATGGAATTTTACTTCAGAGAGACTATTTGAAGCAGAATATACTATACAATTTATGACTATGTCTTTATAGTCTTGTATTCATGTGACAGTCTCATTCACACTTAATCTCTAAATCAGACATCCACAGAACAATTTCAGAGCATTTCTGCAGACACTGGTGATATCTTCTAAAAAAGATAAGTACAAGACAACTTGGTTCTCTACAATGACAAGAAAACAGCAATTAACTGGTCACTTTTTTCAGGCCCCTGGAGGATGGGTACTAACTACATGCCCAGGGTAGTTTCCAGTGCTCTCCCCTATACTCTGGATTTGCTGAAGGTGGCACAGAGTATTAAGAAGGTAGCCAAAGAAAATCTTTTGACTGGAATCCCAAGAGATCCTCTGAACAGCTACAATTGGACATATTAATTCATTCAAATACTTTGAGTACTAAATGGGCATTTACATGTCTCTGGGAAGCTGTGGAATGTTTGCTGAGGGCTCTCATTTACAAAGCTCCACACCCTCCCAATGAAGGAAGTTTAAGGGTTATAATCCAGCCACGACTTCTGGCTCAAGGATGTGTCTACCTAGAGAGGTTGTTCTTCCCTAATTACATAGAAGCAGTACAGGACAGGCTAGCAGTACCTTGCTCATCACCTGAAGGAACATGTGAGTGGTCACTTCTCATAACTTTCACAGGAGCACCCAGGCTAACCTCCCTGGACCACAATTTCTTCAGTAGTCAAATGGGAATAATTATACTACTGCCTTTGAGGGCTATTGTGAGGATGAAATGATTTAACATACGAGTTTTTAATTAGTATTACTCATTCCTATCAACCCATCCTACAATTGTCACAAAGATTAAAGAAGTAGCTTTCTACTGTGCTTGGCACATTGGAGGCTCTCCATGGGGGGAGGGGGGCTTTTATTGTTGATAAAATACAAAGAATTTACCTCTTCTACACTATGTTGTTTGGATCCAAAGAACAGGAACTGTGAAGAACTCCATTTCGTACCAAAAGATATTTATTGAAGGCCTACCATATTCTAGACATTTAAAAAAGTATTATTATAAATTGTTTAATACATAAAATTTCTCTTTGAGATTACTGTTTTATACCCACCATTCAGATGAAAAAAATTGAGAGGCTTCAAAACCATGAATCTTAACAAGGAGAAAGAATGAGAGGAAGCGGGGAGGAGAAAAATAAGAAGAGGAAGGGATAGAAGAAGGAAATTATAGTGTATTCTGAGCACTCTCTGTAAACCTAATTAATTTAATTAGTTTGAGTACATGACTAACTTAGAAATGACTTATAAGGTTGTCAAGCAGTGTTAAATATATTAAACATCATAGCTGAAAATATTTAAAATGTAAATGAGAATTTTTTGATAATAGTCTGCATTGCATTTTATATTTGTTTTATACATTAAAATTTTAATGCTCAAAAACTCATTTTTTTTAAAACTCAGGTTTTTTGTCCTAAAGAAATGAAAGATATGAAGTTAACTTCATGATTTTATACCCCAAACGACATTTTTTCTATAGATTACAGCTAACTCTGAAATCTTTTTCCACTATTTGACATGAGAATGGCAACAGAATATTGAACCAGTTTTAACAGATTTAGTGCTGTAGATATTTTCTTGAGAAACTATATCCACTGATCAAGAGATTGCTTTTCCCTTAAGGGAAATGAACACCTGTCTAAGGTACCAACTTCCTCATAAACAGAATTTGTAGGGAGCTCTTATTTCCCCCAATGAGGATACTATCTAGGTTTGAATTATGTTCTTCGAGAAGATTTCTCACCATTAGCTAAATGAAAAACATTCATCCTGAATGAGTGAAAACTCAATATCCTGAATTTTCAAGAGTGTCACTTCCCTAATGTTAGACTTTTTTGTTTACACATTTGGGGCTTTTGAGATAAATATGACTACATGAAGTGAAAAATATTTGTTCACAATGGGAGTATTAGTCTCAACATGAAAAATCCTCCATATTATTTTCAGTTGGGGAATTTGAGATCAAATTTTATAATTCCTATTGAAATTATTATTAGCAGCTTAAACTTTTTTGTTTATGGAATAGAGTTGTTGGTTAGGTATGTGTAAACTCTGAGGTGACTATTATCCTTACTTAACTGATGAGGAAGTTGAGACTCAGATTTCATATATAATATGTATATGTGCGGGGGTATATATATCTATATATATATCTATGCATGTGTGTGTATATATGTATATGTGTGTGATTTACATTTAGAAAAGGACTTATATTTATATCATAATGTTAAAAGTTACCTTCTTTGTATGGTTGATATTTCAAAAGGCATATTCATATATATTTATTGAACATGCATGTGTATATCCTGCATTTCTGAGCTATGTTAAGAAGGTAACTTTTACTTGCTAAGAGAGTAAATCTTTAAAGTTCTCATCATAGGAAAAAAATATCACCATGCATCTGTGTATGGTGATAGATGTTAACTAGACTTATTGTGGTGATCATTTTATAATAGTGATCATCCTTTGACTCATGATGGGTTTATGTCCTGATAAGCCTATCATAGGTTGAAAATATCATTAGAGGAAAATGCGTTTAATACACCCAGCCTACCAAATGTCATAGCTTAGCCTAGCTTACCTTAAACATGCTCAGAACACTTACATTAGCCTGCAGTTGGGTGAATCATCTAACACAAAACCTGTTCTATAATACACGTTGAATATCTCATGTAATGTAATGAATACTTGCAAACCAGATTTTGCTCCCAGGTGCCAGTTTGTGATTTCTGGGCCATATAAAATGGAAAAACCCATATCAGAAATGGGTTGTTTCTTGAAATGCAACCCATGAAAAACATGGGTCCCTCCCATGAGGTTAGCCAGACTGTAAGTATCATGAAGGCAGAATGCATGGCTGTTCTTTCTAGCACCATCCTCAGTGCCCTGTGCAGGGAGGAGCTGGCACAAAGTAGGCTCTTAATAAACATAGTGTTGAATGAACCAATACAGCATACCTATATTATCTGTGTCAGGATGGTGTCCACCTCTTTGCTTCAGAAGAGGCACCTCTGGTGGCCTCTTCACTGGCTTTGGCCAGACCCTGAAGCATGGGCCAAAAGGGGACAGAGCAAACTCTTATTTACCTATGCCCTCAGCAGCCCTCAGGTGATCTACATGATCTATATCATCAATAGAACTGTATTATCATTTCTGATAATTCAAGTAACCCCAAATTGCTGAATTCTCTATTCCAGAGATCTATAGAGCAGAGTTTCTCAACCTACATACTATGGACATTTTGGGCTGAATAATTCTTTAGTCTAGGGGGCTGTCCTGTTCATTGCACAATGTCTGGAATCATTCATGGTCTCTACCTGATCCATGCCAGTAGCATCTCCCAACCAAAACTGTGCCCAGATACTGTCAAATGCCGCCTTGGAGAAGGTTAAAACCCACCTCTTCTCTAACCCACTGAAAGGCACTGAATAAAGTAATGCATTGGTAGGAAGCAGAGAAGAGAAAGCTTGGATAATAAGGGTAATAAATTCTGTGGTGCAGCCATCAATCGTGATATTTTTACACATTTGTATGTTTCTCTATGGTGGTGAATTCTCACAAGAGCCAAGTCAGGCTTAAGAGTGTACAATCTAAGTGCTATTCCTTAGCAGACAAAAGATTTGTAACTCCAAAGCTTTGCTGGGGTAGACTAGTATCTCCCCAAATCTACCGGGGGGGGGGCTTTAATTGGTGCTCTGGAAAGCAAAATGTCCATCATCTTTTTCTTCTGAACACACTGAAGTATATTAAAGATCTTTAGACATCAGTGGCTAAAAACAAACATTTACTGTTATTTAAGGTTAAACAAAGTTCTTTAAGGAGACAAGATTCTTTTCTTTACTAATATCCATACAAACCCTTTTGCTTTTCACTCTTTTGGAAAGTTCATGAATAATGTATATACCATTTCCTCAAAATGTAAAGATTTCTAGTTATGCTCTTATCATAGATTCCCACACCAATCTAGTATTATGTTATTAAAGCCAGATTTAATTAGGACCTAGATAGAATTTTACTTAAGAAAGTAACTCTGTTTGTTTGTAAATGATGGAATAACAATTTTTACTGTCTTTTCCTATTCAATGGCCATGATTAGACTTATGGATGTACTCATTCATATAACTCTCTCAATCAATGGCTCATTTGCCTTCATTTTGATGTCCTTCTGAGAATTTATTTATCTATTAATTTTATTATTATTATTAAAAAAAAATATACCCAGGGAACTCTGCCAATTGCTGCAGTGCTTTGGAGGTATCAGTAAAAGAAAATGATCTAGCACAGTTGCATGGGGCCTAGCCAATAAGTGGAAGGTGCCAATGGGAGTTCAGAGCCAAGCTCATCAGCTTGGTTTAGCACTCAGTTTGGAGACAGCCTGGCCTAGATGGTTTGATATCTAAGTGGAAAGCAGACTCAGAGTAAAGTGCAGCCTGGAGAGCTAGTGAAAATGTTCTCTGCAAGCTCATCTTTACATGATAATAACAAAAGTTAATTAAAAATCACTGATATTTTCTCTATTTGTTTCCTCGGCAGAAAATTCAAATACCAGACTGTCTGGTTCAAAATTGAACACCTGGCAACCCTAATGATTTGCTTTGCACGGTGATTTATGTTGGCAGATTCAGAACTGTGGAGACAGTGGGGGTCAGGGTGGGGAGAGCCCAGAAAGATTCAGGAAAAAGAAAAAAAGACCTTTTCCGTTATTTTTATATTTTTAATTGGATGAAAAATGTTTCACAGGGGAAGGAAGTATTTTCACTTATTATTCCATTTTATTGTAGGCCTGTCCATCTCTTTTTCTTTCTGTATTTTTACTTCTCACCTTAAATGCTAATTTCCATAGCTTTATTCTTTTACAGTCTCTGATCCCTGTCAGATTTGATTTTGGTGTTTTTGGCTTGGGGCTCTGTCCTGACTCTGAAAAACAGTCACCGTGGTTTATTTGCTTCAGAAATATAAGACTATAGGATATGGGGTCAGGTGACTGTGAATCATAGCTGTACCACTTCTCAGTTCTGTAAGGGGGGGAAAAAAGCAGATGTAACCTCTTTTTTGCCTTCATTTACTCAGACATGAATGGGAGCGATGATAATATCTATTTTTAAAAAAAAATTTTGTTGTGTGGGATACAGATGGCCCACAGACAAATGAAAAGATGATCAGCATCACTCATTGTCAGGGAAAGGCAAATCAAAACCACAACGAGATAGCACCCCTTCCCTGTCAGAATGGCTGAAATAAGAAACACAAGAAACAACAAGTATTGATGAGGTTGTGGAAAAAAAGGGACTCCCATGCATTGTTTGAAGGAATACAAACTGGTGCAGCCACTGTAGAAAACAGTATGGAGATTCCTCAAAAAGTTAAAAATAGAACTACTACCCTGTGATCCAGTATTTGCCCTACTGGGTGCTTACCCTCCAAATACAAAAATACTAATTCAAAAGGATACATTAACCCAATGTATATTGCAGCATTATTTATTTTTTTTATTTTTTCCCCCAATTTATTTATTTTCAGAAAAACAGTATTCATTATTTTTTCACCACACCCAGTGCTACATGCAGCATTATTTATAATAGCCAAATTATGGAAGCAGCTCAAGTATCTACCGATAGATGAATGGGTAAAGAAGATGAAATACACACACACACACACACACATTATATATATATATATACACACACATTATGTATATATATATATAAAATTGTGTGTCGGGGGTGTGTGTACACAGCCACGCATGCGTGTGCACATGCGCGCACACAGACACACACACACAGGAATATTATTCAGCCATTAAAAAGAGAGAAATCTTATCATTTGCAACAGTATAGATAGGGTTAGAAAGTACAATGCTAAGTAAAATAAGTCAGTCAGAGAAAGAAAAATACCATATGATTTCACTCTTCTATGGAATTTAAGAAACAAGCAAAAGAAGAAAAAGATATGTGGAAGTATTGAGTCAATATATTGCACACCTGAGACTAATGTAGTAGTATATGTTAACTACACTGGAATTAAAACTAAAAATTTAATAAAATAAGTAAGAAAATTAAAAAGTAAGTAAATAAAATGCTACCTGTGTAAGAGAAAAAAAAAATTGTTGAGGATAAATAATCCCACTCTTCATTCTTGTGGATTCCAGTGGAAGAGCACAAATGGAAGCCTGCATATTCCATCTAAATGTTTCAAAATTATAAATTATCCTAACAAGCTGTGGAATAAACTGCATTCTGTCCACCTACTTTGGCAATTATACCGTCAAAGCTAGAGGTCTGGGGGCGCCTGGGTGGCTCAGTGGGTTAAGCCGCTGCCTTCGGCTCAGGTCATGATCTCAGGGTCCTGGGATCAAGTCCCGCATCGGGCTCTCTGCTCAGCAGGGAGCCTGCTTCCCTCTCTCTCTGCCTGCCTCTCCATCTACAGTGATTTCTCTCTGTCAAATAAATAAATAAAATCTTTAAAAAAAAAAAAAAAAAAAAGCTAGAGGTCTGGTTTAAATTTGAATTCTCAGGCTCCTTTAGAGTTCCATGTTGGAATATGGTGGTCCAGGGAGAACTGGCCCTCATTTCTCAGCTTACCCCCTTCTCTTCCTATGCCCAGCTCCTTTCCACAGTTTATGGGCCTCCAAGTCCGTGTGTCCATACCCCTGGTCATTCATCCAAGCTATGTCTACATTTCCATCAAAAGGCAGGCCAAAGCCATTCCTGCTGCCTTGAGGTGTACACACTAAAGAATGGACTGCCCTGGGAGGAAGGATGTGTGGAAGATGTCTTCAAAGGCCCTGGAAGTAGATTTAAAGCCATTTTGACAGGGAATTCTTAGACCTTGAGAATCCAGAGAATGGTCCTGGGGCTGAACTTGGATAGGTAGAGGCCAACCTGCAGGTGAATTGGCCTAACTGACCAGGATTCAGAGAGTCAGGTTCTTGGGCTCCAAAAAGTATCCCCCAAACTCAAATCTATAACAGCCTGAACTGGCAGAGCTCCCACAGTTGCTGGATACCTAGTGAATTTTGGCTTCCTCTCCACCTGGAAATATACATTTTTCAAGTATCCCTTCAATAGCTACTGTGGAAAAAAAGTCGTTTGGTGCTTCTTCAAAAACTTAAACGTAGAATTCTCTTCAGCTGAGCCAAGTTGCATGGTATGGAGAGGAAGGACAAGTGGGTAATTTCATTGAATTTGCTGTCTGGCAACTGTTCTCTCGCTCTCTGCTTGGTATGTATTTCCTTCATTTTGTCTGCCTGGGACCAAGTTATTTGCTTTTTTTTTTTTTTTCATACACTTGAAGCAACTTTGGGAATGGGTTCTAAGCTGAAATGAGGTGGTCTTCATGTATCAAGGGGGTGGCAGTGGTTTGTGCTTCTGATAAAATAACTTGAGATAAGCAAAACACATCCACTCTTACTCTCTGACTTGTGAAATCTGTTGCTTTAGAATCATCATTCATCATTTTTGTCTTCCCAGACACTAATGGAAATTAAAATAAACAAACCCATTTGCAATAAGAAGAGATCCTCTACAGTGACAAGTTTCACACAAATTGTAACACGAATAAAATATCCCGTGTGTTTTTAAACAGGTCATCCATTAAGGGTTCACCAGACACAAGGGAGTATTGTAGTTAAAAGGTGGATAGGCTGTTGTTTAACCAACGTTTCATTAATGAATGAGAGTTCAAATGGCAAATGATAGTCTAACAACATCATTTTATATATGGGAAGATTAAACAAGACTCATGTTTCCCCCATTTGGAGGTTTGCAAACTAAATCTGGCACAAAACGTACAGAAAGATAAACTCAAGAGGAACATAGCCTGTCACAGTGATTGATGGGGCTGGTTTTCACCCAACAGTGTTTGAAAATGTAGATATCCTTAAATAAATGATGCTGCATGAGCCTTGCCAGCCTAGGGAATTAAGAAGACATTATTACATTTTGCAGAAGCAGTATAAAGCTCTGCTGCCGAATTTGATGGTTGTAATTTTATATACTTTCCATAAGACCTCACAATGCATATGCTCTATAAGAATGTGAGTGGCATCATCTTTAGTAATGAGGTTTCTGAGGTGTTACAAGGTGAGGCAAATCATTCTCCATGCTGTGTCATACCTGGAGGTATAAACTGCAAAATCAGCAGTATGACTTTCTGGAACACTTTAGGATTCCACCTGCATGACTTTCCTTTCTTCCCCTCAGTTTATACTGGACTCAGTCTATAGTTGATAAAATCGTGTCGGTGGAGGGGGTAAATTATAAAATACCAAATTTATAGGGGATTTATTAACAAGACAGAAAAATACTCTCAAATCGGGGAATTACAATTTGGGAGGGGTTCAAAACCAGCAAGTTACAGCATTTATTTTTGTCTTTTGATAGGCTGTCACATTCATATCAGCAGGATCCAAGAAGCCCGTTCACTTCCCTATTCTTGCCACTGCTGAATATTGTCATTATTCATTTATTTATTTATTTATTTATTTATTTATTTATTTGACAGAGAGAGTGAGAGAATACAAGCAGGGGGAGCAGCTGACAGAAAGCGAGAGGCAGGACCACTGCTGAGCAGGGAGCTTGATGTGGGGCTGGGTCCCAGGACCCTGGGACCATGACCTGAGCCAAAGGCAGACACTTAACCACCGAGCCACCCAGGAGCTCCTGAATATTGTCATTAAAAAAATAATAAAATTGGTATCTGGTAGGTAAAAGTTGGCATCATGTGATTATTTTAATTTTAATTTATTTAATAATTTGTGAAGTTGAACACCTAACCAAGGCTTATCTGACATTTATGTATCTTCCCAAAGGAATTGTCCATTCTAATTCATATTAATGTTTACTTACAGATTTATGAGTCATTTATTTAGTAATAAGATTAATAAAGATATTAGTTAATTCTCATATGTTTCAAACACTTTATTCTCATTTTTCTGTTAATTTTAGGTATGTCCCCTCTCCCCTTTGGCCTGTAGAAATGACATGTTTTATTGTAATCAATTTATGGTTTCTGTTATCTGTAGCATGGTTTCATTTTTTACATTTGTATTTCCATCTTCTGAAGGTTATTTTGGTATGTCTTATGATAGGAAAAAAATATTTTTTCCTCAAATTATTAGTTTTACATATATTTTTTTTCTCTCATTCTCCCTATCTCTTTATCAAGAGACTCATATATTGATCTTTGGTATGTTTGTTGTTTCTGTAACAGTAGCAGCTGATTTAATCTGATTTTCCAAAAGAAACTTAGAACCTTTCTATCAAGTCTCTCTATTCTCCCCCTAAATCCAGTTGGAATTGAATTAAATTCATATACTGAAGAGAATTGACATCTAATATTTATGTCATCTAATACCATCTCCCACATGGTAATATAATCTTTATTTCTCTATTCAAATCTTGCATTTTTGTGTGTATGTCTTTCTAAAGGTTTTGCGGTTTTCCCCATGTTTCCTGCACATTAAAAAAAAAAAAAAATGGTCTTAGTTGGCACCTGGGTGCCTCAGTCCTCAAGTATCTGCCTTCAGCTCAGGTCATGATCCCAGGCCTCTGGGATAGAGCCTGAGTCCTGCTTCCTGCTCTGCAGGAAGCCTCTTCTCCCTCTCCCACTCCCCCTGTTTGTGTTCCCTCTCTTGCTGTGTCTCTTTCTGTCAAATAAATAAATAAAATCTTTAAAAAAAAATCTTGTGTATTTTGTAATTTTATTGTCTTATTAATGAAATTATTTTCTCATTGTATAGGAAAGTTACTATTTTTTTAAAATATAGAATAGGTATGGACTCATTTTTTTAATATAGGACAAATTGGTAATCAAACTTGGACATACAAGAAATATCCTTATTTCTTTTTTATTTTTAAATCATTTGGTGTTATGTCATGTCTACCATCCCCCTCCTTCCCTATCTGTCTGCGCTATTAGGAAAATAGATAAATCCCAATACTTATGGAACTATCTATCCTTCTCTAAGGTCACTGAGGTACATGATACCTAGAAAATGGAGTATAGCTTCATTTCATCGTGGAGGCTGCTGAGACCATCAGTGTCATACCATTATGGTCACAAGAAGATTTGGGCTTTTCTGCTGTGCTAATACCAGTGGCCATGGGGCCTTTACCTAGGCTGAAAGATAATACTACAAAAGTTGATTGTTCCAACTCTTTGAAAAATACCGGTGGAATTTTGACCAATGGAAAGTATAGATCACTCTAGACAGTATAGACATTTTAACAATGTTTATTCTTCTGATCCATGAGCATGGAATGGTCTTCCATATTTTTGTGTCTTCTTCAACTTCTTTCATGAGTGTTCTGTAGTTCCTCGAGTACAGATCCTTTACCTCTTTTGTTGGGTTTATTCCCAGGTATCTTATGATTCTTGGTGCTACAGTAAATGGAATTGAATCTCTAATTTCCCTTTCTTTTTTTTTTTTTTTTTAAGATTTTATTTATTTATTTGACAGAGAGAGATCACAAGCAGGAAGAGAGGCAGGCAGAGAGAGAGGGAGAGGAGGAAGCAGGCTCCCCGCTGAGCAGAGAACCCGATGCGAGGCCTGATCCCAGGACCCTGAGATCATGACCTGATCTGAAGGCAGAGGCTTTAACCCACTGAGCCACCCAGGCGCCCCTCTAATTTCCCTTTCTATATATTCATTGTTAGTGTATAAGAAAGCAACTGATTTCTGTACACTGATTTTGTATCCTGTCACATTATTGAATTGTTGTATGAGTTCTGGTAGTTTGGGGGTGGAGTTTTTGGGTTTTCCATATAAAGTATCATGTCATCTGTGAAGAGAGACAGTTTGACCTCTTCTTTGCCAATTTGAATACCTTTTATTTCTTTTTTTGTCTGATTGCTGTTGCTACGACTTGTAGTACTATGTCGAAAAACAGTGGTGAGAGTGGACATCCTTGTTGTGTTCCTGATCTCAAAAAAAGGCTGTCAGCTTTCCCCATTGAGGATGATATTCACTGTGTGTTTTTCATAGATAGATTTTATGAAGTTGAGGAATTTTCCCTCTATCCCTATACTTTGAAGGGTTTTTACCAGGAATGGATGCTGTGTCTTGTCAAATGCTTTATCTACATCAATTGAACGGACCATGTGGTTCTTCTCTCTTCTCTTATTGATTTGTTCTATCACATTGATTGATTTGTGAATGTTGAACCACCCTTGCATCCCTTGGATAAATCCCACCTGGCCATGGTGGATAACCATTTTAAAGTACTGTTGGATCCTATTAGCTAGGATCTTGTTGAGAATCTTAGCATCAAAGAGCTGGAACAAACAATCTTAAAATTTATATGGGATCAGAAGAGACCCTGAATTGCTAAGGAAATGTTGAAAAAGAAAAACAAAACTGGGGGCATCACACGGCCTGATTTCAAACTTTACTACAAAGCTGTGATCACCGAGACAGCATGGTACTGGCACAAAACCAGACACAGAGACCAGTGGAACAGAATAGAGAGCCCAGATATGGACCCTCAACTGTATGGTCAAATAATATACAGTGGAAAAAAGACAGTCTCTTCAGTATATGGTGCTGGGAAGATTGGACAGCTATGTATAGAAGAATGAAACTCGACCATTTTCTTATACCATACACAAAGATAAACTCCAAATGGATAAAAGACCTCAATGTGAGGCAGGAATCAGTATCCTAGAGGAGAACATAGGCAGTAACCTCTTCAACATTGGCCACAGCAACTTCTTTCAAAACATGTCCCCAAAGACAAAGGAAACAAAAGTGAATATGAACTTTTGGGACTTCATCAAGATCAAAACCTTCTGCACAGCAAAGGAAACAGTCAACAAAACAAAGAGGCAACCCACGGAAAAGGAGATATTCACAAATGACACTACAGATAAAGGGCTGATATCCAAGATATATAAAGAACTGCTCAAACTAACCACACACACACAACAGATAATCATGTAAAAAGAAATGGGCAGAAGACATGAATGGACACTTCTCCAAAGAAGACATACAGATGGCTAACAGACACATGAAAAAATGTTCATCATCATTAGGGAGATTCAAATCAAAACCACATTGAGATACCACCTTACACCAGTTAGAATGGCCAAAATCAACAAGACAGTAAACAAGTGTTGGAGAGGATGTGGAGAAAGGGGCACCCTCTTACACTGTTGGTGGGAATGCAAGTTGGTGCAGCCACTGTGGAAAACAATGTGGAGATTCCATAAGAAATTAAAAATAGAGCTACCCATGACCCTGCAATTGCACTACTGAGTATTTACCCCAAAGATACAGAGGTAGTGAAAAAAAAAAGGGCCATCTGTACCCCAATGTTCATAGCAGCAATGGCCACAGTTGCCAAATTGTGGAAAGAGCCAAGATGCCCTTCAATAGAAGAATGGATAGGGGCGCCTGGGTGGCTCAGTTGGTTGAGTGAATGCCTTCAGCTCAGGTCATGGTCCTGGAGTCCCGGGATCGAGTCCCACATCCGGCTCCCTGATCGGCAGGGAGTCTGCTTCTCTCACTAACCTCTCATGCTCGCTCTCTCTCCTCTCTCTCAAATAAATAAATAAAATCTTTAAAAAAAAAAAAGAATGGATAAAGAAGATGTGGTCCATACATACAATGGAGTATTATGCCTCCATCAGAAAGGATGAATACCCAAATTTTGTATCAACATGGATGGAACTGGAGGAGATTATGCCGAGTGAAATAAGTCAAGCAGAGAGAGTCAATTATCATATGGTTTCACTTATTTGTGGAGCATAAGGAGTAACATGGGAGACATTGGGAGATGGAGAGAAGTGAGTTGGGGAAAATCAGAGGGGGAGATAAACCATGAGAGACTGTGGACTCTGAGAAACAAACTGAGGGTTTTGGAGGGGAGGGATGTGGGGGGTTGGGTGAGCCTGGTGGTGGATATTAAGGAGGACACGTATTGTGTGGATCACTGGGTGAGGTGCACAAACAATGAATTTTGGAATACACAGACACACAAATGAAATAAAATAAATAAATAAAAAGTTGATCCTGTTTGAACCATTTTCTCCACCTGCCAGGGAATCCTCAGGATCTACAAACTCGTTTCCCTTCCTAGCTATGGGTACTTTGGTCTCTTGCATGGCCAGCCTTGCTTTTCCCTTTTCTTCCTTACCATAATTCTTT
Source organism: Neogale vison (assembly GCF_020171115.1). Classification (NCBI taxonomy): domain Eukaryota; kingdom Metazoa; phylum Chordata; class Mammalia; order Carnivora; family Mustelidae; genus Neogale; species Neogale vison. The sequence continues at coordinate 40,257,967 of NC_058098.1, forward strand.
TTTAGGATATCAGCCTTTAGTGAAAACAAAAACTGGATAGCCCAGCTACCTACAAGCAACTTTTGCTTTCAGTGTAGCAACTCCAAGTCTAAGGCAAGGGGAGCAGAGAATTAATTGACTCTCTCTTCCGGTATAGAAGAATAGACGAGTGAGAAATGGAGAGAAAATAAAACACAAATAAGTACTTCAATTGATTTTTCTGACTTATGTATATTTATACTTAGCAACTTGCCAGTCTCTTATTGTTTCTAATAGATTAATTTTCTTTTTCATTAGAACTTGCTTCTAAGACATGATATTGGGAATAATATGTTTTTTTTTTCATATTGAAATATGATACGTTTTCTTGAATTTTGAATTTCTTGAATTCTTGAAAGGTCTGTTGGGGAAGATAATCTTTTTATCTCTAAATAGACAACTAGGAAGTGGAGAGATAATGCTTTTTAAACAATAGATAATTGAGGATTCCAGTAAACTATGAAGACCATCTACTTCCCCTTCTACTTCAATGATTCTCAGAGTTGGTCCCCAGATAAGCACCTTCAGCATCACCAGGAAACATATTAGGTATGTGAATTGTTGGACTCTGTTCCAGACCTAGCAAATCAGAAACTCTGGACCAGCCCCAGCAATCTGAAGTTTAACAAGTCCTGCAGGTGAAATCTGATACACACTGAAGTTTGGGAACCACTGCTCTCTCTAACAATTGGGACTCACCTAGCTTCTGGGGTCTGTGCCCACTGTGATTTGGGGTCTGGTTATCTCAACAATACAGTAAAGTCAGTGTTAAACAAAAAAATCAGTATCACCATTTTTCACCCAAAGTTGTATCTTTAGAGAAACATCCCATTACCGACAAGCAGTTCCAGAATTTGGCACATAGAAAAGCAAAATTCATTTAGCACTTACTATCCCGAAATTGTAAGCATTAATAAACCAAAGCTTCTCTTCTTTTTTGCTAATCATGAAGAACAAAGTTTCCTGCTTATTTATGTGTGGTTTCCAGTCTAAAACTTTGTGAAATTTTACTACATTATAGTCCTAGAAATAACATCTTTATATTTTATAATCCAAGTTAATTGTCACTTTGGGAAATTAACTTAATTTTAGGGACTCAATCCCCTAAGAGAAATATAAGAAAATGGATGATTTCAGTAGGTATTAGTGAAAGATCTTTAAAAGCCAAACTTTACTCATTCTTTTCTTGAAAATTTGTGGAAAAAAGATGAATTTGGAGAATCAATGCAGAGTTTTTTTACGTGGCATTTTTAAATAAAATTGCTCACCTAGCATAGATGCCACTATATCTGGACCTTTGTAATTCAGTTCTCTAGGATGACACTTAGACCAAGACTGTCATATTTTTTTTGTTTGTTTGTTTGTTTGTTTGTTTTTATGTTGTGACCTTTTAGTCAGTGTATTGGAGATAGATTCGAATTTCTCCACTTCTGATCACTTCTTTCTACATCCTCGATACTGCTCTCTATCTTTATTTTTAATTGTTCTAATATTAAATTTTTTTGAGCCATACTTGATGGTAATCCAGGCTACAAATGTTGGCCTTATGATGTATTAATTATAGGATGATCTGTTAATTAGTTCCCTAACCCTTAACAGGCTTGTCCAGAGTAATAAATGAGATAATGTATGTAAAGTGCATAGAGTATTTCCCACTTACTTAGTAACACATTATTAAAACATAAGAAATAATCTTACCCCCACCCATCATTCACTAATTCTTTGGCATGTTTAGAAATAAAAACATTAAGATTTCTAAGCACATTTATAGCTCTGGATAATTTTCACCTCAAAACTAGGTTATGTGCATGATTGACTTTGATCTCCAACCATTTCAAGAAAAGAATATGTAGTAAAATATTATTTATAAAGGAGGAAATGAGGTTTTCTTGTTGTAAATGAGGTTTTATTTACAATCTGGGAATAGCCTCCAATTTATTCATCAAGGAATTCTTTCTGAAAGTTCTTTGAAGTTAGCAGTGTGTTTTTTTTACGTTCTATTTCTGGTATCTGTTATTGATTTGGCCAATGATATTGTAAGATATAGGATAAACTTATCAGGACCTTTTTCTTTTTTAAGATTTTTTAATTTATTTATTTGACAGAGAGAGATGACAAGCAGGCAGAGAGGCAGGCAGAGAGAGAGAGGAGGAAGCAGGCTCCCTGCTGAGCAGAGAGCTCGATGCAGGGCTCCATCCCAGGACCAGAATCATGACCTGAGCCGAAGGCAGTGGCTTAACCCACTGAACCACCCAGGCGCCCCAGGACCTTTCTATATATGAATGGTCAGAGGCCACTTATTTATACATGTGACTCTGCTATGGCTGATGTGAAAAGCTATAACCAACCAACCCCAGCATTTCTAGAACACATGTTACACGCTCTGTGTTCAGTGTAGTGGAAGCAACAAATACTTCATAAAAACAAGATCAGGGGGGCGCCTGGGTGGCTCAGTGGGTTAAGCCGCTGCCTTCGGCTCAAATCGTGATCTTGGGGTCCCGGGATTGAGTCCCGCGTCGGGCTCTCTGCTCAGCGGGGAGCCTGCTTCTTCCTCTCTCTTTCTCTCTGCCTGCCTCTCTGCCTACTTGTGATCTGTCTGTCAAATAAATAAATAAAATCTTTAAAAAAAAAAAAAAACAAGATCAGGCCTACCCAATCTGGAGACCAGGTGATGGTCCTTAGTTGGCTGGTCTGAAGACATCTTTTGAATGCACTTTGGGTTTGGCAAGGCAAGAGAGGCACTGATATGCATCTCATGTGAATGAATCAGTGAAGTCCATAATGATACAAAGTAGAGCCTCCATTCATTACAATACATATATGATTTGATCATACAAATATGCAGGCAAAGAATTAATTAAATTCCAAGTGTTAATTAATTAATTAATTAAGTCAAAAAATAATTGAGGGCCTAGTAAAGGCAAGCCACTTAACAAACCAAAGCTCCAGATTCCAGGGGGAGGTAGAGGAGAGTAGTGAGAAGGATGTGACAGATCACTAAGCAGAAAGCTACCATAAGGCTCATTAAGGGTAAAAGAGAAAGCAGTACTGAATGAGGAATTAACTGGAGGCAGGGAATATTATATGTCTGGCATCCCAGCTCAGGTTTCACCTCCATCATCACCTCCCCTGCCCCCCCACCAAATCTAGGAGTAACTTTTCCCAATATGAGAATGTCATCTGAATCTAGTTGTTGTAAACTTTTGGATGCTCTCAGAGTTTCTGGATGGTTTGATGTCTCAGAGTTCTTTCTGATACCTTCAATGGCAATTGTTCCAAAGTTTCTGTAAGGGTCTTCTTGGATGTGAAGAATTCCCCATACACTGTGGGAGTGAAGCATGCCAGTTTGCTGGGGAACCATGCTGAGATGTGGTTCTCTCATCACTTATAAGACCCCTAATGCAACCCTCCTGAACAGAACATTTGACCAGGTCCTTTTTTTCCCCCTCTACTCCCCAAACTTACCTTACATCATAGCAATAGTGGTTTAATATGTTACCTTGTCAATTGTTCTCCATACTGTATCCCAATGTTATAGCCTTTAACCAAGGGCTTTATGAAAAGACTCTATTTCTACTGGTGGGATTGCACTAAGTGGGCTATTGGAGTGGCCAATTAGGACAAAGGTGAAGATGTGTCTGTAAGGGACCCTTATATCAGGTTTCACTCCCCCTCCACTCTAACCATAGATTGCTGCTTCCTCTACCTTTTTAGGTTGCTAACTGCTCATGTACAGTTTTCCTCTATGCATTTAAAATGGTTTTTCTGACCCCATCAGATCAATGACCAGCAAATGGCTTTATTGTTTCCTACTGAACAACCTCTTAGTTATGCTCAGTGTTTTTTTCTGGGCTGACCTATTCATTGTGGCAATTTATAATATTTGTAATATATTTAAGTAACTCTAGATCCTTGGCTTTTAACACTTATCCAGTTATGAAGTTCAGTTCTTAAGGTGAACTAAGTGTTTATGGCTGTTATTCAGCTCTCTGGGTAGAGATCAAGTCTGTCATAATAATGATTGATCGAAGTAGGTGAAATCTTTCATTTTTTTCATTCTTTTGGAGCTCCCTTTTTGGTTGAAATTCTTGCAATTCATCTAATTTACTGGAATGGCTTATTATATGCATTCTTGACATTATGATTAGTTTTTATATTTGAGCTTTGTTATTGACTCACTTCAGTGAATTGTGTGGTTTTAAAAATTGGAACCCGATAGTCCATTTAAGAAGAAAAAGCCAAGAAATGGGAACTTTCTTTAATTCTATAATGCCAGAGTCAGAAAGGACATGTACAAAATTTTATTTGCAACAATGTTCACAGTCATTGGAGGGCATCTCTTGGCCAGAATAATTTTCTCAATAATATTACCACCTGCTCAATCTTGATCAAAATTCCAAATGTCTACATCTGGCCACATTCGCAACTTCAGACAAACATCTACTCTAGATTTTTTTTTTTTCTTTTTAAAGATACCTCTTCTAGATTTTGCATGTTTTCCTTTTCTCAGATTTGCAGCCTTCTTGCCACTGAATACTTAATTTCTCTATCATTGCTTCTTTGAGTTTTAATATTGAAATATTCCATGTTGTTATTAAGTAATACAAAATGTTATAATTTAACATAGAGTTTTTTTAGTCCTATAGAATAAAACCGATCTTCAATTGATAGAAAAACATTTAGTACTGAGCCATATTATGCATGTGAAGTGGATTCTAGGAACCTGCAGAGCTTGAAGCAATTCAGGGATAAGAGAGTTAGTGGGAGGATTTCAGAAAAATTTGGAGACTTAAATCATGAGTAATAAACATGTGGTTCCTGATCTTAGATTCCACTGGTGAAAGAAAAACAAAAAAACAAGGAAGTGTTCTGTTTCCTTGGGGTATAAATTAGTCCATGACAAATAGAAAGTGAAATTCTGTATTTTCATAACCTATCTTCCAGAGAATATGCTGACTGCTTAAAAAAATGCAGAAGAAATATATAAATTCCAACAGTTTCTAAAGTATTCAAAAAAAGGCAGAGAAATGGCTAACCTCATTCTATAAAAAGAAAAGTTGAATTTGTTTGGAAGAATCAGTTATGCAAAAATAATGATAAGCTTTCTCATTTATGGAATGCTCATTCATTTTCAATATGCCTCCACCTACTCACCTATGGAGTCTTATAATGGAATGACACCTCAGTGTCAGCTAGGGTCTAGGTCCCACAGTGAATTATGGCTACCTTAGGGCCAGAGTCTGGATCTCTGCTGGATGCGTTTCCTTTGCCCTCCAAAACCACTCTTCTCCTCTTTCCTATTCTCTCTGCCTTGGAAGGTGATCTATATGGACTGTCTTGGTTACCCTGCCTTCTGGCTTCCTGTTGGGTTTGTGTGGTAGGTACCACCATTAGAAGTCTGAGGAGGGGAGGAGACCAGAAGTGAGGTATTTATTTCTTGTCTGTCTCCACATTCTGGTAACTGCCCTTCCTTTTCATGTTTATTGGCTGTGGATAGTGACAAAGCCATGCTTACTAGCCTGAGGGAATGGCACTAGCCCTAGTTAATTGCTAAACCCTTTCCACACCTTTGTAAATAGTCTCTCTACTAGCTATTTTCAAATTACTCAATTTGAAAGTGCGGTCTGTTTCTTGCCAGGACTCTACCAGATATAATATTCTATGCAGTCATTTATCCATAGGCATAATCCATAATATGTATGCATATTTTAAGTTTTATCTAAAACATAATTCGGTGTTAGGATGCAGCATCTAAACTAAGAAGCAGTGTAAGAATTTTCTACAAAATAGAGTCATTTGTCGTTCAAAACAGTTAAGAGTAACCAAACCAAAGCTTTTAAACTACTTTATCACAAACTTTTAATAACCAAGGAATCCCCAGTGTACCAGTTTCTAACAGAACCTAGTGATATTTAAGCTTATATAGAACAGAAAAAGGAAAATAGGAGTTATTTAATAAGTCTCCAGCGACCGAGGAGGATAAACCAACAACAAGTTTATCATGGCCTTCACCATGCCCTGGGTCATGTCAGCAGGCAACAGAAGACCTTAATCAGAGCACACAACTTTACTCAGTTAAATTTTTTTTTTTAAAGACATTTATGTATTTATTTCACAGAGAGAGAGACACAGAGAGAGAGGGAGTACAAGCAGGGGGAATGGGAGAGAGAAAAGCAGGCTTCCCGCCGAGCAGGGAGCCCGATGCAGAGCTCCATCCCAGCACTCTGGGATCATGACCTGAGCCGAAGGCAGATGCTTAACAACTGGACCACCCAGGCGCCCCAGATTTTTAATACTCTTCTAAGCAGTGTCTGAGGTTAAGGCCTAAGCTTGGGAATCCTAAGTAACCAGTAACACCAGGCACTTGTCCCATTTCCACCAGCATGTCCTGAACTTGTCTGTCTTTTTCTCCCCTTAAGTTCACTGAGCTATGACAACAGTTGCCATCCATGCTGATGGCCTTTGTAGAAAATGTAGTAAAGGGTTTGCTGGCACATATTTGATACCTACGGGAAAAATAATAGAAATAATATTAACAGGTATTTCTACCCACAACACATTAGGTCTAACCTGTCTGATGAAGCTGTTGTGAAACCTGGCTTCCTTCCTTCTTTCACTTCTTAAGTAAATTCATAAATCAGGCTCTGATGGATAAATGCATAAATCACATCTGTGCAGGTGTTCATACATGTGGAATCATGTGGCTGCATTCAAGCAAAAAAAGTTTCCTGTTATCCACAGATTTTTTACTCAACTGCTTCAAGGAAGTTGGTTCATTCTGAGTTCCTTGGTTGATTTGTCTCCAGACCAGTTTTCTTCCTCCTCTTCTTCTTCTTTTTACTGATAACACAGTACAATTATGGAATGTCTACCAAAATAGCTATGAAAAATGATCTTATTAGAACTGAGGGAACTTCATTATATTGAAGTGCTTTTTTGAAAAATATTCTGAAACATGAAAAATAGCCATCAGAACAGAGAACAAGATTTCTGAGAGAGTTCTGTTCTTCTCTCTGTTCTTTGGTCTCTCTTTCTGTTTGCTCTCTCTCTCCCCTATCACTTCCTGGACAAGAGGCACATTTGATAAGCCCAGCCTTTCCTTGTTCTTGGTGTCCTTTTCCCGGTGTCCTTTCTTTTGATTACCTCAAGACTTCAATTACTCAATCAAATATACATTTAAATATCTTTCCCTTTATCTCTTCTGTTTCATATGGTTGGGCCTTCTAAAACTCTTTCTAGAACAAGGGAGAATAATTCCACATATGGCAAAAATTTAAAAATTATATACAAAAATTCAAATGAATTGATTTATAATAAGAAAGTACCTATTTATTTATGGATAATTTTTTAAAGTATCTCTGAACACTCCCACATGGATAACTTCTGAAGTTGGGACTGCTGCCTCATGCTTTCTCTTGAGTACAAATTCTGCAAAGAGAGTAGTTCAAAGAACGATTTCATGCCCAAGTCCTTCCATCATCTCAGATTCAACATGACCAAAACCAAACTTCCTCCCACTAGCAGGAAAATACAAAACATTTTGGGATTTTCTGTGATAGGAGTATTTCCAGTAAACTAATGTTACATCTTTGTGTATGTGTGTGTGTGTGTGTGTGCACGCATGCACATGTGTGTCTATGTATGTGCACACACATATGATTGTATGCATTGGGAAGGGAGTTAGTCTTCTCTGTATTGCTCTGCTCACGTCTCTATCTGTCCACACCCACTCAGTTTCCAAATGTGGATTCCTCCTTTGAAATGACTCTTAAAGACACCTTCTCCAGGTTAGTAGTTGTTGTTACTGTTTTCTTTTTATCCTGGGCCACTCTCCCCTCCCTCTGTACTATCATAATGCCTGCCCAACTGGTCTTTCTCCATTGCATTGTAAGTTACTCAGTTGCAGGCCTCACTTGTCATAACTTTCCAGTCTTGGTGTATGCTTCTTTTCTGAAAAGGACTTTTAATCTGCACTCTTGGTCCTGATATTCTTAAAATTTTGTCAACTATACTTCAATTACCTGCACCTGATTAACAGCTGCTGTGACATTCACTAAAGTAGAATATATTTCTGTAGTCTCGCTGATAACTAAATCACTGCTTTCATTGTTGCCCTTGGCTGAAAAGCACATGGCTTATAAATGTGTTTTATTCACGATTATCTGGCAGCCCAAGCATGATGTTTAATGTAATTGATGTCTCCTATTTACTAATGGATGTTACATCATCATTATTTAGAAAATTTGCTACTGAATTGACATCTGATTAAGGATATGTGATTGAGGTTAAGAGCCTGCGAATATTTGGAGATACTTGTTTCTAGTATGTGCCATGCAACACGGTATGCTATCTGCAGCCTGCAGCTGCCTTTTCCTTCTGTTAATATCCTGCACTTGACGGGGCTAAGTGGGCATTGAGACACTCAGCTTCTATGGTTCTCTCCACCTATGGAAGGACAAAACATTTATATATCCTAAGTGTGCAATACAATAATCTGATGAAATGTGAGTAAAAAAGGAAAACAGGACAGGACACTTTTACGGAATCATATAAGATAGATGAGTATGATACACAGACACACACACGCACCCAGTTCTACATATACTTTAAGTCACCTGTATCAGGGTGGTTTTAAATGAAAGTTTCCTTCCAAATATGAGGTACTTAGAGTTTCATGTAGCTATATTAATTTATAATGAGAGACCTGGAGTTAGAGCTTTGAGGTCTTAGTCATTAGGTTTACCAATTATGATATCCATCCCCCTATCCACATGCTCAGTTCTGGATATAGAGCAAGACTACATTTACTGTAGCTCTTTGTGATTGCCCTAAAGTGTATGACCAGTTTTGGCCAATGAGTTGTGAGTAGAAGTTGCCAAGGCTTTCACTGCAGTGTAAGAGCTGTCCTTTGCCATGATTCAGAGCAGCAATAATCTAGATGGTAGCTGGCATCCCGGAATGAAAACTACGTGGAACAGAGGTATAGCCAGTCCTCACTACACAGGAAAACAAAAACAAAACCAAGAACAAAACAAAAGCAAAACAAACAAACAAACAAACAAACAAAAAAAAAACCCTCATGGTTTGAAGCCACTGACATGGGAGTGGTGTTTGTTACCACCTAATGATAACCTGTCCTATCCTGACAGGTACACTTGGTGTAATTCTGGCTTTGTATCTTTTTTGGGTATAGGATCTCATTATGTAGGTTGATCAACCTGTCATTTTTGAGGGGCACCTGGATGGTTTAGTCAGTTAAGCTTCCAACTCCTCATTTCAGCTCACGTCATGATCTCAGGGTCCTAAGATTGATCCCCACATCAGGCTCCACGTGGGGCATGGAGCCTGCTTAAAGATTCTCTCTCTCCCTCTCCCTTTGTCTCTCCCCACTGTGTTCTCTCTCTCTAAAAAAAAGAAAGAAAGAAAGAAAGAAAGAGTATAGTATCTAAGTGCCTACCTTATAAGGTTATTGTAAAGACCATATAAGATAACAATGTATGTGAATATGTCATGTAAATAAAATGATATGCATAAATATATATAAGCTATTATGTTTGTTTTTTAACATTTTTGAAAAATATATTCATTTTAGGAACTTAAAAATTATTCTTAATTTTAAGGATAGTTTCCGCTAATGGTAAATCTAAACAGTAAGATAAGAGTAAGCAAAAATTTTGTTCTCTATACCACCCCATCACACACATTCCCAGTTCCAGAGGTATCCACTATTAAGTATCTTGTGACTAAGCATGGAAGCATATTTTTATGCGTAATGTTTTTCAACTTTGTTTTTATCACTTAACAATATATTTTGAACACTCTGCACTGTTTTCCTTGTAATGGTTTTATAATACTCTGCTGGATAAATGAACCATGCTTTATATAACCTATCAATCAAGAATTATTTTTTCTTTAAAAAAAAATGAATACCCTAAGGGGTACTTAACACAGCTTCAATTATTTTTAAAATTGTACAAAAGAAAGGATGTTACAGGGACTGTGATTATAACATATGCTTCTATCTTTGTGGAAAGAATTAAAAACAGAACAATAGTGTTATTTATGTCCCAGGATAGCAAACACTAGTGCCTATAGAGACCAGGGAGATAAATTAATAAAATTAGAGATGAGGGCTCATGAAAGTCATTAGGGAGAGAGAGATGGGATGAGAGGGAAGGAAGGAGGGAGAGAGTGAAGAGAAATAAGAGAGAGAAGAGAGAGAATTGTTGCCACTGGGAAAACACATGCCTTTCTAAAGACAGCAGTTGGTACCCAGCTGAAGCCCACTATTTTCACCATCAATTCTATCCCAGCAGTGGCAAATAATATTTTTAAGAGAATTAAGAAATCCACATATACATATACCTATACATATGTATATGTGTGTGTGTGTAATTATTATTTTGACATTTTTAAAGTCAGAAACTAAATCAGAAATTTTATTTTTAATGCACAAGCCAAATTAAATTTGTTGGTCAGTGAGCAACTGGGTATAGTCAAGAGAAAGTTTGTTGCCTTAGGGTAAGAAGTACAATAGAGGCACAGAGTTTGAACATATCTTAAAGAACATCACTACAATTATGACCACATTTCCATGACAAAGTGTGTTCTATACCATGGAAATCTTCCTGACTGTAATTATGTTTTTTATATCCAGACAACCAACCAAGCACAGGAATCCTTGGAGAACACTTAGTGTAATTTTATTTTTTCCTCTGCCCTATACTCTAAAGCATCATATGAAAAGAGGTTTCAGTGACTCTTTGACCTGCCATTTTTCCATGTGAGGATTAAAATGGAATTACGCATATTAATGTGAGAGCAACTTGCCTTCTGTATGGTACTGACTAAAAAACACTGTTAATTCAGCACATCACTTTTGTTTAAAAACAGATTTGGTATTGAAGTGTTTTGATTAACACACAATTTGATTCTATAGTTGTCTCAGTTGATTAGTTGTTCAGTGTGAGCTTTGATCAATTCAATCAAAATCATGAAAATACGCATGAATATAAATTGACCTTGGATTCTAATCTTGTTGTCCATATGTACTGGTTTTTCCTCTGCTTAAATGTGATCTAAAATTAGATAGATGCAGATTGCACATTTTTTACAATGTGAGAAGTATTTTGAAGCTTAGGTTGCTTTAAGCAGTAAAAAACTAATCATATATCTTAGAGGAAGGGAGGGCATTTGAAGGTGACCCCCCCAAAAAAGAAGATAAAACCAAATTCATCCATGTTGTAAGGTTGAATGCCTACTTAAAATATTTATGCTTATTTATAAGTTATCATGAAGACAACTCTTGACTGAAAGTGTGGTCAAAGTTTGGAAGTTGGTATTTTATACGAGGATTCCATTATGAAATATGAAACTATGGTTGAACAAAGAGTTTTTGTTCCAGTTGGTTCAGATGTGAGAAAACTTCATTTTTTGACATGTATGAATATCTCCTTCTTTCCAAACTTGGTAGTTTTCTGGAGTCTAATAATAACTGAAATTCATTTTTAAAAACCTGCCAAGAAGACCCACTTTTCTGTCTGATTTAACTAATGTAACTATTAGATTTAATCTGTTTAGTTGGGGAAAAATTAGTTTGTGACCGCAAATGGCTGTCTGCAGTAATTATATCCAAATGAACAGAGTAATTTTTAGAACTTTTTTTTTATTAATTTTTCTTTGCTTGGTTAAATTTTTTCACATCTGTCTCACAACCAGTAGGATATAAATGTTTGTTATATTTTATATATATTATCTATATGCACATCTATAGCAGAATATGTATGTATGTTATATATTATATATAATATATATTATACCTATGTTTATTATATATATAATATATATATCACTAGATGGGCTTCTCTTTATGGTCATCAGAATAATTCAGAGATCAGATACAGTCTAGCTTATCGGGCTTATTCTTACTAAATGAATAGGCCAAGCTGTACTTCCAGGGCTGGCCAATTTCTCAGAAGCTATATATGGCTCTCTATTGATCTCTCCCACAAGGAATTTTTATCCCTTTCCTGTCATGACTCCAATCATACTCCGTTTTTATGTTTGCATATAAATTGTGCTGTGTGGGGCATAAATGAGCTCAGCTAGACAATGATATTCCATAGTAGAGACATGTTTGCCTAGAAAGTAGGGGAAGGGAAGGAAGAAATAAAATAAGAGGGAGGCAAACCATAAATAAGGGACTCTTAACTATAGGGAACAAACTGAGGATTGCTGTGGGGAGGGGTGGGGGATGGGGTAACTGGGCGATGGGCCTTAAGGAAGGCACTTGAGATAATGAGCACTGGGTGTTATATGCAACTGATGAGTCACTAAATCCTACCCCTGAGGGCAATGAAAAAAAAAAAAAAAGAAGTTAGGTTCTGGGTTTGACTAGGACATTTTTACATCTATTAACTGCCATTCACTACCCATCTTACCAACTCCCCTGTGCTCTTTTACTCCTGTAACCTGAACCCTAATGAGCAATGGGACTCATGGGACAAAAGAGACAGAATCAGAATCAGAATGTTCCGTCCTCCCTTACCCACTCCCTTTCTTGTCTCTCACTGCCCCATAAGTTTCCCTCGCCGGAGAGTTTTTCTCCCCTGCCCCTGGATGAAAACTCGATTTTTCCCATGACTTTCTATGACTCTTACAGAATAAAATATCTTGACATCACTTGACAGGACAATCACAGTCTCAATTCAGAAATTGTAATACCAAGTTGTGTTTACCAAAATTGAATTGAATTTAAAGTTTACTCTTCTTTCTTTCATCTAGTTTTTGGCCTGCTATGGACTGGTTGCTTAAGGTGGAGGAAGGGCACAATCTTTCTACTTTCTTTTTATAATTTAAACTTTTAACTTGTTTTAACTTGTTCAGGAGCTTGAAAACTGAAGTCTGTGACTTTACCAGAGGAAGGAAGGGAAGTTTGCAGATAAGGGGTGTAGGAAAGTTATACCTTGGCAGTTGGCTGTGTGCTTTTAAGATTTCTTCAGAGGTCCCAGAACTATTCATCTGTCCCTTGAAGTGTAATTGCCTTGGGTCGTTGTATTTATTTTAACAGTCACTCATATTCTTCTCAATAGGATTATAAGATGAAATACAAGACTCCAAATAAAATTTTAATATCAGGTAAGTACTGAATAAGTTATTAGTGTAAGAATGTCCCAAGTGTTTCATTGGGACACACTTACACTAAAAATTTATTTATTTTTAAGCTGAAATACAAATTTAACTGGGCATCCTGTATTTCCGTTTGCTAAATCTTATAACTCTGGGTGGAAGGGCATTTTTGAAGGCTGTGTGCTCTTGTGAGCCATTCAAATCTGGATATTTATCATGTTGCTTTAATACCAGAATTATATTTTTTGGTCTGTGCCAAATAAACTTTTTTACAAACATAAGCTTTCAAAGATGGATATAGATTGTAAATTTCTCTCTCTTTTTTTAATGTAACTGTCCAAATGCAGCATAAATGTTAAAAAATTGTACTAGTAACTGCACGTGATAGAGTTGTTTAAGCCAATTAGACCATAAACTCATAACAAGCAGTAGTTATAAGGAAGTAACCTTTTCTGCATCTAAGTGTCTAGAAAAGAAATTTGCTGATAGTAGATGTGTATGAATGCTTAGTGATTGACTTATATGGTTATCTGTGGTTCCATTACCTAATAATTTTCCAAATTTAAATTCTAATATTGCTGATCTTTCACTACTATATCTGTACAGTATTAGAATTACAAGCACAACTAAAGGAATCCTGAAAGTACATAATGACAAGCGGATCCCAGCAATTAATGCATTTTGAGGTGGGCTATGAATATTTAATAACAGTGATTATTAGAGGACTCCATTGTTTCCATTAAAGAGACAAGAGAATTTTGTTTCTTTCAGGATCATTAAAAAGGCAGCTGTGCCTCAGAATGGAATAGTTTATCCTCTCTTCCTATTCCTCTCAGCTCATTCTAAGTGGAGTCCATTCCAATCAGTTTGACCCATTAGTCCTCGCAAGATTGAAAGCTGAGTATTTTTACTCAATGGATAAGAATTTCATGTGCTTTCTCAAGGTCATACAGAAAATTTACAACAGAGAACAGAATCTCTTAAGAGAAACCGTTTTAAAGCTCTTTCTCTCTCACACTACTTTCTTGGCTAGACAATTTTACATCGCCAAGAAGGTAAAATGGATATAGTTAAGTAATTTGTTTTCAGTGAATTAAAATAAAGACTCCCTAAAGCCTGTTGGGATGACACCATAAATCAGAGAAGGAAGAAGATAACACTAGCAGCACTAACACTTCTTCCTATTATTATAGATTAGAGGTAAATACAAATATGACTATTGCCATCTCTCTGAACAAGAGTGCAAACTCTTCTAGTAAGAGTATGTGAAGAAAGAAGACTACTACGTACATATCCCCAGTGTCTAGTGATACTGTTTGTTCTTCATCCTTGTGAAGGAAGTAGCTAGCATCACTCTCCTTAATTCAGTTATAAGGAAACTGAGTGCAGTGCACAATGTTTCAAGTTGGTTAAACTGGAATTACATTTCTCAGAATCCTCTTCCCTGTATGATTCTGGTTAGAGTTGGCTAAAAGAGGAATTGGGAAGGTGTAAGTGAAGTAGCAGTCATTGCTCTCTGAAGTTTCCATTATTAGGTGTGGTGACAGTCATAGAGATGCCAGCAAGTCCTATTGTCCTCACTCTCTCCCTTCTGTGTCTTTCTTGTCTTCCCAAGTGCTTACCCAGCTGACCAAGTATGGCTTCTGGGTCTCCAACCAGAGGCCTGCCTGTAAGCCTACAAAGGCAACAGCCACGTAGACCTGGGTTTCCCTTTCTATAAGCCAATCTTGACAGTCCTTTTTTGGTGGCTGGGCATGTGTGGCTTCTCAGATTGACTGGTGACTTCCCTGGACTTCCCACTTCCCCCAGCACCTCTGTTCTGGTTTCTCCAGATTTTCCCACAACTGTATAAGGTCTGCTAACTATCATGAATCCTGTATCCCATAGCTTCCTGTGCTAAAGGTCAGAGCATCCCCAAAGCTCTGCTCAGTTGAACATCAGAGCTCCTTTCTAGCTCCCTGCACACATTCAAAGTTGCTAGCTCTGCAGGATGCAATAGACTATGATGCCTTTGATGCAGGTAAACTTGAGAAGTTGTTTTGTTTACATTTGTGCATAAAAACTGAATATACTCTAGCAGTGTATCCATAAGTAATGGGAACTTCTTGGGAGTGAGAATCTCATCTGAGGGGTAAATTCATACACAATGAAGCCAGCTCACAAAGCTTGGCCTCATTAAAACACAGTGATTTTAACTCATGTGGGACTGTTACTGCTAAAACTGAGTAGCAGGCATCTTGTATGGGTGAAAACTTAGAGAAATCAATCCAATGAAAAATCAGAATGGTATGAAATTGCTGGTAAAAAGGAGGCAGAATGTCTTTACAGCATGTAGTTTAAAAGACCCTGATGCTTGTGATGGCATGTCCTTAGATACCTGGATTATTACCTTCTTTGGACCTCTAGAATCAACACTGAAGACAGCCCTTATTTCTCAATGTTCAGGATGCTGTCAGTGCCCCAACCACACCCTTGGCAGTCACCTGCAAACTGCTTCCTAGAATAGCTGTGACTCTGCCCCAGGGCTTTTATCTAGCAGCTGGAGCCTATCACCTCCACAGGAGCAAGACCTAAATGCTAGGTGCCCTTAAGGCACCACTCCTTGATAACCAGGAGTCAGTGGATTCCTCCACACCTTCCCCGTGGCAGGTTAACTCTGAAGTGCAAGTCCCATGTTGTCTCCCAGAGTTCCCCAGTGGGATTGAGCTTGAGTTGCTCTCAAGGCAATGTACTTGATAATCCACTATCAAGTGTATTATCACATCACTTGCTGTGCTCCCTTGCCTGTCCACCTCTCTGGCCCCCTACTACTGTTTCCTGGAATCACCCTCTGAATAAGTCATCCCCATGTGTGAGCTTGTTTCAGGGGCTGCTTCTGAGGGATGAAAAATAGGGCCTTTTCCACAGCTCTTGGCCAGGGATGTCTCTTTCTGGCTCTTTGGTTTTGCTGAGGATTTGTTTGTTATGTTAAAATTTATATAGAGTAAAAAGAGAAGGGGAAAGTGACTGAGAAGGCAAAGTAAAATGTTCAGTTATAATGTACAGTAAGTTATTACACTGGAAGTTTCCATGGAAGCCTCAAAATGAACTTTAATTCCTAGAGTATTGTGAGACCCCAAAGGAGGGTAGGAAGAGCCTATTTCTCATTCTGAGTCCAACAAAAGTCTTCAGTGGGACTCCTTGTGGGATATTTGCTTTTTTGGTGAGGGGAACACAGTGGACTGTGCCTATGTCCTGTCTAGAAATTGAAGAGGTAGAGAGTGGGCAACTTGCTTCTGGGAGCCAGTCTTAGGCTTGCCCAGCATTCTGGCAGCAGCTTGATAACATACCTTTCATCTGCTGACAAAAGATGTGAGCGTTTCTGGTGAAATGGATGTTAGCCTTGTGCGAGAGAGAGAGGCAGTACACATATTCTGATAGATCTGAAAAATAGGGACACTGTAAGGGTAAATGGCCTCAGCAGAAGGAGGCTAATGTGAATAGCTGGATTGTTCTATATGGAGAGGTAGGATTGTTGGATTTAGCAAATACAAACAGAGAATGCCTAGTTAAAATTAAAATTTTATCTTTAAAAAAACCCCAACAAATATTTTTAGTATAAAAATAGTATAAACCTGGTATTTAGGATATACTTATGTTAAAAAAAAAAAAAAGTTATGCATTGTTGAGCTGAAATTCAACTTTAACTGGGCATCCTGTATTTTATCTGGCAACTCTACTTGCACATCTCCTCCCCCGCATCCAGTTCCCAAAAGTACTAGAAGCAAAGTGATTGTGAAGATCATGTAATTCATGTGATACTTCTAAAATTCTTGGCATAGTAGGGGAAGGCTGTGCTCTGCTCCCACACTGAGTTAAAAAGTGAACAATAACTTAATGCTTCACCTAATTAATTATTTTTTCTTTTTAAATTATTAATCCACTCAACATATGTTTATTGAGTTCTTACTTGTGTCAAATACCATTCTAAGCATTGAGCAAACAGCAGTGAACAAAGCAGACCAAATTCTTGAACTCGCAAGAATTTGATTCTAGTGATATATGTTCTTGGCAAACAGAATAGAACTTGGGGCCAAAGGGTCCTCTAAATCTTTGAAGCAGGTGATGATTCCTTCCTCAACCCTTGTAATTCTTGCTTTCCTTCCCTGTGGTGTCTAACGTTCCCCTGGGACACTGTCAAGAGAAAAACCTTGAGTGTTACTGCCACTGCTGCTCCAACTCACTAAGATCTGTTTGCAGATGGTATTTGAGTGAAGAATTTTCAGCTAGACCTGGTAGCATATATATATATATATATATGGATCTGGATATGTCAGAATTTTCAAAGGAAGTACAAGGTCCTCAACATCAGAAGCCATATAGTCTGAGAACTTAAAATTGTAATATCATATACGATGCTGCGAGAGGAAAAAAAAATTAAGAAGAAACAGGAAATACCTTCATTTCCTCTTCTAAATTTTAATTACAATTTTGCTTTCTCTTTACTTCCCTAAATAGTTCTGTGAGGGGCACAAAAATGAAAGCAAATATAGATATTGAACTGTAACCATACGCAGACAGAACATGTAATAAAAGAATGCTGCCCATCAAGAAAGAATATATTGGGTTTAATATGATCAGCTGGGGAAATAATGGCCTGTCTGCTGTGGCTGTTCATTTTTAACTTGATGCTCATATTTTAAATGAAGTCCCTTTGGGGACAGTATTACATTTTCAATGCTTTATTCTAAAGAAAAATATTAGGTCAGTTTATACACACATTCAAAGGAATATACTTCACAAAGTTGATGTCTATGTGTGTGCAGGTGTGTGTATGTAGATGTCTTTCAGTGTTGCTCTTATATAAAATGTTCCCTGAACAGGATGACAATTTGACATTTTCTTTCTCAAGTTAACTACTCCCCTTTGCTCTGTTTTTTCTCCATTAGTGATAATATTCAGTTATTATAGAAGGTAAAAAAATAAGCACTATACTATGTGCAGAGTAGGAGAAATCAAATCTACCTTTAACAGGTTGGAGGTGCTCCATAATCCATGATCCAGAACCACAATTCCATTTCCAAAATTCTAGCGCTGGAAACAATGTTTGTTGTCCTTAAATGGTCTTTTTGGGGAGGAAGACTGTCCTCTTCATGGTCCTAGCTGGATTAAGAATCAAATTGATGTGAGACAGATTAATAGAAGAAAGTCAAATATAATTTCGTACATATGAGAAATCCACACAGACATGAAAATTTCAAAGACAAGCAAAATGAAGTATGTATGTCATTCCATATTAGGAAGAAGGGGATAGGGGTTTGGAACTTTAAAGGAAAGGGATGCAATTCAGAAGACGAAATAGAATAAATGTTCGTTAAACATTGGGTAGGCCACTCAGAAATGATAGAACATAGAGGACTTAGATCAAACAAGCCTTGTTAGGTTCTGCTCTGTCTACCATACCTAGTTCATAACATCAGATCTGTGGTGATCACTCTCTTCCTGCAGCAGGTCCTGTATGGAAATGCTTATAGGCAGGTTTTTTTGAGATATTTATTTATCCATTTGAGAGAGAGAGAGACCATGAGCAGGAGGAAGGAATGAGGGAGAAGGAGAGAGTCTTAAGCAGACTCCCCACCAATCACAGAGCCCAATGTGGGGCTCGATTCCATGACTGTGAGATTATGACCTATGCTGAAATCAAGAGTCAGACACTTAACCTATTGAACTACTCAGGTCCCCTTCTTTTAGGCAGCTGTTCAGGAGATAAAGAGATTTTTTGAATCTGTTGGGTTTTGGTTGCATTTTAATGCAAAATGATCTTCATGCCAAAGTGGCCCAACTTGGGGTGGCCTGCCCTTGACCCCTATAGTTTTTTTTTGTTCAAATTTCATTTTCCTTATGTGAGGAAACTGAGGCTTATAGAAACTAAACCTCCCAGTCTACATTTGCAGAGATGGTTTGTAACAGCCTTCTAGGCCAGTGTTTGAGTCCCTATAAAACTGCTGCCTCCTTTTTATAGAATGGGTGTGCAATCAGCACCCCAGAGGAGAACACTCAGGAGGAGACCCATCAGGGTTGACACCCTGGCACTTTCTTCAAAGTAGCCGGTGAAAAAATAACTCACTTCTTCAGCCCTCTCTTGAAGAATGGGCACTGCTAAATGTTTGGAGGTGATTTTGGGGACAAAGCGAGGAGCTGGGGAGCCACCCCAGGACTGACTGCCAAATCCTTAGGAAACTTAGGTGGGTGGGGCCTGCTCAGATGCAGATTATTTTGTATAATTTATAATCACTGGATCTCTTGACTAGAACTTTTGATGAGGTATATAAGCCCTACCAGTTAAATGCTAGTCTAGTATTTTTGCTTTTCAACATTGTCACACCGAAATGCTTATAACTCAATCTCCTAGTAACTGCTCTTGGGTTTTATTCTTTTGTTGACTGTGCTGATTCCTCAGCTAGGTAACTTCCCAGTTTTCATTTGCACTGACAACCACCATTTTCTAAGCATTTAAATGTTTTCTGGTTTTTGAATAAGTCATTCCATACACACCGCCCTTACTTCCCCTGCCTGTTCAGGGCTGTTGTTTCCACAAGATCCAAGGACTTCAAGATTCCACTACACTGTAAAACAGCACCCTTAGCCTTAATGTTGCATTTACTTATTGCTAAATTTTATGATTATTCAGGAGAATTGTTGTGGCATAAAGACTCTGAATCAAGCTTGAGTGATATTGGCATGCCAGAACAAGTGTGAGGACAGACTCTAACAGCCAAGTAGCACATCCAGTCTTATATTGCATAAAATTAACTGTGCATACTATTTGAATAGCCTTTTATGCTACTTTATACGGTATAGTTCAAAGTAGATTGTAAATGTAAATAAATTTAAAAAACAAAAGATGGATCTACTTTCCTCACCATTTCTATGCATAAGGACAAGTCTTGACATCATCTTGTTAATTTGGGACCAGGTAGAAGCAGTCAATTCCTATTGCCTCAGCATGGCTGGACTACATCTTCTGATTTCATAATGGAAAAATAACAACATCTGCATTCGTTTCTCTGGAAGCCAGCTAGTGTGTGATCACATTATGTTCTCAATCAAGAAGTATCATTACTTTTGTCTTCCTTTAATTACATCAAGGTGTCTTTTTTTTTTTTTTTTCTGGTAGTATTATTTTAAAGAAATTAATATATAATTTTATTTTCTCTCATTTAAGCATGTAACATATGGCTATATGCCTCACAATCTATTCCTAGTTGCTAAAAGTGATCTTTTAAATGGATTTTATTTAATAGTTATATTATAAAATAAGATCTATATCCTGGGTGGGGGGAGAAAGTTTTAAGAAATACTTACTATTAGTCAGCTATTGCTATGTAACACCACCATGAAAACCGTATTGGTGTAAAACAAATAAGCATTATATCTTACTCATGCATTTGTTAACCAGCTTAGGTGGTTCTGCTTCAGGCTTGAGGGTTGAGTTTGGTCTGCTCCACATTTGAGGGCTCGGGCTGGGCTCAGTGGCTCCCCAAGGCAGGGTGTTCTCGTTTCAGAAGTTAGAAGCTCTCAGAGGGGGACATGAAAACAAAAGATGCCTCCTAAGATCTAGACTTGAAACTGGCACAATGTCACTTCCATTGGTCACCCACATTCCAATGGTCACATCAAATTCTGTGACAAAGACCAACATCAGTAATACTAGGAAAAATGCTTCTTTTCTCATGGTTGCCAATTACTGATCATTAAATGAAAAAGGGTTTTTAAAATTGTTTTTTGAAATGCATTATTAAAAGTTTTTTTAAGATAACTGTGCTTTATCAAGTTTGTATTAGCATTGCATACACTTTCAAAAGTAACTGTGGGTAATGACTTTGAACCATTGATGTGTGCAGAACAAGTAGAGGAATGCTATGTAAATGAAGGTATAGGGAGAACTTCCTGCTTTTCACTGGGGTAAGCGTTAGTTCTCTCTCTTTCCTTCTTTCTTTCTTCCCTTCTTTCCTTGTCTCTCTCTCTTTTTCTTTCTAAGAGAAACATCCTTTTACTAAGTTTATGATAGCAAAAAGTAAAGATAAGCAAGCAACCAACTTGATATTAAGTAATAAAAGTTATCAAAACTATCGTAGTCAAGAATACTATTTTTGAAAAATTACTTTTGGGGCTTTGGCCTCACTTTGAAACAATATATGACTCCTAAAGATAATTTAAAACATATGAACACCCAATAGACAATGGAATTTAAATACAACAGTTGTGAGGGTTTTATACAATTGGTGATGAATTACCACAACTGACATGCCTTTAACTCAATCAGATGATAAAAATATAGTAACCATTTAGACTATTTTGTATGTTTTGAAGTGAGTTGGAATTCAAGTCATCTGATTTCATTAAGTAAGTCAAGAGTTTCCAAAAAAACAGATAGCATTTTAAGCCAAAAGATAGTCCTTTGAATGATCTTGAGATATGTAATTTATCTGAATGCTTTTGCCCTCATCTGTGATTTCCTGGAGGTTAGAATTGTGTCATATTCATGGCCTTCCTATCCTGCTACAGAGTCTGAAACTTGATTAGTTCTCAATAAATGTCTGGAGAAAAGAGAAAAAAATCTTGGAGTGTTTCTTGAAAATTTATGGAAAATATTTGTCTAAGTACTTTATACTCAGTACTTTTTCTAGTTATTGCTGGTAGTGTTGATTTTTGCAAATTTAAATTACATTGTATTTATTTTAAACAAAACTGTGTTTTTAGATATTAAGATAAAAATACTGTCTCATAGAAAAATAGTAAGACAGTGCTATAAACTAAAAACCTTAGAAAGAAAAGATAAGATTTTAGGGTTTGTTATTCAAAATAAATTTGTGCCTCAAGTTTTAATTTCTAAAATTCATAACATAACATTTAAGCACAGTAAAATATGCCTTGTGGTTGGCTACTTTGTTATAACAGGTTTCTGTTGCATTTGGTTTCATTTCTTCTGTTATCATGATTCTCTTTATACTTGTTACCTAGAAGTTGCTTTTTCTTCTGTTTTTAAAACATTTTTTGAGGGAGAGAATATATTACGTAACTAAGAAGAAGATAATAATGATTACTCAAAAGCGAGATTTAAAAAGAAAAGAAGGTAGATCTTTTTTCTCCTTGAAATGCTATATTTAAAAAAATAATAATAATATAATGACATCTTAAGATGCAAATATACATGTAACATGGAACACAGTGAGTATAATTGTATGGTTTCTTAAAGAGATTAACTTTCCTATAATTATTTATTAACAAATAATCATGAGTCTTGAGATAGTTCACTGGAAGAAAATCTGTGGTATTTTTCATAAAGCCCAGGATTAGCCTGATTTCTATTTTTTATAGTTCTTTTTTAAGCTTTTATTTAATTTTTTAAAATTCCAGTTAGTTGGGGCACCTGGATGGCTCAGTCAGTGGTTAAGCATCTGCCTTCAGATCAGGTCATGATCTTGGGGTCCTGGGATTGAACCCCATGTCAGGATCACTGCTCAGCAGGAAGCTGGCTTCTCCCTTTCCCTCTGCTCTACCCACTGGCTTGTGCTCTCTCTCACTTCCTCTCTCTCTCTCTCAAATAAATCTAAAGAAAAAAATCTTAAAAAAATATTTTTGAAAAATTCCAGTTAGTTAACATGCTGTATAATATTAGTTTTCAAGTGTACCACTTAGTAATCTTTAAAAACAATTTGTGTTAGAATGATCACTATACAGTTAATACATTTAAAGACAGATGGGTTAGTTCATTTTCTACTGTATGATCTACAGGGTGGAGGTCTATCATTGATGATAGTAAGGATAGAAATCTTTTACTTGTGGATGATCTCAATGAATAAAACATTTCCTAACAGTTCTGGGTAGAAAATTGTTTTTCTAAGTCTAGTTTACTATCTTGGCCTTTTTCCCAGGTGTGGGCGTATGAGGAAATGTTTTCTTTAAGGCAGAATAGGGCTTAGATTATTGTCCTTTTATTTTTTTTATTCTTTTTTCTTTCAGTCAATTGATTACTCAGTCTGGCAGCTTTTAGCAACTTTCCTGATTTGAGGTTGGTCATCCTACTACATAGTCTGTAGTCTAAGAATTATATGTATTATTTTTACCTGGATGTTTTATTCAAAATCAAACATATGTGTGTTAAATTTGAATACTCCCCTTCTGACATCTGTAAAAGAATAAATCAAAAAATAAATCTCTTGAAGGAGCAATGAAAATAAAGACTAACTTAAAGGTATCTATATTTAAAGACTCCTATAAGACTATATACATATTTCTATCTACTACCAAAGTTATTAGTTAAAATAAAATATACATTTA
Organism: Neogale vison; assembly: GCF_020171115.1. Classification (NCBI taxonomy): domain Eukaryota; kingdom Metazoa; phylum Chordata; class Mammalia; order Carnivora; family Mustelidae; genus Neogale; species Neogale vison. The sequence goes on from NC_058098.1 coordinate 40,281,436, forward strand.
AAAAGAGGCCATACCTCAGCCATTCCCACTACTTAGAAACACACACTCCTAAAACTTTATGACTTGCTGATTATAAGTTAAGGTAATCTTCTAAAACAAGAAACTGCATCAAGTTGCTGTAAATGCAGAGGAGTGCACAATTATTTCATATTTTAAATTCTCCCAACATAAACACGTGCACGCATGCACACACACACTATTTCTTCTCAGTATCTTAACTTGGAGAAAGTGCTTTAACAAAGTCACTTCAGGGTGGTGGAAGAAAAAGAAAACAGCTCTCCTTGGATTTAATCAACAGCAACATTCCATTCTATGTTTAAGTTGCTTATACTCTTAAATTCAGTTCTGGCTTTGTTTAGTTCATTCAGCTGGACTAAAATAAGGGTCTTTGCCCCAGTTCTTCACATAAAGATGTTTTCAAGGGAAAGAACACTTTAAAGAGTAATTTGACTGAAAAAAGTCAACTACAAGGAAGGAAGGAAGGAAGGAAAAGAAAAAAGCTCAGGAAAACCCAAGAGCTAATGTTTAGATCCCTTATTAAAGAGATACTTGTTATATATAAATTTGTTTTCAGCTCAGTTCATTTTCATAGCAAAAAAAAAAAAGAAAAGCTTGATGCAGAAAATATTACCAGAATATTTTACAGTTTTTTGCAGTTTGATGCAGAAAATTTTACCAGAAAAATTGTAACAAATGGCATGTCCAGAACTTGTAGTTTATTGAAGTACAATTTGTGTCTTTGTTTTGCCATGAAAATACAATTCATCACCCAAATTCTAGTTGCTGGAAGTTCATTTCAATTTTCCATATTTATCAACAGCAGGCATCCGCATGGAAGTGATGCAAAGATGTACAACACCTTCCCTTAAGACTATTACCATCTAGCCAGAGAGATGAATACAGGGAAAGTTACATTGCAATAGAATATTTAAATAAGTCAGTAGAATGTGAATTGATTCTTTATGATGATAAGATGGAAGGATTTCTTAAAAATATGGAACAAAAAGATATAATCAATTGATGAGTAAAAAGAGGATAAATAGAAATTGATAAAGCAAGTATAGTAAATTGTTAATTGTAGAGTCTAGGTGGATTCATTATAAAATCCTTACCACTACTTTTGTGTGTTTGAAAATTTTCATAATAAAATGATGAAAAAATTCTAGAATTTATGGGAGGGGGATGGGCATTATTTTCCATGCAGATGTAGTAAACAATAAAGCATGAAAATTAAGTTCTGTGAATAACTGTCCTTCATTAGTTCTCTCCTCAATTAGATCAAAAGAATGAAGGCACTTAATGTTAGAGAATAAATTATATTGAGCATCCATCAGAAAATAACATTTCTTACTCAAGTTGGCTTAAATGGAAGGCATATTATTATTATTATTATTATATTATTTTTAATGATACAATATTTAATTTTGTAGGTATAATCCAATAAACACATAAAAATTATAGATGAATCTTTGACTTTACATCAATATCACTGTAAGTTTATATATTCAAGTTGCAAAACCTCTTCCCTGCTTTTCTTTTTTTCTTTTTCTTTTTTAATTAATTATTTTTATTAAAATATAATGTATTATGTGTCCTAGGAGTACAGGTTTGTGAATTGTCAGGCTTAAACACTTCACAGCACTCACCATATCACATACCCTCCCCATTGTCCATAACACGATCACCCTCTCCATGCTCCCCCACTGCCAGCAACCCTTAGCTTGTTTGGGGAGATTACAAGTCTCTTATAGTTTGTTTCCCTCCTGATCCCATCTTGTTTCATTTTTTCCTTCCCTACCCCCCAAGCCCTATTATACCTTCTGCCCCTCTCTTTCTGCTTCTTCTGGAATCCCAATTATTCTAATATTGTTTTGCCTTATGGTATCACTTACCTCTTGAATTCTCCCCTCATGGTCCAGTAGTTGTTTGTCTCTCTTTTGCTCAGCTTCTTTATTCTCCATCTTTTGGTCTTCTATATCACTAATTCTCCCTTCTGCCTCATTTATTCTAGCAGTAAGAGCCTCCATTTTTGATTGCACATCATTAATAACTTTTTTATTTCAACTTGGTTAGATTTTAGTTCTTGTATTTCTCCAGGATGGAATTTTATTTCTCCAGAAAGGGCTTCTCTAATATCTTTCATGCTTTTTTGAGCCCAGCTAGCTCCTTGAGAATCGTCATTCTGAACTCTAGTCTAACTAGTATTGATTAGGTCCCTAGCCATTGGTACTACCTCTTGTTTTTTTTTTTTTTTTTTTTTTTTTTGTGGTGGGTTTTTCCACCTTGTCATTTTATTCAGATAAGAATATATGAGCGAGAGAATAAAATACTAAAAGGGTGGCAAAGACCCAGAAAAATGTACGCTAACCAAATCAGAAGAGATCCAAAATAGGGGGCAGAAGAAAAAGGGAAAAAAAATAAAAATAAAAAATTATATATTAGATTGGTGAATAGAACAGAGCCACCCACTTGACTTTGGGTGATTTTGGTCTCTGAAAGAAACTACCTCCCAAAGTTTTAAAGAAAGAAAAACATATATATACAAAAATAAGGATAAACATGATGAAGGGATGGAATATGACTGTAAAGATGAAAATATAAAATAATTCTAAAAAAGGAATTGATAAGATAAGTTGGTTGGGAAAAGGAGAAAAAAAAAAAAAAAGAGGAGGGAATGTGCTCAGGCTGGAGACTAAAACAAAGCCATGTGCTAGATTAGGGTATATTTTGATCTATTAGAAGAAATTGTATCACAAATTTTTTTTAGAAAAAAAAAACCCCTATATGTATACAAAAATAAGGTTAAATACAATGAAAGGATAAAATACTACTTTAACAGTGATGGTTTAAAAAGTTTTTTTTTTTTAGAAAGTTATTGTTAAGATAATCTAGTTTAAAAATGTTAAAAGAGGAAAAAGGAAAAGTTAGAATAGGAAAAAAATAAAATTAAAAAAATTTTAACTTTGCAAGACTAAAGGATCATGGGGAAAAGCCATGAATTCTATGTGTTGCTTTCCCCTAGCTTTGGAGTTCCACTGTTCTCCTTGATCAGTGGCTTGGTCTTGGCGGGATGTTCTTGCTGATCTTCTGATGGAGAGGCCTATTGTAGTGATCCTCAAATGTCTTTGCTGGAGGCAGAATTGCATCACCTTTGTCAGGGACTGGGCTATATAATCTGCTCGGGTTTGCTCTCAGAGCTTTTGTTCTCTGAATGCTTTCTGTACCACTTTGGAGGACAGGAATGAAAATGGCAGCATCCCAATCTCAGGCCCATAGGAGCTGAGAGCTCAGGGCCCCACTCCTAAGTGCACCCTCAGAGAAAAGCCGTCAACCCCTCCCATCTCCCTGGTCTCCAGACACGCTCTGTGCTCACGCGGCCTGTGACCCAGTGTTTCTATCTCTGGCGCATGGCCCTGTTTGGAATCCACAAACCCAGAAGATTCCTGCTATGCTGCGTTGCCCTTCCCAGCAGAGGAAGGTGAGTATTCCTGGATCTGTCACTTGTAGGGTCCCTCCTTGAAGAGCACTGGTCCACTTGTGCCTTGGACCACTTTCTAAGGTAACCTTACTCTGAGAGCTACTCTTCAGCTCTGTCTCTATAGTTGGCTTCCCTGAGCAGCTCTGCCACACTCAGATACCCTCAATCTTTCTGTGACCCTGCAGGACCTGAGACCACACTGTTCCCTCAAGGGTTCTACCCCCACTTACTCTCTGGAGTGATGTCCATCAGTGGAGCAGACTTCTAAAGGTTCTGATTTTGTGCTTCACTGCTCCACCGCTTGCCACGAGCTGGCCCCTCCCCCGTGGTCTGTGTTCCCGTCGCTTTGGATTCACTTCTCCACACATCCTACCTTTCAGAAAGTGGTTGATTTTCTGTTCCTAGAATTGCTCTTATTCTCTTCTATCTCCTGTTGAGTTTGTAAGTGTTTGGAATGGTTTGATACCTATCTAGCTGAACTCCTGGGATCTGATGTCATTTCAGTCTGCTACTCCTCCACCATCTTGCCTCTCACTAGGCATGTTATTATTGTACAGATTAAGAAAACCAAGGTTAGGACAGACATCAGGGTTGATTAATGTAGCCTCTCAAAACTCTCTCAAGAGGCACAATTTAATACTCTCCTGTCTATAGCATCATCTTCAACACAAGGCTAGTTTCTCTCACTCATAGATGGCTGCCCATAGTCCATTGTGAAAAATAACTGCCTTCACTTTCCCAGTTACATCAAGTAAACTACTCCTTACATCTTTTTGTCCTAAATTGACTAAGACCTGCTCAGTTCTGAATCCAACTCTGTTAAGAGCGTGAGTGGACAGTGGCCCATGATTGCTTAGACTTCTCTTGGGAGGTGGAATAATTCAGAGGGGAGCAATCCAGTGACCACCACACAGGCTACTGAGGAGACTAAGACATTCTCCAAGAAGGTGGAAGAACAAAGGGTGGGGAAGACACTTTTAGAAGCATAATGGTGTGACCACTAGGTACTTTTAGGAAAATGTTGTCAATAAATATATGTTTGTAAAGGAGAGCTATATTCATGAAATATTTTCCATGATTATAAAAGCAATGCTTATTCAATAAGAAAAGTATTTTAAAAGGCTAAAAGAGTATAACAATTGTTTATAATCTTACCACTTAGAAACAATCAAAGTTAGTATCTGAACATTCAGACTTTTATTGCGTGTATATGTGTGTGTGTGTGTGTGTGTGTGCGCGTGCACATACATATGTTAAATACTTGTTATGGTACTAACTATACAATTTTGTGTGCCTTTGCCCTTCTTAACATTTTATCACTAATATTTCCTAGTAACATTACGATTTTTTCATACATTTTTCATACATTTTGTTTTAATGGCTCTTATGCAATAAGATTCTATTACATGAAAGAACAAATTTGCCAAAATATTCTTATACTATAGAATGTTTAAATTGAGTAATTTTTGGTTTGTTGCTAACACTGTGATAAATATCTTTATAACAAATCATTGAATTTCTGATTATTTCCTTAGAAAATCTTTTCAGTTAATATATCATTACTTTAGTTAGTATAGATTTTAGTTAGTATATCATTAAGATGTCATTAAGATCATTAGATTTAGTTAGCATATTGTTAAGCTAGGTTTATATATGTATATATAATTTATTTATTTTAAATAAATAAATTTATTTATTATTAAATACATATTTATTTATTTATTTTAGAGAGAGAGAGCATGTGAGTTGGGGGAGGAGCACAGGGAGAGGGAGAATATCAAGGAGACTCTCCATTGAGCTCAGAACCCAATGTAGGGTTTTATCCCATTACCACGAGATCATGACCTGAGCCAAAATCAAGACTCAGACACTTAACTGAGTGAGCCACCCAGATGTCCCACATATGAGTATTTTTAATACTCAATACAGTAAGCTTGTTCTGGTTGTACTTCTACTCATGTGGTTATTCCATGGATTCTAAAAAATACTTCTTATATAGTACTTATTATAATTAAGTATATAGCATATGTATTATTAAGTATATATAAGTACTTATTATAATTATTATTTAGCAACTCCTTTTAGCAGTAGTGACATGTGACTTCACTTTTCAGCTCCAAGGGGCTCACTAAGAGAGAACTACAAATATGTTTTCTATCACTGATATCCCTACTTTCTCAACACTCCTTCTTTCCTCGCATTTTTACATTAAAAAAGGATAGGTGGGATGTTTACCTATTTTGTTTTTTGTTTATTACTTTCTAAATCTATTTCTTTTTATTTCTCCATCTAGTATGTATACAGGCTTTAGGAGTTAAGCATGTGAGGGTTCATACACAGAAACTCTCCTCTGCCAGTAGGATAAGCAATGAAAGAAAGAAAGAAAGAAAGACAGGCAATACCTGTTAGCTCAGGATAAAATTTGCTGTGGCCTTATTAAGTCCATAAAATTTGCAAATTATTTCGTAAAAGTACTTTATAGGTTTTGGCACTTTAATGATGTTTACAGCGTTTTAGAAGAGACAAAAGATTTTGGTTTTGTGGCAGTTTGCCATAACAGGGAGCAATTGTGCATTCAATTACTCTATTAAGTTATTAAAGGTAGTGAGGAATTTACACAAAACAGACCTTGAATTGTTTTAAACTCTCTTTAGTTGAAAAGGTTAACAAAGGACAAATCACATACTTTAGCTCCCTTTTTCATTTGTAATTAACCTTTATTTCCCACTTGACCATGTTATTTTCTTGTTAAGTCAATAAGAGTTATGAATTTTCTTTATAAGTTAATAGTGCAAGCTTGATGTTCACTGGTAAAAGATCTTATGATTCAAGTTCATGATATTAGGGGAAAAAATCAGTATATCCAAGGGTGAGGGAGTTGAGGAAGAAGTTGTTTCATTTCTAAAACCATAATTTTTGTCCCAGGATCTAATACTCTAGGAAATAATATATGTGAAATCTTCTTGAAAGTGTAAAGCACTATATGAATGTAAAGGATTAGTATTAGTGGTGTGGTAAATCATTTTCTGAAGGTTGGTATAGGCCATTTATATTTTTTAAGTAGATGAATAGAAGAAAGATATATTTTACACCAAGAATGGCTGATTTCTTCCTCTGGAGTGGTTGAAACACTTTTTCTGATTTTATTTGATTAATCCCTTTGCCATCCTGGTAAAGGAAACTGGAGGCTCACACTGCATTTTTATGGGACTTGCCTGTATTACGCTTCAGATATCTAGATGCCTTTTTGCATAGGTGCAACTAGCTCGTCTCTCTCCTAATTATCACTGGATTTCAGATAGGCACATTAGAAGGATCCTAGCAGAGATGCCACTACAGGAGTGGCTCCTTTTATGGCATTTGAAAGAGCTGTTATGGCCTCTGAAGAGTTTCCTGATGCTTTCAGGGGAATAGGGTAAACGCAGAGCCTTGGTGAGGAGAAGGGCCCCCAGAAAACTGGCTACCCAAACTTTTCCTCTCCAACTTACATTGAGCATCTTTATGCTTTGGTTTCATATGAGAAGACTAATTATGGACATTCCAGCATTCTCCATAAAAAGAGAACTTGGAGAGTTTATCAGGTCCTGGGGAATCATAAGAAAAGAATCAATCCAAGGGTTGGAGCAGAACAGAGTCATGGAGTTTGCAGTTAGCCAGCTGGAAAAAAGTTAAAGCAACTGAAGGTCCTAGAAAATAATAGAAGCTATCTTGCACTTACGGCTTGTGTTTTGAGTTTCCATTCCTTGCATTGTCTGCAGATCTTTACTCTGCTTTCTAAGAGACCCTTTCTCCTAAGCATCCCAGGGGCATCACCCTCCTCCCCACCCCAGCCCTATGTCTATCCAGAGAAGTAGGATAAAAAGGCCAAACTCAGGCATATAAAGATTGACTGCTGAAGATAATAGTATTTTACAAGCTGCTATTTTATTGTTTTCTCTACAAAATTCTTTAATTGAGCAGATGATGTTTGAGAGATACAAAAAAAAAAGAAAAAGAAAATAAAATCTACTTTCTAAAAATGTCAGTGCCTTCCAGATTATACATGTTTTCCCTTAGCTGTTCTAGACATTATCAGGACCTGTTGGGAGCAACCGTGGCCTTGCCGGTCACAAGTTAGTAACTCCTCTTTCTGCTTTCTTGCTCTGAACAAAGCCTAGATGTCCCCTAAGGTTTTGCTTCCCTTGCAGGCTTGTCACCTGAGTCTTTCTTTTACCTCCCACATACCATGTTCCACATGACCTGGAGAAAAGGAAGGCAAACTCTCTGCTTCCAAAACCATTTTCAGACCATTGTTCCTCTTCTTCTGAAACAAAAAATCAGATCCTTTGAAACCTGTGTTTATATGTCTTCCGAACCTATCTTTATACGTCTATCCAAAGTTAACCTATTTTCCTCCTGGTTCTTTCCTCTCAGCTGTAGGAAATTTTAGCTTGTCATTTTTTCCCCATTTCTTTCCCCATGATGACCATCTTAATTCTTGGTGACTTGAACAGGAATTGAGGGTTCTTGGCCAGCCCACCCATCCCCTGGATGCCTGAGTCCGTTAACCTTCACAGCTTCAATTATCTTCTGCTGTACTCAGCCTCAATCACTCATCTCATGGTCATACTTCTCTCGATATTGCCATTACAATCTCTGTACCAGCTCCACAATAGCAGTTTTAAGCATCCCACTCTGACTACCTTACCTTCTTTGCAGCTCACTCATTGAATCCAGCAAGCTCTTAAGCCCGCACAAGTCTCTACAAGTAAGCCTACCACTTTCTGCCATTTATCCTCCTTTTCATATTCACATTCCCCTAGCATGGAGTTCTCAAGCCATCGTGATGATCTCTCCAGTGTACACACGCTCAACTCCCTTGTCAAAGGATCAAAATCATCCAGAAGAAAATCCACCTCCAATCAAGTCCTACTTCCTGCCTACTCCCCTTTTATTTCCAGGCAGGTGAGCACGGCTGGGAAAAGCACACAACCACTCTCTCTGGTCTTGAGTGAGCACAGCCTGCTAGAGTCTCCATATTTCTCTAGTTGCCACTACCCCCTTATCAAACCAGACACTTTACCCCTTCCCAAAACATTAACTCTACCCCAATCCACACATTCTCAACTATTCCCTGAGAAAAGAGAAGCCATTAAAAGAGAACTTCATCTTCAAACTAATAATCTACTAACCTCCCTACATCTTTACCTATATTGTCTCCCTGGATCCCTGTCCTTTCTTCCTCAGGGAGTTGCTTCTGCCTCGTCCCTTTTGTCTTTCCTCCCAACTGGAATATTTCATATCTTCAAAACAAAATGAACAAAAAGATCCTTTACGCCCATGTCCTCTCTTCAACTATTGCTCCAAGCCTTTAGAGCAAAATTTCTCAACAGACCTGTTCCTATTATCTCTTCATCTCCTCACAACCATTCTTTCTTGGACGCTTGAGTCCACTGCAAAATGCAATTGCTAAAGTCCCTGATGAATTCCATCTTGCCAAATCTAATGGTCAGTTCTCTGATGTTATCTTAGCAACATTGTCTTAGCACACATTGCAACAATATAGACACAATAGTCATCTTTCTTTAATACCTTGTTCCTTGACTTTGGGCATCCTTCACTGTTTTCTCTTACTTCATTAGCCAATTATTTTTATCCTTCTTTGCTGGTTTCTTTTAAACCCTGGTATTCTCTAAAGCTAAATTCTAAGAACTTTTTTTTATTCTCCTTTTACTTACTAAGTGATTTTAAAATGATTTATGTTCTCAGGATGTTCTATATTCATGCATATAACTGTTGATTCAGTGTATCTGCTTGGAAATCTAATAAGCATTGCAAACAGAACATGTTAAAAAAAAAAAAAACAACTATGCATTTCACCCAAAACTCACCATCCCTCATACTGTCATCTAAAAAATTGGTACTCCCATTATTGTGGTTGCTCTGCGCAAAAAACTTTGGATTTATCTTTGACCTTTCTTCTGCCTCTTTCTTTTCTGCCTTTTCCCTCTCTCTTTCCTCCCTCTCTCCCTCTCTTGTTTTTACATTTACTTCATCGGCAAATCTTGCTGATTTTATCTTCAAATATATCCCCTTTAACTGTTTATTGTCTGTCTTTTCCAGTAGAATGTAAGTTCCCTGAGTAGGAACTTTGTCTTATTTTCTTCTAGTTCTCCAAACATTTAGATTAGAAATTGACAGACTATGACTTACTGGCCAAATCTAGCTCTCCACTAAATGATTTTTACATTTTTAAATGATTAAAAATAGGGACTTCTGGGTGGTTCAGTCAGTTAAATATCTGCCTTCAGCCAGGTCATGATCCCAGAGTCCTGGGATCAAGTCCTGCATCAGGCTCCTTGCTCAGGGAGGAGCCTGCTTCTCTCTCTGCCTGCCACTCCCCCTGCGTGTGTGCTACCTTGCTCTCTTTCTCTCTCTCATTCTGACAAATAAGGAAATAAAATCTTTAAAAAAAATAAAAATAGATAAATGGTTAAAATATTTAAAAAGATAAAATTTTGTGACACATGAAAATTATATGAAATTCAAATTTCAATATTCATAAAGTTTTATTGGAACATAGCCAGCACTCCTTTGCTTACATTTTATCTGTAGCTATTTTCTCATTACAATATCTGAGTTGAATAGTCATGACAAAGATGGCCTCCAAAGCTGATCATATTTACCATCTGGTCACTTACAGGAAAAATTTGCTAACCAATGCCATAAGACTAACATTCTTTCACTACAACAGAGGCCTAATTTTCTTTTTCCTACTGGTTCCAATAAAAATCTCAGAACTGAGTATCACAGTGCTGAATAACATAGCTATTACTGAGCCATGCCCTGATCAAAGGGTTAGACCCCAGTGAATTGGACAGGCCAGGGGAATAGGAAAGGCTTAACTCCTTCTGAATCATAAGGATTGATATAGAAGGGAATGGCTTCTCAAGGAAAATTGAGATGCTATAACCTCAAGAAGGATGGGTAGAAACCTTGGCAGGAAAAAGAAGCTGTTGACTTCTACATGGATCCTCTTGCTTTTTTAAAAGATGGCATATCCCCAAACTGTATGGTTTATTCCCCTGTGAATTATAACTTTCTGTTGAGGAATTATGCTCAGTTTGCTAGAATGTAATTCCATGTACCTCAAACCATCTGTGCCTTGGATAGGATATGTGTGTGTTTTAATCTATAGACTCTAAACATAGATAATTATTGTTTTTTAAAGCCACTTGTGCTAGAATGGAATATAGTCCAAAAGGTATGGAAAGCAAAGTCATATCTGGGAGCAATACCCTCTGAATAGTTCCATAGATGCTGTTGAGCCACCTTGCAGAGGTCCTGGGCAGAAGCCAGGCTGCTGGTACCACTTGCACACCCAGCGTTCTCTGCTTGACAAAGTAAAATCCTGTTTTGTACCTCAGTCTAGTTCTCTTTCTTCATTGTTAGAATTAAGGTTGGCCCAGTCAGAGTAGAAGGTTATCTGCTGTATGGCTTTTTATCAGGAAAACCATAGGCTTTTAAAATATTAAAATTTATCAGAACATGGGAAGACTGATTTATACCCAAAGTGTCTGTATTTCTCCTCAACAAAGGGATGCCATTGATGATCATGGTCAGATTTATGTTTTAGGAAAATCATTTATGGCAGTTTGGAGGCTCTTTTGTAATGAGGTAAAGCACCATGGACTAGAGGAGTGATAGAACTGAGTGTAGGCCCTGGTAATTCTAACTCAAGTTAGAATTGTTAGTCTCCCATCCTTAAAGTCATGGAGAAATCCTTGAGTCAGTGAAATGTTTCTTCATCACACTGTCAAACTGTAGACATTTTTTAAGAGCAAATCTAAAGATAAAACTATTTTGGAAATCATAGAATAATGTATTTACAACATGGAAGCTGTCATTTCTTTATTGGATTATTTCAATCCAAGAAATTAGTTTGAGAATTGGACTTCAACAGTCTTGTGATTCACTCTTTACAACTTAGCAAAGATCTAGAATTTTGAGCGGCTATTTGCTAGCATTTTCTCCTTTGAATACAATGCTTTTTTTTCCATAATTCTACATTTCTTTTCAGTTCATATGCTGTCATTGAGAGTTCTCCTTGATAGAGCAAATTTTCTACAATAGAAATGGTTGTTTTCATGTGTCTAATAAAATATGACTGCCAGTTGGTGAAAAGTAGGTTTTTGTAGTTGTAAAACTGTTAACTATAGATGCAAAATCATGTTATTTCTGATGTCCCATCCAATCGTGGGATAATCCTGAAGATTTGCTCACCCTCAAATTTTATATTATGTGCCTTTTCTGGGGCAAAGTTTAGCTCACATGGAAACCCCAAAAGGCTGGAAATATATTCTCATTTCTAAAAAATGTCATCAGTTGAAAATTGTCTCCTTTTTCAAAATGGCCTCCAGTTCTACCAACTGACTGCCTTGTGAGTTTCTGACAAAGGTCACAACCCAGTGTATTATAGAATGAATACCCCTTAAGAAAACAGTTAACAGTGCTTTGACAAACACTGAAGAGTTTAAGGACTAGTCCCTTAAACTTAGGATTTTTGTTCAATAAAAATTCGGTGTATAGCAAATTTTATTCTCATTATAATTTTCCATGATGCCTAGTGTTATAAAAATAATCTTCTGTCTCTCTGTCTCTTTCTCTCTCCACATACAGACACATACACACACACATACATACATATATACATATAATTTTATGGAAGGAAAAAAAATTAATACTTTTGGAAGTAAAAATTAATACTTTACCCCCAAATAAAGAAGAATAAGTAGGAACAAATAATAATTCCTTTCAGCAATTTGGAGATGTGATATATATTTCTATTTCTATTTCTATTTCTATTTCTATTTCTGTATGTATCAGAGAAAACAAACAGGTAGACTTGTTCTGAAGTAGATAAACTAGAACCAGTGCACAAAAATTACAAGGAGACTGGAAGAGTTTAGCTCAGTTCTTCAACTAACTTCCTCAAGCACATCTAGTCCAATAGTAGAGTGAACTTAGGACTTAAAAGCAGAGATCCCCATGGTCATCTGCTAGAGAGACTTGTTGCAGAGATTCTTGAACAGTGTAGTAGGCAGAAATGTTAGGTGAGTAGTTGAGGGGTCTCTCACTCTCTTTGAGTACATTTTCCCATAGGTTTGATGATACTGCTTTTAATGATAATATGTTGACATGAATGTTAAAAATCAAATAAAAAGTGACTAGAAGAAGTTAGATTGAAATCAAAACTGTGAGACATATAGAGAAGGTGACGAAAGGACAGCCCCAATTTTTATGGTCAGGTTGTCATCAACTGATGGTTCAAGGCTCCCTCCTCTCCCACTATGTTCCCCTAGTATTACACCCTTTTTTGCTTTTAGTTATGCTAAGAAACTTCTAAGATCTTCTTCAACTCTGAAAACCCCAGGTATAAGGCAGGATTCATTCAGGAAAGGAAAACTACTATGTATATTATAGAATATGGAATTGATTGTAAAACTAAGGTTTTATAAAATTCTGGTGAAAGCAGCAAAAAGATGTCACCAGCCCTCCTGAAACAGTGGTGAGTACGTTAGAGCTTCCAAAGGACTACAGGAAACCAGGCATGTCCAGCTGCCAGAGTGGGACTGCCTTTATGGGAGGCTCCTGCATCTGTCTTTAATGGACCTGGACCTGGAGTCACTGTTGGCTTGGGCCACTATAAAGATGGAAGAGCTACAAACAGCAGAAGAGAGTGTGGATCAGCTGGAACATGAGAAAAATGGCTGCTGCTTTACATCCACCTTCCAAGCCTTGTGAATCTCTGAGTTGGCCAGCTCTCACCTGTAAGCATACAAGGAGGTGATTCTGCAAAATGTAATTCCAGTTTAGTGAAGTTGACAAATACCCTATTTTCTTCTTTAACTAAAAACAACCACTCTATATTTTCTCTAACTAAAGAGCACTCAACTTTGCCATAAATTTTCAGTAAATTTAATTGACCTTAAAGTAAATCATACTTTCCCCTTAGTTAGTTGCCTATTTGCCACAAATTGCCTCTGGCAAGCCTGCATCTTATGAACGGGAAGTGTGTACTCTTGTCTTCTTTCTTATTCTCTTTCTTTTCTTTTCTTTTAACAGAAATTATAATCAGTTTTTTTAATCCCTCTATGTCAGCAATAATGTATTATTTATTTAATTTTCTTAGGAATTCTAGGCTGGCATGTAAAATGTAGATGTTTGATGTTAGACAGCAAGTAGCAAAATAAAATGCCATTTTTAATAAGGACACGTGCTAAGAAATGTTTTTTCTGGTGTTTCTGTGAAAGGAAATCATATATCATGAGTAGCTAGAGGAAAAGCATCACTATATATTTATAGGAGTCCTAGCAGCAGAAACTACTAAATTTATTTCATATACATCCTTTTATTGTTCAGGCATGGACCACAGACTTATGAAATCACAGGTGTTCCATCTTTCTTTCTTTTGATTTTTACCATCTGAATCTTAACCTGCAATGGGATGGTAAAAACAAAGGCAATTAAGTTCAAATCAATGATCTAATCTATCTTTTTAAAAAGGATAGCATTTGCCCATTTTCCTTCTCTTTTATAAGTCCCAGTGGCAACTGGCAGAGTTGAATATACACAATAGTCCTATGTGTTCTTTAAACATCCTTAGAAATTTCTATTTATTTTAAATAGAAATTAAAATTAGAATGTTTTGAGTATGCAATTGGTCCAAGTTTTGAAGAGAAATAATTTCTTATATCTAGGATAGGAGAAAGAGTTCCTGAAGTATTTTTAAATAAGTGTGAAGATTAAGGAAGCAGGCTGAAACATTTCAGAATAGAGCAGAAATCCAGGAAAGACATGGAAGACTACTTTATTGTGTCCAGTCATTTGCCCCTCCTTTCCCTGTAAGAGGATAATGCCTCTCCTCTTATTGCTAGATTACTTGCTATACTACCACATAAACACCTCACAAACAACCTTAGCCACTTGACTTGCTTTGGCCAAGAGAATATGAATGGACATCATGAACACTGCAACCAACCAGAAGTTTCAAGAAGCATCAAAAATCTTCCAGTAGCTGTCTTGCTATTCCCCTTAACCAAGAGATCATCATGTCCATTCTGATGGAAGCTCTATGGGCCTGAATTCTGGCAAATACATGAAACAGAGCCACAGCTGACCCACAGTCGCCAACATCTAACTAGATAGTGTGAGACATACGTGTGTTTATGTGTTAATTTTGTAATAAGCCACTGAAATTTAGAGCCCATTTGTTACCACATCCAAAACTGACTACTCCAGAAGATAGAAATTATACCAGACTGCTAACAATGGTAATTTCTATAGCATTAAGATTGTAAGTTACTATGACTTCTTTTAATTTTTTAAAATTTCCCTGTTATCTTTATCATATATTATTTTATCATTGAAAAAATAAGTTTTATTTTTCTTCTAAGCATTTTTTCAGTCCTTCCTTAACTCCAGCCACTTGAATTAAATTTGAGGTGAAATCAAATTTAGACCAGTTCTTGAACAAGGATGTTTGCCACATTCATGACTAACTTGGAATGCTACATTTAAAACATCATTAGCCTTCAAACTGATGCAGTCCTTTCAAAATTCTGCTAACTTGGCAAAAATTGACAACCGATAAGATTCATATGGAACCATAATTGATGCAGAATAGCCAAAACAATCTTTTTAAAAAGGACAAATTTGGAGGACTCACTTTCTGATCTCAAACTTCTAGAAATCAAGATAGTATGGCATTAGCATAAAGGTAGAAATACAGATCAATGGGCTAGAATTGAGAGCCCAGACATCAACCTTCACATTTATGGTCAATTGATTTTCAACTAGAGTGCCAAACAATTCAAAGAGGAAAGATAGCTTTTCAACACATGGTACTAGGACAACTGCGCCATCCCCAATGATCTTGTGGCAAGCCACTTTTTTCATCTTATCACAAATGAGGATAGGGAGGCTGTGCAAGTTTCTGTCAACAATAGGAAAGAAACTACTAAGCTCAAATCCCTCCTTTACACAGATTTGACTCTCCATCCTTATTTCTCATTGTAGTACTTCTCTCCATCTACCTTTATCATTGTCCATTAGGACTGTCAGCTTTTCTCTCTAGGACCCTCAATTTTCTACTTTTGTATCAGTCTCTGGAGATCTTTACTTACTTAAACTAGAAATTCATTCAGACCAATAAAAATGTGTAGATCTTGTTTAGATGCAAATGTTACAGCAAGATAAACTAAATCACTACATCTTTAAACTAGGGAGCTTACACTGTAGAAGAGGAGGAAATAATTTAATAAGAGAACACACAAATATTAGTAAATATAAATAAATAGCCAAAAAAGTACATATTACAATTTGGGTGGTGATAATTACAATGCACTCAAATTATTTAAATAATATTCTCATAAGCCTTCTCATAAACAAGTGATATGTCACTCCTCAAAACTACATCAGGGATTTTTCTTACTTTTCTCACCTTTTTTTTTTTCTAGTAAATCTTAGGGACACTTAAAATAGGATCTTACATCTGATTCATCTTTTTTTTTTCATCTTTCATGTATTTGTTCAATAAATATTTATGGAGTGCCCACTATGTACCAAATTCTGTCCTAGATGCTGAGGATACAATAGTTAGTACATCAGATGTGGGTTCTGCCTTCAGGGAGCTTACATGTGGGGAGAGAGACATTAATCAAAAAAACTATAGAAGGCAAACACCCAAATTGGGAGTGTCATAAAGGAGAAAGGAGGACACCATAAGAGTATATAAAAGGGAGGACTGATATGACTTTAGGAATTTAAGTATCTATTAAAGGGACTGACCAATAGTGACCTACCACTTAGTTGGTTTACACAAGTTTGCCCTTAATAAAACTGATTAATGAATCAGTAACTTAATAGATTCTTCTCCTGACAACCCCTTATGCATCCTATGGTTCTATGGATTATAGCTACCCAAATTAAGTCCTGTTGGTTCATTACTTGGGAATGTAGTATTTTTATTAGTTCTTCTGGTCTACATGGATCATCAATTTTCAATTCATTAGAATATTGCAGAATCACACCACTAGCACGATTCAGAATAAATTCCTGTGTGCTGAGTCAATACTATATTCAAAGCATTATATTGGATCTTGTAAAATTCAGAGATGAGTAACACACACACAGGCACACATACACATGTGTGTGCACAGTGTTTTCCTCTAAGGGATGTATAGTTCACAAAGTCTGAGATTTAGACCATCAGCAGCAGTTTCACTTGAAATCTAACTTTTAAATTCTCAGGACTCACCCAGATCTACTGATCGGGAACTCTGAGGAGAGGAGGGAAAAGCAAAAGGGTACAGTCCCAGAAATTCCTGGCCTAACTAGTCCTCCAGGTATCTGGTGAATTGGAAAACTATCCACTTAAAGGCAGGCTAAGTTATTGAGAAATATGAACATATTAACTTGCATTGGAACAAATTAAGTCATGGATATGTATATGTATCTATGAATCTATGACCAAGGAGAAAAAACAAAAGATAATGAACACCATTTATGTTGGGGGTCTGGCCCTGAAGGACAGTTGATGGGGGAGATGAATCATTTTTTTCATTAAACATCTTTGAATTTTTTCACGTGTCATAATAAGTATATAATAACATTGTAACTTAAAAATCTAATAAATACAGAGTTAGATCATGTGCAATCTTGTATTTACATGCACAATACATGTCTGAAAGGACTGAAGCCAAACTGCTAATTTTGAACCCTCTTGTGAGACAAGAGGTATCACGGAAGGAGGTAAAGTAGATCTTTAGCTTTGTTTGGTATAAATTTTTGTCTTTATAAATATATATTTTTCTACAATGAATACAAATTCATGTATTATTCATGTGAGTTAAAAATAAATGCATAGCTTTAACTGTTTATACCCATGCAGTATATTAGGATTTTTTTCCCCTCCCATCAGTAGAGGCAGTTATTGGCACAAACATTAACAAGCATTAATTGTTGTAATTTGTTGAGGAGGATAATTATGTATTAGCTTAAGTCAGATCCAATGCCTTGCAGAGATCTTTCTATGAAAGTATTGACTTATAGTGGTCCCATCTAAGAAATACAAGATATAATCCACAGATTCTTGTGAAATTCAGCTGTATTATCTTTTATTGTTCCTATAAACTTTTACTCTAATTAAAGATCATTTAGAGGTTTTTAGCTAGAGGGATGGGTGAAAGGATGTTTTTATCCCCACTTAGGCAGAGGAAAGGTTTTAAAGTAGAAAATGAGCAATTGATGATTGTCTTGCCAAGTGTAATTAAGAAAATTTAACAGCAATGATTGTACAAAGTTCTGGGAGTAAAATATGTCAAAGGCTGAGATATGGTTTCTATGTAGCTAAGAGCATAAACTCTGCATTCCAAGTCTTTGATTATAATTCTTGGAATAAGCTATAATCTCTCACATAGAGAATAATATAATTTGTGTCTGTGGCCCAAAGCCAAGAGGTCTCCTTTTGCCTCCCTCCTGCCTACATTATCTGGGACTTTGGTGTCAACTGTGCCACCCCCTGAACTCCTCTGCCCCTGAGACCTGCCATGTTGAAGGGTTTTCCTTCTCAGATGCTTGCTGGTAACACTTTCTCACTTTTTTCAAGACCATTGTCAGACCTAGAAAAGCTTTGAGGGCTTAGAGAAGGAAGCCTTGCTGGCTAAATTTCACCTATATTGTGAGAAGCAAGAAGCATCTGGATTGTGGGAAATTCTTGTCTGCAGAGATGTGAGAGTTTTCTTGCAATAGGAGCCAGGGATAGTTGAAAAATTACGTAGCCAGTGAAAGAGCAGTGGAAGCCACATATGATAGAGGCACTCAAGATCAACTCAAGATCAACTATCAGAATAGTTTAGACTGGTAAGCTGAAACTTTGGAGAGAGAATAAATCACTAGGATTCAGTCCATTGAACTGGTGGAGAAAACTAGGAGATGATATTATGTATAAATTATCTAACACATGTATTGACCTGTCACAGTGGCACATGCTATACACACGTAATTTCTCTTTAAATGGATGAATGTGCCTATGGTGCAGGTAAGTATGAATAGCAGGAATTAATTTTTCAGTAGTGATGGTGATAGATTTGGAGTTAAGAATACTCATTAGCTTCTTTCTCCTACGCACTGGGTACAAACTAGCCCTTGCACCCACAGCACTGTTGTTGATATGGTTTATCATTTCCAAAAGTGGTGATCATTTTGTTGGATATTGAAGGGATCAGTCCCATACACTAAAATATTGTTTTCCCAGAATCCTATCTTTTCCTCTACTTCCTACACTGCTTGAAAGAACAAAAAGTATATTCCAGATGTAATTGTTTGTGATTGACCTATTTGTGAGCAACATAAATATGGCACACACACACTGACATAACTTTGTCAGGATTAAGTCCCTCTGGAGGGAGAAGATGAGACATAGAATTAAATGCATGGATGAAACTGAAAGAGCTGTTCAAAATTTGGAGATAAGTGAGCATATTCAGGAAAACAGGAAGTATTCTTTGGAATTTTGGGGGTTATTTCAACTATTTCATTAAATAGATCAGTCTCTATAGGTCTGGAAGGAAACATGGATGAGCCTATGCATGAGAGTAAGCAGTGGGATAAAGTGAGTTTTTGAGACCCAGAGTGTTTTTGAAAGCCAGAAATGCAAAGCCTAGGGAAGATGCTTGCATTTTTTTTTTTTTTAATATGGATGCTTTTTATGCACCACACATATCCCTTTGGACCTTAACATTGTCATGTAGGTGGCTGAGGTTGACATGGCATTGCGTCCATCTTTGGCCCAAGAGTTTTCTC
The DNA here is from genome assembly GCF_020171115.1 of Neogale vison. Lineage (NCBI taxonomy): Eukaryota > Metazoa > Chordata > Mammalia > Carnivora > Mustelidae > Neogale > Neogale vison. The sequence goes on from NC_058098.1 coordinate 40,300,757, forward strand.
TGATCATTGAACTCTGCTTAGAGCTAGTGTAGCAGTGCAGAAACAGAATTTAGAAGCACTAACTTTTCCTCCTTACTCCCCACCCCCAACATAGTGTCCTTCAACCACTGGAGTATAGATACCTCAACCCCCTCCCTCCTTGGGTAAGATAACAATGGATCTCAGAGGGGCACCTGGGTGGCTCAGTGGGTTAAGCCGCTGCCTTTGGCTCAGGTCATGATCTCAGGGTCCTGGGATCGAGTCCCGCATCGGGCTCTCTGCTCAGCAGGGAGCCTGCTTCCCTCTCTCTCTCTCTCTGCCTGCCTCTCTGTCTACTTGTGATCTCTGTCTGTCAAATAAACAAATAAAAATCTTTAAAAAAAAAAAAAAAACACAATGGATCTCAGAGACTTAGCTTATTTGCATGTCTGGGATCCCAGTGCAGTTAAGTTGCGATTATCTACAGTACTAACACTTGTCAATACTCCCTGCATTGTTTGACTTCCTTTCCCAGTTGCACTTTAGCATTGCTATCCTGCTGTTATCTGGGATTCCCTCTCCCAAAATCTCACTGCACCTGAATCTTTGTCTCAAACCTTATTCTGGGGAAGTCCAAACCAAGGTGAAATTTGTATACAAAATGAGCTGCCAAAAATCTGAAAAATGAAACCAAACTGAAAAGAAAAATTTAAAATAAATATATTAGACTAAGAAGAGTTGAGATATAGGTAAGTGAAAAGATTATTTTCTTTGCCTTCACTAAATCTCTAAAAGGAAATTAGTTTAGGAAACATTGTAATTTTACTGATTTTCTGGGTTAGTACTTTCTAAAGAGAGACACACAATGAGCATTTTTAGAAGTGAGCTTTTGAAAACTGTAATGCTTTAAGCCAAAACACATTGTTAACTGTGATAATGGGAACAACATCACTAAGAGGTGCATTGCCTGGTGCTCTGTGGTTTCCTACTACAGTAGTTCTTTTTGGAATTAGGTGGTCTTTTCCAAAAAGCACTTGTGTTATGTGTTGAAATAATGAAAAAGCTGCTGAAACACAATATGCATTTTTTAATCTAGTAATAAAGAAAGTAATATGGCTGAATAATGCCAGGGCAGATTAGCTTTGACACTATATTTGCTTTGTGTCCAACTTTATCTGGCAATGCATTATTCACTAGTACTATACACAGTGCTTTATTAAGTCTTAATCAAATGCATTTTATCATAAGTGTCAATCTAATGCTTTGCCATTGTATTTATGTATTTTTAAATACTGAGGTCTTTGTAACAAATGATAAATGCTTGGGCTGGAAAAGAATATCATATTTCTGGGGTCTGGGAATGAGGTCATTGTGTAGGCACATGGTGATTTTACATCTATACTAAATTCATCTGAAAACAGATTATATTACTCTTTTCTCCCTCTAATAAACTGAAATGTGAAAATGTTCATTTAACTTTTTTTATTTATTTCCCCACCAACATGAAAACTAGGTGGACATGCTTTGATCATCCATCAAGGGCATTTTAATAGGTTTGTAGAGCATGTAAATAAGACCTCAATTAAAACTGATTTTTATTTTATTTAATTTATTTATGGTTTTTATTTAATAGATTTTTGCACTAAATTTTCAAATGCGTCTAAGAAATCAAATGAAGTAGGTTAGACATAAAAATTTATGTACATATTGACAAGGGATTACAACAGTTACACACATTTTCAAATATAATTAATAATAAGTGATATGTTTTATAAATACAACTGGGCCCTTGGAAACCTTGTTGTTCTTGGATTTTCTACAAAAGAAAATGCTTACAAAATACACTATTAAAGTGTGTTAACATTTACACTTACTACTCTGATAATATTGGACAACTTCAATTTTAAAAATATTGCCAAAATCTAACTTCAAAAAGTTGCTTGATAATCTGGTTCTTTTATCAAAATGTCAGCTGTAGACTTATAGAACTACTTGTATTTAAAGAAAAAAGGCAACTATTAAGATTCTATAGTGTTATTTGGAAACACCTATTGATTTCTTAAGTAAACAAATTTTTAAGATGAAAGAAGTTCATGGGACATCTGGGGTGGCTCAGTTGAACAAACAACTCTTGATTCTGGCTCAGGTAATGAGCTCAGGGTGGTGAGATGGAGCCCCTTTGGGGCCTGCCTTCTCAGTGCAGAGTCTGCTTGTCCCTCTCCCTCCCCAACCCTCTAGATCTGACTCTTTCTCTTTCTTTCTTCTATCTCCCTCTCTTTCTAAAATAAGTAAGTTAAAAAAAAAATATTTTTTAAAAAGGCTAAAGAAGTTCATGATTTTGGATTTTAAAACATCATGTTAAAAGAGATCAAGGGCTTTAAAGAGCATTATTAAGTTGGACTGCTGTCTCTCAGTGAGTGCTAAATGAAACTGGAGTGTTAATGGCATCAGGCTCTACACACCAGACTGGCATTTGCCCCTGAGTCAATACCACTAGTTGGAGAGAGTTTTATCTGCAGAAGGAATAGTTAGATAATGAACTTACATTAATTCTTCATGCAGATGTATCAATACCAAATAGACTATTTCCTTTGTACTTTTACCTTCAGCTGTTAATCAGATCGTCTGCTGTCCCTGATTCCTCTTGTTTTCTTCCATGTCCAAATAACTGGAATGAATGCAGAGCTTTATTGGTTATAATAGCAATGCATTGACACATTTATTGCTTACACTACATAATTTTTAATACAGAAAAAAAATCTTTTTTAAAAAAATTTATTTAACAGTGAGAGAGAGAGTATAAGCAGGGGGAGCAGCAGGCAGAGGGAGAAGCAGGCTTCTCACTCAGCAGGGAGCCTGATGTAGGACTTGATCCCAGGACCACAGGATCATGACCAGAGCTGAAGGCTGATACTTAACTGACTGAGCCACCCAGGTACCCACATAAAAAATACTCTTAACATTTCTTTTTCTTGCAAAGTAATTAATCAGTGATGTTTATGGACTACTTATCATGACCATGTATTTCTAGTAAAGGTCTCTGGGTAACAGTCAGTCAAGGCAGAAAAACAATGCATTAAGCAGGGAAGAAGGTTTTCTATTAAATGATCTGATACTTAAATATGTCAGGCCTCTTTTTTTAGTGTTTTAGCTTGCATTACTTTTTTAGGTTGAAGTTCAGTGCTAACCATTTAAAAAACAAATTTGAATCATGTGTGTGTGTGTGTATTTCTACTGTGTCATTATAACTATTTTATTTTGTTGATTTTTTTTCTCCTTGTCTAATTTATATTGTTTAGACAAAAAAAATAGGATAAAGGACCACTTATTTTAGGTTTGACTGCTTTCTCTATGTAGATCTTAAAATATTATCTTTATTTCTGAAAAGGAGACAAAATTAAAAAATCAAAACTTTAAGATGGTATGTACAAGCATTAATAAGCATGTTCTTTTGTACAAGGTTATTGATATAGATATTTATGGAATTAACTTAGGGGCATTGTGGTTCTGATGATAAATCTACAATAAGAAAGATCATGGGTATGGAATGTAGAGATCCTGGTAAAGTTCCAGTTGTTTTGCTGAGTTCTTGTGTAACCCTGAGTAAGTTACTTATGAGGTCTCTGGGTCTCAGTTTCTCTCCCTTTAAAAAAAAAATTTTTTTAATTAACATACAATGTATTATTTGCCCCAGGGGTACAGGTCTGTCACTGGTCAGGCTTGCATAATTCACAGCACTCACCATAGCACATACACTCCCCAATGTCCATAACCCAACCACCCTCTCCTTGCCCCCTTCCCTCTGGTAACCCTCTGTTTTATGAGATTAAGAGTCTCTTATGGTTTGTCTCCCTTCCAATCCCATCTCGTTTCATTATTTCCTTTCCTACCCCACAAACCCCCAACTCTGCCTCTCAAATTCCTCATATCAGAGAGATCATATGATAATTGTCTTTCTCTGACTGACTTATTTTGCTCAGCCTAATATCCTCTAGTTCCATCCACGTCATTGTAAATGGCAAGATTTCATTTCTTTTGATGGCTACATAGTATTCCATTGTGTGTGTGTGTGTGTGTGTGTGTGTGTGTGTGTGTGTGTGTATATATATATATATATATATATATCACATCTTCTTTATCCATTCATCTGCTGATGGACATCTAGGTACTCTCCATAGTTTGGCTATTGTGGACATTGCTGCTATAAACATTCGGGTGCATGTGCCCCTTAGGATCCCTACATTTGTATCTTTAGGTTAAATACCCAGTAGTGTAATTGCTGGGTCATAGGGTAACTCTATTTTCAACTTTTTGAGGCACCTCCATGCTGTTTTCCAGAGTGGCTGCACCAGCTTGCATTCCCACCAACAGTGTAGAGAGTTCCCCTTTTTCTGCATCCTCGCCAGCATCTGTCATTTCCTGACTTGTTAATTTTAGCCATTCTGATGGGTGTGAGGTGATATCTCGTTGAGGTTTTGATTTGTATTTCTGTGATGCCAAGTGATGTGAAGCACTTCTTCATGTGTCTGTTGGCCATCTTCATGTTTATTCGCCATGTCTTCTTTGCAGAAATGTTTGTTCATGTCCTCTGTACGTTCCCTGATTGGATTATTTGTTCTTTGGGTGTTGAGTTTGATAAGTTCTTTATAGATTTTGGATACTAGCCCTTTACTGAGATGTCGTTTGCAAATATCTTCTCCCATTCTGTCAGTTGTCTTTTGGTTTTGTTGACTGTTTCCTTTGCTGTACAAAAGATTTGATCTTGATGAAGTCCCAATAGTTCATTCTTACCCTTGCTTCCCTTGCCTTTGGTGATGTTTGTAGGAAGTAGTTGCTGTGGCTGAGGTTGAAGAGGTTGCTGCCTGTGTTCTCCTCAAGGATTTTGATGGATTCCTTTCTCACATTGAAGTCCTTTATCCATTTTGAGTCTCTTTTTGTCTGTGGTGTAAGGAAATAGTCCACTTTCATTCTTCTATATGTGGCTGTCCAATTTGTTAAAGAGACTGTCTTTTTTCCATTGGAAATTCTTTAGTTAAAGATTAGTTGACCATTGAGTTGAGGTCTATTTCTGGGCTCTCTATTCTGTTCCATTGATTTATATGTCCATTTTTGTGCCAGTACCATACTGTCTTGATGATGATAGCTTTGTAATAGAGCTTGAAGTCTGGAATTGTGATGCCACCAACTTTGGCTTTCTCTTTCAACATTCCTCTGACTATTTGGGGTCTTTTCTGGTTCTGTATAAATTTTAGGATTATTTGTTCCATTTCTTTGAAAAAAAATTGATGGTATTTTGATAGGGATTGCGTTAAACAATTCTTTAGGTAACATAGACATTTTCACAATATTTGTTCTTCCAACCCATGAGTATGAACGTTTATCCATTTCTTTGTGTCTTCCTCAATTTTTTTCATGAGTACTTTATAGTTTTCTGAGTACAGATTCTTTGCCTCTTTGGTTAGCTTTATTCCTATGCATCTTATGGTTTTGGGTGCAATTGTAAATGGGATCGGCTCCTTAATTCCTCTTTCTTGTGTCTTGCTATTGGTGGATAGAAGTGCAACTGATTTCTGTGCATTGATTTTATATCCTGACACTTTGCTGAATTCCTATATGACTTCAAGCAGTTTTGGAGTTGAGTCCTTTGGGTTTTCCACATAAAGTATCATATCATTTTCAAAGAGTGAGAGTTTGACTTCTTCTTTGCCGATTTGGATGCCTTTTATTTCTTTTTGTTGTTTGATTGCTGAGGCTAGGACTTCTAGTACTATGTTGAATAGCAGTGGTGATACTGGACATCCCTGCCGTGTTCCTGACCTTAGCGGAAAAGCTCTCAGTTTTTCTCCATTGAGGATGATATTTGCTATGGGTTTTTCATAGATGGCTTTGAGGATATGGAGCTATATACACTCTATCCCTACACTTTGAAGAGTTTTGATCAAGAAAGGATGCTGTATTTTGTCAAATTTTCAGCATCTATTGAGAGTATCATATGGTTCTTGTTTTTTCTTTTATTAATGTGTTGTATCACATTGATTGATTTGGGGATGTTTAACTGAACTTGCAGCCCTGGAATAAATTCCATTTGGTCGTGGTGAATAATTCTTTTAATGTACTGTTGGATCCTACTGGCTAGTATTTTGGTGAGAATTGTCACATCTGTGTTCATCAAAGATATTGATCTGTAATTCTTTTTTGATGGGGTCTTTTTCTGGTTTTGGGATCAAGGTCATGCTGTCCTCATAAAATGAATTTGGAAGTTTTCCTTCCATTTCTATTTTTGGAACAGTTTCAGGAGAATAGATATTAATTCTTCCTTAAATGTTTGGTAGAATTCCCCTTGGAAGCCATCTAGCCCTGGGATCTTGTTTATTGGGAAATTTTTGATGAATGCTTCAATGTCCTTACTGGTTATGGGTCTGTTCAGGTTTTCTATTTCTTCCTGGTTCAGTTTTGGTAGTTTATATGTCTCTAGGAATGCATCCATTTCTTCCAGATTGTCAAATTTGCTGGTGTATAGTTGCTTATAATATGTTCTTACAATTGTTTGTATTTCTTCAGTGTTGGTTGTGATCCCTCCTCATTCATTCATGATTTTATTTATTTGGGTCTTTTGTCTTTTCTTTTTGATAAGTCTGACCAGGGGTTTATCAGTCTTATTAATTCTTTCAAAGAACCAGCTCCTAATTTCATTGATTTGTTCTACTGTTTTTATTTATTTATCTTATTTGGTTTCTATTTCATTGATTTCTGCACTGATCTTTATTATTTCTCTTCTCCTGCTGGGTTTAGGCTTTCTTTGTTGTTCTTTCTCCAGCTGCGTTAGGTGTAGGGTTAGGTTGGGTACTTGAGACCTTTCTTGTTTCTTGAGAAAGGCTTGTATTGCTATATACTTCCCTCTCAGGACTGGCTTTGCTATGTCCCACAGATTTTGAACAGTTGTGTTTTGATTATCATTTGTTTCCATGAACTGTTTCAATTCTTATTTAATTTCCTGGTTGACCCATTCATTCTTTAGTAGGATGTTCTTTAGCCTCCATGTATTTGAGTTGTTTCCATCTTTCCTCTTGTGATTGAGTTCTAGCTTCAGAACTTTGTGGTCTCAAAATATGCAGGGATCCCAATCTTTTGGTACTGATTGGGACCTGATTTGTGAACCAGGATGTGATCTATTCTGGAGAATGTTCCATGTGCACTAGAGAAGAATATGTATTCTGTTGCTTTGGGATGGAATGTTCTGAATATATCTGTGATGTCCATCTGGTCCAGTGTGTCACTTAAGGACTTTATTTCCTTGTTGATCTTTTGCTTGGATGACTTGTCCATTTCAGTAAGGGGGTGTTAAAGTCCCCTACTATTATTGTATTGTTGTCAATGTGTCTCTTTGATTTTGTTATCAGCTGGTTTATGTAGTTGGCTACTCCCATGTTAGGGGAATAGATATTTAAAATTGTTAGATCTTCTTGCTGGACAGACCTTTTGAGTATGATATAGTGTCCTTCCTCATCTCTTATTATAGTCTTTGGCTTAAAATCTAATTTATCTGATATTAGGATTGCCACCTCAGCTTTCTTTTGATGTCCATTAGCATGGTAAATTGTTTTCCACAGCCTCACTTTAAATCTGGAGGTGTCTTTAGGTCTAAAATGAGTTTCTTTTAGATAGCATATTAATGGCTTTTTTTTTTTTCTATCCATTCTGATACTCTATGTCTTTTGATTGGGGCATTTAACCCATTTACATTTAGGGTAACTATTGAAATATATGAATTTAATGCCATTGTATTGCCTGTAAGGTGACTATTACTGTATATTGTCTCTGTTCCTTTCTGGTGTTCTCCTTTTAGGCTCTCTCTTTGCTTAGAGGACCCCTTTCAATATTTCCTGTTAAGCTGGTTTGGTGTTTGCAAATTATTTTAATTTTTATTTGTCCTGGAAACTTTGTCTCTCTCCTTCTACTTTCAATGATAGCCTAGCTGGATATAGTATTATTGGCTGCATGCCTTTTCTCATTTAGTTCTCTGAATATAGCATGCCAGTTCTTTCTGGCTTGCCAGGTCTTTGTGGATAAGTCTGCTGCCAGTCTAATTTTTTTACCATTGTATGTTACAAACTTCTTGTCCTGAGCTGCTGTCAGCATTTTCTCTTTGTCACTAAGACTTATAAGTTTTACTCTTGTATGATGGGGTGTGGACCTATTTTTATTGATTTTGAGGGGACTTCTCTGTGCCTCCTGGATTTTGGTGCTTGTTCCCTTTGCCATATTAGAGAAATTCTCCACTATAATTTGCTCCAATATACCTTCTCCCCCCACTTTCTTCTTTTTCTGAAATCCTAATTATTGTAATATTGTTTCATCTTACGGTATCACTTATCTCTTGAATTCTCCTCTCACGGTCTAGTAGTTGTTTGTTTCTCTGTTGCTCAGCTTCTTTATTCTCCATCATTTGGTCTTCTATATCACTAATACTCTCTTCTGCCTTATTTATCCTAGCAGTAAGAGCCTCCATTTTTGATACCATGTCATTAATAGCTTTTTTTATTTCAGCTTGTTTAGATTTTAGTTCTTGTATTTCTCCAGGAAGGGCTTTTATTTCTCCAGACAGTGTTTCTCTAGTACCTCCATGCCTTTTTTGAGCCTAACTAGCACCTTGAGAATTGTCATTATGAACTCTAGATCTGACATACTACCAATGTCCATATTGGTTAGGTCCCTAGCCTTTGGTACTGCCTCTTGTTCTTCTTTTTTTTTTGTGTGTGTGTGTGTGGTGAGTTTTTCTGCCTTGTAATTTTTTCCAGATAAGAATATATGAAGAAGAGAATAAAATTCTAAAAGGGTGGTAAAGCCCCAGAAAAATGTATGTTAATCAAATCAGAAGAGACCCCAAACTGAGGGGAGAAAAAAGGGGGTAAGAAGAAATTTTTAAAAATTAAAAAATATATATATGTGATATATATATATATTATATATATAGACTGATATATATTATATATAGACTGGTACATAGAACAGAGCTACCCATTTGATTTTGGGTGTATTTTGGTCTTTTAGAAGAACTACCTCTCAAAATTTTAAAGAAAGAAACACACACACACACACACACACACACACATATATATATACACACCAAAATAAGAGTAAACACGATGAAGGGATGGAATATGACTGTAAAGATGAAAAGTTTTAAAAAATTCTATAAAAGGAATTGATGAGTTGGTTGGAAAAAGAAAGTGGAGAGAATTTGCTCAGGCTGGAGACTAGAAAAAGCCCTGTGCTAGATTTAGGGTATTTTGATCTATTGGAAGAAATTGTATCCCAAAATTATTTATAAGAAAAAACCCTATATGGGGTGCCTGGGTGGCTCAGTGGGTTAAAGCCTCTGCCTTTGGCTCAGGTCATGATCCCATGGTCCTGGGATCAAGCCCCGCATCGGGCTCTCTGCTCAGCAAGGAGCCTGCTTCCTCCTCTTTCTCTCTGCCTACTTATGATCTCTTTCTGTCAAATAAATAAATAAAATCCTAAAAAAAAAAATGAAAACCCTATATATATACAAAAAATAAAGTTAGATACAATGAAAGATAAAATATGACTGTAATAAGGTTTTTATTTTTTTTTAATGAAAGGTATTGTTAAGATAAACTAGTTAAAAAATGTTAAAAGAGGAAAGAGGAAAAGTTAAAAAAATAGAATAAGAAAAATATAAAATTAAAAAAAAAATTAATTAACTTTGTAAGATTAAAGGATCATGGGGAGAAAGCCATGAATTCTATGCTTTGCTTTCCCCTCTGGAATTCCGCTATTCTCCTTGATCAGTGAGCTTGGTCTTGGCTGGATGTTCCTGCTGATCTTCTGCGGGAGGGGCCTGTTGTAGTGATCCTCAAATTCCTTTGCCTGAGACAGAATTGCACTGCCCTTTCCAGGGGCTGGGCTAACTAATCTCTTCCAGTTCGTGCTCTTGGAGCTTCTGTTTCCTGAATGCTTTCTGTAGATCTCTGGATGATTGGAATGAAAATGGCAGCCTCCTAGTCTCCAGCCCAGAGATGCTGAAAGCTTGGGGCCCCACTCCTCAGTGTACCTTGGAGAAAAGCGCTCAATCACTCCCTTCTCCCTAATCTCTGGCTGAGCTCTGAGCTTACCCAGCCTGTGACCAAGCATTTCTGGTGCACAGCCCTGTTTGGAGTCTCCAAACCCAGCAGATTCCTTCCTCCAGAGAAGTAAGGTGAGTTTCCCCATTTCTGCCACTTGTGGGGTCCTTGCTCGAAGAGTAGTGGTCTGACTGTGCTGCGGATCACAGTTTAAGGTAACCCTGAGCTGAGAGCTCACTCCTCAGCTCTATCTCTGTAGTTGGCTTCCCCCCTCTGATACCTGCAAGATCTGCCGATCCTTCTGTGACCCCACGGGAACCTGAGACTACCCTGTCTCTGCAAGGGTTCCACCCCTACTTAGCCTCTGGAGTGCTGTCCCTCAGTGGAGTAGACTTCTAAATGCTCTGATTTTGTGCTCTGCTGCTCCATCACTTGCCATGAACCAGTCCTCCCCCCATGGTCTATGTTCCTGTCACTTTGGATTCGCTTCTCTGCACATCCTACCTTTCAGTAAGTGGTCGATTTTCTGTTCCTAGAATTGCTGTTCTTTTTCTCTTTGATATCCTGTTGGGTTTGTAGGTGTTTGGAATGATTTGATAATTATCTAGCTGAACTCCTGCCACCTGATATCATCTCAGTCTGCTACTTCTCTGCCATCTTGACTCCAGTTCCTGGGTCTCAGTTTCTTTATCTCTAAAACAGGACCATGGGATTCAATCTCCCTGTATCTTTTCACTCCTGTGAGTCAGTTTAACGAGTGTTCCTCGAATTAACTTTTGCTCTTTAACATTTGCTTACCATGCCTACAACAGGGATTCCTGGCCCCTTTGTAGAGTTTCTTTCATTCTCTGTGTTTGGATAACATCATGTAGTGTGTGTGTGTGTGTGTGTGTGTGTGTGTGTCTGAGAAACAGAAAGCAAGATTAAAATAGATTCAGAAAACAATCAGAATCATGATACTTTAGCAGAGATTGATGAAAAGAATGTCTGGTATCACTGAAATTCTCAGCAGATATATCAATGCATCTGAGGCTAACTAACAAATGAGTGTCTTTCTTACCAGGCAGACACATTTCTAAAGAATTAACTCTCTTAATGTGAATATATGTAATGGAACTATAAATCTAAATACAATTAAAGTTCTGAAGAAGTGGGGAAATAGTAGGTCACTCATAATAGAGTTTGCCAGTAGCAGTAGTTCTCAGATCCCATTCTCCCTGTGTACAGGAGTCTGATTTGATTTCCATCTGCCAACCCCTCCTCAAGGTACAGCCATAGTCCTCTTGCTAAATATTATAGGATCCTAGAGACATGAAGAAGTAGAGATCATGACTGCATTCCTTTTTCCTAATGGATTTTGGTACATACAGTTTATAAATGACCAGCAAGAATTTGTTGTTCAGGTTTACTTTCCTTTTGGAATTCTGTAATTATTTAAAAATATTAACCATAAATCCCTTGCTATTTCCTTAAATTATTCGTTTGGTTTTGTGAGGCTCAAATGTATGCCAGAAATCACTTTTATACTTGATTTGGAGACTGCAGACCATACTTACACTTCAACATGGAAAAAGAGTATGCAAAATTTGGCTTTGACATTGCCCAAAATGTGGTATCCTGAATCATCATATTTTTCTGTATGTCATAAAGTGTGTCTAATAATAGGAAAGGATGAGTATCTTCACACAAAATGTAATGCTTATATTAACATCTGTCAACAATTTTGTGAGAATATTGCCAAAATATAACATTTATTTTGGCATGTAGTTCCATTTTGCTTTTGTGAGTGTTTTTTTTTTATTTTATGGCCATTAACATAGCATAAAAAATGTCTTTCAGATGTTAAAAATCAATTATTTCCCAAATGCCCCAGTAGTTATTAGGGCAGACTAATGCAAAGTGCTGTAAGAGTAATGTCCAAATAAAATGTGATAAGTGAACAATTCAGTTCACCACAGGAATAAGATTGACCTGACTTTGGTATCTTTGTGGGAAACAGGGGAGTAAAGTCAACATATGCAACAAAAGAAAAATATACAAGTGCATGTTTTGTTGAACAATCAGGCAGGTGCTTTGGTGATACTATTTTCAGTGCAATGATCAAGCCTCCCTAAGTTAGAGTTAAGACCAAAACTGTTTGCACTCAGTTTCTATCTACAGTTGTGTAGCTGGTTTATAATGATGATCAATGCAAGACAAGCTTGAGGATGGACATTTCTGTAATAAACAGTCTTGTGAGAGAATATTCATTAAAAAAATTCAAGTATTAACCTTTTGGACTATGGCATTTGGCAAGTTTTAGCAACCTTTATATTAGTAATCATGAAAGGTTATTTGTTTTCTAGAATTTTGAATTCCAGTGCCTCAAAATACTTGAGAGAAAGCTGTCAAATAAATTTAATCACTGGTATGTAACAGAATCAGTATAGCCCTGGGATGTGGGCATAGAGGGAAGTGGGTCTGGTTTCATGGGCGTGAGATCTGTGCAGTCACATAAGGCCTCATCCTTAGTAGAGATCCACATTAAATGCTTGTTCTGAAACAAGCTCCCACAATTTTGAAATTTATGCATTTTCACTTAACAATAGATCCTACAAATTATGTAATTAATATACAAATTATGTAATGGGTCTTCAGGGTAGTAGCAGAGGAAGAACATGACTTCACAATTCCAAACCTTCTCATCTAGATTTGGGGAGTGATTCTTTAACTGCTTTCTTCCTAATAGTGTTGCTTTATTTCTATCCTTTTTTGCCCTATCCCTGCCTTCATTCTGATTTGGAAGACAGAACCTCCACAATGTTAAGTCCTCCATAAAGGCTCAAACATCCTCCATGTTTGACATCAGGTTTCTCTAGAAGTGACCATACATATAAGTTGTGGGACAACATCTATGTTGCTGGACATCTATGCCATGACTCACCTTCTCATCTCATCTGGTTATTCAGTCTTTCAGCTCTAACACTATATTGGGTATGCTTCATGCTATGGATATTGTGGTGAAAAAAGCGATTTGGTTCCTGTTGTCCTAAGCTTACAGTTTAGAAGGATATATAATCAAGCCAAGGGCCAAGTAAAGGAAATGATGATGGTGATAGAACAGGACCCACAGGAACACAGAGGAGGAACACCTAAGAAAGTGAACCTAAACAAAGATCTAAGACCTAAGCGTGGATAGATAATTTTTCACATAAGGGGAAAGCAGAGAACATTCTAGAAAGGGAACAGCATGAACCAAAGCCTGGAAGTGAAAGGCTGCCATCTTCAGGAGAATTTCTCTCATGGACAATTATACTGGCTGTATTCAAAGTAGGATCAGCCAGAGATTCTTTTCAGGGGATTTCACAGTTGTGAAGTGGTTTAGGTTGAAGGCTATCATAAAAGGGTCTGCCTCTACTGTAACCAGATTTTTATTCACAAGGTCCATGTAACATATGTCTGAACCAGAACAGGTTTTAGTATGTAATGCCCAGGAATACATTGAAGATTCCAGGTAGGTGCTTGGAGGCCAAAATAGTTGCTGAGTAGAGGGAAAAAAGTGATATAAATTGATAATCAAATTTAAATATCATTATGTTCATTCCCATCCATATGCTAAAGCTCTAACCCCAATATGATGGTATTAGGAATTGGGACATTTGGGAGGTAATTTTAGGTCTGGGGTGGTGGTGGGGTCCCCATGATGGGGTTAGTACTCCTGTAAGAGGAGGAGTTCTCTTTCTATCTTTACATGTACCCACAGAAATGCTCTTGTGGGCATATTGAGAAGGTGGTTGTCTATAAATCAGGAGGGTTTCTGGTGCACCTGGTGGAAAGAGAGAGAAAGAAAGAGCAGCAAGAGATTAAGTCTGAGAGCTGTGCAGGGGCCAGAACACGGACATAGTCTTGTAAGTCCTGGCAAGGACTTTACATAGTTTATAAAGGGTAATGTGAAGACATAGCGGGGTTTTAATCAGGATTGTGATGAGATCTAACTGTGGTTTTAAAAGCACCATTGCAAAAGCCCGAGCAAGTGATGGTGGCTTGAATGAGGGTTGCCATGGGAGAAATGGACCTACTCATGTGGATACGGTGAAGGGAAAGCAAAGTGTTAAAGAAGGCAAAACAAAGGTACAAAGATAAGCCCAGAGTATAGGTTGTAAATAGGACTTATTTTGATAAGCAGCTCTTGAGACCAGAGCTGAAAGGCTAACCTAGAAACAGATACCATCAACCTCTGAGGAGAGACGTCCAGAAAGTCACAGTGTGACAGGAGGATTAGTTCTTTGCATTTCCAGAGTTCAGAAAGGTAATGTCAGCCACACTGATGCCTCAGCAGACAGCAGAGTCATTTCTGCTCACTGTTTGGAATCCAACATTGCAGGTCATTCTTCCAGCTGAGGTGGGAAGTCCTTTAATTTATACTTGGTTAGCTTGATCTTCCAAAAACATGGAAGCAAATTAAGGACATAACCATTGAAGACTCCAAAAAGATGGAGGAGAGGTTGCCACAAAGATCCTACAAAACTGTTGTGTTTGAATAAGCAAGTATTTGAGGGTTTGGTAGGTAATTTGATGGGCTGAGTTCATTTCTGCTTCTCCTGAGTTCACTGGAATAGTCCAGGTACTTGGGGGACAACATTGTTCATGTGTCCATATTGCCTCCAGGGGGCACTTTACTACAGGGCTGGGCTTTTTATTTTCCTGCTCATATGCTCTAATCGCCTCTAATAGCAGTCTCCATCTTGGGATTTAGACCATTAACTTTATATGGTATATTTAAAAAGCAATTCCAACAAAAAGATATTAGCCATTAAAATAACTTCTTCATTAGTAAATAGATACATTTAGAACTGCATTTGATTCCCATCTATGAAAATAAAAGTGCATGATTTTGTTTTGTTTTGTTTTTAAAAGTTCTAAAAAAAAGAGGCATCTATACTATCCCTTTCCTTCTTTATCCATAAATGTTTACTAATATTACATCTATTAATCCAGGTGTAGAATATTGGTAAAAATAAGATGAGTTGCTAAGCAACATATATGTATATTATACATCCTTCCTTTAGTTCTAAATGACAGGGAATAAACTAGAAGGGACTTTATTTATACATAACTGGAAGATCCAGGGCATGTATTTTCTCTAACTCAGATTGCATTCCTTGTCTTGGCTTCATTTGCAAACCATTATCCCCTCATGGTGACAAAATGACTATAGCAGCACTGGCCTTATGGCCCCTCAGGTTCAAATCCTATTTTCAGCAGTCTGGGAAAAATATTATTGCCTATCATTGCTTCTGGCTGTGTCCTTCTCTGAAACACCCTTTGTATCAAGGAGAATAAAGTGCCTTGATTTAATCCATTCTTTTCCAGCTTTTGAAGAAAGGTTTGAATCCATCCTATCCAACCAAATATGCAACCTAGGAGTAGGGCACGGATGGTTTCCCAGTAGGAAATTGGTGTGTGGGTACAAGAATACATAGCGAATACATGTGAGGAACCAGAATACATATTTGCCCATTGCCCTGGATCAGACCCTTAACAGTGATATAAGCAGGGAAATTGCCATGTTGGGTATCTAAAAATTTGTCAAGAAAAGCTACTGGGCACAACACCATATTTCCCTCAAGGTTAACAAATTATACAGGGAGCTTCCCAGTAGTTTCTGGACATCCTGTACTGGAGGCAGTGCCAGATTCAAAGAGGGGAGAAAGGGTTCCTTAATACCATTTCATCTTCTTAATATATACCATCTCATCAACTACTTACAAATATTTTATCATTAGTCTTATTTTTCAGGTGAGGAAACTGAGCCTCAGGCAGATTAAGGAACTTGTCTTAAGTTCACATAACTAAAGTGTAGTTTGTGTCTGAACCCAGATCTTTCAGAGTAGAAAGCTGGATGCCACTGCCCTAGCCAGATACAACTCTTCCACTAATTCACTCATTGAGTCAAGCAATTGACTTTACTTTTTTCCTTCTTTTCCAAATTTGAATTTTGTGGTATTTAAGATGTAGACGTTATATATGTTATAATGTCAACTTGAACACTTTTAAAGATGCTCAACCAGAAAATCATTAGTTTCTCTCTAACTTTTCATTCTCCAGATATGTAGTGAATATCTATTATATGCAAGGGGACCAGTGCAGTGTGAAATGGTTAGGCTACATCATTTTGGGATAGTTTTGTGATAAGAGTAAGAGGGAACATGCAGTCTTCCCTTTTTCCTGGCACACCTTCACAGTCCAACCCGATCTTGAACCCTCAGAAGAAATTTTGAATGGTAGAGTTCAACAAGGTTAAATATCTCCCCTTGAGATCTCCTTCCAGTAAGCAACAGCCTGGTAGCTGCAACAATCACACCAGATTTTGTTTCCAGAGTTTACATTGTTTTCCTGTCTTCTGGATTGTGTTGCCTTTGTGAGTAGTCCATTAGTACTTCAGTGCAGAACATAACATAAATGCATATTAGGTGTCAGTAAGTATTTCTTGAATTAAATTAACTGCCCTATTAGAGTAATTGACCATAATTATTTGGTATGGCAATACCACTAAATAATTAACCACTGACAAAATTTATAGGAAACATTATATTTTTTAAAAAATATGCATTCGATATTCATTTGATACCTACATACACATGTATAACCTAATATATGACTTATACATATGGAACAGATGATATCACACACTTATACACATTATTTTAGATACATGTATACATGTAAATTTTTCTGATTCATGACATTTAAGGTTTTTTGGGTTTTGTCTGTGAACAACTCCTATAGCCCAAAACCTTTTCTGGAATTTAAATTCCCATATCAGCATTTTATGAAACCATAAAATATGAACAGTTTGCCTTCTGACCTCTACCCCTTCTGACATCCTCCCTGCTATATGACATTAAAAACAAACACACGTGTGAAATGAATTATATTTAAACTTCTGGACAACATTTTTTAGCAAGTCACAAAAAGATGTATTTTGCAAAAAATGATTTAGTTCTAGAAAGCTGAGCTGACATGTACCAATTGGTAGTTTAAAGAAAAAAAAAAGACCTACTATTTGTTGTCAGACTCTTCATTTAGGGTACCTGGATGGCTCAGTTGGTTAAGCATCTGCCTTCGGCTTAAGTCATGATCTCAGGGTCCTGGGATTAAACTTCACTATGGGCTCCCTGTTCAGCAGGGAGTCTGCTTCTCCCTCTCCCTTCCCCCCCTCCCCCACCCCCCAGCTTGTGCTTGCTTGCATTCTCCCTCTTTCTCTCAAATAAAGAAATGAAATCTTTTAAAGAAACTCTTTATTTAACTTAAAGTAGGTTTACAAAAGGATATTGGGAAAGACTCAAGAGTTGTAAATCTTTAATTTCCATTTTCAAAACCTTAGAATAATGCATAATTCTTTATGACTCATGATTTCTTAAACATATAACATGCCCTTCTTGATTATGGTTTCTATCAGTTTTTTTTTTTTCATACCAGAAGTGTAATTATGGCAAGAAAGCTAACTAGTATACATTCCAAGCTTGCTGTCCCTCTGACTTAATGCTTCCTGAGGCCATTCTTTCTCTCTCTGCCGTATGACACTTTTACTCTACTGAAAGATCTAATTTCTACCCCCTAGCCTATTCTTCGCATCATCTGGTCCATTTTCTATTTCAATGAAACAACAGGATAAATGACCTCATTTGGTTTTTTCTACTACCTACAAGATTTTTTTTTTAATGTGATGGAATGTGGGAGTTTTACTGTTTGCAATAACCAAAGAGCTGTAGATAAGAGACAATAAATGACTTGTCTGAAGTTGTGGAACTCAAGGGTGCGCAGGTTCAGCAGGATTTCAGAAACAGCAAAGAGTTAAGCAAGTGAATCCTGTGGACTCTCGAAAAAAGCTTCTCTAATCAGTGACAGTAGAACGTGGTGGTTAGGAACACAGGCTTTGGACTCAACCATCCTTGGGATTGAATCCCTGCCTTCTCTCTGCTTAGCTCTGTCATTCTTGGGCTAGTTAACTTCCTGTGCTCACTAGTACCCATCTGCAAAGCAATGGTGACATTCCTGAGCTTTTAGGCAAAGATTTTATGTGGTAATGCCTGGTGCATACTAAGCAATGAATAAAGAATGGTTAAGGCGATAGGATAATGTTGTTGTGTCCTCTTGTGCTTCCATAAGCATTGATAAGCATTGATAAAGTAAGAGTGCCTGCATGGGATTTGATAGCTTGGAAACATAGGGGCCAAAATTTCTAATTTTGGCCAATTAGAAATGTTTAAATAAACTGTACATGATCTCTCCTGCATGTCACCTTGCCTGCAATTCATGTAGGTAGCCTTCTGTACCTGGTGATTGCTGCCCTGGCCATGGCTTATGTTACTGCCAATTTCCTTCTAGATATTCCTGGAATCAACTACTTCTCCATTTTTACTGCCCGTACCCCAGTTTAAAACATAATCATTTTTCACTGTTTTGACTTTACCAACCTCTTAGATATCCTTCTTTTAGTATTATTTCCTCAATGTATTAACTGTATTTGAACCACAGCAATCTGTGTGAGGTACAGTTCAGGTGATGTGACCGTCTAGGTAAAGCCCTTTCACAGCACCCCAGTATGCCTCAGAAAAGAGTGATTGTCCCACCATGATTTGGCTTTTTTTTTTTTTCACCTCCTCCTCTGTGTCCTTCAAGACAGGCTCTACAGAGGAGGAAACTGAGGGCCAGAGAGGTTAAATAATTAATCTGAGCTTATACAACTAGAGAGTGACAGAACCAGGACTCCACCCCCAGAATTCTCTGCTCTGTAGTCCAGATTTGCAGTTATTACAGAGATCAGGGATCAGCAAACTATAGCCTATGGGCCAAATTCATTCCACTGCCATTTTTCACAAGTAAAGCTTTATTGGACTGCAGTCATGACCACTCATTTATATATTTTCTGTGGCTCCTTTCATGCTGAAGGGCAAAGTTGAGTAGTTACAACAGAGACCATCTGGGCCACAAAGTCTATAACATTCACTCTTTGGCCCTTTACAGAAAAAGTTTGCCAGCCCCTGGCGTAGATTATACTTGGATTCAAAAGAGTAAAAATGATAGATTCCAGAATGTTCACAGTGAGAAACTAACGCTGTGATCAGAGTCTTTTGCCACTTTAATGAAAGTGGATGAAATGTTGCCTTAACAAGTAGAAGAATCACTCAAACACTAGGACCTGAATCTACTAGGGGATTTTAATTACCTAGATATCTATTGGGAAAACAGCTTGACAGGATACAGATTGTCCAATCAATTATTTTTAAAGGGTTGCTGACAGTGCTTAATGTGAGAGAGGTAGGAAGCTAAAGAGATGGCAGGCCTCCTCTACTGATTGTACCCAACAAAGAACAGACGATTGCAAACAAAATGGGATGTGTCATTTGTAAGAGGCAGAGGCTGGGAAATAAATGGCAGAATTCACAACACTGAGGTAGGGGATTAGGAAAAGCAGCTGAACAAAGAATATGAATTTTAAAAGAAAGTAAACTTGAGTACAAAATGCTCTGAGCCCGAAATGACTGGATATTTGCATAAATACGTGCACAATCACCTGATGAATCCACTCAGGAAGTTTTGCCATTGGCCTGCGTAGAGAGAAAAAATTGGAATACTCAATCATTCAGAAAAATTGACCAGTTGTTTAAGTTAAACATGCCAGAATTCCAGAAAGAGATTAGCACTGGTAATACTGCTCAAAAAGGCAGAACACTTCTAGTTCTTAGAGAGGCGTTTTGCTGTTGGGAGATGAGTGCAGAGAGACAACAAGCACCGGTTGTGATAATGTGTTGGCTGAGAGCAGAAATTAACTATGCAGAATGTGCCAGGAGCATGATGGCGGGTAAGCCTTTGACTTGGATGTGGTTCCCCTTCCAAAGAGCTCAAAGTATGGACAATTAGGAAATGACATTCCAGGAGCCTGAGGCAATAGTGCAGTTTCCAGCCCCCATCATTTAATTTGGTTCCAGGGAATGAGTTCTGTGCCCTGAGCTTATGTGCCTGATGCCTGTGTGCAGTGGTATCCAAAGAGAGGTGAGAAAGAACTTGTGATCGGCCTGTTCTTTCAGATGAAGAAATGGAATAAGGATTCATGATTGAATTAATTTGTGTGAAGGGACTGCTGGCTGCCCTGTATCAGAACTGGGAACACCAGGATGAATAAGGACTTGTGTGGGGGAGAAGATTCAAAATCACATTGTCACCAGGCACCTTGATGAACCAATTCTAATACAAGAGACAGTGCCCAGGTCAGAAGCTGTGTGAGGGTTAAGAGAGAAGCAGGCTGAAGAGGGTTAAGTGGAAGCAAGCTGAAGAGGTTTGGAAATAGGCTGATAATGTGTGTGACCAGATTCCCGTTGTCCTCAAAGTAACTTGTTTTTTGTTTTTTGTTTTTTTTTTTTTTAGATTTTTTATTTATTTGATAGAGAGAGATCACAAGCAGGCAGAGAGAGAGAAGGAAGCAGGCTCCCGGGTGAGCAGAGAGCCCGATGCGGGGCTCGATCCCAGGACCCTGGGATCATGACCCGAGCTGAAAGCAGCGGCCTAACCCACTGAGCCACCCAGGCGCCGGAGGAATGTTTCCACATATTTTGAAGTAAACTCAAAAGCAGGATAGCAACCCAGTATTGTGGGTATTTTTTTTTTTTTTTTGCCTTTATGCAGTCTATGCAAAAGATGAAAAGATGAGCATGTCAGTGTGGTCTGATTCTCCCTTCTGTGAGGGGGCTGCATGTGTCTGAATGCACAGGCAAGGGGTGCTTCCATC
The DNA here is from genome assembly GCF_020171115.1 of Neogale vison. Taxonomy (NCBI): domain Eukaryota; kingdom Metazoa; phylum Chordata; class Mammalia; order Carnivora; family Mustelidae; genus Neogale; species Neogale vison. Next base: position 40,321,571 of record NC_058098.1, read on the forward strand.
ACTCCCTCCCCTGTGCTTTCCCACAGTTTTCCAACTCTCGAGTTTGAGAGGCAGATTTACTTCCCTAGCACTGAGAGCCAGTTCCACGGCTGGCATGAATGCTCCAACTTCCTTGTCTTTATCGTTAGTATCTCTCATGACTCTAACAACATGTACCTTTCACTGAGTGCTGACTACGTACCAGCCACTGTGTTCGGCACCTACATCCATTGCTCATTTAAATTTCACAATAATCCTATGGAGTAGGTGTCATTTTACCTAATTTTCAGAAGATCAGTTGAGTCATGGAGAATTTATCTTTCCCAAAGTCACTTGGCTGACTTCAGTCTTGCATACTCTAGATATTTTTAACCTCGCTGAGTATCTTCTACTATTTATCTATTTTTTCAATAATTTGATAAAAAAAAAAAAGCTCTGTGGCTGAGGCAAGTGCTTAATAACTATTGCAGAGTTAGACTCTTGGAATATTAGGGTACTAGAGATGGATTCTAAGTTAGGGATATATTCAGTCCTTTCCAGGTCTGTCTGGGTTACAGCAAGACATTTTCCATTTTTATTATGCACTTTGGAAGAGACCAGAGAAATTAAGTGGGCATCACATGCAAATATCACTGCTTTCATGGCAGTTTTATTTTAGAAAGGGCAATTTGTAAAACCTTGAGTGATCATAAGCAAGGGGCAGGGAAAGGCCAGACTTCATAGATAATCCATGATTGGGTGATGTCTGCCATGAGCTGTCTTCAGACTGTCAGATACCAGTTGATATTGGAAGACCTCTACTCAGCCCCTGCCTTGTCCAAGCTCTTGGAAACTCAATGTGACAGTTCCTTCCTTCATTAATATTCATGTTTTGATCAAAGGTCAAAGGGAAAGTTAAACCACAACTCAGAGTCCTAGGGATCAGGATTTGACCATATTGAAACATACATAGCTACCCCTCTGTGGTTCTGTGGATGGAACCTGGCACTGGTGTGAGATCAGGGATATAACCAAATTATTTCATTTCTTTGATGTCCCAGTCTATCCATTGTTTCTGAGAAGCTGGTAGGATTTCTCCCACCTGTAAATTGAAAGAGTGTATCTTATTAATCATTCTATAGTTGTTATTAAGAGAATTCAGAGGTATAAGAGCAAGGGATTAGGTTTAGACATAAAGTGTTGAGGGATGGAGACAGTAAAACTAGGCCACTGGATAGACCTGTTAGAAGTGGCTTAGATGTGGACGCCTGGGTGACTCAGTGGGTTAAGCTTCTGCCTTCGGCTCAGGTCATGATCTCAGGGTCCTGGGATCAAGCCCTGCATCGGGCTGTCTGCTCAACGGGGAGCCTGCTTCCTCCTCTCTCTCTCTGCCTGTCTCTCTGCCTACTTGTGATCTCTCTCTGTCAAATAAACAAATAAAATCTTTAAAAAAAAAAAAAAAGTGGCTTAGATGCTGAGGAGTCTTGATGAAAGTTGTGCTTCTGAAATGGGCAAGTCTTCTGCTTAAATAATGTATTTAGATGGGCGCCTAGGTGGCTCAGTTGGTTAAGCGACTGCCTTCAGCTCAGGTCATGATCCTGGAGTCCCAGGATTGAGTCCCACGTTGGGCTCCCTGCTTAGCAGAAAGTCTGCTTCTCCCTCTGATCTTCTCCCCTCTCATGCTCTCGTTCTCTCATTCTCTCTCTCACATAAATAAATGAAATCTTTTAAAAAATGCATCTAGAATTATAACAACAATATAATTTATAATCAAATAGCAATTTGTATTTTTCAAAGGACTTCCATTGAATAGATAATCTTAGGGGGTGATAGATAAAATAGGGGGTGATGGGGCTATAACACAGAATGAAACAAAGTCCCTGATTTGTGGAATTTACTATCTAGTGGACTCTCTTATTTTATTTCCTTGAGGCCTTTCCAGGTTTCAGATTGTGCTTTCTCACTACTCCATGAGGAAGGTTGATCAGTTCATGCTCATTTAACTGATGAAGAGACACAGCAATGATATCATAGAACTAAACAGCAGAACCAAGCACACTTAACCTCAAAGTTTATCCTCTTAAAAATTTACTGTCATAAAATATTTATAACATAGAATTTATTATTTTAACCATTTTTAAGTGCATGATTCAATAGCATTAAGAACATTTACATTATTGCACAACCATTACCACCAAAGCATCTCTAGACCTTTATCCATCTTCCCAACCTGAAACTCTGTACCTCTTAAAGAACTTTTCTTTCTCCTTTTCCCCTTTCAGCCCTTTGCAACCAATATAACGCTTTCTGGTTTTACGTATTTGACAACTCTAGGTACCTCATATAAGTGGAATAATACAATATTTGTCATTATGTCATTGGATTATTTCATTTAGCCTAATGTCCTCAATGTTCATCTGTGTCACAATTCCCTTCCTTTTCAAGGCTGAATAATATTCCATTGTATGTATACATCATATTTTACTTGTCCATTCAGCTACTGGTAGACACTTGCATTGTTTCTCCCTTTATTTATTTATTTATTTGACACAGAGAGAGAGAGAGAGAGATCACAAGTAGGCAGAGAGACAGCCGGTGGTGGTGGGGGTGGGGGGAAGCAGGCCCCTGCCGAGCAGAGACTCCTATGTGGGGCTCAATCCGAGGACCCTGAGACCATGACCTGAGCGGAAGGCAGAGGCTCAACCCACTAAGCCACCCAGGTGCCCCTTGTTTCTCCCTTTTGTTTGTCATGAATAATGCTGCTATGAACATGGGTGTACAAATGTCCCTTTATCTCTTAGCTTTCAATGCTTTTGGATGTGTACCCAGAAGTGGAATTGCTGGATTATATGGTAATCCTATTTTTAATTTTTTGAGGAAGCACCATACTGTTTTCCATGTGGCTGCACCATTTGACATTCTTGTGCTCCTTAGACAACATCAAAGTTGCCTTTGAATGATGAACAAAAGAGGGAAATAGCGCTGATATTGTAGCAATGCCGAATGCAGCTGATCTGATGCTTCCGTTATCTATCAGTGTAACCCACGTTTCTGTCATATGATTTGTGATGTTTACAAATAACATGTTTCCTTTGCTCCTCAAAAGCGTGTGGGATAAAGGGGCATGTTTAACTTTTCAGTATGCTTTAAATATGATGAAATGTCAGTGTTTTTAAGGTGTCAAAACAAATTACATAATGTCAGCATTTAGAACTCAGCTATTTGCAAAATGAGTTGCTTTTGTTTTCTGCCAGGCACACCATAGGATATTTAACTATGGGCTATGAGAGTTGTGAATTGTGAGTCTAATCTGCCTCAGACTCAGAAAGCCTCATATGCAAAGTGGCACTTGTTTGTCATTGCTTTGTGGTGTTTGCCTGTTTCTGCCATACAAAGGTTCACTGGGGGTTGAACTGAAAATTGTTGATAAGTACTGGGTTGTGAATTTTTGAGGTGTGTTTCTCTATCAATGTCTATGTGTGTGTGTGTGTGTGTTGTATGAAGGGTACATCTCCCCAAATTATCCCATTTGGAGATCTTTTTCCCCCAGTTTGGTGACATAACCTGGGGTGACCCCCAATGAGTCTGGCCCTTGGATAATCTCCCCTCAAGTCCAGGCAGAGCCTGTGACTTGCTGCTGGTCAATGGAATATGGCAGAAGTGATGGGTTGCCATGTGTTTGATTGGATTACATTATGTAAGACTCCTTAGCTGCATGGAGGAGAGATTCTTCTGGCCTTGAAGCTGTCATATTGTGACAGGGCCACATGGCAAGGAAGGGGCAGCCTCAGGAGATAAGAATAATCCTTGACTGACAGCCAGCAAGAAAATGGGACTATCAGTCACTCTACAACTGCAGTGAATTGGATTCTACCACCGAACATGTGAGCTTGGAAGAAGACTGCCAGCTCCAGGAAGGAACACAGCCTGGCTGACACCTTGATTGTAGCCTTGTGAGACCCTTAACAAAGGACCCCATTTCCTGACCCATGGAAACTGGAACATAATAAATGTGATTTTTAAGCTGCTGTATTTGTGGTAATTGGTCACACAGCAATAGAAAACTAATACAATCAGACACACTCTTAGCATTACCTTCCCTTTCCCTGCTTGTTCCTTTTATGTTTATATTGATTTTCTGACTATTTCTTCTAGTGTGGATTCTGCCTGACGGTGCTGTCAATTTAGATGCCCTGGTTTCTCTCAGCCAAAAGGAAGGCACCTGATCCTAACTAGACCAATTGACTCTTTCTCTTTGGGACTCTGAGTCTTTTTTTTTTTTTTTTTTTAAGATATATTTATTTATTTATTTGACACAGAGAGAGAGAGAGAGATCACAAGTAGGCAGAGAGGCAGAGGGAAGCAGGCTCCCGGCCGAGCAGAGAACCCAATGTGGGGCTCGATCCCAGAACCCTGAGATCATGACCCGAGCCAAAGGCAGTGGCTTAACCCACTGAGCCACCCAGATGCCCTTGGGACTCTGAGTCTTGATGAGAGTAACAGACAGGCAGGTCATGTATAAAGCTGATTCATTTCAGGTGCATTAACCTGAAACACTCTTGCTACCAGTTCTTCTAGAGATTCCCTACAGCTTGTCTTTGCCAAAACTGATATGAAAATCTCTTTTTGATGAGCTTCACTAGATTCTTCAAATAAATTTCTCTTCAGCTTAAATTAATCAGAGTCCTGGATTTGAACTGATACATTGACCGCTGTCATAATCTCCTTAAATCTTCTTTTTCTGAGTAGTATGACGGCCTTCTTTCTAAAAGACCATTCCCAGGTGCCTGGATGGCTCAGTCGGTTAAGTGTCTGCCTTCAGGTCATGTCATGATCCCAGGGTTCTGGCATAAAGCCCCGGATCTGGCTCCCTGCTCAACAGGGAATCTCCCTCTCCCTTTAGCCTTCCCCACCCCTGCTCCCCTCCAGTCATACTCTCTCTCTTAGATAAATAAATAAAAATCTTAAAATAAAATAAAAGACTCTTCCCATCACAAGTTGTTCCTGATGTTGTTGCCCCCAAAGCACTCAGGTTTTAAAGAGAATTCTGAATATTGAAATGACAGGATTTTGTAATCAGTAGACTAAAAGGGATACGTGAAAATTGTCAGGATACCTTCTTAATTTTAATCAAGACCAGTTTTGTTGTTTGTTTCTTTGTTTTGGTTACGTCTCATAAAGAAGATACCCAGAAAGGATAAATCATCAAGCTGGATATTGTCTATTGAGATGAAAACCTAACACCCCCCTCCTTGCCCCACCACACACACACTTGGAAAAGGAAGAGTGCAGAATGGCTTCCAGCAATGTGTTATCACATTCTCTCCTTAGAGAGAAAGGAAATATCAGTTGGAGCTGCAGGTTTTTCTCAATCTTCAAAGCTGAGTGTGGAAAGATGTCTGTTTCCGGGACTGAGATATCAAAGACAAAGGAGGCATCTTGAATGAAATGAAAGCTCCAGAATAGAATTAAAAATAAGAATTGAAAAATTGAAAAGTGGAGAGAATTGTAATTCATCATGAGAATTGTGTTTTTTTGATTCACTTCTTTGATATACAGATCTTTCCTTGATGATAAAAGTCTATGTGAAGAAGTGTTATAAAGTTTCTTCCTCTTGCATTTAGTTGTGATGTGTGAATGTTTCAATTATATCATTTTTTAGAAAAGAGTTTATTGTGGGCGCCTGGGTGGCTCAGTGGGTTAAGCCGCTGCCTTCGGCTCAGGTCATGATCTCAGGGTCCTGGGATCGAGTCCCGTATTGGGCTCTCTGCTCAGCAGGGAGCCTGCTTCCTCCTCTCTCTCTGCCTGCCTCTCCGTCTACTTGTGATTTCTCTCTGTCAAATAAATAAATAAAATCTTTAAAAAAAAAAAAAAAAGAATTTATTGATTTATTTGACAGAGAGACAATACCCAAGAGAGCAAGCAGGAGCGGGGGCGAGAGGGGTTGGGCAGGGAGGGAAGGGCATAGGGAGAGGGAGAGGCAGGCTCCCTGACTGGAGCTGGAATCCCAGGACCCCAGGATCATGACCTGATCCAAAGGCAGGAAGGCATATGCTCAACTGGCTGAGCCACCCAGGCGTCCCTTGATTACATTCTTTATAAAGAAGTTAAAATAAGGCTGTTACTGTTTTTATCGCAGTGTCCATGACACCATGCCAACTGTGGCAAAGCATTTTTTTCTCCTAGTTTAATTTGTTGAGCAGAGAGATTTTTCACTGTAGTCCTAAAATGATTCTATTAAAACTGTTCTGACAAATTCTTTGCTATGCTTCGATGAAATTTCAAAAAATATAAACGGCATTCAATATTGTTATAGTTGGGGATGTATTTGAGATGGAATTTGTATGTGTGAGCATATCATGGTGAAGAGAAGGACACAGGGAAAAACTTAAAAAAAAAAAGAAAATCAACAACTGAAGGGCAGGTTTTATGAAACTTTAGTGGATTTAGTCTTGCTCTAGGGCCCCTTTTAATTGCTTTATAAAGTGCTATATTGCCAATTTTCCTATTACAAACACATAGTTCAGGTTTTGTTTCAGGGTTGCTAAAAGAAATGAATTGATGTTTTTATAATATTTCCTTTGAAAGGTAAAACTGAACATGGTTCTTTACAAGATTTCCTTTTCTTCCACATACATTCTCGGGTAGATTAAAACGAAATCAATCTTAGAGCACAGGAAATGTCAACATTTCAAATGGGAAGTTCTTGACTTTGCTGTCAGATTGTATTCTTGGTAAAACTATTCTCTCTCCCATTTCATTTTGCCAGTAAAGAATTGGTTGGGTCTTAAGCATGTGGTCAGTGTGCCATCATGATGCCTCCTCAACCCCTTGGCCATCACCTCTCACCATCATTAATTAGAAGGTTGCTCATCCTCCAGTGTGTTGTCAGAAACTTTACAATTAATTATGCAAAGAAACAAAGTCATAATGAAGTACATTAAATTTCATATAGCCAAGGTATGTTGCCTGAGAATGAGTGAAGGAAGAATAATGGCATGATCCCCATTGCCCTCTGTCTCTTCTTAGTACTGTGTCCAATATATAAATGAAGTTATTAGGGATTGGTATTTGGGTCTCTGTGTGTTATTTTCGTATCATGCATTATGACTAAAAAGTTACAGATCCAACACATAAATAATGTATTTTACACTTAAGATTTTTTAAGAGAATAGATCTTGTGTTAAGTGTTCTTGTCACAATAAAATAACAATTATTTTTTTAAAAAGGAGGATTCAAATATGGAAATAGATTGCATTTAGTTTAGAAATGTTGTATGTATTCTTATTCAGTATTTAAGCTGTAGCTGGAATACTCTTAAGTTTTTATGCTTTTTTCCCTGTGATTGGCTCCTTAGAGCTAATATTCCTTAATCCACCTTAATGGGGCAAGAGACTTTTTTGTTTTTGTTTTTGTTTTTGTTTTCTTCTTAGAGATCTGAATTTGTCACTTTCTAGCTCTTTGTCCTTATTTAGCCTCAGGATCAGGACCTTTGTAATGAAATCTTGGTGAAGGATCAGTTAATCAGTCAATGACTTTTTTTCCCAAAGGACTCTGAAACTACTTGAAAGAGCATAACTTTTAATTTTTTTGTTGATTTCACTGGGAAATATTCCTACAAAAACTAGACTCTTGGGAACTGATGGATACCATTTCGTATTATACCAAAATTGAAGACACTAGTGTCAGTCTTAGCTGCTTCTCTAGAATCACCAAATGACTGCTAATTTGAACCCTGCTTTTTAAGTCAGTGAGCTTATGACTGGAACTATTACTGACTGGACTTTGTTGGAACTATTATGACTGGAACTATTACTGACTGGACTTAAGGCAGTGATCTTATGACTAGAAATATTACTGACTGAGTCTTGAATTCTTCTTAAAGCATGGATCCTCAGTCCCAAAGGAAATTCAATCTGAGGTCAATCTCAAACTTCCCTTTTTCTTTATGGAGGAGTCTCGTAATCCTTAGACATTTTAATGCATTGTGTGAAGGGTTTAGGGTGTGGAGTGAGTCAGTGGGACATATTTGGGATACATTTATGCTTTCTGAAGGGACTAGGTGGATCTTTCCTTCAAGACTGTTAATGAAATTTTATTTTTCAAAAAATAATTACCTCTTTTGTTTACAGCTACTTTAATACCTTGTTGGAAATGCAGCCATTTCTGGAGAGAATTTGGCATTGCTTCTATCTATGAGACAGGAGAACTTAATTATTTCCTCAACCTGTTTTGTTTTGTTTTGTTTTAGAGGAATATGCACTGACATGAGACAACATCCAACACTTTTATTCTGGGCATGAAAAAGATGTAAAACAGGTTTGGTGTGAAGCATGTGGGTACGTGTGTATGCATATCACACTCCACCCTATGTGAAGGGTTGCCAGTGTTTAGAATCCTCAGGAACTAGAGAAATTAACTCTCTTCAGTTGTCTATGAAAATCACAAGGCCTGGGAGTATCCTGCTCCTTTGTACCATTTGGAAACCATTACCAGCCCACAGGGATTGATACATCAAGAGGAATGATCTCTTGCCAGCCTATTTTTAAGTTTTGCCTGGCTAGTTTTACTGTTCCCACCCATTTCTCCTTCATCCCATGTCATTTCCTTAGGTTGAAGGTTTGGCAGCCCCTTCTGCTTTGTGCTTATCTTTTTCTTCCTATTCGCACACACCCGCCTTCCCTCACCAGTGAGACAGTTTGTACAGTGTGTTCTACCGATATCCAGCCGGCTCTGTGGCTCTCCAGCGGAGCAAACCGGGCTGTGGTCTGCAGGCATAGGGGTGTCGATAGACACAGGAGGGAGGATGACACAGCGTCCCAAGGGACAAGATTGCAGAGATTTTTATCGTTACTCCAATACAAGTACATGGTTAGAAAGCACACTGCGGAGAAAATACAAGGAAAAGAGATTCAAGATGAAAGCTGCTGGCCCAACAAGTCCCATAGGGAAGCATCTTACAACCCGTTTGAACAAGTGTTTGGAGAAGTTCCTCAGAGAAGAAATAAAAGCCCAAGAGACAAGGGCAGACTCTGTGTGTTAGGCACCTGTAAGAAAATGACAGTTGGTTAATATCTAGGAAACTAAAGGTTTGAAGTACGGAGACGCAAAGCATATGTTGATATGTAAACTAACGGAAATTATCAACGACCTTGAAGTTTCTTACAAGTTGACAGCGTGGCCCTTATGCCACAGTAGGTGACTAATGCTCAGGTAGATTCTGACTGTGACTAGGATTATACTATGACTTTATGTGTATTGTGAATTTTACCTACTTACCAGTCCGAGTAGATGCTCTTCTGCCAACAGTTTCACTTGCACGTATCAGTAAACAAATATATTTATCACTTTGGGGGATCAGTAAGTGCTAATAAAGTTGCTGCTGCTTGCATTTTAGGTTTGTTTTGATGACAGACTCATCCTAAATGAACTAAGAATTCTCGCTTCAGAGCTCAGCAAGAAACATAAAGATATGAGCATTATTACAGTTGTCACCAAACAACTTCAAAGGATGGTACATGGTATCTTTGTCATCAACGTATTCTAACTGTCTCTTAGATTAAATTTCTAAGGGCTGTGTGTATGCACACACACACTCCCATTTCCTTTGGTGGGGGTATTGATGTTACTTTTTTTTTCTTAAAGATTTTATTTATTTGACAGAGAGAGAGTAAGAGAGAGAAAGCAGGAGTAGGGGGAGCAGCAGGCAGAGGGGCAAGCAGGCTCTCCACTGAGTGGGGAACCCTACATGGGGCTTATCCCAGGACCCTGGGATCATGACCTGAGCTGAAGGTAGACGCTTAACCGACTGAGCCACTTCAGCACTTCGTGATGTTACTTTTTGATAAAATTCATTTTTAAGGTTATTTCTGACTGCAGTGTGGAAAACCAACCAGTGAGCAAATACAAAGAATCTGCTCCTCTACCCAGTATTTTTTTTCCACAATATTTTTGTGTATTATTTCATTTAAAATCAGCACTCTGCCTACAATCATTTTGAATTATCTTGTATTATATACAATATTTATTAAGGTTTGTTTTTCGAATATTCCTTTATTCAGTTATTTCTCTAAATGGGCCGACATATTCTATACATATTCTATACATCTGACGTATTCTATACATACTTATCTATCAATACATGTATTAAAAGTGTATTTAAAAGATTTTATTTATTTATTTGACAGACAGAAATCACAAGTAGGCAGAGAGGCAGGCAGAGAGAGGAGGAAGCAGGCTCCCTGCTGAGCAGAGAGCCTGATGCGGGGTTCTATCCCAGGACACTGGGATCATGACCTGAGCCGAAGACAGAGGCTTTAATCCACTGAGCTACCCAGGCGCCCCATTATTCCCATTTTATACGCGAAGATACTTATGTGTTGGTCCCACTGAGAAAGTCATCTAGGTCATTATGAAAGCCGAGATTACTCAAATCGAAAGTAAATTGAGTGCAGAATAGTGAAATTTCTCTAACTAGGACAATGACTTCAAAAACAATTATTCAGTAATTATATTACAGTGTTGCTGTATCAAGTTGAATGCCATCATTGTGGGGTTCTTTTTTTCCCCTAACAAAGAGAACTAAATTAACATGTGGGGGGAAGAAACCTGCTCAAACATATCCAATTTCTAATATGTCACACTATATATCGAAAGACCCTATTCTTTGTATTTTCCAGTTTCCCATTGTTTTCAGCATGCCTTTCTCAACATGCTGATGATAGCTTAAAATTTAATGTTTTCTTTGTGCTTCAAAAAATAAAACAAGAGAAACTTTAAGTCTTCTTATAAACTAGTTCTCCTCTTTTTCCTCAATGTAATGAGCTTCTCTGTGGCTCTGACATTAAAATGTTTCCAAATGGTTATTGGTTCATGGACATTAGGTTCTATAACACAATTCTCTCTATCATCTGGGTGTATTGCTATTTGTTTGAAGACACATTCTGCCGTTATGTGTGTGCCCTCACCAGCAATGAGGGATGAACCTGAGCGAACTTTGGGGATAAAGCCAGTTACTTCCTTTGCTTCATTACACGAGAAGTTATTCAGGAACATGCCCACTGAGGCAAATTTACCAAGCAGGATGTTTGCTGCTTTTACATTTTGGACTATCTACTGGAAAGAAAAGTCAACAGAGATGTACTTCTATACTTGCTTAGAAATTATTTGACTAAATAGCATTGTAGGATGAAATAGCATTTTGTTTTATTTATTTATTTATTACTTAAAATGTAATCCTCTTAGTCAATGTAAGTTTATGGTGTCAGTGGTATTCATTATTTTCTTCAGATTTCCATCCTTTTCTCTGCAGTGTGGAGCTTTGTATGTGAGGCATCTATGTGCATCTCCTACGATTCCTCTGGCAGAAAGATAACACCTTCTACTCACATCCTAAAACTAAACAAGATTAAGTAATGCCACTACTTGCCTTAAGAGTATGTAAACCACAGTTTCCTGCTCTCACTCTTTAAAGTGGAAAGGCCACATTTGGTTTATATCTGCTGAGTGAATAACTGGGGTAAAAAAGTCTTTACTTCTGCAGCATGGACTGTAATATGACCTAGCCAAATTATGACCTACCTGTTAACGTTTTAACAAGTGTGATTGAATGTCATGTCTATGTTGATTTTTGTTTCTCTGAATAATTTAGGCTTTGCTGCTTAAAAGATTAGCCACAAGTCACATATGGTTCTTTAAATTAATTAAAAGGACAGAAAATTTAAAATTCTCTTTGTTCAGTGGCAATAATGATATTTTAAGTTCTCAGTAATTACATATGACTTAATTTAGATCAGGGAGACTTGAGATGTTTTCTGGGGCTCCTAGCTAAAGAGATTCTCCTTTTCTGATCAATGGGGATAACAGGCTACAATTCTTGGAAGCTGCTGGTGGCCACATTGGGATGGTGAGGAAAACCAGCATTAGAAAGAAACAGCTTTAGCACACCCAGGTGGCTCCTTTGGTTAAATGTCTGCCTTTGGTTCAGGTCATGATCCCAGGGTCCTAGGATTAAGTCCCACATGAGACTCCTTGATCAGCAGGGAGCCTACTTTTCCCTCTGTCTGCAGCTCCCCCTGCTTATGCTCTTTCTCTCTCTGACAAATAAATAAATAAAAATCTTAAGGAAAAAAGAAAAGAAATGAAAAGAAAAGAAAAGAAACAGCTTCTTCCTGTCTTCCTAATTACCTACCTGCAATGCTAGGTCACTATGTGACCTTTGCTTTGCTTTTCTGAGTCTCAGCTTTTCAAATATGAACTATCAAATTCTTGGGGGAAAAAAACAAGTATTATTTAAGTTAGGGATAATCATGACTATATTTATTCTAGTGAGTCTTTTCTGTGTTTGATTTCATTTACGCACAAACTGTCTTCAGATTTTCTTCTTTTTTCAAATTCATTTCACCTTTTTGGTACTTTTCTTCCCTTTTTTCTTATCCTTCACGCCACTAAAATAGCAATCATTTACTTAGTAGAGCTGCTTATAAGTGGCAGTAGAGGATGAAAAATGAAACTATCCAATTGCAAAAGAAATGGATAAATTTTTAAATGTTGAAGGATATGATTTTATACTATAGCAATTGAGTCATTATCAGATACACTATAAAAAGATTTCTATTTGAACTTTAAGCCCTCACATTTAATTTCCTGATTGAAAAAAAAAAAAAAAAAGAAGGCAAAGATAAAATTTAAAGGCTTTGAGTTGGGATAGACATCACTGGGTTATCAGTAGAGTAGAAGTCCTCTATCTTTTATAAATGCATACAGATTAAGGGAAACTGTATGTTGCCACTGAAAGTGAATTAGGCAAACTGTGTACCTTATCAAATTACAACAAGCTGAATATATCTTTCTACTTACCACAGTTTTCTTTGACTTTTAGGAAATTATCAGGGCGTAAGTATTCTTATCTTTGTCTAGAAAGGTGATAATTTAAATATGTTTGTGGGGGAACACCTGGGTGGCTCAGTTGATTAAGTGTCTGCCTTCAGCCAGTTCATGATCCCAGAGTCCTGGGATCAAGTCCTGTGTCAGACACCTTGCTCAGTGGGGAGACTGCTTCTCTCTCTGATTAATTAATTAATTAATTAATTATTAGTTTATGAGATGATATGTGTTTTTATTTTTATATTTCTTTTGGTTCTTTAGGGGATTCATCAACATTGAAATTGTGGCCTTCCCCCGACTTCTTTGCTTTTCACCTCCAGTGGCTTTCTTTGTATGTGTTAAGACAGCTAGCTTATTTCCAGGGGTGAAGTGCACTCTAGATTTCATTTGTGGACTACATGAATGACAATTGAATAGAAAAACAATGACAGTATCATTTGAAAAACACAAGTCCTCGTGCTTGCTTCGGCAGCACATATACAAAAAACACAAGTCCATTATGTTTTGTCATTCAGTACAGTTTCCAAGTAGAATTGTAGTAAGCTAATCATTGATTAGAGTGTCCTTAAAGTCAGTACATGAGGGGGAAATTCTGAGTACAGAGGAAATTATTTGACTACATTATGTGGTTTTCAACCTTTTGCTATTATACAGTTTATGTGAAATATTTGTAATATTTATAACAGAAAGTCCTAAAAAATCAGATAGCTGTGTTTAATCCTCTTGAAGTTGATCCTTAAGTTCCCATTGACTACGTGGAATTGTAGTAGATTCTTCTTTGGGAAGCCTCTCATCTTCCTCTGGAACCAGTAACGATGAGCATGTTAAACAAATTAATTTCAAAACATTGTCTTCAAACTCCCTTACTCCAAATAAACACATTCCGATATAATCTTTTTTTTTTTTTTATTATAATCTTAAGCAAGGAGAAAGGTCGTCACTTACCAAGGTATCTCTAGACTATAGGCCCTCTCTTTAAAGTAGGTGTAAAGATGAAGGCTCTGCACAAGCAAACCGGGAACGAATGAGGAATCCATCCATCCATTCATTTGCTCATTCAACCAACCAACATTTATCAAGCTCTTATGGCAGTGAATCTGTCACCAACATGAAAGTTTGAGAGCACGCCATAGCTTCTGCTGCCAGGAGAAAAGGAGTATATATTAGTAATGTAATATTTCATGTATTTGATACTCTGGATTATTTTTATATCTCCTCCTCTACAAGATGAAATAATTTCCTACAATAATCAGCAATAACCATTATCTTCTTTATTTGTTCTTTTTTTATCAAGATATAATTTACATATCCTAAAATTTTCTATTTTAAAGTATTTGATTCAGTGGAGTTTTTGTTTTGTTGTTGTTTTATTTTTTGTTTTATATAATTGCAAAGTTATGTAACCATTACTACTATTGAATTCGAGTATTTCATCACTCCTTAAATAAACCCCATACACATTAGTAGTCATTCCCCATCCCCTTTTCCCCTATCCTTTGGCAGTCTACTTTCTGTCTTTAAGGATTTGCCATATAAATGTAGTTAAATAATATGTGGCCTTTTATATCTGGCTCCTTTCACTTAGCATGTTTCAAAGTTCAGGATTTTATAGTCTGTATTGGTATTTCATTCCTCTTATGGCTGAATAATATTGTGTTACATGAGTACACCATATTTTGTTTATCCATTCATCAGTTGATGAGCATTTGGATAGTTTCCACTTTTCGGCTATTATGAATAGTTCTGCTATGGATATTTGTGTTTACATGTTTTTATGAACATATATTTTCAATTCTTTTGAGTATATACCTAGGAGTGAAATTGCTAGGTCATATAGTAATTCTGTTTACCTTTTTGAGGAACTGCCAAACTGTTTACCGTAGTAGGTATACCATTTTACATTTGCACCAGCAATCTATAAGAAATCAGATTTGTCCACATCCTTGTCAACTTTTGTTATTTTGTGTATTTGTTTTTTAAACAACAGAAATTTATTTCGCATAGTTATAGTGACTGGAAGTCTAAGATCAGTGTGCCACAGGGTAGGTTTCATTCTGAGGCCTCTTCTCTTGGTTTATAAGGTTGCATGCTCACATGACCTGTTTGTAAGCACATGGAAAAAGAGTTTCTTTTATCTATATCTAGATATAAATCTAGATATAGATATGTAAATAAATAGATATTATTATAATATATATTATACTATATTAAATTATATTATAAGCATATATTTGTATTAAGGCTTAATTGACATATAATATTACATTAGTTTCAGGTATAAAATGTAATGATTCAATATTTGTCTATATTGAAGATGATTATGATGAGTATAGTTAACATCTATCACCATATAGTTACAATTTTTTTTGTGATGAGAAATTTTAAGATTTGCTTTCTTAGAACATAACTAGAGTCACCATGTTGTATATTTCATCCCTAGGACTTATTTATTATATAACTGAAATTTGTACCTTTTGACCTTCTTTATAAGTCTTTTGAGCCACTGCCTACCTGCTGCCTCTGGCAATCACCAGTCTTGTCTGGATCTGTGAACTTCTTTTTTCTTTTTTTTTTTAAGATCCCACATATAAGTAAAATTATATGGTCTTTATCTTTCTCTGTCTGACTTATTTCACTTGGCTAATGCTTTCCGGTTTTGTCTATGTTGTCACAAATAACAAATGTCACAAGATTTCATTCTTTTTATGGCTAAATAGCATTCCACTGTGCGTATATCTCACATTTTGTTTACCCATGCATCCACTGATGGACTTTTATGTTGTTTCCATGTCTTGGCTATTGTAAGTAATGCTTCAGTAAGTGTGGGTATACATATATCTTTTAGAATTAGTGTTTTCATTTTCTTTAGATAAATATTCAGAGGTGGATTCACTGGACATATGGTCATTCTGTTTTTAATTTTTTAAAGAATCTCCCTATGTTTAACAGATATGAGGTGATATCTCATTAAAGTTTTAATATGTACTTTCCTGATCATTAAAAACGTTGAGTGTCTTTCATGTACGTGAGGGCCATCAGTATGTATTTTCTTTGGAAAAAGTATCTATTCAGATCCTCTGCACATTTCACAATCAGATGATTTATTTCTTGTGCTTTTGAGTTACATGAGTTCTTGAATAATGTGGGAGTCAGTTGCTGATCCCGACTCTGCCCCTGCATAGTTGAAAATCTAAATATAAGTTTTAACCTCCCAGAAATTTAACTAGTAAGCACCTACTATTGACTAGAAGCCTTATCAATAACATGAACAGTGGATTAACACAGATTTGGTATATTATATGTACTATATAATTTATCCTTATAATAAAGTGAACTAGAGAAAAGAAAATGGTATTGAAAAGAAAACATAACGAAGAGAAAATACATTGACAGTACTCTACTGTATTTATTGAAAAAAACCGTGTGTAGGTGGACCCATGTAGTTCAATCCCATGTTGTTCCAGGGTCAATTGTATTTTTGGATATTAACGCTTTATTAGATGTATGATTTGAAAATACTTTCCTCCATTCAGTAGGTTACCTTTTCATTTTGTTGATATTTCCCTTTGCTGTACAGAAGCTTTTTAGTTTGCTAAAAACTGAAGCAGTTCCACCTGTTTATTTTAGCTTTTGTTTCCCTTGCCTTAGGAGACATATCTAGAAAAATGTTTCTATAACTGATGTCAAAGAAATTACTGCCTATGTTTTCTTCTAAGACTTTTATGATTTCAGGTCTCACAGTTCTTTAATTCATTTTGAGTTAATTTTTATGGATGGTGTAAGACAGTGGTCCACTTTCATTCTGTTTCATTGTTCTCTGTTTTTACGCCAACACTGTAGTGTTTTGATTACTATCTATAGATTTGTATATTTTTTAATTGTAGTCATCCTAGTAGTGTGAAGCCGTTGATTTGTTCTTTAGTTTAGAAATAATTAACAACTTTAAAAAAAGTATATTTAAAAAAGTAAAAATATTGGGGCACCTGGGTGGCTCAGTCCATTAAACTTCTGACTTCAGCTCATATCATGATCTCAGGGTCCTGGGACTGAGCCCCTCATCAGGCTCCCTGCTCAGTAGGGAGTCTTCCTCTCCTCCCTTTGCCCCTTCTCCTGCTTATGCTCTCTCTCTCTATCTCTAGAATAAATGAGTAAAATCTTCAAAAAAAAAAAAAGTAAAAACATTAAAATTCAGTAAAAAATTTTTATATATGAAACAAATTTTAATTTATTTTACCAAATTACTAAATCTCACAGAATGCTCTAGTTCACTCTCTTAAACATAAGTAAAACCCCCAGGAATTCAAATAGGATAACATAATTAAAGTAACTCAAATCTATTTACTTATCTTTTATCATGTTTCTTCTGCTTAAACGTAGAAATATGTAGTAGCACATAAACAAAAAGTGTCTGAAACAAAGCTTGAATAATTACAAAGAATTATGAGCTTAGTCTTAAAACAAATGTAGATAGCTGAATTCATATGTGTCTTAGGCCAGTATGTAACTGAACCTTCCATAAATTAACTTCTTATAGATAAGAGGATGTTATTTTTTTAAGTTTCTAAGTTGAAGCTTAACAACTGCTGTAGTCATTTAGAACTTAGATCAACAAAATATTTTTAGGAAGAGAACTATTTTATTACTGGCATTGTTTAGAATTATAGCACATGTTGATAATAAAAAGCAGACCAAAATTTCCCGAGTTCATTTTTTAAAAAAATTTTCTATATATATTACATTCCCTTATCACCTGTGCATGAGACACATCACTCTTTGTCCTTGTTACATATGAATTCTGAAGGCTTTTGGTTTTCCAAAGGGAATGTTTTTTTACATGGGAATCAATTTGGCAATGAAGAAATCTTTTGTGATACAGATCCCAATCAGGAAATAACTTTTTAACCAAAGATCATAACCTGCCGTTTCACCAGAGTGCAAGAGAAGAAAGAGATGATTGGTATAGAGGAAATAGATACTGGAGAGAGAACACTTAGATTACAAAGACCACCTCAGGGTCAACCAGAGTTATTCCCAGAGTAATGAGGAAAACATTGTGCAAAACTTGTGGGAAGCAAACTCTTAGTTATCTATTGCTACAAATCAGTTTACCCCCAAACTTAGTTGCTTAAAACAACAATAAATATTTATTATTTCACACAGTGACTGGCATCAAGGAATTTGGGAGCATCTCGGTTGAGTGATTCTGGCTCTGAGTCTCTCTTATGAGATTGCAGTCACGCTGTTGACTGGGGCAGCAGTCATCTGAATGCTTGGTTGGGGCCAGAGAATCCAATTTCAAGCTTACTCTTGTGCTTATTAGCAGGAACTTTGTTGTTGTTGATGTTGTTGTTTTTCACTGAAGAACCTCTCCATAGGAATGCTCACAACATGGCATCTAGCTTTTTCATGACTGAATAATTCAAGGGAGAGAGAAGAGTGAAAGAGAACAACCAATATGGAAGGCACAAAAACTTTTATAACTTTTTCTCAGAAGTGACATTCCATCTCTTCTTGTCTTATTCTGTTGGTCACCTAGACCAACCCAGATACACAGTGTGAGAGGACTACATAGCTCTGTGAATACTACGGGTGGGGATCATTGGGGTCCATGTTGGAGGCCAAATACCACACCTCTTTAAATTTACATTAATTTATAAATTTAGATTAAAAAAATTAGAATCCATTGCTTAGTCTAGAATGTTGCTCATTGCTATCTTCTTTGAATTTTGCAAGTTATAAAGTAAACCACCCAACTGTTTTCACTCTGACCAGATTAACTCTACCTAGTTATAAAGCCAGCCATATCTCACCATATCTTTTAACTAGAATAGGATACCTGTTACTTAACCTTCCAATTTTTCTTTAAGGGTATTATTTAAAGAGGCAGGTGTTTTCCTTCCAAGAATCTATTTATTCTTAGACTAGAGAGAGTGGGAACAATGGAGGAATACACACACACACACACACACATACATATATATATATATAAATTATACAAAATATATTTATCTTTAACATTGATTTTACCATTAATTATCATCTGATGGCTGTTATTTTGGAGAATTATTTCAATAGAAATAGAAAATAGTCTCTCATAAATTTCCATGATTTATAGTGTTTGTGTTACCACAGAAAATAAAGACTAAAACTTACAATGTTTTCATTTCTTAAAAGATTAAATTGTGTTTTATTATATATATCCTTTAGTATTTTCCCTAGATAGGTCCTTTCTTCTCATCCTGCAAACACTATAGGGACAACTATGTGGATGGAGTATGACAAATTATAGTTTAATTCTCTGAGGTTGGACCCAGCTGCCTTCATCATATAGGATAGTTGCCCCTTAAGGCATGATGGCTAATGGGCTCAGGTTACAGGTAGGAATTAAGTACATCATAATTTTCTTTTGAAAGTAATTATTCTATGGCAAAATTAGGTTCAAATTTGACTTTGAGTGGTAATGATGCATTGGAACCCTAGGATACTTTGGGTTATATACCATTTCCCTCTATTAATATAGATATATGCACTCTCTTTCAGATGTGGTCCTTAAATCTGCATAGTGTTTGATGAATGGTCATCCTATATACAAGGGTTATGCTTTTTTCATCTACTTTCTGTTTGCCATCTCACTGAAAAGTATATAATTGGAGAAAGATGATTAAAAAATAAAATCAATATTAGCATAAATGGTTTATTCATTTTTACACTGCTTTCTTATCAGTTTGGGGTCTGGGACATTAGGAAGAGTAGAGACTATCCTTTTGTTTTAGTATATTTTATAAATTGCTTTTTTCTCCTACTATGCTTTAAAACAGTAAAGACAGGGACGCCTGGGTGGCGCAGTTGGTTGGACGACTGCCTTCAGCTCAGGGAGTGATCCTGGAGTCCCGGGATCGAGTCCCACATCAGGCTCCCAGCTCCATGGGGAGTCTGCTTCGCTCTCTGACCTTCTCCTCGCTCGTGCTCTCTCTCACTGTCTCTCTCTCTCAAATAAATAAAATAAAATCTTTAAAAAAATAAAAAAATAAAAATAAAAATAAATAAAATAAAATAAAACAGTAAAGACAGATATCAGAGTCAAAAGCTATGTATATATGTTTTCAGTAGGAAAAAGTGTTTAGATGAATTCTCTTATTAAATTATCTTAATTTATTTTGCAAAGATTTTTAAGCTAAAATCTGTATTTAATATATGAATTGAAGATAACTAGAAACAGAAAGACTAACTTCTTAGTATTACACTCAACATCCTTAGAAATACACTGCTTATCTTTTTTTGAGACTTCTTTCAGTTCCTAACTAATTTATTATAATTTTGGAATCCTTGGAAATACCATCTCTGTAGTATAACTAATGGGCAAACTGGAACTGACAGAATGGAATTTTCTTTCCTTCCCCCTCCCACGCACCCCAATAAGATTCACAGATTTACATGGCATGGCTTGCATAACATAGCAGAACAATCCCTGAGAAGTTTGACTCAACTTTAATAGTTTTAATTCAGTTAAAACAAATTTCTTTTAAATGCACTGAAGGACAGACTGCTTAATAGAACCTTAGGTAGCTTTTCTCGTTAACTACAATTTAATTTAAAAAATTAGATTTTACATATCAACTGTATTTACTCATTCTAAATTGTTTTTATTCAGAATGAATCTCCAAGGGAGGCTTTGCAGAGTGTCAAACCTATGCTTCTCACTATTAATGGTTACTATGGTTGCTTCTTCATTCTGTAACTTAAATTTATGGAAAACAGGCTCTTTATGTCCAGAAGGCAGAATGGGCCTGGTGAGATTTAGGCCCTAAACCTCCAAGGCTTTTGGCCTTTCTGCCTCTGCCCCTGTGGCTGCCTTTGTTCTATTTCCATGGGTACCTGGATAATGTGGGTTACCAAGGGGGTAGATTTTATGGAGAGAATTAATTTCTATTGTGTGAATAGTGGCAGGGCAGATAGGAGTAGAGGGTAGGGGATCTCAGGACACAGGGTTCTGTTTCTGTCCTCCGTGTCCCTTAGTCAATCGCTCCCATTTTCAGTTTAATTTCCATTTTCAATAAATATTTAGAAGATTGATTTAAAAAAGCTATGTAGAAATCATATTGTATTGTAAAATAGCACTTCTAAAAGTCCACATAAGCATAATACTGATGTTAATAATTATGAACAAGATTTAGTTTACAATGGCAAAGTGAAGCTGAATCTCAAAATACTCTTTTCCCTAAACAAATGTCATGAAACAGCATACAATTAAAGTCAACTGTCACCATCCATCCATTCATATATAGATATATGGTGAGGGGGAAAAATTCCCAAATACCAATGGTAGAAAATACTAGCAAAGAATGCAGACCCGGATCCCTAAATTTGCCATGTGCTCCTCAACTGTTCTCCACATAAACTAAATAGGGAAGATGTGAGTAAAATAAAATCCTGAATAATAACCACCACTCAATGGTAGAGAAACTAATGGAGCAGTCTGAAGAGAGGGAACTTGGACATTTTCATAAGGGTGGCAGTCTTCTAACTCATAGGAGAAAGTAATAATTTCTGATGTTGTCTATTTTCATGTCTTCCTACTGGTATGAAACTGGGGAATAGAAATCAGAATGTTCATATGTTCAAGTAATTATCTTCAGCAATAAACAAGGTTTTAGCTGACCAGAAAACAAAAAAAGAAAATAAATTAGGCAGAGAGCAGAATGAATTGAGAAGCGTGTACTGGAATCCCAGGGGTGATGTTGCCTACAGCTTGTTTAAGACCTTAATGCCTATCTCTATGGAATCTGAGAGAGGAGATACACTGGCTGTTGGGAAGAGAAAAGTTAATTGAACTAAATGACCTTTTGAGGTCCTTATGATGGAAATAGAGGTTCAGGTACCCTGGGCTGCTTTAAGTAGGGGAAACTTTCTGAAGCCATAGGCATTGAATTGATTCCCAATAAAATAAAACAGACCCTGGCATTGAGAATTAACAAAACCAGAGAAAAGATGGCAAAGCTCCAAAACACTAACCAAGACCATGGTCAACCATGCCCAAAACCATGGTCAACCATTCCCTATACTCTTTTCCTTGCCTTCTGGCCACTGATATATGCAGACACAAACTGTAGTATTTAGGGAGAGCTAAGTAAAGCTCAGTTAAGGTAAGAATGGAATCAAAGAGAATTGATTGACAAACTCACAAACAGAAACAAATCGCCTGATGATTTAACCCAGAAAATTTGTGGTAAGGCTGTGAAGATAAGGAATGATATCATTTAAGTATAGGAGAAATTTAAATAATTATAATACTAAGAATTATAGAAAGTAAATATTGTAAATTTCTTTTTGTTGAGCTATAATTGCCATATAACATTTTATTAGTTTCAGGTGTACGACATAACAGTTTGGTATTTGTATATATTACAAAATGATCACCACAATGAGTTAAGTTAACATCCATCACCATACACAGTTACAAAAGTTTTTATTTACAAAATTAAATTTTAACAACATATAACATGACTATAAGAACAGAATGTTGGGATATAGAGGATTGGTGATAGATGTATAAATGGTTTACCTCTCTTATTAAAAATTTACTTGAAGTCTGTGCAGAATAGAATGACTAAAAACGAACAAACAATAACAATAAAGAAAAAAACAAAAACAAATAACTTAAAGCTGTCAAATCACCAGAGAGGAAAGCAGGAACGTTTCACATTAAAAAAAAAAAAAAAGACAGTCCATATAGAAGTTTAGGAACAAACAAGCATTATATTTAGAAAATGTAAATTGAAAATTTGATTAGATTGGTTGCATCAATTAATATAAATGAGATAGTGCCTGTTAATGTAATGTAACATATAAAAAATAAAATAATAACAATATAAAAAGCATATGGCTGTGAGAAATGCCAAGAGAATTTAACAGAAATCCAATGGTGGCAAGGGAATTTAACTGATCATGTCAGCCATTAAAGGATTATGGAACAATCACAAAATTATAATGTTATAGGCCTGAAAAAAATAACTGAGTTTAAATGTGTATGCAGACAGATATAAAGGTAGATAACTAGGTAAGGATGTAGAGGTAGATAACTCAATGGATGGATGGATGGATAAAGGAGTGAATGATTGATACCTCTAGAGAATAAGTCTTTATGTTAATACCTATGTGTCATATATAGAAATAGAGCATGTATTAGACCTTGACAAACTTTAATACAATCTGCAAAGGTAAAATAATATGAAGTACATTACTGACCACAATGCAATAAAATTATAACTTAAGAGAAAGGAAGCATAAAGTCTAACCACCTTAAACATCAACAATAATAAAAAACTCTCAATTCTTGGGTCAGAGCAAAAATCAAAAGAAAATTTGGGGGCACCTGGGTGGCTCAGTGGGTTAAAGCCCCTGCCTTCGGCTCAGGTCATGATCCCAGAGTCCTGGGATCGAGCCCTGCATCGGGCTCTCTGCTTGGCGGGGAGCCTGCTTCCTCCTCTCTGCCTGCCTCTCTGCCTACTTGTGATCTCTGTCTGTCAAATAAATAAAATCTTTAAAGAAAAAAAATCAAAAGAAAATTTGTAAAATATATAGAAAACAATAAACATTTGACAAAATTCAATATCATTTTGCTACTAAAATTCTCCTGGAAAAGACAAAAGCATATTTGCAGCAATTTTCAAAAAAAAAAAATGAGAAGGAAACTAACTTTACTAGATATTAAAATACATTGTGGAGTTACAGTAACTAAATTAAATTGGTACTGGAGAATACCAAAAGAGAGGGGCCACAAATATATGTACATGTTTTAACACTTAACTCATGACAATAGTATTATTTTTAAATCAGAGGCTATTCAGTAAATAGCGTAAAACAACTGGTTAACTGTTATTAAAATAGAGATAAAACTGGATCTCTATCTTTTAAATCTCCAAATAAGTTCCAGATGGAAGAAAGTATTAAGCTTAAAAAAAAAGAAAAAACTATAAGAAATATTTTTAAAAAGTATCACTGAATGTATTTATAATCTTGTCAGAGAGAAACTCTCTAAAAGGGGTACAACATCTAGAATTTATACAGAAAAGATCAGTAAATTTTATAACATAAAACATTAGAAAACAAAAACTTAGTATGGGGAGCAAATAATATGAGAAAGAACAAAAGACAAATGACAGTTTGGAGAAAAATACTCACCTAGGCTCAAGACCAGTTTTTCTTAATTTTAAAATATCTCGTAGGAACAACCAACAATAGAAAAATAGGCAAGAGATAATGAACAAAAATTTGTGAATAATTAAAAATAAGTGAATATTGTTATATACCTTATTTGAAAGTAAAGCCAAGAAATAGAAATATACACATAAAAAAGATCTAATATTTTATACCCACGTGATCGGCAGATAATTAAGTTTAAAAATACTCAGCACCAGTATATTGATAAAGACCTCTCAACTATGAGACGAATCTTGGGTGGTGTGAAGATAGATAAATGTCAGAAAGGTAAATGTGGGGGCTCCTGAGTGGCTCAGTTGGTTAAGCATCTACCTCTGGCTGGGGTCGTGATCTCAGGATCCTGGGATAGGGCCCCTTACGAGGAATCCCTACTCAGTGGGGATTCTGCTTCTCCCCCCACTCATATGCTCTCTTTCTCTCTCTCAAATAAAATCTTTAAAAAAAAAAAAAAAAGAAATGTAAATGTGTTCACCTTTTGACTCTAATGTTCTCAAAGAGATGAATTTCCAATGTATGTGTTTGCGAAGTTCATCAATATGCTTTCACAGTGACGTTCATTCCATCTTTATACACTTCCTCCATGTGCACAAAAGGGCCAGAAGTATTCGTCAGCATGAAATTGTTAGGATAATTTCAGTATGATGAAGAATTTGAGAACATTTTAAAACAACTGTTTCTACTGAAAGGGAAATAGCTCTAGTATATATAAGTATAATTTTAAAGATGAGGTTTGGAAATGTCAATTGTGTGAAAATGTGCATATTTGCATTCATATATTGTTATTACAGTAATAAACTTTTCTCTTCCTTTTTCTAGAAGGAAACACAAGGGGGAAAGTCAATGGTGGTTGCCTTTGGAGAAAGGGATGGGGCTGATTGAATGAGGAAGAATTTTACTCTTTATTTTATCCTTTTCTGTGTTGGTTTCACTATCTAATCATTATGTAGATCAGCTGAGGTTTTCTGAGCAAAAGTGATTTCTAGTTTCCTCTCTTAGATTCCTCTTAAAAACCAAAACTAATCAATGTTGATGGTATCAAGCAGTTAGTAAAATAATTCTAATAGGATCAACTACAGCCTGTGTTTATTATTCTGGTGTGAGCTGAAAATTAGGGGCTCTCTCAGTATTAATATTTCTGTAGAGAGCTGTTGCGTATGTAGATGTACTGTTAATACACATAAGACTACTACATTCGGGCTGATTCTTTTCAAGTGTCTATTCTACTCCCATAAGAATGGAAATAGTTTCAATAAATTTTGTTTTATAAATATTTAACTTATGTTTGCCGAGGTTGAAAAAGGCAATATTCCACAAGGGTCCATTTTCTAAATGTAAGGCATGAATGATTTTTTTCATGGTTACAGTATTTATGAAATATTGAGAATTTATGCATGTGAAATGTCTCATAATGGACTATTATAGACTTAAGCTGTTCTTTTTTTAGGCCTCCAGTGTAAAATTCAAGGAGTAGAAGCTATATCAAATGAACACGCTGTGTTTCTCGTGCTATAGACTCTTTAATCTTTACAGAAGTGTTATTTGCTCAGCCAGATTGGTCTGAAAGATTTTTTTTTTTAAAGAATTAGTTTAATTTTCTCTCAAACAACTCAACCTTCAAAAAAAGTCCTTCCACATTGCTCTTTTCTCTGTTGCAGTGCATGCTAAGTTTCTTTATAAGCATGGCATTTAATGTGGTTTTTTTATGTAGAATGTTTTATTAAAGTAGTGGCTGAATTACTTCATATAATTTGCCTAAAAGCATATTTCAGTGATAAAAATTAATGTCTTGGGTGTTACGAAGGAATGGAAATGAGTCATTCATTTTTAATAGAAAAGAGTTTTGTCTTCAGTTTCTACCACACTTGAACTTCAATTACCTAGATTATTTTGATGTGTTTATTTATTTGCATTTTACTTCAGGGCTAATAATTAGCAGCAGTTGGAATAGATGGCTGTTTTAGGTATGTGTTTAACCTTAGCCTAATCATAGAAGGAGTTGGCCTGGGTCAGAGTTTGTTTTTTAAAAGCATCCCTAAAGCTTGACAATGTTCTAGTGATTCCATCAGCAGCTATGGTATGGAAGTGTACTGTCTTTGCCATTTTGGAATCTGACAGGCTGAAACTTAGTATTCGTTTTGGCCCCTCTGAATTTCATCTGCTCAACCATGCTTGTAAAAATGAAATAAAAAGCCAATCCTTGTCCTTGCTCTTGCAGAAGCAATCGTAGATTTTATGAGGAAAACAATGAACATGTCACCCTGAGTTTGGCAGCAGAAAGGAGTAGGGAGTTCATAAAGTGCTTTTTGGGTGCCAACTGTTATGCACCAGAATTGTTTATATTAGTGAAGCCCTCTGGTTGTAAGTTATGTAAATTGTGTCTTTTGCTAGACTCTGTTTTATGGTGGAGAGGGGGGTTGGGGAATGCCTATTAAATCTGAAATGGTCTCATGCTTAAATACTGCAGCGTGGTAGACAGTTAATCTTCAAAACAGATAGCGAACATACGTATCTGCTTTATTACCACCCACATATGTCTCCCCGTAATTATCCTGGTTTATACCTTGGGACAAGCTAAGGATGCAAGAGCTGTCTCAGCTCAGAGAATTTTTGTTTTTATATTTTGAATTCCAAGCAGAAGGTATTAGGGGAAAAAAATGTTATATGGATTTACCCAGTAATGTTGCTAGTGAAAACATGACTCTGAAATTAATAGCACTGTCTGTTTGATACCTAAGGAGAGCAGGTGTTGGGGAAGTCTGACTCAACAGCTGCGTCAATACACCTTGGCACATCTGAGACTATTTGGGGGGAAATTCCTGAGAAGACTCACGACACTGCACGGGCTTTCCACTGCTCTGGTGGTGACAGGCACAAGCGGTATCTAGTGACAGGGCTGCAGCTGACCTTCCAGGGGCCAGGGATTAACTCCTGAGAGACTGTGGTACATTTTGCAAATAAAACAGCAGCCACTTGAATACCACAAAGGAGAAGAATTCCTCCATGAGTGTGTCCATTGAGGAGGCAAGCTCAATCATTTATTTACTTTTTTCCTTACTTAGTAACTAAAAAGGACAGTTGCTTAGCAAAATATGGATGTGGCAATGAACACAGTCTGCAAAACTCACATGTGAAAGAAATGTAACTGTAATTTCCTATAAATTGTATTCAAGTAGTTCCCTGCACCTAAAGAGAACATACATCCGGGTTTACGCAGACCAGTCCAGTGATAGATAGCACCCCATCTTCCCTCTCAGCAGTTCCTGATCATGACGCCTATGTTCCTTCATAATGTTTCCCTGAACCTACTGACAGAACAACCTTGATACTTCAGTGGGAAGGGCTAGGGGGCTCAAAGAAAAGCAGAAAAACCATAGTTGTTGATACTGTAGAATATTATTCCCTTCCAAATATTAAAAGATTTCATTTGCTTATTTCTAAGTTTCAAAGGATGTATATAACATTATAATATGTATAACAGAGATGGAAATTGTTGGCCAGGGACGAGCAAATGCATTCCTTGGATAATGTAGTGTTTTATTTGGGAGGACTTGATATACTCTGGGGAGCCTCATTAATTTTATGACATCACTAGTTTACTTATTATTCAACAAATTAGATTCCTCTACACTATATACTGGTAGTAAAATATTTTCTATGGCCATTTTGTTCTCTGCTCAAAACTCAGGCTGGGTTGGAAATAGCTGGCTGAAACCTGGCCTGGTGAGGAAATGGGTGAGGTCCAAGGAGGTGAGCCATGTCGCTGGAGAACAGGAATCGTACATGGGGAAAGAGTCAGGGAGAACCCTCAGCTCTTTGATTTAGGGCCTTTATAATTCATCACACTCTTCCCAAACTAATGTATACTTCAATTGCCCTTAAGAATCATAGTCGGTTTTGGAAACTGAGTAATTGCCTAGTTGGATTGTATTTTGTGATGGGTTTCAGTTACAGTATTCACCATACTGACCAAATGTAGACTCATGTAAAGCATTAAGTTCATATCCATCCAGATTACACTGACATGCATGCATATGTGCATACATATGCATATGCCTTCATATAAGCATGTATACATGTGTGTATGTAATGTGTGTGTGTAATTATAGGTCTTCTCTGTATGGAATGGTGGGCTTTGAAATCTAATGATCTGGTTCCATAAACATCTGTCCCTCCCTGCACGTATTTTGCCTCCTCTCCTGCCTTTGTCTTGGGTCTGGGAAGGAACAACTATACCTCCCTTTCTGATTCCAAGTGACCTCAGAAAGCATACCTGCTCTTTTCCTGTACTTATTTTGACTTATCTTCTTAGTGCCTCAGAAGTAATGTGGGCATCTGGATTATTTTCTCTGTTCTTTCCTGCTTCTTCAGAATAAACCCTCTTTTCAATATTATTTCCCAGTTGTTGGGTTTTTTGTTTTTTGTTTTTAATGCTGCCAGAATGATTCTCTTAAAACAGAGGCTTACTACCTCTCTGAAACTTGTGATAGATCCTCACTGTGTAAGACATGAATGTCTTACAGCATGGCATTCAAAGGGCATTCTAATTTGACCCAGTCACAGTACCTAGCCTTTCTCTTTGCATCATGTCTTCCAGTCAAACCAGACCCATGCTTTCCAAGCCTTGGACCTTTTCCTGCTTCCCTTGTTTTCCCAGCTTCTTTATGGTTCATCCAAAATGCGTCTCCCTTTTGCTTGTCATCTTAGTCACTCTCTTTCCCACAAGCATAAGGATTTTTATCATTGGTGTATAGACTTCTCCATAGCTTGCCTTGCCTTGTGACTAGCTATTTCTATACCTATAGTACCTATTAATTATAAAGTCCTAGAAGGTGGAGAACATGCTTTTTATGCTTTTCTTATGCTTTGTGTTGCTCCTAGCATCTGACTCAATACTAGGTAAAGAGTAACACTCAATAAACACATGTGAACTTAGCAAAAATTAATTCCATGTTAAAAGAATTGCTAAAACTTTGAAAAGACTCTTTGTTGAAGATCAGTGTTTCTGATGATGACAAATGTGTAGACATCAATGTGTCCAAAAATGACCAAACAGTTGTACTGTTCATAGATTACCTAATAATTTAAGAGAAAAAGTAATTTAAAAGAAAAAATTAATGTATACACATAATTGACATGTAAGTATAAAGATGGTTTTCATAGGCATTTGGTTATCTTATGAAGTCTCATTATGCTCTTTAAAGTTATGGCTTCATTGCAAAGACTATATTGGTAATGTCATCTCAGCCAATATTCTGTTAATGGTGTAGTTTTACCCCAAATACATAATTTCCTATAATTTTCTTCTAATTATTTTTATCTGAAATTTCCCCATTTTTATTAGAACTTGGATGAATTATGCCTTCTGTTCATAAAAAATAGATCAGCTTAAAAACATTCTCTTCAGACATAAACATTGTGATAAGACTAGTAACATAAATAGTATAATTCAGATTAATGTAAACAAAAGTAAGTGGTAATCAGGACTCACAACTTGCAGAATATAGTTGGTTTGTATTGGGATACTGTGATGAGTTCATTCAAGAAACCATGGAAGAGAAGTTAAAATTAGAAGGAAGATATTATTTTAATTTTTTCTTTACCTCTCATGTAATTATAATAAATGTGTCACCATGTGACAATGAAGATCTTAAAACTTTCATGTAGCTTTCAAACAAAACACTATGACCTTTCTGTTGAACCAATTAAGTTTCTCTAGAAAGTAAAATAATACTTTCCCCATCAAAATGAATGTATTTTGTTGCAAAAGATGGGGAAGTCACCAAAATCATTGCAGCATAATTTAACTTTGTACTCTTCGTGAAAATAAGAAAAATTAAGCAAATGTCATACTGTGACTGAGATGGGTTTAAAACCAGCCACAAGTTTAATGATAAATTTTATGTTCAGAGAGAAAGCATAATGAGCTTTTGGCAATATTGCAGAACCAAACTGATGCTCCTGGAATCTGTCTACACCATGGAAAAGCCATTACTGTTCTAAAACAGGCTAGCAGATATTTTACTGTAGAACATAATACCTTACAGAACATAAATCAGCCTTTGGGGCATGTGTGGTACTTATGCGAGGGAGAGGTGCAAAACAATTTGTTCTATTTATGACTGGAGAATCAAACTCTAGGAATTGAGTTGTTTTTGTTTTTTTTGAATTGAGATTATTTTTTACTCAGTTGGTGGCTATCCTCAATGCCTCCTGTAGCCTGGAAAAGATGTCCTGGGATGAGGACAAACAGAGCACAGCCATACAGACAAGGAACTTCTTACACTACTGTATTCAGACAATATTTGGTGGTCAACCATATGCTTCCTGGTACTGATTTGGTGATGAAGGAAGGAGTCAAAAAATTATAGCCATGGATGCAAGTCTTTGTAATTTTTTCCTGGACTTCCAGAACTTCCAGGATTTTCAGTTCTGTTTTTACACACTGAGGTCTACCAGTTGATAGAGGGAGAAGAAATCACATGACTTTTTTCATTTGTTTGTTTTTGGGAAAAAAGGGCATATTTTATCAGATGAGACAACTAATACAGATAAAGACTATTTCTATTTTATATCATTTGTTCAGTGACATCCTCAGCAATGTATTTGTATTCTGAATAGCCAAAACCAATTACTTCTGGGTAAAAACATGTTCATTCCAAAGATATCTAAATCTCTGTAAGAATGACTGATGATGATTAATTAGAAAAATGGGCTTTTCTAGTACAGTATAAAAAAGGAAGCAAAGAAACTACTGGATGTGAAACTTGGTAATGCAACCATCATTACATATTTAAATTATGAGCGAAACGTGCAGATAACAACTTTCCTGCAATTGATATGAAGTGATTCTTTTTTTTTTTTTTTTGAAGGAAAAATAAGAGCTCATGCTTTATTTTGTCTTCTTGAAAATACATACTCTAGTGATGTGAATTATTCTTTCTAAATCTTTTTTTTTTTCCAATTTATTTATTTTCAGAAAAACAGTATTCATTATTTTTTCACCACACCCAGTGCTCCATGCAAGCTGTGCCCTCTATAATACCCACCACCTGGTACCCCAACCTCCCACCCCCCCACCACTTCAAACCCCCCAGATTGTTTTTCAGAGTCCATAGTCTCTCATGGTTCACCTCCCCTTCCAATTTACCCAAAAGCACATACCCTCCCCAATGTCCATAACCCTACCCCCCTTCTCCCAACCCCCTCCCCCCAGCAACCCACAGTTTGTTTCGTGAGATTAAGAGTCACTTATGGTTTGTCGCCCTCCCTATCCCATCTTGTTTCATGGATTCTTCTCCTACCCACTTAAGCCCCCATGTTGCATCACCACTCCCTCATATCAGGGAGATCATATGATAGTTGTCTTTCTCCGCTTGACTTATTTCGCTAAGCATGATACGCTCTAGTTCCATCCATGTTGTCGCAAATGGCAAGATTTCGTTTCTTTTGATGGCTGCATAGTATTCCATTGTGTATATATACCACATCTTCTTGATCCATTCATCTGTTGATGGACATCTAGGTTCTTTCCATAGTTTGGCTATTGTGGACATTGCTGCTATAAACATTCGGGTGCACGTGCCCCTTTGGATCACTACGTTTGTATCTTTAGGGTAAATTCCCAGTAGTGCAATTGCTGGGTCATAGGGCAGTTCTATTTTCAACATTTTGAGGAACCTCCATGCTGTTTTCCAGAGTGGTTGCACCAGCTTGCATTCCCACCAACAGTGTAGGAGGGTTCCCCTTTCTCCACATCCTCGCCAGCATCTGTCATTTCCTGACTTGTTGATTTTAGCCATTCTGACTGGTGTGAGGTGATATCTCATTGTGGTTTTGATTTGTATTTCCCTGATGCCGAGTGATATGGAGCACTTTTTCATGTGTCTGTTGGCCATCTGGATGTCTTCTTTGCAGAAACGTCTGTTCATGTCCTCTGCCCATTTCTTGATTGGATTATTTGTTCTTTGGGTGTTGAGTTTGTTAAGCTCTTTATAGATTTTGGACACTAGTCCTTTATCTGATATGTCGTTTGCAAATATCTTCTCCCATTCTGTCAGTTGTCTTTTGATTTTGTTAACTGTTTCCTTTGCTGTGCAAAAGCTTTTGATTTTGATGAAATCCCAAAAGTTCATTTTTGCCCTTGCTTCCCTTGCCTTTGGTGATGTTCCTAGGAAGATGTTGCTGCGGCTGAGGTCGAAGAGGTTGCTGCCTGTGTTCTCCTCAAGGATTTTGATGGATTCCTTTCTCACATTGAGGTCCTTCATCCATTTTGAATCTATTTTTGTGTGTGGTGTAAGGAAATGGTCCAATTTCATTTTTCTGCACGTGGCTGTCCAATTTTCCCAACACCATTTATTGAAGAGGCTGTCTTTTTTCCATTGGACATTCTTTCCTGCTTTGTCGAAGATTAGTTGACCATAGAGTTGAGGGTCTATTTCTGGGCTCTCTATTCTGTTCCATTGGTCTATGTGTCTGTTTTTGTGCCAGTACCATGCTGTCTTGATGATGACAGCTTTGTAATAAAGCTTGAAGTCCAGAATTGTGATGCCACCAACTTTGGCTTTGTTTTTCAATATCCCTTTGGCTATTCGAGGTCTTTTCTGGTTCCATATAAATTTTAAAATTATTTGTTCCATTTCTTTGAAAAAGATGGATGGTACTTTGATAGGAATTGCATTAAATGTGTAGATTGCTTTAGGTAGCATAGACATTTTCACAATATTTGTTCTTCCAATCCAGGAGCATGGAACATTTTTCCATTTCTTTGTGTCTTCCTCAATTTCTTTCATGAGTACTTTATAGTTTTCTGAGTATGGATTCTTAGCCTCTTTGGTTAGGTTTATTCCTAGGTATCTTATGGTTTGGGGTGCAATTGTAAATGGGATTGACTCCTTAATTTCTCTTTCTTCTGTCTTGTTGTTGGTGTAGAGAAATGCAACTGATTTCTGTGCATTGATCTTATATCCTGACACTTTACTGAATTCCTGTATAAGTTCTAGCAGTTTTGGAGTGGAGTCTTTTGGGTTTTCCACATACAGCATGATATGAAGTGATTCTTAAAATATCTTTTAGTTGTGTGGAAATTGGTGTTAAATATATTTTTTAAAGATTTTATTTATTTATTTGACAAAGAGATCACAAGTAGGCAGAGAGGCAGGCAGAGAGAGAGAGGGGAAGCAGGCTCCCTTCTGAGCAAAGAGCCTGATGTGTGGCTGAACCCCAAGACCCTGAGATCATGACCTGAGCCAAAGGCAGAGGCTTAACCCACTGAGACACCCAGGTGTCCCTGTGTTAAATATTTTTAAGACTTACCTAAAATGTAATATCTGCGTCTATGTCGATTATTCATTAACTGGGTCTCAAAATTTGAGGAAATTTGAGGAAACATCACTGATATTAAAGTAGTGACTATTTTTGAGGAATTTCAGACAATTTGTTTATAATAAATGGTTTTGCACATAAACATAATAGTATAAAGTATGTATTGCTTAATATAATAGAATTAAATACAGAGAACATAATTTATGATTTAAAAATTTGTTCAAATTAATCAACCCTTTAGCTTTCAGTTTCATACAGTTTTGATACACTTGGTACTTTATAAAATATACTTGATTTAGTAAAGTATGCATGGTGTTCTAATGCTTCTTAAGTTGATAATATTGGGCGCCTGGGTGGCTCAGTGGGTTAAGCCGCTGCCTTCGGCTCAGGTCATGATCTCAGGGTCCTGGGATGGAGTCCCGCATCGGGCTCCCTGCTCAGCGGGGAGCTTGCTTCCCTTCCTCCCTCTCTTCCTGCCCCTCTATCTACTTGTGATCTCTTTGTCAAATAAATAAATAAAATATTTTCTACTAAATTTTCTCCTTGAAGTATTTATTTTTATTTCTCCTATTTTGTTATCAAGAATTAAATGTTTCAATATTGTAGAATATAGGATTTTCAGAAATTTTGGTAATTATTGAAGTCTTTGTAATATGTAGTGTATAGGTGATCAATATTCAGTGTTCTGATCCTTTACTTTTTTAAGCCTCAGTATAATAGTGAAAATGGGAATCACGGCCTAATTTTGCTTTGTTTTGTTTTATGTTGCTCTAATCCCTGGCATATCATTTTTGCAGATGGCAAGGAAATTAAATATACTTTACATATTATTGGAGTGATATAAAGCTAATTTGATCATTGTGTTCTCCTTATGGAAATGCAAAATCTATCAAAAGTAGCACAATTAGGGTGGATCAAACTAGACCAGGATCTCCTCAATTTTCTCCTATTTTGTTAACTGAAACATGTTATAATCAAAGAAGTAAGTTGAATCCTGGAAATGTTTTTGTTTGCTTGTTTGTTTTTTGTTTTTGTTGTTGTTGTTGTTGTTGTTTTTTGTTTTTACATTTGATCTTTTCTTTTCCTGGTATATCTGATTTTTATTCATTCTTTTACATATTTTTTTTAAAAAGATGTTTCTAAGAAGAGGGAAAAGGAGAAACATTTTTCCTTTATTTTGAAACCATAAAAGATCAAGATGAGCCATCCTGAGACACCAATTTTATTAACACCTAGCTTTAAGAAGACAAGCAAGAAGGGATAATAAGCTGTTCTTTAGAGTATAGATTTGTTTCTGGTTTTGTCATCATGGTTAATCATTGTGATTTGCGTCCTGACTCTTTCAATCATTGAGACCCAGTTTTAACATGATTAACATGTTTGTTCCATTTGTGGCGCAGTGCTGGTCCCTAATTTTTGAGAACAGGATAACCCTCAATTGGCCTTATGTAAATAAATCATATTTTAATACCCTTGAAATCAGAGCATCCCTAAGGAGAACAAGTTGTAAATCAGAGTGGAAGAAAAGTCAAGGATGTTGTTCTAAATGTTGTATTCAGGATGAACCAAATGCCTTTATTTTAGGATTTAAATTCATGGTACTTTTTCCTCTTTTCAACTGATGCTGTCATCTTCAAATGACAGAGATTGAGTGCTAAATTGCTACTACATAATTTCCTTATCTCTCATCTATATACTGGGTTTGACTGAAAGTTCAGATTTTGTGAAGAGTGTTTTACATAGGAAATTGTGAAATATGGGGAAACATATTATTTCAACATTGAGGAAAGGGGAAGAATTGTGTGTGTGTGTGTGTGTGTGTATAGAATAGTTATAGCATGTGATTTTTTCTTCTCATCTAGGGCCTTTGCTTTATTACAAATAGATAAGTATTATCATTTCAACATTTCCCTCCAGCCCTTGATTCATTCTAGCAATCTCTGTGTAACATTTTATCCCCTTTCACTCATCAAAACTATTTTTAGCTATATGTTTTTTTTTATCATAAAGAGGCTGAAACATTGCCCTGGAACCCATATTCATTATTAGTATAATCCAAATTATTACCTCTATCTGAGTGATCTGAAATGGATCCACACTATGGCTATTCTTATGAAAATTATTACAATTGTCTAGATAAAAACTCGAGATATGAACTCACAAAGAAACACTGTACAACAATGAGAATAATGACACACAGCTATATGGACCCATCTCACAAGCAAGATGTTGGATGAACAAAGCCAGGCATCAAACATACACACTGAATGAGTCCAATTATGTGAAACCTTGAAAGAGTAAAGTTAATGTGAGTGGCCAGAAATCAGAATTAAAGTGCTTAGAAGGGTTTCTGGGGTACTGGTCATGTCCTGTTTCTTGATTTCAATGCTGGTTACAGGCGTAGGTTCAGTTTGTGAAAATCCATGTAGCTCTATACTTGTTTGTACTTTCTGTACTTTCAAAAAAAGTTGAAAGATTTGCTTTTAATGTGACCAATATGTAATATCAGAGTCTTTTTTTTTTCCAATTTATTTATTTTCAGAAAAACAGTATTCATTATTTTTTCACCACACCCAGTGCTCCATGCAAGCTGTGCCCTCTATAATACCCACCACCTGGTACCCCAACCTCCCACCCCCCCACCACTTCAAACCCCTCAGATTGTTTTTCAGAGTCCATCGTCTCTCATGGTTCATCTCCCCTTCCAATTTACCCAAAAGCACATACCCTCCCCAATGTCCATAACCCTACCCCCCTTCTCCCAACCCCCTCCCCCCAGCAACCCACAGTTTGTTTCGTGAGATTAAGAGTCACTTATGGTTTGTCTCCCTCCCTATCCCATCTTGTTTCATGGATTCTTCTCCTACCCACTTAAGCCCCCATGTTGCATCACCACTCCCTCATATCAGGGAGATCATATGATAGTTGTCTTTCTCCGCTTGACTTATTTCGCTAAGCATGATACGCTCTAGTTCCATCCATGTTGTCGCAAATGGCAAGATTTCGTTTCTTTTGATGGCTGCATAGTATTCCATTGTGTATATATACCACATCTTCTTGATCCATTCATCTGTTGATGGACATCTAGGTTCTTTCCATAGTTTGGCTATTGTGGATTGCTGCTATAAACATTCGGGTGCACGTGCCCCTTTGGATCACTACGTTTGTATCTTTAGGGTAAATTCCCAGTAGTGCAATTGCTGGGTCATAGGGCAGTTCTATTTTCAACATTTTGAGGAACCTCCATGCTGTTTTCCAGAGTGGTTGCACCAGCTTGCATTCCCACCAACAGTGTAGGAGGGTTCCCCTTTCTCCACATCCTCGCCAGCATCTGTCATTTCCTGACTTGTTGATTTTAGCCATTCTGACTGGTGTGAGGTGATATCTCATTGTGGTTTTCATTTGTATTTCCCTGATGCCGAGTGATATGGAGCACTTTTTCATGTGTCTGTTGGCCATCTGGATGTCTTCTCCAAATAGGCAAAGAAGAAGTCAAATTATCACTCTTCGCAGATGATATGATACTCTATGTGGAAAACCCAAAAGACTCCACTCCAAAACTGCTAGAACTTATACAGGAATTCAGTAAAGTGTCAGGATATAAGATCAATGCACAGAAATCAGTTGCATTTCTCTACACCAACAACAAGACAGAAGAAAGAGAAATTAAGGAGTCAATCCCATTTACAATTGCACCCCAAACCATAAGATACCTAGGAATAAACCTAACCAAAGAGGCTAAGAATCTATACTCAGAAAACTATAAAGTACTCATGAAAGAAATTGAGGAAGACACAAAGAAATGGAAAAATGTTCCATGCTCCTGGATTGGAAGAATAAATATTGTGAAAATGTCTATGCTACCTAAAGCAATCTACACATTTAATGCAATTCCTATCAAAGTACCATCCATCTTCTTCAAAGAAATGGAACAAATAATTTTAAAATTTATATGGAACCAGAAAAGACCTCGAATAGCCAAAGGGATATTGAAAAACAAAGCCAAAGTTGGTGGCATCACAATTCCGGACTTCAAGCTTTATTACAAAGCTGTCATCATCAAGACAGCATGGTACTGGCACAAAAACAGACACATAGACCAATGGAACAGAATAGAGAGCCCAGAAATAGACCGTCAACTCTATGGTCAACTAATCTTCAACAAAGCAGGAAAGAATGTCCAATGGAAAAAAGACAGCCTCTTCAATAAATGGTGTTGGGGAAATTGGACAGCCACGTGCAGAAAAATGAAATTGGACCATTTCCTTACACCACACACAAAAATAGATTCAAAATGGATGAAGGACCTCAATGTGAGAAAGGAATCCATCAAAATCCTTGAGGAGAACACAGGCAGCAACCTCTTCGACCTCAGCCGCAGCAACATCTTCCTAGGAACATCGCCAAAGGCAAGGGAAGCAAGGGCAAAAATGAACTTTTGGGATTTCATCAAAATCAAAAGCTTTTGCACAGCAAAGGAAACAGTTAACAAAACCAAAAGACAACTGACAGAATGGGAGAAGATATTTGCAAACGACATATCAGATAAAGGACTAGTGTCCAAAATCTATAAAGAACTTAACAAACTCAACACCCAAAGAACAAATAATCCAATCAAGAAATGGGCAGAGGACATGAACAGACGTTTCTGTAATATCAGAGTCTTAATGGATCCTTCTGAAAATACATTTTTCAGTCACTTTAGCCAAAGGTTTCCATCTTCACTGAGGCTCAATAGAGTAACCCCTACTTCATTCCAAGTAATTTGCTTTCTCTTTTTGTTCTTACGTTTACACCTGGCCGTGTAGAGCCTTATTTTCCTGCTGATGAAGAATTTTCCGCCAGCAGCATTTCTCTAGCCCAAAGTAAATATCCTTAGAACATGAAGAGAAGTAGTATGGCCCCTCCAACGATATTGGACTGAGCTTCTCTGCAGCTCAGTGTCTTCATTCCTCAACTTCCCTTAGAGTCATGCTTAGGAGAGGCACTGGCAAGATTTTATTATATTGTAGTGTAGTGGCTGACTGGAGAGAGGCTGGCAATGGGCAAGAAAGTTAAGCCAACTCTCAAAATGGAACCTCTCCCCTTACTTTGTGCGAATGAGTCTCATGGCATTGTCTTGCTTTGAAGATGGAATTAGCTATGCCACTAACAAGAATAAAGAAGGGGTGGGTTTTTCATAGATGGCTTTGATAATATTGAGGTGATACAAACATAGTGATCTGAAGGTGCACGTGCACCCGAACGTTTATAGCAGCAATCCACAATAGCCAAACTATGGAAAGAACCTAGATGTCCATCAACAGATGAATGGATAAAGAAGATGTGGTATATATATATATACAATGGAATACTATGCAGCCATCAAAAGAAATGAAATCTTGCCATTTGCAACGACATGGATGGAACTAGATGGTATTATGCTTAGCGAAAAAAGTCAATCAGAGAAAGACAACTATCATATGATCTCTGATATGAGGAAGTTGAGAGGCAATGTGGGGGGTTTGGGGGGTAGGAAAAGAATAAATGAAACAAGATGGGATTGGGAGGGAGACAGACCATAAAGACATAAAAGACTCTTACTGGCACAAAAAAACTGAGAGTGACTGGGGGGAAGGGGGTAGGGAGCGGGTGGTGGGGTTACGACATTGGGGAGGGTATGTGATATGGTGAGTGCTGTGAGGTGTGTAAACCTGGCAATTCACAGACCTGTACCCCTGGAGCTAATAATACATTATATGTTTGTTTAAAAAAAAAAAAAAGAATAAAGAGGCTTCTTAGGCAGGAAGAAATTTCCTGTTTAAGAAATCTTGAAGTGAATGATTAGTGAGTCAAGATGGTGTCATGACGAAAAGTGTGAGATTTGTAGGCAGACTCCTTGCTCTATGTAAGAGCTGAAATCTAGGATGAATTGTATGAAAATATCTATTCTTCTGTTTCTGCACTTAGAAAAAAATAAAATTAGGAAAGTAATAGTAATAAATAATAATGATAAGACCAGTACCCCCTTTGCTTAGATAGTAGAGGACATATTAAGATTTAATAATGATCAGTATGGAGAACAGAGTTCTATATTTATAACAGGTAATCAGTGTATGTCGTTTGATGCATACAGTGTGTCAGATGAATCTGATCATGTCAGGGTGTCACAGAAAATTATTCCAACTCCCATAGACTTTAGGATGCAATCCAGTCTCACATGCAGCCTCCTTTAGCCTGGCCCTGCCCTCCCTTCCAGCTCCATCTCTTACGAAGGGTTTCTGTCCATTATACTCTAGCCATTTACAGACTTAAAGAATGCCTCATACACGGATTTTCCATGTCTTTGTTTAGTCTCTCCCCTCTTTCTGAATGGTCTACCCTGTTCCAATTTACCTGGAAAATACCTCTCTTCCTTTCTTTAGAGGTCTTCTTCTTTAGGAACTTATTGTTTATTTATTTGACACAGAAAGAGAGAGAGAGAGAGATCACAAGTAGGCAGAGAGGCAGGCAGAGAGAGAGGGGAAGCAGGCTCCCCACCAAGAAGAGAGCCTGATGTGGGACTCGATCCCAGGACCCTGAGATCATGACCTGAGCCAAAGGCAGAGGCTTAACCCACTAGCCACCCAGGTGCCCCAGGAACTTATTATTGATTCTTCCTATTGACCCCAGACTTAGGTGTTCCTTCCCTGGGGTCTACAGTGCCAAATAATATTCTTTTTGTCTATCATTAATTTCTCCAT
This sequence comes from Neogale vison, assembly GCF_020171115.1. Lineage (NCBI taxonomy): Eukaryota > Metazoa > Chordata > Mammalia > Carnivora > Mustelidae > Neogale > Neogale vison. Next base: position 40,361,677 of record NC_058098.1, read on the forward strand.
TAGACCAGGAACTACCTGAGTGCAGAAATAGTGGCTTAATCACTAAAGAATCTCTAATACCTGAAACAATTCTTGGTATTAATTTATTAAATATGTTAATGAATGAACAAATAAATGACAATAAAATTAGACGTGCGGTAATCTCCCTTAGGACTGCAGTCTCTATACTAATATCCAATAACTTAGTTTATGATAAAGAAACAAGTTTAAAAAAAAAAGGGCTACAACACCAAAGGCACAATCCATGAAAGAAATGATTGATAAGCTGGAATTTGTTTAAGATTAAAAACTTCAGCTCTGAGAAAGATAATGTGAAGAGAATTAGAAAAAAAGCCATAGACTAGGAAAAAGTACTTGCAAAAGGAATATCTGATAAAGAACTACTGTCCAAAATATACAAAGAAATGTTAAGACTCAACAATAAGAAAACAAACAAACTAATTAAAAAAGATGCCAGACAGCTCACCAAAGAAAATATGCAGATAGCAAATAAACACAGGAAGAAATGCTCTACATCTTATGTTATCAGGGAAACTTAAAATAAAACAACAATAAGATACAACTAGACATCTATTAGCTAGAACACTGACAACACAAAATGTTGTTGAGGACCTGGAGCAACAGAAACTGTATTCACTGTTGGTGGGAATGCAAGATAGTACTGTCACTTTGGAAGACTGTTTGGTGATTTTGTAACAAAACTAAATTGGCCTTTACCACATGATCCAGGGATGGTGTTCCTTGATATTTACCCAAAAGGACTGAAAATTTATGTCTACACAAAAATTTGCACATGGATATGTATAACAGTTTTATGTGTGATTGCCAAACATTGAAAGCAACCGAGATGTTTCTCAGTAGGTGAATGGATAAACTGTGGTACATCAAGACAATGGAATACTATTCAGTGCTAAAAAGAATGAGCTCTTAAACCATGAGAAGTTATGGAAGAACCTTAATGTATATAACAAAGTGAAAGACACCAATCTGAAAAGACTATATACTGTATAATTCCAACTATATGACACTTTGGAAAAGGCAAAACTCTGGAGACAGTAAAAAGATCATTAGTTGCCAGGGGCCAGAGGTAGGGGAGAGAGGTATAGACAAAGCACCAAGTAGGGCAGTGAAACTCTTCTGTATGACAGTATAATAGATATGTGTCATTATACATTTGTACAAACCCATAGAATGTGCAACATCAAGAGTGAACCCTAAAGTATGGACTTGGAGTGATGATGGTATATCATTGCAGGTGCATCAGTTGGAACAAATGTATAGCAGTCTCCCCTTACCTACAGTTTCACTTTCAATGGTTACATTTACCCATAGTTAACACAGTTCAGAAGCTGATGATCCTCTTTTTTGACATCATTTTTGATATATCCTTACACTACATCATAATGCCTCCATCATTCACCTCATTTCATCTCATCATATAGACATTTTATAATCTCACATCATCACATGAAGGATGAGTGCAGTGCAATAAGATATTCTGAGACTGACCACATGTATATAAATTTTATTACAGTATGTTGTTATGGTTGTTATATTTATTATTAGTTATTGTTGTTGATCTTTTACCATGCCTAATTTATAAGTTGAATTTTTACTATGCAAAGCATAGTATACATAGAATTCAGTACTGCCCATGGTTTCAGGCATCCACTGGGAGTGGGGGCGGGGCACTGCTCTAGCACTCTGATGGGGAATATTGATAATGGAGGAGGCTATGCATGTATAGGGATAAGAGGAATATGGGGAACCTCTGTACTTTCCTCTTAAACTTGTTGTGAACCTTAAACTACTCTAAAAAATAAAGAAAAAAAGAACTATCTAATGTCTTCTGTTTTGCTTTTGTGAGTTACTAGCAATGTAAGTCAATTCTGAATAAGATATCCTGACCTCTGAGTTTTGAATAGTGCATTTCCTTATCTCCAGATGGTGACATGTAGGTAGCATTTGCTGCTTAGATAAACTTTCATTGTACTCACACAGGTGAAATAAAGCCCAAACTATAACCCTTGCCGCCCTCACAAATTCTTTATTCCTTGCAATTTCCTTATTTCTTATCTTCACTTTGAGATGTGGCTAAGGAGGTGACAGAAAAAATATGAAGAGCTAGGCAAGAGAAACGCTGGGTGGGGACTGCTTCCCATAGTAATAATGACTTGTCCTTAATTTCCCACGTTGGCTATCAGACTAATTCTAGCACATCACTCAGCTTTCTATTTTACTTTGATTAGGGTCATTAATGGCATAGAGAAAAACTTCAATATCAAATTATTACTGTTCAGTTTAGTAACACAAATGTAAGCTTTTTCCCCTCCTTCACTTTTCTCTTTAGGGAAGGTTGGTTCCCCTTGGCCCATCCCCCATCAGCTCATAATTGATATCATGTACCCCTTCAACTTATCCTTGTTTAAAACACTCTACAGTGCTCAGCATCTTTAACACAATTACCCAAGAAGCTCTTCCAAATGGATTCCTTTTGCTAAGCCCATCCTCTACTGAATTCCTGGAATAAACACTCTGGGCTTAGAAGATTCATCTCAGCTTCCTCCTTTTTCCAGGAGGAGGAATGAAGAGTGCTTGGGGGAGAGAAGGGAAGGCCAAAGGTGTTCAGAAGGAGATGAGCAGCTAGATTCCAGCTGTGTCACTTACCCCTTCTCTTGCCTTCCCCTTGGAAGACTTGGTAAACCTAGATTTGACTCAATAGCAATATTAGCTAAGTCATTGGCACAACTATCTTTTGTTCTGTATTTCCCTCTTGCCCCTGCAGAATTAACTTTAAAAGGTAAAATAACAAAACACCCATCATTTAATCTGTGTCAGATTAACTTTATTTTGTTGTGAGTTTTCTGTAATGAAAGCACTGTATATGCTTTTACTTCCTAGCCCACTATTTATGTTTCACTAATACTTAATCAATTTTTTAAAATGTCATTGTGACACTATCATGTGTATGTGGTTAGCATTGAATGGTTTTGTAGTTCTGTGACTGTATGTTTTGATTTTATGTTCCTTTTTGGTAATTGTTATGAGAAGCTCACTGGCCAGTGTTGAATGGTAACATACAGGTTAGAATCCTGGGTGTCTTACTTTTGTTCCATAATCCACTCTTCACCCTTTTGCACCCCACTCTGTGCCCCAGGAGACCAAAGTTTATGAACAGCATTACTTGGACTTCCTCAGCCAGTGGTGGACACTGTCAAGAGATCTGAGCATAGGACAAGAAAGAGGTCAAGGTGTATGTTGACCTGCAGTGCAGATTAGCAGTTGTTATATTACTGTATAGAAGCAGGTCTCTTCCTCAGCCATAGTTTCGATTGGCTTCCAGTAACTGCTTTCTCTCCTTGACCCTTTAGGCTATGGGTGGTAAACTCTTCTCATTCGTACATGCCTTAGGGTACTTTATCATCTCCCTTTTGAAAAATAAACCCTTCATTAAACTCTCTCCAGTTACCACTTGAGGTGTGGCAACTCCCTCTGTCCCCTCACCACACCTCCCATTAGGAACATGTAATGTGTAATTCCAACTAAGACACAAATGCAAGATGTATCATCACTTTATAATGAATCACATCATGTTCCTATGACAGAATAGAGTATATTGTGCCCCTTTATGGAAATGGCTTCAAATTGATTTTGAAATGTATGGCTATTAACCTTCTTGTTTCCTTTCTAGAACTCTCCAACAGGCACCTCTTCTTTGTTAAAAGTAATTCAAATTGTGGGGCACCTGGGTGGCTTAGTTGGTTAATTGGCTGCCTTTGGCTCAGGTCATGATCCCAGGTTTCTGGGATTGAGCCGCACATGGAGCCCCATGTTAAGCCCCACATCATCCTCCTCATACTCATTGGCTCCCTGCTCACTGGGGAGTCTGCTTCTCCTCTCCCTCAGCCCCTCCCCCAGCTCCTGCTAGCTCTCTCTTTCTCAAATAAATAAAATCTTTTAAAAAAAAGTAATTCAAATTGTAAGATAATAGTTATGATCCTAATAACACCAGTACTACTTACCAGTAAAAATAACAACAGTAACCAACATTTATGTTGCTTGGCACATGTTTTTGAATATGTGTTTCATATTTTATCCCTACAAAAACCTCACGTGATCATTATTCTTTTCCCTGCTGAGTTCACAGATTAGAAAATGGAGTTCCATAGGGAGGCTGTCCTTCCCATACACCTCAAAACTTAATAAAAAGCAGGGTAGATTCAAACAAATTATTTCAAGTACAAATCTTGAACAACTCTACCTGAGCAGAAAAAAATGTTAAAATACAGAGAATAGGAGGTCAGTGATACTACCTTCAATTTATATGTGTGTTAAGTTCATTTTAATAACTGTCCTTGGTTCTTGGTCATCTGTTTGCAATGCAAATAGAAATCTTGTGCTCAGTTCCTATAATTTTAGTCATTTTTTAAAAGGGCAACTACTGGTTTCTGTGTTTACCTGTGAATCTATGATTTCTAAAATTCTACAATAAGATCATTAACATGTTGAGTAGACTGCAAAATAGACACTAATGGAATATAAAGTGATTCAAGAGCTCGGACTTCTCACTTATAGGATGACAAGCCTTATATTGAATTCCACATTTATTAGCAGGAAATCTGGAGATGTTGAGTATAGTTCTTTTTCCCCCCTTTTATCTCTCTTTATAATCTAATGTATTTTTCTCCCTACAATGCATAGACCACTATCTGCAACATATCTTTGTTTTCTACCTACAAAGTTAAAAAGGAAATTTCCTTTTCCATTTTAATGTAAGTATGTATAAAGATAAACACAATATTCAAGAGGCAATAATAAGATATAATTTACATTTGAAACCCTATTAACCAATTAACATAATAAGAATCTTTCTAGACTCTCTATTGTCTTTTTTTTCTCTAGTTTTTTTATGGAACAAAAAGGATAAATCCTTGGGGAAAAGTGTATCTTCTGTGATGTGATGAGAATATGACTTTTGGTAAAACCCCCACTCCCCTTTTGACCTGATTTTGGTTCATTTTTTTGGCTTTTCTTATTTCTTTGTGTATATCCACTGTTTTGTCAAACTTATTACCCTAGAAATTTTATTGAAGTATGGGTTCAATCAAGAAGACTCTAGGATATATATCTTGGGTTTTTAAAAAATATATACAACTCTATGAGTTGGTATAGAAATACAGTGATTGAAATATACTCTGACAGAGAATAAAGTAAGGGTCATTTTATAATTCACTTTTTGAGAGAGGTAAAATGAAAAATATGGTTTGCTTTATTCTTGTGGAAACCAAATGGAAGAAGGCAATCATTTCTTCTACAAAGTCTAATTGTATAAGGAGGTTGAATGGTTGATTGATTGATTGGCATGGGAGAATGAATTGTATTCTCGCCATGTGAGTCGCTGGGTGATCCAGTTCCCCTGTCCTGTAGGAGTTTATAATCTGGTAGAGGAGTTTTCTCTCCCCTTGCCCCCATTTTTCCCTCCCTCCCTCCCTCACACCTGCATACACACACACACACACACACACACACACACATATACAATACAATATGTAGTATTTGTCTAATAATGTATAAGTAATGTACTATTAGAGAGCAGAAGAGGAAGATACTAAATTCTAGCTGAGGGCACTGGGAAAGGTTGGATCTTGAGGCCTTTGAATTGACTTCCTGTACAAGAAAATACTGGGAGAGGAGAGATATTTCAAGAAGATTAAATAAATTAACAAAGGAGTGTAGGTAGAACTGCTCTGTTTTTGGACACTTACAATCCTGATGACTTAATAGAAACAAAAGTTGCATGAGAGAAACTGATAAAAGATAAATTGGAAAGGAAAGCAAAGACCAGAGCATGGAGAGTTACTGGATACCCTAGTAAAGTTTGAACTGCCTCTTAGAGGTCGGCGGAAGCCATTAATGTTTTGACAGAGTATGTGGAATGTGGTGTCTGAAGAAAAGATGGGAAGAAGGAGATGAGGCTCTTGCAATTAAACAAGGCAGCAGTAAGAAAGAGTAACCCCCAATCCTTGGCACTGGAAGTGGCATGGTAGAAACAGGTCAAATGTGAGAGAAATGGCAAAAGTATCTTAGTGATTTGAGAAACTATAGGCAATTGCAATGTTTTCATTTGTTAATGAATCCACTGGCATAATGGATACAGAAAAAGGTAAGGAATTTGGGATGGGAGACTAATGAAACGTTTCTCTGTAAATCTATCCACATCTCTATTTCCACAGAAATATAGGCACAAAGAGATTTGGATTTACCTTTATTTAGCATTAAGATCATGGTAGTAACACCTAGTCATAAGCATTGGAATTCTAGTTCCATGAATAACTAATCATTTTAATTTCCTTTGCTTTAGTTTCTTCATATGCTAAATGAAGAAGTTATAATATCTACCACAGAGAAATCTTGTGAAAATTAAACGAATGAATATATGTAAAGAGAGCCTGCCTATCATAAGTGCTGCAGAAATGTTAGCTGCTATTATGTCTATCTATCTGTATCTGGCTTTAACAAGCTATATGAACTTGAACCACAATATTATTTAACATCTTGGGACTTCAATTTACTAATAGATAAACTGAGTTTGTATTAGATAGTCTCTAATTTTTGTTGTTGTTGTTCAACCAAACTTAACACGTAAGTATTGAATTCCTACTATGTGCTAGATACTGAATATATGGTAGAGGACAAAACAACATGCGTCCTGTTCATTTGGGCCTTCTGATCTAGGGTAGATGAAAATGAGGGATAACAAGACCTGTTAAACAGATAAACACGAAATGATAAATATACAATAAATGCATAAGTACTGTCTATTTTAGAAGGTAAGGCAGTTAAAAGGAATCTATGAGAGAATGAGAGAATATCAGGGAAGTATCACTTAGAAGGGCTAGGTGGAGGTGAGTGTTGGCAACCAGAGAAAAATTTTCTTTGGAAATGATGTTCGATCTGAGTCAAAGGTAGTCAGCAAAGAGTGAGATAGGATGGGAATTCCAGGCAGTGGGAGCATCCTGGGCACTAGAGGAATTCATCCAAGGAATGGATATAAGGCCATGGGTTTGCAGGGCAGAAAGTAAAAGCAATGCTGTGAGACGATATTGAGAATAAGTTTAGTTGGATACTATCCAACAACATCTTGTTAGCTAGGTTCAGGATAAGAGGGTAACTCTATTCTAAGAGTTATGGGAGCTACTGCAGAATTTCAGATTTGTGTTTTAGAGGAAGGAAAAATAATACTTTGATATAATAAGCAAACATTAAACATATGCAGATATCTATAGGCATATATGCCATTACCCATAAGAGCCTTTAATTTAAATTTAATTTTCTTCATGCAGTATCAAAAATCCATTAGTCTTGAACACTTGCAGTTAATTCAGTTTTTAGTATTATGGGCCATTGAATTTTTTTTTCTTTAAAAAAAGGCATTGAGATAGTAATTGTGTCAAATCAGAGCAGAGTTGCACTCTCCAGTTCTATATTTCTAGCACCTCTTTCCACTCACCCCAAGTAAGCACAATCTAAATTAAGCCATGCAATTTTTATGCAAATGAAACTTCAAAGCAAGCCCAACAGTTACCTCTTTTGACACCATTATAAAAATTCTAGAATCCTAACTGTCAAGAGAGCTGTGTTAAGTTGAAAAATCCAACAAGTCTACCTCCTGGCTTATGTGGTCCCACTTAATGTCTTTTATACCCCCTTCTACTTATTTAACACACATAAACTGATGGCTCAAAAAGTTCTCCCATCTACCCTACCTACTCTGATGGAGGTGGTTAATCTGATCCAGGTGTCATGCTTGTAGGAAATGCTAAATTAGTAATGGAAATCAGTGTTGCATATTATTAATTATATAGTTTTTAGCTTATCAAGTTGTATCAGGAAACAGATTTTTTTTTTGAAGGCTTACCAATGAAATCCATGCGAGTTTATCCATTCCCAGTTCAGGCTACTATAGTTAGACTCATGATTTATTGGGAGGATTCTACAGGCTTTGTAGCCATCTCTTCATGACATTGGCTGTTCTGTTCATGCACTTCAGCACTCCCCACATCCCACTACACGAAGAAATCATTGTTGTTGTTGCCCTCAGGATCCAAAGAAGGGATACAAAAATGAGCCAGGAAGCCTTTAACTTTGAGTGCTTGTGGTGTTTGAATTGGCCATATATTTGGGTGGATGTTTGGGATGGATTCTCAGAATGTTACCTGACTCAACTTTTTGAAAACACTGTCAAATATCCTGCTTACCTACTGCTACAAGTAACTCTTAATTAACTAATTATCTTTTCACACCTCCCAGTTGGAGATGTCCTAAAAGGGAAGTTTTCTTGTTCTCTAATGGTGATCCCAAAATGGATTATTACTTTTCTTCCTAAGTCTTAATCATTGTAGGATGATAGAAGTTTGTTGTTATTGTTACTGTTGTTGTTGTTTGTTTTTTTAGGACTGAAACATGAAAAGATTGGGAGTTTTAGAATTCCAAGTGCATCAGATGTTCAGATTTGTGGACTTCAATTTCCTATTCCTGAAAGGGGTTCTAGTTAGCATGCTCCCCAGTCCTTCTAGGCCTGAAGCCCTCCTGGTTAGATCTTCAGAAGGCAGTGGAGCATCTGACAAAATCATCTGTAAAAGACAATTTAAGATTAACAAGCTAATTAAGGACATATTAAAAGCACTGTTACAAGATTGGGCAAATTTCCAGGTTTGATTGATTTGGAGAGTCTAACAGCAATACATATTTTTAAAGTTTGTTTATTTGTTTATTTACCTATTTATTTGACAGAGAGAGAGCTCAGAAGTAAGCAGAGAGGCAGGCAGAGAGAGAGGAGGAAGCAAGCTCCTCGCTGAGCAGAGAGCCCGATGTGGGGCTCGATCTCCGGACCCTGAGATCATGACCTGAGCTGAAGGTAGACACTTAACTGACTGAGCCACCGAGGCACCCCAGAGCAACACATATTTTTAAAGAAAGACTTATATTTGTTATTTGACCCTATTGTTCTATAAGGATATCACTAAATGTCAAGCCTCTGAGTCATTTATTTACTCAAAAAATTAATGAGTTCCTACTCTTTGACAGGCATAGACAGGAAAAAAAAAAATAGACATGATCCCATCCCCCAACCCCTTTCTAATGTGCTCTTTGTCCAGTTAAAAGAGAAAGGATTGGTTAAACAACTTATTAAACCCATTTAAATCCTCTGATAGGATTTTTCTATATGTATTTGAAATCGGGTCCATATTTTGCTGGGTAAATTTTAAGTACTGTTTTCCAATCTCAATAATTTTAGAAAAATCCATTGGATTATCTATGCTTAATTTGACCTGGTGATATCCCATGTACCCAGAATTCATCTTTTAAAAATATTTTGACTGCTTTTGTTACTGAGAAGATACAGATTTTGCAGGAAGTCAACATATGTGTGTGTTGATGAGGGAGTGGTCTATTTAAAGGACCACACTAAGATGCACAGACATTCCTACGTACTGCCATGTAATTGAAGAAACTGTAATAAAGTGTAAGCATAATAAAAGGCATAGTAAAGTGTAAGTTGATTAGATAGCTCTCCTTCAGGTCCTGCCACCTTTTTGCCTTATGAACTTGACAGGCTAGTTGAGAGAGAGGTGAACTAGCCTGTCAAGTTCATAAGGTTATTGGTTAACCACTATATATATAGTGGTTATGTATATATTTATATATATGTATATATACATATATGTGTGTGTGTGTGTGTGTGTGTGTGTATAATGGGACTAATGATGCATTCTCATTGGGTTGTAGTAAAGACTAAATTAAGCCTACCTAGAATTGATTAGCACAGTTGATGCCACATAGTACGTGCTCAGTAAAAATATCATTGATAGTCTTCTGTCAATGATATCAACTGGATCTACATTAAATTTTATTAAACAATACTACTGCACTTAGGTGAAAAGACAGTATCTTCATGCATCCCCTCAAAACTTAGACCGAAAGTAATCTCAGAAGATTTCAGCCATATTTCTTCTTCTAAATGGGCTATTAGTAAACATAAAAAGAAGCTATAATAAGCATATGGTTTGGAACAGAAAAGAAGAGAGTCCAGTAAATTATTATTTTATCTTAAAACCACCATCTGGTTGTTGATACAGCAACACTATCTCACTAATTTACATTTTCTTCTCCCAGTAGACAAGAGTATATTCAGTAAGAAGAAGAAAATCTATTGTTTTCTTTTAAAAATTCATTTTAGAATGCTTGCTCTGGAACCTGTCAGCTACACTTAATTTCTACTTAGATGCTGAGATAAAGAGTTTCCTCCTCAATGATCCAACAGAGCAGAGAATTAATCTTTCAACATTCAGAAAAATCAAAGTCAAAATTAAAATAAAGCCTTTTATTAAATTTCTCTCTCACTACAGGTTGGAGTTTAATACTGAATATGGGTTGAAACAAATGCATTTTCTTAAGATGTTCAAAAGCTTAAAAGCAGTCTATTGATATAGGTGTTGTATGATACTCAAAAATGGTTTAACAGGACTGATTAAAAGCCATTTTTGGAATAAAATAAGTTAAAATATGGATTCTTGTAACAGTATAAGAGAATAGATATTGTTAAAAGGCCTAGATGCTGGATAACAACAGACTTTTAAATGAATTGGTGATGTTGCTAGGAGGTAACAAAGGTTTCCAGGTTTAAAAAAAAGATTAAGATTTTAGAAAGAGGAGTGGTAAGAAAGAAACAAGACCCAGGATGACTTGAGGACACTTTGAGGATTAATAATTCCGACAGAAAATGGGAGACTAGACCTTAGACCTGCACAAGGGTACATTTGAATCTGAGACTCTGCATAAAGTTGGGCCCTAATAGGACTACATACACTCTTGCTGAAAAGATAGACCAGGAATAAAATTCCCTTGCCAGCAAAGAGAGATACCGTAAAATCTGGTTATACCCATCTCAACTCCAAATCGTAAATAAAAATAATACTTAAAAATTAAGATTTTCTTCTGAGAATTTATAACTACTGGATGTCCTTATGTGGCTCTGTGGTTCAAACCATTAGCATGGAAAAAAAAATGGTTTCAATTACCCCCTGGCTCCTGGCAGAAGTTAAGTACTCCCTGGAGGAAAGCTTCTCTGGGATTCTCACTGTTCAGCCAGATATAACCTTATGATATTTTTAAAAATGCTAATTGAAGGGGAAAAATCATAGATTGGCAAAACTAAAAAAAAAAAAAAAAACGGAAATCTAAACAAAAACCCTAATGGGTTAGACTCCTAAATGCTTTAGATTTTGAAATTATCAGATACAGAGTAAGAAATAAGTATATTTGTCATTTAAACAGTTAACAGGTAGAATTTTTAAAAATAAGCAACTAATAGGCCAGGTAGCTTATCAAAGAACAAAACAGAACTTCTTAAAATAAAATTTAAAAATACACACATACACAAGGATGAGTTAAACTACACACTTCATGAAAAAATAACTTACTTGAAAAATATATTTGAAGAAATTAGGTAGAATGTAGCATAGAAAGATAAAGAGATGGAAAACAAAGTATGAGAGATGTTAAGAATCCCAGAGGATAGAGCAGTAATATCTAACATATGACAGATCAAGGTTGCAAAAAATTAATAAAGGAGAAAAAAATATTGGGGAGAATCAATATCTGAAGAGTTATGGCTAAGAATTTTTCAGAATTATTAAAAAGATAGACCTTATGATTCAGAAAGTATAATGTTTCCCACATGATTAAAAATAAAAGGAAATTAACAACTACACCAAAAAGGAGACAAACTTAACATAAACCAAAGAAAAAGGTAGATGACGTACAAAGAAATGACAGTCAGATTGACAGTATATTTCTCAATTGAAGGAAATCAAGCAGTATTCTTAAAAGTGTTTAGAAAGGATAATTCTTAACACATACTTGTATATCCAGCAAAATTATCTTTTAAGAGTGAGAATTAAAGGGCACCTGGGTGGCTCAGTGGGTTAAACCACTGCCTTCGGCTCAGGTCATGATCTCAGGGTCCTGGGATCAAGTTCCACATCGGGCTCTGTGCTCATCAGGGAACATGCTTCCCTCTCTCTCTCTCTGCCTGCCTCTCTGTCTACTGTGATCTCTCTCTGTCAAATAAATAAATAAAATCTTAAAAAAAAAAGAGTGAGAATAAAATAATACAATTTGAGATAAACAAAACTGAGTAAGTTTAAAATCAATATGTTCTTAATATAACATGTGCTTCAGGGAGAAAAATAATTAAAATACTCTCAGCAAGAAGATACATAATTCAAGAAAATTTTGTGATAGAAAAGAGAGAAAGACATTGAGAAGTCTAAATAGACAACATGACTGTATAAAATATTATCTTACATGTGACACTGAGCAAGATAGAATAGCCAAATAATAATAATAATAATAATAATAATAATAACAACAACAACAACAGATAAACTGAAAGGGAGTTAATAATAATAAAGCATTCCAAAGCCTTCATATTATTTAGGAGGAAGTGAAAATAATCTATAAAGTTGAAATAACACTGAAAGAATAGAATAGATTTTAAATTTAAATTGAACAGATGCAGGGTATACAATACATTCAAAAGAAAGGGATAGTTTAGAACTTTTTGTTTTGTTTTTAAATATTTTGAATATCACTTCAGATTATATCTACACATATATTATTATCTTAAGGGGGAGGAATCATTTAAAGCATAAACTTATGATACATTTTGGAACTTTTAAGTTTTTTGTAAATTACATAATTAATTTGGTTAAACTGGGTAATTCAAAATTTTGTGAGAAGCATACTTCTAAAAGTGGTTTGACCTGTTTTAAATCCAGGAGGTTAAGGAAAGTGATAAAACAATGGAAGAAAGGAGGGACTATGGTAAAACTGAGATTTATCTGCTAAAAAAAAGAAGGGAGAAAGATAATGAAAGAAAGCACATATCATGAAAATAAATTTAGCTATTTAGTTATCACAATAAGTATATAAAGACTAACTTCCTCAATTAAAATACAGAGATTATCTACGGATTGGATGATTTAAGAAAAGAAAATATAGCAAAGTTATACACAATTTGCAAGAGAAAAAAGATACTTACAAGATACTAATTTAAAAAGGTATGATTCTATAAGGTGATCAAAATATAACTCAAAGACTGATATGACTGTAAAGAGAAACTTTCAAATGTCTAATGTTATTAGGAGATTTAGAAATAACATTCTCACTTATTGAGAGGTAAATCTAATTTAAAAATATAAGGCTTCAATAATACAATTAACAAGCTTGTGATGTATATATATAAAAACCTGATCTTCAGGGACGCCTGGGTGGCTCAGTTGGTTGGACGACTGCCTTCGGCTCGGGTCATGATCCCGGGATCGAGTCCCGCATCAGGCTCCCATCTCCACGGGGAGTCTGCTTCTCCCTCTGACCTTCTCCTCACTCATGCTCTCTCTCACTGTCTCTCTCCCAAATAAATAAATAAAATCTTAAAAAAAAAACAAAAAACAAAAACCTGATCTTCAAAATTACAGAGTAAACTTGTCTAATAGTAAATGAACATCTAGGCCTATGGTCAGCAAAGTATAACTGATGGGCCAAATTAAGCCTATAGCCTACTTGGGTATGGCCCTCAAATTAAGAACATTTTTCTACATTTTTAGTGGGTTGTAAAAGTTTCAAAAAGAAAAGAAAACAAATATGTGACAGAGACCATATGTGGTCCACAAATCTTGAAATATTTACTACTTGGCCCTTTATAGAAGGTACCTGACCTATGTTGTGGCCATTGAGAAAAAGCCAAATATATTTCATATCAATCATTATTCAACAAATATTTTTCAACAGTTACTTTGTGCTGGAAACTAATCAAGGCACTGGGGAAAACAAAGTAAACAAAACAAACAAAATCCCTTCTCCTTAAGGTATTTGCATTTTAGTGGGGGTTATGGACAAGAAATAAGGTAAATGAATAAAAGGTATTGTGTTTGATGGTGATCAGTGGTTAAAAGAATAAAATAAAACAGGGAAAATAACATTTATTGTTTTGGAAAATTAAATACTCAAATTACACAACTTATGGATTGAAGGAGAAATGATAATGAACATTTTCAAATTCATGGAAGTAAATTATAATAAGATCAGTAAATTTCAAAGTTCATAAGATCAGGTTAAGGGAGAATGTTAAGTTTTACATTTTATATTAGAAAAATAGATTGATTATAAATGAACTATAAGAATAACTTAAGAACTTGCAAAAATAGTATCAGGATAAACACAAATATACTAAAAGGAAGGAATAGAAATAAGGAGCAGAAATTCATGAAAGTACAGCAAATAAACTACAGAAAATTGTAGAAACCATAATTCTAGGAAAGGCTATTTATTTAGAGATATTAATAAAATATCTGCTGAGAATGATCAAAAACAAATATATTAGTAATTAAAATTAATGTATTATAAATAAAAAAGAACACAAAACTTTTCACATATGAAGATAAAAACAACTTTGAGCCAGTGATTAAAAAAACTTAGATACAATGAACAAATGCCTAGAAAAATGTAACATCAATTTTGACTCAATACTGTTGTACAAATAGTCTATAACCATAAAAAGAATTAATTTAATACCAATAAAACTTTTATCAAATAAAAAACAGACTACAGGAGATTTATAGGCAATGTCTACCAAACTTTCAAGGATCATTATAATGTATTTTACAAAACCATTCCAAAGTATTAAAAAAAAAAAACACATTTCACAATTTTTGTTGAGGCCAATGCAATCTTCATACCCAAACACAACAAAGACAGTGCAAGAAATTAAAAGTACATATTCAAGAATTAAAGGAATAGCCCAAACTAGAAGCAATCCAAATGTCTATCAACTGGTAAATGCAGTGAACAGGATCAAGCTGTAGAAATATGCTACCATGTGGATGAACCTCAAGAATATTATGCTAAATAGAAAAAGCTAAATGCAAAAGAAAATAGAAAAATAGAATAGAATAGAAAATAGAAATAGAAAAAAGAAAATAGAAAAGCTAAATGCAAAAGACCATTATGTGATTCTGTTTATTTGAAGAGTCCATAAAAGGCAAATCCAAAGCAGCATAGTGGTTGCTTGAATGTGGCTAAGGGCAGGAATAGGGTTTGATGGCAGAGAACACAAAGGATCTTTTTAGGGTGAAAAAAATGTTCCAAAAACGATTGGTTGCACAATTCTGTAAATTTACTAAAAAGCACTGAACAATTTCTCTTAACAATGTCCTTTTAACCATCATAGCTATATCTGCATTTGTAAAAATCCATAATCCTTGTTTAGTGCTTGCTTCTTAATGTTGGAATTTAAGATAACCTTGTGTTCTGCAAGGCAATGTTGAGTGGAACAGTCTGATTCTAGAGAACATTGAATTCTTCTTCCTCCTCACTCTTTTAAGTATACATACCAGAAGAGATATGGACAAAATCATGGAGTAGACGTTTACATTTATCTTTAAAAACCTACCAGAAAAAATATACTTTTTTTTCCAAATTGTGTATGTACCTCTGTGTATGCATGGGTGTGCATTTTGACTTATGTTATTTCTATGATTTAAAAACTTGGGAAGATGGAATCAAAAGCAGGGATCTGAACATGTTTTTGTACACCAGTAGTCACAGAACCATTATTCCCAGTAGTAAAAAGAATAGCAGAAATGGGAATAGCAGAATATGGGAATAGCAGAAATGTCCATTAACGGAATGGATAAAGTGTGATTGAAGTGTGATACACACACACACACTCTCTCACACACATGATGGAATATTAGTCAACCATAAAAAAGAATGTAATTCTGTTACATGTTACATCGTGGATGAACCTTGAAAACATGCTTAGTGAAATAAGCCAGAAGGACAAATATTTTATTATTCCATTTATGTGAGATACCTAAAGTTCAAATTCATGGAGACAGAAGGTAGAATAGCAGTTACCAGTGGCTGGGGTGAGAAGATAGTGGGGAGTTATTATTTATGCGTATGGAGATTGAGTTTGGAAAGATGGAAAGGCATAGTGGTGATCCTTGCACAACATGAATATATTTAATGCCACTAAACTGTATACTTAGAAATATTTAAAATGGTAAATTCATGTTGCATGTATTTCATCATAATTTAAAAAAACAATTTCAAGAAGATAAACAAAAGTATCTTGTATCATACTAAGAATGCATTATATTTCTCTTTCCCACTTCTTCAAGAATAAAAACTCTTTGACATAACATCACATGGAGGGAGAGGGCAGTGTGTGGGGGGCCATTTCTTGAGTGACTCAAGTTAAAGTAAACAGGGTACATTTTGGTAAATTGAAAGTAAGCTGGCTATTTTCAATTTTTATTCTTACTGTTTTTTTCTCCCCCTAGCTCCTGGGATGTTAGCATTCATTGACATATCCATGTTCTTTATGAAGAGGTCAACATTTTTCTTAAAAGAAGTACCGTACCAGCCACTATGAGAATAAAAGACACTAACATTGCAGAGTTGAAGGTGTTAACATACTTCTGCAATGGCCCACTTACTCCAGAGCCATTTAAGCAAGAAAATGGTTTTGTTTTGTCTACAGGAAAGAAATGAGTTGTGTTTAGCCAACGATGGCTGGTCTAGTTCTAGTTTTATGTCACATTAAAGCAAATCTGTCCTCTTACTCCTATGTACTATGAACAAAATTACAAGATACATTATTGATAATAGACGCAAAATACCTGAAAGCTTTTTTTTTTTTTTATCAGATGTGAGCACTTTCTTTAGAGAAAATTCTTCCCCTTTGTCAAGAACATGGGTGTGTCTATGAACTTTTTAATTTATTGGTTACTTTCTTATTTTTCTCTATTGGCTTTGCTAACACTGTATATTAGTTAAGTTACTTATACCCATCAACATCATAATCTTCTTTGCTGAAATACTGAAGTTAATATCAAAATACCTGTGTCTTAATTTTATGCTTTTCCTGCCCAGTGAAAACAACATGAAGAATGCAGCCATGTTGTTTTACAAATCAGATGGTAGTTAAAAGCTATTGATATTACCAGAATTACAGTTAATATTAATTAATACAGTTAATATTCTTATAACTTATGTAAAATTCAATCTCTCTTCTAAATTAGTGACTAAACTATAACCTAGTCATATATGTAACCTAGTCATGTACAACTTTTTGTATAGATAAATTGTTATACTGAAGATAAAGTGGAAATTTCCTTTCTTTAGAATAATACCACATGTATCATTCAGGGTTAAACCAGGAAAGATAAACCTCTTGTGTATTAGAGAATAAGGGATTTCTTATAGGCCCAAGAAGTCATATAATATTTGGAAAAGTAGAGATCAAAAGGTAGAGTAGGAAGATCAGAGAAGTCACTACCCAATCTCCAAAACCCTGGAACTAGTGGTCAGTTAGGAGTCTACGAGGACACATAGAAAGTTAAGTAGGACCAGCTTCTAGAAGGAGATTGCAGAGAGGAACTGGTACATCTGTGCTTGATGGTGGCCTGGTGGCCCTGTCAGTCATTGGAGCTGGATGCTTGGAAGAAGAGCTGGCCATGGGGCAGGGAGTATGAGGACATGCTGGATTCTCTCCACCTCTATCCACACCCATGACAAAAGGGAGCAGTTCACCAGTTCACCTTCAAAGCACCCATAGCTTCCTCTTCTGGCCAACTTGGACTAGAACCAAGTGGGGAAGGGGATTCAGGAAACATAATTCCAGCTTGACCATGTTGACACAAAGAAGGTTCTTTTTAGTTGTCACAAAGCAAGATTTTTAAAAATTAGCAAAAGTTTTTTAGCTTCCCCAGGGAAAGGTTATGTTTATAAAACACTGAGTCTTCCAGAAGTAATACCAGCTGAATACCTTGCTGCCAACCAGCTCCTGGCTGCCCTAATTTAGTGGGAGAGTGGCAGGTCTTGATTAGGCACCAGTGGCTGACCTGGGTGAAATGTTTGCTCAGTAGGGCAGAGCTCCAGTTATCACCTAAGACCATGCGAGATGCCAGAAACTCTTAAGGTGAAGTCAAAGCAGGGCCAGAGTTGGGAGCCAGGAGAGGAGAAGAGTGAAGAAAAGTCCCTTGGGGTCTTGGTAGTGGAGGATCCTAAATATGTTCCCCAATACCACATGACTCTGACATTTGTTTTTATAGGCAACACTAGGCTCCAGCCTCATTCTTCATCTTCATCTTTCCATACTCTTCCTAACTCTCTCCATTTCCTCCTCCCTTAATCCCTCCATCAGGCTCCCTTCATCTTTCTATCTCAGTACCCCCTTTTCTTCCCCTTCATCACTCCCCATTCATTTCCCACCGTCCCTCTCTCTCCTTCCTTCTCTCTCTTTCTACCATACTCCTACCATCACACACTTTTATTGTTCTGACCAAGGAAGATTCAAGAAGTTGTAGCATTAGGATCATAACACATTGTTTCCTATCCTTAAAAAAATTCTCAACACCTGCTTTCTTCAACTCCCACCTCCCACACAGCCTCTGTCTCTGTCTGTCTGTCTCTCTTTCACACTCAAGACTAATTCCTCCTACTTCAGGTCTCAAATAGAAGTCACCTCTCCAGAGAGCCTTTCTCTGAACCACTTAATGAAATATGTACCTCTTTCTATTCATAATTCTCTATTACTACATTTTTTATGTCCCTCATGACACTACCACAATTTAACATTATATACTTAAATTTGTGGCTTATATATCCCACACACTGAACTCTAAACTCCCTGAGGACTGGGCCACATCCCTTTATTATATACCCATGTGTATCCAACAGTTAGCTTGAGGCCTGACATATAGAAGGGTACTTATTAAATGTTTCTTGAGTGAATTAATAAGAAATAAATGAGTGGATACAGTCAGACTTTAAAGCTGCCCAGAAAGGAAATCTTAAATAAGACTATTTGAATTAAAAATGGCTTTCCTATGATTCATAATTTGAATGTGATACCTCTTGTGATTTTTGAGATCAATTGTAGGAGATAGGGAAGCATTCATAAGATTGTGCAAAATTTCTACGGGACAAGGTATTGTAATAGTTATAGAGATCCCCAAATGAAGACAACAATGGAGGCAGAGTCAAAAGAAGAAAACCTATAAATCCTGTAACCTCATTTAGGGACCTGAAATGGAAAAGAATGGAGGCCAATGGGTTCAGTTAAAAGTCAGAAGTCTGGGAACAGAGCAGCGCAGATTGAGGAAGGAATACTGAGGCTTAAAAATGAGAGAGAGTCAACTCATCTTTACAAAATTGGTAAATCTTGACATTGTGCTTTTCTTGAAAAGGATTAGAATATTAACTACTTAAGGGCAGATTATAGTTTCTATTATTTATTTGCAATCTGCCAATATAGGCACTACCAAAAATGAAAATTGCAGTTAGTTGGGGAGCATTGCAGTGTGTATGTTTTAAAGCAATATACTAATATGTTTACTAATTCATAAAAGAAAATGCTTTCAATATTTCATGCATGTTATGAATTAGCTAGTCTTTTTTTTTTTTTTAAGATTTTATTTATTTATTTGAGAGAGACACAGTGAGAGAGAACATGAGCGAGGAGAAGGTTAGAGAGAAGCAGACTCCCCGTGGAGCTGGGAGCCCGATGCGGGATTCGATCCCGGGACGCCGGGATCATGACCTGAGCCGAAGGCAGTCGTCCAACCAACCGAGCCACCCAGGCGTCCCTGAATTAGCTAGTCTTAATATTTCAGTGACCTGAAAAACATTCAGAATGAACCAAAACCTCTAAAAATCTTATTTTAAAATATATATATGCATATATATATAAACTGAAAAATCCTTTATATGTATGTGTGATTTTTTTTTTATTTTTTGAGACACTTTAAAAATTATCAAATTTGGGGGCACCTGCGTGGCTCAGTTGGTTAAGCATCTTACTTAATCTCAGGTTCCTGGAATTGAGCCCCACATCAGGGTCCCTATTCAGAAGGGAGTCTGCTTCTTCCTCTCCCTCTACCCCCCACCCTGCTCATGCACACACACTCTCTCTTTCAAATAAATGAAGAAAATGTTTCTAAAAATTATCAAATTTTTAACAATAATAAATCTATGAAAATTAGGTTAATCTTAGACTCAGAAGCCATCCATTACCATGCGACTTGATTTGATCACACATATAATTCATTTAGTGTATTTATTTTAAATAGTCTATAATTGGTTTAGATTATGAGTTCTTGAAAATAATTCTTTTGGTTTTTCCCCAAATGAAGACATGAGCACTTTCTCTGTATATGTTTGTTAAACAAACATATGCTTAAAGAGAAGCTGTCCAAAATGGCTTATTTCAGACCAATGCAGCACACTCACGGTGAGATCAAAGAAAAAAGATTTTTTTTTTCTCTGCTATTAATTGGGAGTGGACTGTTTTCTTACCCACATTGGCAAGTCCAGAAAAGGTCTTATTGTAGAAAAAGACGACTCAATCTCTGAATGTCAATGCAAAGAACTTTATCACATTACTTTTGTCCCACACAGCATAGAGAATCCATTCCATTAAGGAGAATTCTGAAAATTGGATGAAATTCAAGCTGTGTTTTAATTCAGCTTTTTGGCAGATGGCATTAAAAGGAAGTCAAGGGTCATAGCTTGATAATTGGGTATAAATATAGTTAGTGCAGTCGGCCTCAGCTTCAGTCATGCAGAACCAATTTTTACTTGATGATATCACGGTTGCATATTTTTAATTGAAACACTCATGAGAAGTCCTAACATAATCTGAGTATTACTCTATTTTTCCCCCTCATAAACTCACAGAGTCGGTTAATGTGTTCAATGAAATATTGCATCATTGACTTTATTTTTCTTACCTACGTGTTCTCTGAAGCATTAAGTTTGGGATAAAATGTTTTGTCCCTTGATTAAAAAATGGCAATGGCTGTATTTGCTAAGCTACTAATCAGTAATACTAATTTTATAAGTCTAATCCTGAATACAACATGACTTACAGCTGAAAATTTATTTCATTGCTAAAACAAAAATATATAGATACACACGAATCTTTTAAATCCTAATTTTCTTAATTCTCACTCTGCATTTAAATGGTGTAATTTCAGACTAAGTAGATTATTATATAAAGTGAAAAAAATTTTATCTGAGTTACACTCAAGTGCAATGACTCATTTTAAACAATATAAAATCCTTCAATATTTGGTGCATTCATATCTACTCTGCTTTCTTCCATTTGTAACAAAATATTACTTGTAGCCTTTATAATGTAGAAGGATTTTAAATTAAGATGAGAATCCAACGCAGATTTTTTTTTAAGTGAAACATATGGGCATAAAAGACACTCATTAAAACTTTTGAAATGAATATAGAAACCATGGATAATCATTCTGCCATACAAGTTTTTGTATAATTGTACAACTTAAAATGTTTAATTGCTGAATGCTAAAAGGCAGACTTAGCCATATAGACTTAGCTATTAGAAAATTGATTAAACCTAAAATCACTGTGAACCTGCAGTTTGGGGATGGAAATAACAAAGAATTTGAAGTGAAAATTCAAGCAAAGGGATATTACAGTAATTTATGATAGGTGTTTTCTTTCTTAAATATAGTTAGAATTTTGAAGAGGGTCCCAGATTGTTCTAGAAGGTTCAAACTATACTGGTCCGTGCGTACTTCTTGCCATTCTCCTAGCCTTTTGGGGATGGAGTGGAGAAAGTAAAGATTGTCAGTCTGTATGCGTTTGTTTTAAACCTCTGCACCCTCACTTTCCAAATTGAAAAATACAAATCTACCAGTCTGGTAAAGCATGTCAGAGCTGCTGCTGAAAACTCGCCTTTGATTCATTCATCCCCACTGAACCTAAATTTATTTTAGATCTTATCCTGACAGGAAATTTGAGACTGAACTCTGCATTTTTCTGTCTTCACAGTCACCTGCCTCCCTCTACGTTGAGAGTTTCACTAACAAATGTGACATCCACTGGTAAATAAATAAATAAATAAATACACCTCTATAACTTCCTTTCTTGTTCTAGAAAGACAGAAGGAACAGAACCAATAGCACAAGCATTTTTTTCCTTCCTCTTGCTTTTGGTACTACTTCTGCAACTCAGTTACTTTAATAAAGAAAATGAAAGTAAAAGCTATCACGGAATAAATTGAAGTCGTGGCAATTATTTAAGAATATAGACATTAAAGGTAGGATGGGGTCTTCTGCAGTTGACCCACGCACACAGCGCATCATATCCTGGTATCATGAGAAAGGTAGGCCTGCATCTTTCCTGCAGTGAACTGCAAGTGAGAGCAGGGAGCTTCGGTGTGCATACTGCACTGGAGATACGGGAATCCTATGTGGACACAGTAGTCATAATGCCAGAACTTAATTCCATCTAGCATGAGAAGCACGTGCGAGGGACTGTACTCCCTCAGGTAACTCGACAATCCCAAGCAGTGACTGTGACTCCCACAAGACAGCATCCACCAATTAAATGATAGCATCAGCTTTCCAGTGCTTACCTTCTGTCCTTCTCTTTTACCTTGCTCCTTCATGAGGACTTTCTCAAGCAAGTGCTTCACACCTGGCAGCAGAGGTGACTCTTCCAAACCAGCCTAAAGTAAAGCCATCAGTAATGGCCCCCATTCTTTAAGTGCTTCCTACATGCTTTGCCTTCTTTTACACATTTTGTGAGTATTATGTCATTTGATCCTTACAACCATTCTATGAGGTCATGTCCCATTTGCCCAAATTCACAAATCCTAAGGAATAAAGTGGATTTGACGAGCCAGTTTGGCTCTGGCATCCATGCATATAATCTCTACTCAAATTTGCGAGACTAGTGCTTGAGTTTGCAGAAAGAGGAAGATGCTTTCTAACTTATGACATCCATGTCAATCCTGAAAATGTGCTTTCTACTCGAGTTCCTTGAACCAAATTCTGTGTCCAGGTAGAGCCAACTTGTGTCCTACACCTCCCCCATAACAGAGTAGCTGGGGCACATATTTACCTGCAGCAGCTTGGGAGGGGCAGTTTTAGAATGGGAAAAGTGACAAGTGACTACCACAGCAACCCCAGCTGCTAATTTGCTAGAAGATTCCCTGGCATTGTAGCATTTCATACTGAATACAACTCATTTGGGTAAGTCTGCTTTACCCTGAATTTCCATGCTTATAATGATATGGAGTGACCCTACAGTCTGGTAACCCTATCGCCTGCTGAGTAGCGGCAAGTTGAGCAGCTGAAGAAGAGAATGAGAGAGAAGACAGGACCAACTGTGGTCATTTATTAGACAATCTAGTTTGTGTTTGAGCAGCTAGTATTTGGTCAGCCAGTCACACCATGTTTGCCTCCATCTTGCTCCAATCCTTATTTTCCTTTCTTCTCTTTCACACTGTTCTTGATAGGTGTGGTGGTTACCCCAGAGTAAACAAATAAGGGAACATGGAATTGTACTTAAAATGTATGTTTGAATTAGCGGGGGGAAGGGAGGTTGGTGTACCAGATGGTGGGTATTATAGAGGGCACGGATTGCAGGGAGCACTGGGTGTGGTGAAAAAATAATGAATACTGTTATGCCGAAAACAAATAAAAAAATAAATTAAAAAAATGTATGTAATGTACTGCAGCATGCTTACAGTACCTTAATTTCTTTAATTGACAAATACAAAATAACTCTGCTTATATAGAGACAAGACGGATTGTGTAGTAAATTACCATAGAGACTCCCTGGGTTGCCTAGCAATAGGTTACCTGGAACCAATGCCTCCCGCCCTCCTCCTAAGAGGTGGTCTGCACCCAAATCTAACTTTCATAAATTGCCAGATGCTAGCAGCTAACATCCGCAGACTGATTTGCACCCAGTTTCAAAATGCTTTTACCCTGCTTTCAAGACTGCTCTCATCTCATCTCATACCACAAAAAGTTGATGCATCCCCTTTCCAAGAATAGCATATGGTATACTCACCTGGCCAGGCTTATGCATACCAGTCCAACAAGATGCAGAGAGGATATGACCTTTGAGTACTTAGTTTACCTTTGTGACCTTTGGGTACTTGTTTACCTTTGTTACCTATTAGTTCTCTTTGGCTCCAAATGATGCTAGCTATTGTTTGTTTGACACTGCCAAGGTCAATCTTACTACACAACACCTGGACTTTCTTGCATTTTGATATTGTTGGACAATTTAAAGATTCCTGATTTGGGTCTGGTTTAATGGAGCCAACTAACATAACTGATGATTGCAGGGAAACTGAAAATACTTTTTTTTTTTCTGCCAGTTGTGGCTAAATACAATTGAATTGGAAGAAATTTAGATGAGGTGTGATCCTAGTTAGCTATGGTGCCCATGCATTTATATTGCAGAATTTAAATTTCTGGTAAATCAGGGCTAAGTAGACAGTTGACATCATAATGTATAAGACTTTAGCAATTCATTTTCTAAGCTCTTTGCCTAGGAGGGAACTTCTGGTTCCTCAAATACACTATGCTTGATCATATCACCATGACTTCACATGTATGTACGATCCCCTCTTCTGGAATACCTTTCTCTCTGTAGCTAATCACCCAGCTTACCCAACTTGTTTCTCCTCCAAAAGCCTCAAGTCAAGTCTAAATATATGCTCTTTCATGGACCCATTTGCACTGCTTTATAATCACTGATTTATGTGTGTCTTCTGTACTAAATTGCAAGTATGTTCAGGGCGTGGGCTCTACCCTTTGATTTTATACCCCATACACATGCACGCGCACACACATACACACACACACCAGTGTCCCTTCTTTGTCTAACTTTACCCTGTACTCCCAGAAGCAAAAAGTTTTATCCAGACCATCCCAGAATTCTAGGGGAGGAGAGGAATTGGGGACCACAGACATATGGACATTCTGGACAGCTCCTGAAGACTGACATTCGGGAGAGACTAAAAAAGTTAGACTGATCACCCTGATGAATCAACTATACCAGACGTGCAAAAATACTCCCCATGGAATTGCCTAGCCATCAAGCAGTGAGAGAATTGAGCTGATGTTCCTTAAGTCCCTGTACTCAGTGGGATTTCCTGCTGTACTTCCATTTTACATGAAATCTTAGTATATTTCCCCAAGGTTCAGCTGGGTGTAGTTACCACCTGTTATATACAGCCAGTAAATATACTGACATCCACTGTTTCCTTAGAGTGCAAAGCCACCTTACCTATAAATCCCAAAAATGTTGGATTTTGTGATTATTGACAGGTAGGGAACGTGTTTCTAAACATTTATTTACAAAATCTCTTTCCATAAGAGTGCATAAAAATGTTTGTAAGAATTTTATGTGTATATGAGTTTTTTGTTTTGAGAGACTTGAAATTAATACTTCTAAAACATATTAGTCGATTATGGACTACATCAGGAATTTTATTATTTTGACCACCTTAATTTATTGATCAAAAGGAACAAACTTCCAGTTGTAAGATAAATGAGTTCTGGGGTTATAATATGCAGCAGAGTGACTGTAGTTAACAATATTGTATAATTGAAAGTTGCTAAAAGAGTAGAACTTGGGCGCCTGGGTGGCTCAGTGGGTTAAGCCGCTGCCTTCGGCTCAGGTCATGATCTCAGGGTCCTGGGATCGAGTCCCGCAACGGGCTCTCTGCTCGGCAGGGAGCCTGCTTCCCTCTCTCTCTCTCTGCCTGCCTCTCCATCTACTTGTGATTTCTCTCTGTCAAATTAATAAATAAAATCTTTAAAAAAAAAAAAAAAAAAGAGTAGAACTTAAGGGGCGCCTGGGTGGCTCAGCGGGTTAAAGCCTCTGCCTTCGGCCCAGGTCATGATCCCAGGACCCTGGGATCGAGCCCCGCATCGGGCTCTCTGCTCAGTGCAGAGCCTGCTTCTCTCTCTCTCTCTCTGCCTGCCTCTCTGCTACTTGTGTTCTCTGTCAAATAAATAAAATCTTTAAAAAAAAAAAAAGAGTAGAACTTAAGAGTTCTCATTCCACACAAAAAAAATTTCAACTATATGAGTTAATGGATGTTAACTAGACTTGTGGTGGTAGTCATTTTGCAATGTAGTTTGTATACAATATAATGTATACATTATGTTGTATATCTAAAACTAAAACAATGTTATATCTCAATTACATCTTAATAAATCTGGAGAGAAGAATTTGATTATTAAACTTCTACAATATATTTAAGGAGTCTATGAATGAAGTGTAAACATAATACGTAAATAAATAAGTGAATAGTTCTTATGAAGAAATAAATTACATTAATATTTTATTAAGAACACATAGTATCTTATTGAATGATGTACATTATACTGGCTACATATAGTGGTTATTAAATCAATGCCTCAAAAGCTTCAGAAAATCAAGAAAATGTGGCATATTTTTCTTAATTAAATAATAATATTTTAAATGCAAATTGACATTCTGATTTTTCATTAACCATGTTATAAACATTTTCCATGTTGCTACATTAATTTTATAATTAATATATGGTAGTTCCATTAATTTGATAGAACGCAAGTTACCGATTTTCTTATTGTGCATTTGGACTGAGCTTTTTTGCTTGTTTTATTTTATTATTGAAGTATAGTTGACATATAATGTTACATTAGTTTCAAGTGTACGACATACTTATTCAACAGTTCTATACATTACTAAGTGCTCACCATGATCAGTGTAATCCGCATCTGTCACCATACCACATTATTACAGTATTATTGACTATATTCCCATGCTGTGCTTTTCATCTCTGTGACTTATTTATTTTATAACTAGAAAGTTGTGTCTCTTAATCCCTTTGAGATATTTTGCCCAACCCTATATCCCTTTCCCTGCGGCAACCATCAGTTTCTTCTTTGTATGTAAGAGTCTATTTGATTTTTGTTTGTTTGTTTTTTAGATTCCGCATACAAATGGAATCATGTGGTATTTGTCTTCTCTGTCTGACTTATTTCACTTTGCCATAATACCTTCTAGGTAAATCCATGTTGTTGCAAATGGAAGAATTTAATACTTCCTTATGACCGAGTTATAGTCCATCTTCTTTCCCCATTCATGTCTATCGATGGGTACTTGGGCTGCTTCCATATCTTGGCAATTATAAACAATGCCACAGTAAACATAAGGTGCATATATCTGTTCAAATTAGTGTTTTTGTTTTCTCTGGGTAAATACACAATAGTGGAATTACTGGATCATACGGTATTTTTGTTTTTAGGTTTTTGAGGAACCTCCAAACTGCCTTTCACAGTGGTTGCACCAATTTACATTCCATTTACCTTTACATTTGGGCTGTTTTTTTAAAAGACTGTATTTATTTGAGAGAGAGAGAGAGAGAGCACAAGTAGGGGAGAAAGGGCAGAAGGAAAGGGAGAAAGAAGTAGGCTACTTTGATCCCAGGATATTTGAAGCAAAATGAGCAAAATTTATTAAAAAAATTATTAAAAAATATGGTATCAGGTCATGGAATCATGACCTGAGCTGAAGGCAGACTCTTAACCTCCTGAGCCACTCAGGCACCCCGCATTTGGGCTCTTTTTAATTGTTTACAACTTATGTAATACTGCAATAAATATCTCCCTCCTAACATGGCCTATTAATTGATAGAATAAAATCCCAAGAATCATGTATAGGGATTGATATTGTCACAGTGCTTGTCCAAAGTACTACACTTTTACCAAAGACCAAAAATTGTGTACTGGGATAACAGTTCCAACCTTGTCATTTAAATGGTATATGCAACAGACATTGTAAAATATTCTTCTGTCCTTTCACATGTACTCTGCTTGCCTTTTTTCTGATTTAAAGACTGACAAGTTAGAAAATTTTTTGTTATTTTTGAACAGCATGTTTAGATTACTATAGATGGTGTTCCTTATTTTAGTACTTTCTAGAAATGCTTTTTGATGTTGTGAATTTTCACATTTAAGCTCTGTAAAACACTCCCCTTCCCATTACCCTGCATTATCATATATTTCACCAGGTCTATCCCTTGGCTTTGCCTTTATAATAGCACCAAAATGATGCCTACAGCACAGTGCATGGGATCCAAATAAACACTCTTCCTCTTGGAAATGACAGGTCTCTGCATTTGCAGTTAATTATGTCCTTGAAGAAGATTATTTGTGTCCTTTGAGGCTGTGATTTCCTAAAACCAGTGAATACTCTTCTTAAGGTAAATTTCCTTTCCTTGAGAGTCAATTTATTGCAATGGAAAAATAACTTACTTCAAAATAGGCAGCCATATCATGCCCCTTGGAGTACAGGACTCTTCACATCTGTTCTGCTATAGGATTGAATAGAATAGAAAACTTAAACTAGATTTGTGGGTTAGCAAAAGAACAGACCCTAAAATGAAGTCGTCTAAACAAAATTTTGTATCTAGTGGTTTTTTTTTTTTTTAATAATTTTTGCTCATTTTGCTTCAAATACCCTTCTGTTGTCCTGCATTGTCTTCCCACAGTAATAAAACTCATTATTGGGGGATAAGAATGTAAAGGATGGTGGGGGAGAAAAAGTCAAATGGGTTGTTTGGAGTAATGACGCTGTGAGTAAGTGCAATACTGACTGATTTCTAGTGTAAATGATTGTAGAATTGTGTCTTACATTTACAATCTGGTTAGCTGTGGATAGCCGTGGTGGGAAAATGTGTAAAAACATGGGCCAGGAAACCAGCTAAGCCAGGTCATAAGCTACAGTACAGGGAACCTAATTGATTTTCCTGGAGCGGAAGACCCTGATTCCAGGTTTCCCTAATCTTGGCTCATTAGACCATAATGAGGGAAGAATAATTTATATCAATGAGCACAGAAATTTATCTTTCCTGGCACTCAGGGCAAAGTAGCATTATTTATAACTTAGAGGCATGCAGGTGTGTTCCTTTAGGCATCTCTTTCCATCAATATTTTAGGAGACTTTCTGGTTTGCTTTGGGGAAAAACTAGAGCCACCTGGGGTTGTGCAGTATGGTTGATACTTCTATAATCATTCGTTCATACAGCATTAATTTATATATTCATTCATTCAGTGACTCAAAACCTGGCATGGAGGGAGATAAAAAGTAAGGGTATATTTAGGAGGTGTTAACTGTAAGACTGCATCTTAAACATAGCTATCTTTCCACTGGTGTCATGGCTATTCGCACAGGTAGACAGATACCTGCAGGAATAGGTACACATTAAAATGTCATCAAGGGCTACATGGTAAACATATTGTTCTCAATCAGAAACTTTACTCGATTTACTTTGTCATAAAACTGTAGCTACATTTGTACAGACTACCTCATCGCCTCACATTCTCATTCCCACCACTAGGCGCTTTACATTTCTCACCTTGATCAGACCACAAGAAATGGAGATCAGATCCCAGGACTTCAGCATATACATATACCACTTACGATAAGTAAAAAGGAAAAGCAACAGCAACCAAATAAACAGTGAATTTGGCATTTGTTTTCAGTGGGAATCACAGTAATTCTGCATTCCTGTTCCTCAGCAATTGGTTATTGGATCTAATTCACAGTATGGCACCCAGATAATTTTTCTGGGTAATTTTTTCCCCTAGCTCCTTAAATTCCAGCATATGCTCAAACAAAATTAGTTGTTTGTTTGTTTGTTTTCTCGGAGAAAATGATCTTATATGCAGAAATGATGAGGGCAGAGAATGAAACTGCCTGGTCTCCAGCACAGTGGCTAAACTAGTCACTTGATTAGGCCCCAAAAGAGCGAGCATCACCCATGGTAACAGGCTTGTGGTATTCCCAATTACATCCTGAATAAACATCCTTGTTTTATCTTACCACAAAGGTTAAAGTGTACACCTTCCCATAGAGCTGCTACTTGAAACAAAATGAGGATAATTAATCAAATAAATACACAGTCACCATGTAGACCTGCAACCCCAGTCCTCAATGGCTTAAAAGAAAGGATGGCAAACTCACATATCTGCCAGAACAAGGAAGGTGACATAAGCAGGCTGGGTGTGAGGCAGGTGGGGAGTTGTGGGTGGGCATTGCAGAACACTAAAGAACCCAGGCCCTATTAAAAGGGATCAGATGCTATTCAGCCTGAGTCATTCAGAACATCTGACTTTAAAAAACAAACTAAAACAACCCCCCCCAACCAATCAAAACCCTTTTCCCATTAAAAAAATTATCTGCAACAGCAAATTCAACTTTTTTTTTTTTAAAGATTTTATTTATTTTATTTGACAGATAGAGATCACATGTAGGCAGAGAGGCAGGCAGAGAGAGAGGGAGGAGGAAGCAGGCTCCCTTCTGAGCAGAGAGCCCGATGCGGGGCTCGATCCCAGGACCCTGAGACCATGACCTGAGCTGAAGGCAGAGGCTTTAATCCACTGAGCCACCCAGGTGCCCCTTCAACTTTTTAATAATACATGTGGACCAACAATGCCTGAACCAAACAAAATGCTGTAAGGAAGAGATTTGTCCCATATGTTTGCTACCTCATTTTATGATCTTCTAAGTCTGAAAATAAGCTAGGGGAACATCTTATCTTCAGGAGAAATAAGTAATGGTTGGTTCCCTCCTTCACGGATTTGTGGCTCTGACACATGTCATTCCCTCCAAAAGGAATGACCTCCTTCATCAACTTTCCCCCATTTCCACCCATTATTACTGTCTCCAGCGGCATTAGTCAGAATAGACAACTGCTTTAATAGCCCCAGACTCTCGGTGTCTTAAAACAACAAAGGTTTCTTTCTCATTTATACAGAAACCAATATGCACATTCTTAGGCGACTCTCCTGTAAGCAGTAAACTCAAGGATATAGGAAACATGTGATCCTATCATCTCAAGTCTTCCACTTCCAGTATTAGGGACAGAAGAGTGACAGTTTGGAAGATCAAGAAGGCTGTTTCATGGTCAGGCATGAGAGTGGACTTCATGGCTTTCTTCCACATTGCCCAGCACCCAGTCATCTGACCCCATACCTAGATTTGAACAGTCCCAGAGAAAGCAGTCTTCTTGATTTATCAGGAGCAAAATATTATACCAGTTTTCAAAGGTGAGCTTGAACCTAAGTGATCTATGAATACTCCCAGATAATACTAATTAGAAACATGTTTGCCCACTCACCCAGGTAATACATGTTTAAAGTATATGTGCCAACTATGTAGTAGACAGTGGAGACAAAATGACAAGATACCCTCCATATCTTTTTCCTGAAAGCTAATGCTGTCAGTAAGGAGACAGATATTCAAACAACTGTATGTGGTTGAACTATATGTTGGGGGCTTTAATGGGCTACTACATACCATGAGGACAGAGTTGAATCAGTGCTCTTTACCACATGGCGGTTGACACTTGGTTGATTATTTGCACATCTTATCATCCTACTGTCCTTCAAGATCCTTGAGAACATAGATTATGCCTTATTCATTTTTGTGTCCTCCCTACAACCTAGCCTCTGGGGGCTTCCCATAAACTTTTGTCAAATTGATGAATGAATAAGTTCCTGATAAGAATGGTGTAAGCACAGACTCCTGAATTGAGGAGGGAAAGAAAAAATTAGTCTTCGTCAGTTTTTAAGACTTTAAGCTTTTGGTACATAATAATATACTATTCTTTTGAATTCTTTTCTTTGTGTCTCCCCAAAATTTCTGTGGTGGCTCACTGATGTCCAAATAGATTATCATCAAAGAATTCACAACATTTAGCCTTAAATTACAGTTTCCTGACTGTGTAACAAATGTTGATTTCATTTAAGCAACACGCTGTATCATTTATCTGGGCTAAAGTGGATCAGATTAGGTTTCAAGGCAATTATGTCATATCCTTGGCAAGTATAGTCATTATTAGCTTAGGAATTGTTTAAAAGAAGTCAGTTTCAAATACCTACTACCTATTATTAAATTTACTGTGTAATTTATTTATAAATGTAATAATTTAGATGTCCCGATAACGAAGTTAAAATTACCGAGGCCCTCCCTCCCTTTTATTATTGAGCTATTCAGTAGAGGCAAAAGAAATCTCAGCTTCTAAACTGTGAACCAGATGCCATTCTCAAGTTTAGCTCAGAATCGACAATCTGTTGTTTGCTAAATGACTCTTGTTCTAACACCAATACCAGAAGGAAATGAGTTTCCACCATTTATCATTAAGTTTCAAAGTGGCTATTCAACTTCTGTTGGAAATTTGGGGGAGAAAAAGTTTAGGAATGTGGTATCATATATCACTCACTCATAAGAAATGACTCCTTGTTTGCCAGACTGGGAATGAAATTTGGAACCATTTATATCAGCAAAGAGCCGGTGTGTGTGTATGTTTTTGCAGATGGATGGAAAATGAACATAAACCAAGAACAATGGAGTCTTTGCCCAGAGACCTCCCTTTGTGCTGAGCATGGAGTGAAAGCACTTTTTTTTTTTTTTTTTTCCAGGAGCCCCTTGAAATTTTGTCTACTTAGTCTCTGCCATGGTGATACAGTGTTTCACAGGTTTTTTTTTTTTTGTTTGTTTGTTTTTGTTTTTTTAGGGGCTGCTTTGTGTGTGTAACTCTCTACCTAAATTTGCAAGTAACTTGTGCCTTTTGCTCTTTCCCTTCCCCAACAGTAGCTGCTGGATTAGGCAGTCAACAAATGCAGACTAATGCCCACCTTCTATATGTCTGCACTTACGTGTTCACAATTCAGGTAGTGCCAGCCTTCCTATTCAATGATCAGAACTCTACTTTCCTCTCTTACTGAATATTTTTAAATCTTAGCATATGTGGGTCTTGTCTTCCTAATTAAATTTAAGGCTTCACACAGCAGGAACCATACACTGTATTTCTTCTGGACTTAGTATAGCAATAACCTACATAAGAGTGCTAAGTAAGTATAAATAAGTATGTAAGTGGTATGCCCACTTATATTATGGTAAATGTATGAA
The DNA here is from genome assembly GCF_020171115.1 of Neogale vison. Taxonomy (NCBI): domain Eukaryota; kingdom Metazoa; phylum Chordata; class Mammalia; order Carnivora; family Mustelidae; genus Neogale; species Neogale vison. The sequence goes on from NC_058098.1 coordinate 40,394,548, forward strand.
TGCTTTATCAAGGATTATTAATCTAGTAGATCAGGGTCTGGGTTTAGATATCAGGGAACCATGAAGTAGAATATCTTTATGGATATGGAAGTGGAAGAAAAATCTTTATTATCCATTAACTTCTACTGAAATTTAGTATGTCCTTGATACTGAATTTAGGCCTCAAACCACAAAAGTCACAGCAGTGCCCACATTTGGCCACCCCTAGAAATTGTGGGTATTTTCACATCACACTGCATTTATGGCAGATATCCCAAAAATCCCATTTATATTCATCACTGCTTCAACTTTACCTTAGGTATTAGAACTGCAACTAGGTTTTGTTATTTTATGCATATATTAGCATATTGCAAAATTAAAGGTATTTATTATTTTTGAGAAGTATATTTTAATGTAATTAGTTTCCTCTGTAATCCTATGTATTTTATATTATTCACTTGAAAACATTACTACAAGAAGAGTTCATAGCTCCCCAAGACTGCCAAAAGAGCTAGTGGTATGCATAGAGGTTGAGATCCCCTGCTTTAATTGACACACAAGGTATGTTAGGAGGCTGCTTTGGGATCCGGTAGACTGGATTTTGAGACTGTACTATATGACTTTAGGCAAATTACATTGCCTCTCTGTGAAGGTATGAGATCTTCCCCAGCTGTGAATTCTGTGATATTTATAATGGGGCAGATTAAAACATGCTTTATACCAAAGACAATGAATGTATAAAGCGTTTAAATCCACACAGAAAAAAAGTAGAATAGTCTCACAGTATAAATAACTTTTTTAAATGGTTTAGATAAACCCTTGTCTGATGGATCTATTTTGGATCAACTAGAATTTGGCCAGAAAGAAAGGAGGCATGTGTGCACACCCAACATTTAGGTGTATTGGACAATAAAATAACTATACTCACCTATAACATATTATTGGGGACTATTTCAGTGGACCCTGGAGCACCTCACAATGATAACCAGCAATTTTTTCATGGACACTCAATCCAGTTAGGGAGGAAATTATCCATGTATTCCATCAGTGCCTTTGATTAAACTCTGATGACGTTTCTGAAGAGGAACATTAAAAACTGAAACCTCTGGGGACAGACATGCTAAATTATTGTTTAAATACTTAGCATTTTTATCATCATCATTAATTACATTTCTCCTTTAAGGGTTTATCATAATCTCTGAGCCTGCTATTTGTTTCATATTTGTCTCATAATTATCCACGAGTAAGCAGTTTGTTCTGTGTTCTCAGAAATTGATTATTCAGTGTTTGGTTCTTGGGTTTTTTTGTTTTGTTTTGTTTTGTTTTTTTCCATCACAAGGGAGATTGAAAAAAGGTATTGCTTTTTTTTTTTTTTTCCCTTTCTCCCCACCCCCTCTGGATATTCTATTTTTTCAAATCATCCTTGGTTTCTACCCCATCTACCTCCCACCCCACACACAGATATAATAGATGGTTTCATAAACTTGATAGTGAGATTTTTATAAAAGTCAGCATACCCATCTAGGAAAAGAACATTCAATGGTAAAATGAGGACTTTAGTTGGATATTTGGACACATTTTTGCACAAAGCCTTCACATTCTTCTATAAGCTATCCCAGTCTCACTTGACCTAAGTTCGCTAGGTTCGTTTATGCTGGAGAAAGCAGAGCTGACCCCTTGCTTCCCTAAGCATAAAACTAAATGAGGAGTGACCAGCAAAGTAATTCTGTATCAAAGCTTCTCCCACCCTGCCCCATGCTATAAAGATGTCTGTGTTGAATAAAAAAGCAGACCAAAATGGAAAACATCTACATTGTGCTAAAATAATAATATAAAGTATCCATGAAGTTATGTGTTCAAACTCTTCTATCTCCAGACTCACACAGCATGATTAGCGTATTAACCTGTTAGAGTTAACTGATTTTGATGGGTTTTATACATTAGTATCTGGAAAAGGACCTCTGTTTATTGTGCCAGATTCCAATGAAGCCTGACTATTTGTTGGTTAATAGCACTGTTCACCTCGTGTGAAAGTCCAGATTCTTCTTTTCATACTTTTCAAAGATGTGCTTTTCTCACTGTAAGTCCAGGTCATGAAATGATGCCTCAAGTGCATTGCAGACCATTTATTACTCTGTGAGACTGGGGTGATGAAAACTCTCTGTGGTTGGAGTGTGATTCTTTAAATGAGCTGTCATCCACGACAATGACCTTATTTATAAGACACTGTCCCTAAGAGAATGTGGGCTTTTTGACCTTGAAAGACATGGAGCAAACCTATTTGGCAATGTGTAAATTTTTTTTCCCTTAAATATTAAGAACTTATTCTAGTTCTTTTTGGAGCTACATTTAGCCTTGTATAGTAAGCTAGAACTCAGCTAAAGTTACATAAACTCCCAGCAGAACTGAATTTCACTGTTGTTTATTGGTAAAATGCCACAGAGGTCACTACTGTTTATCAAATATTTCTAGCTTCAGACTTTTTATACATATGATAAGATTGCACATTCCTACCCCCTTTCAGTTTTAGCAGGGTCATGTGATCTGATTTGGTCAATTAAATATGAGCAGAAGTGATATCTTTTACTTCAGGGGGTAAGTGTTAAGTGCTAATGTGTGCTTCACCATGTCCCCTTCTTCTTGGAAAGGTCATAAGGCAAACATCCCCAACTTGGAGCCTCCATCAACCTGAGTCCTGAGTGACTACAATGAACAAGCCCTTTTGCTGACCTGTACTGAACAAGAAGCATGAGAGACAAATCCACTTTTGTGGTATTAAGCCAGTCAGAATTGAGGCTGTTATCACAGCATAACCTAGCTCCTAGTGACTGAGAGTGACCAATAGAGCAAAACTCTGTGTGTGTATGTGTGCGCGCGCACACATGCGTGCGCGTGCGCGCACACACGCATGTATATGTGAGTATTCTTTTGAAATATTTTGCTCCTAACATCTGAGTTTGAGAAAAATATAGTCACTCTTCTGCTTTTTGGTAACACTGACAGTAGTTGCCTTCATTCTTTTTTTTTTTTTTAAATAAATTATAGTTATTGAGGTAGAGTTGACATGCACTGTTATTGCCTTCGTTCCTTTATTAACAACAGAGGCTATCCTCTATGAGGAGAGATGTCACCTTAACTATGCCACAGTATCCTCGTGTGGAAAATACCCTAGGATTTAGCCAGCGAGCCAGCCACAGACACAGAACCTTGACCTCCAGGAGTGTGCAGAACCAAAAGATGTTTCTGCCCTCTCTCTAACCCTGTTCCCCAATATCTAGGGAAAAACATGGGCAGTCAGCAAATGTATGTTAAATACCTGAATGACAGAGAACAAATCAAATGCCTGGGGTCCATGCTAGACCAGGTGAATCTAAGTCTCTAGTGCTAGGACCCAAGTACTACACTGGAGGTGAGAAAAGCTGGCTCATCACTTTGGACTTATCCTTAACTTGCCTCCAATTCAAGTTCCAAGTCTGGCTAGGCAGAATTCCTTTTCTCTATGTACTGCTCTGCAGTTCCTCATATCCTTTTATATAATATTTATCCTTGCATAACTGACCATATTTAATTATAATTCTTTCTATACACTTCTGTGTATGTGTATGCGATGTGTGTGTATATATAAATGTATGATATATATATTATCTGTAAATGTATTACATATATGTATAAATGTACATATAAATATGTAAAGGTGTATATATGTGTTTGATGAACACATCACACTGCTCAGGACTACATGGGAAAGGCCCAGTGTCAATCAAAAGGTAGAAATGTATGTATGCATGTATATGTATGAATGGGTATGAATGTGCATGTGTATGACTTTTTATATGTATGTGTATGTATGTATATATACAGGGGACGGGGGAAGGCTGAATGAATAAATGGATTTTTCCATTTATTGAAGAAACCAGAATTTGGGAAATCCATTATGAAAAAGCTCACTTACGGTTTTATTTATTTCCCCTGGTTTCACTTGGTTAACTCAGCAGATTTTATAATAACATCATAACTGTTATTATGATTTTATTCTGAAAAAGGCTATTACCATTCCTAAGTACTTCTCAATTCATTTAAGTGACAATATCCTTCCTTTTGACAATCCACCAACTTGCACATTGGTCAGTCTGGGATATGAGGACTCAGTAGGTTAGGGAAAATATATAAAGCAGAATATAAATTTTTCTTGATTTTCAAGAAAGAACTTACATGCTCACACCTTCAGTATAAAGTGCAGGCCCCTCCCATCTGGTGCATTAGTCATGTGGGCAGAGTGAATGAGAAAGATGAAATTCAGGGGACCCAAGATCATTACAGGGGTATCTCACTAGGATAAAGTTTTTCCAACAGTAGAACCTCCTGGCCTGATCCTATTGAAGAAGAGGAGATAAATGCTCTCTTTTGAAGGTGCATTAACCTTAGGTTCATTTAATGAATTACCTCTCCCAAAGCACTAACAGGTACCCTGGGGCCTAAGATGAAAAATGTCCTCTTTTCATACAGAGAGGCTCAAATATGTAACTTCCTTCTTTTTCTTTAACTTGTGTTGACGTTCATTTTTTATCCACTTGTCATATGTATTTAAAATAAAACTATAATACGCTCTCAGTTTAAAAATAAAAATGGGAAATCTAGGACCTAACAAGGACAGTATGTGTTTCTTATTTTAAGTAGATTTTCTTAACTTAATTTCTGTCTCATTTTCTCCTTCTGGTATTTTATACTGCAAGCTACTTACTGTTCATGATTCGCCCAGAGATCCGAAGGAGAAAGGGAATGGTTAATAAGGAAGTGGATTCCCTGAAGCTGTGTATTGAGTGACCCAGGAGGTGGACTCAGGGGTCACCCCACAATCTTAGACCCCTCTACAGGGGCCATTGAACTGAATGTTCTTCCCCTTCCTCCTCTGTAGAATTTCCTGGATTTTTTTTCCCCCACGCATTTAGCAACTATTTATAAACAATGAGCAGTCTTTATTTGTATTCACCTGCAAGCAGAATCTGAGATAAGAATTTGGAAGTGTCTTAAGACTTAGGTTTCTTTATTATTCAGGTGGATGAGACCCACTGACAAACCAGGAGATCATTGTGATTGAATAGATAGTGTGTTACTCACAGTTCCCAATAGGAGGGGGCATACCAGGCCATGCAGAGCCACGCAGGGGAGCACCAAGGTCGGTCAGAAGGCAGGGGCAAGGAAAAAGAATGGACAAGATCCCTTATTGTAGTTCAAAAGGCAAGACAAAACAGGGTAAGCAGGCTTGTGATTGGCCAAAGTAATGTTTGTGGGATTGGGGTATAGGGATTGTTTCTAGTTGTCTAGTCTCTGGCCTGGAATGATTAGAACAGAGGAATGTTGCTTCTTGGACTATAAGAGCCAGATAGAGGAAGTGGTTCAGAGTGTGGGCTCTGGATTTGCTGGGTTATTTATTACATGCATGGTCCTGTGCAGGTCATTTGCTACTTTTATGAATTGGCTACGCTGAGAAGGATGGTGTCTTTCAGGCAGTAAGATCCCAGAGCATCAAGAACACAGAGAACAGCACAATATAGTTAATACAGGGTGTAGATTGTTTATTTGGGAAAAGATACCTGGAAACAAAAGTAAGGAGCTCAAGGGAGTGAAATGGAAGGTAAACAAGCTCTTGAAATAGGGATTCCCTTCCACTGCAAGTTTTGTGAGCACCTGTGTAAAATGCACTTTCAAATGGTCCCTACATAGAACATGAGGCAGAAATACTAACACCTGTGGTTGAGGATTGCCTCTAGGGACATTCTTATCTGTGCACTTATGGGATGAGCTTGCACACACAGGCTGAGTACGTGTCCAAGGCTTCAGAGAATGTCTGGAGACAGAAAAGCTGAGGGCCTTGCAGGTGTTTGTCCTGGAAAGTCAGGAAACCTTAGCTGCCATCGGAGTCAAAGGGTGGGCCAGAGATACACCAAACCCTTTGCTCCCCCAAACATGAAATAAACCAGCTCTTTGAGCTGTGAGCTCTAAGAAGGTCAGCACATCAAGGATTAGAGCAGCTGTGTACGGAGTCACCTTGCTCAGCAAATGGCAGGGCAGAAGCCATCCTCCTGTCCAAAGACGACATCCTCGGTCCATCAGAAATATTTTTTGTCAGTTATGGAAACAAAGAAAAAAATAACATAAATGAAGCGGATCTTGCGCATGCCCTTCTGAGCAGTGTCTGGGGGGAGATGCAGCTCCGGCCGGTGGACTATACGGGAAGTGGGAATCTCTCCGTGTTGGGGAAGAAATTTCTCCTGACTTATGAAGAATTTAAATCATGTAACAACCTCCCCTTGTTCATATCCCATTCCTCCTTCTCCTGGTTCTTTGCCACTCCTTCCCTTCCCGGCCTTCTCTTTCTGCCCCTCAGGCCTTTCCTCCTTGCCTTTCTTATTCTTCTCTTCTGCCTCCACTTAGTTCACCGCTCACTGTACCTATGCCCCAGGTCATCTTCTCAGCTTACCTTCCAGCCCTGCCAGGAAACCCTGACTTCAGGGCAATAATCATCTGTGAATTACATTTGAATTAACACCCTTTTCATCGCTTTTACAAGAACAAGCACAAAAGAGCATCAGACCTTTCTGATCAAACTTCTGATCCTTCCTGGTTGGCTTCTCTGAAATCATCCACTGAGAATGACCTAGGCCGTAACAGATTCAAGGAAGAGAGAAGATAGGCAGAGAGCACGACTCACATGCCTCTGCCAATGCCATTGCTACCTGGCATTGCCACTCACCTGGGCTTCAAGCTAAGAAGCCTCCAGTGCCAGGTGTCCTGCTAATAATCAGGAATCCCATTATCACTGAGCCATAAACTGAATTATTAGTGACATACATCCTGGATTATTCTGTCCGCTCCTCACTCCATACATCCAAGCACTGACACTTAATTATGTTGTCCCACAGTAGATCAAGTTTTACAGCAGCAACAAAAGATTAAAACTGTTTTATATTGGGGACATTTAGAGGATAAACAGCAGAGGGTTCTAGGAGGGAACTGTAGTCAGCTGTGTGGCCATCTGGGAGAAAACCATTCAAGTGCTATTAATATTTAAAAACCTTTTAGATTTTTATGGTTTGCAACATTCCTAACAAACTGGTTTCTAACTCCACAGTGAATTTTTGGTGTCAAAACACAATGCTAAGCTATCTTAGCGTCTTTATTAACAAGGACAGAACCAACACCCTGTGTGCTGTCTGAGAGGTCTGGCTGAAAGCCAGTGTGGTTGAAGAAGCAGATTAGTTTTCAGTTGAGCATAACAATAAGTCCACTGGACACCAGTGAACACTGGGTCTGCTTATTTGCTCAGTTACTGCCCATCTTCTCTGTCTTTGCTCCCTTCTTCTTTCTTTTTGTCTCTCTGTCTTGTCATCTTAGAGTCCCTGAGTCCACAGATCTATGTATTAGAGTCTTTCTTTCATTTTTGTTCTTCCAAAATCCTTGCAAAATTAACTTGGTCGATAGAGCTGTAATTGTTTCCACCCAAGCCGTTCTTTGGACCTGAGCTGTGTTATTGTATCAACAATTTTCAGAGAAAAGAATGGACGCTGATAAACCGTGGGTACAAGTGGGAGGTAAACGGTCAACACATGACCTACCATCATGGCCCTTGGCTCCCACATCCAACTTGTCAACCCCAACCCCAGTGTCTCTCCTCCATTATTCCATCTCACAGCCCTCCCTTGTGGGTCCCAAGGAACAAGCTGGAAATACACCATCCAATGTTGGCAGTGAAAAGCCGTATCAGGTAAAAACAGACACTATTTCACAGCAATCAGATGCCACTGTTGAATCTTTCCAAGCTTCAGCTGGGGGAAGAAAAATGTTTACATTATGAAAGTTTTTAAGAAACTAGCAGATAATAGAGGAAAAATAATTTTGCCAACCATAATGTGTGAAACACATCTAAGGGTATATTAATGATGTTACTGAGGTCCCTCGATGTGCGATTTTGTGCGTCCTCCACCTTGATTCTTATTGACGTGTTATTATTTTTAACTTTTTACTTCGAAATAACTTTTATAGAAAAGTTGTAAAAATAAAACAAAGATTTCCAGCAAACTCTTTGCTGATTTCCTAACTGCTATCTTTATCAGAGGATTTTTTTTTAACCATTCCTTCATTTATCAATTATCAATAATATCTGTGATTATTAATTTCTGAATTACTTGAGAGAAACTTGCCTACTTGGTGCCTGTTACCCTTAAATATTTTGGTACACATTTCCTATTATATAATCAGAGTACCATGAAATTGAGGGTGGAAATTAATAGTGATTAAATACTATTATCAAATCTTTAGCTCTTATAAAAATGTTACTAATTATTCCACTAATTTTCTTTGCAGTGGAAAACAAACAAACAAAGCAAATCTGGTCCACAGCCCAATCCAGGGTTGCTATTTTATTTAGCTTAGTCTCCTTCAATCTGTAGTAGTTCCTTAGCCTGTCGTTTTTCTTTCATGATCTTGACATTTTTAAGAGTACAAAACAATTATTTGGCAGATGTCTCTAATTTGGACTTTTGTGACATTGAAGGATAATTTTCAAAAGGCTAAAAAATAGGACATACAAATATAACATGAAAGCATAACAAAGATTTTATTTAACTTGTTAATTAAGGAGGGAACTAGGGAATGTTAAGTTCAGCCTGAAGACCATTTGAGAAGCTAGGTATATATGGCAATCTTATAAGGGATTTTCTGGTGTTTTATGGCACCATCAGCCATAATCTTTGGGATCATTCCTTTCAATTGAAGAGAATTTCCATCCTGACTGGACAAAAATCTATATTTTTTGCATCTAAGAGTTGTAAAATAGTCCAATTAGTATTAAGTCAAGCCCAACACTGCACTGTAAGAACACTCTTTCTCCTATTTCCAAGGATGGGATATGTTTAATCATAGTAGGTTTTAAGTTCCCTTTCATTGCTGGCTAGGATTGTTCAGAGGGGAAACTCTGGAGAAACCACAGGGTACCATTAGAATTGATGCACTGACCCCATAAGCATTCCTCTCCCTTTCCCTTCTGCCTCAAGGTGCCTCAGTCCTGTCCACATAAGTCTGACAGCATCAGAGACAATTTAGGAGATGAAAAATTTAGACCTAACTAGGTTTATATATGCAGTGTTTTGAGGACTCTGGTAAGACTAAGCAAACTTGAGATCTTCATGACTCAAGTCTCCAAAAAGCATATTTTTAGGTAACTAGTCAGGCAAGCAGAAGTACTGCCCAGGCAACTCACACATGTGGGTGTTTCACTCACTGTAACAGATTCCGTCTTGAGTTGTGTGACTGCCCATTTCTGGTTTGCCTGTGCCCTTGGATGCTTTGGTGAAACTCTTCCCCATGCTTTTTGTTTGAGTGTTTTTTTTTTTTAAGCACTTTTATTCTGATACTGTCTTCATTTAGCTGGCCAGTTTTCCATGAAACGTTTTTTGCCCAAAGTTTGGTTTTTGAAAATAAGATCCCAAAGAAGGAAACTGAATTCCTATATTGGATATCAAGATTTTAAATGTTGTTTAAAATAAAAATCATTTATGTACATATAATTTCATTATTTTACAGATTTTTAAAATTTGAACACTATTATTTGGACCTTAAATATATTGTAGTTCATTACTGTGTTGCTATTAGGAGATAATGAAATATTTTAAATGTATGTTATATTTTTGTTGTTTTGAGAGAGACAAGTTTTATTTATGTTAAAGGCATAGGAGCAAGACGACCCATAAAACCATGGAATTCATGGCCTAAAACCAAGTTTTATAGAGTATAAACTATATATATATTGGTTTCTCTAAGTTAATGTTCTTTTAAATCCCTCTAAATTCCTACGTACCTGAAATGATAGCTTTCAAAATCTATTATGTCTGCAATTATTTTAGAATATCCAATTTCCAGAATTTAAGATTATTCTTTTAATTATCAAATCATAAAATTCAGAGGCAAGTCAGTTTTCAAGTGAATTTATTTATTTGAAGGCACAAGAGAAAAAGTAAAAAATTGGCTATAAACTTACTGCCCAGAGATAATTACTGTTAACATTTTGGCATTTGGTATTTTCCTCTACTTTTTTCTATTTGTTTATAAATACTAGAGATCATAGTATATAAAATAGAGTATCTTCATGTTTTCAGTAAAACACTGTATCATCAGTATTCTCCTATATAATTAAACTTTTTCACAATCGCTACTTAATGCTGGTATAATATTCCTTTGGATTAATGTACTATAATTTATTTAGTGCTTCCTCCATTGTTGGCAATTTATTTTTCCTAATATATAGACTCCCAGAAGTGTAGGAATCTGTTGGACACCAGCATATCTGAGATTCTTTTTTCTAATAATGATTTTATTTATTTATTTGAGAGAGAGAAACCACAAGTGGGGGAGAGGGGCAGAGGGACAGGGAGAAGAAACACCTCCGCTGAGGTGGGAGCCCAATGTGGACTTGATTCCAGAACCCTGAGACCATGACCTGAGCTGAAGGCAGACTTTTAATTGACTGAGCCTCCCAGGTGCCCTTATGTAAGATTCTTGATATGTAATCTCACCAGTGTCCCTGATGGTGCCCATCTCATGAGGCCTGACTGGATTTGAGATTCATATATTGTTCAGTCTTTTCTAGTAGTTGTTTAAATTTTAACTTTGTTAAATAATGCCTTCGTTGAGGTTTTGAGATTTTTGTTTTTGGTTTTGGGTTTGGGTTTGGGTTTTTTTCCGGATATTAGTTAGGATCTGGGCTTCCTTTTCTTTGTACATCTTCCATGTCCTTTTAGATAGTGGCAACTGGACTAATATAGCTTTAATCTGCACTGTATGTGGGTATGTATGTGTGACCCCAGGCAATTTATTTAGCCTCCTTTTTAAGTTGTAAGTATCCTCATACGTAAAACAGAGATAAAAATATATACCTCATAGTAGTGTTGTGAGGATGAAGTGAGATGTGAGATAATATAAGCATGATATTTAGCACAATACCTAGCACATGGTATTCTTTAAGTCACTTTGCTGTAATTGTTACTGTAATTGCAATGATCATTTTGTCAAGTATCTATTGAGGAGATAGGGATTTTCTGTTGATTTCCATGAGATTTTTATGGTCTAAGTATATTAATTCTTCTTCACATTTACTTATAAAAGTATTTTCCCATTTGATGATTGCTGTTTTCTTTTCTCTCTTGTTTTATTTTTATTTTTTTTCCGGATTTACTTTCTTAGCAACTTGCAAACATACCATAGAGCAGTGTTAACTACAGTCATCATGTTGTACATTATATCCTCGGTACTTATTTATCTTACATCTGGAAGTTTATATCTTCAACCAATTCCCCCTTTCCCCATTCCCTTGCCTCTGATAACCATACATCTGTTCTTTTTCTATTGCTTTTTTTTTTTTTTTAGGTTCTACATATAAGTGAGATAATATAGGATGTTTCTCTCTCTTATTTTTCATTTAGCATCACACTCTCCAGGTTTATCCATATTGTTGCAAAATGGCAGGATTTCTTTCTTTTTTATGGCTGACTAGTATTCAATTGTATGTGTAGACCACATTTTCTTTAACCATTCATCTGTTGATGGACATTTACAGTTGTTTCCATTTCTTGGCTATGATAAATAACACTTTAGTGAACATGGGGGTGCCGCTATCTCTTCAACTTAGTGATTTTATTTCCTTGGGGTATATATCTAGAAGTGCAATTGCTGGATCAGAGGGTAGTTCTGTTTTTAATTTTTTGAGAGAGGCCCATACCATTTTCCACAGTGGCTACACCATTTATATTCCTACCAACCCTGCACAAGGGTTCTCTTTTTTCTACATCCTCACCAACATTTATTATCTCTTCTCTTTTTGATGATAGCCATTCTAATGGGTATAATGTGATGTCTCACTGTGGCTTTGATTTGCATTCCCCTGATGATTACTGATGCTGATCATCCTTTTGTGTACCTGTTGGCCATTTGTATGTCTTCTTTGGAAAAATGTCTATTCAGATCCTCTGCCCATTTTGTAGTCAAATTATTTGGTCTGTCTTGCTTGCTTGCTTGCTGTTTAATTGTATGGATATTAACTTCTTACCAAATATGTGATTTACAAATATTTCCTCTCATTCAGTACTTGCCTTTTGATTTTTTTGATGGTTATTGCCATTTTAATGTTTTTAAAAAATATTTTAGCTATGTTATTGTGTTTTGAAAAATGAGGACAAGACAATTGTTATAGCATTTATTAGAAAAGGAAGTAGCAAAAAAAATTAAAAAAGAAAAGAAAAGAAGAGAAAAGAAAAAGAAGTAGCCATTAAGTTACTTCCATGGCTCAAACCTCAAAACTCACCACCGCTGAGTTTTCTATTGCCACCTGATCTTTACCATTAATATCAAGGAACAGAAATGTAAAGAATAATGCAGCACCTATTTTGCAATAATGAAGCAGGAAGTCAAGCAGAAAGATACGGTTCTGGAAATGTAACCTGCAACAGTGCCAAATCACATTATAATTGTTTTATTTTATTTTTATTTTTTGAAGATTTATTTATTTGAGAGAAATTGTACACTCATGTGAGTAGGGGAGGAGGTAGATGAGGAGCAGAGGGAGAGGGTTGGAGAATCCTCAAGCAGATTCCCCACTGGGTGAGGAGCTTGAGGGGGGATTTGATCCCAGGACCCAGATATCATGACCTGAGATGAAATTCAGAGTTGGCCACTTAACCAACTGAACCACCTAGGCACCCCTCATATTGTAGTCATTTTTAGAAATCTAAAACCCCAACACATTAATTAGAGTAAATCACCATTAAAAAAGTAAAGGGAATTTTTTCTTTTTTTATCAAAACCTGCTTCCAACTTTATCTTAGCCTTTGAAATGTATCCTTCATAGTTTGAGCTAAGACTGTATCATTTGCTCACTAGATCACTGCTGGTTTTGAAGGAAAAAACAAGTAAAAATGTTTCATGGTTTCATGGTGGCCTCTCTTTGTTTTTTGTTTTATGTTTTGTTTTTTACACTATAGTTCAATAGTGGCTGATTTAAATATTGAAACTCAAACATGCTATTTTTATGACTATATATTCAATAACTTTTGAGGGGTCAAATTGCCATACTTTTGTTTTTTCATCTGGGTTTTTTTTGGTATGTCTGAGCCTTTCAGCCAAATAACAGTACTTTTTTTTTTTTTTTTTTTGGTGGGATAAAGGTGAGAAAAGATCAAAACATTGTTTGTAGACACTGGGGTTTGCAGAAAAATTTAAGAGACTATGTCTCATTCACCATCATGATTGTACCACGTTTAAATGGCTAAGCAATATGTGCCAATCTCTGGAACTAAATTTAAAATACATATGATTTGTTTTGTAAAATTGGCATACAGTTTAGACAGCCCGTGTGACATAATACTAAATGAAATCATATTAACTAAGTAAGGGAGTCAATAGGAACCCTAGGTTTGTGCATCTGTTAGCCTTCATTGCTATTTATTTAAACCCTGTATGCTAAAAAGTTATAAAATGGCACAATGCATAACTCTGATTTGTAGTTCCGAGAATGAGATCTCATTACATGTAGTCTAGCAGGTGTCTGTTCAGAGTAGCACTTCTCAAACTTTGATGTTTATATGAATCTCCTGGAGACCTTGTTAAAAGGAACATTCTTATTCCAAAGGCATGGTAGAGCCTGAGGTTCTGCATTCCTTAATGGCCTTCAGGAGGAGGGGTCACTGCTACTGGTCCATGGACCACACTTAGAGTAGCAAGGGGTTAGAAACAAATTATTTATTGGGAGTACATAAAGAATTCGCTGGAGAGCTCATTAAATAGATCCCTGGCACTCCTCCCAGAGATCCTGATTTAGCAGGTTTAGGGTAGGAACCCAAGACTGGACTCTTAACAAGTTCCTAGGTGAAGCTGATGCTGCTGATCTACTGACCACAATTTGAGTAGCTCCTATTCAGAAGTATTCAAACTCCTCTGACATAAAGTAATAGTTAATTATTGTGGGACAAAACATGGCTCATGGAAAGTCTCTTAGACTGTCTAGAAGGAAACTAGGCTTCGGGGACAGACCTCCTCTATAAGTCTCAGTTTCCTTACCTATAAAATGGGACTAATGACTAGTGCTCCACTCCCACATACTTAGCATACAAAAAAGGGAGCCCTCGTAATTTGAAACAGAACTGTTCATTCTTTTAGGCATATCTCCCCTAACTTTTGGAGGACCCGTGACAAATGGAGACTTCGTGGCACATGGGTGAACATTTTCAAGTGGTACCTCAAGCCAACAAATACATTAGATAATAATCTGAATTGTTTATTGTTGCAATACGTTTTTAAGCCACCATGTGCACATTCGACACGAATTCAGGAACATCTCTTAAAACCACAATTTGATACATGAGGAAAATAGAGATGTTGTTTCTTCTAGGAAACAACACTTCATTATTTGAGAATCTACTGCACTCCTGCTATTTTATAGGAAGGATTTAGCATGTTAATTATTTTCCCCTTACCTAAGCACTTCTGCTAAATCCTCCCTGCACTGTGAAATGATGTCTCTCTGATGTCAGCCGTTACACCCTTCATAGCCCTTCATGCTATTCAAATGCAGACTTATTTTGACATATAGGATAAGAGATGTGGAGAATCATCTCCATGAGGCATGAGCAAGGTTAACTATGAGATAAGATGTTTAAGATTATGCCTCCCCTTCTACAGCGCTAAATACGGGATCTGACGTGACAAATGTAAACTGGCATCCGTGTCTGTGGTATGTGAGGACCTCTAAAGCACAGGACCTTGGAAATTGTCCCTCTTGTCTGGGTTTAGGGCAGTACTCTTGCTGGTCATAAAAAAAACTGATACCCAAAACAACTATCACTTGAATATCATTCACGATGGGTGATATTTGAGAGGGACATTTGGAAGATAAAACTAATTTATTCATCTAGGTGTCCTAAAATGTAACCAGATAAAATTAGATTATGCTGAAGTCATATAATTTTAACTACATGGAGAGAACCTTGTGTCAAATAAAGGCGTAATCATATGCCCTCTGCTTCTTTGAAGACAATATGTCTCTATACAGAATATATCTATCATACACCCAGTTACTACTTAAAACATCCACTGTGCCATCCAATATCCCTTATATGAAAGTTAAACAAGGTAGTTTTCTTTCAATTCATTACCAGTTTAAAAGAAGACTAGATTGTCTCTTCAGACCAGCTTGTGTATTTCTTGCCTTAGCTACCTGGAAGCCCAGCACGAAATTTAGTATTCAGCTGAAGTATATGACTTAGCCCAAGGTCTATACATTAATGTTTCTTTCCTTCCGGTACCTTTGTTTGAATTGTACTTTTAAGTTCATCTATTTTTTAATGTGATTTAAATTCATCACTTAGCTCAGGAAGAAGTAGCAGCATATGCAAGAAAGGGAAGAAACAAATACTTGAATGACCTGTCTTGCAGAATTTGTAAAATTCAAATGGAGATGTGCATGGTAGAATTTTGAAGTTATGAAACTTCCTATAATTCAAAGGTATTACCATATTTTATCCACCTCATGAACCAAGATGACTGCTGGAGTTCCAGCCATCATAGGGTTTGTGTATGTCAGGGCATACAGAATGAAAAAAGAAATTTAGAAAAGTGAAGTGGTATTATTCAAATTCTGCAGCTGTTCTGAAGGTTCTACACAGCACTTGGTTACATGACCACTTCTGTTGACAGGACTGCTGGGAAATGTAACATTTTGTTCTTGGCAACAACAAATTCAACTACAAACTAGGCTCATTTTATTGAGAAGGAAGATGAGAAAAAAGTAGAGGTGGGGAATTTCAACCTTTGGCACAAATTCTTTGCCAGTATTAAAGTGAGGAAATGTTTAACTTCTCAGTAGAGTAATAACATACTTAATTTTTAAATTGTTATAAAATTTTAAAATATCAGGTACTGTATTGGATAGCTCTTTATTTAAATACTTCCTACATTTTAAACCTTCAGATCTTGCATCTCAAAATAGCATAATTTTCAACCACAAAGTAAGATTTTTTTTTCTTTTTTAATAGGATGCAGATAACAACTTCCAGAATTGTTCATGGACAATTTAGCTTTGGGGATTGATTCAGTGATTTGTTTTCATAAGTATTGATTTCCTTTCCTGTATGTTTTATGAACTGAGCGGGGAGAACTATTGTACTTAGTTCTTATTTTGTTTCTATTTGTTCAGTGTAGCGGTGGTTGTGGATGTTTCCTTGACTATTTGTATTTTAGACTAACTTTTCAAATGGTAAATTGAGCATGAGAAATATGTTATTAAAATGACTGCATTACAAAGTGGTATTTGACATTTTCTATTTATAAGCATGGTACCGTTTACCAAAATCCAGGAAATTTTTGACAAAAATGAATCTCCATTAACTTGTGTGTTAAATGCCAAAGCCTATTATTTATATCTGAGATGTACTAAACTCATCTTTTTGCTCAAGGTCAAGTGCATTAAGAGTGAATCCATATAATGAATAAACATTTAAAAAATAAATGACCACTACAAAGCAGATTTTCATAATTAATAAAAAAATTGCAAGTTGACTAAGCATCATCTTTACTCACTGAACTTCTAGATATCTGATATTGAATTAATAATCCCACTTCTGCTAAGAATACATAGTTTATTTGCTACACAGAGATAGCAATGAATAGATATTTACTGATTTTAATATGGATTATATATGAGTGAATGTTTGTGTATGTATCTGTAAATAATATGAAATACTATGTTTTGAGAAAGTCAAGACTGGGAATGGATTTAATGTCTGTTTTATCAATCAACCCTGATATCAACAATCCATTTACTGTTTATTCCATCCTCAATAGTAGTTTCACTTTGTTAATTGTAATTTCAGGGGAGGAAGGGAACTACTGGAAATTTCCATTGTCTAAGTTCTTCACCATGATCAGCACACATCTATCATTGCTGACTGTTTTTAACTCCTCAACTCATTTTCACAATTTGTTGTCCTGTAAAGTAACAAATGGCCCAAATTTTCTACACACTAATTAAAATTCCATTTCTCATGAATTCCTTAATCGAGTGCAAGTCATTATGTGCTTTGTTGATTCTTAAGTGCAAAGATAATTGCAATGGGCAGCATGAAAAGGGTTTGATTATTGCCTGTCGACTCTTGTGAATTCTAATAGGTCTAATTGCATAGCATCAATTCATCATCTCAGCATCACTTCTTTTTATTATTAGCTCTTCGAATTGTAATGTGCTCATAAAGAAGTGTTGTAGTATATCAGACCTGACATGGTACCTGGCCTATTGTAATTTTCAGTCCTTACCTTGTGCAACTCTTGAAATTAAAAGTTTATTATGGAGTGCCCTTTTTCTGAAACTAATTTTAAAATCCTCCTGTATGATAAAATGAATACTGTCCAATAATCTGCATATGAATTTGCTTTTGTAATAATTCCATTAAATGACTGCCAAGACCTTTTTTGCTCAGATTGTTCCTATAAATTCAGAACATAATGTGTTAGTTGGAAAACATTTATTAGACTTTTTAATGGGAATTCCTGGCGGCATTTCTCAGGGAGTTTCTATACTATAGTGGCTATTGTAAACGCTCAGGAAAGAAAGAGCTCCCACTGAATAATAATGTGGACTAATCCAGGAGCCCCAATTATATGAGTAAAGGACCACCAGAAACTGAGATGCCAGATGCACTATCATTTGCACTAAGGAACAGAACAGCCTTAGTGTAGAGAAGGAACATAAACCTTTAATCAATCTATAGATAAACTAATGCTCTATGTGTGTGAGGGAGTATATCCAATAATAATAGCTTCGAAGCTGGGGACTTAGCCCCTGTGTAAAGCTCAATATTTTAATCATTTTTTCTAAAAATTTCTAGGATCCTTGTGAATGAAGTATTAATATGACAGTTTTACAGATGAGGCTCAGAATGTCAACCAAAATCACCAGATGGTATATGGCAAACATCAGAGAGAGAACCTCCCCCCCACCACCACCATTGTTTGTATGCTATCTTCAACAGACACCATGGCATGCCTTTGATGAAGTTTGGAAAGATTATCATATTAATAAAGTGTGAACTCCAAGTCAACCCAAAAGTCAAATAAAATATACAACCTCAGGTACTTCTATTCCTGTTAGGGTAATGTAATAAGAAGTGATTATAATCCATTTTAAGGAATGAGTCAACTTCATATTATCATTTGCTAGAATTAAGCAAATTGAAGGAAAGTGTCTCAGTTACTTACTTACAGTGTAACAAACTATCCCCAAACTGGGTGGAATAATCAACAGCATTTTATTAGGCTTGCAGATTCTAGGTGACGGGAATTCAAATGACTCATCTCTGCTCAATAATGTGTGTGTCCTTATTGGGAAAGATATGAATGCTTGGGGACTGGGATCCTCTGGAGACTTCTTCATCCCCATGTCTCGTGACTGTGATGGGATGACTCACAGAATGGGCTCAGCTGGGACTATCCATCAGAGCGCCTACACATTTGCCTTTGGATTCTCACAGTATGGCGCTGAGTTCCTAGAGTAACATCCAGAAAGCAAATAGGCAGAACCTGTAAGACTTCTCACCTTTTACTGGTCGTCCCATAGCATCACTTCCACACATTTTACTGGCAATAAGCAAGTCACCACAGCCGTCTGGGGTTCATTGGAAAGAGATTTATACTCCAGATTTTGATGAAGGAGTGGCAAGATCACAATCCAGAAGAACACATGGGATGGAAAAGATTCTTGTACCCATATTTGGATAACACAGCTCACCACAGGGAATGGGGTCACCTTTATGTTATTTATTTCTGGGCAATGGAGCAACTTGGAGGGAAAGAGTCCCCCAACAGGTACAAATTATTATCTTAAACATCTCTCTGGAAATGATTTTAATAAGAAGATACCTCTTTGCTTTGTGTGTACACGTGTGTGATGAAAAGCAAGACTAAAACAGTTTGGAATGCCTGGGTGATTCAGTCAGTTAAGTGTCTGCCTTCAGCTCAGGTCATGATCCCAGAGTTCCCTGCTCAGAAGGGAGTCTGCTTCTCCCTCAGCCGGCTGCTCCTCCTGCTTGTTCTCTTTCTCTCTCTTTCTGACACATAAATAAAAACAAAGTCATAAAAAAGGATAAAACAATTCATTTTTCTGCAGAGCAAATGTTTGTTTTGTTTTTTTTTAAAGAATATTCTTTAAATTGTATGGTTTAGGTATAAATATTTTATTAAGTGCATGAGTTCATTTCCAAATACAAAGAATTAGGAGAGCAAATGTCCTAAATTTTCTATTACCCTGTGAAATGTGGAGTATCACCTATACATGAATAAGAAAATAAATTACCAGTCATAAATATTCATTACTTACATTCTACTTCGAAAATCATAGACTGGAACAGTGATATACATGGAACTATTGCTTGCTGTGTTATCATACTTTTAAAAATTGAGATAAAATTTACATAAAGTGAAATGCAAAGATATTAATATATAATTCGGTGAGTTCTGACAATGTGTACACACCAGTCAATATGGAGAATGCTTCCACCATGCCAGAATCTTCCCTTGTGCCCAATCCAGTGAATCCCATTTCTCAAAGGTAATCACTGTTCTGACTTCTTTCATTATTTGTTAATTTTATCTGTTCTTACTATAAATGGAACCACACAGAGTATATATACGCTCATTTTTGTCACTTTTGTTCAGTATAAAGTCTATTACATTCATCCATGACACCCAGGGAGGGAGAGATACTTTCCTTCTGCCAGGTGGAGGTGGTATTTTGGGCTTCCTGGTAGGTCTTAGCTAATACCACCCAGCAGGAAGAAGGGGATTTTCCTGTTATGGCTCCCCAGGTAGCCTCTGTGTGGAATCCAAGATCCCCACATGGTTTCCACGGACATTGGGACAAGGAGTTATTTTGCCACCAGCCACAGATGAAAATCTTGGCTTCTCACTCACCATCCTCTGATGTCACTTATGTGGGGAATACCTCATTGTAACTGGATGTGGGGGGAAATCAGGGCTCCCCATTTGGCTTTTACTGACTGGATAAGAATTGAACTGTGGTTTTATCTGTGGTATTTTGTTGGAATAGGGCAGTTATTATCTTTCTGTCTTACTAGGTTGCCCTTTTGTGATTTTTTTGGGCTAGAAAGAACAAACTATTCTGGGGCTTCTTATTGTTGTTATTGTGGTTTTTATCTCTTCTTGGTATTTCTGGGTTGTGGCTTCTCCAGCACCCAGTCCAGGATACAGGGGCAAAAAGAAAACCCAGCAAACCCACCACCATGCCATTCTTTGGGCCCCAAGGCTTGCTTTCTTCTTTCTACTTTTCAGAGTCTTCTATTTCTGTCATGTACAATGTCTAAGCAATGTCTTTGCTTTTTTAATGCATGTATTTAGTACTGGATCTTGATGAATACTAAATTTAGGAAAAGATTAAAAAGCCTTTGACTTAGAACCATGGTTATTACATGATAAACACTCAGCGAGGAGTAGGTATTATTTTCTTTGTATAATCTCAGTGTCTCTGGAAGTTCAGTCTTCTACTTTTATAAGGCAGGGTGTGCCCAGGTTGGATGATGGAGAGATAGAGAGGGAGATATATCCCAAGCCCTCACCTCATCACACCAATGGATACAGAAACTTTCTCAACATGTCTTGAGACATCACAGAGTCATCTGTTCCTGCCTGTGCCTGAAGCTCACCGTACATGCAAATGTATAAACACACATAAAACCTCAGACTTTGGCATACAGATGAAGGCAAACCAACTTCGGGCCAAAGCATACAGGCTCTGAAAATCTTCTTGAAAGGATATGGAAAGAGATCTTCTTCAGTTCCTAAGAAGTTGGTAATTTTTGCCTACAAGTGTTTGACCTAAAGTCCTTCCATGAAAAGATGGTTCTCCACACAGTTTATTTGTAAAACAAGACATTATACTTTATATGGTGAGTCTTTGTAATTTTATTCTTGGTGACAGCCCTGTGATCAGCTAGCATAACCACATGGAAAGACTTCAGATCTCCTAATTCCAAATATTACTCTAGTTTATCTCCTTCTGCTTATTATTTATGACATTCATATAAATTTCAAGTGCTTGGACAATTGGCTAGTTTGTACTGAAATATCCAGGCAGGCTTTGTGAAAAGTGGAAGTGGCTCTCAGTCCTTAGATTCACAGGCAGTTCTGAATGGGTAAGTAGTTATCTTTACAAAGTGTTTTGTTCAGTTATTGCTGGTTCTTAGGTCACATGGAGTCTGTCCTATGGGACACTACTGGAAAACTCTACCAGAGCTGTTCCAATTGCACTGTAAGTACCCTTTAGACAGACTGCATTTTCCTAGCCTTATTTTAGAGTGTTGCCTTTCATGTTTTAAAAAAAATATTCTGGACATAATATTAATTAATTGACTATTTTAGTCACTCAAGCAGCCATTTAGCCAATACCATCTATTTATTAATAGCACATACCTGAATTTTTTTCTGGTTTATTTTCTGTTTTGTGGGCTTTTTTTTTTAAGTGCATAAGTCAGTGATTTTGGTATACTCACAGAATTGTACAATCATCACTAACACTATCTAATGCTAGAATTTTTTCATCACCTTAAAAATGAATCCTGTACTTATTAGTAATTAGTCTTCATTCTGTACCCTACCCCATCTTTGGCAAACACTAATCTACTTTCTGTCTATATGGATTTACCTTTTTGGGACTTTTTTTATTTTTTAAGATTTTATTTACTTATTTGACAGACGGAGATCACAAGTAGGCAGAGAGGCAGGCAGAGAGAGAGGAAGCAGGCTCCCTGCTCCATTCCAGGACCCTGGGATCATGACCTGAGCCGAAGGCAGAGGATTTAACCCACTGAGCCACCCAGGCACCCGAAGACATTTCTTATGAATGGAATAATACAACGTGTGACCTTCTGTGGCTGGCTTCTTTCATTTAACATAATGTTTTCAAGGTTCATCCACATTGTAGAATATATCAGTGCATCATTCCTTTTTGTGACTGAATAATATTTCATTTGTAGGGGATACATTTGGTTAGTTATTCATCAACTGATAAGCATTTGAGTTGTTTCCACTCAAGGGTTATTATAAATAATATTTCTATGG
Organism: Neogale vison; assembly: GCF_020171115.1. Taxonomy (NCBI): domain Eukaryota; kingdom Metazoa; phylum Chordata; class Mammalia; order Carnivora; family Mustelidae; genus Neogale; species Neogale vison. The sequence goes on from NC_058098.1 coordinate 40,416,697, forward strand.
ACATTTGTGTACAAATTTTTGTGTGGACATACATTTTTTGTTCTTTTGGGTAGATAGCCAGGAACAGAATTGCTAAGTCATATGGTAATTCTATATTTAACATTTTGAGGAACTCTGCTTTCCAAAGTGGCATTTCTACCTCTATTGTGTGAGGATTCCAGTTTCTCCATAGACTCATTAATGCTTGTTACTGTTTATCTTGATTATAGCCATAGTAGTGGCCATGAAGTTTTGATTTACATTTCCTTAATGACTAAGGATATTGAGCATCTTTTCATGTACTTACTTATTGGCCATTTGCATATCTTCTTTCCAACCATTTCTTATCCCTTTTGACCCCTCTTTGAATCTATTCAAAATCAAGTTACCTATTTAGCTTTTCTTCTTCAGTTTGTCTGGCTCATTTCTTGGCTTAACTCTGAAGTATGCTTTCTTCATTTGTTTCTTTTTTCCCACAATTAATGTATATGCACCCTAATCTTTTTATAAAGAATGTCCATAAAGGCCTCAATTAATGTCATTAATGTTCTGCTAACACTTCAGAATGAGCTCTTCTTACTACAATATTTGTGCAAAATCTGCTTATCTTTTTAGCTTTTTGTGATGAGTTATAAGCACTAAAATAGAGATTGGACAAGACAAGATTTTCTTTTGGATTGTATGCAGAGAAACATTTGAAAATACAGATTGTCATCAGGGTGTGAGAGACTGCCAGGTGTATTACAGGCCTGGAGAGGCTACACAGGTCAACAGAACAACATAAGCCAAAGATCATAGCTGCGGGTGCCATTGATATGCAAATTCGTTTGGCAAAATCAACGTCAGCATCTTGGATGTCAAGTCAAAACTGAAGCATCAGGTTATGTGTAGAATTTTGGTAACAGAGCTACAGGCTGCTCCTTTTGCTATAGACCAGTAATTCTCAACATGTGGTTCCTAGACCGGCAATATCAGAATCACCTGGAAATTTGTTAGAAATGTAGATTCTTGGTCCCCAGGCCCACTCCATCCCAGACCTACTGAATTAGAAACTCTGGGAGTACATCCCAACAACCTAGGGTTTAATAAGCCATCTAGATGATTTTGATGTACTCTTAAGTTTGAGAACCACCCACCCAGACTTCTATGAGGTACCAAAGGAGAGAGTGGTCTTTTGACCTAGCAAAACTTTAGCATTTAGTGAGGGTACACAACAAGGGCATGGCTGTAGCCAAAAGTAGTATCTATAGGGAGGTCTTCTTGCCAAAGGAATCATCCTCCAAGGCCTCTTCTCTTCTAGTCAGGAGCTCTAATACAGACAGAATTCACACAAGGTAAGAAAATTCATGGTAAACCAAGTCCATTAAGATGAAGGAAGGTCAGTGCATTGGCAGGGGAGCACCTGGGGTATGGTATTAAGTAGATTGTTGGCTCTTTCTGTTCTAAACCTTATGTCTTGAGCAAAGGCATTCATACAAGTTGGCAAAAGCATGTCCTGGAGAATAATGAGGAAGATATCAGTAAAAGTAAGTGGTTTGGAAGAAGGTCTATACATCTGGTAGGCCCATAGAACCTTCACTGGACAGATGTAATAAAGCCAGGTTTATCACAGCCTATAGATACAATCAATCCACCATGTGCTGGAAAGAAGGATGTTCTAACATAGGAAAACTCTGAGGGGAATTTTATTTTCTAACAACAGGAAAAAGCTTTTATTTCTCCTTTGACCTTTGTGCTTTCTCCAGTTCCCTGGCCAGGGCCAAATATGGCTTCATTGTTCTCTAGCTGTGTTCAGTACAGTGGTGACTGGAGCCAGTGAGAGGAATGCCACCATATGCTTCCAGCAACCCCAGCGTTGGCATTTCACTAGAATACAAGTGATGGCTCTGAGAACGTCTCATAGTTTCCTAGGGAATGGACAGATTCTTAGGCCCAGAGTATAGGTTTCAAAAGGGACCAATGTTGTCTTCATGAAATTCTATAAATTGTGTTTGCATGTCTTTTGTGACTGTTTTCTTCTCCATTTAACAAGAATATTAAAAGACAAGAAATAACAGGGTGTATTTGGTTTAATCCTATAGAAACTTTTGTAGTGTGCTACCAATAAAATTGTCAATAATAATTCCATTAGAAAGGTTAATTTTGTTTTCTTTATTCTTTAGGGTTTTTTATTATACAGCAGTGTCGAACACACTCTTGCAGTTCATTTACTGTAGTAGAGAACTAAGATATTAATCTTTCAGAATGAAATAAGCAGTAAAACTTAAAATTCTATCCAAACATGTTATCGATATTGCCTTCTGTGTATTCAGAATGCTGCACAGTAAGGGTATTTCAGAAAATAACTCAGCTGCTTGATGTGTTTCTGCTTTAAACATCTCTGGACAGCTAAGATTATAACAAGGCATAGAAATCTAATGTTCAGGGTAAAAATAAATGTCCCTTTTAAATGGAGCACTTAAAGAGGGGTTTGTAATTAATGTGTAATAATTGGGTATCTGAAGACAACACTTCAAATTTGAATTATTCTTTTTCTGGTAAATGTATAACTCATTTTTATTTGAAATGTGTAATATTCAGAGGCACCTGGGTAGCTCAGTCATTATGCATCTGCCTTTGGCTCAGGTCATGATCCCTGGATTCTGGGATGGAGCCCCACAATGGGCTCCCTGCTCAGCAAGTCTGCTTCTCCCTCTCCCTCTGCCTTCTGCTCCCCCTGCTGTGTTCTCTCTCTCTGTCAAATAAAGAAATAAAATCTTTAAAAAATTAAAAATAAAATGTACAATATTTATTAAAAATGTGGTCTAAAATGGGTCTGGCTTGGAACAATGTTCTCATCAATTCTAAAAGAAATGCTATGAAATAGCTAGAATGATGTAAATAGATATGTTTTCAGCCATGAAAATACTGAATATATTCCTTTTTTTCCTTTTTTTTCTTATGTGTTTATGTATGTGTATATTTTAAACATGGTACCATAGCATATGCTGCTTTATCATGTTAGAAAAATAAAAACATACCTTTTAACATTAAAAAAGCTGAATTCTTAGAAATTTCTATAATTTAGTTGTTAGCTACATGAGGAATACATTCCTTGTTAAAATGTCTCTTTGTGAAATTCAGTCAACAATTACATCACTGATTTTTTTTTTCTTACTTCTTTGTTTTATGTACTTTTTTCTTAGTAGAGATACCCAGTCAGTCCTGCTAAGGGATTGATTATCCTCATTAGAAATAAAAATGTGATGAAAATACATATAGCTTGTATAGATTGATAGAGATATCATGAAGAAAGTGAGAAATTGTACATTAAGTAAGGTCAAGTCCACTAAGAGCTAGCTATTAATAAATCTTAGCCTGGACAAAAAACAAAGAAAAAGAATTTATATCCAGTAAAATAGTTGGTAGAGAAAAGAATTATATATGATATGTGTAGAAGTTAGAGGAAGGTCTTCCTATCAGAGAACTAAGTTTCAAGCAAAAGGACACCTAATGGAAAGAAAGCAGCTGAAAACTAACTTACTGATCCAGAAAATAAGTTGAAGAAATACTCTAGAATGTGTAGTAGATAACATATTAGAGAGGATATAAGATAATTGTTAAGAATTCTAGAAATAACAGATAAAATGAGAGAGTAGCTATAACATCATAACTAAAAAGGAAAAAAAAAATCCTGTCTTGAAAGAAGCTAAGCAGAATTCAGAATTCCAAGAATAGATAGGAAGTTCCTAAAAGTTCTGGAGCGGAAGAGAAATCCAGCTTACTTATGGGAGTATAAAAATCAAACTGGCTTTTTCTTACGGAAGAAGACTTTGAAGCAAAATCTTCAAAATTCAGAGAGAAAAATTAATTGGAACCTAGAATCATATATGCCAGGAAACTAACATTCAGAAATCAAAACAAATGAAAAACGTTTGCAAATCCAGTGCCTTAGAAAATTCCTAGCTACAGACTATCTCTGAAAGACTTACTCAAGAATGTACTGCAAAAAGAAAAAAGGGGGGGAAATGAGTTGAAAGAGAGGGTCAGGGACCCAAGTAATAGTGGAAGCAAAGAAGCAGGAAAATATAAATTCTGACAAAATTGGTTAATATGAACGGTTATGGATTTTGAGAATGTAATGATGAAATACTAACTAGATGTGGAAGATCTTCTAGTTATCCAATGTATGTGCATTGTGAATGCAATTATGTACAAATACAAATCGATCAAGTCAAAGATTTGTAATCTACTACATGCCAGTTATGGTGCTCAATGCTTTCACTTACAGCACATAATTCATACCCCATATCAAACTTGAGAAGTAAATATAATTTTTTTTGCAAAAGAGGAAAAGTAATTTGCCCAGATTCACTAATTTTGTGAGTGGGATTTTGCATTGGGATGTGAATAGTTTTCTTCCTCTTTCCTGATATCATCCAGTCTTATTATAATTACACAGTCTTGGGACCATCCTTTTCTGATAACTCTAGACACACCTCTATACTATAATTATTTTCCTGCTCATACCAAGCTGCCCATCTTGCACTTCATTTATTTCTTTCATCATAGTACCTCCTCAGCCAAATTATCTTATCTCAACAGCACCCCATTTCTGAATAAAAAGTGGAATTTTTATTCATTGGCCCACATGATAGTATATTTCTAGAGAATATGTCACCAGGTGTTACTTATTCATTTACAGGTATTTCTTTCTTCTAAAATCTGATAGTCTTGCTTGATTATCAAAGCTTCCAGACAAATATTTCATTCTTTTCAGCTGAATTACTATGAAAAGTTCACTCTCTCTCTCTCTCTCTTTCAGTTGTTGTTTTATTTTGTTCTGTTTTACATGGTTTTACCTTAATGGTTTCCACTAAATAATCTTGCAGAGGCACATGTTGACCTCTTTGAATCCGAGTCTCACATGAATCATGTTTGAAAGGCTCAGTGATATATTCTGTTTCCCTCATTGATTCTGTGCCAGGCCCAAAGTAGGCAAGGAAGAAGAAAAGCTTTAAAAAAAAAAAAAAAAAGAGGCTGCCCTGACATAGGAAAATTCATCATCTTCAACTGTCCTTTTTTTTTTTTTCCTCTTAGTAATCCTTCTCTAATTTTTGACCTCGTTCTGCACTTGATTTTTATGTTAAGGATAGACTTTTAAGAGGTTTGACTAGCACCACAATAATTCAGACCTTGATCACTGTTCTGATTTTCCTATTTCTGTCGTCTCCTCAGTCACCCAGGGTGAAGATACTGTGAATAAAATCTGATCCCCCCTTGCTTTTCTCCCATCCGGCTTGAAACTCTCATTATGAAACTCTGCCAGTTTACCTTTATATTTCTTGACTATTTACCTCCCTTTTCATTCCAACCAACCTGGTTTAATGTTAGGTGCTCTCCTTTCCTTTAGAAGTTTCCAACTCATTCTGCAAAGGAGTATGAGGAAGTAAAACCATTGCCATGATTTCCCTTGGGAATTCATGGTTTTCAAGGATCCCTTTTTTCTTTATCCTGTGATGTCTTAAAGAATTCTTGCTTAAAACGCTGTTATCACCATTTTCTTTTTTACTGGAATCAGTTGATCTGGGAGCAGTCATCTTAGCCTTTCTTCCTTGGGTCCTTGCAAGCTGCTTGTTTAAGAAGCATTTCTCCGTTCTCAAGAAGTTGGTGAATAGAAATGACCTAATCACCATCTCATAGAAGAGGAAAGAGATATAAGCCTAGATTGTAAAGATTGAGCAAAAGTCAAAAATTGCATTTAGTTAAGATTATTCTTTTAAAAATTCTGTAACTCACATAAAAGTTGAAGCAGAGAAATACCATTTCTTAACAAGCCCTGCACCTCTGGTTTTCCTTATATAATTAAAAGCGATCACTGTTTCTTCAAACTTGAGGACCAGATAAAGAAGTTAGTGGTGTCCATTTTGCATTAGAAAAGGAAATACTTATATTTGATTATTATATCTGCACAGCAGGAAGCACTAGTGTAGCAGTTCTCAAAGTGTGGTCTGGGGACCCCTCTGTTAGGGGATTTGTGGTCTATACCATGTTCATTTTATAGTTAGAGGTTATTTACATGTCCTACTCTCTTTCTCTCTTGAGTGTACAGTGCAGCTTTCCAGAGGCTGCATGACACGGGATTACATCATTTTCCTGATAGTTAAAGGCATATGTGCTTCTGTTTTCTTGTGTGATGTATGTATCCACTGAAACAAAAGCTCATTTTGATCTTCAGTTAATTTTAAGAGAGTAAAGAGAAAAGTTTGAAAACAGCTCTTATCTTGCACAATGAGCCAACCCTCTCTGAGAGGCAGATGGGAATGTAGACTGATCTTTCGGACTCAAATGGTATAAGTCAATCTGTTCATGTTCGTGTTAGAGCAAACACTCACTGTGGAAATGTTCAGTGGAATTAGCCTTATTATTTAAATATTTTGTCATTCTTACCCTCCCTTGCCCCTTGTTCATATTGTTGGAGATGCATAAATGACCTCATGAAAAATGTGGCTTCATGGTATAGAAATTTCCATATATTTTTTCTTTTAGAATAAAAATATTTTTTCTTTTAGAATTAAAATAATTCTTTTTTTATATTAAAATAATTCTTAAAGTGTTCTGTCCTTCTCATTGTCTTTTCTAAATACAAGTGTTTCTTTAGAAAATTGGGTATAGAGGGGCGCCTGGGTGGCTCAGTGGGTTAAAAGCCTCTGCCTTTGGCTCAGGTCATGATCCCAGGGTCCTGGGATCAAGTCCTGCATCGGGCTCTCTGCTCAGCAGGGAGCCTGCTTCCCTCTCTCTCTGCCTGCCTCTCCGTCTACTTGTGATCTCTCTCTGTCAAATAAATAAATAAAATCTTAAAAGAAAAATTGTATGTGTAGACCATGGGAGCGGAAGCAGAATGAGAATATCAGTATAAATGTACAGAAGACCTTTAGTCTAGAGCTGACTTATGAATGCACTGGTCTCTAAGAGAAATTATACTTGGTTTATTTTGATGGAGAGGTAGGCTCATTATACCCAGATGTCACTTTTTAAAGAAATGTGAACAGTGATTCCATTAATTTTAGAGAAGATATGTAGAGAATCTACCATTTTCCATTTTGTCATTTGAGAGCCAAAACCAATCTCTAGAACAAAGCAAATTTATTCTAAAATTAGCTATATGAAGACGAGGGAAGTGACACATTTTAAAAATGCATTTATTTAATTATCTCTTGCAAAAAAAGGCAAAGGAGTCACCACACTTTTTTTTTTTCCCTCCCTATGGGAAGTCTTTGGAAAGAACCTTGTTGGAGTGTGATGGTGTTAGAGTCTTTTATTTATTTATTTTTTAATCATCTATTGTGCACTTATTAGGAAATTTTTGATCAGGCTATGCTGAATCTTTCTGTAAAGAAATAGATTCTCAGTTCCATAAAAATGTATGTTGACTGATATGAACCAGTTAAACTACATTCCATTTTTGCCCAGTCCAGACTGGCCATTCTACCTCATTGTTTTCTCTAATCCAGTATATCATATCTGATTTATTTAATCACCCACAAATTCACTAATTATCCATTAAACAACTGTTTCCATTGAGTTTTTGGCTTTGTGGGAACCTTAAACATAGATTTGTCATGTTCCCTGCAGTGGAAACAGAGAGTCTTTACATGAAGGCAGGAAACACAGAATCACAGCATCACAGAATTAGAAAGAATCTTGGAGAACATATAATCATATTTGATTACCTCCAATGACAAGAAACGCCTTGCCTCCTCAGGCAGAATGTTGTCTTATTACAGAGCTCTGACTGATGGAATCTTATTAGTTGTATGTACAGAAATGTTGATGTTAAAAGTCATATAAATGGTCAAACATAAGTGATACTGGAGACCACAAGAGGAGAAATGAGTTCAGAATTAGTTCATGTAATAGTGCTCATGGATCACCGATTAAAGCGAAGATAAATACCCTTTGGGTTTTATGGAATGGAAAGGATTTTGAAAGGCAAAGGTGAGGGGCTCTCTCAGCATCAGGAAAAGTCTGGAGTCAGAAAAGCACAAGATTTGTTTTGTGCAAGTGAATGGGGGCAATTGCCCTATGTACCTGGCACAAAGTGGATTCTCAATGAATATTTATTAAATAAAGGACAAAATTAATGACTGAGTGAATGATCACATAAGAGTCTTTCTTGTCCAGACTGGTGTTGGTAAGGGAGCTGTAAAGGAAGGCTGATGACAAGTGAAGGCGTGCCGTACATCAGCCTTTGTGTCCCGACAATGACCCACCCCCTGCACATTCTAGTCCTAGCCTAGATTCTGCATTTGTAAAATTACCCTCACCATTGGGGGGAGGAGCGGGGAGGGTATGTTGAGGAGGGTAGTGATGACTAGCTTTCACTTATTTTTACCCATTAAGTGGGATGCTTAAAGTCTACTTTCCCCTTGCATCTTAATAAAGTGCTGGTTTTGCATCTGTTTGAAAAGGCTGCAAATTGCTGCCCATCCCTTGAACCGGAACAAAGACCTTATTATTATCTTCCTTGAAAAAGTCATATTGTCTATCTGGACCTCCACCTCCTCTCACCCCTGCTACTGAAGCATTAGAAATGCCATGTATTTGACTCACTTCCTTCTAAGATGTGTTCTCTTTTGGTTCATTCTAAAATGATGTGAAATGTTGGAATTTTGCAGATAATTCAGCTTCCCACAGTCTTTCTGAGACCCCTCTCTGTTGGAAATAACTCTATTGTAATGCAGATGTCCCCAATACCCTGTGAAATCCCCAAGATTCTATAAATGGCTGACCACAGGATGTCCCTTTTACACAAATTTTAATCTCTGCTATTGAAAATGGACCCTTATATATAGGGATCCATTGAAACAGGAGACTGGCTCATCAGCAAAATCAACCTTAAATAGATTTTTGGCAGAAGAGGGGAAGCTAATAAACTATTAAAGATAAGCTTTGCCCTTTTCTTTCTTTCTTTCTTTCTTTCTTTCTTTCTTTCTTTCTTTCTTTCTTTCTTCCTTCCTTCCTTCCTTCCTTTCTTTCTCTCTCTCTCTCTCTCTTAATATAGAGGGTAACATTTTGGTAGAAACTGCTCAAATAATATTTGATAATTTAAACCTCACAATTTAAGCTTAAAACCTCACAACTTTAAAGTCAGTGAAGCATGAAAGGTATTAGCAGCACATGATGTCCAAAACATAGCAATATGATCACATTGTCAGGTAAAAATGGGATCTGACTTCAACCTGAGCTGGGTGTATTCATTCAAGCTTTGGCAGTGCATTCGGTATGCCTTTATCAACTGCAAAATGCAAAAGTTGTTTAGCTACTTAGTATTTAATCTTAGACACAGATATCTTATTTAGGGAACTATAACTCCCAAGGAGGCTAAGAGAAGTACACCAAAGCTCTTTTGTAACGAAAAACAGTGAAAAGAAATGGTTAATTCACAGACTCAAAGAAAAATGGGCTAGAAAAAAACACTGTAAGTGGTAGTTTGTCCCAAACTCATGCAAAGAGCTGGGTGACTATTGTCTTTCTGGACATAGAAAGAAATCCATCATGCAGCTGAAGAAGTGTGTGAGCAAATAATCCAAACTTAGAAACCTGCAGGGCAATGGTTGAAGTACATTCTAACTGATGTCTGCAGCAGATTGAAAAGGAACATCTTATGGACAATTGATTGTTTCTTGAAATACAACAAAAACAAGCTTTGAAAATGTGTATATGAAACCATTGACCTATATGGAGAGAAAAGGCAGCATTTACTTTGTAATGCTATGAGGTGGTAATTCAATTTCCTGTTTACTGAACTTCAAGTGTGCTGTTTCAGGTCATAGATTGGTGGTGCTTATCATATAAATTGGCCAATAAGATTTACAAATAGTACCTTTAGTGCTTGGATAGGTGGTTGTATCTTTAGAAAAGAAAATCAATTTAATTCCACACATTGGTTTTCTCCTTAAAATTCATGCAATTTGAATATGATTGACAGGGCACTGCATCATTATGCATTCTGTTAGATGGACCGATTATGCTTATGAATACAAGAGTGGAGTGAATGAAAGCAACATGTAATTGATTCTACACTGGTCTGACTGTTCATTAACAGTTTGAATGTAACACAGTCACTTCTCAAATGGAAAATGATGCGAGCCACCTATATGTGCTCTCTCATTTGTTTTAAAATTCATTATGCTAATATTTTTCACAGAATGTTTTCACTGATTTTCTTTCTTTCTTTTTTTTCCCCCCAAGGATAAGTCTGATTGAATCTTTGTAAATAATTCTCCGCTTTCAATACTTATTTGGCATTCCAATCACATATTTTTCAGTTTACACTTTTGGAAATGAAAGCATGCTCTCCCCTGTACCCCCTCCAAAGAAAACCTATCCTATTCCCCTTTTCTGTGTAGTTCAGACTAATTTCCCAGGATAAAATGAATTGGGGGAATGCAAGGTGGTGGTTATAACTTCAAAACAAAAGAGGTGATTTGTAGACTGATTGATTTCTGAAATAGATGAGCAAAAACAGCTTTCATTTGTCTTGCCACACTTTTAGTGTGATAGAGCACAAAAGGGCCTGCCATCTCATTTTCCATACCTCTTCAAGGGCTTGCATTTGAAATGTTGATTAAATGTACAAATCACATGGCTTTTTTCTCAGCTTTCCTCACTTGTATAAGAAAGGACCTCAAATGTATGAAGGCTCCCTTTCCTTTCTTGAATGAGAAGCTGGGCATTTCGGGGAAATAGCATTATTTTATTGCTCACAGGGAGATATGATGCTGATACTATAACAGCCATCCCTACCCTTTCCTTTGGCCCCAGCTTCCTGCCAGATTTGAGTGTAGAATAAGCAAAGAAACTAGTGCAGGGCCTGGCAGTTCTATGTTGGGGCTACAATAACACTGTGCTCTCCAAATTAGATTGTATTTACAATTAATAAATGTATTAATTCAATCTCTCTCCAAATCAGCCCCTGACTTATTAAAATAATAGGTCTGAGAAAACACTGGAAATAGTTTTTTTTTTATTATTATTATTATGGTGAGAACTTTTAAAACTTACTCTCTTCGCTGCTTTCAAATATGCAATATGGTATTATAAACTACAGTCACTGTGCTGTATATTACATACCCAGTCCTTATGTATTTTATAACCGGAAGTTTGTAACTTTTGACCCCCTTCATCCAATTCTGCCACTCCAACCCCTAAACTCTACCTCTGGCAACCACCAATATGTTCTTTGTATCTATGAGCTTGGGTGTATTATTATTGTTTTGTTGTTTTAGATTCCACACAAAAGTGAAATGACATGGTCCTTGCCTTTCTCTGTCTGACCTATTTCACTTAGCATAAGGCTCAAGGTCTATCCATGTTGTCAAAAATGGCAGGATTTTTTTTTTTCTGTTTTATGGCTGAATAATTATTTTATGGCTAAATATTATTCCACTCTGCATATACAGACCACATTTTCTTTATCCATTCACCTATTGGTGGACACAGAAGTAGTTTCCATGTCTTGGCTAGTGTCAAGAATGCTGCATGAACATGGGGGTACAGATTTTTTTTCAGCTCATGTTTTCATTTCCTTCAGATAAATATTCAACAGTGGAATTGCTGGATCTTATGGTAGTTCTAGTTTTAATTTTTTGAGGAATCCCTACACTGTTTTCTATAATAGTTACATGGAAATAGATTTAGTCATGTTGGCTTTTTCTATGCTTTCTAATCTATCTACTGCAAGAGTTTTTAATTAAAAAACATTCTGGGAGCCTGGGTGGCTCAATGGGTTAAGCCTCTGTCTTTGGCTCAGGTCATGATCTCAGGGTCCTGGGATTAAGCCCCACATCGGGCTTTCTGCTCAGCAGGGAGCCTGCTTCTCCCCTCCCTCTCTCTCTCTGCCTGCATCTCTGCCTACTTGTGATCTCTCTCTCTGTCAAATAAATAAAATCTTAAAAATAAATAAATAAATAAAACAATACATGCTAACCAAAACAAAGCCCAAGTGTCTGGGAAGTCCTGAGTTGTGGCCATTGTAAAATATGTTCATAAATTCTTTGCTACTCCTACCATCAAGAGGAGGGGTTTATGTGTCTACATTTGAAATGGGTGGGATTGTGGGATAGTTGCAACCAATGGGGATAGGGGTAGTGATACTATGCAACTTCCAAGGTTGGGTTATAAGGGTGACTTAGCTTCTACCTCTGGTACAGTTGCTTTTGGAATCCTGAGCTGCCATGTGGGCAAATTGACTACTCTGAGGCCACCATGTTGTGAGGAAACCCAAACTAGTCCCTATGGAGAGTCCCTGAGACTATATGAAGAGGGAAGGATGTCAGTCCAACTCTTAGCTGCTTTATCACCACCACTGTTCCACTACCAACCATGGGCTGACTGCAACCATGGGAGACACCCTATACCAGACCCCCTAGCTGAGCCCTTTCAGAATTTCTCACCCAGAGGAACCATAAAAAATAATGAAATAGTTGTTACCACTCTTAAGCCACCATATTTTGGGGTAGTTTTTGTTTATTTTGTTTCATTTCAGGGGGTGTTGTTTTTTTGTTCTTATCCATAGCAATAGCTAACCAGAATCTGCGTGTGTACAAACTATGAGGTAAAGGCAATGGGATTCATGATAAACATGCCAAATTTTGTGATACAGATGTATATCATTTCCTTCAATTAAATAGGCACCTTAGGAAAACTTTATCTATAATCACATTGCCATTGTGATATTGTATCTCCCCATGTTGATGTACAACTTTGGACATTTTATTCTCCCTCTCTGTTTCCCAAACAAGGAAAAACAGATGAAATTTTCTATATAGTCCTTTTCATTTCCAAAAATTTTTAGCTACTATTCAAAATTCTTTGATTGCTGAGATATATAAGATGTATATGTCTGTATTACATTTCCACTATAAAGTGTCTAAGATTCAATTTGCATATTAAGATTGTAGTGAAATATTAAAGGTAGGTATTAAACATATAGGAGAAAAATGCCCTTTTGTCCACCATTTGAACCATACTTTTATCTGAAAATAATTACTTACATAAAGAGATTGTTGAGAGTAGCAAAATAAGGAAAGATATACCTAGTAGAGTTATTTTGTTAAATCCCTTGGAACTGTATCTTTTTCAAGAATATTTTCATATTTACAGTGATGTAAGATCATCTTTATAAAGCACAGTAACAATCTTTGTATATTGTAGAGTATGATAGATGGGATCCAGGAACAAGGTTTAATAAATCATGTACCCTTTGTTTTAATGCTTTAATTAATTGTTGAGTAGGTAATATAGTCATATAATTTGAATGTAAAAAAATATATAACAGACAAACACTGAAAGATCTCCTTCGTATATTTGCCTCTTCCCAAAGGTGGGACAGTCACTTCTCTGCCCGCCACATGTCACATGGACCGTGGGAGCTGAGGGGCTGTCAGAACCATTACTGTGAAGGTGCCTGGCCCCCAGGGCGCCCCACGCTGGGGAAGGGGAATAGCCATGTTCAATGTTAAGATGTGTAAAAAAGACAAAAAAAAAAAAAGTTTTATAAAATTGGGGGGATAACATCCAAGCACTTTAACCGCCACACCAGGGGAACTGATAGAGCTCATCTTCCTGACACCAACTGTCAATGCTGGAATTTGTATTGTTTTGTAAAGATTTAATAAAAGTCATAAAAACTTTTCCATCATGACCCTAGTAGGGAATCACTGTAATTAAGTGCTTGTTACTCCTTCCAGAGTTGTTTTATGCAAGTATTAGCTAAAAAAAAAAAAAGTACGTTCTTTCCTTCACCTGTGGGAAATTTTTACACTAGTGGTAGCATATTAATTATACCTCTCCACATTTTTTTACTTAGTAATATATCTTCACTATCTTTCCATAACCACATGTAAATACCTTCGTTGCTCTTTTTACAGAAACACAATATTTCATTATATAAAGGCATAATTATTTTACTAGTCCCTTTTTTTTTTTTTTAAAGATTTTATTTATTTATTTGACAGAGAGAAATCACAAGTAGGCAGAGAAGCAGGCAGAGAGAGAGAGGAGGAAGCAGGATCCCTGCTGAGCAGAGAGCCTGATGCGGGACTCGATCCCAGGACCCTGAGATCATGACCTGAGCCGAAGGCAGCGGCTTAACCCACTGAGCCACCCAGGCGCCCTACTAGTCCCTTTTGATGGACATTGAGGTTGCTTCCAATCTTTGCCTGTCATATACAGTGTTATAGTGAATGACCTGTATAAATGCCATTTTGCATATGAGTAAGCATATTATCTAGGATATATTCCTAGAAATAGAACTATTGGATCAAGAGGAGTCTACATTTATAATTTTGATAGGTACGTAAAACACTGTCTCTGGGGATGGGACCAATTTGCACTTTATTTGTATAAGCGTGTTTGAGAAACTTGAACCATGAGTGCTGCTCATTTATCTGGACAAGAATGAATTAGACTACTTAGAGTCTATAGATCTATTCTTAATAGGCAAACAGGAGAGGAACTGAATTCAAGAACAGCAAAGAATCTTAGAGGCCATCTTATTCAACTCCTTCTTTTAACTTGGAGAGGGAAACCCAAAGAGGAGAGTGGCTTGTCCAAGGTCACACAGCTAATTAGTGACAGATGTGGGACTTGTGAATTTTAATCAGGCCTTAGGACTTAAAGTGTGGTATACTTTACATATCAGAACAGACATGATGACTGTTGTTTCTGCCTGTGTATATAAGGTGTCTTGGATATTGCTGCTGTTGGTGGTGGTGGTAATTGAGCTTCTATATACACCAGAAATCAAATTAAACACTTCTGTTTACATTATCTTATTTATACCAAGGAATCCACAAATTCATGTGCAAATGAAAGCATTATCTATGGATTGAATGCATTTATCTCACACATATGTATCTACTATCAAGATGCTATTGTGTTCAACAAAATGTAAATTAATGCAAAGCCTCATTGATGTTGTAACAGCTGTTTGTCTCAAACTTGTTCTCCATCAATGGATTTTGAAACTAGAATTGTGGAAGGGTAGTCTGTGATATTTTTGATATTATAAAAAGGATCTTTAATACTCACAAAACTTGCAAGCCCCTTGTTTAAGGTCTCTTGTAACTGCCCAGGCATCATTTTGTTCTCCATCTGTCCCTGATACAAAGGTAAATGTTAATGAGGCCACACATCTCAGAATAAACCACAGAGATCATCTAAGCAGTTCATTTGTTTTGTGGATAAGGAAACCAAGACAGGGGCCAACGAAAGGGTGGCTTCATCTGGAGCACTTGGCAAGTCAGGGTTGGAGCTGGAATTGGAAAGCAGACCTCCTGAATGAGTTTTATAATGGGAAAAGAGGTACTTGTCAGTGTGGAAGAATCTCTCCTAAGTGCTATGAACAATTAAAATAATGAAGGAAATTTACTTTTGGGCCTCACATTGATTCACCTTCAGCTTTGTGGATCTGAGAGGTCATTGTGTTGGTCGATAATAACACTTGATCTTGGATGTTGTAAGTTTAATATAGAGCATAAAATACAGGGATCAATATTTTGATGTTGAGAAGAAGGCTCATTGATTGGCTGTTTGTCCTCAGACTTTTAAATTAAATGGAGAACTGAAGAAATGTAAGGAATAGCTTTTCATAAATCCCATTTAAGTTATGTGGACAATGATGTCTACAGGGAAAAGCAAAGAAAAAGGATTTTTTAAATGTCACTATTTTCTCCTTTTATGGACTCTCTCTTTCCTCTTCCCATTAATGCCCCTAAGCCCTGTTTTTACTTGGCTCAAGTAGACACACCTTATGACCCCAGATAAGAGGCACTTATTCTTGACCTTCTCCATCCATATTATAAGGAATCCAAGGTCATACCTTGTTGCTTCTTTATGTATTAAGTATTTGAGGTACAGAGGCATTTGGGAACAAGGGAAGAAAACAAAATAAAACCCATGGATTTGTCCTTTAACAATGGCAGTGAGGGTACTGGAGTTGTTCTGGTATAACATTTCCCAAAGGTAAATTTGTGGAAATTTAGTCCCTTGAAGTACTCTGTAAAACATAGTTTTTAACAGTCAAATGTATTCCATTCTGTATCCCCTCTGGTTGAGATTCATAATCCATTGTTGCATACTGAATGTCCTGAAAGTCCTACACTAAGATAGCTGTTTTGATTTAATTTCACCCAGTGATTCCCAAATGTAATTGACCTTTAAACACACAGCTTATCATACCCACTTTTGGGGAATGTTGTTCTCTAGAGTCCTGTGTTGTTACTCTACAGCTTCTCTCCCTTTGGATTTATTGGGGAATTTAGAATTTCGTAGCTAGGCACAAACAGGTAGTCATGAAGGGGAAAATGAAGTAAAGCCAAGCACAACCTTCCTTCTTCACGTATTCTAGCATTTGCTTCAAAGTGGAAACTAATGTGAAATATTCAAATAAAAATTCACTACATCTGGTAGAGAGCTTGCATTGCTTCAACAGATAGAGCTCTTACGTGTTACTCTATTATTAAAAAAACAGTATCACTGTGTGCTGGGTTTTTGTTTTGTTTTGTTTTGGTTTTGTTTTTGTTTTTGCTAGACATAACCTAATCTCCCTTTGTCCTCTCCTGTGTTATTGGGGTTCTCACTTTAACGCAACATTGGCCTGTGCAAGAACATCTGCATGAACTCGCTGGTGATGTTTCTGCCTGTTTTGATCACAAGATATCATCTTTAATATTATCTGACAAGGGTTTTAATCAACATTTTGGGGATTTCTCAAACATTAGATAATACCCTCAGTATTTTGAGTATTTAGTAGTCTGAGTATTTAGTAGGCAAACAACAAAGATTTTACCCTTAGTGACTTATTTTCTGCCATTTAGATTTCCTATGCAATTTAAGACTGTTCCATAGTCTCACTTTTGTGATGTGTTCTTATCTTGTCATTGTTGTTGAAATGAAGTGGTACTGATTGGACAAAGCAAATGATTTCAATTCATTATAATAATCCAGTAATATTAGACCAAATTTGTCCTTCTGATCAAACATGATTAGTTGTTGTTACTTATGTCAATGAGATGGGCAAATAATCCAGATTAACAGCTAAGACTGGAAAACGGATGTTATAATGCATCCAAGTAATTTGGTTTATAATTTGAGTTCTCTCTTAAGATCCTTACAGACTTTAAAACTGAAACAGTTCTATTTCATTATGTTCCCAAGTGAAAAAAATTTATGTGTGTGAAGGAATTAAAAAAACACAATGACTAGTTTTATGTGCCAAAAAAAAAAAAAATCTAATTCTGTGTTTTAAATATAGAGGTTGAAAGTACAGATTGCTTTTTGAAAGTTTTAATATAGTAAATAGAAGCTAGGTATCTAGTAGGGACTATTATGCCTAGCATACCTCATATATGTGACGATTGGTAGGTTGCACTTTAAAATGGTAGAGATATTTTAAAGTTATTCCTTTTAGGGTTATTACTGATTGTTACAAATTATCTTGGCACATTCTCAGAAATTTGCCCCTTTTTATTGTGTACAATGCCTGGAACTATTGTCTTATTTATAAGTAAAGTGATGTGAAGCATTGGTTCTTCTTTCCCATGTCAATTCAGAATGCTCATTTTGCAGGCAATTATTTCTCAGTTTATTTCTCACCAAGGATTTGTCTTTTGCCAGGGTGCCAATTATTCACATCTTGTATTATAATCCGTTTCACTAGGATCTGACCAATAACAATGAAATAATTTACTGGTAGGGGATGCCCTTTCACAATTATCACCTTCCTGGGCAACTGCCTACTTTAAGAGGCTGTGCTATATAAAATCTTCTACCAGAGAAACATTTGCATCATCAATAATTCTTACCTTGCTTGTCTCCAGGCTCCAGCACAAATATCTACAATAAATAAAGCACCGTTTATGTGAAAAGTGAAAAATACCTTGCTTATGCTATTTCTCCTTCCTTTTGCATGTGCAGATGTCATCCATACCGTAGGACCAATAGCCAGAGGTCATATTAATGGTTCCCACAAGGAGGACCTTGCAAATTGCTATAAATCGTCTCTGAAGCTGATGAAAGAAAATAACATCCGATCAGTTGTAAGTTCTTTTCTGTTTCTTATTTCTTATTCTTTTCAGCCTTTGTATTTGGGAAAATAATACCATCCAAAATGCAGTAAGAAACCATTTCTGAAATTCAGAAAACTAAGGTTAAGGTTCTCAGTAAGTGATGTGCTACTGGCTATCATAACTCCACTCTTTCGTGTGCCCTAAATATTTGCTTAATTGTGTGTGACGTTTTGGGAGTTAAAGCTATAGAACCAAACAACTGGAGCCATCTCACCTACTGTCTTCCATCCGTAGTGCCGTTACCTTTTGGAGAACGGGTGCGTGTGGGCATTTTAATTTAAAAGTTGATGCCTATTTGGGTCTTCTTAAATTAATAGTCTGTAGCTGGGTATGCCACATCCCTTCTAAATTTTATCAATTTAGACTGAGAGTTCAAAAATGTGGATCTAATCTACTTCCTTACCAGTAGGCTGGGATGAAAGGAAGTCTCTTCGAGCTGGATTTGGGAGTATTTATTCACCTGCTTTTCTTTTGCAACATGTCCTACGTTTATTACATCTCAATTACACCAGGAAAACAAAAGTATGAGAAAAATGAGAGTGTAAATACCCAAAAGTAAGTTAATTTGGTCAGAATCCCTGGGATTTTTTCACATAGATTATAACCTTGGTGGAACTGTGGGGCAGGAAGATAGTTTAACCCTTGACTTCTTAGCAGGCTGAATGGATCGACATTACTTAGGAGGTCACAAAAGCGGAGGTTTTATTATTTGCATGAAGGAGTACTGAGAGTCAGACACATTTAGATAATCTTAGTTGGTTGCTGGACTTTTCATGCATGATTATAATTTTGAAATGCCTTTTTCAATGTACATTGGTGTGTTTGCTTAAAATAACACTTTTTTTCAAACTGATTATACAATCTTTTAAATCTTTGCTTAATTATTAACAGAACATAATATTTTATTTCACTCTTTGATTTTTATTTTTTTTTCTTTAGAAATGAATCAATAAGTAAGATCCCTCTGTCTTAGAGGAGAAAACTTGAGTTCAAAGAGAATGGAGCAAAAGAAACTATTAATCTTAGTGGGCTGATTTTGTTTTTTACAGCAAAATAAGGAAAATCAACCCAGGTGTGCACATTTAGGAATAAATAAAATTTTATCAATATGGCATATTGATTATAAAGGCAAGGGACTGAAGTGCTTCGAAAAATGGATATGTCTGGAAGTTTCTAGCTTCTCAATTCTTTTCAGGTCTCAAGGTCTATATAGACCAAGTGACCTGAGAAGAATTAGCTAATGAATTCTCTGGCATAGCTAATGATTCCTTTTCTAAAGCCAAAAGAAAGTAAAAAGATGCTAGCCCACTAGAAATAGTGTAAAAATAGCACCCATTCTTTTAATAGGAAAAAAAAAAGTCTCTAACGATGATGATCTTAAAACAATCATATCTGCTATTATATTACTTGCTCCCATTAGGTAAAGAGTGGGAAAATTATGGACTAAGTTCAATTGACTTTTGTCAGATGACCTACAGATAGACTAAAGCAATGTTCTAATCATCCTGGGATTGGGATTAGGTCTATCTAAATACCTTGGATGATGATTTTGAGGGGTTAATTACATCTTACTTGGTGCTAAGTTAGTCGATGATGCTAAACCAAAGTCATTTCAATATTAATAAAAATAAAAATGGAGGTGGAAAATCTTTGCAAAACATGAAGCAAGATGTCCAGTTGAATGGATTTTCTGTCAAATACCTTGTCTCTTATTCATACACAAAAAATCTATTTTCCTTCCTTTCTCCCTTCTTTCCTTTTTATTTTCCCTTCCTTCTCTTCCTCCCACCTACCTTCCCTCCTTCCCTTCCTCTCTCTCTCTCCCTCCACACTCTCTAGTTTCCTTCCTTTCTTCCTCCCTCCCTTCCTTCCTCCTTTTCTCCCTCCACACTCTCTAGTTTCCTTCCTTTCTTCCTCCCTCCCTTCCTTCCTTCCTTTATTAAAGAAGGAAGTGGGCTTTCTATTTTATATGGAATATCACGTTCTTGACCAATGTTTAAAAAAATTACAATGCTGATATAATCAAATCCTCATTATGTGGAGAAAATGGAAAATTCTTAGAAACAGATTAAAATTGGATATATTTTTTAATGTATTGGCTTATACTTGGTATACTTATTTTAATAGCTGGGGGAGAGAGGGTTGATCTAAAAAGCCTGGCTATTAAGGTGGAAAATAAACTTGACTTGAGCTCATTTATATACATGTCACAGAAAATTTCTCATAAACCCTTTTACCAGAGGTAAAAGTGTGCTTAGTGTTTGCTTTACCAGTTGTCATGTGTGATGATTGATAAGCCATGTCAATATTCTGTAGCCTCAGTCTCCACCTACAAAGAATAAGTAAATTATTAGTGTTATCTCCAATCTCTCTAATTCAAGAGGCTGTTATGGGGATCAGTTGAAATAATGGATGTAAGATATTTGGGAAAATGTAATTCTCTGTAAAACTCTTTGGCAATATTACTTCAAGTATAAGTTATTTTCACATTTTAGGTTTTGGCAAATTTAGGAGATTGAGATCATTCTTGCTTTGACATCTATTCTGAAAACCAGACCTCTAGACATTTATCATGTCATCTCTTGACGTTGTTCAGTCAGAAATAAATTATTATCAAGTATTCAGTTAGTACTTTCATAAAAGAAAAACTCATTTTTTTCCCCTCTCCTGTGTAGGGAAAAACCTTGTCCTTCCTCATCACACATTTATTCTTTGTGACGTCTCCTTTGCTGTTCACACAAAACATTTCACTCTGGTCACCAAATATGTGAAGGTTTCTCCTCATACCTTGCAATTCTCTGGGACACCAGCTGGGTATCCTACAATTTAATGCAATTCTGACACTATCTACTTGAAGATGGCGTCAGATCCCCTAGGTTAAGGGCTCAGCTCCATAAGGTTACCTATTCCCCAAACCCCTACACCTAAACCCTTCAGATGCCAGCAGCAACCTTGGGTTATCACCTATGTTTCTGAACCAACCAGCTATAGATCTAAGGTCCCAGCAACCTCCTCTTGGGTTCAATTAATTTTCTAGGAGGGCTCACAGAACTCAGTGATACACTTACATTTACCAGTTTATTAAAGGATATGATAAAGGGTATAAATGAACATTTAAATGAAGAAGTACATAGAGCAAGGTCTGGGAGGATCCCGACCACAGGAGCTTCTGTCCCTATGGAGTCGAGGGCTTCCTTTACTCCTCCGGCGTGGTTGGGTTTGGCAACCTGGAAGCTCTCTGAACCCCTACTACTGGAATTTTATGGAGGCTTCCTCAGATAGGCATGGTCAGTCATCAACTCCCATTTCTAGCCCCTTTCCCCTCTCTGGGGGATGAGGGGCAAGGCTGAAAGTTTCAAGCTTCTAATCCTTGCTTGGTCTTTCTAGTGAACAGCCCCCCTCTAGGAATAATCCAGGAGCTCACCAAGAGTTACTTCATTAGAATAAAAGATACCCCAAGTGCTCCTATCACTTAGGAATTTATAAGAGTTTTAGGAGATCTATATCAGAGATGAAGTCAAAGACAAGTATTATATTAGAGCAAAAGATGTTTCTACAGTTCTTATTACTTAGAGAATTACAAGAGTTTTGGGGAGCTCTGTGTCAAGAACTGGGGACAGAGACTAATATATATTTTCTATTATCTCATAATATTATATTTATTTGACAATCAAAACCACTATTAATGTTTGTAACTATTGATATCATCTTATTTATAATCATTAATGATGTAATGGTTATTATTACCAACTCATATTTGTATTGACAGCGCAGAACATACCACAGAATTCTATTGCTCAGTACATGCATTGAATTAAATTAAATTATACCAGTCTTGTCACCACACTTAACTATCTTAAATTTATAGTCTAATCTTTAACTTTTCAAAAAATACTCTTGTATCATTATGGTGTCTCCCACTATGTGTCCTTTTACAACAAAGCTACAAAAAATGAGTAAGGATTAACTAGTTAAAGTGGTATAGTAGATATGTAACAAAGTAACCATAAAGCAATATGGTTAAATACTGTAATGATCTGGACCAGCTAGGCTGTGCTACAACTACAGACAACCTCAAGATCTCAGCAGCTTACATTCAGAGACCTTGGCTAATGGACATTCTGTCATCTCATAGTTGTGCTCTTTTGAACTGACAGCCTGCTCAGCCTTACAACAGAGACCTTGAAAACTCATGCATGAACTTTTTACTGTCTCAGCTTAGAAGCAACAGACACCATTTCTGCTCCCATTTCATTGGTCAAAATATTCACATAACCCTGCCTACTTGCAGGCGGTCAGGGAAATATTCCTGAATAAAAGAAATACTTGCCAGGCCCCACTTTTCTGCCAAAGTTAAAGCAAAAGCTTGGAGATCACAACACAGGTATCAGAGATTTCTGAGATTTCTGCTTTATTCTTGTATCTCCAAAGAATTTTTTTTAAATTTTACTGGAGGTAAAACAAAGAGTATAATCATTTATTTACTTAAAAAATATTAATAAGACTTATTGTGTGCCAAGACTTTTCTTTGGGAGGGGAATGAGCAGAGAGACGGGGAGAGAGAGAGAATCTTAAGCAGACTCCATGCCCTGTGTGGAGCATGTGTCATGCTTAGTCTTACAACCCTGATATCAGAACCTGAGCTGAAATCAAGTCACATGCTTAACCTACTGAGCCACCAGGTGCCCCGCTACTGAGACATTTTTAAGCATCTCCTAAATCCCAGAAGATATAATGGTTGTCTTCAAATACATAATTTGTCTCCATCTCCTGCCCATCCAAACAAATAAATAGATAAGATCATCATATCCATTGTATGATTTGAGAGCATTCTCTCCTTCTCATCACTTTTACATATCTTCCCACAGATGTCTGGAATTCCATAATTAATGAGTAATTTATGATGGCCAGGCATTGTCTTTTCTCTGCAATTTTCCTTTAAAACGCAAATACTCCCGAGATCTGTAGATAATTAATTTCCTAATACCTTAACATGAAGAAATTCATCAAATTACTTTTCACTTTGGTAGGATAAATTAGAGGATGATAAAAGTGCCCAGGGCCTCAGCCTGGGGGAGGACGGGAATTGGAAGGAGGTCTGGAGGAAGTTTGGGAGAAACAAAAAACACAGTGGGATACAAACAAATTTCACTTACCTTCAGTTTTTTGCTAAAAAGAGATACCCTTTAAATACAGAGGAGGGGAAAAGTTACATGTGATTATCTAGAAATAAGGTAATTATTTGCTTTTGGAGGTGTTGTAGACAAAATTTTTCACTATGAAAAAATAATATTCTTTTATTAATTTAAGAGAGAATGTTTCCTTACATTTCTCTCCTCTGTCTATTCTTCTTGATGGCTTCTTTTCAGTATATATCTACATGTTTGCTTTAGGTTGTAAAAGGATAAAAGTAATCAATAAATCCAATGGTTTATTTTATAGTGGCACGTCTCTCCTATGAATTATTAACTAGCACAGCTTTATTAATACTGATGAATGTTTAAATTTATGATTTCAGTCATGATTCTTCTTCTAAGTCTTATCATAAAGGGTTTCAAATGAAAAGTCTGACCCATCCTCCATGCTTCCTAGACCTCGTTTGTGCATGTACCTTATTTCTTCCAACCTACTTCAAATATAATTCACTTATTTTCCTCCAACCACAAATTTCCCTTGGGCAAGATTCAAATATATGCAGATTTACTTGTATATACATTATCTGCAACCTTGAGAGTGTTGATTCCAGGATAGGCAAAAAAATGTAGGCAACATGGAGAGGATAATTAGAAATAGGAACAGGGGGAAAAAGTTTAAAGAAAAGTCAGAGAGTATAGATTTTCTCAGCAAAACCTTGGGAAGTATAAAGGTAGGTGTCAAAACCCAGGTCTTAGAAACACAGTATTCTAACACATGTGGCTTGAAAAATGGATAGTCAGGTTGGTGAAACTGAACAACTGCATTATTTTAATGTCTGGGACAGTGCTGTGTCCTGAGAAAATTAAAGGGGTATTGTGGGACTTCACATATACATGATATCCTTTTGAATGTATATTACCTAAATCATATAAAGGAAATTATTTGTATTGGTGAATATCTTGGTTAAATCTAAGAGGTGAGTGTAGGGTTGAAGGCAGTGAGGAAAGATTCCTTTTGCACAGGGACCGTTATGAATAATATTGATGTAGAGGCACTATAATAGCGTAGATATTATCTTATATGTTGTACTGTTTTTGTTTTTTTTAAGTGAGCATAGACATATTTTATAAGGATTTTTGTAAGTTTGTCTTGCCCTCTATTTCTTTTCTGCAATATGATCTTAAATTTCCTCAATGGCAAATTCTACCAACAGTTTTACTTTTAGAAACCTAATCCAAGCCATTCAAAAAGGATCAAGTGATTTCTGCCCTCGGTATCAGTTAAAAGGAAAAGATTTGTATCTGTCAGTGATACTGGATATTCAGGAAAACCCCTTGTAACTGACAAAATATAGTGTACCCAGTTTGGTATTCTTTGAGGGAGAACATGTAATAAGAAAATAGATGTTAATATAAAAATGATAGAATCTGAATATAAACCAGATTTTATTTAGGTTAAAAATGATTTTCCCATGAAGTGCAGCTAAAAATTGATATATGAATTTGGTAGTTTTATGTGATTATGAACAACTAAAAGTTGGGTGCTTGTTTTCATAGTATATACCTCTGTGATTTCTACTTGAGAACCATGCTAGATGATGTGTGGAATGTAAAAAATAAATAAATAAATAAATCTTTGCTGGTGGGAAACACCTAATACCAATAGAGATCCCTCAAAACTGGATGGTTTTCCCTTCATAAGTCATAGAGTTTAAGAAGTAATGACTTCCATTGGAAAAGACAACAGACCTGCAACTTCAATGCTTCCTCTAAGCATTGCAGCAATAAGCAAATTTGGAATTCTGTATTTAATTATTTCACTGCAGTGTAGGTTTTCATTTTAAGGCATAGTCAAGTAAACCTTATTTTCTTATCCAAGTTCCCTTCTGAGAGGGTTGCCATGGCAATGAGTTCTCAGCCTGAAATTCTTAAATGCCGGTTTTATTTCATTATCTGAGTTTCCATTACAGGCCACATCAATCAATGCAGTCCTTCTTCAAGAAGACTTCTGCAGCCTTAAAAAGATGACCCTTTAATGTGTTACCTCTGCTCCCCTGCCTCACTTGGTACCACCATTTCCCAGCCAGCTCTTCATTTCAAAACACCCTCTGCCACAGAGCCACGGGCGTGATCTTCTTCCCTCTTCTCTTTTTAGACAACATCTAGTCTTGGTTCTCAGCTATCTCATTTACGAAGGATAATGCTAAGTCTCTGTGTCTTTCCTAGCCGGGATTCTAACAGCTGTGTAACTAATGATACTATTAATAAATAACAAGAACAGAAGCATTTTTACATTTGCACTTCGCTTTATAGTTTACAACAGTGTGTTCCTATACATGATCTCATTTGTTATTCAAATTGTCCAGCTAGCTCTCTATGTTTCTTTGATTAAGCCAAAGAGGGGAAAAAAGGCTAAATCAGGACCTTTTTTTTCCTCTATCTTCCCTGTGCTCACCTTTTATAAGCTATCCTAATTGGGCATTAGGGGTACAAAATCTCAAATAATACTCTCATCAGGTCATTATTACTGGCAATAACAAGTGACCAAGTGCGGATAGTAGAGACAAGAAGGAGGGAGAGCATGGAAAGATAATAAATTCATAAGCCACACCTGGAAAACTTATTACTATACACCTAAACCCATATTTTCATATGCTGCACAATTCATGCCTCCTGGTTGGAGAGATGACTAGAATTAGATCAGTCATTTAGCCAGGAAATAGAGTAATAAAAATAGTTAATATTTTTGAACCATCACTTGGTGCCAGACATTGTATTTTACTCATTTAGTCTCTGAACTATCTGAGTTAGAGTGTGTTTTTTTCCAGAGGAGGAATACGCGCCAGAAGGGCCATAAGTAAATTGCTTAAGGTCTTACTTCTAACAAAAAGTGGGGGTGGGATTTAAATTGTGAAAGTCTAAATCCCATGCTTTTTCCCCTTCCCCTGCGGTTTTAATTTTTCTTCTTCCTTCCTTCCTCCCTCTTTCTTTCCTCCCTTCCTTCCTTCCTTCCTTTCTGAGGGTGGTTTGGGACAATGCAATCCATGGGGGGAGGGTGCCACTAGCATTTTGTGGGCGGGGCCAGAGATGCTAAGACATGTGAGCTGATCAGGCATATGCTGAGAAACTGCCCCTTATCCTGTACAATGTTTTAATGTTCTGCTTGACAGTCATACAAATAAAACCTACTTATAAACAATAGTGTACATTAAAAACAGAACTTTTGGTTTCAGTATTAATGAACCACCATGAACATTAAGGGAAGCTTGTGCTTAGTGTGCTCTGCATTTTGCCAATCATGCCATTGTTGGCCACACCACTTAGCGTAGTTGGCAACACCGCACACCTGTGTGAATCTGCATTTGCACATGTTTTTTTCTTCATGGTAATTCCATGTGAGAAAGCACCTCTCTGACCACGTCATTACGTGCTGCTTAATTCATTGTATGTGACACTAGGCAATATGTAGTCATGCCTATTTACATGTTGAAAACAGAACTTGACTTTGTCACTTTCCTTTTATATCTCTTTCATATTACCCCTATGGCATTATATTGATTTAAAAAAAAAATTATGTATTGTCTTAATTTGGGCTCCCCCTGAAACAGACCCTGAAACAAGGATTTGTATACAAGTACTTTCTTTAGGAAGCTAGGACAGGAAGCACTGGCAGAGGAATGGGGAATTAAGAAAGGGAAGAGAAGGCAGCCAAGAGTCAGGTTATAAGCAAGCTACCACTGTGGGTGGCAGAGGCTCACTCCTGCTGGGGAGCTCTGGGAAAGTATGTAAGACCTGCCTAGGATTTGTCCCATCTGGAGAATGAGGGGACCTGGGCCATTTATCTTTGACTTCCACTTGTGGGTAGCTGAGGACTGCTCCTGGGGGATTAACTCCCCAGACTTTCTTGCCTGCTTCTTGGCCAGGCTGAGAGACTACCCTGAGGCAGAATCCCATAAGGGGATTTGCTGGAGGTGGGCAGCTACTGGAACACTGAGTTCTGGGAGGATGTGGGTGGGTCACTGACACCTTCTGCTTCATGAATATAGCTGAGTAGTCCTATTTATAGATGTCATTTCAGCATACTCAAGAGGGCTTTTCAAAACAGTTATTGTAAAAAGAGAATGTTGGGTCTGATTGAATTGCGAACTGTTGGGTTAAGTTAAACTGAGTTTCCAGTAGGGCAATGTGCTAAACACACGTTGCCCAGAGATTTTTATTCTTGAACTCAGCATTCAAGTTCTCTGCTTCTTTAAGTATAGTGTGATGTACAGGTTGTGAGGATGGTAATTAATGTGACTAGTATTATAACCTATGGAATGAACAGAGTTATTAAAAGTGAAATTAATTCTTAGGTAGTAGAGAAGTAGTATCACAATATTGTGTCACCTTGGTTGAATTTTTTTCCTCATCATCTCGGGACACTAAATTTTGATTCATCACACAAACTGCAGAAAAGTTGGCTGCCCAAGGTTGGATGTATGTAAAATCGTTCATCAATTAGAAGATGCAGTACATATTGAGGGTAAGCAATTGGATTAGGTAGTTAAGTTTGAATTTCTTTTTCCCCAATATAAGGATTCTGCCAAGTTATGTCTTCTTTTAACATTTTGGGAAATGCATTATCTTCTGTTTTCTTCAAAAATCTTTCAGGGGCGCCTGGGTGGCTCAGTTGGTTAAGCATCTGACTCTTAATTTAAACTCAGGCTTGATCTCAAGGCCCGGATCAGCCCATCCTGGAGTCTGCTTGTTTCTTTCCCTCTCCCCTGCCCCTCCCCCTGCTCATGAATGTGCTCTCTCTCTCTCTCTGTCAAATAAACAAATAAAATATTTTTTTAAATGCTTACAATATGCCTATGATCAATTCTTTCTGAAAGGTTATCTGAAACTTTTTGCTCCATCTTTTATAAGTTTGAAAGAATTATTTTTTAGTCACTTTTACATTCTGCACATGTAAATCTACTAGCAAAGACCAAGGAACATATATTTAAAATTAAAGTATAAAACATCTCAATTTATCCAGATTTGGTCCTTAATTATTTTCAGTTCTTTGCATCAGGCTAAGAAACATTCCCAGGAAAATCATTACTGTTTCTACAACAGTGTCTTTCAGAGGAAATACTGGCCTCGCACACTGTCAAAGAAAGTATATTATAGTGAAATTTGTATAGGAACCATAAACAGATTTGCAATGCAAACGTTTCGTCTTGAGTGTTTTATTTTTCCCTGACCTGAGCCGCAGTTATTAGATCACGGTATCATGAGGAAAATAGTCAATTCAAAACACGGACCGCAGAGTCCCGAGCCTACCATTAGATTTGAACAACAGGGCAATTTTGGCATATATCTAGAGGGTTAATAGTGTAGAGCCACGGCAGCTGCGGCTTTAAACTGTGCATTTCTTTCTGCAAATGTTCAGATATGTTTTTCTGAAGAGCCATTTCAATGTATAGAATCTAAGGTATTCTTAAATCGTTAAACTGAGAGACTAAAAGAGCAAAACAATAAACCGATACCACTTTTAAAGTAAAAAGAAACCTGCCGGTATCAAGAACGCTCTCTAGACTTGGTTATGCACTATTCAGTAGAATTATAAAGATAATTTTTTTTCATGAAAAATATGTTACAGATTGAGTCTAAGCCACAGCCTAGCCATCTTTGTTTTGAACACT
The DNA here is from genome assembly GCF_020171115.1 of Neogale vison. Taxonomy (NCBI): domain Eukaryota; kingdom Metazoa; phylum Chordata; class Mammalia; order Carnivora; family Mustelidae; genus Neogale; species Neogale vison. The sequence continues at coordinate 40,445,593 of NC_058098.1, forward strand.
TACAGACTCCTGAAATGTGTAGAAGGTGAAATATTTGCTTGGCAGGTGTCTCATGGAAAGAATATAGTGGTCCAGTTATAATTATGGCCCACGTATAGCAGTGTATGAACCACCCAGAGCTTTGTCCCTAGGAGTTGAATAACTAGTAGAATCTTTCCATCTCTTCTGAAACCATTGTTTGGGAAATTTCCTTGCTGCCACCCAAATGTTTACAAATATAACAGAAAAATAAATAGAAATAAAAATGTGATAGACAATAATAAATAATAATGGAGGTCCATCCCAATATTTTCATGAGGCTAAAATGTGATCATGTTTATGAAGTCCTTAGGAGATTTCATGGTAAGTTTCACTGGTAGTCATTTGTCCAAGAAAAACAAATTGAGTGCTACTGCTATGGTCCAGTCACTGTTCCAAGTGGAATATGTTGGAGCTTGTGAAGCTTACATTTTACTTGTAGTAATTTTCATTATGATGAGTAGTGGTGTTAGTACTATTGTTATTAAATAGTTTGACAACATTTCTAGATGCTGTGGATTTATTATTATTATATCCCTGGGAAAGTATCTCAAATATCATTGTCTGGTACCTTATTTCTGTGATTCCTGAATCTTTGAAAATCTAAGAAAATAATAGAGGTGAGTATGGATTCAGCAAATGGCAGTTCTGTGAAACGATAATAACAGAACTCTCAGTCAACACGTATCCATAAAGAAGGATTATTATGTGACCAGCCCTGTAAAGATAGCAAGGAACCATAGAAACAATTTCTAAAATTATTTAAAATTTTTTCAAGTGCTCCCCATTTTAGAAACAAAGTCTCAAAGAGACTTCAAAGATTCTAAATCTCGTAAAAATAATTCAAAATAAAATAACAATACTGAACAGTGAAAAAATGCAGGAAAGCCCAATAGTACTCTGATTTTCCCCCAGTGGTAACTATTTTTTTCTCTTTAAATTGAAATATCAAAAAGCAAATTATTTCACACAAACTAATAAACAAATATACAGGTTTCTTTGTTTTTGTTTTATTTTTCACACATACTTCTTGTCCATTGACTGATCCAGAACTAATGGTGCAGGCTGGGGAGAATTAGCAAGAATACCCCAGACTTTCGAAAAAGGCTCCTCAAACCTTATAGAAATTACAATGGCTTTTACATCAGTTACGTTACTTAAAAATGAGCATGAATCTACATACCTCACAGTCTAATGTACAAGAGCCTCACAGAGTGCTGCAAAATGCATGCAAAAGTGGGAGCCAAATTTGAATTTAACTTTCTCTTGCAAAGGGCAGAGGAATGGATCTGCACTTAGTTTGCATAAATGAAGATCTCTCGCTTATGCCTTTCAGAGAAGACTAACTACTCTGTCAACTCTTTCTGCTTCCAGTTTTACAAAATCTTGCTTATCTGATTAACTACAATTGCCACTACTCTAATCATGTGTATTCATGAGTATTTGTGGGTCAAGGTCAAGGGGGGAGGAAGGCTAGCTCCCCTCCAATATTACACAGTATTTATTCTTTCGAGCAAGTCTTACCTTGTCTAGTTTATATTGGTTAATGTCTGTTGTTTATCTTGTTCATAATGTAAACATTAGAAAAAAGATGTATATATCTTAAGATGATCTCATTTAATAGCAACACAAAAGCACAATCTGGTGATTTTATATGCAAGAGATGGGTCTTATATCTGCAAAGCTGGGGTACCAAAGGAGGTTTTTCAGTTGTCTAATTTGGATCTTGAAGTATGGAAGTCTTTGAGGCATGGAGTGCTGTTGGTTTGATGCCTCACTGATCCCCAGACTAGTCTGACTTCTATGGCTGAATAGGCAGACACTTCTTCCCTTCTCACCACTTCATGTGTGTCACTCAGAAGTTATGGTTTTGGACAAAAAAAAAGCATAACATTCCTAGAGAAAGGAGTTTCAGGAATTCCAATAGGTTTTCTCTGCTAAAAAGTCAAAAAGCACTCAGGATCTGATTATACATTTGGTATTAAGAATTTTAACTAACAACAACAACAGCAAAAAAAAAGAATTTTAATGAACTCAAGCCTAGTATGACATGTTTTTTAAATTATGGGTAATTTGAAACCTTCTTTCTTTTAAACAGTGGTAAAGGCAAACAGTGCATTACCTAAAATCGAAAGTATCTGGCAATAGATACAAGTTAAGCAAACGCTTGCCAATATTTCCAATTAGCCTACTGGTTTACCTGCACACACATTTGAATACTGTAAGCTATTACTTAGGAAAATTATTTCATATTCTCACTCAGTAGAACTCTCCATAATATTGTATACCCATGACATTATCACCAAAGTATGGTATCATTGACTTGCTGTAAATAATTAAGAGATATGACTTCATTATTCATTAAGATAATAACTATTCACTATGATAGTACTAATATGAAACATGGAGAATAAGTATCTGAAATGGATAACTCCATATTTATTCTATGCCTTCATTTAGATTTCACATTATACTGTTTCTATTTAAATAGAGAGAGAGAGACATTTTCTCAAGGTTCAATCTTAGCTGTCTTCTTCTGGAGTTCATTTCTTCTGGGCTAGAAATTTTCATCCAGTGTAAGGATTCTGACATATTGCATCAACACCCTTCTATTGCTTTAAACAAGAAAATATATTCCATCTATTTCCCAAGACAAGTGAGGGGGATGATTTTATGGCTCTCAAAATGTATTTCTGTTATTCCATTAGAAAAAAAAATGTCAATGGCTAATTTGGGGGCCAGGCACTGCCAATTTTATTGTTCTAGTCATATGACCTGTGTAACAGCATTTCCAGTTTTGACAAATTTGGCTTAAATAATAGTCAGATGAATCCCTAAGTTTCAACTATGTATTTTTCTAAGGACCTATATTATAAAGAAAATTTAAAGTTATTATGCTTCAAGACAATTTAAGAAGCAGTTTAAAGAATTGTATACTTCAGCTCCAGAAAATACTGTGCTGCTTTCAGTCAAAGTAACTGATTTGACGGCATGAATAGAAGTATCCAGATACAATGAATCACAGTCTAGAACCACATCATAAATCAACTTCAAAGATATGTTTTTAATGCTAACGAATCATCTTCTCTCAGTGTCAAAGATATTACTATAATTTAAATTTGACTTCTTTGAAAGCTTCTCATTAGTACATTGGAATTCTAAGGAGTACATTTGTAAGCCAGTAGCATTATAACCGGCGTGTACCCATATGAGTGTGAATGTGTGTACTCTGCACACACACACGTGTGTGTTCTGTAAATCCTCATCACCTCCCTGAGTTATAACATACTTGAGTTTTGTCAGGGCATTGTTCTGTGACTTTGTAACACCTTGATATTGACCTGGTTTCAGAATGACTTTGTGGGATCACTGGAAGAAAGCTGACCTAAGAATTGGAAAGCTAATATTTTAGTTCTGGCCTTTCTACCTGATTGATTGCTGTGTAAACCCATATTTCTTCATCTGTGAAATGGGGATAATAAAATCTGCCCTGAATGATATCAGTGGAAAAGAACAACTGTTGGTAAGGATGTGGAGAAATTGGAACTCTCATACATCGCAGTGGGCATGTAAAAGAGTACACCCAATATGGAAAACTGGGTGGCAGTTCCCCACGGGTTAAACGCAGTATACCTAAAGAAAACAAGCCAAATGTCCATCAGTTAATTAATGCATAAACAAAACATGGTCCATCCATACGGTGGGATATTATTCAGGAATAAAGAGAATGAAATACCAATACGTGGCTGTTACATGGCTGGAGCTTGAAACCATTATACATGAAAGAAGCCAGTCACTAAAGGGCACATGTGATTCCATTTGTGGGACATATCCAAAATAGGTAAATCCATACAAACAGAAAGTAAACTAGGGGTTCGGGGTAGGAGAAGAGAGAAAAATGGGGGCTATCTGCTAATGGGCAAAGAGTTTCTCTTTGGGGTGAGGAAAATTTTCTGGAGTCAAATAATGATGATGTTTGCACAACTCTGTGAAAATGCTAAAAAAAAAAAAACAACAACACTGAACTGCATACTTTAAAATGGTGAATTTTATGTTATATGAATTATATCTCAATAAAAAATTCAAAAACCCTGCCCTTCCTATATCAGAGAATTATTGTAAGAATGAAATAAAACTGGAAACTTCCATAGAATCTAAATCATATTCAATAATCCATGCCACTGCATAGAGAAGTACACAAGCCTCAGTGTTTGTAACTAGATAAAGAGGGTTTGCATGAAAATTATCTTCAAGTCCAGTCACGGGTAAAGTCACATAGAGGTCTGCTGTCACTCAGGACACTTGCTGTGAAAAGCTTTACAGAAAAGTTATAAACTGTACAAAAAAATTATTTTAGAAAATAGAAGACACAGGAGAGCTGTAGAGAAATAGAGTTTTTGTTGAGACTTGCCACTATCTACTTTACATGTTAATAGTAGTTGCATTATAACTGCAAAACCCTGACTGGACTACACAGCCCCGACAGTCAGAAGCTGCATTCGGTTCATCTCCATTTCTTTGGACCCCTGGACACAGAGTTCTGCCTACAGTGAATGCTCAATTGAGACCAGATGAGATTTGCTGAGACTTTTTCTTTCCTTTCTTTTTCCTCTCCTTCTTCCTCTTCTTCTTCCTCTCCTCCTCCTCCTCCTCCCCTCCCCCTCCTCCTTCTGAAATCAATATCTTATTTGGAACACTAAGGAAAGTCTATAGGCTACTGAATGGACTCCAAGCACCACCATCTGAGGGCATCCAATGCTGTCCCTTTCTTGTTTAAAGAAGAAGAATGTAAACTCACCTCAGGAAGCCAGGCAGAGGCAGAGTTGAGGTCAGTTCATCCCATGCTGCTTCTAGGCCACCATGGTGTTTCCTCTCCCAGACTGTCTTTTCTCAGGGCTGCGTTCTGCATCTCTCCAGGTATAATTACTACATAGTCCTCCCTACCCTTCTTTGCCCTCATCCAACTTGAACTCCCGACAATACTTGACACAAGTACCATTCTTTTAGGACTCCTGTCTCTCTTGCCTTCCAGAATAATTCTCCACTCTCTTTAATTCCTTCCTACCTGGTTGTTCCTTCTTAATAAATCTTGGTGGCCACCACTCTGGCTTAAGCCCCTTGTGACTTCCTTCATTCACCCTCTATTCCTCCTGATCAGCAAAATGTCTTTCCTTAGAAGTGTCAATCAAACCCTACTACTTTGGCAGTGTTGGGACTTAAATTACTACCTACAAGTTTCTGATTCCCAAATGATAGCTCTAGCTAAGACCTTTTTCTTGATCTTCATAACTAAATATCCAACTACTTGTTGGGAAATTCCACTGTGTTTCCTAAAGTGCCCTCAGTCTTAGTGTGATGGAGGTAACCTGCTTGAATTCCTATAGCCACTGCCTTTGTGAATGTCACCGGCAGAACCATGACGTGCAGCTAGAAATCCAGGAGTCATTCTGGACTTCTCTATCTCACTCCTCTCCTTCCAGTGAGCCATCTGTTGCAGCCCATTTGACCTCCTTAATATCTCATATCCTTCTATCTTCTCACTAAAGCAGACCCTAAACAAGTATATAGTTTCAAGAAATTTATTGGGAAGTTCATTTTTCCCAGGACGGACCATGAGGCAGTTGGGAAATGAGATGGGAAAGAGGAAAACCTATAATGGATGAGACAGTAAGGAGATTATTACTAATGGAGCCTGAGGCAGTCTAGCCATGGAATCTCTGAGAAACCATGTTGTAGAACCCATGTTGGAATTGTTCTACCAGGGGAGAAAGGCATCTGGGCTATTTCTCTACCAACCCTACACTCCTTGTTAGAGATTGCCCCATATAAGAGGAAAAACAATTTTCCCTCTACCCTCTGAGTTCTTAGCTTGAGACTCCTGTAATAAAATATAGATTAACAAGATAAAAAACAAGTAGAATTTTATCAACAGGTATGCCCTGCATATACATGGGAGAGACCCAGGGAAAAAAATAAGTAACTCAAAGAATTGGCTTTGAATTCAGGCGTAAGTATCATCTTAATACAGGAGGGAGAGAGTGGATAGAGGCCTGTTAAGGAAGAGTAAATCATGTTTAGGAAAGAGGATGGGTCTTGGAAGAATAGGTGGGAGATATGATAGCTTGTGACAAAGTTTGTCTGGGTGTGGTGTCAACTTCTAGTATTTTCTCCTATGATAAGGGTCAATCTTCCCTAGGTGATGAAACTAAGATTCTTCAAGGAGGAGGATCTATGACAATTGGGTTCCTTTTGGATATCTATCTTTAGGCAGACAGGAATTCAGAGAAAGACATTCCCAGTATTTGCTGTTTTCTAAATGCTTCTAGCTCAAAATTACAATATACCAAAGTGGCATATTTTGGGGTGGCATGTCCTGAAATCTTATAGTTTTATTTTGGGGTGGCATATTCTGCTACCCTTTGTCCCTTGCATGATGGGCACCTCCTACAGTCAGAAATCACCCTCAGGCAGACACAGGAGGCCATCAGTATGGATGGAAGTTATCTGCAGAGGACCTTTGGGAGGGCCCAGGGGAAAGGGGACAGCTGGGAGCCTCTGCTATACTATCCCCTCTACTCCATCCCAGCTACCATTCCCCATTACTTCTCAGTTAAACCACTGAGCTGGTGTCCTTGAAGTTTTAGGGTTTTTTTAAACCTTTATTTTTAAATTTTTACACATCCTGCCTGAATGATCATGTTAATGATCTTTAACATAGCATACCTCCTTTCCCTTTAATTAGAAATCCTAAAGAGCTCCCCATAATTTCCAGAAGGAAGCCTGATTATCTTAGCCTGTGCTTCCCGAACTGTATGTAAGTTTGGTTCCCAAGGCACCCATAGCAAACTTACAGGGGTAAGGCAGGATTTTTTTCAATTTTGAAAGAAATACAGATGCTCAACATCTGTTGGACAACATGTAAACTATAAGTTTCAAGGTAATCCACAGTTTCAAAGTTAGGACATATAGCATCCCTTTCTATGATAACATTTTATTTCCGAGCTGGGTTTTTGACTGTTATTGTGATAAAAAGGAAACACCAAATGAAAATCTATGTGGAACAGGAAATGTGGATGGCAGAGTCCAATCTGGTTCATATGGCTACTGAGTTAGTACATAAATACTTAAGTTGTTTGGATGCAAATACTTAAGAAACAAGACTCCTGGAAGCCTGGATGGTTCAATTGCTTGAGCATCCAACTTTTGATTTTGGCTCAGGTCATGATCTTAAGGTTTTAGGATTGAGCTTTGCATCAGGCTGTACACTCAGGGCAGAGTCAGCTTGAGATTCTCTATCTCCTTCTCCCTGTACCCCTTAACCCTCTCACCCACTCTCTCTAAATAAATGAATAAATACAATCTTTAGAGGAAAAAAAAGACCCTTAGCCATCTAATTTTGGCTTATGGGCAGCCATGCCTATGACACTGAGGGTGCTGTGAACTGAAAATCTGGAGAACTGGAGCCCCTCTACACCAGGTGCATTGCATAAGGCCCTTGCCAACCTCTACACCTCTGCTTCTACTCTCAGATACAAATCTTTCACTCCACAGAAGATATGGGGAGGTCATCAGACCTTTATTCCTTAGCATGAAACTTTTCCTCTCCCAAAATTACCTTTCTTAGTGTCTTTACTCTTTACTCTTGTCAACTAGAACTCCACAATTCACCGTAAGGAGCACTTCTGCTGGAATGAGAGTCCCTTAATGGGTGTTTTTTGCCCCAGCTATGCTTTATATGACCCTGGGTCCCCACAGCATCTGTGTATAGCTTGTGTGTGCCACTCTTTGTGTGGAACCCCCAGTGGTGATTTACTTGCTTGTCTGCCATTCTAGTCTGTGTGTTCCATGAGCTTTATGATCATGGACAGTTCATTTGCTATGATCTTGCTGGTGTTTTTATTGGGATCATGTTAATTTAACTTATCATTAATCAGCATGAGTGCCTAGCATGGTATAATTTCTCTAAAAACTGTGAGCGAGTGAATCAAAAAATGAGGATGAATGTAAGAAAGAATATAAGACTACAACAATTAGCCTTTACTCTTTGTTTTCTTATTTACATTTTGAACATTTTCTATCATGGTACCTTTGTATATCCCAGAGGATCTTTGCACATGTCACCCTCTGTGTCTAGAAAGATCTTCCCTCCCCCTTCACCTGGGTCATTTGCTCTCCTCATCCTTCCGATCTCAGCTCTGTCTTCCCTAGGGAAGTTTTACATTTACATTTGTATGATTATGTGAATATTTTCTTCTTTTTCCCTTGAACACAAGCTCCATGGGGGTAGGGAAAATTTCAGTCATGTTCACCACTAACACCCATAATTAAACATATTGCCTAACATGTACATAGCAAAAGAACTTAGTAAATATTTGTGGAATGAGTGTGGATGAATAGGTGAATGGTTAATCTATAAAAGCCTAACTTTACATATCAAGATTCAATGACTATTCTAAAGAGACTGTGGGATGAAGTTTTTCCTGCAGAAAGTGGGAACCTTTCCCACTTTGTGAAAACAGAAGGCACCTTAGGTAAGGGAGGACAGGGATTGGAATTCTAATTTTGAGTTAGAATTCAGAAACTCTTTTAGAATTCTGAAAAAGAGGGTAGGGGTCAGATGATCAAAACAGGTGAATACAATATCCAAAATTCTACTTATTTAACCACTTTCAGTATTTCAAATCAAAACGGATTCCTTTGCCATTGAAAAGCTGTCACGTTTGCGTTTGCTGGAAAGTGACAACATTAGATAAATGATAACGCTCTGTCTGCTCATTCCTTGGTTAGAAGTCCTCAGCCTTAAATGCTCCTCAGTGCAAACTCTCACAAAATAAACATGAAGTATACTGTTTTACAACATGCTGCTCCATGGAATTGTAGCACATCTGGCATTACTGAGAATCTTAGGATGAGGAGAAAGAAAACAGTAACAACAAAAGCCATAAAACAAATTATGACCCTTTTAACCTTTAATGAAGGACTGGAGTACTGTTACACCAACTTTAGAGAAGATTGCAAAGATTGAGAGAAGTTGGAATTTCAGATAATTTCCTTGTTCTCAGTGATATTTTATTAACATTTGTTTCTTCTGCTGCCCTTCGGCCTGTCTTACTTTCTTTTTTCCCCATCTTCATTTCCAAGTGAATAGCTTTAAAAAAAAGTCAGTATTAACCTATTTTATTTTCAAATTTAAGAGACTGATTCTTAGGCGTCAAGATACTATTCTAAATTTTTAAATGGAGAAAGTTCCAGGTAACAACCAAAGAAATACAACTACCCACCACACAGTTAATTAAATGTCTCTGAATTGCTACTATTTGAGCTTGATAAGCCCCAAGTATGAATTCTTTAGCTCAAAGCAGGAAGTTATATTAAGAAGACAGTAGAAATGAAAAATAATTAGGTAGTCTTTTATAAGAGGGTGCATAAATGGTGTCTGTGTAGCCCTGACTAACTTTGTCAATCAGTGTGTTTATTTCAAGATTCAATCATTTGAGGTGTTTGCTGTTATGTAGATTTTAGGGACCACATAAACAAAAGGCTAAATTAAAGATCATTTTATTGCATGCATTTCTGTGAATTAATTTTGAGCAGATACACTAGGCTTCTGTTTTATTTGTGACTATGGGCATTTAAAAAAAATAAGTCATATATATTGCTAATTTAAAAACTCATCTTGACATTTGTTACAAACTAGGATATTTGAGATTGAAGGAGCATCTAGTTCAGTCCTAGATCAGTCAGGTTGGCCAGGTCATGCTGAAGTGACTCCAGCATTTCAGTGGCTTCCAGCCACAGATCTCTAGTCTTTACGTGGGCTGTATGTCCATCATGGGCAGCTGCAGCTCTCTCCCCTTCACTCTTGGATTAGGCCAACAGGGCTGCCTGTTGCTAGAATGTTGCCTGTAACAGCAGCCAAAGTGAAAGAGGGAAAGCAGTTCTTATAGCTTCTCTACATCACTTACCCTCCCATTTCATTAACTAGAACAGGTTTTATGGCCGTACCTACATTCAGTAGGACAGGGAAACAAGGAAATGTAATCATCCTTCAGGGAAAAGGTACCAAATAATTGTGAACAGTCAACAACTCACTTCTTCATTTTCTTGGATGTGAACACATCACCAGAAAGATTAAGCAACTTGGCTGGGATCACTGGCAGAGCTGAAATCAGAACTGGATTCCTGTTCCCTTTTCCCCTCAGGGCTTCTGTGTGCAAATTTGTGGACAGGCTGTTGTAGTGGGAGTCCTAAGAAAAAGGTGCCATTTAGAGAGGTTGTCTACACACCAGGGCCTATTTCATGCCATGGTATTACTCTGGCACGGACAACACATTCTCTCTTTGGACCTATAGGTCCAACATTTGCTTTTTTTTTTTTTTTTTTTTAAGATTCTATTTATTTATGTGTGTGCGTGAGAGAGAGAGAGAACATGGGAGAGTGGGAGGTTCAGAGGGAGAAGCAGACTCCCTGCCAAGTAGGGAGCCTGATGTGGAACTCGATCCCAGGGGTCCAGGATCGTAACATGAGCCAAAGGCAGTTGCCCACCAACTGAGCCACCCAGGTGCCCCCAGCATTTTCTTTTGTTATAGTAGTCTGTATCAGTCAGGAATTAATCATGGAATTGGAGCCATTATAAATATTGGTGTCGGGAATTATATTTATTATATACTTTATTAATATATTTTTATTTATGTATACTTAGATACTTATTATAGGAATTAGAATTTAATTTGTATGGAAGGATCTGGACAAGGGAAGGGTCAAGGGAGTCACAAACCAGTTACTTCAATAAGCAAGTATGTCCAGTTACCAAAATAGGATGGTAAAGAGAAGGTTTGGAAGAATCTAATCAGAATCTTGGCTTCTGTGTGGCAATCACCACTGTAGGACCAATGTATTATCGCCCCATGTTAAAGCATCTGTGGCTGGCCTGGGGCAACTGTGGGTCAACAGTCTCAGAAATTGGTAGAGGAGAGTGAGAACCAACCTGGAACTCATAGACCCCTACATGCAAGATTTTAACTGCATCTAATGATTACAAACTTCAGAGAGTAATGTCTGCAACTTTGCTTCTGCCTTTCAGACCTACTTGGAAATCATATAGGGCTAGAATTCTAGAAATAGTTCCAGCTTAGACAAGTGGACACAGAGCAACCCTTCATACATTCCAAGTTTAAAGAGGCCTATGCAGACCAATGCCAACCCAAATGTATTAGTTTCCTCCTGTTGCTCTGATATTTATCATAAACTTAGTGGCTTATATTAACATTACATAAACTTAGTGGCTTATACCCACACAGATTTATTTTCTTACATATCTGGAGTTTAGAGATCCAGAATGGGTCCTTCTAAGCTATAATCAAAGTGTTGGCAATGCTGTGTTCCTTCTGGAAGCTCTAGGGGGGAATCCGTGCATTGCCTCTTCCAGTTTCTAAAGACCATATCACTACAACTTCCACTTCCGTCATCACATCTTCTTTCAATCTGCCTCTCCTGCCTCCCTCTTTTCCCTTAAAACACTGGTGATTACATTGGACCCACCTGAACAATCCAGGGAAATCCCTTATCTCAAAATCATTAACTTAATCACATCTACAAAGTCCTTTTTGCCATGTAAGGTAACATATTCACAGATTCTGGGAATTAAATGTGGACATCCTTGGAAGGTCACTTTTCTGTCTATCATACTAACTCACAAGATCCTGATGGTCTATAGCAAGGGTTGGCAAAATAATAAGATGTGGGCCAAATTTGGACCATTGTTTGTTGTGTAAATAAAATTTTATTGGAAAACAGTCATCCCAGTTTTTTTTTTTTATATATTATCTTTGACTGCTTTTGCACAAAATTGAGTAGTTGGAACTGAGACCATATGACCTACAGACCTAAGATATTTACTGTCTTACTTTTTGCAGCAAAAGTTTCCTGACCCCTGATCTATAGGCCAAAAGGTTGATTTGTGGATATAGAAGAAACTTAGGTATATAAGAGCCCCAGAAACTTCAGATTTGTAAGATAATGTATTATCTCCCTATGTTAAATCTATATGCAAAGCTAAATTATTAGGTTAACTGCAAAGAAAACAGCCCACACAATTTGTAAGAGAGCAAACACTAGCATATCTAGTTATGAGCATGGAAGCTACCACCTGCACCATAACCATGGGATGTCCCCCTGGGCTAGAACATCCCTTCCCCTGAGACAACTGTACACAACTTTAGAAAACTGATATAGTCTCACTCTTCAGAGTCCCTTCTCCATGCTGAATGTCACAATCTTTATTTCCATTGAAGGAAAAGGGAATTAATAAGGACCACATTCACAGGCTATTCACCATGATTCAAATTTGAGTATTACCTCAAATTGTTCAGCCAGCTAGTCAAAGCTTAAAGTGCATTGTTTTATTTTATCACCTGATTTTATTTATTCAGGTACATTTTTTGTAATTTATTTTCAAAAATAATCTTATTTTCAAATTTTATAGATCACTCTGTCCTCTATTCTTGTATCACCTGCAGATGAATTTTCCATGATATTGTAAAGTTTTTTTCCGGCGAGATAAACACAACACCAGGCAAAGTGGGTGCAAGGCAAGATTTATTAAAAACACTCTCCAGCGAAGTTTCAGGGCTCAGGAGAAGGGGAGCCAGGAAAGTTGCGCCGGGAGGAGGTGCGCACCCTCGGGCGAGGTTCCGCGACTCTGGAAAGCAGAGTGGCGGAAGTCGCGCCCAAGGCTGGGAGGAGGCTTTTAAGGGGTTTGGAGGGGAGCTCAGGTGTCTTTTGCTAAGTTTCCCTTATTTAGATATTTCGCCTGCTCGTAGGGGTCCCATTGGTCCAGGGTCTCAGATTCCTGCTTGTCAGGGTCCCATTGGTCCCATTGGTCCCCTGCTCGTACGGGTCCCATTGGTCCATGAGCCCGGGGCAGGAGGGTCTCAGATTCCTGCTTGGGCCTTTGTTCTACTGTCCGAGCTCAGGTCTTGTGGTGGGAACTTTTGCCATCCTGGGCCTTTGTTCTCCTGTTCGAGTTCAGGTTTTGTGGCGGGAACTTTCGCCATCTTAAGTAGCCCTTCCTGCCAGCCCAACAGATATAACTTCTAAGACTTTAATGTTTTCCTTTCCATCATGCTTTCATTCAGTTAGTTCCAACAGGAAGGAGCACACATCTTAAAATGTCTTTTCCACCTGCAAGGAAAGGAGGCCTTTAATGAAACCTTCAATGTGCAGTTTTAACCTGGTTACGTGGCTTATCTCTCTATGCCTTGAGAGACAAAGGAGTGGGATTTCACTAGGTTAAGAGATATTTGATTAAGTTTCTCTTTCAGTTAAAAAAAAAAAAATTGTTAATAGTGCAAATTCCATTAACTATCTCCAGGACTTTTCATCATAAAGGAGACGATCAAGATGTGTCAGCCAAAATAATTAATAACTTGCTGGGTGTTCAAATGCAAAGTGATCTTTTGAAGTGTTCATTGTCTTTGGTTTTGGAATCATTTGTTGCTTAGCAGCACAGTGGGGAAGAGCGTGTCTATAGAGCAAACTGACTAGATTTGAATCTCACCTCTCCACTTGCTAACCGTGCCCCTTCTTCAAGGTGGGTCATGTTCTGAGACAGTCTTCTCATCTGTTAAGCAGGGACATAAGTAGCTCTTTCATCAGTCATAAATCTAAGAGTTCATGCATGTAAATACTTACAGTAGTGCCTACTAATATGTACATCAGTTGGGTCCTCCATTCATCTAACAAGGTGCTAAATACTCCACATTTTAAGCATCACAGTAGTTCTGTGAGGTTGGTATAGTTATCTTTTTTTTAAGGGTCCAAGTAGTTAAATAATTTGCCCATGGTCATAAGTCTAGAAGACTGCAGAGCTAAAGATAAAATCCGGTTCTGTTTGATTACAAACACGAAGCCTGTGGATTTAACCTACCATTTGCAAAGCATTTATTCCTTGAATTGTGAACCATTTAAGGCCAAGGCATAACATTCTTTAGCAGTTCAGAAGCTGGTAACTGAGTGAACACAATATGGGGGTACTTCAACTAAATGAAATACCTGCAAATATACTACCTGAACAATCTAGTTTTTCAGAAAGCTTTAACTATTGGCCAAAACTTTAAAATAATACTTAATTTGGAAAGAACTCTGTAAGATGTAGTATACATTTCCCTGTCTTCTTAAATGGATTATATTGAACATGATTTAGGATTATATTGACATGGTCATTTATCATCATGAACTTCATTTTTATCCTGTATATTAATATAGGAGTATTCTGAGAGTTTATTGTAATAAAGAGGGATATTATTGACTTGGACTGTTACATATTTTAATTCCTGTGCTTGATTTGTCAAGTTTTAGATGTTTGCTGTCCCAGTGGTGCTACTTCTTGTCAGTGTTCTGTTTGTACTGTTAATCTCTCAAAAATCCACCAGAAAAATCTGTTGATCAAACAAAGCTGGGTTTATTAAAGCTTACTGTAAAATGGCAAATCACCATCTTGATAGTGTTTCAAAATGAGGAAATTTGGGTAGAATATTTATAGTTTAGGGTATGAACTGTGTGATGGTATGAACCTGGATGATTTTAAGGTGGGTCTTCAAAGACATAGAAGTGACTGGCATTTGGTAGACTTTAAGGCCATAGTAATTCTGGACTGGTGGGCAGAGCAAGATGAGAGATCTAAAGTAACCCTTGATGATTAAGCTGTTGGTATTAATAAGCAAGTTATTTCAGTTGGTTCACAGCTGTATTTTACAAGAACCTGTATTTCCTGGAGTAAGAAGCTAAGTGATTTTTGGCTGGTTCCAATATTGAAATAGGCAAGTATGTTTGATCCCAGTGTTGTTGTAGTACAAGGATGAGAGAATACACTGGTTTGGTTTTTCTCTTGCCTCTGTCACTTGGTACTTCTACATCCTGTGGAACCAGAGACAAAAAACAAAAAACAAAACAAAAAAACGTGGAATTGTGAGTCAATAGAAAATTAATAGAAACGAAGTGGAAGGCTAAGAAGTGGACTCATGTGCAGGTATTTTGTACTTAAGTATTTTTCTTGCTTAATTCCTGGAGGGTTTCCTAATGTCAGGTAACCAACATTGTTGACTAGCTGAGCATCCATTAGGTGTCTACTATACTGAAATGGTAGTTGTGTAAGTTCTAGTAGAAAGTGAATTAGTAATTCTACAAAATAGTGCTTGTTGATTATTTTCACCTTTCCTAATGTCTTATTTGTTTATATTGAGTTTTTCACAGCTTTTAGTGTCCTTTTCTTTTGTGTTTGAAAATTTATTAAGTGATGTTGTTCAGATGCGAGATTTTTTTTTTTTTTTAACTATGAAATTTAGAATGTCTGGGGATTTTATCCATACTTTCTGAAAAGTTCTTCCAGAGTCCTTAAGCTACATTATTGAAATAGGTAGTCTGAGACATTAGGATTTGGTATTGAATGCATGGAAAATAAAGTTATTGAGCAACTATAAAGGATGTAATTAATACCTAAGATAAAATGCATATTGTTTTATCTCTGCAGTATAGTGATTGGAAAATAATAAAAAAGATTAAAGGCTCTAATTGTGTAGCAATTGTGTAGGAAAATTGGGAAAAAAAGAATTTGACTCATTACTTAAAACTTCAAGCAGTTTATAGTAATTTAGGCTAACTAAAAAGTAAAATATATATATTCTGGAGGCACCTGGGTGGCTCAGTGGGGTAAAGCCTCTGCCTTTGGCTCAGGTCATGATCTCAAGATCCTAGGATTGGGTCCCACATCAGGCTCTCTGCTCAGCAGGGAGCCTGCCTCCTCCTATCTCTCTGCCTGCCTCTCTGCCTACTTGTGATCTCTGTCTGTCAAATAAATAAATAAAATCTTAAAAAAAAAAAATACACATTCTGGCTAGCAGAAATCCTTTCTAAGAATTATGTTTGGTAAGAAGATATAGAAACTGATCAAACAAGGTTTTTGAAGTCCTATTAACCATGGAATTTTCAGTGAAGTGACGTGAATATTGTAGACTTGGATTTATTTTGAAATGACAGAAATTCCTTAACATTTGAAGCCTCTTTTGGTTACCGCTGTCAATGTCTGTTTTTCTTTCTTTCTTTCTTTCTTTCTTTCTTTCTTTCTTTCTTTTGTCACATATTCAGTACTATAATTTGTTGGCATTTGGCCCAGAAAAGAAGTCAATTTTCAGGAAAAAAAGTTTTTTACTAGCTTTATACATGAAGAAGCAGGTTCAAATTTTATTGTTAAATCAACAGTTTTTATTCAAGGAGAATTTGTGGAAACCATACTGTAGATAACATTGTGGTCTCTTTCCTTTCTCTTAGCTAATTTTCCTATTCTTCACAAGGATATGTTAATATCCTAGTCAAGAATAGAATATATAACATATAAAATCTATAATAGAATATATATACATATATAAATACACACACACATATATGTATATATATACACCTTTTATTAAATATAGGTGACAAAAAGAAAACCAGCTTACACATCTGATTCTTTTTTAGGTAGATTCTTTCATATACACACACACATATATGGTTAGGTTCCATTTCATATTAGGTAGCATGAATTAAAACAAAACCTTAAATTTAGGGACATGGATGCCAAACTAAGGAGAGACAAATATTAAATATTAAGTCTCTGGGACCAAATGTAAGTTATTTTGCTCCTTTTATTTATGACTGCAATCATGAAATTAAGTTCAGCAACATATAAACAGTATTTATTGAGTACCTATTAAGTTCTAGGAACCCATGTTGTGTGTTGTAGATGTAGAAATAAAAGTCTGTGATTCTGAAAGATTCACAGTATGATTGAAAAGTAAAACCAGTTATTAAACAATATGATACATAGTAGAAGTATATAAAAAATTTTGATTACTGCTGAAGTATAATTTTCAAAACATTAAAACTGTGGTTTTGCACAAACAGAAAAATATCAAAGATTTTGTTCAACTCATTAAGAGAAATAGCAGTATGATAGAACCAATACAGAAAGCATTTGAGGGGCTAGATATGTATAGGCAATTTAATAAAGGAATATTAAGGTAAGATTCCTAGGTTAGGTATAAAACTAGTTAAATTTCCTAAAGGCAATAAAGCATAACTTTTGAAATTATTATTTTTCCTGAGTATATATTATTTTCATCTCTCCTGAATAAAAATCTACAAAATAGCAGGTAACCTCACTATATTTGGGTTCTTTTATCAATAGTAATCAGTAGAACGAAGTGTGTTCCCTCTAGATAATTCTTGGGGGGCCTTTGCCCTCAGGTGACATTACACTATTTTTTGCTTTATTTTCAAGTCTTGGATCTTATTTTATTAATACAAAAATTCAAAAACAATGAAATGTAGGAGAAAGGAAGAATAGGGGTATTCCATGTGGAGGAAAGTTAAGGACAGAAGATGTTTGAAGTAAGGCTCCTATAAATTAAGAGAAAATTTCCAGCGACACAAAGTCTAATGGGGGCTGGAGGGATGGTGATAAGTAGGACAGGTGAAATAGGTGGTTTCCAAGCGTCATTTCAGAAGCAGTTTTCTATTACTACTATGACTAGGGACCAATGTATACAAGATATTTACTTGATATTTGATTGTGTTTGTTGTGGTGGTGGTTTTTAAAAAGTCTGAAAAGCAAATCATCTGTGTGCTGGCAAGATGTTATAAATTAATTGTTTTTAAAGCCATAAATTCAGATGTCAGAACACTGAAACTATTTTGGAAGAAAAATCTAAGGACAGTTTAAGCAGAAGATTGGGAAGACAGAGAGGATTGGGATCCAATCAGGCACCAAAACTGAGCAGAGCCTCTAATTATTAGTCATACATCTGAAGTTCCCCTTCATCCCCCCATGGGTCTTTTCCCTCTCTTTCTTTTTTTCTCTTCTATACTTTTTTTCTCTTACCCCAGACATGGAATGAAATCTGGGAGATATCACAATTTATATCTTTAGCTGAGCATGATGCATCTGAAGAAGCAGCATCTAGTTTTGTTTTTTTTTTGGTTGTTGTTGTTGTTTGTTTGTTTGTTTGTTTCTTAGGCTGTAGGCAGGGAACAAAATAGAACAGAATGTAGCAAAAAGGAATGGAATCCCCCCTGAAATACCTTTTGACTCTTTTTACTGTTAAAAAGTACAGTGTTTACTTAGCTTCATTTTTCCTCTTTGATACTAATTTTCCTTTTAAGAAACAAGTCACATCGATAAATATGTATTAATTTAAAATCTCTGTTTACTAGCTGAGTTTTCCCAGTGGACAATAAACTATAATTTGTGGGGTTATTCAAACTTTTTATTATTATTTCCAAGGAGTAGATAAAATATGACTACACCACAACCCCTTGGCCTTTCTGTATGAACTGCATGATAGTGACAATGTGGATGGACCTAGTGGGTATTACACTAAATGAAATTAGCCAGACAAAGTAAGACAGATACCATTTTACTTCTTCTATGATTTTACTTCTATGTGAAATCTGAAAACATGTAAACAAATGAACAAACAAAAAAGCAGAAACAGACCCATAAATACAAGGAACAAACTAGTGGTTGCTGTTGGGCGTGGGAGAAAGGGAGGGGAGCAGGTGCTAAGAAAGAATGGGCAAAAATGGGTGAAGGGGAGTGGGAGGTATAGTCTTCCAGTTATGGATGAGTAAGTCACAGGGATGAAAAGTGCAGTACAGGGACTATTGTTAATGGTATTGTAATAGTGTTGTATGGTAAAGATAGCAGCTACACTTGGGATGAGGATAGCATAGTGCATAGAGTTATTGAACCACTGTGTCATACACCTGAAACTAATGTAACAATTTTATGTCAACTTTATTTCAATAAGAAAGGTTTTGTTTTTTTTTTTTTTAATAATACCTATTGATGATGCCTGCTTAAAAAAAAAAAAAAAAATTCCAGGTTCAGTGTAAGACAGAATCAAATCAGGAAAGCTCTAAATCCAAAATAAACAAGGTGCTGCTCTAGTAATCCATTTATACATGACTTCTATTTTAGCCTTTTTTTTTTTTTTTTCATTTCACTCTGGATAGTTAGTCATTGGATTTATAGTATTTAGCACTAATTTTGGAGAAGGGCAGGTTAGTGTCCGCATCAAACATGTGGTATTTTACTGTTCATGTGTCCTTCCAGAATTAATTATGGAGAAATTTCTAAAGGGCCTCTTTGGGATTTAATGCTATTGATAAAATTTGTTTAACCAAAACTGATGAATGCTTGTTTTATTCATTTCTAATTGGGCAACTTCACATTCTGCCGACAAGTAAAATTAATAAGCATTAAGTCTAATTGGCTTGCTCTGACTAAGGAGCTGAATACTTTCAGTAAGAATCCTAGACTGATTTTATTTTATTAATTAATTAATTAATTATTTTTTCTGTAACTTAGAAGACAAACCACAGAACTCTTTCCTGAATGATTTTTCTTTTATGGTGCCTTCAGCATCTTGGGTCTTTTTAGATGAACAACAGTACTTAAGCTGTTGGAAGAAAGTCTATCTTCTGAATGAAATGGCTTTTATTTGTATGGAACAATTAGCTATAATTAGCATGCAAGTTTTAATGATATTGTATTGTGAAGCTGATTATGCCTGTGGGACTGGTGATGCAAGTCACTTCTATTGTTTATTCTATGCAAATCCAAACACTTAGCTTTAATTAGACGTTGAAATCCAGAACAATTGTCAACAATTGCTTTAGTATTAACAAGTAGCAGGAACTGCCCGTCATGACTTTTTAAATGGCAGAGACTTATAAGCAATTGATTTGGCTTCCAAAAAAAGAAAAGGTAACTTGAAGTCCATCATTTGCAGAACAAAATCAAGTTTGGGTCAGTCTGGTTGACAAGATGTTTCTGTCTTCCTATTTCCTCTGATTATGCCTCTCTGCTTTGTGAATATTAATAGAAAGTGGCTTTTTGAAGAACAGTAAATTCAAAATAAAACTCAGTATTTTAAGAAGAGCCAGAATGTGGACGGTTCTCAATCAGATATTTGATGATTCATGATCTGGTAGGATTCCAAAAAGGTCAGTGTTTGGGTTCATCCTAGTTATTTTTTTTTTTTTTTAAAGATTTTATTTATTTATTTGACAGAGAGAGATCACAAGTAGGCAGAGAGGCAGGCAGAGAGAGAGAGGAGGAAGCAGGCTCCCTGCTGAGCAGAGAGCCTGATGCGGGACTCGATCCCAGGACCCTGAGATCATGACCTGAGCCGAAGACAGCAGCTTAACCCACTGAGCCACCCAGGCGCCCAAGGGTTCATCCTAGTTATTAATGCATGTTATACTTTGTATATTGTAGAGGAAAATCATTACATGAATTAACAGTCATACTGTGATGTTCTTTTAGTAGTGTAGTTGATAAGTCTTCCTTGGCCACAGAATTTCAAGGAAGAGAGCCTGAGCGTGGCTTTCTGATCACCCTACAAGCTCTCCAGCCTTTTCCAAGACTCAATATCTTCCTTAGGCTTTAGTCTGCCTGTTCTAAAGATGACATGTTAGAAGCACATTCACAAGAAATTGGAAGTGACTTACTTCCATTTACTTTCCCCAGACTATTTGTATCTCAAAATGAGACCCAGAAAAAGAATATGCATTATCTGAAAGGATGGCTACACTTCCGGCCTTCAGATGAGGAAATTTTGTAACGTCTTTCCTTTCCTTTTTCTTTTTCTTTCCTTTTCCCTTTCCCTTTGCCTTTCCCTTTCCTTTTCCTTTCCATTTCGGCACTTTTTCTAAACCTTCTCTAACTGGGGGAAAAAAAATATGAAGAAGAAGCAGTAGCTATAAGCATTCACACAGACATCGGTCTGTTTTGAATTACATTGGTATGTTAACAAAGAGAAAAAAAAGTTACTTGCTACCATTGTTCCAAAGTTGATTTCTGATTTTTCTAACTTCTGTTGTGTCTGGATTCTCTCCCCATTTTTCAAAGAATGGCCCTCAATAGCTTTATAAATCAGCTAATAAAATATTTTAGCATCTGCTAATGTTCCCAGAGTGTGTTACATGCTGGTTCAAAGGCTTTGTAAAGGAGCGCAATAGAGGGAACCAGGGACAATTCTGAAAGGCAATACTATCAGGTTTCTACATACTGCAGAACATCAATCTTTACCCAAAGATTTTGCTTGTAAATATTTACATTGTTTGCCCAGATGGTGGCACAATTGAAAAATGGCGTATTTTTTTTTAAGCATCTCTTAATAAACTTTAAAAAAAAATCCATAAACTAGGGTTGCAAAGTATAGAAACACATTAAATGTTCATTTGAAAACTTTTGCTTCTGTTGTAATTTTTTTTTTTTTAGTCATGCCAGAAGGAAGTTAAAAGAATACAGGTTCTCTTTAGGTTTTGAGGATAGTATATTCGCATACTGCCCTTCACTTCGATAAACCTGAGCTCTTAGTAGCTTCTAAAATATTTCAGTTCAAGGCAATGGATGTTTACCAAGCACTGATCATGTGCTATGCACTATGCTGATGATTCTAAGGGCTTCTGTCTCCTTTATACAGTTAGAGAGGATGGGACTCCCGTTAACTAGCTGCAGTCAGGCCTTGGTCAGTGTCCCCAGTAGAATCCTCACCAAACACATGGTGAAAGACAATGGCAAGATACCTTGTTCTCTCACCTCAGAAACTAAAGTCACCTCTCAAGTGTCTTCCGGTTGTCATTTATCTTCCTTTACACTCTGTTGTTAGAATCATACATATTCCGTGTCTCAGTGTCATGTCACTTGCTTTTTGTTTCACTGGATCCTGAATGGATCTCTTTAATGGATCCATGGGCCTCAGTACAAAGTCCCAAAGCCTAAAGTTGGCTTTCAAGTCCCACCATCTGTCTCTTGGTTACCTCAAAGACCTAAATCCCACCATTCTTGCCCTCACCTCCCAGTTTTTGACTCGGCCACACAACGTCTTGCAGTTACCCAAATGGAATCCCTGCTTCTGCCTCTGTTTTGTTCTCTATGTGTAGGGGCCAAGGTGCAGGGAGGGGGTAGAGTAGGGGGAATCAAGCAAAGCACCATTAGCATGAGCTTCTATTTAATTCTAGAATACCTGGGCTTGAGAAGTTGGATAAAGGTTCTAAGTGGGGAAAGACGATTAAATGCTTATAGTCTTTAGCAGGAAGAGGGAGGAATTGTTCTTGGGGCTTAGCAGCCATTGTTTGAGCAATTTTGATTTTATCAGGAGAGGTAGAGAGAAACAGCTAGGGGCTACATCCACATGTGAGGTAGTAGGAAGGTAGGAACAGCTGTGGGGACAAGGCCCGGCAAGAGCCTCAGTGGAAATCTATCCTTCAGTATCTCATGACTTTATCTGCAGAACTGTTCTTTAACCCTCTCCCCTCTTCCCATCTCTACTTGGCTAACTCTTGGTCACTGTGGTGCAGAGGTCACCTCTTCTCAGAAGCCCTCCTCATGCTTCATGGGAAGTCATCTCCCCACAGCCAGTACCCCACCCCCACGCCAGAGTTCTGTGCTCAAATCTGGAAGAGTACATATCACAGGGTATTAAAATTCACTGCTTGTTTCTCTGCCTACTATACTAGATTGCTCAATTTCTGAAAGGCAGGCCCATACAATGCCTAACTCTTTTTCTGGCATGTATTATGGCTTAATACATTACTCTGGTGAATGAATGAGTGAATGAATATAAAAGGTAGGTGAACCTTAAGTCTCTGTTGAGCAAGATGATCTTCCTGCCTTAACCTTCCTTTTTTCATCTATGATGTAGCCAGGCTGGCCTCCCTACCCCAAGACCAGTAATAGTCCAGCATGGGTGAGCCCATCCAGAAATAGTTCTAGGACAAACCTGCCTGTGTCTCCAAGACACCAGATGGTCTACCACAGTTAGTAAACAGGTTCTTATTAACTGAGATACAATTATATGGAAATACTACACTGCCATCTATGAAATTCTGGATTTCAAAGTAGCAACTTGGGATCTGTTCCCACTCCACCCACCCTTAACATTTATAATAAAACACTGCCTAACGCAGAATTATATTCTTAGGGAAAAATGAAAAACATGTTTGAAGAACTCAACCCTTATTAACACCATTTTTTTTTCAGTAACAGTAACCATTAAACAGTTATGTAGTTAACCTGTGTAGTTTTTAAGCCTGCTAAAGTGTCTAATTAGTTAATTAGGAAAACAATTATGTGCTAAAAAAAGGAAATTTGAAAATTGACTATGGCTATATAAAACTGTGTTCAAAATAAACTTCTATTTTGAGGCTTTAAAGCTGTCCTGTTGTGTTAATATTTCACGATTCTTTGTATTCATTAAAAGATTTTTTTCACAAAAATATTGGATAGTTTCCCAAAGTTCTCCTCTCTCACCTTCTGGTGTGTATCAAACAGAATATTGGAATTATCTAGTCAAACTATAGTTGGAATTGTATTTGGTAAAAGGCTATTTCATTGGAAACCATTCAAAAAAGACGCATAGGGAAAATTATTTTAATTTATAGGGTCACTGCTCCTCTGTCATAATCAATTATAAGTAAACTATTTCTCAGGACAGTTTTTTTTGTTTGTTTTTTTTTCTTTTGCTATTGTTAATAATCAATTTGTGAAGCATTTAGAATAAGCAAAAACACATCTGATGGCAAGATCACTTTTAAGAAGCTGCTCTTTTGTTTTCCTTCAGCACTGCACATACATGTTGTTTACATTTATTTTGTGAATGGTGGGAACTCATGGTCCCAGAGGCATGGAATGAGCAAACAATCTCTGAATGCAGTACGCAAGTTAGAGAGGAGAAATTGATCATTTCCAGACAATAGTGCAATTATCTTTTCCAATTTGAGGAGCAAAATAATCTATACAATTTACTTCCAAATAAAGTACACTTATATTGAATAATGTTTGCAGTTGCCAATCTTCCCATCCAATGCCCCTCCCTTCTGACTCTAGTTATCCCTACTCCTGGTTAGCCTGGACTTGTCATGGTGCTCCTATTGGGAAGTTTTTACTCTTGTCCGTGCTGCTTCCTTGACCTTGAAATATGTTAAAAGAAATCCACTACTTCCTGAGATTCTAAAAATTAAACTTCCTTACCCCAGCAGACACGTTCTATACCATGAACTGCAAAAATGAAAGCCATCAAAGAAGGTGAGATTTTGGCTTTGTATGAAAAGTGCTGAGTAGGCATGAAAGATCTCAGGGTGAGGAAAAGGCAATTTCTCCTGAAGGCCTAGAGATGAAAGAGGCAGCATGGGTAGCTAGGTGATTGATTTCTCCTCTGCAACTTAGAGTATCAGGATATAATTGCTGGCTTGGACAATTGGGTACTGTATTTATAGGAACATAGTGTCTAGTGGATGGTGGGAGATTTCAGATCCTAGAGTCCTCCAACAAAAAGTATGTTCCAATTCTGTCTTTCCCATTGTTGTAACAGCTACAATAGTGGACAATTTATGTAATTACTCTGAGCTTTGGTTTCTTTATCTTTGAGGTGGGAATACTAATATCAACCTGGGCAAGTTGTAAGGATTGAAGATAATGTATGCCAAGCACTTACCACAGTGGTTGGTTTGCACATAAGCACTAAATAAACAGTAACTATTATAACAATGACTGCATGGTCTTTACCCTTCTATTAAGGGTGAATTGAGCTAAGACAGTTCTAAAGACTTAATAAAACAGATTTGCCTCATGACTCCTAAGAATAAGGACACATGAGGAAAGGTGTTTATCATCTGAGGAACTAAAGTGGACCTGGGGAAATAAGAAAGAGTTGCTACTATATCTTTGTCTGGAAACAGGAGTAAGACTGGAATACAGACATCAGGATCTATCTGTAGTAGGTTGAGAGCCCAGGGTCACAATGACAACAAAAGAAACAAAGAAACAAACAAAAAAACACAACAGTTTCCTTTTTTATGGTGAAGCAGTTTGGCATGACTGAGGCTGTGTTTTTGAACCCATTACAATTAGACTCCAGTAGTTCAATGTCCAGTTGTAATGGGGCTGTGTTTCTTTCACATGTACAGATCCATACCCTCAGTCTTGGGATATGTCAGACCTCATTCTTCTGCTAAAGTGATTTGGTCTTTCTCTACTCCAGAGACAATAATGTTGGTTTGATAGCAAAAGCAAAGACAACAAAAGCAAAAAGCTTTTGGGACTACATCGAAGTCAAAAGCTTCTGTGCAGCAAGGGAAACCATCAACAAAACTAAAAGCCAACCTACTAAGTGGGAGAAAATATTTGCAAATCATATATTTAAGAAGGGGTTGATATCCAAAATGTGTAAAGAACTTACAAAACCCAATAGGTAAAAACAAAAAGAATTCGATTAAAACTAGGTGGAGGAGCTAAGTAGACATTTTTCCAAAGAAGATCTATTGATGACTAACAGGTACATGAGAAGGTACTAAACATCACTAATCATAAGAAAAATGCAAATCAAGACCACCATGAAGTGTCACCTCACACCTGTTAGAATGGCTATCATAAAAACAAACAAATAGCAACTGTTAGCAAGGATGTGGAGAAAAGGGAGCCTTTGTGCATTGCTGGTGGGAATGGTGCAGCCACTGTGGAAAACTGTACGGAGGGTCCTCAAAAGCAGTAGATTCAACATACAGTAGACATCAGATTTACTGAATATGAAGTCTCTTGGTCAAAATACAGGTAGCTTGTTAAGGGAAACAAATGAATAAGCTGATCCTTCCATGCAGGGCTGTAAATTCTAGGCAGAATGCAAGCACAAGCTTCCAAAGTGCTTTGAAAAAGTCCTTCATCTGCTCTGAGTCCATACAGAGTCCCAAAAGGGAGAAGTGACATTTAGGGCACAAAGCTATACCTAGACAGAGGTGACCTGTGTTTGACCTGCAGAATCAGGACTGTCTCTGAGCAGTGAAGGTCCCTGCATTCCCAGCAGTCCATGAGTGGTTCCAAATATCCAGTGGGGAATATGGAAACAACTTAAACTGCTTTCATCATCACTGAAGGAAATATAACCTAATTTCAGCAAAGATACTGCCTTTTCATAAGTGCATTTCAAGTGCACAAAACTTACTCTAGCTAGAATGCAAGGTGAAAGCAGAGTATCCTGGACAACCATTTACATTTAGAAATATTCACAAAACACTGGGACAGAAGCAAAAATAAAGTTCAGGATAGGGGCTGGGGCTCCTCCAGTAAAAGTGTTTTGGAGTAGCATTATTATTTTTATTTGGTTGAATTTTTACGACTAATGAAAACCAGTGACATAACTTATGCTAAGTGTTCTACTGTTAAATTCTCCTACTGTGAAAGAAGCCCAGCTGGTAAACACAGCTGTCTGAAATCCCTTCCTAGGAAGACACACCAATCCGCATTGTGCTCAGGCAACTCTGATTCTGTGACAAAAATATGACTATTATTTTTTTTTAAAGATCTATTTATTTATTTGAGAGAGAGAGAGAGAGAAAGCACACAAGTGGGAGCAGGGAGAGATGGAGAGGGAGAGAGAGAATTTCAAGCAGACTGTGGAGCCTGACACGGGGCTCTGTCTCATGACCCCAAGATCGTGACTGGGGCCAAAAACAGGAGTTAGATGCTTAACTGACATGAGCTACCTCATGACTATTATTTTTACTGAAAGACCTGTTATCTGAAATATATAGAAAAAGGAAAAAAAAAAGAAAAGCTACCCATGATCCCAAATCAATTTAGGTGTCCACAGAATGAATATATGGTATTTGTTGACTATCCATTACCTTAACACTTAATTTTTTAATTATATAATATAAGAAATAAAAGTTCCAGCTTTGTTTCCTTTTCTCTTCTCTAGACACACATTTAAATGGCTCAGTTTTATGTTTGTTTTTCCAAGCAGGGCTGCAATGAATATTCCCACCCAATCATCTTTATGCATCTGGGCCATTATTTCTTTAAGACAGCATTGTTTGGGGGGATAAGCTTTTATTACTTTTGGATTGTAGAAAGCAAAATCTTCCTTATAAATAATTTAGAAATAAAGTAGTAATCGTTTTTAATGATGTAGTAAAAGTGAAAGAATTGATCACACTGTGTTCGTTTCGCAGAAAGAACTCAGATTTCTGAACTTTGAAATCCTGCCAAATGCTGCAGAGTCTCTTCTGGGCCAAGCCCTGTGCCGTGGCATCAAAGATCTGAAATGAAAATCCTTGCCCTTTAGGCAGGTGTCCTAGATTTATGTATCAAGAAAATTTTATTATCCCAATATTGACCCTTTGCCTAGAATTTGTGAGAATTTTTGCTCCAGATTAAATGAGATTAAATGAGATAATACCTGTAAAGCTCTTAGCACAGGGTTTCACACATAGTAATAGGTGCTTCAAAGATGTCACTGTGCTTATCATTATCATCATTAATACTATCATCATTTTGAATTATTGCTTGCAGTATTTCTAAACCACCTCTATGTAGGAATGTTCTCAGGGAATTCAAAGAGGAGCATTATTGTGTTTGTGAAGTGCTTTGTGCACTTGTCTTTAATCTTTTCTCGTTAACCTCTCACTGGCTTCTTCAAGTTACTAAATTTGAAAATTCCTGTATGTTTTTTTCTTCTAGTTTGGTTTGCATTATTAATGAATGTGTAATAATTGGACAATGATTTGCCCTTTGGCTCTGAAATTTCTATTCTTAGAAATCAGACTAAAGCTCTATTTCTCAGCTCAGGGATAGCTGAAAGTCCATTTTAACAGTCATGGTTGTCTGCAGGGGATTGCCAGGCTCAATAGCCTGGTTTTCCTGTGAATCCCAGGTGTTTCTCCAAGATGTCTCTCCAAAGGTCGTATGGGTAACTGTAAAGCAGGCAGCAAGAAGGCTCAAAATGCCATGATCTTTCGTCCATGTATATCTCTAGGGACTAGTTAGAGGTTTTCTACGTTCTGCAGGAAGGCCCAAATGTAAGCCATGAATGACACAAAAGAAAACGTATTTTAAAGTCTCCCTCAGCTCTTGCCTTTAAGGAAAGACACTCCTACTAATTATTTATTGCAGGTTTTAGGAAAAACAAACAAACAAAAAAACCCAAAAAACAAACAAAAAAAAACCTTAAACTTTCTTCCTTATGATTATTGAAGGAAACAGGACCCAATCTAAGCACAAATATTGCCTTTTTAAAAAACAGACATCAAGTTCACAGAAATGTAGCCAGAACTCAAGGAGAAAGCAGGACATATTGGGCAACCATTTTGCATTTGGAAAAGACCTGCAAAACTCTGGGACACCTGCAAAGCAAGGTGCAATAAGCACTCTTTCGGTAAAAGTGGAATAATCACGGCTGTTCAATTTGGCTGAATTTTATGCCTAATAAAGGCAATGAAATAACTTGTTCCAAATGTTACAGTTCTGTTGGGAAAGAAGGTCAGCCACTCTCATTTCTTTGTGAGGAAGGTAGAGAAAGAAGAGCTGCTTGGATTCGAGGGTCCGGGATCCGGGAAATGCTCAGGGTATTAGAACAGCACCCCTCCTTTGAGAGTTAATAACACGTTTTTATATCACTCATAATTTGGGGTTGTTTGGGGAGGGTGGGTGAGGTAATGGAGCGCTATGTGATGCCTGTGTGTCACATGTATGTTGACCACTAAACTATTTGTCCAGTCCTTTTTGAAGGACCCCTGTGGTTTGTAGCACGGGAACCTCTTTCTTATTTAAACCCTTTTATCATGAATTATTATACTAATATTTCTTCCCATTTATTAAGCACCTGTTGTGGCCAGACACATTTCATATTTGTCTCTAAGATTTACTAAGCTCTGGAATGAAGAAACTGGAGACTTGGAGAAGGTAAGCAAAACACCCAAAGACACAGGGCTAAGAAGCAAAGCTGAAAGGAGTCTAACCCTAGCACTCCACCAAGATTTTTTTTTTTTTTTTCCTACTTCATTCTGCTGTTGAAATCCTGTTCACTTTCTCTATCTGGCATGCCAACATGGGAAACAGTCAGTTGTCCTTCCCGCGAGTAAGGACACAATCCTGCTCTGAAGTTGGATTAGGTGCAACTAATTAGGTCTGCTCAGAATGAGGATTACTGCTCCTTCACTCTGTCCTCATGATTGGTCCCTAAGTCTGCTACCGTTCCCTTCTGGGTATAACGCAAGGGCTAAAATCTTTATCCTTCAAAACTCTGCAGCCCAGAACATAATATATGCATTGTTAGGCATCCCAAAGGCAGGGTAAGTTTTATAACTATAACATCACTGCAATATTTCAATATAGCTTGCTATCACTGGGACCCTGAGGCCTTTTATTCTGTCATACATATACATTTGTCACCATTCCCAGGCTTTTATTGGTACAGTTTATTTCTTTTTTCTTCCCAAGTGTACTTATTAAACACTATCCTGTTTATTTCTGCCCAGTTCTCTCATTTGTCACTATAGAGTGACCTTGACAAATTAGAAAAGTGAGTAAAAATCCCATCTCTTCAAAGTTTCCCATTATCAGATCCCCTCCCTCCTTCCCTCCCGTCCTTCTTCCTTCTTTCCTTTCTTCCTTCCTTCTCCCCTTCGCTCCCTCTTTTCCTTCACCAGAGGCTTAGAGAATTTAATATACCCACGATCACACAGCTAGAAATTCTATCCCAGTTTAGTTTCCCATACTAAACATACTTTTTCATCTAGTTCTCTAGACTCTAGATCCTCTACGTACAGTGTTATGTATGAACCCGCAGCGTTAGAATGACCAATAGGATTGTTACTAATGCAGAATCTCAGGCTCCAGTTTAGAACTTCTGAGTTAAAAGCTGCATTTTTACAGGACTACAAGCACTTCTAAAATCAAAGTTTGATAAACACTAATCCAGATTACAGGAACCTATCTAACAGATTAGTCAACTTTTCTTCTTGTCTAGCAGAATTCTGCTCACCTGTCCTCCACATCACTCAAGGTCATTAGTCAGACTTCTGTCAGGGAGATCTGATTTATTTTGCTAGCGAACGGATTGGAGGGTGGGTTTTGGATCCAGTTCTTCCCAGTGAACGTTCAAGATGTGGGCTCAGAAACTCAGGGAAAGGATTTCTTTCTCTTTATAATTAACCACATGGGAAGGATCACTTATTTCTTTTGCTACTAGATATTATGGTATCATTTTAAGATGCCAGAAACTCCGGTAGCTGACTTACAGCCATGATGGGATAGGTGCCAAGGACAAACCTAACTGGTAAAGCTGGCAGAGAGGAAATACAGAATGTCAAAGCCACCTCATTTCAGGATTCCTTCTTGTTGGGTTTGTTTGTTTATTTGCTCAATTGTTAAGTAAGCGGACTTGGGATGTTACTTGCAGCCAAAAGCATTCCCTCTGATACCAATTATGTTCTTCTTTAGTGATAAATGTGTTGCCAGAAACAGCATCAGCTGTTTATTAAAAGCAAGATCAATAACACCAATTACTCCACTGAAAAACTATTAGTTTGATCAGATAATAAATTTATAAATTATGAGTTCTTTATCTCTTTAAACAAATTTCTGTCTTCCTTCACTTTTTCCCTCGCACACCTTTCTCTCCTATTCTCATCTGCTATATTTTCTTTTATGTAGGATCTTGAAATACTCACATGCTTTAATATTGTTAGAAATTTATCTTTGATTTCTACTGAAAATCTACCATAGAGAGCAGATGAGAGAAAAGGAGAGTAACATTCAGAAGATAACTCAGGAGTAGAGAACACAAAGAATTTGGTGTTCAGTTCCTTCTTAGTTTTCATTTAGCTCCTGGTCATTTTAAGATGACACTCATCTTCCTTGTCTTTCAATATTGGTCATTTGAAGACATAATGTTTAGTATAAATTTACAAATAACTAGTAAAATTATTTCTTACAAAGCAGAAGTGGCCAATGTGATTTTTTTAATTGACTTTTTTATATTACTTAAGCAAAGTTCTGTTAACAAAAGCTGATGTATGATTTCTGGGAAGATTCGTAACCCTTTACTCCCAACCAATTTCTGATTCTGTGTTGATTAATAACCTAATCTTGAATTTGGGATAACTTTAAAGCTTCTTCTCTAGCCATAATAAGAATTGGCAAGGATGAGATTTTTTTCAGCCACCTGAGAAAAACAAAGAATGAGTTCAATACGTTAAAAGAATCTCTTTATAGATCAGTGATGCCTACTAAGTACATCTCCTGGAGAAAAAAAAAAAAAAATATATATATATATATATATATGTAACTATAAAGATGGTTTTAGGACAGGGACATTATCAATATGGCAACATGGCTCCTTCCCAACTTCAGTCCCCTTTACAAGACCAATTAGCAACTATCCATAGATAAGACACCACTGTGATAAACCCAGAACCGGAGGTGAGGTAAGTATTCCCGGGACCACAGAGACTAAGAAGGACTGCATTAGAAGGGTAGGAGAAACAGCTACACTCTGCTTGCATTGCTCCTCTTCCAGGCCAGTACAGTGATGTACTGTGCCTATGGTTCCACTGGTAAGAAGAGAGCCCCAGGTGGATATCCAGCTCCCCCAGCATTGCAGAACACGTCCCACAAAGCCCATTCAGGTTTCACCTAAAGTGAATAAATGGGGGAATCTGCATGGATAAACAAGTGGAGATTGCATGGAGATGGAGAAGGGGGAAGGGATTTACAGCAACCAGTGCTCAGATTTGGGTGGATTGAATTTCTTCATGTGGTGGTGTTCAAGCAGAGATCCTAGCCAGTGGGCCTGGCCATCTACAGAACCAAGCTGGTAGCCCCATCTGGCCAAGGTGGTAATTTGGCAGTTCTGCCTGATTTGGGTGCCCAGCCAACAAACTATACTAATCTGGAGCTTGTTCTACAGCCCTGGCCAGAGAAGCAAATTTAGAGTGCTGTTCAATTACTGTGTATAGCCTGTAGTCCTGCTGGATGAGGAAGCCTGGCCAGAAAACCTGGGCAGTTATGGAGCCCATCCTATACTCTTTATTTGTGCAAGGAGCCAAGCCATCAGCCCTGCCAACTGCTGAGCATAACCTCTGGCCCCACAAAACCAGGGAGCCTGAACAGTGGCTCTGGACAGACTCAGAGCAGAGTCTACAGTGCCACCAAGCTATAAAGTCTAGTTTACAGCACTTCCCTAAAGCAGAGCCCACCCTAATGCCCTGCCTCGGTCCTGAACACAGCCTGTAGCCAAGCCCAGGCAGGAAACCCAGCCACTGACCCTACCCAACCATGGAGCATAGTTTGCAGTCCCAATTGATGGGGAGCCTGGATAGAGACCCTGCTTGACCACAGAGCATGGTCTCTAGTCCACCTGACTATGAAATATAGTTGGATGCCATTCTCAACCAAAGAGCCCAGCCAGCAGCCAATCTTGTCATGAAGCCAGCCTGTAGCTTCACCCTGTATAAGGGTGAAGCCACCCGAGAGAAACTGCATGTCACTTAAACATGGAGTTTAGTCAGTGACAATACTTAGGGAGCATAGACTGAGACCACACCAGAGCAGGAGCAACTGGGGAGCCCAGCCTGTAACCCTGCCCAGTCACAGAGTACAGCCAGTGGCATCACCTTGGTCAGGAACACAGCCTGCAATATCACCCAAACACAGATGATTGTGGAGCTCCATTGGTGGCCCCACCTGACTGCAGAGCACAACAAGCAGCCTTGCCCAATCGGGGAGGCCACCCAGTAGCCCTGTTTGAACATGCCCATCAAACAGGCCCATCACACAGCACAGCCCAGGCAGCAGCACCCATCCCTTTACCTCAAAGCACAGGGAGTGGCCTTGCCCAACTAGAGACTCCAGTAGCAAGCCCTGCCTGGCCATAGATGCTACCAGTTGACAAGTTCAGTACCTCAAGCTGAGGGACTAGTGAAGATCTTTTTATGCCAGAGCAAACCTGTAAAGTTCAGAAGAGGACACAGCTAACTCAAATGCATATAGATTTCAATGCAAAGAACCAAGGATCAAAGAATCAGGCAAATATGACAGGAACAAAAGAAATGAGTAAAATTCCAATAACTGACCCTAAAGAAATGGAGGTCTGTGAACTGTCAGACATAAAATTCAGAATAATCCTCTTATGGTTTAGTAAGCTACGAGAATACATAGAAAACTAAATGAAATTAGTTAAATAGTGCATGAACAAAGTTGAGAAATTCAGCACACACAAAAAAGCCATCAAAATAACAACAACAACAAAAATCCTAGATATGAAAAATAGAACTGAAGAATCCAGTAGAGAGATTCAACATCAGACTTCAGCAAGCAAAAGAAAGTCAGTCAACTAAAAGATAGATCATTTGAAATTATTCAATCAGAGAAGGAAAAAAAAAGGGGGGGATGAAGAAAGTCTGCTTTATGGGATTTGTGGTACATCATCAGCTCATAGAAACAGAGAAGAGATTGGTGGTTGGTTGCTAGGTGGGTGAAGTGGTCAAAGGATACAGAATTCTAGTTGCAAGTTCTGCCCATGAAATGTACAACATGGTGATTATAGTTAGTAACATTGCACTATATATGGAAGTTGCTAAGACAGTATATTTTTAAAGGTCTTGCTACACACACACACACACACACACACACACACACGCAATGTAAGTACGTAAGGGGATAGACTAGCCCTCTTTTGATAGTAATTTTACAATGTATACATTTTTCAAATCATTACATTATACACCTTAAATTTACATAAACTTACAATTATCTCTCCATACAGCTGAGAAAAATACTTTATTGCTTTATTTATTTAATTTATCTGTATAAAACCTAGTGAATTTTTTTCTAACATTTTATCATAGAAAATTCCAACTATACCAAAAAAAAAAAAAGGAGAAATAATAGGATAACTACTTCCATTTGCCCATCATAGCTTTAACAATTATCATCTCATGGTCTAAATTATTTTATCTATACCCCTCCCATGTTTTCCCAACCCCTGTATTATTTTGAAGTAGTTCTCAGTATATCATGGGGTCAGTAAATATTTCATTTTGTATTTCTAACAGAAAGGGTACTTGAAATACATGAGCTTAATACTTTTATTACACTACAAAAATAATGTTAACTTAATTTTCCTTGATATCAAATAGTCATTATTCATTTTTTTCTAAAAAAAAAAAAAAAAAAAGACTCTCTCTCTGTCTCCCTCGCTCTCTCCCTCTCTTCTCATTGCCATTTATTTATTGCATAAGCTGTGTTGTTTGTCCTGCAGATTTCCCTTGATCTAGATTTAGAGATTGCATGTCTAGGCCTTCCATCTTGATGTAGTTGCTATCTCATGTTTCCCTGTCTGTTGTATTTTTCTTAAATTTGTAGTTTTATAGCTAAAAGATGGATCAGATTCTGGTGAGATTTGATTTTTTTTTTTTTTTCCCTTGGTGGTAACTTCATAGGCAAAGGTGTATTATTCTGTAAGGAGAATATATGAAGTCCATTTTTCTCGCTTGTTAAGATATTTGCAGTCTTTGATGATGATATCTTCTTCCCTTTGTCTTTTGAGATCTGGAGTGGAATTTTGTCCCTGGCTACATTATCTGATTAGGAATCATCAGTTTTGGCCACTGTGTTGTGCTGAGAAAACCTTGCTGAATTGCCTATGAAATTTTGTGTAGTGAGCCTATTAGTTTTTCTGAATGAAGGAGAGAAGGAGATAAGTTGTTTTAGTGCTTTAGAGTATTGAAATGCCAATACAGAGTTGTATGTATCAATTTGTAGGCAGTGGCTGGAAAGTAGGTTAATAACTTCACCACTCACTGCGTGACCTTGGGCAGGTTAATTCCATGACTGCCATTTTTATCATTTATAAAATGGGCATAGCTATACCTATGTTTCCTATGAAGGTGTAATGTGTGTGTGTGTGTGTGTGTGTACACTCAATAAATGAGAGCTATTATGTTTATGTTTAAAATTGATTTTTTAAAATATTTTATTCAATTTATTTGAGAGAGAGAGAGCATGCATGCAGAGGTGGGTGGGGTGGGCAGAGTGAGAGGGATAGAAGACCCCCTGCTGAACAGGGAGCCCATGGCAGGGCTTGATCCCAAGACTCTGATACCTTGACCTGAGCTAGAGGCAGATGCTTAACCCACTGAGCCACCTGGAAGCCCCCTAAAATTGTGATTTATTTTGATAATAAATAATAATGCAGTGTTATTTGTCTTATTTTAAGATTGATTTGCTGATAGTATAGATTTTCCTGTGTATGTGTGAGTGGTAGAACGTTTATCTAATCAGCAGGTTAATCCATTTCTTTTATTTTTATGACTAATGTTAAGAAAACAATATCCCTGGTTTGTAAATCTCCTAATTCCTAAATACTACATTCTCTCAATGTCATATTATAGTATTATATAACAGATCCATGCAAGAATCTTTCTTTCTCTGTGGTATATACCTTACAGTTTTCCTTTTGTTTGGATATTTTACATCTTTCTAAAGATAAATACTGGCTTGTAGAAAGTTGAGAATGATACAGGTGATTCTTGTCAAAGAGAAATGCAAGTGAAATTTATCTAGTAGAAAAGATAATCCAAAAGGTTAGTGTTTAATTATTAGAGCAATTGGCAGTTTTGTATCTGTACTAGCAATCTAACTTCACAATTCTTTCAGTCAGTGACAACGGGCACTCAGTCTCTCAAATTCTTCCTGAACCAGTTTTACCATTATGCTGTTTCCCTCATTAATGAAAAAGAAAATCGTTGACATGTGCTTACTATATATTTGTATGAGAGCAATGTGTTTGGCTTTTTGAAAATTATGCTTCAGTTCTATGCTTCTAGCCTCAATGGTGCACTTTGCTCACTGGTTCGATATTAATTACAGATTTTAAATACACCAATGACATTTCTGTAGAATTTGTTGAAGAGTATATACTTCTCACCTCATTGACACTTGACCACCTGGAATCTATATTGGTTTTAGATATTTAGCCAAAGAACTAAACATCCCATCTACATCAAATAATCTGTAGGTGGTATCACTGTTTTACTGTATTTTGATGTAGGTCATGCATTATGATTTTCTGCATTTGTCAATATGTTCTGTTTCGGAAGACAAAGATTTCCTTCTATGAGAGTTAGATCTCTTTGTCTCTTTATTTTTAAAGTGATTGAAGATGTAAGTTTCTGTTTGGGGGGGATATTTATATGTTTGTGATAATTCTAAGTTTTTAATAATAAAGTATTCATAAATTCCTCTTTTCTGAATTCTTCAAAGACTATGCTGTAATCTCCAGCCCATTTACTGCCCATCTCTACCGATTTTACATGCATATAAAGGAAGGACTCTTTCTTGCTTGGAAAAAAGATTAAATTCAACTACATTTTTAAATGCTGAGAGAGAAGTGTATGGGAAAATGAATGGAGGCAAGGAATTCATCAAAGTTGAGGAAGGGGAGTAGTTTTCCAAAGGTTGTTGAGAAGAGAGTTTATGAGAGCTGTGGATTGAAAAGAGAAAGGAAATTTAATTAAAATTTGTGAGCAATATGTTGGATCTCTTTTATTATACTTTGAGATACTTGGGTATACAGTGAAATTACTTGATAAATACGGTTTGACCCCTGAATCATGTTTTTTTTTTTGAATGAAGAAGAATTTGGAATCTAGTGTGATTCTCCAAGTTTATTAATTTATATTTTTATTCTGCCAATATTTATTGAGTACTAATTATGTGCTAAGGTTTTATGTGCGAGATAAGTAGTCTGTCCTCAGGGAACTTATATTTTTATTGGGGGTTAGTAAGAGTGCAGAAAATAAACAAAGGAATAATGATAGAATATGTTTTATACATGAAGAGGAGATGGAGGCCATGAGGATATAAAACACGCTGAGTAGGCTAGAGAGAGAAAAGAATGTTATTTTACATATGAGGATGAAGTAAGGCTGCCACTTAGGAAATAGCACATTCCATTCTAGCCAGGTAGACAAAACTCATCATATTAAGTAGACCAGTCTAAGTAGACTAGACAGACTCTTGAGTAAAAATTTCTTAGACCTGAACCCTGATGGCGGTGTGAATCTATAGTACTTTGTATCCCTCAGAAGCTAGCACTGATATTAAATTTTTAAAAAATGAAATTATAGAATGCAGAAATATTTTTGAGGGTGAATATAGCTGGGAAATATACATTGGAGAAGAGAGTTCAGTGAGCCCTCCCTAAAATCATTTTCTGTTTAGAAAAAGAGAAGTTATATGACATTTCTCTAGTCAAGATTTGTAACAGTTCCGTAGAATTCTCATAGAACATAGAGGCTCATCAGGGAAACAGAATACGAAGCAAATCTCTTTTATCAATTTAGAGCTCCTTTGTCAAGGGAGGATTATTTTCCCATAAATTCGATTTAAAGGGAAGGAAATGTAACTCACTTTCAAGGTCATTAAAAAGGATACGAAAAGTTAGATCCTATTAAAAAAAAAACTTCAATAAGCTAAACTAACTGGCAGCAAGAGAGCAAGATATTTTCTCAATAAATATTGTATAGATGTGCTTTGTCAATTACCTTTTTTTTTTGGACCGTGAACAAAATGTAAATGTCATGGATAAATGATAGCTGTAATGATGTTTTCCAGCATCGTGCTCCATGTTACCATGGCTTCTTAACAAAGATGTTAAATCATTAAGAGTCATATTTCATGATAATTAACTGCAAATCTGGTAATAGTACCACTTTTCATTTGGTGTGAAATGATGAGGGAGAACCACAAGGTTTATTGGAGGTACATGGCAAAGGACAGAGTGACTTAATGTATGTATATAAATCTTATAAAACTACCTATTGGACAGCATTTTATGATAGACATAAATTCCCATTCACTCTCCACTAGTGATAGACAGTGAGGTCTGCAGTGGAAGCAGAAAGCTGGGATGGGAAATCACCCTCGAGAGTAGAAGGAATTCATAGTTTCCTTTCCTATTCTTGCTCATTCTCCTTTGCAACAGCTAAAGAGTTCCTTGTTCTTGCCTGAGTTTTGAACAATTACACATTCTCATTAATTCTGTCTTATTAAATATGCTTTATTATAAAATATCCAATAATGCTTTTATAATTAAGGTGCTTTTAGCTTTTGTCATTTTAAACTACTATTCTTCTGTCTGTATTTGAGTTCTGAAGTGTTCAGCATGCTCATTCAAAATTTCATTTTAGGGAAATGAAAAATCAGGAGCACTCTGTGTTGTAAATATTTTCATCCCAACTTGCTGTTAAAAATATAAAGATGGTGGTTTGGAGTATAAAGGACACGTTTTATGGAGTTGGATGACCTGGTTTGATTTGCTCTTTGATTAACTTCTTCTTTTTTTTTTTTTTTTTTTTCTTCTATCTTGGGCCCTGCATTAATCAAAGCTTTTTCTGTTGCAAGTGACTGAAAGCCAATCAAAAGTCACTTAAGAAAAGAAAAAGGGACTAAGTTGGCTCATGTATGAAATTTTAAGGACTTATATGGCAAGGCTGGCAAGAACAAGTTGCCCCAACCAGACCACCTGTGTCCGTCTCTCCATGTCTCAGCTTTTCTTTTCTCAGTGCGGGCTTCATTGTCAGGCAAGCTCTCTCTGCATAGTGGGCAGAATGGCAGCTTTACACTCTTTGATCTTCAGAACTAGGGGTCTTGGGAGAGGACAGAACTCTTTCTGACACTTCTGACTGAAGTCTGAGGGAAGACTCATGGGTCCTGCTCAGGCCAGGAGTTCATCTTAGAATGAATCCCTGAAGCTAGGAATAGAGAACATTGTGCTTTGATTGGCCAGGACTGAGTCTGTGTCTGACTCTCCCAGGACCAGTGCTAAATCATATGTTCAAAAGAGAATGAATATGAAATAAAGGAAGAGTAGGTTCCTGAAAAAGGAGACATTGAGTAGTCAAGTCATAGATATACCACTGGACTATACTCATTCATTCATTCTTTTCCAACTACCTTTTAAAAATCAGCCCCACCTTTTATGCCGTATCAGGCACTGTGGTAGTAATGATGAGAGGATTTTAAAAAAGAGATGACCTAGCTTCTAAGAATTTTATGTAACCATGTAAGAAATATTCATGTGAGAAGATACATACAATGCAATAAAATCATGCATTCAAAGTCAATGATCTCCCAAGGGAAGGATCTTCTAGGTTTCCTTCTTAGCATGAGGGAAAACTTTTTGCACTCAGTGAAAGTAGCACAGATGAGGGTATGAGGACATGGTACACATAAGAGCACGACTTGTTTCCACTTCAATATGGAACAATGACAAAAGACAAGGGAAGTAGCAGGAGATAGGGCTAAACAGATAATCAGAGGCAGATGTTGGAAAGCCATTATGTTGATCAAATGAGGCCTTATTATTTTCTTCTTGCTATCAAATGTGGATTATTAATCACAGGAATAATATATATCAAGTATATATGGTAAAATTTCACTCTTGTGGGAATGTGGAGGGTTATTTGGAAGATTCTGAAACAAGAGGCAGGTAGCTACTAAGGGGTTATTGTAACCTCCCGGCTCAAAGGATTCAAGGACTCACTCATTCACTGATTTCCTCCCTTCAACCGCCGCCCCCCCCCAACAGATATTTACTGAATGCCTGCTATGGACTGGGTATTGTGTGAGACAAAGTCTAAAGCAATAGCAATGGGGGTAGAAAAAAGAAGACAAATATGAAAGTAATTTAAGCAAAGAGTAACTGATTTGATGTCAAATAGCTTCAAGATGGAGAGGACAAGATTGTAGGTTTCCCGCCTGAGCTCTTGGGAGGAGGGTGATAAAATTCCTGAGCCAGATATTGTCCAGATCTGTTTACTCGACTGTAATGTGACAACAATAGCAAGAACCCAGCATCACAGGGCTATTATGAGGATGAGATGAGATAATACAAATATGAATAGGTTTTCATTTGTATACTTTAAAATATAAGAATACTTTAAAATATAAGACAAGGACAAGATATTATTTTTTCTTAAATGTAACACATTTTCAAATAATCTCTGTGATTGCTTTGGAGTCCATGAGGCTATAATTTTCTCCTCTCAAGATGTACCCATTGGACAGAATAAATTAAATCGGAAGTCTTTACTATCTAGCTGAAATAAGCGTTGTTTACTTTGGAATGTTAGTCTTTACAAGCGTCATTTTCTGTGTTCTGGCTTTTCTTCCATAATGCAGGGTGTTGGGGCTGGGAGAGGGGAGGTAAAAGTCAGTTCAGTTTCTCATAAAATTGCACATTGCATATTTGGGCGAGAATGGTTTTGTTTAAAGCTGATTCATTGGGATTTCATAAGAGACACTATTGTATAGGTACAATAACTGTTTAGCAAGGTTTTTTATGAGACATTCAGGATTATGGATCCATGATTTGCATTCATTGCAAACATTGTAACAACTTCCTTTGAGCCATTAAAACAAAGGTATTGAAAGGCTGTTAAGGACTGCACAAAACAGTGAAATCGCAACAGGTTCATTTATTGGCGAAAGTACTAGCAAGGTACAAGCCAGCATTACAAATCCAGGTCTCTTCTGTTCAGTTGTCACATTTAACTTTTTCCAGCCTCACTGTGCAAAGGAAGGGGCTGTGATTTGAGTAGGTTGGAGACTCTGAAATCATATTGCAAGACACTCATCCACCCAGCCAGCCATTCATCCACTCATTCATTTCAGTTCTTAGGTGCTGGGGCAGATGCTGAAGAAAATAATACGCTATCCCTACAGACTATAATTGGAGAGACAGATAACATAAAATATATTTGCAGTAAAATGAAAACATGAAATGATAGGCTAAGTGCAGTGCGTTTTGGTTGCTGCTGGGAAGACAGAGCAGTAGGTTGAAGAGGGAATTGCTGAGAAGTAGAGAAAAATAGCGGACATTCCAGGCAGCCAAATTAATAAGTGAGCGTTGTGTTGCAAATTAAGTTGTGAATTCAGCTCCCTGGGAGTCACTAATGCTGGCAAATTCCATCAGCTAGCCTTTTCACTTCCATCTCCAGGATTTCTGATTTAAAGGCAAATTAAGCTAACTGTTTAGTTGCTTCATAAAGTGTCCTATGTGAAAAACTCATCTAAAACAAATTGACTTGAGAGATGAAACAATAAGGAGAAGTTGACAAGTTCCCAGTGATGGCATAATTGAGTACAGCTGGCTGACCTTTGCTGTTGTCCCAGGAGTGATGTACGTAACAAATCAGCACAACACATAGTAGTTCCACAATAAACAGCTGATATTATCCATTGACAGAATACTAACTTGGCACAATATTTGAAATTGTCAAAGAATTATTAATTGAACCCCCCGTTCTTTCAAAATAACTGTATTCTCTTCCATCTCCTACATCAGTTTTGCCCTGTGCCTACAAGACATGAATAGTATAGATCCATTTAAACAAATTAAAAAGAAGTTCAAATTCGTTAAAAAAAATATATTGTCAGACTCTTTTGCAGGTGCACAGGAAATGGGATAGTGTTATTAGTTTAAAGGCGTTCATGACAGTTTCATGATCAAAAAAGGGAAAACTTTGTGGAGGATGCAGCCAGCACACCTGGTATCATCAAAATTAATTTCCAATCTCATGTGCTCAAAACATATAAATCACTTTTATTTCCAAAATAATAGAATAGTGGAATGTCTATGAATTAGACACTATTAATTATATCACTACCAATGATAACTAATTCATTATGATTCAAATAAAGCTATCTGTATGTTATAAATAGGCAAAGGGAATCACAAGAAGTTAAAAAAAAAAATCCCTGTGATCACTGGATAAAGTGCCAGGTCTCTTGAGTCCACACAGCTTTTCTCTCAACTTTTCTGCATATTTTAATTGAAATAATCTGGACTAGTTTTACAATCCAGGTGACAAATTCCAACTCTGATCCTCTCAAATTGTATAGCCTTAAGCAAGCTAATTAACTTCTCTTGTCTGTCAAATGGGGATGACATTAATACCCACCTCGTGTAGTTATTATGCAAAAAAACAAGATAGCATATGCAAAGGTCCAGCCTATGACCCAGTGTAGAGATGATATTTAAGAAATATTTGTTACACTTATCTCCTTTGCTTTATCATTCACCCAGTATTAGCTTTTTTTTTTTGCAATGTGTTTTGCAATGAGTTTTGATGAATAAACAAAGTCAACCTTTTATACTCATGATTTGGAGCATGGGGCAAAGCAAATGTAAAACCAAAGGAACATAGCTCAGAGAAACTTGGCTTCTAATTCCTGATGAAAATACTGCTTTATGACCTTAGGCAAATCATTTAACTCCAGTGCCTTTAGCTCCATAATAAGTTGTAGTCATAAAATACTATATCATTATTATAAACTATATTAAAATAACTGACATAATAGGTGTTGGTCAACATTTTTGCGCATGTATTATATCCATTTACATGGTTTTACTATTTTTTTTTCTTGATTTAATGCTTTGATTCAACTTTTTAATTTTAGTGGGAGGTTCCCCCCACTTTGCTTATGGATTTCAATTTTGTAGAAATATTAGCATTGGAGTTGGAAGGGAACTTACATGTTATCTAATTTGGTGAGGTCTCAGATGCTGCCATTTCCTGCTCCCACATTATTGTAGACATCCCCTTTCTGTACCTCCTGAAGCAGAACGTTCCTATAATCAAGAAGTACTGCTATGAGACTCTTCCTTAGACTTAAACTAAGCCCCAATCTCTTTCTCAGCTACTCTTGCCAAAATTCTACTTTTACAGGTTACATAGAATAAACTGATCCTCTGTCACATGGAAACCCTACAGACGACTTGAAAACAGGTAACCCAGCCTTTGTCCATGCCTCATATATAATGCTTTAGGTGATTTAGAAGTACATTTTAATCCAAAGATTTGTAATTAGTTTGGCATATAACTCACTGCTGCATTATGAATTGAGTTTTATAACATTTTGCCTTTCATATCTATACTTACTATTTGAAGACAAAGTATTTCTGTGTTTTCTAAAGCTACAGAGACCTTGTAGCTTTTAAACTCCAGTGTAATTCACATACCGTGTTGTACTAGTTTCAGCTGTACAATATACTGACACTCTTTATCACTTCTGAATGTCAAATACACATCATCACAACCACAAGTTGGAAAAAGAAAACAACATCAAGAACAACAAACCTGTCCGCTTTTCCTTTCTTCTCGAGTCCATGTTCTGCTGAAATGGTTCTGAGAAGGGAATTGTGTGATTTTATGTGGCTGGGAAAATCAGATGCTGGACCTGGTGACCAAAGACTAGATGGAGAGAAGTTTCTCTTTACAGAAGCGTTCTTTAACAAGTGAGAGTGACAACAGGAGGACGCAGTCACAGTTTTGCAACCTTAATGAATTAAAGACTAGAGGCAATTGCTCATCTGTGGTTACCAACATCACACACACACACACACGTGCACACACAAAACCCATGAGTGTGTCTCTTACATACTACTACTTATGGAATAGTCTAGCACCCCCAGCCCTTAAAACAACTGAATCTAAATTCAGATCAATTC
Source organism: Neogale vison (assembly GCF_020171115.1). NCBI lineage: Eukaryota > Metazoa > Chordata > Mammalia > Carnivora > Mustelidae > Neogale > Neogale vison. Next base: position 40,489,005 of record NC_058098.1, read on the forward strand.
TCCAGATATAACTACCAACTTATACGAAATACAGAGAAGAGAGGAACATGTCAAATTACACCATGGGGCCAACAAAATCCATACTGAAAAATCCTACAGACAAAATGACCCAGCTTTCTCAACATATAAATTAGGAGAAAGAGAAAAAAATTTAATCTACAGAACAGGAGACTTAAAAGACATCCCATCTGAAGAAAATACAACAAAATATCATTTGTTCATTCTGTTTGATGACTATAAAGATATTGTACAGAATTATTCCCCATACATTGTATTTGTTTAGTTTTCATAACTTAAATTGTACTGTGTTTATTGTAGTCAAAACAAATAAGCATAAAAGGCTTACCAATCCTTTCCATTGAAAATTCAAACTTGGATCTTGTTTCATACACACAAAAAATGTTTAAAAACATGAATCTTTGATACGATTTGAAATTTGAACACTAACAAGGCATTCAGTGAACATAGGGAATTATTATTAATTATTTCAAGATATAGTAGTGGCCCTGCACTTAGGATTCTCCCTCACTCCTAAAAGAAGGGAAATAGTCTTTCTCATTTAGAAACATACACTCGGAATATACCTAGGCGACATCATATATTGTCAACATTTGGTTCAAAAAATACAGGCCAGAGGGAAGTGGGTAGAGCCATACATGAAATTCTGATTTTGTATATGCTGGAAAAATTCCACATTACAAGTTGAGAACAATCAGAAGAGCAGGTGCTGGGTGGCCACAGCCCCAGGCAGAATCACATCACGGTAGCCGTAGTTCATCAGAATTCACTTGACTCCTTGCTGGTCTAACCCCAGTGGACCCCGGGACATGTGATGTTTAGAGGGTAATGTCCTGGCCCAACAGAACTGTAAGCAACCAGCCTGGAAAGGAATTTGGTTGTTTTTCATCCCAAAGAAGAAAATCTCATGTATCTCTTTCTGCAGTGCGATCAGAAAATGCTATGCAACAAATCAGTGGCAATTCCATAAGCGGATGTTAATGAAATTTTAATGAATTTGAGGTGCTGGCACAGTATATCCCCGCAGAGCTCCGTTAAAAAGAAGAAGAAGAAAAAAAAAGTGTTTCTTTAATGCTGAAAGTTTACAGATGACAACAGCAGCACTGAGACCAGAATGAAGGCAGCCTCAGTCGGGGTGAAGATTTTCTCAGCCCAGTAAATTTTTTGGCCTTCATTTTTCTGGTCTCCTGGAGGCCCTGTGAACCCCATAGGCTGATGTCCCGTGGTTTTTGATTGCTGGATGCCTTACACAGGAGAAGAGATCCATGATTTCTGTCATCCTCTGCTGCCTCCGGATATCGAGGGCTCCTGCATCCCTTTAAATGTTTACTGCAGATTGCTTCTTTTGCCCTTCTAAGTAGTCTGTAAACTCAATGCCAGAGAGGAGCTGAGAGAGTTATTGCCTGTTGATACACTCACCCAAATAAGTGCTGAGTGTTCTTCCCTATACACATATGGACTTTGGCTCTGGGCCCAGAATACCTGAGTCAGTTTCAGAATTCAGTTGTTACAGTGGGTTCCTGTTTTTAGAGAAGAAAAAGGTGTGCATCCTAGGATCTGAAAGCTGTCTACATTTACATTTCAACGTTCTTTTTAATTAAGCAGACCACAAGGATCAATAGAGAATTTACTAGCATAGAGGAACATACTGGAATGATTTGATGAAAGAATGTGGCTTCTTCGACAAAGGGAGGGCAAGGGAGGTGTTTACCAAACCATCTTTAACTGCCCGGATGTTTCTCATTTATTTTAGATTCCATTCTCTCTATCCATTCCCCACCCTATCCCAACCTTGGACCACAACCCTTCCAGAATGTTAACAATGCCCCCTGGCCCTGGAATGTATTTTCCATGAGAGAACAATTTCCCACTTTTACAGTGCTAGAACAATTGTGTGCATTGTTAGAGACCCCTATATGACTTTGACTTTGTCAAAAGAGAATAGTAATTCTCCATTGACAGCTCCCAGTGACTGAAAGTATAATCAAAGTCAATGCATTATTAATGACTCTTCTTTTTAATGACTCAATCACAGTGTGAGATGCTTTTCAAACATTTTATTTTATATAATTTTTCCACTTGGAAAAGTCTGCCCACAAATTAAGGAAATACAATAGCTGAATAAAACCAGAAATATTGTGTTGGATACTCTCCAAACAAATTGTCCTTCAAAGAGATTGCCAGAGTAAGCTCTGATGGCTTTTGCCTGACAGGTGAGGACCAGGTAAATGATACACCTGGGTCTAGTTATCTGCAAGCACAGATTGAGAGCAGGGCTTTGGAGTTGAAGAGCCCCGATACACCCAATTTTATTATTTGCTAAAGATTTGATCTTGGGCAAGTCTTGGAAAAACTCGCAAGTCTTGGTTTCTTCTTCTGTAAAATGAAGCCAGTGGTGCCCTTAACACAGGCATTGTGTGAGGATTGAATGAAATACTGTAGGGGATGTGGGCTGTTCACTTCTTATTCTGTTTCCGAGCCTTTAGACTGAAGATAAGGACAAGGAAGGGAAGCTCTGTGGCTGCTCACCCTTGCTTTTCTGAACTCATTGACAGGCTACCAGGACAGGGAATATTTACCTACTTTTTTCCCTTCCAACCAGTGAAACAAGCTAAAAATCACATGGCTCTCAGCTCATTTAATAGGTTCCCTCAGCTCACTTAATAGGTGCTCTCAGGATTGTCCTCCTGTATCTCTTTGGGCCACTGACTTCACCACCAATTCTCAGTATCTGCTTCTCTTCGCAGAGCTTTCTCTGCTTCTTGCAGCACTCTCTGCTCATGCACAACGTAGACTGGGCATGTCAGGGAATTGAAGACTCCTGGGAGCAACTCATAAATAAATAGCCCAGCCCCTCACCCTGCCGGGGGAAGAGCTTTGAGGCAGTTCTACACCATCTCCTGAAGTTCTCTACTGGGAATAAACCTCAGTTTCCCATTTGTGATAACTTGTTTGATAATACGTCCTGTCTTAGTAGCCTTCCCTTCCCTGTCTCATTTCCCTAGTTTTCCAGTGGTCTTTCCTGGGACCCTATGCAACTAAACTATTTGCCTTGGAATCTTATCTCAATATTTGCCTCTGGAGAAACCCAACCTAGGGTAGTTTATTAAGTGAAATTGGCTTTGACCAACAACATCTGGCACTGAGTTTCCAAGCATTTTTGGAAAATGTAATACAGCTGTACCGAGTATATGTAATTCATGTTGATGACTACATGTCTTGGAAGGGCAATCATTCCAGCAGAGAAGCTTACTAAATTTTCCTAATAAAACCATTTTTCCTGTCTTTCAGGTGACTATCTCACTCCTTCTATTCTAAACCATTGAAACTCCACTTGGGCTCTGGATCACCCCCTCTTTGCCTTCCCATAGAATTTATACCTAGAATCATCCTCCTTTATGAAAATATCAATCCTTCCTTTATTAAAAGGTCACTTCCTTTGGGGCATAAACAAAAATAATAAAAAACAAAAACAATGTAAAGAAACCCCACTCACCCCAGAAAGCCCTCTACCTCTTTCCCTGTGTCTTTGTTTTCTCCCACCATGACACTAAAATTCTCTCTGCTACTCCCTTCAATACTCCTTCTCTCAATCTCTCTTTGTCCTGACCCAGCCGGGATTTTGTCCTTATCACTCCACTGTCACTATTGTTACTGATGTAGCATCATCTCACAAAGGCCAGGGGTTCATTCCCATGCTCTTCGTCCCTGGTCACCGAGCAGCATTAACTACTGTTGAGCGCAACTTCTGATTCTGGACACCACACCTGCCTGCTTTCCCTCCTAACTCCCTGACTGCTTCTTCTCAGGCCTTTTCCTGATTCCGCCTCCTCTTCGACCCGACTAGTGAATGTTGGCATGTTTCCATCTCTATCCATTTCTTTGGTCATCCCTCCAATTGCAGTAGCTTTAAATTCCATCTCTGATGTACACATCCTGTTCAGACTTCTCCCTTGAGTTCTAGGACTAATGTACCAAACTGCCTTTTGGCATCTTCATTTGGCTCTTTATTAGGTATCTCAAATTTATAAAATGGCATAAAAGAGAGAGAGAGAGGAAGGGAGGGAAGAGAGAGAGAGACTCCTCAAGGTGTTCCTATCATTCTGCATCTTAGTAAATGTTCCACTCTTCGCTCAGTTGATTAAATCAAAAGACTTGACTCCTCTCTTTCATTATCATTTTACATCAAATATATTAATCAGTACTTTTGTCTCTACCTTCAGAATACATCTTAAATCCAGCCACTTACCACTGTCTCCATAGCTCCCAGCTTTTCCTTCCCCAACCAGTCAGACCTACTCTGGACCTCTATCATTTCCAGTTTCCACTTAATATGTCTATTTGTTAATTAATCAACACAGCAGACAAGCAATTTAAATTTTAGAAGGTGAATTGTGAACTAAAATGTTGAGGGACGTCATCATCATTTTGTTTACAACTATGTATATACTTAACTATATACAGTCTACAAGTCTTTCTCTCTTCCTTCTTCTTATCAGTTCCCTTTTTGCTAGTTCTTCCTTTATCCTATTGTTACTTCCATTGTCTTTTCTCTGACCTAGATCTGGCCATTATTAATTACCTTTCCTCTTTTCCCCATATTACTAGCTTTCTATTAGTTTCTTACTTCTTTTTGTTTTGTTTTGTTTTGTTTTGTTTTTTGGATTGCATCCTCCTCTTGCATTTTGCCATAAGGAAGTCAGGTGCTTTGTCAAGGATAAGTTGCAAAAAGTTGGCAGCAGGAGTACTCCTCATTCCACCTTGAGGTTAGAGTCTTGTGAAAGAGGAAATTAATTATTCCAGGCAAGAACTTAACATTTACAAAACATTTGCCTTCTTCTGTGTCTGGAATCAAGTTAGACCCCTTATTGGTAAAATGATTATATCAAACACAATAGATTAAACAAGATATGGGTAATTTTCCTTTCAGACAAAAGAAGTCTACAAAGAGGCAGTTCAGGATTGACATGGTAGCTCCATGGTACTGTGGGTCTCGGGCTACCTTTTTCCCAGTGTGCTCTGCTGTGCACACAACTTCCATTTCCTAGTTTGCTCCATAGTCATAGTCAAAATAGATGCCACAGCTCTAGCCATTATGCACAAATTCAGAGCAGGAAGAAGAAGAAAGAGGACAGTAATTTTCTTGTTGAGTCAGACCCATTTTTAAAAACCTTTCTTTGGAAATACAGCAAAAACTTTTGCCATTGGTCAGAATTGAGTTACATTATAAACCCTACCTGCCTAGGAGATTAGAAAAATGTAGTTTTCCAGCTTGGAACATTGTTATCCCTAATTCAAAGAGGGATCAGTGTGAAGAAAAAGGAGGAAAAGATATTGGATAAGTATGCCATAATAATAATAGTCACTGATAAGTATTGAACACATTAAATGCCAGGCACGTGTTGAGCAATGTATGTGAACTTTCTCTTTCAAGCCTCACACCAGCTCAACAAGATTAAATACTATTTTTTTCTCTGTTTTGCTGATGAAGACACTGAGGCATAAAGCATTAAGTAACTTGCTCAGTATGACGAAGATGATCAATGTTGAAATCTGGGCTAACACCTTCAGAGAGGCATGAGAGCCTAGGCTTCTAAAGCCCACTTTAAGCAAGAGTTGATGTTCCCCAACCCTTTTGCCACTCCCACCACCCATTTCTCTTGGTTGATGTGAACCACATCCCCATTATTAAAAACAAAATGAAAAAAGTGTATGTGTGTGTGTTTAAACTTGTACTTTTAATTGAGAAACCCTAAATAGAATATTTCAGTAAGTTAGTACCTGGACCCTGACCTCTGAAGTCCTTTCTTAAATCTCAGTGCCCCTCATCATACTTCCTTCTTTCCAACCTGGAATTTAAGGCCAATTCCAGGCATCTCCATGGACTGTCCCCAAGCAGAATTCCTAGTGACTTAACCAGTACTCATTCTGCAAATGTCACTTTGACTTACGGTTAATAAAAATACAGGCCTGAGAAATACAATGACATATGTCTAGTCTTTGATGTTAAATTTAGGTGTTCTCATCACATTTATTTTGCCAGTCTTCCCTGATATACACCCTGAGATGGGACACTCAAGGCAGATATTATAATCCCCATTATACAGATGAGGATGTTGAAACTCAAAAGACTTTAGGATGAGTCAAGTGTGCAAATCTAGGGAGTAGGAGTTCTCTGCGTTGCAGTCAGGACCTTTGATGCCTCAGCGGCACTAAAGTGATGGAGCCACTGGGAACAGGCTTCTGCTTAGACAGGAACAACCCTTTAGATCTGCCAGAACCCCGATTTAGCTCTTCCATCAATCAACTGTTTTAGAACAGAACTATGAAAGGTGGTGAAGTGGGAAAAGGGAGATGTGGAGTGGGGATGGGCAGGCAAGAGAAATGGAAGAGAGAAAGACTGACTGGCATAAGGAGAGTAAAGTTTGTGTTTAGCATGACTGCTTTTGAGATCTAACCACCAAGCAGCCTCTAAGGGTAAAAGGAGTCCACAAATTCCAGACACATGCCAAGTTCATGTGTAGTTATACAGGAATGATAAAGATGATGACTTGTATGTCTATAACTAGTATATGCACTATAACTAGTGTTCAATAAATTTCCTTTTAAAAAAGGTGAGTTTTAGGTGGAGTCATGCCAGGGAATTGATGGTTTCATTTACATTTACTTTAAAAACATTGATTTATATATTAAAATAGTACTGAAGGAACTATAATGATTATGGTGTAACTGGATGCCAGTTACCAAGTACCCCCTAAATACGAGGCATTCAATGTATTATGCCTTTTATATGCGGACCTCGTTTAACTCTTCTATAATCCTGCAATGTATTATTATCCTCATTTTAGTGGTAAAGAAGCTGAGGCACAGAGAGGTTAGGCAGTTGTCCCCATTTCACACAACTGTTAAATGGCTGAGTTTGAATTCATTTTTGATTTATTACTCTATGCTGTGACCCCTAACCCCACCATATACCACCTGCTAAAATAACGAGTCTTCAATTGTGATATTGCTAATAACTGGAACTGACAAATTAAGACCTTGAAGTATACTTTAGCCAGAGTTTGCTCATTGGTTATTTTCCTGACACTGTTGCCTTTATGACAAGGGCAAGGAAATAGTATAATTGTGTATGTATGGGTTGTGTGTGTGTGGGTGTGTGTAAGTGTAGACTGGTAAATTCCATCCTAATTTATTGGCATCCTTTCTTCTGCTATTTCTAACTCCCATTTTTGAAACTATCTCAAGAGTCATTATCTAGGGATGCAGCTACTAACAGAACAAAATAGTCAGGGTCATTGAAAACCTCTTAGGCAGAGAACATTTAAGTTTTCTTGTCTCTGGCTACCAGTAACAAATCTTCATTAAATCTTAAACACAGCATAAACAAAGCATGAACAGATTGTGAATGCTTCCTAATTCAACAAAGAGAGATTGTAGCTTTGCAGATACTGGTAAGTGTTGGAACAGACCGTAAGGAAATCGTTTTAAGGCCCATAGTATTTTCATGTATTTTGGCTTCTATAAGTCAGATTTTCCTAGAGGAATGGACATTGCCAAAAAAAAAAAAAAAATATATATATATATATACACACACATTTTGTTTAAGGTTGTCTGGATAAGATTTATGCCTCTATAGCCATCTTTCTTATCATCCATGCAAAGCAATCAGTACTGTTTTGGCCCAGCCACATCCTTACTGATGCTTTATATATATTCCATATACCTACCTGTACAACAGAAAGAAGTCATTGCAGAAATAAGGCAAAGACATGTATTAAAACCCAGTTTGTAATCCAAACCTTTTGCTACTGGGCCCAGACAGAGATGGATTCTGGAACCCATCTGAAATCTGCTTAAGTGAGGGAGAAAACATATCTAAGGTGAATCTAGATTGGGGTGTGCACGTTTCAATGTTTTATTCAACTGAAAAGAGCGGATGGAATAGTAGAGTGTAGTTTTGTTTTCTTTTTTTGTGACCAGCCTTGGATTATTTGAAGACAGCTGTCACAACATTTATAACATGGCTCACTCACTCTTCTCTTGGCATGCTTCGTGATATCAATATCCCTCTTAAAATACAGCCCCCACGTGATATATGGTACAACCAATGTATGGTGAAAACTATTGACTTTTTTTTTTTTCAGCTAGAGAATTTACTTTTATTAATTTGTCTTAAGACATTGGCTCTGCATAACCTAAAGCCTCCAGATATTTGTTATTCATTGTTGTGCAAAGATGCTCATCATTTCAAAACGGTGGTTCTTAAACTTGGCCACTCATTGGAATCACCTGGGAGGTTCTAAAAATAGTGTTTATGGTGTCCTGCTCTCAGAGATTATTATTTAATTGGTCTAGGGTGTGTCCTAGGTTGGGGGATTTTTAATAGCCCCCCAGATGATTCCAAAGTGCAGCCAAGTTTGGGAACTGTTCTAACTCTGTCTACTCACAGTGTGGCATCACTGGGGAGCTTGTTAGAAATGCAGACACTTGGGTCCTAATTTTTGTTAAATTCTACTTTTTTTGAGGTTGAGGAAGGAGCTACAGCCTCCTCAAGGGGGCTCAGACCTGTTGTGAGGTAAATGGGTTTGGGGCATAATCAACCAAGTGAGTGGAGTTAAGAATACTCAATGACAAACGTGGTTTCATCAGTACTAGAGATTCAAGTTGGAGGTTCCTATTAATCACCCTTTTCCATACCTGCTGATTCTGGGTCAAAGTGGATATATGAATTAGACAAAGATTGAAATCTGATTTTAGCCTTTGGCTGGCAAAGCTTGTTTGGGAAATGCGTAGTTTGAGCTAGAGGCCAACGTGAAACTGCCATTTCTTGTCCCTGAATTTATTTACTCTTTTGTCTCAGCCAACTCATTTATGAAGAGGCTAGACAATGGAGGTCTTTCCTGTGGAAGGGGATGTCATGCTCTGGTGAGCTTACTCTTCCCATGGCAGCTCTAGGAGAGAGGAGACCACATTCTACTTAGGAATGTCAGAGGAGGGAGAGCTAGCAAGATGGTGTCCAGCCAGGCAACAGCAGTGACCAACTAATTGGCCCATCTAACTGGCCTTCTGAGTCATTCCTTCCCCTGGGAGGGAGAACATATCATTTCTTCAATGTAGTCTTTTGGCAGCTGTTTCTAGTTTAGGGGCAAAGGTGGAAATGCAGAGAGAGGATGAGTCATTCCTCTTTAGGTTGGTTGATTAAGACTAAGAAACAGATATCTGGCAGGCCTGCCCAGGAGCGCTGGTGAAAATGCCTGAGAAGAGGAAGCAGGCTCATGAAAAAGAGGCATGAGACAGAAGAGCAAGCCAACAACGGGGCCCAGTTGACAGGTCCAGAGAATAAGAGAAGGTGGCTGTCAGAACAGCCAAGAGTTATGGTCACCACCTCACTTTGTTTCCAAATGGTGTTTGCTCTTCAGTGTCCTCTTTTACTCAGGGACTTGGGGTTTGCTTTGGTGACCTGCCTTTCTTAAGAATCTTATCACTGTGTTAAAGTTAGTGGGGTTACTGGCTGGTTTCCTAGTAGTACCTGGGACTGCATTTCTTTTTCCATCTAGGAATCTTGAAATTATACCTCTTAGGGAAGTGACTTGTCCTTCAGGGACATTGCCGAAAGAGAGTCTGGGAGAGAGAGGGCAACAAGCAACTCTTGAACCTTCCCCTGCCAACTGTTCTGGGACCTGGCTCTTCTCTTGAGTCTTTCATCTCAAACTACAGAAATGCTAAGGCTGTTTAAAACTCAATAAAACAGAACAATGCAAAAACCCAAACAGCCACCAACATAAAGCACAAACATATCAAACACAGGAAAACTCAATCTTCGCTCCCCTTTCTCCTGCCAAATCCACAATCTGCTCATTGCCAATTTTTTTCTAAAGCATTGTCAGCACTCCTTGGCCCCACTTCCTTACCACACCCTTGCTCTTAGGCTTCTGGCGTCTGGCTCCTGCCCAAGTGCTCAACTGCAATGTCTCTTCCAGAGGGCACATGTGACATCCCCATTGCCAACTCCAAAAGCCTTGTCTTAGCTTCGGCTCATTTAATCTCTGAAGGTGTTTATATGACATTGAGTATATTTCCTTCTTTTTTTTTTTTTTTCCCTTCAAGTGGTCAAATATGACATGGCAAGTAAATTACACACACACACACACACACACAGCATTTACACAGATGTGTACCTTTTATTTTGCTTTATAGAAATAGGATCATATTTTATAATCTTCTCTGCTTCTTGCCTTACTCACTTAACAGTTCATTGTGGAAATCCCTTCAAATGAGCTGACATAGGACTAAGTCATATTTTAAAATATGAAAGTACCACAGATTATTCAACCATTCCCCTATTGATGGACATCCCATTTGTTTTTCAGACATTTTCCACTCTGGGCTGGTGATTTTATATTATAGGATAAATTCCCAGTTGGGGGATGGCTGGATCAAAGGACATGTGTATATTTAATTTATATTTAGTGTGCATATTTAATTTTAATAGATGTTGCCAGCTGGCCTTCTAAAAAAGCTGCATCATTTCACATTCCCACCAGCAGTAAATGTGCAGCCCTTCCCCAAGCATTATAGTCCTTTTTCATTTTTACGAATTTGTTGCATTTTCTCCAGCTCTCTCAGAAGTCGAGCATCTTTTCCCATGTCTATTAGTCATTTGGATGTTCTTTTCTGTGAACCTGGCTATTTATATCCTTATTCAAGTTACTTAACCTCCCTGAGCCTCAGCTGCTTCACGGGGGTATTATGAGGATTAAATAAAATATTTATATGAAGATTTTGCCCAAACTCTGGCACAAATGATATGCTTGATAAATAGTAGCTGCTGTCATTTTGAATTCCTTTTTACTTTAGTTGTTCTTCATCCTCGTACCTTTAAAGCATAGGCATTTTCCAAAATTCTACTGTCAAATCCCCTTCTCCGTGACCCTCCACATTCTCTGAACAATCCCAGTCACTTCCACCGTTTCAATTTCACCATCTCTAGTCTGCTGAGAGATCAGACTCTCTGATTTTGATTTGTCTTTCAAGGCCGACAACAGCAATTTCAGTATCCTACTGGACCCTGTGCTTCAAGCCTCCTCTTTCTCCAACAGACTCAGTGGCCTGATGTGAGATTTATCATCTTCCCACCTGCTTCCTGTATTCCTAAGGGCACCTTTTTCTGCAGGACCTTTGGACTTGAAATCTCAGTCATTGAGCTGCTGTGTCCTAAACATTCACTTCAATGCCAAAGCTTTGTAAATCGTACCTCTACAGTGGTTCTTTTATCTGGCTCCTCTGTTCTACTCTGTTTCTATTCTAGTTCACTATCTCAACAATTAAAATAGCTAAATAACCAGTCTTTCTCTTGCCAACTTCTCACTTTTCCAGCTCATTTGTTACATGCCAGAGGAAATATTCTACAACAGTGGCAGAATCATGGACACCCCTCTAAAGCATTTATCTATCAATCCTTTCTTTTACAGAATAAGGTTTACGGTGGTCTTGGCATACACTGTCCCCATTCTTTCATGTACCCTATTTTTCCATCACACCAAATTCCTTCCTCTCCACCAATATACTAGACTCAGGCACACTCAAGTATTTTTGCTCTGCTGGATTTGCAGTCTACAATGCCTCTCCTTTCTTCACCTATTGAAATTTAGTTTCAAGTCCTTTTCCTTTACTGAGGTCCTCCTTATTTACTCAGCTAGAATGAATTGCCTATTTTAGCAGTTACCCATAGCATCTCCCATTTTAATTTTTCTATACTAATAATTATTATAGTTAATCATTTACATACTTCTTCTTGCTCCATTACATTCTAAGCTTCTTGAAGGTCAGAATCTGCTTCTTGTTCCTAATTATATTTTCTTTGTTTTCTCTGTTTCCCTGTCTCAGTTTCTTATTGGGTATGTTGTAAGTGTTTCTTTTGTTTTTAAAAGTTTAGTTTTAAAATAAGTGCATGACTGGAGTTTGCGATTGAGGTCAAATGAAATAGGGGTAGAGAGAAAAAGCTTTGCCAACGTTCAGTTGTCTTAGATTCTTAGAGATAGCAAATGGTGACAATGGGACTGGTCTATCCCATAGATACCTTCTCTTTGTTTGTATGCAGGAGTAAATGAATGCATGCTGAACTAGTTGGCCAGTATTTATAATCAGCATTGTAAGCATCTGGCTTTTCTTGAAATAAGGGACATTGGCTAGAGTGGGTCCTGCATTCTAGGATGGCACAATAGATTGAGATGAGCAACTGTAGCCTTCCCTGGGCGGGCACAGGCTCCCTTCTTGCTATAGCCCCTACCCCTATGGACATTACTTACTTACATGGCATCTGAGTCCATGATCATAGCACTAACTCAGAATGTGACCCTAGGTTAGTCACTTGACCTTCAAACTTGATGTTCTCAATTATATAATGAGGCATAAACCACACCATTTTACATCTTTCATTTATTTATAAGGGTTCCTTTTATTTTTTTCTTTCTCATAGAACTCAAATTTCATTCACCATGAAATAATGCACCTATTCAACATACGTACTTTGTTCCACTTATGATATCCTCTTTTTCCAAATTGATTCAGATTTTAACCAGTAACCATAATAATAATAATGTTATAAAGTACCGTATGTTCTATTGTACTTGTTTTGCTAACTAAAGAGTAAAGTTGAGAAAGCAGATGAATGCTTATATACTCTCCACTGCTATTGGTTGATGACTTTTGTTTGGTTTTCTCCCTTCTTTCCCAGACTCAGTGTGACAAGTTGGCATGGGACTCTGGGAGTAATGGCTGATCCACTAACTAGTAGCTTTGACAATTCCTGTGATACCATCAGGAACCAGTCAGAGCTATTACAGTGCTGAATTGATAGAAATACACACATACACACACACACATACACACACACACGCATGCATGCACATATAAAAAGAAACTTTTCAACAGCATGTGTGGTAGCCTTATGAATGCTTAATGTAGAAATGAACAAAAAACTATAAGTAGTAATATATAAGGTGGAATTTGAATGTTTTCTACCCTCTTCCCATCTCATTCCCAGTTATTCTTGTTTTAAATGTAATTATCTTATTCATTTTCTTGTGCATAGTTTCTTGAAGTATAATTAACATGCAGTGTGTTATAACAGTTTCAGGTGTATAGTATAATGACTCTATAATTCTAGACATTGCTTAGTGTTTATCAAGATAAGTGTATGCTTAATTCTCTTTATCTAGTTCACTCATTCCCCCACCTACTTTCCCTCTAGTAACCACAGCTTGTTCTTTATATTTAAGAGTCTGGTTTTTGTTTGTTTGTCTATTTTTTTCCTTGTGTGTTCATTTGGTGTATTTCTTAAATTCCACAGTTGAGTGAAATTATAAGATAGTTATCTTTCTCTAATTTATTTCACTTAGCATTATACCCTGTAGGTCTATCCATGTTTTTGCAAATGGGAAGATATCATTTTTTATGGCTAAGTAATATTCCATTGTATGGAATACAATGTATAGTACATCTTCTTTATCTATTCATCTATGGATGAACACTTGGATGGTGACTATATCTTGGCTATTGTAAATGATGCTACAATAAACATATGGATATATGTATCTTTTGAAATTAGTGTTTTCTTATTCTTTGGGTAAACACCCAGCAGTGGATTTACTGGATAATTCTACGTTCAATTTTTTGAGGAATCCCCATACTGTTTTCTATAGCAGCTGCACCAATTTGTGTTCCCACCAACAGTGTAGGAGTATTCGTTATTCTTCATATCTGCACCAACACTTGTTATTTCTTGTGGGTTTTTTTTAACCATTTTGACAAGTGTAAGGAGACATCTCATTGTAGTTTTCATTTGTATTTCCCTGATGATTAGTGATGTTGAGTATCTGTTCATGTGTTTGTTGGATATCTGAATGTCTTCTTTGGAAAAATATCTATTTAGGTCCTCTGTCCAATTTTAATCAAATTGTTTTTTTGTTTTTTGGGTTTTTGGGTGCTTTTTGTTGTTGTTGTTTTTTAAGATTTTATTTATTTATCAGAGAGGGGGGGGGTGAGAGCGAGCACAGGCAGAAAGAATGGCAGGCAGAGGCAGAGGGAGAAGCAGGCTCCCTGCCGAGCAAGGAGCCCGATGTGGGACTCGATCCCAGGACACTGGGATCATGACCTGAGCCGAAGGCAGCAGCTTTTTTTTGTTGTTGTTGTTTGGTGTTGTGTTGTATAAGTTCTTTATATATTTTAGATGTTAACCCCTTATCAGATATATCATTTGCAAATATCTTCTCCCATTTAGTAGGTCATTTTTTGTTCTGTTTTGTTTTGTTGATGGTTTCTTTTGCTGTGCAAAGAGCTTTTTAGTACTGTAAGTTCTGGCCATAGCAATCAGACAAGAAAAAGAACTAAAAGCATCACAATTGATAAAAAAGAAGTAAAATTTTCACCATATGCAGATGACATGATACTATACACAGAAAATGAAAAACATAAAGTTTCCACCAAAAAATACACTTTTAGAGCTGATAAATGAATTCAGTAAAATTACAGGAAACAAAATTAGTATATGGAAGTCTGTTGCATTTTTATATGCTAATAATGAAGTAGGACAAAGAGACATTAAGAAAATAATCCCATTTACAATTGTACCCATTAGAATAAAATACTTAGGAATAAGCTTATCCAAGGAGGTGAAAGACCTGTACTCTGAAAACTGTACAGCACCTGATGAAAGAAATTGAAGATCACACAAACAAATGAAAATATATTCCACACTCATGGATTGGAAGAACCAATATCATTAAAATGCCTATACTACCCAAAGCAACCCCTAGCAAAATATCAACAACAATTTTCACAGAACTGGAACAAATAATATGAAAACTTTGTATGGAACTATAAGGAGCCCAAATACCCAATGCAATCTTAAAAAAGAAGAAGAAAGCTGGAGGTATTATAATCCCCATTTTTGAGATATGCTACAAAGATTTAGTAATCAAAACACTATGGAACTGGTACAAAAACAGACACATAGATCAATGGAACAGAATAGAAAGCCCAGAAATAAACACATACTTGGTCAGTTAAGTTATAACAAAGGAAGCAAGAATATACAATAAGGAAAAGACAGTCTCTTGAATAAATGGTGCTAGGAAAACTGGACAGCTACACTGAAAAGAATGAAATTAGACCACTCTCTAACACCATACACAAAAATAAACTCAGAATGGATTAAAGACTTAAATTTGAGACCTGAAACCATAAAATTCCTAGAAGAAAACATAGGCAGTAATTTCTTTGACATCGGCTGTAGAAACATTTTTCTAGATATGTCTCCTCAGGCAAGGGAAACAAAAGCAAGAATAAATTATTCAGACTACTCCTTGAGCACATTTTTACAAATTGCAAGCATAGTATCAATTCTGTTGTTCCATTTGCTTCTTTTCCTCTTCCTAAAACGAATCAGATATCTTTCCATTCCATCTTTTATCTACCTCATTCTTTGTAATTGTTTTTTATCACTCCAATAAAGTTATATAGCTAGTTCCCTGCTGATGGACATTTAGGTTGTTTTTCATTCTTTTTCTAGTTAAATGATCAATTTCTTTAATGGAGAAGGAGGCAAGATAGCCATTGTACGACTGCTTCTGGCCAAAATATTATCTATTTGTAGGTATTTGAGAGTTAATGCCATGGACACATGCAAAATCCACTAGCAACTGAATCATTTTTAAATTCGCTTTCCTAGGAATGAAAGTCTGTACCAGCTACCATTTTAGTCATAAAAATAACAACTCTCATGTTCTAAGCACTTACCATGTGCCAGATTCCATGCTAAGTACTTTATAAAACTTGTCACCTTTAATCCTAATACTCCTAAAGGCAGATAGTATAATTATTTTTATTATAATGAGTATATTATTATGTTTTATAGAAATATAGGCTAAGTGATTTGCCCCAAGTCACCTAAGTTTTAAAGGGGAGGAACTGGAATTTGAACACACACAGACACCAGCTAGAAGTTTTTAATTTGAGGGGATGGGAGACTTTCATAGGATCTGTTCTCCCCAAATCCCCATATTTGTGTAACTAAAATGGGAGAATGAGGGAGGGATGAAAGGGCTCTCCCATATCCTAGGCCAAGCGTGTAATGCTAACTAGACTACTCCTAAAAGAGAAGCAAAGTAAAAGCTCATTTTTGCCATGACACTGTGGCCCTATAATGTTTTGAGTTAGAAGTTCTATGAAGCTCTCTTGAAACCAGTTTTATATTTGTGCAGAAACACATGCTGTCATGGGGCAAGCCTCGGAATCTTAAGAGTTCAGCTGCCCTGAACCAGCTGTGTGATCATGGTTTTCTCTGTCAGAGAATGAGGCTTGGGTCACCTGGTCTCTGAGGGACATTTTTATGAGATAATTTAATGTGAAATTAATGAATAAAATGATTGAATTAATGAAATCATTTCAGACATACAGAAAATAAAAAATAGTATGAAAAATTATCATCTCTATTTGCTTTCCACACAGATCTCCCAGATATTAACATTTTACTGTATTTGCTTTGTTGTTCTCTCTCCCCCCCCACAAAGATTTGTTTTTAATACATATCATTTCTATTTTTGAACTGTTTAGGGGTAAAATAATAACATAATGCCCCTTGACCCATAAATATTTAATAATGTATTTCTTAAAAATAAAGACATTTTCTTATATAACTATCATGTAATTATTTAAATGTGCACATTAATATTGAAAACAATACTATTATTTATTCTATATACTTTGCCTTGAATTTAACTAACTGCCCTACTAATGTCTTTAAAATAAAATAATTTCATTTTTTATGGTATAGTTTCCAGCCCAAGATCATATATTACATTTCATTGTCATTTCTTTTTGGTCTTCTAAAATCTGCAACAGTTCCTCAGGCATTGTAATTTTGATATTTTTGCAAGTTATTTTGTGTAATATCCCTAATTTTTTTCCTCAGAGTTAAATATAGGTTATTCATTTTACCACAAATATCATAGAAGTGAGGTATGTCATTCTTGGTGCATAGTATATTGGGAGGCACACAGTGCTTATTTGCCTCATTACTGATAATGGTTAAGTTTTAAGACCTGATGAAGATGATATCCGCCAGATTCCTCTCTTGTAAAGTTACTGTTTCCCACTCGTAATTAATATTTGTATTGCGGAGACGTATCTTGAGACAATGTAAATACTCTGTTTATTGTCAAACTTTCCATCTAATAGTTCTAGCAGCCGTTGATAATTTTTACCCGAAACATTTCTAAGTTGGTTGCCAGATGATTTCTGAGATTCTTGGTTTTTTGTAACTTTTACTTACTAGGGGCTTTTTGAGCAATAATAAAAATTCAGGACTGAGTCGTTTCATTACCATGAGGTTGAATTCATCATTCAAATTGGATCAGTCATATTTAACTTTGCAGACTGTAATTATTGATCACATTTACTATTGAGATAAAGGGTAAGCATATAAAGGGAAAAATAGTTCTTCACATTCTTTTAAGTTTTTCTTTAAATAAATCCAAGTATTTTCTTTCTTTCTTTCTTTTTTTTTTTCTTTGTGAAAAAAATTGTTCAAACTTGCAAATGTTAAAGGTAAAGGTTATTTACATGGGCAACTACACTTTTTAAAGTTATTTATAGTTGAGCTCCACTTACTTGCCAAATGTCAAACATTTAGGGTAAAGGAAGAAGACCAACTGAATTTCATGATTGTTTTTAAGGAGACAAATAAAAGATAGACAGTCATCTTAACTTTCCATAGCACACATACCCTTTGCTCCTTCCAGCTCTGGCTTCATGGTTCCAGAAGTCCCAGAAGGCTTAGCAACTGGACTGTGGTTCAGGAAAGCACTAAGTTATTGGGGTCAGACTGGGTTGGTTAGGTCTCCTTTGTGCTTTCCTTTTCCCCTCAAAGCTTGGAAAGTTATAATCTCAACATTTGTTCTTTAACTCATGAATAGCTTCACCTCCCTCTGGGGGTTTTGGGTCTGTCATTTCTCTCCCCCCAACCAAAAGCAATACAGTAACAGTCAAGAATACTAAAATTGGTCAATTTCTTTACACATTTGACTGTTCCTTGTCACTAGTCTCTTAACCCCAGACAAAAAAATTCAGGAAATGCTCATGTAAATAGAAACCCTTCCTTATTGAAAGTATAGAGTTGTTTTTCATACAAACTTCTGTGTTAAAACTACCAGCAAGAGAAAGTCTTAACAGATCAAATGTGAGACCAAAAAGAATGCAGAGATTAGTGAGGAAGACAGAATTTGCTTACTGATCCCCTTACTCAGACCACACATTTCCCAGGTGAAGGCTGCAGGCATCTTCCATCCAATTCTTCTTTTCATTCTCTCTTACCTCTAGCAGAGCAAAGGCACTAACTTGATAGTTAGGACTATCTTGATACAGACATAGGTATCTACCAAATCCCAAATTAATCCTGACATCACCCTGAGCGAAAGCTATCATCTTGTGTTTCTGACTAGGAAGAATCCTTTATTCCCATAAGCCTTTCTGAAGATCTAATGGATCAGGCAAATTAGCATCATATGCTCTGTCTTCAGCTAGTGCCTGCAAGTAGTAATTACTTTATCATCTGATTGACTTCTTCATGGATTGATGATCAAACTTAAGGAATACTTATTCTGTGTTTACTTTTTATCAAGAGCCATATTATAGATTGGAAATACAACAGCAAATAAGACAGGAGATCTGCCTTGGGAGGAAACAAATGATGAAACTAGGAAGATATTACATTTCACTGTGTATAAAGTGTTGTGGAATCACAAAGGAGAGAACTATTCATTATGTCTGTAGAATTAAGGAAAGGCTTCAAGGAAGAAGTGATATTTTTGGTGGGTGTTGAAGAATGAATAGGAGTTCTTCAGAAAGAGAAGGGGTAAGGATTTTAAGCAAAGGGAAAAGCACAAAGAAGAAAAGCTTAGAGGTGTGTACAGGTATGTATGAGAAGTATGTAGCTGAGTACAGGTAAAGGTTTACAGTCCAACATGGCTCAAGCATGTGCTATTTGGAGACTCACCAAAGCAGCATAAATTATTGATAGGAGAGCACAGGCTCAGAGGGCAGACTAATCTGCATTCAACATCACTTTTATATTTTACTAGGATAGTATGACCTGGTTAAATTACTTAATTTTTTTTTCTATGACTGCATTATCTCATCTGTACATGGGGATGACAGTATCCATTCCTCAGGGTGGTTGTGAAGATTCACTGGGAATGTGCTTATGGTGCTTGGCACGGAGCCCAGGAAAGAGTGGATTTTCACAGGTTTTTTTCTACTTCCACTGACCAGGTGGAGAGGTAAGAACAGCAGTTTGTAAAGCTGGAAGTAGGGTTTGACTCAATATTGAAGGTCTCCAATAGTTTTCTATGAAGTTTGAATTTCAAGCTGTCTGACCAGCTTTCTTTAAACCAGCCACTCACCATAAGCTCCAAAACTGCACTCATTTGTTCTCAATCCAATCCAAATGAATCCTGTTTCCTTGAGGCCTGCCAGTCATAGCTAAATGTGTATTTGGTCTCTGAATTAAGGAGTTTCCTTAAAGGTGTAGCTATAGTAAGAAAGAGAATGATGCAAAGCAGAGAAAAAAATCTTCAGCCACAAATTCAGGAAATGTTCATCAGCTTTCAGGAACTGAGGGGTGAAACAACATGATGTATTGACACGCACATGCATGAATTAGAGACAAAACTGTGTTTAAAAATCCAGTTAGATCCTTCGTGATTATAGCATCTTGCAGAAACAAAGTTTCTCAGATAAGGAAAAGGTGAAATCCAGTCAACCAGAAAGAGTTTGGTAAATGGCCCTCCTCCCTCATCACCGCTCAGACAACACAAAGGAATTCTCAGTCCAAACAGGAAGGTCGGCTCTCAGCCAGCCGCCCATTTTTCAATATACCCCAAGAGATCATACATGTAATTTATATGACCAAAGGCATTTAGAGGAAATATTAAGATATTTCAATAAATAGTGGCCAATAAATAGTGGCCTGAATGGTTTCACTTTCCATGTGTTTTATTGCCCAGTAAACCAGAGCAAAAGATATTTCCAAAGTGCCATGGGGATAAGAATAGAACAGAGGGGCTAACAGCTTGGAAGAAAATTCTGAAAAGTTCAAGTAGAAAACAAAATCTATATTACAAATGATTTCTTTATATATGTTTTAGGGTGCATGCTGATAACTCTATAAATAATGGTTAACTAGTAGCATCAATAATGCAAATAATGGCATAATTTCAAATTTGTACTGAGCAATGATGTCTAGTAACAAGAAAAAATATATATTGCAAACAATAACAGAAAATGGTTAAACAAATTAGTATTCCTTATTTGCTGCTATTAAAAGTTATGCTTCAGAAATACATTTTAGGGACCAACAAAATATAATTAAGTAATTTAAATAAATCAAAAAGTAATAAAAGAAATACAGATAAGGTGACTATCAATAAGCAAAAAAAATGCAATATTGAAAAAGTGTAACAAAGTTAAGGAAAAAAGGGCAAACTAGGGGGGGAAATATTTGAAACAGTTATGGATAAGACCTAGGAATAGGAATTTGTCCTTCAAACACACTCTCACATGGTCATAACGATATATACACCAAGACACTCACTTTTGAGACAACTGGAAATTCAACACTGGATATTGGTGATATTTAGGTATTACTGTTTATTTGTTTAAGCATGATTTGTTTGATTTTTAAAATCTTCTTTTAGGGTGATAATCAGAAATATTTATAGATAAAAATTACAGGATGACAGGCATTTGCTTCAAAAAAACCCCAGTGTTTTAAGAGGTGGAGGAGAGGCTGTGTCATAAATGAGATTAAGTTGATAATAGTTGAAGCTTTGTGATAAGTACACAGAGACTTAGTATGTGGTTTTCCTCACTTTCATGTATGTTCAAAATGTCTTAGAAAAGCTTAAAGCAATGTACAGTACTGTGTGCATAGTGTGCTTCCATCTATTAAATTAAAAGGAACATATGTAGTGTGTATATTAATTCATTTTTGCTTAAGTTTATGTAGAATAATAACTATAAGAACAGAAGAAAGCACAAGCAGTATAACAAATATGGTGGTATAAATACATATATGTACATGTGTGTTTATAAGAGTATGTGTGTAAACATGTATATATGTATATATATGTATCTATATATTAAACTTTGACATTGTTATTTTATTAAGTGAGGTCAGAAATAAATTTATACCATGATTTTATAATTATCTCTATAATACACGTCAGAACCCAATTTTCTGACAAAAAATGTATTACATTTTTAAATGTTATCTCTGGAAAAAATGGTGACTCTTTGCCTTTCAAAAATGAAATGCAATAACTGAAGTAGATTTCTCATTTAAGTAATGTCTGGAATGTTTCTCTTCTGTTTTGTGGGGATACATTTGGTGTTCTCTTCTTCTCCAGGGGCTTTCTTCTCACTTATTTTAATGAAAAAAGTTAAGGAATAAGATGAGTTCAGTAGCTCACTGAATTCCTGACCACCACTACCTCCTCCACTGAGTAGGGTGGGGATTGGGATTGTGAAGGAGATAAGTAAAGGTATGTACATATCCTGGATCAACCACTAACCATCATCCATATTTAGTAGATATTCTAAAGCTCAGATTCCTGAACCTGGCCTTCCCCCACAACCCCACCAATAATGTATTTGGATAGGCCAAGAAATACATTTTTACTTATTTATTTGCAAAAATGTTTTGTTTTGTTTTGTTTGTTTCCTGACTAAAACTCACCAGCAAACCCATCCCATAGCTGTGTTTTTATTTGTTGTTCACATTCTATTAATTTAGGGACTCCAATTAGGTGATGTCTGTGATGCACTAGTTAATTTCATAATTATGTGGTAATAAAGAATATCTAGATCAAGGGTATGGCTTCATTTAGGACCAATATATATTTTACCCAGTATCATTTGAAAACCACATGTTGAATGGCATCAGCCAAGATGGAGGGGAATGTAGCTCTAAGGGCCTATGCATCAGAGAAACATTGAAAAAATCAAGCAAAATATGTCAGAATCTGGCTTGTTATGACTCTGGAAACAATCAAATCTTTATAGCAACCAAATTAATACTGAATCACGAAAAGGTCACTTAAAAGTGGTAGAAAAGCTTCATGGCATTTTTACTTGCCTTAGCCACACTCTCTTATCCATGTTGGTGGAATTCCTGAAGCTTTTGTTCCCAGTGAAGGGTATTGTTCCCTGATTCTGGAGGAAAAAAAAAAAGACTATATTCTGAAAGAACTGTGCTTATCTATTTACCTGTCTGGGAGCTACCTGAAGGAGTGATACAAGGTGCTTGTCTTTGTTTTGCATAACTTGGAACTCACTTAGGATGAAAAGCCAGTGGGCATTTCTCAAAAACTATGCAAGAAAAATGAATGACCTATAGCTTTGAGGGAAAAGCTTATAGCTGAGACAAACAATATAGCACTGAAAGCCTGGGAAGAAAAACTTGGAATGAAGTTTCTTCAGGAAATTGGGCCATTGAAAAGTGTCTGTATATACACTGGACAAATTAGAAAGCCACAGACATGTCCAGTGCACTACACATGCTCAGAAAAGATCTGAAAAGACCCTAAGAATTCACCCCTGGCTAGTTAGTCTATTGGCCCTGTCAAACAGGAGGTGAAGATAAGGTAGAATTCTAAACAGCATGGTCAAGCATTGAAGAAGTGCCCCAATATAGAGCCGCTCTCAGGGGAGGATTTCAATAACAGATTTAAGTAGGCAGAACCAATAAACTTGAAGATAGGTCTATGAAATTATCTAATATGAGAGGAAGAAAAATGTGCAAAGCCTAAGAAACCATCAAGCATACCAGCATATGCAAAATGGGAATCCCAGAAGGATGAGAGAGAGAAAAGGGCAGAAAGAATACTGGAATAAACAATGGCTAAAACATACCAAGTTTAATGAAATATATAAATCTACACATTCAAGAAACTCAGTGAACTACAAGAAGGATAAACAAAGACATTTGCACCAAGACACATTACAATCAAATTGCCCAGAGACAGACAAAGAGAATCATAAAAGCAGCAAAAGAGAAGTGATCTTTCACATACAAAGGGATCTTCAATAAGATTAAGTAAATTTCTCATCAGAAACTGTGGACACTGGAAGGGAGCAAGATGGTATATTTAAATTGCTGAAAGGAAAACAAGCCTATCAACCAAGAATTCTATATCTGGCAAAATTATCCTTCAAAACATAAAGGCAAAATCAAGACATTTCCAGATAAAAGCTGAAAACTGGTAGACTTGTTCATCAGGGAGTACTAAAAGGAGATTTTCATGCTGAAATGAAAGAAAATTACACAAGAACTTAAAGTCACTTAAAGAAATAAAGAACTCTAGTAAGTGAATTAAAAATCCAATGTTTTTTTTATTTGCAACTCCTCTTTTAATTTCTTACATTATTTAAAAAACAAATGCATAAAAATTATAAATCTGTGTTAAGGAAAATATCATGTATAAAGATATATAAAATTTGTGACAATAATAACATAAAGAGGGTCTAGAGCTAGATAGGAGCAGTTTTAATATGATATTGAAGCTGGGCTTTAATTAAAAGGAGATTGTTATAAATTTGGAATATTAAGTGTAATGCTCATGGCAAACACTAAGAAAATATCTAAGAATATACCAAAAAGAAAATGAGAAGGGAATAAAAATGTCACACTAGAAAACAGCCAATTAAATGCAAATCAAAGCAGTAATAGAGGAAATGAGGAACAAAGTAGTGTAAGATATACAGAAAACAGCAAAATGAGAGAATTAATTCCTGCCTCATCAGAAATTATTTTAAATGTTAATGAAATAAACTTTCCAAAAGGCAGCAGTTGTCAGAACAGATATGTATCCAAGAGACTCACCCTATACTTGTTAATTGCAGGTGTTGTTGTTATTTTCATTAAAATTATAGTGGCTATGAGGTGCTGTATCAGTCTAATAAGAAGGAAGGTATAGTGTGTTTGTAAGAACATGGAGAAATTGAAACATTTTTATTATTTCTGGTAGGAGTATGAAATGGAACTGCTTTGGAACACAGTTTGAGAGCTCCTCCAAAAGCTAAACAAAATCACATGTCACCCACAATTTCCACTTCTAAGGAAATACCCAAAAGAATAGACAGTTTACTTCAATATATATGCATGCATGTTCATCTAGAACTACTCACAGTAGATAAAAGGTGAAAATAATCCAATGGATGAATGGGTAAACAAATTGTGGTATAC
Source organism: Neogale vison (assembly GCF_020171115.1). NCBI lineage: Eukaryota > Metazoa > Chordata > Mammalia > Carnivora > Mustelidae > Neogale > Neogale vison. Next base: position 40,513,327 of record NC_058098.1, read on the forward strand.
AATAGAATAATTTTCAGCTATAAAAGAAATGAGATAATGTTACTTGCTCCCTTGTGGTTGAACCTCAAAACAATTATGCCAAGTGAATGCAACCAGACACAATAGGTCACATACCATATAATCCAATTTATATGAAATATCTAAAATAAGTAAGTCCACAGAGACAGAAATCAGATTGTTGGTTGCCAGGGGATAAGATACGGGTAAATGGGCACAGGGTTACTTTTGGGGGGTGAATATATTTTGGAACTAGTTGGATGTGATAATTACACAATATTTTGAATGTATTAATGCTATTGACTTGTACAATTTAAATTGGTTAATTTGTAATGGAAACTTAATTCAAAAAACAAAACAAAGCATATGTCTTCCTTTTTTTCATATATTGATTACTGAAACACTTGGTGAGAAGAATAGATTTTAGTCTGACATAATTGGGTTTAAATTCCTGATTTATCTATGTTAAGATAGGCTACCACTATTTGGTAGTAGTACCAAATACCACTACCACAAATTGTTGTAACTGTTAAATTAGATAAATAGGTGTCTTACTGGAGCTAGCTTCAATAACAAGCTAATCTCCAATAGCAAGCTAAATCTCCAGTTTACCACAATAAGAATTTATTTTTTTATTAATGTAATAACAGTCCATTGTGAGCAATCATGAAAAGGGAAACATTATCTGTGGTCATCAGGGACCCACTCTCTAAGTCCTTGTATTTTCTCTTCTGTTGACCAGCAATTGGATGAAGACATGGTGGATCGCTAATGGAAGGCTTTTGTGAAATGATACTAGAAAGCATCACTTTTCCCCAAATTCCTTTGGCCATAATTCAGTATCATTGCAGTCCCTGCCTGCCAAAAGGCTGAGATATGTAGACTAGCAGTGTGTGTTAGGAGGAGGAAATATTTTTTTGGGTGACGACCAAGCCACTCGGGATAACGTAATGAATCTTCTAGTTCAGTCTGATAAAAGTATGAATTCAATAAGTGTGAGCTCACTTCTTCGTGGGTAAGAGAGAATTCATCAAAGCTTCTGGAAATGTGTCTCAAACTGCATGCCTAAGGAAAGACCATTAGTTGTGGCCCTGTGGCAAAGTCAGTTGATGTGGCTGCCAGGCAGCATTCAGCAGAATTCTTTCTGGGCTCTGTGCCTGCTTGCTCTTTTCTTCTTTTGTGCTTTGGAACTTACCTTGGCTTTGGTCCAGTTCAGTTTCCAGTGTCTAATTTGAGATTTGCTTTTCTTATGTAGCTTGCTCACCTCCAGCTTAGTGCCTGGATTTTGCCCTCTCAACGAACTGTTCCTAGTTCTTGGCTCTCCGTCCTCACTGGGCAGGCCCACAAACTCCCTTTTGCCATTCTCTGCTTCCCAGTCATAATTTGAAGACTTACAACTTCAACTTAATTTATTTATTTATTTATTTTTTAAAGATTTTATTTATTTATTTGAGAGAGAGACAGTGAGAGAGAGCATGGGTGAGGAGAAGGTCAGAGAGAGAAGCAGACTCCCCATGGAGCTGGGAGCCCGATGTGGGACTCGATCCCGGGACTCCAGGACCGTGACCTGAGCTGAAGGCAGTCGTCCAACCAACTGAACCACCCAGGCGTCCCCAACTTAATTTATTCTTGGTATAATTGTTAAAAATTCTATCTCTTCCTACATCTTATAATTAGCTTAGATGATTTTTAAAGAAATCCTCTAAGAATTATTTTTATGAAGGCCATCTGGTAAAACAAATTAGTCTCCGAGGAATGTTAATCAGACTAATTGCTAATTAAATGTTCTCCTTGATTGTATTAGTTATATATTGGAAAGTGTTTGTGATGTACATTAATTTTTGTGAAGACACTGAGAAAATATATATAGATATATATTTTTTGCCTTCAAGGGAGTAAGCAAATCAGTTTGCATGTATGACATATATATGTGTTGATAGTAAATGATGTGATTTTTCATTTTTCAAATGGATTAGTTGTATTTAGATCAGTTTACTATACAGGATCTTGGAATTTGGGGAGCTAAAACTTATTCTAATCTATTGTTAGTGTCTCAGCTTCATACTTCTTCAAATGGTTTTGCAGATCATAAAGTTTGGGAAATATGTTTTTTATATACAAAACAATAGCCAGTGGGTGAAACTCAATCAAAGATGGCAAATGGGTTTAATTTTATATGCCAGTGAATTGATAGTAATTGCCTTGAGTATGTTGTAGAAAAAGGTTTGGAAGCCAGTATAAGAGGGGAGTATTTATCATGCACACATTATGCCTTCGTTTTTATTAGACTGAGTAATGATTCACAGAAATGGAGCCACAAAGGATAAAAATCATTTTTGCTTAATAATGACAATGTGACTGTCTAAATTAAATACAATTGATTGGAAATCTTTAAAGAAAATCCTAGTTCCATACTGAAATCTCTTTGTCCCAAGAGAGTTAAGTGGAGGAAGGGTTGAAATCCAAAATCTGCTCTCCCCAACCCCTCTAAGCTTTAGTTAATTATTCATTTATGGTAATGAGTGAGCATTTTTAGTCAAAGTAACTCTGGTTTTATGAACTATTTCTTCCTATGGTTTTTGGTTACGTATTTGTAGAGAGTATGGATGACCCTGAAAGCAACTGCAACCCATTTTCCATAAATTTATCTTCTGCTTGGTGGTAGATTGTTTATAATTATAACAATATAATTATATTGTTTATAATTGTATAAAACCTACAGAGTCTTTATTTTGCAATGGCTTCCACCTTGATAACTGAAGCACAAACAAGGTGTGCATACTAGGAATGTGACTGTGAATCCATGAAACATATTTGTAAGAAATGGAATTTAGCATTGAGGAAAAATAATTTTGTTTGAGGAGTCAGATCTAAATTTTAGTTTTACTTCTTTGTTAATGAGCCCTGTGATTGCATGGTCTCCAGTGAGCTTAACTATAAATTCAGAGCTTGGAACTCACTTTTCAACTAGAATAATGCTATGTTTTGACACTGACACTTTGCCATCTTACATTGGTAAATTGCATAATTTGCCTTTGTCCCTCATTGAGCACAAGGGGGCAGTCACTGGCAGATTGCTTCCTTTGTTTCCTTTTGACAAATGGTCTAATTCCTTGGCAGCTTGGATCCTTTATTCCTGATTTTTCTGCCATTACTGACAGATGTATTTGACAGGAACAGTGGCATGTATTAGAATTCCATTCTTAAAAGTAAGGGCTATGAAACTTAAAGGAACAAACATACAGTATCCAACTTTTACAAAAGAAATATATATAATATACTTCATCTATCAATTTTAAAATGGTCAAAACCTTGCAGACCTATGTGATTTTCTTTTCCTTGAAAAAATTATTTATTTCTATAAGGATTAAAAACTATATATAGAAACCCATGAGGATTCTCAATCCATTGAGTCTAAAACTGAACTAATTTTGTCTCTACCAATTGTTGTCTCTTTGCAAATATTTCTTATGATGTCACCATCCAGCCTTTGGCCCAAGCTTTAAACCTATGAGTCATTACCCTTAACCTTTCTTTTCCCACTTCCCTCCATCAACCTGCATTCTATTTAATTGATTCTATAAATCTTGTTGATCCTACTTCATATATATTTTTATCATCTATCCCTTCCTCTCCCATGGTTATTTTTATGATGCTAGTTTTTACTCCTATCTGGACATTGTAGATGTCCCCAGACTGTATCTCCAATTTCTCCTTACATCAAACTCTTTCCTTTAACTTCACCAATCTACACTTGAACAGACAGACCCAAGACTGCAGTGTAGGCCTTGTGCATCCAATTTCTCTGTTATTTCCAGTTTATTCCTTTGCCTTTATTTTAAAAACTACCTAAATAGGATTTAAGAACTTTTTCTGTTTGTGTATGCTTGTGCTGCTTTCCAATATGATCTGAAACAAGATCTATACAGTGAGTTGTACCAATGCTCCAGGAAATAATTTCACCATTGTTGTTGTTTTTTTCAGCTTTATTGAGATATAACGGACAAATAAAATTATAATACATTTGAATTATACAAGTTAGTGATTGGCTATACATATACACTGTGGTAGATATACATATACATTGTGGAAGGTTTCCCATAACCAGGTTAATTAACATATCCATCACCTTACAAACTTACCTTTTCTGTGTGTGTGAGAACATTTACCAACTCTCTTAGCGTGCTTCAGTTATACAGTATAGCAGTAATTATACTCTAGTTGATTCTATAGTATCAGCTATAGTCACCACACTAGAAATTAGATCCTAACAACTTAACATATCTTATAATTGAATATGTGTACCCTTTCTCCCATTTCTCTAACCCCCAACCCCTGGTAACCACCATTTTACTCCGTTTTTTTATGAGTCTGACTTTTTTTTTTTTTTTTAATTTCTCATATAAGTGATACCATGTAGTATTAGTCTTTGTCTGTCTGGCTAATTTCAGTTAGATAATGCCCTCCAGAATTATCCATGTTGCCACAAATAGCAGAATTTCCTTCTTTTTAGAATATATTTTATATATTTCTTTAATATATTATATATAAAATTATTTCTACACATGCTTATATATAATTATATGTATTTTATCTATAATCTCACATGTTCTTTTAAAATACCTATTTAATAATTTTTAAATTATTTATTTAATTTTATTAAATAATTTAATTTTTAAATTATTTGCTTAAAATATTTTCAAATATTTGATTAATTTTTAATCTCACATTTTCTTTATCCACTCATTCATTCTCAGACACAGGTGGCTTCCATACCATGGCTATCATGAACATGCTGCTGTGTACATGAAAGTACAGATATCTTTTCAAGATAATAACTTCATTTTCTTTGAATATATACCCAGGAGTGGAATTGCTGGATCATATGATAGTTCTCTTTTAGATTTCTTGAGGAATCTCCATACTGTTTTCCATAGTGCCTGCACCAGTTTACATTCCCACTGATACTGTACAAGGGTTTCCTTTTCTTTACATCCTTACCAGCATTTGTTATCTCTTAAATTCTTGATAATAAACATCCTAATAGGTTGAAGTGATAGCCTACTGTGGTGTTGATGATTTACATTTCCCTGATGATTAGTGATATTGAACAACTTTTCATTTACCTGTTGTCCATTGGAATGTTTTCTTTGGGAAGATGTCTTTTCAGATTCTTTGCTCATTTTAATTGTGTTATTTACTTATTTGCTATTGAGTTGTGTTAGTTCTTTGTAGATTTTGGATATTAACTCCTTGTTGTATATATGGTTTACAAATATTTCCTCCCATTCCATAGGTTTCCTTTTGTTGTTCATGGTTTTCTTTGCTGTATGGAATCTTTTTAGGTTGATCTAGTCCCACTTACTTGTTTTTACTTTGTGAACAAATAAAAAAAAATAATAATTGCCAAAACCAACATCAGCAGATTTTTCCTTTTGTTTTCTTCTAGGAGTTTGATAAAATCATGTCTTACATTCAATTTTTTGACCATTGTTGAGTTGATTTTTGTTTACCACGTAAGATACTTAGTTTCATTTCTTTGCATGTGGCTATCTAGTTTTTCCAAAACCATTTATCAAAGAGACTGTCCTTTTACCCACTGAATGTTCTTGATTCCTTTTGGGAAATAAATTGAATATATATATATATATATATATATATATATATATAGAGAGAGAGAGAGAGAGAGAGAGAGAGAGAGAGAGATTTATTTCTGGGCTGTCAGTTCAGTTCCATTGGTCTTTGTGGCTTTGTCTGTTGCCAGAGCTATACTATTTTGATTACTATAACTTTGTAATATAGTTTGAAATCAGAGAGTGTGATGCTTCTAGCCTTGGTCTTTCTCAAGATTGTTTTGACTATTTAGGGTCTTTTGTGGTTCCATATGAATTTTGGGATTTTTTTGGTTTCTGTTTATGTAAAAATTCCATTGGAATTTTGAAAGGGATTGCATTGAGTTGGTACATCATTTTGAGTCATATGGACTTTGTAACTATTAATTCTTCAAATCCGTGGGCATGGAATAGTTTTTTATTTATTTGTGTCTTCTTCACCTTCTTTGAAGAATGTCTTATACTTTTCAATGTACAAATCTTTAAACTCCTAGGTAAAATATATTACTATTTTATTCTTTTTTTGATGCTTTATAAATGGGATTGCTTTCTTAATTTCTCTTTCTGATAGTTTGTTGTTAGCATTAAAAAAGCAAGGGGGTTTTTTGTACACTGATTTTGTACCCTACAGTTTATTAAATTTATTTATTAGTTCTAATTTTTTTTGCTTGAGTCTTAGGACTTTCTACCTATAATAAAATAATTGTTATCTGCAAACAGACAGTCTTAGTTCTTCTTTTTTTTTTTTTCAGTTTGAATGGCTTTTATTTATTTTTCTTGTCTGATTGCTCTGGGTAGGACTTCTAGTCTAATGTTGAGTAAAAGTGTCAAGATGGGGAATTTTTGTCTTGTTCCAGACCTTAGAAGAAAAGCTTTCAGCTTTTCACCGTTGAATATGATATACGCTGTGGATTTGTCATTAAAGGCCTTTATTATGTTGAGACACATTCCATCTATACCTAATTTTTGAGAGTTTTTATCATGAATTTTACCAAATGCTTTTTCTGCATCTACTGAGATCACAAGATTTTTGTTTTTGTTTTGTTACTGTGATATATCACATTATTGATTTGATATTGATATATTGAACTATCTTGCATCCCAGAGATAAATCCCATTCATCATGATATATGATACTTTTAATATACCATTGAATTCAGTTTACTGGAATTTTGTCAAGAATTTTGCATTTCGGGGTGCCTGGGTGGCTCAGTCATTAAACATCAGCCTTCAGCTTAGGATATGACCCCGGGGTCCTCAGATCAAGCCCCACATTGGGCTCCCTGCTTGGTGGAAAGCCTGCTTCTTCCTCTCCCACTTCCATTGCTTGTGTTCCTGTTCTTGCTATCTCTCTGTCAAATAAATAAATAAAATATTTTTTAAAAAAAGAATTTTTGCACCCATGATTATCAGAGATATTGGCCTGTCATTTTCTTTTAGTAAGTTTGTGGGGGGATAGCCATGGGAGTGCTCCTGTGCCAATTTAACAACTTCTTTGTAGCGCCAGGGAATTTGTGAATGCAACCCCTGCTGGCTTTCAGCGTTAGGTGATTTGAGCTCTGTCCCTTGGGTGACAGCCTTAAAAGTTGGGATGCTAGATGTGTGGTCCAAATCCTTCGCTCCTTGGGGAGAAGATAGGAGTTGGGCATTTGCTCCTGATTCTAAGGTGCTGTAAGGGGGTGGATTTATGGTGAAAGTGTGTCTCAGCCTTCCCTATCCATTTCAATGTGAATATTTTTTCTGTTGTCTGATATGTAAGAGTCACTCAACTTCTTTCTAGATTTCTCTCAGAAGGAAATGATCCTTATATAGCTGGACTTCGGTGCATCCATGGGAAGAGGGAGTCAGGAACTCCTGTGTTGCCATCTTGGTGATGTCAGCTTTCTATTTTCATTCGTTTAAATCGCTCTAAAATAATGTTAATCAGTGTAATATAAAACTGAAATATTTCTTTAAAAATAGGGATTTGGGGGCTTTGTTTTGTTATTTGCTTAGAAAGACTTCAAGCTTTTATTCCTGTAGGGAAGTACAATTTTCAATATATAATATGCATCAAACATTTAGGTATGACCTGAATTCTTCCTCTTCATGCTCAGTCTTCCATTTTATACAAAATCTTCCCATATTCAAGAACAAGTTTTAGATTTCATCTCCTCTCTAAGACTCCTCATAACACCCCAATTCAGTAATCTTCCTGTGAACCCCTAATGTTCTCTTGTCTCTGTATATATTGGTAGGATAATCCCTGTCTTATGTGAGCTTTTCATATGTATGTCTTGATTTACCAAAAACACTATAAATGTTTTGATGGCACAGACCCTGCCTTTACTTTCTAAGCTCTCAGATTCTCTTAGGTAATTGATAGTCCAGATATCAAATGGTTGAAATTGAAATAACATCCTCCTCAGCCACTATTCTCTTGTGTCATCCATGAGCTGACATTAATCAGGACATTGAATATAACAAAAGAGAGACTAGTGCCTTTAGAAGAGATCATGTTTGTCCTTGGCGTTTTTGAATAAATCTCTCTCTCAAAGTCATTAACCACAACATAGGTAGAAAAGGTGTTGTTGGTCTCCAACAACAATGAGACAATCTATTAGATAAACCCCAGGCTTCAAGACAGAAGGTAATATAGGTTAAGTCTTTTTCTTACACTCTTGAAAATAAGCATCAGATATTGCCTAGTTGAGAGCCTGACTTTGATTACAAAGAGTATTCAAACTGTCTGTACATGAAAAGGCATTCATAAGAATTTCTTCCACAGGAAGACAAGTTAGTTCTTGGTACTTGTTGATAAAAATGTTGGCCTTTCTGTGGTGGCAGCCAATAGTGCAGATAGACATGGATGCTAACTTCAACCTAAAAACCTGACAATAGAAGTCTAAAGGTGTAAGGTTGTGATAAGATAGCTCACCCCACTGGTCCTTGTTGTTGATATTCTGGTTGGCTAAGAATGTATTGCCTCCCTTCTTTTGCCAGGGTTTCATATTTGTACCTTGTAACTCTGAATATTTGACCAAAGTCAATAACATTTGAAGATATAAGAGAAGAAGTTTTCAGTAAAAATTATTTGCAAAGTGGAAATTGCAAAATCGTGCCATGGCTAAGGCTAGAAACACGTCTGTGTTTATCCATGGCTTGTCACATTTGGGCTTCTCTGTCATATTAAGCAATTCCTTTCTGTTTTAAAGTTTGCCTTCTCATTTATGCATTCATTCTCACTTTTATTTGAAGTGACACAGGGGTAGATTTTAAGGCAGCTCTGGGAAGGTAGGTGTTAAATTCTAAACTGATGCTTGGTAACCTCCATGAGGAAATATGCCAGTATTTAACAGATGACTGCTGTGCTGTGGACAGCCATGCCCCAGGAGAGAGGAGGTGTTTTTTTCCAGAATCTAATCAAGCCCTGGCCTGTCTGTGTCCTAACTTATGTAGTGTAATCACTTGTATCATTCCTAGCATGTCTTCCATTAATCAGAGTTCATGCAGGCAACAAGGGAGCAGGGGTTCTATTAATGTGACATATGGTGGCCTTCCCCAAGTTTAGGATATTTTGGAAGAGAGTTTTAGGGTTTGTACCAATCAGACAAGAGCTACTCAGCGACTTAGATTTTAGTAGGCTTTCTCTCAGGGAGTTAATATCTTCCCAATTTCCTTTGTAGTAATTGTGTTTAGGTTCTTGATATGCCCTGTGATGTTTTTATATCCATCACATTCAGATCCAAGCTGCTTGATTTGTTGCTTCATCTTGGCCTCTTTATATCTGCTTCTAGAGAACAAATATGAAAGAGGAAGAAACTACCTTTTCTTAATTGTAAAAGTGATGAATGAGATAAGCCAGCAGGACCATTTTTCATCTTTTCTGGAGATGCTAAAATACATTTAGATTTGTTTTCAGAATAAAATGAGAAAGTTATTTTGGGAAAAAAATGTGATCAGTTTGGTCACTTAAGAAATTTCTTTACAAATACTTACCTTGATAACAGCATTTATCTTTGCTAGTCTCATATAGCAATGTTGTTTACTTTAAAATTGGAATTTTTAATAAGTTCAAATATCCCAGCTCTACACATAACACCGGACATTTATACATATAAAATTGTTAATTTTTTACCTTACTGGATAAGCTGGTATAAAGTACATTTTTTCTGATTTAGACCATTTTAATTTAGGAAATATAAAGACCTCATATTTTTAATTCTAATCAACTTACTGCATTTTCCCTTCTCCTTCCCTCTGCATATATTCTTAAATGTACATTCCCTCACCCATTTTTAAAAGTAAGTAATATGAGATTTAAAAGTAAATCATATGTGATCTTTCACCAATCTTGGAAGAAAATTGTTAGGTTGGAGGAGACTTATCATTTCACTCACATTGGGAAAGTGCCAGGATAGGAAACTAAAAAGATAAGCAAGAAAAAACTGCATCATGACAATGTGGGAGAAGTTTTCCTTTTACTCCATCTCCAAGACCACCACAAGTGGCCCAAGAATGAAGACCAGAAGGCAAGCAGGGACAGGAGAGATGAAGACTACTACACACTTTCAGGTAAGGTAAAGTGGTTCAAATTTTTTGGAGAACAAATTGGAAAAACAGTGAATCTCCAAAATAATGTGATAATAACATGAATTAGACTATAATTCGGTGGATGCTTATATTGTTTTCTACCCAGCCCTCCTCTCAACTTGATACAGGTTGAAGTCCTTTAAAATAATATTTGTTGTGTTTCTATTATTTGTCAGGGCTTATTCTAGGTGCTTGGCAAATATCAGTTAATAAAACACATCCCTGCCCTAAATGTAGTAGTAAATGTAGTAAGTGTAATAAATAACAAAATTACATAGCTTGCTAAAAGGTGATAAGTATAATGGATTTTTTTCTTTTTTTAATGAAGATAAGAAGGATCAGAAGGGCCAAACATTTGGGACTGGGATGGGAAAATCAGTATTTAATAGGGTAGTTAGAATAGTCTTCATTAAGAACATAATATTTGATATTTTTTTTTATTATTTTTAAGATTTTATTTATTTGTTTGACATACAGAGATCACAAGTAGGCAGAGAGATAGGGGGAAGCAGGTTCCCCACTGAGCAGAGACCCTGATGTGGGACTCGATCCCAGGACCCCGGGATCATGACCTGAGCCGAAGGCAGAGGCTTTAATCTACTGAGCCACCCAGGCACCCCTATTTGATAAATTCTTAAAATAAGTGAAGAATTTGCCAAGTAGACACCTTGGGGAAGAGTATTCCATGATGTGGAGCAGTAACTACAGAGACATGTATCAGACCTAGCAGGAGGCCATTGTGGCTGGACTCAGTGAGCCAGAGAGAGGGAGTAGAGGATAAAATTGGAAAGGTAAAGCAGAATCCAATCATGAAGGTCCATGCAGTAATCTTGACTTTTACTCTAAGTGCAACAAAGCAGTTTTAGGATTTTGAGCAGAAGAGATAAACACTATGATTTATGGTTTCAAAGGATCCTTCTGACAATTAATTGAGAATAGATAAGAAGAGACAGAGGGTGTTGGTTAAGAGTTAGGGTTGATCCAGTATCAACCTGATATCAACTTGATCCAGTGATCCAGGTGGCAGAGTGTGGAGAAGGGTTGAAGGGATGTAGATGTAGATGTAGGGTCAGTTCAGTTGGGGAAACAGCAGCCATGATCTGCAGTAGTATTCTAGCTTAGATTGAAGAAGTGGGAGATATTTGGCATCATTAGTGTTGTCTGGAATTCCTATTTAAGCACAAGAGCTATAATCACTGCAGTAGAAATTTAAATCAAAGCAAACAAACATGACCTGGTGGTGTCAAACCACAGCGTGGACAAGGGATGGGTTGTATCATACCCAGGATTCCCTGCCGGCTTTCTGGGCTGGCTGGCCCCGGTCATTTCCTCAACCTTACATTGAAGCCCACATCCTATGCAATTGAATTCTTAGGATGCAATGTAACAGCATGTTATGGCACAGTTTTACCTAAAGATGTTCTTATTTTTGACATAAGCATTATACTTTTAGAAATTTCTTTAAAGGAGAGGCACCTGGGTGTTGGAGTCAGTTAAGTGTCTGACTCCTGGTTTGGGCTCAGATCATGATCTCAGGGTCATGAGGTTGAGCCCTGTGTTGGGGCTTAAGTTTCTCTCTCTCTCTCTCTCCCTCTGCTCCTCCCCACCCCAAATAAATAAATGAATCTTTAAAAAAAAAAAAAAAAAAAAAGAAAATAAATTTCTTTAAAGGAAATTATCCAAAATGCAGGAAAAAATGTGCTCAAAAATATTTATCAAAGTGTGATAGTATATATATATTATATAATGATAATATATCAGAAACAATCCAAATATACACACACAATGACAGACAAATGGTTAAAATGTTATGACATATTTATAAGGTAAAGAACTATGCACCATTAAAAACAATTTTAAATTTCGGAAAATTCTTATGAAATAATGCAAATGAAAGTAGGACACAAAAATAAGAAATGTGGAAGGAAATGCAATAGATCTTAATGGAGTCTATGTGATTATACAGAATGTTTTCCTTTTTGCTTTTTGTGTTTACCCTGTCTCTACCTCCCCTCCCTCCCAAATTATTTTATAATGTCCCTTCTACAATGTACTATTAATGAAAGAAAGATTAGAGAAGGTCCCAATGTCAATCAAGTTCAGAGGCCCCGTGGGCTTGTATGCCTTGGAGATGATATGTCTGCAGTGATTCAGCATGCTGTTTGAAGTCTGGGGCTCCTTATCTGCATATATGCGTTGCTTATTTGGCAGTCAGGTGGGATGTACTTTCCCAGCTAGTTCATCCTAAAAGAAACAGTCCTATCATTTGAAAAGGTTATCATGGAAATGAATATGTGATATTTTAAAACAAAACCTTTCAACGAACTCACATCTTTCTGAGAAATAAATACCTTTCTCCTTCTATTTGGGAGTCTAGCCTCTATGCCAGTGGTTCTCAAAAGTGGGCCTAGAAGCTTCTTAGAGATGCAGATTTTGGGGCCTCACTCCCAGAAATCCACGTTTTAACAAGCCTTCCAAGCGACTCTCAGGCATGCTTACGTTTGACAAGCGCTGTTCTATATCAAATATTCAGAAGCGGCTGAGTTTTTATACTCTAGCAACCCTGGCTGCAGAGGGCTTTTCCGTGGGAACTGATGGAAAATGCAGAATGACTTCACCTGCTCAGAGAGAAAAACGTCTTCACAGATTTGGTGTTGGGCATAGAGGAGACGGCTCCACCGAAGCTAAAGAGCTCGTTTCTCTATCAATGAAAAAAGCAGGGCTGTTTTGTATTTCAAGTTATACCTCTGTCAACCCAAACTGATGATTTAATGATCACAGCAAAGAAAAAAACAAAAACAAAAACAAAAAACAAAAAAAACCCAACCTGCCAGGGAGGTGAGCTAACTCAGGAACCTGCCATCTTGATAGGAGCCGGCAAGTCAATATTGCAGGTGGATTGGAAAACCTCCTTTGCACGTCTGACTAATGGATTAAAGGGAAAAAGTTCAAACAGAGCTGTTAAATCATCCTCTGGGATTTGTTGAGCCATCAGGTTTTATAAGCTCAGAAGGCACCCCAAGTTTAGGGCCAAAAGATGAAATGACTCTTCTCAGCAAGCTTCCTCCTGCTCTGAAATAATTTCACAGGTTGGCTGTCTGTCTTCTGCCCCTGGTTATCTTCTACCTGGGGCTTACATAAGAGCCTCTCCAGGTACTGCTGTCACTTTTTTCTTTTCTTTGAAAATGGGAGCAAAATATTTCACCTCTACTGCTTTATAGGAGCAGAGGATTGTGATGGCTCCTTCATACGAAAAACCAGGCAAGGTTGTTAATATTTAATTATTTAAACCAGATGCAATAACACATAGAATGTGCCTGTAAGTTTGGGACAGGGTTTTGACCTTACTCTTCCACAACTTTCCAAGTGTATTTTAGTTATTTTACAGAAGCTTGTATGAATCACTAATGAAATCTACTTGTTAAAAAATTAAGTGGATTTGTAATATTGAGTTCTTTTTACACAAAGTAATATTTGTCCATTACAGATTTTAGCTTTAATTTTTAAATGTCTGTTATCTTGACCATGATGAGGTCTACTTGGTTGAATTATTAATGAACCACATGCTGACTAAAATTGATGTGATTCTTTTATATATTTAGAGTACAGTCCTCATGCATTTATAATGTACATCAATTTTTTTTGGAAAATACTATCTGTGTGAAAATTTATGATTTTAAAGGAAATAATTAATTTTGAAGAGATGCCTTGGGAATTTTGTCTTAGAAAATTAGAAAAATAACAGAAAATAATTTAGATTCAGGTAATTCATACTCAAACCTCAAAACATAAGCACTAAGCCATTTAAAATTTATTTGGTCCCTTGCTCAAAATAGTATCAGATAGGACCATATTCCCAAAGATGGGAATATTCTTTCAAGACTTCTTCTCATTTTATTGTTAGGAACTTGTTTTGTGAATACTCTTTTCCAAGCTTACTGAGAGCATTAGTTTGCAAATACATATATTCATCCTTACACGTGTGCATATATATAAACACCCACACATACATGCATTCTCATTTTCCTTCTTTGTTTTAAAAAAAACGAGCAAAGCAAAACAAATTTTCCTGTGCTCCTAATTCTCTATATGATTTTTAAAAGTATATTATTCCAGCAATAGCAATTTTAAAATAAATGTCATGGGGGCACTTGGGTGGCTCAGTGGGTTAAGCCTCTGCCTTCGGCTCAGGTCATGGTCTCAGGGTCCTGGGATCAAGCCCCACATCGGGCTCTCTGCGCAGCAGGGAGCTGACTCTCTGCCTGCCTCTCTGCTACTCATGATCCCTCTGTCAAATAAATAAATAAAATCTTTAAAAAAATAAATATAAATAAATGTTATGTCTGCAAACCAAGAAACAAACTCTTAGAACTATAGGAGAACAAACCAATGGCTACCAGAGGGGAGGTGGGTGGGAGGTTGGGTGACATAGGTGCTGGGGATGAAGGAGGCACTTAATGGGACAAGCACTGAGTAATGTATAGAATTATTGAATCACTATACTGTACACTTAAAACTAATGTAACACTTTGCTAACTCTATTGGAATTTAAATAAAACCTTAAAGAAAAAGAAAAAAAATGTTATTTCTGGACCTGAATGAGCATCCTTTTAGTTCCTAGAGAAATCTTACCTCTATAATAGAAGAAAGTTTGAGGTCATATTTAATAGGTAAAAGCAAGAATCTTAATCAGGATGAGTTCAAAATATGAAGAAATGGATTGTGATTGTAGGAATTGGAAAAGATTGAGCTGATTGAGTGGGCTTTCTGTTCAGTGCCTGTGTGTGTGTGTGTGTTTTGTTATTGTTTTAGAGGGAGAGTGAGTGCAGTTGGAGGAGGGGCAGAGGGAGAGGGAGCCAGAATCTTAAGCAGGATCCATGCCCAGTGTGGAGCCTAGTACAGGCTTGATTTCACAACCCTGAGATCATGACCTGAGCCAAAATCAAGAGTCAGGTGCTTAAGTGACTGAGCCACCCAAGCACCCCTCTCTTCAGTGCTGTTGACACCGGGGTCCCATTTTTTGTCTGGGTTAGGACAGTATTTTAAATTTTCTTCTTGTATACAAAACGGGTAAAATTGCATTTGCTGCTAGAGTAATGCATTATTTAACATAGCTGAATAAATCCATTTAAATCATCTGGGAAGTGCATATAATAAAATAATGCTTATGTTCCTTCAGCTTAATCAATCTAAAACTTCTATTTACTCTAGATGTATAATTCCATGTGGCTGGGGGAAGGAAGACTATGCTGTAAAAATTCAGTACAAGTGAAATTTGATGTAGAATGCAAAACAGAGCTTTGAGTTTGGTCCTCACAGGCCAGAATTAAAAATAAAATACACGCAGTGAATTCATGTGATTAATTTATAATTCATTTAGGTGAAAATTAGCATTAAATGTGGAATTCTTAATACAAACATAGAGTATTTATGTTTTACAAGGAAAGAGTGTGTTCCCACATTATACCCTTTGTGGGAGGATATCTGACTTAATAGTGGTAAGGATGATGATTTTATTTTGGTCTTCTGTAGTCAGCTGGTCAGCTCTCCCTTATAGTTGGTTTGGTGTGTGTTTTCTTCTCTCCGTTTGTGTAAAGAAGCCATCCTTCTATGACACCTGTGTGATAGTGAGCATCCTTTTCTTTTGGGGACATATGCTAAGAGCATAGTCTCTGTTGCATAGGAATTAAGGCTACTAGTCCATGAAGGCAGAGGGAGGGGAAGTTACAGACAGGAAGAGGCAGCACTCCAAAAAGGCAACAGAAACTCCGAAGACTGGCTTTAGCCAGGGAGAACTCAAGCCCTGGCTGCTTCTTCTGGGCCCCACTTCTCTTAGGCTAAGATCAAGTTAGAGGTTAGAGGAAGTTAAACCCCATGAGTACATGCTGTTTCGACTTGTAAAATATGGAGGAAATTTTGGATTTTTGGAAGATCTCATGAAGTAGTGTTCTTTCAACTAGGATCAGACGCCTGGGTGGCTCAGTTGGTTGGACGACTGCCTTCAGCTCCGGTCATGATCCCGGAGTCCTGGGATCGAGTCCCACATCGGGCTCCCAGCTCCATGGGGAGTCTGCTTCGCTCTCTGACCTTCTCCTCGCTCGTGCTCTCTCTCAAATAAATAAATAAAATCTTAAAAAAAAAAAAAAAAAAAGCTATTCACATAGAGCAAAGGTTCCTGAAGTGTGGTTCTCAGACCGGCATCAAACTGGAACTTCTTAGAAATGCAAACTCTCAGGCCTCACTCCAGAGGAGCTGAATGACGAACTTTAAGGGTGAGGCCCAGCAATCTGTTTTTTTTCTTTGTTTGTTTTTTAAAAATTTTTATTTATTTGTTTGTTTTATTATGCTCATGCTGTATTTTCATAAACCTTTCAGGTGATTCTAATACATGTGTGAGTTTGAAAATCTTTGGCCTTTATAGAGAGAGTCTTTTACCTCTTTTCTGCCCTAGAGCATTTAGACTTCATCTCTGTTTCCTCTCTCCCCTTCTCTGCCAATGGGGATTATTTCCTAGGCAGATCAGTGTTTTAGTCAGCTTAGATTTTGGGGATGCAGAATTGACAGGAGGAGGGAGATCAGATCACAATTTAGAGGGGAATTTTCCAGGAGATTGATCAGTGCTGGCAGATGAGGATTACTATGTGGGGAATGGACATGTCCCTGTAGAGTCTGAAGTTTGCTCTGGGTTTGAATCCCAGCTCTGCCATTTATATGATACATGATTTTGGCCCACTTATTTGGCATTGCTAGGACTCACTTCCTCATCCGTAAAATGGAGATAAAACAGCAGAAGTTACTACAAGGGTTATTGAAAGGATTCAATTAGTTAATTTATATGGGAGCACAGAACAGTGCTCAGTGTGCATTAGCCACCGTTGCTGTATGCAGTATATTTTCTTCATGGTATTGAGAAAAAATAAGCAAAGAATCTCAGTGACTTAAAAAAAATTTTTTTTTTGATTGCTGGATTCATTGCTTTGTTTAAAAAAAAAAAAAAAGACTTTTTTTGAGACTGGACCATAGCTTCAAGAGGGTTTTATAAAGAATATATGTTTCTAATTAGAGCAATGTTAAAAGGCAAGTCCAAGACAAATGAAATGTCTCACTGTTACAGAGCTGTTGTGGGTTTTCAGTTAAGATATCATTCTCTCTGCTGCAAATCTCTGAAAAGTTCTCAAAATAGGCACACGAGTTCTTTGTCCCCAGTTCCCTCATTAACTAACTCTGAACTTCTTGCCTTTGAAAACATGATTGCTTCAGCTCTTGATTGAATATCCAGTGGAGAGTTCTGTAATAACTCTATACTTTTTTTTTTTTCCTCTGCTATCTTGTAAAGTTCCATTGGTCAATAAGGAGACCATTTTGACTCACCAAAATAGACTTTTGTTTCTGATCCTTTTCTGTATTATGGCAAAATAGTAAAAGATATGTGGAGTAGTGGAAACAGCAAGGTGTTTGGAGCTGGGGACATGGTTCTGATTGTACTTCTAATTAGCTTTTGACTCAGGAAAGTCATTTATGCTCTTGGATCAATTTTCCCACTTAGATCAGTTTTTCAACTGGGATAATAGTGCCTCCTCCCAGGGATGATGAGAAAATCAGATACAGGGGGAAAAGTGAATGCTTTCTAAGCTGTAAAGTGCCATTCAAATTTTAGTTATTAAGGGGCGCCTGGGTGGCTCAGCGGGTTAAGCCGCTGCCTTCGGCTCAGGTCATGAACTCGGAGTCCTTGGATCGAGCCCTGCATCGGGCTCTCTGCTCAGCAGGGAGCCTGCTTCCTCCTCTCTCTCTGCCTGCCTCTCTGCCTGCTTGTGATCTCTCTCAATAAATCTCTCTCAAATAAATAAATAAAATCTTTAAAAAAAAAAACAAAACAAATTTTAGTTATTAAAAGCTAATGACAGCATTCACCGAGTGCTCATGCAGAGCTGGGCACCCTGAAAACCCTTATAGATGCATATCTGTATTAACATATGCATTATTGCCTTGCATTTAGTGATCAATGTATTGAACTTGGGTAACTAGTAAATAAAACTTCAGAAAGTCATTTTCTTAATGTTTAAATCATGATTAGAAATATTTTCAACTTTTGACTTAAAATGAAAGAAACACTCTGAAACAGATTGACCTAAGCAATAAGGAAATTTATTGTCTCCCATAACGTGAAGTCTAGAGGAACAACAGACTCCATTGTGTCCCTGGCCATACACTTCTAATCTTTACCTTTTATGACCAGTTTCATAGGAAGCTCCCTGTGTAATAGATTTCTAAGGCTCGGGGGAGGACCTCAGTGGTTAAAGAGTCCAAAACTATCATGGTGAGGAAAATCAGAAAAAAAGTATCTCATGAAGAGATGGAGTCCTTCATGTGCCATTGCTGTTTTTTTTTTTTCAATTCAAAAGGCAACATTCTATAGACATGCTGTAATTGGATAATTCCGAGTTATATTTCTTACCACACATTACATACCAACACATTTGTACCTCTGTCGTAGAGATAGTCTTGTTTGTCTTCTGTCTGTTAAGATACAGGTGGGCTATTTTGCTAAAGATACAGGTGGGCTATTAATCCTGTTCCTTAGGGAAGGGATTTTATTTTATTTATTTTATTTTATTTTATTGCGTGGTTTTAATTCTGTGTTTTTATCTTATTATTATTTTTTTAAAGATCTGGTTGTGGTTGCGCAGAGGGCGAGAATCTCCAAGCATACTCCCCACCCATAGCCATGAGATCACGACCTGAGTTCAAACCAAGAGTCCCACACTGAACCGACTAAGCCCTAATTTTAATCTGTGTTTTTAAAACTGTATACTAAAGATATGCTCCTACTAAGGCGTGTAAATAATGAATACAGTAGCAATGCAAAGATGGCATGCCAGACAATTTGCTATAAGGGGATTTCTGGCTGTAGTAATGATTTATTCCAGATACCCTACTTTATAATTTTCTTAAGGAATACGAAGGCATTCTCTTTTCTCAAATTTTCTTCATGTAGTAATAATAACATAAAAACATTTGTGAGGTGAAAATGAGGCTCTTGAGTCAGTCACTAGTATGACTATTTATTAATGCTAAGCCTGAAAACCCAAGACAGTTATGGGTATAGCAGGTCCAATCTTGGATGCCACTCCCTCTGCTCACCATTCTTCCAGCCCAGCTGGTCCTGCCTAGAACATTGGTGTTACACTTTCTGGTCTCCACATCTTAGCTTACTGTGCTCCCCTCACTTAGAAAGCCTTCTTTTAGTGACCCCACCTATCTGTTCCCCACCCTTGCACCCATCCTGCTGCCATATTGTTTTTTTCTTTTCAGTCTTCTTCAGATAAGCCCGGGCCAGCCAAAGATGCAAGATCTAGTTCTGCGCCAATGCACCCCCGTCCTTTTTTTTTTTTTTTTTTTTTTTTGCATTTATTGCATGCTTGTTGAGCACATCTCCTCTTGTAAAATGAAATGAGACCTTGTTTATTTAATGGTTTCAATCAACCCTCCATACCTAGATTGCAAGGACTTTGAGAGCAAGGCCTCATCTCTTGTAAGTCATTCCCTCCACACCCAGTTCTGTGCCCTGGATGGAGAAGTTTCGTGGATGCTTAATAAACTTTTTTTTCTTTTTTCTTTTTTCTTTTCTTTTCTTTTCTGTGTGTGTATGTGTGTGTGATTTAGAATCTGATAGTGCAAAAATTTTAGACTAAGAAGACGATTTTCGTTAATTTAAGTGAAAATTACAAACCAGGACTAATGATAAATTTCTAATAACAACGAAAAATATGTGTTATTGTTTGTTTGCTGTAAATCTGTTCCTTTTAAGGCCTTTCACAGAGATTAGGTTGTTTTATGTTATCTCTTTGACCCATATTCTGCTTCACCTCTCCTCTCTCTCTGTGTCACCTGCACATGGGAAAAGGAGAGGGAGAGGATTTTTTTCTATTTTCTATTTTTGTTTGTTTGTTTTAATGGAGCTTTCTCCAGGTTTATATGTGTTTATATATTTTTCTTGGTAGAATTTCTGATTAGAATTCAGTGACATTTCAGAAGTCTTGCCTCTTCAAAATTAAGCCATTACTGAGGTGCCTGGGTGCTCGGTCAGTTAAGCGTCTGCTTTTGGGTCAGGTCATGATTTCAGGGATCAAGCCCTACGTCAGGCTTCCTGCTCAGCAGGGAGTCTGCTTCTCCCTCTATCCCCCCTCCTCCCCCGCCACGCTCTCTCTCTCTCTCTCTCTCAAATAAATAAAATAAAATAATTAAGCCGTAACCTCTGTGCATTCTGGATGGATCTGCATAAACTCTGAGTCTCTGCCTGAGCCCACACGGTCAGCTGCCAGGGTGATACTCACTTCCAGCCTGACTCTGTCCTGCACATTCAACCTCTCCTTTTAACTTGGCAGTGCTGACGTTGAGAGTTGATTTTCAACAGTTTTTTGTTTTTTTTATTTTGAGAGCTCCCCAGCACATGCGGGGTGGGGTTGTGTGTGAGAGTGTATGGGCTTGCCCATTACCAAGTCCGTAATTAACCACCTTGAGAGAACTTAAGGAACTAAACAAAACTATGAGAATATGATTGAACATAGGTCTAGTTTTCTCCTTGTCTTCAATTTAGTTTCCTCACTTTTTTTCATCTTTCTGAAACATCCATAACATTTTTGACCCAGGACTTGAGTCCCTCAGCCATCCCTATCAGTATTCTACAGTTTTGAATTTAGGAGGTCATAAAGCCATTAGATAATACCAAAGACTCCTCAGTGGCTTTGAAGTGCTTTCCAAAATATACTAAGAGCCCTTTCTCTGTCAGATTAGATACTTATCCCACCAGATTTTATTTCTGCTTACCTGACTCTCTCCTTTCTTTTCCTCTCTACACAGTCACAAAACCTAATTAAGCCATAATATTACAGTATAATTTTTATTCTACCCATTACGAGTTAAAAGGCATTGCTTAAAATACCCTATCTTCTATTAATTAATTCAAATTTCCCCATCCAGCTCTTCAGCCATGTTTTACCTTCATATGCCAATGAGTTTCAGTCCCAGAGGATATAGCCAAATCTTTTAAGGTCTGCTGCTAGCTCCATCCCTGAAACCTTCACTTCAGCTGTGCTCTGCTGCTATGGCTGAATCACCAACAGTCCTTTGTAAAAGGCTGGGGGTGAGTGGGGTGTTTCACCTTAGTTTTGGTTTTCTGATCAAACCCAGAGGAGCTTGTGAGAACTAGCAGCCCAGGTTCAAGGTGGTGATGAAAACAGCTGACACTTATCAAAGACTTAATTTGTTACTTCCTTTAATTCGCACAACTCCATGAGGTAGCATTCTTATTCCCCTTTTGCAGGTGAGAAAATAGAGGCATAGAGAGTTTAAGTTATTTGCCTGAAATCTGTTAGTACACAATGGAGCCTGAATTATGGGCGAAAAGGATCAACTTCCCCAATTTCAATTCTTAATCACTCTGCCAAATGGAGTTTATACAAGTATGCCCACCTCCTTTTTTTTTTTTTCAAACTCTGTAAACACAGCATATGATTCATTTTAAAGTATGATTCTAAATTTTCAGTTTACAAGAACAATGTTCACAATTTAGATGATACTGTCTGGAATGGTACATTCTGTATATTTGGAACATTTCATCCTGCCGTCTCTGAAGCTTGTTAATATCAACAACAGGCATTACTGGCTCCTTCACATAAGCTCATTTAATCTATTATAGCTTGCCAGTAGCAAATATGACATTAGTAGGAAAGATATTATAGTAAGGAATATTCACTGTGTTTTGAACTCGAAGTATTTAAGTGTGTATATATATTATAATATATATATATAACAAAAGTGTGTATATATACATTGTATAATGTGTGTATATATATACATTTACATGTAGAAATACTTTTCACAGACATTTTCAGTTATTAATTTACTTAGTATATAGTGATAATATAGTTTCTTCTATAACAAGTGAGGTGTTGGATTGTGTGTATCCCATTGTTCAGGTTATGTTTTTAAAATAATTTGGCAGAGATGAAAGTATTGGCAGGTGGGTTGCAGCTTTGGCAATTTTCACTCTAAGAAATCAATCGACAAAGCACCAAACAGCAAAATATATTACTCATTGGCTGGTAAGATAAGCCCCAGAGGCTGTTGATCATCCTGGAGGCTGGCTGCTTGCCTACTGTAGGGCAGATGGAGGAACTGGCTACAAAATCATTTCTAGCACTTGAAACCCAGCATGACTGGGGATGCTGAACATGGCTGGAAAAATAGTTCTGTAGTAACTTATCTTGTACTTATCAGTGAATTTACATAGCCCAAGAGAGATCTGTTCTGTTAAGATGACTTCTGAATGCATCAAACTCATGTTTCTAGGCCCACTACTAACACTATGATTATTGGATATTATTTGAACCAGTCCTTATTTATGGAACACAGAAAAACTAATTAGAAATATTTATTTCTGATTTAAGATTATTCATTATAGCTTTGCTGGCAATGCTGAAGGTGAGGGTACATCTACCTATCCCGCTATTATTTGGCCTAATTTTATGATCCTCCTCCACTCCCCACAAAAACAATACGTCTTGTCATCTCTCTCTTCCTTTACAGGGTAGTTTTAATAATGTGGTGGTGAGTGGATTATAGACCAACATTTTCTAGTCTTATAGCTATAGAGGAAAATGAGTTATGTAGGGAAGCTAGCGTGGCCTCATCAGCTCCCATTATCTCAGTAAAATAACCAGAATACAAAGTTAGGTTCTTTTCTTTTCTTTTTTTTTTTAAATATAGGCCCTCAAATTTGCTTTTTCCTCTTTGTCAACTTTTCTTTTTACCTCTTTTTATTTCCTTTGGATAAACTCAACTCACGTTGTTATACTGAATTTTGATGAGTTTACAGCAATACTCTGCTTAGGTTTCCTGAATTCAGGGCTCTGGCAGAGATGAATTAACAGCAGAAGATGACTTGCTGAACAGGAGATAGCAAAAATGGAGTCAAGTGTTTTGGAGCTCTTTCCTCCAGACTAACCCATCCTTGTCTTACAACACAACACACATTTCTAGACTTTGGCTTTTCATACCCTTCCAATCAAGTGTCTTTCTCCCCTGATCAGTGCTGAATAAAAACTACAAATCTTTTTTCTCTAAGTACTCACCTTCTGCACACATGCTTTTTTCCCCCCCCTCCATGCTTACTATTCTCCTCCTATCCACATGTATTTTGTCAAAATGCAGTGAACTTTTGTTTGTTTGTTTTGCTTTTTTTTTTTTTTTAGATTTCCTTTCCATGAAATTATAATCATGTTATATTCCTACCTTGCTGAAAAACATACCAAAATTATTTTGAGTAGTGAGTTGGCAATAATTACAAATTCTTGAATTATTAACTTATAACATATGGGCTTCTTCTATAGATGCCTAATATTCTATATCATCACGTTTTGGAGCGGGTAGGGGCTGCTTTTTTCATTTTAGCAATGACTCATGAAGGGACAATGTCTTCCACTCATTGCACAAAACATCCCCACATCCATACTCAGGTCCTTTGGATTTCCTTTGGGACATTACATAGTTAGGAGAGTATTGACAAGTAATCTGCATGTTTTGAATATATGACTTACTCTCTGGTAGCTTTTAAAATTTTAATATTACTCACTAAATATTTAAACAATCTTATCCATATAGACACCATCATTAATTCACATTATATTAAATAGTAACTTTTGAAAATCCAAAAACTTTTACCAAGGTTGTATTATACTATCTAATATTTACTTAAATATGGTGTGATTCTGATGAGTCCAAGACCACTCCATGAAAAAATATATTTAGGTGCAACCAAGGGATGAATGTAAGGTATTTCCTTGAATGGTTTATACACCTGGGCTTCAATATCTATCTACAAAGCATTGCCTTGAAGTCATCTTTGAAGAACACTTCTGTTTAATAGTGGCTTCGACATTCATTAACAAAAATGTTGGCAAAAAAATCTAGAAGATGAAGTGAGGGCTTATTCACTTTACAAAAACATTTCTTAAATACACAAAAACATCCCCTCTGAAACTCTTTATATTTTCGGTCCCTCTAATATTGATTGGTAAATAATTCCCAAGGAAAAGGGAACAAAGGAAGGAGAAAAAAAGTAGATACATTTAGAATTAAGGCATTAAGAGAGATTGACAGTTTGATATGCCTCTAACCTAAAGGTAAAAAGTCCATTACATTATAATGTAAATCAATAGAAACATGTCATATAATTTATAAAGTGATGGTATACCTACAGCCTTTTAGAAATACATTTTTCATGCTGATGAAAGCCAGTTGCACACTTATAAAGACGGGCATATGACCACCAGAATTCAGAGCAGAGTTTCTTAATTGAGGGTTTGGGCACTCTAAGGACCTCACATTGTCAATGGCTATGGTCCCTCAGATGGGTGCTGGCTTGGAGGTGATGGGGAAGGCAGTGATGGCAGTAGGAATGGAATCCCCAGGGAGCCGTCAGCATCCCTATAGGAGGAACTTGAGTCCCAAAGAACCTTTGGATGGACATCAACAAATCTATGAAAACCTCAAAATCATGGTCAGAATTCCATGTGATGGGATAAGCCAATAAGCATATCTGGTCTTTCCCCTCGGTTAGGGAAGGTCTTTCATTAACTTCCGTTAGATGACAGCCAAAGATACCTAACTGAGTTGTAAACAGCAGAGGAACTAAATCACTTTAACATAATAGAAATGTGACTTTGCACATTAAAGGAATTAATGAGACAGCAAGAAAATAGTGGAGAGAGAGGGAAGTTTTTGGAGGGGTGAACTTTATTCGTGGTAAAGGAATAGACATGACCTCATTTGGACATACTTTCCATCACCCACCCACCCACCTTGATATATCTGTATGATGAGGGGAGGGCTCTTGCTTTAATATTGCCTTTTCTCCTTGAAATTTCTACCACATCATTTTCCATCTCCCTCTTGTTTCTTCACCTACACTTTTGGTGTTTTGCTACTGACCTCCCTTGGAGGGATGTTGTAAGGCTTAAATAATTAATGATTATGAAGTGCTTTGGAAAGAAAAAGTATTGCTTTGGTACTAACTCAGACGTGCCTAGGAATTATAGCATGTACAATATAAAATAAAAGGCATGTTATCAGAATTCCTTATGGGGCCCTGGATCAGCCAGTCCTCCCACTCACATCAGTGTGAATTAGGGCCACAGACTCGAAAGCACATCTAATGCTGCTTGGCTTGTGCATGCTTCTGTTACAACATTATTTTGACATTTTGTGTGTTCATTTGTTGGGCGAGTCTAAACCCTTTTGTAACCAAAGGAAACCAAAGTGCCTTCTATAAGCATTTTCCAAAGATGGTGTCAACTTGATTGGGGATGAAAAATTGATCTACTGAATAAAAATGTTGGAGTAGCATGTTTATTTTACTTGTTTGTCCAGACATAAATAGGGCAATGATTCAGGGGAAGTCTTTATTAGAACACACTATTTATCTAATACTTGGGCAATCGGTGATATTGTCTCTCTCCTCCCTTCTTTTTCTTTCTCTCTCTCTCTTTATCAAATCTAACACTAACCCACCTCTACCTCCAGTATCTCATATAAGAAAACAATATAAGAGACCAGTGGAAGTACATTGGTCTATCTAGTTAATGCTAGGATTAAGACTAGAATCCAAGCATCTGGTCTCCTGACCCAGTATGTATCTGAGGGTTCTTTAGTCATTTCTAAGAATCCTAAGTGACTTTATCAAAGATTTATTCTTCCTAAAAGGACCTGAGCTTTCCGTTCAAAGATCCCAGGATAATAGTTATTCCTAAAGCTGACTGGCCATGCATTTGGAGTGTAAGGGAGATCAACTGTAACATCTGTCATGTCTCCAAACTCTAAGATTGATTTCTGTGCTCTTCTTCCCTTCCAGTCTATATATCCCCTTCAAATAGGACTTTAACTGATAGACCAAGGTGGGTACATTAGTAACTACTTTCCTTCCCATTCATTTTCTTTATCTCAATGTAGAAAAGTATGGAAAGGAGACTGGGAGCATCCATCTAAATAAGCTCATGGAGTTTCAGTTTCCTAAGAATGCACAGTTCAAACAAGGTTCTTCTAGACTGAATTACTCGGATGGTGGCAGAAGTTCTCCATTTTACACTCCAAGTACAGGTCCAGACTCAGTGATGAACACCTGAGTATAATTCTCCATCCTTTTCTTTCTCCTTCTACACAGCTGCTAGCCTCTTCTTCCCACTTCAGATACTCCTAACTCTAATCTTTTACAATTTTTGCCCTCTTCTTCTTGATACCTCCCAGTCTATATACTCTACAGATTGGATCAGCCCAACCGAGAAAGCACAGGTGGGCTAAAGATAGGAATGGGCTAACGATAGGAATAAACATGACACGGTTTGTATGCACAGTTCTAGATGGTTGGGAGGGCCAGAAGAAGATCTCCTATGCTTCAGGTTTGGGAACAAATAAACTCTATCACTATTAGAAGATTTTAAATGGAGGGATCTGGGATTTCGTTGCTCAGATGTGGCTGCATCAGGGACCAATTTGGCCTAAGCACTGAGTCTCAGTTTGTTTTCTGTAGAAACCTTTTTATTTTATTTTTTTTTTAATTCTTTCAGAGAACATCAGCCTTGAAAACCAGACTCCCAAAGGACTGATTCTGAATATGCCTGTCAGTTTATTTGGCTGTGATGTGACTAATCTAGTTTTGCAGATGCAATAGCCCTGTCTATTACCTTTTCTTGGTGTGAAGAAGCCCGAGAGGTAGAATTAGTGACTAGAAAATTGGTAACCATAGAAAAAGAATTGGAATGTTTAGTGAGCTATTTAATCTGACCTGTAATGGGGCCTAGAAAATCATTCCTATTCCTCTATGATGATCTCCTTATAATTAACTGTACCATTGTGTGTCTATTTCATTCAATCAATATAAATTCTACAAGATGTTTCTACAATGTGCCAGTCACAGTCTTGTAGGTTCCTGTATTTATCAGTGAGTGAAATAGACAATGATTCCCTGCCTGTAATTATCTATATCCTTCAGCTCATGCTTTAAACCTATTAAAATGTTAGTTCCATTAGGGATAGGATCAACATAATTCAATGCACATTGTCTAGTTGCATGGATGAGTGCAACTGACTCCTCTTGGCCAAATCCTTGCCCTTTGACATTTCACTTTCAGCCTCTTAGATCTGTGCCATCCAACAGAACTTTCAGTGCTGGTGCAAGTATTCTATGTGCTGTCTAATACGATAGCCACTAGACACGTGTGGCACTGAGAACTTAAAATGCGGCTAGTGCAAATAAGAAGTTGAATTGTTAATTTTACTTAACTTTAATTAATTTAAGTTTAAATTTCAGTAGCTGCACAGGGCTAGTGGCCACTGCCTCTGTAAATAAAGACTGCTACTGTGTTGGCAGGGGGCTGCTCAGGAAGTAATAATGGGCCATTTGGGATGTCCAGGGACACAGAAATCAGACTGTTCACAGGTCAAATGTCAGGTGATAGAAAGGTACATCGCCAGGCAGTGAGAGTTTGATTCCTGGAGATGATGTCAACAGGTAGCCACTTACATGAATATTTCCTACTTAGGTCTTCAAGAGCTCCTAATAAAGAGATTTCACCTGGGGGGGGGGGATCTGACAAGAGCTGTATGTAGTATGTGACCAGGGTTCATGAGGTCTGGGCTAAAGTAGAAATCTGAAGAGTAAGAAAGCAGAAGTACTATTTCTGGGAGGGCTGTTGAGAGGCAGATAAGACCCTAGTCTTTGAGAAAGTATGACATTGGACTGGATTTTGAACCTAGCATTCCAATATAGGCAGCTACTCAATGACTAGGGTTGGGGAGAAAAGAGACAGACTTCCAGATAAACAAACTTATTCTCAAAATCACACAGGGAACAGCAGCAAAGTTCCATGCTCTTGAGTCCAATGAACTAACCTAGCCCCTTCCATTCTTGCATGGAGCTTGCTGGGCTGGGAAGTAGAGTATATTGTTCCATCTGTTTCCAGGGAAGAAATGGGGGTGGGGGGTGGTAGCTAAAGGATCTGTTTGCTTTCTTAGAGATTTGGTGTGTCTCCTTGAGGGTATTTAGAGGGAAGAAATCATCTGTTGGAAAGCTCTTCAATGTAAATGCATTATAAATCCTGTCTAGGAGGCTTATACTAACAGTGGTTAATTCTTCCTATTTATGATGATTCTTAAGCTTTAGGTCCATGACACCAACCAGAGTGAAGCCTGGCAGGGAAGGAATACTGTGGCATGCTGAGTCAGGAAAATCTCCCGGGCATAAATTTAGTCTGAAATCCCTGGGGCAGTGACCAACATTCAAAGCAAAAGAAGCAGCAAGGCACACAGCCAGGTGCTAGAGAGAAAAGCAAGGATCTGGGTTAGGAGAACCCTAATAAATTAATCTCAGCTTTTTGCTTGCCACAGTGACAAGTTTTTGTTGGAGTCATTTTGTGCAAGGTGACTATGTCCTGGGTCATTTTAAAGCTCTTTCAAGGCCACAGGTAATTTGGAACTTGCAGATCCCTACATACTTGAAATAATTTCTCAAACATAACTTGGCTTAAATGTATTCTTGTTCTGACTGTGCTCTTTATATAGCCTCACTGATCAAGACATTTAACTTCCCTTAACTTGAGTAACTACACATGTCAAAAGATTCAACTGGAGCATATGAGGTCCAAGCTATTTTTTTTTTTTCTGAATAAAAAAATATCTACTCTGGTTTTTACTTGTTAGAGTTGAAAAGATAGGCACTTTTAATTTATTTTATAGGACAGCAGTTTACCACTTGGGTTGGTGCAGGAGAAGAGGTACCGAAGTCTCAGAAAAGTGGTTATATTTACATACACCCTATTCAGGACTGTATAAATTATACTGAGAAAACTTTAAATGCAAGCCACCTAGTGAATGCTTGACTCCATTTTCTCATGGTACACATGGTCACTTCTTTTTAAGTGATGATCATCATACTTAAAACTATAACCCTTCCCTCATGCACTGGCATTCTTTGCCTCTCCTCTGTTTTGTTTTTTCCTCCCCAGTCCCAGTCATTTCTAATTATTATAAAATTCACCTATTTATTTTGTTTATTGTCTTCTCACTCTCCATACAAGAAGGTGTTTTGGTTTTGTTTTGTTTTCTCAGTAGTCTACTTACATAAATTTCTTCTGGCACACAGCAGGCACTCAATAAATATACCTGGAAAGAAAGAAAGAATGAATGAATGAATATTCTTAGCTGGTAGGGATACACAGTATACAAACTCTAAGACATGAACCTTATAGATGGAATCTTCTTTGAGAATTTATCAAGATTTTCCCAGAGCATAAGGCGAAGACCAATATGTATTCAACCAGCCCTTTTCTTTTTCTTCCTTGACATACAACGAGAATACATTTCCATCCACCCTTGCATTAAATGATGCTAGGTGATAGAGATCTGTCCGGTGAAACATGGGTAGAAACAATGTGTTCTTCTTCCAGGTCTGGCCATAATGACCTGCTTTTGTGGTCCCCCATGCACCTGTCCTCTTCCCTCAGGCTTGAATAAAGCTAATCCCTGGGGCATCCTTAGAATTCTCTTTTGAAGGTGGCTGAGGGCATAAGAAAGATGATTCTGATTCCCTGAAGAGAGCCACTAATCTGGGAACCCTTCTGTCCCAAACACATACAATTGATTTTAACATGAGCATTTTTGTAACAATATGAGAAGCAAACTTGTCTGTATTAAACCACTGAGATTTGGGGTTTAATCTGTTATAGCAGCAGTTAGAGTTTCCTTAACCATGAGTGTGAGATTTTTATGTTTATTATAAAAGAAGGACTCACATTTTAAAAGAAGAAACATTGCTACAGAATGTGATTTTGTTGCTGAAACAATTTCAGTGCCTCTCATTAGAGTCCACTGTGTCAATTTAAGGAGGGGGGAGGGAAATAGCAACTTAAAAATACAGAGAGAAACAATCTTTCTTCTGCTTTTTCTTATCAGTTAACTGACATGTTTTCTTTCTTTTTCAGTTAATGGATTACTTTCCTTCATGGGAGGGAAACACTGGGCTCTGGAGAATTTTATCACACACCCAGTTTTTTTGTTTTGTTTTGTTTTGTTTTGTTTTGTTTTTAAGTTAGCCTTTACATTTCTTCCAGAAACCACCCAATGTGTTGTGTTTTAGAAACATTCTAAATTAAGTAGATGTTTGTGTCAACCCATTCAGTCTAATAGTGCTCCTATGAAAGAACCAAGAAACATCATCTTTTTTTAAGTTCATTTGCTGAAATTTTTCTCATTTTTATTTGCTGCGGTTTTTCATGTTTCTCTTTCATGACTGGAGTGTAACTTATGGGTCATATGCCATTAACTAAATAAGCTGGCACACTGGTTTTGTGGGGACACTAATCTTTTCCAGTTTCTCTCTCCCATTAATATTGGAATTTGTATTACAAGCAATGTCTTTCTTGGAACGAGCATTAAGAACAATCATGGTCAAATAATGAGTTTTAATTATAGTGGATGAAATGGTCAAAGTGGAAAAGCTTTCTAAGAATTTGTGTTCTTTTGCTGGGCATTCCTTTGGGACCCCATCTTGGCTAGAACTGGACATTATCTGGCAATGTCCATTCAATGTCCACTGCCATCCTCCACCATCTCGCAGTGCACTGGGGTTTTCTCTTCCAGAAATTGGAAGTGAGTTAAACCATACATTATAAGAGTTTCAGCATGGATTTTTTTAGGAGTACACACAAGAAACGTCTAATGAAACTGGTTAACTTGGAGATTTAGTTAGCAGACAGAGTAAAAAGAGGATACATTTCAGCTTCCAGAAGCTTGACACTCCTCTCTTTTGGCAAATGTTTCTACGTCGATGTAGCTTTGGCTGCTGGTTTTCAATATGGCTGCAATGATTATAATACTGAGGTTGTCAGTGGTCACCCTGCAACATTTTACTTACACAGGCTACTTACACGGGCTACAGGCTCAGGTAAAAATAATAATGATTAAATGTATTCATATTAGACTTTTGATGGTGATTTTTTTTTTCAATTGCAAATGTGCTTCCCTAAATAGAGTCAACTTTTAGTTCTTACCTGGATGAAGGTAAATGGGAGGAAGTAATGAGTGGAAGGAGAAAGCCAGCTTGATATTAAATATTCCTATAACCTTTAATCACACATGCAAATTGGTGTTTACTCAGATGGGGAATTCAAAATTCTTGATCTCACACAGGATCACATATCAGGATTTGAGTACTATGCAGATTAATCTGAATATGTATTCACCAAAATTTATTCAGTTGTACATTATACAGAAACTTTCATTTTAAATCTCCATGTGCATGTGGACAGCATTCTCACATTGTAAGTCAAAAAACTGGCATTCTAGGACTTTCTAAATAGTATTCATTGAAACAAGATAAACTTGTTACAGGTTCTTGATATTATGCAGAAATCAATGTGAACAATAGTTGAGATTTGTCCTTTTAACAATTTAACTAGTAACTTAATTTTCCCCCATCCACTCCATGCATTGATCCCCATGGATTTATAATAACAGCAATAAAAAAAAATCTCATCTTTTTATGACTGTGACACTAGAATAATAAAAGGAATTTCACCTGTAAGTATTTTGGTCAGTATTATTCTGGAAGGTGTTACCAGGAGTGATTTTGCTATTTGGAGTAAGGACCATTCAAAACAATTTTTTGCTTCTAATTAATTCTAAACATTCATCAGGCTCTCTGACTATTACTTTCCAAAGAAATGTGAAGTGGCAGGTACAGGGGAGATGGCATTAAATTGGGGTTGTGATCTTTTCCAATTACACTATGACACAAGAGGGGCACATGGACACCCCTGGATCTCAAATGCTATTTGTTGTCATAGGCCAGGCAGTACAGAGGGGAAGAGCTAGTTTTGGAACCGATACACTGGAGTTTGAATCCCATGTTGGTACTTGCTAGCTGCATAACTGTGAGTGAATTATTTAACTTCTATGACTTTTATTTCATTTGTATTTATGACAAAAAAGATTATTTATTTTACCAGACTGATGTGGGAATTAAATGAAATAACATGACATCTGTATAAGTCATACTGAGTAGTAAATATATCATCTTGAGTAGTAACGAGTTAACCAAAAAGAAGATTTTACCTTTGGCTCTTGGGGGTGTGGTGGGGTGTCACTCTTGTTTGCTTTGGAGACTTGGGCTAGCCAGAAAGCAACAATATGACTGAGGGCACAGGTTGGCCATGCCCATATAATCTTGGGGTGGCACTGGCCACATCTCAATTTTTAGGAGGAAACTGAACATGCCAGACAGTCCACCCATGTGGTTTAGTCATCCTGGACACTGAGTTCAACCACACTGGTATTCAAACAGTTAACAAAACTCTGGACACTAAAGCTCAGGTGAGTCTGTCTGGAAATATGTGTGTATTGTCACATGTGAATATGGGAGAGTAACACATCCTGACTCTAAGGAACAATGCTAGGTTGCCATTTTGAACCCTCCCATTTTGCCCCGTGCATCTCTTCAATAGGCTCATTTTGATCTGTATATTTTCCCTATAATAAACAATAACTATGAGTATAATAGCTTTCAGTGAGTCCTTCTAACAAATGATCAAACCTGAAGCTGATCTGGGGGACACCCCAAACTTGCAGTTAGTATCAAAATAAGGGCAGTCTTGGGAACCATGCCCTCAAACTCTGTTGTTCGGCTAATTCCTGGCACATAGGAAAATCAAGGTTCTCCACAGTACTCTGCACTAAGCATGCCAGTCATTTTCTAAGCCAATTCCAGGCCCTTTTCTTAGAGAAAGTTTCCTGACAAAAGCTTAGAAGAGACAGTCTCCAATAATGCATGACTTCAGAATCCTGGACAACTGATGCAACCAGGGTGAATATTTCAGTGCAAATCACTTGATCTGATTTGGAATACAGACACAGAGACTCCGTTAGCTGGTGTCAGGTTCTTATCCTAGGAGATCACCTGGACTCGAGGACTGTAGCCCAAACTGGGAGGCAGCCAGAATGGTCCAAGTGCAGCCAAATGGACCAGATCAGTTTGCAGAGAGCATGAAGAGTGAAAGTGATTTGAAAGGAGAAGCAGAGGGCACGTGGGTGGCTCAGTGGGTTAAAGCCTCTGCCTTCAGCTCAGGTCATGATCCCAGGGTCCTGGGATCGAGCCCCGCATCGCATTGCATCGGGCTCTCTGCTTAGCAGGGAGCCTGCTTCCCTTCCTCTTTCTCTGCCTGCCTCTCTGCCTACTTGTGATCTCTCTGTCAAATAAATAAAATCTAAAAAAAAAAAAGGAGAAGCAGAGCCAGCATCTGAATCTTACCAAGGTGAGAACAGGACAGATCACTCTGCAGTCCTTGCAAGACCCAGTGTTTCTTTCTCAGCTTCCTTTTCATGATTTTCCTCCGTGTCCTTAACATCCTCTACCTAAGCACAAGTATGAGGATTCCCATTCCTGATCGCTAAGAGAATGCTGGCGAAGACATTCTCTATGATGTTTTTGTGATGTTAAAGTTGCTACAAAAGAGAGCGGGTTAATAAATATATTCAGTAAAGAATTCCTTAAATCACTAAAACATATAAAAATATCTATGGATACTCAAAAGATAAAAAAGATTGATTTTGGAACTTTTGATTAAAGTGGAAAAATATTTAGCTTCACGGCTCTCCAAAAGAACATAGGAAAACTACATTAATACAGAAAGAATATACCATTTTACATACTTAAAAATAATATATTAAAATACTGGTAATACCCTGTATTGGAGAGATTGTGGTTAAAAAAAAAATGCACACTTCTACATTGCTGGTAATTGTAAAATGATACTATTCTTTCTTAAAGCAACTGAACAATATGTTTTAAGCTGTGAATGTAATTTTATTCCTTGGCCTAGAAATCTGATCTTGGGAATTTATCATGTATAAATAATCAAAAAGATATTGAAGTTTTAAGCATAAAGTTATATAATTTAAATATTAAAAAAACTATTTTTGGAGAGCTGGTAAAGTAAGCAAATCTGTCTCAGCCTGGTGGATTATCATGCAGCCATTAAATGAGAATTATGAGGTTTGTGTAGCAGGAGGAAAAAATGCTTATGCTTATGACACAAGGTGAAAAATGTTGAAGAATATGAAGTTGTGTCTATACCATGAGCAAATTGCACAAGAATAACAATGGTAGTGACAATGTATAAACTGACTCTAGATTAGGTCATTTTTTTTTAGCTTTATATGTATGATTTATTTACATTTCTCAACCACCTTAAGAGGTAGCAGTGTTCTAATTCTTATTTTACAAATGAAGAAACTAGACATAGGTAGTTTAAGGAATTAACTTAATGTTCCACAGTTCGGAATGTTGTTCCCTTTTTATCCAACAGGTCTGACACCAACTGTCCTATGCATACAATTCTCGCATTAACCATGTGTAGTTGGTGTCAGACTCTACGAGTTAAATGCTCTGGTCTCCACAAGATTCCTATTACTTCAGATGCCATTCACACCTTGGGGGTCTCCGGACCACCTTCGGCTGTGACCGGTTGGGTTTATATCCAATCGGTCGATATATTGGTGGTTCCCATGACCCCTCGCATTTGACCATTAGCTCATTGACAAATGTTGCAAAACTCAGGTAAGTGTTATATTTAGGATTGCAGTTCTATAATAAAGGATACAGATCAGGAGCAGCCAAAGACATGCATAGGGCAGGGTCTTGGGTATGTGTGGTGGGTAGAGGGGCAGACAGAACTTCTGTGCTTTTCCCTCAAGGGAATCCAGGCATGTGATCCTCCCAGCACATCAATGTGTACATCAAGCAGGAAAACTTCACTGAGCCTCAATGCCAGAGTTTTTATTGGGGTTTCATTATGTAGGCATGATTGATCAAACCACTGGCCACATGATAGAACTCAATCTACAGTTTCTCTTTCCTTCCCAGCAGTGAGGCCACTCCAAAGTTTCAACCCTCTAATCATGTGGTTGGTCTTTCTGGTGACCAGTCCCTGTATTTGAACTATTTAAAAGCTCACCAAGAGTTATTTTATTAAAATCAAAAAAGTTCTCATGTCACTTAGGAAATACCAAGGGTTTTAAAAGCTTTGTACCAGAAGGTAAAGATAAAGACCAGATAGATCCTTTATTATATCTCAGGTATTTTCCAGGAGTTAGGAAAATTCATCTTTTGTTCTTGAGAAATCATTAGGCCCTCTGATGTAATGTTGATCCAATGGAAAGAACTCTGGTTTGTAACTCTGTTCCAATTACTTACAAGGTCTGGTTTCAGTAACTTATAAGCACTTGAACACCCCCCAGATCATCTCATTTTCTAACCTCACTTTCCTCCTCTCTAATGGCTCCTTAAGTAATATTTGAGGTTGGTTTTTTGTTTGTTTAGTTTTCCTATTCCTAATCGTCCATTACTCTCTCCTGTTTTTTTGAGCACAGCTGATATCATAATTGGAGGTCATTTGTGATTTTGCCCCTAACTCATGAGTCAGGTTCTTGGGTCTAAAACCCACCTTCACCATTTTCTAGCCCATGATCTTAAGCCACTTACTTAACCTGTCTGTACCTCCGTGTTCTTATTTGTAACTTGATGAGAATCGTAGTGTCTCCTTCAGAGTGTTACTAACAGAATAAGATATGATAATACAGGTAAAAGGTTTAACAGAGATTTTGGCAGTAATACAATAAAGGCTCCATAAATGTTCTCAAGTAATTTATAATGTAGCAAAATTTTATATCATAAATTATAAGTCAGATCTGCCCTAGAACAAAAGTTGAATACATCAAGGGTCCATAGAATTTCAGTGAATTCTTGATAAAACTATCAGGCATATTACCAGTGACATATCATTACGAAACAAATATATACAAAATTTGGAGGAGAAAAAGAATACTGTCATTTGTCCTATAACAAAATACTGTTAATTATAGGTTACCCGAATTGCTGCAAAGGAGAACGCGTTATGGGCATTTTCACTGTCACAGAAGAATTACAAATTGAGTTCAGAGTATGACAAACTTGTATGTAGGTCAGGAGAGGAAAACACAAGTCTTAGAAAATCTTTTAGATGAATGGATGAGCCGAGGTAGCAGTTATGCAATCAGTGATGAATACAAGACGAACACGTAGACCTACTTAATGGAGCCCTCTCACTAAAGAGTTAGAAACAGTGGATTTGCCTCAGAACAGTTCTGGTGTTACCTCATTCTGGTCCTGGAACAAACAAGTTATAAAAACAGCTAATGTGGAATATTCAACTAAATGAGGATTAAATTATTTGATGCCACCCTGAAAATGTCAATTATTTCTTTTTCTATTTATTGGCTTATACTTTATAAATATAATAAAAATTTATACTAAACTTTAATTTACTTTTTAATAAGCCAAGAAGACAAGAATATGTCAAAAATAGGAAAGACAAGAAGAAGACTTTCATTTTTAGCATTCTTTTTACTTTTTGAAGTTATGGCCTAAAATAATCAGTGATGCCATCATGGCATGTACGCTAATTTTAATTTTCTTAATTTGTATCTACAAGATACCAACAGCACTTATAATATAGAAATAAACAAACATGAATATTAATATTATCAATGTCCAGATAATTAATAATAATCCCTACATTCATTACATGTTTATCAGGTGCATTCATGATCTCTGCCCTTTATTTCTTCTAGTCTATCTTTTTTTAGTGTGTACTATGCAACTTTTGGATAAACATAAATAATTTAATATGTCTAAACAACCTTTTTCAGATGTTGAAATAAGTTAATCTATCAAACAACCTTTTTCAGATGTTGAAATAAGTTAATCTATCAGGGTGAAGATGGTGCCCAGAGTCTCACTGTTCATTTATTCTTCCATGCATTTTATTCAGCTAATATAAGCAGGAAGGGCTGATGGTGGGCAAAGAACAGGGTTAGCTTAGTGAGAGGTTGATGAGTATAGGCAATGTAGCAAGAGAGATAGGTAATGTATCCACACGGCTATAATCACATGCCACACATTTATCACATACACCTCACACCTTGAAAAGTCAGAAGCGAGTAGAAAGTGTTACAGGATTTTGAAGAAGAAAGAGGTCTGGGGGGTTTCAGTGATGAGAAAAGACATTTAGTCTATAGAATAACTGATTAAAAAGATGAGTTTTCCAGCGTGCTGTTCTGGAAGAATTCCAGCTGTTTCTGGACAACTGTTTGATCAACATTTTTAAAGTTTTAACAAATGAATATATTGTAGGTATTTCTGAATTTAATGGCCAAATGAATTGCTTAGCAATATATCATTATTTATTCAGTTACACGTGTGTGTGTGTGTGTGTATGTACATATATAGAGAGAGAGACAGACAGACAGACAGACGGATATAGATATAGTCTTCTGAGAGAGACTTTAATTACTTAGATGTCAATGGTCACTTATTCATCTTCCAGACATCCTCTTTCTATAGATATGAAATAATTTCATATTAGTGACCTATTGAGGTGAAAGTTTTATTGGCTGCTCCTCAAGGAAACCTGTGACCTGATTTTTCACTTAGAAAGGCTACAAAGTTGCTGTTAGAGTTTAATGGGTTCAATCTCAGAGAATAGATAACCAAGAGATAACCAAGGAACTACACTCATTTCCTGTATTATTAGTTCCTTTATGATTATCTTGCCCATTCATTCATTCCACAGTATATGTACTGATGACCTGATCTTATGAATCAGAACCTTCAGCTGAGGAAACTCTTCACAGAGAATGGCAGATACTTTGGGGGATATTTTAAATTTTCTTGGTCATCTAAAAGAACCAATTATATTAAATAATATTCTGGAAGCCACAGAACTATCCACACCATGCAAAGAGGCCCACTGAAGGAACCTCTAAAAGAAATACTTCTCAGCCATATATAGATGTCTTTATTATTTCTTTCATTCTCTCTATAGATTTTGGTGGGGAGTTTGGATCCAGTTACAGATCACTCAAAGAATATTAGGCATATATATACCTGTAGGTGTGAATCATCTATGTATCTATCTACAATCTCTGTGTATATGCATATATAAAACTTATATCCCTTATCATTAATTAAAAGAGAAATTTTATTTATAGCATTTTAAAATTTGAAATAATTATAGATTAATAAGTCCCAAAAATAGTACAAAAAGGTTCTGTGTTCTCCTCATCAGTTCTCTCAAGTGGGAAAAACTATGTTTTGCCTAACCATACTACCAAACCCAGGAAACTGACTTTCATTCAATGTAGGTACATCATTCCATGCCTTTTGATCATGTGTGTAGGTTCCTGTAACTGCCACTACACACATACAGAATTTTTACAGTACCACAAAGGTCTACTTCAGGCTATCAATTTTGTAGTCATTCTTATCCCTACCTCCACCATTCCTAACACTTGGCAACTATGAATCTATGTCCCATCTCTATGGTTTTGTCATTCTGAGAATTTTTAAAAACGGAATCATATTAAAAAATAAAAATAAAAGGAATCATATAATAGGTGACTTTTTTTTTTTTTAAAGATTTTATTTATTTGACAGAGAGAAATCACAAGTAGATGGAGAGGCAGGCAGAGAGAGAGGGAAGCAGGCTCCCTGCTGAGCAGAGAGTCCAATGCGGGACTCGATCCCAGGACCCTGAGATCATGACCTGAGCCGAAGGCAGCGGCTTAACCCACTGAGCCACCCAGGCGCCCAATAGGTGACCTTTTGAGATTGGCTTTCTTTTACTCCGCACCATGTCCTTGAGATCTATCTAAGTTGTTGCATAAATCAATAGTTTGTTCCTTTTATTGCTAAAGAATAGTCTGTGAAATGGATTGGTTCCGGTTTGCTTAACCATTGGTAGACTAAAGGACACTTTGACTGTTTCAACTTTTTGGCTATTATAAATAAAACTGCCATGAATATTCATGCACAGGTTTTTGTGAAGATAAAAACTTTCATTTCTATGGGATAAATGCCCAGAATTGTGATTGTTGGTTCATATGATAAGTTTGTGTTAAGTTTTAAAAGAAAACTACCAGTTTTCCAGAGTGCATGTATAGTTTTGCATTCCTACCAGCAGAGCATGAGAGATCTTTTTTCTCCATATCCTCTCCAGCATTTGGCAGTGTCACTATTTTTTTTCCTAGAAGTTCTGATAGGCATATGGTAATACCTCATCATAGTCTTAATTTGTATTTCCCTGATGGGTAGTGTTGTTCAGCATCTTTTTCTTATGTTTATTTGCCAACCAAATATCCTCTTCAGTGAAGTCTCTGCATCATTTGCCCATTTATAATTGGGTTATTTGTATTTTTACTGTTGAGTTTTGAGAGTTCTTTATGCATTCTAGATATGTCTTTTGGCTGATATGTGGTTTGTAAGTATTTTCTTCCAGTTTATATCTTGTCACTTCATCCTTAAATGGGGTCTTTCACAGAGCAAACTTTTAAAATTTTGGTGAAATCTGATTCGTTGATTTTTCTTTCTTTTATTATTTGTACTTTTGTTGCCATGTCTGAGACCTTCTTACCAAGCCCAAGGTTCTAATGATTTCCTCCTGTATTTGCTACTATAAGCTTTATAGTTTTTTTTAAATAATTGTTTTACACTTAAATATATAATCCATTTGATTAATTTTATGTAAAATGTGAGATTAGGTTGAGGTTATTTTATGTATTTAGCCCATGGATGTTTAATTGTGATGGCAGCATTTGTTGAAAAAACACATTGAGCTTCTTTTGCACTTTTGTCAAAAGTTAGTTGGCCATACTTGTGTAGAACTACTTTTGGGTTCATTGTTCTGTTTCATTAATCTCTGTGACATTCTGTCTGCCAATACCATATATTCTTGATTAATGTGCTGTCTAATAAGATTTAAAATGAGATAGAATGATTCTTTCCACTTTCCTCTTTCATAACTACATTAGCTTTGCTGGTTCCTTTGCCATATAAATTTAAAAACAACCTGTCTATATCTCCAAAGAATCTTGCTGAGATTTTGATTGGAATTGTGTTAAATTTATATATAATTTTAAGGGAAAATCGACATTTTTGTTTTGTTCAATATTTTAATTCATGGGCACATTATGCTTCTCCATTTATTTAAATTTTCACTGATTTCTTTCCTAACTATTTTATAATTTTTAGATGAAATTCTATACGTTTTTAGAGTTTTACCTAATTTTGTCATTTTTGAGTGAGTATAAGAAATGTAATTATATTTTTTCTGGGACGCCTGGGTGGCGCAGTTGGTTGGACGACTGCCTCCGGCTCAGGGCGTGATCCTGGAGTCCCGGGATCGAGTCCCACATCAGGCTCCCAGCTCCATGGGGAGTTTGCTTCGCTCTCTGACCTTCTCCTCGCTCATGCTCTCTCTCACTGTCTCTCTCTCTCAAATAAATAAAAAAAAAAAAAAAAAAAAAAAGAAATGTAATTATATTTTTTCATTTCAGTATCCATTGCTAGTGTATAGGAATATAATTGATTTTTATATGTTGATCTGTGTCTTGTGACCTTGCCAAACTCAGCAACTATGGGAGTTTATTTTGTTTTGTTTGGTTAGTTATTGATTTTTATTGTTGTTTGTTTGTTTGTTTCTTGAGATTCTCAGGGATTTACTATATATACCATTGTTTCATCTTCAAAGAAGAGTAGTTTTCTTTTCTTTCTTTCTGGTCTTGTGTAGCCTGTATATTATTTTCTTACCTTATTGCACTAGATAAGAGTGTTAAGAGTGGACGTCCTTGGGGCACCTGGGTGGCTCAGTGGGTTAAGCCTCTGCCTTCAGCTCAGGTCATGATCCCAGTGTCCTGGGATCAAGCCCCCCATCGGGCTCTCTGCTCATCAGGGAGCCTGCTTCCCTCTCTCTCTCTGCCGGCCTCTCTGCCTACTTGTGATCTGTCAAATAAATAAATAAAATCTTTAAAAAATATATTAAAAAAAAAAAAGAGTGGACATCCTTGCCTTCTTCCCAGTTGTAGGGGGGAAATATTTATTCTTTCACCATTACATATAATGTTAGTTCTAAGGTTTTTAATGTATGTTTGTATTTTATCAAGTTGAGGAAGTTCTCTTCTCTATTTAGTTATCTGAGAATTTTTACCATGAATGGATGTTGAATTCTGTTTAATGTGTTTGATGCATTAATTGATATGGTTATGTAGGGTTTTTTAGGCTGTTAATATTGTGATTACATTGATTGGTTCAAAAGAACATTTTTAATAGCTACTCAGTTTATTATTAGAAAGTAGTCATTTTTGCACAATAAACAAACATTTCATCTTGTGATCAACTAAACTGTTGGATGAATATGAAAGGAAAACAAAAAAAAAGATAAAGCTATAGAATCTGATATAATGTTAATATCAGAAATAAAAAAAAGAACTGACCCATAGGAATTCATTACAGTACACAGGTTGACTTAGTTTCTCTTCAACCTTTTTTACTGTCTCCCTTGTATTTCTTTTTGTTTGTTTGTTTGGTTGGTTATTTTTCACCACCACCTCCTTTTCTTTGTAAAGCTGGATGTTCCCTGACTTGCAAACTCCCAAGCAGTCCAGATGCAGGAGACAAGTGGCTTATTTAGTGGGTTATTTAGTGGGAACACAGTAAGGGGCATGATGTGGGGGTGGGACCGTTCTGTTAACAGAACATCCAAGAGTCTGCAGGTTTGGTATCTGTATCTGACAAAGAGACAAAGAGGAAAAGCAGGATGAACAACGAGGTTGAAATATCACTGTGCAAACCTATGCGTGGTGGAAGAAGACAAATGGCACAAACGACACAATGGTAATATGTTGCTTTGGTAGTAAAATGCCATGAATGGGTGGAGAAATGACCCATTGAGAGGTTGTTCTCACCCCATCAACTTTTCCCAAGTAGAGGAAATAAAGACAGTGCCCACTGCGATTGATCAGGTGGGCCGACTGTGCTGTGCCCCATTGACCCATGCTATATAAACTACTGCGGGCAAACCGCCTCCCGTCTAGCCCTGACCTGCCTGATGTGCTTAGATTACATTACCGCATGAGGAAGAGGAAGAAATATGGACCCACAGGTTCATTTGGGAGCAATAAAAGCTCAAATTTAGTGCAATATAAATAAATGCTATAGAGACAGAAAGCAAGATGAATTATCATTATTATCCAGTATTTTTATAGCACTTTCTATTTTGCAAACGGCTTCACAATCCCTGTATAATGTATCTGTGGGGGTCTAGTGGGTGGAAATGTTGTGGGTTATAAGGAATAGCAGTTAGCATATCCATTAATAGTGCTGCTTACATTTTTATTGTCTAAATTGTTCACATGAACTCACCTCTCTTGTTTTAGCTGCAATGGTTTTTGTAACTTTGGATAATTACTAATATAATTTTAATGGATGAGTATGAATTTCTTTGGGCTTAAATTCCCTAATACAAGCTTGGCTTTATGTGACTATATTATTGCATAGAATACAAGCATAAGAACTGGTTAAATGAAGAAATTTTTATATTTAATGAAACAATGACTAATAAGGCCTTCCTGACTGTGCTTAATATTCTTCATTAAAGGTGTCCAGGCTTTTGAATTTTGCTTTCTCCTGCAACCCTCCCTTCCTACTTAAATAAGCATCATGTCACTGCACCACTGTATTTCACAGCCCTTTTGTGTATTGGCCATCTGTTCAGTTTACTGGTAGGTAGTCCCACTTTGAAGCTTCCTGCCCTGTTGTTCCCGTGAATTCACCCGTATTTGTCAGCACAGGAGCCTTCGTTTTTCTTTTTAAATGGGGGGAAAAAAATCAAACCTATCACTGTACCTAGGTATGCCCCACTGTCCTCTCGCGTGTAAAGACTCTTTTATTATGCAGCTAGTGTTGGGGAGATGGTTTCCAATTGTTCTGTTATTCTTGTTTTCCTTGAATATCCTTCCACCAGACTGGACCAAAATCTTAACTCTCACTGGAGTAGAATTCAAGAATTTCCAGAGATTTATCTAATAACAAATTAAAGACTGAATTAAGAATCATGCCAGTGGTTTCTCAGATCTTCTTTTCATCAGGTCATTGCAAGCATATTTATCTGTGTGTCTTCCCTCCCTCTTTCACTGAGACTATGGATAGCTTAGAACAAGGGACCAAAAACAGTGCTCAGCATGTGGTCAGCCCTTGGTGTGTGTGCTCACCACTGCACTGGGCCTCTAAGGGATTCTTGCAGGAACTGGAGGTTGCAAAAGTGCTACCTTTAAGTTTAAAACATGGTGTAGACAATGTGACATAAAGTTGTATGGACTGGGAAATGTGTTTGATCCAAACTGTTTCCTTGAACATTCTAGTAGTTGTAGAACAGGAAAAAAGGGAAGTCTCAAGTGAGTCATGATACTGAGTAAAGACGTTTAAAATCACAAAGTTTAATCTGTTCACAGCTGTTTTACTGACAAAGGCAGAAAGAAATTCAACAGTGCATTTGTTGGAAAGAATCACATTTTACTCTGATTAAGAATATGCTGAGACTTGCTTTTTAGGGCAACTTTATAATTGTACAACACATCAGTTTTTAAATAACTGGAAAAAAATGCTCTGTACTTCTAAATTATTCTTTGAGGGTCAGAAATTTAAGGCAGATGTTTTAAATCAAAGGCAGTGTTTTGTAGAGAATATCCTTATATTTCTGAATATTGAAAAATCTATATAAGATATTATAATGACAAAAAAAAAAGGTTTGTGCCTTATTGAGTTTGTAAAAAACTCAGAACTTCTGTCCAAATATCAAAATCCTGAGCCTCGTTAAGCAAAAATATGGGGAGGAAAATATTGTTTGTAATCAACAAGAGCTCTGATTTCATGCTTTTAATTACAGTAAAGAGAGTTTTTTTGAAGAAATAAATTATATTAATTTAAAAAGAGCAAATTGATCACACAAAATTAAAATTTTGCAGTTAAATTTGCAGTTAAAGAAACACAAAGCAGTCAAAAGTTATATCCACTAAGAAAATTCCTATAATATCTTTTTCTTACCCTCAGTTTATTTTAAAATGCAGAAAATAAGGGAAACTAATTGAAATGTCAAGGTCTGAA
Organism: Neogale vison; assembly: GCF_020171115.1. Taxonomy (NCBI): domain Eukaryota; kingdom Metazoa; phylum Chordata; class Mammalia; order Carnivora; family Mustelidae; genus Neogale; species Neogale vison. Next base: position 40,557,589 of record NC_058098.1, read on the forward strand.
AGTGATTATTAATTTCAAATGGACAAAAACCTCTCCTTACTTTAACTCAAGAGGAAGCTATTTAGTAAATCAGACATAAGGCCTTAGGTGATCCCCAACAGTCAGCCGAGGTGGAAACAGAAAAGAATGGAGGACAATATTCTTATGAAAAATTTCAGTTGTTTTTTTGAACATAAAATCCATCATCTGAACATTTGTAAGCTTGGGCCAACTGTTTATCACCAGCCAACCTTCATTTAAGAGATGAAGAAAATTAAGCATGGATGCTTCCACTCCCCTTTTATTCAGTGTTTCTTTTTCTCCACTGGCCTCTTACCTACCTATTCTAGAAATTCTACTGTATTCTGAGCATAGGGTTGTTAATACCAGCTGCCACAAAATTAAAGTGATACTTTTTGGGGAGAATAAACATATTGATAGGACCATTTAAAAATGTTCACATGCACTTTGAAGACCACTACCAAGAAAAAAATATGTAAGTCCAGGATCTTTTCAAGTTAGTAAGACTTTTAAAACTAACTCTCATTCGATCTCCTCCTAAGGAAGCTCCTGATTTTACCATTTTGTAAATGGGAAGATTGTTTAATGATACATGTTTTGGACCTAAGGAATTTGATACTTCTTGATATTATCTATTTCGCACTTCACCTTAATTCTTATGCATGAAAATACTAAACTGTATATGTCAGAAATAACTTCAGTATTATCACTTGCCATAAATTGTAATGAGAAGATAAATATCTTCATAAACTGTATCCTTTTTTTTTTTTTCCCAATTTTCAGATGCTTATCAGATGTTCCTAAAATGTCATATTGGAAGTGAGGGATGGATCACTTTGGTCCTCACTCGTTTCCAAAATTCTTTCCCAATTGAAAGTTTGCATTTAGCCAAAGAACCGTGAAACATACTTCTCAACATGTATTGTGGGGAACACTAGTACTTAACGATGAAATTTCTATAAAGAAAAGAAAACCGTGAAATGTGTTCTTAAACTCAAAGCTTCTCAAAATATGGTCACTAGGCTACCAGCATCCATATCGTTTGGAAACCTGTTAGAAATGTAAAATCTCAGGCCCGCCCTAGACCTACTCAATCAGAAAACTCTGGAGGCAGAACCAACAATCTCTGTTTTAACAAGCTTGTCAGGTGATCATGCCGCTGGCTAAGAACCTCGGCTTTAGTTTCTTCTAAGTAACTTATACTGCCATTACCGTATTAAATGAGATTTTCTACAGAGGAGAGAAAAACTGCATACCACAACACCAAAAAACCTCTCCAAACCTTGTTTGTCCAAACTGTTGACTGGACCGTGAACCACCACACCCTACAGAAACACCATATTTGAGTCTAGGCTCAAATTGTAGTTGCTAGCTTCAGCCTATTTACATGGGTTCATTAGTGTTTGATGTATGTCTTGTTGGCTAGACCATGAGGAGAACCACAGCTCTTTATTAGTCGGTAGCAGGATGTTTCCCGGCCTGTGAGTTGATTCACCTTTGTTATCCCCCAGTACTTGCCTGTGCTATATATCTTAATGCACATGAGTTATGTGTGTCTGGTAGGAAATGTGTCATCATAATGTCTCCTGTGTAACCAAGACTGATAGGATTCTATCTGCATTCGTTTACTATTAGAGATGGTAACATATCCGAGTGAAAATGAAGTGTTAATATTCAGTAAGTGAACAGATCCTAAGGGATATTTAGAGCTTTTGGACTGAATATTTGTTATTGAAAAGAGGGGAAAAAATGTTACAAAATGAGAATATAAAATAATAAAATGGATAGTTGGAAGCAGTTGTCTTTATACATTCTGTAAATTTGCAAGCTGAATTTCTGCCTCTTGGTTGTTGCCAGTTCAAGGGTTAATACCTTCCTGAAAGCAGACTTTGACAATTAATCACAATGATCAAGCTTTAAGCATTTTATTTAAACATCTATAGGCAACATCCTCTTTTAGCAGCTCTCTTTATATGTTTTGCAAAAATTAGATGTTTAAGGGAAATGTTATGCTTTATCTCAACAAGATAGTCTTAATTTGTGTATGTTTTATCTTTGTATGTCTCTTATCCTGGGCGTTTAAATTACAAAGAAATTCCACAGTTCAAATGAGCATGAAGTTGTTTGGCAAACTGAGATTATGGAACTACAAAACCTGTGGTAGATGATATCTATAAATAGAAGTCTGTCACATGGAAAGTCTTCGGAACAATATAAATGGCCCTTTTTGAAAAGGAAGTGGAGAGGAGGAAAGCCTAAAGCGTTGATTTAGAAGACTGTAATTGGAATTAGGTTCCGATAATTAGATCCCAGTAGACTGAGTTCAGGCTTTCTTTTTCTTCAAACAAACAAAACACAAATGAGTGTAGGATGTCATTTCTGCAGGAATGAAAATAGAAATGGAATTTTAAACAAATATTGTGAAGCAAAATGAGACATTGTAAATCTTATACCTGGAATCATTTCATAATGGAATGCAAATTAATTCTAAAACTCTCTGACCTCCGTTTTGCTAATTATAGCCTAAAATCATTCATTTAGGAGTTTTTATTTATTTATTTATTTTTTAGAAAAGAAAATGCATATCAAGGTGGAAATGTTTGCTATAACTACCTTGAATTTCATAATAAAGTTATATGATTGCCTCTATGGCTGAATGATTTCACATTTCTGTTGTGAATATAAATAACCAATGATGATATCAGTAGGGAGTGAATCCATTATGATTATTCGAAAGCATTCATAAGCTTAAAATTTTATTCATCCCTCACCAGTCAGTTCTTATAGGATGTTTACGTATTATAGATTCTTTCTAAATTTCCAGAAGAAGTAAAACTGGGATCTCCTTTACAGCTTTGAAAAATACAAATCTGACTTTCATTAGGTAGGGCTTACGCAAAGACAATGGGCTGTAGTTGACAGTCTCACACAGATGTTTAACTAAAAACTTCTGTTTCTGTGATAGTAGAATGTATGTGAGTTGAGGAGAAGTGAAAGACTTGTAAATCTCGTGGAGTCTCCTGCCCAGTAACATCCGCTTCTCATCATCATTTTGATGACTGTTGTTATCAGTTCCTTTAGCAGGAAAACAAAAACTGAAGTATCAGGAAAATATGCACCACCAAAAACTTTCTACTGATACAGATGAAGTAAATGGTATATATTCCTGAAACAGCTATCCTATAAGACTGGGAGATGAGAATGAAAGTTTTGGACCTAATAAAAGTGTTTTCCCATTTATTTATACTCAGACCGCTTTCTAAAAATAATTTTAAACTATTGAGATGTTGGAAACATAGGAAAATGTTGACTTTATTTTTTTAACCTTGAATAGAAATGACAAATCAGAACATATGCAAAACAACAACAATAAAACGATAAGGCAGGTGGTAACACAGAGACTTACTATCATTTATTAAAATTTATGTACAGTTGGGCTCTGAGCTCCTTGTGAGCAAAAGCAAATAAAATATGTATGTTTGTATTATCTTAAGTTTTAACTGTAAATACAGTGAAACTTTTTGTTAGGCCTGGCAGTATAGACACACTCCATAAATGTTTGCTGATGACTATCCTCCACAGATCACATGGTTCAATTGTCCATGGTCTAGTCACCTTTTAAAGATCTCCCAGTGATTTTATCTTATTCTTAAATCACTCAAAACCAATCAACCAAACAGCAAGCATTTTCCTTCATTTTAGTTCACTGCTCAGTTTGTTAATGTTGTAAACCTGAGCAGTAGGATAGTTTGGTGATTGACTGGGTTACTCATCACAGCTTCTCTATTACAATTTCATAAAACTATTCTATTAATTCCACGAATTCTTACTGAGAGGTTAAAATTTTTGTATTCGTATTGTAGGCCATTAACTCAGCTGGCCTTTTTGATAGGCCATAGTTTCCATAATTGCACAACTGTAATTCTTTGATTGATCTCTTTTTGATACATGGAACTGTTACAAATGTGAATTACCACAACAATTCTCATTTTACAATCTTGATACCTGTAAGGATAAAACTCTGTATGTCTTATTTATCATCTTCCACACTGACTTAAATATTTGTGAACTTTCTCTTCTTCCAGTTGAATTACAAGATAATTTTTAACTTGTAAAGAAGTTACTTTTGGGATTTTTATTGAAGTACCATTGAATTTAGAGATTAATTTGATGAGAATTGAAAACTTTCTGAACTTGGAGTCCTCTGAACAATGAACATTGTTATTTGTGCGAATTTTTACATTTCCTTTATCAAATTTCCATTGTTTTTTCCTGGTAGTTTTTAATATATTTTATGTGTTCTAATTTCATTTCGACATGTCTGAATTTGCTTTTGTTTATCCTAGTCTGGAGTTCATGTTTTTACACTTTTTACCCCCCAAGATGAGTACTCCTGTCTTTCTTCAATTCTGGAGAATACAGTCATCATTGCCTTTCCCTAATCCCATTTTTTAAAAATTCTTTCTAGAACTCTTGCAAGATATATACCTATATGTACATACTTGACTTTGACTATATATATTTGACTATATAGTCAATATACATGAAATCTTGTAAAAGTTCCAGAAAGAAAACACACACACAAACACAGACACAGACACAGACATGGACATACACACACACACACACACACACACACACACACACATTCATAGTCCCTAAATTCTTTCATTTTTTTAAATCTCTACCAAACCTATTCTCAACCCGAATAATGCTATTTATATCTCTCTATCTTTGCCTTCCACTTGAGATTCATTGAAAAAAAAAAGATCACAGCTTTCCCTAAGCCTATACAGCTTTCCTTTCTACAGTTATTTTTTAATATTGTAGAGACATTTTATATAATCTGTCTTTGGAAATTCTGCCCCCAAAAGAAAAGAGTAACACTGCTTCTGAGAAAGAAAGTGAGAAGTTCTTCCAGTTTCATATCCTGAACCTACCCACTATCTTACCATACATATATACAGGCACAGTTACATATTGTATTGCATTTATAGCCATCAGAGAGTTGGCCAGGATGGTTATTAATCACTTTTGCTGCCAATGGTAAACAGCAATATTTCTTTTTTTCTTAAGCATACTATTTGCCTTGACGGGGTTAGTTACCACATAAAATTTATGGCTTTGCCTCAGTCCAGTGCAAACCAAACCAAACCATTGTTCATGGAAGAGGATGGATGGGTTTGGCAAAAGTTCTTCACACCTTAAAAGAAGGGATTTGTTTGTTCAGGAAATAGACTGACATTGGATCAACTTCCATTAGCTCCTGCCTCCACCTGTATACTCTTTAACTTTGCAAAATTTGCCAGTATTCTATTACTCAAGTAAATATTTCAGTTGTCTATATAAATCATTCATCTTGGTATCACCAAACTGTCTAACTCAGAAGGCGTATCTATCAAGAGATGAAATCATTCCAAGTTTTGTTTGTTGTTTTTTTCAAGTCTGTTGGTCTACGCAGTAGTAGAACAAACATTCACAGCCATTATAAAGTCAGGTGGATTATAGATAAACTCATGAGATACCTTGGACTTGGAACTACCATCCCTATATGATGCCAAATAATACACTGTTGATTTGGACCAACAAGTAGAGAAAATTAAGCCTTGCCAAACCCAGCTAGTCTTTTAATTGAAAGAGCTCCAAGAAAGATTCAGGTGCTATAATTGTGTGATAATTTGGTAAGGCAGTTACTAATTATGAATCAAGAATGAGAACAACCTTGGGAAAAACCTCAGTATGCCAACATTTACCCATTGCAGAACTAAGGTCTCAGCCAAACAGTAATTTGAAAGATTATTAAAAAGACTACTAAAGTAGAGGTACCTGGGCCAGTTGACTCTGCTCCCTCTAAACTTTGAATTAATCATAAATTATTCAGAATTGCCTTTCTGGAAAATTTTCCATCTATTCCTGCATTCCTTAAAAGAAAAAAAATTCAAGATTTAAAGAGAAGTTCACAAAACAAAGAAGAAGTAGGGCTTTTATTGTGTGCCTATTGCCTATTGCAATATTGCATATTGAATACTATGCTAGGCATTTTCATATTTTAGTTAATTTAATTTTCACAGCCTTGTAAGGGTACTATCATACCCATTTTATAGATAATAAGGTTGTGTTTCATAAAGGGAAAACCTTTTTTTTTAAAGATTTTATATATTTATTTGACAGAGATAACAAGAAGGCAGAGAGGCAGGCAGAGAGAGAGGAGGAAGCAGGCTCCCTGCTGAGCAGAGAGCCCGATGTGAGGCTCGATCCCAGGACCTTGGGATCATGACCTGAGTCGAAGACAGAGGCTTTAACCCACTGAGCCACCCAGGTGCCCGGGAAAGCACATTTTTTAAGGTCACACAGATAATATCATTCAAATCCAGTCTGTCTTTTTCCAAAGTCTGCTTACTACACTAAAAGTATCATGAATATATGTTCAACATATGTTCATCTTAATTCTGTCTCCTTGCTCCTTGATTTTTAATTATTTTCTAGTTTAACTAGGAACTTTCTTGAGACCATGTGTTTCATGTTCACCTGATGATTTTGGCATATCTGGCTGTCCTTGATAACATATAGGTGGGTATAAGACACAGTAATTGTTACTGATGCTTGTTTCAAGATTTGCCCATTCTGTAGCCATGGGTCTACTCTAATGAGTAGAAAAATAGAAGATAGTTTTACATGATGTTAGGTAATTTCATAACTTTTGATGTTTGAGCCCAGGATGGTTGTGTAAATACACACACACCTGTGGTATGAGGTAAAGCATGCAGAAGGATTGGACAGAGGGAAAAGTGATTCCTTTGGTTACTCTGGAACTGGGTCAGATGTCTGGAGATGGGGCAAAGGAGTAGGCCTTTATATCTCCATACTGACGAGTCACTAGATGTGAGTTTGCTTTAGAAGGTGGCGTGACTTTGAATGACATGGCTGTCTCTGACTGAGGCAATTTCTGGGGAGGACTAATAGCAGAGAACTTTTAGCCTTCCCAGAAATTGAAGGAACAAATTCCTCGTATTGATTTTCTATTATTATATAATAAATTACCACATTTGTTATTTCACAGTTTCAGAGGGTCAGGAATCCAGGCATAGCTTATCTCAGTCCTCTGTAGGGCTAAAATCAAGATGTTGAATGGGTTATCATCTGGAGATTTGACTGCGGAAGGTTCTGCTCCTAAACTCACTCACGTTGTTGGAAGAATTGATTTCCCTGCAGCTGTAGGATTTAGAACAGCTTGCATCTTTAAAGCCAGCAAGGAGATCAAGACTCTAGAACAAGTCTGTTAATATATGGATTCTTATATGATAATATGTAGATTCTTATATAAAGTAAGATAATCAAATTCCATCACCTTTGCCATACAACATAACATAATCATAGGGAGACCTCACTTTTTTTTTTTTTTTTTTTTGCCATATTCTATTGGGTAGAATGAAGTGACAGGTCCCTGCTACACTCACAAGGATGGGATTGCACAAGGGCATGAACAATAAGAATAGTGAATCACAGAACCTAGCTAAAAATCTGTCCAGACAGTCCAGATAGGAAAATCTGTGTGGTTCAGCACAGTGACCCTACCACCTATATGTATTGCCTCCAGATAACATAGGCAGTAAAATTCCATACAGCCTACAAGAAGAAGAAAACTGAGACAGACATTATGACAAATTGACTATAAATTATCATTTTGTTTAATAGGTAAGAAGATGCTGAATCAATGTGGCCTATCACTATTGACATATTTAGTGCTGGAAAGTAGAAGCAAAGAAATTTTAGCAGATTTTCCTGTGTTCTGTTGTAGTAACCAACTAGCCAAGTGAGAATTATAAAGGATCCCTTCCAGTTTCAATAAAGGTGTCCTTATCCCATATTAGCTTAGTCTACTACAAGGCTGTGAGAAAATACTTGTTAAACTCTTACTGTTGTCTAAATTGCTACTACGAAATTACTTTTTTAGCCAGGAGATGAGAGATTAGGTAATTATGAAATTTGAATGCTAGATAAAACCTTTGAGGTCATTTCTATTTTACAGATGAGGAAACTGTGAAGTAGAAAAATTAATTAACTAGTTCAAGGCCAGACAATTAGTTACCATTAAGACAAAGACTGAAATTCAAATTGTCTGATGTCTAGCTTGGTGTTGTATTTACCATATCATGTCAATTCCTAGTGCTCTGTAGTTTGGCAATTCTTATTTCTAATGTTAATTTGCTTAAGGGCATTGCATTTGAACAATGTAAAAATCATTTTTATTAGAAAACAGTTTTAGCTCTATAGTCTCTTCCTATCCATTGGTCTGCATAGAGGTCATGAAAAACAGGCCAAAGCAAAACAAAGCCTAAACCCTTTTACTTCACTATTGGCTGCTTAAATCGAGATAAACTTGAAAAGTTATGGAAACACTTAAACTCAGGACTTACTTTCATTATGAAGGAATTAGGGCTTCTCATTATCTTCTAGCTTCCAAATATTCGGTCTGTGAATTCTAACACTTAATCCATTGAAGGAACACCACAAGAAATGCCCACAGTCTAACAGTGTTTCTGGAAAGGGAACATTTTCCCTAATACCTCATCCTCTGTAGTAAAGAAAGAAACCCTTTCCTTAGTGACCTGAAACTTAGGGATTTAAAAAAAAAAAAAAATGGTTTTCTTTTAATTGCTTCACAAACATTGGAATAAAGATCTTTGCAGGAATTATGTCTTTATGTTCCCCATATACCACTGATTATTATATAGCCTTCCTTTAGTCTGAAAGGGTAATTTATTTCTTAAAAGGAGAAATGAACTATCACAGTGTAAGTCCTTCTAAGTCAAAACTTTATTTACTGTCCACATTAGTGACACTTAACCACCTCAACAGTTAACAGAGTGTATGTAGTAACTGGTTTTTATAGATTTGAAAATTTTATGTGAACGAAACCTAAACAGAAGGGTAAAAATATAAGAAAAGGGGGAAAAATCACAAACGATGCATGAGATTATCTCTAGTATAACCTGGCAAACTACCAGTAAACTGAGGGGAGAATCAGCACATGTGCCAGCTATGAAACTGTAAAGATGAGTGCACAGTGGCTTTCATTTCATGGTGCTCAGCTGCCACTGAGGCGTGCAAATTTTAAATTGATCCTCATAAATGGGAAGACATTCCTATAAGCCAAAGTTGAGTGTTAAAGGAAGCCCCTGTAGATGTGGAATTGCCATAATCTGATTGATTCTATGAATGGGTGTGACTTAATGTGAATGCGCTACTAATAGCATCATGATAAACTGTACTCACATGGTCTTTTATGTTTATAAATGACATGCAACCTAGCAGTTGTACACACTTCATTAAGTGGATAGCAACTTCATCTTTGTATGTTTGATCTTTCCACTGGACTTCAAATGCATATTAAATTAACCATGTGAAATGTCCAGTGTTCTATCATTTTTGGTCTACCAAAGGGACAATTTCACATGGTTTGTTCTAACATACACTGTTCTCAGTTTGCCATTTCCCCTTGCTCTTTACTTGGCATCATCTAGGCGTATGCAAATAAATTCTTATTTTCTCCATTTTTCCAGCCACAAGTGCCCATATTTCAACAAATGATCAACTCTATTGTTCAAGTTTCAAACTTGGGCGTCATTCTCATTTCCTCCCATTCCCTCATGTCTCACATTCAATTTGTCTGCAATTTTTTTTCAGCTTTGCCTGGGAGATATACGTCTAATTTATTCACTCTTTTCTGTCTCCACTGTCAACACTCTAGTTTGTCATTATTATCTTCTGACTGAATTCATGCAAGAGAATCCTAGCCTGTCACTTAGCTTTATACTCTTGCCTTGTTCTAATTCATTCTCTAAACAACAACAACAACAACACACACACACACACAAAACAATTAAAAATTTGAATCAGATATGTCATTCATTCCTTAGCTTAAAACTCTCCAAGGCTTCCCATGACACCCAGAATGAAGTCCAAACTACTTACAGTGGCCATGGGGCTCTGCCTATCTGGCTATTTGGTTATCCTTCTGATTTTGTCTCCTACCTTATTATCTACCATGCTCAAAGTACACTGAAAGCAGATTAAACATCCTCCCTAAAAGCCTCCACTTTTCCCTCTACCCTGAAAGATTTTCCTCCGTATCTTCACATAGTTGGCTCCTTCCTGTCAATCAGATCTTAGTTTGAAGGGCATATGTTCACTGAGGTCTTCACTGACAACATATTCTAAATAATTACTCTTCTTTGTCATTCTGCAGAGCACTAATCACTATCTGAAGTTGTCTTATTCATTTATTTTTGTAGCAGGATGTTCGAATGAGTTTTGATGGGGGAATATTCCTTTACAAAGTGAACCAGATGCAAACAAGGTTTCAAAGTGGGATCTGGGAATCAGGTGGATGACTGTAAAAACTTTTCACAAGCAAAGATGAAATTAAAGAATCACAAAAATGGAGATTGAGAGATGATTTAGGGAGTCTTTTTTCCCCCTTAGGGTAGCCATTGGAGTGCTAATATTAAAAAATAAGTAGACTTATAATTAGTAAGTTATATTAAAAAAGATAATACACATGCGAAACTCATCACTTCCTGATCATGTTGTTCTGTTTTGTTATTATCTACGTTGTTGGGGTTACTTATGTCTATTGTATCTGTATGGTAGAAATACTATATATAATAGTGTATTGCTGAACGTGTCTTCTCAACTCTGTTTTTGATAACATTACATTGTGGATGGAAATTAGCCGTGGTGGGAGCATTTACACCAAGAAATGGGCCAACACTATAAATTAGGGCTTCATTTATTGTTTGTTGATAATTTCAACATAGAGTAATTGAGTACACGTTAATAATAAGACTACACTTAAAAGCATGTCAGGTCTATAGCTGTTTGTCTTAGTCCATTTGGGCTGCTGTGACAAAATTCCACAAACTGTGTAGCTTATTAACAACAGAAATTTATTGCTCATGGTTTTGGAAGCTAGAAGTCTGAGATCAGCTGCCAGCATGGTCTGGTGAGGGCCCTTTTCTGGGTTGCAAACTTCTTATATCCTCACAAGGCAGAAGAGGCTAGAGAGCTCTTTGAGATCTCTCATATGGGAGAACGAATCACATTCATGAGTCCTCACCCCTCAGAACCTAATCACTTCCCAAAGGTTCTACATACTGATATCATCACTTTTGGGAATTCTGATTTGAATGTATAGATTTGGAGGGAACACAGGCTTTCAGATCACAGTGCTGTTATGTTTATGAACAGCGGACAAATTACAGAACTATCTTTTAGTATTCCAAAGCTGTTATCCAATTCAATAAAAAGTCACATTATTGAGAATAAGTGAAACTCTGATATATTTTTTTAAAGAAGCAGCTTTACTGAGGTATGGAATATGCTTCATTTCAAAATATCAACCAATATTCATGTTGGAATTATATTTTATTGGTTGCAAGCTATGTTGGTTATAGATACAAAAGCCTGACAAAAACTGATTGAATCTTTCTATGAGAATCAATGGTCTAAGTGGAATTTACAGTATAATGTGTTTTTATTATTGTTCTCTAAATTGTGTGTTATGCCTTTTTATATCAATAAAACATAATAAACTTATGTGTATGTATATGTGCATATATATGTGTATGTATGTATGTATATATATATATATATTCCGTCCCCCCCAGAGAGCTCTTTGTTAAACTTTTACCAGCACAGCACTGTGCTATACCTACTGTCTCTCCCAGAAGAAGGCAGGTTATTTCTCTTGTCACCTCATATCAGAAGGGGAGTTTCCCTAAGACCACTGAGAGAACATAAATTATGTCCCCCATAGCTGGGGAAGGGATTCTGTGAATTGATGTCTTACTCCTCTTGGAAAATGTGAAAGATAAGAAATAGAAACCTATTTTTCCAAAATCTGGCTGCTGCAAGAAGAGGAGTAAAGGAAAGGTTACTTCTGTAGAAACTTGCCAGCATACCTAGTGATGCTGGGGAAAAGTCTGAGCAACAGTTTCCTGTGGATCAGAGATGGGTCTCATATGAGACAGATGAGGTCAAGAGTCAGCTTAGATCCTCTAAAATGGCATTGCCCAGATGAGTAAAATGAATTGGTATAAAGAAGCTAGAAATGACCTTTGAATTTCTAGAGCCAAAGGAAATAAATGTCTTGCACAAGAATTCCAGGTGAGAAGTTTCTGACTGGGAATTAGAAATTTCTGAAGAACCATTAATATGCCCCAAAGAGAAAGAGGCAGCTCTGAACTGCTAGGAGAGATCATATTGCCAGTCTGTGACAGTATCATTCATGGTAGATCTTCGCCGCTCCATTTCTTCATGTCTGTCACCAGGCTGGCAAATTGAGAGAGGGAAAGAAGCATAAACTGAGGAAAAAAAGACAAAGACATCCCTCTATTCTTTCCTTCCCCAACAACTGGCTTGTCACCTACAATAGGCCTGGATATAGTAAGAATAACTCCTCAACTTTTAATGAGGTTTACATTTGACCATTACACAAGACTATATATCTTAGGAAAAAGAAGATAGCAGGAGACAAAAATATTATTGCCTTATGGTTAAATCCTATAAGCCAGTTATATTTATTTAGTACACTTATTGTCTTTCCTCTGGATTGAAAGCTTTAAGAGAGTTGGTAACATAGGGGGGCACTCAGTAAATATATGTTGAATGAATGGATATATAAAGGAATGAATGATAAATCATTGGTTCTTCTATTGGTGCATGATGAAGCAGGCTCAGAGAATATGTACATGCAAATTAGTTTTAATATAAATATTCTTTGGTAGCAAGAAGAGAAAGAGTGAGAAAATTTTGGGGTTTTTTTTATGTTTCTTATTTTTTATCTTTTAAAAACTGAAGTATGGTTGTTCAATTCTCCATGAATAGAAAGAGAATAGAAGCGGATAGTTTTGGAGGAGCCACTTTCATGTGGGAAACCAATTCATATGGCTTTTGATCAGTGAAATGGAGGAGCAGGTGTTCTATACGTGCCTGCCCAACATGCAGTCAGTAATTAGAATAGGGTACTAGGTTCCAAAAGAGGGAGACATAAAATTGACCAAGAGCAGAGATATTGTTAAGCAACTCTATTCAGAAAATTCCTTTGAGTCTGAGGGAGAGGAAGAAAGGAGGACCATGAATTCAGAGATGTACACACGCGGAGAAGCCCTTAGATGAGATAGAGCTTTACAAATGACCTTTAGATTTTTATGTCTGTGCACTAACCCCCCACCTATGTCCCCAAACCAGAAGACAAAACTAAAGCTACATGAAATCTTTAGTCTAAAATGAGGAATTGGAAAACTGCAGATGGTAGGAGCTTAATTTAAGTAGGATGAAGAAAAATTTCAGTAAGTTGAAATTTTTTTTTTAAAGATTATTTATTTGAGAGAGAGTGAGAGAGAGAGAGGAGAAGGAGCAGAAAGGAAAGGAGAGCAAGGGGAAAACATTCTCATGCAGATTCTGCACTAACTATGAGGCCCAATATGGGGCTCGGTCGATCTCATGACCCTGAGATCATGACCTGAGTCGAAACTAAGGTCGGACTCCTTAACTGCCTGAGCCACCCAAAAACCCCAGTGAGCTGAAATTTGAACACATGTACGAAAAGAACTAAAATTTAACTATTCATATTTATAAATATTCCCAAATATTGTCTAACAAAGTCCCAAACATGTTTAAGGATATAACTGGTGAGGAAGAAAAGTGTAGTCTCTGTCAGAGTGAGCCAATGTTAACTAACATGTATTGAATACCTGCAATGAACCAAACACTGCATTTTTAACTTCTAAAGCAGATCTTAGAAGAAGATACTCTTTTTTTTTTTTTTTTTCCTTCCAGTTAAAGAGCTCAGAGAGCTTAAACTCACCCCTCTCCTCAGTAAGTGGAATTTCAAACTTAGGTTGAACTAACCTAGAGTCCATTTGCTTCCCAGTGAGGGTTTCAACTTTACTTTAACATGACGTTCTTTTTGAATTTAATGTTATTAAGGAGAAAAATGGATGAGGCTGAGCATATTTCTCTGGCTTTCATGAGTATCAAACAATCAGATTTCCTTGTCCTTATTATTTTTAGTCCTCTGCATGTAGACACGTAACATTGATCTACAGGAAAGCTTGTGTTTTCTGTTGTCATGGTGCATTTCCCAGAAACGAAGTATGATGTGTGTTCTCTTTTGAAAACAATTGATGAGTTTCATGTTGAGCAAAAACATTTCGTTTTCTGAGTCATTTATCTATTCATAAAAAGAGTTTTAATACTTATGTTGGTTTCAGTAATACAGGTCCATTCTCTATACTGGGTTTTCTTTTATTAGTACTTCTCTACTTAAATTCTGATCTCAAAAAGTGGCCATTAATTAGCTTTGGAAGCAACTCAGCCATTTTTTCTGAGAATTGGGAAATCTAGTAAATGCTTTGTACTTCTGCTTTGTCAAAAACATTTATTTTTCAGAACTGCATGAGAACATTTAATGGCAGTCCATAAATTTCATGCATTCAGTCACATTGGAATGGAAGCTTTGGAGACTACATGCCCTTCTTAACGACATGTTGGCTTTGCCTCAGCAGCATGGCTTCAACTCAGTTCTTAATGGACATTAATCCATAGCATATAAACTTCAGGTAGCACAATTGGTTATTTGTATCTTTCTTTCTGGATAGACCCAAGACAGATCCAAGATTATCTCCTTCCATTTTGAGAAAATTAACTCTGTCTTTGAGTTAAAAATGTTTCTAATCAACTATGTGAAATTTCTTAAGATTGAAGGCCTCCTGAGAGCAAAGGATGGATCTTGTAAATCTTTGTGTACCTTAAAGCGCTAATTCTTTAGCTCACCCATTCATTCATCTAATAAGCAAAGAGTTCCTGCTATATGCCAGGAGTTATATAGTTTCTAGTAGCTAGTTATATAGTTTCTATAACTAGTAGCTAGTTATATAGTTTCTTCCAAATTATTACTAAATCAGTACTCTTTTTTACAATTTTTTACAATTAAAATATGAAATTCTGGTCATCATGAATGTCTCTCTTAGAAGAGGTGATGCTAAGAGTAAAGTAAATAAGAATCCTACCCACTTGGCATTTACTCTCACCTACATATTGGCCTAAAAGTCAATGGATCCTTCCAAAACTGGGCCAGTTTGCACTTTGGTTTTAGTCAAGCAAAGTAAGACTTTTCCTGAATTTGGCCCTTTGACTTGACAAGTCCCTGTGAAGCTGTGGTAATATTTCACAGGAATCAACCAGACTGCTAAATCAGAGTACAGAGGAGACAAAGAAAATGTTGGTGCAATAGCTACACAGACTATTCTGAAGGCTCTGTAATCAATAGAGCCTTGGGAACCACATCTGAGGTCGGTCATTTCCAAATGCACATAGAGGGTGGGGAGAGAAGGAGAAGCTTGGAATTGGGAGGGTGAACAGGGCCGATGGTATATCACATGACAGATTCAAGTTCATACAAGTACTCTGAAGACAGACAAAGAATCTGTCTTGAATGTTTTTTAATTTAACAGGATAGAACTTTGACCTCCTGAAGGATGGAGGTCAGTGAATTTTGAAATAAGATGACTACTCTTTGGACCCAGACCATGGAAAACATTTTCCCATAGAATATAATGCATCAATTTGTCTGTAGCCAAAAATAAATGAAACTGTTTCAAAATGGTGTCCCAGAGAAGGCTTAAGGCACGTCATATTTTAAGAGTATGCATACTGAATGACATGATTGCATAATTCAGTGTGGTCTGGATTAGTTGAGCAAACCATAGGGACATACTTGTCTGTTTATTTTCCTACGTGTTCTTGAAATTAGTGTCTAAGGACTACCCTGAGACCTGTCTTAGCATCCTCTTGAGAATGGATACATGGGCTGACATAAATTACTAACTTCTCCCCAGGCAGGTCCATTAATATTCTGTGAATTATTGTGGCTTTATTTGTTTCCCATCAGTTATTCTTGGTCTCTTTCCATTAAAGAGAAACCCACTCTTACTTAAATTTATGTCTTACAGTGAAGGTGAATTTAGCCAACTGCTCTTTGAATCTATTTAATCCTAAAATTATTTCTTTAGGTAAACCTTCATGTATCCTCAAGAGTCTCTTTTCCTGAAAATGCCAAAGATAAACTCCCCTTAATTGGGCATAAAATAACAGTTCTTAAACTTGAGTTGTACTATAAATGACAGTCTGTTCTGTAAGGTTACTAGGTCAACATAGTTGGAGTCTTTGGTGGTTTTTACAAACTGATACTTAAAGATCTGAAAGACTGTGTTTCAGTCCCAACTGACAAATATTAAGTAAGATGTTGAGACTCCAGAAGTGAGTACCTAATGCAGGGAGATGACAGCTATCTAGATATGACTGGGAAGTGGCCATGAAGTGATAAATCATCTGTATTTTTTTCGGTGCTGTCCCAGTAAAGGTGTTCTTAAACAAAATAGATTACGTGTCATAGTTACTGGCAAAAACAGTAGACTTCATCACCTTTGCCCTGAGCTGCATTGAAGATCATAACAATAGTTCAAGGTCCATCAGTAATATATTAGCTTATTTTCTTCTGTATTCTTACGTTATGCTCCCTGTGGTTTTCAGAATTTTAAAGTTGGGAGGGGCCTTAAAAATAATTGAGAACAAATCACCCTCACTTTAGAGATAAAGAAAGTAAGACCCAGAGAGGGTAAGTGACCTGCCAAGGTCAAACCACTTATAGCAATAAAACTTTTAAGTGACCATTTGGGAAATTCCATTATGATTTCAATGGAAATCACTAAAAGTACTATTGAGATATTCAAAACCCCAGTGTCAGGAAGTGATCCTGAATTGCTGGGTCCAGAGCTGATAAAAATTCCACTGAAGCTGAAACAGCTTTGCCAATAATTATATTATAATTTCAGACCCCTTGGAATGCATTGAAGTCATTGGCTAAAATGAGAATGTGAGAATGCTAGTAACAGTATAGTCCTTCCAGAGGTGGGCCTAAATGCCCTATTCATTTTCCTCCCCTTTGGACAATAAATTTGGTGCTTCAGGCCATATTGACTAAATCATTGGAAAATCAATTATTATCGAGTTAAAGCTGAACAAAAAAACAAAAACAAAAACAAAAACTTGAGAAGTGTTTAATTTATTCTTCATAACATCTCTTCTTTTAAAGTTCTTAAAATCTGTGATCTCTGGCTGACTTATTTATGATTCCTGACAGAAAACTTCATTCTCAAATCTGCCCCCCCCTTTACCCCTGATATGCTTCCAAATAAGAAAATCACCAAAGGAAAAGAAAACAGCATTCAACATAGTGAGATGGGAAACAAGTCAGCCAACTATTATTAGAGTAAAGCCTGTTTCCCTAACTAATCAAAATTCACAGTAATGTGGGGAAAACAAAGCCAAACTGGCAGAAATAATACAGTTAGGCTTAGGAAAGATTTAGAATGAAGTCATACATCAACTCATAAAAAAGGTTATTCAGAAAGAAATCTGAAGGCTGTGAGGTGACAGCCTAATGGAGTGGAACCTTAGGTCACTAGGTGTTCTGCTGTTGCCTCAAGTCAGTATTACCTTCCACCTTCTTCCCCTCCCCTCCCTTTTTCCCTCCTTCTATCCTCTCTATATTCTTCCCTGCCGCTTCTCTCTGTGTGTCCATTGCTTCTTCCTTTCTTCTGTCTCCTCCTCCTCTTCCTCTCCTATTCTCCTCTTTCTTGCTTCCTCCATTTCTCTCCCCCGCTTCCTTCTCCTTGTCCTCCTTTTCCTCATCCCTTTCTCTCTCAGCTCTGTCCTTCCCCCCTCCTCTTTCCCCTACCTCCTTTAGTTTTTATTGTTCTGGATTTGGTTTACCCTCCATACCAAGTCTTGGAACAGGGTATGAAGTCCTCAAACTCAAGACCTTACAGGCAAGGGCAACAGACAAGTTATCCATACTCAAATAATGTGCGAAGAATGAAAACATAGAGATGACTTAAACTGTTGTTGGAAAAAGGGTTTCTCTAAAGAAACCAGCCTGAGAGGATCTGAAAAGTTTTCTCAGAGGAGGGCAAAAAAGCAGGGGCTGAGGGGGAAATAGGGTATACAGATGAGGGGATAGATAGGGTGAGAGAGATCAAGTGGGGGGACAGACCCAAAAAGGAGGAAAAGAGAGCCAAAAAAAGTATGTTGCTGTTGAAACCCCAAAGGGACTGTTTCATGGCCAGGAGTATGATGGTAAATGAGCTGTGTCCCAAGGATCTCCGAGGATCATGGCTCTTTGTAAAGCCCATGAGTCTGTTCCCATATTCAAAAAAACTTGATACTCAAAGTATTTAATAAGAGGTATGGCTCAGGCACTGACCAATCAGAATGGTCATAGGCTCAAGGGCTGAAACAGGCCGTAGTCTTAGAAGTCCCATTAATTGCTTGATTAAGGGTGGTCATGACCAGTCCAAGGGAGGGCCTGGGATGGCAAGAACAACTTGAGGGGATTTTAGGGAACTTGGGAAAGCAGCTCTTTAAGAGCCACAACCACAGGAGTCCTTTAATATTTTTAACTACCAGTGTATACTTAAGCAGCCAGATATCAGCCCCATCTGCCCCTGAGGTTTAGGTCAACATTTTAGCCTCAGCTCATAATCTCTGGGGGCTCCTGGAGGGCCTTTTGTCAGATATACAAATCCTGCTTCCAGGAAGAACTTGCTGAAGTAACGAATCATTAGTCCCCCTCACTCACCATAAATGGAGTGACTGTTCCTACAGATACCCTTCCTCCTGTTCTCAGACCTGGTTCTCAATGGAATCAGTCAGGAGGCTAGCACACAGTGCAGTTGGACACCTGCTGGTCCATGGTTCCACCACTCCGCCCTGAGGACTGAAGAAGGACAGAAAAGAAGTACTGGGGCTATTTGTCTCACGCTCCATAGCACTTTGGGGAGTTACACTGGCAGGAAGAGCTCTCTTTCCCTTCTGCTCTACCTCCTCTGTGACTAGTTTACTCCTACATGGCCTAACCCTAACTACCTCTATGCACACTCGATCCCCTTCTTTATCTTCACGGAGACAGAAGTTTTGCTAACCTTGTGTGCTTCTGATTCCCATTCATTCATTCAATGATCCTTTCGAACACCAAATGAACTGATAAGTAAATGAACTTCCTTCTGGCCCTGCTCTAGCTGTGGGAACAGAGGAAGCAAAAAAGAATTCATAGTGAAAGGGGAAAGATATGGTCCTAAAAATCCAGCAATTCTGATATCATTTTCCCATAGACCATTGTTGTTCAGTCTCTAAAGCATAGCAGTAGAGATGATTTGAGGCGTAGCTAGGGGCTCTGGGACTAGTAAGCACTGTGCAGTTTGGACAAAATCCAAATACTTTTACCGTGGCTGAAAAGGCCCACATCATCTCGCCGCCACCCGGCTCTCTAAACTCATTTCTTACCACCCTCGACTTTGTCCATGTTATTCCAGCCACACTGACCGTATATTTATTCTTTATACACACCAGACATTTTCGCCACAGGGCTGTTCTTGCTGTTACTCATCTTTCTGCTTAAAACACTCTTCTCCCAGGTTATCTCATGTGTCTCCCGGATCCTTTTGTCATTCAGATCTCAGCTCAAGTGTGAGCTTCTCAGCAAGGTCCTCTTTGAACATCCTATCAAATGTGGCCCCACTCCCCACACCTGTCCAAGTGCAGCTTGATTACATTTCCCAGCTTCATTTTTTTCTTTCCTTAGCACTTACTACTATCTAAGATAACTGCTCATTTATCATTTCCTTGGTTCTCTTTTTATTTCTGTCATCACTTGGACCTAAATCCCTTGAGAACTAACACCGTATAGGTTGTGTCCTCAGAATCTAGAATAGTGCCTGGCACATAGTATGTGTTCACTGTTTGTTTAATGAGTAAGTGCATTACTACGATGTGGCACACCAAACTCTCTATAAATTATTTGGGTATCTGTGGGCTGCCCTAGATTTCTATCCATCATTTTCAAATCCATTTTTTAGGAAAAATATATTCTAACTTTCACCAAACAGCATTATAAAAAAATCTTTTGGAAAGCAACCCATTTCTGAATTTTAAATTTTCTACATTTTAAAAACAACCAGAAATGAACCATTTGGATAAACAGACATTTTGAAATGTAACTACTCCTAATTGATTAATTGGTTATATAAATTTAACCTTTTGCAAATTAGATTTATTTAAATCAGGGAATTGAAAAGGTAGGAGCTTAGTAAACAGAGCTCTCTATCACCACACTTCCTAATAATACATGCTATTTCACTGATACATCATTCATTGGGAAGATGGAGAGGAAACCAACGTCTGTGGGTACAAATATCCTGGGGTGGGAGGGGTGTCCAACACCACCTCACTGCTTTAAAACAGGGAAACAATGTGAGAATTGGCTGAGGCACCTAAAAAAGTAGCTGGAGGTAACTGGAGAAGCTGATGGTAGATGAGCTCTAGTACTAGTAAATAAAAGTAAGCTAACAAATACCAGACTGGACCCTCTTAAAGACTCCTAACTGCTTATGGAGTTGGAGGGGTCATTCTAACCTTTTTAAAGTGGGGGTTCTAGGAATCCTCCTACACAGTTCAGACAAACAAATGTTAGATCAGTACATTTGTTTTTATGTGTTGCCTTTTAGAAAGTAACATATTTAATGGCAGTACAAAATGGGAGAGGAATAAATCTGGAGGTACAAAGTTGTATGCCAGGACTTGATTTCATTATTTCACATCCGAGCTCATATTTTTAGTTAGCATTCATCAGCCCTTGCACAGGTGCTTGGAATTGTGTAGAACATGGACAAGGTCTGTGGTGATGGAGCTGACATCGCCAAAGGAAGGCAAGTGTCCCAGGCACTTCCAAAAATCAAAAGGAGTTCATATCCTGAGGAAGTTTATGAGGATTTATTTCTAAGAAATGGGACAGGGTTTCCCCTCCCCGGTGGTTGGATGGCAGTTACAAGAATGGCTTTTAGGGGGTTTCATGGGAGTCAACAAGGTCTTCCATTAACCCCAAATGCTCATTTCTTCATCTTTCTCTTATCTAATTTCTTTGCCTTTCTTCTTTGCTTGCATAAGCTCTTCTTGGAAACTACATATCATCATCTGGGTATCTGTCCATCAAAAGAGAAAAGACCTTCTAACCATCCCAGAGATTTTAATTTAGGCCATCTTTGAAAGGGTCCTTTTATTTCTAAAACATACCTATAGGAAAGAAGTAGAAGAAAAATAAAAGAATAAAGGCTCCACATTATTCTCTGATGATAGAACAAAGCCCAAAGGTTATTAACTTCTCATCTAATATAAGTCAGTCCCCAATCTTTGCTTTTACATCATTATCTCCTATTTTGGGTCATGATTTTTTTGTTTGTTTGTTTGTTTGTTTTAGTTGGAAAAATATGGAATGGGAAGAGAGAAGTAATCCTGATAGGTTATTTAATTAACTTTGCTATGAGGTAAATGTACATAATGCACAAGAGACCAGTTATTATAAACTTCAAAGCTGGTCTAAGATATACTTATATACCCAAAGGAGATTTTGATAGTTAAGAGGAACTACAAGAAAATATCTTTTTATATTCTAAAAGAGAGAGAGAAAGATAGACTGTCTTTATTTCTGCCTCTGTGGCTTGGTTTCACTAATACCTAATTATCTGCCATCATTGACTTTTATTATGATTGGTTTTCTGATAGGTGATATTAATATTCAGCGTTTGAATATGTTGCCCATTAGTGTGAGGAAAAGCCAATACTGTGACACTAATATCATATTTAATGTGATTTATTATTTTAATTTTTAATATGGCTCTTGATCATTCCATATTTTTAATATTCATGTTTTAAAATTGTTGGACCTTTTTTTTCAATTACTCTTCTGTTTTTGCATAATTGGTATCATTTCACCTCATCTCATGTCTCTTAGATGCATAATAATACATCATTATACCTCTCTACCAATAGGAACAGGGAAGATTCAGAGATAGGAAAGTGATTTACCTAATTTTTTAAAAAGTGCTTTACTTCTGTTTTGAGCATTGCTGCTTTCCTTTCTCCTTGACTCTATTTGCTCTTTGTTTGCTTTCTGATTCCTCCCCCTTGCTCTCTATCTCTCTTCTTGCTCTACTAATCCCTTCTTGCCTCCTTCTCCTCCTCCCTCCCTCTTCTTTCTTCCTCCTTCCTTTGTTTAATTTTTTTTCTTTGAAAAAGCATCTGTAAGAAAAATTTACTTCTGCTCTTTTATAGAAAGAAATTGTGTAGTATACACTTATAATTTATATTGAAGGAAAATGCTTTCTAGGACATGCCCTGCCACCTTCTCAGTTCACAGTGCTTCTCAGAGGGGTTGGGGACACAAGACAGTAGGCTGTGGCAAGGGGAATGGAAAAACAATGAGCGAGGAAGCCATGCCTGCATATAGCTTCTCTCCTTGTCTGGAAGCAAGATGCCTGTTTAAGAGTTTCCTTTAAATTTTTCTTCCACTTCTGTGACAAAGGGTGAATTGCATGATCTCTGAAATTGACATGAAGTAGAAGAATGGCATGGTCACTTGCCAGGAGATCAGTAGGCTAATGACTGCCATGCTGGGTGCTATGATAAGTCAAATCATCTTTGATTATTTCAAGCCACTGATTAGAATAACTGTGTGATGGAAAGAGAAAAGATGGTGACAAAGGGTTAACTCTACCTGTCTAAAATCTAACTCAGTATCTTTTTTTCAATCTGACTCTTTCTCCAGACTTTTCCATTTCTGTTAATGGTTTCATCATTCTTCCTTCCTGTCACCTGGGCTCAAAAATATCAAAGTTATCTTTGGTTCTTCTGCCTTTTCATCCCAAATCAGTCCCATAAATTTTCCCTTTATTATGCTTGAGAAATCTATCTTTTCCACTCCATTCTGGGCCTTTTCCTGCCCCCATACCCACTCCAACTCCTAAGGCTTTTTTCTTCCTGTCTTTGGATTTTTCTTTTCAACCCATTCCAAGTTGACTGTTAGTTTAATCAACTACTTTGGCCAAATCAGCCTTTCCCCTCAATCCTTCAGTGTTTTTCTATTAGATAAAGAATGGATAATAAACCTCTTAGCCCAGAATATAAGGTCTTCCATAATCACACCTCCCTCCTAAATCCTTTAACACTTTCTTTGTTCTTACAAGAAAGTCTGCCTTTGTTTTACTCCTTGACCACTCCCTCTCTGAATATTCAGTAATAGGATTCTCTGAGCGCATAATGTTTGCATACATCCCCCTCTCCTGCCTTGGCCCCTCCACACGGATAAACTTGTGCGCAAACAACTGCCTCTGACCCTTCATGTTACTGTCTGAATTGTAAGTTCCTGGCAAATGTTTTGATGGTGAGAAAAGCAGAGTCTAGAATACAAGTTCAAAGGGAGAAGTTCTGGGCTGAGTTTCTGGCCAATCTTGTGGTTTGGAAATGACATACATGCTCTGTTGCCATTCACAAGGGAGTCCCCAAGTGAAAGCAAGAAGGAAGAACTTCTCACTTGTGTGATATATAGCTGCTACCAAAAAATGATGGAACCATTTATGAAGCAAGTAGGTTTTCTCTTTGAGCTAGGAGCACGTACTGGAACAAGGGAGAAAGTCAGTGACCCCATTTTGGGTTTCTTTTCACACTAGCCAGGGGTCAAAGACAGCAGCTTATTCCTTGGATAAGGCAACATCTTTCTTCCTTTGCTTACTTCCCAGGCTCCTGTGGCCTACTGGCTTCCATTTCTTCTCTAGGAGCTGTGGAATTTAGAGTGTTATTCAACAGAAGGGCATGACTGATCCTGCCTTACATGTTAAAGTCATCCTCATACCACAGTCGGATTAAAACTTGACAATAGTAAAAGCAGATGAAGGAGCCAAATAAACCAGCCATTACTTAAAGTCACCAAATTTTTCAGTCTCCGTTATTCTGAAGTCTGTCTTCACCCATTTTGGAGTTGCTTTAGGAGAACAATAACTAAGGTTTTAAAAGTCAGTCCAAACTCACATTCACAGAGCATCTCACATAAGTGTCCTACTTTGCTACTTTGGTAGAGTTTCTATCCAACCCTAAACTCCTTAAAGTCATCCGAATTACAAGGTCAGCAGTGCCCCTGCCGGCAATATGGCTTCTCTTTAATACCTTATGCATTTCCTCTGGCTCAAATTTAGAGAAATCTGATAGTTCATTCTAAGTTAAACTTAATAAGTAGTTTGGAGCAAAGATGCCAGATCCAAATCTCTTTAGGGTCATAGAGTTCAAGCATTTACTAATGCCAAACTAAGGAGTACTTACTTACTCTACGAAACAGTGCCTGTCCTCCAAGTGCACCAAAGATACTAATTACCTTCTCAACTTCTTCTCCCTCCTTTGATGGGCAATGCTGAAATTAGCTAGGTAAATAGAAGGTATTCTCTCTGCTATGTGGTTTGATTCTACAACAAAGTCCTGGAGAAGATCTCATTGCATTTGTCCTTGACTATTATTCTTGTCACACTCCACCCCCTGCCACACCCAACAGACATAGGGAGTCCCCAAGTGAAAGCAAGAAGGAAGAACTTCTATGTCTGGAACATAGATTTTGAAAAATAAATAGAATACAGGTATGTGCTAAAGGGAATGCAGTTGAATGTGGTACATTATTTAGCAATAGTGAGCTCCAAACCCTATTTATCTTTCTTTTATCTCTTTTCATTTTTCCCCCCTTTGGTTCTATAGCAAAAGCTGGTCACTCTTCTAGTCTTTGTTTTTTTTTTTTAATGTGTTTTTTAAAATTCTACAATTACATTTATTCATTCAGTTATGTGTTTATCATTTATTTCACACAAAGGCTGGCAGACTTTACCTGCGTAGGGCCAGATTACAAAAATAACTAATATTGTGGGCTTTTCAGACCACGCAGTCT
Organism: Neogale vison; assembly: GCF_020171115.1. NCBI lineage: Eukaryota > Metazoa > Chordata > Mammalia > Carnivora > Mustelidae > Neogale > Neogale vison. The sequence continues at coordinate 40,582,469 of NC_058098.1, forward strand.
CCGTCACAACTACTCAAATCAGTTACTGAACATGAAAGAAGCCACAGAGCTTGCACAAATGAATGGGCCTGGCTGTGATCCAATAAAACTTTCTTCAAAAAAAAAAAAAAAAAAAAGAGAGAGAGAGAGAGAGAGAAAGTGGGCTGTTGTGTGCTCACACCCAATTTAACACATCTATCAGTTCCTGTGTTCTCATTACTATGCTACTATGTTAGGTTCTGGGAAATACAAATAAATAGAACTTGGTTACTGCCTCAAAGTAGTAACAGGTTACTATTTCAAGACACAAGACTGGCCTTAGACCAAGTCATTTTTGGTGCCTGGTTCATCAGTCTGCTACTCTTCTCTCTGCCAGTATCTCTGGCCCTGTGCTACTCGCCCCCATATGCCAGGCAGAGTGACTTGGTATTGCATAAATTCTCTTCCATTCCTCCCCCCATGCTACTTGCTGGCTCTTGGCACATTGTCCCCAACTAGCCAAAGGACATAATAAAATAATATACATCAAAGAGTGAATTACTGGCAGCAGCTTAATTTGTTCATCCTTCAGGAGTACTTACATATTAAAAGAGGCTATTTTAAATTCACAGACATCTACTTCAACCTGTAAAACTCTTGGCAGAGGGCTAGGGAGATTTTTCTCGTCTGTGAAGTCCATGATGCAATCTAAATCCTACGGCATCAGTGACCACAGATCCCTTCTGTGATAATGAGGATAAACAACATGTAGCATTAGCACCATAGTCACTGTCCCTTGGGTGCTTTCCGGGTAAGATATACTTTGAGCTTCAGAATAACCCTGTGAATCAAGTGCCTTTAGTATTATGCCCATTTTTATTTTATCTTTAATTTTTTTAAATTTTTAAAATTGTTACATATTTTATTTATTTTTATTATGTTATGTTAGTTCCCATACAGTAGTTTTTGATGCAGTGTTCCAAGATTCATTGTTTACATGTAACACCCAGTGCTCCATGTCCTCCTTAATAACCATCACCAGACCCATCCATCCCTTCACCGTCCTCCCCTCTAAAACCCTCAGTTTGTTTCTATGAGCCCACAGTCTCTTGTGGTTCATCTCTCCCTCTAATTTCCCCCCCTTCACTTTTCCTTTCCTTCTCTTAATTTCCTCCATCTTATTCCTTATGTTCCACAATGAGTGAAACCACATGATAATTGACTTTCTCTGTTTGACTTATTTCACTCAGCATAATCTCCTCCACGCCCATCCGTGCTGATGTGAAAGTTGGGTATTCATCCTTTCTGATGGCTGAGTAGTTTTCCATTGTGTTTATGGACCACATCTTCTTTATCTATTTGTCTGTTGAAGGGTGTCTCAGCTCTTTCCACAGTTTGGCTATGCCCATTTTTAGATGAGAAAACTAAAGCTAAGAGAGGCTACATAATTTGGTAAAAATCATACAACTCCTACATAGCCCAGATGGTATTACACACAAAAATGTTCAGTCTCAAGACAGTCACTATAAGGAAGCAAGTCTTCTTTAGATCAGAGTGTTGAGCTCCAGTAATAGAGTTTTCTAAGAGGAAGGAAAGTTGGAGATTGTTTAGTACAATCTTATTTTAAAGATGAGGAAACTGAGGCTCAGAGAGAGTTTTGGATCTGACAAAGTAATTGCAGACTGCTCTGTGTAAAATGCTGTTCTTAATGATGTTTAAAACATATATATTTGCCTTTGTTAGTTTTATTTTTGAGTACTACATGGCCTCTTGACAAAATAGCAACAAAGAAAACATGAATTCGTTAGAAAAAGATTTCTTCCCGCTGGGGACATTAGTCTGTGTAAGACTGTAACATATGCAACTTTGCTCTTCTAAGCTTCCACTCATTATTAATCATGGGCCAACTGGGGACACCTCATTGCCTGTCATCCACCGGGTGAGTGAGTCTTCGTGAAGCAAACCTACCCACAGTGCTCTATTGAGTGGGAGAGCAGAACAATACATTCCTTCATTAAAAGCTCACATCTAGACACCGGGACCGACTATGCCTTCTCTGAATTTCCCAGAGGGTAGTTGAAAGCCCTGACAAAACATAGTTAAGGCAAGAGATTGCTGTCTTTTTTATAAAGACTGTAAAGAATTTCCCAGTCAGATGGCTCAATTGCCTGAGCAGTCTGTTTTCCGTGGTGAATTCCAGTTAGAGCAAGAACTGTTCAATTAAAAACAAACAGAATTGTTAAAAAAAAAAAAAAAAACCACACAAAAAAAACCAAAACAGGTTCTTACATCTTATGTTTATTGTAGGTGTAATTGTAGCCTCCTGTTTTTTATAGGTGTACTTTCACAACAGCTTTTAAAATCAAGGTGGATTTAGAAGTTAAAGATCTAAGTATCATATATTCTTGAGATACTAGAATCCGATTGAGTAAAGTGTCGTAAGGCTAATGGAAACTCATAGGCTCAATCTGCACATCACCATTGGGAGTTTATCCTTCCATATCTTCTCATGAGGACTGTCTTACATAAAATAAGGTTTAAACAACAAGGATATCTTACTGTACTCCTGGATTCATTTTCATTTGGGAAAAAACAGAAAACAAAAAACATGCTGGGCAGAGAGAAATTATCTCTACAAGTCGTAAAATTATATATCAGATGCCTTCTATATATGTCAATTTAATAAACCCAGAGCAGAGATAAACTACAAATTCTTGCTATAAGAAGTCTACAAAACATAGACAGTTTGGGTTACCTGCCCCTACTGAGGACCAGGCAACTCTGAGTAGTACTAAACTGACATGGTAACAAAGGGACTAGATATTTTGGAAGTGCAGATATGGTGGTAAAAACTGAGTGACTTTGAAGCTGATCCAGGAAGAATTTTTTTAAAAATGTTACTTATCCCCTACCCCCACCTACTTTTTTATTTAATAAGATTTTCCACCCTATCTGCTTTTTGATTTGCTAAAATTCTAAGGCAACCATTTCTTTATTTGTGGTTTTTTTTGGCAAATGTACTGTCAAATCATATCTTTCTCTTGATTTTTGTGGAAAAAAATTGAGATTCAGAAAGGTTAAGTGCTCAGTATTGTATTGTTATTAAGTTGTGTAGCTGGACTGTGAAACCAGGCATTCTTACTCTAACCTGGATACTCTTTCTCCTGGAGCAGGCTGCTCTCCTTGGTGGGGGTTGGGACACAGGCAGGGGTGAGAGGGAGGAAGAGGAGGAAGAGAAAACTCTTTATCTTTTAAGGATATGAGTAGCAGAATTAAGGTGTAGGGTATAGGCTCACTTTGTACATTACAATTTTCTCACTATTCCAGAGTTAGGTTGTCCAGGGTCAGTACAGCACTGTTCAGAAAGATCTAAGCATCTTCTGTCTTTCTGCTCTGTCATCTTTAGTCTATTGGTGTGGCTTCATGGGGTAGGATGGCTGCTGCTGTTCCAGTTATTACAACTGTGTTCAGTCATCCATATCTTTGCTTTTAATAGGAAATGCAGATGTTTACCCAGAGCTCCTAGCAGTCTCCCACTTCTCCTTCATTATAATTGTGTCACATGGTCACTCCAGCATTATGAGAATGGCCATCTCTCCTGGGATGGACACACTGCCATCCCCAAACAACCAGGGCTCTCTCATGCAGAAAAAAGAGGAAGTGGATAGTGGATTGTTAATATACATTGTCTTCAACAGTTACAGATTGGATGCTCTGAGCCTCCTTCTTCTATATCCCTGAGTACGCATTGTCAATACTCACCCTCGTCTCACCCTTTGTTACGCTTCAGGGAAATAAAACATAGCTGCTCTTCAGAAGAAGGTGACAGACCCTGATTTACTGCATGACACATTGCTTGCACCCCTGTCATATTTTCCTAAAAAGGAAAATAAACCTGGCCTCCGAAGCGTCAGTGTACCTAGCATGGAGTGCTCTTCTATTTTATCCACTCCGTTTCCTTTCACATTTCATGAACATTCTTTCTAATTATTTTATCATTTCTCTAGGACTTACATAATTTTAGAAGTCATTTCCTCTTATTTATATGTGTTATCTGGTCTAGCATGGTGAGACATGAGCCATCCAAGTGACAGTCTTCTTTTCTCTCCGGAAAGAGTAAATGTTTTAAACGAAAACATATCCAAAACTTAGGTTGTTGTTTCTAAATCTAAGGTTGACAACATAAAGCCATTCTACCTGTAGGCCCTATCATGACTGGCTTTCCTTGCATCAAGAAATGAATATTTAATGGTCATCCCATATAATGGCATAAATACATTACAGGAATAGAGAATGTATGAAGAAGAAAGAAAGTATGAAAATCTGAATTAGGGCATAACATTACAGCCCAGCTCTGTCCCAAGAGGGTCTTCCTCTGCAGCAAGAAGGGTCATTGTTTCGTGTTCCCTTTACTGTGGTGAACCAGCAATGTGGAAGCCACCACCCTGAGTCACCAGCAGAAGTGACCAGAAATCACTGTGGAAGAACCAGGTTCATTGTCCTCCAAGAAAACCAACTATGAAAAAAGTGGGGAAGTTGAAAAGACAGTGAGTTTCATCTGCTCTGTTTTTATTCTCTAGGCTTGGAACAGTCCTTCAACTTTTTTTTTTTTTTTTTTTTTTTTAACATTTGCCAGAGAAAGAGAGAGAGCACAAACAGGGAGAGCAGCAGGCTGAGTGAGAAGGAGAATCAGGCTCCCCGCTGAGCAGGGAGCCTGACATGGGACTTGATCCCAGGACTCTGGGATCATGACCTGAGCTGAAGGCAGCCATTTAACCAACTGAGCCACCCAGGCATCCCAAGAGTCCTTCAATTTAAACCACAAACCTATTTAAATAACCTATAAAATAGAAAGCTATTTTCTTTAGCTTCGGCTGTGTGTTTTCTCGGGCTGTGCTAGTGCAGCAGGGTAGCTCCCAGTTTACCTTCTGCTGCAGTAACTGGGCACTTCTAGAAACACTGAACCTCAGGATATCCTCATCAGCTTAGACATCTCTTGCTTTCTGGAAGCATTCACTGACCCCATGGTTTAGTTGGTTGGTCCTCCTGGAAATCCCATCACACACTTTAATTCTTCTTAGAACTATTTTGTGGTTGAACTGTACTTATTATGAGGCTGTGTCCAGCTCACCGTTCTGTCCTCAGGGCCTAGTTGTGTGCCTATCTAATGGAAGTCAGCACGTTCTTTTTTTTTTTTAAATGAAATTAATCATGTAAGGGAAGCTAGATATGCAGGATTTGCGTTAGGATGAAAAGAAGGACTAAGAAGCTTTTGAAGGCAGTTGGCTGCCCAGTAGATAAAAGGATGCAAGTTCCTTGGTTCTGGGTTTTCTGTCCACTGTGATGCCATTGCACAGGTGGGCTTTGGATATATATTCAATTCCATTTCAAGTAAAATAAAAATTTCATGTTTGGGATATTTCACCATGCTTTGCCAAAACATGATAGCAATTTGGTTTGCAAGAGTGGCTGAGGTTTTACAATACTGCTGATTTGCCTTCAGATTTTAGCCAGTACCCTGGCTAATCAAAGAGCGAGGCATAATTGTAGGCCCCTCATCAGTGCCCCATGAGAGAGGAAAGGGACATAGTGGCAGTCTCCTAAGTGGAGATCTCAGCTTCTGGTTATGCTCTTTGTTGTTTGTTGGAATGAACCAGTCACATGAGGTTAGATTCACCACTGGTGACTTGGGTAACAAATCTGAAGGGCATGTTCCCCTAAGGGAAGAAGGAATCCAGGTTAAAGGTGAACAACTATCTTTCTCCGGGCTCTCCCAGGAATTTCTTGATTAGTAAAATTTGACAATGTGAAGGTCAAGTTTCCTCACTCCAATGAGATTGGATATAAGGCTCCTTGCTCCAGTGACAAGCTTGATGGTTAAAGACTGGAGACAAAAATTCTGGGTTAATCCCAGACTCACCACTTAACAAGCAAAATGATCCTGAGAAAATTACCTGACCTCTTTGTTTTCTTCATGTGAAAAAATGGTAATGATAAGAGTAACTGCTTCACAGGATCTTTATGAGATGAAGTTGTATTTAATTTAATATGATAATATTTGCAAGGTGCTTAGGATAGTGCTAGGTGGTTTAGTTGGTTGGTCCTCCTGGAAATCCCATCACACACTTTAATTCTTCTTAGAACTATTTTGTGGTTGAACTGTACTTATTATGAGGCTGTGTCCAGCTCACCGTTCTGTCCTCAACTAGCACTCAATAGTGCTCTATTGAGTAGTATACACATTTTTTAATAAATTATCAGCAACAGTAACTGAGGGCTCTGGAGCTAATGACAGTTAGCAACAGAAAAATTGTAGTCACAGGATCCATTAGGTAGAGCTGAGAGCCAGATGAAGGTGACCCGGTTGACAACTGGAAACCCTGAAGGAATGGTCTCAGTGATGGATGGCCGACTGCAGATTAACAACCAAAGCTGGACATCCTACAAGCCTGGAAATAGCAAGGGCTTTGCATGATGCCAGGAGCTTTACATTTTCTAAATAGAGTTTATCTTTTTGAGCTGGTGAGACTTGCTGGTGTTCTGCTGTGACATTTTCCAAGCTGTGCTTCCTTTCCATAACTTTCATCACTTCATGCTCCTTTGGGCTATTTTCTAGGTCTTAGTAACTTCCCTTGACAAGAGAAATGGAGCTCGGGATCTCAGCAGTGGTCCAAACCATACAGATGTTATGGGTCAAGGAAGATCAATTACATTTCCTGAGGTGCTCTTCATTGGGTAGTGGTATTGCATGAATGGCACTGTAGATACTCATCCTTAGAACCTGGCTGGTCGAAGGTGTAGTAAATACAAGAGGAAGTTAAAAGATAAACTTGACTGTGTGTATCCTTTCCATTTTATAAACTGCCTACATAGTAAACATACTGACTGGCAAGAATTAGACCTATAATAAATGCAGACAAATTGCCCATTACTTGCATAATTGAGAACTATAAATATTTTAAATAATAAAATTGTGAAAAATGTCTGTATTAGTGCTCTGGGAATGTTTTAAATCTGTAAAGACTGGGGGATTCACAGGGATGACTGAATATGAAATCTTTCCTTTCATATCTCTGAGATCAAATATTTTTCCTAGATGTTTCAAAAGCTTTCAAAATTGGAAAAAGTGAATATATGAGCAGTTACAGGGAAGGAAACCTAGAAGAGTGAGTATGGGTAGTCCTTCTGGGAAGATGTATTTAGGAAAAGGGAGAAGAGCAAAGAAAAAAGAAATGCAAAAATAGAACTAATTTGACATTGTATATATGTCTTTCATTGCTGTACATTCTTTTGCCCCCAAAGGGTATAATTTGGTGTGATTTAGTAAGGCCTTCTACTTTAATTAGGTATCTTAGTCCTTGAAAATTGAGACTAATCCCCAATGTGTATGAGAAACATGAGATATTTAAATATTACCAGAGAAATAGAAGAGCAATATAAACTAATATCCCAAGGTAGATCCTCTTAATAGATTTGTAATGCTTGTACATAGAGGAAAAAAGAGAAATAGTATTTGTTCTAAGATGTTCTATAATTCAGTCTTTAGTATGTTTGCATATCTAATTGTGTATATATGTGTTTATGTCTCTATATTTTATAACTTTAGTAGATGTTGTTAGTTTTAGATGGAATACCCACTTTTACTTCTACATAAATAGTAAACTGAATTTTATTGGGGATGGGAATGAATGCAGTTTTTTTGGTTTTTGTTTGTAAGACATGTTTCCAGGACTCCTTTGCAGCTACCTGTGACTGTATGTTTATGGTTCTGGGCAATACTATCTAAGTGGAATTTGCTGGGGATTCTAGCAAATTATAGTTTCTTGATAAGTACAATGCCCCTGCTCCCTTGTTCCTTCCTCTTCTTCTTCTTCTTTGGAGCTCAGCTTATAGGGCAGGAGATGGAGATCCTTGGGATGGAAGAACCACCCTAAGAATGGCAGACAATAATAAGAACAATCCCAGGGCATTGACAAATATGTAGCACTATGACTTGTTAGAAGGGAGAAGATAAAGTCACAATTGTCTCAGCCACTCATGGTAACTATAATTATACTTACAAGTGTGTATACAGAGCATGAGGGGGATTAATAGCAATTTTCATTCATTCAATATCTATTGCCAAGGCTTCGAAAGGAAGGTCTCAGATTTGGTACTGGGTGCAGTGTAAATCTGGAAATTTACAAGGACACCCAACTTTAACCACAATACAATATTTTCACACTTACACCGCTTGAAAGTATAGTAGGTACACTGCACTGGTGTGTTCAATTTTAGAATAATTCTAGGTTTGTTTGCTTGTTTGTTTTTCCCCCAATTGGGAATGTATTGATAGAAATTTACCAATAAGATTTTGATTTTATACCAAAGACATTTAATTTATGTAATTGATTTGATCTTTCCTCAGTATCTTTTTTATTCAGTATATTATTTTATGATTTAAAATTAATCTAACTGGCAAGATTATTTCTAATGCTACTATGTAGATAAGACGATGCATTTTAAGGCAAATTATAATTAGTAGGCTGACAGATGTCAAGTGTTTAAGGACTGTATGGGGGAGCAGGATGTGTGTGGCAATTATAGAAGGACCAGGCATGCAGGTGTTAGGTATTTTCTTACCTACTCCAACCTTTGGGCCAAGAGGGCAGTTGATCTCTCATGGACATTTCAGAGAGCTGCTATGCTACCTGCTTGTAAAAATTTGGTTCCTCTGAGATTTATACCATTGAGTTCCCTTCCCTGTTGTTTGCCAAACTTCTGCACACCCAACTTTACTGACCAAAGACTTGGGCCTTCTTCTCTATTTTTCTTCTCTATTCAGGCCTTGCTCTTCCTTGTGATTGAAATCCTTATACGTGCAACCCTAATACAGTATTGCCTCTCACTTGCTGGACATCATACCACTCATAAATACTTCAGAACATACCTCCAAAAGATAAAATACTACTAAGAAACACACCCAGAATACATTAATGAGCAAACAGTTTGAATTCACACATCTTCAGTTGTCTCATCTGCTTCCGGTTTCTTTGTTTAAGTAAGGATCTAAATAAGGCCCATATGTTTTATGTAGTTGCTATATGTTTTAAATTAGTCTCTCTCTCTTTATATTTTTATTAAGATATATAATACATACAATAAAGAGAAGAGTATATTAATCTAAGATATATAGCTGAATGAATTTGTGTATAACTACCATCCAGATAAAAATACAGAATATCCCTAGCACCTTGGATTTCCTCATGCCCCTTATTCATCTAACCACTCCCCCAGATATAACCACTGTTCTGTTTTTAAGTCTGTCTCTAAATCTGTTTTAATCTGTCAATCTGCTCTACATTTCCTTCCCCCTTCCCTTCCTTCCTCCCTCCCTTTCTTCATTCCTTCCTTCCTTCCATCTTTCCTTCCTTTTCTTCTTTCCTCCCTTTCTTCCTTGGTTTTTGTAATTTTGTTGTTGTTGTTGTTCTGTAGAGTATCTCATAACTGAGATTTTGCTAATGATATCATTAGTGTCATTTAACATGTTATTCTATCCCCTATATTGCCACTATCTGATAATTATGACTAAATCAGACCCAGCATACACACACACACACACACACACACATAAATAAACATGTTTGTGTGTATATGTATACATATGTATATATATATATACACACACACAAATATACACATACAACATTAATTTATTAAGAGCTGCAAAATGGCGGGGAGGCTCCAGGTGGCTTAGTTGGTTAAGCATCTGCCTTCAGCTCAGGTCATGATCTTGCGGTCCTGAGATCAAGCCTTGCATTGGGCTTCCTGCTCAGTGGGAAATCTGCTTCTCCATCTACCCCTCCATCTGCTTGTGCTCTTTCTTTCTCTCTCTCTCTCAAATAAATAAATCAATTAAATCTTTTTTTTTTAAAGAGCTGCAAAATGGTGGTACTTGAATTCTATCTTTTGTTCTCCACTTATTAATTTCAATCATCTGTAAAGAAAAACTTGTCTTTGTTAGCTTTTAGGTTACCAAATTTACAGCTCCAATAGGAAAGGTAGGAACAATTCACTTACTTTTTATTTGCCAGTTTTCAAAATAGTGACTTGGTTCCTTAGTATTTTCAAAGTGTCCAATAATTTTGCTTTTACATATCATTAAGAAAAAACAAATATGAATTTTAACCTATTTAGTATACTCCCATCCATTATCCCATTACATTTATTATTCTTATTAGTACTCCAACTGTCCCATTATTGGTCACTAAGAGCTTTTTTTTTTCCCCTCAGAGCCTATTTAAATAGGCTCCTGTGTCTTTTAGACTTGCCCCTACTAGTTTTTGATAGATTCCTTGATCTCTAATGCAATAAAATGTATATTTTTGTCCCCAGATATGGAATCAGCCATTTTTCCAAGGAGCATAGAAAAGAACTTTTAGAATAGGTGATAAGCCCAGTGCTAAAATAATCCAGCAGCAAAAGAGAACAAAACAAAAACTGATGACATAGGAGGAAAAGAGAAAAAAAAATGCCTGCATATCTTTGAATAGTCAAAAGGGGCTGGGATATCATGAAAGGATTAAATTGTAGGGGGAGCAAACAGCTAGTCTTCTATAATAACATGAGAATATTAGTCAGGGATTATATATATAGACACATGTATAGGGAGAGAGAGAGAGAAAGGCTGAAGATGTAGAGAAGAGCTGATGTTGTAATGGAGTAGTGGAGAAGACACTTATGCTGATGAGCAATGAGTAATACATGGAATTGCTGAACCACTGCATTGTACACTTGAAATTAATATAACACTGTATGTTAACTGTACTGGAATTAAAATTAAATTAAAAAAGTAAAACAAAAAGTTGACTGCAGATAGAGTCCCCTCCTCTTCAAAGGACCTCAGTCTGTCTCCTCTTCAATTGGAGGCCTTCAACTGATTGGATGAGGCTCATCCACATTACTCAGTATAGAGTATAATCTGTTTTACTCCAAGTCTACTGATTTAAAGTTACTGACATCTAAGAATACCTTATAGTATCATGCAGTGTTTGACCCTATATCTGTGTATCATGGCTCAGTCAAGTTGACATAAAATTAACCATCTCTACAGGTGAAAATGCAGATACTGACTGGTAGACATGATAAACAGGCTCTAAATTCCTTCACATCTCTGTTCAACTGTCACCTTAGAGCAGTCACCTCAGACCTCCCTGACTGTATCTCACCTTGTGTTACACATGTATCTCCATAATCCTCACCTGAACTACTGCCATCTCTCATGTAGAATGCAGCAGGGCCCCCCAATAGTCTTTCTGCCTGCATAGTGCCCCCCTATAATCCAGTCCCTCCACTGCAGACCAGATCATGTTTCCCTTCACATAAAAAACTAATTACATCATAACCTGCTCAAAACTTTAATATTTTTCATTGTCCAAATTAAACTGCGGGGCACCCGGGTGGCTTAGTTGATTAAGCATCTGACTCTTGATTTCGGCTCAGGTCATGATCTCTGGGTCATGAGATCAAGCCCTCTGTCTGAGTGTGGAGTCTGCTTAAGATTCCTTCTCTCACTTTGTCCCTCCACCCTCATCCACCCACCCCCATTCTCACATGTGTGAGCTCTCTCTCTCTCTTAAAAAAAAAAAAAAAAGTTGGGGCGCCTGGGTGGCTCAGTGGGTTAAACCCTCTGACTTCGGCTCAGGTCATGATCCCAGGGTCCTGGGATTGAGCCCTGCATCGGGCTCTCTGCTCAGCAGGGAGCCTGCTTCCTCCTCTCTCTCTCTGCCTGCCTCTCTCTCTGCCTGCATGTGATTTCTGTCTGTCAAATAAATAAATAAAGTCTTTAAAAAAATAATTTAAAATAAATAAATTAAACTTAGACTTTTTAACATGACCTCTAAGACTCTTCAATGCCCAGTCCCTGCCGATCTCTGTAGTTTCATCTGGCCATGTCCACCAGAGATGCTCACCAGTTTTTGATCCCTCGAATGTTCCATCCTGCCTCCTATCGTAAGATCTCTGCACCTTTGCATATGCTGTATCCCCTTCCCAGATTGTGCTTCCTTCCCTTCTTTACCTCAGAAGCCTCTCCTCTGTGCTCATATCTCAGCTAAACTGTCACTTCTCAGCATCTCTGAAGATACCTGACCCCTCCATCACAGTTGTAAACTTTCAATACCTCTCCCTCTTGGCTCTCATGACAATTCCAGGCCCCCCTCATTTGTGCAGTCCCTCCATTAATGTTCATCCCTCTCCCACTGCAGCAGACTGGAGTTTCCCTGACACACAGAAGATGCTCACAGGGAGTTTGTGTAGTGATTGAGTTTCCATGTTGTGAATATCAGGATTACCATTTAGGTTACAATATGAAATTCAGATAAGAACATGATAAAGTAAATAAGTGACATAGATAATAAATGTTATGACTTCAGAAGACAGAGAAATTTTACTGTGAGTTATTGAAAATCTGGCAGAGGAAGGACCTGAACTTCATCTAGCAAGATGAGTGGTGTTCAGAGGTAGTGGCACAGTATCACGGTTAAGGGCAAAGATGCCCACGTTTGACACATGAATCCCAGCTGCCACTCAGTATCTGCTTAACTTTGGTGACTGCTTTATTGTCTCCAAACCTCAGTCCCTTCAAAAAAGAAAGGGAATAGTACTTGTGCTACTTCACATTTACTGAGCACTTACTACAATCCAGAGACTATGCTCAGAGTAGTTTGAGGATTACCCCATGAAATCTGAACCAATGAGATGCTTGTTCTTCTTGTTCCTATTTTGCCAACAAGAAAACAGAAGCTCAGAAGTTTGAAATGACTTGCCCAAAGTCACATATCATATTAGCACCAACAAGTAAGTGAGGATTAAATGAGATAATGTAGAGATCATAGCACTATGCTTAGCACATGGGAAGTACTCACTAAAGCACTGTTATCTTCATCTCTGCTGATAAAGTGGAAAGCAAGTTGTCTGGCAGCATGGCAAGGGCCTGGAGATAGTGGAGCATATCATGGACCTCAAGAAAATAGAATAGGCTTATCTGGGTCCTTAAGAGGGAAGACATGGCTGGAGAGGATGGCAGGGAAGTCCTCTGAATCACTTTACAGACACTGATACCTAGGGACAGGATACCAGTGTTTGGCACCAAATTGCTGTTTACTCTTACTCTGTACAACAAACAGCGGGGTGCAAGTGGGAGTTAAACCAACATGTATGATTTGGGTCCCATATGTGTCCTTAAGAGTGCTGCTATTTGCCCACAGCTTACAGGTATTTCCCTCTTCCTAGTCAATAAGGTTCAGGGATAGGTTTTACATATATTTTGCAGAAAGTAATTCATTTGCGCTTTTGTCCTCCCTCCCTAAAACGGATTCAGGAAACTCAACAGTGTCCCAAGAGCAATGTTTAACTGAAAGCCCCTTAGCTCATTAAGTCTGCCCGCTTCCACCAGGTCCTCAACTTGGCAATTTGTTTAATGGAAAGAAATAATTCATTTGATCGCCCCCAAAGGTTGGGCTCAGGGTTTACATGGGTGCAATGCCAGTTGCTGGTTTGCCAGAAGCTGGGAACCATTATCTGAGTGGCTTCTACAAGCTACCCTTGGGAGGATTTTTTTTTCCCCCCAGAGGCTCATTCCTGGAGTTACCTATAGGACATACTGACTTGAAGGGGGCATTGAAGGAGTCCATGGAAAAGGGACAAAAGGTGGGATAGAACTTCCATGAGAACCCAGAGCATACCCAGTATTGGCCCAGAGACAGACATCCTCCTACTCCTGAATGTGGAGTGTTGGCTGAGACCCCACCCCAGCTTCTTTATGCACACAAATCCCATGGAGGCATCCCAGAAATCATTACAGAAAGTCTTATTCATGAAAGCGGGGGCACCTTAAATAATGAAACAGCAAACAAATCCGTACCTCATACTGAACTTAAAGGCAAGGGGAAGGGAAAATAATTTTTGCCACAAATTCCTTTGCCTGTGCTTTTCCTATCCCCCACAGCTTCACAGTGCTTGGGGCTTGTGCTCTTCTAGCTAAAAAACCACAGGTGCCACCTGAATGATTCAAAGACATCTGAGAGGCTGTTAACATGACAGGAGAAACTAGAACATCAGGAATAGCTTGTTTGTAGTCTGTGCAGATGTGCAAAGAGAGATAAGAGACAACCGTGAATGTCCTGGAGGAATGGGATCTAAATCTGACGGAGTTTGCTGTAGCTGGCTCGGACAGACCAGGCCTTTTTACTCACGGGAATTCTAGTAAGAAGGCGCCAAAGAGGCTAGGATAGATCTTTTTGCTATTATTCCGTGGAAGGCCTTTTACATAATAATAATTATGATTATTATTATTATTATTATGTCTATCTCGTTATTATTATTTCATAGAAATTCCTTCATTACTTTTCCCATGCCAGAGAACAATGGGCAAATGCAGGTTTATAAGGACTCATGAATAAGGCATCTGGGTTGTTGTAGTCTTGCCAAAAAGAATATGGTACAACCATTGTTCATATTTCTTTTTTACTATTGAACATCTTTTATTTGTAGCTCGGTCTATAGATGTTTGTAGGTCCTTAGAGTTAAAAAAAAATGTTTTTCCTCTATCTAATGATTTATTAAAAGTGATCATGTAGCATTTTTAATACTATATTTTGCATGATTAATTGGTGTTTGGCCCCCAAGACTTTCTTGGTGAAGTAAATTAGGAATTTCGCACTTTAAATGAGTTTATTTGGGGTGCCTGGGTGGCTCAGTGGGTTAAGCCTCTGCCTTCGGCTCAGGTCATGGTCCCAAAGTCCTGGGATCGAGCCCCGCATCAGGCTCTCTGCTGAGCAGGGAGCCTGCTTCCCCCTCTCTCTCCGCCTACTTGTGATCTCTGTCTGTTAAATAAAGAAAAATTTTAAAAATAAAAAAATAAATTTAAATGAGTTTATTTTATTCAGTAGACTGAGTCTTTAATATACATTTTGGCAGTATTTCTCAAATTTATTTGAAAAATAAACACCTTTTCTTCTCTTTTCCTTTCCTTTTATGAGGAATCACCTGGAGGCTTATTAAAATGCATATTCCTGGGCTCCACATCCAGAGATTTTAGTAGAGTCTATGGGGAGAAACATAGAAATTTGCCTTTAAAACAGCCCTCAAGGTGATTCTGATGCAGAGTTCTGTGAACCATATTTGAAAATACTGGGACAAAGTATCACTTAGGGAGAAGACTGAAGAGATGTAGAGGAGTCAGGAGTGGAAGCCTCTAGAACAAATAAATATTCTCTCTTAGAAGTTGAAATTTCTTGGAAGTTTCTTTTTCCTTTTCTTTTTTCTTTTCTTTTTCCTTTTTTCCTTTTTTTTTTTTTGAAAAGAAACTGGTTGAAAGTCCATTTACGAAAAACCCACAGCTAACATCATACTTAATGGTGAAAAACTAAAAACTTTTCTCCTAAGTTCAGGAATAAGACAAGAATGTCCATCCTCACCATGTCTATTCAACACGATACAGGAAGTCTTAGCCAAGGCAGGTAGATAAGAAAAAGAAATAAAGGGCATCCAGATTTGGAAGGAAAAATTAAAACTTGCTCTATTTGCAGATAACGTTTTATACATAAAAACCCTAAGAAATCTGTAGAAAAAAAAAAAACTATTAAAGCTATTAAGTGAGTATAGCAGAGTTGTAGAATACAAGATCAATATACGAAAATCAGTTGTATTTCTATACACTAGCAATGAACAAACTGAAAAGGAGATAAAAAAAACAATGCCAATTATCATAGCATCATTATTATGAATAAATTTAACCAGGGGGATGTAAGACTTTTACACTAAAAACTATAAAATATTGTTAAGATAAATTAAAGAAGACTTAGTATATGGAAAGACACCCCATGTTCATTGACTGGAAGACTTAATAGTGTTAAGATGGCAATACTTCCCAAAGTGAGTAACAAATTGAATATAATCTCTATCAAAATTCTAACTGCTTTGTTTTGCAGAAATTCACAAGCTGATCATAAAATTCATATGAACCACCTAAGGGAACCCAAAGAGCCAAAACAGTCTTTAAAAAATAATAATAATAAGGGGCGCCTGGGTGGCTCAGTGGGTTAAGCCTTTGCCTTCTGCTTGGGTCATGATCTCAGGATCTTGAAAGAGCGTCGGGCTCTTTGCTCAGCAGGGAGCCTGCTTCCTCCTCTCTCTCTGCCTGCCTCTCCGCTTACTTGTCTGTCAAATATATAAATAAAATCTAAATAATAATAATAATAATAATAAAGTCAGGAGCACCTAGCTGGCTCAGTCGTTTAAGTGTCTGACTCTTGATTTTGGCTCAAGTCGTGATCTTAGGGTTGTGGGAACAAGCACTGTTGGGCTCTGCACTCGTTAGGGAATCTGCTTGAGATACTCTCCCTCTGCCACTCCCCTCCCACTTGTGTGTGCTCTCTCTCTTTCTCTCTAAAATAAATAAAATAAGTCTTTATATAAAAAAATAAAATCAGAGGATTTTCAATTCTTTTTTTTTTTTTTTAAAGATTTTATTTATTTATTTGACAGAGAGAAATCACAAGTAGGCAGAGAGGCAGGCAGAGAGAGAGAGAGGGAAGCAGGCTCCCCGCTGAGCAGAGAGCCCGATGCGGGACTCGATCCCAGGACCCTGAGATCATGACCTGAGCCGAAGGCAGCGGCTTAACCCACTGAGCCACCCAGGCGCCCCGGATATATCCATATACATCTCTCTCTATATCTTGATTACTATAACTTCGCAGTAAATATTGATATCAAGAATTGAAAATCCTTGAAAATCCTTGATATCAATATTTACTGCGAAGTTATAGTAATCAAGATATAGAGAGAGATGTATATGGATATATATGTATATATATTCAATAATGTATATAAGTCAATGTAGTATACTTATATATAAATATATAACTACATATGTATACTCAATTTTTTCACAAAGACACAAGGTGATCAATGGTCAAAGAATAGTCTTTTCAACAACAAATGATGTTGGGTCAACTAGACAGAAAAAAAAAAAAATTTGGACCCCTGTCTCACAACATCTACCTAAAAGGAACTCAGCAGAGATCTAAGACCTAAACATAAGAGCTAAACCCATAAAACTCTTAGAAGGAAACAGATGTGAATCTTTGTGATGTTGGGTTAGACAAGAGTATCTTAAATATGACACCAATAGCACAATAAAGAAAAGAAAAAATAGATAAACTGGACTTCATCAAAAATAAACTTTTGTATACCAGAGAAGAAATGAAATTGACAAGAAATTGAAATGAATGGGAGGAAATATTTGCATTTCATGTCTTTTTAAAAAAATTTTATTAATTTATTTGTCAGAGTGAGAGAGAGCACAAATCAGGGGGAGCAGCAGGCAGAGGGAGAAGTAGGCTTCTGACTGAGCCAGAAGCCTGACAAGGGACTCAATTCCAGCACCTGGGATCATGACCTGAGCCAGAGACAGACGGTTAACTGACTGAACCCATGTGTCCCTACAATTTGTATCTCTTATAAAGGTTCGAGTATTCATTACCACAATTCAACAACAAAAAGACAAACCATCCATTTTTTTTCATTGGGCAAAGAATTTGAATAGACATTTATCCAAAGATGGACAAATGGCCAATAAGCACATGAAAAAAACATTCATTGTTAGGAAAATTCAAATCAAAACCACAGTGAGATTACATTTCACACCTACTAGACTGTCTATAATCAAAAAAAGCAGACAGTAACAAGTACTTTGGCAAGGATATGGGGGAAAATGGAAATCTTATACATTGCTGGTGGAAATGTAAAATGATACAGGCTGCTATAGAAAACCGGTAAAAGTTCCTTAAAAAGTTACACACAATTACCATATGACCCAGCAATTCTAATCCTGCATATAACCAAGAGAATTGAAAGCACATGTTGTGATAAGCACTGGGTGTTATGCACAACTGGTGAATCATTGAATACTTATAAAAAAACTAATGATACAGTGACTCACCAAACATGATCATAAAAAGAAAACAAGTATTCATACAAATACCTGTCTATGACGATGGATGGCACCACTGCTTGTAATAGTCAAAAAGTGGAAACAACCCAAATGTCTATCAGCTGATGAGCAGATATGCCAAATGTGGCACATTCAGCCATAAAAATGAATGAAGTACCGATTCCTGGTACCATATGGTTGAACCTTGAAAATATGCTAAGTGAAAGAATCTAGACAAAAAAAGGCTACATCTTTCATGATTGCATTGTATGAAATGTCTAGAGTAGGCAAATCCAAAGACTGAAGGTAGATTAGA
Source organism: Neogale vison (assembly GCF_020171115.1). Lineage (NCBI taxonomy): Eukaryota > Metazoa > Chordata > Mammalia > Carnivora > Mustelidae > Neogale > Neogale vison. Next base: position 40,600,717 of record NC_058098.1, read on the forward strand.
GGTCACCAGGTCCTGAGGAGACAGGAGAATGGTGAACGACTGCTCATTAGCACCAGGTTTTGGTTTTTGTTTTCAACGATGGAAGTGTTATGGAATTAGGTGATGGACGTACGAGTCGTGAATATACTAACGACTGCTGAATTGTACACTTGAGAGTGGTGAATTCTATGGTATGTTAATTTTATTTCAATGAAATAAAAAAAAAATAGACTAAACTGGTTATGGTGCTAAAGTGTAGAGGAGACAGAAACAAATAAGGCTTTGCCTCAGCCCTCCAACATCTCCTCTTACACAAAGAGGACATGCAATCCCATTAGCACCTCGATGTGGGCCAGCCTCCAGGAGTGATAGGAAGATATTCCCCAATGAGGTACTATTCCAGATAAAAGCAAAAATCCCCAGTTAAGTCTTTCTGGTCTCATCCAGGGCTGTGCTTCTCTTGGAGTCTGCGCTCCAGCTCTGTCCTAAACCCTGTGCTTTCCACTGCCTCCCAACACAGGGCTGTTGTATGTGCTTTCCCTGCCCTGGGAATATGTTCCTTACACCTCTTGTCTAGTTAATTTCTCCTCATCTTATGATTCTTAGCTCATACATCATTGCCTCAGGGAAATCTTCCTACCCTGACCTTCATAATCAGGTCAAATGGCCCAACCGTATGCTCTCCTGTCTTGCAGTTCTGCCCCATAACTCTTACAGGTGCATTTTCACACTGGTTTGCTTCTTTCATTTAATTGTCTTTTCCTGCTAGATTTTGAAGTTGTTGAATGTAGGGATCCGCCTTTGCTCACCAAAATAACATCAGCCCTTCTAGTGTCTGGCACACAATAAAGTCTCAATCAGTACATGATCAGCTAAGTAAATACATGGAAATATCTGGCTATGCAAGAGAATATGGGGTTAGGGGCTTTGGAGAGGAAAGGGTGGTCCCCTCTGGCCTTGAGAGCTCACTTCTGTACCTGGCTTGCCTGATGCTGCTACCATTTGGTCATCTTATTCTCATGGAACCCATGAGGTCCTTTGATGTTATAGTTGTCATTTACTTTTGAATCACCTGCAGTGTAATACGAGGATAAGATGACGGAGGGAGTGATGGCAATGCTTAGTGCAACTGTCCAGCATTGTTTTATTGGGCTGTTAGGTCATGTCCAGTTTGCTCACTCAAGTACTTCATCATATTCTGCTGCCAGGTCTATAAATGTCAAATAATGACAACCTTTGATCTCCTGGCTCTGCTCTAAGCATGCTACCAAATGAGACTCCCTGACCTTCCTTAATAAGAGAATCTTTAATATGGATTAATCATATTATGATAATATATTTGTTCTTTTTATTAGAGTCCTTGGGGAATTGTCTTTTACTGGTGAAATGTTCTCTTACAGAGTAATAAGATTGAACTGGGTTTTATTTTTTAATTAAAAGATGAAAAGTTGTACTAAAAATGTTTTTTAAATGCTTTCAACTTGAAAACCAATGGCAGGCATGTATCATTTTGCACTTAACACAAACTTTACTAGTCCTGGCAATTGAACTAAAAAATGAGTCTGATAGCTAATGGAACATTTGTGGAGAAGACAAACAAATTGTCCAGGATAAACAAAACCAGTGTTTATTTTTAATCGATAGCAGCTGAGCACAGGGAGATGCAGTTAGCTCAAGGCGCAGATCAAGCTCATTAAGTATCCCGGGCCTCTTATAAATCATGGGATGTGTCGAATCTCGAATTAAACCAAACAAGACAATGGCTCAGGATCCTTCCCTTGTACGGGGCAGACAAGACTGGTTGGCAGAGAAACCCTGAGAGGGAGATTGAGCAAGGCTCTTTTTCCCCCTTAGTGGTTTTCCAGCCCACGCAGTTGTCAGCATAGCTGATTTGCCCCTTGAGGCCAAGGACTGGAGCCAAATGGCCTGAATGTGAGTACTGGCTCCCGCTTTTTCTAGCCTGCTGTAGCAGATTCTGTCAGGACCTTACCTTTGCTGCTCAGTCTACATGGTTCCTATACTTTCTAAAGATTCCCTGCTCCTCGGGCCTAGAGGAGTCTGTTCCCTAGCCAAGAGGGTAAGCAAGTATAGACAGGCCAGAATCGCAGAGAGCTAGCCAATCAGCATGGGAACTGGCCCGTAAATATCCTGTCTACTTCACCGCTCAGTAGAAGACTCCAGGCTGTGCTCAGCCTAGTTCCTCGGAGCGCCCCCAGCAGATGGAGCCCCAGTTATCCACAGTGGTAACCCATCCATTAAGGTGCGCTGTGCTCACTGACTTTCCTCTTGGCCATGCCCCATTCTTCTTCCTCTTCACCAGGCTTTCTTGAAATGAGCTCCCACATAACACACTTTTTCCAAAAATCCTAATTTCAGTGTCTGCTTTTGGGGAAACCCAACCAGAGACACATTGCGTCTGTGGGCCTTTGACTCTTAGGACAGCACTGAGGAGGTCAGAGATAGCCAGAGAGGCAGTCGGCCTGGTGATTAAGAAGGCATTCTCTAGAGGCGCCTGGGTGGCTCAGTGGGTTAAAGCCTCTGCCTTCGGCTCAGGTCACGATCTCAGGGTCCTGGGATCAAGTCCCGCATTGGGCTCTCTGCTCAGCAGGGAGCCTGCTTCCTCCTCTCTCTCTGCCTGCTTCTCTGCCTACTTGTGATCTCTGTCTGTCAAATAAAAAGAAGAAAAAGAAAAAAAAAAAGGCATTCTCTAGAGGCAGACTGCCTCACAGTGTCTGAGAATGTGATCTAACTTAAGACACAGAACCCCACTGTACCTCGGTTTCCTCAACCATAAGATGAAAAAGGCATCTACCTTATAGGCTTGTGGGGAGAATTAAGTGAGGAATCTATTTATTACTTTTGGAATACTGCAGAGCACACAGTAAGTGCTCCGTGAAGATCAGCTATACTTATTTGAATCACAGACCATCAGACTGGGGGATCAGGTTTATAGATGACCTAGTGTGACCTCCTCATTCTCCACATTAAGCAACAGAGGACCAGAGAGACATGACCTTGTTTCCTCAGGGTCTCAGAGCTAGTGACAGCAAGATCCAAAGATCTCTCACCCCAGTGAGACATCTAGCTTAAGAAAAGTTCCATCCCAAAAACCTAGCTTCAGAACAGTCATACCTCCAAATATTCCATTAAGAAATAGAACCCAGGGTAGTCATTTAATTTTGCTGATTTTTTAAAAAAAAATCCTAGTCAAAATGAGGCAAGAAATGGGCAGGAATTATGTTATATTTCAAGGATCTCATGTATTTGAAACCAGAAACTTATTTTAAGGGAATTAAAAAAAAAAAAAAATCAACTCTGCTGTGCCCTAGATGGAATGTCCTTGTGAAGACTGTATGATTTAGACACAAATGCTTTCTTCGACAGAGTTCTTTGTGAACCTCAGCTTAACCTCCTGGTCTGGACAGATGACAGGGTCTGGCTGTGCAGAGTGGAAGTCCTTAGAGTATTTGAGAGCATTTATCTGATTATATAGCTCCTAGCCTTAGTAGTATTCTCTAGCCGACGGAGGTTTGTCCTAGACCTCATAAAATAAAAATACATGTTTTTCTAACAGTCCTTTGCTTTTTGAAGTTTCTCTTTTTTATCCACTCTTCCATGCAAGCCACATCTTCTCATCTCACTTGTGACCTTAAACGGGGAAGGGGTAAAGCACGGGAAGATACCAGAAGAAGTGGATTGGAGCAGAGAGCTCACTAAATGAAAGCTCTCCCTCCTGTTCAGCCACTGAGATCAGTGGGATAAAACCACATTAAAGATGACCTCTGGCCCTTCCCCTCCAGAGATGACATCTTTCAGCAGCCATGAGTGTGCTTCTGTAGAAATACACAAAATATTACCGAAAGGAGAGAGCTCCGTGGTGCTGAGGCCTGTAAATATTTGTCTGAGAGTCATGTTTCTATTTATCTTTGAGTAGGTCTGGCAAAGGAAATCTGGAGAGAATTTCTTAAAAGGTGAAACAAGTTGGTTTGTGAAAGTGGTGTCATTTTTATCTGTTCTAATAGCTTCAGGGAAATCTCTGTGGTCGCACAGTAAATAGTTGTCTCCAGATCATCAGGCCAGGGGAGTTTTATTCCTGAGCTTCAATCCCAGCTACATATCCTGAACCCCACTCGTTTTGCCAATGAAGAATGATTTCTAATATCTCTTTGGCTTGTTAGCTAACCAAGTATTAATACGTTGAGCCTCTTTTCGTCTCTGCCTTTCCTTAACTACAACTGATAATAAAAGCTATGACAAAATCAGTTTATTATTCGTGTTATTATTATTATTTTAAAGCTCCCATGGAAGCCAGTTCTGGTTGGATATAGGTCAGCTGTGTGCAAATGGATAATCTGCAAAGCTTGGTGCAATAAAATCACCTTTACTCGGGACCAAATGATACTATGATACATATCCCAAAGCTCTTCCTCATCATTTTTATGGTGAAATTACTGTGATTGAGCATCAGGCTTGCCTAAGATTTCACTTCTCCACTTCTTGCCTTTATCTTCTGTATACCAAGTTACAAGGAAGGTTTTTATTTTGCAATTCATTTTTCCTCTTGAATAGTGATTATATGCAGTTCCAGGAGTCACAATGCTGTAGTTTATAATTCTTTCAAGCAGGAGAATGACAACATGGCAATAGAATGCAGAAATAGCAATAAAGAGAAGGGACTATTCGTTCATGTCTCTGGGAGAATTAAGGTGGTTGATTTAGAATGCATGCTTAATATGGGCACTAATGTTAGAGCACGTGTACCTAATATGAACATATATCAGAGGCTCGGTTTTCCAAAAAACACACTTGGTGACTAGCTGAACACATGTAATTAATTTTGGAGTTGATGCTAGGACTACTGATAAGGGAATAGGGAAGTGACAAAAGGGAGAACAGAAAGCCAGCACAGGGGCATTGTTGAACAGGTTACTGCTGTGGGCAACAAGGGCTCACTCCCATGAAAGCCTCTGACAGACTGCATGGAGCGTATCTCAGAACTGTCCTACTTATATTATCACCTTGCTTTCTTCACCTGTCCTTGGTTAGAGACTCCCAAGGGCTAGTGACGAGAAGGCACTGATGGGCATGGGAATGTGAACTTCAAGGGGCAGTGGGTAGGGCATCAGCAGCGTCTTAGAGCGATAGCCAAGACTGGTTGAGCTAAGGAAACAAACACAGGAGAAGCCTCAGAACTGGGGATATTTACATCTGGCCCACTTGTTGAATGTCTTGATCTGGGTTGGTTCTTCTATAGTTTTCTAATTCTTTTCTTTCTTTCTTTTGTTTTTTCTCATCCCTTCGGTGTATTAGGGAAACACTGGCTATCTCATGCCCACTCCTGAGTCATTTTCTCCAGCACACTGCTCCACCTTTGTTACTGCGTTTCTGCCCATAACTTTCAGCTCCATCAACAATCATCAAGTTCACTTGTCAAATACTGTTAGCCTCTGGTAGAGGTGAAAGATAGAGGTGAAAATGTTCTACTGATATCTCACAGCTGTATCAAACTCTATGTTGAAAATATAAGCAGTTCTCAGGCTGACATCTGTCACACATACTAACATCCCTTAGCCAGCAGTCGAAAAAATAGTCATCTAGTCTTCTTTTGTAAACGTAGTAGTGCTCTTCCGTCTGCAGGGACTGCAACAAACACCCTCCAGGAAATGTTCACTGTGAACACAATCCTGTTAGCAGGTCAGGCCATGGAGTTGTCCATCCAGTGTGTCATAGTACCGTCAGAGCCGTGGACCTCAGCCCGACTCTCAAGATCTTCAGTGGCCAAGCTTTCCAGAATCTGTAGATTCTCATACATTGTTCATGAAAAGGGGACAGGCCCTGGACAGTCTCTTGAGCCAGCTACATATCTTGAACACCTCTCATTTCACCAGTAAAGGATTATGTCTCATATCTCATTTGCTCGTTAACTAATCCTCTGCTACTGGATAGTGATGGTTGATATGTTTGTATAGCCATGTTTAGAGGAAAATACCTGATTAGGGTACTTTACCTTAACCAATTGCCTCCATGGTATGTGCTTAGATGCACACACACACACACACACACACACACACACTTTTAAAAACCAAATCACAACCTGGACACTATTCCGAGACAAGAGAAACTCTTTGGAAATCATATCTCTTTCCTAGCAAAATATTTCATTAATTTGAAATTTCCTTTTATCCTTAGTCTGAAATTTTGGTAAAGAAAATCTTAATATTCTTCACATACAGTATTGATGCTTTTACTTTGTTAAAGGACTAAGTTTAGGCATTTTCCAGAACTGATTTTGCCTGTTAATGAAAAAAAAAAATCAGATTTTGAAAATCCTGTTCCATATCCCCTTATCTCATCCCCCTTCTCAGGTAAATTTTGAAAGGCTGCATTCCGCTATGGATTTTTCATTAAATTTTCTCATCAGTCCTTGAAAGTATAAGGTAAAACTCTGATTGCATGAGTGTGAATAAATCTTAAAGAAGAAAAAGTGATCTCCAAACTCACATGCAATACATTAAGCCTCATAAGTTGGTGTTAGAACTGTCTCCAAATTACTTAGCTAGTGCTTCATACTGTACCTAAAAATGGTGATGATTTTATTCTTTGACTACAATTGAGTTTTGAGAGTCCATACGGAGCTAAGAGAAAAATATGGCCTAATGGGAAACACCAGTGTTTTGTTGTTGTTGTTTTGTTGTTGTTGTTGTACAAACTTATCCCTCCTTCATTTTCTAATCCATAAAGTTTCTGTGCTACTCACTGAAGTAGAATCCCAATCTGCAAGAGGATGTGCCCATTTTGGCTCACTTCTGTGTCCATGGCATCATGGAAATGGGATTTGTTGTTTTTTTTTTAAAGATTTTATTTATTTATTTGACAGAGAGAAATCACAAGTAGGCAGAGAGGAAGGCAGAGAGAGAGAGAGGGAAGCAGGCTCCCTGCTGAGCAGAGAGCCCGATGCAGGACTCGATCCCAGGACCCTAAGATCATGACCTGAGCCGAAGGCAGCGGCTTAACCCCCTGAGCCACTCAGGCGCCCCTGGAAATGGGATTTGAAGGGTCTTCATGACTGTTGCTATTCCCGGCCTTTTGACACAACTTTGGCTGTGTGGAGGCTCCTACTACCTCCTGACACTCTCCTTCCTGCCTTCTTCATTGCTCCCAATGCTCACTATCTAGTGGGTGACCAAGAATGCCTGAAAAGTTTGGATGCTAAATAAATGGTTTTTAGTTTCTCGTTATTTCTCCAAAGGTGCAGCTGCTATTGGAAAAGAGTTTTAAAAATACTAGTTGTTGCTACAACTAGTGCTACAAGTTGGAGCCCCAAAATGCCCTATAATTTTGTGTTAATGAGACAAATAATGATTTGCAGAATAAAAGCTAAGCAAATTCAAGGGGATTTAATTTTGCATATGTACTAATGGAAAAAAAAGTTGAAATGGGGGAGGGAGATCAAGAAGGACACAAAGTCCAATCCGTGTAATAGTTATTTAATACCCTTTATGTGTTGCCTTTAAATCACACCATTTCTTTTCAATTAGTAATAACGCAGTAACTAAAACATTGAAGTGCATGGGGTAAGTGAACAAAACATCAGTACAGTGTTGGTTAAAGAAAACCCTTGTCTAAAATGATTTCCATTATGACTGATTTATTCAGATATTTGCATCAGTCTTCCAAGCTTGTGTGGTCTCTGTAGACCCAGACTCTCTTTTCCATCTGGAAATTAATAGTTCTCTGAAATCTTAACCACAGACACTGCACTGTATAAATTATTAAGAAAAAGTAGGGTAAAATTTTAGGCCTCTTAAAGTTGGAAAATGGACCCACTGAGGTCTCCTCTGATCAATCCTCTCTTCTGGGAAGCTTAAGAATTATGTTTAATGACTTTGCTAGTGGTTCTGGCCTGTGTAATTAAGATCCAAATATAACTCTATGTTCATTCTACACTAAATTTCTTATCTGGACAAATGACCCATTTATGAAAGATCATAAAGTATTGTAGACAAGTCATTATATACTTAAAAATCTCCCTAATAAAATGTATCCAGGGATGTTCATATCTGCATTGCTAATAATTTTCCAAAAATATCCCTTACCATAAGTAACTAGAAAATACTGTATATTTTTATTTGAGAAGAGAAAAATAGAATAAAGATCCATAATTATAAATAAGTACCTTTCCTTGATTTCATCTAGTGAACATATTAGCATTTTTCTTCCATCATTTCAATTCCCAGATGTGATAGCAGAGTCACCATTACATCAACATAATCTTGCAAGCTTGTGCATTCACTGCAGAATGCAAAATGTCATGACATTTCTTACAGAAATAGGAAACTTTTTTTTTTCTTTGCAAGTTTTGCTGTACATCAAAGGTGAATGAAAATGAGTCTTAAGATTCCAAGGCACGTCAAAATTCTGAATGGAAGGACCAGAGCAGCCAGACTATGAAAAATATACCATAACTAAAGGAAACAGAAACTTTTGTTTTTCCATTGCCTTATTAACTTCTCTACAGTAATTGATTAGGGGCTCCTATGAAAATGGTGCAGTGTGCCTCATTAAGGATGACTCCATCATACCAAATCAAAGCAAGGGAAGAATAGAGGGAAGTAGTAGAAAGGAAGAAAATACAGCACAAGGGAAAATATTTATATGTGTTGGGAAGGGGTATTAAATACTGGATTGAGATTTCAGAGAATCTTTAATGCTATTTTTTTAAAAATTATTAATTGTTGGGTGATTTTTATTTTAATCTAAAGGCAGGACACAAGAATTTATATGGTCATGAGGTTTTTTGGTTTTTGTCCTTAATAATCAGTGCCTTCTAGGTATGATCAAGTTCTTGAAAGTTTCTCAGAATTATAGTTTTTGGAGCAGAAGTAGTTCTCAGCAATTATTACATAGGTCTTTCCTCTCAACCCAAGAAAAAATCCACTTGCAATTTTGACAAGAGGGGATGTTTCAGATTTTGTCTCAGCCAAAAAAAAAATAAAAAGAGCACCTGACCTACTACTTGACCTCTGCCTCACCAGATAGCATGTTCACAACTACATATGTACATAGATGTGGTTCATACCAACCAATTAGCCTATGTCTGTCACTTAGTATAGTAATTGGAGGTACCATGAGAAGCTGCTTCAAGCCTCACCTAAAGCAATGCCTACTGCTGGATTTTTCTAAATTACAAGAACAACACACACACACACACACACACACACATTGAGTTCTGCTTAAGTCACGTTGCCTGTTGCTTGCATCATAAGTTTTATGGACATAAGGGTCAACATTGAGCAAAGAAATCAAATGTGGGCAAGTTTTGTAGGTGATAATCTCACCTTTTGTTCCTTAAAGTGGAGTCCAAAGATCAGCAGCATTAGTGTCATCTAGGAGTTTATTACAAATGCAGAAAGTAAGACCTTACCCCAGACCTACTGAATCAGAATCTGCTTTTAACAAGATCTCCTGGTGACTTGCCTCCACATTAATGTTTGAGACCTGTTCTAGTCCAAGTTTCTGGAATACACTGACTGTGGATCTAAAATATACAAGTGACATGTACAGATAGAAACACACAAAATAGTCCCACCAGGAAACTGTTGAGACTTAGGGGTTGACATTTCATGTGAGCAGGAGGACAAGGGTATTTATCATGACAAAAGGAGTCAGGTGTTTAAACAGGACTGTTTTGTGGGACAGTGCAGAAGTGGAGGGAAGAGCATCGTCTTCATCATTTGGCCTCTTCCTGGTTCGTTACTGACTTGTGTGTAGTTTTGGGAGCTCTGCCACTTCAGGGATCCATGTGATAAGTAGAACAATAATTTCCTCCCAGCCTTCCCTGGGTTTGGATTAATTTAATGCTATCTTGAAAATAGGACTTGAAGTGATATTATTGTCTAGCCATGTGCTACTATAACTGTACCCAGATCAATAATATTAGCATCACCTGGGCGACTGTTGGAAATGCATAATCTCAGCCTGCCACAGATCTACCTAATCAGACTTTGCATTTGAGTAAGATGCTCAGTTGAGTGGAATCACATTGAAGTTTGAGAAGCAATGGTCCATTCACTTTTATAGGCAGTGAACCCCCCATCCCAGGAGAAGTTCAGATGGAGCCTATTTGATCGTAGGGAGGGATGGTAGGGAGGGGGGGCCATGCATGGGGTAGTTGGAGCAGATAACTGCCAAGAGCAATTACACGTGTAGGATACCTGTGCTTTTAGTGGAACACTAAAGCCCAGTAAGGTAGTGTGAAGAGTGGTCAAAAAGGATCATTTATAGCTTCTGAAGCTAGATATGGGATAGAGATCTCATGATGAAACGTTGATTGCAAAAGATGGAGGAAACTTGAACAGCTCTTTGGAACTTACAGGAAATGATTCTCTAGCATAGAATCCTTGCCTAATTATTGGTTTCTTACTGTGTCCTCAAAAACCTTCCTCAATTACATCAAGTGACATCTGTTATATTAATGCAACTATTGTATTCAATGTTGAGGATATGTCACACTTTCAGTGAATCCCAAAAGGAAGGAACAGTAACATGGAGGGAGAGGGAAAATCAATGGGCAGAAATCCCTTCACATACTAGAAAGGAATATAACACTTGGCTGTAATAAGTTTCATCTGAGACAGTGTTAAAATCTGTTATGGATGGTTTTTATTTTTTTTTTTTTTTAAAGATTTTATTTATTTATTTGACAGACAGAGATCACAGTAGGCAGAGAGGCAGGCAGAGAGAGAGAGGGAAGCAGGCTCCCTGCTGAGCAGAGAGCCCGATGCGGGACTCGATCCCAGGACTCCGAGATCATGACCTGAGCCGAAGGCAGCGGCTTAACCACTGAGCCACCCAGGCGCCCAAGGATGGTTTTTATTTTGTTTGTCTTTAATATAGATGCAACTGTGAGATTGTGGTTAAAAATTAAATCCTTCACTTTGTGAAATTAGACTTTAAATGAAGTCAATGTCTAGCAGAGCTGGTGGTACCTAAAAGTATTAATTTCTAAATCAAGTTTTGCTCCATTCATCCACTTACCTATCTATCCTTCCATTTTGCTATCTTTTCACCCATCCATTCATGCATTAATGCATGTATGACCTTCTCATTGTCTCTCTTAGTGCATACATTAAATTAACTCCCTAAGAATAGAAAGACATTTAGTTTTAACTATTTCTTAGTGAATAATGGGTGTGTCACTTTCTGTTAAACTTGATCTGTTCATCCTGATGGTTTGTTCATGTCCCAGTGCTGGAGCCAACTGTGTACACAACCGTGTATTCACTGACCCTCAGTGTATACTTTGGAGGCCAGCTGCCTGCTTCCCTCCTTGTGGGTCTGGCAGAATTCTGGTTGGATTAATGCAGTAAGCACTGGGAAATGTATACAAATAACTCACATCCTGGGGCCTGAGCTGTCAGACATCTTCTTGCAGACTGGATGTTCCCAGTCTTCTTCTTTTTGCTCATTTCCATAAAAGACTCCAGTTGATAAAACTCCTCACAGTGATTGATGGCCCACAAAGCACAGCCATTTTCAGGCCATGAGTAGCAATTCTTGAACTTGGGAAATATGACTACAATCAATTTCCTTTTCCTTTTCCTTTCTTGCTTCCCTTTATTTTAGTCATTCCTACAGGGTGCGTCCTTTAGACACCCCTTTTTTAGTCATTATCTCCTAATTAATTCCCTTGTTAAATATAAAGTGTGCATTAGGCTTGACTAATGTCTTCCTTTGTGACTAAGGAAAGAAGAATTTATTACCTTTACATATTGACTCAAGCTGAATAATCACAACTCATTTTATTTAAAGCCCATATTCTTTACAAACCACTGTAGTTTAGGTCCCAACCAACTGTCAATAGAGTCCACCTGTCTCCCATAAATATGAAATGGAGTCAAGTGTTTGCATATATAATTGACTTTAGAAGTGGCTCTATTCATAAGGAAAACCATCTCTTTTTCTATGTGATGTGTTGAGATCACACCATGAAATTATGGAGGGCCTAAAAGGAAATTGCCCAATTTGTGGAGAGAACATGCTGACACTGTAAAGAGATGGAACAGAGGTGTCAAAAAGTCTGCAGGAATAAAACCTATATATGTGTTGGTAACCTGGCAATCGCTCATTCTCCAATTATGTGACAGATTAATAAGCACAGGCAGGAAAGGACCTCAGTTCATCTTAGTGGGAGAGAGTCTGTGCTGGATATGAGCTGGATACAGGCTGGATGACAATGGTCTGGTGAAACAACCTTGGTTGGAATAGAATAGCACAGTGGTTCTCAAAGTCATCTGAATAGAACAGAGCAGTGGTTCCAAAGTGTCCTAATCCTTAATTACCTTGTAACCCTGATCTTCGGCTTGACAGCTGATTTAATAAGTAAGATCTAGTGGCTAAGCCTAGAAGGGTTTTTGTATTGTGTTCATGCTGATAAAGAGTTCTTGTTTCCAACTAGTCTTTTCTAAGGATTGAGCATGCTCAGGATGGATTCTTCCCCTGTCTCCACCTTCCTTCTTCAACCCTGACCTCACTGACTCTATTCTGGAGCAGAAAGTGCTTAGAAGTTTGGGTCAATGCCTTTGGCACAGATCATGATCCTGGACTCCTGGGATCAAGTCCCACATTGGTCTCCCTACTCAGCAGGGAGATGCTTCTCCCTCTGACCCTCTCCCCTCTCATGCTCTCTCTCTCTCACTCTCAAGTAAATAATTCAAATATTTAAAAAAAAAAAAAAAAAGAAAGAAGAGGTTTGAGTCAAAAACATCAGGGCTTCTGTCAAAGCTTTTCCTCTTGGCCATTGCATGACATTTGGAAGATCACTCATCCCATTTGGGGATAGTAATAATAATGCCTCCTCTGAGTTTTACATGGTTTTGAGGAGAGACAACCAGGCCCATGTTAAAATATCCCAGAAGCTTTAGAATTTCTTAGGTGGTATCTTTATTCCTATTTATTTTATTAAGCCATAGGAAGGCAGGAACCTGATGGATGGCTGAAGCTTCTGGATACCCTGGTACCCTGTCTGTATCTGTGGTCTTTCAGTAACTGTTTGTTGAATGTGTTCTCTCCCTTCCTTCTAAAAGCTCTTTGGCTTGTTAGCAGACCACTAGTCACACTGCGAAGGAGCTGTGAGACTGGTTGACTGGAAAATGGTTGAGTTTACTCTATCTATAGTGCCCAGTCCATAGACTCTTAGAAAAGACCACCTCACCGTCTATGTGTGTTGAGGCTTTTGGGCTGCTGGGTTCCATGAGAACACCTGTGTTTTTTATTTTGTGGTTATTTGTGGTTATTTGTTTGTGGTTATTTTGTTGTTAATGGGTTTTCTTAATGTTTCTCTAGAAGTCAGATCTTGAACTTTCTAATTAAGATCAATATTGAGACATAACATACCATTAAGAGAAGCCAGAGACTGACTTGAAACAATGAGTGGATGATAACACCTCCTTGTATTTGTTTAACAAAACTTTACATGATACACGATCTGGGTTGGGGCCTTGTACTCAGCATGGAACACAGAGATCCCCAGGGCCACTGCCTTCTACTTCTCCCTGAGTGGTCAGTTTCTGAATTTCCTCCCAGTTGTATGTCCTTGGCAGCCCCTCCTTGTCTCTGAGGCAGATCTCAGTCGCTCAGGTTGTTCAGTCTTGAGGATGTCCTTTCTTCCTTCCCATAGCTTCACGAGGATTTATTTGCTTTTTCTGCTTCTGCTTACCAAGACTGGGGATAACCATGTGCTCTGTTTCCCTTGAGGTCCTCCCAGAATTAACCCTGAGGTCTCTTTCACTTTAATAGTTTTACTGCTAGTGGCATTAAGGTAAATAACAACAACAGATGTCATGGATTGGCTCCCTAGAAGCAGACTCTTAGGTGAGGATTTAGGGAAAAGGGATGTATTGGGAAAATCCCAAGAAAAACACAGGTGAGATGTGAGGCACTGGACTAGAAGGGAAGGGTAGACATCAGGCCAAATCCCAGGTGACTGTAAAACACAAAGATGGTAGTCTCCCGATGATAATGCTCACACTCAGCATTTTTCTCAGCAGGGTAAATGTGTGCTGGTGTTTACACCCTCCCACACCCTGCCCATCAATCATTGGTTCAGGGTTAGCCCTGGGATCTGATTTCCAGCCCCTTTGTTTTCTGAGAGCACTAATGAAGGGGGTCTATGACAGGTGGTGTGGGTATGGACCAAGGGCAAGGGCACATGGTAGTGGTAAAGGATGGGACACAAACAGCCTCCCTTACAGCCACACTGAGGAAAGCTCAAAGGTCCACAGGTCCTCTGGAGATCCTGCTTCAAGTCCTGCCCTTTCAGTGATCTAGTCCCTCAATCCTGTGAGCACACAATTCTTCCTTGTCATTTAGGCCACTTCTTCAGCAAGGAAGGCCCCTCCTTGCAGGCACAGTTAGACCCTCAGCAGTGATTAAGGGCCATGGGCCATTCACACTCAAGGGGGCAATTTACTTCTCACGGGATCTGAAATGATGACTCTAATCTCAGTTGCCTCTGGCTCTGCCCAGGAAAGGTCACCTCAGAGCCTCCCCACACACTCCTCACTCCTGGGTGCCAGGGATGCAACATCTGCCTCATACATGTGCTTAATTATAAGGAAGATGGAGAGGGGATACTTAAAAAATGAGAGTTAATTAGGTTTTTGAGAAGTCATCATTTTAGGGACATTTTGTTCCAGCAGGAGCTTTCATATTGCACAAGTGTTTTGCTGTCGATAAGAGGTTTTTTAGGGTTTTATTTTCCTTTCTTAACCTTTGTTTCTTTCCTCTGCTTCTGCATAAAGGGAGTTTACGGATGTAGACATTTTGGAGCAGAATGAACATTCTTTTGGGTTCAGCAGGTTTATGGTGACCTGTTCTTGTTTTCACATATGTATAGTTTACAGTAAAACATTCCTAGCAGTCATATGAGTAAGCTCGGGCAAAAGGCAAGTTTTTCTCTTTGCTGGTTCTGACATTTTGCATCCTAATAAATTCACAGTGGAACTAATCCAGCTGTCTTCTTAGAAAATATAAAGTTTGGAAGAGGACTGCTACTATTCATAGCTATGTAATAGTTTGTTTTATACTGTGCAGAGTTGTAGTTATAAACATGCAAGCAGCTGGCAATAAATGACTTTATGACAGCTATTTCCAAGGTATAATGAAGAAAACAAAAACAAAGTTATTGCTTATAATTATGGTGCCTGGGTGAGCTTGCACAATGCACTTCAGACACTTTACTGGCCAAGTCCATGTGATCTCATTCACAGTCTCCTCTAAATGACCTTGGCCTTCAGGTTATTTAGCCTGGGAGGTGGGAGGTACAGTGATTTGCATCTTCCAGTGCCATTTGTTAAGCAGACAGCATCCTTTTGCTCTATTCACCCTTGGAATGGGGGGAGGGGATAAGTGAAATTAAGGACTCTTCTTTACTATTGAAGAGGTTTTACATTAGAAAAACATGCTGGGGGCAGTAGTTTGTCAACATTTTCAAAAACTTGAAGGTACTTTTCCTTTAACCCAATGGTTAAATAAGTTAATTTCATTTCTAGAAAGAGATCCTATGAGAATACTCTTAAGTACATAGAGGCATAGTCAAGAATATTGCTGTGAGTTATTACAGCAAAATTTAGGAATACCCTATATGTTCATCAATGTAGCAATATTAGATAAACAGCATAACCATGCCATTGAATAGTGCATAGACCTTAGAAACATGAGATGGATCAATACACACTGACATTGAACAATCTCCAAGATCTAGGACATGAAAACAAGCTAATCTCAGAACATAAACCGCAACGCATGCTCCAATTTATGTAGGAAAAAAATATATATAACTATGTTTATATATGCCATCTAACTCCATTATCTTTTCATTCAACCATTCGGCAGATATTTATTGAGTTCCAGTCTGCATTTTCGGTGCTGGTGATACAACAACAAGTAAAACAAAAGTCTTCTTGGAATTTACAGGCCAGTGGGGGGAACTTAAGCCGAGGAAACAATGAACAAACAAACAACTGTGTGTCAGGTGGTGTAGGAGTCATAAAGGGATACAAAGCAGCCTAAGGGAATAGAAAGTAATTTAGCTAGAGGCCAGAAAGAGCCTCTTTGAGGAGGTGACATTTGATCAGAGATCTAAAAGGAACATGTGCCAGGCTGTAGGGACAGTGAGGCCAAAGTCCCCAAAGCAGGACTGTGTTTTGTGTGTTTGGAGAACAAAAGGAGGCCAGTGTGGCTGCAACTCTGTGAGCAAAGGGAAAAGGGGGGTGGGTGCAGAGGAAGCCAGGAGCCAGATCACTGGGAGCTTGAAGGCCATGGTCTTTGCTTCCAGTTTTATTTAAAGTGTGGTAGAAAGTGACAGGAGGACTGAGATGGGAAAAAGATTCAATTTTATTTAGGCTTTAACATGTAAATTCATGGAGTAGAAGCTGCTGACCATACTATGGACCATGAGGGCCTTGTGGGGAAGGTCTTCTAGTTGAGTCAGAAGAAGGGAGGGACATGGCTATAGGAGAAATTCTCAGTGCTCTCTGCCTACACCAGTCTCATTTGAGCCTTTGGGAATGCAGTCATGCATGACTTGAATCATTAGTAAATATTAAAGGCAAAAAAAAAATCAGTTATTCCTTTTGTAAAATAATAAATCCCTTTGTTTGCATTCCTTTCTCTGACCTTGAAGGAGTTGCTTTCTTGGCTTTACTGATCCTCCATGTTTATTGAAAAGGGGTGATGTGTTTTTTAATCACAGGATTTTTCTTGAGAATTAATCAGATAATATACAGAGAGCTCTTAGTCTGGTGCTTGGCACATTACAATAATTCAAAACTGACAGCCATCATTGTTGCCATGATGCCACCACCCATGTCCAAACAGCATAAGGCATTCAGGATGCTATGAAATTGCCTGACTCTGTCGTCTTTATTCTGAGCTGTAGAAAAGGGTAAGAGGCTATTTTTTACCATCATAGAATTAAATAGCTGAATAAACCATCTAATCCAACTCTGTTCCTTTCACAGATGGGAAAACTGAGGCACTGAGGGGATACACTAGTGGCTCTCAGATTATAGCCAATGAGTGGCTCTGATCTCTTGCCTTTCAGTTCAAATCTTTATTTGCTGCATCAGTATTTCCCTAACTTTAAGCATTCACATTCCACTTCCTAATATGATGATCATCTAATATTTTAATTGACTCTTTAAGAATTTTTATTTTCATAGGAAACTTTGTATCATCACCCTAAGTGGAAAACCAATATTCCTTTTTGTAAGTCTTTACAATAACTTAAAGTTTTAGCATATATATGTCATTGCTTTTGGCACAGTAATGCTGTGTAACAAACAACCCTAAAATTTAGTGACATAATAAGAAGCATGTCTTCCTTGCTCATATACCAGTGGGCTCATTAGGACACAACTGCCTTAGTAGTTTCAGACTCTACTTGTCTCTTAGCCTCAGGCTACATGAAGCATGTCCTTCTCATGCTTCTCCTCTAAAGTCAGGAGTATAAAAGTTCAAATCTAAATATTATGTCTACTATTATCCCACTGGCCAAACAGAATCATATGCTCAAGTCCATCATCAGGAATATAAAGAAAAGATGTCCTCCCCTAATAGAGAAACTGTAAAATCACATGGTAAAGCATGTAGATAGAAGGAGAGTTGAGGACTTAGAAAAAGTAATGGGGATATGGGGCCTATCAAAATCATATGTAGATATTACATTGGAATGAGTAATGGCCGTCTGTTTGCCACCTCAAAATATCTTGCATACTCCTAGAGTTAGTCATATCACAGTCTGAGAAACACTCAAGTATTCTGCATTCTGGATAAAGCGATTGTGGCACAACCCACTATCCTGGTAACCAAACACCTAAAGACAGAGAAAGGTACCTTGATGTTCCATTATTTCTAAGCTGCTCACTTTCTCATATCTTATCTTCTTTGAAAGTAGGATACCACCTATACCCAGAGGTGTTTTACAGTCAAACATAGTCATGGTGAGTTTCCACTGCCTGAACATGTGTATACTTGGTTATTGTTCCTGGTAGACTGACTGGGCAGTTATAACCTCTTGACTTTCAGCCAACCAACCAATTAGAGGCCATATGAGGGGGAGTAGTATGTTTGGCTATTGTCTGAAAACCTTCTTTTGGAACAAAGAAGAAGCCAACTTTAAAACTTTTAGAGAAAGTATTAGAAGCTTGGAAAAGAAGTCCAGAGTGGGGCACTGGTGAAGAACTGGATCAACAACACCTATCTTGAGAGCACAAGGATGAAACTGTAGAGAATGGTTACCTGTGACTCTGTAGTGGAAAATGATTTAGAGGTACTGGACTCTGCAGGTGGATAAATTTTAGGAAGCTTGTCCAATTTATCTCTTTTTAATCTTTTCCCTAGAGCAAGATGTAATTTAAGAAATTATCTAAAAAAATCCAAAATAACAATTTCAATTAAGTATGCAATAAAAATCCTAAATGATAAGAAAACACGTGTTGTATTTCAACTCAAAGAGCTTCCCCTTCCGTAGTGGTACACAAAGTACAACAAAATAATGGTGTTTCTTGCAATCGATAACTTCCGCAGTGAAATGGGATATGTAATTAAAAACAGTTAAGTGGAAGGTGTATCAGGTAGCATGCTTTTGCTTGCAAATAATGGAAAATCTAACTAAAACGGACTCAATAAGAAGGAAAGTGTTGGCTCAGCAATTGAAAGATTCTCAAAACTGGGAGCACTTTACAGTTAATTTACACCCACAGCTCACTGATGTCAGAACTTTCCAACTTTCTCTTTGTGGCTAAGGGGAATGTGTGCTACTTACTTAAGTCAATCAACACCTTCCCGTGCAGCTCAGGATGGAGTCAATCCTACCCAGCTGGCAAGGCTGTTGCAGAAGCAATGGGTAGATGGCAAAGAGAGTGGATAAAGAAGCGAGAAAGAAATTCCCACTTTATAGGAAAACATGAACCAAGAATCAAGGGCCAGAGAAATGCAAGGGATGGTTATGATGTTGGCTTAGGACTTATCATTTTGGTTTTGAGGCTCTGTTAGAATCAAGATAAAGAAGGTGGTGGGGTATTTCTTTCCTTGCCCTCAAATGGAGGAGTGGAAATAGACATTCAAAAAGATGGGAGGCATAATCGACAGCCCTGAGGATTTCAGTGTTTCTACAAATGTATTTGAAACCAACATGCTGGGTTAAGGAAGTATTTTCCAGTTAGTGGCTCAATCTATAATTTCATAAAAGAAAAATCCCCTCTCACCCTCCAAATCAAATGATTACTTTTGCCCCAAGAGAGCAAGTGCACGTTGACTTGGAAAAATAAGCCTAAAAGTCAAATGTTATGAAGCAAGTTTTCTGATGGCTGTATGCTGGGGCCTGATTAGCATGGAGACTTTTTGCTCCTTGGGCTTCTGGAAGGAGAATATGGAGCCTTACAAATCAGGCTGGTGATGTCATCCCCTAAGTTCCACAGGTGACTGCTGAGTTATGTGCACTTGAAACAAACCAGGCTAATTGGCCTGGGTTTTGGTACAATCTTTCATTCTTCCATGGGAGAGGATTTTTGTGGGAGGTGGTTATGTTAAATACAACTTTGAAATAAAGAAATCCCATGCTACTCACTTCTGGTGACACTATCAAAAATTTATTATGGTGAAGAATACAGACTATACACTGTAAAATCCCTTAGGTGAGCTCACTTGTTCACCCTTTATTTCTCAGCCCCTCTCTCTCACACGCTCTTTTTCTTTCTCTCACCCCTTCCTCAGTCTCTGCCTCCTTCCATCCATCTCCCTCTCTCTCAATAAAAGTGATTAATGGAAGAGATTTAGTTTGGACGAATTATATACAGAGGTACTTTACATAAAGTGAACTTTTCCCATGATATTGTATTTCCATCTCTGCTTTATCATTGCTTTTTTGTTTGTTTGTTTGTTTGAATTAATGCAATAATATTACTGAAGCCATCCTCCATTACACGACCATTTGCCTTCACATTCAAGGCAATGATGTCATTTTCAGATAAAGCTATTTGTCCTTGTTAAAACAGGCAAGGCAGTTGGTACATTCAGACTCAATTACTAAGTTACATGATTGATTCCAAGATATTGCTGGGAGGTAAGGCAAATGCAAGTTGCCATTAACTGTTCAGTATGTTCTCTTCTGCGAGATCTAATGGGAAAAAGACTCCTATAACTGGCCCTAAGAGGGAAGCAGAAGGTAGTTAGATCCGTTCCCCAGGAGGGAGACTCTGAGACAGAGATTAGGGTGCATGGTGCTTATTTAGGTGTGCCCTTGGGATCACACCTGGGGAAGAGAGGGGAGCAAAGCAGGAGTGGGCAGAGGGAAAGAGGAGCTCTGGAGCTGGTTGGGCCCTTCAGTGTTGCACTGCATTAAGCTAAGATGAGCCAAGCCTTTCCACTCTGTATTAATTAGTCTTTGGATGTGGACTGTCCTGGAAAGGGGCAGGACCCTGAGTGGAGTAGCCCTTTGCATCTGAGGCAATCCTGGAAAAGCTGACTGTTGGAGACGACCTGTGGATAGCACGGTTGAGGTCTAGGCCCCAGACTGTAGGGCAGTTTTCCTCCTCCAGGGATGATTTGGCCCCCCAGGGGAACTTTGACAAGATTGAGGTATATTTTTTTATTGTCACAACTGGGGGAGGAACAGTGTCATCAAGTGAATAGAGTCGAAGAATGCTACCAACCATCTTGCAATGCACCGCACGGCCCCTAACAACAAAGAATTATCTGGTTCAAAGTATCAACAGTACCAAGACTGGTGTAGGGCACCAATTCCCCTTGATGTGGAGCTTGATGGAGATATTACTGCCTGTCAGATACAGTGTCCTTTGTTTCTCCCACAGACCCTTTAGTTTCCATTTGCTAAGGAGGAAACTGATGCCCAGGGAAGTTCAGTTAAGTGCCCAACAAGGTGAACCGGAAAGACATGCAGGTGGGGATTAAAGTGGGCTTGCTTGCCGAAAACATCATGGTATCTTCTGGCTTCTGCTTGATGGTGCAGCAGGTCTGAAACCTCTCTCTTTCTCTGTCTCAAACACAAGACAGGTGAGGTTTATGTGCTCAGTTCACTCGCACGGAATTCCTGAGGCACTGTACACTCAATTCCCTCTATTTCGTTTAAAAGGCATAGCAGAATGTGAGTGAACACGGCAAAAATGATAGGGATGACCCCGAATCCTCTCTAATTTGTATTTGTATTTTTAAGTCGGCCATTGCTGACCTCTGGGGCCCTTTCTATTAGTAACAAATTGCTTACAGTAAGCTTGCAGCTGGTTTTTATGTTGAGAAAAAGGCCCATCAGTGGTCTTGGTGAATGCCTTTAAAAAGACTAGAACATTTCCAGGAGAATTTGCTACATGCTATCTCTTCATTGTTCTGTATCCTTGGATTTATTGAATCATTCAAGAACATTCCTCACAATCTTATTGGCACCTCCAGAACCTAAGGACTCAAAAACAGAAAAGAAAAGAAAAAAGAACTCATTAATTCATTTGAAAAGTAGCTCCTAGTCCCTTTCAGAAATTGTCCTATTTATTAGTATTTACTAGTAAAAGAACAGAAAAAAGAAAACTATCACTTTGCAGACCTGTAGGTGAGCTTAACAGAATCCATTATTAACTCCTTCTACAGCAAAATCACATGAATTGTGACTTTTTAAATAGGACATCCACGTAAAGGGAATAAACATGCAGTCTATAAAAAAGTTACATAAAATGTTAAATAAAATGTAGTACACATTTAACCCAAAGATATAAAGAAAAAAGACAGACATTCCATCATTATTGAGCTCAGCAATAACATTTGGTATTATAGTCGACCACGGCTGCAGTGTTTGGGTTCTGCAGCACAGTCAGTCACATTTTTTAAAAACTCCGTCATCAATTTCTACAGCACATTTCTATATAGTGAACGTTATCACCTTCATTTTCAGCTGAAAAATAAAAATACAGAAAAGATGAAAACAACTTAATTAAATTTACACTGAGGTCCATTGGCAGAGGACATTGTTATGCTCAGATCACATTCCCCCGTTAGAGAGCCTAAATTAGAGCTAGCTCTCTAGTCACATTTGTTCCTTGACTCTTTCAGCCAGATTCTTTACACATTGCTGGGTAAAATATGGGGTCTTGGGCAGACACACTGCCCTGGACTGAGTGGCTTCAAAAACCAGCATTTCTTTCTCACAGTTCTGGAGGCTAGGAAGTCTAAGATCATCATAGCCACAGATCTGGTATTTGGTGATGGCTGCTTTTCTGGTTTGCAGATGTCTGTCTTCTCCTTGTGTCTTCAGAAGGGGAAAAGCACAGAGTGTTAGCTCTCTTCCTCTTCTTATGAGAACTAGAACCCTATCATGGGGTCTCCACCCTCCCCCTAACTAACTCCCGAAGACCCCACCTCCAGATACCATCACATTGGGGTTCACCATGTCAATTTGGGAAGACACAAACATTCAGTCCATTACAAATGGTTAAGCAGTAGTGCCTCTGTAAAAAAACTGACTTTAAGAAAATGAGCATATATATATATATATATATATACACACACTTTGTTTAAATTTTACTGATAAAAAGACTGTGTAGCACACAACTTACAAACAAGAATAGAATATGCAATACTTTATTATAAATTCTATACAGCTGATCAATTCTTACAAAAACTTTTGCAAACATTATAAGAATTTTCTATCTATAGCCAACCTATGGTTTCAGTTGACCCACAAGGATAGTCCAACAGGTACATTGATTGATATTTTCAGATTTTAAGCCACTAACATGACATCACTTAATGTCCAACTGAGATAGGATGCTCATGGTTAGCAACACCATTTTATAGTATTTCTGTTGTATACACATTTATAATTAATATATATTTATGTTATATATGTGTTATATAAATGGATATAGCATATATATTAAATATGATATACACTACTTATATCATACAAATGTATAATAGACATAAGTCATCTCAAGGGCAGAGGCAATAATAAAATGTGGGAAAATAATTAGGAGGTGATCAGATGATTTCTGAATATTTGTTTTAGATGTAACATCTCATTGCAGAATTATATGATTTAACTTCTTAATTATAACTATGTTTAACAGTTGGTTCACAAGATTCCTGGAAATTTGACAGTTGGCTCTCCTGAACTGGTACAATTGCTGCTGATAAGTTTTCAGTTAATCAAATATGCCCATTTTCCACGGTATCTCCTACTCCAACTGAGAGGCGTTTTAGGGACCTGAGTATGTGAATAGAGGGCATCCCATTATCAAGTAAATAGATGTTGAACTAGAAGATGTCAGATTAAGCAGAGTTGTTTTAAAATTTACTGTTATTTTTGTGGTTTATTCACAGGCATTTCCCTGCATCTCAACCGGCATTTATGGTAAGTGATCTAGCTTTTGATAATATTTGTATTTCGTTTTTTTGTTGTTAAAGGCAAGGTTCACAGGAAGATATAATGTTCTCTGATGGATATAGTTTGCTGTGATTTAGAGACCCAAACAGCAGGTCGAATCCCATGGAGGGATCTCAAGAGGGTATTCAGATATTCTTTGGTGTTCTTGAATTTTGTTGTATTGGATACCACATGTAATGATTTGATACACTGTGGCTTAATGTCTTTTGTTAAACAAAACATTCTGCTTTGGTAGGATTTGACCTATAATAGGGTTTTCTTTAATAAAGCCAGGTTTTTCTCCTAGATAAATCATAATGCATATAAAGCCTAGCAGTATCATTATTTTGTTGTGAATTATAAAATAAATAATGGAAACATTAAAACATACACACATGCATGTACCAGTATATTTAATTTTAAAACTATCCAAAGGGAAAAAATATCCAAAGAAGTGACTGTTTTTAAAGCAAATAATTTTAGTAAGCTGAAAATATATATATACTTTTTTAGTGTTGACAGATTATTTTAGATAATGACTGCTTCACTTAGAGATGGGAGCAAAATGTTTTTATAATCACTTGTTTTCACTAACCTAAAGCTCCCGAAATATTATTCCACCTACAATGACATTTCCTGATGCTTTCTTTCTTCAGGCCATTAATAAATGTGTTTTACAATATTAAGGTAACATGGGGTTTAATTGTCATTTTAGGGTGTGCTGATCAGGGAAAATAGATTAGACCCTTCTGAAATCAAAATTCTCACATAGAGGCTCTTAACTGAAAAATAAAATATGTACAAATGTAAAGAAATAGTTTAAGTTCATTACTATTGGGACGGGATACCTAGATTGATGTCAAAGGTACAAGGTTTATTTCTCCTTAATATAGTATTTCTTTTGAAGGCTTTGGAGAGAATAAAATGGAAAATACAGGCCTGAATCAAGTTAAATGGGGAAGGATTTGGCTGCATCATTTAAGAATTTGAGGCGTGCCTTTTTCTTCTCCACGTTCCACTGTAGCCTGTGTTTATGGAAACACAATGGACACTGGGCTGGAGAGGGCTAAACCACACCATCTACATAATCTCCATTTTGGCCATTCTTTCTGCCTCACAGGTACCCAGTTAGAAATCTTAAAAATCTGCTTAAAGGAGACATGAAATGCAAAGTTTTGCTTGGGCAAGACCCCACATCTTCATTTTACCTTGTCTGGAGTCAAATCAGACTCCACTACAGAAACGGTTCCCCTCTCAAGAACGGTCTCTCACGACAGTCTTGATTTTCCTTGACAACAAACAGCTCTTGATTCTCTCCCAGAACCCATGTATTATATATTGGTCCTTTTCTCACTCTTGTTCAGGGGCCCCTGCTGTGCCTCTGTCATTATTCAAATCACTTTTATTTTTATCTCCATTTATTGGGATTTGAAATCGTCCTTTATTTAAGGAAATTGGTCCAAGGCTAAAAAGAAAAGCTTTAAAAAAGGAAGCAAACAAAAATTCCCAACACTTTGTAAGTCATATGAGAATGGATTTAGAGAATTCAGAGCAGTCTCTTGGTGCTAGCCTCCCCCTTCTTATTCCATATTCTACCTTACTAGATTAATTTTTCTAAAAAACCACTTGGTGCATGTTTCCCATCTGCCCAGGAGCCTTTGATCATATTCCATTACTTGCATGTTAATATTTATTCCTTTCGGACTGAACAATAGGTGCCTTATGTATCTCCCTAAACCAGTCCATTCAAAGTATGTGAAGAGGGAGAGGAAATCTCTTCTCAAGGATGTGAATTGGTATGCCAAGAAATGTATATGTAACTTTGATTTTGCATCATCATTAAAAAATTATTTATTTATTTGGAAAAGAGAGAGAGAGAGCATGAGCAGGACAAAGAGCAGAGGGAGAAGCAGACTCCCTGCTAAGCAGAGAGCCCTACACAGGGCTGGATCCCAGGACCTCAAGATCATGACCTGAGCCAAAGGCAAATGATAAACCGAATGAGTCACCCAAGCACCCCTTGCATCTTTAAAAGGGTGATTTAGTTTGCAGCATTTCCTAAACTTATTTGGCCATTGATAATTTTCTCAGCCCTCTCAGGACTGATGTTTTCTCCTAGAAATAGGGTTTTTTGTTTGTTTGTTTGTTTTAAAATTTTATTTATTTATTTGACAGAGATCACAAGCCTGCAGAGAGCCAGGCAGAGAGAGAGGGGGGAAAGTAAGTTCCCCACTGAGCAGAGAGCCTGATGTGGGGCTCAATCCCAGGACCCTGAGATCATGACCTGAACGGAAGGCAGAGGCTTAACCTACTGAGCCACCCAGGCATCGCTGCTAGGATATAGTTTTAGAGATTTCTTGTCGTGCATTCTCCATGGACGCATCTTCTGTGACCCACAAAAGAGCTGATAAATCTCAGAACATGTGAGAAACTTTGCCAGCTCCAACCCTGTGTGTCTTCCTTATAGCATACTTCCACATGCTCGTATACTCATACACATACTCATATGCACACACATTCATACCCCCATGGGCACCAGAATCACACACACCATCACTATCACACCCCTGAGGCCCAAACAGAAACACACCACACACACAGATACAATCGAATAGTAACCTTTGAGTAGTCTTCCGACAATATGCCAACTCTTAGTGGTCATTATATCTTTTGAAATCTTTCGGTAGTTTAATCTGAACAATTAACTACTGCCCCCTCATTTTTGATCCATAGATTTTTTGTTTATGTATCCTGTGCTCACCACCAGTTTGGAATTCTTTGATGGGCATAGATTTATTCTGTGCACAGCCAGGGTCTAGCATTATATCTCTAGGACAAACTCAGCAAATAGTTGCTCTTTGATCAGTGATAATGATTGTAACCCAAAGTGCTGCCTAACTGAAGATCCAAAACACAGAATTGTTGATTGGCAAAATAACAGGTAGAGGAAGGCCTTCTTAAGTCAGTATTTTCCTAATGGATGAACATCTCTATTTTAGGAAAAACAAATAGGCTTCTAACAGCATTCTCAACTAGACATGGTAATTGTAGGTATAACAACATCCACCTTGATAAGGCAAAACGAAAACTCAAGAACTTGTTCAGAGAGCCAGCTGAACACAACACTTAACTTCACTTAAGAAAATGCCCCCCTTGGGGGGCCTGGGTGCCTCAGGAGGTTAAATGTCTGACTCTTGATCTCAGTTCAGGTCTTGAGCTCAGGGTTGTGAGTTCAAGCCCCATGTAGGGTGCCATGCTGGGTGTGGTGCCTACTTCAAAAGAAAGAAAGAGAGAAAGACAAAACGTTTGTTTATTATGGCTCATGGGACAATGGTCAGAGAGGTACAGATCGGCCCTGAGGAAACTACCCTGACTTCTCCAGACTTGCCCTAGTTCCAGCTGCCTCCCTGCCTGCTGTGATTTGCTTTAGATTTACCTTCACTTTTAGATTTATGGCCCACAAAGCCACTGTAACTCTCATTCTATTAGAACAAAATTTTGACTATGGTAGAGCTATCTTTTGAAAGGGGTTTGGCTATTTAATTGCCAAAAATGATCTCATACCAGGGTAATTTCAACAGTAAGCATTCAATTCCCATTTCTTGGAAACTCAGACATCATCCCCACATTCAAAGTGTCCTGGAGCATCTCATATATACCAGTACTTCCGAGGTCCTTCAGCCTCGGAAGCCCGTTCCCTCCCAACCTATCTCCACTCCCCAGCCTTTTAAAGACAAACCCTGAGGGCAGCAAAACCAGCCACCCTTTGCGCAAATGGAAGAATTCCACTGTGCCACACAACTGGATTTCAGGAAGGCACACGGTGGGAACAGACTCTGGCCCCTTTTAAGTTCTCCTGGAAGAGGAACCAGACTTTTCCACTCTGACTTCCAGCAACTGCTGCAGCTGCTCTAACATAATGTTTCCAGGATGATTCCAGAGGGCACCGGACCGCCTGCTTGCACTCAGGATGAAAAGCCACATTTGGTCAAATACCAAAGAAAGTCCTGTGTTACTTCTGGAAAAATAGATCCAGATGAGGCTTCCAGGGGCTCTAAAACTCCCAGATTCCTGTTAAAGATTTGAATTGGCTGCTAAGCCTGTCTCAGAGGGACAGATCTGAACTTCCTTGATGGACATTTCAGATCTCGTGCGTGCCTTCTGCCCTCTGAGCCTGACTTGGACGCTTTGGTGCTAATAAGTTTAACAAAGGAGGCTAGACATGATACATGGCAATGGAATTTTTACTGAGAAGTGAACAGCAAAAATAACTTTAGTTCATTTTATGAGAGTCAATATAGTTAACAGAAATGAAGTCCAGGTGGGAAAGTGTATCCCCAGAGTAATGGGGAAAATATTCTCTCTGGAGTCAAAGAAAAAACCTTGAATCTTGCTTTCCAGGTACAAGGTGGTGTTTTAGAGAGGAAAGACTTTCAGACAGTGACTTATTGGCTGGAAATTTGCAGGAAAAAGATGTGCAGTGTAACTTAGCTAAAGCAGCTTTCATATTTATTCAGCCTATTTCTGTTATCAGGGTGGAAGGCCTGTTTCTATCAAATCACCTGGCCTCCCTCTGCTTTCCTTGAAATGCTGCCAGGACACGGCTTTTCTAATTGAATCCCTCATTTGCATTCAAGTTTGCTCTTTTGCTTCGAACTGGTAAAACGGAGACCAGCCCAATGTTTCTTTAACCTTATATTTACTTGGCAAATATTTTTATCACTACATCTGTCCAAATTCACAGACATGACTTGGAAAGAAACCAGGACATCCTCCAACGGCAATGCTAAGGGCATGCCCTCCGTCAGCTTTAAATGCTGACAGATTTCAGAGGGTGTGACAACCATTGCTGGCAATTCTGGGCTCTCTGGAAGAGTTACCTTATGTAATACACTTGGGAACCAGAGCAAAATTGACAAGAATGTGTGCTCCTCCCTTTCATCCCCCTCACAGCTCTCCCCTCCCTCTTGCTTTCTTCTTTTCCCTTTGATATTCCCGTTTGCTTTGAAAACTTCCTTTCAGGTGGTCCTATGATGACTCTTTTCTCCCTCATAAATTCCCTTCTCTGACATCCTGTGTTTTTTTTGTCCTGGACACGTCATCCCCACTGTATGAAGCCTTATTGTTCTTGGCAATCCTTGAGTTAATTGCTGGCCCTCGAAGCAATGTAACATTAGAGCCGGCGTAACTTACTTCCCTCTGGGAAAATGCAGTGCTGGGGCCAAACCCATCTCAATTATATCACATTTGAATATTATTTTATAAACTGGTCCTAATGAAGCACAGGAGAAATAGCGTAACGGACAACGAAATTCTAGCTATTAAAGTTTTTTTAACCCTCTGGGTGCTTACCATTGGAATAGGCAGTTTTCGCAGATACACTCACACGTGCACACATTCATTCATTCATCCCACAAAATGTGGTAAACCCTGCTCTTGCTCTCTCAAAGCTCCTTGGGTGTTTAATAATCAAAAGACATCTGACTAAGACACAAAAAGACTACCTTTGCTCTGGAAAACAGTTTCAAGTATCCAGCAACAAAATATGCTAGTTCAGCTTACATAAAAATGACAGTGAGACCCACAGGCAGAGTTAGCCCAGAGGACCTGCCAAAAGAGATGAAAATCCTGGAAACAGCTTTCTGGTGCTGTGGATGCAAGTGAGCAACCAGGTTCATTCTCCCTGGTGTTCTGTTCAAACTGAATGATTTTAGGACTTAATTAAAAGATTAAGTTTCAAAAACTAATAAAGATTGCAACTTGATTATTGTTTTGGAGGTGTGGATGTCTCCCTCCTTGCTATTGTGTTCAAGGTGAAAATTTGACTGAGAACTAAAAGGTGCAAATGATTTCAAACCCACCCTTCTTCAGAGGCTGCCACTTACTGTTATGCTACATTAAAAAAAAAAAAAAGACTTTCTTACAGAAAAAGTATTAAAACAGTAAGCCTTTAAGGAACTAGGAAAGCCACTTCAGTAAATTTCAGAGCCTCTGCGCATAGTAGTAACTGGGAATATCTTTCAGCCACATTGAAAAATACTATTAAGATGTTGTCCCTAAAGAACTGTTTGAAGGCATCTAAGAATTGACCACACTTTTCATTCTATCAGTGAAATAATTTCCATACGCTTTGCTCATTCTTCTCATCCAGTCTTAAATGGCATTCCCTTTTCTTGCTTCTTTTACGTACTTGTATCTGAAGGGTGAGTTTAAATAAACATAGCTCAGCTCTCTTTCTGAAGGACTTAAAAAAATAATTCTGACAGTTCTCAGAGAAGTCAAGTATGTTTAGCTCTTTAGGACAATTTTCATGTCACATCCTTTCTAGTCGATGATTCTATTTTTAAAATGCATCTTGAAATAGCCTCATTCGGAAGGGGCTATATTAGTTAGAGTAAAGCTAAGCTGCTGTAACAAAGAGACTCTAAAATAAAGTGAATAGAGATGTTTATTGCTGTCTGTGCTAACAGTTCCAAAGTGAGCATTCTGCTTGTGGGAGGATTTGTTCCACTCTGTTATTCAAGGAGCCAGAAACCCACCATGGTGTCAAATAGTTGCTTTGCCTACCTTAAGTTATTGTTCTATGTATTTAGCTGCCCTGGTCCCAGCCCAAGAAATGCATATGATCGGCTCATGCCCTATCTTATGATCCCTGGCACAGAGAAGCACTTGTCATGTCCATCCGTCTTCCATTGGAAAGAAATTGGACTCATGAATTCTAGTATGGTATCCACATTTCTGACTGTGTTCTTATGTGGAAAGAAAGGAAATTGAATTATGATGTATTCTAGATGTCAAGGCGCAAAGGAAAAGTAAAGGGGCACCTGGGTGGCTCAGTCACCTGCCTTTGGCTCAGGTCACGATCCCAGGACTCTGGTCCTGGGATTGAGCATTGCATTGGGCTTCCCACCTCTCCCTCTCCCACGCCCCCTGCTTGTGTTCCCGCTCTATGTCTCTCTCTGTCAAGTGAATAAATAAAATCTTTAAAAAAAAAAAAAAAAAAGAGGAAAAGTAAAGTAAATCAAACAGGTCACTCAGAGGTAATTTAGTTTGGGGCAATGTCATCTACCCAGAATCAGTAAATATTTTTGAAGGTGCCTGGGTGGTTCAGTTGGTTGGGCTGCTGCCTTCAGCTGAAGTCATCATCCTGGAGTGTCAGGATGGAGTCCCGCATTGCATCAGGCTCCCTTGTTCAGCAGGGAGTCTGCTTCTCCTTCTGACCCTCCCTCCTCTCATGCACACGAGCACAGGCTCTCTCTCTCATTTTCTTGTTCTCAAATAAATAAATAATTTTTTTTTAAAAAGTAAATATTTTTGAATACCGATGGTTCTAATTTTGCAAGAATATTTGGAGATGTTAATAGCAAATACTTTATTAAAATACCTTTATAATCCTGAACCCTGATAAATTTAGAAGTATGGAAATCTTAAGGCATCAGGACAGTGCCTTATCATTAATTCTTAGGTAGTATATTTAGATCTTAAGATCTGATCTCAATGGTATTCATATTTTTCTACCAAGATTTGCAGACATATCCATGGAAACTGAAATCAATATATTAAGAATGAATTAATAATTGTGTCATTTATTACATTTGTAATTTTGGCCCATTTCCATAAAAATCCTTGGAGGAATCAATTACAGTTTGTTTCTATAACACCTTATTCCCCTAAGGCTATAACCATTAAAAAATGTACCTGAGATCCTGAGCAGATATAGATCAGCATCCTGCCTACCAAGGGACTCTAGGGAAATGTGACTGTAGGAAAGAGTCTGATCATAATAGAGTAAAATGGTACCAGGAGAGAGATGGGGAGAGAGAGAGAGAATGGTAATATGAATGCGAATGTAAACCTCCTGAACAGTCAAAGGAAGTCTCCTTAAAATCTTTAGAACTGCAGAAAATAGTTTTTTATACCTTGTCTCTCATTTCAGCCATGGTCAGTAGGGAGAATTCGCCATAAGTGACTGAAAATTGAACTGAAATTAACAAAACCAACATGAAATTACTCATGCCTATCATTTGGTCCCCCAATTTTATTTCTAAAGGAATCTCAGTTCAGATTAATCTTTCCAGAGCTTCTTTCTAAGCATCTATATTTTTGATAAAATGTATTTTTCCCTCTAGTTAAGACTTCTTTCCTTCGGAACTTAGCTTGTGAAATTGGGCTCTAAGCTCTGCCCATCACCTAAGGCAAAGTCAGATGAACAGTAGGTTTTGGTAAGTTTTTAATTAACAACTACAAAATAAATAGGTCCTCAACAAAATATAGGCAAATCAAATTTAAAAAGTGTAAAAACAGTTATATACCATGATCAAGTGGGATTTATCCTAGGTATGCAAGCTGGTTAAACTTTCCAAAATCAATTAATGTAACCCATCATATCACTAAACAAAGGAAGAAAAATCATATAATTATCAATAGATGTAGAAAAAGAATTTAACAAAATCTAACACTAATTCATGATAAAAACTCAGTAAGCCGGAGTGGATCTTCCCCTACTTGGTAAACACTATCTATAAATACATATAGCTAACAGCATACTTAACAGTGAGCAGCACAACTTTCCTATTAGATCAGGTACAAAACAAGGATGTCCCATCTCACTAATTTTTTCAACATCACACTGAAAGTCCTTGCTAATGCAGTAAGGCAAGAAGAAGAAATAAAAGGTATACAGATTGGGAAGGAAGACAAAACTGTCTTTGTTTGGAGATGACATGGTCATCTTGTAGAAAATCTGAAAGAACTGGCAAAAAACAAACAAACAAACAAGACAAAAAACACCCCCAAAACAAAAATCCAACCCCTGAAACTAATAAGCAATTATAATAAAGTTACAGGATAAAAGTTAATATAAAAATGTCAATTTATATAAATAAATAACTGGGGAGATACTTCATGCTCATAGATAGGAAGACTCAATATTATCAAGATGTCAGTTCTTCCCAATTTGATATATAGATTCAATGTGATCCCAGTCAAAATACCAGCAAGTTGTTTTTATGGATATTGACAAACTGATTCTAGAGTTTACATGGAGAAGCAAAAGACCTAAAAGAGCTAACATGGTATTGAAGAAGAAGAACAAGTTTGGAGGACTGACACTACTTAATTTCAAAACATACTATAAAGCTACCGTAGTCAAGACAGTGTATTTTGGTGAAATAATATATGTATAGACCAAGAAAACCGAATAGAGAGCCCAGAAATGGACCGACATAAAGGTAGTCAACTGATCTTTGACGAAGGAAGGAGTTAAAGCAACTCAATGGAGCAAAAGTAGTCTCTTCAAATGGTGCTGGGACACCTGCACATTCACATATGAAAAATGAGTCCAGACAGAGACCTTAGACCTTTCACAAAAACAACTCAAAATGGATAATAGACTTAACTGTAAAGTGCAGGGACACCTGGGTGGCTCAGAGGGTTGGGCCTCTGCCTTTGCCTTAGGTCATGATCTCAGGGTCCTGGGATCAAGTCCCGCATGAGGCTCTCTGCTCGGCAGGGAGCCTGCTTCCCCCTTTCTCTCTGCCTGCCTCTCTGCCTACTTGTATTCTCTGTCTGTCAAATAAATAAATAAAATCTTTACAAAAAAATATAAAGTGCAAAACTATAAACTCCTAGAAGACACATTGGCAAAAACCTAGATGACCTT
This sequence comes from Neogale vison, assembly GCF_020171115.1. Classification (NCBI taxonomy): domain Eukaryota; kingdom Metazoa; phylum Chordata; class Mammalia; order Carnivora; family Mustelidae; genus Neogale; species Neogale vison. The sequence goes on from NC_058098.1 coordinate 40,633,788, forward strand.
GGGTATGGTGATGTCTTTTTAGATACTGTACCAGTTTTTCTCAAGTCTCTTCAAAGGCTACCTTTGCTTCAAGATTCTCCCCTGAGTGTGATGTAGGCTCATTGTCTGTGTCACTCACTATGTGTGATCAGTCTTGGGTATCACTGCATCAGAGGACCAAGGAATAATGGAGAATGAGGATGGGTATAAAGTGGCTATGGTCATGAGTTTCAGGGTTCCACAGATCTAGGTTCAAATTCTGAGTCTGTCTCTTATTAGTCGCGTGTCCTCAGGCAAATTACTCTCCAGAACTAAATAACCTCAATAGTCACAGAGGGGTGATAATGCCTTTAACATGGGGTTGTTGTAAGATTAAATGAGATAATGCATTAAAGTGCTTGTTGTGATATCAGACACATAAAGGTGAACATTTAATAACTAACATTACTATTATTATTAATAGTAATTTTATTTTGCCGCTATTGTTATCATTATTTCTCTCCCACTGGAGTCTGAGTTCCTTGAGGGCAGAGGCTTTTGAATATTTTATTCATTCCTATCACCTAGAGTTGAGAAGACTTTGACACTATTGAGCAAGTAGTTTACTATTTGAAGGATACTTGACTCAAGCCTCGAATGACTCTAATCATCAGTTCCTTCTCGCAAAAGTCACCTCAGTTGCTCCTGGATTACGTCTGCTTCTTCTCTGAAGATGACCTATCTCCTATCAGCCACCTCTGTGTCCTGTGGTTGAGCCCTGTGAGTTAAGCCATCTAGAATTGAAGCCCGTTTTCAGCATCATGCCATGCTTTCTAAATCACACTTAGCCACAATCACAGTAGTCTATTGTTTACAAAATAAAGTCAACTTGTTTCAGCAGTTCCAAGTTTTCTACAGCTTATTTAAGCCCTAAGAATGAAAACATTTTGTTTTCTCTGTATATAAATATAAGTTTTCAGTGGAAAGAGAGACAAAGTAATTGTAGTTAATTGTGGCTTCAAAAGCAGAGTCCCATGTTTTAAGACAGCATACTGTTCTTCTCTAGGAAATCTAGAAAAATAGATAACAGTTACTCTGCCATTTGCCCAATGCTTGCTCCACCCCCCCCCCAAAAATCAAGAAAGTTGCACCTTTTTTTTTTTTTTTTAAATTTCTAAGATCATAGGGTCATGGAATTGGGAGCCATTTTAGATATTACACTTGACTTAACTCCTTATTTTTCTGGCTGGGAAAAATGAGTCTCAGAGTTTTGAGTGATTTGCTTAGCCATACCAAACTAGTTCACAGAAGAACTGAGATCAGATGTCTACCAGTAGGGCAGAGAAGCAAGGATTAGAGTTTGAAAATTAAGAGGATATGTGATTACAGCCCAGGATGGCCCACTCACTAACCTCTTCTTTGAATCTCAGTTCCATGCATCCTCATATGCTAGGTGGGAGTAATATTAATATATACCTTCTTCTATTAGAAGAAAAGAAATGAGTTGAACCGGAGTTCTTCCAGAACTGAGTTCCAAAGACTTAAACCAATAAAGGTCCTAACTCTCATACTCTCTCTAGGCCCCTATTCCCAACCCTGCCTCTTCTTCTATCCTACTTCTTATAACTAATCCTTTTTCTCTGGACCCCACCTCAGGCCACTAGGTTCAGCATCAGTAACTTGTGAAGACTGAGTTTGTATAGAAAGTATCTGCCCATCTGTCTCTCTTTGTATCATATCAGTGCTTCTTTCACTTTATCATCAAAGACCCTTTAAAGATAAAGGTTAGTATGTCTCTGTCCTCCTGGTCCCCAGAGACAGCCTCTACAAGGGGGAAATTTTGTTTTAGTGGAGTCTCACATTGTACTTTAAAATATAAGTATAAAATATAAGTATATATTGTAATCTATTTCTTGAAACGAAATGCTTTATATTACCTGTTAAATAATTTTACAGTCCTCCTCCAATAAGTTTTCTTGTAAAATTAACCCTTAGGAGGGTGCCCATCTTGTGGTTTATGGTGCTTCTGGCACACTGCCAATGCCCCAGTTTAAAAGTCAGACATTTGACCAGCCTTACAAATGTCAGCCCTTGCATGTAATTACAAGAATCTGTGAAAGTGATCACCAGCAGCTCAGAGGTTCCAAGCTTCTGCAAATTCTGAATCCCTTAGCAAGCCAGAAAGATCTGCTGGCACTGCTATAGGGAAAGGTTAGCATCCTAAATTACTTGCCTCTCATTTTTTTTTTCAACTTTGCAAATATTTTATCTCCTCATCCATAGTGAGAAAGAAAAAAGAAGTATGCAGAGTTGCTGCTTTCCCATGTTATACATAGAAGGAAATGAGGACTCATCAGCTTTTTTCATCCATCATAAAACAATGAAAATATGCCTCCTTGCTGGATAAAACAGGGATATGCATCAGGAGATCTGGGAAATGTAAAAGCCTTGACTTGAAACGCCTTTTTTTAGATCTCCGCACATGTTGAAAGCAATATTGGGACCTACGTGGTGTGTGTGCATATGCATGTGTGTGTGAGAGAGAGAGAGAGAGAGTGTGTGTGTGTGTGTGTGTGTGTGTGTGCACGCGTCTCTGTGTGTGGTATCCTGGTTTAGCTTTTCTCCCAATTGACCTCATCCCAAACTACCAGACCTGGCAGTTTGTCCAGACATGGACATGAGAAGTAGAAAATACAGTGAGTGGGAGGAGATGGTGAAGGAGATGAGCAATAAGAAAAGAAGCTAATGCAAGTGGGAGGGCAAGCTCATGGCAGGAAGAGACTGGTTCAAAGGTGAGCTGGGATATGCAGGCCAATCTGGGCCTAGGAAATCCTTTGTGTTCCTCCTCTTTCCGCTTAGTGTTGTTTTCTCCCATCCCTTTCACTACCAGCTCCTTCTACTTTACTCTTACTGACTCATTTGAGGCAATGCCCATTTGAGGGGGAGACACAGTGTCAGAGCTGCAAAAAGCAACTAGCAGCCCAGCTCTCTTCCAGCTCCAGGGCTATCTCAGAGCTCTCCTCAGAATTCATATAACTCAGTATCAAACAAATAATCTGATTAAAAATGGGCAGAAGATCTGGAGACATTTTTCTAAGGAAGACATATAGGTGGCCACAGGTATATGAAAATATGTTCAGCATCACTCATGATCAGGGAAATGCAGATCAAAACCACAATGGGATTGTGGTATATCACAATGGGATATAACCTCTAGGTTAGTATAAAAAAAGACAAGAAATAACATGTGTTGGTGAGGATGTATAGAAAAGAGAACCCTTGTGCACTGTCAGTGGGAATGTAAATTGGTGCACCACTATGGAAAACAGTATGGAGTTTTCTCAAAAGATTAAAATAGAGCTACCTTATGATTCAGCAATTCTGTTTCTGGGTATATATATATGAAGGTAATGAAATCAGTGTTTCAAAGAGATGTATACACTCCCATGGTCATTGAATCATTATTCACCTGAACCAAGATATGGAAACAACCTTAATGTCCATTGATGGATGAATGAATAAAGAAAACTTGAGATACAAATATAATGGGATGGGATACAATTAATAGGGTACTATTCAGCCATAAAAAAAAAAAAAGAAGGAAAATCCTTCTATTTGCAAAAACATGGTTCAATTTTGAGGACATTATGCTAAGTGAAATAAGTCAGACAGAGAAAGACAAATACTACATGATCTCACTTATATGTGGAAACTGAAAACAAACAAACTCATAGAAACAGAAAACAGATTGTTTTTTGCCAGGGAAGGAGAGTGGGGAATAGGAGAAATGGGTGAACATGGTCAAGGGTACAGATTCCAAATATACTATGAACAAGTGTTGGGGATATAGTATATAGCATGATGGCTATCGTTAACAGTACTCTACTGTATATTTGAAAGTTGCTAAAAGTAGATTTTCAAAGTTCTCACAACACACACACACACATACACACACACACAACTGTAACTTTGTGAGATGATGGACATGTTAACTAACATTACTGTGTAATCATTTTGCAATATGTACATCTATAAAATCATTGTACATCTTAAACTTACACAATGGTATGTGTATATCGTGCCTCTTAAATGCACACCATGTTATATGTCAATTACTTCTCATTAAAGCTGCAAAAAAATCCCAAGGATTTTCATTAGTAATAGGCCATGACCTCAATGTTCTTCTAATTCCCAACCATAGAACCCCTTATTAAGTTTCTACTCTGCTGCCCTATCCTCCACCCTTTTGCTTGAAATACCCCATTATAGGATTGGAACTCACCATGAGCAATGTGAAGTTACAGAACTTCCATTTCTATTGCTTGGAAGATTAGAAGGCAGGAGAGTCCCCCGAAGCGAAGATGTATTTCTGGGAACTCAATCCAGAATTCTGAGTACATTTTCACAGGATAAAGACAAAGCTATCAACATGATCTGGGAGCCCTTGCCTGCCCTCATCTTGTGCCCGGCTTCTTCTGGCTTTCTGCACCCAGCCCCACTGTTGCCTTTCTGTCTTTCTACCAGGCCTCTGTTCTACTGTTTGTGCCCTCCGCCTGGAGAGCCATTACCTCCTCTCCTTCAGTTGGTTAACCACCACAAGCATGATCTCTGGAGGGATGCTCTCTCTGACCTCCCTGATGAGATCAAACCTTCTTATTACAAGTTCTTAGGACACTATGCAGCTCTCCTTCACAGCTTTCATTATAACTGCAGCTCACATTTAGTGGGGTTATTATTTTACCTGTGTTAGTGTCTGGTTTTGTACACTCCTGTTTTCCCAGTCCCCAGCACCATGTCTCATACAGGTTAGAGTCAGTAAATTCTTGTTAAATGAATGCATGCATTGTCTTGTAGCGCTGTATGTTCTACCTTCATTATAAACTAAATCAGTTTTGGGCAAGTCCAGACAAGAGAAATACAATATACTATATTTTCTCATTGAAATTTGAATTATAAGTTACAGATAATCAAATGGGAAATAGCAGTTTTGGAACATGAACAACATGTAGTTATGGTTCTTATATTTTATTCTAGGGATTTTCCCCCTCCCCCCTTCTTTTCTTATAGTACAATGCAGTCAAATAAGTGTATTTTCTTATTATTAAAAAATAAGGCTTTTTGATGTTTGTATTTATCCCCCTTGCAGTCACCTTGGATAATGTTTCTGCAAATGGTCATCTTTCCTCTTGGAGGACCATCCGTAAGACTGCTGGATGGCTCAGAACAGATAATCAAACTGCCTAGTGGCAGATCTTTGGTACTTTAGGACTTATCTATTAAAATCCAGTCCTGAGATGTACTCATTAATTAATTTTTCATCCCACTCCCACTAATATCTTCACCAGTGTCTAAACTCTGAGTTACCGAAGGATTGGGACCACGTGGCATCCCTGTCACCTTACTAATAATGGAACATGCCGAATGAATATCCACAGCATTGAAATTAATCACATATATCCCCCATTTTGCCTTGGCTACTAATCGATGCTCCACGAGGGTCATGACCACCACCCAGCCATGAGAAGACTCCTGTTTAATAAAATATGGCTCAAACATCTGAACACATATAGCACTAATGTCACCAAGGAGAACAGGAGATTGAAGGATATTTTTTACAAGTTGTACTTTTTTATTATTATTATTTTTTATTTTAATTCCAGTATAGTTAACATACAGTGTTACAGTAGTTTCAGGTGTGCAATATAGTGATTCAACAATTCTATGCATTAATCAGTGCTCATCATAAATGTATTCTTAAACCCCTTCACCTATTTCACCCCACCCCCCCACAACCTCCCCTCTGGTAACCATCAGTTTGTTCTCTACAGCTAAAAGTCTGTCTTTGGGGGGTGCCTGGGTGGCTTAGTGGGTTAAACCTCTGCCTTCAGCTCAGGTCATGTTCTCAGGGTCCTGGGATCGAGCCCTGCATCAGGCTCCCTGCTCATCAGGGAGCCTGCTTCCCCAGCCTCTCTCTGCCTGCCTCTCTGCCTCCTTGCAATCTCTGTCTGTCAAAAAAAAAAAAAAAAAAAAGCCTGTTTTTGGTTTGTCTCCTTTTCTTACTTTCTTTTTTTCTCTGTTCATTTGTTTTATTTCTTAAATTCCACATATGAGTGAAGCCATATGGTATTTGTCTTTCTCTGACTGACTTATTTTGCTTCGCATTATGCCTTCTGGATCCATCCATGCTGTTGCAAATGTCAAGATTTTATTCTTTTTTTATGGCTGAGTAATATTCCATTTTGTGTGTGTACATATATACACATACACATATGTACATATATGTATATATATAACACATCATCTTTGTCCATTTATTTCATTTATCTATCAGTGTACCCTTGGGCTGCTTCCATAGTTTGGCTATTGTAAATAAGACTTTGTTTTTAATTGTTAAAGTAATATATGCACATGGTAAAAAATAATAAAACATTATAAAATGTCATAAAGTTTTTGTTTGTTTGTTTGTTTGTTTTTTGTCTCTTCCTACCTATAACTACCAGTATCATTCTTGAAAAGAAACCATTGTTTGGTTTCTTGTACAGTTTTCCAAAAACAGAAATACTCACTGCATTTATTAGCCTATAAATGTAACAAATTTATCAGTCTTTTCTCTGCATGGTTTCCAATTTAGGAAGGCCTTCCCATTTCAAGATTATTTATAAAAGTTCTCCCACATTTTCTTTTGGTGATCTAAGTCACATTTTAAACACACATACATACATATGTTAAGCCATTTATTTATACATATGTATATATACACGCAGACATATATATTTTATATATATGCATACACATTATATATAGTATATTTGTTTATATATACATATATACTCATATCATACACATATATACTATATATTATATAATGCATTTATAAGTATTCATATATAGTATATATGTGTGTGTAAATGTGTGTGTATGTATATACATATAACAAACGCTTTATATACTTATGTTATTGAATGTGAAATAGTATATATTTTACTATAAAAATATAAATATATGCTTGTACCTTAGTATACATACTGGTTTGAAGAAAAAAGTGAACTGCTTAAAAAAAGAGTTGGGGGACATACATACTTTAAACAGGCATCTAATTAATCATTGTCTGTTTTTTTTCACAAATAATCCCTGTTGTTTTTATTTTTTTTTGACCTGTTAATTGCAAGGTAATACTTTTCTATTATTACTTATTATTTATAGGTATATATAATGTGATATATTCTCTCTGTGTATGTATGTATATATATGTCTGTATGTAATATAATACGTATATTCTATATGTGTATATATAATAGAAAATATATTACTTGTTATGTGCATGTGTTTTGTGTATGAATATGTGTGTTGTTTATGTCACAAACGCTAGGAAAGTTTTAAAATATGAAGATTTTTTAATCTTGTTATTGAATAATTGTGTTCATTTTTTCATCTGTTCTTTATAAAATAATGACAATGAGGTTTTTCCACACTAAAAGAAGATCTATTTCACCTACTTCCACCCCCATAAATAGAGCAAATAATTTAATGTGACAATAAATTAACAGTGCCATCCTTCAGGAGTTGGAGCTCAGGTATTTCTGAGGTGCAGTGAGATTTCTTAGAATTATAAATATCGATGTCAGTTTGTCAATGATTTTCTCCAAGTGCACACTGTTATTGCATCCGTGTCATTTACCATCTGAAAGCAAATCTGATTAGGAGACATACCGGGCTTGGCAGCTAAAAACATTTCCTTGTTTACTAATCCATTCCTTTGGGATATTGTTAAAATTACAAAAGGTCATCTCTTCTATGAGGGAACAAGTAACAAAAGTTATTTTGTCATAGCTATCAATGTGAAATTGTTTATTGTCTTTCGGAAAAAGAAGGAAAAAAAAAGATGCCTTGCCTAAATGCGTTTTCCATTTGCCCACAATTAGCATGTTCTAAACATCTCAGAGGGCGTCAGAGATATACTTCCCTTTGGGCATTTTCATTGTGAAGCCTGGAACAACTCTTTCACACCTTTCATTTGTGCTGTTAAGACTTAAATCAGAAGTACAAAGCATTTTAAATCAGCAGAATGAAAAGCAAACCTCAGAGTGGCTTCACCTCCCATGGTGCTCGCCAAGAAGGCCAGGAAAACACGTCAGCAAGTCTTTTGAAAGGTGGTAAATAAAAAAAAGGGGGGGGGAGGGCCACCTTTGACCTTTTCCTCATCTTTAAAACACACTTGAGAATGGGTTCCTTCCCTCCCAAGCTAAATCCAGTGTGTTCTGGGGCTGTCAGCCCCGCAGAAGGGCCCTCGTTTGCCAAGCAGGCTGAGAGAAGACCAGCTGTAATTGGCAATCCATTTCTCCATTTCCACTGTACAACCATCCCTGACAAATTAATCACAATCAAATGTTAGCTGCGGCGAGGGGCACCCTATGCGGCAGGGAAGAAAAATGAGGCCTCACGCTGGTCTGACAGCCGAATCTTTCAACTCACCCCATTAGACTGAACAAGGGGACACTGCGGTTTGCCTGTCACTGCCACCACCCATAAACAAACCGTGAGCTCTGCATCTCAGAGCTTGGCTAATGCAATCAGGGCTTCCTCGGGGCCCACCAGAGATCTGATCAATCAGTGCTTCAGAGAAAGGAGCAGGGCTCTGTCCTGCTGGGGGGACAGCCCCGGGCAGTGCCGTGTAAGATTGGTGAGGACAGCCCGGCCCGACAGAACCCTGAGGAGAGAAGCTGTTCTGACAGCTTGGAAGTTGGTGGAGGCCTACAGGAGGCTCTGAATGGGAGTGTCCCTCTGTGCTGGCTGCTTAGCTCTAGTCTGTCATCCATGAGCTCCAGGTAGCCAGACATCTCGCCCTTTCCACTCCCTGATTAGAATTCACTTACTGGGCCACTTTCTCTAGTCTCATAAACAAGAAACTGAAAATACCTTTAAAAATAGTCTTCACAATAAATAAATAAATAAATAAATAAATAAATAGTAAAATAAAATAAATAAAATGTGTTTATTATGGACAGCCTCAGATAGCTGTGATGAAGTTCTAGAACCTAGGTAAGGTTCGGTGGGCTGAGGTCCGGAGCCGATGACCAAGAAAGAATTCTTGAGACATCTTTGGTGCAAAATGGTGGTTTATTAAAGCACGGGGACAGGACCCGTGGGCAGGAAGAGCTGAGGGATGGCAGGTTATGTACCCTGCGGTTGGGGGAAGGTGAGGGGAAGGAAGGTTTCAATGGAGTTTTCATATGCTAAAGAGGGCCTACAAGGTGCCTTGATGTCCGAGGCCTACCTGAGGCCTTGCCCTTGCGGCTTGATCAACGTTGTATTTAGACCAGCCATTAACATTAAGATAGTTGGGAGACTTTTTGGTGGGATGTCACAATCCTGCTATCAATCGCCTTTGTTAGTGAGATTTAGGACATTTGTAAACCAAGGGAGACTCCTGTCTAGCAGGATTGTGAGCTCTGCAAGTTAACTATTTGCTTATTGTTCATGGCAGTCAGGGCTGCCTGAGGGATGCTACACAAATGACTGAGGGGGAGCGGATGGAGAGGGGGTACAAGGTGCCAGCTTTTGCTTTGTCCTCAGCCAGCCTCCTGCTCCCTCATCAGCTGAGCCTTTATTTTTTAGTTTCGCAATCTCTGTCTTTAACAGGTGTATTTAGACCTTTCACACCTAAAGTGATTATTGATATATTTATAATAAAAATATCACTTTTGCTAGCTTTAAAAAAAAAAATTGTCTTCACAAATATGCCCAGTCCTGGTAATAAAGTTCGTTAAGTTTTACCCATGGGAAAGCTTTTTGGACCCTTACTCAGGGCCTAATCACTCTTATTTTAGACATAATTCTAACAAATGGTCCTCAGCGCATAGGAAATCACCAGATGGTGGGAAGATCCTAAGAGGTAGATGCTGACAGTTAAGAAGATACAATAAAAATGAAATTAAAAAAAAAAAGCCAGGTTTGCTTCCCAGCCAGAGCAGTATAGCAGAAGAGGAAATCATATTTGGAGACAAGTGCTCTTTATGAAAGACAGCCAAGCTGTGTATTGGGATGCCTGTGATGTTAGGTATCCATCGAAGTTAGAGTCTTCTGTTCTCTCATGTCTCCGCTGAAATCCTCAAGAGGTGGTATGTAGCTGAATCAAATCAAACAAGAGAAATAATGTCGTCTCTTTTCTAAATCAAGTTTACCCCTGCTTCTTCTAACTGTGGGCAGTGGTATTCACAGCTGTGCCGTAGGCTTTGGCAAAATCGGGGCCGGGGTCTTATGGGTAGGTACTGGAATGCTTTATTTCCTGGAGAAAAAAATGATCTTTTTTTCCAAACAATAGAATCGTGTAACATTGTCTCTAAATTTTCCTCTCCCTCTCTCAGACTGCATATACATATAGTGAAAATGTTGCATTTATAACTTATCTCTAGTACTAACTCAGACACTTTTCCCCTGTATATTTAGGATTAGAGATTCTACTTATTAACTCAAGTTAATTTTAAAAATGGAGGCTCTCTGAGGTCCAAAATATAGCAAAGCATTTCCCAGCACTAGACTGAGGGGATCAGTGCCTTGTCCAAAGTCGTATAGAAGCCAGACATGAGCACAGTATCTAAGACATATGCTTTAGTTTTTCCTCAGAGGTACATAATTTGACATTCTCCTGATGATTAATGTTTTGTTTTGTTTTGTTTTGTTCTGTTTTGCAGGGGGGGAAAGTATATATCTGAAAGTATGTACATGAGTTGCTATTTTCCCCTCACTCTCTTTCTGAGAAAGACAAAATACTTTCCTAAACCTAATCCCAGCAACCTAAAGATTCCAGTGCTCACTGAATCATGGAATCATTATTTCAATCTCTCCCCCTCATTCCCTCCACCTTTCTCAATAAACTTTTACCAGGAAGTATAACTAATTTAGCCATTCCTAACATTCAATTATTTTGGTTTGTTCCTAAAAACATAAAAATACTTTCATTAAAATCATGCTGGATTTTTCAATTTAGATTAAAATGATTATGCACTCCCTGAATTGAGGTGCACCTTTAAGTCAATAATATTGGTTCCTATTTTTTGGATACTTCTAATCGTGCCTGATGTATTATGTGCTATTTGAACCTTCACAACAATCTTAATAGGTCAGTACAATTGTTCCCACCGTACAGCTGAGGGGAGGTTAGCTGGCTAACTAAGGAAAGGGCAGAGGTGGGGATAAAAACTCAGCCTGTTTCTTCAGAAGTGAATCTGAAAGCAGTCCTTACTTCTCCATGTTAGAGAACAGTACTCAGGGAAACATTCTTCTATTCTAAAAAGTTTCATGGTGTCCGAGGCAGTATATATCATTGTGATCCTAGTACAATTTATCAGTTCTCAAGTCTGCAGCAAACATTTCGTCTGAAGAATCCACATTCTCTTTTTCTGGGTGTATCCCAGACTCTAGTTTTTCATCAGCTGAGGGGCTTGAAGATATAAGAATGGGAAAGCCATGTGCAACCAGTGATGGTTATGCTGAAATCTGGATATTAGACTGAAGCCATTGACTATTCTAACACTGATCCGTGGTGTCTGCACAATCCCAGCTTTATGTACCACACCGTTACTCCGCCTTGAAAATGAATTGTGGGAGGAGGGAGTACCTGTGTAGCTCAGTCGGTTAAGTGTCAGCCTTCGGGTCAGGTCATGGTCTAGGGTCCTGGGATTGAGCCCCACATTGGGCTCCCAACTCAGCAGAGAACCTGATTCCCTTTCCGTCTCCCTCTGCCTCTCCTCCTGCTTGTGCTTTCTCTCTCTCTCTCAAATACATAAATAAAAATCTTTAAAAAAAAAAATGAATTGTGGGTTTCTGGAGAAAGCTGAACAGTTGGGAAGGTGTGTCCCTAGCCAATTGCCAGTAGAGGCTGTGAGCTTTAGATGATGTTTTCAACTGACACACAGATACAACCAAAGTTTTAAAATTATTTTTGTGTGCCTTAATTAATCATGTTTGTTCAGCCGTGTCTTTAATAAGAACACAGCGTTATTAGGTTAACAGTCTTTAAAACATTCTAAATTGTATGTTGTAAGCATCCTGCCTTAACATTGCCCTATCTGTCTGTCCTCTCTCTAACAAATGTGGTCTCCTCCTCCTTCAACTCACATGTGTGCATGCATGTACACACACACATCCAGTATGCAACTGTTAGTCACAGGGCTCCATGTTTTTCTAGATCTTTTAGGTTAGGAAAATTGATGGGTTGTTATGAAAATCTTCTCTCTCTTTTTAAGTCTTATTTATCCATCAGATACGATTTTGTCTATTCATATATATATATATTAGGTATATTTACATATATATGAGCACAGTTATATGTATATATATATACATATATACACATACACACATATATCTATGCATGTGTATTTATCACAAATATTCTTTTTTAAATTAACATATAATATATTATTTGTTTCAGGGGTGCAGCTGTGTGATTCATCAGTCTTACACAGTTCACAGCACTCAGCATTATACATACACTCAGCATTATACATAACCTCCCCAACATCCATCACCCAGCCATCGCATCCCTCCCATGCCCTCCCCATCAGCAATCAGTTTGTTGTCTCCCTCTCTAGTTTCATCTTGTTTCATTTTTCCCTCCCTTCCCCTATGATCCTCTGTCTTGTTTCTCAAATTCCTTATATCAGTGAGATCATATAATAATTATCTTTCTCTGATTGACTTATTTCACTTAGCATAATACCCTTTAGTTCCATCCACATCATTGTAAATGGCAAGATTTGGGGTGTGTTTTTTTGATGGCAGTATAGTATTCCATTGTGTATCTATACCACATCTTTATCCATTCATCTGCTGATGGACATCTAGGCTCTTGCCATAATTTGGCTATTGTGGACATTGCTGCTATAAACATTGGGGTGCATGTGCCCCTTCGGATCACTACATTTGTATCTTTAGGGTATATACCCAGTAGTGTGATTACTGGGTTGCAGGGTAGCTCTATTTTCAGCATTCTTTTTCTTAAGATCTATTTATTTATTTGACAGAGAGAGAAAGAGAGAGAGAGGCAGTGAGAGAGGGAACACAAGCAGAGGGAGTGGTAGAGGAAGAAGCAGGCTTCCTGCTGAGCAGGGAGCCTGATGCAGGGCTTGATCCCAGGACCCTGGGATCATGACTTGAGCTGAAGGCAGATGCTTAAGGACTGAGCCACCCAGGCACCCCTATTTTCAACTTTTTGAGGAATCTCCATACTGTTTTCCAGAATGGCTGTACCAGCTTGCATTCCCACCAACAGTGTAGGAGGGTTCTCCCTTCTTTGCATCTTCGCCAACATCTGTCGTTTCCTGAATTGTTAATTTTAGCCATTCTGACTGGTGTGTGGTGGTATCACATTGTGGTTTTGATTTATATTCCCCTGATGCCGAGTGATGTTGAGCACTTTTTCATGTATCACAAATATTCTTAACATTTCTTTTTGGAATTCCATGAGAAGCAGCCCAACATTCCAGGCCAGGTTCTTTCAAGGAAATGCTTTGAACTATACAAGTGACCTGTCATGGAGAGGAACTGAAAAATAACGGTGATGGTAGATAGTTATTGTGCTAACCTTGTACCTTCTGCCTGCTAGTCTGTCAGTTACTTTATTTATAGTAATCCATTTAATGTCCAAAATAATCTGTGGTGTAATCTCTGTTATTCTCATTGATGAGGAAACTCAGAACAGCTAAGGACTGATCTCAAGCTCATGCAGAGACCATAGCCAACAGCAAGAATTGCATCTTTATGATGTTTAGAGGTTTTCCTCTTGAGTATTTTCTGAGACCCTGGGCTTCCTGGCAGTAAAGAAATATTCTGCCAGTCAACAGTGGACCCATTCAACAGAACCACTCCTTCCAAACTAGCAATGTCAGCCGAGATGTAGATAATGAGTGTACATATTGGTCCTACTTCTCTGTCATCAATTTAATGGAGATTCCAGTTGGTGGCAGCTTGTCCATTGATTTTGGAGAGTGATTTATGAGTTGTCACTGTTTTATTAGGTATAGGTAATCAGGGGCAGGAATAAAAGTATCTCTAACATCTGAGCGACCCAGAACATTCAACAAGTGATAAATGAAACCATCAGGGCCCTTCAGATGTGTGATTTATGTACATACCCTTGGGTGACTGCACTTACCATGAAATGTGCAAAGCAATCCTTATACAAAATACTGAAGACTTTGTATTTAAGAATTCTGCTTGTGAAATATCATATGGCTTTGAGCAAATAACTGTCAGGCCTGTCAAAATCTTTTTATAGAGGCAGCCTATGAAGTTAGAATTGTGAAATTTGATGCATACTTTGAAGAAGAATTAATTAAGCTTTTACTGCAGATTTTCTTTCATTATCAGTTTTTCATTCTACTGTAACCTCCCTGCTCAGTTTTCCTACGTGGGTTACAACGTTCTAGAGGATTACTTCCTCTCATTTCAGCTCACTTCTTTTTTTTTTTTTTAAGATTTTATTTATTTATTTGACAGCGATCACAAGTAGGCAGGGAGGCAGGCAGAGAGAGAGAGGAGGAAGCAGGCTCCCTGCTGAGCAGATAGCCCAATACGGGGCTCGATCCCAGGACCCTGGGATCATGACCTGAGCCTAAGGCAGAGGCTTTAACCCACTGAGCCACCCTGGCGCCCCTCAGCTCACTTTTTTAAGACAAGAATTGATTGACATTTTCACCAGCCAGACTGGCTCCTTTCATAAATCTATAAACTAAAAATGAGCTTTCTGCTTTGTGAAATCTCTCTTTTATGAGCTTAATGGAGACCTAGACAAGCCTGAGGGATAGTTCTGTTTGGCCTCATCAGGTTGCTTGCAGCAGGGTATCTCTACAAATCTGTGCTTTTAACCATCCCCTTTTGGAGAACTATGTGTATTAAGTGATAATTGTGTTGTCTGAAAGTTATTGCTGGGACAACTAGAATCCTAGAATCAGATACTGGGGATCACAGGAATCTTTGGGCATCTGAAACAGTATCTTCCAGAACTATATGATCCAACTATCCTTACATTACCCATGTTCCAGCTCTTCCTAAAATATATCTCCTGTTTCTATACTTCTGCGCCTTCGTTTACGTTTCCTGCCCTTGGGAATACGTTTCCCTAGACATTTTCTCTTCCATGAGAGTGCTTTGGGATATCTCTTTTGCTGACCATTACCTCCAGGAATATATCTTTCTTTTGTATTATCATTGTGGTTTGCAGTTTGAGGATACAAGTTTGAATGCTCTCATTGAATTTCATCACAATCAGTTATTTGTAGTTACGAATCACATCCTGCAACTGAGAACAAACTCTCTGAGGGCAGGGTTATGTATGGTCTTTGTGTCAGTAGGTAGGTAAATTCAGGTTGACCTGAACTGAGTCTTTAAGCAAGGCTACAGATTCTTACTGCTGGGTTTAGTTAATTTGCATGAAGCCTAGAAACAGCCCCAGAGAAAGGTCTGATACTGGTCTCTCCTTTTCCACATGTTCCCTAGTACAATGGTTTTTCAACCTTGGCTGCCTTTTGGAATCACCCAGAAAACTTTAAAAAATGCCATTGCCTCCATCCTAACCCTAGAAATTCTGATTTGAACTGATCTTGGATATGACCTGGGCATCAGATTTTGTTCAGTCTCTTGGGGGATTTTAATGTGTATCCAGGGCTGAGATCTACTAGGCTGGTAGAAGTGAAGTTTGCTTGCCTACCATAGACTTTATAGTTTTATCTTTAGCTCTCAGTTTTTATAGTGTGCAACTGACATCATACCACTTCATTTTGTCTTGGTCTTGGACAGATAGGCTAGCACCTGCAAAAACTAAAACTGTGGAAGGAGAATGGAATTCATTATTCCTTTTCTTTAAAAAAAAAAAATCAGACTTTTGGACATCCTTTGGGTTGGATGGAAGGATTAATTAAAATAATTATGGTTGTCTTGTAGTTACTGTATATAGTCTGACATTCTAGTGCTCAAATTAATTTTTCTGTTACTTCTGATTTTACTAGATGATTTAGAATTTGACAAGGATTTCTGGCCCACTATTCTGCATATAAGATATTTCTATTCTGAGAAACTCAAACTATGCAATGATGGACATGAAAAGTCCATAAAACCTTTTGCTGTCCAACTCAACATACTGAATTGACCATCATCTCCATATTCTTTCTGATACCTACTTGATACCTATTTATACCTAGCATAATCTTGCAATGTTACAAATTTGTTTCATGTAATAGGGTCCCCAAATATGGATTAACTAAAATATTTCAGATTGAAATGTAAAGCAGCTGGTTTTGCCTATTTGGGGAATCAGCAGTCCCATTCACTTCTTTGAAATGCAGTTTTATCTGAGCATTACTCTGATAACTCTGATGACCACAGCCAGAATATGATTCAACTATTTTAATGTTAGTGGAAAATTTGTTGACATAGTCCTTTGTTTTTATTGTAGGAATTTCTTATTTGGTCACTTGTATCCTATGGCTAATGCTTTGAATTATTTGCCCATTATTTGTCCACTTTAAGACATGCTTTAGTTGAGGGGCACCGGGGTGGCTCAGTAGGTTAAAGCCTCTGCCTTCGGCTCAGGTCATGATCCCAGGGTCCTGGGATTGAGCCCCACATCGGGCTCTCTGCTCAGCAGGGAGCCTGCTTCCCCCTCTCTCTCTGCCTGCCTCCCTGCCTACTTGTGATCTCTGTCAAATAAATAATAAATAAAATCTTTAAAAAAAAAAAAAAGACATGCTTTAGTTGAAGTTTAAATAAATTTCAGGTCCTAGGAGGTGTCTGCTGTCCTATGACAATTCAGGCCTTTGAAGTTGCTTAGATCAGGATTCACATCCTATCTCTTGTTCTAATTATTTGATCTCTATAAGCTGTGGTGTCTCCTCCTCTGTAAAATGGAGATAATAGAATATAATCTAATAGACCTGCTCTGCATTAAATGAAAAAATATACCTAAGTGCTTAATGCCACATCTGATTCACAAAGATCCTTCCATAGTGAATGCAGACATTGTTTAGTTCTATTTTCTAAACCCTTAATTCTCAAGTTATATTTTTCCAATTATTTCCACCAATAAAAAGAAATTTGGGCTGTAAAAGCTGAAACCTGCCACACAGGGCTTGGTTTCAACCATTCTGAGCATTTCCAAAGACAATTTGGGTAATAGAGAATCCATGTGTTTTCAGAAACCAGTTCCCGGCAGACCAAGGATGACCACAGCATTCAGACAAATCGTATAGAAACTAACTCATAAAAAGGAAATGTATTCTGCCTTCCTTTTCATAGAAGGTCCTGAGTAATAATAATTACACCAGAGCCTCATTTTCATGATCAAACTTGGGAAGATGTTTGGATTTCCCAAGGGTAACTTTGTTTTCATGGAGCTACTGCAGTATAAACAAAAAACAAACAAAAACAACAACAAAAAAATCATCAGTGATAAAAACATGGGTTTAGAATTAAACTGTACCCAATGAACAGCAATATTCTTATAGACTTGTTTAACATTGGATCAGAGAATAATAGTAAGATTATAAAAATAAAGATTCTTCTGAAGAGATAAAGGTGATGAGCTGTTAAAAAACAATTGTGCCATTTATTGAATAGGTGTCCACTGCATGCTATTACAAGACTGATATTGATGATATTCATTTAGTTCTTTCAGAGTTCCACAAATATTTCCTGAGTCCCTGCCTTCTTGTGTACAAGGAGCTTGGCAGATCTGAGCCAGGCTGAAGGAGATTAGCATTAGTCCAGTGCAGAGCAATACTCCATCACCTGCTCCTGGCCTTTCACTTTCAGCCCCTCAATGATGCATGCTGGGTAAACACTGAGGAGTCCTAGATCCTTTGGCAGAGGTTCAATTTCTGTCTGCCATCATCTTGAAGGGAAAGTGGAACTTTCACTTGTGAACCAAATACAGACATTCCAGGAGGTTCTTGGAGCTGCCCAGAACCTACTTGATCAGAAGCATGGAAGATAAAATAGTATCAGTAGGCAATTTGTAGGTCTGATGAGATCAAGGGATAAACATTTCTTGAGGGTACAATATCTCAAAACCATTGCTAAAATTTAAAGTTGGGCAACTAGCCTTTTTTTCCAGTGATGAAAATTTGTAGAGAAAGAATAAAATCTCTTATCTGTAATTTCTTTTTCATTATGGTCTATACATTGTCACTACTATCTTTCCAAGTCATTTTTATCCACTGTGCATCCCCCCTCCCTGCTCACCCCATTAGAGTGTGGAGTTATTATGGATGCTCATTTGCAGGAAGGACGTAATTATCCAAGGTGAAGACATTTAGAGAAGAAGAAGGAGGCTAGAGGCTCTGTACTGCGTATTCAACATCTGAAGCAGCTTCTTAACACCTGTTATATTAATATCAGCCTCTCCCCCCAACTGTCCTTTTATAGAAGTTTCCTTGATCTTGCAATGAAGCTAAATACTCTCCATTCTGATCATTATTTAGTAATTATCCAAGACACTTTTCAGTCTTGATTCTCTAAACTGGCAAGGATGAGAGCTGCCTGCCGAGTTTTAAACAACTGTGTAAGAAGCTGGGGAAGGGAGGGGTGCCTAGGTGGCTCAGTGGGTTAAGCCTCTGCCTTCCGCTCAAGTCATGATCCCAGGGTCCTGGGATCAAGCCCTGCTTCCAGCTCTCTGCTCAGCAGGGAATCTGTTCCCCTTCCCCCCATCTCTCTGCCTACTTGTGATCTCTGTCTATCAAATAAATAAATAAAATCTTAAAAAAAAAAATCTGGAGAAGGGGAATGGGAAGCAGAATATAAGGTGAGAGAGGCTCTGTCTTACCTGGTGACTTCTTACTCATTTTCTGTGTAGTTTCCATTTCCTGGAAGCTTATACAGCAAGACTTTTAGGTTATCATTAGACTACAAAGATGATCCATATAACAGATGTTTTTGTTTCAGTGTTTTAGCATTTCTTCTTATTTCTTCAAATAAGACATAGCAGTACACCATTTTTTCTTTTCTTTCTTTCTTTTTTTTTTTTTTTTAATTTTTTGAGGTCACACCTCTACACTTAGTCCAAGTAGTTCTCATTGGTTTCCAGCTCTAGCCACATGGGTATAGTTTATAAACTAAGATAGGACATACTGACTGATCTAAGTTGGCAGGATTCTGGAAAATAGATTGATTCTACTCCTCTGGCTACAGAGGTTGATTCAGGCATGGGCACATGATCACTGGTCCTAGTAGACCTAGTAAGTTTTGGGGAGGTACCAGAAGAGTCACCACTATCATTTCTGCTGAAATTAAACCTGTGGGAATGCAGACTTGTAGTTGCTCGCGGTCATTATACTACTATTTGAAACCAAGAGCGATGACAGCAAAGATGAAAGAAAATCCCAGAGATGAAAAGGACCTGCTTTCAGATGATATCATAAGGATCCCTGAGCTGAGCCATTCCCAAAGTGAGGCAACTCTCGAACTTTTTAGTTATGTAAGTCAATAGAAAACCTTGCAAGTTTGAGTTGGTTTATTTATCACTTGCAACCCAGATAGTCCCAAATTGTACAAAATTATCATCCAAAGAACCTATATGTGTCTATTATATTATTTTTCTAGTTGTAAAAATGGCTTCCCACAATGTTCAAATGAAAACAAAACAAAAATATTTTGGCAAATGTCTGATACTCAATTTATTCTTTCCGTTATGAAGATCCATTATGTCAATTAGGGAAGCATTTGTTGTCATTATTTATTTGTTTTACTTCTTTCATTATTAAAAACCTACTCTGTGTTTCATAATTCCAAAATTAAAGTCTCTAGCTTCTAAAGTTTTTGTGTACCTTCTAAAACAAGTTCAAAATTGTTAAGAGCAGTTTACCAGAAACAACATCCCAGTATTCCATGGCCTCCTTTAATTAATGTTATAAAGCAGCCTCAATGCATCAAACAGTTCCCCTCACTGAGTAGGGAGTTCATAAATGCACTTAATGTATAGTTGGAAACAATGTGAGTTCAGAGTGTTCCAAAAATAATGACTTAATGAACTATGTTGATATATCTGTGATAAATCATGAGAAGTAAGTCTATCCCATATTAAAGCAGAAAAATTAAGTACATGTGGATTAAAATCCTCCATCTAAAAAATATTGGAATAAATTTTAGGGTAATACTTGTATAATTATGTGAATAGGAAGATTTTGGATGGATGTTAGAATTGACTAAGATATGGCAAATGGGAGAAAAACAACATACTTGACAATTAGAGGGTTAACATTCTAGTATGTGAGAAACTCTTAGAAAAAATATAAGCAGTTCTATAGAAAAATGGACAAAGGATATAAATAGAAAGGTGATAATAAAGGAAATATGAATGGCCAGTAGACATATGGAAGGATCTGCAGTTATCAGGAAAACAAAAACCAAAATAAAACATAATTTTATTTTCCATGCACTTGACTGGCCAAAAGGAAAGAAAGAAAGAAAGAAAGAAAGAAACATGCTAGCAAAGATATGGAGAAATTAGCAGTATTATATCATGCAGGTAGCTTCTAAAGTTTGAAATTTGCATATCCCTTTAAATCAGTAATCCCACTTTGGGGAATCTTTCTTATGGAAATAGAAATATCATTACTTAAGAATATGGGTATAAGGATTGTTACTGCAACTTTGTTAGTAATGGTTAAAATCTGAATTTCTATGGGTAATGAAATGCATAAATTATACAGCATACATAGTAGGGTTTTTTATGGAAAACAAACAAACAAACAAACAATGAGTCATATGTATGCATATTGGCATGGAAGAATGTCCATGATATATTTTTAAATTAAAACCAAAGAAACACAATAGCATAGAGGCAATTGTGAAATTTACATACAAAACTATAATCATCAGTTTTATAGAGAAGCAAAATTGAAGAATAATAAATATTTTTCCCCTTACTGATTTTAGAATTCATTTGATTATCAATCTTGATAAAAACAAATTCTGTGAAGAAGAATTTTAAGGAATTTTCCTGAAATGCATGCATTTCCTCTTTCTTAAATTGAACATGGAGGTCTCATTCAAGCTCATAAACAGAAAACAAACACTTCCCTTTCTGAGTATTTTACTTATTCTTTATATCTATAAATCAAAGAAGCATAACAAAGCAATACCCGTTTTATCAATCTTAACCACTTGGAGCATTTTTTCTTTTAACTCTTTTGTTTCCTCTTTAAAGATGTTCAGGGTCTTAACAGTACAGGATGTATGACTGTTCTAGAGAGAGACAGAGAGAGGAGGCAAACTGTTTCTTGATTTGATTAATTCTCTAGTTCCTGGCTTGGCGACTCTGGAGTGTTTGGTGTTACTCCCCCGGTGACCACAACACACATTCACCATTTGCCAAGACTGACTGACTCTACAGTTTACTGGTCATGTGTTCCTGGGAACATCATTTTAATGTTTCAGAGCCCAGTTTTCCTCAAACTTAAAATAGGGTTGACAATTTCTACTGCATTTACCTCAAAAGTCAGAAGAAAACAGTGCCGTTGAAAGCTATGCAAATATTAGAGGGCAATGTGTATGACCTCTTCCTGAATGATTTGCTTTGTATCTCTCCTTTTTTTTTTTTTTTTTTAAGATCTTATTTATTTATTTGACAGATGGAGATTACAAGTAGGCAGAGAGGCAGGCAGAGAGAGAGAGGGGTGGGGAAGCAGTCTCCCCGATGAGCAGAGAGCCTGATGCGGGGCTCGATCCCAGGACCCTGAGATCATGACCTGAGCTGAAGGCAGAGGCTTAACCCACTGAGCCACTCAGGTACCCCTGCATCTCTCCTTTAATCAAAGTATCTTACTAAATTTAATTTAATTCCACAAACCGGCTGTGAATCTACATACCAAGGTATTGAGATCAAAGAGAAAACAATATAAACAAGTCATGGATCTTGCCGTTGGGCTATCTGATTGTGAAGATATATTGCACCTCACTTATTATAAAATACATTTTTTTCACCTTTTCAAACCTCTGACAGTACCATGTCTTACAAAAGAGGTTAATGTTGCCACATGATAGATCTTAATGTTTGCTATCAGCCAAGGGATAACATGGCACAGTTGTTCTTATGTGTGGAGGGACTTGATCATAGGAAGTGGGCAATACTGGAAATGGAATTCATACTTTTGAGCTATAAGGATTCTATGCTCTAACTGCCTACTTAGTAGTCTCTTTCTATGGCCAGTTGGACTGATATTAGAGAGTCTAGAACCACATCTGACTGGATGGTTTGTTTTCCATTTTGCTTCTCCAATAGAAGAGCTCCTTTGGGTGGATGCTTCTTTGGTCCCCATTTGGAGGGCATAACCTTTTGGGAGGGACATATGAGCAAGGTAATATAGGGCAGGGGAAGGGGGTGCAGGGTTGCACATTGCTTTTCAGTATCTGTGCTTCTTCCTATCTGCTGCTTGTTCCTCCTGTTGCTATCACCAGCAACACCATTTACCTGGCCGGTGTCGCTCAGCCCAACCTTCCCATTCCCTGGCACCTCGGAACTGGGTCTGTGGCTTCTCCTGAGAAACAGCGGCACCTGTAGAGAAGGCAAGATCTTACTTCTACCCTGCAGGACTTTTCAGTGGAGCCTGAGCATTAAACTGCTATAAGACACATCAAGAGGAGGGGTGCCTGGGTGGCTCCATCAGTTAGTATCTGCTTTTGGCTCAGGTCATGATCCCAGGGCTTTTGGATTGAGCCCCTCGTCAGGCTCCCTGCTCAGTGGGGAGTCTTCTTCTCCCTCTGCCTGCCACTCCCCCTGCTTATACCCTCTCTCTCTCTGACAAATAAATAAATAAAATCTTTTAAAAAGAGAGAGAGAGAGAGAGAACAACAGGAGAAAAAGCACACAAATTTATGTTAGCTCTACATGACACAGGAGCCCTCATAAGGAAATGAAGACCCAGAGAAGTGGCAAAACCCAAGTACTTGTATATTAAGTTGAACAGAGAGAGGCAGGTGTGGAAAAGTAACTAAAAGAGACCGAAGGAAGATAAGAATTCTTTTAAGGAGTCAGTTGGTGCAGAATTCTCTCAGCTTTGACTTCTTGTTGAAGGGTGCCTCTTTTCTTCTGGTACAGGGAAGCATCTTTAACATGGCAATCTTCATCTCCCATTTTCAGGAGGAAAAGGGGAGGGTAGAATGCCCTTTTTAGGGGTGCCTGGGTGGCTCAGTGGGTTAAAGCCTCTGCCTTTGGCTCAGGTTATGATCCCAGGGTCCTGGAATCGAGCCCCGCGTCGGGTTCTCTGCTCCGCGGAGAGCCTGCTTCCTCCTTTGTCTCTCTGCCTGCCTCTTTGCCTACTTGTGATCTCTCTCTGTCAAATAAATAAATAAAATCTTAAAAAAAAAAAAAAGAATGCCCTTTATACACCTGCTATTTGTGGAAGTGCCCTTTGCTCAGGATAATTCTCACGGCAAAGTAGCACATTTGGGGGCAATTAGTCCTGCCACCCTTCAGACCTTTCCCTGGGTTTGCCCCTTGCAAGCTCCTGAGCTTCCAGAGCCAAATGAGCAGTGCTGTTCCTCAAGGTTGAGACGTCTGCTCTGCAGGGGCACTCCTCCAAGCTTCCAAGTTCTAATAACCAGAACGTGTTCCTTTTGTCCACTAGCCCTTTGAGTGGTAGCTGCTTCCTGCTTGATGTGCATATCTAACCTTTAGGTCCTCCAAAACCTGTTTAGCCAATCCCTCTGTTGGATTTTTGGTTAAAATAACTAGTGTTTGCTCTTCGTCTGGCTCTATCCTGACCGACATAGCACTCAAAAGAGTGAATTTGCATTTCTCTCCAATTGCTGAGGACTTTCTGAAATTTACATATGATTGTTGATCCTGTCCACCAAATCAATGATTTTCAAAATGAGCTGTGTGTGTTCCAGAGCAAACTGTCTGCCTATAATGGGGGATTGAAGGTAGATGCAGACATGATGAACAAGAAAACCTCACTCTTCTTTTCTACTGATAGCTTCCTTTAATTTTCTCTATAATGTATTTTTTTTTAATGTATTTTTGCATTAGATTCATGCTAAAGGTGCCAAAGATGTTCTCCTCCATGATGGAGTTACTCTAGAGGAATGGAGTAAGGTATCATTGTCTACCTATCTGACTGAAGTTGTCTCTTCCTACTCCAGCCAGAAATAAGTTCTCCCTGCTCTGTATGTCAATAAACTTTGTTTATGGGGCTTTTGGGTGGCTCAGTGTCTTACCGGTCTGCCTTTGGCTCAGGTCATGATCCCACGGTCCCGGGGTTGAGCCCAAGTTGTGGGGCTGCCTGCTCAACAGGGAGTCTGCTTCTCCCTCTCCCTCTACCTTTCTGCCTGCTCATTCTCTCTCTCTCACTCACTCTCTCTCAAATAAACATAATCTTTTTTAAAAAATAAATTTTGATTGTATTTTTCTTTGCACATTCATGATTTTCTTCTTAATAATAGAGTTATATATTACATTTTTTTTCTCCTCTACCAGACTGTTCACTCCGGGAAGGCAAGACACAGCACTGTGCCATCAGAGAGCCTTGTTCTGGGGCATAGAAGGCCTTAGACTTACAGTATTGTCCATACTTGCTAGACTATTATTGTTTGATTAACCCTCCTGTGGCCTGTTGTTTTATTTTAATGCAGGGATACCAATACCTATCTTATACAAAGTGTATGATCATTTGAAGCTTAAGGGAAATAACGCTTATTTTTATGATTAGTTTTGCAAATCTCCCCACTATGTATAACCCAGTCCTTCCAGCCAGTTGGCCCTCAGTTAATGGCTATAGAATCAAACTAACTTTCTAGCTACTATTGCTGCATAACAAACCATCTTAAAAGTTGGCAGCTTCAAACAGCAAACTTAGAATTTTTTCTGAATTGCTGTAGGTTTTGTTTATGCATTAAAGCCATAAATGAAGCCCTTTTTTTTTAACTATTTTTTTTTAAATTTACTTATTAGACAGACAGAGATCACAAATAGGCAGAGAGGCAGGCAGAGAGAGAGGAAGAGAAGCAGACTTCCCACTGAGCAGAGAGCCCGATGCGGGGCTTGATCCCAGGATCCTGGGATCATGACCTGAGCCGAAGGCAGAGGCTTTAACCCACTGAGTCAACCAGGTGCCCCAATGAAGCCTTTTCTACGTGAAAGCAGCCAAGCTCTAGACCTCTTTGAGTAAACTTGCTGTGTTAAAAAAATATATATTTTTTAGTACTAGAATGAGATCAATTTATTTACATCTTTTATTGAGTGTACTCACAACTGGTGGCATTTTTTTTTCTATTACTCTATGAACAAATCAAAATCACAGACACCCCTCAAATTATGTTGGGATCCTGCTAGGTGAAAATGATATGTCTACAAGAGCTATATGAAATCTAGTTTCCAGATGGAGTTTCCTTCTTGCCAATTTTGGATCTGTTCCAAAGAGTTTCCCCTTAGAAACCATCTAGGTGATGTGAAAATTTACTCTTGGAAAATTATTGGAGAGAATGCTTGTGAATGTGAAGGTATGATTTTCGTATGGACAGTGTACACATTCACAGATATTTTATGACTGCCTTTGGGATATCTAATAATAATGCAAGCTCTCAGAGTGTTCGGTCTTTTCTAAGAAGTAGAGACCACCAAAACTTAATTACTCCAAAGGAATATATTTCAAAATGATGTTTTTACTGTAAGGTAATTCCAAATAATCTATAATCAGAAGTGATGAAAACCCCTTATATCTGTATAGCATGTTTAGTTTTCGAGACATGTCATGACCCCACATCCATAACTCTCAAAAGAAAATTTGTAGGGTAGGAAAAGAAAGTGTTATTACTATGATAGTTGGATAAAGATGCTATGATAGTTCTGTTATTTTAAATACAAAAGAAGTATTTTGGTTCCACTGATGTTTCGGTGTGTTTGTTGGTTTGAAACCCGCTTAACTTTTAGTTGACCTAAAGTTTCGTAAAAAAGAGAACAATATTTACTGACTGACTAGAGTTGAATAAGTTTGTGTCACAATTCTGTTTTTATAAGAGAGACTGATGTCTGCATTATGGGTGCTATAATTGCTACTTTGGGCAGCTTTCACACGATGAACATTGATGGTCTGTGGCAGAAATCACCAAGAGCCAGTGACTCCCAAATTTATCCAATAAAAGGACTTTTTTATAATGTCAAAATAAAGGTCACAGATCTCTATGCTACAATAACTTGACAACTATGAATTCTGTAATGTTTTGCAATTTTTTGGTATCTTATTAATTGCAATGAATGCAAACTTTTTTAAAATTTAATTTTATTTTTTCAGTGTTCCAAGATGAATGTGTACATTTTTAAAGTAGTAACCTATTCATGTGTGAAGCATACTATTCATGCTAATGGCAAGTCTTGATATACCTGTGGATTTACAAAACTTTTTTTCCCCCAAAACTCTTGAAATAATCCCACCGTCCCTTCCAAGCTCATGAGTAATGAGTGGGTCAGGAATCTTTGGCACAACCACTGGTGGCCGATATGCTGTCTGTCTCATGTGTCAATGCCAGTG
This sequence comes from Neogale vison, assembly GCF_020171115.1. Lineage (NCBI taxonomy): Eukaryota > Metazoa > Chordata > Mammalia > Carnivora > Mustelidae > Neogale > Neogale vison. The sequence continues at coordinate 40,660,265 of NC_058098.1, forward strand.
GAGAAGAATGGCTGCTTATTGAGCTTTGCTGAAAAGGATTCTAAGTCCAAGTATGGGTTCAGAGCAAAAGAGTATGGTTTTCAATTAGGGACATCTGCCAGAGAAGGAGAGACTCGGTCTGCAAGATCCAAATACTTGCCATTCCTGGCTTAGACTGTGAGAATCATCTGATTGAATTTATTCTAGGAAAGGACAGCACAGAGACTCATTCATTTTAAAAATTCATTTAAAACTGCTCTAAAAAACAAAGTTTACTTTAAAAAATACATTTAAGAACAGTTAAACTTAATGGAGAGTTCATGCCAAACTTGCCTTGCTATTAATCTCCTTGTTCTTATTCCCTCCACTTGAGAAAATCCTTTTCCTCTCCAGAAAAATGGAATATTCTTTTTTTTTTTTAAATTTTAGTCATTTAATAAGGCACTTTTGCTACGCATCAACTGATATTCCTTGATGATACAGCCACCCCACATAGCTTGTTGGTGCTTGGTTTATTCCTATTGGCTGTTCCTCTCTTGAAAGACAAGTCATCCACAGAGAACATTTACTCAGATACCCAGACGTAGGAGTGGATGGGGATATGAAGAAAAGTATGTGGCGCATTGCTACATTTATTTATAGAATTGAATTTCCCTATTTGTTTAGGGCACTTACCAAATGAACTATCCAACCTCTCTTCTTTACTGATTAGTCAAATATCTTCAGAGAAAAAATAGATGCCAGTGATATATTTAAACCATAGGTCTACCATTTCTAGAATCTCCTAGTTCCTTCTAAAACTCTTCTGCTTTGCTTTATTCCACTCTGAGTATGTTAAAAAAAAATGAACATAATCACATCATTTTTTTTATTGTTTTACTGTGGTTTTCTTCCAATCCTGAACTCATCATAATTGTCCTGCTTTTCTGAAAAATGCACTCTCTCTCTGTCCCGTATGTACCTTTCAGCCACTAATAATCTTTCAAAAATTCGTCTTATCACCTCTTTTACCATTCCTGAAAATTGATCACTCTGCCTCAGGCTGTCTTTGTTTCTATCTTCATTATTGCTCTTCTTGAAAAGTGTATTTTTCACTTGGGCTGCTTGAGGGCAGGGTACACGTCTTAGTCATAACTGTATCCCAAATGCCTAGAAGTATGAATGGCTTATGTTAAATGCTCTATAAGCACTGGTTAAGACTGACACTCCCATAAACCATTATCTCTCAGTGGAGAGAGACTTGATTTGATTCTTTGACTCCCTTTCGACCCTCAGCATATTTACCACTGGAAGCTAGTTACTACTTTTTCCTTTTCTTGATATTCCTTTCCCCCATTTTTGGGGGGGTGTACAGCCCTTTTTTATACTCCATAATGAGAATGATATAGACAACTGAGGTGAATGAGACTTGCCATAATTATATATAAATTTTTTGAAACATCTTAGGATGAAGTCCCCTCATAAGAACCGTGGGACCTTCTTTTATTAAATATTTAAAGTGTAGATGCTAATATATTGCTAACCTTATATAGCATATCTATCTACATAATACAAATAGATATATTTACTGGCCTTATATATCATATCCTGAGAACTGGCTTTGATTTTTTTTTTTTTATTTTAAAGATTTTTATTTATTTATTTGACAGAGAGAGAGATCACAAATAGGCAGAGAGGCAGGCAGAGAGAGAGAGGGGCAAGCAGGCTCCCTGATGAGCAGAGAGCCCAATGCGGGGCTTGATCCCAGGACCCTGAGATCATGACCTGGGCCCAAGGCAGAGGCTTAACCCACTGAGCCACCCAGGCGCCCCCTGGCTTTGACTTTTAACATGGAAACAAGACATCTTAATACATACCCCTGAAGGGTATCCAGGCAGGGTAGAAGTGGTGTTTTGGCCATATTTTTGTCTGTGCTAAGTGCCTTCAGATGACGGGGCTTTAGTGAGGTTCTAGCCAAGTGTCAGAAAAGTGCTTGGCAATCTTTGCATGAGTTTCTTAAAGAGCTAGAAATTTCTCTGATAAGTCTAAGAACAGGTGTATGCACATTCCTCTTGGGCAACTTGAGGGGAGGTTCTTACCAGGGTTGTCTGTAATATACCAGCAGGCGGGGTAATATTTAAAGCTTTTCTCTTGGCTGGTGAGACATGAGAAAACAGGACACACCCAGAAGAGGGGTGGACACCAGGCTGATCCTGAACAAGAGTAGATGATCATATTACCAATATCTGAAGACCTCACATGAAACACTATCTATCACATTCACCTGCACCCACAAGTACTTCCAATTGCCCACCTCATCTTTCATGGTTTCTCTTCTTTTTACCCTGTCAAGGTGCCTTTGATGGCCGCCCTTTTGTTTATTACATCCAGAAATATTTAGTGAGCGTCACACAATATTTACTGTGTGTCACACATTATCCAAGGCACTGCAGACACAGTATGAATAAGAAACATATGACTCCAGCTCTCATAGCACTTTCTTTCTTTCTTTTTAGATTTTATTTATTTATTTGACAAAGAGATCACAAGTAGGCAGAGAGGCAGGCAGAGAGAGAGGGGGAAGCAGGCTCCCTGCTAAGCAGAGAGCCTGATGTGGGGCTGGATCCCAGGACCCTGACATTGTGACCTGAGCCAAAGGCAAAGGCTTAACCCACTGAGCCACCCAGGCGCCCCTCCCATAGCGCTTTTACTCCACTGAGGAATGACATAGGTAGACTGGAAAGTGATATGTTTTCATTAGGTTCCATGTACTATAAAGGAAATAAAACAGAATTATAGAGATACTTTGTCACTTAGTATATGGATTGTCCAACCTTCTTCTTTACTGATTTTTGAGTAGAGAGTGACTATTAGGTAATAGATTAGGTGGAGAGGGGCTGTTTTAAATTTGATCCAAGATATGATTGGTCAGAAAGAGTGAAGGTCTGGACAGGTCTATATAGTCTTTGTCTTTATGTATTTATCCTCTAATTCATCCATTCATTGAATCCATCACCATGAACGCTTTCAACTATTTAAACTTCTTGCCTGGAATTATGATCCACCGAGTAGGCAGGCACCCAAAATATTTCAGCCCTGGAATTATATGCATTCATTCAAGTCAATTCATTCATTCATTCATTCACTCATTCATTCAGATAGTATGTTGGCAATCTTACTTGGACACAGCCACTGGTATGGGGTAAAGTTTGGTGAAAAGAATACAGGGTCGTATGATTCATCTTGAATCTTAAACAAGTCAACTCTGGCGTATTTATGAACCAGATCAACATCTGTTAAAATGTCCAAAATTGTTAAGCTCTGGAAAATGTGATTTGACCTAGGGACATATCATTGGCACAATGTGCTCATCATTTTTTGGCATCCCTTCCGCTTTGAATTACATTTAGGTCATAAGAATTTCAAGATAACTTTTTCTCCAACTACTTATTGATAAAACCTTAAGAGCAAAGGCTTGGAGAAATGCTAAAGAAAAACGAGATTATAAGTAGAAAATGAATTATATTCATTTAAATTCATTGTCTGACATTTGATAGTCTGTGAGCAGCCCTCGTAAATAGTTTTAGTTCTTTTTTAATTATTTTTAAAGATTTGATTTTTTCATTAAAGGGAGAAAGAAAAGGAAAAGGGTGAGGGGGCAGAAGGAGAAGCAGACTCCCCACTAAGCAGGAAGCCTAATGCAGGGCTCGATCCTGGAACTCCAGGATCATGACCTGAGCTACCCAGGAGCCCCTATGTTTAGTTCTGATAATGAGTATATTTCATGGCTAGACTAGACAAGCTCTTGAACACCCTGAGGTCTCCCTGGATCCTATAAGAATTGAAATTAGAATTTTCACTTCTGAAGAAGAGTATTTCTTAGAGGCCCAGCAAGTCTTCACAGATGTGTTAGTGATTTGCGGTTATTTATTTGATATGTGATGGGGGCCAAGTGCAAAGTTAGGCACTGTGGCAGATGCATCCCCTGCCCTGGCCACGGTCCTCTTCTCCACACTTATCGTCCATATAACCAGCCTGATATCCACCCATCGGCACCTGTTTCTTCCTCTGGGGATATTCTCTGACTTCTAGAATCTGATCTTCTGAGGGCCAGCACAGGCCGGAATGGAAGGAATCAACACCCCCACACACATACCAGCCACCAGCAATCCATGAATGATGGAATTTGATGGGTACATACCTCTCACCTCCTTCACTCCTCAGATAAGATACCTCTCATATGTATGTTCTACACCATTCCCAAAGTTCCCCAGCCAGACTGTGCCTCAACTGTCCATCATGGTAACTGGTTTGATAACCAACCATCCTTTATCAGTTTCCTTCTCTTCTGTCTCTCACTTCCCACTTTCCTGTCTGTTTCTGTGCTTGTTCTTCAAGTAAATTACTTGTATTCAAATCCCTGTCTCAATCTCAAGGTCTGCTTCTGGGGGAGCCAGTTGAGACAGGTACATGTACACATCATCTCAGTTAATCTTTATGACCTCTCCAAGGGAAATGTTATTATCCCCATTTTATAGATGAAGAAACTGGGGTTCAGAGAAGTTAATTAGCTTGCTATCTTATTCAAATCCCCTTTCCCTTTCTAGTTCATTGTAAATGGGCTGACCAAGGCATGGTCTTTTATGATTGTGCAGCCATGTGGTTAATGAATTTTGCAGCAGAATAATAAATCAAATATTTATTGACTCACACTTGATCTTAGCCAAAAGGCCGAGTGCAGTCACAGTCAAAAATGCAAGAGGTGGAATTTTGTTCATTCATTCTACAAATATTTATTTTCTCCTCCCAAGACCTAGACAGTCTCCTCCTTCCTGAGAGTACAGTGGCAAAAGAGAAGATACCCTCTTCTCAGCTGAATGCATACTAATTTATGAAAAGTTCTGACTATGGTATTAGAGCTTTTTGTGTTGTTGAGATCTCAGGCAACTATTCAAAAAATGTTCAGAAATGGCCAACTGATTTCAAGCATCTACTCAGATGCCATCTAATTGGCATCTGAGTAGATGCCATCTAATTAGAAAGTAGAAACCAGTTTCTCTCTTTTTTACTGTTAGGATAAACCTGTTTGTTTTATGTTTTTCTTCACTAGAGTCTAAGTGCCTTTTGCAGGTAATGAATATTTCTGCCACTGCATTGAATTTGAATGAGGAGTAATGGCCAAAATCTGAATATAAATGGAGGATCCACCTCATCTTACAAAATTGGATACAGGACCCCCTTAGAAAATATCTGTACTGAGAGGTATTGAACATGTTAAGAGGATATTTTCTCTATGCTTTCATTCAATTAAAAGGGGAGAGAGAGAAAGAAAGAGAGCAATTGATTTAAATCAGTGGGAAGAAATTGGTGTTTAGCCTTGTTGGCATCTTAACTACAAATGAAACCAATATCCTGGTATTGTTCCATTCTGATTGCTCTGATGATTTCACAGTTAACTAGTGATTTGCACCTTGCTTCAAATTACTTAGGATGTATTAGGGCATAATCTGTGAAAAAGTTTGGCTCTAAAAAAAGATACTCTGTAGACATGAAGAGGAACTCAGTGCAGTCACAGAACTCTGTAGTCACAGAGCAAGGAGACCTCAAAAGATCACCTGACAACAGAGGTACCATCTTTGTTCAAAATGGTGAATAATAGTGGAATTTCAGTTGCTTTGCAAGGCCTCCAAAGGTCGGGAAGGAGTTTTTGAACCACATTCCTAGACAGTACGTTTCATTTTCACAGAGGTCTCTAGAATATAAAAGAATATTCAGGAATTAAAGAAATAAACCCTAAACCATTGATTGACAACTACGTATTTAACACTGGCATATATTCTGACATTCTGTAGCAGATAAAAAAGAACAAAAAGTAAGACTCTAAAAGATTACTGCTGGCTGGGAGACATATAATAGGCATGAGGAAAGAACTGGTGTTAACATGTGTTAGTTGGTATCATCAGGGATGATCTAAGTGGAGGAGATGGGAACTATATTTGATCTGAAATGAGAGATAGAATCTATTCATAGAAAGGAAGGAATATGGTAGAAGACCACAAGGAAAGGCAAGGGTGTAGGATTACATAGAGCACCAAAGTGATGTTTTTGAAGTCAAAGTGTGTGCTTTGTGAGATTAGTGAAGTACAAAAGGAAAGTCAAAGATGAACCAGTCTATGGAGGGCTGCAAAGAAGGTGATGACCTTGTGGTCATGGAAGCAAGACCCCAGTGTGTGTCCTCAAGCAGAGGGGTCCCTAGAAGCCAGGTACAGAGTGGGTTGTCTAAATTCTTTTTGTCTGAAATTAAATCCATCACATTGTTTTCCTACTTTATCCTCGTGCTCTTTTTCTCTTTCATTAATGGCAGTACCATTATCTAAGGCTTAAATCCCCAGTCCATTATAATCATTTCTTTTCCCTTGTCCCCACATGTAATTAGTTTCCAACCATTTTCAAGTCTTTTTTTCTCCTTATCTATTGAATATTTCCTTCCTTTTCCCCTCCTGCTATCATCCAAGTTTATTCCATTTCCGATTTCTTCAGTACCTGCTTTTACTAATGTGCTTCCTACCTTATGCCCCAATCTTCTTTCTCATAAGGAGACTTTCTATGGTGAAGTCCCTGTCTTAGACCTTTTGGTCCCCTGTGCTTTTACTCACATCACCTCTGCAGAATTTTACTCCCTATTTCTTGTTTAAATCCCATTATTTTCTGAGGTTTTCTGTAAATGCATTTCTTCCAGGAGGTTTCCTTGATCTTATATTACCTGCCTTTTTCCCCCTAATCTGATACAGATCTTTCTTGCCCTTATACTCCTACAACATCATGTCATCCCTCTAGGATATTGTCCAACCCATAATAGAAAAGTATAGTAAGAATGTGGACTGCTGAGTCCGGTCTGCCCAAAATGACTAAACTCTATCACTTACCAGATGTGTGGCCTTCAACTAGTTATTTAATATCTCTAGACTTCATCTCATTCATCTCAGTAATGGAAATAATAAGACCATACCTTCAAGTGTATTGGGAGCTTACGGCACAGATCCTCACATTGTGTTTGGCTCCGACATCCTATTCGTTAGGTATTTATTCAATGAAAAATTTCTCTCAGTAGAGTGTGTGATGGTACAGAGTACAAATGATGGCACGCAGTAGGCGCCCAAGAAATATTTTCAAGTGAAGGGCTAGAATTGTAGGCAGATGCCTGCTATCAATTTCCCCATCAGTTTTCTCATATGTCCACCAGGAGTCAGAGAAGGTCTAAAATTAGGCTGGGTGGGAGTCTAACTCATTTATCATCTATCAGGGAGCGACTTCTGCCGAAGACATCCCCTGGAGACACCAGACACCAGCATTCTCAAATTGTATTTCAGCTGTTTGTAGTGACCACAGCCATCCTTGGTCCTATTTTCTGAGCTGAGCATTACATTTACTGTTTCCAAGCTTGAGAGAATTCTGCCCTTGCATACATTTTCAAAAATAATAGCTATTGGTTGTGCTATGGTGACTTTGTCAATTCCCTCGCTTTCAAATGCTGTTGATACGAACATATCCAGCTTTGAAACATTCCCCGACTTACTTCCTTTTTCTACTTCGGTTACCTTTCCCTTCACAAGTGATACCCACTTGGGTTCATTGATTAGATCTGCATGTTTTTTAAATACCATGTTTCCCAAAGACAAATAGTTTTCTATTTCTACCAGTTAAAGGAGCCCAAATTATCACATGACTTTTTGGTTTCTAAAATAGAAATGTGTCAGGGTGCCTGAGTGGCTCAGTTGGTTAAGAGACTGCCTTTGGCTCAGGTCATGATCCTGGAGTGTCAGGATGGAGTCCCACATGACCTAGAGCTCCCTGCTTGGCAGGGAGTCTGCTTCTCCCTCTGAGCATCCCTCTCATTCTCTCTTTCTCTCTCAGATAGATTTTATCTATCTATTTATTTATCTATTTAATCTATTATTTATATATCTATCTATTTTTAAAGGATTTTATCCTTTAAAAAGTAAAATAATAGAAATGTATCTTCAGGTTACAGAGTATGGCTTTCAACTTCAGATTACTCAGATTTGATCCTGGTTTAAGCATATTTTAGCCTTTTGAGTTTGGCTAAATTTGTATTATTGTGAACTTCAGTTTATTTCCTTATAAAATGGGCATAAGAATTAAACTTATTTGTCTTAAATAGTGTCTTTGGGAGAATTTTAATAAATAAGGCAATGAAAAGTTTTTAACAGTTTTTAAGTTTTTAATATATATTGAGCACATAGGAAGAGCTCGATATACATTAGCTGTTAATATTAATTTTAAAAGTCTTTCATAAGTAGTAATGTCATGGTTGATTTTATGCTTTAGTTTTCCAGATATCGTATTTCCATTTATTCATTCTAGGTTAGTTGTTGTTTATTTATTTTGTGTTGACTTGTTTTTATTATTTCTTAGGATGAAAATTTCACTTAATGAGTCAGGCTTGATGTTGTCCTGACGACCCTCCCTGCCCATTCTTGATGTCTGAATTGATGTCCTTTAGTCAAAAAGATCTAGATGGAAAACATCCTTTATACACTTTACACTAGAGATCTTCTCCCAACATCTAACTCAGTGGTCTGATACCTAGAACTTCTTTTCTGTTTTCCTCCTTCAGCTCGTCTAATATACATCAGTATCAGTAACTGACTGCTTCTTCTTTTTTTTTTAGAAAGATTTTATTTGTTTATTTGACAGAGATCATAAGTAGGCAGAGAGGCAGGCAGAGAGAGAGGGGGAAGCCGGCTCCCTGCTGAGCAGAGAGCCCGATGAAAGGCTTGATGCGGGGCTCCATCCAAGGACCCCGGGATCATGACCTGAGCCAAAGACAGAGGCTTTAACCCTCTCAGCCACCCAGGCGCCCCTAATTAACTGCTTCTCGTGGGGATACAGATTAAAGACAAACAAACAAACAACCCCCCCCAACCCAGTTCTAGGACAACTGCCAGCCCACACAGTGATTTGGTATAAGTTAGAAAAGGTGACTCTCTATTTCTTTTTATATTATCTTTTAATATTTTTTTAAAATTTGGTATAGTCGGCACCTATGTTTATTATTGCAACATTATTTACAATGGCCAAGATACGGAAGCAGCCCAAACGTCAGGGCTAGATGAATGGATAAAGATGATGTGTGTTTACACACAGGCAGCGCCTTGAGAACAGAGGCCATCCTGTTGGTCTAAGGTTTGGCAATTTAGGTTCTTTTGTACAAGGAAGAGTTGTTTCTTCTCGGGGGTAAGCAGACCCAGGCTGGAATGCATTGAGACCTACATCTTGGCTCAGTGCCGTCTTACCTGGAGGCCCTGCCGTGTGAGGCGTCTGTCTGCCCCACAGTCCCAGGCAATTACTGTTGTACCAGGAGGCAGTGTAGCCTCTCTGCCCTCCTCACCTGCACATATCCAGCTACTTCTCTCTGGCTTTTAATAGAAGATGGATCTCTAAGAACTTTCGAAAGTCATGCAAATGAAACTTTTTTTTTTTTTGCCCCCTGATGGCATCCATGCTATGATAAGCTTTCTTTTGGAGAGGAATGAAGTGTGGGCACCAATTCTTTTCCAAGAGAAAGGCATGAGAATGCTCAGGAAATCTCTATCCTAATGGAAGAAAAAGTAATGCAACTTATGGAGGGGAGAAAACAAAACTGTGCTTCGCAGTATTTGCTGTCCCTAAATATGTTTCCTCCACAACCTCTGACTCTCCATTAGCCATGCCCACTGTCATACGTCCCTCATACCCCTGGGGAGAGACCCTGGCCGCCTGCCACCCGCCTGCCCAGGGGAAGTGTCTGCTGTTGCTACCAGCAGGTGCTGTGACTCACAGGGAGTTCAGGAAGGAGTTCTCACCCAGGTATCTGTGAAACCCTTGGAGACTGACTCCGGTGGCACCTAGCAGGTTGGCAGGCTGCTGGCCAAACTTCCGAGGCCCCTGAGGCAGAAAACCTTCAGTCCCAAGACTCTCGGTCGGCCCGACTTTCTACTTCCAGCTTTCAGACTCCACATGCCCTCCAAAATCATAGAGAAGAAAAATGCTCTATACTGTCTTCGCTGAGGCAGCCATGTCATAAAACAGGAAATGGAGGAGAACACAAGTTGAGGAGAGAAGGAGAGGGACCACCTCTATTCTGCCGTAAATATTCTACTGCTCAGGGTTGAGGGTCAAGCAAAATATTCGTGACCAAGAACATCTTCCATAGAATTGCAGGAAAGGGATGATACATCTAGATTTGGGACTGATTTGGCATTTCACAATGCTATATTTTGTGGAATCCAAAGTTCTAACAATTACAAGACACCCCTTTAATTTGAGAAATATTCAGCTATGATATCATGTCTTAGTATCCCTTAAAATATGTATTTTAAACTTACCAAAAGAGTACTTTTTTTTTTAAAGATTTTATTTATTTATTTGACAGAGAGATATCACAAGCAGACGGAGAGGCAGGCAGAGAGAGAGAGAGAGAGAGAGGGAAGCAGGCTCCCTGCTGAGCAGAGAGCCCGATATGGGACTCCATCCCAGGACCCCGAGATCATGACCTGAGCCGAAGGCAGCGGCTTAACCCACTGAGCCACCCAGGCGCCCTACTTTTGTATTTACTTTAGACATAGACTTTTATGATATATCACTCTTCTGTACACACCACAGGAAAACAAGAGTGAAATAAATGAGTTAAGGTATTTCTTAGCCTTCTTCCCAAAGTCCGGATCTTTGGAATTACTGTGCTATTCAATCAGCGATAATAGTGTCTTCTTTCCACATAACATCGCCCTCTGTGATGGCAAAAAGGTTGGTTGTGTGGCCTTTCTTTGAAAACATATAATATTGTTCACCAGTTTTAAAACTGTAAGTCTGTGAACTCCTTGAACAGAGTGGAGTTGTTGCATCCGGATTGTGGTATCTCCCTCAGCTAGGAGGGTTGTGTTTGGCTGCATTTGACCCCCAGTACATATTCATTAAACAGGATCACTGCAGCCTACATCAGTATCAGAGGAGGAAAATCGGCAAGACCTCCCTGCAACATATTTCTCCAGTTTTTAGAGTTCTGCAGATAAAATGTATGTTTTCATGTCTGAGAAAAATCTGGGTCATATGCCTCTACTTGGGAACTTGAAAGAGTTTTGACAAGTGCTTGATTTCAAGATGGAGGGATTTCTCTCTGTCGGAAACTGTCTCTGATACATATACTTAAGAAAAAAGGGAGGGAAAACCCAAATTACTCATTTGACTATAAGCAATATGCTCATTCCTTGAAGTCTACCTTAAACCCTTCTTTCTCTCTATAGCACCTGGAAGAATCACACCCTATCTTGAATTTCTATAGATCTTTAGGTCCTTTTGTTTATTTATCTGATTCTGCCTTTGGATACCTCTTAAATAACTTGCTGGGCCCCAGTGAGTCTTTTCATTTGAAAGAAGGATTTGGATGAGAGAAATTTGAGAAGTAACCCCACAAACACAGGTTGGGGAATAAAAAGTAAGACAGAGGGAAAGAAAGCCAGCAAGGGGACCTTAATGAATGACTTCCTGCTGTAGGCAAGTGAGGTTCATTTTTTTTTTTTTTAAGATTTTATTTATTTGACAGAGAGAAATCACAAGTAGATGGAGAGGCAGGCAGAGAGAGAGAGGGAAGCAGGCTTCCTGCTGAGCAGAGAGCCTGATGCGGGACTCGATCCCAGGACCCTGAGATCATGACCTGAGCCGAAGGCAGTGCCTTAACCCACTGAGCCACCCAGGCGCCCCAAGTGAGGTTCATTTTTATTGGAGGCTGTGATTGGCTGAATTATGGCCCCACAAAGAGGTCCTCATGCTAGTCCCTAGAACTTGAAATGTATTGCCTTATATAGCAAAAGGGTCTTTCAGATGAGATAGGAAATTTTTCTGATTATTCTGGTGGGGGCCAGTATCATCACAAGAGTCCTTATAAAAAGAAAACAGAAGGGTCAGAGTTAAAGAAGGCAGTGTGACAACAGAAGCATAGCGAGGGATGGAAATGTGACAATGGAAATCAGATGTCACAGTGATGTGAGGAATGGCCAAGGAAGGCTGGGAGCCAAGGAATACAGGCAGTCTCTGAAAACTGGAGAAAACAAGGAAATAGAATCATCGTAGAACCTCCAGAAGAAAAGTAGTTCTGTTATCACTTGACGTTAGCTCAATGAAATTTATTTTGGACTTTTGGCCTCAAGAACTGTGAGATAATAAATGTGTGTTGTTTTAAGTCACTAAGTTTATGGTAATTTTTTCAGCAGCAGTAGGAAACCAACACGGGGACCTTCTAAGAAACCATATGGATCATGCTGAATAATTGTGTCACTGAGGGTCAAGGAAATTAGTTTGTGCACCTAATACTCATTGGGTAAGGACTGTCCCCAGAAACATTAACTTTTCATTAGGCCTGATTTATTCAGCTAAGCACCCTCTTGCCCCCTCCAGGGACCAGAAAAAGCCCTAAGTCAGAGAGATGCAGGTGCATAAAATAGGAACTCATAGGCTTATCTAGCACTGCCCACCAAAATTGCAAGTGATGAGTAGGTGGGCCAGGGGAAGGTGGGTGGAGCTGAATATTACCAGCCATGGTATGTAAGTGAATGTGTGCATGCATGTGTCCATGTATCTTGTTCCCCCTTTATCAAGTTCTCTGAGGCTAGAAATTCTCTCTCCAGAGACCCTAGCACAGTGCCTAGCATCAAGGAAAAAGTGACAGAGTGAGACAGCTTGCAAATGTCACAGTCAATAAGGAAGCTGGCCATTTTACAGCAGTGTTTTCTCTAATTCCCAAATTAAGCCTGTGCAGAGGAGGGAAAATGGCTCTTTCTTGGAAACAGATTCAAGAGACTTTGTAGTTTGCTGAGCAGTTTGGGTGCAAGGTGGCTGTCAATCAGGAACACAAGTTGTCACTAGTCAAAAGGCCTTCTCCTATTGCACGACCAACCTGTCATCTAAGACTCCCCAGTCAAGGTTAGCAGGTGAATCGATAGAAAAGAGGTGAGCACTGCAGGCCGTGCTGATGTCAAACAGGCATTTCACATGTGTGGCAGAAAATTGAGCATATCGGTAGACTACTGTAGACTTCCTTCTTGAAGATGCTGGGATCCCTAGTCCTGAAAGGAAAATCACATTAACTGTCAAAAATCCTTCCTGAGAGCTTGTTTGGAGGTTCTAGCAGGGGAGCGCAGCTACTCGTATACCCTTGACCGAAGAACGGTCCTCTCCTCTATCGGGGATGGTCGTCCTCTTTCCTGACACCTGAGAGACAGTTTTCTCTTGACAAGGACTTGGCGAGGACAATGTGGTCAACAAGAGTATGGCCCTCCCTTTGCTAGGTATCTAACATGGCATAGCTTTTTCGGGGGGCACTTGTTAAGTACTAGATTCTCTTTTTACTCTGACATGTTTTTGTTAGTTTCTTTGTTGTTTTTTTCTGTCTTTCTTTCTTTCTTTTTTTAAAGCAATGCACTTTAGAAAGTGTTTGCAGATGTGTTGTATATTCTATTTGTACTATTAGCTCTGCTGGGTACATTAGCCTTCAGAACATATTGAGATGAAAGCTGAGTGCCTCTTATTTAAGAGAAACCTAGAAAATAGTTCTTATTTCCCATGCCATCTGCTTTTCCTGATTTGAAATGTCAGACAAGTGTTTGATGCTCTTGAATGGTGTTTGATTAAATTCATCAACACCTACTGGCTGTTAAAATGGCCCTTGGTTGATAGAAAAGCTCTTTATATGATAAACACAAATGCACATAAACACCTAGATAGTGTTTTAAAGACCAATTTTTGTAGCTAGAATGTTTGAAAATAATCAATAGCAAACAAGATACAACATTAAAATTAACTTGTAGAAAAAGAAATTTTCTGAAGGAAATTTTAAGGTAGAATAGAATGTGATTAAGCCCCGAAGAATCCAGAATTTTGCTAATACTGTAAAGGTCTTGGTTGCCACAAGCCTCAAGGAAGGAAATTCTATGCAGTGCCAATCTATGGACCATGAATACAAACTTGTTAATAATAAGCTTGAGAAACAAGTAAGATTGAAGATCAGAAACTTCAGATGAACTCTATTAGAAACCAGCTTGCCTCCTAATTGAGAGCTGAGCCCCTCTTAAAACTGGGCAAATGTTGGCATGATCTGGAATACACCGATTTCCACCTGTGTACTTGAGTTCCTGGGCCTGTGGCTTATAAGGATAGTTACATTTTACCAGTTCTTCCTGCCTCCCTGACAAAACCTGGTATTTATTATGTGTCATTTCTACATGTTGCCCTATCTTTGGAGTTACATCTTAAGTCATTAACACTTCAGCAGTGATAAGCCAGTGGATTAATGTTCATGAGGATTATGATTTCTAATAGCACAACTCCCTTTTTCTTTCGCTGTTCTGTATTTGCCGCGCCACCCCCCACCCCTTCTCTGTCCTACTCTATACAAGCCTACCTTAGCTTCCTTGCTGCCTAATCTTTGTTTGGGTTCGGCTGATAGGAGAGGGGAGAGATGGTTTAAATAGCAGAATGGAAAGATGGCAGCAAATGATCAAGATATTTCTTATCCCAGTTCCCTCTCCCCCAACCCAGACAAATTTCCACTCCTCACTCCCCCTACCCTTGCCCTCCCACTTTGGCACATGTTTTTGGCAGTAGCTATGCCCCTGCATTACTGGTTCACTGGTAAGCCCTTTCTTTCACTAGGGCTATGGTGACAGTGTTTCCACTACTTGCCCTCAGGGTGTTGGCTGGTTTCCTGGGCTGTTGGTGTCTTAGTGCCCCAGTGTATCTCGCTTGTCTTTTAACCTTGCCATGTCTCTGCAAGTGGTCCTTTCATCAAATCTTTTTATGTAAGCCATCTCAAGAAACTGTGTTCTCTGTCAGGACCCTGACAGTTACCCTTCCCTTGACCACAGCATTCTTTGAAAGTAAGGAAGATAAGTATTTAATATTTAATTATAAATAAGTATTTAATATTTAATTATAAAATGCTTAAGTTGATAAATGGCAATGTTGTAGTTCCCATTTGGCTAGTGCACTACTAAAAAAATCATCTGTAAGAGAACAGAAAAACAAGTTGCATTTACAATACAAGTTATATTACAAGAAATATTTATATATATTATATATAACATATATATAATATATAATATACTACAAGAAATACAACTTACATCTTATAAGCATTATGGTTTGGGCTCAAGTACATATGCTGTTATGTGTCCGCATAGCTGGGGTCTGTGTTTATAGTAGCTGACCAGGTTAGTGTCTGAGACCTTGGTATCTACAACTCTGGAAGTGGCTGAATGACTCATGTGTTTCTTTCTTTCCTTTTTTTTTTTTTTTTTTAAAGATTTTATTTATTCATGAGAAAAAGAGAAAGAGAAAATGCACAAGCAGGGGGAGGGGCAGAGGGAGAGGGAGAAGTAGACTCCCCACTGAGCAGGAGGCCCATAGGGTACAATGCAGGGCTTGATCCTAGAACCCTAGGGTAATGACCTGAGCCAAAGGCAGACATTTAAACAACTGAGCCACCCAGGCACTCCCATGTGTTTCTTAAATACAAGGCAGAAGCTGTCCGAAGTCCTTTCAGTCTGGATAATAAAAGCTAAGATAAAGTAAATGTCACATTGTGTTTATGTTTAGTAACACAGTATGTATGCATTATATACTTTACATATAATATTTTTATATATGTATACAAACATACATACATACTAGAGAGAGAAAGACCCTGAGCTATGAATATTGTGCATGGTGTTGCTTAAACTCAGTGTTAACTGAAAGCAGCACATTCATAAATACTATGGTTCCAGAAAGAAAATCAGCAGTAGCTTGCTCTCAGGTTCTTGCTGTATGGCCCAGATTGGAGAAAGTGGACATCTTTTAAAAAGCTAATATTTACAAGGCAGCAGCATACCAATAAGTGCAGTTCAATTTGGGTATAAACAAGTACATGGGTACTGAGGAACTGACAGGCATTAAAGAAATAGGTGACTAGGCAGAAATAAATTCAGATAAAGGCTACTTCTGCCCTTCATGAGAAGAAAATTGAATCAGTGACATTATGGTGACTACCAAACCATTGCTACCCCTTGAATTCCACCCCCCCACCATCTCTTTATGAGATGGCTCCTTTGATGACCAAAAAACATTTAAAATAATTTTCTACCCAATGATATAATCTAAAAACAGTAATAGAACCTCTTTGGAAGGATTTATGAATCATTATTTACTTTGGGGGGCAGTGAGCAAAGGATGAATTGTCATGGCCACATATGACTGCTAATGCTCTCATTTTCTACTTTAAATCAGACCATATGGATTACTCCACCATCCTCTTCTTTTTTCTCTCAAAATTGCCTGGGAATATTCTATGTCAGGCTTTCTCTCTTCACTAGATCAAGAGATCAGATCTCCGCAATTCCTGATGTCCTTCTTATCTCTAAAGAGAAACCCAAGGTTCTTTGGGTTTTCATAGTTCCTACTAGTTATTCTGGTATAATATAGAGGGGCATTGTGAAGCTTAAGAAACAGGTCAAGATGGCATTGGTTCTGGTTCTTGATACGCTGTTTCTAACCCTGCAAAATGGTCCATTGTGAACAAGTTAGCCTGCTTCACTTGGTTTCCCCCAGGGCAGAGGTCACTCATCTTCTGTCTCTACCTGCCCACCCCTTTAGGCAGACTCTGCAGTATTGCTGAACACCCCTCTTCCATTGCCACCACGGCTTCCCCGCTGACTTTTCTCACCATCTGTGCTCCCTGTATTCCCAGCTGCCGCCAGGAAATATTTCTCTTTTAATCATTCTTTTCTCTATCTTTTTGTATTACAAAAATATTAAGTATTTTGAAGGTGATTATCACCATTAGATCTGCTGCAGAGAGATCAGAAAAGCAGGAATCCCCTTCTCAAACTTTATTTGCCGGTGCACCTTGGGTGAGCACTAGGGATTCATAAAGGCAGTCAGCACGGACACTTGAGCACTCAGACCATTTGGAATTCTCCTGAGTCAAAGGGAGAAGATTTGAACAAATGTATATCTATCCCTGTGTAACCAACTCCTGGGTCAAGATGTAGAACATTTCTGTCACCCTAGAAAGTTCCATCATGACCCATTTCAGTCACTCCCAGCCTCCTTAAACAACTGTCCTTTTGATTTATAACAGTTCAGTTTTGCTGGTTCTTGGGCTTCCTATCAGTGGAATCTGGGCCAAATATACACATTTGTGTCTGACTTCTTTTGTCCAAAGTATTGTTTGGGGGATTCACCCATGTTGCGTGTAGCAGTAGTCCATTCTACACTTTTTTTCCATGAAAATACAATATTTATTATTGTATATAATCATACAAGAAATGTGCCCATGCATAACTGTGATAGGAAGTGCAGTGGGAAGTGCTGAAAGGAATTCCTCATGTTCATGAAAGGTGTTTGGCAGTTTTAATGCTATTATTACATTGTCACACAAAGAAGAGTGTTGCCACTAATAAAGCATTCTTTAGTAATTCCCGGGACTCCATGCTTGACAGAGTGGGAATTTTACATGCTGTCCCACAGGAATTGCCTCAATATCATTTCCTACACTGGGCTTTGAATTTAGAATTCCAAAAGAACACTGAAGTCACTGGTGGGTAAGCTGTCTTTTGGACAGTATGTCAGAAATAGCAGCTGGAAATGCTCCTCTGACAAAGCTGAGAGTGGTTTGGTTCATTTAATTTTATTTTTTTCTTTTATCGATTATTTTTTAGAGCAATTTCAGATTCACAACACAGGTGACTGGAAGGTACGGAGATTTCCCAGATGCCCTCTTTTGGTATTCCTAGTATTCATATGTAGTTTTGTCCCACTGTTCTTGGATATTCTGATTTGTTTTCTTCGGGCCTTTTTGTTTTTCCATTTTGGAAATTTCTGTTGACTTCCCAATTTTCTACATCCTCAAGTGCAGAGGCACTTTCTTCAGCTGGGTCTAGTCTACTAATGAGCCCATCAAAGGTATTCTTCATTTCTGTTACAAGGATTTTGATCTCCAGCATTTTTTTATTCTTCCCTAGAATTTCTATCTTTCTTTCTTTCTTTTTATTTTTTTTTTTAAGATTTTATTTATTTATTTTACAGAGATCACAAGTAGTCAGAGAGGGAGGCAGAGAGAGGCAGGGAGAAGCGGACTCCTAGCTGAGCAGAGAGCCCGATGTGGGGCTCGATCCCAGGACTCTGGGATCATGACCGGAGCTGAAGGAAGAGGCTTTAATCCACTGAGCCACCCAGGCATCTTCCCTAGAATTTCTGTCCCTCTCCATATACTGCCTGTCTGCTTGTGTATACTATGTGCTTTATCCATTAGAATACTGAGCATATGAATCATTCCAACTCCTCTGCCATATCTGAATCTGGTTCTGATGCTTGCACTGTCTCTTCGAGCTGTTTAAGGCCTTTTAGTATGCTTTGTATTTTTTTTTTTTTTTCATGATAGCTGAACTCAATGTGCTTGGTAAATGGAACTAGAGCAAACAGGCTATTGGTAATGTGATGGGGAGGCGCAGGGGAGGAGAGGCAGGCTATGGCCCTCTGCTTAAGCCTCAGTCACTCCTGAGCCTGGGTCTTTGAACAGTGGATATCACAGGTACTTCTCATTTTGTTTCTGCCCACACAGGTGAGATAGGATGACCCGCTTGGGCTGGAGTTGGGTGTTTTCCTTCCCCTGTGTGAATGTAGGGCTAGAGCCAGCTGGATATAGAATATGGTCCTGTCCCCAGCAGGTTAGGTTCTGGTAACACATTTCCTCCTGAAGATGTGCATTGTCCAGAACAGAGTGGCTTATTTCAAAATAGTTCCTCTTCCCTCACCACCCCCACAATCCCCCATGCAGGTAGCATGAGGGAATTTTTCTTTATATTCGCCTTATTATTAATTCTGAGAACCTGATGGACCTTCTGTAGATAAAACTTACAGGACTGGGGTGGGGGACACCCTAAGACTAGGCCCCTCTGGAGTTTTCAACTTTCAGCCTTGTCTACTTCAAGTTCCACCAATTCCTCAATTACAGTTTAGGTTTTCCTCCCCTGGTGCTGGTTCCTGTGGAGCTTTCTGTTCAGGGGTTTCTGTTCCGTGAAGTTGTGGTTCTGTGTTCACCTGCCAGTCCCTCCAGTTTGGGGCACCACTGCTGGCCCTGGGACCTCTCTTCTCTGACAGATCTAAGAGAAGCTGTTGATTTTTTCAGTTTGTTCAGCCTATGGCTTATGAGGAGGGAGTGACAGCTTCTAAGCTCTGAACATGCGCGAATGCCATTCTACTTTTTAAGAAGAAAAAAAAATGTCAGGTGTCACATAAATAAAATACTGTACAAACATCGGCTTTAGTTTTCTCTCGGGAATCCTCTGAGTGTACACAAAAATTCCAACTTTCTACAGAGATCCGTCAAAATAAATCTTCAACATATATGCTTAAATGGATATTTATTCCCACTAAAAGCACATCCCTAAACCTCTTTCCTGGTCCTGGCAGGTTTTTATGGCACATTACGACTTCATACTACCTTGTGTCTGCTTACTACAATTCAAGCAGGAGAACAAATTGATTTTTGATGAGAAATATGCCCTTCTAGGATTTCATTATTCTACCACAAACTTAGCCTCCTAGAGCTCATGGTTTCTGAAATACTGCCATTCATTATTAAGACTGACAATGATGAGCATTGTGGGAAATTTGCATTTTAAAATGCAGTTTTCCTGCTTTACAATTCTGTGGCTATTTGGTCTCTTCATTCTCCTATCATCCCTCAAACACTTACTATCCCCCCAAGTGCCTCACTGCGGTTAAGAGGAATGAGCCAGCTTCTCTCTGTTTGAGGGAAATGGTACATGCATCACTTCCAATTACATCTCTCAGGGCATTTTCGGGAGCGGTATCTTATGTTTGGGTATAACTTAGAAATCCAAAACCCAAGGATGGGGATATTCCAGATAGAATACAGAGAGGTCCTATAGGCAGTGAATTGGTGTCAGTTGCTCAAGCCACTCCAAATTCATTTTAGATTTGTTACAGGCTGTATTTATCATATTGCTGGGATGTTGTAAAGTCCAGAGTGTAGTGATTTCAGGAATCTAATTGGTAAGCTTCTTTTGGAGGTTGATAATTAGTCAATATGGTACAATTCACTCAGAGGTTTAGCCATAAATGGAGTCATTTTTTGAAAACCTGTTCTTCTACACCTCTCTTCTCTTACCAAACAATTATATTTTCTAGTACCAGGAAGGAATTCTGGGGGAAAAAAAAAAAAAAAGGTAATGTACATCCATTTCTAGGTTCTCAGGACAAACAGTGAGACCTTATCAGATCTTGAAAAAAGATCACACCTTCACTTGAGGTTATGATTTCGGTGCCTGTTAAAGAACCTGGCATTGGGACACCTGGGTGGTTCAGTTGGTTAAGCGTCTGTCTGCCTTTGGCTCAAATCATGATCCCAGGGTCCTGGAATCCAGCCCCTCATCAGGCTCCCTGCTCAGTGGGGTGTCGGCTTCCTCTCCCTCTCCCCACCCCTGCTCTGCTCTCTTTATTAAATGAATAAATTAAATCTTATAAAAAAAAGAAGAAGAGCCTGGTGGTCCCAGCTGGTTTTCCAGGGCTCGGTCGCTGAATAGCATTCCTGTGTGCCTTTAGGCTTCCTTTCACCTTTCAGCTTTCGCATGTCTTTAAGTAAATAAGGTAATGTAGGGGGAGGGACCTAAATAAGAAGACCTGGGAGGAGCAAAGAGCATGTGACTTATTCTATTTAATCTTCAAAACAAGAAGGTAGCCTTATCCCCACATTACAGGTGTGGACACTGAAGAATAGAAATGTGCTGTGCTGGGGAGCCTGGCTGGCTCAATTGGAGGAGTGCATGACTCTTGCTCTTGGGGTTGTGCATTTGAGTGCCCACGCTGGGTGTAGAGATTACTTAGGAACAAGATCTTAAAAAGGAAGAAAGGAAGGAAAGAAAGAAAGAAGGAAGGAAGATGCTGTGCTCACACAGATTGCAGTTCTCGTGGGAAGACGCAATATCTGGTAGGTTTGACTCCAAAACCTGTTGTCTTTTCCTTATTCCAGGATTCCTCTCGAACCAATTCCCATGCCTCTTTGAGTTCTTTGAACTGGCATGCACAATTTATTAAGTATATGATATTTTTTACCCTGGAGAGACAGTCAAAAGGTGAAACCATATTCCAAAGATGGCAAAGATCTAGATAAGAATAAAAACCACTCCTGAGGGCTCTGCATGCTCCGTGGGATTTCAAAAAGCATATCAGTCCTTGCTCCAGTTATCCGTTAGATTTTTCTGCATTACAGACAACCTCAAAAACCCAGGGGCTGGCAGCAAGTAGCATTTATTCTCTTGTTCCCAGTTCTTCAGGTTGGCTGGGTTTAACTGATTTACGTCTGGGCTTGGCCAGACTGACCTGGATCCCAGGTTCCTGTTAGTGCTCAGTCTGTTCCACCTGAACTTCCCAGGCCACTCTGAAAGGCCAGTGGCCACGTGGGGCATTCCCTTAGTCTGGCAGTGAGTGCTCTTAGGACTTCACGTTTGTTCCCTTCCCATTGGTCAAAGCAAGTCACATGGCCAAACTCAACGTCAGTGAGGTAGGGAAACAGGCTCTGCTCACAAGGCAGTTTTGCAAAGTAAGACGGCAAAGGGTGTGGCAAAGGGGAGTGAAGAATTGGATATGCTAATCCAGTCCAGCACACTCAGAAGCCAAGCTGTCAAAAAGAAACACTGCAGTCTAATGGTGGCATTCCTGCCCACATCAAGCTCTGCCCACACCTCTGTCTCAACACAGAAATTTTCAGAACTTCTCGCCTGTGATCTTTCAGAGTGTCTTAAAAAAAAAAAAAATTAGGGGCGCTTCTGGCTCAGTGGGTTAAGGCTCTGCCTTCAGGTCATGCTCTCAGGGTCCTGGGATTAAGCCCCCCATCGGGCTCTCTGCTCAGCAGGGAGCTTGCTTCCCCTTCTCTCTCTACCGGCCTCTTTGCCTGCTTGTGATCTCTCTCTCTCTCTGTCAAATAAATAAATAAAATATTTTGAAAAATATTTATTTGAGAAAGAATCAGAGAGATAGAGAGCAAGCGCATAAGCTGTGGGGCAGGAGAGGGGTGGTGAGGGGCAGCAGAAGGAGAGGGAGAAGCAGACTCCCTGCTGAGCAAGGAGTCTAATGCAGGGCTTAATCCCATGGTCCTAAAACCATGACCTGAGCTGAAGGAAGACACTTAACCACTCAGGCACTCCTCAGAGTGTGTTTGTAATGACTTTCAGAATGATGTACTCCAGTGAGCTCTAATTATATTAAAAAAATGTATTCTTGGTCATAAAAATTATATAATTATATCAATAATGTGTTATATTTAATCACAGTTGTAGTCCCTAAAATTGCATTAATCTCTGCATTGCTCAGCAAAGGAGTGGCTGCTATTGTGAATTCTAGGATACCACAGAGTAGAATTCTTAACAACTGTGGCCCATTTAAGCAAACCCTACATGCTGAAATCTAGAGACTGGTTCAGACACACCTCAGAATGTAGAGTGGTGGCAGCCAAGGCCTGTCTTAACATTCAAACGTGAAGAGGAAAGTTTCTCCATGCTCAGTGTTTATTGTAGAAAGGTTGGCCACTGAGTAACTCCAGAAAAATTCCTGGAATTATGAGGGCAGTTTGCAAACATAGGTTTCCAGGAACTTGGCTAATCATTGGAGAGTAAAAGCCAGAAAGCAGGGGCTTTGGTGACTATCTCCTTTTCTTCCATGTTGTGGTGTCACAGTTAATGTTGCTGGATGCTGTGATGACAATATTCAACACAGTTCCTTCAGGAGAATCTTGCACCTGGCTGTGCAGGTGGGAACATAAAAGCTTTTTAGGACATACGTGGTTTCATGCTTGTGAGTCAGTGACATTTGAAGCTAAGAGACCCTCTACAATGATGTGTCCCTGAAAGAGCTCCTGTGCTCTGCCCCAGCTTGGGTGTGACAGAATTCCAAGAGGTAATTTATAGTCCCTAAAGCCAAAGCGACCTCTTTCGCATTCTCCTAAATCCATGCCTTGAGGTTCTGCCAAGGTCACATGCACTGCCGGGGGTGTTGGCCAGTAGACGCCAGAGAGCAACACAGAATTAGTTCATTTCCTTCCCTCAATGACCGTGTTGATTTTTCCTAGGCTTCAGGTGGCATAAAATCATTTCAGGGTGCTAGG
This sequence comes from Neogale vison, assembly GCF_020171115.1. NCBI lineage: Eukaryota > Metazoa > Chordata > Mammalia > Carnivora > Mustelidae > Neogale > Neogale vison. The sequence continues at coordinate 40,683,438 of NC_058098.1, forward strand.
AAGCTTCACAGGACACTGGAGAAACTAGATCTTTCCCATGTTCCCTAATAGGGCATGACAAGTTTTTGACCACTGAAGGTGGAAAGGTGCATAAGACAGACAAGGACTCTGCCTCATTAAGCTTATATTCCAGTGGGGTTACCCGTGTCCCAGGACACGGGACAGACAGCAGTTTAGAGTGTGATGAGGGAAGCACAAAGGGTCTAAAAGCCAAAAATGAGGAGTTTGGACTTTGGTCACAGTGTGGAGCAAGTCACTGGCATCTCTTAGTGTGGACATGAAATGATGTGGTTTATGTTTATAGAGATCATGGGCTTCCAGGTCCACCTACCACACAGTGCCGCCAGTTCAAAAGTAGAAACTGCATTTTCATCTCTCAGGAGATCCCAATATACATCTTTTCTACTCAAATGTGATGTCCTCAATGAAACCCCTTGATTACCCCCATAGGAAAAAATGTTCTTTTAAAAGAGAATTTTAGAAAAATCCTATTCCAGGTGATTCTATGAGGTCTTTCCTCTCCTTCTCAAGAGACTTATTCCGGGTTAGTAGGAGCAGCTTGCATAGAATAGCATTTGTTTCATGAGCCATTTCTTAGGTCATTATTATAATTCCTTAGACAAAAGATGATTTTAAAAACGCCGTCAGAAATAGAAGCTGGAGCTCATAAGTTTGAGAAGCTGATGAAGCTTGCATAGATTGTAACCTCGTGTCCCATAAAAATGGGGCCCATTCACACCCTGATTTGCAGAGCAAAGGAAAGAAAACTTGAAAGGAAAACTTCATGTTGCCCAATTTTTTAAGGAGGTTAAAGCAAAAGTAATTCAAGTCTGAGGCTGAATAGAATTTATGGAATATCATTTGCTATGGCACATATAACGTCAAGTGAAATGAGAGAACATGTGTAAAGAGATTAAAATGATAAGTGCAGAATTTCCCTTCTCCCTTTTATATATGACTAATCCTAGAGGTCCTGCTAGGAACACCATCATTAAGCTGAACAAAATAAAGTCAGGGGTAAGGACCATGGGGAGAGGTGTGATGCACAGAAGTTTTATTGTGAGCAGGTGAGCTTCAAATTTATATGTTCCAATTGTATCCAGGATGATGGTACCCACGTGTTGAGTAATTGTAGCATCCAAACCACCAACTTTTCTACATTCCCAAGAGGAGTCCTTGGGCCCCACCTGTACTCTATGATGCAGACTTTAAATGGCAGATTGGGTCACCCCATGTCTCTTGGTGTGGCCATCAGGAGGCACTCTGAAACAAGCTTTCTTCTCATAGGTACCTACAGTTTCATTTCCTTTCTTTGGAATTTGAAACAGTGTTGCACCAGGATGGGAGTCTCTGAAGGAGGTTATGGTAAATTCCATTCATTCCTTGGAGATGGGAGGATGAATAATATACCAGGCACTCGACTAGGGGAATGGATAGAAGTCAGGTGGACCCAGGCTTGGATATGGGCCCTGCCTTTTGCTTGAGTTTTCTGAGTCTCTTTTTCTCTTCTATAAAATGGGAAAGATTATATACATTGTCAAGGGAGTTTGAGGGTTTAGGCAATTTGATGTGGAAGCCAGAGGTGGCCGGGCTCTTAGGGACAGCCTAGACTTCCACCCAAACCACCATAGCCACGTGCAGTATCTGTACTCCGTCTTCAAGCAGAATCTGGTCTAAACCACATTGGTGATTGATACTGAGTCTACTAAAACTTATATAATGGTCAGACTGTATTTTGCACACCTCTTGGTAACTTTTAATATATACCCAAATTAATCATCTTTGACTGATGCCTCCCTCAATACACTAAAGTCACTGTCCTTTATAGACCAACTCATCTTCATAGTTCTTCCCTGTTTTTTTCATTGGGTTGTTGTGAAGATGGAATACAATAATGCATACAGATGCTAAGTAGAATGACTTGCACATAATAATTGCTCAATAAATATTAATAGTAGCTGCAAAAACAACTATTTACTATTTCCTGTTTCAAGATTTCTGCCATGTGGGTCCAGGTTTGTTTATTTATCTTTTTAAGATTTTATTTATTTATTTGACAGACAGAGATCACAAGTAGGCAGAGAGGCAGGCAGAGAGAGAGGAAGGGAAGCTGGATCCCTGCCGAGCTGAGAGCTGGATGTGGGGCTTGATCTCAGGACCCCAGGATCATGATCTGAGCCGAAGGCAGAGGCTTTAACCCACTGAGCCACCCAGGCGCCCCAGATTTTATTTATTTATTTATTTGACACAGAGAGGCAGAGAGAGAGAGAATAAGCAGGGGAGGCAGCAGGGGGAGTGGGAAAAGCAGACTCCCCACTGTGGATGTGAACCTAGTTTGTATAACCTCTACACTCTCCCAAAGGAAAATACTATAGTGCTTTCATGTTGACAACCTCCCACTTCTCTCCCCAACTCACTAAGTAATTTATAAAATGTTTCTCTACTGTGCATGTACAAGAGATTACAAATAGAAAAGTGAAAAGAATGGGTGCTATCAAGATAAGACATGACCCTCATTTTCTCAAGTTTATGAATGACTGTTGATTGTGGTCATAGTTTGGCTTCCCCCTAAAAGCAGATTCAGAGGCAAGGGTTTATGTTCAAGTAGCTAATTGGAGAGACAATTTCAGAGAAGGGAGTAGGGAAGACAGATAGATAAAGGAAGCCAATAAGAGTACATTATTGAGCAATTGGCCACTACGGACAACTGGGGGGTAATCCCATGGGGCAACTCAAGGAAACTGCATAAAGCAGGCACATCAGTATTATCCCCCCTGAGGGGTGAGTGAGCTGGGACACTTGCCCACTATCTCTCACTAATCATGCCTTGACGCATCCTGGTGGTAGCCTAGATTTCCTGACACTTTGGCCCTACCTCACATGTGGTATCACTGTGGGCACCAGAGAGAGCCCAAAGTTAAAAGGCCACAGGTGCTAGCAGCTGTAATTCAAGCCAGTGTGCAAAGATGGCACAGGCCAAAGGGATATATATGGGGCTGTCAACATCTGCTATGGCTGTTGAACTTGTTAATATGCAGTATTGTTTGTGTATGTGTGTGTATTTGTGTATGTATATACACACATAATATATATGTGTGTATATATGTGTACACACACACACACACGCATATTTTTAAAAACTCTGCCTTGTCCTTTTAAAAGCCAGCTAAGACTCCGCCATCGTACTGACAGGCGGGGGATGCTTCACTCTTGCCTACTGTGGTGGCCTTTGCTCTCCTGGGGAAAGCTGGTGACACCCTTTTTAGCATTCTGCTGCCATGCTCACTGCAGTGACAGCGGCCAGTGTCACTCTTATTACTTCACCTGTTTTATCTTTTGTGAAACTCAGCCTTTAGCCAGAATTGGCTGAGTGGCTGCTCTAGCGATTGCTTAACGGTGAGCCTCCTTCAGCTCATTTCTCTCAAGTAATTTGATTTCATCGTGCTATCAGAATTGCTTTTATGGTCTGGAAGGAGGCCTGGGGGAAGGGGTTGACAAAAGCCATTTTGAGATGAAAAAATAAATTCATTGTCCTATACTTCCTCATGCCCACCCATACACCCCACACTCCAACACCTCCATGCACCCTCCATCTGTATCCCTCTACCTTTCCTCCTGGCCCAGGACAGGTGTGTGTGTGTATGTGTGTGTGTGTGTGTGTGTGTTCAACGAGGACTGGAGAGGAATGTTCTGAGAAAGACACAACTCATCTCACACTTTATTTCCTTTTACCTGACTTTCTAAAGTACACTGCTGATGTCCTTTGGTCCCCACACCAGAATTTCTGTGCTAAGATGGAAAATGTTATGGTTATACCCTCTTGAAATTGAAGCAAAGTCTAATTTCACTTGCTAGTCAACATTGACAATCCCAGTTCAATTGATGGTGACGTTTCAATAAACCCAGTGATACATCCCTTCATTTAGGACAGTCAGATATTTTTATCAGTCCTGAAAAGCCCATGCTTTGGGGCTGCACAATATTTTACTTGAGTTTGTATGTAAGTGGAAGGAAAAAAAAAAAAAAAAAGGCACCAATGTGCTTCCCTCATTGAAGACTTGATAGGAAGGGAGGGCTCAAAAGTGGGTGCAAATGTAATGTGCAGAGTTCCAGGGAGTCTTGTTTTTTAACTGTTGCTTGTAACTTCTGAGTATCTATGGCAATTCAGTACCAATTTGGCGCTTGTAGTCACTGAGCGCTGGTTAGTATGACAACCACTCCGTAAATAATATGCAGTGCATGTGGGGGTTTGCGATTCCACAAATTTGCTAGTATTTTAGCACACCTTTGGGCCAAGTGCTCTCCTTGTTGGGGTAAGATTATGTGGCTAAACACCCTTTGAAGTGAAGATCGCTTCAGAAGAATTTGTGCAGCTAAAAATAAAACCGTTCAGGGCATAAACAGTGGTTTTTGCTCTTCTGAGCTTTGCCTGGGCAGTGATGTCTAGGTTGCATTATTCTTACAACTGCTAGAAAGGGATCCACAGTTAAAGCAGGGGTGACTCCTGGTGCCTGGGCTTGAAGGGGAGGTGGGACAACGCAAGAGAGACAGGCTGTGGCTAGGCTGTAAATAGTAGAGAGGGTCAACATTTTATTACATGGTGTAATTATGCCTGCCATTATGTTCAATTTGATTTTTTTTTTCAGTAAAAACATTGAAATAATTGATTTAGGGCATAACCATATGCCTTTCTGTGATAGGGTAATCTACAGCTACAAAGCATTCTCTTCTTTTAAGTTTAAAACAAAAGCTGCTCCATTGTTTCTGCTTCCAAAAAGGGTAGTTTTACTGGCAAAGTTATAGCTATCTTTATTTCAGTAGGATAGGCTAGACAGGCTAGATTTTCAGCAGGAGATATTTTATTTTATTTTTATTATATTTTAATCTGAATGTCATTAACATACAGTGTTATATTAGTTCCAGGTGTTCAGTATAATGATTCAACAATTCTGTATGTTCCTCAGTGCTCATTGTGATAAGTTTACTCCTATCCCCTTCACCTATTTAAGCTAGCCCCCTCCCACCTTCCCTCCAACAAAGACCAGTTTGTAGAACATGTTTTTTTTTTTTTTTTGTTTTTTGTTTTTTATTTTTAAGATATTTTATTTATTTATTTTTTCTTTTTTTTTTTTTTTTTCCCAATTTATTTATTTTCAGAAAAACAGTATTCATTATTTTTTCACCACACCCAGTGCTCCATGCAAGCTGTTTTTTTATATCAGGGACATACATTTAGTTTCTACATTGGAACCTATGGACAGACTTGAGGATATAGGAAAATTATCAACAGCAAAAGAAAAAAAAGGATGAAAGCTAGAGAGGAACAGTGTCTATGGCAACATCGAGACCAGACTCATTTTAGTTGGACTGAAACATTCCAGGTTTTTAACAGTTCTGACAAACAAACAATTCAATGGCTGGGTAGAAACTTCAGTGAGTCTTCATGGCTCTATCTTTCTGCAATTTGATGAAAAGAAGTACCTGTTTAATAACTGAGTGAGAGAAAAATATTGGTCTAGTGGGTTATTTGGTGTGTCATGGATAAAAACTATTGAAATTCAATTTGCTGTTTCAGTTTTTACCTCTTTTGTTTAATTTTTTTAATGTTCTGTTGATATACTTTGTCCTCTCTTGACTGAAATAGTCTCTGCTTGGTAGGGAGAAAGTAGGCACGTCATAAATATCTGTGTTTCTAGCTCTAAAAGGTATTGATTAACCTAAAGCTGCATTTAATGGCTTTAGATGTGGCAAGAAAATATATTTAGCATCTTGACGTGTTAACTAAGTAGATAAATAAATCCATTATTTTAAACTTTCATCTACTTCTGGCGGGAGTGTAAATTGGCGTAACTGCTTTGGAAAACTGGCAGAATCTACCAGAGTTTAACATCTACATAAGCTGTGGCCAGGTGGCCCCAGGTTCCGGGTAAATGCTCCACAGAAACTGTGCTAATGTCCACCAAATGACCTGTGTGAGAATGTTCATGGCAACTTTATTCCTATTTGCTCCAAACTGGAAAAACCCAACTGTCCATCAGCACTAGAGCGGCTAAGTAAATTGTGGAATATTCCTATGCTAGAACACAACACTGTAGAGAGAAAGAATGCGCTTGTGCTTGCGTAAAAACACGGATAAATCAGGCAGGCACCATGTTGAAAAATGTGGACAAAAAAGGGTGCATGTTGTATGTTCATGTATTTGAAGTGTAAAAACAGACAAAACCAATCTATGACAATAGACTAGAGAAGAGAAGTTTCTTTGTGGGGTAGATACTGATTTGGGACAAGGCAGCTTTCTGAGGTGCTGGATATGTTTTATATCTTGATGTAGATGAGGGTTATATGTATGTACATAAGTCTGTGTGTGTGTGTGCGCGTATCTAAAAATCTTGCAAGCAATTTCAATACAAAAGTAAACAAAAAGAAAAAAAATCACATATATGTTTGGTAAATCAACATTCACTACAAAAGTTCATCTTAATAATCCTTACTAATGAATAAGGAACTAAGATGTGGAATGCCAGCAGAAAACACAGATTCTGTGCACACCTGGACATATACAATTCCCTGCACGCCAGGCCCTAAATAATTAATGACTTGTTCAGCCTCATTGACCCTCATACTTGGAAGAGATTTTCTATGTCATTTAATTCAATGATTCATCTAAAGCTTGTCTGCAGCCTTCCCTCTGGGTGGCCATTCTGCTTTTGTGAACAAAAGCCCTCGGGTGACTAGAATACTGTTGTGACCTCCTGAGTCACAACAGGAGTGGAAGCCCATCCCCAGACAAAAATTCCATCCTGTCTATTCATTGGTTTTACCGGTAACCATTGGGGTCTTGCAGTTAAGTGGACAAAGGATTGTGCTATGGCTGTGTCCCCTGAACCCCATACTTTGTCATTTATATATATATAAAACAAAGTTCAGGGTTTAGGGGACATATGTGTGTGTGTGTGTGTGTGAGTGTGTGTGTGTGTGTGTGTGTGTGTGTATTTGTTTTTTTTCCCCATATAGGCGTATTTTCAGGAACATTTATTTTATTGTTTCCCCCCTTTTTAATTAATAACAGTGCACCATTTCACCGGGAACTGTGTTCTCTCATATACATCTTCTCAATGGTTCCCTCTCAGGGATGCAATGGGATATTGTGGATATGTCACTTTGCTTGGATGTCTCAGGATCCCTTTGCTCTCCCATGCTCTAGAGCTAAACACTCCTGTTCTCCCAGTGCTCAGCCTCTCCTGCTGTCAATACAATGATTCATACATCCACAGTCCATTCCATCTTTCAACACACATTTATTGATCATCTTCTATGTGCCAGCAATGTTTTAGGGATACAGTGATAAGCACATAAGAGACTTGTGGCATCTGCCTCTTTAGGCTTTCACTCTACTAGGGATATTAATCAAATATGTACATAAATAACTACAAAATGTAAAAATGAAACTCTGATGAGCTGCCAGGGAAAGGTTCATGATGTTATGAAAGCATCAAATAGGGAGTCGTCCTCATCAGAGAAGCCTTCTCTCGAGAAGTGATGACGGAGTGAAGCACAAATGAAAGTTAAAATAAGCTAGGAACAGAGGGAAGAAATGTCATTTCAGGAAGAGGATAGAGCATGAGTAAGGCCTTATGGCAGGAAGCAAAAGGAAACATGCCACATTCGAAGGACAGAAGGAAGGTCAGTGTAGCTGGAGTTGAAAAAGCAAAGAGTGATACAGTGTAAGAAGAGCCTAGAGAGGTAGGAAAGAGTCCTACCATTTGGGGGAGAGATGTTAGCATTAATTTGGCTTTCAAATGCTTATGGAGAACATACCTTGGAAAGTAGCAGATCAAACTAAAGAGAAAGAAGGGTTTTTGAGATAGCACAGCTTAAATTAGTAATTTGGGAATAGAAAAGTTACATCAAGGTGAATGGGGAGGCAGTGGCATGGAGGTGGTTGTCAAAAATGACCAGGTCAAGGGACTGGCAGGCCAGGTGTTGGGTGGATCATCTTATTGGACATTGAAATCACTCACAATTATGACGAGGCTTGAGGTGGAAATGAAAACCGTAACTCAATGCCAGAGGCTTTTATAAATGTGGGAAAGTGACTGGGAGGTTACAAATAATTAAGAACTGACCATAGTTGCCATGGTTCTATAACAACTTGTATAATTTCTCTGTGGGGAGTTACATCTCCTAAAGGTTAATGCTGATGGCCATTGCAACTGAGCATGATTACAGTATTTATTAGCTTTATATAGCCCTATAATCCTATGATTTAAGTACTTCTTAAGCATAGCAAAAAGTTGGAGAAGAATTTCATGGGAGGAGAATAAATAGGGAAAGCTAAGATACAAGTCTAGGAAGGCCCCCTGTGGGGACTTATGCTAAGAAAGGTACAAAAGTTTCCTCTGTAGGAGCTGAAGCATCAGCAAGGCCACCATTGCTTTGTGTAAGGTTGTGGTAACCATACTTTAGGAAGGGTCAGTTGGAAGTGGTGTGATGGACAGATTGGGAAAGGGGAGAAGACCAAAAGAGCACAGTTATGAGTCAACTACTGTTGTTGGGGTGAGGGCTGATTGGACTTTGAATGATATCAGTGGGCAAAGAAGGGAAGGAAAGCGTGGTATACAATATCTCAGGGGACTCACTTATCAGCCAGGAAAGCAATTAAGTACTGTAGTGACTAGGAGAGAGAGAGAAATCCATAGGCAGAAACCAGAAAATCAGGAAGAAGTTGATTTTGTGGAAGAATACACCTTACATTTCTAGTTCTGGACAACATCAAGGGGGGGTATCCAGCTGATGACAAATGTAGTGCTAAACTCCAGGGAAAGGTGGACCGGAAAAACCCCCATTGTTAACCCCTAACCATAGATGCCCATCCTGGCCTCCCCTTATTTTCTTTTCAGTCCACAAGACCTTCTCCCTTCACTTCCCCTGACTTCTTTCACTCATTCCTAGTTGCTTACAGCTTACTTCTGAAGACCATGTCTCCTCAGCTCCCCGCTTTGTTGTTCTCTTCCCCAAACATTCTCTGGTTTCTTAGAAAGCCTCCTCTTTCTTGCTTGGTTCCTCTCATCTGTGTCCCTACAACCCTGATGTGCTTGTCATGCTTCCCTCTTATCTATTTCCTCCCTCTGACTTTGGGCTTTAGAGGACAGGGACTCATTAAGTGGGTCTATGTATTTTTTTCTTTTCTGGTTCAGTAATAATTTGCTTAATGAATTAGCTAATTAACACATTTATTTTAAGGGTTTTACATTTTGAAGTCTTCATTTAAGGAAAAAATAAATGGGATGAGGGTACCTGGGTGGCTCAGTGGGTTAAGTCTCTGCCTTTGGCTCAGGTCATGATCTCAGGGTCCTGGGATTGAGCCTCATATAGGCTTTCTGCTTGGTGGGGAGCCTACTCCCCCTTCTCTCTCTGCTTGCCTCTCTGCTTCCTTGTGATCTCTCTCTGTCAAATAAATAAATAAATAAAATCTTAAAAAATAATAAATGGGATGAAAATTCAAAACAAATCCATAATCCCAAATGTCACAGATCAATTTACAAAGTTTGGGAAGTTGTGCACATTTTCCCTATGGTCAAGTGCAGCTGGGCCCTGCTTTATTTTGTCCCCTTTTCTAATGCACTCTCTTATGAAGTATGTAGAAACCTAATCAGAAAAAGCAACATTTATTCTTGGAAGTGGGGACAAACTTCTCCTCTCTCTTGCTCTTCCTCTCTCACATTGTCTCTGAAAGTCTAATGAGATTTAAACGTTCCGTATGAACTACTGGAATATGTATTTGCCTTCCAATAAAACTGGGTCTTTTAAATCCCAGATCTCCCATTTCAGCAGTACCTCTCTCTGCATCTGCACAGCACAATGTCACAGGAGCACCCTGATTCGAAGGCATGTCAGTGGCTGACACTGCAGCTGGCTCACCCAGAGTAGAGAGGAAGAAGACTGAGTTTCGAGGTTGGGAATGGCATACATTTAATGGAAACTCCTAGAAAAGGGAGCCAGGGGAGCTCAAATAGGTAGGAGGAAACCTCAAAGGTAGTGTTGAAAAATCCAGGAGGAGAATTTGCAAATCTAAAGAGACGAAAAGTAGATTTCATAGTTGTCAAGGGCTGCGGTAGAGGGATACTGGGGGTGACCGTTAATGGGTGCAGAGTTTTTGGGGAGATGATGAAAATAATCTGTAGTTAGTGGTAATGGTTGCACAACTTCATGGACATATCAAAAACACTGCATTGAACATTCTAAACAATAAAAAAATAATTAAAGAAAAGAAAATGCAGGATGTGAAACATGGAAAACTAATCAAGCTAATACAATACAGAGAAAGATGAAGACTGATGGATTGATTGCCTGTATGGAATCTGGTGATTAGGAAGCCAGTGGTGAGCTTAAAGAGAATAGTTTCAAAGGAATAGTCACTCCCATCTCTTCTTCTTTCTGCCCCATAAATATATAGTGTGTAAAGTTATTCGTTCATATACATTCATCTCTATTGGCAGAATGTCCGGTGGTTTTGCAAGTTTAGGGATAGGTTCAGTTTACATAAGCTAGAGGGATATTCCAGATGAGCTTTGGGAATTATGATTATCTGTGCTCCTGCTCAGTAGGACATAGCATAAGTGTCATTCGTCCTGTCCTTTGAAAACCAGATCTGTAGTGCAAAACCAGGTCAGTTCGTATAGTCTTCATCTCAGATGTAATTTCCAATGACCCTAAATGGAGCAGGCATTACCTTCTTTGAATTCTGATAATAACTTCTAGTTGTATGGCTATTCTGCAAGTTGTTTGCCCTGTCTTGCATCAGTTCATTGACGGAATACTGCTGGCCCTATGGCCTGTGTAGGTCAACCACATGTATTCTGTAGCCATATTTACTTGATTTGTAAATTAAGGGTAATAAACCTTAATCTGAGCACCTCTTCTGAGAATATTATATGAAAGTGCTTTGAAAACTACCAAGCAAATGTAAATATATTTTTAAAAAAAATTTATTTATTTGACACAGAGAGAGAGAGATCACAAGTAGGCAGAGAGGCAGGCAGAGAGAGGAAGGGAAGCAGGCTCCCTGCTGAGCAGAGAGCCCGATGCAGGGCTTGATGCGGGGCTTGATCCAGAACCCTGGGATCATGACCTGAGCCGAAGGAAAAGGCTTGAACCCACTGAGCCACCCAGGTGCCCTGTAAATACATTTTTAATTGATTCTGTTGTAGAATTGAAGACAGTTAAATCCTTTGTTGCTTGTTAGCCTTAGACTGGTATAGGACTGATCCCCTTAATGCCTTTATGTATGGTCACAGGCCTCGCATCCATGTATAGCTTGCTAAGGCCTGCCTTGCTCAATAGTAATTGGTTGAATTGAATACTGTTTAAATGAGAAAAATTTAGTGTCACACCATGATTGAATTCTCTCTTGTCTTCATCTTTCTTTGTTAATTTGTTTTATTCTGCCCTTCACTTAGGTTTCCCAAATGAGCCTGCTTCCATCATTGCCCTCAGCACCATTAAGGAATGGCTGTCCAAGAATCATCACGAGGTAAGAGGAACAACAAAATTAGAAAACATTTAAGATGGCCTCATTTGATCCTCAATTTCAGAAAAAGCAGAAAAATATATCCATAAATATCAAGTAAACATAATCATTGAGATGGGCCATGCTTAATTGGGGTTATATGGAGGATTGAATATTTTCCTGTAATTAATTTTCTGAAGGGATTTTGGTGATTGATTTTGGTCGTGAAGATAGGCAGAACGATCAGATTCACCTAGCCATGATCTCATTTTTACGTTAGGTTTTTAAGTCTCGTTTTTTTCATGAAGTTATCTTTGTTGACATGGTGTACATTTTTTGGTATCCTGAGGTCTCTTTATTTATAATTAATCATTTCCATAAAGTAACTTCTGAATGTGAGATTAGAGTAAGCCTGGATAATTGATAGCTAAATTCCCATGATCAGGATTTTTTATGAAACTAAATGCTTCTCTCTGACTTTTCACCATGCCTCCTATTATGTTTATTTAATAAAATATTTAGGCTGTGTTTATTGATGAACAGAATTACTCAAGTTAACAAAGCAACAGAATAAGTAAAGACACTGTGGAGGCTTAGATTTCAGAGTTCGGGCAACTAACTGATTGTAACAATAGGTTTCGTACAGTGCGCAACCTTGTGTGTTTTCCTTCCAATTTTGTTTTTCTCCTCAGATATTCATATAAGTGCTATAAAGAATATTATCCCATTTAAGATAGACCATGAATTTAGCTTTCTTCTTGGGTAGGACATGGATTGTTAGGAAATGTTTAGGTATAGAAACAGACAATGGGGAGTTTGCTATAATATAAGAGTAGCTCTTGGTGCCTTCGTGTGTTTAAAGAAAGTGTAGTGTCATTTTTCTGCTAGTGGTTATATTTTCAGCATTTCTTAAATAGATACAGAAATTGTTAAACTCCAGTAGAGGTAAAGACCACATGGCCAAACATCTCCATTTTGGTGCTCGTTCTTTCTTCTCCTCTTACTATGAAAGATATATATAATTTAAATTTAGATAAGAAACACACAAAAAAGCAGAATTTAAAAAAAAATAGTTAAAATAGCCAGTTTACAAAACATTTCTTTAACATGTATTATTTTCACAGCAATCTCATGAACTATCTAGGATAGGTATTGTTATTCTTATTCTCATTTAGAATCAAAAGATTAAGTGACATTCTCAGGACTTCAGAGTCACAGAGCCAAGAGTCAGACTCTGTCCTCCTGACTCTAGCAGCCATTCCTCCTTGGGGAGATCCTGAACAAGGGAGAGACGTTTAGTCCCTTTGAAAGTGGTATTTTAAATGTATCCCTTGGTTACAGTAAAAGTTCCTCACCTGGACCATCTGCTTAGCAGAAATGTAGAGTGTTCATGAATAAGAGTTGAAAATGGAGCTTGTACATTGGTGTAAGCCCACTATTACCACTAATAATCCAAGGGTATTCCCTACTGATGGATTCACATGTGTCATATTGGTATGTGAGGGAAGTACACACATCCACCCCCAAATCATCAAGGAGATGATTATGAAGAACAAACACGTTTGTTATATTTACAGCTCATTGACAAATCCTATGATCAATTTTCTCTGGTTAAACTATTCAGAAGGTTATTTTCCATAGAAATGTGTTAACTTAGTGTTTCCCACTTAATGGTTTGTGCCCTGATCTCCTTGTTAGCTTACTCTTTGTCTTTGAGTCTGTTCCTTTGCTTTCATGTCTTTTTTTTTGCCCATTTCTGGGGTCTGTTGAATACAAATTAAGGCATTTTGGTTTGAGGAACACAACTTAGTTATTGCCATTGTGACTTTTAACATGTTATGAGCTAATTCTTTTTTTAAAGACTTCTTGTTTCAACATGCTTAGGCTAATTTAAATAAGTTAGTTTGAACAAAACAGGTTGTACTGAATAAATGCATGGTAAATGGTAGGACATAGATAAAAGCTATACAAATATATTATCTTGCAATATTTTGATTTATTTTTTGCTCCGTTAAGAAACAAGTGAAGAGGTTTAGGCACTGATAAGTTCGTTGTCTCTTCACAGGAGTATGATTTTGACATTCTCATTGTTTAAGCTACTTATTCATTAATTCCCTCAATTGACAAGCATTTACTGAATCTCACTAAGCACCAGAAACTTTTCTAGATATGAGGGATAGAATGCTGAAAAGCAAAATCCTCTTCTTATGATATTCATAGTCTGGGAAAAGAGATATCAACAAATAAAGAAACAAGATAGTTCAGAGAGTACTTTGCAAAGTAAACCAAGATAACTTGATAGTGAGTTATTGGAGGGTGTGATTTTAGATCATTTAGAAAGGGCTCTGAGGATGTAATCTTGGGACAAAGATTTGTGTGATGGGAAGGGTAAGCCAACCATAAAGAGGTCTTGAGGTAGAATATTCCACATAGAAGGAACAGCAGTAGAACAACCCTGATGGGAAAATGAGTTTACTGTTTGCAATTAATGGTAGAGCAATGCAATTGGAGTTGAGACATAAAAGAATGGCAAGAAATGAATTTAGACAAATAGGTAGGGGTCAAATCACAGAGTGTTGTGGTTCACGGAGAAACTTGGATTTTTATTCTAAGTCTAGTGGGAAGTTGTTGAGAGTTTGGGACAGGGAGTGGCATGATGAGGTTTCACCTTTAAAATGACAATAGGCTGGCTGCTTCTTGGAAAAGGGACTTTTGAGAGACCTCAGAATAGAAAAGGGAAGACTGATGAAGAGGATCCTATAATACATCCAGGCAAGAGATGAGGATTCTTTGAAATACAGCAATGGTAGAAAAGGAGGTAACAGCATCAGGTTTGGAATATATTTTGACAATAGAGCCAGCAGGACCTGGGGATTATTTTAGAGTAGCCCAGTTCATGCTGCAGTTACAAACAAATCTTAGTGCCATAAAACAGCAAAGGTTATTTTTTTTTTTTTTCCTGCTCACACTATTTATATGTATTGAGTCAGCAAAGGTCTCTGGCTTAGTCAGGAACCCAGGCTGACAGACACTCTACCATGTGAAATATCATCTATCACATGACAGGAAAAGATAGACAATCAAGTAATAGCTCTTAAATGCTTCTACAAAGGAAGGATGCATATAACTTTTTTCTCACATTTCACTGTCCAAAGCAAGGCACCCAGGAGATAAGAAAATGAAATTCTCTCATATGTTCAGAAGAGAGGCAAATGGATATTAATGAACAGTAGTAATGTCTATCATAGCTGTAAATCGGATGTGGTATATGGGAAAAATGGGAGGGTCAAAAATAATAGCTAGGTTTTGACCTGAGCCCCTTGGTAAATATTGGTGCGTTTACTAAGAAATTAGGTAGAGGAAAATGTTTAGATGAGAAACAGAAAAAACAAAACAAAAAACAAAAAAATAATAATTGAATTACAGATAGTTAAGCCTGAGATGATCTTAGATATGCAGTGAAGCTTTCCAATAGTAAGTTGGTTACTTGAGTCCAAAGCTCAAAAAAAAAAGTCAGATGGAAGGACATGGTAAAATTGATCATATTATCATAACTCTAACTTGGGTTTGGGTCTTAGTTTGAGATTAGCTTAATGAACTATATGAAAATGAGTCTTGAAATTCAAGAGCTAGAACAAGATAGAGCAGGGTCTCATGAGTAACCAGAATTGCAAACTGTAAATTCACAGGAAAACAAGAGAGTTCATTTGCATACTCTCTCAATCTCTTTCATATCTCTATTTCATTTGTTTGTTTGTTTGTTTGTTTGTTTCTTGGCACATATCCTACCCTACCCATTCACCAGCTTAATATGGCCACATGATGACTGGGACCCACTCATGAGTCATTGAGTCCTGCTCAATGCAAAGCCAGGGCTGAGGTTGGTGAGCAAAGTTGCATCTTCTGGATCTTTCAGCTAGTTATGTCCCCTGAGATTTCCCTCTCGAGAAATAGGGAATCCATGTAAATGTGAATTGTATCAGTGGCCAAACTTCTCTCAGTCAGATTAGTATGCAATTCAGACTTCATGATTTTTGATCACTGATAATTGATAATTGATGTTGTCATGTGATTAGCAAGCCTTCATATTTCACCACTTATTTACCCTCTGATTTCTAAACCATCAGGAAGGGACATTTCTATTTAATTACACAAATCCCCTTCATCCGGCCTGTGTGGCTGGGCATTTCCACATTCAGAGAGGCTTCTCTGGAGCACTTGGGACATGACTAGGGAAAATGTATTCTGTCATCCACCATTGACTTGTTTTATTTATCCAAAGTCTGAACTGTGAGGATGCTGCTAACACCACATATTTAGGGGGACTCAGGGACCTGAGGGAGCCCAGCTGAACAAAGAGTCAGTTGGCTCTGACTGCAGCAGCTCTAGAGGAAGAGATAGAGCAGTACTTTAGAGCAAAAAGGAGAAATCTCAAGAGGATGTAATTGGGACAGAAAAATGACTTACCAGGACTAAGAAACATAATGACTTCTTATTGAAAAATTGCAAAACAAAAAAGAATATTCCCTGCTAAGACTTGTATTATTGTTCTCA
This sequence comes from Neogale vison, assembly GCF_020171115.1. Taxonomy (NCBI): domain Eukaryota; kingdom Metazoa; phylum Chordata; class Mammalia; order Carnivora; family Mustelidae; genus Neogale; species Neogale vison. The sequence continues at coordinate 40,699,501 of NC_058098.1, forward strand.
GAAAACCAGAGAGTTGAATTATCTTACAAAACAGAAATACAAAGAAACGGAAATCATGACTGAGGAGATAAAGCATGAGGCAGAGAGACCCGGGGATCAAGTGTGAGGTAGGCAAGGGATGAATATTACCCACTGGCATTTTCAGTAAAATTAAGAATTAAGAACTTCGGAGTTCAGAAAAATCACAAGAAAAGAATATCAGAGTTCACTCTGAAACAAATGACAGCATGTGGCATGATAACCTTTCCATAAGTGCCCATTTTTCTCAAGTAGAAACTTTATTACAGAGACAAGCGAACAAAATAAGGGGCCGTTATGGAAATGAGCAGCAGCAGAAATGCAGCCCAGACTCTCAACTTGGGGTGGCTGGTCCGCGTTATCATCCGCAGTTTCATGCATTCCTCATTCTTCATGCAGTCTAAAAATATCATTCCTTGTGAAATAGTGATTTTCCCCCTCCGCAGCTCTGAGGCACCCCTTTCATATCTGGAAGTTAGCTCAAGAAATGTTTTTATAGTGCCTATTCTATTGTCCCACCCCAGAGACGCATATGGCATCTGACTATTGGTCTCTGGGGAAATGTACATATTTATAATTCTTTCCATAGAAAGCAGAAGAAGAGCAGGATGCCTTTCCCCTCTGAAAGCTACAAATGTCCTGATACGATACGAGAGATTTCCCCATTATGGAGGTCATATTCAGTGATTTCAAATGCCCCAAAGGAACAAGCCTCCTGCAGCACAGAGGACCTGGGTTAAGTCTTCTGGGAAGTCATCTTTGAGGGGTAAAGCCTCTAAGATGAAGATTCTGAGATGGAAGATCGGTGGATTTTCTGGGTACTTTTAAATATGGAAACACTAAAGTACTAATCGGGCTTTGGTTGTAGCATGGCACAAACCTAAACACACCTTATCCCCAGCAGTTAGAAAGCGGTGGAGAGATGGCAGAAGCATAGCATTCTGGGAGGCTCTAATTAAAACTGTGGCATGTGTAGATATACAGAGGGGAAGCTGTGGTCCTCCTAAGACTAGGCCCCAGCTATATCTCTGGAGATCTTTGAAGATGGTATTTCCCAGAAATCTTTACCATTCAAGCACTCCATGGGAAGTTCCTCATCTCCCTCCTCATGCTGACAGCCCCCTCCTCCACAAGCAGACCCTTTTATTCTGAGGTGGGAAGAAGTCAATGGAGGAGTCTTTCATTCATCTTTGAAGGCCCTGAAGGGGCACCTTGGTGTGACTTAGATATCACTGGCAGGGAAGAACCCTAGCTCTGCAGTTTCAAAACCAAAATCAGTTCTCTTCTCTGTAGGAGAAAGGTGAAAATTTTCTCTCTTTGCATGCAGAGTTTGGCCCTCTGCCTAAAATATGATATTTTTTTACTGTGCTGTTAGCACAAACAGATTGTTATACAAAATGTTAAATATCATCTACATGTCATTTAAATTGTTAATGCTGTGCCTTTTGAGAGAAACTTGATACTTGTGTAGTATTGCTGTTTATCCTTTTAAGCATTATGTGTACAGTTGTGGCAGGGCATCGTGAGATGTTTTGTGTATGTGGCAGTGTTCCATTGAGGCAGATATGTTACTCTACAGCTTGTTGCTAGCCATGCTCCCAGACCTTACCCTGTGGGCTCTAGACCTCAAGGTCAACAGATAGTAACCAGAGAACAAAACTGTCTTAAGCAGTTTGAGAGAGGAGAACAAAGCTGGAGGTTATCACAATTCCAGATTTCAAGATATCCTACAGAGCTGTAGTAATCAAAATAGTATGGTACTGGCACAAAAATAGACACATAGATCAGTGGGACAGATTAGAGTCCAGAAATAAGCCCACACTTACATAGTCAGTTAATCTATGACAAAGGAGAAAAGATTATACAATGGGGAAAAGACTGTATTTTAAATAAACAGTGCAGGAAAACTGGACAGCTAGATGCAAAAGAATGAAACTGGATCGCTTTCTAACACCAGACACCAAAATAAACTCAAAATGGGTTAAAAATCTAAAGTGAGACCTGAAACCATAAAATCCCTAGAAGAGAACACAGCAGTAGTTTCTTTGATGTTGGCTATAGCAACATTTTTCTAGATATGTCTTCTAAGGCAAAGGAAACAAAAACAAAAATAAACTATTGTGACTACATCAAAATAAAAAGCTTTCACACAGTGAAGGAAACAACCAACAAAACAAAAAAGCAATCTACTGATTGGTAATATGATATATGATATATACATGTTCTATCCGATAAAGGGTTAATATACAAAATATGTAAAGAACTTATACAACTCACTACTAAAAACCCCCACAAATAATCTGATTTAAAATGGGCAGACGATCTCAATAGACATTTTTCCAAAAAAGACAAACAACTGGCCAGTAAGCATGTGAAAAGATGATCAACATGACTAATCATCAGGGAAATACAAATCAAAACCATAATGAGGTATCACCTCACACCTGTCAGAATGGCTAAAATCAAAAACACAGGAAAAACTGTTGGCAAGGATGTAGAGAAAAAGAAACACTTGTGCACTTTTGGAAGCAGTATAAATTGATGCAACCACTATGGAAAACAACATGGAGATTCCCCTCAAAAATAAGAGTAGAATACCATATGATTCAATAATTCTACTACAGGGTATTTACCCAATGAAAACAAAAACACTAATTTGAAAAGGTATATACACCTCTATGTCTATTGTAGCATTATTTGCAATAGTCAATATATAAAAGAGACCCAAGTGCCCATCAATAGATAAATGGAAAAAGATGTGAGAGAGTTATATGTGATATATATTATATTATATAGGATATGTTATATATGATATATAAGATATATTATACCATATATATATATATATATATATATGAAATCACAGAGCCATAAAAAAAGATGAGATCTTGCCATTTGTGACAATATGATAGACCTAGAGTTTATGCTAAGTCAGATAAGTCAGACTGAGAAAGACAAATACCATACGATTTCACTATATGTGGAACCTAAAAAACAATAAATACACAAAAAGCAGAATCAGACCTACAAATACAGAGAACAAACTGATGATGGCTGCCAGAGAAGGGGGTAAAGGGATAGACAAGATGGGTGAAGGGGAGTGGAAGGTACAGGCTTCCAGTTATGGAATGAATAAGTCACAAGAACCAAAGGCAAACATAGGAAATATATTCAATGATATTATAATATCATCTTAGGGTGGCAGATGGTAGCCACACTCATGTTGAGTACAGTGTAACATACAGAGAAGCTGAATCACTGTGTTGTACACCTGAAACTAATGTAACATTTTGTGCCCACTATAGTCATAGAACAATGTTAAAAATAAATAAGCAAATACTGTGTCATTTAAAAGAAAACAAAAACAAAACAAAAATTAGTTTTCAGCACATATTTGGTGCCCTTTAAAAGTAAAGATACTGGTTTCTGCTGAGTAGAAGCAGTGACATACATGCCCCCCTCCGCTGCCTTCCAACATTCCGACCAACAGCCACAAAGTAGCAAGAAAGGTAAATCAATTCATCTACTTCAGAAAACAGAATTGGGAATCTATTGCAGAAGTGCACGTTCAACCTCTGGAAAGGTTCAAATGCCACTCTCGTGCTAATGGGACAAGATCAGGGACGTGGCCTCTTGTTTCCTCATCATGGATCACAAAGAAACCGTCACATTTAGCTCTGGTGCCAAGACTATTTTCTCCCCCTCTTGGCAGAGGTCTTTGAACATATGCAGTGTTAAAAATTGTCACTTTTATTTCAGAATCACATTATGGACCACCAAAAAAACCCCAGTGTGGGGCCTGCCTTATGTCACTGACACAAAACACCTTAGGATCTCTCTTCAAAGACGGACTTAAATAAAACATGAAATGATGCTTCCATTTCTAAGGAGAAAATTACATCCCTCACCCCAAGTTTCAATTCCTGTGGTCTATTCTTTACAGAAGTGCAATACACATAACATACCATCCTTCTGTTCTATACAACATGGGGGTGTGGTTAACATCCAGAGATTTGAAAGCAGCAAATGCAGTGCTCAGTGTTTTCCCTGGGGAATGTCTTTTTAGGTCTCTAAAACATTATTTAGGTATGTATGCTGGTCTTAGTTGTTGGTGCGATATAATGTTAAAATATGTGTGTTTGGAAAAATAAATTCCATCTTAAAATTTTCAGGTTCTGTGTAAGAATGTGGCTATGGCAATAATAATAATCACCCTTAAAAAAATAATCATCATCCTAATACGCTACTATAAAACTGTATCCTTTGCCTAGCCCAAGCATGATCTTTAGGTGGAAACCATGATGCTCATTGGCTGTGACATAATTGAAGAAAATTATTCCCAGACTTTGCACATATGCCATGCTCCTTTCGCTCTTCAAAAACCCCCATGACTTACAGTTTGTTTTCTCTCTCCATACCATCAATTTGTATTCCTGCCTTCTGCCTTCCCTTCTTTCCTTCCTTCTTTCTTCCCTACCCTTTCCCCCCTTCTCTTTTACACAACACACACACACACACACACACACACACACACACTCACACACACACACTACTTTCCCATTCAAGGTAGTCTTTGTTGAGATTTGCCGCAACCAGTTACATCAGTAGTCAGAATTGAGTTTTATCTCTGTATCTTATGAACCCCAGTCCCCATTGCGGGTGTGAAAGTCATGACCCAAGGAAGCTTCTGCCTTTCTTGGTGGGAGTGTTCAAGTGCTTGGTGTCACAATACATCACCCCACGTTAGAGCTTGCCAGATGGGAAAATCCACTTACCTCTCCATCCCTGCACTGCTTTAGCATCTATTCACAGTAGTCCTGCCCCTGTTCTTAGAGCCAGAAATTAGAGAGTCCTACTATTACCTTCATAACCCCATTCCCATCAATAAGAAGCAAAATATATGATATAATATGTACTTTTGTTACTTTAGTTAGTGAGCCTACTTCCAGTTAGCCAGTGTGCATGGGGTACAGAGGGTTTTCATCAGAAACTTTTAGGCATTGAGGCAATATTTCCCAAGTACCTTTTCCCTAGTCTTACTTTGTATAGAGAGCTCTGTAAAGTATAATGGTATTTTTCATCCCCAGCCGGGGATGTCTGGATGATCAGGGTCCCAGGGTGCCCTAGTGACACCAACCAACAGTTCCATGTAGTTCAGGGTGACTTGTTGACTTCTGTACTGCATATAATAGACATATGTTCTCTTCTGCCAGCCATCTTTAGCCCAGCACAGTGTCCATGATGGTCCCGTTATTTTCAGATAAATATACTCAGCCTTGGTGGGGGTATTATTTAAATAGGTGTGGCAAATTCATATGTGTACTGCTGCTGGACCTGGGACTCTAGAAAGAATTCTAGGAGATATAAAGTAAGTATGTGAAATAGCTACAGAGAAAAGGAAAGCAGTATTTTTTTGGCTCCTAGTGTGTCCCATGGCCTGGGTTTGGGACGCACATTTTTACCTGTTTCTGTAACACATCCTCTTACATCTTCAGAAAACTTTTTTCAAGAGAGGTGTTTTGATCTTGAATTTTATATAGGTGGTATTGAAGTTCAAGGAAAAGGAAATTCCTGAGGTCAACTAATTGCACATTTTCATGTTCTTATAATTCTGTTTCTGTGGCCAGTGGTGCTACTCCGAAATTGGATATTTTACCCAAACTTGGCCATCTGAAGTACATTTGTGGGGATGGAACCCAAAATAGTCTGATTAGTTTTTTCTCTGGACATTTTTGCAAGGTGGAGTTGGGCAAGGAAAATAAAAGCTACTTTGGTGGTGACCTTGAGAAATCTGGGGCATAGGAGCCACCAGTGGCCATGTTCCCTGCCATCTTGTGGAGGAGGGAGGGCCCTGCTTTAGGAGGGTATTTTGCTGAAGATGTCACTGATTGTTGGGCAGTTGGCAAAGTCATAAAGCCTATCTGCCAACTTGACTGAAGGATCAAAACTAAGGCAAAATATTATATTTTAGCAAAACAGAATGACCTTCCATTTTTAGTTTTAACAACTCAAGCTAATAATTCTCAGCTAAAAGAAAGGGAGGGTTGAAAATCATTTGGAAGGTGTTTCCCTGCCCAAACTACCTGTGTTAAGTAGTTCTCTTTCAGAGAACTGCTATGTTGAATCACTGCTTTTGATGGAAGTATTCCAGTTCCTTTAAATATGTTGGATTGGAAAAAATAATTTAGAGTCACTGTAAATAGGAAAGTGAGTAATACCTCTTTTAAAAATCCAGTCTTTCAATATATATTTTCATGCAGGGGCAAATCAAAATTTTATCTTTTTATTTATTTACTTACTAACTTACTAATGGCTAACCTGAAGGTAGAAAATATGTAATTTTTAATGGAGCTGGTACTGAATGAAAGCCAAGAATAAGTAGCACAGCACAGTTGTTTAAAAGAGAATGGATCCCTTTGCAAAAGATAGCTTGGAAGTCTTTGAGATGATGGGACAGCTTCCAAGCCTACAATATTGTATCAGTGAGGCCACAATGTAAAAGTAGCTCAGATGCTCTTCCACACATCCAAGATGGCAATTATGGTGCCTGGAAGCTGGGTGGGAAGAGGCAGGGTGTAGTTCACCACTGCCTATTATTATCCCAAAGAAGAAGCTTAATGTGAGATTAGGACATTGAGTTAAAAGTCAGAAAATTTGGGCTATAATTAGCTTCTTTCACTGTCTTGTATAATCTTGGACAATTCACTCCACAGGCCATGGCTCTTCCAGCTCTAGAATTCACCACCATCAGGGTTGTCTTCTGGTGCAACCCCACTGATGCAGCTGGTTACGCCTTTGCCCAGGTCATCATAGCACAATCAGACCAATAGAAACCTTTGTTCTAGGTCCTCCAGGTGACATACATATGCTGCCTTGTTGTCTTTAAGATGGTCCCCAATTTCCATATGGGTATATCCTTAGGGTAAATATTAACAACCTTGACCCATTTTGTGTAGGAGGAGGAGGGCCCCCATGTTGTTTTTCTGTAAATGATTTGGATCATATGGTTGTTTCAAAACAGCCAACCTTTAAAACGTCTTATGAAATTAAATCTGCTGATTATCCAAATGATGTGACATTTTTATAAATAGGAAATAAACCTTTGAGCATGTGGTTAGATCCACATCTGACACAGAGATAAAAATGACACTGAGAGGTCTACTGAAGGATGTTCTATAGCTGAAAGCATGTGTCTTCCTGCTTCCCAGGTAGGAAGGGAAAAAAAATAGCCTTTGTCCTGTCCTCCACTTTAATTGAGTAGGGTGCAAGTGCTGCTGTAATTGAATGAAAAATCAGTAGTCTTGCCACTGCCATCCAGCTCAACTTAAGGAAGAACAAAAAAGACACTTATTCTAGTGGAATTAAGTGATTTGCCCCTGAGAGGCAATGTTCTCAGTCAAGCCTCCGTTTTTGATGGAAACTGTTGCTAGGGTAGAATAGCCTTTTCCCTGTTTCTCCAACTGTGTTTGGGCATAGAGGTGGCCTCTATGGAAACTGGACCTCCTTTGATAATGACACTCCTACTTCCTATGTTAAGAAACATGGGTAGGTCTGGCAAAGCCATAATTTATCCAATCTCTTTGGCTCTTCAACAGAAAACATACTAGAAAAAGCTTCACGGGAGTTTGGACATACATCAGTTTAATTATGTATAAACGCTGAATTGGAGGAGCTGGAGTGTGAGTCCACTGAAAGAAGGACTTGTATTATGCCCCTCTCAATCAGATCGGATTCTACTCATTTCTATTCATGAACTCCCTCAAAGTCCCATCATACGGGAACTTGACAAGAAGTTGAGAGAAGAAAGCTTTAGTGTCTTCATGTCATGCCAGGCAACCTCAGCAATTAGTGAGGAAACTGTTCCTTTATATGAAGCAGGACTAGAAGGACTTGGAGGATTTTTATTTCCCTAAACCTATGGTGAATCCAAGTTACTAGAACCTCGTCAGAATGAGATGTTCACATCTGAAGGTCTCGGGCAAGGCAGAGGGAGCTCCAGGTAGATCCTGAACTATGGACCTTAGACTTGACTGTGCAGCAAAGGTACAGCCACCTGGCATGTGACCCAATGGGCATCCGGACTAGTGATGTTCAGTGGTGAGGAAGTGTTATCTGTATATAGAGCTTCCGTTATGTGCCCTCTGTAAAAGACACATATAAGGAGAGAAATTTGAAATGATGCAATTTATTTTCAGTCACAATCAACGTTTGTGTGAGATAAGACATATGAGTTCATTTTTTTCCCCACTTGGTCTAAATTCTCATGTGTTCCTAGCTTCTTTCTGCATTGGTGTGATGCTAGTACATACAACTTTTTGCCCTTATTTCTCTGATAGTGCTCTGAAATATTAGATATATACTTAATCTTTTGCTCAGAGGTAACTTTAAAACACACACACACACACACCCACACACATACACACACACACCCTCCTGCAATCTCTAATAAATCTGAAAGAAAAAAATGGGCTTTGTTGGGACTTAAGAGATACCTCAGTTTTCAACATAGAGTCTTTTTCAAGAAGTTTAAGGAATAATTCTGCCCTTTTAAAATTTTCTCTTTATGAGTGGACTTTAGAAGCATAAGGATAACACAACTACATTTATTTTGCAACATAGACATTGGCTGTCTCTAACCAGCATATCTTCCCTACATCTGAGCTGTTATTTTTTTTTTTCTCTGTTATTGGATAGAAAGTTCCCCTAATGACCCAGGCATTGCCGAACTTTTGCATGAGACACTAGCCTGGGAATTGAGGAGATTGTAGGAGATGTTACAACCATTCTCGGACTGTTCCTCTTCTATAAAATAAGGAGAAAAATCACCTGGGAAATGATTGAATCAGACAACAGAACCATACCTTAAATCTACTGCATTGGAATATCAGAGAGGTCAATAGTCTGTATTTTAAAATTTTTTCCAGCAAGTGGTTGAGGATGATTAGATCAGTTACTTTTAAGGATCTTTTCCAGCTAGATCATACTAAGGTTCAAGGTCATACTTATTCTCTTCAGTGTGGGAAAGGACCTACCGAGAACTCAAAAAGTATTCCCCTTCTCAACCAAGGATTGTGGATTAGGAGCCTTGAAGGGCTGCCCTTGTCTAGAATGTTCCAGAGTGATCACCAAAGCCTTCCTACTGATGAGCATTTGTTTCTTCACCTCCATAATCCCTTTTGACATGAGTAAATAATGAGTTTGATGATTTCTACATATAACATGTAACCTCAGCTCACGTGAAATATCCATGGGAGTTCTAGTCAGTCTTCTGTGATTCCCTTTACATAGTGGGAGCCTGTTTCTCTCTTTTGAAAACATTTTCATATATTTCCTATGTCCTGTTTTCATTGTCTCTGGATACGTGCTCGGATGCATCCATGCTTGAAATGTATTTGATAAATTAGTAAAAATCATCAGCATATACAACTGAATCATTATTTGAGTAATTTTTATAGTCATATTGTAAAAGGAAGACAACAGGTTTATCTTTTGGATCTTGTGGAATTATTTTGTTCCTGAAAAACCTTTGGAGAATAAATTACTGTATCACATGAAGAAAATTAGTTCTCCCTGGGCATGAGAGCACCATTTAGCATGGCTGCAAGAGATGATTTTCTGATTGGTATCTTGTTTTCCTTCATGGGAGCCTGTTTACAGCACCCACTTGTGGATCGGTCCCTGGATATGCAGATACGTGTCACCCACAATGTTTCCAGAATCTCTTGCCACTAACAAAATTAACCTCCTTCAAGGAACTGATACCACCAGGCTTAAGTTTTGTTGCTGGAAATACAACCACCTCAACATCTTTTGCTGTCCAGAATTTTACTCTGAAAACAATTAGAGCATGATGGGCTATGTGTTTGACAGTCCAAATTGAGCTACAAATGACCTGACTGTGCTTCAACTAAGCACAGGGCAGCTTAGGAATGTATTAAGTTGAGTAATCATCTCATGTGTTTTTCCCCTGGGTTCAGTGACATCTACAAAGTTCATTTTTTAAAGAAGTTTTTCTCTTTACAAATTTAAACTCAAGGGAAATAGGATCCATATGTTCCTGATTCATTTGCACTAACTCATCAAAACGTTCTTTTCTTTATAAGTTATTGGATGTCTACAGAGGATTTTGACTGCTTTTTTATAAGTTCTTTTAAGCCTTTCTGTCTAGAGGCAGGAAGTGGCCATTTGCCAGCAGGGAATGAGCCCCCCCCAAATAGTCACGTTCTGTTCAGGAGGCAAAGGAAAAAGAAAATTCATATTCCCTACTTTCTAAGTACAGTCAGCAAATGGTTTTCTTTAGAGGGCAGGGATAAATGTATACTCTGGAATGTATTAGTAGATTTATGGAAGATGTAATTAAAGAGATTCCATAAGGGAGCTGCAGCAGGAATGGAATTTAAGTTGCCCCTTCACCAATACCTTACCTGTGAATCTCTTAGAGCAGTTGGTTTACCCAGCAGCATAGAGCCTTGAACTAAGGGAAATGAGAAACATTTATAATGTGCATAGCAGAGGTTATAGGGGTGTGTTTTACAGACAGAGATTGATTTATTCAAACTCTGTTCTACACCACATTTTGTACTTCTACTACTGAATTCAACAGAGCTACTGTTGAGGATCAGAAATCATGGGACATACTGCTCCATGACAAATGAAATCAAACGTCTCATTGGCCTATCCTATGGAGATATTGAGTGCTTCCTTTGGGTCAGTGCCTCACTTGGATGACGTCACTTAATTAATATGATAATCCCATGCAGTAGTCATTGTAATCATTCCCGTTTTATGAGTAAGGACAATGAGACTTAGAAATATTAAGTAAATGAAGTTTTAAAGACCACACAGCAAATAAATGGCAGAATTGGAACTTTAACTCAGGATTCCAAGTTCATAATCATGATCTTCAAAAGTGACCTGTATCTATACCCTAATAATGCAAATAGACTACTATATCAGAGATATCTTTCCAGTGCTTACAAATCACATGATAGCCTAATTCCAATTTCTTCGGCCCTGATTCCATTGTATCTTCTATGCTGTTGCTCCCGTGACTTATGTAGAGTTGCTTGTTAATTTTTCTGTGAAACCAAGGTATTTATGAATCCAAGTTTGGATTTTCTTTTGTTTTTGTTTCCTTGACCCCAGAAGAGCGTCAGGCCCAAAGTCATCACAAGTTGGATGAGAGAGTTAACAGATCGGACTTTTATTAGCTGACGTGCATGGCTTATAGTCTCCTAAGGCTTCCATGTGATTACAGTTAGAGATGAACAACCTGTTGGTTCAGATCAACCATTTTTGAACCCTGGATATTGCCATGGACTAATTTGCTAACTCTTACCAAATGATAAACAAGTTTAGGAACATTTGAAATCTCCCTGAGGGTCGGTAAGCCCTGATATGGCTCTAGTTCTTAGGGATCCCTGTCTTTGCTTGGAGCACATGCTTCTTGAGATGACAGATTCCTTTACTTACTCCTATCATGTATGTTCAAATATTGCATCTCCAATGAATTCTTTCCTCCCTTCTCCGTGTAGACATGTAAGTCTCACTGCTTCCAGTGTGGTGTGGATGTACCTATTAGCTTTCCCACTGACTCAAGCAAGGACAGGGAATGTGTAATTTCACTCAGGGGTGTGTGTTTAATTCACAGGGCCAGGAAAATATCTTTAAGAAGAAGGTATTGACTAAATTAATGTTTGACATTGTTGGAGCTGAGCATGCATGAAACCAGTACATCTGTCTCTTACAGACCATTTTGGTGTCAAATGTTAAACATGCTAAATAGGTCATTATCTGTATTTCAGTAGATTTCAAATTAAGATTCAAGCCCTAAGCTCCATCCCCAACCCCAAATAAATGCAGGGACTAGGAACCAACCTTAGCCTGCAGAGCTCCAGCCAGGTCCTAGATGTGACCCAGGACTGGGGGAGATTCTACCATACTCCTTCCTCTGTGTATGGATGGACGGCAGTATGTTGGGGTTAGGCAGCTGTCAGGTAATTTATTCTGGGAAAATTTATTCTGGAAAATTTATTCTGGGAACAAACTAGAGACAGTGAATATTCCTAGAAGTTCATCTTGCCTGAAGGTCATCTTACCTGTTGATCTATGGCTGGTCTGTATAATGCTTAGCTTCTGCCTACCTGACATTTTCTTTCCTTGAAGAGGCTCCTGTAGTTTTAAACATAAGGTAGACTTGGTCTTTAAGTAACCACATTATTTTTTTTTCTTCAAATCAATCTACCTTTATATACTTATTTTTAAAGATTTATTTATTTATTTTAGAGAGAGAGGAAACGCAAGCGGGGGAGGGGCAGAGAGAGGAAAAGAGAAATAATCCTCAGACAGACTCCCCGCTGGATCCCAGGACCCTGAGATCATGACTTGAGGTGAAATCAAGAGTTGGACAGCTAACCAACTGAGTCACCAAGGCACCCCTCAATCTATGTTTAAATTATTTTGTTTTAATTTCCCTGATGACATCAATATTGCCATTTCCTCTTCTAAAGTCTGAGACTAACATTTTTAAAAAGTTTTGTATTTCCGCACATAATCCCTTTCAGAAAGGAAAGGATGTTCTTCAGAGAAATTTGGTCATGTGGATTCATGTGCAATTCTTTCAAGAGCATCTCAATCTTGATTAATTTATTTAATACGTAATCAATAGTTGGTATGTCTCAGCACTGTTGATACAAAGATGGTCAATGGATAGTTCTCTTCCTTACACTCTGTTGGAAGAAACAAAATGCAAGGTTACCACATGATAAAGTAGTGAATGCCAGGACAAATGTTGCATAGAGCACTGTGTTCACTAGGTGGAGGAAACAGGGGAGACCCTGGGCACTTCCTGATTTTTTTTTTTTTTTTAAAGATTTTATTTTATTTATTTGAGAGAGAGACAGTGAGAGAGAGCATGAGCGAGGAGAAGGTCAGAGAGCGAAGCAGACTCCCCATGGAGCTGGGAGCCTGATGTGGGACTCGATCCCGGGACTCCAGGATCACGCCCTGAGCCAGAGGCAGTCGTCCAACCAACTGCGCCACCCAGGCGTCCCTGATTTAAATGGACAAGTACACTGGAGCCTGTAAGCTCCTCCCTGGGCTTCCTTCCCCTGGGAGTAGAATCCAAATGCCTCCCCTACAAGCTGGACACTTCACTGGTGGTCACAAAGTCTTAAGACATCTCAGGGAGTTTGTGAACTAGGGGAAAGGAAATAGTTATCTTCATTAAACTTCAGTTGCAATTTAGTACTCCCATGACAACTCTAGCCACAAACTACAGTGGTATCAGCAGTTCTTGTGACCTTGTCATCTATAAAAATCACAGATAGTTCCTGTGACACTGGAGCTGTGGAGATCACAATAACACTACTGATGCTCATTGTAATTTCAAATCATCATTAGATCGTGTCTTAAATGTGTCAGTAAAGAAACACACACATTACCATAGCACACACTGATTCCACATAATTGTTATCTCAATAAGTCATTTCCTTAATAATCTTTTGTACTTTCATTTATTTAAAATCCTGATACATATTCTAAGAAGGATCTAGAGGCTCCACTCAGCTGCTAAATGGGTCCATGACAGCCAGGAAAGGTCTCTCTGATGGCACCCATACTGTTACTCCCTTGCTTGCTACCCTCCAGTCTCACTGACCCTTTCTTTGAACCCTCCCAGCATGCTCACGCCTCAGGCCACCACGGCCTAGGTGCAGAGATGACAAACGAGTGTTTATAGCAAACAGTCTGACAGCCACATAGGCGGTATCCGTTGGCCTTCCTGCTCTCCTGTGACTCATTAGCAGAGATAAAGCAAGCTCAGTGTGACTATTTTTAAAGCATAGAAAATACAGTTTTTGAAGAATTCATTCATCCTAACAGATACACCTGAAAAATGCTAATGGAGCAGGTTGCTTAGCTGTATCTTCTCATCTGACTCAGTTGCCTTCTTTACCCAGAAAAGATGGGCAGACATTATTTGCATAATGCACATGTACAAACTATCAAAAGTCTGGACATTTATGTAGCTGGCAACAGACGTTCTTTCTATAGACACCCACGATAAAATGAGACTCTCAGGAAAACTTGTATCACACAATTCCGGGTGCCCGGAGAGCAAGCTTTATGAGGGGGAAAAAAAGGTAATGGGTTCATTGCTGCCAGAATGCAGTGTCTTGACACACCGTTTGAGATGTCTGAATCTGACATTTAATAGCTGAGATGATAGTGGCCAAATACTTCTGGAGGTCAAATTCATGCAGAGTTCCTGAAAAGGTGAGAAATCGCTGAGATCTGTAATGACAAAGCTGATGAGAAGATTGATAAAATGGTGGTGGCGACAGGAAGAGCCTCCAAAATCGCTTGCAAATGATTTATCCCCATGACAGCAAAGCCAGCCGACAATAGTGGAGCGCTAATTAAATACCAACCACTGGGAAAATACCGTAAATTTCTTTCAGCTCCGTGTTGGCAATTTCGTACTTCTAAGCAGAGACCAAGATATGTTCCAATATTCCTCTTTTTTAGACCTAAGTGCTATGTGCTCCCATTCCTTTTCTCCTTTTCCTCCATCTCTAGCATGTTTGATTTGAAAACAAAATGAAACAAAAGACGAGGGAAGAAGAAAACAGAGAAGGGACCGGAAGCAAGAGAAAGGATAGTTGGCAGGAGGAAAGAAGCTTCTAGGTGTTCTCATAACATTGTGTGAGAAATATATCCATCCCTTTCTACTTTGTGGCTAATTAGGATAATGTAATAGCTACCATTTATTAAGAACCTATCACAAGCTTGGCACTGAAGTGCTTTATATGGAATAAGAGTTAGCATTTATTATTTACCATGTGCCAGACATTGTGCTAAGTAAGTGTAATCCTCACCACTACCCTGTCAGAGTGTGGGGATTTTCCCCCCATTTTTTTTTTTAATAAGGAAACTGAGGCAGATAGAAAGTTATTTGAAATATGTTTTGAAATATGTTGTCTCGTTTTTGTATGAGGTTTTCCATGAAACGATTTTTGAAAGGCCTTTCATGTGGAAGCAGTTTCTATGTATTATAGTTTGCTAAGAAATAGAATTAACACAATTTCAGGAAAAAAATTGAGTACATAAACATTGAATTCAAATTCATTCTTAGCTCTAATTTAGGAAAGAGAAAGAGATGGAGGCTTACCCCTAAAATCAGTGACGTGCCAAGTGACCTTGGTTTGAAAGGCAGTTAAAATGGGTTGGAAGAATTAAGCATTCCATACTTAGAGAAGCTTGATCTCCCTTTCTCTTCTTTCTGGTTTGCACTAGACTGGAGAGGGACACTCTTAGAGTCAGGGATTAAAGACTGTGGGGATGTGGAATAAAAATGAGGTCAATATTCACAATAGTTCCATTATCTGAACCCCTACCTAATTGCCCAGGGATGACCTGTAAAGGCCTTTGAGACAAAGTTGAGGAGAAGCCTGGAAATGTGTACAATGCATAGGAGGCCATTCTGTTGGAGTTAGGTGAAGTGATAATTCAGAAAGAAGCATCCCAATCCAGTACAAAAAAAAAAAAAAAAAAAAAAGAGATTTCATTTATTTATTTGTCAGAGACAGAGACAGCAAACAAGCAAGGGGAACAACATATAAAATGAGGAGCATGTTCTCCCTTGAGTAAGGAGCCCAATGCGGGACTCGAGCCCAGGACCCTGGGATCATGACCTGAGGTAAATGCAGATGCTTAATTGACTAAGCCACCTAGGCATCCCCCAGTCCATTCTATCAATTGAAATGAGGACTGAAAAAAGCTTACAATGGTAGAATGATTAGTGACATAGAGGTGAATGTGGCTTTAAATAGCTCATCGGATAGGAATGATCTATTTTGTCAGTTAACATAGATTACGTTTAGTGGTATAAAGAAGTTTTATGTGTAAAACCCAAAGTGGGGAAGGGGGTAAATCAAGTCCCATATGAATCTCGGGAGAGGAACCTATCTTGTAATTTTATGAAGTGTTTAGATTGGAGGAAATATCCACAGAAAGTAGGCATGGTGTTTCCAACATGTTAGAGTGATACTTTCTGGAGTGTGCCAAAGTGCCCACGGTCTGAAGTTAATATGATAATAACTGCATGAGCAAACTATTTATCCCCTTTTGTCTTTTTTGGCACCCAGGCTGATAACAGTAACAATGCCTAGCAGCGTCCTGTGTGCCAAGGCAAATTAACCTAAATGTCTTCCCTATTCCTAAGATTTAAGGTAACTTGGGAATATCAAGATTTCCCTCTCATGAGAAAGACCCCCAGTTTCCATGACAGTTGAGACTGTGCAAAGTGAGAACAGATTCAACAGAGGAACTGAAAGGTCTCATTGGGCCTACCACATTCTACATCTCTCTATGGCACTTTTGGAAATCAGGTGGTCACCTCCCACATTACATACCCTTAAAAAAACTTAAGACATGTGTTCAAAAAAAAAATCAAACCAGGGCTTAGATAATGTCTGATCAAAGTTCTTTCTTTTTGGTTTCTTGAATTGAATACCCTGGCCTGGATCTTAACAATATCCATTTTCCTGTCTTGGCCTAGCTCTTGATGATGGCATTGGAAGACTTGCCATGGGCCAAACATAGATCTCATTGGAGTTCATCGTGCTGAAGCCACAGCCCCCAAATTCAGACAGCCTTTCCTTCTGTTCCTCATCAGATACATTTAATAGCAAGTGGGTGTATAAACCACAGGGAAGGGACAGTAAGAACAAATATATAATTAGACATGTTTCCCAGCTGTGTGCTTTGTAGATAGGCCTGTGGATTTTTCTCCTGGGTGACTTGCCCTAATTGCATGAGCAGCTTCCCCCAGCAGAGAACAGGGCTGAATTTGATCCACAAACTTGAAGTTTGAGGTGAGGAATTGTGCATCTGCAAGAACAGTTATAACTATAATTAAGAGTGGGTCGTTTTCATTTCTTCTTCTTTTTTTTTTTTTCAGTTTGCTTCTTGTTTCTCAGTGAGCATCGCAGGGATTTCCATTAATAATATAGACATTCTGGAGATGTAGAATTAGGAACTGGTTGACTGTAGTTAATTAGCATATTATTGTATTCCCATAAATTCTGTCTGGGACTGCTGTGAGTAGATTTGCAGCTGCTAGGAAGAAATAAAATATATAGCCCTTTACAATGAAGTTGTTTTAAGCTTGAAGCTTTTTGTCTTAGTGACTTTGGAGCTGGGTAAGTATTAACCTGAGGATTTTATTTTGGAGAAAGCTAAAGTAATGGGCCCAAGAATTTCTGGTAAATTTCTATAAACTGCCATTGGAGCTAGAGGACAGAAAATTTTGAATTGTATAAAACTGAGAATGACTGTAGGACACACATTCCTTTCTGCTACTTCTTGGGTAGTCCATCCATATCATTACATTCTCCAAACAAATCAAAATTATTGATGAAAAACCAACAGTATACATAATTAGGATATGCTAATTGCAGGATTTTAAAGAAACTAACAAAGCTCAAAATAAACAGCATTCTCATTTTACAAACAGTGATAACAATGATTAAATGGAGATTTTCTTTGGAGTGCTATCTACACTGAATTTTAAGTGAAGGTAGAAGGAGCCAAGTAATTTTCCATGCAATTCATTAAGTATGGTTTTATTTGGTAATGGCTTTGGGCCATGGGCCCCTTAGTGTAAAAAAAATGGAGGTCAGAGGGCTTACCAACTCAAGGCCTTTGGCAAGTTGCTGAAGGTCTCTGAGTACTAGTCTGTTGAGGAAGTGATCATCTGGGGAAGTACTCATCTGGGAGGAAGATTATGTGCAACTGACAAGGGGGCTGAGAAGGGCCAGGACTCGGGTGAGGCAAGCAGGGTGTTTAAGATGTGCCATTTAAGGAGCAACTTTCAGGTACCAACTCTGCAACTGGGTGATTCAGAGGGTGAACAACTCCTTAAATTCTACACCCTAAGTGCCTCCCTCATCTCACTCTATTCCTGATACTCTTAAAGAGATGGTATGCAGAAAACCCTGTCACAGTGCCTGGATCATATTGAGGCTTAAAAAGTGTTCTCCCATTTATCCTGTGTGCCTTATGAGGTCTCTTTTGAGAAGCACCGAAGGGACAGCATGTGAGTGTGCTTGTGACATGCTATGCAAGTGTATATATGATGTATATATACAATAGATATTCTAG
Source organism: Neogale vison (assembly GCF_020171115.1). Taxonomy (NCBI): domain Eukaryota; kingdom Metazoa; phylum Chordata; class Mammalia; order Carnivora; family Mustelidae; genus Neogale; species Neogale vison. The sequence continues at coordinate 40,717,681 of NC_058098.1, forward strand.
TTGGTGAGAGAGTTTAAATGAGACAATGCATTTTTTAAAAAGATTTTATTTATTTATTTGACAGAGATCACAAGTAGGCAGAGAGGCAGGCAGAGTGAAAGGAAGGAAAGCAGGTTCCCTGGTGAGCAGAGAGTCCGATGTGGGGCTCGATCCCAGGACCCTGGGACCATGACTTGAGCAGAAGGCAGAGGCTTTAACCCACTGAGCCACCCAGGTGCCCCGAGATAATGCATTTTATTTTTTTATTTTTAAAATTTATTTATTTGACAGATAGAGATCACAAGCAGGTAGAGAGGCAGGCAGAGAGAGGGGGGGGGCGGGAAGTAGGCTCTCGCTGAGCAAAGAGCCTGACGTGGGGCTCGATCCCAAGACCCTGGGATCATGACCTGAGCCAAAGGCAAAGGCTTTAACCCACTGAGCCACCCAGGCGCCCCAAGAGATAATGCATTTAAATTAACGTGTTGAGGATAATTGATTTCTAAAGATATTTATTTATTTATTTAAGAGAGCAAGAGGGAGAGAGGAGCAGAGGGAGGGCAAAGGAGAGAGGAGAAAGAGAATCTCAAGCTGACTCCCCACTGAGTATGGAGCCCAATATGGGGCTGGATCTAAGGACCATGAGGTCATGAACTGAGTTGAATCCAAGAGTCGATCGCTTAACCCATTGAGTCATATGGGTGCCCTGAGGATAACTCTTTATGGTAGATTTAGAATTATTTCTGAGTAGAAATTAAGGATGAACTCAGTAGGGATTCTCTTGCTTTGTTTAATTCATCAGCAAGCCTAGCACCATGAGCTTATAATCACTTTGTGCCAGAAAATAGGTATGATTGGGGAAAAAACAATCAGGACTGAACATAGTTCTTGACTCGAATAGTGTAGTCTGTGTGCTGGCGACTGGTGTTAGCTAACTGCTAGATGGAGGGGAGATATTCAGACAGTCACAGTTGATCCTGGGGAAGGTGGGTGAGCAGGTGATTGACAGGACTACATTCTTACCACCCAAACATAGATTCATCTGGATGAGAGTCATAATAAAAATCAACCATCTATGGCAATCTCTGGGTTGGCCTTAAGCACTCTTTGAAGGATTATTAAAGAGCTGCCTAACTTCATATGAATTAAAAGCTAAATTTATTCAGAGCGAAGAAAGATTTTTGCTGAGGATAGGACATTGCCTAGTGTTTCATCACAAGAGTGGTGGCAGATAATTTGGGTCAGGTTCAAACACAATGTACTTTTCAAAAAGTAGATCTGCAAGGAAAAGCTGAATTCCTAGAGTCATCTTAGTTTTGGCAATTTAATTTTTTTTTTTTTAAAGATTTTATTGATTTATTTGACAGAGAGAGATCACAAGTAGGCAGAGAGGCAGGCAGAGAGAGAGAGGAGGAAGCAGGCTCCCCGCTGAGCAGAGAGCCCGATGCGGGACTCGATCCCAAGACTCTGAGATCAGGGCCTGTGCCGAAGGCAGCGGCTTAACCCACTGAGCCACCCAGGCGCCCCAGCAATTTAATTTTTTATTCTGAACTTGCAGTCAAGTTCAGTGGCTCAAGGATGCTGTTGGAAGAGACATGTCTGGGTCAGACAAACGGTGGATTTGGGGCACATTTGGCTGTTTTCTTCCTTTGTGCAGGCAGAGTTGTTTTCTCACTGCGTTTCTGTGTACCAGCAGGAAAGAAAGCTGTGCACACATTTGTGTCTGTGTTATTCAGAACTCATCCCAGGCTGTGCTGCTGTCGTTAGCACATTGGAAAAGCAGGGAGCTTTTGATGAGTCACTAATAACTGGTTTCTTGGGACTGCTTGCTTACCATATACAAGCAAAGTGAGATTTCTTCTGTGGTTTAGAATTGATTGAAGAGTGAAAACCTGCTCATGTCTCTGTAAGGTACCATGGGTAAGAGTTATCTTCATTCTTTCTCCATGGAGAGGTGGTTTCCATATGTGATGAATGGATAGATGATAGATAGATAACATTGAAACTCTAGAACAATAGTAGCTAACATGTACTGAGCACTTGTGATGTGCCAAGCCCTATTCCAGGCTCTTTATCCCAGCATTTTGCAGATCTAGAAACTGACGCATGGCTAAGTAACAAGCTCAAGCTAGTTAGTATCACTTCAGGATATTCTGAAACCAGCAGCCTTAGCCTAGGCTCACACTCCTCCTGTTCCACTAACTTTGAAATCCTCTGCATGTGTGCGCATGCATGTTTGCTTTTGAAGAACATTGAAAGATTCTACCTTGAATAGAAGGTGTTTGTATTGAGGCCATTCCTTTCTTTATTGAGTATATAAGGTGAGAGCAGCAGAGAGAAAAAATTGCCCGGTTTTCCTGACTCTCAGATTTGATGCTTCTGCCTGGGCAAGATTTGTAAATCAGGTCTCTGAAACTCCAGCCTTTCCAGGGACCCAGACAGGCCTGTGTGAGAGAAGTAGGCTGTCTCCACTGAACTTCAAGAGTCCCTTTGACTTGGTTCCAAATACTAACCGCCTTAAAGGATTAGCCAAGGTGACCTCACTAATTTTTCTGAAGAAGACAGATAATTGAGATTTTTTAAAAATCAATTTTAAAAATATTAAAAATTAATTTTAAAAACTTAAAAAAAAAAAAAACCACAAACACAAACCAATCCAAACATATCTATGGGCCAGATATGGTTCATGGGCTATCATTCTAAGATAATCCCTGTTTTGGGTGAATAATGGGTCAGTTACAACAGATTTTTGTTTCTTGTTCTTCATTTAAGGAGGAAGGGGAATTATCACCTATGGGAAATCCCAGGACAGGGATTTGTCTAATAGAAGGACATATTTACTCTCTAGTGCTCAGCTATAGCTCTGCATACTTTCTACTGAAGGTGGGTTCTCTCTTTTCACTGTATAATATGGTAGGCACTAGTTACAAATGACTACTTAAGTTAAAATTAATTCAGTAAAACGAATAGTCCAATTACTCATTTTTACCAATCACATTTCAGCCAATCAATAACCTCATGTGGCTACTGGCTACCATATTGGACAGAGTAGAATAAGAACATTTCCATCATTGCAGAAAGTTCTATTGAACACTCTTCTCCAGATTCTTAGACTGGCGGCTCGGGCTATGTTGAGACTAAGCAATGTAAGAGGATACTCACATGAAAAAACTTGCGTAAAAGTGAGTAGCAAGAAAAATTTCTTTCTCAGAAATTTCTTTCCTGGCTTAATTACCTATATGATTGGAATTCTCACCATAGGAATACTGCCTTGAATGGTGATATAATAATTTTCCTGGGATGCAGTGCTTGTCAGTGCCATCAAGTCATTGCAGTGATACTTACATTGAAGTGATCTGAGGATATTTTTTAAAATTTAAGTATTTGGGTTCTACTTTATAGCTACTTTGCCAGTACTTACAGAGAGTTGGGCTTAGCCATATTTGATCCTTAGGATGTCCCTCTTTGATTCAGACAGAGTCCTTTGGGTTAGCACTACTTCATTAGTGCAAATCAAGTTTGCCAGTCTGTTCCTGCCTTGGGAATAAGGTAGTCCCTTCCTTATCCACAGGGAATATGTTCCAAAACCCCCAGGGGATGCTTGAAACAGCAGATATTGCCAAACCCTATAAATACTATACTTTTCCTCACACAAACATGCATACCTCTGATAAAGTTTAATTTTTGAATTAAGCACAGTAAGAGATTAACAACTATAATAAATAAAACAATTATAATAATATATGAAATGAAATATATATAATAATATATGAAATGAAATTTATGTGAATGTTTTCTTTCTCAAAATATTTTATACTGTACTTACCCTTCTTCTTGTGATGATACCTATGTGATGAGATGAAGTGAGGTGAATGACATAGGCATTGTGATGTGGTGTTGGACTACTAATGACCTTCTGATGATACATCAGGAGGATCATCTATTTCTTGACCATGGTTGACTGCAGATAACTGAAACTGCAGCAAAACTATGGATAAGAGGGACCACTGTACTCAGAGGCCTCAGTCATAATCAAATGATTTCTTGACTACAGTCTGCTTATATTTATTTGAACTTCTGCACCACAAAATTCCTTGGTGGCCATTTATGTTGTTACCTTAGTAGAGCGAATTCCAGAAAATCTAACAGTATTGATCTACCTCAATAGAAAGAGAGTTTGTTTGTTTGTTTGTTTTCCCAAGAATGATAGATCTTTCATTCACATTTAATAGTCAGGTTTTCTGCTGCTCACAACTCTTTGGAGATCCCTTAAAGTTAACTCTGCCCTTTGAATTTCTAATGCCGCTGGGACATGCTTTACATTGAAACCACAGGTGCTGGATAGGAAATAGCTGTTAATGGAGCACAATTGGAAAAGGGTCTATCTCCAACCATGGACCTCAATGTGTACTTCCCAGTCCCTTCCAGGATGCCACAGGTCTCTTAAAAATGGGATCTGGGGAGATCTGTTTAACCTCCCAGTGTTCAAGATGCTGGGTTACCTTAACATGGTTTGGGTATCAGGTGGTCTTATCACTCTGCACCCGGAAAAGAACATCGTTTAGAAAAAAAAAGACTCCAGATAAGGACACATCAGGTGACAGGCTACAGGTACTGAGAGGGACCAGGCAGCAGTAGACAAGAGAAACCTAGACAGAAAAGTTGGTGAGTGCAGCTAGGAGCATACTGAAGTTGACTCTTTTTTTTTTTTTTTTTAATTTTTTATTTTTTATAAACATATAATATATTTTTATCCCCAGGGGTACAGGTCTGTGAATCGCCAGGTTTACACATTTCATAGCACTCACCATAGCACATACCCTCCCCAATGTCCATAACCCCACCCCCCTTCTCCCAACCCCCCTCTCCACAGCAGCCCTCAGTTTGTTTTATGAGATTAAGAGTCACTTATGGTTTGTCTCCCTCCCAATCCCATCTTGTTTCATCTATTCTTCTCCTACCCCCTTAACCCCCCCCCCATGTTGTATCTCCACTTCCTCATATCAGGGAGATCATATGATAGTTGTCTTTCTCTGCTTGACTTATTTCGCCAAGCATGATACTGCTTGGCGTCATCGCAAATGGCAAGATTTCATTTCTTTTGATGGCTGCATAGTATGCCATTGTGTATATATACCACATCTTCTTTATCCGTTCATCTGTGGATGGACATTTAGGTTCTTTCCATAGTTTGGCTATTATAGACATTGCTGCTATAAACATTCGGGTGCACGTGCCCCTTTGGATCACTACGTTTGTATCTTTAGGGTAAATTCCCAGTAGTGCAATTGCTGGGTCATAGGGTAGTTCTATTTTCAACATTTTGAGGAACCTCCATGCTGTTTTCCAGAGTGGTTGCACCAGCTTGCATTCCCACCAACAGTGTAGCATCTGTCATTTCCTGACTTGTTAATTTTAGCCATTCTGACTGGTGTGAGGTGATATCTCATTGTAGTTTTGATTTGTATTTCCCTGATGCCGAGTGATGTGGAGCACTTTTTCATGTGTCTGTTGGCCATCTGGATGTCTTCTTTGCAGAAATGTCTGTTCATGTCTTCTGCCCATTTCTTGATTGGATTATTTGTTCTTTGGGTGTTGAGTTTGCTAAGTTCTTTATAGATTTTGGACACTAGTCCTTTATCTGATATGTCGTTTGCAAATATCTTCTCCCATTCTGTCAGTTGTCTTTTGGTTTTGTTAACTGTTTCCTTTGATGTGCAAAAGCTTTTGATCTTGATGAAATCCCAATAGTTTATTTTTGTCCTTGCTTCCCTTGCCTTTGGCGATGTTCCTAGGAAGATGTTGCTGTGGCTGAGGTCGAAGAGGTTGCTGCCTGTGTTCTCCTCAAGTATTTTGATGGATTCCTTTCTCACATTGAGGTCCTTTATCCATTTTGAGCCTATTTTCATGTGTGGTGTAAGGAAATGGTCCAATTTCATTTTTCTGCATATGGCTGCCCAACTTTCCCAACACCATTTGTTGAAGAGGCTGTCTTTTTCCCATTGGACATTCTGTCCTGCTTTGTCAAAGATTAGTTGACCATAGAGTTGAGGGTCTATTTCTGGGCTCTCTATTCTGTTCCATTGATCTATGTGGTGCTCGCTTCGGCAGCACATATACTAAAATTGATCTATGTGTCTGTTTTTGTGCCAGTGCCATGCTGTCTTGATGGTGACAGCTTTGTAATAGAGCTTGAAGTCCGGAATTGTGATGCCACCAACTTTGGCTTTCTTTTTCAATATTCCTTTAGCTATTTGAGGTCTTTTCTGGTTCCATATAAATTTTAGGATTATTTGTTCCATTTCTTTGAAAAAAATGGATGGTACTTTGATAGGAATTGCATTAAATGTGTAGATTGCTTTAGGTAGCATAGACATTTTCACAATATTTATTCTTCCAATCCAGGAGCATGGAACATTTTTCCATTTCGTTGTGTCTTCCTCAAATTCTTTCATGAGTACTTTATAGTTTTCTGAGTATAGATTCTTAGCCTCTTTGACTAGGTTTATTCCTAGTTATCTTATGGTTTTGGGTGCAAATGTAAATGGGATTGACTCCTTAATTTCTCTTTCTTCTGTCTTGTTGTTGGTATAGAGAAATGCAACTGATTTCTGTGCATTGATTTTATATCCTGACACTTTACTGAAATCCTGTACAAGTTCTAGCAGATTTGGAGTTGAGTCTTTTGGGTTTTCCACATATAATATCATATCATCTGCGAAGAGTGATATTTGACTACTTCTTTGCTGATTTGGATGCCTTTAATTTCCTTTTGTTGTCTGATTGCTGAGGCTAGGACATCTAGTACTATCTTGAATAGCAGTAGTGATAATGGACATCCCTGCCATGTTTCTGACCTTAGCGGAAAAGCTTTCAGTTTTTCTCCATTGAGAATGATATTTGCGGTGGGTTTTTCATAGATGGCTTTGATAATATTGAAGTATGTGCCCTCTATCCCTACACTTTGAAGAGTTTTGATCAGAAAAGGATGCTATACTTTGTCAAATGCTTTTTCAGCATCTATTGGGAGTATCATATGGTTCTTGTTCTTTCTTTTATTGATGTGTTGTATCACATTGATTGATTTGCAGATGTTGAACCAACCTTGCAGCCCTGGAATAAATCCCACTTGGTCGTGATGAATAATCCTTTTAATGTACTGTTGAATCCTATTGGCTAGTATTTTGGTGAGAATTTTCACGTCTGTGTTCATCAAGGATATTGGTCTGTAGTTCTCTTTGATGGGATCCTTGTCTGGTTTTGGGATCAAGGTGATGCTGGCCTCATAAAATGAGTTTGGAAGTTTTCCTTCGATTTCTATTTTTTGGAACAGTTTCAGGAGAATAGGAATTAGTTCTTCTTTAAATGTTTGGTAAAATTCCTCCGAGAAGCTGTCTGGCCCTGGACTTTTGTTTGTTTGGAGATTTTTGATGACTGTTTCAAGTTCCTTACTGCTGAAGTTGACTCTTAACGGCCTGGCCTGTGACACCAGGGAAGGATCATGTGTAGGTCTCATTGATGATGACAAGATAACCAATAGCCCCTATAAAATCACATCAATTTCCTGATAAGTTGACTCAAAGCAGGCCCATAACACCATCAGTAGTTTTGTTTGTTTGTTTGCTTTTTTACCATCAGTAGTTTTCACTTGCTATAACGCCTCCCAAACTTTGTTGCACATTAAAAAAACCTGGGGAATTCTAAAAATCCCAGATGCTCAGGTTGTCCCATACCAACTAAATCAGAACGCTTAGGTATGGGAGCCAAGCATCAGTATTTTTAAAGATCCTCAGTGATTCCAATGTTCATCAAAGACTAGAGCCACTGATTTAACACCAAAGCATACTGGAAAATGACTGTTGTTGAGGTCTTTGGCTTGCTAACAAGGCTCAGAGCTACTAACTATGGTTCATGCCCTGTAATTCTGTTCATTTTTTTTTTTTTTTCTTTTATGGCCATCCAGTGGGCTCCCTCTGCATGCAGGACAGAATCCAAGTCTGCCCTTCCATTTGTACTCTGTTGGAAAATTGAATGCTTCTCTGGATGCAGAAAAGGCAGAACAGGACTGTTTGAGTGACTACTGTTCCTAAACCAGAGGAACTCCAGTTTCTATAATGGGGCATCCAGAGGATGCATAACTTCCTTCTGCGTGGGTATCTCCATCTGTTATTGGTCATGAGTATTCAAGGACATAATGGAGTAGTTCCCAAACATTTTGTGCAGAATTTCTTGAAGAGCCTATTTAGGATATACAAACTTCATCTTGGAGACCTTGATTCAGTGGGAAATAGTGCCGTCATAGATCGATAACATTTAACATCTGCCCTAGCTGTTTCAGTGCTGCTGAATATCTGAGAACCACTGAAGTTACTTTATTTATGAAGCATTGAGAATGATGTAGGTGTTACTACCTTTCCTGCCCCTCAATTCCTGTGCATATTCTTTTCTTTCCATCTAGTTAAGAGTTACTTATGCTCTAAGACAGAATTAACCAATTCTAGGGAGATATATAAAATAACCCCTCATCTCATAAGTCTGTGAATTAGCTATCCAAAGATATTCTTCAGTGGATGTTCTGTGCATTTCAAAGGGTCAATTCTCTGAGTCCCATTTGCCGATGAATAGCCTTGCACATAAGTACTTCAAAGAGTGGTGGAGGCTTGTTTCTTATGAACTATACAAGTTATATCATGGCTATATGACCTGGTATTTCCTCATGGCTGTCTTGAATTATGGATTATTTCCTCATCTTTTGGGTCTTTCCTTGTCTGTATTCACCAAAGTAGTTGAACTATGCTCTGACTTTGCGTCATCTCATAGAATTATGGGCAGGTTGTGCTCACAACTCCAACAGATAGGTCTGGTCTCAGATATATTCCTGTATGTTTTTTCTCTCTGAGACCAGAAACTGTGAGGATCTCTACTGGCCCCAGACCACTTGAGTAGAGTCAGCCACTTTGGTCATAGGTGTCTGGCATGGTACTTCCTGATACTGCCCATTTAGCTACTATGACTGCCTTGGGCTCTCTGTTCCTCCAAAAATATCTCAATGTTGGGCCATATCCAGGTGCCTCACTGTCACCGCATGAAGATGGAATATTTTGACACTGAGGAAGAAACAAACTCTCATTACCTCTTATACTTTGCCTTTAGACCATTCATGATAGTTACAATTCTATATTTGATTGGTTCTTTTCACTAGAATCCCCCTGAGAGTCTCAGGGGGCAAGGACCATGTGTGTGATTGCCATTTTATCTCTTGCACCTAGCAGAGTTCCTATCATAGAGTAGGCAGCCAATAGCTATTAGATGAACTTGGGCCCTGGGTAGAATAATTTTCCTTAATAACAGCATCCAGTGTGGGCAAAACATCATTCCCAACAAGAAAAATGACATAGCTCAAAGAAGCAATTTCCATCATTTGCAGGCTTATGAGGTATCATGGTGTGATTCAGACCCACATGGTCCCCTATTCTTTTTTTTTTTTTCCCAATTTATTTATTTTCAGAAAAACAGTATTCATTATTTTTTCACCACACCCAGTGCTCCATGCAAGCTGTGCCCTCTATAATACCCACCACCTGGTACCCCAACCTCCCACCCCCCCCGCCACTTCAAACCCCTCAGACTGTTTTTCAGAGTCCATAGTCTCTCATGGTTCACCTCCCCTTCCAATTTACCCAAATTCCCTACTCCTCTCTAACGCCCCTTGTCCTCCATGCTATTGGTTATGCTCCACAAATGAGTGGTCCCCTATTCTTTTACAGTGATGTACCCAAAGCAATCCATTGCAGAACTGCCAACACAAATAAGATCAACCCAACTTGCATGTTCTAATTCATCTAGCATTAAAGTGTTCTTGTCATTATCAACACTAACTAACCGGTGAAACTTTGTGTGAAAACACTCTGGCAAGAAGTCAATGATAATCAACTCATATTTAAGAGCAGTTTGGGTAGGCCAATTATCCTTTTATCGTCCTTATTTGTATCATGGCCATTTAACTTCCCATTATATAAATCTAAATCTCCCTTGTTTACATAGTAATCTAGATAACTATATACTACATATAGGGGGTTCAGGAGCACTCAGGGATCCCACTTGACATCTGGTTGCTGCAGGTAAGCATCACACTCAAGGAGAAGAGTACAGGTTAATGAGTTAATGAGTGATGATGGCAAGTAAAATGGACTAATGAAGAAGGAAGACTTTTTCTTTATTTACATCTTTAAAAAGGGGAAATAGAGGGATTTTTGTTTTGTTTTGTTTTGTTTTAAGAAAAGGCAAGGTCATCAATATAAACTACTCAAAGTTTAGAATGTTGGTTTTCTGTCTATCCTTAGAGTGTCTGTCCTAGAGGACAGTAGTGAGATTTCTTTCATAAGCATTTCAGAATATCAGATGCTGAAGTGGATACCAACAATAGTGTATCTTTTGGCCCTTAATCATAAACTAAGCAAAAAGAAAAAAAAAAGTATCTAATATCTTTTGGATTTTGGATTTTGTGTTTTGGACCAAAAGATATCTAACCTCACACAACAATTAGATGGCAATCCAATATAGCATATAATTTGGCACCACCAAAAATAGCAGATATATGACATAAGCCCTAAAGAGATAAGAGAAGGAAAGAAATATTTAGGGTAAATTTTTTAGGAAGGGGGCTCTAAGGAGAGAGTGAGGAAAATGGACAGAAAGAAAGATTTGCATACACAGGAGTAGAAGGGAGGCCATTAGAGTAGGAGGGGGAGCAGGGGAGTTCTGCTGAAAGAAGCAAGAATGATCAAATGTTTATAGAACAGTAATAATTCTGACTTGGCTGGTTATCACTGAGATAACCAGCCAGGTAGATTGACAGGTCTCCACTAATGGCATATGATGGTACAGAAATTGATTCTACCAACTTGACTTAGTAGGAAAAAAATACATAGTCAGAAATTAGTAAACCATATTGGAGGAGTGGGGCTATTCTTGTGGTAGTTGATGTGTGTGTGTGTGGCGGGGGCCTTCATTGATCTGGTTTTTAAAGAATGTCCTCCTCCTCCCTTACAAGTATATATACCACCCCCCCAAATCTCTGTCAAAGAAAGTTAGATAGCAAATAGAAAAGAATATTTAGTTAAGGAAACATAGGTACCTCCCAAATAATTTTTTTGTAAGCATAGTTCATTCATCCTCTGTTTCATAACATATTCACAAGCAAGTATCTTACCACATATTGGAAATCACAAAGAGATGACTTTGTGGTAATGGTTGTGGTGGGAAAATGCCAAAATATTATGTAAAATAAAACCTTTAAGGGGAAAAAATCTTACTATCTCAGCTTCCCATTCCCTTGTCTGCGCTTGAGGCTTCAAGCTGTTAAGACTGTACCAACAATTCCATGTGTTCCTCAGAGAAAATAAAATGAGCCCACTAGATATCAGTAAATATTTCTAAGTGTTTGGTTTCCATGTGTCTTAAAGTGTGAATTTTTGACTAAAGATTTTATTCAAGAAAAAGGCTCCTCATTCATTTTTCTTCAATAATATTAGTAAAGCTTAGTTAATGAGATTCAACTGTCTGTCCTACTCAGCATCATAATGCAATTGTATGAAATAAACTGAAAGGAAATTTCATTTTGCACAGCCTTAGAAAGCATCGTTGTTGAATGTTTGATGGAGAAAATTAGTTAAAAATAGGTTAAGTGTGTATGTTCACTATTTAATAGCCGGGGGTTTGGCTAAATCTACTTCCATTTTTAGACCCAACATCAGATTCCAGAGTTGTTACAGCCATTTTTCCCCCTTTATCATTTAACTAGTACCACCTCACTCTTCTTCCTCTTAACCCTCACTTTGCCCATGAGTTTCTGGGCATGAGTTTCACTTTGCCTCTGAGTTTCATTGGCTCAGAATCCTCTAAGGTCCATTACCAACATCCACAATTCTTCCCTGCAGCCTATTCACACCGTTTAGCAAATACATCTCCAGTGGTTTTCCAAAAGCAAAACCCAGGACTTGAGATCTCCAAAATATGAAATGAGGAAAGGGGTTTGAAAGCCAAATGGCACAGCTGCTCTGGAAATGCATGTTTCCATCTTGCTCTTCCCTTTTCTCCTCAGTGTCTTCTTTCTTTTTTTTTTCTCTATTATCTCCATAGTGCTTGACAAATTATATCCTTTGCTCTTTTAGTTTGCTTTTTACCTACTTAGTCCCACTAGGAAAGAAAGGATATGAATTTTGAGGGTCACCTAGGAGGCTCCATTTGTTAAGAATCAGACTTGATTTGGGCTCAGGTCATGATCACATGGGTCATGAGTTCAGTGCATTCTTCTTGGAAATCTCTCTCCCTCCCTCTCTACCCTGCCACCCTCATGCTTGCTCACTCACTCTCTCTCCGATAAATAAATAAATAAATATTTTTTAAAAAGAATTTTTGATGATTTAGCTCACTTCTGTATCTCCAGTACCTAGACTAGAGTCTGGTACACAAGAAGTATTCAATAAATATTTGGAGAATGAATAATATAGAGTAGCAGTTCTCAACTAAGGCAGTTTTGCCTTCTGGGAATGTTTGACAAAGTCTGGAGACATTTTTGATCATTGGGGTTGTAAGAAAGAGTAGTGTTTCTGGCATCCTGCATTGTACACAACAGCCCCTCACACAAAGAATTATTTGGCCCTGTCAGTGGTGCTGAGGTTGAGAAATCCTTGTGCATAGAATCCTCCAGAGTTCTGACAGGAAAGCTGGCTGCCATCTCCTCTGGGCTCCTCTGGTACATCTTCTGGACTGTGTCTTTTTCTGTGTCATCTCCTGACCAAACATTTCTGTTTGCTTTTTGTCATCTGGAAATTGAAATATCCCATTCATTTCATTTTATATCCCTTCACGGCCATTATAATGTGCTTTCCTGAAGGAGAGGCAAATGCCTGTGCTCAGCTGCCATTTTGAACTTGAAACTCTATTATGCTTATTTTGTTTAAGTGTCATATTTCCTCTGAAGCCTTCAGTATGACTCAAGCCAATACATCATTCTCTCTTCTCTGAATTCCTAGAATGTTTACCATAAATTTTGTACATTAGAGCAATGTATTAGATAGAGTGGCTCTCTAACAAAGATGGCCCTATATACAATAGCTTAGAGAAGAGGGAAGTTTATATCTCTCCAATTTAACATCGAGGTCAAAGTTAGTAGGATGGTTCTGCTCCATGTGATTATTCAGGTTCAGGCTCCCTCCTTCTTGTTATTCTCAGAATGTTGTTGTCAACCAGAAAGGAGACGTTCTGGAAGTAGACATATTTGGGTCTACTCAAAAGGGAGAGAGAGGTAGTCTTGTGAACATTTTCTACCTCACATTGTCTTGTGAGGTAGTTATGGTGAGTATGTGTACATGGGTGCATATGTATAAAATGTTAACAGCAATTTTTGGAAGGTAGGACTGCAAGTGATTTTTGATTTTCGTTTTTTTGCTCTTCTGTATTTTTGCAGTATTTTACACTGAATATATAATGCCCATAGTTGTAGGCCACTTTAGACATACTGATTTGTTAAGACTTATTATTAAATGGAAACTATATATAAAGATCTGCCAAGGGAAGTAGGGAATTGCCAAATGGAAGCTAGGTGGTATTTCTTCTAAACAAGAACAAGAAGAATAAGTCAATAACTGGAAATGTAAGCCTCCCCCTGCCAACCCCCCCCCCCCAAAAAAAGAGAACCGTACTTGGGATTTTAAGTAAATTGAAAATAAAATTACTGTCTCTTCAAATATATCCTTAAACTGTAATGTTTATGTTTATATTTCTTGCCTTCCAAAAAAATAAATCAAGAAAATCAGGTGTTTGACATTATAGAGTTAAAACTCATAGCTTGACTTATTTTTGCCTTTTGACCAATGATTTTGACATTTAGCAAATGATAGTTAAGTTTGAGAACTGGGAGAAGAAAAGAGAACACACAGTGTAAAGTGGATGAAGCAGAGTAGAAGAGAATTCAGGGAAATAAAGGCAAATTTTGTATTCAGATAGGTGTGAAGATTAGTAACAGGCAGAAGAAATTTGAGGGAGGACAGGGAAATTTATCAAGACAGAAATGAAAGGGCAACAGAAAATAAAGCATATCTTTGAAAAGGAAAAAAATAATCTGAAGTACCTAGTAATAAATCTGAGTTAATTGGACCTGAGGTTTCATTATTTACCTATTAATCACTGTATTTTGCCTTTCCTTGATCATATGCAGAATTGCCTGTTGCTCCTTTGGCAGATACGAAAGTGAAATTGAGGCTTTAGGTGGAAATATGAAAGCTCATCCCAGGGTTACAATTAAGATCCATAGGATGAAGGGACAGAAAGATTTTGGCTAAAGGTTAAGTGAGTGTTTTACAAATTAATTCTCTGAAACTATAAACATGGGATAGTTTTCTGGATTTCTTTATATTTAATGTCATAATCTAAGATTACCGTAGCATAGCTACTGAGAGACATAAATGGTGTATCTATTTTTATAAAATGCATTTTTCTTATTGAAATATTATTAACCCTTTTATTTTCATATACCTGTGGTGCTCCCTCATTTTTCATGGTTATATAATATTCCATCAACTGAAAAGTTCATTAAATATACTTCTGACAAGATTAGCCAGGTTGGATCTATGTCTATTGGTTCTATGTTTATAGGATCTATATTTATTGAAGAAAAAATTTACTTGGCACTTGTTATGGACTGAATATTTGTGTCCCTTCAAAATACATATGTTGAACTCTTAACCTCTAAGGTGATGGTATTAGGAGGTGGACTTTGATAGTTAATCAGATCATGAGATTGGACCCTTTATGAATGGTATTAGTGCCCTTATACAAGGGACTCCAGAAAGCTCTCTTTCTGTAATATGAGAATACACAAGAAGTCAGCAGGTCTGCAACCTGGTAGAAGGCTCTCAGTAGAACCCAGTCATGCTGGAATCCTAATCTTAGACTTCCAGCCCCCAGCACTGTGAAAATACCTTTCTGTTGTTTATAAGTCATTCAGTCTATGCTATATTTGTTACGGCAGCCTGAAAAAAGTAAGACAACTCTATTTACTAGTTGATTTATTTACCCCGAGATTGCTTTTAATAAAGCAAAATCTTTCTGTTTTGGTTGTTGTAGATGATTTACCTAAGTTAAAAAGTAACTTAATTTTATTTTATGAAAATTGCTAATGGATCTGTTTATCATTGATGAATTAAAATTGATTTTACTTATTGAGAATTAAAAATAGTGTTATTGCCATTTATTGGCAAAAGTGGCAAAGAGATATTCAAATGAAATCAATAACTATATTTGTTGACTATATCTAGATAGGAATATGAAAATAATCAGTGTTCTAAATAAGAAAACTAGAATATGACATATTCTATATCCCATTATATTTTGCTATTTCCAGAACTATTTTAAAGATGACATAGCTGTTAATTCTTTTTCTCTTTTTCACATTTCTCTTCTCCCCCAACTTGTTATAAAAATCTTCAAACAGAAAAAGGTTGAAAGAATAGAACAATGAACACCTGTGTAACCTCCAAGATTCAATAGCTGTTATATCCTAAGAGAATAAAAACTCCTTTTGTTGTATGAATAGATAAATGGTTAAATAGGAAAAAAAAATCCTAAAGACCTTTCCTTGATCATATGCAGAATTGCCTGCATAAGTATGTTGCTAACTCTATTTAATTAATATAATGCAACTTTTTATTTCTTCACTAAGTTATTGATATTGGTTTGATATATTGTAATATCTTTGGAGAATCACAACAAAATCTAGATTGGAGAGACTATTGACTCACGGACCTAGATCTAACACAGTGCTTCTTGTGATTGCTCTTTATCTGTTCTTTTCCTCCTTTTTTGTTAAGTCTCCCTTATATTTCTTTCTGCCACATGAATAAAATTTACCAAAAATAAGTATTTACTAAAGAATTATCAATTTAAATGAATATTGATTGCATGCAAAGATCAGTTAATTACAGTCTATAATAAGGAGTCTATTTTTGTGGTCAGTTTGCCTTGAGTTACATGGAGTATATTTCATGAATGTATATAAATAAAATCCACAAATTCCTTGGAAACAATTCACTCACCCTGAAAATAAAAGCACTGATATGTATTGAATTTGAATGGTTTTGTTGTTCTCATAGTAGGCTTGCGTAAATTTAAATTAGTATTAATTTACCAGCAAGTAACATTTTAATTAAACATTTTAAAGTAGGGAGTTCTAGGGCTGCCAGATAAAACATAGGATTTCCAGTTAAATTTAATTTCAGGTGAACAGAAAATAATTATTTTTATATAAGTATATCTTAAATATTGCATGGGATGTACTTATATTTAAATAATTTTTTGTTACTCATTTGAAATTCAAATTTAACCAGATACATCATGTATTTTTCTGTTAAATCTGGCAACTCTAACACAGCATAACTTGTAAAATGCTAGTTGTCTAGTTTTTTGGTTGATTCTGTGGTGGTTTTTTGTTTTGTTTTACTCTTATTATTAAAAGACTATGTTGCAAGTTTTAGCTACCTGTTTGATATGTTGAAAAAACAAACTTGGTACCTTCACTGAGGAAGATAGCAAAATAAAACTTTAAAAAATTACCCAACCTTATACACAATTTTAATTTTGTTCTTTGCTCTTCAATTGCAATTTGTTTCCTAAGTGCAAATTAATACCTGCTTGGTGAAATAAACAATAAGCACACCTAAAAAACAGAGAAGTCTTACAATCCAAAATTTTGCCTTATGTTAAATTTATCACCCTCCATAATCAGCGTCTTTTATGGAGAAAAAAAAAATGGCCTTGATATTGGGAAATCTTAATTTTAGTGTTCTTTATTCTTATGCTCCAGGCAAGTCTGACCCCACCTCCTACGATTCCTTGGTCTCATATGTCAATTAAAGAGGGTTAAAAGATTATTATCTATAGCTATTTCCAGAGATGAGGTTATAGGTGCCCATGATTTCAGCTTCAATTTCCTGGACAATAATCATGTGTGGATGGTACTCATGGAGCCTGCTCTTAGTCAATAAATTTTTGTTTACTTGTACAGTATTTGATGAGATTCAGACTTTTTTTTTTTTCCCGAGAACAGCTCTTCTAAATACATGAATCTAGTTCTCTCTCCCTTACAGGCTTCTTTGTTGCCTGTACAAAGGTAATACATGCCATTTTTTTTTTAATTTAAAAGTTTGTGGAGTCAAAGGGAGTATCAAAAGGGTGCAAGAGGATGGTAGGCAGGAAGGCTGATATATGTTTACCAATTTCAACCATGTTAGTTAAACTCAATATACAAATGTCATAACCAAGGATGTAGCAAAGTCACAAGAGTCAAGAATGTGTTAGAGCCTCAGCTCTATGTCTAACAGGTTTGTGACCTTGGATATATCCGTTTAATTCTCTAAGGTCTGATAATGTCTGTGCTCTAAGTATGTTGCTAACTCTAAATTCTGCTGTTCTTTGACTGGTTTTATACAACCAGGTATTTCCATGCCAATGTGCTGAAAACTCTGTTCCCAGGAGGTCTTAGGGACAATGTAGAGTCCCGTTAGTCTTATACCAGTGGTTCTCAAACTGTGGTCCTGGGAACTTCTTAGAAATGTAAATTTTCAAGCCTCACTCAGACTGATGGAATCACAAACTCTGAAACAGGGCCAGAAACTTGATTTTTAATGAGTCCTCCAGAAAATTGAGAACCACCATTTCACACTATAAAATTAAAGCACTACTTCAAAGAAAAGGATGATTTCCAGATGGTTGGGCTGAGCCTCTGACAACTCAATCTCTACCTTGACTCCATCCTCAAGGAACCCCGAAACCAAAAGCAGTGAAGCCTAGCAGGTGGTTGTGCAAGTGAGCAGACAAGGCCGGCCTCCCTCCCCCTTCCTGATGGGACATTTTCCGATCTTCTGTCTCCCGCATCTGGGGCTCCCATCCCCTCCCATCCCCCTGGATCTATTTTCAGAATAATCATTCATCTAAGTATTTCAAATAAATTTGTACTCAGTAATGAAGGATGATAAATAAAGTGGCAACCAGAAAATAAGGAAGCACCCCTTCAAAAAGCCTACTGGTAAATATCCGGCAATTATGGGGAGGCAACACAGGAGCACCTTCCAACACAGGAGCAACACAGGAGCCCCCAGAAGAGTAGGAAGGACGGGACTGAAAATGAAGCAGTAATTTGAGGCATCACCGTGAACACCAAAGGTCATGGTGTTTTATTTATTATTGCAATTACGGGAACAATAAAACTGCAACCGGCAGCGGGGGTCCATGCAGTTTTGTCAGCCTTCCATGTGACACCGTTCCCCCTCATCAGCACTTCTGGTTTCCGGAGGCTCGAGTCTAACGAGCAGCCTCAGCAAGTACACGGATTAATATATTTGCCCAAGACAGAACAGTTGAGAGCTGGCAGTTTTTGATAAAGACATGTCACCGCTGGTTTTGTTCTTTCCTGGAAGGCCTGCGAGCGGAGATGGTGAAATTCTTGTTATCACTTCCACATGGGCTGTCTTCTTGGCACAAATGAAGAGACTGGGGGGCTGCAGTCATTCGTCAACTACTGAAACAAAGAAAGGTGGATTCCATTATTCCACGGGCCCCGGGGATTGGATGTCTTCAGAAGCATTCAAGAAGAAAGAAAGCTAAATGTTAAAAGGCCTCAGTGTTGATTAAAAAGTGAGATCAAAAACAAAGCTTCGGTGCTCGTGCATTTATCACATGTATTAATTGTGCTGCTATCTTTAGTTTGCAGAATAGGATGTTACAAAGAATGCAGTGACCGTTCTGGCATGTTGAAAATGCCCATTATTAATATGGATTAAGAAACAAAGAGAAATCACCAAGCAATGAGTTATGTCCATCAGAAGGTTTGTTGATGGAGTAAAACTTATCCTTTATTCTCACTCCAACAACTTTTGAATAGTTATTTATAGGGCTGCTGTTTGGTGAATTTCCAGCTGCCCAGAGCTATAATGCGATTCTGCCCATCCTAAAATAGGCCTCTCTCTTTTTAGTATTTTTACAGAATTTGATAAAAAGAAGTCCTTGGAAGTGATCACATAACCCCTGGTTTATAATCCTTCAATGGATTCTTCAGCGCATGCTCAGCCAAGGATGCAAAATCTCACCACTGTTGATCCCTGTGACATTAACATACACTGTTCACCCCTTATCCTCTGAGTTCTGAACCCATTGCCTTCCTCTCCACATGTAGCCTACTCACAGGTTGCTCACCTACCAGGGACAGCCTTTTCACTTTCTTGGGGGAAACTGTACCCACCCTTCATATAATAGCTCATACAACTCTCATTCTAGGAAGCCCACCCCTAGATCCCAAACTGGATCATGACCCCAGTACTAGGCTCTCAAAGAATCTTGTAGCTGCGCCTTAGAATAATAAATGATTAATGTGTATCTTCCAACATAGAGGCCTTTGTTTGCTCATCACTGTATCCCTAGCACTTTGCAGCAGAGTGCCTGCCTGGCTTATCATGGACAATAAAAGCCATCAAATTTTTTGAGCAAGGAATGATACAATTGGCAATGTTTTAGAAAAATAACACTTTTGTAAGCCTAGAGGTCAAATTGAAGAATGGAACAATTAATAATAGAGATTTTGTATAAGGAACTATTGCAGTTGTCTAGGGAAGAAGAAGAAGAAGAAAAAAAATATATATATATACACACATATATATATGCGTACACGTATGTGTCAGATACTGTGCTGGGTACTGAGACAATTAAAAACTCTATTTGGAAAATGGAAAAGAAGGGATGGATTCCAAAGACACTTTTGAGGTAGAATCGACAGAACCCACCAAGCAATTTTTTGATATGCAAGAAGGAATTCAAGAGGAATATAAAGCTTCTAGCTGAGTGACTAAGTAGAGAGTGATTCTATTAACCCCATGTTAGGACTTCAGGGAAAATAGCAAATCAAGACACAAGGCAGAAAGCACAAGTTTGAACATGTTGAGTTTTGAGATGCTTGTCAGATTTGCAAGTGTATCAACTGGTACAGTCACAGTTTCTGGAAGGAAGCGCCTCTTTTCAATGAAGAGTTTCTGGTTGATTTAGAAGGTTGGCTTGTAAAGACTAGTAAAGAGACAAAACCCACCTAAAAATATAAAAGTATAGTTTTTTCTTGAAACCAATGGTTTCTTCCTTGATCTTTAGAATATGCATATTTTGAATGAGTGAATGTAATCAATTGAATTTTTTGGCAAAGAAATGCTGAAAAAATATACTTCACAGATAATGTAGAAGAGTCATAAGGAGGAACATATATAGAATATTACTGAGTGGCAATAGATTAAATTGATACTTGCTATCCTACTGCTTCTGTGATAATTGTATGCCTTAGAATATATATTGTATTAAATATTGTTAATATTATATTTCATAAAACATGTATATAATAATGTTTTATTTTATATTTGTATTAAATAAAATGACAAAATCTTTATAAAAATAAAATATAAGTTATATAAAATATGCTTTTGTCATTTTAAATAAACAGTAGAACAGTTTGTTCTGTGTTTTTATCTTTTCTTCTTCTGAATATATAACTCTTGCATCTTTCCCTTTAAGGCAATACTTAGGAATGTATGTAACCAGCCAATACAGTGATAAATATGTCTTTCACAGCAAGTTTTAAAATCTCAAGAGATGTAGAAGAGGCATGAAACTCTAACCAGATAAATCCATGGTATATTGTGTGAGCCAAATGCTTTCTCTAAAATGAGAAAGATTCAAATCAGTGACAAGGAGAAGCATGTGGGGCTTAAGCCAACTGTAGAAGGACACAGGTGTGCATCAGTACCACAAATGCGCATAGAATTATCTAAGAACATCTTTCCTTGCCAACTCTTTAATATCACATGAAACCTGGGCCAAGTGTGCAGCAATATTTGAAATGTACCAACTCTGGTATTGCTTTTCTGGTATCTAGTCTAGCAATTGCATTTGCTCTTTGTTCAATAAATTATTTCAATACTGCAGTAGAATTTAATAAACTAAGATTTATTGCTTTTGTTTGTCTGGAGATATTTTCACTGACTTGTTGGTTAGAAGAAAGTTTTTTTTTTTTTTTTTTCTGGCTTGCCCAACATATTGATGACTCATATTTTAACAAGATGAAATTCTGGTTTTACATATTCACTCAGTAAACACCTACTTAGAAACTACTCCATATGGATCATGGTGCTAGACTTTGGGTCTGAGACATAAAGTGATGGCAAGAGAGACCTATAGCTGAAAGGGAATTTAAGATGGAGAGCATGGCATTAAGCCAAATTTCTCTCTCCATCTTCACATGGCATATATCCATATCCAAGGTTCCCCTCTTTATGAGGACACAAATCATATGGGATTAGGGTTTCATGCCATTCTGGTATGTTCTTATCTTCACTAATTATATCTGCAATGATTCTTTTTCCAAATAAGATCACATTCTGAGGTACTGATGATTAGGACTTCTACATATGAATTTTAGGGGGCACAATGCCATCCATAACAGAGTGTTACTCATGCAAAACAATAGTCCAGTTTAAAAAAAAAAGATAGTCCAGTTTTTGTGTGAAGGGATAATAAATTCATCGTGAGTTACATGAAATTTGAGGTACCATGGGAATGTTCAAGTAGTGATTTTTTTTTTTTTTCCTGGAACTGGGTCTATGAGTCTGGAACACAGAAACCAGTACCTCGGATTTGGGTACACTGCCTACTATAATCTCTTTCATTTCTCTCTATACAATATAAAATTATTTAAATTATACTAACAGCAGAGCAGAAATTTGATTATTGGAAATTCAAAAAATCAGAAGGAAAGAGCCTAGTAGACAAATATAGAAGACCCTTCCCAGATTAATTTCAACAATTTGGCATTCATGTGATGAGTTTTGATTAATGGGAAAGCAGCCCAAACTTGGTGGAAAGAGCTGAGTATTTGATTTTCTGCAGAATATTTTGATTCTGTAACATGACTGACACATATCCATATGTCTCAAAGCAACATCTTATGTGATATTGAGGTTTTGCCTGACAGTTTTCTTCAGAAAGCTCAGAACATTTATCCAATTCCTTAATATGTTTTTCTTTAATAGATTTTCTGTTGGTAGGGAAAACATTTCTGAGAAAACATTTGTTTTTTATATGTATAACTCTCTATTGCCTGACATAGTACCTCATACGTGGTAGGTGCTAAATCAGTTGCGGAAGAGCTGTTGTGTCAATGTTTGAGATACAGTCTTTGAAAAGAATCCCTATAACCCATGTTTGCACAGATTTTCATATAGTACTCCGCCTTTCCCTCCATGCCATGTGGGAATGTGTTTGTTCATTTAAAAGCCCAAGTGATGCTGGCCAATGAGCCTATCTTGGGTGTTCAGGTTTTTTTATTTTTTTCCCCAGTGGCATGAGCTCTATTGTCAGCATCAAATAATTGTTGGAAACCTCTAAAGTTGTGACCAGTGTAATTCATGCAAATAAGGGCCCACTCTGTGCCACCCCGTGTGGCGGGCACTTTAGGGTTCTACAAAAGAAACCTAATCAGACAGTGTCTGCTATAGAGACAGTCAAAACCGAAGACTGTGGGGAGTAAGACTGACTCTTCAAATCCCACTCAGCCACTCTGTGACCTTGAGCAAGTTATGTGAACTTTGTAAGCCTCAGTTTCTTCTTGACAACATGGAGATTATAATAATACCTACTTCTTATGGTTATTGTGAGCTCAGTGACTATAAAGAGATTAGGTCATATAGAAAAGTTCATGAAATAGTAGATATTATGGTCAGGATTTTCATCCCAATTGTCATTATATTAGAGGTTTGAGAGCTCTGTATACTTGCATAGTCCTATTAAGAAACCATATAAGAAAGTAGGACCAAGGCGGGGGGATGACAGCATAATTGTTTTAAATATTTAAAGGGGGGCAAATGTGGGTCCTCATACAATCTAGGAAGACCCTAGGAAGAAGGTAAGGCTTCTAAGGCACTTCAGCGATGGATTCCTTTAAAAAGATTGAAAGGACAGAACAATAATGTACTATCAGAATTCTACTATTTCAGGCTCTTGACTGATTTTGACTTCTCTGCAATCTGTTCCTCAACACAATTTCCACAGATGCATTGGTTCTCACAATGTTTATTTACTATTGTAAGCTTCATCAAACAATCAAGTGATTTCTTAAAAAATAGGGGCCTTGACCTTTGCCTTTCCCTTGGCTGGGAATTTAATCATTCTTTGGTGGATAATACCCACTCTGTTTGCCGGCCCAGGACTTGTGGCTGGAGTTCACGTGATGGATTCGCCCATTTTCTCTGAGGCACAGCACTTCAAACCAGAGCAAATGACTCTTTGGAGCTCAGCCTACTGGCAGAGGGTAAGGACCTGGGAGCCACCGAGGAGTTCCTTCTGGGACTGGGCTTCTGATTTGATGTCCCTGACCAGCGCCAACATGGAATAAACACAGACAAGCAGAGATTTAGAATTTTTGATCTCTTAAGAACCAACTGTAATTTTCACCCCTTTCAGTAGCTTTCTATATACATATGAAACTGCTTGCTACTGAAATCTTTTTTTTTTTTTTAAGATTTTATTTATTTATTTGAGAGAGATAGAGCACAGGCAGGGGGAGACGCAGGGGGAGAGGGAGAAGAAGACTTCCTGCTGAGCTGGGAACCCCGACATGGGGCTCAATTCCAGGACCTCGAGATGATGACCTGAGCTGAAGGCAGACACTTTACCATCTGAGCCACCCAGGTGCCCTTCCTTCGGTGTCTTAAACTAATTGTGGGGGGAAGTGTGGCATATGGGCTCAACTTTTGGTTTGAATCCATCAAACCCAAGTGCAAATATATTAGTTGTAGTTCCCTGAGCAAGTTACCTAGCTTTTCTGAGTGTGGGTTTCCTCTTCTGTTCAATGGAAATTGGTAATAACACTCCACTTACAAGGTTAGAGTCAATATTAAGGATATAGTATATGCACCAAAACATGTTTGGGACATAGTAGGCCTTCAATAAAGTATAGCTACTATTATTTTAAGGGTACTGCAGGCAGACGTTCAAGTTTTCAGTGTCACAACCATTGAGGGATTGTACTTTTGCTGCCAGGAATGTTATTCCCTTGACTTACAAGTCACGACAGAGGAAAGATGGGACATCCTGCTAGAGAGAATGGAAACTTAAACAATGGTTTCTAGTCATGCGATGAAGTAATGCCTTCTTTCTTTCTTTCTTTCTTTCTTTCTTTCTTTTAATTGCTTAGTTTTCTATTGCCACAATTTTAAGAAGTGGCTTAAAACACTGAACATCCCCCCCCACCCACACACCACCATAGGTAGCTAAAACAACAAGCATTTATTTGGCATATGGATCTGTAGGATTGGCTGAGTGGCTCTGCTCATCTCAGCTGTGCTTGCTTATGTGTGTCTGGGAGTCAGCTGGCTATTGGCTGATCTAGGTAAGGCTTGGCTAGTCAACTGTCTCTGTTTCACCTTTCATCTCCTTCTGGGACAGATGGCCCGCTTGGGCACATTCTCATGATGATGGCAGATGTACAAGATTGGGTTGGTCCAATAACTCAAATGCTTTGCAAGACTCTACTTACATTGTATCTGCTAGCGTCTTATTGGCTGAAGCAGGTCACATGGCTGAGCACAGAGTCAAAAGGCAGAGCAGGTCACCCTCCCCACACTGGGAGATTACTGCAAAACCCTGTTGAAAAATGGATGGATACAGAGTGGGGAAGAAGTGGAGACATCGTTGTACCTACCACAGCTCTAGAGTAACACACAGCCGACAGGCCCGTCACCTCAAAGCATCTAGATTCTGAGAAAATAGACATTTGCCCTAATATTGATTGTTTCCCTGAAGTCATATAGTTTGCTTTAGTACCTGACCATACCATCAATAACAGCAGCACAGCAGAATGTCTCAGTCATTCTCAAATAGCCAAGGACTGAGCTAAAAGAAATAACTCGACCTTTTATCTCAAGAATATAGACTCTTTAGCCAGTAGCAGAAATTATCCCTAAGTGTTTTGAATAGGTTCTCCCTGATTTAATAGCTAGGACGGTAGGGGTTGATTACAATTTTCTGTGTAGTCTCTAAATTATGCCATGGAGATATGTGTAAGACTAATTTGTTTGAAGCATCAGAGAAGCCATCCAAGATTAGATTTCCTGGCATTGTCTTTCACTGTGAATAGAGTCAGACTTGAGTCCAAGAGCCAAATTCAGTGTGAATTTGGTCATGACTACATCAGTGCAGTGCTGGAGGCTTTGACAATCTCTGGGTGTCCAAACACCTCCTTCTACTATGCCCATTTCTGCATGTGTGTGAGCGTTTCTAATGTAACTCAGGATGGAGCTGTCCTTTCTTTTGTTGGTATCGATTGTACATCTTTGTTATTTTATTTAATGATTATTAGGGAAAATAATAGATATATGTAGCTCAAGTAGCCAACCACAACAGCTGGTTTTTAGAGGAGGCCTATCTTGCTTTTACACTTTGACTTCCAGCCCTCCCCAGACAAGTCCTCCAGGGAAATTCTTTAACCCACTGAGCAGTGGTGGGGTCACATTCTAGGCTTCTGTGCCCTCATTTTCATGCCGCATACCTCAGAGAGGCCTAGAGTACTTTAGGAAGCTGATAGAGTTTGGCTGTCATTTGAAAATGTTTTCCTTCTAACTGTTTTCATTTAGAAGCTAATTTATACTCTGCTTTCAAGTAGGCTCAACTCCATTTCACATCTCTGACATGTAGCTCGCACTGCAGTGACTGGGATGGAAGGAGACAATTCAATCAAAGGATGTTTTCTCCATGGAGGAAATGAATATTATTTGTTCATCTTGCAATTCAGGATTCTGGGCAAATGATGATGTTTGGCAAAGGCGCTGGCAAGACAGAAAGACAAATAAATTGCATGATGTGAGAACAGCCTCCTTAATATTAAGGTTTCCTTAAACCAGTGGGTTATTGGCTGCAGGCAAAATATCAAGCTGCAAATCACTGGTTTGCAACTCCTTGATCATCAGTTGTAATCCCAAGAACATATTTAATTTCCTATTTAGTCCTAATTTCTCTTTGTTCCTTAATGATATTTCTCTCCACTCAAAATAAGCCATCTGTTGGCAGCAGCCCACAGAAAACAGATACTGCACATGCAGTAATCTTGGAGCGAGGCTGTTACATTGGGAGAATGAAAAACGGTCTCTTTGGAACCATGGGGTCACCTTTAAAATCCCCAATCTTCCTTTTTTTTGTTTTTTTTTTGTTTTTTTTGTTTTTTTCATTCTGGCCATACATTGTATTGGAAATAAATCTTGTTCTGTTGTATTTTCTGAAATGTTTGTGACCGGGGACAAAGCTTTGTACTCAAGGGATAGAGAGTTTACAGCTTGGCTGGTAGCCACACTTTGCCATTTTTTAACCCTCAATTTAATAAATCCCTGGATTTACTGTGTTTTGAGGGAAAAAAAATCTAACTGACCATGCACACCAGAAATCAGGATGATGGCAGGATAATTCCTTCCACTGGAAGGTTGTGAAATGGACAGGGTTTGTACAAAAGAACAAACTGAATGACGTGGGGAGTTGGCGGAATAGGACATATTCAGTTCACCCTGTCCCCATCCAGTCTTTGACTACACCCATCTTTTACCTGTATCGAAACAGCATTCCTAACAGAAAGAGAGGGCTCTTTTTGACTAAGAGAAACATAATGCTAGCTAGTACTTCTTGAACTTTAACCATGTGCCAGGCAATGCGTAAGTAGTTATATGTGGATTTTCTCCTTTACTCTCTCAATGACCCCATGAAGCTTCTCACAATATTTGAATTGTAGAGATGAGAAAAGAGTCTCAAAGCTCCACAGCTATTAAGTGTCAGAGTCTGGATGACAACCTGGACAGCTCGATTTCCAGGTATCTCCACACTTAAGCTACAATTGGGAACGGATTTAACAATGAAGATGTTATATCCTGAATACCTGTAGGAAACCTCCCAAGAATAAAGCATTCAGGTTCCCTGAATTTAGAAAGTGTTAGAAATTCTGAGATGGACACACAAAGCACATCAATGTAAAGGTGAGAGAGGTAGAAGAGATTTGATCTTCCTTTTTGCTCCCTCATGTTTTGAAATATGATTCCTTTTGATGCCATTTCTTCCGTGGTTGCTGCACTTCAACTTTAGATGACTTTTCTACCTCCCAGAGCAATTAAAAGGTAATATCACTATTTTACCATGTGAAGCTCGACACCTGATTCATCTATCACTCAGCCTGAAGGCATATTTTTCATACTCACCTGGGTGCATGTCAAGTAGTGAATTGATCTTTTTTAGGATTCAAAAGGAATTCCCTTTTCCAAGGGAGATTCAGGTGAGTGAACAAAATTAATATCCCTGTTACTCTCCATCTCCTTTAATTAGTGAGCCAGAGAGCTAATAATTATCTCACCTGTCAGCTATCTTGACAGCTCTTTGTTGAGGCAAAACCAAAGGAAACCCCCACCCCCAATCTCAAACCCTAGCAAATGCTATCAAAGTTTCCACCACCAAAAGTCTACTTAAATTCCATTGGTGTGACCTTCATCTTTTGGTTCCAGTTCCCTCAAACCAATGTCTCCAATGCTTCCTCCCTCCCATCCTGGGTAATCTAAGAAATGTCACTACATGGTGAACATTGCCTCATCTCACAAATTTCCACTGTCAAAATATTCTCAGCAGTACTAGACAGATGGAACAAATCCAGGGAGCAAAACAAATGCTACCACAGCTTTTAGAGCACTCCAAATGTAACAGTACTAGCTGTTCTTATCTCATAATATGCCCACCGCCATCATTTTTCCCCCTAACAATCTGTCCATGGTGACAAGTTCTATTCCATTTTCTTGGTGAGGGATCATGTCTCTAAGCCATATGCTGTAACTGGAGGACTAGCCTTTAGATTTCTGAGCGAGTGGAATCGGACCTCTCCTCTTACCTCCCGTTATCTTAGTATTTATCTCAGTCTGGTTTCCCTGAGCAAACTAAAGGACACATGTAATCTGATCACAAATTTGTAGGACAGAATAAGTCGTCTAATTGTTTTCCTCTGCCAGTTTTTTTGATTCCCACTTTTAGAGGATGATCTGTCTCCTGCCATGAGCAGACACGGTGCTACTGACTCTGTAGCAGGATTGAGCAGCTGGCCAAGACAGATGGATTTCTGTGTTGATCCCATGAAGTTTCTCCTGTGTAATTCTTCATGTCCTCATCATGCCTATGAAACGTCCTTCATTTCAAGAACTTGCCCTCTGCCCTGGTTTCACCCGGTTTAGTAATCGTTCCTAATGAACTGTGGTTTTTGTGTAAGCACCCTCTGCAGTCAATGGTCAGTGTTGAGAGTAGCCACCTACTGTGCTCTGAATCCATCCAAATAGTGCTTCTTTCCTTAACATCTACATACATCAATCCATTTATTTATCTGTCTGTGTCTACCAATCCATCCACTCACCATTCATCTATCTCTCCATCTGTCTAGTCATTTAATATTTCTTAATATCTGGACATGGTCTCAGAACTTAGCTTTGCTTTATTGTCTGATAATATAAAGGCAATCTAACTTTTATCCATTACAATTCATCCAGTAAAGTGCCTGGATAGCTCAGTCAGTGGAGCATGAGACTCTTAATTCATCCAATACGGCCTTCTTTTTTAGAGCCCTAACAAAAAATATTTGCAACTCCACAATTAAAACATACTGGTTCTAAAGCATATCACCAATTACTTAATACTCCTCCCTTTGAGAGAAGACTTTGTTCACTTTCTTTGAATCTAGGCCAAACTTAGTGCTTTTTTACTAATAGAATTAAGCAGAATTAATGTGCAGTTTCCAAACCAAGATCAGTAAAGGCCATGTATCTTCTACTTGGTTCTCATAAATTGTTGTCTCTGGGGGGAAGTCAGCAAACACACAGAAAATGCTAATGCTTTGAGACCAAAGGAGAGAACATACGTAGATATTCAGGCCACCAGTCTAGTTGAGCTACCAGCCAAAAACCAGTATCAATGTCAGTCATGGGAGTTAGCTATCTAAAATATCCAGACATGTCAAGCTTTCAAATGATCCCAACTCTACCCATATCTAACCTCTTCCTCATGACAAACCCTGGGCAAGAGCTGCCACCTAAGCCCTTCCTGAATCCATTAACCAAAACATCATGAGACTACTAAAAGGGCTGTGTAAACTGCTAAGTTGTGGATTAATTTGGTCTGAATTAATGATAAATAAATAAAAACAGTATTTGACTAGTAAACTATTGAGGACTTCAAAGGAATGCTGATCATTTCATTTTTTAGAAATCAATTATTATTATTATCTTTTTTACTTTTCACCTTTCCACTTTAAACTATTTATTTTGTACATTTTGCTAGATAGAGATTGAGACAGAAACAGATCTAAAGTGACTGTCTATCAATATCTTTTCCCCATGGGATCATATGATTTGCACAAATATGGACAGAGGACCTTAGTTTCCTGAGTTTGCAATGTAATAGGGGGAAAAAACTATTTTTAGGTCATCTACTTCAATTTATTTACTCCTAGGTTAGGTCTCATTTATATATTGGGTGGTACATCACAGTTATATCATCTATATACCTCACTAGATAGTCTCTAAGTGTTGGGTAGTGCAATTCAATATAGACTAAAGTTTTACTTTGACCCCAAAGTCTCATCTCCAGTGGGCAATAGGGAGCATTGGCATTGCTGTAACAATTCTCTAGCTCCTCTTAGAAAGCGTTCACTTTTCTCACGTCTGCTCCAGCTTCAGTTATCATGTCATATAATCCAAGAAGTTCCCCTTTGAGTCTTGCTATGACGTCCATTTACCATGTGTTGGATGATCTTTTCACCATCAGGGAATATGTTAATTCAAACAGGTATTGTCTGCGCACTTGTCATGTATGTGCATATCAACTTTTTTTTGCAGAGTTTCTGAGTTTTTTTTTTTTTTTAAAGATTTTATTTATTTATTTGACAGAGAGAGATTACAAGTAGGCAGAGAGGCAGGCAAAGAGAGAGAGAGGAGGAAGCAGGCTCCCTGCTGAGCAGAGAGCCCGATGCGGGACTCGATCCCAGGACCCTGAGATCATGACCTGAGCCGAAGGCAGCGGCTTAACCCACTGAGCCACCCAGGCTCCCCGAGTTTCTGAGTTTTAAGCATTAAGTTGGAGACATTGACACTTCATTCACAAATACTTCAACATATATCTTCTAAGAAAAATTATTTTTTATATATAACCACAAGGACATTATTATCATATTTAAGAAACATGGCTCTCGGATATTAATATACCCAATATACAGTCCATATTAAGATTTCTCTAGGTGTCCCAGTGATATTTTCTGGTTTTGTTTTTAATAGAGTACCCAGAGCATTGCATTTAGTTGCCAGGTATCTTTATCCTCCTATAATCTAGAAAGATTTCTCCATCTATTCGTGTGTTCAGTAAAGCTGATATTTTTAAGGTGTCAAGTCCCATTATTTTTAGAATGTTCTGCAACTTGAATTTATCTTATTATTTCTTCATGATTAAATTCAGGTTATAAATTTTGGGTAAAACTATTTATAGATGATATTATTCCTTCCCAGTACATTATATCAGGAGGTGTTTGTCATCCATTAGTCTCATTATTTTGAATGTAAAGGTGATGTCCTTCATTTTTTTTTTTCATTGAATGGGTACATTTTTCCTTTAATAATTTCTAAGTGATCCAAGAAGTGACACTTTGAGACTGTGTAAATATTGTTTTCTCATCCCATGTTTTTGGTTTTTTTTTTTTTTTAATACTATGGTTTTAGCATCTACTACTGAGACCTACCTGAATCAATTACTATATTGGTGATTGCAAAATGGGTGACCTTCCCATTTACTATCAGAGATAAATATCTCCTGTGAGGGCAGACTCACAGAAGGGCAGGGACATCAGGCAATGTGGAACAGTGAAGGTGTACAGAGGTCCAGTTGATCCATATTTAGACTTTCTCCAGCTCTCCAGTTTTTAGCCTCAAGTTTTGTCCCTTAGTTTATAAGTACCAGGTGTCTCCAGTTCCAAGTCTTCTCCAGAGTTCTCAGACAACTGTCACTAGCTTCTTACTAGTTATCTCCTCTGCAGGCTCCTATGTTTTAATTTTTCTCCCTTACTCTGTTACCTCTCATCCCATATGTTTAAAAAAATGTTCACTTTCGTTCTCTTCTGTCACCTCACTTCTCAATCCCTTTGTTCCTATGGGCTTTTATTTATCATCATTATTATTTCACCATCACTTTAGTGAACTTTCAGAAAGGAGAGAGAAAATGTACTTAAGACTTCATGTTTTGTGTATTTTGGTATTTTTAGTTTTGAGTTTCACAGACAAATACCTTAAACCATTCACATTGTATTGTTTGATGTAGAAGAATATTTCCTCCTTGTGTGGCCTCATTACTTTTCCTTTTTATTTGTGATGACTTTATAAGCATTTGTTACTTTCATATTAGGAGAAAATTTTTCCTTAGTTTATGTGCATATACATTTTTTTCCTTCAAAGAAATCTATGACTTCTTTTCTTTCTTTCTTTTCTTCTTCTTTTTTTTTTTTTTTGGAAAGTGTGTTTTATTAATTAATCAAACCTAAGAAAGGTTTGGTGAGTATATGGACTAGAGAACCTATATTTTCCTCCCTCCACATTTTTACTAGAAGTTCATCTTTTTCTTGGAAGACAGTTAAAGAAATCAGCACTCCTTTGCCAGAAGCAGCATCTGGACCTTTGGCATAATCCTCAGGTTGTTTTGTTGACAGCTTGTAAGCTTGTGTAACTGCTCACAGTCTTTGCTTAGCTTTAAAGACCACTCTGAAATGTTTTAATTTTTTCCTACCCAGTGGTCACCTAACTGTGGATCTGGTCTTTGGCCAGTTCTGATGTCTTAGAAACCTCTCATTATTCAATGATCCTCTAATCTGCTATTAAGTGGATACTAGAAATAAAAAGTGGGAGGCACTCCAGATTTTAGGGATTTTTTTTTAATGTACTCCGTAATAATGTGCCACAGCTGATGCTGATGCTGGCTTATCTGTTTGCCCTTGGCCTGAGTCTGAGTCTACCTGTAGCCCCACTGGACTGTGCCCCTCTATGTAGGCAGCTTCCCATTTCAAACACGTCTATTTCTCTGCTTCCTTTTCTAGAGACTTTTTCAGTGGCATGGGAGATTTTCTCAGTTTCATTGAAGGGTAACCTGGAAATAATAAGAATTTCATCCCTCCAGGGGCATCCAGGGGATAGGAATGAGTGAATAAGTATCCTGGCATCTCAATCACTCACTAGACAGTTCTAAGAGTGTCCCATGTGCACGGTCAGAAGAAATCTGAACCCCAGTTATCCACACTTGTAACTTACTCATTAATACTTTTTTAATTAGATTTTTCCATTCTCTGCCTCATTTCCTATTACCTCCCCTTATACTTCCGGGGTTGACTTTTCAAATAAACTAACTGCACTTAAGTCTGTCTCAGGATCTGGTTTTAGGGAAATTGTTGCAAAGATTTAAAATATTCCAGAAAAAGTGCTATCACATTTTGTTGGAAAGTGACTCTGCTTTGAGAAAGTGCTTAATAAATTATCCTTTAAAATATTGATCATATTACCCATCTTTTAATAGGTACCTGGTGAATTTATAGTATATATAAAAGGGTTAATTTATTTTTAAAAATCTCTGGAATTGTGCTGTGTGCCATGCTTTCTGCTAGGGGCTGAGAATACATAAGTGAACAAAATAAGCATACCCACTGCTCTGTGTTATAGAGCTTAAATTCTAGTGGTGATATGACAAATATGCAATCAATTACGATGCAGGTTGGGACATGCAATGGTAGAGGAAGTCTCATTACTGGAGTAGTGAATGAGGTCAGAAAGACTGTCTTCAGGGGTGCCCAGGTGGCTCAGTTGGTTAAGCATCTGAATTTGCTTCAGGTCATGATCTCGGGATCCTGAGATCGAGCCTGATATCAGGCTCCATGCTCAGCGGAGAGTCTGCTCATCTCCCTCTCTCTCCCTCTGCCCCTTACCCTGTTCATGCTCTCTCTATCTCAGGTAAATAATCAAATCTTTTTTACAAATGACTGTTTTTGTTCATCCTTCTTTCTCAACCTCTAGCATAAAATCTAGAACAGAGTGGACGTTTCAGAAGTATTTCTTGAGTAAAAAGAGTGAAAATATTTAATTATGAGTTGTATTCATGAACTGCAAACATGCTCAGTGACCAGAATATACCAGGTAAAGGAGAGGTAGAGAGATGGACAAGGGTCTGGACTTATAGTACCTTGAATACTGTGTTTAGGAATGGGGACTTGATCCCAAGAGTACCAGAAATGTTAAACATTAAGGGGCAGGACCAAGATAGCAGTTTTATAGAAACACCTATCCTGAAGGCATGATGCAGAATGGAGCTGAGCCAGCCAAGCAGGGATCAGGCAAATCAGTTAGAGAGCTGAGCTCTAATCTGCATGAGAGATGTTGGTAGTCCCAAATCCATGAGTGGTAGTGAGGCGGTGGAGACATGGCTGAGTTGGAAGGAGACATAGGAGGCAGAATGGATGAGGCTTGGCACTGGGGTACAAGAAGTTGTGGGGAGTGGAGGGAGTGCTGATAATGCCCAGAGTTCTGCCCAGCCTGGCTCTCTAAATCTGGAGATGCAGAAGCAGAAGTGAGTTGAAGGGTGAAGGTGAAGAGAAAGGAATTTACTCCAGGATGGTGCTGAAAGAAGAAAGAAGTTTTGCCAAGGTTGTTCTATGTACATTTGCCCCTGCCCATCAAAGCTTAAAAGGATTATTTATTTATGAAAAAAGATAAATCCAAAATATGTCACTTAAATATATTTATAATTTATAGCCCTATAAATCTGAATGTATTTGGATGAAAATTTAGTATAATATGTTAATTTTTCTATCAAATAAGTGTCTTATTTGTAACACTAAAACCTATAAATCATGGTAGTCTCATCTGGCAAAAAAGCCCAAAGTATATAATACTCATTTTCTTAAATAAAACTTGATGTTCAGAACAGTTATTTGTTGGAATGGTTTAATGAAATTGATTATAGCCCTTTAGGTGCAGTTTATTATTTTGAAATTGCTTCTTTTGGAAATGTGAGGGAGGGTAGGAAGGTTAAATGGAGCTGAAGTAGCAAGCCAGGCCATTTAAAGAAGGCATGCGTTTAAATTCTGAACGCTGAATAAAAATGTCCTAAAAGACCTTTGTTTGGAAGGAAACGACTTTAGCTGTTTAGCCTTGGAGGGAATAAACAGCCACATGCATACTAATCTCATGAACCTCATGCCCATGCTCACAGACTCCTTATCTTTTATTCATTTCAAACTATACAAATCTTCAAACTCGCTTCTTGTAGCATTGCTGCTAAAATGCAGAAGCTGTGTTTGTGCCAGTAGAATGTGAGTTATTTGTGATTTTATGTGGTTAGGTTATAGCAAATCTCTAAAGACAGGGAATGTAAGGGGGTGTGAGTATGTCGATGGGAGATGGAGGGAGTTGGCGGGTGGCAGTGGGGGGGCCTCCAGTGGGCTGGGGGGGCAGAAGTAACAGAAGGCAGAGGGTGGAGGCTCACAAACCAAGAGCCTTATACCCCTCACTTCCCCCAACCCCACAGAGCCAGCTGTATCTCTGTTATAGAGAAGCTCTCCTATCCTCCTGTATCTATTCCCAGATCAGCCCTAACTTCATCCATTCTTGTTCCTCTTTTGGAGTAGAGAGCTGGAGGGGCATAAATAAGATTTGAAAATTGTCCTACTGTGAGCTGCCATTTGAACCAGATGTTTTCCTTTGAGTTTCTTCTTGCAACTTGTTTATGATTTTATCAATACAGTTTAATACACTTTTAAAGGCATACTTCCAGAATGATCTAGCATTTTCCAGGAAAATAAAAAAAGGCACATACTGTAACTGTTGATCATAGGGAGTGATGGATTGGTTCTGCCCTTTGCTAGTCCAAAACAGATCACTGAAAGTCTTCAGGAACAGGTAAGAGGTTGACAGTTGGGACAACGAATTTTAAAATTTATACTCTGAGCTTATCCCACTTATCAAGAAAATTTGACATCAGAAATAACTGTAAATTAACTGCAATTGAAAGTGTGTGACATTTATAGCTTGGCATAATCTTCAAATGAAGAACATGTTTATTTGGTTTGAAGGTAGTTTACTCAGGATTCATTGCCCTGATCTTTATCTCTCTCAGGTCATAAAGGGGCTCTCTGGAACTCACGCATTCCTGACTTACTCAAACCTGTTTCTGAACTGTGCTTGGCTCACTGAAGCAGAGAGGCTTAGAGAAGGAAAATTAAAATGGGTCATATGCATCTGTGTCCTCTTTGAGGCATATCACAAAAACAGCCATTCTGGGAACATCGTAAACAGTTTTACCCATCTGTCTAGTTTAATCTATTTGGGGATTAAACCTTCTGGCTTCCCAGAGTACAGGGTTGTGCTAGAGGCTCGCTCATTATGATACGTGTTTCCAGGATGCTGGTTGCTCCAATATAAATGATGGATTGGGGGCATTGTGTTTACTTAAAGAATCATGGATCTCTTGATTTATACTGGAACATCTGGCTTCTTTTCCCCCTGAAACAGTTGCTTAAACTGAAGCCATTTACCCAGTGATAAACTAAGCTCTGGGTGTTCACGGTACCCAGTTATTAGTAACCAGTGATCTATGACTTTCTAAAAATATTTTTGGTTAGATCACATGCATTATTTATAGTGTTGGGGTCCTTGAATGACAAAATATTGGGAGAGACCTGCTTGAACTGTAGCTCTTGTATATTATAATGTAGCTCACATGGCCAACTGTATGTTTATTCTTCTTTTAGAACATAAGAAAAGCATTTGGGAGATATTCCCAAAAAGAAACACTGTCCCTGTTTCTGTTTTTCATGTGATTACAGTTTTCTTATTAAGAACAAATGTTGGTATGAAGTGAATATGTTGTAAGTTTCATTTCTGCTCTGACTTCTCTTTTGATTGGTAGTGATTTGCTTCATCTGGTGAACTTGAATCCAGACCACACTGTGAGATTGATACTTGTCAAAAAAACAAAAACAAAACAAAACAAAACAAAAAAGAGGAAAGAATGCTTTCTCATAGGGAGAATTTCCAATTTTATTTACAGTTTGGAATTTTTTTCCATGAATTTCAATTTTACCCAACTAAGGCTTCTATCAGTTTGGCATTCAAGCTTGACCATTGCAAGGAAGGCAAGCTCTGAGCATTGATTAATCAGTCACACAATCATAAGTGAGGAGGAACTGGCAGGAACATAGAGTTCATATGCAAATAGCAGGTGCTGGTTCATTTATCATTAAGTTCACTTTTAGAGAAAAAATTGTAACATAGTTTACTTCTCTGCATCTCTTCATTCAAAAATCACATTCAACAGGGCACTCTATTTTAAGTAGGTGAATTTTGAAACCCTTTAAGAGAAAGAATTCTGTTTTTCTTAGGTGCAACTGTGTTCAATAATAGCCCAGTGCTATAAAATATAGGTTAGAACATGAGATGCAAGTTAGGATACCCTCTTCTATCTCTTATAATCTTTGATTAGGTAGTAGTAGTGTCAGAGCTTTTCATTGATTAAAGAGATATGGAGTGGAGAAAAATACCTATTCTTCAGATACAGAGAGAGTGGGTAAGAAAAGTGGGGAGGGACGCCTGGGTGGCTCAGTTGTTTAAGGGTCTGACACTTGGTTTTGGCTCGGGTCATGATCTCATGGGTGGTGAGATTGAGCCCTGGGTTGGGCTCTGCACTCAGTAGGGAGTCTGCTCAAAGATTCTCTCTCTCTGCCCCTCCTCCCCTTCTCTCTCTCAAATTGAAAAAAAAAAAAATTCAATTTCATTTTAAAAACAAGAAGAAATAACAAAAAAAAAAAAAAAAAAGAAAGAAAGAAAAGAAAAGAAAGCAATGTAATCTAAGCTTGATCTTTGGGTTTTCCCTGCCACACAGACCTCGGAAACTTGCCATGGGCCCTTGGGTCATCTCCAAACCAGAGCTTTAAAAACTGGTGGCTGCCTGAGACCCTAGCAGCCAAGTCAGACATTCTATGACCGAAGCAAAAGGGCCAATTGGAAATTTAGCCCCAGTTGTGGTCAAACATGTTTACTATAGAAAGCACTCCGAAGCAGTCTCAGATTTTATCTTTCCGAGCTCAGGATAGAACACAGAGAATGTGGAAGTGGGAATTGGGCTTAATTTGGCACAGCTGTTATTAGAGTGTCCCCTGGTCCCTGAGCTGTTTGTTTGGATTTTTTCTCATTGAGCTTCGGCACATTACCATGGCAGGACAGCCTCGGATGCCTGTTATTTATTTATCCTCAGCCATGCTTTGTAGCGCTCTCATCTCCTCCCTCACACAATCAACTACAGCGAAAGCATTTTTAGTTGGGATGGGCTCATGCGAGGCTCTATTCCAATATTGCGTATCCTCTCTAACTAGTTCTGTGTGGTGAGCATAATTAAGATATGAAAAAGAGGAGAATCATGAATCAAGTAATATGCTCAAGGTTATTCTACTCTATCAGTTGAAATTCCTTAGATCCTGACACAAATCAAGCAAGACTGTCATAGGCTGCCCACATATGTTGGTTCCAAAGAGCTTATGACCAAAGATGTCCGTGAGTCATTCCATTCTGATTACCTTGTTGCTCTGTTGCTCTGTTGCTCATGGGGCTCTCTTTGCCATTCTGCCTTAGCTGCCTAACTACCAACATGTGGGCCATGCCACCCCAACATCTTCCGTTCTGCCTGGAAATCATGAGGCATTTCTTCTTTGTTCCACCCTGGCTAACACAGAACAGTCACTAAAACTCTTTCCAAAGATGCTGGAGTTCCCCTCACCCACATCATGGTGAAGGGAATTCTTTGGCCATTGTTGAAATATGTGGTAATTTCACTCAAGTGTGCTATTTCTTTTCTTTTTCCTCATCTTTTGGGGTTTCACCCAAATCTGAAAAGAGCATAGGAAATATGTTCTCTGGCAACATATCTTGTTCTCCTCTTGGCTAACCTCAAGAAGTTTTGATTAGGAAACTTCAGGCAGTCTGGTAAATTCCAGCTCTGGGCCTGAAAATTTTTCCTCCACAAATAATGTTACTGAAGATCTCATAGCATTATTTCTTTGATATATAAGTTTATGTATGTGAATTATTGCTAATATTACAATTATTTTAGGTGTTCTAGCAAAATCATTCAATATGAGTCTTGTCTTTTGATATAATGCACTAAATATTCTCAGACCGACTCTGTCACATCTGGATGGGGGGTGGATAAGAGCTCAGAGCTACGTGGTTGCAATAGTGAATAAAACTATTAGATAAATAATGGTCCCAATTAAATCTATCTCTTGTTTAAGACCACTAACTGCATCAAACAAATGTTAATTTTTTAAATTGAAGTATAGTTGACACACAATGTTACAATAGTTTCAGGCATTCAGTATGGTGATTCTGTAATTATGCTGTATTCACTCCAAGTGTAGCTACCCTCTGTCACTATATAACACTATTCATGTTACTTTTTAATTAAAATGGTAAAAACAGCAATCTCATTTAGAAGTAGACTTCTATTTGCAGAGAAACTTTCTACTTTATCTTTTCTCCCATCTCCTACATTCTTGCCACCCCATAGACTGAGAACTTCTGCCAACTCTTAGAAGAATGAGGGACACACATTGAAGCCTTTCAGTCATTCTCTGTCTTCTCTCCTTTGGAAGGGAAATAATTAGTTTAATGGCAAGGGGCTGACATCCAAAAGTCCTTGTTCCTTTGCTGAGTGAAATCAATGTGTTAAGGGGTCACTACTCATCTGTAGCCCATCCTCTTGGGTGCACAGGGCTTGATAAAGAATGAGGCTGATCACATTTTCTGTGAAGTTCACAGCTTAAGTGTCTATCTTGCAAACCCAGTTCTCAGCACCTGTGGTTGCCAAGCTAAAACATGAATTAATATATAGAAAGACTTGGACCTTATGTCAAAATTTCATCTTCCAGTTCAGTCTTCCCAATAAGAAAGCTAATACTCTAATCCTTATCTGACTCTTGCATATATTTTCCAGTTGACTCATGGCTTGGAAGTTGGAAGGATATGATAGTTTATCATACTCAAATTCCAATAGCTTTAACTGAATTTATCAAAATTAAAGACACCACAGGCATCGTGCAAGTCATTTTCTGCCTCAAATTCTAAGACTTTTGGCTGAAGAAATGGTTGGCAGTGGAAGCCTCCTAGGACTAGTTTAAAAAGACAACCAGTTTATCTTACCATTTATGCCTATTCTCCTACTTTGTGGCTGGCTGAATAGCTCTGAAAGATGAGCTCCACCTTTATTTATTCCATAATAAATGTGTTGGAATAAAATTATTTGCATGCTGGAATAAAATTAGGAGGTCCAAGTTTGACTTCTGACTCTCCCAGTCAACTACCTGAATTCATTTAGGCGAATTTCTTAATCTCTCTGATTCTTAGGGCCTTCATCTATAATGTAAGGAAAATTAAAATTATTTTTAAGATACTAGTACATTAAATAAGACTGAATTAAGGAATTCCCTCATCTTTCCAAATGATGACAATAAAAAGGAAAAAATATATAATGTTAATGCTAGATGCTGTCCTTTAAAAAAAATGACCTGCTCAGGCAAGATGGACTGGTCTTTCTAGATGTGTCAATGTATATTTTTTATTCTTTCTTAGACAAGTAATTTTGCTTTAAATGAGTCTGGTTTATGTTTAAAATGGAAGGTGAATCCGTTGGACAGAGAGCAAAGAATAAGCCAAATGATCAAAGTTAACTTTTTTCAAGATGGCTAGATCTAAAAGGCCACAAATTAGCTCTTATTTAAATTATTGGCCAAGAAAGAAGAAACTTTAAGGATCCTAAGAGGACCTGGCATAGTAAATGCTGTGATACTTTCAGTGTACTTCGGGAACACCGAAGGTTGGTCCTTCCAACATTAAAGCATGCATCCATGCTAAGGGAATGTCAGTGTGATAGTTTTATTCACAGTCCATTTATAGCACCTTCACCCTCTTTGTCTGAATATCCTTATTCTTCAAAGTGTTGGTAAAATGGGCTTACTCTCATTATGTATTTGATTGAAATAAGCATGAATTATGCAATCAGCTTTGCCATTTCCCAACAACATGTGAAAAGTGAACCAGAAGGATAAGGGAAAATAAAATCTTTTCTCCAGCATCGGTACATTTGTTCAGCCCTTGAGACTGCACTGATGAGGTTGTCATTGTGCCTACTTAATACTTAAGTTTCCCATTTTGATCTGAGTCTGACTAGGTGGAGTGGTTTCAGGCTTAGGCCTTGTGAGAACTTTTCTATGTTGCTCGGTACCACCAGAGTAAATCAATCAAATACTGTCCCATCCATGCTGCCTAACCTTGGTACCTTTGGCACGGTATCTGCCCCAAATAGGGTGCCTCTTATCCTTTGTGAAAGGCAAACACGGGTTTTAAATGAATGAATCAAGGAATCAATGAATAAATGAGATGCACTGAGAAGGAGCAAAAAGATTTGGGTAGAATTTTTAGATAGTGCCTTCAGCTTTTTTTACTTTATGCTAAGTTATTTATCAGTAATTATCATTAGACAAGCTGTACTGTGGTGAAAAGCTGCTGTTTTTTCTTCTGTAGCCATATGAACTCTGGGGGATGCCGAGGGAATTAAAATAAGAACAGAGCACACTGCTGTTTTATCTGAGCTACTGCAACATCTCTGCTTGACACCCCATGTTGAACAAGACTATTTAGGAGCTCCCGACAATTAAACATGTACCTTTTCCTGGTGGAAAAGTCATCGCTGCTTTGTGTATCAATATTATGCCGAGTCGGCATAAAAGTCAGACCTAACTTATTCCTGGAAGGAACCAACCCCTCTCTTCCCGTTGAAAATGAAAGAGTCATCATGAAGCCTGGAATATAGGGAAAAAAAAATTAGCATAGATAGACAACTTATTCTTATAAAATGTACTTTTCATGTTTTCATGATCATTCCATTGTTAACTATCGATTGCATCACTGTATCTACTGTTCAGGGCTGTTTGCTCTCTCACTGCCCCACATCCACTCCCCTCCCCAGCCCCAGTTTTCAGTATATTTCTAGTTCTATCCATATTAAAGTAACTGCATAAGGCTTTGACAGCTGTCTTCGTCTCTGAAGGGAGCTGGACCCCCTTATGATGTGGGGCCTTCATATAAGCATGTGATGTGGAAAATAAAACCCATGTGTAAATACAGAGTTAATTAGTAGGAAAAGTCCCATTTTCCACCACATTTCTTGCCAGCAGCTATGATTATAAGCACTTAAACTTTCCAGGTCTCCTAATATTTTTTTAACTAGAGCTGAGCACAGAGATTCCAAAATATCCCTTTCTGTGATATGATATGATAGGTGCATGGCAAAAAGAATCAGTCTAGAAGAGAGAGAGAGGGAGAAAAAGAGAGAGAGAGCGAGCATGTGTGTGTGTGTGTGTGTGTGTGTGTGTGTGTATTTTATAGTCTTATTAGAGTTCTTCACCATACTTTCTGGACATAAATGTGATTTATTTCCTTCTAAATGTTTTAAGCAATAGCAAGTTTTCTGAGCTCTTTAATCATTGAGATGTTATTTAAGGTAGGCCTTAATGAAGCAGTGCTTAAAAAAAAAAAAAAATAGCTCCAGAGCAAGCCTGATGTCAAGTTGGCATTTTATCTATAGGTTCTCTGATGGAAATTATCGCCATGGTAGAGATCAAAATAAGTTCTTTGAGTTGCGTTGAATAAAATAAGATGAGTCAGCCTAATTTGGGGAAAGGGTCTTAAAAAGGAAGTAAATGCATTGGGATGCAGCTAGTGAAAGCCAGTGACAGAGAGAGAGAGGCTAAGAATATACCATAATGCATGTTATATTTGGGTAGAAACACATAGTTTGATCAGAATACAGCATCCTGGTGAACACAGGAACTCAGCAAAGAGAATCGGCAGCTTACCTTACCTGCCACTGCTCTGACTGGCCAGCAAGGAGGATGAGCCAAACATACCCATATGCATGACTCTGTGCACAAATGCTGATTCCCGGGCAAGGGGTGATGGGTGGCATGTTGGCCGCTTGAAAAATAATCTCACTTTTGGACTTGTTAACAATGAAAGTTAGGAAGAGGTACTTTTCATGTCTCGGTATCCATGTCAATCAGAGAAGATGGAGAAGGCTGAGAGATTTTGGTCTATCTGGACATGGGCTTCTCCTCTCCTTGTCATCCAAGGCTTCTTGACCCTTGGAAGCTAGAAGATGCCTCTATTGCTCTGAGCTGTACTTATATCTAGTCCAGGTTACTCCCAGCCGGTCCGTGGCATCATGGTGCCTTCATCATTTGCTCCATCTTGGCCTCAGAATGACTAATCTCTAGAATTCTACCTCTCTTCTGCTTGCATTCCGATTGCATGTCAGCTTAGTAAGCATTCGACATAAAAAGACAGAATATGTAGCAAACCATCTTAAAAGGAAGACTATAAGTTATCTTGGCATTTAACCTATTAAAGAAGGATTAAAATGTATATTTCACTTAAGTAGACAGCTGTGAAAATCTCTCTTTTTTTTAAGTTTAAAAGAAAAATGCATTTTCTTAGCAGGATAAACGAGTTAACAGAGTGTAAGAGGGATTGATCAGAGAAATAAAATAATATATTTTATTGCATACTTCTGCTGGTGCTTTGCAGGAAATACATGCCTGTAAAAACCTTTTAAAAATGTAGTTTGCAAGACATGGATATAGCACATTGTTTGTCTTACCAGCCAGGAAAATGAAATGATCAATGAAAGCAGGGGTGTGGACGAGGGGATCCTTTAACAGTTTTCCTTGCATATGATTCCATTTAATCAACCCTGGAACAAAGGAGAGCATTTTTCTTTCCTTTTTTCATGTGTGTTATTTCACGTTATTAAAGGAGATTTGAGTGAACTGAAGTAAATCAGCCAAAACCTCACTTGGATTAGATCCCCTAAACTTCCTTATGCCCAGATTTTTTCCAGATGGTTTCTCATGTCGCCAGTTTAATATCAACAGTGTGTGACACGCTAGAAGAATATTTCTTAGACCAGTTCAGTCCTTGAAAGATAATTACACTGTCAGTTGCCATCATCGTTACTGTAAAAGTGAAGATAACTGGGGTAAGTATATTAAAATCCAGCCCCAAACCAGCCTCCCTTTCAGATCGCTCATTTAAGAACCTTCACACGTTTTTGTTGTTATCTGTCTACGTCGCTATATACAGTGTAGCACCGATACCTTTCTGACAGCAAATACCTGCAGGTCACTTTTTCGTTAAATGTTGGGGGAAAATATCAAGAATTTTTACACGATGACAAAGATTATACGCTCATGTCTGTTTGAAAAGTCTGCAGTCTCTGTCTTCCCACCTTCATTTGCAAGTTGAAAAATGTATTTCGTGGCTACTCCCCACGTTTGATCTTTTTTTATTGTACCACTGAGGTAACTTATAGCACATCTCGCAGCTGGGTTTAAAAGCGTGTTAGTAGGCAATTGTAGGTACCATGTCAACAAATATGGGAGACAGAGCAGGACTAGCAAATAAGGAATTTCTGCACAAGGAGGATTTGAGGTGAAAATAAAATGGGTTCATGAAGCTGCTTTTCAAAACCCTAACTTTTTGTTTTGATTTAATCACAGTCTTACAGAAAAGTTGCAACAATGGCGTCAAGAACTCTGATAAACATTTACCAGATTATATATATCCCTCTATCCACTTATATGTATGGGTGTATAAAATATACAATATACTTATGCATATATATATGTAATATACTTGTTTATATTTATATTTCCCCTGAACAATTCGCAGTCATTTGTGTACATGATACCCTTCTACTTCTAAAAACTTTAGTATTTCCGAAGTACAAGAATGTTTTCTTACCTAACCCCAGAAAAACTATCATGTTTAGAGTTTAGAATTGATAATATGCTATCGTCTAATCCACAATTCATCTTCAAATTCTGGCAGTTTTCCCACCAATGTATAGGATCTATTGCATTTGATTGCCATCTCCGGTTAGTCTCTAGTCTGGAATATCATGAAGCTGCTTTTTAAAAATGTAGTATTTTATTTTATTTATTATTTTATTCTGTTATGTTAGTCACCATACAGTACATCATTAGTTTGTTGTTTTTTTTTTTTAAAGATTTTATTTACTTATTTGATGGAAAGAGATCACAAGTAGGCAGAGAGGTAGGCAGAGAGAGAGGGGAAGCAGGCTCCCTGCTGAGCAGAGAGCCCGATGTGGGGCTCCATGCCAGGACCCTGAGATCATGACCCGAGCCAAAGGCAGGGGCTTTAACCCACTGAGCTACCCAGGTGCCCCACATCATTAGTTTTTGACGTAGTCTTCCATGATTCATTACTTGTGCATAACACCCAGTGCTCTTTGCAATATTATAAAGATACTCTGGGGCAACCCGCTGCCAGGAGCTATACCATGGTCACTGCATTGGCAGGCTCTGTTGTAAAGGCTTCTGGTTTTCCGGTAACCGACCTGCATTTTACATTCTCCAGCGGAAAGCATTTCAAATGCAAATGTTCGTCTGAAAATAAATCCTGGAGATCTCTGAGAGTCTAAAGATGTGAAAACGTAAGCAATCTAAAGTTACTTTTAGAGTGAACACACAGATTTAATTATACAGACTTATGTAATCATAAATGAGGTCCCCCAAACTTCGTAATTACTTCATAGTGAAATTTTCTTATATGGATAATAGT
The DNA here is from genome assembly GCF_020171115.1 of Neogale vison. Taxonomy (NCBI): domain Eukaryota; kingdom Metazoa; phylum Chordata; class Mammalia; order Carnivora; family Mustelidae; genus Neogale; species Neogale vison. Next base: position 40,762,521 of record NC_058098.1, read on the forward strand.
TTGGAGTGTCTAAAGTGATAAGTAAGTGTGTACGTTCAACTGAGATAATTATTTTGGCAGTTAAATAAAATACCAAGCAGTGGGAGATGCTTTCAAACCATAACATACTTTTGTATATAGTTTCTTGAGATCTAGAAGGTAGAATTATCAGCTGAGCCATAAATCAATCATGGGAGTTACTTGGTATTCTTTTAATAGTGTCTTAAGGCAAAAAGCTGATGGTCCACTATAATGTTCAGTAATACTATATTTGGAGCTGGGCATCAGAAAACTTACCTTTTTCTTGCCATTCCTTAGCCCCGTGGCCTCCTTTGTCTCATCTGTAAAATCAAGTGATCCAGCCCGGTGGTGATGGCTAAGCACCTTTCAGCACCATAGTGCTAGGAAAACACTGGACATCTGCTTAGGCCAGGGTGAAGGTAGGGAAAGAAGCATCATTTGTTTAATAAGTTACTCCATGCCCCAATTTGTTCTTAAAAATAATATATTCCATTGGCATCTGTTGACCCATTCCTAAAAAGAAATACAATCCTGGTTTTGAAAATTTCTTCCGGGCACCTGGCTGGCTCAGATGGTTAAGCATCTGCTTTTGGCTCAGGTCATGATCCTAGGGTCCTGGGATGGAGTTCCTCATCGGGCTCCCTGCTCAGTGGGGCCTGCTTCTCCCTCTCCCTCTGCTGCTCCCCCTGCTTATGCTCCTCATCATCTGCCTGGGACCTCTGTGTTTAGGGTTCCTTTCAGTTTCATATCTTCCTTCTAACTCTGCCCTACTGTCATATTCCTTGCCATTTAAAAGCATACCTTATTGTACTAGTGTTGTATGGTGACAGTGGTGACATTGATGGTGAACAGAACATCACACAGACTTGTGGAACCGCTCCGTTATATACCTGAAACTAATGTAACATTGTGTGTCAACTACACTTCAATTTTAAAAAGAGGAAACATTTTTAACTAAAAAAACAAGAGAAAAAGAGAAAGAGAGAACCATCCTTGACATTCCCAGTAGTTTACCCTATCATCATTTCTATCTTATTGCTTAGGCCAATAAAATACCCTTCAGTTAATCATTTGTGTGAATAAACATCCCTCTGCCACTTATCTCAAAACCTTCAGCTGTTTATCTGTGCTTCTCCTCTAACACTCAGAGCAGTTTTCTTGCAATTGTCAAGTAATTTACCGTAGTTATACTGTTTCTTTCGCAGTTATCCTAATATCAGTATTATATAGAAATATTGTCTGCCTACACTTATCTGTTTGGCAAACAGAAGTATGCTCTGTATCTCAAATTACTCTCACCGTGGAAAAAAGAAAGACACATTCTGAAGCTAGCTAGACCTTTTTTAAAGTGCTTTGTGATTTTACTAGGCAAATTAATGACTGAAAGAAATACATTTTCAACATTTTATCCTCTTCTGGTTTGTCTTTCTTCAGGAAAATTACTTAAATATACTAGCCATAGTTAGACATACTTGGTTTCAATTCCCTATGAAGGCAAATATTTGGATTTTTTTCATGAATAGCAAGTATAATTTATTTAAGCCTTTATCTTTTTATGAATTATATAAAGAATATTATTCTCTTTCATTCATGAAGAGAAAGAGAATTAAGTCACATAGTTGAAAAGTGAAGGTAATCCACCCCGCTGATACAGATATCTGACCAGGCATGTGGGGCGTGTTACTCCAGGAGGCGGGCAAAATTCTCAGACATGGTCTCCATGGTGCCCAGCATATGGGATGTGGAGAACAGCTCCAGCACCTGGGAACAATAGAGAATGCAAATAACTCCCACAAACACATGGGAGTTTGAACCAGATTATCACAGTATATAAACCACTCTGGGAGTAAATCACGAAACATTGTCTATGAGTCTTAACCCTCTCAAGACTCCCGGATACCTTTTAATGATTTACTTCTGTGGTGCATTAAGGGATACTCTAGTGACAACTTAAGAGCCCTAATGTGGCTGCCAAGGTGGCCTGGTAATTTTTAAGAAGTGGAGAGTTACGTCCTAGAGGGCGTGTTTAAAAGTCATGAACTCAAATACCGTTTAAGAGCCAGGTGGTGGCCCATGAGTGACAGTTACTGTAGAGATAAGGGAAAGCATGTCACATCCTTAAAGGAACAGTCAGTCCTCTGCTCATCGGTGGTCCCCAGTTCAGAATGTGGGCTCAGACTTATCTTTCTCACCTGTCAGGAGAAGCTGGGAGTTCTGATTCTTGTGTGAACTCTCCAGAGTCTTAAATATTGGAAAATTTAATTCAGTTTAAAAAACACTGTGCTGGCTAAACTAAGTAGACCTGTGTGTTCTCAGTTCTTGAATTCTGAAGAATTAAAAAAGATATTAGTGTACTTGAACTTTAGCTGGATATGGGCCCCAAGGCCTGCAGCTCTGGCTCTAAAGTTTTGTATAGGAAAAACCTACCTTTCAGAACGGATTTGCCATCTCCCACCCTTCCCTCTCACTTCCCTGTCAGGGCAAGGGTTTGCATATACTTCAGAAATCCCATTGAGATCTTCAGGGCAATCTCATACCTCTCACCCTTTGTTTTCTTTCCCAGTAAGATGGAGATTTGTAGGGTTTAGGCCTTGAGGATGGAGGATACACCTTCGTACAGCACATTGTTCTTCTTTCCATGTTGATGTATTAGTCAGTGTAGGCCAGGACATGCTGCATAACAAACACTGAATATTCAGTGGCTCCACATAACAAAACTGTATCTGTCGTTCTTATAGAACGTCTAACCCTAATAAGCAAGTGGATATAGTCAACACGATTTCTCGGTGACAGACCAACAAATGGTTTACATTGAGATGCTGTCATCTCAGAATATGGCTTCTAGGGACCCTTTAGCTTAGGAAGAGAGCAATGACAGGTGCACTTCAGCTTTGTCCAGAAATGGTGTGCATTACTTCTTCTTATGGCCTTTTGACTAAAACAGGCCATGGAGTTCCAACTGAACTGCGTGGGAGGCCGGGGAATATGAGCTAGTCCATGAAACCTTGGCTAAGTATTACTATCTCTATGATAATGTTTTCCTCACTGTCAAACTCAAGGTTGGGGCTCCTGTGACTAAGCAGCTATAGGTGGTTTCTCCCCCAAATCCTTCACAGATACCAGTCAGTCTCCATAGGCATGATGCTGAAGTTATCAGAAACATCTTCTAGCTTATGTCTCATGAATAAAGGTTGGAGCTTGGGAAGACTAGCATTTTTTAATCCAAATGTTTAAAGAGTCCCCCTATCCAGGACTGCTGGTCTTCTGTTATCATATCATAACCATAGCATGGGAGAAAGCAGAAAAACAAACTTACTGAAGACCTTGGCCAGAACATGAATTCCCCCAAACAATCCTCAAACACAGAGCTCAGCCCAAAATTGTAGGGAAGGATAAGGAAGTACTTTCTAGTTAACTTCTCTCCTGAATAGTTCTATTTCTCAATTCCACATTGGTTGACCAAAGTATAAACCTCTTATTAATGCTGCTGTGGTGTATTATGGCTGCATATAAAAGTTTGCACTATGAAACAGTTTTAACTAATCCGAGCAGAAAGTTCTCTAGTATGCATGCTTGAGCAGATTTATATGTTTGGGAATCAGCTTTGCCGGAAAAAAATAAATAGAATGACTTTTTAACTCTCATGTATCACTTAGTGATAAGCAACTCAAAATCCAACACTAACCAGCTCAAGCAAGAAAAGGAACTAATTTGCTTTGGCAGTTGGTAAGTTCAGGAGAGGGACTGGCTCCACTTACAGCTTGATGCAAAACTCAAACTATGCAACTGGTACCCACACTTTCTCTTTCGCTATTCTGTTATTATCCATGCTGGCTGCATTTTGAGCCACTACATATTGGCCCCTTCACTTTCAGCTGTATCAGGATGGAAGCTCCAGCTTCAACACTTCTCAGGTGCAAGTTTAGGAAGAAATTATGAGAATCCTAAATCCTGAGATTTACTCTGGTTGAACTGTTTATGTCACATGCCTGTCCCTGAAACTACCACTCTGGTTTGAGAAGTAATGATTGGTTTGTACCAAATGAGAAAAGTAGAGGCTATTGCCAGGGGGAAAAAAGAAAAGAAAAGAAAAGATAGCAGGGCATCAGTACATATCTACTACTCCATATAAAGTAGAGAATGAAGATACCTAGATATTTTTATTTTTATTTTTTTCCAATTTATTTATTTTCAGAAAAACAGTATTCATTATTTTTTCACCACACCCAGTGCTCCATGCAAGCTGTGCCCTCTATAATACCCACCACCTGGTACCCCAACCTCCCGTAGATATTTTTAAATCATTTAACACTACTATATATTTAAATTTTATTTACTTATTTTTAATAGGCTTTATTATTTATAGCAGTTTTTAGAGTAATAGAGAAATTGAGTGGAAGGTAGAGAGGTTTCCGATATGCCCGCTGTCCCCATTCATATAATGCCCTCCCTATTATCAACATCCCCCACCATAGTGATATATTTATAACAGCTGGTAAACCTACATTGACACATCATTACCACCCAAAGTCTATAGTTTACATTAGGGTTCACTCTTGGTATTGTACCTTTTATGGGTTTGGACAAATTTATCTACACTTGTATCCTACAGAGTAGTTTCACTGCCCTAAAAATCCTTTGTCTCTACTTACTCATCCTTCCCTCCTAGTAATCCCTGGCAACCACTGATCTTTTTACTGTCTCCATAATTTTGCCTTTCCCAGAATGCTGTATATGTGGAATCATACAGTATTAGCCTTTTCAGATTGGCGTCTCTCTCTTAGTAAATGCAGTTAATTTTCCTCCATGTCTTTTCATGGCTTGGTATTTCATTTCTTTTTAGTGCTGAATAATATTCCATTGTCTGGATATACCACAATTTATCCATTCACCTACTGAAGGACATCTTATTTGCTTCTAAGTTTTGTTAATTATGACTAGTGTTACTATAAATATCCATGTTTTCCAATGGTCATAGATTTTCAACTTTTTTGGATAAATACCAATGAGCACAACTGCTGGATCATATGGTAAGTGTATATTTAGTTTTGTAAGAAACAACCAAACTGTCTTTCAAAATACCTATACCATTTTGAATTCCCACCAGCAATGAATGAGAGTTCTTCTTGCCCTATGTACTTGTCAACATGTGGTTGTCAGAGTTCCAGATTTTGGCCCTTTTAATAGATGTGTGGTGGTACCTTATTTTAATTTTAATTTTCCATGATAATATATGACGTGAAACATCTTCTCATATGCTTATTTGCCATCTGTATATTTTCTTTGGTGAGGTGTCCATTAAGGTCTTTGGCCTATTTTTTTTAAGTGGATTGTTTTCTTATTATTGAGTTTCAAGTTCTTTGTATATTTTGGATAACAGACCTTTATCAGATATTTCATTTGCAAATATATTCTCCCAGTCTGTGTTTTTTCTTGTTATTCTTTTAATGATGTCTTTTGCAGAGTAGGAAGTTTTAATTGTAATGAAATCTAGCTCTTCATGCTTTTTTCAATGGATTTTGCCCTTGGTGTTCTATTTAAAAACTCACCTCCAAACCCAAAGTCACCTAGGTATTCTCCTGTGTTATTTTCTGGGTGTTTTATAGTTTTGCATTTTGCATGTAGGTCTATGATTCTATCCATTTATTGATTTAGGACTGTGATTCATTTTGAGTTAATTTCTATGAAGGGCATAAGGTCTATGTCTAGATTCTTTTTTTTTTGCATGTAGATACCCAGTTGCTGCACCACCATTTGTTGAAAAGACTGTCTTTTCTCCATTGCAGTGACTTTGCTCCTTTGTCAAAGATCAGCTGACTATATTTATGTAGGCCTATTTCCAGGCTCTCTATTCTATTTCACCATATTGTATTTTTATATCTACCAATTATCATGGTCTTTTCTTACACCTGCTGACTTGGCATACTATATTCAGAAACCTGGTAGTCAAAAAATTCTGCTGACGTACTTTAACCCTTACAGTATATTTTGATCTATAATTCTAGGTCTCAGAAGTCAATACAGAAGTACTTCTTACTGAAGCCACTATTTTATTTTTAACACGGTGCTGTTTATACATCTGGCAGCCTGCAGATAGCTAGAAACAGTTTGGATGTCCTTGAAATGAAAAATAATCACATGGTTATAATCTCTGGATTTCTTTTTGGATTTATCCAAGTCAAGAAGGTTGAGACAGAAATAATTATTTTTCAAATTTCTTTCCCCAAACTTTGCTTCTTTTCTTTGGCTTATTTTACAGGTATATATCCATTAACAGATGTGTTCCTTTTGATAATTTTCCCTCATTTATTGGAAATTTAACATTTATTTTGTTGGAAAAACATGCTCTGCTAATTACCTTGTAAATACTGAACTTTATCTTCAGTATAAACTCTATATGAGTACATATATTTGACTTAAAAAAGAAACTTAGGGAGCTATTAGGATTCTATAAGATTTGATAGTGGAGAAAACTTTTGAAATATTGCTTATTGTGCTCATTGTTTTTAGCAGATTATAGAAGGCATTTGTTTGGGAGTCGTCAAAGTGATAATATAAAATATACAGAGCAACAGGAGCCAGATGTCTCGAAGGCAAAATAAAATGAATAGGGGAAAAAAGACTTTATTTAAACTTGCAAATATGTCTTGACTTAGTGTTTTTCACTGTATGTTTTTAGAACACTAATCTGTAAGGGTTACTTGATCGAACAAGTTGAGAAAAATGCTGCTTTCTATATTTTCTTCTTGGAATTTAAAAGTCAACATTATCATACTAAGATTTTAAAAAAAGTCTTGCAGTTAAAAAAAAAAAAGTAACCCTGTTCAACTCTAACATGAGATTTCTCAAACTTACTTTGACTATGGTATTCTGTTTGCATGAACAGCTGTTAACATCCTGTAGAATCACATGACAATGTTGTATCCAGGTAAATATTCCTTCCACAAAATTCAAGCTTTTCCAGTTTAATCAGTAGGAAAGGGGACGTTCCATGTATAAATATTGATTGAAAGGGTATATTCATTCCAATCCCCAGAGAAGAGGAAAGTATAAGGCTCCTGGAAATGGCAGCGTGAGTACTTTCGAAGCCCTTACATGAATCGATGTTCATTATCATAAATCATAAATCTAGTAGCCACCAAGAGAGAATTTCTTTTGTTTTATTTTAAAATTTGCAATGAAAACCATAATTAAATAATTCCTTTAGTAATGTACTCATGCAAAGTAAAATAGTCTTCAGAATTAACCTTTTCTAACATGTAATTTTCACAGTTAATGCCTGACAAAGCAGAATATGAAAAGAAAAAACAAACTTCACTGACATTTCTTGTAATCTACCTAGAGTTTATTCAATGTGGTAGGAACTACTGAGTAATTTAGCTAATTTCTCAGAAGAACTTAATGTAGAAATCTTACCTTATAAGTTCGTTTTTTTGGTCACTATATACTAACAACCAGTGATTTTGATATTGCTTTCAAATATTGTTATCTTAACTATAATCTATGTGCTCTTAGTTTAAAAATAATATCCTCTGGGATATGTAGGTGATTCAGTCTGTTAAGCGACTGACTCTTGATTTTGGCTCAGATCATGATCTCAGGCTGGTGAGACTGAGCCCTGCATTGGGCTCCATGTTCAGCATAGAGTTTTGTGTGGGATTTTCTCTCTCCCTCTCCCTTTATCCTTCTCCTCACTTGTGCACTCTCTCTAAATATATAAATAAATATCTTAAAAAATTAAAAAATAATATCCTTTTTTCATAAATGCATGGGAGCTCCAAATTAATTTTATAGTTGAATCTGAAAAGTGATTCTGCTAAAAAAAAGTCACTGGCACCCTTGCTGAAGTTGGAGTGTACGTTTTCAGTCAGCAAACCATCAAAGCAACACACAAAGTCTGAGGACGTAAGATAGAATCCCAGGAAGAACACTTCATCAGGGAACATTGTAACTGTAAGAAAAGCTATTTTGGGGCACCCGAGTGGCTCAGTGGATTAAGCCTCTGCCTTCCGCTCAGGTCATGATCTCAGGGTCCTGGGATCTAGCACCGCATTGGGCTCTCTGCTCAGCAGGGAGCCTGGTTCTTCCTCTCTCTGCCTGCGTCTCTGCCTACTTGTGATCTCTGTCTGTCAAATAAATAAATAAATAATCTTAAAAAAAGAAAAGAAAAGCCATTTTAAGCTTACAGAACGTTCAAATTAAAAAATAAGGACAGCAGGGGTGCCTGGGTGGCTCAGTGGGTTAAAGCCTCTGCCTTTGGCTTAGATAGTGATCCCAGGGTCCTGGGATGGAGCCCCAGGGGTCTTGGGGGTCTCTGCTCTGAGGGGAACCTGCTTCCTCCTCTCTCTGCCTGCCTCTCTGCCTACTTGTGATCTCTGTCTGTCAAATAAATAAATAAAATCTTAAAAAAAAAAGGACATCTTCTTCATATTACATTATGATGAAAGATAGCTAATAATATTCCTATACCAGTGAACGGAGAAGTACCAAAATCAGAACCGCAAGGCTACTTTTCAAAATGGTGTTAGTCGAAAAGAAAAGAAACTCACTCAACAATTTCAAAAAGCCAAATACGATGGAGCACAGAAAGAAATAGCCGCCACCAATTACTGAAACCACTGCACTGTTTGGGCCTAGTTCATTCCAGCATCGCATTTCTTCAGTAAGCCATCAACTGTATAGTATTTGTCCATGTCATTTTAAAGCAAGAAGAACATCATGTTTTTAAGAGTGGCATACTATGCCCTTGCATGGCCAAAGCAGAATAGCCTTATTCTTTTTTAAAATACGCTTTCTAAAAAAAGTAATAAAATAAAATAGGTTCGCAGTAGCCCTTTGTTTGAGTATATGTGCGATTTCAAGATTACTGTGGTCGCTTAGGAATATTTCTTAGGAAAATTGTCGAAGATTTTTCCTCAATTTTCTTTTTTTTTAAAATTCTCTATTCAAGGCAAAGGAAGGAAAATACAGTCTAGGATCTAGAGAGCCCAAGAATTCTCATAGATGTAGTTGTTCTGTAGAAGAGCAGCATTCCATGAGAAATTATAAAATCCAGCAATATCAGTAATTGCAATAAAGAAACCTGATCTGCTCAATGAACCCAAAATGGGCTGCACTGATTTGACCTAAGCCACACAGGACCCACACTTTAGTGCCTTGGGCCTTCATAGAAGAGGCCTTTTCTAAAACTCCCCTCCCCTTCCCTATTTCCCCCTGCTTCCTCCCCACCCCCATCCTTATTTCTCTCTGCCCTTAGGAGACTAGCCCAGGGAATGGTGTACCCTATTCTAACTGGACTCATGCCTTGACAACACTTTATGAACATGCAACTGAATAATTTCACTCTCCCACCTGGTTCTCAGAATAACTTTGAGAACATAAGGCCCTCAAAATCCCATTGATGTTTCTCTGGAATCTCAACTAATCAAAAAAGATGCAGCTAAATGTGATTTTACTTGTGACACATTTCTGATATTTATAAACCTTGGGCACTGGTCCCACATGTGGGGATCGTTAATATACTCTTTCTGGAGATGTTTGGCAATGCTACTCTAACCGCTAATGTTTGGGTACAATTGACATCACCCCTCCCTCTAAAAGAGATACTCGGTTTCATAAAATTCAAAACATTTGCAGATACCAGATAGTATCCACTTTGGGTGAATGCTGTGTACTTGGCTCTTCTTTAGCTTAAAAAACCACACTGAAGGGACGCCTGGGTGGCGCAGTTGGTTGGACGACTGCCTTCGGCTCAGGGCGTGATCCTGGAGTCCCGGGATCGAGTCCCACATCAGGCTCCCAGCTCCATGGGGAGTCTGCTTCGCTCTCTGACCTTCTCCTCGCTCATGCTCTGTCTCACTGTCTCTCTCTCTCAAATAAATTAAAAAAAAAAAAACAACAACAACAAAAAAAAAACCACACTGAATTCTAGCAAAACAACAAAGTGAGAGAAACATCAGATCTTTTCTCATTATTTTAAGTACAACTCTGGCACCATCTAGATTTTGAAATATGTTCCAAAGGCCTTCTCTTTCTCTCTCTCTCTCTGTCTCTCTCTCTTTTCTCTCATATGCCAGGTAGAGTTATATTTAGTTGGCTTTCTTTATGATCGTATATTTTAGAAGAATTTGAAGATTAAGTTTCCCAATCTTTATATGAGAACACAGACAAGCTCTGAAGGTGATTTCCTCAAACTGAGAAGAATAAACTGTAACTTGCCATGAAAGGACAGGAATGTCTTGGAGGATTTTTGGCTCTGTCAATCCCTAAAGAACCTCCTGGTTTAAATTTCTATCATTTCAGCTTCAGGATAGCCCAGACCATAACAGTGCTTGGACTTTATTGCATCAGTCCTAATACTTTTTTTGTTTTTCTTCCAAAAAGGCAAACTCTGTGTCAGTGTATTGAGGTGTGGATTGAACCTACAAGGGACCATTCTCGGTATGCTTGAAAACTGAAAATAAAATGAATTTTGTAACTGGAAAATCCAGTTATCTGGCATGAGCAAATGGCTATGTTTGTTTTAGCTTCTTTTGCTGGCCTCTTCATTTTCTTCTAAGTTAGCAAAGTTTATGTATGAAATTAGACTCGACTGCTATTTTTTTTTTTTTAATACTGAGCTCCAAAGTCCAAGTTCTGAATTGTTCTTCTCCTCTCTAGAAGTTTTCTTTTAACTTCTAACTTTCTCTCTATTCTTAGGCACATGTTTTTCAATATCCTTGGATACAAGCTTGGACTTAATTTTACTATTCTGTGTATTCATCTGAAAAACATAGGTACCTGCTCTCCCTCAGTGCACAATCAGGATTGTGGTGGATTGAAGAACTAGTGATCAGTAGCATTTCATTTTAATGCAGAAAGGTTTTTTTCCCCCTTTTCTTTTAAAGTTTGCTTGTAAAGTTCTTAAAATAAGAATGTACATTCTTATTTGAGCTTATGATTTATACTCAATCTACTTCCAAAAGGCATTTGGAACTGGCTTATAATTTAAAGCACAAGTATATATAATAACATCATTAAAATAGAACTACAAAGTTAAAAGTCATGCATGGGAAGGGGGGGAGGTAAAAATAGACCAACAGAATAAGTAAGGTCCTAGAGATGAAAAGGAGATCCTACATCGATCCTACTGCAACCAAATCAGAAAGGAGAAATGATGGATTACTTAATTCTTATTAGCTGGGGTGGGGGGAGGGGAAACACACTGGTTTATCAGAAAAGGCAGTTTTGTCCTACAACTGAATTATAAAAGACATTTAAAATGGTTTTAAAGGTAGGATAGACTTTGAAATTATTTGCCCATCTGTGTAACCAGCACCCAGAACAAAACCTAGAATGGCTTAGCATCCCCAAACATCTGTAGGTCCCCTTCCAGTCATGACTCCCTCCTCCCCCCAAATGCCCTCTTCTTAAAATATAAATTTTATCTTTTTATTTAGTATATTTTAAAATACATGTTCAATAATTTACTCCATCTTCATGTTTAAAGTAATAATCCTGTTAACTCATGGTTTCATCCATCCGTTTATTCACTTAACGATCCATCCAAAAAATCTTGAACTTAGGCCATACAGCTAACAACCATGATGTTTACAATGTTTGGGGCTTTAAATTGGTGTTTATTCTATTTTAAACTTGTATGCATTCACTTCTTTTTCTCTTTCTTTCATTTTTTTTCTTTATGGTGGATGGTTACATGAATTTTGACATAGGCAAGATTAATGTATCCCTTCCCTCATGTTGGAGTCCAACAATTTCATCACCCCCGATTGACCTTTGCTGTCACACTCTTTTCCCAGTGCTGCTCTGGCAACTCCGGAAGGAACGTAACAATTTGTGTTTTGAGCCAATAACGAGGAAGCTTTTCGCGTTCTTCATTTTCAGCTACACATTTTCCATTTTCCCTTCTTCTATCTTTACATTCCCACCATATTAAAGCTATTTCATTTTTTGATTGCAAATGGCCAGGTTCTGGCCATATGAAAGATATTTTTCTGGTGGTCAAAACTCACAGTGTTCCTCCAGACTACCTAACCTTGTTTTCTGCACCTTGTTTTATTTTGTTTTCTTCTCAGGATGGGTCATTTATGCTATGGAACACAGATACATTGACCTTTGGATGAGGATCACTCTGAATCTTCCTCTGTGACTGTAACATTTCCCAAAATGGAATGGGAAAGGAATACTTAGGGCTGAAATAGGAGCAACTGACAGATGTGCCCTGAAATGCAAAAATACCCCTTGTGTTTTTAAGGATTTCTCTAAGAAAATGTTTATTTCTCTCCATTTAACCCACCCTTAATAATTTCCCCAGGTTATCTTTTGAATGGGAAGATCTTTACCACGTTATAGTAAACACTGGCAATAGTGAAAGAGGTCGTATGTTGGAAGGGAATTTGTTAGCTTAAATTATTTTATGCATAGCAGTTGGCAAATTGTTTCTGTGATTTCAATGGAATTCTGGCTTCTGTCTTTGAAGGGAAGCAGTAAATCTGCCTATATAAGGAAAGTGAGTCTGAATTGTCAAATGTGCTTTATCAACAACTTTCTTAATCTTTTATTTAGTATGTCATATTACAAATGCAAAGTATGTTCTACAGAGAAAAGCAAGAAACTATAACCAAAGAAAAGAACATTGAAAACACCTTGCTCCTGTGTCCCCATCAGCATCCACTCTTTTTCTTATTAACTTTTCATAATGGAAAATTTCAAATGTATACCAAAGCAGAGAAAATAGTATAGTGAACCCAATGCACCCCATCACCTTCTATAACAATCAGCAACATACTTCCATGCCTAGTTCACCTCTACTCCCCACTCCTCTCCTCACACTGGATTATTTTCAAGCAAATCCCACATATTACATGACTTCATCCATAATTTTAGTGTGTATGTACTTCTAAAAGATAAAAAACTTTAAAAATACTATAATGCTATGATCACAGATGAAAAGCATTAAAAATTATTTTATATTATTATATATTCTGCCAGTACAAATCCCCTAAGTTTTCCTTCCTCCTTTCCTCCCTCGTCTTTCTTTCTTTCTTTTCCTTCCTTCTTTCCTTTCTCCCTTCCTCTTTCTTTCTTTCCTCTTTCTTTCTTCCTTTCTTTTCTTCCTTTTCTTTCTTCCTTCCTTCCTTCCTTTCTTCCTTTCTTTTTCTCTTTTCCTCCCTTTTTTATAAATGGTTAGGAAAACAACAATTTGTAATATCTTGGGGCATTTCCTTTTCAGCTTTCTCATTTTTCTTTTCTTTGTGTTTGTGCATGCCTATGTGTGAGTTCATGTTTATGTGTTTCTCTCTAGACTTCCTGTCACATGTGAACCCATATAACCATAAAATATGAATATAGACTCCTATTCATAAATAAGCTTATACCTTGCAATCCTTTTGTATAACATCTACCTACAATAATACCTGGAAGTCCCCTTCATTGTTTTTTCCTCATGGCCATTTAGAATCCCATAGGATAGCTATTATTCATTTTATCATTTCCTTTTCATTGTTCATTATGACCTATCCTGCCCTGAATACAAGTAACATTTGAATTATTACTGATGGTAAGTTTACAGCTACACTTAGATATTAACAACTGCTTGATGAGCAGAGCACTGAGCAAAATAGCTTCTCTCTCTAAGGAATATACCTTTAGGAAAATTTGCTTTACTTTCATTACTTTAATAGAAGATGCTGGAACCACATGCATGTCACTTTGCAGTTTACCTGACATCAAATTACATTGCCAGGAAAGTAGCCACCGTTCATGTTAAATGTGAGATCCAAGTTAGATAAATGAGTGCATAATCGCAGTGAAATAAGAAAGACACTACATTCAAATGACCGTGTCCTGAGCTCTCAGATCCTGGTAATCAGCAACATTTGGCCTTGTGTACATTTCTGAAAATGTGCATGGGAAAGACTCATTTATACTTTGGAGCAAGATAAACAAAGCATGAATCCTCATGCTAGCATTTACTGCTGGGTGACTTAGTATATATTAATATCCCGAAGCCTGAAGTTTCTTCACCTGCTTATGGGAGATAATGCTAATGCCTAATCATGGGGTGAGTGTGAGGACTGAATGTGATAATGATGCAATAAAGGGCTTTTCACAGTGCCTTGCACTTGGTAAACAAGGGCTCAATAAATTGTAGTGACTTCCGGTTATAGTTAAAAGACCAAATAAATGCCAGACACCAAAGAATGCACATAGGGAGAGTCCATTTCTATATGGTATAACAACGGGAAAACTGTTCTGTGCCATTAGACGTCAAGATAAAGGTTATCTTCAGGAGGGTAGTGATTAGAAGGCACAGGGGCTTCTAGAGTACTAATAATGTTCTTTTCCTGAGTTGCACAGGTGTGTTCAGGTTCTTAAAATTCATTGAACTATACACTCTTGCATATGCACCCTTTTGTGTGTATTTTATACTTTGGTGAAAAATCAAAACTAAAAAAGGAAAAGAACAAAAACAAAATAGCATCAATCTGATTCCTGGCAGTAAGACACCTGGCTTTAGCTACCTAGTGGATATATAGATAATTAGATAGATAGACAGACAGACAAAACACTAGTCATGGTTTTCCATTTGAATTGCTGCTTTCCTGCTACATTTTAGGAAACTTTATTTGAAGATAATGTTAATTCAGGTCAGTCATCAAATATATTTTGAATTGGTTTTATTAAACCCATCTTTGTATTTTTGAGGGAATTTGTCCATATTCAACTCAGGGGGTGGGGAGGGGAGATATTTACCTTTATCTGGATTGTTCGGTGTTGGGGGAAGAGGGGGAGAAGGTGGTGGTGGTGCATATTGCAGCAGCATCTTGTCGGCCTGGACCAGAACCACAGCACTGCGGGCTTTGAAATGAGTTATGGGAAACCTGAGGAGCCCTGAGGATGTGTGGGTCCATCCAGCAGCAAGCTAAACTTATCAACTTGTCCTGAGGAGTAATTCTTTTTTCACAGTACCTCCAGGAAGTAATAGTGAATTCATGACCAAAGAGTTATCTCCTTTCTTTGGGTGGTGACATTTTGAACGCTCAGAAGAACATTTGAAGTTGGAGAAAATAGACCCCAGAAATAGGTATTTGATTTAGTTGTTCTCAAACAATCACACTCATTTTGTCAAGCAAAATGAAGTGAGCGAGGCTCCGCATTTCATGTGGTGGAGCCTGCTGTTCTGTGCAGCTTTAGCTGCCCAATTGAGGGGAGCCCTCGGGATGTGTTTGTGGAATCTGCGCTAAAGGAAAATTTCAGTTCCCACTGTTGTTAGTCCTTTTGTTTTATAATCACACTGTGCACACGTGTGTGTGTGTGTGTGTGTGTGTGTGTGAAAGAGAGAGAGAGAGAGAAGCCTTAAAGGCAAATTATTTGATAATCCTCCTTTTGAAGTCCAATGTATACAATATAGTTGGATAGATTTCATAAAAGTCACCTACTACAGACGTTGTAACAACGAATAAATTGTTTAAGCAGATGGGTCTTAATCAGTATTTTCTAATGTGAATACGGATATGAAAAATATAATTGTAAGGATGTTAGACCCTCTTTTTTGCTGTCACAGCACACAGCTGGAAATTGCTTATTATTAGCTTGCAAATCCTACAGGAAAATACAGAATTATTTTTAGTACTCTGCAAATTTATAGTGGTAATTATGGGTATTCGCATCACTTCCGGAATATGAGAGTCCTATATCTTTATTCTTCAGGTTGAGCATCCTTGACAGTGATTTCTATGATCACTGGAAATCAAAAGTGCTTTCCTGGTTTTGCTATGCATGACAATAGTCTTTTTGCAATGTAAATTATTTGGAGACTCTCTTGCCATAAATTTGTTGTTGTTTTGTTTTGTTGTTTTGTGATCTTGATAAAAGATGAAGTAATAAAAAAATCACCTTGTATTCCCAACACCAAATCCCCCAACCTCCCTGCAACCGAATTCAAACATTTGGCCTCCTTCCTTTGACAACTGGGAGCAATGCCCCTGGTTCTATTAAAAGACCAATCCCTCCCTTGTGCTCTGGATCCCACCTGTTCTTTTTTTTTTGTTGCTTTTGTTTTTTTTTGTTTGTTTGTTTGTTTTTTTTCCAATTTATTTATTTTCAGAAAAACAGTATTCATTATTTTTTCACCACACCCAGTGCTCCATGCAAGCTGTGCCCTCTATAATACCCACCACCTGGTACCCCAAACTCCCACCCCCCCGCCACTTCAAACCCCTCAGATTGTTTTTCAGAGTCCATAGTCTCTCATGGTTCATCTCCCCTTCCAATTTACCCAAAAGCACATACCCTCCCCAATGTCCATAACCCTACCCCCCTTCTCCCAACCCCCCTCCCCCCAGCAACCCACAGTTTGTTTCGTGAGATTAAGAGTCACTTATGGTTTGTCTCCCTCCCTATCCCATCTTGTTTCATGGATTCTTCTCCTACCCACTTAAGCCCCCATGTTGCATCACCACTCCCTCATATCAGGGAGATCATATGATAGTTGTCTTTCTCCGCTTGACCTATTTCGCTAAGCATGATACGCTCTAGTTCCATCCATGTTGTCGCAAATGGCAAGATTTCATTTCTTTTGATGGCTGCATAGTATTCCATTGTGTATATATACCACTTCTTCTTTATCCATTCATCTGTTGATGGACATCTAGGTTCTTTCCATAGTTTGGCTATTGTGGACATTGCTGCTATAAACATTCGGGTGCACGTGCCCCTTTGGATCACTACGTTTGTATCTTTAGGGTAAATTCCCAGTAGTGCAATTGCTGGGTCATAGGGCAGTTCTATTTTCAACATTTTGAGGAACCTCCATGCTGTTTTCCAGAGTGGTTGCACCAGCTTGCATTCCCACCAACAGTGTAGGAGGGTTCCCCTTTCTCCGCATCCTCGCCAGCATCTGTCATTTCCTGACTTGTTGATTTTAGCCATTCTGACTGGTGTGAGGTGATATCTCATTGTGGTTTTGATTTGTATTTCCCTGATGCCAAGTGATATGGAGCACTTTTTCATGTGTCTGTTGGCCATCTGGATGTCTTCTTTGCAGAAACGTCTGTTCATGTCCTCTGCCCATTTCTTGATTGGATTATTTGTTCTTTGGGTGTTGAGTTTGTTAAGTTCTTTATAGATTTTGGACACTAGTCCTTTATCTGATATGTCGTTTGCAAATATCTTCTCCCATTCTGTCAGTTGTCTTTTGGTTTTGTTAACTGTTTCCTTTGCTGTGCAAAAGCTTTTGATTTTGATGAAATCCCAATAGTTCATTTTTGCCCTTGCTTCCCTTGCCTTTGGCGATGTTCCTAGGAAGATGTTGCTGTGGCTGAGGTCGAAGAGGTTGCTGCCTGTGTTCTCCTCAAGGATTTTGATGGATTCCTTTCTCACATTGAGGTCCTTAATCCATTTTGAGTTTATTTTTGTGTGTGGTGTAAGGAAATGGTCCAATTTCATTTTTCTGCACGTGGCTGTCCAATTTTCCCAACACCATTTATTGAAGAGGCTGTCTTTTTTCCATTGGACATTCTTTCCTGCTTTGTCAAAGATTAGTTGACCATAGAGTTGAGGGTCTATTTCTGGGCTCTCTATTCTGTTCCATTGGTCTATGTGTCTGTTTTTGTGCCAGTACCATGCTGTCTTGATGATGACAGCTTTGTAATAAAGCTTGAAGCCCGGAATTGTGATGCCACCAACTTTGGCTTTGTTTTTCAATATCCCTTTGGCTATTCGAGGTCTTTTCTGGTTCCATATAAATTTTAAAATTATTTGTTCCATTTCTTTGAAAAAGATGGATGGTACTTTGATAGGAATTGCATTAAATGTGTAGATTGCTCTAGGTAGCATAGACATTTTCATAATATTTATTCTTCCAATCCAGGAGGATGGAACATTTTTCCATTTCTTTGCGTCTTCCTCAATTTCTTTCATGAGTACTTTATAGTTTTCTGAGTATAGATTCTTAGCCTCTTTGGTTAGGTTTATTCCTAGGTATCTTATGGTCTGGGGTGCAATTGCAAATGGGATTGACTCCTTAATTTCTCTTTCTTCTGTCTTGTTGTTGGTGTAGAGAAATGCAACTGATTTCTGTGCATTGATCTTATATCCTGACACTTTACTGAATTCTTGTACAAGTTCTAGCAGTTTTGGAGTGGAGTCTTTTGGGTTTTCCACATAGAGTATCATATCATCTGCGAAGAGTGATAATTTGACTTCTTCTTTGCCGATTTGGATGCCTTTAATTTCCTTTTGTTGTCTGATTGCTGAGGCTAGGACTTCTAGTACTATGTTGAATAGCAGTGGTGATAATGGACATCCCTGCCGTGTTCCTGAACTTAGTGGAAAAGCTTTCAGTTTTTCTCCATTGAGAATGATATTTGCAGTGGGTTTTTCATAGATGGCTTTGATGATATTGAGGTATGTGCCCTCTATCCCTACACTTTGAAGGGTTTTGATCAGGAAGGGATGCTGTACTTTGTCAAATGCTTTTTCAGCATCTATTGAGAGTATCATATGGTTCTTGTTCTTTCTTTTATTGATGTGTTGTATCACATTGACTGATTTGCGGATGTTGAACCAACCTTGCAGCCCTGGGATAAATCCCACTTGGTCGTGGTGAATAATCCTTTTAATGTACTGTTGAATCCTATTGGCTAGTATTTTGGTGAGAATTTTTGCATCTGTGTTCATCAAGGATATTGGTCTATAGCTCTCTTTTTTGATGGGATCCTTGTCTGGTTTTGGGATCAAGGTAATGTTGGCCTCATAAAATGAGTTTGGGAGTTTTCCTTCGATTTCTATTTTTTGGAACAGTTTCAGGAGAATAGGAATTAGTTCTTCTTTAAATGTTTGGTAGAATTCCCCCGGGAAGCCATCTGGCCCTGGGCTTTTGTTTGTTTGGAGATTTTTAATGACTGTTTCAATCTCCTTACTGGTTATGGGTCTGTTCAGGCTTTCTATTTCTTCCTGGTTCAATTTTGGTAGTTTATATGTTTCTAGGAATGCATCCATTTCTTCCAGATTGTCAAATTTGTTGGCGTAGAGTTGCTCGTAGTATGTTCTTATAATAGTTTGTATTTCTTTGGGGTTAGTTGTGATCTCTCCTCTTTCATTCAGGATTTTATTTATTTGGGTCCTTTCTCTTTTCTTTTTGATAAGTCTGGCCAAGGGTTTATCAATTTTATTAATTCTTTCAAAGAACCAGCTCCTAGTTTCGTTGATTTGTTCTATTGTTTTTTTGGTTTCTATTTCATTGATTTCTGCTCTGATCTTTATGATTTCTCTTCTCCTGCTGGGCTTAGGGTTTCTTTCTTGTTCTTTCTCCAGTTCCTTTAGGTGTAGGGTTAGGTTGTGTACCTGAGACCTTTCTTGTTTCTTGAGAAAAGCTTGTACCGCTATATATTTTCCTCTCAGGACTGCCTTTGTTGTGTCCCACAGATTTTGAACTGTTGTATTTTCATTATCATTTGTTTCCATGATTTTTTTCAATTCTTCTTTAATTTCCCGGTTGACCCATTCATTCTTTAGAAGGATGCTGTTTAGTCTCCATGTATTTGTGTTCTTTCCAAACTTCCTCTTATGGTTGAGTTCTATCTTCAGAGCATTGTGGTCTGAAAATATGCAGGGAATGATCCCAATCTTTTGATACCGGTTGAGTCCTGATTTAGGACCGAGGATGTGATCTATTCTGGAGAATGTTCCATGTGCACTAGAGAAGAATGTGTATTCTGTTGCTTTGGGATGAAATGTTCTGAATATATCTGTGATGTCCATCTCATCCAGTGTATCATTTAAGGCCTTTATTTCCCTGTTGATCTTTTGCTTGGATGATCTGTCCATTTCCGTGAGGGGAGTGTTAAAGTCCCCTACTATTATTGTATTATTGTTGATGTGTTTCTTTGATTTTGTTATTAATTGGTTTATATAGTTTGCTGCGCCCACGTTGGGGGCATAGATATTTAAAATTGTTAGATCTTCTTGTTGGACAGACCCTTTGAGTATGATATAGTGTCCTTCCTCATCTCTTATTATAGTCTTTGGCTTAAAATCTAATTGATCTGATATAAGGATTGCCACTCCTGCTTTTTTCTGATGTCCATTAGCATGGTAAATTCTTTTCCACCCCCTCACTTTAAGTCTGGAGGTGTCTTCGGGTTTAAAATGAGTTTCTTGGAGGCAACATATAGATGGGTTTTGTTTTTTTATCCATTCTGATACCCTGTGTCTTTTGATTGGGGCATTTAGCCCATTAACATTCAGGGTAACTATTGAGAGATATGATTTTAGTGCCATTGTATTGCCTGTAAGGTGACTGTTACTGTATATTTTCTCTGTTCCTTTCTGATCTACCACTTGTAGGCTCTCTCTTTGCTTAGAGGACCCCTTTCAGTATTTCCTGTAGAGCTGGTTTGGTGTTTGCAAATTCTTTCAGTTTTTGTTTGTCCTGGAAGCTTTTAATCTCTCCTTCTATTTTCAATGATAGCCTAGCTGGATATAGTATTCTTGGCTGCATGTTTTTCTTGTTTAGTGCTCTGAAAATATCATGCCAGCTCTTTCTGGCCTGCCAGGTCTCTGTGGATAAGTCAGCTGCCAATCTAATACTTTTACCATTGTATGTTACAGACTTCTTTTCCCGGGCTGCTTTCAGGATTTTCTCTTTGTCACTAAGGCTTGTAAATTTTACTATTAGGTGACGGGGTGTGGGCCTATTCTTATTGATTTTGAGGGGCGTTCTCTGCACGTCCTGAATTTTGATGCTCGTTCCCTTTGCCATATTGGGGAAATTCTCCCCAATAATTCTCTCCAGTATACCTTCTGCTCCCCTCTCTCTTTCTTCTTCTTCTGGAATCCCAATTATTCTAATGTTGTTTCGTCTTATGGTGTCACTTATCTCTCGAATTCTCCCCTCATGGTCCAGTAGCTGTTTGTCCCTCTTTTGCTCAGCTTCTTTATTCTCTGTCATTTGGTCTTCTAGATCACTAATTCTTTCTTCTGCCTCATTTATCCTAGCTGTGAGGGCCTCCATTTTTGATTGAACTTCATTAATAGCTTTTTTAATTTCAACTTGGTTAGATTTTAGTTCTTTTATTTCTCCAGAAAGGGCTTTTATATCTCTGGAGAGGGTTTCTCTAATATCTTCCATGACTTTTTCAAGCCCGGCTATAACCTTGAGAATTGTCATTTTGAACTCTAGATCTGACATATTACCAATGTCTGTATTGATTAGGTCCCTAGCCTTTGGTACTGCCTCTTGTTCTTTTTTTTGTTGTGAATTTTTCCGCCTTGTCATTTTGTCCAGCTAAGAGTATATGAAGGAGCAAGTAAAATACTAAAAGGGTGGCAACAATCCCAGGAAAATATGCTTTAACCAAATCAGAAGAGATCCCAAATCATGAGGGGGGATTTCTCCCCCCTCACGATTGGGTGAGGGATCTCCTCTGATTGGGATCTCCCAATCTCTTCTGATTGGGATCTCTTCTGATTTGGGGACAAAAAGAGGTTCAAAAAGAAAGAAAGAAGAAAAAGAAAAAAAGAATTAAAAAAAAGATTGAATTAAAAATTCAATCAAGAATTTAAAAAAGAATTAAGAAAAATAAAGATTGAAGAGATTAGGATCTCTTCTGATTTGGGGATAAAAAGAGGTTCAAAAAGAAAGAAAGAAAGAAAGAATTTAAAAAAAGAGATTGAATTAAAAATTCAATCAAGAATTTAAAAAAGAATTAAGAAAAAAAAAGATTGAAGAGATTAGGATCTCCTCTGACCTGGGGACAAAAAGATGTTCAAAAAGAAAGAAAGAAAAAAAAAAGAATTAAAAAAAAGAAAATGAACAAAGAAAAGTACAAAAAAGAAAAAAATATATATATTAGATAATCTAGTTAAAAAACGTTAAAAAAGAAAAGGGTAAAAGTTATAAAAAAAATTCAGCAGAAGAAGAGAAAAAAAATGAAAAAGAAAAAAATTAAATTAGCTGCAAGACTAAAAAATCACAGGCAGAAAGCCATGAGTTCCGTGGTTTGTTTTCTCCTCCTCTGGAATTCTGCTGCTCTCTCCTTGGTATTGAAACTGCACTCCTTGGTAGGTGAACCTGGTCTTTCCTGGATTTCTTGTTGATCTTCTGGGGGAGGGGCCTGGTGTAGTGATTCTCAAGTGTCTTTGCCCCAGGCGGAATTACACCGACCTTACCAGGTGCCGGGCTGAGTGATCTGTTCGGCTTTGCTTTCAGGAGCTTTTGTTCCCTGAGCGCTTTCCGTAGACTTCCGGAGGGCGGGAATACAAATGGCGGCCTCCTGGTCTCCGGCCCGGAGGAGCCGAGACCCCGGGGCCCCGCTCCCCTGTGCGCCCTCAGCGAACCGCTCCTAGTAACTCGCGTCTGCCTAACCTTCGGCCGCGCTCCGAGCTCACCGAGCCTGCGGCCGGTTCAAGGCAACTCCGAGCTGCGAGCTTACTGTCGGCTCTGTCTCTGCAGCCGGCTTTCCCGTTCCAATAACCGCAAGCTCTGCGACACTCAGACACCCCCGATCCTTCTGTGACCCCGCGGGACCTGAGGTCACGCCGACCCCGTGTGGGCTTCGCCCCGGTTTAGCCTCCGGAGCGATGTCCCTCAGCGGAACAGACTTTTAAAAGTCCTGATTTTGTGCTCCGTTGCTCCGCCGCTTGCCGGGAGCCGGCCCCTCCCCCCGGGGTCCATCCTCCCGTCGCTTTGGATTCACTTCTCCGCCAGTCCTACCCTTCAGAAAGTGGCTGTTTTTCTGTTTCTAGAATTGCTGTTCCTCTTCTCTTCGATCTGCCGATGGATTTGCAGGTGTTCGCAATCTTTAGACAAGCTCTCTAGCTGATCTCCTGCTAGCTGAGGTAGTCTCAGCCTGCTACCTCTCCGCCATCTTGACTCCTCCCCCACCTGTTCTTTACCCAAGAACTTCACTCTCTCTACCACACTCCTCTCCCTGGTATCATCTCTGTCTGCCCCCATCAGTCTCTACACACATCTGCACAGCTCTGATCTTGAGAAAATTAAACCATCAGTGGCCTCATTCACTGCAAAAATGCTTAGAGAATTAGCCACGTTAGTCATTTCTATTGCTTATCTTCCTTCCCTCCTTAACCAACTCCTATGGCTTCCAAATTCATCAGTCTAATAAATGGCACCCCCATCTACCATTTCCTTAGGCCAAGAACACTGGAGTCATTTCATAAATTCTGTAAATTCAGTCTCACAAGTTTCCTTATAAACTCAGTGCCCACAGTGTATTGGGAATCAAGCCACTCTGTCCTGTCCTCTGGGCTCCCAACCGGGATATACAGAATTGTACATCCTTATATAAAGAACATAAACTATGTGACTGAAGTGTGTGAAAGAGATCTTTAAGGTGTTCTGGAGGTAGAGCCTGCAGGAAACAGCCACCACCTTGAGGGAGGAGGTTGGAATTCCAATTTAGATACTGAGAGGAAGGGCCCCAAGGAGCTGAAACCCCGACCTCGGAGTTGGGAAGGGGTAAGGGCAATTGGGGGAAATCTTATGTTGAAGCTGGGACCCAGACCCCTGAGGAGGTCGTGCTGGTCTGCGCTTGGTGCTGGCGTTGGAGTTGCCCAGTGGGATGCTATGAGACTTGTTCGGCGAATATTGTGAAAATAAACTGCTGCTAAGAAAAAGTCCTGCCATTGTCAGGTGAAGAAAGGACACTACCCTATGATGAGGCTCAGGGATAAAGAAACCAAAATCCCTTTCTGACTCCCTCTGCCTCACGCGCTGTCTGTAGCACCCCCTAGGGGCAGAACCCAGCAGAGAGCTGGGGCAAAGAGGGAATGCTGGGTCTTAGCCCCAAGTCAAAAAGCAGGGTATACAAAGGTGAGCTTAAAGATGAGATCAGGGGCCCCTGGGTGGCTCAGTGGGTTAAAGCCTCCGCCTTTGGCTCAGGTTGTGATCCCAGTATCCTGGGATCAAGCCCCGCATCGGGCTCTCTGCTCGATGGGGAGCCGGCTTCCTCTTCTCTCTCTGCCTGCCTCTCTGCCTACTTGTGATCTCTGTCTGTCAAATAAAAAAAAATAAATTCTTAAAAAAAAAAAAAAAAAGATGAGATCAATACTAGATAACTGGTATAATCTCTACTCTCACTTGTTGCTCCTTTTCATTCTCTTTTCCTGGCTCTGCACCTGCCTGAAATTGAAATGTTGGCGTGCCCTGGGTCTTCATGCTGGACCTTCTCTCTCCTTATGTGGTCTTCTCTAACCCCATGGCTTTCCAAGCAGATATACGCTATGATTCCCAAATTTGTATCTCCAACCCTGACCTCTCCCCTAGGCCCAGAGTCAAGTAGCAAATTGTCTATGATACATTTCACAGAGATATTTAATAGGCATGTGAAGCCCGTGTTGAAAACAGGGCTTTTGACTTGTCACTCATCTTCAGCCTGACTCTCATGCCCTCTTCTCATTAAATGTCACATCCTATATAATTTTGTTAAGCCAAAATCTCAAAGTCGTTTCATAAACTCAAGATTCTAATTATTCTTATAAACAATGTGATAAATTATTCTTAGTAAATGCTATCTCCCAAATATATCTGGAACCCAGTCACTTTTATTACCTTCATTACGCAATTATAAAGATTATTTATTTATTTCTTTATTAGAGAGAGAGAGAGCAAGTACGCACAAGCAGAGATGAGGAGCAGAGGGAGAGAGCAGGGAGTCTGATGTGGGGCTCGATCCCAGGACCCTGGGATCATGACCTGAGCTGAAGGCAGAGGCTTAACGACTGAGGCACCCAGGCACCCCAGGTATCTACAAGTAAACTACCTCACCCCAGATGGGACTCGAACCCACAATCCCTGGCTTAGGAGGCCAGTGCCTTATCCATTAGGCCACTGGGGCTTCACTCATTATGCAATTATAATACAAGTCATTTTCTTTATTGACATAGTGCAGGTGACTGTGAACTTGTCTTCCCGCTTCCTCACTTGTGACCCCGTAATCCATTTGCCACATGGTGTTTTGGGGAGAGTCAGGCAGACCATATTGCTAGCCAACACAAAGTCTTCTATTAGCTATTGCTTGAATGCAAAATAAAATCCAAGTTCTGTGCACGTTAAGCAGGCCCTACAGCAGGCCCTTTCTGTAAAGGGCAGATGAGAAATAGCTTTGGCTTTGTGGGCCAGCCAGTCTCTGTCACATGTTGGCATTAATGTGGAGCATGAAATCATCCATAGTCTCTGGCTTGGTGAAATGTAACAGGAAGGCCGCTGGGGGCAGTGGAAGGTTTCAGAGAAAGGCAAAGTTGTTTGGAATGCAGAGGCCTGCATGACCACTCCACCCACTCTGCCCTAGGAATGCCTTGGGGAGTTGCCTTCCCCAAGCTTTCTTAGCCCAAACAGTTAAGCCCAAACAGAGATATTTGCATTGTCCCTTAGGCTATATTTTGCACTGCGAATAGACCATGAAGATTAGCATATCAACAGATCTGCCTAGTTCCAGTAAGACCCCTTGTAACACAGGGCAAGCTTGGGCTGTAGGGATGAGGATTTGTGATTATCCTGATGGACCAATAAAAGCAGGAGCAAAGAATAGCAAAGGGTCTTCCTCTCTGAGCGTGGACCCCCTTACCTTCTACTCTCTTTCGCAGCAAAATTTGGAGTAATCTTTCATCCGTGGGTACAGGGACTGCTGGCCATTTCCAGCAGTCCCACCTGCTTTACTACTGTGGCATGAAAGCAGCCATAGACAGTATGTAAATAAATGGGCAAGGTATGGTTCAGTAACACTTTACTTACAAAAATAAACAATGGACGAGTTTGCTCACCTCTGCTCTGTATCATCAGGTTACTTCAAACCTAACTTTTGCCCTGTCTCAGTCTAGATGGCATTCTTTGTAACCTCAAGTACTTCATACTTCTTGTTCCTTCTATCTGGAATTCCCTACCTTCAGCTCTGTCCCTGGCCAGCTTCTACCACTCAAATGTCATCTCCTTGACCACCATTGGCACACTCCCCTGCGCTGTTACCTCGCTTAGTTTATTTCAGAGCATTTATCACTGTAAGACATTTTTCATTTGTTCACATGCGTATCATCTACTTCCTCAAGAAGTAAGAGAAAAGGTGTTTGAAATCCTATTATGAAATCCTACCTATTAATCCTATTATGAAATCCATAATCCTACCATTAGTTGTTCAATAGATGTTTATTGCATGAATTAACTAAAACCCAGGATTTTAGTTTTTCTATTTCTTTTTTAAGGATGTTATTTATTTATTTGAGAGAGAGTATGAGCAGGGGTGGGGAAGGAGCAGAGGGAGAGGGAGAAGCAGATTCCTGCCCAGCAGGAAGCCTGATTTGGAGCTTGGTCCCAGGACCCCCGGGATCATGACCTGAGTCGAAGGCAGAGGCTCAACTGATTAAGCCACCCAGGCCCCTATTAGTCTCTGTATTTTTTCTTCTTTGTCAATACAAAATAAATCCCAATTTGATTCGACATCATGGTTGGTCACGGATCTTCCACCTTGCTTCATTTACCTAGACTTGGTCAGTTAATCAACCAGTCCTGTAATCAGGTGAGAAGTCACCAGTTGCTTGCTCTGCAAATAAACTCAGCTAGACCCTGAGAGGCATGGCATGAGTGCTTGATATCCATACACCTTGCCCTCCAGAAACTGAACATTTTCCTTGACCTCATGAGAGTAAACCGAATTTGGATGTATATACAAAATTGAGAGTGTTTGCTTTTAAAGATTCAGATCGCATAAACACATCCAAGCTTATGTATCCCTGACAAGAGATACGTAATTATTCCCAGGGTGGGATTAGATGATTTCCAAAGTCCTTCTGCATGACTCAGTCTGCCTGCTGGATGCCTCCTCCTCATGCATCTTTTGGAGCAAAAATATCATGCTGTAAGCTGGAGAATCTTCTCACTGTCTGTTTGTTTAGATGGTAGCCGTTACACCTTGTTGCAGTGTGGAGAAGGGGCTGGGAGAGAAGGTTCAAGTCTCATCACCTCAGGGACGAAGATCTGTTCTGACATTGTGTTTAGTACTAAACTATTGTAATCAAGTTTTGTCAAGGTTGAGAGATGTTTGTTACCTACAGAAAACATCTCCTGGAGTTCTGACTGCTGAAAACAGCCTCCCCCTTTGCGTGACTTTTGCCTGTAATCTTATAAAATCACCTCAGAAGCCATACTGGCTAAGTGAATGGGACGTAAAGGGAAAAAAAAAAAAAGTCATTTTTTGAAGAGAGAGAAAGGAAGAAAAAAGAAAAATAACTGTAGCATACTCTATCAGTTCCTATCAATCCTGTTCAAAAAAACCCTCTCTAAATATGTGTGTCTCTTCCAAGCATGGAAAGGTGCCAGTGACCTCCTCTTCCTGATTCCTGTCCCTAGTTGAAGGTCCCACTCCTGTTCAATGGTACGTTCCCCCCTGCATGGCAATGCAGAATTCTATGGTCCCTTTCCCTCCTTGTTATCCCTACAACCTCTTCCCTCAGAAGCCCTCTGAACAAAAGACAGCTTTAAGTAATATAAATAACAGAAAATATAGGAAGTATGTTTAATGGGCAGTTTAAGTATCAAAGCTAATGTTCCTCAAGTCTCCATTTTCATCAGGAGTGTCCGCATCATCACGAAATTCCTCAGTGGGGAAACGTGGGAAACACAGTCTGTTCTGTTTGCTGCAGAGTGGCTCAGATTTGGAGCTCAGGAACCCTTGTAATGTAATGTCCCACTTAATCCTTCATGGCTCTGGCTTTCTAGAAAAACCCTCTGTACTTCTCCCCAGATTTAGGTTCCTGAGCCCACAGGGTTCTGAGAAGGCTCTGTTGGCAGCTCTCAAGCTTTGGGCATTTTGTCATCATCCCCCTACACACTTGTGGAAGACACTTCCTCAGCAACTCTGGTTTTTAAACAGCTAATTACATTTTAAGGGTCAGGAGCAATTTTCTATCTGGGTATTACCTTAAGGATTCTCTCAAACTACTCCAAAGATGTTGCCTCATGGAAGTGTTCCTCTACAGTTCTCTGAAGCTACTTCATTAGTGTCACCTGGAATACATTAAAAAAAATCAGCTTTGGAAATCTTACTAGTGGGGGGTTCCTTCTCAATCCAAGTTTCTAGGGATGGGGATCAGGCTCAGCTATATGTGTATTTTTAGAATGTTCCACCATCTATTCTTACTCAAGCTAAAGTTTGAGAACCCTGTCCTCTTCTGTACATCATTGAGGTCACATAAAGAAAGCAAATCATAGAGCTGGCTTTGCCAAAATAGTGCCCGCTTACTACTCAAGGTATTTGAGATATTCCAGACTAGCTCTTAAAAAACAATTCTGCACTTTTTCCCGTGTCTTTTAGAACAAAATAAAAGTTTGATCTCAAACCAGTGATCTCCCTGATGCTATAGTTAAGGATGAGGCTGAAGAAAGATAAGTGAGCAAAAAAAGAAAAATTAAGTGAATGTTTAAAGAAAAGTCCTAAGCAAATCGAAATAAAGAGAATTTGAACGGACAAATGG
Source organism: Neogale vison (assembly GCF_020171115.1). NCBI lineage: Eukaryota > Metazoa > Chordata > Mammalia > Carnivora > Mustelidae > Neogale > Neogale vison. The sequence goes on from NC_058098.1 coordinate 40,791,009, forward strand.
ATTCTGCTGTTGTATTCAAATCCTGGTTCAGCCACAAACTGCCCAGGATGTGAGTCACATCCGACTTGTTTCTGCGTGTACGGTTGTGTGGCCTGTGGACAGAGGGTCTGTTGTACCCATCCTGGGTACAACAGGATGTTGCTCTCCCTTCCTGTAGGTGGGAGTTGTTTCCTGGAAGTGCTCTCAGGAGCGCTGTGATGTTACTGCCTTCAATGTTTGCTTCCACTTTCCTCCTCATCCTAGTTTCCTTGGGGCAATATTTTCCCCTCCTATGCAACCATTCTCCCTAGCTCAACTGCCTGCCTGAGTCTGTGGATGTAGCATCCTCCTGTCCATAATCCTGTCACTCGACTGAAAAGAATAACAATTTCTAGGGATTTCTTTAGCAGAGGCACCGCCTGGTGCCACAATGGCCAAGTTGGAGCTTGCTAATCTGATGCAAAGGATGCTGATAGACCAGTGTCAAGGGCACACTGCCTCAGTCTCATATCGGGGGAGGGGGGGGCACAGTGGGTGCAGCTGACACTCTCAGGGCCTGTCTTCTGCACTTGAGCTCCAGCAGATTTTCAGCTGCAGCTGCCTATATCCCTGTGCCCGAGGTGTCTTCGTCCCAACTGCAGGAAACCTCATGTTGATGCAGTGTCTCCCCTTTATTATTTATTTAATCAAAGCAAGAATTTGGGGTTGAGATTCGAACTCAAGTAAAAGGGGAGAGTATCTTTTAGTATAGAGAAGGCAATGTTCAGGGGAGATTGGAGGGGTTTTTTGTTTTGTTTTGTTTTTAATTCCAGTATAGTTAACATACAAAGTTATATTAATTATAGTATGCAATATAGTGATTCAACACTTCTATACATTACTCAGTGCTCATCATGATAAGTGTACTCTTAATCCCCTTTACCTATTTTGCCCAACTGCACCCACCTTCCCTCTGGCAATAGATGGAAGCTTTTTGTATATTCTTAGTTAACCCTTCAAATGTGGCCCCTGTATGGTTGTGAACTGGATCTCACTTACGAAACTTCGCTACCAATAACCCTAAAAAACCCTGGTTCATCATCTACTTGATTTGTTAATCTAGCTAAATCAATGGGTCCCAGATTTCAATTAGCATCAAAATGCCCTATAAGGATTGATAAATCACAGATTACTAGTCCGGTCCATTCCCCCACCCCCAAACTATTAAGTCTGGAGTAGGATCTCAGAATTTGCATTTCTAGGAAGTTCCCAACTGATGTTAATGCTGTTGGTCCAGGGACCTCACTGAGAACTGTTTATTTAGGTTTGCTTTCCCTGTAACCTCTTGAAATATAGAGCCAGGCATTTGCCACTAAAATAAAGTATTAATTGATTTTTCTTTCAAAATTGTATCTATTGATTTTGATTAGATAATACATTTATGTGGCTTCAAAGTCAAAGTCTATAAAGCAATAGTTGGATTCTTCCTTAGCATGATAAAGTACAAGGATCTCAACACAAAAGTCAGCATTATGTTTAACAGGGAAACACTGGAAATGTTTCCATGAAAGGAATAAAACAAAGGTGTTCACTATGTCTACTGTAACTGACTGTTATTCTGGGAGGTGTTCTAGATATCATTGTGTACCTAGAAATTCCAGAAGGATCAACTGAAAAACAAACAAACAAACTCTAGTATAATAAGAGTGTTCAGTAACATAGCTGTGTATAATATTTTATGTGGAAAAATACCAGTAAGCTTACTGTATATAAGCAATAAGCAAGGAGGTTAGATAATGGAAACAGAAGTTTTATATTTTGAAAAATATATAATATGCTAAAGAATAAACTATATTTTAAAAAATCTGCAAGATCTATATGGAAAAAAAAAACCTTAAAATATCCTGAAGACACCAAGAAAGACTTGAACTAATGGTAACAGAAGCTTTTGTAATGGAAGAAGATACAGTGTTCTTGAAAGATGAGGGTCAACTTCATAAAAAATGTTGATTGTCTTTAAAAAAAGAAATAAACTCAATGAGAATACTGAATAAAATATGAACATTTTTTTTTAGCCTTAAGATGGTTTCTAGAGTACGCATGAAAAAATAAACCAACAGGTTTAGCCAGGAAAATTCTACAAGAGTAATGAGGAAGAGCTAACAACAATGTCATAAAGCATACTGCAAAGCCTTAATAATTTAAACATTATGGTATTAGGTCATGAGTAGACACAGTAGTAGCTTCCAATACAAATAAATGTTTAATATATTATAAAGTTGGCTTTTAATTCTTGGTAAAGGGTTAGATTCCTCCAATATGGAACCTATGGTCATTTGTATTATTAACATTGTTACTTTTGGGCATTGCTACACATTCACCAGCAACCAATGTTTATTAAGAACTCACTACATGCTAAATAGTATGCCCAGCATTTCCACAGATGTTGACTTGTTTAGTGTAAACAATAATTTATATGGAAAAAATTTTTATCTTCATTTTTAATATGAAGGAAACAGAGATAAAGTATCTTGCCTGTAGGAGCACAATAGTTAATGGCACAGTCTGAATTTAGAATTCGGCTTTCAACTCCCTCTCTGAGGCTTTTTCTGTGCACCAAACTTCAGATCTTATTAAGGACTTATTAAGTGGTCATTTCTTATATGTGTATTTTCTATTCATTATCTTAATTTAATGTGGTTCATCATTTTTTAGGGTAGTCAACATGAGTTTCTAATTAGCAACTTTAAACATGAGTTGATTTTTTAAAAAAAAGATTTGTAACTTTTCTTTTACAGGAAATTGCCTTTTTTTAGCTCAAACTATTAAGATAGTAGAGGATTGATTTCTGGTCAAAGTTAGTAACTGAGAGGTTTTGAACCCTATCTTGATGGTACCTTATGCTATGAGCCCTACCTTGATGGCCTCAGGCAGGGAGAAATGCTGCCACCAGCATGGGACCTGGTGTGTCCAGGTCTGAGGACATCTAGGCAAAGTGACAGTGAGAGTCTCAGGTCCTCCCATTCCCAGGGCCTCTCCCGCACCTTACAGAAGTGTGAATGGGCAACAAGTCTCCTCTCTTCCCTGGAGATCCGCTTTCCAACTACACAGGGTGTGTCCAAGCCACTCTCTCCACTGATTTGAGAGCTAGCGCAACACCTTTAAAGATCCTGGAAACCTGAAAGGCCACTTCAGTTCCTGAGCATTCAGGGGCCTCCTACTGCCTCTCTGACCCAGGAAACCATAATAACAAAGTCACTGTGGCTCACGATGATTCTGAGCCATTCACAGGTGTCTTGGAACTCAACTCCGAATTCTGGGGAATGCCAGTAGTATGTTTTCGCTAAAACAATTACCATTCACCTGTTGAGAAAATTCATGATTTGTTAGTGATTTATGACTTTTATTTTTTTCCTCTTTAACCAGGATGCAGCCCTTATTTCATTAGGTTTATTATGTTTTTAATTACCTCAGGGACCTATTTGGTGCCTAATTATCTGTATGACAGGAAATTAAACTAAGCTATTTGTCTGTAGGCACTGTGCAACCTTACTTTCCCCTCTTCTCTCTCCTGGCCTTTTTTTTTTTTTTTTTAAATAATGCTAACATGAATTGCAAATCTAGACCAAAATGGGTTAAGTGTGGCACTTCAGACTAGCTCTGTGTTATAAAACATTTGATGAACATTTGAAAGAACACTCAAGTTTTGGTCCATTGATTGTCAATTGTCAAATGTCTATTGAGTCATCAGAATTGTCCTGGTGGGCACTCTACCACTGTGGTCAGGGTTAACTCAAATTAAAACCTCAAGTCTGGGGGTGCCTGGGTGGCTCAGTCAGTTAAGCATTGGCCTTTAGCTCAGGTCATGATCCCGGGCTCCTGGGATCAAGCCCTCCATTGGGCTCCATACTTAGTGGGGAGCCTGCTTCTCCCTCTGCCTCTGCTGATCCCCCTGCTCATGCTCTCTCTCGCTCACCCTCTCCCTCAAATAAATAAATAATACCTTAAAAAAAACAAAACAAAACAAAAACAACCCTCAAGTCTGACTTCTGAAGATTCAATCCTGGCATTGCTACTTAGTTGCTATGAAACTGCCCAGTTGGTCACTAAACCTTCCACTCCTTTGGTGTTCTTATCTGTAAAATGGGGATAGTAAGAAGACCTGGGAGAGGGCTGAGGACCAACTGACATAATACAAATAAGTACGTGCAGAGCACTTCAGTGCCTGGCCTACAGTAACTACGTCATAAACAATCACTGTGCTTATTAAGAGAGAGCCAAGATTTGCAGAAGATCAACATTTTTATTTATGGCCAGCTATTGTCTATTTCAGGGAAGAGATAAGCATTTCAAGGAGTTGCTTGTTTCTGCTGACATTGAACAAAGCAGAGGCAGAGTGGGCCCTGAGTCTGAAGCAGGAAAACCTGCCATGCCCAGTGTCAGGGCCATGAGCTCTCATCATGTTCAGACTCCTTGGACTAGCTCACAGGTGCTCATTTAAAGCTCACAATCACGAAAGATTCCATTATTTCCCCTTGTTTGACTTTCCATTGCTTCTCTTGGAGAAGCAATCAGTAATGAATTCTACAGGTAGCATGACACCCTCCCAGAAAATTATGAAAGGGGGAGAAGGAATGAAATAAAAACTCCCCAAATTCCCTGAAGTTTTATTTCTTTTTCCACGGCAAAGGGGAGAGCATTCTTTGTTGAGAGCGCTTGTCTGAATTGTCTTCCTTACTCGACAGCTCAGGAATGAAGTCTACTGGGATAACGGGGGAGTGTTGAAAACATCCAAAGGATACTAACAGGCCTAGGTTCATTTTTCAAAGCTTCCCTTTCGCGTCAGCCTTTGTCAAAAGGATCTGAGCTTTTACCAGTAAGAGGCGAGTATTAAATTGGTGCGCTTCAATCTCCATAGTTCAGAAGAAAACTTGGGCCTCCCCCCCGCCACCACCCCCAGCTAAATCTACAAATCTGAGTGACATATCTACAAGGAGATACTGCAGCAGCAAGAGAGACACAGAAACACACACAATCCAGCCCAGGCCGCGATGATAATTGCAGTGTGGCGGTCCCTGGTATCCTCGGAGTAATTACTCTGACATTCTTTATCATTGTGTGTTAGATGTGATATGAAGCAATTATCCAGTCGCTTTTTGGAATATTGATGCCTGGGCTGTCTTCGCACATTATCCTCATCTCATACTGTGACCCTGCAGGACTTAATTCTGACACCTTGAGTCTCTCATGGCAGATTGATAAGATGCGTGGGCTTAATCTTGCCTTTCTTAGGATGAGACTCTAGTGTTTACCCGTGTTATTAAGGAGAAGTACTGATAACACGAAGTACTGCCATTTTCCTTTTTCTGCTTGCAAAATGTGATTTGTATCTAGAATTCTCTAGTGCCCAGTCCCCTACTGCATATATTGTCACAATGGCATTTACTCCTAATTGTAAACTACCTTCATAACAAAGGCAGACATTATTGTTTTCCCATATAATTACTTGCAATAGTCAGCGTGTTCATAAGCAGCACTTCTCATAACCCTGTTTTAATAGTAATCTGAGGAATATGGAATAAGATTTATTAAGAACACATGTTTCTGGTCCACGTCCACTTTGTGGGAATAATGCCTGAGGGCATGGAAATTTCACTCTCCAAGAGGTGGTCTATTTTCTTAAGTTGAAATTGGCATTGTGACAGTATTTCACTTTAATCCAAATGGCTATTTTTCAGCTCCTTTATTGGTAGATTTCTTTCATTTTTCTGAGAGTAGTTTTTTTTTTTTTAATTTGGAAACTGGATTAACATGCCCACATTTTAAATATTTCGTATCATATTGACTTATTTGTACCACATGATAGCAGACATCTGGCGTCTTTCCAAAAACCTAGAGAAAGCCGCTTTCTGATGCTGTGTGTGGCTGTCCCTCCCCTGTCCCCATGTATGAGAGGTATGCGGTGAGGTAAGGGTTGGTAAAGCCCACAGAAGGAGCAATGGCCCAACCATGATGTAGCCATGACATATTGGTAACAAAATATATGCATATACCCCTGTATGCTCTTCTGTGGTCAACACTACCATCCCTATAAAGAGATGTCAGCAAGGCAGTTTGTGGTGGTGTGAGGAGCTGGGGCATATGAGGACGGACTGCCCCAGTCCATACATGGGATGAGACACCCCTGTGAGGTGGTGCTTCCTCCCTATGAGCCATTCCTTCATCATTTGGGAGATGAGGAGAACCATACATTTCCTCTGCAGCTGATACAAGAGGTAGATTGGTTGCTGGACATAAAGCTCTTAGTACAAGGCCTGTAAAATGAAGGCTCTCTCAGTAAGTGTTACTTATCAATCATCTGTATGTGTTGATGGAGAGGGTTGAGTCATTTGCACTTCTGATTACCTGACTTGCTATTATTACCCTTGGTCTGTGAAAGGGACTTCTAGTTTGATTAATCATTTAATCCCCTCTTACCCATAACCAACTCCTATTCCCTACCCCACATCCACTCCATAAACAAATATTCTGGTATATTTGTTATAATCATGTACTTGGATGTGTTCTTTGAAGATATTTTTGGTTTTATTTTGTGAATATAATTTACACAAATGTTCTTCTACTAGATCTTATCTTTTCTCTATCTGTTTTGTTTTCTCCTTTAGCTATAGTCTGAATGGATGTGTCCTCCCAAAATTCATATATTGAAATCTGATCCTTAATATGGTAATATTAGGAAATAGAGCATTTGGGAAGTAATTAGGTCATGAGCGCAGAGCCCTCATGAATGGGATTCTTATAAAAGGAGCCCCAGGTACCCCTGGGTAGTTAAGACTCTGACTCTTGGTTTTGGCTAAGGTCATGAGATAGAGCCCTGCTTTGGGCTCCCAGTTCAGCACTGAGTCTGCTTGAGATTCCCTCTCCAGTCCCTCCTGCCCATGCTCTCTCTCTCTCTCTCTCTCTCTCTCTCTCAAATGAATAAATAAATAAATCTTAAAATAAGCAGCAGCCCCAGAGAGCCTCCTCATCTCTTCTACTATGTGAGGTTACAGCTAGAAGGCACTGCCTATGAACCAGGAAGCAAGTCCTCACCAGACACCAAATCCACCAAATCTACCAGTGCCTTTATTTTGGACTTCTCAGCCTCTAGAATTGTGAGAAATAAATATCTATTGTTTATAAGTCACTCACTCTATGGTATTTTGTTATAGCAATGCAAACAGACTTAGAAACCTTTCCATTTATTTTTCTTTTTCTTTGCTTAGCATGATATTTTAAAGTCATATATATATATATAATGTTGCTGAATATAGATCAAGCCCACTTCTGCTCACTGCTCCATGGAATTCCGTGTGTGTGGAATATGACTTAGCCATTTCTTCAATGACAGACATTTAGATTGGCTCCAGCTCCACATGTCCATAAACAACATTCTTGTAGGTGCCCTTTACAGAGTTGTGCAACCATGGGTAGAATTGCTGGACTGTCTTCCTAAATAGTTACACCAATCCTGGCTCCTATCAGTGCCACAGAAGGCAGAAGGGTTTCTATGGCCTCCATCCCCACATCCCCACTAACACTAGGCATGAGTCAGATTTCCAATTTTTGAACATAAAGAAATAATCCATTGCTATTTTAATTTCTGTCTCTTTACTAATTTCTATCTCTTTACTCTTTACATCAAACTGCTACCTTTGCTGATTTTTACATGGTATCCCTTCCTAACTATGAGATCCTGATTTTGATGTCACTGAATTAATCAATTTTTAGCCTTTTGGTTGTGCTTTTGAATTTTCAAGGCATCCTTCCTCACCCTTAGGTCATGAAGATGTTCTTATCCATTTTCTTCTTCTAAATTTTTAGTTTCATTTTTCATATCAGTTCTCTAATTCTTCTAGAGTCTATTTCTATATAGATATGGTATCAGAAAGTGGTCCAGTTTATTTTTCTTCACATAGATGATAATGTTACTAAAAAGTCCTTCTTTTGTCCATTCCATTATAGTCATCTCTGTTGACCTCCTCAAATTTTTTTTGAGTCTTTCAAAACATTACTCCACTGTCTTCATTGTATCCAGGATTGTTTAACAAGTCTCTTATCAGCTGGATTCTTTCTGCTTGATCTTCCATACCTCTGAGCTTTTCTTTTTTTATCTCTATTCATCCTTTCCACATAAAATCTGAGACAGTCCCTAAATCAGCTTCCCAGATTACTGATTTATTTTTCTGTGATATCCACCTCTTTACCTCATCCAATATAATAATTTCAACTATTATAGCATCTATAGTTAATATGTCTACTTGGCTCATTTTATGACCTATTGTTATTGCTTCAAATTGCATGTCTCCCCCTTATTTCCTTGCATTTTTTTCCCAATTTATTTATTTTCAGAAAAACAGTATTCATTATTTTTTCACCACACCCAGTGCTCCATGCAAGCTGTGCCCTCTATAATACCCACCACCTAGTACCCCAACCTCCCACCCCCCCGCCACTTCAAACCCGTCAGATTGTTTTTCAGAGTCCATAGTTTCTCATGGTTCACCTCCCCTTCCAATTTACCCAAAAGCACATACCCTCCCCAATGTCCATATATTTCCTTGCATTTATTTCTTATGTTTATTTTAACTTTTTGGTCCTCAATAGTTTGGCTTTAGATTGTATATGCTGTTTAATGTGTTATCTTTCTTTTCTGGTGGTTATACGCCTTTGGTACCTAGTCATTTTGACCTGTAAGATTCTAAGGGGGATGCAAGGGTGCTTTCCTGGAGATACACAGGAGAAACATGAACATAACATAGGTGCTGCCGCATGACTGCACCAGCATCTTCCTCCCTAGGATGCACCAGCTCTCTCCCCCACTCCATGAACCCACCACACATACCACTTCCCAACTGCCTCTAGTCTCCCCCAGATGATTGCACTTTTTAAAAATAGGTGCCTTAGATCTCTGCTTTCCTTTTATCACTCTAGTTCTTCCCAGGTTGATTTTGAGGGAAGAATCCAAAAGCCCATGTTCGTTTGTCATCTTGTCAGGATCTGGAAACACTTTAATTTCTTTGTTTTTTCCCATGCCCATAGCCTTCTCCTTTCACTTTGGTGGTTGGTTACTCTTTGAATGCTACTGCATCCAATGACATACTCAGAAACCTTGAACCAATGGAGAGAAAATTAAATACACATCTGATCCAAACAGCTGGCACAATGCATAAGAAACCATGAAATAACCGAATTTCTCCTGTTTGGTGAAACTGTCATGAAACAATATTTCTTCTTAGCAGAGATTATAAGACAGAGTTTGAAAAATTAAAATTAGAACACTGGATTATGTTGAAAGAGAAATAAGCCATTCACAGAAGGATAATCCTTCTGTAAAATTCTACTTATATGAAATACCTACAGTAGTCAAATTCATAGAGAAAGAAAGTAGAATGTTGGTTGCCAGGGGCTAGATGGAGGAAGAAATAGGAAGTTGTTTAATGGGTACAGAGTTTTAGTTTTGCAAGAGGATAAAGTTCTGGAGACTTGTTGTACAAAAATGTGAATATACTCAGCACTACTGCACTATACACTAGAAAATTGTGAAATTGGTAAGGTTAATATATGTGTATTTGATCACAGTATTTTTAAAATAGATCTTGCAAGTAGTTGAAATAAATTTAAGAAATGTTACATAAAATTATAGCACTGGCATAAATTTTCTGGAAAGTTATTTAGCAATGTATCAAGATGCTAAAAAATGTCCAGACCCTTTTTAAGGTGTGTCCTAAGGCAACAATCAGAAAAGAGTTCAAGGAGTAATTTAAGTTTGTTCACTGCAACCATATTTATGATATATTTATTTTTAAAAAGGTATTTTTAGTCCAAACACTCAACCAGAGGAATAGTTAAATGAAGGTTGGTATAGCCACATGAAGGAAAATGGAACTATTAAAAACTTGTTTTGAAATGTATCTAATGATGTGAGTAACACTGAAATTATGTTATGTGAAAAATAGTAGGATACAAAATTACAAATTCAGTATCACTCCAAATATATATATATATATATATCTCCAAATAGAAATAAACACGGAAGGAAACCATTAAAATTTGAACAGTGATGAGCTGTTGGTGGTAGGATTATCTGTGATGTGTGTAAAAATGCTTTGTGAACTGTAACTTGGCATGCTTACACAGGCAGTGGTCACAAGTGAGTCAGAATGGAATACTTGAGCTACACAAGCATAATAGCCTATTATAATAGTAAAATAAAAATCCTTAGCATGTAATAAACATTTTTTTTTAAAGATTTTATTTATTTATTTGACAGAGAGAGACCACAAGCAGGCAGAGAGGCAGGCAGAGAGAGAGGAGGAAGCAGGCTCCCCGCTGAGCAGAGAGCCCGACGCGGGGCTCGATCCCAGGACCCTGAGATCATGACCTGAGCCGAAGGCAGCAGCCTAACCCACTGAGCCACCCAGGCGCCCCATGTAATAAACATTTTTGTGAGCTGTCTGCATCTATTACCTTACTCAGTGCTCCCAACCAACCTGTGAGGTAGTAGGTAATGTTATTCTTCTAATTCCTTGATGGGCAGAAATGAGATCCAGAACAGTCATACAGCTAGGAAGCAGAGGAGCCATGATCCATGGACCCAGAACTTCCCAACATTTACCCCTAGTATTTACCTAATCCTGACATAGTCTGGAGAAGAACACAAAAATCTGGTCATGACTGCCTAGATGTTTTCATCCTCCTGTTGGGTTGTGGTTGGGCCAGGTCTGCAGAGAGCTAGCTAGTTATGCCCTGAGCTAGTCTCCTCAAGGGCATTGACTGATCAAAGACCTCAACTGAAGGGTGGCTGATCAGAATGCCTTCTCATGGTGGGTGTTCTAATGATTTTGTTTTGCAGCCTTCACTGGGACCAGCAAAACGTGAGGTAATGAGGTAGATCATTCCACATGTCAGCTAGTTAAAATCATCGTACTTGCCAGCTTCCTTGAGAATTTATTCAGGGGTCCATGGTCATTCCTTAGAAGCATATTAACTCACTGATTAAAACGTGCTGGACTTTGTCAACTTTTTCCATAGCAAGTCATTTATAACACACATTATTTGGGAAATCCAGAATGCTCTGAAAGCTAATATAAATTATAAGTGCTCTTGAAAGCCATGACTGGAAATGACTCCCTCAGCCCTTCAGGCTCGGCAGTGATTTGCAGTGTACTTTCAAGGAAGGGCTTTTAAGTGGTTTGGTTCATTATATGTGCATCCTACATCAGAAAGAGCCCATGCATTACATAGGAGAAATTATGAGGCCAGAACACTCCTGCTTATTAAAAATTTCCAGGACACAAAGCTTTTCCCAGATCAAATATCCCTAAGTCCTTTGAGAACCCCAATATTGGCTTGATGTCCTAGGTCCAGTACAGACTCCAAATATATATGTTCTCTTAATGGCAGTTACATGTTTTCTCAAACTAATAAGATGTTAAAGCATGGCTCTTTCTCTCTCAATTGTGGTTAAGGCACAAGACAACGATGCTGTATTCCCTGCTAAAAGTCCAAAGGGAAGTCTTGGATCCCTGAAGAACTCTCAACTGTTCTGTTCGGCTGAAAGGGTTATGGGAAGTTGTTCTTGTTTTTGTTTTTTGTTTTGAGAACCAACTTTTTGAAGACAGGTGCTGGTATAAGGTGAATCCCATCCCTTTCCTTCAAAAAAAAAATATATATATATTTATAAATATATATATTTTTATATATTTACATATATAAAAATATACTGAAAAATATATATATATATTTATATATTTACATATATAAAAATATATATATATATTTTTCAGTTAAGGAATATATTGCCCTGATTGTGATGCCCACCTGAAAAATGTAGGTGGCTAGAAATGTTTTAGCATCTTGTACAGTGGAGCAAAGGGAAGATCATTGTTCTATTAGGATTGGGTCTATGGGGGGAAAAGGGTACAAGAGTGGTACATGTGGGCCAGAGATGGGAAAAGAACTAGAATAGAATTGTTTTATGTTCTGTCCAATGAGGCTATGCAGGAGTATAAAGAGATATTGGCAGGGAGAAGCTGATTCCTGGGTAAACTGAGGTAATAAGTGATATACTACATGGAACGCATCACCAGTAAAAACGCTCCCATAGGTGGGAGGTGTCCTATGATGGTTTGGTGTCAGGAGGCCTTCAAGGAATCCACAAAAATGACTTAGAAAAAACAATTAGCTTTAAAGATCTAGTAGGCCCAAGAGCATAAAAAAACATCTTTCCTGTCTCTCTGACCTCTGCTTCTTCCCACCTCTTTGAACCAGAAAGCACCAGAACCTAAGGTTAAGAAGAGAAAAGGGGAGTGGTACAGGGGGGAAGGCTAACCATACCTCATCCCTTCAGCTCCCCACCTTTAAAAAGTTCCAGCTGACAAAAGGGAATGGGTTTCATTTTCCCCCAGGGGATGGTGGGGGACAAAATAAAGTTGCTTTGTGTTTAGTTCCATGAGCTGTATCTGTTAAGGGTAGGGGTAGCCCTCTCAGAAGCCAGCTGATAGCCCCTGTTCAGCCCTCCACTCACTTCAGGATCCCCTTCCCAGGGTGGTAACTGCTCTCAGAACAGGAGGATAATAAGATCCAGAAAGTGAGGGTCCGTGTTTCCAAAGAGAACATATGTTTTTCCAATGGACTGAGCACAGGAGGCAGGTTGGATCAGGCCATCTACAGGAAGAATCAACTGAAAATGGACACCCTTACTATCACCATAGGACTGGATGAAAACTGTTTACTTGGCTGAACACAGAAAGGTTTGAGGACAATGAAAGTTGCCAAATCAACCTTGTCATGAAATAAAAATACAGGATACCCTCTATTTTTACATAAATATATCCTGAGAACTTAGCATGGGCCAGATTCCTACTTTAAAAAAAAAAAAAGAAAGAAAAATTACTATTCCTCGTTTATCTGAAATTCATATTTGACTGGGTGTCCTTTATTTTAACTGGCAACCCTGAGTGGACCCTCTTCTCTGCTCTCACACAGTCAGAATACATTTAGGTCATAACCCCTTTAAAAATGCCCAGAGAGGGGGGTGAAAATGCCCAGAGATGTAGCCATATATATCTCTATATATCTTGGACTCTAAATCAAAGATTGGCACACATGGTTTGATACCTGGTCTGGCAATACAAAGAACAGTTTAAGTTCTTTAAACAGAAATAATTTCCAAATATTCAGGCCTGTGAGCCCTTGGCCCTTGTCCCCAACACGAGGCAGTGTTGAAATGGAATGAGCTGTTCTCAGGTAACTTTTCCCCCCAGCTGGAGAACTTCTCCAGCAGTGTGGACTTGGGCAAGTCACTTAACCTCTTTGAGTTGTTCTCTGTCTTGCCTTACACAAATTGGGAATATCAGAGAATTGTGATGGAAACCAAGCTAATGAAAGAAAATTGACATGCAACACCAGAAAAGTCTTTTAAAATGACACTATTCTTAACAATAGGCATAAGAACCAATGTGTCCATGGCTTGTCTGGATGCCTCAGTCTCTTGAGCATCTGACTCTTGATTTCAGCTCAGGTCATGATCTTAGGCTCATGAGATAGAGCCCTTTGCTCAGCGGTTGGCGGGGGAGTGCTGCTTCTCTCCTTCTCCCCTTCTCCCTCTGTCCATCCCCCATGTGCATGGGCTCACTCTCTCTTTCTCAAATAACTAAATTAATTAATTCTTAAAAAAAAAAACCAATACATCTAAATTTTCAGATTTCTCTATTTACATTCTGTTTGCACAGAAAATTTGCAGGAAAATTCCTTTTTTAAAGTAACTTGCAATTCCAGAAGACCTGCCTCCTTCACAAGCTCCGGCTTAGCCAGGGACATTGGAACTGCAACAGATCCCAAAACTCCAGTTACTCAGTTCAGATGCTTTCCCCATTGAAGGCTTTTCCAAAACCCTCTCTGGGCAGTCAGATCTTTTCCATGGTTCTGTCTTTCCCTTTGGCTGCCAAGTGAGGGGTGATACCCATAAACTGAGAAACAGTTCAGAGGTGAGAAGAATGAGAAAAGCCACAACCCAGGCCTGTTTAAACTGCCCTCCATGGTGTCTCCTTAATATCCCAGGGAAGCTGTGGGCGTGGTTAGCAGCCATCATTTCCGCGGACTTGGACTTCTCCATACTCCGCAGGCCAGAGCAGGCTGGACCACTGGAACAAAGGCATTCTGTCTTCTTAGGTGACCTTCCTTCTGTGCTCCAGGCCCCCCAGTTCATTTTCACCGGCTTCAGCACTTACTCTCCTGGGCATTTTCCAAGTGTCCAGTAGCCTGTCTTTACTTCCTTCTAGATTCATTAATTTGGGCTGTTGTTTCGTGATTCCAGCTAGCAAGTCACAAAGGAAGCACATTTGATCTAATTTTGCTCATTATCAGTTCTTTAATCATTTTCTTATGATCTTCATCAAAAAGTTACTTGTAAACCCTGAGAAAAGAAGCCCCTCATATCTTTTCTTTCCCTCCTCTTCTTGTTCCTTCAGCGCTTTCAATGACAAAGCAGCAAGTGACTTCCCAGAGAGCTTTAGGAAGTCTAACCTAAGGACAAAATAGTTGTGTGATGTCCAATATGCTGAAAAATGTCTTACAGAAAAACCTTTAGTTAAGAGCCTGGGGAGGAAGGTAAAGGCATTTTTAACAAATCAGAAGCTCGGAGGAGACAAATGGTGCCTGATGAGCACTTGAGATGAATACCACGGGCTAATGCGAGCAATCAGCAGGTTTGTAAGAATATGCTGATATCTGCAGAAAAATGCACTGGCAGAAGAGCGCTTACAGATAAACACAGGAGCTCAAAAATATTATTGCTGGAAAAACCTTGACATTTTGACCACCTTTTATGGAGCAGTTAGAAGGGAATTTCAGGGTTCAGTTTTTGCAACTGATGATCCTTCCTGTAATAAATGCCTTCTGAGTGTTGTTCCAAGACTCCTCTCATTCGGCTCTATCACACAGCATATCAGCCAAGGAGCCCCACATTAATACAAATATATTTTAACTACATGACAACAGAAGCAGTAAGAAACATGCATTGGTAAAACATAAAATAATTTGAATTGGGTAAAATACGAGAAGTTGACTCAATTCAGGATCCGTATTTGTTATCTCCTGTTGAACAGTCATTAATAACACCTTCGGCCTCACTGGGTTTCCAGTTGCCACCACATTAATGGGAAAGCAGCCAGCCCCTAAACCTGTCTCTCCAGGAGTACTTCCATGGGTGTTTCCTGCAAAGCCTGCTTTTCTGTCTTTCCTTCTGCAGAAAGCTCAAGTAGTAAAAAATATTCCTACTTACATTTATGTACTCATTCACCCATTCCAAGTGGTGTACGCTCTGTCAATAAACCTCAGTTGGAATGAACAAAAAAAGTAATTTTAAGTTCGCATCTACGTACAAAAATGCATAATCAAACTGTGTTCTTATGGAGGTGGTAATAAAAGGTATGATTATATAGTCATCTGTTGGATTTTAATATTATCCTATCCCTGGAGAAGAGTTCTTCAATACTTAATATCCAAGAACAGAGGGTCACTTTACTACCAGTTGATTGGCTCTGAGCCCTCCAGACAGCAATAATAAAGCAAGGAATGTTTTGACCCTCAAATAAGGCTCATTCATCCTTTTCATTAAAATGAAGCATGGTAGGTACTTAAGGTGAATTTGCTCACAGATGAACCTTAGCAGGGTCATCAGTCATCACTGAATCGCTAAAGATAATGTGGTAGATCCAAGAATACACCATCCAGATCCCCCACTTAAGAATGTAGAACTTACTCCACAGTGCTGGGAGTGTGGTGGGGCAGAAAGCTTCAGCTACCAACCCCATTGACCCTTTGTCAGTTGAAGAGAGCCCAAGGCTATGCCCCTATTTTTGTTGGTGTATATCCAATGACCCATCAGCCTGGGGGAACAAGGTCCTGGCTCCTCTGGGTCCAACTCACCCCTGCTAAATGGTCATGTTCATTCCAGGCTACTTAGAGAGCTCTTTGTGACCCCCCCCTTGAGGCTGTACCATAGCTTGATTTCAATCCTCTGCCCACTTTTACTTCCATTGCTTCCTTTCCAGGTTTTGATCCCAAGAGCACATCCCCATGATTTTCCTACCTGCAAGTCTCTTCAGAACCAACTTTGTGGGGAACCCCAACTGTTAACAGCTATTGCATTTTGTTTTAGACTGTTGGGTTAACGCATACAGACCCGGTCAGATCTCTTTATCAGCCCCCAAAATAACAAAGAATGTATTACTCTTACCCTTCAAATTATTAAGTAACTTTTTCATAGTTTCATCTAGAACACAGAAGCCTCTTGAGAAGAGATTCATGGACAGTAAGTTTGATAAGAAAAGAGGACACTAGGATAAAAATGCCTGTGTAATGAGGACAGAAATTAGCATGGTAGGATAGTAGATGTATCTGTAAGATATTTGCTTCAACTACCTAGTTATTCTTGGGAACTCTGCCATTCTATTTCATGCAAAAGAACCAGGTCTCTATTAATGGCCAGTCTTTGGAAGTCCTTACAGATTATTCAAAAATATATATATCCTAGAACATTTAGCCAATGCCAGTTTCTTTTTAAAAAATCCTAGGTTTTTTTTTTTTTTTTTAAGATTTTATTTATTTGACAGAGAGAGAGAGATAGCAAGAGAGGGAACACAAGCAGGGGGAGTGGGAGAGGGAGAAGCAGGCTCTCCACCCATCAGAGAGCCTAATATGGGGCTCCATCCCAGGACCCTAGGATCATGACCTGAGCTGAAGGCAGATACTTAATGACTGAGCCACCAAGGTGCCCCTAAATAAATCCTATTTCTTGACTGTATTTTCATCTAAAAATTACAGTGGTGTGGTATGAGTGTGAGTAGGGGGAGGCCTGGATTATGTTGTCTCCTTCAGAGCCTGTAGACACTTCTAACTGAAACTTGAAAGTAAGTATGACTAGATCAAGAAATGTGAATATTATGATAGAGATCCTTTGCGTCGACTGAAACTCTCATTAGTTTTCTTTGAGTCATACCCCAAATTATCAAATCAACATCTGGGGGGAGTAGGATCAACAAAGCCACGCTAGATAAATTACAGTCTGGTTGGAAGGAAGAGGAAGGGGTAGGACTTAACTTCTACAGGTAGTTAAATATTTCATAAGAGATGGAGAAGTCCTGTAACTTCTACCATTTGTGTAACCAGTTTACCCAGTATTGTAAGACAAATCAATAAACTAGCGGGCATTAAAGGATTATAGAAGAGACTTTCACCACGGTCCCCTCTCAACTGAGAGAGTGATTGTAGCGGTAAAGAGGGACTCCTTAAGAGGTGTTCAAGCTGCAGACCCTTTAGAGGATATTGAGGGGAGTTTGGTCATGAATATTCTCCTGGAATCACAGTGTCTTTAACTTTAAAAGTTCATTCAACAGCATGTGCTCCTGGAATTGTACTTTGGAATAACTCACTCCTACCTAAAATCACTTTCCATCCTCTATTCCCTTTTATTCCCAGACCTGGAGTATAACTTTTAACTCCAATAGAATTCAGGATTAGATAACAGCTTTTTGTGATGACCTGCTTATAGGCTAGCTTTCTGCATCCCACTGTTTCTACTAGATTGGCAAGAGGTGGCACATCGGACCCACTGTGGGCGTATACTTACCACATGGGTTTCTATTTAGGGATGGCGATGGAAAGGAAAAGGCCCAAACCAGAATGTGGCCCAGTATTTCAGAGCCCATAGTCTCAATACACGGGGATAGAAGGATTGATCAAAATGGTCTTCATTTGGTGCCCTTTCTTCTTTTCTCCTTCTTCTCCCTCCCTCCTTCTGTCTTTTCTTTCTCTGGCTTTGAACCCTGGCTGTGCAACAAAATTGCCAAGAGAGGTTTTTTTTTTTTTAAACTTGCATTTTCTGCTCGAGCACTGAAACCATTTCTGGGAATGGAGCCTGAACAGCTTTATTTGTAAAGAGCACCACAGGCAATGCTGTAGCATGCCCAGATTTGAGAAGCACAGAGCTCCCCTATCCAGAAGGAAGGTGTTCATGGGCCACAGGACGAAACAAGACATGCTGAGCTGTAGGCTCAACCACCAATTGTTACCAGTCTCTATTGCGTTCCACCACGGAATTTGCTTGCCACCTCTGTGTCACTCCCAGCCTTCCTAGAATGTCTCAGTGCTCCCAGGGAGGCAGATCTATGCCCCGAGATGTGAGAGAATTCTTGGTCAAACACGAATTTTTATTCTTGACTCCTCAGGGTTTTACCAGAGTAACAGGGGTCTCTACTTCTCTCTGACAGAGCTACATTTTTACTGGAGGGACATAGATAACTTGTTAAAAAATGCGTTAGCTTAGATTTGCATATTTCTGTTATAAATCTCAAAACTTGTGATGAAATAATTTCACAACACATTTTGCAAGCACCTACCCTTCTTGCACTTTAACAGTTCCTGTTAATTTTTAAGTAGTGACCCTTTTGGAAATAGAGCTGTAAACAGGTGTACTGTGGATGGAGTTTCACTGGCAAAAGAAAGGCATTTGTCTTATACCCAGATGTTCCTTTAAGTGCCCCCCCCATTAGAAACAAAAGAGTAAATGTTGAATAATATTCTCCCACACAAGTATGTCTTTTCAGATCCTTGCCAGTTCTCTTAAATCTTTCCACTTCCTTCTTTTCTCATCTACCTGCGCGGCAACACACATGTAGGGCATGACCTAGGCTCTTTCATTTCCTTTGTATTAGGAGAAAATGTACCTGGGCGGAAAGTCATGAGTACTTCCCTCTTTGAGCATTCTTGACTCTGCTATCTTGAGGCATCATTCTTTGTAATATAGATTTTTTCATGTATTCCCACAGTTGCCAGAGAAAGATGCAAAAAAAAAAAAAAAAAAAAAGGTATTGATTCTCTTTCTTCTATGGAGCACAGACTATTTCAGATGACTTCCGTTAGAAAAAAACAGGACGTGCTTGTATGTGTGTGTGTCTCTCAACACTGATGTTTCCTTAGGAGTAAATCAACATTAGATAGACCCAGAAAGCAAATCAAATGGAAAAAAATTAAACACCAAATATGCACTGGCTAATAACAAGAATATTGTATGACAGTAGATCACATTAAACTTACACATTTGAAAATAACAATTTGGAAAAATCTGGTGATAATTTGGTTTTAATTTAAAAGCAGTAGTTCTATGGACTTTTGTACTTCAGAAATACATGGGTCTTAGTCTGTATTTATTACATAGGTACTGTCATCTAGAACTTCCCTGAAACTCACCTATCATGATGTCAACTAAAAACAACATTTTCCTGTTCTTATACCATGTCAGACCTTCTGGAGGCCATTTAAGGGAACTTGCTGTCCTGTTTCTTTTTTTTTTTTTCTTTCTTTCTTTCTTTTTTTTTTTTTTTTTGTTAAAAGATTTAAAGAACACAAGCAGGGGGAGTGGGAGAAGGAGAAGCAGACCTCCCACTGAGCAGGGAGCCCGACGTGGGGCTCAACCCCAGGATCCTAGGACTACAACCTGAGCAGAAGGCAGACGCCCAATGACTGAGCCATCCAGGTGCCCCCACTGTCCTGTTTCTTAATTATAAGTAAAATGCAATGCTTGCTGGTATCTCTTCTTGGGTTCTTCACTGACATGTCAATTTCAGCATGTCGTGATGTGAACTGATTATCTCCCTTCATTTTGCTTCCTAAATATTTATCAACCTGTCTTCTTTCCCCATCCTCACTTTTTAATGTCTGCTTGGATTTTTATAATCTCTTTGTTACATTGCAGGTGCTTTTACTTGGTTTCTCTGCCTGAAGCTTTGTTCTCCCAACATCTATCCTCCAGTGGTATCAGCTATCCACCACTACAAACTCACCATGATATCTTGTTACTGAAAACTCTCTAATGTCTCCTTGTTGACTCTAGTGGAATATGTAGGGATCTGGATGACCTCACTTGTCTAGTACTATAGACTAATCCCTGGTTCAGACTCTATACTTCTGATTTCATGCACACATTAGGGCTTTTCCTGCCTCTATTCCTATTTGTTTCTGTGTCCATCTGTGATGCTTTTATCCCCCTTCATTTGATTTGTTGTCAGCCACCTTTCAGAACTCAGCACAGGTTTCAGCCTTCCCATGACCCCAGGCTTCCTTTTTCTCTGGCACCCCCGCCCCCAACCAAGGCCTCCTAAAAATATTTCTTGATGTGGAATGTGCTACATTAAATTCATATGACATGTTTTGGGTCTCACCACACTAGGTGAGAGTCAAGGCAGGTTGACTTCATCTTAGCACCCCAGCATCAAGTCACAAGTATATGCTCAATGAAAATTTCTTGGATGCATAAGCCAGAAGGAACCTTATAGATTAACTTTAAACTTGACTTTGGGTAGGGTTTGTATTGCAACCTTTGTTTCAAAGGTTGGACACTGAGGCACAGGAAACTGAAGGAATGTGCCAGAAGCAAAATGTTAATTCTGTAGCTCAGCTGAAATTATGTTGCCTTCTGACATACTTTGAGTTCTATAATTTGGCATACCCATTGCTGTAATTGGTATAATTTGATTACATTAATTTTTCTAATTACATTTATTTGGGAAAATTGCAATGCTATTCTCTTTTCTTCCCTGTTCACACTGACCAAAGAGCTTGATATTTTCAAGTCATTGCCCATTTTGTTCTCTATCTACTCTTCTCTTAATTATACTCTGTCATAGCTTGTTTTGCTATCTTACAAATCTCCTACATTATGCCTACTAAAATACTTCTATAAGCCAACCTATTCATTATGATTCTACATAATACATTATTTTGCATGGTATCATAAATATTTGCTGATTAAAATAAATAGTCAGATATTGATTTGAATAATTATCTGGTATGCATGAATGAGGGGGAAGGAACAGAGGGGAAGGAACAGAGAGCAAGGGAGAGGGAGGAGGAAAAAGTGTCCAGCAGACTTCACACTGAGCACAGAGCCTGACATGGGGCTCCATCTCAATATCCTGAGATTGTGATATGGGCTGAGCTGAAATCAAGAGTCAGATGCTTAATCAAGTGAGCCACCCAGACATCCCTGGGTAATGTTTTTCTTTTTTTAAATGAACTGGTCATAGCGTGGCCTGCCTTAACAGAGCCATGTGCTTGTCCAGCACAAGTTAATAAAGGAAAAAGAAAACAGGAAATTGTCCACTTCACATACTGGTTATAGGATGTGATGGTCTTCTTTGACCTCATAGATAGGAAGTATATAAAGTTGTATCTTAATTCCATTATATGTACATTATTGTCACTCATTCAAGCCTGTCTCACTCACTCATTCACTATCTCGGTGCCCCTTTGTGATAACTTTCTATTTCTTCTTCCTTATTTACTCTCATGATTGATTAGAATATTCTTCAACTGTGTACTCCTTCCCTGCCACCTCCCTTGGAAGAGGGGTTTTTCTTGTACGTTAATCTTGTGCTTGGCCATAAGACATGATCTGGTCGATGGAATGTTAGCGGGTGTAATGCAAACAGAAACTGAAATGGCTTGACACTTGAGCCCCACCAGTGCAGTGGAAAAGACCTCTCTGTGGAGCGCTATTATTTTTACCCCTTGGGTCCTTGAAGAAGCACACGTGGAAAAGATGTGAGACCAATTTGCATGAAGGAGCAAGTCTCGCTGGATCCAGGCTTGAAGCAGATTTCCCAAACATGCCCAACCCAGATCCACCAACCACCAGGAGCCCACAGAAACAAGAATAAGTGTTTGTTATTCTTTAAACTTGACTTTGGGTAGGGTTTGTATTGCAAAAATAGCTGACTGATCTCTCCCTTCCATCCATTGACTGCCCAATTTAAAAGTCTTAAGCCTTTTTGCCCAAGTGACCACAGTACTCTCTTCTGGTCCTTCCCACCTTCCCTTTCTTTGCTGCGTTAATCCTTTGAAATCTCATTTGATTCTCAGCACCTCTGCTTGTGCTCATTTAAGTTGCTTTTCTTCAGCTCTTATTCCTCTCCTTTCCCCCTTGCTTTTCTACTCCTTCCTGGAATATTTCCTTCTGCGTTGTATTTTATTTTTGCCTTTTTCGTTTGCTGCCCCGTTCACTTCTTTATGCTCTTGTTGCTCCTGTGCCTGCTGCTGCCCATTCTGGCCTCTTCTTTTAGGTTCTCCCTGGACCCAGTCTTTGTGGGATGACGGCCATATTTCGTCCTGCTGTTCTTTTCACCCGCTCTGTTCCTCCAGAAGCAGAAAGGCAGATTAACGAATGATCTGAAATCCTCCCCAAGATAATTCCACTTTGCTTTTTGGCTCTAGTGGTCCACCCACCCCAGCTGCTCAGAGATGGAGCTCATTAATCACACCCCCTCCAGGCTGCTCTGTCTTTGAACAGCGGGAAGGGAGAAAGGAAAAGAAGTGGGATAGGCCAGGTGAGGGAAAGAAGAACCACGGGGAACTTGTTAATGGTGTCTTTGTTTTCTGGAATGAGATTTGGAGAAAACAAGGCATAAGGTACATTCATTGTATCAGAACTGAGAAGCAGGCTCCTATTTGTCTTGCCAAATTTTGAAAATATGTATAATTCCTCTCCATTAGCTCACAGCAATATTGAGGATGCATTTGACTAAACTGGAACACATTATCAGCCTAAAATGCCCAGAGGCTGCTCAATACAGCCATCCATATGCTTCTCTGAGTTAATGTAGAATAGAGAGAATCTGGTATCTGAATGGTCCCCTCGGACCCTCATAGAATCCTGCCTGGATGCCTGGAAGGAGAGACAGCCAGCTCCTGCCAACACTAGAGAGTCTCAGAGATGCTTTGGGGTCTTGTCGTGTTGGAATGGAAGGGAACTATGGGGGCACAAAGGTTGTATCTCCTAACTGCTACTTTTTTCATTGGTTTAATTGACCTGCTTTATGGAATCTGTGCTTTCTTTTTTTTTTTTTTTTTAAATATTTTATTTATTTATTTGACAGAGAGAAATCACAAGTAGGCAGAGAGGCAGGCAGAGAGAGAGAGAGGGAAGCAGGCTCCCTGCTGAGCAGAGAGCCCGATGCGGGACTCGATCCCAGGACTCTGAGATCATGACCTGAGCCGAAGGCAGCGGCTTAACCCACTGAGCCACCCAGGCGCCCCGAATCTGTGCTTTCTAAACCTTTTCTTAAAGGATCAGCAGTGACTAGCCTGTTGCAGTATAAGTTACATAATCACGATCACACACATGGATATAATGGATCCGCTCTCTCTTATCGGCCCTCTCAGGAGATTCAGATTAGCCGGTAGATACACTGTTCACAGCCAGAAAGTCCCCAAAGGTGCTGTCTCTTCCTTCTATAGCATTGTAATCTGTGCAATCTTCTACAAATTCCCCCAGGTAATGAATTTCATACGTTATTGCCATGTGCAGTATTTCTTCTTCTGTCTCCCCTTTCCAGGCACTCCTGGGAATACCTGAAACTCAGAACAAATACTCTTGTTGCAGAATTATGTTAAGACATTTACTTAACAGGGGCACCTGGGTGACTCAGTCATCGAGTGTCTGCCTTCCGCTCAGGTCATGATCCCAGGGTTATGGGCTCGCTGCTCAGTGGGAAGCCTGCTTCTCCCTTTCCCACTGCCCCTACTTTTGTTCCCTCTCTCACTGTGTCTCTCTCTGTCAGATAAATAAATAAAATATATATATTTTAAAAGAGGTTTCCTTAACATGAACCACTCCCTAATTTGTGACCCAAATATTAAGTGGGCAGACTGAACATAAACTTCCTGGGCAATATCAGTGTGTGATGCCCACCCACTCCTGCCATTTGATTCCTCCCCCTAAGGGGGCACTGTCTCGGTTTCCTAGGTCTGCTACCAAATTATCATAAATCAGGAGGCTTTACCTAATACAATATCTAATTGTAAATCAGGAGGCTTTACCTAATACAATAAAAATGTATTCTCTCATAGTTCAGGTGGCCAAAAGTCTAAAATCAAGGTGTAAGCAGGATTGGTTTCCCCTGGAGTGAGAATGTACTCCATACCTCTCCTAACTTTTGATGGCCACTAGGAATCCTTGGTGTCCCAAGGCTTATGACTACATAACTCCAGTCTCTGTCTGTGACTTCATGTGGACTTTGTCCTCTGTCAGTTTCTTATTTTCTGTCTTTCAGCAACATTTGTTATAGAATTTAAGGCCCAGCCCAAACAATCCAAGATGATCTTGTCTTGAAAACCTTAATTTAATGACATATGCAAAGGTCCTTTGCATATGTCATTTGGTCCCCCAAATACAGTCACATTCATAAGTTCCAGATGGACACATCTTTTGGGGACCCACCATTCAACCTGCCTGTGGACACCTTGCAGGTGAACATTTTTGTCTTCAGCTATCCATGTTTCTCTGCATTTATCACATGCTTTGAGTTTGGACGTGACCAGATGTACTCCTCAGCTACACTACAGCCCTGTCTCCCTTTGAACTGGTGTGAGCAATGGATTTCTGGCCTGGCCTTGGCCTCTTGTAGGAGGCAGAAGAGAAACAGGATACTCTGTAATTTCATGGCAATGCAAATAATTAAAAACTTTCACTCACTTGCTCCATCTTCTCTCTTTCTTTTTTTAGGCCAAAAAAACCTATTTTCCATCCCCAGTGAGCAATGCCCACTCTGGCTCCTGGGTCTCCAAATACCCGTGAGTAGGGTCTCTATGTTGCATCCCTAATGGACTCTTATCAACCAGTGGACTTAAGAGCACATTGGCCATTTGTTGAGAATGCACTTGGTGCCAGACATTGCGCTTGTCAATTGCATTTTCTTTAGTCTCCATAACAAACCTTTGGGTAGACATTAATGTCTTCTTTTACAGATGAGATAGCTGTGTCTCAAAGAAGTTACAAAATAAAAAGTTCCAGAAGGTAAAATAGCTAGCCAACGGCAGAGGCAAGACTGGAATCTTGCCGTCTGATTTTCTATTGGCGCAGGGCCTCTTCCAGGTGATATTATGTGATCACTTGCTAGCTTGGCATATCTGCTCTGGCCATTTTTTTTTTTTTTTATACTTATGGTTTCCTCAACAGGATCATTAATAGGCCTCCCAAACACCCGCCAAGCACCTACTGGGTGCCCTATCTGTTCTGCTCGTCCTAGTTGATGTGCGTGAAGGAGCGCACAGTTTTCCAGGCAGGGCAGGTGCTGGCCACAGCCCCGAGGGAATTAACATGCCGACCAGCATCCCTCTGCACTTTCTCCTGATTAATTCCATCTGACTCCGATGATTCCTTCATGCTGTGACCCCCCTCTGCACTTACATGCTGAAGTTGTGCTGCATTCATTTGTTCCCGTTGAAATATTGCTTTGTAATTGCTTCTAAACAATTTCATTTCTGCATCTATTGTAGACGGAGTGCTAAATCTGGCAGTTTAAGCACTTGCTAGACGATGTTTATCAGGCCCTGGGCAATCCCCAGGAGTCAGGCGTGCTGTGGGGATTGTGCATTCCCCCTCAACCTGCATTGTTTCGTGTGTGTTTCTGTGTAATGAGCACACTCAGACGTACACCATGGCTCTTTTTCTTTGATTTACTCCCTCGCCCGTCTACTCTTGTCTCTTTGGAACTCATCATCCCGCATTCCCTCTCCCCACAGCCCAAAGTTGCAATACTTCCTACAATGGGCTAACTTCACGGTGACTGGCTAGCTGAGTAGATTTCCCTACAGTTTTTGAGAAGGAATCGGATGTTTGGACGATTCAGGCCACAGCACATTATGGGTCTTTGCTACTTTAGTAAGTAAAACCCATTGCTGTAATTCCAAGAAGAATCAGCCTTATTACAAATTCTAAAATATAGCAAAACACAGCTTATAGCAAGATGCGGCCACGCTGGCTTAGGATTCTTGCCTCTTGGGCTGTTGCCCAAATCTGCACAATGTCTGGTCCCCAAGATTTTACTTCCAGCCTGATTAAGAAAACGTTCTAATCTAATTGTCTACCTCCATTGTGTCGACTCTTCTGGGAGATAATGGTCCCTGATGCTGTTCCTCAGCCTCACTTTTGGCTAAGTTTGCATAATGCACATTACATTGTCTGTGTCTCCTCCCATTAAGGCCTGCAAAATCACAGGCAATTGATTAAGCCTGAGACACTATGAGAAATATCTTTTGCTGTGAAGCTCTTTCAGAAGTAACATTTTTTTTAAAAAATCATATATTCTTAAGACATGTAGCAAAATAAATGAGACCGCAGACTTTCACATTCTACAGAAGAAATGCTCTGCCACTGTAGCTTTTGCTATTCATCAGGGGCAGTGGAATTATAGTCACGGAAGTTCTAATATTGTAGAAGAAAATGAATAGAAATGATGGCTCTGTTGTTTCCTTGTAGTCATTTTAAAAATGCCCCATAGAATGTTCCATAGAATTTTTGTTCCTCTAGACAAAAAAGAGTGAATGCAAAAAAAAAAAAGGGGGGGGGAGAAAAACATGAAAGAAAGAAATTTCTAGAAATTTCTTTTAAACATTTTGTGGTTTGAGCTATAGAAAAATAGGACAGCTTCTTTTGAGAGAGAAGTGTCCATTGTATTTACCCATCACATACTAATAAAATGGGACAGACTGACAGGCTGCCTGAGAAGCAGCCTCATGCTGAAACCAAGATATAACCCCAGCATGTTCTGCTAGGCACAGGTAAAGCACCATCTCAAATTTCAGACTGAGTACAGTAGCCAAGAGGTTGTCATTTAATAAGTACACAAAGAATCAATTTCCCTGTGGCAAAAAGGAAAAAAAAATATCCAGCTGCATCTCTAGAAAATTATCAAATTTCTTTTACTGGAATTAAGCTGTACCTACTTTATTCATGTGACCGGGCCCTGCCCACTTGGCTATATTAAAATGATAGACACACTGACCCTGTTGAACTCTCTATGTCAGTAGGCAGTCAGAAATTAATGGCTTTGTGTCTGCCTTCGGCTTGGGTCATGACCCCAGGGTCCTGGGAGCTCCCTGCTCAGTGGGAAGCCTGTTTCTCCCTCTCCCACTCCCCCTGCTTGTGTTCTCTCTATCTCTGTGTCTCTCTCTGTGTCTCTCTCTGTCAAATAAATAAATATCTTTTTTACTTTTGCTTCTGCTTGGATCTTTCCAGATTTCTTAAACATTATCAACAGCTTTGTCTACTTATTATGACAGATTGCTCTCTCCTGATTTAGGTCTTAGATTGGCAGGTCAGCACTGCTGCATTGTTTCATGGCTTGTCTATTTACTACTAAAGAAACCAACTGACTTGAAATTTTATTTGGCACCTGTCCCTTCTGCTTTTAAAAAGGTAGATAGCTAAGGAGATGTAGTATAATCCTAACAGATCAAACCTTCCTTTTTTCCCTTTCTCTTTATAAAGGGGAAAAAAGAAGGTTTGATCTGTTAAAATCATTTGAATTTAAACAGGAAGGATTTTTTTTTCTTATTAATACATGGTATTCTTCCTTTATATCGGCCACCATGCTCACAGCTTGAAGATATTATCCCCTGTAAGCTTTATGATAACCGTGAAAGCTAGTCTCAATAACCCATTCTACTGATGGGAAGAGAGAGGCTTCTGGAAGTTAATCTGGCATAAAGTGAAGTATCTAGGATTCAAATCCAATTCTTCCTGACTCTAAAGCCTGTGATTCCACCCATGAGGAGGCTGTCTGCACATAATGGAGATTACCTCTTAGGAGTCCTGTTGAAAAGGCCATGAAAGAGTAGAAAGATGACCATTTACCTTAAAACGAGTAAGGTTATTTAGGCAGACAGACCAATGATATAAATGGCGTCATTCTGTTCATGGATTTCCGGTCAGCTGGAGCTATGGCTTTTGAAGAGCTAGTCACTGTTCGTGACTGTACCTGAGACCCACGAGGTGAATGAGGGATGGGAAAAGGGAGTAAACCTTCATTCTAAAATCCTCCAGGATTGTAGAGATAAGCCAGGCTATTAGGCACAAGTTGCTGCCTTTCAACTGTCCACAGGAAAGCTAGAGTTTAAGTCCAGCTTACTCCTACTATGTGACTTTGAGAAAGTCGCTTTAATTATTTCAAGATTCTGTTAGATGAAAACTTGAGAAAATGAATGTGAAGCTCCTAACCTAAAATGAGGAACACATAGAAGGCATTCACAAATGGAAGATTTCAAGGACTCTGTTCTTGACTTTCATTATGTGTTCATTCTGTTATTCCTGCAGGTGAAAATAAGTAGGACCCTTTCTCTGGTCATATTCTCCCATACCCAGTTCCTCCAGTTCCTCTTGTAGTTCCCTATATTCCCCCCCCCCCCATTTGAAAGCCTCTGAAATTGCAATTCATTTTATAATTGGAGTAAAGGGAAGCATGCAGGCTGCCCAGAATGCCATCACCTGACTGTATGCATTGGGCCATGTGTTCAAGGTGTCTTTTTACTCTGATTGTCAACACAAATGAGCTGTTTGCACTGGCCAACACCTTATATGGCTGAATTTCAACTTAAATTGCGATCTCTGCCACTAAATATATCTTATGCAACATTATAACAAAAAAGTACCATGGATATGCAAAGCAGATTTTCAGGTGCCTGGCAATCCACTGGAAGGCAATAGAAGTGGCCAGATTGTTGGAACAGATCAAAGAACTGCAAAGCTTGAAGAGATGGGTGCATCTTAAAGAAGCAGGACTCAGGACTCTGGATTCTGATAAGATGCAGCCGGATGGGTGTTAACATTTTATTAAGTTTCTAAGATCTTTGCCAAACTGATATATCCATGTCTTAATGCAAGGGAAAAAATAGTACATTCTTTATATTCTTGCCAGATAATTCTTTCTTCAGGCTTTAAAAATAAATTGCACACCCTTCTGCTTTTAACACATTCTCTGTTTCTCTTAGGTAACTTTGTTACCCTGCTTTGCTGAGATTTCTCGGATCCCTTTGTGTGGTGTGCAGGGTGTCGGAGTATCCTTGAAACAAATGCCTCTGGTACTCCCTTGTTTTGCTGCTGACCCTTCCTCATCCCCAAAGGGAAGCCAGTTCATCAGAATTCCAGGAAGACAGCTGTGCCCAATCTGTGTCAGAGCCTATTTAAGAGATGAGAGTACCTGTATCATTTAATATTTAAATGGAAACCAGGATGGAACAGCTTTTAAAAGACTCCCAGGGGGCACTTGGGTGGCTCAGTGGGTTAAGCCTCTGCCTTCAGCTCAGGTCATGGTCTTGGGGTCCTGGGACCAAGTCCCACATCAGGTTCTCTGCTCAGCTGGGAGCCTACTTCCCACTCTCTCTCTGATGGCCTCTCTGCCTACTTGCGATTTCTCACTTTGTCAAATAAGTAAAATCTTAAAAAAAAAAAAAAAATACATAAGGGACTCCCAGAAGTCCTCCTCTAACCTGAGTGAATTTCCCCCTTTTCCTGAGAAGAGAGGCAGAAACTTCTTGCACACCGTCGACCTAGACATGAAAGAAAAATTTAGAAAATAATAGACGACTCTAGAGGCAAAAACCATTTCTGGGTTTCTAAGGAGCCAAGTCAGTGGGGTAGAAATTCCTAGCGTTTCAGAAAATATTGAGAATGGCCCCAGAAGCTAAATGGGGTACAGCCAGGTCTCCAGGATTCTCTCACTGCCTCCAAGTGAGAAGGAGGATACCATTCACAGAGTGGAGGGATGGACTCCTGCAGGAAGGCACCAGGGACTAGCATGAGAGAGCAGGTCAGTGAAAGTGTCAGCAAAGACGTGACCACAGCCTGGCCCCCACACCCACCATAGTGCGGGATTTGCATCAAGCTGAAGGAATGGACCACTCTCCTCTTTCTATTCTGAAGCCCCAATGTGTATAAACACTCTGTTCCTCCCTGCCACAGCCAGGTGACCCATGCATATGCACTCTGGGAAACTAGAAACAGGAACCAGAGAAGGCAAGGAAGTGCCTGGGAGAAGCATGAGGAAGCCCCAAGATGGAAATTTTGAACTGCTGTATAAAAGTACCATAAAATCTGAATGGAAGTGAAACTTTCCCAAGACAGAAATGACTGAAAACAAACTTAGTTACTAAAATGGAATAAAAGAGAACAGGAGCCAGAGCTGTGAGCAAAACAAAGGCAGTCTCACTGGTGTATGCCACTGGTGGCTGTGGTTTTCGTCTCCCACTATGTTGGGCTCCATTCTTTATGATGAAGTAGGGATCAAAGAAGACTCTCTTCTTCACATTTGGGTTGAAACTTACTCCTGGGCTTTTGCCTAAAGGCTCGTTGCTGTTAACCTGTGACTCTGTTCCTTGCATTTGGCAGACCCGTCGCTCTGACAACCTGCCCAGAATGTGAGTGTACTGTCTGCCCGTCCCACATCCAGATGGCAGTTTGATTTGTTCTTCACCAGGGGAATCGGTCGGCTCTAACTTTAATTCCACTCCTTCTCCCCTTCTCATATGTCCTCTCTAGCTTCTACACAACTGTCTCCACTGTCCCGCATGCTGATAAAAATTCCTTCCCCAGCTCTAGCTAAAAAGGATAGGCCCACATGGCTTGGGGGGCTTTGTCACCAAAGATCCTGAAATTCTCTGTCTCCAGTCATTTATAGCAGTTCAGTTTTATGGAGCTTCTCACATTACACATGGCTACCAGAGTGGGGTGTCCATATGGGTTTCAATGTTCTAAATCCACTTTGCTCTGACTGCCAATATTTTCGCTTCTGGGCAGGCTGGGCATTTCATGTCCCTAACGCAAATTGTCAGTATCCATCTCCAGAGCTCTGCTAGAAATGGTGACCTCTCCGGGGATATTTTTGGGTTCAAGGCTAATGTTCTGTACACCGCTTCTCAAGACTCTGTTCGTGTTTTGCAAGATAATTCCTGCTGGACTGTTTTTCATTTCAGATTATCAAGCTTTGTGGTTCTTTTCTTGTCATTTTTCTACTCATGTTTGTTTTATCTATTGTTTTCTGCTAGCATATGTTGAGGCTCAGTTGAGCTTATGTGGTTATGAGAGAAGGATAATTCAAACATGGTTTGACAGATCAGGGACAGAACAGACATAATTAGACAATACAGAAGGATGGGGGAAAAATAGATTTGGTTTGGAGCTTGCAGAGTACAGTTCAAGTTTTCCCAGGATAGCCATGGTATAATTTATTAAAATTGTTCTAGGCTAATAAGCTTTATGAACTAGGTCCCACCACACCACTTTCTCCCAAAGCTGATCCAACAATGACTGATAGATGAAAAGACTATGGTTATCTTGTTTTTCAAAACAAAAGGAGAGTTTCAGTTGAACAGATAAATATGAATGTACTTATGGGGACAAGTGAGCAGTTTTCAGACTGTTTAGGAAATGCAGAGTGTAAATACATCATAAATTTGTGGCTGGAGAATTCTATCTTATTCATCATTCATTCATCCTTTAAATAGGAAGTGTGTAGGCTATGTGCCAGGCCCTGTGATCAGCAACAGGGTTCCAGAAGTAGGAGACACAGTGTCTGGTCTTTTATTAGGAAAGGGAATAGGGGCACCTGGCTGGCTCTTTTGGTAGAAAATGTGACTGGCTGGCTCTTTTGGTAGAACACGTGACTCTTGATTTCAGGGTTATGAGTTCGAGCCATGTTGGGCCTAGAAATTACCAAAAAAACCCAAACCAAAAACAAAACAAAAAAACAGAAAGAAAGAAACCAAGTAGCTGATTCACTGCAGGCTGTTCAGTACAGTGATGGATGTCTGTGCTGCCTGTGTTGAGTAGGGGGAAGTTGAGGGAAGGCTTTCTAGAAGCGGTGATAGCTGAGCTGAATATTGAAGAATGGAGACAGGGGTTTTAGAAACAAAGGACAAACAATGCAGGCATGAAAAACAAGCAACACTTTTCATCTATCTGGGCATGGAAGAGACAGCCCCTGAAAAATAAAACAGGGAAGGTAGGCAGCATACAAATCAGGATGAGTCTTTCTTAGATGCAAGAGATTAAGATGATGTCTCTAGAGGATCCTCAAGAATCTGAAGCAGGGAATAATCTGGACAAATTTTCATTCTAGAAGTTTGAGACCAAAATTGAGAGTTGGGTAGGCCATGGAAGTGGCCTAGGCAAGGAATGATGACAGGCAGAGTTAAAGTGGTAGTTCTAGGAAGGATACTAAGAAGTTACAGCGACTGCATGGATATGGGCAGAGAGTTCAGGGAAAGGCCTTATTTCTTGGCCTGGCAAATTAGGTGGGTTGAGTCCCATCTGCCATGTTAAGGGGAGATCAAAAGGCTTAGGATGGAACTGAATGAGTTGTTTTGTTTTTGTTTTTCTCATTGTATTTGCATTCAGCTCAGGGCCTGAGGTCATCAAAAAAGAGCCAACCACTCTGCATATGGAGCTCAAGAACAACCCAGGCTGGATATTTAGATCATTTGATTAAGAAGAGAAGAGAGCCAAGGAAAACATCTTGTTACTTAGTAGGATAAAACAAGAGAATAATACGTGAGGTACAAAGAAGATACCTACGCAATGTGCCGTGGCTGTTAGTTACTACTAGTATTGCTCTTGTTGACAATGGGAAAGGACTTCAACTACTCATATGATTTATTTCTGAATTTAAATAATGGTATCTAAAGATCTTGCCAGAGACTCCAGAGGGGACCCCACTTTTTATGAGGTGGCCCTGACATCCCCTCCCATAGGGGACAGAAACCTGTTAAGGGTACCAAGCTGCTTTTGATAGCATCATTGCCAGTTTGATGACATTTTAAAAGTCAGGACAAGTTGAGAAAAGTTGTTAAAGAGCAGTAAATGGGTTTCAGGCTTCTGGAAACATATCTTTGAGGCCTGGGATGGTTGCCATCAGTTTTACTTATAGAGAACGTCATAGAAAAAAGGTGCCATAGACTCTTCTATGTGATCACTGCTTGGCATGGCTGGCATAGACATCATCTGGTCCAATTCTGGGCCACAAACAGGCTATGGGGCTACCTGGGGCTGTCAGTGTGTTGATGCTGTTCTAGACATCAGGGAGGAGGATGTTTGCGTGAAGTTTAGACTGCTTTCCCCTTATCCCATTCCGGGACAGAGCATTTTCACACATGGTTCTTTTCATTTCTCATTGTTCTCTGAGTTCATTCTCTCATTGAGTCATGTTCAGCTGTTCATTAGTAGTCTCTTCTCTGTTTCAAGCTATTTTTCCCACCCATTTGGAACAATCTCAACATTGGATCTTGGCCTCAAATGAATGAAGATGCCTGACTTCAGACTTGCTACAGAATGACTGGTCACTGGTGGCTTTTTTAGCCTTAGTGGCCTCAAGAGGTTTCTGAATCCACTGGTTCTTCCAGGAAGCTTTGTCCAGGCCACACAAATTGCAAGAATTCCCTTTTTCCCTCTACATGTATTAAAAACTACGTATTTAAAAATATTAAAACCTCCAGGGCACCTGGGTGGCACCTGTCAGTCAAGCATCCAACTCTTGGTTTCGGCTCAGGTTGTGATCTCGAAGTCGTGAGATGGTGCCCATGTTGGGTTCTGCACTCAGTGTGGCCTGTTTAGGATTCTCTCCCCTCCCTCAACCCTTGTCCTCTGTGTGTGTGTGCGCGCGCGCACACACACACACACACACACACACTTTCTCTTTCTCTAAAAATAAGTGAATAAATCTTTAAAAAAATTTTAAATATAAACTTCCTCTAAGCAGTTTCAGAATGGTCACTGCAGAACATCTATAAAATGGATACCCAATTAACATCTCCTGATATAACACTGTAACTGGAAACTTACAGAAAATTGGAAAAGATAGTTTGCATCTGGAGAAAGTGTTATAAATGCAGGTTGTGGACCATGACCATCCCTGCCCCTAATGTTTTTGGAATTTGGCTCTAAAGTCATATTTTTTACTCACACGTGCAGCTACAGACTTCTGCTACCTAAGGGGATGGGGAACCTTCCGGTTACTTAAGGAAAAGGGGAGGATGGAAGAATATTACCAAAGAGATTCACACCTCACTAAAACACTCAAATTAGACTTTTAATGGATAGGGAAGTTTTTGTTCTTCAAATCTATATGGATCCTGCAGGCTTTATGTTTCATAGATGGTCCCACAAGATCTCCGGGTCATTTTAAGATAGAGTTGTCCAAAGCCAGACTAAAAATACGTTTAGATTTGGGGAGTAAAAATAGACATGCAATAATTGTGCTTGGGTTTCTGCAGTAAGAAGGGCTGAGTTTATGGGTTTGGCTTTGTTTGTGGTTCCCCAGAGGAGACCCAAGACAGAGATTCAAATGCAAGTAGTTTTCTTGGGCTCTGAAGGAAATGGAGTGAAGAAGAAGTGTGGGGCACACATAATTTTTATAAAGCATACTAGCCAAGTATGTCAAATATCTTTTTTTTTTTTAGATTTTATTTATTTGACAGACAGAGATCACAAGCAGGCAGAGAAGCAGGCAGAGAGAGAGAGAGAGGAGGAAGCAGGCTCCTTGCTGAGCAGAGAGCCCGATGCGGGGCTCGATCCCAAGACCCTGGGATCATGACCTCAAGACCCTAGGATCATGACGTGAGCCGAAGGCAGAGGCTTTAACCAACTGAGCCACCCAGGCGCCCCATGTCAAATATCTTTAATTACTGTACTGACTCTTGTATCCTGTATGTTCTTAGGGAATTTGATAAATGTTTGCTGAATGAATACATTAATGACTGAAATTTGGGCGTGGGGGTGCTATGCCCTTTTCTGAGACCTTACCCACGGTTAGTGAGAAAGGAAAGAACAACTTAGGGGTGGTTGATGAAGTAGGAAAGGAGTAAGGACCTGAGAGCCATGAATAAATTTATTTATGAGCTAGGCCATATGCTAGAAACTAGATACACAGATATAGAGAAGATACGGGCTTTGCTATTAACAAGCTTCTTGACTAGTAAGGTCCCAACCTCAGAAATCTTGCTTAACTCGGTTTAGTAAGTCATCCATCATCAATTGGTTGATTGATATATCTATCTAGATATATAGATATATATACATAGAGAGATGTATATACGGTATGTGGCATTCAAAAATACTATGTGAATTCAATGTCAGAGGATGTAAATTCCTGGATTTAATGAAAACCTATCCACACCATCTTTTTAGGCATCCTACTATGTGGCGAATAAAGCACTGCTATATATATGGACTGTACATGCACTGGGGTCAGCAAGCTAATGTCCCTAGGCCAGATCAGGCTCACTACCTATATTTATAAATTTACTTTCATTGAAATACAGTGATTCCCATTCTTTTATGCATTGTCTACTGCTGCTTCCCCCACAAATAATGGCAAGCAACGGCAGAGTCAGGCTGTTGTGGTAGAGGCCAAATGCCCCAGAACCTGAAATATTTTCTGTCTGGCCCTTTACAGAAAAAGTTGCCAATCTCTGGTATAGAATAGTGTTATATAATACATTTTTGTTTTAAGCATCAGACAGCACCAGTTATTTCCCCTGAAACATAACAGATTTAGAGAGTATAACCTGAACCCTATAGAGCCCAGGCTCCCACAGGTCATGAATCAGTGCTTTCTTGCACACCATTGCTCTAAGGAATCCAGGATTAGTACTGTACTCTCCTTCCTGAAAATTCCCTGGGTGTAGTTCTTTCTTTGCCTGGCAGTTTTGATTTTCAATTTATTCCTTTCGTTATCTCTCTACTCAAACACATGGGATGCCATATCAACAGTAGCTGAATCTAAGAAATGGACTTTTTATACATTGGCTTACACTGGTTTGTGCAAAGCCAAAAAGGGGGAAAGAAGGGAAATGACAGATGCTCTTTTCTATAGAGAAGCACCCAAGTGTGGGGTGAATTACGAAATGAGGAGGTTAAAAAGCCCCATAGCTAAGGAATGCCCAGGTGGGCATTGAATGTGTGGACTATAGGAGGCCATTGGTAGGCTCCGTAGCATTCTGATACCTCCTGCATGCAGGTGTTCAGCTCTAGGGTACTACCGAAAAGATGAAGATGGCTATGTGAAGGTCAGTGGCAGTAGGTAAGAAGATGAAAAATTATTTCCGTAACAGTAAGAGACGAAGTTAATTTATCTAGGCAAAAAAAAAAAAAAAAAGAGAACTGGCTTGGTATAATGTTTCTACCATTTAAATCCATTATGATATAAAAAGTAAACAAATGTTGGTCAGTTAAAGCATTTCTATGATTGAGAATAGCTTGATAAGATGATTTTTCTGTTTCAAATGACAGAAACATTTGAAGAACTAGCGAAGGCTCACATGTACCTTCATGGCTTAATGGAATCCAAGAAGGAGTTGAATAACCAAGCCTTGGAAATTCAAGGCTACAAATGGGTCTTGGGAATGGTTAGAACAAGTTTCCTGGATTCTGTCCGGATTGTCTTTCCAGCTCTCATATGCAAAATTTCTTCTCTTTCCTTCCAGTCTTGCCTTTCTCCCCATAGTGCAGGCATGGCAGTTGAAAGGTTGTGAAATTTATTTCAGATATCCTTGTTCACTGGGTAAAGGCTGATTTCAAGCTCTCTTTACGATCCCAGGGAAGAGAAAATCCTGGGAAAGAGATTTATTGTCCCAACTTGGATCAGACACCTGCTCTTAGGCCAGTCACCTTGAACCAGTGAGTGATGGTGATAATATTGTGCACCTGCATTAAGCATACAGATGGAGGAAGGAACATTTAATTGCAAAGGGGAAATTAACAGACAGTTCTACATGACCATTCTATTATTTCTTTATCTTCACTTGGAAAAATCCATGAAAAATAGCTCAGTCTGCAACATGAAGGATTTAGGTTAGAGAGAAATAAGATTATTCTGACATTAGAGCTTATTACACACTGGGATATGTTACTGAAAGAAGCAGTAAAATATCTTTTCTTAGAGGTTTATAAAAATAGAAGTGATTTCTCATCAGTTGAAATGCAAATAGTTTTCAAAATGGATTAGACACACAAAAATTTTGTTTGATGTGCAAACTCGTGACAAGGCCCTGCCTTCTTTTGCCGGTAAATTCTATTCAGTCCTAGCCTTTGGGTGCAATTCAAAAAATATTTATTAAAAGCCTACTAGGTGCAAAGCATTAGGCTGGGCCTAAAGGGTATGCATGGTGTTCTTTGGGATGTTCCAGAAATTACAAATGACCGACCAGAATATGTGTTTGTTTAAGGCGATTGCCATAGAAGGCATTCAGATTCATTATGGAGTTTTCATAGGAATGAGGCAGAGTTTGGAAGGAAAGGGGGAAAGAGAGGGAGAGAGAGGGAGAAGCAGAGGGAGAAGTTAACAGAGAAAAGAAAACAAGAGAAAGAATCAGCAAACAGTTATTTGAGAGGCTGAGGTTTGAAGTGTTCTTTAAGATTAGATAGAATTTTAATAGGGGAGAGATGAGAAAAGGTGTTTGGGACAGATGGAATGGCACAGACAGTGACTTGGATCACATTTGGGGAAGCAGCAAGTCATCCTTTTAACCAGAAAACCATGGTAGAAACAGGACAAGCTAATAGAAAAGACGAGAGCAGAAAGCTGGGGTCATCCGTGGAAGGCCTGATGTGGTGAGTTAAAGTTTTGTTGTAGGAAGATTAGATTGGCCAGAGTGAGACAGACAATGCCATGGAAAAGGGCAAAGGTGGAAAGATGGATCTGAAGGTCATTACAGAGGCTCATGTGAGAAATCCTGAGTAATTTATCCGGATGGTGGTAGCAGAAATAGAAAGAAGACTTTTATGGGAGGGAGATGGTAGGAGTATAATCTACAGGGCTGGTTGATGAATGGTGTTTGTGTATTTTGTACTTTCAATAAGCCAAGCATCTATCAGAAAATAGAATTCATTAATTTCCTAGTTGCTTAATATACTTGATTTTTATTTACATATACATTGAAGCTTCTTATCAACAAAATAAACAGGTTAGCTTTTATCCCCATTTTGCATATGAACAAACTGAGATTTAGAGCAGTAGCCCAAGGGCACACTGCTAATAATCTGCAGAGTGGAAATTTGAACCCAGGATGTCTGGTGCCAACATCTCTGTTCTTAACCCCAAACACATTGCTCTAATTGAGAAGTATGAAGGAAAAAGGGCAATCAAACTTGGTGGTGTGGGAGGTGTTCTACTCACACAATATTGCATAAGAAACTACTCAGGATTTAGTAGTTTAAAACAACAGTTTTACTCTAGCTCACAATTGTGTTGATCAGGAGCTTGGACAGTCAGCCTTGGCTGGGCTAGTCTTATATTATAAAGCCATTGACCGAGAACACACAATGGTATGTATGCTGCTGGTCTAGATGGTACATAGCTGGTCTAGATGGTCAGTGGTACGTAGGCTGGTCTAGAAGGAGCAAGATGGCTTCACTCACATGTATACACCTTGACGAGGAAGACTGGAATCTGAGCTCTGTGAGACAGTGGACCAGAGCTCTGCACATGGCATCTCCAGCACAGGGATCTCAACAGTCAGTAGATTGCTTTGACTATTTGGGAACTTTGTATAAATGGAATCCTATAGTGTAGACTCCTTTGTTTGTTTGTTTTTTTAATTAACATATACTATACTATTATTTTCAGAAGTAGAAGCTAATGATTCATCAGTTGCATACAACACCCAGTGCTTACCACATCATGTGCCCTCCCTTAATGCCCATCACCCAGTTATCCCATCCCCCCACCCACCTCCCCTCCTGCAACCCCTCAGTTTGTTCCCTATAGTTAAGAGTTCCTTATCGTTGGTCTTCCTCTCTGTTTTTGTCTTGTTTTATTTTACCTCCCATTCCCCTGTGTTCATCTGTTTTGTTTCTTAAATTCCACATATGGGTGAAATCATATAGTATTTATCTTTTTCTAACTGACGTACTTTGCTTAGTATTATACTCTCTGGTTCTATCTATGTCATTGCAAATGAATGGCAAGATGCATTCTTTTGATGGCTGAGTAATATTCCATTATATAGATATTCCATTCATCTGTAGTGTAAACTCTTCTGTCTGACTTCTTTGGCTTCACATTATGCTTATGAGACTCACTCATGCTGTTACCTGTGGTCGTAGTTCATTCTTTCTTGTCACAGTATAGGATAACTCTGTGTAACTGTTCTACAATTTAATTGTTCTTTCTATTATTAATGGGAATTTGGGTAATTTCTAGTTTGAATTATCATACATAGTGCTAGCATGAATGTTCTTATATATGTCTTTGTATAAAATACATTTATGTTTCCATTGAATATATACCTAACAATAGAATTGATAGATTATAGTGTATCCTTATGTCAGTATTAACAGTTTTCTGTACTGTTGGTACAAATTTACACTCTTTCTAACAGTGTTTGAGAATTTTATTTGCTCCACATCAACTGGTAGTATCAGATGTTATTGATTTTAGCTATTTTAGGTTTTTTGAAGGGATTGTTTTGATATAGATTGACACAAATCTTATCGAATTCTCTTCCACTCTGTAATTCTCTGCTTAGGTAACTCTTTATGCTTTCTTGACAGATAATAGGAGATGCCTTTGTGGCTTTTCCATTTAAGTATTTCCTTATTCCACAGGGATATGTGAAATCTCTCTCCCTCTCTCTCTCTCTGTCTCTCTCAAAGCTCTAGTGACACTTTGAGAGACAGGATTCAAATAGACCTCTCCTGACATCTTAGTGGTGGCCTTTCCACATTTTGAAGCCAAAGGACATATGCTCTCTTTTGCTTTATCTTTTTCTACATCGATTGATAATCTCGACTTTTATCACACTGCAACATTTAGTTTAAAAAATACTTTCAGGTGAAACCTTTCGAATTTTGGATATTTTGAGGATCTTCGGATTTAGTTCAACTTCATCCAATATGTTTCCTTTCTAAGTAAGAGACTTAGGAATAAATTTGGGCTCAGCTGCCAGGAAGTCAAAGAGCAAATGATCTATACCTATACATACAGATGTAGTAGAAGATGTCTCCTTAAGTTACATATGCAAAGAAGCCATCCCTGCACATGACTCTGCTGGAATGAATACTTTGAAGTAATTCTGTAATGCAGGAAAGGTCAAACTATTTACTTTCCTTCTATAAAACCTCTTGCTCCTACCCTTTATTTTCCTTCTTTTTATTCTATTTCCAGGGCTGCAGTAAAGTTGCATAACATAGGGAAATCACTGAGTGCAAGAGCCAGCTTACAATGATGATGCTGATGCTGATCATCAAAGAGATAATATCTACTTGTTTAAGATACTTTCAATTATGAAATTAACTAGGTTAGCCTATGTAAGTTTCTTTCTAGAAAATTTTGATGCACAGTGATCCTCAGAGCACAGATTTAGAGAAAGCCAGGCAAGAGAGGATAAATGAAGTAGACAAGGTGATACAGCAAGAGATAAGCCAAGACTTCTCTGCTGTCTTCATATGCCCTTCCTGGAGGCTGTTGGTTTAACTTTCCTTGGACTTCCTACAGAAAAGTTCTGCATCCGAACTTGAGCAACTTTGAATGTGTTTCTCCTCCTTGAAAACAAATGAGCCCTGACTTAAACAGTCCCTTTAGTAGACATGTCATACATTGTAGTAGTTCTTGTGACCCTCACATCTCACAACTAGATTATAAAATCCTCAAGGGCAGAGATGTCTCAAATACGTCTTTGTATTCTGCCTTGTACTTCAGCACAGAGTGGGGAAATGTCATGTTATCCTGCTGATTAAGTCCATTAAGGATTCAGGTTGCATAACTCTCCTAATGGGGAATGGAGAATAAATTCTGCAAGTGAGTTTAATGTTCACGAAAAGCATCAACAGCAAATGTAGATGCCCTTTAGCCATGCACGAAATGCAAGAGAGATAGTGGTCTTGTTCCAACCCTTGTGAATAACCCTCAACTAAGTTCTCACCTCAGGGGCAGGATGCTACGTGGTTGTTCTCTTACAGATTCTTTCTCTCCCTTGGTTTGAAACCACCAACTGAGTTGGAGGATCCAAACTGGGGCAGAGAGTTTAAACAGGGGACACAAAATAGACAGTTCTTGCAGAACTTCAAGTTTATTTGGGGTGAGCTTCATTGGTGGAACAGAGGCATCTGCTCCACAGACCATGTGGATATGACTGCAAATTCTACATGCAAAATATTTATAGGAAGATCTGCCTTTCTGTGTATATAGCTCAAGATCAGTTTGTTGAGTGAGTCTGTATTTAAGGCCAAACTCTGATTCACAGTTTTAAGAGTCCCGAACTAACCAAATGGGAGGGCCATACTGCACAAAGACATCTCCATCCACATAGAGGAATGAAGCAAAATACCGCCCAGTCCTTGCAGAGGGATGTCACAGTACTCTTCAGTTCCCTGAATATGTTCTGAGGAGACACTTCCATAAAAGATGCCCACCTGCACGTTCCACCAGACTAATGATGATGAGTCTACCTTCACCGAGTGATTGGACCAGAATTAAGTCCTAGGACCAGAACTGGCTGTCATTGATTATTTTTTAATAAACAAAAGCAGGTTTATGATCAGATGGTTATCCAATCATTTTTTCTTCCCTAGGAAAGATGATTTTTAATCAGAAACACCTTCCAATCTTGTTTTAACTTCCAGAAATAGATTCTAAGAGCCATCATGGGAGAATAGAGAAGGACATTGTCCAAAGTCTGGGACTTTGGTAGGAGTTGGGGAAGCTTAAACCCTCCACTTTGCACCATTACAGTTATGTCTTCCTCTCTGGAAGCATACTTGGAGGGGCAAGTCTTACTCAGAGAAATGCCCCTTTAGCTCTCTTGACACAAAGCAGTAAGAGAAGCTGGAAGATGTCTCCACAAACACCAGTTACCAAATTTCTCAGCATAACCAAACTTCGCAGTATATTGCCACCACCTGGATAACTTTCAAAAACACTGATGTCCAGACTTCACCCCCAGACATTTTGATTTTATTGAATGGGGGTGGGGGAATGATTTGAGCATGGGGATTTTTTAAAGAGTCTGACCTATTTTGAAAACTTCAATAGGCAAGACATTTTTAAAAAGGTCAAAAGATAAATAAATGAGTGTGTTGGTTCAGTTTA
Organism: Neogale vison; assembly: GCF_020171115.1. Taxonomy (NCBI): domain Eukaryota; kingdom Metazoa; phylum Chordata; class Mammalia; order Carnivora; family Mustelidae; genus Neogale; species Neogale vison. The sequence continues at coordinate 40,832,924 of NC_058098.1, forward strand.
TTTTAAACAAATGTTTACTGAATGCATACTCTGTGTGAGGCCGTATGCTATGCTCTGGGAATACAAACAGAAATAGGAAAATGTATCCCTGCCCCTGATGAAGCTCTCAGTTTACTGGTGAGGGGGCAGTTAGATGGGCAAATAAATACAATGTAATTACAACTCGGTTGATTATATAACAGTGTGATATATACAAAATTAGAAATTGGTCCAAAGTGGAGAAACATACAGAAAAAGAGAAGGGACAGACATTTGCCCGATTTTTAATAACATAGGAATTGTATTTCTGAAACTTTAAAAACTAAGGAAAGAACACCGATCATGGGTTATCAGAAAGAGCTCAATTTCAAAGGCTTTTTATGTTGCCTCAGTAACTTAGGTTTTCATGGATATAAAGAACATCTATCAATTTGGACCCTCTTCGTAATGGTCCAGCATAAGCCAACCCAATTATATACCCTTCTTATCTTCTTTCCTTCCTTCATTTCTTCCATCCATGTTCCCTTAGCCATACTTATCTAGTTACCTGGACAGGGCCCTGCAACTTTGCCACTTACTATTTAAATGAGCCACAGGGTTTTTTTTTTGTTTGTTTGTTTGTTTTAAATTTATTTATTTATTTGACAGAGAGTGAGAGAGAGCACAAGCAGGCAGAGCAGCAGGCAGAGGGAGAGGGAGAAGCAGGCACCTTGCCAAGCAAGGAGCCCAACATGGGGTTCGATCCCAGGACACTGGGATCATGACCTGAGCCGAAGGCAGTTGCCTAACCAACTGAGCCACCCAGGCACCCCAAGCCACAGGTTTTAAAGATGAGAATAACTTAACCAATAATCTTACTCTCAATTTACTCATGGTTTCTCACTCACATATATATCACTGATGATTTTTGTCAACAAAACACTCATATAATTTATTCTCCTTCTCCCAAATGAAGAGGTGTGAATGTGTTGAAATAAAAATGGCTAGTTTTTTTTTTTAATTTCAAAATTATGTTTAAAGGGAAAAAATAACAAGACAACAACAAACACAAAAGTCACTGTTTGCCTCAATTTGCCATGTTCTCAAAACTAGACCTTAAGATAAATACCGTAAGTAAGAAAACAGCTGTTTTCCAAGGGATCTGGAAATAATGATGCCAGATAAACATTGCTCTTGAACCTGTCTGACTTCATTCATGTGACAAGTGGGGAGCAACAAGTTTACTCCCAGAACTAGAAAATGCCATTCAAAATTCCAAAGTATAACCTTTATCTTCGGTTAGGCTCTTCTCTGAAAGAGAAATATTAACAGACAAGTGCTTTAATTGATCTATTTTTGGTAAGGTAGAGCTGTTTTATCCGTGACAATTCTCATTAGTCATTGCAGCAGTACCCCTTGAAATTTTTTCGAATTACTCCCCATGTATTTACCATTCCTCTGTCATGATCTGGTTATTACGAAGACTACATTGCTATTAATAGTCAACATGTTATTTTAAAATTGAACAAGCTAATATTATCAGCCCATAATTTTCTGGGTTTACACTGAATTTATTACCATAATTAAGTTGATAGTATTTTGAATGGATGTTTATTTATTACTTTGTATAGCAAAATGCAATTCGATGTTTGTCTACATACAAATGGCTTACGAATATTTACTCTGTAAATGGTTTTGCACGAATCGATTGTAAGAAAGAGTCTAACTTCTTTAGCATGTTCCATGAGTCAGAACTCATTACTTCTGTTTGTTAAATTCAAAGGATTCGCTTCACCTACTCATGCCTCTCTACTTTCTATATACCATGGACACAAGTTCTTTGTCTTTCTCCAGCTTAATGCCTACTACATTTTGTTTTTCTTTTCTGCTTGTCTATTACTCTGTGGACTGTTCTTCAAGCCAGTCAAGGAGCAGAGAGAACAAAGGATAAGCAGACAGATAAAATGGCATTCATGTCTTGCCTGAGTCCTTGAACACTCAGGGAAGATAAAATTGAAGTCTGAATTATTTGTGGTCCTGCTTTATCTGTGATCCACCCAGTTGGCATACTATATTATAGGAGTGGATAATTGAAATTTCAGAGTGTGTGATTCCATATGCTTATCATAAAGAACAGATGTAAGAGTCGATTTCCTGTTTGAATTGTTATTTGAGCACCATGCAATTTATTTAATCAGAAAGTCTTTATATATTATTCATAAAACTTCTCTAGGCTGATCCCATGTGTTTGCTTCAATTCTGAAAGTGACTCTGTACTCAAGGCTGATCAACTCAGCTGTTTGAATTAGGATGTTAACCAGAAAAAGGTTGTGCATCTGATCCCTTGTGGTCCAATTAGTGTAGAACAAAGAAAATCTCTGTAAATGGTTACAGGTTGCAGTACCAGAAACCTGAACCAGTTACCTTACGGGGGATAAAACTGCTACAAACTCTGTACCAAATCGTGCCCGTGGCTGTGATAATGGTGTCAGGGGCAGGCTCTGTTGATGGCAGAGATGATAGCTAGGAGAAATGTACTGGATAGTGTCAATTAGCATTCCATCCATTCTTACCTTTTTTTGTTTTTTAATGTGATTTACTTTATCATTGAGACTTAACAGTTAAAAAAAAAAATAAAAACAAAACAAAAACAAAAACACACAAAAAAACAGCTTTCCAGACTCTTTGGAAGCTACAGTTCTGGATGCAAGTTATGTTCTGCCAATTAGATATGCCTGAATGAGATTTGAAAGCAGCTGAAGCAGAGACCTCCTTGCTGCTGGTGAGGATAACTATAGAAACCAGTGCTTTGAGGGGGTTGTGGCTGTCAGAGTTGGCCTCCTTCATGTTTGGGAACAGCCGTGGTCAGCAGCAATGGCTTCCTGACCTCTGGTTATAGCAGCTACACTTTTGTGTCCCTGTATCCCCATCCACCACCTCTTGTACAAATTTTGCAAGGAGCCCATCTCCTGCACTGAATATCATTCTGCTTGAAATGCTAGGTTTCTGTTGCCTGCAATCAACATTGACTGCTACACAAGTTACAGGTTATTGAGTATCTACTAAATGCCCAATAAACAGAGTCTCTGTGACATGGGGAAGCTGGTCCAGTATCACAAAGCTAGTGAATAGCATAGCCTGTATTTGGATTTAGGTCCTTCTGTCTGCAAAACTGATACACAAAGGGCGGAAACTTTAATAGATCTAGGTCTATTAAAAATCTGAGAAATCTCCAAGAGCTGGGGCAGTTGACAAAACATAAATATAAGGTCCATGAGGCCACAGGCTTAAAAGAATATAAGAAGACAGAATCGGCGAATTGGATAGCCTGTGTACACCTTCCAGAACTTACTAGAATTGCTACCTCCCTGAAGCAAGCAGCAGCATCAACACAGTGGTGACACCCAGGGTACGGAGGTGAAGATGAAGAGCAAATCTTTAGCCCATCGTGTTCATCCGTTTTTTGTTCTTATTCTTCATCACAGGACTGAAGGGGAAATTAGAGCCTTCATGGGTTAGGTTTCACGGTTCAGATCCCCTTAGTACAGTTTTTGTGTTTTTCAGAAAGTTTGTCCATTGTTGTTGTATTTCTAAACCTTCCAGAGGCCCAAGCAGATTCTGCAAAGACAAAGTGTATCATCTGGGTCTTTCTGCATTTTTCTGGCCTCCTTTAAAGCAAAAGGCAAGACAATGGGGGGTCAATAGGGCAGAAAGTACTCCTTGTCCGCGAAGGCCCAGGAGAACTGCTGTCAGGGTAAGAGCACTTGACCCTTTGCAGAAATAAGTGTGGCTGTGATCGGTCTTCAGGAAGATTCAGCACAGGGTCGTATGTATGATGCACAGGTGAAAGCACTGGAGACGTTTTGCCTGAGGAGGTATGACTCTGGGGGCCAGGCAGAAGGGAATGTGCTGTCACATGGAAGAGACAGAGGACTGAGATCTCAGACAGGAGTGGAAGTTAGCGAGAGGTAAGGGGTTATCTAGGAAGAACTGACCCCAATCAGTGGGGCTGCTCCAGGAAACAGGGCCACCGCTGGAGTCCTGCACAGAGGAGTGTTGAGTGTTAAAGAGGGATGCTGCCAATGGGATTCAGTTCCCTAACAGTGTGACGGTCCCTTCCCTCCCTGAAAGCACTCAGTGTGCTCCCCAGGGAGGGGGCTGGGCATTTCCATCTAGCTCAAGACTGGAGGCAGCCCGTGTGAATTTAACTCCTGTCTCTGCCATTTACTTGCTGTATCATTTTAATTCTGTGCTTCAGCTTCTCCATCTGTGAAATGGGGAAGAGAATAGCATCAGCCTCATAGGGGGAAAGTATGAAATCAAATAGTTTAATTCACGTAAGGGGGATTCATCCACTCACTGGCTATATGGGAACAGACATGGCAGCTCCCAGACAGTTCAGTGAAAGGAAGTGCCCTCAGACCCTCACACTGAAGTCTTAAGAACCAGGAGAATCAGGGACCCCGTGGCAAACTTTCAGCATTATTTGGCTCTGCCAGGGGGTGGTTTTAGACTGGTTTTCTCTGTCCCTGGGAGGGATTCTAAATTTCTCAAGGCACTCATCTCAAAATAGCCAAGCTGGGGCACTTGGGTGGCTCAGTTGATTAAGTGTCTGCCTTCAGCTCAGGTCATGATCCCAGGGTCCTGGGATCAAGCTCCATGCATGGGCCCCTGGGAGCCTACTTCTCCCTCTCTTTCTCAAATAAATGAAGAAAATCTAAAGATAAAAATGTCCAAGCAGCTGCTGCACTTCTGAGAGGAGGGCCATAACGTAGCCTCCCAGCATTGGAGAACATAAAACAAAGAGATCAAGGGTCCGGGTTATTGTAGGAATCAGTACCTGCCTGTATCCTCCTCCATTGTCACATGTTGAGGGAAGGATTGGGGAGCCAAAGTTCTGGAAGTTTTTAACCTCTACAGCAACCCAGAGTCTCATGCATTATTTTGTAAGTTCTAAACCAGAAAATAATTATTGCTTGTCTTTCTGCCTTTGCCTAATAAGTAACTGAAGTTTATATAAAGTCTTGGCTTGCTTTGGCTGTTTCTCTGTTGGGTATATTATGTCCAAATTTAATTAAAGATCATGCTGTGGACTAGAAACTCCTTTAGTGAGAGGAAAATAATGGGAAGCCCCCCCCCCCTTTTTTTTAAATTAGGTTTGCATCAATTGAGTTAAAGCACGTGCTCTGAGCTCCCTTTGGAATGATCCACGCATTCTTCCATGCCACCTGGCTACAAAACAAACTTGAAGAATTTGGCTCTCACATGAAGAAACCCTTAGTATTAGGGAAATGCAGCTGCATTCCAAATGGAAACATGGCAACTTCAGGCTCCGTTACTTTCCTCCCTCCTGCCAACCCTCTGCAAGTCTCCGCTCTTTCCAGGAGAGGGAGAAATAAAAATATCTTTAAAAGAAGTGGAAGCCAGTTTTCCTCCCCCGTAACAGGGCGTACCACTCATTCAACCATACCAAATATAAGAGGACTTGGAATGGAAAGAAGTAACTACTTTTTTCAAAAGCTAAAAATATTCCCCGAAGGTGAGAGTCACAGGGCTTGATTTGCGTACGCATCGGAAAAGGATTCCAGGTCATTAGACAAGGCCAGCAATCTTGGTGGAGGGGGCAGCGTGGTTCAAGGCTGCAGGCCCTGGCCTGTCTTTGTCTTGGGTATTGACTTGCTGAGGGACCTCCGGCAACTTAATTAAGTCCCCGGATTCCTCTTTTGACAAATCCAGATTACAAACAATAATCACCCTGGTCCGCCGCTATTGCATCCGTATGATAGCAGAGCATTACAAACTTGGAATTCTATTTCAGAGCTGATAATTATATAGGAGAAAATGACATGCTGATTGGGGCAAAGGGGCCAGGTGGTTAGCTTTTCACGGTTCAGGAGTTGGGAAAGAGCTTATGAATTACGGGCCAGCGAGAAGAACATTTTGATGATTATTTGGAAATTCTCAACTCCAGCAAAGACCAAGTTTGAGTACTCCCAGGACAGCAGGGTGTGTGCGGGTGGCGAGCTAACAAGCTCAGGGGCTTGGGTATGTCATTTTTTTTGGCTTCTGAAAAGGCCCCAGATAAATGCTTTCTCACAGGCGGCAGTGAAAGACGTTTGGAATTTAAGAGAGTCTTCATCAGTGGGCAGGTTTGGGGCTTATCTCAGGCCGCCTTGTAGATGAATCCCGGACACACTGGCAGAAGGACTGATACAAACAACCCGTTTGTATCGAAGCTGAGAAGCTTCGACTTCAGAGGAAATCGCCCACAGCAGAGGGGCTGATGCAGTGCTGAATGAATAATGAAAAATACAATAAAGACCAAATCTGATAGGGATTTGAATTATATGCAAGGAAAGTATTTCTGAGGAAAATGAGATGGTGGGGAGGGTTTGGGACAGATCGCAGAATTCATAACCAGAGCTGCTCACAACTTGCATCACTTAATCCCAGAAAATTTCAAGGCTCTGTGAGAAGGAAGTTAGATGAAAATGCAACACCAGGATCTTTCTCTGAAATCCGAAGTCACCTAGCTCTTGAGGCAGCCCAGTGTTCCCACCCCAGTGGAGGACAATTGACCTTGAGAGGGCTGTCTGCAAAAACATTAAAAAGATGCTTCACTCACTCAGAGCCGGACCTAGATCTCAGCCTCCAAGGGCATATACTCCCCATTCACAGCAAACTGGCCATAGCCAGATTTGGGGAAGTCTCTCCAGCCTGTACTCCCTTTCTCTGACAGCAAGTCCCAGGGAGTGGGGCCCTTTGGCCATGTTTGTTCAGAAGAAATCCAAGACTCTTCCCTCCCACTGCCCTTGTATTAGAGACACAGACAGTGAGGGAGGGAAGAGACAGGAAGAGCCAGAGACAGCCAGAGAGAGCTGCAATGGGAGACTGAAATAATGAGTAAGACAGTGAGGGGGAGATATGGGAAGGAGAGAGGCTGGTGAGAGAGAACAAAATGGTGGCAGGTGCTGAGAGAGATGGAGAGTGAGGCAGAGACAGAGACAATGTGCACAGAAGCAGAGGGACAGTTGCAGAATGAGTGGCACACGGCCAGGTGGGATGCTTGGATGACTTCTCTGCTCCCAGGATAGTTGGCCATGTCTCCAGCCCCAGGTGCTGTTCTGCTGCCGCAGCTAATCCAGAGCCCCAAGTGTCTCTGTCCTACCAGCCATTACAGGAGCTAGGAGGCCCCACTGCCACTGCCTAGAACAAAGCCAAGTGGCTCTTTTGGTTTTGCTGCCCCCCTCACTCTCTAGAGCCTTCCCCCAGCCTACGTAGGTCTTCAAGGGGTCCTTGAAGGACAGTCATTATGCTGCACTCAGAACTGCCCGTCCCATCACCCTCAGACCTTTGTCTTCCATGGAGCTTGGGAACCTCCATGCTCATCCCTTAGGATGGTTCTTTCCAGAGGGCTTCTGAGTCACCTAGTAAACAGACATGGGGGGATGTCCTTCTGAGCCCACGGCCATGTGGAGAGAGATGAAGGAGCAGGAGTCCCTGCTCCCTATGCCACCCACAGCCTGCCTCCCAAGCGGACCTAAGGGAAGTTTTCTCTTAAATTGCACTGAAGTCTCACATTACAGACTTGTTTCATTTCCTTCAGGCCAAATGGGCAGGATGACCCGGCTGCTGAACTATCCACCCTCAAACACATTGACGTTATTTTACAAAGAATTAACCCATATCAAAAACTAATAATGTACTATACAGTGGCTAACTGAACATAACTAAAAAAAAAAAAAGAACATGTTGTTCATATATACAATGGAATATTACTCCACCATCAGAAAGAATGAATACCCAGCATTTGCATCCACATGGATGGAACGGGAGAGGATTAGGCTAAGTGAAATAAGTCAAGCAGAGAAAGACAATTATCAAATGGTTTCACTCCTATGTGGAACATAAGGAATAGTACAGAGGACAGGGAGAGGGAGTACAGGGGAAGGGAGGGAAAACTGAATGGGAAGAAATCAGAGGAGACAAACCATATGAGACTCCTGACTCTGGGAAACTAACTGAGGGTTAGAAAAGGGAGGGGTGTAGGGGAATGGGCTAACCAGGTGATGGGCATTAAGAAAGCCACATGTTGGGGCGCCTGGGTGGCTCAGTGGGTTAAAGCCTCTGCCTTCGGCTCAGGTCATGATCCCAGGGTCCTGGGATCGAGCCCCGCATCGGGCTCTCTGCTCAGCGGGGAGCCTGCTTCCTCCTCTCTCTCTGCCTGCCTCTCTGCCTACTTGTGATTGCTGTCTTTCAAATAAATAAATAAATAAATAAATAAAAAAAAGAAAGCCACGTGTTGTGATGAGCAATGACTGTTATATGAAGCTAATGAATCATTGAACACTACATAAGAAAAAAAAAAAAAGGCAATCCAGCTAGAGCAGGTATGTTGACTATAAAGAATTTAGTAGAGAGTTGATTGTGGGGCCTTGCCTAAGGCCTTTTCTGGGGGTGCCTGGGTGACTCAGTGGGTTAAGCCTCTGACTCTTGATTTAGGCTCAGGTCAGGCTCTCAGGGTCATGAGATCAAGCCTGGCCATGGGCTCTGTGGTGGGCATGGAGCCTACTTAAGATTCTCTCCTGCCCCTACGGCCCTGAGCTTTCTCCCTCTCTCTCTAAAATAAAATAAGTAAATCATTTAAAAAAGAAGAAGAAGAAATCCTTTCCCCATTGTATTAAAAGTACTTTTACTCTGTTTACAAACAAGCTTCCTTGGTCACCATGCCTACCTTGCCTCCTGCTCAGTTTTTTTTTTTCATTCTTGCCTTCTCTGTTTGTTACTCATTAGCTTCTCCCAGACCTCCACTCCTGCATCTAAGCACTCGGGTTTTGGGGTTATTTCTACTGCGTTTTGGTGTGTTCTGTTTTGCAAACAGAGCAAGCTCTGTTAGCATTCAACCATCGAGGCAGCCACACCGAGCACGACCCGCACAGACTCTGGCTGAGAGAGCCGTGTGTCTACGCATACTCAGGGCTTGCTGAATTTCCGGAGATTCCATAGTCTTTGCTAGACTTGTGTGTCTTTCGTCACCATCCAGAAGGATAAGCTTTTCTTCCTCCCTGGAATCTGATATACAATGCAAAAGGGGTACCAGAAGACAAAATAAAGACAAAGACAAAATAAAGACCGTGGCGTTTAGGTTTCGGCTCAGTCTCCTTTCCCCAACTGACATAAGCTTCCTGACGCTACTCCACCTTTTTGTAAGAAAGAGGCTTATGTCAATGTTAATTCTAGGCAGTAAATTATCAGCCTGGATGAAGGAAAAGTATATAATATTTAAGTTTTATTATATTGCTAAAGAGATTTCTCTTGTCTTCTAAACGAAAATAGCCCTGGTCATTGCCAAATGAAAATTTCTTTCCCGTAACCTTTATTAAACTCCTCTCCTAAAAAATTAAAAAAAAAAAATCATCGTGAACCATAAAACAGTAGGATTCATTTTAATGGGTGGAATATATGTATTTCATGAAATATATATGTTTCAAAGTTCCCTCTTTTCCTAAGTGGCCTGAAGATAGCTTTGCTGCAAAGTGTCTTGGAGGCATAAGAGGCCCTAAGAATCCAGAAACAACTTTGGAAAACCTATTTTCTTTGTGTCTGCTCAGTATTTGTGGGAAGATAAGAAAGCAGAACATAAAGAAAAGCGAGCTCCCCCAAGCTTTCAGAAGATTCCATATCTGGGGATCATGGGAGCCACAAAATAATAGAAGTTTTGAAATCAGTGCAGCTCATTTCTGGACAAGGAGGGAACTGGGACAATAGTTCAGCATTCTGTCCTCGTTTATTTCAGAAAAGATAGATAGTATCACAGAAAAACAATCCATACAGGAACCCTTGAACAAACAATTACAAGCATCATAAAGCAAGCAGGTCTGGAATTGATCCCAGCAACCATCTCCCTTTCTCGCTCTTCTTTAATTTTGCCTATTAGGTGGTTTGCGGATTCAACCTTCTGTGAGTGTTCATTTAATGGTACAGTATCAATTTCACCAGATAAGGAATGTCTGTGCCCGTTTCCCCTTCAGTAAAGCAAAATGTCACATCATTAAGTTGTTTGTGTCTCTGATTTGTGGTTAGACTAAAATAAAGAGGGAGAGGAGGAGGGAATCATGTGCTTGTGTACCTGCCCCCCACCTACACACACACACACACACACACACACACACACACAGATCAGAAATACAAACAGCCCTCTCCGTGCCAGAACATTTCACCTCAGTGCTGAACATTTCACCACCTATTGGACTCTGTGGCATTCTCATGTTATTATTTGTGTGTGTGTGTGTGTGTGTGTGTGTGTGTGTCTTTACTGTGTTCAGTCTCCACTTCCATCTGTGAAGAACACTGAACCTTCCCCACACGCATATGCACATATGTGACATTATGTTTAGGCTCATGGTAATGAGATATTACTTGCATTCCAATTCATTGCCTCTGACATCCCACAGCTTGAAGGGTAAGGGGCTTCCACATTGGATCCAGCCATGCATGGGGCCATATAAACTCATAACACTTTGCCACCAATTGAACATCTTGTTGGGATATTTATCTGTGTAGCTTTAAATAGGAAAACATTGTGAAAAACAAGTATAGAAACATGATGGTGCTTAATTACAGAAATCATGAATTTTGGATGACTTGTATTTTATAGTTCCTACTCCAAGATGTATGTATTTTTTTTTTTTGAAGATTTTACTAATCTATTTGTCAGAGACAGAGAGAGAGAGAGACAGACAGACAGAAAGAGGGAGAGCACAAGCAGGGGGAAGGACAAGCAGAGAGAGAAGCAGGATCCCCTCTGAGCAAGGAGCATGATACTTGATCTCAGGACCCTGGGGCTTGATCTCAGGACCCTGGGATCATGCTGAGCCTAAGGCAGATGCTTAACCAACTGAGCCACTCAGGTGGCCCTCCATGATGTATATTTATGGGTATTTCTTTTACCAAATGTTCTGGGTCCTATATGATCTGTGCCCACCTCAATCTTGTCTCTATTTTCAACCTTGGTCTCCATGCTTGGCCAGAAAGGCTTCTTTTGGTCTCATACTAATCATCTACCTGCTTCAGTGACCTCCAATATTCTCTTTCCTCCACTTGGATTATGATTCCTCCAAAATCTCTAATTCTTTTCCCATTTTTCTGATATCAGGTGAAGGATCATTTCCTCCAAGAGACCATCTTTGATCACTGTAAAGTACTTTCTCTCATTCGACTACTTTCCGTACCATAATGCCATTAATTTTCTTCTATGTGATTTCATTCTCTGTCAGATTAACTTCTTTCATTGCATGCTTATCATCTTTCTCATCCCTAGAATGTGATCACCTAATCACATTCTAGTGATTAGGAGATCCTAATGGCTCAGGCCTTATGGTCTTATTAACCTTTGTGGTTTTTTTTTTTTTTTAATGATTTTGTTTATTTCTTTTGAGAAAACAAGAGAGAGAGAGACTGAGTGAGTGCAAGGGGTGGGGCAGAGGCAGAGGAAAAGAGAAACTCTCTAGCAGACTCCACACCTAGCACAGAGCCCAGTGCAAGGCTTGATCTCATGACCCTGAAATTGACCTGAGTCAAGATCAAGAGTCAGACACTTAACAAACTGACCCACCCTGCTTGCCCCACCATTGTGTTTTCAGTACCAAAGGAGAAGGTTTGGAACAAGTAGGTATGCTAAATCTCTAATGAATAAATGGATTTATGAATATATGAAAGCAAACTGTATGCTCATCATCTACCTGGCTTAGCCTGTTAAGTCAAAAGCCTTGGGGGATCCATACTAAGTGTTGTTGGATACATTTGCCTTAGTTAAAACTTATGTTTGGCTGCATGTGACAGAAAATTTCAATATTAGTGATGAAAACAAGATAGAAATTTGTGTTTCTCTCATGTAGAAGAGTTTCAGGGATGTTATTGGGGATCCTAGACAGTTGCTGCACTGTCTTCATATCGAGCATGACTGTAAGGGCTCCAGCCATCACTTCTGTTTCTAGGTGAAAGAAGGAGAAAGGAATCAAAAAGGAATGCCTTCTTCCCTTTAAGAAGTTTCACAACAGTCCCCACAATATTGGGGATTATGTCTCATTCATCACAATATAGAGACATAGACGTACTCTACCTACTCATAAGAGAAGCTGACAAAAGTAAGCCAGGGCAACCTCGTGATGACCTAAAATAAATGTGGCATTCTGTTTCTAAAAGAAGAATCCCCTTGTGCTGCAACCCTACAGATTCTCACACAGAGAAAGCAACTTGTCCAAAGCCATGCAGCTAATAGATTATAGAACTGAGATGAAAGCCCAGGACTAACCTCATTGCCTAAACTGTCCCCACATACCCAGTAATATAATTGCTCTCAAGTCCCTCTCTCAAGGGATATTTGGTGGACTCTAAAGCTAGGGGTGAAATCTGCTTTCTTATTTTTCATATTCCTAGAATCCAGGGAATATCCTAACAACCATGAGATAGGCCTCCTGGAGCCCCTGCCTCCACCCCGCCCTGCTCACTCTCCTCAGTAGTCCCTCTCCTTCTCTTTCCTAACTGAAATACTGCCTAGTCTTAGCACTGCTAATGATTCTGTTGAAAATTCACCTTTCTTCACTAAATACTTCCCTGGGTTATTTTTATAAGATTTCATTCAGAGAGCAATATCTAGTAATGAGATTGAGGCAGTGATCAAAAACCTCCCATAAGAAGAAAAAATTTAAAATAAACATTTAAAAATTTTTAAAAATTAAAAAAAAAAAAACCCTCCCAAAAAACAAGAGCCCAGGACCTGATGGATTCCCTGAAGAATTCTACCAAACATTCAAAGAAGACATAATACCTGTTCTCCTGAAGCTGTTTCAAAAGATAGAAATAGAAGGAAAACTTCAGATTCTTTTTATGAAGCCAGCATTACCCTGGTCCCCAAACCAGGCAAAGACCCCACCAAAAAGGAGAATTTCAGACCAATATCCCTGATGAACATGGATGCTAAGATTCTCAACAAGATCCTAACTAATAGGATCCAATAGTACATCAAAAAGGTTATTCACCATGACCAGGTGGGATTTATCTATGGCATGCAAGGGTGGTTCAACATTCGCAAATCAATCAATGTGATAGCAGAAATCAATAAAAGAAAGAAAAACTACATGTTCTCTCAATTGATGCAGAAAAAGCATTTGACAAGATATAGCATCCATTCTTGATTTAAACTCTTCAAAGTATAGGGAAAGAGGGAACAGTCCTCAACTTCATAAAATCTATCTATGAAAAACCCATAGCAAATATCATCCTCAATGGAGAAAAGCTGACAGCCTTCCCTTTGAGATCAGGAACATGACAAGGATGCCCACTCTCACCACTCTTGTTCAACATAGTACTAGAAGTCCAAGCAACAGCAATCAGACAACAAAAAGAAATAAAAGGTATTCAAATTGGCAAAGAAGAAGTCAAACTCTCTCTGTTCACAGATGACATGATACTTTCTATGGAAAACCCAAAAGACCACCCCCAAACTAGAACTCATACAGCAATTCAGTAATGTGGCAGGATACAAAATCAAGGTACAGAAATCGGTTGCTTCCTTTTTTTTTTTTTAATTTTTATTTATTCATTTGATAGACAGAGATCACAAGTAGGCAGAGAGGCAGGCAGAGAGAGAGGAAGGGAAGCAGGCTCCCTGCTGAGCAGAGAGCCTGACGTGGGGCTCAATCCCAGACGCTGAGATCATAACCTGAGCTGAAGGCAGAGGCTTAACCCACTGAGCCACCCAGGTGCCCCAGAAATCAGTTGCTTTCTTATATACTAACAATGAAAATATAGAAAGGGAAATTAGAGAATCGATTCCATTTACTATAGAATGAAGAACCATTAAGATACTGGGTATAAACCTAACCAAAGAGGTACTCAAGGAACTAAAGAACACTCATGAAAGAAATTGAAGAAGACACAAAAAGATGGAAGACCATTCCATGCTCATGGATTGGAAGAATAAACATTGTTAAAATGTCTATACTACCTAGAGCAATCTATACTTTCAATGCCATCCCAATCAATATTCCACCAGCATTTTTCAAAGACCTCAAACAAACAATCCTAAAATTTGTATGGAACCAGAAGAGACTCAAATTGCTAAGAAAATGTTGAAAAAGAAAAACAAAACAGGGGTAATTACGTTGCCTGATTTCAAGCTTAACTACAAAGCTGTGATCACCAAGACAGCATGGCACTGGCACAAAAACAGACACATAGACCAGTGGAACAGAGTAGAGAGCCCAAATATGGACCCTCAACTCTATGGCAAATAATCTTTGACAAAGCAGGAAAAATATACATTGGAAAAAAGACAGTCTCTTCAATAAATGGTGCTGGGAATATTGGACAGCTGGGTATAGAAGAATGAAACTCGACCATTCTTTTACACCATACACAAAGATAAACTTGAAATGGATAAAAGACCTCAATGTGTGGCAGGAATCTATCAAAATCCTAGAGAAGAACATAGACAGTAACCTCTTTGATATCGGCCACAGCAACTTCTTTTCTTTCAAGATAAGTCTCCAAAGGCAAAGGAAACAACAGTGAAAATGAACTTTTTGGGACTTCATCAAGATCAAAAGCTTCTGCACAGCAAACGAAATAGTCAACAAAACAAAGAGGCAACCCACGGACTGGGAGAAGATATTCACAAATGACACTACAGACAAAGGGCTAATATCCAAGATCTATAAAGAACTCATAAACTCAACACACACAAAACAGATAATCACATTAAAAAATGGGCAGAAGACAGGAACAGACACTTCTCCAAAGAAGACATACAAATGGCTAACAGACACATGAAAAAATGTTCATCATCGTTAGCCATCACGGAGATTCAAATCAAAACCACATTGAGATACCACCTTACACCAGTTAGAATGCCAAAATCAACAAGACAGTAAACAACAAGTGTTGAAGAGGATGTGGAGAAGGGGGAACCCTCTTACACTGTTGGTGGGAATGCAAGTTGATGCATCCACTTTGGAAAACAGTGTGGAGATTCCTTAAGGAATTAAAAATAGAGCTACCCTATGACTTGCAATTGCACTACTGAATTTACCCCAAAGATACAGATGTAGTGAAAAGAAGGGCCATCTGTGCCCCAATGTTCATAGCAGCAATGGCCAGAGTTGCCGAACTGTGGAAAGAGCCAAGATGCCCTTTAATGGACGAATGGATAAAGAAGATATGGCCCATATATACAATGGATTATTATGCCTCCATCAGAAAGGATGAATACCCAACTTTTGTATCAACATGGATGGGACTGGAAGAGATTATGCTGAGTGAAATAAGTCAAGCAAGAGAGTCAAGTATCATATGGTTTCACTTACTTGTGGAGCATAAGGAATAACATGGAGGACACTGGGAAATGGAGAGGAGAAGTGAGATGGGGGAAATCGGAAGGGGAGACAAACCATGAGAGACTGTGGTCTTTGAGAAACAAACTGAGGGTTTTGGAGAGGTGGGGGGTTGGGTGAGTCTGGTGGTGGATATTATGGAGAGCACATATTGCATGGAGCACTGGGTGTGGTGCATAAATAATGAATTTTGGAACAGTGAAAAGAAATTTTAAAACATTCATTCATTCATTCAGTTCTCATAATTTAAATCCATTGAAGAAACAGGGTAATCAGGCTTAGAGGGATTCGTAATTTCTCCAAGCACACCCAGAATCAGACTCCAGAGTTTATCCTTGTAATAAGCTTTCTCTAGTTCAAGAACCACTTTGTTTTCTTCTCCACTTTCTTCAATGTAATCAGGTTTAAAGTGAGCACTTCATGGTGACTCAACCTAAGTGACTGTGTTTAAGCTGAAGGGGAGTTTTGCCTTGCTTTGGTATCTTCACCAGACTCTACTCTTGCTATCACATTTCCTGTTCCTGAGGCTTGGCAGCCTATATTTGGTAAGAAGTCCAAAGGACCTGCTGATCTGGATGCAGACCCAACTTCTCTCTCCTGGTTATTTTAGTCCTGTTTGGTTGAGGAGGGCAGGAGGGAAGTCAACATGAATAGTCAGGAAAGACCTTGAATCATTTCTGGGAATGCCATACCCTTGCTGGCTCTAGGTGGGGTGTTTTGTCGATTCCTCGGGATGGAAATTTCTTACCAAAAATTTACTTTTGAGCATACATGTGTTTTACTGGAATGGCAAAGCTGCTGCCACACTAGAGTGGTGGACATTTGCCTCCTACTCTTGTGAATTATAGTCAGTGGCCCTGAGCAAGAGAGTCACCATGTCATTAGAGAGTCCCAAGCCCCTTGTTCACTGCAGAGATGAATGTGTGATTTTCCTATTCCTTTCATGTTTCAGTCACCGTCTAGACATCATGTCATGATAATGTATTCTGCCATGTCACTTTTCTTTAATTATCTGAACATTTCCAGTGATTCTAGGGTGGTGAGATATAGGTTGAAGATGGTCCAAAGAATGAATTGAAAACTTTTCTCTGTAAAACTAATCATTTTCTCTGAAAACTGTGAAAGAGCTCACTGCCTCATCTTGAATGGGAACACTCCACTCTGAGTTTTTAAAAAAGAAAAATAGAAAAAAAAATCTGGCAGGGGAAAGACAAATATTATGGAAAATCTCTTTTAAAGAAATGCTTTTGTTGGGGATAAAATAGGTGAGAAGAAATCTCATTAGTTCCCTAAGGAAATGTCTCTACAAACTTAAGATCTGCTCTGTTAAGTTAAAACAAGTAAGCTAGAACTAATAAGACAAATCATGTAAATATATAATATGTGGTATGGAGGATGGGCTAAATGCATGGTTAAGTCCTTATTTTAAGAAACATATATTTAGTGTATTGTACTAGCTCCTTCGTCTTTCTTACACTCCATTGGATTAAGAGGTAACTTAGCAGGAAAGCTAATTTTGAAATCATATACGCATGCTATATAATGGTACGCATGACTTTCAGAAGTGTTATTTGCTGTTCACAAACCCATATTATACAAATTTCAAAAGAATGCCTAATATTCCCTTCTAGCCAACATTTCTTAATGGCATTAGGTCTGTACTACCTCAAATCCTCCTGTCCCTTCTTCTTAGCATCTTTTATATGGTTTACACTGGACTCTCCTACACTTCAGAGCTCGTCGGATCATATTATTAGTCACCCATTCCTTTCAACCTATCCCCGAAGTAGGTCAAAGATAAATTCAGCATGATTACTTATTAACTCACAGCAACTGTACCAGCATATCATTTACAAATCTGTTGTCAGAACCCATATTAGTCTTACAGTGAGAGCCTTTGTCACAATAGGAACTAATTTTTCTGATGAGGCCTAAACCTGAATTTCTCTCTATCATAAGTAGCAAGGGAAGAGCTTTTACTTTTATTGGTAGAGAATAGCTAAACTTTATTAGTGTGGTGCTTTGTGTTGGGAGGATTTCACCTATCAGTTCTTTTAATCCTAAAAAAAAAAAAAAAAAATCCTGTGAACTAGGTATTTTTATATGACCCCTATTTTACAGTTAAGGTGACTGAGGCTTGAAGAAATTAAGGCACCCAGCCAAGATCACACAGCAAGAACAGAGTGAAGCCACATTGAGAACTCAGGCAGTCTGGCTCCAGATCCATACTGTGTCTCCTTCACCTTACCATATTGTGTTTGCTTCTATGGTGTCATTCACTGATTCACCCATTCATTCATTCTCCCCCACCTCAATCCCAGAAATAATTCAATGAGTACCTACCCTTTGCCAAATGCTGTTTTGGGTACTACGATATATACATGAAATAGATGCTAATTTTTGTCATCAGGGAACTTATGAACCACCAGAGGCCAGAGCTAGCATAGTCGAGGAGAATATAGTGTACTAAAGGAAAGTGACAGAAGTTCTGCAGAAGCGTAGAGTTCTCTTCACCCAGCAATTGTCACAGGTTAAGTTATGAAGTATATATGAGCTAATAGACTCTAAAAGGTTAAAGAGAAAGAATGAAAAAAGGAAATGACAAGTAGAAGGAACAACTTGAACAATGACATAAAGGCAATCATATAAGATGGTAGGTGTGGGGAACTACAGTTGTCTTTATTGTAGCATAAATGTGAGATGAGAGACGAGGTAGTGGAATGAGCAAAAAACTGGAACATACGCCATGTGAAGGAGACAGCATTCTCCACATTAGGACTCACAAAATGATCCACTGAGGTATAAAAAGAAAATACTGAAATATATCTATGTCTATGTTATTTATGTTTCAATTTTCAATAAAGCTTTAAATGTGTGTCATATATATTTATTATGTACATATGATAATGTCTCACACAAGTATAATAATGCAGGTACATTATTTGTGTGGGAAAGTTAAATGCTAAAATTCTTTTACTGACTAAGGTCAAGATCAATAAAAGTTTGGAAGTCACTGCCCTATGTAATGGAGAGACTGGGGACTCTCTTGGTGCATGCATACGTTTATAGATTGTTCCTGAAACACTGTGAAGGAAGATAGCAGAGATGTAAGACTGCATTAAGGAGACGGTTGCTACCAGCAAAGTTAACACTGGTAAAGCTAGGGACCAAGGCTGTGGGGATAAAGAATAGGAAATGAATAAAAATGAGTTTTAGGTCATGATATTTGACAGGCCCCATATCACTATCCATGAGCTCCAACCACAAACCTTTTTGCTATTGCTTGGAATGCCCAGAAAAGATCTCTACAGCACTTTGGGCTTCTTTCCTTTGTTTTGGAACCCTTTCTCTGAACCCTCATCTTTACCTGGCTGGATTCCTCACTTCCTTCTTGTCTCTATGCCAGTATCTTCCAATTGAGACCTTTTCTGATCATCTAGACCAACTATGTATAGTTTATCATACTCCCTGTCAACCTCCCTATTTCCTCAGTACGCCCTATCTACTGTGATTATCTCCATAGCATTAACAATCATCCAAATTCAAGAGTCACCTCTTTGTTGCATAATAGCATGAGGCCAGAGACTGTCACTTTTGTTTATGGCTATCGTTATATATCTTCTCTCTTCCAAATATAGGTTGAGCTCAGTACTTGATGATTGAATAAAGGAATGCATGAATGAATGATTAAGTGATGAGTGAATGACTTCTTAAATTTAATCTCTTGACAAGCCCATCAAGGAGAGAGTATTTTTCCACTGGGATATAAGAAAAAAAAATGTCCTAAAGGGATTAGAAACTTTCCAACTTGTCCTATCTGTTAAAACTCTTTACATAGCCCATAACGATAAAACCCAATTAAAGTGGCTTATGTAATAGATGTCATTTATGAACCTAAGTTACTAGACAGTTTGTAGGTAGAGCACCTTAGGAGTAGTTTGATTTAGAGGTTGAGGAATGTGTTTAGGGCTAGATCTATCTGTGAGTCTGCTTGGAAAGGCTGGCTTACCTCATGGTGTCAGAATGGCTACACTCTTCAAGTGTCATAGACCCAACTTCATTGCCCAGAAAAGAGAACATGTTTCTCAGATCCCAGTCAATGTCCTTAGTTTTGCCATGACTACAGCACTCCTTGAATCAACCACAGAAGTCTTTGGGATGGATCATGTCAATTACCTTAGGCTTAGGATCCTTCAACCAATCTCTGTGCCAAGAGAGATAGGGTTACTCTGACTTAGACAAATTAGGACCCACTTTCTGAGCTGGTGCTGGGATCAATAGGCAGAATACATATTGGGGGAGGAGGCACAATGTCCTCTACAGCTTGGCAATAAATCCAGGTGTATAGTTTTACAAAGTCATTTAAGAATGCCCACTCTCTTATTAAGAATGCCTTCCATAATCTAAAGATGTCACATAAACAAAATTTGAGTACTGCGTTTGGTTCTAAAAATGTTAAACATATTTTATAATCTTTAATTATAGTGTATATTAGTGTCTATATTTAGACTTACTCCTCCTTCCTCATTAAATGCTATGAAACATGCATAATTATTTAAGAACAATAATTCACTGCTAAATATAGATAATAAAAATTAATATTGTAAAGCACTATATTGCCTTAAATTCTAGTTCTCCCTGCTTACTTGATGCCACTATTAGTAAGCAAAGGAAAAATGATTTACATCTGGGGTAATACTTGCTGCTTCTAGTTTGTCTAAAGGAGTTAAACAGGACTGTATGGGAGATCTGGTTGGGCTCAATGATGCTGACTTCAGTGGAATCCAATTAGTTCTCCTGAAAAAAATGATCACAAGAAAGCTGAACACTGTCTTCCATTTTGATAATGTATAACAAATTTTATCAGTGGAGAAATAGAATACTTCTCTCTGCTTTGGGGTTTCTGAAAAATAAATTCTTATGCTGGTTTTCAGTATCTTTCCATTTTCTCCTTACGTACTCCCTCTTTCTTTGACATTTCTCTCACACTTTTGATGTCTTCTCTAATTGTATTCTTTCATTTAGCAAATAGTCGTGGCCAGCCAGCCAATCCAACTTGCTTCTGATTTCAGCAAATTCTTTGCTTTAGGCTTGCCTGAAAATGACCATCTTTGTCCTGGTTGTAGAACGAACGAATGAATGCATACTTTAGTTTTTTTCTGTTCTCCACTCACTTTTTATAAAGTGAAGGCAAAATTATATTACACACTTGTTTTCAAAACAACATGTAATGCTTTAAGTCAACAACACTGCTGGTTAGCAGGCAGCACTGACATTTAGTAGCACTAAGAAAAGGAGATTTTTGTTAATTGTTCAAAATATTTTAATGTGATCTAGCATGGAAAAGATGCTAAATTTGAGGAAATAAGGTATGACGTATGAAATCCAAAGATAACTTGTGCTCACCATTCTACATCTCTGTGTTCTGAAGGTTTGGCTGTCTTGACCATGTGGGTATCATCAGTACAACCTGACAACGATCGTCTCCTACTTACAGAACTGAGACATCCTAGTCTTTCTATATGCTTTCTCCTGAAAGCATCTGCACACCCTCTCTTCTCTTAAAGGGTTCTGTTTATTGCTTTCTGAAACTGAGGTAGATGAAAGTTATTTTTGCTGGGGTCATATTTTTGAGAATTTCATGACCCCTTTTGGAAGTCTGTAAATGGTCAGCCTCAGGGTTTGTTTCTGAGGGCATATTTGGGGAATACCAACTTCTGAGGCAAACGATATTCCCACTCAGCTGACCCCAATGGCAGTCACCGTGCCAAATCCACCCATGCAATGGCTGATCCTTATGCCAAAGAGTTCGGAAACACAAATCCAATTAAATTCTGGCTTAGAAAAGCAGTAAGTGTTTAAATTGGATTTCTGTGGAGTTCGTTCTTATTAGGCTCAGCATGCAAACCGCTTTATAGACATTTATTATTTAATTATTTCTAACAAAGGCTCTTATAGACCCAACATCTATAATTAATTGGGATTGAGAGCAGAAGTGGTCTTGATGCTCGCCAACGTGTGCTCTGTGACCCAGAACTTGCACTAAGAGAGCTATCAGGTTTATACCAAACACTAGAGCCTTTGGCAAAAGTTTACTTCATTAAATTCAGCTTTGTTGCTTTATGTTTTTAATTCAGGCTCTCAGATGTGCCTGTCCATCTTACCTGCGTCATATACAGAGTTTAACAGAGTCAATAAGATACAAAGGGAGAACCCTGGGAAGTGCTCCATCAGTGGTCCCACTTCCAGTTCATTCATCCCTTCCATCATGTTTCCTTCTCTTCCAAGGCTTCTTCCAAGGATCTCCACACTAGGTTCTTTCTAGATGTGTGTTCATCCCCATGTATCTTGTGCTTTATGGTGATTGGTCCCATCCCACCATTCTTTCCCTTTATAGTTTTCTCCTCTGTTGAGGCACTGATGAAATAATCTGATAAATGATGTACACATGAGTTACTTGGTGCATGGTTGCTTGATCATCTTTCTATCATTGCTTTGTGTTTTGGTAGGAACCTTCCAGAGCAGAGCCTTACACCAGTGGCTGTGATGGTAGAAATGACAGTTCTGTGGAGACTAATGGAGAAGAAAGATGGAGCCAGATTAATCACATAGATGTAGGAGGCCTGGCCCTTCGTAGCTATTTCTTGTGCTTGTCTTATAAACTTTCTCATATTATTTGATAAGCTTTATGGTAAGAAATCATATCTGAAAAAAAATCATGTCTGATTTCTAAGACAGTTGGAAACAAGCACTAATTTACTAATTTTGGTCACCTGCTAAATGATGATTTACAAAAAGTCTTTCTTACTAAGGCTGTTTTCAGTAGATAGACCCTTTGTAGTCACAAAGGCTGATTCTCACAAACTTTAATAAATCCCAGATTTTAGAGTTTGGAGATGTTAGTGTTTTTCAGACATTTCTCAGTTCATATTTCCATTGAGAGTTCTATACTTTGCATCATAATTAAATATGCTTTCACTTTCATGAAGATTTTCTCTCTCATTTAGTGATCATTTTTCATAATAGAATAAGAATGTTTACTACAGTCAGTGATATAGGAAATATCAAAAAGCGAATAAAGAAAGCATGCTGAGAAGTGACTACTGGGTGGATAACTAGGTTCACTCACTAGGTGGGTAGCTCCTGTGTCAGATTCACAGTAAGCACTGTCTACACTGCGGCATCTATAAATCATTACCTTAATTTATCATGGACTTTCAGGTCAATAATCAAGATATCAGAGGGCACCTGTGTAGCACAGTTGGTTAAGCATCCAACTCTTGGTTTTGGCTCAGGCCCTGATCTCAGGGTCATGAGATCAAGCCCTGCATCAGTCTCTGCACTCAGCACAGAGTCTGCTTCAGATTCTCTCTCCCTCTCTCTCTGCCTCTCCTGCTCATGCTCTTTCTCTCTTTCATAAATGAATGAATGAATGAATGAATGAAGCAAGCAAGCAAGGAAGCTAAGTGTGCAAATGCCCAGGGTCTATTTTATGGACTTTTGAATGTTGTAATCTCCCAGCACTTCTGACTTTGCTCTGTGCCCTTGAATGATGCACTATTGTTTCTTCCCCAGTCTTCCCCTTCTAGCCCCCCATTCATAAGTGAGGACAGTAATGGATAAAAATATTATATTCCATACAGTTGACATGAGGATTAAATGTATTAATATAAGTGAAGTGCATAGAGTGTGTCATACACATAGTAAGTACCAAATATGTTATTGCTGTTATAACACTACAATTAATATTACTATTTTAATTATTGCATTATTTTTAATTGTCCTGATAATTGCATCATTTCCTCTGGTACAATGCTGGGACGGAAAATCATCCAGGTTGAAAGGGCATATGAGAGGAGGCATTAAAAAAGATGAAAGTAGAAGACTTAATTTCTAGTTTCTGCTCCAGATGCTAGACAGTGTTCAAATCCTAAACTACTGGAGTATCATCTCTTTGCCTTGAGTGAAACTTCAAGAGGTAATTACCATCTGCGTGGGCAGATATGGCCAAAAAGAGCAGTACCTTCTTTATTTTGGTACTTAAATCGCTGTGTCTTTTATTTAGTAAATAATTTTTGGTCCTTACTGTATCCATGACAGTGTGGGTGATATAAAGATGAAAAGCATCCGATATGTATTATCAGGGAGAAAGAAGAAAAATATGCAGACATGTAACTGAAGTTAAACATGCTGTTTCTACAAATAAGGGCAGAATTGGTTGTTGTGCTATAGATGAATATTTTGGTTATATATAGGGTCAATGAAGCATCAATCACTCAGTTTGGATGTACAGCAATTAGATTCAGTTAGGATAATCACTGTTACTGGATTCCATCCTTCCATCATCTGGTTGGTGCATAAAACTGTTTATTATCTCTATAAATCATTCTAAACTCACTGTAGACTGCCACATGGAGCTTCCACCATGATAGGACGCCAGCATTCTCTCCATTGGGACCTGTAATTGCTATTGGGTGAGTCTCAGAAAGGCTATAAGAGGATTCCACATCTTCAAATCACCTGTCATTACCTACCAGTACACTGGTTTGTTAGGGTATAAACACAGGAACCTACAAAAAAGGAAGTCCTTTTTATGGCATTGATCCCAAAACCCTATCTGTGTCTGTTCCAGAGAACTGGTAAACTCTTGTGATGCTCAGCATTCCTTTAGGATCTGAGGACTCGGGCCTGGAGTGGAGGCCAGCTCTTTTCTAGACTCTACTCTCGATGTTCCCACTGAAAAAGTGAAAGGGAGAAGCAAGCAGGAAAACGTGGCAAAGAAAGATGCCCTATCACCCTCCCACTGGGCAAGAGTTGGGATAAATATCCCCTCCAGGTCTCATTCCCTGGTTTTTTCAGCATTGTGTTGTCTGGCGTTGACAGGATGGGAACTGTCCCAAACAGCAGGTTGCTCTGTCCTCATCTTAGGCTACTAGCTAATTATTAAAGCACACGCCATGCAGAAGTTCCGCAAAAGCAGCAAGAAAGAACCAGGAAAAGAATCAAGAGCAGAGAGATTATCAGGCAGGTTCTATTTATACCATTACTTACTTCTTCTTTTTTTTTTTTTTTTTTAAGATTTTATTTATTTATTTGACAGAGATCACAAGTAGGCAGAGAGGCAGGCAGAGAGAGAGTAGAGGAAGCAGGTTCCCCGCTGAGCAAAGAGCCTGATGCAGGGCTCCATCCCAGGACCCTGAGATCATGACCTGAGCTGAAGGCAGAGGTTTAACCCACTGAGCCACCAGGTGCCCCACCATTACTTACTTCTAACGGACGCTGCGCTCTTCCCATAGTGACCTCTGCCACCTTAAGAATGGAGTAGATAGGGGCGCCTGAGTGGCTTAGTGGGTTAAGCCTCTGCTTCCGCTCGGGTGGTGATCTCGGGGTCCTGGGATCGAGCCCCACATTGGGCTCTCAGTTCAGCGGGGAGCCTGCTTCCCCCTCTCTCTGCCAGTTGCTCTGCCTGCTTGTGATCTCTCTCTCTCTGTCATAAATAAAATCTTAAAAAAAAAAAAAAAATGGAGTAGATAGGTGGATGCGATGGGCTCCCTCTAGAGTTTAAAATGTCAATTACCCTTCTCAGCCTTTGGGAAATAAATGCTCAGTTGGTGAGTCTAAGTCTCAGAGGATGTGGGGGGTTCAGAATTCTGTGCACAAAATTACACGCCAAAGTGTACATCTCCCACCTCTTCCCCCAGCATACCTCTGCTTTAAGTGATTTTTTCCTACCCAACCCTTGAACAAATTCAAAGTACTGCCTTCAAAATGATGGGGTGGGGGTGGGGAATTGGTGAAGTCTGTCATTTAAACTGGCCCAGAGTATTCAGGGTCAGAATGGAAATGATTCCATTGGCATCTGTTTGATATTACATCAGGAAGAAAAGACAGTTACACATCTGTCTCTTGCCCTTTGGCAGCAGATCACAAATGTCATAGCTCATGAGGGTGCCAATTAGTACCACTTGTAGCCTAACTAACCTGCCGTAGAGAGAAAATGCCAACCAGCTCTCCGTTTGTCCTGGTGAGATGGGACCCGTGCCTCACTGCATAGAGAGTAGCTAATTTTAACAGGTTCGGTGTAGGTATTGGAATATGGTGATTCTCCATAGAGATTCACCATCGCTGGCATGGTGAGGGCAGAGGCCGCCCAAAGATTCAAGTCACCGTTCCCATCTGTCTTGCACTAAGCCTCAAGTGAGGTATGAGTTTCTAGAAATGTTGTTGAGTCCAGATGAAAAGAAATGATTTCACTCACTAGAAGGATATCTGTCTTCAAGCACAGTGTGTGTGTGTGTGTGTGTGTGTTGCACATATGTGTGTGTTGTGTGTTTGTGTGCATTGTGTATATGTGTATGTATATTGGTTGTTGTGTGTGTATCAAGGAGACTAGATGACAGTTGAATAGTTAGATGTGAATCAGGACAACCTCCATAGTTATAGAGAATTAATTTGATACACACATGTGTATTTTTAATATATAGCTATTTAGGAATTTCATAAACATTCTTAAGTGTCCCACTCCTACATCCTCCTCTCCTTTCTCTTTTGATTTACGGATTGAATATGTGTATGTCAGGACACTTGGCAAGAGAACGACAGCTGGAAGTAATAGGGTTGGGCTTTGTTTGAAAAGCTGAATTTTCATAAGTGGTTTGGGGCTTAAGTGCAGGGAGCAGAAAATCCTGGGCTGCAAAGTAACTTTTGAAAAGTTGCTCCCTGACATAAAGATTTGAAAGAAGCTTTTCATAGCCTTCCTTGCACTTTTTAAAAGTTGTGTAAAATTACACCACCTACCACAAAAGGAAAAAAATAAAGATATATAGGAAAAGTCACGTCAACATTTCTTAGAATGATGTATTTTTTAATGTCACAACTTTCTATTATTATTTTATCTGTCAAAGAAAACATATGCTGGGAACTTTTAAGAGCCAACCCCTCCTCTCCCAGCGCTCGTGCGCGCGCGCGCACACACACACACACACACACACACACACACAATTTGTTTGCTGAAAGCGTGTAGCTAGGGTCTGAAATTCTTGCTCCCGAAACTGGCACACATCTTTCAAAAACAAAACAACACGCAGCTCAAAAGAAGAAAGGGTAATTTGTTTCTCCATCTTTGATCTGCTCTGCTGTAGCTCCTCTTTGTTAAGGATTAAATTTATAGCATGAGTTGGTGACGAAGGAGGATACAAGCACCATCTCCGTTTGAAAAGAAACTTCTCCACCCATCTTCTATTAATCGTAAACCTGTGCTTGATCTAACTCTCCTATCCTTTTTATTTTACACACACAAGTCTTTCGAATGGAAACGGTGGAGGGTTTTGCGTTGAGGGGAGAGGACGTAGGCAGCAAGTCTTAATGCACACTGGCGCTGGGGTTGCAGTATGGAGGAGTGCCATTCCGATCCGTTTCCTAATTTCAACCGAGTAGCCTGTCAGAGGCAGAAAGCTTCTCCTTTTGATAACAAGGCTAACTAGTTCCTGAAGCAAAATATAAAGAGTCAGGTTGTATCAATTTCAGAGTTTTAAATTGCTGCCGCTATGCCCTGCATTCCTTACGCAGGAAATATAAACATGTACCAGCTATAAAATGTGTAAGAACAAGAATAGGGACAGCTTTCTTTTTTGCATCCTTCAAGTATGACAGAGAGCTGTATCTTATTACTAACCTTGTCCATCAAGCCAGTGTTTGTATATTGCTTTTCAAGGGCCTAATGGCTGAACCCTATCTCCAAGTATTGGATAAGGGAACAATTAGAATAATTTGTGCCAAACCCCAGAGCTGGCGCTGCAGGCCCCTTTTATATGTGTCCAATAAGGGAAAGGTTTAGTGTAAATGAAGATCAGGTGGCTGAAGGGCTCCAGCAGAGGCTCTGTGCCAGAGTGAGAGGGAGTGGGAGGGAGCTTTCATGCCTGGCTTTAGACTAAATGCATTGAAGCCCTTTGCATACAGTTGCTCCCAAATGACTAGCTCTTCTTCACAAGGACTTATAAAATATATATCAATTAATCAGTTAAACAGAATGGCTCCAGTCCCAGCCCCCTCTCAGGAATGGATCTTGCTACCAAGTTTTGGCAAAAGTAAAAAGGCATCATAAAGGAGTTAGAAAAAGAAGGAATGATTCATTAAAATCTGGCTGTTTGCTTCTTCTTTAAGTAAACACATGGTAAAATAAAAACTTCATTGAGTTGATTTCTAAAACTTTGCCCCTTCAGTTTAGTGGTTGATTTGCTTGGCATTGAAGGAAGAAAGGAAGGACTAAAAGAAAGGACGGAGGGGGAATGCAGGAATAAAAAGAAAGCACAGGCAGAAAGAGAGAATGTGGGGGAAAATAAATGAATGAACATGTCTGGATGACTACAGGAAAAAAACTTGAAATTATCCAGTGCTGAGCAAAATCAGTTACAGGCAGCAAACAGACTTCCCTCTGTAGATGATGCCCAATTACCTGGCAAATAGATTTTTTTTTTTAAGTCACAGCAATCTTAATTTTTTTTTCTTCCATTCTTTTGATTCGTTCATTTCTTTTGCTTTCTGTTCTTTCACAAGTGTTAGAGCATATGGCTTACTAAAGAGATGGCACAAAGAAATCTAATTCAGCTGCGTGTTGCTGGGGGTTGCTGAATGAAAGCAGTTCCACGCACCTGTGGCTGGTTTTCATGAAATTGTATTTTTCTTAAATCAATACCATTTCAGACTGGTCAGCTTTTGGACATTCTTTACGAAAAGAAAAATGTACTTTTGTTTTTCTTTTTCAAAATATTCCTCAAACACTAGTGGTAAAATAAAAATACTGACTTTGTTCTGTGTTTAATGATTAAATGGGTTACAGAAAAAGTAGCCTTACGGAGTAAGTAGAAAACATCTCAAATTAGAACTCACGCTTTGTTTAACAGAGCGCTGGTAACTAGTTTCATGTCTTTAGGTAGATCGAGGATGATTGCTAGATTTTTTTTTTTTTAAAGATTTTATTTATTTATTTGACAGAGATCACAAGTAGGCAGAGAGGCAGGCAGAGAGAGCTGGGGAAGCAGGCTCCCCGCTGGGCAGAGAGTCCGGACTCACTTGATCCCAGGACCCTGAGATCATGACCTGAGCCGAAGGCAAAGGCTTTAACCCACTGAGCCACCCAGGTGCCCCTAGATTTTTTTTTTTTTTAATCTTCATTTCCCCATCTGTCAAAAGGAGCTACTAGGAATCCTTGCAGCATTGTCATTAATAATTTAATAATAACAATGAATTAAAAACAAATTTAAAATAACGTTTAAGAATTACTTTTTCAAAAATGAAAGTGTAAGCAACACAAAAGCATTCTTTTCCCCCCTGAGCATTTCCACCTTATTCTTTGAAACACACTAAATCGTATAAAACCTACTCCACGCTCGGCCATCCTAATTTCCCACAGAGGCACCGAGCTTACTCTGCCAATATGCTTATGGAGTGTTGGGGGAAAACAGTTAGGAATGTTCACCTAGTTTCCTTGAATTTGTTACTGCTTTCCTTATATGCCGTTGATTCTTGAGTGTCCTGCTTTGTTCTGTTGATACAGAGACTCCTGGCTGAGGGCTGGGATCCCACACTGGGCAAGAAAGACATAGTTGTCTAGTGGATGCTAGTGTTTGGGGACCTATGTGTGGTCCTGTCCAGAGGCTTCTCTTTGGAAATCTATGACTGGGCCTAGGGGAGGAGGGAGGCAGCTGATCAGGAGAGTCAAACCATGGAAGAAGAGTCCTGAAGGCCCATAGATTAGTGTCATTGTATCAGTATTTATCAGTCCGTTTCCTCAATCATCAACTGACTGACAGACTGACCAGGCTACCCAATCCACGTGCCCCTGCCTCTCCTCCCCCCATCACTTTGTTTACATTATCTGCTTTCCAATCATTACCCATCTTTTCCAGATGGTAGGACTTTGCAAGGCTCGGCTCTGCGGGAGCTCTGCTTGACGAACTCCAACATACTTTCTCAACAGCCCCCACTACAGCTTAGGTAAACACACAAATGTAATTCTCAGCTGCCTGGAAATTGGAGTCAGGATTCCCTACCCCCAGCTCTGAAGACAAATTGTATTTGTTTGTCTGGACCAGTTAACTGTTCAGTGTGGCTGACATCCTCTACGTCTGCCAACCCAGCCAGTCTGTGTGCTCATGTGGCATGGGATTTTGCTAAAGAAACCCTGGTGAGGGGTGCCTGGGTAGCTCAGTCAGTTAAGTGTCTGCCTTTGACCCAGGTCATGATCTCAGGGTTCTAGGATCTAGTCCGACATCAGGCTCCCTGCTCCGTGGAGAGTCCTTTTCTCCCTCTGCTCCTGCCCAGATCATGCTCATTCTCTCTCTCTCTCTCAAAAAAATAAACAAAAATAAAATCTTAAAAAAGAAAAGAAAAGAAGAGAAACGAAATCCTGGTGAAAAAAACCAGTGCAAGTCAGGATTCCTCAGGTTAGCTTATGATCAAAGGGCCCACCACAACCCCGTCAAGATTGTATAGATTCTCTAGGCTAGAAGAAACCAAAAAAAAAAAAAAAAAAAATGACCCTTGATTAAATAGCTTCTCAAGACACTTCTCAAGACATAGGGAAACATTTGCCTGCCTACAAGTTTTACTTGTAATGGTTGAACCCAAAAGTGACTGCACATACCTAGGTACTAACTGTCAAGTCTAATAGTCCTCTGAGGCCCCAAGTGTAGTGAGGTGTTACATTCAACGGACACCGATACTTGTTTCCCACTGTGTATGACCTTATAAACCGATTTAAAAATATAAGCATTCAGAGTGGATCATTCCGGTCTTGGTTTGCAGGTTTATGATATCTTGGTTACTTCTAATTTTTTGAAGATCAGTTCTTAACATACACTTTAATCCCCTTTGTGCATGCCTGTCTTCTATAGAAATAAAAACCTTGCGAGATCGTAAAGGTTTTCTGTTGCCCTTTAGAGACACAAATAAAAAATTGCAAGTTTATCAAAAGTTTTCTGTTTCCTATTGTTTTTAGGTTTAGGACAAAACTATACATAGTCTAGACCAGTGGCCCAGCCAGGTCCTCCCTCATCCTCTTCACCATCCTGTTCTTGGCCCTGTAGCTTTTGCCCAAGCCCACCTTCTTTTAATTTTTTTCCAATATGCTATGTCCCCACCAACCAAAGGCTTTTCGTTTGTCCCCCTTTTGACTCAACCACACAGAATGCTTTTCTGTTCCCTATGTGGGTACCCCCTATTTCCCCTTCAGATATTGTCAGGAAGGCCTTCCCTGACTTCCTGATGAATGGCCTCCATTATGGGTTCTTATTTAAACAGTTACCCATCTGCCATAATTCTTATTAGAATTGCAGGTTTACTTTGCTCTGGTGGTATTTTGATTACTGCCTACCTCTCCCTCTAGACTTAAAGTTTTATGAGGGCAGGCATGCCTCTATTTTGGGTTACCATTATATCCCCAGAGCTCCACAGAGTGTCTGGCATAGAGTGGGCCCTTCGTAAATATTTATTAAGTAAATGACTGAATGAGTGAGTAATTGAGGTGTAAGGTTTTGAAGGAAAAAGAGAAGATGAGAAAATAAAGAAGGAAGGAGAAAGGCAGGGAGGTAGGGCAAAAAAGGAAGGAAGAAAAGTTATCAGTGTGATGTGCTCATTGATTAATTTCAAACCGTAACATCCATATGGTACAAATTCCTTCTTCAATTTACTTGGAAGGAATAAATGGAAACAGAAGCTTGAAAAAAAAGTAACATCAAGACTGTTTCTATTTGACATGTTGTTAATTTGAGCAACTCATTTTTCTCCAACACATCCTCAGTTGAGAAAGTTTTGTGATGATATCCAGGCCCACAAATTTTCCCACGGAAGCACATTGACACCTAGGAAAGCAATGCAGTTTGCAGATTTATTTAGCAAATAGAAAGCATCTCTAAAAGTCCTTCAAAAGCACAACAGCAGGACTTTGGTGTCAGTAATCATATGCCATATTTCAGGCTTTTAATTTCCTCGAGATGATATTTCTTATGATCTGAAAGCTTTTCTCCCTCCCGCATCAGATCTTATTTTAACATACTGATTGAGCCTCTTTATCTCACACTTCCTGCTGGGAAAATAGATGCTAAAATGTGTGTAATGTCACATTTACTTTAAGGCATCAGAGGGTAAAATTGCAGGGACTACAGGCATGGACTGTGGTATATATACATGTGACTTTTTTTTTTTTTTTTTTAACCTCAGTTCCAGACCTCCATTAGCTGCTCAAGCCAGACATTCTGGCCCATGAATGCCAGGTTTAGTTGGATTCTACTCTTCTTTTTTTTAAAAAGCCTTAAGCTGCGCCACCCTCCACCTTTAGTTTGTACTGACACTTTTACAAAAGAATGAGCTCTTTGCTGAAACAAAGTTTTAATCTGATCACCTCTTCTGCATGCTCATGTTCTTGGCAGAAGTTTCCAAGTTTGAGCTAGGCAATTCATAGAGTAACACTAAATTCTGTCTGGCCACTTAAGACCTGTGAGCCTTTAGGTGTCATGGCTTAAACCCATGGTTCCCAACTATGATTTATTTTTACAGCCCCCTCCTTCCACCATGGGACTTTGGGCAACATCTGGAGACATTTTTATTTGTCAAACTAGAGAGGGGTGGGGAGGGAGAGGCCACTTACTGGCATCTGTGGGAGAGGCCAGAGATAACTTTTCCTTTTCTTTTTTCTTTTTTTTAAACATAGGGAGAGAGGGAACACAAGCAGGGGGAGGGGGAGAGAGAGAGAAGCAGACTCCCCGCTGGGCAGGGAGCCCAATGCGGGGCTCGATCCCAGGACCCTGGGATCGTGACCCGAGCTGAAGGCAGATGCCTAACCAACTGAGCCACCCAGGTTCCCCCAGAGATAACTTTTAAACACCCTACAATGCCAAGACAGCCCTCCCATCAAAGAATTACCCACCCCAGCATGGCAAGAGGGTCATGACTGAAAAAACTTTGACTTAAATACTTAAACCTCGATTTCCTATCCTGTGATACCACTGGCATCACAGCCATGTTGTAAAGATGAAATAACACATGCCATGGTCTTTTTTTTTTTTTTTTTTTGACAGACAGAGATCACAAGTAGGCAGAGAGGCGGGCAGAGAGAGAGGGGAAAGCAGGCTCCCTGCCAAGCAGAGAGCCCAATGCAGGGCTCTATCCCAGGACCCAGGGATCATGACCTGAGCCAAAGGCAGAGGCTTTATTTAACCCACTGAGCCACCAAAGCACCCTATGCATGGCACATCCTTAGCATGGTCAGTAGCTCCTGGTGTTTTAGCCATTGTTATGAATATCATTGAGTTATTATGCCTATAATGATTTGACCCTAGTTTGTCTCTCTAATCTCATCTTTTTTTCCAACTTTCTCTCATATTCTCAGGAATCTCTGGCAATTTCCTACTCACTACCCTCTGGCAAACTTTCTGCTCTTTACCCACCTTGAGGTTAGGTGTCTCTATGCTTCCCACCACTGGACGGGTCTGCACTAACCCAAGGACTCACTAATCCCCTGGCTTATCCCATTTCAGAGCCCAGTTCACACTGCACTGGATGGACTGGTATTCTTCAGAGTGCAATCTTTGCATATGCGTTAATATTACTCTATTAAGATCCATATTCCTAGATTCCACCCAGAATTAAGTATCCACCCCAATGTATCAGTATCCCTGGGAACGGGGCCTGGAAATATGGATATCTAGCTCCTGAATTCATTCTTAGCCCTCATAAAGCACGAAAGCCTCCATTACAGATGCTGAGTTTCAGAAGGACTAGGTGAGGTGTTATTGCCCTTTGTTTCTTCGGTGCTTTAGTAAGGCATATGGCATAAACAGGCACTGAATAAATAATGGCATTATCTGAAAGAATAATGAGAAATAAAAACTTTCATCCTTAGTCTCTCATTCCCTTGTTCTCTTTGGGTTTTTATCTGTTTATATCTCATTCTTGTAGAAATCCTCAATTGTTGACAAAATCAAAAATCATTCATCTTTATTCATGTTGCCTTTGGATATATGGTTAATAAGCACAGACACTGAAAGAGGGTATTAAAAAAAAAAGAAGAAGAAGACGACAAAGGAAAAAGTAATTTGAGTAGAGGTAAATTACTCCCTTCACTTCCAAAGGGAAAGTCAAACTGGTGAGCTCATGATCCCTCTTCCAGGGGCTGTTGCTTCTCTGATAGCCAACATGTGCTGGCTGAGAATGGGGGTTGGATGAACAAGACCCCAGCATGGCCAGGTCTTTCTGTTCTTCAAGAGAGATCAGAGTGAGGTCTTATATGATGTCTCCAATGTGAAATGTTGGCCACTAACACAAAGCTTAAAACAAACTAACAGAATCCTACTGGGGCTTGCTCAGGCCAGACAAAACATACCCATGTCTTTGTTCAGTCTATTGGTTCCCACTTTTAGTCTCTCCCAAGCAAAGGTATATCTTGTCCATAATACACTTAATATATAAGAACAGAACAAGTAACATTTTCTCCACTCTGCATGCTAGTATCAATGCCCTTCTTTCTTCCCAATAAGGCTATCACCAGTGTACCAACTGTGAAACAGAAATAGGGCAAGAGCAGTACATGTCGCTTCCATGTGAGCTGGAATTTAATCACAGTGGTGCGTGTAATGATGCCTCCACAGGTGTCCTTGTCTCTGGAAATCTTGGCTGTGTCCTGTAAGATATAACTCCCAGTCTACGGTGAGGAGCAGGGTATAAATCAGTTGGTCAATCTCCCTGCATCATAAATCATGAGTGTGACGGTTTGGTAATTTAGATCAGCAGTCAACCCTGGGACTAAATTAAAGAAATCACCCTCCGCTTGAGTCTGAACCTAGATTGAACAGTTGTGACTTTCCAATAAATATGGCCAAGAAGTCTGGGTAGATTCAGATAAGTTTCACTTTGTGGAGGAAAAAAGGGAGAGAGCAAAAAGGAATTGAACCTACCGGGAAGAGCTGAACAACATAGAGGGTTAGATGAGATGATCAAAGACAACAAGAACAAATGAGCCCGTAGAGTGAACAGAGAGGATACTCTCTTTTTTAAGAGAATTGGGTTTAAACAGCATAAAGATGTATCTCTTTATAATAAGTAATCGAAATCCCCCAATTGGGGTAATGACTTTGAGTGCAAAGATGCATCAATCAGCTGCTGTGATAGAAAGCTCCCTGAACATCAGACTTAAAACCACAATCATTTATCTCACTCCTGTGTCTGGAGGCTGCCTGGGGTTGGCTGGGCTGGGCTGGGCTGGGCTTGACCTGTGTGTCCAACCCGGCTTGGCGCTTCACTGTGAGTTGTGCTCAGGTCTGCCCCCACTCTGCGCTTGTTCCAGC
Source organism: Neogale vison (assembly GCF_020171115.1). Classification (NCBI taxonomy): domain Eukaryota; kingdom Metazoa; phylum Chordata; class Mammalia; order Carnivora; family Mustelidae; genus Neogale; species Neogale vison. The sequence continues at coordinate 40,867,614 of NC_058098.1, forward strand.
ACCTCAGGCTGAGGAGCACCTGCTTACCAAGAGAACCTCTTGTTTGTGGAGGCAGCAGCAGGACAGAAGACATGCACAGTTACCCAAGCATGTTTCCAGCCTCCGCTTGCAGCACAGTTGCTGCCATCCCAATGGTCATAGCAAATCCCATGCTCAACCCTAAAGTCAGGGTGCAAGGAAGTATACTCTGCCTTTAGTGGGGAGAGCTGGAGAGCCACAAGGCAGGGAGACTGAATATATACAGAAAGGGTGAAGAAATCAGACAAGAATTCGATTAACCCTAGGCTACATTTCCAAGTGCAATTTGACGTCCAGGGATGATTTTATGGGTCCTGTGGATATCCCATGATGAAGTTGAATCACATTATAGAGTTGAACCACGTAATGAAAAAGAGGTATTAGCCAGTGCTAGACAGATGCTAAGGATTTTCACGGAAACTTCCCTTCCACATAATTCAAAGACTTTAAAGAGAATTGGAAAGGAGCGTAACTACATTTGCTGTCCCACTGCTGTCTATTTTACTTCTAAAGGACTGGTGAGCATTTGAACTAATGTTCAGTTTGATCAAGCTTCATCAAGAGTTTGTACGCCAGCTGTGAAGCTTCTTCTAAAGAAATAATTTCTCCAGCTACTTTAATTTGCTTTGGAAGCCTCAAAACTATAAGTGTGGATGATTGCACATTATAGATGGTGCTTTGGATGACATGGAGCACACTCCCATCCTCAACAAATAACTCGATAATAAGGGGACAGAACTCACCTCTCACCATTAAACGACTTCCATACTCTTTCCTGATAACCCACAGTATCTTCTGTACAAATGGGAACAAGTATCCCTGGGAATTTGCAAGGGGACCTGGTGAAGTAGGGCTACCATGTAATAGCCACAGTAGGAAATTAAAATCAGTCAGCTGGGCTGCCTTCCATCTGCAGGGAATGGTCAGCAAAGAGTTTGAATTTGGCAAGGTCTCTCCAATCCTATCCTAAATCCAGTAGAAAGTAAACTTCAGTTGCTAGAGAGGAAAAAAGCGCGATGGCAGGAGATGGCCCATCAAGCCATACTTCCATCTTGAAGCATCTTATTCCCTTGCCCTGTTTGATGCCTATTAAGAAACCTAATTTTTGGTTCAGTGCCCCAGGAATTTAAATGCTGGGAAGAAGATGGCAGCTATGGTTATTCTGACATGACATCTCTGTAATAATGATTATGATTATGCACAAAAAATTGTCATTCTTCTTTATACACATGAGACTCATTCCTTGAGCATCCTTGCTGCTGGGTGTCCTGACAAGTCCACCAGCAGATGGCAGCCAGGGACCAACCCCCTTCAAGTCAAGGACACCCCCCCCCCACCTTGTAGGTCTACTGGCCTCCATGGCTTCACCTCTCTTTGAGACATGCTTGCTATTTCATTGCTTGAAAGAGGGTAGTAAAAGAGTGGTAGTTAAAAAGAGTCTGAAGATCAAGGGAAAGTAAATGAATAGCGTTGCAATTAGCAAGTTCGTTAAATTATATTTAAACTGGGGATTTATCTGCTATCATCTGATTTCTTAAGACCTTCATAAAATTGGTTCACATTCGATTACATTAGTGGACTGGAAGTTTGAGAACACACAGAGCAGCTTACACCCCAGAAAGGCAAACAATTTGAAATTGAGTGTTAGATACGACTTACTAAGGAAAAAAAAAGAGTCTTCTGGCCATCTGGCAACTTCAGAGAAGAGGAGGAAAGGCTAAATAATCAAGTAATTTATCTCTTCCATCTCCTCTTCAGAGGGATCCAGCCCCACTCCTATATCTCTGCTTTATCCTTCCAGAGCCTGCTCTAGTGTCTTTCTTTTTCACATGCAATTGTTCGCCAGGAGCCTTCTCTACACAAACACTGGTTCCTCCCAGTGGAGGTATTCTGATGCCAGATGTAAAGAAAATTATTTAGCCTTCATAAAGATGTATGTATCTTTCTATTTATAATTTTATTCTGAACAGCGAAATTTTAATGTTATTACTAAGTATCAAGGAAAAGTGTCTCCCCCCCCAAATCAATCTATGGTTATTCAATTAGTACATAAATTTCAGTTACATTCAATAAATATTTGCTCTGGGTTAGCTATGTGTGAGGCACTGGGGCTGAAGACAAGAGATGTGACTATGAACAGGACTTAGCCCTTGACCACGAAAAGGTCGCAGTCTGGAGGAGGACAAGCACCTCTATAACACTGAGTGAAAAGGGCATAACAGAGGAAGACCAATTTACATTGTTAAAGAGACCCAATCACCCTTATATTTATGCCATTTCTCATGGAGGAAGATACATTTTCCCCCTTTATTGATTATGAAAATTTTGAACATTAAGAAAGTTTAAGAGAATAGTTTAATGAACACATATACCCTGCATCTAGATTCAACAATTGAAATTTTCTCTGTTTGCTTTCTTTCTAAATTCCCTCTTCCATCCATCCATCCATCCATCCATCCATCCATCATCTGTGTATGTAAGTATCATTTATCTAACATATGATAGCCTATTGGAGAAATCATGATAGTTCACCCCAAAAATATCAACATATGTCTCCAAGGAAGAATAATACTGTACTATACAGCCATAATACCATCATAACACCCCCCCAAAATGGACAAAAATTCTATATCTAATATCCAACCATATTTAAATTCCCTTACTTGAGCTTCCAATCTTTTATGTGTTTTTGCTATGCTTCGTGGAACTGTCATTCAATCAAGTTTTAAACAATGCATTTATTTTTGTGCCCTTAATTTCTTTTGATGTAAAATAGTACCCTCCTGCTTTTGTAAAGTCTGATAATCTGGATTTTTTCTGATTGTTTTCTTAAGGAGCCATGTAATATGCTCCCCCATAGTCTGTATTTCTTGTAAGCTGGAAATTTCATCTTGAGGCTTGATGAGATTCAGATTAAACATTTTTGACCAGAAAATTTTATAGATGATTCTGTGTATTTCATTCACTTTGGGGGTTCCTAATATTATTAGCAGTGCTGTGTGATGACTTGGCTATGGTGGTAGCCAACAGATTGTCTCTATTATAAAGATACATTTCCTTTCTCTTTGCAATTAGTAAGTAAACTGCAGGGTGACACACTGAAGCCAATGCATCGCTTGTTTACCCAAACCTAAAGCTGATATCATCCACTAATGAGCCTTGTCTGAATCACTACATGGGGTTAGCAAAATGGTGATTCTCTAATTCTACCAATAAATTAACCAGCGTTCTTCTGTAAATAACTTTTATTTTTTATCTGCTTTTTGCAGCAAGGTGTATTTAAGTAAAGCATGACCTAGAAATGGCAAATATCTAGCCTTACATAAACATTAAAAGCTTGAATTTGAAACAAATTTAGAGAAACCATAGCAACTTAGAGCTAGGAAGGACCTAAAATAGTACATATTCCGACTCTTTTCTTTTACAGATGAGAAAAGTGAGGTCCAACTACGTAGTTTATTTTGATCTCATAACTAATGAGTTTGTTGTAACTGATGCCTTTTAATAAAGGGAAACACATTGTTCATGGGTGGAAATGAGGCCAAAGTTCCCATGGACAATGCCACTGATTTGTTGACAATATTGTCTGCTGAATTATGATTTTGTAAGATAATATGAGGTTGCTTATTTCAGCCTTGGTAAATATTATTGCACACATGCAAAAAGTAGTGTGTGAGCTTTGGCATTTCCCTATATTATGTAATTGCCAAGGCCTCCTTTCTAACACTAAGGAATTTTTCCCCAGGTTTAAACTGAGCTGATTTTTATGTATCCAAGATCTTTTCTAGTCTTAGAATGGTGAGTAATATTGCAGTGTCTCATAGTTGGAAAGACAACATCCATATCACACAGCCTGCCACCACTGATAAAACTAAGATGGGACAGTTCACTAATCCAAGGGAAATTTTGAAATATTCCTGCAATTAAATTTAAGTACAATAACTTGAGTTTATATCTACGGAATGTGTAGCATGATATGAAATGGCAAACACTGGGAATGAACTGAATGAGGAAAGAATGGACAAAATATTGATGGTGGGTTGGGTAAAAAAATACTGAAAATCCAGTCTGACTGATCTGATCCCTATTCTTGGAAGAGCACCTTAAGCTGGTCATTTGGGAATGAGGACGAGTGTCACTAGAGAAATTGCTTAACTAGAGTAAGACTAATTGGATTCTATTTGTCAAAGTCAAGTATACCTTCTGAATCAAGATTGCCCAAACTGGAAGACCCAAGGATATAACCAAGAGGTAGAGGTCAGAAGCAGGGGCTTAGATGGCTGGTGGGAGGGCAGGCTTGATGATCACTGGAGACAAAAAGTTTGGCCAGCCACTGGCTTTATGTTTTCCTTTTTAAACATGAATTGAGTGCTTACTCTGTAGTAGGCATTGTGCTGTGTGTTTGGTGTCTGCTATCTAATTTAATTCTCACAACAGCTTAGAAGCCAGTATTTTTATTATCCCCATTCGAGACACAAGAAACCGAGGCAAACTACTCAAGATCACCCAGTTAATAAGCACTGGGGTTTCCCTGACCTCTGTGCTTTTGATCAGTAGGAATGATATCTTTCCTTAGATGGTAATGTTTCGTCTAATGTTTCATCACACTTTCATCTAGAGAAAGTGTCTAGATTGAAAAAGTTAAAACAGAGAAATATAAAAACGAGAGATAAGTAGTGTGAGATGGCCAGCTCTTTCTTGTTAGAATTCTGGAATACCTATGAACTTTGAACCACTGAAGGAAAGAAAGCTGCTTTAGTGCCACTACCTGATCTGATCTCTTCCCCTGAAATGTCAGACTCTGATGGGCCCTGATACCAGTGAAGGAATAACATGGTTATTCCCTACTGATTAAAAGCATGGAAAGGCAATTCAATGGTTGTGAACAGTTCTAATCAAATGTGTCATCGAATATCATGAAGGACATGAGAATAGCTACACCAAGGGTATTTCTGAGCTTCTTAGAGTATGCCTTCCATTTCTCCTGATATCATTTCAGGATGGCGGTCAGCAGACTGTCCTGGGTGAGGAATCGTACAGCCTCAAGAAACTCCTAAAAGTGAAGCCCCAGGGTTTTACTCTCTCTGCCTTGCCAAGAGGAAACCATGGCAGTGCCTGCGTTTCCATGTGAGGCAGAAACTCTGCTGTGAAGCCAGCCCCATGGCCCAGATCTGATGGCCAGTTGCCATTCTCATGCGAACTCCCACTGCCTTTGAGGCAGTGCCCATGGAGACCTGAGTCAGGCTTGTCCTATTATCTGTAGAATGAGGTGGTTGTGCTAAATCGGTGGTTTTAAAACATTTTGGAGATGAATTTTTAAAAATCACATATATATATACATATGTGTATATATATGTGTGTGTGTGTGTATGCATGTGTGTGTGTGTGTAATTTAATTTTTTTGAGTAAAGTACTTAAATAATACAGAAGCGTATAAATGAAAATAAATATCCCATTCACCTCTGATCTGTCCTCCAGGACCCCACCCCAGAGATAACTGGTACCAGTTTCTTGCATATCTTTCTAGAAGTATTCCATGCAGTTTTTGTTTGTTTTTCTTTCCTTTTATATAAGTAGATGTATGTATGTAAGTAAATGCTTCTTGTTTTTCTCAGTTGCAGTAGATTTTGGAGGTCACTGCATATCAATACATATAGCATGTAACTACCTTATTATTTTAATGGAGTCCATCAAATGGCTTTCTTTATTCCTTTCTATGCTTTTATAACAGCTGAACTCTCTATCAAGCAAAATGTATCTTAGCTCAAACTCTAGAAGTAAAATGCCTCAGACATCAAGTGCTGAAGTTAATGGAAGGGTGAGGGAGCGAATCATTGTCGGCCTGTCTCTCCTTCACCGGTGAGGGTGGGGGGCAGGTGTTGAGGGGCTCTAACATGTGTCTATGGAATCCTTTAGGAGACAGTGGGGCAAAGTTTGAAAATACCATCTGACTTGTATCTGGAGCCCTTCCCAGCCCTAGTATCTCATGTCTGTGAATACTGTTGCTGGCCTACTGCTTAGCATCTAGAAAGTCTTCGTCAATAATATCAGAAGGACAGTCATTTTAAACAAAACAGCCAGTGGATCAGGTCCCATCCTTCATGGCGGAATGCACAAATATACAATTTGTGAGCACTATTAATAAGTTAATAAGTGAGGTTGAGCCTATGAACTCCTTGTCTCAAAATTAGATTCTGAAAATTTGCGGCTATTGCCAAAGTCTTCACTTATAGTTTTACATTGAATTATTGCGCTGGATTATTTAATTTTGTCCCAGTGTGTCTTGTCAACTGAAAGCATTGTCTCAGAGAGGCAACACAACAATATTTCATAAAGAAATCATTCTCTTCAGGGATGGAAAGTCCTGCTCGTAACCTGAGTCTCTGACCGACTCTGGCAAACAGACACACAGGATACTGGGAAGGATGCAGGGCTCACTAAAGCCACTTAAATCAAAAGGAAATAAAAAGCTTAGGTTGGTGACGTGAAACAGAGTTTCCTTTGGGCCTGGAGTAGATTTAGACTTTGTGCTTATGAATTGTCTATACACTGATGAGAGAACAGATAATCTCATGCCTATTAATATTTATAATTATCATTGACTTTGGGTCTAGGATAGAAATTCTTCATTTTCCATGTCAAGAACTTACATAACCCTAAATAGTGGTGAGTAATGTTAGCTAAAAAATCTAGTTCAGGTTAAAAATCTGGCCTATTTTTACTTACACACACACACACACACACACATACACACATACACACATTCATTCATTCATGCATTTGTTCATTCTTTCATTTTAAAGAAAGTGGCATGTAGTAGACATCTGTTTAAAATTTTTTCACCCAGAATCTACTCATTTTTTCTCCTGACAACACACTGACTTTCTTCTGGGGAACCACACCTTCTCTCTCACTCTTACCCCATGTTCTTCAGCTGAGGTGGACTTTGGAGTGGACATGAGACTCAGGTCTGCCCAATCAGCATAACATATTCTTAAGGCCATTGTGATTGGGGGAACAGCGTATTCCCCAAAGCCAATGATACGCAATCAAACTTTTACTGAGAATATTGAGGTCGAAGCTCTCTGTCCTTTCCTGCTGGATGTGACTTGGAAGAAGAAAGGCCTGAGGGTCTTAGCCACCATTTTTCTACCACATGGAACTCCAGAATGAAATTTATGTATGGAAAATTGGTTCTGAAAAATGGGAAGAGATCAGACGCTTCTGATACCTTATTGTAGCCCCTCAGTCCCAGCCTTTCCTGAAACAGGAGCCAATATATTATCTTTTGTTTGCTTGATACAGCTCAGGTTGAATTTTTTGGCTCATGGAAGTTGTGAGACTTCATTTTTTTTAATTCCAAATCAATTTTATTAGGTATCCAAGAGGGAGGGGAAATTAAGCTAGCTCCTGGGAAAAGGGTGGAATTTCACTATCTAGACTATCAAATTTAAAAATAGGTGACTAGTCAAGCGGAGAAAGACAACTATCATATGATCTCCCTGATATGAGGAAGTGGTGATGCAACATGGGGGCTTAAGTGGGTAGGAGAAGAATCCATGAAACAAGATGGGATAGGGAGGGAGACAAACCATAAGTGACTCTTAATCTCACGAAACAAACTGTGGGTTGCTGGGGGGAGGGGGGTTGGGAGAAGGGGGGGTAGGGTTATGGACATTGGGGAGGGTATGTGCTTTTGGGTAAATTGGAAGGGGAGGTGAACCATGAGAGACTATGGACTCTGAAAAACAATCTGAGGGGTTTGAAGTGGCGGGGGCGTGGGAGGTTGGGGTACCAGGTGGTGGGTATTATAGAGGGCACAGCTTGCATGGAGCACTGGGTGTGGTGAAAAAATAATGAATACTGTTTTTCTGAAAATAAATAAATTGGAAAAAAAATAAAAATAAAAAAAAAAATAGGTGACTAATTCAAGTGTCAGAAGTATGACCCCTCAGTCTTGGTAGGTTCCAGTCTCCAAAGAGGAAACCCAAGAATCACTATTAAAAAAAAAAAAAAAAGAAAGAAAGAAAGAAAAGAAAATAGCTTGTTTGTTAATAGCCTGCTAAGCAGCTGTTCATAGTCCATGTCCCAGGGGTAGTTTAAAGATCACAGGTAATAGGAAAGAGAAAGAGCATTTATTTTGCACCTTCTGTGGGCTAGATACGTTGTGAAGTATTTTAACATATTTTCATTCATTATATTTAGGAAACGCTTTTGCATACCTGCCCTCAGTGTTCTAGGCACTAGAGGTGCTCAGTAGTAAGAGAAAAATGTCCCTGTGCTTAAGGAGTTGATAGTCTAGCACATCCAATAGAACTTTCTGCCATAATGTAAATGGTTCTAGCTGCACTTCCCAATACATATATCAGTAGCCCTAGGTCTCTATTGAGTTTGTGAAACATGGCTAGTGAAAAATTAGTGTTTTTAATTGTAATTAGTTTTTTTAAAAATATTTAATTTATGTATTTGACAGACAGAGATCACAAGTAGGCAGAGAGGCAGGCAGAGAGAGCAGGGGAAGCAGGCCCCTGGTGAGCAGAGAGCCTGATGCGGGGCTCGATCCCAGGACCCTGAGATCATCACCCAAGCTGAAGGCAGAGGCTTTAACCCACTGAGCCACCCAGGCACCCCTGTAATTAGTTTTAATTTGAGTAACCACATGTGACTGTGACCAGTCTACTGAGATGTGAGGACTCTAGATCATATCTTCTTAAACCTTAGTGTGCATACGAATCACCCTGCAGTTCTTCTAAAACTGCAGATCCTGCCTCAGTAAGGTCTAGGGCTGGGGTGGAGTTTCTGTGTTTCTAACAAGTTCTTTGGTGATGCTGACGTGGCTGATCCATGGGCTGCACCTTCAGTAGCAGAGACAGATAATCATCCAAGTAACAAGAATAATAACACAAAATAGGCTAACACTGTCAGGGAGAACGGGGTATTGTAAGAGGGAATAGAAGGGGCAGAATTTGGAACTAAAATTAAAGTTGGAAGCACATCATGAAAGCCCCCAGTGGAGAGGGGTTCCTAGAGTTGAAACCTGCAGGATGCATGTGAGTTAGTCAGGAGAGAGCAGTATGGGAGAGGCAAAGGCATAGTCTGAGAGGAAAGAGCACTGGGTGAGAAGGCTCTCCAGACCATTCTTATAAAAAGAGTTTCCCTGAGAAATAGGCTGGTCTACAATAACATAGGTATCATTACCTTTTGTAGCCTCTTGTCCATACCTCCCCACCACATCCAGATAGGTACCCCTCTTTGAGTTTCTGTAACTCACTGTGTATTTCCCCACCATAATCGTTGACACTTTGAGTTGCAATGTCCCCTCTCTCTGCTTTCCACTAAACTCTGAACTGTGTGTATTTTTATCCTCCGGATCCCCACATGGTAGGGGATGTCTATTGAACTGTAGCCAACAAAGATACTGCATTTGTTTATGTTTGTTTATGAGGTATCTGGGATTAAGGAAGTGTACATCTATAGAGATGTACGCAGTATTTTTCTCCCAAATAGATGAGAAATATTTTTGGAATAGAGCCAAAACATTCATGGCCTCTACATTATTTTCAGTTTTACAGCAGGGGATCGCTCTGGTTTTGACAAGCACTAATTAATTCCATCTCTGGGGAATAATGGGAAATGTAGGCTCATGCCGTTTGCACCAAGGTTATCAGTTATATTGGTTTTAATGTTCTGCCCTGCTCTAGATATAAAACATGCAGCCAAATGCACAGTCGCCTCCTCATTAGCTGTAAACAGCGTATTTCAGATTTGTCAAGCATACATATTTATTTTTACATCCAGGCATTTTTATTTATCTTTCTTGCAAGTCTGTGAAGTTTTTGCCAATAAATTAGGAATGCACTAACTAGTTCTGAAAACGATGGCACCCAGGAAATTTTATTGATCTCATAATTTACTGGATCTTTTGGTTAATTACAAGTTCTGTCTAGCTTGGTATGCTTTTCAAGTCAGCTGTGCATCATAAATATGAAACCTCAGTACTCACCCTCCCTACCTTCCCTGGCAGCTCCACATGAGGTCAAAGGTGTAATAGCTACAATACCCAGAGTCTCTAACGTGTTTAATTAAACTATTAATCTACTTTTATCTTTGACACTAGAAAGCAGGAGGCATTGAGTTTTCAAAGTTCTTTAATGCAACTTAAAGGGGGGAGGGGTGGTTTCCTAGCCCCGTCTTCAACAGTTGAACCCTGGCTACTCTTTGAAAGGCAATTTTAAAATTTGTTAATGTTGCAGGAATTGCTGAATCAGCTAATAAGAAAGTGTATCATTTACAATGATTCACCCATTTGCTTTCCGACTAAAGCACTTTATTAAAAGGAAAGAAGATTAAGGCTCGCTAAAGTTTTGAAAATTTTAGCAGATCAATCAGCAGCAACCCTGGAAGGTCCATCATTGTAAAAGCTTGTGGATGATCTTTAGAATGGGAGTTGTCTTTGTTACATAACCTGTGAGAACCTCCGAGGACAAGTGTAACCTCTCGTGGCAGCAATGACATTTCAAGTGGTCAGGCCTGGTTTTATGTTCATTATCACAATGGAGCCTCGAAACGTGAGTCTTCAGAAACATGTGTATCTGTAAAGCTTTAATTAGGTTAACAAGGTTCTCATGTGTCTGTCTCTTTTCTTTACTGGGAATCAACTGGTAATAATCTATTACATATGTTAGGCAATTAAGGAAGCAATTTGCTTCCTTTCATTTTGTTTCCTGTGCTCATTCTTGAGTTTGCGTATAACAAAGTTAAGTGAAAATTTGAGTTTCTCTTTCCCTTCACGTTAAGCTCTTCCTATGTGCTTGCACAACTTTTTACTTGTCCTTTATTCAAGGAATCTATATCTCATGTGTCTCCATAAAGGCTGTGAAAATATGACACCATGACCTTCTCGCTCATGTCCCTGGCTTTAATTTTAACAGTGATTAAGAGTGATTTGAGTCATGCATTTGAAACTCCAATTAAAAATCAATTTAGACAGGCAATGCCCATGTAAATATTGATTATAAACCCACTGTGTTTGAGCCAGTTAAATTACTATCATCAGTTAAAATTTAAAAATCTATTTTTCTTTCCTACTTTGTTAAAGAGTATAATCAAAAACCAAATCCATTTGCAGACTGGTCATATATTTTGCAAATGCCCACCAGAATAAAATTTAATTTAGACACTCAGCATATCTTCCTCCCACCTCACCTTCACTCAAAATAATCAAAACCACAACTCTTTTCCATTTACAGAGCATTTGAAACTACACATTTCACTTTATTTTATTGTATTTTAACTTTTTATACTGCATTTGCTGTAAGGATCCATGTATCTTGTTAAATGTGAGAAGCTTCCTCGAAAACAAGTCATTTCAACTGACATTTTTTGGGCTTATGTTCAGCATTTTACAGCCTAAGTATCAGAGTTGTAAGTTTATAATTTGAGATGCCAGAGACCTTACTTATTCATCATGGTTAGATGTTTCTGTCTGCTATTCTACTGAATGGCAAACTGTAATACTGAAAAATACAAAGAGCCAGTTTCTGGTTTGACAGCAACAAAAACAAAAAGTGAAGTAAATAAGAGAAATGCTTTAAGTTCATCCCCTTGGTGAGGGTACAATCTGAGTCAACCTTTTCAATGACATTGACGATTTGTACAATAATAGAATATAAATTGGTGATTTTAATACATGTGTACCACCCTGGTGCTTCAGGGTTAAAATTATTAGTTTGAAATGATAACTATAGGTCATATTTCTAGATAAGATGAGTTTTACAAATGCATTGTTATGTGATGGGTGAGTACCTAGCTATGAAAGGCTAATATTTTGCTTTAGAGAATAATTTTTCTTTTTGGACTATTGTAGTAATTCCTTTGTAAACGTTTAATCTTTATCCAACATAAGCAAAACTTTGAGGACTGTCTCTCCTACAGCTCTGAGATAAAAGCATAGGAAGTTTATAAGGCAACCCTAATGACATTGTGTGACCCATAGAAATTAATCATGAATGGTGGAGCCTCTGGCATGGGGGTGCGGTTTGTGTTAGGGGAATAGTCTGTTGATTTCTGCACGTGCTGCTGTCGCTTAGCCTCCCCACAAAGGCAGTCCAGCCAGCACTGCATTGAAACCTGGGGGCCATGACTGCCCATTCAAGACAGGGCCTTTGACTGCCTCTATTACTAAGAGGAGTAGTCATGAGTAGAGAAGAGGACACTGGACATAGTGTGGTTGGTTAGGACCCTAGTCTTCCATGATGCTTGAAGCCCCACCATCAGAAAACATCCTAAGAGAAAGGATCAGAACTAACAGTATTGAGCCTAAAAGAGTTTTACATTTAAAAATATATCTTGGGGCACCTGCGTGGCTCAGTGAGTTAAAGCCTCTGTCTTCGGCTCAGGTCATGATGCCAGGGTCCTGGGTTTGAGCCCCCCATCGGGCTCTCTGCTCAGCAGGGAGCCTGCTTCCTCCTCTCTCCGCCAGCTTCCTCCTTTCTCTGCCTGCTTCTTTGCCTACTTGTGATCTCTGTCAAATGAATAAATAAAATCTTATAAAAAAAAAGAAATCAGCAAGAAAGTGTTGAATTATTAAAAAAATAAAAATATATCTCAACTTACATAATACAGCTATATTATTGTCTCTATTTTATCTCAGACTAGTTAAGTGACTTGCCTCCAAACACACAAGTAGTAAATAACAGGGCCAGGGTTTGAAACCAAAGTGTCTGTAAACCAAAGGCTATAACTAGTTCATTGTATAATGATCCTGCCCATTTTCTGTCATGGGACTGTTCCCACCACGGCCAATTCCAAGCCTCCTCAGTGAGCTCACTGAATGCAGAGTTGAGAAGACATGCACAGAATTGGCTCTCATACACCACTGAGCGGGGAGCGCACATATGGCCATGGGAAGGAATAGCGAGGGTGGAGAGAGAAGGAATGCACTGCGTGTCAGATAAACAACATAGGAGGACTCCAACTGCCTGTCTCTTAGGTGGTAGTCAGTTGCTTTGGCAGCTCTGGATGAACTTCACCTCCCAGGATTCACGCCCCACACAGTCCCCTCCCCTTAGGCTGTACCAGTGGACTTGCCTCGACCAACATCATGCACAGAAGGGATGTTGTGCAGCCTTAAGAATGCCTGGCAGCTCCTGCTTTTGTACTCTCAGAGCCCTGGGGTGCTGATCTCTAGGTGACCTTACTACTGTGCTCCGACAGACCATGTGGAAGGGCCAAGTGAAGGAGCAGAGGCAACGGAACCAAGGGAACCACCCAATGAGGAATAACTAGGGCCCCAGACTCCTGATGCTCCCAGGGTCATCCGAGCTGAGACCTCCCACTCAGGAGGGAAGAGCCCACCTTAACTCTTCCTGCTATGATGCTGTCTGAATTCCTAACCCACAGAACTCTGAGAAAACAAAATTTTGTCTTATCCCACCAAGTCTGGGGGTGATTTATGAAGTAGCAATAGATAGTTGAAAAAAAATTATTTTCTACCAATGCAAGAATCTTATTTTACATACCCATGATGCTTTGTGGTCAGGACGGGAAGAGAAGCCCTATTCCTGAAGTTACAGAGGCACCTCGGGCTCAGGCACCCAGTTCAGCGCTGCTGGTGCCTTCCTCCCAGCCTCATGAGAAACACAAGACAGTTTATCACTTTTACATTTTGATGTCACTCTCTCCCTTTGTGGTGTCAGTATTTCCCATTGACATAAAGGGGAAATGAAGTGGGAAGAGAAGAATTCTATACATTATTGTTCAAGAGCCAAGAATAAAACAAATCTCAAATCTCTAAGCTCCAGGTTCTTTTGAGTATAATTCTTATCGTGTTGACTGTCTGGTGAGCATTTTGCTGATGCTTCTTTCTTCTTTCATGGACTAAGTAAGTAATCATGAAGAAGGAAGAAAGAAAAAGGGACGATCCTGCCAGAGTATATCATGACTTGATGGAATATCATGAAAGCGTAAGATTGAAGAAAAAAATAAAGTTTTGCATGTTTAAAGTTGTACATGTCTAAACACTGAATTAAACTGTCATATAACCTTGATTAGCTACTACCTATAAGATGAGACCCTAGAGTTAACCATTCCAGAAGTAAGCAAATATCCAAAGGTATAAGCCTACTGTATGCCCCTAGTTTAAAAAAAAAAAAGTATCCAGTTTTAATGGTTTTATTAGATATTTTCTTAATGTCAGAAAGATGCTGATTTTTTTGACATGAGATTAATGTAATTAATCTCTTGCTGACATTAAATTCTTTATTTAATCCCAGTCTGGTTTGATACAAACAAACCAGACTGGGATTAAAATAACTAGGGAGATAAGGTGATTGATGACATCATAACAGCAAAACATACTGACAATTTTAGGGCAGTAAAAGGGCTGAAAAATGAGAGAGATATTAACTTTATGAAAGACAAGAAAATAACTTAGAAGGTGACTATTTTTTGACTTTTGGTAAAAAATTTATTTTGAATAAAACTCATCACATACTCTGGAAGATGCCACATAAGGGCACATACATTCTGTAGTCTAATTTTAGAAGAAAGAAACTGATGTTGTTATCTCAGTTTGGTATAGTTTCAATGTCAGGTTTTAAGGTTTGGGGAAAACAGTGACATCACAGCCATGTAGTCTGCTTATCAAAGTATAGGATTTCCTATAGCACTCATGTCTCCTATTGTGGGTTTAAAACTTGATTCAAGATAGTCTTGGAAATTCTTCCAGCCAAGTCTTCTTCACAGATAACGTGCAGGGGATTTTTTTTTTTTCCTCTCTTATACCTATCTTATGGCATTGTTTTGATACTCAAAATCATACAGAAGTGATTGACAAGTGTGACACACTGTTCAAAAGCAAGGTAGCCTACGGACAGGTGAAGAACAGTGCTACCAAGAAAATATTATCCCAGCCCTGTTGGACCTCTTTCAACAAGCAAGCCAGAAAATTTAGGCCTGATTTTGTGCTAGAAGTAGGTTCACCAGTCCAGTTTTCCATGAAAACCAAGCAAGATGGGCATGAAGGAGAAGATACATTTTCCCAACCCATTTTAGATTAATTGCATCACCTGTATTAGATGTGACCTGATTTGTTTGGGGCTCTAAGTATATGAGTCAATGCTCATTTTCATATCAGGTATAGGTATCCCTTCCAACAGCAGGTGAGAAATGGGGAGATGGGATGACTAGCAGATTGCCAATAGTATATTATTTTCCAGTAATAAGGACATTGCCTGTCTTATGGCCATTTGATTACATTTTTTTCTCATTTAAAATAATCAGATTTTATCCTGAAGCTTTCTAAGTAAATTTGAATGGTACATGAGGTGTGTAACGGAATAAAAATGGAGTTACAGTGACTTCTAACCAATTACCAACATGCTTCTTTCTATTACTAGTGGGAGTAGAGTGGCTTTTGGGACCAGAAATTTAAACATTATTTTTGTGCCTAGACTTCAGTGATTTGCTTGGTGTTTTTCATGATTCACTAGGTGATAGCTGTGTTGGCTTTCCTTCTGAATAGCACCTCCAAAAGTCTTGGTAGTTATGGCTCATAGTCCTTGCAGAATTGAATTGTCATGAATTTTAACCTTAGTGATAGCATAGAGCTTGTCAATCCTGTGGGAATTGGAAATTTCATAAAGTATGACCACTTCTCAGATGAAGTGAAACTGTGGAGGCATTTCCAAGTGGAGAGCTGGAGCTATATACATCTAAGGTGGACCAGATAGTCCAGGAGGGGAAGAAAAACTAGGTTCCAAGGCACAATAAAATCAAGGCAAAAGCAGGAACCCACATTTCAGCCACTTATCCTTGTATTTGGAAATTTAACTGGGAAGTTCTCTAGACTTTAAAAACTTACCACACTCGACACCCAAAGAACAAATAATCCAATTAAGAAATGGGCAGAAGATATAAACAGACATTTCTCCAAAAACGATGTACAAATACCAACAGACATATGAAAAAATGCTCCAGATCACTCAGCATCAGGGAAATACAAATCAAAACTGATGAAGTTCTCGAACCTAGATGAGGTTCGGTGGGGTGAGGTTCGGAGCCAACGGCTAAAGAAAGAATTCTTAAGACGTCTCTGGTGCAAAAAGGTGGTTTATTAGAGCACGGGGACAGGACCCGTGGGCAGGCAGAGATGCGGCCGCCCCGAGTTGTTAGGGTAGGCGTGTTATATACCTTGCGGTTGGGGGGAGGTGGTGAAGGGATGGGAGATTTCGACAGAGCTCTCACGTGCTAAGGTGGGCCTACAAGGTGCCGGGGGGAGTCCTTGCCCTTATGGCTTGATCAATGTCGTTTTTAGGTCAGGCATTAACATTAAGATAGTTGGGAGATTCTTAGTGGGGCATTATGACCCTGCTGTCATTCACATTCCCTTCTACCTCAGTCTCCTCCAGTTTATGGTGGGGAGGGGGACATTAGGGCTTCAGGACATGAGAGTTATCTGCCTCTGGAAATTTGTGCTATTGATAAGGTAACCTCCCTGTTTAGATCTCTAGAATACCTGTAGAGCAAGGGAGATTCCTGTTCTGCAGGATCGCGATCCCTGCAAGTTAACTATTTATCGTTTTATGGCAGTCAGGGGTGCCTGAGGAATGCTACACATATGGAGGGGAGCGGGTGAAGAGGGGGTGCAAGGCGCCAGCTTCTACTCTGTCCTCAGCCAGCCTCCTGCTCCCTCATCAAAAACCACAATGAAATGGCACCTCACCCCAGTCAGAATGGCTAAAATTAACAAGTCGGGAAGCGACAGATGTTGGCGAGTATGCGGAGAAAGTGGAACCTTCTTACACTGTTGGTGGGAATGCAAATTGGTACAGCCACTCTGGAAAACAGTATGAAGTTGAAAATAGAGCTCAAAAAGTTGAAAATAGAACTACCCTATGACCCAGCAATTGCATTACCAGGTGTCTACCCCAAAGATACAAAGTAGTGATCCAAAGGGGTATGTGCTCCCCAGTGTTTATAACAATAATCAAACTATGGAAGAACCCAGATGTCCATTGATAGATGTATGGATAAAGAATATGTGAGATATAGATATAAATATATAGATATAGATACAGATGCACACATGCACACGCACACAGAATAGAATACTATTCAGCCATCAAAAATGAAATCTTGTCATTTGGAACAATGTGGATGGAACTAGAGGGCATTTTGCTATGTGAAATAAGTCAATCAGAGAAAGACAATTATCATATGATCTCACTCATATATGGAATTTAAGAAACAAAACAGGATCATAGGGGAAGAGGGAAAAATAAAACAAGACAAAATCAGAGAGCGAGACAAACCATAAGAGACTCTTAATCATAGGATACAAATGAGGCTTGCTGGGGGGTGGGGGGGTGAGGGGATGGGTAACTGGGTGATGGACATTAAAGAGGGCATGTGATGTAATGCGCACTGGGTGTTATATACAACTGATGAATTCACTGACCACTACCTCTGAAACCAATAATACATTATATGTTAATTTATTGAATTTAAATTTTTAAAAATGGGAAATAACAAATGATTAAATAAATAAATAAAAAGTGAATGGCATTTTATATTTAAAAAAACAGACTTTATTTGAACAAACTAGGAAGATAAAGTAAAATCACACCATAATGCTTAGTTTGGTTTTGTGGAACTAGGGCAGCTCATAGGGAAATACTAATCAGTCAGGAGAGATCTGCAGAGATTCCACAGAGATTGTAAGAATAATTAGGTTTGATATAAGGCACTACTCAATAATATAGCAAAGTGTAGTGGAGTGGTACAAGAATTATAGCCATTGTCAAAATGCAAAGATTTTTCTTTCCAGTTTTCAGGAGAAAACCTGCAAGCTTACTAAAGTTTCACTTACTGTTCAGTATTTGAAACCAGTGAGAGAACTCTACATCCACCTGGGGCTCTGTTGACCAGGCAGGTGGAGTTTCACCAAACAACAAAGTTTATATTGTATTTTCTTACTATATTTGACTATCAAAAACATGACCCTCTTCTGTGACTCTTCTGTTTGTGTTAAGACACCTATGGTTAATGGCTTTTTGCTTCTCTTATATGATGGAATTTAAAAAGAGATCATTCTCAAAAAACAAGCACATTGTTGATGAAAATGAGTTTAACTTGTCAACCTCTGTCTTTTTTTGCCATCCTGTGTTCTGGAAATAATTCACATTAGTCATCTTTTAGAAACTGTAAGTCATGTCTTCCCTGCCATGATATCACACCCTAGTAGCAATCCATTAAGTATTTCATGCTAAAAATGACCCCAGGAGATAGTAATTAACCTAATCTTGGGTGTAATAATAGAATCAGAGATTGATGAACAGTTTTCTTCAAATATTTTAAGTAATGGCATAAAACTGAAAGGCCATGCATTGCTTGTCTTAGAAAAACAGTATGGAATATGTTAGAATATCATGAATAAATGAACACTTTCATTTATGAGTTTTATATAGAAATCATTGAGTTTCCCTGCTCGAGGTGCAGCCTGCATGGTAGTTAATCTTCTTGTGGCACTTACTGTATAATGCAACACCTCTTTGGGCAATCTTTTGTATTAAAATATAGCATTTAAGTTCCTTTCCTCCACAGAGCAATGCAGGAATGAATTGTTCAATTTTTTTTTTTTTATCACATGCTGGAAATTATTTCAGAAATAACCAAGATGGTAATTTACATTTAATATCTTTTTTTATAGCTCACTGAAAAATATATAATATTTTCAAACCAGGATAAAATTATTATAAAATGAAAAGAACCTTACTGCGGTAACCAGAAGACTCCTGTCTCAGACTCGCCACCCTCCATGTGCGACATGAAGAAGTCATTTATCCTCTCTCAGTCATTGCTAGAATTATTTTAATTATTAAAATGAAAATACTAATTTACTGATTTTCAGGTAACTTCCATTTTAAATAGTTCTTCCTGTTTAGATCCCTTTCCTCATTCTTATTCCCATCCACTCCATCCCTTCCTGTTGCATTCTAATGACTTGTTATCATGGTCCAGCCCCAAAGAATTATGGTCCATCCTGGATCAGCTTGCGGTTTCTTCCCGTATAGAGAGTTGTCTCTCAACCTCATTGAAGTCATATGTCATCTCTTGCTTAGTAAAGGAGATTGAATGGCAGGGACCAGCTGTTTCCTGACAAAAGCTTAGACCCCATGACAATGGGGTCAATGGATAGGCAAGATATATGCTAAATCAGATAGCATAGAATGCCATTTCTAATGCAAACTCCCCAAAACATCTTTCAAAGAGGAAGAGAGATATCTTCTGATGAGAAGAAAATAGCACTACCAACTTGAAGTGTGCATGTTAGGATGACTACCACAATCATTTAGAAAAATTGTTTAGTACAAGGGCCGCTTCCTCAGAAATCACAGGAGTGAGTTCACTTAAAAAATGGACATTTGCTCTGAATTTTGATCCATACTTGGCTCAGTAGAAGACCAGCCCAGAGGATTTCACAGTCCAATTAAGAAATTTTAAGGACTTTTCAAAATGAAGCATTGTTGGTAGGAAATTTCCCTGTGAGCTCCAGGTAGCATCCATGGACTGTAAATTTTCGTTTGCATATTGCAAGTGGGAAAAATGTGCTCTACCAGGACATAGCAGGATGCCTTTAAAAATAAAATATGACTATCTTTAAGATAAATATGTGGCCATTATTTTATTTCTCGACATAAAAAGAAAAATTGAATACACATGTTTATGCATAAATGTTAGGCCATTCATAGCATTGTTATTTGGGTGAAAAAGTATGAAAATTCTCTGTTTTTGGTAAAAGGGGAGGAAATTGCTCAAACCATCTGGGACACTAGTTCATAAACTATATATGAAATCTTTAACAACATGAACTCCGGAGTTTATGCAATTCCCCCAAGGAAGAGATGACTTTAAAAAATAAATCATAATGAGAAATATTATTATTATTCTCACTGGTGGTAAAGGGTCATTAATAAAACAACCTCTGTGATATGCAAATTCTAATATAAAACTATAAAAATGTTATTAATGTTCTGTGTAGAGTGAAACAGCTATATTTATGAAATGGAGCTGACATGATTAGGAACCACCTTGTGCCATGGGAGCAAAGAGACTCTAATTAAGTCCACTCTGTGAATATTTGGATTTTCTGGCATTTAAAGGCGAGGATTTTCTGGCATTCGGGAGGAAGAGTAATAACCTGTTCTTCATGACTTTTATTCTGCTGCCAAAGCTTCCAAAATCATAAAGAGATGGCTGTAACCTTTTCTGCTAGACCAGGAGATGAACACAGATGTCTGACGGAAGCGTATTAGGAATCTGTTGTCACACCCCATTCACCAGTTCCTTCAACTGTGTGGATTTTTTTTACTTCGACTAAAGCAGGACCTTTTAACTCCATGCTTTCACCTGTGACCCTCTTTCTCTTCCATCTTTGCACGGGTGATGACTTTACAATCAGTTCTGAGTCAAGATGAGACTTTCTTCAAAAAGATTCTTGGGATTTTTAGCAGTTTTCTGAGAGTTGGGGTCCATCATTGTTTTCTGTCTTGTTTTGTTTTTTTGTTTTGTTTTGTTTGTTTTTAACTGCCAAGAAATCTGCATGCACTGTCCCCATCAAAGCATTTGCTTCTCAATATTGAAACTGACTCTTTACGTCTTGATTTCCTCCAGAAGACTGGCTACTGCATGGCCCAGTGTATGTGTCTCATTTACCACTCTATCCATTACTCTTTGTATAGTGCCTGGCACCTAGTAGTTATCAATAAGCATCTGCTTATTGAGGGAGGGATGGATGCAGGAAGGAAGAGGATATGATCCATATGAAAACAATCAGGGAGATAACAACGATGGGGTGGTCCAAAGACAGTGAGAAGACTGAAGGGGCTAAACTTTAGTGCTGATGTTATTTTCTTCCAGTTGTATGAGATGATGCATATCTTCTCAGTGGATTGTAGATTGGAACTTTAGAGATAAGAAATAGAATAAATTCAATATATTTGACAGTGATAATTTGTTAGAGGCCTATATATAAAGGAAAAAGCTTGAGGGTTTCAGGGGCCAAATGGATTTATCATGTTTCAATACAAAACAACTTTTAGAGTTGTATAAGGGATTGCAAATCACTTTAGAAAATCAAGTTTTACTTGGAAGAAGGAGTTGCCAGTAAAATGACATTATTGCAACAAGTGAAGTTCATTTAATTAGGCTTAGTAGATCCCTCTACCCAGCCCCTACTACGTATAAGGCAAAAGATGGACCAGCTGAAAATAAGAATAGGTAGCTAGAAGAGGCTTTCAAACTAATGTTACAACAATTAGTTAAAATACATATAATTTGTTGTATCTATCATAATTCACTGATGGGGCTTACATGTAAACAATAATGTTTTACCCTGAAAATTAAACATAGAGCATACAAATTCCTCCGAGCTCAGTTTCAAGATGGGTTTTTGGGCAGCTAACATGAGAGAAAGGTTGTGTATGTGACATCACATTTATGCCACCTTATAGCATCTTCCCAGGATGATATGCAATGTTTTATCTGATGGATATGTTAGAATGTCTGATAAGTGAATAATCTGAATGTTGTTATAATTAGGTTAAATGTAAACTGTCTAGCAAGTCTATAGTCTATGCTAGGTTCCATGCTAAGGACTGAAAAGATAATGGCAGATAAGATATGGTCTTTTCCATCCATGGAGTCAAATTGAGAGAACATAATGGAATCAGGCCTGAAAACTCTATGCTCTGAACATACCAGACTCTTCACTTTCCCCTGGATATGGCAAAGAACATTCACTTATCTGTGATTCTGCTCATGTGTTTATATACTTAGATTTTTGAGACGCAACACCCCTTTCTCTCAAATTACTGTCTCTCTGAGGAGTTTCAAAAGCCAGTTTAGAAAGTGGAATGAGAATTTCCTAAGTTTTGCTTTCTGTTCTACTTCAAGTGCCATGCCCATTCCCAGAGGCCAGGGTCTCCACAACAAGTTTAGTTTTGTAAGCGAACAAGGAATTATTGGTAGGGAAAATCATTTAAGTCACTAACAAAGGATGGCCTAACGCACAGTGATGTCAACAGCTAGGCACTAGCTGTTTGCATAGGGGGTCTAAGAGGTACAAAAAGGGCAAAAAAGAGGCCAGAAAGCTTCACAAGAGCATCAGCATCTGAGGTGGGGTTTGAGGGAGCAATCTGACATTGGCAGGCAGGCGTGTTGGGGAGGGGACCCTTGAGAAAATCATGGAGAGGCAAACGTGCTTTGAGATGTGATGAATCCCTTGAAAGCCATAGACTGTGATCCTGAATTCCCCCAATATAAGTAAGATGAGAAAATGATCTGAAAGATAGGAGAAAATGAAAGTGCCTACACTTTTTTTTTGATGTACATAATCTGTGCAAATTTTCTGAAGATGAACTTGCCCCACATTTGCTCAAATAAATTACCTTAACTTTCTCAGTGAGTTCTGTGCCATATGAATGTGGAGAGAGAAGGGTACTGGTTTCAGTAAAACTGAAAAAATCTTAATGCTTAATAATTTTTTTACTAAACAGGTAAAGCTGATCATTGACATTTATCAGATGATGTGTTGTAATGGGTATAAGTATTCCCTGAGCACAGGCTGATGACTGTGTTGGATACCAAGGGACATTGCTCAATAGGACAGCCTGGATCTTGGTCCTCTGTTGTGGGCAGTTCCCTACTGTCTGAAGACAGCGGATCCCCCACCCACCCACTCATACCTCTCCCATTCCCCATTTCCATTACCACCCTCAGTGCCCCCGCCATAACTAGCCTGAGAGAAATAGCTGGAGTTTGACCTGTGGGCAGACATAAGGGATGCGTCTGATTTTTGAATGTAGTGGAAAAGGATAGAATGGTTTTAAACCAAGGAATTCATGACCAGATATACATTCTTTAAAGATCTCCATGTCTGTTGTGTGAGTGGTTCCAGGGGCAGGAGGAAGGGATATAAGAAGGACATCCAGCAAGGAGGCTATTGAAATAGTGTAAGTGAGGGAAGGTGGTTGGTGGCACTAGGACAGGCACAATAGATAATGACACATAGTAGATAAGATGTATTTGCTGGCAGCTTAGACAGTTTGAGGAACAAAAGGAAGGAAGGAATCGGGTGATTCTTAGGAGTTGGAATTTAGGAATACAATGTACCATGCTGGTAGGATTTACTGAGATACAAATAAAGAAGGAGCAGATAAAGTTCTGTTTTGGTCATGTCAGATGTGGGCTATCTCTAAGATGGGTAAGGTTGGCATATGGATACAGGGGGTGGGCACCGTCGTCATGGTCTGAATGGAAAAATACCTTCGGAAGACATCAGCATATGGATGGCATTTAGACTCACGGGCTGGATAAGAGAGCACAGGGAATCCTTTCTTTTTAGTCAAAATAGTTTATGAGTTGAGAATGTTTAACATCAT
Source organism: Neogale vison (assembly GCF_020171115.1). Lineage (NCBI taxonomy): Eukaryota > Metazoa > Chordata > Mammalia > Carnivora > Mustelidae > Neogale > Neogale vison. Next base: position 40,891,073 of record NC_058098.1, read on the forward strand.
GAACCCAGCTCTTTCCCATGTGAAATGCCTCCTCCATTGATAGCATGTTATGTGCACAGGAAATAACTGATTTCTGCCTTCTAGGAGCACACAATCTAAAATAGACCCTGATGACACAACCAAGGGAGTTTCCCTTTTTCCTCTGATCCCCGAGCCTTCATGATAATAACACAGACTAGTATCATAGTCTGCAGGGACTTATATACTCATTATCCCTTTTTTTTTTTTTTTGTCCTTCCACAATCCTTAGAGTACGAAGGATATTTGCCACCCCTTGCTTGACATACTCAGCAGCTCTTTAAGTAGTTATTCATTTTCTTTTTTAAAGATTTTATTTATTTGAGAGAGAATGAGAGAGAAGGAGAGGGAGAAGCAGAGTCCCTGCTGAGCAGGGAGCCCAAAGTAGGACTCGATCCCAGGGCCCTGGGAGCATGACCTGAGCCAGAGGCAGATACTTAACTGACTGAGCCGCCCAAGTATCCCTAAGTAGATACTCTTATTCCTACTTTTAGCAGATGAGAATGTAGGCTCTAATATTAAGTAAGCAACACTTCTTGGAGATATCGTTAAAGCAGTGGGTAAGAGTGGTAGAGGGAAGATTCTTCTCACTCCAAGAGTCCAGGATTCTAGTTTTGGATTGAACTTTCCTGCATGTACCAACTTTTCCAAGAAAATGGAGCACCAGTTGAGAGCAAGAGCTCTAGAGTCTGTCAGAATCGAGTCAAACCCCAGCTCCGCTCTTGATAATTGGGTGATTTTAGAAGTAAGATGGCTTTTAGGCCTGGGTTTCTTAGTCTTTACAATGAGGATGCTAATATTTACCTCTCAGATTCTTTGCAAATTCATCCATCCTTCCATGTACCCAGGCTTCCACGAACCAACTTATTCATTCATGTACCAGCAGCATACAATAATAAGCTCCTACTATGTACCAGGCTCTGCTCTGTTTTAAGCATTGAGAACTCATTTATGCAGAAAATAAAGCCAGACCTGCATTCTTTGTGGGAAGCAATCAATGACCAATCAATAAATTAATATAGACCAGCACAGGAGACAGTAATAAGAGCTGTCGAAAAAGTAAGTGTCGAGGACCATAGGTATATGGAGAAGGCTTCTATGAGTAGGGAGGCTTCTCTAAGCAGGGACCTGGACTAGGATAAATGAAATCATATGCAAAATGTACTTAGCATGGTGCTTGACACGCATTGCTGAGCCATGGAATCCTGGAAAAAGGAGAGTTAAAACTGCTTTTAACATGGGTCGTGTCCAGGAACACATACTCATTGTCCAGCCTAGAGAGAGCCTCAGCTTTCGAAGTTAGTGCATCCCACTGGCTTAATTATGCGATAGTCTCTGGCTGCTTTAGCTGATGTCAGTGATGATTCCAACTGCTATTTTTCAGAATCTGTGCCCAAAGAACATCTTCTAATCATAATTTAACTTCCCATGTAAACCTGGCCACCTGGGGAGAACATTCTAATCATACCGGCCTCAAGTATTGGACTTTAGTTCTTAGCTACTTCTTGGTGTATGTTGATACAGAGACACTCTAATTATGATTTGGTTTCCTGTGTAGCTTGGCCGCATGGAGTGAATGTGGACTTTGATTATTCCCATTCCTGTGACAGCTCTCGCTCGTTATAAGCTGAGCATCTGGCATTTTGATTGAGCACATTTGCCTCCTGAATCTAGATCATGTTGGTGCCTAGCACACAGTAGGCGCTCAGTAAACACCCACTGATTGACAGACTGAGGCTTCTCCCAGACCCATGGCACAGTCGGACTTTCAAGTGTAAGTTCACCAGAGGGATGACAAATGGCCCCCTGCAGGGTCCCCCACAGAGCCAGCTTGACCATGTTTGCCAGGCATCCATCCATCCACTGTCACCGCATGGACTCAGCACACAGACCGGTTTTTGTACATCCACAAGGACTTGAAACTCCTGCCTCAACCTATTCCAGGGTCCAGGGGAGAAACAGAAAAGTCAAGCAGGATCACAAGAGGAGAGGAGCTCTACTCCTCTGCTCCAGGTGAGCCTGGCTGCCAGGCAAATTCGAGAGCAGAGATCTAAGAGGTAGTTCTATTCCTGGGAGCAATGTTTCCTCTCACCTTCAGAGCCCTGGCAGGGGAGATAAGGGGGCTGAGGGCAGGGGTGAGGGAGTGGGACTTATTCGGCTCCTGTGGATGTGAAACAGTCCCGGGTCTCTAATCATGACGATAATAGCAATATGATTCACTTAAGATTCAGCAGGCACTGCATTTCATACTTGATACCTATCACTTTACTTAATTTTACCCACCCTGCAGGCCATTGCATCTATCAGCTGGAAACCTCTCTTCCTTTTGATTCAAACCCACATTTTCCAGAAATGTTTAATGAAGGTTTCCGGCTTTTTGGCTAAACAAACACTGTGCATGAATCTATCGGTTTCTCTGTGATACCCAGCCTAGTAATTTCTCTTCTCTCTCTGAGCCTCACGCCAAGAGATACTGTCTTGTATTCTGTTAGGTAGTAGGACTATCCTGCTGTTTGCTACCAGCAGATTAATTTTTCCTATGGCTCAGTTTATATAAGATTTCTTGAGCAACAGACTTGATGGTTGGCAGCTGATGGAAATTTCCATTCCTCTACCTTCTCCCTCACTCCCGTCCCACACTCACTACTGACTGCTCAGCCTCTGAAGCCTGGCAGAATCTGGAAGCTTCAACCCCACTCAAGCATTAATAAGTTGAGAAAATGGAATTGAGACCCCATTGTTAAAGATGCTATCATTGTTTTCTTTCCTACTAGGTCAGGTTGCCACTTTTTTTTTTCTTTTCTTGAATGTGTAGTACTTCTGGCAAGCCCAAATACATAAGATTTTATGAGAGGCACCTTTATTATATAAAAATGAATATTTTTTCTTAACTGCCTCAGTAAGTATATGTTTCCTTGACCAAATTAATTAACTATAGGAGGCCTCAAGTTCTTTTTTTTTTTTTAATAGGCGGCTATATTAGATTAGTGGTTTTCAATGTCTTTTAGGTGGTGAAGTGTGTGCAAGCCATGATATGTTTTGTGGAATGCCATAACACATTAACACATTAACATTAGACAGGCAAACATACAATTTTGTGACATCCCCAATACTATCTTATATGTGATTCTAATAGAGGCAAAAGTTAACACCTATGAAGATACAATTCATTCATTCATCTATCAGATAAATATTATTAGGTATCTTCACAAACATTTCTCAAACTAGCCTCACCTGGGCATGGGGGAGTTCTTTTAAAACAGGATGCTGGCATGCCTGGGTGACTCAGTGGGTTAAGCATCTGCCTTTGGCTCAGGGCATGATCCCAGAGTGCTGAGATGGAGTCCTGCATCGGGCTCCTTGCTCAGCGGGGAGCCTGCTTCTCCCTCTGCCTGCTCCTCCCCCTGTATATGCACCTCTCTCTCTCTCTCTCTGACAAATAAATAAAATCTTTAAATCAATCAATCAATCAGTCAAACATAGTGTGCTGGGCCCCATTGGGCATCATAATAAGTTCTCAGAGGATGCTGACGCTGATATTGCTGATCTGGGAATCATTCTTTGAGAACAACTAGCTTACTCCAGGCCAGCGGTTCACAAATTAGAGCTATGGGCCAAGCGTGGTACTACCTTCTTTTCATAAATTATGTTTTATTGGACACAGCCGCCCCCATTTATTTATGTACTGTCTAGTGCTGCCTTTGTGCTGTAATGGCAGAGTGGCTGGGACAGAAACTCTATGGCCCAAAAAGCCTGAAATATTTTCTATCTGGCCCTTTATAGAAGAAGTTCGTATGCCTGGTTATCAGAATAAACTTCTGCAAAAGTTTAATCTAGGTCCCTCTTCCCGGAGCTTGCATTCTAAAGCAGCACTACACATTTAACGACATTCAAAGGAAAAGTATAATTGAAAGTCTTAATTGAAGAATTCTACCTTCAGTTACTTGTAACCTTGTTATTCTTTCTTTTCTTTAAGGACCATCTCTCCATTCATATCTCTCTAACTCGAGCCAGTGTCACAACCTCTTCCAGTCTGCATGATCAAAATACCCCCAGGCTGGTCTTTTCCTCTCAATACTTTCTGCTTCCAGTGTCTTCCAGCTGGCCTTTCAAGATTAAATATTCTAAATGTAGCTATTAGGTGATGATTGTCTCTGGAAGAAGATTCTATTATCCCAGTTTGCCACATTGTGACACCAAACCACTCCCACTGCCTTATCTACCACCTGAGATTTCCCCATGGTTGCAGGCTTTGCATTGACCTGCTCGGAAATGGAAACAGTAATGAGTTTTGCCAGCAGGAATGGCAAGGCAAGTATGCTGCACATTATCACAGGCTCTGCCACCTTCTTGTTTTTCTCTCTGACCCAGGCAAGAGCCTCTTGACTCACTTCATTTTGCTGCTGGCCCCTAGGGGCATCTGAGTTTGCAGCCCCATTAAACTCTCCATTAAAACCACACCAGCTTATTCACCATCTTCCAAATGACTTATTATGCCTTATTCTAAGTAATTTATTGTTTGTATTAGTTCTTGATTAGCTACTTATCACTCATAGTAGTTCTATATGCCTAATGACGAATCATCTCAAAACTCTGTCTTAGGTTGGGTTTAGTCACGTATTTTCTGAGAGTCAGGATTTGAGGAGTGTCTTACCTGGGTGGCTTTTGCTCAGGGTCTTTCATGAGGTTATGGTTTGGATACTGATGTGACTGTCATCTGAAGTTTCGACGAAGTCTATAGGACCAGCCTGTAGCAGAGGGCTCATTGTCCAGCTGGCAAATCCGTGTGGGTGGTTGCCTGTCGGTATCCATTCATGATCACATGGATCTTTCCTTTTCAGAGAGGCCAGCTTCTCACAGAGCAAGTGAGCCAAGAAAGCAAGACATAAGCCACAGTGTTTTTCAAGACGTAACCTCAAAAGTCACATACTTCACCAATTCTGTGTTGTCTTTTTTGTTACATAGGTCAGTCCTAATCAAAGTGGAAGAGAATGACACAGGAGTAGGAAGAGCAGGGGATCAGAATCACTGGAGACCATTTTTAAACCTGGATAGTTTTAATTCCTCCCTGACTCCAGGCAGGGACTTCACTTTCACCATTTTCTCCCTGTCTGAAACATTCTCTTTTGTTTTGTTCTATTTCCTGAATCAGATCATCTTTTTCATGCTCTCATGTTGGTCCCATCATCCCTGTGACATCTCCTCTGAATGTTTTAGCCTGAAGAAACTGCCTCTTCCTTTGTTCTCCTGTGGGCTCATTATCCTTATCACACACTTTAGCAGTTACTCACACACAGGAAATGATTTTTATTCACAAATGAACTAGTCCAAAGAGCTCAGCTCTTCCTGAGTAAGGAAATTCTTTAATATTACTATAAAAATCTGTGTGAGGCATTGCGGGGGGGGGGGGGCTTTGAGATTGAACTGTATTGGATTACATCTTCCATTGTAACATTGATACATTTGCTATATAGTTAAGAGATATGTGTCTCCCAGAGCAGTACGACTCATATATTCATGTAAATCAAGTACACATCTAGGTAAAGGGAGATGAAGATTCAGTAGGTATAGGGTGAGGTCTGAGATTCTCCCTCTGTAACAAGCTCCAAGGTGATGCCCGTGCTGCTGGCCCACGGAACCCACTTTGAGCAGCAAGGTACCAGAACACTAGAAGATGGGCATAACACAGAATATGAATTGAAGTAGATTAAAAAAGAGGTGTACTGAAGAGAGTCATGGCTCTCTTCAATCACTAAAATTGGCAAGGCATAAATATTTAAAATCATGAACCATCCACGTTATTTCTTTATTATTCTGTTGTGCTGTCCATTATTTTTATATGTACATATATGTCTTTGTCTCCTCCCATCTTGATTATAGATTCTTTTGGATTGAGTGCATCCATGTCACACATGGAAATGAAGCATAGTTCTTTTTCCTGAGTAGGTACTCAGTAAATGTCTACTGTTTGATTGCTCTGCTGCTGATTCATTCCCATCGTTACTTCCCAAAATATATCTGTTTTCAGTGTAGGGGTCTCAAAATGCCTTTTCCCTGGGAATATGAATTTATTTATTACTGGATATGATTCCTCATAATAAAATAAAACATTAACTGGTAGGTCTAAATAGGTTCTGAATTAATAATATCAGATTAATAGAAAAAAGTCAGATGCAGTAACACCCCAATCCAATTAAATCAGAATCTTTGCAGGTTTGCCCATGTATGGTACATTTTAAAGCTCTCTGGGTGATTCCACATGAAACACAAGTTGAATATTGCTAGTTTAATTCATATCCTACTAGATTTTAAAATAGAATAATTACATTTTTATTATTGTTCCCCAAAGCATATTGTTTAATAATATGCAATTTGAAAATATCAAGGAAGGTCAGTCCAGAAAAAATATTTATCTTTTCTTTTCTTTTTTAATTTTTTAAAATTTAATTTTTTTCAGTGCTGCAAAATTCATTGTTTATGCACCCCACCCAGTGCCCATGCAATACGTGCCCTCCTTAATACCCCCAAAAGGCTCACCTAACCCCCCACCTCTCTTCCCCTCCAAAACCCTCACTTTGTTTCTCAGAGTCCACAGTCTCTCATGGTTTGTCTCCCCCTCCGATTTCTCCCCAAGTCACTTCTCCTCTTCATCTCCGAATGTCCTCCATTCCACAAGTAAGTGAAACTATATGATAATTGACTTTCTCTGTGTGACTTATTTCAGTCAGCATAATCTCCCCCAGTCCCATCCATGCTGATACAAAAGTTGGATATTCATCCTTTCTGAATGCTGAGTACTATTCCATTGTGTATATGTACCACATCTTCTTTATCCTTTTGTCTGTTGAAGGGCATCTTGGCTCTTTCCACAGATTGGTTACTGTGGACATGGCTGCTATGAACAGTGGGGTACATATGCTCCTTCTTTTCACTACATCTGTATCTTTGAGGTAAATACCCAGTTGTGCAATTGCTGGGTCCTAGAGTAGCTCTATTTTTAATTTCTTAAGGAATCTCCACACTGTTTTCCAAAGTGGCTGTACCAACTTGCTTTTCTTTCTTTTTTTTTTCTTTCTTTCTTTCTTTCTTTTTTTTTTTTTGGCTAACGGGTATAATTGAATCAGTTTATGGATTAATGTAGATAAGCTATAGTAATTTTTGTAATCCTTGTGCAATCTAAATTTAAAAACATGTGGCTTCTTAATCAGACAGAGCTTATTGATGTAGCTTGTACCTTTCCCTTAAAGTAAATATATCAGATCATTTTGCCAAATTATTCTCACCATTTTAAAAACATGAAGATGTGTTGCAGATATTTTGTATGTGCTAGTCAAAGTCAGTCTCAGCTCTAAATAGGGCATGTAAAGGTTGTTATCATAGAAGGATCTCTGTATCATTTAGGAGCGTTTTACTCAGAAAAAAATAAGGTCAGTTTTTTGCTTACTCAACATCAGAAACTGTGAAAGGTAGACTAAAGACAGCCTATTAGTGTTAATAGGACGCTGAACGTGAGTCAGAATACTTGGCTTGTCCATGAAGCTCTGTCTCACACTCGCTGTGTAACCCTTGGCAAGTCTCTTAACTTCTGGTGGTCTCCAGTGTTTTATTTGTAAAATGAAGGTATTGAGGTAGAAGGCATATATGGTTCTTATAGCTGGAAAAGGGGAGGGTGAGAGAGTAATGGGCTTTGAGTGCCTCCAAGTCAGGCTTTGTGTGAAGTGATTTAAAATAATTCTCACAGAACTCTCAAAAATCCAATAACTCTCTAAAGAATTTTCAAGTGGGCGGACCCAGAAATCACTAGATTGTTAAAGTAAGCCCGTGAAAAATCAGATAACACAAAATAAAAATAGATTAATTTCTTTGATTCTGATTCCCTCTCAGAAAGAGCATTTTATTTTTCATGAATGTCAACCAGTTTGTTTTATAGATGAGAGAACTGAAACCCAGAAATCTCCAGCGACTTCCAGTTACTAACGTCAGATATAGCACACTGTTAGGTGAGGAGAATTTGTCCAGTTTCATAGTACAACTCTCTACTTCACCTAAAAGCTTTATCATCCTCATGCTTGAATGTTTTATTCTGCACTGAGGAGGACGTGGCTCCTAGATGTATATTCACCGTAACTCAGAATGTCTGAAGCTCTGTATCAAGAAGACCTTCACAGGATGCCCAGGCTCCAATAAATGGGTCTGATGTTACAAATCCAGATTGGCATACCATGGGCTGCTATCATTGGTACCATGGAACTTGGATACTTTTCTGGACAAGTATTTCATAACTAGGTTCACAAAGGTTGTTACTCCTTCAGGCTAAAAATCACAGATCATCCACCCCCGAAAAGATATAAATAGTAAATTACACAGTGTCATATTCATGTCATGCATATAACCATTTAGAGTCCAGTGCACAGAGAGATCACAGGCACCATGCACTCACCTGATCCTGGGTGAAGGAATTAAGTGGGTGGGCCTAAAATAGTCATTCTCAAAGATAGGCCCAGGGAACCATTAATTCAACATCGTTTCACCAGTGGGATTAAAGCTATGCCCAGGTGAGATACATAGCTGAAATCCTGGTAATTTGAAACAAGAGTCTGTGCTAATCATCCAGTTGGTCAACAAAACCAAGTAAGAATCATGCTTCTACTATGTGTCAGATATTTTTTTTATGCACTGGGGATATAATGACGAATAAAACTGTCCATGACTTCAAAGAGTTTACATTCTGGTGGAAAGATAAAGATACCAAAATTACAAAATTAAAAAAAAAAAAAGTAAGATCACATTAGGTACTAATTAATAGGATGAGGAAAATAGGGAAGTGTTTTTTGTGTTTTTTTTAAAAGATTTTATTTATTTATTTGACAGACAGAGATCACAAGTAGGCAGAGAGGCAGACAGAGAGTGGGGAGGAGGAGAAGCAGGCTCCCTGCCAAGCAGAGATCCCGATGCGGGGCTCGATTCCAGGACCCTGGGATCATGACCCGAACCAATGGCAGAGGCTTTAACCCACTGAGCCACCCAGGTGTCCCTAGAAAGGGAAATGTTAGGGAAAGGAACCCTTTTATCGCTGAAGGGCAAGGGGGCGTCATAGGGATATTCTTCATTAATTAAGATTCAAATGATGAATGGCAGAAGTATCAGAAAGCTGGAGGGGAAAAGTGTTTCAAGCCGATGGAGCAGAAAATACAATGGTCCCAAGATGAGGATGACATGCTTCTCCCAAAAGAGAAATTTTTTTTTTTTAAGATTTTATTTATTTATTTGACAGACAGAGATCACAAGTAGGCAGAGAGGCAGGCAGAGAGAGAGAGAGGAGGAAGCAGGCTCCTCGCTGAGCAGAGAGCCTGATGCGGGACTCGATCCCGGGACCCCGAGATCATGACCTGAGCCGAAGGCAGCAGCTTAACCCACTGAGCCACCCAGGCGCCCCCAAAAGAGAAATTTTAATAGTGATGAGCTTTTGAAATCTTTATTTCAGTCATATATTCATTCATTTATGGTTTATTCATCAAAATATGTGTTGATGACCTACATCACATGCTTTTCAAAACATAGTTCTCTGGCCTTGTGATGCTTACATTTCTATGGGGTACACAGACCAATAAGGAACACATAAGAAGAAGAAAATTATAACACACATCAGAAGATAAGAGCTTAAGGGGGGAAGAAAGGGCATTAGGAGGAACAGGAGCGGGCATGGAGAGGTCGGTGGGGGAGGCTCGCTACGAAAGTGAGGCAGTAGCCAAGACTTGAAGCATCTAGATGTGCTTAGCCATGAAGATATGTGGGAAAGAACATTCTGGGAAGTAGGAATAGCAAACACAGAACTGTGTTGGAGAAACAGCAAGGAAGTGAGTGTGACTGGAGGAAAGTGAGCAAAGTGAGGAAGAAAACAGTGAGAGACATGATCAGAGTTCAGGTGCAAGCCTGATCATTTCCAATAATGCCAGGACTTTGGCTTTTCCTCTGAGAGACGGGGGTAGGCATTGTGGAATCTTCATTGTCATTCCAAGATCGGCATGGGCAGAGAAACCAAGGAATTCCATCCCAAATGAGAGAGGGGGGAAAAAAGCCCAGGAAGGCTGGGCTTTACCATGAAGTACTGAGCCCATGAGATGTGAGTCCACCACATCCATGCACAGTGGTCCTAGAGATGGCAGTGAGGAGGAAGGGCAGGCTGATTCTTGTAGGGGCCTGTGACTCCAGAGGTGACTAGCAATGCTTTCTTAGAAAATTGTTTTTTTTTTATTGTGTTATATTAGTGACCATAAAATACATCATTAGTTTTTGATGCAGTGTTCCAAGATTCAGTGTTTATGCACCACACTCAGTGCTCCATGCAATACATGTTCTCCTTAATACTCATCACCAAGCTAACACATCCCTCCATCCCCTTCTCCTCTAAACCCTCAGTTTGTTTCTCAGAGTCTACAGTCTCTCATGGTTCATCTGTCCCTTTGATTTGCTCCAATTCACTTTTCCTTTCTTCCTCCTAATGTCCTCCATGTTATTCCTTATGTTCCACAAGTAAGTGAAACCATACGATAATTGACTTTCTCTGTGTGACTTATTTCACTCAGCATAATCTCCTCCAGTCCCATCCATGTTGATGCAAAAGTTGGGTATGAGTACTATTCCATTGTGTATATGGACCATATCTTCTTTATCCTTTTGTCTGTTGAAGGGTATCTTGGCTCTTTCTACAGATTGGTTACTATGGACATGGCTGCTATGGACATTGGGGTATGTACGCCCCTTCTTTTCACTACATCTGTATCTTTGAGGTAAATACCCAGTAGTGCAATTGCTGGGTCATAGAGTAGCTCTATTTTTAATTTTTTTAGGAATCTCCACACTGTTTTCCAAAGTGGCTGCACCAACTTGCATTTTTTTTTGCATTATTTTATATTATTTTTTAATCTAGGAACCTTCTGACTTCCTAAAATGACTATAACAAACTATTCTCTAGAAGCAAAATGTAAACATGCACGCAACTCCTTATAAAAAGAAAAGTACTAAAGCAGTCCATAAAACTTTAAATTTCAATAGAGTGCTAATTTGATCAGGGAAACTACAGCATTTTTGCTGTCTTCATTAAGCATGTTATATGATCTCTGAGAATTCTGACTATCTGCATCCAAAAGGGAAGTTATACTCTCCATTTATCTCTAACAGATGTGGGCATCAAATGTTTATGGGCATGAATAAGGTCCTTCCACTAAAGGAAACCCTGTCAAGTAGCAGGCTTTTTTTTTTTTTTTAATGTTGTTTTATGCGCAAAACATTTCTTGTGAAATCACTGAGGCCACATAAACGTGAAAGCAGCAATGTAGTATTTTCATAACACATATTTGTCTTTCACTGCTGTTTTTGGCACAATTTGTATCACAGTCATCTTTGGGTTAGTGGTTTCTAAGTAGCCATCGGACTTGACCTTCCAGGGCCCCATGTACAGTGATGCATTAATCTACAGAGACCACCTTTGGGGCTTCCACTTTTGGCTAAAGCACAAGTAAAGTTTTTTTTTTTTTTTTTTCCCTGAGGTTATTTTATTAATCCTTGCCATTTCCTTCCAAAGTCCCTTATAGAAATAGAATTAAATTGCATTGGGAATAACAAGGAGGAAAAATATTTCATTCATATTTTATTGTTTTAATATCTTATATTAGTATCTCTGCTGATTTACGTGCCCTAATCCTTTGTCCATCTGTTTTGTATTCTCCATGTCTATCAGGGGTGTTGAATGAGGGTAGCCAGTAAATAGGCTTTCAGGGAAGAATGTGGGGGGTGGGGTGGGGTGGGGTGAGGTGAATGAAGGCTTATTTTCTCATTGATCTTTTACGTTGCTTTCCAAAGCAGGAGATACTGATCGCATGCTTCTGATCAGCTGTAAGGAGGGGAGGTAATGCCCAGTAGTTATATGTTATATAGTATCTGTTCATTGCTGAAATAAAAGGGAAAGCTTAAAAAAAAAAAGGGTGCTATATATAAATGGAATGTCTGGACACTTGACAATACGTTTCAGTATATTGAAAATCATCTTTCTTTTTCCCCAGACTCACCCAGCCTTGACTGTCATGTTAGCCATTTTCATTTCTGCCTGCTCGGCATTGAGCAGCTGCTGGCCTTCATGGGGAGAGAGAGCCTCCATTTGCTCTGAGCTCCTTGCTGGGTGTAGTGATTGCCTGCACATCGCATCAGGACGACAGTGGGCACCCCAGCTCAGGGAAATGGAGTGTGCTTTTCCTTACCATGGACTTCTGCTTTTGTGCTTTGATTTCACAGAGTGTTAAAAAAAAAAAAAAAAGCAGGTATTAGAATATTTATTCTTGGCTGCTGATAGACCCTGCATTCCTACTGGCAGGCATTTTCAATCCACTCTTGACAACTGGCATGAATCATTCTCTGCTTTAGAGTAATATCATTCTTGCTTGAAGTTTCTTAGGCAAACACCATGAAGGTCCCCATTTTGCTAGATTCCTGTATGTTACTGATTAAGAGAGAATAATTGTGATGAAGTGGTCATCGGACACCATTTCCTAAATACTGCTAGCGTTACTTTTTCCTGGGTTCCCCGGGAGGGGGGAGGAATCAAGAATTTGATTTGGATGTTCTTTCTTTCTTTCTTTCTTTCTTCTTTCTTTCTTTCTTTCCTCTTTTCTTTTATTTTCTTTTGATTTTATTTATTTATTTAAGAGAGGGAGCAAGTGCCTGTGCATGAGCAAGAGGAGGGGCAGAAAGAAAGGGAGAAGCAGATTCCCCTCCTTGCAGGAAGCCCGATGCTGGGCTTGATGTGGGGCTTGATCCCAGGATCTCCCCTTTTGAAATGCATGACTGAGAAACTGTCACTTCCTTCCACAATGTTTGGTTAGTCTCTTGAAAAAGGAAGCAAAACAAGAATATTATTCTGTGAGAATACCCCAGCCCTGTTGTATGAGGTAGCCACCTTCTACTTTAAAGTGATCTGGCCATCCAAATATTGCTTCTCAAAATATTGTACTTGTTAAAAGGTATAGAACAGACATCTTCATACTTTTTTTTTTTTTTTAAGGATAGAGTAAATATGTTAAGCTTTGCAGGTCATATAGTCTCTATCTCAGCTGCTCAACTGTGTTGTACTGTAAAAGCAACCACAAGACGTTATGTAAATAGACATGGCAGTGTTTCAATAAAACTTTATTCACAAAACCAGATGGTAGACTGCAGTTGCCCCACAGGCAATAGTTTCCTGACCTTTGGTATAGAAGATGATTCTTGGAACTTTTGGCATAACTGCTCTCCATCTGCTCTTAGTTGATTAAGAAGATGTTGCCAAAGGTCCTAGCAGCAACCTCCCCGCCCATGAGTGATTTCTGCTGATATAATTACACATCTTGTTTTTAATTCTATTTGCTCTAGATCCATCACTTGCTGGCAAGAGCCAGGGAAATTGTTGTGAAAACAACACCAACACATACACACACACACACACACACACACACACACACACACCCCACACCCCCAGAGGATCCAGGAGTCCAAAGTGTCTCTAAAGTGTAGCTTTATTTTGCCATCCAAGCTTGGAAGGGTGTCCTTCATTTTGGCTTCCCATCCCTTTGTCCATTGCCAGCTCCCACTATTTCGGTCCTGGCAAGCTGAGATCCTATGACCTCCTAACCTCACATTAGCAACATCACTGGCCCCATTGATGTTCCTATTGGAACACCATCCATGAACTAGCCTTTTGACAATGCAGAAAGCTTTCCATGGGCCTTACCTGATATGATCCCAGCCCAATCGTTTGAAGCCATTACTATTTTTTTTTAATTTATTGTTTTTACTAATAAAATAGCCCTGGAAAGGTTGAGTAACTTCTCTAAAATGCCGTATCAAATTTATTTATTGGAACTAGTTTTTTCACCTTTGTGTGACTGAGTAATTCCTGACTCTTAACCCCCTGAGGACCTGTCCTCCATCTGGTACTGTTCTTTAGTCCCAGTTCACTGAAAATCTACCTTTTGCTATTTCTGTTTCACATTTTTTACTCAGATAGATTATCAATAGCCTGGCTGCCAGTCCCCATTCTCTGGGAAAAGAAGGAAAGCTACAGAAGAGGACCCAGCTCAAAAAATGTTTTAAAATATATGATGCTGACCACCAGGACCAATGGTAGTAGGAGATAAGTCTTTAGTCAAAAATGAAATTTCAAAATTTCAAAGATAGGAAATCTGCATCTTCCCTTAGTTAAGCAAGACCAGTGCTATCCAGGGAGGTCCTTGGGTCTGGTTCCCAGTGTTCTTATAAAACAGTGAAATCTTCATGCTTTCTGAAACCTGGGACTGGGCTGCAGGGGCTGATCTGGTCAAGAGTAGGTTGTAGGAAACCGGATGCTACACTGAGATGGTTTTACCCAAGCAATGGAAGAAAGCAACCCCTGAAGTAAATGGTGATGTTGAAAACTCATAGTCTATAGAATCCGGGAGGTCAGGAGGGAAGGGTAAAAATTATCAAGACTAGAGAAGGTTAAAGCAGTTAATAAAGTTGGGTTTATTGTGCTGGTGGTATACACACATACACACTTATAAACACATTTATACACCCAAGTTCCCCCGGGGTATTCTACTGGGCGAAAGTCAGTGTGTTGACAACAGACATTGAAAAGAAACAACTAACCAGTCACACAAAATCCAGTCATTCTAGACCGGCTGATTATCTGCTTAGCTCTTTAGCAAGGGAGCCAAACTCAGAAGAGCAAAGAGTTGACCTACATCAATCTGTAAGGATTCTCTTTTCTTCTCCTGTTGCTTCAAGCAGAGAAGTGCCTCGGAAATTCTTTGCTCCACTAAGAAGTCCTTGGCTTCTGCCACTCACTGTTCTTTACTCAATTATCTCAAATCCTCTGCTATATGGCATTTGAGCTACCTTCTTCAAATAGCTATTTTTTTAAATATCTGAAGTAGAAAGGGATCTGAAGAAAAGAGAAAGAAGAAGCCAAAAGACAAAGATAGTTAAGAAACCAAGCATAGACTCTTGTTATGAAGAAAAGAATAAGGGGGAAGAAAAGACAAATAAGCAAGATTGTTTCTAAATGAGGTATACAGATTTTAGGCCTGATTAGGTTTTTCACACAACCTTCATAATGAATCACTCACTCTAAATCAAACACCCGTGAATTCCTATGAATCCTTTATAAAATGCATGGAGGAATACCTAGAATCTTTGTACAGATATTTGCCATATCCTTTAAATTTTTTTCTAATAAATATGCATTTATAAATATCTATGTGTATATAATACAGATATATATGTATTTAGAAAGATATACTGTATGTGCATGTGTGTGAGTATATGCTCCCCAAGTTTTAAACTAAAAAATTTTAAACTTACTTAAAACTCCCCAATTTTTTCAATTAAATGCTCATGAATTTTAAAGAGATAAGGAAGTCTTCTGGTGAATTGGAATTCCACTCTACTCAATGATGTATCTTAATTGTAACTACATACACATTGTTACACTGCCATAGGAAAATGCCAGTTAAGATGTTGTTTAGGACCTAATGTTAAGAGTTTACAAATTTGTATCAGAAATTAATTTGTTACTTTGTCTTCTTTGCTGGAATATAATTTTATGTTTAAACTGCCATCATTCAATTATTTTATAATGATAAGAAAATCAAATCCATGTCAGGTTATTTTATTTTGTTAGTGTTTTTTTTTTTTTAATGTCTTCTAACAAGAACATTCTAGGATGCAAAAGAATTTGCTTCTCACTTTTTCTCATATATGGCCAGCAACTTGAACTGAATTAAAAACGAAGCCAAAGTGAAAACTAGCTTTGTCCCTAGATTTTTTTTTTTTAAACTATAGAGGCTATACTTCTGTGTTATAGTAACTAACTAGAATTTTCTTTCTAACTACCTGTCATCAATATCTTAGCTACTTAGAAACCCAATTCTGTGTCCAAGATACAGTTTTGGTTGACATAAATTTTATCTTAATTTTATGATGGCCTACAATTCCCTAATATTCTAACATTATTTTTTTTTCAGTATATTTAAACTAAGACACCCATTTCTCCTACTAACCCCCCCAGCCCTGCCTCTGGCATAGATAGATGACAAATAGATAGATAGATAGACAGAGTCCACATATCAGAGACATCATACAGTATTTGTCTTTCTCTGTCTGACTTAATTCACTCATCATAATTCCTCAAGGTCCACCCATGTTATTAAAAATGGCAAGATTTTATTCTTTTTTATGGTTGATAATAGTCCATTGTGTATATATACAACATTTGTAATCCAGTCATCCACTGGTGAACACTTAGATTGCTTCTGTATCTGGGCTATTGTAAATAATACTGCAATGAACATAGGGTTGTACATATCTTTTCAAATTAGTATTTTTTGTTTGTTTGTTTTCTTCAGATAAATACCCAGAAGTAGAGTTACTGGATTATATAGTAGTTCTGTTTTTAATTTTCTGAGGAACCTCCATCCTGTTTCCTGTAGGAGCTGTACCAATTTACATTCCCACCAGCAGTGCACAAGAATTCCCTTTCCTCCACATCCTCACCAACACTCGTTATTTCTTGTCTTTTTGATAACAGCCATGTGAGCAGGTATGAGGTGATATCTCATTTGGTTTTGATCTGCATTTCCCTGATGATTAATGATGCATCTTTTCATGTACCTCTTGGCCATCTGTATATTTTCACTGGAAAAATGTATATTCAAATCGTCTACCCATTTTTTAAATCAAGAAAATTTTTTGTGCTATCAGTTGTACAAGTTCTTTACATATCATTTACTAATAAATGTATTAGTGGTGATTTTTAAAAATTTTTTTGGGAACTACTCTTGAGCATTGTTTTAAAATGTGATGGAGAGCTATCTTTGTCCTATATTGGCAAAATATGTATGTCTAGTGTCAGCTCTGCCAAAGAGAATTGTATTTGCCTTGGTCAACTAATCTAACTCTGAACTTACCTTGGAGAAACTTTTTTTTTTCTTGCCTAATAAAAAATATAAGACATTAATGCAAAATAAAAATCAACAAAGGGTTACAATATTAAAATAAACATCACCATATATGTATACACACACACACACACACACACACACACACACATAAAACTATGTGAGAATCTTATTGATTTTAGGCCATAACAAGATAAAATTAACCAGCACTCCATCTCTACCAAATTTTTAGCCTTTACAAAATAAGTGGAGAGTGATTGATATTTTTCTGTCTGTAAGATAAGGTTTGTTAGTAAATCAAACAATATTGCCATTCACATGTTGCATATATTTGTTAAATGACTCTATGAGCACCTCATCTAGAGACATTTGCTAATTTTTGTAGTATATATCTTAATTAATGTTGATAATTGGTGCCATTTATTATTATTATTTTTTTATTAGCTTATTCTAATGCCAGGTCCTAAAACAAGTGCTCAATTTTTTGTTGTTGTTGTTAGAATCACTTAATCATCACAGTCTCAGGAGGTAGATCATTTTATTACCCCCATTTTACAGATAAAAAGATTAAAGACTATTGCCCTGATCCCCTCAAGTTCACCACCCAACAGTGATAACCACTTTCCTTAAGATTATGTAAGTAGTTCTAAAAGTATTAGTCCTCACAATATATTATCATTTTTACTCCAAATTATGCAAGGTATTACATCATTTTACATCTTAATAGCACAGAAGAGAAATAAAACTATTATTTTCTTCATTCACTACAGTCTTTCAACCAGCCCATAGGAGTGACTACTATTAAAAAAAAAACATAAAAAATTGCCCCAGATATCTGTTCAAAAAAACAAAGGCTTTGTGATCAATTGATTTCAATGTTATTTTGAAGTTAAAAGTATTCTTTCACAAACTATTGAAGCAAAAGCTCTCTCCTATGAGTGGTTTTATTCTATAGCGGATGTCTCATTCTCCAGATACATGGATTTTTCAGCCAGTTTAAGCTGTTTAAAACATGGCTAATTCTAGATATGTGTTCACGTTTTGATTACAACCAAATGTTCCAGCCCCATCCCCATATTTCACAGACCAACTTGGAAAGGCGCCAGCAAAGCCAGCTGGAGACCTGGGGAGGTCAGCAGGGAATGCTGCCTTTTGGACTCAGGATGTAGTGTTTTCAGATCCACGGGCTTTAGACTCTACCCCTAATTCTGTTTATGCTGTTTTTTAAAACTTGGGTTTTTTTTTTAAGTCACCTTAGTTTTTTCATCTCATCACAAGACGACTCTACCTTTAAGGAGAAATAACAAAGAAACAGAAAAGAATAAAATCTAACAGTGGAAGCCATCAATAGGTTTTCTTTTCTGAGCACCTCTTTTTAAGGCATTAGCCTTTATAACACTTCATAACAGGCCCTACTTGAAAAGAAGGGGGGAAAAGAAACTTTACATGATGAGGAAGGGATGGGAATTAAAGATAAAGAAAGGTGTAGTGGGAAATGAAGAATATAGTGACAGAAAAAGAAAAGTAATTCCCTCTTGGCCAAAACATTATTTTCTACAACCTGGTCACACTGACTTTTTTTTTTTTTTTGGTGGTTATTTATTTTTTGCCATCGCATTCTGGTGGGGGAAAAATGTATAACTCTGATCAGCTATGAACCAGCCCTTACTGAGGAGACTATCTCTTGGTTGTAACTATTTCTTAATTAAATACTAAGTTTATCCCCTAAAATAATTACAGTGGTTTTAATTATTTTTTTTATTTCTTTATTTGCAAGAGAGAGCAAACACGTACATGTGTGTGAGAGAGAAAGAACAAGCAGGTGGGGGGGGGGCGGGGGCAGCGGTAGAGGAGAAAAAGACTCCCTGCTGAGCAGGGAGCCTAGTGCCAGACTCCAGGACTTGATCCCAGGAGCCTGCGATCATAACCTGAGCTGAAGGAAGACGCTTAACAAACTAAGCCCCCCAGGTGCCCCTACAGTGGTTTTTAAGGTGTCCTTTTAATTTTAGGGGAAAAAGTAATTTTTTTTAAAATTTTTAACATGAATCATTTCTTTTTTGAAGAAGGACAAAGACTAATAGCTAGAGTTGTAATTTCTTTTTCACCACATGCCCAACCAATTTGATTTCTTTTTCTCCTAGATTAAAAAATAAGCTAAGGCCAGCAAAAAGCCTTAATTGGGTCACTAATTAAATGCCAGACATCTGCTTGCCTTGTAGAGTTGAGGGCTAAGTCACTGAAGAAAATAAAATCATGAACTGATATTTGTGGCAATATATGTGGAGGAGGTAAGGGATAAAGCTGGTATGTTCACTGCTGTACAGAACTATTTATGTGATCCATGATTTATAGAGATAAGTGATTGGGAAAGCATAAAACATGAGAGTGCAGAAGTTTTGCCTCCAAATGTCCAAATATTTCAGCTATGTGGATCAAAGAATAAAAGAAGTGTGAGCTCTTAGTCTGCATCTAGACACCCAAAGGACAAAGAGCTACCTTCAAGGGCAAGCTTAGAAAGCAGCCCATGAGCTAGGAGAAGAAACAAGATGAGGTGACATGGCTTGTCCCTGGGGCCTGAGGATTGGATCAATGGAGGAACTGGGGACAGCTCTTTAGGGGGAGTTAGGAAAGAAGCCTGCTTAGAGTGGATTCAAGGGAAATTTAGAGAAGAAATGGAAGTAAGTATAGGCATCTCTTTCAAAGAACTCTGCTCAACAGAGGTGTACAGAAATGGGCCAATAGCTAGTGGCAAAAACAGGGTCAAGGAGAGTGTTTGGATGAAGACTGGTAAGAGGAAGGTTGTGACTTGTGAGCTGGAAGTCTAACAACATGATAATGTCTATGATTTTATTTTGTTTTCTTAACATTTGAGCTAGTTACTCTTTAATCTCATTTCCTCATGTCAAAATATGAATCAATTTCTACCAAAAGCATTGGCTTTCAACTATGTCAGTTAATGATTACAAGTTTTAAGTGACTACTGCATTTCTTCATTATGCTGCATTTACATCAACAGGTAATGCCAAGGGTATAGAAATCTTTTGAATTTCAGGAAATTATGGTATTTGTTTCAAGATCTGTAATGCAAGCTCTGTTTACTAAGCCCTGTGTTCATGAGGGGTATCTTTGTCCAAGTCTGACCAAGGCATTTTAGGACTCTGTAGACCAGCAAACCTTGCTTCTCAAAGTTGGCTCTCCATCTTCAATCCCCAGAGAGAGGAGGCAGGAAGTGTTCTCTTCCAACTGTCATTCCAGGAGTCCATGCATTTATTTAGGAGTCTCTCCATCTTAGATCCATGACATTTATGGGAAGAATTATACCCTGAAACTATATGGCAGGATGGCAGTAAATCTAATGAGTGCATATATGAGCAGAACTAAAAATCTCTCCTTATATTTTCCACATGACCTTGAAGAAGGTTCTTGGTCATCTGTCGACTCAAGTGGCCGTTCTTTGGATGTGAAGAGAGTGGTATGCAGTCCCAGAAATATTTTCAAAGGGCGTTCTGCACATTAAAGGTTCTAATTATCCTTCTTCAAGCCAGCCGCATCAGTCCTGATTATTAAACAGTTTTATAATCCTAACTGGCCTGAATTTTTTTCAATGCAGTCCTTCAAATTACCCTTCTGCAGTTATGAATCTTTCCCAAAGCATTTAAATCTGCATACACAAAGAGAAATACCACTGCTTATTCATGAATGCTACTGAACAAAACCTATATTTATTTCATGTTCAGGCTGTAAATATCAGAAATTTATGGATGATGGTTTCTTAAGAAATAAGCACTATAGGCTCTGAAATGACTGGCAGTTCTATTATAAGAGATTTTGAACAAGCTTTGAGGCAGAGGCTCCTGGAAAAGAATTTATGTACTTTGCTGACTGTAGAGACATTCCATAGCAAAATATTAGAAATTTACTTGTTCTCAACATGCCATGATAGTTATGATCAAGCTCTGGAGTTTTGCTATCTAGAAATTAAGCATCTTAGAAGTTACCTATTTAGTAATGCATTGTAATATGTTTTTCCTAATTAAGGAAAATCCATCCAATCAGTTCTATCATAGAGTCTTCTGAAAGACAGTTTTGAATCGCAAAAGTGAAAACCATCCATTGCAATCAAGCTTCAGTGAAATAACCCAGTTAATAATGTTCCCCAGTTAATAATTTACACATAATCACCAAAAAAATAAGTTTGGGTTTGCCTGGACATTCATAAAATGGTGATGAACAAACATATCTCTGTATTTTGCCAAATTTCATTTTTTTAATTCCACACATCCCCTAACTACCTCCTTTTTTTTTTTCCCAATTTATTTATTTTCAGAAAAACAGTATTCATTATTTTTTCACCACACCCAGTGCTCCATGCAAGCTGTGCCCTCTATAATACCCACCACCTGGTACCCCAATCTCCCACCCCCCCGCCACTTCAAACCCCTCAGACTGTTTTTCAGAGTCCATAGTCTCTCATGGTTCACCTCCCCTTCCAATTTACCCAAATTCCCTACTACTCTCTAACACCCCTTGTCCTCCATGCTATTGGTTATGCTCCACAAATGAGTGAAACCATATGATAATTGACTCTCTCTGCTTGACTGATTTCACTCAGCATAATCTCTTCCAGTCCCGTCCATGTTGTTACAAAAGTTGGATATTCGTCCTTTCTGATGGAGGCATAATACTCCATAGTGTATATGGACCACATCTTCCTTATCCATTCGTCCGTTGAAGGGCATCTTGGTTCTTTCCATAGTTTGGCGACTGTGGCCATTGCTGCTATAAACATTGGGGTACAGATGGCCCTTCTTTTCACGACATCTGTATCTTTGGGGTAAATACCCAGGAGTGCAATTGCAGAGTCGTAGGGAAGCTCTATTTTTAATTTCTTGAGGAATCTCCACACTGTTCTCCAAAGAGGCTGCACCAACTTGCATTCCCACCAACAGTGGAAGAGGGTTCCCCTTTCTCCACATCCTCTCCAACACATGTTGTTTCCTGTTTTGTTAATTTTGGCCATTCTAACTGGTGTAAGGTGATATCTCAATGTGGTTTTAATTTGAATCTCCCTGAGGGCTAATGATGATGAGCATTTTTTCATGTGTCTGATAGCCATTTGTATTTCTTGATTGGAGAAGTGTCTGTTCATATCTTCTGCCCATTTTTTGATGTGTTTGTCTGTTTCGTGTGGGTTGAGTTTGAGGAGTTCATTATAGATCCTGGATATCAACCTTTTGTCTGTACTGTCATTTGCAAATATCTTCTCCCATTCCGTGGGTTGCCTCTTTGTTTTTTTGACTGTTTCCTTTGCTGTGCAGAAGCTTTTGATTTTGATGAAGTCCCAGAAGTCTATTTTCGCTTTTGTTTCCTTTGCCTTTGGAGACGTATCTTGAAAGAAGTTGCTGTGGCTGATATCGAAGAGATTACTGCCTATGTTCTCCTCTAAGATTCTGATAGATTCCTGTCTCACGTTGAGGTCTTTTATCCATTTTGAGTTGATCTTTGTGTACGGTGTAAGAGAATGGTCGAGTTTCATTCTTCTACATATAGCTGTCCAGCTTTCCCAGCACCATTTATTGAAGAGACTGTCTTTTTTCCACTGTATATTTTTTCCTGTTTTGTCGAAGATTAATTGACCATAGAGTTGAGGGTCCATATCAGGGCTCTCTACTCTGTTCCACTGGTCTATGTGTCTGTTTTTATGCCAGTACCATGCTGTCTTGGTGATCACAGCTTTGTAATAAAGCTTGAAATCAGGTAAGGTGATGCCGCCAGCTTTATTTTTGTTTTTCAACGTTTCCTTAGCGATTCAGGGTCTCTTCTGATTCCATACAAATTTTTGGATTATTTGCTCCAGCTCTTTGAAGAATGCCGGTGGAATTTTGATCGGAATGGCATTAAAAGTATAGATTGCTCTAGGCAGTATAGACATTTTAACGATGTTTATTCTTCCGATCCAAGAGCATGGAATGGTCTTCCATCTTTTTGTGTCTTCTTCAATTTCTTTCATGAGTGTTCTATAGTTCCTCAAGTATAGATCCTTTACCTCTTTAGTTAGGTTTATTCCCAGGTATCTTATGGTTCTTGGTGCTATAGTAAATGGAATCGATTCTCTAATTTCCCTTTCTGTATTTTCCTTGTTAGTGTATAAGAAAGCCACTGATTTCTGCACATTGACTTTGTATCCTGCCACGCTGCTGAATTGCTGTATGAGTTCTAGTAGTTTGGGGGTGGAGTCTTTTGGGTTTTCCATATAAAGAATCATGTCATCTGCGAAGAGAGAGAGTTTGACTTCTTCATTACCAATTTGGATACCTTTTATTTCTCTCTGCTGTCTGATTGCTGTTGCTAGGACTTCTAATACTATGTTGAACAAGAGTGGTGAAAGTGGGCATCCTTGTCTTGTTCCTGATCTCAATGGGAAGGCTGCAAGCTTTTTCCCATTGAGGATGATATTTGCTGTGGGTCTTTCATAGATAGATTTGATGAGGTTCAGGAATGTTCCCTCTATCCCTATACTTTGAAGCGTTTTAATCAGGAACGGATGTTGGATTTTGTCAAATGCTTTTTCTGCATCAATTGAGAGGACCATGTGGTTCTTCTCTCTTCTCATATTAATTTGTTGTATCACATTGATTGATTTACGAATGTTGAACCATCCTTGTAGCCCAGGGATGAATCCCACCTGATCATGGTGGATAATCTTTTTAATGTGTTGTTGGATCCTGTTGGCTAGGATCTTGTTGAGAATCTTAGCATCCATATTCATCAGTGATATTGGTCTGAAATTCTCCTTTTTGGTATGGTCCTTGCCTGGTTTGGGGATCAGGGTAATGCTGGCTTCATAGAAAGAGTCTGGAAGTTTTCCTTCTGCTTCAATTTTTTGAAACAGCTTCAGGAGAATAGGTGTTATTTCTTCTTGGAAGGTTTGGTAGAATTCCCCAGGGAATCCGTCAGGTCCTGGGCTCTTGTTTTTTGGGAGATTTTTGATCACTGCTTCAATCTCGTTATTAGATATCGGTCTATTCAGGTTGTCGATTTCTTCCTGGTTCAATTTTGGTAGTTTATATTTTTCCAGGAAGGCATCCATTTCATCTAGGTTGCTAAGCTTATTGGCATATAACTGTTCGTAGTAACTTCTGATGATTGTTTCTACTTCCTTGGTGTTAGTTGTGATCTCTCCCCTTTCATTCATAATTTTATGAATTTGGGATTTCTCTCTTTTCTTTTGGATTAGTGTAGCCAGTGGCTTATCGATCTTATTGATTCTTTCAAAAAACCAGCTTCTAGTTTCATTGATACGTTCTACTGTATCTTTGGTTTCTCCCTCATTGATCTCAGCTCTAATCTTGATGATTTCCCTTCTTATGTGTGGAGTTGGTTTGATTTGTTGTTGATCCTCCAGTTCTTTAAGGTGTAGAGACAGCTGGTGTGTTCTGGATTTTTCAATTTTTTTGAGCAAGGCTTGGATGGCTATATATTTTCCCCTTAGGACCGCCTTTGCTGTATCCCATAGGTTTTGGACCGAAGTGTCTTCATTCTCATTGGTTTCCATGAATTGTTTCAGTTCTTCTTTGATCTCCTGGTTGATCCAAGCATTCTTAAGCAAGGTGGTCTTTAGCTTCCAGGTGTTTGAGTTCCTTCGGAACTTTTCCTTGTGATTGAGCTCCAGTTTCAAAGCATTGTGATCTGAGAATATGCAGGGAATAATCTCAGTCTTTTGGTATCGGCTGAGTCCTGATTTGTGACCCAGTATGTGGTCTATTCTGGAGAAGGTTCCGTGTGCACTTGAGAAGAATGAGTATTCTGCTGTTTTAGGGTGGAATGTTCTGTATATATCTATGAGGTCCATCTGGTCCAATGTGTCGTTCAATGCTCTTGTTTCTTTATTGATTTTCTGCTTCGATGATCTGTCTAATTCTGAAAGAGGCGTGTTAAGATCACCTACAATTAGTGTATTCATATCAATATGACTCTTTATCTTGATTAACAGTTTTCTTAAGTAATTGGCTGCTCCCATATTGGGAGCATAGATATTTACAATTGTTAGATCATCTTGGTGGATAGTCCCTTTAAGGATTATGTAGTGTCCTTCTGTATCTCTGACTACAGTCTTTAATTTGAAGTCTAATTTATCTGATATGAGAATCGCTACCCCAGCCTTCTTTTGAGTCCCATTGGCATGAAAGATGCTTCTCCACCCCTTCACTTTCAGTCTGCGTGTATCTTTAGGTTCAAAATGGGTCTCTTGTAGACAGCATATGGATGGGTCCTGTCGTTTTATCCAATCTGCAACCCTGTGCCGTTTTATGGGTGCATTTAGGCCATTCACATTGAGAGTGATTATTGATAGATACGTTTTTATTGACATCGAGTTACCTTTGAAGTCTTTCTTTCTGTAGACTGTCTCTATATTTCTGTTCAATGCTATTCTTGGGATTTTTCCTCTTTTATAGAACCCCCCTTAATATTTCCTGCAGTATCGGCTTGGTGGTTGCATAGTCTTTTAAGTCTTGCCGGTCTTGGAAACTCTTTATCTCTCCATCCATTTTGAATGTCAGTCTTGCTGGATAAAGTATTCTTGGCTGCATGTTCTTCTCATTTAGTGCCCTGAATATATCTTGCCAGCCTCTTCTGGCTTGCCAGGTCTCTGTGGACAGGTCTGACGTTATTCTGATGGGCTTCCCTCTGTAAGTAAGGAGCCTCTTTGCCCTGGCAGCTTTCAAGAGATTATACCTACAATTATAATTTCTCAATTTGACTATCAGGTGTCGTGATGTTTTTTTGGAGTGTATAATCTTGGGTGGAGACCGTTCAGCCTCTAGTACATGAACGCTGGTTTCATTCGCGAGATTCGGAAAGTTTTCATGAAGGACTTGTTCCACGACATCTTCTAGACTTCTTTCTTTCTCCTCCCCTTCAGGAATTCCAATAATTCTGACGTTGGAACGCTTCATGGCATCACTTATTTCCCTAATTCTGCTTTCGTGGGATCTAAGCTGTTTGTTCCAGGCTTCCTCCTGATCCTTTCTCTCTATCTGTTTGTCTTCCAGATCACTAATTCTATCTTCTGTCTCAGTTACCCTAGCTTTGAGAGAGTTTAGATTGGATTGGAACTCATTGAGAGCATTGTGGACCTCCTCCCTGGTAGCTTTAAGCTCCGCCCTAACATTGTGAACATCCTGTCTGGTCGCTTTCAGTTCGGCTCTAATCAATTCTGTTTGGTCATCCATGGCTTTCTCCAACCTAGCTATTGCCTGGATAATTGTTAGCCTGAATTCTCTTTCCGACATATTGTCTATGTTGATAGCCGTTAGCTCTGTTGCGGAAGGTCCATCCTCTGTATTTTTCTTCTGTTGGGCATTCCTCCTCCTAGTCATTTTGGTGGGAGAAGACTGAACAGATGTAGCTGGATGTATCAACTCTGGTGCAGTCAAGGTGCACCCTGGAACACTTCCTGATCTCCGTCTCAGAAGCCTCAGTCTGGGTGCAGAAGCTGAATAAATTCCCCCTTGGACGCTGGCAGTGCAGGTTCCAAGTTAAAGACCCTGGGGGCGCAGGATCTTTTGCTCGTCCCCAAAGCCAAGGCAGTGGCGGCTGTCTGGGAGCTCCTGACCGCCAGAGAGGTTCCAAGCAGCGATCGCACACTGAGATTTTGCCGCCGGCCGGGGCTGGGAGTGCCCGGCTTGCGCGCACCTCTTTTCAGAGGCGGCTGTGGGTCGGGCGCGCGTCTGGGGCACTGAGAACGGGGCGCTGGTCCGTAAGCCGCAGGCTGGGCTTTTGCGCGCCTCTGTCCGGGGAAGAGTTTCGCGGGCGCGCGGCTTAGACTTTGAAACAATGGCCCGGGTCAAGAAGCGCCCCAGGGCCTTAGAAACCCAGGAGAGCTGGAGCGACGTGCACGCGCATCTCAAGCTTTGTGGTAGGGCTAGCGCGCGTTCTGCAGACCGGCGCAGCTCCCATCCCCTCACAGGAGCCGGAACCCACGCGCTCTGGGGCTCGCTGGCGGCTTAGGGACCAGGAGCCGGTTTCTCTGCCGCACTCTCTCTGCCTCCGCGCCGGGGAGGCCGTCTGGGACCGGGGACTCAAGCCCCTGTCCCTAGCCGCCCCGATTCCCACAATTTGCCCCCGCGATCCTTTGCTCTTTTGGAGTGCTTTCAACCAGTCTCCGAGTTAATGCTGGTCCCCAGACGCAGGGCACTCTCGCTCGTATCGGGGTATTACTTTCCCACCGGTCGCCTCTGGTGGCTCCCTCCCCCTTTTGTTTATCTTCCGATATCAGTCCGCTGTTCCCATTCCGCTTTACCTGCTCACTGGCGTCTTCTGCCCCTGTAGAGATCCAGACGTGTATAATTCTGATCTCAGGCTGATTTCATGGGTGATCAGAGTTCTTTGGTAGGTAATCAGCTCACTTTGGGGTACCAGCTGAAAAGACGCCTCTTCCTAGTACCCCGCCATCTTGTCCCCCCTCCTAACTACCTCCTTTTCCTTCCCCTTCCTTTACACTAATCACAAACTGCCCTTACCCAAGGGTCTTAGTTGATAGAACCAGCTGATCAGTGTACCAGAGGCTGGTTAATCAACTCTCTTTGGTTTGGATCATGGCGGAAAGTGGGCAGTGGGAAGTATGTTTGCCTGAGTCTTCCCAGAGAGCCTCCCCTTCCTATTACACTCCTTGTTCATGAAAGGGACAAAAAGCCTGGCAAGTCCTAATTAATGCCTGTCATAAAGTAATAATTAAGATGCTATATGGAGTCATGACTCCTGTTTTAACTTTCCTAAAATATAAATGTAATTAGGAGAGACACTTTCCTCCATAGAGTGAGTCCAGCAGTCAAAACCAGCCGATTTCATTGCTCAGTTGTTTCCATCCCTGAACCAGTCAATGTTGAGCTTGTATCTTTCCTTTCTCAGGGCTGAGTCTCTAATCTTGCTTTGGTTAGATGTTAAGGAGAAAAATAAAGCATTTCCAAAATCCAAATAATGTTTTTAAAACCTCAGAATCCATCCATATAGAAACTTTTGGCTAATCTGTTATACAAGGTGTATACCTTGTAACCTACACATGTGCTGGCAGATTACTCTCAGAGACCCTAATCAGCTTGCCATGAGCATGTAACCATTCTTAAATGCACATGCATGGAGTTGGCTTATACATATGCTTTTAGGGGAACATTGCAGTGATCTGTATGTCTACAGTCTTATAACACATGAATATATACAGGAAAGCTTTTTCTTCATAAGCAATTGGGTTTCATTCACAGACCTCATGGAACAGTATAGGAATCATCTTGCAAATGTCAAAGGTTTGCCAAAATCTGTTAAGTGATTTTTTTTTTTTTTTTTTTTTTACTAAAAGACCAATTTCTGGGGCACGTGGGTGGCAACAGTCAGTTAAACATCTGACTCATCTGGCTCTTGGTTTCAGCTCAGGTCATGTGATTGGGCCCTACATCTGGCTCCATGCCCAGCACAGATTCTTTTCTCCCTTACGCTCTGCCCTTCCTGCTCATTCTTTCTCTCCTTCTGGCCCTTTTTCTCCTTTCTCTAATAAATAAATCTATAAATAGATTTATAATAAATAAATGAAAGACCAATTGCAGAGCATTTTTTTTTTAAGATTTTATTTATTTACTTGACAGAGAGAGATCGCAGGTAGGCAAAGAATGAGGAGGAAGCAGGCTCCCCGCAGAGCAGAAAGCCAGGTGCGGGGCTTGAACCCAGGGATCATGACCTAAGCCAAAGGCAGAGGCTTTAACCCACTGAGCCACCCAGGCACCCCTTGCAGAGCATTTTTAAAGCTGTAGTTTTATCCTTACCTGTTCCTTGGCGGTCTTTTTTTTAATGCATGTATTTATAAAATAAATTAATGTATATCATTATAGACAATTCATAAAACACAAAAAAGTAAAAAACAATATTTTCACAAAGAAAACTACCATTAACATTTTGATGTATTTTTGTAAATGTTTCTTTCCTATGTTAATATAATTAATCATTTTTGTTTTTATCACAAAATGAGAATGATCTTATGACATTTCCTAGAGAAATTTTCTGTTACCTGATTTATTCCCTCACAATGTATGTTTCGCTTGGGTGATACATTAGAAGAGTGAATAAAGTACATCTGCACAATTTAAAGAATAACTGTAAAGTAAATAATCTTGGTCACTAGTATCATTATCAAATATAGCCTGCAACACAGAAGCCCCTAATTGCATCCTGTCTTTCTCCCATAAAGGTAACCACTCTCCTGACTTTTGTGGTAACAACTTCCTGCCAATATACGTTATTTTTTCCTGTTTTTGAACTGTATGTAAGTGGAATCATCATGTATGCATTCTTTTCCAAATTGCTCCTTTTGCTCAGCTCTATCTCTATGAGATTCATTCTGGTCATTGGATCTAAATGTACTTACTTAATTTATCTTTAATACTACATAGTATTCCAATGAATGAGTTTGCCCTTATTTACATCTTCATCTTACTCTTAATGGGAATTTGGAATGATTCCAGCTTATGGCTATTATAATGATGTCGTGCATAATTTTGTCTCTTGGGGAATATGTGCAAATTCCTACTGTGAATATCTATGAATGGATTTGCTAAGGCATAGATATCTTAAATTTTACTAGATAATGCTGAACTATTTTCAGAATAGACCATGCCAATTGACATTTCCAGACAGCAGTGCCGCATTCTCACTAACATTTTCTATTTTCATATTTTAAAAAATATTTTGAGAAACTAATGGGTTTATAATTTTACGTCAGAATATTATTAACTAATAGTTCTCTAATTACTGAATTTGAACATGTTTCTACATCAAATTTATTAGTCACTTGGATTTTCTTTTTGTAATGTATATCTTTTAGGTCTTTTACCCATTTTTTTCCCATTGTGCTGACTATATGTTTCATACTGATTTGTAGGAGTTCTTTATATATTCTGAGTACTAGTTCCTTACCAGATATATGGGTCATAATGTAAGGCAAGTACTCTTTTCTTGGTGTTCTTTGATGAAGTGAATTTATTAATTTTAAAGAAGTATAACTAATTGATCTCTTCCTTTACAATTTGTGTTTTTAAAAGTCTATTTAAGAAAGGCTCCCTACTTTAAGGTCATAAAGATATCATCTATCTAAAAACGTTGTACTTTTTTCTTTTATATGAACTTTGATAGACCTAAGATTGTCAAGTATGAACTAGAGAAATAATTTCATTTCTTTTCTTAATGGATATTAACTTGCATCAGTGAAACTTACTAAGAGTTCATTCTTGCCTCTTGTCAATTCTGCTATGTAACAGATGTCTATATATGTGTAGGCCTAATATTAGGATCTTTATTTGAAACCTAATGTCAACATCTCTTTGCCTTTGGTTTTTACATGGGAAGGTATATGTTTTCTCTTAAATTCAATTTAATTTCTTTTTTTTTCTTCATTTGGGGAAACTTAAATCCCGAGTTTGCCATGGCCCCTGCCCTGCTCTTGTCAGGGGGAAAAAAAAATTGTGGCAAATTATCCTAAAACTGTTTTTGTAACACTTGTCTAGAAGTTACTAGGACAGGAACAGAGGCAATGGCAAAACAAAACCTTCATAAAATATTCCAATTATATTTTTGAACTAATCATTGGGCATATTGGTCCTTGGGTGGTCTCAGTTTCAGTGAACTGGTTTCCTTTTCTCAGTCTCCCATTGGCCTACACTCCCCTGGATTGGCTTCCTAAGGTGATGAATGGCCATGAGGATTTATTTGCTATCAGTTTGACAAAGGCATTGACCCACACATTGGACCTATGAGTAACATGTCCTCATACACATCCTTTTAATGATGTGTATGGTCCAACAGGTAAGTAGTTGGACTACTTCAAAGTTAAGATTCCTTGAACTCTTGGTTTTATATCTCAACTTTAAGGACCTTAAATACAAATATATAACAAAAAATAAAGGGTAAAACAGAGAACAGCTGATAGATGTGGTCTTAAGTTCATAATTCATATTATGAGATATAGGGAAATAATAAGAGATGATGAAAACTGGCCACTAGAATGAAAGTTCCTTCAGGGCATCTCAAATTCGCTGGTGCATTCCCAATGTCTAGAACAGTGTATGGCACATAACAGAGGCTTAGTTTTACAAAACATCTCCTTACTCTGTTTCCCAAACAGGAGTCTTCTGTTAGAAAAGATGTCTTCTGCAAAAGTCTAGTGTTTAGCAATTCAAAAGAGAGTAGTGTATTATCCCTTTTTTTTTTTTTCTACCTCCTGGGCATGCTTGATAAGAAAAGTAAAGGAAGTCTCAAAAGAGACTAGAATTGAATTCATTGCTTTTCATCCACTTCTTTTCTGAAGCTATGGCTTGCCTCCCTAAACCCAAAGACAGGTTATAAAGATAGCATCCCTGTGTCCTGCCTCTTGGAAGGAATTAACAATAATAATAAAGATAATGACGACAGAAACAATAGCTACTAGTACTTGCATAATGAAGACCATGTACCAGTGTAGTCTTAAACTCTTCACATGAAACATTTCACTTAATCCACAGAAATCCTATACAGTTGGCACCTTCATATCCTTCATTTTACAGATGATGGGGCAAGGCAAGGAAAAGTTAAATTAATTATCCTGGGCCATCCAGTTAGTAAGAGCAATCATAGAATTAATATGCTGATAGGTTGGTGCTAGAGTGTGTATTCTTAATCGCTATTCTGTGCTGCATTTAGACAAGCCAATTCCAGTTCACCCCCAATCCTCTGCATTACATTTACACAAACACATCGATATCTATGAGAATTGGGGAAGTGGGGCATATTTTATTTCCATTTTCTGGATTTTTATCTTATTTTTCTTAACTGAATTCAAGTTCTGTCACCTTGAGACGTTGGAGACACCATAGATCAAAAGGACATCATGTGTTGAATAGAACATAGCTTTCAAGAAGCACCATATGATCAGGAAAAGAGATTCAGGAACAAAGAATTGCATGCTAGGAAATCTGTGCTAGAGATGTGTACAGAGTACTTCAGGAATACAATGAAGGAATGTGATGTGGGTGAGAGAGAGGGGGACGTGATGTCAGACAAGTTTTGCAGAGAGTGTTTTGAAGGATGAATAGGAGTTTGATATGTGAGAAAGTAGGATACTGGTGTCAATGCAAAGGTGCCAAGCCCAGGGAGAGGCTGGCATGCTGGTTGAGAGTTGGCAGAAGGTGTAGTAAAGGAGTGATCCAAGACAAAAGAACAAGTTGGAAGATTCAGGGTTCATGAAAAATCAACAAATTGGAGTTCTGCAGTGTGTAAAGTCAGATATCAAGGTCCAGACAATCCTCCATTTTCCAAATGAGTCACCATAACTGATGAAGGTCAACAAAGCAGAGGAAGGAAAGGTTAAGCAGCTTGTCCTGAGTCACCCAGCTAGTAAGACTTCATGTAATTAAAATCATTTTGGTGGGAAATAGATAAGGCATTTGGAGAGATAGCAGATTCTTTGTGAGGTATTTTTCTGATACATAGAGGACCACAGTATTTTCTTCCCTAAAAGTAGAGTGAGTAAGGAGGATGTCTTCACAGGATTAGAATTATCTTCAACTAGATGCCTTGCACCTATTTCTTATTCCTTTTCTTATTACTGATTTATGTGTCTGTATGTAAAAATTTCTTTTAATTAACTAATTGCACTGACATATATTTGCAAGTGTTTCCTTTAATATACACCTACCCTTTTCTGTGATTCAAATAACTACATTCAATTCTCCTAATTTTTCATAATGTTCTCAATTATCATAGCAAAATAACTCAATTCTGGGAAAATACACCAATAACTATCTTGAATTGCAGAAACAATAAAATTAAGAGAGTTTTAACTGAACAATTTGAGTTTTTTAATTGAAATATTTGTTCACAAAAGCCCATGATGTCACCACTAATGGCTAATTTATTTGTTTGTCTGACTCATAATAAATATGGGAGAATTGTCTTAATAAAGATGAATTGCTTTTAATAAAGACTAAAATCCCTTTAATTTAGTTAAACAGAAGTCACTGTATTGGCAGTTTTTTGGGAAGAAATGCAGGAGTTGGTTCTCTCAGAAGTTCCATGCCAGATTTTAACACTTTGCATGAGAAATCAGAAGGGCATTGTTAACATGCTCTATTTCATTTGGAACAGTTTTAACTTTTGGTAGTCAGCTAAATAAATGAATTGACTGCTTTTAACCTGGGACAATGCCATGCTGTACCAGGATATGCCACTGGCTAAGTTGTTACTTTTTCTGTTGGTGTTAGAAGAAGTTGGTGAAAAACTTCAGCGTAAATATCAATTTTCTGTGTTTAACTATATTTTTATTCTTTTATTTGAGTTGAATTTAATTAACATATGCTATAGTACTAGTTTCAGAGGTAGAATTTAGTGGTTATCATCTAACAGACTTATAGACTAAGGCCCCATCTCTGCTATTTCACATGGAATATAGTCCTAAGCAACCATCATCTCTTCCCTTTGCCATTGAGCTTTCTCCACAGTCTCTTCTCAACATATGGCCATACCACACCTCTGCTCAGAGCTCTGCAATGGCTCCCACCTCACTCAAAATAACTGCCTACTCCTTGCAATGGCCTACATGACTCTCAGCTCTCAAGTCCTGCTGCCTCTTCTTGACACTGTGCCTCAAATTCTGGCCTCCTTGCTGTTCCTCACACGTATCAGAGAGATTCCTGCTTTGGGGCCCTGGTCCTAGATGTTTTCACAGCATGAAGCCTTCTATTCCCAGATATCCACTGAGGTAACTCTCACACCCTTAAAGTCTCTGTTCATAGATCACATTTTGACTACATCATTCACCTGGGCACCATATTTAAGAAATCAACATTTTACCCTTCCAGTAGCTTCCCTAATCCCCTTAGCCAGCTCTACTTCTTCCTTTCCCATAGCATTTTTCACCCTCACACACAGTATACACATTACCTATTAAGTATGTCTATTATTTTAGTTGGCCTCCCAACTCCTCACTAGAATGCTGAACTCCATGGGGTCAGAAGTCTTTGCTTTTTTGTTCATTGATGTATTTTAGTCTTATAGAATGGCATCTGGTACATTTGGTTCAGTAAATACTTGCTATGTAAATGAGTGAATGGATTAATAAATACATTAATTAATCAGTTTTTCCTCAACCCCTCATATTTTTTACACTGTCTGACAAATAGCAATTTTTTTTTCCCTACACCTTGCAAATGATTCTGGTAATAGTGGTCTGGGCCGCAGACTATGGCCAGCAACTGGACTTTAATTTGATACTTCAGTAAGGAGGAAATTTTCTTTAATGATTTATTCTCTTTAGTTTGTCAGTACAAATACTCAGTTTCAAGTTGTATCTGAGAACTTACAGGCCAACAAATGCTCGGGAATGGAGAGCATGCATCACTTATAGCTACAGCGATTTTCTATCTCTGACTCATCTGAAAAAGCCTTAATTGAGTATTTATTCTTATGCTGCAAGATCCAAAAAATCTTAACTGCCATTAAGCTGTCTACAGAAGCAAAACGAAATGGAGAATTAAGGCAATTATCAGGATGATATGAACCATAGAAAACATGTTTGCCTCAATCTGGATGTTTCTGGAGAACTTATTTTTGACCTAAATTATCTGAGTAACCCCCCCCCCTTCAGTTTCCATTTCATTTTGCACAGATAGATAGTAATTTAGTGTGGAAAGGGAAGAGCCCATAATATAGGGAATCAGTGAGAGAAGAAATTCATCATCCAGGGAATATTTGGCTGTATCTTCTCTTTTCACTAAACTTTGTTCCCAGAGGAAATAGAAAAAATACAGACTTAATAAGGAATTTTTGAAAATTAATAACTGATTTACCGAAGATAGTCTTTGACACCTGCCTACATTTTGTTCTTAACTAAAACAACTCTCCTCAGTTTGGATTTCTTTTTTTTTTTAAGATTTTATTTATTTATTTGACAGAGAGAGATGACAAGCAGGCAGAGAGGCAGGCACAGAGAGAGGAGGAAGCAGGCTCCCCGCCGAGCAGAGAGCCTGATGCGGGGCTCGATCCCAGGACTCTGAGATCATGACCCGAGCTGAAGGCAGTGGCCCAACCCACTGAGCCACCCAGGTGCCCCAGTTTGGATTTCTTTTAGCTCCCGTTTAGGCTTTAACTTTAGATCCATCTTTAAAAAGCCAGTGAGTAAATAAAACAGGATATTGACATTCATACATGCATTCCGATGCATATGCAGACATGATTGGCAGAGGTGTGGGTTGTTTCTGGTTTACGTGACAGCCAGCTCTCTAATGTATGTCTAGCGTGTGATAATGAGGAATTTGCGGTTGTGTCCGTCTGCTGCTCTTGTGCGCTTTATTACTTGTTTTGTCAGGTCAATTTTATTTGTTTGATATCTTCACTCTCTTTCCCTAAAGATGTATTTCCCAATAAGACAATTTTTTAACTTTAGAATTTGATATTCAAACTACCCACCTGTCCCCCCCACACACCAGCTTCAATGGTGAGCAGAGGATGCCTGGTTTAAAAAAAACAAAACAAAACAAAAACAAAACAAAAAAACTGCACCTGCTGAGAAATAGGGCCCTTTCTGGCCCAACCCACCTGCTTTAACTAACACATGAGCATCTCAGTGGAGCCAATGACCAAATTCCACAAGGGGCTCAGCAGATGCTTCTCAATTATTCATTGACCTCAAATGCTATCCCTTGTCTGCTGTTTGGCTGTCGATTCATTGGAAAAAAAGTTAAAATCAACCAGGGAGATGATAAATTTTCAGGATATGATACAAATATACATAGAAGTTAAGTCCATTTGAGGTAGCATAGGAAGAAATGTTACTGAAATGCAAAAATATTCCTTCCTCATGTCTATCTCAGCAATCCAGAGCTCAGCTGTTTGTTTGTTTGATTTTCTTTTTTCAGTTTGGTTTTAAAGTCCCCCCGATTTCATCCTAATCTATATTCTGGTCATCTCTCATACCCCTCCTCATCATGAGCTTTCTTCCTATTTTATTTATTTTTACTCTTTATTGTCTCCACCATTATCGAGATATAGGTGACATATAACATTGTGTAAGTTTAAGGTACACAGCCTACTGATTTGATGTACTTATATATTGCAAAATGATTACCACCACAGCATTAGCTAACACCTCCATCACAACATACAATTACCTCTTTTGTGTGGTGAAAACACTTAAGATCTCTCTTGGCAACTTCCAAGTATATAATACAGTATCCTTAACTCTAAGCCCTGTGCTGTATATTAGATCACAGGACTTACTCATCTTATAACTGGAAGTTTGTATTTTTTGACCACCATCAGTAACACAACAGATATTTGTATATTGATTTTGTATCCTGCAAGTTTACTGAATTTGTTGATTAGATCTACATGTTTTATGTTTTTGATGTTACGATTTCCATCTTTTTACTTTGTGAATCCATTAACAAATTGCTATAGTTATTTTTAATGCTTTTGTCTCTTAACCTTCATACTAGACTTATAAGTGATATATCCACCATCATTACAATATTAGAGTATTCCGAATTTAACTATATATTTACATGTACCAGTAATTTTTTTTATACTTCTGTATGTTTTCTTGTTACTAATTAGCATTCTTTCATTTCAGTTTGAAGAACTTCACTTAAGTTTTTTTTTAAGACCAGTCTAGTGGTAATGAGTTTTATCTTGGAAAAACTCTTTATCTCTCCTTCAGTTCTATAGGCCAAAACTTTGCAGGGTAGAGTATTCTTGGTTGGCAGTTTTTTTGTTTGTTTTGTTTTTTGTTTTTCTTTCAGTCTTTTGAATATATTGTATCACTCCTTTTGGCCTCCAAAGTTTCTGCTGAAAAATTTGCTGATAATCTTATGGGTGTTTCTTTGTACCTAACAGGTTGTTTTTCTCTTGCTGAGTTTAAGGCTCTCTTTTAGCCTTTATCTTTTGATGGTTTAATGTTAATGTGTCTCAGTACAGGTATCTTTGGCTTCTTGTTTTATAATCCTTAGGTTTGCTGGATTTTGATACCTGTTTCTTTACCCAGATTAGGACAGGTTTCAGACAGAATTTCTTTGAATAAGCTTTCTACCCTGTTATCTCTTTTCCTTTTGTGGACCTTTATGAGTGTATATTGGTCTACTTCTTCTCATTAGTTCCTTCATCTATCTTCACTCTTTTTATTCTTTTTTTTTTTTCTTGTTGCTCATCTGATAGATGAATTTCTTTGCCTGCCTATTAGTTTGCTGATCCTTTCTTCTGCTTGGTCTAGTCTGCTGTTGAAACCCTCTAAGTCAAACTTTTCAGTTCAATTTTTATATTCTTCTGCTATGTCATTTCTGTTTGGTACTTTCTGTTTTTTACTTTTTAAAAGATTTTACTTATTTATTTGACAGACAGAGATCACAAGTAGGCAGAGAGGCAGGTGGGGGAGTGTGGAAGCAGGATCCCTGCTGAACAGAGAGCCCAATGAGGGGCTCAATCCCAGGACCCTGAGATCATGATCTGAGCCAAAGTCAGAGGCTTTAACCCACTGAGCCACCCAGGCACCCCTGTTTGGTATTTTTTTAAAATATTTGCTCTCTCTTTGTTGAAATTCTCACTTTGTTCATATATTGTACCCCTTACCTCCTAAACATCTTTATGATGATCATTTTAAATCTATCTCTCAGGTAAATCACTTAAATCTATTTAATTAAAATTTGCTTTCTGTAGTTTTATCTTATTATTTTGCCTGAAACATATTCTTTTGTTTCTTGTCCTTGAATCTTTGTATTGGTTTCTGTCTATCAGATAAAACTGTCATCTCTCCCAGTCTTCACAGAGTGATCTTATGTTGGAGATGAAGCTCATTGATCAGTCCAGCCTGTGCTCCTGGTTGTCTTCTAAGCTTTTATGATTGTTCAAGCCATGTTTTTTGTTCTTAGTCACTCCCATTTGTTGAGGGTATGTCAAAACCCATCAATGTTCCTGGAGTGGGGGGCATATTCAGCACCTAGATAAAAGCTGGTTGTAAGTTGGATCTTCAGACAATAGCTGTGAAAGTATGTAGTTAAAACCCTTCCAGATAATAACTGGAAGATAGGCATTTTTGTTTGTCCTTCTGCACTGATCCCAAGTATATAGCCATGGGGGTGCAGGTGCTTCTAAGCTTATTAAAATATTCTTTGTTTTTACAATCCTGTATTACTACTGAATGCAAGCCTCTTTGGCTACCAGAGCCTCATAATCTTTCAGATAACAGCCACAAAAACAGGGGCACTAGCTATGTGTATAAACTCCTTCCACAGAGATGCTGGCGACTTGAAGCAGGCTAGAGGGAGACAGCAAGGGAGACACAGGCTTCCCTGGTCTCCAGAGAAGATGGCAGTCAGTCTCTAGGTGTGTTCTAAATTAGAAGTCTGACCATCAGGCAACAGCTTTTGAAGTATGCAAATATACTCCTTTTAAGGAGACAGGTGTTTTTGTTCCCTCTATGCTAAACCATGATGGTAGAAGAATGCTTTTTTGTTTGAGATAGTACAGTGAGATTCATGAATGGAAGCCCCGTTGGGTATCAGAGCCA
Source organism: Neogale vison (assembly GCF_020171115.1). Lineage (NCBI taxonomy): Eukaryota > Metazoa > Chordata > Mammalia > Carnivora > Mustelidae > Neogale > Neogale vison. The sequence continues at coordinate 40,929,632 of NC_058098.1, forward strand.
GGCATTCTGGGGACATGTTCTTTGGGCAGCAGTTGCAAAAGCTAGGGAGCAGACATATATACAACCTCTTTCCAGGTGATACCGGCAATTTGGTGCAAGCAGGAAGGAGAGGGGAGAGGTGGTATCCTCTGGATATGTGTTAAATCAGGCAGCATCTTCTAACATATGAAAATACACCCAACCTTTCAGAATAAGACAGGGAAGATTTTGGGTAGATTTTGCCTGTTCCCTCCCTCTGTTGAGCCCTGGAGTAATAGCTGCAATGAATTTCCAAGTCCTTTAATGACTCTTTCTTTGTTATCATCTCATGGGTCTCATGCGTGTAAAGCCTGTTGGCTTTCAAAGCAAGGTGTTTGGAGGACCCCTCAGATAGGAATCTTAAAAGCTGGCTCACTAGACTTGGGGTCTAAACCCTTCACTTTTCAGGGAGAATCTGAGAGTTGGCTGTTCCCTCCTGATTGAATAGCACTATGCCAGGAGTGGGGTTTATGATGAGTACGTCTCAGCCTTTCCTAACCATTTCACTTTGGGCATTTTCTCATTTGCCTGATGTGAAGGAGTCACCCAGCTACTTCCTGAATTTCTTTTAGAGAGAATTCTTCCATGTACACACGCTCGTTCTCTGTGTCCATGGGAGGAAGGGAGTTCAGGAACCCCCTATGTTATCATCTTTAAAACTGCTCTTGAAGGGTTCTCAATTTTGACACTTCTATTAACATTGACTACTTTAATTTCTAATCAGTGAAACATCCTTGACCTTTCCTATCTCCAGACATCTGTACATAGTCTTTCCTCTGCTTGGAATGGCCCTACCTGCATTTCTGTTTAAGCGAATCTATTCACACTTCATGGTTCAGCTCAAAACCAATCCCAATAAAGTGTTTCTTTTTAGCATGCTAATTTTGTTTCCATCTCTGAACTCACATAGTATAGCTGCTTTATTCCGTTTCCCCTCCTTCCTTATTCTTCTGTGTCCCATTTTCTCGTTCATTCTATATTTTTAATTATTTTAGTTATGAAATACCACACAAAATAATATCACATACATGGAGAAATGTCAAATCTACACTTTGACAATTAGTTCTAAAATGAATTCATGTGTAATAATTCTCAAAGAATTATAATATTGCCAAGACCCAAGAACCTCCCATGTGTTCTGTCCAGTTGACAGCCCCCTTTCTCTCTAACAGAGCTAGCCCCATTCCCTTTATAGTTTTACTGTAATAATGAATCCCTGAGCAATAAAATTTCTTTTTTATCTCTTTTTGAATTTTATATAATTTTTAATTTTGCACTTTTTCTCTTTCTATAAAAAAGAATAAACTACATAATAAACATCCTAAAACACATTCTAAAGCGCAATAGTTTATTTTGGGTCTTTTTCTCCCACAATATTATAGTATTTAGCATATAATTGATAGCTATTATATTATTTTTCTTATGTCTTATGGCATCTGTAGGTACTCCTGAACTGTTAATTAACTTTTGAATTAATAACCTATCTGTTTTAACATCTTGCTTCCTTGAGGGCAATGGTGCTCTTAAATTGTTTGTAAAATCCCCATATTACCTAGCATAGAATAGGTGCTTATTAATTTTTTCATTTTATTCAGTGCTATTGCTTTGCTATGAAATGATAGAAAACTTAATATTGAATGATCCCATACAAGGAGTCTTGCTGAATCACTCACTATGACAATAGCCTTTTCTATTTTCTTCATAGCCCTTGTTACTAGTTGAAATTATATTGTTTTATTATTTAATTGTTTATTTTCTGTGTTATCTCAAGTAGAATATGAGCTTCTATCCCTAAAGTTTAGGACATTAACTGTCAAAATATAGGTACTTAATGAATATTTGTTGAATTACAAAAACAAATGAATTATTATAGGAATTAAGGAATTAGAGCTTTTTATGACATTGATGTTTTATTAATGTCTGTCATCTTTAGAACTCTATTCATTTCTCAACTCCTGTATTTCAGGAAGACATTTATTCTGAACTTGGTTAATTCTTTCCCTTCTTGAGAACATAAACTTTCTCTGAAGGCCAGAGTTTGCTCTGGAGAGGAAATAAGATCAGCTGTTACTTTTGACACAGGTTTAAAATGTTCTTTCTACAAAATGAGGGATGATTACATCTAGGGCATTTTTATTAAACTCAAGCAATAACGTGATTAAGGTACTAATGTTTTCCCACAGTAAAGTAAGGTTTTTATTACTTTGTCATAATATATAGTATATTCATATTTGAAAGAGTTGGGAAAATAACACTGGGTAGCTAGGAAGTAGGCTCTGAACTCTTCAAGGCTATAAACCATTTGATTTTTGAAAGGTAACATGGTTATTATTTTCAAGGTTTTAGGAATTTTGTTAAATTAAAACTGTGATTTTGAGGACAAAATGAGAAATACTTGTGTCTAGTTTTTTACCTCTTGTGTTACTTTTATTATCTTCTCAATGTGTCCTAATGCTGTTCTTAGGAATTCCCCGTTTGGCAGGTAGTTATAGTCCTTAAGCATGAATGTCTAAGAAGTGATGAAAAACTGTGTTTTTGGAGACTCCACATAAGGAACAAAATACCCTATGGAAGCATCTTATTTCTTTGTCTCAAAATTCTTTCCAGATATTTTGAAAGCCTGTGCATGAGAAAGGGGTCGTGTTATATATACATGGGGCAGGGGTGGAATTGCAACCCATTTTATCTAGGTAGTCTCTTGTCTTTGTGTTGTGTGTTTATGTGAGAGTTTTCTTCCAATCGGTGTACATCTAACGTGCTGTGGAAACAGCATATCATACCAATATGCACATCTTCCATTTCCATTCCTCTCCACTCTGCATCAGAAAAGCTGAAGTCACATTAAGGTCTCATGAGTTTGCATGGTCTTGGAGCTCAGGATGTGATTTTTAACTTGGGGGTAATTATTCAGTTCAAGATTTCTCATAGTTGGTTATAAACAACCAAGGGATATAGAAATATTTAATATTTACATTAACACTCTACAGTTTATATAGATCTTTGCAAAATATCTTCTCTTCAGAAGAACTCTTAACCTTGTTGATGTCCAGGGTGACAGACCTTCCTTCACAGAATTGTAAGAATGCACTGCTTCCCAAGCAGGTATGGACTAGATACTAAAGTTTTGAGAAGTGAAGATTTCCTTCTTACAAAAAGCCTGGCTATACCTCATCTCTATTATTAAGCACTTTCTTCTCTATAAGACATCTTTCTGAAGGATGACTCCAAAACAGTAGATTATAGAGCTATGGAGTACTTTTAACCCAATGAAAATATACCATGGTACAAGGATTCCTTTCAATTACTTGACCACAGCTGTTTCAGTAATTTTTTAAATGTTTTTGGAATTGATGGGGATAAAAGTTAAGTCTATAGTGTTGTCCCTGTGATCCGTTTGAGAAAAACAAAAACAAAAAAATGCTGCTGTCAAGACAAATGTGCTTCCCTTTTGCTATGATTTCTCTTGAGGCAGCAATGGCCGAAGGATCACATCAGCCACAGCCACAACACCCACCCCTCCATATACACTTGTAATTCTTTTCCAGTGTGCGTAGCTCAGTTACACATCCTACCAGTCTTACCAACTTCTCTATCAAAGAGTATGACTTTGAAGGTGGGAGAAGTGCTGAGTGATGCAAAGTGTTCTTCTTCATTGCATGGTTCCCTCTGGAATGAGCAGTCTTTGCTTCTGAGCTAAAACGAACTGTCATTAATTGTCATTAAACGCATTAATTGCATTCAACCTTATAGCTACCCCACTGCGGTGGGTATTCCATTTTGCCTGGCTCTCATGTGTATGTTTTGTTCTAGGCCTTAGGAAGCTCATCTCATCCACAGTATTTCAGCAAAACCATGTTTCTCTCACAATTGTTCCTATTTATAGTGTTCGTGTTGTATCCTCGCAATGTGTTGAGCCAACCTTTAATGTGGGAGGATGAGCAATGGGAGTAAGATGGATGAGGGTGTATGCGATTCTTTGTGTTTGTATATGTTTATTCTTACACATACATTCTTTATAGACGGGGAATAAATTAAACATTTGCAAAGCAAGTGAAATTGACCATGTGTGGATCGTGAAGCATTTCCTGGGGGATGACAAGAGTTTACAAAGACTGTGGAATAAGAAAAAACCTCCTTGTACCTAAGAACTTGAATTTAAAATTTTTAAAGTAGGAGGGCACTTGGATGGCTCCATCAGTTAAGCCTTAGCTCAGGTCATAATCTCCGGGTCCTAGGATTGAGTCTGCATCAGGCTCCCTGCTCGGTGAGGAGTCAGTCTGCTTCTCCGTTCTCTCTCTCCCTCTGCTCTCTCTCTCACTCACTCTCTATCTCAAATAAATAAATAAAATATTTTTAAAAAATAAGTAAAGATAAAATTTCTAAAGTGAAAATTGACAAATCCACAATCATTGTGGGCTTAGTATCTCTCTCCCAAAATATGATCAAGCAGATAGAAATGTATAAGATATGAATGACTTAATAATTGTTATTTAACATATGGAAAGAATGGCATATATATCAAATTATTATACCTGGATATAATTTATAATTGATGTTTAAATATAAAATGTTACTTATCAAAAAGTGAAATAATTGGCCATATGTTTTTCTCTACATGACTCTCAACTAAAGTTAGTTTTTTATTTTTCTTTTGTTTTTCTTTTTACATGTAGCCAAAAGTCATAGTCTCTTCAGAAAAAAAAAAAAATTAAAAACTTGGTTCATTAGCGTTTTGTAAGCAACTTAATCTATTCTGAGTAGAAATAATGTGTTCAATCTCTTTTTTTTTAAGCACTGTTTAAATAGAACTCAGTAGACATGTGGATGCATCAAGCATTATGTATACACTAAAGAATTGGTTTTCAAAGTTAGCCTACATTAGAATCACCTGGAGGGTTTCCTCAAACAAGACTGTTAGCCCAACCCCAGAGTTTCTGATATAATAGGACAGAGAAGGAATCAGGAATTCGCTTGTCTAACAAGTTACCATGGGATGCTGATGCAGTGGTTGGGGACCACACTTTAGAGACCACTGAACTAGAGCACAACAAAACAGCTGTTTATGAAACGTAATGCAGTGACTCAAAGCTTCTTAGCCATTATATGTTTATATATTTAAATTAAATCTTTCAGATTATCGACATTTGAAGAATCTTTCCCAGAAATGGAAGTCCATGTAAAATGTAAAGATGGCATATATCAATTGGCTAAGTAAGAGCATTAGCAACATTATAGGTTATTCCTCCCAGTTTTACTTTTTTAAAAGATTTTATTTATTTATTTATTTGAGAGAGAGTGAGTATAAGCAGGGGGAGGGTCAGAGGAATAAGCAGACTCCCTGCTAAATAAGAAGCCCAATGTGGGGCTCAATCCCAGGACCCTGGGATCATGACCTGACCAAAGCACAAACACTTAACTGACTGAGCTATCCAGGTGCCCCTAAATATTTTATTTTTAAGTAATCTGTACACCCAATGTAGGGGCTCAAACTTACAACCCAAACATTTGAGTTTGCTTTAGCTCAGATCAAGAGTCACATGTTCTACCCCAGAGATCAAGAGTCATATGCTCTACTGACTAAACAAGCCAGACACCTCATAATTTTACTTTTTCCTTTTTCACCTTTATTTTTATTATGTTCAGTTAACCAGCATATAGTACATCATAAGTTTTTGATATAGTGTTCAATGATTCATTAGTTGCATATAACAACCAGTGCTCATCACCACATGTGCCCTCCTTAATACTCTTCCCCCCTCCTTTCTACAACCCTCAGTTTGTTTCCAGGACTCTAGAGTGTCTCATATGTTTGTCTCCCTCTCTGATTTCTTCCCATTCAGTTTTCCCTCCCTTCCCCTATGGTCCTTCACACTATTCCTTATGTACTGCTTACCAAAGAAACCATCTAATTGTTTTACTCTGTTTGATCTATTTCACTTAGAATAATCCCCTCCAGTTCCATCCACATCAATGAAAATGGTGGATATTCATCCTTTCCTATAGCTGACTTTTTTTACCTTTTACTTCCATTTTCTAATCCTTGAGCCTCACGGTTTGGCACACCTTAAGTGGTTGGATAAGGCATCTCTAGGAAACTAGCTAGGCTCTGATAAAATCTTAATCGGTGTCTCTAAAGCATGTGAGTATATAGCTGTCAAGTCATAAGACTTTCCCATAATACCTTTGACGTAACAACAGTCCTAAGTGTAGCACAAAGCTATGCTTTAAACTGGAACAACAACCTCAAATCTGACAGGGAGGATAATTTTGTTATTGAAGAGAACAATGAGAACATTGCAGTGTAGAGGGGTGGTTGGTCCAATAGCTACCAAAATTTCAGAGTATGCTAAACTTTCCCTGTGACCTAAAATCCATTGCGCTTATACCACAGTATGTTCTACCTCCTGATTCCTCTGTAAAGGATTCAAAAATCTCCCAAGCAAATTTAGTTCTTTTCCTATATTTTTCTCATACATACTTTCACAAATAACATAGAACAACATTGTACAGTGCCCATTGGCATATCCGTTTCCCATTCTATTAGAAGGACCTTGAGGGCACAGACACATTACTTTTGTCTTTAATTACCATACACCCAACATTGTGCCCAAGATAAATACTTGTGAAAGGAAAGCCCTTCAAAACCAAGGATGGCTCCTTGGTCATCATTGAATTGAGCACATCATTCCAACACCTGAGTGCACAATGCATCTGTATTTGTGAAATTTACTGAAAGGGCACACCAGGAGACTAGCCCCAACACCTCCCAATATTAGATTTGTGGGGAAAAAAATAAATAAATCCCTAAAGTAGATTCCTGGTTAAACCCACTCTGAACAGACCAATAAGACCCACTACTCTTGATCCAATACAGAAGAGATGGGAGCTGGGACTACAAGGAGCTGTCCTTGCAGTGCCACCACTGTCCCATTGTCAACGTCTCTGCGCACCATCTCTGCCCCCAGTCAGAGCATTTTGTGTTGTTGTTCCTTGTTACCCGTTAGCCCCACAGCCCGTGTTGGTGCCATGGGATGCAAATTGCCAGCCCCAACACAAACCCCGTCTCTGAAGAGGCACTTGGTTGGCAGAGTGAAAACACAGAGTAACGAGAGATGCCATCTGCATTTCCTACTACATAGCTCAATTAGTTGATTGATTTGTAACACTTTAAAAAACATTTTCTAGGCAAAGCAAATTAGGAGAGTGTTTTATAATGTATTCAGTTTAATTAAAACTGCACTAAGTGGAGTACTTTGCTTCTTGGTTTCAGAAAAAAATATTGTAAGGAAATCACATACCATATTGATTTTCACTGCCCCCCACCAAACAGGAGTAAAATAACATTGCTAAAGGTTGCATCATCTAGAGCTGCACAAGTGTGCCTCTTTAAGAGGTTTTCCATAATTAGAAAGTAGAATATTGAGTGGCAAGGGAAGACATTAGGGTACACCCTTGCAAACTGGGGGTAGGTGGAAGGGGAAGCTAGTAGTATGCTCTAAATTTGAATAACCAACAACACCTGCTCCTTGTGCACAAAAATGCTTTTATTGTCAGAAGGGGAAAAGAAAATCTGCCATGTTCCAGATCAAGTCAAAGACTTAATTGAACAAACTGGAAAAGTTGAACATAGATGCCCATCTTTACTAATAAGGTGAAGCAGAAACAACGTCCCAATACGAGACTTTCCCAAGTTTGGATAAATTAGATGTTACTCCAACTCCCCTACTCACATCTCAGATTGTCCCTACCAGACGGCTTTCTCTGCCTTCCTGTTGCCTGTCACATCACCAAATGTAAGAGGGCTTCCAAATTGTTAGTCATCTGATTAAACCCTCAAATTATTGGAGACATTTGCATGGGTAATTATGATTTATTTAAAAGCACTTTGTTTGCATTGCTCTTGTCTCAGTTTCTTTAAAGCCAATTACTGGGAAATTGATTGGATTGTTTTGATTTTTGAGATCATTTGGAACTTCAGAACACATCCCTTTGCATAATTTTTTGAAAGTAAAACCAAAACAAAACAATGAAAGGAACAGCCTATGGAATTTCTGTCTTTCACGTCTTCAGAACTTCTGCAGTATGCTAGTAAGTCGTGAAAGTAGTAGGAACAGTCATAGTTACTCTTCAGTACCACGAAGACCAAATTGGACAAGTTGAACCAACTGTTTCAGTTCCATCTCATTTGATTGAATCAGTAATATTTAAATAGGGCAGAGTTTCTTCTGGTTCTGTTGGACTTCTGTTGGGCTTCAGCATCCTCTGGGTATTCTGAAGATACCCAGAGGATGCTGGCAATGATGCTGTCCCATATCATAGAATATTCCTTTTCTTATCACTATTGTTTTATGATACTTCGTTACCGAAATTACCTTAGAAAGATCAAAAACTGACCAGTGATATGAAATATATCATCAACTCTAGGTAATACCCCTTTAATGAGGCCTGACTTCTCATCTCTAGCCCTTCCCAACCTACACATACAAAGCACTGCCTTGGGCTTGTCCATTTACTTTTTATAAGCAATGGCATAAATTAAGCAGAAGGAACGATTACTACCCATTTCTTAGGATAGCCTGTTGCTTAGAAAATATTGTGAACAAATACGTGTTGGGTATTAATTTCTTAAGATTAATAATATTCTAGCTCACCTCCAAGTGTATGCCATGGGGAAGTACCCCAAAAAAGGCATTTCAGACTAACACATCCATGTGGTTCTATTTTTAAGACTCTAGTCTTCCTACCTTTCCAAAAACAAAGATGCTAAAAGATACCTCTGTGGGAACCCACTGATTCCATCAAGTGTGGTTTCATCAAATACATAATGACTCTGAGCCAAAAAAGAAGAAAGACAATCTAGTATTTCTGATTTTAAATATTACTAATGGGACTGGAAGTAAAAATAATTGCTATTTAATTACAGAAATGTGTACTCCGACGCACAAATGCCTTGATAGAGGATAATGACATTGGACACTGAAAATGTTCTGTGGCTGCTGGGAACATTTGACAATAATTTACATGTTTAATTGAGTTGCTGTGAAAGGCTCATTGCGCAATTACATGTTCACTTAGGTGCTCAAATAGATACTGAAAATACCTATGTTTCACTTGTACCTATTGCCCAAATGGCTACTGCAAAAAATGTTGCCATTTACTTATGTGGGGGACTATACATATGATTGCACTTTACTGTGCGTTTAAAATGCCTTCTGCCCTTAGGTTTGATGGCTCAGTCTTGCTCTGAGCAACGCTGCAATGCAGACTATTTATGGAACAATATTGCCCTCTGGCAGTGAGGCAGCCATTGGTTTTAATAACTGTTTTATGTCATTTTGACAGCTTTTAAACTAGTCACACCCAGCAGTTTAGGCCAGAAGGGAAACATCAACGAATGCCGGCAGGAGTTTTGTATTACAAAACCTATATGTGCATTTATATTAGGAAAACGCTACGATTCTTGCCTTAAAGAAAAGCTTCATCCCCAAGAGGCCTACTGAGTTTTTGCCAAGTAAAGCTTAGAGAAGTGCAAATAATTGTGATGATATTGTGCTCAAAATACAAGCAGAGACCAGAACCGCTCTCCCTTTCTGAGACTCGTGAGCTGACACGAGACAAAGTCTGGAAGCCCATGGCAGAGCTTCCTCCCATTGTGCATTTTGGAAATGTTCATGGGATCAACAAAGAACCGCCGGGTCCTATCTGATCTTTTGAAATGAATCACCTTGAGGAGTGTCCAGGCTTTCCATGAATGACCCAGGGCTGCTCACCGGAGCTAAAGAAGCCAAAGACTGGGAAGCAGCTGCCAGTCCCAGGAGGGTATCTCTGCTGCTTCCCAGCTACTTACTCAAAGCAAATGCTTCAAAAGAGCCAGGTGGGCTTTCCCAGCTGAGCTGGAATTTTGGGGAGGGAGGGCTCTGCTATATTTAAACATGTAGCTTCCAAACAGCTGAGAAAGGCATAGTTCTGTAAGCACCCTCCTCTTCCAGCCCAGTGGTCATGGCTGAAAGCATTTCTGTGATCGCAGGAGGCAGCTCCAGATCTCATCTCCGTTGTTGGATCTGGAAGAGCAAGGCCTTGGAAGGAGACCCCAAGCATCTGTCATCGCTCCCATGAACTTGCTTCCAGCTACAGAATAGGTCGTCCCTCTCGGGGGCAGAGTTCAGAGAGATGGGCCGGGAGGACTCCTCAGGAGAGGGAAGAGTAGATAAAAGTAGCATTTTATGCTTCTGCTTCGGGCATACACACAGGATTGCCTTCCACCCAAAATGCTAGGAAATATACTGCACACTGATTTTCAGCTATTACTTCCTGTAGGGAAGACACCAAGATTAAGAAGGGACCGTTCTTGCAATTATAATTCAATAATGCCAAAATTAAAGATTTGGAAATTAAAATAAGATATGAAAAAAACCTCAAGAAGGATCATTACAGAGAATAGAAAGAGAAAATAAAGATGCTAGATTCAGAAAACTGAGTTTCAATGAAGCCTAAAAAGGAATTTAAGACTCTTCCTGCATATACTGAAAAAATCAAGAGTCAATTACATTAATTGAGTTATTATGTATAATCGTTTAGATTAAATGTTGATTTTTTTCTGAATTGTCCTTTTTTAAAAAATTAATTAAATTGTTATCATTCAAATTACAACATGGGTAGAAAAGGAGTAGATTTAGCTTATAGTAGAAAATCAAAACAATTACCTTAATTGCTCAAGAAATAAACAAAAATAGCTTCAATTATGCTCAACTAAGAAAGAAGGTTTATTTGCATCTATTTTAGCTGACTCAAGAATAGGCATAACATGTATACCCACATCTTAGCGGTAAAATGCCAAAAGAACATCAGGAACTGAGCATGAAACAAAGCAAAGGAGGAGAGAGGGCTGGGTGTAATATGGTGACATGATATGTCTAAGCCCATCCAACAGATAAGAAGCTAGAGCATCCCCGCCAGAGCAGGTACCATGCCCAGCCAACCATTCAAGCTCTGATCCTTCCAAGCATCTCATTTTCCAAAGTAGCTTCCAAATGATTTTAAAAGAAACTGACACTAAAAGGAAGACTACTCCTTTTCCTTAGTGAGTGACTTCAGGAAGCTCTTAAATTTTTCTTCTCTGTATTCACTATTAAAAGCTCTCCTCAAAATTCTCTACTTCAGCACTGCGTTTCACTTCACAGAGGTTCTCCTTGGAAGAGCTGTGTGGGCCAGGAATGATGCAGGCCGTAGGGTCTATAATTCTCACTTTGTTCCGTTGGATTTCCTTTTGTGGACGGAAGTGACATGATTCACATCTGGGAGCCTCTTCTGGGGAATAAATACAGTATGCCAAATGTGATAAAAATAAAAGCCCCAGCTATTTCTAGGATTGAATAATAACAATGACAATAATGGTATTATAGCAATAACAAGAACAGTGATAATTTATCACTTCTTAGAAGATTCTGAAGGACTAACTACTGTTCATAGATTATGTCTTTTAATAATCACAGAATTCCTTTGAGGTAAAGATTGTTGTTTCCTGTTTACTCAGGTGGAAAATAAGGACAAGGGAGGTTATTTCAGTTGCTTAAGGGGCAGGGCTAGTAAGGATGCGAACTCAGGTCTTCTGTCCCAAATCTGTTTTTTATGACCTCAAACTACTTTTGTTTTTCTTGATTAAAAGAAAAACAGTCTGTGGTGGATGGCATTATCAACCATGAGTCTTAAACCTCCCCGAACCCACACTCTTTGCCATGGGACTTTGGAAATCCTCCCTTTAAAGGAGCAGAGTTTATTTCCTGTCTCTACCCACTTTGATCTTGGGTTTGGCCATTGGACTTGACAGTGGTGACATTGCACTAATAGCTCTTAGCCCAGGCTTTCATTTGGCTGTGGTTCTTCTGGCTGTCCTCTAGCTGCTTCCCATGGCTATGAGAAATTAGCCTTGGCTAGCTTCCTGGTCCTAGGAGGGGTACAAGGGACAGACAGGACAGAGCTGCTCTGGTTGACCAGCTAATCAACCTCAGATGATGCAGAGATACATGAACATTAATAAATAATCATTGCTATCCAAGATTTGGGGTGTTTTTAATAATTATAATGGCAACAGATACCCTCTATATGGTCTATTTTGAAGAGTATGTACTAAGTGAATGGGTTCACATGCATGTCCACATACACCTGTACACATACCTGTGTATGAGCCTTACTGTCTTCAATTCAGATAACCATTTGATGCAAATAAATTTGTCATTATCAAAGGAGAGGAAGTTTCAGGGTTATTTTCCTTTAGAAAACCATAACCCTTTCATTTCCTTTTTGGTTCCCCCATTAAAAGCCAAGATGTTTTAAGATAGTTTAGCTGCTTAACTCTGGCTTTGGGTTTTGGTGAGTTTTTGATAACTGACACTTAACAGGGATCCTCTCCACACCACTGACATATCTCAGTAAGAGGGAGGAATCTTGACCCCTGCAGGGCAGTGACAGTTCAGTGTTCTCTGTCGAACCCCATCCTGGTTGTTCTCAGCTGTACAACTAACCCGGGATGGTTTTGACTTTGAACCAGATCAGCAGTGACGAGTGAATGTGAATTGCGAAATAGCTTTGCAACATCAAAGTCTGCCATCAAGTGGTATCATGTCATTTTATGATATAAGACACTAGACAAAGGCAAAATGCTAAAAGAAAGAAAAATGTGCACACAGATACATTCACACACACGCACATGCACACAGACACACATTTAACAAGGCATTTGAAGCTGTTCTCAGATTGTGATTAGGTCAGAGTTCCTGCTTTGTACCTTTGGCTTTTGGTATATTGACCTATCTGGATTCACAATGAGTATTTGATACAGTCAAAGCTACATTCTTGGAGTATAACTAGGTCTATAAGATGAACTGGATAACTGGCTTAATTTTGACAGATCAAATAATCTTGCAAAAAAATTTTTTTGTTCTTTTTTGTTTGTTTGTTTGTTTGGCTCAATGTTCTGGTTAACATGGCTTATGTTATCCCCACCGAGAAATATGAATCTGGGTCAGTTGTTACAAACAAATACAAGTTGATATATTCAACTGCTATAGTAGTTTTATTGCCAATTGATTCATCTGAAGTAATGTTTCCTTTTATAATTCATGAATAAAAATGTACATGTTATGATAGTTGGTACTCTGTGAAATATGCCCTAATTTGCTAATATCTAACTGGGAAATAAATATATTTGTATTTGATTTTGTCTAGATTTTTAGCAAGATTTTCATAATTTTAATAACATATTAATGAGTTTCATTTGTAAATGGGAAGACTCCAGGGTTTAGAACAAGATGTGTGCTTCTGTCTTGGTGGTTTGAGGGCAATGCACAGGAGATGTTCCCTCTGGAAGAGAGGCTAGAAGTAGGGGGTCGGTTGAAGAAAAGGGCTACTTCCATTTGCACAGAAGAGAAGTGCATGATTAAGAGAAGGCTGACCATACCATGTACCTCATTTGCCATTTTCCCCTGTCAAACTTGCAACCCAATTAGAGTATGCAACCCAATAGAGAGTCTAGTATTTCTGTTCCATTTTGAGTTTTTCTATGCTCTCTATCTCTGTTCTCTATTGATCTGGTTAAGATGAACACACGGAATCATTAACAAATCCTGATTTGGTTTACTGTTACTTGAATATTTGTTCTGTGTTCACAATTCCAAACCACATTGAAATCCATAGTTCTCTAAGCTATTGACAGGTTTCCCCAATTTCTCTCTTTTCCCCAGTATATGCTTCTAAAACAGCCTCCAGAGTGCTTTTTAAAATACACATTTTATCAATTTCTTACTCAGAACCCTTCAACGGTTTCCTCGCACCCTCTGAATAAAATCCAAATGTCACATCTCTGCCTACAATGATCTTTAAGATTTAGTCCCTGCTAATCTCACCAAATTTTTTTTTAAGATTTATTTATTTATTTAAGAAAGAGATCAAGCATGGGAGCTGGGGGATGGGTAGAGAGAGAAGGAAAGAGAGAATCCCAAGCAGACTCCCCACTGAGCACCGAGCCTGTCATGATAATGACCCTGAGACCAAGACCTGAACCAAAATCAAGAGTCAGATGCTCAACCAATTAAGCCAACCAGATGCCCCTCTCCACAATATTTTTTTTCTTTCTGATCTCTGCCTTGTGTCCATGCTAACCTTCCTGCAATTCCCTAAACATCCATGTTTGTTCCCCTTTCACTTGCTGTTCGCTTTGCCTGGAATAACCAGTTCTTCCCCACCCCAGATCTTCACTGGCTTGCATTCTTACTTCTTTCAGATTTCTTCTCAAATGTCACTCCTCAAAGAGATGCTCTCTGGCTACTTGATCTAACATAGCCCTCCACTCTTTTTATGTTCTTTCTTTTAACTTCTATTGCAATCCAACTGGCCACCCACTGACAGGGTGTGCTTCTCTCTAGAAGGGTGATTCTGGATGCAACTGCTAGCTTTTAATACTTACTCTCTTTTTAAACACAGAGAAAAGGGCTCCTTCTGCTAGTTCAAAAGCTGAGCTCAGGGCTTCATTCTTTGCTGTTCAAATTATTATCCTACAGCCACTCCTCTGGCTTCTCTTGTCTATAACAACTCAACTATGGACCAATGTGACTTCCGCATTATACTGATGACTCCCCTATTTGCCAGTGATGTGTGCCCTAATTTGCATTATGGAAACCCTCATTATGGCAGAGTGCATTGTATAAGTGTGTAAATGCATGGAAAATGGCTCAAACAAACTGGAAGGATGTATGCACATTGATCATGGTAGAAAGGGAGATTTTTATTTTTCCATTCATTCTGCCTTCTATTATTCTTCACATACTGTTTGCAGAAATATGTGTTTCTTGTGTTGAAAAGAGTAAACCTAAATTTAGCGAGACCCAAAAATGAAATAAAATGAATATGTTTAAAAAATAAGGAAGAAATATGACAAATAAGTGTATCACAGATTTATACATATGTATCTACCTTCATACATAGATTGGAAGGTGGACATGTAGGTAGGTAGGTAGAGCTCCTCGTGGCACAACTTCATCAAATATTCCTTTTGTGTTGCAGTGACAATCTATCACTATCAATCTATCACTATCAATCTATCCAATACAGATATCTGTGCTTTTTCTACTTTCAAGAAATTAGGTATAATACAAATGAAGATACTTGTGTTTTTAACTTGTGTTTCATGAAACCAATAAAATATTCAGGAGCAAGAGAGAGATTGGAGAGACAGGCAGAAAGAAAGAGACACTAAAGGAGGAGGGAGTAGGAAAAGAAAATAAACATCACTTTCCTTTCTCTCTTTGAAAACAATCCTGGGAATCTTGGTGTATTTCTTTTGTGTGTTTCATTTGCCAGTTGTCTTCCTCCCAGTAAATCATGTTTTTCAGTGTGGGTCTCATCATTGATTTCACAGATTTAGAGAGATTGCCTAATTTTTTGTACTGCCTGAAAATCCCCAAACTGCTTTCTCACATTTCTCTCTAGAGCCTTCTAAAATCTCTATGTTCTCTTTAGCAATTTCTTATGACACTTCTGACCTGGAGATCTATTTCTGAGAACCAAAGCTCCGGCCATCACAAGTCACATTGGTCATGTCATTTCTTCTTACAGTTTCCACTTCACTGTTTAAGGCTTAGCAATTTTTCTTCAGAATAGGAACACACTGATGATCTTTTATTACTTAGGTAACTGACTGTGATGATAGACAATTACAACAATCCCTTCTTACTTGAGACACTGCAATAATTACCGTTTGCTACATGACAAACCACTCCGTAATATAATGAGAGAAGAAAACAGATGTTTACATTTCATGATTCTTTGGGTCCAGAGCTCTCTCTACATGATGCCTCCATCTCCAGCTGGCTAGCCCAGGCTTGTTCACATTGTAGCAAAAAGGAGTCAGGCAGGAAGAGAGGACAGGCCCCAGTACACAGCCTCTGATTTCAAGTTTCCGATTCTGTCAGATTTGCTACCATCCCACAGACCAAACCAAATTACATGTCCAAGCCTAGATTCAGTGATAGAGCTCATCCACATATTCATGGGAGGAACTGCAAAGAATATATATATATTTTTTAAATCTACCACAGCCACCAAAAATGAGAGAGTGACTTGTTCTCTTTTACATTGTAAAGGTTACAAATTGACACAAAATGCATACTTTCTGTAGACAATGTATAGTTACATATTACGTGCTCCCTTCCTCCTTTTGTCAAGACTTGTACAGATAAATACTGGGAAGAATAGCAGAGCCCTGTGGTGTACTACATTTTAAGGATATTGGTGACAACTTATTTACCCAGAATCCTTTCTCAGATTGGATAGTCTGGGCACTGCACGATCTAGAGGATACTGTTCACACCATATTCGTAGTAATTTTGTATTTTTATTGCAATAATTTCTTAGCAAATAATAGTTAAGTTTCTGGAGGAAAAAATATTTTTTTTCTAATTTCTAGAAAAGTGATTTTTTCTTGTGGCTTACATTGACAAGCCCATCTTTTTCCAAATGAAGAGAGACTTATTACAATGAATGGCAAGGAAGTCCCCGACTTGCATAGGTTATCTTTAGCTGCTCATGTCTTCTACCTTGAAGTGCTTGTCTTCTTCTGATTTCTAAAAGACAAGCCACCCTAGTCTTAATTGTTATAGATAGTGTTTGTTAATATTCATAATTACAGAACAAAAATTTCACAATTTTAAAGTATGTTTGATTTTCTAAATCTGGAGTTGTTTTTCTCTGGACTCTATTTTGTTTGCAGTTTATCACTAAATGATTTTTTTCTGTATATGTATTTATGTATATAAATATATATATATGTAGTGAATCTATATACTTTAAAAATATTAAAATATATTTAATATTTAAAATGATTAAAAGAGTAAAATAATAAAGTATTTTGTGGGTTAGGCCGCTGCCTTCGGCTCGGGTCATGGTCTCGGGGTCCTGGGATCGAGTCCCGCGTTGGGCTCTCTGCTCAGCGGGGAGCCTGCTTCCCTCTACCTCTCTCTCTCTGCCTGCTTCTCTGTCTGCTTGTGATCTCTCTCTGTCAAATAAATAAATACAATCTTAAAAAAATAATAATAATAAAGTATTGTCATGGCTGTGTAGCTTAGTCAGTTAAGCTTCAGATTCTTGGTTTCGGGTGCCTGGATGGCTCAGTTGGTTAAGCAACTGCCTTTGGCTCAGGTCATGATCCCAGAGTCCTGGGATTGAGTCCTGAATTGGGCTCTCATCTCCACTGGGACTCTGCTTCTCCCTCTGAACTTCTTCCCTCTCATGCTCTCTCTCTCACTGTTTCTCTCTCAAATAAATAAATTAAATCTTTTTAAAAAAGAAAGATCCTTGGTTTCTGCTCAAGTTATAATCTCAGGGTGGTGAGATCGAGCCCCATGTCAGGCTCCTCATGTAGCTGGGAGTCTCCTTGAGATTCTCTCCCTCTCCCTCTGCCCCTCCCCTGCTCATGCACACTCTGTCTCTTTAAAATAAATATAATCTTTTAAAAAAAATAATACTATAGTATTTTTAAAATTCTTAAATACATGTTTCTCTCTATATATTATATGCAAATCTATTTTATACATTCTACATTTTATATTTATATACATTATGTATGTTTACATATAAATATAAATAGATACTTTTTTCTGCCTCTCAGTGGATTTCTCCTAATCCTTTGATTTTATTATTTTGGACACTTATAACCCTCTATGTTCCTAGAGGTTGTAGTCTAGTGGAACTGGAAGCCTTATGTGTGGGTTTGGAGATCTGGGATGTTCAGTGTGTTCCTATTTCCTGGAAGCGTAATGATGCATATTGTAGCTTATTTGAAAAAGCTGCATATTTTAATACTGTCTAAGTTGCATATTTTAATACAGTTTGCTCTATTCTAATACAGAAACACTTCCTAACTGGGATTTTTTTTAATGCTGCATTTATATCACTTATTCCAAAACATTTATTTGTACTGAGAATCCTTTCAGAAGACTTTATAATCCTTAATTTTTATCCAGTTGACAAATTTTATTCAAGCATCTTTGGAAATTTTGATGTTAACTCACAGTGCAATTGTTGGATTAGGATGAGGTGGAAATAACTTTATAATTTATTATGTTAACCAAGGTTTCCTATCCTTTGGAATAGGTAACATAGTTAAATATTAACTTAGAATTAGCTATAGTATTAGGACTCATTGCAAAAAGAAAACAAAGCAATATAAAAGCTAACACTGAATCTCTATGTTGGCTTCCTTTGAAAGAGTCTAGAGCATTCTCAAATTTCTATTTAAGAGGGAATGTACATAAGGCAAGGCAAGTCAGAAAAGGTTTAAGCTTGGGCGCCTGGGTGACTCAGTGGGTTAAAGTCTTTGCCTTCAGCTCAGGTCATGATCTCAGGGTCCTGGGATTGAGTCCTGCATTGGTTCTCTGCTCAGCAGGGAGCCTACTTCCCTCTCTCTCTCTCTGCCTGCCTCTCTGCCTACTTGTGATCTCTGTCAAATAAACAAATAAAATCTTTAAGAAAGAAAGAAATGAAAAGGTTTAAGCTTATTAATCTCATCCTGAGAGGGTGTTTGTTGTAAATTAAAAATACATTTATTTTTTAATGATAACTGGCTCAAATTTCTTAAAACATGGAAGTTCCCAGGTAAACACACATGCACACACACATACGTGCAAAGCTATGTTTTATTTTTGCACTTGAGAATGACAATGGTAGGTTTATCTTACCCACAAGTAAAATAATGCCAAATAATGCTATATAAGAAACTATCCTAAAACTCACTGGCTTATAACAATAAGCATTTATTTATTTATTGAATTCAGGTTGGCTAGAGCATCTCTGCCTCAGGCTTGGTCTTGATCTTGGCTTCAGTCTTCGGGCTCAGTTCCACTCCATGTGTCTTATTCTAAGGCTCAAGATAAAGGACAGCAACTTCTTGGAACAACCCTTCTCATGGCGAGTAAACACAGAGCCAAGCCAAACAGCCAAGCATATTTAAGGCTTCTGCTCATGTCACATATGTTGACAGTTTTTGACCCAAGCAAATCTTGTGCTCAAACTCCAAATCAATGAGGTGGAAAATGTATTCTATCCACGGGGGCACAGAAAGAGCCATAAATATTTACAGAACAATAATCCAGTATTTCACATTTACCTAAAAAATCTTATAAACGGAAATGCCTATAGAGACTGACAGGAACTATTTGAGTAAGCCAGTCTAGATGGGGAACAAAGCAAACAGCAGAGGAAAACCCCTTCCAAGAACATGTCAGAAACAAGAGCTTCAAGGATTACTGCTTTGTAGGAATTCCCAGGGAATTTCTGCCAAGTACTTGGTTTTTTAGAAAGAGGGCACAGAAATTCATTACCTTATGTTAAAATGTTTTGTTTTTAAATGTTGGAAAGCAATTTACTTTTGAAAAATTATGTTTGAGCTAAACAAAACTTGCCTTCAGACCAGATATAATTTGGAGTCTGCCGTTTGCAACCTTTGACCAGAAGTCTCTGTAAATTACCAATACACAATCCTACAATTACACATTTCAGAAAGTTTTAAAATCTCTCCTTTGTGTTCAACAACAGCAAGACCATCATTTCACTTTACCACAGGCAGGGCTAACATTGGTCAGATTCTTTGGCCTATTCCTCTGTAGATGTTTTCTAAAAATAAAATTTTTTAGAAAGTGCATATATAATGATACAATGTTTTATTACTAGAGAGCTACATAGTTTATGCAGTGCTTTCAAATACTCAAATTGATTTAACCCTCACAGCAAGTGGTGGGGTTATCATTTTGCGATGAAAAAATCAGCTCCAAAAGATTGTCATTTTTTTTTCCAAGGTCATAAGGTTAAGGTCATAGCAGAGGTAAGATTCTAGGTCATTTAGCTCTCTCTTTTTCAGGTTAGATAATCAAACAGAATCAATAGAACACCAAAGCTATTTTGACTACTGTCCTGATTTTATTCTAATATTCAATGTATAGTAGAGTGGTGTGTTCTAATATCTTCTATTTTAAGCATATAAATCTTTCTTTGATGGAGAGCTAGTGAAGGCCCTACAAGATAATCATGATGTTGCCATTATCCTGATTTGTACTCTCAGTTACATCTTCTCTTGTGTCTTTAAACCTCATGCCTATCAGATGATTAAATAATGATTATCTTGTCTTCAAATAATTGGTTTTGTTTTGTGGTTCCACTTGACCCCCCAGTGACATGATGCAGTTTAAGAATGTCACAGATGTCAAGTTGTAAAGCAGAAAATGCCATTTTTTTAATCAGAGAAATATGGTGATTCTGTGTCTAGAACATATTCCTAAAAATGCGCAGACAGAGAGATTCTCCCACAAATCAGCTCTGTGATTCTCAGCTTTCACACCTCATTTTCTCTTGAGATTGTCTAAGAAAAAGTAAGATGATACAGAAGTGGTGAGAATTCTGTGGAAAGATGAAGTTTTAATCCAGGTTCAAGTTACTAATTAATTAACCAATCAGATCAATCTTGAAGCATTATAAAGTTGAAACAGTATACAAGCGTGTTTTCCTTTTCTGAAGGTTGCTGATAAAAGCCATCCTTTTAGGGGGTGCTGACTATATCCCCTCAATGATGAATAATACAAAATACTGAATAGATGTCATGAACAGTATTGCACTTGAGAGTATTGCACCATGAGTCCCAAAGCAAAGTTTATAAAATACAAAAGAAGAAGATAAAGGAGAGACACAGTTCCTATTTAAATTCCTTTGCCAGTATTTTGTGGCTGTTTTGTTTTTAATATCTCCCTTGGAGCAATGAGTCAAATGCCTTCCATCAAAGGAAAGCAATAGTGATATACATTTTGCACATAGTAAAATCTGTATGATTTCATGGCTGCTAAAAAGGAAAATATTTCCTCTCTTTCCCTCTCCCTGTGTGTCTTTAGTGTAATGAAGTAACTTCCCTTGGAGGTCAAAGGATTCTGCCATTTCTCCTTCCATGTTTTAAGACATTTGCAACCTCCTGCTTTGAAACTTATTTTGTGTTTGGGGGAGTTTTAATAGATAGTATTAACTGGTGCCTAAAGGGGGAAAAAGTTATCTCTATGTAAAAGTAGTGAAGTTATAGGAAAGCAGCTAAGCAATTCAAGAGAGTTATGTTGATTGCTCTTTTGAGATTCTTAGTCCCTTGTGGTCAGAGCCTTAGGCCTCTGGAGTTCACTTTCTCTCAGTGACTCCATTTCATTCCTTTTCCTGTGTATGCTGTGCCTTTTAGAGTTTTCCAGTTCCCTTCTCCTTTGAGATCTCAAAGGCTGTCCCCTAGAGGATCCACTTCTGAACACTTCTGTCTGCTTCTGAACACTTCCTGGAGATTCTGGAGCGTCAGAATTCCCAGGAGGGCTAGTGGGGGTCTGCATCCTTCCCTTCATGCTGAGGGATCTTCATGTTCAGAGTGGATCTTCCTGGCTGGAGAGCCAGGGGAAGATGATGGGGCTGTGGCTAGAAGGGAGGATAGCATACTTTATGGCCTCGATCCAGCATGTTCATAGCCATCTCCTTGGGAAGAATATCAAAGAGAATAAAGTTTCAGGGGGAAAAAAATAAAAGAAGAAAGGTGTTTTGTATGGGAATAGTGATCTGCCGCCCATCTGATTTCTTTTTTTTTTTTAAATACCTTATTTTTTCCCCACCTGTCTTCTGCAGGAAAACAAAACTAAACTAAACTAAAATTGCACAAATGACTGTCTAAGAACAATATGACTATATAAATGTGACTGATTTGAACTGATTTTGAATTTGGCCCTGTTCATGTATATATTTGAATTGATTTGTGCCCCAGTGCAAAATCATACAGGATAGTCAAATACGTTGGGAACTATGTGGCTGGATTGCAGAATGTTTGGCAAATGAAGGGGGGAAGCCCCATAGAATGACCCCCAGATTTCTTAAAGAGATGAGACTTTCTAAGAAGGGGAGATTATCCCTGAACAGACTGCCATATTTCCTGAACTTGAGAAAGATTCATTGGTACCCCAAACTAAAAATAAAATTAGCCTCTCAATTGATGATTAAGATGACCCAGACATAAAAGAATGAATTGTAACAAAAGTAGGAAAATGTGGATAGTTTCACCCTGACTCACAGCCAGGTGGAAAGGCACGCACTTCTAAGTCTACAATTCCAGGCCTGGTATCTCAGACTTGAAGCCCTAGGTCCCTACAGATGTGTCTCACTTGGCCGGTGTAAGTTTGCCTCCATTTCCATAGAATTTGAAAAACCAGATGAAGTTATTCACAGTGTTTAACAATGTGATGTTTCACATAGAAATCCAGATTTCTGGCTTCTTTTGGACGACCTAGATACCCATGCCCAAGAACAGAATAGCAGCTACTCCTTTTGGTAGCGGCTTATGCTCGTCAGGTCTATATGGTCACATCCAATCCTCCTCCTTCATCCCCCTGAGCACTCCCTCCACATACACATATACCCTCAAGTGTCTGACTCTTGGTACCTTTCACTTACCCCCTGATTGCTAGACCATCATTGCTGGGTCGCCGCCATTCTTATTGTTTACCAGGCACCCTCAACACTGTCCTTAGATGTTCTCTGTAGTAATGGGCTATGTTTACCTGTGAGCCTTCTCTCACTCCAAGGACCAGTGGTCTACCTTAGTGACTCTGCTGTGAAATAATGGCTACTCCCTACATCAGCTCTCTACCCCAACGGGTGCTGGCCCTTTCTCGTTGTGGATCCCAGCCTGTCATCTTGACCTTGCTCCAGGCCACTCACATGTCAAATAAGTAGTTATTTAAATCAAATCATATAATTAAAAATTAAGCTGCTACACAGCGATGATACACATTGATGCTACTAATACATACAGCTATAAGAGTTGTTCTCTTTCTAAACTAAATGACGAGAACACCTCTTTTTAAAAGTTAACACTTGCAGACCTGCCCAACAGCAGCATATTCACTCCAAAAATAAATTTCTATTTCTCAGGAGGTGGGGAAAAAAGGAAAACCAAATTTCATGTCTTGATTACTCAACAAGAGAGTGTATTGATGACTCGAGTTGTCCTGAGCTAGGTAGTGATTATGTTTAAGTGCCATAGAAGATTTTCTTGGAAGAGATTGCAATCACTATAAGTACTTAGCATTGCATTGCTTACATGAAAGGAATGCAACTGAGATGAAAAGAAACCTCCTTAGTATAGATTAGTTTGTCTATTGTCCATTAACTATGAATGAAAGTTGAAATTCAGCTCATTGGGATGCAGTGCTGGATTCTATAAAAACAATAGTCCTTGTTTGAAGAATAGCAGGAAGATCTCCTGAGCTTTTTTTGCTGGGGTGGTTACTTGTTGAGGTTACAGGAATTTAAGAACACGATTTCTTCTCACTAGGGGTATAAATACGTTGTGATATACACATACGTATGTGTATACACATATGTGACTATACAGGTGGTAGGTGTGGGTGTGTGGGTGTTTCTGAGGCCCTCCTACTTCAAGCAGCATTTCCTCCTTTATTTAGTTTTATATAATGGGATTCCATGTGAGATAACACTTCAGGTGAAAATGCTGATAGTCATAAGCAAAATTTAGGAAAACGCTAATCTAGTCTGGCTTGCCTATTTTCTACATGGGGCAATAATACTAAGAGACATTATGGGACATCTGCAAAGTCACCGGCTGGTAGATGGTACAGCCAGGTTTAGGCCATAAGGCTCAAAACTCCTAGTTGGATCTTCTTTGCACTCTATTGGCTAATATTTATTGAGTGTTTGCTTTGTGCAGAAACTGCCACACCCGAATTATCTCAGTTAACAATTCGACTAATGCCATGAAGTCAGTATTATTCATGTTGGAGATGAAGATAAAAGTCCTCAGGGAAAGTAAATAATTTGGCCAAGGTCACAGAACTAGAAAGTGCAGTCAGAATTCAAGTCTAGCTAAATCTTTTTTTTTTTTTTTAAGATTTACTTATTTATTTTAGAGAGAGAGAGAGAGATCATAGGTGGGAGGGGAAAGGGAGAGAGAAACTGAAGCAGTTTAAATAAATAAAATCTTTAAAAATAAAAAAAGGATAACAAAATCAGCTCTGGAAATGCAGATGAGACTTACAGAGGTGATATGAAATCTTCCAGGTAAACACCATATCATTTAGTGCACAAAGATAATGATTTACTAAATGATACCTCTCCACCTTCTATGCTGTTATAGGTAGATGAGTTCCTATGGCCCAACTGAAGGGAACTGTGGAAGGAAAATTCATAACCCTTATCAATATGATCATTTGAATTATAATGATGAAAATATGTTGTAATTTCTAGCTCATAAAAATAGTGAGTGATTTTTAGATATTTTTAAAAGATAGTTTAGGGTTCATGTGTTGTGCTCCTCTATATTCAAGATGAACTGAAGAATTAAAGTGCTCTTAGAAGTATTGTTTAGTTTGAAAAGCATTTTTCCCAAAGTACTTAAGTATTAAAAAAAATATATCTGATCTAATTTCCACTGTCTCCACATGATTCCATGAATATTTTCAGAACAACAGAGATTACAACATAGTATCTTCTACAGGAAAAATAAGCTTATTTTTTTTCCATAATGGTTCCCAAGCTTAGATAATTCAACAGTAAACCCCATAGTACACCCCAGACATCACCAGCTGCATAATTACAGCTAAATCCAAGTTGACTTCAGGGCAGTTTTTGCTTCAGAGTTTTTGAGGAAACAGAGGAGGATTTGATGAGATTATTTGAATCCTTGGTTGCATTTTATTCCTCACCATAGCCTGAAATTTAGCTGGACACCTTTTAACCCTAAACATTTCATTACTTAAGCTACAATGATTATGAAATTCAGAATGATAGAAATGAAGGAACTGTTAGCTTAGGCAGTGGGCCAGTTCAACGTGAGAAGGGATTTGGTCCGTCTCTAGTGGATTTATTCTCCCCAAGTATATTGTGAGAACCAATTTTATGTTGTATTCATCTCTTCGGTCATTCCTCCCACCTTTAGAGAAGGTTTCTGTGGATCCACATCTTCTGTTCTCCCCTGGAAGCTTGGTGTTTTTCAGGCTTCTCTCTGGTATTCTCTTCCTATCTCCTCTTATCTCTTCTGTCATTATCTGCTTCTTCACATGCTCATCTTCATTCATACTTTTGAATATCATGCTTTTAACTCCAGATTTGCATCTTCACTCCAAATCTCTCCACCAACCTAAAGAGCCCC
The DNA here is from genome assembly GCF_020171115.1 of Neogale vison. Taxonomy (NCBI): domain Eukaryota; kingdom Metazoa; phylum Chordata; class Mammalia; order Carnivora; family Mustelidae; genus Neogale; species Neogale vison. Next base: position 40,954,869 of record NC_058098.1, read on the forward strand.
AACCATTGACTTCATGGTTCCATTGAATATCCCAATGGCTCAATGAAGGTGACATTTCTGGAATTAAATTCATCACGTACCATATCCAAAATACATACCTATGTTTTTTCTCTGTGAGCTGGTGATGCTGCTACTTTCCCATTGCTAAAATCAGAACCTTAAGATCTACATTTGATAGTGCCTCCTCTCTCACCAAGACCAAATCCCATCAAAGGCATTACATTTAAAAAAAGAAGAAGAAGAAGAAGTCATCAAATTGGCCTTCTCTTTTACATTCCTTTTGTGATGTTCATATACTGTTTTGAAACGAATGTTGAGAGACCAACTGGGACATTTCTCTCTCACCATCTCATGCCCAGGTTGAGGAATAGCCTTTCAGCTGTTCTCGCTGACTTGCCGAGTCTTCGCTGACTCCTGCACTGGCCTTCCAAGCTGCCACCAAAGGGATCTATGTAATATGCGAATCCAACTATGTCTGCTGTCTGGTTCTCTACATCATGTAGAGAAAAGCCCAAAATTCTTAACATGGCCTAACAGACTCTCGTGATTTTTACCTCTCCAGCCTTTTCTGTTATCACTTCATGCTGTGGTCTTAATGATCTAGCCATTTTGAATTTCTTAGAGTTTCCTGAGTGTACCACGCTTCCCTTTGCTTCTTTGCTATTGACATACGCCTTGATCCCTAAAACTATGGTCATGGCCACCAGAGTACATATATCCCCTCAGTTCTCATATGTTCCTGGCATTTATAGACCATGTAGTTAATAATCTCTTCCTGTGTTTTACATCTGTGTCTTCTAGGGGCTTCCTAGCCTACCGTATTCATTCTAACTTACTGGATATCACAATATATAGATGGTCCTCAGTTTATGGTTCAACTTAATAATTTTTTTTTTTTTTTTTTTACTTTATGATAAAAAAAAAAGGCAACATGCATTTAGTAGAAAACATTCTTCTAGTTTTGAGTTTTGATCTTTTCTCAGACAAGTGATATGCAGTGTGGTTCTCTCTTTTGATACTGGGCAGAGGCGGTGAGCTGCAGCCCCCAGTTAAGCCACACTGTCGAGAGGGTAGACAACAATCCTCTGACCACCATTCTGTACCTGCACAATCATTCTGTTTCACTTTCAGTCCAATATTTACAAAATCGTAAGATATTCAACACTTTAGTATAAAATGGACCTTGTGTTAGGTGATTTTGCCCAATTGCAGACTAATACGTGCGTTCTGAGCATGTTTAAGGTGGGTGAGGTTAAGCAGTGATGTTTGGTAAGCTGGGTGTCTTAAGTGTATTTTTTTTTAATTTTTATTTTTTCCAATTTATTTATTTTCAGAAAAACAGTATTCATTATTTTTTCACCACACCCAGTGCTCCATGCAAGCTGTGCCCTCTATAATACCCACCACCTGGTACCCCAACCTCCCACCCCCCCCGCCACTTCAAACCCCTCAGATTGTTTTTCAGAGTCCATAGTCTCTCATGGTTCATCTCCCCTTCCAATTTACCCAAAAGCACATACCCTCCCCAATGTCCATAAGCCTATCCCCCTTCTCCCAACCCCCCTCCCCCCGGCAACCCACAGTTTGTTTCGTGAGATTAAGAGTCACTTATGGTTTGTCTCCCTCCCTATCCCATCTTGTTTCATGGATTCTTCTCCTACCCACTTAAGCCCCCATGTTGCATCACCACTCCCTCATATCAGGGAGATCATATGATAGTTGTCTTTCTCCGCTTGACTTATTTCGCTAAGCATGATACGCTCTAGTTCCATCCATGTTGTCACAAATGGCAAGATTTCGTTTCTTTTGATGGCGGCATAGTATTCCATTGTGTATATATACCACATCTTCTTGATCCATTCATCTGTTGATGGACATCTAGGTTCTTTCCATAGTTTGGCTATTGTGGACATTGCTGCTATAAACATTCGGGTGCACGTGCCCCTTTGGATCACTACGTTTGTATCTTTAGGGTAAATTCCCAGTAGTGCAATTGCTGGGTCATAGGGCAGTTCTATTTTCAACATTTTGAGGAACCTCCATGCTGTTTTCCAGAGTGGTTGCACCAGCTTGCATTCCCACCAACAGTGTAGGAGGGTTCCCCTTTCTCCGCATCCTCGCCAGCATCTGTCATTTCCTGACTTGTTGATTTTAGCCATTCTGACTGGTGTGAGGTGATATCTCATTGTGGTTTTGATTTGTATTTCCCTGATGCCGAGTGATATGGAGCACTTTTTCATGTGTCTGTTGGCCATCTGGATGTCTTCTTTGCAGAAACGTCTGTTCATGTCCTCTGCCCATTTCTTGATTGGATTATTTGTTCTTTGGGTGTTGAGTTTGTTAAGTTCTTTATAGATTTTGGACACTAGTCCTTTATCTGATATGTCATTTGCAAATATCTTCTCCCATTCTGTCAGTTGTCTTTTGGTTTTGTTAACTGTTTCCTTTGCTGTGCAAAAGCTTTTGATTTTGATGAAATCCCAAAAGTTCATTTTTGCCCTTGCTTCCCTTGCCTTTGGCAATGTTCCTAGGAAGATGTTACTGCGGCTGAGGTCGAAGAGGTTGCTGCCTGTGTTCTCCTCAAGGATTTTGATGGATTCCTTTCTCACATTGAGGTCCTTAATCCATTTTGAATCTATTTTTGTGTGTGGTGTAAGGAAATGGTCCAATTTCATTTTTCTGCACGTGGCTGTCCAATTTTCCCAACACCATTTATTGAAGAGGCTGTCTTTTTTCCATTGGACATTCTTTCCTGCTTTGTCGAAGATTAGTTGACCATAGAGTTGAGGGTCTATTTCTGGGCTCTCTATTCTGTTCCATTGGTCTATGTGTCTGTTTTTGTGCCAGTACCATGCTGTCTTGATGATGACAGCTTTGTAATAAAGCTTGAAGTCCGGAATTGTGATGCCACCAACTTTGGCTTTGTTTTTCAATATCCCTTTGGCTATTCGAGGTCTTTTCTGGTTCCATATAAATTTTAAAATTATTTGTTCCATTTCTTTGAAAAAGATGGATGGTACTTTGATAGGAATTGCATTAAATGTGTAGATTGCTTTAGGTAGCATAGACATTTTCACAATATTTATTCTTCCAATCCAGGAGCATGGAACATTTTTCCATTTCTTTGCGTCTTCCTCAATTTCTTTCATGAGTACTTTATAGTTTCCTGAGTATAGATTCTTAGCCTCTTTGGTTAGGTTTATTCCTAGGTATCTTATGGTTTGGGGTGCAATTGTAAATGGGATTGACTCCTTAATTTCTCTTTCTTCTGTCTTGTTGTTGGTGTAGAGAAATGCAACTGATTTCTGTGCATTGATCTTATATCCTGACACTTTACTGAATTCCTGTATAAGTTCTAGCAGTTTTCGAGTGGAATCTTTTGGGTTTTCCACATAGAGTATCATATCATCTGCGAAGAGTGATACTTTGACTTCTTCTTTGCCGATTTGGATGCCTTTAATTTCCTTTTGTTGTCTGATTGCTGAAGCTAGGACTTCTAGTACTATGTTGAATAGCAGTGGTGATAATGGACATCCCTGCCGTGTTCCTGACCTTAGTGGAAAAGCATTCAGTTTTTCTCCATTGAGAATGATATTTGCAGTGGGTTTTTCATAGATGGCTTTGATGATATTGAGGTATGTGCCCTCTATCCCTACACTTTGAAGGGTTTTGATCAGGAAGGGATGCTGTACTTTGTCAAATGCTTTTTCAGCATCTATTGAGAGTATCATATGGTTCTTGTTCTTTCTTTTATTGATGTGTTGTATCACATTGACTGATTTGCGGATGTTGAACCAACCTTGCAGCCCTGGGATAAATCCCACTTGGTCGTGGTGAATAATCCTTTTAATGTACTGTTGAATCCTATTGGCTAGTATTTTGGTGAGAATTTTTGCATCTGTGTTCATCAAGGATATTGGTCTATAGCTTAAGTGTATTTTTTATTTACAATATTTTCAACTCGCCATGGATTTATCAGGAGGTACTCCATTGTAAATCTAGGAGAATTTGCACAATGATTTGTGCTAGCTTCCTACTAGACTGAGAGCTTCTTGGAGCTATCTTTTTCATCCATTTCCTTATCTCCAACAGTCAATGTGATGCCTTTCACATAGTAAGTGCTTAAATGATGTTTGTTGAGTGAATAAATGAATGGGCTATGCTAGGCCATTTAACACACAGAATGTTTTCTACTTTCACTTTGTATGAGACAAATGGCATCTTTCTGGACTCTGTGTGAAAGTGATATCATCAGTCTACTTTACAGGTAATGAAAGGCTCAGAGAAGTTCCATAAGCTACTGAGGGTCTGGTCATCTCTCATTAAGTTAATTTTTTTTCCCTGCATGAGCTTAGGAGAGTTACTTGACCTGTTTGTATTCTATTTTCCATGGTATAAAATGAAATAACAATAATATCTGCCTCCCATGGGTGTGATGATCAAATGAGTTATTACATATGAAAGCATGCAGAATAGTCTTGGCATGTATTAAACACTCACTAAGTTTCTGGTCAGGAATATCACTAATATCACCTTCAATGAAGAAGATCAGAATTACCAGATACATTTTCCATTACCATTTAGCATGTTGTTTTATCTAAAAAGTCAGATGATTGGTTGTTCAAACTTCTTTTCTTAGGCAGCTCCTAATGATAATCCAGAGGTTTGAGGATCCTGAAGAAATAGAAAAAAAAAATATATGCATTTTTGTCTTGTAACCCTGGCATTACCACTTTGGTATATGAGTATGAAATTAAGAAGAGGGATGAGAGATCAGAAGTCCAAACCCAAGAAATTCAGCACTTTTTAAAAAAAAAAAAAATTCAGCATTTTAATATTAAATGTCCAGCTGTATTTTAAGTGTTATTAAGTCTGGGAACCCCTGGCAAAACTATATTAAAGGTTAAATAAAGTAAAAGTCTCAGATACTTGTGCCATATATCTGTTTACCTCTCTGATAGATTAAAACATTGCTAGATGTTTTCAACATACATTTTAGTACAATCAGAGGAAGTGACCACCAGAGAAAGAGTAGAAAGAAAAGTAATTTATGTCTCTCATGTGCTGTCTTATTAAAGGACCTTAATTTTCTGGAATAGTATAAAAGTTCTAGGTGCTGATAGTTCTATACAATCCAATCAAACAGGATTAAGGATCTCCGAGTAAAAGAAAAAGGCATAAGAGCAAAGAGAATTGGGGAGGAATGAAAGAAATACGCAAGTAGAAACACAGGGACAAGCAGTAATGCTTCAATTTAAGCCAATCCTTTAGTAGCCGTATCCCACAGGGATCCTGGGAGCTATCTAGGGACTTGACATTATTATTCAGAAAACATCAAGTTAACACCATCCTTATTGTTGAAATTCTCCCTGGAGTTGTTTGCATACACCTTGATATTGATGCTCTAAAAAGCTATTATGCCTTGTATGCATTAAGTTGCAAAAGCTAAATTGGAGGTACTCTTGAATTTGGATTCAGTTAAACAAGAGTTTTGTGTTTGGTGCCTCAGTCCTAAGAGTGGCTCAGTGGTTCATCCAGGAGTTATGATATTTGGCAACAAAATGATATGAGCCGTCCACCAAGATATTTTACTTTGTTTCATTTAGTGTGGTGCTGAGAAACCCCAGCCAACCCCAGTTGGAAAAGTTTCCCATGTATCCAAATATCAAGCAGTGTCAGAAAAAAGTGTCTTCTGCAACCAATACCATTCCTCTTCAAGCATACCTCTTCTGGCACTTAGAGGTATAATAAATTGGCTGGTCAAAAATCAATGACAATCTCTACCCAACTTGAGGAATTTGATTTTTCTTTTCCTCCACAGTTGGTGGGGTCTAAGGATAAAGCTCAGAAAAACAGAAAGAAGTCACATCTCCTGTTACTTCTTCCCATGAGACTTTCTCCATCAGATAAAGAAATAAATCTGTGTGACTTGCACTATTGTGGAACATATGCCAAGATTTTTCCACAGGAAACGCCCCAGAAGCCATTGCAACTGTTCCACTTTGTATGTGGGGAGATCTCTGCTCAGTCTGTTGATAGCTTGTATTGCTATGTACTGCTCTACCTGTCTTGTAAGACAAAAGGGAAAAAGGTAATTTATAAAGCATTTTGGCACAGAGGAACACAGAGCATTTAGCGCAGAGAAGTTGCTCCATTAGGAATTTACCTCTTGTGAAATTATATATTTTTAAAAAGTATCTCTCATCCCAGAGAATTGGCCTCTGAGCATAAATCTGTCAGTGAACTAATACTTAAATTCCATTAAGTACCACTGTAATTAACCAACAGTTTATGTCCTAGCCCACATCTGCCTTCCGACATAGAGTCTAGCAAGGAAAATACACGTTAAACAAGTAAACAGAAAAGCAAGTATTTACTTAGGATTCTGCTGAGTGTTCCAACAGGACAATGAACAGTGCTGCCACAAGACAGAAGAGGGCCTTACATTAGGTTTACTGTTCATCTCTGAGGAGGTGGTTTAGCAAGTCCTAAGAGTTGAGAACATGAAAGCGCAGGGAGAGCAAAGGAAAGAGAATTGGGAAAGAATAAGTCGTGCATTGGACACATGGTTGGAAAAAGCTGAATGGGGAGCTGGAAGAAGCTCACTGTGGACTAGTGGGGAATAAAAAAAGGAGAGCGGGAGGATGTCATCCTGTAGGTAGCCAAGGTTCCATCATGTAGGACCTTGAGAATACAGTGATTTGAGTGGGTTGAAGCAGGGGAGTTAAATACCTGACTGCCGTTTTAAAACGTCATTCTTGAATTTCCAAAGATTAAGGGGGAAATAGAAGCCCATTGGGAGGGTGCTGTGGTATTTACAAAGAAAACAATGATGCCTGATGCTAGAGCAGTGTCCACTGACATAGGGATAAGTAGGACAGATTCAATCTGCATTTTGGAGAAAAAATTGAGGGATGATAATGAGGAGCTGAACATGAAGGACGTAAGGCTAAGGAACATCTCAAGAATGCCTATGGGGTTTCTGGTCTGAGCTCCTAGGTCTGTGGTCTGGGTACCTAGGTAGATGGGGACTCCATTTACTGAGTTAGGGAGGATGTTACTTATACCCTGAATTCCTTGAATGTATTCCTTTCCTTCTCCCTCATCTTTCCACTCCTACTTTTTCCACCAAATTATCTTTTCATGTTTCTTCTGTTTAACAAATAATTGAGCAAAATTAAAAATGAGTTAAAAAATTCTGAATTGTTATAAACACAATGTATACCCAACTAATTTACTCCTTACAACAAAACCTAATGGGAGAGATCCTACTTTACAAGTAAAGAATATGGAGATACGGAGAGCTTAAGCAACATGCCTAAGGTCATATACAGCTATATAGCAACTGTGGGAAAAAGCAAAGCTTTACCTTTAACGAAGCCACAGTCTAATGCAGATGGCAGACTTATAAACAAATAGATACAGTGAAGTGGCAAAACTGTTGCAATAACTCTATCCATGTGATCCAAGTAGGGTGCCTGATCTAGTCCTGGGCAAATACAGTCAAGACAGCCTTCCTGGAAGAGATGGTATCTGAGCTGCACTCTGAAGGTGAAAATTACGCAGGGGAAATAAGTGAGAGTAGAGGAAGTGAATTAAAGGGACACAGAGGCAAGAAACATCATGGGGCGGTGTTGGAGGAAGGACATGTAATTACAAGGTTAGAGCAGAACAGAGAAATATACTGCAGAGACATATTAGAGAGAGGTCTGAAATTTGTAGTTGAGGGTATAGTTGAATTCACATTTTAATGTAACTCTGCTGACCATAGAGATGATAAATCAGAGGTGAGATGGAGTCAGAAGTCTAGGACTCCAGTTAAAAGTTTTTGTTTTTGTTTTTGTTTTCTACTGGTGCAAGAATAAGAAATGGTATTAGGAATGAGGAAAATAAGAAGAATTTGAAAATTAAAAGCAAAGATTTTATTTATTTATTTGACAGAAAGAGATCACAAGTAGGCAGAGAGGCAGGCAGAGAGAGGAGGAAGCAGGCTCTGTGCTGAGCAGAGAGCCTGATACAGGGCTTGATCCCAGGACCCTGGGATCATGACCTGAGCCAAAGGCAGAGTCTTTAACCCACTGAGCCACCCAGGCACCCCCAAGAATTTGAAAATTAAATGAGAAAGTACATATAAAGTACTTATCCTCAAGCTGTATATGTTAGCTACATAAGAAATGTTACTTTCAGTTATTTGCTGTTACTTAACAAACCACTGTAGAGCTTAGCAGCTTACTACAACACCTATTCATTATTTCTATTAATTCTGTCTGTTGGGTGGGCTCTGCTGAGCAGTTCTTCTGTTCTATCACAACAACTGCAGTCACTTACGTGGCTACATTCACCTTGAACAGGAGTAGGGTTGGAACTCCAGAAACAACACCTCTTCCTTGAAGGCTTCTCTTTACATGGCTTTGGTTCATCCACTGGTCTAGCTTGGACAACATGGAGACTGAGATCTGAGGAGGACAGGACGGAAGCTGGCAGCTTAATGCCTGGTCAGGGAAGTCCTAGAGCCAGGCTGCTCCCACCTTCTAGATGGATGGAACCCATAAAATAATAATTTTATTATTACATAAGAAAATATTCCCCAGTTTATGGGAAAAGGGAAATGTAATCCTCCTGATAGTAGGAGCTACATGGCAATAGAGGGCTGGGAGGAATTGTTGGTAACCACATTTTGAGACCATCCACTGCAGTATCTAAGATTATCTAATGCCAATTTAATTCTTCAAACAGTATTCTTTGTTTTTATTTCTTATTACATTCTCTCTAACTCTGCAGACTCCCATTGTGTTTCATATGATGTCTTGCTAGCTTATCTTTCATTGAGCCCATGTTTTAGGTTTTTTTCCCCTTAATTTCCCAGAGGATGCAAAAAGTTATTTTCTTCTTTGGAATTCTCAATTCTTCAAATTTATGCTCTTCATTTATCATCTCTGTTCTTTCTTTTTAATTTCCTTTGTAAGCTACTAAATGTTTTCAAGCATGCTGGTATATGCATATGCCTGCCCATGTGTGGCTTGCTTTTATTTCTTGACAGACTCTGAAGCATGACAGGTCTATACAATCTAGCTGTGTCTTCCATTTGCCTAGTTGGGCTAGATTCTCTTTGAGACCAGGGAAACTGGATTTTTTTTCCCCCTTTGTCTGGGAAACTTTAAGTCTTAATATTGAGGATCGTGGAGGTTTACAATCAGCAAAGTGGAAAGGCAGCTACAATCCCAGCTGGGAAATATTTTCTCTGTATGGTTTTTGTCATGTCTGTCTTACAATCTATCAAGATTTTTGTTCACTGGACCTAGTATGTATATGCATCCTATGTGTTTCTCACTATTTTCATGGTGGAGTTTTTACCTACCAGTATGAGGAGCCATAGGTCCTTTTGGAGAGTACTTACTCCAGTTAATTAAAAGTCTCCTCCCAATTTAGTAACTGATAACAGTTAAAAGTCATGGGAGAAAAAAAAAATTCCATCATCTTCCTATTCAGTGATGTCTTAGGTGAGGCTACAATTTATTATGCAAACTAGGATATTTTGTAGAATGAAGGGGCATTGCTAATATAACAATATATCAAAATAAAACAGGAAACTAGGAGCATCTCAGGAAGAGCGAGTTGTACGTGTTGTCATTCCTGGAGCCATGGCAGCCAGTGTGTCCCCAGTGTCCCATCTCTCCCCTCTCCAAGTTCAGATTGAACTCCACTGGACCGATAGGATTTTACCTCAGTGAGAGGAGGATAAACTGTTTTTACTGGTAGAAGCTAAACTGAAGAAAATCTACTTCAGTTGGATTCATGCTTTTTCTTTTCAACTCATGCTGATGTTGATCCATATTTTTTAAAAAAGGCGGGGGTGGGGGGTATTCCAAACCTGCTACCTATGTCTCAATTCCTGACCCCTTCAAACACTGAATATATTGAATATCATACTTCCCCTTTTCAAGACTTCCTGCCTTATTCCCTGAGAGAAATGTTACTTGTTTTTTGATCCTTCATGCAATAACCTCAAATGTCAACTTGGTAGCAGGTAGCTAAACATATAAAAATTCTGGTGGACTATGTAGCTATTTTTAACATGTAAGATCTCCCATCCCAACACACATATTGAGAAGCACTCTCCTCTTCAATGTAATGGAGAGGTTATATTATAATATGTGCCTACTAGCTTGTTTCAGGATCCAGGAAGGTGAGCTGTAAGGAAGGACTTTTTCTACCTTAATCTTATATGATACGAATGACATCTAAGTAAAGTTGCTTTTTATTTGAGGCCAGATGCCTCAATGAACCAAGTCACAAAGGGAAAAAAATTTATAGGTCTTGTCATTGATGCACATTTGGTCCCTATAATAACTGTATATAAAATTGTTCTTGATTACATTATTTATTACTTGGTAACATTACTCAATTTTATCAAAGGATTACACAAGAGCTTTATTATTATTATATCTCTTATTTAAACTGACCACTATTGTAAATGAAGTTTACTACTATCTGATCATCCTCCTCTGAAAAGTTTCTATTCAGGGTTTTTTTTGTTTTTTGTGTTTTTTTTGGCAAAAGAAATAGTAGTCAAAGATGATTCATTCACTGGCAGATGGATAGATAATGAATAGATAAACAAAAAGAAATGTGATTAAACAAAAATAGTAAAAATCTTAGTAGTAGACGCTAGATGGTATAGAGGTGTTCACTGTACAATTCTTTCAACTTTTCTAAGTGTTTGGAAATTTACGTAATAAAATATTAGAATACAATTACTTAGAATTTCAATTAAAACTCATGGAGTAGAGAATTTTTGTTGTGTTATCCTGTTTCTGACCATCTCCTCCAGCAAGGTTACTAAAAGTAGTTGGGACAAATGTTCTAAACACAGAAACTCAGCACAAATTCTGAAGATCTCACAACTGCAGTGTGCCGTGGGGCCCAGGAGGATGTGTGAGAGTGCAGAACTGACCTTTACCATCTTGTCCTATTGACACCAGGTGTCATCCTGACAGACAAACCTAAATATTCTTTACCTGCAGTTACAAAGTCTCAGGTCACTAATATGAACCAGACATTGGTAGGGGAGAAAAACCATACTGAGCAAACTGAACAGAGGAAAAAATGATAATAATAAGTGTTGGGTAGGGGCAGAGAGTGCCTCTGGTGGGGTACAGATGAGTAATTTCTATTCTATAACTAGATGTTTAAGCTGAGGGATCTTCCCTGAGGTGCAGGGTATGAGAAGAAAAAGAGGCAGTGAGTGTTAGAACAAACAAAGCACAGAGGGCCCTAAGCCAGAGTTAGCTGGGACACTCACTGATACAGGCCCCCGGGTGTCTAACCCACCAAGTAGCAGCTGCAGATGTCCATCATTTCCATCCTGCCATCCTCTCCCTTCATGCCTGATACCATGCTGTACAAAACAGCTACCCAAATTCAGAAATGAATAATGTTATGAGACCTATCCAAAAGACAAAAGAGGCAGAGAAGAATGAAAATGGAATTAAAGCATATGATTAAAAGCAAATAAAAATCATACATTATAGGAGTCACTACACAAAGAAACACCAGGATATTTAATAAAATAGTTCTTCATATTCTCAGAGTTCCGGGTAACATGTTTTACTAAAAACAGAGCTCTAAGAAGAGATCAGAGGTCAAATAAAAAGTGTTAATATTTCAAAGCATAAAAACAGCACAGAGATATGCCACATTAAAAATAACAAAAGGAAAAGTTAAACTAAAACTTGATAAAGAATAGGGTGAGGGGCACCTGGGTGGCTCAGTCTGTTAAGTGTCTTTTTTATTTTGGCTCAGGTCCTCAGGGTCGTGAGATTGAGTCCTCAGTGAGGTTTTATGCTGGGCATGGAGCCTGCTTAAGATTCTCTCTCTCTCCCTTTCCTTCTGCCTCTCCCCTACTCTCTTTCTTTCTCAAAAAAAAAAAAAAAAAAAAGTGAGAGAGAGAATAGGGTGTTTTCTATATTTAACAATATGGAAAAAATGAAAAGGCAAATAATTCTAGATTAGGTGATAGGGAAAACAGTCAAAAGATAACCATTATGTGTGTAATTGATGATGCCAATAACATGCAGAAGAAACAATATGCACCCAAATATAGAATGAGAAACTATGAGGTGAAAAGATCTTAGTTTTTAAGGGAGAAAAAATATACTGTGTGTTCCAGGAAGAAATTGATAAAAATTATTAATAGCCAGGCATTATAATATTGAAATGACTGAACTACAAGGAGAAAGAAAACAATTGCATTTCTTATAAGCAGAAAAATTCAGTTAGATGAGATGCTCAAGACTTTGTTTGATGGCAGAAGAAAGTCAGTCAATATCTACCAGGTTGCAGAGAAAGAGATTATCATGGGAAAATTGATAGTTCCCAATGTCCTTTGAATATAAAGTCACAGAAGAGACCATCTCGAGCAGGTAAGAACTGAGGCAGTAGAGGTCCCTTGTGCCAGTCTTAGTGGGAGGGGCAAGAGCACATGAGAATATGAAATTTGGCCAGCTAATAGAACTTAAATCTTGGAAAAAAGAGCTCACAAAGGAAAAAAATAGTGTCAATAAATATGTAAATAGAGAAGGAATATAAACAACAAATGGGATTATACTTTCAAGTTACCTTGAAATTATCAACATTTGAGACTTTGATATTTTACCTTGAAAATACCAACATTTGAGACTTTGGCAATAAAAAATGATATAACTCAGAAGAATTTAAGATGGAAAACAAACTGTGGGTGAATATCTGCATCTCTCCTCGTGGGAATAAAGAAATGTTTTCCACCATTAGAATATGTATTTTATAAACACATATTGACTTCAACTTTTTAAAGGTTTTAACTAATCCTTTCTCTTGGTTTACCTTTTTTTTTTTTAAAGATTTTATTTATTTATTTAACAGACAGAGATCACAAGCAGGCAGAGAGAGAGACAGAAGCAGGCTCCGTGCTGAGCAGAGAGCCCGATGCGGGGCTTGATCCCAGGACCCTGGGATCATGACCTGAGCTGAAGGCAGAGGCTTTAACCCACTGAGCCACCCAGATGCCCCTCTTGGTTTACTTTTTAATTTGAAGAGGTATTTGAAGAGCTATTTTGTGCCACAGAAACATTGTATGAAGTTCAGAGAGTCCTTTAGTTTAACTTTTTCCTGACTTGAATCTGACTTAAATTTTTCTTGTGCATCTGGGAATGGCGTTTCGCATTCGCCTGCTCCCCCATCCAGGCTCTAAGTTCTTGGGTTGTGTCAAGAAAGGATTCAGGGCCAAACTTGGAAGTAAGCAAGAGTTTCATTGCAGTTAAAATCAAAGTACACGTCAAGGTGAGAGAGCTGGCAGGCCCAGACGGTGCAGTGGGCCATAGCTATGGCGCTCTCTGACTGGGGTCACCTCCAATTCCCTAAGGGTCTCCTTCCACAGGTCTGGAAAGAGGCAGAGTTTTTGGTCCCATATGGCCCTTATTGGAACTGTCCTGGCAGCCCTCCCCCGAAAAGAGGGTCAAAACTGCAATGTAAAGGGACCACAATGAAACTATGGGCAGCTGTTCTAGAGAGGAGAGCATGCACGTTCCTTAGAATTCCCCTGCTCCCCGCCGCCTGCCCCAACCAGCTGTTGAAAAGGTGGTTTCCACCCTTCTTAACAGTCAGAAAAAACCTATTCCCTGTCCAAGTCTGGCTGACTGCATACTCCATCACGGAAGCCTAGAAAACGCTATGCTGTGCTGTTTACTATTGGATGGCAATGGCTATTTCTGAATGTAGACATTATATATATGTAAAAATATATAAATATAAATATAAGTAATAAAAATAAATAAATATTTATCGTATAAATAAATATATATTACATATTTTATATATAAATATATATTATATAAATATATAATATATAATAAATCATATATATTATAATAATAATATATAAATAAAAATATATAAATATAAGTAAAAATATATAAATATTCATATATTTGAATATATATATATTTTACTTTTTCAAATTGATTTTTTAACTATGTGAATCATTTTAAAAAAAGAAAAACACAGTCGCATTTCTTTAAAAAAAAAAAAACCCAATGTGATCACTTCTGTCTTATGTGAACAAAGACACAGAAATAACCTGGAGGATAATTCTCTGATCCTTTGATCCCTATGGGCAGCTTATCTGTTGCTTTGACTGGATGGTCATCTGCGTTGGCCGTCAAGACAGTAAAACCACAGGAATGATCAGTCCGGTTTACTTTCTGGTAGCTTAGACACCAATGGACTGGTTTGTTTTAAAAAACTTGGAAAACACCTGGGAAATTTATGAGAAATGCCACATCTTACTGTCATTGCTGAGATGTATAGGTTATTTTTGGATTTTTTTGGTAAGTTTTAAGGCTGGCTCCTGATACCCAGAGCCACAGGGGCGGCTTTACAATACTTTACAGTGTTGGTCTTCAAAGCATAGAGCTGAAGTTCCTGAGAGTTGCTCTGGAAGCTTACCAGTGTTTCTTTCTACGAAAAGTTGTTTAAAGTGGGATTCAAAATGTTTGTAAATTGAGTTACATTTTCACATGACGACCTTCTCACCAATGCATTTGTGTAATTTTGATGTTAGTGGATTTGGTTTGTGTTGTTAAGGTAGAAAAATGTGTTGCCGCAAGGTAATTACTATAAAGCTATTTAATTATTGATTTCTCCAACATAGCAGGGTTGACATTTTAGCAGATATAATGAAGGAAAAGATACGCATTAACAGAATGAGAATGGAATAAATGCACATTTTAAAGGGAGACATGATTCATTTTAATAGATATGCAGTAATTATCCAGGAAGTGTGACTGCTTTCTTCATAAATGACATTAACTATTCAAATCAAATGACAGAACTGTAATATGTAAGGATATTATGCGGGTGTTCAGAACTCTAGCATCGGCTAAAGGATACATAAAAGCTTCATGTTTACCAATGTCTTTTTTTGTGTGTTGTGTTTCTCTTCATTACCCTTTAACAAAATCATGTCCTGTGTTGAAGTATTTATCCTGGCTTGTGCCTCATCCTTCATGTAGAAAAATAGATCCTTGCTTTACATATTTCTCTAATAGCTATAAATAAATGCAGCTACTTCTCTCCCCTGAAAGGAACGACTTTGCATTTTAGACTGAATGGAAAAGACCAGCCCGGGACACCCCAGAGTTCTCAGCCTTGCTGAGTCCTGACTTTCCATTCCTGGTTTATCTGCCTTTTTGATTTTGAGCCACAGCGAGTACGCATCTGACTACATGGTAATGAGGCCTTAAAATGACAAAAAAAGAAGTGCTTACACATCCAAAGGAGTGTTAGCTTCTAAAGAATAGCCTTTGGTGAAAACATGTTTTGAACTATCTTTTGGATTGCCTTCAGAGTCAGTGTGTGACCCACAAGAAACAATGCCTCATTTAATCGCTGAGGCACATGGTTATTGACATAACATCGGATGACCATGCTGGTCAGCCACCATCTCAGGCCAGCTTTGTTTGAAATAATATTCAGCCATTTTTCTGGCTTTACAGCATGAAACAAAGGAGAAAGATCTACCGCCAGTTAGATAGTTCAAAAGAATATAATTCAGTTTCTAAAGAGAGTTCCCAAAATGAAGTTTCAGAAGTAGGCTGAGCCATAAAACATTATTTTGCATCTAAGGAAGAAGTTGGATATAGAGGAACTAGAAAAATCAGCAGAATGAAAGGACAGCAAAGATAAAAATGAAAATAAGGGATTAGAAAACGGAAAAGTATTTCCAAGTTGATGAAGGACTCTACGTACTCTTTTGGAAATGCAGGATAAGGAAGGAAGAAAACACAAATAGATAACATTTAAAATGGCATGAAAGCAATAACATCATAACGTTTAAATAGAAATGACAAAATACAATAGTCTTACTTTTTATAATCTTAATACAATCTTATTAATGTGGGGGCAAAAATATTAAATATTAGGAAACAATATTAGCTTGCTAAAAGAAGATTACATCATTTACCAAGAATATGCATTTCTCAAATATCCAACATTAAGTTTAATGGTAAAACATTATAAGTTTCATTTTCATATCAAGAATAAGATAACAATGTTACTCTCCCCACTATTAATATTGTTCCAGAAATAAATAGCATCTATAATTTGACATGAAAAACAATAATTAAAGGTATAAATATCGATATGGATGAAACAAAAATTATTATTAGTCGCTGCTTATGTGATTGCATTCTTAGTAAATCCGATAGAATCAACTGAAAATGTTATAAAACAATTAGTTAACATATAAATGTCACGAGGAATAAAATCATTACTTTTGGTATTTCATTTTTTCTCTTTTGTCAACTTAACTATACTGATAAAATAGATATTTTTATTTGCATGAGTTTTGTAAGGTATCATTAATTTTATTTCTTCTATATCTATTATTGGTCCATTCATATTTTTAATGTTATATATTTGTGTCCCCCATTTTATTTTGCTTAATTTTTTAAGCTTTTACACTTACTAATCAATTTTACTGTTCTTTTTATTTCTAATTTAAAAAAATATTTCTTGTCACTGTTCTTTTGATTTCAATCAAGGTTTTCAGTTACTATTTTTCTAAATTCTTCTCTGGGACCTCAGTGGTCTCTCTATTGACCAAGGTATTCCTAGAAATTCATATTTGAAAATTTCTTTAGAATCAGCTTTCTATCTCAGGTACTCTTCTAAATGGCAACAGATCCTTCTCTATTTTTGTAGGATAACCACTTAAGAATGTGGTTACATTTGTCTAAACAAAGCTTAGCTCATATACTAGTTAACCAAGCAAGGTCATGTCAATCTGCATGAAAAAATAATGTGCCACTATAAAGGAAATCAGACATTGACTCTTGTGTGCAATTTGAAAGAAACGGTATATCCTCAATGAAGCCTCAAAGAAACAGTATATCCTCAATGAAGCCTCAAAGAAACAGTATATCCTCAATGATGAAAATCAGACATTGACTCTTGTGTACAATTTGAAAAAAACAGTATATCCTCAATAAATGGTTAACAATCATTTAGATGTGTAAGCATTTTTTTTTTTTTCTTTTGCCAGTGTAATTTTTAAGAATTCATTGCATGTATCAAAGGTATCAGGCAGATTGCGGGTATACGGACAATGATATAAAAATTAGTATCTTTGTATACAACCACTGAACAGTTAGAAAATACAGTGGGAGAAAGAAACCATTAATGATAACAGCCAAAAGGTACAATACCAAGTACTGACATTAACCACAAATGTGAAGGACCTACACGAAGAAAACACGAAGCTTCAATGTTACATGGAAGAACACGTTAATAAAATTAGAGATGATTGTGTTCTTTTGTAAGAAACCACAATATTGTGCATTGACCAAACTCTATTTATTAAACTATACATCCAGTGTGTTATCTCATCCAAATGTATTTTTGTACTTAACAAAATGATGCAAAGATCATCATGAAAAATAAATGAATGAAAAATGCCATGATATTTTTCAAAAAGAAGAGTGAATAAAGTAGATTTAACCCTAGCAATGAATTAAAAATTGCTAATGAAGCTGTCCTTCCTAAAGCAGATTAAACAGAATAGGCTACAGGAAAGGTATGTGCTATGGTGAGTTCTGTGAAGTGTGTAAACCTGGTGATCACAGACCTGTACCCCTGGAGCTAATAATATATTATTTGTTAATAAAAATAAAAAAAAAAGAAAAAGAAAAAAAAAAAGAACAGGCTATAGGAGAATGTCCCCAGATTCTCCAGAAATAATGGTGCTATTCTAACCACTGGGAAAGGTTGAGCTTATTCACTAAGTGGTGTTGGAACAAGAGACTAGTTATATGAAAATATAAAAACTGGATTCAAGTCTCATTTCTTTTTCCAAATTAAATTATGGAAAGTAAAAAGCAGACTGATGGTTTGAAGAAAATCTTAGGTAAATTTATTTAGAATTTTGGAATTGGGGAGGAGGTCTTTCTGGGAAGGATAGAATACATAGAGTACAAAAAGGAAAACATTAACAAGTCTGTAAATTTATGACTAACTAAAAAATATATCCAAACTAATAAAAAGTACAGTTAGAAACACACGACAGGCCACAACTAGTTTTCTTAGTTTACAGAAGATCATGCAAATCAGGAAGAACAAAATGTGCTTAACCAAGAGAAAATGGACAAGTCAGTGAAAAAGAAATATAAAATTCTAATAAAAATTTCGAATAACTCTCTTCATCCTCATACTTAGAGAAATGCAAATCAAACAATGAAATATTGTATGCAATCAGATTGATAACAGCTAAAATAAGCTTGATAATATCAAACTTATTGTTTGATATTATCGTCAAACAATATTTGTCATATTTGATATTATATGATATTATTGTCAGAGAAGATCCACAAAAGTAGGCACAGTTAGTAAAATATTGCTTGGTGCAACCTCTTTTTCCAACAATTAGCTCATATATATCAAAATGTAAAATATAGGGGCACCTGGGTGGCTCAGTAGGTTAAGCCTCTGCCTTCAGCTCAGATCATGATCTCAGGGTTTTAGGATCGAGCCCCACATTGGGCTCTCTGCTCAGCGAGGAGCCTGCTTCCCCCTCTCTCTCTGCTTGCCTCTCTGCCTACTTGTGATCTCTCTCTGTCAAATAAATAAATAAAATCTTTTTAAAAAAATGTAAAGTATACATTTCCTCATGATCATGAATTGCCTCCAAATTTGTGATTTTTGAATCACCTCTGTTAGAAATATATTCAGGAACATAGTTACACATGTTTTCTAAGATGTACCAGAAAGAATGATTATGGAAAACCTAACAAACCAAATTGAACATACCATGATCATGTAGGGAAACTGCTTGAACCGCTGAGGCATAGGGCATATTCGTTGAAAGATGGTATAATTTTCTGGAAACATGAAGTGGATCTCTACATGCAAATATGGAGAGACCTGCAAGATAAATAATGTAGTTTTAAAAGTTAAAGTGATTTTTAAAAAGTAAATAAAATAAATAAAAGCTAAAGCCATGATCACCTAGGGTATATAATGTAGTTACTTTTATAAAAAGAAAAATTATGTATGTGCATCTATGTGTGATTAAAGTATAACTGGAAAGACATCAGAAACTTATCTCTAATTGCTTTTGTGTGGAATAGTGGTTCTCAAATTTCAGTGTGCATCCACACTGAAGTGGAGAGTTAGTGGAGAGTTAGTGGAGAGTTATTAAAACCCAGACACGGGGTCCTACCTGGAGAGATTCTGATTCAGGGGACTAATATCCCCACTAACACAGAATGTTGAGTGAACTATATTGTGAGGGCCATTGAGGTACAAGAAGTAGCCTTCTCAATGTGAAATCTTCCCTTGCATTTGAATTTTTTTTAAATAGTCTATGTATTCTTTTTTTTTTTTTTTTTTTTTAATTTTCCCTGAAGATCAAAAGTAGTGATGTGAGTAGTGAGATCGGGGAGTTTTAATTTTTTTCTTTATACTTTATCATATTGGAAATCTAGTAGTCAATTTTAAAAAATCAGCCCCCGAATTCAAATTCATTGCTTTTTTAGTTAAACTTAAATATTTTGTTATTTATTTCCCTAAGAATGGATTTAGTGGGAAATTAAATCTCTCCTACCTTTTAACCCTCCTAGATTCATCCTTTAGGCTCCACTTTCAACTCTGAAATTAAATTACTTTAGATGGCATGTCACAAAGCCAAAATATTTTGAGAGCACTGGAAGTCACATTCCTTCATAATACCAAATTTAACGCCAAATTTATATGTAAGATAATAAGAGAACAAAGGAACCCTTGTTCTGTTCTGTAAAGGAGGAATGACAAATACACAGCATGTAATTGCTGTAACAGGACACTATGTGAGATGATAGGAAGATGATAAACTTCTGAAAGACACTTGTGGTGTTGGCATTTGCCGTCTCGTATTTCTGTGTATACGTTTTTATGATTGCGTTGCCTTTTCTGGTTCATAATTTTATAAGTGTTTGGAACAGTACCTACAACAAAAATGAATGGATTGCCCAATTATATCCCATTTGTGCTTTTTTTTCTTTTAATAGGTCACATTTCTATAACCTTCTTTTGGTATTATGTTTGTTTTGCTTAAGTTTTTTGTTTTTTGGTTTTTGGTTTTTTTTTCACTGATATCCATTGTATAGTCTCTCTTAGGAGCATCATATAACATATGGGAATGAATACAAAATAGCTAAGAATTTGAATCCCTGTCCTGCCAACCCCTATATCTTCTGTTGGGGCAGAAAACCTGAGCAAACAGGCATTGCACTAGACCGTGTCAGCAGCAAAGCAAGCCATGGTTGGGTTACCAAGGGAATGGATTCTTGTGTTTTGTTTTCCATACCAAGGCCATTTTTTTTTTCTTTTTTCCCCTAAAGATCAAATCTGGTGGTTCATTAGCTATTCTGGCTGATCTCAGCTTCCCAGCCCCACACTCCAGGGGTTTGATAGAACAAGGTTAATACTTGAAATCACTGTCAGGAGCAAATTGATTGCAAGTAGAGGATGTAAAGCTTGTCTGTCACCATCTCCTTATGGCCTCAAGTTAAGCAGGCAGTTTGCATCAACTGAAGCTTTAGAGTTCTCTCTCTTTTTCTTCCTCTCTCTCTCTTTTTTTTTTTTTTAAACTGACATCTATAACAGAATACTATTTCTCTCAGACCATCCACTAACACCTGAGTAACTATGATCAGATAGACTGATATGCCATTACAAAGAACTGAACCCCCTAGCTAGTTCCTAGGAAACTTAAGTGAATTATCTTCTTTCCTACTCTGGCCCCAACTATTCGGCCATTATTCCCCTTTCCAAGCATTTAATGAACAATCTCCTGTATGCCAGGTAGGTACTAAAAAAAGATTTTCATGCAGTACAATTCCAGAAGTTGCTAGTCATATAGATTTTGATGTAGATGGTGCCCCAAGGATTTGTACGCTTAGAACCCACCCAGCCACACATGGCACTGATGTAGGCCAAAGTGTGTGTGTGTGTGTGTGTGTGTGTGTGTGTGAGTGAGAGAGAGAAACACAAGGGTGGTCATCAGGATATTATACAACATCATCTGTCCTCTTTTAGAGCCTACATCTGGGGAAAGGATCAGGGTAAAGAGTCACAAACACAGTTTACTATGACTCATCACTCAAGTTATATTTATGCTACCACAGAGATCTGAATAGAGTCCAGGATCAGCAAAAAGGGTATAATGAGTTGTGCCTGTGGTGGGGGTGCAAGAATCAAGAAAGGCTTCATAGAGAAGATGGCATTTGCTTTGGGCATCTCAGAATGAGTCACGCTTTGATGGGAGAGGAGTGGGAGGGCGGGGCACAGTATAGTGGAGAACAACACAAATGCCACTGTTGCCCACGTTTGTCTGGGGTAAATGCTAACTGAGAATAATTTAAGCACTTTCTCTTGCAATTCGAAGAGCACAAACCATGGCTTCTCCCCCAAGTGAAAGACCATTCTTCTCCAAATTGCTTAATTTGTAGTCTCAGTTTATTAAGATTTGTGTGGATTGTCTTGGGAATCTGAGTAACCACTGGCATGGTATAGGGGAATACATTTGCATGCCATTATAAGAATGTCAAGTTGTCTTTCAAAACTGGACATAGATAAAAAAGCCCATCATCGCCTGGGCTATTTCTGAGTGCTGACTGTGGGAACATCCGCTGATGGCATTCGCTCTACTGTATGCACACATTTCAATCACCCCAAAAGGCCTCCTGTCCACAAAAGGCTGCAAAGTCCTTACCTCTCACTCATAATGCCACATTAGCATTTCTATTCTCATGCTCTGTGGTCAGAAGAGGCTGGGAGATCTACAGAGAGACATTTCTCAACCTGTAAACACAAAAGGGGTGATTCAAGCCCTCTGAAGGGCACCATATCTGCGGGAGCACGTCCTTTAAAAGGCGCGATGTTGCACCCCAACACCTCCAGAGACCAAAATGAATAATTTGGGAAAGCAGAAATGATGTAGGTATTCATGGAGGTTGCAATTAAGTAAGGTAAAGAAAGTGGTATACACACACACACACACACACACACACACTGCCGAGCAATTTTCCACAGTGATGTGGACTGTGTGAAGCCCATGTTAACACTAGGGAATCTTTCCTTTATGACCCCAGCAACTATAATCCTTGCTGAGACGCCAATGGACACACTCCGAGGGTTGAGCCAGTATTTGACAAGGTATCCCAGTTTCAGAATTTTTCTAAAAATACATTTATTTATTAGAGAGAGAAAGAGAGCACACAAGTGGGGGGAGAGGGAGAGGAAGAGAGAGAGAGAGAGAGAGAATCTCAAGCAGACTCCAAGCCAAGTGCTTGACACAGGGCTCCATCTCTTGAGCCCTGAGATCATGACTGAAAAGGAGTCAGACGCCACCTAGGAGCCCCCCCCCAATTTCAGAAATGTTGAGCTTTTTCACCACAACAAACATTTTAAGGTTCTTTTCCTGTAGCTCTACACATTTGCTGTTAGGTTGTGCCTTTCAGAAACTTTAGATACCCGATAAGGCTAAATGTTTGTTGAGCACAGAATTAAATAAAGAAGCCACTTAATGTTAGCAGTGATTGGGAGAGTAGACTCTGAAATCAGATTCTCTGGACTGATTTGAATACCAACTGAAAAAAATCACCTTTTAATTTATGCCTTAGTCTCCCCTTCTAAAATGGGGAGAAATGGAGATTATAGTAAAAAATATGTGAGGTCATGTAAGCAGAATGCTAGGCATTTGGCAAATACTTGATAATGCTTAGATAGAATTAGAAACTCCCCAAAATTCCTTTGGTGTCAGATGCAGCCAAACTTCACTTCTAAATAATGCAAAAGGGTTACTGTTAACAGAATGAACTGATATGGTTCCAGCCAAAAGCAAGCATCTTTGGCTTTTCACATAGCTAATGGGGCCCTTTTGAGAACTTGTGAAAAATAATGAAAACAACTGCAGATTTGTATGTCTGTTATATGAGCTAGGAATGTATTTGGCTGTGTAACAGCAGCCTCAATAATTAGCAGTGTATTTTCTTACATATCAAGGTAGGAGGTTGATGTCCTGGATTCTGGTGTACAGCAAAATCCCTTTTATTTTCTTGCAGCAGCCTTACATTTCAGGCTTCTAGTCTTAGTCCAGTTACCCCACAGTCATGCAGCAGCTGTAATACCCAGGCCTCCCACTGGCATCATAGGTCAAAAGAAGGAATGAAGGGTCATGACCAAAAGATCTGTCATTTTAATCATTAAAACAAGAGTTTCTAAAGAAATACCCCCAGCAGAACTGTCCTTCCATGTCTTTGGCCAGGAGAGTCACAGAGTCATGCATAGCTATAAGGGAATCAAGAAAAGCAAGTAATAGGATTGTCCTGGGTAATTATCATAATCTACCAGCTAAGGCTGAAAGGATTATGGCCTCAAAATCGAAACAAAACAAAACAAAATCAAGGCTCTGTTACCAGAGCAGTAATTCTCAAATTTTAGCATGCATGAGAGTTACTAGAGGGTTTACTAAAACAAGAGTTCCTGGGCCCACCCCCAGAATTTCTGACTCAGTAGGTCTGGAGTAGGAATGAAGAATTTGCATTTCTAACAAGATATTGTTGTGGCCATCTGTAGAAAATACATTCTGCCATAGGCAGACATGTAACAGTGTCTGTTACATCTCCACCAAGGGATTCTTAAGTCTTTAGAAGGCATCATTAGAAGCATACTAGGCTCTAGCATCAGACCACAGGATGTAGGCTTAGCAGAGCATCATATGGGAACATTTCTGGAGATGACCACTAAGTTTGGCCTGGGCACTGCTGCTGCTTTTCCATGTCCCTATTACCTGTCAAGCCATTTAGATCTTAGAGACCTCCCATCTCAGCAGACTCCCGACCAGCTTTCCAGGGATGTGTTGGGGGAGGTTGTGACCACTGGTTGACCCATGAACTAGACAGGAAGAATTGGAGACCACTCATCCTCTCCCCCATCCTTGGAATGTGGGATCTGCTTGCCTTCCATGCTCCCAGAAGCCAGCCCAAGGACATGGCCTTGAGATAGTGGTGTGGTGCTGTGATGTGAAGTGAGATGGTGTCCAGACCACCTAGATGGTATTTGTGACAGAAGCCAAATAAGGCTTCTGTACAATCTTTTAACATTTGGTGACCAGCTGCAGAGATCTGCTCATCCTGTGGCTGCCCAAGACAATCCTTGTCAGTTCCTTACATATTAAACCTGCCACCTACCAATCTGAAGTCATCTGCCTCTTCCTTTAGTTTCTCCTGCCCACCATACATGGAAGCCAGTTTCAGATTACACTCAGGAAGCTCCCAAGGTTTCAAAATAACAGATGGACTCAAAATATCACTAAAGAAAGAAATATAGAGCAGGTATCATCTATCATTCATTACCATTATTAATCAAAAACCTTGAATTTCTTTGTGTGTAAGAATAATGCTGGAGCTGTGAAGTCCAAGGCACCACTCCCCTTCTTGAAGAGCTTATGTTCTTTGAGGAGATTGACCTATACTTTAAAAAAAAAAAGTCAATATAGAGGTATATATGGTATGTCAAAAGAAACACATTTTGGGGCACTTGGGTGGTTCAGTCAGTTGATTGTATGCCTTTGGCTAAGTTCACGATCCCAGGGTCCTGGAATTAAGCCCCATTTTAAGTTCCCTATTCTGCAGGAAGTCTGCTCATCCCTCTCTCTCCCCCCACCCCACCTTTGATGGTGCTCTCTCTCTCAAATAAATAAATAAAATCTTAAAAAGAAAAAAGAAAGAAAGAAACACATTTTGATGGCTTTAAAATGCGGCTGAGAATCTTCTCAGCTAAATAGCTAGAAAAGCTACCCAAATGGGGGATTTCTTAATTTCGTAATTTCCCCTTTGAAAGATAATTGAAAGGATAGGTGGCTAGATGGATGGATGGATAGCTGCATAGTATTTTACACACACACACACACACACACACACACACATCTTCTTTATCCATTTGTCTATTGATGGGCATTTAGACTCTTTCCATAGTCTGGCTATTGGCTCATCCCTCTTTTTAAACACAGTGCTCACTGACTGTTTATTGTATATAAAGTCTCTATTTAAAAAGCCAGGTATAGGGCACCTGGGTTAGGCTCAGTGGGTTAAGCCTCTGCCTTTGCCTCAGGTCATGATCTCAGGGTCCTGGGATTGAGGCCCATATCAGGCTCTCTGCTCAGAAGGGAGCCGGCTTCCCCCTCTTTCTCTGCCTGCCTCTCTGCCTACTTGTGATCGCTCTCTCTGTCAAATAAATAAATAAAATCTTAAAAAAAAAAAAAAAAGTCAGGTATAGAGAGGATGCCAAAGAAGCAGAACACAAGATCATTAGCTTTAGCAAGTTCATGCCACACTTAATAATAATGCATTGCTAATAATAATGCTCAAATGAGTAGCAGTAATGTTACTGATTAATAGTTATCAAATAATCACAGTGTTACGTACTGCCATGGGCAGTATCTCATTTAATTCTCACAACCCTATGATGTATTACTGCTGTCTCCACTTTACAGATGAAGAAACCAAAGCTACAGAAATTAAGGTTCTTGCCCTTACACAACTTATCCTAACAAGTGGGACTGGACTAGAAACCATATTCACTTCTCTTCAAGGTTGATGGTCTTCCCAAATTACAGTTTTATTTACAGAATGTGTCAAGATTAAATTATTAAGTGGTAGGAAAACAACCAAAATGAATATTGTACCTGTGTGCAGTGGTGGCCAATGGATATGTTGTGAGTTTTGGTCAGTGTATGAGAAGCCATTTTAAGGGGGCAATGTCAGAAAGAACATTGGTAGAACATCTCCTGGATGAGAATGTAATGTGCAAACTGTGATTTGGAGATTAAGTATGTTGCATTAGCTGGAGACAAGAGCTTCACTAAAATGGTATTGATGGCAATACTCGAGTTAAGGAGCTCCCTCACAGCCACTACGCGTTGTTGCACAGACGGTTCACTGCACAAAGGCACACAGATGAAAATAGTAGAGCTCTCACCGAGCTATGCATATGGACCTGAGGCTGCATCTGCCTAAAGAAAGAGATCAGTGCTCACCCACATTTCCTTGGCACTCATAAATCCCGTGAATGGCAATCTGGTGGCTTCTAACTGTAAATACTATGGCTGTTTGCCCAGGGGCCTTCTCTAATTATTACCGTCTATTCAGCCCATGCACTGGGTGGGTAGGTAGAGCTAAGGATTTAATATCCCTCCACAGCCCCCCCCCCCATGTAGAGGTCTGAGCTAAACTACTCCATGATATTGTTGCCTCAGCATCCATTGTGTGTGGCCAAGTGGCCAACAGGATCCTTGAACTGCCACTAGTCCCTCCCATGAGCACCTGCCTTAGAAAATATCCTGCAGTATTACAAGTAAATGTGAACACCTTATGTGATCTTCCTAGCAGCCCTAGAACACCTCCCCTTGCCCTTGTGTAGCCCTTAAAAAAGACCCCTGTGAAGCTTACTAAATCCCTTCTTTTGGTTTAAATTGATCATAAGTCCTAGGATCCCAGAACACTTTACACACAGACCCTAATAAGGTCATGCCTCTAGGTCCTGGCACTGTGTCTCTGCCTGCATCCTACCTTGACCTTCTCATGCATACCATGTACTTCCTCAGGACCTGTGAGTTATAAACTTCTCTGTTTCAATTACCTAGTGGTCTTTTGTTGAACCAGGGCTCACCATCCAATACCCAGGTCTTTAACAAGTCACACCACCCTCGGAGTGGCTCTCCACTAAGGGTCAATGGTGTTGACTCATACAAACTCCAGTTCCCTTAACCATAGGTGGGATAACCCCTAGCCATTCTTGACTGTCTGCCAAATCTCCCAAGCAAGACAGGACCCTAGTTGCCCACAGTGGGGCAACTATAATGTATCCTTATAGACTCCCTTCCCTTCTTCATGCTCTAACTTCCCTGCTGGGAAGATGATTATTCCCAAATAAATTCTTTAAACTTTAATCTGTATCTCTGGGGTCTGTTTCTGGGGAAGCTCAATTTAAGATAGATTTAGACTGATCCTGCAAAGGCACAGTATGGGTTAGTTGCACCCATGAGGATCTGAGAAGCCCAATAATTACATAGCTAAAGCAACAATAAAGAATTGCTGTAGGCTATTGAACAAGGAATAGATATGATGTTTAAGGAAAGTGATCCTAGTTTCTGTGTCTAGCATGCTTTGTGGCAAGTGAAAGGAATGGCTAGGGGAGAGTCTGGAGCCTAGAGAATCAAGTTTTACCACTATAATTGTAGTTATGGGCGGAGGGGGGCAGACAGAAAGTTTGGGCTCATGGGGAGAATGTTAAAATGAAAATAAGGAAGTTATCTCAGTCATGAAGGAGAATCAGTGGAGATTGATGTTGACTGAGTTAGTAGTGGAGAAGTGAAAAAAAATGGCAGAAGCAAAAATAACCTTGGGGAACTGGGAGTATGTTGGCATCCTTGGCAGTTTTGATCTAGGACTAATTTGTAGCGTTTGCTTACAGAGTAATATTTATTGGTCTTGAGATTATCCTAAAGCAAACATACGTAGTTCATCGAAATGGAACTTGTTTCTCCAAAAGAATGGCCCTTATGAAACCTTTGAAGATAGAGCCAGTGTTTCATATGAGTTTATGGATTTTTCTCCTGCCCTTTAATACATATAAAGTGTCTTATCTCTCTTTTTCCTACACTGAAATCCTCAGATGTGTTTTTTCTTTCCTCTCTTTGTGAGTAAAAAGATAGGCTTTTCTTCTCAACAGACCTTCCAATGGGTGATCAGAGCTACATTTTTAATATGCCAACCAGGACATATTTAACAATTGGTGGCCCTCTCTCAACGTCACAGCCACTGCTGGCCTCATTTACACCTGCTCAGTGAAGATACTGAAATGTTCCCTGCTGGGTAGCAGAAGTGAACTGCGCTTTCACCAGCCCTTATTTTGCACAGTTTTTCAAGACACTTAACACCTTTCAAGTGTCTGTAAACTAACAGAATGCTCTTTACACACAGCTCCTTTGACTATCGCACCTTCTCAGAATCTCCGTTTATTATGTATCTATGATGGTTGATTGATTTATTGCTAAGAAGAAAACATGGTAGTCTTAAATGTTGACAACAGGGATCATTTTCCAGTTGGACTTTATATTCTTTTTCAAAGGAAAGAGATCTCTGAGCTCTAAATGAAACTTCACCAGACAATTACTAGTGTCTTTTACTGGTTTAATTTGACTTTTCAGCTTATTGGTAAAATATCTAATGTGGAAAAAAAAACCCTACTCTTAAAGTGACATAATTTCTGTACCATTTGAAAACTGCTAAGGATAATCTATCATTATTTGAATGAGCCAGGTGAAGAAAAACTCCATAAGCTTAATTCTTCTATTGCATAAAAAGGGATTTTGAAGAGATTGGGAAGAGGCACTTAGAAAAATATGCCAAAACACCAAAAGAACCCAATAATTTCCTAGAGTGACAGATTTGAGCTATTCTTCTCCACTGTAGAAATGAGCCAAAGATGTATTTGCCCAATGAACTCAAGTAAATGACTAAGCTGAAACTGGAGGACACCATTACATTTGTTTGTCCTTTGCCTAAGGAGAGAATACAGCAGCGATTTTCTATACAGACCTGTGCATGTATTTCCAAAACAGCTGGTAACACTGACTTCCCCCCCAGTAACCACCTTCCAGGTGCAGGACTAGGGTCCCAGGAATGATAGGTAGAGAAATCAAGTCAAATAAAGCATTGTATCATATCAGACATATGTGGCATCTACAAACTGAACTTTTTGGTTAATTCAGTCAAATTATTATTATTATTATTCTAATAATAGAATTATGAAAGCAGTGGGAAAAGCTAGATGCAGTTAGCTTAAGAATCTTAATGACCAAAGCAGGGTCTTCATTAGGCCATGATTTTGTTAACTGAAGAAAAATAAGGCTATAGTTCATTGTGTGGACCACCCTATGGGTTTAGAAAGAAGAATCATCTGCTGAATTCATTGTGGATCATTTGCTCCCTACTTTTATTTTTTTAAAGACTTCATTTATTTATTGGACAGAGTTAGAAAGAGCACAAGCAAGGATAGCAGCAGGCAGAGGGAGAGGGAGAAGCAAGCTTCCCCAGTGAGCAGGGAGCATGATGTGGGGCTCTATCCCAGGGATCATGACCTGAGCCAAAGGCAGACACTTAACTGACTGAGCAACCAAGGCGCCCCTGCAGCATACTTTTACACACACACACACACACACACACACACACCCCATACCTCTCTAATGTAGAATTTGCAAAATGGAGATATCAGGCTCCATTGTCTAATACAGTAGTCACCAGCCCTGTGTGTCTCTAGGACAATGGAAATGTGGTGAGTCCAAACTGAGATGTGTAATAACACACAAAATGGATTTCAAAGGCTTAGTACCAAGTAAAGAATGTGAATTAGCTCCTTGGTAATTTTCTATATTAATTATAGGTCAAATGATAATATTTGGATATACTGAAGTGAAATATAAACTTAATTTCACAGGTTTCTTTTTACTTTTTAAATTACACATGTTAAATTTACTTTTTAAATTATGTATGCTAACATAGTATTTCTTTTGGACAGCTCTGGAAACAAGAAACTTAAGTGCATGGACTAATTTTTTTTTTCACTCCCCTTACTACTTTAGAAAATAAAAAAAAGGGAGCTTTTACTAATAATTCATATATTCATTCCTTTGATTCATCCAACAGCATCATACCTATGAATCTGATGGAAAATGATGCCAATAAACCCATCTAATTAACAAAACCAACTACTTAGGAATGGTATTTCATAAATTAAATAGTTCTACAAGTATTTCTGAATTCTATGCATATATGCCAAATATTTAAAAAATTGGTTTTTTCCAAACAGAAAATAAAGCATGTCACTTTAATCTGTATTTTATTCACAAAAATATTATTTTTATTATTATTTGTATTAGTCTTATCCATTAAATTTTGTTTCATTAATTTAAAATAGCACAATTATCATTTGATCAACTCTCCAAATGTCTGATTTAAATGATACATATTAAGAAATACAGGATCTACCCCAAAGTAAATAATACTAATTGATAAGAGCATCTTTGCAACATTTCAATAATGTATAATAGAAGTGTGTTTTAATCAATTAGGAGGCTCATATTTTAATATTCCTAAGTTAAAACATTGGCCTTGGTGGAGGAACTAGTTATGAGAACAGATTCATTGAACACTCAATGACTTGGCACTAGAGAGGACAGGAAGGTATCAAAAATGTTGAAATGATGTTCTTTCCAACTCCCATCTGGAAGTAGCCATTTCCATAAGCTGGGATCCCTTAAAATATATAAGCTATTATACTAGACTATGGAGATATGAAGACATATGAAGCCTACCTCTCTACTTCCAAGAAAAATATAATATAGTGGAGAGATATAGATTGTTAAACCAATAAATGCCATTACGCTTATCCAGATTAACCTACCTTTTCTCTGTATAGCAACCATTGTCTAGGCAGCAGCCACAGTGATCTTTTTTTTAGTATCACTTTTTCTGCCCCTCCCACTGCCACTACACACAAAAATCCCAGAGTGGATTTCCAGTACACTTGGAAACAAAATCTTACCAGAGCCCACAAAACCCTGTATGACCTCACCTCTCCAACTAACTTCACCCTTCTCTTCCCCTCCACTCTCAACTCTCCAGCTTGTTACTGCCTCAGAGTCTTCACCTTTGTCATCCCTTAGTCTGGAACTCTTTCTTAAAGTTTGAGAATAATGGAAACTAAAGGAAGGGCAGCCCTGTGGACAACTCTGAGTTTCCTTCCCTGATCACTGTATCTTAATAGCTCTCCTGCAATCTTGACAGTAACCCTGTCTCCCAGTTTCCCTACTGAATGTTCTTTATAGTGCAACAACTGTCTAGAATTATCTTTTACTTTAAATTTATTTAGTTGTCTACTGTCTGTCTCTTCTCACCAGCATTCCAAACACTTTGTTTCTTTTATTTGATCTTCTATTCCCCAGATATGTAAAAGGCCCTCAATAATGAAATGCTGGCTGGCTGGAGTATGATAAGTTGACTGTGTCAAGACAGAGGAGTTCAAGGTGCTAGGATTAGACCCCTAATCCAGATTAGGGATGTTAAAAAAAAAGAATATAAGATATATTACCCCTACATTGGCACAGGAAGTTGCCAGCAGGAATTGACCAGGCAATTAGCAAAAAGCTGTACTTTCTGGGCAGATGATCAAAGGTCTAGAAGTCAGAAAGAGGATGCCAGGCTCAAAGAACTATCAAAACTATCTGTCAAGTCCAAGCAAGAAGTGGGATAAGGTCAAGATATCAAGACAGGTAGGTAGAATTGGTGGTGCAGGAGCCCACCAATTCATAAGAAGTGACTATCTGAGAAGACTGAGTTGGACTTTATTATAAACCCAATTGTCTGAAAATTCTGCAAAGTGAGCCATGCTTTGTGTGTCAGCCTATTTGCTCCATCTCAGTGTTTAAGCTCCTGGTGAGATTGTAAACTGAATGAAGTCTGGGGCTATCTCCCAACTCTTGAATTCTCCTTCTATCTAATATAGTGGCATGTACAATGTAGGCTCCCAGCAAATGCCTGTTGAGCTAAATTGAGTCTTTTCTCATATTATTCTATAGGCCATTATCTGAACTGATATTTGGGGCTGCCTAGATTATTCTGAGACATCGCACAAAGTGCAAGGATAACTCATGCTCCATTGATCCTCTGTAATAGTTACTTCGAATTAATATGGAGGATGGGCATGCACAATAAATTGACATGCTCCAAAGCCTTTCAGCTGTGGAAAAATACCACCTTGACAATAAAGAAGACTCATGAGAGACCTTTCAGAGATGTGGATGTGAGAGTGTTTACGTGTATTCTTTTTTCCTCCAGAGTTGTAATACAAAAGGGAAACTGAATGGGTTCCTGGCATTTTTTGTTTTATTTGTTTGTTGTTGTTATTGTTGTTTGGGTTTTTTGTTTGTTTTAAAACTCAAGCTTACCTGAAAAGCCTACATCCTTGCAGGAATCATCAATTCTGAAATAGCTGGCCATTTTTCTTGACATTAGTCTTCATTAAATACAATTTTAGCAGGTTATTCAAAGATGACTGTTTAAATGACTCTCTAAGTAGAAACCAACTCTTGGTGATCAGAATTCTAGTATTGGGAGGGGTGCCTTGGGGGTACAGTCAGTTGAGTACTTGACTCTTGGTTTTGGCCCTAGTGGAGATCTCAGGGTCATGAGATCCAGTTGCACCTTGGACTCTGCGCTCAACGTAGAGTCTGCTTGGGATTCTCTCTCTTCCTCTCCCTCTGCCCCTCCCTATCATGCTCACTTGCTCTCTCTACCTCTCTCTAAAATAAATTAATAAATATTAAGGAAAAAAAAGAATTCTAGTATTGGAATGAGTAATTTTTAAATAATTGTTTTGCTCTGCTTTTGTCTCTTCAGTATCAGAAGGACAAATGATGCCTGGTTGTACATTTTCCATAAATTATCTCCTGGAGTTGTGTTGTTTACAGCAGGTTGAAACAAAGAACCTTAGAATTTGGTTCTGATTATTATGGCAGAGAAATGTGAATAAAATGGAGAAATGATATATTAATAATAATAATGTTTTATATACTCTGCTGGAATGTGAACTAATAGGTTCAAATTCCCCCAGAAGTATCTCAAAAACTTTCTCCTTAGATTTTATATGGTTGATTTTTTTTTCATTTACTGTAGAAGGCTGTATTTTCTCTATTTCATTAATTTTCAATGCCTTTATTTCTATGTGAACATATCCCTTTAATCAATACCATGTACCTAGAGAGAAGCATAAACTAAAGCAAATTTACAGAAACCCAACTTGAATTATAACTCAATAACTGAAAGCCATGAGGCATTTCTAAAACTTTTGTTGCTAACTACCACCTCATCTGACAAACCATTGCTTACAAGATTTGCTACTTCTTAATCTTACTCATCTGAAATGATGAAGGTTCATATAGAAGGCTAAATAAGACAACCGTGTAGGATCACAGTGAGTCTACAAGCCAGTTTCCTATGAGAAACCCTTGACCCAGGGAGGCACGGACTGAAGAAATTTCTGCTCATTGTCAGATGCCAACTCTGTAGAATTGAATCTATTTTCCAACCTAGAATAATTAAATAATCTGAGTTTCAGATATGTTTTAGAAATACCAATATGGTATGTATGCACATAGGGAAGAAATTAACTAGCCCACAAAATTCTCAATCATATAAACCAGTTAGGTTTACATACTATTGCTTTTCTTACAAGTTTTTGTCTTTTCATGTTCAAATTGTTTGTGGAATTATATATTTTTTAAAGATTTTATTTATTTATTTGGCAGAGAGATCACAAGTAGGCAGAGAGGCAGCCAGGGGTAGGGGGAGCGAAGTAGGCTCCTCGCTGAGCAGATAGCCCAATGCGGGGCTTGATCCCAGGACCCTGGGATCATGACTTGAGCTGAAGGCAGAGGCTTTAACCCATTGAGCCACCCAAGTGCCCCTGGAATTATATTTTTAAGTGATATTGCCAAGTAGATATGCAAGAATTTCCTCAAGGTAAAAATAATTAAGAAAGAGTCAAGTCAGTCTCTGTGCCCTAATACTTCTAATCAAGTTAGATGAGAAGACAGAGGTGGAAAAATAGAAGAGGTTAAAATCATGCAGGACGTTGGCTGTGCCCTGTGTACATTCCTCAGACCTTAACATTCACTGTGCTCCAATCAAATTCCTAGTGCCAGTCTCCTCAATTCTGTGCCTGAGGGCTTCTTTCTATAACAGTGGAAATCCCCCTCTGGGAACCTTTCCCTCAAATAATGATTCTCTAGCTTCTCTTCTTTTGGAGCCACAGATGTACATCCATTTTATACCCCTTTTCAGAGTTTCCCTGGGGCTTTGGGCTCCAGTAGTCCATTGTGGTATCTGGCTTGATAACTTACTCTCAATCGCCTGCCTTCACTCCCCTGTATCACTTCAATTCTCTCTCCATATTTCCTGGGATCACCTCCCAAATAACCATTGGAACTTATATCCTAGTCTGAGGCTGTACTCTTGATGGAAGGTAAGCTAAGAAAACTGGCTTCTTCTGCCCATAATAGTTTGCCTCTGGACTCTAATTGGAAGAGTTCTAGCCAGTTCCATATTTAACAGCTATTGCCAGTTTTTGATGATGTTGCATTCACCCAGGTCATGAATTCTCCTTGCTTTGCTCAATTCCCATCCCAGGTAGGTGTTTCATAACTATTTTCAGAATATAGACCAACTTCGTGAATGAATAATGTGTGCCTTAGCACTTTTCTTACACACAGTGTATGCTTAGTAAATGTTTTATCAGATGAAGTGTGATGATTAGGCCTTTGGCAGTGGAACGGTCTTTATCCAACTTTTAACTGTGTCCAGAATAATGGCAGAGTATGGGGTGTTTAGAGCCATCTGGTTGAAATTCACCTGCTTACACAGATATTTCAAAGGGAAAAAGGACACTTTATCCATCTCAGCATCTGGAAATAATTCATCATGGAGGTGCAGGTCATAAAACCAGTCACTCTGGATGCCTTACTTGCTTTCAAATGAAAAGGGTTTAGTTTCAGGTGCTGGTCATGGAAACTGAGTATTCAGTGACTCGTTTCTTAAGAAATGTGAATATGAGAGAGGGGAGATGTTATCACTCAGAGTGAGAGCTTGCCTGATTTCAGTAGAATAATTTATTTTATAGGCACCTCTCTAACGCATCTTAGAGCTTAGAGAATAAAAATTTAAAGTGTTTTTCACTTGGCTATTGGCCCCAAAGCTAAAAATTGGTGGCATATTTCAAAAAAGTTTTCTAAAGACAAAGAAATAATTCCTTTTTTAAAATACAGTTTAAAATGAAATGGAGTTCCTGACCTATATGTAACAGCTGGTTTTCATGTGATTTTGTGATATACCTCCTTCTTTCTCAATCTCAGCCCCATTTGGGTGGGAAAGAACTGAGAGAGAATAGTCCAAAAATAAGAAACTTCTACTTGACTTATGTCTTCATTATCATAATAAAATACACTATTATGACAGTTGTCTGTATTATTCAAAGCCTTGAAATTTTGTTACAGGATATCTGGATAACTCAGGCAGGAATTTTCTGGAAAATTTTTGGATTTTCTGCCTCAGTTATCTGTTTTATAAGTCTGACTTGTAGGCTTTTAGTTAAAAATGTGTGACTATTCTTTCTTCCCACAGTTAGCCTATTGTCACTCATAAGTAGAATGGGATGCTAGAAGTTTCCAGGGTTTATTTTGTCTACCATGCCAATTATTAAATTTCAAAGCATTTAAATCTGAAGACTATGTGAATAACTAGTTAATTGAAATCTGAATACCTTAAGGGTTATGAATATGCCAACCTAGCATTTAATCATAATTTATGGGAAATGCTATATATCTATATCTATCTATCTATCTATCTAAACATTAGATGAACAATAAAGACCCTATTTGGCCAGAATACTTTGCCCATAAGCCTAATTGAAATAATATGGGAAGAGTTCGTGGTAGGAAGATCAATGAATTAATGTATTGCAAATTATCTGGTAGGTAATTCAGCTTCTTGTTCCACTTAACAGACAATATTTCTTATAAGTGGTCTGTGCTCCAGAGGTGGCCTGCGATGCTTTTATACGCTAGATCAGATCCACTGAACCACGAGATTGTACTGGAATCAGACTTTCCTGTTAATTCATGTAAACCAGCCTGTGACAAGTGAATTGTTTTGGCAAGTATGAAACCTCCATGTAGCCACAAAGGGCATGAGGTTCTAACTCTCATTTATTTCTAATTTTAACAAGAAATTTTGGATTTTCATGATCTATAAATCATAGAAATATGAAAATTGCAGCCGCTAAGCTAAACTTACTTGCTATGAATAGACTTATATATCCATAGACCCTCTATCCTATCAAGAAGACCTTGATAATCCCAACACCTTCTTCCCTCTGCTCCTCTGAAATTTGACAAGCAAGCTTATGTCTGGTACTCTAAAAGCATGATCAATCACTGATCATTTCAGTCTCAGACAGTATAACAGCTTCTATTAGCTCTACTTTGTGCTAGGTATTAGGTTAGTAAGTCCAGAAGCAAAGAAATGGTATGGCAGGATCCCTATCTCCACTGTACATGTGACCTTGCTGGGGAGAGAGAACTTTAAGCTAAAAAGGACCAAGAGGATTTTGTGAAAATAGATAGAAGCCTTTAAAACCCTGATAATGAGAAATTGATAAATGTTGACGGAGAGGACACCTTGAATGAGATGCCATGTTTCCTGCCAGGGAGTGAGTGTTCAGTATCTGCTTGTCCACTCACAGAAAAACTATGTTCATTACCTTTCCTTGTGGAATTCACTGAAAACAGAGGCAGAGTCTTTGTAAATCCCCAAGATTCTTCTCATACTTTGTGGGGTCAGTAACATTTCTTGCTAAAGAACTTTCATTGGTTGGTGTTTGATTTGGTGGAGCACACGAAAGCCACAAAGTCAGCTGGGGAGGGACTACTTCAAGTATTCAGTGCCCTTCTAATCAAAGCAAAGACAGACTTCTATTTTTTTTTTAAAGATTTTATTTATTTGTTAGAGAGCACAAGCAGGCAGAGTGACAGGCAGAGGCAGAGAGAGAAGCAGGCTTTCGCTCGAGCAAGGAGCCTGATGCGGAAATCAATCCCAGGAAGCTGGAATCATGATCCAAGCAGAAGGAAGCAGCTTAACCAACTGAGCCACCCGGGCATCCCAAAGACAGACTTCAAATACAAAATTTTATTCAAACCAATTTATAGAGCTCAGGACTCAGCAGGAAGAATGAAAGAAAGAATCTCTGGGGTGGGTTTTTTGGTTGGGTTTGTTTGTTTTGTTTGTTTTTATTGTTTTTGCTTGTTTTTGAATGTCCTACTGTCCTACTCATAAAACAGTCCTGTTGGATTTGTTGAAAAAAATACCGGAATCTTCTTCATAATCAGTCAGTTTCCTCTTCATAGTAGATTCTGCTGTGGCAGCTTATTAAAAAAATGGTACTTTCTTCTGGAACTCATGTTATTCAGATTCAAATGATGTCTAATATGTCTGCACTACATAATGCTCAAGCTAAAAATCTAGGCCTTCTTTTGACCACCCACCCCCCCAATTCTTCACCATGACTTGTATCCAATCAAGTTGTGTTCATTCCTCTTCCCTAATTCTTCTCAAATCTGTGTTCCCTCCATCACCAGACCCAATATCTTCTGAGGCCACCATCTTATCTCTATTTTTCTTGGATTACTGCCATACCCTTCTAATTAATCTCCCTGTCTATATTCTTGTCATCACCCTCCCTTCTGTCCCATCTTGTAGAATCCTAATGAGGTTTTAAGAATTGCAATTCTGATTGGGCTCTTTTCTCCCAAGTATTCCCACTGGTCTCAGAATAAAGTTCTGAAGGATCTTGAGTGTGCCTTGGCCTGGGCCTGCCTATCTCCTATCATTTTATGCCCTGCCTGTTAATTAACTCCTGAACTATTTGTCTTTCTCTAGAAATCTATGTATGCTTTCTCTTTCCTTGAGGATTTTCACATGGTGGTCCCCTTCTCCCTCCCCACCCTCTCTCCTTTCCTTGGTGAAACCCTGCTTATCCTTCAGGACTCAGATTGTGTGTTTTGTCCTGTTCTCTGGTAGCTTTTTCTGCCCACCCACCCCAAGACTGGCTTTAGTATTTCACTGATACACTCTTAGAGCAAATGCTCTGTGCAAATAGACTCTGTCACAGCACTGACCATGCTCTGATAAAAAGAACTATTAAATTGTTTGTTTCTCCCACCGGGAAGTCAGGAACTGTGACTTTTTTCAGTTATATATTCCCAGCAGCTGGCACTATGTGTCTGTTCAGCAAATATTTGCCGGACACATGAAGTTAAAGGTCACACAACCAGTAATTAGAGGAACAGAAATTCAAAATCCAGTTCTCTGGACTTCAAGCATAGTACTGTGATTTACATACCGTATTCCAATGTCTTCGAGAATGTAGATCTGTGCCTCAGGGCTAAGGTAAGTTACCTCCACCAACCACCCCATCACCCCTCCCCTTTCCAGTTTCCAGCACATTAGTTAAGATGGGATAAGCCTCCAACTAAAATCCAGCTGAATGATTTATACTAAATTTTACCTGTTTTCAGTGGCCTTCTAGCACCAGAGATAAGGCCTTTAAAAAATCAACTTTGACATATATTTTCTTAAATGTATTCACTGCCATCTTGTAACCTCCCCCCAACCCCGCCAAAGTCTGCAAGTAAGATCTCCCAGTCAGAACTGCTTCTTTAATTTTCATTTTTTGTCATGCATCCTTTCTTGTCATTGTCTCTATTACTCCTTAAGAAGTCAGGATGCCTGGGTGGTTCAGTCCATTGGGTATCTACTTGGCTCAGGTCATGATCCCCGGGCCCCAGGGTCCTGAGATCGAGTCCTGTATCAGGCTCCTTGTTCAGCAGGGAACCTGCTTCTCCCTCTGCCTGCTGCTCTCTCTGTCTCCTTCTCTCTCCTTCTCTTTTTATGTATCAAATAGATAAATAAAATCTTTAAAAAAAAAAAGTCTTCTGAATCATCTAATGTATATTTGGTAATTCATATCCATGTTATTTCCAACATAGGAAAAAATAATCCCTCTGCTTAAACTTCAGAGCCCCAAATTGCCTGAGAGTAGGTCCTAATTGCTCACATTACACAAAATGGAACCCCTTTCTGAGAAGTTTGCCATCAAATAAACCAGCTGTCATGCATCTTGCACTAAAAACTAAGAAATGTTCTTGCCATTGTTAACTTGTTCTTGATAACTTAGCTAAAAATCCAATAACGAGAAGTAAATGCAGTTATATATTCATAAATGTATGCTAAATTCTGTTTCAATGTATAATTTGCCTAATATGTATGTTAATACATAACTATATTATTATATATAAATTGATCATGTACATTTATATTAAAAATTCAGTAAAAGTGGTAAAATAAAATGGAAAAGTTCTGGTATTTATAGAGAATATGTTTTGTAATTATTATTAATTAGTGAAATATAACCTTAAAAGCATATACTGGCTTTTACTTTGCTTCATCTGAAGCAAGGTAGGTAAGGAAGGCTTCATGATTGCTTGCTTTCCAAATTTGAAGCTGCCTCACAGCAAGTTTGTCAGTATTCTCTCTGATCTGAACATTGGGTACATTGAACAACTATGTGACCAAGTAGTTTCCTTGAAAAAGATGGGTTGTAGGCCACATGATGTACATTATACAAGTAAATGTAGATTGCACTGGGATGTCAACCATACACAAGCCAAAAGAGAAAAATGGTCTGCTAAGAGAATCACTGACATTTAGAATGAGAAGCTTCCTTGGAAAATAACTAGTTCAACCCATGAATTTGCTGGATGAGGAATTTGAGATACAATGGTGATTGTTGTGGAGTTGGGGCTTAACACCAAGCCTCCCACCTTCTTCTTTTTTTTTTTTTAATTTTTTTAAATTTATTTTTTATTTTCAGCATAACAGTATTCATTATTTTTGCACCACACCCAGTGCTCCATGCAATCCGTGCCTTCTCCAATACCCACCACCTGGCTACCCCAGCCTCCCACCCCCCCCCCGCCCCTTCTAAACCCTCAGATTGTTTTTCAGAGTCCATAGTCTCTCATGGTTCACCTCCCCTTCCAATTTCCCCCAACTCCCTTCTCCTATCTCCCCATGTCCTCCATGCTATTTGTTATGCTCCACAAATAAGTGAAAACCACATAGCCTCCCACCTTCTTAAACAGAGCTATTTATATTATACTATGCCTTGCCTGATAGAATTTATATACTTATATAAATTCATTTACTATAGTAAATAATAATGCTTTTGCTATAGTATATAATAATACATTTATATTTAACTTTTGTAAATGAATTTTACATCTATATACTTATTTTTAAATGAATTATAGCATGCACTGTATAAATTGCATACATTTTCAATGTACAGTTTAACATATTTTTGTGAAATAAATATATCCTTTACCCACCATCTAATCTGGGTAATAAGTATTACCAACACCACAAACCGATCTCATGTATATTCATTATACATGAGTATATGTATATTATACATGAGTATATTTATTCCTCTTGCCCCACCTTTAATTTCTACACTATAGACTTGTTTTGCTTGCTCATATAAATGAATCATACAATATTTGTTTTTTTGTGTCTGACTTGTGATGTTTTCCTTAGGTTTGGGGGTTTTCATTTTTGTTTTGCCCCCCCCCCGATTTTTCATGTTGCTGCATCCTTTTCGTAGTTGAAGAGTATTCCATCATATGAAGATAGCATGAGTCTGCAGCTTTTTTGACCATTTTCCTTTTGATATACATTTGAGTTGTTTCCAGTTGAGCTATTAAAAATAATGTGTCTCAGAATATTATTGTACATGTCTTTTTTGCATGTGATATTTGTTATTTCTGTTGGATGTATCTCAGGAATAGAATTGCTGGGTCCTAGGGAATATGTATTTTTAGATTTAGAATACATTGCTTAAAACCTTTTCCAAAATGGCTGCATAGATTAACACTTTCACAGAGTATAAGAGTTCAGTTGGCTCCACATCCTTCCTAACTGGTAATACCTCTGATTTTTAAAGTGATTATTATTGGGGCATCTGGGTGGTTCCACTGGTTAAGTGTCTGCCTTCAGCTCGGGTCATGATGCCAGGGTCCTGGGATCGAGCCCCTGTTTCCCTCTTCCTCTGCCAGTCCCCCTATCTGTGCGCTCTCTGTCAAATAAATAAATAAAATCTTTAAAAAAATTAAAGTGATTATTATGTTTAGCCATTTTGGTGAAGAAGTACCGGTATCTCATTGTGATTTTAATTTGCATTTCACTGAGCGTCTCTCCCTATGCTTATTGCTCTTTCTTTTTGTTAGTGTTGGATTATCTATCTTTTTCTTATTAATTTGAGGGTGTTCTTTATATATTCCAGTCATAAATCTTTTGTCATGTTGCAAATATCTTCTCTGTGACTTGCCTTTTTACTATCTTAATGATGTCTTTTAATGAACATAAGTTCTTAATATTAATGAAATCTAATTCTTCCCCTTAATGGTTACCATGTGTACATATTCCCTAAAAGGATTATTGACTAATCTTTATAGCATCATATTGTATATCTTATATAATTTGTGTAAGTTATTTTAAAATATTTCTTCATTTATTATTTAAAAGTAGTTTCTACATATCTAGCAATTATTCTCCTTACTCTACTTCTACTGCATCCTTCATGACATCTTATAAATTCTTTGGTTGTAATTAGTATTTATATTTAATACTTCTTATAGAATGATCAAGTTGTAAAAATTTGTTTTAAAGATAAGAGAAAGGTATTAGGTGCTAATAATAGATTTTTTATAAGGACACCACTATATGTACGTATTGAATGAAATCGGATCATCTCTTTGAAAATGCTGATTTGTGGTTCTCTCGTTTAAACAAATCATACCCATTTATAGGAATACATATGAATAGTGTGAAAATGCTATTATTTTCTAGCACAATGTCTCTCAGTGTGAGTCAGGAGTAGAATTGCACACACAGCGCTTGGTTGAAGGCATAGGGAAACACAGGAAGCACATTGATATTCTGCCAAATAAGTATTGCCTGATTGCTTCTTCATTTTTACCCAAGAAACACTGAAAAATATGAGCAGGCTCATTAATTATCAAAACCGTCAGAATGCACTTAAAGGATCAGAAAAGTGGGGTTAGACAAGTCAAGTCAATTGGCCAAGATAATGATACAAATTAAATCAAGGTCCGGCCAGGGAAAATAATCCAGCTTCAATCCCAAAGTCTGTCCCTTTATCTTTAAGGCATGCATATACTTTACAACAAATTTAAAATTTGGTGAGCATGTTTTGCTAATAATATACTAATCCAAACTATAATAATGTTCTCTAAGCCAAGTGATAATGTGAGACCCTCTAAACTTCTGTGTAAAACAATTGAATTTTCCTGTATTTCTTCCATGAATAATTTATGGTAAAGTTAGGGTTAAACCTACCATATTTGAAGCCATAACTGAAGTGACACATATTTTAAAAATTTATAATGTATAGGAATGAAACTGAAAGTTACTATGCAATTTACTGTTGTCTTTTAGTTGATTAAAAAGTAGAAAGTATAACTTTTCATGTTTGCATATAAGAAAATAAATCTTGATAATATTATTGAACTGATAATATTATTGAAATAAATGTTGTTTTGCTAAATTGATCCCCATCTAGTATTTACATATTTTGATAGAGCAGCCATGTTTTTCACATACATATGGGAAGCTGACCATTTCATGGACTACTCAGTCTGGCCTTTAGTGAGGGAAAGAAAGAAGGAAATTTTAGAGAATAGGAAAAGCTGTAAAGTAGGAAAAAACAGCAGGTGAGGGAGGGAGAGGAAGAATGTCTGCTCCAGTGACAACTTACGTGCTGAATTATACTAATTTCTCTGTGTGCTGTGATGCTCATTAAGCAGGACTCCACTGATGTTCCTACAGGTCATGGACTAGCCAGCATGTTTGTTTTCACTCATAACTTCAAATAAACTGCTGAGTTAAAATCTATCATAGCAAGAATGCCTTATGGCCCACAGACAGTCACTTTTCTTCTCAATATATTCACAAATATATTCACAAATGCCTCATAAATGTTTGCTTGGGTGTTTTATTTAGAAACAACATGGATAAATATTTGAAAGAGTATTGCTAATCACAAAGCAAAAGTGAACTATAAAATATCTCAAATGGCTGCTTTAAAATCTTCACTCTGCAAATAGAGCTGACTAAAGAGGGAGAGGAAAATGTAAGATAACAGCAGTTGAGCTCTTCATGGTGTGTGTGTGTGTGTGTGTGCACATGTGTGCTCGCTCACATGTAGATGTCTACGTGAAGCAATCATATTTGCAAAATAACACCCATATCTGCTGAATAGAGAAGAGCTTCATTCACCAGACACATCTGCCAGGAAAAATCTGGGATTGTAATTTAGGTTTTAGAGTCCGAGGATGACTAGATTGCTTTTAAAAGCTCTACTTCTCTAATGTTTTTATTTCCTTCTTTGATCAAATATGTCAGCCAAGGAAGAAAATGGTCATTTATTTCTTTTGAAAGCAGGGGGGAGAAATTCGCATTCAACAGCAGTGATCACGATGTTCATGAAAGTTTCCAACTATTTATCAACATGCCTGGTTTGCAGCTGCAATTTCCTTAATCGGATTTGCATCTTTCATAACACTGCAGCTTTCATACTGAAGTGGTAGAGTTACCCCATGCTATGGGTGGCTGGTCAAATGTGCATATGGCTGCGTAATGGTCAGAAAATGTCCTTGTGTCAGATGGGGCCATGGCTGATGGTGAAAACAATCCTGTTAGTGCTTCTGTAGCATATGAGAAGACAGCTCCACTTTATTAGTGAAATTACACTGGCCATGGATGACTGACTGTCTTGATCATTTGCAGGCCAATTGTGAAGCCATTGACGGGGTCACTGGGCAGCCCAATCCAATTCAGTCACTAAGACAACTGGAGTAACCAGATTGTAAAATGGTTGGTCTGGTTATTTCTTAATGGTATAATTGGATCGACCAGAGAGATCCAATTAATTGCTGAACAGTTTGTAGCTGTGGTGGTCTCACTGATGAGCTCAGTTGTCAGTGATGGTCTTGAATTGACTGTACAGCTTCCTGATCAATTGTACAATTTGCAATTATCAAGCTGGGGATGGAGGGGGATTGATTTAATTTTGGTGATTTTACTGAATCCATAGATATATAACATATTTATGTGTGTGTGTTTCATCAACTGTAATATATTTGTAAGACATCAATGATGAATGATGCTATTTTAAGATATTGCTATTTTACCTTGCCTGAGTAAGTTTTATTACAAAACTATACAGACTGTTACAGAAATCTGTGGGGCCATTTGTTACTTCCTTAGGATGGGAGAAGAAATCCAAGTTTGAGTAGAAATTATATATTTAGGAGGGGTGAAAAGAAAGTATTCTTCCTTCACCCTTCCATGCCCAGTCTGAGAAAGCTCACTGCACGGTTACTGTAGCCTATTCATGACATAGTAACGTCAGATCTCCTTCTTTTAAAGGAGCTTGGTGCCAGTGTGGCATGACATCAGGAAGTAAATAATTGCTATAACAATTTTATTGGAAAGTATGGGGCTAATGCAATTTTTAGCTCTCCCACCCTTGTCAAGAGAAACTGCCCATGCCAACTTACCTTCAAAGAAAAGAAATAACTACTCACACAGGGTCTTCTTGGCCAGGGCTGCTGTGCACCCAACTGTGCCTGGAATAGACAATAAATGTGTGTTGAGTAGGTAAAGGATTGTGCTCTTAAAAGAAATGTCTCTCCAAATAGTTGAAGCTACATAGGCATACAGAAGTAGAAAATTACTTGTATATCTACTTATTTTAAGGGAAGAATACATTTATAAGTTGGAAGTGACTTGAAGTGAGTTAGTCCACTGGTTATTTTCCTAATAGTGATCCACAGACAGGTACCAATCCTGGACAATGTTCTCACCAAGCCACAACATAGTGAGAAAAACATAAGAATGATAGTTTGGGGAGATTAAAGATGTCCACAAATTCTTCTTCATCACCCCCACTGAGAGTCTGTTTCTCTTTCACTTAATCATAGGAGAACCCTGTGATGTCTATGGCAGTTTAAGCCTAGTCTTTAGGAGGACTGGAAGCTTCTGCCTTCTTTGTCAGAGCACTTGCGCTTAGGACACTCTTTCCCAGAACCTTGTCACTATGAAAAGCTCAAATCACATGGAAAGACCACATGTAGGCCATGGTGAACAGCCATAG
This sequence comes from Neogale vison, assembly GCF_020171115.1. Lineage (NCBI taxonomy): Eukaryota > Metazoa > Chordata > Mammalia > Carnivora > Mustelidae > Neogale > Neogale vison. The sequence continues at coordinate 40,999,845 of NC_058098.1, forward strand.
CTGAGTTCCCAGCCACCTGCCAGCTGACTTCCGTATACACCTCAGTGAGCTCAGTCAACCCATACCATTGTAGAGACAATAGAATGGTTGTTGTAGGCACTAAGTTTCGGGGTGGCTAATTCTTAGTCATAGATACTTGTAATGGTGGTATATACCCACCTGTGTGAGATTGTCAGCTCCCGTTTTCTGAGATGGCTTGCCTGTTCTAAGACTCTACACTTCCTACTTTGTACATGTTAAAATATCCTCTTCTTTTTCTTAACCAGTTCATTGAAATATGATTAAGATAAAACATTGTATAAGTTTAAGGTGTACACTGTGATGATTTGATATACATATATATTGCAAAATGCTTATCACAATAAGGTTAGTTAACCCATCCTTTTGCTTGCCTAATTACTGTTGTGTTGTTGGTAGAGTGAGAACATGGGAGCTCTGCTCCCACAGCAGTGTTCAAGCCTACAACACAGTATTGTCTACTCCAGTCACCATGCTGTACCTTAGATCTCTGGAACTTATACATCTTAGAACTGAAAATGTATACCCTTTGAACTTATCTCTCCATTTAGGCAACTCCTCAGCTACTGGCAACCACTGTTCTACTCTCTGTTTCTGTGAATTTAATGTTTTTAGGTTCTACATACAAGTGAGATCATATAATAATTGTCTTTCTCTCTCTGTGTTATTTCACTTAGCATAATGCCCTTGAGGTTTTTCCATGTTGGAAGGATTTCCTTCTTTTTTATGGCCAAATAATATCCGTGTGTGTGTATGTGTGTGTGACATTCTCTTTATCTATTAATCAGTTTACCCATCAATAGATACTTACTTTTTGAAGTGATGGTCAGAGTAGAGCACAGTGACATATATGAATATATGTCTTTCATTGGGAAAATAAGAAGTTGGGATTCTAGATAACACCCAATGTTTTTAACACATTGCATTTGCCTATGGAATTTAAAACCTATGCCAAAATGCAACTTCATACCCTTTGCAGAAATTCTTCTTCTTCCAGGGCCACAATTATCAGTTAGTCAGCTTCTGCTCAAATAATCACAGTGCAAATAGTTGACTCAACATAAGGTAGCACAGTCTGTCTTTAAACATGTGTGGTTATGAGGAAATATGGTGACATTAAACCTGGGTATTAATGAGAAGTTTTATATGTAGACACATTGTGTAATTGTCATTTCAAAGAAATACTCAGGTATTTATTTCTTAATCATATATGTCAATACATTTGCAGGAAAATTCATCTGTGGCCATTCTATTCAGATAACTCATTTCAAACTGTACTATTTCACAATACTGTTGTTGTTCACCCCTGTAGAGGAATAAGCCAGTAGGGGTTGGGGGAGTAGGGTAGCAGGAGGGAGGGAAACATGAAAAAACAAACATTTATTGAAATTTTACCATGTGCTAAGATCTACATGCATGTGCCATACTCTGGAGAACTTGGAAATTTTAGAGGTTCTGTAATGTAAATATTTCTATAAAGACCCATTTTTTTTCTACAAATTGAGCAGTTTATGAGTAAATATTATCTTCCTCAAAACATTTTCCATGCTTTTGAATGGGAAAGATATCTCGCCTACCTTGAATCATCATTTCTGTGAAATTATTTTATTCCAGAGTCAATGGATTTATTTTCTACAAAAAGCATAAGCAAAGGCAAGCATGAACACAAATTATTTCATTAAACCACTGTTTTTTAAGGTGCTGTCCAGTGTAAGGCCTATAAATTATATTTCTGCAAAACATGAGGAGGATAAATAGACTGTACAACAGACACTGGGAAGAATAAGAGTAACAATAATGTGGGGTGAAGTTTACCTTTAAAATGATATGGATTTTAGTTCTGCTATCTGTGTTTATTACGATCATTCTAAAATTCTCAGCATTTTTAGCAATCAAAAGTGTAGCTGACATATGATCCTTAGCTCTACAGCCTGAACATATTCCAGTCCTAATGAGCAGTTAAAGGAATAATAAGTGAAGTGAGTTGTGTTTGTCATCATTAATGAGCATATGAAGTTCCGAATTATGATAAATGGTGAACTAATTGCCTTAAAAACAGTAGAACTTTTCCTTTAGATGGCTGTTTCTTGACAGTAATTTTTTTCCTTGAGGAACGATTTTCAAGAGTTACCATCTTTCTAATGGGTATAATCCTTACTGCCACAGTCACTGGCATTATGATGAAACTTCCCAAAGATAAGAAGAAAAATGATGACAGTATTTCAGATAAATTTTTCAAAGATATCTGTGATTGATAGTCTACTTCCAAAAAGAGATTTTTTTGGGGTCTTCTCAATAAATATTAAGAGAGATTATTGCATTGAGGATATTATTTAGTTAATTAAAAGGATCATCAAACAGCTTAGATAACTTTTCCTATGACACACCTAATAAGGAAATAAAACATTCTGCGCAATTCTTGGCTTTTTGGGAAATAAGACAAAAATGGCAAGAAGTTTCTTCAAAAGCTACCTTAAGTGGTCTTGAGGTATCTGAATGGTCTTTGGGGTCTGTCTGGTAGCACTGTCAGCTGCAATGAAGGAGAAAAAAAATGCCATGTTTATGTACACACCTTTAAAAGAAGAATTAGCAATATGCCCCATTGTTTATTGCCTTTCCCTCTTTGACTTGCAGGAATGGGGTTGGGATGGAAGGGAGGCTTGGGAGAGGTATCCTGAATTAGTTGATAGGATCAATCATCCAGGAACATGATTAGCACATAACAAAAATCTCGAGTATAACTGTGAGTGTGTTAGCTACCCTTCCTTATAATTGGTGCCCAAGGCTTTACTAACTAGCATTTTGCATAAAACAACATGCTACACATGACTCTGAAATGTGCATCTCTACCGTGGTGGGTGGAGCAAGGCCATCGGCCTGAATGACCAACAGAGTTGCTAAGCCCTGGATGTCTGCCTTCCAGGGGCTTTTTGGAGGGGTTTCAACTGGGTGGCCCATCTGTGCCTACCCTTTACTTATCATATCAATGCCAGCCTAGACCCGTAGCCTTGCGGCCTTGGTGCCTTACCAGGGGGAGTCTTGAAAAGCACAGAAAAATACATGGGCAACAAGTAGGTCAGGACACATGGGGGTCATTTTGCATTGCCTTGGTTTCTTTTTGGTTATAAGCATTTACCACCTATGTTGAAATGGAAGAAATTTAGATGGCCAGACTTGAGTCTATCTCTCCTGTGTGCCAGAAGCAGCACTCTCAGCCCCCAAAATCATAGACTTAGGTCTACTTCAGTTATAGGTACAAGGTAACAAAACTGGCATTAGTTCTTGAGAAGAAGAAAATTAGATTTCTGCCAACTTAAAGCCATGAACAAATGTCAGAATTAAGCTCAGGGTTTTGGATAAGTTTGTAATTCCACATAACAAGACAGAAAAGTTTTCACAGTGGTTTTTACTGCCCTATATTACAATATACCCATTGGTACATAGAGTGCATTCTAAAGGACTGTCTAAAACGTTTCCTGGTTCTCTTTATTATACTTGAAGTTTTGAGCACTAGTGTCCATATATTAGGGTTTAGCCATACTCTGTGCACATTTTTATTGAAAAAGTGGTTAGTCCACAATAGGCACTTATATGTTAAATGAATCAATGGATGCTTTAATCTTAGGACCTACTTTATGAGCAGAAATGTTTCCATGAGCTGTGATCTTTCAAGTGTTTATAAATACTGTAATTTTTTAGAGAAGAATATTGTTTTAAGAAGCTGATGTTTCACATGCTTGTTATTTAAAAGCAATTGAGTTATATTTAATGATTATTCAATTAAAAAAATTGCCTTGTGCCCAGGGCAATATTTGAGTGGCATAAATTGTCCTTATATTCATCTGACTGTTATAAGTAAAAGAACAACCTTGAAGTTGAACATGAGGTCACAGTGGAAGTCTATTTAAAAGAAAGGATATTACTTTTCCTCAGAAGGTATCATGGGCATTTGGCCTATTCTATGCAAAGCTGCTGCTTCAGTTTCTTCCCATCCTCTACTCAAATTGTACCATGTCCCTTAATATTCCCCTTTTGAGATATTCCCCTTTTCTCCTTCCCCAAGAAATCCATGGCAGCAACTACTCTATAAAACACAGTATACTGGTGTTGTCTAACTACTCATATTTTAAGTAGTCCCCAGCCAAAAACTAAATAGAATCCATGAATAGAAATGTGGATTTCAAAACAGAATGAAAGAAACGCAACATCATCCACACAGGTGGTTCAATCATAACTTACATTAAATGATAACTGTCATCTCCTGGCCCCACCTCTGTAACCAACAAGTTGTCCTGAGATGCTATTTGAAGATCCTCAGGTGGCCTCCAGTTGGTCGCTTTTGGTGGGGCAGAGATTTATTCAAAGGCTCAGATTGTGGAGAACTCATCTTTGATTCTCTCTGAATTAGATTCCACTTGTAACAAAGCTATTCATTCACCCTTTCTTTCTTCCTTCCTTCCTTTCTCTTTCAAAAAGCATTTGCAAAGTGGCAGACATTCAGAGAAGGAGATCCCCACAGTCAAGCATCCAAGTTCCTTTGTTCACAGGTGGTGCACAGTGGATACAGATCAGTGAACGAAAGGTGACAATGTGATAGGGTGTCACACACGCTATACAAGGGCAATGTGAGCATACAGAGCAGAGAGATATAATACAGCCTCAAGGGGCATGGTTAAAACAGGAGTTGAATCTTGGAGGACTGTAAAAGGAAGAGATTTTGAAAGAAGGAAACAAGAAAAAGGCCTACCAGACTCAGGAACAGCAGATGCACAGCCATCAAGGCAAAAACAAAATCTGTTTCAGAATCTGCAGGCACATGTGTATGACTAGAATGTAGGATGGATTTGAGAGGACGGATGAAGAGGGCAGGGCAATGAAGGGTCTTGTGTTCTCATGGGAGTGAGGGCGATGGACAGCTGTACAAGGCTTATAGCACCCGTTGCCACAGTAGATTGTATGGATCGAGATCATGCCATGGGAGAAAGTCTTTCTCCCTAGCGCCGCCATATTCCAAATGAAACCTTCTTAAACCACTGGGAATCCACTTAGAGTGAGGAGAGACAAGCACCACATATAGTCTTCAGATAGGACTGCTGACATGGGATAAGTAGGTGAAAGCCTCTGAAATCTCTGTAGGTCAGTCTGTGCCAGGACTATTCTTTTCTGCCATGAAGCTTGTAAATACCAGGCCTGGTGTTGGTGTATAAAATCCCATGGCCAAGGGGCGCCTGGGTGGCTCAGTGGGTTAAAGCCTCTGCCTTCAGCTCAGGTCATGATCCCAGCGTCCTGGGATCGAGCCCCGCATCGGGCTCTCTGCTCTGAGGGGAGCCTGCTTCCTCCTCTCTCTCTGCCTGCCTCTCTGCCTACTTGTGATCTCTGTCTGTCAAATAAATAAAATCTTAAAAAAAAAAAAAAATCCCATGGCCAAGGTTTTGTCTTTGCCCCAATAATATCCATTCATATAACATATCCGTGAGGACCTGATTCAACCCTATGAATGAAGCCATTTGGCAAACGAGAGTGAGTAAGCACTCAGCGACATAGAATAAGGAGAGGAAACACCCAAAAATATGAATGAAGACTCTAAAAGGGGAGTGTTTGCATTAATGGGGGAAGATCCCTCTGTTGTGTGTGGACCTGTAGAGTAAACCAAAAAACAAAACAAAAACAAAAAGCAGTCATTCTGGGAACAGAAGACCAGGGCCTGAGTGTTTGTTATTGGAAATGGACTTCTCTGAGCCTCTGTTTTTTCCACTTAAAAGTGATATCATGAGAAGGACATAAAATAGCAGCCATTAAATGAGATCACCTATATCAAACCATTTGCAATCCACAAAGTACTACATAAATTAAAGTGGTTATCATCTCTGTGTTATAAATATATAGGTGCATGTACACACTTTGGAAGCTGATTTGGAAGTTGATTTCTTTCTTAGAACACTTAGAGCACTTTTTTTTTTCTATTCAGGGAAACACCTTTTCTGGGTTATATGGTCTTCAGGTGTTTGGATTTAAAGACTCAAAGAATTCCTATTATTTAGGGCCAACGTGAATTCATAAGGGGAATTTGTGAAATATGAAGATTTAGATGCTGCTATAAGCAAAGGTCTATAGTCATGAATACCATTAAAAAATATAATACTACCTACCACCCTGGATTTCAATTCAATCCTATAGTTCCCCTATAGGTGTTCTCTCACGGACCCTGATAACCACAGGTCACATAGACCCCCTTTGCAAAGACAGATTAGGAGGCTGAGCTCTGTTATGTACCTTGATCAAAGTTATATCAAGAAAAGGGTTGGTCTTGCATTTCTAAGACTGTTTCTGGGATTTGCTCTTCTGCCAGCGCAACTAAGGACATTTTCTTTGCCTTTAGCAAAGGGAGATGCTGGCTTGCCAGAACTCTATGGAGAAACCTGAATGTATGAAGAGTTAGGGCAATGCCTGGAGGGAGGAGATGAAGGCTCCCACACCCCTCCCCCGGCTTGACCTACCCCTAAGAATTGGATGCAGAATGTCTGCCCTGATGCAAGGCTGATGCGCACCAGCTCTCCCTCCACTTTCTGTGCTTCGTGCCTCACCCCTCCCTTCATGCTCCATCCTCCTGTCCATTTCTACTCCTGCCAAACCTTGAAGCCTCCCTTGTACATCTCTCCTGTGGCCTGTGCTTTCCCAACTTGATCATCTCTCCTCCCTTGACATTGTTTGGACTGTGCCCAAGATTCTGTCTTCTCCCTCCTGGGCTCAGGACCCCGTGAGCAGCCCTGGCAGATGTGACCCAGTCACTGCGTAGACGCCGCCTCTGTAGTACCAGGTGCTGGAGAGCTAAGCCAGTCCCGAGGCTCCAGCCTTTCTCCTGGCAGCAATCTGACTCACAAAAAATAAAATCCATCTCCAGGTGACCTATCCCCAATTCCTGATTTCGTGTGCTGATATGTTTGTGCTGTTTAGCGAGCCCTCACAGAAAATGTTATCTAAATGTCACTCTGCTATCTCTGGGGTTTGTTGGACTTAATATCTAAGCCTTAAACTGAGACTGGGGCTGAGAATTCACATGAGTTCTGCCCACATGTGTGCTTTGTTGGAGCTACGAGGTTTGATTTTTACCCAGTGGTTCAACATGGAAAAAAAAAAAAGCTCCGATAACTGAGAATCCCAAGGTCACTGACCAAATGATATGTGAAGGCAGGATTTTAGTTTTCTTAGCAATCCTCCATGAGTTTTTACCTGGGAAACTGTGTGTGTGTGTGTGTGTGTGTGTGAGAGAGAGAGAGAGAGAGAGAGAGAGAGAGAGCACGTGTGTAGCTTCTGAAGGAATGCCAGGCTAGAGATGAGAGAGGGAGGCTTCCTGGGGGGAATGGAGAGTCTGGCCCTCTTTGTGGATGCTGTGATGTGCTGCCCAGATCCTGCCTTCAGGGCTAAAGGAGACAGCCAAATAGGAGAGAGTGAGACAGACCGAATATTCGCAACAGCAGGAAGCCATTACCTGCCCCGGATTGGAAGGAACACAGGTGGCAGTCAGTGTTTGTTCCCACCCCAGAAACCGGGCTCATCAGATAGGAGCTGGGATCTTGAAGGGAGGAGCTGTCCTGTTCAAGCTGGATTCCAGAAGAAGCCCACTGATGGCCAGAGATGCCCCTGAAGCAGAAAAAGAAGGGAATAGATACCTCCAAGCTCTTCTCCCTCTTAAATTGCCAATCTCTGTCAGTGATTCCCATTGAGCAAATGGCCAGGAAGCACCAGGGCCGGGGTAACCAGGGGTATGGGGGCCCCTGAGATACAGAGCAAGGCAGAAATCATGCTGAGGACAAAGAGACAAATGACCCCTACAAAATTAAATCTCTCAGAGTAGAGCTTAGAATATGCATTTTTTAAGACTTTATTTATTTATTTGAGACAGTATGAGTGAGTGAGAGATAGGAAGCATGAGCAAGAGTTAGGGGCAGAGGGAAGGGGAGAAGCAGACTGCCACTGAGCAGGGAGCCCAAGGTGGGGCTCGATCCCAGGACCCCAGGATCATGACCTGAGCCGAAGGCAGACACTCAACTGACTGAGCCACCCCGACTCCCCTGGAAGGTGCATTTTCAGCAAGCTGGCCTATATGATTCTTATGTGTGCCCGCATTTTATATAACTTTCCCATAACATGAACAATTCCTACCTTGTCAGTTTCTCATATATGCATGAGATAAAACAACTGGTATAGTGCCTAGTTCTGATGGTAGGAAGATGTTGAATTATTTTGGCCTTCCTCCCCCTCTAAATTTTTGACCAAATAGGGTAAGTAAAATACATGGACTATATGACAAATTTTCATTTAATAAAACATTTCTTCCTTTTGCACAGCCCCTTAAGAATCGTTAAAAGTAAACCATTGGAATGACATTAGACAGTAGATCTAAAATCTACAAAAGTGAGGTGCATTTATTTAAAATTAGCTCCACAATGTAGTGCAACTATTTCCAGCATTCATTATTATTAATGTCTATAATTGATGGCTGAAAATAGCACCCTCAAAGGAGAATAATGTCCAAAATCCTATTCACATAAATTGTGAACTGCTAAGCCTAGGAGCATGTTAGCAAGATGCTCCACATATTTTGACTTCTTTTCTCAGTTCAACTCTAGACTGCATTTAATTAACTTCCTTAAGGTTTTAAACTGCCTCCCCTGTTTAACAGACATGGTAATTTTTATGTACAGCAATATTCCATGTGTAGAAGGGTGTGGGAAGCAGACACAAACCTTCTGATTTAATCCAGTGGAATTCTATGGGAAATGAGCTCAAGATGCTTCAGGGGGAAACCCTACATTGGCTTTAGTTGTTTCTAATAAAAGAGATTGCGATGTGTCTTTAAGTGTTTTTGAGTGTATATGTAAGCCAGGAAGGGAAAACAAGAATATGGAATGAGCACAGCAGAGAAAATATACCCTTAAAATAGGGCTGCTGCTCTTTATACAGAACAGAGATTTGGAGGAATCAAGTACTTGACTCACCAAGTTGAGTTGACTCATCCTTAATAGCCAATTTTCTTTTTTTTAATATAAGAAATTAACATTATTATAAATACATTTCTGTGTTGCTATTCCCAGAATGTGCCTCATTTAAAAACGTGGATGATTGATGATCATCCTTGAGCCCATCCATCTTCTTCTCACCAGTTTCACGGTCTGATACAAATTGAGGGGTGTCTGGTGTGTGCAGAAAACTGTGTTACATTTCTAGTGTCTTCCATTTCCACATACCTTGGTAACTCTCACAAAGTCTCTGGACTATGGGTTTGTTATTCACATGGGGGGACTGGAATTAAATTGGGCCCTTCAGAGCATAGAATTCAATGACACTATAATATAGAAACCTACCTGTAAAGGTATGTTGGATCTTGTCTTCATTGCTTGCTATCATCAGGCAGAACTCTTCGCTGTTATTTAAACATGCTCTGTATTTTCCAATGTATTTATACCTTTGCTGAAATCCAAATCCCATTCCCACCCATCAAGTACTTCTCCATTTCTTAAGGCCAAGATCAAATCCCAAAGCTTTCATTGCCTTATCCATTGGCCCAGTTAGATTCACCTCTCTCCCCTTTGTATGCAATTCTTGAATCTCATCTCATACAAGTCCATCCATTCAGTAATCTTTTTTATTAGCAACTCTGTACTTGACCAGGAATTTTTCAGTGATTATGATTTTATCTAATTCTTTGTATCCGTGAAGACTGTCACATAATAATAAACAGCTGTTGAATTGAACTGAATAGTTTTATAGATTTCTTTGCTTAGTTAAAAATTACATTTTGTGATAGCCGGCCTCAAAGATGGCGCCAGTGATCCTCACCTTCTCATAGCCATGAGCTTGTGTAGTCACTTCCCATTCTGAATCAAGACTGACCTGTGGGCCAAAAGAAAATGGTAGAAGTGATGACGAGTGACCTCTTGGGCTAGGTCATAAGAGGCAGGGCAGTTTCTGTTTGGCCTTTTGGATCTTTCACTCTGGAGGAAGCTAGACACCATGCCATGAAGACATTCAAATAACCCTGTTGTATAGCGGAACGGGGGCCCCCTTCAATAGCCAAGACCAACTTGCAGCCATGTGAGTGTCACCTTGGAAAAAAATCCTCTAATCCTTGCTAGTCTGTCAGATGATTGCAGCCCAGTATCTGCCTATAAGAGGCCCCATGAGAGGCCCCAAAACTCCTAGCCAAGCCATCTCCAAATTCCCATAGAAACTGAGAGGTAATAAATGATTATTGTTTCAAATTACTAAGTTGGGGAACTATTAGTTATATGACCATAGATAGCTAATGCAAATTTCTTCCTCTTTTCTCTTCCTATGGGAGGCATCATGAGAGTAAGGTGCAGGTCTGCCATTGAAATCTTATCTACTATTTACTATCAATATTAATCATGTTATTAATAAATAATTGGTGTTCACATACTATTGCTATATTAAAATATTAGCAGCATTGCTGTTATTAATTTTAATTAAAATTCAAATTATACGCAGTTAATATGTTAAAATAGTCATCATATCATTGTTATATAATTATAATACTAATGTTTTGATGGAATTTTTAATACTAATTTTTAATACTAATTACTATTTTGTCTATTTGTAAGAAAAGTCTTGTTATCCCTATTTGCAGGATGAGGAAACTGAGGCTTAGAACAGTTCATTTGTTCAAAGTCAAACAACTGGTAGGATACTGAACTATAATTCAAAACAGGATCTGTCTTACAAAGTAAAAAATGCGGGTCCTCATTGCATAATCTGTGTGGCAATACTTAACACACACTGCTGTTATGAGAATGAAATAAATCTGTATACAGTTTCCTTGCAGGAGGCATAGAGGATACATATGCAACCAGTGCCATTTTATCTCCCTTCCCTTCACAATGTGTCAGTGTTTCTGCTAGGGTGAGTCTAAGATGCACTCAGGCCCCCAGGCAATTGGGCTGATCTACCAGCAGCAGCAATCCCAGTGGGGAGGCAGACTGAGTGTCCCCACTCAGGACTCCCAGTTGTCCTCTGGGATTGCAAAACTCAGGCTTCTAATCTATTTGTTGTGGAAAAAAAAAAACAGTGCTTCAACTCAATCACTTCTAGCTTTCTCAAACTCAGAATAGATACCTAATAATAGTAATGCTTTGCTTTTCATAGGACCATGGAGATTATAGAGCTCTTTCCTTTCTCTATGTGTGAGAGAATAAATGGAATTGACTCACATGTGAATAATTGACTAGAAAGGAGAGTTGGAAAGTATTTGTAGCAACAGACTCCTTATAACTGACATACCTGAAAACCTCTATCTTCTGCAAAAGCAATCTCATTACAACCAATTAGAGGTCAATGCTATATAGAACCAAGTCATAGGAGTCATTATCTATAGAATTTCCCCCCTTTTATTCATATCAAGGCATGAACTTTTCAAAGACATAAAATTCACCACATCAATCTACTGAGGCAGAGTTACTGATGTGTGGTTGGCCAGAAAAAACATTCAGTTGCCTGAATACGTATTTTAGTTTTAAAATAGTTTCTAAAATTTTATTATAACTTGCAATGCTTCTTTTATTCATGTTACAAATTGCTTTCAGGGAATAAATGATGCATTTAAAGGGACTGAGCATCCATAGTAGCTGTGGAGAGTGGTTTGTGGACTTAACCACTTAATGTGATCTGGCAATGGCCCCTTTGAGCGGATCAGTAAGAACAGCAATGCCAAACTATGGTAAACCTCAAGAGTTTTCAAGGAAGCAATATGGCTCTAATTGCGTAGAAGCTTAGCAAGTAGACCACAGCTATTTCTTTATAGAAGGTCCAGTTGTGTACTAGAGAGATTGTGCCGGTGAAGATCGCCTTGTAAATGGAAACCAGAGGGATGTGGGCCCCCTGCATGTCTATTCTTGAGTCAGAAAGAAGGGGGCTTGGCTTGCATTTAATAAGGATATCTGTTTTTCTTCGCAAAAATACTGTCTGTAGGCACCCATACATACATGTTCTATAGTTTCTCTTTATGAAGACTAAAGTTTTGATGAACACAGTTCCATCTTGAAGGAAAATCAAAACATCGAAGAAACACTTTCTAACAATGAAAGTTAAATGGCCAGTGTTTTCCAAAATCATTTAACCATAGGAGCCTTTTAAATACAATATTTGTTGATTTCCTCTGTGGTACTTGCTTGCGTAATCTGGTCGTTCAACAGAGAGAGAAAGCCTATCAGAGCGAAACACAGAAATCTTGTTGAATGGGATTCCTTTTCCTTTTTGCCAAGAGTGCTTGTCCCTCAACTTTTTCCTTAGCCCACTGCCCACAGTCCTGTAGGCCGAGTCTACACTGAACCACGTCTTGTCCTGAATCACGCCTTGTCATCACAAGAACTCTTTGAGGTATCTGATAAGTGGGCCCTGTGTTGTGCTTAGGTTCATGCCTGTCCTTTGGCCCATTGTTCCACTGATCTGCTTTCTCTTCCTTGCCACATTCTGCACCCATTACTTCTCAGTTTACCATGGCCCAGTCTTTTTCAACTTCTTTGAATTTCTGGAAACTTGGCTTGCTCAAAGCATTGGTAAAACAAATTTATTAGGTTATGTGTTGGTTTCTGAGCTGCTTCTGATTATAGACTCTTCACATTCCTCTTGGTTACAGAAACTCTGTTCTACCTCTGATGATGTGAAAAAGAGGCAGACCCTTATCTCCTAGCTGTTGGTCCTAGGACCCTGTTTAGACTTCTTAGAACTTGAGTCCTATGTAACTTTTGTGATACATGTAGCTCAACACTAACTGATTGAACTCCCTAAACCTGCAGTTCAAATTGAAAATGATCAGATACCTTAGAATCATCAGCCACTGAATGTTTTGGACCATTGGTTGTTGGGGTAAGGACCACGAAATAGGTCCTTACCCAGCCTCATAAACTCATAGGATTAAAGAGTTTGAGAAAAAACTTGTATATAATGTTTCATTAAATACCCCAGAGATCTGTCCAGGTTAATTTTCATGTCAAGGTTGGACTGTTTTCCTCATAGACTGTCAAGCCTTTTGTTTCTATAGAGCTGTGATGCATTCTATTCTTTCTTTTAAATGACGTAAACCTAGACTTCTTTTGTTTTAACTTACCAACACTTAGACCTTTCTAACAAGGAACAAAGCAAACTATGAACTAAGAAGCAACCCGTTGTCTTTAGTTTCTGAAAAATTATGTCACATTACAAAGGAAAAGGAAGAAGTTGTCTTTATGTTAATGTTGATATTTGCATTTCTCATCTTTCTGGATAAAATGTTTAATGTTTCCATCTTATGGAGCCCTTAATTATATCATTAGCAAATGTGATGCAATAATTAAGCATCAATTGAGTTTTTTTCTGGATTACACACATTCTTGCATTCTGTTTTCACATCACAGTAACTTAACTTTGTGATTTATATTGGAAAAATGACTTTGGGTATTCACTTTACTTCATTATTCTTCAGCATTGTATTTCATCCACTTAGCTATTTCTGTGGCAATTGTGTTTTGATGAGAAGAGACTGTCCAGTGTAGCCACATCACAATAACTGTGAGATAAAATCCAGTGGGCCCAGCTAGCTTTTGATGAGTTCTTGGATCCCATCCACACAAAAGAAGCATGTGAAAATAAAAATGATAAGCATCATTTTGCATTCAAAATTGTTCTGATTTAAAGAAGATTGAACTTTTAAAATAAATACATCAGGAAAATGGTGAACTTGCAGTCTGATTTTATTTGATAAAGCATTTGTAAAATGAAGAATTCTTCCCTAAAAGTCAGCTGCTAATGTAAGAAGTACAATGGCAAGTCTAGACAGTTTGGGAACCTGCTCTGGATACTTAACACATAGATACATATGAATATACATATATGAATATGTCTATTTGGTGCATTTATATGTATATGCAAACATATACATGTTTACATAAAAATATAGTTATGGATATGGCTATAGATATAGGTATATTCTTGCCTAAATTATTTCCTCATATGTTTATTAAGTGTAACATTTACCTCATTTCTTATCTCAGCTTAAATCTCAAATGTTAGAACAGACCTAATTTTTTTTATCCCTCATCCTACAAAAACAAGCTCCTTACAATATATCTCTCCACGAAGAGATGAAATACAAACATATCTTGAGAAGAGGTAGAGCATTGGACTTAAGTACAAGACTATAGAACAGATTGCCTAAATTCGTATTTCTTATACCATTTAGTAGATTGAATCACACTGGTCCCAGTTCTAACCACTCCCTGTCTCTGCACCCTTGCTATTGTCTGAGTCAGAGGAAAAATATGTCCTAATTCCTTGACTTTTGCTTCAACGATTTGGCTTCTTTTGGCCAGTGAAAGGACATAGGAAATAATCCTATGTTATTTTCAAGGCTAGGCCTTGAGTGTTTTCACTCTCTCTTCTTACAGTTTTCCAACTACCTTGAGAATATTCCCCAGGTAACTTGTTAGTCCAGAAAGGATAAGGAGAAACAGGTAAAGCCAAACTTAAATATACTCTCTCAGGGCATGCCATGAATGACTTTAGAACATGGGAAATGTTACCCATGTTGGTTAAATTATAAGAGTACACACACACACACACACACACACACACACACACGCTCACACATTCACACATACACACACAAAGTCTGAATTTTTTTTGTTTTTGTCCTTATAAAGAGAAGTAATTTTTTTTCAACAGAAAATCTTCAGGATCCTATTGAAATTTTAATCTATAAAAAATTTTCATAGCATCATAAAACTTCATATTTGTATTTTACTTTTAAGTTTCTCAAAGCATTCCATCCTTGTGATCTCATTTTATCCTCATATCATCTTGGTGAGGTAGAATGGCTTTATCTGCATTTTACATGTTGGCCTTGATCGTGGCGTGGCCCGCACTATGCTGTGAGAAAGTGAATGAGCTGAGCAAAAGGTAATATGTGAGAACAGAAGGAATATGAAGGCAGCAGAAGATCAAAGACCCTGTGCCCACAGGAATCTGAGCAAAGTTTATCATCTTTTCAGGTGTCGGGATCCAGTCATGATGGTGGGGGGTTCAGTGTGAAAGGGAAGGCTTAGAATGATTATGGGAGGCCAAGACAGTGGTCCTTGACTGGGTTTTATTGGAAGTTTTTAAGGGAGAGGTCATTTGCAATGTGTGCACCTGGACATCCAGCCCTAGAAAATTGAGACAGCAAAAATTAAACAAATGAGATCCATTTCGACCCATTCTCTTTCACAGAGCAGTGGGAATGGGGCTAGATTCAAAGAGATAAAATAGGAGGCCAAAACAAGAGGGAGAGGAATTAACAGAAATTAGGCGTTGGGTTTGATTGGGGGAGGAGGTTGAAAAGGCACTGGACACTAGGGACCCAAGAGAAGAGCAAATGAGATGAGGGACATGAAGCAAGTCTCTGTTTCCAGGGTTCCAGTTACACAATCCAGCTCAAGAGTGAGGCAGAACAAGATTCAACTCTTTCTTGATGTCATACCCAAGTATTAAGGACCACTGTCAGGGTGGGCTTTGTGGCTTACAGATTCCAGCAGAGCCAGATCTGCAGGTGCCTAGCACTCATTTGGGCTACCAAGGACATATACTGGTGGAGTCATCAAGAATTATAAATTTTGAGAGTAATTTAATCCTTGGAAACTTCTCATTTAAACCCTCTTCTTTCAAAAATGATAAAATAGATAGAGGTTCTAAGGATGTCTGTGATTTGCTAATAATCAAGACCCAGAACTAATGACCCAAAAATCCAGATACTTTTTTAAAACCCAAACAATTTTACACTTTTTTGTTTGTTTTTGGAAGACACCAAAGAAATGGGCCAATGTTAGTTTACTTCTTCTCAAGTTCCCTTGCTTCTCCCATTAATGATAATAACCCCCCAAAAGCATCACGTTAGTTGCCTTGCTATCTTAAATGCCATAAATAATTCTTGTTTTAAATTCTATCATGACTCATTTTATTGCTTGCATATAAGAGATGGATGGGTGGATGGGTGGGTGGATGGATAGATGATAGATAGATGGGTAGACAGATAGACAGACAGACAGACTTCCTGAACTGTAAGTGGTGGTTTGGACAGAGCACCTGTTCCAAAGTTGTATGGGGCATGGGCTACTCTCCAACCCCTCTACCCCAGGAGTTTGCTTCATCTCTCAAAAAACGAACATCTGGCCTTACTTAACAAACTAGATGATTTATTTTTGAATATGAAGATGGATTACCCAAAAGAATTTGACTAGAGATGAACTCTTTTCTGAAGCAGAGCTCTCTAGTGGGGTAAGCATTAGGACAGCTGACAGGAAACGGAAGACTAGATTTTTATCTTGACCCTTTTCCTCACCACCTGGTGGCACCAAGCTCACCCTTTGACCTTTCTGGGCTACACTCTCCTTATTTATGAAATGGGGCCATTCATCACACCTCTGCTCTGGACACCACAAGCGTAATAATGAATTACATGAGGTAATGAAAAATACCCTGACAACGAAACAGAGTTTTATGCTGATGCCAACTGGCCTTTTTCTTACGCATTTATCATCACCGTTTCCCGATCCTTACCAACTGACGGGGTTAGAACAAGTTCAAAGAAGGCAAGGGCTCATTTCTGGAAGTTGACTCTAATGTGTTGTTTAAATAAAGTACAATTACCCCTCTTCCTTAAATGTACAGTGCGAGCAGAGTAACATTTTTCCTATGAACAGTTTATGCCCATTCATGTTCATGTGTTGGTACAGTTATGTTACTTCTATGTGATATTTTTCCCTCCAGGGCATTTGCTTTTGAAACAGCATAATAAAGTGACTTCTGCTAAATAAATAGGTCTGTTTACAATAGCTGAGAGTTAAGTGAATTTATGCAGGAGGCATTTTGGTGTTGCAGACCAAATTAACTAGCTGAAAATCCATTAACTTCAAGGCTCCAGATGGATATTTAGGATAATTCCTGAAGTACAAATGTAAAAGTCATGGTAGAATTTTCTTTGGCATATGCGTGGAATTTCTACCGAGGGCCCATTTAAAAAATCAATATCATAATAATTACATCAAAGCAAAAATAACAGAGCATTATGTGCATGATCAAAAAGCTGCAACTGAAAAGTCCAGCCACTCCAGAAAAATGAAATATACGTAATTAGTATCTGCAATTTGCATTGTTCCCTGGCACCCCCGAATTTACTGGCAAATTGTGCTGTAGCCTGTGTGAATTAGACCTCAGAAATGATTGTGGTTTCGTGGCATTGACATAGAAACGTGAAGGGTCCTCTTTCAGTATTCACGGGTCTCCGGTCCTGCTTCACACACATAATCTCGACCCCACCCTCACAATCCACTCTCTTTGGGTATTCTCTCTAGCCAACAGCCGAACTACCCACCACGATCTGCCTGAAGATATTCGAGTGACAAAAATGTGCGCTACTTAAAGAGGAAATTTTACATGGCTTAAGAGAAAACCATGAATAGGAGCATAAGAAGTTTTGCCAGTGCTGCCAACACAGGGACTGACAGACTCATTCAATGAACCAATCAACCAGGACCGCATTTGGTGACACGATACAAAGCCCTATGAGGAGCCGGTCTGCCAAGCATCATGAGAGACACTAGGGTGGTATAATTACAAGGTCTCTGCCGTGAGGAAGCTTATAACCCAGCAGGGAAACACCATAATCACATAAGATACTATCATCAGTCTATCAAACATCCCTCCTGCCTTCAGGTTCCTGAAGACAGCATTCACTGAGCTCTCGTTCTATGCTTAGCACTTTACACAGAACACTGTTTATTCCTCGCAGCAGCCTGTGAGGTAGGTGACAACATAATCCCCATTTTACAGATATGAAAACTGAGCTTCCATGAGGTTAGGTCACTTGCCCTGGGTCAGCAAGTGAACGGTGAGAGCGGCATTGTAAGCAGGGGCCAAGCCTCCACCGTCCACCTGCCATTGTGATATTTGCATAAGGGCTTATCTCTTCTGTCAAGGAAAATGTTGGAAACAGGAAATCTTTGTCTTACTTATCCTGTGTCCTCCATAAACCCTGCCATTGTTTGCAGAATGAATATGTACATTCCACTCAATATGTATTGAATGCCAGCTCTGTATTTCATACACAAAGACACATAAGAGGATCAGACAAATTATAAGGCAGTATCAAAGGCCTCATTAATGAACCAGGAAAGATGCCAGCAGCAGATTTTTTTTTTATCAGAAATAGGATGAAGAAGAGAAATTTTTATGGGAAGCATAAAAGTATGTTGCAGGAAAATTATTTTATGGACATACCATCAAACAGTAATCTGATAATTACCCAGAACATTAGTAAGAGAGATCACACTTAATGGCACTCATTTACAGTGTAGTCTAATTGGCTAGTGAAACTACTGTTCTCAAAGTCAAGGTTTGGGGGATGTGCTGGGTTGGATAGTGTTCCTCCAACATTCACCTCTACCTAGAATCTCAAAATGTGACCTTATTTGGGATAGAGTGTTTGCAGCTATAATTAATTAAGATGAGCTCATACTGAATTAGAATGCGCCCTAAATACAATGACAGGTGTTCACATAAGAAGACTGTGTGAAGACCATGTGAGAAGGTACAGACCACCCACACAGAAGCGTTCAGGGGTGAGCAAGATAATTAACAATGCTCATTCCTAGACACCACTCCAGACCTACAAGTCGTAATATTTGAGGGCAGTCAAGATCCATCACTTGTACTTGGAGGTCTTATACTTACTGAAGTTTGAAAACTATGACTTTTGGAAATGTGAAGATATTATAGTGTAGTCACTCTCTCTACCTGGTGTCCTCCTCGGTCAAGGAGCTGAGTCGTACAAGATAATTTAACAAGAGGTCATCTTACTTGTGGCAAAAACCTACTCCAAATGTGCAGAGGAGTGGAGGCCATTGTGAATGGGAGTACCTTAGATAAGTGTGTTAGGAATTCACAAGTCTTATTTTGGCCCCCAACTTCAGTAGACACTGAATATCATGGAGGTTTCGGTATCATCTGTGTGGTCTGCACACAGACCAAACCAGACTTTGTTAAGAATGACTGTACCATTTATTCAATTGCTCCTATGAGATAATTATGTCACACATATCATCCCATTAAGTATTCTAGACAACACTTTGGTATCAGTCCATCACTAGTCCTATTTCGCTGATGAAAATGCTGAGATTAGAACAGTGAAGCAGTTCACTGGGAGCGACAAAGTGAGTCCATGGCCAAGTCCATATACAAAATCTGGACTGGCTGGATTGAAGGCTCTTCTGTTGAATCTTTTCCATCCTACCCCAGGCCCCAGAAGAGAGAATCTTCTTTTTGTAAAAGCCACATGGGTTTTCTAAAACAGCCTTGTCGATGGACTGAGTGGGCTTGAAGTCAAGTCATAGTGTAGACAGGCCATCTTTTCCAAGGGGCTCAATTTCTCATAGACGTTTAGGAAAAGAAATATTTTTTTACTCTAAAATAGGAACACATATATAATTGAGTAGAATTTTTTAAAAACTTAATATGATCTTAACATAAAAAGATGCATTTAAGGAAACTTTGCAATTGAGCAGAATTTTTCAGGCCCTCATCAGCGAGCTGGGGTGGGGAAGACCCCCATTGAGAACTGTCAGCATTCTAAGCTACTTTATGGCCAATACTGAGAAGTCATCTCACAGACACCCTCATTGATTTAGCCCCACACTAAATGGCCTAGAACGTAATGGACATTTTATTAATTTGCTTTAATTAGTCTTTGTCCATTGGTTTCTACACTATTTGCCTCTCTAGTATGTTCTGCAAAATGGAGCCATAGATAGAAATTTATTTACCTTGTGGGGTAGTGATTTTCTCCAATCTGAACACCCTGACTTTTATTTCTACTGCATTTTCCCAGTGGGTGGCAATGGGAGTGTTGTTTCAGTCCATTTTGGCAGAGCAAAGTAATTTCCTGGTTGGGCAGGAAAAAGGGGGGGGGGGAAAAGGTCTTTCCACTGCTGAGCACCATTACAGTTTAGGTAAGCCCATGACACATGCAGTCTAGAAAAACACTGTTAACCATTTCAGATCCACTGGCTAGAGAGGAATAGCTAAAGGTCAGAGCTGCTCACTGACATAGAAAACATATAGGCTGCTGCATGACTAGCCTGTATGGTAAACTAATATGGTAGCAGCAAGATCCTTGATATTCGGGGGGTTGGGGGGACACAGTTCCCTAAAAACCAGGACTTTGGTCAAAGTAGACCTCAATGTCAGTGAAAAATGTATAGCTTCTGCACATCCAGTTCCCCAAATATTTACCTTGAGACTTAAGTACACTTTAAAATAATTGGTTTCCCAGAATACATGTACCATGTTTTGCAACTTGGACATTAAATTAAATGGAAAAAAATAGAATCCTGGTTAAAGTTTTTCAACAAACACATCATCAGTGGGTCTTTCCAAATTCTTCTTACATCTGTCCATGAAATCAAATTTTGGCTTCACCTCTCCATCCTTCCCCAAAATATATCACAGAGAGCTAATCTGTTTTTAATATCTAGATCATCTAGTGACATTCATGCAACAAATTCCTGCTTCAGGTGGGAAGACGTGTGTGGACTTCTGACAATGTTATTGGAGGAATGTGTCTCTCTCTAAGCAATTGGTTTCTCTAAATTGTGCCAATATGCCAATTATACCCACACATCTTTGTCGTTTGGGCACTTCCTCTCCTTCCATGGTTGGAAAGAACATTACTGGATACAGCCATAATGTGGACAAAGCATCATTTTCCTGCTGAAAATGCAAACAAGATCTTTATTTCACTGCTCTTAAATTTGACCTGTGACTGGCATTAGAAATATCAGTTGAAACCAGGAAACAGCCACAGCGGCATTTAGCATCACAGTTGCTGGAGCCGGATCAAGTCAGGAAAACAGATTTTTTAAAGGATTACAGCAGCAGCCATTATATAACAAGCCTCCATATAACGGTGGGACATCTGTTGGCTATTTTCGGAAAGCCATCATTCTATCACCCTTATTAAAATAATCTTAGTGGATACTTGAGTTTTATTGTTCGTCTCTTTCCACATGCCCCCCAGGGATTAAAAATGTTGATACGCAGTTGACATTTGTATGTTCTGGTCTTCAGTGCCTTTTCCTTTTTCTTTGTGTTTGTTTTTGGTTGGTCGGTTACTCTTTCGTTGTTTTAATTGCTTTATTTCCCTTAAAAAGAAAAAAAAAAGGCTATCTAGTAAGACACTAGAATAATAATAGTTATGTTGCTGGCAGTGTTCTGATTGCCATGAGATTCACATATGAAACCAAATGCCTCGGAATACAGCACAGAAGTATTCCATAACCAGTAGGTCTCTTCCTTTCCCTTCCCTGCCCCTGAGATTTTGATATTGTTAATGGAGTTAGCTTTAAAATGCAGAGTTTAGGGACTTCTGGGTGGCTCAGTTGATTAAGCATCTGCCTTTGGTTCAGGTCATAGTCCCTGGGTGCTGGAATCAAGTCCTGCATTGAGCTCCTTGCTCAGCCGGGAGCCTGCTTCTCCCTCTGCCCGCTGCCACCCTTGCTTGTGCCGTCTCTCTCTCTCTCTCTCTCTCTGACAAATAAATAAATAAAATCTTGGAAAAAAAATAAAATGTAGAGTTTAAAAGACTGAATTATACCTAAGACTACAGTATTTGAAGGATAAATACATTTGGCAGTTCAAATATCTCTATTTGTGGTTACCAACATCTATCTATCTATCTATCTCATGCAAAGTTACCAATATATCAAACATGCTGGCATTATGTCACTAAGTCATGATTTTCTGGGGGGTCGCAGCTCCCATAAGGGGTATGGAACAGTGTGCCGGGTGGGGGGGGGGTTATTTGAAGCCACCACACAGCAGAGCCCATCTTTCTCAAGGATCAGGAAAGATTGGGAGGGGGAAATGCTGTTTTTACATTTACCCAAGCTTGAACATTTTACACAGTCCATTAAACAGAAGACCATGTGACAAAACTTGAAATTAAATAAAATTTTGCAGGGGCTCCTTGGGCACTGACTCAAGTCCCTGGGGTAGACTTAACAACCCTCAAGGGTTTTCTCTGATTAATATTTGATAAGGCCACTAGAAGTTGTGAGTTCAATTTTCAAAATATGAAGTAGAGCGCAGCCTTATTTAAACCTGTCAGAGTGACGGCGATGTGGTTTAGAAAGATGGTGTGGGGAGTGGACATACCATGAAGGGGCAAAAGGAGGGAGTAAAGGCTACTCCTTACAGAGAGAGAACCAGGAGCCAACAGTTACACCTTTTTCTCAAATGGTCTTTCTTTTTGAGGTTTGCGAGTCAGGGAGTTGTGATCAGGTCTTTGAAAGCCTGCTGGTCCGATGGGACAGTATGATGGAAACCTTTTTCTCTACGTTAAGCTGACGACATCGGTTGCTAGGCGGGAAGATGACTAAAGAGAAAGGTGAAGTCTCCCCAGGGATTTCCAGTCTAGTTGAGCACAAGTTCCTTTATCGGGCATTCAAAGGAAGAGTTGATACGAAATAGCCACAAGTAGCTACAAATACAAAGTAATAGTTCATGTTTGAGGGCAGTTAGCTCTCCAAGAGAAGACAGAGGGTGGTCAAGAGGAGACACACAGATGAAACCCTCTTTTCTCCTCCCTGCTCTCTCTCGTACACTCCACGAAACACCCGCCCACACATGTACCCCCACCACACATGCGCCCATTACTACTGCCAACACCCAGCCCTCAGAGGCATTTTTTTTTTAGATAGAATCACTTTGGTTTGCTGTTTCTTATCGTATGAGCCTCGAACCTCTGGAAAATGACTCAAGAGTGATTGTTCTCTCGGGCTTTGCCTTTGAACAAAAAGATTCTTTCTTGTGGGAGTGGGAGGGACACCAGCTTGAGAAAAACAGCTTTTGTCCTCACAGAATGCTCTTTCAGATGATATGTTAATGAGATTCCTTTGAACTGTAAATGATATCTGCACGTGTGTCAGATGCTAATGGAAATGTTGAGAAGATGAGAATCGCACGGGCTGGTTTGCAAAGTTATGTGGTGGCCCCCATCCGTTGAGCATTGAGACCAGGCTTTTGGACCCACCTTGTGACTTGGCACAGCATTCCAGTTTTTGAGGACAAATATTTATTTATTTTTAAGGTCGTGATTTGTGGGCTTTAGAAAGCACTGTCCTCCGTGGGCAACCTCATAAGCAGCAATGAATGACAATTCTTCCTTGAAATTTTTAATTACTGTGACAAAAAAGAAGAGTAATTACTAACTTTTGTAGCTGAACCACCTCTGCAGATGTTCTTCATCAAAGAAAAGAAAAAGGAACCAGAGTGTTCTCAGGAGCTGGGGTATGAAATATACAATAGGGGATTGCAGCTGGGTTAGCTGGGTTGACACAAAGCTGCATGAGTGCTTGATAAACAATAGCTCCATCATCGGAAGTATAATTTAATGTCACAGATGAGACTGTGAAGAACTTGGAGTCAAAAGACCTATTCCTGGCACTGCCTTCTCAGTTGAAGGGTGCTGAGGGCACCATGAGAAAGAGAGCAAAATGTGGGAAGGAGATCTAGACCTTAACTGAGTTAGAAGCACTTAATTAACCTTTGATGGGCTGAATATTGAGAGGATAAGTTGATACTTGACCAACTGTCTTCTCAATTTCTTCTTGATTTGGGTTCTCCCAAAAACTGACCCTGAGACAAGGACTCAAGGACAGATAGATTTTTTGTGGATGAAGGAGGGGTAAAGGAGGTGAGCCCAGGGCCTGCAATCCAATTACCACCCTGAGCAACCAGAATTTTATCCCCCTGGAGAACCCTGGTCTTTCCCTCCCATGGGCAATGAAGTAGGTAGGGGTATTTAAATATTAACTCCTGCCAGTCTTTGATCTAGAGCTGGTGGGTGGGAGGCATTAATTCTTCAAACTCCCGGTGGTGAACTAGGTATGTGGTCAGAACCTTCTAGCACTAAGAACACCTTCAGGCACAGAAATGCAGATGCTTAGGCATTCTCCGGCTTCTACTACTAAGACCTCCTGAGGGGATATGGAGAGGGCATCATGGTGCCTGCCAACTACACCTCTCTTGACCACATGGACTCTCTTTATCTTTTAGATGGTTTTGTTAAAACCCATCTAAGTAACTCACCTCTTACACAACAGGAAATTGATTACTCTCTCTCTCTCTCACTTTTTTTAAAAGATTTATTTATTTATTTGACAGAGAGAGATCAAGAGAGGGAACACAAGTTGGGAGAGTGGGAGGGAGAAGCAAGCTTCCTGCCAAGCAGGGACACCGATGTGGGGCTCCATCCCAGGACCCTGGGATCATGACCTGAGCCGAAGGCAGATGCTTTACGACTGAGCCACTCAGGCACCCCAGAAATTGATTACTCTTATATAAAAGAATATACCTAGCATTAGAAATAAGGACTGTATCTATGGAAATATGTCTCAGCTGTGGGTGGCTTCAGCCATATGAAGACGGACTTTACCTTGAATTGTTATGGCTGTTATGCCACCTTGTCCCTGTGTCCTCACATGGTCTTCCCTCTGTATGTTTTGCTGTCCTAATATCTTCTTCTTATGAGGACACTAGTCATATTGGATTAGATCCCACCCAACCTAATGATCTCATTTTACTTTGCTTACCTCTTTAAAGACTAAGTCCAAATGCAGTCATATGCTGAGGTCTTGGGGGTTAAGAGTTCCACACATGGATTGCAATGGGGCACAATTCAGCACGTTAATTTGATGGCCCTTCAGAGTTGCATCAGATTGAGGGAAGGAGTCTGAGCCTTTGGACCTGCTGCTTGAGTCAGTCCCTGGGTGCAGGCTGACTTCAGAAAAAGGATCAGCACAGATGAGGTGCTCTCCCTGGCAGAGGACAGTCCTCTGTGAGTATCTTCTCAGAGCTGTTAGCCACCAGCTCCTCCAGTAATGGGAAGAATGACTGTTCTCATCCTGAAAGGAAGGAGCAGATGTGAGTAGCACAGCACAGCATTCTAATTGTAAAAAGGAAACCAGTCTTTTATCTTCCACCCAATATTTCCTAGGATCATTCCTTTGGTAACAAAGGCATGCTATTCTAGCATGTAGAACTAAGCTCTTCTCTGCCTGTGTCTTTTCTATACTAAACATATGGAGCAGCTTCAAGGACCATGACAGATGTGTCATTTGCAAGGGTGTCTGTTTTGACTGATATGAAGCTGACTTGGAAATTAACTTGCACAAATGAGCCTCCAACTCAAATTAAAATAACTCGGGTTCTTCTGCTACATGGCCACTTTTTTCATACGGAGTTGAAGAAAAGTCAAAAAGAGCAATTTATCAAAACAAAATAAGAAAACTGAATCGTGCTGCCACAGAGTAATGACAGATTAACTGAGTTTGCCAAAAAGCCCCTCCCCAAAATAAAGGATCCTTTTTATGCATGCAGAAGCAATTTCAAAATGCAAAAATGCCCTTTGAGTGTTTGTGGATTATAAATGTTCTCCAACTCATCCAAAAGTCTCTGGGAACATGGAGAACAAAATTTTCCCATTCTGTGACTTGGAGCTTGAAATACTAGCTTCTGAGGTGGGGTGCACAAATATGAATGAACTTAATATCTTCAAGAACCAGAAGAATCATATTCGGTGACATTTGACAACATTATTAAAATATCAGAACAGAGACTCCTAGAGGGTCTTGTGAAATCTTCTTTATTATTGCAGCTCAACTGTTCATTTACCCTTTTATTCTTGCTCTTCCCTTTCTCTGGCTGATGCAGTCAGACACACACACAAAAATAGCTATTTTCTATATAATGTGGGCCATTTTGGTAAATGTTTCTTTTAAGATAGAATTCCTCAGCAAAGCTGAAACCGAAATGAAATGCCTTTCAGCATACCAGTCGGAAGAAACACCTCTAATGTTCTCTGTCTGGCTCAGACTTTTCCTTGATCTGTTTGAAAAGATCAGGGTAGAAATAAAGGACTCACCAAGTGAATGGTGATTATATCCACATACCAGTACTTTGCTAGCTGTTTCAGGCACCCCATGAATAATAACTTTATGAATAAACGACTAGTGTTTGTGGAGCACTTCCTAGGGGTCAGACTCTTTGCCAAGCACTTTAGCTCAAATATCTCCTGTGGTCATTATAGCCAACTATGGCAGATGGGATTCTAAGAGTCTTCCAAGAGCCCAGTGTCTGGGATGCACAGACCTTCTCCCAGTTCTTCAAACAAAAACAAGGTACTGCTGTGAAGGGATTTTGCCGGTGTCATTAAAAGATCCCAAATCAGCTGAGCTTAAGATAGGGAGACCAGGTGGACCTGACCTAATCCTAGAAGCTCTTTAAATCTGAGAGGTCAAATATGAAGGACGTCAGAGATTCAAAATCAAGGATTTGATATGATTTTGCGGGATTGAAAATGGAGGGGGACCCCCTGGCAAGTCATGCGTTGATTCCTTGGAGCTGA
The DNA here is from genome assembly GCF_020171115.1 of Neogale vison. Taxonomy (NCBI): domain Eukaryota; kingdom Metazoa; phylum Chordata; class Mammalia; order Carnivora; family Mustelidae; genus Neogale; species Neogale vison. Next base: position 41,026,348 of record NC_058098.1, read on the forward strand.
GAATGATCCCCAGCTGATGGCCAGCGAGGAAATGGGAACCTCAGGCCTGCAGCTCCAAAGAACTGATTCTGCCAACAGTGAGAATGAGGTTAGCAATGGATTTCTCTCCACAGCCTCCAGATAAGAATTCAGTCCAGCTGACCCCTTGATCTTCCCCATGTGATACCATGGTCAGAGAACCCAGTTACGCAGAACTTTGACCTCCAGAACTGTAACTAATCAGCAAGGGTTGTTTGGAAACCACAGTTAGGAGAAATTTGTTATGCAGCAGTAGAAAACGAACATGTCAATAGCTGCAAGGTCAATGTTTCCATTTTAGAGATGAGGAGACAAGATTCAGAAAGGTTAAGGGGCAAGGCACCTGCGTGGCTCAGTCAGTTAAGCATCCGACTCGATCTTGGCTGGGGCCTTAATCGCAGGGTTGTGAGTTCAAGCCCTATGCTGAGCTCCACACTAGGTGTAGAACCTACTTAAGAAAGAGAAGGAGGAGGAGAAGAAGGAGAAGAAGGAAGGAAGAAAGAAAGAGAGAAAGAAAGAAAGAGAGGACAGAGGAAGAAAAGAAAAGTGGCCTGCTCAAGGTCAAGTCCAGATTGCAACATAGGTAGCTGGCTACATGGAAGTGACTGGGTATGAGGGACTGAAGTCTAAGATATGTCCCAGATGCCTACCCCCTTGTGTGCACACCTTGTCCAGTCTTCTTCCCTTGAGTGTGAGCAGTACCCATAAATATGATGGGGTAAGTTACTCCCTGGATTAGGCAAAAGACATTTTTGTGGATGTAATTAAGGCATTGAATTAGTTGAGTTCGTTAGAGGGGAGAGTGATCTGGTTGGCTGACCTAATTAGGTGGGCTCTAAAACAGACTCTAGAAGTTGGAGATGGAGAGTCATAGAGACATACTCTTGCCGGCCTGGGAGAACGAAAGTGTTCATGTCCTGAACTGCCTTTCAGGGCTCCATGGCAAGAAATTTCAGGGGCCCTATAGAAGCTAAAAGGTGTTCCTGGTTGACAGGTCAAAAGAAAACAAGGACCTCAGACCACTGAAAGGAACTATCAGTTCTTCCAACAACCTGAGAGAACCTGGAAGAAGACCCAACCTCAGCAGTTGTGCAGCACAACTAACACCTTGATTGCAGTTTTAGAGAGAGTGAGCAGAGGTCTCAACACCATTGGCCTGGACTTGGACCTACCTACAGAAGCTGTGAGATCCTGAAACTTTGTGGCTTTAAGCCACTAAGGTCCCAGTAATTTGATATGTAGCATCAGAGCACGAATACACTGAGAGAAGGGCAGATTGCTCTCCCTTATTCCACCTATGGGGAGGGGGGGGACTAGCACCCAGACATCCCAGCTTCTTGGCTTTGTTCTTTAATTAATCAGCAGTGACCTGTCCCTTTGTTTTTCCGTGTAACCTTGATTGACTCATAGCACCAAGCAAGCTCCAATGGCCCTGGTCTTCTAACCTCCCTCAAAACCTATCCTTCTACATAGATTTTGAGACTTAAACCCTGACATTTAACTCACTTACTAGCAGCGGCCACTATTTGGTGAAGATACCTCCATATCCATAGCCTGAGATTTCACCCCCGTTGCCCATCTGGCTGCATTTACACAGGATCACCATCCATCAGCTCTTAGTTAAAGTGGTATTTGCATGCACACCAGATCTTTGAATGTTTGTCATTTGTCACTGGGGAAGCAAATTACATTCATCAGAATCCATTCATTCTCCCAGTCTCGCTGAACACAGGATAATCTTGGCTGTGTCAGCTGCCCTAGGACTGGTAGCTGTGAAAAATGGAGGTCAGCTGTAGATATTCCAAACCTGCTTCGCTGTGTAACCCTCTTCAGGGGCAGTAGATATGATGCTGAAAAGATTAATAGAACTTATGTCATCATGTTTATGGGGCATAAAACCCCCAACTGTGGATTAATGGATATGTTGGTGAAAGAAATACATCTTTACTCCTTTATGCCTTGATGGGTGAGCTACAGTTGACATCAGTGGAAAGATATAGAGAGATTGCCTTTAGAAGGTCAGCTTTTAAAGGACTTTTTTGACCTCGAAGTCAATGAAAATAGATTTTTGATTGTTGACCAAGACAACTGCACCAAGAGACTTCCAACCTTTATAAAGATTCTTATTGAAGTATAACATACAGAAAAATACACAGACTCTAAGTGCACTGCTTGTTGAATTTCACAAACTGAACACATCCATGGAACCAGCACCCAGATCAAAAACCCAGCATCCCATACACTCGCCTTGGTCCCTTTTCACCAACCCGCAGCCCAGAGTAATTGCTGTACTAACTTCTAACACCGTAGATGATTTTTGACTATTTAGCTAACATTTTTGAACTTTAGAGAAATAATGTGTACCTTTTCTTTCTGGATTCTTTCCCTCAATATTCTGTTTGTTCATATTTTTGGGTGTAGTTGCAAACTTTCTATTCTCATTCATTTGTAATATCCCTTTGCACAGATAAATCACAATTATTTATCCATTCTACCATTTTAGGCATATAAGTAGCTTCAAATTTGAAGATATTACTAATAGTGCTGCTATGACTATTATAATATGTGCCCTTTGGTATATATATGTGAATATATACAAATATTCTATTGGGTGTTTACCTAAGAGTAAAATTATTGCTTCAAAGGATATGCACAAATTTAGCTAACTTAGTAAATACTGCCAGATTCTTTTCCAAAGTAGTTGCACCAATTTTTACTCCCAAAAACAGTATATGAAAGTTCTGGTTAATTCACATTTTTGCCAATACCTGATATTGTCTTTTCATTAAAAAAAAGAAAAAGAAAATAGAAAAGAAAAGCCCTTTTAACTTTTATTATATTGTAGCTTACAGGTAGCATCATTGTTTCTATTTTGAAACTAATAAGCACCCTCTATGAAAACATCAGCATCCAGTTGAAGAAGCATTGTGCTCAACATAATATCATTGGATAAGATGACAGTTGGTAACAGATGCCTTGTGTGCTTTACGTAGCTCCTTTCTTCTTTGCAAAAGCACGCAAGCTTCTCTGTAATTCTGTTCTCAGGTCTTTTGGCAAACATAAAGGAAAGTCTATCTTTTAAAAAAATTTTTATTTGCTTCTGGAACTAAACACCCTTGAAAAGTATCTGCCATACAGTTATATTTCAGTCAGGTCTGTTAGCCTAAGCATACACTCTGCCAGTATTTACAGAGCTAGCTCCCATCATGCATCAGGCCCTACACTAAGCACAGGTAGAACAAAATTGAGCACTGCCCAGTTCGTCAGAGGGTTCTAGTGTAAGTTATAATGAGGATTACAGTGAAGCCATTAATTCCTAAAAGCATTAATGTTGTCTTTTGTATTATTTACAATTATGTTCTAGCCTGAGGACCCATCTGAGTTTACTAACTTGCTCATAAAAGAAAAAAAGAAGTGTAAGTCATTTGAAGTACACAGAGTTGCTTTGACTACAAAAGTGTGTATGTACCCTTTAGGAAGTTCACCAGTAAGATGGGCTAGAACCAGTAAAAGTTCACCTGGAAGGAAGTAATTGGAATTTGAGTAGCCTTGACAGGTTATACACCTGTAACAAGGAACACTGATTATTATGATTTTTTTTTTTTTTGCCCTTCATTGTACATGTTATTCCATGAAATGTTATTAAAGATTATACCAGTTGGGGTTTAATCAAGGAAGCAAAACCTTGGGAGCAATATGGGATATAGGATTTAGGATAGGGATTAGATTGTACACAATTGTGGGAGAAACCAGGGAAGTAAATGTCAAGGGGATAGTTGACTGAGCAGAGAAAAGCCCTTCCTGAGGACCCAAGAGAGGGAGCTGGTGAAGGAGTTTGTGGAAGGCCTTTGTCTCTGCAAGTGATGAGGCCCAGACTGTGTCAGCAGGGTGGGTGGTCAAGACGCAGGTCAAGAGGTGCCAAAGAGAAAGCTGGAAGCTAAGTTGGGGGAGGACAAAGATAAAGTGGAAACCATGAGAGCAGCCTGGAACCCACATGGACAAACTGCCCCATGTATCTGTCTCCCCATGTATGGAACCCCAAAGCTGCTGTGCCCCCCCCCCTTCAGATGGAGCTGGTACCCTTTGAAGCAGAGCTGTGTGTGTGCCCAGACTAGACTCAGAGAACCTGAGGTAGGAGAAAGAGCAGGAGCTGGAAAAGCTGTGAGCCCAGCTCCTACCCCACCTCCAGCTGTTAGAGACAATGCACCCTACCTGCCTGGGGTCCTACCCTCCCCTGCCTAGTGCAAGGGCTGCAGCTGCTCTTCTGCCCTCAAAATCTCATGGAAATTTCTCAGGGCCAACCATTCAGAGAAGTCTCATTCCAGCTTAGCTAAGCTGACATAGCACAAAATTACCACAGAGTTAGACAATCACTGAGATATTAAAAAAATATTTTTTAAAAGAAGAGAAAAGAAAGAAACATGATATAATTCAAACTTTTCTTTATAAAGACATGAAAGCTGGATTTCAGAGAGACTCAGGGGTTTGTCCAATGTCACAGAGCTAGTGACAGGCCTAGAAACTCAGTCCCATGTGTCTTCATGTGGGTGATATCACAGAAAACACTGGATGTGAAGTTAAGATGCCTGAGATTTTGTAACTAATTGTTTGGTCTTGAGGGAGGGGAGGAAAAGCACTCAGTTATGGATGTAGGTTTTCTTTTTTTTTTTTTTGATGCAGGTTTTCTTGTGAGAAAGTGACACATGGACTAGGTCCAAGAAATTAGAGGTGCTCAGTTACTATCTCTTAAATAAATGAATAAATATAGTCTCTCAAGAACCACCATTTTATGGGACACCTGGGTGGCTCAATCAGTTAAGCATCCACCTTGGGCTCAGGTCATGATCTCAGGGTCCTAGGATCAAGTCCCATGTTGGGCTCCCTGCCCAGTGGGGAGTTTGCTTCTTCCTCTCCCTCTGCCCCTACCCACCCTGCTTGTGCGCTCTCTCTCTCTCTCTGACAAATAAATAAGATCTTGAAAAAAAATTTAAAAAATAAATTTAAATAATGAACAGCCATTTTTCAAAGTTGTCCTGTTGCGTAACATAAAAGAGAAATTGAAAATACAATTCTGAGCCTTAACTGTAAGGCATTCTTATATATTCTCAGGTAATTTATCTGGGGATAGTATGGATCACCAGTCTCTTTCCACTTTGCATAAATCAGATTTCTAACTTCTCAGCCATGTACCCAGTAGACTATGTTCTTTTTTTTTTTTTTTTTTTTTAAGATTTTATTTATTTATTTGACAGAGACCACAAGTAGGCAGAGAGGCAGGCAGAGAGAGAGGAGGAAGCAGGCTTCCGGCTGAGCAGAGAGCCCAATGCGGGGCTTGATCCCAGGACCTGGGATCATGACCTGAGCTGAAGGCAGCGGCTTTAACCCACTGAGCCACCCAGGTGCCCCTTTCTATGTTCTTCTTATCACCCCATTGTGTCTTCTACTTGATCTTGATCCATTCAGTCTGAGCCTTTCAAGAGAGACCACATGCTATATAACTGGAAAAGCAAGATTCCAAACAATTGGCAACAGGAAGAAACCAGAAGAATATCACATTTCTGGCTATGTATTTCTGTTTTGTACACAACTCTAAAATTTGAGCAGAGTTCAGTGGGAACAGCTGATCTCTGTTCCATGTGGCACCAGCCAGGGTAGCTCAAAAACCAGTAGGTGAAATCTTCAAGAGGCTACTCACTTTCAGCTAGGCTATTGGCAAGAACTTGAACAAATGGGTTCTCCGTGTGGTCTCTCTGCTTCCTCATGGCGTGAAGGTTGGGTACAAGAGCAACCCTCCCCAAAGGACCAGCCAGAAACTGTATCATGTTTCGTGACATGGACTTGAAAGTCACATAGAATTTCTGCCAGAGTTACAGACAAGCCTAGATTTAAGGGGAGGAATTATAGATCCCATTTCTCAATGAGAGGAGTATCAGCATTACATTTTAAGAGAGTCTGAGGGATGGGGTATCTCATTGCATGCCATCTTGGAAAATAGCATCTACCACAAGCAGTGATCAATATCCATTATGAGTTTATAAACACAGAGCTTGTCAAATAATGGAGCTCTTTTCCAACAATAACCCCAGAGAGTAAGTGTATACACACATCTATAAATACATTCACATATGCATACGTGAAAGTACTTGGCAAGTGAGGGTTAATTCTTAGATTTGATTTGCTTCCAAGATATTTTCAGTGTGATGCCTCAGGGTCAGGGCAGGGAAGTGGGCCACTCAATTAGTTTAAAATAAAAGTACTTTCCCCCCAGCATCCATCTACTCTCTGGGAAAATAAATCAGGCTGCTAAATTTTGGACTCATACTACTTCCATGGTAACAAAGCCTAAAATACTAAAAGGTGGATTAAAGTTCTTTACAATATTTAAGAAATCTGTATTTAGTTTCTGTGATGGTTGAGAGTCCCTTAACAGCAATGAGTAGCATTACTATCATTAACCCTCCCCCTGCAAACAAACACGCAGGCAACAGGAGTGTTTTTTAAAATCCCGTTAACTTCTACTTGAGTGACCATTAAGATAGGGAGACATGAGTAAAAATGAGACAGTCCAGTTTGGTCTCCTTAGATCTGTTTTGAATCAAATTTTCTTGTATTGATGTTGATCTCGATTAGGTAGCTTTAGAAATAATCTGACCATTTGAAACCTCGAAAAAAAGTCAACCATCATAGGTACAGAAATATGAATAATTATGGTGTTTGGGAATTACAAATGGTTTAATACAGCCAGAGAGAAGAATATGTCTAACACAGAGTCTTATTTTTGGTGATAGGACTTTTAATTATAAAGAGAATTATTCAAATTATTATTTGAAAAAATACACAGAAAAGTATCAAAAATAATATACCGTGTACCCACCCCCATAGTTAATAGCTTTTACTCATTTGCTAGATTTTTCTCAAATCTCTTTTCTGAAGTTCATGTGTGACATTTCTAGGTGTGTTTCTGTATATCGATGCTTATGAATGAATCCCTACACTTTTTTATCTTTGTGCTTTAAAAACTTATACAAATGGTATTATAGAGAAGACATTTTTTGTACCTAGTTTCTATTGCTCCATCATTGTGATTTTTATCTTTAGCTACAGGGCATAAACACACCATAAGGAGAGCAAAGACAAGCATTCAGTATTGCACAGATAGCTAATCATTTATTCAACTAAATTTGTATTTCACCCGAAGAGTGAATTGATGGTGACAGCTTTTGCATTTGTAGAAAATGTTAATGATATGCAGAAAGGACTGGACACCAGAAACTCAAGTGAATATAGGGAAAAGGAAATGAGGTTTATTTGCAACCCAGTCCTTCCATGTCTGAAGGCCAGATGCTTTCACTTATAATCCACCTTTCCTGGGGAGGATTACTGGGGCTGCATGGTATTTGGTGATGAGAGTGAAGGAGTCCAGCGACTGTCTGGGAGGCAGCCTATCTGGACCTGTGCAGAGATCAGGGAGCCACGTCTCTGAGCTTCCAACGGGGAGCCCTGACCATTCCTTGTGTCCTAGCCCTCCCTGCCCAACCATCCCTCTCCTGCTGGGCACTTTGAACTTGCCTAGTGTGAATCTGTTTTCCACAGGCTGTTTTCCACAGCCCTGCAGCTGGGTGGATGACATCCATTTGGGTTCATTCATGTCCTGCCACGTGCGCACCCCACTTCTATTCCCTGTTGCCCTGAGAAATGCCTAGCTTGACGTTCTATTCAATTACCAGTTGCCATTTGATAGATCGGGTAATTTTTAAGTTTTTGTAGATTGTTAAAATAGAGCGACTAAAGGAATGTTTATTTTAAAGACTTGAAATGGGGTCACTGATTTAATATCAGATATACGTGAGCTAGCTATTAGATACACTCCATCTCTCTTCTCTGTTTACTGTACTACTCTCGAAGGTCTCAAAGAAATGCCTTATGTAGAGAAGCTTTCCCAAAACGGGAAAAAGGGATGACACACCTGTTTTGCTTTTGAGGTGACACTAACTTACTCAGTAATATCTACTCTGTTAAAGTTCGATTGACCTCATGTCGCTGTCAACTAATTAATTATATTTTACTTCTGTTGAATTTCTGAGTAAGTTAAGCTAAAAGCAAGGGACTTTCATGCAAATTAAACTGCAAGAAGCTTTTTAGGCTGTGTTCAAATACTAACAGGTTTGATAAATTTGTCTAAGATGGGTAGGACAAAGAGCTCTTTGTTTACTGACATACTTTATTGTCATTCTGCTATCCACCTCTCATATGGTTATTTTATAGGACATAAAGTCTAGGTATCCTGTCGGAATCTCCGATCTTATTTATGGCTTGCTGCAAAGTGGCTTATTGTCATTTATTATTTCCTATTTGATTTATATAACATCTTTCCACCAAAGAGCCCATGGGCTTATTTACATAAAGAATGCACACACACACCCCAACTAACACGCACACTTGAACTTCACTCAACACTGTCACACAGTTAGCAGTAGAGTACCAACAATCTACAGGAGGCTTTTCCATCTGGTTTTAGCTCCAAAACCATGTTCTGGAATATTTCTTATATTCCAAGGTCACCATATTTCCTTTCACTTTGAGTGTTTATTGTTTGCCTCTAGGTGGATCGGGTCATCTTCTGTGTCTTCTTAGAAGTTGACTTCAAAATCTACAAAAAGAAAATGAGCGAGTTTTTCCCTGCAGGTGAGTAAAGAGATTTGTTTTCTTTGGAATTGAGGATTGGAGTGGAGGCATCGGTTATATCCTATTTCATTTCCTAGCTTAAGGAAATGTTGCATATATGATCTCCATATACCAGTAACCTGTGGCAACTTGTGTCATAATTTTCAAGAACTCAAGGAGGTTACAGGAAATCTAAGCCCATGACCTCTCTATCCCAGGAGGTCATAGTGTTGTCTTGGGGAGATCAATTCATCTCTTGAGTCTCATCTTCTCATATCAAAAGTGAGGGGCTGGACCAAATGACTTCTAAAGACTTCCTCTGGCCCTTAATTACAGGATCTGTGATTTATTCCCCACACATCTAAGTTGTCCAAGCCTGTGCCTACTTTCTGATCCACCATGTTAAACAACTTTGTTGAAAACTGTGAGAAGTCCATTTATATTCATAGCCAGAATTCAAACATTTCCTGCCTTCTCTACCTAACATCCCAATTTTCTCAGCCCAAATTGCAGTGAAGATAACAGCCCTTCCTAGGGCAATCTGCAAAAGGTGCTCATTCATTGTAATTCACATTTGAGAATGTAGGATAAATATCAGTTATTAAAGAGCCTTGTTTACATTGATCGAATGTGTCATTAAATTTGGTTGACCTGGTTAATTGAATATTGCCTCCCATTGTTCCTCTTCCGGACTTGTTTAATACCTAGTTATTTTTATGGTGCCATTCAAGTCACATGCTCAAGGTACTTTCCTCATCCATGGTAAGAATGGCTTCCAGGAAATTTCAACCTACTGTGAGAATTGTTGATGCCTGCCTTAAAGAGAGCTTTCTTTTGAGGTTTCCATATCCATGGAAGCCAAGAGGTTTTCCATGTACCCGGTTACTCTGGCAGGTGGGAGGGAGGGAGTGCAGCACATTCATCCTCTCGGCAGCCAGTCCAAGCCATCCAGTAAATGTAAATTCAGGATGCCCTGCCTGAAGATCAGAGTAGGACACAGTAGCTGTCAAGAAGAGCCACAGGAAATGGCTAGAGACGTTCAACTTTGTGCTGACGTTCAACTTTGTGCTAACGTTCAAGGTGGCTAAGTTCCCCTGAGTCATGTGAAGTTCTGCTCTCTAGTTTTCTCATTGAAAGGTGAATCTGCTAAGTGTATTTAATTGGAGCCTTTAACTACAGTATTTCCCTAACCAGGACATATTGTAAATTCAAAGAGGCTCCCCATGTGATGGAGAGGATTGTGATTGTGGCCTTTCCCCCCCCCCCATCCTTTGCCTTCTCTCCTCTCCTTTTTTTACCTTTAAAAGAAAATCTTTTTAAGCAACTCAGTAATTTATAGCATGTAAAGCACCTAGTGACTATTGAGTAACTAGTTGTTAGTATGAGCTAAATTTAAAAATTTCTTCTCGCCATTACCCAATGCCTCTTTTTCTGTTTCAATCTCTTTGTTTCATCCTTTCTCTTTATTTCCTATATAACCACAGTGAGCTGACCATGCCTGCATTTCTTTATTTTTAAAGTATTCTCTTTTTTTATACTTTTAAGTATTCTTAAAAGAAAATGTTCATTCATGGAAAAAAATGTGATTTGCCAAGGTGTGCGATGCAAGTATTCTCATATCTTATCAATATCACAGCAGATTTCATACACTTTCATCATTTTGGACTTCTTGAGTGTGTAGAAATTATGATGTAACTTTCATTTTCATGTCTTCTAAAATAAAAACTGTTTTTTACTCTAGCATATGATAAAAATAATTGCGTAAGTATGATCAAGTGATATTAAAACAAACCTATCCATCAACAGATATTTCCAGTGGTGCAAAGCCAAAAGCCATACTATACATTTATTCTAAGTAGAATAGTTTTAGTGGTCTGGAATGTATTAATAATTATGAAAATAAATTATTTTAAATATTGCTACTCAAAGTAAATCCAGCATTCATCTTAGTACTTGAGCAAATGAAATAATAATAAAATCATCTTGAGCTTCATATCAATACTTTGAATCATAGCATGCTCATGAAATTATTTCCAGTGCATATTTATAATAGTAAGCACATTTTTAAAGTAAATGTCAAAATTCCTCCAAATTGTTGAGTATTTCCATGATGCTGAAGCACCAGCCACTTATAAATTCTGAATATGCAATATGAAATAAAGGTGACTTTTAATGGAATGTGTGACGACTAATATAGATGATATACATTATCTGTCCATAATTTGAATTTATGGTTAATTCATAACCATACCATCTTTGATTGGAATATATTTTTTCTGACTTGCTATATATCCCCCCTAGACTGGCTTATTTAGACCATCTCTAGTCTTCTTAACACTTCCCAGTGCAATAATAATAGTTTAGGAAAAAAAGTCATTTTATATTAAACAAAATCTCTATATTTTAGGATATATTAATCCCATATCTTTACATTTCATAATCAGGAATCTAAGATAAAATGTATTAAAAAATATACAAGTGAGGCTAGATCGCATTCAAGATATAACACATGCAAAACTACTACCTAATATCATGATAGGAGTAAAAGCTACATTTATGGATTGCTTCCTCTCACCCAAATGCATGGACAAAGTCAAGTAATCTTCAGGCTAACTCTAAGAAAGTAGGCACTATATTAACCCGCCTTTTTGATATGGAAAATGATGCATACCTGAGAAAATGAGGCATATGGCTAGGAAGCAACAGAACTCTATTTCAAAATTGAGAACAACATCTGTCATTGCACAAGTGATACTAGGTTCGTTTCCTCAGAGTGTCATCTCCAGAAAAGGGTGGTTTTGACTTCAAGGATACATTTGGAGCACTGAGAAAGTCTCATTGCTAATGTCATCTGCTGCTCATCATTGTTCAGAGCTGTCACACTTCTCTTCTCATACCTGTAAATGTCCTCATGGGAACTGTCTACTATGAGTCAAATTGGTACTTTATTATGGATCCCAAAATCAATCCCAACCCCATCATCTAGGCACTGCAGTGCTTTGACCTGAAGGTGAGCAGTAAAGTCACTGGAAAGCCAAAAGGCCTTACTCATGACCACAAGGGTATGCTGGTGAAGAGCTTGTAATAGTTTGCTGGAGCTACCATGACAAACCACCACAGACTGGGGAGCTCAAACAACTGAAATTTATTTTTTCACAATTCTAGAGGCTCAAAGTGCAGCATGTAGGGGTCAGTGGGATTGGTTTCTTCTGAGGTCTCTCTTCTTGGTTTACAGATGGCCTTCTTCTCTCTGCATCTTCATGAAGTCCTCTCGCTGTGTATGTCTGTGTCCTAATCTCCCTCTCCTTGTAAGGACAGCAGGCATATGGGATTAGGGCCAACTCTAATAACCTCATTTTAAAGTTATCATCTATTTAAAGACCCTATCTCCTAATATAATCACATTCTAAAGTATTAGAAGTTAGGACTTGAACAAAATATTTTGGGGGACACAACTCTACCCTAACCAGAGCCCATCATGGAAATGCAATCATGGAACCATAAAGGAAAGAAACCAGCAAGAATTTTTTTTCCAACAGTTTTATATCTTGCTGTGGGTGAAGCATATTTGACTTTTTCCTTCCCAGATGTTTTCTTTGAAAGTCTAGGGTAGCAGCTTTATGGAATTACCATACACTTTGGTTGCAAATTATTTATAGTTACACTACACGATTAGATGGCCTATGGCAAATAAAATTTGTACGATTCAACTCAGATCTCTTTGTTCTTTATATAAAAGGTTTATATTTTTCAGTATGTAGGATTTATTGCGTGTATTTTTCACAGATTTGTAATATGGAGGTCAATTTTTTTTTTTTTTTTTAGAATCTAAGTTCTAATAGAGAATTTAGGGACATTAATTTACCTCATAATAACAATGTCAACTTTGCAGTTTTGGAACTATATCAAAGAATCCTGATGTTGGAAATAAAAAATACCGTTGTCAGGCCCCTCCCTACATTAAGGAAAGCCTCCATTTGTTTATCGCAATGGTTCTCAGCTGTATTTTTCAGGGAGTATTTCTCCAAAATAATTTTTTAAATTATATCTTCTGACAAATGGGCATGATATTTTTAAAAATTTTATCTGGATTTACTCTTTTAAATCTAACAAGGGAAAGTATTCACCTGACCTCTTCTTCATCTCCTCTTCTCATTGATTTTATAAGTTTTTCTCATCCAACATCATTCATGATCCTTTCTGTCCATCAATCAACAAATAATTTATTATATGTCTACTATATACCCAAGGCTTTGTCCACTGCTGCATTGAAAATACTGTTATTATAATATGCCTGAGAGGTAAGTATATGCAGGACAATTGGAAGACAATACTAGCAAGTGATCAAGTATAGCATTGATATGGTCAAAGTACTCGGGAATTCTGAGACAAATATGTCTGAGGACCAGGGTAGTTGTGGCGAGTTTCATGAAGAATGTGTACTTTAAGGTTAAGCAGGAGCAGAGAAGTGATGCCAAGGATTCTGTAAATAACATAGAGAGGAAGGGCAGTTCAGATGGAAGGATTTGTGGAATAAGTATCTCCAATTAGTGATCCCTAACTGAGAAATGCTGACACTCATCAGCATGTAATTGTATGACTTTGTGCATGTTGCTTAACCTTTTTATGCTTCACTTTCATCATGTGCAAACATAGTAATGGGCCAATTCCAAATAAAATAAACAACAAATGTAAATGAATATTCAGAGAGGTGTCTAGACCGAACATCATAAATTTTAAAATATCCATGTTTATTTCTTATTACAAATTTTTTTGTTTTTTTTTTCATGTTTTTCTTATAATTTTAAAAGGAGGTATTTTAATTATTGTGACCATCTTAATTAAAAAGTATATAACTTCCTATTAAAAAAGTAGTACAGACTTGTATAGTAAGGTTCCTAGTTCTTTTCAAATATATGTTTCAGGGAGTTTCCCATTTTGTCATTTGTCCTTGTGGTATTATCCCTTTATAATCAAGTCAATGAGGAACCATAGAAAAACAAAAGAAAGATGAAAGAGAAATGTAGAAATAGAAAGAATGAAAGGAAGGAAAGATGAAGGGGGAAAGGGTAGATAGAAGGAAGAAAAGAATAAAGTAAAAAAGAAAGAAAAAAATACTTTTTATTAGAGAGTGAAGTTGAAAACTAAAAAAGGTCAAAAATTACCTTTATTTTAAGCCTATGTACTTGATCCCATAAGAAATCATCTCATTTCTGGATAGGATTATTCTTAGTTCTACTCCTCAGACACTTTTTAGGCAATGCAGTGTGCTTCCTGATTTACAAAACGTGGTAGGAAGAAAAATGCCCTTCCCTCAAAGACGCCTTAAGCCTCAGAACCTGTGAGTATGTTAGGTCACATTACAAAGGGGAAATAAGATTGCAGATGAGATGAAGGTGGCTAATTAGCTGACAGAAAGATGGGGACCTTATCCTATATTACCTGGGTGAGTCCTTACAAGGGTCCTTCAAAGATAGGAAAAGGAGGTAGAGTGGGAGATAATGGCTATGGAACAACATTCAGGGGGATGTGGGTCACTAACTTTGAGGATGGAAAACAGGAGCCACGAGCTGAGACTGGTAGACAGAAAAGCAAGGAAACAGATTCTCCCTAAGAACCTTCAGAGGGAGCACTGTCCTGCAGACATCTTCATGCCAGCCCACTGAGATCCAGGTCAGACCTCAAACCCACACAACTGAAAGATGAGAAATTTGTGTTGTTTTAAGCCATTACGTGTGTGGAAGTTCATTATAGCAGCACTAGCAAACTCATTCACCAGTTGTCTTTGTATAAGTCAAAGAAACACACACAAACACCTGCTTACCCAGTCTGAATTGTACATTTTTTCCCCTAAATGGCACATTCGTTGTAGAGGGGAAAAAAACTGCAAAGCAGAAAAAGAAAAAAATGCAGAAATTTCTTTAATTATGAATATTTACAGTGACTTGGCACATTTGGGCACATTTGTACACCTTTAATGTGTGGATCTCATTGATGTTTAGAATTGTACAAGACATGTTCTCTGTAATGTGACATAAATGAGTTGACTGCCTTCTTAGGAACTGGGTGCTAACCATTTCCACTTGATGGGCCTCAAAAGCTACAAACACATTTTGCCTTCAATGAAAATCCAGTGAAGTGTTGCTGTAACCAAGCAACCTGAATGAAGGAAGAAGCAGCAGGCGTAGACTGAAAGCAATCTGTCCCTTCAAAAAGGGGGACGGTGTGGTGTGTGTAGCCAATGCTTATAAACAGCAGAATGCATAAAGACCTGGGGACATGAACCTTGACTAAGCAGAGTTTGATCTCATTAGGGGGTTCTGATAAAACAAAGGCAAGACAAAGTGCAGCTTGGAGAAGGGAGATGCTATGAATTTACAGAAACCCCTCCACGGTGCTTCCGAAAAAAACCTTCAAATTTACAGAAACCCCTCCACGGTGCTTCCGAAAAAACCCTTCAAATGTCCTGGGTAGACTGGTTTCTGTTCCATAGGTGAAAACATTGAGGCAAATGCAGGGGGAGCAAAAACCCTTTTCAAGGTACAGTATATGAATGAAATAATTTCTAATAAGACATAGAGGTAAGGATAAAGATCAAAATAAGCAGCGGAATAAAGGAAATCCACCAGCTTTTGTTCTGCTTTATCTGTGGCCCTAACTGGGACCCTCAGCTACAACTTTTTGATGTTTTCACCTTCAGCTGCTGTTCACTCCATAATCCAGAGAGATTAATGATTTCTAATATCCTGTTATAGCTGTCACTGTTGAGATCATAGAGAACTCTTTGATGGGTCCAGCATGGTTACTGAAACCAGTGTGTGTTTGGTCACATGACTCCCATGACCCTATGGAGCCCTTGTCTTACTTGACTGGACAGCCTTTATCCTTTTGACACTTCTGTCTTCTACTTCTCTTCCTGCCAGGAATATACCTCTCTGGTATATTCACCTGTACACAGGCCATCTCCAGCTGACATCTCCAGGCCTCTCCAACACAACATATCTAAAACTAAATTCAAAATCCTTCCCCTACCCCATCTTTCTCCTCTAAAATTGGATATCTCAGTAATGGGTGCCTTTATGTGCCCCATCTGCCAAGCCAGAAACAGCAGAACCATGCAGGTTTTTTTTCAAGCAGTGCCTTTTATTTATTGATTTATTTATAAATTAATGAGATTTGAGTGCTCCTCTTGACCAAGGACCTGCTGGGGTGGGGTGGAGGGGGACAACCTTTGGCTTATGATTTTTTTTTTTAATTTCTCCGAGTCCTATCAATTACATTGCAGAAAGTGGGTTTAGCAATTTGTTAGATGCTGTAGGTCAAGGTTTTCAACTTAATGAAGAGCTCTGCACTGCGAGGGAGTCCCCTTTATCAATCATTTCTTTGCATGGCATTTCTGCTTTGTCAAGTTTCACAAGAAGCCATGAGCTTACCAACATCTTCCGTACTTCGTGGAAATCCTGAAAAGCTTGGAGCCCTTTATTTTGGCTAATAATATTTCCTCTCTATACAAAGGTAAATTGCTCCTAGAAGCCCTTAGTAATGAAGTATTTAAAAGGTGAGGGATACAAAAGACACCTTTGTGAAGGAATTAAGAGTTAAAATAGAGAACTTAAGAGCACATGGGAAAAAAAAAAAAAAAAAGGCAACAACAAGATTTTCGTAATTGGTCTGCTTGACAGACCTGCCCATTTGTGTGGATGCCCCAGAAATTTTGACAAAGGTATTTCAGGTGCCTATCCTTTTTTTCCTGGGGGAGTGGAGAGACTGCCTTAATAGCCCATAAGGGTCACTTTCTCCTTCATAACCCACTTCTTTTTCCATGCAATCCACAGTACTCTTTGAAGCAAGTTTCCATCCACATACATGTCTCTTAGCCAATCTTAGGGTCCTAACCATGGGTGACAATAACTGTGTGACAGGTGGGTGATCTCCAGCACAGGAGGAAACATATATCTTACAAAGAGAACGACTATTCCTCAGTCCCAGCAACCATCTGGTGTGGGTACCCCTCACCAGCATTAGTGTTGGCCAGAAATCACCAAGTAGCTCAGCTTGGATCTGGAAAAAGTAGGACATCTAATGTTTTTGAAAGATTTTCCTCTGGCACCCAAAGACCATTACTTTGGAACAATGGTTCTCCAACTGGAGCTTGCATGAGCATTTCCTGGAGGGCTTGTTCAAAAGGTATCAGCGTCCTCCCCTGAGCTTCTGCTTTGATAGATCTTTAGTGGAACCCAAGAATTTGCATTTCTAACAAGTTCCCAAGTGGTGATGATGCTGTTGGTCTAAGACCACACTTTAGACTACAGTTCTGTGGGGTTTCATAATCTGTTTTTATACCATCTACTTTCCGAAAGACTGCATTCATTACGGCAACTCTAGATAAAGGAGTAAGACCCATGTCGAGTCATTCCAAAATCCACAGCATGCTCTGTCCTCTAACAAACTCTGTCTTCCATCAAAGAAGGTGAAGCAGATAGTACAGACTTCAAAGTAGGTTAGACACATCCTTAAGGGGGTTTCTGAAGTGTACAAAGCTATTACTGAAAACTGGTTTTCCTGGGGAAACCAGTAGGTTTTCACACTCCTATGTAGTCAAAATAAGGACTCCAGTCAGACTTGTAATTTTTGTGCAGAACTCAGCAGGGTAATCTGAAAGAGAGGGGTGCGGTGAATAAAACGGGCATCCATTATGAAATTAACATCAAGAAAGAAATAGAGAGAGAGAGAGAAAGAAAGAAAGAAAGAAAGGGAGGGAGGGAGGGAGGAAGGAAGGGAAGGCAGGGAAAGAAGGAAAGGAAGGAAAGAAGAAAGAAAGAAACATCAAAGAAGCCCCAGTTGAAATGGAGCCTCAGCCACTGGGTCCTTTCTGTTGAGGAAGGGAAGGAGGAAGGGAGGGAGGTTTTCTGGAATCGGCATTTCTGAACACCCAGAACAATGCCACAGTGCCACCTGATAGATTGCCCTCTATTTTGAAATGATATTTGTAAAACTTTGGCTTAGAACGTTTTACTTGATTTTCATCCTCTAACAAAGAAGCATGATGCTTGAAGAACTGTTAAAAGGGCAGTGGCTCTGAACCCAAATTTTGCATGGCACGCCTCCTTATCTCCATAGGCTTAGCCTCTTCTTTCATATATTGCTTTTTTGTTTCCCGGTTTTGTTAGAGAAAAACTCTTGCTAGAAATGTGCTGCATAAACATGGCTCAAGTGAATACATTTTATAGAATAATGTTGAACTAAAGTGGATTTCATTAATAAGTAACAGCACATTAGGTGCTTTGTAGACCAAAATTACTCTGTGCTGGATTTTAATACAAATAATACCAAAATATGAAGGCGTGCGTTTTATAGTTTATTAGTAAATTTCACTTATGAAAAATGTTCTCTCTCAAAAGCTGGTGTGTCATTTTCTGCTTAAAGTTGTTTAGTAACCCTGTAATTTTCAGGATAAAATTTAAATTCTTCAATCTAAGGTGTTAGGATTCCCCAGAGAAAGAGAACCAATAGTGAATATAGATTTAGATATAGATATAAATATAGATGTAGATATAAATTTATTATAAGGAATTGGCTCATGCAATTATGGAGGCTGCCAGGTCCCAAGACCTGCAGTCAGCAAGCTAGAGACCCAGGAGAGCAGATGGCAGAGTTCCAGTGGGAGTCTGAAGACCTAAGAACCAGGAGAGCCAGTGATGTCATTTCGATCCAAATGCTTTCAAGCTTGAGACCCAGGCAGAGCCGGTGTTTCAGTTTGAGTCCAAAGGCAGGAAAAACCCATTGTCCCAACACTATAGTACCCTCTTCCTTGTGGGAGGGTTAACCTTAAACGTACTGGATGAGCCCCCACACCACACATTACAAGGGCTATCTGCTTTACTGTGTCTACCAAATCAAGTATTAATTTCCATCTGAAATTTCTTCCAGACACCCCCAGAGTCCTGTGTGACACATATCTGGGCATTCCGTGGCTCAGTTACATTGACACATGCGATTGACCATCATACCCAGGAAGGAAGAGCCTCCATTATGCAGCTAGAACAGGACAGTTTACCCACATATCCCCCTGTAACTCCTCCCTTCAGCCACTCGGAAGCTTGTTTTATTTCCTTAAAAGCATCTTGGCTGTTTGTATCCATGTATTTTCACAAATGTTTTTCCCTGTGTTTCAGTCCAGTTACCCCTTTTTTTTTAGTTTAAATCCCCCCAGAAGCAGACCCAAAAACAAGAATTCAAGTGGAAGTCATTTATTTCGGAGATGACCCCAACAGTCACCAGCAGGAGAGTGGGAAAGAAGGACAGGAAAGGGAAGGAAGAGAGTAGGGCCTAATTATAAATGAAATTAACCATTGCCTCAAAGCCAGGGTTCGATGGGGAAGGGAAGACTGTGGGAGAAGCTTCCAAATGAGGCCACTGGAGAAGTAAGGGAACTAGAGTACTTATATGCAAATCTTGGCAGTCCCTTGTGAAAGGCTGCCCTCTTGGGGGTATTGATTCCAAGATACTTCTCCAGCAGTCTCCAGCAGCCCAGAGAAAGCCCTCAGGCAGAGGCCCAGGGGCTGGAGGCTGGAAGTTGGGCTGGCTAGCAAGAAAATGTCAAGGAACAAGGGGGTGTAAGTAGGGCACCCACATCTGCCCAGAACGCACTGCAGCCTTTCCTTCCTCCTAGCTAATTCTAACTCGCCCTTAAGGATTCAACGGAACCCTCAGATCTTCTGGAAATCTTTCATCGACCTTCTCTCTGACTTAGCTGTTTGTTGTCTGTTTCCCAGTAAAACCTCGGACCACTTGCCTCAGAGAATTTGTTACTTCCTCTTCTGACCGCTGCTTCCACTTCTTTGTGAGCTTTCTGAGGGACTAGGTTGTCAGCTCTATCTTCGAGATCTTCCATAGTTCCGACATGTGGTGTTGGTCAGTAAATGGTTGTTTAAGAAGGGAAAGTAGTGATAATAAAGGCACCGTTAACACTAATAGCCACTATTTATTGAATGCTCATTCCATGTAAGCACTTTGCATGTAGGATGTCTTACCAACTCTGGAAAGTTAGTACTTTTATTATCCCTATTTCTCGGATAAGAAAGCTGAGGTGTAGGTTTACATAATTTGCCCAAGACTGCACAGCTCCACGTGGTTTGGCCTGGAAGTAAACCCAAGCAGTCTGAATCCAGATCCTAAGTATACTGTTAACTGCCATATGGATAAATGAGTGAAACGGATGCATAAATGGATAATAACATCAAGTCTGATCCTTCCATACCTGGGGACATTCTAGGGATGATGCTATCAGTATAGTCTATAAAGTTCAAATATCAGCTCTAAAGTCACATTTTCCAAAAACCCTTCCCAGTAGCAGCTGTCCCTCCCCTGACACCCTTTTGTAAGTGCACTGACTCCTCTCTATTATATGTTCAGATGTATCTGCATGTCTTACTCTCCTTACTAATGATAAGTTTCTAGACACCTGTGTAACCTGGTATTTTCTATTTCCCCAGACATAAAGCCACACATAAAAAAGGTTACCAATGAGTGCTTGCCACATGGACAAACAGATATACATAGTTGACAAGCAAAGGGATGTTTGACTCTTCCTTTATCTTTCCCTGGGAACTGTGGAAACTCTTTTTCATTCCTTTCTGAGATTCCAGAAAGTCTGTTGCCATAGAGATGGTTCTAGGTATTTTCGATGGTTCTGAAAAATAAAATTTTGTTTAAATGTATTAAGGTCAGGGAAGAATCCGTGAAGAGTTTACTTTGTAACATTTTGATAAATCATTTGGTTATAAAATTATATTTCTAAGAGAAAGATATTCTTTCTCCCAAAATTCTATTCGTGGAAAAAGATGAAAGAAATAAGTTATATAGAAAATCACTAATTTTATAACAATCTGAATGGAAGAAAATTTACTTCTCCAAAAATTAACCATGGCCATCAAGAATTACTTTCCTAAAACCTCAAATTAAATGCATTTTCCATTCCCAGTTACTGGTATATCTATAATCTTCCCTTATAATTAGCAGTTTGAAGAGTGTCACATTGAATAAATTTAGCCAAGAAATTATTGGATGTAAAGCATATGTCCAAGAGGAAATTACAAATCCTTACTGAGTCGTCATTGTTTGCAAATCATCATGTAGATCCATGTTGCCCTGGTATGTAAGAGATAGATAGGAAATATAAACACAGGAATTCTCCAATTTGACTAAAAATATCAGAGAAAATTAAAAATTTTAATTCAGCAGAAATTTCTTCATGGATTTTAGTGTATAAAATTAATCGCATTATGTACCAGGGGAAAAAAGGAACCTAAGACTGTCTTCAACTTTGTAGAATTTATGATCTAGAGATGGGCATCTGGCAGACAAATATATTAAAAAGTAGACTCATGATTTGGTGGTAATAATAACTAATACATAAAGTTATATATAATATGTAATATATAATATGTATAAATTTATATAATTAATTTATAATTTTATTTTTAAATTAAATTAATTTAGTTTATAATTTATAAATTTATATAATAATATGTTTATATATTATATATACATTTAAACATAAATATTTATATACTATGTAATATATATTAATATTTCAGTAGGTGTCCTAATGCTTTATGTAATACTATCTCATTTAATCATTGCAACAACTCTATGTAGGAGGTATTATTATCCCACTTTATAGCTGATGAACCTGAAACTGAGAACTGGTGGCTAACTTTTCCATGGTCACATGCCTAACGAATGGGTGGGTGGAGGAGCTGTATGCAGACCTCAGCTCAAACATCCTTAAAGTTGATACTCAGAAGGTGTTAAAAATAAGCTACAATGAAGAGAAGACTACTCACTCAAACTTGGATGGAGCAGATGTTATGGTGCCTCAGCTCCAAGGATGAGTGTGAACAGAGATGGAGAAAGGCATTATTGCTTCCAGGACTGAGGCAGGTAGTGGAAACTAACAGAGATCTTAGAAAACAGAATCGAGCAGTGCTTGAGTGAAGGTGGTAGCATGAGTGGAACAGAGGAGGGGAAAGCAAGAAGAGTGGTCAGAGCAGGTACTGCTGGCCTTGAGTGTGACCCCAAAGAGTCTAGACCCGTCTCATCAGGCAGACCGGAGCCAATGAACAGTTGTGAACCGGATCAGAGCTGTGTTTGAAGATTGATTTGGCAGTTACGTGTAAAAGGAGTTGGAAGAGCACATTAAGAAATCACCAAATGGGGGGGGCGCCTGGGTGGCTCAGTGGGTTAAGCCGCTGCCTTCGGCTCAGGTCGTGATCTCAGGGTCCTGGGATCGAGTCCCGCATCGGGCTCTCTGCTCAGTGGGGAGCCTCCTTCCTCCTCTCTCTCTGCCTGCCTCTCTGCCTACTTGTGATCTCTCTCTGTCAAATAAATAAATAAAATCTTTTAAAAAAAAAGAAATCACCAAATAGGGAAGTCTGAATTTGAGTAGTAGTGATGTGAATAGAGAGGAAAAAGAAAGAAGACAGGATTCAGCATTGCCTGGATGTGAGCAACAGTGACTGAGAAGAGACGACGATACGTCAAAAGTTCAGAAAGCAACTATATCACGCAGACAAAGTGGACACATGGGTCCTTGCCCAATTTCAGAGGGTTTCACTGGGATAGGGCGAGTCAAGTGGGAATGATAGGACTGGGGTGGGCTGTGGGAAGGGCACTTGAATTTGCTTGGTTAAAGCTTTGGATTTGCAAGTATAGCAAACTAGCACTTTCCATGGAGCAGTGCGGTGATTGGACCCAGGGGTCAGCCTACACCCAAATGGCGAGCCCCACATTTCTAAATACTTGAGGCGAGGGTGCATCCCTTTCATGGGTGCAAAAAATGCAGCGTTTAAAGTGCGTGATTTTTTCTTTTTTTTTTTTGTCCTTTTGAAATGACCAAAGTGACTGTGTGAAACTTTAAAAGCAAAACAAATTGTTGCATATATAGTTTTGTTAGACATATCTAACAATTTTTAAAAAGAAGCCTAAACCCTAGGTATTAAAATTGTGCTCTAATGTCTGTTTACATTACATTACACTGATTTAGCATAATAATATAAGACAATAGAAATGCATGGTCTACCAGGTTTCTGATGAGTATTTTCTTGCCTTTGCATTTTTATTAGATTGGAGAATTCTGGGGTTTCTAGCTTCTGTATGAGCTTTTCTTTGTCTTTTCTCTTTTTTTTTTAAATAGATGATAATAATGAAGAAGAAGGTGTTGACATCAAAGAAGATTCAGGTACTAAATTTATGATTTTATTCATAGAGAATAGGCAAAGATCATTGTGTTGTTTATGTACGCCTCACATTTTTTCAAAGAAAAACGTAACAAGGTTAATAAAATAGGTAAAGGGGATTAAGAGTACACTTATCCTGATGACCACTGAGTACTGTAAGGAATTGTTGAATTACTATATTGTGTACCTGAAACCACCATAACCCTGCATGTTAGCTATACTGGCATGAAAAGACAAAAAAGAAAAAAATAGAAATGTACACTCAAGGTTATAAAATGAGAAAGTAGTTGTGCTAACTCTTGTGGCTTATACAATTAGCATATTTAAGCAGTAGACTTTCAGCTTTCTGAAAGCTGAGGTAAAAATGGAACCTGATGTTATAACGAATAGAGCTGTGTAGCAAATCACCCCAAAGCTTAGTGATTAAAGCATCTGCTTATCCTGCTCATATATTCGGTGGGTCAGGAATTCAGACAGAGCACAGCAGGGCTGACTTCATCCTGCTGCTCTACAAGGTCTGAGGCCTCATCAGGATGCCCCAGTGGCTGGGGGTGGGGACTGGAATCCTGTGAAGATTTGTTCACTCTCATGTCTGGCCGGCGATTGATACTGGCTCTGGGGCTCTCGGCTGAGACCCTGGCTGGGGCAGTTTTCTGAAACATCTATGCATGGCCTCCTTCAGTAACCTGGGCTTCCTCTCAGCATGGCAGCCAGGCTCCAAAGTGGTTTCTCTAGAGACAGCAAAGTGAGCCAGCAGGAGCTGTACCCTTTTTAAGCCTCAGCCTCAGGAGTCCCACAGAATGACTTCCACAAAACTCTTTTTGGAACAGTCATTAAGAAGCCTGCCCAGGCTCATGGGGAGAGAAAATAGGCTCAGTCCCCTGTTGGGGAGCAGTAAGGTTTTCGTCAAGTACATGGGACCTGAAGACTTGCTGGGGCCATCTTTGGTACATATATTTGGTACATAGGATTTATTTTTCTCACTATCAGAAATTAAGATGTGTGCCTACTCCTCAAGAAAAACCAGTGTTTGATGAGGGAAATCTAGTGGTTGCAAACATTGGATCTGGCCTAAGGGAGCCACTCAGTATGTGCTTGTTAATGAATTCATGAAATCAATAGGCCTAAATTCAATCCCAGCGCCTCCATTTATGGACTTTAGGTAAAAGTTTCTCCATAGGCCTGAGTTTATACCTCTTTGGTCAATAAATGTTACCATATAGTCTTGTTTGGGAATTAAAGGAGATATACCTGAAATGTTTCTTAGATCTTAGTAAACATGAAAATTATCACTTCTTTGTTTCTCCTTAGTTATTGGAAGGGTATAGAACTTAGTTCCATAGTATAAGTACTCCATGTTCCCCATTTTGGCAAGCACACTGTTCTAGGTATGAGATGGGGCCAGGTTTCAAAAATTAAAATCGATATCTCAGAGGTCCTAATTTTGTGTAACCCGCTATTCGATGCCAGAACTCCATCCATTAATTACCGACAACCTCAGTCTGAGCAGCTCCATTAACAGGGAGCAATTGAAATTCTGAGGTAAACGATCTCTGTTAGTCAAGGTTTGATTAAAATGGTCCTTTCTCCTGGTTAAATCTCTCTTCCTCCCCTGATCTCCCACTGTCTTCGTGGAAAGATACCAGCAGGTCTCTTCTTTGTAACAGCTCACAGGAGCAACGATCATAACTCCTGTCTAGCTTCTAGCTTCTTCTCCGGTCCAAACATGCCTCAGTCCTATGGTTCCTTTGGTCTCCCCAGGGCAGTGGATTCAGAGGGCAAGAGAAGTCGAGGGAGGGTCTACAAGCCAGGAGCAGAAACAAAAGAGGTATTACTGCTATAATAACATTTGTCAGTTCCCTGCCTGTATATCCATGGTACCCTCCATTGCTTTACAATATCCACGGCAGTCTAAGGAAAGTTCTTGTGACCCTCAGCTGACCGGTCAGGAAAGCAAACTCAAAGTGCCAGGGGGTTAGTTTGTCTGGAGTAGTCCTCAGACAACAATGGGCAGGAGTTGGGGGAACTGTGCAGTACAACTGAGGCAGGTTATGATTCAGTGCTGTCCGGTAGAAACAGGATGGGAGCCTCCTGCTTATCTTCAGATTTTCTAGTAATCACATAGGAAAAAGTAAAGAGAAACAAGTGAAATTAATTTAATAGTATTTATGTAATATAAAATATCCAAAATAGTATCATTTCAACAACTAATCAATATATTATAGGAGCCTGATATTTTACATCTTTTTTCCATTCTAAATTTGTGAAGTGTGTGTGTGTGTGTGTGTGTGTCTGTTTTACATTCATGTCTCAATTCAGACTAGACACATTTTATGTATCCTTTGGCAAAGTGTGGTGTTGGACAACGAGATTGATACCAACACCCAGAACTCCCCAGTGGAACTTGCTCACACCCAGTATCAGCTGCCTTCCCTTTCCTGTCTCCCTTCCCTATACCCCTTTGGCACTTTCTGGGGTAATTTCTTAAATGAAGCATTTGCTCTCTAATCCTGTCTCAGCGATTTCTGAGAAAATACAACTTGAGACAAGGACTCTGCCTTTTGTAAAACATAAAGCCCAAGGTGAAATTTCAATTAGAATATCCATTTCCATACTCATGAGGGATGTCTTATTGCTTAAAAGAACCGTATGTTGAAAAAAAGACTTTAAGTAGTCACCCCATCTTGGATTAAATTTAATGTCAATTTCTTGTCTTCTCCTTTATCCTGCTCATGTGAAGTATCCTTGTAATATCCTTCAGCCATAGGGAGTACTGCCCTTTCAGCTGGCCAATTTAAGGACTTTATCTGGCTAAGGACCATTTGCCTAAGTGCCATAAGTACACATTTCTAGGCAGGGGGAGTTGACTTCTTAATGAGATGCAGCTAGCTCTCCCAACCACTGAGTGATTTTAAGAAAATCATTATTAATGCTAATGCTGAGCCCACAAGGTTTGAGTCAGCATATGAGGTTTGGGGCACTTTAATCGGATCATCAGTTCTGATTTTAGTCTCATCAGGTTTCCTGGGGGTTTTGTGACCAGCAGCTGGATGCAGCTGTGAAAGTCACACTCGATGCCCCAAAGACGCTGAGCCACCAGGCCAGAATGGGCTTGCAAAAGTGATCTCCGTTTTCTAATATGGGAGTGCTGAAATCAGGGGGAATTCTGGGCAGAATGGTTCCATGATGGGCCACTGGCCTTGCCAGATGTTGGTGAGGAAGCTGGTTTCAGTTCAGATCTCATCCTCGGGTGTCTTGGTCTCTAAGATAGGTCTCTAACCAGACCATTAAGAGCTGCCTTTCCTCCACCCTGTATCGCCTCTTCTTCTCATACATGTAGAAATGCTGGAGGGATTTTTATGAATGCAGCTAACATTAGTGAAAGGCTACTTAGGAGAAATAACTGCCCAATAAAAGCTAGTGAATGATAGTGAAAAATAATCTGAAGACCCAAAACCAGTAAAGTGCTGCTAACCTGACTCTCTGGGTGCAGAGAAACCCAACTGGAGGGATCCTGTATATTTCATTATTGTAAATACATCCATTGTGGTGGTGTTGGAGCTACCAAACATGAGGTCAATGAATGCGGGAGTTGAGGAGAGATAGGTGTGGTCAGCTGGCTCACGTCTGCCCCAGCACGCGTCTGCTGAACCAGATTTTAATCAACATGGACCTCATGCCAGTCGTTCCACATACATGAACTCATTTAAGATATAAGATAGGAGCCAAGGATTGTTACTACACAAGGCTTGAGAGGAATTAGTTCCTGGCTTAAATAGGAGAGCCGTAAGTGCGTCTGACCCCAAAGCTCACACCCTGTCTCTGACTCTAAAAGTAACTTAGAGGCAGGAGCGTCTCAGGTGGTGTGAGACAAGGTCATCCTCAAGGTGAAGCTCTGCCCCCACGGAGAATGATAAAGACAAACTGGCTTAAAAGCTGAGAATTCCCTTTAAGTCCTTTATCAGTTTCTTTAATCCTAGCTTAGAAAATGTTTCCCCATGTCCTTCCATTCCAAGACCATGCATTGTTAAAATGGGCCCCAACCAGGGACAGAAAATCAACGGCCACCTACGGCAGTTCAGCTACATGAGAGTGAGGAGCGCAGTTGAGTTCTTTAGGTGACAAAGCTATGCTCAGAGCAAAGCTTCAGGTCTCCAACCTCTGTCAGAAAGAGAGGCAACATAGATCATATGATATGCTGCCTAGGAGAAGTTTGGGGTGCTTTGGAGGAATGTTCCTTCAGCTTCTCCAGATCAAGAAGAAGAGTTGTTTCTGCTGCCCCACAAGTAGAAATCTGGGCACAGAGGCCATGTGTTATCAGTGACTTTCATTTGAATGCCTCCATGGGTGTTATGAAATGATACCAATGTCGTAGACGACTGTTCATAATTAACATGTACCCATGCCCACTGACTACCCAAGGAGGGCCCTATCACTTTTTTAAAAAATGAAGCACTAGTCCCTTCGGGGTACTTATCTCAAAATGTGGACAAAGAGAGACAAATAGATGTCTTTCAGAGATGTCTTATCCTTTCCCCAAGAATTCCTATTCAGGTTGGGAAATCAAGTTCATTATCAAAAACTCACTTTCAGGAAGTGTTGGTTTGGGGTTGAGTCCCTAGCATGGGAAGCTCTACTCTTCGTCCCTGTTGGAGATGATGCATTTCAGAGGCATCTTCCAGCACGTCTCACAGTCTCCTTCCAGGGAGATCACAAGTATTGCTTTGCCCATTTTATGCATCCTTCTGAGCACAGCATCTGTGCTCAGTGAGCTGTTCCAAGCATCTCATTTCTGATTTTGCTGAACCCATTCTGAAGGGTCAACATCCATCTCACACCTGGTGACAGAAGTTTGGGGGAGTAGCTAATGTAATCATTGGCAGAATTTTTCACCCTGGCCATGGTAATGATCTTAGATGTGACTTACTCGCAACCACAGAAAGCCTAACTTTGTGCCCAAAAACCTTTATAGTCCATAATGCCCAAGTTTTTAATAGCACATCTATCAAATGCAATTTTTTGTTCTGTTCCTTTTTTAATAAATGGGAAAAGAAAAATGAGTCGCCATAGCTCTGTAGTGTAATTTTAGAATCCTGGCATAAGGCGACAGCTGCTAAGAGAGTAAGAATTAGGCATGGGCTCCATTATATCTTGGCCTTAAAGAAAGGCTTGGGTAAGGGGGGGAAAGAAAACCGAACTGGAAACGAAATTCTCAAGACACTACTAGGTACCAGGGATGCAAGAGATATAAGGAAAGACAAATGTCCTTTTCTCAAGGAACTCACATTCTTAGGAGGTGGGATGGAGAAGGGAAGAATACCATAAAGAAAGAAGAGGACAAGATGATTTCAGATACATCAAGTGATGTATTTGAGAGTGATTTCCCTTGCAGGCACCCTTCGTATTAGGAATTCACGGAGGGCCTTTCTTGGCAGCTGAATTTGGTTGGAGATTAATAGGTGAGAAGGAGGTAGACACATGAGTGTGCATTTTTGGAGGAGGAGGGGAGAAGAATCATAGATGTGACCATTCTAAGGCAGAAACTAGCATAGTAATGACCGAAGAACATACAAAGGCAGCCAAAGCACAAGCAGGAGATGAGGCCAGAGCTGTGGGTAGAGCGCAATGGCCACGTCCTGGCCCAGGGACTTGGATTTGGATCTTACTCTAAGACCAATGGTATTTAAACAGAAGAGCAACAGGATGAGGTTTATACTGAGAAGGTAACTCTGGCTGCTGCAAGAATAGTTTCAGGGAGATTAGAAAACCAGGACAGAGGTTACTACAGGAAGCCTGGTCAGGGAGGCTTCTGGCTTGGATTAGGATGATGATTGCAAAGGATGAGCTCAGTGGATGAATACGGGATGTTGTGGAGCAGAGCTGATTAAGACTTACAATGACCTTCCTGGAAAAGTGACTGAAAGGAAACATTAAGAACAATATCTCCGTTTGGGGGTTTGAATTCCTGGGTAGATAGTGAGATGTGAAATACTGTGGGGAGAACAGGTTTGCAGACATCAAGAGCGTGTTGCAGCTGTGCTGTTTGAAATGCCTAATGGGATTATTTACATAAATTTGAAATGCTTGGTGAGAGCCCAGTGATGGGAAATCATGAGAGCTGGAAAGAGGGAGGCACCATTAAATCCCAGCCCTGAAAGGACAATGGGGGAGGGGGTAGTTACCTGATCCTGGAGACAAAGAGGATGTGGAGAAGGCCAAGGGATTGGGGCTCTGATATGAGATAGAGGGATACAATAGGTCCCTGAAGGCTACTAGTAGCCTAGGAAGAAAGCCAGAAATTTCACCTACAGACCAGTCTCCCAGTGCACAGCTGGGTGGCAGATGGGGTAGGGGGTGGTGAGTGGATCTGGAGGTGAAAACAGAAGACAGTCAGTTCAAATACAAAACGTGCTGCTCAAAGATATAAGCTTTGAGCTTAGTAGAGAGACCAGGACTGGAAATATAAATTAATGCATAACAAAGTATCTATATCTGAAGGGGATGAATTTAGAGATACTTTTCCTAACACTGTCCTCAGAATTTTTTTTTTTTTTCGGTCTTCAGAATTTAAATTATCAGCCTCCTTGGATAGACTCAGCCCCAGGAGGTCTTGGGAAGGATTGAGAAAAGTGGGAAACATGTTAATTTAATTGGGGGCATACAGAAGTTGTTTAGAATTTGGATGACTAAAGAAATCTGTTAAATAGAAGAAGGATAATTTCAAGCTCCACCCCAGCCTCCCAAGTTGAGATGACATTGCAGCTGATCTAGCTCTACTTTGAGGATTTAGTAAAATGAAATTGCATTTTGGCAACTGTCAGTTAATCCGTGAAGTTTTAAATCAAACTCCTATGGAGAAAAATAATAATATTAAAAATTTGGGGTTGCCTTATGGAGAATTTCTTTTAATTTCAAAAAAAAAAAAAACCATTTAAGATTTCACATTCGTGTGAATCATTAATGATGGTCACAAAAAGATGTTAAGCTGAGGCTTTAATGTCAACCTATGTATGCTGGAGAAGCACAGGCTCTTGCCAAAATTTAGCTCAGCCAAAATGACAAATGAAATCTGTGAGCAAGCCTCACTATACATGTGGGTTTACTGAGAGGGTGGCGGGGGGGAGACTTTGAACTTCAACGTAATTTTAAATATTTAATATCTAAATAAAAATGTTTTAAATCTTTATGCTTCCAGAGGGGGTAGAGCCAAAAGGCCTCTCTCCACCCCCCAAGAAGAGCAAAGCAAAGAAGCCAGAATGTTCCAAAGACTCTAGTGAAGGTGAGTCCTGTTCCTCTTGTCTTTAAAAAATTATTCCATGAAAAGAAATTTCTGGTTAACTTTTAAATGTTGTGTGTGCTCTCATGTTCTGATATTACCCAGGGTTCAAAAATCACAGAAGAATTCTTTATCCTTTCCTAATGTGTTGATTCTCCCCTGAATGTGAGGACAAAATATCAGATTTGGGTTTAATTGGTGAAGGTAAAAACCAAGGCGCCTAGGTGGCTTAGTGGGTTGAGCCGCTGCCTTTGGCTCGGGTCATGATCTCGGGGTCCTGGGATCAAGTCCCACATCGGGCTCTCTGCTCAGCGGGGAGCCTTCTTCCTCCTCTCTCTCTCTGCCTGCCTCTCTGCCTATTTGTGATCTCTCTCTGTCAAATAAATAAAAATAAAATCTTTAAAAAAAAAAAAGAAAAAGAAAAAACCCATTTCCTCATTGTGATGTTTTTTCCGTTTCTGCAACATGCTGACAAGTTGAGGGCTTTGTCATGGAGTAAGTGTAAAGGCTGACAAGTTGAGGGCTTTGTCATGGAGTAAGTGTAAAGGTAGAGACGTGGGTGTGATGGGCAGTGAGTAGCTAATTGCCTTATTGAGATCATTTGCTCTTTTCATGAGTACATTCTGAGTTCAGGTTCAAATCTGAGCAGTGGGTGCTGGAAATGTTTCTGGTCTTTTTGTTCTCTCTACTTTCTAGAAGCCAGCATATCTTTGCATTAAATGGACAGGCTCAATTGGGCTCAGTTTGCTGAAGAAAGGAAGTCAGTCTCTCTTTGACTTACAACACTAGTACCATCTATAAGATACTCACATTTTTCTTTTAAAATGTAGATTAGGTATTTTTTTAAGGGAGCCTCTCATCTCCGGAGTATGCATGAACTTCTTAAAGGGGAACGTATTTATGCTTTCTCGTTTCTCACTTTGGAGCCTCCCTTCATCTGCTGTGAATTGGAGAGCATTATAATACTGATGGTGTCAGCTTGGGTCTTTGGGAAAGAAGATGCCAAGACAAGAAATAGAAGTGCAGGAAATGTATGGGAGGGGGGAGCCATGAGGGTAAAGAGGGGAAGAGCAGGAGGAGGTGAAAGAGAGAAGGAAGATGAGCTGGGAAGAGCCTCCATCTGCAGTGAACTCTGGGAAAGAATGGGGAGGCCCAGAGCACTGGGCAGGAATGGCTGGCTCCAAGATCCCCTTTCTCCAGTTCACTCACTGGCTGCAAGCAGCTGGTCGAGAAAGTGGCCTCGGTGTGAATATAATGCTTCAGTGGACCCCAAAGTGTGGCCAGTGGAAGCTGTTGCCTCACTTCATTCACAGAAGCATGTTCTCTTTCGAAGGGAAATCCTGAACATTTCTTCTCCATGAGAGCACAGCCCCTGCATGAGGTTCCAACTGATAAGCAATGACACTGCCTTCGTCCACATCTGGGTTCAGAACCAACTGAGAAGACAAAGCTATCAGAAAGTTTGAAACCAAAAACATGATCTTTGTTACTAATGAGGTTAGATGAGAACTTCTGGTCTCCCTGCCCCCCAGATGGGCTTCCTATGCTGGATTTCACTCCTGAATATGAAAGACGTAACCTCTGTCTCCTCAGGAACAAGTACCATTGTCCTTGGTATCTTGGGTGCCTAGACAGAGGCTATTGGGTGAGCTAATTATATGAAAAAGAATAGCCCAAGACATGCCCTCTCTGTCGACAGGGGGATCGGAGAGAGACTCAAGATGAATGTGTTTCTTCCCTCCAGGCTTGGATAAGTGAGGGGATGGGGAGAAAGTCACAGCAGTAAATGTTCTCTGCTTTTTGGTTGAGGAGTGAGAAATAAACATTTCCAGCTAACAGTAAATGATAGAAATAATGTGTATAAAGTGCCTGGCACAGGTCTGGTGCTCAGAATGGCTATTATAATCGCCATGATAATCAGCACCATGAGGGAGTGCACACTGCTCTAATTCACTTAACATGTTTGAGACCTTCAAACCATTCATGGTCAACACTTAGAACCCTGGAGAAGGCCAACAACTGTAACAGCCCAAGAGGGTAAGAGTTTTGGACTGTCATCTCTTACTCTAATGAGGTCATTTCCTGGACAATCTCTTGAGGTCATGATTGGGAAACGGGTTAAGGGCAAAACAACAATTGCCTTTTCCTTAGAGAGGCTCCATCTCACCTAGTGGTTCCCAGCAAATGTCCAACTCACATCAGAGGTGGTTTTCTGGAGCCTGGGCCTGTGGTCATTTTGAGAGTCACATGGTGAGCCATAAACTGCTCTTCCCACTTATTCCTTCAGATGAGCAGAAACCTCTTTTGCCTCCTAAGTAATTTCCTTTGCTTAGGAACATCATTGTGTAATCCCAAGATGAGTAGATAGTAGGCTTCACCTCACCCAAAGACGTGGTCTCAGAATATGCTCTGAGGCACCAAAGTGCCACCACTGTGGATATGTGACCAGGGACATTCTGTTTGTGGCATCATGATGAAATCTAACATTAGCCATTCTATAGAAACAGGAAATTGTGTGTTTGTCCCTAAGATGGCTTTTGGGACAAAAAAGTAACAATTGCGGGAAAATGGTAAGAAGGGGACATGGCGGAGGTAGATGATTCTATGATGGGCACTCATTATCAGTGCTTCTATTTTGATGAAGTAAAGTAGGTCCTAAATTCATGTTAATTCATGTTACATATATTTCACTTCTTCTCATGATTCAAAGTGTTATAATCTTTGATTGGCAAAGAGTTACAGTTCTTTCCCACTAGACATGCAAAGGGAATATTGCATCCCTGGGTGAAAGGGTAATGAAGATTATGATCCTTCTTTGTGGTGGGCTTCCCATTTTAGAATCATCAGTCCTGTTCCAATGTGGTCATCTCCCTAAGATAGATAGATAGATAGATAGATAGATGATAGATACATAGATAGATATTTCTATCTATCTATCAATTACAGTAAGAGAAGTTTCTGGTATTTTTATTTATAGATCACTCACCTTAATTCTCCATCACTTGGCCTCCTCTTACTTCTTCTCTCCTTTATGTTCCCAGCCCTGATTCCAAGCCTCATGGGTCTTCCTGACTACCTCTGTTTACCTTATAATATCCATTCTCAGACAGGATCATAGAGAATAGAGTTGGAACACAAACTCACCTAAATTTTCTGGCATATATAACCATAATAACTGTATCTTGATCCAGAAGAATTTTGCGAACATCTGGGCAAGTCATCTCATTCTACTGATCTGTTTTAAAGTAGACTACGAATGGTTTTTAACTTGCCCAAAGTCCATGCAGCTTGTTAATGTCAGAAACTCTTTTTTTTTTTTTTTTTTCTACAAACGACATAACTTTGCTAACTCTTTTCCCGTTTCCTCTTCTGGAAACTAGACTTAGTTTTTTTGAAGGAGGCAATTTTGCTATCATTGCAGGCTTGACTAAAAGCCTTATTACTTTAGCAAATGTTGTACTAAAGTACTGAACACCATAAGAAATAATCAGACAAAAAAAAAAGAAATAATCAGACAATTTCTAAATGTATTCATTAGCATTTTTGTATAGTGGACTTTGGGATATAGAGTTTCATTTTAATTGTTTTGATTGAACTTTCATGGATCAGAGTATTGACCCACTGCAACACCATGCTAATAATGAAATGATTAGTAACTTCAGATTGGCTGGCATCTGGTATAAATGATAAGCCAACCATGAGCTGACAAATTATAGGATCAATTGTTTGAAGAATACCTGGTGAATGGCAGTTCTAGCAATTCCAACTCTCAGGAATTTGGACCAATTTTTTTCTTACAAAAAAATTAATTGAAAGAATATTATAGAAAACTTAGCCCTATTAAGAACACATGTTCCTCTCACACTCTTTCCTCCTTCTTTCACCTGGAAATCCTTTCAGAAGTTCCTTTAATGAAAATCTCTCTGGCTTTGTATGGAAACATCATTTTGCTATTTTTTAAGGCAATTTTCCTGGGTAAAAATTTGAGGTTGGTGGTTATTTTCTTGCAGCATTTCAAGACTTTTTCTCCATCCTTACCAGCTCTGTAGTTGTTAAGAAGTAATATCTCAGTCTAATTCTCTCTTTTTTTATATTTCAAAATATAATTATATATTTATTATGCATTATTAAATAAATGAAAGTAATTTTAAAATATTAGCATTGTTATAGTAGCTTCTTTTTTTTTATTTTTTTAATTATTTATTTTCAGCATAACAGTATACATTATTTTTTCACCACACCCAGTGCTCCATGCAATCCGTGCCCTCTATAATGCCCACAACCTGGTACCCCGACCTCCCAGCCCCCCACCATTTGAAACCACTAAGATTCTTTTTCAGAGTCCATAGTCTCTCATGATTCACCTCCCCATCCAATTTCCCTCAACTCCCTTCTCCTCTTGTTCTCCCCATGTCCTCCATGCTATTTGTTATTCTCCATAAATAAGTGAAACCATATGATAATTGACTCTCTCTTCTTGACTTATTTCACTCAGCATAATCTCTTCCAGTCCCATCTATGTTGCTACAAATGTTGGGTATTCATCCTTTCTGATGGAGGCACAATACTCCATAGTGTAAATGGACCACATCTTCCTTATCCATTCGTCCATTGAAGGGCATCTTGGTTCTTTCCATAGTTTGGCGACCGTGGCCATTGCAGCTATAAACATTGGGGTAGAGATGGCCCTTCTTTTCACTACATCTGTATCTTTGGGGTAAATACCCAGGAGTGCAATTGCAGGGTCATAGGGAAGTTCTATTTTTAATTTCTTGCGGAATCTCCACACTGTTCTCCAAAGAGGCTGCACCAACTTTCATTCCCACCGACAGTGTAAGAGGGTTCCCCTTTCTCCACATCACCTCCAACACATGTTGTTTCCTGTATTGCTAGTTTTGGCCATTCTAACTGGTGTAAGGTGATATCTCAATGTGGTGTTTTTTTTTTTTTCCAATTTATTTATTTTCAGAAAAACAGTATTCATTATTTTTTCACCACACCCAGTGCTCCATGCAAGCCGTGCCCTCTATAATACCCACCAGCTGGTACCCCAACCTCCCACCTCCCCGCCACTTCAAGCCCTTCAGACTGTTTTTCAGAGTCCATAGTAGCTTCTTTTTATTTCATTTAATTTTATTTCTTTTCTGTGTTCCAAAATTCATTGTTTATATGCACCATACCCAGTGCTCCATGCAATACATGCCCTCCTTAATACCCACCACCAGGCTCACCCACCCCCCACCCCCCTCCCCTCCAAAATCCTCAGTTTGTTTCTCAGAGTCCACAGTCTCTCATGGTTTGTCACCCCATCCAATTTCCCCCAACTCCTTTCTCCTCTCCATCTCCCAATGTCCTCTGTGTTAATCCTTTAAGTGAAACCATATGATAATTGACTCTCTCTGCTTAACTTATTTCACTCAGCATAATCTCTTCCAGTCCTGTCCATGTTGATACAAGAGTTGGGTATTCATCCTTTCTGATGGAGGCATAATACTCCATTGTATATCTGGACCATATCTTCTTTATCCATTTGTCCATTGAAGGGCATCTTGATTCTTTCCACAGTTTGGAGACTGTGGTGGCTGCTATGAACACTGGGGTACAGATGGCCCTTCTTTTCACTACATCTGTATCTTTAGGGTAAATACCCAGTTGTGCAATTGCAGGGTCATAGGGTAGCTCTATTTTTAATTTTTTTGTGGAATCTCCACACTGTTTTCCAAAGTGGCTGCACCCACTTGCATTCCCACCAACAGTGGAAGAGGGTTCCCCTTTCTCCACATCCTCTCCAACACATGTTGTTTACTGTCTTGTTAATTTTGGCCATTCTAACTGGTGTAAGGTGGTATCTCAACATGGTTCCTTTTTTAGATTCTTTTCTTTCTAGTTGCATTGACAATCTGATCTTTATCTTATTTGTCCCTCGGTTTCCATATGATGTCCCTCTGTGTGGGTTTCTCTTGATCCTTTTTAGTAGTTGCTCTGCTGCTTGGATATGGGAATAAACATTTTTTAGTAAAGTTCTGAAAATTTTTCTCCTATTGCCTCACCAAATATTATACCTCCACTATGTCCTACTCATTCTTTTTCTCTCCTTCATGACTCCTAACCTACGTTGTTGTTGTTGTTGTTGTTGCTGTTCTTGTTGTTTTTCTGTGTCCCTATCTAGCTCTCTTTGATGCTTTCTGGTTACTTTTCTTAAGCTTATCACTCTATTCATTAATCTTATTTAACTTTATTTAATCTAATTTCCATTGTTATCCTTTTCATTTTTTTAAGTTTTATTTGGTTCTGTTTCAAATATAGCTGGTCATTCTTTATTTAATAACTACATAAAATATTTAAAAAAATAATCTGTATCTGAGATTCCAATATCTCTAGTCTGTCTGTGTAAGTCAAATTCTACAGTTTGTTGTTTTTGCAGATTCATAGTTATGGTTATTTCTTTGTATGTTTTGCTTTTTTTTATGGCCATGTTCTTAAGATTTTTATTTGTGGGGATTTTCTGAAGTTGGATTAAGAGTTTATTTATGTTTTGTTTCTGAGATGCCTGAAGATACTGCTGATTCAGGGAAACTAACTACATATTTGGCATAGAGTTTTTTGTTTTGTTTGCTACTTGTTTAAGCCAATGTTAGTACACATATATTATAAGATTAGGAAATCTCAACAGACTTTTTTTCTTCCTTTCTTCCTCTCCAACCAATGCTAAAACTGAGAGGGGAAAATTTCCCACTCTACTCAGGACCAAAGCATAGGTCCTATGGCTCATATGTGTGGCTAATTCAAACCCAAACTTTAGCTAGTAGTGATCAAAGAGTATTCCTGTTTGCATCACCAACATCAGTTGGGAACCTGTGAGAATTACAGATTCTACGGCCTCATCTCAGAGATACTGAATCAGAGATAATGAGGTAAGACCCACAAATCTGTGTTTTTAAAAGCCCTTGGGATATTAACACATGCATACTTGAGTTTGAGAACCACTATTTTAGAGTCTAGACCATCCGGATGTTGGCAAATGCCTCAAAGCAAACAATTATTTCAGTGCTTGCTTACACATCTTGATTCAATCGCCATCATTTCTGGCTTCTTAGGAGTTTCCTTACAAAAGCACCAGCTCCCCCATGTATTCAAGAATTAGATAGATATGTAATAGGCAGATTGGATAAGTGATTGGTAGACAGTAAATACCTATAAATATACATATAAAAATAGAAACCTACCTATAAATGTGTATACATGTATGTCTACATATATAATAGTCTGGGAAGATACATGTCAAATTGATCTCAGGAGTTATCTTAAAGGAGTGGAGAAGAGACGGGGGCAGATTGGGAAGAGTTCAATACTCAAGTTTCTAAATTTGTGCATAATTGGAAAACGTACATATATATGGCAAGAATTGTTTCATATTGATAAAACAAAAACATACTTTCATTTAAAAACTAGAGATGTTATGCTTCTAAAATTCAGTAGCAAATTTAGAATGGTAATTTTCTCCATACATTCATCTCCAAAGCCTTCAGTGGCTTTTGGTAATGAATGCTATTTTTCCACCATATTTTTTACAGAAAGCACTAGCACTTTGGCTCTCGCTCTACAATTGCCTCTACATAGAATATTCAACGAGCCTACATGGGATACACATTCTTCAGGAGCCCGAGCCCTTGTGATGCTAAATCAAGCAGCCCTATACTGCACTCTAAAATATTGATGATTTCTTTTGTCAGATGAGATTACATGTGGAAACATTTTGGAAACTAGAAAGCACTTCACAAGTTTGAAGGATCTAATATTGCTATTAGAGGTATTATTATTATTGTCTCGACTAAAATAAATTTTTCTGAACACATGAACCATTGGTGGAATGCACATCATATTTCCTAAGTGGCAGAATTTTCTCCTTGCCCTATTATTTTTCCTGCATATTAATGTATCATGTGACATGCTGTTTTGTGAGTGGCTGGACAGAAGGGACATTCTATCTTTCAGAATGCCATGCAGCAGTTCATGCATTATATTCATAAGCATGATCTTTAATTTAATTTTTTGACAAGTGCAGTGAAGGGTAAAATCAGGCAGTCATAATTTTGACTTAGCCATCACTCAAATGAGCTTAGTGATTGACCAGCTTTAAAAAAAAAAAAAAAAGGAAGAAGAAGAAGAAGCAGGAATGAGGAAAAGCAGCTTTCTCATGAAGAAAAGCTTTGTTTTATCCTCTAGACCTTAAAATACCAAGAATTTAAGCAAAAGGTAAAATTTCCACAGTGAAAATCAGAATACAATAAAAGTCCATGTCGTCATCTTGCTTTAATTATTCTCTTCATGTTCTGCATGATTCAGGGCCATTCTGAGCTATCCCTCTACTGCAAATTAGTGGAAGAGCCCAACAGTCACGATCTCTACAGTTACCCATTAAACAGAGCTGTGGTTCTAAACACGGAGTCCTGTTTCAGTTAGCATTAGGATTTTAAATGGGCTCAGAATACACTGAGGCATTTTCCATAGTGAGAAGGAAGAACTTACATGGCCAGACTAAGCATAGGTGCTGTGTGACTCAGAATGATCCCTGTCCATGTCTGTCACTGGCATATTACTGGCAATACCCTCTTTCACTCTCTGGGGTGTCCTGGCTTGGGTGGTAACATACATGGATGTTCTTACTGGAGGAGAAACCACAGTTCGACATGAGTGTAGACGGAGCTCTTGACTGTACAAGTTCTGCTTCCTACGTTAGCAGTTTTTCTAACCTAAAAGTCAGTTTCTTCATTATTAAATGAAGGAAAGAACCTCCCCTGTGGGAGTGTGGGAGATTTAAACAAGATTATGTGTGGAAACTGCCTGCCACAATCTCAGGACAGAACAGCTGGTCAGCCCAAGTGTGTGGAATCAAAACAGGAAGAGCTTCCTCCCATCAAAAACTCACCCACCTTGTTTATTAAGGCTTGAAATTCCTTTCAATATGAACAAAATAATGTTGCAAATAGAGAAAAGACTTAAAAGGCATTGGCTGAATCTCCTCTCTCGCTAAGTGTTTTTGCTCTTCTCTCACCCTTGGGTTCACCAGGCCTCCGCTCCCCTGACCAATCACATTAATTTCAGTCCCAAATGGACTTTCACCCAACCTACCTTCTCCTTCCTAATCTCAATTCTTTATTTTTTTTTTAAGATTTTATTTTTAAGTAATCTCTATACCCAACATGGGGCTCAAACTCATGATCCTGAGATTAAGAGTCACATATTCTACTAACTGAGCTGGCCAGCCGCCCCTTGATTCTTTCTATCTTCAATTCAAGCTTCCTCAGAAACTGGTCTACCTTCAATATTTACACAACCCCCCCCCAATCATTCCTCAGCCTCTACTTCCTGTCTCTAATACTTTGTGGCAGGCACCAGGTTAGACGAGGGGCAAAAAGGACTTGGTCTCTGATTATGGTCTGTCAGTTCAGAGATTCTTTTTAACTTCAAGTCAAGCTTCCTGAGAAACTGGTCTACCTTCAATATTTACACAACCTCCTTCCTCAGTCATTCCTCAGCCTCTGCTTCCTGCCTCTAATAGTTTGTGGTGGGTACCAGGTTAGACAAGGGGCAAAAAGGAGGACTTGGTCTCTGGTTATGGTCTGTCAGTTCAGACCTACCAATGAGACAGTCACTGTCCAGCCCCCATGGGCTCTTCAAGTTTGGTGACTCCTTGCTATTTCTGTAAGATGCTGGGAACAAAGATCTCTCTTCTGAGGCTTGTTCTTATTCCAACTGCTAGTGGTCTTGTTCTCCCAGATGAGTGTTTCTCAAACTGTGGCCAATGGAGCCCCAAAGCCCATTCAGGAGATCTTCAAGGCCAAAGTGAATTTTACATGGAGCTATACTCTCAGAAGTCTCCATTCACATGGGTACAGTGGGAATGGTATCCCCTGGAGTTGTACAAAGTAGTGGTACAGAGACACCCCACAGCATCCTTCCTCCAACCACATCAGCATAGATCCCCACCACCCACATATACCTTTTCTATGCATTAATTCCACATCTTTGTTAAAAACCCACTACTTGACAATACAGGCACTATTCTAGGTATTGAAAATGCACACACACATAGACACACACACACACCCTTCTTTTTAGGGGGCATATATTCTAGGGTATGTGGGGGTAGCAGTTGATGTATTTAAAAATATTAAAGAATATATAATACATAGTAAGCCAAATGGTGGCAATATGCAATACTATTTATCTGTTGCTGCCTGAAATTTTTTTCTCAAACTTAGCATCTTAAAACAGCAGTTGGGTCAGGAATTGGGAATGGCTTACCTCGATGGTTCTGGATCAGACTATCTTGTGATAGTGTATGACGTTCTAGGTCATCAGGGTCTAGGTCCTAAAAGAATATGGCTTCTGCCTGGTTGTCTCTTGGATCACTCACTCTAGAGTAAGGGAGCTATGTCCTGAGGACCCTCCACCACTATGAGAAGGTCTACATGGCAAGAACCTAAGGCATCCTGCCAAAAGCAAGCAACAATCTGCAAGTCATTTGAGTGAGGCAAGAATCAGATCCCCCAGCCCCAGGCAAGCCCTCAGAGGACTGTAGATTATGGTTGACATCTTGACAGCAACTGCATGAGAGCCTCCAAGACAAGTACCATGCAGAAAAACTATGGAAGGGGAGATAGGGAATGCCCCTGTCTATATAAGTTGGTGGCAGGGAAGAGTCTTAGGAGAGAGATGGGTTAAGGTTACAAATATGCTGGACCTTAGAGATTCTCAAGTTGGTATTTGAGAAGAAGCGTGAAAAATATAAAAGAGTAAGCTGAGAAGTTAAATGGGCAAAGAGCATTCCAGTAGAGGAAATAGCAAGCACCAACACCTTCATGAGAGAGAGGTCTGACCTACTACTCTGAGAAAAGAAGGTCAATGTGAGTCACTGGAGAGGTCATTAAGGGTCATTGAGGGTTGATACCTTAGAGACGTGGGTCTCACACTTGAGTGTGCATCACCTCAGGGCAAGTCAAACCATATTAAACCCAGTCTCTGATTCAGGCACTCTGAGGTACCCAAGAATTTGCAGTCTTAATAATTCCACA
Organism: Neogale vison; assembly: GCF_020171115.1. Lineage (NCBI taxonomy): Eukaryota > Metazoa > Chordata > Mammalia > Carnivora > Mustelidae > Neogale > Neogale vison. The sequence continues at coordinate 41,067,624 of NC_058098.1, forward strand.
GGTGATGCTGGAGTCCTGGGCTGAAGACTCCACTTTGACAATCAGTGCCAAGGGCATGGGGGCTACTAGAAGAATTTAGGCTTTGTGTCTGAGTTAAGTGAAAATGGAACATATTAAACAGAGGAAAGACATAATCTTACATTTTAAAACAATATTCTGGTTGTTGTGTTGAGAATGGGGGGTAGGGGGCAGTAGCTAAGGTTAGAAACAGGGAGATAGTCTGTTGGGGCAAGGGATACTGGTGGCTTTTCCCAAATGGCAGTTGGGGAGTTGAGGGAGAATTTGTTCAGATTCTGGAATTACATTAAGGTAGATTTTTTTTTTTTTTTTTTTTTTTATTTGAGAGAGAGAGACAGTGAGAGAGAGAATGAGCGAGGAAAAGGTCAGAGAGCGAAGCAGACTCCCCATGGAGCTGGGAGCCTGATGTGGGACTCGATCCCGGGACTCCAGGATCACGCCCTGAGCCGGAGGCAGTCGTCCAACCAACTGCGCCACCCAGGCGGTAAAGCCAACCAGTTCACTGACATGAGATATGACATCTGACAGAGAGAGAGAGAGGAGTCCAGGATGAGTCTTTTTATGTTCTCCACAACTACCGAACCTAGAAGCTGTACCCTGCTTCCATTTAATTCAAACTTTGCAAGAAAAAGAATCTTTATTCCTACCCTCCATCATGTCTGTCCAGGTAGTTCTTGCTCCCGGCCCCCTAGGAAGGTCATATTACCCCATCCTGAGGCAAAATTTCCAATCAAGCAAAAGGAAAATGTTCAGGCATGAAGAAAAGTCTCATCATAACAACTAAAAGAGAGTCAACACAAGTGTGTTAACAAAGAAGACAACTCACAGAAAAGATTATTTTAGGTGCTTTAGGTACTGAAGATTCCAGTAGGTTCTCTCCCAACAAGACGTGTTTGTTATTGCTGTTATTTTGTTTACTTGCAATCAGTAATTTCCCAGTTAATGGATGATGTTGGAACTGTTGTCATGTATGATGAAGGCAAGAAAGAAATTAAAGAAGAAAAGAAAGGAGGATGGGAGGCAAGGAAGCAAGGAAAGGGGAAATACGGTTGTAGGCTCTGGGAAAGAGCCCTGAACTAGGAACCACTAGACCTGAATTCTAGGCACAGGATCAAACCCTCCACCTAATATCCCTGAGGCCCCCTCCAACTATCAAAGTCTGTAATTCTACCTAACCATCAAATTCATGAAAATCGATTCTTTATGAGATCGCTCTTTCATGCCTAGTAAATATTTTCATCCTTAATTTAAAAGTTTTGAGTCATGGGTTTTAATAATGAAATAGGCCTCTCAGAACATCTCATTTCACAGATGGGGAAACTTTTTTTAAAAGTCCTCTAGAATTGTCTAGAGGACTCACATGAAAAGTGATCCTAAGTGAGCTACTGAACATCAAAAGGAAAGACCTGTTTATTAGGCCATCAACAGTGTTTCTTTCAATAATATTTTTTAAAGTTTCTTTAAGTCTTTTAAGTGTGGGTGAGTAATTCAGATTACATGTGCTTTACTGTTTGCCTGTTTTGATTTCCAAAACTAAGGATAAAGAATGCATTTGTTTGTTTTGTCAAAAATTCAGTCCCTGGGTTTATAGAGGTAAAACATTAGAGTGATTTTCTTTTTTCCAGTGTTGTCCCCATGCTGAGAGGTCCTTTGATGGCTTATAATATTAGATACTAATTTTTCAGCAGAGAAAGGTTTGGTTTGGTTTAGTCTTTAAGGAGAACTATTGCTATTTGAACAGTGTTGAGTTTTCACATTAGGGTTTTGCCATTATATTTCAAAATTTCAATTTGCTACTGTAACAAAGTTGTGCTTTCCTACAATACTGGAGAGAGCCTTAAAGCAGTCCACCTACGCTGGAATCACCTAGGTGGGCAGTGCATGTTCCTAATACCTTGCTCGAGCATTCCTCTCTCTTGCCACTCTGGAGCCATCAGAGGCGTCTTCTGAAATGACTCCATCTCCAGGGATTGCCCTGCTTGACGCATGATACACAGAAAACCAGGCTATTCTATTCTCCTTGGACAAAAATGCCAGCAGATCACTTGAATCATTTCTCAGTTCTCTATCCTGAGAATTCCCCACTGATCTCTAATAATCTTTGCTGCTGGCAGAAAGGAAGTAGATAAGGGGTTTGGGAAGAAAGGGGTGGACCGATGGAGAGGTAGGTTCTAGAATATGGGGAGACAGTGAGGCGTTTTTGCTGAGTGGTGAACGGTTGCAAACTGTTACTCTCAAGGGAACTTACTCCTTCAGTCAAAGCTGCCACTTATGGTGAATGCTAAAAATGTGGATTCTTGCCCTCAGTTTCAGCCTTCCACCAAATCACAAAGCTGCATTTTAACTCGATGCACTGCATCTTTGTAACACCATTTTTTTTTATACTTGGTTTTTATTTTAGACATTCTCAAACTTCGAGCCAATTTGCAAGTACACTGAAAAGAACCATTTTCTTCTTCCATAGAATTTTCTGGGGGAACTTTTAAAAATCCCATGCTTGTGTCCCACCCCAGACCAATGAAGTCCAACCTCTGGTAGAGGAACCCAGACAACAGACTTTTTTTTTTTTTTCCAGGCAAAAGAAAAAGAAAAAAAGGTATATTTTTAAATACCTTGTGTCAACTTCAGGTGTAGTCAAGGTTGGGAATCCCAGGTTTAAGCATCCCGTTCCCTGAGAATTTGGTCTCAGATCACAGACTCTCTTGATGTCAAAAATAATTGACCCACCTGTATTGATTAGGCACTGAGACAGTGACATTAGCATTTCCAGACATCAAAGGGGTCATTTACCTAACATTTATTGTACACTTTTTATGTGCCAGACATTTTTCTAAGCACTTCACATTTAGCTCATTTCATCTTTAGAAGAATACTATTGAGCATGTGCTATGATATCCCCTTTTACAGATGAGGAAACTAAGGCACAGAGAAGTGAAAAAATTGTAGAATATAACATGGCCAGGAACTCTGGGAAATCAGGCCTAGAAATAAGATAATATGATACCAGACCTAAATGCCAGCACTTCTTAAACTTTGCATTTGAGAACACAAACTTCTTCTAGTTTTGATTTTAGAATCAGCTGGAGAGTTAAAGAACACTGAGGCCCAGTCTCACTGAAGAAGGATGGGCACTGGGCCTTTAACTTTTTTTCCCAAGGTCCCCAGGGGTTATCCCCAGAACAGGGAATCTTCAGGAGAAAGGGCGCATGAAGATGGCCAGAGGAAGGTATGAAACAGAAGGCCTAGATAGACAGGAAAGAAGCAAATGACCCAAATGACATAGACACTGAGTTTAGGGTGGATGTGGATGGGGGCCAGAATAGGAAGAATTTTGAAAACCAAGCCGAAGAGTCTGGACTTTATTTACTGATCTCCAGAGCCATGCTGCACTTTTGTCACCATCAGAGTGGCATGGGGCTCCTTGGTGAACTTAATATGAAACACACAGTGATGCTCCATACATTTTAAAAGCTAGATGCCAAAACTTAGACCTACCAAGACATTTTCTGTCTACCAAGTCATGGAGATAACGCATTTAATAATGATCTTCTATATGCTCAGGGGAAACATGTTACCACTTTTTCTGGTCAAAGCTATTGTACTACCCTATCTTGAGACTAAACAATGCTTTACATATCAGCAAAGCAGGGGCGCCAAAAATAAGTAAGAAAATCTCAGCTTTGATTACTCATCCAGAATATTGTAATCAGATCATTTAAAGAGAAGTTTCTTTTAAAGCATATATAGAGATTGGGCCAGGTTAAAATAGTGTGTGTGTGTGTGTGTGTGTGTATTTTTAATTTTATTTTATTTTATTTTATTTTAAAGATTTTATTTATTTATTTGAGAGAGAATGAGTGAGGGAGAGCATGAGAGAGGAGAAGGTCAGAGGGAGAAGCAGACTCCCCAAGGAGCTGGGAGCCCAATGTGGGACTCGATCCTGGAAGTTCAGGATCATGACCTGAGCCAAAGGCAGTCACTCAACCAACTGAGCCACTCAGGCGCCCTAATTTTATTTTAACATGAGGATAGGGGACAACACCAAGATCTGTTTGGTCTTTAGGATTTCTGAAAGTCCTAACTCAGCCCTATTGTCAAATTTGACTCGTTCCTTGTATAATATCAAATTAACAAATGAGCAATGATGTAGGTATATCCTAGCATCATCTCCTTTCTTTTTGTGATTATTAAAATACACCCAAAACAAAGGTAATTTCTACAGTGATGGCAAGATTTGCTACAATTGTGGACATTTTGCTAATTCTCGCCATCTACTGTTCTGCTAAATAGGCGGTCTCCCCATATCACCCATCCTAACCACCCTCTGTCCCTGTGCATAGATGCAGAGATATAAAGCGTGGCAGTCAGAAAGAATGTTAATAAGGGCTGTGTGTCTACTTGCCAAGGGGCTACTTTGACCAGACCTCCTGCCCTTGAGCTTTGGCTTGGTTAGTCAATGCTTCTAATTCTGTTTTTCATTATCATGCTCCCTATAGGAGCGATCTTAGGGCATTCTGTCCTAAGTCTCCCCTGAAGTTTTAATGCCACAAATATGCTGTATATCTGTTTACATGCTGAGGCCTTTTGGAGGATTTGTTTTTCCCTGCCAGAAACAAATGCTTGCCCCACATTGGGAAAGCATAGATTGTACTAGGGACGGTGCTTACAGGAGATTGGAGAGTGGCAGAAATATAAATGTGTAAAGCGTTTATGCTCTTGGACCTTCGCTGCCAGACAGAAATAGCTCTGTTCTTCCACCCAAGGCCACAGCACCCGTAGGAGCCCTCTCCACTTCTAGTTAACCAACCACTCCCTCCCTCCTCTCAGGCCTGGAGATGGGAATGTTTCCCCTCCATCATTGGCCCTGCAGAGCCTCACTGTCCTTTATTCCTTGCCTTGATTCTGTGCACATCTTTTAAAATATCCCTTTACGAACTCCCTCACACCCTTTTGAATGTGCCCATGCTTCCTGTTGGCACCATGGTGGGTCTTTTCCATTTGGAATCCTTATTACCTCATGGGACTGATCATCCAAGACACAAGGCCCCTTCAACCACACATTCTATCTTTGCTTTTTTCTCTTCCCTTTGGAAGTCTTGCTCTTCTCTTTCTCATTACTTAGCGACAATGCTTACTCTTTGAAATGCTTTCTTGCTGGGGCCCGGGGTGGGGGTGGGGGGTGTTGTTTGGTTGTCTTTGTCTCATTTTTCCCCTTGCTGTTGCATTTTCATTGGCTTTGCATAAGACTGGTGTTTGGAGATTAACCCATAGAATCTTCAGTGCTTGCCTGCTTGAAGTTTCTCCTCCTGAGTTTCACAAGCACCAAGTCAGGGAGTGCTCTCCACTGGCAAGGAGGAAAAGTGTTCCAGGTGCTATGGCTATATATCAAAATACCCTAAAATTTACTGGCATAACATAATGACATTTATTCTGTCCACAGATCGGCTCAGTGGAGATAGCTTGTTTCTAACTCCATTCAGCACCATCTAGCAGAAAATGGGAGATGCTCACTTGCTTGTCTAAGCCCTGGGCTTGGGAGATTTAAACAATAGAAAGTTGGAACAAGTGGGATTCCCTGGGCATCTTTCTAGCTTGGTGGAGTCCCTCCATGTGATCTACCAATTTCAGGGCATTCTTAGACCTTGACTCAGAGTTCCCAAGGGTCATATCTCTAAGCAAGAGCCAATTGGAATTCACATCACCTTCTATGGCCTTGTCTCAAAGCTATACAATGTCATTCTGACCACATTCTCATCACATTCACATCAGTTGAGAGAGTTAATGAGTCCTCCAGGCTCAAGGGAGCCTGATGGAGTCTTCCAATAGAGATTGTTAATGTCACATTATAATTTTATCTATATCTATATATATAGCCAATGTCACATTATAAAAATACATATATAGTCAATGTCACATTACAAGAATATATATATATATATACACACACACACACATATATATATATATCTATATATATATAGATATATATATATATATGGAATGGAATAATCTGCTCCAATATCCGTTACACATACATAACGTTTCACTTTCAAAACTTTGTGGAACAAGAGCCTGAAGAAAATACTGGAAACTACTAATAGAAAGCAGGCACAGATAGAAAGATGTGAGTATGGAAGTCTTAATATCTATTTTATATAATCATGGGGCTTAGGATTCAAGAGTGAGAGAATCAAGAGTGGGTACAGTTGGGGGAATGAAAACTGGATTCCTGCCTGGGCTGATTGACTTTAACAAATCTCTGATTTCTGTCAAATGAAGGCTTTAATCTCTATGATCTCAATGTTTCTGTGAAAGGTTGAAGTTATGCCACCATATACTCACCATTTCTGTTTCCTGCTTAAAATTACTCTCCTACAGAATTTGCTGACTCTCAGTTCTGTTGCTTTTGCTAAGCAGGAGCACTCTGCTGTCTGGGCAGCTCTACTAAATCAAGAAGGAGCTTCCAGTCCTCAATGGCACCATGCGCTATTTCAAGAGTTATTCTTCCTTTGTGTGTGAAGATTTGCATTTTGAATGTGTGCCATCAGAGGAATAATAGGAAATTGGGATTATACTGTAGCTGAGTCAAAGGACATATATAGATAGATAGATAGATAGAAACCTATCTATCTATTTTTGTTTTGTTTTGTTTTGTTTTGTTTTAAATAGGGAACTCTTCTCCCCTAAGGGAGAATTTGGGTGGTAGATGAGGGTATAAAAACACTAAATCCAGAGGGCAGGGGATATAAAGGAAATGGAAACTAGACTAAAAGGCAATATCAGAATTGTCTATGAAGTTCTCCCCAGAAAGTATCTCCATATATGTGTTGATACACTCAGTAGGCACTTTCTGATGATCATCACAACAGAGCTCTGCATGTCTGAGACCCTGAAATGGTGACCATTACGTGTGCGGCTCCACAAGCCAGTCTGTGAGCATCAGAGTGAATTCGCAGGGAAGTGTTGACACTGCCTTAAAATCCCATCTTGAACCTGGGAGGTATAGAGAGAAGCTATAGCTAGGGGGTACCAAACCAGAGATCAATGCCAAGACTGGGAAAGAAGCAGGTCTAATGAAAGTGACTGGAGCAAGGGTACTCAAAATGAAAATCAATGCAGTGGTAGGAGAGATAAAACATCAGAAGGAGAAATAAAGGCAAAAAAGAAGGAAAGGAGAGGAGAGGAGAAGGGAGAGGAGAGGAGGGAAGGGGAGGGGAAGGAAAAAAGAAAGAGGAAAAGGGAAGGCAAGGCAAGGCAAGGCAAGACATGTTGGACAGTCTGTGGTGGCTGGGATGTGACCTGGGAAAAGAGATCCCACAGGCAGTACACAGAGAACTTAGAGAAAATCAGCTGTACCATTAGTCTGAAAGAGAGTGCACTGGGAGGTAACGTGGAATTCAATGTTATTAAGTTTGCATTTTCACTTTTGTGTGTGTGTGTGTTTTCACTTTTTAATATGCCATTTCCACATTTCCAAATCATTGGACTGTTGGTCAAAGAAATGCCCAAAGTACCGTTGACAAGTGGCTTCATTCAATGGCAGCCCCAGGCAAAGACAAAATGTGAGCTTCTGTTTACACTCAGAAATCCTTTGGCTGGTGTGTTAGCCTTGTCTTTAGAAGCCTGCTGTTTATATATTGGCATCCACAGGGCTTTGCTTCCTTCTTGGTGCTCAACTGTTGCCAATTTCCTTATCTACCCCTCATTACATTAGGGAAGGTTGGGTGTCACCACCGGCGTGGGTTTCTGGCCACTTTGCCAGCTCTGAGTTTTGATCACTGGCATCCTTCAGGGCTGTTTCTGCAGGTTGATGTTTCTTCAGGATCCAGTTTAGAAAATGTATCTTGGAAATAATGCAAGAGCCAGTTTGTGGGTGTAAGATCTGATTTTGAAATTTGGACATCAATCTTAGGAGGCTGAATCCCAAGGTTTTACTTTTCTTTAAAGTTTTGTTGTTGTTGTTGTTGTTTTGAGAGAGAGAGAGAGAGAGAACAGAGTGAACGAGAGAACATAGGTGTGGAGGGAGGGGCAGAAGCAGAGGGAGAAGCAGGCTCCCCACTGAGCAGGGAGTCTGATGCAGGGCTGGATCCCAAGACTCTAGGAACATGACCTGAGCCAAAGGCAGATGCTTAACCAACTGAGCCATGCAGGTGCCCCTGTGAGGCTTTGCTTTTCAACTTACTCATTGGTAACTACAGGGTTAGATTTCCAAGGACTGAGTTGGACGGGAACACGTTTGAAGCTGGCTGTCCCACCAAACACAGGAGTTCATCCTCTGTGAAGCATGATTAAAACACCATATCCCTCAATCACCTGCAGAGGCCCTTAGAGGAGGCTATTGGTGGGTAAACAGGATATTTATTGGGAAAAGCAAAAAGAAGTCCTGAAACAAAAGAGAGTGATGATTTCACATTGCATCTATGCCTCCAGATTTAATTAAATTATAATTAAAATATAATTCTGCATAAAACTTAATGACATGACAGTGAGCATTTTCATACAGTAAGCAGGGAACATTTTCCAGGCCTCAAGTCAGCCGGGGAGGCACCATGCCACGTGCCTCTGCTGTAGCATGTGTCAGACGGGCCACAGGCTCCCTGGACAGCCAGATCCATATTTGAACTTCCACTCTCCCACTTACTGGCCTTTGGACTTCAGTAAGTCCGTCTAAGCCTCAGTTTTTGCCTCTGCAAGATCGGAGTAAGAATCCTCACTTCCTGGGACTTGAGCAAGGACTAGAAGTAAAACACATGAAAGAACAAGCCTAAAGTCTGACAGGTAACTTAGACAGTGAGCACTCAAAAATGGTAGCTGCTATCACTGCTATTATTAATTATTCAAGGTGGTAGATACTCTGTTCTCTTCTCCACAGGAAAAACTCCAGAAAACAAAATTGCCCTTTTAAATAGCCTGGGTCTAGAATGGGAAACTGACTAGCAAAATCATATCCCGGGCAGTTTTGCTAGCTTCCCAGAAAAAGCACGGTACATTTATTTTTTTTTTCCCTCTGTCACATGTAGTCTTTCCCTGGAGAAATTTGTAACCTTTACTTCCCTCTGTATAGAGGGTTTCTACCATCTGTCAGTAGCCCTTCAGTAAGCCTGCCATTATTCCTTCAACAGGTGCCCACCAAAAGAATCATTAAGCCCTTATGAGCTAACAGTGAAGTTTCAGCCAAGAAAAGAAATAAAAAGTCAGTTTCCTGAAAATTTATAACATATATAAGTTTGGAATGTACTTGTTTGTTTGTGTCTTTCTTTTTAAGTTTAGAGAGCACTCTTTGCTCTTTATGTTGAAAAACTGTCAATTGTTACTGGCTGTTGGCAACTTTTTCACCTTTGAGGTAACAGATTTCTACGATAAAACTTTAACTCTGGTCAAAGCAGACAGTGCGTTATAAAAAAATATATAACAAGCACACATGCAGCCATGAAGTCTCATATATGTTTACCTCCAAAAAGGAAAGGGTTTACAGTATTTTAGAGAAATGACGTTTTGTTATTGTTATTATTATTGTTGTTGTTGTTGTTTAACACTAGGCACTTAGTAAACATTTCTGGGTAACCCAAAGAAGGAACAAACAAATTAAGCAAATGAAAAAAGGGGATTTACCACAACTATAAATCATTTCTCTTGAATGAAGTGGGATGAAGTGTACTACTTGCTTTCCTGGAAAAAAAAAAAATTAAATTAAGATAAATCATTGTTGAAAGAGTTCTTTAGGGAATAAAAGAGCAGTGAGCATAGTAATAAAACATGGCTCCCCAAAGCAGAATGTGGTAGTTCCAGTTACAGGAAGCCTATTAATCCCTTTCTTTTCTGGGATTGCCTGCCTTGTGTGTAATTTTGGTTTTGAAATCTTCTTTTTCCTGGGCAGAAAATAACCCCCCAGAATGTCAGTGGTTATTTGACAACTGCTGAATCTACCCCAAAGCAGTTGCTGTTACCTTGATTAACAAAGACCTTTGGGAGGTGAAGGTCATTTCAGACCAGAACTAACCAGCAGGGGATGTGTTAGGGTGTTTTCTGAATGCTGAAAAGGAGGTAGGGTTCAGAGTATGGGCATGATCTTAGTGTCATTAGGCCAGGTCTAAATTTTCACTTGGTCAGTGGGAATTTGGCTGCATTACTTAACCAGAAACCTCAATTGCCTTATTGAAAAAAGGAGGCAAGGATGGCACTCACCTCACACCAGTTTGGGTGAAACTGTACAGCATTTAGCATAATGCTCAAATGTGACTTCCACTACAATCTCTTTCCACTCAAAACCCTTCTGACACCAATTGTGTGGATTTATTCCTGGCACCCATTAATTCTCCAGTTCCCCAGCTTCACTAACTAAGTATCCTTCAACTGACTTCAACTCTGACATCAACTACCTGGAGTAAGCATCAGATACCCCACCCCACCCCCCCAGTTAAGGGCTCAGTCCCACAAGATTGCCCCACTGCAGACATCAATTGCAAGTCTAGGTCACCTAAACTGGGCCACTGACTGCCTCGCTATAGAGTAACGGGTCCCCACAACCCCCTCCTAGGGTTTGATGATTTCCTGGAACAGCTCACAGAACTCAGGGAGAACAGCTGGCTTTCTATTACTGGTTTATGATAAAAGATCTTACAAAGGACGCAAATGAACAGCCAGATGTGGAGGTACATAGAGTGAGGTCCAAAAGGGTCCTGAGCACAGGAGCTTCTGTGGAGTTGGGGTGCACCACCTCCCAGCTTGTGGATGTGTTCACCAACCTGAAAGCTGTCCAAACCTCATTGTCTGGAGTGTTCACAGAGGTTCTGTAACATAGGCATGGTTGATTCAATCGTTGGCCATCAGTGACTGACTCAATCTCTAGTCACCCTCTCCTCCCCAGAGGTTATGGGTGGGGCTGAAATTTCAACACTCTAGTCACATGGTTGAGTCCTCTGGCAACTAGCCCCACCCCAAAAGTTATCTGGGAACCCACCAAGAGCCGCCCTATTAGCAAAAATCAAGTAAGGTTGAAAGGGGCTTACTACGAATTATAAAAGATGCTCCTATCCCCTCTATCACCAGGAAATCATAGGGGTTTTAGAAGCTCTGTGCCAGGAACTAGAGACAAAGACCAAATATGTATTTGTCATTATATTACGGTATCACATTAAGTCATATTAAGTGTTCAATAAATGGAAAATAAATGTTGGTCACACCTACTGTTACACATTTTGATGCCAGGTGTCAACTGGGATGGTTCCCGAAATTTTCTTTCATTAGTTTTAGTTCTCCCCTTTGTACACTTGAGAGGGCTCAATCGGATCAGGAGGAGTGGCGCTTCATACCCATGGTTCCTTGAACGAAATGTGTAGCAGTGTGGGGATGGGAGGAAGGCAAGCTGGGATGCTATCAGTGTTGTCCCAAAGTGCACAGGACAGGGAAAACAGGTACTGGCTAGGAGAGGAACTGGGAAGTAGGAGAACAAGGAGGTAAGTATGGAGGGGAGGGGAGGAGAAAGAGACAAGGGAGTGTGCCCAGGATGAGCAGCTTCAATTGCTAGAAGGAGATTTGCTGTAGGCACTCTTGGGATATCTTGGAAGGAAACCCACTGTTCTGGACTTAGAAACTAAAAATCAGTTTCCACTAGAGAGGAAGGATTCGAGGGACCAGGCTGGGTCATGAAGAGGTACAATCTGTGAAGACAAAAGTTGACTGCAAAAGGGAAAGGACAAAAATACATTAAAACTGACTCACCCCCTAGTGAGTCCTTCATCCCCGCAGCTGACTGAAGGTGGGATAAACCTATGTAACATATCTATGGCACCTACTCAGCTCAGTGTCCCCATATACTCACCATACCCTCAGCACACATCCTCTCTTGGGGCAGGCTGGCTTTAGGCATTTTTTTGCTGACTGTTGCCCAGAGGCCTCAGGTCCTTACTGTGTCAGCCTCTCCATAAGCTGATCTGTATCCTCATGACATAGCAGCTGGCTTCCTCCAGAGCAAGTGACCCAGGAGAGTAAGAGCACATTCACAGTGGAAGTGACAGTCCTTTTATAACCTAATCCCAAAAGTGACAGACCACTGCTGCTGCCATATTCTGTTAATTAGGCAAGTCCCTAAACCCATCACACAGTCAAGGAGAGCTTTCCCTTAAGCTCCACCTCTGGAAGAGAGGAAGATCTAACAATTTGTGGGCATGTTTTTAAAATCACCATAATCCCAAATGGTCTTCTTGTTTCCTATTCTAAGACCTTCTACACCCTCACTGTGTCTCTACCCTTGGATTCTTTGGGACCCCCTCAAATATTAAATCCTTTTATTGACTCAAGATCACGTATAAGTCAAAAGTCCACTCCAATACCATCTGCAGTCTTAGAATCAGTGAGAACTTGTCAGAGACGTGGGCTTTGCTGCCTCACCAAAAGTGATGTCTTTGGCGGACAGGAAGTAGTAGAGGGTTATCTTCATTACAGGTCAAGCCAATTCCTACACCCTGTAGGTAATCACCCCTCCACTCAGATGCATGGTTTTGTAGGCTGAGTCATCTCCCACTATTTATTTCATTAGGTTGCTCTAAAACAGGAGTCAGCACACTTCTGTGAAGGACCAGATGGGAATTATTTTTGGCTCCACAGGCCACATATGGTCTGTGTCGCATATTTTTCTTTGTTTTTATTACAACCCTTTAAAAATGTAAAACCCATTCTTAGCATGTGGGCTGTATGAAAAAACAGGCCTATGGGCCAGAGTTTGATGACCCCTGCTCTAAAATTCATCTCCTAGAAAGACACTCATTGCGTCCTCAGGAAATATTTAGATGTGCTTCTCCACACCACCCAGTCACGAGAGTAGAGCTCCTTTCCATATCTCTAATTTATCTTACTTGAGGTAAAACGCTGAGAGTCCTCTTTTCGGGTTGGATACATTTTACATAGGATTTCTCTCGTTCCTTCAGGGAGACAGAAACAGGTTCAAAAATTGAGTCACTAAAATGACTAATGTGGTCCTGTCAGAGAAGACTTATGGACCTCTAGGGCTATGGTCTCTCAGAGAACTCATTTTGTGTTTCTATCCATCACGTGAATAACAATAACCTTCTCCAACAAGCAGAGTGAAAAATGTATGGACTGCCAGTAAGTATTCCTCACTGCTAACTAAATATTGGCACCACAAAGGCTTTATCCAGCAATGGTGATGTGTAGGGAATTTGTGTCAGATCTGGCTTTTAATGGGGAAAAATAATCCAGTCTCAGACTTTGACTTTTTGTGTCTCTACTGCTTTCCCTCGTATCAGCATGCTTCATGAATGACATTGGACACACCAAAAAAAAAAAAAACAAAAAAAAGTCTGTATTTTAATTTTACCAAAGCATTAGTTAAAATGTATTACTAAGCCCATGAGTCAACAAAAGTAAATGTGTTAACATATATATATGATGAATGAATTCATACTAGAAGAAGCAGAAAAGAAGGGGGAAAAAGCCAAAGGGAGAAATTAAAAGCTGTTCATCATATTTAATGTTTCAGATAGCCCCAGATAAGTAGTACAGCTTTCTTATTTTACTACTCTGCCCAAACTTGTGGCACTAAACACTGCTAACCTAAGGCGCTACGTGAAAACCATACATGAGAACGTGATGAACACTTGCAAGAGTGGGGAGTTTGGGAATGAAGTTCTTTCAAGCAGCAAGGAATCAGCTAGAGGTCTCTGCTTCCTGACCAAATACCTTCAGTCCTGGGTCCTTGTTTCATCCTCTTACAGCTTACCTTGTAGACCTCATTATTAGTTGTAATTAAAACAGACCAAAAATCATAATTAGCCTTCATAGGACAGCTTTGGGGGGGGGCATCTTTTCATTGTGCATACAATGTTTCCCCCTGTAACTATTTGTTGTTGTAACTTCTTCCAATCACACATTTAGTAACCAGTATTAGAGGAGATTATTCACTTGCCATTCATTTGAATGGTTCAAGAAGTATGTGCATATATTTGAGTATTTGTCCAGACCATTGTCAGGTGATCGAAAGAACTTTTGATGTACTTTGACATGTTCAGATTAACGCTTGGAATCACAAGGCAGCATTCATTACAATACTACTATGTTGAGTTTGTTTTTTTTTTTTTATGGCAACATTCATATAACTTTGTATGCTGACAGATGATAACTAGACATAGTGTGGTGAGCATTTTGTAATGTGAATAAATGTCAAATCACTATGTCTTCCACTTGAAACTAATATAATGATGTATGTCAACTGGACTTAAGTGAATAAGTAAATACCTCAAGGCCCATTTTGACACTTCCAGAAGTTACAGGTCTTCTGAGGTAAAAGGGGGAGAAATTGGTTCCACCAAGTCCAGGACCGTCTGACATTTATCATGAGAGCTGGGAGAGGTGGAATATTTATTCTCATAAGCAAACTTCCAAGAAGATAGAAAGTCCTAAATACCTTTTTCAACCATTGCTGTGAGAATGTTCTCCTGTGATCTTCCTCATGGGTAGCATTCCATCATCCCTCCACCATCGAACTCTTCCTGTCTGTTGCTCCTTGCTATATCCACTCCTTCTTCATGGGAAGAACTTTAGTTTAAGTGGGAAGGGGCTCTATGTAGTAAATGACTGTCCCTAATTGTAATAACTTTGTATGCTGACAGATGTTAACTACACTTACCATGGTGAGCATTTCATGATGTATGTGATTGTCAAATCACTATGATGTACATGTGAAACTAGTATCATTATCTGTCAACTATATTACAGTGGAAAAAAAAAAAAAAGACCATATTTAGAACCCATGAGAGGGAAAAGCCCTATGTCCACTAGGTGAAATGATTCTCATTTTGAAGGCATGAAATCACATGCAGAGATTTCTCTTTTCATTGGTCACATAAATCTGTATAGTCCACCGAACATATTTCTGTGGAGAGGAGACAACTGGAATGCCTTTAGAGCTATTCAAAACAGTGCATCAGATAAGGCAGACTTCTGCAAATTGACCAATTTGGCAGAAAGAACAAAGCACATTCCAGAATACTCTCCAGTTAGGGATTCATGTGTTGCTTTATGTCTATAGCATTGAACATACTGGCAATACTTAATTGTCTGTGGCCTCCTCTGCCATCAGGAGAAGAGAAACAGATGTTCCCATTTGTCTTTTGATGTGGCTTCTGATACTGACATTTACTTGTCTAAAATAACATCAGCCACCCTGGACAATTTTTCCCTAGTCCTTGAGTCTTTAGACTAATTGCTTTAGGTAGCTATTAAGTATGATTATCATCTCAAGGAGATGATCTATTGCCAGCAAGTATCACCCCAGTGCAAGGGAAAAACAGGTAATATTGGGAAGAGAGCATAACAACCACACACACACACACACACACACACAGAGAGAGAGAGAGAGAGAACTGTATTTGTTCAAAGTAAAGTGAGACCCCAGTAACTCTTTTTGAAATATGCCTAATACAAATTGGGGGTACTTAAATTCAAGACCAGGAAGTCTTATCACTCATCATAGTAATTCTGTAACTAGCATTATAGTTCGGAATACTAGATAATTAGTGTATAATCAGTAGACTTGGGAGAGGTGATGGTTTAATTATTAAATACAAGTAATTTATACTAAATTGAAAATGACAGCCTTCTTAAATCATGGCTTGATGGGAAAGAAATAATGACAGTACTGGACACGTGTAAGAGAGGGAGGAAGTATGATAGGTCTGGAAGTCATAGAATGGAGGCAGAATTGGGATAAAGGGAACTAGAGTCTTTTTGCCTGACTGGCAGGAGGGCTTACAGTAAGATAGTGTCCTACTTGTGACATAAAGGGACCAGGTATTGGATGTGACTATTGCAGACCAGGCAAATACAACCCAGACAAAATCACAAAAGAAAACAAACAGAAAGCTAACCAGACATTTCAGCAAGTAGTATATCCATATATATATATATGTGTGTGTGTGTGTGTGTGTGTGTGTGTATTATTTTTTTAAATGACCATTACAGGTTTTCTGCTCTGTCTGTAGAAGTTTCCTGTGAAACCTTTTGTAAGCCAAAGTGGCTCAAAGCAAAAAAGCAATTACCATTTCATAAAAGTGAAAATCCTCTGCAGATTTCTTTTGGTTATTGAAAATAGGTGTTAATGTAGGTCTTTTGTAAAAGCAAAGTGCTTTACTTCTTTAAAAAAAAAATCTTATACAAACTTTCTAGATACCATTTTAGGAGGTCTATTTTCTACTGGTCTATTTTTCCTTCCCATCTATTTGATTTCCCTTCCTTTCTACTGAAACATCTCAACTGCGTAAGGTGCATCCTGGGCCCCCCAAATCAACATGGCTTGATTTTTCCCAGGCTCAGTCACTGCTCCCCAGCTCTCATTTTCCCAGACCATATGCCTAAATGAGAATCCAGGTAGCATGATAGCATGGTGATCAATGGATTTCTCATTGGAAGCAGGTGACTAATGCTCAAATCCTGTTTCTACTTCCTGCTAGCTATGGGACCTTTGGAAGAATTATTTAAACTATCCAAAATAATTTCTTCACCTATAAAATAGGCTATTTATTGTACCTGTACTGCAAGGTTGTTATGAGTGTTAAATGGGATAAATCAGAACTTCTGTAATAGAGACTGGCACTGCTCCTCATCATTCACACCTCCATCCAACCACTCCACAAAGCCGGTTGATTCTACCCCTTGACTGTCTCCTCAATCCATCCTATTCTCTGTTTTCACCTTCCACCCCTTAATCTCAGACTTCCATCATCTCTTATCTGGAGTATTTTCTCAGCTCCATGTGGGTCACTTATCCCCCCCCTTCTTCCCCCACCCCCATCAATCCAGAACCCACAAAGCAGCTAGGTGGGAGAGAAACCGTGGATCCCTATCCCCCTTCATGGAAGCATCTCCCTCCTCTTGGTAAGGGGTAAAGAGTTCTTTGTACCATAACCACTTGTTCTTCTTCTGGCTTCTCTCCTTGCTCCACTCTTTTTGTTTTCAGTGGTCCTGCAGAACAAAATCATGTGACTCTCCAAATATACATGCTCACCTTCTCCTCTAGATCTTGTTCCCTAAGCTTTGGAACATTCCCAAATGCCTGGGTATCTTCCCTTTAGGCCCATCTCATGGTACTCACTCTACACCAGCCCTATTGGCTACCCCCGAGTCTTCAAGGATGCCATGTTCTTTCCTGTCACAGGTCCTATGGACATGCTTTTCACTCTAACTGGAAAATTCATCTACCTCTGCCTTTTTGATTCATTAATTTCTACCAATTAATTTCACACAATAAATGCCTTGAACTTATCAGCTCAAATACCCTTTGCACAGAGAAGTCCCCTCTGATGACCTTCTTAGATAGAAGTCCTCTTGGCAAACTCTACTTTCCTACATTAGCACTTACCATAACTGGAGATAATATGTTTGTGTAATTTTTTAGTTTAAAAATGTCTTAGATCAGATCCCCTGTGTTAAGATAAGGACTCAAGGACAAGTTTTTGATTTGGGGAATGATCCAGGAAGCACCAGAAGGAAGTAGGGAAGTGAGGCAGGGAAAGGAAGGAAACGGGTTCATGAATAGGCAGGTTATACTGTGGGTAGTTGGGATGGGTCCTGTAGGGGAATTCTGTGGGCTGTACCCCAGAGTTCTCCCACTTAAGGGGAATGAAGGCAAGTATTAATTACCTTATCCTCATCCCCAACCTTATCCTTAACTTATGCCCAACCACGGGTTGGGGGGCTGGTTCCAAACTGGCTGCATACGACAAGGATCCTGTTGAGACTAGAAAAACCCCTAAGGCAGGTCGCCACAGGTGTTCACGAGGAGAGGCCATTGGTGAATGAAGAGGGAACAGGGGTGCGGATTTGACAGTTTCAGCCTCAATATCCACCTCCCCACTGGACTCCGAGCTCTGCAGCCCCCTTCCTCACTAGTCAACTCTACTCATAGGAATACAACACGAATCACAGATGCATGTGTAACTTTAAATTTTTGAGGAGCAATGTTTAAAAAAAAAACACACAAGAGAAACAGGCACCATTAACTTTAACTCTATATTTTATTTAACCCATCTAGCCAAAGCGTTGCATTTCAATGTGTAATCATTGTTACACAATGTGTAAAAATTGTTAATGAGCTATTGTACCTTGTTTTGTGCTGTCCTTAAAAGAGGATGTTTATTTGACATTCATAGCACATCTCAGTTTGGACATACTGCATTTCTGTGAGTGTGATTTCTGCACTTATGAATTATTTTCATGTTTTTCAACATGAAATTTATTTTAATAAATTTTATAAATTTTAACATGAAATTTATTCTGGTACAATAATGTCAAATAACTATTAAGTGAACATTGGGTTAAACAAAACCTTTACTGGAATTCTGCAGTTTTTAAAGATAAAACACGTGTATTACGTTGCTGTTTTTATAGTTGTTAGTAAGCTTGGGAGAAGCGGTCAAGTTTTATCATCTATAGAATTTGTAATTTGAATGAGGGCACCTTTTTATAAAACATTCATATTGAATCATGGAAAACCCACACATTGCCTTCTTCCTAAACTTCAAAATCCCAAGCAGCATGGTAAAATTTCTGCTTTCACCACTTAAAATAGCATGTTTCAACACTGAAGGCACAACTCTGTTAAAGGGGGAGGGGTGGTAGAAACACAAAGACGGACGATTTTACTTCCCATAACCACGTGGGGCTGCCTACAATCAAGCCTGTGTATACTGAATTGTGCCCTTCCTGAGAGACTCACCTACTCTGAACACATGCACATTCTCCCCACAGCAAAGCAAGTGGAGAACTGAAGCATTTGCTTAGATATTCCTCACTTAATTCAGCTTAAATGACCAATATTTACTCAGATCTACACATGCAAGATAGATTCTCTTATTTTTCTCTGAATAATTGCCTCCAGTCTCATTTTCACCTTGAACAAGTGATACAGAAAGATATAGCTGTTGAAATCACTCTGTCCAGCTTTCTTCCATCAACTCCCAAAGAGAAAGGCTTTTGTGTTCCTCATAGCCTAGTTTATTTCCTCTCCACCATCTTGAACTTCGTAGGTACTCACCAAATGTTAATTGATGGCAAAGATACAGAGCAGCTTTTCCATTTATTTATGGAATGATTCTCTATTCAAAGAACATCTTTATATCCTTTCTCTTCTTCAATAAAAAAGTGAAACAGTGTTTCATCTTGCCAGTTCTGTTTTAACATCTGCAGAGAGCACAATGTGTGCCTGTTTTAAACAAATGTGTAGGCACGCCAGTTTTCTTGATATAGAAGCATAAGTGACAATAGAGAGAAATAGTTTTTAGAAGGAAATTTAACCTTAGGGCTTAATGTTAATAGAAATGGCAATTGTTGTTTTGTTGGAGAGAAAGAGCACTGTAATGCTATTATGCTAAGTTTATTTTTTTCATAATTTTCCCAGTTATGTTGCAGACACAAGCTTATGTGTGTACCTGAAAACCAGTGTAATTTACAGTCAATTCACCAATGTAGGTCACCTGGTAGAGTAACCATAAGCATCAGCATAAGTTGATTTGTAGTCTCAGTTGCACCATGAAGTCATGGGAAGACTTTAAGAAAGCAGCTTAGTTCCCATTTGTTTGTTTCCTAATCTGTATTTAAAAAAAAAAAAAGGCCACATTAATGTATTTCTTATTATTGTCATTCCTTAATGGTTATTGATTATATGCAGGAGGATGCTTTGTATCTCTGCGAGGCATTGCAACTTTCCCCAGGGAAGACTGTGCTAATGAATAGTGTTTGTAAAGTACTTGGAAATCCTTGGATTAAAAGCTAACCATATCAGGGTAAAAGTATTTGTATTAACACGCCATATGGGAGAACCATATGTTATCTATTAAGAGGGTGTGTGTGATATTGAAAATAGCTCTCTAGTGCATTGCTTTGTGCTATTTTTATAACAAGTTATGTCATGGCAAGTTTTGGTATGCTAGGATCATACCTTCATTGTGGAAATGCTACAAAATTCAATCATTCAGCAGGTATTCGTTGAGTTTCTTATTGAACGCTTGGCCTTCTACTTACCATCATACAAAATATATGGAGGGGACAGTTGCATGCTACAGTCTTATATGTTCCTCTCATTGAATTTGTGTGACACTTGGTTCTCCCTTAACAGACATATCTGCTTTAAAAGTAACAGGTTCAATTATTTCCTCTTCCTTCTACATGGACAAGTATGCTGTTTGAGTACATTCTTAGGGAAAAAAAAAAAAAGGACTGTGGCACCTGGGTTGCTCAGTCGGTTAAGCATCTGACTCTTGATTTCAGCTCTGGTCACGATCTCATGTGTTGTGGGGGGATCGAACCCCACATCAGGTTCCACACTCAGTGGGGAGTCTACTTCTCTCCTCCCTCTCTCTCTGCCCCTCTGCACATGATCTCTCTCTCTTCCTTTAAAATAAATAAATAAATCTTAGGAAAGAAGGAAGGAAGGGAGGGAGGGGAGGGGAGGGAGGAAGGAAGAAAGAAGAAGAAGTTGATTGTCTTCTCTGTCCTATAACTGAAGACCAACTGTGGCTCTTGCACAGTCTCTGTGAATGACATATGGTTATGATAGTATTTGTTTCAAGTAGAATTGGTACTGGCAGGCAGGAAAGCAAGCATTTCCCCAAATGGGCTATGTGTGCCCCTCCACCTTCCCAGGAGGTGCTTAGTTTTTAGCCTGGATAACTGAATTGTAACAAGGGTTCCTTCCCTAAGTGACCCTTCCAGATAGCAATAGAGGTATTGTTAACAAGAACCTGGGTTCTGTATCTGGGGCACCTTCCTGGAAAAATGCCGCCCTACATGATATATGAACCTCAAGTTTCAAGGGACCTAATGATCTTGCAAGAGGAGTTAATTTCCCCCCCTTTTTTCCTGGTTAGTTTGTAACTAGTTCTGGAAGCCCAGGTCAGGAAGGAGCATATTTCACTGATCCACAAATATTTATTGAGCACCTATCAGGTGTTCCTTCTAGATGTTTAGGAGGTCTCAGGCAATGAAGGAAACAAACATCCTTTCCTTGGTGGAGCTTACATTCAAGTGGGGGAGATAAACAGAAAATGAATAGAATACTTACCTTCACTGTATCTTAGAAAATGATGGATCCACATAAGGAAGATGAAGGGTATAGGGGTGGGGAAATATTGTAATTTTAAGTAGAGTGTTCAGCATAGACCTCATGGAAAAGGAGACATTTTGAACCAAGAGTTGGAGGACTTGGAAGCACCTCAGGCAGAGGGGAAAGGCAGTAGAAAGACCAGAGGGGAAGAGACCAGCCAGTAAGGCTGGAGCAGAGTGCATGGGAGGCTTCTAGAAAAATTTCAGGGCAGGAAAACCATAGTGAAATCCACCACACAGAGCCTTGCTGCCTTTGAGCAATATCTGAGCAGGGGAAGGATATGATCTGA
Source organism: Neogale vison (assembly GCF_020171115.1). Taxonomy (NCBI): domain Eukaryota; kingdom Metazoa; phylum Chordata; class Mammalia; order Carnivora; family Mustelidae; genus Neogale; species Neogale vison. The sequence continues at coordinate 41,089,046 of NC_058098.1, forward strand.
CTTACAGTGGAAAACAACCTGGCCTCTAGGTTGAGAGCAAATCTGGATGACAAGAGTTGAAGCCACTGTCACCACCCAGGGAAGAGAGGGGAAAGGAGGCTGGACCTGGGCGGCGGTGAGAGCAGATGAACTCTAGTTACTTGTGCTCTCTCCCCGTCACCATACTGAATTTTTAGGAACCTTTGTTTGTGATCAAAGACACTTGACATTTCAAAACATAAGGGACTCTTAATCTCACGAAACAAACTGTGGGTTGCTGGGGGGAGGGGGGTTGGGAGAAGGAGGGTAGGGTTATGGACATTGGGGAGGGTATGTGCTTTGGGGTAAATTGGAAGGGGAGATGAACCATGAGAGATATGGACTCTGAAAAACAATCTGAGGGGTTTGAAGTGGTGGGGGGGGTGGGAGGTTGGGGTACAGGTGGTGGGTATTATAGAGGGCACAGCTTGCATGGAGCACTGGGTGTGGTGAAAAAATAATGAATACTGTTTTTCTGAAAATAAATAAATTGGAAAAAAAAAAATTCACAATTTAATGAGCTTCAAGCAGAGGCTCAGATAGATAACATACCTTTTCTACACCCAAAACTGAAATCCAGTTCAAGCAAAATAATAAATAATAATTACTGCTTAGGGGAAAATGAAGTTTCTTTTTTAATTCTTTGACAAGCATTTATGGAACCCACAATGAACTTGGGCACTGTGCTGGGTGCTGAGGATACCACAGCAAGGGTAAGGGCCTCCCTCTCAAGGAGGACTTAAACGCCACCACCAAGAGTCTGAAGAGGTCACAGGAATCTGCAAGGGAAAGAGAACTCAGGCTTTGGCATGATCTGGACCTGAGTTTAAGACTCAGCTCTGCCACTGTTCACAGGACTTCAGGAAAGTTACTCGGCCTCCCACAATCATGATTTCTTCATCTGTAAAAATGTAGATAAAAGTCTAATATAGTAAGACTCGTGGGGGATTCATAGTAATAGGTGTGAGGTGCCTAAAAGTCTGAAGTGCCTGGTACCAAGGAGACACTCAGAGCAGCAGCTACCCATCATGTTAGGTGGTGAGGACTCACCTGGACATCTCTTTTTATCTGCACTGAAAGATGCATGTGAAGCTTTTCATTAGAACAACAAGGCAGCCAACTTGGGAACGTAACTTTCCTTACACCCATCTGTTGACATTGACTAACTGGCTGGTGACACCTCCAGAACAAAGCTTTAGTGTTTGAAACTAAGCATGCCTCCCCTTCCTTCTTTCTTCTCTTTCTTTCTTTCCTTCTTCTTTTCTTTCTTCCTTTCTTTCCTTCTTTCACCCTTCCTCCCTTCCTTCTTTCCTTCCTATCTTTCTTCCCTTGCTTTCTAAAGCCATTAAGTAGGGCTGAGAAAGTAGGCACTCACACCAAAGGGGGTTTGGGGTGAGGTGGCAAACACCCAGCACAGAACTTAGGCAAGGTCAGGAAGGCATCTTGATTCTTAGGTTGAAGGAGATGGAACACATGTTACAACGAAATGTAGTGTGTGTAGAAAATTGGCAAAACTTGAATGTGGTCTGTGGCTTAGAGAGCAGGGGTGTCATCAGGCTAATCTCCTGATCTTGACGGTTGCACTGTTGTCATGGAGGAGAATGTCCTTGTTGGTACAAAATATATACTAAAGTACTCAGGGCTCCGGGAGGGGATTATGTCTGCAACTCACTCTCAGTAGGTTCAGAAAAGAAAGGAAAAGAAAACTCTTTGTACCATTCTTGTAACTTTCTATTGTTTAAAATTATTCCAAAATGAAAATATCTTTAGCATTAAAAAAAATAGTTTATAGTATTGTGCTTACCTCGCTTAAATGTCAGGTAAGCTCAATTCTTTTTTTTTTTTTTAATGAACATATAATGTATTATTTCAGGGGTACAGGTCTGTGATTCATCAGTCTTACACAAGTCACAGCACTTGTGTGACTTGTCATAGCACATACCTTCCCCAGTGTCCATCCCCCAGCCACCCTATCCCTACCACACCCCTCCCCCACCCCAGCAGCCCTTAGTTTGTTTCTTGAGATTAAGAGTCTCTTACTGTTTGTCTCCCTCTCTGGTTTCATCTTGTTTCATTTTTCCCTGCCTCCCCTATGCTCCTCTATCTTGTTTCTCTAATTCCTCATATCAGTAAGATCATATGATAATTGTCTTTCTCTGATGGACTTCTTTTGCTCAGCATAACACCCTCTAGTTCCATCCATGTCATTGCAAATGGCCCAATTTCATTCCTTTTGATGGCTGCATGGTAGTCCATTGTATATAAATACCACATCTTCTTTATCCATTCATCTGTTGATGGGCATCTAGGTTCTTTCCATAGTTTGGCTATTGTGGACATTGCTGCTATAAACATTGGGGTGCACGTGGCCCTTTGGATCCCTACATTTGTATCTTTAGGGTAAATATCCAGTAGTGCAATTGCTGGGTCATAGGGTAGCTCTATTTTCAACTTTTTGAGGAATCTCCATACTGTTTTCTAGAGTGACTGCACCAGCTCAGGCAAGCTCAATTCTTAACATTCTTAGTGTTCTATGTGAATCTGCATGACAATATAGTTTAACTCCTTAGCTATTATTATATTAAGTATCATTCTTTCCACATATTTGCTCTCCCATAATTTATCTTACCCAGACAAATATTAGTTATGTTTCCAAGAAGGGAATAATAGGCTGTGGTGTCAGCTGATTCTCAAAACCCTGCTGCCACCACTTGCTAAATGAAGGATCTTAGGCAAATTACTTAATATCTCTGTATCTCAATTTTTTTTATCTGTGAAATGTGGATAATAATAATACCAGGGGTGCCTGGGTGGCTCGGTTGGTTAAGCATCTGCCTTCAGCTCAGGTCATGATCCCAGGGTCTAGGATTGAGCCCTGCATTGGGCTGCCTGCTCAGTGTTCTGTCTCTGCCCCTCCCCCTGCTCATGTTCTGTCTCTCAAATAAATAAATAAAATCTTTAAAAAGTAATAATAATAATACCATGCTTACTGGGTTGCTGTGAGAATTAAATTTTATGGTCTATGCAAAGTACTTAGACACTGAGCAGAACATAGCCAGTATTCAATAAATATTAGCAATATTAACCAGTATTACGCTGCTACTCACATTGCTCTATTACATAAGACATAAGTATAATTGATGGAAGTGCCTATTTTTGAGATCATTCCTCTCTTATATAAGCTAACATTATTTTTTATGTGTGTATATTCTAGAGAGTTTGGGAACATGGTGAGATGGAAATGTTAGCTGGGTGGCAAAATTTAAAATTAAAGACTGATTTCTTTATAAACAAAAGAGGATTGACTTAAAAAAAAAGTTGAGCCTTCCTGATTTGAGAAAAATAAATATACCACTTGTATTAATCAGCTGTTGTCATGATAATACTGTATAACAAATGACCCCCAAATAGAGTCCCTTACAACACAATTATTTATTCTCATGCTCACAGATTTGCAAGTTGACTACCATTCAGATGATGTAGGCTGGGCTCTGCTGGACAGTTCTGTTTCAAGCTGTGACTTGCCTGGGCTTGGCTCCCAGTCATACCTTGGGTTTGATCTGCTCCACATATCTCTCATCCTCTTTAAACCAGCAGCTATAGGGCCATCTTCTTGTCATGACAAATGTCAGGAACACAGGTGTCAAGTCCAACTATGCAACACAGTTAAGCCTTTTGTTCACATTGTGTGCACTAATATTTCACTTGCTAAATGAGGTAACTTGATCAAACCCATTAGTGGGTTGGGATGTATTCTCTGCCTACGGCGGGAGAACACTAACTGTCCAGTCCATTACAGGGGACTGAAGAATCAGGACCAATGATCTAATCTGCAAACCACTGTATTTCAGTGGTATATGCTCTGTCTGTGCCTGGAAATGTCGGCACCTCTGTAAGAAAGATTATTAGTTCATGAACAGGCAACACACATCAGGTTGTTTCTCCAGTAGCAGGGATGGATTTGCTTGGATTTATTTCCCCTTTTTCTTCCCATGCACAGTTCACAAAAAGAACAACACATATCAGGATAGTAATCTGTGGCCATGACATTGGGAGTTTGCCCTTGTGCATCTCTCTCATGCAGAAATAAACATGGATTACAGTCTTGTCATCATCCAACAAATAATGCATTCCTACTGCGTCCGTGAATTCAGTTCACAGCAGGAGTCTCTTATTTTATTTGTATAAAATTGCTGAAATATCCTTGCATGTAGTACATGCTCAATAAATATGGGTTGAAAGAGTGAAGAATGAATAGTGAATAGTGAAAAACAAAAATTATGCAACAACTAAAATGCTCACAGATTACCATGATTTTTGGCTTGAGAAAATAGCATGTGATGTGAATCGCACCGTGAATGCTATGGGAATTTATTCTCTGAAATAAATATGTGATCTTAAATGCGTACTAACTACAAGAATTTAGCTTCTGCATGACATTTTTTAAGCTAACAGAATTGCCTGTCACTTCCCTATATTTCTTCACATTTATTGTAAGCCTTTTAAATCCCTTCTAAAAACCACAAGTTTATATTCGCCACTCTACTTAACTTTTTATTGTTTATGAGCTTCCTGTGAAGATAGCTAGACAGACAAGGCTGATGAAAAGGAAAGCTTGTCCTTATCAAATAAAAACTTACCGGTAACTGTGTAAAGGGATTTTTCCCCCTACCAGTGGAAGACCCCTGTTTCAGTAAGAACCCACTCATTTGAGGCATTTTAAATGGATGGAAAGTTATAAGCCAGCCAAAGTGTCCTTCTGAAAGAGTGAAAGGAATGTTAAATCTAATTGCGGGAGAGCGCTTGCTTAGAAAGCGAGACTTCTACGCTGGCTCCCCCTGCTGGCTCTGAGGGTGAACTGTCTAGAGACGGATGAAAGCAAGGTACCTTGTCCTCCGAGGCCACGTTACTCAAATGGCAAATCCAGCATTCTTCTAGAATGCACTTACTCGGTAATAAACATGCCATTTCTTGAGTTTTCTTTGTAGGGCAGAAATACTGAAACTGGATCCTGCAGTCAAGGCTCAAAGTGGGAACCAAGAGCATGTCCCTCGGGTGGGTGTGTTAGGGAGTGGGACGGCACGCAAATGCAGAGCGGTAAAAACCCAGTCGGGGTACCTTAGGAAAACAGACTGGTTTTTATTGTTATAAAGCCGGCCTCAGGGGTCTGAATGGAAATGTCCCGCTCATGCATTTTGAACTGCTAGAACCAACTCCTCACCTTCCTCTCACTGAATATGTGTTTCTCTTTGCCCTCTTATCTTCCTCTGGCGCAAGAAGGCTTTTTACTCTCAAGGAAACTCGGTAACCAGACTCATTTTGAAGGCAGCCTGTCACTGCGGACTGAAAACCTATTGTGAAATCTCTGTTAAAAAGACTGTCCACTGGGAGAGACTGAAAAGCTGGCAGATTTCTCCTGGTTGATTCTGACTCCATTTGGTGGGAGGAAGGGGGAATATACTGACCCACGGATTTAACACGTGCTGCAGCACCCACTTAGCCTTGTTAAGTGAGCAAGAGCAGCAAGGATGGCTGTTTCCCTCCTAGAGCAAAATCCAATGCCCTCATCTGCTTGGAGAACTAAAACAGAGCAAATGTCAGACCATTAAGCGGTACTGTAAATATGCCATTTAGAACATTGGGTCTAGGTACCTATAGAGCTGCCTCGGGTTCTCCTGTTCAAAGTTAGCCTGTATCCCTCTAGACAGATAGCACAGGTGTTGGGCAGAGGGAATTGTATACATAATTATGTTTTCATTGGTAGTATTTTTTCCATATTTCAGAATGCCACTCTCATTCATTCATTCATTCACTCACTCATTTATCTATGTCACTGTATTATAAACTTTTTTCTTTCATTCCAGTCAATTCCAAATGTTTTCCCATCTGCAACTCTCTTTGATCAGTTCTTTTTCAGAGCAACTTGGTGAAATGTTTTCCCATTGCTTTTGAGGCTCTTGTTTGAGCATTCCTGTTTGAGTCCTCCTCTAGGGAAGATTCCCCTCCTCTGGATTAAGAGCTGGTAGTAGGAATGGATGCTGGGTCAAGGCAAGCAAGCAAAACAAGGTTAAGTGATCTGAGCCTGGTGATGGGTCAGACTCTGAAAAGGGCTCAGCTGGGTGATTCTTCAGCTCTTGGTAGTGCTGGTGAGGTCATGGTTTGCCTGCATGCAGCAGGCAGCTGGGCTAAGTTGAAAGGTATGGAAGGATTTTCCCATGTGTCTGGCCCCTCAGTGCTTTGCCACATGGCACTACTCTCTTTCCATGTGCCTCTCTCTTAGGGGGCTAGTCTGAGCATCTCTGCAACATGGTGACTGGCTTCCCAGAGGGAGAAAGTCAAAGCTTCTAGTCCTCTGAGGCCTTGGTTTGGGGATCCCAGACATCATTTCCATATTTCACTGATCTAGTCACAGAATCAGTCCAGATTCAAGAAGAGGAGAGAAAATTCCATTTCTTGAGAGACAAAGATCAATGGCCATCTTTAACCCATAGTAATATATGCTACTCACTTCTGCTTCTCTGCTTTCTGTACTCAACATGCTTTATGTTCTGTTCCGGTGTCTTTATATAAATTTTTCTTTTTAAAAAATTTTCCAAATAAGAAGAGATTTGGAAACTCTCCCAGCAATGAGGTAGAAAATCATGCCTTTATTTGCCTTTGAAAAGTTTATTTTTTTTACCCATAAATCCACCGGTATATATTACACATTTTAAGCCAAAAGAAAATGTTAACCAGTTTCTAGCACACAGCCATCACCAAACCTGCCCAGTGATTTGTTTTTCAAGGAGTTATGTACTATGGTGTACCCTTGACCAATGTAGTCTTTTCAAGACAAAGTATCTCATAGCATAGATGTGTACATTAGCTAAAAGATATTGTTGCAACATATATCAAACAGGAAAAGGAGTCATAGAAGCTTAATCAAGCAAATCTCCTTGCACAGTGTATATCGCTTCCGTCAAGGGAGAAACACAGATTCGAATTAAGATCAGTACTACATTTTGGGAAATGCTGTGCAAGGAGAGAACTCTTGTAGGAGTGCTGAGTGAATTTGGTTTACTATAGTAGAACATTTCATCAAACAAATCAGGTAAGAAGGGAACCTATTTATGTAGGTAATTTTTCTGTTTCAGGCCTCTGATTCATCTCTCTGTCTTGCTTTGGGAGTCAGGCTACATTGGTTACAATTAATTTCAGTGCTGCCTATTAGCCATAAAGAGATATTTCATAAATTGACTTGATGTATTTTTTTCTTCCCCCTCTGTGATTTTCTTGCAAGATGAGAATGGTCCAGAGGAAAAACAAAATACAGAAGAAACAGAAGAGCAGAGCCAAGAAGCAGGTGGGCTCAGATTTTATTTTATTTACTTATTTATTTATTAATTTATTTATTTTTTGAGGAGTCTCCTAGGCCTTATCCACAGAGATGAACAGTAACTTCACTCAGATGTTGTTTTCTAGACATGCTTATACCTTTTCACCAGGTTAATTGCCATGTTCGTGTAGGTGTCCCTCAAGAAGCCACCAGTTCCACTGACTATAGGTGACAGTGCTTCCGGTCAGAAGAGTGCATTCTCATTCCCCATTCACCAATTCCATTCTTCTTCTGTGTAACAATACTTGGCTTAGAAATGCTCTAAGAGCAACAGGCAAAGTTTGGAGCAAGAGCAGTGCTACCTCAGAACTTGGCTACCTCAAAATTAGCAGATTTAGTTTGGGGAGAAAAAATAAAATACAAAGTGTTCAAAGGAAACAAATAAGAGGCTTTCCCTCCATGAGGAGTAGGATGTTCTTTACTGCTTTGCATTATACTTTGAAGAGCCGTGTTTCTGGTTATTTCTTTAGGGGTGGTAGGACACAGTGTCATGGAGCCCGATTACCTCACAACCAGACCTAGCATGAGATCCAAAGCCTTCCTGACATCTCCTCTTCCCTAAGAACAGATGTGTCCATTGGATGTTTATAGATTCTCTATTGTAGATTCTGAATGGAATATCTTTAAGTGAAGTAGCTCTTAAGGCAGAAGAAGTGGTCACCACCTTTAGCTTCTCGTCTCTTTTTATCCATCTCTGTCCTCAGTCACGCTCTCGTTTAAAAGACTGATAGGCACAGTTATGCTGTTATCAACACCACCCAAATCAAAATACCCATCTTTTCTTTAGTCTCCACGTCCTCCTGAGCCCCATTGGGGGGGGGGGCGTTTTTGAAAGAGTGAGCACCGTCTGATGTGTGCCAGGCACATCCCAGGCCATATGCTCAATTCTTGGAAATCAACCAGGTAGCATGATAAGTTTTTCACTGAAAACTTCCTACATTAACCTTGGAAGTTTTGCTAGAGAACTGGAATCTTTTATTATTAACCTGGAAGATGGAATTGAAGAAGGCCAATCAGAGAAAGCACTGAAGCAAAGCAGCAAGGACCTTGTGTAGCTGCCGCTGGGTCAGTGGGCTCCCTTGGCCGAAACATAGTCCTTGCAATGAATTGAATTTCTGATCCAGCAGACTGTTGATATCCGCCACTCCCCACCCCAGCTCCCGACCCACACATCATTATACACCGCGGAAGATGAGTTTTGTGTGAGAAGCTGTCACTGTTTTCACTGTTGGCCGCTGACAAGTGTTAGTCAACTAACTGCTGACAGCTGAGGCCATTCTCTGACTGGTGAGATTTCACAGGTTTTATTCATTCACTGTTCTGTCCCCAACTATCTTTATCAGCATAGATTTTCCCCACCCTTGTTCACACACACACACACACACACACACACACACACGTGCCCGCATTTGCCTGTGGTTTGTTTATTCATCCCTTTTTAGCTTGTCTGTTGAGAACAGGCAGTTTCTTTTTGGATTTGGGATCACCTGTCAGCAGAGAGTGGTGGGGCTTTGGTCTTCTTCTCTACCCCTTGGATCGATAGCATTATCATCACAGTATGTTTATGTCTCAAGGTAAAGAATAGTCCTAATGGCACCCCTGAGGGGCTCCTCTGGTCTTCCAAGTGAGCCTGCTGGTTGGCCCAAATCATGGCAGAATTCATCTCTGATCTTAGCTGTTGTCAGTATCCATGGTTATGTCTGCTCTGGCTCATTTCCTAGCCTTCCTAATCCAAGTGCAAAAAGATCAAAGATGAGGTCCTGGTCAATAAAGCCCTTCTGATCTATTGCTCTTCTTCCAAAATAACAAAAATGATAAAACCTCCTTTACAATTAATATGATTTCCAATTTCAATTTTGATTATATAACTGTGGGCCTCTTCCACAACATGAAAAACACAATCTCAAACCAGCACAGTTTGACTGCTGTCACAATTCAATCAAATTGAAGTTGTAGATAATATTCCTCAAATAGTCTTATTATTATTATTATTATTATTATTATGTTCAATTAGCCAGCATATAGTACATTATTAGTTTCAAGTAGTCATTTAACGAATACATACCAAGGTCTATTTGACTCGGGCGCTGTTCTGGGCACTGGGATACATCGACAAACCATAAATACAATAACCCTGCCTCCTTGAAGCTTATATTATGGTGAAGTTGGCAGTGGGAGGGGGGTGAATCTCAGAAATAAACAGGTGAACCTCAGAAATAAACACTAAACAAAAACACACAAGATGGTGATAAAAGCCTTGTGGAGAAATGGAGTAGATAGAAGAAATGAGGGGAAGACAACTTTCCATCAGCTGGATTTGGGAAGGACTCCCTGAGGAAGAGATGTTAAATAAAATCTCAATGAGGATCTCCTCATTGGTGGAAGAGCATTCTAGATGGAGGACCATCCAATGCCATTCTAGATGGCATTGGACCAATGCCAATGCCTCAAGACCAATTTTAGCATGTTGGAGAAAGAAGGTTGGAGTGGCTAGAGCATGGTGTGTTAGGGGGAACATGGTGTAAGATTTGGTTAAAAAAATTTCATAGGAACAGGTAATGTCTGACTATTGAAGATTTGATATTATTAGAACTACAAAGAAACCAGTGGAAGTTTTGAAGTTTTAACAAGCTCACTTTACCTGTGAGTAAAAGTGGGTCACCAGTTAGAAGGCTATAGCAGGAAGACATGATGGCAGTTTCTGGAAACGGAGACAAAATGGACTGATGTGTCATATTCCAGACATAAAGATAAGAGGATGTGTTGATGGATTCAGATGAGGGGTAAGGGGGAAAGAGGAATCCAGGATAATTCTCAGATTTTTAGCATCAGGAACTTTGTGGATGATGGTGCCACTTGCTAATATTAGGAAGACGGGCTGTGAGGCATAGATTTTGTTGAGAAAGTTAGTAGTTCAGGATTTTTCCAGAGTAAAAAGGACTTTTTTCCAGAGTAAAAGAAGACACTTAGCCATATGGGATGTCAAGAAGCTAGCTAGTTAGATAGATTAGATGATGATTCTAGAGAGATGTTGACCGAGATACAGATTTGAGATTCACGTGGCATATAAACGAGATTTAAAATCATGGTTCTGAAAAAAAAATTTTTTTTAAATAAGATAAAATCAGGGTTCTGGGTGAGATTCACTACAAAGAGCATGTAAATAAAGACAACAGTGGGCTTGGGACACCAAGACTTCCGGATAGGTGGCAACAGAATAGAGAAAGAAAGTGTTTCACAAAGAAGAGTTAAGACTGTGAAATTCTACTGAGAAATTAAGTAAGGTGAGAAAGTGAAATGATCACTGGATTTCACAAAGGGAAGTCATTGGCATCTTTTCTCAGAAAATCCTCAGATGGGTACTGGAGCCAGTGGAGTGGGTTATGAGGAGACTATGAAGTGAGAAAGTACAGAACAATAACACAGACGGCTCTTTTAAGGAGTTGTACTGTGAAAGGAAGGGCAAATGGGAAGATGTAACACCAAGGGAAAGTTAATAGTCTTTTGTTTGTTTTTTTCTTTTTATAGGCAATTGTCACCTACCAAAAGAAAGTGATTTATCCTCTCCAATTATTCCTCTACTAAAAATTTTATTCTCTCTTCCAATAGAGACACGACCTGCAAGTTATAGTCCTATGCATTAAGAAGGAAAGAGCTGCTAGAAAAATGCAATTTGTCTTCAAATATTAATTGTCATGGGTGTGTGAATTCTCCTGAGTTCCATAAGCTTGTTACTACATGAAGAATGTATATTCCTTTTCAATTCCTTCTTCAATTGTGAAATATTGACCATTCCAAGTGACTTTGAAAATCTATATATAAATTTATTATTTTAATGTTAGTAAGTTAATTATCTATTATCCTGGAATATGAGTGGAGTCACCATATCACATACTTACGATACTGAGGGGAAAGATCAACTCTGATGAGGTTCATTAGAGTTGTGAGGGGGACAAGGACCTCCAAGTTCCTTAGCCCCCACTGTATGCTTGGGTGATGTGAAATCTCCAAACGGCTTTTGGTGCTTTCCTGCAAATGATCCCCTTCTCTTGGGCCTCTGCTCTGACAGCCATCAGCCATGCTCCATGCAGTTTGACAGCCTGACATAACAGAGCAGAAATGCTGTGCTAAGAAAAACCAAACTTTAAACACACACACATAAAAGCACTTTGTGGAGACTTGCAAGGATATGCTTTCACAATCTTTCACTAAAAGAAATGTACCCTTCTTTTAGAGGTGGGGAAAAAGCAAAATGCCAAAGCATAATAAGACCAGTGAAGAGTATTCCTCACCAAAAAAGTTTGTTGTCATTGGGCTCTGGTTTAATGGAAGATTCCTGTCCGTTGGTTACAAAAGAGAGTCACAAGTCCTAGACCCTTCGAAGGGCACTCAGTGTATTAGAGATTAAACAGGTTCACACTTCCAGGGGAGATGGGCATGCCACAGCCAGGGAAACTCCATCTTTTTTTTTTTTTCCCAATTTATTTATTTTCAGAAAAACAGTATTCATTATTTTTTCACCACACCCAGTGCTCCATGCAAGCTGTGCCCTCTATAATACCCACCACCTGGTACCCCAACCTCCCACCCCCCGGCCACTTCAAACCCCTCAGATTGTTTTTCAGAGTCCATAGTCTCTCATGATTCATCTCCCCTTCCAATTTACCCAAAAGCACATACCCTCCCCAATGTCCATAACCCTACCCCCCTTCTCCCAACCCCCCTCCCCCCAGCAACCCACAGTTTGTTTCGTGAGATTAAGAGTCACTTATGGTTTGTCTCCCTCCCTATCCCATCTTGTTTCATGGATTCTTCTCCTACCCACTTAAGCCCCCATGTTGCATCACCACTCCCTCATATCAGGGAGATCATATGATATTTGTCTTTTTCCGCTTGACTTATTTCGCTAAGCATGATACGCTCTAGTTCCATCCATATTGTCGCAAATGGCAAGATTTCGTTTCTTTTGATGGCTGCATAGTATTCCATTGTGTATATATACCACATCTTCTTGATCCATTCATCTGTTGATGGACATCTAGGTTCTTTCCATAGTTTGGCTATTGTGGACATTGCTGCTATAAACATTCGGGTGCACGTGCCCCTTTGGATCACTACATTTGTATCTTTAGGGTAAATTCCCAGTAGTGCAATTGCTGGGTCATAGGGCAGTTCTATTTTCAACATTTTGAGGAACCTCCATGCTGTTTTCCAGAGTGGTTGCACCAGCTTGCATTCCCACCAACAGTGTAGGAGGGTTCCCCTTTCTCCGCATCCTCGCCAGCATCTGTCATTTCCTGACTTGTTGATTTTAGCCATTCTGACTGGTGTGAGCTGATATCTCAGGGAAACTCCATCTTGACAATATTAACTCTGAGGCCATGTTTCTCTTTCTGCTGTACAGATGGCGTCAGTGCTGCAACTGGGCCCAGCCCTGCTTCAGAAGAGGCTGCTGAAGTGTGTAAAGACGAAGGTATGAGACCACTTACTACATCGAAAACTCAAAAACTCATGAAAGACCATTTGGATTATGTTTTTGTGGGGAAATGAAGCAGTGAGCAATCTATCTAATTCTCTTCAAGCACCTCTATTTCCAACACAATCAAATATCCTGGCCACTCTGTTTTATTCCGTCTCTGCCCTTTCAGAATTTATATATACATTTACATTTGTTCCTCTGAAAAGTAACTCTTTATTAAGTAGGAAAAATAATCAAAGAAATTATGTTCAAGGAAGATTGCCTATTTGAAACACCAGAATTAGGTAGTTCTGCTGTTTACAGCTACTCATTAGGTATAAGTACAAAGGAGCGGCATTTGGAAACCACCTACTGGGGACTCCATTATCCAGACATGATAAGAGAGAAAATTTGTTGAAAGGATTCTATAGAAATAAATCTTTGGTGGGAGGATCATCCCTCATTTATGAACAGTTACTATGAGAAAATTTTGCACACCCAGGTATCCCCAAGGAGAAGAAAAAAGTAAAGGAAAATCTAAACTCTAGGGACAAATTTAAGGGAGAAATAGTGGGGACATTCATGTGCAGATGATAGAGTTGAAAAAATTATCTGAAGGAAAATGTAATAGCCCTTTCTTTTCTCTCACCCTGATTAACTGTCCCCAAACAAAAAGGTAATATTCTTTTATATCTGTCATTGGTAGCTATTAAAAACCCCTCTATAGACTAGATTGTTGTATTTATACAAATGGGCATCTGGTAAACCCATGTAATCTACTTGGAACTTTTAGATAAATATGCTGGATGCATTTGTTTTAGTTTGGAGTGATATGAAAATAGATCTATACTTGACATTGATACTTGCTATTCCTTGAACCACTATTTAGAAAATCAAAGTCATTTTACAATTTTAATACTCAGTTGTTTGCATAATTCCTTTCATTTTATGTTGTCTGGTATATGGGTTTTCCTAAATGAGGTGTCCTGTGTCATGAGAGTACTTGCTAACATTGTGAACTCTGGGTCTAGATGGTTGAAGCTTAAATCCTGTCTCTGCCGCTCAAAATCGATGTAACCTTTGACAAGTAACTAAAGGAATTAACAAGTAATGACAAGTAATTAACCTCTTTATACTTTTGTTTTCTCCTCTGTGGAGTGAAAACAACAATAGTATCTACCTTGAAAAAATACCACATACTTGTCAATTGCTCAAACTTTTCACCTGGCATGTGTACAGATTGGACTCTCCAAAGACAGACTCTGTGATGGAGGTTAGGAAACAAACATTTATTAGGGAGAGCTCTTGGAATCAACACCTGTGAAAGAGAAAGGGTCAAAGCAGAACTGGGTAGAGAGGGAAGTTGAGCTGAAAGGCATTATCAACAGAAGCCACAGCTAGTCTGAGGATAACATGACCCTTCTGAGATGTCTCATCTGGGGTGAAAGAGTCAGGTGAGTAAGACCTTCCATTGATAAGTCACCCGATATTGGTTACCTTGGGAAGGGGGCATGGCCTTACATGAGGCAGAGGTTTTCCATTGAGGTAATCTTGATTACCTGAGATGAATGAGGGCTGCCTGCACCTGAGAATAAATTCTTCATTTATTCTCCCATCCAAGTACTAACCAGGCCCGACCCTGCTTAGCTTCCGAGATCAGACGAGATCGGGCACGTTCAGGGTGGTATGGCTGTAGACTCTTCATTTATTCTCATTATTATTATGAAATGAGAATAAATTCTTCATTCCTGAAGGGGGAACTGTGTTGCCCAACGAGCATATACCACACTGTCATTTTCAGTGGTTCTTTTTTTGATCATTGCCACTTTTTAAATGAATCCCTTAATTCTCCCCTTCATATTACTCAGACATATGTTCTTACATCTCTGGTTCTAAAGCCATTTTTTATATCTAAAAATGTAATAACATAGATATCCACATAGGTTCTGATAAGAAACCCCGGGTCATCTTAGAGAGAGAAATAAACCTGAGTCAGTCACACTGGAAAGACAGAAAGTGGTGTTCATCTTAGGCAAATAATTTTGGATATTCTAGTCATTTAGCTTGTGATAAAAAATTTTAATGTCATGAAGTTGAATGGCAGAGTTTAGGAAACAGAGATCGTCTACTTTAAGTACTTCAAGCTGAGATTTTTTCCTGTTGAGCTGTTTGGTTTGGAGATATTACACCTTTGTAGAAACACTGTTTGTGATATTTCTTGATGCTTTTAGGATCTCACACCATTAATTGCTCATGCCAGGATCAATTTCTCAGAATACTTTTAGTTTTTTTTTTTTTTAACATGAAACTTTTAGTGGTGGTGAATCCAACAAGTTCTGTCACGTATCACAAATGCAATTCCCTAGGAAAATTAAATGTGAAGTTTTAGGGATTTTACTGAAATAAACTGTTAATATCCACTAACCTTTTGATCTTGGGGAAACATGTTTTCAAATCCACATTAACATGTAGTCCAGTTGCAATTAAAAATAGAACACAGAAGATAGGATTTTTGCCTCTTCCTTCTGAAATAGCATATACACGAGAACACTGTTTTTTTGATTGATTATCAGTCAGTACAAAACTCAGACCAAGTGTCTAATGCATGTGGAACTGGCATCTTGACTGACATATACATAGCTTGGAACAAAAAAGAAATGAATTTGCCATTGAAATCCTCCCAAGACGGAGATCAAGTTGAGATTAGAAGGCAGTCACATGTGTTGAAGATTCATTTCAAGCATTCGCCATTATTAGCTTTTATGCAGAAATATAGCTCTTCCTTGGTGACACTTGGGCTATTTGTGAGCTCTGCAGTTTTAAGATCGCTTATAAAAAATGCTTGTTACGGTCTCCAGTTTAAATGGCAGAATATTTTTGCTGACCAAAGGACCTGAAGGAGCCCTTGCTTTCTTGCCTTTGGTTCCAGACTTAGATCTTGACCCAGCATCTTCTTGGCTTTTAGAATCGCTGATATTATGGACTGACCTTGACTCTCCTTCTCTCTCTCTCCCTCCAAAATAATTCCCCCAAATTTGGAGACTCACCAATTATTCCTCACTTTGCTTGTTGATTGGCTGGGTTTACATTTGTAACTTTGGTTCGCCCAGGAAATTAGTGTCTTCTAAACTGCGAGGACTGAGAACAAGCCAACAAAAAATGAGCTGGCTGATGTCACATTGTTTGGGATAGGAGACTTTTAAAAAATTAAAATAGGTCCGTGAAAGTTGAATTTCAAGAGAAAGTGTCTTCTGGGGTGTCTTCCGTGCCAGTGATTTTGTTCAAATGTTCTAGACATATTTCCCACTGGGTACCGAGAATGGATGTTCATTGCCCATTTACCCCACATAACTGGGAACAATGCACGCTGCTAACAGAAGGAGGTACAACTGATTGGCTGTTGGATCAAGAGCTAGATTGTGCACTACAGACTGAAGGCACCTGTTCCCAATGACTCATTACAGACCTCGGGTGGGCAGGAGTCGAGTTGGGAGGCTGAAATGCGAGGAGGAGGAATGTTGATGAATAATTCATCCCCAGGGTGTGGGGATGCCAGGGATGCAGCAGCCAGGACTGAACTGAAATGCACTCCAAGGTAAAGCTGGCCTGAGAAAATATCTGTAGGTTCATAGGAGTTCTTAAGTTAGTTAAAAACAGACAGGTACTTCTCTCTCGAGGGAGTTCTTTCTCTACTGGTAAAAACATTCTGTTTATTTAATGGTAGTTTATATTTTAAATCCTTAAAAACAAACCTGAGATTACAAATGTTAAGGCTTGTAAACCAACAAATGAGGAGGCATTCCGATGAAGGGGAGGATAAACACAGGAGTAAACTTTATGCCAGGAATATCAAGTGCTCTGATTGAAACTGCTGCAAAGTTTTTATTATTATTATTATTATTATTATTATCACTATTATTTAAGATACAGTTATTCTTAATTCAAGGAGAACTCTCTGTTCTAGTTGTCTCAACCCTCTTAATAGCTCATTCTTACTCACGGCCAAGGCCAAGGTACTTTCCCAGAGGGGGAAGAAAAAAGTGCTGTTTCAACACATCCCAATCCTCCTGTCTTATTATTTAATCAGTACCTAATTTGAATTTGAAGGTCAACTAGACCAAATCATATGCTCATTAATATTAAAAGAAAAATCAATTAATACTCAGGTGCATGCACGCCCAAGCTTGTATTCCTTTGGAGCTCTGTAAGTCCTATCATGGATGTTTGGGTGTTTATGAAGTGCGATATCACCTGGCAAAGGATCTCTTAACCCTTAATCTGGTGGCAGACACCATCAAGGTCACAAAATGCTCGAACAGGAGTCAGCCCTGCAAGGAGAACAAAAGAGAAAGGATGAAGTTATATATGAGGAAGCAGAGTCAGGTGTGTGCCAGGGATGAGCATACATGTCCCCAGCCAGCGGTCCCTGGAAGCCTGGCCAAATGAGGTTGGTTCCCAATCCTTCTGGCCAAGTTATTCCTCCTATCTAAATCATTGCAGGGAAAGAAAACATTGTACCACCCATGAAATTCCTCTTGGGCTTCTGCAAGTCTAATTTTTTTCAGGCTTTTGTTCTATTCTTGGTGTTTGTCAGCCCCCTACTAAGGGTTCTCACATGGTGGGACAGAGCTGCCCCCTGTCTTGGATCTGCGTTGGTAGAGTTTCTGGATATACTGTAACACCTGAGTTATCACATGGATTTTAAGAGTCTGAAGTGTGGAATCAAAGTCATAGCCCTCTGGCAGATCAGTGAAGGGGAAAGAACTAAGATGTATGGAGTGTCTCTGGCACTCAATGTTTTACATTTATGTGCAATGTATTCTTCATTTCATGAAAGGGTAACCCAAGACTCATAAGCAAGAGGAAAATGTGTATCTGTGTAGCGGGGGAGAGGGAAACAGCTTTATTACTGTTTATTCCCAGCTGATATTGAAGTGGTATTTACATTTTGATAATCCCCTCCAAAGATAGCATTTTATTCTATTTTTAATATAACAACTATTTATTTTTTCTGCCTATAAGAACAATACATTTTTATTGTAAACTATTTGAAAATGCAGGGGAACATAAAAGGGAAAAGCCTATGACCATTTTTCCTTTAAGAAATAAATTATGAAAAAATATTCCTCATTCTGATTTTTTAGTTAACAGTGCACCATGAATATTTTCCCATGTCTTTAAATATTCCTCAAAGGCATGATTTTTATTGGAGGCGTAATATTTCATCATATGGTTGTCTGAGAATTTACACAGCCAGTATTCTAATGTTAGATTATTTTGTTATTTACAGTTTTCTCTCTATTATAAATAATAAGGAAATGCAGTGCATAGATTTTAAATAAATCTCTGTGTGTTTCTATGATCAGTTCCTTAGAATAAATTCCTCATTTTTTTTTAATTTACTTGGGAAAAGGTTAAAATATTTTTATTGCTTACATTTATTTTCTTATTTTAACAGTAATGGGTGTTTATTATGTGAAAAAAACAAGCAAAATAGAAATGAAAAATATCATCCATAATCTCAATCCTAGAAACAAACATGTATAATATGTGGATATATAAACTTCGTCTGTTTCTAGATTGCTATGGATAGATAGATGGATACATAGATAGATGATAGATAGATAGATAGATTTTTAGAGCACTATTTATTGATTTCAGAGAGAGAGAGAGAGAGAGCTAGCACAAGCAGGAGGAGAAGGGGAGGGAGTGAGAGAGAGAGATCCCAAGCTGACTCTGTGCCAAGCCCAATGCAGGGCTTGATCTCATAACCCTGAGATCATGACCTGAGTAGAAACCAAGAGCCAAATGCTCAACTGACTGAGCCACCCAGGTGCCTGAAACGGTCTTTTAAATACAACATAGATTGTGAAATTATTTCCATGTCTTTTGATAGTCTAACATAACTTAATTGTACATCCCAATGAATGAATAAGTTACTTACCCTTCTTCATTTGAGTCACTTCTTCATTTTCAGCTTTAAATTCTGTTCTGGTCAGGAATATCCTTTAACTTAGTAAATGTTCATGATCATTTTTGTTAAAAAAATGCAATATATGGAAATGCATGCAAATCTTTTTCTTTTCTACAATGAATAGAGTTTACTCCTCTTTTGATTCTTTAAGTAATTGTATATTCGTTGTAAAAAAAATTCAAATGACCAAAGACAGTATATGGAATAGAATTTTTAAAACATAAGCTATCACAGCACCCTGAGATTACTACCATTCACATTTGGAGGGCAGTCCATCCTTTCGTGTATCATTTTCTGCATATAGGCACCCATACAAAATTTTACTTAAGTTGATCATATAATGTGTGATTTTAATGCAACTTCCTCTTTTTTCTTGTTTGCTTACTTCCCACCTTCCAATAATTCAGTGAATAAAATGTACTGATTAAGTATATTTAATTATACTTAAGTATAATTAAGTATATATAATTATATTGTTTTATCCCAACTTCTGGAGTCCAGACTCCAGCTCTACCATGACCTGTCTGACTTTGGGCAAGTTCTTTGTTCTCTGCACCTCACTTCCCTCATTGGGAAACTAGGAATTATAATAACACATCCATCACAGAATACTGAACATTGAGTCAATCCATTTATACATGTCAGGAGAGCCTGATATACAGTGGGAGCTCAAAATTTTTATCCATGGTTAATATATATTTATAAACTTCTTTTATAAATATTGTATCACCTTCTACATACTTTTCTGAATCTGGTTTTGTTGTAGGCAGCAAAACTTTGTGGAAATCCCTCTGAGTCATTTTGTGTAGATCTAATTCATCCATCTTAAAGCTCCTGTGATATCCCATGGCTTGGAAGTACTATAATTTATTCAGCTATTCTTCTGTGATGAGGGAGCACTTTTTCCCCACTTTATTGCCATACAAACAATGCTATATAGATGTCATTGCCCATATATCCTTATAAGCAGTGCTTTTATTTGTATGGGAAAGATTCCAAGAGTGTGAGTTCTTCCTTTGAGGAGTATGTGTTTTTAATAGATACTGCCAAAATGCTTTCCCAAAAAGCTGTAACAATTGGTATTTCCATTGGCAATTGTGATTTTTGTTCTTTTCTAATATTTGCCAGTTCAGTTGGTGGAAAATAATATCTCATTACTTTCAAAAGGTCAGGATTATTATTCCAAATTTGCAGGTAACTGTGGCTTTAAAAGTTTAAGAAACGGTTCTAGTTACCCCAAAGGTAGAACCAGAATTTGGAAACAAAGTCTGCTTAAACCCAAAGCCCATGTTTTGTCCATGACACCATGCTTCTTCCCACATCATGCATTTGGAGCAAGAGGTATTCCTTGCCTGAGGGAGGTGGGATGCAGATAGGTCCAGAGTAATCATCAGCATGCGAAAGACCCAAACAAGGTGAGTAGGGCAGTGAGCTTGAGGCAATAGCAAGGGGAGTCTAGAGCCTACTTACTTGGTCCACATTGCAACCGGTCCTATGATGAAATGTGTTCATAGAACTCTCCCATCTACCCCACCAGATATAAAGTCCAAACTCCTTTGTATAATATTTATGATCTTACCATATAGTCTGGCTCTATATCTGCACATATCCCACTGTGTAACCCAACTCACATGTGTGCGGTTTCCCAAAGCCCACTGCTGTGCAAAGTTCTACCTTGGTTCTTTCACATCTGTTTTCTTTAAGATTCAAAGATTCATTTCCAGTATCTTATCTGTTCATGAGTCATTTACTCCATCATTCCCTTCCTCCCTTTCTCTCCTTCCTTCTTTCCATCAACAATTATCTGAGCAAATATTTTTATAACAAGAATTATATTGGATGATGCAGCGGAAAGACATGCACATTTTCCCCTTTCTTGATTTCTCCCCTCCTCGTTGCATTTCATTCCACGCAATAGTGAACTGTCCTTTCTAGTTTCTTGTCAATTTGTTTGTAAAACTTCAAAGCTTACTGTCACTTTGTATCAATATTAGTTATATACAGGGCTTCTCTAACTCACTAGAATGTCAATATCTGAAAACCAGGTAACCCAGTCTCATTCATTTGCATGCCCTGTTCCAAGCCCAACACAGTGACTTGTGCACAGTATATCCTCAACATTGGATATACACAGCCTATGGTAGAAAATGAGCCACTTATAACTGTCCTAATATCATGGCCATTTTGCCAAAATATTTATTACTTATTTATTATTATTACATTATTAATGGTCCTAATAGAGGGAATTCCCTTTCATAATTCTCCTCTTTCAGAAATGAATTTTCCCCAAAACGTCATGCTAGAAAAACACAAAGGTAAATTCAAAGCAGAGACTTCCCTGTTTTTTCACTTTCATTTGGACAGTTCTCCCCTATCAGGAAAGATCCAAACATTTTGTTCTCTCTATCAGAGAACAAAATAAATTCCTTCTAAATGGTAAATGTATATAGATCATTTGCTATGGTTAAAGCTCATTATTTATGCTTAATTT
Source organism: Neogale vison (assembly GCF_020171115.1). NCBI lineage: Eukaryota > Metazoa > Chordata > Mammalia > Carnivora > Mustelidae > Neogale > Neogale vison. The sequence continues at coordinate 41,110,362 of NC_058098.1, forward strand.
ATGATAAAGCTTTTCCAATAAGCTTTTCTAATGTTTTGATTAAATATGCTTTAAATTGGATTAAATGGGTGAAAGTAGGTAAAATCATTTATCTTCTTTTTAGTCTTAAAAGTGTATTTATCTAATGCAGTTTAAAATATTCTCAGGTGGCTATTGGAAGTCAAGTAGCAGTTGCCTTACAATTATATTTTCATATATATGATTTTTCTTTCAAATCAAGTGTGACTGTAATTATATATTGGTAACATTCAGTTTAGTTCTATGACATCTTGGGAAGCATTTCTAAAAATCTGATGAGTGAGACTTGGAAACAAAATCATCAGATTAGGATATAGGGATTATTTGAGTGGGGTTGCAACCCCTTTCCCCAACACACAATACTGGACCTAAATTTAAGTCCAAATAGGTCTAAGTTAGTATGAGCATCCCTGAGGTCCATTTTCAGATTCACAGCCCTAAAATTTTGTGTTCTTTGGTGCAAGTCATGCAGCCTTTATGAGCCTCAGTTTATTTTGGATTCACAATATCACTGCTGTGTGACTTTAGGTAATTTTTTAACGTTGTGCCTCAGTTCCTCCTCTGTAAAATGAAGATGATAATAGTATTATATCATAAGGTCCAAATATCAACATTGGAAGAAGTTAATTCCAGTCCTCCTGAATGACTTGGAGGCATTCAGGACTTTGGAGGAGGAAGTAATTGCAGATGTGGTAGAAATAGCAAAAGAACTAGAACCAGAAGTGGAGCCTGAAGATTTAGCTGAGTTGCTGTAATTTCATGAAAAGACTTGAATGGCTGAGGAGTCACTTCTCATGGATGAACAAAAAAAAGTGGTTTCCTGAAATGAAATCCACTCCTGGTGAAGACTTATGAAATGACAACAAAGAATTTAGAATATCACATAAATTTAGTTGATAAAGCATAGTAGGGGTAAGAAGACTGACTCCAGTTTTGAGAGAAGTTCAACTATGGGTAAGATGTGACATGTGACAGAGAAACAGTCTATGGAAGAGTCAATTCACATGGCAAATTTCACTGTTGTGCTAGTTTAAAAATTGTCACAGTGACCCCAGCCTTCAGCAACTACCAGCTTAGTCAGTCAGCAGACATCAACTTAGAGGCAAGACCCCCCATCAACAAAAAGATTCTGAGTTGCTGCAAATTCAGGTGATGTTTAACTTTTTTTTTTAACAATTAAGTATTTTTAATTAAGGTAAATACATTGTTTTTTTTAGACATAATGCTATTGCATACTTAATAAATGACAGTGTACTGTAAACATAACTTTTTATGCACTGGGAAATCAAAAACTTCGCTGAACTTGCTTTATTGCAATATTCACTTTATTGCAGTGGTCTGGAACTAAATCCACAATATCTCAAAGGTAGATGGAGCTCATAGAAACAAAGAACAGAACGGTGGTTGCCAGAGATGGGGGATGATGAGTGGGAAAAATGGATGAATTGTTTTTGTTTTTACTTTTTTTACCTTAAATAAATGGAATAAATTTATATTTACCAAAGATTAAAAAAAGTATTCAGATCACATTAGAGTACATCTCAAAGTACCTCAGAGAAAGTAACAAAATAAACTGAAAAAGAAGAGGAAGAAGATGAAGAAGACAACGAAGAGGAAGAGGAAGAGGAAGAAGAAGATGAAGAAGGAGGAGGAGGGGAAGGAAGAGGAGAAGGGGGGAGGGGAGGGAAAGGTGGGGGAGGAGGAGAAGAGGAGGAAGAAGGAGAAGAGGAGGAGGAAGAGGAAGAAGAAAAAAGCAAACAAAGGTCAGCTCCCTTCTTTTACACAATGATAACATATTTTCAGTGAGAGAAACTAATTTTTAGTTCTAGCATCATATGGAGAAAAGCAATATTTTCCAGTGGCCATGACTTCAAGAGAATTTTGTGCCTTTTTATACCCTAGTATAATACAATAGACACAATAAAAACTCAGAGGTTAGCAGTAAACACAGACTACTTCTGGGATCATTTATATCCTTACATGGACATGGTTAAGGAAAGAAAAAGTTTGGGAGTGATTTTTTTTAAAAAAAACACATATACATTACTATTTCAATTAAAAACTAAATGTTGGGGGCACCTGGGTGGCTCAGTGGTTAAAGCCTCTGCCTTCGGCTCAGGTCATGGTCCCAGGGTCCTGGGATTAAGCCCCGCATCAGGCTCTCTACTTCCCTTCCCTTCCTCTCTCTCTGCCTGCCTCTCTGCCTACTTGTGATCTCTGTCTGTCAAATAAATAAATAAAATCTTTAAAAAAAAAAAACAACAACTAAATGTTGTACTTTAAAGGAATTTGAAAGGATTTAAAATTAATTTTGAAGATACGTACTTTGGCTACTGGATGAATGTGACTACACTGAACAACAGAGATCCTGACAGTGGTTCATGTGCAAAGGGATGTGATCATATTCTAAGTGAGCAAAGACACTAGAGAAAGGTTATATTAAAGAATTGACTCCACTTTCACAAGGAGAATCATGGGGCTCTTGCTCAGACATTCCCATGTTTAAATTTTATAGTATTCATCAGGATGTTAATCAGTGTTCTTATAAAAAGACTTCTATAGCCAAAATGTTTGAAACTACAAGATTAGACAGAGTTGAGTAGTTTCTACAGATTTCTCTGTTTTCTCACTTGTCTCAACATGCTCACAGGCACTGAGAAGGTCTGGTGAAGTGGAAGCATATGGCATTTCCCACAATAATTCACCAAATCTCATTAAAAAATGTTTGCTTCTCACTCATTTATAGGTAGACTATTTTTAAATCCAACAAAACATAGTTTGGGAAACAAGTCCACATTCTATCCAAACGAGTTAAGGAACAAAAGTTTTGAATTCAACAAATCATACTCACTATTATAAGACAAAGTAAGCAACGATGGAATTACTTTTTAAAAAATGAGGTCTGAGTTTCTTAAATTTGTGGTAGTACAGTGTTACTGAGGAAACGTTCTTCCAAGTTTCAGAAAAGGATGTAGCCTATCATAGTTTTTGACAATAGATATTTTCATGAGCAGAAATATGTTGTCCTGCCTCATTCCTAATGATTCTTATTGTCATCTATTTCTTTCCACCATGGTTCCCGGGGGGTATATTTATTGCAAGAGACAGAGCGAGTCAGAGGGAAAGACAGAGAGTGTCTCAGAACTGCTGCATTCCTTAACAAAAAGAAAGTAATAACTGGCGAGCTAGTGGTAGAGACTGGAAGGTATTTTAATCAAGTACAAAGGCAAGGTTTCCTAACAAGCATCGTTGGCATTTACTGAAAAGTTTGTCTTTTTATTTCATTTGGAAATTTGCCCTGACATTTTGCGCCAGATGTGTTAAATTAAAGTAGAAAGACAGGCAGAAGGGACAGTAACACTCATATACACATGTGCATACACAAAACAACACATGTACACACATATACACACACACATCGTGTGCACACACTGTGTTTTGAGACCCAAATAAATCTGTTTGGGACAGCCTTTCTCCCAGCTTGATCTATGACTTAGGATGTTACCGTAATAGTGGCAGACTCATCGAAGTCTTTCAAAAACTATTAAACGCCTTCAGTTTACCAACTATCCATAAATGTTGTCTATGCCAACAGTGGTATGAGAATCAGTTCTAAATATTCCCTCCATATTTACTTCTGTTGAAGTAACCTTTCGGTTGACTTCTGTTGACCTCTTCCTCAGAGTAGACAGTTACGGACTTCAGACCACTCTAAGCATCCAGAACTGGGTTTCTCTGGATCCCTCTTTTCAATTTCAGGGGAAAAAGCAACCATATTTTCTCATCCTGCAACTTCCTGCTTCCTGTTTTCTGCTTTCTGGGACTTCGTGTAGACTAGTCTAGAGAACTTGTATCTACAGCTACTCATGTGTTACCTACTATCAGTATTTCCCAGGATCAATGGGAAGACAGGAGTTGCTGAAGCAAACCTTTAGGCCTTCCTCTTCTTGACAACATTTTTTGTCCACGGTCTGAGCCCCTCCTCATTTCCTCTCTAGCACTTCTCCCAAGGTTTAGCCAAAAGAACTTAGCAGACTCTGCCCCCACTTTATTCCGTGAAACATCAATTTTTCTATCTTTAATTCCTTTCCCCTCCTCCTACCTAATGGGTCTCCTCTTTGAACCATACTTTCAACTCTACAATCTCTCTTCTTCATCAAGGGTAAAGAATTTACTTGTGGTCCATAAGGTGACCATATGCCCTGGTTGGTTTTTGTGTTTTGTTTTGTTTTATTTTAAGTACAATTACAACTGCAAAGATTTTATCTTCTTATCAGACCACATAATATGATTTCTGGGAGGAAAATAATAAAAGGAAAAAATTCTTCCTGAGCATAAGCTATCACCCCTTGGGAAACTGGATTTGACTGTTGTTTCCACAAGTTTTCTGCTAGTTTTTCAAGAGGGAAAAAATGGAGGTGAGATGTAAAAAATAATAATCATATTCTTCCCCCACCCCCTCAAAATATCTTAGCTGTCATGTCATCTTTGCTAATTTTTCCTTTATTTTGAAAACGCGTTCAGATGAATAAAGAAATTGTGTGTCCTAAGAGCTTTGCACAGAGATCCTAAATAGGTAGATTTGAATAAATGGCAGTCGGAAAAATATAATGCCCAAACATCATCATCTCTCTTAACTCTTTCAGTGACTCTTTTAGATGGACTATGAGTTAGGTAATGCTAGCTGCTGTAACACAAACGTCAGGAGAAATGTGTTTTCTCACATCCAAAAAGTCCACAGTGGAAGGCAGGGTTCCAAGCTGTCATCCAGGGACTCAAGCTGATGGAGGCTTGTGAGTTCCAGCCTGCAGCCCCCTAGGTCGTCCCGAGTCTTGACATCCAGTCAGCAGCTAAAGAGGAGAGAAAAAGGGTTGCACACAGCAGGGGTTTTTTTTATGGCGGGACTGAAGAGTAGCACCCAGCACTTCTGCCCACTTTCTGTTGACCAGAACTCAGTCACCTGGCCCCGCCTGGCTACAGGACAGATCTTCCTGAGTCCTTCAGGCTTCTCCTTCCCATGTGACTAAGATGAGGGAAATGGATTTGTTGAACAGGTACCCAGTATCTCCTAGAGATGAGTGGTATTATTATTATTACAGTCATTGTCAATATTATTTTTATTTTATGTCCCTGATTTTGTAAATGAGGCAACCAAGGGGCAGAGGGAGAAGGAGAGAGAAAATTCTCAAGCAAACTTCCTGCTGAGCATAGAGCCCAGGATCCTGAGATCACAACCTCAGCCACAATCAAGAGTCGGATGCGCAACCAACTGTGCCACCTGTGCTCTGCTATATTCCAAAGACAGTAATGCCCAGTTCTAATTAATAATAATTTGGGATTTTTGTGTGCCATATTAAAGTTGGATCATGCTATAATTTTTATTCATTCTTTGTATCTTTCCTTATTCCACAATCACAACTTAAAGTGGTTCCCTCAAAAAGGACACCTGTCATGAACAACAGGGTCTTTGCATGTGCTACTAAATGAGCAGATAGCTCGACAGAGGCTCAAACAGAACTCTGATTCATGAGTTTGCTTATTGGTTTTCCTGTTGGCAGATATCTTCTTATATTTGGTCTTGGAATTCAATATTTGAGTTATATAGACAGCTGGTTTTAATGAGTCTAAGGTCAAGTGTATATATTTGAACCCTCTGTGAGTTAGCTAACCTATATAGATTTTAAAAAATGGTCATATTCATATATGGTACTTGAATGTGATCTCATTTCTCAAGTCAACTAAAAGGTGATGGCTCCTGAGGCTTACTGCCATTACCAGACAAAGCAAAATAAACAGATTCCCCCTCTGTCTTGAATTCCTGTAATACCTGCGTGCTTCCATCAAGGTAATAAAGGAAAAAAAGTAAAAAGTGAAAAAAGTAACTGTAAGGTGCACCATGATAAATTCTCCTTGTCCCTCCATTTTTGTCTCACAGAACCTTCTCTCCTATCACTATGTTTCATGCTCATTGTGGCCTTCCCTGGTCATCTTTTTAGGGTGAATTTAGGGGGATCCTTTCTCTACTAAACCTTTATCCCAAGCCCCTCTTATCACTTCATTATACTTACTGCTATCTATAACTTTGTAAACCTCTTTTTCTTTTTTTTTTCCCATACTTGCCCTTTGTCCATCTCCCTCCACTGTAACTTAAATTTCATGGGGTAAAGGACCAGGTCTGTGTTGTTGATCATTTTATCCCTGATTAGTACACAGTCTGGCCTAGAGAAAGTACCAAGTAGCAGTTAAAAAGCATGGGTGTTGAGGGCTTGGGGCTCATTCTGCTGGGCACCTGGCTCTTGATTTCTTCTCAGGTCATGGTCTCAGTCAGGGTCATGGCATTGAGTCGTGCATAGGGCTCTGCACTCAGCATAGAGTCTGCTTGTCCCTCTCCCTCTGCTCCCCCCCAACCATTTCTCTCTCAAATAAATGGATAAAATATTCTTAAAACATGAGGCTTTAAAATATATGGGTGTTTTTATCACCATTAAGAGATACTTACTGGGTTTTAACTTTCTAAGACTTTCTGCAATATAAAGAAGAAAATACAGTTCTTGCCCTTTAAGGAAGTTATAATCTAGACAGAAAAAGGAGATATGTAGGTGTTAGTTACATAGGCAGTATCAGCGAGATCAATAATAGTAGCAGCTAATATTTATCTAACCCTTGTTATACACCAGGTGCTATTCTAAGAACTTTACATGTTTTCATGCATTCCACTCTCACTCAAGATATAAATGCAGCTGTCATTGCATTGGGCAGACCAGGAAAGAGAAGCATGGTGCGGGGAGGTAAGTGGTCTGAGGCCACATAGTTAGCATATAAGACAGCTGACCAATGAGACAAAGCATGACAAGTACCAAGGAAGGATTACACTGAAACATATTATAGGAGCTGGGAGTCAAGGAGCGTCTTTAGCTTGGGATTATCTGTGAAATGAGGGTAGAGAATATGGCATTTGAGCTGGGATCTGAAAGATGCACAAAGGTAATAAATTAGAAAGAAGCTATTCTTATTGAGAAGAGCATCTATGAAAGAGTGGGAGCTGGACATCAGACAACCTATTTTAGGTACGATGAGTAGATCCACATGGTATCATGATAGATCCATCCATCCACTCATTAATTAGTCACTAAATGAGAGCCCCGAATTTCACACTAAGAAGTTTGGGTCAAATCAATATAAAGCAAAAATTTTCAACTATTAAATATTGTTGGGTTCTAAATAGTTTTTTAGTGTGGTGGTTGTTACAAATTTATCATTCTCTTTCTTCCTCTAATTCCTTCTCAGAACATCCTCTCTGATTATCCCTAATTAGACTCTTCTTCTCCTCAGCTATCCCTATTAACATTTGCAGGTGCTTCTCTATAAGCCCAATTAGAATTTCTAGTTTCTGATAGACCATCCTATGGCAAGATGCAGTTTCCCATCTTCATAACTTTAGTCTTCACGTGAACATGTCTTTAGTTATTTGTCTAACTCAAGCTAATACTAAGTTCCCTAGAACAATGCTGTCCCATGGAGATAAATATGAGCTATATATAATTTTACATTTTTTTAGTAGCTACATTAAGGAATAAAAAAAAAAGATGAAAATTGTTTTAATAATATATTTTACAGGGCACCTGGGAAGCTCAGTTGGTTAAGCATCTGCCTTCAGCTCAGGTCATGATTCCAGAGTGCCGGGATCAAGTCCCACTGTGGGCTCCCTTGCTCAACGGGGAGCGCTTGTCCCTTTCCCTCTGCCCCTCCCCACCATGCATGTACACTCTCTCTCTCAAATAAATAAAACCTCAAAAAAATTATAAGAAAAATATATTTTATTTAACAATTATATCCAACATACAATAATTTCCTGTGAAGTTGAAATAAAAATTAATAATGATATATTTTGCATTTTTTTGTACTGAGTCTGTATGACTCAGTTACATGTTTTGCATTTACAGAACATGTCATTCAGACTTGCCACCTTGCAAGGACTCACAGGCCACATGCGGCTAGTGGCTAATGTATTGGACAGTGTCTAGAATTAGCTTGTGAGGAAATAAGTTGCAGTGATGGCTTCTCACTTTAGTCTTGAAGCGTGATTCTTTTTTTTTTTCTTTTAAGATTTTATTTATTTATTTGACAGACAGAGATCACAAGTAGACGGAGAGGCAGGCAGAGGGAGAGGGGGAAGCAGGCTTCCCACTGAGCGGAGAGCCGGATGCAGGTCTTGATCCCAGGACCCTGAGATCATGACCTGAGCCGAAGGCAGAGGCTTAACCCACTGAGCCACCCAGGAGCCCCTTGAAGCTTGATTCCTTAAGAGCTCTTGCCTGCAGGATTTAATACAAGCAGCTGTGATATGACCCGGGCCTTTCTTGACACTCGAGCAAGTTTTTTGTTTTCATTCTATTTTGTTTTGTTTGATTTTTTTATTTTTCTGGGTATATGTGAAGCTTCGAGGAAATTCGGATTTTTAGCGGTAAGATTCAGTATATCCGCTGTTAAAAAGGAAGTGTCTGAAATGGCTCTCCCAGCTTCACTGTTGATCTGCCTCTCACAGACTCAGCCCTTCTCGGAGCTGTGTCCTTCCTCACCAGGTATGAGGTGCTTGCTCTCCCTGCAATGGAAAATCTGTGGGTGGTCCATCTGAGGATATTTATTTTTAAAATCCTCCTCTGAGTGCAAGCTGACTTAGCTACAGAGGAAACATGCGCGCAGATGGGGCTTTGGTTCACAAATGCAGTAGGTTTTAGTGGCGGTTCTTAAGGAGTGGTCCCTGGAGCCGCAGGACCAGCATCACCTGGATGTTCTTAGAAAAGCAATCTCTCAGGCCTCACCCCAGACCTACACCATCAGATGCCCTGGGAGAGGCAACCAGCATCCTGTGCGTTAAAAATCCCTCCGGGGGATCCCAGGGCACGCTAATACTTAAGAACTACTGTGGTTAAGGAAAAAATAAGTAGGAGGCAAAGTATGGGGAAGCAGTGAATGTTTGATATTTGAAAAGGAAAAAAAAAACACATTATTTTCACTCTTCCAGTAAGATTCACTGAAGGATCTATTGACTTGGCCAGCCTTCCTAGCGTAATTAAAATTCACTTTCCCAAGCAACCGTATGAATGAATTTCGCCAACGTAATATGGAGCAAAGGAAACCAGACAGAGAAGAGCATGTATTGTGTACCATTCCATTTATATAAAGTCTGAAAACAGGGACAACAGATAAATGCTGTCGCAAGTCAGAGTGGTGATTTGGGGAGGGGGAGGGGGATGGTTGAAAGGGGGGATGAGCTGAGCTGCCAGGAAGCTGCGTCTGTTGTGTTTCTTGAGCTGGTGCTGGTTACACGAGGATGTTCCATTTGTGACAGTACGGCAAGCTGTGTACTTCATGAATGTTGCACTTTTCTTTATTTATCTTCAATGAAAAGTTGACAATTCCAGGGTTTTTTTCCTCAAAAATCATGAACCATTTTTGGAAGTGTTCAATGATGGAAATGGCATGCACTGTAATTCAGCATCCCCCTCCCCACGTTGTACCTCCTAAATAACAGAGGTTTCACCTTGAAGTGACCTGTTTTGTACTTGTCTGAGCTTGAGGAGAAAAGTAAGCTGCCCTAAGGCTCTCCTGCATCCCCTGTTTCATTAAGGTCCTTCCCCCACTGTTGGTTTCTGCTCAGTGTCAACCTCTTCTTATTCTCAGCTGACATCAGACACATTTGATTATTTTTTTTATTGATTTATTTATGTACTTGAAAGAGAGAGTAGGGGGAGGGGCAGAGGGGAAGAATCTCAAGCGGACTCCCCGCTGAGCGCAGAGCCCCACACAGAGCTCCATCTCAGGACCCTGAAATCATGACCTGAGCCGAAAACAAGTCAGATGCTTAACCCACTGAGCCACCCAGGTGCCCCCAGATCCACCTGATTATTAAGTCATTACAGCAAACTGACCTCAAGCAGGATCCTTCCAAGAAGATCAAGAAGAGCATTTTTAGAAGTCCCCAAAGGAAGAAGTTTCAAGTCCCAAAAGGATGACATGCTTCTGTGGGAACGATGAGTGACAGAGTGGTTATTCTGGAGCAGATGTCCCCTTACATCTCACAACACAAAGAGCCAGTGGGCCACTAGCTGCAGCTACTCATTCGGTCACCTCCATCAGATGTGTCTTCCTCACCAGTGATGTAAGGAACAGTAGAACCCAAGTGTGAGCACAGCAGAGGGGCCAGGGTTGTGACACTGGCCTGAGTAGGACGCAGTGTTCCAGACAGACATACTACTAATCTGACATTGGCTCTGATCCTGTTTGCAAGTGGTGTTTTATCAAGTAAGGCCACAAAACAAGAAGTGACCACAGATGTGTGTTGGAGGGTTATTCAGTCCTTACACTGTAGATCTTTTGGTCTATAACAATAAAGCTACCTCTCATTGTTTCCCACCAATATAAGAACATCAGAGACTGTTGGTTAGTAACCTGTTCTCACTATCGTTTTTGAAAACTGTCACGATAGTTCTGTAGTATAAGCAGAACTAGTCATCTGCCAGTTCCCTCTAGGCCTGCTTCAGATGCTTCTAAAATGTCAACATATTTCCATGGTGTTTGGCAAGTCATGAATTAACTCCCCTCTTTGCAGGGAACTCTTACGGCCATCCTGTTATCAGGGACCCACCAGCAGGCTCCAGGACCCTGCCCCAGTGGATATGTCCATTCGGATTTGTGGAGTCCAATGCCAGTTATTGTTCTGGATATCACCCCAGAGTCCCTTAACATGACTTTATCTGTGCCATCCAAACTGTGACTCCTTGATACAGTTGAAGGACCAGTGAAAATTAACTCCAGAGAATTAGGATGGGGAAAGGGAACCTAAAATTTATGGAAGATTCCATTTTCCACATTCCTTTTGAGACTTAGTTCTGAGGGGCAACAGGAGTATCAACTTGAATAGCTCACATTCAAAACTGAGCGGTGCCTGGCTGGCTCAGTCAGTGGAGCGTGTGACTCTTGATCTCGGGGTCATAGGTTCAAGCTCCACGTTGGGTGTAGACTACTTAAAACCTTAAAAAAAAAAAAAAAAAGTTAAATAAGTCACCCAAACACAGAAATGCACATGTCAGTGTTATGGAGGGAATGCTTGTGTCTTCCCCAAATAGAAATATCCAATGGGGAGTCCTAGCCCCCAGCATGATGGTATTTGGAGATGGGGGCCTTTGCAAGACAACTGGGTTTAGAGTAGGTCTCCAGGGTGGAGCCCTCAGTGGCCTTTTTAAGAAAAGGAAGAAAGAGAGATCTCTGAGTTTCCATTTGCACACACGCTGGTCCACGTGAGAACAGAGTTAAGAAGGCAGCCTGCTGCAAAGCAGGAAGAGCGCCCCCATCTGAGACGAAATCAGTTAGTATACCTTGATCTTGGACTTCTTGCCTCCAGAGATAGAAACAAACAAATTTCTGTTGTTTAGGCCACTCAGTCTCTGGTGTTTTGTTATGGCAACCCAAGAAGACTAATATAGTTGGTCATTACATTAGAAAAATCTATTAAAATTATTTTTAGAACTCATAGTTAAATCTAGTATAAAATAATAGTAGATTAAAGTAAATTATTATATTATTTATTTCTTCCTGGAAATAAAAGAACACTTTTGAGTGAATCCTTAGTATACTTCCCAAGACCCTCTTAAAATCACATTTTGCAGTATTTTGTTTTAACACATTTTTCTCAGTTTATGAGGCAAAACATTGCCTTCATCATACCAATGCCTCTATACACCCCATTTCCTGTAATACCAGATGTCACCTGATTTTTCCCCCACCAGGGTCATATCAGAAAATGAAATTTACTGAACTTGTTTTATTCTGCATGACCAGGCTGTTCCCCTCTTTAACTTTCTCTAAGTTTCTTGGTTCAGTATTTTTCAATCTGTGTACAAGGTTCATGGGGGTGCTGTACGTTTGAAATGCCTATAAAGGTGAGTGTTTTAAAAAAATGGATCTAAAAGAATGCCATGCTTCTAAAGTAGTGTTTGTAAAAAGCACTTTAGAGATGTTTGATGTATCTGTACATGTTAAAATTAGATAACAAATTTGCAAGAACTACAAAGGGAGTGAGGCCCAACTCTCCCAAGTTCTGCAGAAGCGACACTGACTGAGGTTACTGTTATTGGAAGGAAAGTCAGCAAGGAAGTAAACCACTTCAGCAACCCCAAGGACTGGGTCCTCTGGAGGCAACACCAGCTCAAGCAGTTCCTCCAGGTTCTCAGTAATTCCTCAAATAGCTGTCCACTCAAGGAGCATCAAAAGCTTACTACCTTCTTTCCCTTTTCTACTCTTCTAAAGCCACTAGATGACTCATAATGTTTCTTTGTTCTACCCTGTCAGCAGCTTGTGTTTCCTCCCTTCTCTTTCAGTGAATCTCTGCCTTTACACCACTCAAAGCTTTGAAACTTGGCCTATTTTACCATCAAATGCTCCCAGATTAATACATTCCTAAAGAACTAACAGATATCTCTCAGCATAATCGAATATTAATTCTCTCGTGGAAGGTGGAGGTGTCCTATCAGACCACCCTTAGGTCTATTGGCCAACCCACAGATGACTACCCAGGGCCAATCCCTCACCAATCATCTGTGACCCAGCTTTTAGAATTATATGGTGCCAGGCATGGCAACTTCTTTTCCCAACTTTCCCTAGTCAGGGGGCAGGCACTTTCCCCATCATTCCCTAAGTAAAGGCAGCATGGCACAAGAAGGTTGTAAATCAGAATGAGGTAAACATTCACATTTTTGCTGCTGAGTAGTAGGAGACAGGTTAATGACTAGCTTGGCTGTCTTGGTTTGGAGTCTCCAAAAGCAAAATTCTCAGACGAGGATATGGGGGCCAATGGTTTATTTGAGAGGTGGTTCTAGGAAGCACAGTAAGAAATGGAGGGAGAGAACAGCCCAAAGAGGGTACATGAATGAGGGGAACTGGGACTCTATTTCTCTAAAAAGTATAGAGCACATTCAGAATTGTCTCCCAAAGAGTTAAGGAATCAGGTCGTATCTCCTGAATCCTTTGGGGAGTCTCTAGCTGGGTATTATCTGTTGGATACTTCTGGTTCATCCAAGGAAAAATGCCCTCAGAGTCTCAGAAAGGAACCCATCTCCTGAAACCATTTGCTGCGATCTCAGGAGGAGCCCAGTGCGATATTGATGGGGCATTTTCCACCACGAGGCTTAGATAGAGAGAGATCTAAACTCTCTAGACCTCAGAGGTGGGCGTGGGCTGGGAAGATATAAGAGAAAGAAGAGTAGAGTGAATCCAGTATTGGGATACCCAATAGCACAACAACATAGGATTATTTAGAATGGCAGGAAATTGGATTAATTTGAACATCCAATAATAGATACAATGGTAAACTAGCCTGTGGTAGGTCTACAGAGTGAACCACTTTGAGGCCATTCATACTATAGAATTGTATTCAGTAGCCTAGTGGAACACTGAAAAAAAAAATAACTGAGAAAAGTAAGTACATCCATTTTCATTTGGATGGGTTTGTGGGTCCTTCTAGATAGGAGGAGCAAGTAAGTGCTAAGGAGAAGTCATCCAGGTCTTTGAAGTTCCCATGAAATGGATAACTCCCATGAAAGGTTCAAATGCTTGTGTTAGTTTCTAAATACGTCCCTTTACATCACTTGGGCAATAAGACTCGAATAAAGACTGCTCCAAAAGGGTGAGTTTTGACTCAGTCCATTAGGAACGTAGGAAATTCTTCTGGCTCTCAGCAGTATTGCATCCCTGGCATCCCAGCCGCACTCCCCAAGCATCTGGCTAAAAAGAACCTGAGCCCAGAAGTTGAAGCATTTATGAATATGGGGATAGACTCTGTCTACTGCCTCAGCTTCTCCACAAAATAAAATAACTGAGAAGTAAAGGCCAGTCTGTGACTCTGCCCCAGAGTTAGGGTCCAGAAAGCCTTTATCACTTCTCCAAAAGGAATGTTCTTTCAAAGACTTTCCATTATCAGATTGAATTAAAAAGTGTAAATAAAACACTCCCTGATTTATAGATGAACATTTTAATAGAATTACAATTCAGTGTCTACCTAGAACCATAGCTACTCTTCATGCCTGTGGTTTGGTCAGATTTAAAAAAAAAGGGGGGAGGGGAATGTCAAGAAATCTGGCTGTGCAAGGCTTAGCAAGAAAGAGGGAGGCAAAATCAGAAAGGAATCAGAAGGATGGAGGTCAAGGATAGCAGGTCACAGACAACTGGAAACAAGAACAGATTTGCCTTTGTTTACATTGCCAAGGGGGAAAAATTAACTTGATGGAAAAGGGTAATTAAGCATTTCTTTTTCCATCATGGTCCAGCCTGGCTTCATATCCAGCTGTTCTGTTAGACACTGTGATGACTCTTCGTCAAGTCACAGAGTTAACGATGGCCAGTGTGGCACCGATGTCACACAGCAGTACTTCCCCCACCATTAACCTTTATTTTATTAATAGTAAAAATCTCAGAGTGAGAAGAGTCCAACTCAGGTAGGCAGGTAACAAGGGAAGCCTGAATGTTTACAGAGAGGTGTTGTCCTGGTTAGTACTTGGATGGGAGAACAAAGAGATAATTTGAACAAATCAGCAGATTAGCCTTGAAAGGTACTGAGAGAGATTATCTAGCTCAACACCCTCAGTTCCTAGGTGTAGAAACCTAGACATTGTAAGGTGAATGGGTTTTCCTAGAGTTACGAAGCTTGGTATTGTGAATCTAGGATCACAACCCCAAGCCAGCGTCCATCCATCATGATTGGCCCTCTTATTTGCTTGTATTTTCAGTAACAACCTATAGAAAAATAACCCCTCCAATGTAGGAATTAGCTGGTTAACACAAGTTACTGTTTGGAATCTGGTGTGTGTTTTTTAATAGAAACAAAGTTAGTGGTACATGGTGGTAGATTTCCCAGCCCTGCCTCAGAGACGGTTAGTAGTTGCATTCTAGAACTTTGGGAATAATTGGCCCCATTTTAATGGGGGTTAATGATTGCACAATGAAGACAAATGACCGACCACAGCTCAGTCTGGCCTCCCAATGTTTAGGGCAATGTCCTGTCCTATCGACCTGGTAACTTTACAGGTAAATATAGATCAGCCTTGTATGTCCAGCTGCACTGGGACCGAGCATAGTTTAGACCATTGCCCTCTGAATACTCTAGGAAAGTACTGCAGGATACATTTCTCCTATATAGAGGAATAGTCCCTGCAAAGCTTCAATGAGACCATAATCAGCTGTGGAGATGCTAGTTTATGGTGGATAAACATACTGTTCAGATGGAGGAAAAACTACTTTATTCTAATTGCTTCACATAATAAACCAGCGATTCAAATGAGCAGGCCAGGATAAATGTTTTGCTTGGTATAATCGAATCAGTTTACAAGAACCAGAGGAAATCCAGGTGATTGTGGTTTCTGCAAGGTAAGAGACTCGTGGGTGAATGTTTACAGGCTACAGAGCAAATATTTCAGGCATAGGTGTTTGTACGTAACACTTATTTTGTTCAGACCCCTTGGAACTTTTATACCAAAGTGACCTCCTACCTCAACTCTCCATAGTAGTCAGGGGTTACCTTTCTTACTAGATGGATTTTGTACATCCTCTAACTTGAAAATATTTTCAAAGGCAGTTAATCATCCGTTCGGTTTTATACTTTATAGACATTTCAAATTTTGGTCCAAAATGTTGTTTACCAGCTGGATTGTCCTCTTCATTTGTTAAACATACCTGTATATGTTTTTAGCTCTTTTCGCAAGTCAAATCTACCTTAAGAATTCACAAAGTGGGGTGCCTGGGTGGCTCAGTTGGTTAAGAGCTGCCTTCGGCTCAGGTCATGATCCCAGGGTCCTGGGATTGAGCCCCACATCAGGCTCCCTGCTCAGCAGAGAGCCTGCTTCTCCTTCTCCCTCTGCCTGCCGCTCAACCTACTTGTGCTCTCTGTCCCTCTCTCTCTGTGTCAAACAAATAAATAAATCTTTAAAAAAAATAATAAAAAGAATTCAAGAAGTGCTGTCATTGATGAATTCATGGAGTGGGCATCAAATTCTGTAGCTGCTTCTCAATTATAATCCTAAAAACCTTTTGTAAAATGGCTGTTTCACTGGCATTAAGATATAAATATTCTAGTTATTTTTAGTCTTGTCAGGGTCATGGGTCCCTATGAAAATATGATGGAAACTATCTCCTTCTAAATAAGTTAATATGACAATATATGTACACATTTTACATATCAATTTATTCCTCTAGAATATATCTAGGAGTTAAGAACTAAGTTCTTAATTAAGGTTAAGAACTTTTATTGTAAGGGGACATTTTCAAAAGAGATAGTACCTATTTTGATTTACAATTTAGATGTTTATTAAAAATGCAATAGTGGGGTACCTGGGTGGCTCAGTGTGTTAAGCCTTTGTCTTTGGCTCAGGTCATGATTTCAGGGTCATGGGATGGAACCCCACATTGGGCTCTCTGCTCAGCAGGGAGCCTGCTTCTGCCTGACTCTCTGCCTACTTGTGATCTCTTTCTCTGTCAAATAAGTAAAATCTTTTTTAAAAATGCAGTAGTTTCATTGCTTATCATCACATCTTCAATCTATACTTGTATTGTTTTATATAGACATGGTGTAATTGACTACATTAAAAATTACCTGCTTTTTAGAATTTATGTTTTTTAAAATTTTAATCTATTTTAACTACTCTTAAACCTTTTTCAACTTTCTAAACGAGAAAATTTTTTTTACTGTATGGAAGGTTCTTTTTTATTCTTGTTAATCTTAAAAGATAATCTATCTTTAGAACTTTGGCTCCAACATTTGACTTAATATTTGCATTTGAAAAATTTTCTAATAGAACATTGACCTTAAAGATTTTGAAAGTCACAGTCTGCATATATATTTAATTCCAGTTCTCTGCTATTAAAATAACATTGACTGAATCTCAGAATTAGGTGGTAAGTCCTTTACATTTTTTGAATATTACCAAATGATAAATTTTGGAATTAAATAAAATATGAATTTGAGGGGCTGCAAGAATTTAGTATATACAATTATATTTTTCATGGTAGTTTATAGAACTTACATAGAAAAATAAGCTTTTTTAGTGACCATATATACTCAATATGTGTTCTTTCTTATTATGAATAATGATTTTATATATATATATATATATACATACAGTGCAGTGTTCATCACCTCCTAGTCAGAAAAGCTCCACTGTCATTTCAAACCCACAACTAAGTCTAACATAATAAGATCTATGATTTAAAACATTCAGGACCATATCCAGTCTTGCCAAAGTTCAAGTGACTAGGAATTCAAAGAGCCCTTTGAAAAGAGAGAAACTTCAGTGGAAACAATCTCATAACCACATGGTCATGTGTGGATGCTGTCATGGGCTTCTAGCTTTTATCCTGTTTTATTGTTGTATATGCAAGTGGAACCATTTCAAATACAAAACAAAAGCACTTGTGGATTTGGTGATGGGTCAGGTTGATAGGAAATACTTGGCATCACAGAAAGACATGTATTTGTGTCCACAGAGAATGTGCTCAAACATTATATGTCTAGGATGTATATATATATATATACATATATATATATATATATTCCTTTGTAGATTTTATTTCTAAAATTAGGACACATTCATAAATTAATAGGGTACTAAGGTTCATTTGGTAGCATTTTTTTTTTCCTACCTGCACGAAGTTAATAGTGAAAATGACAATTGATGGTGTCTTAGATTCAACAAAACATTATATATAGATTAGAACATATAAGATCTGAAGGCACCTTAGCAATGTTAAAACAACTCTCCAAGGAAATTAAAACTGAAGGGTCAATTAATTTGCTAGAAAGACAGATTTTGGTGACAGTCCAGAGATTAATTTTTCAAGTATTTTCACTCATCTTATGTGAATCATTAGACCATAAATCCATAAACCCAATGTAAATCACTTTTTAAAAGACATTTTTTATATAATATTTGATGCATGGAACATAATGTTTATGTAAATTATAAAGCATAATGAATTATTGTTGAGTGTAAATGAACACATTTTAACTACATGCAAAAAAATCTTGGATAATCTTAAAACATTAATGTTGAGAGAAATGAGTATTGCCCAAGCCTGCATATCAAATGATGCCATTCTCTATAAATAAGTAAAATTTTCAAAATTAAAATTGAGCCTGATTCATATAGTAACTTTTTAAAATCATTGTTTACTTTCAGTCTTAATGTGAACAAAAGTATTCAAGGTTTGTTGTTTTTGTTTTTTAAAATCGACATGTTAGAGCCAAAATTAAAAAGGCATGTTTTAATGGGAACTGGTTTAAAACAATTTGACTAGAGTGAGAGAACAGTTTGGAAAATGTATCTATGCTCAGTTTTGCTTCCAAATTTGGACTTTGAAACTTATTGTCACTCTCAGAAAGAAATAAGAAGCTGTGCAGATAATTAAACATTTGCCTTGGGGGAATTATTTGCAGTTAATTAAAATCATACACTTTGGGTGTATGCTTGCTTCACTGGTTATTAAATTTGAATCATATGTTAACTACCCAGGTTTCTCACTTGTCCATCAAATGTTGCTTGTGGCAGGTTCAAGAAACAAACTTTCTCATAATATTCCAAACTGCATTGTTTGAAACGACCTCCTTGTTGGGGGAGGAAGAGAGGGAAAAGGAATAAGGACACAAAGAAAGAAGGATTTGAGACTCCATCTATTCAGCTCTGTTCAGAGTGACAGCTCAGTGGAGCAACGTGAACTCAGTAGAGAACCCATTTGTAATGGAGGTCTCAGTCTGCCATCCCCAGTGTGCTCCATGGCCATATGCCTACCGTATTAGGTCATGGCTTTTAGATATCTTTAGATTACCCACTCTTATAGCTGCATGAAAAATATCCCCTAGATTGTAACCTCTATGAGAGCAGAGTCAATCACTATTGACTCCCTAGCCGCAAGAAGTATCTGGCATAGGGTTGGCCCTTAATAAATACTTTTGAATGAATGAAAGGCCCATTTTCTGTCTTCCCACCGACCATTCACATGCTCTTTCTGATGGCTTTCTAAAGAGCCTACAGAGAGCCCTCAGAAACCAACAAGGAATCCCGTGTAGCCTTGGAAGAGTCCATGGTCACTGAAACCTATTTGGCCACGTTATTTCCTGCAAGTATATCCTGTAACAAAAAAATAAAACGTGAACTTATACTGATTTCACATTTAAATGTACTATACGAGGGAGAGGATGAAATTGCACAGAACAGAAGGTTTGCATTCCCCTTTGCTATTGTTCTACTGGTAGTGTTCCTCAGGAAGATGAACTTAATTACAGCTGGATTTCAAAACTCTACATCTGGCTCTTTCAAGGACTCAAGGCTCCCATATATGAACAATTGCAGTAATGGATGCATTAAGAACATTAAAATTGATATTCCTTTAATCTCCTCTATTATGCCTTCCTTTCATATCCTTTTTCACAATTCTCCAAGGACTTTCACTAATGCATAAAGGCCTGCTTATATTTTCTTCTTTGTTGCAAAAAGATAACCCAACCAAATTTCTATCATCCTTACCTTTGTACACTTTGTACAAGACCTCTTCTGCAGTACTTTAGGATTAGCTTAGTTATTGATAAAAATATTTAAGTATTCTAAGGGTATTTTCTAAAAATAATCAATTCCATGCCCCAAAGATAGATATATCATGACAGTGCTGGCAGCTGCTCTGTTTTGCAGTTAAAAGTGCTGACTAGAGGTTTTGCTTATTTGTTTTGGCAGATTCTGCAAAGGACGACAATATTGTAAAAGACAATGAAGTGACAGATCATTCTGTGTGTGACCAAGATCAACCTAATGGTAAGTCGTGAGGTCCTTTTTTATTTGTTTTCTTCTTCCGAGAAACATTATATTTTAAAAAACAGATTTTAGTTTTTTTGGGGGAAAAATGGTATCTGGTAATATTTTATTAGCTATGAATGTCAAGTGACTGGTAGCTGCCAAGTTTAGAAAGGAAATTTGCTCTCCACAATCCTCATCACTCACTATTTTTGTACCAGGCTGACTTTATTTTTGTTACCTGCCTAAGCTCTATGGGCATTGGGTTTGCAACTACAGAAATGAAGAAATGATAATAATGAGAAAAATGGGACTCCTATAGACAATAGAGCTAGGTGATTAAATCTACATATCCTTGGAATACAAAGAAGAGAGACTACAACAAACAGAAATGAAACAATCTTTAGACAAATAACAGAAAAGTAGTTTTCCTAATGTAAACCAGTTTCTCCACCCAAAACACAAGAGTACACGTATTTATAGACAACAGTACTGAAAACTCAAACAGGAACAGAAATCTACAAAGCCTCATGGACTTTCTGAAGATCAGTGATAAAGAAAGGCTTATAAAGCATATAGGAAAATCAGGTTGCAAACAAAATCAGATTTTCCTTAGCTTTCTTTCTTCTTCCACAATTCTAAATACTAGATGAAATGGAATAACATTTCCATTGCTCGAAAGGACACAGTTTCTATATTTAGTGAAGTTATTACTCATACATGAAGTCAGGAGTAATATTTTCTCAGGGATACATAGATTAAGAAAATATACCACCCAAGTATTCTTCCGGAACAAACTAGCAGAAATCCTGTGCAAAAACAATAAATATAGAAAGGAAGGAAAAAGTCAAGACTGAGAAAGGCACACTTGGAAAGGCATGTGTGATAAGAGACTCATTAAATGTATGAAAACGTTGAAATAATTGCTTCAAAATTAGTATCAGAATATCTTAATTAAATGTGTGCTTTTATCTTTGAAAAATATATGTTGTTTTAAAATGAGAAAGAAAGAGGAGAGACTTCTGCTTTCAGCAATGAAAGTCTAAATAACTTAAACCATTACTCTCCTTGAAGATGACTAGGAAAAGCTGCACCAAAAACGAAAAAAAAAAATTTATGGAGTCTGTTTATAGGCATCAAAGAGCTAACAAGATAATGAAGAATTTTCAGGCTACATTCTGGGAGAAAACAGATATCCAGAGATGTGAATTCAGAACTTGAAGCTGTTTTTATCTTAAGTCATTTGCTGATTCTACAAAAGGTATCCATCCAGAGTGCCGTTGAAAAGGGCAAGGGACCATGCTAAACCCCCTGGTCTTTGTATTGAAACCCTAAAGTTATGTATCGTAGCAGAAAGAATGAACCAGCAGGAGACCAGTTTTCTGAAAGACTGTTGCCCAGCTTTGAATCTTCGCAATCCTCAAATTAAATTAAGATCAACCCAGATTGCTAGTCCCTACTGGCACCTGAGAAAAACAAATGTAAAACATTTACTAAGTTAAAAAAGAGTGTTGTGGGTTTCAAACCATTTACAAAAATGAGTTTTTAACATGATTTCCAGCATGTCCAGCACACACAGAAAAATAGCCAGAAAAAAATAAAACAAGGAAACATAAAAACAATCAAGAGAAACAGGCCATTTGGTCTAAAAATATTAGAGTTATACACATAATATATAAAATAATTTTGTTGACTATTATGGGGGATAAAGACAAGATTGAAAAATTTAGCTGCAAAATAGAAATTCAAAACAAAACAACACAAAAGAAAAGAAAGTGACACCTGGGTGGCTCAGTTGGTTAAAGCATCTGCCTTCTGCTCAGGTCATGATCTCAGGGTCCTGGGATCAAACTCTGTGTCAGGCTCCCTGCTCAGCAGAGAGTCTGCTTCTCCCTCTCCCTCTACCCCTGCCTCCCACTCATGCTCTCTCTCTCTCTGTCAAATAAATAAATAAAATCTTAAAAAAAAAAAAAAGAAAATCTAGATGTGAAAGATGCCATAACTTAAATGAAGAATTCAATGAATAGATTCACAGTTTGACTATGTTTTGGACACAGATGAAAGAGAATTTGTGCACTGGAAGTTAAGTCATAAGAATATATTAAAAAAAAATAGTAGAGAGAAAAAAAAGGACAGCAAACACTAAAGAAAGGGAACAAATACAGAGGAAAAAATGATAAAGTCTATAACAAATGTAATTGGAGTCCCAGACAGAAAGGAAAGATGGAATTGGGCAGAAAAAATATTTCAGAAAATTATGCTGAGAAATGTTCTACATGATGAAGGATATCAGGCCATGTGTTTCAAAGCCCTTTGAACTCTAAGAAAAATAAATCCATAAGTAGGCCCATCATTGTACAACTGCTGAAAATCAAAGATAAATAGAACATCTAAAAAGCAATATTTAAACAGTTAGACTGATAGCTGACTTTTAATAAATACAATGGAAATAATAAGACATACAGCATGATAGTTACCAACCAAGAATTATATACTCAAGGAAAATGTGTGTTTCAAGAATAAAAGTTAATCAGGAATATTTCAGCCCCCCTCAAAAAAAAAGAAAAGAAAAATTCACCAACAGACAATTTTGGTGTTTTCTTTGGGTAGGAGGGTCTTGATCTCAGATAGAAGGAAAAAGATGAAAGAAAAGAATTAAAAACAAGGTAAATGGTAACTATTCAGTAAGTCTAAATGAGTACTAATGATACCAATTCTTGACAAGAAGCAGGAAAGTGTGACCTATAAGAGAAGAAAACTCAAGTAATAGAAATCAACTCAGAAATGAGGGGCACCTGGGTGGCTCAGTGGGTTAAAGCCTCTGCCTTTGGCTCAGGTCCTGATCCCAGGGTCCGGCGATTGAGTCCTGCATCGGGCTCTCTGTTCAGCAGGGGGCTTGCTTCCCCCCAACCCCTGCCTACCTCTCTGGCTACTTGTGATCTCTGTCTGTCAAATAAATAAATAAAATGTTAAAAAAAAAAAAAAAGAAAGAAATCATACAGATAGTGTAATTAATGGCACAGATAGTATAATGTTAAAAGTTCTAATTGTATTCCATATTTTCTGAAAATTAAAAGACAGATTGTCCACACTAGAGACATTAGGGATAAAATAACCCAAATTGAACTTCTAGGGATGAAAAACTGAATGTCTGAAATGAAAACTGCACTTGATGGTAATAATGCAGATTAGTCACTGCAGAAGAAAGGGTTGGCAAATTTGAAGATGTAGCGATAGAAACTATCCAAATTGAAACACAGAGAGAATAAACAATTGAACAATGAAAAGATCATCAGTGATCTTGGAAGAACTTTAAAGGTAATTCCTTGCCCAATATATATAAACTGAACTCTCTGAAGGCAAAGCATAGGAAGGGAGACAGAAAAAAAATTTGAAGTAAAAATAATTGAAAATTTTCAAAACTTTGATGAAAACTGTGAGCCCATATATTCAAGAAGTTCTGTGACCCTGAAGCACAAGAAAGATAAATGAAATTATAACTAAGCCCATTGTCATCAACTTACTCAATTCAGTGATAAACAGAAAAAATTGAAAAATAATCAGAGGGAAAAGATAACATGCATACAGAGGAATAGATAGAAAGAGGAAGCCAATGTCTCATTGGAAACTGCAAACTAAAATTACAGGCTCAAATATGGATAATGTTAAATTAAAGAAGGTACAGAAGAACATATATTGTACAGTCTCACTTATATCAAGTTTAAAAAGCAGGAAAACATAATGATACTATTTAGAAAGACATACTTGAGTTGGGAAAATGATAAAGAAAATCTAGGTAGTGATTACTCTGATTAGGTTGCTGATTAAATTTTGGTGATTAGGGAGGAGGTTCTAATTGGCCCATGATCTGGGTTTCTGGACTAGATGGATATCCAGTCTCAATAAGGATATATAGTTTTTCTATTTGCTTTTGGTTATTTAACTGAACTCTCTATGTTGTTGGTACACTTTCCTATATGTTGTTGCATTTTTAGAGAATAGTTAAAAGAGGAAGGAAGAAAGGCAGAGAAGGAGGGTAAGAAAAGGAAGGAAGTATCAATGTCAGAGTTTATAAAGCAAAGATTAGGGTGGGGAGCAGGGAAGGTTGCACAGAATGCTGATTTCAATAAAGGTACTCAAAAACTGAAAATCCTGCTCTGCTATAGATTCTGACAATATAAGTTAGGGTTAAGAATACCTTTGAAAATCTTGATGATAATCACAAATAGAAATAAATCACAATAGAATTAAAGGAAGAGATCTTATTCTCTCAATTTCCTGGTACATTTCATACCACAGAATGAGTAATTCAAGAACTCAAATAAAAAAATTAAGTAGCAGTGTAAGAAAAGCACAATATATCAAATAAGTTAACAGAAACACAGGCAAAAATTATGATAGGAAATGTAATTAGGTTAATTTATTAAGTGTAAAAACCAGTTGAATTAATTTTTAAAAATAGGGGTGCTGGGTGGCTCAGTCAGTTCTGCATCTGCCTTCAGCTCAGGTCATGATTTCATGGTCCTGGGATTGAGTCCCTCATTGGGCTCTCTGCTCAGCTGAAAGTCTGCTTCTCCCTCTCCCTCTCTCTCTCTTCCTCCTGGCTTGTGTTCTTTCTCTTTCTCTCTCTATTACTCAGTCTCTCTCTCAAATAAATAATAAAATCTTAAAGAAAAATAGTAAATGTTTGAAAAATACAGTTAGGGTTTGCCTGGGTGGCTCAATTGGTTAGGCATCTGCCTTTAGCTCAGCTCATGACCCCAGGGTCCTGGGATCAAGCCCTTCTTTGGACTCTCTGCTCAGCGGGGAGCCTGCTTCTCTCTCTCCCACTGCCTGCTGTTCGGTGTGTTCTCTTTCTCTCTCTCTGTCAAATAAGTAAATAAAATCTTTAAAATAAGTAAATAAATAAATATTAAAAATATAAAGTCAAGAAAGGTATATATGGGAAATAAACATCAAAAGAAAATATAAGATAAAAAAAAATCGGGAAAAAAAAAACAAAATGGAAAAGTCCATGATAGAAAAAAATGATTAAAATACATGATTAGATATTTTACAAAACAAAGATGTAAGCCAACAGCTCTTAATGACATGAAATTTGCTCAGTTTCTCTGATAATAAGGAAAAATAAATGAAAACTATGTGAAAAAAAAAAAGAAAAAGAAAATATAAGAAACTATTTTAGAAGCTATCCAGTTAGAATTCTAGCAAAAACCCTCAATAAAAATTTAAATCCCTGAGTTTATATAATAATGATGGTTTTTTATATGCCAAATGATACAATATGAATCAAATCCAATCAGAAATGCAATGGGGGGATTCACAGTTATATTATTTTCAGTTGATGACAGAATAGACTAAAAATATATGGAATCTTTGAGAAATATGATGAATAGTGTAGTCCTACTGTAGGAATAGGCAAATCGATCAATGAAACAGAATAAAGAGTTCAGAAATGGACCAAAGCAGATCTGGGATTTTAGCACATCTTCAGGCTGACATTTCAAAGACAGATGACTCCACAAATGGCATTAAGACAACTGGTTGGCCATTTGGAAAAATAACCTGAATCCCAACCTCATTCCTTACACCAAGTTAAATTACAGGAGGAACAAAGATGAAATGTAAAAATGAAACTAAAAATACCAGACTAAAAGAACAAAAACGTGATTCTTTAAAAAATTTGAAATAAGAATTGCTTTTTGATTTGTAAATAAAAATGCACGATCACGATTGTATACATATGTTATAAAAAGGCATACATATATATCTGCTATATGCATGTGCATGTGTCAATATATGTCATGAAAGAGAGAAATGGCTAAATCTGAATATACACATTTTGACATGATAGAGATTATAATCAAATTCTAAAGAAAAACTACTGGGAAAAGTGCCCTCAGACTAAAGGACAAAGAATCAATTTTCTTAAGGAAAAAAAAAAAAGAGCTCCTAAATCAATAAAAAAAAAAAAAAAGAACAAGAGGAAAATGGACAAAGGACTCAATTATAACTTACAAAAGAAGAACTGGGATGCCTGGGTGGCTCAGTCAGTTAAGTGTCTGCCTTTGGCTCAGGTCATGATTCCAGGGTCCTGGGATCCACTTCCTCACTGGGCTTCTTGCTCAGGAGGGAGCCCACTTCTCCCTCTGCCTGCCACTCCCCCAGCTTGCGCTCTCTCTCTTTCAAATAAATAAAGAAAATCTTTTTTTTTTAATTTTTAAAAAAGAAGAAATATAGTCATTAATATGAAGAGAAGACCTATATCTTTGTTTCTTAAAGAAATGCAAGTAAAAACGTGGTTTCAGTGTCTTCTTTTGAATATCAGCTAAGTTTAAGTAGAATTGATAATACACAGGACTGGTGAGAG
Organism: Neogale vison; assembly: GCF_020171115.1. Lineage (NCBI taxonomy): Eukaryota > Metazoa > Chordata > Mammalia > Carnivora > Mustelidae > Neogale > Neogale vison. Next base: position 41,136,579 of record NC_058098.1, read on the forward strand.
TAGAGTATCCAATCATGTTCACGGTGGGAGACTGAAAGACATAACCGCCTCATCAGCAATTTTGACAAAATCTCATAAAAAATGAAATGTTCATACTTTTTCCCTAGAATTATGCTTTAGGAATTTGTCTTAAAGTGACACCCACCAAGAATAGGGAGACATATATTTATAAAAATCTTCATTGCAATAATACTATGTTTAATGGGGAAAAAAGGGAGACATCCCAAATTTTATCCATAACATGGAATATACTGCATCTTTTAAAACTAAAACTTGTGGGGTACCTGGTTGGCTCAGTGGGTTAAGCCTCTGCCTTCAGCTCAGGTCATGACTTCAAGGTCCTGGGATCAAGCCCCGCATGGGGCTCTCTGCTCAGCAGGGAGCCTGCCTCCCCCTTCTGTCTCTGCCTGCCTCTCTGCCTAGTTGTGATCTCTCTCTCTCTCTGTCAAATAAGTAAATAAAATATTTTAAAAATAAATAAATAAATAAAATGAAAATAAAGCTTCTGAAGAAATTTTAATGACAGTGTAAGATGCTTATAAAATTATGAACTAAAAAAGCAAAATCAAAGTGTAAATTCATTTTGATCTCAGGATATATTTATATATTTGTGCATGTATGTATGTGTATTGAGCCACTTACACAAAGACACACACACGTGTATATACAGATACATATATATGTATGCATATACAGATATATATGTATATACACATATATATACATATATACATATACATGTACACACACAAGAGAAAGATAGCAGTTTACAATACTAACAGTGACAGTTATAAAATTATTATAGCTATAAATAATAGTTTTAAAATTATTCATAATTCTTTATATGTTTCTAGAAGGAAACTGCAATCCTTTTGTAACTGCAAGAAAAAATAACTTTAGAAATAATTTACATTAGGTAATAAGTTTTTTTGGCCCCAGGAAAAAAAAAATGTAGGGTGTCTAGAAGATAATCAAATTCAGAATAATCTAGGTTTAATTTTTGCTCTTAAACTGGATTATTTTTAGCCATGGTAAACATATAAAATTTTGAATATTAGCAGCAATCAAGATTCAAGTTTAATAAAAGGACACAATTTCCATTGTCTTTAAGACAAGCATCGAAGAAACATATTCTTTGTTCTTATGAAGATTTTAAGCATATAATAATCTGCAAACATTAAAACTATACCCTTGTTACTATTGTTCAAAACCATCCATTTACAGAGTGCATTTAGGTTTATCCTTTAGAAATGTTTAGTTCCAGACTGATGGCCCCAGACCAATTTTTATGCAAATTATTTAAAGCATTAGCTTGAGCCAAACTTAATTACCAGGGCTCCAAGAAATAATCACATGATCTATTTCTAAAAGAAAAGTGAATGGATTTTTGGATTATCTGTTCTAATAGTCCCCTCCCATTAGCATGGATGATTGAGTTCACTGTATAAAAATATATATATAAACTGTAGGACCCTTTATGTTCCTTTGTTTCCTCTGCCAGGAGGGATTAGAGCAGAGGACAGTGGGTGGAATTCAACTAGACTGAATTTGGAGAGGCAAACATAAAGCTTGCCCCCATGGGGTCAAGAAAGCAAGACAGAATGTGGAATGTCTGAGTGCACTGCAGAGAAAGGAAGAAGGGCTGGAGACCCCTGGAGTCATCATTAACACACAGCAGGCTTGGGTGCAGGGCAAGGAACTCACACAAGTACCTCCTCTTTGTTTAATATGCCCAGTCCTGGCTTGTCTCAGGAATGAGCAAATATGATTATTCTTGGATTTCAAAGCTGTGCACCTCATTTCCTTCCCCATTTTTTACTGACTTTATTTCAGAAAAAATTAGAAAGAAGAAAATATATATATTTCTGTTTCAAGAAAAGATTGTCAAAATATGTAAAGCACATCGGTTGAAACAGATTAAGAATGGGGATAAGTGAAAAGGCAAGAGGGGAGAAATACTCCACAAGAACTTTGCAATGGCCTCTCATTTTCAAAGTGAAGTACCAGGCTTTCCTAGTCAAAGAGAAAATCCCTAGTATTCATCGAGAGCCTAGGCTGCCACCTCACAGAGTCCCCCCTTATCAGCAGGGGCCTCAGGTCCTACCCGTAACTGAATTCCTCTGAAGATTTATCAAATGGGGCACTGAGACTGGGGACACACAAGAAAACAGAGTGGCTGCTTCTGATCTCTGAATGCTCTACTCTTTGCCTTCATTGTGCATCAAAAGCCCAATTGCAAATGACAAGTCAAGAGTCTGAGTAGGGACCCAGGAATAAGTGTCATGGTGTGGTCCCTATCTCAACAATGGTAGAGAATGAGGCTCACTCAAACAGTGAATGTCCTGTCTCAATGTCATCTACCCAATAAACAAACATTGGTGGTGACTAGAAACTTCACCAGGAGACAGATCCTCATATAATGCCAAAGACAGAGGGAATCTAAGATATTATCTAGTTTTACAGCCTTAAAAATAAAGAGATAATGAACTTGAAGCCTAAAACTTCAAGTTCTTCTTTAGGGGTTCTTTGCAATAAATGTAGTATACAGAGTGCTTAGCAGCCTAAGGAACTTACCTTGTTTCTAAAGGATACAGTAGAAAGTAAGTTCTGGTCCCTAATCACTATTTGCAGACATTGATCAGTACTATAATGGACAGCAAATTCAGTAGACATTTATTGATCACTCCTTATTAGTAAGTACTGGGAGGGGAAATATGAATAAAGCATAGTTTTTATGTTCACAATGCTCATTACCTGGTAAGAGAGACAAACAGATACAACTATAATACAGTGTAATAAGATGAATAATAAATAGATAAATGAGCAAAGGAACTCAATAAGCAAAACGAAAATGATTGATCCGGTCCAGTGATTCAGAAAATGTTACAAAGAAAGGTAAAATTAATGACTTAGTTTTGAAAGATGAGGAGAATTTTACCAGATAGAAAGGGGGGAAATAGGGGTATTTCAACCAGTGAAAACATGTGTGAAATGGACACAAAGGCAAGAAATAAAGTGATGTGTTTAGAAAACGGTAAGTAGGTTGGAACACAGAATGGAAAAACAGGTGATTTGGCCAAAAGACAAAAAAGAGGAACATTCAAGAAGAAAGAGCTACTCAACAGCTGACTTTCTCAGGTGTTTTTTAGAGTTCAAGTAGAATAGACATCCAGCAAAAGTAACTAGATTTAGCTAGACGCAAACACCTTTTAGTTATAAATTTTAGTTATAAATTTTAGTTATAAATTTTTCTTCTATGATATCACTGAAAGCAGTTTTCTCTATTTTCTGAATTTTCATTATAATTATTAGATTACATAATATGTATTTGTTGTAAAATATAAAAGGCAGATGAGTATATAATTACAAAAAATGAAATCATACTCTGTTCTACAATCTTTGAAAACCTCATAATGTGTTTTTAATGGTTGCTACCACAAAAAAATACAGTTGCTTAGACTTCCTCTAATCCTCACATTAGAAATTCTATTGCTGTTTTCTGTACTCTTTATCTATCATCTTTTCATGTTTCATTTTCTCCCTAACTTTTGCCCTCTTTGTGAATTTTAATTCAAAAGTTTGATTTCTAAAACATTAATTTATGAATAGTATTCATTCTCTTTTATGACACCCTTTGCTGATGTTCATGATGTCATTGTGTTTTTAGGCTTGTAGAAGTTTTCTGCTTGTCTTAGATAATTTCCTTCTCATTTAATCCATCTTTTCGTTTCCTTATTCATCAGTTGTTAGAGTTCATTGCAAACACAAAAATACTGTTTTTTGTTTTTCTGAATATATTTTTTATGAAAATATTTTTCCCTTACTATAATTCCCCTCTTTTATTATGTTTCATTTTTAAGTCTCCTATATGTTTGGATAACTAGAAATAGCTATCCACGCAAGATGTTTGCCAGGAAATAAATGAAAAAATCCCTCCTTTTTCTTTCTTTCTTTCTTTCTCTTTCTTTCTTCCTTTTTAAGATTTTATTTATTTTTCAGAGAGAGAGAGAAAAAAAAACACACACACACACAAGCAGAGGGAGCAGCAGACAAAGAGAAAAGCAGGCAGAGGGAGAAAGCAGGCTCCCCACTAAGCAAGGAACCAATGCAGAACTCAATCCCAGGACCCTGGGATCATGACCTGAGCTAAAGGCAGATGCTTAACTGACTGGGCCACCCAGGCACCCTCCCCTTCACTCTCCATGTGCTATAATCCTTCTCTCCATCCAGTCATTCTGGATCCAGTATTTATCTAGGGTAAATGTGGAACACAAAATCTGTAGTTCTGGTTTTATCGAGATAGGATTGATTTCCTCCCATCTCATTCCTTGAAGTTGAATTTATAAACTTGATTTTAGAATTTAACATTTATCCTTGTCAAAATTCTTTGTTTCACTTAATCTAAGAGTGATTCAGTGTGGAATTTGTTGTCCAATATACTTGTTATCCCTCTTAGTTTCCTGTGATCTAAAAATCTGCTAAAAATGAGTTTTTTCACAAATTTGGAACTCTGTTTCACATCTTACTAGAAAGAACTTTATGCACATTTAGTGCCTTTTTCCTTGCAGTTATGCATTTTGAGGACAAGTATTGTGTCTGTTTCATTTAAGATCTATTCCCAGCGCCTGGCATATCTGCCATTTAGAAGCATGTATTACGGTGTGGAATAAGTGACCAATAGTGTGGTTTTATCACTTTATATGGTATCTAAAGGTGAACAAGTGGGTTCTTGGGGAAAAGATTTTGCACAACTTTCTTCTCCATATTGGAGAATTTTGTGACTAGTAGTATCATGACATTGTCTAAAGGATAAAGGGCACACGTGAAATTCTCATACATTTCTAGTGGGATTATAAAGTGGAACACACTCTTCCAAATGCTGTTTTTCAGGATTTAGTAAAGCCAAACGTATGTGTTGCCTATTACTTAGCAGTATCACTCCTGAGTTTATACCCACGTGATATGAATACGTATATATACCAGAAGACAACGCACATGAATTTTTTTAGCAGTGTCCTTTATAGTAGCCCCAAACTGAAAACATAATATATGTTTAGCCCCATATGAAAACATAATATATTTGGATGGTGGAATAGTATACATCCATGAAAAAGAATAAACAAGGACATATACAACAAATGGGATTAATCTCACAGAGAATATGTGGAAAGTCATGCTAAAAGAGTGTATATAGTGAAATCTATTTTTGTGAGTTTCAAAAACAGACAAAACGATTGCCTTTTACCTGTTGTGGGGTGTCCACTGGTACAAACAGAGCCACTGGTGCTAGAAATGTTCTTGTTCTGGGTGGTAAGTGCCCAAGGAGATACATGTATGTGTATGTGAAAAGTCTTCAAGTTATATATGACTTGGGTGTTTTACTATAAGCAATGTGTACTTCAGTTTAAAAATTAAAAGGCAAAATAAGGATATTTCCAAGCAAAACAAAAAGGAAGAAAGAGTTTGTAGTTGAAAATTTTGAAACCAGAATGGGAAGCAAAATACTTACTTTCAGGGCTAATGTAATTAGAGATAATCTATGTGAACTGTCTGGGCCAAGTCTGGCATTTTTCATAGGATAAATAATTTGCAGATACACATATGTCCAAGGCCAGTGCTTCTCAAGCTTTAATGCACATACAGATCAGCTAGAAATCTTGTTAAAATGCAGAATCTGAGATGAGGCCTGAACTTCTATATTTTTGAAATTCCAGTGTTTCTTACCCACAGACCATAGTTTAAGTAGCACTGGAGTGCAATGGAGGTGAATGGGGTTTATCACCAGGAAAAATATCTTGATCAAGCTCATGTTTTAAAAGGTATTTCAGCTAGCAAATGACATATCCAAGAGATAGACAATAGATCCTTAAATGAGGAAAAGGGAAGGAAAAATGGAAAGTGGGAAAAGAGGAACATTTTGCAGAATCATCAAGACACGGCATTTCACTGAATTTTAGGAGTGATGACAGAAAGTCATCAAAGACAGCTTGATAAATTTAGCTTCAATGATCAGAAGATAAATATGCCTCCATTATGATCATTTTATTAGGTTCTTTTGATTAAAATTGAGCTCAAGAGGAATGATGTCAAAAAACTTTTTTTGGGGGTGTTCATGCTTGCAGAGAATGAACCAAGGGGAAGCCACAGAGTGGGCAGCTTAAGAATAGTTGCATAAAGGAGGAAACTGTAAAGATAAAGGGTTGTAGCAGTTAGCTTTGCTGGAGTAACAGATAATCCTAAAAGTCCCACTGGCTTACAACCACAAAGGCATGTTGGGTCTCCACTGGGTTCTACTCCACGTGCTCTCATCCCAGGATGTAGACTGAAGGCGCACATTCTCTTAGGAGCAAGAAAGTTGGAGGAAACATGCAAAGGATTCTGAAGCTTCCACTCAAATGTAGTACATGTCATGTGTGTTGCTGTGCCATTTTGTAGACCAAGTCACACTCGTAGGCCTGATGTCAGTGAGGTGGGAATAAACGCTTGTCCCACAGGGGCCACTGCAGGTCACATGGTCACAGACATGGTGTTGAATCCTCTTACAGAAAGAAGTAGGGACCAGTTGAAAAAATAATACAGTCTATTGCAGGAACGTACCCAGCAGAGTCTAAGCCTCTCTGTATCCCCTTCATGCCAATAACCAACTCTAGCTCTGGATTTTTTTAATTCAATAGTTAAATATTCTCAGAATTTAAAAAAAAAAGTATATTCTCAGCATAAAACCTTTCATTAAAATGAGGCAAATGGACAGATTTCAATTTTCTCTCTTAATGAGCACTTAAATATTCAAAACTCTACAGGGGAAGGGAGGGGGAGAAGCCAAGGGGTGTGGAAGAGAAACCATTACTAGATAATCAGCCTTGGAGTAATCAAGAGTTGGCTGAATTCTCTCCTGACCTTTGCTATATTTAGTAGGTGTCTTCACAGAATGGTTTGAGTTGTTAGGTGACCCAATTCCCGCACGCTCACATTATTTAAGTTGTTCATGCTCTTTTAATGGGAGAATAAGAACACCAGTGTTTTAGTTTTCTAGGAATCCTCAATACAGGAAATTTACACATCTTAAAGGGAAATTAAACATAGATAACCCACACAACCCAGACATTATTCAAAATTTCAAAACTTCCAAGTGTGTCTGTCAACATTCAATGCATTGATAAGCTAAACAGAAATTACACCAATTGGTTCAAAGAAGAAGTTTTTGCCTCATTACCTGGCTATTTCTCAGAAAATAACTGATATAAATTTGATGATTTGCAAAATTGCCCACTTTGGTTGGAAACTGTTCTCTGCCTCTCCATGCATGATGGAAACACGGTTTCTGAATGTTTTGCTTTTTCAAACCAGGGACAAACCTATAGTTGTGCATGTCTCATTTCTTTTATTTTTCAATCACTATTGTTAACAGGACAAGAGCATGATTCAACGAAGAATGAAATAAAAATTGAGGCAGAGTCCCAGGGCTCATATATGGAAACAGAAGGTATTGAAACCAGAATGCCTTGTTATCTGAGAATGAGATGAAACTATGAACCATGACTTCTCTCTATCCTGGTGTTTGTGAGGAGTGTGCATGTATGTTTTAGGCAGTGATTACCAGAGTATGGCAATAGTGTTCTGCTCTGTGTGCCTCTCAAAACTTGGAGGCGGAAAAGAAAGGGACATTAACTTTCTCTGCTCTAGTCACTGTGTTTTCTCAATGATTCTGATGAAAACACCCTGAGTCTCCCTCTGTCTCCTTCATTTTAGAGCTTTCACCAAACCAGGAAGATGCCACGACCGTGGAGCAACCGGAAGTGATCCCTCTAACAGATCACCAAGAAGACAAAGAAGGTGAAAAAGGTAGGTCCGCTCTTAAATTGATCCATCAAGAATGAAGAGTTCCTTTGGACTCCTGCCTAGAATGCAACCATCAGTTACCCTCCCGCAAGGGCAGTCTGTACAGGGGAAAATTAGCATGTCTTTCATCCTGAACCTACTTGTGAGCATAGAACAAAATCTAGGAGTAGCAAAAGAAGAGGCTTGTAACGGTTTTTCTGCCCTTTCAAGTAGTTTGAAGTTGTTTTTTTTTTTATTATTTGTTTCAATTTAATTTAAAAGCTCATGAAATACAAAAATTATTGTATTGAGAAAGCCTATACGGAATCAAAATTATGGACTAGATGGGTCTAGATGGATAAGAATCTTAGAAAGTCTGAGATGGCTTTAAAACACAAAGATAAGCCTTTCTGTTTTGATTTCCTTCTGTTGTCCTTCATCTGATACTGATTAAGGAAGCAATTTATGTAAAATATAAACATTATATGAACCTTCTAAATTGCATGCTTTGTTCACTAATATTAGGATGCAGAAGTATTAAATACCGTTAAAAACACAAGTGAGCTTTATAATGATTTCTGAAGACATAGGAGGAACGAACACTTTGTAAATTTTAAAGCAGTATTTGGGGCATCATGCCAATATATCGGAGTAAAGACAGGCATCCTTTTAGAATACCTGTATTAAAAAACTATTATCAAAGAAATCTGGTATTTATTGAAGAACTTGATGAGTTCCATTTAAAAATATAAAGCAATCTCTTAAAAGAACATATGAAAGATGAATATATGAAATATATTTCACACATGAAATAAATAAAATCATTTGTCTGGTACCCTATATCATAAATCATGCAGCTCTTAAATAAATAAGTGTTTGCAAAGCAGTTGCAAAGTAATAACTTGACAGGCCTTGTTTATAAAACACAGTGATCAATTTTCTTTCCAAATTAAAATGCAGACATGATCTCAATAGTGAAATCAGGTCAATAGTAACTACAGCTTCCAAATTATTAACTCTTCTTGGCCAGAGCATTGACACAGTTTAATTACTAAGCCATGTTAGTGATTTCAACATCTTTTTTTAAAATTTCCATTGCATCTAGAACACAATATTCTTCCTTTTCTATGTCTCTAATAACTTTTTCTCTATTTCCCTGCAAATCCTAGTTCAGGTTCATGACACCATGTTCCCAGCTGGTCAAGTAAATGGCATGTGTGGGGCATTTTATGTCTGATGATGGAACAGAGAATTAATAGAACCCTGACTTCAGAAACAGATACACAGCATTGTTCTCTTCAGTTGTACTTCTATCATGTAAAACCCACAATGTTTTGCCTGCCTTTTTATTTTCTCTATAGCAGAAATTATTTACTTTGTATATTGTGCCTCAAGACATGCAAATGAGAAACATCAAAAAATGGGTCAATTTTCTGCTTTTTAACTTGACCTACGTTTGAAGAGCTGGCATTCTGCACTCACTGTCACGTGTCCCTTCTTCCAGTGGTTCTCCAGCATCTAGCCCTCCTCTAATTACTGAGGAATTAAATACTCACTTCTCTCTCCCTTGCAAGGATGCCAGTCCTCTGTAGCACATGGCAGAATGACACATGAGAAAGAAGTGAAGTCAAAGTCGGATACTTGCTTGTAGCAACTTTGAAGTCGGATTTCTTTTTTGAAATGTGACTTTTCACGGCGGGAGAGTAATAATGCCTGTGGCTCTGAATTAACAAAATTTTCCCTCCCCTTCTTTCCAGCAGATACTTCACTTGGCACTACCTTGCCTATTCCTGTTTAAATTTGAAATAACTCAAAACACATCCCCTTATCATCTTATTCTTTGCTTCAAAATGAGCATGAATAGCTACCTTGTGACACATAAGGGAAGTCGCAGAAGGAGAGCGGGGTGACATAGATTCGGGACACTGTGGAGTAGCTCTGCCCCGCATTGACACACTGCACGGTTTGGGGCAAGTTCTTTCAACTTCCGATGCCTCAGTTCCCTCCTCTGTAAGATGGTGATGACAAAATTACCTTTCACATACCACTGTGGAGAAACTTTAATGAGTTGGCACATGCACAGAAGTCACAGTACCTGCCGCATAGAAAGCACTTGGTGTTTCATATCCCTCATGTTTTGATAAATTGACAACCAAGTCAAGAGAATATCCACATGTGGAGTTGCTCAAATCCCTTTGTGGTCCTTCCTCGCCATGTTGAATCCATCAAAACTGCACATTTTCCACCTTTGCATTCAACAACGACAACAACAAAAATTGTTCTACACATTTCTTCTCCAGCACCATCTCCTGCTGGTGGTTTCAATATGAATGTTCTTTTCTATAAAGACAGAGCAATTAATGAAAGGTGAAGTGGGAGGTATCCTTCTCTCTTCAGAAACTCCCTTTTCTCTGTCAAGATGTCAGTCTTCTATTTGGGAAGTGCTGATCCAGCCATAATTCCTATTTTTAAAAGAACATGCCATTGATCTATTGGCAGAGTCATGGAATAAAAGTACTAAATAAATCAAACTTTTTTTTTTTTTTTTGCTTTTTTTGTTTGCTTGTTTGCTTTTTTTAGACTCATGGAGTTATTAGAATCTTGTTTGAAAACATTTTGAGACTATAGCTCCAGGTTTTGTGTATATTCAGTGTCTCTTAATGGAAAGTTGCACAAACATCTTAAAAATTACTCTTACCTGCAAACAAAAACAAATGAATATTCTATTACATTTGTAGGGATATTCTCTATAGCTTTAGAAATATTGATTCTCTTTTATTTTGAGAATCCAAGGAAACAGAAAGTGGTTGCTTTCAAAAAATTTCAGCCCAGGAAAAAAAAAATATATAACCTTTTTCTCTCATTTTGTATCATTCTGTAAGATTAGAAAATGTAGATAATCTTCAGGATACATCTTCTATGGCTCCCAGGTGTATGGGCACAGATGTTACAACATTAAGTTTCAAAGTTAGCTCTACCAAAATATGGGTTTTGAAAAGAAGAGAAAATATTCAGCAGAAGTTCATGCTGATAAAATTATACAATAGCACAATGGACATATCCCTGGGAGATCTGAAATACAAAAATTTCAACAGGCATAAAGTGAGGTTTCACATATGGCAGCTTTTCTCATAGAGCTACATTGCCTCTTCCTAAATGAGTCCAGTTTTATGCTTTCCCAGCAGGATCTGTGGCATGTATGAAATCCAGTAAAATAGCACCATTTAGGCTGATAACCTAATAGGAAAGTAATGTTATAGAAGATCTCCTCGAAACACGATCTCCTGTTTTAGCATAAAAGAGAAAGCCAGTATTAAAACATTTTTCTGAAGATTTTTATTTCTAGTTGAATTTAGAAATAGTCGACATAAAATCTGAACTATGGTAAAATTATGTCATTATTACATCACATGATTTTCATACATGACTTATTAGGAATATACTGGACATTTTCTTCAAGTGTGACATGGAAGGCTTACATCCCAATTATTTTTCCTGTGTTTCTTCAAATGTTGCATAGATGGCATATATCCCAATTATTTTGCTTGTGTTTAAGTGTTGCATTGAAGGCATGCATCCCAATTATTTTGCTTGTAACAATGAATAAGTATAATATGAAATAGTAATTCTTTATTATCTCAGTTTGACCAAAATGTTAACTGGAAGCTTAAAGTCTATATTATGGTCTAAGTCTTTCTTGGGAAAAGATGGATATAGACAGGCATACAAGTAAAAAGTGAACTAAAAGGCCGCAATAAGTATAAATTATCATGTTGCAAAGCTAGTGTTTTGACCTCTGAGGAACAGGGCTGTGGAACCAAGCCTATGCAGGTCCATGGCTTCTGGTTCTGGCTGTGTGGTTCCTGGCAACTCTTTACCTTCTAGGAATCCCAGTTTTGGGGCTTGTACAATGAGAGGCACGAACTCAAGAATGGAATTTCACAAATATTCTTAGAAAGCCACAGAACTACATTCTTGATAAAACAAGGGGAGGTGACATGGGAGCCATTGGTCATCAATATCCTGAGAAAGCTGAAATTATAGGTTTTCTTCAATTTCACTTCCTGCATTCTATTGATAAAAATGCAGAGGTACCCTAGACCAGAAAAAAAAAGATCAGCCAAATCAACCACATTCTATTTCAGGATTCAGCCAGTAATTGGATCACTCTGATTATTCCCTGAAGAGTCTTTCAATGGGGAAACAATACTTTTTGGCTCCAAGTAGATTTATACCCAAATTCTCCTCAAAACCATCTTTCTTATCCAAGACCATCTTTCTTATCCAAGTGGGAAGCATCCTTTCTTGTGGTTCCTCTGGCCACTGTTTGATCTTTCAGTGATCACATAGTCCATGAACCACTTTCTCTTCTGCTCCTACCTGTCAAATCCAATAGGGATTAATTTTCTTTACAAAGCACCTCTACACAGCCTTGGTACTTCCCACTATTGATGGGATTCTTACATCACTGACAGAGCCCTTTTCTACTTGAAAAGTAGCCTCGACACCAACGATGCTACAACACACAGGCTTTCCTCCTCAGCCTGTGTGTGGTCTTTACTCCGCAGAGATTCATAGTGCAGACATATTTTTTTGATTCATACAAAATATTATACGAACTTGCACCTAGAGCAATTAACGTCTGGAATTTTCTATTTTCAAAGTCTTTCTATCTCTTCTTTTCAAATGAAGTTGACTTTCATAATGCTATGTTTTTCACATTAAAGGCATTATAGTTTAGTTGGGATGGTAGCTGTTTCGTGTTTAGATAGTTTCTTCTGTTACTGGTCTTCTGTCCTAATCGTGTGGTATAGCTGAAATTTGTCAGCCCAAATTTGGTTTTAGAATATAAGATATATTCTAATATAATATATATAATATATATATAATATAATATAATATAATTTATGAATTATATGAATTCATATAATTTATAAGGTTATGAATTATATGAATTATATTCCTAAGTTTTTATGACTGCTAAGGTTTTATGACTATTTTTAAATGTTTAATGAAATTCTTTACATTGGTTGAATACATTGAATATAAAAATTATAACCTTAAATTACCTGAGTTTTCTGCATATCTGTATGTAGGCAATATACATATAGAACCAGTTCATTCAAATTACACTGTATAACAAGTAAAATTACAATTTTTTAAAGATTTTATTTATTTGATAGAGAGAGATACAGCAAGAGAGGGAATACAAGCAGGGGGAGTGGCAAAGGGAGAAGCAGGCTTCCTCCTGAGCAGGGAGCCCCACTCAGTGTTTGATTCCAGGACCCTGGGATCATGACCTGAGCCAAAGGCAGACGCTTAATGACTGAACCACCCAGGCACCCCTAAAATTATAATTTTTATATTTACATTGATATGGCTTTTTAAAATTCATTCTTGGAATACTAATCTTCATGTTCCTACTTCAAATAAAAATGTACCTGACCTATAATTTTAAAGTTAAAAAACAAAGAAGAATGAATAGTATATTCATGCCTACAATAAAAACTTTGGTTTCCATCTTGTATTTCTGTATGCATGTGTGTAAATTTAGATTTAGTGTTGACTCAGTAAGAAAGTATATATCATGCCTCTTGAATAATAATAATATTACAATATTATTGGCCCAAATTTGGCCTTTTAGCCAGATCCTCTTGCTTGCTTGGATCAGTTTATCTTTTTTTTTTTCTCTTTTTCTTGAAATTTGACAGAGGTAGCCAGAGAGCACAAGCAGAGGGAATGGCAGAGGGAGAGGGAGAAGCAGGCTCCCCATTGAGCAGGGAACCTAACAGGGAGGGGTCAATCCCAGGCCCCTGGGATCATGACCTCAGCTGAATGCAGATGCTTAATCATCTGAGCCACCCAGGTGCCCTGGGATCAACTTTTAAGATTTTGAAAAATTGACACTGAACCTCCATTTTACATATAAGGGTACAGGGGAAGTTCTAGGAACTTAAGGATATGTGCAGACTTCAGTGAACATTAAGCTCAAAACTTGTTGTTATTAGCCCATCCCTATCTGGGGAATTTTCAGAGACCATCTCTTCTAATAAATCTCCAGCATCCAACTTTGTTCCTGGATCCACTTTGTCTTTTTTTTTAATTTTCTCCCCTCTGTAACTCTCCAGTTTCATTTACAATTTGACTTTGTACCCTACCTAGGTTGTCTGGTCTTGCCTCGAGGCGTATGGCAATGTGGCTATCAGAGTAATTTGCAAAGATGAAACAGACCTCTCCCTTAAGTGGAATTCTGTCTCCAGGCACAAAACTTTTTGGTCTTCTCTGCTGCATTACAGTCCTGGAACTCTCTGTGCACGGCATATCTTAATTCTCATCACATCTAATGAAAAGATTTTTACCTGCATCCGAGCATATATTACTTTGCCACTATCCTTAAATATTCCAGACAATTAGTCTCCTCTAAAGATAGTAAACTGTTAACATTGGGTGGCATGCTCATTATGTTTGCCTTCTTCTCCAAGATATTAGTAAATAATGTTAAATTGTAATTTTCAGAACGATAAAATCATGACTCTTATACAAACATAAAATGAATACATGTAAAAGATTTTCTCTAAATCATTAATTAATGAGGGAACTAGTGAGATATAAACCCGATTTAAAGGAGAATTTTAGATGTATATCTCTCCATAACACACATAAAATCAGGACTGCGAATATAGACTCGCATAGACACATGCACACATAACATTCAGGGGTACTGAAATTTGGAAGTCTAGTTAGCATTATGTAGGGCAATAAAATATATTCCTTCTTCTCCACCAAACCAAATGCATTTAAATGGCTGCCAACAAGTCTCATTTTCATTGCCACAAGTTTTCTACAAGTTTAACTTCTATCTCTACAGATGTATAAAATAGTCTAGTTGATAGAAAGTTCATCCCAAAGAGTAACACCCTATGGAATCAGATAATTTCAGGGAGTGTGCGGACAGACACCCAGCCCTCCAGAGAAGGGACACCCACAGATCTCTGTTGCTCACTGCCAAGCCTTAGGCAATTTTTCTTGGCAATACATAGAAGATAAAGCTGTTATTTTTACCCTTTTTGTCCATTTCACTGAATCCATCAATGTTGGTCATCTAATAGTTTTCACAGAGAATGATAAAATACCACAGCAGGATTGGGGTGGGGCAGCAACCTTTAATTATATCTCTGAGATTGTCACTTACTTGCTATCATTTTGCGCCAAAGGCTATTATTTTACATGTACTATAAATGGATAAATAGTGTGGATGTATGTATACTTCTAAGATGCCACACCTGTAAGACGCTGCCATTATTTTATATATCGTTAAGGAATTTTTTAAAAAAAATCTTGCCAATTAAAGTAAGATTCTTTATCATTTAGACATTTAGACAAGATTTCTTATCATTTAGACATTTTATAACTATTAAGAAATAATTTATAATTATTTTATAACTATTAAAACCACTAGACATAGGATTTTATCATAATTGGAGAATACAAAAACAGAAATGTATTAAACAAATTAGTTGAGATATTGCTAAAACTTTGTCATATTCAGAGTCTACTTATGAATCACTTTTTTTAAAGATTTTATTTATTTATTAGAGAGAGAATGAGAGAGAGAGAGCATGAGAGTGGGGAGGGTCAGAGGAAGAAGCAGACTCCCTGCTGAGTTGCGGAACTCAATTTTGGGACTCCAGGATCATGACCTGAGCACTCTGATTGTTCAGACTTCAGGAGAACCCACAAAGAAAGTAAAAGGCACTGTGTCGTATTATTAAGGTAGAACTACCTTACATTTTTGCTTCTACTTAGAGACAGTTCCTAAGCACTTTGGATTCACCACCTTCTCAACCCCTTCCCTATTTCATTCCTGTTTCCAAGAATTTTCATCTCAGCTGTTGAAACCCATCCTGCAAGTTTTGATACTTTTGTTTTTGATGTTAATGTCTGTATAGGATCGGTCAGTTTCATCGCAATGTCCTGGCCAACAGAAATTTTACAATTCTCTATTTCATAGATGTTAAGATACAAAACAGTGCACCTTAGTATTATGAAATGTATTTATTTTCCCTTGCAAACAACACTGAGCCTAGGTAAGGAAAACTTAATTACTGGTGATACAATTAAGTGAAATTAGTTTTTCCCACTAACTCATAAGTCTGCCTAGCAGTAGGATCCTTGCCAGCACATTGGTACACTGTTTCCTACTGCATATCATATAACTGAGAGTGATAAATAGTTCCATTCATTCAACAAATACTTATCAAGCACCTAATATTTATATAGATATAGATATAGATATAGTCAATAAAGACCATATATGTATTATATTTATTGTACTCTATTGGCCTTTGGTATAAGATGCATATGGAATAATTTTTAAAAATATGTGCATTGTTATATAAAAGTAAGCAAATTGTATATTATGTATTTTGCTTATTAGTATACATGAATTTTTCTTAGGTATATTCTGCTTATTTTATGTGTTCATATATGCTGATTATATATATTATTACTATGTATTATATGTTTTACTTCTATATAACATGAAACACTGACTAGCTCGAACCACAAGTAAGCTGCTTAAGCCTCCTGGAGCCTTAGTTTCCTCTTTAGTGAGAGATGTAGGTGTCTTCATGCCTCTTGGAATGATGAAACAATCATTGAGGAGTGATCTGGAGGCCTCTAGCAAACTACAACCCATCAGCCAAATCTGGCATGTTGCCTCTTTTTGTATGATTTGTGAGCTAAAAAATGTTTTTTACACTTTTAAGTGGTTGAGAAAAAGAAGAATTTGTGAGGCATGAAAATTCTTTTAAATTCAAATTTCAGTGTCCACAAATAAAATTATATTAAAACATGCAAAATCTGAAACATTTACTATCTGGCCCTTTACAGAAAAAAAAAAAAAATTCTGTAGACCCCCATCTATAGCATCGGTGTGAATACAGCCCAAATTAGCTAGAATGTGAAACCACTCATGCTCATGCAGGGATTCCCAAGTTATGCAGTAGTTATCAATACACAAGGACAAATATGCATGTATGTTTCATTAACCTTGCCAACACAGGTGTATTTCCACAATGCCTTGCCCAACTTTAGGCACAGAGTTTGCTGTCCACACCCCTCCCCAAACTGGGGAATTGGGAGGAAATGGCTCCCTCTGATGTTGATGTCAGCAGCCATTAGAGATAATCATAAACTGTAGCTTGGACCCCAAACATTTCATACTTTGGATGGTGAAAAGGTATACTCTGAAGCCTTGGCTCTTTCATCCTTAGAATAAAAATTTAAGTTCCCTATAAATGCATTTTTTTCTCACAATTTTTTTAAAAGATTTTATTTATTTATTTGACAGAGAGAGAGATCACAAGCAGGCAGGGAGGCAGGCAGAGAGAGGAGGAAGCAGGCTCTCCGCAGAGCAGAGAGCCCTATGTAGGGCTCGATCCCAGGACGCCGGGATCATGACCTGAGCCGAAGGCAGAGGCTTTAACCCACTGAGCCACCCAGGCGCCCCTTTTCCCACAATTTAAAAGGAGATTCCAGGGGTGCCTGGGTGGCTCAGTGGGTTAAAGCCTCTGCCTTCAGCTCAGGTCATGATCCCAGGGTCCTGAGATCAAGCCCCAGCCTGGGATTGGGCTCCCTGCTCGGTGGGAAGCCTGCTTCTTCCTCTCTCATTACCCCCTGCTTGTTTTCTCTCTCTCTGTCAAATAAATAAATAAAATCTTCTAAAAATTAAAAAATAAAAGCAGATTCCAGGGCGCTTGTGTGGCTCAGTCATTTGAGGCTCTGACTCTTGATTACAGCTCAGGTCATGATCTCAGGATCTCAGCCCCCTAGAGGGCTCTGTACTCAGCACAGAGTCTGCTTGTCTCTCTCCTTCTGCTCCTTCCCCCCAAAAATAAATACAATCTTTTAAAAAATTAACATATGTTCCAAAAAAAGAAAGAAAGAAAGAAAGGAGATTGCACCTATCTACCAATGAACTGATCTTTGCTTTCTCTGAGTATACTACAAGTGAGACCTTGGACTAATCATAACCATTATGGACTAATCATAACCATTTTTACAGAAAGACCATTAGGTGACAGAACTAACAAAAATGCAGCTCTAATCTGTAAAGTGAGTGGGGTGCATATTTAGGGATCATAATAATATGAATGTGTAAATATATTCATTTACACATTTTGTTGTAAAGACCAAAATATTGTCAGCCCAGATTTTAACATATAACCTTAAACTCAGGTAATGGTTGGAGTATCTGCTTTCAAAGACCATAGAAGCTCATCTATTTGCATAAAATATCTTTTAAAAAAATAACAAATAGCCACAAAATAATATGTGATGTATGTTAGATATTAGACTGTACAAAAGTTATATCTATTCTGATTTGGATTTCAAATATAAGTGCTACTCTTCTGTTTTAGAAGGAAACCCAATTTCTTTTTATTACTCGTTATACATCAGGTGCCTTCATTTCAGCACAGTATGTAAAGAGCAGGTGGTATAAGGAGTACTTTGAATGTTAATTATTTTTTTCATTTATTTCACTGTGAGGATTTACCTTTCAATGTGTTTTTATAATCAGGATGGAAACAATTAGGGAGCTTGCTGCTTGAGTGTTTCACTACATTTATTTTATGACATCTGCTGCAATGATTAAAAAAAAAAAAAGAAAAGGAAAAGGGAGGTAAGCATTTTAACAAAGTGAGGGGTTTGGGTTGATTGTATGCGATCTCTTTATTTCATTGTGAATCTTCAAAGGAAATGTCATGATGAATCAGCCATGTTTCTAGCCAGTAAATACCCTCTCATTGTTAGAGCTTGCATTTTTGACAAGGAAGCATGTCTGTTCATGTTTCAGAGATGTCATAGTTTATTAGTCTCGGATTTTAATTGAAAATGATAGAAAAAAGCTACAGAGATAGGAATGAAAGGGGAAAAAAGTAGATATTTATTTTTAAAGACATATTTCAAAGGAGAATGTTCTTTTTCCATGCATCATATTCAATTTATTCTTCAAATATACATAAGATATTTACTTCACCTGTCCTTCATTTTCATATACTTTGGAGCATAATTCATAAGATAATAATATTCAGTATCAAGAGAGGTATGCCTCATGATATGGTAGGTTTGGGGCACATATTTCAACATAAAGGAATGCTTTTCAAAATTAATATAGTCTTTTCATAGTGTGTTACATAACTCTTGTTTTTCCCATTAGCAAGATATTATAGACAATTCAAAATATTATAGCCATGATAAAACTTACATAAAATCTAGTAATTATATATAATGAAATAAGATAAGTAATAGAGAAGATAAATATAGACACAATGTGTGTGGGCATGTTTGAGAGAGACAGACAGAGAGAGTCACAGGGAGTGAGAGAGAAACAGAGGGGAGAGAGCACATGCCTGAAAACTCTGTGGGTAGTTTTGAAGATGGATGAAGGAGAGCATGGGACAAGGAACACAAGCAGCCTCTAAAACCTAAAATATGTAAGGAAATGGATTCTTCCCTAGAGCATCCAGAAGAAAGGTAATTCTGCCAACACCTTGGTTTTAGCCCCGCAAGGCCCATTTCAGACTTCTGGCCTTGGGAACTGCAAGAAAATAAATTTGTGTTATGTTAAGAAACTAAGCCTATGGTAATTTGTTACAACAGCAATAGGAAAAGAATACATTACCTCTCAACATGGTCTCTTCAAACCATGCTGAAAATTCAGGCTTGTCTTAATAGGTCCCCAGAGAAAGGAGGGGTTCCAATATCTTTCCATGTTCCAGTTGGGAATTACCGTGAAGTTCTCCCTGCTTCTATAATCTATGCTAAATTAGGCAGCATTTTTATTATCATGACCCATCCCTTTTTAATGTCAGTCTCCTTGGGTTGCACAACGGAGATTTAATTCAGGTAAATCTAATTACCATGGCCACAGTAAGTGGAAATGGAATAGTTATGCATCTCCAGGAGATTAGAAGAAAAGGGTTTCAAGGCATTAGGGAAATGAAGAACAGGAGAAGGGAAAGAGAAGGGAAGGCAGGAGAGAAGGAAGAAGGATGGAAGGTTGAGGAAAAGCTGGTTTCTATTTTCCAGACTGGGGGAAGTAACAAAGTAAATATCCAGCCACTACTTTTTGGAAATGGAGGAGAAATATAATTCACGCATAGCAAACTTTCCCATCTGGTTGTCTCTGACTGACTAATAGCACAAAATGGGAAGAGAGAACTTTCTGACTTTCACAGTCTTCTAACAATTAAAGACCAAATGGACCACAAACATGGTTGGTATTTTAGTCGAGCACAGGGGCTCTCAAATTTAGGTGGATTTAGACATTAGTGCATTTGTGATTTCTGGACCCCGTCCCCAGAGATTCTGGTAAGGTAGAACTCGGTGGGCTTGGGATTCCACACCGTCAGTCTCTGAAGAGATGGAGATGCTGCGGGTCTGGGGACCATCCTTTGAATGGCAACACTCATCTAGAAGTCAGCATCCATATTTAGACCATTCTTTTTGAAAATCCCTTCGACCATTCCCTCTGCCTTAATTTCATTGGAGGGTAGAATGGCTAACCATGGCAAGAATGACAGATATGTAGAAACTTGGATAGATGATAGAGATCATGCTACTTTTCAGTAGATCCAAATCACCTGGATGCCTCAGTTAAAAGACAGCATGCTGGGCTGTAGATCTCGAGTTTCTCATTTAGTAGGTTTGGGGCCAGAGGGCAGGTGAGAGCTTGCATGTTTCAAGTTCCCAGGTGAGGCTGATGGTGCTGGCCCCCGCCATACACTTCAAGAACCACTGGCAAAGCCCTTATTATCCATACCAGCTGACCCCCACCAAGCACAAGGTAAGAGATGGTCTTTTAGCATCACCGTAGACAACCAGGGACGCCGGGCTTTAGGGTACCTGTGGTAAGAATGGGAACCTCTTCCCAAGTTGAACCCCAGCATGCCTGAGATCAGCGACTGCTCCTCCTTGTAAGCCTCTCTCCCCAAGTGTACCTTCCTATGGGCAGTGGTGCTCTGAGTCCTTCCCACAGGGGCGGGGCTAGGAGGCGATGTAGAGGAGGGGCCACAGAGGCTGGGCACCTTAAGTTAGGAAGATGCAGAAGACGACCTCCTGAAACAGACCGGGGCTACTCCCAAGAGAATCCGGAGAATGCCTTTGCGTTGTGTACCTGAAAAACGTGTTTCCCAGTTTGGATGAGAAGAAAAGAACTCAGGAAACAAAACATCTTAGTGGTCTCACCCATCCTTCGACACAGAGGCAAGACAGAGTAACGAGAGAGCAAGTGGCATTCCCTCCGCGAGGGCTGAAAAAAGCAACAGCAACAGGATTTGGGACCTAACTGCTGGGCACCTTACAGGAGCTACCCCACACAAAGTAAAAATAAACTCTGGCTGAGCCGCCCCCTATCAGATTTTGTCTATCTGTTTGTCTTCCAAAAGCTAACATTTTCACAGCTGAATTTGAGGGGATTGGTTATTTAAAAAAAAAAAAAAAAAAAAAAAAAGACAAGGAGAAACTGAACAGGGCTTCTAAAGCGAGGCACATAAGCTGTTTGCCATATTGAATCAACACCTGGGGCATTGATTTGAAAGCCAAACGCAGGCTGTTCATCTGGATTGCCAAGTATAACAGAAACAACTGTCCTTGGCTGAGGCCATCAGAAAGAACGCGCTAGCCAGAGCTCCATCTGAAGCTGCCTTGGAGGACCACAGATAACCCGAAAAGATGTCCAGAGCTTGCTCTGAAACCTAATTCCAGGTGAGGCACCTAGCTTTCTCCCTTGTCCATCAACTACCTATGATTTCTAATTAGAAAGAATTCTCAAAAGCAAGCTGACCCGATTCTGTTTGCTCCCTTATAAACGTGTCCTGGTTTTGGTGTCGATGTTCGGCTTCGCTGACTTGCTAAGCACTGCTGTTGCTTAGTCCTCTAAGCTTGCTGGGCCTGCCCATCCCGACATTCCACGCCGTAATAGTCTCATTGACCCAGTAATTAAAGAAATCCTGTACCTTTCCACTCTGGCTAGCTGCCCTCTCTCTTCTCCCCCATTGTTCTTTTAGTAACACCACCAGCAGATGGTTAGAGATTTTTCACCCTTTCAAAAGCTTTATATTTTTCCCATCTCATCAAGCATATCTCAGCCAAATGTAATTAGCTTAAGGCTTTTGAGCCCTCACGGGAGATCAGTAAAAAAAAAAACCCTAGCAATTTCAATAAAGAGCTTGAAAAGAGGATCCTGGAAGGCCACGCCAAACCACAGGAGAGCTGCTATTATTTAGAAGCATAGATCTCTCTCTTCCTCCCCGTCCCAGCTTTTGGCATTTTAAAGTCTCAGAATATTCATGAGGCCTCCAGGGCTTTGGAGCTTTGTTTTGGACCATTATTGGGTAGGTGGGATATTTAAGGTCTCTTCAGCAAGGTCAGTGTTTGGTTCTCTTTAATTGATTTCAATCAAGGAGCGCTTTTTTTTTTTTTTTTTTGGTAACCCTGAGTTACTCCCAAATGGCAAACAGTTTGTTTGCTAAATCTCTTAGCCTTTTCATTCACTTTTTTTTTCTTTTCCTTTTCTTTTCTTTTCTTTTTTTATCCTCTGGTTGTTGGAAATGGGCTGGTAAGCCTTCTTTGTAGTTCCAAGCATTTGATATGAAGGCTAAATTAATTAACCGCAATACGGATTTGCACCCTGCCTCTGAGTGGTGGTGAATCCCCTTTCTTTCTTAATAGCCACATGGATATACTACAGAGCTGATCCTGCAGCCTGAGCCCATTTCTCCCCCCACACTTAGGAGAAAGCAAGTTTTGGAGACCAAATTAAGCTCTATCTTTATTGAAATGGAGTGAAGTAGCGCTTCAGTGTGTGAAGCACAGATTGTTGGTGGGATGTTAGGAGAGGGGCACGGGCTCACCCTTGAATTGTGTGATGTGTATTTTCCCCAAACACGCAAATGGGAGGCTCCAAGCCTCAGGTGTTGGGTAGTAAGATGATTAAGTATGTTCTCATGTCAGTTTCTCATTACCCAGATTTGGGTAAAAGGGGAATCATTCTTTGTAAATCTACTTCCAGCTTTTTCAGATAAAGGAAGTCAATGCCAAGCCTTGATTAAAATGACTTTTGGGGGGAGGGGGGGTCTCAAGTGAGTTAATCATTTTCTTTCTGAATAGTGATGCACAGATAGAGATCGGTGCCTATGATGAAGACGGTTACATATATGCCACACTAGGCGACAGTAGAAGCACAATTTAAGGGACAATTACTTTTAAAACGTGCGAAGTGTGCTCTGAGCAGTGTTCTGGCCAAGGCCTAGTCTTGCAAAGTGGTCCCCAAACTTAAGAATTAACCTTGTTATGTCCCAAATACAAAACAATATTGGAGGTTCACATTGACTTACAAAAAGTTGTAAGCTGGGTGGAAGTTTTCTGTAGGTAGGACAAATAAGAACTCGGTCTTTTGTCGATGCTTTTCATAAACGTTAGTTTTGCATAGAAGAATGAACAATTAATTACAGGACAGCTGCACTTTCATTACTTAGAACAGAGCAGGTCCAAAGAAATTAGACTATCTCTGGCAGGGGGACAATTCTGGATGACGAAACTAGTCGTACCCATGCAAAATGAGTAAGACAAAAAGAAAAGGAAAGGAAATTGTTTGCAAGACGAGACAGAGGCACAAGGACTCGTAGCAAACTTGATGTCCAGAAAATGTGCGGAAATAATCCACGGGGTTCCCTCTACAGCAGTTTTGCCATTAGCCAGCGTGCCATGGGCAGGAGATCTCTGGTTCATTCCATTTTCCAAATCAACTGATGCTTAATAAGAAAACTTTGGAGCCAGTTATCACTATTTCTGAAATTCCCAAAATGATGCCATCCGTTTGCCTCCACTTTGAAGTTCTAGAAGTTAAGGAGTTAATGTAGCTGAGCAGGGTCACTCATGTAGCTGGTAGAGGCAGACCTGACATCCGTTGTCCAAACTGTGGCCCAGTATTTTTGTCTAACCCTGCTCTTCCTCTCATGAGCTATTGTAAAGGCTTGATCTTCACAGATGAAGATACTCTAGGAAATGTCTACAGCATTTCAACTTCGCTCCTTTCTGAAATGGTAAATCTCCCTACTGCAAATCTTGGGTTGGAAATGAATCCTAAAGGTCACGCAATCTGGCTCCCAACTGTGATGTGCAAAAGCATTATTCCTTCCCAGCAGATGCTGTAGCCTCTGCTACAAAACATACATGATGGGGAGCTCACTAACTTGCATGGCAGTTCCTTCATCCACGGGTGATTCTGAGTGTTGAAAAATGAACTTGACTTCACTACAGCTTCCACTTAGCCTTGCCCATTCCTCCCTGAAATGAGCCCAGCACGTACAGCAAGAGCCCGTCGAGTAGCTGAAGGTCATTTGCAGAGCCCCCTTTGGTGTCTTCTTTTTAGTTCCTTAATTCATTCCTTACTTGGTCCAAATACCCCTCATATCACAAGTTTTTCTTTTTCTTTTTTTTTTTAAGATTTCACTTATTTATTTGTCAGAGAGAGAGAGAACAAACAGGGGAACGGCGGGCAGAGGGAGAAGCAGACTTCTCTCTGCAAGGAGCCCAATGCAGGACTGGATTCCAGGACCTTAGAAGATCATGGGACCCTAAGCCAAAGGCAGATGCTTGACTGAGCCACCCAGGCACAAGGTTTGAAAACCCTCATGTTGGCTGCATAGCTCTAAGCAAGTTAAATTTGCCAGCTTTGCTCTCAAAACCTGGATACAGAATTGCACACAATGATCCAGACCTTCATTTGTCAAATTAAAGGCTAAAAGGAATTGCTTCAAGCCCTGGCAAGTCTGTATCTGGACATCTCCCTGCGTAAGATGATGAAGGATCTGAGGAGTGCTACCAGCAGTCAGTGTGCAGAAGCTTGTAGACTCTCCAAGCTTGCAAGCAGGCTCTTCTCTAATGGTTCACGGACCAGCGATTTACCCTGGACTTGCTTCCCCCATCTGTAAATGGGGATAAGGGTAGAGGATTTTTATAAAGATCCTATGATTTAATATGTGTTAAGTTCTAGCAACCGTGCCAGGAGCATAGTTTACTATGTTCTAGTTATTGTTACTGTTCTAGTTATTGTTGCTCTTCTAGGCAAAAGCCACTACTCCAAGCTAAAGAAAATCTTCACATTTCTATGATGAACAGAGAGAGACCTAAGAACTATAGGAACACTGGATCAAATGTTACCTCTGCCCTATAATTACTGGGCTAATCTACTGCCCTCGTCTATACAAGCACGACGTGGGACCATAAGGGCGCCCTGAGAGACATCAAGCCACTTTCATCCTCCAAATGTTCCCGGGCCAGCAGTCCAGTAATTTTCCCTTAGCTGCCAATGTCTTTGATAGTCAGAGACCTCATTAAAGGGATGCAGCTGGTCAAGAAAAGCACCCTGAAGCCGCTGGCTTCTGGCAGATGTGCTGTGTCATGAGAGTGCATCTGTCACAGCGGGTTCGGTCCCCAGGCAGAAATGATGGGGCCAATGCAAACAGCTCCTGAACCCGGCCAGGATGGGCCTGCAGACCTAAGGAATAAAACATTCATGGAGGTGGATCTCTGCATTCCCACAGACAATATTTTTAGGCACTTGGGCACAAAGCAGAAATGCCACAACATATATAACCCAACTGTCACATTCACGGTTGACATTTGTACAGAAATGGCCAAACAGGGACCCAGGAGCCTGGAAACAGCTATCCCTCGGCTTGGAGATTTAAAGTTTTGGATTTACCATAATGCTGTTCCCTCACTCGTGTTTTTTGTGATGGGGTTTTATATTGACTGGAACTTCTTTCAGCTACTGCTATTGGATCCAAGCGTATCACAAAGCAGAAGACAGAAACAATGCTCCCCACCTTGCTCCGTTTCATTTCCTCCATGCCCATCCCATAAAGAAACTCAAAATCCCCAATGGAGCCACATTCTCAAGGAGAAATAAATTGAGGACAAACAGAAATTTGAATTGGCAAATCAGTAACTGTAAGGAATTACTGCAAGAGACAGTGGTAGCTCCCTTTAATCCTTCTAGGTCATTCCTGGTGGGTTCGGTCTCAGACTGTGATGGCAGAGGTCCAGTTTTTCTGTCTACTGTGCTTGATTTTTAATGCCAGGGTTGAGGTTCTTTGCTCTGTATAAGCTACATTATCATTGGTATCTTAATTATTCTTGGTGTTATTAATGATTATGAAAACATCATCTTACCAAATGCCGAGAGAGAGAGAACCGGATGGGCTCGTGATGTGGCTCCTGGTGCATTTGGGTCACCCAGGCAGCACCACACAGCCTAACTGCAGAAAGATGACCTTCAAAGGCCTTCCTCTGCAGGGCTCCCACAGGACCAGCATCTTGTGACATTTTGTGCTGGGTACAGAATCCCACAGGCACTCACCTCTTATCTCTGCATACACCAGTGATCACAGCCACAAAGACCAGGGGACAGAATATAAAAGAATACTGCTTTGTCTTCTTACCATTTTATCTTATTTTCCCTCTAGAATTCATATTTTGTACCAACCATATTGTAACAATAAAGGCAGTTCTAGAGAATGGGGAAAAAATAGCACTATGATATTCAGCCTTATTATATCAAACTGCTTTGGGCTTTACCCTCTTTAAAGTATGCTCCTGTATTCAGCTACAAGGAGATTTCTGAAAGTCCTCATAAGGAGTTCATTTCCTTATCTTCCACATGTGCTGCTCCTGGGTCATGGGCATTGGGTTTTTAAGAACTTAGGGTATAAGAATCATGTTGGGAGAGGCAGCATCTCCTCCATCCCTTGTGGGGGATAGACTAGAAACCCCTGGCCATTGGTTTCCCCCACTTGCCTTTTGGGCCCTGTGAATCCAGATTCCTTATGATTTGGGTTCTGGTGAAACAGTAACTGGGGTAAAAGAAGCCCAAAGAGGGAACATCGACTTGGGAAACCCAGAGACACAGACTGTACCATCTCAACACACAATTTTATATTGATCTTATCAAAACCATAACCTTTCTCCTCAAATATCATTCTCTTTTCAAAATGAAGCCAATCCTTTTCAGATGGCATAAGCACATCGCAGACACTCCACAAGCATTAGGAAAAGCTTCCCCATACAAACTAGATCCATTAAGCTTGGGGCTTTGCATATTTCAACCCTAAGTGGGAACAGGATGGTTTGGGTCACTGGTGCCAGGACTTTGTTGGTGGGGCAGAAGTGTTTGGTGTCATTGGAAGCGCTGTGAACTGGGAATCTGATGAAACACGTCCTCATCCAGATTCTGGCAGTCTTGTCCCTACTGAACAACGGGGTATGAAACCAAATTCTGAGGATGGAACTCTTGCTTGTTGACTGACAGGATGAAATGGTAGTAGCTGTTTGTGAGGCCAAAACAATAACCACTGCCCTAGAATGAGCCAGTTAACCTTTGGCTGAAACTGGTTTCTGTCTGATGTCTCTGAAGTCGATGCAAAATCTTAATTGTCCAAACTTTGAACCATAGGTTGAAATACCAGCAAATTCTAGTGGTTCCAACTGGTGCACATTCTTCTCAGGTGCAGAGTGTGAGTCTAGGACTTCCTAGGAGCTGATGGTAAGACGGGATTTATTTGAGAGATACAAGGTATTTCTTAAGGGAAATGCCTATGTGAGAGAAAAGGAGAAGGGAATTGGTGAAGGCTGGGAAGTGTCACCCCCAGGAGAAGGAGACAGGGAAAGAAGGTTAAGAAGTGTGTATTGTAGGAAAGATTTGGCAAAGCACCTGGGAGCCTCTCAGGCAAATTTAGCCAAGAACAGACCTGCCTTAGTTCCTCTAAGTCACTACTGGAAGCATCCTGTGGGAATGGGCCTCAGAACAAATGTAGTGATGGATTCCAGAGCCCAGCAGCTGGGGCCCTCATCAGTTGATTGCACTGTCTGTAGTTGGGGGTCTGTGAGGCACATTCTCCTGGTTCCACAGAGAGTTCCGGAAGCTCAGATAAGCATCCAATAAATTACTCTCCTTTTTTAAGCACACAATGTGGGTGTGCAGCTAATTCTCAAAAACAGGTCCATTCATCTGCTTAAATTGATCATGAAATAAACGAACCAACATTTAGACTACAAAATAAGTGGAATTTCTTTCAAAGCATGTGACTGTGGTCACATCTGAAAATATACTAAGGACTCCCCGTCCTCCCCTACTCTGAACATGCACGTGACTAGGAAAGCAAGACCAAGGCTTTTCAGAGAATTCCTCTACTGAGGCCAAGTTTACCCCGCAGGATGTGAAGGAACCAAAGGTCAGATTTCTGTAGTAGCACCTCAATAGGTGTACCCCCTTCTTCCCTCCCCTTCCTCACGCACCATGTAGAATGTGGGGAGCTCGTGTTCTTTGTTCTCTGACCCAGATTTCCCAAAACAGTTCTCAGTTTTGATGAGTTAAGTTCTCTGCATGTTCTCTCATGTTCTCTGAAATGGTGCTGTTGTGTATGAAGCACAGAATGGTTTTGGGAACAGCAGTATTCACTGCCTCTAATGTATGTTTCTGTCCATATTCTGAAGAGCAGCAAGTCTTTTGGTGCTAATGATCCCTCCCCTTTCTGGGACCATAACAGAATGACTGGCTCTCTATATATTGCTGTTTTGGTACCTCATTCCGGAACATGCCCTTAGCAGCTGGGTAACCTTTGATCATGGGAGACCTAGAGAATATATATTTCTATTCTTAAGTCACCAGGAATCATGCTTAGGGTGTGAGAGACAAGTGGTGGTGCCTTATGGAAATACTCTTAGGAGTGAAATATGCCAGATAATGGGTGTCACTGACATGCTTTCTCGACTTGCTCTTTTGGACTATGTCACATTGCATAGTTGTATCAAAAGTGTGGTAATAGGGCGCCTGGGTGGCTCAGTGGGTTAAGCCGCTGCCTTCGGCTCAGGTCATGATCTCAGGGTCCTGGGATCGAGTCCCGCATCACGCTTTCTGCTCAGCAAGGAACCTGCTTCCCTCTCTCTCTCTCTCTGCCTGCCTCTCTGTCTACTGTGATCTCTCTCTGTCAAATAAATAAATAAATTTTTTTTTAAAAAAGTGTGATAATAGCTAGGGAATATGAAATGATAAGTGAGTGTAAAGACTTCACTGCCGTATCATAGCTAATACATTTTCATTGGAATTCGGTTATATGTATACAGATTTTTTCTTTAATGCCCAACAACATTTCTAATATAATTTAAATTTTGGCATTATGGGTTTCCCCCTGCATTGTCAAGCTAAATTAAATGGGGGAACAAAAATGCCATTCATGATTGGACATGGACAACAATGTATTAAAACTCATCTCTGATCATTCCCTTGCTCAGATGTCTATATCCATGGCTATTATTTGCTTAAACTCAACTTTTCCTAAGAAACACATTTTACAATGAACATTAAACTAAGCTTGCCAACTTCCATGCTCTACCCACCTCTGGTGACAATAGAGAAGAGTAGAGAAACAAAATACTGTAACAAGAAAATCTTCTCTAAAATGATGCAAACTATAATGTTGGTACCATGATAATCAATTTGACTTTGATGCCACAAGCATTCCCTATTGAGTGACACTAGTGCCATCAAGAACATTCTCTCTGTAGAGAAAATCCACAATCACAGTGTACTTCTTGACCTACCTGGAAACAATGTTCATGTCATTTTGTAAGATGGCCAACAATTTATACTTACTAATTCAGAAATACAAAAGGATAGAGATGATCATCAACACATTAAATAGTACTGGTAGACACAGTAATCCTTAAAACTCTATCCTATTGTGTAACAAAGAAAGAAAATCAAATTTGATCCAATAATTTTAAGTATCTAGCAGTTTATTCCCTTGTATGTATATTCTCAGAGTTTCATGTCTCCCCTTCATTGTCCTCTGGCTTCTCTGGCAATGTTCCTTTGCTACCTAATAACTGAGCCCCCTGCCCTTAGCGAACATCAAAATCTGTCATCTGTTCTCGCTAGTCCAGTCCAGGCTTGGTGATTCTCTAATGACAGCACCCCTTGATCTCAATTGGCCCTTCAGTGTGACAGTGACTCCTAGTGTTTCTTCATTCCTGGGGTTCACTTTGTGTTTTTCAGCTGCAGGCGCAAGCCTCCATATTTCACAACTCTGGGGGACGCAATCGACATCAACACCCCTGCCAAATGTGCCATAAGTAGCCTGCACAGCTTCACATGGTGGTCTTGCTCAGGGTCATGTCCAGCTATGGTGACTGCCCAGGTAAACTCAACAGTTGGCATCACCAGCCATGCTCTGGATACCCTAGCCATGGGACATGCGGGGACTTCTGGTTATGACAAGGCATGAAGAGATTCCGAGGAGCTAAACTTAATCTCCCAGAGACACCATCTTTTCTCAGCCTAAGCAGAAGAGTGAAGGAAGCGATCCTCCTAGGACATGTATTCTAAATCCCAAATATGAAGTAGACCAAAAGGGGCACCTGTGTGGCACAGTTGGTTAAGCAGGCGACTCTTGGTTTGGGCTCAGGTCATGATCTCAGGGTCAAGATTGCAGGGTCCTGCGACTGAGCCCCACACTGGGCTCTGCACTCAGCATGGAGTCTGCTTCAGATTCTCTCTCCTTCTCTCTCTGCCCCTTCCTCTTGTGCTCTTTCTCTCTCAAATAAATTAAATTAAATTAAATTAAAAGAGTAGAGCAAAAGCCCCTCCTCAAATTTTGACTTTCCCCGAAACCTACATATTATATGCCTCCTCTCTTTAGGTCTTTGGCTTTACCCCATATTTTTATTTTTTATTTTTTTAAAAGGTTTTATTTAGTTATTTGAGAGAGAGTGAGAGAGAGAGAGCATGAGCAAGGTAAGGGGCAAAGGGAGAAACAGACTCCCTGCTGAGCAGGGAGCCCAGTATGGGACTTGATCCTGGGATTCCAGAATCATGACCTGAGCTAAAGGGAGACACTTAACTGACAGAGCCACCAAATGGTGCCCCATTTACCCCATATTTAAAAGAAAGTGTCACAAAGGCTAGACTTTACGTATCCTTTCTGATCAGTACTTCCTCTCAACTTTAAGTGTAAATGAGAATTACCTGGGGAGTTTCAAAAGCCCAACTCCCAGACCATACTGCCTACCAATTATATTCAATGCTGTTAAGATGGCAGCCAGGCCTCAGTATTCTTTAAAGCTCCATAGGTGATTCTAAAGTGTAACCAAGATTGAGAAACCCTGTTCTATATTCTCCCTGCTTCCTGAGGTGGCACTGTCCTTCCCACTTGCAAAAATGGCGACTGGCTGCTAAAAAATGTGATATGTATAGAAGAGGAATAAAGCATAGTCAATATCTTTTCAATTTTAATTTTATTATAGCCTTTATCATAAAAATGTTATTTTTAAGTTCTAACATTTAGAATAGTCATTTTGATTTATAATGATTATAAACAGAATATAAATGTTGATCTTGATTATGTAAGAGCAACTTTGTGGAAAACTAAAAGGAAAGGTTAGAGAACTTGTACACTTTGGGTGCTTTAATTAAAGATGCAAAAATTACCCATAGCAAAGCAAGAAAATTATTTCAGTTATTGAAATCTAGGAAGAGAGAGCGTGGCATAAATAATATATCAGCACTGGTCATTGCAAGAGTCAGTAGCTATTGTCTAAGAAAGATAAATTAAAATGGAAGCTTAATTCCATGTTATTTAAAGGTAAGAAAGTGACCACCCAGAGAACTAAAACAAATTGTAATGATTGTCTCTTAGAGGTGGGTCTGGGATAGAGAAGAGTTTCATACTTCTGAAGTTTTACTTTGTATATACATGTAACAAAAACTACAGATTAAAAAAAAAAAAATCAAGATTCCATACTGTGGTGCATTTCAAGGGATGGTTTGGGAGACTATCCCCAGTCAAGGCCATTGTGCTGATGGTAGCTGCAATCCCCCACTGACATATGTAGAATGCTAGAGCCTGAGCTTTTGCCCACAGCAGTGTTACAAGTCTCGGCGGTAAGGCTGATTCTCCTGATTCGCCAAGTCCTTCAGTTTTAGTTAGCAAATGGCCCACCTCAGTGTTGCTACATTGAAGTCCTTCAAATTTTGTGCACTCCCAGGAGAGATACAGAGAAAGTAACATTTATGCAGAATCCACAGAGTGGCCTTCCAGTTTACCACCTTGCAGGTTCTTCTAACCATAATTTTAAGTAATGGCATTCCTTTAGTGCAAGAAGGTTTGGGTAGATATTTTTGGTCTATGTGTCATATGCCTTCAGTGTTTTGAGGATTATCATTGAGATAGACCATAGGTAAATGGAGCACTGAACTGAAGAATGGAGTCATGAGATCTCATCCTAGTTGTATCTGCTACCAGCTGGTTCTGCATCCTCAACTATGTCACTTAATTTTGGAGGATCTACAAAATGAGGGGATCCCCAACTCAAGATCTAAATCCCCTTCCAGCCTTAACACTTTGCACATCAAGGCTTTTTTCCAGAACAAGAAGTGTCAATGTTTTTCTCTGGGTTTTCTTAAAACTTTTTCTACCACCTCTGTTGAGCTCCAAAATATGGGCCTGCCTATTACATAGGTCAACCACAAGCCTGGTCTTCAGATAGATGGGATGGATGACCATAAGCAGGTTTTCTAACTTTTGCAAGTCCCAATTCCTC
Source organism: Neogale vison (assembly GCF_020171115.1). Classification (NCBI taxonomy): domain Eukaryota; kingdom Metazoa; phylum Chordata; class Mammalia; order Carnivora; family Mustelidae; genus Neogale; species Neogale vison. The sequence goes on from NC_058098.1 coordinate 41,169,063, forward strand.
ATCTATAAAATGGATATCAGATGTTTACTGCTATTAGAAGCATTTGATGTATATACGTTCAAGTCTGTAAAGATTCTCAATAAATGACACATTGTTATGCTAGAGAAGATGGCATTAGCAGCCTAATCTGTGCTCCCTAGATGGGAAGACAGGTTGTCATAAACCCACAAGGAGGAGTCCTATTTGAGTTTGCAGATAACTAGGTCAGATTTTCACATATCCGTCATTTGCAAAGTAACAAGCCTTCTGTTCACACACAAGAGTCTGTGTGCTGGGGGAAAACCCTGATCACCATCTGGGTTCAACGGAAGCCAAGAAAAATAACAGAATAGCAGATTAAATATCCCTGGGCTAAGTCCCTTTTTCATCCCTGGCCATTTTCCCTAGCCTAAACATCTGCTCTAATGTTCAATACACTTGACCCTTTTGCCAAGCAAGAACCCTGTCCTCTCCTTCCAGCATAACCATGGTCACCATTTAGTTTCTCGACTTGTGCACCTGTGTGTGTTAGAGTTAGAGAGCTCTGTAATCCATTAAATCTAATCCTGTATCTTCATCCTCTGCTTATAGAAAGGTAAGGGAGAGGCAGAAGAGGCAGGAAAGGAGGACTATATCCCAGTGCCATGATGTCTTTGCTGTTAGAAATCACACTTCACAGTTTCCTACTTTTTAGTACGGTGGCAGTCTTGCAAAGAGGACTGGGTTTTTTGGTTATTGTTTTGTTTTATTTCTTACTTTATGACCCTATGTTGTCAGGTATTGAAGATTAAGAGGGGAGAAACTTGGCCCATGTGTCTATTCAACTGTTTTGTCACAAAATCACTTACTGATGATTTAACCATTCAAATTAAGCTACCAATTTAGATGCAATTGAAATACCACATGTGAAGTACACATCAGGTGGAAACACTACAACACTCTTTCTTAAACTAAAATTCTGAGTTTAATATCATGGTGGATTTTTCTATTTTTGGCATCCCTGTAGAAAAGTAAAACAGTGGTGACCTGGGGAATTGGAGGAGACTACACATCCAATTGCTTGTTACTGAACTGACCAGTCTTAATTCAACTAACTCAGTCTGATGTATGTTACAGCTCTGTTCATCCACTTTAAGCAAAAAAAAAAAAAAAAAAAAAGTGCTGTACATTGAATGAGTTCATTTAGAGAATTTTCCTGAATGGAAAATAGACTTTAAATGTTTGTTTTTCTATACAAATTTTATAATTGGTTGTTTGTCTTGTTCTACAGTGAGTACTTTTATTAGAAGTAAGCTGAATCTTGGCCACCTTACAAGGCATCTTTGTCACCAGAGTAGCTGGTCTTATGAATCCTCCATAACACTTAAAGTTTTGATTTATATGCACTTTTAGTTTTCTTTTTATTTCCTTTTAATTGTATTTTATTGTTCTTGTTCCTGTTATATAGTTTTCCTATTAATTTAGTCACACTATTACATTTGAGGGCAAACTACATTTGGCTATTTGATTATACTGTTGCATTTTTGGTTACTCAGTACTATTTTTATATTTTCTTTAAAGAACTGTATCTTTTGTCCATATTTCTAGCAGACTATTCTCTTTTTCTTACTAATTTATAAGAGTCCTTTATATATTATGACTTTGTGGGGTTTTTTTTTTCATCTTAAGTTTAGCAGCAGCAGAAAACTTAGAGATTATTTTATTTTACCATTTGTTATATAAATTAAGAAAGTGAGGTTGGACAAATCTCCATTGTCATATGGAAAGTTCGTGAACAATCAGAACTGAAAAATGGGTCTCTTGGATCCTTATTTAGAAGTTTTCTTCTCAAACACTAGCCTACTTGCCTCCATCTTCCTCCTTTTCCTCTGAAGTTGAGCATTACTGGGTTACTTGATTTGATTCAAAATAACAGTAAGTTGGTCCCTACCTCAATAAATTAATCACCAATAACTGCCGACTCCCAAATCTTACCTTAATTCCTGATATTTCCCCTGAACTCAGGATTCCTCTAATAAACATTTCTACTTGGATTTTTCAGGACTACTCCAACTCTACCTTTCCAAAAATGAGCTTTTCATATCTGCTCCCCATCTGCAATTCTTACAGCCTTTCCTCATCTGAGCAAATGGCCCTTGTTCCTGGTGGTCAAATCCAAAATTTTGGTTATTTTTAACTCTTTCTCCTCAAATCCTGGCCCAATTCATCACCAAATCCTGTGTTTTCAAAATATACCTGGATATGGTCACATCGCTCCTCCTCCACCTCCTCCCAAGTCAAATCTCCCTCTGCATCAGTTACCCATAACCTACAGCTCCTTGCAGTTTATTGTCTTACCACAGGTGAAGTGATACTCTTACAAAATAAGAGCATAATCTCCAGCTTCTCCTCAAAAATCCCCCATATAATCACAAGATTATAGTGACCCATATAATCTTGACCCACTCTTCTCCCAGCCTGCCCTGTGTTTTTTCTCTGCTCCCAGTTTCTCTTTATTCATTTATGTTGTTGTTTTTCTTCAAATGTTTTGAGTATACTCTTGCCTCAAGGTCTTTGCACTTACTACTCCTTTACCTAAAATGTTGACCCAGCACCCCCCCCACAAACATTCAAATATAACACCATGACTACAAGAACTTTTCTGCTTTCTAACTGCTAAATCTTCAATGCCTAGAAAAGTGTCTGACACTAGGTTGGTGCACAATTTATGATGGTTGAATGACTGAATGAACTATACTCATTAACAATCATTTTTTTTGGTGGCGTTATAAAGAATATACTGTGGCATCCTGTGGCCTTTGCAAAGCAAAAATAAAACTGCTTAGGAACTGAATACTTGCATTAAAATAAAATTCAAACTGTTTGCCCCTGTCAATCTCTCCAACAGCATCTCTTTCCTTTACCTCCCTCCCTCACTACTCTCCAGCCCACACTGGCTTCCTTTCTGCTCCTTGAACAGGCCAAGTGTTATCTGAGACTGAGTCATTTTTCTGGATGTGTCTCCTTCAAGGAAACACCTGTTCCTGCATCTCTGCATGGCTGATTTCTCACTTAGGTCTCATTTTGAAATTCCTCTCTTGATGAGATCTTCTCCCATCATTCAAACTAAGTAACTCTTTTTCACTGTGTCTCTATCTCACCACACTCTTTTATTTTCCTCAAACACATATCCAGAGAGCAAAGACCTTACCTGTCATTTTCACCACTCTATTAGCAGAGGTTCACATTATATGACACATAGAGGACACTCACAAAATATTTGGAGGATGGATAAATGTCCTTAGTCTAGCTTCTCTAGATCATATGGTCTGTGTCTAGCCACAAGGTGCCGAAATGGTATAATCATGAGTCTGTCTCCCACAAAGGCTATTTGGGACAGGTACAATCTCTAATTCATAGTCACTTCCCTGCCATTTCCCATAGTTTGCTAAACTAACACAAAGCAGCAAAAAGACCATACAGTCTCTTCACCAAGTTCATTTCACTGGAGAATATGAAATTCATTTGAGAATAGAGAATATGAATTTCAGAGAGTAAAATATGAAAAAGTGAATATTATTAGATGGCCAGGGGAAGCCATATAAGGAAGGGTACACAAAAGACTTAAGACATCAAAAATTAAGTGCCTGGAATTAGCTCTCAGAGGAGAAGAAATACAACAGTGAGATCATCAATTCAGGTACTTATTTCAGAGCAATGCCAAGCTTCTGGTGCTATAAATTTGCATGGTCTTTTTAATTTTTTTTTCTAGGCTAAAAAATAATGTTATTGATGTGCTACATTTAATGGCTCCTGTGGATAAGTCATCTTTTTTGATTACCCAAGCACGCGTCTTACAGTGGCTGTTCTAAACTTTCTCCATTCTACCCCTCTTTATCCTCCCCTTCCTCTCCTCCCCCTTCCTGTCTTTCTCCTCCTCCCTTTCTTCTTCATTTCTTCTTCTCCTTCTTTTCCTCCGTCTTCTCCTTCTCCTTGTCTCCAAGCCCTTTCTCCTCACAGATGGTCCTATCTTCCACTTTGCTGAGAAAAATAAAGCAGAAATCCCCTAACCTTTTATCTTCTCCATCAAAACCATCTTTGATCCAGATACATTCCCCCTATCATTCTCTCTGTCTTGACATGATAGGTACTTTTCCCCTTTCCAAAAATTAACCTTAATATTGCATCTGAATCCTTTTTTCTTTTCTGTCAAACAATACTTTGTCTCTTTAATTATTTCCAATTTCCCAGCATCAAGTATATATTTCTACCTGTTCCTCCCCTTTGGCCTTCAACCATATACAGGTCTTCCCTGTCTTGGAAAACCAAGCCCCCCCTCCGCCCCACATTGCTATATTTTCCTCCATGGCTAAACTCTTATATGCATGACATCTCCATGACTATCTCTGTTATTTCACAGCATACTCCCTCTGTTATCAAAGAGTTCTACTCATGCTTCAGGTGTCAGCTCTGGTAACACTGGACTACAAATGTGGATACCAAACATGGCTTTCCATATTTCACATTCAGTGATCTCCTCCCAGTGTTGACTGTGCCTGGCTGATATGCGACATTCATCCCATGACTTACCCTTGACTTTCAAGCATGATGTGGACACACCTACTTTTTCTCTAACTTAACAAATTATTCTATTTCTTAACTGTGGACAGCATCCTAAGGTCTCTATTCTTTTTTATTTAAAAAGTTTTTCTTGGAGACTTTGTCCAGTTTTATGGCTTAAGTAAAACCATAAATCCATTTCTAAAATTGCTGAGCACATTCCAAGGGCCAGGTAATGTTTGGGCATCATTAATTAAATATTTGAATGATTCATAGAAATAGGGTCCTGGACTAATCAGATAATCATTGAGTTAAACATAAATAGCTTTTTATAGAAATGTAAGTAAATGTAAGTAAAATGTAAATAAAACAAAAAAATTATAGTGCTGTAAAGAGAACTAAAATTCAAAAATAATTTCAAAAGAACAAGCTTACTTAGAATAATGGGTTACAAAATAGTATGATACATATTTTATAAATTGTAGAGATAAGAAAATGGGCATGGCGTCATAATTAGTCACAATTTCATCTAAGTAGCCATGCTGGTAGAAGTGATTGATGTCTAAACTCAGTAAAATTAACTACGCTGAGTGGGGGTGAACCAGTGTTGCAGGGGGAAGGAGCAGCATGTGCAAAGGACTGTTGGAGAACACAGAATGGCGCACACCTCCATCTACTTACTCATTGGGCATTTGTGTGTCTACTGACACATCATCAAGATGACAATTATTTTTTGGAATATCTTATTTCATGTGAAGCTTCAGATAGGATTTTAAGATTTTAAGTAGAATTCCTGACTACTGCACATGGTTTAGTGCAAGAAAGGTCAAATGAGTGATCATAGTAAGTCTACTGTGAAAGGGAAGAGCAAGTCCTAGGCTGAGGTGGACAAGATGAGGGAGGTAACCTGAGCCTTGAAACAACACTTGCACTCTGTCCAGTTATAAAACTGATCACTGTGACAGACACAGCACTGGCAATCACACACATTGTAATTTTTTCTCACATGTGCCCTAGATAAGTGCCTCTTGTATTAATTTGAGTAGGCTGACTACAGAGACAACCTCATAATCTCAATGATTTACCATGAGAAAAGTGTATTTCTTACCCACCTCACACTCCAAAGCTGTTCTGAGGAGGAAAAATACTGGTCCACACAATCATTCGGAAACCCCAGATAAAGCCGGCCTATATACATTTTGTAATGGGCCTCAGTACCCAAACTGTGATTCCTGGCTCAGCACCATTACCATCACCTGGTAACTTCCTTAAAAATGCAAATCCTTGGGTCCTACCACAGACTGGCTTAATCAGAGGCTCTGACTTTAGGATTCAGAAATATGCTTTTTACAAGCTGTCCAGGTGGTTCTCAAGTTTGAGTACTGCTGCCACGGCCCGGTGGATGAGGGGGTGGGCTGTGGAGGACCACACAGGAGGGTATTCAGGTGCCAGTCCCAGAAGTAGCACATACTGCTTCAGCCCACAATCCATTGGCTACTACTGAGTCATGAAGCCCCACCTACTATTTAAGAAGCTGAGATGGTATGTATGGTTCAGCTCTGTGCTCAGAAGAAAATGACTTCCCTCCTTACTGTTCTCACTTCTGGTTTTTCCCACCCCACCCCCCTTAAATTCATGTTCTGCTCAGTAGTCAGACTAAACTTCCTAAAAGGGCAATCTGTTATGCCACCCCCTGACAAAACCTCCATGGGTCTCATAGCCTTCTGAATGGCTTAGCTCTCCAAGGACTGGTTCCTATTGTCTGGCCACCTCCCTTGAGTTCTAAACAGCGGCCATCTTGAACTACAGCAATAACAACTAGCAGGTCCTTTCACTCGCCACGTGCCCTCTTCTCTGAACCTTTGTGCCTCCAACTCTTCCCATGCGCCTATCCTCCTGGCCACTCCCATTCAACCTTTAGGGCTCAGCCGGGATGTGACTTAGTCCAGAAATATCTCCCTGAAACCACTTCCTAATTCTCCTTCCAGACCAGGTAAGATGCCTTCTATTAACCCAGAATAATTCTTATCCCTTGGGATTTCAATCACTTGAAATCCAGAGTCTCTAGAGGACAGAGACTGTATTTACATAGTTGTTTCCTGGTTTTCCATAAAGAGCCTGGGACAGGGTAGATACTTAATGTCTCCTAATTAATTAATTCAAAGTGGCTTAATAGATGCTCAGTGGGTGCTTATAGATGAGAATGTTGATTGTACTGTACTTTGGCCAGAACTTGTTATTAAGTCCAATATGCTCACTCTTTCTTAATTAAGTGCTGCACCAAAACTATAGCCAAGACCTTCACCTCTAAATACAAGAGGGCTGCACACAAGTGAGACTGGTTGAAGCAAACCTATCCGCATCACAAGAAAATTAAGTCAAAGCCCCATACTGGGCACAGTTAGCCCATCTTCTTTAGAGACAAAAGTCTGCATGTCTTCATTCCATGTGATTTTACATATGAGACTTACATAATAAATAGGAAAATAAGGAAGCCCGGTGTTTGAGGTATAAGCAAATTACATTGCTTAGAAAACAGAAAATAAAGCTCTCTGGTGCTGACAGGACACAGAGATCTCTCAGTAGCCTAATTGTTGGATGAATCAGTCTCCATTCCTGTGAGTGCCTCTGCCATGACTCATTCCGATGGACTAATTTTTAATTGAAAATAATAAACTCAGAGGATGTTAAAATATATAGCAACACCCTTCACAAGGGTATGACAGTAAGTAATATTGCCTCCAAAAGTTAAGACAATTCCTCATGTTAAAAACATGAAGAGCGGGACACCTGGGTGGCTCAGTTGGTTAAGCAGCTGCCTTCGGCTCAGGTCATGATCCCAGCATCCTGGGATCGAGTCCCACATCGGGCTCCTTGCTCAGCAGGGAGCCTGCTTCTCCCTCTGCCTCTGTCTGCCATTCTGTCTGCCTGTGCTTGCTCTCTCCCCCTCTCTCTCTCTGATAAATAAATAAAATCTTAAAAAAAAAAAAAAAACATGAAGAGCAGCAGTAACTGTTGCTGCCCCAGGTCTTCTTGATGATCTCATGATCCCCTCGTCTAGTGGACTTTGTCTTATCAGCTACTCCTCCCTCTCCCTAACGACTGTCTCCTCAGTCTGTAATCAATCAGGAACACTGCTCCCATTGCCGAAAACATGCCCAAATAACAGCCGTGCCATTTGGGCTCTCTGTGAAACAGACAGTAAATGGTTGGAGTGAAAAAGTCTACTGCGGAAGAAGGTACGTGAAGGTCAAATAGAGGAAGCAGAGTTGCGCAGGAGACCCAGAGAGGTGACGTCACCTGGCCAGACTCGCAGAGCTAGTAAGTGGCAGAGCCAGGATTGAAACCCCACAAATCTGACCCCAGAATCCACGTGCATAACCACTGCCTATACCACCTACATCTTATTATTTTATTATTTTAATATTTTATTACTGCTCAAATCATAGCTTTTCATAATTACTTATTATGGGCCAAACACTTCACTAGGTGCCCCATTATATACATTACCTGTTTGTGAGGTAGGCATCACTTTGCACCTTTTACATATTAGAAACCTGCATCTCCGTAAGGTTAAATAACATGCTCAGGATCACTCAGCAAAGAAGTAGCCGAATCCAAATTCACACTTCAAATCCATGCTCGCAACCCTGATGCCACAGCCCTTCATACTGTCAGTGCCTTTGCATTAGGACAGAGCCCCATTCATCCTCGTAATCACATAACCTAACAAATTAAAGACATTGAATAACAATTTGCTTAATGAGGGGCCCCTATGTGTCTCAGTGGGTTAAAGCCTCTGTCTTCGACTCAGGTCATGATCCCAGGGTCCTGGGATCCAGCCCCATATCAGGCTCTCAGCTCAGCAGGGAACCTGCTTCCTCCTCTCTCTTTCTGCCTGCTTCTCTGCCTACTTGTGATCTCTGTCTGTCAAATAAATAAATAAAATCTTCAAAAAAAAAAAAAGAATTTGCTAAATGAATGAATGAATTCCAGAATTTCTGTATGAAATTATCTTTTAAGAAGCACCTGTTAATAGATAATAATACTCCCAATGTTTCAATTATCTTTATAAAAAATATTTATTTGCCATAACTGAAAAACTACAAATATAATTTCTATTAGTCAATACATTAAGTGTGCATACTATAAGAGGCCCAGGAACCCTAAAGGTGCTGTTTTCATGAAAAGAAAAAAAAAAGTGGAAAAGCAGATAATTCCCAAACTTGCATGTGCACAGGGATCACTGGGGAAGACTCATTAAGATGCAGATTGCCAGGCCCCACCAGCCACAGATTCCTAGTCGATAGATTTGATAAGAAACCTAGAAATGCATACTTCATAATAATCTCCCAGTGAGTCTGCTGCAGATGGTCCATGGACCACATTTTGAAAAATCCAAGTGAATCACTGGTGCTACCATGAGCTCATCAACCTCCATGTTACCTAGGAGAAATCTGAAAAAACAAATAGCTTTTCCAAGGGGTCGTATTGCCCCTGGAATACAACTGTTTGATGTCCATTATCTCCTATAGTGATTTTTAGAACTGTATGATAAGACCTGAGACCCATAGCATGACACATGTATGTGCCAAATCAGCTTAGTTGGATCAGGGTAGCCAGAGCATTTCATAACTATTTAAAACTTTATACTGATTCCTGTGGGGGGTGGGGGGGGACAAGCTAATGACTCATTTTGCATAGTCAGTGTGTTTATGACATCCCATGGATTTTTATTTTTCTTTAATAATGTATCATTGAAATTAAGATGCCTTCAGTTATAAGAATTACTCTTCCATTAACTATCACTGAGTAAGAAAAAAATTCCCAAATGGAGAATTCAGTATAAGTCAACGAAGAGATACATCCTTGGGTGAGGTTAAAGGAGAAAGAAGGGAGAGTGCCTTAATTTATGTGCCCCCCCCCCGCCCATAAAGCAGATCCCGAGCCAGACCTTGGGTACGAGTATTTATTTAGAGGATGATCCCTAAGAGGCACAAGCGAAGGAGTAGGGAAATGAGATGGAAGGGAAGGAGCCAATGAAGTATGGGTCATGAGGAGATTACTACTAGGAGAAATTGGGCTTGGTCCCACTGAGGCCCCTTTGAGGAACTGGGCAGAGCACACCACAGAATCTCTCCCTGGAAGCACAGGGACATTGGGGGATTATCCTTCATCCTTCATCCATTGGAAATGACCCATGAAAGCTACTTCCTTCATTGGTTGAGGGTCACTCCTGGGCTTGTTAAATCCCCAGCAATTTTTAGTGAAGAGCAGGTAATAAGCAAATGATTCTCAGACTTCTGTATGCACAGGACCCCTGGACTGTCCTATGCCTGGGCTGAACAAGCTATCTGAGCACTGCTAGTGAAGAAGCAGAGAGATGCTTTGGGGGATGGAGGGAGGGGCTGTCCAAGTACCCGGGGCTACTGTGTCCCCAGCAGCAGCAGGGGAACTCAGAAGTGGCCTGGGGGGAGATGACCTTAGCACCAAAAATAACTGCTCCAAAAAGCCAGGAGACTTGGGTGTCTTACTTTTGGCATTGATGGAAATAGTTTTAAGAAAGGAAAAAAAAAAAGTCTCCCTTAAGAAGCTGAATCACAGGGACGCCTGGGTGGCGCAGTTGGTTAAACAACTGCCTCCGGCTCAGGGCCTGATCCTGGAGTCCCGGGATCGAGTCCCACATCAGGCTCCCAGCTCCATGGGGAGTCTGCTTCTCCCTCTGACCTTCTCCTCGCTCATGCTCTCTCTCACTGTCTCTCTCTCTCTCAAATAAATAAAATAAAAAATCTTAAAAAAAAAAATAAATAAAATAAAAGAAGCTGAATCACAGGGACGCCTGGGTGGCGCAGTTGGTTGGACGACTGCCTTCGGCTCAGGGCGTGATCCTGGAGTCCCGGGATCGAGTCCCACATCAGGCTCCCAGCTCCATGGGGAGTCTGCTTCGCTCTCTGACCTTCTCCTTGCTCATTCTCTCTCACTGTCTCTCTCTCTCAAATAAATAAAATAAAATCTTTAAAAAAAAAAAAAAAAGAAGCTGAATCACAAACAGGTGCTAATCTTGAAGGTTTGTGTCCTGAATTCATATCCCAGTGTGGTTCATAGAAACCACAGGCAGGGAATTTAATTTAACTGATCTCTGATTGTGTCCAGTGACTAACAAGCCAATGTAAATCCTCTGTCTGAACTTGGCTTCAAGTTCAGGTTAATAGCAATTGTAGAGCCATTGATTATTCAATTCATCTCAACTTTCCAGATGTTAAAATGTAAAGAAAAAAAATGTGTCCTCAAATCAATGAAATACAGAAGTAGCAATTTGGCCACAAAATAGATACAACCTCTTTCCTGCATAATAAAACCTTAAGGAGCATCCCTCCACTTTCCCCCAACACACACACACACACACACACACACACACACACTGGCCACCACCACCACACTTCCAATAGAGGTTTCTTTGTAGTGGAAGACACACACTTACTACTATATGAAAACCCATCTTCTTTCCTCCTCCAAGGTTTACAGCCACACAAATAATCCATGTCCTATTGAAATCAAATAGCAACTGGATTAAATGTAACAAAACCAGAAATCTGAAATTGGAGGGCAGCTTTTAGTATAATTCTTTCCAATTGCCAAAGGAGGCCACAAGGCAGGGAGAATGTTCCTGCTTCTTGATGCATTATTTTGGACTTCCTAAAAAAATTTACAAGCAAAAAAAGTCTGTATAATTCTGTAAATTGAACGACATTAACTTCAAAAAGCCTGGTCTTCAGGCTTTTATTTGACAATCACATATAGACTAGTCTGCACTTTTTTTTTTTTTTTTTTTTTTTTTTTTTAAGAAAAGCATTGTGGCCTGAGATCAATAAATCAAAATTGGGTTGGCTCCTCCTCAAAGGTGAATTGTTATCCTGCTGAAGAGGTTATGTGACAGGATCTCTAGTTTGGTAAAATACACGAACAAAAAAAAGGATTAAGATTTCTTTGACTGAAAGGGAAATTCTGGATGTTATTTTTTCTACTATGAAAGAGTTTCCTGAATTGTCTCCTAGAACAAGAGATTAAATGTCAAGTGATAAAGCAGGTGCAGGGCCCATTATCTGGTGTCCTCAAAGCCCATTCTCTCACTAAAGTTGCTGTTTCCACACAGGGAATGAAGGCAGCTTGACAGAAGGAGTACCTAAGACAGTCTGAGAGAAGAGGCAAACATGCAGCCAGAGGGCTAGGGATCTCTTGGTTGTCAAAATTCTAACCCTTAGTCAAAATCATCAGTCAAGGCAAAAGCAAAATTCAGCTGTCAGGAGTTAATCAAGCTGTAAACCAATAGGCCAGTAGATGCTCTTCAGGAAGAGGACTGGGCAGCCCAGTGATGTCAGCCCCAGGAAGCTAGTGCTACAGCATGAATCCAGGGGGACTTCTGAAGCCTGGAGGATGACATCATCACAGACCCAACCATTGTGACCACTGCCTTTAGTTCCAGGGCCCTCAGATCCTCTGGTGCCCAAAGAAGCTAGGAAACCTTATGCTGCTCATGCTTAGAATCTTTTTCCTGAATTCCAAAGCAAGCCACCATGTACTTCTAACCCCAGGAGTTCCAGAGTGGCATTAACCTGGTTTTCCAGATTAAAGAGGACAGAGTGAGCCCATCTATAAAAGGTTAATCAAACCACCAAGCTTCAGCTCTAAAATATCTGGCAGTGAAATATGACCCATGCTCCAGAGCCGTGGAGACCCTGTGGGAGGGGACAGCCTTAGCACACCAGCATTTCTACGGAGCCGGCTGCCACTGACCACAGAGAAGTCCCTGGCATCGGACGGGGACCTATTCTCTTCAATATGAATAAGTTTGTGCTACCTTCCCCCACCCAAGCCATCTTAAGAATGTGAAAGACATTCAAGTCCATTGCCTTCAAATGGATTCGCATCCCAAAGTCCAGTCTTATTTCAGCTCTCTCACCTGTGGCACTAGTGTTGGGTGAAGTATTAGAAACATCCTAGGAGTGGAGTTAGGAGAAATTTTAGTTCTCACCTGGTAGCTGGGTGGCCTGAGGCAACCATGCCACTTCTCTGAGACCTGGTGTCCACATCTGTGGAAGGGTTTGGTTGGATTGGAATATGGTCAGGAGTCTTTTTTATTCCTTGAGGGATGCAGTCCTATTCAAACAACAAGAAATAGCATAGACCTACAGCCTGAAAGCCCCTAAACAGAGGAGGTTGACAAAGATAACATTGACTTCTCACAGGTAACTTTGAATTCTCTTTAGTAAAAAGGCTTCTGGCTGAGTTTAATAACAGTTACACATTTAGTTACATAGTTAGTGGATGTGGCCTAGACAGAATTTTAGGGTGTGTGCGTGTGTGTGTTTGATGATAGTGATAAACACTCAGAAGACATAAAGATGGTTAAATCCAAAGAAACTCAAAGATTAAGACCCAGGTATCTGTGATAGGACTTCGAGAAGAAAAGCTGAATGGAAAAAACGGGCTTGAGTTTAATACCAGGTATGTTTAAAAACTTTTCCTAGGAAGGAAAAGTGTATCTTTTTTTCTTTCTTTCTTTCTTTTTTTTCTTTTTCTTTTTTTTTTTTTTTTTTTGAAGCTAAAAGAATTTATGTTAGGGGCCAAGACCAGAAATGGAATTATTGTAGAGAACTGAATATACTTACTTACAGTTCAGAGCCCTCTGATAACCGTCCTCTGGTGCTTCTGTAAATCTGCTAGTTATTTCCTGGATGCAGCTTTCTTCCTGGGTATAGATTTCTAGTACTTTGGTCATGGACAAAGGTGATGCACTCGGTCTTATTAAATGTTCAGAATAAATTGTGCTATTTAGGAAAATGTAACATACAAAAAGGGCAAAATCTACTGGAAATCATTAAAGAGTCTATAATTAAGGATACATAAGATTAAATTATTCTTTGACTCAAGAATTATATACTTAATTGTGCAGGATTTCAACCCAAGCCATCAGAGGCACTTTCTTTCAGGAGCCTTAAGTGTACAATGAAGTTTCTGAGAATCCAGCTTTGGTGATTGCCACCAAAGTTTGTGCTACCTTATGAAAGATGCCACATGAAGAACCATTGAAAGACCCAAAGCTGCCCCACTGTGGCTCCTTACACAGTCAAAACCCTATTAAAGTGCAAGAATCAAGAGATTCCTTCGGAAAAAATACGTATCTCTGTGTTCACGAGAACTGTGCTGTGTGCAGATTTATCTGGTTGCTTTAGAGAAACAAAAGCCACAAACGGTGTGTGATGGTGTGGGGGGGAGTTTGAGAAACACCCAATTTGTATTATTCCTGCTGGGAAGACCCAGATCTGAGACCCGTGCTGGCAGCCCCTGGCTGAGAAGGGCCTCCTTGTGGTCTCCATTCCTGCCAGGCCCTGGAGGGGGTGGGGAATGCATAATGAGGCCTACTGAGAATTATTAGATGCTTAACTGATCCCTGGAAAAGGGAAAGAAAAAGGCAGACTTGTAGAATTTGATCAGCATCTAGCTCAGTTAAGCCGAACATGACAATACCTGGAAAGCCTTCAGTGATCATGATCATGTACAGAGGAACTTGAACTGTTTTCAGAATTTGTGGGAGCAGCACAGCCAGCAGCGGGTGGGGGGTGGAGGAAGAGTCAAAAGGAATGGGCCTAAGGGAGTCTGGCTGAAGGTTTGAAAAGCTGAGTCCTTCAGATGTTTTATAGACAAGAGATATTTCTACCCATCCAAATGCCTAGTATGGGTACAGAACATCTAAAACTGATTCAGCCAGTGGCCCCCAGCTTACATGCCATCTGCTTGTCCTCCAAGATTTTTCTTTACCCCCTTCAGAAAAGGTGAATCACTCTCTCCTTTGTGCTGCTGCAGTTCTTGGTAACAATGTCACTTAACTTGCAGGCAGTTAACTCCCTCTCTCCCTCTCTCTGTCTCTCTAGATCTCTGTCTCTTCTAATGCTCGCTCTCTCTCTCTCTCTCTCTCTTTCTCGCTCAGCTAGCTTGTGAACTTCATGAAGACAGCAATATACCTCATTTATTTTGTCTCCCAGCCCATGGTAGGCACTGAAATATCCAGTGCACATTTTTTTTTCTTTTCTTCCTAAATATTGGCTTTTTCTGTAGAGCAGTTATTTGGACAATAACCAATGACTTTCCAGACCATTCTCAAATGACAATATGGAGGCACATCATCTGGTAAAACATAAAAGAAGAATCTGTGTATGTTATGCTCCCCCCCGCCGTTACTGCCACTGCCTTTCATCTCCTACTAAAGACAGCTTCTGATTTTGATCAGAGTAGAATATTCCCAATATATGATACATGAAGAAGTGTGTTGCCATGGAAAAGGGTATCTTGTAGAAATATGTGAATTTTCCACCTGCATGATCCTGTCAGCTTAATCATTCATTATTTGACTTTGAAGAGGGAGCCATGGGCATATATCTGCAGTGTTTGTCCAAGTGATCAAAAGAGGTTGTGTGGTCAAGTAGCAGCTTTGCACTGAGGTTTTGGGAAGAAAGTAAATTAGGTAGGGGACAGATGCTTTCTAATTATACCTTTGTCCCAAAGAAGTATGAACTAAATAGAAATGAAGCATATCAGTCTTCTCATACTGCCATAACAAAGTATGATGTATAAATAATGGAAATTAATTTTCTTTGAGTTCTAGAGGCTGGGAAGTCCCAAGTTCAAGGTGTTGGTCAATTTGATCTCTGGTGGGAGTTCTCTTTCTGGCCTGTAGATGGCCTCCTTCTCACTGTGTCCTCCCCTGACAGAGCGCACCCTCTCTCACTCTCTCTTTCTCTTCTTACAAGGCCATAGCACTATCAGATGAGGGCCTCAACGTTATTTAACGATAGTTATCTCTATAAAGGCCATATCTCCAAATATAGTCACATTGGGGAATGGAGTGCCAACATATGATTTTGGAGAGAAACAAATTTCAGGCTATAACATCAAGTCTATAATCAGAACTGTCATTTGATAAACATGCCTAAAACCAGATGCTGACAACGGTTAAGTGTCTGTGAGACTTGTAAGGAAGACTCAGTCACACAAGTCAAAGCAGTCTGTGCACCTGGTCATAGGTTTAAAATGGTGGTGTGAAGTCAGATCTCTAACCTCACTCTCCCCCAAATAATAAATGGTGGTGTGAAGTCAGATCTCTAACCTCACTCTCCCCCAAATAACAATATGAAAGGAGAGAAATACAATAAGCAAAGGAAGAACACCAACAAAATCAGTAATCAGACAAAAGGGTGGGCTGGTAGTCAACAAAAGAAAAGGTACATTTTCAGAAATGCTGAAAGCATGAGCCTGGTGTTGCTCCAGCCTACCCCCCAAATCTACCAGGCTCAGAAATAACCCCCAATAGGATCTTACTAGCTACCATTTACGTTCCCAACCGGGAGAGGAAAAGGAAACTTCCACAAAAGTATATAGTCAGCTTTGAACACCTTTTATTTCACCCTTCCCTGAAGAGACAGGAAAACCCTCTGTAATTCTCCATTTCAATTATCTCCTGTTGGGAGTAAAATGGGAGAAGAAAAGCAGACCAGTAACAAATGCCTAGAACTAATTACCTCTAGTGAAAACCAGGAATTTCACCAAATAGAAGACAAAAGAGAAAATCAGTAAGGCCAGATCTCTGGGGCACCTGGGTGGCTCAGTTGGTTAAGCATCTGACTTAGACTCTGGTAGTGATCTCAGGGTCCTGGAATCCAGCCCCACATAGACCCTCCTCCCCCAACAATCAGGGAGGAATCTACTTCTCTTTCTCCTTCTGCCCCTCTCACCCCCCTTGTCAGTGCTCTCTCTTTGTCTCTCTCAAATAAATAGATGAAATTTTTTTTTTAAAAAAGGTAATATCTTCTGAGTGTGCAAGAAGCAAGGGAAGAGGAGTTTGAGAGCCCCCAGTGAAACCTCCATGAGGAAGGACTTGCCCTCCCTACCCCAGGAGTCTGTGTAGCGTTCTTGTGGGAGGCTGAGACAAAAACAACAACAACAACAACAACAAAAACAAAAACAAAAACAAAACAAAACAAAAAACAAATAGAAACAGCAAAAGAGAATAGAGAAGCTCTAGGATGGTCTGTCTGTCTGTCTCTCTCTCTTTCTCTCTCACTCACTCTCACTTGAGAAATCCATAACAAATAATGTGGTGCACAGCTCTGGCTGCTTTACCTCTCTTAAAGAAAGTCCTCAAAAGAAAACACTCTCTTGTGTAGCTCCTGAAGGACCAACAGGCCGCAGATACTTTGCTAAAGAAGAAGCATGCTAATGAATATGTCACACATTTCGTCCTGCAAGCACTAGAAGCCATGACAGAGAGGAGAAAGGAAGGAAAGAAGCCAGTAAGCATGCAAGCCAGCAAAACACAGATGAAGAAGCTATTGTAAAAGAAAACACAACTCCAGACAAAGAGAAAAAGTCCTTATAATAGCTATAAAAGAATTTCAAAAGAACATTAAAAATCTTGAAGTTAAGGTGATAAAATGGCATAATGATCTCAAATGTAAGCATGAAGGAGACACATTTTTCAACCGTTAGCAAAATAAATCAATTAAGAACAGCAAAGACCAAGTTACTGACAAAGAAAAAAGGCTTGAGATGATCACAGTGAAAAAGAACACAGAAACTCTAAAACAATTCGAGAAAAAATGATATATATAGAAGAGAGAGGGAATAAATTGCTCTATGTGGGAACAGTTGGTGTCCCTGAAATTCAGAAGTCAAGATATAGAAAAGAAAACTCCCTACAATGAAGGGAAAACTGAACAAATGATCTAATGGGCAGGCCATGTTCCAAAAAAATTAATACAGAAATCCCCCCAAAACACATCTTTAACAAATTAATTCATTTAATTAACATTAATAAAGTATTAGTATGTGTTCAAGAAAAACTAGGCATAAATCAAGCTCATAACTTTATAGCTATGATTGCTATGGGACAAAATTAAGAAGGAATGTCAGGACTGAGTCAATTAAAGTGTATTATTAAGAATGGCAACTATCACCACAATAATGCATAGAAAGCCATCTTCAATCTCATGGGCTTAGAACAATAATCATCTATCTTCTGTTCATGGATATGAGAATCAACTACATTTAGTGTGGGTTAGGGAGGAAGTCAGGCTGTGTGTTAAACCCAGGTCATACTCTCCTTGGATCAACTGCTCCCTAAAGCATGTTGATCTTAGGGTAAAAGGCAGGAGCATGAGAAGTCAAATCCCAACTGTACAAATGTATTTCAAGCGCTGTTTGACTCACTTCTCCTAATATCCAAATGGCCAAAACAAATTCCATGGCCAAGTCTAATGTCAAGGGACAGTGACATAGACTTCCATGGTGGTAGAAGATAGGAAGTAAACATTTCTGAATAATTATCTAATCCACCACATTAATTGTGAGGTTGGAAGACAGATAAGGCAAAAGTTGTCAAGAAAATTCAAGAATACCACCTTAATTTGGGTCAATACCAATCACTTTAAATCCAGACGGGCCCAGCTCTCTCTATGGCTATCATTACACCTATGAAACTATGTACTCTAAGAAATAATTATTTCTTCTATTTGTTGCATGCAGTTTATTGTTAACACAAATCTCAAAAGAAAAAGTTGAAGGACCCTCCAACATCTCTCTATGTTTATGTATTAAAAATCTGGTTAACTGCATCCTATGAGCATCTGAGTATCTTTTCTTTATGATGAGTCCAGCTTAATTTATTACTTTTTATGTAATACAACTGACCTACAAAAGGTTACCATAATCAAGGCTTTGAGGAGGACAGTTGCTGTTGGTAATTGAAAATGAAAAAGGTACTGAATGTCCCAGACACTTTCTATTTTAGCATCTTTCATCTCCTGCTGGGAGCCCTGAAATGCACCTCTTGCTTGTGTTCTAAGCCGGAGCAATCAAAGTGGGGGGAGGGACGGGCAAACTGGAGTAAACAAGCTGTAGAGGCAATTTTTGCTTTGATCAGAATCTGTTGTCTATATGAAATGGACTCATTTCTCTCGGGCCCTCAGTTGCATTGCCCAGGAGGGTAAAAGCTGATAGGATAATACCAGTTCCACATCACACACGTCAGAGTAATAAATGTCTGTCATTCCTCTCCCTCTTCCCAAATATATCTCTCACACACACACACACACACACACACCATTCACAGCAACACAGTCATATATTCATACCACATGCACATATCCTGCATACTCATGACATTAAATAAATTAATAATGTCTATCAAACATACCCTTTAGAGTCTTTGGAAACAGATCTGACAGATGATGCCTCTCTCTGCTCCTGGAATGCTGCAATATATAGAGCTACAACTTTGATTTCTGTTTTTATCTCTCTGTGTCATGGATCTCCACTAATCTGTGCCAATATGGTGACATTACCTGAGATTTCTCATCTGAATGTTTTGTGTTACAAAATAATAAGATTGGAAAGACAAAACTTATGTTCACTATTTTTTGATCTGCCTTTTGGGTTTTGCTTTCTTCAACTTCTTCCTCTGTCTCTCACCCAGTTCTTTAAAAAGTGTTCTGTGTCTTCATTTCCATTGAGCATTGTTTGACTAGCATCCTGCCTATTAGATAAAAAGTTATCTGTGATGCCACAGGGGTTTCTCCATAATAACACCAAAGGGTTATTATCATTGATAGTAATGACCTTGAAAGATATTTCATGGAAGAGTTGGCCACAGGTACCTTTAAATCCCACTACAAACAACAACCCTGAAGGGAGAGTCAGGGAAGCAATATATAGTGTCAGGTCAATTAATTTCCCTTTCAGAGTAATCATTTCTTATTAAAATAATAATAATAATAATGAGGCGCTTGGGTGGCTCATCGTTAAGCATCTGCCTTTGGCTCAGGTCATGATCCTTGGTCCTTGGATCCAGCCCCACATAGGGCTCTCTGTCAGCAGGAAGCCTGCTTCTCCCTCTTCCTCTCCCCCTGTTTGTGTTCCCTCTCTGTCTTTCTCTGTCAAATAAATAAAATCTTAAAAAATAATAACAATACTGTTAGGTGTTAATTAGTTCTGATGGTGTCTCAGAGAGTTAAACAAGGAGTTAGAACATATTATAAGTTAGACAAGGAGTTAGAACATACTGTAGTCATTTTAGTAGTGAAAAAGCCAAGGCTTCTAAATACTGAGATTTGGCAAAAGTCACTCAAAAAATTAAGTGACTAACAGAATATCCTCTTATGACATACGTGTTTGTGTCTTGCCCATTTTCTATTGGGGTCCCTGTCTCTCCTGTTATTTTGTCTATTTATTTCTTTTTATTCAGTACAGGAATCAGTAATATATATATTACAAATACCTTCTTCCACTCTGTTTTATTTTTACTTTCTTAATGGTGTGTTTCCATAAATTAATGTTAATTTTAGTATTGTCCAGATTGTCATACCAGTCTTTTCCGTGAGTATTATTGTTTTGTTTTTCCTGTGTAAGAAATTTTTGCATAATGATGTGAAGGTCTTTTTCCAAGTTACCTTTCACACTTAGTTCTAAAATCTACCTGAAATTGATTTTTGAGTATGGTGAAAATTATTCCTTCAGTGTAGGCAGTGTAGGTCTACTGTTTTTGTCCCTGAACAAATTATGATTCTTTTCCCCTGAAATTTTATTTCAGATTCAAATTTGAAGACACTTTTGTTTGGTATGAAATTTTGCACTTTGAAGATGCCATTGCATTGTTTCTGCCTTCCATTATTTTTGCTGAGAAGGCATCTGGAAGTCCTGTCATTGCTATTTTGATGTATACTAGATAATTTTTTTTTTTTTACTCCTTTTTTTAATTTTTATTTTCAAATGTAGCTCCATCAGGACCTTCTATTTCCTTCCTCTTAATTCTTGTCTCCTTGTAATTTTATCTAAGCCTGTAAAGCAAGAACCTCCCACTGTCTAACCACTATTTTTTTTTTCCAATTTATTTATTTTCAGAAAAACAGTATTCATTATTTTTTCACCACACCCAGTGCTCCATGCAAGCTGTGCCCTCTATAATACCCACCACCTGGTACCCCAACCTCCCACCCCCCCGCCACTTCAAACCCCTCAGATTGTTTTTCAGAGTCCATAGTCTCTCATGGTTCATCTCCCCTTCCAATTTACCCAAAAGCACATACCCTCCCCAATGTCCATAACCCTACCCCCCTTCTCCCAACCCCCCTCCCCCAAGCAACCCACAGTTTGTTTCGTGAGATTAAGAGTCACTTATGGTTTGTCTCCCTCCCTATCCCATCTTGTTTCATGGATTCTTCTCCTACCCACTTAAGCCCCCATGTTGCATCACCACTTCCTCATATCAGGGAGACCATATGATATTTGTCTTTCTCCGCTTGACTTATTTCGCTAAGCATGATACGCTCTAGTTCCATCCATGTATACTAGATAATTTTATATTATTTTTTAACCTTGGCTTTCAGCAGTTTTTGAACAACTGGCCTGTATGATACTTGCTTTGCATTAATTCTGCTTAGAGATCAGAGCACTTTTAAAACAGTGGTTTGATATCCCATTAATTTGGGGAAATTAGTCATTATATCTTAAATACTGCTTTTGCCACATTACACACTGGATAGACCTTATCTCATATGTCTACTAACTCTTTTCTATATTTTTTATCTGTATTTTATAGTTTCTTCTAATATAGCTTTCAGTTTACTAATCCCTTCTGTGTCTAATGGCTGCCAGATGTACCTACTAAATGAATCACTTCAATTATAGTATATTTTCCAGTTCTGGAATTTACATCTGACATTTTAAGTAGTGCCTAGTTATCTGATAAACTCCTTTGCCATGGATATTCTCCAAATTGGCATCTAATTCTTAAATATATTAATCACAGTTTTTAAATTGTCTCTATGATATCCAGATCTCTAACTTATGTCTACATGTTGTCTTATTCTCTTGGATTTCAGTGATTTGTTCTTGTTCTTCTGGAATGCCAGGTAATTTTTTTATTGAATGCTGGACACTGTGTGTGAATAATTATAGAGACAGCTTGAGGCTCTGGGTGGTTTCATCTCATTTTGGAAAGGATTTATTTCCAAAATTTATTTGTTCTGACAGGACAGTAATAGTGAGCAGAGCACTACTATATAATCAGGAATTGAATTGATTAAAAGTTGGACTTCAGTTTTTTTAAGAGCTGGTCTATATCAGGTTTATCCTTGCCCCCAGAATATAACCCTTTAGGTGCCCCACAGAAGACTTGAGTACTTTTCTAGGCACCTCTTCTTTGGCTAGCCCTGATCTCCAAGTTTTGCCCCACCCCACCCCTCAGGCCTCATAAGACATCTGGAGGCTCTGTTCAACTTGTTGGCACATGTGGAATGTCAGACTCACCATGTTATACCTCCTCGAGCTTGTGTGTATTGATGGCTCTTTACTGAGTGAAAATAGTTTCTTAAATAACCTCACCAGTGTTCCTGTTATTCATAGGAGGGTTAGTCTACATCATGATAATTCACCTTAGGCTTAAATCCCTTTCTCAGTATAATTTCAATTTGCATTTCTTTCATTATGAGCAAAGTGAATCATCTTTCATGTGATTACAGGCCACTTTTTTTTTTTATGAACTGTTAAATTTCTTGCTCAACTTTCTACCCAATTTTTGATCTTCTTAATCTGTATTTTTAGAAGTACTTTAAAGATATTAACCCTTTCTCTATAATAAAAGGTATAAGAATTTTCCTTCAATTTATAGTATTTTTCTTCTAAACATTTCTTATGGTATTTTTTCCATCCAAAAATTTATTATGTTTATATGAAATCAAATATTTCCATTTCTCCCCAATTCTGTTTTGAAGCATAATTAACCAAGATTTTCAGCTCTGAGCCTTAAAGAAATCCATCAAAGATTTCTTCTGTAATTGTGCTAGAGGAATGTGTTGATGAGAAATTGAAAATGGTCCACTTTTTAGAATTAGTGGAGTGAGAAGAATATGATATGCTTTTAAGTCCAGTTGGGAGGTTCAAGTTTTCTTTCCCTTTCCCAACCTCATCCTCAGTAACTAAAGAAAACAACTTCTGGGCACAGTTACTTTCACCTGAAGGCTTGGGGTCTGTTGGTCATTTCTTTTCTTCTGTTATCCTTTTCCTGATTTCTCTCATCTACCTTCATTTCATCAATGTTACTTCCACATTGACATTTCACAAATACCCACATGCCTATTCACAGTTCGCTTCCTCGGGACTGGATGCAAAAGCTTGTTTGCTATCTCCACTTATATGGCCCTGCCCTTCAGGCTTCAAATCTAAAATGGTTTTCTTCACTTCCCTCCACTCTGTTTGTTTTATGTGTCTTCAAGTACTGACCTTCCTACCATCCATCCACCAGGGTTCAGAGATTGGTCATCTTTGAGTCAACCTTCATGACTGTCAGCTTCAGTCCATCATTATCAGAGGGCAAGATCTATCTTTGAGGATCCCTTCCTTTGAGGAGATTATAAACTGGACCTTTACCATCCCTGCTTCTTACTCACCAACAGGCACACGAAGTTTAACATACTCTGAGCTCAGTACATACTCATGTAATGAAAATGCACCCAACCTTATGCTTTAAAAAAGTATAGAAATAATATCAATTTTGAAATTATAGATTGCCAGACCTTTACCTGTATCTCTATTTCTAAATGCCCCTGGCCTTCAAGCTGTGAAAACGTAATAGGTATTTAACTAAGATGGAAGATACTGTCGTCCTTTAGGCTATCTGGAAAGTTTCTCACAGTAAGAGAAAACAACCCACTTACTACTACCTTTAAGCATGTTCTATAGATTCAGCCACAGCAAAGGGATGACACACTGTGCGAAATAGAGATCAATCACGACAGAGATTAATAAAGACGTGATTCTCAGCAATTAAAAATGGCAGCATCTGAGAATGTCTCCTAGGAAGGCATCTAAGCCGTTCATTTTGTGTTTGAACAAAAAAACCCTCACTGCCAGGAAGATAAATCTTTCAGCTTTTAGGCATGCCTAAGGCAAAACAGGTTTTCTTTTCTCCCTTTTCTCCTCAAAGGTTAAGCTACATAAACTTAAACACACACACACACACGCATGCACATGCACATGCACACGTACACACACACACACACACACACACACACACTTCCCTAAATTTAAATTGTAGGTTGTTCTGATTGAACCAAGTTTCCCTGCTTTCATGCTACCAGATTTTTAAATTTGAGAAATTGTGTATGTATGTATGCGATTATCTCACAAATTAAAGAGAATGTAGATGACAGCACTAAAGAATTCCGGCAGCTCAACCCACTGTTTCCTCCCTTAACCTTTTCTGCAAAAGAAGTTGAATCCCAGGAGTATTTTTAAATTTAAGAGGGCAATGGAGGGTGACAGAACAATTGGCAGTCAGGCTGTTCTAATTCTCTATTAATCAAGGACTATCTCCTTTCTTTCAGCTCAAGGCGAGGACACACCTAGAGTTCCTGTGCAAAGCGAAGGGTCTGGCTACACAGAAAACTCTCCAAGTCCCAATGGTAAAGTTCTGAGCTATTTGAGCTCATACAAACTACAAATCTGACACATTTTCTGTGTGTAATCTAGGATTAAAGGAGCTATCTATTCTATGAAGCAACATATTCAGTTAGAACAAGGTAAAGTTCAAAAACCATGTTCTCCTAGGAACTTATAAAATTGGCAGCCTTTAAAAAAACTGATGCTAGCTGTTTTATAACACTATGTGCCTCAGTTGTTAATCACACCTCATAATACGGAGGCCATAGTGCGTAATACCAAGGGTAAGCTAGACTGAAGTCCAGCTGGTGAACTGGATGGGAGTATCTCTTACTTCCACAAAAAGCACTTGTCCAAAGTTATCCCTGCTCTATAGGAACTCCAGGAAACATTCAGGAGAGCCTTGACTTGACTTTTGGGCTAAGGTCAACTTGGACCTTCATCATTTTGCCTCACTACATCACTTCAGATGGCTTGGCCAAAAACACAGTCGATCTTTAAAATCACCTTAGAAATCAGTTTACAAAATCTGGCTTTATTCATGTCTCATTTTGAAGGTACCTGAATACTCTGAGCCTGAGAAATATTAATATACTGCCCCCCAACCCGTATAATGATTCTGGGAATGCTTTTAAATATTACTTGGTTTTAAAAAAAACAATTATTTGTGAACATATGATTTAATAAATATTTGATTCCACTGGCCCCCAAACCTCAAGAGAACCAAAATTGGTTGGTTATCAACTGTTCATATATACCTTGCTGTTTGGTTCTTTGGGAAAAATTCAACTGGTAAAATCTACTTGGTGAATTTACTTGGTGGTTTTAAATAGAGTTTTCTGTACTAGGTATTCCACTCTGCTATAAGCTTTTCATCACCTGAATTTCCTCCCTTAATCATAAACCCTTCCATACAAACCAATTTTTTTTTTTTAACTCATGGGTTGCATTACCTAGAAGAATAATGTTTTTCAACCTCAGATCCATTAAAGGCTACCACATGTTAGTCATGCTCAGTTGGACGAAACCTGCCACAGCCTGGTTGTGATATTATTGTGACCTGGTTCTTAACTAGTTCTCTGCAAAACATGTTCTGAAGAATGGCAGGCGCATATGATGCTCATTGAGTAAAAGGGAAAGAAACATGAAAAATACTAAGATTTAGTCCTCTCTTTAAGATTCTCCATATATATTTCAGGCTCTCAGAAAACTCAGCTGTGAAGAAATTTATCAACATGGTTTACCATTGCTTTTCCCAAACTTATTTAATCATGGGATGCTATTTATTAATAGGTTTCGGAATAAGTGGCCCTTGGGTTGGAAGAAGAAACAGAGAAGGGATGCTCTCCTGTATTTGATTCTGCAGGCTCCCTCACTGAGACGGGTGACCTTACAGTAATTTCGTAGACCAGGCTGGAAAGCACATGCATTATTCTCCTTATACAGGTAGCATTGCTGCATCTGGCCA
Organism: Neogale vison; assembly: GCF_020171115.1. NCBI lineage: Eukaryota > Metazoa > Chordata > Mammalia > Carnivora > Mustelidae > Neogale > Neogale vison. The sequence goes on from NC_058098.1 coordinate 41,194,537, forward strand.
GTTTACACCTGGGGTTTAGAAAAAGCTCACACATCATTAGAAACCCAGGATAGTTTGCAGGTGGAACAGAGACCTGCTTTTAAAACCTTCTCCCTGAGAAAGAGTTGGGTGGTATGCCCTTCAATGTCACTCCCTCTTTCAAGCCTCTTTGGAGTGTGAAAACCAGCATCTGCCACTACTTTCCTTTAATCAAATTTTCCTGTTTGAGAAAAAGAGCTTGGATTGTTGATTCTGTGCCCATAAATGAAGACTACCCGAACAAGAACAGAGGTTACTTATTCAGGTACGATAGCCAGGGCGACGGCCATTATCCCTTGTGTTGGTGGGCTCAAATGCAGGCAGAAAAGTGGGAAACCTTTAAAGTTAAGACATGGCTTCAAGCACCCTCTGACTTAAGGTTGCTGGCATAGGAAAGCTGGCTTTGAGCACACTAGAAGTGGGAGACCGGTTTGGGAACATATCCGCCTTTCCCTGTTTGGTCCCACGTTGGAAACACAGGGCAAACTCTAGTGAAGCCAGCAGACATTGTCCAAGTCCTGACCATCCTAAGCTGATTGCTACAGAGGATGTGGTCAGGTTGCCCAGGCTGGTAGCCACAAAGGTTTTTCATAAGTTATATTGTTATATATGGTCTGACCATTGTTCCATTTGTATATTGTCTCTCCCTTTATATTCTGCGCTTTGATGCTTTTAAAATATCCATCTAATTGAACCTACTGACCCTTGAAAATTTCCAGAGTGACTGAGATGCCTACTCTGGGATACTTCTGGACAAGGACATTAATTATGCATTCTATTTTTATGCAAATGCTCGCATAGACCAATACATACAGTTAAAGTAAAAGCACACGTTTTATCATCATGGTGTGATCCGGTTAGATGTTTTGTTTTTCTATCACAGGGCATCCACTGCTGCTGAGTCCACTGGCAAATTTAGAGAATCTGTTTTGAAATTCAGATTTGCAAACCAAACAGGCCTATCAATGTTGCCATTTCAGAGAGAGCTACTTAACTCTACTTGGCAACAATCTGTTTTGCTTTGTTTTCTTGTTATTTTCTTATACATCTACTAAGGCCTTTGGATTTACTTCAGGATGGTAATCAATAAACCCAAAATGCCCACCCAAAAATCTGGTATAAAACAACAACTCAGCTTCTACAGTTCATTAAGAAGTAATCCTGCCCTCCCTGGCCCCTGCCGCTAAAAATCTACAAGACTTATTCCCCAAATCTTGAATGAATGAAAATGAACTGAAAAGAAGTATAAGATAGGAGATCAGTATTGTTACAACTCACAGACCATTTTAATGTGTTCAAAAGATTTGGATTTAATAAAGACAACCTTTTTTGTTTTCCTTTCTGGTTACAGTTGAAATGAATAGTCAGGTTGACAGTGTAAATGACCCAACAGAGAGTCAGCAAGAAGATTAACTAATAGGTAAGTTGCCCCTGTAGTGGAATTTTCAATTGATTAAACCAGCCATGGGAAGTGTTTGTAAATGGCATATTGGATTTCCCTCGGTTCTGCCAAGTCCCACAGTGTGGCTCAAGCTAAACTTTAAAAATCCTTATACCAAATGACACAGTGGAAGGAGCCAAGATAACCCCAAGAAACCTACCATCCTTTGAGGGGAAAAGATAAGCCACAGCATATTCAGATGTGCATTTCCCTGGTTTTCTGAGTTTTGACAACAGGAGAAAAATGTTTCCATCCATCTAACCTCCTGGCCTCCTGGAGGGATGAAATTATTTCAGCAACCACAAACTGATTCTGAAGCATTGCTTTTCTAGAAGCTACCTGCTGTGTTGTTTAGTATATCTGTTTTTAAATCTCTACCCTAGAGAATGTGGAAAGGCACTTGGTGTGTTGAGGCAGAAAGAAGCCTGACTTGTATCCTATGCTGTCACACCATGACCTGTGGATGTGTGTGTCTGAACAGGGTTTGTTGAGTTAAATGAGCCTTAGGGAACTCCCCAAGAAAATCATAGGCTGGGATCAGATCACGTTTAAGAGTTTTTCCAAACCAACATTCTAAATCTCTTAGCAGAGACTGAAATTTATCTAAAATGAGGAATAGTCTATAACCCCTTTCTTATCTTGAGGGCTGGTGAGAAGCATTAGAGAAGTCAAGCTCACTATTCTGATTCTTAGCTGAAAATACTAACTGGGAAGCATCCTAACTGGGACCCACCACATCAATGGTGGGTCATCCAGTTAAAACACAATTGTGCTAGCACCATTGTCTCTCAGGACCTTCTTGCACTCCCTCCACCTTCTTGGTAGGTCTCTGTACTCACCCAGAAGGCCATGTTGCACCAGACTCTTGAGTTCCAGCATCACAGCAGAACAAAGTTTGAGAATATATGAAAGTAGACAACTGTCCTTCCCATCATAATCTTGAACATCATTTAAAACTTAAATATAATAGCATTTGTGTAACACACATATAAGACTGCTAAAAGAAATAAAACTCACACAAATACAGTCTTATAAACGTTTCTTTTTTTTTTTCCTAAACCTTGTTCATGTATTTAGAATTATCCTGCTAAGCTGCAGAAATGATATGGTAGAGAAGTTTCCATTAAAAAGTAATGAAGTGAGACTAAACCTGAACAATTTAAATGCAAGTTCCTCAGTGTTGCCTTACCTTCTGCCCTTTGTTGCCAACAAACTATATTCTTGTCTAGAATTTTTCTTACAGATACTATGATTTTCCTGTGTGATCAATATCTAAATAAAGTACCCAGATAAATATTTCCTTGGTTAATGTCAAAGTATTTTCCTTGATCATAAACACGAATACCTTTACCCAAATGAATACGTTGTCAAAACTTAAAAGTTCAAGATTAGTTTGAGGAAACTCAATTCCAGGAAGGAGAAATGACTGGGTCACTTGGATGATCAATGGAAATTCAAACACTCCCAGGAAAAAATTATTTGCTGACATCATACTGCTCCCTAAACAATAGTGAGTTGTAGTGACAAACCCAGTTGTCACAGAGAACAGTATGACCCAAGGAACTTTAGTGATTCCCACAGAAATATTTGCACAGCTGAATTTGTAGAGGTTATGTGGTAGTTCAAAAGAAAGAACCTTTAGTTCTGTGCATCACACCTTAAAGGAAATTAAATACAATGAAAACAAATTGGAATTACAAAGTTCCCAGATATAATACAAGAAAATTTAGTGTTATATAATTTATAATTGTAAAAAATCAGTAATCATAAATGACAAAAGGGAATGACTCAGTGAGTCAACAGAACACTCTACAAATGTAAAATTAATTTCTTAACAAGTATCTACGTCATGTGAAGGTGGTTTAGAGAAACATGGTTCTAGAGAAACATGGCAGTCCAAGTGTGGCGGTTACCAAGGTACACTTTAAGAGGCTTTGTAACTTCCATTTTTACATTCTCAGAATGCTTGGTTTTGGAATCCAACCATTCTGTAAGAAGCTCACCTCTACTGTAGAATGAAGAAGACTCCATGGAGAGAGATTCTGGAAACTGAGAGGCCATTTTGGGTGTTTTGGCCCCAGTGGATACCACCTGGAGCAGATAAACTGCCCAGCTGGCTCCAAGCCTATAGGAACATGAAAAATGATAAACCATTTTGTTTTCAGCCGCTAAGTTTTGGGATGGTTTATGATGTAGCAACAGGTAACTGGAAAGGTGGGGTTTTGTAGAACATCTTCCAATGTAAATGTTTAGAAATGAGATAAATTATAACAAAGAAATGTTTAAATACACCACTCAACTGACATGAAAGCAAAGGTGCCAGAAATAAAGAAGAATTTGAAAGCCAAAGCAGTAGTGTAGCGAGTTGAACATGCAGTAACCCTAAGGGCTGCTGATTGGTCACGGATGCAGAGATCAGCCCTATGGCTAGATCCTTGCATTCTAATGCCCACCTGGGACCTAGAGCCATTCAAGGGGAGATATGAAAACTGATAACATTTACATAGATAAGTCTGGGATTCCCAGCTGAAGATGTTAACAAGGAGACTTCTGTCTGCTCAGAGTGCAGTGAGGGGAAGGAAGAAGGCTCCTATGATAGGTAGAAAACACAAAAACACCATGAATTTGAAATGCAAACTTATGCCACCCACAGTCAGACAGCAATACACAGACTGTATATTTAATAGTTGATTAGAGACCAGTATCATTCCTGCTCTAGATAACAAATGGAAAAGTAAACCTATCACTTGGAATTCCCATGGAAGAAAAAAATTCTCTGAAGATGAATTCACAACTTTAAGACTTACAAAAACACATGATGAAGTGATCTACCATGAGTGAAAATCAATGGGTGAAATGACATGATGATTAGCATTATGAAAATGAGAGAGTAGAAAATTCTGAAGATTTTATAGAATAAGTACATTTAAAAGAAAATAAAGATTAAAAGCACATATAAAACTGTAAGAAAAGGGTAACACTATGAAAAATTAAGAAAAATTTGAAAAAAGCCAATAAGCATGTAGTGATATGAATGACATATGAGGAGACATGGGGGAAGGAAGGAGAATGATCAATGTGTTTGTCTTCACTACACATTCTAAAGGGAGATAGTAGATAGTATTTGAAAGATAATTTCTGAGAGTTTATCAGAAATTGATAGAAGTCCATGAGTTTTTAAGTTAAAAGAATAGTAAGTCACAAGACAGACATGTTTAAAATAAACCCAACACAGGCATTGCAGAACACTAGAGAGAATAAGAAAAAAAAAAAAAAGGAAAACAATTAAAGGAAAAGGAGAGTTAACCTACAAAAAAATAAGTATGGCCTAGACAGCAGGCTTCCCAACATCTAGAATTTAGTTCAGGAGATAGTGAAATAATTCTGAGTCTTCAAACATAAATAAAAACAATTGTCAGTATAGAGTTCTATAGCAAAGTTTCACTATCATTTAAGAAGATAATAACTGCCATTTTTCAGGAAAAAAAAAGTTTGCTCTTCACATACCCTGTCTTTAAAAGCTACTAAAGGATGCACAATAGTAAGAAGAAAACTGAATCCAGAGGAAAGCAGGAAACAACTGTAGGCCAAGGAAAATGATAAATACAAAAGCAAATCAAAATATATTTTGATTATAAATTTATAATAATAATTAGTGGGTGGCTAAAAATAGGATAAAACAAAATTACTACTTATGTGCTTTTTATAATACACAAAAAATACTAAATACTTTCTATTATGTATGTTATTTGTGAATATATATTTGTGTAAAAATATAAAAACATGCAAGATGATCCACACTTATCAGGGTTTGGTAATCTCTGGGAAGGAAGAGAAATAGTTTAACCTATTGATAAATTAAATTAATTAATTTGTAAATACTTTAATTTACCTACAGTCTTTTATTTTTAAAAAGTAAAAGATTGCAAGGAAATTTGAAAAATATTAGCACTTACTAAATCTGGAAAGGGAATATATTCTAGGTATGTTATACTGTTTGTAGGTTTCTTTATGTTTGCAATTTTCATTTTTAAAATTAAAATTTATAATTGTATATCTATGTATAAGAGATTCAGAAAAATACCATAAAGAAATATTCCATAATATTAACTGCAGAAGTTATCATCAATAGAGGAAATACGTAGGATTTTTTTTCTTCTCATCTACTTTTGTCTATTTTAAATAGACACACACACACACCTCAAAGAGTACTTTAAAGATTCATAGGAACACCAGAGAGAAAATTAACTCGGAGATCATCTGCTTCAGTTCTTCTATATAGACACGTAGTAATTTATGGTGATAGAAATCAGATCAGTTGCTGGTTCCAGCAGGAGCTAGTAGTTGGAAAGTGAACTTTTGAGGTAATGGCAATGTTTTATATCTTGATAGTGGTGTGGGTTAAATGAATGCCTTTGTTCATACAGACAGAGGTAGGCTTAAGAACTGTGCATTTCCTTCTATGCGGATTATACCACATCTTCTAAATTCTAAAAAGATAAAGACTATCTAAGACACAGTGTCTTCTCCCAAGTGGGGAACACAGCAGAGACTTAATAAAACCTCAAAGTGGTAGGACAGCCATCAATGACTTCTGCAGGTCAGCATTATGAAAATTGTCACCATTATTCCTCTGTCGAGCCCTGGAAACCAGTGTGTGTGAATGGACCCTAGAAAGGAGGACTCATCAATCCAAGATTAGGTGTTTCAAAGAATACTTTGAAGAGTTGAGTTAATCACCCCATCAGTGGAAACAAGTCACCAACGTAGCATACATTTATTAGCTGTGATTTATATGCTCTTTAAAGATACCCTGTGCCAGCAATTACAGTTCCAGTATCCAAAGTACTTTGATAGTCAGAGAAGATATTCCTAGGCTTGTTTGAGGGGTACAAAACATTTAAATGACTGTGTTAAAAAGATATTCCTTGTTAAATCTACGAAATCTATGATCTTTCATCTAACAAATGGTTTCTCCTTGTCTTTGCCAGGGGCACAAGATGAAGCAAAGGAACAAAGAAATGGAAGTCAATCGTGGTCCTAGGCATTGCAGGCCTCTCCTGGCCCTTGGGGGGGTGGGTGTAGGAAGACAGGAGTGCAAGCTGTGGAGGAGGGGGGTGGGGGGGGGCAAGTCCCACGGAAGGACAGGGAATCCTTTGCTCTAATTTCTCCAGCTGCATTATGTTCTGTTTACCTTCAGAAAAAAAGAAAGACAAAAAAAAAAAAAAAAAGTAAAAAGAAAAAAAAGTTTCCTTGAACTTGGCAAAGGGTCCCACGTCAATGCGTCTTTCAGGCACTATCCCTGTAATTTCTGTTTTTTTTCTCTTTTGTGACTTTTCCCAGGGTCACAGTGGCACAGTTTAACACTCACAGGTGTATCCTGGTCCCTGTCTGCTTTCTTGATTATGTCACAAAGCTGGTCGATACAGTGGTTTCTTCAAAGAAAGAGACAGAAGATGATTGTTGGTACACTGCAGGCTAAATTTCAGGAATCCTCAAGCCCAAGATCAGTATAATCCACAAAGGAGGCAGGAGAGAAAATGGGCAAAATGCTCAGAAATCACTTGGAAAAAGGTCAGGACAATGAATTGAAAATGGCATTATATTCAGGGATTCCCAAGGTACAACTCTGTTCCATGTGGTTAATGAAGAACGTGGAAGGAGGATTTCATCCAGGGCAGAATGTAGAGGCGTTACCCTGAAGGCAGGCCCCCCTACAGCCAGCGGGGGCTTTCCCTTCCCAGCCAGGACTGCAGGTGCATTCTTTGACCCTGACCTTCCGCAGATCTCCCCTGGTTCATGAGGTCTTTACTGTGTGCTTCGGCATAGAGCCCACCGAGTGAGATGTGACTCTTTGGGACACAGTTTGGAAGGGATGACACTCTTAGAGGTGTTTTAGTTGAGAGAGGGGGGCTGCTGCATTTAGAATCCAAACATATGTCTATGAATATTAAAAGTTTTACTTGAAATCTCTTATGTATACACATTTCATAAAAGAACCTCTTGTCTTTACCCAAGGTTTGAGGGCCCACAGACAGATTCTCATTTGAAGTTAGAGGCAATTGGAGGTCTTGCTTGCAGTTCTGGCTTCCTTTTAAATAGTCTGCTTTGTTCATGCCAAATCCAAAACTACTTTGATAGCCTGTCCCCACTCCCAGAAATCCCTTGATTATGGCCTTGAAGGGGAGCAGCAGCATTACTAAGCCAAGATTCCAGTGGTACAATGGGCACAGGGGATGAGCGGCCAAGGAGGAAGTCAGAAGTTGTCACAGATGTCTATCCCAGAGATGACATCAATAGTGACCCACACGAGGCAAGATGCCTGCTTCCCACATCTTCCCCAGGTTCTAAGAACAGTGTATTTTTTTCTGAGGAAACTGATAACGCTTCTTGCATATCTCGTCAAATCCACCTTCCTTATAAGGTCTTTTAGAACTGTGACTTATTTATATATGTAAATATATAAATATATTTTTTAGTGGAGGGAGAACAGTAATGGATCAAATTGGGTATTTCTAAAATCAAAGGGTGTTCTGTTTTCTAAATATTCCACGGACTTCTTCAGTTTTGCTCTTTCCTCTATGGAAAATCCACCTTCTTCTCTTTCTATGAAGTTTGTTTCAGCCCTTTTGGAATTTGTTGCCCCTCTGGATGGCTTCTTTGATATATTAGAATCATTAGTAAGTTAGATTTCTGCATATGTAGGATGTTCTAACATCCTGTATTTCTAAAAAAGAAAAAAAAGAAAGAAAGAAAGAAAGAAAGAAAGAAAGAAAGAAAGAAAGAAAACAACTGCTTATCAGCCTAACAGCAATGATTTTTAAGGGACCTCATGATTTTTGGAACGTGGCCATTTCTCTTTCTGCTGTCATTTTACAGTTTGGTATAGAAATGTATATGTCTCCTACTGCCATGAGACATGGCTTTCCAGAAAAACAAGGGAAAGTCCCATTTTAAGTGATCCATGAAATGATGTCATACACATCCTGAGAGTTTCTGTATTTCTTGTCATCCTTACAACTTAATTGAAAGTTGCCATCATTCTGTGAAGGACTGGACAAGGAGTGCTAAGACCACATTTTCCAGGGACTCCCACATGTTAGTGCTACTCACGCCCAGGAATGAGTTACAGCTAAAAACAACATGACGGAGACAAGCGGGGTGGGGACTTCTTAATGGACAATGATGAAAAAGACCCAATGTCCCCGTTAGGACCCATGGAGACTGGAATTATTTCATTCAGGATGTTCTCTTTATCAACCACGACAGTCATTTTTATTCCTTCATTTTAAATGTGGGCGGGGTAGGAATGGGGGAGGAGATCTCTGCATGAGAACTTCAGGAAAAGCAAATAAATCTTTGAGATCAAAACTAAGAGAATGAGGCATCAGTCTCCTAGCCCCACTCCTGAATTTGTTTAGACTTTATAATTACATTGGGTTTTCATTTTTGCCTCATTATGCCTTTTGGTTGCTATTTGGTTATGAGATTTTTATCCTTAAAACAAACAATGAAGTCACTTTGCATTTCAATAGTAAGAGATTAAAAATCTATCTGTTGGCCAGATCGAAGACACCTCAACACAGGAAACCCTTTTTTCACTGGCGCTGTCATTGAACAGGCTATACAGTGGAAAATTTGAAAAGCAGATTGCTTCTCCTGCACATGAATCCTGGATGTCAATTTCCAACCACACCCCTGCCAGGCTATGTGGCATGACTGTGAGGGAGAGGGGGGAGAAAGATAACCCAATATTAGTCATGTTTACATACAGAGGATCAAAGTAGGCTCTCAACATAATACAGATGTCCCTGCTTTTTGAAATTGCATTATGCCACTTTGCTTTTATGAAAGACCTACATTAGTACCTGCTACCATTCACCTAAAGAAATCCCCGAAGAGAGCTTTTGCTTTTATAAAAACTGCAAGCAGGGAGAATGGCCCCGCCGAGCTCCTTCCCTGGGAACGCACTCAGCGTCTCAGCATCAAGCCGCCATGGCTTTGACCTGCATCTGTGAACATCTGTGCTTTATCTCATTTTATTTTGTGCATCCATTAGCAAAATGTGCCCTATGGTATCAGAAGAGGGTCTGGGAAGACTCAAAAATATTTCCATATAAATGAATGGTAATTGTTTCTTTGCTTTACCCCATTTCGGCTTAAGGACAGGTTTCATAGGAACACTACTTGCCCGTAGCAGGGGGAACCTGTAGTCCTAATTAGAAAGGTAGTCGTTGTGAGAGAGACAAAGGGGCTTTTCCTCCAGTTAGTAACTATTCAGATGATGGACAAGTCTTCTTTCATAAAAGCTTACAAAGGAGGCATCCAAAATACTGTCTGTGATAGTGGGTCACATATTTGCCACCGCAGCTAATTGTAAATCTTTCTATGAAATACTGAAAAGCCTCTTTGTGAATTAATACAGTTCTGCTTGATGCACTTGATTTGAAATGACTTTTCTCTGTATGTGGTGCATGTCAGCTTTGCTTTGAAAAATAACAAAGTTAGCAGAATACGTTCAATATATTTTCTTGGGGAATAGGGTTTTTATCATATGATTCATTAAGGATTTGCCTTACCCTGACATTTGTGATATAAAGGAAAATCAGAAAAAAAAAGTAATTTTCTTGATCAAGATATGTTTTTACTTAATGCAAATAAATGTAGTCTGTTGCTTGCAAGGGGAAAAAAAATGTCTTCTGGTATAAACTGCTAAATAGAATAATACGTGCCTCTTTTGTTAAACCGGCATTTAAATGCTGGACTGCTTCGAAATGTTTGTTTCTTTTCATCTGTGCCATACACTAAAAAACTTAAACAACTGTTGCCTTCGTACTATATTTGTTAGAACAGAATATGAATAAAATTGGTTTGAGAGGATAAAGTAGAATTATTTGTGTCTTGTAATTTTTGTTTCCTCACGTAAACGACTAATAACTCAAACTGTTTTTTATTTTTAAGATTTTATTTATTTATTTGACAGACAGAGATCACAAGTAGGCAGAGAGGCAGGCAGAGAGAGAGAGGAGGAAGCAGGCTCCCCACTGAGCAGGGAGCCCGATTCGAGGCTCGATCCCAGGATGCTGGGATCATGACCTGAGCTGAAAGCAGAGGCTTTAACCCATTGAGCCACCCAGGTGCCCCTCAAACTGTTCTTTTAATACGATGTATTGGTTGCAAATTGTGTATTTAAAATTGTCCCTTTAAGGTAATTTGAACTTACCAATAGTTGTCCTTTACTGAGACTGGTCAATGTTGTGGCCATGTTTTTCAAAATTAGGGGTGTCTGGGTGGCTCAGTCAGTTGAGCATTGTTCTCTTGGCTTCTGCTCTGGTCATGATCTCAGGGTCATGAGATCGAAGCCCATGTGGGTCTCTGCACTCAGTTCTAAGTCTACTTGAGGTTCTCTCTCTCTCTCTCTATGCCACTCACATGCTCTCTCTCTCTTTTCTCTTTAAATACATAAATAAAAGCTCTTTAAAAATTAAACTATAGCTTAGTTTGTACAGACACATGTCCCAATGTATGTATATATATATATATATATATATATTTTTTTTTTTTTTTTCTCTCAGAATACTACTAGGTAGCTAGCAACAGCCTCTGAGGAGCAAGAAGTTGTTGAAGTAGAAGTTGTTGAGATGAAGATCATGATTCCATGAACATTGGTTCATCCTTCAGAACCCACTCTCCATTATCGGAATTCTTTCTGAGAACATTTTATGAGCCAGCCACTGGGCTGGCTATGGGATCACTACAACCATGATCCTCAGTCTGTTATTGAGGGACTTATGATGGAATTACACAATTTAAAGAGCTTGGCCATGGATCAACCAAAATCACTATGGGGAAAACTCAGTGTTCTTTTGAAAATGGAAATATGTATTCCATCAAACTCCCTCCATCTCCTTCAGAAGAGATGCTTTCAGTTTTACTGTTCTAGAAGGTAATAATGAAAGTCCATCCCTTTACCCAACAAAGGTAGAGATTTAATAGTTAAAAGAAAATATGGTTTTTAAAACTGCTTTACCAGAGGGCATTTTCCCAATAATAAATGAAGTTCGATGAGGAAAAAATTATGGCCTTATGCAGCAATGGGCAACCTCAACACAAATGCCTCAGAGTGACTGCAAAGATAATTTGACATGATTCTAGTATTTTCAGGTGCAGTTTTTTATCTATATCCAATTTTCCATCTCTCGGCCTGTTACTCTAGTGTTTCTCCCCTACTATTCCTGCCCCTGTGCCTTACATCATTCAAAGTTGCCATTAGACTGACGCTGGGACACCTGGGTGGCTCAGTGTTAAAGCCTCTGCCTTCGGCTCAGGTCATGATCCCAGAGTCCTGGGATCGAGCCCCACATCGGGCTCTCTGCTCAGCAGGGAGCCTGCTTCCTCCTCTCTCTCTCTGCCTGCCGCTCTGCCTACTTGTGATCTCTGTCTGTGAAATAAATAAATAAATAATCTTTAAAAAAAAAAAAAAAGTTGCCATTAAACATTGCTCAACTTTACTGGTGGTCCTCAGGACAAAAAGGGACAATGATAACCATGGACACTGTCTGACCAGGACCCCCGCCCAGCTGTGGGGCTTTGAGAAACAAAGTGCCTCCCTTTCTTCTTGGTTTGGCAGATGGAAATATTAACACATTACTGAACTCTCTTACAAATTTAAACATAAAATGCCAAGATATACTTTGCTACTTGGTAAATTATTAGCATTCAATCCTGCTATTTGATACTATAGGCAAATGGCCTTTTCTTGAGCTCAAGACTCTTTACCAAGAGTAAATAATCCCTACAATTGGGAAGTAAATATGAAATCCTTTCTACTGAAGTCGATTTAAATTTTGCCCTTAAATTAAGGACCCCTGAGAACAAGAAAGAATCATTTTATAAAACTGTTAAAGTTGTCAAGTTGTTAAAACATGTACACACAAAATACAGACCTAGTGCAAATTTTCACATAATCATTTTTCTGATAATAGCTAAAGTAGATCTATGAATAAAGAAGAAAGGAAATACAACTCTAGCTTTTGGTTAACATGCATGGAAGGAGATAATTACAATAATTACAAGGAGATAATTATACCAATATATACTTTCCTTCCATGGGGGGAGGGTATATGTCCTCTGACACTGGACTTGACAATGTAATGTGCTTTGACTAATGATATGTGGGCAGAAAGGGCATGTGTCACTTCCGGCAGAAGTTTGAAGACTCGTGCTCTTTTTTCTCCTCTACCACAATGACCAGCAAGCAACATCCCAGACGGGCTACTCTATCAATGAAAAGCCCAATGTGAAAAACGTGGAGATGAGTTTCAGGCAAGCCCAACTGAGAAGGTGACATGAATGAGAACTAAACCCATACTTTGAGATATAGTTGCCATTTGTTACCCTAGTATAACCTATCCTATCCTACACATGTAAATAACAATTTCACAGATCTATATGATCTGCTTTTCTAACCCCATCATGTGGAACTTTCAACATGGTGCACAATGCTGCCAGCACACTGGCCTTCTGCCCATTCCTAGAACAGGCCAAATTCTCTCCAGGCTCAAGGCCTTTGAACTTGAAAGCTCTTCCTGTTCTCACTTGGCTGCTACCTTGTTATCCTTGAGATCTCAGCTGCAATGTCACTTCTAGAGACGTCTTGTGTTTGTCTACCTAACACCATATTTGCTACTTCAGAAAACTTACAATAATTTGAAATTGTTTATTTGTTTATAAGGCAGAATTAAAAATTCATATGACTCATCTCAGATGTGCAAAATAATGTAGCCCCCCCCCACACACACTAACTGAGCTTGCCCTGTTTCCAAACCTCTGGTTAGAGGGAAATGTGGGAAAAGAATTTAATCTATCAGTTATAGGTATCAGGTTTCTAGTTTAAAAACAAATTAAGGATAAGATTTGGTCATATCCAAGGTTTAAACTCTCCACTGAGGCTATTTCTTGCCAATTAAATTATTATACCCCCTCCCTTAAATAAAGGCCTAATTTTCTAATCACTATGCAATAAAACTAACAATTAATAAATAAATTTAAATATTAAAACGATAGTTCCTATGATATTTAAAAAGTAATTTCCTAAATACTTTGTCAAGTAGGATATCAGGAATAACATGACAGACTATTTAGAAAATCACAAAAATAAAAAGAATACTAAAAAAAATGTGGGATACAGCCAAAACTATACTTAGAAGGAAATTTAGTCTTAAATGACTTAATTGTTTGAAATGGTGTGTGGGAGGGGGGAAGGAGAGAGAAAAAAACACTTTTAAAAATATTCAAATTTAGATTTTAGAAAGAGAAAAAGATCCAAAGAAAATAAAGACAAATGTATAATATATAAAGATTACTATATATATATAGTATATATAAAATGGATGCATATATAAAATGAGCTAAGAAATTTTTAAATAATGTTAAATCTACTGATTGACAATCCATTAAATAAATCTTCAGCAACTTTTTGAATAATTTTAAAAGAATAGCAATGAGTAAATTTTAATTACAGTGAAATTAAATTTTATGCATAATTATAGAACGAATAATGGTCAAAGAAAATGGAGATTTTCTTTGAAATAAAAATTACCGATATTGATATAACATGAAGTAGAAAACCCACATAAACAAATTCATGGCAGAAATGAGAAAAGATCTCAAAAAGCCTCCCAAGCCAACCAGGTATGCCTATTTATCTATCTTCCTACCCAAATAATATGTACAGATTATCAAAAACCTAAGAATACTCATAGGCAATATTCTCAATTTGTTTTGATTTCATAATTTTCATAATGGAATCATCCAGTACATGGCTGTTTCACTCGGTGGTACCACAGCCTCTTCTTGTCAAGCAAGAATTTTCCTAAGTTATTTTAAAATATTTTATCATATGGCTGAAATTTATGTTATCACTTCCCTATCCTATGACATTTAGGTTACTTTGCAATTTTCCCTACTTGAAATAAAACTAAAATTAACACTGTCAGTTGCAAATTTTTATCTTCATCGGGGTATGTTTGCAGATGACTTCCAGGGTTTCTAGTGGTTAGAAAGTGAGAATTTCCATTTTGTAGAATCCTCACTGTCCTGAGCATCCAAATACACACCCAAAAGGTATCAGTCTGAAAAATGGTTTATCACTGGTATAAGTTCACTAGTGTTTCTTCGTTTCCCAAAGAGGCCAAGCAGATTTGTCAGCTTTCTGTGTTTCCAGACTGGGAAATTAATCTGTGTCCTTTGATCATCTATCATTTGTGATTTCTATTTTTTTCATTGATATTTATGAACTGTTCATATATTGAGAGCATTATCTTTTCATTGTTATTTCCTGAATATTATTTTCTACTTCTGCTTTTTATTAGAATTTTGATTGTGATACTGTCTGACATAGAGACTTCTATGTTTCTATGCCCTGACCCTTGTACTGGTTTACATTACTTATGAAGTTCACATTTATTATTTCTGTCTGCTGTGTATTGATTCCTGATACTTCAGGAAGTGATAAAGCTTTTAAGCCTAGCAGAAAACTCCTTTTGTGTATTTTCTGAAGCTCACCTTCCAACCTTACTCTCTACAGGTGGCAGACATGGGATCCAGGCTGGCCAATCATAGTATTTTACCTGCCTGGGCTCAGTGATTGGTTTAGAAGCCACATGACCCAAACTGGACCAACTGGTGACTTCCCTAAGACTTTTTATGTGATTACTGGAAGAGAAAAAAAAATAATCACAAATTATAGTGAACATGGAAACCTGGAGATTTGGGCAGTTATTTTTCCTGACTTAGTTATGTAAGCCAATAAATTTCCTTTTTAAGAGAGTCTGAGTTAGGTTTCTGGCTCTTGTAACTGAGTAACAGAGTAACAGAGTAAAAACTTAAAATGTCCTGAGGGTTCCATGTGATGTCTCACATACAAGCACACACTGTCTGTTACTTCTGCAAACTCCTCTCTTCCTATTCTCCAACATGGTCTTCATAGCTCCAGCAACACTACTGGCCTCCTCAGAGGCACTGGGCGTGTTTCTCACCTTAAAGCTTTATGCTAACCTTTCTAGAATTCTCTTCCTCCGATGTGTAGATGGCTACATTGCTCACCTTAGAGTCCGTTCAAAGCTTTCCCAGCAAGGCTGATCATAACCACCCTCTCAAATGCTGCAAAAGACACCCATCACTGGCCTTCCTTATGGGCTCCACTTTTTTCCCCTTTTCCATGTTACTTATCACTTTCTAATATACCATATAATTTACCTTTTCATTAAGTCCATTTTAAAAAATATTATTGAAAATCTCCCTCTACTCCACAAGGAAAAGATAGGCTTGATGACAACAGAGACGTATCCGCTTTGCTCACTAAAGAACCCCAAGAACCAAAGAAGTACCTGGCATGTGCTAAGTGCTCATTATATATTTGTTCTGGAAAGCCCTTTGTGAATTCCCTCCTATGAGACCTGTGGCCTACTGACTGGGGTTTTTTTTCCCCCCTTTTTCTCTCTTTTTGGGGAAAAGTACAGAGAAGACATTAAATTAAACTACCATACAAGTGAACAGGAAGCTCTACACCCTGTCCCAGAAGACAAGTATCAGAACAATAAGAGTGCTAATAATGGTCAGAAAATTATTGTGAGAACTCTTGTTCAGAAACCATGTCTACTCCCCACTGAAGGCAGAAATAGGTACAGGTAATCAGTTGATTGATCCTATCTCAAAGCAAGGATTGTATTTTAAAGTTTCCCTGGTCCTTCTCTTTATTCCAGAGTAAGCAATGGTGGGGCTGTTTAGGTATAATCAGGTAGGCTACCCTGGGCAAACAATGCCATGTCAATGGCTGAACACAATGATGGTTGACTTCTCACTTGCTTCATGGCCCATTGTGAGTTGGGCAGCTCTCCTACAGTGACACCTGGACCCGTGTTTCCTCTATCCTGTGGCTCTCACCTTGGGCAAGTTTTCTCCCAGGTCACCATGGAACAAGAAAAGATAATTATTAGGATCCAAACACAGGAGGTATTGTACAACTGCTGCCCACATTTCATGGCCACACTCAGTCACCCACTCTGCTAGAAAAATGTAGGTTGGCCAAATACCCAGCAGAAAAATGAAATGTGTTTGATGATTACCTAGCATTGCTTCTGCCTTGTCTCTGCTTTGAGACTTTGCTGTGTGCTAATAATAAGCCCTCTATTTCCACTCCTCAAGACCAAATGAGTCACACTGGTTTAGAGAGAGATCGTCAGCTGGACATCTTAAGTGATCAAAACCATCCCATGGTGGGCAGAGGACTACACAATGGGAGGGAAAAAATCTGAATGTAGTTCTGCATTGTCTTGAAAAAAAACTTAACAACATAAGTATAATAAGGCTTTGCCTGACCTCTATAACTTGTCCTGGAACTGGTTTTCTGTTTTTGTTCATTTGTTATTGAGAAAATGACAAGAAGACCTGGTCCAGGGGAGGTGTATATGTCTGATTTTTTTTTTTTTTGAGGTCCTAAAATGTAGAACTTTTGAACTTCAATCATCTTTCCCTGTCTAAAGATAAAGAATTGGTCCAGATGTTTACTTATATTTTCTTTCCTGTTTTTGTTCGTCTGTGTATGTGTGTGATCCCACTTCTTCTATATCTTAGTGTGCCTTCCATTTATTTTGGTATTTATGGGAATTAATTTGGTCAAGTATCTTTAAAAGTATTCCCAGCACCAAATATTAAAGACTATATCGGGATCCCATTGCCTTAAATTCATTTCTTTAACACACCCTTATTTCTGTTTATATAAGGATCTAATTTTTTGGCTAGGTCTTCCTTTGCTCTCTCTAGTATCACTCTGTTTTAATTAGTGTAGTTTTATAATATGAGCTGATTTCTATTAAGACAAATTCGATGCCTCCTCCCTTCTTCATTTTCAAATGTTCTTGGCCATTGCTCAGTGTTCAGTGTTCTAAATAAACCTTAAAATAGCTTTGTCATATTTCTCTCATACAGTCTTTCTGTTTCCATTCCTCTCTCTCTCAATATCCCCAGAAAAATGTATAAGCCAGTCAGTTTAGTCGGCTCATGCTTAGTTCAGACAGTAAGGGAAGAGGGCATCTGTTATAAATGCAGCTTCCTGAAATGTTCCCGGGAAGAACAACACTGCTGTTCATCCCCAGCCTTTGGTCAGTGGAGGCTGGGGTTGCGGTCTGAATAACAATCCGTCCCTGAATATTCTGCTCTGCAGCCTTTTCCTGCCTGGCTTGGCTTCCGGTTTCTTCAATTCTATCTGAGTCATCCGGTTCTGCCTAGTGAGTTGAGAGGCAAAAGCTAGGTAAATATCACTGGGTCTTGGGTAATCATTATCTGCTTTGCAAACAAGTGCTTGAGGGCTCAACGGAGCTAGTCAACAGGACTTTAGCCACAGTACCCGAAGATACAGGAATACAGCATTTGGTTACTAAATGTTCCAGCTGCTGCTGCTTGGGAATGAGTTCTTCCTGCAGTAAACTGAAATGCAATCCCTTGGCTTTGGGGTTCCATATCACCTGATACCTGGTGCTGGCATTGTCCAGCTCAGCTGAGACTCATTAGCAACCTCGCTTGACAAAAACAGGACTGCATTAAGCCTCCTGGGCCCTCTTTAAAGGATCCAGGCCAGCGCGGGGGAGGAGAAACTATTTGCTTGACAAAAAGAAAGCACAATAAATATGGAAAGAGAGTAAATAGGTAATTAATGTTAAATAACATTAATCATTCTACTCCCTTTATATATGTTAACTCATTGAATCTTGACAATTAGATAGCTGCTACTATGACACCCCCCCCCCACTTTACAGATGTGCAAAGAGGCACCAAGAGACTAAGTATTTGGCACAGGGCCAGATAGCCAGTGAGCAGCAGGCCTGTGATTTGAACACAGGAAGTCAAGCCTGGAGCCAGAGGTTACTAACCAAACCACAGTATCAGAGATTCTCAAAGTTGCCAAAGCATTAGAATCACCTGGTGGCTTGATAAACGACAGATCCCTGGACCCCAATTTCAGAGTTTCCTACTTATTAAGTCAGGGGCAGGAAGCCAGGATTTTACATAGCTATTAATTCCCAACTGCTGCTCCTGTGGCCCGAGGAGTCCTACTTTGAGAACCACTGCACTGCACTACAAAGAAATGATTGGCAGGTACATGCCTGTGCAGGTGAGAAAAGATTAAATAGACGTGGGGAATGATTAAGCCAGGCCGCTCATTCTCAGTTTCTAAAATCAGAATATCTATGTTCCAGTTCCTAAGGCAACCCAAAGCTGGCATTGCCTGCAAGGTGCCACTTTCTTCCTATTATGTTCAGTGGTAGGCAGCTATCCAAATATTAGAGTACTAAGAACACCGGTTGGGGCATCCAAACACCTGGGTTTAAATCTCAGTCCTGTCATTCACCCGCAGACTTAACCTAAGCCTCCATTGTCATACCCACAAAATAGGGACAATAATTATTTACCACTTGGGATTTTAATAAAAGCAAATTTCATCCATGTATACATACACACACACACACACACACACACACCCCTGCATATGTATTGTCTGACACATAGAAATAATGGTGGTTATTTACTTTATAAGCAGAGTCTGTGTCCTTTCTTCCTCTCAGATACCAGCAGAGGAATTTAACTTTGAGAAGCCACTGAAGTCAGATTTGCTAGGCTTACACGGGGCACCCAAACTTTCTTTACAGTTTATAACTATGACAAGGGTAATAAAGAGATATGTGTTTTTGACAACCTGTTACCCCACCCCCACCCCTGTTGTAAAGAGAGGGAATTATTGTCTGACTCGTTTCAGGGGCCATCTTTCCTTGTTCAGAAAACACAGGTGAACTAGAGAACGTTCCAGAAAGTGAGGGACAATCTCTACAATGGGACTCTGGGTAACTGGTGCAGAAAAACAGAGATATCTTGAAAAATTTTACTTAGTACTATAAATGGGTACCCTCTCAGTTAATAATTAGAGGGTTTTTTTTAAGTTCTCTATTATTACATTTATCTATTCAAACAAATACATATTGAGCCCCTGCTATGTATCAACCACACTATAGCTTCTGGAAATATAGAAGTGAACAAAACAGGCAAAGAGGCCCCTCACATGGAGCAGGGGAGGGAGATTCAGAGACTGTGGGGAAAGTGGACAAGACCAGAGAGTAAAGACCTAAAAGAAATGAGGACACTAGCCACATGGCCATCTGCCAGAAGAGCATCTAGTAGAAGGAACAGCAAGTGCAAAGGCCTGGAGGCTGGCTCATGCCAGTGGGAGTGAGTGCAGGAGGGGAGGTAGGAGATGGAGTGGGACAAGAGGCCAAGTCCCACCGGGAAGGCCTCATAGGAAGACGGGAGGACATTCACAGGCTTTTAAGCAGAGGAGAGGACATGACCCAACTTTGAAAGGAGCCACTCTCAGAGCAACACTGTGAAGCTCAGTTCGAGCTGAATTCTCTAATTTGGAAGTGGATATGAGAGACGGAAGACAGAAAAAGAGATCAAAGGACAGAGGTTCAGGGTAAAGATCTGGAGAGAGATCAAATCAAAGGTGGATCCAGGTTCTGTTGGCCCTTACTCTCTCCTCCAAACCTCACCCCACAACTTTCTCATGACCCCAAGAGATAATTTTCTAAGTATAATGATCTCATTCCCCAGCCACCTTGGATCAGTGTCCTCACGCCGAGGCACATTTGGATCCTCCAGGGAACTTTTTTTCAACATGCTCTGCTAAAAAACAAATTTAGGGATATTCTACAAAATAACCAGCCAGAACTCTTCCAAGGTGTCAAGGTCAAGAAAGACAAAGAAGGAGAGAGGAACTATTCCACATAAAGGAAACTAAGAAGACATTGATATAGGAAAGATGTTAGGGTTTAAAGCTGAGAGTCAAGAAATAATTCTTGAGACATCTTTGGGGCAAAAAAGTGACTTTATTAAAGCACAGGGACAGGACCCGTGGGCAGAAAGAGCTCCACTGGGGTCATGAGGAGTGGCCCATTATATACTTTCAAATTGGGAAGGGGTCAGGGGTAGGTAAGTCTCTAAGGAATTTTGGAAGCAAGGTTTCTAGGACCTTGAGGGGACTTAGCTATTGTTGGGAAAAGGTCATTTATTACCACCTAATAAAACCTTAGTCATAAGACCCTTCAGATGTATATCCATGGGCCATATGCTTGGGCAATGATTGCCAACCTGTAGCTTGGGGAGTTTAGAGATAAGGGAAATTTCTAAAGGAATTTTTATATGTTAAAGTCAACTTACAGGATCCTGCAGGTTGGGCTAAGACTGCCTGTTGCCCTTTGTAAAGTATTAACATGGAGGCAGTTGAGTCCCTAGAGGAATGCCACTCTGCTTCAAGGACTTGTGGATGGACTATATAGATAGTAAGAAAATTTAATAATTTTTCTTCTACCTTTGTTTCTCACATCAGACACAAATATGGGAATGCCTTATGGGATCCTAACAAAGGACTTCAGTGGGGTACTTAGCAAAAGCTGAGCAAGGTCTGTAGAACAGGGTCCGTGTTAGTTTCCCGAGTTTGATTATAATGCCATAGTTACATATATATGGCCACTTGGGAAAGCAGGGTGAAGGATACACAGTAATCCTTTGTACTATCCTCACGACTTTTTTGAAAAGTCTAAAGTATTTCAAAATAAAATGTGAACAAACTATGTGGCCCAGACTGTACCCTAGCCCCATACATCAGCATCTTGGGCACAAGGGCCTGACCATGGGCACTTTTCTTAAAATCTCTCTAAATGATCCTAAAATACAACCAGGTTTGAGGATCATCACCTTGGATTTTAAGTCTTTATGGAGCTTTGCTTTAAAGTTTTCATCTGTCCAAGGGGCACAATCAGGCCTCTTCTTTCTGAAGTCATTGACTCCTCTCATAGACTCTGTTTACTGTCCTCTTGGTGCAAAGAGAACCTCTTCTGGACAGAATCAAAGACGCTGTTGGAATCAAGGGAATGTGATCACTTAGTCACAAGAGAAGCATCCTGTGAGGCTCTGAAGGACCTTTAAAAGACTCTGTCTTCCTCTTGGAAGACATTCGCACTAAGAAAGGTAGCTACAGTTCCAAAAACCCTCCCTGCCCACTGGTAAAAGGATCAGCTCATCTCCAGCCTGGGACAAGCATTAACCTCCACTGTCAGCTTTGGAGATGGTCCTTTTCCAAACAATTTTGTTTTATTGCTACATAGTAGGATATGTCCTGCGCTATGGAAATTGGCAAATGCTAAATACCAACTTCTCCCAGCAAAGGCACCTATGAGAAAATGAGGCTTAATCTGCTTTGATGAATAAAGAGACAGCTGACATGCTGACCACAGCCTGGAGGATGCAAGAGGAAACAAAAAAACTGGTAGAAATGGGCCTAGAAACGCAAAGGGAAAAAATCAGGGAAGGTTAAGCTGCATAAAAAGACCTCCAAATTCTGATTCAGTTTCAGTGGCTGCAAAAACAAGGCTGTCGGCTATTTGCATATAAATGTGCTGGGGGTGGGGAACCACAGTACTCTGCTCTGCATTCTAACTTTCTGCTCAAAATCTGTTCCCAAAGCAGCTGCAGAAATCAGCTGCAAATTCCGAATCTAAAAATGAAAGTCACGTGGCCAAACTGGGGAAGAGGCAAAGAAAGGAAGGAGGCAAGGGCACCAAATGGTGTCGCAATTAACCCACTGGGGCCCGCAGCCCAAATGCATTGCCCAGGAGACTTTAGGCGTCTCAGTGCCCAGGCTGCACCCCACAGCAATTAAATCAGGCTCCCAGGGGTTCACGCACAGGCATGAGTGTGTTTGAGAATTTCCCAGGTAATTTGAACAGAGAGCCTTGACTGAGTAACAGGGGTCTCCTCCAGAACAGGAATTCACCAAACTTGATATGACGGGCCAGATGGTGAGTATTTGAGGCTTTGTGGCCCATACAGTGTCTGTCCCAGCTACTCACCTCTGCCCTTGTGTGGCGTAAAAGCAGCCATGGAGGGTAAAACAGTGGGCGTGGCTGGGTGTAACAAACTTTATTTACAGAAACAGTTGTTGCAGCTCCGGCTCTAGACTCTCATCCAAAGGATGGTCCCTTGGGCCAATAGTATGGACATCCCATGGGAGCTTGTTAGAAATGTCAGATCTCCAGTCCTACACCAGAACACCCCTGCATTGGAGTCTGTTCTGTGACAAGGTCCCAAGATGGCCAGAGCAGAGGCAAGTCAGAATAGCAGGCATCGGGTGAATGGTGTTGACCGCTGACCAGCCCTGGGAACCCAGAGAGCTGGGCCGAGTCTTGGAGCACCAACTGCTTTGTCTATAAAGCTGTTCCAGGGTGTTTGCCTGGATAAGGACCTTGAAAGGTACAAAATGTGAATTGTCAATATGTGACAGATAATGCAAGCTCTGGCCTCTGGCCAGCAGCGAACTGTCCCTTTGGCAGGTGCTTACCTATCCATCATCAGTCATGATGAGGCGGGAAGGGCTGGCCAGCCTTGCCATTTGCAAACAGTACATCGGCAGGTTCTGGGCAAGTGCCCTGAGCCTGAAGAATGTGGGCTTGGAGTAGGCTGATGCACTAAACTGACTCATAACCCTCCCGAGTGGCTCTCGATGTTTACAACTCTCTGGCCCATGCAGGAGGGGAGCCTGTTCCCCTCTGCCTCCCCAGTGCCTGGCACAACATCAGAGTCCAACACCCTAGATGACAAAGGCTCAGTTCAGTGGCATCAGCCTTAAGGTCGTGAATGTCCCTAACTGACCGACCTTCCTATGTCATCTGCAGAAGGGCTATGGAGTTTTTCCAAAAGAGCTGTTTGCACATCCCTTGCATGTACAGAACGTTGACACGTGGCAACCCAAGTGAATTTTTCATCTGTTACTGGGAGCAGAAGGCCTAAGGGCCCGTGTCTTGGCCCATAGGGGAAATGGGACTTCTGAAGAGGCTTCGAGTATGTTCCGTTTTCCCATAAGCCCGGCTGTGCCATTGCACAGAAAGGTAATAAACTGAGCAGTTCTCTCTTTGCAAGCGCCTGTCTGCCAGTCAGCTGGGAGCAGCCTGTTGTTGGAGGAGGTCTGCCATGCCCTAGAAAAATGCTCTCTCTGAAAGCCCTGCCAGTGATTAGCGTGTGAGAGGAAGCGCGTACACCCTGCTTCATAAACCTTTGTACCTGTCCCTAAAGTGTCCCTATAGACCATAGTCTTGACACATCATGCGCTGTAGACTCAGACAGGAGGCATGAGGGGAAATCCACACAGTACCCGAGAGCTGGGACGATGCCCTGGGCACCGGCAGCCAGAGGAGCCCCCGTGGTGAGCAGACATACTTCTCAAAGCGGCTGTGCAGAGGCGTGTCCCGTACCTGACCACCGACCACGCGGCGCAAGGCTGGGCTGGGATTCCGTGCTGCGGACAAGTGGTAGGTGCTGCTGCTGCTGCCCAACGGACCCCCGTTTCAGTAGCTCCAGCACAGACGAAAGAGCACCAGACTCAGAGTCAGGCTATTTCTCTCTCCCTTAGACTTATCTCTTCAATGCGGATCGATTTTCCAAAGACGACCCCAAGATAACTCCCGTCAACACGCTCTCTTTATGGTGTCACTTCAATTCTCTTACCATTGAGAGGCGGGGCCTGTGTTTCCGCCCCCCTCAAGAAGGTGGGGCTTGTATCTGCTCGGGAAGTGACGCAGTGACATCTGAGGGGGCTGCAGAAAGGGCAATAGAGTTTCCTCCTGGTTCCTTTGGGATGCTTGCTCTTGGAACCCAGCCTTCATCCTGGGAAGAAGCCCAGGCATCCATGAAGAGCCCCCCATGAAGGAGAATTCAGGACCGTGACTGAGATCCCAGCTGACACCCAGAACCCACTTGCCGGCGGTAAAAGTGAGCTGTGCTTCAGAACTCCCTTGATTAGGAGCACCTGGGTGGCTTAGTGAAGCGACTCTTTTCTGCTGGGGTCAGGATCCTGCACTGGGCTCTCTTCTCAACGGGGAGTCTGCTTCTCCTTCTGACCCTTCCGCCTCTCATGCTTTCTCTCTCTCCCTCTCAACTCTCTCCCAAATAAATAAATAAAATCTTTTTAAAATCCAAAAACCTCCCCAGATTCATCTCTGACCCTCTCCCTCGGGTCTGTTTGCCCCACCTGAAAGTATGTGGAACAGATGAGCCATCACCACTGACCCGGGTCCATATGACAGAGCTGTGAGCAAAATAAATGATTGTTGTTCCTTTAAGCCTCAAAGTTGGGGGCTATTTTTTTTTTTAATTCACCAATAGTATATGGAATGTAGGTTTTGTTTTGTTTTGTTTTGTTTTTCTAAATTTTATTTGTTTGACAGAACACAAGCAGGGGGTACAGCAGGCGGAGGGAGAGAGACAAGCAGGCTTCCCACTGAGCAGAGAGCCCAATGTGGGGCTGGATCCCAGGACCATGAGATCATGACCTGAGCTGAAGATAGATACTTAACCGACTGAGCCATCCAGATGCCCCTGAAACCCAGCTTTAATTACTCCTTGACTCTTCTTTCCACTCCATACACCCTCTCTGCACACTGTGATCACTTTCATTATTTAAATTACCATTGGCTTGGACTTCCCTTCTGAGCTACAGAGCTATATATCTAACTGCTTACCAAATATCCCCAATATATACAAATCTTTAACTCCTCCTTTGTCCCCATCTCTACCCCACCTCTAAATACCTTTCTCCTTGCTTGTATAGTGCCACTGTCAATTTGCTTCATTAAGGCACTATTCCTTGATCCCAACTCCAACATCAGGTTGATGATGCCATCAACAGAGTTCCCTTGAACATCTCTGGTTTCTCTCCATCCGTCTGCATGCTCATGGGCTGCCAGTGCTCAGATTTTCGGCCTCAGTGTCTCCATCCCGAGTTGTCCCAATTACCTCTGGGTGCATCTTTTATTTCTTCACTCATCATTACCCTCCAGGCTCTTACTAAGGTGTCCTTAGCCCTCCTCTTCACTGGCTCCCCATTGCTCTGAGAATGAAGTCTAAGAATGGCACAGAATGCCCCTCATGACCTGGTGCCAGCCAACTGATCAAATCTTATATCCATTGTAGCTATCTTGTTCTGAGTTTACACTCTCACCATATCAAACTTTACAGAGTCCCCAAAATACACTCTGCCCTCTGTCTCTGTGTACACGTTCTCTCTGCTGAAATTGTTTTTTCACCACTCCTCCCCATCATCCTTGCCCTTCTAATCCCAACTCAAACATCAGTTCCTCCATCGAGCCTGTTCTAACACAGTTCCCATTCCTTCTCTAACTCCTCATATGGTTCTACTGTTGAACTTCTCATATTTTACTGCAACTCATCTATTCACATTCCTGTCTTCCTTCTAGACCCATGGTTTTCAACATGTGTTTCCCCAGACCAACGGCATTAGCAACACCTAGGCAATTTTTAGAAATGCATCTTCTCAGGCCCTACCTCATACTTACTGAATCAGATACCTTGGGGTTGGGCCTAGCCATATGTGTTTTTTTGTTTGTTTGTTTTGTTTTGTTTTAATTACGTAATTTTTCCATCCAACATGGGGCTCAAACTCACAACCTCGTGATCTGGAGTCACATGCTCTCACAGCTGAGCCAGCCAGGTGCTCCTAGCCATATGTGTTTTTAAAAGCCCTCCAGGGGAGTCTGGTGCACGCTGAGGTTTCAGAACCACTGTCCTGTACCAGGTGGATAAGTATTAGAATCACCTGGGAAGTTTTCAAAATTCCCAGCCCCATTAAATCAGAGTCTCTGGGCATGGGACCAGGTATCAATATTTTAATACTCCCCAGGGGATTCAAATATGCAATCAAGGTTGAAAACCACTACACTAGATCCCTTCTTCTACACTAGATCCAGATCAGCAGCGTAAGCATCACCTGAGAACTTGTTAGAAACATAGAATTGCAGAATCCACCCCAGACGCACTGAATAAGAATCTTCAGTTTAACTAGATGCCCGGTGACCTGAATGCACATTGAAGTTTGAGTAACACTATCTTACACATCTCTACATTCTATCTCCTAGCAAAAAGCTTAGAACATAATAGCCATTTGATAAATCTAGAAAAATATTAGTAAAAATGTCAATTTCTCATGGTTTTGAAGAATAAAATGAGAATTTATGGCAAAGTACTTGATAAACAGCTTTATGAATATGAGTTATTAATGTTAACTGATACATAAATAATTAGTTTATTAGGTCATTCATTCCCAAATGTTCAGGGAATGCTTACTATTTGCCAAGTCCATTTTTAAGTGTGAAAGAGATTATAGTTATCAAGAAAGTCCCAACCTCCAAAGTGTAGTGGGAAAAATATATTAAACATAGAATTACATAAGTAACTAAATAAAATTATGACTTTAATGAATGCCACAAAAGGGAAGTAAGTATTATTGCACATTGCATTCACTTTCTTTTGTCTCCATTAAATGGGTTTTATCTGAGTTCCCTCTCAGGTGGGTTGAGAATATACCAGGAAAATCAGTAATTGGAGTCAAGGAAACTAAAATGACGTGGATATAAGACTTTGACGTAGTTTGGGTTCCCCTCAAAGGAGACCCTGAGACAAAGACTTAGGTAGAGATAGCTTAAGTGTGAGGAAATTTCATGAAACACAGTGAAAGAGTGGGGAAGGGAAAAGGGGAGTCAATAAAGGGAACGTCAGTGAGGAGCAGAGGCCCAATCCCACTGGGGAAGCCTCTGGGAAACCATGTTGTACATTAGAATTACCCCATGGAAATTTCAGGAAGCTGGAGCATCTATCCAGTGCATCTAATTCTCCAAGGGAACATTAACCTTCCCAGACAACATTACTTTCCTACATTTCCAGGTTGTTCCTTTGAATAGCTGATCTACAGTCAAACAACTGAGCTATACTCTATGGTTCCCAGACCATAGAACCACCTGGAACCTTGTTAGAAATATAAATTCTTAGGTTCCATTTGAGATCTATTGAATCAGAGTATTTAAGAGTAGCAATGTGTGTTTTAACAAGCCTTCCAGGAGATTCTGATGCCCAGTAAAGGTTGAGAACCACTCTTTTGGAGAAATCCCATGGACAGAAAAGAAGACTCCCAGGACTGAGATGGGAAGCTGAGACTGTTTCAAGAAGTGTCTCCTGCACCTTCAGGTGAACTCAACTGAGCTGTGGGGCCATGGGATGGGACATCAACAGCATCTACTATAGTCTACCTGTTTTTATCTCATGTAATCTGGGGGAGGGGGTTTAATTCATTTATCTACATGAATATTTATTAAACCTCTCTACTTTGTCAGGTGCATGACTCAGGGCTCAGGACATGTTGAAACCAAAACAGACATGCCCCTTACCTCATGAAGTTTGTAGTTTAATGGAGAAGACATGTGCATATGATGTGGTCTAAGGAGGTCAGGACAGCTTCCCTAAGGCTTTTCAAACTTGGAAGTTCATCTGAATCACCTCAAGATTGTGTTAAACCATGGAGGTGGTGAAGTAGGACTTGGGTGTTAGTCCAAGAACCACCCTTTGAGTAGCGGGGCCCTGAAAGACAGTGAGACCTGAAGGGTAAGTGATAGGTGGCCAAGTTAAAAGTAGGTAGGCCAAATGTTCTGGTTGGCCTGGGACTGAGGGGTTTTCTGGAATGTGAGACTTTAAGTGCTTAACCTGGGCTGGTTGGTCACCTAGTAAAAATGGTGGTAGAAGGATGAAGAAGAACAGGCCAAGGGTTTCTGAAGTCCTTGAGGAAAGAAAAGTGGCAATGTTGTAGAAAGGGAGGGAACCAATGAGACTGGGAGGATACACAAAAGAGTCTTAAAGAGTGGCTTGAAACTTAGGTAAGCAAAATTGATAGGGAGTTATATTTCTAGGCACCGAACGTACAGTTGAGACTTCCCCGGCTAAACATTTTGGGTGAATGTGAATATTTCATGGAAGCTTCAATATGGTAACCCCTACCACATGGGGTTTTGACTGAGCACTTAAAATATGACTAGTACAAATGAGGAACTAAATTGTTTAATGTATTTAATCTTAACCATAAGTTAAATTTGCCACATATAGCCAGTGGCTACTCTATTAGATAGTGCAGGTGTACAAAATGGATTGAAGGTGACAGACAAAAGTGGATAGTAGGATACCTATCCACTACTTCAGGAGAAAAATTATGTTGGTTTAAATGAGATGGTGGCAAGAGGAAATGATGCAAAATATTATACTTCACTCAGATAATATAAAGGTATAAGAGGTGAGAAAGGAAAGAGTTAGGGATAATTCATAGGTATCTGGTTTGAACGACTGGATATATGGCAGGCCTTATGCTGTGAAAAATCAGATTGGGGATAGTGTGAGGAAAGGATGTTGAGTTTGAATGCCTGTGAAACATTGCAGGGAGATACTGAGTAGCAGTCACATACCCAGGTGAGGAACTCAGAAGATAGTGAAGATGGACAACTAATATCTGTTCAGCTCAAAACAGTAAACTCATGACTCCAAACTATGGGTTCAAATTGGGATTATATCAGCATTCAGTAACACATACTTCTCCTTGGTAAGGGGGACCACATGACATAAGGTGAGTCAGACTCACCAACTATGATGATTGACCCAATGGTGGGCATCCAGCCCAAATAAAGTCCTCAGAGCTCTTCCCAGGCTTTAAAACTTGGAATTTAAAGACAGATGCTCAGTAAATCTCTGTCCAGGAGCTCTTGGTAGCCATGCTTCCATTATTTTGGGAATGCTAGCTTGGTAATTGATTGGGTATGCAAAGCTTGCTAATTAATTGGGCATGCAAAGAGAAGCAGAGCCCAAAGAAAGAGAAAGAAAGACAGGCATGGAAACACAATTGCATGGTTTAAGTACTCCAACAGTATACTCTTAATTCAATCAATCAACCAAATTTATGGGCATTTTATTTTTATGAGGCACCATGCTGAGCTTTAAGGGAATATTAGAAAGGCATAGAGCTTTGCCCAAAAGAACTCGCTGTCTAGTTTTGTGGACAAAAATTGTGAGAAAAGTTTAATAGCAGCAAAACTGGAGAATTCTAAAACAGGGAAGACCTGAAAACATAGTGTGATCCTTACATTACTTTCAACTTTATTTACTGCATCCAGTAAGTTGCCAAAACCTGATAACTCTAGGGAAAAATATCTGTTAAATCTATTCCTCTTACACATCACAATGAAAAATAAAACCAAACATTTTTAAATACCCAAATTACCAAATAAGATTAATAGAAATTGCCATTAAGTATGTAAATAAATAAATAAACAAGCAACCTGGGACAATGATTGCTGGTAAATTGGGTCTTTCCTACTTAATCTCTTTCAACTCAAGGCCTTTAAGTTTCTTGGTAATTAATCAAAAGCTTAGCTTATATTCACATTTTTCCAGAAATTAAGTAGTCAGGTTAAAAAACTCCAATGACTCCCATCACAGATTCTTTGCAATGGCCTTTAACACCGTATACCTTATGATCTTGCCCATTTTCTTACCTCATTCCAACCACCTTCCTACCACGGTCCATTGTCTACCACTCTCCTAGGTTTCTAAAATGACCTCTTCACTTATTGGAGCACTGTCTCCCAGTTATTTTCTGGTCTTGGCTTAATAAACTACCTCTCTATATATCAAATAGCTTAATTTATTACACCTCATGGTATATGACTTATGTATGTATGTACTTACTGTACATATATGTATGTATGTTCTTACTATACATACTGTATGTATGTTCTGTCTTTGCTACTAGACTAGACTCCCTATGAGGACTAAGACCTTGAGTCTCTTTCACCACTATTCACAAGACCTCAGAATAATGCCTGGAGGGGTGCCTGGTGGCTCAGTGGGTTAAGCTTCTGCTTTGGCTCAGGTCATGATCCCAAGGTCCTGGGATCAAGCCCCACATCCATCTTTCTGCTTGGCAGGAGGCTGCTTCCCCCGCCCCTCTCTCTCTGCCTGCCTCTCTGCCTACTTGTGATCTCTGTCAAATAAATAAATAAAATCTTTAAAAAAATAAGAATAATGCCTAGGACATGGTAGACCCTCTAAGCAATAGGGAAAAGGACGTGAGTCAAAAGGTTTTATCTTCAGTTGTCTCTTATACTGTCTGTGGAAAGAGTCAACCTCCCCAAAAGACTTTCTTCCTGCATTATTGGCTCAAACTGGATCACAGGTTTGCTTCCAAACCAATCACCAGCAAAGAGAAATGGAGTTGTCATTATTGGATTAGACCAATCATGACTCATTCCCAGGGACAGACCAGCCTTCCTGGAAATCAAGGGATTGCCACTCACTACCTAAAGATAAAACTGGAATTCTATTAGCAGTAAAAAAATAAAAAATAAAAAAATTTTAAAAGTGCAGGGAGGTAGCTGATGAGTAGGCAAAAAGCATTGTCAGACATTAGACTTAACGTCCCATTTCTCATAATGAAGTCAAATCCTTTTGAGCCTGTGAAGAGTGTCTTTGAATATCACATAGGATTATGCCTATTGCTTTGCATTTTCTAATTCACCCATTCATTTGTTCATTCACTCTCAGAAATACCTTTCAGCACCTATTATGTGTCAGACTACATCAGACTCTATTAAAATCTGGGGTATAAAGATTCTGACGGTTCTTACTTTAGGAGAGATTACCGTCTATTTTGTAGATGAGCAGTTTTACAAACAGTTTTAATACGGTATGTTAAGTACTTTAGTAGCAGAAAGTGGAAATTGTAATTAGACATGGAAAGCATTCCTAAATGTCCACACAGGGG
This sequence comes from Neogale vison, assembly GCF_020171115.1. Taxonomy (NCBI): domain Eukaryota; kingdom Metazoa; phylum Chordata; class Mammalia; order Carnivora; family Mustelidae; genus Neogale; species Neogale vison. The sequence continues at coordinate 41,225,751 of NC_058098.1, forward strand.
GACTTTGACAAACGTTGTTGTTTGATGAATAATGGCTGATTAAATGACAAAGCAAAAGAAATGAATGGATATACATGCTCTAAGAAAGCTTAAACTAGCTTTGTGTTGACATCTGTATCCTATGAGGGAAATACATTGTTCAGATATCTGCCCAGATCCATGTCAACACCACCTTAATTTTTTTTAAACCTTGGTAAAGATAAAAAGGAGAGTCTGATAAGGGAGCATTGCCTAACTAAATTAAATTCAAGCTCTGGTTACCTTGGGTGACCTAACTAGAAAAGAGTCCCCAAAGAAAAGAGCCTTCTCCGTATAGTATGTATTCTTTTTAAGGTAATGTTTTCTTAAACTTTGCATGGATTTCACAATATTTCCCCAGCAATGATTTTCTAGGAGATGATATCTATACTAGCTCATGATTTTAAAATGCCATTAAAAGGGGTGCCTGGGTGGCTCAGTGGGTTAAAGCCTCTGCCTTCAGCTCAGGTCCTGATCAGGTCCTGGGATGGAGCCCCGCATGGGGCTCTCTGCTCAGCAGGGAGCCTGTTTCTCTTTCTCTCTCTCTGCCTGCCTCTCTGTCTACTTGTGATCTCCATCTGTCAAATAAATAAATAAAATCTTTAAAAAAAAAATGCCATTAATGAGCCACCATTGAATCTTCTGAGATACTTACATTTCATTAATGTAGAAAAAGATACACCCCAAAATTAATTAATGTAATACACATCAATGAATAAAAAACTACAATCACATGATGATCTCAATAATTGCAGAAAAAGTGCTTGACAAAATCCAACACCCTTTATGATTTAAAAAAAAAAAATAAAAACTGGGAACAAAAGGGAACTTTCTCAGCCTGATAAAGGGCATCTACAAAAACTCACAGCTAACATCATGCCTAATGGTGTTACATTAAAGAATGGTGTTACATAAAAAAAGAACAAATACTTTCCCCTTAAGATCAAGAACAAGATAAGGATGTGTGCTCCAGCCACTTCTATTCAAGACTGTACTGGAGTTTCTAGCCAGAAAATTTGATAAAACCCATCTGGATTGGAAAGGAAGAAGTAAAACTATATTTGCAGATGACATGATTTCCCATATAGTGAATCTTAAGGAATCTATACAATAGTAATAACAAACTGAAATGATATTAACAATGTTATTTATAATATCAAAAAAATAAAACACTTAAAAAACATTCAGCAAAAGAGGTGCAAAAATGTATACTCTGAAAACTACAAAACATTGTTTAAGAAATGAAAGACTCAAATAAGAAGAATGTCCCATGTTCATGGATTGAAAAATAGTATTATTAAGATGGTAATATACCCCAAACTGATCTACAAATTCAACTCAATCCCTATAAAAATCCCAATTGGCTTCTTTGAAGAAATTGGTAAACTATTCCTAAAATTCATCTGCAAATTCAAGAAGAGCCTAATAATCTTGGGGGAAAAAAGACTTGGAGTACTCACACTTCCTGATTTCAAAAGCCACTAGAAAGCTACAATAGTAGTCAAAACAATCTGGTACTGGCATAAGGATGGACATATAGATGAGCGACATGCAACTGAGAATCCAGAAAGAAACCCATGCATCTATAATCACTTGATTTTCTACAAGGGTGCCAAGACACTTTCCATGGGGTAATGAGTGGTCTTTTCTACAAATGGTACCAAGATATCCACGTGCCAAAGAATAAAACTGTAGTAACCTTACCTCATACTGCATCAAAAAATCAACTCAAAATGTATCCAAGTCTACCTGTAAGAACTAAAACTATAAAAATCCTAGAAGAAAACATAAGTATAAATCTTCATGACCTTGGGTTAAGGAATATTTTCTTAGCTATGAACCCAAAAGTACAAATAAACCAAACAAAAGTAGATAACTAGATTTCATTAAATTTAAAAACATTTGTGCTTCAGAAGGCACCATGAAGCAAACGTAAAGAAAACCTACAAAATGGAAGAGAACATTTTCAAGTCATTTATGATAAGAAATTGTACCCAGAATATATAAAGAGCTCTTATAACTCAATGTTAAAAGACAAGTTACTCCAATAAGAAATGAGCAAATGATTTGAATAGACATTCTCCCAAGAAGATATACAACAGATTTATAAATGGATGAGAAGATGCTCCATGTCGCTGATTAGTCGTGAAATGCGAATCAAATGCAACCAGTTGCAAATGCATGCAAAAATCACAATGAGATACCACTTGACATTCAATTAGATAGCCATAATCAAGAAGGTAGATAATAACAAGTGTTGACAAGAATATGGATAAATCAGAGGCATCACATATCACTAGCAAGAATGTACAATGGTGCAGCTATTGTGGAAAACAGTCCAGCCATTCCTCAAAAGGGTTAAATATAGAGTAATCACAGGACTCAGCATTTCCACTCCTGGATATATATCCAAGAGAAATGAAAACCTATATCCACAGAAAACCTGCACACAAGTGTTCTTAGCAACGTTATTCATAATAGCCAAAGAAAAGGAACAAACCAAATGTCCATCAACTGAGAAATGCATCATATATTGTATATCCATTCAATGAAACATTATTCCACAATAGAAAGGAATGAAGTAGTAATACATAATGCAACATAAATTAACCTTGAAAGGATAATGCTAAATGAAAGGAGGCAGATGCAAAAGGCCAATTATCGCATGATTTGATTTATATGAACTGTCCAAATAGGCAAGTTTATAGAAACAGAAAGCAAATTTGTGGTTGCCCACAGCAGTGTGGGGTGTGTTGGAGGGAAATGGGGAATAACTTCTAAGGGTACAAGTTGCCTTTTCAGAATGATTGAATGTTCTGGAATTAGAAAATGGTGAAGTTTGCACAATGTTGTGAATACACTAAAAATCACTGCATTGCAGTCTTTAAATGAGTGAATTGTATGGTATACAAACTACATTCCAATAAAGCTGTGGCTCTTTCTTTTAAAGAAAAGATGAGCTTTTCTGTTTCCTGTATTCCCTAAGGATTTTGTTGACCCAGACCATTTAAAACCCATATAGATAAAATCAATGGTATGAGGCTGTCACCACAGTTTGGATCTTAGGAACTTTTCATTTCAGAGCTGAAAGCCACTATTTGAGAAAAATCTAACCAGGGCCATGTTGGTTGCAGTCTTCAATAGCAAGAATTGATCCAGGCTGTATGTGCAGAGTTCAGCCCTGACACAGAAGTCCAGACTCTCAATTCTTATACCCAACTTGTTTATTTTCAGTCGGCCTGCTTTATATCAGGGCAGCTCCGTGAAACTGCTAACTCTTGTGTCAGCATTGCTTCCTTCCCACCGACATGTGCTGGGTATTGCTGTCTCTGACCTCCTCCTCTATCATCTGCTGAGCTCCCTGCTCCCACTGGCCTTGGGTCCCCTGGCCCACCACCTATGCCTGGCCCACCCACCTCTCTGGGGAAAGCCACTCCTTCCAGTTCTTTCAGGTTCTCTCTGACACCAGTAGTCACCTGCCTAGCTTCCTTCCTGCACCGTAATTATACTGTATTCATAGCCTGATTTGACATTTCCATAGAAAAATGCAATTATAGCCTTCCAAAAGGCGGAAATAACCTGCTGATGATATTTGAGGGGGGAAAAAAAATCACTTTGGAGATGTGCTTCAACACAGTCTCTCCGAAAAGTGTTACCAAATGCTGTTGGATGCTGAGGCCTTCCCCATTTTCCTTCCTCTAAATATTAAACCTTGTCCAATGGTAAGTATCAAGTTTCTAAAATGCCCCAAGTAAGGAGAACTTGCCCTGAGCAACTTAGAACCTTATGAAGAAAAGTGTTTCGTGGGGAATACAAGATGAGGATAAGCCTGAGAATAAAGCTCTTATAAACTCATTCATGGAAAAAAACAACAAACAAACAAACAAAAAAACAAGAACAAGAACAAAAAACAAACAAACAAAATAAACACTAAGTGCTGAGTAGTCAAATATAATTTATATTTTTCTCTTTTAAACTTGTAGCAGAGGGTATTGTGGATTCATTTCCATTTGCCATCTCCTGCTAGCCAGAAATTGTTTGGAATTCCAGTGATCTTTTACTGTACTAATCATCAATAGATACTATTTTTTTGAGCACTTACTAAATATCAGCCTTGTGCTGAGTGGATAATACACATTATCAAGTTACACAGACTTGGGTTCAAATTGTGTTTTCATAACATATTAGTTGTATGACTTAGATCTCCGGGCCCAGATACTCCATCATTTCCAAACCACAAAATGCTCTCTGAATTTGAAATATTCTTATGATTTTGCCGTACAGTGAGGCTTTCACATTTGCTCTGCCTGAAAGGTATGGAATCTCTCCTGTGTGCACGAGAGATTGTCAGACATCAGGATAGGATAATTAAAGGCCCTACATGAAGTGGAGGATCTGAGACTTTCGGCATCCAGAATTCTCCATGGACCAGACTGACTGTTGTGATTTTCCCTAGAAGCCCTTTCAAGTCCTTCTTCCTTCTTGCCAGGCCTTTTTTTTTTTTTTTTGGTTTGTTTTTCTCTAGCCAATCATCATTTTAGATGCAGCTCAGTCCAAGGGCAGCTTTAATTAATGAGCCAGGTTTCTGGCGTTGATAAGAATGCTAGGTTAAGGTCAAATGTGGAGGGCAGTTTTCATTAAACACACTAAATGTGGTTGCAATTTGAAATGATATTGTCTATCTCTTGCTGAGCTGCTGTTTCATTACGATGGAAGAGACGGCCTTCCAAATTCAAAAGCAATAGTAAACAGATTATATGGGGAGAGATGCTCCCTTGCACAGCAACTGTTGAAATAAAATGTTGCCTCTGCAGCCTCTGTTTACCAAGATAGAACCAAGTGACATCTTGTATGTGGTCTGCGGAAGGACCCCTCTAAACTCAGGGTCCACCATGCCCATTCTGGGGCTCCTGATGTGTATTCATGACAACCAGACATCAGGTATTTGGGGTGATGCTTGACAATCCCAAAACCTAAAATAGAATCAGAGTCTTATATTTTTTGCTAGTATTTTTACTTCCGTTTATTGATTTATTATTTTTTTAAAGATTTTATTTATTTATTTGTCAGAGAGAGAAAGCACAAGCAGGGGGAGCAGCAGGCAGAGGCAGAGGCTGAGATGCAGGCTCCCTGCTGAGCAAGGAGCCCAATGCAGGACTCCATCCCAGAACCCTGGGATCACGATCCTAGCCCAAGGCAGATGCTTAACCGACTGAGCCACTCAGGCGTCCCGACTTAAATCTTTTTTATTTTCAGCAAAATTTTTAGTGTTATGTAAAGCTTTTATTCTTTTAGAAATAAAAAGGCAAGGTTAAAAAGGCAAATTTTATAGAGCCTGTATAGTTCTTTTTTGCCTTACCCTACTGTCAACATCTCACATCAGAATGATAAATTTGTTACAGTCATTACTACTCAGAGTCCATAGTTTACATTAGGGTTCACTCTTTTTTTTTTTTTTTTAATTTAAATTCCAGTCAGTTAACATACAGTAGAATAATAGTTTACATGTACAATGTAGTGATCAACACTTCCATTCATCACAATGCTTAGCACTAGGGTTCGCTCTTTTTTTTCTTTTAAGATTTTATTTATTTGACAGAGAGAGAGATCACAAGTAGGCAGAGAGGCACCAGAGAGAGGGTGGAAACCTGCTGAGCAGAGAGCTGGATGCAGGGCTCTATCCCAGGACCCTGGGGTCATGACCTGAGCTGAAGGCAGAGGCTTAACCCACTGAGCCACCCAGGTGCCCTTAGATTTCACTCTTGATGTTGTGCATTATATGGGTTCCCTCCCTCCACCAGCACCTCCACAACCACTGACCTTTTTACTGTCTCCATAGTTTACCTTTTTCCAGGATGTCACGTAGCAGGAATCAGATACTACATTGCCTTTTCTTTTTTTTTTTTTTTTTAAGATTTTATTTATTTATTTGACAGACAAGATCACAAGTAGGCAGAAAGGCAGGCAGAGAGATGGGGGGAAGCAGGCTCCCCGCTGAGCAGAGAGCCCAATGTAGGGCTCGATCCCAGGACTCTGGGATCATGACCTGAGCTGAAGGCAGAGGCTTTAACCCACTGAGCCACCCAGGCGCCCCTGCATTGCCTTTTCAAACTGGCTTTCACTCACTTAGCAGTATACATTTCAAGTTCCTCCATGTCTTTTCATGGCTTGATAGCTCATTTCTTATTAGTGTGGAATAATATTCCATTGTCTGGGTGTACCACAGTTTATTTATTCACTCACCTACTGAAGGACATCTTGGTTGCTTCCAAGCTTTGACAGTTATGAATATTGAAAGCTGTATAAACATCTCTGTGCACATTTTGTAAGGATATACTGAATATAAGTTTTCAGCTTTTTTGAGTAAATCCCAACAAGCATTAAGTGTTGGATCTGATAGTGAAAGTCTGTTCAGTTTTGTGGAAACCACCAAACTGTCTTCCCAAGTGGCTGTACTATTTTGCATTCTCACCATCAATAAATGAGAGTTCCGACTGCCCCACATCCTCATCAGCATTTAGTGCCAGTGTTCTGGATTTGGCCATTTTAATAGGTGTGTGGTGATATTTCACTGTTGCTTTAATTTACAATTCCTTAATGAAATGCTCTATGGAGTGTCTTTTCATATGCTTATTTACCATGCAAAGCTCTTCTTTGGAAAGTATATTATCTCCTAATTTTTTTTAAGATTTTTTTTATGTATTTATTTCACAGACAGAGATCACAAGTAGGCAGAGAGGCAGGCAGAGAAAGAAAGGGAAACAGGCTCCCCACTGAGCAGAGAGCCTGATGTGGGGCTCAATCCCAGGACCCCGAGATCATGACCCGAGGCAAAGGCAGAGGCCTTAACCCACTGAGCCACCCAGGCACCCCTATTCACTCTATTCTATTTACATTTACTTATTTGTAAAACAATTTCTTTACATATATTTAAATATTTATATCTTGGGCGCCCAAGAATGAAACCACAGGCACCAAAAGAGTGAATTGCCAGAGAGATTATTACATCTTTTAATGGAAGAACTGTCAGTCCATAAACATAAGAACTAAGTCTTGACCTTAGTATCAAATTTTGGCACTCACGAATAAGCTGTAAGATAGCAATTTTAAAAAGCAGTAGACAAAAAGGAAGCAGAATTGTGATTATGACAAGACCCCCTTTCTTGCAAGGAAAATACTTATGGTTTCCTCTACCTTACACTTGCCACAATGTGTACAACAACATTAAACCATAGCATGCCCCTGGCATGCCGAGGGGAAGGGCAGCTACGATAGAGACTCTTGACCAGGTGGTTTCAGTGGTGAAGGCCGCTATCTCCATCCAATCTGAAGACAAGGGATGGCTTAGTGAGAGTAGATTTTCTGTATTAGATGATGCAACTCTTCCCTGCAAGGTCTGACTTGGGGGAGAAATCTGGCCTAGCAACAGTTGTCTGGCCTTCCTGCTTTGTTCCTTAAAGATAGAAGTTTGCAAAGCAGTAGTATTCATCACCAACTACAGGTGTGTTCACTAACTACAAGGTGAATAGGTCCTAATCATCCTGACTCTTTATGAACAACTTGCTCAAGGCAGAGTCCCAAGACTTCACCCCCTAGTGAATAAATTAAATTGTCCTACTTACAAATTTGTCCTTTCTCAAAGCTAGTCACATTTTTTTTAAAGAATTTATTTACTTATTTCGGAGATCATGAGAGAGAGAGTACAAAGGGAGAAGGAGAAGCAGGTTCCCTGAGCAGGGAGCAGGGAGCCTGATGTGGAGTTCAGTTCCAGGACTCTGGGACCGTGACCTGGGCAGAAGTCAGACACTTAGCCGACTGAGCCATCCAGGCTCCCCCAAAGCTAACCACACTTTTATCCAGAGGACCCCTCTTGTCCTCTTAACCCCAGTCCCCTGCTATTTCTCAGCAGTGAGATGAGATGGGGAAGAGGATAAGTAGTGAAAGAGTTGGGGCTGTGCCCGGGGTGGAACTCACTCAGAGAAATGGGTAAAGGCCCATCAGGAGCATCCAGTTGGCTGGATGGCCCTAAGCCATATGCTTAGCTCTTGTTGCCAAGATCCTAAGAGAGCAAACATTGTCTATATTTCCTCTTTCTTAGTGAAAAGTGGGCTCAGCCTCTTCTTAATGGAAAATTTTCCCTCAAATCAAAAAATGGGCTTAGAGCAGGAATGCTAAAAATAACATGTATATATGACATATGACATACATCTATACATAATACCATCTTCATCTCTCTTCAAAATACAAGTTAAGAGATGAACAAAACAAAAAAATTCCCATTTACAATTGCATTAACAAAGATTAAATTATCTAGGGATAAATTTAATCAAGGAGGTGAACGACTGAAATACTGAAAATTACATTATAATTATAAAATTATATTAAGAAAGAAGCTGAAGAAGGCATAGATAAATGGAAAGATATTCCATGTTCATAGACTGAAAAAATTAATATTGTTAAAATCTCCATACTACAAAGCAATTTAAAGATTCAGTGCAATCCCTATCAAAATCAAATGGCATTTTCCACAGATAGAACAAAAGAATTTCTAAAATTTGTATGGGAGCACAATAGTCAAAATTATCTCAAAAAAGAGCTAATCTGGAGGCATTTTGCTCCCCGATTTCAAACTGATTACAAAGCTAAAGTAATTACAACAGTATGGTAATGGCATAAAAATGGACACAGAGACAGATGGAACAGAATAAAGACCCCAGAAATAAACCCACAAATATGTGGTCAATTAATTTACACCAAGAATATTTTATAGGGAAAGGACAATCTCTTTAATAAATGGTGTTGGAAAAACTGGACAAAGGAAAAGAATGAAACTCAACTCCTATCTTATACCGTACACAAAAACAAACCAAAAATGGATTAAACACTTGTATGTTGTATGTAAGATATTAAATCTAAAATTCTTGGGAGGGGGGCAGAAACATAGCCAGTAAGTTCTTTGACATAGGTCTTGGTGATGATTTTTCAAATCTGACACCAAAAGCAAAGCAACAAAAACAAAAATAAACTATTGGGACTACATCAAACTTAAAAGGTTCTACAGAACAAAGGAAACCATCAATAAAATAAAAAGACAACCTATTGAATATGAGAAAATATTTGCAAATCATATATCTGATAAGGTGCCCATATCTAAATATATAAGGAATTCATACAATTCAACAGCAAAAAACAGTCCAATTTAAAAATGGGCAGAAGATCTGAATAGATATTTTCCCAAAAAAGATATACAGATGGCCAATAGGTACATGAAAAGATGCTCAACATAATTAATCATTAGGGAAACGCAAATCAAAACCACAGTGAGATACCATCTCACACCTGTTAGAATGGTTATTATAAAAAGACAAGAAATAATAGTACTTGGTAAGCCTGTGGAGAGAAGGGAACTTTTGTGCACTGTTGGTGGGAATATAAATTGATACTGCCACTATGGATACTGCCACTGGGGGTTCCTCAAAAAAAAAAAAAATTAAAGCTAGAACTACCATATGATACCAATTGTGGGTAATTATCCAAAGAAAATAAAAACACTTATTTGAAAATATATATGCACCCCCAATGCTCACTGAAGCATTATTTACAGTAGCCAAGATATGGAAACAACTGAAATGACCATCAATGGAATGTTATTTCAGCCATAAAAAAGAATGAAATCTTGGATGAACCTCAAGGACATTATGCTAAGTGAAATAAGGCAGAAAAGGAAAGACAAATACCATACCATCTCTCTTATATGTGGAATCCAAACAACAACAATGGAAACAAGATCATAGATACAGAGAACAGATTGGTGGTTGCCGGAGGTAAGGGATGCAGGGTGGGAGAAATGGGTAAACTGTTGTGGGGTTTTGTTTTGTTTTGTTTTTTAGTTTAAATAAATTTTTTTTAAAAGATTATTTATTTATTTATTTGACAGAGAGAGATCACAAGTAGGCAGAGAGGCAGGCAGAGAGAGAGGAAGGGAAGCAGGCCCCCTGCTGAGCAGAGAGCCCGATGTGGGACTCGATCCCAGGACCCTGAGACCATGACCTGAGCCGAAGGCAGTGGCTTAACCAACTTAGCCACCCAGGCGCCCCTAAATAAATTTTTTAAAAAAAGGAAAATGCCAATTTTGTCCTCCTTTCAGGGAGGGCATTTTAATATGGTTGGTTCTTTCCCATTCTTCAGATTTCAGCTCTAATGCCCACGTACCCTGAAGTCTCTCTTATGCACTTCTCTCTTTCTCTTCTCTTACCTCTCTGTGGTAATTGCTTCCACACTATGTTTTCTTTGTGTATTGTGTATACTGTTCACTCCACCTATGATATAATCTCCATGAGAACAGAGATGTTGGCTGAAGGCTGCTCAGTTTTTCCCTCAGCACACTATCCACAGTTGACGCAGCTCACTAAATGATTGGGAAGGAGTAAATAGACTGGATGGCCTCCAAACTCTGCCCTAGCATATGTTTGTCCCCATTTTTTTTTACTAATCTGCTTCCATTTCTCAGGTACCTAGATTCTTCTTTCATACCCTGACTAAGCATCTGGCTCCAGGAGCCCGCTGAATATTTTAGCTATTTTCTTAGTCTTCTCCATCCATTATTCCTTTGAATGAGCCCCCTTGCCAGCCATGAACTCTTCCACACTTGCTCTCTTCCCCAGGTTCATTTTGGTCTTGACAGATGGCAGAGGGTAAGAGTGAGGAAGAAAGCAAGAGGGGTCATATATAAAAGGCGACTAGATTCAAGAAAGAACCGATTCATGAGTAGAACACTTCAGTTGATTCAGTAGGAGGCAGAGATACAGAAAAGTGGTGGATATTTCATGAAGGTGGAGGAAGCAAGTCCCTGTGAGAAGAGGACCAGCAGGAGTACAATGAATGAAGATAAAGAGAGCCTGAAAATAACTCTTGTTTTGGAGAGTTTGACCCCAGGCTGATAGATAGCATTGGAATTCAAAATACAATTTGATAAATATTTTCGAGCCTCTATTAAAACCAGCATTGTGCTGTTCACCACAGGTGTGAGAACACAGAGACAAAAGCTATGCCCTCCAGTATCCCTGTGAGGCTCCTGATCCAAGCATCTCCCGCAGAACCCAAGGCAAGCAGCTCTGCCTATTGTCCTGGGCACCCAAGTGGGCTACATAATGTAACAGGAAAAAGAACACAACATGAGGTGCTCTTTCTTGTCTATAGCTGAAATAATAATAGCTCATATTCATTCAAGAGCATTGAATTAAACACTTTTCATGCATCAATTCACTGAATTCTCATAAACCATTGGAAGTCTTATTGTTATTACCAGCATTTACGGATGAGGAAACTAAAGCATGGGTGTATTCCAAAGGTCACACAGTTGACAAGGGGTGAAGCTGAGATTCATACCAGGTAGGTCATCTTCAGTGGCCAGTGTCTGCCATAACTCATGCTCTTCTAGACAGCCCTCTCCCTACATCCCTTTCTCTTTGTGTCAAAATGCCACTGATTCTTCCAGGCTCTGCTCCTATAAGTCTTCTCTTATGAAGTCAGAATCGACATCTCTTTTCTCTGCTCTTCTATACCAGCTCCCTTCTATCACTCTTCAGCTTCTATCTAATGCTGCCTTATACTCTAATTCATTCATTAAATAGTTACATGCAGGAGTCATACGATCATAAGTTCAAATCCAACTCCCATCTTTATTGTGGCCATTTACTATGTGGCCATTATTGACAAGCTCTTCTGAGCCTTACTTTCTCCATCTATGCTCAGCAGTGATAAAACAAACAACAAACAAACAAACAAAACAGCTTGAAAGTTTAAAATTAGAGTGGGTGCTCACAATAAAGTAGTTATTTTTCGGCTCATCTCTCTGTCCCCATCGCAAATGTTGCATTCCATTGAATTTCTTGCAGCAACACCCATCACAGTGCCTGCCACCCGCTAAGCCTCCAGTATGAACTGTTGGCAGGAGCATTTGATCAGAGGTGGGGTGTGGAGTGAGGAGAAGCACCTCGACTTGCTGTTCCAAGTCCTTCCCTCCCTGCCTTGAGTCACTCAGGTATCACAATGTTTGCCCCATCAGGTACCGCCACTCTTATTTCACATTTTTCTCCCTATCTACTCACTTTCCCCCAATGTTTTATTATTGGATTCCCTCATTGTTTCCCTTATTGCATAATGTTTCCCAATGTTTCCCTTATTGCATAATAAGGGAAAGTTGAAAGAATTTTTTGATAATATCTGTATACCTATCACCTAGATTCCTATCAACATTTTATTATATTGGCTCTATCACATCCCTCTGTCCTTCCATCAATTCACCTTATTTTTATGCATCTATAAGTGAGTTGCAGACATCAGTATACTTTTCCCTTACTATTTCAATATGCATATCATCGACTCAAGTTAAATGCCTTTTACAGTGTGTCATATAAAATATATACAAAATGAAATGCAAAAATTATAAGAATGAAATGCAAAAAGAAATGCAAAAATTATAATGAATTTTGACCCAAACCTCTATCAAGATATAGAACATTACCGTCACCTAAAAAATCCCTTATGCCCATCCCATTCACACCCCACTATTGTGTCTTGATATTTTTCCTAACGTTGCCTATACTGAAACTTCAAAACATGAAATTGGATAAGAACTTTTAATTTAAAAAAAAAACACTAAGTAAACCTATTTTTAAAGGTAACTTTTTACCACTAAGTATACATAAAACTCATATCATTTGCCAAAAGTAGAGTATATCCATTAATACACATGAATGTAAAAAAGAACACAGCAAAAATTAAGTATTTCCATATCACATAAAATCATCCCTGAAACACCTGTGTTTGTTGACTGTTGTGATTCTCATGGTGTGGTCCAGGGACCCCTGGCCAAGATACTTATGTGTTCACAAGGTCAAAGCCATTTTCAGGATAATCCTAAAATGATATTTGCCTTTTCAATCTCGTTTGTCTCAAGATGTACAGTGTTTCCCAGAGGCTATATGATGTGAGGTATCACGTAGACTGAAGGCGAAAGAAGGTGTGAGAACCCAGCTAACTGTCTACTATTGGATGCCAAGACCAGGAAGCCCAAAATATACCACAATGACAAACTGAATCCAGATTTTTCTGAATCAAAGCACTTTGATAAACAGTTTGTACCACATTACTCAGACCCTCCCCAACCCTCTGAAAGCAGAAATACATCTCCCATACAAAAGGCACACTGTCTGTTCTAAGTTAAAAAGACATCCTTAATACCAGAGTTTGAGGACTTTAAAGCTGAGAAACCTATAGAAACAAAGCTTGCCATTTTCTACGAGTCAGCAACCCCATCCCAACCCCTAATACCACTTCGAATACCTTACTTTTTAAAGCTCCCAAACATCCGTCTGTGTTATCCTATCAATTCTTCACAAATTTATCGTCTCTTTGTCTAAAATGTATAAAAACTACTGCCTTGATTATTTGTTTGGATCCTCAATCTCGTTATTGGGTCTCCGTGTACACCTAATAAAACTTGTTTGTTTGGCTTTTTTCCTCCTGTTAATCTGTGTCATGTCAATTTTATTCTTAGTCCAGGTGGGAAAACCTTGGAGAAAGAAAATTTTCTTCTTCCCCTTCCCCATTAAAGAGATTTGCAAAAATGTGAAATGATGCTGCTCTTTTCACTAAACTTCTTATTAAGAAAATACAGGTCATTTTTTTTTAAGAATAAGTAAATAATTTATTAACTCTGTGACTTAAAGTATGCCATTCAAATCTTTCTTGTTTCTGTTTTCTCATCTATAAAGTGATGATTTTATTTTATTTTTACTTAACATATAATGTATTATTTGTTTCAGGGGTACAGGTCTGTGAATCATCAGTCTTACACAATCACAGTGCTCACCACAGCACATACCCTCCCCAATGTCCCATCACCCAGCCACCCCATCCCTCCCTCCCCCCTCCACTCCAGCAGTTATTTTAATAAGTTATTTATGTAGACATGTTTTTTTTTATTTTTTACTGAATTAATAAATACAGTATCTAATTTTTGTCAGTTTTCATTTCTGATATGGCACATATTGGTAGATTTAACCCATATAAATAGAAGATTTTCAGCGTCTGTTTTACTTTTTTTTTCTTTTTCTTTTTTTTTTTTTTTAAGATTTTATTTATTTATTTGACAGAGAGAGATCACAAGTAGGCAGAGAGGCAGGCAGAGAGAGAGAGGAGGAAGCAGGCTCCCCGCTGAGCAGAGAGCCCGATCCCAGGACCCTGAGATCATGACCTGAGCCGAAGGCAGCGGCTTAACCCACTGAGCCACCCAGGCGCCCCGCGTCTGTTTTACTTTTTAGGAATACAAAGGCTGCAGAGCCCAAAATGTTTGAGAACACTGATATTTGGCATTTGGGAAGACACTTCCCTAAGTGATAAGAGATGTTCATGTACAGATCACAGGAACAGAGAGTCCATTCCTTTCCAATAATGCTGCCAAAGCCCAGCTCCTGCTTCTCCATTAGGTGCCTCTCTGGCCAACAGCAGAATTGGCGACATTACCTGGGTAAATACACCAATGTGCAACACCCCAGAAGATGCACGTCTCCTCATGATGCCTAGATTTGTCTTCTAATCCTCCAAGTACTGGCTTCGCCAGGGGGGTCTCCAACTAAGTGAACATGGAAGAAACGGGGGTCACTGGAAAAGCCAGCCTTGCCCTAGTGCCCCTGTCTGTAACGTTGCACTGGAGAGCCAGCCTCCCTCTCACTCAGTGAAGGGACAGCTCACACAAGCTGGCTAGAAATGTATTTTAAGCCAAGCTCCTTTTTGTACTTATTTGGGTGAAAAGAAAGATCTAATTACAAGATTTAAAGCAAATTTAAAAAAAAAAAAAATCTAGCTATAATCCTAACCTGCAGAAAAAGCAATTTAGCACGGAGAGAAGCAGAAATGAGCAGGGGAAATGAGCAAGGAATCAGACCATTATGAATGGGACAGAAGGCATGTGTTTACAAAAGATTGATTTGAACAGTGCACATAAACAGTCCCGGCTGTAGGGGAAAGGTCCTTTACATTTATCTTCTCTCAAAACCAAGATAGAGTTTGTTAGTTCGTGTTTTTTTCCTATTAGCTCTGAAGTCTTTAAAAAAAAAAAAAAAAAAAAAATGGCCCGACTGTTGCAACAACTTTCCTATTTATCCTAACTGAAGGAGAAGAGTTTCTGTTTCTGGCTACCATGGAATTTATGCATTTCAAAAACTGTGCTATATGCCTCTCCTATTTTTTTTAAAGCTAATTTTTTTTATGCATGGATACAGGCTAAGCTATATTCCTGCTTCACTCCTTTTATACTTCCAGCACAAAAGGCAAAGTCAAGAGGCAGCATTTAAAGACATCATCCCACATAGTTTATTTTTGGTTTCTCTTTCGTGATGATATATAGTTTCAGTCAACACAACTTGGAGATATTCACCTGGTGCCTTTGATAAGGTGACAAATGTTACAAGAACTAAGATGCCATCTCTTCCATGTGATCCCAAGATCTCCGGCTATCCTTTATCTCCAAGAAGACGGATGAGAACCAGCGTCTTCAAATGCAAATGAGAGCCTCCCTTTGTCCATCTGGAAAGATGAGTTATTGTCAAAGTGGGCATTCTCCCCAGCCAAGGACAAAACAAAGGAGAAAGAACTTCAACTGTGACTACAAGGGTTTAGGCTATATGTTGTGCAAAATTCAGCAAGTAAATGGTCTGGACCAGGTGAGGAGTGAGCCAAAGCAAAGGTCAGGTAGAGGTCTCTTCCAGAGAGGAAGCAGTGCTCATCAAATTCAGTTGAGAGACAAAATCAGTGTCAGTTGCGAAGAGCCTTTGGTTGGTAGCCAAAGTCAAGAATGTCAAAGGGACCAAAGGAGAAAGCGTGAAGAGCAAAGGAATGGGTGGCTCGAGGCACACTCCAGCACCCTGCACAGAGCCCCTTTTTTTTTCATATACTTTTCATCTTCCCCCACACCCATCATTCCAGGGAAAACCAATTAAGACATGAAAGATCTTGAAATTCCGAAGGACAAATATTAGGGAGGAAAATAGATCAAAACTGCCATTCTATGATGGTATAGCTAAAGAGAAACCTTGGAGAACAGAAATTTCCATCAGGGTTTTAAGTTATTTGCTGTGGAGTATACAACAGAATACACACCCTACCTCCCCCAACCCCAGCCCACCCCCACAACATTCTGATATAAATTATTTAACAAAATCTATTAGGCCACTGCTGCTTTTGTGAGAATAGATCCTTTAGGGAAACTCAACGGTGTAATGAGATCTGTACCCAGAGAACACAGAAACAGCACTGTGGACAGCGAGAGCCGATGACCTCAGGGTGCACACTGCTAAGGCAATTAAGAGAGATTGTTACTCTCATTAAAGGCAGCTCTCAGAGTTAGATTAGAAGCCACCTGCTTGTCCTCCAGCCAGCTGCCTCCAAGACTTTAGTCTGTCTCTCTTTCCCTCTCCCTCTCTCTCTCTTTCCTACCCTCTCTCCCTCTCCCTCTGAACCCTCTTTTCTTCCATTTCCCTCTCCCTCCCAATCTCTCTCTCTCTCTCTCTCTTTCGCTTCTGCTGCTTCCAGGTTCATAACACCAAGAGGCAACAGAACAGATTTGTGAAATCAATCACACAGGTGAATTGCCCATCAGGGCAGCCATCCAAATCAGAGGGCTTGATTTTCCAACTTGAAGTTAAATCACCTGGCACAGCTCTTAAGGTTGGAGTCGCTATAGAGACAGAACGTCGCTAAAGTTGAGCCTGACAGTGTCAAAGGGTCAGGCTCATTGCTTCATCCTCAGAACCCCAGAGAGAGAAGGCAGCTGGAGGAAACCAGCAGGATGATCTCACTGAGCAATGTAATAAAAGCTGAAGGGGCGGGGTTGCTTTATAAGCCTTTTGATTAAATTCAATGGTGCTAAACGGACTGAGGCACTTTAATAGGCAAAGGCCTTTATGAGTAAGAACTGCCTTTTCTGAATTTGGCTCCTAAAAAAACAAAATCCCATCTCAGACTAAGCCTCTATATTAAAACAGACTCACATCACATCTATCATGGCATTTGTTCCTCATGAGATCCTGCCCTTTTTCTCTGTCCTGCACCAGTAAATGATTCTCCCACACCAAGAAATTATAAGAGAATAAAGGAGAAAACAGTCTGAATTATCAGTGGGAACGTCTATGGTGATAGAATTTGTGAGTAAATACCTGATTCCCTGCTACACCTTGCCTGTGAGACTCAGTCTGTTTTTGAAGACTTTTTAGGTCAATTTGGTTTTGCTGTGGTCTTTATTTTCCGCCATCAGTAACAGTTGCAATGGAAAATACCCCTTGTGCAGTTGATTTAATTTGGTAATTTGTAGTATTTTAAAGTAATGGCTCTCCACCTTGGCTCACACTGGAATCATAAAGAGAACTTTTTTAAAAATACTGATGCCCAGATCTCACTTCCAGAGATTTTAACTTAATTGATCTGGGGTATGTCTTGGGCATGGAGAGTTTTTAAATCTGTCTAGGGGATTCTAATGTGCAGTCAAGGTTGAAATCCATTGACTTGAAGCAGTGGTTCCCAAATTTAGCATGCCTCAGACCCATCCAGCAGATTTGATAAGACACAGATAGCAGGGCTACACCCCCAGAATTCCTGATTCATAAGTTCAGGGTGAAGACACAGGCATCCACTGGAAAGAGAATCTTCCTGCTCCTAAGACTTCATGGAAGCTCTTGGGTTCCGAGCCTTCTTCTTAAGTGTGCCAAGGAAATAGACCGGATTTTGGCAACAGGTATCTAGTACAGTGGAACTAGGTATAGCTTTTGCCATAGTTCCCAGCTTTGCTTCTCTCACTTATTTGTCCCGACAACTCCCAGAAGGCACCTGAATGAGTGTGCTTGTCCTGCAGGTTCGTGGAGAGGGCTGGCTCTAGGTCAAGGCCAAGGCTGAAACCCCCTCCAAATTCTGTAAACTTGTAGCTTGAAGACTAGGTTGAAAGTGTGTGAGAATTGTGTGTGTGTGTGTGTGTGTGTATGTGTACACCTGTGAAAGTATAGTGTCTTTGGGCCCCCAAAAGAAGGCAATTCTAGAACTTTTCAAGATAGTCAAGAGCATCACCAAGCAATAAGGAGTGTCCCATGGGCTGCCCAGTTGTATCTGTGAAGTAGAAGAGGCAGAAGAAGCCACGGTCCTCACTGATCATGCTCCGGTGTTCTCTCTGAGCAACATCTAAAGGCATGTCTGATAGCTTTGGCTCCCTAGGAGAAAATCTTGGGAGATCTCAGATGCCCCGGGGTGGTGGAGGTCCCAGTGAGAAATTCATACATTCCTTTCTATTCCTTGCTACCCTGGCATGTGGGGGATTCAAAACAATTTATAAAATCAAAAGCATATGATTTTTAACTTTGTTTTTCCCAAGCTGGGCAAAGTAGTCATGCCAGCTGCATGTACAGGAGACAAGAACAAGCCTTTCATTAATATTCTTCCTCCTGAGCAAGGATCATAAAACACTCTGAAACCATACCTGTGAAATCTCATTTGACCTACTTAGAACTGTAAGGTAGATGATTCAGTCGATGCAAATCATGTCATACATTTAGAATAAGGAAACAAAGACACCAAGAGGTCACAAAATTAACTTGAGTCTAGAGCTAGGGCAGAGTTTCCCGATTCTCGCTTGGTGCTGAGGAGTGAATCCGAGCACGAGAGGTATGGAAAGTCCTTCCTCCAGTCTAGCCTAAGAAATCTCCTTAGATGTGTTATTATGCATGTTTTGGGTTATGATTTTATTTCAAAGACTTTTGATAGAATATCCAGAACCAAAAAAAAAAAGAATATCCAGAACCCCACAGCCTGCAAACTGCATGTCACACTCCAGAGCTCATCTTCCAAAGAATTAGGTCTTAAGGGAAGTCTTCCAACATGGTTCTCACAGGACTTCTGTGTACATCATGTTCACATAGAGGATTTGTTAAAACAAATTGCTGGGTCTCATCCCTCAGAGTATCTGACTCAGTAGACCCCGGGGAGGGCCTGGGAATTTGCATTTCTAACAAGGTCCCAGGTGACACTGTTGTTGCTGCTGCTGTGTGTCTGGGGACCACTCTTTGAGAACCACTACAATGAGACAGTGGTTCTCAACCCTTGGTGTGTATCAGAGTCACCCAAGAACTTTGAAAAATTATAAATAGCGGACTCACACAGACCAATTAAATCAGCCTCTGTGCAGGTGAAGTCTAGGCATGAAAGTTTTTAAAGTGGCTCCTTAGGTGCAGACAAGTTTGAGGACCTTCGCAATAAGGAGAACCCTATATACAATTACAAGGTATTCAAAGCACTAGTCAGGAGTTTTTGGAATGTGGTCCTGGATCAGCTGTATTAACATCTCCTTAGCCAACTCCTTAGAAATGCTAAATCCCCCTTGCAGACCTACAGATTCAGGAACCCTGGGTGGGGCCCACCAATCTGTTTTAACAAACTCAGTAAGTTAAGTAAATTCGAGGTTTGCTAAGGTTTGAGAACTACCACTCTAAGCTCTTGGCTTCCTGCCAAATGGCCACCTTGGAAGTTGGAGCAATAATCATCTAGGAGCAGAAATTGAGGCCAGACTCCCAGCAAGCTGGATATACCAAATGCTCACTAAGTAGCGGGACTGGTGGAGGGAAAAGGAAGGAGACCATTGGGTCACATTGTTAGTGAGGGACCATGGCATGCTGCTGACATCCTTTCCAGGACATCTGGCTTCAAAGCTCTGGAAGATAAGGTCTGCAAATGACTTTGTAACGAGTCTCACCCCTGCACACTCAGAGGGAGGTCGAGCTTCAGGAAAAGCTAAGATGTAGCTAAACCAAGTTTGGGTCTCCCCCTTGGCCTTTCCTAGTCCCCTTCTTCCAGGTTCTATCCCACCTTCACCAATTCCCCAACAAAGTTCTCTCGTGGAGTTCATTGTGGTTAAGTTATTCCTGCCCTGCAGGATAGCTCAAAGGAAGTGGCTAATTACACTTGAATGTGTCACCGCCTCTCAAGGGTATATTCGTTCCAAAAAAAGACAACTGGGATAGGCAATGTCTAACACAGCAGAATGTGTCTTCAAAGATGGAATATTGGGCATTGACCCTCACTTGGGAAATAGATTATATCATTTAGATGATTAACTGTTTCTTCGGCATCAAGTTCCCTGTGCTCCAGACTTCATGTCTCTATCCCCTTTGCCCTCTGAATCCTAAATATAAACAATATGATAGACTGACAAAATGGCCAAAACTTCTTCCCCTTCCCTCAAGAGGTAGAGTCTATTTTAGCACCTCTTGAATCGGGGTTGACCTTGTGAATTGGCTTTGGCTAATGAGACTTTAGACACCACAATGCCCGCAGAGACTTAAATAGCACTTGAACTTTGGAGCTTGCTTGTTTGCTGAAACCTCCAAATAAATGAGTCCAAGGTAGCAGCTTGAGAATGAGAAGCCATATAGAGGAGGACTAATGCACTCCAGCTGTGGCAGAGACCATGCAACCAGTTAACCTGCCAAAGGGCCACAGAGAGCAAGCCCAGCAGAGATTAGCTCCTCGTCCCAAACACAAGGATCACTCATCTGATTCTTGAGATTGTGAGCTACATAACTATTATTTGGAGCCACTAATGTATGAGTTGTTTGTTATGCAGCAGAAGCTAACTGACACAATGATTACACTAAAGATTGCCTTGATCACATCTAAAGATTACCCAGAAAGAGAAATCACCTCAGAAATGTTGCTTTCTTCTGCAGCATCTTCCCTGGACATCCCTCCCCACATATAGCCTCAGTTGCTAGGCTGATAACCTCTTACATGTTCTCCTAAAGAATCAGTGTTTAGATCTACCTAAGATAAGACTTGCCACTATAATTTCCAGTAATGCTTCTCTACCTGCCATTGCCCCTGACCATGAAATCTTCAAGGGCAGAATCCATGTCCCAACTATCTTTGTATTTCAAGGCCCTTGTTTCCATGTTTATTGCTCTGAGCTGAACAAAATGGAATACTAGAGTATGAGGAGTGTGGGGAGTGATGTGGGGAGGCTGGCCAGCAATGGTTTGTATTATTCACAGGCTGGAGCCTAGAATCTCCCCTCAGAATCATCCACGCTCACCAAACTCACAAGATCCCAATGTATTGATGTTTCTCTGGTCCAGGACCCATCAGAATATGGAAGCCTTTGTCTTGAAAACAATAGACTACCTACGGCTCTTTCACTTCATAAGAGCTCCTGGAGGGAAAAATCATTTTATTCAAATAGTCCAAAGCTATCTTGTTTGCATTATTTTCCTCATTTTACCACCCATGATGGGACAAGGAGTGGCTCTGTTTTATCCATAAGGACATGTCACAAATCCAAGGTTGCCCATTTAATTCTTTTCTCCAAACACCTGTTTCCTTTAGTCGCAGAACCATAACTAACAATTAAAAAGTAGCTCACCCTTCTCCAGCCATTATTGGGGTCTAGCACTGAGCTCTGAGTTATATACACCTTACTTTGTCCAGTCCTTATAATGCTCAGAGAGGTTATTAGGATGCCATTAGACGAGGACTCAGAGACACAGAGATGAAATGATCCACGCAGAGGTGGAAGAACCACAACTTTCCGAATCCAACATGAGTCTCTCAAAACCCCAGTGATGCTGAAACACGGTACAAATACTGCAGAGCTATCGTTTTTTGAAATCTTGTTTCTCTCGCCCACCCGGGGAGCTGACTCACTTCGCAAAAGAAGGGGCAAGGTGAGAGCTTTGCCTGAGGTCGCACAACAAGGGAAGGTGATGGTCCCTGGCCGGGCCATCTTGCATCGCTGTTTGGCCTGTTAGGAAGACAGGCGGCCTGAAGTGGCCTCGAGAAGCTCCCACCTGAGTGCTGGTTAGCTGAAAGGGTCGATGGGCAGTGGCAGGCAGGCAGACAGGGATAGCAAAGAAGAAGATTAAAATAATTACAGCTCTAATTGATCATCTCTGCTCAAGAGAAGATTAAAAGGGAAAAGGCATATTGAAGAAGGCACTCGACATCCGCCCTGGGCCAGCTTCCATCTGCCGCTGTAGCCGCCTAGCCCTCTGTCCAGCAGCTCCCACTGCGAAGTCCCATGCCACAGCCTTGATGAAAGTCATTCTTTGTGGAAGGCATCAGGCCGTGCTCCCAGGAAGAACTGCTTTCACAAACAGCAGGGAGGAAGCAGCTCAGAGCAGCAGACAGTGGCCTCCCATTGGCAAACCCCCAGCATTATCAGACTGCCAACAGCACGTAGAAAGTAAGGAAGGAGATGCCAAGAGCAAGGCCTACCCAGGGCAGGGGACTGGAGCAGCAAAGACAAGCCTGTGCCTTGTCATCCGATAACCTAGACCCGGCAGACACAGCCTGGGCTCCAAATGGCATCAGCCTGGTTTCAGCTTAGCATTCTCCCTGACTCAGCTTTTGGCTCCTTGTCATTTGGGAGCAGGGCCAGGGGGCAGTTTTGCCTTTTCCCTGGCACATTTACGTAGGAATGGTAGAGGAAGGGCAGAAGCAGGGACTGGGGCCAGGGAGGAAATGGAAAGGCAGATTAGGAGGGTGTAGCCATAGCCCCAGCACTTGCCAAGTTCATCTGTTTACATGAGGCCTGAGCAAGGTCAGCAGCAAGACAGGAGGCAGCGAATAGGAAAATAGGAAAAACCCTCCAGGCTGCCCTTACCCTGTATGTGACAGGTGATCATACCTAGAAGAAGGAGCATGTTGGATACCCATTCCTTACATTTGGGCTCACTTCTGGCTTGTCCCATGATGCAAGGGAGAACCAAATAATCAAAGATCAGAGATGCCAGGGTTCACTGTACATTTATTATAGGAGCTGCAGCCTGAATCTGCACAGTGGTCTAAAGAGGGAATGGTGTGTCAGGAGGTCAGGGCAAGGGATTCAGACCTTCATCCACCATGGGGGATCTGGAAGTGGCGGAAAACCCAAACATCCTCTTTCCTCCCTGCCAAATTTAAGGCACCACTTCTCAAATGGAAATTCCTATACCAATCACTCCGGGCTGCATTTGAAATGTAGATTGTAATAGAGAAGGGGGGGTATGGGTGAGCCCTAAGATTCTGCATTTCCAGCAAGCTCTCAAGTGGTGCTGATGCTGCTTTTCCATGGATCACAGTCGGTGTAACAAAAGCCTAATTTAAAAAAAAAAAAAAAAAAGCTTAATTTTAGAAACAGATCAAAGAACCTCGGTGAGGATTAGTGCTAACGTGGTATTGGAGACCATGGCTGGACACAAGACTAAATGGGTCTCTATACCTCTTTCTCCCTTCTCCTCCACCAACTGAATTGAGGAGAGCTGTGTCTTCAGCACAGGGACATCCTGTCTTATCCAGGGTCCTAACAGGAGAAAATAGAAACAAGAATTCTGAGCCTTGGCTAGGATTGCCAGGAGAAAATCTTATTTGGTTTGCTATATCAGTCAGGATAAAGTTGGTTGTGCTACAGTAACAGACAACCCAAGAGTCTCAGTGGCTTAAGAAACAAATGTTTCCTTCCTATTCACATAAAACCTGCTGTGGCTGTGGAGGAATCTCCAGGGATTTTTCAGAATTCCAAGTTGGTTTCCCATCTTCCAACCCCTCCACACTAAGCCAGGCTCTCATGACCTCCATGACAGGAGGAAGGGGCTGGAAAGCCACACACTGGCAATAAAATGCTTTCATCTGGAAGCAACAGGTGTCACTTTTGCTCACATATCATTGGCCAAAACAAGTCACACAGGGAAAAGCAGCTAAGAAAGAGAGACAAGGACAAAATGAACTCACTTCCTTCTGAGGATGACCCATGTTTTCATAAGGAAACTTTTTTTATAAAATTGTATTTTTATATGTTGTGCATTCTAATATAAGTCTCCTTTTAGAGGGACCTGGTATAACTTCTGTGTTTGGGATTTTTCATGTGTTCCTAGGTTCTCATCAAGCGCCCAGACCAAGGATCTAGGGGAACTTATTTCTAGTTCCAGCTCAGGCTCTTCTAGTTCTGTTACATTAGACAATTGGTCTTCATTTTTTCTATAAAATTGCACTATACGGAAACTAGGGTAGTTATAAAGATCCGATGAAATAAAAGGTTTGATGTTAAAAAAGCAAATGTGCCAGACTATTATTATACATATCCTCCTGTCATAAGAAATCTCTTTAGTCTTTCTCTAGCCCTTTGTATGAGAATACCAGACATTTATTTTTGAAAGAACTCTGGGTTTTTCAGGGGCTATTCCCTGAGTCTTCTCAGGACAATCTTTAGACCTTCCATGGCTCTATAGCAGAGAGGTATTTTCCTCTCTCCTTCCCGCCCAGGGACAGAGCAAGAGATGGGCTGAAGCTCAGAGGCTGAATGCAACAGGCTGTGTTCTTAATCTTGCTATCACTAAAACCCTAAGTGCTTACTTCAGGTCCTTTAAAAATACCTAGAGTCAAAACCAACATGGCATGATGTCAAAATGCTCATGCCTCAATCTGATAAGGGATATTTATTTACTTTATTTATTTTTAAGGATTTTTCTTTTTAAGTAATCTCTACACCCAACATGGACCTGGAGCTTACAGCCCTAGGATCAAGAATCCCATGCTCTGGGAACTGAACCTGTCAGGGGCCCCTGATAAAGGATATTTAATAACAAAGCAAAAGCGTATCAAAAGCCATCCAACACATTGTCCTTGTTGGTGAAATGATGAATGCTTTCTCTGGAAATGGAAACTCCTCAGAAACAAAAGGCTGATAAAGACATTAGAGACAAAGCATGAAATTTTATTGCGAGAAATTAAAGAATACAAAATAAATGGGTTTGTAAGGCAATATTGTAAAGATGTAAATTCTAAGTTAATCAATAGGTTTAATGTAATGTCAGACAATTTAATGTCAAACAATTTAACGTAACATCAAACAATTCCAACTGCCTGTATGTGTATCCAAATTTACAAGCTGATTTTAAAATTATAAATAACTATATTGATATAATAAATAAATAATTTGTATAATAAACAAATTTAATAATAATAAATTTAATAAATTTTAATAATAAATAAATTTATGTAATAAATAATGTCCCTGGGCTGGAAGGAGAGAGGAAAATACCTCTCTGCTATAGAGCCATGGAAGGTCTAAAGATTGTCCTGAGAAGACTCAGGGAATAGCCCCTGAAAAACCCAGAGTTCTTTCAAAAATAAATGTCTAGTATTCTCATACAAAGGGTTAGAGAAAGACTAAAGAGATTTCTCATGACAGGAGGATATGTATAATAATAGTCTGGCACATTTGCTCTTTTAACATCAAACCTTTTATTTCATTGGATCTTTATAACCACCCTAGTTTCCATATAGGGCAATTTTACAGAAAAAATTATATAATATATAATTATAATTAAATAATTGTATCAATATAATTATATTTTATATAATTATATAAAATTATAAATGATTATGATTATAAATAAATATAAAGGACCCAAAAGCCAAACCAATATTAAACAAGAGGAATAATGTTGGATGGTTTAGTCTCCCAGATATCAAAAATTATTATGAGCTTATAGTAAACAAGTAAACAAGAGTAGACTGAACAATGGAGTGGAATACAGGTATGTCCATGCATAGATTGACACTTGATTTATGACAAAATTTGCAGCACAAAGCAGTGAAAAACAATGGACTTTTCATTAAATGAGACTGGATCAACCAATTATCCACATGGAAGAAAATAAGGCTTTTAGATGAAATATTTTTGTCTATATGGAAACAGTGAATCAATTAATCAATGCCACATGGATTGCAGATCTAAACGAGAAAAGTAAAGTAATAAAACTTCTCAAAAACACATAAAGAATATCTTTACAACCCTAGAGTAGGCCAAAATTGTTTTAAGGATGCACAAAAAGCACTAATCATAAGAGGAAAAATTGTCAAGTTGACTATATTAAAATTAGGAGCTTCTGTTTATCAGAGACATCATTAAGAGAGTGAAAATCACAGACTGGAAGAAGATATTTTGGACAAACAGAACTGATAAGGAACTTGTATTTGAACTATGTAAAGAGCTCCTACAAATCATTAAGTAAAAAACAGGAAACTCAATGGGAAAATGGGCAAAATATCTGAGTATGCATTTATGAGAATATGCAAACAATCAGTAAATACACGTTAACCTCATTAACCAACAAGAGACTGCAAACCAAAACCACAAAACGGTATCATTACACACATTCCAGAATGGTTAAAAAAAAATTTTAAAGATTTTATCTGTCAGAGAGAGAGAAAAAGCATACAAGCAATGGGAGAGGCAAGCAGAGGAAGAAGCAGGTTCTCTGCTGAGCAAGGAGCCCAATGCGGGACTAGATCCCAGGACCTGGGATCATGATCTGAGCCAAAACCAGACACTTAACTGGCTGAACCACGCAGGCATCCCCAGAATGATGAAAAATTTAAAGACTGATAATACCAAGCGTTGGGAAGGATATAGAACAACAAAAATCAGTGAGAGAGTAAACTGGAACACCCACTTTGGAAGATTATTAGAAGTACCCATTAAAGTTGAACGTATATTTACCCTAGGACCCAGCAATTCCATGTGCCTAAAAAATATAAAGAGTATTCACAGCAGCATTATTTGTAATAGCACCAACCTGATAACGATGCAAATGTCTGTTAGCAGCGAAATGGATAAGTAATAATGATATATTCATGTAATAAAATACCATGTAGCAATTAAAATGACCTAAATAAATAGCATGACTCTCACAAACATAATGTATACCAAAAAAAGCCAACACAAAAGAGCATATACTGTATGATATATGATATGTGATCAAACAGGGAAAACTAACTGTGATGTTATAATTCTGGATAGAAGTTACCTTCTGGGAGAAAGGAGGAAGAGAAAGTGATGGGACAGGGTATGAAAGGGCCTCTGCAGTGCTGATAATGTTCTATGTCTGGACCTGGGTGTCTTATATTCTCAAGTGTCATCATTTTGTAATGATTAATTATGCCAAATATTTAGCATATGTGCACTTTGCTGTAATCATATTATATTTCAATAAAACATTTATTATTAAACATTTTTAAATTATGTTGTTAAATACCATGTCTCCAAATGGATTTAAGAGTGAAGGAGAATCAATAATCCATAAGAAGACAATGTCTCTAAGGACCTTTTTCTAATGAAGAAAGGACAAGATGTGCAAAACAGTTGGGAAAATAGAGTTATTTTCTTCAAAAGGAATAAAGATTTGCAAGCTTTTGTGATGGTTATTATTTGTGCAAAGACAACAATTATTTTATCCACTGAAAGAAGTTTCACTGGGCCAAAGAATGGAGTTTATTATTCTCTAACAAAAAAGACTTAGAAAGGTAACTGACTCCTTGCATATTTTTCTTTAGAAAGGTTCATACGAGGATACCACTGGACTTGCCAAGAGTTGAATGGATGGATGACTTTTAAATCCCCTAGAAGAACCATAATTAATTGCTAGCTGTCCTTAGAAGTCAGTGTTTCTCAAAGGCATCCCTCTGTCCATCTAACATCCAGCACATAGCTTTGTACTTCTGCCAGGACTGATATGTCTGTGAGGATTGAGGACCCCATCCACATGGCCATGAATCCTGTCTTCTCAAGACCTTGAGTTTCACAGAAGCCTGCTGTGTGGAATCAGGACCTGGGGTGATAAATCGAGCAGAACCACTCTTGTCATTCCCAGCAAGCTCTCTTTGCCCACAGTCATCACAGATGGAGGTCACAAATGGGTATGTTTTTGTGAAAAACAATGCTTCACATATCTGGAGGACCATTCCTCTAGGGCACTCAAAATGTTTCCCACTTGGTGTTTTCATGAGCTGTTATAGCACCTAGCTCTTCAGGTTTCTCAGACACCAAAGAATAAACATTTCCAAGAAACCACCTTAGGGTGAAAATTACCAGTATCATTAAATACACAGGTACATACTCCTGAAACACTTGCCAAACATGGTCCTACAAACAGCAAAAATATACTTTCACTCATCAAAATGAGACTTCAACACCAGACTTCATTCTAATCGTGTGAAAAGCCAATGCAAATCATGCTCTAAAGAGGAAAGAGGTCACACTGCAGTTCCAAATTAGGGGCTTTCTTTTTTCTTCTCTGGCCCACTGCAGCAGCCTAGGAATGGACCTCAAGAGCAGTGCTGTCCAGTAGAATGTCCCAGAATGTTGGAAACATTCTCTGTCTGTGCCATCCAACATGAAACCAAGCCACACGTGATGAGGGAGAACTAGGAATGTGGCTCCTAGGACAGCAAATTGAGTTTTATTGATTTAATTTAAATATAAATAGCTGCCTGTGTCCAAGGTTACCATATTGGACAGCACAGTCATAGACCCTCCACAGCTCCCCCAGCTAGTGTCATCAGCCACAGGGCTCCAGGGGTAACAGAAGTGACAAAATGCACAAAAGGAAGGAGCAAAGTTGTAGAAAACTAGAATATTGTGGCCTAGCACCCATGCATCTCTTCTTCTCCTCTTTGTCTCTTAAAGAATATTTCAAAGTCTGAATAATTTTTATAATGTTATCTATCATTAAAAAAATATTAAAAACAAAATATCTTCAAACCAAACCAACCCTTCCTGAGGCTGGCCCTATCCCATCTGTGGGTCACCAGTCTGTAATCTCTACTCTAGTTTACTTCCAAAGAGAAGCTATAACTTTGTTCATCTCTGCTTCAGAAATCATTCTCTAGCACCTGTAAATAAAGTGCAGACTCCCCAACTGCCACTTAAGACCTTCTCGATGGTGGTCTTAGCCTCTCTCAGTTTCCCACATGCCTAGCCATCTACTAGTGTTGGATTGATCTTGGGGTTAGTTCTGTGCTTTATCTTCTAGAAGGATTTTCCATTTCCCCAACCCTTAACTAAAACTCGCCTCTCCCTCTCCTATGGTGCTCACTCTCTGCCTTGCCACAGAGCCAGGAGTCAACACATGTGCCTCCTGACTACATGTTAACCCCTGGAAACCATCCTTGTACAGACTTAGTCAAGGCTGAGCCTGGCCTGTAGGAAATTCTTTGTGGCTGTTTGTCAAAGTCAGATGAATTGAATAGGGATCCCTCCTTCCATTGCATTTCCAGAGCTCCTCAGACACTTTAAATTCTTGGTATGTTCTGGAATGAGCAGGCAATTCACAAAGGGAAAAAACAACAAAGCTAACATAGAAAGAAAGATCATCTTGTTTGCATTCTTGGTCACATGGTAGCACAATCCTTGGCCCAGAAGGAAAGAAACTGCATCCTAACCAACCAACAAGAAGATGACAAAACCATCAGTCAATACGTAACCACACCAGAAAAGGCATATAACATTGCTAGTGATTTTTCCAGAGTAAAAGAATAAAGAATAATTCCAGAGAGAGTTTTATTCATCCTATTTTTAAAACATTTTTAATAAAAATGTTATTTCCACTTATAAAAGCAAACATGATTATTTTTAAAAAGGGAAAGAAAATGGCAGAAGTAAAAGCCGCTCACTGATAATTCCATTATCCCTAAAATAATAACACATGCATTAAGCTTTTTTATACATGTCTGTTTTTTTTGTTTTGTTTTCTGTCAGTATTTAGTATTCCATTTTAAAATTATCATAGTAATAGAATTCTTACTATTATTATACACATAAACATAATTTTACTTTTTATAATATTCCCTCAAGTGGATATACTATTAACCACTCCTCTTCTGTTGGTGATTAAATTATTTACAATTTGCATTCCTATAAATAAACTTGAGGAATCTCATCATGCATTCAGCTTTTTCCATATTTAGAAATATTTAACAAGAGTTTAAGAAGAGAATTTCTGGGGCAGGTTTTGAATATTTTAATGGTTCTTATATACAATACTAAATTCACCACCTTTAGGTTAAGATTTAAGATACGGGAAGCAAATTTAATGAGAGGAAGGGAGTATTGACTAACACAATCTTTCTTGTGAAATGAGATGCCTCATCTTACGGCAAAATTGCATGCTGTGGTGGATTGCAGAGACGGCCACACATTCTCTCCACTCTTATTTCCATGTTTCTCTGCAATGTGACCTTGAAACTCCTCGCATCAAGATGTGGGGTCCATCTCCCTTCCTCTTGAATCTGAACTTGGCCAAATGACCTGGCTTAACCAATGGCCATCGGTGCACATGACACAAGAGAGACTTGTGACGGACGTGCTGGCTGGAGTCTTGCCCTCTGGCTGCCTTTAGAACTAAGCCACTGTGTGAAGAATCCCAGAATAGAAGACATGGAATAGAGATGAGGTGTGCCATCAGAGCTCTAAGACTGACAAGCCTGTTGATCTCCAGGCACGTAAGTGAGGCCATCCTCAACCATCTACCTCCAAGCCAGCCACAAATACATAAAAGATCCCAGCAAATATTGATGAAACCATTCAGATAAGCCAAAGAATCATGACCTAAATAAAATTGTTTTTAGGTTGCTAAGTTCAGAGGTAGTTTGTTACACAGCCAAAGCTAATCAAAACACATGTAGAGTCTAAATAGAAAGAAATAATAATAAATAATAAATAATAATAAAATACTCAGTACACCTGTATCACCAAGACAATAGGAAACAGTTTCTCCCTTTATATATCTATGAGCCTCAACCTCATAGCCAGTAGCACCCAGGTCCTTGCTATGTGACAATATGTCCTTACTATGTTTCTTTATACCAACAGATTTATTTTTAGTAGGATCTAAGCAAATGTGATAACGATGTCCCCCCAACAAACAGTACTTTCCCTTCAAAAGCATGACACTTTATGTTGCAAATCACTGCTTCATATATTTAAAAAAGCCTCTCTTTTTCTCACTTTAAAAACAGTCTTCTTACCTGTGAGAAGAAAGGGACAAAGAGGTGTATGGAATCATAACTTTTACCCATATCATACGGTAGAAGCCATACTGCGAATTTATTCATTTCTCAAGGTATCACTACAAAGAATATTGGGAATTGCTGTTTCCTCGTAAGATCCCACAAAGCTTCTCTTTTACATCTGGGTGGGAAGGGCCTTCAGATGGGTTCTGGTATCATGGAAAGAGGCCATAGTGCTGCCTGCCTGTGAACACCAGCTAGAAAGGAAAGTCTCCTGTCCCACTGGCCATATCTCACAGAGGATGGCAGCAGGAGACCTAGTGATTTGGCTGAGAGTTACTATTCCTATAGCCCAAAGAACAGCCAGTGTCCTCCCTGGAACCTGGCAGTACTCCTGGAAAATAACTGGAGTCCAAAAACCAGCTCTCATTTAAAGGTTTTGTGACCTGAGGCCAGTCACCTAACAGCACTGGGTCCATCTTCTTTGCCATTTCACTGATTTCCCTAGGCAGTTGAGAAAGGACAGAGACAATTTTCAAATGCAGAATGGCAAGTCAAATATATCCATGTCTGAAATATACATACTAACTAGACAATTAGCAGAGGTAGTGTGTTGAACACACTAGTAGTGTTGAACAGATTCTATGTCTTAAGTCTTTCATCAGATGCCAAGAGGTTCCAAATCCTTTACCATAAAATTTTGTTGTTTGGGAGGTTGCAACATATAGCATCTGGCCAAGTCTAGGTGTTATATGTTAAGATTTTGTTTTAATGGGGATTTTGCTTTCTTTGTTCTTGAACAGTTGGTTGAGCTACAAAATATGAAAGATAGTTTCTGAGAAGCTCTAATACATGTATATTTCAGAATCCATGTTAATCAATGGTTCAGAATTGCTAATTGGTTCTATAAGAATATTAGAAAAGACACCAAAACCTTCCCATCTTTCTTACCAGACCTCCATTCCAATCCTTTATCTTCATGTTCCCTAAATTCTGGCCAGGGACATCCACTTACACAATTTTAGTATCAATTGTCTTAGCTCTCTATTGCTATCATACCAAGTTACCATGAACTTAGAGACTTAAAACAACACACAGTTATTATCTGTTTATCTTGTGGGTCAGAAGTCCAACATGGGTCTCACAGGGCTAAAATCAAGGGGTTGACAGGGTTGTCTTCCCTCTGTAAGATCCAGAGGAAAATCCATTTCCTTGCCTTTTCCAGTTTCTAAAAGCAACCCACATTCCTTGGCTTCTGCGCCCTCCCTCCACCTTCAAAATTAGCAACACTGCCTCTCTGACCCTTCCTCTGTCATCACATTTCTTTATGACCACAACTGGGAAGGTTCCTCTGCTTTTAAGGAATAATGTGTCTAGATTGGGTCTACCTGAACAATCTAGGATAATCTCCCCATCTCAAGACACTTAACTTTAAGCACATCTGCAAAGTCCTTTTGCCTTATAATGTAACACTTTCACAGGTTCTTAGGGTTAGAAACTTAATCCTCAAATTAGGACCAGGATTTGTGGGGTCATCATTCTGCCTTCCACACTCTCCTTTTGATTTTGTCTCCTTGGATCCTGTCTTCTGAATCCCTAACAACTACTCTCCATCCATTGCTTCAAGCAAACCTGTCAGTACCCCGGGTGTCATTTCCTTCAGAAAGCTTTTCCTGCTCAGTCCAAAAAGAACTATTAACACCTCTGACCTCCTTTTAGTACCTTTATGCTCTAATCCCTTGGCAATAATCATTTTTAGTTACCTTTTTAACTCTATATTCCTTGATTCTCCAACATGTTACTAGGAGCCCTCCCACCCTACCAAAGAGAGGAGGACATCCATGTGAATATTGCAAAAGCCCTAAATGCCTGCATTATACAACTTTTAGAGCCCTGTAACATTTTGAAATTGTAACTGCTTAATTGATTAATTGAAACTACTTAAGGTTAAATATACTTAAATGTACAAGGCAACCCCCTCCAAAAAAACCCGACGAAGTTTGTAATAACTTGAAAAATATCTGCTTGGAATCAAGAGACATCGTAGGAGAAAGAAGGGCACCTGTTTGAGTCATAAAGAAGTGCGGTGTTGATGAAGGTTTATATATCACAGAAACCTCTTCTCCCCAACCTGCAGAGATGCTCTGTATCATCTTCCTCAGAACTCTATATTCTTTATAATCCTTCTGGTAGATGGCACCTCCAGTTTTGGCCCTCCATCCCAGACTTCAAGGCTTCATCCCATTTAAGGATCCAAAGATGACTTAAATCCAACATACTACAGAAACAATCAAGCTCCCCAATCAAGGTTTATAAAATAATTTGGGCAAATAAGACATGAAAAAGAGGCATTAGAAGGACCCCAAGCAATTAGCTGGACAAAGGAGGAGTGCAGAACAGGTGTCTATGTGGGTTCCCAGGATATCAGGTGGTCTGACCCATGGAGTACCCAAAGGTCCCTCAGGAGAGTGAGGCTAGGGAAAAATTCTGATGTGTTCCCATTTCCCAATATCAGTTCTTCTACTCGGCTTTCATAGACAATACTCACTACAGGTTATCGCTGAAAATACAGCTTCCCTTGGGAAGCAAGCTGTACCACCTGGGGGCAGAATGGCTGTGTTCTGTGTATGCATGACTCTGGTGGGGAGAGTACATAATGCTGCTTCTGCAGAGCTTCAAAGGATGGACCTAGAATCCGTGGGCAAAAAAAACAGGAACTTCGCCATTTTCAAGAGTCAGGAATGTCCTCAAACAAAGTGGGTTACCTCTGGAAAGGTCACTGTGGACCTGACTATTGCACAGATGTGTAAACTGCCATCTTCTTCTCCCAGACCAAAGGGGCCACTTCTTTGAAGGAGAAGGGACACAACTGTAGGGAGACTGGAAAATACAGGCTTGGGGTGAACTGAAGATGCCTAGAGTCTGAAAGAGTAACACAGACCCTCAGGCATTTCCAAAAAAAAAAAAAAAAAAATGGAGTATAAGGGATTGGCTGGTTGCCAAGGTCTTGATTGTGGTGTTCTGAACTTCAGGGCTGGGCCACCAACACATGCACACAGTGATGTCGGCATTGAAGAACAGACTCTCCAAGGGAGGACTAGCATCAGGGGAACAGACTTCACTGATAGAATTCTCAAAGACTCTTAAAGGGTGCCAGCTAATAGCTGTAGCCCACTGGAGACAGATATGAAGTAAAGAAGGAGATTTAATCAGTGGACCCAGCAGATGGTGGTTCTGGTTAAGACACCACCGACCAAAGTTGCTTTAATGAGGGAAACCTCACCAGCAGAAGCTGAGAGACCACAGGATGCCCACATAGAAGACCCAAGAGGAAAATCACCAAATGATCTTGCTAACTCCAGCAATGGTCTGTTTGTTTGTTTTAGAAACAGTTTTTCTTAGGCAAAGATGCCACATCCTTGAATGAAATTTGGACAGATTATGTATTGCCTAACATGAATCATATTCATTAATATGTGCAGTGACTTAGGTATATTCTAAGTGCTCAATAATTGTTCTCTAACATTGTGATTACAGTCGTCCTGAGGAAAAATAAGCGCAACTGCAAATACCCCGAAAAACACATATATAAGGAACTGACTTACTCTTTTTTATATGGATCTTTTCACAGATTGTTACAGGAATCTTTACCCTTTTTCATCTCAAATAAGCCAAAGGTAAGATATAATTGCATTGCACTGTGAGCCTGTGATTTCTAGTCCTTGGGGTAGAAGAGAGAGATAGTGTTGGAGGGAGCCAGAGAGAGACATATTTTCAGCTTGGTCCTCCCCACTCACAGACTTGGCGGCAGACTATGTATAAGGGTCTTCTCTTCTCAGTCTCAGACACTCAGGGATCAACACTCTCTAGGGCTCAGAAGAATTCAGATAAACGATGGGCTGGAGGCAGTATAGCTAATATGCCTATGTTCTTTGGCTTTATATTTGACAGTGCATGTGCAAACTTTTGACAAGTCTCTTAAAGTCTTCAATGTGCATTGTATTGTGATCAAAGGATCCCCCAAATGGCCTAGCCAAAGGGCCCCTCCAAGTTTGATGTATTCTTGAGCAAAACCTGCTTGACATTTCCCAAGGAGTTATGGAGCACTAGGAAATTCTTTTTTTAAGACTGTATTCATTTGATAGACAGAGAGAGAAAGCATTGTTGTTGGATTGGCCCATGAGGGCAAGATGCCCTTCAGCAACCATTATCAGGAAGCTTTGGGAAAAAAAATAGAGGTATATTACTTATAAGACCTGGAAATCACACAACATGTCTGACCACGCAGCAATATCATGGGTAGAGAGAGGGAACATGCAAGCCAGTTCTGCCTTTTTAGGGTTGAGATTGGGGGCCTAGAGTTTCACAGACTCAGCTCTTTATTGGGGAGGTTAAAACATAAGAGCAAAAACTGAAAGCACAGGACAGAGAAAAGACAAGAGGCCAAAATGGTCAGTCATCAAAATCAACCAATATGTCTAAATTGAGGGTGCCACAGTCCTGGGAGGTAGCCTGGTGCTTTGCCAGGTTGCGCAGCATTCTGGGAAGTGGGTGCCTCTTTGAAATGGATGACTTGACAATCAAAGCTTAAGTCAGGTGCTTGTGTCCCCCCCCCAAAAAAACAAAAAACCACTATCAAAGCTTGCACCATGAGTGTCATCTGGACTATTCTCATTGGTTTCTGGTAAATAAAGATGGGCTTTCCGGGGTGGGGGTGGGGGAAGGATGGGGAGGCTGAAGTTCTGATTTTTTCATCTGCCCATTTCTGTGATACTTCTAATATAACCAATTTCAGGCTATCAGTGGTTCACAAAGTATTTCATAATTTATCCATCAGCTCTCCAGAGCCAGGATGAACTGGTTCACACTACTGATTCTATTCTGGTTTGCCTGTAACACAAAAAAATCTAATTCGATTACCTGAGAATTGCCCCCCAAGACAGACAGACACACACACACACACACACATTTTTTTTTTTTAATAAAAAGTCCTTTTCTGGGGTGCCTGGGTGGCTCAGTCGGTTGAGGGTCTGACACTTGATCTCATCTCAGATCTTAATCTCATTTTCATGAGTTTGGGCCCCATGTTGGGTTCTGTGCTGGGCATGGAGCTTACTTAAAAAAAAAAAAAATGTCCTTTCTTCCACATTGCATGTACAAGAATACCACAATGAAGCTAATTAATATATTCATCACCCCACATAGCCATCTTTTGTGTGTGTTTGGTTTTGGGGTTTTGGTTTTGGTTTCTGGTTTTTGGTTTTTGGTTTTTTTGTGAGAACAGTTTAGATCTCAGCAAATTTCAGGTATGCAATACACTATTGTTAACTAGTCACCATGATGTGCATTAGATTTCCAGAACTTATTCATTCTGCATACCTGAAATTTTCTATGTTTTCACTAGGATCTTCCATTTTCCCCACCTTCCACCCTGTGGTGCTACCACTCTCTGCTTCTAGGTGTTTGACATTTTTAGAGTCTACATATAACTGACATCATGCAATAGTTTTCTTTCTCTGTTGCATTTACTTCACTTAGTATAATGTCCTCCAGGTTAATCCATGTTGTCACAAATGACAAGATTTCCTTCTTTTCTAAGGCTGAATAATATTTCATATATACACATATGTATACATATATAAAATAGGTACAGAGAGAATACATATAAAATAAATATACTTTATATAATTATATTTTATATAATATATATTATATATGTATATGTATATATAATATGTATATGTATATATATGTATATGTATATATAAAATACAACTATATATATAATAGATACAGATGTATAGCATCTTTTTTTTATCCATTCACTCATCAATAGACACAGATTGTTTCCGTATCTTAGCTCTTGTGAATAATGCGGCAAAGAACATGAGAGTGCAGATTTCTCTACAAGATCCAGATTTCATATCCTTTGGATAAATACCCAGAAGTGGGATTGCTGGATCATATTATAGTGATATTTTTAGATTTTTAAGGAACCTCCATACAATTTTACATAAAGACTGTACCCACTTCCATTCATACCAACAGTGCATACCCTCACCAATGCTGCTGTCTTTTGTCCTTTTGGTAATTCACATTCTAACAGGTGTGAGGTGATATCTCCTTGTGGTTGTGATTTGCATTTCCCTGCTGATTAGAGATGTTGTGCACTTTTTCATGTACCTGTTGGCCTTTCTGCTTAAGAATGACATGTCTAACTTGCTCCAGCCATGGCTCGTTTAGCCCTCATGTACACATGGGAGTTCCCCAGGTTACAGAAAGGATGCTTTTCCTAAGAATTTTGAATTTCTTTTGAGCACAGAGTTCACGTTGTTCTCTTATTTTACAGATTTATATTAACTTTATATAAAAATTCTTTGAGACTTGTAGATGATGATCAGATTAAGAATAGACATAAGACCAGAAACAAGCATGAGAGATAATAAATGCTTATAGAATGAGAGAATGAACAAATGAATGAATAAGTGATGAAAGGATGCCTTAAAGAAGAAAGATCCTTGATGAGCCTGTCCATTACACTGCCTGCATTGCTGTCTTCTCAGTATTCCCTGAAGGGCAGCATGAATGGAATTTCCAAACCCACTGACGGTGTAACCAAAGAAAATGGACTTAGATGTTTGGGCTAGTCATAAGGGGAACGTCTTATTCCTGAAAACAGAAAATCCTATAATATTCTTCATGAATATCTGAATTTTCTCTGCTCATCAGATGCAGAACAGTGCACCTTATGACAATAATGCTTAGCCTTACCCAGAGGCAGTAGCCAGACCTCATGACCTTTGGAAGCATTACTAGACCTGCTTGGTTTATTGTAAGAGGCAGGAAGGGCATAGCAAAAGGGGCAGGAGATTCCTGGGTTTGAAATCAACTGGGTTGAGTACACTTGAGTTTTTTAACATCCCTGACAGCAGGTTTCCCCTTCTGTGGGTAGGAAATAAAAATAACACTTACCACACTCTAATGATTAAATATACTCATAAAGTCTCTGCCTGATTAATAGAAACAGTTCAATAATTAGTGGTGGTGGTTATTAATACTGTTTATTAAAACTATAACAATAAGATCTGGCCCCAGGGAGGAGGAGTCAAGATGGCGGAGAAGTAGCGGGCTGAGACTACTTCAGCTAGCAGGAGATCAGCTAGATAGCTTATCTAAAGATTGCAAACACCTGCAAATCCATCGGCAGATCGAAGAGAAGAAGAACAGCAATTCTAGAAACAGAAAAACAACCACTTTCTGAAAGGTAAGACTGGCGGAGAAGTGAATCCAAAGCGACGGGAAGATAGACCCCAGGGGGAGGGGCCGGTTCCCAGCAAGCAGTGGAGCAACGGAGCACAAAATCAGGACTTTTAAAAGTCTGTTCCGCTGAGGGACATCGCTCCAGAGGCTAAACCGGGGCGAAGCCCACGCGGGGTCAGTGTGGCCTCAGGTTCCGCAGGGTCACAGAAGGTGTTGCAGAGCTTGCGGGTATTGGACCAGGGAAGCTGGCTACAGAGACAGAGCTGACAGTGAGCTCACAGCTCGGGGTTACCTTGAACCGGTCGCAGGCTCGGTGAGCTTGGAGCGCGGCCGGAGGTCAGGTAGACGGGAGTTACTGGGCGCTGTTCTCTAAGGGCGCACTGAGGGGTGGGGCCCCAGGCTCTCGGCTCCTCCGGGCCGGAGACCAGGAGGCCACCATTTGTATTCCTGCCCTCGGGAACTCTACGGAAAGCGCTCAGGGAACAAAAGCTCCTGAAAGCAAACCCGAGCGGATTACTCAGCCTGGCCCCTGGTAAGGGCGGTGCAATTCCGCCTGGGGCAAAGACACTTGAGAATCACTACACCAGGCCCCTCCCCCAGAAGATCAACAAAAAATCCAGCCAAGACCAAATTAACCTACCAAGGAGTGCAGTTTCAATACCAAGGAGAGCAGCAGAATTCCAGAGGAGGAGAAAGCAAAGCACGGAACTCATGGCTTTCTCCCTGTGACTTTTTAGTCTTGCAGTAAATTTAATTTTTTTTACTTTTTCATTTTTTTCTCTTCTTCTGCTAAATTTTTTTTAACTTTTACCCTTTTTTAACGTTTTTTAACTAATTTATCTAATATATATATATATTCGTTTTTATACTTTTATTTATTCGTTTTCTTTTTTTAATTCTTTTCTTTTCTTTTTTTTTCTTTTTCTTTCTTTCTTTCTGAACCTCATTTTATCCCCTTTCTCCCCCGTCACAATTTGGGATCTCTTCTGATTTGGTTAAAGCATATTTTCCTTGGGTTGTTGCCACTCTTTTAGTATTTTACTTGCTCCTTCATATACTCTTATCTGGACAAACTGACAAGGCGGAAAAATTCACCACAAAAAAAAGAACAAGAGGCAGTACCGAAGGCTAGGGACCTAATCAATACAGACATTGGTAATATGTCAGATCTAGAGTTCAAAATGACAATTCTCAAGGTTCTAGCCAGGCTTGAAAAAGGCATGGAAGATATTAGAGAAACCCTCTCCAGAGATATAAAAACCCTTTCTGGAGAAATAAAAGAACTAAAATCTAACCAAGTTGAAATCAAAAAAGCTATTAATGAGGTTCAATAAAAAATGGAGGCTCTCACTGCTAGGATAAATGAGGCAGAAGAAAGAATTAGCGATATAGAAGACCAAATGACAGAGAATAAAGAAGCTGAGCAAAAGAGGGACAAACAGCTACTGGACCATGAGGGGAGAATTCGAGAGATAAATGACACCATAAGACAAAACAACATTAGAATAATTGGGATTCCAGAAGAAGAAGAAAGAGAGAGGGGAGCAGAAGGTATACTGGAGAGAATTATTGGGGAGAATTTCCCCAATATGGCAAAGGGAACGAGCATCAAAATTCAGGAGGTTCAGAGAACGCCCCTCAAAATCAATAAGAATAGGTCCACACCCCGTCACCTAATAGTAAAATTTACAAGCCTTAGTGACAAAGAGAAAATCCTGAAAGCAGCCCGGGAAAAGAAGTCTGTAACATACAATGGTAAAAGTATTAGATTGGCAGCTGACTTATCCACAGACCTGGCAGGCCAGAAAGAGCTGGCATGATATTTTCAGAGCACTAAACGAGAAAAACATGCAGCCAAGAATACTATATCCAGCTAGGCTATCACTGAAAATAGAAGGAGAGATTAAAAGCTTCCAGGACAAACAAAAACTGAAAGAATTTGCAAACACCAAACCAGCTCTACAGGAAATACTGAAAGGGGTCCTCTAAGCAAAGAGAGAGCCTACAAGTGGTAGATCAGAAAGGAACAGCGACAATATACAGTAACAGTCACCTTACAGGCAATACAATGACACTAAATTCCTATCTCTCAATAGTTACCCTGAATGTTAATGGGCTAAATGCCCCAATCAAAAGACACAGGGTATCAGAATGGATAAAAAAACAAAACCCATCTATATGTTTCCTCCAAGAAACTCATTTTAGGCCCGAAGACACCTCCAGGTTTAAAGTGAGGGGGTGGGAAAGAATTTACCATGCTAATGGAGATCAGAAGAAAGCAGGAGTGGCAATCCTTATATCAGATCAATTATATTTTAAGCCAAAGACTATAATAAGAGATGAGGAAGGACACTATATCATACTCAAAGGGTCTGTCCAACAAGAAGATCTAACAATTTTAAATATCTATGCCCCCAACGTGGGAGCAGCCAACTATATAAACCAATTAATAACAAAATCAAAGAAACACATCAACAATAATACAATAATAGTAGGGGACTTTAACACTCCCCTCAATGAAATGGACAGATCATCCAAGCAAAAGATCAACAGGGAAATAAAGGCCTTAAATAATACACTGGATGAGATGGACATCACAGATATATTCAGAACATTTCATCCCAAAGCAACAGAATACACATTCTTCTCTAGTGCACATGGAACATTCTCCAGAATAGATCACATCCTCGGTCCTAAATCAGGACTCAACCGGTATCAAAAGATTGGGATCATTCCCTGCATATTTTCAGACCACAATGCTCTGAAGATAGAACTCAACCACAAGAGGAAGTTTGGAAAGAACCCAAATACATGGAGACTAAACAGCATCCTTCTAAAGAATGAATGGGTCAACCAGGAAATTAAAGAAGAATTGAAAAAAATCATGGAAACAAATGATAATGAAAATACAACGGTTCAAAATCTGTGGGACACAACAAAGGCAGTCCTGAGAGGAAAATATATAGCGGTACAAGCTTTTCTCAAGAAACAAGAAAGGTCTCAGGTACACAACCTAACCCTACACCTAAAGGAGCTGGAGAAAGAACAAGAAAGAAACCCTAAGCCCAGCAGGAGAAGAGAAATCATAGAGATCAGAGCAGAAATCAATGAAATAGAAACCAAAAAAACAATAGAACAAATCAACGAAACTAGGAGCTGGTTCTTTGAAAGAATTAATAAAATTGATAAACCCCTGGCCAGACTTATCAAAAAGAAAAGAGAAAGGACCCAAATAAATAAAATCATGAATGAAAGAGGAGAGATCACAACTAACACCAAAGAAATACAAACTATTATAAGAACATACAATGAGCAACTCTACGCCAACAAATTTGACAATCTGGAAGAAATGGATGCATTCCTAGAAACATATAAACCACCAAAATTGAACCAGGAAGAAATAGAAAGCCTGAACAGACCCATAATCAGTAAGGAGATTGAAAAGTCATTAAAAATCTCCAAACAAACAAAAGCACAGGGCCAGAAGGCTTCCCGGGGGAATTCTACCAAACATTTAAAGAAGAACTAATTCCTATTCTCTTGAAACTGTTCCAAAAAATAGAAATGGAAGGAAAACTTCCAAACTCATTTTATGAGGCCAGCATCACCTTGATCCCAAAACCAGACAAGGATCCCATCCAAAAAGAGAGCTATAGACCAATATCCTTGATGAACACAGATGCGAAAAATCTCACCAAAATACTAGCCAATAGGATTCAACAGTACATTAAAAGGATTATTCACCACGACCAAGTGGGATTTATCCCAGGGCTGCAAGGTTGGTTCAACATCCACAAATCAGTCAATGTGATACAACACATCAATAAAAGAAAGAACAGGGGCGCCTGGGTGGATCAGTGGGTTAAGCCGCTGCCTTCGGCTCAGGTCATGATCTCAGAGTCCTGGGATCGAGTCCCGCATCGGGCTCTCTGCTCAGCAGGGAGTCTGCTTCCCCCTCTCTCTCTCTCTGCCTGCCTCTCTGCCTACTTGTGATTTCTCTCTGTCAAATAAATAAATAAAATCTTTAAAAAATAAATAAATAAATAAATAAAAGAAAGAACAAGAACCATATGATACTCTCAATAGATACTGAAAAAGCATTTGACAAAGTACAGCATCCCTTCCTGATCAAAACCCTTCAAAGTGTAGGGATAGAGGGCACATACCTCAATATTATCAAAGCCATCTATGAAAAACCCACTGCAAATATCATT
Source organism: Neogale vison (assembly GCF_020171115.1). Classification (NCBI taxonomy): domain Eukaryota; kingdom Metazoa; phylum Chordata; class Mammalia; order Carnivora; family Mustelidae; genus Neogale; species Neogale vison. The sequence goes on from NC_058098.1 coordinate 41,268,104, forward strand.
CTCAATGGAGAAAAACTGAAAGCTTTTCCACTAAGGTTAGGAACACGGCAGGGATGTCCATTATCACCACTGTTATTCAACATAGTACTAGAAGTCCTAGCCTCAGCAATCAGACAACAAAAGGAAATTAAAGGCATCCAAATCGGCAAAGAAGAAGTCAAATTGTCACTCTTCGCAGATGATATGATACTCTATGTGGAAAACCCAAAAGACTCCACTCCAAAACTGCTAGAACTTGTACAGGAATTCAGTAAAGTGTCAGGATATAAGATCAATGCACAGAAATCAGTTGCATTTCTCTACACCAACAACAAGACAGAAGAAAGAGAAACTAAGGAGTCAAGCCCATTTACAATTGCACCCCAAACCATAAGATACCTAGGAATAAACCTAACCAAAGAGGCACAGAATCTATACTCAGAAAACTATAAAGTACTCATGAAAGAAATTGAGGAAGACACAAAGAAATGGAAAAATGTTCCACGCTCCTGGATTGGAAGAATAAATATTGTGAAAATGTCTATGCTACCTAGAGCAATCTACACATTTAATGCCATTCCTATCAAAGTACCATCCATCTTTTTCAAAGAAATGGAACAAATAATTTTAAAATTTATATGGAACCAGAAAAGACCTCGAATAGCCAAAGGGATATTGAAAAACAAAGCCAAAGTTGGTGGCATCACAATTCCGGACTTCAAGCTCTATTACAAAGCTGTCATCATCAAGACAGCATGGTACTGGCACAAAAACAGACACATAGACCAATGGAACAGAATAGAGAGCCCAGAAATAGACCCTCAACTCTATGGTCAACTAATCTTTGACAAAGCAGGAAAGAATGTCCAATGGAAACAAGACAGCCTCTTCAATAAATGGTGTTGGGAAAATTGGACAGCCACCTGCAGAAAAATGAAATTGGACCATTTCCTTACACCACACACAAAAATAGACTCAAAATGGATTAAGGACCTCAATGTGAGAAAGGAATCCATCAAAATCCTTGAGGAGAACACAGGCAGCAACCTCTTCGACCTCAGCCGCAGCAACATCTTCCTAGGAACATCGCCAAAGGCAAGGGAAGCAAAGGCAAAAATGAACTATTGGTATTTCATCAAGATCAAAAGCTTTTGCACAGCAAAGGAAACAGTTAACAAAACCAAAAGACAACTGACAGAATGGGAGAAGATATTTGCAAATGACATATCAGATAAAGGACTAGTGTCCAAAATCTATAAAGAACTTAGCAAACTCAACACCCAAAGAACAAATAATCCAATCAAGAAATGGGCAGAGGATATGAACAGACGTTTCTGCAAAGAAGACATCCAGATGGCCAACAGACACATGAAAAAGTGCTCCATATCACTCGGCATCAGGGAAATACAAATCAAAACCACAATGAAGTATCACCTCACACCAGTGAGAATGGCTAAAATCAACAAGTCAGGAAATGACAGATGGTGGCGAGGATGCGGAGAAAGGGGAACCCTCCTACACTGTTGGTGGGAATGCAAGCTGGTGCAACCACTCTGGAAAACAGCATGGAGGTTCCTCAAAATGTTGAAAATAGAACTGCCCTATGACCCAGCAATTGCACTACTGGGAATTTACCCTAAAGATACAAACGTAGTGATCCGAAGGGGCACGTGCACCTGAATGTTTATAGCAGCAATGTCTGCCAAACTATGGAAAGAACCCAGATGTCCATCCACAGATGAATGGATCAAGAAGATGTGGTATATATACACAATGGAATACTATGCAGCCATCAAAAGAAATGAAATCTTGCCATTTGCGTCAACATGGATGGAACTAGAGGGTATCATGCTTAGCGAAATAAGTCAAGCGGAGAAAGACAACTATCATATGATCTCCCTGATATGAGGAAGTGGTGATGCAACATGGGGGCTTAAGGGGGTAGAAGAAGAATAAATGAAACAAGATGGGATTGGGAGGGAGACAAACCATAAGTGATTCTTTTTGTTTGTTTGTTTTCATAAGTGACTCTTAATCTCACAAAACAAACTGAGGGTTGCTGGGGGGAGGGGGGTTAGGAGAAGGGAGCTGGGGTTATGGACATTGGGGAGGGTATGTGCTTTGGTGAGTGCTGTGAAGTGTGTAAACCTGGCAATTCACAGACCTGTACCCCTGGGGATAAGAATATATTATATGTTTATAAAAAATAAAAAATTTTAAATTAAAAAAAAAACTATAACAATAAAATGCCATTGTTCATTAGCCTCTTGCCGAGCCTGGGAAAGAAACAGTTGACTGGACTTAGTACATGCAACGTTCTCCCCTCTGTCCTGTAAGAATTGTGCTAGGCCCAATGTTCAGAAAATGGCCATGGCAGATGAGAACTCTTGCTGCCAGGTGAGGAGTCCTGGTTAATTTCTGACCACCAAACTCCTGAGGGCAAGCAGAGGTGACCCAATCTTGGCTCATTCTCCAGTTCCTCTCACTGCCCTTTCAGCTTCCCCAAGTTTACCTTTGAGAGTCTAAATTCAGTCTCAGGTGGCTAATCTTGATATCTCTTCTCCAACTCTGGAAGTGAAAAAGAACAGAGGCCAGCTTTCTAGGCTGGAAATAAAAAATCAAACTGAACTCATTACTGCCTCCTAATAGCCTCTGTGTAACAGCCAAGCCACCTCTAGTTAAGTCTAAAATGATGATCTCCTATGAGTACTTCTTTATTGATTACACCCAGCTCAGTACTAATCAATCATTCTATCTAGGACTTCTGCTGCAGTCTGGAGCTGATGAGCAAGGCTTCATAATGCTTCACAGATGTGTATGAATGCTCAGATTGTAGATGGGAAGCTTACTAAGTCCTGGCAGAGGTTTTGATATATTCCTCTGTATCCCAGTGAGGTCCAGTTGCTAAGTCAGCAAAATTCTGGTCTACAGACACAAAGATTTCTTGTATTCCTGTACCCAAGGAGGAAAAGACCCTAATTAGTCCCTTCTCAAGTTTCACTAAAACTCTCAGTCTCTGGGAAGTTGTTGTATACATTATCAATAGCTATGTAATAAGCCACGGAAACTTAACTCATGATTCTGTGGGTTCCCATTTGGGCTGGGCTCAGCTGGATGGCTCTTCTGCTGGTCTCAGCTGAGCTCATTCATGAATATGAAGTCACAGGCAGGTCATCTGTGAGTTGGTTGATTGAGGATGACCTCTGCTGAGATAGCTCATCTCTTCACATGTCTCATCCTCCAGCAGAGCTGGCCTCAACTTGCTGACATAGCAGTTCAAGAAGGCTCCAAGAGCCACAAAAGAATGCACAAAGCACTCTCCAAGTCTTGGTTTATATCGTGTTTTCTTCTGTTCCATTAACTAAAGCAAGTCACATGGCCAAACCCAGAGTCACTGTGGGAGGATATTACCCATAGACATGCATACAAAGTAATGTGAATTACTCAACCACAAACTGAAGTTGATGATCTTGAGTCTCTAGCATAGTTTAAATCTACCCATGCTTCCTTCTTTCAGCTGATTTTTGTGGGAGGTAGACTTGAGTTCCTACTTACCTTTCATTACCAAAATACCACCTCTTGATTGTCTACTACATAGTAAGCAAGCGTGATTGGAATCATTTATCATGTGTTATATGATACATACAGTAATCCTATAGGATAGCTATTATTGTCTCCACTTCACAGATGAGAGAAATAAAGCTTAGACAGTGAAGTGACTCTATTCCACTAATGGCAGAACCAAGATTTGAACCCAATTTCATCCGAGACCAAATTTCAGACTCTTAACAATGTATTATATAACCACACCTTCCTATAAGCCACCAAATGTTTTTAAAAATGATTTAGTAGATTCCTTTTCAATTATGAAGTATCAGATACTTTGTTAAAGTATGGTAATTACTATGCATACATTGCCACGGGCAGATGTGTCTGCTTCCAGAAGGTTCTTTCTCAAGGGTGAGGGAAGCTCAACAGTGAAGACAATAAAAAGTCCTAGCTTGGGGAGCCTTGGTGGCTCAGTGAGTTAAAGACTCTGCCTTAGGCTCAGGTCATGATCTCAGGGTCCTGGGATTGAGCCCCACATCGGGCTCTCTGCTCAGCAGGGAGCCCCCTTCCTCCTTTCTCTCTGCCTGCTTCTCTGCCTACTTGTGATCTCTGTCTGTCAAATAAATAAATAAAATCTTTAAAAAAAAAAAAAAAAAGGCCTACCTCTGCCCTCAGGCCTCTTCTGAAATAAGGCAGGTGAGTGCCTGGGAGCTATGAAGGCCAGAGCAGCTGGGAGTCCTTATGGCACTCAGGGCTGCTATGAGCCTGCCTGAGGGTATGACAGGGCAGTCTGAAAACAGAAAAGAGAAAAGAGTCATTTTCTCACTTGCCAAGATGTCAAAGCTAGTCTCTTGAAGTCTCCCTACTTCACAGAGGGCTTTTGAAAATTGCCATGATTGGCAAAAAGCTTGGAAGTTAAAGGAGCCCTGGGACCATGTAGACTCTGGGATGAGAACCCGTGAAGGCAGTGGCTAGCAGAATCACAAGCCATTGATTCCGATGAAAAGTTTTAGAAAACCAGACTAGGGGCACCTGGGTGGCTCAGTGGTGAAGCCTCTGCCTTCGGCTCAGGTCATGATCTCAGGGTCCTAGGATCGAGCCCCGCATGGGGCTCTCTGCTCAGCAGGGAGCCTGCTTCCCCCCTCTCTCTCCTCCTGCCTCTCTGCCTACTTGTGATCTCTCTGTCTCTCTCTCTCTCTCTCTCTCTGTCAAATAAATAAATAAAATATTTTAAAAAAAAAGAAAGAAAGAAAGAAAGAAAACCAGACTAGCTTGACTTTTGGAAAAGGAGTAGGGACTGGAAGCTAAATACATTTGCTGCCCTAATTCACTGCACTGACAAGGAGACTTTGATTAGCACATTGCAGCATATAAGGGGTTTGACTTACAGCATCTTATTATACTTTTATTACGTCCCCGGAAGGAAGGTCAGGAAGGGACAACCACCTGTTTTTGCACATGCGGGCACTAACCTCAATAAGCTCAGTGGGTAACTTGCCCAAGATAACTCAGTGATCAGGTGGCTTGGATAAGAACTACAGTTAGGGCTTTCAGCATCATGTTTTATTTTCTTTAAATGTTCTCTTGTGGTTGGTGTTCCTTAGATGGACTTGATTCTTGAATAATGGGAGGAAAGGTGTGTTTCTGTAAATCAAAGTATGGCATCATCTGCCTCCTAGTTCTTGCAGCCACAAATAAGACCCCCCCAAAAACATTTCCTGCTGTGGCTTATGAGGCCAACATAGGATATAGGAGAACAGATATAGTAGCAGCTACTTACTTCTATTTTTAAGTAGTTTGAATAATACATTTGGATATCTCTCAAAGAACAAATCACTGAGCAGAATGACCTGAAGAAGAGATTCAGTTAGAAGTGTTTAGGATCTCACAGACTTTTTTCCAAGTCTCTAAAGTCCTGGCTTGAAAACTTCCAGTTGTCTTCATGTGCACAGAAGCCAACCATCACGTTCAAGCATGGCCCATCTGTCACCATGTATCATGCAGTTTTGTTCATTTTCCCTATAGCCTCAGCTTTGACCAAATGACCCTCCACAGGTCTCCCCAATTCCCCTTTATATGATATGGACTTCCATTTAGAATTCCCTATATCCCCCTATCAGGAAAATCCTGTCCACTCGCATAATACAGCACAGAACAAAACCTCCTTCTGGTCTACACCACTCAGTGGCAACTTTATTGGTCTCATGGTTCAGGTCAAACACCCAGAATCACCCTTCATTTTTTTTTTTTTTCTCTCTCTCTCATTCCCTATAGTCAGTCCATCTGCAAACCCTGTTAGCTTTACTGGGTGGATCAGCCTTTTCCCATCACACTGTGGATGGTCTGAGCACAAAAGCTCCTCAGTGTTCATTATTTGACGTGGTCACCTACTATACTTTGGGTGTCTATTTTCACTATATCGGGTACTTCTGGAGGACAGGAACCATGATCTATCTATCTTTGTATAATAATGCTATCACCTCATATGTGAATGGTAACACAGTTCACAAGCATTTTTATTATCACATATTGCCCCCCACCATTTCACAGGTGAAGAAAGAACTCAGAGAAGTTCCCTGTCATAGCCAAAGGCAGTGATCTCCCTGGTGGTAGATCTGGACCTCTGGGTTCTGAGTGTATTGCCTTGTACCCAACAGACCCTCATTAAACAGCCACAGAAAATGTGTCTTTATCCTTTCCAAACAAGAGTACAGGAAGGTGAAAGGGTCCATAATATAAGCAGACTTGAACCCTGCATCTCTGCAGGTGCACATTTCCATAGTGTGGACTAGGGAAATTGACTAACTTAATAAGCATAGTGACCCATCAAGATACTATCCAGGCTTTCATTGGCATCTTTATAGATGCCTCAAAAAGAACTAAAGAATTTTTTTCACCCCCCAGGGATATTCATAATAGCTCCAAACTGAAAACAATCCAAATTTCCAAGAATAGGAGAACAGCTAAATTATAGTAGATTCCCCCAGTGGAAGCAATAATACAATAGAAAGCAACAATAATATAAAGGAATTATTGCTAGACACAGCCACAAGGATGAACCACACATTCCTGGTGTTGAGTAAAAAAAGAAGAAGAAGAAGAAGTAGGAGGAGGAGGAGGAGGAGGAGGGGGAATTTATCCATATGTAGTGTTTGATTCCATTTACCTAAAATCCAGGAACACTTGAAAAAACAAATATATTGTAACAGATGTTGGAATAGTAGTTTCCTCTGGGTGGGTAGGGATGGTTATTATTGATTACAAAAGGGTGCGGGGGAACATTCTGAAGTGCTGGGAATATTCTCTATCAAGACAGAATAGGGTACAGCCATGAGTCAAATCTGGCCCACTGTCTGATTTTTGTAAATAAAGTTTTCTTGGAACATAGCCACACCCATTTATCTACATATGGCCACAGTTGCTTTTGGACCACAATGGCAGAGTTGAGTGTTGCCATGAAGATGGTATGAGATGCAAAGTCTAGATTATTTACCATCGGGCCCTCTACAGAAAAAGCATGCTGATTTCTATTCTGTACCATGATCTAAGTAATGGTTCCATGCACATTTATCTATGAAACATTTCATCGCTTTATGTATTTTATTGCACTAAGCATTAAGGAAGCATTAAATTATATATTTAAAAATACAGAAATACATCCTAGAGCTAGTCATTCATAAAGGTCATGTCCTGTGTCACACTAGTGGACAGAAACAGATACAGCCACCTTGTGACTGAGAACCATATCTTGAGCTAACAGGAAGGGAGAAGTCATGCCCTTTTCCAAATGGGCTCATTCACACATGGTTCTGCAACCTTGCTTCCGTCACAGAGACTCTTGTGAGTCCTTATTCTCCTATATCTTCAATGTGTGACCTTAAATGAGTAACTTCCCATCTCCATTCCTCACTGTCTTCATCTACAAAATGGATGTAATAATAACACCTACCTAGTGGTTCATTAAAAGAATTAAATGGTATTAATGTAAGTTAAGTGCTAAGCACAGCACCTGGAAAAAGCCTCAGTAACTATTAGAGAATATCACAAAAGCCATCGATGTCCTCACCAGGAAAATAAGGCAGTCACATGCACAGACTTTGAAACAAAATAATAGGGGAGTCAGGCCTGTCCCTTAAGCCCATAGTGGGAACTTGTTCTTGCTGTTATAGCATTACATGGGCATGGCAGGCCCTGTGCTGGCTCCAAAGCCCCAAGAATGCTCAGGGCTGGTGCACAACTACCCCCGTCACAGGCAACAATCAACAGCCCTGAGGGGACCCCTGCCAACTTGCTGGCAAACAGACAGCTAAGTGTACCAGCTTCAGCACGAACTTGCCAGGTGACAGGATCCAGGGGGTACTTCAGGGAAAGCACTGAATGGCACCTGCTGTGGGATGGAGCCAGTCCTCTGCCTGGAGCCGTGCCTTTGGGTGTGGAGATGCAGACATTAGAGCCCGAAGCGGCAACATCGAGATGAAAGCAGTGGGGATAATGGTTCCCCAAATCCATTCATCTCTACCACCTTTGGGGACTGTTTGTCATTTGCTGGAGTACAGCTGGCCTCCCCAGAGGTACACTGTTTCAGAGAACAAGGGGCAGTCATGTGCTAGACAGCTGGAGAGGCCCAATCTCCACCAGACAGGTGTAGTGATCTATTCCTTGGTGAGGGTGCACAGACTCTCCATGCCCCGCTTGGGGAAGGTGTGAGCAGGTGCGCACGCTGCCGGGAGACAGACATCTGATGTTCCTTGGCACTGCGGGGAATCACATGGGGATGAGACCACTTGCAGCCAAGCCTTGATGGCATCTGGCTGAGACCTTGCAAGACGAGCCATGGAAGGGCCAAGAATCAGACACATTGCTGCCCAAGTGCAGGGGGAGGGCAGACAAGGCTTTGTGATTCTTCTGTAAAGGACAAGACACACTCTTTTCTTGCTGTTTTCCCAGCAGGAAGACAACCTAGATTCCTTACTGTTTTCCAATACCTTCCTCAGAGCTGAGCAGCAGGAATCTCACATCTTGCGATCTCAGAAGGTTTTTATTTTGATTCTTTTTTCTCTAAGTAAAGATCTCCTTCTGTCACTGCCTAGTGATGGACCTGTTTTCAAATTCACTCATATTGGTGGCAGAATTCATTTTTGTGCAGCCATAAAGCGAAACTGTGGGCCGAAAGCCACCCTCAGCTTCCAGAAGCCTCTTGCAGTACCTTGCCATGTGACCCTTTCTATGGGTCATGTCACACCACGTGGAAGCTTGCTTCTTCAAAATCAGCAAAGGAGAAAGAGAGCAAGTCTAGTGGCAAGAGAGTTTTATATAATGTAACACCATGGCAGTGACATCCTATCACTTTGCCATATACTATTGATTAGAAAAAGGTCATTGGTTCCACCCACATTCAAAGTGAGTTTATACAAAGGCATGAATACTGGGGGTTGGGGGTTGGGGGGTGGAAATAAGGGAACCACCTTAAAATATGTTCATCACAGAGAACAAAAAAGAAATCTCAACTTTGGGAGCTATGGAGATCAAGAAGTGATTAGATATTCAGTTCTTAAGACCTAGAAGAAAAAAAGATCAACGCATACTGGTATTACTGAACTGCCCCTTCAAGTATAGGGTTAAAAAAAAGAAATATCTTTGTATGTGCAAAGCTTTTAGAGTTTATATTGCAATCTTATGCATCATTTAACATTTACATATATCCTATATTGGAGCTTCATTTAACAGAAGAAAAAGCTGAGATTCTGGTAGGTTACAAAACTCTCCCAACTAATCTCTATCAAACTCCTAGCTGGATTTTTGCAAAAATTAACAAACTCATCCTAAAATTCTTATGGAAATGTTAAAAAATCCAGAATAATTAAAACTAACTTGAAAAAGAGCAAAGTTGAAGAATTCACACTTTCCCAATTTCAAATCATACTATTAAGTTACAGTAATCAAGACTGTGTGGTACTAGCATAGGTAGACATACAGACCAATGGAATAGAAGTGAGATTCCAAAAATAATTTGTTATATTTATAGTTGACTGATTTTCATCAAGGATGCCAAGGTAATTTAATGAAGAAAGACCAGTCATTTCAACAAGTAATATTGAGAAAATTGGATATTCACATGCTAAAGAATAAATTTGGATCCCTACCTCATATTACAAAAAAATTATTTAAAAAAAACTCAAAAAATAAGTCAAAAAACTAAATGGGTCCAAGAGCAAAAACTCTTGAAAGAAACCTTAAGCATAGATCTCATGACCTTGGATTAGGCAATAGTGTGGATGACACCAAAAGCACAGACCACAAAGGGAACAACAGATAAACTGAGCTTCATCGAAATTAAAATGTTTGTCCGTCCAAGGACATTATCAAAAAAGTGAAAAGACAACCCACAGAATGGGAGAATATATTTACAAATGATCTATCTGAGAAAGAACTTGTATTGATAATATATAAAGTACTCTTCCAACTCAATAATAAAAAAAAATTTTTTTAAGGGATAAGGGATTTGAATAGGCATATGTATAAATGGCCAATAAGCACATGAGATGATTCTCAACATGACTAGTCACTGGGGACACAAAAATAAATACCACAATGAGATACAACTTTGTACCCACTATTATTGCTATCATGGAAAAGACAGGTAACAAGTGTTGGAAAGAATGTAAAGAAACTGGAACATTCACACACTACTGGTGGGAAGGCAAAATGATACATCTGCTATGAAAGACTGTCTGGCAGTTCCTCAAATGGTTAAAGAGGGAGCTACCATACAACCTAACAATTCCACTTCTAGCTATATACCCAAGAGTACTGAAAACATACACCCACAAAAAATCACAAACATTTGTAGAAAGCAGCATTATTCATAATAGGCAAAAAGTGGAAACAACCTAAATGTCTATCAGTTGATGAATGGATAAACAAAACTTGGGATATTCAGACAATAGCATATCATTGAGCCATTTGAATGAATAAAGTGCTGAGACATTCTACAACCTGAATGAAACTTGAAAACATTATGCAAAGTGAAGCAAGTCTGACACAAAAGGCTACATATCATATGATTCCATTTACACGAAATACCCAAGATAGGCAAATCCATAGAGACATAAAATAGATAAGTGGTTTCCAGGGGCTAGAAGAAAAGAAGGATGGGAAGTGACTGTTCATGGATACAGGGTCTTTCAAATGATGAAAATGTACTGGAATTAGGTAGTCATGAAGGTCGCACAACTTCAATATTGTACTGAAAACCACTCCACTGAGCACATTTAAATGGATAAATTTTATGGTATATAAATTACAGCTCAATTTAAAAAATGATTCATGAACCAATAAATGAGAAAGAACCTTGAAACATGAGAAAAACATGGTCACACAAATAAATCATTGTGCTTATTCCTAGCATTAGGATCATTTTTGAGATATCTAATTAAATATTTGTCTGAATAGACCATGAGCATTCAAAATGCTATCTACAGAGGCTTAGAGCATCATAAACAATATGTCTGACTGGAATGGGAGGGCAGGCAGCTCTAATTTTAAAAAGCTACTCATGAAGTACATACATTTCTGGCTGTAGTATAAAATGGTACACTTTTTGGTGACTTCTTATAAAATTAAACAATATATAGCTATCCTATGGTTCATTGAAGAGCAATGAAGGAATGTGTCCACAAAAAGACTTGTACAAGAATATTCTTAAAAGCCTTAGGACAAATAACTCCACACTGGAAGTGGTCCAAATGTCTATCAACAGGGGAACAGATAAAGAAATTGTGGTATTCATGCAGTGGAATATCATTCAGCAATAAAAAAAAAAAAAAAGAATGAACTACTCACAACAATAAAAGCGAATTTCATCAACATTATGTTGAGCAAAAGAAACCAGGCCCAAGATAACACACACTGTATGGGAACCAGCTGTTATTGCAAAAGAAGCCAAAAAGTGGTCATCTTCAGGGAGAAGAGAATTGACTGGAAATAAGTATAAGGTAGCCTTCTGGAATGACAAAAAGTTCCTTATCTTATTTTGACTAGTGTTAATGCAATTGTATAGACTAACTCAAACCCATCAACTGAACTCTTATTATCTGATATATTTTATTGTATATCATTTAGATCTCAAAAACAAAAATGCTACATGATTATAAAATCTTTTTAAAAATCTCATAAATCTGATGGGCAACCACATTTAGGAAACACTGGTTTCATCTAAGTACTCTTTTCCCCCAAGTTTCAGAAACAGCATGTATAGCAATTTCTAAAACACCAACATTTTTTTGTACTTGCAAGGCTCCAGTAGAATTGGACATAGAAGCCTAAGCCATTTGCAAGAATTAACTGGTACCATAATTTATTTTATAATTAAAAATCCAGCTTTCTTCCAAGCCTTTAATTTCAATCATCTGTCTCTGCAGACCAGAGCCTGGCTAAATTTTGTACCTATGCTATTTCTCTAAAATTCCTAGCATGGACAGAGCCTATAATTCCAAGGCATGATTAATACTGTAGGGAGCACACCATCATGATCTCTGTTAGGACTATGGTAGGTGCACTTAGAATGGTACATGAGGTTTATGGTTACAAGCTTGGCAGAAGAGAACATCAAAGTGTCTCAGATAAAGGGGCCGGTCACATTTACTTTATGGAGAAATTGGTGGTACTGTCTGTGTTCAGACAATTCCAGCTCTTTATCACTGAGCCCTGCATGGAAAGGCATGAGATGCCTTTGTCAACAGAGGCTCACAGGCAACCTCCCACACCTCAGAGCTTCCTTGGAAAAAGAAGGGAAAAGAAGAAGCCCTGCTCATGAAACATATCTCAGAGAGCGGGAGAACTCTTACACCTGGAGCATTTAAAACCAAGAGAATTTAAGTCCAGTGTTATCTGACTCTGGAGCTCAAGGTGACAACTCTGACCTAGAACACTGAACAACTGGAAAGCAGAACCCCTAAGTTTAAGGAAGAAGATTCAACACTCCCATGAAATGTCAGGTGTTGACACTTACTAACCCCACAAGGAACCAGACACCTCTGCTCATTGTCCCGCCTCCCCCCACACTGGCCCCGATCATGTAAAAAAAAGAAGTGAAAACAGGATTCTAGTATGAGCCCCTTTGGAGTGGGGGGGAAGACCAGCACATATGGTGGTCTCAGTCAGTACAATATGTGACTCTTGACCCCAGGTCATGGGTTCAACCCCTATGTTGGGTGTGGAGGCTACTTAAAAAAATAAATAAAGGTCTGAGCCCTTGGTATGGCAATGTAGCAACTTCTGAGTGATGTAAATGAATGAAGTTTGGAAGGATGGTGGTCAAGTCATTGCATTTTCTAACAAAAATATTAACGACTTTGCATACTACATGACATGGACTCTTCCAAGAGCTATAAATGTAGTAAATCACTCCTTTCCTTAAAATAACCTTGTGAGTTCAGTACTAATACCATCAGTGTTCTGTAATTTAAGAAACTGAGGCCCAGGACAGAAATTGATGATTACTGATGTCAGGCAGCTAGCATGTGTGCCAGCTGTGTTCTGAAAGGTATTGGTCTGGCAAATTTGATGGGGATTTGAACTCTCCTGGGGACCATTTAAAAATTTGGATGCCCATGGACCTGCCCTCAGAGGTTCTGATTTACCTGGTCTAGGATGCTGCCTGGATATCCCAATTTTTTAAATCTCCCCAGATGGTTCTAATGAGCAACCAGAGTCAAGAACCATGGGTCTGGACCCCTCACATTTTCTGGCTGTGATCTACTGCCTTCTCTGAATCAAGGACTCAAATTCTTCTAAAGAAGGTCTTTCTAACCTAAGCTAGAAATGTATCCAAAATTTGGTATTTGGGCATGTGCAATTTTCTTAGCAAGATGATTTCATCAGACTCTTCTGTAATAACCTTGACTCAAAAAATGTCAAGAACTATTCCAAGGGGTAATAAAAATCATAAGATATTAGAGAAAATGTGTCCATGAATACTTAATTTTTTTTTTTTTTAATTCAGAGAAGCCAGAAAGTCTCCTAGTTGTTTTTAGGAGTGAATGACAGTAGAAGAACAAAGATGTCCTTTTCCCCTCAGAAGGATGTAATCAGGGTAGCTCTGTGGTCTAGAAAAAGGGATAAAATGAGAATTTAGTGTGCTTCAGGGAGAAGCAGCAGCAAGGGAATGGGGTCAAGAGGCTATATGTATGATGTATGATGTATATGTATGAAGCTAAGTGTATGATGGGCTGAAAAGCACTCTGTCTGCTGACTTCCTCGGAGTCCTGGTTATATTTAGGGCTGGGAAGCTCAGCACTTTAAAATAAAGAAAGAACATGCCTGGCATAGCTTGTTCTGATATGGTAGGTCCCCCTCCACCACCATCATTCCAGGATCTCCTACAGCATGGGCTGGCACTGTCTACCAGGCTGAGAAATTTTCAAAAGGAAAGTGATACTGACCTGGTGTAACAGGATGTTATCAAAGAATACTGGCAGACATCATACAGAGACCACCTCAGGTCTTTTGGAGGGTTCTTTGAAAAAATACTTTTCCCTGATGGTGTATCCAACCGACAATGGCCATTTTGTTAACTAGCAATCAATTAACCTCTTACCCAAGGAGAGAGAAACAAGGAGGACTGTGAAGTTTCCCGGAAATTTTCAAATGGGCAAGAGCACAAGGATCAAGAGCTTACTCTGCAGAGTAAGATAACCCTCAAATCCAATGTCCTATCTGCTAGTGACAAATGACATCACTTTGAAAGAAATGTTAAACTGTCCAAGCCCACATCTGGGAAATGGGGACAATAATGTTATTGACCTCCTCAGGTTGTTAGGAACAGTAATGAAATATGCATCTAGAGTCTTGACTAGTGTCCAACACAGAGCAAGCCCTCAGAAAATGATAACTCTTGTCATTGAGAGGTGTTTGATGTGGTGCACAGCTGGTACTTAGTAATATTTCTTTCTTTCACTTTTTTTCTTTCTTCCTTTCCCCTTCTGTGGTACATTAAAATTGCCACCAGGTCTTTGCAGCTGTTCCCATTAAATGATGAAGTCAGTTCTCCCTCAACTTGACTCTGGGCGCTGGCCTTTTCTTTTGCTTTAATGTCATGCTACTTCTGAGTTTTTGCCTCAAGCGATCTTTCAGTGTCTGCTCTTGCTCTTTTGGAAAGCTGCTGCCATGTGGAGAAGACTGAGCTGGCCTGGCAGACATGTGAGGGAGGTCATCTTAGAACTGCCAACCTCCAGATGACTGCAGCCACAGAGTGACCTCAAGTAAGACCAGCAGAAGAACCTCCTGGATGTGCTTAACACAGATGGCTGACCCACAAGATTATGAACAAGTACAATAATTATTCTTGTAGGCTACTATACAGTAATTGATAACTAATACATCTTCCTCCTTTTGGTTCAATACCTGTGATTCAATACAGATGATTCCAGCTCATTAGAAAAGAGTTGAGAGCTAAGGGTTAGAGGACAATGGGAGATGTCAGAATTTTCTAGTGGGAAAGATTCAAATGCTTCCTGGCAGTTACAGGAGGCCTGTTTCCACTGGAGCAATGGATAGATGTGTTTGTTCCATTGCTTTAAGCTTAGTAACTTCCATCAGTAACTCTGCAATTGCTCATTACCCCAGTTAAAAAGCAAAATGTAGAATTGAATGGAAAGTGATCAATTTAATTGCACTGTATAGACATAACCTATAGATAACAACAGCTTAAAGAGAAAATGCCAAATTATCACTTAGCTCCACAGAAATTGTGTAGCGGGCAATTTTTATGTTCATCGATTAAAAACTCAAGCCTAGGTAAGCCTATATCAGTCAATTACCTGATCATGAATAGTGTAAACAGTCTCATTTATCAAAAACATTGCATCAGACACTACCTAAATGCTTCATGTATGATTAGTTCTCCCAATTAACCATAAGATGGAGGTACTCTTTTGTCCATTATACAGATTAGAAAACTAAGATATGCTTCATTTAGCCTACTTCCCAAGCTCTCATGACTAATCAGTGGCTTAAGAAAATGCAAACTATCAGCTTCTTTAATTAGAGTTCTAGATTACCTCTAAATGCTTTGACTTAAAGGTCCAGAATTAAAGCTTTCAGGTTATTGGCAGTTAAAAACAAACATGTTAGGACCATATCCTCCATTGATGGGGTTGGAAATATAGTCAAGAGAAACCCTGCTACCTCTATCTTTCTGTCTAGAGATACCACTATACAAATTTCACTATAAAATGAATTGTTCAGGGGTGGGAGGAGCAAGGTGGGAGAGGAATAGGAGACTGAAATCACATCAGGTCCCAGGAGTTCAGCTAGACAGTTATCAAACCATTCCAAACACCTACAACCTCCATAGGAGAGAGAAGAGAAGAGCAGCAATTCTAGGAACAGAAAATCGACCAATTTCTGGAAGGTAGGATGTGCGGAGAAGTGAATCTGAGGCAACATTTGCGAAGATAGACCACAGGGGGAGGGGCTGGCTTTTGGCAAGCAGTGGAGCAGTGGAGCACAAAATCAAAACTTTTAGAAGTCTGCTCCGCTGAGGGATATTGCTCCAGAGGCTAAGTTGGGGGTGGAGCCCTCACAGGGACAATGTGGTCTCAGGTCCCTCAAGGTCACAGAAGGACTAGGGATGTCTGAGTGCAGCAGAGCTCCCAGGTATCAGAGTGGGGAAGCCGGCTGTAGAGATGGAGCTGAGCAGTGAGCGCTCAGCTCGGGGTTACCTTAACCTGTGATCTGAGGCACACTCAGGCCACTGCTCTTCAAGCAAGAACCCCACAAGTGGTAGATCTGGGGAGACCCCCCTCCTTCCTCTTCTAGGAGGAGAGGTGTGAAAGTGCACGGCAGGAATCTACTGGGTTTGGAGACTCCAAATGGAACCATATGCCAGAGAGAGAAATGTTGGGTCACAGGCCGGGTGAGGATGGAGCGCAGCCAGAGACCAGGGAAATGGGAGGGACTAACAGCTTTTCTCTGAAGGTGCACTGAGGACTGGGGCCCTAAGCCCTCGGCTACAATGGGGTCAGAGATTGGGAGGCTGTCATCTTCATTCCCATCCTCCAAAGCTGTATGGAAAGCATTCAGGGAACAAAAGCTCCAAAAGCGAACCCAAGCAGATTGCTTAGCCTGTCCCCTGGCAAGGGCGGTGCAATTCTGTCTCAGGCAAAGACATTTGAGAATCAGGGCAACAGGCCCCTCCCTCAGAAGATCAGCAAGAACATCCAGCCAAGACCAAGTTCACCGATCAATGAGATCTGCAAAACTTCAGAACTACAGGAATACACCACATGGAATTCCTTAGTCTTTAAAAGTTAAATTTTTTAAAATTTATTTTTTCTTATTTTATTTTTTAATTTTTCTTCTTCCCATTTCAACATTTTTAAACTATTTTATCAATACCTTTTTAAAAATTGTTTTTAATTGTATTGTTACAGTCATATTCTTTTTTTTTTTTTTAAACTTTTTTTTTTTTTTAAAGATTTTATTTATTTATTTGAGAGAGACAGTGAGAGAGAGCATGAGCGAGGAGAAGGTCAGAGAGCGAAGCAGACTCCCCATGGAGCTGGGAGCCTGATGTGGGACTCGATCCCGGGACTCCAGGATCACGCCCTGGGCCGAAGGCAGTCGTCCAACCAACTGCGCCACCCAGGCGTCCCTGTTACAGTCATATTCTATCCCTTCATTGTATTTAACCTCACTTTTTGTATACATATAGGGATTTTTTTTCTTTAAATTTTGGGATATAATTTCTTCTAATAGATCAAAATATACCCTAAATCAAGCACATGGCTTTGTTCTAGTTTCCAGCCTGATTACTTTCTTTCCTCTTTTATTTTTTCAACCAACTTCTTATCTTATTAATTCTTTTTTTAGAATCTTTATGAATTTTCATCTCTATAGTCATATTCCATCCTTTCATTGTGTTTACCCTTATTTTTGTATACATAGAAGTTTTTCTTTCTTTAAAATTTTGGGAGGCAGTTTATCCTAACAGACCAAAATACACCCAAAATCAAGTGTATGGCTCTGTTCTATTCACCAGTCTAATATACATATATTTTTTTTTCCCTTTTTCTCTCCTTTCTTCTCCCCCCAGTTTTGGGTCTCTTCTGATTTGATTAGTGTATGTTTTTCTGGGGTTGTTGCTACACTTTAAGCATTTTATTCTCTCATTCATCTATTCTTATCTGGGTAAAATGACAAGGCAGAAAAACTCACCACAAAAAAAAAAAAAAAAGAACAGAAGGCAGTACCAATGACTAGGGATCTAATCAATATGAACATTAATAATAGGTCAGAACTAGAGTTCAGAATGACGATTATCAAGGTGCTGGCTGGGCTCAAAAAAAAACAAACAAACATGGAAGATATTAGAAAATCCCTTTCTGGAGAAATAAAATCCCTTTCTGGAGAAATAAAAGAACTAATATCTAATCAAGTTGAAATCAAAAAAGCTATTAATGAGGTACAATAAAAAAAAGGAGGCTCTTACTGCTAGGATAAATGAGGCAGAAGAGAGAATTAGTGATATAGAAGACCAAATGATGGAGAATAAAGAAGCTGAAAAAAAGAGAACCAAACAAGTACTGGGCCACAAGAAGAGAATTAGATAACTGATACCATAAGACAAAACAATATTAGAATAATTGGGATCCCAGAAGAAGAAGAAGAGAGAGTGGGGCAGAAGGTATATTGGAGCAAATTATAGTAGAGAATTTCCCTAACTTGGAGAAGGGAACAAGAATCGAAATCCAGGAGGCACCATGAACCCTCCTCAAAATCAATAAAAATAGGTCTACACCCTGGCATCTAATAGTAAAACTTACAAGTCTCCGTGACAAAGAGAAAATCCTGAAAGCAGCCTGGGACAAGAGGTCTATAATATTCAACAGTAGAAATATTAGATTGGCAGCAGACCTATTCACAGAGACTTGGCAGGCCAGAAAGGACTGGCATGGTATATTCAGAGCATTAAATGAGAAAAATAGGCATCCAAGAATATTATGTCCAGCTAGGCTGTCATGGAAAATAGGAGAGATAAAAATCTTCCAGGACAAACAAAAATTTAAAGAATTTGTAAACACCAAACCAGTCTTAGAGGAAATATTGAAAAACATCCTCTTAGCAAAGAGAAAGCCTAAAAGTAACAGACCAGAAAGGAACAGATACAATATAGAGTAACAGTCACCTTACAGGCAATACAATGGCACTAAATTCTTATCTTTCAATAGTTACCAGAATGTAAATGTGCTAAATCCCTCAATAAAATGACACAGAGTTTCAGAATAGATTAAAAAAAAAAAAAAGACCCATTGATATACTATCTATAAGAGACTCATTTTAAACCAAAAGACACCTCCAGATTTAAAACGAGGGTTTGGAAAACAATTTACCATGCTAATGGACATCAAAAGAAAGATGGCAATCTTCATATCTGATAAATTGGATTTTAAGCCAAAGACTATAAGAGATGAGGAAGGACACTATATCATACTTAAAGGGTTTGTCCAAACAGAAGATCTAACAATTTTAAATATCTATGCCCCTAACATGAGCAGCCAATTATATAAGCCAATTAATAACAAAATCAAAGAAACAGATCAACAATAATATAATAATAGTAGGGGACTTTAACATCCCCTTCACTGAAATGGACAGATTATCCAAGCAAAAGATCAACAAGGAAATAAAGGCTTTAAATGACACACTGGACCAGATGGACATCACAGATATATTCAGAACATTCCATCCCAAAGCAACAGAATACACATTCTTCTCTAGTGCACATAGAATATTCTCCAGAATAGATCACATCCTGGGTCACAAATCAGTTCTCCACTGGTACCAAAAGACTGGGATCATTCTCTTCATATTTTCAGACTACAATGCTCTGAAACTAGAACTCAATCACAAGAGGAAAGTTGGAAAGAGCTCAAATACATGGAGGCTAAAGAGCATCCTTCTAAAGAATAAATGGGTCAACCAGGAAATTAAAGAAAAATTTTTAAAAATTCATGGAAACAAATGAAAATGAAAACATAACTGTTCAAGATCTTTGGCACATGGCAAAGGCAGTCCTGAGAGGAAAATATATAGCAATGCAAGCCTTTCCCAAGAAACAAGGAAGGTCTCAAGTACACAGCATAACCCTAAACATAAAGGAGCTGGAGAAAGGACAGTAAAGAAAGCCTAAACCCAGCAGGAGAAGAAAAATAATAATGATCAGAGTAGAAATCAATGAAATAGAAACCAAAAGAACAGTAGAACAAATCAACAAAACTAGGAGCTGGCTCTTTGAAAGAATTAATAGGATTGATAAACCCCTAGCCAGACATATCAAAAAGAAAAGAGAAAGGATCCAAATCAATAAAATCATGAATGAAAGAGAAGAGATCACAACCAACTCCAAAGAAATGCAAACAATTATAAGAACACACTGAGTAACTATACGCCAGCAAATTTGACAATATGGAGGAAATAGATGCATTCCTAGAGACATATAAACTACCAAAACTGAACCAGGAAGAAACAGAAAACCTGAACAGACCCATAACCAATAAGGAGATTGAATCAGTCATCAAAAAATCTCCCAACAAACAAGAGCCAGGGCCAGACAGCTTCCCAGGAAAATTCTACCCAACATTTAAAGAAACGGTCAACAATACCAAAAGACAACTGAAAGAATGGGAGAAGATATTTGCCAATGACATATCAGATAAAGGGCTAGTATCTGAAATCAAAACCTATTCTCCTGAAACCTCAATGTGAGACAGGAATCCATCAAAATCCTTGAGAAGAACACAGGCAGCAACCTCTTCAACCTCAACCACAGCAATGTCTTCCTAGAAACATTGCCAAATGCAAGGAAACAAGGGCAAAAATGAACTATTGGGACTTCATCAAGACAAAAAGCTTTTGCACAGCAAAGGAAACAGTAAACAAAACCAAAAGACGACTGACAGAATGGGAAAAGATATTTGCAAATGACATAACAGATACAGGGCTGGTATCCAAAATCTATAAAGAACTTATAAAACTCAACACCTAAGGAACAAATAATCTAATCTAGAAATGGGCAGAAGATACGAACAGACATTTCTGCAAAGCAGACATCCAAATGGCCAACAGACACATGAGAAAGTGCTCAGTACCACTCTGCATCAGGGAAATACAAATCAAAACCACAATGAGATACCACCTCACACCAGACAGAATGACTAAAATTAACAAGTCAGAAAATGACAGATGTTGGCAAGGATGCAGAGAAAGGGGAACCCTCCTACACTGTTGGTGGGAATGCAAGCTGGTGCAGCTACTCTAGAAAACAGTATGGAGGTTCCTCAAAAAGTTGAAAATAGAGCTACCCTATGACTCAGTAATCACACTACTGGGTATTTACCCCAAAGATACAAATGTAGTGATCCACAGGGGCACGTGCACTCAAATGTTTATAGCAGCAATGTCCACAATAGCCAAACTATGGAAAGAACCTAGATGTTCATCAACAGATGAATGGATAAAGATGTGGCCCATATATACAATGGAATACTATGCAGCCATCAAGAGAAATAAAATCTTGGCATTTGCAATGACGTGGATAGAACTAGAGGGTATTATGCTAAGCAAATTAAGTCAATCAGAGAAAGACCATTATCATATGATCTCTCTGATATGAGGAATTTGAGAGGCAGGGCAGGGGGTTATGGGGTGTAGAGAGGGAAAAAATGAAACAAGATGGGATTGGGAGGGAGACAAACCTCAGGAAACAAACTGAGGGTTGCTGGGGGATGGGAGCAGTAGGAGAGGATGGCTGGGTTATGGACATTGGGGAGGGTATATGCTGTAGTGAGGGCTGTGAAACATGTAAGCTTGATGATTCACAGACCTGTACCCCTGGGGCATAATACATTTTATGTTAACAAAAAAATTAAAAGAATTCTTGGTAAAATCTCTGCTGCCAATGCTCCTAACCTGCTTTGAGAGATTGAGGCTGGGACATGATAGAAATGGTCCTCCAAAACCAGTCCGCAAGCTTACAAGAAATCCATTTCCCAAGATGAGACCCAGGCTACACTGTGAATGTCCCTGGGAACTCTAAATAGACAATGATTTTCCTCAGGCCCTGGATTTGAAGGGCTTACTTTCCAGAGCAGTGGTTCTCAATATTGACTGAACACTAGAATGACCTGGGGACTCAATTGACCCATTTTTTTTTCAATAATTCCTAATTAACCTATTCAATTTTCTACTCGAGGAAATGTCTTGGGTCATGATCAGTCCATAGATTAGTTGCTCATTGGTAGAGAGCCTAACCTTGTATAATAAGTTCTGCTCTCAGAGGTGAGAGGAAAATCTGACAGAAAACATGGCTATTCTTTTAGACATCCTGTGTCCTGGGAGGGATGCACATTTCCTTAGGAGAAACTGGACTTACCAGTCAAGTACTGAGCAAGACTATACAAGGTCCAACTTCTTTTTTTTTTTTTTAAAGATTTTATTTACTTATTTGACAGCAGAGATCACAAGTAGGCAGAGAGGCAGGCAGAGAGAGAGAGAGAGGGAGACAGACAGACGGAAGCGGGCTCTCTGCTTAGCAGAGAGTTGAAAATAGTCCGATGCGGGACTTGATCCCAGGACCCCGAGATCGTGACCTGAGCCGAAGGCAGAGGCCTAACCCACTGAGCCACCCAGGTGCCCCGACAAGGTCCATCTTCTTACAACTCAGTCTACAGTTATATATCACGTGCACTTGATTTAAAGAACAAGAAACTCCATGTTCTTTTAAGGAAACTGAAATTCATGACTCCCAGTAAGAACTGACGGTTGGCCTATAGAGTATATCCGGATAATGCTGTTTGGTTTTCTTAGCAGAGATCCATAACTAGATCTCCTGGCATGGATACTCAACCTGGAGGAATCCTTTGCTCCCAACCAAATAGAAGTTCTGCATTTAGCCCAGATCCAAAAATAAAGTCTCACAATTGTACAAGCACTGACACATAATTGTACAAGCCTCCATATAATCCACATGTCTTAATTTATTGTCATAAATTCCAGAGTTCTAGTTAGGAGCCACTAACACTTTGGTCAAGGCCTATTTGCCCTACAGTCATGGTCAAGACCCTCCAGGTGGTGCCCTAGCACATCTAATGCCTGATATTTAGGAAGTGTATGGAATTTTATGGTCACTTGTGAGGTCATAAACCAGTGTGTCTTCCCCATCTATCACCCTATCACACAGTGCCTAAAACAGTGGACATTCTATAAATATTTATTGAATTAACTACTATTGAATGACCACATCACAAGCAAAATTATGCTGCAATCACCAAGGTCCTGAACACAGGCCCTGCAGCATTCCTGGGTATTTCGTAGAAGTTGCTGCCCCTGCTTAGAGCTCAGCAAGGTTCAGTTCTTCACAGATTCCCAGGTGAGATTATTTCACATTGTGAGCTCTTAATTTATATTTCAACTTCACAAAAACTTCTTTGTATTTTTAAAAATTCAATACCAATCCACCTCCCTCTCCTCACAAAGAAACCAAAAGAATAAATCACACCTTCAAATATCCCTTTGTGATTATACTACTCACTACAGAATATTCACACCATTGCCAGAACCATCCACTTACCAGCTTGCTCTTGGTCTTTCCAAGACAGTTCAATTATCTTATGCAGATTATTCCAGTCTATGAGGCTCCATCATTTTTAAAAGATGGTAAGGACATTTCCCAAGACCATCCTGCTAATCTGGGATAGGATCAGATCTAAAAATAAGATTATTTCATTCATGGTCTATAGATTCTTTTGCCAACGTCATAATTTAATGATCAATTGGAAAGTGATAAACTTCAAAATATGTGATGCAGGAAAGTTACACATCAGATGGGTTCAGGTGCTATCTCCCCTTCTATCCTAGAAGAACATTATAAATTATTAGCTCCCCCTAAGTATGGCAAGAAAATGAGCCATCTTATAATTGCTTCTCTTATATAAGGGGAAAAATTGTCAACCCAAGTATCTAGTTTGAGTACAGGAGAATAAACAAGTCCAAGGCAAAAATGATCTATTTGATCAAAGAGTTTCCCCCACCAAACCCTTCATTTCTATCTTATTTCCCTGATAAATAAAAAAAGGTAATATTTATTGAATGTCTAACACGGGCCATCCCTGTTTAAGTATTTTAGATATATGTACTCCTTTCTCATTTTATCCTCAAAATAACCAATAGGGCAGGTGTTATCATGATCTCAATCTTAAGTATGAGGACATCGAGGCATGGAAAGTCTGTTTAACTAACAATAAAAGGCATGCTGCAAGTTAGTGGTAAAATCTGGATTCAAATTCAGGCTATCTGGGTCAGAAAGATACTCTATGCTGATATTGCTTCATCATGGCATAGGCAATATTAAGGTCAAGACAAATGAATTTTTAGAGACAAGATATATTATTTCCCCTGAACGTATTTTGTTCTAGCAACACAGTCAAATATGGGATTTCCAAAGTCTCATATCCTTAAGATATGAATCATGGTGGCTTCCATCTGACAGAGCAGATTGCTCTGTCTTCCAGAAATATAGTCTGTAACAGGTTTCCTGGAGAACAGGATAGAAACCACAGATGCCCTCATCCTCTTCCTGCTGCCCACTTGGGATAAATTCAGCTGGTGCCATCTTGTCCCGTGAACTTTTCCAGCTTGGATTAGGAGCTTGGATTCTACACTTGTAGAAGGCATTGCACTTGTAGAAGGCATGCACAGGCCTTCCCATTATTCATCCTCTGTCACTTTTAAACTTCAATGCTGAAGCAGCCAGGGTTAGTTCTATTATTGGTTGCTAAATACTGGAAACAAAGTCAAAGAGAAAAATAGCATCTTTCTGAAGGGCAATCCTATAAAATAAATTGGAGATTATCTTGAGAAATATGGCTTGCATACAGGATGATAGGCTGGAAAAATGCCCCCAACGTTACAATTCCTCTAATCAGGGAATGAAATCCATTTCTCCACACCTTTAATCTCGGTTGTCTGTGTGACATGCTTTAGAACAATGGAATGTTAGTAAAGGTGACACAAATTGAAGATGAAGGAGTGTGGATTGAGGCGTCTCTTTTCTAGATGTACTTGAAATCTAGAGACCACCATGTACATGAGCCCTGGCTAACCTGAGGAAAATGAAGAACCACACATAGGAAAATCTAGCTTCCCCCGTGTATAGCCACCAAAACGTCAGACCCATGAGTGACACTATCTCAGTTGTCAGAAGATCCACCAGATAACTACAGAGGCACAACAGAGCCCAGCAGAGGCCACACCAGCTGGCTCAGTCCAGGAGAACCTCCTATCTGCCCCACCAAATTGTGGCTGAAATAAAACCATTGATCTTTTCAGCCCCTAAACTTGTTACATTGCAAAAGCTGATACACATGGCAAACCATGGTAAGATAGTTTGAAAAACAAAAATGCAGAGGCACCTGGGTGGCTCAGTGAGTTAAAGCCTCTGCCTTCAGCTCAGGTCATGATCTCGGGGTCCTGGGATGGAGCTCCGCATTGGGCTCTCTGCTCAGCAATGAGCCTGCTTCTCTCTCTCTATCTCTCTCTCTCTCTCTGCCTACTTGTGATCTCTGTCTGTCAAATAAATAAATAAAATCTTTTTTTAAAAAAGTACACAAATCAAATCACATCAATTTAAAAGACACACAAGAAATGAGAAGTTAGTAAATTTTGTCTGTCTACACCTGGATCTGATTAAAGCACAGATAATGCTTTCCTAAAGCATTTTTATCAGATGAAATGATAGATCTTTTGGTTAAAAGAATCAATGGTCTTTACAAGTGTAGCTACCCATTGTCCCATTACATCACCAGTACAATATCATTGACTATATTCTTTACGCTGTGCCTTTTATTCCTGTGACTTATTCATTCCATAACTGAAAGCCTTTATCATGGCATAATGTATGAATTTGTCAAATCACTGAATTTGTATACCTGAAGCTAATGTAACATTGTGTGTCAACTATGCTCAAATAAAGCTACTGTGAACAAAAAAAAAATAAAATAAAACAAACAAATATAGCTCATTTTATCGATTAAAAAAAAAAAAGAACCACCGGTCTTTTGGGGAATAAACAAAGCAAGACCCTATATCCAACTTGCAGATTGTCAAAAAGTCATCTAAGATATTCTAAACAGCACTCTGCTGCATATGAGACTCATTAGACCTTGTCTATATCAAGTGTAGAAAGGAAAATTTTCTGCTTCATCATTGAAACCTTGCGAATTCTGTTTAGTCGTTTCATCAAAAGGATTCATGCAATCATTCTACAAATATGTACCAACACATATTGTGTGTTGAAGCACTGTGCCTGATGCTAGAGAAAAACCAGTCACGCTTCTTTTCTAACAGAGCTTATCCATTCATTCATTGGGGAAGCCTTCCTTTTGGAAACAAGGCTTGAGCTGTTATCCCCAGGACCCAGAGCATGAAACACACAACTTGAGGAGTAAACACTCATCTGCACAGAGGAATCAACAAACACGAAGGTCCTACACTGGGATAGAGGAAGTGAGCAAGAATGAGGGGCTGAAAAAAAGACCAGATGACTGTTTCATGCAGTACTGAAGGTCACAGCTCAAGAGAAGCTTGGAGAATAGTACTGACCTTCAACTTAAGTGAAAGAGGCCCCAGAATTTAAAAGGACCCACCTTTAGAAGGCTGAATTTGTCCAGCCTCATCCTTCTCGATGAGTCAAGGAGCTTCTGGGGCTAAAGAGATACTGCTCTCCCAGAGTCCATGCTCCTCGCTTTTCAGACTGTTCATCAGGTACAAGATGCACAGAATTTCCTCTTAAAAAAGTTGTGCCCTCTTTCCAAGGCCTGACTGGCCTCTTTTCTGAGTCCATGCTTTTGAGGATGGACCATGGTACTGGGAAAGTGTCTCTAAGCCTGAAAAACGGGCACAGGAACAGCTATTGATGGGGCTGTGGACAGATGTTGGATGGGTGAGTGAGAGGTCTATTCGTGCTCAGGGCTTTTTTGATAAGTTATAGCATGGAACTACAAGAGAATTCTAAAGGAAACCTAGCTTTAAAAATGTTTTTTGTTTGTTTACTTAAGAGAGAGTGGGGGGGCGGAGAGAGAGAGAGTACAAGCAGGAGGAGGGACAGAGGGAGAAACAGACTTCCTGCTGAGCAGGGAACCCCCTCCTGTCCCAATGCCAGGCTTGATCCCAGAACCCTGGCATTCTGACCTGAGCCAAAGGCAGACATTTAACCAACTAAGTTACCCGGGGACCCAAAACCTAGCTTTCTAGATCATTATAAAGGTGAATTTTTCCAAAAATAGCAAGAAAATATTTAACACCTAGCTTGACTTATTTTTAAACATTTAGGCATTACATTTATGGGTCCCTGTTTTTACTTTGTCTGAGAACACATAAATGTTAAGCAGGTTTGCTAGACTGGTATGTAGTGGCCAGAGAACACAAAACTTTGCACAACCATACCTCTTGAAATTCAATGTACCTGTGAATGATCTTGGGATCACGCAAAAGTGCAGACTCTGATTTTGCATCTCTAACAAGCTCCAAGGAGATAGCTGGGTAGCTGAGAGAGAGACCACAGTTTGAATAGCAAGGTTGTAGAACATCTTAAGTTTTTTTTTATTTTAGTTTTTATCCAAAGGGCCAGTAGACATTCTTGGGAGATTTCAAGCAACAGATTTTCTTTCTGAAAAAAGGACCATAGCTGGGACGTAAGCACGGATAAAAAGGTGGAGGTATGCACTGACTATACTGCACAGGAGAGGAAGTAGCCACATGGAGAGAGATTTAGAAGGTTAGACATGCTGAACTGAATAAGGCAGGGAGACGATGGCATAACTCAGGAACCGAGTTACAGGATAAATTAAACTGAGTAACAGGATAAATTAAACTGAGTAACAGGATAAATTAAAGAAGCGCCATTCTCTCAGCCAGGGTTTCAGAACAGCGGGACTCAGAATAGTTCTTGTTGTGTGTGATTTCAGAGAATTGAGAGGCATTTTTTTCTGTCCCCTTGCAGATAGTTGAAAGCCATTTTCACCCAAACTACCTTTTTACCTTCTTCTCCCTGGTCCTGCAGAGATCTGCAATAATAGAAGTTAATAAGAAATAATACCAGTTATAATTATAACCATAACCATCTTCACTCATCTGCATTTGTTCTGCATTTAGTAAGGCCATCTTAGCAGTTTCTTCCTTCAATTAAGTGATTATAACGGCACCTGCTCTTCTCTAAGTGATTTCTCCGGTGCATGAGTGATTAAATGGAGAACTCTGTGCACTCTACCTTTTTTTTGGAGCAATACTCTGGACCCCTGAGATCCCAAGCATTCTAAAGGAAGATATTCTCTCCTAGGGGCCTGGTCCCTCCGGAGAGGCTCACGGATTCCTGGGAACGTTTCCTGCCTTCAGAAACCTTCACTTTCTTTGGGACATAGGAAGGGCATTCAAGGTCCCTCTGGTTTAATCACTCAGTAGCACCAGCTGTAGAGCTACAGAAGCATGCTGTCCCTGAGGGGGGTGAGGGGAGGTGCTTGTGCCTCCAGAGGCACGTGGTTATCTCCAGCCCCATGCAGTGTCCTGGGATACAATGCCTACAATGCTTCCCTACTCCGCTTATCCCACACCGACCTCCCCTTTTTCCAGAGTTCTGCTGTGACTCACGAAAGGCATCAGAAGTAATCCTGCGAGGAACTTGCAGCCTAAATTCAGGAAATCTGTCTTAGCTTTCTCATAAATACCCAAGGGAGAAAAAATTAAATTCAATGCACGGCCTTCCCGGCTCGTGTATCACTTTTTCCCCCCCCATTCTCACGTTATAATAGTCTCAAAGATGGCCGGCTTGATTTGCATACATTTCAAGAGCATCTTTATCTTTTTTATCTTTATTTATTGTCCTCCCTGTCTCACGCGCTGCTTTAGAACTCTGTATCAAATATTTATATGTGTTTACTTCCTGGCTTTAACCCACTTCATCATTCCCTTCCATGGAGCTTCGTATTTCATGAAATCTGCTGCCTTCCCACCGCCCCTGCACACACCCCTGCCTTCTCCCTCCGCACTCACCATGGGAAGCTGTTAGTTTGGAGCTTCGTTTCTGGGAGTCTTTGTTTCTCCCCCACTGGATAGTAGCTTCCAAAGAAGGCGTTTGGGAGACGTGGCGGGTCTTCGGCATTTCCTTTGCTTGGTCGTGATGATTCACAGACGGGCCCAGGTGATTGATGCTAGGGGCTCCTAACGCAGTGTGGAGCCCATGGGGGCAGGGTGTCAAGAAGGTTCGGGGTCTGGAGATTCAGCAAGCCAGAGAGCATGCATCCCACTGAAAGGCGACAACCGCTTCTCAGGTCCAGCCTAGCATGTCCTATAGACTTATTTTCATACCTTCCGGTTTTCCACCAGGAATGGGAAACCTAATTTTAATGTAAAATCTTCAGATTTTTGTCTTCTGGCCCCATTAAATTAAAAAAAATAATGAACTACCACACCTTTGGGCATGTTTCTCCTGTTTATGTTCTCCTGTTCCTAATTCACTTGACCTAATCCCATAAACACATTCCCACCCCCAGGTATTTGGAAATACACTGTGTTAGCTCACCTGGCCCTTCCTACTCATAGCTCCCTGGACGTCAAAAGGAAGAGGAAGGAAAAGAGCTCCAAGTGTTAGTCTGTATCTTCCAACATACCTTCAGCCAGATTGTAACCCAAATAGCTGGGCCATCTTGAAGCTGCTCTCTGCTTGTCAATGCATCTAACAACAACAAAATCTGTACTTAGAAGCTTGAAGAATAACATTTGTCTTGGAGTTCCTTAAAGGGATGGCACAAGAACATTGCCAAGGGCATTGCCAAGGGCATGGAATTCCTCCTCTTACAACTCATTGTCAGATAGCTCTTTTTTTGCCCAGAGTTTCCCACTCAACATCTGTCAAGCTTTTCTCTTGTTGCCTGTATGTAATCCCAAAACATTTGATTCTCCCTTTTAGTACCCTGTGGCTCAGCCCATGACTCTCCCATTCCAGGAAAAGTACACTGCTTTTTTTCTCAAACAAATCAGCCCTCTGGCCCTAGAATTGTGGCAAGAAAAATCATCAACCTAGAATCATTCCTTCATGCTTCAGATATTCTGATATGCTTCCATACAACCATGTGATCTCGAAAGAGCTTGTCCCTGACTTGCAGTACGCTGCCACCACTCAGAATCCCCAGGGCATTAGTCATGATCACGAGCGTCTTCCAGGCAATCTTTTTGGACTTGAGCTAATTCCCTATAAAGCTAAATTTCTTAATGATTAGTCATCTAAGGACCAATTTATCTACTATTTAATCTCTCTCCCTGAGTCCTTTCCAGGGTCTCTCTTTTTTTAGAAATCTGTTTGGCTTTTCAATCATTTTTTAAACACATTTGCCTGTGGCTACTTCTGAATTCTTCTTATAGTTTTAAATACTGAACTTCCACCAAGGTTGCAGCATACTATAAATGTGCCCTTTTGTGTCCTTGGCTATTTTGTGTGAAATTCAGCATTTTAAGGGTATTTTAGCCAACTGTTTGAAGGATTTATTTTTGTATTTGATACCTTATATTTAAGATCAAAAAATTTTGGATTCTAGATGATCTCTACATGAAGTGATAGACTGGCAAATTTTCTTCTTTCTTTTTTTTTTTTTTTGGTGCCTGAACAACTTTATTTATTTATTTTTTTTAAAGAATTTATGTATTTATTAGACTGAGAGAGCAAGCAAGGGGGGGAGGGGAGAGCAAGCACAAACAGATGGAACTGCAGGCAGGGGAGAATCAGGCTCCCCACTGAGCAAGGAGCCTGATGTGGGGCTCAATCCTAGGACCCTGGGATCATGAACTGAGCCAAACGCAGACACTTAACGGACTGAGCCACCCAGGCGCCCTAACTGGTGAATTTTCTACACTGCCAGGGTGACTGGCTGCAGGGTGCGCCCTACCCCCAGTACCAGCTCTGCTCACTGGCGCCCTCTCAGGCTTGCCCCTCCAATCATATGCTTCTCCAAGCTTCGCTCTTCTGAAGGAAAGGTCTTGTCTCTTCTAGAAAGACATTGGCCCTATAATCTGCATCACCCAATACTTTATCTGGGAAACTCTACACCCATGTGGGGAACTTAGCCCTAACTACCAGAAGTAGCCAGGTTCCCTGCCTTCAGGGTATAAAACATCCCCATATAACATGAATCTGGAGCCCATTCCAATAACCTCGCCGCCAGTGGCGTTGAGTAGTAATTCACCTCTATGCACCTCTAAGAAGTCCCTGCTTCTTTAAAGGAGAAGAATCCTAACAGCCATTGTAGAGTTCTTGTGTGAACTGAAAAAAACCTACATAACATGCAGGATACATAGGAAGTACTCAATGAGGGAGAAGCAGAAAGAGAAAATTGCTTTGTTATGCTATAGAAAAGAGTACCTCAAACAGAACTGGCAGAACACCATCTAAGAATTAGTCAAAACTGTTCATATCCACCGTGCTTATGACCTTCTGAAAAGCAATAATCATTCCTTGACATTTTCTCTGAAAAATCAGCAGAGAAAAACTACAAAAGCAATCTGTAAAATGTTACTTCTAGCAGGACTAAAATGGAGGGGGGGGAGTCCAAACTTTAGCCCTGTCCATTAGAGTTATACGACCTGCTGCATCACCACCGAGTCCTCATAAGTATTTTTGGCCATAGTCTTGTCTAGGAAACCCTATGAATGACTGGGTCCGAGTACTAAGTGTTTGTTCTCTCATGACTCCTTCAGCCAGCCTCCCTCCCAAACTGTCTCAGATCCACCTGTGCCTGCCTCGGGCAACCCATCTTTATTAAAGATTCACAGGTGATAAAAGAAAGTATAAAAGGCCAGAAGCATCCGTATGAGGATTTTGCCCTTATGCAATGGAACTTGAAAGTAAAAATACAGACTATTGATGACAAAATATTTTAATCTTGAATTTTGTTTTCAGAGATCTTTAGAACATGTGTCTCAGTACAGAGGGATAGGAAAGATATATTCTTTCTGAGCTGCCTTTAGATGCATCAATGCCATCTGGTCCCCTAGAAAGCTTTAGAAACTGAATATCTGAATTGTGGGGCCCCTCCCCTGAGCCACCCCTAGAGCTGGATCTTTATCATTTTCCCCTTAACCAAGAAAGCTCACAGTCGTTAAGCTTATTCCCAGTCCTCTCTCAAGTTCAGCTTCTTTCAGAATAAAATTGTCACCTGTCATTGGATATGACCAACGACTGCTAAGTTTATCGCAACACCCAGCCCAATTTCCATAAAATCACACTCTGCTTTCCTAAGCCAGAAGCTTCCACACATCCTCATAGATACAGTGCCGTAGGCAAGACGCCCACTGGGGGTGGAAATATGTCAGTCCTTCGTGTAAGGAGCAGGCAGCTGCTGCTTGTCACTTCATTGACAATGGCAGTAGGTGGGGGGGAAATACGTCCTGGCCAGGGACCTAGCAGCCAGTGCTCCCTGCCAAGCCCTTCCACTAACTAGCCATTTGGCTTTGCACAAGTCTCTCCCCTTCCGGCTTCCCCTCCCCAAAGCTTGAGCTTGCACATAATGAGGCAAAGATTCTTCCCCCTACCCAGTGACCCTTCATGTCTGCCCAACCAGCTGGCCTCCAGGCTTCAGAAGGTGAGACTATCCCCTCTCCCTGCACATGCACATACCTGCACATACAAGAGCTTGACCCAAATTGTTTCTTCGTCTTTTGAAACTAATGCAGATATTTTCATTTCTCCAAACTCCTCCTTCCTTCTATTTCCATTTTTTTAACTGATTACAAAAGCAGCGTATGCTTATTGTAAAAATATTCATGCATATGGATAAGCAGAAGAAAAGAGAAATCATCCATGATGCCAGAATCTCTCAATCCGTGACTATACGTAGAGGTTCTACATACTAACTGTAGCATTTTTCAGCTTACTAATACATTGACACATTTCTCCTTATCTTTTTCAATTACTTGAAAGCATAATTTAAGGGGCACCTGGGTGGCTCAGTCAGTTAAGCGGCTGCCTTCGGCTCAGGTCATGATCCCAGGGTTCTGGGATCAAGCCCCATGTGGGGCTCCCTGCTCAGCGGGGTCTGCTTCTTCCTTTGCCCCTCACCCCATTCGTGCTATCTCTCTCACTCTCTCCCTCAAATAAATAAATAAAATCTTAAAAAAAAAAAAAAGAAAAGAAAATATAAGTTTAATGACTGCAGCTACTATATCATAAGATTGTGTCCTGACTCCATTTACCACTATAGATGTTTTTCTTTTGGTGTTGTGGGTTGTGTCACCATGCTCTCTTTGAGTGGCATACCTCTTTGCTCTAAAGAATATCAATATATGAATGAATGCTCTTTACTTACTTATGACAGTGTTACTAATAGCTGCAATTTCTTGGAAATTCTTCCATTTGAGAAGCAGAGTATCTCTCCATTCCTCTTTAAGCTGAATTTATTACTTACTTATAACTAAGAGAACAAAGTGGAATAGGTGTTGTGTGACTCTAAGGCTAGATCAGAAGAGGTCATGCAGCTCTCGCCTGATTATCCTGGTAGACATCCTCTCAGATTGCTTCCTCTTCAGTACAGACTCTCTGGGAACACAGCCTCCATTTTGTGAGGAAGTCCAAGCAATATGGAAAAACCATGGGTGGATGCTGTGGTCGACAGCTTGTCCCCAAACTCAAGAATCAGACATGTGTGTAGGAAAACCACCATGGAAGCTAACCCTCAGCCCCAGCTCCCCAACTCCCATATGTTCAAATCACACCAAGCTAGTCTTCAGTCATCATGAAAGCAGGGAAGGGTCCTTTATTTGCCAAATATGAATTCCTGGCCAACGGAATACATGAGCAAAGGAGAGTTGTTGATTTACACAACCAACTTTGAGAAGGTTGGGCCAGTATAGTACCTGAAGCATCATTTAACCCTAATGCCAACATAATTAAGAGGCATGGTAGAAAGCACATTCTAAAGAACAGGGTTGGAATAAGGAAGTAGACAAACAAATTTATCTTAACCACCAGGGGAAACAGAAAGACTGCAATTCTGGGAATAGCAACACTTAGACAAATCTGTCTGCTTCCTATATAAATTCACCATCAGTGTCATATTTTATGTTTGAAACAGCAATTCATGGATGCTTAGATCATGACTAAGATTCTGAAAGGGGCAGTATTGAAAAGCAGTTCATAGAAAAATTTGGGAGTCAGATTCACCTGAGTTTAAATCACAGCACTACGATCACCTTACCAATTCCCTCATCTCTAAAACAGGAAGGACCTCTCACTCCAAGGTTGTGGGAGGACTAACAAACATAATTGATGTCATGTGCTCAGGACAACAATTCACAAGTAGTACTTAGTTAACTGTCACTGTTATTGTTGGTGTTCCTATTATTAATGTTATATTATAGGTTCTATTATCATTAGAGTTGTTCAAACCTAGCAGAGGGGGAAGGATGATCATTTTGTTTGGAAAAAGAGAGAATGAAACAGAGAATACATTATTGCATCTTTGACCCAGGGGCCATTTTATGATTCTAGGGGGAGAGCTTATGGAGAAAAGGGAAAAAGATGGGTGGATGATGAAGGGAAATCTATGATTTATAGTTCTTGTAGAATATTAGGGTAGAGTCCTGAGAGACTAACATTTAAGTCAGAAAACCAGAGGGTTTGAGTATGTTCCCTTTCATTACTGCATTGGTGAGGTTCAAAGTTCACTCATTCAATCACCCATTCATTTAGCAGGTACTTGTTAAGTATCATTATGTGCTGGAATCTGTGGTAGGCAGTGAAGACACAGAAAATTAATAATAAATAGGACCCCGTCCTGTGGAAGAACTCTCTGTTCATGATTGAGCCTCATAACTCACTTTTAGTATAACGTAAGATAACACCAACTATTGAGGGAAAACAGAAGGGAAAAAAATCCTGTGAAAGTTCTAATAGCATTGGAGACATCACAAAACCTTTTTCACATTTACCACTTCAATTAATCTTCTAAACAATCCTGAAAATAGATATCATCATCATCATCATATCCATTTTATAGATAAGAAAAGTGAAACAAAGAAGCTAAGAAGAGTATCCAAGATCACAGGGCTAACAAGAGATGAGCTGGAGTTTGGAGTCAATCTCCTTTATCCTAACCAGGTTGACATGTGTGCTGTGTCACCAGAACTCCATCAACTGCATGGCGTTGTCATCACATGGATGCAAAGACACTAGTCCTCACTTAAGGCCACCTGTGCTTTGAAACCTCCCTGAGGATTCTGAGCTACAGCAATTTGACTATTTCTGCACTCAAGCAATTAAAATTCAGTGTGCCTCCACCATCACTCTTTTCCTTTTGCAAAGTACCAGGGAGACCATGTGTTGAACTGGCAGAGGTTCTAGAGGAAGTGGCCTGGATATCTGAGTGTCTGTGTGGAGGAGATCCTCTGCCAATCTTGCACAGGATAGAGAAATCACTTCTTGTTGTGAAGCCTCTGAGATTTCAGGGCTTATTTGTTACACAGCAGAGCCTCTCCTACCTGACAAATATAATTACCTAATCATTGCCCCATCACCCAGTATGCTGGGTTCTGAGGGTAGACGGAATTGTAAATCATTCTCCATCTTTGAGGAACCGCCAAAGTTACTGGGCCATTACTCAAAGTGAAGGTTTTCTGAACAGATGGCCAGGTTGAAGTAGCAACTTAAGACCTATAAATGCCACTGAGAGACCCTGTCATCACATTTAAGGTACTGTTAGATGATAGCTGCCAAATATTTTAAAGATGTTGTTGCATGTGAGCTGGAGGGCCAGAACTAAATCTAAGCTCTTGAATTAACCTTTGGGATCAAGTTGTCTGTGTCTCCTCCTGAAGCTCCAGGAGGGGGCTCCTCTGAACCCCTTAGCCCAGAAGTTATCTTTGCTGATTCATGATTTTGTTCCATTTCAGGTCAGTCATTGTGACATCTCTCTTGGTACCTTTTGTCCAGAGACCTGGTCAGTGGCCTTGGCTTTATTTCCCTACTTTATATTTGCCTTTTGTCTTGGAGCTGATAATTTCCCATGATGGCTGGTTTCAGTCACGCCAGACCCTCTTTCCTGGAAACCAAGTAAATGCACCATGCTCAACATTCAGTTGGAGAAAAGGTCTCTCTCACTTCAGCCAATGCCTTGTGTGTAAATTTTAGTGAGCCACTTAACGATTCTGGGTCTCGGTTTATTCATCTGCAAAGTGAGACAATTGGACAAGATGGACACCAAGATGCCTTACAGTTGAAAAAAATAATCTCCAAAGTCATATAATTATAATCAGTGCCAGAGAAGGGATTATAACTCCAATTTTGATCCTTTGTCCTTTTCCATCTGTCATCTAGTAAGGCTCAAGTATTACATATCTTGTGACATGTGGGAATTTCTCAGAATGGCCACTCAAAACCTTGGATAATCCTCATCACCTCCATAGTCAGTGTTTTGAAATCCCACATAGAGGTTGAGAAAATGTCCCCCAACCTTGCCTTTTATCAGCCTGTTTATTGCTGTTTTCTCTCAACTCTGAGAATTTTCTCCAGTATTTATTCACTTAATAAACATTTACTGAGCATCAGTGCCATTCTAGTGCTGTGCTAGAGCTGGAAATACAAAGATTAAAAAAAAAAGTGATCCCTGTTTTGGGAGAACTGAAGCATTTTTCAGAACATCGGCCCATACTCAGGGGCATTATGGAAGTTATAAGATTTGATCCTCAACTCAGAGCCATGTAGACAGGGAATTTGGAGTTGAGTCTTAAACCATAAGTAAGAGTTCACCAACTCTTACAGGCTGTGAGTATTTTACCCAATTCACTCTTCAAGGATAAATGGTCAGGTCTTCCATGCAGAAAAAACAAACAGCATATTCCTTTCATTTCTCAACTGCCTGATTCTTTCACTTTACTTTTGAGACTCATTTCTCCGTAAACTCAAGAGAAGCCCCAAAAGCCAAGAATTCAACCTTTGGTTTACTCTGAGTCATTTTGCATGCTCCTTTCTTTGGGGCAATCTCAGCTTCTTTGGTTTTAAGAGTTCAAGCCCTGCAAGGAAAATAATGTCCAAAAGAATAATTACAAAGGGAAATATTTCAAAATATAATCCCTGTTAACAGAGTTAGAACCAAAAATCCATGAGGTGGGTGTGGTCTTTTAGTGAGGCAAGGAATCCAATCCCATATGCTGTGGACTGGTGCAAGGCCAAAAATTTGAATCTCCTTTACTGTGAGAGTGTTAGGCGGATTAAAGTCCCTTAGGGAGAGAGGCATGGCTGGGCCCCCTACATGTCACCAGTAGGCTTCGTGCCTCTCTCCTCCTAATATAAGCAATAATCTTCATTATGGGTCTGAGGAAGCCGTTTACATTTTCAGTAACTTACTGAGTTCTCAGGGGATATCTCTCCAAGAAGTTGCCCTCTCCTCCCTGACCTCCCATAATACAACACCAAATGCTCCTCTGTAATAGAGTATATTGTATCCCTTGATTCTTAATTAATTTATCAAGGGGAATTTCTCCATTTTTCTCACTACTGAGACCTCATGCTTAGAAGAGCAGTGACTAGAACATCATAGGGACTCAAAAAAACTATTTTTTGAGTGAATAACATTTGCAAATAGAAAAATTTCCAAAATCTTTCAGGAAAGCCTAGAATTTGCCTCCTCCCCCATTGGTCTGCGACTAGATGCCATCCTTAGGGAAATACTTGAAAACTTTAGCAAAAATGCAAATAGGTTTTCTGAGAGGATTAAGAAAGAAAGCTATTATCCATAAAACCAGGCCATTATAGCAAATACCTAAGATAGTCTACATCCAAAATGACCCACAGAGAGTCAAGGAACATATGGGATATGACTTACTCTTCACAAGGAAAACCAGGGATAGGCTGGGTAATACCCAAGGGACCAGATCAATGGTTCTAAGGATAGAAACAAAAGCCCTCATCTGAGACAATGCGAAGTGGGAGGGAGGGACAAGGGGAGAAGTAAGTCCAAAATAAATACTTGAGAGCCAGTGTAAGAAGAGGCAGGAAGGTTGTTAAATCCCAGGGTAGGAGTCCAGAATCCTACATCAAAGTCTGACCATGAATCAAAGAGTCAGTACCTGGGAGGTGAGAGCAATCAAAATAAGGTAAAAGTTGTGTGGGGGTGGGTGAGGCTGGGAGGGAAGGAGAGAACTGTCTGGAGCATTATCACTGGGATACCATTACATCAGAATAAGGGCCACTGCTCTGGGCCTCATGCTTTAGGGAAGCATTGTCTGAGAAAGCCACAGATGGGAACCACATAGGTAATTAAAAGTTTTCTGTATAACCATTTAAAAAACTTAGAAAAGCAAAAGAATTGACTGCAATACATTTAATGATAAATTTTACATTCATTTAATTTTTGTACTGTATTTTTAATATGCAATATGCATTTTACAATCAACTCATTCCCTGCATCTCAGTTCGGAGCAGCCACATTGCATACAGGTGCTCAAAAGCCACGTGTAATTAGTGGCTGCCATATAGGATAGCACAGCCTTGAAGGGCTCCACTTTGGTCCTCTTCTGGGTACACCATGGGGTAAGGAATCTGTGAGGCCAAAGGGTTCTATATACCTAGATCCACAACACCTCCTTCTAGATCACACACCAGATAAATGAGACTTTCAAATTCCCTGCCTGAAAAGTCCACAGTTCACTTTCAGGGTTTGCATGAACTCTTTCCCTGGGTTCATCATAAGGGAGAGTCAACCCTTCTGAGGGTGAACTATGTTGCTGTTCTCTGCACCCCCAGACTTGAAAGGGTCCAAAGGGTTGGCTGCTTGTGGGGACATATGGACAGAGCATGGGCTTGTGGGTTGAGATTCCTGTGTAAGACAGAGCTGAGAGTGGGGAAGAGAAGAGAGACAGGTCATCCTCTAAAACAGGGAGCCTGGCCATCTCCCCCCACAGTGCCATATGCCAGCAGAGATTTCTGAAATGGCTGAGAATCTTGCATTCGAGGCTAAATTTGACAAGGCAGGAGAATAGAATATATTTTATTTAAGAGTTTCTTACCCTAACTTGTAACTTTAAAGTCTTTAGTCATTGTATGTGAGCCTTCATTTTTACTTCTGCCCTGGACCCAGGAATGCTGGAAGCAAACCTGATCCTGGGTTTACTTAATGTAATGTCTGGATTGTATTTATTTAAATTCTAATTTGTCTTTGTGAGGAAGTGTGAGGAAATTGGCCCATCTTAAAAGATCTAGGACACAGTGAACTCTGTAGCACAAATTATTTGGCATAAGGGTTCTAGGCTGCTTTACTGAAGGTGGTCTCAAGGAGACCAAGTCATATCACCACTACTGTGGAGATCACCCCAACTTTAATTAGTATAACTAATAATTTCTTTCTCTTTGTTCCTACATAGCAATTTATTGAAAATATCTTTTTTTGTAGAGTATACCATGTGTCTTTATTTTCTTCTGAAACACTTAATCTTTATCTGTGGGAATCATAGATCATTTTGAGAATGGTATAGTGAAAGCCATGAGTCCTTTCTCCAGCGATTTGGGGGAAGGAAAAAATATATATTACAGGTACAGGATCAAGCATATGATAGACTTCCATAATTATTTGAGGGGGGAGGGAAGGAAGGAAGGAAAGAAGGTAGGAAGGAAGGAAGGAAATGAAGGAAAGGGAAGGAAGGAGAGAAAAGAAAGGGAGGAAGTCTGATCTCAGAGCCTACACTGTGAATCACTCTTAACCATTAGATCAGCTCTAAGTACAAATTAATATTTAGAAGCAAAAAAGAATACTTAAGAAGGCAAACTAACTTGTGTGTCCCCTCAAGGACTTTCTGAGAAAAGATGAACACACAGGCAAAAGGAAACTAAAGAAATGCTTGTTACTTTGTGGGGCAAGGGGGGGAATGTTTCAAAAGAATGGTGGAGATCAAGCAGGAAAATGGAGTGAAAAATGAAAGCATCAGGGAGATAATGAGGTGGAAAGGACTAACAGGGAGGGATGCTCAGGGGGGTGGACCACATTTCATTAGAGAGGGGCAATGCAAACACCTCCCAGGTGAGCAGAAGGATTAAAGTATTCAGATTGTCTTTGCGAAATGCAGTTCTCAGGATGAGTCATAATTTCAAAGATTATGGACAAAAAAATGTGCAAAATAGAAAATTTAATAGCAGGTGCAAAATTTTATTAATCACAAAACTCTTAGATGAGACTGCTGGTTTTCTGCTCCAAAAAGGTATAAAATATATAAATCTTTCTTTATAGTTAAATCAAAAAGTCAGAGCCCACCAGACTAGCTAAAATAAGAAGCGATGGGTAAAACCAAACATTAGAAAGGATTTGGAACAATGGAGCTCTCATATCCTGTTGGTGGGGATGAAGTCCAGTATACCAACTACTGAAAACTGTCAGCATCCACCAAAGCTGAACACACACACACATCTTCTATGACCTAACAGTGTCATTGCTGATCTATACTCAATGAAAATGCACCCATGTAGTCCTCAAAAGACGTTCTAGAATGTTCGCAGCAGCACTATTCATAATGAGCTTCACTAGAAACCACCCAACTGCCCATCAACAAAACAGATAGGGGTACCTGGCTGGCTCTGTTGGTAGAGTGTGCAACTTGATCTGAGAGTCGTGAGTTCAAGCCCTACTTTGGGGGTGGAGATTACATTAAAAAACAAAACAAAGCAGTAGAGCAGATAAATCACGGTTATTCACACACGAATACTACACAGTAATGAGCATGAACTATCACACAGTTAAGTACGGAACTATGGTTGAACCTCACAGACCTGAACATTTAAAGTAAAAAAAGAAAAGGCAAACCACGCTGAGGAAGTCAGGATAGTGATTACCCTTGTGGGAACAGGGAGGAGTTTCTGCAGGGGGTCCGAGGACAGACTTCTTGGGTTACAAGGGCACCTTTCTGTATGGATATTTTGTTTCAGTCAAACATTTCAAAGAAGCTGTAGTCATTTTCAAAAACAAGATAAACATCTTCAAGAACCTAAAAAGAAGTTGTTCTATCACTATGTTGTACACATGAAACTAAGGTAGCACGGTGTGTCAACTAGACCTCAATTAAAAAAAACTGAATAGGGATACAGATATAAGACTGAGAAGAAGCAGTGGACAGAGGAAAAAAGCCAATGAAGTTGTGTAACAACCTCCTTTCATGATCTGTTTGGAAGACACAAGGGGATCATTCTGGAGGCCCCTGGAGGAATCGTTAGGCTGGAGAAATGGGAGAATCCACATCCCTCTCTCTTTATGGTGTCTTATCTTAAATCACTTCTAAGAAATAGGAAGGTACATGTCTGTCCTCTTTCCTTCCTCAGCTCCTAACATTGTACCTCAAGCATGGTGGGCTTGCAGTAAAAGTATGGTGAATG
This sequence comes from Neogale vison, assembly GCF_020171115.1. Classification (NCBI taxonomy): domain Eukaryota; kingdom Metazoa; phylum Chordata; class Mammalia; order Carnivora; family Mustelidae; genus Neogale; species Neogale vison. The sequence goes on from NC_058098.1 coordinate 41,309,085, forward strand.
AGTAATAAATAAATACAATTAAGTGTCTATTTTTAAAGGCTATGTCTTTAGTTGGGTTCCTCTAGTGGCAAACCCTAACACAGGAGTATATGAGTTTGTTTGGGTACTGCGCCTCAGAAGTAGGTGTAGGGAAGTGAGGCCAAGGAGGCAAGAAGCCAATACTGAAAGAAGCAATGAATAGACTTCTACTCTGGGCAGCTGGGACTTAATCCCCCTGGGGAGCTCACAGTATGAAACATACCTCAGATGGGTCCCACCTGAGGTGTGAGAATATGGAGGCATTGACCCTCCAGTTTGCGTATGTCCTTGGCCAGAAGCTGTTCCCAGAAGGCTAACCCCCTGACGTGTCTTGAGAGTCACAAGTCCTTCCAGTAGAATATCTTGGGATGGGAAGGGAATCCTGAGGGGAGGAGTGCGGCGGCAAATTGGAGAGCGTCTGCCACAGCTGGTCATGAGAAATCTTAATAAGAAACATAATTTTGTTTTCCTCTAATGGTGAATGTTGGCCATGGACTGAAAATGAGAACTGGGTTTCAAGAGCTAAAAAGAAAAATCATAAAATTCTCAGTAGAAAAGCACTGTAAGACTTTCTTCTCTGACCACTCTTTGATGTTTAAATCCCTCTTCACACGGTTCATTCAATGAACACCCCTGAAGCAACCTACCTGAGGAGCTTTAAGAAAAACAGCGCTGAATTCCATATGTTCCATCCCTTTTTCCATCTGCCTGGAGCCTCGCGCTTTTAAATAATTCTCTCTCAGAAGGGACACGGCCTTCTCTGGTCCATGTTATTATATGACTTACAACATGAGCTTCAATATAGTTCTCAGTGATGAGGCATGTAAAGCAAATTGGCTTTCTGTCATTAGTTTCCATTCCAGGATCCGCCAGAGGCTGGAAAGCACACAAGATTCATTTTGAAATCTCCAAAAAAGTCATTCAAATGCCAGATTTTAAGATCAATGTTTAGAGCCTGTAAGTCCCAGCTACTTTAGAAACAAAGACACGCCTGCCTTATTTTCACCCAAGCCCTTTGGTCTCATTAGAATTCTTCCCAGCCAGGGCTGTGAGTACTAATTCCATAATGACAGCGGAGCATTGACGTAAAATGTAACAGTTCCTCGGTTAATCATCAAAATTAGCCCATCATGGTAAATCGAGGAATTTCTACTGTTTCGGTGCCATGTAATTGCAGATAATAAGTGAGACGGTGAAAGAGGAATTTTAATGCATTATAAAGCCCATAGAGGGCATTGAGCTTCCTTGCATAGAAGTTTTGAAATTCCAGAGAAGAGAGAAAAAACAACAGGGACAAACACCTAGCTCCAAGCAAAGTCTCTTTGGATATAGTTCCTAGAGGCGAAAGTATCAAGGGCTTGAAGATCTGGCAAGGAGAAGTTATTTGGAGATGCTTTTTTATAACTGCTCCTCGGAAAAAAGCAAAGTCCTTGAGTAACATTTTGGCTCATGATATGGTGATAACTTAAAGCCACCAAAGCCAAGATCAAATCTCTATGTTGAAAATATTTATGACTGATTGGGAACCTAAAAAAAAAAAGGTTTAGTATAAGAAATACCAACTTCTTAAAAAAATCAACCTTACATAAGAAGCAGAGTTATTGTTTATTAATTATTATTATCTGCAATGGTGACCAGCTCAGTAGTGGGTACTTACAGGGGTTCTCAATGAACTACCGATTAGAATGAATATTTTAAACCCCTCAGATTGTTTAAGTGGGGGGGTGTGGGAAGTTGGGGTACCAGGTGGTGGGTATTATAGAGGGCACGGCTTGCATCGAGCACTGGGTGTGGTGAAAAAATAATGAATAATGTTTTTCTGAAAATAAATAAATTGAAAAAAAAAAGAATGAATATTTTAAGGTATTTTCCATGGAGCAACATTTTAAAACATTTTTATGTGGAAATAATTTCCAAACTTACAAAGTTTGCAAATGAGCTACATTTCAAAAATCAAAACACTTGTGTAACTAGGAAACATACTGACAGCTACAAAATCCAGAAACACATTTGTAAATCCACTGTGAAGAGCTGCTTTCCTGTCCTACCAGGACAAGATGGTGGGATTGGAAGGAAATGGTTGAGAACACATGACTTCCTCAGACAGCCCACTTCCCTTCTTTGTCCTTATGTCCCATCACGGGAGACGCTGCAAATGAGACCATCCAAACTGGGAGCAAAGTCTCCTTTCTTTTATTTTTCTTTTGTATTGAGCTTTTGCACGAGTTGAGCAATATTTCCCTACTGCCTATAATCCCAGGGTTTCTACAAGTTTTAAAGACATTAAATCAGTTCCACACAAAAGATCTGAATGATATGTAAGACAATGATGTGTGCAAGTGGGTTCGGTCTAAATGGCCTCCCTCAGCAAACTTCCTCCCCATGGAAGTTGGATTCAAGGATATTCTGATTAATGTTTTTGTTCTTTGTGGGTTTGGTTTTTAATTGTATTTTTTTTTTAACCTAGTGTTCTCCCAGACTTCTGAATTTCCTTGCCTATTAAATAGATCAGAAGTACTCAGTGAACAGCTGAAAGCCCTTTGGTCCTAGATGACTTACTTCACCTTTGCCCTGTCATGTTGGGTTTTTATGCTTTGTTTTTGTTTTTGTTTTGTTTTAATTTTTTTTTACTGTGTTATGTCAGTCCCCATATAGTACATCACTAGTTTTTGATGTAGTGTTCCATGATTCATTATTTGCTTATAAGAACACTCAGTGCTCCATGCAAAACATGCCTTCCTTAACACCTATCACTGGGCTAACCCATTCCCCCACCCCCTCCCCTCTAAAACCCTCAGTTTGTTTTCCAGAGTCCATAGTCTTTCATGGTTTGTCTCCCCCTCTTATTTCTCTCCCTTCACTTTTCCCTTCCTTCTCCTAATGTCCTCCATGCTATTGCTTATGTTCCACAGATAAGTGAAACCACATGATAATTGTCTTTCTCCGCTTGACTTGTTTCACTTAGCATAATCTCCTCCAGCTCTGTCCATGTTGATACAAATACTGGGTATTCTTCCTTCCTGATGGCTGAGTAATATTACCTTGTGCTTTGTTTTGTAACTAACTTGTTGTATCTGGACCCTGATGGAGGCAGCTAGTTGGGGAAAGAACCCAAATGACAGGGGTGCCTGAGTGTCTCAGTCTGTCAAGTGTCTGTATTCGGCTCAGGTCATGATCCTGGGGTTCTGGGATTGAGTACTGCATCAGGCTCCCTGCTCAGTGGGGAGCCTGCTTCTCCCTCTCCTGCTCCTGCTGTTTGTATTCACTCTCTCTATCTCTCTCTGTCAAATAAATAAATAAAATCTTTTTAAAAAATAACACTGTGGTCAATTCTATTAAATTACTTTTATTCAGTTTGCTAGATATTCATGAATATGGTTATGTGTTGTATAACTGATTTTTCAAAATGGAATAATCCCCAGGGTTTTTTTTTTTTTTTAAGACATTTATTTATTTTAGAGAAAGTGAAGAGGAGAGAGAGAGAGGGAGAGAGAGAGAATCTCAAGCAGATTCCCTACTGAGTGGGGCTTGCTCCCATTATCATGGCCTGAGTGAAAACCGAGAGTCAGCCGGTACTCGACTGACTGAGCCACCCAGGTGTCCCTTCCCAGTTTTGATAGTCTGAGCTACCAAAAGTCCAACTCAACAGGGACTTGGTTTGCTTGAGTCGGATATACTTGGCTCACCTGCTACCTTAGGCCAAATAACACAGGGTCTCAAGATTCCAGGAGCAGCCAGAGAGAGCAAACCCCAGAGCACGAGTTCCCTTCAAGCCTCTGCTAATGCCTCATGGAACAAAACAAAGCCCATATCTGAGCCAGCTTCAAGGAGCAAAGTACAGGCTCCCCCCTCAATGAGAAGAGGGACAAAATTCACATTGCAAAGAGGCGTGCATTCAGGAAAGGGCAGAATTGGGGGCCATTTTTGCAGTCTGGCTTAGAGAATTGTTCATCGTCATACCATGAACCTACAGCAAAAATCTGAGAACTGCTGTTTTTGTTTAGTTCACACGTTGCTGCTGAGAGGACACAAGGAGCAAACAAACAATCCCACCACCCTTTCCAAATCTCTAATCGCTTGTCATCTTCTGAAAAGGGCCAGAATATTTAGTTCTGGGTAGTTAGCTCTGAGACACAGAGCATAATATTTTTTTAAACACATAATGATACTGATTCAATATAACATCTGTGGAAAGATCATAAAAGGAGAAGTTAGGGAAAGGCCCATCGGAAATAAGATTAGAGACGATGTTTCAGCTTCGCAGCTTTCCCTGGGCCCTGGGAAAAGAAACACAGCAAAAAAGGTTAGTTAACTTTCTCCCTCCTAATGAACATTATGAGGACAAATATTCTGTTCGCATGTACCCTCTTGGCAGCCTGGTTAATTTGTTAAGCCCAACTGGACACATAAAGAGAGACCCTTTATCTTCATTAAACCCGATGAGAATGAATGGCAAACAGCAGCATCATTAGTCTGGCCTGATAGGTTTCATCAAAGGGCCTGGAAAGCTCTTAAAGACCCAGATGCCTTTAAGGTTGGCTGGGTTAGGTCTTGTTCATCTCTTATAACAAACACCGGCTGCTCTCACATTCATCCAGACACAGGCGAGTCACGATCGGCTTTCAAGTAGACACAATAGAGAAAAACATGGGTGTACAGGCATGCACATGTCCACGTGCACACGCTCGCTCACTCACCACGCACAACACACACACATTGATCAACCAGCAAGGTAACCTGGAAGGAGGCGTAAGAGAGACAAGGAAGGTGGAGGAGATAGCGTGGCCTCTGTTTTCTCCCTGGTCACACTGACTGGATGAGAGCCACCAAGAACCCGTAAGAGACCATGGTTAAAAGCATGGGCTTTGGGGCCACCTGGATGGCTCAGGTGGCTAAGTGACTCTCTGCTTTGGCTCAGGTCATGATCTCAGGGTTATGGGATCAAGCCCCACATCAGGCTCTGCACTCAGCAGGGAGTCTGCTTGAGAGTCTCTCTTTCCCTCTTCTTCTGTCCCTCCCACCACTCAGGTGTGCACTCTCTTTCTCTCAAATAAATAATTTTTTTTTTTTAAAGCATGGACTTTTGAGTGGACCACCTGGATTTAAACCCTGGCTCTCTGACTATAGGCTGAGTGAGCCTGGGAAAATTACTCCCACTCAGTATCTTCACCTGTGAAAACAAAACAAAACTCATGGAGCTGTTGTGAAGTTTAAGTAAGTTAATATTCTTGAAGTGGTTAGTATAGCCCTGTGCCCCACAGTAAGTGCTCTTTAAGAGCTATTGAAGAAGTCATGGTGACCAGGGCTGGTGTGAAACTGCTAAGGAAGGGCTTTGTGTCACCCTGAGCTGCTCTGGAGCCCAGGTGACATAATGTGACCAAAAATTAGGGACATGGATCTCTTCATGCCCCAACACTGAACCTTCACCAGCCTTGGAATTACCAAGTACTGGAAGCTTCAGAATCATTCTTCTTCAACAAGGACTTTGAAATGAGCGAGGAGGGAGGGCAAAGGTAAGGATAGGAAATCTCAGGCAGCATCACAAACAAGAGGAGAAAGACAGTGACAAGGATGGATCTGTGACGACGGCAGAGACAGCAGACAGCCACCAGTTTGTGAGTACATGCAAGAGACCCTTTCCAGACCTCCCAGAAATAATATGCTGAGTCTGACTGGATGGAGCTTGACCTCACCACAATGGGTCTTCATCCATGTGTCTGGTAATTGATACGGATTTCCGTCTGGGATCTTCTCTTGAACTATCAACTCTAGGACCCATACATGGTCTCTCCATTGACCTGCGCCTCCTCACAGTGTGGTGGCCTCAGGGTATTCAGTCTTACTCCCTGGTGGGTCAGTGCTCAAAAAAAAAAAAAAAAGTGTCCCAACTAACAAGGTAAAAACAGCATTGCTATGATGACAGCCTCAGAAGTCATACTGCCTTACTTCTGCCACTTTCTGTTCATTACTGATGAGACACTAGGTTGCCCAGCTCCAAAGGAAGGAAACATGGACCACCCATCTTGATAGATTAAGTGTCAAGGTCACACTGTAGAGGGACACGTGGGATGGGAAATATCAATGCGGCTAAAATGCAATCAGCAACAAGAGATATCAAGCCAGGAGATAGTTGCATTACATATATTTTATTTATATATGTTTTAACTTTAATGAGATAATAATCTACTTAGCCTACAAAATCTTTATATTTCTCTATGGCAATATTATTACAAAGGATAATCACAATATTATGCAGCCATCATGTGCTTCCTTATGGAGTGGAAATAAAAACCCAGGAGTCAACTGTGTTCTTTGAAACATAGCAATTCTGTATGGTGAAAGGTTGATAAGCACAAAAGGAAGGTATTGGCTTTTGTAGCAAGGAAAGTTGCTAAATGGCTCACAGAACTGAAAGACCTTCATGACCCAGGATCTACAGGATGACAGCTGGGGTCTCAGTCCTGACACCAACTTTTTCTCTGCCATCTCTCATCTCTGCTTGTCTCTTTCCTTTTTGTGTATTGTCCTTGTTGTCTCCTACTGTAGACATGGGACCTTCTCTGTAAGGCTGGTGAATGACCCACCAGCAACCACACAGTAAGTCAGAGCTTCTTTTTTCCAGTGTCAAGACTGATCTGCTCCACTTTAGTCACATAACTTCTCCTTGGAACTACTCTTGCTGGGGGATAATGCCCTCTACTTAGCCAGGTCACATATTCACTCCTTGGCCCAGAGGTCAAGATCTGTGGCATCTATTGAGTACTGTTGTTGTTTGAACATATGAGTGTATGTATAGGGTTGGTCATGAAAATAAACAGCCCTAAAAAAGTCAAAATATTCCCACAAATTTGCAGGTACCCCAGTGTATACTGTTTTCCATAGCAGTCTTGGTTGAGAGAAAGAGATGATTATCTCACCAGTAAGAACAGACCAGTGTTCTTGTCTGGCAAGGACTGGAAAATACCTAAAGACATTACCTGCTGCTGCCTGGGACTCATAGACAAAGGAATTCAATGATGCACAAGTATTCAATTCTAGTATTAGAATTTCACAGTGTCCCTTGTCCTTTGGAAAGTTGATCATCCCCCCCTTCTAGGGATGGGGGTAGCTCCTGGCTTCAGCTAGCTTTTGGTAGGGAACCATGGAAGATCTCCCAAGGTCATTCACTGACAATAAGAGGAAGTGATACTGGGAAATGATAGCAGGGCTAAAATAAACAGTTTGCCTGATGGAAACTAATAATAATGTTTAAGGTATTTTAAAAATTGAAATGGGTTTGTCCAACCTAAGGGGATGAAACAATGCCTCAGTATTAACCATCCAGTAAGACAGCTCCCTCGAGTTTTTCTGGAAGATATTAAGACGCTGACTTCATTCAGCTCCATTATTGTCTGGCTTCAATACTGTAAATTTTTTTTTAAGTTTTTATTTATTTATTTATTTGACAGAGATCACAAGTAGGCAGAGAGACAGGCAGAGAGAGAGAGAAGGAAGCAGGCTCCCCACTGAGCAGAGAGCCCAATGCGGGGCTCGATCCCAGGACCCTGAGATCATGACCTGAGCTGAAGGCAGAGGCTTTAACCCACTGAGCCACCCAGGCGCCCTTTAATTTGGTTTTAATCAAGTGTCTCTTTGAGAGATACCTTTACACCAGACAGATGAGTGTGGAAGCCAGATGATCAGTGAGGACCTTAACTGTTCCATTGAAACACCTTGCTAGCATATTGGCTTATTCTGGTGTCCATAGCATATGTGACAACCAAATTTTGGACAGTGGGGTTGCTGGAGAATAGGCAACTTGCTTGGGCTCAGTTTCTCTAACTTCAGGGCTCAGAAATAAAAGTGCACAACAATGACTTCCAAGGTTGACTGAACATTCAAAAGTGATTATAGTCTCCCCACCCATGGCAGATTGTCTCCTAAGATCACCACATAAAACCACCCCCCCCTCACTCCACTCCTCATGCTCTTGCAGTGTGAATGTACTGCTCTCTCTTCCAAGAAGGGGTCTAGTCCTCTTCCCTGTGACTTGCACTGACCAAAAGAATGTGGCAGAAGGGAAATTGTGGTACCTCTCAAGCTAGTTGTGAAGAGACATGGCATCTTCATTTTTTGTCCTCTTGCCAAGTAATGATGTCCAGTATCCTCATAGACTAAGGCCATAGGGAGTAAGAAAACCTGGAGAAGGAGAAAGGACACAGGGAAGAGAACCAAGGCACCCCAGCTGATAGTCATTACCAAAAGCCCAGCTGTGTGAGTGGGGCCATCTTGGCTCCTCCATCCCCAGTCAAGATGCCGGCCCACCTGGCAACACCTGGAGCAGAGATGAGTCCACGCCCTCCCCGAATCCCTCACTTACAGAATAGTGAACAATAAAATAGTTGATGTATAAAGCCACCAAGTTGTGCAACAACAGAACCTCATCCACCCTCTTGTTCTACTTGGAGAAACTGGCCCCCTCAATTGGGAAGTCCTGCCAAAAATGGGGCTATTGAAAAGATCAGAATAGGCTTTGCATCATTATCACTGGATACAGAGCATTTCTCTCCAAAGATTAAAGCCAAAACCAAATGAGTTGCTTTTTTGCAGAGCTGGGCCATGCCATTCAAATCCAACCATTTTATTTGGTCCTCAAATCTTTTCGGCAACCTTATGTGAGGTCAGCGAGCATCCCCCCAGTTTTCTGAGAGCCACTGGTGCCATTTTAGCAACCCTGAATCTCTTCAGTTTTTATCACTCTTCTTACTGAGCTTGACAAATGACTGTTGACAGAAATTTTTTAAAATTGAGATTTGATCCCCCACTGAGTATAAGTGCAACAAAGTTTCTGTTAGCTATGGAGGGGAACACACAGACTGCTGAGCGGATCATTTCCCGTTTTAGCACATACACACTGAGAGTGATCAATTCTCCGTATCGTTCTCCGTGGACTGAGGAGGACTTTCCAGCAGCTTAGGCATGTTCCCTCATTATCATATGGTCAATAAATTATTTGCCGAGGTGCATTTTATGGTTGCCCGATCCACGAGCATAATAAAAGTTTGAATTAGGTAATGCTCCTTTTTATTATCAGAAATGAATTACCTCACGGGGCCAGCAGATACACAAATGCAGCGTGGCCTTCCACTAATTGGAAGGTTTTTTTTCAATCTGCTTCTGACAAATGCAGAAGAAAAAACAAAATCACCACATTCCAAGACTGTTCGATTATCAATATTATAGATTTATCTTATTGGACTCATTTTTGCTCTTCATTCAATAATAAACAATACCACCATTTCCATAGCAACCACAGCATACCATTAGGACAATGCCAAACATAAATTCCAAACTTTCAGTGTTCTCTCTGAGCCCAGAATGGGAGGTTTTCTGCAGGGCATGGCGAAATGTTCATCCTGGAGAAAACTTCCATTTTTGTTCCTGCTAGACCTGAGATGCTGGCAAAACAGCACATTACACTAGTAACTACATGTAATCACACTGGCATTTATGTTCACCATAAAGGGAATATCACGCTTTGATATATGAGTGATGGTGTATTCCTATGACTCGAAAAGCTCATATTTCATTTCTAACTTTTAAACAAAATTCAGCTCGTAATGATTAAGTGCTTCCTGTATACAAGGGATGGTCTGTCGATTTTCTCACTCCTTGCAGTTCATGAACGAGGAGCAGGACACTTGGGAATCCAGTCCGCGTGCTCCTTAAGGGCGAAGTCTGAGTCTTTGCCTTGGCTCTATTTCTAACACCTGGCATGTAGCAGGCAAACAGTAAATGCATATAAAAGAAACACTTCTTAATAATGCTGAGAAGTTAGAAGCACAGAAAATTAGAGACCCATAAGTGCCGTTTGAAAGGATGGATAGAGTTTAGTCCAGTAAGGAAAAATAGGAGGAGGACATGGGACATGAGAAACAATGAGGAAGGTGAGGAAGGGGGCTGGGCAGGAGAAGCAGGAGTCTGCAGACTCCGAAGCCCCTGGCAGCCCATGTCTGCAGTAGGCTGAGGGCAGAAGGGAAGCCAGGGAGGGAGAGACCAGACAGGTCATAAAGCGCCATAGAGCACGAACTGAAGTCTGGGCATCACGAGGGGTATTGAAGCAGAGACACGTATTGGTTGGGCTTTAGAAAGATTATTCTTTAGAAAGATTATTCAGGCTTAGTATGGAAGTGGAATCCAGAAGACAGAGCAAGAGTGAAGGAGACCATCTACTGGAGAAGTCCAGTACAGTTTTGGGCATCCTGACATCCCTTCATTGCCACCACAGGTAAATAGCACAATCGAGTTCCGACACCTTTTCCATACCAACGCCCCCTGAGATTCTCAACAAGCTCCAACAAAGCATCTCAGGGCCCCAGTTCTTGAAGCATCTTGACTCTTGGACACTGCTTTTCGGGAGACGTTTTGCTCCACAGGAAAATGCTAGCCCTCACACCTTCTCTCTGCCCTGACCTGTTCCCATTTGTGGGCACTTTCCAGGAGGATGGGCAGGGTAGAGAAAGGGGATGGGGTGTTGCCTTCTCTTGCCTAGTTTCAACATTTATGAAGACAATCCTCTCTTGGGGACAGAATCCTGGTCTTGAGCCAGCACTGAGAGGACAAGCCGTACAGGCTGAATTTGCCGACAAAGAGCTTTCCACCACATGAGGGGGGGATGAAGCCACTTTATTCCCTGATGATTCTCGTTAGAAACACACCCAAAACCACCAGCATTTAGGACCATAGACCCTCCCAGCCTAAAGCACACCATGAGCCTACTTGAGCTCCCTCAGCCTTTGCTTTCAAGCTGCTTTCCAAAACCTTGTAGGTTTTAAAAGAGAAGAGCCCAAACCTTGTACTATTTTGTAAACATCAAAAACCGCCTGTCTAATGTGGGCCTTTTCCAGATTAGTCTGTGAAAATAGTAAAAAATTTTCTGAAGAAATATTCAAGACATGGAGATTACTCAGAGTAGATGAGAAAAAATCTTCAGCAAAGACTCACTGAATCCTTTGAATCCAGGTTACTGTTCTTAATGGCAATGGAAGCCTAATTGGTTTGCCAGCTGCATCAGAAACCCAGACAAGGAAACGCTGGCTTTGTAGAAGAGGGATTTAATTTGAACAGAGGGAAAACTTACTGGTAGGAAAGGTTGTTAGGGACTGTAATGGATTACAAAGAAAAACCCTTTCAAATTCCTTCTTCCTGCAAATATTTATTGAGCATCCTCTCTGGACTAAGTGCTGCTCTGTGTTAAGGGAATTGATTTATGAATAAAACCAAGACTCCTTCCCAAAGGGAGCTTACGTTCCAGCACAGGGTCTAAGGAAGACCAAACAAATGAGACTGCCGGACACCTGAGCCCAGAGTGGTACAGTCAAGTGCGGGTACAGTGGTACAGTCCAGTGAGGGACCGCCGGGGGTGGGGCAGTGCAGTGAGGAACAGCCCAGTGAGAGTGGTGTAGGAGATTCCAGTGTGGGACATTCCAGTGTGGGACAGCTTGGTGTGGGGAATTCCAGTGTGGGACAGCTTAGTGTGACACAGTCCAGTGTCGGACAGCCCAGTGTGGGACAGCCCAGTGATTCCAGTGTGACATAGTCCAGTGTGGAACATGCCAGTGTGAGACAATCCAGTGTCGAACATTCCAGTGTGGGACAGCCCAGCGTGGAACATTCCAGTGTGGGACAGCTTGGTGTGACACAGTCCAATGTGGGACAATCCAGTGTGGGACAGCCCAGTGTGGGACAGTCCAATGTGATAAATGTTGGTGTGGGACATTTCAGTGTGGGGCAGCCCACTGTGAGACATTCCAGTGTGGGGCAGCACTGTGTGAGAAAACCCAGTGTGGGACATTCCAGTTTGGGACAATCCAATGTGAGACAGCTTGGGGTGACACAGTCCAGTAGGGGACATCTCAGTGTGGGACAGTTGAGCCTGGGACATCCAGAGTGGGATATTTGGTGTAGAACAAACCTGTGTGGGACAGCCCAGTGTGGGGATGGTGGCCACAGCCAGGTACAGTGGGAGGAGAACATGGCTTGCCTACCCGAACATCAGGATGTGAATAAACCACTGGGATGGGCTAGAAGGCAGGGAGGAGTGTGATCCTGGAAAGGAAGGTCCAGGTGAGGGCCGACCGTGAGGAAGCTTACAGGCCACCATGAGGAACTGGGACTACCCTGGAGAGAACAGCCTGGTGGCAGCACGAGGAGGGAGCTGGCTGGGGAAATGAGCCAAGGATGCATGGGGAATGGCAGGACAAGAAACCAAGCAGGCTTCTTTAGAGACGGACGACACCAGTGACAAATGCCAAGACCCCAAGATGGAATCTGTGAGAAGCAGGAGCCAGCTCTTGCGCTCAGGTGATGGAAAATCAGGTGGTGGCAGGAACACCTGTGGGAAAGAAGGCAGGAGAGAGTGCTGGGCCAGGTTCAGCACTGCCTGTGAAGTGCCTCCCCGGAGAGTAGAGCGGCCATGGCCAGCATGAGAAAGTCAAGAGTTACCCATATGTGCCATGTATGGCCCTGGGTCAGGCAGCTCCAGGTATGTGAGGCCCATGGATGTAGGTGACTGAGATGACACAGCCTCAGAAAAAAGCAACGTGAGCCTCCTTCTGACAGACTGTGGACCAATCAATGAAATGGCTGCTGCTCAGCCAATGCAGGCTCAGTCCTGGGGTACAGACTCATTCACTAATCAGAACCTTTGGAAACACAGTCTCCTAACCCCTTACCTGGAGCATGACTCTGAAACTCCAGTCTCTGGCCTTCCCTAGATGCTTTGTTCAGCCCAGGTCCTCAGAGAGGTATTGGATTAACCTCACTTGACCCCCAAGCTCTCCAAACAGATCCCAGGTTTCAGGGGCACAGCAGATAAAAGAGAAGCACAGTGTGCCTTTGAGGGTCTTCAGCCCCAATCCCCCAGTCCTCAAGGCGAGGTGATTTCTAGCCAGGGCTCCCTGCCCAGTGGTCCCCTTGGAACAGAAGCAGTGGCTGCACTCAGCCGAATTCTTCTCCACCAGGCCTGGAAGCCCGGCCTCTGCTGGACTTCACTGTTACTTGGGCTGCAGTAAGACCCTGGAGTCAGATTTATCTCTATAGGTTTCTCCATTAGCTCCTTGACCCTGTGGTTCTAATTCCTTGCTTCTTCTTCTTCTTTTTTTTTTTTTTTCCAAAGATTCTATTTATGTATTTGAGAGAGCGAGAGGGAGAGAGAGAGCAGGAGCAGGTGGAAAGGACAGAGGAAGAAGCAAATTCCCCAATGTAGGGCTCAATGTAGGGCTGGATCCCAGGACCCTAAGATCATGACCTGAGCTAAAGGCAGATGCACAACCAACTAAGCCACCCAGACACCCCAAATTCCTTGCTTCTTGATGTCAGAGGCCCAGGTACATCCCGGGGCTGGTCAGCAATTCCGTTCTCCAGAATCAGAAAATCTCCTGTTCTTCATGAATTCCTGATAGAGCACTGTCAAATGTCACTGTGAACCTTTCATACACACCTACCCACGATGTGGATATGTTGACATCCAACAAAATACCCCACAGCATCATTCCCCTGAAGATGCTTTGTGAACTTTTCACAGTAGGCAGAACATGCTCCGATTTGAAACACCATGTAATTTCAAATAGTAGCAGACATCAAACGATGAGACGCAGAATGCAACAATGAGGCACTTCGGAGGCCTTCTTTCCTTCAATAAAGGGACACATAGCCGATATTTTAGGCTTTGTGGACCAGAAGGTCTTTGTGGGTTCCTAATCAGCCATTAGAGTCCACTCTGACAAGCCAGAAACAACTGGGTGTGGCTGAGTTTTTGGGAAACTTTATCTACAAAATGGGCAGTAAGACACAGTTGGTCTGCAGGCAGCAGGCAATTGATTGACACAGTGCAAAGAGGCAAAGTGGAGGGAAAGAGAGGACAACACCTCTAGCACAGCAAAGTGTCAAGCCTGGGCTGTCTAGGCACATATGAGAACGTGTGTGTGTATGGAGATGTAGAGATGTAGGCACATACATATCCCTCGTGTGTGTGTATCACACACATAGACTTGAAGATTTTTGTTTCTGGCAGTTTAAAAGATTAGATGCACTGAATAAGGTCTCTCTTGTGAAAGCAATTCTGGGGCACTTGGGTGGCTCAGTTGGTTAAGAGTCTGCCTTCAGCTCAGGTCATGATCCTGGGGTCCTGGGATTGCTTCTCGTCTTGAGTTTAGTTCCCTGCTCAGTGGGAAGCCTGCTTCTCCCTCTCCCACTGCCCCTCCCTCCTGCTTGTGCACTCTCTTTCTCAAACAAAAAGAAAGAAAAGAAAAAAAAAAAAGTGGATAAAACACATCTGTGACCTGGATAGGAAGTAAGGAGTCCTCAGAGGAATCGAAAGGCAGAGTGAAGGGAGGAGCCCAGTGTATTTGCAGCAAACCATGAAAGACATTGAGATTTCCCTTCTTCAGCTCCTCAGAGCTCTGGAAAGACAGTGAAATAGCCTGAACAAGGTGGGGACCCCAGAAGGAGCCTCTAGTATATTTATTACTTATCAATCCCCTCGGGTGTTTCACTGCTAGAAAAACTCACAAGATTCAGTTTAAACTCACAAAAGAGCTGACAGAGGATTCAGCACACCAGCAGCAGCAGAACGACATGCATGGAAAGGGGCAGGAGACCGCAGGCCTCAGCTTTTTTGTCCTTCCATGCCTGGGTCTCCTGGGAGAGTCTTGTCTCTGGGTGGTAATAGGAACTGGTATGTGTGCTTGTGTGTACTTGTGCACTTACGGATGGGAGGCCAGGTGGGTGAGGCGCGGGGGTGCCTTGGTACGAGGAACTGCTCATGGTGGGGGTCTCTAATAGATAAATTCTAGCTACATGACCAGTCTTAACCATTGAAACCCAAACTTCCTCCCCAGATTCCACAAAAATCAGGGACAAATCATAAATCCAAATATTGTTACTCAACAATACCAACAAACTGCTACATTTTATTCTGAAATGAGTCACCGATCCACGATCTCAGAACATCATTTGTAGTCAGGGAACAGGTGCCAAAGCCTTGTCAAAGAGTCAGTAGCTCAGGAGACAAGCAGGAGTCAGTGTCGCCCAGTGGAGGTGACCCCTATGCTATCCACCACATCCAGCTGGGACCCCTCAGTGTCAGGAATACATTTGTGGTTCAAGAAACCTCAAGAAACCTTAACGTGGTCTCAGATTGGGGGTGTGCCAGGTGGTAGTCAGGAACAGATATAAATCCTTTAGGGAGAAAGTCAACTTCAACCAGAGCCCCAGAGAAATCACACAGGTCAAGCTGCCACAAAGCTGAGGGACAAATCAGGACACACACAGAATCACAACATCTTCAGATATTAGAGTCCTGAGGCTCACAGGGTAATATAACTATTTTTCATAAGCTCTAAGGAATTAAAAATATGAAAACACATTTTAAAAAAAGAATCTGATACTACAAAGAATGGTCAAAACAGTCAAGAATTTGAAAAAGAACCCAATACCGTTTCACAAAATGATAACTATGATAATGGAAAAAAATTTTTAATGAATTAAACAAAAGATTGAACACACTTGAAAAGAGAAGAAATGAGAAAGATGGGATGGAATTATCCATTTTTAGTTCAAGGTACAAAGGATGGACTGAGCGCAGGAAGAAGGGGGGTGGATCAACTTTGAGAACAGATTAGACGCTCTCCAGGCATTCCTTTCAGGTTAGCCCAGGTCACTAGATCTTCTCTTTTGTCTTGCTTGGGTTTCAATGAAAAAACAAAAAATATGAATTTTCTGTGAAATCTTCTGATCTTTAAATGTTGGGCACTAATTCAATTAAAATGAACAGGTCCGTGGGCACTGCAGCTAATCTGTGACCAATGTGTGCCTTCAGAGTATCGAGGACAGAAAGACAGGAGTTGAATTCTAGGTGAAGAGAGAGAGAACCCACAATGGGAGATCGCTACAGGCCAATAGCATGGAATCCTGCTGAGTCATGGGCATTGAGGGTAGCTGATTGTCCTCGAAGACGTGAAGGATAGAGCTGCACAGAGATGTGAGTTAAGCTTAGTATATCCAGACCAGCTTAAGGAGTTTAACCTAAGATCCTGATACCCTGTTGAACAAGCTTCCCTTGATTTTAGCCAAGGACACTAGAGGCAGGGAGTGTCTGGAAAAAAAAAAAAAAAAAAAAAAAAACAACACCTGAATCTCATGTCACAGCACTGGGACAATCAATGTACTACTTAGTAGTAATTAGTACTAAGTAGATACACATTGGGACACTGGATCTTACATTGCTATAACCATGTCAGAATTGCCAGAAAGAATCTTGGAAACATCATCTCTCCTGCTGCCAGGCAAGTAGACAGAAATTTCCAGTAGGAAAAGCATCCTTAAATACTTACCAAAGGATTAATGAAATCTGGGAACAATGTAACCAGGAAATAGCTTTTCTGACACCGATTGCTGAAAGAAGACTGTCAAAACTCCAGAAAACAAGGGGCAGCAAAGAAGTTAAGAGAAAAGAAAGGAGAAGAAGGGAAGAGAATGGTTTAAATATCACCCTGATGTTTTGAAAGGCATGGAAAATTGGCAAGGTAGATTCTGGGGCTCAAGGAAAAGGGCCATACTGTTCACTGAGGTCCTCAAGACTTTCCCAGTGACTTGGTATTACAGAGGAAGAACAAAGAGGTCTGGTTTCATGTCCACTTCCACTCTTCAGGCAAGGAGCTCACTTTCAAAGGCTCAATCTGCTTGCCGCCCTCTGTATTTGGAACACCCAGCATGGTAGCCAGCAAATGAGGTCTCACAGAAGGCAATTTCTCTCTTCAGCCTAGACCTCCCCGTGTCTGAATGTTTATTTTTGCGTGTGTGCTCATTCTCAGCAGCTACTGACCTCTCTTTTCTGCTATTTTAAAGAACCAACACTCCATCTAAAAAAGCGGTGTGCTGTGCCCAAGTCTTAAACTTAGGATAGAGAACACATATTTGATCAAGATTTATGTAAATTCCACCCACTGACAGTGTGAATATTTTCCTTTGCTTTGAAAATTTAGTTCACCTCTCTGTTTGCATTTGTGTTTCTACAAGTGGCGAAGCCTCCATTCACTGTTTTTCAGTCACCCTTTTATATTCAACCTCTCCCTTGAAAAAGTAATGTCTCCCCCGGAGGGATACAAATTAGTACCCGTAAAAATCACAAAATAATTTTTTATACCTTGTGTCCTATATATTTGTGTGAGAGGCTTTCAAGAGCATCACTAAGCCAACTAAAACCCAGTGCTTGTCGTCTATGGCAAATATTGTTTTGGCTACAATTTTGAATCACATTTTGCCTGCAAAATTATTAAGCACGCTCCTCTAGAGTCTGAATGTAATTTTTAATTTTAAGTATTTAAGTAGCATTTTTAAAATACATTAAAAGGTGTATGATAATATGGGACTTATTTTCATTCTAATCTAATTTTCACATTAAGACAAAAAATATGGAAATGTGTGGATGGCTCAGTTGGTTAAGTGTCTTTGTCCACCCCAGGTCATGGTTCCAGTGCCCTGAGGTCAAGTCCCACATCGAGCTCCCTGCTAAGCGAGGAGTCTGCTTCTCCCTCTCCCACTCCCCCTGCTTGTGTTTCTCTCTCCCTCCCTCCCTCTCTCTGTCAAATAAATAAAATATTTAAAAAAAAGAGATAAAAGATATTGATTCCTCTATTATTCCTGTTCCTAGAAGCCTTGTTACTAGATTGTCCAAAGGGACAATAAGAACTATATGTGGATCTTGTTAAAATGCAGATCCTGACTCAGTAGACCTTGGGTAGAGCCAATCTTTTGCATTTCAGAAAGCTCCCAGGGGAGGCCAGTGCTGCCAATCCAAGGAGCACATTTGGAGAAGCAATGCAACCAGATCAGTGGCTCTCAGCCTTGCCTCCACATGGGAATCCCCCATGGAGTTATAAAAGCAGCTGCCCAGGTCTCATTCCAAAGATCCCAATTTAATTGATCTAGAGGGTGGCCTGGTTCTCAGAAGTACGAAAAAGTCTTGGGTGATTCCAAAGTGCAACTTAGATTCTTCTAAGGAAGAATCCAACTGGTAGACCCTCTGTATCATTGACTGTGAGCCCCTGAAGGGCAGAGTCTGTGGCTCTGACATCCTTATTTCCTTGAAAATGTTATATTTAGATCATTATGATATTACAGCATTGTAATATCATACAATGTAATGACATTTCACAACATCATCAGTGTGCTTAGCATTAAACACGGTCCCATGGGGTGAATGATTAGGGTCCCTTTACCACTTATAAGAAGACCCCGTACATTTGAATCAGTGGCTGGCATGGCCCAAGGTGAGAAGTTTGGAGACTTGTATCTTGGATCTCATTTAAGCATCATGCACAGAAAATCTGGGTGTAAGATAGAGTCTTCTAGGTTAGGAAAACTGAGGCCAAGATCAATTAAATATTTGGATAATTAGGGGCTAGTCTGAGGCTGTGTTTCCTGAAAAGAAGCAGTATTTTTTCTGCCTTACAGAGTAATAGTAAGTACTTTGGCGAAGACTTAAGGTAAGGAACTTAGGTCCCTGAGGACATCACCATCAACCTGGTGATTTTCAAAGAGCCCAGGCTATAGCCCAGCTGATATTGGATATGGGAAGTCTAGGTTCTGCCCCTGCATAGCTTAATGACCCTCCAAGGTGTCCTCACACATGCAGAGACCCCATCTGTGAAGATAGATGTTCTATGACTATCAAGGTTCCAACATATGTTGAAAGGAAGGCACATAAAATAAAAACAATGCATTGTGGAAAACACATTTGACGGAGGACACAGGTGGAGAAAGAGGTACTAGATTAAGAACGTTCCCTGGAGAAATTTAAAACGCCCCCAGGCTTCTATTCTCGTGGTTTGGAATTGGTGAGAGTAATACTCCTTCACTGATTCACTTTTAGAAACCTATTTCAGGTCTAAAGTTATAACTCATAACTATTGGCAACAGGACCCTAGGCTCTGGTGACTTTCTCCAACGTAGTTACACTTCTGTATGAAAGGTCATCATTTCTTCTGTTTTTATTTGTTTTTTTGTTTTTGTTTTCATTTTTTAATTTTTATTTATTATTTTATTTTATTTATTTATATTTATATATTGTATATTATATATTTATATTTATATATTTATTTATTTATTATTTTATTTTATTTTGTTTTTTCTTGGTCTTCTTTCTATGATCTCTAGAAAATAATCCATAAATACTATTGAATAAGGAAATGACCTTGAGGACACCAAATGAGAACTCCAGAGGCTAGATTCTGCTAGATCAGAGAGGAGTCATAAGTTACAGTCATGGCAAGGTTCCTACCACATACATCCCTATTCTGCCATATTGGTGTGTTGCAGAACAAACCATTGAAAAGGGATCGTTTCAATAGAGAGTACAAGTATACAGTACGTGGTGAAGGCCAAGTGCAACTGAGCAGCGCCAGCATGCGAGTGAGTACAGATGGGTAGCACAAGATCAGGATAATCATTGGTGTGTATTAAGACTTCAGCAAATCCCTCCATGTATTTCTGAGTCTCCCAGGGGATTCTGATATGAGTTCAAAAGGTCCTAGAAGACACTGCTGTCCTTCCAGATCCCACCCCTCTGACACTGAGCCAGTAAGCACTACTGGTCTGCAATCTTGCCCACAAGGCACAGGGGTGATTGCACATGGAAAGGATCCCCAGGCAGGGTTGCTTACATCCCAACGTGTTCCAGTATTTCATTCTGTGTATCCAGAACACAGACATCCATCATTGTCTCTGAAACAGACTAAATTTGAGTCCTATCCAGCACATCTATTCACAGTGTCTCCTCTCCTCCCATGTTGGCTAGGACTCTTCCTGCAGCCCTTTTTGGTAATGACTTTTCTTCCAGCAGATGTTGAGCAAATAAGTGTCAGTCATGCATACCCACCATGCCCAAACCTTCTAGGCACAAGCAATGGGCACAACAGAGACTAACCAAGAGCAGGAAAAGCGTTTGAAAGGCATGTGACTGTAGATCCAAGGAATATATGGGGGAAATGCCATTTTTATTTACTGTCCTTTTTTCAAAGCCTACAAGCACATGTTTTGCCTGGAAAATGATGGGTGGTTCACTGCATGTGACATTTGAAATGAAGACCAAAATTTCCAGAACAATAGGAATCAACCATGTGGTCTTGTTATAGATGTTCCTGAGATCAGAATAAACTTGCCAAATGGGAAAACCCAAATCAAATTATTATTCAAGTAAACAAATTGAATATGAAGGCATTCCCAGATGCTTTTGACAAGGGGCAAATGGACCACTAAATCAAACATTTCATAAATAAATTAGGAAAATGCATTATGTAACACTAACATTAATGACACACACCAGATTGCCAAGGTTTTTAATCAAATCTTTTCAGTCTAGGCCCTTATACTGGGAAACAGTCGGATCTTACAGATAGCTCATAACACAAAGCAAGTCTCTCCACTGACGTTTCTGCCATCACCAAATGTTTTCCTTCTGATCTGTCTCCAGGCCTGACATTTTTGCAAATTAAACTGGATTACATTATCCATGATGGCTTGAATTCAATTATCCAAATAACTAAACAGCCAGCTCCATGACTAAATTACCCACCTGCTGCCTGAACTTTTAGGGTTTTGACAGTAGGCTGGTTTCATTCCTATTTTGAAAAGTAGTAGACCTGGATTTCTCCTGGAAAAAAAAAAAAACCTCCATGTGGTCTTCCCTTTTAATTTATTTGTTTGTTTGTTTGTTTGTTTGTTTATTCATTCATTCATTCACTCAGGGGAGGGGGGTCTTCCCTTTTTAAATTACTTTAGAGATCATGGTCAGATCCTCAATGTAAAATGTGCAACAATACAGAAGTGATCAGATGTCCCCTCTCCCCCTCTTCTCCTAATGTTATTACCTGTGCTGTTTTCGCCATTTACTTTCCAATTTTACATAGTCTCAAACAATGCTAGAATAGACATCTTTACTGTTGTGCACATCTCCAGGTCCAAGGGAACTCACATTTTTATGTATCAAAATACTGTCATGTTTCCTTTCCAGGAAACTGTGTAGATTTACACTCCTTCTAGCAGTGTGTAAAACCACACACTTCCCTTCACGTTCAACAACACATCGTATGATACATCATTTAAGTTTGCTGTCCGGCGGGTCAAAACCACTCATTATTTGTATACATTCCTGTGGTTACTTGAGATTGTAAATCTTTTCAAGTTAGTGGTCCCTCTTACACCAGATTTAGTTTTTAAACCTATAGGTATAGGGAGATAGAACAGTCTTTTAAAGGTGTAAACAAACAAAATCACGAGACTAAAAACTGCCGAAGTATTAGTCGGTAGAAAACTTTTAGCTAATAATTGAAGATAATAGAGTCAAATTTCCAGCAAATCTGAATGAAAGTTAGAAACCGTAAGAGAAATGTATTTTTAAGTTCTTGTTTGAATAATAGAATAGAAATAGGAAAAGGGGTCTTAGATTGGGAGGCAGTTCTGAAAAAAATAATTATTTTTTTCTATTTAAGTTTATTTGAAAAACTGAAGAATAATTGACATAACTATATTCATTTTAGATATACAATGTAATTATTTAATATTTGTATATATTGGGTATTGGGAAATGATCACCACAATAATCCTAGTTACTACCCATCACCACACATTGTTATAAAATTTTTTCTTATAATGAGAACTTTTTAGATCTATTCTTTTAGTGACCTTCAAATGTGCAATTCAGTATTACTAACTACAGTAACTATTCTGTATATTATTAATTTTTTTGTTATGTTATGTTAGTCACCATACAGTACATCATTAATTTTTGATGTAGTGATCCATGATTCATTGTTTGCATATAACACCCAGTGCTCCAGGAAATCTGTGTCCTTTTTTACACCCATGTTTAAAGATGTGGAGAGAATGGATGGTCTGGGCCTCTGCATTTTGATTACCATAATTGTTTTCTTTTGCTGTCATCGCAGATTACCACAAATTTACCAACTTAAAGAAACACAAATTTGTTATCTTATAGTTCTATAGATCACAGGTTGGCAGCTGTCTCACCATGCAAAAATCTAGATACCAGTAGGTTGCATGTCTTTCTGGAGTCCCCAGATTGTGAGGGAGCATCAGGTTCCTGCCCTCTTGGTTGTTGGCTGAATTCAGTTCCTTAAAGTTAGAGGCCTAAAGTCCCACTTTCTGGCCGGCCAAAAACTGAGAGTTATTCCCACCTTCTAGAAGCTGCCACATCCCTTGGCTCATGGCCCCCTTCCCACATCATCTAAGTCAGCAATGGCACCTTGTGTTCTCATATGATGCCTCTTGAGCCCACTCTTAGCCTCCTTCTTCCTCTATAAAGAATTCATGTGATGAGACTGGGTTCACTCAGACAATCCAGGCTAATCTTGCTATTTTAAGGTTAGCTGATTCACAACCTTAATTTCATCTGCAACCATAATCTCCTTTTGCCAAAGGAGAGAGAGAGAATCCCAAACAGAATCCTGCTGAATGTGGAGCCAGATGTGGGTTCGATCCCATGATCCTGAGATCATGCCCAACCCCAAAACCAAGAGTCAGATGCTTAACCAACTGAGCCACCCAAGCATCCCTATTGTGCTGTCTTTCTGTCACTACTCAGTTCCTGATAGTCTAAGAATGAAATTAGCAGGTTTTGATTAAAGATGATATGAGGACTACACTGCTTTAGATTCTCTTCCTCCCCAAACTCCAATAAAGCATCAGTAAGAAAATAGGAGAAGACAACAGGAACAATATATTGAAATTTAAAAAACAGATGTATCGGTGTTAATTAACTCTAGAAATCTCCTCCTCTGAGGAGAACCTGAAACACATCACAGAATTCCCCAAAGTTTCAGGAATTGTTCACACCAAGAACTTCCGGAACTGAAAGTGTTGGAGGAGCATAAAAAAGAATTGACTGAAAGTCTACCTAAGAAGGAGTTGGAACCCAGATTTCTTCTGTATGTCCATGCAGCAAAGCCACCAGCCTTCCCTTACTGCAATGGAAGAATGAGAGCTGCTAAGTGAAAGTTCAAATTTATGCATGTTGAATACAGTTTTAACTGCAGAAGCAAGGGCTGATGAACCTGACAAGATCAGATGCCCAGTGACTATCACTAATTATATTAACAATTGTTTTCTTAAATATTTGCTAGGTATCAATTCCCAAATTAAAAACAAGACACAAGGTGGCTCAGTGGGTTAAAGCCTCTGCCTTCAGCTCAGGTCATGTTCCCAGGGTCATGATCTAGCCCCACTTTGGGCTATCTGCTCAACTGGGAGCCTGCTTCCCCCTCTCTCTCTCTGCCTGCCTCTCTGCCTACTTGTGATCTCTGTAAAATAAATAAATAAAATCTTTTTAATAAAAGAAAAAGAAAAAAAAACAAGACACAGAAACAGTGAAAACCAGAGCTACCCTCGCTATGAACCCACACGGGGTATGATGGCAACAAAATTCCTAGGTCATCCTCTTTTTTGGTGACTTTGAGTTCATCCAAAGGAGGTTACCCTGGGTGAGTTTTACTTAATCGGAAGAGCATATGTGGCCATATGTCTGGAAACTATGAGTGGACTCTAAAGCAGTTCTAGTCAACAGATGAAAGAAGGAGGCCTCAGTCCTATAACCACAAGGAAATGAATTCTGCCCACAACCAGTGAGCTGGCAAAGGACATGAGACTCAGATAAGAATCACAACCCTAGCCAACACCTTAACTTCAGGTCAATAAAATCTTGAACAGAGGAACCAGCCAACCCATACCCAGATTCTTGAACCATGGAAACTAAGAAAGTGAATTTGTGCTGCTTTAAATCACTAAGTTCTTGGTAATTTATTATGCAGCAACAGGAAGCCAATATTATCTATGGGTAGTCTCATTGGAAAAAAATGGCCAAGAAAGAACAAGGCAGAAGTAGGCCATGGACCAAGTCCACTGCTACTTTAGCAGGAATGAATTTTTCCTCTTAGAGTCTCCACATTTTCCCTCAATCCATACTTCTAATTGGAGCACAGACTGCATCTCCCATTTTCCTGACTCAAATTGGAAACAGGCTTTGAAATTTCTCTTCTCAAAGAAGGTGGAGAAGGTCCAGACCAAGCTATCATCACATTGACTCCTAGGTGGAGCTGGGCTCATTCAAAAGTAACCAGACCCATAAATACAGAGAACAAACTGATGGTTGCCAAAGGGGAGGGGGATGGGGGGATGGGAAAAATGAGGGAAGAGGAGTGGGAGATACAGTTTTCCAGTTATGAAGTGAAGAAGTCCCAGGAATAAAAGGCATAGCATAAGCAATATAGTCAAGTCAATGATATTGTAATAACATTGTATGGTGACAGATGGTGGCTACACTTGTGGTAAGCATAGCATAATGTATAAAAAGGTCAAATCACTACGTTGTACAGAGCACTCTGCTTTCAGACAGATTTCTAGACAATGTAATCTTAAAATGAAGGTGGTCAGAAATGTGAGTTAGACATCACATTTGGGAATACTTATCTTGGGATACTTCCCAAGAGAGAAGAGGCAAAGACAGAAAGAACAAAACTTGGAGCCCTGATTACAGATAGACCAAAGCCAAGAACTGGAAATAACAATTTGAAGCAAAGAATGTGCCAGAAATGGCTTAGTGATATTGATAACATGCAATGTGGGCATAAGTGGGCATGGCTGGAACCATAGCTGGTGAGTAGTGTGGAGTGTACCTAGCTCCTGTGAAAGCACAGAATTAAGAGATCCACGGTTACTGTGAGCCCTTACCCAAGTGCTCTCGCACAGATTGGGAAGGCTCTGAGGCAAGTTCTCATTAGCTTCTCTGGAAAACTTGTACAGTCTACTTGAAAATCTGGGAAGCAAGCCAAAAACAAAACAAAACAAAACAAAAAAACATACACCATGGCTGGGGCCAGTTATGTGTAGGAAACTTCACCCTAGAAGCCATCCAGCTTAAGGCAGTCCTTGCTAGGAACACCCTGATCAAGGTCTCAGTGGATGTCCAATGGAGACCTCAGATGGAATCATCATAAAGATAATTTGATCTTAAGATCAAAAATGATCTTAGACGTGTCTCATGTAGTAAGTCAATTCATCTTATCCTCAGAACAGTAGACTAGAAGGTCCAGAACATTTTGGCACAGGCTTACCCTTTCACAGCTCATCCAAGAATCTAGAAGTTGGAAGGAACCATAGCGAACTTGCATCTCAGTGCCCCTCACAGGTAGGGAAAGTTCAAAGAGAGTATGTGACTCTGGAAGAAACCAATACCATCTTCAAATATCCAAACACTGCTATCAGAAGAAGAAAGCACTGAGGTGGAATCCCAGCTCTGCCTTCATGAGTGCTCAGGCAAGTCAGTTCATGTCTCTGAATCTGAGTTTCCTTATCCATGAAAATGGATGAAGGGATGGCCAGGGAAATTTAACAAGCCCATTGTGGAGAAAGGCACAGCACAGTGCATGACACATAACTATCTTTTTCTTTTTTTTTAAGTTTTAAAACATTTACTTATTTGAGAGAGAAAGAAAGAGAACATGAGTGGGGTGGGGTGTGGAAGAGAGAGAGAGAGGGAGAAGCGGACTCCCTGCTGAGCAGGGAACCTGACACGGGGCTCAATTCCAGGGCCCTGAGATCATGACCTGAGTCGAAGGCAGATGCTTAACTGGCTAAGGAACCCAGGTGCCCCTGCAAATAACTTTTCTATACATTTCCTTATGGGTCTTAGGACCAACTATTCTTCCCTTTCTACTCTTTGTACCCATTCCCCAGATCATTTTGGAAGAAACCAAAAGTACTGAGTTTTTGAATCTGTAATCCTAAGTCTTGAACTTTAAAACAAACTCATCACATTCTCAAGACCCAGAATTAAAATATGACTGGTATTTCCAGAGTCTTACAACAGCCTTCTGGTCTTGGAAGAAAACCCAGAGGCTGGTCTGCAGAAAGGAGGTAGGAAAGCTCAAAGCCCCAAGTCCCAGTCCTGAACACAGTGAAAGACAAGCTCTCTTAAAAGGATCAGTTTGCTCAACCATGGATGCTTCCAACATGCTAAACAGGACCTGAAGAGCAACAATGGAAACAAGACTCAGGGCAACAAAAGTACAGTCATTAAATGTTCATGATTTCAGAGCTCAGAACATGTGTGTTCATCACGGTGGTGCTTTTTAGGCCAGTGAATTTATAAGGAAGATAACTGTTGGAAATCAGTGCTATTCACAGCAACAACTTAATGCATAATGCTGGCATTTTAGAAATTGTTATCAAGACTATTTCACTATAAAAGCTACAGAAACCTTTAATAAGCAAAGGAAACTAAACGTCCCAGCACCACTACCATTTTCAATAGGCTAAAAAAGGTACATGGCTGTCAGCTAACACTCACTTATCATGGTTCTTTGGTGAGGTCAGCAGGACCATTTTTTTTTCTCCCAGAAAGAGGCTTAATACAGAAAAGTTTAGTCCTTTGTTTAGTTCAAGGGAACTGAAATATAGGCCGGCTTCTAGCTCATATGCTCCAGTCCAGAGTTGTTTTCACGATATTTAAATCCCCAGCCCACCATTATACACACATACACACATGCAAAATTTAGTAAGAGGAACTCCTCAGGAAACCAACTTGTGTTTTGAAATTTTGGGGGCTGTTTTTCTGTCCTAGGAGCATGGCTCTGACTTGCCTCTTATTGGCTCTGCAGCTTGAGGACCCTCTTTTCAAGTTAGGTTCTCCTAAACAACAGACCCTGAGATAAGGATTTGAGTGTAAATGGTTTACCAGGATGAAAAGTGACCTCAGGAAGAACTGGTAGATAGTGAGGAATGAGACAGAATGGGAAGGCAGCCAATATAGGTGTTTTGATGAGCACATTACATCTGTGGACAACTGGAGTTTTCCATCCCACTGGGGACCTCTGTGAGATTGTGTAGAACACGTCTCATAGAAGTTCCCCCAACAATGGGTAAGACTGCTGAGGTATTTATCCACCAACTTCTTTTTGTCATTGGTTCAAGGCTGCTCCTGTGTGCTTCTGGCCTGCCCCAGGCACAGATCAAGCACGCTCCTGAAGCCAGTAAAGGCCCATAGGCTTTTCTAAGCGCTAGTGATAATAAGCCATCAGTATAGCATACAAGAGAACGTTGAGTGGCAAGTGAAGATGGGCAGGGCTCTAACAACGTCCATTTCATGCTACAGACAAAACTCTTCAATTTTAGACTCTCTCAAGTGACCTTTCTATTCTTTATCTTCTCCCTCCTAACAATCAGGCTACTCAGAGATGGACTCTGGACATTGTCTCTACAGACTGGCCCTTGTGCGCAGTCCTCATTAAGACCAACACTGGCAAATCTGAAAGGGGCAGATGCAGATAGGCACACAATGAGAGGCAGCATATGTAGTGGTCAAAAGCATGGATGCTTGTGTCCCACAGCCTGGGACTAGAATTCTCATGCTTCACAGATCTCTTATTTCCCACTCCAAAATTATGTCAACAGTGGACCCCAATATTTTCCATGAACCAACTCTGTCAGCCAGATTTCTAAAAGACCCCCAAAAAGAAACACCAAATATGTTATATTAATTCTAGATTTGCACGAACTCCACCACAAAGCTAGCAGGAGAGGCATGGTGCTCAGAGAGCTAAGCCATCTAACAAGAAAAGGCCATTGTTTTCTGGAAGAGCCTGTAGACGTTCTGGGAGGGAGCTATAAAGGATAAGCTCCAGCTTGGCAAACTAAAAACAATGGCAGAGAATTACATATCTATTATAATCCCAAAGACCACCAGCCATGGAGGGAGAGCCATGTGGAACTGATTGGGCATAAGCAAGGCCCAGAAGATTTTAATTTAAAAACAATTTAATTATGAAAAGAAAAGAAGCAGACCCTGCCGGGGAAAAAATGGTGGAGAATGCATGTGTGAGAAAGTTCTCATTTGTGTATGTCTATGAAAAGAAACAGCAAGAGAAACATACAGAACTAAATAGAAAGACAGAACTAATGGTGGGGGGTGGGGTGCATAAAGGGGAGAAAAAAAAATAAAAGGGGGAAAGGGAGGAAAATAATTTGTCAGCTGAGATTTTTTAGTTCCAGATAACAGAAAATAATTCTGACTGACTCAAATTTAAAATTACCTGTTGGAAGAATAATTCACAAAGCAGGTAGAATGGAAAAGAATTAAATAAGCAGACCTCAGAACAGAATGAGGGAGTTTCTTAAATGAAGGAAAAAGTGACCCTTTTCCTCCTCCTAGACAGGGGAGTCACCTCTTTAGAGGTCTGTGCTTAGTAATCACCACTTTTCTATGGATACCCACTGAAGACTCTAATTCCCAAGGGAAAGATTCTGGCCTATTTTTGACCACATGACCTACCTTTGGCTGAGGATTTGGGGAAAGGGTCTTGACCAACAGTCTTAAATGCATCACATAAATGAGGGAGGGATGTCTCCCTGATGGCACTAAGACAGAGAGCAAGAGATGCCAGGCAGGCAGGAGCATCAGTGGTCCACTGCAGAAAGAGAGCCCAAAGGAAAGGAAGGCAGTGTGATTCAAAGGGATTTAAGGGAGAATCAGTTACAAACATGAGAAGACTAAGATACAGGAAAGGGAAGAGAATAATGAAGGGGGGGGAAGGGTAAGAATGTAAGAAAATGGCACAGAAGAAAGAAACTAGATAAAAAAGGAGAAACTCAGTTTCCATAGGAGAAGTAAGCAGACAATGAGTAGGGAGAGAAGAAAGTGGTATGGCAATGGTAATAGTAATGATAGCAAGGAATCATGTAGGACTCACTCATGACATCATGAGTCTATGACAGCCTTAACTACAAGTATGCTACTTCCTATGCCTGTGAAGTGGAAGGCAAGTAGGAGGGGTCTTAGAGCACCTCAAGAGAATGAAATTTGGTATCCATTCCACTTGACTGGCATGAAAATCTATCTACTAAATGATTTGGTATCCATGATTGGTATTTTTCTGGCTCTCTATTCCTCCACAACAAACCATCCCAAAACTTAGTAGCTTGAAACTACTTATTATAATCTCCCATGGTTATTTGGTTCTATCGGACTCAGCAGAGTAGTTTTCACATGGCATATCTCATGTTGTTCAGCCAGAGGGTAAGCTTGGGCAGCAGTCATCTGAAGGCTCAACTGAGCTGGAATGTTCAAGTTGATACATTCACATGACAAGCAGTTAATACTGCAGTTCAGCTAAGGTTGTTAACTGAAATATCTCCATGTGGCTTGGGAGTTTCACATCATGGCAGCTTGGTTCCACAGGGGAGTGTCCCAAGAGTGAGTATTCCAGGAAGCTGAAAAAGGCAGCTGTCAATCAAATTAAACTAAGTCTGAAACTGACACAGCATTATGTCTGTCATAAGCTATTAATCAAGATAGTCATGGGGAACACCCAGACTCAAGAGAATGGAAAATGAATTCCTTCTCTTCATGGTAAAGTCTCTTGATGGGTTTGACAAAGTTAACATTGCAAAAGAGCATTTGAGATGAATAGCCATCTTTAGAAAATGTAATCTGGGGGGGCGCTCAGTGGGTTAAAGCCTCTGCCTTCGGCTCAGGTCGTGATCCCAAGGTCCTGGGATCGAGCTCCACATCGGGCTCTCTCCTCAGCAGAGAGCCTGCTTCCCCCCCCCTCTCTCTGTCTGCCTCTCTGCCTGCTTGTGATCTCTTCTGTCAAATAAATAAATATTAAAAAAAAAAAGAAAATGTAATCTAGGTATCTAGCCTCTTGACAATGAGGAATAATGTATTGACTTTTTACACCTTTTTGAGTTGATAGTTGGAAATTGAGCATACAAATTTTGAACTTCCAATCCATCTGACCTTTCAGGATATCCTCACTTCAAATGCAAGTTGGTTGGTCAGTGAAAATGTTATCTTTTCTAAGAATCTAATTTTCTTGAATATAATGTCCAGTTGAAAGCCTAACCAGTCTGTACAGAGCCCACATAAAATGGGTGTTTGCAGTACCATCCTCTTTTCATTCATCACTCATTCAGTTATTCCACAAGTATTTTAGTCCGAGGCACCATGTTAAGTGTTGAGGATATAGAGAAAGGCATAGTCTCTACCCTCAAGAGTTGAGTGCTATGAGAGAGGTTCATTCACAACTCATTTTATAGAAGTCTTGGGAGTTAGAGTTGATTTTTTTTTAAGGATTTTAAAAATCTTTAAAAGAGAGAGAAAGATCAGGAACATAAGCAGGGGGAGGGAGAGAGGGAGAAGGAGGCTTCTGGCTGAGCGGGGAGCCCAAAGTAGGGCTCAATCCCAGGACACTGGGAGCATGACCTGAGCTTAGTGACTGAGCCACCCAGGCACCTCAGGGATTAAAGTTTAAATTTATCAAATAAAATTGCTTATTTTCAAAATCTCTCTTAAAAATCTCTTAGGAACTCTTAATGTCACAAAACAAACTGAGGGGGAATGGGGGAGGGGTGTAGGGAGAGGGTGGTGGGTTATGGACATAGGAGAGGGTATGTGCTATGGTGATGCTGTGGAGTGTGTAAACCTGGCGATTCACAGACCTGTACCCCTGGGGCTAATATGTTTATAAAAAATAAAAATGTATATTTTTTAAAAATCTCTTAGGAAGTCATCGCTTGTATACTATCTTGCAACAAGACCAATACAGATATTTTTTATCCATTATTGGAAATTAATCATTGTTTTATTTTGTTGAAAAACACATAAAATAGCAGGTTGCTATTTAAAGGCACTTTTCTCCTCCTCCATTCTTACCATCCTAGACCTTTGAACTGGAAGGCCCTCTCAGTTGATCTTCCTGTTTTCACCCTTACCCACATACAGCATCCTTGCTTAAGCAAAAGTCAAATCACGTTACTCCTCTGTTCAAAATCATCCAATGATGACTATGTCACTCAAAATAATAATCTAAGTCCTTTACATGGTCATCAAGGCCCTACATGATGTGGCTCCTGTCTACCACTCCAACATTTCTCACCACACTTCCCTATACTCCAGCCACATGGACTACTTCCTCCTTCATGTGAAACTCAAGTATGCCTCAAGACTCTTGAACTTGCTGCTCTTTCTGCCTAGAAAATTCCTTCCTTAACTGATCTCCTTGGCTCCTCCCCCTCAATCAGGTTACTGCTCAAAAGGAATTTGGGAAGAAAGCTCTTCCCAAAACACAGTATATAAAGTAGCATCCTCCATCATTTTCTGACCCTTACCTTGCTTTATGCTTCTTTCTAGGCTTTATCACTGCCTGAAATTGGGCATCTGTTCCCTCACTGGAATGTAGCCTCCATGAAGGCAGCTCTGTTCTTTCGTGCATCCCCAAGGAGAGTAACCAGCACATGGTACTCAATGAATATGTGTAAAGTGAATGGAATGGTGGATAGATGGTGGATATATGAATGGGAGGATAGATAAAGAGATATATGCAGTAGAGGTTGTACCCAAATCCCCTTTTCAGGACTAAGGCATCTGTTTCTCCAACTGTGAGCAATATTACTTGCTCTTGGCCCCCAGCTGTTTGCTCAAGGTTATGATCCTTTCCTGGAAGCAGCTGCTCCCACTGACTGGTTGACATGGAGGTATGTAGGCCTGGCTCTCTTGACTCAACTTAGGGCAATTCTGAAGGTTTGGTTGCAAATGCACTACACTTCAACTTCTCCATACCAACTCTGCTCCCACATCTCTACAGATGTAAGTTCCCAAGATCTTTCTCCAATAAATGTCCTAGCCACAAATTTCCATCTCAGAATTTGTTTCTTGGAGAACCAACCTAAGAAAGTGTGGTACCAAAAATATCCACATTCAAGCACTGGAATCACATGCAGTTCACAAAGGAAGTGAGGAAAAAAAAGGAGCTCAGACTCAAATCACCCACTTTACTCATCCCAGGACAGTTGCTCACAAGTAGAAATTCTGGAAAATCACAGGCTTTCCCTTTTCCATTCCCTCTGTCTCTTTCTATTTCTCTCTCCACATAGCTTATTCAGTTGAATTCAGTTATTCAGTTTAGTTGAATTCAGTTAGATGCAATCCCACAGTGTCCATTTTGACCACAAAAGGCATCTAACCCAAGGTAGCCAGATCAAGGCTTATCATATAATCTGGAAAGAAAATCTCTCCCCAAAAAGCAGTGAGCAAGGCTCTAACATCCCTGAACTCTGAACTGCTAATTGCAGAAAAGTCAGCAAGAACTGAAAAGATGCTCTGACCAGCTGTTAGAATTGGAAGAATAATGAAGATAAAAGAAGACAATGGAATAAATGGAAAGGGGTCAGGATAATAGGGAGATTCCAGAACAGAGAGCCACAGACTCTGGCTGCTGAGAGCGTTCTTGGATGCCAATTGATGATCCAGTTCCATACTCTGCAAGGCTCAGACATGCTAGGGCTCTGTGGCCCTGCTTGTTGAGCTCCCCCTTTTCATTTATGCCAATATGGCTAGGATTCCTGTTTTTCTAATTGCCATATATATACTCTTCAATAAATCTATTACTTGAAGCTTAGGGAGTTCTTTAAATCCCAAAATATCTTACCAGCAAATATAATTATTGAGAAGTAATAATCAGTGATGATTAAAGAGTGCTTACTCCATAACAGGCATTCACTGCCTCATAAATCCTCAAAACTGTTTGAAAGAATTTACAAGTGAAGAAACTGAGTGTTTGGAGAGAATGGCCAAAAGTAGGGAACTGGTAAGATAAATTATTCAGTCAGGTCAACATAGCTGAACTGAATTCAAAACTAGGTCTCTCACATTTTAAGTCCCCAATCAGTCTGATTCTTCAATGTCTTTCTTATGGCTGAAGCCTGTCCTGCAGTAACATGTACCATCTTCAGAACCCATCAAAGTCAGGGAGTTAGTTCAAGTGCCCTGCAATGTCATTAGAACCACATTTTGCGCTTGGTTCTGAGTTGGAAGCCACTGGCTGATCATCAATGGATTCTCAAAGGAACATTCAAGACACTTTGACTCCCAATGAACTCCTTCTGGTCTGAGAGAATAAGAGAACTGTTGTGCAGGCCAGCCCTGAGGAAGCTCAGGTGTAGATTCTTAAAGAAAACCAGAAAAAAAGACCACAAAGAAATGCCATTCTGTGACTTGCTCTGCTGGGCCATATGATTAACAGAAATCATCCCACAACAAAGATCCTCCCTCTCAGAGGCAATCCAAACACTTACTTAACTAATCGTGCTTTCTTTTATGCACACATGCATGTATATTTTACAGCTGAGCCATCTGTGTTACTCTAGTTATTGTCCTATTAGCATTTTTATAAAAATGATTATAAATCTTTGTTTTCTGAGGTTCAGAAATAGCCTATAAAACTGGGTCTTGAGGCTAAATCTCATTCCCAGCAGGTTCCAGGCAAGAAACTAATAGATTTTGTTGGCCAATTAAACAAATATCAATTTACTTGGTGAGCTAAAAAAGCATAAAAGTTCACTATTTCCAGAGGCAAATATGCATTCATAAAGGAGAAAAAAACTAAATCCCAGTATAAATAAGATTATAGGCTTAACCTTAATTGTGGTGTCTATAGGTCATTCCTTTGATTAATTTAAAATGTTAAAAAGTCAGGTAAGTGCTGTACAATCTACAGATGTTCCCCAATTGCATTTGCTGTAGAAATCTTTCAATAACAAGCAGCAGAAATGGGTAATGGCTACTTTAGGCAAGAAGGAAATTCATCAGAAAGATTTGCTGGATCTCACAGGATTACAAAGAGGAAAAGAAGGGGATGCTGAATAATCATGGTTGAAATGGATGGAAGCAAACTGAAAGTCTTCTTGAGAGCACTGTTTCTAGAATGAAGGCATTGTAACACTTTCATTTTTGTCTGTATCCTTTTGATCTACATTCCAAATTGCAGGAAAGGGTTTGGTTAGCTAAACCTGCCATTGTCTCTTGTTTCTATTACACTTGCCCCTTGGGACTATCACAGTGGTGAGAGAAGCATCCAGCAACATCATCTATAACTGCTAAGGAAAGGAAGAGAGAAAGGGAAAGAAAAGAAAGAAAGAGGTAGGGAGGGAAGGAAGGAAGGAAGGGGAAAAGGAAGGAGAGAAGGAATGAAGAGCGGGAGGGAGAAGGGAGGGAAGAAAGAAAGAAAGGAAGGGAGAGGGAAAGAAATAAAGAAAGAAGGAGTTGGGTAGGTCTGAGAGAGAGAAAAGGAGGAGAGGAAAAAAGAAAAAAAAACAAAAGAAGGAAGAAAGAAGAGAAAAAGAAAAAGTGAGAAAGTAAGAAGAAAAGAAAGCCTGGAACACAAAAAGAAAAGCAGAAAGAGAAAGAAAGAGAGAAACTACATGAATGTGCATTAGAAACTGGTTGGATAAATTATGTTCCAAATACACAGAATATTATACAATCATGAAAAGTTATGGGGAAAACATTGAATGACTTGAAAACCTGCATTCAATATAGTGTTAAATAAAAAAGTAGGTTACCAACAGTATACTCAATATAATCCCATTTTTTGAATGAATACATACATACATAAGAAAACATGTATGCATAGAAAAAATGGTGATGGGATTTCAAATTATTTTAGTGTCTTACTTTAGCTAATCTTTGTGATCTAAGTTTTAAAAATAGATATATACTGCTTTTTAAAGGGTTATTTTTTTCCAATTTATTTATTTTCAGAAAAACAGTATTCATTATTTTTTCACCACACCCAGTGCTCCATGCAAGCCGTGCCCTCTATAATACCCACCACCTGGTACCCCAACCTCCCACCCCCATGCCACTTCAAACCCCTCAGATTGTTTTTCAGAGTCCATAGTCTCTGATGGTTCACCTCCCCTTCCAATTTACCCAAAAGCACATACCCTCCCCAATGTCCATAACCCTACCCCCCTTCTCCCAACCCCCCTCCCCCCAGCAACCCACAGTTTGTTTCATGAGATTAAGAGTCACTTATGGGGGGCGCCTGGGTGGCTCAGTGGGTTAAGCTGCTACCTTCGGCTCAGGTCATGATCCTGGGGTCCTGGGATCGAGCCCCACATTGGGCTCTCTGCTCAGCTGGGAGCCTGCTTCCTTCTCTCTCTCTCTCTCTGCCTGCCTCTCTGCCTGCTTGTGATCTCTCTCTGTCAGGTAAAAAAATAAAATCTTTAAAAAAAAAAAAAAAAAAAAGAGTCACTTATGGTTTGTCTCCCTCCCTATCCCATCTTGTTTCATGGATTCTTCTCCTACCCACTTAAGCCCCCATGTTGCATCACCACTTCCTCATATCAGGGAGATCATATGATAGTTGTCTTTCTCCGCTTGACTTATTTCGCTAAGCATGATACGCTCTAGTTCCATCCATGTTGTCGCAAATGGCAAGATTTCGTTTCTTTTGATGGCTGCATAGTATTCCATTGTGTATATATACCACATCTTCTTGATCCATTCATCTGTTGATGGACATCTAGGTTCTTTCCATAGTTTGGCTATTGTGGACATTGCTGCCATAAACATTCGGGTGCATGTGCCCCTTTGGATCACTACTTTTGTATCTTTAGGGTAAATACCCAGTAGTGCAATTGCTGGGTCATAGGGAAGTTCTATTTTCAACATTTTGAGGAACCTCCATGCTGTTTTCCAGAGTGGTTGCACCAGCTTGCATTCCCAAGGAGGGTTCCCCTTTCTCCGCATCCTCGCCAGCATCTGTCATTTCCTGACTTGTTGATTTTAGCCATTCTGACTGGTGTGAAGTGATATCTCATTGTGGTTTTGATTTGTATTTCCCTGATGCCGAGTGATACAGAGCACTTTTTCATGTGTCTGTTGGCCATCTGGATGTCTTCTTTGCAGAAACGTCTGTTCATATCCTCTGCCCATTTCTTGATTGGATTATTTGTTCTTTGGGTGTTGAGTTTGCTAAGTTCTTTATAGATTTTGGACACTAGTCCTTTATCTGATATGTCGTTTGCAAATATCTTCTTCCATTCTGTCAGTTGTCTTTTGATTTTGTTAACTGTTTCCTTTGCTGTGCAAAAGCTTTTGATCTTGATGAAATCCCAATAGTTCATTTTTGCCTTTGCTTCCCTTGCCTTTGGCGATGTTCCTAGGAAGATGTTGCTGCGGCTGAGGTCGAAGAGGTTGCTGCCTGTGTTCTCCTCAAGGATTTTGATGGATTCCTTTCTCACATTGAGGTCCTTAATCCATTTTGAGTCTATTTTTGTGTGTGGTGTAAGGAAATGGTTCAATTTCATTTTTCTGCATGTGGCTGTCCAATTTTCCCAACATCATTTATTGAAGAGGCTGTCTTGTTTCCATTGGACATTCTTTCCTGCTTTGTCAAAGATTAGTTGACCATAGAGTTGAGGGTCTATTTCTGGGCTCTCTATTCTGTTCCATTGATCTATGTGTCTGTTTTTGTGCCAGTACCATGCTGTCTTGATGATGACAGCTTTGTAATAGAGCTTGAAGTCCGGAATTGTGATGCCACCAACTTTGGCTTTCTTTTTCAATATGCCTTTGGCTATTCAAGGTCTTTTCTGGTTCCATATAAATTTTAAAATTATTTGTTCCATTTCTTTGAAAAAGATGGATGGTAGGGTTATTTTTTTTTAAGATTTTATTTATTTATTTGACAGATGGAGATCACAAGTAGGCAGAGAAGAAGGCAGAGAGAGAGGACAAAGCAGGCTCCTTTCTGAGCAGAGAGCCGGATGCGGGGCTCGATCCCAGGTCCCTGGGGTCATGACGTGAGTCGAACACTTTTCAGGTTTCTAAACCTCCTCCTGCATCTCTGAAGTAACTACAATATTATTACCTCATTCTAAATATGGAGACGCTGAGGCCCAGAGAGAATATTATCAGGCAGAATCACAAAGCAAATGTAAGATAAGAACCTAAAGCCTTAGTCTCAAAGTCTTGATCCTCTTTTCTTCTGTCTTCTATGAGACCTGGAGTAACTGAATGTGTACAAAGAGGTTAAAAACTGGCAGTCACCACCCTTCTTGTGAATCAGACCAACCTCCATTCCTTCTTGAGATTTGAGACCTGCCTTTGAAGCTTCTAGAGCTTGGGCTTTTCCTCCATTTTTGCAAGAGAGTGTCAATAAAGTGATATTGGAAATTCTGTGTGTTGTACTGGAACTACTGGATGTTATCTTTCACATGCCATTTTGAAATCGTCTCTGTTTCTGAAAGGTCACTACCACTGGCTAAATGGCATTGGTTTCCAGGCATTTACAGATGTACATGATGACTTCTGAAAGGGGTTTTCATGGATTGAAGAACCCAGCCAGTGTGACATGAGTAGTAAACATCTCTTTGAACATTAGAAGACAAAATAAACCTGGAGGTGCATGTCACCAGCCAACTAGAAAGGGAGCCATGCTTTCCTGAGATGATTGCTGTCACTGCACCATTCTCACAGCCTAACCTCGCCCAGGCCACAACTTGGGAGCTGGCATTTTGTTCACACAACACCGTGGTGCCCATGAGAACAACTCCTATTTGCAGCTCCTCCATACCCTGGTGTTCCATAAGAGGGAATGGTGTTCTGTAAGAGGAACTCCAATGAGACTTAGAGATTTTCAGGGATGAGGCTAAGACACAGGGTCAATGGATGCTGCTTCTCACTGTGAATTCTGAAAGCTCTCAGAAAAAGCAGTCGGATTTCATATAAATTTCTTTGAGGTAGTCAGTGTGTTGAGGGATCATGGTCATTTCTGACTTCAGCCATGTCCACCATTTCCTAGCACCAAGTGCGATGGTATAAAATGAGTCTGTATCATATTTCCCCCTGTACCTTTGTCTGGTGGCCCGACCTCATGCCCCACGGTGAAGCACTTGCTGGAAGTTTCAAATGAGACTGTGTGAAGCCAGGTGACTTCCACGCCAGGGAAGAGGCCAGATTGAAAGCCCAAATGAGGTAGTTTGCTAATCTCCCAAACTAAATGTATATACCAAAGTAATCCTAAGAAATCTGTATTCCAATAAAGATGATTGATGCCTACTATGTGGGTTTCTATTGTTTGCTCTTTCCCAAGGCATCTAGAGAAGGGTAACAGCCTGGATTCCTTCCTATGAAGTATCACATTTTTGATAGAAATAAAAAGAACATTGGATGTAATATCAGATCTGAATTGAAATACCAACTCAACACTTACCAGCATGTCAGAATAGTTATCTAATGCAATGGTTCTCAGAGTGTGATCCCCCTGAGGGTCCCTGAGACCCTTTCAGGGCTATACAAAGTCAAATCTATTTTCACAAAAATACCAACACTTCCTTTGTCTTTTCACTATCATTCTTTCACAAGAAGTTTGGAGAGACTATGAAACATGTGATGTTGTTATTGCACTGATGGATATTAGGTGTGTTTGTGGGGTCTTGTGATTTAAATTTTTGTGTTTTAATTTCTAATATATACTAATAAAATTAACCCACATTAAAAATTTTGAGATTACATGGGAATTATTGATCTAATCTCTTTGCACGTCTGCCTCCCAAAGTAGCAACAGGCTATTAAATAAATAAATAATAAATGAAATTACAAGTATCTGCATTAGGAGCAATACACCAAAATATATCTCTCCCTACTCAAACACAGGCATTGTCCCAAATTCATAGGAGCACTCAATTTCATCTTTTATGGGAATGAGTTTCATTCCTGTTTAAAAACGTCCATTGTCCCCTCTCTGCAAAGCCAGACCCTTGATAATCTTGGATTGAGTGCTC
This sequence comes from Neogale vison, assembly GCF_020171115.1. Classification (NCBI taxonomy): domain Eukaryota; kingdom Metazoa; phylum Chordata; class Mammalia; order Carnivora; family Mustelidae; genus Neogale; species Neogale vison. The sequence goes on from NC_058098.1 coordinate 41,347,782, forward strand.
CAAGGCCTTCCCTTTAGATCCAATTTCCTGCCTCAACTTCCCATCCCAGGTTTCTCTGTGTGAATCCTGCAAATATTAAGTGCCCTGTACCTGTTCAAGTATATCTGGTAGATGCCATAAAACATCTTTGTGGAGTAAAGGCAGAGCCTTTCTCAAAATGAGTGGTCATTTCCAGTGTCAACCATTCCAGGAAGTCGAGTGGTCCAGAACAGAGCTTGGGGAGAAATCCTTCAGTAATGGTCCCCTGGGTCTCATTCTTCTTCTTCTTCTTCTTCTTTTTTTTTAATTTTTAAAAATATTTTTATTTATTTTTATTTGACAGAAATCACAAGTAGGCAGAGATGCAGGCAGAGAGAGAGAAGAGAAAGCAGGCTCCCTGCTAAGCAGAGAGCCCGATGTGGGGCTTGATCTCAGGACCCTGGGATCATGACCTGAGCCGAGGGCAGAGGCTTTAACCCACTGAGCCACCGAGGCACCCCCCTGGGTCTCATTCTTGGGTCAGATTTGTGTCGCCTCCTAGAAGTAAAGGAAACCTATAGAGAGACCAGAGCCAGGCAGAAAGAACCCCTACATTGGCAAGTCTTTTCATACCTGTTTATCCCCAAATCCTCTGTACCAACTCCTCAGGGACTCACTGGTTCTCAGAATAAAATAACCCTATCATTTCTCTCTCCTGCCACAGCTGAGATACCAGCATTACCATTTCCTCTATAAGAAGATGACTCTGGCACCCTGTGTCAGATGAAATAGAACAGGAAAAGCTTTGTGGCAGAAAAATGCACCAAGACAGTGGGGACAGAGCAGTTTGAATTGAATAAATATTTCCCAATAACATCAGGATTGATTAAATGTACTCAGTGAGGAAAATAGAGCAGCTGAGGAGTTACACTAAGAATTCTGGCTTGGAACAGTGATGGAAGAGAAGCTCATCATTGAGACAGAGTAGTGAAGGAGAGCTGGACTGAGAGGGAGGGAGAGTCAGAGAAACTCTGGTCTACAGCTCAGCTAGAGGTAATCCTGAAGGTCACAAAATGGCAGCTAAATCCCACAGGGATTGTACTATGCCTCTACAGATCTTGCAGCTGTAACAATGAAGCTGTCAAAAAAGCAGCAATCATTTTGTAAGATTCTCCAGAGTCCTTGTTGCTGATTCTTATTGTCAACTGCCTTTCTTGACTGCACTTCTGGCCCCTGACTTGATTGCACACACTTCCATTCATGACTCCCAAGACCAGCTCAGAAAACCCTTTATTCTTCCTGTGCTACTAGTTCTCTTCATTAGAAACTGAGGAAAGGAAGGCCAAAGAAAGAACATGTAGAGCAAGGAGAGAGAAGGATCCCAGGAGAATGAGAATAATAAAGCAGCCATTAGCAAACTCGAAAAGCTCTTCTTTCTTCTGTGGTGTACTTTTCCAAGTCTTACTTTCAAGGGAATTATTTTAAATGGCTAATTTGGAGAATTTGTGTCATTTGGGTAAATTTGGATTTAGAGCCAGATCTCTCACCCTCAGAATGATTCAATTCATTGTAGCAAATGTCATTTCATTCAAAAGTCAATGGCGACCATAAAAACAATAATAAAAATATACGATGTCTTCAGAGTGGCTTGTTAATTTCTAGCTATTGTTTATATAAATGACCTCTTATATCCTAAGAATATAAGCAGCCCTTGATAATTCATTATGGACAAAAATTTGCCACTTCCTAAATATTTTGCAGGAAGATGAGAAATGGTATTAGAGCCAAAAGTTTGTTTTGTTTAAATCACTTGCAGGTTTTTGTCCAGTGACAGGTAAAGTAATGATCTATAACAGCTAAGTTTCTTCCTAGGTGGTATTATAATGTCATGTCAGAGGTATGTCAATTCTGACCTAAGTGACAATAAATTCCCCAAAATGCTACTTGTCAATAATCTACTTGTAATGGATGAAGGAAGTTGTTCTAATCAGGATAGGCTAGGTTATCCTGTAGTGACAAACAATCCCCAGAGTTCAGTGGTGTGAAGAGCAGACTTAATTGTGCTGCAAGTGCATTACTTGTAGATGGAGGGGTTTGTTGCACATCACCTTCACTCAGAAACCCAAGCTAGTCACAGCTGCAGGAGGGAGAGAGAGAGGATGAAGAATCATCATTCACTCTTAATCCTACAAGTAATATATGTTATTCTGCTCTCATTGTTTTAATCCTAAAGTCATATGAGTTGGCCTAAATTCAATAGGGAGCTGAAAATAGAAAACTAAATATTAAGGAACAAGTATAAATTTTAACAGAACAGGAATAAAGACACCTTCATTTTAAACTCTAAGCTCATTAACAAAATATTTTGCATGAAGACAAAAGCAAAGAGAATAAAAAAGACAATGAACCCAGAATGCGTGTTGAAAATCTGAATTATATAACATCAGGAACAAGATATTTGGGGAGGGGGAAGATCATATAATTTGTATCTTATTTTATCAGCAAAATTTGAACATATTAAGTGACTTATCCAAGATCACACAGCTAGTTTGCAGTGGCCTTTTTACTTACAGATAGTAGTCTTTGAAGTAGGAGCCCTGCGAAGACTAAATTTCAAAACCACAATAGTAATAAAGGCACAGCTAGCATGAGAAATTTTTTTTTTAAAGATTTTATTTATTTATTTGACAGAGAGAGATCACAAGTAGGCAGAGAGGCAGGCAGAGAGAGAGAGGGAAGCAGGCTCCCTGCTGAGCAGAGAGCCTGATGTGGGACTCAATCCCAGGACCCTGAGATCATGACCTGAGCCGAAGGCAGCGGCTTAACCCACTGAGCCACCCAGGCGCCCCCTTTATGTTAAAAATCATTGATCACAGGGACGCCTGGGTGGCTCAGTTGGTTAAGCCGCTGCCTTCGGCTCAGGTCATGATCCCAGCGTCCTGGGATCGAGTCCCACATCGGGCTCCTTGCTTGGCAGGGAGCCTGCTTCTCCCTCTGCCTTTGCCTGCCATTCTGTCTGCCTGTGCTTGCTCTCTCTCCCTCTCTCTCTCTAATAAATAAATAAAATCTTTAAAAAAAAATCATTGATCACATCTTCATTCTATTTCTAAGGAGCTAATTACCATTTATTGCAATAAATAAAGTCAAATCACCACTCAGAGATGCCATGTTCTCTGTTGTAAACCTGGACAATCTAAACAGATAAGTAGTTGCCCATTACTTTCTCTAAGAGCTTATCCTTCAGTAAAGCCTCAGGATAAATCATGAGCATATGCTTAAACATAACATCTGAAGTCAAAGAGAAGGATTGGCGGGGCGCCTGGGTGGCTCAGTGGGTTAAAGCCTTTGCCTTCAGCTCTGGTCATGATTTCAGGGTCCTGGAATTGAGCCACGTATGGGGTCCATGCTCAGCAAGAGGCCTGTTTCCCCCCTCTTTCTGCCTGCCTCTCTGCCTACTTGTGATTTCTCTCTCTGTCAAATGAATAAATAAAATCTTAAAAAAAAAAAGAGAGAGAGAAGGATTGGCAAATATTAAAGAGACCTGAGAGAGCCTGATTCACCCCAGAGTTCTCCAATAACCACGTGCTCTTAATATTCCACAGAGGAAATGAAAGATACAGAAAATTAATTGTAGAACAAAATGTCTTGACCATGAACTTTGACATAATTATTTTATTATGAGCTTGCTTAATAATAAAAAATAAATAAAAGCATCATGTTGGTGAGCATTCTTTTCTCAAAAGAAATTTATTGTTGGAATCAAGAATTTGTCTCTGAGAATCACAAAGAATCATAGAAACAAAAGTAATAAAGTAATGAGAAGAAATGACAACCCTATTACAGGGTTTGAATAGGCATGCCTGATAGACTTTGCATCATACTTTAATGACAGGATTGAACTTTGAGGTCTGTGGTTGAGAGAGAACCATTAAAAAATCATCCACGTCTTTAATAAAGACAATGTGGGTCATCTGGCTGTGATACTTATATAAGAGCAGGTGATAAATTAGTAAACAAGACATCTTAGAAGTTTTCTGCACCAAACATTGTCCCAGTATAAGACCTTCTAGATCATCTGTTTGATGGTCACATTACCCCAGGTCCTATGATGGGGTAGTTCACAGCAACTCAAGCTCTCAAATTTAGCAGGTCTTCCACTAAACTGAGCTGAAATTTTCTCAAGCAAACTCCTAATATTTGTTCTTAGCTGTCCTATACGGTGAGACAGAAAAGGGCTACCCCTTCTTCCTATCCTTTTAATTTTTAAAATATTTTAAATTAGTTTTCATGTCCTCACTCAATGTTTTGTAAGAGACAAAGGGAGCTACCAACTAAGAATCTTGTGGATACCTCAAGTGTATCAAGGTACTGCAGTACCTGAAACTACTTTCTCAGGGTACAATCCTCAGAAGAAGAACCTTAATCTTCTGTATGTTGGGAGTGAAAGTTACCCTGCTGTAACATTTATCAGGAAGACTTTTACCATGTCATTGTTGATTGCAGCATTGTTCTTTGGCTATATTTGAGGGGGTGAAAAAATTAACCATTATAGGAACATAAGCATATTGTTTCTTGTTTAGATTTTATTTAATAATCACAAAATTCAAAATGAAATTCATCTCAACTTGGAAGGAGGTAAGGAGTATATGAACCACAAAGAACCACAACAAATATTTACAGCCCAACTATTACAGGATATGAGAACAAACTAGAGATTAGAAAGTGTTCTCTCCAGCTGAAGAAGAAATTGTTTGGTAGTTAAGATAAAACACAAAATCCAGTCTGTGAGATTTGCATCTGATTATCAATAGTGATCTTCCTGCTGTCTATCCAATGTTAGATCCAAAGCATTTCATAGATTCCGCAATAGTAATACCCAAGACATATACTTGCCTTCTGGCCACTGAGTCTTGACAGCGTAGACTTCAAAATCAAGAACCATTTGTATGGGGTCCATCATCTATCTTGGATGAGATCCCAAAATACATAAGGTTCAGTGAGATGTTCTTATCAGGAAATTTCTTCCCATGGGTGGGCTTGCTACAGAGCCATTATGGTAAGTGAAGTCTCCACCCTGCCACATAAACTTTAGAATAGTTCTGTGAAAGCATAATTCTTAAAACCAAATCCATTCTCTCCTATGCTGAAATCACTAACATTTACTACCATCTTTGGAGCTCAGACTGAACACAGTTTGAAAAGATACAGCCTGGGCTCTCCTTTAATGTTGATGTGTTGGATCATAGAAGTGGGTTGCCCATTGCTGGGAGTGGAAGCAGAATGGGCTGGCAAAACTATGGCTCTAAGTGACATCATATGCAAATCAGGGAACTAAACATTTTTAAGAGAGCAAATTTGGAAGTGTGTATATGAAAAAATCTAGAAGTGTATTAACACATTTATCATTTCAATGAGATCCCTCACAAGAGTGCAAGATGAATTATAGGATAGTGTTTAATGATAAATGGATTTAGGAGTTAAGTATAATGAACATTTTACCATCAGTACTTTTACTGTTTTAAAGAATGCCTCAGGGACACCTGGGTGGCTCAGTTAGTTAAGCGTCTGCCTTCAGCTCCGGTCATGATCCTAGGGTCCTGGGATTGAGTCTCAAATAGGGCTCCTTGCTCAGTTGGGAGTCTAGTCTGCTTATCCCTCTTCCTCTGCCCCTCCCCTCTACTCATGGCTCACTCTCTCAAATAAATAAATAAAACCTTTATTTAAAAAGGAATGCTTTCACTAAATGAGAACTGCTAATCTGAATTTTGTCTTATTTATAAGAAAGTAAATTGAGACACAAAGTATTGACCACAATACTTCATCTCTCATCAACATTCAAAATAACTGTCCTCTCCCTCCTTCTTGAAATATTCTTTTTTTTTTTAAGATTTTATTTATTTATTTGTCAGAGAGAGAGGGAGAGAGAGCGAGCACAGGCAGACAGAGAGGCAGGCAGAGGCAGAGGGAGAAGCAGGCTCCCTGCCGAGCACCGAGCCCGATGTGGGACTCTATCCCAGAACCCTGGGATCATGTCCCGAGCCGAAGGCAGCCGCTTAACCAACTGAGCCACCCAGGCTTCCCTTGAAATATTCTTTTATCATGATCAGAGCCCCCTGGAAACCATGCAACCCCAATCCTTGTACCTAACTAACCACAGGGACTACATCTGTCTGGGTAAACCTGTTATTGAACTCTACCTGCCTTGGAGACACCAAAAGATAGAGAGCCATGTTTACCTTGACTTTCATTACTCAACACTGTTTGGGTTTCCTTCCTACCTCCTTCTCTAGCTCTACTTTAGTCTCACCCTCCTCTCTGGCCATTTGACCTTGGAGCTCCAGAAAGTTTGATCTTTTTTCTTCTCCCTCTATACTCTCTTTACTACAACTGTGAAACTTAGTATTCCATGGTAATTCACAGCAATGGAGCACTGTAGTCACCCATTCATACTGATTACAGCCCCATTCTGAGATAAGACTGGCTTTCTATCCAAATATTATCACAGCTCTATAGTGAACCACGTCATCCCAATCCATGCTCCTGTGTGACCACAAGCACTGTTTCTGAGGGGAAGGCCCACTGTTGAGCAACACCTGTTGGAGAGACCCTGGGGTAAAGGGAGCCATGTTTTCTATACACTCATAGAACTTGTGATTCTGACTTATGATTCTTCCATGGAAGAATTCTTCCACACACAGATTATCCACCAGCCTGCATAGTATCTTAATTAGCTTATTTCTCTTCCCTGCCAGGCTGCTATGGTGCTTCAGGAAAGTTGAAACACAGAATTCCTCTTCTTTGAAACTTGTTTCAATTTAATGCCTTTGTACTGTTTGTTTGTATGTCTAGTAATTTTAGATTGTGTTTTGAGCATTGTGCGTGTTATATTATAAAGACACTGGATTCTGTTACGTTCTTCCAAAAAGTTTGTTTTTGTTCTTGTTTTATTATTTTTGTTTTGTTTTAGCATTCAGCTTGGCTGTATTCAAACTCAAAATTTTATGAGGAAGTGGTGATGCAACATGGGGGCTTAAGTGGGTAGGAGAAGAATCCATGAAACAAGATGGGATAGGGAGGGAGACAAACCATAAGTGACTCTTAATCTCACGAAACAAACTGTGGGTTGCTGGGGGGAGGGGGGTTGGGAGAAGGGGGGTAGGGTTATGGACATTGGGGAGGATATGTGCTTTTGGGTAAATTGGAAGGGGAGATGAACCATGAGAGACTATGGACTCTGAAAAACAATCTGAGGGGTTTGAAGTGGCGGGGGCGTGGGAGGTTGGGGTACCAGGTGATGGGTATTATAGAGGGCACAGCTTGCATGGAGCACTGGGTGTGGTGAAAAAATAATGAATACTGTTTTTCTGAAAATAAATAAATTGGAAAAAAAAATTTTTTATGCTCCCTGCAGTGGGTAGCTGTTCAAATCTCAGATCGGTTCTTTTAACCTTAGTGGGATACTTGGTTTCTGCTCCATGCATTCATGGTTGACAAGTCAGCAAGAGAATGGTAATGAGTTTACACATAGAATTTGGGGCTCCTGATTTTCAGTTCTCACCCTTTTAGGATTTCCCTTCCCCTTGCAGAGGCTATAGGGTTTTATCAAGTTTTAGTCTACCTATGTGATACTGAGTGGGGTCTTTACTCAGGTTAAAATTTGTAAAAAATAAATTAAAAAACGCATTCAGTGCTGGTCCTTTCTTCAAAAAATAGAAGTTTCTGCCTATTTTTGATCACTTTCCAGTGTCTTCAGGATATGCATTGTCCAGAATTGTTGCATTCATGTTATGCTCCCTTAGAACCAACTTCAAGGCAACTCCAGTGTTCAAACCTTGAATTCACTAGTTGTGTTAGTTGTGTGACTCTAGAACAGTTTTCCAGAGTACAAATGAATATAATGATATCTAGCCTATAAAATCACTATGCATACTAAGAGAGTGAATGTTTCAGTCATATAATAAATGCTTATTCTTGCCACCTTAGCTACCAAATAAGCTCATAGTTAATTGTCAAATATAGAGTTTGAGTCTATCTGAATCACATAAGAAGTTTTTCTGTTTGTGCTTTTGTTTTTTAATGAAGCATCATAATATTAACAGAGGAGATTGTGAAGCTGCTTGGGGATGGGGCTTGTATTTTTAAAGGCATGGTTTATATTCCCTAATATCTGCTTTATTGTTCCCACTTTCCTGAGATCCTTCTCTTTTCCTGCTCTACATGTTTTTTCTACATGTTTTTCTTTCTTTTGTCCTTCCCTTCTTCAGCTTCCAATGAAGAGAATAGGAAGAATGAAGGATTTCCTGGATGAGTCCTAAGAGCACAAAAAAGGATGGTGTATGCATGGACTGTTTCTTAGACAATTAAGCTATTTTGCCAAAAAAATGATGAAGATATACTTTTCTTTCCTCTGCTGAAAATATTCAAGCATTTCCTAAGCAACAATCATGGTCTATGAGTGAGTAATTTGCTATAGAAGTTCCAGTGTATGTTTAAGGGAAGAAAATAAAATATCATGAAATTATTAATAATAACACAAATAAATGCAGTAGCATATACCTTATTTTTTAAAGTTTCCACAGAACTGAAATATAAAACTATAATAATAAGTAGAAAAATAACTTGAAGTTTAGAGTACAAAACAAAAGCTTATTTTTTAAATTTTTTTATAAACATATAATATATTTTTATCCCCAGGGGTACAGGTCTGTGAATCGCAAGGTTTACATACCTCACAGCACTCACCATAGCACATACCCTCCCCAATGTCCATAACCCCAGCCCCCTTCTCCCAACCCCCTTCCCCCAGCAACCCTCAGTTTGTTTTATGAGATTAAGAGTCACTTATGGTTTGTCTCCCTCCCAATCCCATCTTGTTTCATTTATTCTTCTCCTACCCCCTTAGCCCCCTCATGTTGCATCTCCACTTCCTCATATCAGTGAGATCATATGATAGTTGTCTTTCTCCGATTGACTTATTTTGCTAAGCATGATACCCTCTAGTTCCATCTACGCCATCGCAAAAGGCAAGATTTCATTTCTTTCGATGGCTGTATAGTACTCGATTGTGTATATATACCACTTCTTCTTTATCCATTCATCTGTGGATGGACATCTAGGTTCTTTCCACATTTTGGCTATTGTAGACATTGATGCTATAAATATTCGGGTGCACATGCCCTTTCAGATCACTACATTTGTATCTTTAGGGTAAATACCCAGCAGTGCAATTGCTGGGTCATAGGGTAGTTCTATTCAACATTTTGAGGAAACTCCATGCTGTTTTCCTGAGTGGTTGCACCAGCTTGCTTTCCCACCATCAGTGTAGGAACATTCCCCTTTCTCCACATCCTCGCCGGCATCTGTCATTTCCTGACTTGTTAATTTTAGCCATTCTGACTGGTGTGAAGTGATATCTCATTGTGGTTTTTTTGTTTTTGTTTTTGGTTTTTTTTGTTTTTTTTCTCATTGTGGTTTTGATTTGTATTTCCCTGATGCCGAGTGATGTGGAGCACTTTTTCATGTGTCTGTTGGCCATCTGGATGTCTTCTTTGCAGAAATGTCTGTTCATGTCTTTTGCCCATTTCTTGATTGGATTATTTGTTCTTTGGGTGTTGAGTTTGCTAAGTTCTTTATAGATTTTGGACACTAGTCCTTTATCTGATATGTCGTTTGCAAATATCTTCTTCCATTCTGTCAGTTGTCTTTTGATTTTGTTAACTGTTTCCTTTGCTGTGCAAAAGCTTTTGATCTTGATGAAATCCCAATAGTTCATTTTTGCCCTTACTTCCCTTGCCTTTGACAATGTTCCTAGGAAGATGTTGCTGCAGCTGAGGCTGTTGCCAGTGTTCTTCTCAAGGATTTTGATGGATTCATTTCTCACATTGAGATCCTTCATCCATTTTGAGTCTATTTTCATGTGTGGTGTAAGGAAATGGTTCAATTTCATTTTTCTGTATGTGGCTGTCCAATTTTCCCAACATCATTTATTGAAGAGGCTGTCTTGTTTCCATTGGACATTCTTTCCTGCTTTGTCAAAGGTTAGTTGACCACAGAGTTGAGGGTCTATTTCTGGGCTCTCTATTCTGTTCCATTGATCTATGTGTCTGTTTTTGTGCCAGTACCATGCTGTCTTGATGATGACAGCTTTGTAATAGAGCTTCAAGTCCAGAATTGTGATGCCACCAACTCTAGCTTTCTTTTTCAATATGCCTTTGGCTATTCAAGGTCTTTTCTGGTTCCATATAAATTTTAGGATTATTTGTTCCATTTCTTTGAATAAAATGGATGGGATTTTGATAGGGATTGCATTAAATTTGTAGATTGCTTTAGGTAGAATAGACATTTTCACAATATTTGTTCTTCCAATCCAAGAGCACAGAACATTTTTTCATTTCTTTGTGTCTTCCTCAATTTCTTTCATGAGTACTTTATAGTTTTCTGAGTATAGATTCTTAGCCTCTTTGGTTTGGCTTATTCCTAGGTATCTTATAGTTTTGGGTACAATTATAAATGGGATTGACTCTTTAATTTCTCTTTCTTCTGTCTTGTTGTTAGTGTAGAGAAATGCAACTGATTTCTGTGCATTGATTTTATATCCTGACACTTTACTGAATTCCTGTATAAGTTCTAGCAGTTTTGGAGTGGAGTCTTTTGGGTTTTCCACATATAGTATCATATCATCTGCAAAGAGTGATAGTTTGACTTCTTCTTTGCCGATTTGGATGCCTTTAATTTCCTTTTGTTGTCTGATCGCTGAAGCTAGGACTTCTAGTATTACGTTGAATAGCAGTGGTGATATTGGACATCCCTGCCGTGTTCCTGACCTTAGCGGAAAAGCTTTCAGTTTTTCTCCATTGAGAATGATATTTGCAGTGGGTTTTTCATAGATGGCTTTGATAATATTGAGGTATGTGCCCTCTATCTCTACACTTTGAAGAGTTTTGATCAGGAAATGTGCTGTACTTTGTCAAATGCTTTTTCAGCATCTATTGAGAGTATCATATGGTTCTTGTTCTTTCTTTTATTAACGTGTTGTATCACATTGACTGATTTGCGGATGTTGAACCAACCTTGCAGCCCTGGAATAAATCCCACTTGGTCATAGTGAATAATCTTTTTAATGTACTGTTGAATCCTATTGGCTAGTATTTTGGTGAGAATTTTCACATCTGTATTCATCAAGGATATTGGTCTGTAGTTCTCTTTTTTAATGGGATCCTTGTCTGGTTTTGGGATCAAGGTGATGCTGGCCTCATAAAATGAGTTTGGAAGTTTTCCTTCCATGTCTATTTTTTGGAACAGTTTCAGGAGAATAGGAATTAATTCTTCTATAAATGTTTGGTAGAATTCCCCTGGGAAGCTGTCTGGCCCTGGGCTTTTGTTTTTTTGGAGATTTTTGATGACTGTTTCAATCTCCTTACTGGTCATGTGTCTGTTCAGGTTTTCTATTTCTTCCTGGTTCAGTTGTGGTAGTTTATATGTCTCTAGGAATGCATCCATTTCTTCCAGATTGTCAAATTTGTTTGCATAGGGTTGCTCATAGTATGTTCTTATAATTGTTTGTATTTCTTTGGTGTTAGTTGTGATCTCTCCTCTTTCATTCATGATTTTATTTATTTGGGTCCTTTCTCTTTTCTTTTTGATAAGTCTGGCCAAGGGTTTATCAATCTTATTAATTCTTTCAAAGAACCAGCTCCTAGTTTCATTGATTTGCTCTATTATTTTTTGTTGTTGTTTCTATTTCATTGATTTCTGCTCTGATCTTTATGATCTTCTTCACCAGCAGGGTTTAGGGTTTCTTTCTTGCTCTTTCTCCAGCTCTTTTAGGTGTAGGGTTAGGTTGTGTTCTTGAGACCTTTCTTGTTTCTTGAGAAAGGCTTGTACAGCTATATATTTTCCTCTCAGGACTGCCTCTGCTGTGTCCCACAGATTTTGAACCATTGTGTTTTCATTATCATTTGTTTCCATGAATTTTTTCAATTCTTCTTTAATTTCCTTGTTGACCCATTCATTCTTTAGAAGGATGCTGTTTAGTCTCTATGTATTTGGGTTCTTTCCAAATTTTTTCTTGTGATTGAGTTCTAGCTTCAGAGCGCTGTGGCCTGAAAAGATGCGGAGAATGATCCCAATCTTTCAATACAGGTTGAGACCTGATTTAGTACCCAGGATGTGATCTATTCAGAAGAATATTCCATGTGCACCAGAGAAGAATGTGTATTCTGTTGCTTTGGGATGAAATGTTCTGAATATATCTGTGATGTCCTTTAGGGCCTTTATTTCTTTGTTGATCTTTTGCTTAGATGATCTGTCCATTTTAGTGAGGGGAGTGTTAAAGTCCCCTAGTATTATTGTACTATTGTTGATGTGTTTCTTTGATTTTGTTATTGATTTATATAGTTGGCTGCTCCCACGTTGGGGGCATAGACATTTAAAATTGTTAGAAGTTCTTGTTGGACAGACCCTTTGAGTATGATATACTGTCCTTCCTCATCTCTTATTATAGTCTTTGGCTTAAAATATAATTGATCTGATATAAGGATTGCCACCCCTGCTTTCCTCTGATGTCCATTAGCATGGCAAATTGTTTTCCACCCCCTCACTTTAAATCTGGAGGTGTCTTCGGGTCTGAAATGAGTTTCTTGGAGGCAACATATAGATGGGTTTTGGTTTTTTATCCATTCTGATACCCTGTGTCTTTTGATTGGGGCATTTAGCCCGTTAACATTCAAGGTAACTATTGAGAGATATGAATTTAGTGCCACTGTATTGCCTGTAAGGTGGCTGTTACTGTATATTGTCTCTGTTCCTTTCTAATCTACTACTTTTAGGCTCTCTCTTTGCTTAGAGGACCCCTTTCAGTATTTCCTGTAGAGCTGGTTTGTGTTTGCAAATTCTTTCAGTTTTTGTTTGTCCTGGAAGCTTTTAATCTCTCCTTCTATTTTCAATGATAGCCTAGCTGGATATAGTATTCTTGGCTGCATGTTTTTCTCGTTTAGTGCTCTGAATATATCATGCCAGCTCTTTCTGGCCTGCCAGGTCTCTCTGGATAAGTCTGCTGCCAATCTAATGCTACCATTATATGTTACAGACTTCTTTTCCCGAGCTGCTTTCAGGATTTTCTCTTTGTCACTAAGACTTGTAAATTTTACTATTAGGTGATGGGGTTAATCTTTGGGATCTAAGTTTTAAAAATAGGTATATACTGCCTTTTAAAGGGTTTTTTTTTAAGATTTTATTTATTTATTTGACAGATGGAGATCACAAGTAGGCAGAGAAGAAGGCAGAGAGATATGGGGAAGCAGGCCTCTTGCTTTAGCTCTCTAAACCTATTCTTGTTGATTTTGAGGGGGTTTCTCTGCACCTCCTGGATTTTGATGCTTGTTCCCTTTGCCATATTAGGGAAATTCTCTCCAATAATTCTCTCCAGTATACCTTCTTCTCCCCTCTCTCTTTCTTCTTCTGGAATCCCAATTATTCTAATGTTGTTTCGTCTTAATGTGTCACTTATCTTGAATTCTCCCATCATGGTCCAGTAGCTGTTTGTCCCTCTTTTGCTCAGCTTCTTTATTCTCTGTCATTTGGTCTTCTATATCACTAATTCTTTCTTCTGCCTCATTTATCCTAGCAATAAGAGCCTCCATTTTTTATTGCACCTCATTAATAGCTTTTTTAATTTCAACTTGGTTAGATTTTAGTTCTTTTATTTCTCGGGAAAGGGCTTTTATATCTCCCGAGAGGGTTTCTCTAATATCTTCCATGCCTTTTTTGAGCCCAGCCAGAACCTTGAGAATTGTCATTCTGAACTCTAGATCTGACATATTACCAATGTCTGTATTGATTAGGTCCCTAGCCTTCAGGACTGCCTCTTGTTCTTTTTTTTGTGGTGAATTTTTCCGCCTTGTCATTTTGTCCAGATAAGAGTATATGAAGGAGCAATTAAAATACTAAAAGGGTGGCAAAGACCCCAGGAAAATACGCTTTTACCAAATCAGAAGAGATCCCAAATCGTTGGGGGGGGATAAAAAGGGGTTCAGAAAAAAAAAGAAACAATTTAAAAAAGAAAACGAATAAAGAAAAAATATAAAAAAGAAATATATATATATATATATATATGACAAACTAGTTAAAAAAGAAAAGGGTAAAAGTTAAAAAAAATAGCAGAAGAAAACAATAGAAAAAGAAAAAAAATTAAATTAACTGCAAGACTAAAGAATCATGGGGAGAAAGCCTTGAGTTCCATGCTTTGCTTTCTCCTCCTCTGGAATTCCACTGCTCTCCATGGTATTGAAACTGCACTCCTTGGTAGGTGAACTTGGTCCTGGCTGGATTTCTTGTTGATCTTCTGGGGGAGGGGCCTGTTGTAGTGATTCTAAAGTGTCTTTGCCCAGGCGGAATTACACCACCCTTACCAGGGGCCGGGCTGAGTAATCAGCTCGGTTTTGCTTCGAGGAGCTTTTGTTCCCTGAGCGCTTTCCTAGAGTTCCAGAGGATGGGAATGAAAATGGCGGCCTCCCAGTCTCCAGCCCAGAGGAGCCGAGAGCTCGGGGCCCCACTCCTCAGTGCACCCTCAGAGAATAGCACCCAATTACTCCCGTCTCCCTGGCCTCCAGCCGCGCTCCGAGCTCACTGAGCGCGACCGGTTCAAGGTAATCCGAGCTGAGCGCTCACTCCTTGGCTCTGTCTCTGTAGCCGGCCTCCCCGTTCTAATACTTGCAAGCTCTGCGACACTCAGACACCCCCGGTCCTTCTGTGACCCTGTGGGACCTGAGGCCACGCTGACCCCACGTGGGCTTCACCCCAGTTTAGCCTCTGGAGCGATGTCCCTCAGCGGAACAGACTTCTTAAATCCTGATTTTGTGCTCTGTTGCTCCGCCGCTTGCCTGGAGCCGGCCCCTCCCCCCGGGGTCTATCTTCCCGTCGCTTTGGATTCACTTCTCTGCCAGTCCTACCTTTCAGAAAGTGGTTGATTTTCTCTTTCTAGAATTGCTGTTCTTCTTCTCTTCGATGTCCGTTGGATTTGTAGGTGTTTGCAATCTTTAGATAAGCTATCTAGCTGATCTCCTGTTACCTGATGTAGTCTCAGCCTTCTACTTCTCCACCATCTTGACTCCTCCTCTACACAAAAGCTTGTTAACAGAAGACCAAACTACCGTACAATGGACATAAGAACTAAATTATACTTTTTTAAAAAAACTAAATTATAAATAGAATCTTAATTTCTTAATATCATTTGCTTTCCAAAAACTGTTTGTGTCATGTACATAACTCCCTAATGAAGACACAGCCATGAGTTAAGCAGAGTATAATGGATTAACTTGGGGTTGCTTGGTAGCCATTGGATATAGGGATATAGACACAACAGTGTCTATTCCAAGAGTGGGTATTTCCTAGAAATGGTCTCCTTCTTTTGCCTATTCTCTTGAAAGTCCCATTAGTATCTATATACCTTGGCTGCCAATAAGTGGATTAGTGGTGCCTTTCAAAGTAGATTAGTGTTCCTTCTGCATTTAATTAAAGTAGAGTTCATTCCATCATCCTTAAGAGCAAAATTATGCTGAGAGAAATTCCTTATGTGCAGACATTGACTACAAATATGTCTCCCATTTGGGTCCTTAAAGTGATCCAGTTGGCTGCACAGTTCAGAATTTCTGGAATAACATACAAATTCAGTGATTTTTCTCCTGAAAACAGAAGTGTCAACTCAGTAAATTGGAGGAAGTAGGGAGGGTTCTATCCCTGACATGATTTGAATCTCACACTTTCTAATAAGATCCCACCTGCAAATCATTTTGTTAAATGGTAAAAACATTAATGTCCTCCTCAAGCTGATAAACTTGCCAAAGGAGAAGTCAAATCAGTGTATTTCCTTAGCTCATAGATGGACTCAGGTCATTAAATGCTTTGTCTTCAGACAATACCATCTAAGGATTTTTTTAATGCTATAAACATCAAAATAAATTGTTTCATAGATGGACTGACAACACTCTGGTCTGCAGCTGGGTTACCGTTTTATGTAGCTTCTCACACAACAGCAAATATTTCAGCCTTGAGTCATTTTATGCCCCCAAATACAATAACTGCCTGACTCTTTTCATAAGGACTAAAACAAATGACCACAAAATGTCTATCCTAGTGGTTTGCAACTATGGGTACCCATTAGAAACACTTAGGAAACATTTAAATTGCATGACTGAACCTCAATCTTAGAAATTCTAATTTAACTACTCTCTGGAGTGGGGCCCAGGCAGAGCATTTTTTTAAAAGACCCTAGGTAATTCTGCTGTTAAGATGGAGAGTCAAGATGGAGAACCACTGTCTGTTCTCTCCAATTCCGTCTCTGTCTGGGGCTTGCAAATCTAAGCCTTTGTGAATTCCAAGAAAATAAAATATTTATTTCTTTCCTTTTTTGGTTAATCCCTCTAAAGAATATTTTTATTTAGACTAAAGAGAATATCCATCTCTGACATTTGTCTTTACCTCTATCCCTTGGCTTTCAAAATGGTGATGGACAATGTGTGAGAAAAGGGATAAGAGGACAGAGCACTTGGGAAGGGAGTCCAGGATCACCTAATTTCTGCTACTCTTTGACCTGTACATATGTCATATATGTCAAGGTAATGGCAGTGGACAGGGAAGGCAATATTAGGTAGTATGCTACTGCCCTAATGGGCAAGAAAGGAGACCACAAATGATTTGTGGGCTGGTCAGGAGATAGCTGGGAGGGGAAAATCCAAACATAAGAATGATCTAGGGGAATATCTGTGGCTGTGGCCATTGGTGACCATACCCACTGCTGAAACAGGTGACCAAAGAATCCTTCCAAGAGCCAGTTCTAAATTGTTACTTGCTTGATTGTAATAGTCAACAAAGCCCCAAGACATTTTTCTTTCTACTCCCAACCCCCCATCCCCAGCTTCAACCCAGCTTCAGAGGTTTTAAGATACTATTTTGTAGAGTCTGCATTTCTCTTTATTGTTTGCTTACGTCTCATACATGCACAAAATCTTTACTCTAAAGACTGGATTGGGTCTTACAGATGCTTCCCTGGTGATGCCCAAAAACGATGTGATGACAATGCCTTATCTGTGAGGAGGCGCAGAAATTAAACAAATGAGACTTAACTCAAACCACTGACAACAGCCAGTACCAAATTTATTTCTGATTTAAGGTTTACCAGAAATAGCAAGACACAGCCAACCTTTCCTCCCTCAGGAAGATCTAAGATGGACGACAAAAGTCCCAATTGTCTGTTCTGTGCTGCTCTAGGACTACTTTGGCTAAGATTTCACATGTGAGGTCCAAGCACTGCATCCAATACAACTGCTTGAACAGAGGAGTCCTTTCAGTTATGAAATACCTCCTTTTTATATCTGTCTTTTCATACCTTACTTATGATGGCACCTGACATAATACAAAATAATGCAAATGAGATTCAGTGTGAATCACTGATCAGACCCAGCACCAAGTTTACTTCTGATTCAGTTTACAAGCAATAGCAAGATATAGCAATTGGCAAATATATTACATAGCTTATGAAACTTTTTTCCAATGAGCCATGTCCCATAAATACATAAATTTCAGGTTTATTTACAATAAGCAGCCAACACAGAGTAGATTTATCCTGCTGTAATAGCTCATAGACAAAGATTCTCCTTTATTGTTCTGCTGGTAAATATAATTTACCAAATGGTTTTTCAGGAAATCTGGTTACTAGTGAGCTGGCAAGGGAATTTGCTGGTTTATCTTTTTCTTTCCCAGATGTCCCAAATAAATAAGTTGCAGGCCTGATTCTAACCTTTTTTTTTTTAAGCAACTATAAATTAAAACAAACAAACAAAAAGCTTCCATACCCACTGCCATCTTGAAACCCCATGAAACCTTCAGAGCAAAGAGAGCAAGATTTCTCCTCCTTGTAGAGTGGGGGAAATTCAAATTCAGAAAACTTGATTGAGTCACCCAGAACCTTAAAGCAAGTTGAGAATGGAGAAACTTGAGAAATTCAGCCCTTGATCCATAATATTCTGTCTTACACTTTCCCTTCTAGGTCATGATTCTTCATCAAGAACAACACGTGAGTTACCCCTGAAACTCACATATATATATATAAAGGCAGAAAAAAATTAGAAGTGCTGTTTTAAACAATGACCATTGGATAGTGTCTTATGTGCTCTGTAACTACCAATAGCAATAAATCCTAGAGATCTGAGCTGTGTGGCTGATGGAAGCATTGATAGATATCTCTCTAGTCACTGCTTTCAAGGAGAAGGGAACAACTCTCAAGGTGGTCATATAATGGTTTGTTCTCTTATGCACACAGGTGCTCCATCAGTTAGCATATGTAGCATGTTTTTGCTATGCTCATCTATGAACTTCTAGTGCCTGTAGGTGCATAGTAGGTGCACAGTAAATGTTTTCACTTTACTAAAAAAATCTGCATTTGGAAACTCACAATAACCTTCCAAAGTAGGAAGCTCAGAAATAATTATCTTTACTTTGCAAATGAGGGAAACAGTGCTTAAGGAAATTTAATGGCATTTTCACGTTTACAGCTGGAAAGTTTCCAAATCAGGGCTTATTCTGAGATCTCAATGAACTCAAAGAAGTTTTCTCTCCCCTCCTCCTGGGTTCTATGAATACTGTGGCAGTGCCTTCTTTTCCCTTTTCACAACGAAGGTCAGCATTGTTACTCAATAATCTCTTCATTGATTATGTAACCTTTGCCCCTATTATCTCCAGTTCAATTCCTGTTATTCAAAATGAAGACACTGAAAAGCTTCTAGACTCTTGTAATCAGCAAATTTGCAAGGTGAGGAATGAAAACTGGACACTCAGTGCAAAGGTCCTTGGCACTAAATACCCATGTGCCACCAACAGTCCCTTAAATTAATAAGTCTCTGTTCCATTAACTGTAGAAGAATGGAGCTGGCAGAGTCTGTCCCTGTGACCACTGAATTCTTAAAGTCTCTGATAACTCCCCTTTGCTCTTTTATTCCTGCAGTGTGCACTTATCTAGGTGGATCTTAAGGAACTGGAATTATATTTCTTTTATTTCCTTTGCTAATGGTGAATCAACTTAACTTCTCTACCTGTAAGATGCCCCCAGGTGAGCTGTAGAGCCACCATCTTCAACTGCCTACTGGATGAATCCAGAGAAGAGCAGTGAACCCCATCTTGACTAACTCAGTGCTGAATCACTTCTGTGTCTTTTAGATATGTCTCCTTCAATCCAGATACTGTGGGGGACCGGAAGACACACTTAATACAACTTTCACTTCCAGATAAGCCAGAATAACCCAGAGCTCCCAGTGATGAGCAAAAATCTATTTAAAGTTTACCCAAGAGATAAAATAAGTATCAAGGCATCACAAAAGAAAGAGGAATAAAAAGGGAGAGGAATGAGAGACAGGAAAGAGAAAAGGGAAAGCAAGAGAAAGGAAACAAGACAAGAAAGAGAAACTGAGTTAATGCGGCACTAACCTGGGCTGGGCATGTCATACACGTGGCTGTGTTAGATTTTCCTCATGACCCTGTGAAACAGACTTCATTCACTCTGGGCCATTGTGGAAGACAAGGCTCAGGATTGTCGTGGGCTTCCATTGCTGCAGGGATAGTCAGATAACAGACACTAATCCAGTGGGCAGGGGACAGCGAGGCAACTGTGAGGGTCTACTGCATGGAAGAGACAAGTCTACAGTCTCACTTGCCATAGCAAACACGTTGGCTGGCCAAGTTCTGTTGTGGGCTGTCAGTCTTTAGCTCTGGCAAACAGTGGCTGGTATACAGGGGACCCATACTTCCCACGTGTGCTTTGGTCACAGCATGCCCCATTTTTCAACAGCAGAGGCCAAGATCCATTTCACCAAGGTTTACTTTATGTCTCTCCCTGTTCTTAGAAGCTTCATCGAGTTAGCAGCCTTCCATCAGGAACTTACCCAGTCAATGAGAGGGAAGGTGTATTTTTGAGGACCTTTAATGATAAGTTCAAGCCTGGCTGGGATAAGAAACCCAGAAGCATTTTAAGGATTCTCCCTCTGCCCACTTAGCTCTCCCAGGAAATCCATTGCTTACTGTGATGACTGCCTCTCACAGCTAACATGACATCACACTTTGGGAAAGGAGGGAGGACAATATACCCCAATCAGCCCTGATTCCTGTCAGGTACCCTCACTGGACAAGAGCTCTGGAGCCTGGTGACATGCCCTCAAGTATTTTAATTTTTCAAAAATGCGTGCAACTCACACATTTCAAAAATGCGTGATATGTATTACAGGAATGCTTGGCTTACCGAAAAGGCAAACAGAGCCACTTTGAGAGAATCCAAGTGACAAAAACCAACAAGCAAAAACCTGCATAAAAAATCCTACACCGCTCAAGAAATTGTGATTTTTCTTCTAAAGTTCTATTTGAACAAGAATCTGTGAGTTTCTATTGCCACCCCCGTGCCATAGTAGTGACAATCTACCTGGAGGTATCATTTGCATATCATTAATTTATGATATAAATTAATGATATGTGTATATACATATCATTACATGTGTATTTATTTTTATCTGTTCACTTATAATCATCAGCAAGTCAGGGTAGATAAGGGAAACTTTGGGGGTAATTTCAGTGTTCTTTGTCCTGACTACACAACAGATGCTCAGAACATCAGAGTTAACACTGATCTCTCTTTGATTGTCTCTGTTTTTTGTTCTAGTTCTGGGTAAAGTATGATGTCTAGTTATTCTTGTGTGGTATACTGGATTATTGTTACTCTTTCATTCCCTCTCTCATTCTAAAATTATTCATCCACAAGCTTTGTCATAGGACTTTGGAGACCTTCCCCTACTCTAGACAGAGTATGTCCCCTCACTCACTTGGCATGTGATTCGGCCCAACGATTACTTGGGTCAATGTAACCTCAGCCCATGTAACACATGCAGAGGCTTTCCATGGGCTGGCATGGTTTGGCCTGTGACCCCCATGAGCAGAGTGTGCCCATCAAGGTACTGCCTCTTCAGCCTGGGCCCCAGAAGGCAGACACAGGAACGGACCTGATGACTAAACCTATAACTTGAAGCTCTGCTTCCTGTCAGGGTACCTGACAGGAATCAGGGCTGATTGGGGTATATTGTCCTCCCTCCTTTCCCAAAGTGTGATGTCATGGTAGCTGTGAGAGGCAGTCATCACATGTGACCTAAAAGAGTAAGTCTGAAGGTTACAGGACTCCATCAGAATCTAAAAATCCACAGCCATAGGTGCCCTCTTTTGTGCTATGATCATTGAACAGGCTGTGAAAGACACTACCGTGAGAAAATGGAACTGTTAGAATACAGATCTTCCTTCCCTTGCCCCAATCACAGGCACAAATAAGAACTAGTTAGTGAGCAGGCAGTTTGCTAGAGTTTGAGTTTCCGCTCAGATACACCGACACACCAGCTCTATCTCATACAGTCTCCTGACCATTTCCTCCCACTTAAAATAAGCAAAAAATATTTGCAGTTAAGCTATTAATCAAAGCACAGGTACCATGATTCAATATTTACCATGTACCAATCCTTACAATAGGATGTACATGCCTTAGTTCATTCAAAAGTCTCAGTGATTCTATTAATTAGGGACAGTTAGAATTCCCAGTTTGCAGAGGAGGACACAAGGCCCAGAGAAGTTAAGTAATTTGTCTGAAGCTTCACGTCTAGTTTCTTTTTTTTTTTTTAATATTTTATTTATTTATTTGACAGAGAGAGATCACAGGTAAGCAGAGAGGCTGACAGAGAGAGAGAGAGAGAGAGAGAGAAGCAGGCTCCCTGCTGAGCAGAGAGCCCAATGTGGGACTCGATCCCAGGACCCTGAGATCATGACCCGAGCCGAAGGCAGCAGCTTAACCCACTGAGCCACCCAGGTGCCCCCACGTCTAGTTTCTAAGCTAGAATTTCAATCCGGGTCTTTCTGAGTCCAAGGCAATCCCGGTCTCCAGCCTCTGCCTGTCTTTTTGCCAACCTGGTCTTACCTCACCAGTTTAAATACTTTCTCTGGGACCAAGGCCAGTGCTCTATCGAGTTCAAAGTTTGTCTCCCCTGGGGTCTGACTAGCTCTTCTGTAGGCAGAGAACAATGAAGGGCTCGCAATGCCATTGGCTGACACCAGCTTTTGAAGGAAATGAACACGGAACGATGACTTCTCACCATGATATATCCCACATGGCAGCACCATGTTGGCACAGAAGATAATCTGAATGTAGAAGCTACAAATCCACTTACAAGGATGTTGCTACTAGAGGTGTCTTGACCTTGACCAACTCTTGGTCCCATGGGCAAGAAACACACCCAGCAGGGAACTAAGGTATGATAATGAGCATAAGATTTTCTCCAAGTTTTTCCTACACAAGCACCTCCCCTTTGGAAATGGGCTTTTGGGGGCGAGGTGAAGAGCATGGACCCTGGGGTCAGACAGGACTGGTTGCAAACCAGACATTTTCTTGTGTGACTGTGCTCAAGCAAGTGACTTCATCTCACCATAAGCTTCAGCTTCTAACTTACACATCAGAGATAAGGCCTTAAGTTAGGTTTCCCAGAAACTGATCCCCAGATGAGGATTTGTATTATTAAAGAAGCACTCCTGGGGAGGCTGGAATTTGATGAGTGGGAGACACAGGAGACAAAATGGAGAAAGATAAGTAAGAGTGTAACCTCAGGCGAACGTCCTGCAAAAGGTGGGAGTTGCTGGGTCGTTCAGTCAGTTAAGCGCCAGACTCTTGGTTTTGACTCAGGTCATGATCTTGGGGTCATAGGATCGAATCCATATTGGACTCCATGCCCAGCACAAAGTCTGTTTCTCTCTCTCTCCCTCCAGCCTATCCTCATCTCCCCTGCCCTCACTGTCTCTCCAAAATGAATAAATAAGTAAATCTTAAAAAAGAAAAAATGAAGTCCTACAAAGGGTAGTCTCAGCCTCATCCTGAAGAGCACTCCAGGCTGCAAGTTATGCCCCAAGCTGGCCCTCCCCAGAAGTGTTTCGCATTTCTGCACCTGTTAGGCACTGTTTAAGGGCTGTGAGAAGAGCATGGATATAAATGCTGAGACACTTCCATGTCTGCAAATGAGCTCCATGAGCCCAAGAGAAATCCTATGGACAGTAGCACAGGTGTTTACTGTTTGGAAGCAAGAGCACACTCAAAATGGGGGAAAGGGGACCCAAGCTGATCTTGGTGGAGTCCCAACATTTTTCACCACAAATAAGACTTATCTTGCTGGGCTGTTATATATATCTATATCCAGATATACTCTACAGAGAGTTAGATCTAAACATCCTGCCACTTTGAAGGTATCTGATACATAGGATGTGTTAGTGCCATTATCATTATTATAATTAATGTTATGTTATTGATCATAAAATATTGCCAAGGCCACAGCAGGAGTTCGGCTCGCTCTGCCTGGCAATACCCATGTGCTCCATTCACCAGCAGGGTTGGTGCCTACATGCTGATTTCACATCATTGGCTTCCTTCAATTGGCACCATGTTTGTCACCTAATCTCACGACCTCTGTCCTCTAGGGATCTCCTCCACTAGGGTCAGAAAGACCCCACTTCTGGTCAGGCAGGATGTTTTTGAGGGAAGCAGGTGGCTGAGGGCTCCAGTCTGAGGGCGACTCTGTGTCTCAGCAGTGCCATTGGGCCTCCAGCAGGACAAGCCAGCCCCAAATCCTCCTCCCTCATTAAATAAGCCCCTGGCCTTTTTAAGTTTGGCCTATTCATCTCCCCCCGCCCCCCGCCCCCCCGCTAAGGGCTAGGGATTGCTTGGAATGAACCAAAGTCCACAAAAGAGTTTCTTTTCCCTTTATGTCTAAGATCCTACCCCGAGAGACCTGGTGCAGCCCTCTCTCCCTAGGGGGTGTAGGACACCCACAGGAACAATGCGGCATGGGCTTTATTTAATTAATCTTTTTTAACAATCAGCCTTTTCCCTGTGCCAGCCAGGCAAGCTCATCTATGAAGGAGCCTCCCCCCTGTGACTAATCCTCTATGTTAAAAGACTGTGCTTTGCTATAAAGCCTTTACATACATCAGCTCCCAAGAGCGGTATCTTCTCACCGTTGCCAGACAGCCCCCTTGGCCACACCGCTCTGGGACCTCATTTTCTAGGCTGCCATCATGCCTGAAATTAATCTAGGATGGTCTCCTTTTACAAGAGTGGCAGCAAATATCCAATTCAATTTACTTTCACCCAAGATTTCCCAGGAGTCACGCCGAATGAGATAATCAATGATGATTACAGGGCTTGGCCTGCCTTACTGAGCCAAAGTGTTAAAAGGAGGGAGAATTTCTGCTCCAGTGCTCAACCAAGTCAGGCAGATCCATTACTATTCTCAGTGGTTGGAAACCATATGCGCTGCAGTAGATATGTGGGGTAGGTCCATGGGATGTTCCTACCTAAGAAGAGAAAATTCATTTTTGCTTCCCCTCCTACCCCAGAATAACAGAAACAAAAATGTATAGAGCATCTGGAGCAAAGATAAGAGGCTATTCAAACCAATGATGCTGAAGAGATTTAATTTAGACAGCGAAACTTTCCTTGTCTCAGCTAGAGACTAGTTGATGTCTTTGCCACTAATTGAATCAAAAGGAAGTATTAAATTACTTATTGCTAGCCTCTTAACCCCGAGAGGACTGTTTTCTGCTTGGACAATTATTCTGAAAGACCACAACACAACACGCAGCAAAGGAAAGTTGGGACAAATGGTTCCGGGGGCCAAAGAAAGCCTCCTGACTCCCACTCCCTCCCTATCGTTCCTCCTTCCTGCCTCACCTCGTCTTGTATTCACTATCTGGAGGTGGGGGTGGTGATCCAGAGTTCTGCACATTTTCACAAGGGCTTTGTCCCAAAGTGGGGACATGATTGTGTATTAGTTACCTATTGCTATGTAACAAATTGCCCCAAAATGTAACAGCTGGAAACAACAAACACATGTAATTTCACAGTTCCTGGGGTGGAGGATAGGAGCATGTCGCCTAGGTGGATCTGACCTGGGCTCTCTCACAGGCTGCCCTAAGGGTGTCAGCCAGGGCCACAGTCATCTCAAGAATTGGCCTGGGGAGGATAACCTCTGAGCTCATGCACATGGCTTTGGTAAGAGGACTCAGAAGATCATCTATCAGGCTCACTGATGTGGGTTTTTCCACAGGGCTGCCTTACCACCTGTGGCCAGATTCTTCTAGAGTAAGGGACCCAAGAGAGTGCAAGGGAGCACTCATGATGGAGGCCACACCCTTTTTATAACCTATTCTCAGGAGTGAAGTCACCTCACTTTTCTGTTTTCTGTCAGTAAGCCCAACTCCTGCACCAGTGAAGAGGATCACACAGGGCATGAAGTCTGGGAGTGGGGGTCTTTAGAGACCATCTTAGAGATGACCAGGACAGATAAGAGACCTGCTCTCTAGAGAGATCATCGGAGCATGAAAGTGAAGAGGCATTGTCCCATCAGACACTGAGCTCATGCATGTCTGAGGAAAACTCCAATGGTGTTGCTTTTTCGTGATGCAGAGTGCTATCTCTGACTCCAGAGAAAGAAGAAGGGGTATTTGAATGTACCCAGAATTGGTCTGGATTCCCAGGGTCAGAATCAGAGCTAGAATCAGAGCCTGCCTTCCTAAAAACATCACTGAACGTAATGGACTATGGATATACATATTGTTTTAGGAGCTGCCTGGTCCCATCACTTAGCAGCATGGTCAGCCATGCACATAAGAGCACAGGTGGGAACTTTAAGACATCAGAAGGCAGGAGAGAAGAGACACAGGACCTGGATTAGGAAGATCACCTGGTTGGTGATCTCTTCTTTCTTTTTGTGTAAGATAGTTACAGTCATGGTCCAGTGAACCATATCTCCCAGTATCCACACCCCTGTGTATTCTTCCTCTCCCCCACTGACTCTGGGCTTGCCCATGCAACTCATTTGGGCAAAGTCAACAAGATATAAGCCTTTGGTAAGTGTTATATGCATATAACACTTGCACATGCATATAACACTTGCATGTTAAGTGTTATGTGCCTTCCGAGACTACTATCCTGAAACTATGATGCTAGGAAGACTCCATTGTGAAGAAATAGGAATGGATTTCCAGCCATGTCAGCTAAGCCCAGCCCCAGACAACATACTCTTCAAGCTGGACACAGTCTCATGAGCTATCTCAAACAAAAATTGGCAAGGGGTTGATCCAGGGAATCCACAGTACTGGGAGATGTGATAGCTTGCCAGTTTAGGCCACTAAGTGAAGCAGTGATTCATTATATAGAAATAGTGCACCGTTATACCATCATTACCACCAGAACTGCCAAACTTACCCAGATAGGCAATGGTGGAATTTTGAACAATCCTGTGGTCCTAGCGGTCCCCAAGCCAGAAAGCAGCACTTGCTAAGGGCTTCAATGCATGTTCCCTCTCTCAGTGATGCCACAGAAGTAGTTAATAAACATCAGTTATCTAGTGGTCCCTTTATTCCTCAGAAGGAATCTGAACTCAACCAAAACAGCTCAATTCCACCACAGGCATACCTTGACTCAAAGGAGAGTATCTTAAGAAATCACAAGGCAAAGGCCTCTAACAAGCCAGGGCTTCCTGAGAGTCCAGGGAAAATTGGAAACAGGACCACACTGTGCTCTGAAAAGGCTTTGGGGGGAAAGCAGAGCATCCTTCCATCTCATCAAGTGATTTCTGTGGATGGTGACCAGCGCAATGGCTCTGGTGCTGTAAGGTCATCTGCCCAGGTTGCTCTCAAAGGAAATTGCTTTTCATTTCACCAGCAGGTGAGCAAACTGGATCACTTGAGTGACTCTGAACATCCCCGGAAGCAGTCAGGTCATCCTTCTGTCTGTTGAAAAGAACGTGTTGTCTGAGCAACGTGACTACTGCAATTAATTCCTTATCCCTATTTCCCTGGTGCCGTGCCTGCCCTCTGAATCAGTATGCAGAGTGAAAACCCACAGAGATGTGAGGGACAGCTTGGTGACCCTGCTCCACTGCCTGGTAAAATTCCACTGGCTTGTCCCATTCTAGCCCCAGTATCATCTGCTCTGGGGAATCCTTGCCGGTTCTCATCCCAGAGTGAGAAGAAGAGAGGATGCAGATTGCCTCCTTACCACCATTATGTCTCGTTACTATGTCCCACTAGGGTTGGCTATCCCTCCATCCCAAAACTCGAGGTCACGTTCAGAGGAAGATCTAACTGTGGACATCTTGATGTACTTGGTATGTACCTGACACCTGCTAGCGTTTGGTGAAGACCTACAGAATTCATTCAGCCAGAAAATCTTCATTGAATTCCTACTCTGTGCCAGACACCTGCTCTGAGACCACAGCAGGGACACACATTCCCACCATTCCCACTTTCAGAGAGCTCATATTCCACTCAGAGGAAACAATAAACAGAGAATAATAAATAAAATAGAGAGTATATGAGAAGGTAATGGATGTTATGCAGAAAAATAAAACCAGGGAAAGGAACAGGGAGTAGCAGTTTCACAGAAGCTGACATTTGAGCAAAGATTTAAAGGCAGGGAACGATTTAGCCAGGTGGATCTGGGGGAAGAGAGTTCAGGGCACATGAAAACAGCTAGTGCAAAGGTCCTGAGGCAGGGTAATGTCTGGTTTATTTGAGGAACAGCAAGCAGGGCAGAACGATTGTAGCTCTATGAACCAGGGAGTGTCTTAGAGGATGAGATTGAGCTGCAACTGGTGACTGAGGTTTGTGTAGAGCTTTGAGGGCAGACTAAGGATTTCAGCTCTTAGTCTGAAGAAAGATAGGAAACTGCTTTGGGAATTTTGAGCTGAGGAATGACATGGCCTGATTTAGGCTTTCAAAGGATGGAGTTGACTGTTAGTGAAAACAAGACTGTCAGCCGATGAAAATGGAAGGAGTTAGGAAGCAGTAATACTAACGGGCACCATGAGAGACACTGGGGCATTGAAGCAGGCAGTGGCAGGGGTCTGACGGGTGGTTTATTCTGCATGGTGTTTTCTCACAGATTCAAGGTAAAGGAAGACATGAGGAGTCCCAAGTAACACCAAGATTTGGGTCCTGAGTCATTGGCTGGGAGGACTTGCTGTTGGCCGAGGATCGGGAGTGCTCAGGGGCCCTGCCCGGACACACTGAGTCTGTTATTTCCATCAGTGGAGATGTCAAGCCATGGGGTATTCAAGTCTGGAATCCACAGAGGGCATATAGGCCAGAGACATGAATTTGAAGGAGTTCATAAACTTGAGCACCTGATTTTACTATTTTGATTTTACTCTCCTCAACAGTAAATTGGAGAGCACGGAGATGCTCTCAGGTGACATATACTGGACTCGGTGATTTTCTACCATCTTTTCTGGCTCTTAAACAGCAGTCATTTATCTAGAAGACAGTTTGCATCCCACGCTGTTCACCTCTTTGGCATTCTGCCTTTGTGGGCCTCTCTGCGTCTGATTCCATGTTTCAAGCTTCTGCAAGACATCACTCTTTCAAACAAAGACTCCGAGTGTGACAGGAGAGCCAGCCTATGGCCACAGGTGAGTAACTCAGTTCTTGGGGACCATGGCTTCTGGCTAAGGAGAGGACATGGCAGGCAGAGAGAGACACAATGGTCCAATAGGACAACAGTAGGATGCCCAGTGCAGACATGCAAAAGAAGCCAGTGTTGCCCACCAGGTAGAAGCACCGATGTCTTTATTCTTTCCAGCACTGAGCAGGAGGCTTTTTGTACACTTGCCTTAGAAGTAGAGTGAATGTGTGTCCTGCTTTGCCCAGAACAGCCTGGGTTGGTGTCTTTCATTCCAGCATAATTATAACAGCATTCCCTTTAACTTCCCAAATTACCCCAGCTTGAATAATAAATCACATGGTCACCCATTTTATAAGCTTGCCTCTCAACATCTTTTACCTAAAAAGTCCCCAGCATTGTCTTTTCCTGATAACCCAGAACTTTCTGACTCTTGAGCAGTTATGAATTAACTGAATCTCCATAGGCCAACCCCGTAAAAACAGCAAAAGCATTAAATTCTATTCTCCTTGCCTCCCCTCGTAAGAGGGACAAGGACCTGGCCAGTGATATATGTAGATGATTCTCCATTTAAGTATTGCTGGGGTGACTGTAGCTTTCAAGGTCCCTGGACTTAACTGCTTTGACTCCAACCCTCTTAAGAGTCCCAGAACTGACAGTATGGTAAATGGCTTGGGTCACCTATGCAGAACCACACTCTCTGGTTTTATATCTATTCATATAATTGTTCATTAATGACCTTTCATTCCAGGGTGCCTGGGTGGCTCAATCAGTTAAGTGTCTGATTCTTGATTATGGCTTGTGTCATGATCTCAAGGTCATAGGATTGAGCCCCACATTGGGTTTTGCTCTCAATGGGAAGTCTGCTTGGGATTCCTTCCTTCTCTCTACCCCTCTGTGCCTCCCACTCCTGCTCTCTCTCTCTCTCAAATAAATAAGTAAATCTTTAAAAAAAAAAAAAAACACTTTCTTTCCATTCATGCAACAAATATTTATCAGTTGCTTGCCCAAAGCATAATGGGAGATACAAAAAAGATTTATATATGAATCCCACCCTTGGATTTAGCACAGAACATAAACTTGTGCAGAAATCACAAAAACTTGATGTTTTGAAGTTTTGATGCTTGAAAACGAAATGACAAAAATGGTCCCTGGGCTAAAGGCAATCCAATGCTATAAAACCCTCCGGTCCTTCAACCAATATCTTGTGCGTTGATTATTCACTCTGCAAACATTTGGTGAAATACCCTTTACCAAGTGCCAGCCACCTGACGTACATTTCATCTCCACAGCCCCTCTTCAGGGTCAATATCATTATTTCAGTGCTGTAAATGGGAAGCTCCAGGCTCACAGAAGTTGGAGGGTTTGCAGAAGGTCACACAGCTACAGAACAAGAATTAGAAACCAGGGTCTGTCTTCACGCTCTTTCCAGATACCTTCTCCATGCTGGGCACTGTTGGAACTTTCTTCTCCAACTCAGCTAAGTAGGACAGTCATTTCCTCAATACCCACAGGCAAGCCCCTGTAGAAGGATTCACATCCACACCATCTCTGGCTAAAAGGCAGAACTGGAACCCAAGTGAGGAGAGTGAGTCCCTGACCTTGGGCACAAGATTTAAGGGGTTGCCAAAAACCTCAGTAGTCAAGATAAATAATATTTTAATGCATCATTTAAAAAAAATTAAATTGACAAAGTACAGTGCTTGGGCCTGCTGCCTCTTTTCCTAAATAAGGTTTCATTGCACTTCACATGTCAAGACAGACCCTGGCCCCTGGCCGCACATGCCGGCTTTCACTTGTAGAAGAGACTGGCTTTGCTTTTTCAGCCTAGAGGGCAGCACACTTGTCCATAAATAAAGGCCACGTGGAGTGGTGCCTGGACAGTCACAAAGAGTGACACCAGAAGGCAGACTGCTCTCTAATTCCCCCCTCGGGGAGCCAGAGCAAATCCTGATGAGATTCTCAGACTTGGACAGGGGAGAGGAGAATAACCAGGAAGCTGGACGTGGCTCAAGTCTGCATTCTTCCTTCCCCCACTGGATGAACTTGCTATGTGGGATGTGCCTAGAGGGACTCGGGGTCACATCCCCTCCCCATCAGTGTGATGAGAGCTGTAGCTATTCTTACACACACACACACATACACACACACACACACACACCCTGCAGCTGCCTGGGCCCCACCACACACACACACACACACACACACACACACACACACACAGTGGCTCCAGCCTCAGCGCCAAAGCCATTATTAATGGCAAAAGCAAGTGTTGGGGCCCCCAACAGCCATTTTTAACTGTGGACATTATTGCTCAATTCTGAGCTGCACCCAGGGACTCGTAAGAGGAAGACATAATGCTTGTTTGTGGAACTTTTATAGCTAATTGACATTTTTTCAGTGCTCCCCCGACAGCAGTAGTTACTCCTGATTGGGAGGGCGGGGGAAAGCATCAAGTTGTGTACTGTCTCCAGATGGGGACATATTTCTGATGTACCACTGGAAAAAGAAATGAATAAATAAAAAGCCGTCAAAATAAACATGCTCGAAAGCAATAAAGAAGA
This sequence comes from Neogale vison, assembly GCF_020171115.1. NCBI lineage: Eukaryota > Metazoa > Chordata > Mammalia > Carnivora > Mustelidae > Neogale > Neogale vison. The sequence continues at coordinate 41,378,823 of NC_058098.1, forward strand.
GCTAAAGTGATTGGCAAAAGTAGTTCTCTTTGTGCAAAAATAATGCATGCTATTTTCATGCTAATTGAGGATGTTGGACTATCTGGGGCTGTCAGATTTCCTCCCTTCTTGGGAACATTTTCCTCCCTTCTAGATCTGAGCGTTGCTCTCCAGAGATGGGGGAATACAGAAGGCAATTTCCCCGTTCCCAGTCTATGTGCCTCTCTCTGCTTACAGGCTCCCAGATTCTGTCTTTGGCGCTAGCAATAGAAGTCAGTGCATCATATTCCAGCCTCTCTAAGTAAAGTTCATGAGACAAACACAATTGGAATCAAGCTGAGACATCAACTTAATGATAGAAATTCCACTTTCATCTCTGAACACCTACAGAAAACCCAGGAAGATCAGTAACCAGAGAGTACACAATGCACCCATAGAAGTGAAAAGTCACTTAGCATAAATGTTAGTTGGGTTTGTATGGCTATATCTATGGACTCATTTACTGTAGGCATCATTCTAGCTTTCTCGACTCAAAAAGTCACTGCTTCCTGTGGAATGAATTCATTTGAGAACATTATTTTCAGGATAGAACAATATTCCAACCAACCTTTCTGGTTGCAGGGATGAATATCACATCTCACCTCTATGGAGGTCTCCTCATCCATATACTTCCTGATTGGAAACACATATCATGACAAGTATAAAAATCATAAAATGCAACTAAATGTCCAATGTCCACATATCCAAATCCTTCACACTCAAAGTGCAGGAGACCTCTCGGGCATTAACTCAAAACCTCTATTCACTTACTTTACACACAGTCCAAATGAACTCAGAGATCAGATTCTAAGTCAAAACAGTAACTGAGAGGAGATGGGTTTCTAAAAGCGATGATGGTGGCAGCAGAAAGAAAAGACAGAGAATAACACCCCGGCAGTAATGGGAGAGATTTTTTTCTAGGGTGGCAGGAGGGTGCAGAAGGAGAGAAAGAGAGGTAATCTTAAGCAGGCTCCACACCCAGCACGGAACCCCATGTGGAGTTTAATCTCAGGACCCTGGGATCATGACCTCAGCCGAAATCAAGAGTTGGTCGCTTAACCACTGAGCCACCCAGGCACCTGAGTAATGGAAGAGATTTTTAATTCAAAGTAACAAGACATAAGAACTTAATAGCCCTATATGCCAAGTCTTACAGATACAAAGGCCCAAGGTAGCCCTATGGGCATCAGTGCCAGATATCAGAAGTATGACAAGGAATATCCCAGAGGCATTCAGGAAAAGTTGAGTTCAGGAGCTCTGTTTGAGAAGCAACAAAGGAGGAGGAGGAGGAGGATCAAGATGGAAGAGAGGTAGGAGACCGAGGTATCATCAGGTCCCAGGAGTTCAGCTAGGTAGTTACCAAACCATTCTGAACACCTACAAACTCAACCGGAGATCAAAGAGAAGAAGAGCAGCAATTCTAGGAACAGAAAATTGACCACTTTCCAGAAGGTAGGATGTGTGGAGACGTGAATCTGAGGCAACACATGGGAAGAGAGACGGCAGGGGAGGGGCCAGCTCCCGGCAAGTGGTGGAGTAGCAGAGCACAAAATCAGAACTTTTAGAAGTCTGTTCTACAGGGGGACACTGCTGCAGAGGCCATGAGGGTGGAGCCCTCATGGGGACAGTGTGGTCTCAGAACCCATGGGGTCACAGAAAGACCAGGGGTGTCTGAGTGTGGCAGAGCTCCCAGGTATTGGAGCCGGGAAGCTGGCTGCAGAGACAAAGCCAAGCAGTGAGGTCTCAGCTCGGGGTTACCTTAAACTGTGAGCTAAGGCACAGTCGGGCCACTGCTTTTCGAGCAGGGACCCCACAAGTGGCAGATCAGGGAGACTCACCTTCCTCCTCCAGGAGGAGCAGTGCGGCAGGAATCTGCTGGATTTGGAGACTCCAAATGGGGCTGTGCACCAGAGATAGAAACACTCAGTCACAGGCCAGGTGAGCATGGACTGCAGCCAGAGACCAGGAAGATGGGAGGAAATGACTGCATTTCTCTGAGGGTGCACTGACTAGTGGGGCCCTGAGCTCTCGGCTCCTCCAGCTGGAAACTGGGAGGCCGCCCTCTTCATTCCCATCCTCCAGAGCTCTACAGAAAGCATTCAGGGAAAAAAGCTCCTGAGAGGGAACCTGAGCAGATTACTTAGCTGGGCCCCTGGCAAGAGCAGTGTAATTCTGCCTCAGGCAAAGACATTTGAGAATCACTGCAACAGACCCCTCTTGCAGAAGATCAGCAAGAACATCCAGCCAAGACCAAGTTCACCAGTCAATGAGAACTGCAGAACTCCATCCAGAGCAAGGGGAAAACAATGCGTAGAATTCATGGCTTTTTTCCATGACTCTAGAATCTGGAGTCTTTCAAAGTTAAATTTTTTTAATGTATTTTTTTCTTATTTTACTTTTTAAAATTTTTCCTCTTTCCTATTTTAATGTTTTTAACTATTTTATCTTATCAATATCCTTTTAAAAATCTTTTTAAATTTTCATTGTTATAATCTTATTCTATCCCTTCATTATATTTAACCTTTTTTTTTTTGTATACATATAGGTTTTCATTGCTTTAAAATTTTGGGATATAGTTTCTTCTAATAGATCAAAATATACCCTAAATCTAGCACATGGCTTTATTCTAGTCTCCAGCCTGATCAAATTCTTTCCTCTTTTTTTTTTCTTTTTTTTTAACCAACTTCTTATCAATACCTTTTTTAGAATCTTTTTGAATTTTCATCTTTACAGTCATATTCCATCCCTTCATCATGTTTACCCTTATTTTTGTGTATATATATAAGTTTTTCTTTCTTAAAAATTTTGGGAGGTAGTTTCTTCTGACAGAGCAATAAGTTGAAAATAGAGATACCCTATGACCCAGCAATCACACTACTGGGTATTTACCCTAAAGATACAAATGTAGTGATCTGAAGGGGCACATGCATCCGAATGTTTATAGCAGCAATGTCCACAATAGCTAAACTATGGAGAGAGCCTAGATGTCCATCAAAAGATGAATGGATAAAGAAGATGTGAGGGATGTCTTGGTGGCTCAGTTGGTTAAGCGGTTGCCTTCAGCTCAGGTCATGATCCCAGCATCCTGGGATCGAGTCCCACATCAGGCTCCTTACTTGGCAGGGAGCCTGCCTCTCCCTCTGCCTCTGCCTGCCATTCTGTCTGCCTGTGCTCTCTCTCTCTCTCTCTCTTTCTCTCTCTCTCTGACAAATAAATAAAATCTTAAAAAAAAAAGATGTGAGATTAAAATATATATATATATATATAATAGAATACTATGCAGCCATCAAAAGGAACAAAATCTTGTCAATTGTAATGACATGGATGGAACTAGAGGGTAAGCTAACCGAAAAAAGTCAATCAGAGAAAGACAGTTATCATATGATCTCTCTGATATGAGAAATTTAAGAGGCAGGGTGAGGGGTCATGTGGGGTAGGAAGGGAAAAAAATGAAACATGATGGGATTGAGAGGGAGACAAACCATAAGAAACTCTTAATCTCAGGCAACAAACTGAGGGTTGCTGGGGGGTGGAGGAGGAAAGAGAGGGTGGCTGGGTCATGGACATTGGGGAGGGTATGTGCTATGGTGAGTGCTGTGAAGTGTATAAGCCTGATGATTCACAGAACTGTACCCCAGGGCAAATAATAAATTATATGTTAATAAGAATAAAGATGGCCAAATTTAAAATTCATTAATTAAAAAAATGAAAAATAAAAGAAGCAGCAAAGGATACATCTTAGAAAAATGTTTAACGCAAAATGTTCATTATTGTTATTATTAATTATTATAATTGTTCATTGAGGGCAATTAAAGGACAAACCCTTTAATCAGATAGGATTCTTTTGGTCTAAACGAAGAGATATTCACTCAAATGAAATTAAGCAAATAAGAGAATGCATTAACTCCCCAAGTGAAACTTCCTGATTGATCTGTGTTGAGAACTAGGTGGATTCACATGGTCAAATGATGTCATCAAGGATCTTCATCTTTTCATCTGACCTTTCATCCTCTGAAATTTTCTGCCATGCAGTCAGTTCAGCACTCCATGACAAAGAAGGTTTTCTTGTCCCAATGTTGAAGCATCAATCCTGGGAAAGGATCTTATTGGCATAGCTGTGAACATGTGCCATCCCCAACCAATCAACTATTGCCAAGTGGCCAAGGCAATGCACTGCTCTAATTGGCTAGGCCTAGGTCACCTATCCCCTGAGTGGGGTGAGGGGCTGAGGCCTGGGACGAGGTGGGGACTCAGCTTCACTGTAGCGTGGGAAGAGAGGAAGGGCTGTGGGCATAAACTGTGGCTGATAGGAGAAGAGGGGTAAGGATGGTGTGCTGGTAAAAGAAACTGATGCTCATTGCACTATTAGCTCTCACAGAAGCAGTGTTCTGGAATGACTGGATATCTGAGAGTTTTAGAGTCCTGCGTTCCCTAGGCAAGAGACTCTGAGATGGGGAATTAGGTGCAGGTGGTTGTTGCAGAGGGCTCTTGGGATAGCATCTGGGAGGGAGTGAGGGAAACTGAGTTGGGCAGAAGGAGGAGCTGGGCTGTCAGTGAAGTCACAACAGTAGTCTCAGCACAGCCCCAAAGCACTCTAGAGCTCAGAGAGATTTTCTAGGTTACCTAGAACTGAGGCAAGGGGCCAGCCATTTGTACGCCTCACATGAAGCAGTCATTGGACTGCCCCCAAGAGAAGGGTTTTAGTCAGTCAAGTGCAATTCTTGGGAGAGGGATTCAACTGAGTGGTTTTTTGTTTTTTATTGTTGGTGGTGGTTTTTTGTTTTGTTTTTTTTTTTCCTATCACAAGGGGGATTCTGAGAGTACTGGATAATGAGAATAAAGAGTCTCTCTAATTACTCCCTGATTTTACAAGTTAGGGGGGATTTATTTTATTTTATTTATTTTTAGTAGAAGGAATGTAAATGCCAGTTCTTGGGGCTTCATTTTAAGAAAATTTCTTCCGGGGCATCTGGGTGGCTCAGTGGGTTAAGCCTCTGCCTTCAGCTCAGGTCATGATCCCAGGGTCCTGGGATCGAGCCCCAGGTCGGGCTCTCTGCTCAGCGGAGAACCTGCTTCCTCCTCTCTCTCTCTCTCTCTGCGCCTGCTTCTCTGCCTACTTGAGACTTCTGTCTGTCAAATAAATAAATAAAATCTTTTAAAAAAAAAAAGAAAAAGAAAATTTCTTCCAAATCTGAATTACGGTGAGCATACTAATAGCAAAGTAAAGAGGGACACAAGGCTTATACTAAATGAGTTCAAGGACAGGAAAAAGAACAGTTGTTCAAAAGTGAGCCCCAGGGGTGAGCAAAAGTGTGTTTCTGAAAGTGTGTCAAGGGGAAATCAATTTCCAAGAAGAAGTAGGAAATTAAGGGGAAGTCTTTTTAAAAAATAATCACAGAACTCGTGTAATTTTTTAAGGCTTCTTTTTAAAGGAGAATTACAAAGAAATCCACAAAATTAGGTGTAAAGAACAGTAGGTGTTCTAAAACAAAAAAACAATGAGATACACATGGTGGGACGCAGTTTCTAAGAGGGAAAGACAAGAGAAATAGAGACGTAAGATCTCCTCCTTTGTCCTCCATTGTTTGCCTGTTTTTTTGTTTTGGGGGGTTTTGGGGTTTTTTAGCAGGAGCTACTAACCTGGAGTTTGTGACTGAGCTGAAAAGGTCCTTGAATACCTTGGGACTGAATATAATATTACTACCTTCTCCATCCGTGGATCTCAACAGATTTGTAAAAGTGCCCATAATTCCCCAAAATGTTTAAGAACCAAGGTCTCAGCTCAAATAATGAGTCTAGTGAAAAAAGAATTGTAACAGAAATATAATAGGTTCAGGAAATACATTTGTTTCCTTTTTGGGTAGATTTTGTATTTTTATGGTCCAAATTAGAAATATATATTCTGTGAAAATTTCCCATCCTTCCTCTGCCTGCATCTACCTAATTTTCCTCCATATAACAAGTATTGTGACAATTTTTTTGTGTGGCTTCCCAAATGTATCCTCTATGAATTTGTGTGTGTGTGTATGTGTGTATATGTGTGTATATTACATATGTGTATATACATATATGTGTTGATATGTGTGTATCATATATCATATATGTATATATAGTGCATGGGCAATATATACATAATCATATATACATTATATGACCATGTATTTGCACCTATAACATATATTATGTTACCACATATATTTATGTATGTGTATATATATCCAAAGAATAGTATACTAGGAACTATTCTCTACTTTTTTCACTTAACGTATCCCTATCTGGGTGTAAAGATCTTTCTCACTATTTCTTAAGACTAAATACTCCTATTCATGGACATACCATAATTTAACCAGCCCCTCAAGGATAACCTCTTGGTTATATAAAAATATTTTGTAGTTATGGCAACGGAAATAAATAAATTTGACCGTGCATAAATTTTTTTAAGATTTTATTTATTTATTTGACAGAGAGAAATCACAAGTAGACAGAGAGGCAGGCAGAGATAGAGGAAGGCAGAGAGAGAGGGAAGCAGGCTCCCTGCTGAGCAAAGAGCCCGATGCGGGACTCGATCCCAGGACCCTGGGATCATGACCTGAGCCAAAGGCAGTGTATTAACCCACTGAGCCACCCAGGCGCCCCAACCGTGCATAAATTTGTACCCATAAAAATATTTGTAGGATAAGTCCCTATAAATTGATTAGCTGGCCCAGATGTGAAGCATTCTGACAGAAGCTGCCAAATCGCTCTTTGAACATGTACTAATTTACACTCCTTACAGTGCTGTATGAGGGAGCCCGTGTCCCCACACTCTTGTCCACAGTGTGTATGTTTAATATACTCTTTATCTTCTCCAGGGTAATCAATGGAAAATATCTCAATCAAATTTTATTCACATTTCCCTTATTTTAGAAAAGTAGTACTTTTTCATGTAAGTCCTCTTTGTATTTACTTTTCTGTGAACCATCTCCTTATATATTTTTTCCCATTTTTCTATTGATTTATAGGAGATCTTTACAAATTAAGGTAATCATTCATTAGACAGGTGCACCAGAATGAGGTTTAATAACTGTTAGAATGTATGGCCAAAAAAAGAAGAAAAAAAGCGGGGAGCATAATGTAGGGATGCCTGGGTGGCTCAGCTGGTTAAGCAACTGCCTTCAGCTTAGCTTATGATCCTGGAGTTCTGGGATCAAGGGATCCCTACTCAGCAGGGAGCCTACTTCTTCCTCTGGCCTGTCCCCTCTCCCCACTCATGCTCTCTCTCTCATTCTCTTTCTCAAATAAATCAATGAATGAATGAATATCTAAAAACAAAAAAAGAAGCATAATGTAAACTGTCCCAAGAGGAGTAGAAACATACAGAAACAACAAAATGCAGAAAGAATTAGAAGGAATTGGGATAACTAGAGTAAAAGGGAGGAAAGACAAAGGATTCCTGAGAGCTAAAAATGAACTTGGAAGGAAGATATGGAGCTATGCTATTGAGTAAGACCTAAGAGATGTGTTTTACTTAAGACAGGTTAAAGACCTGCAACAAATATACCCCCAAATGCAGTAAATAAAGTATAGTTGCAATTTACTTATTCACTGGGAGAAGTGGTTCTCCTCACTATGATGATTCAAGGACACACATCTACCCCCTAGGGTCTTGTCCTAGGGGGTGTATCCATTTGTTGAAAGAAAAGCAAGTATGCAGCAGGTACACTCACTTCTTAAAAGCATTGACCTTGAAATGGTTCACAACACCTCCACTTCCATTCCATTGGTTAGAAGTACTCACAAGTCCACACTGGGCTGGGATATGAAGAGCCTGTCTGGGTATCCACTGCCCAGCTCCAGCTGTGTTACTAAGGAGGTGGGAACAAATTAATGCATAGCTAGCCATCTTCACTACAACCAGCAGGAGAGACACAGGGATAGATCTGGTACCCAAGACTCAGAAATGGGGACAAAGGGTGTTCATTGTCAGCAGAAGCCCTTGCCTGGCTTAGCATCCCAAGATGCAAGTGGTCAGATGCTCATGCCTGCCCTTCTGCCAAGATCAAGGATGGAGCTGTCTGTTGTGTTGCCTGTGATCCCCTCTGTGTCTAGAACAGTGCCTGGAACATTGCAGGGGCTCAGTAATGATCTTTTGAATAAACAACTTTATGCCAAACAAAAATAGAAGCTGAGGCCAGAGGGTGGGAAGTTACACTGCTTAAGAGTTGTTTTTACAGGGAGGATCTGAAGATAGCTCACGGAAGGTCAAACCTCAAGCCTCAGCTCGTTCTCCAAGTCCTTTCTTCATCTTGACTCCAGATTTTATTTTCTTTTTTTAAAGCAGGAAACCCACAGCTCTGGCATTCTTCTTGCTTGACTTGGAAGACTTCTTAGCATCTGAGCCTGGTCCCATATTTCCCAAGAAACTCAAAGTGGTTTGTTATCAACCTTTCAAACTCCTACTAACATCTTCTGTCTAAATGTCTTGGATTGTATTATGAGGGAAAAAAATCATTTTGAGTATTTTGTTATTACTTCCCACGCCTTCCTACTCCTCCCAAATTCCCATTCTTCCTCCCATCCCTAACCTGCCAAGAATGCAAGACTCACACAGAGCATATGATGAGAGAGTTGTCATTTCTCTTTTTTCTAACTGTATACACAGTCCTGGGCATGAGGGTGTGCTCCAAAGCCGTGGCCTCCAATGGAAACTGCCACTGTCTTGTGTGGAGATCTGCCTCTGAATTTTTAATTTTTTTAAAATTTAAAATGGTAGGCTTTACATGGAGAAGATCATTAAAGCTGTATGAAGTATAACAGAACAAGCCGAGGCATAGCTTCTTGGGGCAGAATTGACATATGCAGTAATTAGGTCAGGGTTTCTGCATGGGGAGGGGACATTATCTTGGCTTCTGCCCTGTGCTCTCCTGACGTAGGACACTGAAGATCAGGGACCACGAAGCACTGATGCTGCCTGATGGGCTTGCTGGGTCAGCCCAGCAGAAAGTGGGAAGAAGGCAGCAGACATTCTGAAGCACATACCATGTCCAGAGTGTGTTGGGTTTCTGCATGGATTATCATCCTTACCCACCCAAATAAAGCCGGGAGACCCTCTCCCCACGTCCTAGTTCAGGAAGTGAATATACCTGGTATGAACAGCTTTACAAATATGAATGCAAAACAGATCCACTGTGGCTTACCAGAATGTCTTCCAACCAGCTGAATTTGGAAAAGGTCCCATGATTCAGTGACCCTAGATTATGTGATGCCCATCAGGGACTGAGGGGAAACCCCGTCATCATTAACTGCAATATTTCTGCAGCAAAACATAGGAATATTCTCACTGGGAGGACTCAGTAAAGATTATAAATGACTTCATGTCACTTCTGGTCAAGACTTGCCACCTAATTTGGGGAGAAAAAAAAAACTTTCCTGATATCAGAGCATTCTTGGGTTAGGAATCACAAATTTAAAAAATAGACCTTATTTGTTTTTCTTTCCTTTTTAAATTTGTTTTTATTTGAGAGAAAGAAAATGAGTGGGGGTTGGGGGAGAAGGAGAAGCAGAATCCATACTGAGCAGGGAGTCCAACATGGGACTCCAAACCAGAACCCTGGGATCATAACCCCAGTGGAAAGAAGACACCTAACGCACTAAGCTACCCAGGTGCCCATTCATTTTCTTTCTATGCCATTTCCTACCTTCCTTCCTTTCTTCATTCCTCCTTTCCTCTCTTCTTTCTGTCCATCTTTTAGTCCATCTACCATTTAGCCACTAGTATGTATCCTGTGAGATAAAAAAATGGTCTCCTATCTACCAACAATCACCTCTTCTTCCAAACCCACAGCAGCTACCAAAAAGATTCCATAATTCTGTGATCAAACAATTTGAGGAAATTTTTTTTAAGATTTTACTTTTAAGTAATCTCTACATCCAATGTGGGGCTCGAACTCACAACCTGGAGATCAAGAGTGGCACGTTCCACTGACTGAGCCAGCCAGGTGCCCCATGATTTCAAAAAATTTTGGATAAAAATACCTCTTTAATGTGTCAATTATAGGAAATCTCAATATTATAAAATGCCTTGAAAGTTCCACAAAAAGAGAAATGATGTGTATTTGAACCACAAACAACCATCATGGGCTTTTAGGTACAGTTCTCCTCTCTTAAATGATCCATGGTGTGAGTCCCCATGCACCTGGGTCCTTCACTGTCTCTTCTCCATCTCCACAACAGCGAGTTCCATGTATTAGCTTGGGAAAAATTAGCTGAGTCTTCTAACGAACCCTGTTGTAGTGCTGAAAACAAATCCTGAAGTTTGTCCAGAAAGATTGCAGACTGTGGGGATCTTTAAGTGCTAACACTACTAAGTTTCTTAATGTATAGTAAAGTAGAGGTTTTTTTATTAAGGGAAAAACTGATTTTGTCTACTTATTTTTTATATTTTATGCATCACAAATAACTCAAAGATTTTTTTAAAATGGTATGTCACATTTCCATAAGCAACTTATCACCAGATTTAGGGATGACAAGATGTTCTGATATGGATTCTATTAGAAAGTGCATATTTATTCAATGTCTTGGTAAATAACATGTTTAAATCAACAATACTGGAGCTTGTTATCAATTGTGGGGTGCCCCTGTTTTTGGAATTATATGCAAGGAACACAGACATATGCACCCTCACATGTAGTTTAAGGGAACTCTTCATGACGTAGCTCAAGTAAATTATCAAGAAGTGTAGAAAACAGAATGCTCTTGTAATTTGCTTTTTTAAAATTCAGAAATGACTATAAAAAATGAAATATATAGCCTACCATAAAAATTCTGAAAACGGAAAAGAGAGTAGAGAAAAAAGTGGACTATCTGTTAAATCCACCATCATATATATATTATATAAGCTTAATTATAAAATAGATTATGTATGTACATATTCTATAAAAATAGGATTTCCTGGTGCTATTTATTAACATATTAAATATATAAGAGGAATATTATATAATAAACTGATATTAATATTATTCTATCAATAATCATATATTTCAATAGTGGGATCAGAAGCCATCACTAATGGAGCTTCTACCAAGAGTTAAATTTATACATTAATAAGCTATACTATATGTAATGTATATATATACTATGTATAGTATACATATATACTACAGTATACAGTATATAGTATAGTATTAATAAGCTATTTACTGAATTACCTCATTTAATTCTCATGAATCCCAAACAGGTGCTATTATAAATTTCCCTTTTCTAGACAAGAAAACAGAGAGCTCAGAAAAGCAAAGAGCCTTCTCCAAGGTCACACAGCATACTGATGGTGGAGAGCACATTCACATTCAGTCTGCTGTCTAGATTCTGCAAATTCCATCGCTAGGCTATTTCCACTCTCTCATAACCTCCTTTTTTCACTTATTATATGGTACTTATATTTCTTTATCAATAAATAAAGACTGCATTCTCATTTAATAGCTGCATTGCATTTTACATGATAGAGGCACCCTTATTTATTCAGCTATTCCTTTATAGGCATTATTTCTGTTTCATCAAAATCATATCAGTGTTTTTGTTGTTATGATACTACCGTCAAGTATTCCTGTATTTGGGGGCATTTGTCTGATTATTTTTATAGAATTCTAAACATACTGTCTATTACTATGTAACAAACCATCCTAAAATGTAATAATACCATCTTGTGGCAACAATGTATCATTTCTCACCATTGTATGGGTGGGCTGAGCTCTGGGGGGCAGTTCTTCCCCTCCATGAGGTGTTGGCTGGGATCACTCATCCGGCTGCAGTCATGGGGCCAGCCAGAGCATCTCTTTCCATGCGGTCTCTCCAGTTCTGTAGCCAGCCATCTTTACGCGGTGGCTCAGAGTGCCAAGAGGGCAAAATGGAAATTGCCAGACCTTTTGAGACCTAATCTCTGAGGTTATATGCTTCACTTCTGCAGCCTTCTCTTGGTCAAAGCAAGCCTCCAGGGGAGCCCAGATCACGGACGGAGGGAAGAATGGGAGCTCATATTATTACAGGGTGAGTGGGATGGGAGGATCCATTCTGGCCATCTTTTCAAGCAATCTACAGGTAAGTCAGAGCACATGAAAATCATAAAGGTTTTTTGATGAATACTGACCCACGGAGAGGTTCATCAGTAACATGTCTCCAGCAGAAAGTCAGCGTATCAGTGTCTCCATCCATTATGGTACCAGAATCCCTTTAAACTTTTATCAGTTTGAGATGTCTCAAATGATAGCCCAGTGAAATTAAAATAAAGTATTTATTTGAATTTTTAATTACTAGTAAAGTTGAACATCTGTTGGTATGTTTGGTGGCTACTTAAATTTCTCTCGTTCGTCTTAATTGTGTGTTCACATTCCCTACTATTGGAAAAATCGAAGAGTTTTTAAAAGACGTTTAAAAAAAACAGCTTATGAGTTTATTTTTATTAATTTGAAAGAATGCTTTTCATGTGTTACTAATTCTTTGTTGTGTATTATGTTGGAAACTATTTTCCCAGGTTGTGATTTGCATTGTTTACGATGCGGACACCATCTGTATCCTTTCATGCCAATACCCCTGTCACGTTCCGCCCCGGCGAGTCTAGCTTCTCCTGTGCCCCCCATCTTCTCAGGCCTGTCCTCCAGGTGAGTTCCTGGGCTGACCGTCTGGTCTGTGGCGTATCTACCATGCTAGTTTAGGAGGCACACTCAGGGGAATGTGCTGGGTGACATATCTCACCGTGGGCTGCATCGCTGGGATCAAAAGTTCCCACTACTCCTACCCACTTAAGCCCCCATGTTGTCCATGAAACAAGATGGGATAGGGAGGGAGACAAACCATAAGTGACTCTTAATCTCACGAAACAAACTGTGGGTTGCTGGGGGGAGGGGGGTTGGGAGAAGGGGGGTAGGGTTATGGACATTGGGGAGGGTATGTGCTTTGGGGTAAATTGGAAGAGGAGATGAACCATGAGAGACTATGGACTCTGAAAAACAATCTGAGGGGTTTGAAGTGGTGGGGGGGTGGGAGGTTGGGGTACCAGGTGGTGGGTATTATAGAGGGCACAGCTTGCATGGAGCACTGGGTGTGGTGAAAAAATAATGAATACTGTTTTTCTGAAAATAAATAAATTGGAAAAAAAAAAAAAAGTTCCCACTAGTCTTGTTGGAGAGTTTCATGGTTAGACTGGGTCTTGGAAGAGGAATCGCTGATTTAGCGAGTCTCAACTGAGTTATCACAACAAACCAAGATTTCTCACTACCCCGTGGGGGACCAAATCTAGTTTGTTGCTTAGCCCCTGGAATGACAGTGTGACTGCTCTCCGTGCTTGTAGAGGAGCTTCTGGACAGGACCAGCTTCCCTTCTGCAGCTTCACAGACAGCCCCGGCATCTCAGAACAATGCCATTCAACAGCCAGCAGAGAAGAATGCTTTGCACTTTTCCGGATTGGAGCAGATTGAAGCTTGACAGGCCTGGATCGCCTGCGTGGTGAGCCAGGCTCCTGTTTCGGGGATGGGTGTATGATAGTGAAGTTATAGTCCCCAGGTTAGAAATCAAATGCCACCCTTGGTATTGCTGTGAAAGTATTTTGCTGCTAAAACCCGAATCAGTTAACTTTAAGTAAGGGAGGTGTCTTGGATAATTTGGATGGGGCCTGACCATCAGAAGGCTTTAAAACCAGGACCGAGATTTGGGGAGGGAGAGTGAGGGGAACTTCTGTCTGTGAATGATAACTTCTGCCTGTGGCCATGGGTAACCATACATGTGGTCTTCTCTCCATTAACATGGCCCTAGAGGCTTTAGATTTGCTGAGCCAGTCCACGATGGTGTAAGTGTCCTCTCTAAGAGATGATCTTGGGTTGTGATTCTGTCCCTGGGTGGGGCCGTGAAGAGAAAGCTTAAGAGAAGGCAGAAAAGAAGGGCAAAGAAGCAGGCTTTGAGGCTTGGGGCAAACAGAAGCCTGCTGAGGTTGGGTGGAGAAGAGGAGGATGCACTGGTGGGCTCACTTTGGCTTCGATTATGCCCATACACCTGAAGTGACCGATTGTCCAAGCTGAACTAGGACCCCGAGAAGACCCTGGGTTAAGGCACCTCTTTCTCTCATTGCTCATAAACCAAAGCCAGCTCCACCTGAAATCCCATGTAAACCTCTGGCTGAGAACCCTTCCCCGGGCCTCTGCAAACTTTCCCCCTCCAAAATCTGATTTCATGCTCCAGTGGGCCTGACAGTCCCCCAGATTTCTAGACTCCCTAGAAACCCGGCCATCTCCCTTCTTCCATGTTCCACAGACATAAGTGAGTATCTGTTGCAGCTGGAATGTCCATGAGCCTCTGGTTATAAGCCTTTCCTTTGCTCTTGCTCTGGCATTTTACTAGAACAAGAAATAGCAACACATTTAGGAGCCTGGAAGCAACACTCGGCCTCCGGGGCTTGGGGTAGCACTTCCAATCCATTCATGCTGATGCAAGGAAGGTTGACTGACCGGAATCTTGACGTTTCCTTTCCTCCCAAATACTGACAGGTGCAGGATTTCAGCCAGAACACAATCTTTGAAGTCAAAGATCCTATCCTGCTGCTTTTTTTTTTTTTTCTCAAGGACATTGGATATCTATCCATCTGTCCATCCGTCACCCGTCCGTCCATCCCTGTATCCAATCTGTTGATCCCGCAGGGGCTTCCCCGGGCGAGGCCTCCCTAAGTGTCTCACTTCCTCTACTTTGGCCCCTCCAGTCTGTTTCCAAGAAATAGCCTGAGGAGTGTTCTTAGATTGTCAGGCATTACTACCCTCAGTCCCCCGACCCCAAACATACAGACCAATTCAGTGGAAGAGCCATTGGGCCATGCCAGGTGCCAAAGTAGGGGAACCAGCAGCAAACAGAAGAATGTGGCTTTGTCCTTCTAGAACTCCTCACTTAGGACATCAGACACAGAAGCTGAAGGCTACCAGACAGTGGTTACCCGTCTCGTATTTGTCACTGAGTCCTACAGTCAAACCCCTCACTGGGTGCTTTTGTAACTCCGCCCTAGTGGGCTCAGTGGGTACCCCACACCCCACAAACCCTGGGGTCTCTGCTGGCCTCCAACACAGGTGACAACATTCTCATCTTCCAGCCCCGCGCATCTGATGCTCTGCATGCTTGGAGAGCCCTGCAGTTGCTTTCCTGGTGAATTCTGGTTTCCCACCTCAGAGGCCTTTTCCAAGAGACTTGGAGGACTTGGAAGATACCCCTCTGGCTCCATTTCCCTGGAGGAGCCATGCTGACCTCATCTGGCCCCCTAGTCGCTTAGCTGTGAGACAGTGGAAACCCTTAGACACTGGGGGTGAGGGGGGTGGTGCAGGGAGTCAGAAGGAGGGGAAACAGGAGAGGGAAGGAGGGAGAAGGGAGTGTGAGGGCAGGGAGAGGGAAGAGGGCTCTGAGCTGGTGTGCTGGGTGACTCCTCCCATCCCTGTTTATTTCACCATTGCTACTGAGCACCTGCTGAGAGCCACTAAGTTCATCCCAGTCCCCACCATCTGCAGGCTGACAGGTGACAGGGAGAAGACGGATTTGCAAACAAACCCATGTGCCCCTCCCAGTGCGGCCCTGGGGCCCAAGCTCACCAACTGGATTTTCGAGACTGAAGCTTTGTTTATTTTTTTAAATTTTTCTCCCATAGGACTATGTTTGCTGACTCCGCTTCAAAGGAAGAAGTAATGGGCTAGGTATGCAATGGAGTCAGACAGTCAATATACTTTACTGAATCAATTACCAGAAAAAAAAATGTCTGTGTCTGAAATGCTACATACAGTAAAGGCCTTTGCAATGTACAGTCCTATAAATCTTGCCAAATGCCTACACTTGTGTAACCACCCCCCACACTCAAGATCTAGAACAGCCCCACACTCCAAAACATTCTCATGTCCTGGCCCTTTGTGGGGAACTCCACCCCACCCCACGCCCTCCCTGCCCCCCCAACCCCCACCCCCCGCCAGCTCCAGGCAAGCACTTGTGTTTCCTTTCCCTGTGGTTTTGCCTTCTCTGGATTGTCCTATAAGCGGAGTCTCCCAGTAATTATATTAAAGAGTCGTTATTAATTTATTGCTGGACTGAATCCTATAATAGTTGTTTCCTGCTGCTTTTTGCTACATTTTCTTTGATCCCTTCTGCATCAGACAATGATGTAACAGCACATTTAGAGACAAGAGAAAATGGGCTTTCCTGGGCTTCACAACTTGTTACTGGAAATGCCACACTATGGGCAGGGGGAGCGTCTTGCCTCAGGGCATATCCTGGGAGATGGAGCTCCCTGACCTCCCCCCGTGCCAGCTCTTAGGACCCTGGCCTTGGTGGGTGGGGGTTGGGGGGTCACTTTTCCAGCTCAGTGAGACCCATCCTCCACCCACCTGCCCTCCCAGCCTGCAGGCCGGCCCTGCCGCAGTAACAATAGGACCACCAAGTGGAGAGGTAGGGGATGACCCCTGTGCAGGGGTCCCTCACCCCCATTCCCTCCCATGGATGACCTGGACTGCTTCTTCCCTGCCAGGTCTTCATGGGACAACCCGGGGGGGCCTTGGAAGGAGCCTGTGCATGTGAGAGGCTTACACTTAACTGTCTTTAAGGTCAGTCTGTCTCTGCCTTCAGCTGTCTCTCGGGATAGCAGGAGTTCCAGGAAACAGCATTCTGCCAAGCTTCAAAAGATACATTGCGCTTCACAACCCGTTGACACTTGGGCGTCAAGATGGCTTATCAGGCCATTCTCCACGTGCGCTCTCCGTCCTTCTGAGACGTCGCTGCCCGCCCTCAGAGAGGACAGAAAGTAACACTCGAATTAGTACTTTCTGAACCAGAGATGTTTGCTCTAAGGCAGTAGAGAAGGAAGTTCAACCTTAAGTACTTGAACAAATTTTCTGAATTACCTGTGTTTTGCCATCATTCCCTCTTTACCAAGTGGATGATGGCTAATCACAGAGATTGCTTAAAATATGTCTTAATCTATTCAGACATCCCCTTCTGAAAAACCTCACTTTTAATTGAATTCTCTTGACTTCTTAGGTCTGGCTTTGGCTTGTCACCATCGATAAGCCCCGTGACAGTGTATTTCTCAGACGGCGGAGGCCGTCACAACTCACACTTCTGCACTTTTATAGGATGAAGCTTTCCTTGTGATCAGATGTCCTCTCAGCCGCTTGTCATCCCCCACACCCAGGAGCTGATCGTCCGTCGCTGATAACCGGGAAATTTAATGAAAATAAATGAAGTTCTTTGAGTTCCCTAGACAGCATCCATTTTAAGAGGAAGACAAATACCAGCCCCGCCGTTGTGGGCAGACTGGAGGGGCGAGATGTGGAAGCGAGTGACTAGTAAATGTCCATTTCACTTCTTGAAGATTTCCCTCAGATAATTAGAGAAGGTTGAGCCCCAGAGCCAGGAGCTTTATTCTATGTCAGCAGCATGATTTCTTGGAATCCTGGACTCTTCGGCCAGTTCTGTGTCAGAACCATTTTCCTACATGACTCCTTCATACTCGGTGCGTCCACTCCCCTTGGGTCTACCTCCTGGTGTGGGTAAGCAGGAAAGCTCAAATGGGAAGCCGAGCCTTGGATTCCACTGCTTAGCAGAACTGGCCTCCGGGGGATTACGTGGTCTTACAGAGAGGCCAGCCAGAGCCTGGGAGAAACAAGATGAGACAACACCAACGCCTTTGCTCATGGGATGTTACACATTTTCAGGAAATATCTATTCTCAAGTTCTGACGTTCACAACAGCCAGGGAAACAGCCGTTGCAGGTCTTTGATGGTCAATGTCATGGCCCGGTGCCAGGAATGTTATGGCCAATCTTGTCTCTCGTGGGGATAAACACAGAGAAGTAATTTCTCAGGTGAGCAGCCCTACAGAAGGGATGAGGCTGCCCACCTTGAATGGAGAGAACAGAGGTGATCCCATACAGACTAGGAAGGGCCCTATGCCAGTTAGAAAAAGAACACAAGAAACTACTGCATTTGATCCAGGGAATAGAAACTCCGGATCACCAAGCCCTGGACCACAGAGTTCACTCCCCTGTTAGATGCCCTGGAAGCATCCTCATGGATGCCTACGGGGCCTATGGAGACCATAGTTCTGCCTTACATGGTCATGGGATTAGAGCAGATCCTTCCAATGTGACTTTCTTGGTTATATTAGGGGATATTCGGTTGAAGGAGCGGGTGTCCTTTGGTTCCTTGTCTTTTTCAAGCAGTCTTTAAACGATTCTTTCCATTTCAGGAAAATGAGCCTGTGGCAAAGTCCAGGTAAGTCAGGAGATGCTCAAGGTCGCATTTCCCGCATGATGAGCCTTGCACTGTGCCGGTTCCATATGTCTGTCACTGCTTTGAGAGACAGCAGTGTCCAGTCTCTTGGATCACTTGATAAATGTTTGGAACAAATTTTTTCATTGCAGGTAAGCTCCTAGAGGATGGAGGACATGCAGATTAACTCCCACAGTGTCCCCTGCCCAGCAATCGGCATACACAGCACCCCAAGGATGTCCGGTGATAGCTTCTGTTGGGGGACTGCGGGCATAGATTCCAGGTTGTTCTCTGAGAATTGATTGGTAGCCATTGAGCATTAGGCTCAGGCTTCAATGGGAACAAAAACTCGGTGGGCCAGTTACCGAACACGTATCTCCCAGCCCTAAACCTGCACCTGTCTGCTCTGGGAGGCAGGGACTATGACTCTATAAACATCATTTCTGCTCTGCCAGCTGCTCCCAGGTAGTCTCTGCCAAGACAGGACCCTAGAAGGAGACTGCATGGTGCAGGGGGCGAGAAGGGATTTTTTTTTTTTTTTGGCTTTCTGTTCCTGGGAGCATCACCTCAGCCACACTTCCGGTCTGTTTCCCCTTTCTGAAGAGAGGACTTCCTGTTCCTGTCAGCTTTGCCTCAGCAACACTCCTTAAACCCAGGAGCCCCAGCTGAGTCCAGCTTGCAGCTTTCCCAACGAGGCTGACAAGCAGAGACGCCAGCCCCTCCTCCTCGGAGGCCTGGGTCCCAGCCCCACAGGACGCCTCCCCCAGCTCAGACGCCAGCACCAGCACCGGTGCCCCCTTCTCCTTGACCTCTCAGCTTCAACTCTGGGCGGGGGTGGGGGGGGCTGTCCTCCATGCTGCGAAGTTTTAATAATTCCAACCTCCTTCTCCTGTTCCCCTAGCCCTGAAGGTGGCCACTGCTTCCTGTCGTTCCTGTCTCTGTGCTACCTTTGAGTTCTCTGCTTTTCCCCTTTTAAGTTAACTATGATTATTTTAAATTCTCTTTATGAAAATAACTGGTGTGCTCTCTATCTCCTGACTTGACCGTGATTGACGCTCTGAGCATTTTCCTCTCACCCAGGCAGTGGCAGCGGGCCTGGAGTTAACCTAGGACACTGAAGCTCTGGTCAGGGGCTTGGGTAAGCCACAACTTCCCTCCAGCTGCTTGACCTATGGTAAATTAAGAGAAGGACTGAAATCAGAGATCACCAGTGGTAACCGTGGGTGGAGAGGGGTCTGCTGGTGTGGCGGGCTTGCCAGGTGCCTATGTGTGTACTTCAGCAACATGATCTCAAGTCCCTTTGGTGAAGGATGTCCCCTCTATCCACCTGTGTGCTCTCTAGTATCTGAACGGATCCTGCCTCCAGATTGTTCCCGAGGCTCCTTCCAGCTTCTTCCAGCTTCTTCCAGCTCAGACATCCTTTTCTCTCCAGCCAGATGCACGGCTGTCCTGCTCACAACCTGTGCTTTTACCGGGAGCTTAGAGAATGTCCCAGAGGTGGTACAACTCAACTGTTGTAATTTCAGCTCCACCACAGGCACAGGAAGAAAATGCAAGAAGGAAGTGTCTCTTGGGCTGGGGCTGCTCTGAGCAGTACAGACTTCCTTGGAGGTCTTACAAGGATGCTGAAGTTGTGTCCTCCTGGGCCTGCGTGCTGTAAACTATTCCTCATCCACAAGATGCTGCCTTACTGGCAGACTTTCCAGAACAGATGGAGGCTTTCCTTCTATGCTTTGAATGCTTGGCTTGGCTTAAGGACCCAAGGGGCTTGGACACTGGTAGCAGAATGGTCACGGATTTCGGGGAAACTAGCAGGGCTCCTACCATTTCCAAGAGTCTCTGAGACTCTCTGGAGCCCCATCCAGCTCACTGAGGTCACGGTCATACGTGCCAAGGGGTTGGCATGGGACTCAGTAGAGACAGCAGGAAGTTGACGCTACCAGACGTCGAAGAGAGGTATCATGGGCCACCAGAGGGCCCAGGTCTCTAAGTTCAATAGACTTGTTTGCTGAACAGCCCAGTGATTTAATGCATGAAGAACAACAGTCCTTTGGAATGGTAGCACCGAATTCATACAAAGTAGACCATCCTGAAAGTTTCTGGAGACCCTGGGTTAGGGACGTCAGCCTCTGAGTCACCTGATCGGCAGAAACTGACCTGCTTCACTGGACCACAGTCTCAGGCTAGCTGAGAGATGTTTCAATTGCATGCCAGCAAAGAGGCATCTCTGTACATCCGAAGGATGGGTTACAGGTTTTTGCTTTAATCTAAAAACAATCTTTTCTCTGACAGGGGGAGGCTGGGATGATTATGCTCAGGCCCAGAAGGTAGAGAGAGGATTTGAGGTCCATGTGGGGCTGCAGGTCACGGCACCCCAGCCTTAAGGAGGACACCAGTATCCCTGTGCTAGCACTGGTCTCAATCATAAACCAAACCACACGACCAGCTCCTAGTTGCTTGACAGCTGTGAGTGCATGGGGCTCCCTACTCTTCTGTGTACAAAGCAAGGATTTGGTGGGAGCCGAAAGACAAGACATGAACTTTACTTGGGTTTGCTGGCTATGGTAGTATGGGAGTTTGGACACACTCCAGCAAGACATGAGGCTCGGCGGAGATGACACGTCTCTAAAGCAAGAGCACCTAAATCTCAGAACTTGAAATATACCAACAGTCAGTGTTCCAAGAGCAGACCTGCCAGCCTCGAGATGGCACAGGACAGAACTCTCACCCGGATCTTGTCCTTTACTTGTTAACTTTTTTTTTTTTAAGTTTTTTTTTTTTTTTTTTTTAATTTGACAGAGAGAGAGAAAGCCAGAGAGGGAACATGAGCAGGGGGAATGAGAGAGGGAGAAGCAGCTTCCCATCAATCAGGGAGCCTGATGCAGGGTTCAATCCCAGGACCCCAGGATTATGACCTCAGCTGAAGGCAGACGCCTAATGACTGAGCCACCCACGCACCCCACTTGTTAACTTTAATCAGGAAGTTTGCTTCTCTTCATTACATGAGATTTTACCCTTTTTAAATTTTTATTTATTTATTTGAGAGGAGAGAGAGAGAAATAAAGCATGGGAGGGGGTAGGGGCAGAGGGAGAAGGAGAAGCAGACTCCCCACTGAGTAGGGAGCCCGATGTAGGGCTCGAGCCCAGGGCCTGAGATCAAGACCTGAGCCGAAAGCAGACGCTCAACCGACTGAGCCGCCCAGGCGCCCTCATTACATGATTTTAAAGGAAGAGCCCTAGTTGCCTCATGCTCTCTCTCCCCAGGAATATCCTTCCAAAACAGTGGTAGCTGATGGGAAATGTGATCTCGTTTACAAAATTTCAGCCAGCAACCTTTCAGGTGCCCTTTCCTCTGGCCTCTGCCTTTCTCTGCCATCTGTCACTGTCCCGGATGTTCCCTTATGCCACAGCAGTGATGAGCGTTTTCCCTCTTGCACATCTTTCCTCAATTTGGAGCAACCTCTCTCCCTCTTTGGCACTCGTTTCTCCTCATTGCTCAGGTGTTAGTTCACAGAAATTGCAGGGCCTCCGAGAGGAGATCACTTGTCTAGTACGCTCTCTCCCAGCACCGTCTCTTCTTGCTCCATGACATGGATCAGGCTTTGCCATCACAGGGTCATGCAAGCTCTGGTTGGTTGCCGAGTGGAGGAAGAGCTCCCGAGGGCAGGCCCTTGGCTGTGTTGCTCACCCCTGTGTAGGGAGCCCAGTCCCTCACTAGGCTGTGGAAGATGGTCATGAGTCTGTTTTGAATGACTGGTGACACATGGGGTACCAATGATAAGCAGATTCTCTTAACAACTTAAGCAGATTCTCTTAACAGATTCTCTTAACAACCAGGAATGAACAGAACGCAGCCAGTGTGGTTGACATTCTCTGTGCCCTATTCCCTCTCAGCTAGGATCTCGACACTCAGCATGTGGCCAGTGGGATCACAGGAATGGCTGCTGTTTGGTCGGATCCTTCCTTCACCGTCCCCATGGCGGGAAGGGGCTGGGGCGGTGGCAGTGACGCGTACACAGATGGCTCCAAGGAGGGCAAGCACAGACCAGACTTCATGAACTTCCTGAGGTTTACTGTGCTGGGCCGTCCTTCCACCCAGCCCTCAAGGGGCACAGAGCAAGAGAGGGGTATGCCAGGCATGGAGAGGAATGGTTTATACAGGGAGGGAATGAGGTGCGTGCCATGGGGCTGGGCCAGCTGGCAACGATTTCCTGATCAGACACGCACATACATGCAACAGCCCCCCAGCCTGGTGGACAGCAAGCTCTTCAGATGCACGCCCCACCCCAGAACACTCTGCGCTTCAGACCCGAGGGGAGCACCACACTATCTGGCCATGTATTTTTTCTTTCTTTCTTTCTTTTTTTAAAGATTTTACTTATTGGACAGAAAGATAGAGAGTGCGCACCAGTAGGCAAGAGAGTGGCAGGCAGATGGAGAGGGAGAAGCAGGTTCTCCACTGAGCAGGGAGCCCGATGTGGGGCTAGATCTCAGGACCCCTGGGATCATGAACTGAGCTGAAGGCAGACACTTAACCGACTGAGCCACCCAGGTGCCCCAGCCACACGTTCTTTATGAAAAGTACCCACATGTGAGTACACTCAGGCTGCTGCCCTTGTACCAGAAGGCAAAGAGAATCCTTTATCATGAAAACATGACCTTCCCCATCTGCTTTTAAAGGATAAACAGCATTTTAATATTACTCTGCAACCAAAGAATTGCACCCCCTGTGAAGCAACTTTACTTATTACATTCATTAAAATTAGGGCTTAAAACACCATACAAAAAGAGTCATTTATAATGGCAACCCCCTTCCCCCATGGTGTTTCTAGCTTGTTTTTAGGAGAAAAGCTAACAGAATTTAGAATCAACAAAAGTGCAAAAGTTGTGTCCTCCTGGGCCTGCGTGCTGTAAAAAGAAAAAAAAGCTCTTAATCACCACAAACTGGTATAATTGTTCTCTGTGATTCTCTCCTCTAAGAGATTCCCCAGCAGCTCTGGAAAAGCAGCTGCCATCTTCCTTCCTCCCTCCCTCCTTCCCTTCCTTCCTTCCTTCTGCGTGGCTGAGAAGGAAGACGGAGCCTCAGGAATAGCAGACCCTCAGGCTGTAATTTAGTGAGAAGCTCTCAGGCACAACGTTAAGTGCTACTGGAAACACTTCTGCAAATATTAACTGCACATAAGGATTCGTGACACTTTGAGGAAAATAACTCTGCTTTCAAGCAGTAAAGATATTTAACTATATTTTTCATGTTCTTTTTTTCCCCCGATCCTAAAATCTAGAGAAAGGTTTCTCTCTCTCTGGAGACCTGCCTTAATGGTACCAAACAGCTTTGTATGCTGACCCTATGGGGCTTTTTTGCCTTTTGCTGATGCATTTCTCTCTACACACTGCCAATTTTGTACCTAGTGCACTTTCCCATTTTCAATGCGTGAAGAGAGATGGCTTGTGCATCTTTTTGCAAACACATTTATTTCTCTCTCCCTGAATGGGGAAGATTCTGCCTTTCCAGCAATGGGGATGGAGCAAAATCAAATTGATGAACCTCAAATTCTCACCGAAGAACCAGTTTTTGGAGAGGTAACCCTCAGAGGGAAAAAAACAAAACAAAACAAAAACTTCATTATTTAATGCACAGAGGAAGGGGTACCAAATGGGCATAGTCAAAGAAAGAACGTTTTTCTGCTTAGTCATTTTCCAAGACAGAGAACGTTCTAGAAAGGCATGGGGTAACCTCAGGAGACAGTGCCAGAGCCTAGTGTGCAGAATTCGACAGTGATAAATGCAGGTGAATTGCATTTATTTGCAGCAAACAAGGATAAACTCCTATCCTTGAACCCCTTCAGTTCAGCCAACTGCCTCTTTGTCTCTCCTACCATTTCAAAGTGTAACAAGGTTCTACTGGGCTGCCAGATGAAAAAGTCTTCTGAAGGTAAAGCCTGGCCAACACCACCAAGGCCCCTGATTACTCCCATGTACCACTGTAGGATCAATTTGAAATATGATGCTTTAGAAACTTATAACAGATGCTGGATTTGTTTCAACTCTGAAATAATTCTGTATTGTGTGAAATTCAAAATCTCAGCACCACAGAATTGTCACCCTTGTAATTATCATCAGAAAAAAAAAAAAAAAACCCTAAACAGAAGCAAAAAAAGTCAATAACCAAGTCCTCTTTTTTTTTTTTTAAAGATTTTATTTATTTATTTGACAGATGGAGATCACAAGCAGGCAGAGAAGCAGGCCCAGAGAGAGGAGGAAGCAGGCTCCCTGCTGAGCAGAGAGCCCGATGTGGGCCTCCATCCCAGGACCCTGGGGATCATGACCCGAGTTGAAGACAGAGGCTTTAACCCACTGAGCCACCCAGGTGACCCACCGGGTCTTCTTCTTGCTTATGGAAAGAGCACAGCCATTAAACGAAGGGATATACAAGGCTTAATTCGCCAAGAATGAGTGCCCTTAGATTAATGGTCTTTAATTAGTTTTCCCAAAACATAAATCACCTGTCATGATAATTTAAATAAAACTGAAGCAGTTGCTTTTGCCATGGAATTATTTTGCCTAAATTTCTTTACCTGTCTTATCCAAAATGAAAAGAACAAAAAAACAAAATACTTACCCAGTAACAAAGTCCAATTTGAACTACTCTTGCACGCATGTTTCAGAAGATGGGAAGACAAGGGCCTCATGCGGCAGAAATGTTCGGCTCTGGACTAAGGACACCTCAAGGCATCATTTTAGGCATTTGTGAAGGAGGCACGAAAATATTCAGTGGCGTCCCGCTTTCCGATCTGTAGTGTTGAAAAGAGGTTTTATTTTTTTTATTTTTATTTATTTTTTTAAGATTTATTTATTTGACAGAGAGAGAGAGAGAGAGATCACAAGTAGGCAGAGAGAGAGAGGAAGGGAAGCAGGCTCCCTGCTGAGCAGAGAGCCCGATGTGGGACTCGATCCCAGGACCCTGAGATCATGATCTGAGCCGAAGGCAGCGGCTTAACCCACTGAGCCACCCAGGCGCCCCGAAAAGAGATTTTAAATACACTCCTTCACAAATGCCTAAAATGATGCCTTGAGGTGTCCTTAGTCCAGAGCCGAACATTTCTGCCGCATGACGCCCTTGTCTTCCCATCTTCTGAAACATGCGTGCAAGAGTAGTTCAAATTGGACTTTGTTACTGGGTAAGTATTTTGTTTTTTTGTTCTTTTCATTTTGGATAAGCCATAAAATCTCTTTTCGGGGCGCCTGGGTGGCTCAGTGGGTTAAGCCGCTGCCTTCGGCTCAGATCATGATCTCAGGGTCCTGGGATCGAGTCCCACATCGGGCTCTCTGCTCAGCAGGGAGCCTGCTTCCCTTCCTCTCTCTCTCTGCCTACTTGTGATCTCTCTCTCTCTCTGTCAAATAAATAAATCTTAAAAAAATAAATAAAAATAAAAAAAATAAAACCTCTTTTCAACACTACAGATCGGAAAGCGGGACGCCACTGAATATTTTCTCATGACTATGTTGATTGGTACCCATGCTGGCCCTGTGGTAGGCTCAGTCTAAGTGATAATGAACCACATGACAACAGAGCACTGCTCTTCGTCTCTGAGAGCACGTCTGAGGAAATGATGGGGTGCACATGGGATGGTGCCCTGGGGAAGAGGTGTCTGAATCTCATCCTTGAAACCTGAATCCAGAACACCAGCGTGCCCCAGCTCTGAGGCTGGAGACGTGGCCCTGCAGCAGCTGTACGTGGTGAGTTCACAGATGCTCTAGGCTGTGAAACTTCTCGTTGCCAAACATATGCTATGTAGAACACTGAGTGGGTAAACAGGGCCACCTTGAGCAGAACTGAGTCTTTCTACATATAAATGTAAATAGAAATGGCCCTGGGGCTGGATACCCCGTGCAAAAATCTTCAGAGCCTCTCCACATTATCGACCAGAGAATCTTCTAGATGTCCATCCTTAGGGGGCCAGCATGCCTTGGTTAGTCCCTATCCACATGCACAAATTATTCAAAATAGCAAGGTCTGGGTGGGATCTAGGTTGAAGGTGCTTATGCCACTTGAGATTATAAACAAGTTTTGTACACATTTTATTGTGGAAGAAAGACCTAGGACAGGCTGAAACAGCTTAAATAAAGAATTCTAAGTTTCTTAGATTTGTCCAACTGGCTATAAAAATAGTACAAGTTGATGGCACCTCTATCTGACTTGCCTAAAATGCTCATCTCAGCATTACTTTATCTGCTGCGCTTGAAGTAATAAAATATGCATTTGCTAATTGTCTTTTATTCCTGTGCATCTGTCTAAATGAACAAAGCTTCAATTTTGTCATCCTGGCTCTGATGTCTCTTTTGTCTTTGTTCCTGAAAGGGATTCCACTATTTGTCTAGGTGAGACTTCTCACTGGTTTTTCAATACTCCCTCACGTTTGGTTCAGGTCAGGCTGCCTCTGAGTCCGATGAGAAGTCTGTAGTTCACGTCCACACCCCAAGGGCTGACCTGGTCCATCCACCAGGAGAAGCTGTTCCCCTGCTCGTGAGCATGGCTAGAATAGGACCTAGAGATCACCCTGTGCAACAGCTCGGTTTTCAGATGGGGAGGTTGAGGCTCAGAGAGGGGAAATGACCTACTTCCGCCACAGCTGGCTTTAGCCGGAGCTGGTGAACGCTTGAACTTCAAACTCAACGCTGAGTACTGAAGATGAGGATTGGAGTCATAGGGTCTTCTGGCTCCTGCACTTCTTACAAACACATCTGTTTATTCTTGCTATGTTATTACTGCATCCTCTGTCATTTCAGTGAACAGTGAGCCACCAGCCTGGCCTCGGGGACAGGTCGTAAAGGGCAGGGGACAGATTATCTGGTCTGCTGAAGAAAACCATTTGGTTTACTCATTAAATGAGGGACAATCTGTAGTGGTGACTCCTTTTAAATAAATGACCTGTGGTTAATTATTATCTCCCGGCTTTTATCCTTTAATCTCCAGGTTTAAATTCTTGCGTAGTAATTGCCTCTAAACCTACGCCTGTAATCACCACTGCAGACAAAAGCAAGTCTTTCTGCGGTAATTTTTTTCAAGTCCTCATTTTTTTCATGTTAAACTATGACATCTAATTAGTGTAATAATAGTTCCCCCCCAATTGGGATTATTGCATCTTTAAACATATTCTTCAGGTTGGAGAGCTCAGTTGCACACGCATATTCTAGAAGACTGAATGAAAATATGTTTTGTTACCCCATTCGTTTGTGGCTTCAATGTTACTCCCACGGCATCTTCTGCAACACAAATGCTAATTTATACACATTGGATCTTCCCAAACACGGAAGATAAATTTTTAAACAGACCAGTTAGCAATGATCATGTCGCAAACTTAAAATAAACTAAGCAACACGATAGATTCTATGACATCATTTAATATTGATAGCAGCTCAATTTAAATTTTGAAAAAAGCAAATACCTTTAATAAACTTGGTGTGAACGATTATATATTTTGATACAACTATTGTACAGGCCTGTGTACATATATAAATCTATAGGTAGAATTATATACATTTCCATATATGCCACATTTATATTTTGTCTACTCACATTTTTCTCTAGTAAAACAAAGCAGTTTTACTGTACATAGATGTGCAATGCTACATTAAGTCCTGAGTAATTTAAGGGATCATTAATAAACTACTATAAATTCTAGTCTTTCAGCCAAAGATCCAGTAGATTCTGTAACAAAAATGTGAAAAAAAAATATTTAAAAATAGGCATTCAGCTATGCGCTTGTTTTTGTGCTCAACGGAGAAAGCTCAAGAATGCACAGTAGCCATTTACATTTGGGGCAATTCCCTTAAATATTCCAGATCAAACAAACCTCCTCTTTGTATGGATATACAGAAGTTTTAAGTGATGTCACCTACATCCAATTTGTCAAGCATGGAAGATTCCAGTCATGATTGGACCAAAATTCCCTTTTGCAGAATATGAAATTCTGTGTAAACATCAGTGGCTAGGTATTGTACAAAAGTTCTGACTCAAATGAGGGGGAAAAAGAAAAAAAAATATAGTGAAATCATTTAAAATGCTCCTCTTGGGATGTAGCTAGCCACATGGAAGGACTATAAAAAATAAGATACATCTTTTCGTGGAAGAGGAAACCAGATGCCAGTCATTGAAGGGAGGTCTGGTGAGCCACCCACTCACTTGAGGAGGCCCTGGGCCCGCTGGGCTCAGAGAGCCTGCGACAGCCCAGCCACGCCCATTCTGCCACAGGGGCAGACTCTGCTGGGATGAGAAGGAAGCACTATCGGGAGAAGGCCACATTCAACGGCAATGGGACAGCAACAGCTGCCCGTCGGGGTCCCCGTCAGCCAAGCGAAACATCCAGTCCCAGATTCAGGCACTCGGGGGGCCCTGGTGAGGCTGCCCTGCGCCGGGAGGGCCCCTTCGACGAGAAGGCACTGCATTGGTGGTTCCTCCGTCCCCCACTCCGCAGCTCTACCCCGTCCCGTGGCTGCTGTAGTCAAAGACTCCCTTCTTGAAGAACGGCGAGAACTCACAAATGGTGTGTTTGGAAAGGGTCAGCCCCACCTTGTTGATGTGCAGGGGGGATGTGGCGGATTGGAGCATCACGCTGAAAAAGTCCCTGAGGTATTTCTGAGGAAGAGACAAGAGCCAACACATGGTTAGATGTCGTTGTGTGGAATCAAGGAGAGAAGAAATTCCACACACAACTTGCCACCTACTTGGAGCTGTTGCTGTTATCAGAAACAGCAAAGGGGACTGTGTGTGGCCTTAGCTGTCACCAGACCCACCCAAGGGAACACAGCCACAGCACCCATGATGCAGGTGACTTTTCTGGGACTCATAGCGACACGGCCTCAGGTCCACCTGCACACAATGCCCACAGAAATACCAACGTGGTGCCAGGCATGGGGGTGGGGGTGGCGGGGGTCTGCTTTCCAGCAACAGTGGCATTAGTTAAGATCCTATTTTGTAAAAATTCATTTCCCTCCAACTTACTTATTAAATAGAAAGCTGATTAAAAGGAGGCACAGAAAATTAAAAAAAAAAAAAAAAGGCTAGCCATCTGTATAATGCTAAATGTGCCACCAACTAGCATTTTTAAATGATACCGTCCCTGTCTGCTTTGGATCTGTCTTATAAACCAAAGGAGAAAGAAATACTGGGGACAAGAGGGTCAATTCCAAGTACTAATATTTACAAATCATTTTACAAAACCTATAATCATCAATGAAAAGAAATTCTTCCTGAGGGTAATTGCTCTGAACCACCCCCCTGCGCTGCCCCTCCCCACTCCCCCCTGCACGTGTTTGTCGCAGCATTCGCCGCCTTCTCTGGCACCCAGCAAGCAAAGCATGTCTGAGATGAGGATCTGAGATGCTGGGGATGGAATGAGACGTGGCTGCTGGCAGGATGTATTAAAGGAAAACAGGACACACAAAAATAGTTAATGTATTTCAGGTCAGGCAAATGTTATTTATAACAGAATGGGCCCGAATGCAGTGGGGTGGGGGTGGAGTGGGGTGGGTAAGCCTACATCTCTAGCAGGGTCCCAGCTTGTTTAAAAAATATAAACAATACTATCACAAGCTTTGAAATTAAACATAATAATTACAAACTTTCAGTAGCAAAGAAATTTGTCTGTGAAACACGGCCGAGGCCTTAGAAGGAGGGGTTCCCAATCAGGGGCGATTTGCCCCACAGAAGACATACAGCAGTGTCTGGAAATGTTTTCCACTGATTGCCACTGTCCTGGGACGCACAGGACAGCCCCATGCCAGCACGACAGGGAAACCTTGGCCCAGGGCAGTGGAATTCAGCCTCCTCTATGTATTGCTAGCCTGACATTTACTTCTGAAAGAAGACACTCTGCTGGAGGAAAATCCATCTCCTGTTTTCTTAAACATAATAATGAGGATTATTACTAATTAACATTTGTATAGTAATTTATAGTTTCTAAAAATCTTTTAATTTCTTTCTGATGTACAGTCACTGCACATTCTTCAAAAGGACAACCTGATGACAATCTTGATCCATGCATACCCCTGTGCAGCCGTCCCCAAAGCATGAGAACGTAACTTTGCACCGTGCCCTCAAATTTCTGAACTCACCTAATTTTATGCTATCATCGTACTCTGCCTAGAATTACCTGCTTCTTCTTCTTCTTTTTTTTTTTTTTTTTACTGTCAAATCCATTTTTGGGTGAGGATCCTGCTGCAGAAGTGAGCAAGACTACGGATCAGGAAAGGGGACTTAAAAACAAGGGTTTTTAACACAGACTGTCTTTTTTTGTTCAATATAC
The DNA here is from genome assembly GCF_020171115.1 of Neogale vison. Lineage (NCBI taxonomy): Eukaryota > Metazoa > Chordata > Mammalia > Carnivora > Mustelidae > Neogale > Neogale vison. The sequence goes on from NC_058098.1 coordinate 41,409,400, forward strand.
CTAACTTACTGGTCTCAGAGTAATCTCTCAGGAAAAGAGCCTGAAAGAGCAATCAGGCAGAGGCAAGAAGGGGCCCAAACCAATTACTGAAAAATGAAGACCTCACACCAGGACGTATTTGCATCAGAAGCCAAAGGGAACGGACTTCAACTTTCCTGGGGGAAGGGAAGCTGAGGACAGCAAATTCACAGGGAGCTGTGGTCCATCCAATAAGGATACAAGTGCACGTGGGAGACCACACCCAGCCTGCCAGCCAATGCTTGCAATGCAGTAAGTGCACGTTGGCAGGTTGAGAATGAAGCGTTTGGAACAAGGATGACAAGGAGCGTGGGTGCCTGGAGCTTAGGGTCACAACTTTTTCACAGTCTAAAGCACCCCCAGAGCCAGGTGGCCGTCACCTCTGGAGTTCCTGAGCGGCCCCCCTGCTGCAGGGGTCCCACAGGCTGCATTTAATGCTCACAACCAACTTGCCTTCAAGATGAATTCCAACAGAAGGGAAGGTACTCACATCCGGGAACGGCTGTTGTACCAACATTTGTCATCATTAGTTCACAAGGAGGGGGTGGGGGCTTTAAATTAAAGGGCCAGTAGAGCCCAAAGGGTACAGTGAAAAGTGAAAGTTAAAATGTAAATAAAAGAAAAAGAGAAAGTACCGGAGAGCCCTTCCCTGCCAGGACACCACGACCAGGAGAACCAAAAACTAGGTGTAGGTAGTGCCTTTTTCTTTAAATGAACTCACTAGCATTTTCTCCATGGAAACTCAAGAGAGAAGGATCTCATTCAGTGAATTGCAAACATTGCAATAGAGTTTTTACATTGCAAAACTCTGCTTGGCAGGATGGGGCAGCCTGGGCTCCCTTTACATAGTGCTTCCTTGGTCAAAGAAATGCTTTGATTGGAGAGTGTTTTCTCAGTGAGCTTTAGGAGCTCTGAAGTATTCGAGCAAGGCATGGGAGGCTTGGTGCCTTAGGCTGACAGCGGGCTGGCCAAACTTCTGGCAAATCACAAAACCCAAGGACTAGGTATAGAGTTGGGCAGAGAAGACAGAACTAAACTTCCAGAAGGTTCTTGAGGTCACACGCAGCAGATCACTCTTCTTTGGAACCCCCACCATACCTTACACACTGTTAAGCTTGGGAAAAATGCTTGGAAGGAACCCTGATGACTGAAACTGAGGAGTTCACCTTTAAAAATTGAAGTGCACACAGAGAAAACAGCACATGTGCACAACCTGATGAAATTTCAAAAAGTGGACATCCCTGTGTGATCAGCACCAAGATAAAAACAAGACAACCCTGCTAGTACCCAGGAGCAGCCCTTCTCATTCTCCCTCACAATCCTTTACCCAAGTCAAGGCTATCCGACTTCTCCCATCATCCATTAGTTCTGCCGGTTTTTGAACCTCACATTCATGGAATCACACAGACACTCTTTCGTGTCTGGCCTCCTGGGCTTTAACACGATGTATGTGAGACTCACACACCCTGCTGGGTAGAGCTGCAGTGTGTCCATTATCATGGCTGTATAGTATTCCACGTGTGACCATGCCCTCTGACTGCCTTTCCCAGGGAGGCACGCAGCGGTGACTGGTTTGCTTCTTCCCTCTGAGCTCTTCTTCAGGGATGAAATGTGCCTCCACACAATGGTATCTGGTGAATCGAGTTTACAGCGTTCTCTCCCATAAAGCAGTTCTCCTACAGGATTTTAGGCTCAGACCAAGATCTGCACATGAACTAGAACTCCACTATTATATCTATTTAATATGTATATATTATAATTATATGTAAAATACACATTTAAAGACACACATATTCCCTACATTTGTCATTTTTGTTGCTTGTGCTCACAATGTTTTCTAAAGCATCTGTGGCTGAGAGGAGAAAATTAAAGTTCTTCCTGTCAAAGTGATCCCCTTTTTATTGTCTAGCCCTCCCCAGTATGTGAAAAATAAATCCAGCTGCATTCCCAGGGCATTTCACTTTATAAAAAAGTATTACAAAAATTGAAGGACATTAGGAGTTTAAGTGGCTTTCAGGGTCAGAAGGGCAAAGAAGGAGAAGGATTTGTGAAATCCAATATCCAATTTCTGTTTCTTTCACGTGGCATTTTCTCCATTAAAAAAGAAAAGAAAAGAAACAAAAACCAGGCATATTTAAATCTCTGTAACTGTCAGGGACCCCAAAAGGCCGGCAAGCCTTGCCCACCCTGGTGTTGGGTGTCTCACCCGAGTCCTGGCTTCATTAAACACTCCGACTGGGGCCACTGCGAATGGGCAGCTGCAGCCCCCGCGGCTGTGCACCATTTTAATTCTGCCTCGCCCAGGGTAGTTGGAAGATGAAAGTCAGATTAAACCAAATCCTTTTTCAATAAGATTGCAAACCCATGGTACAGAGCAAGAAGGGGTCTGGGAGGGGGTCTGAGTATGAGTGAAGGCAGGAAAGGGAGGGGACCACACAGAGATGGAGGCGCTGGCTGGGGGAGGGCGACAGAGGAAGGGTTGTGACAGAGGGAGAACAGAAGACACAGGAGAGAAGGAAAGAGCACAGCAACATTGGAGACCCAGCTCGAGGAGTTATTTATCCATTTGGCATTTGAAAAAAAAAAAAAAAAGGACTTAAGAGTAATAAGAAATAGATGAGACATTTATCTATGTAATTTACTTTTTGCTACTAGGACCAGCACTGAAGTATAAGGTGTTTTCTTATCAATACTTTCAGAAAATCAGGTTTAGATGGCTGATCTTGAACACATATTTCAGTACTGAAGCAGAGAACCTTGATTCCAGAAAGTGACTTTCTTTTATAGTCTGTGGGTGTACCTTACTGTTTTTTAAGGTCTATGCAGGGAGCAGTAAGCAGGGGGTAGAAGTAACCAGGAAAGACAGGACTGCATGGGTTTGTTTCAAAACATTAAACAGGCAGGTGCTTTACCCCCAAACAAGACAAAATCCTGGAGGGGACTAGGAGCTTTTCAAGAGGAGGCCAAAAGACCCCAGGATGAATGAAGGACATATAGCTTGCAGAGACACCTGCACTAGGCTCCTGACCTCTTCTTTCCACAGTGGTCCAATCATACCTGCCAAGACCCCTCCACACATTTCTGAGGATTGTCTCCCACGTGCACACAACAGGCTGACCAGCTGCCATCTTTTTACTCCTACAGAGAGACCACTTACAAAGGGCCTGAGTGTTCTAGGCATAGTGAGAACTTTCCATGGTATATCTCATTTAATGACTGCAACAACTTTATGAAGTAGGGACCATGACTATCCCTATCTTCTAGATGTAGAAACTGAAGACCAGGAGGCTTAAGTAATGCCCTGAAGGACACACGCTCACATCTTCCAACCCCAAAGGCTGGGTCTCAATCGCTAGCCTGCCGTTGAGCAGCTACACCCCCCCCATTTGCCTGTTGGGCCCCCCATCTCTGAGCATAGCCATCTCTCACTGGGCAAGGCCATCCATCTACCCTGAGCCAGAAACACTGCTTCTCCCAGGCCTGAGGCTGCTCTGACAGAGAAAGAAAGGTCTCTGGGTTCTCAAGAGTTAATGTTCCATACAAACATGGGGATGGGAAAAACACCTCTTGCTGTGAAGCTGGAACTCATCTGTGTTCCATGTGCAGTCTGTGCCCATGCTTCCATACCTTCCTCAGAGTCTTGGTGAGCGCTGGGCCATTTTTTTTTTAAACTGCCCTGTTTCCTTTTTCCTTCCCAAATAGTACTCAGATTCCGTTCTGAAAAACTCTCTCTCCCTCCTTTGGGGATTGGTTATCTGTCTGACTTAGGGCAGAGGACTGGTGAACTTTTCCCATTCATCTTCTGGGATGAGCACCCCCATAACCAAGGAGCTAATGAAGACGCCGCTTGGATTCTGCTGGACTCGATCTCTTCCAGATTGCACAGCCACTGCCAGAGGGCATTTTCAAGAGTGTAAGAAGCTCAGGGAACTCTCAGAGAGCCAGCTGCAGGAGAGCCTTTGGTCTTACCACGCCCAAGGCCGGGAGTGGACGCATCCATTTGTTGGCAATGGGCCACTATAATTTTCTACTGTTGGCAAACAAGTTAACTAACAATGACCCTTGACACACTGGCAGGCAGGTTGTAGGCCCCAGTCTGGGTCAGAGGAAACCTTCCATCTGTACCACACCCAGGCTCCTAGGGGGCTGGACTGTGTCAGATCAAGATCTGCCCAGGGCACCCCACTCTTAGGAAAAGGTCCGTCTACGGAGGCTCTAGTGAATAACATTTCAGATGGGTCAGTGCATTCTGGGGGTCCATCCCCAGCCAAGCGTTAACCTGGAAAGTTCTTGCCCCAAACCCTGATATACACACAGGCCAATCTTCAAAATTCCAACACCATTTCAAGATATCTAAACATTATTAATCTTTTGAACCAAAACACAGGCTAATATGGTCTATTGGCTGTGTTAATGAGTTCTGAAAGGTGAAACACACTCCCTACAGCAATACAGGGCAATTCAGCAAGAATTTAGTCAATTATTTTAAAGCTTTAGCCTGGTACTTCAATCAATACACTGCATCAGGAAGAAAAAACTGAAAATATAATGTGCTGCTACATGCTATTTTCATTTTTATTTCATTCTTGATGAAGGTCATTCTGTTAACATGATTCATGTGTGACCTACAATACAATTTCAGTCTCTGCTCTAGCTGAAAGGAAAGTACTTAAATTACTGGAAGAACCTAACTAAAATTCGGCCTTCAGACACCCTCTGGTGGGCTGTTCAAGTCTGGAGTTTCTGGGTGAAATGCTGGTTTGGTCATCGGGACTGGCCATGTGGTCTACAGTCCATCCAGGCAAAAATGTGGGAGATGAACAGGAAGTTAAACAGTGTGGCCCCTGCCATCCTGCAGCCACTTCCTTTCAGGTCTGGGGTCTACAAAGGAGGGAAGATGGGGTGGCATCCACGCTTGGCAAACAGTGCGAACTAGGGGGCCAGGCCGGCACGTGCAGGGCTCTGTGTGGGGAACAGCAGGACCTGAAGGGGAACGCAGAGGGCCCCAAACCTGGGTTTGGGTCTACAGGCACTCTGTACAAAGCACTTCCCAGTTCATGAGCTCATGGGAACCCTAGGACAGGGTGAGGAAGAGGAGGACAAGGTATGCATATCCTGTGTACAGAGACCCCCAGAGGCAGTGACTTAGCCCATGTCAACAAATCACAGACGCTGACAAAGGACGGGCTCTTCCAATTCAGGAGAAAGTGAGATGGTCTAATGTAATTCACAAGGTACAATCCTGTGAGGCCTGAAACGTAGTGAGTAAAGGTAAATACAGCCCTTCTCTTTTGAGCCCATGCTCACAGAGGCTCTCAGAATTTGCCACTGTGTGTGTGTGTATGTGTGTGTATGTGTGTGTACAGAGAACACACAGGAATGAGAGTAGGGTCTCAGATGCATTCAAAAGATCCTACCTTCTTAATTTTTTTGGCTCCCTTCCTTCTATTTTAATTATCCTGGGGATAAAGTCATGACTATTTTAGGTTGCTAAAAAGCTTGCTTCACTGGGGCTTATAATCTATTATTATAAACCCTAGAACGGTCTATATTCTAGAACGTAAGACTGTTATACAGGCTTACATGTGAGCCTGTATAACAGAGTCATACAGGCTCATGACTGTGACTGCAGCCTGCCGCGTACATGGCCGTGTGCTGCCCAGCTGTGTCACTCCTGATGTCTCCGGCCATCTCACTGTTGTCGAGCCACTTCATGTCACAAAATTCTTACATACATCCATAATTTAATTTCAAGTTATTGAAATTATTAAAATGTGCTTTAAAAATGTAGTAGGGCCTTATCCACCTTTTCACTCTGACATATTAACAGGGAAGACAGTTTGCTGGAATTCCTCATTTCCAGAAGCCATTAGCCATGATGGCAGCTTAAAGACAACGATCAGTCTGCTCAGACTTAGAAGTTTCATTTACCTTGCAGCACTTGGAAAATTCATCCTCGACGGATGGGCTCTGAAGACAGATCAAGCCAGGATGGATATTTCCAGATCCAAGTGAGGTCTGGCTACCACTGGCTATGCATTATGAATGAACCCAGTGGGGTCAATATTCAATCACTCAAGGTTTTCCAGTTTCAGACTCTCATAAATTCTAGTTGACACCTCTCTCTCTGGCTATTTAGGAGTTCTAAAATTTGTCTCTACTGGATCAAAAATACTGGGTTCCTCTCCCGACCTGCCCCTAAATGTCCTCCACACGCTGATGAAATTAGGACAGTTTGATTCAAGCAACTCATCCCATCCACCGCAGTTACCACACACCTGCTCTACAGGGAGCGGTGGGCCAGGCACTGGGTGTCCAATGTTGATTAAAACCGACACAGAGCCTGGGCTTCCCTGTATCATGTCTTCACTGTTCAGAATCATTCATCTAAATCCTACTTGTCTTCTAAGCACTGGACAAGGTTTGTTCTTTTTTTGGCTCTTCTCTCTCATGAGACTTCATTCATGCACCCAACAAATATTTGTTGAGAGCTTTCTACACGCCAGTGCCGCTGAGGATTCAGTAGTAAGATCAGTTTCTGCCCTGAGTAATGTGTAGGCATTCCAGGGAGCTGGATAGGTAAAGCACTGATTAAAATAAGGCTACATTCTCTGAACAGAAATGAGATGCTTTTGGAGCACACAGAAAAGGCATCCAGCCTAGTTCTGGGAACTGGGGATGTTTATGCCAAGAGCTGAGGGATGAGTAAGAATCAGACTGGAGAAAATATTGGTGGAAGCTACTTGAAGGAAGCCTATTCCAGGCAGTGGGGAGAACATGTGCAAAGCATCATGGTGAGGGTGCACAGCTTGGAGTGTCCCCAAGAGTCCCCATGACTATACTGTGTGCACATGATGTGAGGCCCATTTAGCAACGGGGACATACTTCTGGAATGTTCTGCTCACCAGACTGGCTCTCTACTGACCCTCACGCTGAGGGTCCTGCACTGTGCTCTGGTGGTGTCTCTTCTCTCTGATTCCTGGATCCTGTCAGACCTTCTGGGTGGAGCCTGAGCCTTATTTTCACCAAGGGAACACACCTGAGGTAAAGCTGTCACCTGGCAGGCTCTGGAGCCCCAGGTAGGCCTAGTCCTTAGTGGCGCCATGATCAGAATGAAGCCATGGAAGTTACCTAACCTGATTCCTGACACTAGGAAAAGATGAACCACTTGGCGGAGCCCTGCCCAAATTCCAGAACCATAGCATTCAGAAGCAATAAAATGGCAGTTGCTTTAAGGAAGTTAAGTTTTGGGGTAGTTTATTACATGTGACAGATAACCAACTTCTGTGTGTGGGGGAAGAAGGTAAGAGATGAGGGAATCCATGAAATTAGTCAAAGCAGAAAAATCTCTTTGGCTTTTATTTATAATTTATGACTAGCCATAAATCACAGTCCTATTCTACTTCATGCTAACCTCTTCCAACCTCTTTAGTATTTCTAATGAATAATTCTGTCTTAGCAGGTACTTCTTTTCATCCATCCTAGGTTTTAAAGTAAATACTTGAAATAAGTAGTCATCATTTGAAATATGGCATTTATTTCTTGATTTTATAGAGAATTCTGAGAGCTCCCAGTTAAAATTCATCAGGGTGAAAATGTTAGTCTGTGATTACAGAATCGGAACTATTCATTACAGCTATTCAGAGAATCTTCTTTATGAGCTTAATGACATAAGCATATTGTATTGAATTATTACGGTACTGCATCAATTGGACTCATAAATTTAATATACTCAGTCTGGCTCACATATTCTAATAAAATCCAGCGTGCTTTAAAAATTTTATAAGGAATGTGCACTTAAAGTCACGTGATATTCAATTTTTACAGGTTGGCATCCCTGCTTGGGGTACTGAGCATAGCTCCAGGGTTTGTGACCAACCGGTCCGGCAGACCAGAAAACTGAGCAGACGGCCTCACAGAAAGGCCACATAGAAACCCCCAAATCTGCTCAGACTGTGAAGCTGGGTGAGCTCTTCTCCAAAATCCAAGTCAATACCAGGCCCTTCTTTTGGGTTCACCGAGGGAAAGAGCTGAGGCTGCACCTTGAGTTGCAAGCAAGGGCACGTCAGCTGTAAGCAGGCCAAGTGCTTGCAGAAGGTCTGAAAGGCCCCACTCTCGACCTTACTCAGCTGAAGCCAAATATGGGAGGATGGACTGTGGGAGAAGTGTAGTTTCCAGCGCTCATCCTGGTTCTTTGACTTTTGTTCACTGAATCTGGGTTAAGAGACTGGTAACAGCTCCACACAAAGGCACAGCAACTCAACTGTCCCAGCCTCCGGGCGGGGCCTGGGAGCTCAGCTGGCCGAGTGGACCATATGACTTCTGGAGTCCAACGTCGAATTGCGAGCCATATCCCGGGACACCCAGTCATGCAGCAGCCACCACGCTGGGCACAGGGACACGGCAGCACTGGAGTCTGGATTAAGTCCCTGAACTCCTCTGCACCTCAGTTTCTTCATCTGATTATACTCCCTTTCCAATCGGGAGATGAAGTGAGCTGTGTCTGTGAGGTGCGTGGGGCAAGGCCCAATTCACAGCATGCATTTATTAAGCGGGTAACATTATTATCTACACAGGTTTGTCCTCAGGAGTTAACCAGCAAATATATTCATTTTCTCCCCTTTTAGGTGTTTAGAGACACGTGGGTTTAAAATGTGGAAGTATTTAATGCTTTAATGTTTTCCCCTTCAAAGGAAAGTGGAAGACAGTAAGTCTGGAATGGCTTTTTTTTTCCCAAAGTCACCTCATATCGGATACTGGCAGACCCTTCATTTCAAAAATTGCTTTAAAGGAAGAGTTAATGGGTTTTTCAAAATGGGGGATCGTAACTGTAAGTTTAAAATTCTAGGCTATACCAGGCAAATTAATGATGCCCCCAAACCTCATTTTAAGATACATTTTGGACACCGAGATTCTGGAAAATGCCATCTGGGGGAAAAAAGAACGATTCTTTGTTTCTCAGCTCCTGATTCCTTCTTGTACTGTATAAACCTTCAAAGAGGTTCCTGATGTTCTGAGACAGAATAACTGCTCCAAATGACCAATTTGACTGACAGACTTTCAAATGAGAAAGAATCTTGCTGTATGGTACCCGTCTTGGCTATAACGTACTTAAACTCCAATTCAAAGAATCGTAAGAATTAATTTCTGGTCTCCCATAGTCTCCCCCTGACTAGGAGCCAAGCACTTGGACACAGGGTGATGCTTCAGGAACCCTGAATGACTACCTCACTCCCTTCTACTGTCTGTGCCTGTGGTTGGGCAGAACCAGCCTCCCCTTTAATGTCTGACCTGAGGTCACTTACATATTGATGGCAGGTTTTCTCAGGCTGGCCTTGGACTGGACCATCATTGAATACCAAAGCGTCCCTGAATTCCAGGGCAAGAGGGTCAGGTCTTGAGCCTAGAAGGGAAGACCCACTGCCCCTTTTTTGTTCTCTGGACTAGGGGTTCCTGATGATCCCTGTGGGACTATTTGCCTTCCGATTATCCTCTTGCCCTGGGAGTTATTCCTCAGCATCCACAAGTTGCCCTACGTCCCAGGAGGGAGCCATGGTCATGCCCCAGGTGTGATGAGGCCTGTGGCCCTGAGTGGTGGGTCTGTGACCCCACCCCACAGAGAGGATTAGCTGGGGATTTGGATCATCCGCACCAATGATCCCCTTCACTGGGGACAATAATGGAGGCTTGACTATGTTGGGGAAAGGAGGAGGAAGGGAGAAAAGCACGACCAAAATTTCTCTAATAGAACATCTCTAATTCTTAAGAAGAATGTGTTGTGTTTTTAAAAATTCCTTTACCAACCAGGTATCATCCACACAATGAAGCATCTAAGTTAAAAAAGATTTACACTGAAAATATGTAAGTCCTGCAGAGTGCTTTCCTCTGGAAAGACATTCTCCGTTAAGTGCTCAATACAATGAATATTAGGTAACGTTATTAAGTCCTGATGAACAATGAGAAGCTTGGGTTTCTTCTCCTTAGGACCTTCCCTTGCAGCAAAATTTCACAGATTTATATAGTATCTTCTCTCTGGAACAAGAGAAGTTTACTAAATCACTGGAGAGAAGAAGTCTATCAAATCTTAATTCATGCTCCAAAGCCAACTTGAGAAACTCTTCAAACTGTCTTGGCACCCTTTCAAATGTGAGAAGTTGCTGCAGAAGAGAAGTTGGGAATGTTGTCGGTTTGGCTGTGGATTAAGCAGGGCGTCCTTGTGTACTTGTGTCTGGCTCTGTTAACTGCCAAATGAACCTGAACCTGGGTAAGCACCACTCTGAGTCAACACCTTGAGCGCTCAAGGTTGTTCTCAGCTGGGAGGCTTTGAAAGCAATGTGGTACAAGTTCAGGAGGACTGGCAAAACGTGGAAGGAAGATCTCACAGATCAAAGGGAAATCGCTCCAGCTGGGGGATCGTGCAGAAAGCCATGAGACCATTTAATCTAAGACATCATGGGCTCATTTGGACTAATGTGACATCCAGTTTCTGCCATGAGGAAACTGCCTTGCAAAGTAAGAAATGTCAGTTTGTACTGACTGAGCTAGTACTTGGTTATGCCCAGATTCTTCCCAATCAGAAACTGCAAAAAAGGCATTTTTGGAAACTGGAAGAGAAGCACTATAAATGGAAAAGAAAAGGTGAATCAGCAGCAACAGATACGAAAAAGCATGATATCCCAGCCTACCGAGATGGTTAGAGCAGACGGTCTTCTTGCTCATAGCACTTATCCACAGAGCTCTGAAATAAAAAATCTGCAGTCCACTGGGGCTTTGTTTCTAGTCAGCTACAAAATCCACCAAGAAAAAGGTGACAGCATCATTGACTTCCATTTTCAACTCTGATTAACAATTACTTTCCTGATTTTAGTATTAGTTTCTCAATTTTACTTAAAAATAATATGAAACAGGTGATCTCAGGAAACAAATTGGACAAAGTCCTCAGTTTTTTTTTTTTTTTGGTTGCCTGGAATGAATATATGTAAATGCAACCACATTGCTGTGAATTCCTGGGAACAGAAATAAGTCTATCTAAAAATGAATGGGAGCTTTCGACAGGCAAACAATGAAGACAAAAAGTTGTGTGGAATTGGAACAAACTGATGTTCTTACCCATTTCTTTATCCCAAAAATTGTTTCAAAGGGCTGCAACATATACTGATTCATTACTGCTATGAAATATGTGACATACAGAAAAAAAAAAGGGGAGGAACCATTAAAGGAAAAAAGTAACTACCTGAATTCTAAAACAAAAATGCAGTTTTCAAAAGCAATGAAAGGACAGTGCAGAGATTCACTGGCAAAGACCACAGTGCACACCTTGAGGAAAAGCAAAATTTATAGGGCGCCTGGGTGGCTCAGTCGGTTAAGCATACAACTCTTGATTTGGCTTAGATCATGATCTCAGGGTTGTGAGATCAAGCCCTGTGTTGGACTCTGCACTGGACGTGGGTAGAGCCTGCTTAAGATTCCCCCTCTCCCGGTGCCCCTCCCTCCATCTCCCTCTCTCTCAAAAAAAGGCACAACTTACTTGGAAAACAAATCTCAATAAATGGAGCTAAGGGAATCAAAGCATCTTCGAGAAAGTCTAATTCAAATTTATAAAAGAGAAAGGATGATTCCCAAATGCTGATATAAACAGTGAGCAGAAGACTACTAGAGACTGGACAGAGAAAGTGGTTCTTAAGATACACAGATGCACAGGAAGAATTTTGCATATGTCTTTCGGGCTGTTGCAATGAACAGAATGGATGAAGATGAACTGTACAGCAGTCCATGGAAATAAATACAACCGATTAGTGCTGGAAGTTAAGAGACTATGCCCTCTGGTTTGTAACAGCACTAAGAGATGCAAAAGCAACAAGCACGGTATTAAAAGAAGGGAAGGAAGAATGTGGTGGATCACACTGCCCAGTGCTTCTCAAACACTTTGCAGAGAAGGACCATCTACAGGGGGCGGGGGAGGAGAGAGACAGAAAGAAAAGGAAAACAGAGGAGACAGGAAAATTCAAGGTGGACCCAGCCAGGGGGTTCAACACAAACAAATGGGATTCCAGAAAGAAACAACAGGAAAAAACCCTACAGAGGGAAATCATCACGAAAACCACCCTAGAAATGAAGGACATGAGATAGAGAATGCACGTGGAGTGTTCTGCAGAACTGAGGGGTTGCTCACCAAAGTGGAACCATGAACACTCGGAACCCTGGGGACAGAGGAAGGCCCCGCCATAGAAGACAAGGAAGCAATCCTTTTGAAATTCTGAAGGAACATGGTTTCCATTAACATATACATCCAGCCAGTGGGTGGGTGAAGAAGGACATGTTCAGGCATGTCTTTAGAAATTTACCTCTTCTATACGCTCTCTCAGGAAGCTACTAGAGATGAGCTCCATCACAATCACAATCAGGGAGTCAAGCGAGAAAGGAAAACACAGGGCACAGGAAGCAGGGGAAACACTTTAAGAGACAGCAAAGGATGACAGAGACGCAAGATCAGAGTACCTGTAGCTCAGCCTGACTAGAAGAGGCAAGAAGTTTCCAGACGAGAGTTCATCAAGGAGACGGTGTTCATGAAACACCCGACGGTCTCAGTATTTCCACACATTGAAATAAAAATTAGAAAGAAACAACCTGTGAATGCAATTTTAGTCTGTAGGAAAATACCAAAATGTAATCATGAGGGTTCTCCTGGGGAAAGGGGAATGGAGGGTACGCCCGGAAGGCGGAGGACTGCTTTCCAGAAAAGTCTAGTAGAACTATTTGAGTATATCCATAACTGGCACTGATTAAAAAAAAAAAAAGAGTTTTAAAATCTTTTTCTCTCCTTAGAAAAATGGTCAGAAGGGATCTATGTCCAAGCAGAAGAGGAATTCCCTCTGGGCAGTGCCTCCGTTTCATATCCCGCGAAAGCAGAGATGGAGGGAGATTATTTTCAGATGATCTTGGCGGCAGAGGTAAAGGGGGGGAAAGCAAGAGTGGAGAAAGGAGCTAAGTACAGGGCTGCCCATACTTAGGTTCCTATCCAGGGCAGCACTCGGCTCTGCCTGGGACCCTCTGAGAAACATGCAGAACGTGCTTCTCATTTACCCATACTTCTGTCTCTCACTTTGGGAGGCTCCTACTGGCCCCACACCTCCATCCACACTCTGGGCTGCAGCCAGAGGGAGAAACAGGGAGAGCCCAAGGTGCTGTGGCACATGGTGGGGCTGTTCTCCACGGCCGTGGCCAGAACCACCCGAGACTCAAGGGGACACGGAATGGCTTGGGATGGGACTGGAGCCGGTGATGATTAAGGGGATCCCAGCTTTAGCCGTGAAGAGGGAGGTCTTCACTCAGTGGTGCCTGCTGACGTCCCTGGGGAGCCAGGGTACTGGGGGGAGGGGAAGGGTAGTCTTTGCTCTTGGCCCCAGCTGCTTTTTTCCCGCCGTAGCATCCTTACTTAGTCTTCAGCCTTTGTGGTTCTCTGATGAGGACTTTCTGATTCACAGCAAGCTTACTCATTATTTTTCCAAGAATAAACAAGCATTTTTAACAGATTTAATATCCAAGTTTTACTGCCACCTTAGGCTATAACACAGAGGTGACTGTGGCTCAAGCACAGGCCTAAGTGAGCTCACGGTCAAAATGATTCCAGAGCATTCAGAAGATAAAAAGCTACCTACAAGCCCCCATCCCACCTCTTAGCCAACATCCACGGGGCTGGGCTGTGGCAGCTCCACAGGAATGAGCCAGAACGGCTGCCTGCATTAAGGGAACAGGGCTGTGCTGCCATCATTTCCAGAAACTCCTGTGTTTTAGGTTTTCACGACAAGAATGGATTTTTCTTTTATTCTATTACAATACAATATATATATAATACAATATATCTATATCCAGCATTGAATTATATCTATAATTGACATCTCTATATACATCTAGAGCCTATGTCTATATTTTACCTATATAACTATATTTATAACTATACCTCTATTTGTATAATATAATCTATAATTAAATCTGTGTATCTTATCATATATCATGGCTTATGTTATTTTATAATAATACTTCATTGTACGAGAAATTTCCTCCTCCAATGAGTCTTTTTTTTTTTTTTAAAGATTTTATTTATTTATTTGACAGAGAGAGATCACAAGCAGGCAGAGAGGCAGGCAGAGAGAGAGAGAGAGGAGGAAGCAGGCTCCCTGCTGAGCAGAGAGCCCGATGCGGGCCTCAATCCCAGGACCCTGAGATCATGACCTGAGCCGAAGGCAGCAGCTTAACCCACTGAGCCACCCAGGCGCCCTCCTCCAATGAGTCTTAACAAGATAGTGACTGCATTTAAAACAACACAGTCAGGAGGTGCTAAATGACGATGTGGTCACATGTAGTGCAGAAAGGGACTAAGAACTTCAAGGTGGGGCCATTGTTTTATTTACATCAAGGATGATGTATACACTGGGGTAAGAGAAAAATAGCCTCGGGCAGACACGAGCAAGTGTAACTGACAAAACAGGGGTACTAGCAATACAAACATGTTACTATCGTATACGTGATTCAAAATCGTCATTAATTCCAAAACAATTTTTAAAATATTTTATTTATTTGAGAGAGAAAGAGCATGAGTGGGATGGGAGGGGCAGGTGAAGAGGGAGAAGCAGGCTCGAGCCTGCTGAGCAGGGAGCCCAGGACCCTGCAATCATGACTGACTTGAGCCAAAGGTAGGTGCTTAATCAACTGAGCCACTCAGGTGCTGCGCCCCCCCAAAACAATTTTAATAACATGGGCATCATCAGAAGGTGGTCAATGTCTTCTTGACCATCAAGGGCTCTCTCTCAGATATGGCTACTCTTTTTTTTTTTTAAGATTTTATTTATTTATTTGACAGAGATCACAAAGAGGCAGAGTCAGGTGGGGGGTGGGGTGGGGGAAAAGCAGGCTCCCTGCTGAGGAGAGAGCCTGATGCTTGATCCCAGGACCCTGAGATCATGACCTGAGCCAAAGGCAGAGGCTTAGCCCGCTGAGCCAACCAGGTGCCCCAGGTATGCTACTCTTTACCATATTTTTAGCTGTATTTCTATCTGAAAAACGCTTCCCCCTGGGGTCTGGGAGCTAATTAAGTGCTCCAGCTTAAAAGACCTTTCCTTCTCCCCAGTGTTGTGCCACAGCATGAATGTGAGCTGTAAGGGGTGGCAGATGAGAAAATATTAAAATGGTATTTAATTAAGCAGAGTAAACAGTAAGGTCAATAGCATCTTGAAGCTGACATCTGTCTCTGAACAAGCAGGCAAGCTAGCTCCAGGTATGGGCGACAGAGAAGGGAGCTTATGCTGCAGGCTCCCATAGTCCAGCCAGTTGTAATCTCTACTTGTGTTTCAGAGGCAATGAGACATTTAATAAAAGAAAACAAATAGCGATGCCTCGCTGTATCTAGGAAGAGAGTAGGAACAGCCCTCCAGCTGTTTAGCACTGCAATGTTCAGGCTTCATTTCATTTCGCTTTTAAAAGTAACCAGGGAAATGAAAAATGTTCTATACGGAACTCCATGAAGAGAGCCTGCAGAGCCCCTAAGCCTAACATCTTGAGCTGTGCTGTGTTACTTTCATCTGACGCCATTTCAATAAATAGCAAAGAGTTGGAGAATCTCTGTTAGGTATTTGTCAAACCCCAAACACCTTGTAAATGAGCAAGGGACCTGGAGAGATGACAGGCATTATTGATTTACTGCTGGGATGGCACATGAGTTGGGACTCATGTTAGAATATCAAAAGTCCAACAAATGGTAAAATCGCAGCTTTATCTGGGGTGAGCAGAATGGCTTCTGTCACAGTTAATCCTATGCCTCAACTTGACTGCCCCCAAATTTAGTCAAACAGTGTGGTTTGTCCAGGAGGCTGTTGTGGGGTGAGAGGGACATTTGAGTGAACAGACTAAGTAAAGCAGATATTGTCCTCCCTAATGCAGGAGCATCAGTCAATCAGTTGAAGGCTTGCACAGAACACGGACCCTTCACGGAACTCCAGCCTGGCTGCCCTGAGCTGGGACACTGGTCTTTTCTTGCCCGTGGCCATGAATGGAAAGATCAGCTCTTCATGGGTCTCAAGACTGCTGGCTTTTTGAATGGAATTTACACCATCATCTCTCAGTGCGCTCAGGCCTTTGGGCTCAGACTGGAACCATTCCATTGGCTCTCCCCAGTCTCCATCTTGCTAACTGCCTATCTGGGGATTTCTCAGCCTCTACTATTGTGTGAGCCACTCCTTATAATAAATCTCTTTACACACACACACATACACACTTACTTTATTGGTTCTATTTCTCTGGAGAGCCCCAACGACTCCAGTTTCCAAAACCAAATTAGTGAAGTGGTAAAAAAATAAAACACTATTTTGATACTGTAAATTACATGAAAAAATGTAAAATTCACAAATACACTTAATACCAGATTTCACTGTGCGATGGAGGTCCAGGTCTTATCCATCCACTTTTCTCCATCCCAAGTGCCATCACCTTGACCTTCAGGCCACAGTTGTATCTTACTGAAGATAGCTACAACCTAGTCATTGCCCTTCCTGCCTCCTATCTCCCCTGCTCCCACCCACTCACCACTCCATTCCTCCACTTAAAACACTCCACTGGCTCCTCATTGTTCACCAGATCAGGTCCAAAGTCATGGAGATGGCTTTGGGATCTGGCTTTTCCATCTCTGTCTATCTCTTTACCACTCTCATTTTTTTTTTTTTTGTCCCACTCTCATTCTGCTGAATCAAAATATACTGGAACAAAGTCTGAAAATCTGTGTTTTTTCAAGATAATTTCAAAGGTAATCCATACAGATTTCAGAACCACTGCTTTGGAAATCACATCCTCTGGTAACTGCAAAGGCAGCTTCTGACTATCCCTGGAGTTGTGACAGCAGCCTGTGATTACTTGTTGAGTCTGTTCTTTGAAGACAGGCACCATGGTCCGACACATGTAGGACAATCGAGGCATGGAAAGTAGTTTTGAGCATGGATAATTGTCAGTGCACTGCTTTCATAAAGATCAAAGATTACAAGTGACCAGCACACACTTCCTCTCAGATGGGAAGGACAGCACCAGTGTTCTTGCCAAAAAACAAAACCAAACAAAAACAAACCTAGACTAGATCAAGCTTCTCAATCTAAGTACTGGTTTTCAGAAAATGCAGATTAGAGGAGCTTGATGAATGACACGGTGAAGATGCCATATTAGCAAAACCAAAATGTAAGAATTCAGTGCATAAATGGGATGGTTTCATTGACAACAGATGGTGGGAAGAAAAGAGGGAAGGGAAAGCTATAGCTCATTAGACACTTTAAAGGCATATCAACCAATGCCATGTGTGGATATTATTTGGCTCTTGATTCATCTATTGGAAAAATAAAACAAAAACAAACAAAAAAAATGAGAGAAAATTGGTGTGGCCTAAACTTTGATGGGTTATTTATTTTAAGAGATTAACTAATTCTTAGGGTGTGTATGTGTGTGTGTATGGGTGTGTGATGATAATGGTTATGTTTTAAAAAACAGAGCGTCTATATGAAAAGATGCTCAACATCACTCAATATCAGGGAAATACAAATCAAAGCCACAAGGAGATACCACCTCATACCAGTCAGAATGGCTAAAATGAACAACAGGAAAAAATGGCTGTTGGTGAGGATGTGGAGAAAGGGGAATGCTCTTGCACTATTGGTGGGAATGCAAACTGGTGCAGCCACTCTGGAAAACAGTATGGAGATTCCTTAAACAAGTTAAAAATAGAACTATCTTATGACCCAGCAATTATACTACAAGTTATTTACCCAAAGGACACAAAAATGCTGATGTTTATAGCAGCATTATTATGTTTATAGCAGCATTATCAACAATGGCCAGATTATGGAGAGAGCCCATATGTCCATTGACTGATGAACAGATAAAGAAGAGGTGGTATAAATATAGAATGGAATATTACTCAGCCATCAAAAAGAATGAAATCTTGCCATTTGCAATGATGTGGCCAGAACTAGAAAGTATTAAGCTAAGCAAAGTAGGTCTGTCAGAGAAAGACAAGTACCATATGATTTCACTCATATGTGGAATTTAGGGGGAAAAAAGGTGAATGTATGGGAGGGGGAAAGAAAAGAGAGAGGGGAGCAAACCAAATTAGACTCTTAAGGTAGAGAACAAACTGAGGACTGATGGAGGTAGGTGGGTAAGCAATGGACTAAATGGGGGATGGGTATTAAGGTAGGCACTTGTTATAATGAACACTGGGTGTTATATGTAAGTGATTAATCACTAAACTCTACCCCTGAAATTAATATTATGCTATATCTTAACTAACTAGAATTTAAATAAAAATTTGGAAAAAAATAAGTAAAAAATAAAAAGTTACAATGTCTTGCTTTTTAAGAGGTACAACCTAAAATACTTATGGATAAAATATACGATGTATGATATTGCTTTTAAATTAATCAAGTGTGTGTGTTGTGCCATGCCTAGGGGTACAAATAAAATAGACTGGAAACATGCTAATGAAGTGTTGAAGTTGGGTAACATCGGAGGGCACAGTGGGGTTCGTTACACTATTCTTTTTGGTTTTGTCAATATTGTCCTGAGAAATAAGGTGCAAAAAGGAGGTAGAATAGGTCATTGATTTCTATATTACACTATTTCAAAGTTTCTTTAATGCATCACTGTTTGTCAAGTGGGAGGTGGCTGCATAAACCTTCATAGAACAGAAATGGGCAAATGGAACGGGACTGCATTCTTTGATAGGAAGAACTATTCAAACACCTGATATTAACAAATACAACACTCTTTGGGAAACCCAATTCCTCTTGTGAACCAGAATGGGTTGCGAAGAATTACCAAAGATTACGAAGAAGACCTGGGGCCATGTCCTTCAGTAAAGATGTCCTCCTCTTTTCCGTGAGAATTTCTAGCCACACTTTGATGCTAAAATGAATGTGCTCAAGTTCTTCTGGCTCTTCATATTAAATTGATAGAATGGAGGGACATTTAGTTTTAGTATAGGAGAAAGTTAAGAGGTAGAGGAAAGGGCAACCTATATTGAGATTTTTTTTTTTAAGTGACACTTGAAGAAAAACTCCTTACAAATTATACTGTGTAATTAAATGTAATAATAGGTCGCTTAGAATATCCTAAGTGATATTACACGAGAGACGAGCACAAAGGTCCTCTGAACCAAATGTCAATGTGAAAAAGTCTTTGTAGTAATATATGAAAATTACAGGGGGAAAGGATCTTTGTAACCATTTGTCAATTACATAAATATTCCAAGTGGCCTTTAACTTTGTTTTATAGTTGCATGCAATTACAAGAGATTTCCTTTTTTGTTTCTGTGTTGAAATGTTGTAATTTCAAAGACTGTTCTTTGGATGGGCACCTCATTAATTTGCAGACTCTGAAAAGCACTGACTCATATATACACAGATATCTACTCTGAGTTTGGAAAGAGAGAGTGAATAAAAATCATGCTTGGTAAAGACAGATAAAATAGTGACTTTCAAGTTTCAGAATAATGAGTGAGCTGATCTTAATGGAAAATATATTATCATTTGCTTAAAAGTGGATAACATGTGTATGAAAAATATTATTGGCTTAGAGGATGATTACCTTTCTTTTAACAAGAGTTTAACCTTATACTCATAGGAAAAATGTGTAATGGTATCAAATCCACTCACCAACCCATCTATGCATTCTTCTTCCCTCTTTTGGTTTAGCAAAGGGACAATGGAAAAATAAGAGGATGGAGGAAGGACAGAAGTGAAAGAGGAATGAGGAGAAAAAAGAAGGAAAGGAGGAGATTATAAATGTATGATGTGATCACACAGTGATTTGATTTTTTTTAGCCACTATTAAAGTTCCATACCAGAGTGTCACATTTGTTATAAAGCAATGAACTGACAATGACAGATCATCACCCAAAGTCCACAGATTACATTAGGGTTCACTCCTGGTGTTGTATCATAGGGAGTTGTTTCACCGCCCTAAAAATCCTCTGGGCTCCACCCCTTCATCCTTCCCTTCCGCCTAAACCCTAGTCACCACTGATCCTTCCACTGTCTCAACAGTTTTGCCTTCTCCTAATGTCGTCTAGTTAGAATCATACAGTATATATGTATATGTCTTTCCAGGTTGGCTTCCTTCATTTAGTAATATGTATTTAAGTTTCCCCCATGTCTTTTCATAGCTTGATAGCTCATCTCTTTTTACTATTGAACACTATTTAACGTTCTGGATGTACCATGAATATCCATTCACTTACTGAAGGACAACTTGGTTGCTTCCAAGTTTTGGCAATTAATTAATAAAGCTGCTATAAACAATCATGATATAAGTTTTCAACTCATTCGGGCAAGCCACAAGGAGTGTGACTGCTGAACTGAATGGTGACAGTGTCTTTAGAGAAACTTTCACACTGTCTTTCAAAGTGGCTGTTATCATTTTTCATTCCCACCAGCAATGAATGAGAGTTCCTACTGCTCCACGTCCTGACCAACAGTTCATGTCCTTAGTGTTTTAGATTTTGGCCATTTTAATAGGTATGGAGAGGCATCTCATTGTTATTTTAATTTATAATTCCCTAATGATACATTGATGAACATCCTTTTTATAAACTTACTTGCCATCTGTATGTCTTCTTTGTTAGCTGTCTGTTTGTCTTTGCCCATTTTTTAAAAAAGATTTATTTGACAGAGAGAAAGAGCGAGTGAGCACAGTGGGGAGGGGTAGAAGGAGAGGGAGAGAATCTCCAGCAGCCTGATATGGGGCTCGATCTTGTGACCCTGAGATTATGACCTGAGATGAAATCAAGAGTCACTGGAGCCACTTAGGTGCCCTTTTGGCAATGTTTCAATTTAATTTTTTATCATCTTATTGTTGGATTTTAAGAGTTCATTGTATGTTTTGTATAAGAGTTCTTTATCAGATGTCTTTTGCAAATATTTTTTTTTCCAGTCTGTGGCTTGTCTTCTCATTCTTTAGGTGCTGTCTTTTGTAGTGCAAAAGTTTTCAATTTTAATGAATTCTAGCTTATCAAAGATTTCTTTCATGGATTGTGCCTTTGATGTTGTATCTGAAAGTTCATCACCATACCCAAAGTCATCTGGGTTTTCTCCTACGCTATCTCCTAGGAGTTTTACAGTTTTTGTCTTATATTTAGGTCTATTATCCATTTTGAGTTCCTCTTTGTAAGGTCTATGTCTAGATTCATTAATTCCCCCTCTGGCATGCAGATGTCCACTTGTCCCAACACCATTTGTTGAAAAGACTATTTTTGCTTCACTGTATTGGCTTTGCATCTTTGTCAAAGATCACTTGACTATATTTATGTGTCTATTTCTGGGCTCCCTATTCTGTTCCTTTGACATCTTTGTTCTTTTGCCACTAACACACTGTCTTGATTCTATGGCTTCTAGTTAAGTCCTGAAGTTGGCAGTTTCAGTTCTCCAACTCTGTTCTTCTCCTTTGAAATGATATTGGCCATTCTGGATGTTTTGCCTCTCCACTTAAACTTCAGAGTCAGTTTGTCCATATTCACAAAATAATTTTCTGGATTCTGATTGGGATTACAAGGAATCTACAGACCAAGCTGGGAAGGCCTGTTATCTTGACAACATTGAGTCTTCCTACTCATGAATATGAACTCTCTCATTTGTTTAGTTCTTTCATCAGAGTTTTATTTCCCTCACATAGATCTTATACATATTTTGTTAGATTTTAGCTAGATATTTAATTTTTGTGGGCACTAATGTGAATGATACTGTGTTTGTTTTTTTTTTTTTAAGATTTTATTTATTTATTTGACAAAGAGAGATCACAAGTAGGTAGAGAGGCAGGCAGAGAGAGAGGAGGAAGCAGGCTCCCTGCTGAGCAGAGAGCCCGATGCGGGACTCGATCCCAGGATCATGACCCGAGCTGAAGGCAGCGGCTTAACCCACTGAGCCACCCAGGCGCCCCTGATACTATGTTTTTAATTCTAAATTCTACTTGTTCATTATCGGTGTATGGGAAC
This sequence comes from Neogale vison, assembly GCF_020171115.1. Taxonomy (NCBI): domain Eukaryota; kingdom Metazoa; phylum Chordata; class Mammalia; order Carnivora; family Mustelidae; genus Neogale; species Neogale vison. The sequence continues at coordinate 41,431,436 of NC_058098.1, forward strand.
ACAAATGACTACTGGATATTAACCTGTGTCCTGTAATCTTGCCATATGGCTTATCGATTCCAAAAAAGGCTTGACAGGCAATTTGCTGCTGGAGTTCATTCTTTCTCATACTTCCTTCTCCCCACTTTATGGCAGGGATTACTCCCAGTATATATATTTCTCAAGTAATTCCAATAACTTTACAGTTAGTCCCGCCATTTAGTAAGTGAGAAACAAGTTCAGAGATGGAAGAAAGATGCCAAGTTCACACGGACACGGGTGTATCAGAGACAGGATCAAGCCCAGGTCTGACTCTAGAACCTTCCACGTTATTCCAGTACCACACAGAGTTTCCTATCTTAGCCCCAGGATCACAGCATGTCAGTTCTTCTGACTCCACAAAGCACCAAGATGGAACTGCTGCCAAATGGGCTCAGTGTCCTCTAACGCACTGACAGTCACTTAACCCCCTTCAGAAACGCTTCTCTACTGATGATGGTATTAATGGACTAATAACAAAAAACAGTTAATGTGAATAACCAGATAACCAGAAGGAAAAAAAAAAAGAAAACGTTAATGAGGAAGAAAATGGTCCTCTGTGTGAAGTACTTCTTAAATCTCTGCCTACATTTGATAACAGTTCTGCCATTATCCATTCTGTAAGATCAGCAGAACGTAGATGGAAAAGATGTTAAATTAAGCATAGAATTACTAGATATCTTTAAGATAGCTAAATGAATGAGAAAACTTAAGGGTTTTTTACCTCCTGAAATTTACTTTGGAAACTGAAAGGGCCCAATCTATAAGATGTTAAAAGCCAATGATTCTATTGTTAGAAATCTAAGACTTGAAACTAACATAAAACTAAAGGAGACTGATGCCCTGTTCTTGGTCAGAAAAAACAGACTGTATGTGTTGCTGGCATGATAAGCGAGGAAAGTGACTCTTGGCAGTGGGAAGTGGGGGGGTAAGTGAGGGAGGGTGGCATCAATACTGAAAACCAGTATTTGGCATTTGTGTTTAGTAGATAAGGCATTTGAACTATCATGACTTATTTTGGAAACAACTCTTCATTTAGCACACTATTTCCATCAGAAAGGATAATACTTACAAACTCTTGGTATCCCTTTATTGTAAGAAAAAGGAAAAGGAAAGAAAAACAGCTAGGAGCTGGCCTGATACTTCCAGCTAAGGTGTGTTCTCTTGTCAATCGTAAACAATTTCAAAGAATACTAACACCAGGCAAGTCTGCTCTGATCCTAAAGGAGCCACGTGGATACACACACAGACCATTCTATAAACTCATCCAGATACAGACAAAAGCATGAACAGTGTTCAAATCATAAAACACGAACAAATATCCCCCTATTTTGGCTAATGTGGGTGACTGCTTTTGTATCAATCATAGTTTTAACGTCACTTTCTTCTTGCCTTCTAGGTAAGAATTACTAAGACACCCAAGCATAGAATCAGTCTAGCATCCAGTCCAGAACAAAGCCCCACTTCCTTTCACTCTCCCTGAAATCACCTAAAATAGGACAAATCCTGCTGTAAGTTCTTTGTAACACCTTTTGGCTGGGATACTTCCCATTGTATATGTCCTTCCAGAGTGCAGTGAATCAATACATTTAACATGGTTCAAAAAGAGCTATATTTCTGGGGGTTTCTGCTGAAAAGCACTGACACCTGTCTAGTTTTTCAGGGGCAGAAGCTCAGGAGCTATAGTGGGTGTCAGCTGGGGACCCCACGGTGGGCAGTCGTGCGGTCAGTAACCCAGGACACACGCGAGGAGAACTGACCAGCTGGGAACAGAAGCTATAGAACTGTGGAGGAAGCGAGCTCATTTCTTTTCTTTTCTTTCTTTCTTCTTCTTCTTCTTCTTTTTTTTTTTTTAAAGATTTTATTTATTTATTTGACAGACAGAGATCACAAGTAGGCAGAGAGAGAGGGGGAGGCAGCCTCCCGCCGAGCAGGGCCTGATGTGGGGCTCGATCCCAGGACCCTGAGGTCATGACCTGAGGTCATGAGCAGAGCCTTAACTCGCTGAGCCACCCAGGCACCCCAAGTGAGCTCTTTTCTTAATGATCCTGCACCTCTTCTCTTTCCTCACAATGGAGAACAGCTTGACCACGCTTAAGTCATCAGAAAACATTTCTAGTTTTCAGACTATAATTTTACAGGTTGAAAGAAAGGCTGGCATTACAGGGAGAGACTCTTGACATCCTCCAGGTGCCACCGTGAATACGAACACCCCCAACGTGATAGTGTCGTTGCCCTCATATGCTGATTTTGCCAGTACAGGTGACAAACTGAGATACTCATACTGTTACATGTTTCAGCTGTTGGCAGATGGGGCTCTTCTGTCCTTTCCTGGCTTGCAAGCATGTCTAAAACATGCTGTAAAGGCTCCATCGCTGCCATCACTGCCATCACCACTAGCTTCACTGCCATCGTCGCACCCAGAGGCCTGGAGTCTTCTCTGGAGCCGAGTCCACATTATGTACATGACCCCCTTCAACCGTAAGATCAACTCTAGGTAGGTGGTGCTGGTGTGTTTATCCTCACTCTGCAGATAAGGAAACTGACCAAGTGACATTAAAGGACCCCAAAAGGGCAGCACAGGGATTGAAGACTGGATGATCTGCCCCAAGGCCCACACTCAGTTACCATATTGCTTTTTACCCTTAATAAGGCCTTAGGTTATGAGATGAAAATGGGGAAGAAGTAAAGATGTAGCCTTGGGCTTGCTGCATGTTCTTAGTCCTTTCAAGAAAACTTCCTAGAAATCTCTTGGGTTCTTACTTCCAAAGGTGGCTATATTATTCTTGAAAGCTTTATCATTTTAGAGGATTTCACTTGTTTTCATTAATTACAGATCGCTCCTTGAAATGATGGACTATTAAGATGATTAGCAGAAACGTCTCCAAGTAGATGATAATGTTCCCTGAAATTCGTAACCAAAAAATGCGCCTCTTACCCATCAACAAAAGTAAAACAGAAAACTCATTAATTTGGGGTTAATGTGGATGGATTTTCTGATATTCATTGAATAATTCAATGAGTCTGTGAGGCATGTGTGAAATACCATGGGATAGTTAAGAATTCAGTGAGATGTCAATACTGTTGCCTTCAAGTAACTTAAGAGTGCAACAGCGGAGGTGTGAGACATAAAGCCAAACAGTGACAGGAATCTTATCAGGAATGGAGGTGAGATTTCCTGAACATTATAGAATCAAACAAGTGTTTTAGACTCTTGTATTGCAGTGTGACAGAGAATTTTCATGTCTACTGAATCTACATGTAATAAAAAAGGGGGGGCACCTGGGTGGCACAGTCGGTTAAGAATCTGACACTTGGTTTCAGTTCAGGTCATGATTTCAAGGTCATGAGATCCAGCCCCTTAGCAGAGAGTCTGCTTGAGATTCTCTCTCTCTCTCTTCCCCCCCTGCCCCTCCCACTCATGCTCCCCGCATCTCTCTAAAATAAAATAAATCTTTAAAAAATAAAAGAACTCTGCTTGCATTTCATATGACCTTTCTATTTCATTTTTTCATTTCACATTTCTAGTAATTAACTCTCATTCATTTTGCAAAAGTACTGATAAATGATCAAGTATAGATAATTGGTTCTTTACGACTGAAGTCTGAGAAGCAGTATATTCTAAAGCTGTGGTTAAGGCCTAGTGTTAGTATCATACCACATCTTACTTATTAGAACTCAATCTGAGGGGTGGCCTGGGTGGCTCAGTCCTTAGGCGTCTGTCTTTGGCTCAGGTCCTCATCCTAGGGTCCAGGATCGAGCCCCACATCAGGCTCCTTGCTCATTGGGAAGCCTGCTTCTTCCTCTCCTACTCCCCCAGCTTGTGTTTCCTTTCTCGCCATCTCTCGCTGTCAAATAAACAAAGAAAATCTTAAAAAAAAAAAAAAAACTCGACCATTCTCTTACACCATACACAAAGATAAACTCAAAATGGATAAAAGACCTCAACGTGAGACAGGAATCCATCAGAATCCTAGAGGAGAACATAGGCAGTAATCTCTTTGATATCAGCCACAGCAACTTCTTTCAAGATACGTCTCCAAAGGCAAAGGAAATAAAAGCGAAAATAAACTTCTGGGACTTCATCATAATCAAAAGCTTCTGCATAGCAAAGGAAACAGTAAAAAAAACAAAGAGGCAACCCACGGAATGGGAGAAGATATTTGCAAATGACAGTACAGACAAAAGGTTGATATCCAGGATCTATAATGAACTCCTCAAACTCAACCCACACAAAACAGGCAAACACATCAAAAAATGGGCAGAAGATATGAACAGACACTTCTCCAATCAAGACATACAAATGGCTATCAGACACATGAAAAAATGCTCATCATCATTAGCCCTCAGGGAGATTCAAATTAAAACCACATTGAGATATCACCTTACACCAGTTAGAATGGCCAAAATTAACAAAACAGGAAACAACGTGTGTTGGAGAGGATGTGGAGAAAGGGGAACCCTCTTACACTGTTGGTGGGAATGCAAGTTGGTGCAGCCTCTTTGGAGAACAGTGTGGAGATTCCTCAAGAAATTAAAAATAGAGCTTCCCTATGACCCTGCAAGTGCACTCCTGGGTATTTACCCCAAAGATACAGATGTCATGAAAAGAAGGGCCATCTGTACCCCAATGTTTATAGCAGCAATGGCCACAGTCGCCAAACTATGGAAAGAACCAAGATGCCCTTCAACGGATGAATGGATAAGGAAGATGTGGCCCATATACACTATGGAGTATTATGCCTCCATCAGAAAGGATGAATACCCAACTTTTGTAGCAACATGGACGGGACTGGAAGAGATTATGCTGAGTGAAATAAGTCAAGCAGAGAAAGTCAATTATCATATGGTTTCACTTATTTGTGGAGCATAACAAATAGCATGGAGGACAAGGGGCGTTAGAGAGGAGTAGGGAATTTGGGTAAATTGGAAGGGGCGGTGAACCATGAGAGACTATGGACTCTGAAAAACAATCTGAGGGGTTTGAAGTGGCGCGGGGGTGGGAGGTTGGGGTACCAGGTGGTGGGTATTATAGAGGGCACGGCTTGCATGGAGCACTGGGTGTGGTGAAAAAATAATGAATAATGTTTTTCTGAAAATAAAAAAAACACAAAAACCTCCATTTGATAGCCATTTGGATATACATATAAGAATATACTACATATGTTTTTTATATATAATACTTGCATGTAATATTTAAAGTCACAAAAATATCTTTAAAGATATTCTGAGTTTATACTCTTTGGTAATTCAGAGAGGAAATAAATCTGCATAGGAATTATGTGACATCAAGGCTAAAGATACGCCTTAAAAATACACAAAAGCAGAAGCAATTGAGATTCAGAACCTTTGATGAGCCATGAAGCAAATATTTAAAAATCAACAATTAACGATAAGCATTTTTCCTTAAATGAAAAAAGACAAGGTTATAATGAAAGGTCACTCTTATCGCTGTGACCAATTAACAGACGAGGACAAAAGAGATGAGAAATACTGTGTTGTTCTAGAGTTTTTTCAGTTGTAGAACACTGCTTGGCATAGAGTAGGTGCTCAATTGCTGAATGGAAAAAAAAAAAAGGTAGTGAAGAATAAATAACCAGGGGTACCTGGGTGGCTCAGTGGGTTAAAGCCTCTGCCTTCGGCTCAGGTCATGATCCCAGGGTCCAGGGATCAAGCTCTGCATCAGGCTCTCTGCTCAGCGGGGAGCCTGCTTCCCTCTATCTCTCTCTGCCTGCCTCTCTGCCTACTTGTGATCTCTGTCTGTCAAATAAATAAATAAATAAAATCTTAAAAAAAAAAAAAAGAATAAATAACCAGGCAGCGGATCTTAGTTAACACTGTGGTATAATGCTGGAAGATATTTTTTTCAAAGGAGGAGCCATTTCTTTAGGGGAAGACCCAGTTGCGTTCCAAACTTAGAGCATGCTAATTCTTAAAGAGAGGGGCTTGCTTTGAAGGCTAGTACGAGCTGAGGCTTTGTCTGTGACCAGGTGTAAGACCTTTCTCTATCCTTCTCAGGACTTGATTTCCTTGCCCGTACAACAGAGATGATAATAGAGCTTACCTCACAAGCTAAGTGGGAGGAGCAGATGACATATGAGCATTTCGCTCATGCCCAGTGCTCAGTTAATCCCTAGGAAATGGGAGATAGCAGGAGCATTCCGTGGAAGCAGACGATGTTGCCAATTTTGCACCATTCCGACCTACAACAATGGCAATTTTTTTATGGTTTGACCTAATGGTAAATGTATCTGGCTTCAAATACAGTAAGAAGAACCTTTCTGGTCAAAATAGCTCATCAGAGACCGATGTATTTGTTTCCTGTCACCTCCACTATCATATCTGCCAACGTCTGTCTCCTGGGCTGCTGTCCAAGCTACAAGAAGGGGTGTATGAGCCTGGGAGGCACATCCCGCGTGGGGGCGTGGCTATCAGAATCCTCTGACCACTTGAGGGCAGGGTCCACCCAGGACAGGCACACCTGCACAGAACTGGTTCCTCCAGGGCCACCAGCAGGGAAGCCAGAGAGAGAGATCCTCCTGTCTCACAAACCTTCAAAGATTCTTCAGCTCTTTGGGAACCAAAGCATTGAGTGGGCTTTCCAGCATGAGAGGCCAACTAGAGCTGGCCCAATAACTTTGTGTGAGTGGAGCGCACACAAGGTTATCAATGAGACATGCACCGGAGGCCATATTTCTACCCCCCCCCTTCCATCGTCACCTTCTCGATGGCTTTTTATGGGGCCATATAGGCAATGCTACACCCCCAGGCTCCCACACTCACACCACCACCGCCGCATGCACAGCTAATACCGCTCTTTCCAAAGGAAGAAAATCCGTTTCCCAAGCATCTCATGACAGTTAGAAATTCCTATCAGTACCCACCGGTTTTACAAATAATTATTGTAACAGGTTATATATCGTGGTGACAACTGAGTGTCTATGTCTTTGAGATGAAAATACTTTATACTTTCTGCTGATAAACTCAGACACAAAGTCCAAACTTTGGACACATTTTAATAAAAAGGTAGATCAAAACATAACGAATACCTGCTCAAAACGCTGCTTTATAGAGCCTACTCGGAGTGAGGCAGTTTATAAAGTGGCATGTCTGGATTTAAAAAATTGTCAGATAATTCCTTTTGAGCAAACACTATGTATACTAGTGTGTACTGGTTCAAACACAGTCTACCGAAATCCAATTTTCTGTATATGTTTATGTATTTAGTTTATCTCTAGGTCAAGTTTCATAAAGGAAATTTAAATATATTCTCTTAGAGGGAAAGAAATGTCTCATTTCTCTTTACAGTCTATATAACACCTAGCACTGTCTCCAGCCTGTATTAGGAATTACATAAATGTATACTGAATTAAATCAAATGGGAAACTCAGGGAAAGTAATTATGTTAATTTTCACATGAAAATAACACTAAATCAAATGGTGACTTCTGATATTTGATGAAAAAAATAAAGTCACAATAGTCGTGGGAAATTAACTCAAGAATCTCAGATTAATTTTCCATTAAAGTGAAATTGAATTATACTCGCTCTTGAAAAGGACATGATATGCTAATATTTAACCATCAAAATTAGGAGAAATACATTTAATTTAAAACGTAAGTGCCTATTTCCACGAGGTGTGGGATCCATTCTTTAAAGGCTGATGCCACAAGTAACAGTCACAAGCAATGGAAGGGGTCCTTGCATAGGCAGAGACATTAACACAGAACTCTGTTCCTCAGCTCTGTTGATGGCTTTAGTAGGGCTAAGTGATTAGGAAGGAAAGACTGAAAGAACAAACGTGGGTCTGCTTAAATACCAGGAATGAAAGAGGACCCTGAGCTGGGTTCTGACCCTGGAGGCTAGAATGGAAAGAGAAGAGTTCACCAAGGGCAGAGCTCACAAATGCACAGCACTCAGGGTGCCAATGTGTTGTGGCAATGCCAGGCACCAAGTGACTTTGACTGAAGCCCTGAGAAGCTAAGCATGACAACAGTCTATTTCCTGTTGGTTCATACACTTGCTTCTATATTCCATCATCCTCCACATTCCCATTAAAGACAAGTCTAGATGAATGAGGCAGGTAAAGGTTTGGAAAAGAAAACCAAACCCACTTCTATCATTATTTTTATGTTTTTTATATGCTACAACAGACCTTTAAGAGAATTTAATCGAGCAGGCTCACCACGCTCATCATTCCCTTGAAGGCAAGTTCTTCAGTTGGGTGTCAGGGTCGTGCCAACTCATAGAAAGATTTTCAGAAATCTGCCATGACTCATCCAAGGCTCAGACATCATAAATCCAAAACTTCTTTGAGCACGTCTCTCTCACAATAGAACTCAAATGGCCAGGAAGCATGGCTACCCCCGGAAAAGTCTTTCTTTAGAAGTTCTAGACGAGGATCTCAAAGCACTCAACTGCCCCTTGTGGACCACAGTCTCATAATTGTTCATTTCTCACTGGTTTCCACTTCTCCTCCTCTTTTGCTCTCATTGGCGCCCCCCAGCCTCTGGATGTCTCCCAAATCCTTGGTTCCCTGGCATTAAGTCGCCCTGGCTGTCAGTAGGAATGAGAATAATACCTCATTTTTATGTAGAACTTCAGCATTCAGAAGGGGCTCTCTTGGGCCTTCTCTTACTTGATTTCACTTGCAATAGGTCTTTTTATTATTCCTCTTAAAGAAGTAGTGAAGCGGACTTTGTGAGGCCCCATGAAAGCTTGCTGACAGGAGACTGCAGTCAGCTATTTGTAATTTCCATCCTGCCCACCTCGGTGGCAAGAGACACCACCTAGGACACTGGCGACCGTGCCTTTGTACAAAGACTCAGCCTCATTAGCATCAGATTCCAACCAAATGAGCGACTCTACCTTGAAAAGAAATACAAACCACATAAAGCAGCCCACAATGCCCACTGGCAGTGAGTCCCTTGGAAAAACAACAGTTGTGTTGAACCAAAGTTCTCTATGTAGCCGGCTCAGAAGATGAAATTAAAATAAGCCAAACAAAACCTAACCGTGACTAAAATAGGTATGTGTCTTTTTGCTTCCAGCTCTCTCAAAAAAGTAACAATAATGCAATACTATATATCTTCAGTTAATTAATGCAAATTTTTTTTTTTTTTGCAGCAAGCTTTTGTACCTCATTCTCTATTACAGACCATCTGTCTCTGTGAATAGTTAGTTCTCACCCACAGCCTGCTTCCTAACCCTTAGAATAAATGTTATCTCCTCCCAAGCAAAAAAAACGTTCTGTTAGACCAGAGGGGGATAAGGGCTTACATCTCGAGTAGACGGATACTGTTCCTTTCTCATGTACACAGCAGCCACCTCTGGTGTTAATGAAGCGGCACCTTCACGCCCGTGAACAAGAGCCATGGTGTTTATAACATGAACAACTCTAACTGGTCAGTCAGACGGCACAATTTCTACCCAGAGAAAGAAAAGCTTAATTCCGTTACCTCTAAGTGACTTCGCCTCTCAGCAATCACACGTTCATCCTTGTTTCCAAATAGTTTCTTTGGAGGGAACTCTAGGGTAGCAAGCTGAAATACATATTTTATAAGAGATGTATTAGTATCACACCAATGACCCTTGGGTGTTTACTAATCTATTGTTTAGAGTCACTATCATGGGGCAAAAAGGGGAAGATGTTGGGACTTTAAAGATGGCAGGTCTTCCCTTGCTTTGTCACCAACTGACTGTGTGACCTTGAACAGACAGGGCAAGATTCCATGACGGTCAAATGAGGAGGGACGGGGGCTCAAAGGAAAAAAACAGATCTGAGTCTCAGTATTTTGTCTCAGGCAATGTATTAGATGCTTGGCCAGATGATGTTTCACAAGTTTATTTGTTAAAACAGAAGTTTGTTCTTCTTTTAGTCCCCTCCTTACACTAGAATTCAATTATTTTTGTGCTGAGCTAAGAATGTGAAAACTTAACTTGCACACTACCTGAACATTTTATAAAATAGTTCTGAGACCATAGTTCAGGTTCTTTAAACATTCCATATTGCCTTTTTATAGCTGCTGTTACAAATGAAGAATTCCTGTGCGAAAAGAGGACCTCTCTTTGAATCTTTTCACCTCGTTCCTTAGAGAATAAAGGTTCAGAATTTGTTTTGAGCCAGGTCTTCGGATTTCATAGTTATTTTCTTTGTGCTTCTCTTCTTGGAGGTATTAAAATTGTAATAAAAAGATAAGTTTTATTATAGACTGGGAGGCAAGAAAGAACTGTATAATCTGGTGAGAACCTGACCAACCAGTGTTGCTCTGGTTGAATGAATGCTAAGCAGCAGTAATTGCTGGTGTTGATGAAATTCACTACGCCCTGCCTTCCTCACCTGGTCGGGTTCAGACAAATCGAGAAGTCAATGAAGAATTATCAAGAAAAAATGAACAATATTTCTTCCACAACATGCCACAAATCCCTGTTTTATATATATGTAAATCTCTTACTTGATTTAAATTTTTATTACCACAGCAGGAATCAAAAATTAAGAACTGGCATTGATACACACAGTGCCTTCAAAACTCAGTATTAAAGTATAAGAATATACCGTAAGTGAACAACTTGATGAATTTTCAACATCTCAACACACTGTAACTGCCACCAGGAGGACATGCCCAGCACCCAGGAACTCCCCCAAACACTCCCAGTCATGCCCTCCTGAACTCTAGAAAGGTTGACCTTAGCTAGCCTGACTTCCAAGAAGTACAGCTCAGCGTTGCCTATTTTTGACTTTATGTAAATGGTACCATGCAGCACGAACTCCTTGGTGCCTGCCTTCACCACGCTGCCCCATGTTTGTGAGATCCATTCACGTTGCTGTGTATGTCAACAGTTTGCTCATTCATTCCTGTGGCAGTGTACTACTCCAGTACATGAACATTCCGTTTATTTGTTCAACAGTCTCTCGTTACTGGGCTTTTGGTTTTAGGCCATTAGGAATTGTGCTGCTGTGAATACTTTCCCAAAGTCATTCTAATGAACTTATGCAGGGATTTCTGCTGGTCAGAGTCTTGGGAGTAAAAATGCTGCATCTTGGGCTATGAAAGTGTTCAGCTGTACTTGAAATGATCAAATGGGTTTCTGAAGTGGTTTAACTATCTGACACTCCCACCAGCAGTGACTGAGAGATCCAATTGCTTCCCATTAGCACCAAGATCTAATGCTGTGGCTTCTCGCCTTAGCAATTCTGGTGGGTATGCAGTAGTTTCTACTGTGGTTCAAGTTTGTATTTCTCTAATGACTAATGATGTTGAGCATCTTTTCACATACACACTGACCATCTGGTTAGTCATTTTTGGTAAGTGTTCAACTATTTCGGTCATTTTTTATTAAGTATCTTTTTTTCTTATTAAGAGTAATTCTCCCTTTTACTCTCTTCAAGGTATCTGTGATGACTTTATGGCCCTTTTCTAAAGTTAACTTCATTGGGGCAGACATTCACTCCTTTCATACTCTCGCATTCTCTCTACCAAAGCCGAGAAAACTGGGGAGGGATGGGGTGCACCACCCCTTCTCCTCCTTCCCTCACCAGGTTCCAATTCCGTTGCTGACTCTGAGCTTTAAAGTCAGTTCAAGGTTAAGTGAAAGACCATGGGCACTGAGGTAGGACAGACCTAGTCTGAATCTTGGCTCGACCACTATCTAGCTGACTAGTCATGTTTCTCTCTGCCTAAATACTCTCTGCTGAAAAGGCAGAAAATGATACTAAATTTCACGAGGTTTCTGTGAAGATTCAGTGAAGTAACACAGAGAGTTTAGCTACTGTTCTTACTTGCTAGAGATCTGCTTATGACTAAGAAAGGACCTTGCCATTTCCTCTTGGGCCCTCTTCCTATCCCTGGCTGGGTGATGTGGCTTCGAGAAGCACAGGGTTTTCTGGAACCCTGGCCTCACAAGCACACACACACTTCCCATATGTTGCAGCTTAGAGAAGACAGGTACACCAAGAGTGTCTTTTGGGCGTCAGCCAGCCCTGATTTTATCTTGTACAGTGTGTTTCTCCCCACTGCGGTGATGCTGGAACCTTGGCAGGCCTGCTTTCACAGTTGGTTGTTTTGTCATTTTCTTATATGGCTGATGAGGTGATGTAGTTTCTGTCAGGGGAAATTTATAGTCACACTTGCATGCTCAATCAGAAATGGTGCACTAAAAGGACTTCAGGCAGCTGAACCGGGTGGGAAGTGAGCATTTAAATGTCCTCGTCATCCCCAGCAAATACTCTATTCTGGAGCGGAGGATAAAATTTGGGGCTGTTAATATCCACCCTGTGAAATAAGTATGTATAAATTATGTGTAATACTGTCGTTCAGATTTTAGGGAGAACAGGGTACCTGTTAACAACTTTCAGGCATATAATCAGGGGACTATAATATTCACCCATTTAACTTTAGAGACAAGGAAACGCAGTTCCAGAGTTAGGTGACACAGAAAGGTTCGCAGTCACCGGGTGGCTGGGTCCACATGAGGAACTGACGCTGACTCTACGTGTTTCACCACAATGCCATAGCGGGAGCCCACAATGTCTGGAATAATCCCTTTGACGTCCTCGTGGCTCCAGTATTCAGATGGAAAAAAAGTAACCCTTCCTTAAGTATACCAAACCAGAAAAATGATGCAGAGCTGCTAGACAGTGGTTGCAAGAGCAGCTAACAGCACCTCACTGAGGACGGGTACCCACGAAGGGAGCAGGAACGCAACAGGGAGAGCAACAGCAGTGGGAGGCAGGCTCCCAGCAGTATTCCTGGGACACTTAAGTTTAGTCGGACCCTATCACCTTACTTCTCTCCCCATAAAAAGTCAGAATGATGGCGGCTCTCCTTACATGTAGCTGAAGGGACACAAAGAGGAAGAGAATGAACAGAAGCAGAAGTTCCAATGGGATTCTCGATAGCAAGGCATGGTCCTGGGCCCAAGTGCTACTGGTGGGGCTGGGACACAGGCAAACTAAAGTAGAAAGGCAAGGCTATGAGATAAATTTAGAAGAACACCACCTTCATTAAAATAATTATATTTACATCAGAAACAGCTCTTCAACTCTCTTCCTCCCAGTAGTATGGAAATGACCTCCATTTCTCCTTTTTTAGAGAAATCTTAACATGGCTTTTTAGCCCTTGCTATCTATAAGCTCTTAGGCTAAATGAGATGAAATTGCCAATTTTGTAAGTTAAAAATGGTTGAATATCAGCAATTTCACCTGGTTAAACCCTGCATAAAACTTTTGACATTTTTAAGCAACCACTAGGGCAAAAGATACATTCTCATCTGCTTTACCTGCCAAGCGTAAGAATTCTCATTTGATGGATTATCAGTTGGCTATATCAAACTGATATTCCTTCAAAAGAATATTTCTCTTAAAGTACCCCAAAATAATACTAAACTAGAAATATCTTATATTAAAATATCCAGGGCAATGAAATGGCTAAGGAGTTGGGAACACAGGTAGGTGGTGCAGGAGGCCATTTGGGGACCAATAGCTGTTGTTGACCCAGAACATTCTGTCAGGGTCACCTGAATCAGCCCATCCTCCAGAAGGGTAAAAGGACACCATTGTCTTTACCTGGACTAGGGAAAGAGGACAGCAATTACTGCTTTGTTCTCAAGACCGTAATATTATAAAAATCCATGGAAGAGTTTCAAAACCTAGGATAGCTAAGAGGCCTAAACTTACTTTTTCTCTCTACAAGTACGAAGTGACTGCCTCATTTACTTTATTTTATTTTATTGATTGATTGCCTCATTTATTTTAAAACAGACAGCAAAAGCAATCCTCTGTAAGTTTCATTTCTGGGTTGTGAATTAATTAAATGGTCCAAATAATTTTTAAAAAGGATAATTTACCAAGATCCCCAGAGCCACTGATCAGGATAAAGTATGTGGAGAGCCAAAACAAGCAAAGAAATGGACAAAAAGGAAACAAATGAGAAACAGAAACTCTTATAATTTGCTGAAAGTGCCATCTGAAAAGTAATTATTTCCAACAAATGAACAATACAAGAATGGGCTAAAAGGGGGGCGATTCCGAACTCTCCCTGACTTTTCCATTCATGTCCAACATACAGCAGCATCTTTTGTGCACTTGCTTGGTTTCTCATGTTGAACAGAGATTTTTAAGTAAGATATATTACCTGGACATTTTCACTTCTTCTCAAGTTCTTTATATTCATAAATTTTCATTTTTATTGCCTCATTTTTTAATCTAGCAGATGGCCTAGATTTGATTTCCATGAGAAACACTGTCAGGAACAGTGAATGGCAATCTGTAGGTAGAGGAGAGACTCTTCTGATTTCCACTGTCACCTGTGACAAAGGAAATACAGTGGCCCACATTTCTTAAAAAAAAAAAAAAAAAAATCACAGTTCCTTAAGTCCTATATTCCTTACAATAGCTAAATTCTAGAGGGACACAGATAAATAGTTCTGACTCATCTACAAATTATCAATATACTGGGATTCGGTAACAAGGCAAAAATAATTTTATTTATAGAAGATTTCATTTTCATAAAGAACAAGTGCCACCATTCTCCCCTTATACCTTTCACAGAGGGAGTGTCTCGTGTTGAAAAGTATGATTCTAACAAAAATAATCTTTCTATAAACCATAACATTTAAGGAACCAGTTCTGGTTAAAGATGGTGGAGCTCATCTCCTTCAAAAGCACCATCAGAAACAACAGAAGAGATAAAAAGGAAACACTCCGTCTCCAGACTAGGAAACTGCCACAGCCCCGTACTGCAGGCCAGGCGGCACCCAGGGAAAGCACTGCTGAGGCCCTTCCTCTCTTCACCTTCAGACTACAGGCACCATGAGTGATCCACCAACGCAAACATCCAAACTCTCAGGCGTTCTTACTACACTGTGATTAAAGAGGCTAAAAATCTAGGGACAGGGAAAAGGTGGGGGACACCTGCAGCAAACAGGAAGGTGAGAAGGGGCCGTGGGTAGAAGAACCTGGAGAAGCTCACAGTGTTAGAGGGAAGAAAGGTCTGAGGGAAAGCATTTGACCCTACAGTGACCCCACAGCCCTCCTGAACACCAGAAAATAAGGGAACAAGTGTCTCAAAACAAAGAAAAAACTGGTGGAAAGAAATTCAGAAAAATTTCAGGCAGTTTAGGTAAGCAGTAGGTTGCTGTCTTCATTATCCCCAATATTTGTCCCCTCCTTGCCGTTGTGATAAACCAGTTACTTCACTTAACAATTAGTCCATTTCACTTAAAGATGAGAAGTAAGGGGCTCCTTGGTGGCTCAGTTGGTTAAATGTCTGCCTTCAGCTTGGGTCATGATTTCGGGTCCTGGGATCAAGATTTGCAAGAGGCTCCCTGCTCATAGGGAGCCTGCTTCTCCCTCTGCCCCACACTCCCCCACATCCTGCCACCTGTGTGTGCTCTCTCTCTCTCAAATATTAGATGTTCGTTAATAATAATGTATCAGTATTAGTTCACTTGTTGTGACATAGGTACTATACACACGTAAGCTGTTAATAATAGGGAAGCCGTAAATCTAAAGCTATTAGAATAGAATCTCTGGTTTCTGATGTGACACGTTAGAAGCTTGGAAGCCATCGTCCTTGTCCTCACAACAAGAAACAGGTTGAACAGACTGTTTCTTGTTGTGTTGAAAGACTCAACAGCTCTTCTTTGATCCATCTGAGAACTGAGGCTATGGGCAAACTGATGTCCCCAAACTGGGGAGACAGGTGGGCGGAGACAGAATAACAGCCTCATGGGCGCAGAAGCCTGTACTGGGGCCAGGAAGAGTCCGGAAACCTTCCAGCTGTAACCCGGGAGTTACTGGAGGCTCAGTGCAGAGGCCTTACAAGCTTGGTGTCTGGGTGGGGTCCACAAACTTCTGTTACTTTTACCTCCACCCACGTCTTCACTGGGAGATGACAGAAAAATCCACTACTTTCTGGCAAGAGGAGAGAAAAAGTAACCATTTTGAAATATACCCAGAGCCTACACTCAAGGGAAACTCTTTTACTGGAATCTAACCATACATTGGGTAACCAAAGCCTAACCAACCTAGGGAGAGTGGAATGCCCAACAGCAGGCTCACTGGAAAAGGAAACCTGATCAAAGGCCTTCCCCTCCCGTCACACCTCACCACGCATCAGGGAGGTTCCCACACAACAGATTACAGATCAAAGAACTGCAAGCCTCGGATTCTACTGAAGAAGTCTCTAGGAAAACCCAAAGGGTTTCCTCTCTAGGGGAGACCCAACCAAGGGCACTGGGGGAAAGGTGAGCTTCCGAAACCACAGCTACAGCAAACTGGAAACACCATCTGCATCCCAGCCCGTGAACCTAGAACCTCACATCAAAAGGTCCATCTACCTCAGTCCCTTTTAGGCAATACACCATATCTGGCTTTCAGAAAAAACTGAACAGGGCATGCTGAAAGGTAAAAAACAAACAAACAAACAAACAAACAAAAAGCATCTAAACTATTCTCAAATAAAGAAAGCTGACTGAACAATCAGTACCACCAAACCCTCTGTGCCTACTCCTCATCTAGCCTCCCTACCCCCAACCTGCTTAAAAAAAAAAAAAAAATTAATTGGCATGAAAGTCCCAGTAGAAGAAACAGAAGTAGAATAAATAAAATGAAAACAGATGAGCATAAAGTACATAAAGAAAATAACCCAACATGAAATGTGCTAAGGGAACAGGAATGTGACCCACAGGTTTAGACCTAACCGAAGTGTCTTTCAAGCATGCAGGCCACAGAGAGACATTCTCTCTCTGCACGTAAGAACTCAAAACACATCAAGGGGCATCTTTTCCAAAAGGTACTGGATGATCAAAAATAACCAACCAAGAGCAGCACCATATAAAGATCTCAGGAATGAAGAAATGATGGTAAAGTGATCACTGTCTCTATTTAAACTCACAACCAAGAGGGAAATATATCTGGCTTAGGTATAAAAGAATGTGAATGCTATATAACTTGACAATGTAAAATAATAATATAAAATGACTTTTAAAATTCAGAAGATGGGAGTTAAAGCGTGCTAATTTTGTCTTTGTTACAAGAGTCAGTTGGTGGATGTGAGAGTGATCTGGCTGGGACCTCTGTCACCCTACAATTCGCCAGAGCGGACTCAGCTGATCTGGCTGGTTAGGCGGGTGTCCCCTTCCTCTCTCACTGCTCCATGTGCGTCCCTCCCGCTGGAAGCTTCCTGTCCAGTTGCTCAGTCATAGAGGATGACTTTCCCCACTAGAGGAAGGACTGTTCTTCGGTCAAGGGTATACGAGTTGCTGCGCTCCTCTGCTAGGACCTTCAAACGCGTGCTCAAAAGTCAATTGATTGTTCATAAAAGGGAAACACAAGTGATAATTTGTAAAATGGAAACACATTTGAAAACTAGCAACTCACATTCTTATGTTTGTTTATAATCCTTCTGCTTAAAGTCACATATATTTTAGAGAACTTATAACTTCTGGCAGAGCAACATTTAATTTGAAGTTCAGCAATTTCTTCAGTTTTATTTCATTTTCTTTCACTTCTGACACCTTCAAGTAAAATTAAATTTAATGTTAGCAATTAAAGATAGGATATCTAGAATGAACCTAACGTTATAAAGGTATTGCATTCTTTCTTCTTTTTCTCATTTTAATTTTTTTCCCAACTTACATATCCATCCTTTTATCCATGCCTATCCATTTAAGTACTTAAGATAATGTTCATTAAATAGTAACATTAATTATATTTAGAGAATGATTTTAGGCGATCTGTTGCTTTCTCCCTGTATTATGTGAAATTTTTATAAATGAGCATGCATCATTTTTATAGAAACAATAAAAAGTGATTATTCTCTTTTACAGATTTAATGGAACAGTTAAATTAACACCATATGTCTTTTTCTTTTAATAACCTGGGATTTGGGGCAATCAGATTTCAAGTCTCAGTTCAGCAAGGAGCTGCTGGTACAATGTACGAAAACTAGTTTCTAGTTTTATCACTTGTGAAACCTGAAGGAGTTGAACGAAGAGGTTCAAGTTCCCTTTCAGCTCTGAAATTCTGTATCTCAAGTACCGTTGATTAAAATTGTATGTGGGACCTTAGAAGTAGCATTTCAGGTACCCAGGAGATGTTTTACCTATTCTCTTGGCTGTACTGCCTTTGAGGACTATACTGACTTCCTGCAGATCTTTGCCGCATTCTTATCTGAAGACAGGCCAAGGCAGGTAGAAGGAAAATAGGGCCCAATACAGTAATGATGCATGTTACTTCTGAAGAGGTTGTAGAACAGGAAAAGGACAGACACAAATGGGAATGCAGTATTCATGAGAAATCCCTTAAAATGGTACCTCTTCCTGCTACAGCCATTATCCCTGCCGCAGAAGTGGGAAATGATGTAAAGACATTTGAGCCCTTATGGGAAAATTGTACGTTAAAGTTAAAAATCATGACTAAGATCAAATAAATTGGGTATCTGTGGAAGACATGGTAGTCCTGGAGAACACTGGAAGAAAACTTAGGAGCCCTATGGCCTACTTTGTATAATTATGAAATGTGATTATGCAAACTAAAACACAGGAAACAAACAAATGAGGATAAAACAGCACATTTCTTTGGCCCAAGATAAACATTATGATAAGCTTGTTCTGCAATTCAGTAAATAAAACATATTCTAAAGACAAAAAGACTGAAATAAAAGCCATTAGAAAAATGAAATCAGGGACGCCTGGGTGGCGCAGTTGGTTGGACGACTGCCTCCGGCTCAGGGCGTGATCCTGGAGTCCCGGGATCGAGTCCCACATCGGGCTCCCAGCTCCATGGGGAGTCTGCTTCGCTCTCTGACCTTCTCCTCGCTGGTGCTCTCTCTCACTGTCTCTCTCTCTCTCTCTCTCAAATAAATAAATAAATAATCTTTAAAAAAAAAAAAAAAGAAAAATGAAATCAGTAATTTTGAGGCCTACCAATTTCCAGTGAAATTTGTCTTTCCCTTCTTCAGTGATTGTGGAGTCTAAAAACCCAAGTTATTATTAACTTTATTCTGAACAATGGGCCTCTAATTTTATAGATTGAACAACAGATCTACATGAAGAACAATCAACAAAGTCAGATAAGACAATTAGTAGCTGCTTATAACTAACAGGCACTTTATGGAATTATGTGTGAATCTCAGTT
Source organism: Neogale vison (assembly GCF_020171115.1). NCBI lineage: Eukaryota > Metazoa > Chordata > Mammalia > Carnivora > Mustelidae > Neogale > Neogale vison. The sequence continues at coordinate 41,450,591 of NC_058098.1, forward strand.
TAAGGAAAATGAAAGCATTGAGAATCTATTCATCCATCATGCTAGCTAGCCACGTATCTATGTATCAGCAACGCAGTCAGCATTCTCTGTTGCTTTGTAATATTTCTTAATGATCTTAATGATCTCAGAGTGAAATGTTCATCTCCAAGTTGCTTTTTCTCTTTCTGATTCCTGGTGAACTGACACAGCCCAATTATCTTCAAAGACCCATCACGCTCAAACCCTGACTTCAATGTTAACTAGATTATGATAAGATAGGTCGGCCCCTCTGCTGCCATCAAGAAGACAAATTATACATAATGGAAAAGTTTGCTTTTCCTATAAGCCTTTCTCTTTTGGCCAAGTTCACTTTTTAGGTTAGCCAGACCCTTATTAAGTCCAGGTGGTCTCAGAGGCAACAGACAGCACAGATTTTGATAAATGGCATCACTATTCCTCTGGATATAAATAAAGGCAGCCCTTATACAAAAATTTAAATGAGTGATAAAAAGTCTTGCTTCTGTTTTATGATTTTATAACAATTAAGCTGCTGAAACTAGATTATAAATCACTGAAAGAAAACTGAAAACAACTAATAAAGTGTGGAATCTTTACTAATGAAAGAAAAACATTTGACTTCTGTTACCACCTAATAAAAGTGTATTTTATTTTCATTCCTCATTTGTTAGGCATTTTTTTCCCCCTTACTCCTGTAACACTTGGCTACCTAAGTAGTACCCAATTTTTAAAGACCGGGGGGTGGGGGTGGGGGTTCTTCCATCTGGCAGTCTAATTGGTCAAATTAACTGGTCTTTTACAAATAGACATACCTTCACAATGACGGACAGCATTTGAAACATCCACCCCCTGCGGGTCTGTGGCTGTAAATTATAGCCACTCCAGCTTTTGAGAAATGCAAATAATGAAAACTCATCAAAGAGCTGCCATAATTCTCAGAGCTGACGAGGTGGGAGCATTTCTGACTACTAAAAATTAATAGCAGCTTCCAAGGCCTTATAAGAACAGCTGTCACTGAGAAATATACTCACAAACAAATAAGCAATTCTCTTCCAAGTTCTGTTAGAGGCATGAAGGAGCGACTCTTCAGAACATTCTAGGGGGATTACTGAAGGAGCGATGAATTACCTTTGGACCTTTGATATGAGAACAAGCACAACCCCAGCATTTATGAATACCTTGCTACATGCCTCGCCCCGAGCCGGGCACATTCGTGACTCTTGACTATCTGCTGAATGAGGGAGCAAGGCAGGCCTCTGTGCTGGTGGTCCGTGTGGAGCAGCCGGCAATTACAATGAGGACACGGCACTGACAGAGCTGCTGTCCTGTTACCCAAGTGCTGAAACTCAGTCATCCTGGGTACAAAACCATCACTGGGCACACAGCAAAGACTGCACTGACCTGGTCATATTCGGTATAAGGACTGTAACTTTTCCACGTAAAATCTTACTCCTCCCAAAGCCAGTCTCAATTTTATTTAGGCATGAGCCAGGAAAGACAGATTTGAGGACATTCATATGGGCTGCAATGATTTTTGAAAGTGAGAAATGTTTCAGATCTGTGAGAATTTAATATTGCATATTTAAGAATAATTATACAGTTGGACTAACTCAAATGCTTGCATTTTCCATCTTTTATTATGATGTTAGTTGCCCCTTTCGGGGACGGAAGCATGGCAGGAACCTATCATTGTCACACATTTCACAGAAGAAACCCAGTTTCTAGTTCTCCGTGGGGACTTGCTTATGTAACAGATTTTTGCAGAGAAGGCATGCTCTCTTTGGTCTCATCTGGGGCACTCTGAAAACTCCCTCTTCTTGAAGGAACACAGCCATGGAGAAGGAGACTCAAAACAAAGAAGGATTAGAAATCTGGAGACACGAACCTCACCTACGCCCCAAGTCTTGGTGCGACTTGCAACAAAACTCTGGGCATTTGAGTCCTCATGTCTAAAATGAGAAACCATGCTGTACCCATGCTGTACCATCACCTATGGTGAACTTACATTTCGTAGAGTGCAAACGGATCCAACCCCTGCTATAGAAGTCTTCTCGTCAGCTACTCTATGCTTCAGAGTTTGGGGTGGTCAAAGAAACAATCCACATGCTCTCACTCTCTAGGCTTAAACTCGCCTGTCATTAACTTTGACAAGATTATTGGTCCCTGGAAATTACCTTTTAGAACTGGTGACCTATAATAATGAAAAGTCAACTCATGCTCCCAAGGTGGATGCAAAAGAAATGACAGGCAGCACATTAACTAGTGGCCCGGAGGGCATCGTTTGGGGAATTTGGTCCTTAACTACACACTCTTAGGCCCCACATTGGATTTACCGAATCAGAATTTCCTAGTGTGGCGCCTGTGCCCACATATCCCGGAAAAGCTTCCCAGCAAATTCTGATGCTTTTTGCTCCCAGCTACCCCTACCCTTGAAAGCAGTGATTTAAATACTGTTTGTTTATCGGGTGGAGAGAATGGTATGATGCAAACCATACAGTGAAAATGCCTGGGTCTCTCATAACATACTAGGTCAGGAAACTGGCAGGCAGCATTCTATTTTTGCCTTCATAGCTGTTTGCTATTTAAAAATTCAAGGGGGCTGAGGGCTTGGTGCAGGTGAATTTATCTAAGGCTTACTGGATGCTCCCTGTGGCTATGGTGGGTAGCATTGTAATTTGGGTGGTGAGTAGATCTGCAATTTTTATATTAAATTTGGAATGCTGGTTATAAAACTGTTGAGAATGCATTTCAGTGATGGATGGTAAATAGTTGTCCAAAACAAATCCAAGGCCAACAGCCAGTTTCTTTTCTTTCCTTTTTTTTTTTTTTTTTTTTGGTGCTGCTTTAGGGAAATTACTTGGAAAATAAAGACGGTGAGAAATGGTTCTATCAGCACAAACTGAAAGTTCATATACAAATTAAATCACCTCTTGCCTAATCGTTTTTTTCCTCCTCCCATTGGTATTTACTAGGCACCTGGAGACTGCCAGACGTGAGATAGAACAGTTGCTCTAATACAGCAATCTTTCATGCTTTACTCGAAGGCTCTGAAAATGTTTTTCTCCCTTAGCTCTATAGGGAGAAGGGAGCCCACTTGGGGATGTGGCCAGTGGAGGCTGATCTCTGTTTGATGCTCGGGGACTCTAACTGAGTCCAACTCCACTCTAGTTGTGGCACTCAGTTATGAGGCAGACAGGCCCATTTCATGTTCCATGGGACTTAGGCTCTCAGCACACACAGGCATTAAGAGTTCCCTTAGCATTACTTGGACGGTACATTTTAATCCATGACATAGCCCATTTCTATGGTTCATCCTCTTGCCACCAGGCAGACCAACACACACCTGCTTCAGAATCACTCTCAGGCCACGATTACAAAAGGGCCCTTGGTGATGGGACTCCAGTGCCTCTCTGCTCCCTGTGTGAGACAGTTCTCCGGAGAGGTGAGGTGCCCACTAGGCTCCAGCACTTGGAAGGGAAGGCTTCTTGTTAAATGTATTAAATAAAGTCCTCTAAAAATCAGAGTTTGGTGTCTCTGAACCTCCTAGAATGAGCAGCTCTCAGTGACCCACTCGTCTTCCAGCCCCATGTCCTACTACTTCATTAACTACGTTCAGAGCCCACTAGCCCACTCATCCAGGAAGCAGGTGGCAGGGACACCATGTCTTCACTATTTGCTCTAACGGATGAGAGGGAACATGGTGTTCAAACAGTCTTTCTTTTCAGCTTCTTGATGAGCTGTGTTTTGATCTGATGGACCCTTAGACTAGGACATGGATCTATAGGTAAACTTCGTGGACACTAGACACTAACAGGAACTCTGCCTTTTCTGTGGCAAAGAGAGACCATGTGTTTCTGAGCATCTAACTTGACTGATGTTTAAAGGGATTAATTATACTACTGATTTTAACAGGGTAAAAAAATTTTCATACAGATAAAGAGCACTGCAGAAATGATTTGCATGATAAAATTGCAGAGACATGGTCTCTAGCAGATGCTTCATATGACTCCATAGTCACTTGCAATAACATATTTTAACTGAGGCTTTCACAAGCTTTTACAAACTGGCTGTGGCATTATCGTTGTACAGACGTGGAATCTGAAAACACAGGGTTTAATTTGATTAAGATTCCATACGAGGTCAATGAAGGGGAGCAAAGAAAGAAAGCAGAAGGAGCTATTATCTTGCACTATACATGTCAGTCTATCAAAAGGACAAATTAATTCAAGACAAAAGGGAAACCTATTTAGAATCCAGAAGAAAGTGCTAAGATCAAGGAAAATGAATAAATAAAAATAAAATAACAATTTTAAAAACCTTGAATTATGCAGCACCTCCAGTGAGGGCTCAGCCTACTCAGATAGGGACTCTGAAAATAGAATGAGCATAGCATTCCATTAGGATTTGAGATCACCTGCAGCCAATCTATTTTTCTTTAGTATTATACAGGACAAAGAACTTTCTTTTCTTTTTTACTCTTAAAATTTGTCACTGTACAAAAGCAATGGACCCAATTCTTCTTTGGTTTCTGCTTTGCTCATGCCCTCAATCTCCAGGACTGCATTTCATGGCACCCAGTGGCTCCTTGGCCCTTCAATTCACAGATTTGTTTGCGTGTAATAATCCAAAATCCCTTCTGTTTTCTTCACAGACATATGTTACAGCTAATAGTCAACCCCTCCCTGCTTTAACTGGTTCACCACCCAAGTGTACATAAAGTATCCCTGAGGGGTTTTTAGTTGATCTCCTTCTCCTTAAGGAGATAATATAGTATACAATACATAATTAAGGAAATAAAAGTAAGTAAACAGGGAAATGAGAAGACTTAGCTGAATGACAGGAAGGAATTTTTAAAACTTTGTCACTACTGGAGGCAAGGCCCTGGGGCTCTCAGTCTCCCCAGTTTCTGTGTGTTCTCTTCCTAATCTTGATTCTTTGTAAATTGGTCTTTAAAAACAGTGGAGCAATTACTAAATTGCTTCACAGGGGAAGTAGGCCTATCTGAATCAGAAGGTGTGTAGATATCTCCAAGAAGAGGAGGCACCTGGGTGGCTCAGTCGGTTAAGCATCTGACTCTTCATCTTGGCTCAGGTCATGATCTCAGGGTAGCGAGATCAAGCCCATGCTGGGCTTGTGCTGGGCATGGAGCTTACTTGAGATTCTCTTCCCCTTTCCCTCTGCCCCAACCGCCGCTACCCCCACCACCCAGCTCTCTCTCTTTCAAAAAAAAAAAAAAAAGACCATGCACGGAGAGGTAGTCACAACAGCAAGAATCTAGAAATTACCCGTATGTCCATGAAGAGGATTCTGAAAATCTGGTAAGGTGGTATGCCAACTTTGTTTACTAGGACCACTGCTCTTGGCAGAATGATCAATTTTTTGGTAAATGGATAAAGTGTTGGTAGACTGGGGAAGTGACAGCTCACTGGTGGGAAGCCATAGCTCCAGCCTTCCCTGAGTGAGATAACTCTTGTAACTCAGCATGTCCCCATAGGTACTCTTCTGGCAAGCAGGAGCTATCTGTCTTAAGCCTTTCTCAGGTCCCTCAAAATGCTAAGTATGGCCTATGGGAGTCCTGTCAGACTGAATGGTTAGCTGGACCCAAGAAGACCTTCGGAGGGCACTGTGAATGTTTACTTCCGGGGGCTAGATGAAAAGAAACTTTCACATTCTATGTACACATCTCTGAATAATTTCAATCTTTTACCATAAATATGTAACTTATGATCTGAAAGAAATCATCCCTGGAAGAAAAGAGAAAATCTCCATAAAAGGAACTGTCTCGTTAAACTTCTTTAGAGATATATCCCCCAGGAAAAACAGGCCTAAATTCCAGAAGGAAGTATGAATGAATAGGATATAATTCAGAGTTCCAAAAGATTATAATCTATAACCCAAACTAAAGTTTTTGTTTTGTTTTGTTTTGTTTTTGTTCTTATCAAACTAAAGTTTTAAGGTGAACAGAGATTCTCTCTCTTGGCAAATAATTACAAATCCCGTGTATTTTGAATTCAAGCATATTTTTTCAATATTTTCTCAGCTTGATTAAAAATATGAAACCTTGTATAACTTGGTAAATTTAGTATGTATCACCATTAAAAAAAAATCAACCATCTTGTTACCCTTGCAACTGAAAGAACAAGCATAGTTTCCTATTTGTATAGAAATAATGACCTCAATTTGGTGAAGGAGTGAGGTAAATAAAACATGGTCCCATTTTGGCTATGGAACAGTCATCTGTAAGAGAAAATTTTCAGCATCCCTCTATCTGAACCTTTTGACGTTCCTGAAGAAGCTCCGACTTTGACAAGTCAAGTGATTTCTAGGACACTGTCAGGCCAAGTAGATCATTTGGAGGTAGCTGATTACTTCAGTAAGATTAACATTATACACAGAGATGGCAATAATAGTTGCAATATTAAAAGCAGTCCTAACTGCTGAAGACCTAATAAACATTATTGATCTCAAGTCCCCATGAACACTTAGCAAGTAAGATTAGGATGCACAAAAGGAAAAGTCAGAAAATATAGCTGATACTCAACTTGACATTTAAGCTTCATCTTGAAAATGTTAAATGGGTGATGCTGTTCTCCCCTCACTGGAATAAGATTTATCTAGATCTACAATGACATGTTGCTATATTTTTACAGGCCAACTTTTCCCTCTATTTTTATTTGTATAGCATTGTTTGGTTAGAAATAGTAAATGGGGTCCAACCACCTGGCCTTCCACACTGGCTTCTGCTGACCAGTTGTGTGACAAGAAGCAGGTCTCTGGCTCCAACCATAGGAGGTCATGAGCCACAAAGCCTAACACAAGCCCCAGGGCACCATTAGCACTCAGTTACTTGTGAGGAAATTAGCCAGAGTGTGGCTATTGCAAAGCTCAGTGGCATCCCCTCAGCCTTTTTAAGTAGCGTAACTTCCCTTTCTAGAGGCAGTGTGCATTTTAGAATATGGCCACATGGTTTCAAATAGCTACTCCTATCACCCCCTCTCTTTCAAATAGGTACACAAAAAAGTTCTTAACATTTTTTGCCCTTAGAAGAAAGAAATTGTGTCACAAAGTTAGACTCAACACAGACAAGCAATTTTCAATCCTGGGTGTCATTTGGATCATGAGCCAGTCTTCCGGAAAAAGGTTTCTTTGAGAAGTCATCCATAGAAAAAATAGAAATCCCAGCTTAGTTTGAATGTTCAGAACTTCTTTAATATCACCCCGTGGTTTCCTACAGCACACGGGATTGAACTCCCAACCCTACATGATACAGTCCCTACCGACTTCCCTGCCCTCATCTCTACTACACCTGACACTTCCCAGGTCTTTTTGTTCTCAGAACATGCCAAGTGTGATCCTATTCCAGGGCCTGTGCATTTGCTGTTCCCTCTACTGAAGATAAGCTTACCCCCAGGTTTTCATGCTTGCCTCCTTTCTAACATTCAGATTTCTCCCCACGCGTCCAGCTATCACACCACATTATCATGCTATCACACTGCCTCGGCACTTAACGTTATCTAAAATTATCTTACTTATTGGTTTGGTTGTTTATTGCTCATTCTCTCTGCTTTGTGAGAGGAGGGAATGTGGCCGTCATGCTCACAGTGGTGATCAGTGTGGAGTCTTTCAATACAGACTTACGACGGACTGAATGAATGAGATCAGCTTGATTTCCCTCATTCGAAGGTCACTTAACTTTTTTCAGCAGGTGTGTAATATACTCTCTTTCTTTGAGAAGAATTTTACATATGTGATCAACTCTGTTCATTAATTTCATTTGCTAACAGGCAACCTCTTTGATTTACATGTTTACATCACTGTTAACCTCGGGTGTATTTTCTTCTATTATATTTTTAAAAACTGCTTCTGTTTGTTTTGAAGTTTTCTTTAAAAACACTGATTAGGGCCATGCATTCTTTTAAACTCATCTCTCTGGACTCAAATTTCAATTAATATGTAGTTTCATCAGAAAGCCAAACCTGAAACAACCATGTACTAAAATGCCTAACACCTTCTGCCCCATTACATTTTGCCGTTAGTCTTCCTCAAAGGCATGTAGCTCACTTAAGATGGTAATCGTCACATAGCACATGAACTCATTAAGTGCTAGTTATTATATTTTCCTTGTTGACCATCAGTCTGTCCAAAGGAGATGCGGATACATACGAGAAAACATTTTTGTTATTGTCCACCACTCCATTATTAGAATTTATGAAATTTGCCTACATAGTATGGCCCTGAACTAATGTCACTGAATGAATGGATATGAAATAAATCACGGAATGAATGATACATATATATTATACTGATATGATATATACACTTTTATATCTTCAGGGAACTTAGTAAGTTAATATGAATACCTGTACGTTATTAAAGTATTGAGATAATAACTTATAATGATGCCAGTCATGAGCTAGCAAAGCTCATTTTAAAAACAAGTTACTCTATACATTAATATGTCCATAATACTTCCAATTTTTATTATCAATATTAACTTGGGACATGAAGAGTAAATTGCAGAAACTTAATAACTTGACTTTGATGCAGCTACTTCTGGAACTGAAGCTTCCTGAGGAACACTGAACTAAAATTCCTACCCGAAGTTTCTTCAATTTTTTTTTTTTTTAAAAGATTTTATTCATTTATTTGACAGACAGACATCACAAGTAGGCAGAGAGGCTGGCAGAGAGAGAGGAGGAAGCAGGCTCCCCGCTGAGCAGAGAGCCCGATGCGGGGCTCGATCCCAGGACCCTGGGATCATGACCCGAGCCGAAGGCAGAGGCTTTAACCCACTGAGCCACCCAGGTGCCCCGCTTCTTCAATTTTTAATTGCATACTATTAATACTTAACAACCAGATTTAAGATAATTCAATTTTACCAGAACTCAAGGAACCATCTTATTTACAAAAAGGAAATTTCTTTATATTTATATGGGATAAGGAAGAGGAGAAGGCATGGAAAGGTTAAGAAAACATCAGTTATTTAATGTGAACTGAACTAGAAAAAATTGTCTGACTAAAGTATTTTTTAGGATATCATAAGAAACTATAAAAATAGTGCTGAAAAGCAATACTTAGGGAAAGCAGGCATTAGACAGTGACTAGTGACTGATCTATAGTGAGTTCAACCCAAAATTCCCAAAGAGCTGTGCTGATATAAGGGTTCCTTTAGTTGAAATAAAAGTAAATAAATATACACTTGGAAGATACACATTAATTTTAGGAATACTTTTCTCTGCTAAAAAATTTTTCTTTTTTTAAGATTTATTTATTTATTTATTTGTGAGAGAATGACTGAGTGTGAAGGGGGGGCATGGTTAGGGGCAGAGAGAGAGAGAAAGAAAGAGAGAGAGAATCCTCAAGCAAACTCCCCAATGGAGACAGATATGGGGCTTGATCATGATCTGACCCAAAACCAAGAGTCAGACATTTAACAGACTGAGCCATCTGGGTACCCCAAGTAAGATGTATTTTAAAAACCAGTCTTTGTCTAAAGAGGAAAAGAATAACAATGTATCAACAGACTCTCCATATCTGATCAGATGTATGAAATGCCTCCTTGCTTCTAGATAATTCCATTCTAACAATCTATCTCCCATCCATGTCTGGTGGAAAACTAACTTTTAAGACTTAACTTCTCATTAATTAGAAGTCTAAGCATTAATACAGTCTTTTTTAAGAGAAGAAAAGGCAAATCTCTATTGAGGGATTTATTACTATTTCATTTTACTAGGTCTTACAGTTCAAAAGTTATACATTGATTAAAATATTTATTTAAAATGCACTGTAAAGTTTATGAAAAGGATAGAATTCATTTACCATCACCTTACTATCACTTTCAAAATCTTATGTTTAGGAAATGTTTCAATTGCGTAGAATGGAACTAGAAAGAAGAACAGAAGTTAAAAAGCTACCTTTGACAGATGAGTAATTGCAATAAAACTTGGTGACACTTACAAGCTGATACTTAAGGTGGGGGGGAGCATTGATAATGCAATCAGCTCATTTGCTTTATAAAATAAATGTTCTTAATTGGAGATAATTATTTTATAACTTACCTCTGCATACTTTAACTTCAATGTTTTATGCATTTCTCGAAAACGACTGTAGCGTCTGAATACGGTCCATGTCTCATCTAGGACAGTAATCTATTAACCAGGAAAATCAAAATAAATCAGCATTAATTAAAGGGAAAAAATGACTAGCGTTTTTAAAAAAAATAATTTTAAAATTAACAAAAAGTGATTAGCATGTAAAATTTCTCCAGAACCGAAAACATTAATCTAGCTGCATAAATAAGACTTAAAAATAAAAGCGTACTCTACTTAAGGATGCATTTCTGGTTCTCAAATCTGCTTATAAGCAGTATGTGCTCATGTAAAATGAGAGACAAACAGTTACCTCTTAATTGTTTATAAAAAGGGTCTCTTAACCCTCCACCTGGGTTGAGGAAAGTAAATCCCAAAGGGTGACTTTTCTGTTACGGCACCATGCCCATGTAAAGTGTCAGTGTAGGTTACCACATGCCACCATTGTGGACAGGAAGGAAAAAAATGAGAGAAGAAAAGGCTGAGAAAAAAAGGAGGAAGTGGAGATGGAAGGAGAAAAAAGGGCAAAGAAAAATGAGAAAACAAAATTTCTGTATCTCAATTATTAGCATAAAAACATGCAATATATTTTTGCTTTATTTTTGAGGAGGAATTCTCAATCCAGCCTTTAACTGGTAGTTCAATTTACTGTTCCTGTTGAATGTGCTGACTGGTACACATGTAAAGGCCCTGTGGCACATCAGTTCACATATCAAGGTCACAAGACAATGGGAGGCTGGGTGACCCCACCAGCCTTGACAATGACAGGCTAATGAGTCTCAAATTCCCACTACATTTCCCAACTTTCTTCTAAGCTCTAGACCCATGTACTCAACTTAGAGGTGTCATTCTTTACATGTCACACCACAAGAACTCTAAAGTCATCTTGTCTATAACCAAACTTCAAGTGCTCGCTATTAGTCTCAACTTCAGCTCTTGTCTGGTCCATTTCACTACACCATCCAGCAAGCTCCACCAGACAGACATTGAAGCCACGCCTGATCCCCTCCTCCCCCCACAACATGACCAGCAGTCCAACAGGTACTAGGTCTTGCTCTTTCTGCTTTGTAAACATTTCTTGGAGCTCTAGACTTCCATCCTCCACCACCATCATCACCATGTCACTCTGGGCCATCCAGTCCCAGAATGGCCTTTACCAGGGACTCACCCAGTTGTCTGTGTCCACATGTGTCCCCTCCAATCCCTCCTCTGCACAACTGATGGGGCAGCTTTTTAAAATTTAAATCTGATCATTCCACACACACCTCCCCCGCAAAGACCACCTGGTAGTTTCATGCTGCTCATAGAAAAAGTTCTACATTTTTTTATCTTAAAGACCCAAATTCTAATTTTTTAACCCACTGCCTGCAGCAGCCTCACTTCTAACATGTCTCCCCTTAGGGGTGTTCACTCTTGCCACAATCGCTGAAGGCACATACTACTTCCCAGCCAGGGCATTTGCATGGGCCTTCTTCCCGTATGGGAAATTGTATCCTGCATAGGACAACAATGCCCTTCTCAAGCATTGTCATTCAGCCTGACTCTCCCACATGGGATCAGTAGGAGAGGAGAAGTAGTAGTATGGGGAATTCCCATGTGGGCAGTTTCAGGAGGAGTAAGTCTTGAGTCTCAGTCAGTCTTTTTTTTTTTTTTTTTTTAAATTTATTTATTTGACACAGAGAGAGAGATCACAAGTAGCAGAAAGGCAGGCAGAGATTGGGGAAAGCAGGCTCCCCACTGAGCAGGGAGCCTGATGTGGGGCTTGATCCCAGGACCCTGAGCCACCCAGGTGCCCCATCAAACAGTCTTGGATTCACTCATTTCCCATGATTTTCGGTTATATAAGGATGTACTTTTTTTTCTTTTCTTTTCTTTTTTTTTTTAAAGAATTTTCAACATTCTGGTTCTGTACTTTTTTTTTTTTTTTTAAGATTTTATTTATTTATTTGTCAGACTGAGATCACAAGTAGGCAGAGAGGCAGACAGAGAGAGAGGGGGAAGCAGGCTCCCCACTGAGCAGAGAGCCGGATGTGGGGCTGGATCCTAGGACCCTGAGATCATGACCTGAGCCGAAGGCAGAGGCTTAACCCACTGAGCCACCCAGGTGCCCCAATGTATTCATTATTTACAATGAATTTTTTAATTGTGGCAGGTTTCTTCTGATGAGTTCCCTCAAAAAGGATAGTTCTGTAAGGAAAAAAAGGTAAGTGTATTTACCAAAAAAATCATTAGATAAAAATAGTACAGTAGCTCAGCAGCTGTAATTTTTGAAAGCTGGTATGCAAGTCACTCAGGCTTGGAAAACACTGTACCCTGCAGCTAAGCTGGGTGGAGGGGCCTTCTCTTGGTTTTCCTCTCTGCCACAGACCCCACAAAGGATGGTGACAGAGGCCACCACAATCATCATGGGTGTGAGGACTTCCTTAGGGTGAGAGCACAGCAATACTCTGCTTTGGATGGACACAAACCAGGTATCAAAGGGAAAACAGGAAGGGCTAGGATGCTGTCTACTTGCCAAGAGAGTCCAGAAAGTTCATGGTGCCACACTTGTGACCCGGGAGCAGTAAGAGGCTGGATGCTCACAGGTAAGACCTTGCTGTGTTATGAAAGTCACCAAAGACGCCTAGGACTCCCTCATCCGTCCTGTGCTTCCTGGTGCTTTTTGGTTACTTCCACTGTACCTCTTTAGCTCCTCGTCAATTGTGAGCAAAATACCCCAGATCCTGAGCCTCTTACAGGAACAACCCTGTCCTCTTCACTCTAAATGAAGGCTGGCTCTTCCCTGAGGATCCACTTCCCTAGCAGCCCTCTCAAGTAGGGACTATTTTCTCCCCACACTCTTCCTCCCATTGCGCTGGGATGTAGGCAGACATTGTCCTTCTACCCAACTTCCAAACCACTGCTCCTCTCTCCATTCTGAAATCCCTCCTCTGTGAAGCTCATCCTTCAGACCCTAAATTCCGTCCATCTTTCTTGCAGCTTTCAACTCAACTTAGTCACTTCTCTAAATGCTTGAAGGTGTTAGGTTCTGCTCACTGTCATCTGCTCCAACACTTTGGAACTCCTGCTGTGAATCTTGGGTCATTCCAGTAACACCCAGATGATCCCTCCAATACCCTGACCTGCTCCTCAACCTTTGCCCTGCTTCTTCACTCACCTCAACTTGGAAACCATGGGCAGCCATGGCAACCGTTCCCTTTCATTCAACCACAAATCTCTTCGTCCTGCTCTTGAAATTCCCTGGACCGATAACTAAACCATAACCTTGGTGAAATCCAACCGTCTGCTTACTCCAGGCCTGCACCTGCCTAGCAGAATGTGAAAGAAAAACACACCATGACGTGGACTGACTGGTCTCTTTGAAAGTCACAATCCCCACTTTCAGGTCAGCCCGGATGCCTCCCACCTGTCATATCCCATTTTTCCAGTCCTATCCATGCTTTTCTTAGATATCACTTTTGTAAATAGTTTACCTCATCTTTCCCCCTGAAGCTTTCATCACATTCTCCCTGTCCTCAGCTGATAACCTGAATTCCTATTTTACTGAGAAAATGAAAGAAATCAGAAGAACACTTCCCCAGGTACCCTTAAGCAAGTCTCCTATGCCACCCTCTACCCTGTACCTCATGTTTCTCCCCGTTACCAGACATGACATGTGGATCAGATCTCCTGTTAAGGTCAAGCCCTCTTCCTAAACACTGCATTCCATCCCCTCTTGCCTTCTGAAAGATACCGCAAGTCATAATTTTCTCTTCTTTCCTGCACCAACACATTCTCATTCTGTATCATTCTGTACTAGATTATTCCCATCATTATCGAAACAAGTTATTATTTCTCTCATATTAAACTCCCATCTTGGCCTCCCTTTTCTTTCTAATTACAACTCCATTTCTAACCCTCCCATCACAACAAAACTGCTTGAGTTCATTCTTGATATTTCAATTTCTTTCTTCCCATTATCCCTTGAATCTACTCCAATCTACCCAGCATTCCACTCAAACTACTCTTACCAACATCATCAACAACCCCCACATTGCTAATCCACTCGGTAATTCTTGGTCTTAACCTTACTTGATCTATCAGCAGGATGTGAGGACCTGACAGCCCCTCCTTATAACACCTTCTTCATTTGGCTTCCAGGTTGCTGCCCTCTCTTACCTTAGTTTTCTTTGCTGAAATTTCTCTTCGTCTTCCTGACCTCTAAACAGCAAAGCGTCCCAGAGCTTAGTCCTTGATCATGTTTTATTTTCTACCTGCACTCACTCCTTTAATGATCTCATCCCATCTCAAAGCTTACATTTATACGCTAATGATTCCCTCCATGCTCATTATCTGTCTCCCAAAACTCAGACTCGTGTATCCTACTCCCTACTTGGATGTCTGATTGTATCTCAGACTTAATGTGGCTAAACTCATCAAACTTTTTCTCCCAAACTCCCTCCCCTCCCTGCTTCCCCATCTCAGTAAATGACAATGCCACTCCCCCACCTGTTCAATCTGGCACCATCCTTGATGGTCCTCTTTCTCTCACAGCTCATGTCTAATCAGACTGTAAATCCTTTCCACCTAACTCCAAAATGTAATGAGACTCTGACCAGTTCTCACCATCACCACTGTTCACATCTTGGTCTAAGCCACCATCCTCTCTCGTACGGGTTATCTTTCACAGCCTCCTACTTAGTCTCCTTGCTTCTACTTTTGTAGTCTCCCCACCACCCTGCCCTGCCCCAACTTTCCCTCCACTCATTTCTCACACAGTAGCTAAAGTCATCTTGTCAAAAATGAAGTTAGATGGGGTCATTTCTTTGCTCAAAGACATCCTTCCAAGCTCTTCCGTCTCACTCAGGACACAAATTCAAGTTCTTCAACTGAACTGCACGGATCGCTATGATTGGTCTCCTCCTAGGCATCATTTCCATCTATGATTGGTCTCCTCCTAGGTATCATTTCCATCGGCTCGTTCCCTTGCTCATTCCGGTTTCCTCGCTTATCTGGAACACTTCAAATGGGCTACACAGTTAAGTATGGCTTCAGGGACTTTTCATGAGATTTTTTTTCCTCTTTCTGGAATACTCTTTTCACATGATTAGCTCCCTCACTTCCTTTAGGTCTAGGCTCAAAATCACCTTTTCGCTGATGCTTTCTCCGGATATACTATCTAAAATGGCATCCCTTTCCCATCTTTATACTACTTGCTCCTCTACTTCAATTTACTATTCTACTAGGTACTTACTCCTACCTCATACCTTTTGTCACACCTTTACTAGGCACTACCTCCTACCTTTTGTCTGCTTTCTCCACCATAATGTCAGTTCCAGGAGAGGTGGGATTTTTAGCTGGTGTTCACTGCACCTTTAAAGGGTACTGGGCATGACACAGGCATCCTAAATGAAGACCTAGAAGAGAGGGCCAGCCCCAAGATGGATTTATCTTACAATTGCTCAGGCTCTCAACGGCAATGAGCCAGAAATACCTTTTCTCATCTCTCTGGGTAGAAGAGATGGCCTCAAGTAAGATCAGGATAAGGATATAAAGGTAAAGTGGACACTTAGCTTGTAGGTCTTCGGACTGCCGTCTTTCCCACTTTGCTATTTTCTCAGCTCGTTCACGTCAGACTACTACTTACAATCTCTAACTAATGAAACGGCTAGTCCAAGTCTACTTCATAATTTGGGGTTTCATTCCTCTTTCCATGGTGGCCCGAGAATACTGCCTTTATAGGGGATACCAATTTCTCTAACAGCATGCATATACCAAATACTGGGGAGGTCATGACTTGGCTAAGTGATTTCCTGGGCAGAAGAATCAAGGGCATTGGGCACAAGCCACCAAGTCAGCAAGGAGATGAAAGAGTCCCTAAGGGAGCCCCCAGAAAAGCATCCAATGCACTACCTTCTGTTTTCTTGGTGTCAGCCCCCAGTGCTTTCGAAAGGATGTGGGATGCTAACAGGGTGGGGTGCAGAGCTGACAGAAAGACAGCCCGAAGTCCTATGTGACTAGACAGCTCTCTCCTGGAACCACAGTTCCTCCCTAGGCAGCTTTCCCACACTTCCCTCCCTGGAAAAATCATTCCGTCCTCCATGGTTCCTTAGCATGTAGCTGGCAGTTGAACCAGAGCGCTTAGCACAGGATATCAGTTACATAATTAAAGTTGTATTAATTAACTTATAGAACGGATATTAATTATATAAATGCCTTGCTCCCCTACAAACTTTTAAGCCTTCTGAGGGAATGAGCCTTTGGCAGTAATTGGGGTGGAGGTGGGAGAACCGTTCACTGTCGAAATAAACCTTTATTGAGCGGCTACTACGTGTTAGGCATCACATTAGATGCAGGTAGTTTGCTGAAAGATGTACTTAAGATTATCTTTCTTTCCCAATCAGGTAAGAGCTCCAGGCTTGACCCAGATCTGTCAAAATGGCAAATAGGGCCTGCTGCCATCCTGGCTCCACATACCATGTTCTAGCAGTTTCTTTGAAGTTCAGCTGAGCCAGATTATTTGACTTGGTCACACAGTATGATGATAGGTTTTTTTGTTTTGTTTTTTGTTTTTTGTTTTTTTTTTAAACTGCACTGAGAATATGGTGCCTTGTCAGTATATCTATAACACAAGTTGACAGTGACACATAGAGAGATTTCTAAATCCTTCACCCCTGAGATCTTTACCTGACCCTGGGTTAAGTATAGGGATTGTAATGGCCCAAGCTTCCTACTTTCTATTTAAAACATTTAAATCTCTCCTTGTCTGCCAACATGCAAACAGGATGAGGACAAGGATGACAAAGCATAAAGGCCGGTCATGATCACTGCAGAAATGGGGGGTGAGGGAGGGGAGCATGGGGCAAGGCAACCACACGTGTCATTCTCCACAGGAAAACGTCGAGTCAAAGTTAAGTCCCTTCTCTATAATGGAGACAGCATCACCCATGGAGGTGGGAAAAGGTGTATGTGAAGTTTGGAAAACCTACACAGAGGGGGGTAAATATATACTGAAGTCCTATTTTTGCCCCAAATTAAAACTGGGCATGGGATGAGGTGTTGATGCAGACAGAAAGGATAGAAGTTCACTGCACCAAATAAATCAGGTGAAAATATTCGATTCTGTTCTTCTATGTTGAGAAAGCAGGGCATCATTACTCCATATCTTTGAGGAGCAGATTCATTACGTCTCTGTCACTGGATGGCTCTGCTGATACAAATCCATCTTTCCTGGGCCATAAAATGATCAAGTGCAACTTAACCACCATAAACATGTCCATGAGATGAACTGCATTTACTTATAACCAATTCTCTATTGAGTGCTTTCCACAAATTTATGTTATATACATATTTTGCTGGTTTGAGAATTGTCGATTTTAAGATCTGTCATCAGTATATATTCCCTTGTGTATATCTATCTGTGTTAGGGATGAGAATCTACAATTTCTCACCCAAAGAAAAATACTCTAACTGGCCTCCTTGTAAATAGTTACTTGTAGAGTTCTCTCAAACAACATTTATTTGCTAACAACATTTCAAGGAGCAGCCTAAAGTATATAAAAATAAAATGCTTTCTATTTAGTAAGTCAGATGCCAAACTAATAGACACTACAAGTTTTTACACTAAAACTTTATACTAGAGTTTTATCAGATTTGTGCAAAATACAGTCTTCTGCAGCCACAGAACTGTGAACATGTCTGTGAGAACAGGAAATATATTAGAAATACTGGAATCTGTATGGTAGCAAGTATTAGAACAGACTTAGTTAAAAGCTCAGAGAACTGTGACACATGGAACTAAACTGGAAAGAGACCAACACCTCACTGACCACAGCCTGCCATCATCCTCCACGTCCTTGCTTTGGGACCTCGAAGATGGCCAGTTCTTCAAAGTTCTTCAAAGTGCTTCTGATGGGCACGCTCATCCTGCATTTGTGGAGTCCACTGCCCGTCTTCACTGGAACTGCCCAAAACCTCTTCTGGTCTCTTAACTCCTCTCTTAACTCATCTCTTCCCTTCTGCTCCCTCCACCTCCTCCAGTTCCAGGCTGGACTCCAGGTCAGTTTTCCCACCACTGGAGGACCAAGTCCTCATTTCCCTAGCTCCCTAGACCTTCTAGGAAACATTAGAATAATTCCCCCAAATCAGGCAGTCTCTGGTATCAGCTTTCTCTGCGCTGTGCTTGTCCTCCATGATAGCAGAATGTATGCAATTTACGCTACTTTGACTCAACAAGGTTACTCCTATTTGGAAAGCCCTCCAAATTACATTCTCCGCAATGAGTATTTCAAAACATTCTAGATTTTCAAGCCTCAAGGACAATGATTATGTTTTAAAGAGGTGAGCAGGGTTACTCAAGACAAACTCCCCGAGCACCTTTCAGCAGGTCTCAAAATTATGCTGTTGCCACATTCATTCCCATCTTCCCCATCCCCCCCCCACCTCTTCGTCTTCACTTTTATCTTCACTTCATTGTTCCCACTCACCTCTACTTAAAGGAGAGTCACTCCCCAAGGTTGGCCTCCAACTGCACTGCTTCCTCTTACCCCCAGATCACTTGTCTCTGTCTGCCCTCAGGCCTTTGTCACTGAAATCCACCCCTCCTCTTCAGGTAAACAAAGACAGTTATCTTCCTGACCGCTCCTTTTCCACTGCCCTTTTGCTCTGCATTGTTCTAGTTTTTGCACGCCTCCACCCCACCCCCCCCAGCCCCCCAACCCCGGCCCCAAGGTGGACCAGAGAGTACATGAACTATTTATTCATGTTTCCTGTTCTGCATATCTTGATACTTGCAGCATGGTCTTTAAAAAAAATAACACCACTATGTTACATGTACCAAATGAGTATTTGTTAATTAATAAATGAATCCATAATGGAGACAGTAGAGCCCAGAGTCTCTTTTCAATAAATGCTCTTCTGCAGCACTTCCTAGTTCCCTTTCTATGCTGAAATGTGGGGAGTGGAAAGACCTGCGTTTTAGTCCTTTTCTGGCTTACCTGTAACTGTTTTAAGTTTTTAGAAAGTAAGCATTACAGGAGATAACGGGAAAGGGTAAAGAATTATAAAACAAAGAAAGAGAAATGTTATTTATCTAATTCCTTTGGAGACAGAAGTCTGCTGATGTAAAGAAATACCATGATGACAGGTTTGGGGTAAGAAAGGTAAGGGGAATAGACATTAAGAAGTAAACCATATCAAGAAACAAAAGGCAGTCTCTAAGTTGCTCTAAGGGGGTGGGTCCTAGTAACATAAGAGTGTTTGTTTCTGAATGTCAAGGTCCTTTGAGTACTTAAACTTGGGAAAGATGCTTAAAAGCAGGCTGAAGCTGAATCTTTCCACTTAGCAAGGGGGCAGCCCTGGAGTTCTCAAAGGCTATCTAGGCAGCAGAGAGAGGGACGGCTGGTGATTTTGGGAGAACATAATTAGCTTACAGAGTATATTCAATTATTTGCTCTGAGATGTGCAATAGCACCTCCTTCCTTGGTTTCCCTAGGGAAGTTCCAGGCGAGTTTATATACCTTTCTTTCTGAGAAACCGAAAGGAGTGTTGAGCTCTCTAGCCAAGTGGACACAAAGGAAAAGACACTGTGTCAGCAACCACCTAGGAGGCAAAGGAACAGATGCCAGGTGAAACACGCCCGCAGACTGTGTCCTGAGATCCGGAAGAGAGCAGGCATCCTCCTCTGCTGCAGCGGCCGAGGAATCAGCAGCCTACCAACTATGGGAATTCTACCTCTCAGGCTCCTGAGTCAAGAAGTCAGGCCCTAGCAGCAGGAGCACGGTCTTAAAGCCAGTGCACTGGGTAAGAAGAGAGGAATCTATAATCCAATCCTAGATCTGCCGACTATTGGTGACATGGACATGGACGGGAGAGACGTATGGAGCTTGGAGCATCAAGACTTCTGAAAATAGGAGACCCACACAGATATAAGACTATTCAGCCCTATTAACCAGGAAACTCCCCAGACATCCTTCTATGTAGATGTAGCACCAACAAGTACAGGAAGTGCCTCAGAGCCCTTGGTTTCCAGACCAGTCTGAATATGGATGGCTTGCCGTGAAGAAAGGAGCCTAGCAGCTGGTTGCTGAGTTACCCCGTATCTACATAACCATGAAGCGGTGCAAAAATCAAACAGCGCTTTCTAGCTGACCAAAGTCTCAGCCTTTTGCAATAACTAGAAATTACGACTTCTTTATGCTTCAATTTCAGCACCTTCAAAATTGGGATAATACCAATTATTTTAGTGTACTTACTCTGTCTAGTAGTTTGAAGGTAAATCTGAAAGAATGTAAGAAGACTCTAAGATTCTGGTAAGACGGATGCCTTTCAAATCCAAGATCATTACTAATAAGTACTTTTCCCTTCCCCTAACACCTCTGTAAAACCAGTGAGGAATAGGGAAAATTACCCTACTTTAAAATTGTGGGAAATTGCGAGAATGACAGCCTAACCAATTTTCCTTCAAATTACCAAGATATTCAGAGGCAAAGTCCAGAATGCAAACTCTCTACCAGGCATCACTGAAGAATGGAATAATGAAAAACTATAGATTAAGACAGACTTGGATCCAAACTTTAGCCCAGTCACTAATCAGCTGTGCGACTTTGGCTCTATCACACAACCCTTCCAGGCCTCAGCTTCTTCATCTGTGAAATGGGCTCACAATACTAACCTACAGATGAACGAGAAGCATATGAAACAACCATCAGGGTGTCTGGGTACCCAGTAAATGGTAACTCCTTGCACTGTGATCATGTTCCTAAGGAAAGGCCTTTTCTTATGCACGACGGAAAGGCAAGGGGTATCCTTGGGCAGCAACTGGAAAGAGGGGAGTCCAAAAAACCCAATTTTATTTCAGGAAGAGATGTAAAACCCCCCAAATTCTGAAGTTATGGAAGACAAAATATTAACATATTCTTATAAGGAAAAAACATATTTGAAATGAAAATTCAAGGCATGGCCACAACACAGTGATTGCTTTCCTTTGGTGCTTGGAAGTCAATCTCATTTCTTCTGTGCCGTTTCTCACATATGCAGCCTTTACTTTGTGAAGACAAACACAACTGCTCAAATGAAAGTGATATAAAAGATTAGTTGCTTTGTGCAAAAAAGGGAAAATGTTTTTTCTTAATTTTTTTCAGTGAGAGACAAAGTTTTCAGAGACATGAAGGGCTGCTTAAAAAAAAACAGGGTAAAATATGATTCTTCGAGTCCCAATGTTATTTCTTTCACTTGTTATTTATGTTTGAAAATAATACACAAACTAAATATTGGGATCTAGATGGACCATGGCTTATGCAACACTCCATTTGTCTCAGCTGTGCTAATACACATGCAGGGAGATCATCTATCAAGTTACTAATAAGCAGAGACTCAGATGCCAACACACAAATCCTTCTGAACATTTATATTCTATCAAGTCGGGAGTATTTCTAAAAGATGTATGTGTGCGTAGTTTATCTAATAGACTGGAATGGCTCTTATTTCTGTTCTGCCAAATAAAGAGAAATTTCTCTGACTATAAATGTGATTGCTTCAACTCTCAAACTGCAAATTTTCTGGGCATTTCCTTTTCACGCTCCCTAGCAGGTCTATCCACCATCAAATTCTCCAGGTTTATCAAAGCCTCAGTAAGACCCCCAATTTACAAAGTGCCTGCAACTTGGCCAGAAATCAAGATAAAAAATCAAAACACATACAAAAAGAACAGCAGATATTGGGCAAGGATGTGGAAATGGTCACCATGTTTAGACCAACACTAAAATACGGCTTTGACTTCAAAGAAGTACAGAATGTAGTGAAATTGCAAAAGGCACATTAAAATGAATAAGCAAGGGCACCAGCATGGCTCAGAGTTCTCAGATCTGATGGGTATTTGGTACCTGGTTCACCCTCCTAGCTGTGTGGCCTTGAGCAAGTCATTCCTAATTTCCCAATTTGTTAAGTGCAAATAATACCCCCCCCCCATTTTGGTACAGTTTGCACATTTGTGGAAATGTCTGGCAAAGAGGCTGGGCCGAAGAGGGTGCTGGGTGGATGACGGTGTCCTCCCTTGAGGAGAGGTTGCAAACTCAACTGGCCTACAGGGTTCAGTGAGGAACACAATGCCAAAAGGCTCCAAGAGTGCGGGGCTGCGGACCAGAGGCAGTAGAGCGGGAGTCTCCGAGTTCCGTGAGCACTCTCAATTCCGCTACAGAGGATGGGTGAAGTCATCAGAAGGGCTAAGTACTGCCAGCAAGTAAGCTGCAGTTTAGGGGATATAGGTAAACCTCAGACAGAACAGAGCCTGTACTCAAGCAGCTTGCGAGATACAAGTGAATTCCTAAGACACGCTAAATAAGGGCCTAAAACCTTTTGGGCGTATCAGAGAAAGACAGAATAGAGAAATATGAGGGAACAGATTAGAACGTTAGCTAGAGAAAGAAAGTGTTAGGTCATGATCATGCCTGCTCAGGACCAACAGCTAACTCAGCCCCGCATGAACACCACTGGTGACCATGAGCTGATCCCATGCTGAATCCACATGTGCTCTACCTAAGAAGTGCAGGTGATAACCTGGGCCGTACAGCAAACCACCGGCCAGGCATGCTGCCATGTGGCGAGTGTGCACTGCTCTGGGTGCCCTGTGTTTACGGAGACAACTTGCAACTAGACAACTAGTCCTGGCAAGCAGAGCAGGAAAGGTTGCAGTGGCAAAGAGAGACAGAGCAGGAGAATGTGGGGTGACCCTGAGCTCAGAGAGTGCAGGACGCTCCCCTGCCGGCCCTACCCTCCACGTGTCTACCTGACCCGCCTCCTCCTGCATCTGTGTTTGTTTAAACTGACTTAATAAACTGGGTGATCAGAGACTTCTTTCAGTGTGTGAGCCTTTATGTGTAGTGGGGACTGGGCGTGGACCATTCCGTCAGGCGATCTCCTCTGCCCAGGAGCCCTGAAGGCTGTGGCACAGGAACCATCCCAAGAGGAGCCACCGTTTGGCCCCAAGCAGGGCTGCCCTTTGGGACACCAGTCCAGGGTTGTTACATTTTCTGGTATTTAACATAAACTTGGGGAATTTGGATCTCCCTGTCAGATCTCCCAAGTTTGAAATGGTGACAATGCAGTGAACGTTTTGAAATTTCGTTCGGGCAAAATAAAGCTCATCCTCCCTTGCCCCTCCTGGTTTGCTCCAGCTGCCTTCATCCTGCTGCACAACTCTGTTGGGCCCTGGCGCCAAGGGCCCTGGCAGGTGGCCCTTTGCCCGCTGCCTCCTTCAGAGGCTCCTGCCTACGGAGGGCCCGGTGGACCCAAGGGCTCTCGCATTAAGCATCTCCCCAACTCCAGGGCAGCACCGACTGAGCCCAGACGGGGGACCAAAGTACCTAAGCTCACGTGACAGCACAGAGAACGGACAGCTGGGCAGGGCGCTCAGACGATACTGGCAGGAGCCTACAGGCTTGTGCCCAATGGCTTCCTCAAGATGACTCTGCCCTGCCCTCAGGCCTCCTTGGTCCCTCTGCCTCTCCTCTCCTCCTCAGGCCACCGACCATGAGTCAGAACAAAATGAGGTACATCTGGGGGCAAGAGGAGGTGACTGTCCCTGTGGTACCTTCGACCAAAATCAGATGACTAAAATGAGGAATAGTTTGGTCTTGGACATTGTGTGTTCGAGGTAAAGTATGTAGTCCTGTGCTCCTTTGCTCTAAAGTGGACCAAAGTGATTCTGCACAAAAGGGCCTATCTCCTGCACCACTTGAAGAAAGGCAGGGCCCTGTCCTTTCCTGAACAGCCTGGGGATGGGAGGGTATGACTAGGGCACCAGAGGGCTCCTTATAGAAGACTCCAGAACACGTGCTTCCTGAGCAAGGGGCTGGGATGCCCAGAATAGCGTCCAGGGGGTGGGCTGAGGGCTACTCCTCTGTGCAGAACGGAACAGAACTGAACTCCTCCATGGGTGCTGGAGACCATCAGAGCCAGGATGTGTCCTGGCATGTGGGAGGGTGGAATGGAAAAGGCGGGCGGAGGCAGCAGGCACTGGCTCTCTTGCACGCAGACACAGTCCAGGAGCCTGATTTGCCAGTCCCCACCCTGGACGACCAGAGAGAGGACCTAGTGGTGGACTTGTTGGGTCATATTGTTGAGTGACCTCTTCTGCGTGACCATTACCAGTTTCGGCCTGTGGGAGGGCTGATGACTCAGTGATGAGGGCCCAAGGGCTTACATCTCCAGAGAAGACCTGCTATGAACACGACAGTGACTGCAAGAAACCATGTGACCGTGGGCTGTGACACCTGTTCTGAAGGGAGGAAACAGGGTAACAGGATAGGGAATGGGTGGGAGGGGAGGGATCCTACTGCAGAAGTCCCCACTCTGGGAAGCAGACAGGAAGGCAATCTCCTGGTAAGATCACCTACAGTTTTTACAGGAATAAAAACTATCAGGAAACAAAATATTAAAACAAACAAACAGTGTTGGCTTATGTTTTTTACACTATAATATTAATACATAAGATAAATGGCAGAGAGTTTAAAACAATGCTAGAAACACCAGCTTATTTCTTGAACGTAAGAGTATGCCAGCCTCTGTTGAATTTAACCACAAGATTTCCGTTTTGTATCCTGATGAAATATAACTTAAAAATTAAATTCTCAAAAAAAAAATAAATTAAATTCTCTCCACTCTGGTCTTGACTCACTGAAAATGGCAACTGTAACACAATTGTAACTAATTTCCTGTATCAATCGTGGACAAGCATTTGATGCCGGGGTGTTAAGACGGCTGCAGTAGTCCGGTCGGCGGGATAACCTGTGCCGGCCATGGTTCAGGGCCAGCACACTCCTGACAGGCACCTTCTGCTGGCCAGCAGGTGACATTCAACCATACTCAGCTTCTCAGACAGCAGCCAGACTGGCACCACCCCCCACTTCTCCATCCATCTCTGACAGAAGTCAGAAAGACATATATCTCTTGGCGAGAATGTGGATGGTCCCAGAGGGTTTGTATTCCTGTGACCTGCTGGGAGGGATCACTGAAAGGGCCACGGGAATGGATGCCCTCACCCTGGGATGCCCAAGCACGTGACCTTCAAGGATCAGTAAAATAAGGAGGTGGGGGATGGAAGGAGTGCATCACAGAGATGACAACCTTCTGTGGCGTCAAATAAGGACATTAAGACAAACACCATTCCACAAACCGTAATATATCCATAGGAGGGATGCTATGTAGCAATAAAAAGAAACAAATTTCTGTTATAGTCAAATACAGAGATGAATCTCCAGCACATCAGACTACACAGAAGCATCCAGACACAAAGGAGTAAATGCTGCCCGGTCCCATTTACATGGTGTGCTAGAAGAGGCACAAGTCATCTGTGGTTACAGAAAGCAGCTCAGAGCTCACCCAGAGGCTGGGCAGGGGCGCTAAATATAAAGGGGCCCAAGAATCTTTCTGGAATGATGAAAAGTCTGAAGTCCTGATAGGGGTACTGGCTACATGGGGGTAGGTATGCCAAAACTCATCAAAGTACACTTAAAATGTGTGCACTTCACTGTATGTAAATTACGCCTTAACAAAGTTGACTGAAAAAATTAAATGTGACCAAAAAACAAAACACTATATATCTATTTTCATAGCTACTCCATAAAATAAAGCTGTTTTTAGTCCCTCAATAAAGAAGATACAAAAAGACAGTCTTTTTAAATTAAATATTAAATTCTGGTTTAATGAAAAACACAGTTTTTCTCATTTTAAAGCCCAGTAATGGGAACCTCCATGGGACAGATCAGGGATCAGAAGATGAGCATTTGAGAACCACTGCTGTCTCCCTTCCTCCCCCAAAATCCCACTCCCTGTACCTGACCTCAAATAGTACCTTAACCATGACTACAACTATTCATCCAGCCACGAACAATCCAACGAGAGCTATCCCACTAGGGATTACAAGAAGGCATGACTTGAATAACTAATAAATTCTATCTCAGCAAAGGCAGGCAGAGGGAACAGGAAGGGTGAGGGAGAAGTGGAGAGACTCTGGGCAGCTACACGACTGAGTGCCCCTTCCCAGTCCCCTCTCTGGGGCCTGCAAATTCAGCTCATAGAGACTTGCACCCAGGGGGTCCTGTGTGTTCATTGGTCAGCTTGGCCCTTTAAGTGAACTGGCAGCAACCACCAGCAAGTTATACAGTCAACGGGGGTCTAATACCAGATGTCAAGACCCTTCCCTGCTGATCACAGAGTGTTGCCAGGTGCATTCAGGACCCCAGGAGACCTTTAAGACCATCAAGGGGAAAGGGTAGAAAAAAGAAATTGATTTTTGTTTAAAAAAAGAAGCAGCAAAGATTTTTCTGAAGTTTGAAGTGTAATAGTATAAAATATCTATATACATTAACATCAGACTTTCCTTCAAAGAAGGTCTAAAACTAAATAAACTTAAAAAAAAAATACTTTTTACCTTAACCACCTTACATCCACTGGTTCACCAAGAAAAGACTTGAATAGTAGCCAAACTGTTACCATAAGTGTGACTGTATGTTCTAGAAAACATTGCCAATGTACCATATAATCAGATAATGGATGGAAAAGGCTGTCATACTTAATTGTTTTTAAAGGTATATTTATTCAGGGCACCTGGGTGGCTCAGTTTGTTAAGTGTCTGCCTTCATCTTGGGTCATGATCCCAGGGTTCTGGGATCAAGCCCCGCGCCTGCCTCCCTGATCAGTGGGGAGTCTGCTACTCCCACTGCCTGCTGCCCTCCCACCCCCTGCTTGTGCGTGTGCGCACACTCTGTCACATAAATAAAATCTTAAAAAAAAAAAAAAAAGATTTATTTATTCGTTGGAGAGAGAGGGAGAGAGCGAGTGCAGGAGGGGAGGGGCGGAGGGAGAGAGAGAGAGTCCCAGGCAGTCACCACACTAAATGTGGATCCTGACCCAGGGCTCAATCTCATGACACTGAGATCATGACCTGAGCTGAAACTGAGAGTCAGTCGCTTAACTGCATGAGCCGCCTAGGTGCCCAGGAGCCCCCATACTCAATTTTAAAATTCAAAATTTAAAATTCAATTTCAAACTGAAAAAAAAAAAAAGTCGAAAATTCTCAGACATAACTGTTATCAGAAGTCATTAAGAGGATTCCAAGGGTTAAATCTCACTCAGTCCCCAGGCTTTTTAAAAATTTACTTGTTTTTTATGGGGCATCTGCGTAACTTAGTTGAGTATCTGACTCTTGATTTCATCTCAGAACATGATCTCAGGGTTGTGGGACCGAGCCCTGCGTCTGACTCCTCGATGAGCATGGAGTCTGCTTGTCCCTCTCCCTTCCTCCCATTCTCGCTCTCTCTCTCCCTCTCTCAAGTAAATAAATAAAATCTTATTAAGGAGGGACGTATTGCATAGAGCACTGGGTGTGGTGCATAAACAATGAATCTTGGAACACTGAAAAAATAAAGTTAAATTAAAAAATAAATAAATACAAAATTTGCCTTTTTTTTTTGAACAAACACTCATCCAGCACTTAGGAAGTGGCAGGTGCCATTCTAAGCACTTTATACACCTACATTCAAATGCTGCTCACACCAGCCCAGCCGGGCAGGTGTCTTTGTCCCTACTCTACAGTTAGTCTCTTGTGGAGATTAACTGGCGGAACCTGAACGGACATCGGCACCCCCAGCACTACCCCAACAGCTATGTGTTAGCTGGGCATAGCCATTTTTGTTTTGTTCAAGAGAGGGACTGTACATTTGGGTCATGTTTGTTTCTAGTACCGAGGCCCTGAGACTTCTGTGTCTGAGTATCCCCAGGAGAATGTGAGATGCTCCACACACTTACCTGCAAATGTGTCTGGTGGCCCTTCCTGCACAGAGAACTGGGGATTCTCCAGGCAAATGCTCACGGGCCTCTCCTGGTGCTGATTACAGCACCTGATAAGTACAAAAAGGGAGCAAGACAATGACATGCTCTCAGAACTTGGGTTTGCTATGTTCAAAGAAAGCTGAACACTTTGGATTTGGATTTTATATATTCTGAGGTGGAAGCCGAGATTTTGAAAGGTTCTACATGATTTTCTGTATCTGGGTTCTCTAACCGCCTTCACAGTACCATCTTCACGATTTTGGCCAGATCTGATATGGCTTGACCTACGATTTGCTTGCAATTTTTATTTGAATCAACTCAGCTTTTGTTCTAATTCTTTTCTTTTTTTGAGTTATTGAAGTATAACTGGTTAACAACATATTAGTTTCAGGTGTATAATGTAATAACTCGCCATTTTTATATATTGTTAAATGATCACCTCCTAAGTCTTGCGAATCTCCCTCACCACACAGGAATGGTTACATTTTTTTGTTCTTATGATGAGAACTTTTTAAGATTTACTCTCAGCAACTTTCAAATATACAGCATTATTAACTATAACTGCGATCTATAGTGACATCCTCAGGACATATTTTATAACTTTAGACCACCTGTACCCATCTCACCCCCCCCACCCCGCCTACAGATAAGCAATGACCTATCTGTTGTCTGTATCTGTGAACATGGGCTGTTTTTCAGGTTCCACATAAAAGTGAGATCATACTAGATCAATTAAGTACCCTCTTTATCCATGTCTTATCTTTTATGCATGAAATCAATTTAATAGTTATATTTTATTAACATACTTATCTGTTAAAATAAAATATATCTTGGGGCACCTGGGTGGCTCAGTCCATTAAGCAGTCAACTCTCGGTTTTGGTTCCAGTCATGATCCCAGGGCCATGAGATGGAGCCCCGTGACAGGCTCTACACTCAGCAGAGAATCTGCTTGAGATCCTCTCCATCTCCCTCTGTCCTTCCCTGCACTCTCACTCATTTTCTCTCTCAAATAAATAAACCTTTAAAAAAAGTTTTAAATAATAAAATATATCTATGCATCAACAAAACATGTCCTCCAGGGCTGTGAGTTTTCTGTTGAGGAGAGTTCAAATTCTGAGCTGGTAAAAGCCAGTCTTCACCCTCTAATTAAAAAGATGGAATTAGGGGCACCTAGGTGACTCAGTTGGTTAAGCGGCTGTCTTTGGCTCGGGTCATGTTCCTGGAGTCCCAGGATCGAATCCTGCATTGGGCTCCCTGCTCAGTGGGGAGTCTGCTTCTCCCTCTGACCCTCTCCCCTCTCATGCTCTCTCTCTCATTCTTTCTCCAATCAATAAAATCTTTTAAAAATATATGGGATTAACACATACACCTTCAGAAATTATTTTTATATATGTATAAATATCAACATAACATGTATGTACAAAGGGAGCTCTACACACACACACACACACACAATTTCAAATGACAGAAAAGAAACTGAGCAGGAATTAGGCTTTAAGTTAGGGGCAATGAGAAGTACTAGTTCACAGACATGGCATAACATTTGAATAAGAAACCACACATTTTTATTTATTTGACAGAGAGAAATCACAAGTAGATGGAGAGGCAGGCAGAGAGAGAGAAGGAAGCAGGCTCCCCGCTGAGCAGAGAGCCCGACGTGGGACTCGATCCCAGGACCCTGAGATCATGACCTGAGCTGAAGGCAGCGGCTTAACCCACTGCTGAGTGAAATAAGTCAAGCAGAGAGAGTCAATTATCATATAGTTTCACTTATTTGTGGAGCATAACAAATAGCATGGAGGACAAGGGGTGTTAGAGAGGAGTAGGGAATTTGGGTAAATTGGAAGGGGAGGTGAACCATGAGAGACTATGGACTCTGAAAAACAGTCTGAGGGGTTTGAAGTGGCGGGGGGGTGGGAGGTTGGGGTACCAGGTGGTGGGTATTATAGAGGGCACGGCTTGCATGGAGCACTGGGTGTGGTGAAAAAATAATGAATAATGTTTTTCTGAAAATAAATAAATTGGAAAAAAAAATTAAAAATGGAGAGAAAAAAAAAAAAAAAGAAACCACACAATCTGGCCAGTAAAGATCAAAACACCACCACGACCACGACCACCACCACCACCACCCAGAGAACATGTACTCTCAACAGGAACCTCAAATAAACTAATGCCTAGGTTTAAAAAATAAAAAGGAAAACAGTATATAGAAATAAGAATCTGGGAGCTTGATTTATTCGAAGACTCATTTGCATTGTTTCTCCAGGAAGACTGAAAGAACATGCATGCCTAAAGGGAAAGAAGGATCCCAAGGGCCCAGGGGTGTGATCGGTGGCTGGGGAGTTGCGGGGTGCGGGGGGTGGCTGGCTTCAGGCTCCCTCTGCCCTCCCTCCCCACAACAGCTCCATGTTGGTCCGCTTTCTGCAGTGCCCTTCCTCATTAGTATCTGCTGAAAAAATGTCTTTGTTGAGAAGAAATTTGGAAACCACTGGTGTGATCCAATTTCCCCATTCTACCAATGAGAAAACCGAGACTCTGAGAAAGTGAAGACTCAGGGTCACTCAATGAAATGTAGCAGAGTCAGAGCCTGAAGACCTCAGCATCCAGGTCCCAGTCTGGAGGTTCACCTCCAAGAACACCCTCATGCAGCTGTAGACTACGACCCTAGTGGACGTCATTACATCAATAACCTCACCTATGCTTGAAAATAAAGAAGGGTGACTCATCATTAATTCCTTGAGGAGGGGAGAGCATCCAGCAATATTTAATGAAGTGTTATGAGTTAATGGAACTAAATTAGGAATAAGATGAAGTCATTATTTCGGAAAGTCTGATGTAAGGAAGCAGGCACATCTCTTCCTGAAAAGTCGCATAAATCAAATAAAGCCTAAAATGGATTAGGAAAGCTTCCTAAATTAATAATAACAGAAATAACAAAAAAACAGCAGTAGTAATAAAAGCAAATGGTTATAACTTATTATTATATACCAGATACTAGACTCAGCATTTTATGTTAGCTAATATCCTTGTAACATAAACATTATTATTCCCATATGTATAGATAAGAAAATCGAGCTTAAGCCCAGGGATAAGGTGACTGACTGTCATGTTTCAACTGGCACCTAATGGTTTTGCAGGGTGTGGCATTTCCAATGCCGACAGCAAAAACTCCTACATAACCAACAAGGGTTGGTCACCCTACTTGCCAGACTGGCAAGTGACCAGAACTTTATTCCATGTCTGCCTGACTCCCCAACCACCACCACCTTCTATGGGATAACCTCTCCATGTGCTACAGTCTAGACTTGGCACAGGCCACTTTGTAGGAGGGCATGATCAATATGTTACAAAACAAGTTGTTCACATGTAGCTTCATCTCCCTTTATGGGGGGAAAAAAAAAAAAGACAGAGAAAGCCCTGGGAGCTTCAAGCCTTCATTCCTCCAGAAGAGTAAAGAAGGGGCACTTACCTTGACCTCAAACTCGAAGTGCTCGTCCTTCCCTTGCCCGCACAGCACATAGCGTGGAATACTAATTTTAATTGGGTCCTTCAGGTCGTCTGGATTTGCTCCCAAAGAGCGAGAAACCATCCTCTATCAAAGGCACATCAGATAGGGAGAACAAAGAGAAACCGAGATCACTCCTCAGCAAATACCCTGCTTGGGCAGGCGGGAGAAAATGTGTTTCAAGCAGAGAAGAGAGCATCAAACTAGTAGAGTTTATTTAGAAAAATGATGGCTTCCTTTGAAAGAGAAATGCTAAGTCTCTCTCATCACAAAGGACCATTTCTTTAGGTATACTATTCCAAGAAATTAGGGCAAAAGCACTTCAAATGTTGGTTGGCTTTGAAGTTCCTTCCAATTTATAAGAACAAGTGAAAAAAGAGACAGATTACATATCCCGACTTTTAAAAAAATCAGTGTAAACCAGACTCTTTTCTGAAAAGTCTTGATCATCTGACAAACTTCTTTTTTCTTCACAGACTATCAGATTGCTGTACATAAAGCTCCAAAAGCTGGAGATCTTATTCAAATTTACTTCATTTTTAACTTCAAGGCATTTTATATGCCTATATAGTACAGAAAGCTCTTTAAACCACAATTAAAATAAATACCAAGTATTTTCTTTAGGCTTCATATGATTAGTAATCAACCTGGCTCTGACAAATATTTATGGTCTGGACGGTAGGAAGCCAGAGGGGTTTGAGAAGGCAGCATTATGAAAAAAAATAAATCTTCAAAATGAGTTCCCTTGAGTATAAATGGGTGGGAATCTCTGAACAATCCTTATCATTTGCACTAACCTGGGGCTTTAGATAACACAAGAAAATATGTTTTTAAAGCAGTAGCCATAATAAAATGATTATCATAATTATAGTTAGCATGTATTAAATACTTACTGTATACCAAGAACTGTGCCGAAGAGTTTATATGCATCATTTCCTTTAATTCTCACGATCCCCCGTGAGGTATTAACCATTACTGAACCCTCTTTATCAGATGAGAGTCGAGATAATATGAAGGAGGCAGGGGTAAGAGCTAGGATTCTAACTCAGGCTAACCAAGTGCCCACCTGTGCACCATGACGCCTTTCAGCCCACCTCCACCAACTGCTTTACTGCCATCAGGAAATTTTTCGTCCATCTGAGATAGAGTCAGCTCATGAACATTGCAACATACACAGAATTTAAGAAGGAAACTCCACGATTCTGCAGTCAAACTTACTTACTGTGGTCCTGGATCCTGAGCTGGGTGTACCATGGAAGACCCAACCTAGCTGTGTGAACGAAAGCTCGAGTTTCTGGATGACACAGAGGTGTACAATGGGGCTCAGACTGCTGCTTTCGTCTACTGACACTGCCAATATTTTGGCATGCTACAAAGTTAACCAAAGCCTTCTAGAGCATCTAATTTTTTCCCTGCGTGACCAGTCACACAAAACAAGAAACATTAATTTTATCACAATGGTACACCTATTTAGCTGTCCCCAATGTCAAAGACCCCAGGGGAAATTCTTTAGAAAAAAGAATTTCTCAACATGTGCACCGCCAAAGACCTTTTGGTTCACTGACAGTATGTTTCCAAATTACTGTAAAGGTGGACATTTCCTGAAACGTGGAATATGTGTATCTCTTCGAAGGGTGAAAAGGAAGAGAAATAAATCAGTGGTTTTATTTATTTCCAAAGAGCATGTTTACTGTTAAGAAGTGTCTCTATGGCTGAGCCATGAAGTTCTTGCCCTGCTCCCCAAGCCCCAAAAATCTTCTATGCCATACGTAATAGCTACATTTTTAAGTAGGAACATAATCTCTTCGCCAGATGTGCCACAGTCACTTGGGAAATCCAATGGTTGTAGTGTGTGTGAGTTTGGAGCTCGAAGTTGGCAGCTGTGGGAGAATGCCCTCAGCAGAGAGGAATGCTGCAGTCTGGAGCTGAAGCCAACAACTGGTGATACTAGTTGAGAAATCAAACCCATGCACTCGGCCTTAGGACTTCACCCTTTCAACCAGTTACACCCAAAGGCTAACGCCACAGCTCATTTGATGAGGTGCTCTCTCTGTCCCAAGAGGTTAGAATGAGGAAAAGGAAGAAGGAGGAAGGTAAATTCATGAGGAGCGATGTATTATCGCATGTATTATGGGTTCTTAAAAAGGTGTGGATAATAGCATCGAGCATAAATACTCAGTCCTGAACCTCTACCATTATGGGCATCCCTGAAATATCACTTGGGATCCCACGGGTAAGTCATGTCAAAGACGCGGAGAGTGGAAAGAGAAGACCCAGAATCAAATTCTAGCATTAGGACTTTATCTGAGCCTAAAAGTCACCCACCCACCCTCTCTGCGCTTCAGTCTCATGCCTATGGAAATGGGCACAGTATTCAGCAAATCTCTTCTATACAGTGGGAACCCAGCTGTGAACATAACAGTGTCCTGCCCTGGGGAACTTCTGGTTAGAGGGAGACTGACAAGTAAACTGATAATTCCAGCAGGATTAGAAATCTGTGATGGGGGTTTATAGCATCCTTATTTACAACAGCCAAGCTATGGAAGCAGGCCAAGTGTCCAATGACTGAGGAATGGATAAAGAAGACATGATGTAGGTATACAATACTCAGTCATAAAAAAGAACAAAAATCTTGCCATTTGCAACAACATGGATGGAGCCAGACCATATTATGCTAAGTGAAATAAGTCAGAGAAAGACAAATATCTTATGATTTCATGCTTATGTGGAATTTAAGAAACAAAACAAATAAGCAAATGGAAAAAATGAGAGAGACAGACAGAAAGAGCAAGAAACCGATTCCTAATTATAGGGAACGATCTAATGGTTACCAGAGGGGAGGCAGGTAGGGGGATGGATGAACGAGGTGATGGGGATTAAGGAGTGTCCGTGCCATCATGAGCACCAGGTAATGTATGGAACTGTCGAATTACTATATTGTACACCTGCAGTGAATATAATGCTGGATGTTAACTAACTGGAATTAAAATAAAAAAATTTAAATAAAAAAAGAAATTTGTGATGGGGCACTGAGTAAGAAAAACTATGAATAAACACATGGCTATCTAAATGCCATGACTTTTACTGAGGAAGAGCTGCAGCCAAAAATATCCAGATGTATTATTAACTAAGCAAGGGAGTCTTAATTTTAACCTCCTGAGTGCCTTCTCTTATAGGCACCCTTTGGGTATACAATCAAACACTGGTATCTCTTACTGAGCACCCACCATGTGCCATGCAGAAGTTTAGGTCCTGGGAATACAAAATAAAATAACTTCTACAAAGTCTCTGTAGTTTCTAAGACCTTTAGTTTTTCTCAGCTGCATCAAATTTCGAACAAAGATTTGGTTTTTCCACTCCAGATGGATTACATTCTAAAGTTAGCCAACTTCACTTTCCCTTTTTGTAAGTCAACATTCTAAGTGGGATAAGACTGAAACTGGTGGTCTGGTTACTACACAGACATTTTAAGACTGGAAAGTTCTCTAAGAATTTTATAATCGCAAAATCAACCCCTAATGAAAGGAAAGCTGCTTAAAGTTTGAGCTCACTGATCCTTTTAAGAAAAAAAAGCCATGCGTTGGATAATTTACAAATTTGCGTAAATGGGTGCATGAATGAAATAGGGACCATTTATCTGGGAAGAACTGGATCTTGTAATGTTTATGTTGCTCAGCTAAATCTTATAATATCTATGTCACTCGCCTAAATCAGGTTGTGATCCCAGGACCCTGGGCTTGAGCCCCTCATTGGGTTCCCTGCTCAGCAGGAAGCCTGCTTCTCCCTCTGCCTCTCCCCTTGCTTGTGCTCCCTCTCTCAAATAAATAAAATCCTTGAAAAAAAAAAAAAAAGAGCCATTGCCCCAGTCACAGGATCAGACAGTGACGTTTAACTGCACCCTTTGCTGAGAAGATAGATACTTCTCTCTCCATTATTTAATAGCATATTGGGGGCTGGAAATATTGTTACTACCCACAGGCACAGTTTACTTCAGTCTCAAAGATTTCAGAGTAGCTAAGTATTAATGAGTGTAGAGAAACGTACAACTGCAGAAATGATTAACTGAAAAATAAGCGAGGGATCTGAAGACATTTGAGCTTTATCTATGGAGAGAGGAACAGAGAGACAAATCAAAACTATGTGTTTCCATCAAACCACTGCTGCGATGTAATTTTTAGAAACTACTTTTTGCAGTCAACTTTTATGAGAAATGTAGACTTCTCAGGACATGGCATGAAAGGTTCCTGACATACTCCTAAACCATTTTTATGCTGGAAAGGAAGGAGAACTAACATAAATGTCTCCTAAACTTATTTTTTATTTGAAAATAGCTATATTTTGAGTATCTTGAGTTTCGTGCTAGACAAGTAAACGTGTGCTGTATCACATTACATCCTATTATTTAAGGGAACTTTTAAATTCCCATGGAACTATTTATTTTGGAATCAGTCACAGTTTCCCTACACGTGGCAAAGAAGATGCTTAGACTTGGAAAGGAAGTTGGTCATACATCTTATGAGGAGGTGAAGAAACACGACAGGACAGAGGCACCTCTTACAGCAGAGCTGGATAAACACACGTGACATTTCAAGGAACTTTACGTGCCTTGTGGAGTGGTTCTATTTAGAAATGAAAGGTCAGGCAAAAGTACATAGTGAATAACTTGGGTTATATTTCTCTAAATAAGAAATATCTTTTAAAATAAGATACAAAAAAATATTTTTCTGGTAGCTTTTAATGAAATAATCTCTTATGTCAACAACTATGCTACTTTTCTGTTGTTGGGGAAACACTATAGTCGGGTCCTTAGCCAAAGAAAGCAAGTGGAACATGGGCTCCATTTTGAATATTCAGATTAGAATCTTCTCTTCCTACTCAGGCTGTCTCCTTCAAAAGGGACAAATTAAGGAAATTAATAGGAAGTGGCGTTAACATCCACTCGAATCAATGTCCATACCACAGAGGGCACAGAATGGACCAATCCTACAGGGAGCCATCAACGTTTCCCCTAAATACTCTAATTATGTACCAGATGGTGGAATTCAGTGTATGCTCTGACTAGGACAAGGTCAGACCTAAGGACTGCCGTATGATCTCCTAGAGCCAAATATCCAAGGTTTGCTTCTTAAACACAGGCAACCCTGGCTTTTTATCAGCTTTAACACAACTGCCAATTCTCCTCTCTCTGTTTCCAGCATACCCGGTATTTTGACTCCCTCCTCTTTTCCACCACACAGGCCACACTGATGGTTCTAATCAGATCTATGATGTAGCAAGGACCTCTTATGCCCCAGAGGCAGAAAATACAGAGACCTTGTGTGAGCATGTGCAGATTATGAATAAAGTCGAGAGTCAAGACATGTTTATATTCATCTCCAGAAGGGGACACCTGCCTCGGCTGTGAGGACCTTGTGCTAATACCACATGGCCTCTGAAATCAGAGTACACAGAGCTGGAGTGGAGTGTGCTAAGGGATGTGGCCACACATGCTACAGGCATCCTCTGACCACGAAGAGACAACGCTAAGCCGATCTCGTTTTAAAGTGACGGGAGTTAAAAATACTTGCCTGAGGAAACAGGAATAAGGGCTTTCAAATAAAGGAGTATTCCTTTCATTTTGATTACTGATCTTTAGGGATAAACTAAGCAGAAAATGACAAACTGTCGGAAATAGATATTTGTGTAGTACCTTATTTACCCTTAGTGGCCTTAGGGCAAATCCAAAAGGGTTTGGATCTAAATCCAAATGGGTCTAATCCACGACTCTTACCAGAATAGGTGATTTCATCCTTCTAGATCTGAGGTGACCAACATTGTTTCAAAGTTTGAAAGACCAGGTATCTGATGAATGTTTCAACTGGAAACTATTAAAAACATTACCATCTTTCTCTAGACCATGAAAGACTGGTCCCTTTAATGGTCATTATCTCTGGAAAACTCACCATTAAATGGATGAAATTCTCAAAAGATTCGAGAATGGGTCTAGTATGACTGAAGGAGAACAGGGCAAAAAATGCTAAGTGGCTCTTATGCCAAACATAAATATTGACAATTTAGGATGTTCAGGAAGGAAAACCTGGTATTTTCTTTTCTAATTCTATGATGTGACTGATCACTCATGAAAGTATCCCTCATCTTCACTGATTTTTGTGGAGCCCTAGTTTTGGTACAACCTGTGCTCAGTTCTAAGGCCCAGGAGAAATGAAAGTTGGAAAGCGGGGGAAGATTCCATCAGGTGTCGGTGGAGCATATTATTTCAGCTTCAGTTAGATGACCAATGCTGAGCATTCAAGGTTATCTGTGCCATGTTCACACTAGGACTGTATCCGAGCTTTTCTTCTATAGGAGCTAAAACTGCAAAGAGCAAAAAGGAAACCTAGGTTCACAAAAGGGAACGACGAAGTTGCAAAGAAACTTCCATGGGCATTCTTTTGGGAGGGGGGGGAACCCAACTCCTAAAAAAAGAAATAATTTTTAATGTCTAGAAATTTCAATAAAAGAACTTAGAAATCAGAAAAAAATCAACTTCATAATTCTTTCAAATATTCATCCCTAGCATAGTCGTTTCTAAGAGAAAAATAAATCAATTAAAAATAAAAAAAAGTACCCAGACAATGTCAAGAATAACTGTGACCAGGGAGTGACTTGGGCACTATGGAAAGAATATATGTTCTGGAGTAAGAAGATCTGGGTTTGATTCCAATTCTCAATCAAGTGATCCTTTCCTAGTAAAACTCCTAAATATGAAGTGGAGATTGATGACAATTCACCCATCCCAGGAGGATCATTGTGGGGCTCAAAGGAGCAATATATGGGAAAGAACTTAGTCCATTGTGAACCACAATAAAAAGGCTGGTTGGGATTGTTATCACTGTAATCCCCTGTATCTTCAGCAACCAAAGGTTTCAACCAGATATTAAAAGGCAGGAGGAGTGATTTATATTAGACTCCCTTTCCTTCTCACTAACTCAGTCAGTTTCATTCCTTACAAAGAAGGCTTTAAAAAATTATAAGGGTGCAATCCTAACAAGAGATTGGATGAAGGTGGTTTGGAGATTATGTTGTATAAGAAACAGTGAAGAAACTGAAGGGTGTTGGAGGTAAAAAAGAAAAATCAGAGGAGGTGAGAGAGAGAACGGTCTTCTTTGAAGGATGGTCAGGTTAAAACAGACTGTGGAACAGACATGTTCTATTCTGCTACAGAAGAATGTGAAGGATGGACAGACCCTGCAGACGGAGATCCCAGCAATGAGGATTATGGAAAGAATGCTCTAACAATGAGAGCAGCCCCCAGTGTCGAACTGCTCAGTGGCAGGCAGTGATCAGCCTGGAGGTGTCAAAAAAGAATGAACCGGAAAGCCACTTGAACTAAGTAACTTGAAATGTCCTGTGACCTATGTTCTCCCCAGTACCTGAATACTTCCTTTGGGGAGAAGTCCTGTAGTTTTATCTGAATTTTTACTTTAAATAAGAGCCCAAGACATAAAATATCCATGGTGGACTGAACTACTGGTCCCGATTTTTCTCTTCCTTACAGTAGCAGCATATGTCCAGTGTTGCCATGGCTTCTTGGTGGACGGAGTGTTTGTCGATCTCCGACTTTGGACTTGGCTGCGTGACTTGTGTTGACCAATAGGACACTGGCAGCCATGACACAGCCATATCTTTTGTGCTTCTGTCATCATAAGGATGGCCACTGACCCTTCAGCACAGACCTCAAAATGAGACATCTTGAGCAGACTAACCCCATCTGAACTGCAGGTCACCTGGAGCCCACGGTAAAGCCACCTCAACCTACTTACAAACCAGCAGTAAGAAATGAGAGCTTTTGTTTTTATGCCACTAAATTTGGGGGGAAGTCACCTGACAATAGCTGACTGATATAATACCTATAGCAGAAGATATCATAAATGATGAAGCAGAACTAAGAGGCATCCTAGAGGCTGTGTAACTAAATTAACAAAATAACCTCACTAGAAACTGATCTAACCAGTAAGACTGACTGCCCTTCAAAGAAGCATTAATAAAAGTGCTCTAATCTATGTTTCATTCAAAACTTGAAATCATTTAGGAAAAAGAATGTAAATAAAAATTACCGTAATTACTACTGCTGGGAGGCAGAAGTATTCTCTCCAAAGGATGCACTTACATTTTTTTGAGTAATGAGAAAGGGAAGACAAACGGTTTTGAAATGTTTTTCAACAAAGACTAAATAAATTCACCCTGCCAACCACAAGTCTGTACAACAGGCAGCTGTGAGGAAAATGGATTTTAATCAAATTCAGATGAAATCACCGTTTCAAAGTACTCAAAGAGGTGTTGTCTAGAATGCATTAACAAGTTCCACAACGTAAATGTTTATGCCCACAGGACAACAATAGCAATGCCACATAACAAAGTATGTATGAACCTTTTTTTTTTTTCCCCCTGATGCAGGAATTCATTATAACTGAGAAGACCCCGCATTAGGCTGGATATGGAGACGCTCACACCTGCTCCCTACAGGAGTGTCACGGGCTCAGAACTTCTACTAAAGAATGCACCAGATGGAGACGGAGGGAGGCCTCCAGGATTGAAGCCACAGTGGGTAATGGCACAAATACTACTCCCCTGGCTTCTCCAGGGACAACCTAAGGTAGGACAACCTTAGTACTTACTTCATGGATAGTAAGTCAAATTTTCGTATCAGGGACCATATTTGATCTCAAGGTAAAAAGTGTGCTTCGGTGAGAGAACAAACATGTAAAATTTGAATTGCTGGAGGCTGCTTCTATGGTGTAGTGAGATCTGACTGTAATCCTCATTGTGGTCTGCCTGGATCATAAAGCAGACTAAAGAAGTTTATAATGAATTATACGACTTCATGCAATGCTCATATTGGCTGCACGCTCCATCTATGGACATTATTAAAGACCATAACTCAAAACCTGGTAGAATTTTGTCTTTTTTAACCTACGGAAGAAAAGCGAGCCTAATATTTTTCACTCTTTGTTAAAATTTTTGTACTGTTTATGTACGGTTTCTTTTACAACTACAGCATCCCTCTGCTGACATCTTAAATTTCACTCTGTTTGCTCTTCATGAGCATTAATTCTGTTCTTCTGGTCAAGGATATTTGAGAAAATACTCAATGGGGCAATTTTTAAGAAAGTATTTGCTGAAAAAGGCAAAAAAATTTGAAATTAGGTAAAAATTATTGATAAGATATTAGAAGACTACTATGGTTCATTTGAGAAATTTCTTCTACAATAGAAGATCTTCAAGCCAGGAATGTGACTAGCTAACTAATTTTAACAATGTCCTCATCAGAGATTCAAGACCCTTCATGCATAAGGCAATAGAGTGTGTGTGTGTGTGTGTGTGTGTGTGTGTGTGTACGGGGTTGAGGGAGGGGTGACAAAAACAGGCTCCACTTAAAAACATCTGAATTCTATTGCCTCAAAAAGGCAAAAAGCCCCCACTTGGTTACTGCAGACAAGGCAGCAGCCGCTAGTGTCTGTACCCTAATGTGCTCTCCAGTTTCCTGCCCTTTCCTGTCCACTGCCCCTGACCTGGTTAGAGGAAAATTAATGATGAGCAGAGAAGCCATTAAGTAGCTCGTTAACTCTGATGGGGAAAGAGGGAAGGTCTGTACTTCCTGCCCAAAGGGAGACGATGAGTTTCGGGATGGGCTAAGCTTTGACA
Organism: Neogale vison; assembly: GCF_020171115.1. Classification (NCBI taxonomy): domain Eukaryota; kingdom Metazoa; phylum Chordata; class Mammalia; order Carnivora; family Mustelidae; genus Neogale; species Neogale vison. The sequence goes on from NC_058098.1 coordinate 41,491,674, forward strand.
CGGACTCTCTCATCGATTAGGAGTAGAAATGAAGAGGGGGGCTATGACAAAGAATGGCCCCTCCATGCCAGGGATAAAATAAATGGCTCTGTGGAATCACTTCGTTCAACTGCCTGCGACATTCGCTGAGTAGCTACCATGAGCTTGACATGATCCAGGCTGTTAGTGGGAGAGGGAGGATGGAGCCGTGAAGAAACACCTCCTTCCTTCTCAGACTCTGGAGCTCAGCAGAGCAAGCCTCTCACAGAGAAGGAGGGCAGCTGAGTACCAGATGGTACTTTGTGAAGAGAGATGTACCTGAGGCCGCTATGGGCGTGACTCGTCTCGGAAGGGAGGCCAAGAGAACATCTCAGTCAGAGGTTATGAGTGATGAAGGGTGAGACGGGAGGCAGAAAGGGAGGGCAGCCAGGAGAAAGTGCTGAAGGCCTTCTGAGGTGACCATACAGCTGATAAGATCGCATGAAGGAGCTGTGAGAAAAAGACTTGAAGATGAAGAGCCTTTTGAGGACAGAAAAAAGCTCGAGAAAGAACTGGCATGTGGGGGGCATGTGGCATAGGGCAAAGGGTAGTCAAAACTAAATCAACAAATGAGCTGAAATCACATGGGTTGGAAAGCAATAGTCAAAAAATCTGAGGAGGAAGGAAAAGGCAATTAACTGAGGAAGAAGACACCGCAGGGCCTGTGGTGCGGTCTCCATTCTATGTGTTAGAGTGAGGGGAGCGTGTTTTAAATTCCTGGGTCCTTCCAGGAAGCTTGATGCATTACTGGTGTGCTCTGCTACAGAGCTGTCCTAATCATGACAAAAACGGAGGATGTCAGTGAAGGTCACTGCCAATTGGGCACTTTTTCAAGCAGCACAAATTAGCCTGCCGGAATCCAGCAGACAGAGTCCAAGCCACCATACTACAAGCGACATGAAGCCAAAAACAATCAGAAATGCTTTAATCACCTCACAAATAATGAGGCAGACCCAAATTTACAAGGCTGAGGTTTAAGCAAATGATGCAGGGTGGTGATAAAGAGATGTTATCAGTGCTCTGCTAGTCCCTATTTTTCTTTCATCGTAGCTATTTAGAATATTTACATTTTCTATTTTGGAGGTCCGCATTTTTCCAATTTCGAATCAATTAGCTACACAGAGATATTCTCAGTCCTTGATTCTTCTCATATTGTTTATTTTATTTAAAAATCTCCCAAAAACATGCAGAAAATTTTTACAAGTTTCCTCCCTCAAGCCTTGTCAAATGTGAAATGAGCCACAGAGTCTCGTCCTGAGAGCTGAGGGTCAGTTTCCAGACCTCGGGCGCCACATTCTGGCTGCCCTGAAGACCCAGGGTGCCAGCGAACAAGTGGATGCTCTGGGCTTCTTCAAAGTGCCTGGCTGGCCTACTTCTTGAGTCGGGTGGGGGCTGGAGCTTAGCGAAGAAGACCAGCTCGATGGTTGACAGTGTCTTCTTCTCTGAAACAACAACACACCTGAATTCGCTCAAAGCACGGCATCTGGTCACATCAAATTGTGTTCCTGGAGGAGGTGTGTTTAGAGATGGGGTATGGGGATAGAAAACTCGATCTTCCCTCAGAAGGGCAACGTGGGTGCTCAGAAGGACTAACGACTGGCACTCATCTGGGCCGGGGTCACCCTCGACTCTGACAGTCGTGTAGAGCAGTAACTGCATCTCTGCCAGAGAGGGGATGTTGATGTTCATGTTTCCGTGCAGAAAGTAAATCATGTTGACCAAGGTATGTTGGAATCTGGTTGACAACCGAAGTCCATTTGCCAAAACTAAATCCGGGATTTCTGCTTTCCAATCAAGAGAAAGCTGAACCAGATCTTGCTGGAACAAAGGATGGTTGGTGCAGGCAGGGATCTCAGACTCAGGCATCAGAACGCTCAGGAGGTCACGGCATATCTGCTGACAGAGGGCTTTGTTGTAACTAAATACGGTGAGCAGAAGACTCTCCGCAGAGCCCAGGAATCTAATGCTCTGCCCACCGAAGCCAATTTGAACCTCCTCTAGTCCAGAGAGAGGGAGAGCATGAAAAATGGCCACTGGGCCAGACGGGTTACCCGACAGAACCAAAGCATACAGCATGGAATGAAGCAGGAGCAAACATGCTGGCTGAGGCTCAGGTTCTGCGCAGTTAGCAACAGCAAGCCAGTAAACACCCTGGACTTCGTTCACGTTGCCTGCCAGTTCTGGCAGGCAACAAGCCACATGCTCAAGAAAGTCTTCTAAAGGGTGCTCTTGAAGTTTCAGCATCCGGGCTGGGAACTGCACAAGGGTCTGCTTAAATGCACGGGTCCTTCTAGCACCTTCGTATTCTAGGCGGTGAACTGAGCTTGGGCAGGAGCCTGAGGAGCCCACAGCCACAGAGGCCGCAGGAAGGCCTGGTGCTCTGAAAGGCGTCATACTCTCTGCTGGCCTAGCGGCCCCTGCCTCCTCACTGTGGCTGCTGCCAACCTGAGCCTCTCTGGGGAAAGAATGAGACTCCGATGACACCCTGTGTGACTTCAGGGGTGCATCCGGGGGAGAGAGTTTCAGAAATGGCAGTCTTCTGATCAATGTGGTCGCACGGGAGGTGAGCCCACGGGGGTCACACAGGCTCCCCACGTGGTGGATCACCTCTGTGCCAGACTGTAGCAGGTGACTGCTGGTATCTTTATAAAGGTCTGAGAGCCTGTGGTAAAAATAGCCCAACCCACCAGTTCCTTCTGTCCTGCTATTTATCAGGGACCGTGGAGAGCTAACTTCTTTAGCAGCTAACTCTCCCTCGACTTGCTGCTCACCACAAAACGTTGAGGCTGGTACTCTCTGAGGAACGCTGGGGGAGGCACTCTCCTCACTAGAAATGCTTTCAGAGAGGACAAAGCAGAGTAACTTGCTTTGCCTGGTCTGCTTGCCTCCATTCTTTACAGATACTTCTTGGGACAAATCTTGCAGCAAGGTCCAACTGGACTCGACTCCCAAGCTGTCTTCACCTTTAAGAGTCATCAGCTCACTGAGATTTCCTGACCTACGCAGAACACGTTTTGTGTCGCTGGAGTTGCTTTCGTTAAGAAAAGTGATTTCAGGTAGACTGAAACATTCTGGTTGAAAACAGCCTGTACACTCAGGATGACTATGTCTGCAATCACTGCTCTGGGGCACCTTGCGTTCTGAGGGCCGATGACTTCGCCGGTGGGCTCTCTCTTGGGATCCTGAGGAGGGCGCCAGAGAGCCTAAGAAGCTCCATGTTGAGGGATGACGCTGGTGGTTGTTCCCATCCACGTCCCGCCCCTCTTCTCTGCTGCAGGCCTCAGTGACCTCTCTGGGTAGCAGAGGGCCAAGAGACCTTTTCTGTTCAAGATGGCAAAAACAGTTGAAATGGGGATGTGGCAGCACCTTTCGCAAATGTTTTGCACATGAAGATTCTTGCAGTCATTGGTTTCATTGGGTAGATTAATGCAGAGGTTGAATGGAAAGCCTAAGCCATTTATATTGATTGATACATGATTTAAGAACAGATGATCTGATTCACACACACATCATCAATTTTCATATAGTTTATCTTACAAATTGTCCAATATTTGATAGAAATATGTTGCATGGGATTGATGCACAGTATCCATTTCTTGGTCTAATATTTTAATTGCTCCAAAATAAATCCCAAGATCTTTGATTCAATTTTCAAAAGTTCAGCTTCAGTTGTGAAAATAAGCCCATGACCATATGTCCAAAATGTAAAAGGAATCATGGCGTACTTAATGACAATCAGATGACAAGGCCAAAAGAAATGGACAAGTATTTTGACCTCAGTCATCTTTTTCTTGCCTCACTTCACGGCAATTCTTAATTATACCTGCCCTGGTTAGAACGCCATTGCCACAGCTACAAACCAGCACTGTGAAAGGCTGGGTGCCTGGGCACTGGGTGCCCACTACAGGCCAGGTGTAGTGGCAGAAAGAAATGAACGGCAATGTCGTACTCTTTCCTAGGTTATCTGCTAGGGAGATGGATGTCCAGAGGAAGACAACGTTACTGGATGACTGGAAGACAAGTGTGGTGGTGGCCAAAGTCAGTTGAGCCTCCTAAGGAACACCCACCTTTCACCTCTTATTCTGTTTTGGAATGTATGGGCACCATCTACGAGACTTTTACCACCTAGTATTTTGGGGGGTTTGTTTTGTTTTGTTTTGTTTTAATTTGGGAGTGTATGTGAAAGACAAGTCCCTCAGTGGGGGAAAATACAAATAAAACCTTTCAAGTCGTGTGCCCAAATAAACCTTGGTTTGACAGTCCACCAGAGAAATAAGTGAATCAACCAAGAGTATGTCCTTTGTACCACTGCCAACTCCCAGTCTATAAAATGAGCAGGGTTTGTAAAACAGTGACAGGTACTCAGCTTCATTTCCAAACCCTGTATCTGATTCTGATTATACAATTCTGCCTTTTAAATACAGACCAAAGGAAAGGATACTCTTACTAACGAAAAAGGGGCCAGAAGCCTCCACCACAGTCACATGCCATTCAAGTAAAGTCTAAACAGTTTTCAACCTGCAGGATTCCGTTTAATTTTAAGTCCGTATAATAGCTTGCCTCCCCTATTAGCCATTAATCTCACTGGGACTTCAAAATTCTAATTATGCAACTAAACATTAAGAAAATTTAATCACACAAGCATGCCATAATTTAAGGCGACCTTATCAATCTGAAAAATCATTACCTACCTCATATTTTAGCTTACGTTGAATGGTGCCATTGTGGAGTTTCTCATTATCCTGATAAGAAAATAAAAAGCCCTCTATATTAAATTATAGCTTGTTCATAGAGGGAAAAGAAACTGATTTGATTAGAAATATTTATGGGAACAAAATTCTAAAGAAGCATACTTGCTCAACAATGACAACCCTTCTACAGAATTTATATTCCCAAGGTAAACACGATTCTATCGATCCATCTGCCTGTGAGGGAACTGAAGCATCTAGTCCTACTCTTAAAATTGCTAAGAATAATATTAAAAGCAAAATTTCCTTAGGACATTTCTTAAGTTGCAGAATGGGAAGGCAATGTTTTTATTTTGATAAAAATCAACATCGCAAATACATACCTTCTCCAAAGCAAAATTATAGATCTACTCAGGATAATTTATCAAGCAAAATTAAATGCTTAAGGAAATTGGTTGTATTTCTGAAGAAAACAGAAAAACCTTACTTGTAGAATCTTTATAAATCAAACAAAGTAAATAAAATGTTTTAGGAGACTTTACATTCACTCAAGAATTTTTCCCCGGAAGTACAGACTTTAAAAATAAATAAAGTTTCTCTTGTAAGCACTGTTTATCACCTGTTAAGCTCCACCCAAGCAATATTCAATTTTTCTAGAACATTCTGCATCTCAATTTTCTCATTGACAAATGATAATAAAGGAGCCCATCACTGCCACCACCACCACCTTATGGAAAGTCATCTCGGACACGAATGACCGAGAGCTTGGTCCCCTCAGCTCACCTTCAGCATGTTGGCTGATGCACTGCTACCCTCACCAATCACACGATGTAAGTCCTGAAGTCGTCTTTGGACTTCCTCTTCAATGTAAGCACTGATCCTGCAAACAACAGAGGTACGGACGGTAGTACTCAAAGATGTAACCACACGGGGCACATGAGATCCTTTCTTCATTATGCCCTTCGAAACAAGGAACTTTCTCACACTAAATGCCAGACCTGGAATATTCCCCTACATTAAGAAATCTAGTGCCATGTGTTCACTATATGGGTTTTTCCCAAACAAGAGAGTATTGGACAAATAAGAGAATCTTGAGGATAAAAGGCAGAGTCAGTGATCCCATCCAAACCTCTCCTGGATCTCTCTGCTGCAGGGCGGAGGAGAATCACAGACACTGCTTTCAGAAGGCTCCATGGCCTCAGCCCTGACTTTGAGACTCAGCACTTCACCCGGCAAGCCTCAGTTCCCTCACATGGAAAAGAGTGACAGTTATTTCCCACATCACAAAGTCATTTAAGAGGCCTGAAAAGGGGGAGGGTGGGGGAGTAGACACAATTTCTATGAATCATCACTATTCCCAAGGAACAATGGCTTGAACTCTTTCTGCTCTGTCTTGCCTCTCCATTGGCACCTGGCTGGGAAAAACCATATTTTAAAGGCTTCTCTATCTTCCAAACTCCCTGGCATAGGGCCACGACGGTGGAAGCAAGAAATGGCTGACTACTGAGACAGCTGTCATGTAGGCATCCAGTATCCTTGAGAATGTAGGTGAAATTGCACAAATTTCACAACTGCACAAAGTGCAATTAAGTGCACTTAACTGTGCACACAAATTGTGCAAATTGTGCGCACAAAAACTTTGTGCACACGAAGTGCACAAAGTAGCATCTGGTATCCTCGAGAATGTGGGTGAAATTGCACAAAGTACAACCATCCACCCAGTGGAAAGAGGGAGAACAGAGGATTTCAGTTCCAGCTACAATCCTTCTAGTGGCTCAGACTGCCCACATGGAAGGTTCACTTAGTCGTAGGCTCTCCCTCCCCCAGTTCTAGAAACACTGATTAGATGGATTATTTAAAATGAACTGTTTTGCATATTTATGTCTGAGCATACTGAAAAAGAATCTGCTTTCATCTCTCTAAACACATGCATAGTCCTAGAAACACTTCTGTACTACTGACCATGCCTGGATAGTTTTCTGAAACGTTAGGTAAAGACACTAATATTTTAGGCAAAAATGGATAGGGTAATAAAGTGCGGTAGTTACCTTTTAGCACTAAAAGGAAAATCATACACAGCTGACCCAGAGCCAAGGGCACTTACAAATGAATTACTTCTCTGGACCTTTACTTGAATTTTAAACTAGCCCCACTGAAGACGCAGACCTAGATTTAAGGGAATACAGAAGCTCATAGCGTTCTTAATACATTTTGATATCCAAATATATATTGCCTAATGCCTAAGGCTCATGACTGCCCAACTGGAGATGTCCCCATGACACAGCTGGAGCTGAGGAAAATAATCTATTTTCTTAGAGGCAAAGAATGATTAAGTTAATTTATCTGGAAGCTCTAAGCCACAGAGCAATTTACAATGCCGCTCAAGTTGAAAATCATTTTACTGTAGTAGCATCAGATGTATACGCTATTCATGATCATTCTGAATACACTGGTACAGTTTTTGTAACAGACTTCATCTATTTGTAATTAACGATTTCCATAAATTAACTGTCAGCACAAGGTCCTTCTTCTTGGTATGGTTCAATTAGCCTTACTTCTTTGTTCCTCGCAGCCTGGCCTTGGTTCACTACTTTCTGGATGAGGTGGGTTCCCTAGGCCTTCTAGCTCTATGTGCTCACACAACCTTGCACCAGCATTCACTGGATGGAGCTGGCCAGTTCCCAGGTCTTTGGTTTCCTTCAAATGATACCTCTCTCCACGAGGCAGCAGTTGATGAAAACAAAGCACATATACCTCAAGGACACCTATTCCTTGCTGCTTTTGTTCGAGCCCTCCACAGGCAAACTGGATAATATGAGGTACAGTGAGTCATGAAATTGTATCATAAATGTAGGTGTGGTATCAGTTTAAGGTCCAGTACCTGGCATCCATCAGAGGGACCAGGTGAGACTTCTCAGCACTGGATGGCAAGCTGGAAGAAGGAACCTTCCCCTCCAAGGTCCCACGAGGCCCTTTTTGAATGCCATCAACCTCACAGATCTTCTGCTTCAACTGCTGGATTTCATGCTCTAATCTACAGAGATAGGAGTTACATTAATTCCTTTATTGACAGTATTGCCTGAGCATCTTCTCTGGGTGGGACATTGTTCTAGAAACATGGGGGATCTATACACTCTTTGCAAAGAGCTTTTACTTTCTAGTAGAAAAGGTGCCACATCACACAAGGGATAAGGTGATAAGGAGCCACAAGAAGGATTCAGAACAAATGCTACAGGGGTCCAAAGTTGGAGAGAGCTTAATTATTAAGGGCAAAAATATTCCCACGGTGCTCCAAGGCAACCCTCTGAGGCAGATGGGCATGATTCTGAGCCCCCTACCACCGCTTCAAAAAAATAAATGGCCTTTGGCTATGCATTGGGATCCCTCTACATACTTCAGTTTGACAAAAAAGACCCAAGTTTTAAAGAATTTTCTAAAAACCACCCATCTAGGAGAATCCACAGGGTCAAGGCCATTCAAAATTGAGCCTTCAGAGACCAATGGGAACTCAGACATTTGGAGATGAGGGTGAAGGTTCTCCAGATGTAGAAAGCAGCAGGAACAAAGGCCTAAGTCACAAAAACTAGGAATCCACTTTGGCTAAGGCAGAGGGTGTAGAAAAGGGAAATAGGCAAAAGACCTAGGAAAGCAAGGGGAGTATCTTGAGAAATTAAAATAAACCATAAATAGTTGAACCAAACATTTATTTCCCATGATAAATGATACATCCAATATGAGGTCAACTGTTTATAAGGTCATTCTCCTGCTGGCCCCAGCATGCCTGAATCCAAAGCCATGAGCACAAAGGGCCAAGCTTTCCAGTAAATATGGCCATGGGTACATGAGACCCAGTTAGGGGCTACAGCTCACTCACTGTGTGAACTTGGGCAAATTAATGAGATCTGGGTCTCAAGTTCTTCATATGCCAAATGAGAGAATCAATGAGTCTTCCAAATTCCCTCAGTTCCAAATTTTAGAGATTCTACATTCAGATGCTGGCACACCATGATATTGCCAGCTCTCTGGTGTTACCAACAGCAATTCAACTGCTCTGTTCTGCATGTGAGCCAAGTTCTTAATTCTCAGAGATGTGGTTACAAGGTCACTCATGGGTTTCACAGAAGGCAATGCCCAGCTTAACTCAGCCCTTCATCTGTCTACTGATGAGCAAGTATTTATGAAGCATCAACTTACACAGTATGAAGTATTTTCAAAGGAGGAAGAAAAAAGCATGAAAAATTGATGTTACGAGCCAGTTGGTGGGCAAAGAACCAGGGAGTGATATTAATACAAAGTCTCAGAGATGGTAAGGAAAATGAGTTGCGTGTAAGAAAGTAATTGCCAATGTTCAGAGCTGAGGTGACACATACTGGAGTTGCTCAAGGACATCCTTCAGCACTGAGGCAATGGAAAAGACTCCACAGAGCCGAGGGTTTGGTGCGGGGCCCTGAAGCCCAAATGGGATGTATGCGGGGGGGGCAAGGGAAGCAGGGCATCCCAGGACACAGTTCAGCACAGGTGAAGAGCTGGCCAGCCTGGGCCACAGCCCTTGGGCCAGCAGCCAAGAGACACAGCGGCCCTGAGTGGGGTGGGAGCAGACCTGCCGCCTTCTAACTGCATCATACTTGGCCCCGCTGGATACACAACCACTGGGTGGAAAAGAAAACAAGAGAATAAACTGGATCTTGTTTATAAGGAAGCCAAAAGAGGAAAGCCAAGTTCAGCGCACGCTGTCTGACCTGGTTCCATGTAAATTTAAAATTTCACACTTATGGAACTTCATGAGAGATGGACTCGGGCTGCACAGCAGGCCCTGGCTTAGCCATGAGAACCCAGAGAGAAAATAACAATAAAACCAACACCCAAAGAAGGCCACAGGAGCGTCACAGTCAGAGCAGGGCTCAGAACACGTTGGCCTGAATTAGGCCTTAGCGAAGTCTACTCCATCAAAACACATGAAGCTAAAAGCATCCTTTGTGTGGCTTCTGGAGGAATGCTGACACTGGGAATTCACTTCCATGGAAATCGCAATACTGTATCTGCTGTAATAGAGTATTAATACTAAATGGCCAGGGAGTGAAGCCGGATGACAAAAGCGGGGGACGTCAAGCTCAAAGCTCATGCGGCATTCTTACTGCACACTGCAGGATATAAATTGAGAGCACGCCCTCCACAACTTTAAATTTCCTGGGGCTGGAGCTTTGTCCAGCAATTTCATTTACATAACATACCTGCAATCATTTTCTTAAACCTCCAACCTATTTCTCCGAAGTAATAGCATTATGGTTTTTGATTGTTATTTCTTGCTGGTTTGCCAGAGGGAATAACCAGAGAGCAAAGGTAAATAGAACCCACAGTATGAGCAGATCATTCGAAAGGGAGGTTGTCCCAACCTGTTCGGAAAAATGATGGAGAGAGACTCCAGCCTCACAGTAGGTCTTGCTTTGTCATCAGTATGCATCCCAGGCTTCTGAGCCGGCCAAGGCCAGCCAGACAGAAAGGGGCTGGGCCAGGGTTTGAACCCCCACCTCTGTGGGACAGCCAATCGGGTGATGTTTGCACACCAGGCAGCCTACAGATTTCTGGGAGTCTTGACATTCTGTCTGCTGGGCTACGAGAGAAAGTGTTCTCGAATTCATGTATTTACTCCTTCTGATTTCCTCCTACTGTGTGGGCAGCATGGTGACTTCTAAGGAATGGGTGGGAGAAGATAAATACTCCTTCTTTACCATGAAAACAGCGTGAGTTCCCAGTTTTATTTTTCACAACACCCAAAGAAACATGAGTAAACCATCACTGCACATGCTTAAAAATACCCCTGTCTTCAGAATCACCTGGAGAATTTTGTTTGATTAGTAGTTTACTTTTTAAGGCAGAATCCTGGCACTTCCCTCAAATATTGTGAATCAGGAGGGGTAGGAGAACGGCTGTTTTTCGGTTTTGCTCCGGGTGTGGATATCAGCACATGGTGCGATCTGTGCACGAAGGGATGATGTTTTACTGAAGCTAGTGCTGGTCCCAAAGAAGATGGTAAGCCCATGGCGAGGATGAAGGGAGTGGGGAGGATAGGAAAAATCCAGAGTGGCGGTCTGGGAGGAGGTAAAGTAAGGGGCAAAAAGAAGGAAAAAAAGAGGGAGGAAGGGTGGGGAAAGAGAAACAGAGGGAGAGGGCCAAAGGAGGGGAGAGGACAGACACAGGGAGGGGACGAGCTGGAAGAGGTCGTGTTAATCAAATACAAAAACATTCTTGTTCCATGGGTCAGTGGAATAAGGGACAAGGGCTTTGGTTTCTTTGTGTGTTTTTTCCAACTGTAGACCAACAATTCTAAAACGAGGCTCCCAAGGAGAAAAGAAATGTTTAGGGGTACCTTTTCAGCTTTTGTTTGACAATAACCATTTGCTGGTGTATTAGAGAACACACAGGCAAAAAAGAATTACTTTTGTAAAAGACAGTGAGAGACGCACCTTCTGGTAGAAAACACGCAATCATTTGTCACCTACAGTGTGCTACACTCTCCATTCCCAGTCTCACCTCTCCCTGTCCTTCTCCAGGGCCTCCTGCTCAGCTTCCAGGCTGGCCCGGAGCCCGGCCCGCTCGCTGCTGCTGCTGTTCAGCGTGGCCAGCTTCTGCCTCTGCTCCTCGATCTCCAGGCCCAGGGTGGAGCGCCTCTGCAGGGCTGAATGCCTCCTCTCCAGACTGGCCACGGCCCGCTCCAGCGCCTCCCTCTGCTGCTTCTCCCGGGACTCAAGAATCTCCTTTTCCTTCTTTCTCACTTTTTCCTCCTGACGAGCAATGTTGGCAGTGAACTCGAAAGTGGCTTGGAGCTTCTGCAGCTGGCTCGCATTGGCCTGGTACTGTGCAAGCTGTTCTTCTTTCTCTTCCATTTCTTTTTCCACTTGATACAGAGTGTTGTCTAAGCCGAGAGGACCTCTGTCAAGGATTTCTAACGCTCTCTGCTTCTCGTCCAGCAGGGTCGGCAGATGATTCTGCAGGAGGTACTGGAGCTGGCGGGCTTTACACTGCAGCCTATATTCCGCCGGCTTTATTTTCTCCAAATTTGGAACCGCCGGGGCGACATCTGCAATGCTGTCATCATTGTTCTCCAGCGGTCTAACATCCTCCTCATTTGCAGATTTTAAACGTTCCAGGAGGTCTTGTTCTTCCTCGATTTCCTTTTCCAGGAGGTCCTTCTGCTGAACCAAGTCTTCTTCCAAGTTGGCCAGCTTGACCAGCTGCCTTCTCTTGAACTCGAGGAACTGCAGCTGAGCCCGTTCTAACGGCTCACCATCCTCGTCCCCTTCGGCCCGGGCCTCCTTCGCCCGCAGGAGGGACTCCCGGATGCTCTCCAGGTCCCTCCTGTCCTCCTCCGCCCTCTGCACCTCGCCCCACCGCAGGAGCCCGATCATCTCCTGCTTCTCACGCAGCTGCTCCTCCAGATGCGCCACGAGCACAACCTGCTCCTGCTCCTGCTCCTGCAGCCTCCTCTTCTCCACTTCGAGCTTGGCGTACTGCTCGTCCTTCTCCCTTTTGAGCCGCTCCAGCTCCTGAAATATCTGGAGCTTCTCGGCCTTCTCATTGTTGTTGAGCTCCTGGAGCCGCTGGAGCTCCTCCTGGACGCGGAGAAAGCTCTCCTCCTCTTGCCTCTTCTTCTGCAGCTCGATCTCCTGCTGCTCCCTCAGCCTCTCCTCTTCAAACTTCTCCTTCTCGGCGAGCAAGTCCTTCAGCTTGCTCTCGATGTGGAAGCTGCGGCGCTTGAGGCTCTCCTCCTGCTTGCGGATCTGGAGCTGCACGATCTCCGTCTCCTTGCGCTGAGTCTCCACCTCCTGCTGCATCCGCTCCAGTTCAGCCTTATCTGACTTTTGCTTTTCTTCCATTTCTTCTATGAGTTTCCTGAAACGCCAAAGGCAGACCGATTACCATTTGGTGGCTACATACAATTGCCGTGCTAACTTTTCCCCGACTGAAATGTTCTGAAAATGGACAGACGACACCCTTCGCGAATTCAAACCCTTTGCAAAAATAAAAAGTGGGGGGAACTACCTTCCTTTTCATTTCCAGCAGCATAATGCTTCACTTTTTTACTCTGTAACTGTCCAACATATCATTTGCCTAATCTCCTGAAGTAGCCTCTGATATCATTTCTTTGTAGAGTCTATAAGCATAATGTGTTATGCATGATATAATTTTAAAAGCCCCCTGAGCTCAAAGAGAAAGAAGCATGCCCAATTTAAATTTAAATGGGAATAATTTTATTCAGCCCAATGGCTAAAACTCAATAGAAATTCAGTTACAAAATGACATTAAATAAAAATGCTTATGCTGTCCTCAACTCATTGGGGTCAAATATCAAAGTTAAGATAATTGACAGTTCATTGTTCCAGCTCAAATAACCACATGCTATTTAGCATTTAATCACTAGTTTGGACAAACGGTAATCACCAAATGGCCCAAAATATTAGTTTATTAACATGTAACACTGAAAATAATATGAGTCTCCATGAGAATACCGAGATGCATGATTGCTGGAGTGACATGTTATGTTTGGTCCTGGAGAAGAGATGATCCCCACTGGGGCTAGATCTGTGTTTTGAGGTTGGGATGGCCTCCAAAGCAAAAACACAGGGTAAGCAAAACTATCAGTACATGGCTTCCATCTCCTGACCCACCTAAGATCTATCTTATATGATGCTGGAAACCAAACTAAATCATTTGTAACATCTAAACTCCAGAGTCCAAAAAATAAATATCCAATCTGAAGATTTTCTGTGGCCTTAGTTTCTACTCCAATATCTATCCTTTTTCCATTTCTTGGCATGTTAAATAGGATGGGGGTGGGGAGGAGAAAATGCTTATTAGCATTATCAGATAATTACATTCAGAACATATTAAAAAAACTCTCCAAATCAGCTAAGCAATCACATACACACATACACACACACACACACGAGAAAAGTGAGCAAAAAAATATAAAGAAGCAAATTACAGAAGGGAAATACAAATGGCCAAACAACATAAGCAAAAATGTTTAAAAGGTGAAGAGGCATAAGGTCAGGGAATTGTTATTCTTTGGGTTTTTTAAAACCTCAGGAGATATTACTATGGAGGACAGCCTTTTGAATTAGATATAAACAAGTACATACATGGAGCATTAAATTTAACAAGTGCATGAAATTTGCCTATTGACTCTATTCCTTTTCTCATGAGTATTTGAAGATGTACTATTTGAAAATTCAAACGTGCAGTAAAACGAATCAGCTAGAAGAATGACCTGCAGTCATTAAACACGTAAATACTTGACACAGAACCAGAGGGAGGTCCTGAAAGAGACCCTAAAAAACTCTGTCTGGAAGATTAATGTGAGAATCCACAGACTACAGTAGTGTTAAAACTGGTATCCCAAGTGGCTTACCTTTTACTTTCTAATTTTTCAAGTTCTTCACGCTGTTGCCGCTCAAATTCAAGTCTAATTAAAAAAAAAAATGAAAATGAGTCACTTTTCTGAAAGAGTTTTTCTTTCTCTTATTCTCTGTATATAGTTGCATATTATAAGGAGCATCCATTTTTTAAGCATTACTTTTAATTATGATGGATTAGCAAGTTTAAAATGTTTTCTTCGCTCTATGACTATGATTAGAAATTAGACATACATTTGGGTGCTTGCATTGAGGCTGAAAAGAACATATTTTACTTGAAGGAAAACAAACAAAGCACCATTGTATTGAAAAAGCAGGGTTAAAGAAACTTCTGAATGATAAGCATGTCTAGTCTATGCAGCTTAATCACTGATGAGTGTATATAAAAATGGAGAATCTCTACCTTAGACAGATGGGTCCTTTTATAGGGAAAAGACTGCCAGGGAGGTAGAGAGAGAGGGAGAGAGCACAGACATCAATTAAGAAAAGAATTAACTGGGGGAAACATCAGGAGAAAAGCAGTAAGGTACTTAAAAAGCCAATAGACATGCACACATTGAAATGGCGTTTTATACATATCACATTTCCCAATAATTTCTCAAAGCAAAGACTCCAAAGAGTAAGCTGTGTTATGTTTGCACACTTCCCATCGCAATGGCAGCACTAAAAATGAGTACCAGTAATAACTGGGACAGTGGTCAGATCCGCAGTTTTACTACTTGGTACATGGTTCATCAGGATCCTCCTATCACCAGTAGTTCTAGGATACAAGTTCTTGGGAACTACATAGCTTGTGAATGGGTTTACCACAGTGAGAGCAAAATAAAGTGGGCTAGTCACCAGGAATTTTAAAACAACTTGCTAAAATATTGATAACAGAAATTGATTTCTTCTCAAATACTAGACTTAATAACCAAGAGTTCACGCTTCTTCTTAAATGGTAATTCTTAAACTCACACATTTTCCCATTAAGGTAAATGCCAGATACACCTAGAAAGCTGACTATGGAAAAATTGATCACCAACTTTCCCATATAATGGGCAAAGGCAGATTGGCCAAAGTTCGCTTTACAAGGTGCCAACAAATATTTCAGTTAGATGTGTTACCCACTTCATTTGGACTAATATTGAGCGGAAGATGTCTGGTGGCTTTTGTAAGCAGACCTGCGTGCTGTGCTGAGCATTTATCCATGTTAGCTTACTTAGTCTCCCCAGCAAATCCTAACAATAACAAATAGTATCTCCATTACTCAGATGAGGAACCCAGAGCTCACATATGCAAAGGAGCTTATCAAAGGTCATAATGGTGAGATGTGGTGAAGCCTGGATTTGAACCCAAGGCAGCCTACTTCCAAAACACTGTCATTTAACTCATAAGCAATGCTCAGATTTGTGACATGCAATAAAAGAACTAAATCCTTTACTGAAACTTGTCATTTATAACTATCCTACTATCAAATGAAAATAATCTACAGATTATAGGCATTGCCATCCATGAGAAAACAATCACATAAATGTTTATGAAAGGTATTTGCCAATCCCCAAGCTCAGCATGTATGTCATTATGCTAAGGATAAGGTTTCATTAAAGTTAGTATAAGACTATTCTCTTTTATACAATAGTAAAGAGAACTTTGGAAATATTTTATAGTAAATACCTCTTTAGACTTCAGTGCAGTCTAGGCTTTCTAGAAATATTTACATAGTCAAAAGGCATCACTAGATCAAATACTTTCAAGACCAGAGAACTTCCCTAACAGAATTGTCTTTAGTTTCTGCTTTTACTTTCTATGCACACCTCATATAACCACAAGCACATCCTGCTCTGACAATGTCACAGGCACGTGGTCATAAGCCAAATGCTCCTCTGAGAGTTGGGAGACCTGGGTTCAAATGAAATCCTGTCGCTGAGGACTGTTTTTACAAGGGGCCGGTGCTGGGCTGGGTTCTTAGCAGGCAATACCCTCACTCTGTTCTCCCAACCCCGCCAGGTTGACATGTTTCTCATCCCTATTTTACACAAAAAAACTGAGGCTTAACACAAGGTAAGTAGCAGAGGGAGAACTTGAATCCAAGTGTGGTTATTCATATCTGGGCTGCTGACAACTAAGACTATCACAAGTGAGCTGTGTGGCCTAAGGAGGTCACAAAATGTGCGTTTTGATATCTTCATCTCTAATGTGATGCTCTGGAAACCTTTTTTTTTTTTAATTGAGCATGGCATCAGGCATGGAGGGGCTCCGGAGATGCAGCTGTCTATAAGGGTGACATGGTTTCTGACCCCACGGTACTCCCAGTCTGTGACAGTCAATAAATATAAGTTGCAAGCCAGGACTGAGGAAGAACATAGTGTTATCACATACGGAATGGAGTACTGATCCCAGAATTTGGTAGTACCTAGGATCAAGGCAAGCTTCCTGAGGAAACCTTAACCTAAGCTGTGCCCTTCTACTTCGAGCATGATAGAGAAGCTCAATAAAACCAGATCTTGGCCTTCTATGGGGGGTGGGGAGTGACAAGACACAAAGCTTAACAGGACAACAGAAGCTAGATGGTGAGGAGCCTTAGAGGTTATATTAAGGACTCTGAACTTGATCCTAAAGATGGTGGCAGAAAAGTACCTTGGAACAGGGTTGTCAAAGAACACAGAGGCCTGGTGTTCCACAGAGAACAGACAGGAAGGGAGCAATACGGGAAGCCAAGTACTAGGAGGCCATTGTAGTCACATGAATGAGAGCTGATGGAGGCAAGACCTAGCATAACTGGGATAAAGAGATCTCTGATCTTCAAGAGGTCAAGCTGACAGAACTTAGGGGACATGATGAGAAAGGAAGAGTTACAAGATCCCCCCTCAGGTCTCTGGCCAGGCTACACAGGAGGTGGGAGGGCAGAACCTAGCTACCAAGAGAATGAGTGAAAAGGTCTGTAGGTCTAAACACAAATTCTAGTGACTGGGAGACCATGTATGAGTTATTTAACCTTGAACACTTAATTTTCATGGAAACTGAAGAAAATAATAAGCCCTATCTCAAAGGGTTATAACCAGGATCCAATGAGGTAATACAGAGTATGTAGGGCACCAGCACATATTAGGTGCTCTAGTGTTGCCTCTCATTGGTAGAATCCACTGGGATGAGGAGGAGCACTGGGAACAGAGTCAGTGGGAGTGGCAGAAGTAGCAACAGTAGCTGCACTAGTGCTAGTGCTCCCAGTGGCAAAGACAAGAGTAGTAGCTAACACTCACTGAAGATTCACTCTGTACCCTGGTTCTAGGGACTTTGCATTTAACTCTTATAATGGCCCTGGGAGGTAGGTGCCATCATTATCCCATTTTAAATGTCAGAAATGGCCGTATTGCTAGTAAATGCAGAATAAACCTTGACTCTAGAGCCCACAATTTAATCTCTTCCCCATTCCGCCTTCACAAAGTTAAGCTCATTTTTATACCTGTCGAATCTAATGATTCCAGAGGGTCATCCAAATAGAGACATCAAGAGGAAGGAAGATACATACAAAGATCTAGCTCTCAGGCCCTCATCAAGGAGGTAATACAGACTTGGGATTCACCAGCATCCAGACCAGAAATGAAACCACAAGAGTGGACGAGGTTACCCAGGATGTACGTACAGAATGAGAATTAAGGAAGCTTAGTGTAAAGTCTGGAAGACCACAGATACTACAGTGACCAGCAGAGAACAAGGCAAGGGAACAGTTCAAGACACAGAGAGAAGGTCAAGAAAGGGTAGGCAGTGGAAAGCAAAGGGAAAGGGGAGCAGTAGTATGAAATGCTTATGGAAAGTCAAGTGAGATAGGGCCCAAATAGAACTCGCTGAACTTAGCAACATGGAGGTCACTGGTAAACTTGGAGTGAGCTTTGTTGGGTTGGGGCCAGACTACAGTGGACTGAGGTCTGAATGGGAGGAAAGTAGAAAGCTTTCTCAGTAATTTTAGTTATGAAGGGGGGCTGTGGTAGTTTAGGAGAATGGGTGCTTATTTTAGTAGTTGGAAGAGACTAGTATATATTTAAACCCTAGTATAAACAAGCCAGAAGAGAGAGGATATAAAAAACTGGGGACAGGGTCCCTGAGGCATAAGAAGAAGAGGAAAGAACAATAGCTAAGAGCATGGGCTCTGGAATTAGTTTATCCCAGAAGTCTATCAAATCCTGGCTCTCAACCTCTCTAGGCCTCAATTTCCCCATCAGGAACTAGACTCAAGAATAATCCTGGTCCTTGATAAGTGGAGGATCCCATGAAAGTATATAATGAGCACTTAGCAGTTAATGAATATTAGCTATGAATCCTACAGCATCCATAGTACCAGTGGGGGAAGACAAGAGCAATTCAGCTGTTGGGATTTTTCTCTCAGAACTTTGTATTGTCTGTGATATATTGTATTGAAAAACAGTATTTTTCTCTTAGACTTCTGTATTGTCTGTGATGTCAGAAGCAAGGTTCTCTGCTAGAGGAAGGTGGTGTGTTAGAGGCATAAAGAACATGAAGATTATTGGTAATAGCCAAAGAGGCCAGCAGGCAAGAGAACTGATAAGAAC
This sequence comes from Neogale vison, assembly GCF_020171115.1. Lineage (NCBI taxonomy): Eukaryota > Metazoa > Chordata > Mammalia > Carnivora > Mustelidae > Neogale > Neogale vison. The sequence goes on from NC_058098.1 coordinate 41,510,343, forward strand.
AAAAAGCAATAGGGGGTCGGTGGGCATCATTCAAGTTTAGAGACTGATAATTTACAGAGACAGCAATCTCTGTGTTGATGTGACTTTCTCTTATAGCATTGAGCTGAGATATTGGATACAGGTTCAGGGCAAGGAGATAGTTTAGTGGACCCAGCTGAGTCTCTTTGACAAGTGAAGAAAACCAAGGGACCATCTGAGCATTTGGGAAGAGGATGGCTTACGTGTTGGGGATGAAAACTTGGCTGGACAGAGAAGTAAGTGAAGACAAGGCAAGGCTTGCAGGTCAAAGTGAAAAATCCATGAAGTCTCCAAGCTCAAGACATGAATTCACTAATGTAACCATGAGTATCCACATGGAATCACCCAAGGTAACGGCAGGACTGAAAAAGATGGCGACGCTTAGAAGGTAAGCAGATGACAACAGTAAGGATAAGCAAAGAGTGGGAGAGCCAAGTGCCATAGTGAACAGATCAGAGTGCTCTGCAGGGCACAGGAAGGGTGGTCTGAGGGCAGCTGAGTCTCTGGGCTGATGAGATCCCTGACTCTTCCTTGTTTGAAGTTTTCATTTTGGAACATTTGATTGTGATGAGGAAAGGAAAAGTACTTGTACCGGTGGCAACTGTCAATCTTAGTTGTATGAGGTCGCAGCTCTGACCACTCCTGAAGAGTGGCATCTAATGACATGGAGGTTCTGAGTTAAGAAATCAGAGACACATTCCCATTTTAATTATTAATGAAGAAGTATGGGTTCATTTCTATGGTCTGTTACTAAAAAAGGAAAATCTGGACTGTTTTCTACCAAAAGCGTTATGTCTGCAATAACTGATGACTTCCATTTCCTAAAAAATAAGAGTCAAGAAAAAATATAAGATGCTTGCTCTTAACTTAAAACCAAGTCCCAACCATTCTGAGGAGAGACTGATAATTACAAAGTCAAGAACTGTGTTTTAAAATATGAGGTGATATTGGCTGTTGCTGGTACTGTATGATTTCCATTAAATATTACATATTTACTAATCGTACTTTAAAAAATGCACCTCTTTCCTTAATCAATGATAATTATTTCAAATAGCAAACCTCAATAAATTGTAAAATATAAATGTGAATGTGTTGGTATCAAGAAAAGAATATCAACTATAATTGTATTTTAATGTGGCTTCATTTTAAATAAGTATAATTCACTATCTTATTTTACTGGAATAATCTTGGCCCCAAATGCTAATTTCCTAAATGTTACAATTAAAAGGAAAGCCACAAAAGGATGTGATTTTTGCAGCTGTTTTTAGCATTTTAAAATGACATTTGGAAGTACATATACTGTGGTAGGTCCAACAAAAAAGCATAGCATGCAATCTATTTTTATGAGAAACAGCCTCTTTTTTTTTTTTTTTTTTTTTGCATTAAGAGACATCTAGCATTTTTAGGTATAATTGCACATCTTGTGATTTATATTCCTGTTATCATCGGCAATGAAAAAGCAAAGGGGTGGGAATTTCTCAGTTCGCACCATGACATTGAAAGTGAGACTGTGATTATCAAAAAAAGAAAGAAGAAAAGAAAAATTCTAAATGAACTGAAAGCATAAATATCCGAGCCCTTATGTTGTGCCAATGGTGATTAGTTTTGTACCTTTGATGTCATTTCACGTTTGAAAAGAAGGAAAACAGCTACGCAAGTCCAGCCAACACTGAAGCTGGCAGTGGGGGGGGGCAGGTGTGGAGGGCAGCGGAGACTGAGCCCCAGACTCCAGTACAACTAGAAGGCAGTCACCTGGCAGGAGAGGTGAGCTGAAGGCAAGGCAGTCTCCACATTCTCCACACAGATATTCTCCAAGTGTATGTGAACAGGTAAGGGGGAAATCCTCGGGCACTGGATAAGCCAGAATTTTTTCCACCTGATTTTTGGGTTCCAATTAAATATAGAGACAACCCGTGCGTGTGCAACCTGCAAGGGCGCACAGGGCCCTGCATTCACTGTCTACTGCCGCCAGCTCGCAATGCTCACTATTTGAACAAGAGGCCCCAGGTTTATATTATGCACTGAACTCTGTAAATTATGTAGCTGCGTTCTAATCAAGTACATGTCATTGTTTTAAAGACCTGGGGCCTGTTACCCAGAATGGGTGGCGGTAGTCCATGGCGCAGATTCTGGTAAGGGTCATATGGAAAGCGGTTAGAAAAGACCAGAACTCCAGGCCAGATGGTTCACTTCTCCCTGATCCTTTGCAAGGGATTAGGTTTCCACAACAGTGGGTTCTATAATGGTCAGACCAGAATGGCTGATGTTCTTACCCACCCTAGCCTCCTCAGGAAATTCCAACCTGTTTCAAACCACCTTACAAATGAGCAAACTCCCAAGGAGACTGGGGGATCTTAAAGACTGAAGAGGATGTTTGGATTTTCATGCTGGAGTTTGTGCAGGTTCTATCCAATTATCTTCCTGACATTCTAGATGTTCTTTAAAGGCTGAGCAGAAACCAGAGACAATCCCACGGAAGTACAGAGAAATGCATGAAAGGAATAACCTGGCCATCCATTCAGAACCTGTCTCTTCATGGAAAGGCTCTGAGGTCTTTCCTGTGCACATCGTTAGAAGCTTTTTTTTTTTTTTTTAAGATTTTATTTATTTATTTGACAGACAGAGATCACAGGTAGGCAGAGAGGCAAGCAGAGAGAGAGGAGGAAGCAGGCTTCCCTGCTGAGTAGAGAGCCCCATGCGAGGCTCGATCCCAGGACCCACGGATCATGACCGGAGCCGAAGGCAGAGGCTTTAACCCACTGAGCCACTGGAGACCTGAGAGTAGCTGCTTTGTGGAGACAGTGGAATCCGTGCACCACTCCCTCCTCATTTCCCTTTCTTCCCACCCCCACCCCCCACCATTGCACAACACGGCAGGTTATCAGACTTACATACAACTGTGGTTCAAGGTGCATATATCAAAATGAAGGTCTCACGATGCAACTGAATCGTGGAAGTAGTGAAATTAAACCCCTTTTAGTTAAAAGTCTGAGTTTATAACAAAAATATCCCTAGTACTCGGGAAACGATTTTCTAATGAACTTTCAAATCCCTAGTCTAGAAAGTACTCACTAAAGACTTTCAGGAGCCAGTCTTAAGCCTTTTGTATTGCAAATGGAAAGTGCTCAAAGAAACAAAGATTGTTTAAAAAAACAATAGTAAAATTCAATACCATAAGTGTTTTAAGTAGATTTCGCCCCAGCGTATTTCCGTAACAGTGGTATAACGTCCTCCAATAAAGGCAGCCAGGACCACATGTTAAGCCCAGGAGACCTGCCCGATCGAGCTGCAAGATCACAGGCAGTTACCACTACACATCAAGAGATCATGCATTCGACTTGGCACACACCCCGACACTTTGCCCAGCCCTCCTACTATTTTACAGGCCAGGAAACTGAGGCCCAGAGATTATTAGAGAGAGGCCCAAGATGACCTCTACTTTAGAGGAACCAGGAATAAAGTTTGCCTCTTCCTACTCCTCCTCCTTTTTTTAAAAAAATATTTGTGTATTCGTTAGAGAGAACAGCACAAGCAGGGAGTGGTGCAGAGGGAGACAGTGGAGAAGCAGACGCCCCGCTGAGCAAGGAGCCCAATGCTGGGCTGCCGGGCGGGATCCCAGGATCCTGGGATCATGACCTGAGTGAAAAACAGACACTTAACCAAATGGAAGGCAGCTATGCTCACCACTATACCACCAACGCACACTTAACCAAATGAACCACCCAGGCGCCCCTCCTCCTCCATTCTTACTTCAACTCTGGAATTCAACTTCACCTCCACAGCTGAAGTCGGGTAACTTTTACCTTAGAAACAGCCTTCCAGTAGTTAACAACAATTCATTAGTCCAAGATGTACCTCTCTCTGTTGGATAAACCAGAATAGCATAGCGCAGGTGATTTTCCTGCCACTCCATTCAGCCACGCATGCCACCTATCCAAGAAACCTGTGTCAACACCTACTATGTACAAGGGCAATACAAAACAGATCAAGTGCCTTTGCCTCTTAAGAGTGTATTACAAGTGAAATAAAATATGCATGCATATCAATCACACAGAACATGATGAACCCGAGAAAGTTCCATTTTTAACAGGAGATGGGGTGGAGGGAGAGCATTTATAGCTGCAGGGATGAGAGGACGCCTTGCAAAGGAACTGCTGTCGAGCCGGGCCTAGACAGATGGACAGAATAACAATGGGCACAGTGTGGTGAGCAGGGAAAAATCTAGTGGAGGAAAAACAGGAGCAGGAAGACAAAAGATACAAACAAAGGAAGCAGTAAAGAGAAGGTCTGGCTGTTGCTCTGAACAAATAAAGGGAAGTGGTGAGAAATAAAACCCAAAAGATAGACCATGGGCAGAAGGTCAAAGGTTAAGCTGACACTCTTGGGAGCACCTTCGTGAGTGACCTCTCCTCCCACCAACCTGTGGCTCTTCAGCCCAAGGCACTGAGTACCAAGTACAGAATTCATTTGTTCAATATGGCATCCAGGTGCCAGGCACTGCCCTAGGCACTGTGGATTCAGCAAAAGGAACCAAGTCCCTGCTGTTACAAACCCTCCATTCTAGTGAGGAGGACAGCTACCTAACAATGTCTATGGTATGTGATCAGTGCTATGCAAACAGTGAGGCCAGGAGAGAGGATGGAGAGGGAAGGAGACCTTTAGGAGAGAGCTAAATGGAGGTAGTGACCACAGGGAGGCATCTGCTGTCAACATGAGGGAGAAGCCAGGCCAACAACCAGGAGACAACATGCGTGGCCTGCTGTGAGCACAGCAAAACCAATATGGCGAGTAGATGGAACCAGGAGATGGTGATATACAAGAGCAACTGTGGCCCAAGAGGGAGCCAGGACCCAAACCGCTTAGGGCCCTATAGATCACCGAGGGCAGACAGAACTCCCACCAGGGCTCCTTGAGGACAGAGACCTGCCTTAATTGACTGTGTATCCCAAGGGCCTTCTGCAAGGCACCTAGCAGGTATTCAACCAGGACTGCCATGAACAGTGCTTTGAGGTCAGTGACATAAGGCTCAGAGCCAGACCCCAATTACCCGGTCACAGAATACCTAGGCAAGGAAGAGACGCTGGCAGTCAATGCAGAGCTCTCTTTGCTTTAAGAAAGAACAAGTTTTGGTGCTTTCTACCCTTCTCAAGGTGAAAGTTAATCAACTGCAGCAAATCTAGAAAATTCAAGGAAGTAAAACACTTACCAATACAATCACCATGATTGTTCATTCCATACTGGTATACAACCTTCAGCCTTCCAGCCACACACATATACACCCAGACGGGGGCCAACAACATGGCTTATTTTGTAACAGTTCCTCTTAACGAATATTTTTGACAAGTCCCCAGATCATTATCTATTAACTGTCTAACATAGTTTAATACCACGCAATTCTAGAATCTGATTGTGCCATGATTAATGTAAGCAATCACACGTTGTTGGAAAGGTCCATAGTATCTGACATATAAAAATTTGGTGGGATCTACAGTGGGCAGCCCAAGAAGTTAAAGAAAAGCTGTACCTGTTTGTAAGCAGAGAGAAAAGAGAGAGCACACAGGGAGGTCTGACAATGTGAAAAAGACTTAAAATGCATCATAGCTCCTCTCCCTTCACTGAAGTGAAGAGCTTTGGCATTACAAATCTGCTTTCCACATTTGTACTCCTTTGATATCGCCTGTTGAAAGACAAAATGTTAACACACCTAACCAGCAATGCTTTCACAGTGCATGCCTCTGTTTCGGGCTGGGGGGAGCACAGGTCCCCAGTGTACCTGTTGTACCTCCCCCCAGCCTGTCCGCCCACTCCTGGCTCTCCACTGTCATGCTTTTTATGGTCTGGGCCCTCAAATATTCCTTTCCTTATTTCTCTGACATCTCTTTATTCTTTCCCTTGTTGCTTTAATGTGAGCAGCAGCTGTCATCAAATAAAGAGAACAAGGGGGTGTGGATTTAGCTGACAAAAGGAAAAAAAAGTAGCAAAGATTTATATAAGTGGATTAATTGCAATGTAACCAACAATTTACGTGTGCGTGGAGGGGGTTAGAAATAGTTCCAAAAGCCCTTTACGATTAAGCCAAGAGTTACATTCATGATATAAACAGGATGAAGACTTGGGGCGCCTGGGTGACTCAGTTGGTTAAGTGTCTGCCTTCGGCTCAGGTCATGATACCGGGGTCCTAGAACTGAGCCCCACATCGGGCTCCCTGCTCTGTGGGAGTCTGCTTCTCCCTCTCCTCCCTGTTGTGCTCTCTCTCTCTCACTGTCTCTCCCTCTCAGATAAATAAATAAAATGTTAAAAAAAAAATGAAATGAAGACTCATCTTCAATGACATGGGGAAAAGTTTACAATAAAATGTTAAATGAAAAAGCAGAATGTAGAACTATATACCAAGTGTGATGGCAGTTTTGGTTTTTTGTTTTTAAGTAGCCTCCATGCCCAGCAGGTCGCCAGCATGGGGCTTGAACTTGTAACCCTGACATCACAACCTGAGGTGAAATCAAGAGTCGAACTCTTAACCAAATGAGTCACCCAGGCACCCCAAATTTGTTTTTTTAAGTAATCTTTATAATGCATAATTATAATACCTAATGTACAGTTAAACATACATATTATGAATATAAGTAAATATTACAAATGTAAACCAATCATCGTTTTTTGGTGGGAGGATTGTGAATGCTTGTGATTACTTTATTCATTTCTGAATGTTTTACTTTTTTGTAATAAGCATTTCAATTTATAATGAGACAAACTACCTGTTTCAAAATTTTTTCTTAATCTACTGTGATTAGAACAACCATTTTACTTCCTTTTTGCTTCTGTGAATCTCTGGTTCATTTCCATTTTATCCAACAACAATGATGATTAACCTGGGTAGATCATCAGATATGGGGGTTGCGAATGGGAACTAAACATCTAATGGGGACACAGCTACTCTGATGGGGGCACGGCTACTCAAGGTCAGAATTACGGTCTGTGATAGAGGGAGGGGTTGGTACTGCTTCATCAAGGCACAACAATTCATTCACATTCAATTGTCCAATCAACAATGATTTCTCAAACACCTACTGAGGAGCAGAGATGCAGTATCACGAAAGTCAGACCCTTTCACTTACCATTAAATCTATAGACCAAGAGACAAAATTATCAACTTCCAAGGGCGACAAAGGAAAGACAGAGGATGCTCTGAGTGAACAGTCAAGGAGATGAAATTGGGTGGAAGCTGGTAGGGCCTCTATGAAGAAGCAACATTTAAACTGGGATCTTAGAGACTATGTAGGGCTTTGTCCACATGTGGAGTTGGTGGACATATGGACAGACAAGTGTTTCAGGAGAAGGAAACAGCATAGGCAAAGAGCCAGAAGCAAGAACAGATCTTCACAATTAGAACCCTTGACTAAACCAGCAACAAGCTCTCATCAAATGAGCTAACAAATTACAGAGAGCTCATGGTGTGTATTCAAGTAATACAATACGTTACATCAAAGGAAAACCATACTGTCATTAGGCATGAAGAGGAAATCTGCTATCTTCCACCCTTGCCCATAACTACCATTCATTTCACTAGGAAAAGCCTCATTTCCTCAGGTGACCTTTATAGTTCAGCTTTCGACTGTGCAATTATAAAATGAAGGAGGCAGAAATGTAGCCCACTCCTCAGATAACACAAATCTAAAGTAACCAAATAAAGACAGACTGTTTTTTTGTTTTTTTTTTTTTTTTTAATTCTACAGCTCATCTGTAGTTCATCATTGCATTTCTGCAAACTTTGGAAACAGAAAACACAGAAAGCTCATCGCCTTAAGTGGCTCACAGTGGAATATCGTTCAAGGACAAAAAAGAAAACAGGGGGGGAAAAGTCAGTAATTAACACTAATCTCCATTAATGGAGGGAAGAAACCTAATGCTTTCAGTTGTTTTTATCACATGTTCTCCAAGACTGTATCTTAACAAGCTATTTAAGGCATTCTACAGCAACTTTAAAGTTAGTAAATGGTCCATAAAAAAGCAAGACAATGAAGACCAAAAATTGGAGGGGAAATCAGCCATGCAGCAAAGCAAACTTTTGAAAAATGGCAAAGCCCGATAAAATAAACCGCAGAGACAAACACTGTAAATAACCATCAAAGAAAACTCAGGCTAACTACCAAACCACCAGCAACATAAATATTGCCAACTACATGTATAAAACTTCCACACTCAAGGTCAGCAAGAGAAAAATAGATAAAGAACAGATACAGTCCTGGGCAGTCAGGAGAAGGGCAGAGCTAGCAGGGTACTGCAATCATAGGCAATATGACCTTTTCTCCCAGGACTGCCCCAGAGACCATGGCCTCACCTGAAGGTGCAAATCCCATCAACAGTATGTCAGCCATGACCAGATTCCGGTTCTTAAGCCCCTTGTACACTGGTACAATTAAGTGGGGGGAAATAAATTCACTTCCTTCATATTTATTAGATGTCTGTTAAGTTCCAGGTGCTATGCTGGGCACTGAGTGAACAACAAATTAGCTTCTGTGCCCATTTTCTGGAAGCTTACAGTCATCCACAGTGAGGTGAAGGCTCAACACAGGATAGGATATAACCCTGTGACTGTTGTCTCCTTACTTTCTCCCTAATGTGACACATTTATCGTTTCCATTAAAGGCAGGAAATGGGGAAGGAGAGCATAAGGCAGAAACAGGGAAGGCTGGGAGACAGGAAGGAAAATGAAATAAGATGGCCCTTGGCAATGCAGGGGGTGGGGCACCAACCCCTCACACAGCTGAAAATGTTTAACTTTTCACTCCCCAAAATCTTAATAGCCTCCTGTTGACCTGAAGCTTTACTGATAACATAGTCAATTAACATACATTTTGAATGTTACAAGTATTATATACAGTATTCCTACAATAAGTAAACTAAAGAAAATAATAATATAAAATTAATATTTAATATTTAACTTAATATTAGAGAAACTATTAAGTACATCTTAAGTAGTCATATACTGTATTTATCGAAAAAATCTACATATAAATGGACACGTGTAGTTCAAATATCAACCCCCGTTGTTCAAGGATCAACTGTACCTTCTTTCCATATAATTGTTTTTGGCCAGTGAGAAGTCCTCACTGCTATCTTGATGCCTCCAGAGTTTTTGATCCAAATCCCAGAACTCTTCATTCACAATCTAGTTCCTTCCAGCTTTACATTTTGAGATGTCAAACCTACTCTTCATTAGGAAGGACCAGGAAGGCTGAAGCTAAGCACAAACAGCGTCCTAAAAGAGCATGGAACTCAGTACAGGACATACCAGGTCCCTGATGAATCCTTGATGATGGTCAGAATGCCCAGGGCCCAGGACGTGCTTCCAGAGAGAGCCATTGTTAGCAGGATTCTCCAGAATCCTGGTCCTGTGAACATCACCTAGAGCTCCATCCAGGAGGGTGTACCCATAGTGGTAGAGTCTACACTTTAAGAAGATCCCTCTCCAGTTGGCATGCAATTAGAAATTCTCAAAAAGTATTGGTGGAAAATGGTGGTGATGTGGGCAACCATTCCATAGAACAATTCGTGAACATGTATCAAGAGCCTTAAAACAATTTATATTTCTGGACTAGTAATCTCTACTTTTTTACCCCCTGAGGAAGTAATCATGAATAAACACAAAGATTTAGCTACAAATATGTTCACCCCCCATTGCTTGCGATGGCTTAAAACTAGACAATGAGATGCCTACTGATAAGTTACAAAATGCCCACAGAATTCCATATCACATGGACATTAAAATAATGTAGGAAATACTTACAAAAGGAAAAGGTAAACAAGTGTAAAAAAAAAAATAAGTCCAATATGAACTCATCTTGGTAAAAGACCACATTTAATATGTAAGTATGAGTGTGTGTCTGTGTATAAGCGAGTATACATGTATGTGCCCACGCACATACAGAGAAAGATGGAGAGAGGGGGCTACATGATAGGACATTACATAGGTACAGATTAGAATATACAGTGACATGTTGACTATGTAGAAGTTCTTTTTTGCTTGTTTGTAATTTCTAAATTCTCCAAACTGAACATATTAAAATAGAAAGCTAGGTTAAGAATAATTACCCCTCATCCGTTTTCACCCCCTGATTGTTGAGGACTACAGACCATCCTCACTTAGAAGCGTTTCGTAGCTACTGAGGTCCAAGGTGCCCCAGATGCCAGCCAATTCTCAGCTCTGAATGCCACAGTCCATCATGCTCCTTGGATGGCTTGCCAAATACATGTCTGATTTTTGACTTTGATATTTTGGGGTCCAAATGGATTTGAAACCCAGATGTTTCTCCTCTTCAGAATTTAATTATTCAAATATATCCATTTAAATCAACCCACCACTGGTTAGTGCTTAAAGGATGCTAATGCACAAGTGAAAATTTCTTCCTTTATTTTCAAGACTGAAATGAATTTGGAATGTATATAATTTTGCTTAGGGCACTTTCAAGAAGCTGTGAAAGCTTCCACAACCTGCCAAATTAGCTGTCTGTTTGCAGTCTCAGAACAAGACAGAGGATGCCTAAGCAGCGGGCTTGCTTTCTTCATAAAGACTGTGCCGGTCGAGGAGGAATGTTTCCTCTGCAGCAAAATTATTTCCTGGCAAAGACCCTGGCTGGGCACTACTCCAAAGTGGAACTAACTCCCAAAGGAAGTCACCAGGCTGCTTTGCCTCATCCAAAATTTCTTTGGCACCAAGTACCACGCATGTGTGTATACAAATCCTGGTTTCCAGGGAGCTTGAGATACAGGCCAGCAGTAAGTTCCAAAACTCTGTTAGAAATGATACACCCAACTTCATGTGCCCACTTTGACTAATAAAATGTTCTTGGGCAGCAAGGACTTCACTTTCAAAAACTCCAAATCTTACTATGATTTAGAGCATAGGGTTTTTCAGACAGAGGCTATATGAAGAATTAGTACATGACCTACTGAACAACAACCAAGGTTAGTTGGTTCTTACTGCATACGATAATCTACAAACCAGACATACTTCTTCTAGAGGACATTGCTCTAAGAGGAACTGAATACTAAGCAGTAATTTTTAGTCTACTGCAAAAATTTTTTAAAAAAAGAAAGAAAAAGAAAAAGTCAAGTCTATACAATACCAAAGAAACCAAGAGATATGTTCACTTTCACCCATTAAGAAAGCCACAAAAAAAGTATACCTGTATGACCAAAAAATGCAAAAAAGTTTTAGGGGCCAGTTAAAAAGTGCAGATACTACAATGTTGAGAGGACCCATTTGAAGCATGGGGCACGTGAAGACCTAGGAGCAGACCCATCCTTCGCGCTGGGAGCACGTCTGTTGGCCAAAATGGACAGCTCAATGAACATCTCTTAAGTGTCCACTAAGTGGGAGCTTCTGGAGATTAAAAGACGAGTAAGGAACAGTCCCTGCCCACAAGAAGCCTACTGGGAAAGCAGCCATAAACATCAGTTAAATGGATTTAGAAAGACTGTATGATCAAAGTACGCACAAAATGCCTGGAATAGAATAGAGAAGCAGTTAGCTCAAATCACAGATGCACAGGCTGCCTCTTGAGGAGACAATTCTGATACTCATTCTCGAAAGACGAAGAGTACTGGCCAAGGGAAGGAGTGTGGAGGTTTTAGTAATGGTTTAATGGACAGGCTTTACACATAGGCTTGAACTGGAGAGAACTGTGAAGACGTTTCATCCACTTAAACTGAAGCATAGAGTTCAAGGGGGAAAGTAACAGAAGCTAACAATGTTAGAGAACAAAGTCATGGATGACTGTGCTGGGGCTTAGAAGTAATCACACAGGGAACTGAGGGGCCAAGCCAAACGCTGGGAAGCAGAGATGTCTTAGAGAAAGAAGAGGTCACTGCGAAGGGCTGAGGAGGGGTGACTTAATTAAGGCTGGGACAGGTTTCCAGGGACAGGTCAATGAGTCTGTCCTATGCCACTGCATAAAGGAAGTCAGGAATCACCATCAGGGCCGTGACAGTCAACCTGATGGCGCTCCAGCATTTACTACTCCTCAGGTATTAACCATATTGGCCATTTATTTTATTATTTTTTTAAACTGAGATATAATTGACATATAGCATATTAGCTTCAGGTGAACATGTGATTCTATATTTGTAGACACTACAAAATGATCACCACAATTAAGTCTCGTTGCCATCCATCACCATAGCTACAAAAAAAATTTCTTCCTGTGATGAGACCTTTTCATATAGACTTAGAGACTTTGAAATAAGCCATACAATATTGACCATAGTCACCCCACTCTATGCTACTATGTATTACGTTATTTATTTTATAACTGGGAGTTCGTATCTTTTGGCCACCTTCACCCACTTCACCCTCCTCCCCTCTGGCAACAACCAATCTGTTCACTGCATCTATGAGCTTGGGTTGTTTTATTTGGCTTTGGTTGATTCATTTCTTTAGATTCTACATATAAGTGAAATCATAGGTATTTGTCTTTCTCTTCCTGACTGATTTCCCTTAGCATACGTAATGCCCTCAAGGTCCATCTGTGTTGTCACAATGGCAGAATTTCCCTTTTTTTAAATGGCTGAGTAGTATGTCTGGATTGCTGATTAGACAGGGGACACGAAATTCTGTGCTAATCACTGGGCTTGGCCCCCTGCTGATCAGAGAACTCTGTGACTAGGACTTGCTGCAGTGAGATGCAGCACACTGCGAGGGGACAGGTCTGGGCGGCACTGCACAGCTTTCCCTAATTTCAAGGCACCCCAGGAGTCCTAGTTTGGCATGTGCAAAAGACAATCGCTCCTGGTGTGCAGATTTCTGATAGGCTTTTTACCAAGGTCTTGCCTGTGCAATCCATCATGCTCCAAGGTGACTGAGCACCAATCTGTCTTACTCACTGGAGTCCCAGTACAGGCCTGGACAAATGATGGGCCCTCAAACAGTAGCTAAATGGATGAGGAAAAAGTGGCAGAACTTATGAACATTGATTTCACTCAACAGGGGAAACCACCTTCACCCTGGGGTTTTGACAGGCCACACAGACTCCAGCTTTGCCCAGGGGGTACACGGTGGCTGACAGAGTACTCAAATGCACAGTCACTTACAGGAGAGAGTTCAAGGCCTGGGGCCCAGTGTTTCAAGGTCGTGCTCATTATTCTCCCTGCCTCCTGACAATGTGCTCTTCCTTCCCGTGCGTGTGTACTTCTGCTGGGTAGCACACAACCCCCAACCAATTATCTACGCCAGAAAACAGAGGGCAATCTCTTTACTTCTCATACCCAATTTATCAGCTAGGCTTCAAGACTTCCTGTCCCAAATGGCTCTGGAGCCCATCTCTTCATCTAGGTAACTTTGACTGCTACCTCAGTTCAAGCCCTTGCCTATGCGTCCTTCCTGTAGCTTCCCTGGTGTCCCTGTTACTCCACTGCCAGAGTGACCCCTCTCAATGCAAAGATGACCAATCTCTCTCCTTGGCTAGAAAAGCTACTTGGATGCCTACCATCAATGAGCTGATTAAAATGAACTTGGCAGTGCTTGAGAGAGGTCATCAGGAAGTCAATCCATGTTAGATTTATGTTCATCATTTATTTACTATACTTTTGGGGGGAAGGGAAACTGAATTTTGAGATCTTTCTTCTTTATTTCCAGACAGTATTTTCTAGATTGGACATTCTGGAAAAAAATGGAAGGAAAAAAAGAATGAAAAAACAAAACAAAACACCACAGTGATATACCCCTCATACTCATTATGATGGCCATTATTTAAAACACACACACACATACATACACAAACAAACACACACACCCACAGCAGGAAACAAGTGTTGGCTATGATGTGGAGAAATTGGAACCCTTGGGTGCTGTGGGTGGGATCGTAAAATGGTATAGGTGCTATGGAAAACAGGATGGCAGTTTCTCAAAAAACTAAAAATAGATGAACCATACGACCCAACAATTCCACTTCTGGGTATATTCCCAAAAGAACTGAAAGCAGGGACTCAAACAGATATTTGCACGCCCATGTGCATGTCACCATTATCCACATCAGCCAAAGGGTAGAAGCAATCCAAGTGTCCATAAACAGATGAATAAATAAACCAGATGTGGTGTGTACGTACAATGGAATGTGATTCAGCCTTAAAAAGGAAGGAGGACGTTCTCACACAGGCTGTAACAGAGATGAACTTTGAAGACATTATGCTCAGTGAAATAGGCCACACACAAAAAGACAAATGCTGTAGGAGTCTACTTATTTAAGGTACCTAAGGCAGTCAAATTTCTGAAAACAGAAACTAAAATGGTGATTCCCTGGGCTTAGGAGACAGAGGGAATAGGAGCTATTGTTTTAATGGCCAGAGAATAGAGAGTTCCGGAGACTGGCTGGCACGATAGTGTGAATGCACTTAACACTACTGAACTGTACACTTAAAGATGGGTAAGGCAGTAAATTTTATGTTAAGTGTATGTTGTCACAATGTAAAACAGAGCAAGGAAATGAGCTACCAAATGTTTATAAGTATATAGAAAATAATTCTCCATCGCATTTGGGGCCATATATCTTCATCACGGTCATTTGTTCTGGACATGCTAATCAGAATTTATAAAAACACGACACATGGAGAGAATTCTCCAGAAGAACTGAAGGGAGTGATTTCGATTCCTAAGGGGCGGGGGTTTAGGCCAACTCTTTGGTTAATATTCTTCCCCACTTTGCCCTCCAAGTTGAGGCAGTACTACCTCCAACAGTGTCATGTCCTCAACTACAGAGAAGAAAGACCAGGGCTTCCAGCTGATATTCACTTAGGACCCTTATAACCACCGCTAGCCCCTCCCATACCACCCTTCTCTGGAGATGGGCTCTGGCTACTTATTCCAGGCTGGGTGTGACTATGGCATTGAGAGTAGGCTAAACAAGGTAGAAACTAGGGGAAATGTTATGATATGGACATTTGGGTTGAAGACAAAACAGCTCCTATGAATTAGGCTTAGGACTCAGATTCCACAATGCTGGCTGGAGGCGATCTCCGCGTGAAGAGTCTCTGCAAGTCTCTCACCTTCTAAGTTACCCAACACATCGGAAGGCGCTCCGTGAAGAGGATCCCTTCCCAGACCTCCCCAGGGTGGGCTGTTTACACCACCACTCTCCACCATGAATCACGTACTGCCTGGCCTTGGCTCAGAATGGGTTCACGGGCATGTGCCGGTTCTCCCAGGTGAGGGAACACGCATCTGACACGTAAAGGTTCTCCACACAGAAGACTCCCAGTAAGTACGTGCTGATCTGTGAAAGCACCTCAGTGCTACTTTTCCATCCTGAGAAACTAATATGCTTTTGTGACCAAGCAACTTATTACTAGATTTAAGGAACTACGTAGCCAGGGTCCAAGTAGCAAACATATTTCTTTCAATGGTCTTCCAGTTTACTGTGTGGTACTTAATTTAGGCCAAGAATATTTACACCTGTAACCTCAAAAAAGGTATAAACAACATGGCGATATTTTATTTCTGCCTCATTTTGTCAAGATGCTGGAGCAGATACCTCGTGACACCCGTAAATCAGAGGAGGAAATTTTTCTCCAATTACGTTTTAATTCATGGGCAATCATTCTCTATAGCAGGTGGCAAGTTGAGGGGGGGCTAGACGTCAGGGAGCATGAAGTCAGGCTGGTGAAGTATGGAGTAATTTTAATTTGAGTTTTTACAAATGAGTACTGCAGGGGTAGCAGAGACCAAATGTGCCTCTGAACAGCAGCATCAAATGCATCTAGAACCATCTCCTCAGCCAACTGCAAGGCAATCTAACACAGATGCTGTTCTCACTTGAATTCTCTGATTGCTGTGGTCTGATTAATTTCATCACGAGACCATCTTCTCATTTTTCTGCTTGAGGGTCTTGAATGTGACCTTGAGATTATTCAAATAACTGCAGTGTCAGTTAGGAATTGACCCATGTGACAAAAACACATTCCTTTACAGAATAAGCCATTTTCCACTATTTGGAACATCCATGCCCAGAGAAATCGGTGAAAAACCTTTCCCAGACGGATCTGTGTATCCTCCTAAAATTTCACTCTTAATCTGTTTGCTAAACATTTCCTAAGCATATTATGTGAATGACACTTTAAAATACAGAAATTAATATGACAAGCCTCTGACCTCGAAAAACTTCCAGTCAAATAGGAAAGACACTCACACAAGCCAAACTCTTGTGCACATGCCGGCCCACACTGGCCTTCCCCGCCTCCCCATCTTAGGAATCTGCCCAGCTATTTACATCTGAAACCTGGGCATGATTCTTGACTTCACCATGTTCCAACTCTAAGGCTACCACCCAGATCCAAGCTACTCTCCCCTTGCCACCTTTCTGGGGCTTCAGTGCCTTAGATTAAATGTCCCCTCCTCAGAAAGCCCTCCCTTATCATGCCATCAAATACTGCTCAAGACATTTCATTTCCTTTTCCCTTTCTGCACTTATTTGTAAAATTACCTGTGACTGCCTCTCTCTTCTGGCCAGCTATAAAGGGACCCTGTAGGGGCTGCTGGCAACTGTGCCCCTGGGCTAGAGCCCTGCCCCACGTCCACAGAAGGTACACAGAAAAGACATGTTGATTGATGAGTGTCCTTTACACAGAAGACCAAAACCAGATGAAAATGGAGAAATGTACAGTGAGGAAGGAACACTGACTCTTGACTGGATGACATCTTCCAGAGGAGCTGGCCTGGGTACTGTGCTTTAGAGGACAAGTATGTGCATCTGAGAACGCATGCCAGGCTCTGCAACTGGCAAAAGACAAGGCCCAAAGGCATGGCTAGTCCAGGGAAGTCTGAACAATGGAAAGGGTCCCTGAAATGGCAGGAATCCAGAGCACGCACACAGACGCGCTGAGAGGACAGATCACACAGCGGGGGGCCTGAGTGACACAGTTAGGAAGTGGGATTTTATTTTTTTAGACCATGGAAAGTCACTGAAAAGTTCTGAAGGTGAAAAATTAGATACTCTAAACTACCTTTTATAAACATTGAGAAAAACTGTTGTAACTTAAAAACCAGCAAACCACCAAAAGTGGCATCACTTTGAAGAGGACTAAGTACACCTCCACCTATGTTTGGAGGAGAAAAAGAAAGGATTTGGCTGCCATCTGTAAATGCAAGGAAGAGAGGGGCTCACAGTCGGTGACCCTGGGTCTCCAAGAAGTGAGCTGACAGCAGGTCAGTTTTTGGGTTTTCGAAGACACTGAAAGGCCATGTTAGCATTTCCAAAGAGTTTCAAAGTAAAAGGCACCAGGATCGAGGACAATGAAGCTAGTATCTGGATTCCAGGACTGGGGCCGGGTCCAGGGTGGGGAGACGATTCCAAGCAAGCATGCTACACATCCCAGAATGTTTCGTCAAACAGTACTGAACAGATGGACAGGACTCCTCACACTGAAATTAACGCTAACGCCCTGCGTTTGATCCTGAACACAGTGAGGATATGAATAACTCCGTCTCGGCCACAGTAATGGGCAGCTGCTCAGACTGTAAGGGATCAGGGACCTCTGACAAAACGTGCCTTCCAAAACATCGAGAACCCAGGCACTCAGAGGGCTTTCTCAACAGGACTTATTCAAGGCTGGTTTATCTGAAGAGCGCCACTCTCAAGAGCGCTGTAGCCACAGGCGAGAGCTGACCCGTACAGACAAAGCCAGTTAACCGTGGCCTGTGCTTGCATGAGTTCTGGAGGGAGGGAGAGGCCCAGGAGCCTGCCGTCACGATATTGCATTAACTGGGGGCTGATTTTTTTTCCCCCTTTGGGTTTTTGTTTGTCTGTTTGTTTTGGCTCAAGCAAATTGTCTAATCTGGGCCTCAGCTTGCCTATAAAATCAGGAATCCAGAAACATGATCAAAGGTCCCTCCCAGTTGTAAACTCCTGTGAAAATGAAGAAATTCCTTGCAGGTACACCGGCTTTCCACAAACCAGGGAAGGGACTTGAGCTAAGGACGGATCCCTGCAGCTCATCCTGGCTCAATGTCCACTGAGCTGAGGTAGGGTTGGGCAGGAATTGGCCCCAGGTCTGACTACACCCCTGGCTGGAGAAGGCGCCACTGCCTGGGCTGGGAATCAGGAGCACATGCTCAAACCACAGCTCTAACTGTGAGACCACAGGCTGGCAAGCCGGGTTAAATTCTCCACATGTCAAACAGGACAGCATCAAGGTGAGGATTATGAGGCAGTGGATGTAGGAGGCTGAGTGCTGTACCAGACACACAGCCACTTCTCAGTACAGGACAATACTAGAAGACGTCGTTGTCCATTTTACTTCACTTAGTTAGCTTTTGCATTTACCTCCGCCGCTTTCTAGGACATTCTCGCTGCAGGAAAGATAAAATTATGGGGCCTCATGAAACTAGAAAAGTCCCCAAAGTCCTTTCTTCCAGTTCTCTGTTCTTAGGCATTTTCACTGTCACCACATCAGCCAAGCAGACCGCCCAAGGCCACCCAGCCACGAAGTCCATCTAAAACACGATCGTTTGTGTCCTCAGGGGTTCCCCCAGGGCCTGTAAGTAATAAGTATATATTCTCGTACTCCCCCATGCCCTAAAAATCAAAGTTGTCTGTTATGACAAGAAGTTTACAAAATGAGATGAAAGTGCCTAAGACCAGGAGATGATGCACTGAGTAATCAGAGCCAATTCTAAAATATGAGACAATGACAAAAGTGATAACAAAGTCTGTAACAGTCCTCACTAATGATTCTTATGATGTGAAGCAAAAAGTCCGAACACACAATCCCACTTATGTCGTGATTACAGTGAAGTACAATTACGTACGTACAGAGCAAGCGCTGGCGAGCGACGTGGAAAATGACAAAGGCTGATCTGCTATGGAGGTGCGACTGCAGTAGTCTCACTTTCATGGAGTGACTCGAGTGAGGCTGGCACAATAAACACACCAGTGACAGTCACAGCGAAGGAGGCGCTGCTGTTCACTTACCCCGGGTTGTACAACATGACCGCGGACAGGTTCTCACAGGACTTGGAGAGGTCAGTCATGGACAAGCTGAAGGAGGACAGAAGGCCACTCTAAGAGCAGACACAGGGCAGAGCGGTTACCTCAGTGGGGAAGAGAGGGCCAGCGCCCTGGACTCGCTGCTTTCACCTGGTGAGAAGCAATGAGGTGCACACACACCCACCCACTCCCCACCCTCCATTAGCACGCACCGTAACTGGTCTATCCGAGGACAGCACGTCACGGAGAGCCGGGCGATGGATGCCACTCAGACCCAAGCCTCAGCTAAGCCCAGCAGGGCCCCCGGGGCCCCAACACGTCCAGACTGGCGAAGCTAGCCAGGACCTTTACCACCGTGGGGCTCTCCACGACCACACCACATGGAAGCGGCGGGAAGGGTCACCCTCATTGCTGGCAGGAGCCCTGTCCTGTTCTCAGCAGCACTCACTACATGTACTGAGGGAGAAAGGTGAGGAGGTAGAGGGGGAGACCCAAAAAGGAAGAGCTTAACCTGTTTGCTTCTGAGGAAAGGTACAGGAAAATATATTTTCCTTCCTCTTGCCCTCTGCAACTGTGAACCAAAGGGGACCCTCCAAGGAGACCCTGGGCTGGAACAGATATGAGGCTTCACTGGCAGCCCCAGAGAAGGCTGGGGTTTGCAGCTTTCTTATTTCCCATCGAAGGCACTGGCGCCCTCGGGCAGCCCTCACGAAAGGAGGTAGACATGGGGGCTATATGACTTGGGGTGAAGGGCAAACACTAAAGGTCAGCAGGTCAGGGCTGCAGCACAGGTTCGCCACTTGCTGGTGAGGGAACAAGTGAGTCTCAGTTGCTTATCTTGATCATCTGTGACATGGGGATAGGAACAGCCACTGGGCAGATAAAGCAGTGCAATACGTGTAGAAGTTTCATACAGTGCCCGGCTCCTAGAAACATTAGCTGTCGTCTCTACTTTCCTCGGCCTGAGGACAGTGCAGTGTCCCCATACAGATTTCTCTCTCATCTCCCCCTCTCTCTCAGGTCCTCCACCCAACTCCCCTGCCCAACACTTCAGGTGCCCTCTGGATGTGTCTATCCAACAGCTGTCCTAAACTCACCCCCTCTCTGCTTCACACCCCAACCAAAAGTCCAATTCACTGTGGCTGAAAATAAAAACTAAGCCACCTTTTGAATGAAAGTGATTCTGATATTGGGTTAACTCCTAAAACAGATCCTCATATGTGGAAGTCACTCTCTACTTAATGCAAAAACAATGCCTAGCTCCTTTGGGGGCTGGAGGGGTGAAGAGAAGGGTCTAGAAAGAGCCATTTCTCCTGCTCTGGACTTCACCAGCTTGCTGTCCTACTCAATCAGCTAACCATCCAACGAGCAACTGCTCCCTAAAATCAGTGTATGCTACAGAATGACTTTTCCGGTTCCAGACTCCGGAAAATCAAAACCAAGCCTCAGTCCCACCAGGATCAGAGTTGGCTCCTGGAGATTTTAGGTTCCTTACCTTCCTCTTCTCCCTGAGCTTGGCAGCCTCCTTAGGGTGGTTAAAGCGAAACATATTGGTTCTTCCCAATAGTATCACAGCACCTAAGAACATACAAAAACACAAGTAAGCAACTTGGTTGGTTGACAACATCATATTGTGGAATTTTACATTTGAAATGTAATTTCCAGTGTGCTATAAAACAGTAATAATAAGGGAAAGCCTTAGTCTCCAAAGTCTGCTTACATAAGCCTATTTTAAATCTGCAAATATTCTTATTTTTACAGCCAAGTGTCACAATACTTATATTACCAAGACAGAAGTAATGGATTCCAGCATTATATTACAAGATTTAAAACTTAATATCCAGATAATTATACTCTTGATTTTGAGAAGAAAAAAAGAAATACATTCTGCAAAGTGATGCTGTACTACCAAGCAAAGCATATGGTCACAAACTTGGGAAATCTTTATTAATGCCAACAAAAGAAGAGATCCCAAAGGAAAGTGCTTTCAAAGGAAAACATGGCGAAATCGGTGGAGTCCAGGAACCACTACTAAAATCAACTTCAGAACGCAACAGGAAAGAACTTGTGTACACGCAGGGTCTATTTCCATGTGGAAACACTGCTTCTTGTTAAAAGCCTCTTAAAATTTAGATGGCCACATCAGACATATGAGGAAGGCTCCCTTTGACTGACCAGGGTCTTCCTTGTTTGGAAAATGCAGAAGAGGTAAAAGAATTCAATGTAAAAACCAAAGGTAACAAAAATGTTAGGTGGAGGGCACATTTCAGCATGATTAAGCAAATAATCAAACAAACACTCTCTATCGCTAAGAACTGCTCAGAGCTGGCCCGGCTGCCGTGCAAGGCAGTGAGCTCCTAGTCACTGGAGGCACCTAAGTAAGGGAAGTGATGTTCCAGAAGAGATTCACTGCGTTCTCTGGTCCCATCCATATCTGAGAGTCTACCACACCTCAGAAAGACAGCCCCATGATCAGGCTTTGCCCAGAAAAAGAATGCAACTTATTTGTAAGACAGAACACACATGCACTGAAGTGAACCACACAAGATGGCAGAGGTGTTGAGCATCTGAGTGACACACGCAAGGCTGACGTAGGTGGGGACACAGCAAAGCTGCACATGGCAGCGAGAGGACAGGGAAGATGGTTCCAGTTTGGGGTAACCGTGGGGAAGGGCTAAACCTTAGCAGGAGAACAGCCCTGTCATGTTTTGGGAGAGGAGGGAGTCAAGTCCACCCAAAACGCAGGGCATTGGAAACAGCAGCAAGAACAGATACTGGACAGATGACGGAGAAACATACCGCGAGGACCTGGAGAGATGGGGAACATGCACCAAAAGTCACAAACTGATGGCCAGAGAAAATCTCCAGTTCATAGATGTTTTGTGTACCCCATGAAACTTTTTAAAACTGAAATTGCTAGCTGTCAACTGGCAAAAATCTGAAGTTTTCACATAAAGTTCTGAGTTTCTTTCTGATTTCTCTTTGAAACCTAGAAGGTACAGTACAGTAGATCTTATTGCCCCTTGGCAAAAACGCCTGAGCTGCTTTAGACATGTGACCTCTTGGTGACCTCTTGATACCTGTCGTCACCTCTTGGTGACCACAGGTATCATCAACCTCTGCCCTTGGCTACTATTTCCACCTGGACACTGCAAGTAATATCGTAGCCCTAGGGAGCTACTTTAGGGCTTCAGACCAGTAATCCACCTGCCTACTCAATATATGCCTTCATGTTTTCAAAAGAATTTCAAATTCAACATGGCTGAAACCGAAGGGGTTTAGATCATAACCCCAGGGAGCAAATGAAGGGTCAGTTGTGGTGGCTGTCATCATTCAGTGAAAATGGAGTCAATATGGAAAGAAGAACACAGCTTTCAGGAGACTTGGATGGACAGCAGTGCATACTAACCAATTTACAGTCTATGTATCCCCCGTCATGTAAAACTGCATTCGTAGATTTTCCAGTTATGGAAAGGCACCACGGCCGTAATTAAGAAAGGTGCTTTCCATGCCTCTCATGACCATGGCTCAGAACGGGGTGGCATACAAAGAAGTCAAAAGTTAAGCAGCCATGTCTAGGATATACGTATATTTAATGCTCTCAAAGTGAAATTAGAGATTAATAAGGCAATCACATTCAGTGTGTTAATTACATTTAATCCAATTCTTTTTTTTCCCTTTTAATCAAATGCCTAGCCATGCAGGTTGAAAATTGCTAAAATATGTTAATGGAAAAAGAGAATGGGATTTCAGAGACATATTTCATATCATATTAAATCACTGAAAATAATCTTGCCACCCATGTATTTGCATGAAATATACATAAAAATCCCTGTACGAGTTATAAAAGAAAACAAAACTACCTATGACCATTCCTTGTTTCCATTCAAATAAGGTACACAAACTGCCTGGCATATAAGAAGAGGTTCTGTTAAGGCTGGCTTCTATTTCATTAGATTCCTTTACTCAACAAACCTAGTGATTTAAAACATTTGCTTCATTTTTACCTTATGCTGCTGTTAATTCCTTCATTCATTCAACAAGCACCTCAAGAACCAGACCACATGCTACAGAGTCATACACATGCCTTGCCCTTGTAGGAGGGAGAGGTGAATAACAAAAAAAAAAAAAAAAAAAAAAAAAACCTCCACAATCAGATGCAAAGCTACAACTGAAGGAAAGATCCCCTGCCCAGTGCTCAAAGAGCCCATAAGAAGGCTGATTATAGCAGAGATTAGGGACAGAGGCCCTGAGGGAGGTGGGAAGTGGTGCCCAAGACAAGCTCTGAGGATGAAGCAGGGGGAGCAAGGGAGTACGCTATGTAAAGGTCCTCCGGCAGTTAAAGATGAAGGCAGTGGTGGTGGTGGTGAAGTGGAGAGCCTAGAAGACAGTTAAATACTTACAGCAGAGGAAACAGGGAAGAACAGTACACATGATGAAGCTTAAGGGAACAGACTACATAGACTTTTTCACTATACAGTGAAGCAACCTTTATTTCATGTAGCTTCATAGGAAGACCGTGAAGGGCTTTGTGCAGCAGCATTACATGATTAGAGGAGAGTAGAGGAGAGTTTGGGCAGAAAGTTCATTCCTTCAACTGTTTAAAGAAGGAACCAAAGCGGGCAGGAATAGATGAAGATAAACAAGGTAGGAGGCAACTGCAAGTGTCCAGGTCAAAGGCGACAGTGGTTCAGCACTGGACTGGAGAGGAGGGAAGGAGGAAAATAAACAAGCCAGGAAGACATTTGGGGACAGGATTAAGAGGACTCCACGATGGGCTACATATGGGAACAAGGGAGGTGAAGGAGATGCTCCTGCGTTTTGGCTCTGAATAACTAGTTGGACAGGGCACTGTTCACACAGATTGAGAACACTGGAAAAGGACGGACATTGGGGTGGGAAAGAAATCGTGAGCTTGGTTTTACACATAATAAATCTGAGACGCTTTTGGCAGGTGGAAATATGAAGCTCTAGAAGAAAAACCTGGGACATCTATCAATCTCTCGGTCTACCAACTTACCTACAGACCTACTTACTCTCAAATACATATAAATACATATAAAACATAAATGTACATATAAAATACAAATATATATAAAACATATATACACACATGAACATACGTTAAGTGTACACAGCTACCTAACACTTGTGTGTAAGGAAGAGACCCAGAGCGTATGCCTTGCCCCAAACTTTTGATGTGGCCAAGGGCAAGCTAAGCTTAACCTCTCCAGAATTCAGTTCCTTTTCTAGTCATCAAACTGGATACTTTCTAAGGCTCCTTCCAGATCTTAAACTCTCTTTAACTATGAACTACTCCTTGATCTGAGGTTAACATGATTAATCAC
The DNA here is from genome assembly GCF_020171115.1 of Neogale vison. Classification (NCBI taxonomy): domain Eukaryota; kingdom Metazoa; phylum Chordata; class Mammalia; order Carnivora; family Mustelidae; genus Neogale; species Neogale vison. The sequence goes on from NC_058098.1 coordinate 41,534,683, forward strand.
AGCAGATGGACTTTTCTGATGTACTTAGTTTGTAATTTTCGGAGCATATCTAAGCCTCCTTGAAATATATGACAGCTTCTCTGAGATTACCTCAGAGCCCATTAAATACCACAAGGTAGACAAATTCCAGATGGTCTTTAAAGGAAATGGAAAGGAAATGACATTGTAAAAGAGGACTCAGAGGCACTTGTTAACAACCCCCCCCCCACAAAAAGTCACTTAAATCTCCGTGAATGAAACCACTGATTGCTGATTTCATAGAAGATTTTCTGCTTCAGTATTTCAGTACACTGAAAATGAAACTAAACATGTAAACATTTCTAGGGATTTTCAAGGAGTATAGTGACAAAAATCATTAATGTCACTATTAATTACCCTCCTCAAATTTTATGTGAGATTTTCTAATTCTGCTAACTGCACAAGTAAATCAACTCTTTTTTTTCCTCTTAAATGCTGTCATATGAATATTTCTGAGGTAACAGTGTACAAATTAATTAATTCCGGGTTATAATTAACAGAAACCTATAAGAAAACTGTATTCCCAAAAGTGAATGGTCCAATGTGATATGAGTTTAGAGGCTGGAAAAAACGGGGCCTTGTGACATTCTGCTTCAAGCTCTAAATTCTGAATTTAATCACTTTAGAAAGCCCCGCCCCACCCCCCCATACATACATAGGCTACAACACACTATTAAAGCATGCCTGGTGAGAGAGGTTTTCATTTTGGGTATAATCACCAGAAAAGCGAAGCTCTGCCTGGGAACAAAATTTTCTAGAATGGTACTGAGATGTAGGTTGGGGTGAAGCAAGATGGGTGAAGTTCTTTTTTTTTTTTTTAATCTTTTTTTTTTAAGATGTTATTTATTTATTTGACAGAGATCACAAGTAGGCAGAGGCAGGCAGAAAGAGAGAGAGGAGGAAGCAGGCTCCCCTCGGAGCAGAGAGCCCGATGTGGGGCTCGATCCCAGGACCCTGGGATCATGACCTGAGCCAAAGGCAGAGGCTTAACCCACTGAGCCACCCAGGCACCCAGGATGGGTGAAGTTCTTAAAATGTGCTTATACGGGATAATTTTCCTTTGGATTTAAAACATATGCAAAATATTTGTATTAAAATAAGCTATGATGATGGCACCATCAGAGGACCTGATAAAGAGAAGGACTAATTTCCACTAATACATGCCAGACCTTGAGAACACATTACTTAATATGCTCGAAGGCCTTGGACTCTTATGACATTGGTGTTATTATTTCAGACACCTGACTTATAGTAATTCTTCTCTAACTCAAATGGCTTTGGGCAGAGAGATGGGGAAGATTAAGGTCTTACATGGTACTTGTGGTAAGAAAATTTCATATGAATACTAATGAATTCAAACAGGACACATGGCTTGGGGTTCACAGCTGGCTTGGAAGAGTGACAGGCACTCAGCATCAAGGGTAGCAGACGTAAGTGTCAAAGCATGCCCTCAGGTCCTCTGCTGGTGTTTGTGAAGGATATAAATACACATGATACCTTCCCAAAAAGCCACATTGGCCCCGTCCCGTCCCTTCCAGCATTTGTAATTCAAATATGGATTTACAACTTCCTGTTTTAGATAAATCACTTAAACTCTTGTTTACTCTTGGTAAAGTAAAAATTGCAAACCTGGATTGTGAGACTCTGGAAAAGAAAGTAAATCGATTTTCAGTCTTTGTTATTGAGGTTTCCAGCCAAATAATCCATCAAGAATTATTTGCCCAACTGTGTGCACGTTGGAGCTGTGTAAAATTCTACCTGGAGCTGTGTAAAATTCTAAGATGCTCTAGTCCCATCCCCCAATAAATGTTAGGATGGTGGTGGTGGCATACATGGGAACGGAATTTTTTTCTTCTGAAAGCCTCGGGGGAAATACAAAAAGAGTATATGGAACAAGTCTCATCCTTCTGAAAGAAAATGCAGAAAGTGTATGAAGTAAGTAGAGGGTGATTCCAGACAGTAGACCATAAAATGGCAAATTCTAAGGTACTGAATGGAAGGCATTATACTAAGTGGTCAAGCTATTAGTAACTTTACTTTGTTTCATAGTCTTTGTTACCAACAACTCCACTTATTCTGTTAGTAACAAGCTCAACTATTCAGTTCTAGCCTCCTACACACTCCAAGCTGTCAATATTTTATTGTTCCTTCCAAAACAGTTCTTCCAAAACATTTCCCTTCTCTCTAAGCAATAATGGTCTCTTACCTCCATTTGTCCCTTTTGTTACTGCCCATCTCCAAATTCCCTTGGGCTACATACACACTGCACCGTCCTTCACTTCAGCAACCACATTGTGCGCCTACCGCACAGTGTCCAGTCTGTGGTTCCCAGGTCCTACTACACACCCAATATGAATGACTCAGCAGCCCTGGCCCCCACTGCCCCGTCCACCTCACCTACCCTACAGGCTTCAGACATTTCTTCACTATGCACTTTGGTCAAGCATGTCTACGTCACATGTATATCACTTCTTCACCACAGGCCATTATGACAGATACCTCATCGTCCACTTCAGAATTCAGCTTTGGGTAAGTTTCTCCTTTTTTTGGCAGTCTACAGCACATCAGCAGAGGGGTTTCAGTTCTGCACCAGATGGAATAAGCACTCCCTGCCCTGTCTCTCCCACTGGAAGCCACTATAGTGTGGAGAGAATACAGGCTGCAGCTGGTTGAGGGCCCTGAGTAGTCGGCAGGCTGAAGAAGACAGGGATCTGAAGCACTGATCGGGGCAAGGGGAATTTACCACTTTCCCCCTCCGGTGTTCCCCAGCTTAGCTGGGAGGAAATTAAAAAGCTGACATCAGCACAAATGAGAACTCCAGGAGATGCCTTCTAGTGAAGGTTGGAGGAGGAGCAAGAGGGTTCCCTGACAGCAACATAGTTGGGGTTGGGGGGATGCCTAAACTTACAAGGAAGGGGGAAATCTCTCTCCAGTTAGAGGGTGGGGCAAACCCTTGTTGCTTCTTCCTCTCTCTGCCCACTGACTTCCTGGTCTCACACTTGGGCACAAGAGCAGGAAGAACATGAAACATGAAAGAGGACTAGATAGGTTCAGATTTCTAGCCAGATGACAGAAAAGGAAAGACTCTTCAGTGTTGACACAGAAGGAGAAGTTGAGGAAATCAACCTCACAGAATTGTTTATGAATTGAGCCATTTAGATTTGACCCTCAATAGCACACAAAGACTTCAAGAACTGACCTAAGATACAGACCACTGCTCGGGTCCCAGACTGACTCTTGGGTAGCGCACACACGGGGCAGACCAGAATAGCACAAAGCCTTTGAAAACTGAACTGGCACTGAAGCTAGAACCACAGACCACAGAGGCTAATTCTAATTTATAGTCTGAATCCAACCAGGTCCACTGTCTGCTAAAACAAAACAAAGCAAAATCAATGTTTCCCAGAGGTTTTCAACAGGACTCAGAGTCTCATAACAAAATATCAGAAATGTCCAGGATGCAATCTAGTATTACTCAGCATATGAAGAACTAGGAAAATCTCGATGTGCATGGCAAAAAAAAAAAAAAAAAATCAAGAGATGTTATGTGGAGATCACAGAGATGTTGGACATATTTGATAAAGATGTTAAATCAGCTATTATAAAAATATTCAAATGCAGAATAATCTTGAAAGGTAAAATGTTATAACCAAGAAATAAAGGATATAAAAAGCAATCGATTATTAAAACTAAAAAAATACAACAAGCAAAACTGGATGGGTAGAAGGGTGGAGAGGATGGAGAAAGAGTCCATAAACTTGAAGACAGACCAAATGAAATGACCTAATCTGAAAAGCAAAAAGAAAAAAGTTTACCAAAGGGTAAAAATAAGTAAAGAGAGCCTCGGGGACCTGTGGAAACAATACTGAAATACTTATCAGTCACATAACTGGAGCCCCAGAATAAGAGAAGGAAGAAAACAGAGCAGAACAAAATATTTAGACAAAGAATGGCTGAAAAATTCCCAAATCTGGAGAAAGACATGAACCTACAGATTCAAGAAAATCCAAAGATCCAAGATCCAAAATGGGTAAATGCCAAGAAACCCATGCCAAGGCACAGTGTCAAGCCTCCCTATGGGATGTGAAGTTGAAAGTTTTAACATCTAAAATGGAACAGAGAGATTATGAAAAATAGATGTGTTGACGCTAATAAGAGAAGATGAAGCAAATAAGAGAAGAAGAGTTTAAAGAGTCTAACATTTGGATGTTGTGTACACCAACATCTGGGCACCAAAAAACCACCCTCAGTGTGATTGGTTTGGGTGAGCAGAACTCCCATTAAATATTCATCAGCATTACCTGTACGACTCAGTGAAAAACTGAAGTGAGGAAAAAATCTAATGATCTTAAGGGCTTGTAAGCAAGTAGAGGTGAGTTCAATGGGAGGCCAGCCACCGAAATCTGCCGGCTGCCTGTAGTGTTCAAAAGGACTCTTGTTCATTACATACCTTGGCTAAACTGCTGGAAGATCCATTTCCCTTGCTAGTTCCACTAAAATTCTTTTTTTTTAATTTGCCACTGAACAACTCACAGCAGCCCTAAAGCAAATGAAAATTTTATCAAAGCCTCCTCAGCTCCACTCCCCAGACAGTCACCTGTTCCCTCTTTCTGAGTGCCTGAATAGATGCAAATATATTTTGGCACTGAAGCATAACACATTCAGATGCACCTAGGTGTAAAGTCCCCAGATGCAGTTTTTGCAGCATGTGGAAAAAGAAAGATGAACATTCAACGGCTCTGACAAACCCACAAGACGACCAAGGGAGTCCACTGATATGAATAGGAAAACTGATTACCTCGTTTAACAACTACCAGCTGTAAAATAACATTTTACAGGAAAAAGACAAAAATAAGAATAATTAACATGAGAGAATAGGTCCTAGAATTGCACAGAAAATGCTCAACTACTTTTTGAATCGTAACTCACTTGATTTTTGCACCATTTCATATTAAGCATAGGGGGAGTGGAGGAAAAGAAGACAATGAAGAAGAAAAATCTAAGGTCTAAAACTTTACCAAGAACAGCTCAAGACCTATGGCCTTAAACACCTTGGTCAATTTCATGCTTTCTTCTCTAGCAATTGCCTCTCTTTCTACCAAATCACACTATACGATTATTCTATGAAATCATTCAGTGCAATCATTCTATAGCACCGTGGGAGTAAGGGAAGCCAAGCTCCAGAGAACATGGCAACTGAAGAGCATGGGCAGACGCAATGCTACAACAGCCACACACAGTTTCTGGAAGAACTCAGAGAATAGGAGGAGAGAAGCTTCATACACCAGGCTTACAGCAACATATGTTATATATGTCATTACAGTTCATTCTCTCAGTACTGGCAAAGGTTTTTTATTTTACTGATGTTATCATATGGAAACACTCCTGTAATTTACGGCAGGGGAAATACTGTTTATGCAATCTGAAAGAAGTAAGGCTGTTCACAGACGCAGGTAAAAAAAATTTCCCTGTGATGGTGAAAATCTTCTAAATGTAGGTAAATCTCCTATTAGCTGACATTCACAAGTATCTTAAGCGATCTAGATAAGGAAGTGGTAATTACTACCTGTGCTTTTTAATGGGACAGCCTAACGAACACATTTCCAAACAAAGTAATTTGCTAATGAAAAGAGATGTTTAAATACCAAATATCAGCAAATACTGGAAACTGGCAGGGAAAAGACAGAAGCTGTTGGTAGTACAGGGTAAACCCAGAATCCAGTCAAATGTAGAGTTACTACAGTCAGATCAGTGTGATATGGGTTAACATCCATTTGAATTCTCTGTTCTTGATACTTTTCCTTAAACTTCTTCATGGGCAAAAGCCAAGGTCATTTTTGGAGTATGAATATACTGCCATGCTTAATTCTGTTTCCCAATTATTACTATATTTTAATGAAGTCCATATTCTTCTCTTCTTCACAGTGGTCTCGCTTTTTATGTTAAAAAATCAAATCTTACATTTGATTAATCTGTCATTCAAGCATCCAATTCTTCTTTTTTTTTTTAAAGATTTTATTTATTTATTTGACAGAGAGAAAGATCACAAGTAGGCAGAGAGGCAGGCAGAGAGTGAGGGGGGAAGCAGGCTCCCCGCCAAGCAGAGAGCCGGACGTGGGACTCGATCCCAGGACCCTGAGATCATGACCCGAGCCGAAGGCAGTGACTTAACCCACTGAGCCACCCAGGCGCCCCAAGCATCGAATTCTTAATTTCACCTCCGGTCATGATCTCAGGGTCGTGGGATCAAGACCCACATCAGGCTCTGCACTGGGGATTAGACATGTTCTTTACTTACTGAGCATGGAGCCTGCTTAAGACTGTCTGTCTGGGGGCGCCTGGGTGGCTCAGTGGTTTAAGCCTCTGCCTTCAGCTCAGGTCGTGGTCTCAGGGTCCTGGGATCGAGCCCCACATTGGGCTCTCTGCTCGGCGGGGAGCCTGCTTCCCCCCTCACTCTCTGCCTGCCTCTCTGCCTACTTGTGATCTCTGTCTGTCAAATAAATAAATAAAAATATTTTAAAAAAAGACTGTCTGTCTGGGGCACTTGGGTGGCTCAGTGGGTTAACCTTCTGCCTTTGGGTCAGGTTGTGTTCTCAGGGTCCTGGGATCAAGTCCCTTATCAGGCTCTCTGCTTGGCAGGGAGCCTGCTTCCTCCTCTCTCTCTCTCTGCCTAACTCTCTGCCTACTTGTGATCTCTCTCTGTCGAATAAATAAATAAAATCTTTAAAGGAAAAAAAAAGACCGTCTGTCTGTATGTCTCTCTCTCCTCCCCTCTACATCCCCCTCACCTGTTCATACGTTATTACTCTAAAAATTAAAAAAAAAAAAAAATCTTGTAACTATAGCTGAAAATTCTTTTGTAGTCTGCCTGATCAAAAACTCCCAATTCTTCTCCAGAGGTTAACACCATTCCAAAGTAGGCATGTGTTAGTGCCATTCACCTCTTTTTATTTTTATTAAATATTTTCATAACCTAAATCAATACAGTATATACTTTGTGGGTTTTTTTTAAAGATTTTATTTATTTGACGGAGAGAAAGGAATCACAAGTAGGCAGAGAGGCAGGCAGAGAGAGAGAGGGAAGGAAGCAGGCTTCCCGCAGAGCAGAGAGCCCGACGTGGGGCTCGATCCCAGGCCCCTGGGATCATGACCCGAGCCGAAGGCAGCGGCTTTAACCCACTGAGCCACCCAGGCGCCCCATACTTTGTGTTTTTAAAACATGTTCCAGTTCTCATTTTAATAATCCTCAAAAATTAAGAATTGTTGGGGCCCCTGGGTGTTTAGCCAGTTAAGCATCCAAATCTTGATTTTGACTCATGTTTTGATTTCAGGGTTGTGAGACTGAACCCTGCGTTAGGCTCTGTGCTCAGCAGGGAGTCTGCTTAAGCTTCTCCCCATCTCCCTCTGTCTTTGCGCCTAACCCCTCAGGTGTGCACACAAACTGTCTCTCTCTCTCTCTAAAGAAATGTTAAGTAGAGAAGTCTAACCCCTAATTTTTGAAGGATTAGACATGTTCTTTACTTGCTGGAATCTTCTAGTCTTAAAGTATGTGCATTTTTTAAAAAGGTATTGTCTTGCTTTTTTCATGTAATTTCTTGAAACACAAAGTCATCCTGCATTTCACTACCCTAAGACTTGTTAATGACATTTTTATGCGGTGCACAGGTGTTTTAAGACTTTGGAACATAACATTTTTATGTCTGTAGCACAGCAGAGCACCAGAGGAACTCAAGCCAAAATCATGGCACCATGGTAATAAAGCAATTAAGATAGCCCAAGGAAAAAAAATTTTGACCATTAACCTTAAATGTCAATTAGCACTACCACTTTCTTAGGACAACTCAAAAATTTCATTTCAGTCATCACTAACCTAAACAAGCATACTTTTAAAATGGACTTTCAGTTAAGATAAAAAATTAATATAAAAAAACACTTGATAAAAATACCATACAGGAAATACATTTATTATTTACCTACTGTGCTTCAATCCACAAGAGAATTAGAGACATAATCATAGCTACATAAGCAGATGACAAAGGAATAATACATAAATTCTTTGAACTAAATAAACAAGCTAATAATCTTTTCTTTTGGGGGGGGGGATAGGGGACAAAGGGTAGAGAAGATAATCCCAGTATTAAATAGTAAGTTCTAGGCAGTTCCCCTGATACACAGTAAGGGCTCTAAAAGTTCCTTTTTCAGTGGGTTGTTTGGAACTTAAGACTGATTTTTCTCCCAGAAACACATAAAAGTTAGCTTCCAGGCGGATCCAGAGGAGACTGTTAAACCCATGAATGGCAGAAGCGGTAGTCATGGTCATCCCCTCAGCCTTCTCAGCGGCCAGGACTGTGGATGGTGTGAGCTCCAGAAGCTCCAGACTGTCGTGGGTAGAGCAGGGAAAGCACAGGAGGAAACAGGTGGAGGGCCAGGCAACAAAGCTGGGTGGACCCAGCAGAGCATTGACCTTTGTTGGCTATCTGGGATTCACACACAGCTTAGCTAATCAATGTCCCCAATTATAATCCCAACCGTAACCCATTCTCTATCCCTTCCTCTGTAGGGCTTCACAGACACCCCAGGCTGCACTTGGGGTATCTGGGGAACAAAGCCCAAGACACAGAAGTCCTAGAGTGAGGTCTCTGCATAGGCTGAGCCTCACTTCCCCTGTATGGTTTTAAATTGATATCCCTAAAGGCTCTCGAAAAATCTTCAATACTATTCCCAAAATAGATTATTACAGAATGAAAAGATTTTTCCTCCCCCTTTTTGACCAGTTAAAGTATACAGCTATGTGGAGAACTTTGTATGTGTGAATAAACACAGTTCAACAAGAACACATTATTAAAAACTTCCAAAGTTTCGCTGTAAGAAATTGATGAAAATTCAAATAAAACAGATGTATCGGATAAATAGAAATCCCAAGATGGAAATGTATTTGTTATAATGTGAACAAATCACATGAAATTAAAACCCAACTTTTGAAAAGATACATTAGCACAAAAATAAAAAGATTCTAAAAATTTCTTTGAAAAAAAATAATAGGCATGGATAGCAAAAAAACACACAGATAAGAATATAAATAAAAGCATATTATAATACAACAAGCATTAAAATTGTGTGATACTGGTACAAAAGCAGAAAAACAGCACTGGAACAAAGTGGAAAGCCAAGAAATAGACATGATGCTATGTCTCAGCGTTCATTTCTGATAAAGTAAGTTTCTTGAAAAGAGAGGTCAATATAGGATAGAGTAAAGTTCTAATAAATGATATGCCAATATGGAAAAAAACTAAATTAGGTCAACCCCAGATGGAGTAAACAATTAAATCTTTCAAAATGAATTCCAAAGTTCTACCCATACCTTAACAATGATACTGAAAACCAATACAAGCCCCTCATAACAACACAGAGTGATCATAATAAGGTCAACCTTCTCTGCATACAGAGATCTTTACTGGACAAGGGGACACATCTCTCACCTCTCCTGCTGCCTAGAGAATGGCAGCAGGACCTCCACCTGAGGTCCTAAGAGGGAACGAACAGGTGGTCTGGTCTGTGTGTTCACAAGCAGAGACGACCACTGAAAAGTCCTATGTACTGACCTCCTGTCTACCACTCAATTACAGTCACTTTCTGGGCTCTTACCATGACTATTACTCTGCTGTCCGGCAAGAACCAGCTACTCCCATCCCATACTGACAGAGTCCTTGTCCGGGTTGCAAAAATGCAGGAAAAAAAATGCTTTGGTAACCGTCATTGGGCACTCACTGTGTCCCTGGTTTGGGCTACTCACCCGGTACTGCTGGCCAGCTCCAGGGCACTTAAATGTTTCCCAAGTTCAGCTTACCCTAAGACTAAAACATAATAAGAGTACAAGAACAGGTGGAGATCAGTGGATGTGTGGATTAGTCGGTGGTGGGTGCATGGGTGGTGTTTTTGGTTTTTTTTTTTTTAGAATGTCTTCAATGGATTCTATACTCCTCCTAAAAAACGTGATCATCCTGGTCCAAGTTACATGCCCTTCATTTCTGAGATAACTCCTTGCAACTAATTCTGCCCATGACTTTGCTAGCACCAATGAACTATATGCTTTCCATCTGTCCAGTTTCCTCCATCTGCCCAATTTCTATGTCACAGCAGATACATTATGGCATATAATGATGAAAAACTGTTAATATAGAGATTATGTATAATATACCAAGAAAGGGCTCAAGATAAGTCAACTTCTTTCTTTCCCTCCTTCTTACATGATTCAGTATAAAAGCCATTAGGCAGGGTTGAGCAAAATAGGCATGAGCAAGGGAATGGGAGGAAAGAGTGAGGACACTGTTGCCCCAGCATGGGATATCACAGCCTGAACCATTAGGTCCCTAATGAGGAGGGGACAGAAGTGACAGAATACTGGTTACATAATGGAAGTCAGGTTCATCACTAGCAGAAACGAGAGCTACAAATAGGAAAAAGGAAAAAACTAGAAAGAATGCATTGGGTTGGAATTAGAGGTACTGGTATGAACACCTGGTCAGCCGTATAGGTACTGAAATACTGAAATTGATACAGACATAAATATAGTTGTATGTGTTATGCATACACACAGAGACCCACACTTCCCCTAACTCTGTTGGCCAATAGGGCCTGGGAACAGGAACACTACAACAGCCAGGAGCACACCAAGTGCCTAGATCTTAGTTTCTTTTTTTTCTTTTTTACATTTTTTTTCCAATTTATTTATTTTCAGAAAAACAGTATTCATTATTTTTTCACCACACCCAGTGCTCCATGCAAGCTGTGCCCTCTATAATACCCACCACCTGGTACCCCAACCTCCCACCCCCCCACCACTTCAAACCCCTCAGATTGTTTTTCAGAGTCCATAGTCTCTCATGGTTCATCTCCTCTTCCAATTTACCCCAAAGCAAATACCCTCCCCAATGTCCATAACCCTACCCCCCTTCTCCCAACCCCCCTCCCCCCAGCAACCCACAGTTTGTTTCGTGAGATTAAGAGTCACTTATGGTTTGTCTCCCTCCCTATCCCATCTTGTTTCATGGATTCTTCTCCTACCCGCTTAAGCCCCCATGTTGCATCACCACTCCCTCATATTAGGGAGATCATATGATAGTTGTCTTTCTCCGCTTGACTTATTTCGCTAAGCATGATACGCTCTAGTTCCATCCATGTTGTCGCAAATGGCAAGATTTCGTTTCTTTTGATGGCTGCATAGTATTCCATTGTGTATATATACCACATCTTCTTGATCCATTCATCTGTTGATGGACATCTAGGTTCTTTCCATAGTTTGGCTATTGTGGACATTGCTGCTATAAACATTCGGGTGCACGTGCCCCTTTGGATCACTACGTTTGTATCTTTAGGGTAAATTCCCAGTAGTGCAATTGCTGGGTCATAGGGCAGTTCTATTTTCAACATTTTGAGGAACCTCCATGCTGTTTTCCAGAGGGGTTGCACCAGCTTGCATTCCCACCAACAGTGTAGGAGGGTTCCCCTTTCTCCGCATCCTCGCCAGCATCTGTCATTTCCTGACTTGTTGATTTTAGCCATTCTGACTGGTGTGAGGTGATATCTCATTGTGGTTTTGATTTGTATTTCCCTGATGCCGAGTGATATGGAGCACTTTTTCATGTGTCTGTTGGCCATCTGGATGTCTTCTTTGCAGAAATGTCTGTTCATGTCCTCTGCCCATTTCTTGATTGGATTATTTGTTCTTTGGGTGTTGAGTTTGTTAAGTTCTTTATAGATTTTGGACACTAGTCCTTTATCTGATATGTCATTTGCAAATATCTTCTCCCATTCTGTCAGTTGTCTTTTGGTTTTGTTAACTGTTTCCTTTGCTGTGCAAAAGCTTTTGATTTTGATGAAATCCCAAAAGTTCATTTTTGCCCTTGCTTCCCTTGCCTTTGGCGATGTTCCTAGGAAGATGTTGCTGCGGCTGAGGTCGAAGAGGTTGCTGCCTGTGTTCTCCTCAAGGATTTTGATGGATTCCTTTCTCACATTGAGGTCCTTAATCCATTTTGAATCTATTTTTGTGTGTGGTGTAAGGAAATGGTCCAATTTCATTTTTCTGCACATGGCTGTCCAATTTTCCCAACACCATTTATTGAAGAGGCTGTCTTTTTTCCATTGGACATTCTTTCCTGCTTTGTCAAAGATTAGTTGACCATAGAGTTGAGGGTCTATTTCTGGGCTCTCTATTCTGTTCCATTGGTCTATGTGTCTGTTTTTGTGCCAGTACCATGCTGTCTTGATGATGACAGCTTTGTAATAAAGCTTGAAGTCTGGAATTGTGATGCCACCAACTTTGGCTTTCTTTTTCAATATCCCTTTGGCTATTCGAGGTCTTTTCTGGTTCCATATAAATTTTAAAATTATTTGTTCCGTTTCTTTGAAAAAGATGGATGGTACTTTGATAGGAATTGCATTAAATGTGTAGATTGCTTTAGGTAGCATAGACATTTTCACAATATTTATTCTTCCAATCCAGGAGCATGGAACATTTTTCCATTTCTTTGTGTCTTCCTCAATTTCTTTCATGAGTACTTTATAGTTTTCTGAGTATAGATTCTTAGCCTCTTTGGTTAGGTTTATTCCTAGGTATCTTATGGTTTGGGGTGCAATTGTAAATGGGATTGACTCCTTAATTTCTCTTTCTTCTGTCTTGTTGTTGGTGTAGAGAAATGCAACTGATTTCTGTGCATTGATCTTATATCCTGACACTTTACTGAATTCCTGTACAAGTTCTAGCAGTTTTGGAGTGGAGTCTTTTGGGTTTTCCACATAGAGTATCATATCATCTGCGAAGAGTGATAATTTGACTTTTTCTTTGCCGATTTGGATGCCTTTAATTTCCTTTTGTTGTCTGATTGCTGAGGCTAGGACTTCTAGTACTATGTTGAATAGCAGTGGTGATAATGGACATCCCTGCCGTGTTCCTGACCTTAGTGGAAAAGCTTTCAGTTTTTCTCCATTGAGAATGATATTTGCAGTTGGTTTTTCATAGATGGCTTTGATGATATTGAGGTATGTGCCCTCTATCCCTACACTTTGAAGGGTTTTGATCAGGAAGGGATGCTGTACTTTGTCAAATGCTTTTTCAGCATCTATTGAGAGTATCATATGGTTCTTGTTCTTTCTTTTATTGATGTGTTGTATCACATTGACTGATTTGCGGATGTTGAACCAATCTTGCAGCCCTGGAATAAATCCCACTTGGTCGTGGTGAATAATCCTTTTAATGTACTGTTGAATCCTATTGGCTAGTATTTTGGTGAGAATTTTTGCATCTGTGTTCATCAAGGATATTGGTCTATAGCTCTCTTTTTTGATGGGATCCTTGTCTGGTTTTGGGATCAAGGTGATGCTGGCCTCATAAAATGAGTTTGGGAGTTTTCCTTCCATTTCTATTTTTTGGAACAGTTTCAGGAGAATAGGAATTAGTTCTTCTTTAAATGTTTGGTAGAATTCCCCTGGGAAGCCATCTGGCCCTGGGCTTTTGTTTGTTTGGAGATTTTTGATGACTGTTTCAATCTCCTTACTGGTTATGGGTCTGTTCAGGCTTTCTATTTCTTCCTGGTTCAATTTTGGTAGTTTATATGTTTCTAGGAATGCATCCATTTCTTCCAGATTGTCAAATTTGTTGGCGTAGAGTTGCTCATAGTATGTTCTTATAATAGTTTGTATTTCTTTGGTGTTAGTTGTGATTTCTCCTCTTTCATTCATGATTTTATTTATTTGGGTCCTTTCTCTTTTCTTTTTGATAAGTCTGGCCAAGGGTTTATCAATTTTATTAATTCTTTCAAAGAACCAGCTCCTAGTTTGGTTGATTTGTTCTATTGTTTTTTTGGTTTCTATTTCATTGATTTCTGCTCTGATCTTTATGATTTCTCTTCTCCTGCTGGGCTTAGGGTTTCTTTCTTGTTCTTTCTCCAGCTCCTTTAGGTGTAGGGTTAGGTTGTGTACCTGAGACCTTTCTTGTTTCTTGAGAAAGGCTTGTACCGCTATATATTTTCCTCTCAGGACTGCCTTTGTTGTGTCCCACAGATTTTGAACCGTTGTATTTTCATTATCATTTGTTTCCATGATTTTTTTCAATTCTTCTTTAATTTCCCGGTTGACCCATTCATTCTTTAGAAGGATGCTGTTTAGTCTCCATGTATTTGTGTTCTTTCCAGACTTCCTCTTGTGGTTGAGTTCTAGCTTCAGAGCATTGTGGTCTGAAAATATGCAGGGAATGATCCCAATCTTTTGATACTGGTTGAGTCCTGATTTAGGACCGAGGATGTGATCTATTCTGGAGAATGTTCCATGTGCACTAGAGAAGAATGTGTATTCTGTTGCTTTGGGATGAAATGTTCTGAATATATCTGTGATGTCCATCTCATCCAGTGTATAATTTAAGGCCTTTATTTCCCTGTTCATCTTTTGCTTGGATGATCTGTCCATTTCAGTGAGGGGAGTGTTAAAGTCCCCTACTATTATTGTATTATTGTTGATGTGTTTCTTTGATTTTGTTATTAATTGGTTTATATAGTTGGCTGCTCCCACATTGGGGGCATAGATATTTAAAATTGTTAGATCTTCTTGTTGGACAGACCCTTTGAGTATGATATAGTGTCCTTCCTCATCTCTTATTATAGTCTTTGGCTTAAAATCTAAGTGATCTGATATAAGGATTGCCACTCCTGCTTTTTTCTGATGTCCATTACCATGGTAAATTCTTTTCCTCCCCCTCACTTTAAATCTGGAGGTGTCTTCGGGTTTAAAATGGGTTTCTTGGAGGCAACATATAGATGGGTTTTGTTTTTTTATCCATTCTGATACCCTGTGTCTTTTGATTGGGGCATTTAGCCCATTAACATTCAGGGTAACTATTGAGAGATATGATTTTAGTGCCATTGTATTGCCTGTAAGGTGACTGTTACTGTATATTGTCGCTGTTCCTTTCTGATCTACCACTTGTAGGCTCTCTCTTTGCTTAGAGGACCCCTTTCAGTATTTCCTGTAGAGCTGGTTTGGTGTTTGCAAATTCTTTCAGTTTTTGTTTGTCCTGGAAGCTTTTAATCTCTCCTTCTATTTTCAATGATAGCCTAGCTGGATATAGTGTTCTTGGCTGCATGTTTTTCTCGTTTAGTGCTCTGAAAATGTCATGCCAGGTCTTTCTGGCCTGCCAGGTCTCTGTGGATAAGTCAGCTGCCAATCTAATACTTTTACCATTGTATGTTACAGACTTCTTTTCCCGGGCTGCTTTCAGGATTTGCTCTTTGTCACTAAGGCTTGTAAATTTTACTATTAGGTGACGGGGTGTGGGCCTATTCTTATTGATTTTGAGGGGCGTTCTCTGAACCTCCTGAATTTTGATGCTCGTTCCCTTTGCCATATTGGGGAAATTCTCCCCAATAATTCTCTCCAGTATACCTTCTGCTCCCCTCTCTCTTTCTTCTTCTTCTGGAATCCCAATTATTCTAATGTTGTTTCGTCTTATGGTGTCACTTATCTCTCGAATTCTCTCCTCATGGTCCAGTAGCTGTTTGTCCCTCTTTTGCTCAGCTTCTTTATTCTCTGTCATTTGGTCTTCTATATCGCTAATTCTTTCTTCTGCCTCATTTATCCTAGCAGTGAGAGCCTCCATTTTTGATTGAACTTCATTAATAGCTTTTTTGATTTCAACTTGGTTGTATTTTAGTTCTTTTATTTCTCCAGAAAGGGCTTTTATATCTCTGGAGAGGGTTTCTCTAATATCTTCCATGCCTTTTTCAAGCCCGGCTATAACCTTGAGAACTGTCATTTTGAACTCTAGATCTGACATATTACCAATGTCTGTATTGATTAGGTCCCTAGCCTTTGGTACTGCCTCTTGTTCTTTTTTTTGTTGTGAATTTTTCCGCCTTGTCATTTTGTCCAGCTAAGAGTATATGAAGGAGCAAGTAAAATACTAAAAGGGTGGCAACAATCCCAGGAAAATATGCTTTAACCAAATCAGAAGAGATCCCAAATCGTGAGGGGGGATTTCTCCTCCCTCACGATTGGGTGAGGGATCTCCTCTGATTGGGATCTCCTTTGATTGGGATCTCCCAATCTCTTCTGATTGGGATCTCTTCTGATTTGGGGATAAAAAGAGGTTCAAAAAGAAAGAAAGAAAGAAAAAAAATAAAAAAAGAATTAAAAAAAAGAGATTGAATTAAAAATTCAATCAAGAATTTAAAAAAGAATTAAGAAAAAAAAAGATTGAAGAGATTAGGATCTCTTCTGATTTGGGGATAAAAAGGGGTTCAAAAAGAAAGAAAGAAAAAAAAGAAAAAAAAAGAATTAAAAAAAAAGAAAATGAATGAAGAAAAGTATTAAAAAGAAAAAATATATATATATTAGATAATCTAGTTAAAAAACGTTAAAAAAGAAAAGGGTAAAAGTTATAAAAATTTTTAGCAGAAGAAGTGAAAAAAAAATGAAAAAGAAAAAAATTAAATTAACTGCAAGACTAAAAAATCACAGGCAGAAAGCCATGAGTTCTGTGGTTTGTTTTCTCCTCCTCTGGAATTCTGCTGCTCTCTCCTTGGTATTGAAACTGCACTCCTTGGTAGGTGAACTTGGTCTTGCCTGGATTTCCTGTTGATCTTCTGGGGGAGGGGCCTGTTGTAGTGATTCTCAAGTGTCTTTGCCCCAGGCGGAATTACACCGCCCTTACCAGGGGCCGGGCTGAGTGATCTGCTCGGCTTTGCTTTCAGGAGCTTTTGTTCCCTGAGCGCTTTCCGTAGAGTTCCGGAGGACGGGAACACAAATGGCGGCCTCCTGGTCTCCGGCCCGGAGGAGCCGAGACCCTGGGGCCCCGCTCCCCTGTGCGCCCTCAGCGAACAGCTCCTAGTAACTCGCGTCTGCCTAACCTCCCGCCGCGCTCCGAGCTCACCGAGCCTGCGGCCGGTTCAAGGCAACTCCGAGCTGCGAGCTTACTGTCGGCTCTGTCTCTGCAGCCGGCTTTCCCGTTCCAATATCCGCAAGCTCTGCGACACTCAGACACCCCCAATCCTTCTGTGACCCCACGGGACCTGAGGTCACGCCGACCCCGTGTGGGCTTCGCCCCGGTTTAGCCTCCGGAGCGATGTCCCTCAGCGGAGCAGACTTTTAAAAGTCCTGATTTTGTGCTCCGCTGCTCCGCCGCTTGCCGGGAGCCAGCCCCTCCCCCTGTGGTCTATCTTCCCCTCGCTTTGGATTCACTTCTCCGCCAGTCCTACCTTTCAGAAAGTGGTTGTTTTTCTGTTTCTAGAATTGCTGTTCTTCTTCTCTTCGATCTGCCGATGGATTTGCAGGTGTTTGCAATCTTTAGATAAGCTCTCTAGCTGATCTCCTGCTAGCTGAGGTAGTCTCAGCCTGCTACTTCTCCGCCATCTTGACTCCTCCCCCTAGATCTTAGTTTCTAAATCCCACTCTCCACTGAAATGAACCAAGGCTCCTTGGAAAACTGACTGATTCCAGGAAAGCATGAAGATAAGCCTGGAATATCCTACTGTGTCAGAAAGTCAGGAAGGGCTCACAGATGATTAGGACAAGCCATAGGGACGCAGAAGTGAGCTTGGAGGGATTCCCATTCATCAGATCTGGGACAATTTGGGTATCGAAATAAATAATGATGGAACTATGTTAGGACCCGAAATAAATAATGATGGAACTAGACCAAAACCTACCAAGCAATATAGCAAGCCATATGACCCTGTTGATTTAAATAAATAAAAGGCAAGAAGAGAAAGCTCTTTCTTACAGTAAAAATCCAACTAATAAATGTAGAAGGAAGAAAAATTACCGGTTGGCAACCATCTGAATAATAATTAAACCAGACAACAACAACCCTCAAAATCCGTGGATTCTAAAACCAGTGGGTGAAAGTAGGATAAAGAATGGAATGTTTATGATGTCAATATCCTTCCCAATATCTTTCTTAAAAAAAAAGGAGATCCTAAAGGGGAGCTTCACAGTGAAGAAGACTGGCAAGCTCCATTTTAATCAAACGACCAAAGTGAGTAACTACTCAGTAACAATGTGAGAAAAACAGGGCATCACTTCTCTGATATTCCTGTCAAGAATGCACAGTATTAAGTGTCACCTTGAGGAAGCATTGGACAGATGCCACGTTTATGCAAAGGGACATTTTACAACATATTTCACCTGCCAAAGTCCTAAAAGTCAGGGAAAAACAAAGGGACTCTTCCAGACTGAAAGAGACAAGAAAGGTGTGGCAATCAAATACAACATATGATGCCAGACTGAATCCTGGACCCACACCGGACATTGCTGGACAAAGGACAACAACTCAAAGGGTGTCTGAGAATCAGATGGCAGGAGTATACCAGTATACCGGGGTTATTTTCTTAATTTGGATGCTTATATTGTAATTACAAAGGAGAATGCTATTGTTTAAGGGAAATGAACACAGAAGTATTCAGGGGTGGCAGGGCACTGTGTTAGCAATCAACTTTCAAATGCTTTTGAAATTAAAAAGTTCCTTGTACCACACCTGCAGATTTCCTAGAAAACTGAAATCAATTTCAAAAGAACAAAAAAAGACACGATACCAGATCCTGTATGTATGTTATAATTACAGCTATTCACAAAAGTATATAAATAGGGTAATAAATAAAGTTATTAACATCAGGCACAGTGTTAAGGTTTTTGCATTTAAAGGTGCTTTTTTAACTTAAAAAAAATCCTTTCAAGTCATGTTTCTGTAACAGTGGTAACTTTTAAGACAACTATGTACAAGTTTAATTCAATAAGACAACTGGAATTAGAAAGAAGTCCCCCAGCAAAACAGAAAACAGCATAATGAAGCAAACAGTCTTCATCTTTTTTATAACTGATCAGCAATTAATTCCAAGATGCACAAGTGCCCCCATTATGTAGCCAACTCATTCTAGAGCAATGACATATGCACAGAACTCTGAAAACTAAAAAAACAGATACCTTGATTTAGGTGTGTGGCCTCCATGATCTGAACGCCATTCACAGAGCACTGAGACCCGCTCAGGGGTATCAGAGTCACCGTTCCCCCAACATTTTCAAAGATGCAGTGCTCACTCTCCAAGTCGAGGCCATGAAGAACTAAGTTGGAAAGACATAAAAGAAATAGGATGTTTTCTTTGTCATCTAGTGCAATGATTCCCAACCTTTATGTATTTCTCCATAATTGAATACTCTTCCCCTTTCATGTAAATATTGTGAAATGAACATTTATGTTTGGTGAGAAAAGTGAATTTCAAGAGTTCATGGCATCAACTGACAGAACTGAAGGTATCCTCTGAAGGTTACCTCCAAGTGTCTGGACATCACCTGTGTAAGGAAATAAGTTCTCACATGCTAATTTATCTCATCTTCAGAGAGAAAATAGTTGAGTAATTTGTCTTCTTGAAAATCACTGTGTCACTCAGATGTTGAATAAATTTTCCCCACCAGCCACCCAAAGGTCACAGTAAGACAGAAACAACAAAAGAACCCCGTGGGTCAAGGACTTGTTATAACTTGCACACTTACAGACGCTGCACTCCAGGAGCAGAAACCAAAGGTGACCTTGGCCTGGCATCGATCTTGGAAGGCCTAAGGAAGCCTCCAAGCTGTGCTGGGATGCACACTGCCACAGCCTGTGCCAAATCTGAGAGCACGTGACCTCTCAGAGCACGAGGCTACTAACGTGTACCTAATCTAGTAGGACTATCCTGAGTTATTCTCGCTTGCTGAGTGACCAGACAGGGATATGAATGCCTGTTCAAATAAACCTACACGATTTTAGGCACAGCTTTAGGCCAGCTTCTCAGAAGCACAAATCCAGTAGCTCCCGCTGCTCCCCACAGAGCTGTACTACTGAACTTTCCTGTGCACAGAAAACATGTTTTCTTATCACTCATCATCATTTACAGCAACCCCAAAGGTCAAACACACAACTTAATGATCAGAAGAAGAGGCTTGACACCTAGTTCTACTCAAGAACAGCTGAAGCCGAGGACTTCTGGGACCTGGTTTTGCAGCAAATAGTACAGCATGTAGAACTATGCTAGCTTTGGCTTGATGAATAGCTTACACTTGGCAGGAGAGCAAGTCGAATGCCAGCAATTCTAGAAACAGCTGAGAGGACAGAATTCTTCACCTGCCAATGCCCACCTTCTCTCTCTCTCACACACACACACACACACACCACCCACCACCACTGCAGTGGTCCCTAAGTTATGCTTTCAAAGCCTAACAAGACCTCACCCTGCTCCAGGGTTGAATCAGGAGTCATCTGCATGCCTCAGCAAAGACTTTCAGGAAACCCACAAGTCACACCTCCATACGTGTGCACGTGTGTATTCCTACTCCCCATCACCACTATACAGCTAAGTGTCTACATCCTTCCCATGAAGGCATCTGATACCTTTTGGTATCTGTGTTTGATTCCAAAAACAGATACCTTTATCTCATCTTCAGAGAGAAGATGCTACCTTTCTTCTTTTCTCTGAAAAGAAAGAAAGCTTTCTGTGTTTGTTGGCATATTTCCATCACTATCTGACAACAATTTAAATTACTCTTTGAAGTTGTGACAGAATACAGAATATATATGGGGGGGGATGTGTAGTTCTACTTAATTCATTAAATTAATTGTTCTGTGTCACTTGTTTGAATTGAGTTCAAAATTACAGAAATGCACATACTGATCAATACTGTATTTGAGAAAGAGGTTTTTTTTTTTCCCCTAATGACTTTAATGTCATTCAAAAGAAAATTCTTTATTAAATGCTTTTTAAAAATCACTGGGAAGAGGGAATTATAAAGATTCTCACCAATATCTTGTTCTGTTGAAGCATCTTCTCTACCAACATATGTCTGTCCTTCCTAGGAAGAAAAGTCAAGTAAAATTTATTAAGAAGAACATGAGGAGTGGTCTATTTCTCTACTTTTCACTTAAACCCAAGCAAGCTGGTGGTCAACAGGCTGAGCAGTGTCCTGGGCCGGCCACAGCCGCCAATGCATTGAAGGTTCATTGAGGCTCTGTGACCATACCCCACACTGTCCAGGAAAGGGCCACACAGCTCCCAAGGCTTAAGAAGGCACAGTCATGGGTTGGCTCCTACCCTGAGGCTTAAGGCAAAATCATAGGTTGGCATGTATCAATAATCTGTCCATGCCGGTAATCCCACTGATGGTGTTCCTAATCCTTTCTGGCAACCGCCCCCCTGCACCGCGGGCCAGGGGTCCTTCCTGGCTACAAAGCACAAATGTAATACTGTTCTCATCTTAAGTCATGGATCAGAGAAAGGATATTAAGTCAAGGTTACAGAGGTAACTGCTGATACTAACATGGTTAATTCTGTTCTCTTACACAAACAGCCTGTTTGGGACCAGGCCCAATAATGTAGGCAGGAGACACGCTTTACAATTAACCCAAGGGACCAGAAAACGACATGTAGCAAATCCCAGTTCCAGGTGGTTGCAAATTTCCTTCCTTGGTCTGTCTCCCTTTTTGTTCCTTACCTCCCTTCTCACTGATTCTACAAAGTGGAAGGCAAAGTGAATGGATCTTCATTTAGCTTTAGAACTCCATAAACATGGGGACTTCTAATTCCACGGAACACCAGTGAACTGATGAAAATTCCCAAAGGGCTCAAAGATTTGTAGTGTATTCTCTAATGTAATAGCTGTGTTCACACACCTAGAGTATTAAATAAACCTTGCTAGTGTCTGAAGAGGAAACTGAACACGAAATTGTATGTCTCACTTAAGCAGTTTCTACCTTCAGGTGATATAAGATGATTCCAGTACTCAGAAGGTCATCATCAATGCCAATCAAATGGGGCAGTTCAGAATCCAGAACAACTCCAATCCCTTCTTTCCTAAGGGCTAGAGTCTGTTCCTGAAGTTAGGAGGGAAAGAAAAGGAAAAGGTTACTCAGAGGAAAGAGAACTTCTTTTTTTTTTATGAGCTAGATAAGCTATGTTTTTCTTTTTTTTTTTTTCCAATTTATTTATTTTCAGAAAAACAGTATTCATTATTTTTTCACCACACCCAGTGCTCCATGCAAGCTGTGCCCTCTATAATACCCACCACCTGGTACCCCAACCTCCCACCCCCCCGCCACTTCAAACCCCTCAGATTGTTTTTCAGAGTCCATAGTCTCTCATGGTTCATCTCCCCTTCCAATTTACCCAAAAGCACATACCCTCCCCAATGTCCATAACCCTACCCCCCTTCTCCCAACCCCCCTCCCCCCAGCAACCCACAGTTTGTTTCGTGAGATTAAGAGTCACTTATGGTTTGTCTCCCTCCCTATCCCATCTGTGTCCATCAACAGATGAATGGATCAAGAAGATGTGGTATATATACACAATGGAATACTATGCAGCCATCAAAAGAAATGAAATCTTGCCATTTGCGACAACATGGATGGAACTAGAGCGTATCATGCTTAGTGAAATAAGTCAAGCGGAGAAAGACAACTATCATATGATCTCCCTGATATGAGGGAGTGGTGATGCAACATGGGGGCTTAAGTGGGTAGGAGAGGAAAGAGAACTTCTTATTAGGTGTTCTTTTGAGTGTTAAAATGAGCACTATTTTATTTCTCAACAAAAAAGCTGCAAGAAAAATGGAAAACCTTCGTGTTGGAATCCTGGCATATGGCAGGTAAAGTGAACTTGAAACATAAAAACTCAACATAAAATGAAGTAAACTTATGGCCTGATGAGTACGACCTCTTCAAAGCCAAGCTCAAACCTTACCTTCCTTAGGAAAGGTCCTAGGACAATTGCACTACAAAGTAATCGTTCTGCTTCTTCAGAATCTTTATTTCATTTAATGTCTAGAGGTCTCCTGATTTGCTGACTCTTCTCACCAGTCACTATGGCCAAACTGTGAATGTTCCGTGACCCCTATACCAGAAGTACCCCCCCTCTGTCTCCTGCAGCAAGTTCTACTACCTAACAGGTCATTCCACCCACATACCAAGATGCTACAGATCTCCTGCCACCAACCCCCACCCCACCCCCTTGGCCCTGAATGTCCAGTTACCACCAATTTTTCTGTGCCTCTTTGGAAGAAATCACCTCCAAACACTTTCCTACGCTAGTGGGTTCTCCAATTCCTCCCCTCCCGCTCTTTCTGGAACCCACTCCATGTAGGTTATCATCCTTGGGACAAGAGTACCCACCATCACTCTTGTGATGACCACATCCTCTCTCTGGACTTCACCTGCAATCCATATGCCGATGACTCAAATCTAAACCTCTAGACAGTCCTCTCCCTTGACCCCACGCTCATGCCTACATATGCTCACTTACCTCAGGTATTCTGTGGGGATACTAAATAAGCAGCTGAAAGCGAATACGTTGAAAAACCAACTCTTGACTTCCCCAGCCTCCCAAATCGGCACGCCATACCATTTCAGTGAATGCCAACCTGCCTTCTAATTGTTCAGACCCAAAACCATGATTACACTTTGTTCCTTTCTCAAATTCCTACATGCTTAGTGTTGACTCTCCCTTCAGAATATGCCCCCAATCCGACAACATCAAACCACCTGTACCAAGTTCCTCTTGAGCCCCAACCACCATCGTCTTTCACCAGGAAACCCACAATAATCGAGGCTACCACCAATGGCGCCCCCCTGTGGCACGTGCTCTACTCAGCAGCCAGAGGGACGTGAGGGCAGGCTGCACCTCTGCTCAAATCCTTTCTGTGGCCTTCCATTTCACAGAGATGAAAGCCCAATTCCTTATAAGCCTCTACAAAGCTCTACATGACCTCTTCCCCTACTGACCTCCTGTTCTCATCTCCCTCTCTTGCCCTCTCCTGTGTAGGAGTCAGAAAGCTCCCTGCTATTGCTCAAACTTGCCAGCCTATCTGCCCCTCAGGGCTCTAGGCATTGTTCCTTCTGCTTCTGTGGCTGCTGTTTCTTCTGTCACCGTCTCTTCATTCTCTTCCCCTCGAGCCGGGTTTCCAGACCTTGGCACTACTGACATTTTAGACAAGCTGATTCTATATTATGCAAGGATGTCTTATGCACTGCAGCAGGCTTAGCAGCATCTCTGGCCTCTACCTGTTAGCGAGGATGCAATGGGAAGTTACGCAAATAAGACGGCGGAAAGCTACCAAAAGGAAAGAAGAAAGGGAGGGAAAAAATTAGGGAAGGACTGTGTTTTGTTTTGCAGAACCAAGAGTTCCAGCCATGGAGATGCCCACTAAGTGTTTGGCCTGACAGTCCCTTGCCAGGAGTGTCCTGCCTGATAGCCCCTTCCATATGCCAGTTTGGGTCAGATTGGAGCTAGGACCTCTTGAGCTGTATAGAAACCTCTCAGTTGTCCTGAAGTTACCTTTAGGGATCTCCTCCTATGGGTGGAGTTTTCCACCACTGCTGAACATGAGATGTATGTACTAGCATGCTGACACACCAGGCATGCACAACTGAATGAAATGCAAGCTCCCTGCCTCTGTCCCCTAATACACTGAACAAAAGCTTCCTGTACTAACCCCATGGGGAGACAGTGCTTTGAGCTCTCTCTCCAGGTCTCTTACTGAGAACACGTAATACAAAGTTCTTTGCTTTCAACACTCCCCTGGGTTGTGTTCAATTTGGTACACCCCAAACGGCATACCCACTAGACACCAGTAACACTCTACCTCTTCCCCAAAGTTGTGACAACCAGAAAGTCTCCAGATACTGGCAAATGTACCCTGGGGAACAAAATCAGCCCTAGTTGAGAAGAATGATCAAACACACACACACACACACACGCACACGCACACGCACACACACACACACAAACTTGGCCCTCAACTCAAAAGTCACCTTCCCCATCACCCATACAAAATAGTAATCATAAACTCCTTTATCCTGATTCATTTCCCTCCTTAGCAATTACCACTATATGACATTATATATAAGCTTATTACTTTGTCCAAATTAGAATATAACCCAGTCTCTAATTTCATGTCTGACATAGTAACTGCTAAATATTTGTCAAATGAATGAAAGGATGGGCAGATACTTGAAGTTTAGAGAAATGAAGGAAGGATGGTTAATAGCACTGGTCAGGCAAGGGACCTTAGGCCTTTGTCTTAATATCAGGCCCATCTATCTGTACCAAGACAAAAGAGCTATAAAATCAGGCTTCTAGACAAGTCTGAGATAAATTCCAAAGACTGAAGGTGAAAATTCCAGCCATGAAGTTGGGCTATGCTGAGTTTAGACTGAGTCAGATCCCAGAGCACATTATGCTCTGGGATTTTAGGTATGAGGTGACCAATAGGGAAGCAAGTTCCAAGCTACTAACCAGGCTCCAAGTAGAGACACTCGTAGCAAATCTCTTCCCAATCCCAACCCCTGTAATGGACACAGTGACCAGGGCACAGTTCTAGATCCCCAACGTGAGAACTTCCTGAGACATAATTAAGTATGCCTTATATTCCTAGAACGAATCAATATACTCTGTGTCATTTAAATATTAAAACAATGCCATCTTCTAGATGAAGGACTCAGAACTTCACAACCTTGCAGACAAGGGAGCTCCTAAGATGTTGAGGGGATGGGCAGTAGAGAGAAGTCCCTCCAGGTCTTCATCTCTGCAAACATTTGTGTCTCAAACACAGACTGCAGAGCTGCAGTCATGCAAGAGGGTGACAGAATGAAATGCCAAAAAAATTAAAAAAATAAAAATCGCCACTTGAACTAAAGCAATTCAATTTAACAACCATTAAATAGATATGCAGAGAAAATGACCAATGCATAACTTAGATTCAAGAAAAGGAAATGAAGCGTGTCATTGTTCTTCAATTACTCCTCTTATCAGCTGGGCTCTTGTTCCCGGGCTCAGAATCTCAGGCTTCCAGGTCGGAGACTTCAGTAAACCTGATTTAGTATACCAAGGCCCTCGCAAATCTTAGCTAAACGAGTACTGGAAATAAACCAGCCTCTACTCCTACCTCTCAGGTCTTGGGAGAATTTGTACTTTTCCTCTGCCTGTAGAATTCAAGCAGAAATGCAAAGTATGTGTTTTTTTTGTTTTTGTTTTTAAGATATATGTTAGAGTGGGGAATTAAATCACACAGTTCCATTTCATAAAATAGTGTCCTCACTGGAAGGTCTGGTGGCTCTGAACTGTGACAGCACTGCATGCATCGTAGGTAGCCACCTGCCAAAGAATGTTCCAGGCCTCTAGGTCCATGTGAAAAGGACAGTGACTGTTCTCCTAAGTCCAGAGCCATATGTATTTTCTTTCTGCATAAAAGTGGACAATAATCCAAGAAAAAGGCAATGTTTTAAGTTCTAATAGCTCCCACTCAAACTAGAAAAATTGTTTTGGACTACATCCCAGTTTAGTTTCATATTCTTTTTTTTTTTTTTTAACCACTGAAAAACACTTTTCTTTTCCTTCCTTGAAATAAGTCTCACATACTTTGAAAATCATTTGAAATTCATAACTTTGGAACCACTAGGTCAAAAGCATCACTTGTCCCCTCATGCTCTCCCCCACATACACATCCAGCATGTTCTCACATAACTTCCATATGCTGAATGGGTAAAACCTGAATTAAGAGAAAGTTTTCCAGGACTGGGAGTGGGGGCAGATGAATTTATGATTAATGCTGCACTAAAGCTCTATGACATTCAAGCTGCATTCACTACACGATATTATAAAAGTGTCACCTCATAAAACTAAAAACGAGGGTTTAAATCATTGCTCAAGTGAAAAAGTAATTCCAGACAAAAATATCTATCACGTATAAAATATTTATTAAGTGGCATCTACTGTTATACATAATTTATGAAACACCTCTTTGATAAGATGGAATATTTAACATTGCAGAATTGGCCATCCCACCCCCAATGCTAGGTTCACTGGGTCCCAAAGAAAGTGGTAACATATATATATTTATATTATATTATATATTATATATTATATCTGCACATATTTTGTATTGAAACACAGCTTTTGGAAATCAGTATCTGTATAAAAAGGAAACTATAGCCTGACTAAAAGTGTCAAAACACAGCATCAGCTTATTTTAAACACTGAGTTTGTGACATTTGTAAATAATATGTTCAGTATGTTTTTCTTCGGTTTCTGAACCTGAAACGTGTCCAGTGCTGTGACGCTCACTGTATCACTTCTGGCACATTCCAGTGGTTCAGGTGAGTTGCAGGCAGAGCTGCCCAGATTCCAGGGGGGAAGCCCACACAAGGGCTTGGCGCACTGGAAGCGCCCCACATAACCACCATACTTGCTTATCAGATGGAGCAGAGATTCTATGCCTCTTAATCACAACCATATCCTCAGTATCTAGCACTTTCTGACACAAGGCAACCGCTTTACCGAATACATGAATAACTGAAAAACAATACAAAAACTTATCAACAACAAAAACCAATTTGTCCCTTTTGAGAAGCCTACCCGAGAGCTGGATCCTACTTGGGAAACTGGGAAAATTGGGAACGCATTTATCCCACTGAAATGAAGAACTCCCCAAGAGCAGAAACTGTGTTTCCTCATACTGACTGTGTTATGTGAGGTGAACCCAGCTGCACCGGGCAAACAGCAGTCACTCAGTAAGTGCTTATTATCTGGCATGGAGAGGCACTGGGGAGGCAGTGATTTTTTGTTGTTGTTGTTAAGTCAAAAATTACATGTCAGAATCTTTTTGTGGAAAGGTAGTCTATGGAGAATTACATGTTTCACTACCTAGTGGAATTCTGTAGAGTTGACTCACATACAAAGTGTACTTAATTTCTGCCAACTTGACTACAACATGTAGCAGAAGATGAGAGGGAATGACATGATCCCCCTAGAGCACATGCCCACTGTGGGTATGAAAAGGAGGGAGGAAATCAGGCAAACAGGAAGACTAATAAAAAATAAAATGATCTTCTAGCAAAGCTACTTTTTCATTTAAGAAAACTGCATGCAATTTTATATAAATTTAATAAAAGGAAAAGAAACTGAAGTATTTGTTGAATTTCAACCAAATGTGCCTTTACTACAAGAGATATTTCCTAAAATATCCTTCTAAGTTAAAATGTCATAAAGCATATTTAGAGGTTCATGAGCATGGCGTGTATATATTCATCATATGTGTTTTTATTTTAAGCACTGTTAGTCAAGTCTGTACATGTTTGGAAATACCTGCCTCCTGCCCTCACACCTGAATGACGTCTTAGCTGTTGTCAGTCTGGGCCACAGTTGTGTCATACTTCTTTTCTCTCAGAATGCTGAACATATGTCTCCACTATCTTCAGAAACTGAACACTGCTCTAAGGAAACAGAAAGTTAGACTGACTTTGAGTCCATGGCAGACAATCTGGTTTTCTGCCCAGGGGATCTGAAGAACTTTTTCTTCATCTCTGAAATTCAATAGCTTAATGAGGATAGATCTCAGTATTGAACCTTCTGTACTCCAAATTTTCTTGGAATCTGATACTAATCTGCAGACCCAGTTCTTTTGTTTATTTTTTCATTTCAGGAAAATTGCCTTGTTTTCCACTGCATTTTGTTTCATTTGCTGACTGCCTATTTCAGGGATGCCAATTATCCTTATATTACACTGTCTTTGTCTTCTTTATCTTTTAGCTTCTCAGTACTTAATATCTTGATTATTTCATTTGGGTTCACTGAGATTATTAAGCCTTTATTCTTTCAGTAATTTGATTTCAATGGCATCTGTTCTTTCCCTTGGTATTTCTAATTTTATTTATTAGTCCTGTACCGATGTTGTTTTGGACCTCAAAATCTTTCTCTAGGTCTGCAATCTCCCTTCCCCCTTCATCTCATTCTGCTTTTTATTATCATCTTTTCTGTTTATTGACTTCACATTTCTCACTAACTTGTTCCACAGAATGAAACAATTGTAAAGAATGCCATTTTACCCTTTGAGGTATGTTTTCATCTAGATCTGGATCTTTGGCCTTTGCATGCTATATTCCATTTTTTCCTTTTTGTTGTCTGTCCATCTTTCTACCTAACCCTCACTGCAATCATGTTTTTATAATTACCCTACTTTTTTCTCACAACTTGTGTATGCTTAAGTATCCAGAAAATCTGTATGCTCTAACACATGAATGGGAAACTCCTTGACTCTCATCCCACCATACCTGTGATGTTGTCAGGTTCGAAAACGAAGTCGTCTGCATTCTATCCACTCTTCTCTAGCCAGATGTAATGACAGACAGCCACATCTCAACCAAAGCACCCTAAAGGTTCTGTTTGAATGCCAGAGCTCTGCCTTTTTTCAACAAAGGTCATGAAATAGCCTCTACTGAGTTCTTTCCTCCCGCTTGAGAAGAGGGCCCACTCCTACAGGGAAGACTGCTCTCAGACTCATTGTTTCACCAGGTCTTCACTTACAAAGACAATCAGTTCTGCTCTTCACATCCTCCCAGTTGCCACCATCAGCCACTTCTGTGGTCCCTCAAAAGGGGAGGAAAATCAGTTGCTATGTCCCCAGGTTGGAGGGTTTCAAGGAGGGTTTTCTGAGCCCTCACTGATTCAGCTTCTCATGTACAGGCTTAGGAACACACTCTGTTACAACCTTCCCTTTTCCTCAGCAGCCAGCTCATGACTTTGTCATCTGCTTCCTATTAGGAGTCACAGCAGTATTTCTGCAACAGCATGGGATGCTTGCTTTGCTTTTTATGATTTCCGCCTATCTTTGAAACTGTGATGTCATCTTCAAACGCCTCTTTAAAGACTAGGATTTCAGCAGGCTATAAAAAGGAAGAAAACAGGGGTACCCCAGGTTTGGAGGACTTCTTGAGTAAGGACATGGGAGCAGAAAACATGGGTATCTATACAAGGGATCCCTGGAAATCCAATTTAACAGCTAAGCCTGGGGAAAAAATGGACTGGAAAGCCAGGCAGATGGGTCATTATTTGATTCAGAAACTGGGAAGCCATGGAGAATTTTGAAAACAGGAACTGGTTGATACTTCAGAAGATGAATCTGTTAAGGATGTAGGAAGAGAGGGAAAAAAGGGAAGTGGGATTAGAAAGGAAGGGACAGCTTGGTTGACATTGTAGGGGCAGACGCACTCCATGACAATCAGTTTAGATGGACTAAATCAGTTTAGATGGACTAAACAGTTAAGACATCTTTCTCAACCCTTTCACATATTCTCTTAATGAGAAAAAAGGAAACTGGAGAGTTTGCAAGAGCTGCAAAAATCTGATAAATACCCCCAAAGATTTTTATTGCCAGAAAAAAAAAAATCCTGACATTTACTAGTAAGACTTTGCAGACAGCTCAGCAAGTGGATATTAGTGACTTGAGTTAAAAATCACTCACCAATTTGACTGGCAAGTGTTTGCAAGTAATTTACATGTTGCTGGTATAATGTAAAAATGATAAATAGTCATTAGCAACACAAATTAACTAGCTCTGAAATCCTGAAAGTACACCACAAGCTGACATTCACCAGAAGCTACTCTTTCTTATACATTCTTCCACACATAGAAAGAAATCTGTCCATCTAACAGAGAAAGGGAGCAGTTGCCAAGATTACCGGAAATCAGTGAAGTTATACTGGTCAACTGCCTCAACTATCATCCTGTCTTCCTTTACGCTCTGTTCATGCAACCTGAGTAAGCTCTGATGAAAAGGGGGAAGAATCTTCACATTCCTCCGGTAAGTAATTTTTTACTTTTTCTGTGTTCCCAGACAGCATGAGAGAAAAGTGGATAAAAATAATATTTGCTGGTTAATAGCATGTTCTATGATCCTACAAAACTATTGGTAACATGTAATCCTTTTTATGAGAGCTCTACTAATTATACTCTTTGAACTAAAATCTGATTCACACACACACGTGTGTAATCCTTCTTATGAGAGCTCTACTAATTATATTCTTTGAACTAAAATCTGATTTACACACACACATGTGTGTGTGCATGGGAAAAAAAATAGTCTGTAGAAGTTAATGAAGGACTGGAAATCTACTATAACTGAAAAGGTCTGGCAGATACCACAGACTAGAATCAAGGCAGCACTGGCAATCAGCCTTAATCAGAACAAAGTTCCCGGAAGGATGAGGTTCAGGTGGGAAGGCAGAATTAGGAATCTATGGCTTGAAAAGGAAAGAAAGAATCAAGTGGGTCAGGCTAGAAGCCACCCTTGGTCCTTCTCTTTGCCTCAAATCTCCTAATTCGACCATCACTGGTCCATCAAATCTACCTGCACAAAAACGTCTGAATCATCCACAATTTTCCATCTCCACTGCTACTACTGATCTGGTCTGACAGACACCATATCCCACCTGGAGTCTCTGACGTCCTCCAATTGGTCCTTCTGTTTCCTCTCTTGCCACCTTACAATCTATTCTGCATATTACAGCCAGATCCATCTTTTCAAAACTTCAAGAAGTCGGGAATAAAACCCTACAACAGTTTCCCAAGAATTTAAAATAAAATAACCCCCACATCTCACTTCATCTGGTCCCTCCTATGCACCTGTCCAACCATATCCCCCTCCACTCTGCACTTGACGAACAATGCTCCAACCATAATGGCCTCCTCATTCCTACTGCAGGGCCTCTGCACCTGCTGTTCTCTCTGCCTGGAAGTTCTCCCCTGACATCTTTATGTCTTGCTCCTCTCCTTCAATCAGCTCTTATCACACATGCTGCCTACTGTCTCAGAAGCAAGACACCAGTGAGTCAGGTGGATAAGGTCCCCACTCAGATAAAGCTTATGCCCTACTCAACCACATTCCCCTACTTCCAGGTCCATACTATATCACTCTACCTGGCTTACTATTTTCAGAGCACTCAAGTCCCCCCAAATTACATTTCTGGTGCATCTACCCTTCCAGAAAGCAACAGTGGATCTAGGACAGTAAGTCATCCCCAAAGAAAGAGAGATCAGAATGGGGTCCATGAGAGCCAAACTACTCAACAGTATCATGATCTCTGATCTTGGTGCTGAGACAGTCTCTGACCAGTCCTTTTTTTTTAATGCTCCTTGCTAGGGAAAAAGGAGCTCTCGAACATCAAAAGAATACTTAAAATGGCCAGAATTTAAAAAAAAACAAAAAAAGAAAGAAAGAAAAAAGCATATACTCAACATTTTGAAAAACACTGATCTAGTATGTTAAGCCTTTGGTTTTCTCATATAATCCTCATAAAATTGTCTTTAAAATTCAATGAAATAATATATAAAAATATGCAAAAAAAAATGGCCAGAATAAGTCAAGCTTATAAGGGAGTCTTGCTTAAATGTGAAGGTCTGATTCTAAAAGACTATCATCATAATTTAAGAAGTGTGCAACACATGTCTACCAAACATGACGACGTTGAGAGCAGACTGGCCTCTATTACATCATAAAAGTTAAGGTAGGAATGAGAAGCCTTGCTTCCTACAGAACTTTGAAACAATCCACATTAAAGTACCTGTAGTCAAAATAAACACATTTAGAACAGATGGTGAACAGTCCCAGACTCACCAGGGCAGAAACAGGAAGAGCAGAATCTGGCCACGACCTACACGATGGTGCTAACAAACCTAAACTTTTTGGCATTACTGGCAGTCATCCCCTAACAGTAAATACAATTAATATTGTGCTTTTAATGAACAGAAACTCTTGGGGCAGTTCAATTTCCACTATACTTTGCACTGCAGAAAACATTCTTTATTTAAACGCCAAACAGCTAATTCTTGGCAGGCAGTTCAGAGAGGATGCTGTGTCGATCTTTCTGAGGAAACAGTCCTCTGCTGGCTGAGCAAATCACCCAGATGTTGGTATTTAAATTATGCAAAATGCATAATACCAATTAAAGAAATTACGTGTGAAAATATGCAAGAGCAAATTTCCCCACATTAATATTTAACTAGACTTTTTAAGTAGAGCAGGATCTTGTGATCTCAAGTACTTTAGTATATTTGACCTAAATGGAAGCCCAAAATACTTAGGAGGGTTCACTAGAAGGTTCTACAAGGGCATTTCCTATAACGTGAACTTGAACACAGGTTAGAAAGCTAAATGAAAGGGTCGCATTAAATGGGATGTTGTAACCTAGAAAGCTTCAATGTGACATCTGCCTTAAGTTTTGGTCTTGGAGAGCTGGTGTACTCTTGTTTCTTATCAACAGGAAATATCACGCTCATACCCACCTTCCAGCCTTTGCTCCGTAATGTCTGCTTGGGAGAACCCTGAAGTCTTTTCCTCTATCTGACTCTTAACCCATCTCTCCCCTCACCCTGGGAAACACTTACAGCCTACTCAGGTCCGCAGTGAACCCTTCCCCTGCAATGACTACAGTTAACTAGCCTAATCACGTAGATCTCTGTCAAATACACACTAGTGATGTTAAGATCTGCATTTCGTTGCTAGACCAAGAAATCACCCAAGGAGTTTTTTAGAAGCACCATGCCTGTGCCCTGTACTGGTCCCTTTAGATGAGCATCTCAGATGCAGGCCCAGGCATGGGTATTTTTTAAGCTCCCAGGTATTTCATATCCAGGATTGTGCCATAATTTTCTATATTCCCCCATAAGACTGACACCTCTGCTCTGGTTGCACTTTGAGGATTTATCAAGTGCTACCATTTATTGACCCTCACCCTCCAGCTGGCTGCTTCTGCAACTCATTCAACTAATATTTAATGAACTGCTAGTTGCCAGGTACTAGTCTCTGCTGGGGATAAATGAGTGAGTAAAACAGACACCCTTTTAGATGTTATCTATACCTCTATTTTGCTGTCTCTAGATCTGGATCTCTATCAGTGTTATAATGTAAAGATATATCTATTATAGAAACATATAATAGCTATATCTACGTATCAATCTATTTATCTTTAAGCAGACTTATCTATCTGTACTTATCAGTATTACAGATAGTAGCACTACCATTAACATCTATACCTTTGCTACCCTCTACTATCTTAAATAATTAGCATTATCCAAAAAAGGCAAACAAAAATGATGAAATTCACAACTAGCATGTCTGTTTAACCCCAAAATTTCAAGGTCTTGGTACATGGACAGAGTTATTCTGGGTAATATTTATTCCAAAAAAATTCATTGCCCATGAGGAATTTACATAGACTTTCAGAGCTGTAGCAAAATTAACTCCACTGGCCCCAGCTGGACACTGACAGGCTTGAGGGTTTAGTCCTGTATTGCGTTTGCTTCCTCCAGAGTTCCACTTAGTAACTCAGCTCAGCAGGCAGGTAAATGACACACAGTGCCACAGAAAACTGACGGGCCTCACTACCAACATCGTGAGTAACAGAGCTTGCTTTCTTCCTTTGGGCAATGTAGGGCAGTCCCCTCCGCATCTGTAGGGGATGTATTCCAAGACCCCTGTGGATGCCTGGAACTGTAGATGGTACCAAACCCTATGTATACTATATTTTTCCCTATATACCTGTAACTGTGATATAATTTAAGTTATGAAATAGGCATGGTAAGAGTTAACAACACTAATAAAACAATAATTATAACAACATGCTGTAGTAAAAGTTATATGAATGTGGGCTCTCTCACAATATCTTACTGTACTGCATTCACCCTTCTCGTGATGATGTGAGATGACAGAAAGCCCGTGTGAGGAGATGTGGTGAGGCAAATGACGCAGGCGCTGTGACGTTAGGTTTGGCTGCTACTGACCTTCCAATGGTACATCAGAAGAAGGACGCCCCACTTCTGGGTCATGGTTGATGGTGAGTAATAGAAACTGTGAAAAATGAAAGTGCAGAGAACGGGGACTACTGTAATGAATTAATTTGACACCATTTCTTCAAGGGAGCCTGTATCACCAGTTCCACTTCACAAAGGCAAAAGCCAGAGTCACATGGTGATTCCTGCCTGGCCCAGCACAGAGTTATCCTGCAGACGAGTAGTCCATCTGGAAAGGTCCAGAACCACGAAGGAAAATCCACCAATGTCACAGAGGAAGCGCACATTCAGAGCTGCCTGTCTGAACTTCAGAACACCTCTGTGAAGCAGCTGCTACTACCAAGCCCCACCAGGTTGTTCAGAGATTAAAAACAAAAACAAAAAACAAACAAACAAACAAACTGAATCCTGAGATTGCATCTTTTGCTGAAACCATAGCTAAACTCAGAACAGAGGTTTTCCAAAATGCAGGCTGCGTACCTCTTCACACGGTCCTCCAGAGCCTGCACAGAAAACCTCGTGCCTTCCCATGTCTTAAACCTGAACTTGTGATTGTCCACTTCTGCAATACTGATCATTTAAGTAATCTCCGTTATGTCTTCCAAGTCTATAGCAAATGAACAAAAAAGAAAAAGATGCCTCCCATCTCAACAGGCTCAGAGGTATTACTATATAATGGCCATGTTTAAAACAAAATGAAGCTTTAATTCACAACACAAGAACTTAAACCTAGTCTCAGATGATTTAATATGGAAAAGCATGTGGCATATATGAGAAAAAATATAACTCTATCACAGTGTGATTCATGCTAATGGTAATTAGGAAAAAAAAAAAGTCCACTAGATTACATGGAAAATGACCTCGATTTCTGTTTAAAATATGTGTGTCTCTGTATATACAGGACTCGTGTGTGTCTATGTGAGTCTGTTAGTCATCTTGGGCTGCTGTAACAAAATACCAAAGACTGAGTAGCTTAAACTTCAGAAATTTATTTCTCACTGTTCAAGAGGCTGAGAGGTCCACAATCAAGGTCCGAGCAAGGCAGGTTTTATTCTGAGGCCTCTGATCTTGGCTTGAAGGACTCCACCATCTCCCTGTGTGCTCCCATGGCGTTTCCTTTTTTTTTTTTTTTTTTTTTTTAATTATGATTCTTTTTTATTTATTTGAGAGAAACAGAGATAGTGAGAGAAAGCACAAATGGAGAGGAGAGAGAGAAGCAGGCTCCCCCTGGAGCTCCATCCCAGAATTGAGCCAAAGGCAAATGCTTAACCAACTGAGCCACCCAACCACCCCCATTTCATGGCCTTTCCTTTGAGCTTGCAAGCAATGCTGGAGAGAGAAATTTATCTTTCATCCTTTCATTGTAAGGCCACCAGTCTTACTGGATTAGGACCCCAACTTTATGACTTAATAACCCTTTAAAAGCCCTATTTCCAAATATAGTTGCATTGGGGATTAGGACCTCAACATACAGATTTTGGAAGGAAATAACTCCATCTGTAGCAGGGTGTGTGTGTGTGTGTGTGTGTGTGTATTTGTGTGTGTTATGTCATATACCTACATAGATATATAACAAATACAATAAATAAATATAAGAAAGAGAGAAAAGACAAGGAGAGACTAGACCTGACCCACATCTCATACACTACTGCAAAACAGGAACAGAGATTATCTCTGGATAATTTTTTTTTCTTTATACCCTTTTACATTACAAATTTTTGGTTTTTTTAATTAATTTTTAGAGGGGGGTAGGGAGAGAGAGAGAGAGAGAGAATCTTAAGCAGGCTCCATGCCCAGTGCAGAGTCCAGTGCACAGATCATCTTAAGATCCTGAGGTCATGACCTGAGCTGAAATCATGAGTCAGACACTTATCTGACTGAGCCATCCCGGTGCGCCTACATTACAAATTTTCTATAATAAACACACTTACAATCAAAATAATACATATAATAAAAATGTTTTAAATAATAAAGAGACATATTTTCATGTAAAATTTTTAAAACATAATGTATCTCAATTTACTTAAAACGTATTTTACTTAATCTTAAGTATATCTCCAAGGTTATCATCTTATTGTATTTTTATTGTACATTATATAATGTTCTGAAAATGGAACTCTAAATGACAAAATTTCATCATCCAAAAATGAAAGCCCAGAGACTATACCTCCAAACGTTTTCAATAAGGAAAATCTGCCCAGAGCTAATATCATACTCAATGGTGAAAAACTAAAAGTTGTTACTCTAAGATAAGGAACGAGACAAGAACACCTACTCTTGTCACTTTTATTCAGCATAGTAGTGGAAGTCATAACCAGAGAAATTAGATAAGAAAAGAAATAAGAGGCGTCCAAATTAGAAAAGAAGAAGTAAAACTGCCTTTATTTGCAGAGGACATGATAATACATAGACAACCTTAAAGACATAACCAAAAAACTGTTAGAACTAATAAACAAATCTGGCAAAACTCCAGGATACAAAATCAATACATAAAAATTGGTTGCATGTATATAAACTAGTAACCACCAGAAAGGGAAAATAAGAAAACAATCCTACTTACAATTATATATATACATATATATAATTGTACGGTTGTCTTCATATATATATGAAAACAACCCTAGGAATAAATTTAACCAAGGAGGTCAAAAACCCATACACTGAAAAGTGTAAGACACTGATGAAAGAAACCAAAGACAATACAAATAAATGGAAAAATATTCCATGCTCATGGACTGGAAGAATTAATACTGTTAAAAATGTCCAACATACCAGAAGTGATATACAAATTCAGTGCACTTCCTATCAAAATCCAGTGTCATTTTTCATAGAAATAGAACCCTAAAATTTGCATAGAATCACAAAAGCCCTTAAAAATCCTAAGCAATGGGACACCTGGGTGGATCAGTGGGTTTAGCCTCTGCCTTCGGCTCAGGTCATGATCTCAGGGTTCTGGGATAAAGTCCCACATCGGGCTCTCTGCTAGGCAGGGAGCCTGCTTCCTCCTCTCTCTCTCTCTGCCTGCCTCTCTGCCTACTTGTGATCTCTCTCTCTCTGTCAAATAAATAAATAAAATCTTAAAAAAAATCCTAAGCAATCTTGAGAAATAACAAAGCTAGAGACATAATACTTCCTGATATCAAACTATATTACAAAGTTACAGTAAGCAAAACAGTATTGTTATTGGCATAAAAATAGATCCATATGGTGTCCCTGGGTGGCTCACTTGGTTGAGCATCCACCCTTGGCTTTGGCTCAGGTCGTGCATGATCTCGGAATCATAGGCTTGAGCCCTCTGTCAGGCTCCGTGTTCAATACACAGTCTGCCTGAGATTCTTTCCCTCTCACTCTCCTTCCCCCTCTGCCTCCCCTCCTATTCGTATGCTCATCATATGCTCGCTCTCTCTCTCTCTCTCTTTCAAAAAATAAATGGATAAATAAAATCTTAAGGGAAAAAACAGACACCTAAATCAATGGAACAAAATTGGCCAGAAATAAACCCACCCTTACAAGAATATACAATGGGGCAAAGTATCGTCTCTTCCATAAATGGTGCTGGGAAAACTGGACAGCCACATGCAAAAGAATGAAACTGGACCAGTACCTCACACCATATACACAAATCAACCCTAAAATGGATTAAAGGATTGAATGTAAGATCTGAAACCATAAAACTCCTAGAAGAGTACACACAGGGTAGTAAGCTCCTCAAGTTTTGGCAATGATTGTTTGTCTGTTTATTTCTTTTGGGGTTTGGACACCAAAGACAATGAAAGCAAAGCAAACAAACAAGTGGCACTACATCAAATTTAAAGGTTTCTGCACAGCAAAAGAAATCATCAACAAAATGAAAAGGCAAGCTATAGGCTGGGAGAAAATAATGCAAACCTTATAAGGGGTTAATATCCAAAAAATGTAAAGAATGTGATACCAACCCACTAACAACAATAACAGTAATACCAATTTCTGAATTAAAAAAATGAACAGAGGAACAAAGTAAATATTTCTCCAAAGAAAACATACAGATGGCCAACAGACACATGAAAAGATGTCAACATCACTCATCATCAGGGAAATGCCAATCAAAATCACAATGGGCGATCGCCTCACACTCACCAGAAGAGCCATCATCAAAAAGACAAGAAATGACAAGTGTTGGTGAGGATGTGGAGAACAGGGAACACTTGTGCGCTGTTGATGCAAGTGTAAACTGGTGCAGGCGGTATGGGAAACAATACACAGGTTCCTCAGAAATTAAAAATACAACAACTGTATGATCCAACAATTCCACCTCTCTGTACAGACTTGAAGGAAATGAAAACAGGATCTTGAAAGGATAGCAGCATCCATATGTTCATTACAGCATTATTTCTAACAGCCAAGACAGGGAAACAACCTACGCGTCCATCAGTAGATGAATGGATAAAGAAACGTGGTATGTATGTACACACACACACACACACACACACACAATTTATATATACATAATTGAATATTATCCAGTCATTAAAAAGGAAGAAACCCTGCATTTGCAAACAGCACAAATGGGCCTTGAGGTCATTATGCTAAGTGAAATAACTCAGCCAGATGAAGACAAACACTGTATGATCTCATCTATATGTGGAATCTGAAAAAGTCAAACTCATAGATTACACAGAGACTGGTGGCTGCCAGAAGTGGGGGCAGTGAGGGCAGGAGGTGGAATGAGTGAAGGTTGTCAATAGATACAAACTTCCAGTTAGAAGATAAATATGTTATGAGAATGTAACATATAACTCGGTGACTAAAGTTAACATCTATATCATATAACTTAAAGTTAATGAGAGAGTAAACCTTAAAAGTTCTCATCACAAGAAAAAAAAATTTTGTAACTATGTGAGGTGATGAATGTTCACTAAACTTACTGTGATTATCATTTTGCAATAGAAATATGTATCAGTTCATCACGTTCTATACCAAAACTAATACAATGCTGTATGTCAATTATATCTCGGTAAAACACAGGGTGTAGAGATAAGGAAAATCTGCAGGTGTCTGGAAGCCAAAGGGACCTTTAGCCAACCTTTATTAGCAGAAATCATGCCTGAAAAACCTATTAATGCTTTCAATAAAAATCTACCACCCTCCATAGGCATCAGGAACACAATTATGGAAATAAAATGCAAAATTCTATGTGGAACTCATAGAATGTATCTGGATTCCCAGATCTTTTTTTTTTTTTTTAAAGATTTTATTTATTTATTTGACAGAGAGAGATCACAAGTAGGCAGAGAGGCAGGCAGAGAGAGAGGAAGGGAAGCAGGCCCCCTGCTGAGCAGAGAGCCCGATGTGGGACTCGATCCCAGGACCCTGAGATCATGACCTGAGCTGAAGGCAGCGGCTTAACCCACTGAGCCACCCAGGCGCCCCTGGATTCCCAGATCTTAATGAAGCAGGGAATAGATATTAAGGTTCACCTTTTTTGTGCAAGCTTCTTTTTTACCCCTCTTTGACATAAAAATGGAAGAACATATGGGTTGGGGAGAAGGAGGGAGGGGTTTAATTCCTGGACTCCGTGTAGATTTCAGGCGTTTCTTAGCCACTTGAGCCTATCATTAACCAGAAGGAGACTTAGAAAAAAGAAAGGAGGAGACAGGGAGGAGGAGAAAGAGATGAAGGGAAAGTTAAAGGCAGGGGACACACTTCTGGCTGCTCACAGCTTCTTTCTGGAAGGTGCAGACACGCTGGTGAGTCAGTAAAGACCAAACCCCCAAATGAACAGGCTCATTCTGTCTCCTACTTAGTAATAAAACTTGCTTTTTACAGAGAAGAGAGAGTATGACCACTTTTCTTGTATTAACCTATATCCACCCCCAAGCACTAAAAGCAAATCAGTCTAATGAACCAGACTTCTCAGAAAACTGCTCACACCGTAAGCAGTGAGGGCTTGGCAAAAGCACACATCAGTCAGAGGTGAGTTTCTACCCTGGCTGTGTAGTAAAGTTAAGGAAAAGCAAGGAAAGCACAGCACAGAGGGATGGGACTCTGATATTCCACAAATGACGATATAAACTATCCCAGTAGGAACATGAGGAGATAATCCTCTTCAAAAGGTCTGCCACTCAAATCCTGTCCCTTTGCAAATTTACATCACAACACTTTACATGAGCACCAATCCCAAAAGACCAGCTCCTCTTCCCCCAATCAATTTAGAAGGAATATAAATATATGTCTTTGTTGTATAAATACTCTTATGGCCAAAAATATTTTACACAAGTATTCCTGTAAGTGAGACATTACACTCTGAAACATTATTAATATAACTTTAGCAAGATAAACTGCCCAGTAAATCAAAAGGACACATTCACTCAACTTATGCAAGTGGAGGGCTTTCAGAAACCCAAATACAATTGTGAATGCTGACTGCACATGGCCCCAGTAGTTTATTAAAATACGAAATGTAATCCATTTGAAGAAGAGAAATTACATTTGAAAGCTTTTTACAAGTAAAGCATGTGTGGCTAAGGTTACAGAATTGTTCAAGGAAACACGAAATTCAAAATAAAAATTAGATTGTTTCCTGATCTGGTCTGCTAATAGTAAAGCAGTAAACGAAGTCAAAGATACACATGCAACACTTTCCAATTACACACTCCAATTATTTCCTTTAATAAGTGCAGTGCCAGCTGCTTATCTCAACATCTAACTTCTCAAAATGATAGCCAATCAGGACTCAAAAGTAAAGAACCAACTCTTTCCTGAGCCATCACAAAATCCAAACTCTAAAATCCACGTGCTTCATGCATTTAAAAAAAAAAAAAAGAAAAGAAAAAGAAAGACACAACCACTTGCATGTTCTAAGTACACAGCTACCATCACTATGGGAAACAGGCAGGATCCTCTAGAGTTGGGTTGGAAAACAGCTACACCACCTGACCCAGCATTCTCCCCTGCAACACACCCTAGGGGGTGTTGGCAGGGGTCAACCAATGCCAGCCAAACGCCAAATCAGGCCAGCTGCCTGGTTTCATATGCAGATGTGTGCCGGGAATGAGTTTTACATTTTTAGAGATGGGTTTAAAAAAAAAAAAAAAATTTGTATTTCATGACATATGAAAACTGTATGAAATTGACATTTCGACGTCTGTCAGCAAAGTTTGATTGAAATACACATTCCGGGGGCACCTGGGTGGCTCAATGAGTTAAAGCTTCTGCCTTCAGCTCAGGTCATGATCCCAGGGTCCTGGGATTAAACCCCAAATCAGGCTCTCTACTCAGCAGGGAGACTGCATCCCCCACCCCTCTGCCTATACCTCTCTGCCTACTTGTGATCTCTGTCAAATAAATAAATAAAAATCTTAAAGAAATACACATTCCCATGCTCGTTCCTTTACTACAGTCCATGCCTGCTTTCAACTGCAGCAGCACATGGGAGGACGTGTGACACAGGCAGTATGGTCTGCAGAGAGGGAACTCCTCACCACCTAGCTCTTTACAGAAGCAGTCTGCTGACCTCAGCACCAGGGAAATGCATATGGGCCTTCCCTAAAAGGCATACTCAAACCTCTTCATGGCAGCACTATTCAAAGTACTCCCACAAAAAACCCCAGCAAACTACCCAAATGTCCGTTGGGAGCAGAATGTGTAAACTGTCATTTATTCAGACAACAGAACAGTTATACATCGTAACAGAACACATGAACAGCAGCCACAGAAAACACCGCAGATGAGTATCACAGACCTACTGTGGAGGAAGGAAGTTAGACAGACCAGAAAAAGGATGGGACATTCCATGGGCCTAAAGTTCAAACACAGGCGGGACTACCTTTGCAGACAGAAATCAGAATAATGGTTACCTTGATCATGTAGCACCAAACAGCACAGTCCTCAGTGTGGCCTCAAACTATCCCTGTACAGGGGCATAAAATTTTTTTTTTTTATGTATTTATTTGACAGAGAGAAATCACAAGTAGATGGAGAGGCAGGCAGAGAGAGAGAGGGAAGCAGGCTCCCCGCCGAGCAGAGAGCCCGACGCGGGACTTGATCCCAGGACCCTGAGATCATGACCTGAGCCGAAGGCAGCGGCTTAACCCACTGAGCCACCCAGGCGCCCCGGGGCATAAAATTTACTTAAGCTTCATAACGATGGTGTCTGGGTCACTAAGGAACACTGAGAGTGCCAGCCACTAGAGCAAAGTCACACATCCCATCTCAGCTGACTGTGGTTTTCATCGCCCCACCTCACCAAGCCAGGAGGGAGCACTCCTCAGAGTTGCCACGCCAGAGGCCAGGCCATTTTCTGGGCCCACCAAGGCATCGTCTCCCTTCCCAGAAATTCCTTCATTGTTCAGATCGACACCAAGAACAAATCCTGCTGTGACGAGTATGAAGGCACTGTTCTACTGCTGGGCTGTGATTAAGATGATGGGTAAAGTATGTTACCTATTTTTGGAACGAATTCCCACCCCAAATGGATCACTTCTATTTCTGGTCTAAGGGGTAACCGTCTGTGACTCAGAAAGCAGAAACTTCGAGCAAATGCCTCACTCACAAAAGTGTGGGATAATGTGGGCTCTAGAGGGTCAGGAAGTCAATTCCTTCCACTGATATTAAACTACCACCCCGGGCAATTTCGTAAAAGGCAAAAAACCAAAGGACACATAAATTTTAAAACTATTAGTTTTCTTTTGCTACATAACAAATTATCACAAGTTTAGTTTAAAATAATATAAACAGATCTCCTTTCAGTCTTCACAGGCCAAGAGTCGACACAGGTTAAGTGTTCTCTGCTCGGGGTCACAGTCAGGCTGTCAGCCAAGACTGGGGTCTCTCACCTGAGGCTCAGGCTCTCATTCAGGCCCATGCAAGTTGGTAGAATTTGGTTCCTTATGGTTGTAGGACTGAAGTTCCCATTGCTTTTTGCTGCTGTCAGCACCTCTGGGTTAGCTCCTCAGGTTCTAGTCAAGGGCCCCAGATGACAGCTCATGCCTTCAAAACTAGGAGAATCTCTCTCTAGTCTGCTAGGAGAGTGTCTTACATAATGTCTTATATAATCATGGGAGTGACATCCTGTCATATTCACAGGTCCTACCTGCACGTGAGGGGAGGGGTCATATAATGTGGGCACAGCAGGGAATAGGAATCTGGGGTCATTCACTCTGCATCCCACCAAAAAAAAAAAAAAAAAAAAAAGAATAAAGGGTGGATTACCTCATGAAGGTATTTACAACTGATTTTTTTTTTCTTCTGAGACACTTAAAATGTTAAGTTTCACAGAACTAATATTAGCTAAAACTTAGGGGTTTTCCCCCCAATTAGGAATATTAATTTTTTGTGAAGTTCACAATCTACCAATAATGAAAAAAAAGTGTGTGTGTGTGTGTGTGTGTGTATATATATATATATATATATATCCAGTTCAGTTAAGCAAAAAATATGAAGGAATATTCAGTTGCAGTTAAAATTTTTATTATGCCCATCTTAAAAATATTCTCAATCCTCCATCCTCCGACCTCTCCCTCCTTCCTTAACTTAGCAGTATGTTCAGAAATGTTAAAGGGGCAGTGTTATCAGTGGATTAAAGGGTTTGAACCTACCACCCCCATCTCTTACTTCAACACTGAACTAATGAGGCATGTGAGCTTGGCACAGAGGATAGGGAAAAAATGGTACTATATTCTTTTCACTCATTTTATGCAGAAAATT
Source organism: Neogale vison (assembly GCF_020171115.1). Taxonomy (NCBI): domain Eukaryota; kingdom Metazoa; phylum Chordata; class Mammalia; order Carnivora; family Mustelidae; genus Neogale; species Neogale vison. Next base: position 41,579,013 of record NC_058098.1, read on the forward strand.
ATGTATAAATAGAAGATTATGCAGAACAGACACTACAACAACAATTCATAGTATCCGTCAGTCAAAGAAAGGATGGCTTCTCTAACTCTATGGATACCTCCTACTGGAACCCTGAGAGGTTTTACTTTGTAATTCACATACTTCTAACATGCCCAGTGGGAAAAAAAAATATTTACCCAGTTACAGTCATTCCCATGGTACTTAATTGAGGTCGAGATTATGCATAACCTTTCCTTACGTGTGGTGTCTGGCACACGTAATAGGCATTTCATCAGAATACTGTGGGCTCTTACAAGATGTGACAGATAGTATCAGTAGGACTAAAGGTTATCCATTCAGTCTAAACATTCTCCTTTTGGAAACCAGCTAGTTTGTTCTAATTCTGATATTTTTGTGGTTTACTTATTTTGAGCAAGGACAATATGGCACTGAGTCGTCTTTTCGATATGGAATGTCATCTACTACAGACCTAAGACACAAAAAGAATGCTGTGTTGTGTTCTGTTTTGCACAATACTTGGGTACTCTCCCAGAATTTCGTTGCTGAACTTGAGAACTGCTGGCTGTCATGACTTTTTACAGTTTCTATTAACAAGGACTCCACAGTATCCTGGTCAGGAGGGGCAGGGCTCTGCCATCCCACTTCCGGGACTCAGTCCCAGCTCCTACTCATACATAACCTTGACCTTAGCGAAGTCCTTCACCTTGTTCGGTTTCTGAAAGTAGAAACCAGAGTACTTCTATCAAAATGCATGTGAGTTTAAAGAAGATGGTACGCACGAAGCAGCTGGTACCCATTATAACAGTGCCAGGGACCGAGCAAGAGTTCAGTAAGTGTTACATATTTATATCTTCATCATTTCAACACAAAATCATTTCCTAACAGGGCTAAATGTCTTTTAAAAAAATAGTTATCTCCCCTGAAATGGAGCAATCATCTTGGACACAGTCTTGTCTGGTCTGAGACACAAGTCCACAACAGTTTTAATGTAGATGGCCTCAGAGCTGTTTTTTTAAAAATTATCAACGGACTATGTCACTTCAACTACCCTTCTTTTTTCTGAATCAGTGATACATTCACATGGAATAAAATTCAAACTGTACAAAGGAGTATGCAGTGAAAATATTCCATGCCACTCCCCCGCCCCCGACAACCAGGGCCCTTCCCCAGAGGCTCCTGCGAAGCTTGCAGAGGCATGGGCACAAGTGAGCACATTGTTGTCGCTTTACCTTTCTTCCCTTTGTGTACACAGCTGACAATGTATAGTGGATACCATTCGGAGTGTTGTTTCTCTCTTTCTCTCTCCCCCTCTCCATCACCCTCCCTCTTCTGTCTCTCTCTCTCCATTTAATGTTTCTAAAGCTCATTCCATATCAGTATATAAAGAGCTTCTTCGGGTTCTATACAGTTATGAACAATTCCATTGTGTGAATACATTCTAATTTATTTAACCTGTCCTCTATTCATGGGCGTTTAAGTGGCTCTCAGAATCTTTCAATCACTGACTATTGCCAGCAGTGCTGAGATGAGTAACACTGCATGTACAATGAACCTCTCAGTGCTGGCTGAGGCAACGGACAGACATTCATAATTGCTTCTCATTACACACCAGAAACAATACAAAAACCTTCCTGGGGGCTTGGGCTTGAAATGAGCTAAGTTCTAAACTAAACTGTAGCCAAAAACCTTCTGTTCCCAGGAGCCAAGCATACATAGTGTTATCACATGTATATTTGTGAAAGATTGGCGGGGGGTGGGGGATAAGAATGAACAATGTATTTATTCTTATTGTACATGTGTATGTGTGTGTGTATATACCATATAATATACCACATATATACACCATATAAATACACACACGTGTGTGTATGTGTATATTTCCGCCCTACCCTTACTCTAAAGTCATTCCAACCAAAGATCTTTACAAGAACTAATTTAAATATACTTTTAAGTGGGCAATTTGCATAACAAACTAAAGTCATAAATGGCTTAGAATTTCAAGTGCGCTGAAGTGTCATAACCAAGAAGCAGTTTCGACAGCCCTTTTCTGAAAATGCAGACTTCAATGTCCTATCACATTTTGCCTATGTCAGCACTTTCAGGGGAACGTGTAACAGGTCCTTTTTCACAGAATCAGAGGGTATGGTATTTACATGGTAACACACAAGTCCAGAACAGAATGAGTCAGCAGAGTGTGGACGGATCTGCAAACCCTTTGCTACCATTCCACGGTAAGGACAGAAACTAAATCCAAGTATTCAGAAACTTAAGAGCAACTGGACAGAGTACTTTTATGAGCACTGAATCTAATAATAAAATATTGGGACTTGAATATAGCTGCCTAGTCTTCCCAACATCATTTGTTGAACAGATAGTCTTTTTCCCATTGGGTATTTTTTCCTCCTTTGTTGAAGATTAATTGACCATATAATTGTGGTTCATTTCTGGCTTTTCTATTCTGTTCCATTGATCTGTGTGTCTATTTTTTGTGCCAGTACCATACTGTTTTGATTACTACAGCTTTGTAATAAAACGTTGACGCCCAGAATTGTGATGTCTCCAGCTTTGCTTTTCTTTTTCAAAATTGCTTGGCTATTCAGAGTCCTTTGTAGTTCCATACAAATTTTAGGACTGTTCGTTCTAGCTCTGTGAAAATGCTGTTGGTATTTTGATAGGGATTGCATTAAATGTGCAGATTGCTTTGGGCAGTATAGACATCTTAACAGTATTTTTTCCTCTAATCCATGAGCCTCGAATGTATTTACATTTCTTTGTGTTGTCTTTAATTTCTTCCATCAGTGTTTCATAATTTTCAGAGTACAAGCCCTTCACCTCTTTAGTTAGGTTTATTCTTAGGTATTTTACAGTTTTTGGTACAGTTGCAAACAGGACTGATTCCTTAATTTCTCTTTCTGCTACATGGTATGTAGAAATGCAACAGAGTTCTGCACATTGATCTTGTATCCTGTGACTCTACTGGATTCATTTAACAGTTGCAGCAATTTTTGGTGGCGTCTTTCAGGTTTTCTATGTCTAGTATAATGTCATCTGCAAATGTGCAAAAGAATGAAACTGGATCACTTTCTTACACCATATACAAAAGCAAATTCAAAATGGAATAAAGACCTAAATGTGAGATCTGAAACCATAAAAATCCTATTCTTCTTCTAGAATATAGGCAGTAACTTCTTGATGTCAGATGGAGAAACATATTCCTAGATATGTCTCCTGAGGCAAGGGAAATAAAAGCAAAAACTACTGGGACTACAACAAAATAAAAAGCTTCAGCACAGCAAAGGAAACCACCTTATGGAATGGAAGAAGATACTTGTAAATGACATATCCGATAAAGGGTTGGTATCCAAAATACATAAAGAACATATAAACTCAACACCCAAAACAATGAATAATCCAGTTAAAGAACAGACAGAAGACACAAATGGACGTTTTTCCAAAGAAGACATATAGATGGCCAACAGACACACGAACATCACTTATCATCAGGGAAATGCAAATCAAAACTACCATGAGATATCCCCTCACACCAGCCACAATGGCTAAAATCAACAACACAAGAAACAACAGGTGTTGAGGATGTGAAGAAAAGGGAACCCTCTTGCACTCCTGGTGGGAATGCAAACTGGTGCAGCCACTCCAGAAAACAGTACAGAGGTTTCTCAAAAAGTTAAAAATAGAACCACACTCTGATCCAGCAATTGCACTACTAGGATTTACCCAAACAATAAAAAAAATACTAATTTGAAGGGATACATGTACCCCAGTGTTTACAGCAACATTATCTACGATAGCCAAATTTTGGAAACAGCCCACTGTCCACTGACTGATGAATGGATAAAGACAATTAGGAGAGGGTGTGTGTGTGTGTGTGTGTGTGTGTGTGTGTACGCGCACATGTTGTGTCTGTGTATATACGTATATAGTGTATATATACTGCGTACATGCACACACTCTGGAATATTACTCAGCAATAAAAAAGAATGAAATCTGGCCATCTGCAATGGCATCAATGGAGCAAGACAGTATTATGCTAAACAAAATAAGACTAATACCATATGATTTAACTCAGATGTGGAATTTAAGAAACAAAACAAACGAGCAAAAGAAAAGAGAAAGAAAGAAAAAGAGGCTAACCAAAAACCAGATTCTTTAACTACAGAGAACAAACTGAGGATTACCAGAGGGAGGTAGATGGGAGATGCGTGAAGAGGGTGGGTGGGGGGTGGGTTAAGTAGGCAGTTAAGGAGTACACTTGAGATGAGCACCAGATGATGTATGGAAGTGTTGAATCACTATATTGTACATCTGAGACTAACATTACTAGAATTTTTTTTTTAAAGATTTTATTTATTTATTTGACAGAGGTCACAAGTAGGCAGAGAGGCAGGCAGAGAGAGAGGGGAGAAAGCAGGCTCCCTGCAGAGCAGAGAGCCTGGCGTGGGGCTAGATCCCAGGATCCTGGGACCATGACCTGAGCCGAAGGCAGAGGCTTCAACCCACTGAGCCACCCAGGCGCCCCCTAACTAGAACTTAAATAAAAACTTAATATATTGGTACTTGTGTTTTTGTGTATCTTGTTCTCCATTTTATTATTCTAATAATGCATTTTTATACAGATGTTTCAGTGTATAATGGATTAAAATTTTTTTGTAAAATCTGCATGTGACCACTGACAGTGTAGAGGACCTGATCCTCCTGCCAAGTTCTGCCAGAACAGAAACCCAATGGGAAAGTGGATGTCTGTTGTTGCTGCCTTGATGTCACAGATGCCCCAACAATGAGCAAGAGAGATGAGGCAGAGAAGAGGAGGCTATCACCATTAATAAAAATCAGATTTACCTTTGTGCATCAGTTAACCATTGAGGAAGCAATCAGGGATGCTCAAAGTCCACTTCTTTGTTAAAAGGCAAATTCAAAAGTTTAGGAGAAACCATAGAGGGAATTCCACTGTGGCTTTAATGAAAGCACTGTCAAACACTGGCCGATTCCAACTTCAACAGCCCTGTGGCCGTTATCAAAACACCAGATTGGGGTTAGTTTGTACTTTAATTAATCTAATGAACCGACTGTCTGGCTTCAGTAGACATTTTTAAAATGTCACTGCATACCTCAGGGCTGCAAGTGAACCGGGTGGCGCGCTCTCCTGCACCATCTTGATTCCATTAACACTTCCCTACGGTAACATTTTATGTCTGCGTCCTCATATGCCTTAATAATGTCGTCAATTTAGGCTTTATTAGGCCGATTAAAATATAGAAATGTAAGTAACAGAAATCTACAAAATTAAAACAATTCCTTAAATAGACTTACCCTTAATTCAAAAATATATGTGTGTATGTGTATGTATGTATATGTGTGTGTGTTTATGTATGTATGTATGTATCTGTACACACACAGCTGCCAGACACTGATCACCTTAAAAGTACATGGGTTCTAACTGCTAAACAGAGAAAATGTTCATCTAACTACTAGGGACCATACTGTTTAAATCCTAGGTATTGTATCAATTTTGACTTAAAATATTCCTATAGGTAAGGGTAGATTTCTGAAGACTTTATAGACTGAGCAGTAAGTGCTCCTATATAAAACTTACAGATGAATTTGAGAAACTACTAGGTCTCAAAAAGAAAAGTCACTCCCATCTTGGCCTAAATCCACTCATGTTCATCAACTCGATTCCCCCATCACCTCTTAAGAACAAGAACCTTGTCCTTTTTAACTTGGTTTTCAGAGTCCTAGCCTAGCACAGACACTCAAACACAAAATGAATGCTCCCCTGAAAACTAAGTGAGCACTTTACATCCTTCAAATCATGGCCTGTACTTGAAATCAGCAAAAGAGGAAAGAGTTTAATACCTCTCTTTAGAGGCTTATCTGATTTACATTAGATGTGGGCCACTTAGAACATCTTTTCATTCTTTCTTCCCATTCTAAAAGATTTACTATGACCTAAAAACTCTACCCTTAAATTAGAGAGTCAAAGGGAGTAGCTGCTAAGTAACAAATCACAGAGACTCATTCTGATGTGAAAGATATTCCAACGTGTTTGATCACTTTCTTGAATTGAGATCAGAGACCTGCATCCAACTTCACTAATCATAAGATGAGGAGAGGGGTGAAGAGGTCCTAGAGGGTGACCAGAAATTTCATTAAGGAGAAAAAGTGTGCTAGAAACTTAAACTGGAAAAGTCCATTGAAAATGTCCACCCCAGTTAAAAGCAAGTTAAAAGCTCTAATAAGAACTTCTGGTTTACAACAGCAATTGCCAAAACCAGTGGCCACCAGCCCACTCTCAGCTATGTCTACACTGATAAAAACACAGGAGTATGGAAGGAGCTGAGATGCCCTTCAACAGACGAATGGATAAAGAAGATGTGGTTCATATATACAATGGAATATTACTCAGCCATCAGAAAGGATGAATACCCACCATTTGCATCGACATGGATGGAATGGAGAGTATTATGCGAAGTGAAATAAGTCAAGCAGAGAAAGACAATTATCATGTGATTTTACTCACATGTGGAAGGCAACGGTTAGTGCAGAGGACCATAGAGGAAGGAAGGGAAAGCTAAACGGGAAGAAATCAGAGAGAGAGACACACCATGACAGACTCTGGACTCCGGAAAACAAACTGAGGATTACAGAAGGGAGAGGCTGGGGAAAGGGGGTAACTGGGTGATGAGTATTAAGGAGGGCATGTGTGGTGATGAGCACTGGGTTTCATACACAACTGATGAATCGTTGAACACTACAACAAAAACTAATGATGTACTGTATGTTGGCTAACTAAACATAATTTTAAAAAAAAGAAGAGGCAAATTAATAAAAGATGTATCATTTAAAAAGAAACAGAAATCAATATAAACTAACAAATGCTTTGGCATTTAGTAATACTGGTAATAATGGTGCAGATCCTGGGAGATACTTCTTAAAATAAAACCATGAGCAGGTAAGTATCTGAGGAAAAACAGCAAGGTCAGCCAGGTAGGTTCCTTCCTGTGCCTTTCCACAGCCCCAGTGCCAATTCTGGGCAGGAGAAACCCATCTTTCTGAAACGACCTAGACTATTTCATCATCCCAGTGTAACCAAAGCCATTATTGATGCTCATTCTATATCAACTGCCACACACAGCCAGGATTGAAGGAATAAACCATAGTACACAGCATCTGGGCACACGGTGGAGGCAGAAGGAAGAGAACTACCCATGCAGTGTCTTAGAAAGATGATACTTCTCATGCCGCATTTATGCCAAGATACAAAACACAAATGTTTCCATTTATTATGAATAAATCTTCCTTTAAATATCCCATAAAATAAGATAGCAACAGACCATCCCTCTTCAGAAAAAGCAAGCTGAGCTACACAGATGACCAGAAGATATTTAGAATTTGGCAAAGCTCAGTCCACCTAGATTAGTCCTTCAGCTCACAACCCGGCAAAGAATTCTAACAAGGAACAAGATAAACAGTGGTAGGGGCCAAAGAAAACCCCCCAAAACAAACGACAAGTACAAGTAATCCATAAACAACAACATCAACAATTTAAAAAACATCAATCATTCTGACAACAAACCACAGGCGACAAGGACCAGCAAACAATTTAAACAAACAAAGAAGAAGAGCCCACAAAAGCCAACAAGAGGGCAAAATGGCTTTGCCATGTAAAATAAAGGGGAAGAGAATATTCAAGATATTGGAAATAAAGTATTTTTTGCTCTATTCTGTTTACAATAAGAAACAGAAGCTAATCCAAGAATATGAGACCTTTAAAATAGACAGAGGGAGAGAAATCAAAGAAATCGAGATGAAACGGCCAAGAGGTGAGTGCAAACTCAGAATTCACTCCTGTATTACAAGAGGAAAGAACTAAGTCTGTGCTCCAAATAACCAGATGAGTGAGGCAGAGACGAGAAGTCGCAGTCAGAGAAGCGAAGTGTACAGAATGAAGGGATGAAATTGGTGAGCAACACAGAGCAAGGAGAACAGAAAATCTAAGGAAGGGAATGGGTACTCCAGAGAAAGAGGAGAGAATAAATGAGAAAGAGCTACAAAGAATCAATGGAACAAAGCTGTAACGAGGCCAGAATCTGATAAGGGTAAGATCTCGGAGTAGGAAGACAGAAGAGGAAGAAGAGGAGGAGGAGGAGGAGGAGGAAGAATTATTCTGTTAAAAATTTAAATTAAAATTTTTTTTAAAATCCTGTAAGCATCAAGATAAAAGAAGAACAGTTACAAATGAAAAAAATATTAGGATGTTGTAAGAATTTCCCTTGCAATACTTAATCTGAAACATAAGTGATATTCATAGTTTTTTGAAGGGAAAAAAAAAATCAAAAGACTTCTGGACCCACATGACTTTCCACCTGCAAAAGTATCACCAGCACCAGAAGATGGTCTGCAAACTCACTCTGAAAACAATTACTTTGAGGTAAGAAACGAACAAAGAACCCAAGAGTGGAGGTGGGCATGGGGAATAATGTCAGTGGCAGTAAGCCCTGAAAACAGATCAAAATGGGGCAGGGTGAATAAACTAGGTGAAGGGGAGTGAGAAGGACAGGCTTCCAATTATGGAATAAATAAGTCACGAAAATGACACATACAGCACAGGGAGTATAGTCAGTGGTCCTGCAACAGCTATGGTAACAGATGGTAGCTATACTTGTGGGGAGCAAAGCATAAAGGTACAGACTTGTCCCATCACCATGATGTGCACCCGAAACTAATGCAACATTGTGTCAACTACCCTTCAACAACAACACCCCCAAAAAAAATTTTTTTCAAAATAAAGACCCATATTAACTGTTAGAAATAACGTTATAAAACAGACTGCAAATGTCAAAATTGAGAGGTAAATTAAATAGAATTATTAATACTAGGAGCTAAAACCTCTCATTACATCAACAAGAGTAAAATGGATGGCAGATGGGGTGAAGTAATTACTAGAAAATTGCTGCTAAAACTGATCTGAGTTCATATGATGTGGTTCAACAAACATTCACTGAGTACCTCCAGGAGCAAGGCGCCATTGGACATGAAGGACAGTTTTTCATGATAGCAAGTATGAGACTGAACAGCCTAAATACTAGAAGAAAGTTTAAATAATTAAGAGGAAAAAGAAAAGAACAATAATTTCTACTTTTCAGTAAAGCAAGTTTTTAATTGATCTATTATGGAACACTGGACCATGGTATAGGAAGGGTGAACACATTTTTGTTTTAAATTCTAAATGCAATCCAGCCTACTTCAGTATTAATATATGGCAAAGTTTACTTGTGTTTGAGTTCTAACCTCTTCCAATTTTGTAGGTCTTTGCTGATGTAGATCACAAAGGAAATAAATACAAAGCTAGAGAAGATACAAATACCCCTACATACACCTGAAGTTTTGGTCTTCATATAACCTGGGTCTAGCACCACAACAGAAATGAACAAACAAGCCCCAAGTCTATCATCAATCATTTGTACACAGAGCTGAAAGACCCTCAGGTGTCTTCCAGTTTACAGTATCAAAATACTAGATTGTTGGCTTCAGGCTGGCCAAGTTCTCCTGGAGAAGCTTTCCCAGCATGAGGGAGATGAAGGACAGGAGAGCCAAAAGGGATCTGAGAACTCTGTGGCCCCATCTGCCAATACACACACATCCTACCCAAGAGGCTCTTCCCCTGCTCAAGTTCCCCACGTCACCCAGGCTCTATTCCTGACAGCAGTGTAATTAGCCACTGTCTCCCTCCTTGAGCAGAGGTCTTTGAGAACAAGGACAGCATCATGCTTGGGTCTAAAACCCCAGCACCTAACAGAATCTGGTACACAGTATATCTGAACAAATGATGTGGGGTTGAATGGAGCTTTACTTAAGAAATGACACAAGACATGTGGAAACAAACATCCTACGTCAGATCTGTATTCTAACTGACAGGGGTTCAGTTCTGAAGAGACTTGACTACGCCACTCTTTGGAGAGAGATAACAGTGCAATGTTGTGAGCAGGTTATAGCTTATTGTGTTCCACCAAAAAATCCCACAATTTGTTTGAAGTGACAAGTCACGTGGGAGTGTGAATGAAGTCCTGAGAAGCAGGCTGACGGCAGTGTCACCTTCTAATTCCTGCGCACTCTCAGGCAGGTTTGGGTCAGTCACAACCTCCATCTCAATGTTTCTTCCACATTACACAGAAAATAGACTTGTCAGCACATATTCTGCACGCTGCCTTCCAAGCTCACATAGAAGAAAAGGGAAAAAAAACCTACAAATGAGAAAGATTGAAATAGCGCAAGTCATTTAGCATCTCATGTGGCTAATGTCTTTAGGGAAAACATTTCTATAATTGTAACTTCCTTATTTGGCCTTCTGATGGGAGGCATTTATAGCAGCAAATGTAAGATGCTGTTAGACTCGGGAGACATGAAAACACATTTCATAGAATAATGAGGAACGGGGAAAAAATGGAGCTCCTCCAGCCACTCAGAACGTTTATGAGGCATACACAACTGCACTTCACTTAGTATTTAAATTGACACTGATGGTGATTCTTGGTAAATCATAAATGACCCAAAATAGCTCTCCTAAGTAACTGGAAGACTTTCTTCTAGGGATCGCTGTGCCACTTCCATTAAACTGAAATAAATACCACCATTCAAAAAAAAGAAAAAATTTCATTGTTTCTCAGACAATCTTAATCAAGTTCATTTAAAGCTCTCTCTTGTGAAACTGGTAAACCAGAAGTCAGAAGAAGAAGTGATTATGAAACAAACCTTGTCTCATGTTTACACTATCCAGTTCTGGTGAAGATTACAAACCCAACACACAGGAAACATTCCGACAGACGTAGAAAGGGTTGAGAACCAAAACTTTTTTGGTTCAGACCTTGGTTTCATTTACTTTAGTGTTTAATATTTTAAAAATAAGCTCATGTATATCTATTTCAAAAGGAATATATGGGACCTATGCAGGTTGAGATAGGAATTATGGGGATTACCCACTTCTAAAAACCATGAAAAGCAACTAGAAAATAAACAAAATCTTTTAGGATGCCTATTTCAAATAACACCCAAAGCGGTAAACCTGCACTAACAGGATGGATGACACGAGAAGTGACAGCCATGTGCGGGGGCAAGGACGTAGTCAGGAAAAATGGGGATGGTTGGGGGGAAAGGGACTTTATTAGTAGCAGACCGAAAAACACCAGCAAAAAAAAATATTCACCACCAGAAGGAGAGGGGCTCACCTTTTCTGGGAACTGCTTTAGACAAATCTGAGAATGAACAGGGTAGAGCAGGAAGTACTGGAGGAGGCAGAAAGAAAAGGCTTTAGATGTGAAAAAAAAGTGCAAAGAGCCAGTGCCATGTAGGAAAAACAAACAAACAACAAAACAAAACAAAACAAAACACCCATTCCAGTAGCAGCAGCAAAGAAGAAGCTACGCTGAGACACTGGGTGAGTTGCCTTATGTCCTCTACCCTGCGACTAGTAAATAACTCAAGAAAACACAAAAACTCAAATAGGAATAAAAAAAGCAAGTAAAATTGCCATACCCATTGTAAGAAAAAAAAATTATTTCCCAGCATAAGAATATTCACAAGAAAAATGTAGCCACAAAGCTAGAAAGGTACAGTAGAACATTCCAAGAATTCAAAGACATGACTGTACAACAGAAGGAAGAAAGAAGAAAATGTACAGAACTCAAGAAGGATACAAACAAACAATAATTGAGAAATGAAGAAAAGCACAAAGAACATAGGAGAAAATAAGAGATCCTAGAAAGCACGGTAAAGGGTACAAAGGATGAAAAAGCTTTGAAAATGAAACCAAGATCAATTGGTAGATAAGGCAAAAGGTGACAGACATTTTAAAAAGTTGTCAAAGGAACAAAATAGTATTTCTCCATCCAAAGAAGAAAACCAAAACAATCGAAGAGATCAAATATCTGAAATCTACTGCAAGCAAACATCTCAGAAATAAAGCACTGCTCTCTAAACCAGGGATCAGCAAACGAGAGCTAGAGCTCCCCCGGCCAAATCCAGTCCTGCCCATCTGCGTCAGTAATATCTCTAGCTGCTGTCGTACTACAACAGCAGAGTGGGTAGCTGTGACAGAAAACACATGGCCTACAAAGCTGAAAGGATTTACTCTCTGATCTTTTATGTAAAAAATTCACTGACCCCTGCTCTAAACTGCGAATTGAAAGGTACACCGCATGCCTGGAAACACCAAGACAAGGGCTAGGAAAATCAACAGACTTTAAAGATGAAGAATCTTTTGGGCAGCCGGTCAAAAAGACCAACTCACGTATACAGGAAGACAAATCAGGTTGCCAACTGACTTTAACACCAACATTCAATGCCAGAAAATAACGGACTGGTACCTACAAAGAAAGAATGAATGAGCCAGGTCTATGTATGCTTCAAGGGAGTATTTTTCCTGAGAGCTCTTCTGGAGAAATCTACCAAAGGATAAGCTTTGAGATGAGAGATGAGAGAAATCTCAGCATGGACTGAAGGAGACTCATAAGTATATGTCACTGTAGAACTAAGACTTATATAAACATGGGGGGGAAATTACTGAAGAGCATGGAAATATGAATGCACCAACAATTTGACAATACTACAACTCACAGGCCACCTCACAGGTACCAGCTGAGGCAGAAAGAATGGTATTTTAAGCTGATGATCTCATTTAAGCATACAAAGTCAAACACTAAGAAACGCCACACATGGGACCAAGAGCCCAGGTAGAAGACAAGGAGAGGAAACTGGAAGAAGAAAAACAAGTTGATTTCATTGTTGTTCATTGCAAAAAGCCAACAGACATGGTCTAAATTAAAGGAAAAGGGACTGAGAGTCTTTTAGGGCCCTATGGTCACAAAAGTAACTACTAACACAAAAATACAGATCTCCCCAAATACTGCAAGTATTAAAAAAAAAAAAAACATACACACTGATAAGCAAACAGTATACACAGGAAAGATACTGTAAAAATGTACACACGTGCATACCTAAGCAATGCATAAGTCAATATCACAGAACTAACCAATCACACTATTTGTACCAATGTATATATAAAGGGCTTAATTCAATGGTTTTCAGATTGATTAACAAAGCAAAACTCCTTGTGTCAGATACAGAGACACCTAACACAAAATGAATCAGGAATTCAAAACGACATTAGGAGCAACGGTAGAGCACACAAATGCAAAGCCAAAGGAGTGCAGGGGTCACAATCTTGACATTAAATAACACAGAATCAAATCATGTACACAGTGACTTAGATGAGTGAATAGACAAAAGAAAAAAGTCTAAAAGTTCAGAAACAAAGCTAAATACATGTGGGAGATTATGATGATGCAAATGATTCACTAGCAAAACAGTCAGGTAAAGGTCAATTTATAAATGTATATAGTATGACAACTGCACAGCGCAGGGGAGGAAATATTTTCCTTTTACCCTTCAAGGTCTTCCAACTGGTTTGAAAATTAAGTTGACAAAAAACAGATTACCAAGAGAAAAAAAACAAAGTTTTACTACATATGCACAGAGCCTTAACAATGAACTGGAGACCTAAAGAAATGGACGAAGGCAAGCAATCTTTATATTTTTAGACAAAAGGACAATAAATTCATGAGGAATTGACAGGATTAAAAAAAAATGTTTGGGAACTCTTGTAAGGAATTCAAAGCAAAATCTGGGATGGAGTAGATTAGTAAAAAGTTTAACAAGGTTTGTTTCTACAGCTTTCTTGGCTGTAAAGTCCCCAATTCTGGTGATAAGGATGTCTTTTTACTTCCTGGTACAGAGAGGATGCCTTTCATATGAGAGATGTATTTCCCGCTCTCCGGGGGACAGGAGAGGGTCTGAGTATCCTTGTACTGGCTGTTTCCCAAGGTGCTTCAATACAAAATGATCAGCATGCCAAAGCGGTACATCTTGGGGCAGTCTGCCCTTCACTGTTACCATACCCATTTAGAAAAAGACAAAGTTGACTTCATAAGTTTACATACTTTACAAATGATAAACTTTAAGTGAGTCAAAAATTTAAATGTAAAATAAAACTGCAGAGATGCTATGAAAAAATAAAGAGTACTTCCCTTATAGTCTCAAAGCATAGAATGTACTTTGTTATGATTCAAAATCCAGAAGCCACAAAAAGATTAATACATTTTCTATAAAAACTACTGTGTGACTATATTATACACACATACCCACACACCCCAACAAACTCAAATGCAAACTTCTACATAATTTGTGTATAAACACACATCACACAATAAAAACACAAAATTTAAAAATCAAGTGGAAAAATATCTGGAATATCAACAACAGGTTAACATATGAAGAATTCTAGGGACGCCTGGGTGGCTCAGTTGGTTGGATGACTGCCTTCGGCTCAGGTCATGATCCCGGAGTCCCGAGATCAAGTCCCGCATCAGGCTCCCAGCTCCATGGGGAGTCTGCTTCGCTCTCTGACCTTCTCCTCGCTCATGCTCTCTCTCACTGTCTCTCTCTCAAATAAATAAATAAAATCTTTAAAAAAAAATATGAAGAATTCTAGATATTCAGGAAAGGGGAATAACCAAAAAGCCAAAAGAAACATTTAAAAAATTATAGAAACAATTCACAGAAAAGAAAATATAATTAATTAGCCCTTTAAAAAAACATTCTCTTAACTTCACTCATAAGAATTCCACAGCAACTTCTTTCAAGACACGTCTCCAAAGGCAAAGGAAACAAAAGCGAAAATGAACTTTTGGGACTTCATCAAGATCAAAAGCTTCTGCAGAGCAAAGGAATAGCCAACAAAACAAAGAGGCAACCCATGGAATGGGAGAAGATACTAGCAAATGACACTACAGACATGCAAATGACACCACAAAGGACTGATATCCAAGATCTATAAAGAACTCCTCAAACTCAACACCCCAAAAAAACAGATAATCATGTCAAAAAAAAAATGCACAGAAGACATGAACAGACACTTCTCCAAAGAAGACATACAAATGGCTAACAGACACATGAAAAAATTGTTCATCATCACTAGCCATCAGGGAGATACAAATCAAAATCACAATGAGATACCACCTTATACCAGTCAGAATGGCCAAAATCAACAGGACAGGAAACAAGCGTTGGTGAAGATGTGGAGAAAAAAGAACCCTCTTACACTGTTGGGGGGAATACAAGTTGGTGCTGCCACTTTGGAAAACAGTGTGGAGAGTCCTCAAAAAATTAAAAATACAACTACCCTGTGACCCAGCAATTGCATTGGGTATTTACCCCAAATATACAGATGTAGTGAAAAGAAAAGCCATATGTACCCCAATGTTCATAGCAGCAATGGCCACAGTTGCCAAACTGTGGAAAGAGCCAAAATGTCCTTCAACAGATGAATGGGTAAAGAAGATGCCCTTCAACAGATGAATGGGTAAAGAAGATGTGGCCCATATACACAATGGAATACTATGCAGCCATCAGAAAGGATGAATACCCAACTTTGTATCAACATGGATGAGACTGGAGGAGATTTTGCTGAATGAAATAAGTCAAGCAGAGAAAGTCAATTATCATATGGTTTCACTTACTTGTGGAACATAAGGAAAACATGGAAGACATTGGGAGAAGGGAAAGAAAAGTGAATTGGGATAAATTGGAGGGGGAGACAAACCATGAGAGACTATAGACTTTGAGAAACAAACTGACGGTTATGGAGGGGAAAGAAGTGGGGAGATGGGTGAGCCTGGTGGGTGGGTATTAAGGAAGGCCTGTATTGCATGGAGCACTGGGTGTGGTGCATAAACAATCTTGAAACATGAAAAAAATAAAAGTAAGATGTATAGGGACAGCTGGGTGGCTCAATGGGTTAAGCCTCTGCTTAAGAAGCCTCTGCCTTCAGCTCAGGTCATGATCCCAGGGTCCTGGGATGGAGCCCCGCATTGGGCTCTCTACTCAGCAGGGAGCCTGCTTCCCTCTCTCTTTCTGCCTGCCTCTCTGCCTACTTGTGATCTCTCTCTCTCTCTCTCTCTCTCTCTGTCAAATAAATAAATAAATAATCTTTAAAAAAAAAAAAAAGTAAGCTGTATAATAAATAAATAAATAAAATCTTTTAAAAAATATGCTGCTGAAAAAACAATTATACAAATCAAAACAACAATGATCTATTTCTAAACTATCAGACTGGTAAAGTTTTACAAGGACAACATACTCTATTGAAAGGTTGTTGAAAAAGCAAAACAGTACAACCCCTATGGAAAAGACCTGGCAATACCTTCCTAAATTACAGATTAATTCATCCTTGACTCAGTAATTTCACTTCTAGAATACTATCCTATGAATTCACATGGAAAATTACAAAATGACTTTCTCCCTCTCACAAACACACATTATTCAGTTATTCCTTACAATATTCTTTATACTTCAAAACACTAAAGAAAAAGTGCCCAGGAATAGAGAAATCTCAATCACTGGTGGATATAGTATATCTATCGACACAATATACCATACCGTTATGAAAAAACTAATGAGGAAAATCTCTAAGGAAAACTAGGATCTACTGCAAAATGAATAAAAAGATGTAGAACAAAGTATATATTTTTTGTCTTGTTTTTTGTAGCAATTATGGAGAACAAAAATATATATATTCATATTTGCTTTCCAAAAGCATATTCATATATTCAGAATATTCCAAAAGAAAAACTTCTGCAAGGATAAACAAGTAACTAACAAAAATGATTACCTACAAAGACAAGAATAAAACTAAGATTTATCTGCGTACACCTTTCTACATTGATTTAGATTTTAGAACCGTACAAATCTCGTATTACGTATACACATATAAGTATATGTATATGCAAATATACATTATCCTTATATGCGTAGCGTAACAATTTAAATCTTTTAATCCTAAAATTGAAAATAAACCAAAATAAATGAATCCAAGTACTCTTCAAAATGAAAACATAACCACATAAAAAGTAACCATTATTTCAGGCAAATTTATAATGCAGCACTCTACCTATAAACCCTCTTTAACATTCTTAGAACAAAGACCCAGAAATGTACTATAAACTTCATTCATTAATTTTATACTACTTATAATATTAGTAATGTAGTCTTCAAAGCTTTCAAAATACCTAATAAGTAGCACACAGAATAAATCAAAAAAATAATTTGTTAATGGTCTTAGGACTCAACGATTTTCACTTAAGGGAAAACACATAATTATGAAATCAAATACAAAGACTGTATGTATGAAATGGTTTAGAAGCCACAGCACCCCAGCAGCAGTGAGGCCCCTGGGTTCACAGGTTGGTCTCTAATGCTATTTGTTGCTAACAGAAACCAGAGCTCCCCTAAGAAATGGTTGATTTAAAATCTCAGACAAAAAGATTCAATAGGAGATCACATTCCAGCAGAGAGCAAGTAGGCTTTAAACGATTTATAACGTTGTGTAGGGCCACAGGTAGAAAAAAAAGCCACAAAACAAAACTGTGAGAGTCTGAATATCAGAAAGAATAATAACTGTAGTTAACTAAACCATACCGAATCCGGAATCCAGGAAATTCCATGATTGGTTAGTAATAATCAAAAAAGAAGAAAAAGGAAAAGAAAAAGCCAGAAAGGGGGAAAAAAAAAAAACCCTCTTATTTGTCATCATTTTAAGGAACTATGAAACCAATTCCTTACCTTAAAAATATAATAAAAGGGAAAGAAAAAGCACTTCTCCTGACTTCTCAGAGGCTCTAACTGGATCGTGAGTGAAGTGCCACTTCACAGAAGTGGCTCATGAGGGAGGGAGGAATGATAAAATCAGAAAATCATTATTCTGTAACTTCTATTGAATTCGTTGACTCAGACAAGACTTATCAACTATCGTCAAAGCCAAGGGATAAACAGTTCACAGAAACTAAAGAGACAACATATTTTGTTATCACTTCCACTCTCTAACAACAGCGTGCATACAATAACAAAGAAAACCTAATAATAATAATAATAATAATTTTTAAAAAGACAAGAGGTCAGAAGCCTAAAGTAAGGCATGAAAGACAGGCTACAAACTGCCAGCCAGGAGGACTTACACACTCATTCTTATAGGGTGAGACAAATCTCTGACCCTAAATATATCTGCCAATACAGAAAGGCTACCTGATTCACAGAACCTGTGAGCTAAAAACAAAACCTCTCTTCTGGGCCCAGTACCCGCCCTGCCTGATCCCAAGAGAAATGCCCCCAAGCGTTCTCACAGACATACACGAACTAGTCCTTAAAACTCCTCAGATTAAATATGGCAACCTGCTTTCTACCACATTTCTTACAATGTCCTTCAATATAGGTTAATGGGATGTTGCCAAAAGTTAGTTCAATAAGAGCAATTCTGCTGGGCGCTAATATGATCCAGTCCAGACATATAATTTTGAAGGTCTGACTGAATCTAGGGAAAGATTTCCATGTAGCTAAAATCCAGCTCACCACATTTGACTCAAATAAACACATGGCAGACTTGTATTTCCTCTGGGAGGTCCAATTTGGAATACACAGCTCTCAATGCTTAAATTCTCAAATTCAAACTGACATTAATGTTTTTGCAGTAGATTGCTTTTCTTTCTTTGAAACAAAAATGCAAACAGAAAAGGCCAGCCGTGATCTTTCTAAAAATAGTTTCACAATTTTCTTATTCCAATTAAGGCTCACGCGCACACCCAAGTCCTTTATTCTAAAACATACATGCCTCATGTGCTCTTTAGCCAATATGGTCCTGATGGAAGGTGGAGCCCTCTGAGCCCCATATAGTAATCCCGAAGAAGAAGAAGATAGGCTCTAAAGAGATCACTATTATTAACATCTAAAATGTTAAGTCACCTACCCAGTTATACAACTAGTAAATAATGCACCTCAGATTGGACTGTAAGTAACCTGACTTCAGAGACGATGACGCTAAGCACCACACCAACTACCTCTCAACACACCCTCCACTAGAATCTGTCCCCATGTTTGTGCCGCAGCTCGCTTGGGGCAGAACACAAGGATGGAACCCCAACTGACTTTCACTTTCACTGACACATGAACGCCGGGAATACACAAGCTCATCCAACCATGGCCTTGTCATCCAGCTCGAGAGCTATCTCACCCCAAAGCCTTAGGGGAGGAACAAAACAATGTCGGAAGACTCCATACAGGTATCGAGACACAGAAACGTAAATGAGGATAATCCCCCGTCCTCATCCTATTCTCCAAATAGTCTCATTTACAAGTTAGTCCAAGTAAGACCTTATGATGGGTTCTGGGTTGGAATCCCAGCAAACTCTTACTCGTGCCGATAACATTAATAAATAACCCTTCACTTTGGTACACATTATGAAAGACTTTTGGTCAAATTCCACTTTAGAGATAGGCCATACAAGTGTTTTCCTTTTTTGTGGAAACAAAATATTAGTAAATTGTGGTAGTAACCTCATATTTCTAAATGTATATACCCTGGAAAGGACAGAAAACACGTACTGCTGCAAAATTTCTGCCAGCAACACATCAGCCCAGAAATCATACTCACCACTATTTTCCTAATAATGAAAAGTCAACAGTTGACTTTGCTCAAATGAAGTTACAGAATTACAATTCAATGTCACAACAGCCCTTCATTTCTGCTCCATGAGACGTAAAAAAAGCGGGGACAAGGGATGGGGGGTGGTCCTGAAGAGCCTCTGCATCTGAAGGCTTCCTTTGCTTAATCCACATGAAGCCTGGCTGTGGCTTGTAAACCAGCATCCAACAGCTCCGCCGGTCCCATGGGAATGCTGCCTTGCCTCGTCCAGTAAAAAACAAAAAGGAGTATGAATAACTCCTTGAGAGGTCTTTGCCTTCACAAAGCCTCCAACTCAAGATGTTTGTAAAGAGTCACAGTAAGGCCTCCCCCAGACAAGGAACTAACCCCCTTGCCATGGACAAGGACCTTGAACAGGATGGCATGGAAGTCAAGGAAAGCATCACTGCTGGGCCACACCTGCAACACTGGTTCAAGATCACAGAGGAAAAGGTGGATATAAAATCCCTTTATGTTTTTGGGAAGGAAAAAAAAACTAACCTGTACCGCCTGAGGAAAGCACGACTGAGGGGAAACGAAAATCAGCGTTTTGGGAGATGGGGAACCAGTATTTCCTTGTGGCATTGTGAGGCCCTTCTACCCTCATCAATGAGGAAATCCATTCGAGATTTTGCCACAACCCAGATCGAAATGGTATAGTTTTGCTCGTGAGCCACTTTACTGCCAAAACGCAGCTGCTGAGAGCAATCCGCAAAGGCACCGACAGCTGCCGAGGATGACTATCAGTGAAAGAAAATGACACGGGGAGCATACAGAGCTGCCCAAGTGAGCAGGCCTGGCGAAGAAACGAAGACAACAGAAAAGTAACGTGGGGGCTCCATGTAAGGAGAAAACGTCACACTGGGAATACCCTCACCTTCTCACTGTTCTCACTTTTCCTATGAACTGCTTGCTTTTGTCACCCAGGTGACTCGCTCACTCCCCTAAGGCTGGGCATGAAAATAAAAGCAATTACTAAAAAATCAAAATCTATTATAAGAGTCAAAAATGGGAAGCACTGCTGAAATTTATGTTCTAACAGCATTTCTGATACCAACTTTTGAGAAATGGTCTGATGTGTATGGGTAGCACATGCTATATTTTTTTTTTCCCCAGAAAACTCTGTCATTATGAATCGATGCGGCTTGATAGTCTAAAAACGGCATGCGATTGTTGGAAACGTGACACTTAACAAAATGCCAAGTTCTAGCCAAGATTAGATCCAGAAAATAGATTATATTAGACAAAATGAAAAGCGAAGGAAGGAAGGGAGGGAGAGAGACCGGGAAGGAGAGAGGGAGAAAAAGGAAAAGGGAGGAAACCCACGTAAAAACCATGCCTGCATGCACACACGCACGTGCACACGTGTGCTCAAATACACACACCACGCCCCACGGGCCACTCCGTGGGAGAGTCGAAGAGATTAATTAGATGAGTCCCAGAAAGTGCTTTGAACTCTTTGGAAGAAAGGTACAATATAAATGGAAGGCATTAGTTTCCTTATTATTCTAAAAGACACTTTGATTCACTTCCATATGAAACATAATACAACTAATATCCAGTATGCTCTCCTTTAATAATTAAAATTAATCATATCAGAAGTCTTTTTAGAATTTATATTAAATAAACACTAACTCCCCATTCACCAACTCTAATGCTTGTATGATTATCATTTTTAAGAAGGGCCTGAAAGGATTTCTTGTCAAATAATGTAATATAAATTTAATTATAGGCATACAGGCGTTTCTTTTGAGAATTATGCCCTAACTACCAAGACTCTCACAGGCACAGATATTTAGTGACTACCTACCTACCCAAGGTAATACAGAGAATCACAAAATGTGGTCCCTGACCTCAAGAAACTTGCAACTGTACATAAAATATGAAAACTATCCACTAATATCATATTTAACCAACACTGTCACTAAGTGTGGGTATCAGATGTTCTCCACAAAGGAATTTTCTCAGAAGTCTAGGCCTCCTCTCAGCCATTTTCTAAGATGGAATTATACTCGAGAAACATTCTCCTCAAAGGAATAACACATTTTACAGGCCCTTGGGTTGCATGTGCTGTGATCCATTTCTGGGACTCCAAGTCATCGTTATGACCCCAGATGACTCAAGTGTAACAGAACTCAGTCCATGCCTTAGGTTGGGCCCTCTGAAGGGGGTGTGGAGACAAGTTTTATCCTGAACAGGGAGCCATCAAAGTGCTTGGATTTGTTTAAATTGTTCTGCCTCTTTTAAAATCAGCAGGTTGTCATTTATCCCTGCTCTCTGGGCCTCCTCCTCACAGCTCCTATCCCACTTCTAATTTGCTTTTTGCTAATCTCCTGCAGGCTGGGAAACTCAAAAACCCTTCTGAAGATATGTGCACGGAGGGGTCTCTCCTAGGAGTATAAGATTCTAAAAACATTTCAAACACTTTCCAGCCTTCCTCTGGCTTCGGGCCTGTGCTCAAAGAGCCTCTCTCTTTTAACACTCAGCTATTTCGTAAGAGTCAAAACTGTCAGATTCACGGGTCTCACTCTCCACTCACAAATGCCTCATCTAAAAGAACAGTAACATTTTAAAAATGGGGAAAATATAAAGGTGTATTGGGGGAGGCAATATATCTACAATGGAGATTTCGAGTTGTTTATGCTAGGAGTCCAGACAGAATGACAGGAAGCAACCTGCACCCAAACCTGCACATCTCGTAACAATATGTCCCAAAGAAATACAAATAAAAATGAAATGCAAGTTGGATTTAAAGTAAAATGGTCTAAAATTTCCCCTCAACTCCAGGATTTGGAAGAAAATGGAGCTTGAACTTTGACAAAAGCATCATAAGCCCTATGAGCAATCCAACTGTCTTTTACTACAAAGGCCTCCAGCATCCCAGAGAATGATACCTCCATTCATTTCAAAGCAAAGAGACCAGTGACTAAACACGCTGGTGGGGAGCGATGAAGAACAGAGCATACAATTTAAACACAGAAAGAAAAAGACCCTGAAGGGCGCCTGGGTGGCTCTGTTGGTTAAGCATCTGCCTTCAACTCAAGTCATGATACCGGGGTCCTGGAATCAAACCCCACATTGGGCTCCCCACTCAGTGGGAGTCAGCTTCACTCTCTGACCCTCCCCTACCCCATGCTAATCCTCTCTCCCTCTCCCTCTCTCTCTCTCCCTCTCTCTCCTGCTCTCCCTCAAATAAATAAAACCTTTAAAAACAATTCTTTTAAAGAAAAAAAATAAAAAGACCAAAGAGAGGTATTTGAGAATCATTGCCCAAATCTGGAATTAAAATCTCAAGAATTCAAGGATATTTTCAAAATGAATATTCTCTTCAATGTCTATTGAGATAACAAAGAAAATAAAACTAATTAAAAACAATTAGAATACTTATGCAAAAATATAAATACTACATATCAAAATGTACAGGATACCAAATTTATACTCAAAGGAAAATGCATAGCCTTAAATAATTTCATTTTTATACAAAGAGGATAAAGATTTTTTTTAAATATAAGAGGATAAGGAAGGAAGACATAAGCAGAAATTAATAGTTTGAAAATGAAAAATTAACACAAGACTTGAAGATACACAGGGATAAAAGGGAAACCTTTAGTAGGTCTAACAACAGGAGGAAAAATATAAATACAAAAAATCAGTAATGAGAAAGAGAACATATTTTTAAAATAATTTCTCTCCTGCAATAGTGGCTTTCCAAACTTTTTTCTTCTTTAACTAACATAAAGAACCCAAATCTTACGAGACTCACTGGTTTCACTTTCAGTGGAAAAAAAAATAAATCAGAATTATGTTGAAAAGAAACAAAATCATGCCAACTCAGGCCCTTTTCACTCATCACTATACATGAAAAGATAAAACACACATAGCAAAGTATAATGATTGCTGTGACGCCAAACTAAATGTAATCTAAAATTTACAGATTTTTTTAAAAAAATCAAGAATATCAATGATTGAAAGCCATGACCAGCTCAAGCGTACACTGAAGACACAGTGATTGACAGCACAGCTCTTCCCGAAAATTACAGATTTCTTAATGGAATACTGACCAGTCATTCCCAACTGACCCTTATAAATACCAAGTTGCAGTGGCCTAACTTACTAACAAGTAACTGTCAAGTGTAAAAAAAGAACAAACACAGAATTGTACATCATAGGCTCAGAAGAATTTATAGAAAAGACATGAATGTTTAACAAGTTCCTGGCCTTCTAGAACAAAAAGAGAGGTGTTTGAGAATCACTGCCCCAAAACAGAAGTCTCAAACTGGAAGTTGTCGAAAGAGGGAAACTTCCCGAGGATACTAAGCATGGACATAGTCAAAGGCCCCATATATCCAATTTTCACGTGCATGCTTTTCTAGAACAGATCTGCTGAGAAGGTGCCTGGGCAGTACCCACCCCCCAACACTGCTCCTCTTCGATCTTCTAATCCACACTGTTCTTCCACTTTACAGCAAAAAGACACACCTGCTATGCATCCTAATTGTACTCAAGGTGCCAAACAGAAGAAAATGTGAGTATTTGTTTTAAACCTCAGCCGCCTCCCTCAAGGCATATTATAGGACTTCCTGCTTTCTGTACACACATTCTGTATATGAAGTCAAAGCTGGGGATAGAACCTGGGTATTTTGGCCTGAATTGAGATATTTTAAAGTATGTTGGCAACAGGCAAGCAGAAGGAATGAGAAGACACGTTGAAGATCATTTCCTTTTTTTGAGTTGGCAAAGGCACGGTACCCAGCTCCTCCCATCTACCATCTGAGGGCTGGAGAACAGAAATGACATGGATGCCAGAGGAACAGATATTAATGTATTTGTCACAACTGAAGAATGAGTCCGATGTTTTTAAACCAGAAGACTGTTTTTTTCTAACTGGAAAGATAACAATTTCACAACCCCATGGTTTTCACCACACACACACAATATACAGACAAAACGACTACACTTAAAGCCAATAATATAAAAACGCATTCTCAGCCTTCCCAGAGTACACAGAATTTTAAAAGGTGCCTTAAAGAAAAACAGCAACAGGTATGATTGATAGTGGTCTGATGAGTGGAGGTAAAGCCTTTTTGGTAAACTTCCCAGAAACTGAGAAAGTGAATGATTCTAATGACTGGATAACAAAGCCTTTTTGGAAGTCGGGTGGTTTCCAATGCTTAACTTTCTACAAAATTGAAGGAGGACTAAATCTCTAGTTGTCAGTGCACAAAGTATTAACAGTAATTTCTGATGATAGATCACCATGTGACTTTCTGCTTATTACCTACAATCACTGGGAGGAACTGAAGGACACTGAACAATGACTCTCCTTCCACTCCCATCAACTCATCTATGTGAGAGAGCCCCTCTATCAACGTCCTTGTGAATAGTCATCTAATTGAGGGGAGAGTCCCACACATTTTGCTAAATGACATTTTCTAACAGCATTTTTAAGGCTTAATAATTAGTTATCAAAATGCATAATACTTATGTTGCTCTGATAAAGTGTGTACAACTAATAATTAAAATGGTAGCTCACTCTGAAAGAAATTCTCTTAATAATCACAGCCTCATGATTATAGGAAATATTTTTAATTACATTTCAAATTATTTGCATGGTTATAGTATAAGGGATTAAGCTAGGATGATCAAAGAAAAACTTCCAAGCACAAAAATATATTATGCTAGGAAGAAGATTTAGAGGGCAAACTGGATACACAAGTTCAAGGAGAAAGGCAAATGATGTAAAATCTCCAACAGTTAAAAAGAGAACTTGAATTCATTTTTACATAGATGACAGTGGATGTTGAATCCCTGTGATTTTAGATTCTATTGGATTTGCTTAGAAGAGTGATGTAAATTTTATTTTAAAATGTTAATATTTAAAGAGCACCAGAAGTTCTATCTTGTGCAGAGGTTGAATGTGTGACAAAACATAGTTAGATACAAACTTACAAACATGAAAGGGAGTGCAGGGTTTTGCAAAGTTCCTTTGGCAGATATGCAAGAAGTCAGGAGGCCTCTGCAGTCTAGTTCCTCACCCGCTCAATGGCTTGGGAGAGGCACACCCGCCAAGTTCCAGCCACGATCCCCATCCCTGCTCAGCGGCACATGCCACCCACCACTAAGTTCTTCGTGTGACCTGGACGCACAGTGCCTTTGATCACTCCTTCACAGGTGTACCCCAACTGTCCACCATAATGGTAGACAACAGTCATGCCCAAAGTACTGGTTTTCAAAATTAAATAAAATGTCATTTGTCAAAGGTTGAGAGTAATTGTGAGAACCTGTTCAAGCTGAACGTTTATCAGACATAATACGTCAGACAGGTTGAAGTCTGGACGATGAAGAGGGGCGGAGAGTGAGTTCTAACCACCATGAATTCTAGGCATGACCTCTGATAAATCATTTAACTGCTGGATGCTTCAGGCAGGTTTCCACCTATTTAAAAATAAATGTACAAGAGATAAGGACTCTTGCCTTACTGCAAAAGTGTCCTCGAGAGGATTAATACATGCCTGGAAAAGCATTTCTCGCTCCTAAAAGAAAGAAATGCCTAACACTAGAACAACAATAACAACAAACAACAATGGACTTCAAGTAGTCATTTATTCTAGCATGTTCTCTGCCTCTAGATAAATCAGAACACACCCGTTCCACAAAGAGCTGGGGGCCACGCTAGTACTGAACCATAATGAATGGGAACTCAAGAGGTTCTTTAACAGGAAATATTCATCGCTAATGCAGCTTAGGTCCACAGACTCACAGCACCGGAAGTGGTCAGACAATCTCAGTCCATCAAGCTGCTTTGTCTTCCACCAGCGTAGCGTTCCACACACCTCTAAAGTACTGTGTGCCCCATTCCAGTGGACCCCTGCATTAATTTTTTATTTTAAATCATTTTAACATACACATTATCTTAAAGATTTATTCATTTATTTGAGAGAGAGAGAGAGAGAGAACACACATGGACGTGGGCAGCAGGAAGGGCAGAGAGAAACGGAGAGAGAAAATCTCAAGCAGACTTCTCACTGAGGATAGAGCCCGATGTGGGGCTTGATCGCAGGACACTGAGATCATAACCTGAGCCAAATCAAGAGCAAGACACTTAACTGAATGAGCCACCCAGGCATTCCACATGTTATTTTAAAACATGTAACTGCATTCATATGCATTCCTATATGTAAACATATATGTATACACAAAGTCTCTACATGAATTATTCTAAACTAAAGGTGAAAAAAAAATCATTCTTAAGATTCCCAACAAGAACCCAACACATTATACAGGTACATAACATTTACATAATCCTATCACATATAAAGTTCTACATAACAAAGGCTCAACAAAGCAGATTTATCTTCTTCCTCACTTAAAAAGAAAAAATTCTAAATGAAATTCTTAGTGAATAGAGAAAGTCATTCTTCTTACACTTCTTCTTTCCTCAAACTTAACGAAATTTGTGAGAAAATCAGCATGATGGAAGTCTGATGAAAGCAGAGACCTGGTCTAAGGGATCCCATATGCCCAGTATCTAGGACCCTGCCTGGAGCATAGTAGGCACGTGGTGATTACTTTGTAGAACAGATGCGCAGAAACAGGGCTCCAAAGAGAAAGGATGAGTCTCAACCACCACACATTTTAGATATGCAGGGCAGGTAAATAATGCAACAGTTTTAAGTGAAGCCTGTTTGACTTACTTATATTGAAATATAAATTATTTGCCTAGCTGAGATATTACTGACATATAACATATGTAAGTTTAAGGTGTACAATGTGATAATTTGATATCCATATATGTTGCAAAACAATTATAATTAATAAGGTTAGTTAACACCTCCATTCCCTATATTCAAGATCTATTCTCTTAACAACCTCTATTTCCTCTACTTCCATGAGTTCACCTTTTATAGATTCTAACATACAAGTGAGATCATACAGTATTTGCCTTTCTCTGACTTAACTGACTTAGTGTAATGTCTCCAAAGTCCATCCACATTGCTGTAAAAGGCAGGATCTCCTTCCTTTTAATGGCTGAATATTCCACACAACATACCACATCTTCTTTATCCATTCAGTCATCCATAAATGAATACTCAGATTCATACCATGTCTTGGTTACTGCAAATAACACTGCAATGAAGATGGGAGTGCAGATATCTCTTCAAGATAATTATTTTATTTCCTTCATACACACACACACACACACACACAGAGAAGTGTAATTTCTGGATCATATAGTAGTTCTGCTTTTTTTTTTTTTTTTTTGAGAAACCTCCATACTGTTTTCCAGAGCGGCTGTATCAGTTGGCATTCCCACCAGCAGTGCACAAAGGTTCCTTTTTCTCCACAACACTGGTTATCTCTTGTCTTTTTGATGACAGCCATTCTGACAGGTATGAGGTGATACCTCACTGTGGTTCTGACTTGCGTTTCACTGAGATAGGTGATGTTGAGCATCTTTGCATGTGCTTGTTGACCATTTGTATGTCTTCTTTGGAAAAAAAATATGTCTAATCAGGTTCTTTACCCATTTTTTAATAGGACTATTGTTTTATTGCCATTGAGCTGTAGGAATTCCATATATACATATATACTTTGCATATTAACCCTTTATCAGATATTTGGTTTGCAAATATTTTCTCTCATTCTGTAGGTCACCTTTTCATTCTGTTAACTGTTTCTTTTGCTTTATAAAGCTTTTTAGCTTGGTATAGTCCCCACCTGCTTATTTTTGTTTTTATTCATTGCACTTTTGGTGTCATCTCCAAAAAATCTAGGCCAGTATCAATCAAAAAGGCATTTCCCTAGGTTTTCTTATATTTGTCTTACAATTTCAGGTCTTAAAGTTAAGTCTTCAATTCACTTGGAGCTAATTTTTGTGAGTGGTATTAGATGGGGTTTAACTGCATTGTTTTGCAAATGAACATTCAGTTTTCCCCCACACCATTTCTACTGTAGGAACTATCTTTTCCCCATTCTATATATTTTGGTTCCCTTGTCAAATATTAGTTTATCAGATATATGTGAGCTTATTTCTGAGCGCTCAACTAGGTTCCTTGGTCCATATGTCCACTTACATGCCAGGAACATCCTGTTCTGACTACTATAGCTTTATAATAAAAATATAAATTATTATAGTGAGCTAATATGACAAAACACAGATGAGGGTTTGAATGAGAACCCACTCTGGGATTAATTTCAAAGAAAAAAAAAAAACTAACTCCTGGTTTCTAGTCTGCCTTGTAAGGAGCTTAGAAGTCACCACTCTATTTTAACAACAGTAAAAAGCTAAAAAACAAACAAACAAACAAAAAACCAAAAACCATAAAAACAGCAATTTTTCTTAGATCTGTCGGAGCAGTGAGGTCAGAGGACAAACTGCTATACCCCCAACCCCAAAAGTGGAGAGACAGACAGTGAGACACAGGATCACAAGTTACTGGAGCAGAAACCCATGAGAATGTGCAGGATAGTAAAGTAAAGGATAATTTGACAAATTGGTGGAAGCTTGGTGTGGACGAGTCTGAGGGCTAAAAACTCCAGAGGGCCAACCAAGCTTTTGTGAGACCCCCTGCCAGGAGCTCTACCGGACACTCACAGCGAATATAATGAAAAATTCCCTTGTGCTTCCAGTAGAAGGTGGGGGGGAACAGCCATTTTGAAATACAGCAGAACATTCTGTTCTTCTTAACAATGCTGTCCTCAATCAACTCTCTTACCAAAGCCTAGCCTGCTGGGGTCTTATCAGAGTCTAACCTACCTGTGGAAAGGGAAATACCCAACTCCAGCTCACTCTGGCCAACCTGTTCCACCTAAGGTGTCAAGGGGGAGGGAAGGAATCAAGTGAAAAGTACTATGACATTCATAGTCAAGGGCACAGGCTCAACCAAGAGACTGAGACCTAATCATGCGAATGCAGAATGCTTCCCAACCCTTTCTGCTATACTACTGAAGGCCGATTTACCATAGTTCCTCTTTCATCTAAAAATGACAAGGCACACTAAAAGATAAAAACACAATATGAAGAGACTGAAAAGGCACAAGAACCAGAGTCACATATAGCAGGAAAGTTATAATTACCACACTAAGACTTTTTAAAAATTATGATTAATATGCTAAGGGCTTTACTGGAAAAAGCAGACAACATCAAGAACACTTCACAAGGATTAACTCAAAATGGATCACAGAACTCCATGTAAGATGTAAAACAATAAAACTGCAGGGACGATAACACAGGAGAAGACTTGGACGACTTCCGGCATGCTGACGGCGAGGTGACTTTTAGACACAACGCCGACGTCACCACCAACAAAAGAAATAATTGCTAAACTGGACCTTATTAAATTCAAAACCCCTGCTCTATAAAAGACAGGAGAATGACAAGATCAGCCACAGACTGGGAAAAAATACTTCCCCTATCAGTGTATACATTCTGTGGGCTTTGATATGTACCCACCACCGCAGAATAATTTTACTGTCCTAGAAATCCTCTGTATTCTGCCTATTCATCCCTCACTCCCTCTAATCTCCCTCTGAAAATCACTGATCTTACCAACTCCAGAGTTTTACCTTTGCCAGAATGCCATCTAGTTGGAATCTTACGTATGTAGTCTTTTCAGATTGGCTTCTTCCACTTAGTAACATGCATATGGCTCCTAAAATATTCACTGTTTGTTCCTTTAAGGGAAGTATGCCAACCTCTTTTACAGACACTGTACGAAGTAGTCACACAGATTACATCGTTACGTGTATTGTTCCAGTGAGGTAGAAAAGGTTATCATCCTCATTTTAATAAGGAAAAGGAAGCTAAAGTAACTCAGTTTAACTCACTCCAAGAGGTCAAGACAGGCTTCCACCCCGAACTCACTGGCTTAACGCAGATGCTCTAGGCCACCAAGTTCTACTGAGCAGGAGCTGGCAGAATAATTTAATCTTAATTTTATATAACCAAAGAAATCTTCACTGGTACAAAGGTAAAGGGCCCAAGCCAATCTCTGGAATGAGAAGACTCCCCCACACAATCTGAGGAAACATTTCCTGAATCCCATCATAGGACTAATATCACAGTATTACCAATGTTCCCATGATAAGGTCATGTTGTTCACTCTTGCCACTTTGTAGATCAAGCCAAAACCTCTAGGTGGACTGACCACAGCCCATGGGCTTTGCATTCTGCCCTTGCTGACCTATTTTCTGTGCTGTCACCATGCCAATCCCCTCTCCAAAAACTGCATTAAGTCATTATCTCAGGACACCTCCTTCCCTGAGATAAACAGACTTTGGGAGGCCAACCTTAGAATCTGACCACAACCAAGTGCCAATACTTGATGGACAAAAACAAAATCCAGGTTCTGAGAAATGAAGAACATCCATCATGTTTCAAACCACCACTGTCTTCTAAAACAACAGAATTTTTAGCAGCAAACTCTTCGTTTTAGTAGCAAAAGACCAAAAGGCAATCTACAAAGACTAAAAAGCATTTTTTTTAATTTTTTATGAACATATAATATATTTTTATCCCCAGGGGTACAGGTCTGTGAATCGCCAGGTTTACACACTTCACAGCACTCACCAAAGCACATACCCTCCCCAATGTCCATAACCCCACCCTCCCTTCTCCCAACCCCCCTCCCCCCAGCAACCCTCAGTTTGTTTTGTGAGATTAAGAGTCACTTATGGTTTGTCTCCCTCCCAATCCCATCCTGTTTCATTTTGTTCTAAGGAATCTACTCAGGCTGTAAGTTCTCTTACGTGCCAGATATCAAAACTGAAAAAGGTCGTTTGGCTTAGAGCCAAACAGAAATCCTCGGAACCCATTAAGTCGAAAGTGAGCAGCAACCTCTTTAGAACCAACCCAGAGCCACAGAGCACAGGAGTATATTAAAGGCTCTTCCAACTTTCTATAAGCAGTTCTGTTTAATTTGGTTTAACCCAGTATTTCCAAGACTTATTTGAACAAGGATATGTGTTTTCCTCTCTCAAGGAACATTAACACCGGAGCAGTCCATCAACAGACAGTTCCTGAGTGTCTGCTTTGTGTCAAGCGTTCAGCTCAGGACTAGAACTAGAATCCAGTGAGGATGTATGTCAAACACGACACTGCAAATTATTATCCAAACATCAGTACACTGCAAAGGAGATACACAGGGACCAGAGAACACACTTTGGGCAATACTGGAATGGTGGGAGGACTGGACTGTGAATGAGAAAATTATCTTCTGGCCTAGGCTCAGACAGACTCCCTATGTAATCCTGGAGATCATTCAGCAAGGGAATACCGTGTTCAGGCCTCAGATGGTCCCAACTATGACATGAAAAGGTTGAATAAGATCAGCTCTAAGCCTCCATCCATTTTGAATATTCTATGTCATTAATTCAATGTGAAATGAGAGAAATGAATAAGAAATTTCAATATACTTCTTAGACACTTCAAAAGACATACTGATGGCTCAGATAATGAAACTAAACTGGAAAAATGTCCTCAGAATGTATGTTCAGAATTTAAATTAGCTCTGAGCATTTTTCCTGAAGCAATAATGAAGCAGCAGGAGCTTTAAAGGGGAAATGACATCCACCATGGTCTGATCCATGCTCTTCCTCTAGCCACGGCACCTCCCTCCTCCCAGCCCCTTGCTCCAAGCTCACTCAGTTTCCCCCAAAACTTCAGTTCCCCAGAGTAATGGATTCTTCTAAGCTGAGGCCATCAAAAGGCCTTCACTACCCCAGCCCAAGACTCCTAACATCATCTCAGCTCGATGATTAGCCTCAAGGCCAACTCTTCTCTGAACCCCTCCTGACATCCTTACTACTACTATCTTCCAGAAGGTCTGACTTGTTGGCCAAGCCCTCCTTTGAGTCTCTGCAAATCCTCAGACTGATTTCTGGCCACCTTGGTGTGGCCAAGCTTGTATGACAAGCTTCTTATCTACTCCAGCCTCCATTTCCTAGAGCATGACAATGAATATCCATACAGCAGGGCTGTTCCAAGAGCCCAGTGGATCACTACATGTAAGATACTTCAGACAAAACTGGCACACAGCCAGTGCTTGTAGTCAAGACCACCTTCTGCTTTCCCTCTCTTCCTCATGAACAAAAAGCCAGTTTTGGTAGGAATGGCAATGTGCCTCGCTGGAAAACCATTTCCTGGCCTTCCTCGCAAAGCAAAGCTGTTGAGTGGGGCTTGAAAGAGGAGGAGACTCAGCTAACATATGCCCCACTGATGCCCCACTGCCCTTCCCTAATTCCCAATGTCCTTCCCCTAAGTCTCAGATGAGATTAAGTGATTGCAGAAACAGTCTCAAAACCGTGTATCACTAAGTCCATGCCACCAGCCTTGATCTGTAACTCCCAGCAAGGGAGGGAAAAGGGACAGCCCTTAACTGGCTTACGAGACCTTTTCCCAGGTTGCCGGTATCTGTTGCCAAAGACATCCCTGATACGGTTAACTCTTGTCATTATTAGCCTCACACCTGTAACAACTTATTTCATTATTTCTTTACATTTTTGGTTTCCGAGCCAGATGAATAATCTCATTCATGTTCACACAAAACCTCTCACCAAGCAGGTGCTCCAAAATGGTAAATGAATAAATGAAGTGACAATAATGGCCATTATCTTTTGTCTGCTGTTCACTTGTAAGGGAAAGAAAATGTTTCTTCTTCCCTCCCTAACTAAATCGAATATGCTTTAGATTATTTAGTATTTATAAACGTGCCCATAGAGTGCCTGAAACTAAAGTCTTTTATTTAACAAGTCCTTAAATTGAGAACATCATTGGCCAAGCACTACATTCAGTGCTTTTGCAAACAACTCACTAAATCCTCATAACAACTCAATGAGATAGGGTCTCTTCTTTCCATTTCACAGATGAGGAGGCTGAAGCACCCAAGGTCACACTGCTAGCAATCAGCAGAGCTGGGACTACATTTCAAGTAGTCCGGTGCCAGAGCTTGCATCCTTAGCTGTTATGAATTGAACAAGGAAAAGGCTAGGCGAAAATTCAACCTGAATACTTCTGAAGGTTCCTAGCTTCACAATCCAGCAGGAACCAAGGAGGAGAACTCCACCAAAAATCAAGGGACTATACCAAAAGTCAAGAGAGGAAATATTATCAAATGTGCAGTTGGTAATGCAAAAAGAAAACAGGGGATGATATATTTTAATTCTTTCAAGAATATCTGGACTCAAAAATGAGGAAAATGTGAGGTAAAAGAAGAAATGCCATAGCAAGAAGATTTTTAAGTGACATATATAAGCAAATGACAAAGATAGCTTTCTAGCATCAAGCTAATCAAAATGACTACCTTATAGTCAGACTTAAGAAAACTCTTAGCTGTTGAGGTATTATCTGGGTATTCTGCTCCTGCAGCAATTTTAGGAAGATGATTTTAAAACTGAGAAAAAAGAATCTCTAGGAACATGAAGGTACGTTTACAACTTTCAGCAGCAATTCTCAAGTTAGTTGCAACGAGACATGAGTTCTACTAAATTCTTCACAATTTATCTCTCACACAGACTCAGCACCCAGGAATCAGTCACCAGACCCAAGTCCACTTAGCAGAACCTGTCATGTCCTCTGAGACAACTTCACTACCAAGGACCCTGAAATTAAACAGTCAGGGAGCTTGTTTTGCCTATCTGTGGCGACACCTAGTGGTAAGAAACCGAAATGCACCCTCCGCACAATATTTCTTTCAAATTATTATCACATTCACTGTGTATTATGAAAGTGGAATATGTCCAACTCTAAAATAGATGTCCTTTTTCATACTTAAAACTGCCAGTTATCATTTACCTTCAATCCAAAATTTAAAATATCTCCTAAGATTAACCCACTGTGAAGATACACTTATTTGGCTGAAGTAAAGAAAGCATTTTGTTCTCCAGTGTTTTAGTTTGTTTTAAATGCAAACACGTCTTTATTTACTAACAGCAGACTGGAATGGTAGGAGATACTGCAGACATTAAAAGGCTTCCTGTTAAATTGAACCAAAAAGCACTCCAGCTTAATATAACAATAAATACAAGCCATTTACTCAAAACCAACTTTCAAAATCTCTGAAGAATAATTTAAATGCAGATGAAGCCCATTATAGAATGGCTTGCTGATTTAAATATGCCACAGGCTAAATCTTGTCTCCAAATTTTACATATTAAAATTATATCCTAAAAGATGCAGGCTAGCTATATTCTCTTCATCAAAGTAAAGTTCCATCTTTGTACTAAGAATCTAGGTGTCTGGAAACCATTTTAAAAGATAAGTAAAGTATAATTAAAGAGCACTGGATTATGAATAAGAAAACAGGAGCTAGCCCTGGTTCTACTCTAGAACTTTCATGCCAAGTCATTTAATTTCTCTTGGCCTCAATTTCCATTAAAAAAAAAAAAAAAGTAGCCTAGGACAAGGAAAGAGTTTCACCAAGGTTCCTGCCTGGGCCCCCTTGTTCTAACATCCCATGTTCTGTGAATAAGATGATTGTTGAGATCTCTTTTAGCATTTTTTTTTTAATTACTTAAAACATACACAATGACATGGCACTTTGAGGAAGACAGTGCCATCGGGGGAAAGAAAGGAGTCTGAATGGGAATTGGTGTGGAACATAAAAGACTTCTTTAAGATGTTTAGATAATAACTCCAGACCTAGATCAAAGACACATTAAATTGCATCTACTGTGACCTTGCAATTTCTCAACCATATGTACTGTCTAAAGCCTTTTAATAAAGATCTTCAGAAATCAATGTAATTTAAGTGGGCTTTGCTGCTAAACCAGGACAGTCATGAACATTTTGGTTAAGCAAAATACTGCCACCAGAATAAGTTGAGGTCTTTATCTAGTTTACTCGGAATGTTCATTGAAGATGTTTTCTAAGATGAAGAGATACAATTCACTTAAAATGTGCCTGCAATTTTTTGCTACAATTATGGTTATTAGTTTCTCACTTTGCAGAAAAGAATATTGACCTGGCTAAAATAATAGCTACAGCTCCCAAGAGCATGGGGAAGAGAGCGCCAGCAGGATGGGTAGTCACACTCTAACAAATAAGACTGACAGGAAATGAGGTAAGCTGAATCCCAAGGACCCAAAGACCCAAAGACCCACCAGATTTGGGTTGGTTCCAAATCACTGCACTGGTATGCCCCAAGTATCCCAGAAGGTCCCCTTTGGGCATTTGTGAGGGGCTGGTGACAGAGTGAGTGACAGCTCTCCAAGAGGACTGAGCAGCAAAGTCTCTGCATAAACAAATCGAAGAGAGCTGGAGAAAGCTGGAGGAGCACCCCGTGACCCAGGGCATAAAACGCTGGGGCAACTTGCCTCATGACAAGGTCTGAGGTGAAGTCATTTGGAAAATGAGGCTAATTAAAAGTAATGGGAAGTTTTTTAATACCATTAGGAAATGCAAAGTAAAACCACAGTTTGAGAGATCCAATGAAAATAGCTAAAATGAAAAAAAAAAAAAAACAATCTGCAAATGTTGCTGAGGAGGGAAAGCAGCTGGGCCTCTCATATAAGTGGGAGTGTAAATGGTACAACTACTTTGAAAACCTATGTTCACTATCTACGAAAGCTGAACATCCATCTGGCTCTATGACCCAGCAGTTCTGCTCCGAGGTATCTACCCAATAGAAATATGTATGTATGTTCACCAAAAGCACATTCGAGAAGGGTCAAGGCAGCACCATTTCTAACAGCCAAAACCAGGAGACAACCTAAATTCAAAGCATAGAATGAATGAACAAACTGTGACATTTACACAAGTAAAATCAATCCAACTATGTGCAAAGTTATAGATGGATCTTACAAATATAATGCTGAGACATGAATCCAATCACCAAAAATAATAATAATAATAATAATAATAATAATACATTCTGTAGGATTCCATATGTAAAAGCAGGATACACAAAGCTACAGTCTCCGAAGTCAGGCTAGACATCTCCTGTGGAGAAAGTAGTGCCTGGAAGGGAGTATGGCAGGGACACCGAGGTACTGACCACATTGTCTCTTCACCTGGTTGTAGCCTATGTGGGCATGTTTGGTCTGTGAAAACCCATCAAGTGGCAGACTTCTGGTTTGTACAATACTATGTGTGTAATACATAAACACCCAGCCTGAGAGAGGCCACCAAGGGACATTCAAAAAAGAAGAGCTGTCTCCACCCCACCTCCCAAAACAATCCAGCAGCAAGGGACAGAAAGGAAGCCCTCACTGTAGACCTGTGAAGCAGAGAAGCAGGGCAGGATTCCTACACCCACGGTATGAGGCCCTCGGGGATAAGTCCATGCAGCCTCCGGAGAAAGAACCCAAGATCTTCTCCAGTGGTCCAGCTCAACTTGACCAGCCCACTCCATTTAGGACTGAAAAAAATGAGAGCAAGATAAAAGGTTCTACTTGGTCCAAGTCACACAATTAGTTAGGGATAAATCCAAGTGTAAAAACCAGGTTGCCTCAGTTCAGAAGACTTAAGTAATTATAAAATAGTCACAGTATTTCAAAAGCCTGAATTATGGGACCACCCAGAAAGGGAAAGAACGCAAAAAAGCACAAGGCCTTTGTCCATTTCATTCAAATGAGATGAGCAGTGACAAGGCGATGGTATGCACACAAGACTCACAGAGAAGAGAACCCGGACATCCTCGAGAGGGGAAGAGAATGCAACCCTAGAGGAATCTGGAACATAGCACGCTGTGGCTGAGATACAGCAGGTTATCACCTTACTGCTACAATGCTTTCCTTAGGCTGCAGCACTCAAAATAACAATAGGACTGACTCTTGAACAACACAAGTTTAAGCTGCGTGGGTTCACTTCTACACAGATGTTTTTCAACAAATACAATACAATACTGTAAAGGTATTTTCTCTTCCCTATTTTTAGTAACATCTTCTTTTCTCTAGCTTACTTCATTGTAAAAATATATTCTATAATACATAAAATAAACAAAGTATGTGTTAATCGACTGTTTATGTAATCAGCAAGGCTTTCCGTCAGGGAAATAAGCATGTTTCTCTGCCTAAGAAAAAGACTTTAGAAAGGGACCAAAGCAAAAGAGATGAGCAAGCCCAACCTTGGCGGAAGTAAAAAAATCAGAATCATTATTAAAGAAGGAGCATTACCAAACACAGAAGGAACCCTGAGCCGTTCTTTCAAAGAAAGCAAATCTTGTCTTGACATTTACAGAGATAACAGAGCAGATGGTACTTAAACTGTGGCCATCATCTACTTTGGTTTTTAAAACAGTGATGAACAACCAAACTCAGGACAAATACAGGGCACTTTCTAAGACCACTTTTCCTCTTGTTCTTTATAGTACAAGAAAGCAAAAAAGACAAGGGTTAGGGAAAGGCACAACAAAAGCCAATGTGTGTGAATGGGGAAAGGACCAAGGTCAGATTCAAACAGACCAGAACTGGGCAGTACAAAGGAGTCACGAGCCCAGACCTCAAGATAGCATTCTTCCTCCTTAACTGTGACCTCTGTTGACCTCTTCCTCCTTAACAGTGCACCCTCTGGACCTCAGTTTCCTTGTCTGTAAATTGGAAAGAAAATACTAATCCTATGCTACCCTCATGAGGCCACTGAACAGCACAAATTAATACACATGACATTTACAACCACAGCATGCACATGGTTACCAGACACTTGAAATGTGGCTAATGCAGTGAGAACACAGAACTTCTCATTTTTATTTAATTTGTTTGTTTAAATTTTAAAACTACACTCAGTTGATTTACTAGAAGACTTTTAAATGTGTTTGGGACAGAGTTAATATGAGAATCTGCTTTTCAACTATAAATTTTATAAAATCGAAACACCAATCAAGTGTATCTTAGACAAATTTTGCATCTGTGTTGAGATATACTGTAAATGTGAAATTCATGCATGTCAAGGACTCATTAAAAAAAAAGCATAAAATACTTCGGTAATAATTTTTATATTGATTACATGTCAAAGTGGGGTTTTTTTTAACATAATAGCTTAAATACAATGTAGGGTTAAAATTAATTTCAGCTATATCTTCTTTTTTTTTAACATTGCTATTAGAAAATTTTAAATTCCTCCTATGCGGCTGGTGTTACATTTCTATTAAACATTGCTGACTTAGAATAACGCCTAACACACAATCAAGTAAGCGTGCAGTAAATATTATCTACTATTCTTCTTCTTAATATTAAATTGCTGGATGCAAAGCAATTTGGGGGCAGCACAGTAAGGCTCCAAATACAATTGAAACAGGTCTGGACCTCAGAATCTAGCAAAGGAGAACCAGACAGTCTATAACAGCTTTATAGTGCACAAATTATTAAGTATCTAGCTGTGAAAAAAGAAGACTTAGAGGGAAAAAAATACAGAATATATTAAAAACCTTCAAAATTATCTTTATACAAATCTATAGAAATCAGAAGAGATTTGTGTTAATCACCCAATTAAACTAGATCCAGATGAAAACAGAAAAAAAAAAAAAAATTACATTAGGAACCCACGCCAACTGAAGGCAAACATCTGCTGCTTGTGGATGAATGGTTTTGCTCCTGCTGCATCCAGAGCTGATCCACTGGGGCGGGGGCATTGCTGGCTCCCTTGGCCTTGCCCAGGCTGAGAGCCAGCTGCGCAAGGAATGGGATATTTGGATCAAGGACTCTCAGTTCTTAAAGACTGGGCAGACATACACCAGAGAAAGGCAGGCTGGGGTCAAACTCCTATCAAAATGAGAGCCAGAAAAAAGGGAGCCCAGTGAAAGCATGCACCCAACAAAACAAGTTCAAGAACGTGCACAGAAACACTATTCATCATAACCAAAAGACAGGAGATAATAGCCCAAACAAACATCATCAACAGGAGAATGGGTAAAATGGGTGTGGCAGAGTGGCATAATGAAGAGGAAACCACTGCTACACACAGCATGGGTCAACCTTACAGCAACAACATGCTGCCCAAAAGAAGCCCAAACAGGAAGAGAATATACTACATGACTCCACTTGTCTGAAGCTTGAGAACAGGCAAACGTCACCTACATGACAGGTGTCGAAACAGGAGCTACCTCAGTGAGAGGGAGACGAAATATCGGACCAGGCAGGGGTAAGAGGGAGCCTCTGGGGACTAGGAAGTATTCTCTATCTTGTGGGCTGCAGGCATGGACACACAGAGCAAAATGCATGAGCTGCCCACTTCAGGTGGGCACAGTATGTGCT
Organism: Neogale vison; assembly: GCF_020171115.1. Taxonomy (NCBI): domain Eukaryota; kingdom Metazoa; phylum Chordata; class Mammalia; order Carnivora; family Mustelidae; genus Neogale; species Neogale vison. The sequence continues at coordinate 41,618,782 of NC_058098.1, forward strand.
GAACCTCCATTAAAAAAGGAAATACCCACAGTTTTTTCCCAAAGGTCCTGTGAATAAATCATTCTATTTAACAACACCAACGAATCATCTATTGAGTTGAAATTTCTTTACAAACAGCATCACCCAAAGGCTCCAAATGCTTGCGTGAGGGCCCAGTGTGGAGACCACAGGACACTGCCGCAGCCGTGTGTGCAATGCCTCTCTAGGGGCCTGTGCCTGTGCAAGAACCACGTCAAGAGGGGCACCTGGGTGGCTCAGTGGGTTAAGCCACTGCCTTCGGCTCAGGTCATGATCTCAGGGTCCTGGGATCGAGCCCTGCATCGGGCTCTCTGCTTGGTGGGGAGCCTGCTTCCCTTCCTCTCTCTCTGCCTGCCTCTCTGCCTACTTGCGATCTCTCTCTGTCAAATAAATAAATAAAATCTTTAAAAAAAAATTAAAAAAAAAAAAAGAACCACGTCAAGATGTGCTTTAAAGGATGGTCTTCCATGTGCTTTAGCGCTAGAAGGCCCTCCTCTCCTGAGGAGGCATGGGGCACCTGTTCAAAGTGAGACCTGGGGGTGTCACCTCCCACAGTTTCCCTTGTCTGAGTCTGCAGAACCCCCAAGATGGACTTTGGAAAAGGTCCACAAGTGGTGTCGGGTGGAAACCACTTGCACATGGAAAATCAACTTCTGTGACATGCGGAGTAACTGACATTTAAGTGGTTTTGGATGAGACACCGGACTTTGCAACTTAAAGAAGTGTCGCAGCAAGTTCTGCTGTAGATTTCAGTCCAATCTGCTAAGAAAGCCACTGTAGTTTTTACTTTAATGGCAAGGACAAGAAAAGCTTACATAAAACACATTAATATGGAGGAGCGTACTGGATCCAGAGGGAAATGACCCCCTTCAGCGGCCTGTGTTGTTACGTTCTTTCAAGGGGAAATCACAACTATTGGAAACTAACTCCTCTCATCGAGGAGACCTAGACCACTTGCTCAGGAAAGCTGTATGTAGAGAGTAGTACATGAGATATTAGAAACGTATAGCCATCTCCCCTCCCTCACAAGTAACAGAACAACCTGGTAATAAATATCTACATGCCACCTAGGTCCGTATTTCCTGCTCAGTAGATGCCCACTTGCTAATTATACTGTCTTACAAATACCTGCTTTTCTTTTTTTAAGGATTTTATTTGACAGAGAGAAAGAGCACAAGCAGAGGGAGGGACAGGCAGGGGTCGGGGGAAGAAGCAGACTCCCTGCTGAGCAGAGAGCCCAATGTGGGACTTGATCCCAGGACCCTGTGATCATGACCTTGAGCCAAAGGCTGGCACTTGACAAACCGAGCCACTCAGGAACCCCCAAATACGTACTTCTTAAAACCAACACTTTTGCTTTAAAAAAAAAAAAAATCACTCTGCTGTCTGGAGTTAAGAGAAACTGCTGTCATCCTTAAATAATGCAAAGCGAAAAATCAAGCAGGATGCTAAGCAAAAGTAATTTCTTAAAACCTGCTGCTGTATTACAGATGGAGGGCAATGCCAGCTCCCTGCTCATAGTAACTGTTGCTAGGTAGACTGGGCTGGGAAACAACAAGCCAAAGGGGTCAACTGGAAATTAAGCTAAATTCAACACTACATATGAAAAGCTGGAGAGGAGAACACACCCACATTGAGGGCTCATTTTAAATAAAGTAATCAATCTAAAGGACAGGAAGATGCGTTTGAATACAGGGAATGCGTTGTGTGCCATCATTCTATTCTAACACCAGAAAAGAGCAGTTTCTCTCATATGAAATCTTCACACCACCGTACAGATACTCAACTGGCCCTTTCACATAATTTTCCAGCTGAATATAGGACTTCTGAGTCATAAAGGAAGTATTCAAAAACATTTTCCCTTAAGAAAAAAAAAAAGTTTCAGCTACTTTGCATCTCATTTGCACTGAAGGTATCTTACACCCCAGTACATGACACCCCAGGCTTCACCAGGACTCACCCACTCCCCCCACTGGAGAGCAGCTGTGTCTCGACTTCACCCCAGCTCCCAAGGTAGGCCCTGGTTCATCTCAACCAATTCCCTTATCAAAGTGATTGATCTGGCTTGACAAGCCAAGGCCAGTCCGCACAGGGTATCTCCCTGGCCCCAACGGTTGGTTAAAAAACATACCATTCAGGGCAAAGCTCAAAATTCTGTTGGGGACTCTCAAACCCAGAACCCTCGAATTTAGATGGTGTGGCAGGTAGATATAAAGCTGTAAATGCTACTATTGCTTTGCCATTCCAAGACCAGAATGTGTGAGGATGAAATCATTACAACAAAAAGGCAAAACCAAGAATAATCTCAGAGAACCAGAGCCAGTGCCTTGATCAAACCATGCCTAAATCACATGCTACCTCCAGACCATTACTCTTCTGTGAGTTAATAAACCCCTTTACCATTTAAGCAAGTTTGGAACTGGATTTCCTACTACTTGAAATAAACAAACATAAAATGCTACACCATAAAATGTCTCAGAAGTAATGCCACATTGTAACTGCATAAAACTATACACTTCTGAAAGCTTCTGTAGAGGTTAATTTTTTTTTCTGCCCAGTTGGGAGGACATCTGTTACTGGTACTTTTACACATAAGAGGATGGATTCCCAGAAAACCAAACAAATAAAAAATGGTTAACATTACTGTAATGCTTACATTGCTAACTATGTGCTGGACAGCACTGTAAACATCCCATAAGTGTTCATTTGTCACCTTATGTGACAGGTATGATTACTGGCAGCAGTTACAGTGAGGTTCTGGGAATAAGAGAGGTCAACATGACCCAGGTCAGAAGAGTGCGCAGGCAAAACTCTCTCGGTGAGGCAGGCTGCGAGCCATCTCCTCACTCCACACCCATTCCCACCCCTCCCCATCACACACTCCTCTCCAAACCCACAATGGCTAGAACTCATCCAAGATGAGTTAGATGTGCTCCTGGGTGACATGAACAATAAACTGATCTGTACCATGACATGGTTGCTTTTTAAGACCCCTGCCAACAAAACCAAGTTCCTACACTTCAGCACACCCAGTGAGTTCAGGTGCACATAAAGCACACTTTCATATGACCAGGCAATCTTTTCCTCCCTGACCGTGGCAATAAATATGCAGTAAAAGCCCGTCAGCGCACATGCCTCACTGCCAAAGATCAGAAGGAAAATCCCCTATGTATTCAAAATAATTTATCGCATGGTTCCAACATTTAACAGGGTGCATTTGACTTATTTCTGAGCCTTTTGCTCCAGAAACGTTATTCAAAAGTAAGAACCAACATATACTTGTATTGCCTTTATTTATGGGCAGTTCCTTCAAGATGAAAACAGCCATGGAAAATATGGTAGCCTTGGCATTAGTAACAGCATGGGAGCTGGTTCTGGGAACTGTTCGCTTAGCCTCTGACCCTGCCAAGTTCTTCAGTCAACCTCCAGTGCTGTAGTGTTGACAGTGGTTCCCCCCCCCCATTAATTATCGAGTCCCAATTTCAGAGAACAATGAACTGTATTACTCTGCCCTTAGTCTTAACAAACAGTTGCAAGAGCAGAACTTTAGAAAAGGCAGAACACACAGTCTGATGGAAATTAACACCCAGAGTCTACCTTCCACAAGAGGCTGACAAATTAACAACTTCATACCAAGTCAAGTGCAATCACATCTTTTTCCTCCTGCTTCAGATCAAGAAAGAACCAAGGAGATAGTACACGTGAATGCACTAAAAAAGATAAAGGGCTCTGCACATGGGGCTTTTGTAGGTGACTTTTGTTCAAACACGAAGTCATCCACATTAGTGTGCAGATTAGAGTGGGGGAGACATACAAGTTCTTACCATGCTCTCTCAATTCATCTTTATTGCAACACCTATCCCAAATCCTCTCTCTTCTCCATACCATCTCCTACAGAAATACAGGACTACATGCTCACACATACACACTCTGTTGCAAATCACTGTCACTGGATGGTAAGGCAAGAGGACAAGGAATGAGAACATTTGTGGTCACATTTTTCTGCAAAAATGGAGAGAATCACCACTCACCCTGAAGTCATGTCGTTGGGTAATTCCCTCACACTTAACCCTGATTTTAGCCACATGAGTAGCTTTGGCCAAGGAGACATTATCAAATGAAGTACAAGTGAGATTTGAAAAATGCTTCGATACTGGGTCTCAGCTTCTCAAGAGACCACCATATCAATGAGCCCAAGGATGAGAGAAACGAGGCCAGATCATGCGTGGGTGACACCGAGCCAACCACCAGCCATGGGAGTGAAGCCATTCTCGACCATCCTGGGAATCCGATGAGCCAGCCTATATCACGAAATCATGAAAAATATTAAGTCTATTAAAACCACTAGGTTTTAGGAAGATTGTTATGCAGCAAAAGTCCTCCAACTTGTTCTGAAATAATTCTCAGAAATGGGAGAACACAGTTGACCAAGTTCAACCATTATTCACAGAACACTTCCTAGTTATAAAAAACTAGTTATAAAGCACTAGAATTTATGAGAGATAAAAAAATGAACAAACATGTTCCCTGACCTCAGGAGTTTTATAACCTAACAACAGGAACAATGAGCCTACATTGATGAACTCATTCATAACGTCTCTAGTGACATATCCCCACGTGTGGCCATTCTAGCCTTCCATTTATTCAGTATTCAAACCTGTTCAGCAGCAAAAGAAACAGAAATTAAATCCTCATGGAGTTTACATCCAAATGGATATCAATGTTACAAATGCTTTCTAGGTGAGTGGCTCAGTTGTAAGCGCCCAAATCTGGATTTCAGCTCAGGTCATGATCTCAGGGTTATAAGATCAAGTCCTGCCTTGGGCTCATGTGCTGAGTGTGGAGCCTGCTTAAGATTCCCTCCCTTCTCCCTCTACCTCGTCCCCCATGTATGCCCTCTCTCTTCCCCTTAAAAAAAAAAAAAAAAAAAAGCTTTCTATGCTTCTGGGGCTTTTCAAAGCACTATAAATATAGACAGATATATTAATACATTTAGCACAAGTTATCTTTTTAAGTAAACTTAAAATACTAAAACTGAAAAGTAAGACATGTAGTTTACATTATCTGAAGCCTCAAACATCGCACATCAGAGGAAGGGACTATATTGTTTTGTCAACAATCTATTTTCTTAAGGACGGTATTTATTTGAGTGAGAGAGAGGAAGAGAGAAAATCAGAAGCAGACCACACTGAGCACAAGGCCTGACGTGGGGCTCCATCCCACAATTGTGAGACAACGACCTGTGCCAAAACCAAGAGTCAGACACTTAACTGACTGAGCTATCCAGGTGTCCCCAAAAATCTATTTTTAAAAGGAGAAGAGAAGTTATGTGAGCTTACCAAAGAATGCACGACTGGGGGAAAAAGTCTTCTAGCACTAGGACATAATCATCTCCAGGAGGGCAAGGATTTTTTTTTTTTTTTGGTTGGTTCATTGGCTATACCCGATGTCTAGAACTATGCCTAATACAGAAAATGTTCTCAATAAACATATGTTTACTGAATGAGGGAGGGAGAGAGGAGAGGTCAAGAATGGATGGATGGATAAATGGGTGGTGGATAAATGGATGGAAGAGAGAAAATGAGTCAAGCTGGGCAAGCCATTACAGGGAGGATATTCTTAAATTCATAGTAACACTTAAAAATTCTTTATTGAGGGGCACCTGGGTGGCTCAGTGGGTTAAAGCCTCTGCCTTCACCTTGGGACATGATCTCAGGGTCCTGGGATCGAGCCCCACATCGGGCTCTCTGCTCCGTGGGGAGCCTGCTTCCTCCTCTCTCTCTGTCTGCCACTCTGCCTGCTTGTGATCTCTCTCTGTCAAATGAATAAATAAAATCTTTAAAAAAAAAAAAAAAGAAATTCTTTATTGACGTAGGCAGTAATCCTAATTTATTAGGATATTGGTATGTCCAAACAAAAAATGCTCACTACCTCTCATCCCATATTTACCAAAAAGCTTTCAAAAGTTTGAAAATAAAGTTTTTAAAACTTACACAAAAACGAAACTCACACAACAGTTACTGAGATCATAAAGGCATGACCTGCCGTGGACGGCACCAATAAGCAGGTGCTCAGCTGGACCGACTCTCTTCTTACATGAAAACCAAAGGGGAAAGAGAATTGACTTCCAAAACTCCCACTGCAGCCAGTCTCTGCTTGGATGAACACTTGGAAACTCAATGTAGTATCTTCACATAGCCAAATGAGCCCGAGAGACAATGCTCTGTATTTTTAGATGCTATTATAAGCTAGAAACAATATGTGAGACTGTGGAAGGTCAGAATTTTGAACCACTAAATACCCAAACAGTTGCTAAAAAGGAAGGTGACCCGTGATTGACAGAGATGCCCCCTCCTTAATCCAAAATCTGGGCAAAATCAATGTCCATAAACAAAATTCTATCCTAAAGCTGCCCCAGGTTCATTTCTTGTACCAAGAAGAGGTCAAGATTAACTACATCTAAAGGAGACAAAGGCCACGAAGCATCACCTCTCCCATAATTTGTTTGTAGGTTTTCTAGAAACCGGAAGATTCGGTGCCCTGGGCGGTGGGAATCCAAAGGCCTGCCTTGATCTGCTGAGCAACAGCCCCAGTTATTAGTGCTGCTTCCAAACGCATTATTCTCCCCAACAAAAGTCTGCTCTGCGAAATGGAAAACCACAGACAGCCTAGGAAAAAAAAATCTTTTATGGGTTGCCATAATCTTCCAGAGACAAAAGTTCAGTTGACTGATTCTATCATAAAACAGAGATCAGCTGGTTTAAAGTAAGCATATCCATGAAATTCAAGCTCAGAAAACCTTATGCCAAGAATGGATTCCAATTTCACTTTACTCCATTTCTTATTAGTCAAAACATTCTGAAAAAGCAAAACCTTTTCTCCCATCAAAGTGTTACCCAGCTCTGTCATGCGCCTGTCGTGGCCTGCCTCTTCTCTTCCCCAGAGATGAAATATTAAGACACCAGTACGATTTAAACGTCAGTCATCTGCATTAGGATCCCACCATCACATAGACTCAAGTATGCTCCATCCCCCACATTCAGAAACATTGCTTACTGTGTGTGTGTGCAAGAAAAAAAGAAAAAACAAAACAAAAACTCCACTTAATTAATGTCTGAAAACAACAACCACCACCTTCATTCGACTTCTACAACCAGCTCACTTTTCAAGGGCAAGTCTCTCCAGTTGCAGCCTCTGCGTCTGGGCAGCCTGCTTCCTCCCCGACCCTCCCGGGTGCCAAGTCACAGTCAGATGTACTGTGCAGGGCAATGAAAACACAAAAGCAAGTCAGACCCCGAGTCATCAAAGGGTGTGTTTTCAGAAAGGAGGAGACCCTATTTATTACAAAATGGGAAGAGTAGCCAGCGCTGGCGGGAGTCAAACAGAGAGTGTTCTCAGGCTGCAGGCAGCGCTTTGCGGTTGGGCTCTGGACAGCCCGTGCCCAGAGTCAGTGCTCCCTTCTGCCACACCATCTGTCAGGCACTCGAGAGCTTTATGCTGCGGTCCAAACTGACTGTGATTTATCTTGAAGCACAGAATTCAAGGAGTTATCTGGACGTCATCAGATAACATATCTTCAAGCATTTTTTTTTTATTCGTTGATGAAATGCAAGAACAGAGAAATCAAACCACGTACTGAGCAGACAAACCAAAGAGGTATGTAAAGGGTAGGGTGGGGGAGGGGAGGAAAGTGGGAATGGACAAAGCATTTGGGGGCTCGTTACTTGGAAAAATTCATCAGCAGTAAAACATATGGGATTTATAAAAAGCCAAGCCAAAAGGCACACGGGAGGGGTATCAAGTAGTCACTTTATAAACCACTTCAAACACTGAGTAGTTGGCACAATATCGAAGCTATGCAAACGGGGAACCAATACCGTGGCCTTGGGAACGCACCGATCCCACGGCTTCTAGTTGCTGGATTTTATCACAACATTAAGTTCCAAGACCCAAGAGAGTTATCACCGTTTAACACAAATTCAGCCAGGATGAAAAACATACTGGGCGGCATTCTAAGAGACTAGAGAGAGAGAGGAGAAAGAGACGAAGAGTCCAGATGGAGTCTCTGGGGCTGGCACAGCATGGCAAGAGACTGGGATGTGGCACTCTGGTAGCAGACCAGGTCAAACCATGAAACAGAAGCTACTTCAGGGCTTACATCCCAGGGGCTTTAAACAAGGAACTGGCTGGAGGAGGAGCTTGAAAGCCATGAGGGATGGTGAGGCTACCCTCAAACTGACGCCAGCAGGAACAGGCATCACTCGTGGGCAGGAGGGACACAGGAGTGAGGCCTGTGTCACCAGGCAGGACGGCACCCAAGGGGTCATGTGGATGCCACAAGAAGCTGGAGAGCGAGAGGGCTGCTCTCTCGCTCCAACCTCCCGGGGACTCCCACAGGAGCCCATCGGGCCCCGGGAGTCCATCCCTCATGACCCAGGGCAGAGCTGGAGAAGGGGAAGAAGAGTTCTGAGAGCAAAGAAACCAAGCCTGCTCCCCCCTTTCCTTAAACACTATGGTGCAGACCCAGGAATCCTGGATTCTGACAGAGGGCCTTGGAGGGGGAGCCTGCGAGCCTGCAGCTCACAGGTGACAGTGATGCTGCTGGTCCAGGAGTCACTTCAAAAGGCAGATCTCTAACTGATCCAGATGAAGGATGGGACCATAATCTAAAGCAAGGCAGCCACAGCACATTCCTTCCAAAGACTGGGAAAAAAAAAAAAAAAACCCCAAACACACACTCACAAACAAGCCTTTCAAAGAAGAATGAGGAACATACGATGGAAGGTAGAGGTAGGAACAAGACCACTGCGTGTACAACACCCCATGTTATTTCTCCCACCACTCCATCAGCTGTGTATGCTTCCAGGTCATGAGGGGCTGAACGTTCCCCCTAAAATTCAGCTGTTGAAGTCCTACTCCCCAGTACCTCAGAATGTAACTATATTAGGAGACAGGACCTTTAAAGGGGTAATTTCACTAAAATGAAGCAGTTAGGGTACAATCTGCCCAATGTCCTCATAAAAAGAGGCGACTAGCACACAGGGGGTGGGTGACCAGCGGTGCAAGCACACTGAGAAAAGGCCATGTGAGGACACAGAAGGGCACCAACCACAGGCCAAAGAGAGAAGCTTCGGGAGAAACCAACCCTGCCAACGCTGTGGTCTCAGACTTCTGGTATCCAGAACTGAGAAAATGAATTTCTGCTGTGTAAGCACCCCAGTCTGTGAGGTTTTGTCTGACAACCGCAGCAAATTAATATAAAGGTCTTGGTTTTTGTTTCTTGATACTACTTTAACGCAGTTAAGTTTTTGCTGCACGCCTGCTCTATAGAGAAGCTGAGTTCCAGAAGCTGGCTCACGGGATGATAAAGAGACAGTCCTTGCCCAGACGCTGCTCCTGTTCAGAGAGAGAAATCAAGGCAACCAACCTCAGATTGTGATGGTTGCTGTGACAGAGGTAAAACCGAATGCTATAAAGGTGCAAGAACAAAATCATTCCAGTTGGGAAGAGGGAGGAGAAGTCTGACTAGAGAGAGCCCTTCCACATGGATTCTGACAGGCCTGGAAAGGGGAAGGAAGCATCTGGAATGGTGAAGCATCACAGGCAAAGGCCAAGAAACACTCAAGAGATTCATCACACAGGTATGCACTAGGACAGCAGGAATTCTGGCAGGGCGGGTGGGATGCCGGGGGTCCTGGAGCAGGCAGAACTGTCCAAGTAAACAGGGAACTAAGGAGACCACTGCCTCTGAGAGTCTGGACTTTAATTTCCAGAAAATGAAGATTAATGAAAATAAGGAAGGCAGGTTAAGGGGCAAGAAAGTAGATATACAGAGTACATCACGGAGGATAATAAAACTCTCATTACCTAACTGCCCAAGAAGAACCTCCTTAAGATTAACATACTTTGTACCTTCATTAGCCACTTTCAAAAATAACTCCAAGGACTGTATTATGCTGTGGTCTATTAACTTGGATCTAAGGAAGAGGCTGCCGTCCACCCTGATTTCTAAGCTAGGAACCAGGGTATGTGACAGTTGTGGGTTAAGTGTCATGACTCAGTGAGTCAGAAAGGGAACAGAAGCCCGAGATCCAAGTCCCACAGATCAAAGCCTAAGGCTGTCACTGTCCCCATGGTGCCCCCAGCCTGGCTGCAAACAGCCATCATCCCTTCTCAGAGCCCCAGTCTGGCGCACTGCCTTCCCCTCTCCCTCCACCCCCACAGAGGGCCTTGGATCACTCATCCAGAGCAAAGGAAGCCAAAGACCAAATTAAAAGAAGGGAACAAAGTTACTCCTTGGCTTGTGAGCAATCCAGGAGCTCAGGATTTAGTGATTTTAAAGGAAATGAAGGGATTTCCATGTGTAATTCTGCCATTAAGGGACCTCTGCCTTACACGCTGACTGAGACCCCTACCCCTGCATGAGAGGGGGCTCCCATTTACTCCTGAAGCAACTCCACATAATGAATGCTAATAGACTAATCCTGGGTCTCATAACTGAAGGAGGAGATATAAGCATACGGCACAGATGGCTCAATACTGACAAAGAAAATCATTCTGACGACTGAGAAGACGGGTTATGCTCCTCCCCTGGGTCCTCTCTTGAAACAACACCCACGTGTCTCCTCTGAAACGACTCGCCGATACACACGGACAAGAAAAAGCAACAAGGCAGACACTCGTGGCACTAACAAACACCAAATCTGCCCTTGCCGCTCTCCCTTCCATTCCCTGAATATTATAACTCTCTTCATTTTTCTCCCCAAAAGTCGCTCCTTGGGTGTTCGGCATTGGGGGCTTGAAAAGGCCAATAACTGGCAAACAGGAAGAGTCCACAACTGGGTCCTGACAATGAACATACTCCTGGGAACGTATTGGTTCACTGGGCTGGTGTCTACAAAATGTGCAAATTCTCTAGAAGACCAAGTTCCCAGAATTTGAAGGCTCACCTTTTAACGTGGGCGTGTGTAAATTGAACCACTGATCTCAAAGCAGGTTGCACAATTACACTGCTGGCATCATTTTATTGTGAGTGACGTGTACTTCTTTAAGCCCTCTTGATTTTCAGTTCAGACAAGGAACCTGCTTCGGCCAACATGAAGCTAGCAGGCACGGTGCGAACAGAAACTTGAAATGTGCTTGTACAACTAGGCCTGCCTGCCTGTACCTTAGCCAAGACCATGAGAAGAGTAAGCCCTGGACAACAGCTGGTCCAAGAGGCTGAGAAACATGTGGAGCAGACCCCGAACCCACCCACAGCCTGGACCCAAGCCCAGCCAACCCCCAGCCAACCTGCACACGCATGAGAGAAAATGCTGTTTTAAGTCACTGGGTTGGAGTGAGTTCTATACAGCATTACTGGAGCAAAAGCTGACTGAGGGAACAGTCTGACAACAGAAACATGGGAAGGGATTTCATAAACCACACAGATACAAACTCATCGGATAACAAGCCCTTTCCTCATCGATTTCCAAAGCATGTTTTCAAATACAGCATTTGAGTAGCTGCCTTTTTTTTTTTTTTTTTTAACCTCAGGCTTCAGGCACTGTCTTCCAATAAGACAGCTCTTAAAATATCAAACGTGAGCAGAAAACCACTACAGATTTAAAACACAAATACCAGCAGAGAAATCCAAAACGGGCTTATAAGAGCAAGAGATGGAAAAATGTGAAATATTATCAGCCTTCCTCGTAACCTTTAACACCTAGCACACCTCACATTTCCACTCTTCTCATCTGAAAAGTTATAAAACTATAAAAATAAACAGATTTATGAATAATGGAATTGGAAGGGCAGGACGACTTAACTTCAGGGCCCAGGATCACCACAGGAGGAAAAAACGTAAAAAAGGAGCGGAGGGGTCCATTGTGGGGGCTCTCAGGCTGGATTCCTCCACGCAGCTGCCATAGAACCCCTTCTCCAGGGACCAGGGCTGACACAGAAGGGAGAGGCCCGAGTCTTCACGGTACTGCTGCGCTGCTGCCTGTGCGGACTGGCACACACAGTGATTTTCAGAGCTAACCATTTGGTTTCTCTCTTCCTCAAATGGAACAGATTTCCTTCCTCTCTCTCACCAGATTTACTGAGCAAAGTGTACACCGTGCCATGAAAGGTCAAACAACGTGGGCTTCACAGTCAGGGGTGGTGGCACTGCTTCTGAGAGCTGATGCCGCTGCAGGGGAAAACTACCCACGTCTTGTGGCGGGGCGTAATTCCACACCCGACTACCCTGAAATGTGAGTGAGGTCCTGGCTCCGTTTTCCACACAAAAATCTCTTGACACAGGAAATAAGAAGGAAGTACCTCAAAATAATATGACCCTATCATCAGAACCAGGAGGGGAGAAAAGAAAAAGTGGGCCGCGAAACCCTCACTCAGGGCCGTGCTTTCTGTTCCCGGAAGTGTCAGCTCTCAGACACCACAACCCACCCACGCGGAGCAGCACTGCCCAACCTCCCACCTCACCAGAAAGTCTTTTCAGCCCCAGAGCAGGCCAGGCCACCTAAACGGCACATGGAGAACTGAACACAGTCCACTGCTGACCCCTCTCAGAGTTGTCAGACACAGAACTAACTCGCCCCCGCTCTTACATTGGGTTTAACAAAGGCAGGAAGGATGCCCCTGAAAATTAAGGATGCCCTTGAATATTAAGGGGAGTTTAATATGTGCTGAGTTAAGAATCAAAAAACTTGTCTTCAAAATCAAACCAGAAACCCAATCCCCCAAAGTCACTGATCTTACCTTAAGCAAAGCACATAACAGCCATATCTGAGAAAGAAAAAACGTTTTACCTATTTGAGCCCAGAGAGTAAGATTAAGGCACCGTGTTACAGTCCTTACTTTCAAAATATTTTGGGTTTCATTCCACTTATTTGTCCATTCCTTGGTCAATTCTTGAACCTAAAGGAAAAACAGACATGTGTGACTGACTATTCCATAAGAAACTTACTGTGATTTTCTTCTAGAAAGTTTCCAAACTCTTAGAACTTATCGAAGGTTGTACGATATATTTTTTTAATTAGATAGCAATTTCAATCTGTGAAAGAACTATCACCAAAGATAAATCAAACAAGCTAATCTTGTCCTACACCTACATTAAGGCAAAGAAAAGAACAGGAAAAAAAAATTTGTCAAGTTGCCTAGAGTTTTACAACACTCTTTTTCCTGGTATACTTAAATAAAAGCTGCTTCCTTGGATATTAACTGAAAATGACAAGTTTAAGGATGACAATGTCCCATTAAATCAGTTACTTTTTTCCTGATTATACTTTAGGGTCTAAAAAATAGTGATTTATGTTTCTTTCTAATTAGATGTGGTGATTAAATCACCCTAGGTGCTGCAGTTTTCTTTAAGAGATAATCTGCTTTTTTAGCTAATTAATAGGGTTTATAAATCTCATTCTATCTTTAAAAAAAAAAAGCTTTTTAATTAACTCTTTTAGCAAAAGCAAAAATCTTTTGATAAAAATCAGCTTCTTCCCAGTCTGCTATAACTCAGGGGAGAAAGCATCCACAATTTTTGAACACAGCACAGTTGGAAATTACTTCTAAAATTTAATGAAAATATTCTGCTGGTTCCATAAAACTTTTTAAATGGTCCAGTACGTGATTCTAGTAAGTAACCCAGTGATACAGTCCCTGACTGAGAGGTAGAAAAAACAGAATGTGTCCCGTAAAAAAGAATATCCCTGAAGCTAAAACAGAGTAACTGGTGGGCGGGGGGGGGGGAGATATGACACGATTATACAGAAGACACTCTGTCCTTTGAAAGCCTTTCTCCTAATTTAACACCTCTGCCGCTTCCGCACTCTTGTCCCACCTGAACTTACTGCTCTTCCCACTGAGGAGGTGGCTTACTTAACCAGGCCAAAGTGCCTGCCTAATACTCTTGCTGCACACTCTCTTCCGAGGGAAGCCCCTGCCCACAGGCCACTAGAAAGGGCATTCATGTCAGAAACCTCCCTGACAGAAAGCCTTTGTGACTGACAGGAGGCGAAGAAACCGGAGCAATGGTTTCCCCAAGAGCAAAACCAAAACATACCTAACCCACCTATATCCCATCGTTCAGGGGCCATTCACTTTACTCCATTCACCCCCACACAGGACTGGACTAAGTTAAAATCATTATCTTCTCATTTTTACTAGTAAGCACAGTGAAAATCCATCATCTTCTTGGTTAAAAATAAATTAATACAACACACAGGACCAACCCTCTCTAGCTTTGGTTTTTGCGTGTTTTTACTGGTCTGCGAAGACTGTCTTCGCTGCCTGGGGCTGCATGCATGCTCCGGTCTCTCATCCCCTGCGCGACGCCAACCTCAGTCCCTAATGATAGCGTTAAAGCCACATGGCTATAAGGGTTTGTTTGGGAGAAGCTTTCAGAGAGGGAATAGTTTTATGCCTTCTTTCCCTAGAGGAGAAGAAAAGATTAGAGTATGGAATTTACCAATTTATGATAATAATCAGTTAACAGATTCTCACTGGCAATTTATCTAAGAAACACAGCATTCAACAGTAAATGCTTCTGCATTTCACCAGCAGGTATGTTCTCCCTGAAGAAACAACAGGCCTAATCAATCCTTTTCAAATTCAATCAAATAATTCTAGCTTTAAACAAATTGTTAAGTATGCCTTGAGTTGATTTTACTATTAAATTTAAAGCAAATAATCTTCATTTATAAAACAGACAGAAGTGGGATACCACCTCTAACAAATGATCAGGTGATAAGATTTATGGCCAAGCAGATAGCAAACAATTGTAAAAGGTCAGCAAAAAACTAGATTAAAAGTTACAAATTGTTATGAACAAGATAGGTAGTCATTTCTGTCACAGCATGTGTAACACATTTAAATTAAAATGTTTATTGGTTTCTATTAACTTGCTAGGTACTCCTGAAAACGATTATTAAGAAACAATTTAAGACTATATCAGGACATTTCAAAGCACTCAAAATTAGAATTTGAGTACTAAAATATAAAATTTCATGAGAAAAACAGGAATTAAGAAACTAATGTTTTTACTAATGCTATTATCAGCAAATTCATCAGCATAATTATCTAGGGAAATGTCAACAAGTTCCTAACTACAACCCAATTTATATTTTCAATATTGTGTAGTCTTGAAGAGCTTACCAACAGAATCCAATTTTCTTTCTCAATCTATTTTAACCATTCAGCATAGTAAACAAATTCCAATCTCCAAAAATGTTCTCAATGCCTGTTTTTCTTTCCATGGAGGAGTATGTTTTTTTAAAAAACAAAAACAAAAACAAAAATAGGATAGAACCAGGTCAGCCATGAAACGTCAAGGGCCACAGCATCTCCAGAGCTGCCCTCTCTGCCAGTCACTCCCTGCCAGTCACTCTTCCTGCTTCAGCTCTCACTAGCTTGAGGGGAAGTAAGCATCTATCAGGACCATTCAGAGATTCTCCAAGGGCCGCACTTCCCACCAGAAACAAAGTAAAAGAATGATTTAAAAAAAAAAAAAAAACCCTAAACAGGGGTCATGCTTCAGCTATGGTGAAGCTGTGGGGACTACCGGTGCCTCATGAATGCTGAACATGGCCTCCCTCGCCCTAGTCACTCCCCACCCCCCCACCTCCATCTGCTCTGAAGGACCCAGAAGCCTTGTGGCTTCATCAGCACTGCCTGCAAGTGAATTTCAATTGCAGTTAACTATCTGTACAAAACATTTATTAAGTCACAGAGAATGTGATAAGATATATAAAAAGTCAACTATGGTGCTTCTTTATATTTTTTTTAATATTTTGCTTATTTGAGAGAGAGAGCACACAAGGGGCAGGGAGGGGCAGAGGGAGAAGCAGACTCTCTGCTGAGCACGGAGCAGGCAGGGGTCCGGCTCGATCCCAGGTCGCTGAGATCTCACAACCTGAGCTGAAGTCAGACATTTAACTGACTGAGCCACCTGCTTCTTTAAAAGTGGGGTGTGGCAGAGGAAAGGTTAAGTGAAATGAAGAAGGAAAATGAGTTTTGGACAGCAAGTACCAAAAAACACACTTAAAATAATAGCAAAAGTCAGGATTTAAAAAAACAACTTGAGGTATCACTTACTCTTGCTTCATTCTGCTGAAGTTTTTCCTCCATACTTAAGGCTGTGGGAGAGTCTAAGAGGGCAATCTACAATTTAAGCCATAAATGAGAACAGCAATTAGTAAACAACAATTATCTGCAGGAAAGATTTTTCCATGATTGATAATTATCAAAAAGTACTATATAAACTATTAAGCAGTGGTAAAATGTCTTGTCCCACACCCCCTAAAAAGTGTCAGTTATCACTATGTCTTCAATTGATGGGGTACATATCTCATAATATTCAAAACCATGGCATCCTAGCAAACCTATATTTGCAATACAAATCAGTAAAGCAAAGGAAAAAGACAAACATGTAACATACTGACATTTTGCCAAAATCAAACACAACCTAAATCCCTAGATCTGAAAGCATTCATCTGTTATAAACATGCACAATGTAAAAATTCAAAAAGAAGCATAAATCTTGCTCAACCCCCGGCTTCTGAGATTTACCCACCTTGATACATGCAAATGAAACTCATTTATTTTCACTGCTGGGTTACACTCCATATACGGTATGGCTACACCACAATCTATGTACCCATTTTTTTTTTAATCTATGTTGCAAAGGTATAAAGATTGACATAAGAATGATAAACACCAAAATCAGGCTAGAAGTGGGACAAGTCAGTCAGAGCAGGAGAAGCAAAGGGAGCCAGGTGGGACACACAGGGGCTCTGACTGTGTTTGGGAACTCATAATCTGAGAGGCAGGGACCTAGTACTCCCTAGGATGTCATCAGAAATAAAAGAAAGGGGTCACAGAAAAGGTAGAGATGAGAGCACACAGTCAACAATGTAACAGCATTGTATGGTGACAGATGGTAGCTACACTTGTGGTGAGCATAGCATGTAGAGAAGCTGAATCACTCTGTTGTACAGCTGAAACTAATGTAACACTATGTCAACTAGACTCAAAAAAAAAAAAAGGGTCTTCCTCCCTCCCCATCCTACAGGCAACCAGTCTTAGCCAATATGCTAGCTAAACCTGCAATTTTTCAGTCGTATGCAAGCATATTTTCGTTGTTTTTTAAACAAACAGCATGAATACTATTCTGAATAGTGCCATTTTCACTCAACAATATATCTTGGAGAAAATTCAGTGCAAATAAATCCACTTCATTAATTCCAACACACTGTGCAATATTCCACAATATGGATATTCCATAATTTATGTTAGTACTTCCCTCTTAATGAAAATGCAGGATTTTTTCTAATCTTCTGTTTTACCAGCAATGCTATAAATGACTATCCTATACCAGTTGCCTACCTTATACATAGCTGTATCGATAAATTCCTCGAAGGGAATTTGTGAGTCATTTATATGTATGATTTTCTTTTTAATTGCCAAGTTGTCCTCTTAAGAGACTATAGAATTTTTTCATTATTATTTACTTCTCAATTTCTATTCAAATGAATGCAACAGCCGCAAGGTGATCTTTTGGGGCTTCATTCAACATTCAGGCTAACAAGACTACCAGGGGCCACACTTGGCCTCTGTGTCCTCAGCAGACAGCAGAGCTAACGACAGGATGGCAAGGTCCTCATGAAGTCTCTGCAACTGTCCTCACAGCTGTCAGGAGCTATTGTCTTTGGCCCTCTCGAAGGGCTGAGACTCAAACCTGCAGACTGGGGGGCTCACCTTGGCTTAGACACCCCACACCCCAAAGAGGCAACATCTCTTGCAGAGGTCTCCACCCTGAGGTCCACAAGAGACAAACCCAGTTACCAGTCACTACACTCAGGGAAACCCAAAATTATGGCTTCCCGCACACACTTACAGTTTATGTACAGTCTGTCCTAATCCTGATGCAAATCTTCTAGAAGGGTCATTTTTATCATCAGAGATGTTGCCCCGTTCTAAAGCTGGCATCCCACGTTTTCCAGATTAGAGAGAATAAAGCCAGCAAGTTAACCATTAGTAAAGCAACTTATTCCTTAGTGAAGGCAGAGGAGTTCGGCTAACCATGATGACAGCACATCGAGGCAGCACCTAGCACGCTGTCTTGCACCCAGATGGTACTCAACAAAGAGGTGCCAGTGAAGAAAGGCAAATGGTGGGCATGATTATGACAGCACTGTTTATATATGCTTGACAATTTTCAAAACAATCAGCAACCCCTTTATAACATGGCTAATTTTACAGACTCCACTCTTGGCCTATCTTTCCTCTCTACTCAAAGCTGAAACATTCCTACCGCACCGACTACTCAGCAGATAATCAGACTGAACACAAGCACACAGGCTATCATGACTGTCACACCTTTTGGAAACCTGACCTCAGTCCTTTTAAAAGAAACTTTGGGTAAAACTAAACCATTTTCAATTAAACTACTCTTTGCAGGGTGCCCATTTAGAAGAAAAATGTTCGGGATTAAATAATACTCAGAATAAGTTCATGCGTTAAATCAATTACACTACATCAAAAATGCAGCAGTATCAACGCTACTAACCACGTGGACCAGCACCTGCTGCCTCCTGCCCTTGCCAACGTACTCTGCAGTCAAGCACTGCGGAGCTGTGCCCATCTGACAGGTTTTTTAAGAATTCTGAGGTATAATTTACATGCAGCAAAATATACAGCTTAATGACTATTTGTCAGTGTGCCCATTTTTGTATATATATTCATTTCACTATTCTTAGTATTTGCATTTACTGTATTTTAAGGGACGTTGAGCATATTTTCATAGATTAGGAACCATCTGAAACTTTTTTCTGTGAACTGTGCTCATATCCTCTGTTCACTTTTCTATCAGCTTGTGATCCTTTATCTTTTTTCAATATTTAATTTATTTGAGAGAGAGAGAGAGAGAGAATGAGCAAGCACATATGGCAGGGGGGTTGGGGGAGCAGAGGGAGAAGCAGGCTCCCCGCTGAGCAGGGATGCCGGGATCATTACCTGAGCCAAAGGCGGACACAACAGACTGAGCCACCCATGTGCCCCATCTTATCTTTTTTAATAGAAGCTGTTTTCATAATAAAGAAAGTGTACAAGTTGGCAATCTTACTTCCTGGTTTGCACTGATTAGAGCAAATTTTCATGGTGTCATATAAATATGCTGTGTTGTTCCTTAGCTTGGTCTATACGAGCTCTCATGAAATGAGAAAGAGGAGTTATGGTTCCCTGTGGCAAATGTTTTTAGCTTTGTCTACTACTATTTCCTATAGTGTTGTTGTGGGGTTTTTTCCTTTATAAAAGCTGACATCATGTTTGATTTTAATTATGAATTGCATTCTTTGCTATAATAAAGTGCCTTTTTTATGTATACATTACATAAAATATAACAACATAATGCAGTTTTTGTACCTCCTTCTTTCCCCTTTGAATTACCTAGTGGGCCTGTGCTCGGTCTTACAAACATCATGTAACAGTTCTAACTATGTGGCCCTCTCAGAGATGTGTCCATCTTAAAAGTTTGCACATGGTGATATTTTTATTATCCAGCTATCATTTAAAGTTTCTCTGTGACTCCAGCTATACAAATGAGAAATCCATTCTACTTCCATCTTCTCTTCTTGTCTTTCTTTGCCTCCTGACTTTTCTGGCTTATTTCATTCCTGTATTGTCTAATTTTCTCATCTCCAGATACATTCAAGAGAAAAGGAGTTCACAGACATTCTCTCTTGCCAGATTCAAAGCAGAAGTCTGAAAATATGCTTTAAATGTAACAAAAGAGAATACTTGAAAAGACAAGCGATCAAAACGCTTGACTTCATTAACCATCTGAGAAGTGCACACTAAAACCCTTCTGCAGCCCAACTCTGCATCCATCGGATGGTTACAAGGAGAAATGGACAATCCCACTGGTGTGGCTGGGGACCTGCAGCAACCAGAGCGGCACCTTCATACATTGACGGTGGACTCTAACTTGGTAGAGGATCTTTAGAAAACTGTCTGGCAGTATTTGCTAAAACTGAACAAATACTACACCTCTGACCCACCAACTCCACTCTTAGGTATAAACCTAGTCAAAATGCATCTGTACCGTCACTAAAAGACACGGAGAAGAGACTCAATAGCAGCACTAACAGCCCCAGAAAGGAAACTCCCCCAATGCCCATCAGAATTAGAAGGGAGAAATGAGCTGGGACACAGATGTCTGATGGAATTCAGCATACAAGGGACAATGAACAATCCACAATTACGGGCAACAACATGATCAATCTCACAAACACAACACAGAATGGAAGAGAGATCAAAGGAGTATATACTGCACGATTCCATTTATATAAAAAAAAAACAGGCGACTGTAAAACCTAATCCACACCCTCAGAAGTCAGGGTAATGGTTACTCTTGAAGGAAATGGCAGGTAGCACCCGGAAGAGGGACATCAAGGGGGTCTTCCAGAGTCCTGATAAGTTCTGTTCCTTCATATGGGTGCAGGTCAGACGGCAGATCCAGCTTGCGAAAATTCACTGATCTGGATACTTATAATATGTAATTTCCCCGTACATACACAATTCTTCATTAAAGAGCGCCTATATATGTATGCATATACAAATCACTACTTAAATCTATATATCTCTATCTGTGTAGTAGGAGAAGCAAATACATGTTCGATTCTTGTGCTTTATTTACGTTATACTTTTGAAACTCTGATGCACATGACCCTGGGCACTGGCAAATACATAAACTTATTAAAAGGAGGAGCTGATTTTTATTTAGCTGTCCGTAAGCAAATAATGGAACTTTGATGTGAATATTCAGTGAACCATGGAAGCATTTGGAATATCACCAGAATAGAGCAATGTCATCAGAAAAAATTATAGAGATTTTTTTAATGGGCACTTAAGAACACCTGCTTATTTTATTGAGCATCACAAATTTAATTAATTTAGGATAAGCCTGTATTGTCTCACAACAATTTCTAGTTTCATAGTGTAATAAATTATTTTAAATTGGGATTCCTCTTTTTACTATAATGTATTAAGTTTAACAAAGAATTTTATCTTCAATGCATTCTAAAATAGACTTAACTGTCTCTTCCATCTTCACCCTCAAAACTACAGCAACAAAAATACCCCTTTAATTATACCGCAGCCATTGGTCATGAAAAAAGATAAAAGGCCACTGGCACATACAATACCTCTGAAGACATTCCTCAGATAGAATATGTAAAGTTTTAATAACTTAAAGTTTTTTTCCTAAATGATAAGGCTCCCTTCAAGGATTTCCTCAGTTTAATTTAAAAAGGTTGTTCTTCCTTTTTTTTTTTCCCTTCATTCCCGTAACTCAGTAAACTATTGAGTACCAGTTGCATCAAGAATTTTCCAAATACTTTCCCTCACAGATAATAGTTTGGGTGATCCTATCACATCACCCCTAAATGTTCACCTCACATAGGTAATGTTTTAATAACACTGAAAACAAGATCCCAACAACACGGTGTGCAAATCAAAGCAACTATAATGTCACAAGTTAGAGGATCCTGACAACATCACATACATCTGGGTCATTCACTCTGGCAACTGCCTTTCACACCTGGAAAGGTCCACGTCAAAACATAAAATATACGTGGAGATATTTCTAAGTGCAATGAACAATTCCTATTCAACTGTCATCTGCCATCTTACAGGAAAGAACCACCAGGTGTATTTCAGGACACAGGAAACTCAGTGAGGTTTTCATCCTGGTGATGGTTTCAGGGGCCAAACCACTTGTACTATGTCAAGGGCTTCAAGGGCCATATATTCCTAAATGAAAAGCTGTTCTAGAGAGAACACTCTATATTTAAAGAAAAGCATTTTTTTAATGATACACTTAAGGCATCCATATGTGGGTTAAGAAAATAAGAAGAAACGAATCTCTGTTTATTTCTAACTTGACTCTAAGTTGAATATTTTAAAAAGCTATCCCTGGTCTTCTTTCAAGGGTGGCCTTTCTTCACAACAGCATCTAAAACCTATCAGAACCTAATTCATGCTACTCATCTCAAAATGTAACTCTGTGTGTATACTACGTAGGTTTGCAAGTTCATTGTGAAAAAAATCAAAGGACAAAGCCCCTTCATTAGAACCCCAAAAGATCCTGAAGTAAGGCCATTTTGACAATCAAGCGAGGCCTCAGAGACAACATCTCAGCCTGTCGCAGGCTTGTCACACATGTCACCGTAACACCATAACCACCCCTGTAATGGGCAATACAAAATAGATTCAGAAAGGTCCTCAAACAAGTCTTTCATTCTGTTAAAATACATTTTCAAGTCATAAAATGCATGGGTAGAATTTTAAATATTACTCCAAGCACCTCAATTTCCTTCCACTAATGGAGATTATGCTGCTAATCCTATTGCATGCTAAATTTCCATCCATAATTGATAACTATTAGATAGTTAATCATTTCAGGTTTAGTGGATAAAAATCTTCCACACAGAGCCCATAATGAATGCAAAGGCCAATGGGAGGGCAATGTAAAGGAGAGACTGGCTAACTCATTCAAAGCTTTACTTAGCACTTATTTACTCAAATCAATACAACGAGTGAGATAATTGTCTCATTAAGATCTAGAAATAGATGTCATTACTCAAAGAAAATTATCCATAAATCTCAGAAAAACCCAACCTGATTCCCTTGAGCAAGTAGTGTTTTCAGTCTGGCTATTTCGGCACGCAGCTCACGGATGAGTTTGACGTTGGCGTCCTCATTAATAGTAGGCTTGTTGATGATGTTTTTGGCTCTATTTGCATAGCGAAGAGTACTTAGGGTTTCTCCGTAATTGACATCAGCAGGTGAAATGGCTGTGAAAAATGAATTCAAAAAATAATTTATCCAGCACTCCGTGTTTCATTTAACACAAAGTTGGTTCGTAATTTAAAAGTCAGATTAACCCCAGGTCATTGGATAGACTAAATATTCATTGCCACAGTAATGAATATTAAAAATTATCTAAGATTTATAGGAAAGGTGCTCACTATACCAAATTAAATGTCATTTTGCTCCCCTTAAGTCTAGAATCAGCCAGCTATCCAACCAACTCTAAAATGAGATATACTCCTCTGTGCTTCAGGAGTTTCTCTGTTGAAGACACAGGAAGATGATTTCAAGACTACCTGTACATCTCAGTATTACATAGAAATTAAAATACTTTTAAAGGTTTTGGTGAAGGCTACCATCTGTAAAAGTCTAGAGCATGATCATTTTCCAAACAGACAGCAGGTCAGTGTATTCTTCTCTTAAAGTCTGGTGAATTGCCCTCTCCCTCACCACAGCCTGTAGGGCTCAGGAAACTAGATAGTTGTACCCAGGATACACACCCAAGATAGAGCCCTTTGCTCCAGCATTTATACAAGGCCTGGGGAGTGGCAGAGATGCAAACATAGGAAGGGAAGAGGAGTAGGGGCAAGCAAAAGTGGAGTTAAAAGTTTCTGAGCTCCCCCTGGCAACTCTCTCCTCTTTGCCCATTTTTCCTTTCTGCTACATTTCTTCCAGTTAGTGATAATGTAGCAGCAACATCTAGAACTGCTACCATTATTTATGTACCTTGTTGTTTTTCCTCTCAATTCCTCATTTAAATTCTACATGTACTGCTTCAGAATAGAAAAACAAAAGTTGGGTTATTTTCACTTTATGTTCCTGTACTGATTTTCTCTGTGAGCTCATGAAGTGAAAAGCTTCAATCCCATACTTTGAGCAAAGACAGGGTGAGAGCCATTCTGCACATAGTATCCCAGTTTACACAACACACGGCAAGTTTATCCAACTAGTAAATGGGAAGGAGAGTTACTAATAGGATATTGTAGATGGGATTACAGTGACTTTCTTCAAGATAGAAAAATTATTGTTTTTAAAATTTTTAAAAAGGTACTATTTCCCAAAGAGACACTTGAAACTTAAACATCTACAGTTAGTTCATATAAAACACTATATGCTGAGGAAAAGAACCTGGAATCCTTACTGGCGATCATGATGGTTTTAGAGTTCCCACCAAGACTATCTTTCAACAACCAAGTCAAAACAGAATCCCTGTAAGGCACAAAAACTTGCTTCTTCTTCACAAGAGGGTTTGCCGCGTCCTGAGATAAGTCGGCTGCACAGAAGAAAAAGAGAAAAAGGAAAAAAAAAAAAAAAACTAGTGATGTTTTTCGCTCTAATTTGGCTTCAGAAAACCTTAAGGCTTTAAACTCGCTCTGTAACACAAACATTAAACATGATTGCTTCATGCTAATACAGTATGGCGAAGAGTAAGAGGCAGCAGGGGACGAGCAAAAACCCACCTAAGGCAGAAATGACATTTCCCAGAGTGACGAGGGATTTGTTAATATTCCCCCCTTCCTTCAGTCTGACCCCAGTGGCACCAGTGGCGTCTGCGCGCTCACTTCCAGCAAGATCGACTAGGTGGATCTTACTCACGGTTTCACACGGCATTTCAGAATCAAATTTTGCCTGCAGCAAAACATAAAAGCAAAATTGAAGGGGTGTAAAGAGCACTGATGTTGTTTGTGATACAAAAACCCTAATTATTCTCCACTCCTCACTGTGATCTCTCAGGGTAGGGTTGTTTTTCGTTTTTTGCATTTTGGGGTTTTTTTAATCTTGTTATTTCATAGGCCTTCTCACTGATTACAGAAACTTCCAGATGAAACTGAATACAACAGAAGTCTACCATATGTCGTTCTTAAACTCTCTGAAGAACTGTTCCATTACTGCAATCACTCGGTCGTTCCCAACAAAGGCTATTGAGTCTGACTGTGGCAGAACAGGACGCAAGTCACTGAGGGCACTCGCAAAGAAAAAAGAAATAAACAACTAGCTTTGTTCTCATCTAGAATCTTCAGCATTCCAAGCACAAGGGCTCTCCAAAATGGGATAAATCTAGAGAGTTATGTAAAAGATAATTTGGTGATTATTCAATGTTAAAACTTGTTTCACAAATTATAAAAAACTGAAAACCTTAAATAATGTATTCTTTGATTCTGAATTCTACCAAAATTTTACGCTCCCTAAGACTTTTAACCTACATTTAACAGTCTAAACCAAAATGCCAAAAAGAAATTAATATATTTTGATAGAAATGTAAGCCTCTTACAAACTAGGGATGGCACAACCTAATCTACATTAACCAGAAAGGAGAAAATCCAATAAACTACAGCAAATCAAAAAGCAAAGACCTGGGCACCTGCATGTCTCAGTGGGTTAAGCATTGCCTTTGGCTCAGGTCATGATCCCAGGGTTTTGGGATCAGGCCCCACTCAGGGCTCCCTGCTCAGCGGGGAACCTGCTGCTCCCATTCCTCCCTCCCTGCCCCCGCCCCTGTCAAATACATAAATCAATCTTTAAAAAACAAAAACAGAATCTTTTTAAAATCTTTAAAAAACAAAACAAAGATCTAACTAAAGGTAAAGATGTGAAGGGATTTGTTCTGATTGACCTTTGAGAATTTTTTTGTTTATTTTCTTTGCTCTGTGACCCCTCCTTAATTAAACACTATCTTTTTGTATCTGATATGTTCAATGGTTAACATAGGTCAGGACATCCCCAAACTCCTAACACATGTGGAAGCCCCGAGGACCCTCTGTACACGTTTGCATTCATCTGTTTTACTGGCTTAGGTCTTAAAATAGTTACCCTCAATAATTTCCACACATATTCAAAATGCTCTCCACCTCTTAATCAGAATGAGTTCTTATATCAACACTTAAAAAATGTCAGTTGCCCTTTGATATCGTTCTCATAATCCTACTCAACACTGTGGGGTGAGTGCCATGGAGTGATAATGTACCACAACGAGTTACTCACCTTGACCCCCAGCTGGCCTGACCTGGCAATCTATTATCTCCCACAGAGCTCGGAACAATGAAAACTTTGCTTAATTATGCACAAAGCAAGTTTTTTTAATGTCTAGAGCAGGGTAGAAGCCTGCTAAGTATTTCTTAAGGGTACACATCTGGACATTTCAAACGACTGTGACTGTAACCACAGAGAGACTCTGCACACAGCACATGTTCGACTCTAATTAACAAGGAGATGACAGGCAGTCACCTTTGCCTGCTGCTGCTCCTGGTTCAACAATGATCGGTCCTCAGCTGGTGCTAATCACCTGGTAAAGACCTCGGGGATGGAGCCAGCCGGCCCCGCAGCTGCCCTCACCTGAGTGAACTTGATGGTGAAGATGGCATGAGATCTGCTACTGACGTCGTTCATCCCAGTCGCTGCTGTGGTTCGATTGATATTTCCTGCATCCATTAGTTCTTCGACATCACCGTAATTCTGTACTAAGTGTTTAGATAAATCTGGAGAAAAAGGAAATAAAAAAGTGTGGAGGGGGGGCTGAGGAAATCTGCCTAATCTCTAGTAAACAGAGTAAGAAATTTACCTCTCTGACAGAACACATGACTGAACAGATCCGTTGACCTGTTTAGAGATCCCACTTGTTCTACGCTGTGGTAGTTTATAACACGGACTGAAGGGCTGGGACCAGCTAGGATCAAAGCCCAATCTGCCACCCACTAGTGGACTTACATGGTTACGTGTGAGTCAATTAACCTCACTGAGCTCAGTTGCCTCTAATAACGCGTACCTGTATGGTAAGTATTGGCTATTATCATTAACCTCATGAGCACCAGTCAGAGCAAGGTAAATACAAACACTACCTTCATGCCAAACCAGAGAACATCTTCTTAATTCTTTAAAAACATTTTTTATTCATTTCTGGGGAACATTCATATGGTTCTAAAATCGAAGCCTACAAAAGGTATACTGTGTAAAGGGTCTCGCTGACCCCTATCCTAAGTTCGCTCCGCACTTCCCTTCTGTCAGGTAACCCAGTGTTATTAGTTTATCCATACCCTTCTAGAAATAACCCATACATACACATATAACCATCTTCTTGCCCCTTTCAAACATGGCAGCATACCATAAACACTGTTTTGCATCCTGCTTGTTTCTATGTCATAAAAACTGAAGAATATTCTCTATCAGTTAAGGTGATTCCTCACTCATTTATATGGCTGAAGAGCAAACAACTGTATGCAGGTACCATACCCAATTTAACCAGTCTCCTGTTGAGACCATAGATGGTTGTTTACATTTTGTTTCCAATTACAAGTAACACTACTACAAATAATCTTGTACAAAAGTCTTTTCAAATATGTGTGAATATTTCTGCAGAGTAAATTCTTAAGGGCCAAAGTGCTAGGTCCAAGCACGTTTGAAATTTTGATGGATATTGCAAAATTGTCATCCACAGAAGGCAATTTACACCCAGCAGTAGCAACATATGAGACTGCCCGTCTCCCAACACTGTCTTATCAGGCGTACTTACCAGGGATAGGTAATAAATGTTATCTTGAAGACTGTTTTGTTTTGTTCTGTTTTTCTCTGAGTATGAGTGAAGATGAGCATTCTTCCCTCCATTTAAAAACCACCTGCATTTCCATTTCTGTGAACAGTCTATCCACATCCTGTGTTCATTTTTCTACTTGGCTGTTGACTCTGCTGTTAGTTAGTTATAGGATCTCTTTATAGATTAGGGAAATTAGTCCTCTGTCTGAAACTTTGATTGAAAAGATTTTCCCCAATTTGTAAGTTGTCCTTTCACTTTGCTGATGGTGTTTCTGCCGAGTCTTATTATTTTACCATTCCAAATTTAATACTCTTATTTCATGGTTTTCTGAGTTGTTTTGTTTTGGTTTTGGTTTCTGAGTTTTAAGTGAAATTTTTTAAAGGACTTCCCTTCTCCAGATTTCTGGAAAAATAGTTAACCCATAGTTCCTTATACTCATTTTACTATGTCACTTTTGACATTAAAATTTTTGTTCCATTTGCCATTTCTCCTGGTATAGAAATGGAGTATGGTACCAATTTACTCTTTTTTTTTCCCCCTCCCAGGCAGCTTAACAACCAATATTCCTCCAATGTGTGAATATCAGATTTATTAGAAACTACATCCCCCTAAGTCTCTACATCAGATTCTGGATGTTTTCCCCTGTTTGATTATTCTGTATTCTGTCTTTTCATAAACCAGCTTTATAATATGTTTTAGCATCTGATAAGACAATTAAAGGGAAGCATGAAGGCACAGTTTGCCTAAAAGCTATTAACAATAATAGCTATTCCACGCTCCACAAAACAAATGCCTAGTTACACAACGTACTTTGGGCATAAAATACAAAATTTCAATTGGAAATTTAATAAAATGCCGATGGAGTCCTGTCAGTACACTTGGTATCACTAGGTGAAAAAGACAACCAAACGAGGAACACCTTTTTAAGCCCAGGACCAGTTCTTAGCCCTGTCTCCAACGAGACACAGATGAAGGACAAGAACCAGAGGAAACCACCTTTCTGGGTGTGATTCCTATGGTCAGCCACAACTCAGCCACCTCTGCAAGTTAGCTGAGTAGCTGCATTTATCAAGACAGCCTTAAACCTAGCCTATATGTGTGAATACTTAGCAAGGACCAGCCCTTGGCCCAGCATTTCTTATAACACAGCCAGTGTTATCACAACACAGATGCTGAGGACCACAGCACAGGAAACTCTATTAGTGCTCTTCCATTAAGGTAAGAAGTCTTAGAATCTTGTTATGTTCCTAAGTTACCTTTAAGGTCAGTAAAAACATAGCACTGAGACACAAGGCCACGTGAAGAGACAGCTTGTAGGGCTGCTTATGCTGCCTGAGAACACTGGAAAACAAATTTCCAGAGAGTTCTTCTCCTGAGAGCCAGAGGAAATCTACTGGCGAGTCCACGAAACCAGTGACTGGCCAATGAAGTATAAATTCACACTAATGACACTAATGACAGCTGTAGTGACAGCATGTCAGTTTTACTAGAATAAAATGCCAAAGATAAAGAAACTTTTCACATCTCACCATTATCTTGTGTTTTCCCCTGAAACTACTGTTTTTACACAAATTCTCAAGAAGAACAAAGCTGTGAAATAGTCACTCTTACCCTCAACATATGGTCCTTCTTTTGGATGCTCTCGGACTCTTAGATTGAAGGTTTTGGATGACTTCCGCCTAAGTAGATCTCTCACACGTTCATTATAAATTTCCAAGTAACTAAAAATTTTAAATAGGACTGAACTCAGTAAAATGATTTCAGACATTAATTTAACAACAAAACAATAACAGCAGCAACATATATTCATGGGTGTGGCTATTTATCAGGTACTAGGCTTAGTACAGTAAGTGGATTTTTTCATTTAATCCATATGACACAGCCCAGAGGCAAGTACTACTATTATCCCATTTTACAGAAGAGGTAATAGAGGTTCAGAGTTTTTTTTAAACAACTTGTCCAAGGCCACACAGCCACTGAGAGGTCAGTCAGCCATAAGGACCCCCAATTGCTATGTCTGTCCTCAAAACCAAAGAGAAGACTGACTCCCCACCAAGTTTTAATTCCAAGGAGGAAAAAAAACAAAACACCTCAACCATCCAGATTTATTTAAAGATTAGCTGTACAGTGATCCTACAAACACAAAGAATAAAACAAACTTTATTCAGATAAAAGAAGAAGGCAAGTGAACGGGGTACACACTTAAAAGTCAAAAATTCATTCTATTTGCGATAAACATCCTATGTCAGAGTTTCTGACCAAGCAGGATTACTTCTGCTAGCCTCCCCAAATCCTAATCCAAACTGCACCCAAGAAAGTCACTGAAAACAGACATATTTTAAGCTTTGCTTCTAGCTGTGGTAGTATAGGAGGGAAAATGCTTCCTGCCTTCAGGAATCCAAAGGCTTTATCCTTTATCTACTCCTCGTGCCTGGGGAGAAACTCCAACCAAGCTCACACACACAGTTTCTCAGCCCACGGGCCCTACCTGACTTCCGTTCGAAAAGACGCTTCATCCCATCTGGTGGTTTCATTTATCTGACTGAAGAGCCCTTCACAGATCCGAGGTATTAAGCCAGAATCACCCTGCAGTGGGAAGGAAGAATGCCACAGCTGTCACTTGAAATAAAAGCAACTGATGGCTGAATCTGCAATTTGCCAGAGTTGATTTAGACTCAAGGGACCTGCACGTCAACCCCAAGCCTACCACCGCAGGGCCCCAAATACACCATTTACCCCCTCAGGACTGCTTCCTAGCCTCTGAAATGAGAGGACAGAGCTTTCTAACTTGTATATGCTAGGTCTAGAGTAATATACAATTATCAGCTCTCAATCAGTTAAATCCTGACTTGAAAACATAGATCTATTCCTTAAACTTTCCAACAAGGTGGTCTACAGCTATAGAATAAATGTGGAAAATCTGATCGGGTCAAATGACCAAAGGTGAAATATACATTGAGCAGAAAAGAAAAACACCAATGAGACCTTGGTAAGCACTCAAAGTTGCTGGTAATCTTCTTAACCCTTAGGTGACAGGACCAAATTAAAACATGTATCCTATCCCTCTCCTGATGCACTGATCCCAGCTCCGGCCTTCCAAGACAGATTGTCATGTAAGTTGACTTTTGTGACGTGGGCATCTTCAGGAGTATTCGTGGGTCAGCTGGCACTGACAAGCTGATGAACCCAGAACAATGTTAAAGATGAGGCCAAGTGTTCTTGCTAGGAAACCAAAACTTCAGAGCTTCATGTTTCCTTCCAAAGATCCTCCCTACCTTCACCCAACATGCCACCCTCCCCCAAACAAAAAACACCATCACAGCATTAAGAGAACTTTTTTCCCTTACACCATTAAGTTGGTACCAATTCTTACCATGGAAAATAGGGTGTTTTGCCATTTTTTTTATGTTGTTGTGCCTTTAAAAAAAACAAAATAAAAAAGGAAGACCCAAACAGTGCTCAACTAACTATAAGGTCAGAGAAAAACAGATGTGATTTGGGAGTGCTTTAAGAATGTTTAACTTAATGTAAAAGAGCTACTAGCAGATCAACATGCAAATTTCATTTTTAGAGATGGCTTTTTTTTTTTTTTTTTTTTTTGCAAAGCCACAGTGGGAAACTAGGAAGGGAAAAGTAATGATAAAAAGAAATGTGAAACTCCTGAAACTAACGGCTTGCTCTCCCATGTATTCTTCCATGCTGTTCAGCACTGAGAATTCACAGCACAGCATTTATCTATTTCTCCTGTGAAGGAAAAGCCTGAATTTAAAAGCCAGCTCATAGGCACTCAAATGTTTCCATCTGGAAAGACCCACCCTCCTTTAATGCACTACTACTATTCTGGGGTACCTGGGTGGCTCAGTTGGTTAAGCATCTGCCTTTGGCTCAGGTCATGATCCCGGGGTCCCAGGATCGAGCCCCACACCTGGTTTCCCTGCTCAGCGAGGAGTTCGCTTCTCTTCCTCCCTCTGCCCCTCACCCTGCTCGTTCTCTCTCAAATAGATAAAAATAACATCTTTTTTTAAAAATGCACTACCACAACTTCTGTAAACCACCAAACCTTTGGCATTTAAGACCCACTGTGCCTGCCAGCAGGAAGCCCTTTGATTCCCGGCTGGAACCTCCACAGCTAGAAGAGGTCATAGGTCTGACAAGCAATGAGGAGAGCTTTCACTATGATATAAATAAAACACACCAGCACTATCTAGATCTGGAGAAAACACGGAACGAGATAAAGTACCTGCAATAATGTCTAATTTTTACTCCTCTGTATTTTGGGGCAAACATAACTTTAATGTCTGTTAGTTTATATAGCATAACTACTAAACCCCACATACTCCATAACTATATAGACTCTATGTAAACAGCGTAATTCTCTTTTTATGTATATGCTGAGGTTATGTAGTACCTTTCCACCAGAGATATTTTTTTTTAACATTTCTCTTGAGGAAAATATGTTTTGAATAATTTTAAAAAGAACGGAGTTCAGTAATTTTATTCAAACTGTTGTGTTGGCAGAAAAAAAGAATAAATTACTTATGGGCCCAGCATACTTTTTTGATAAGATTATAAAGCCTTTAAAAACAGAAAACGAACTGAGACTTGCATCCATTATTCATGCTTATAAGCTTAAAACTATTTCTAATTTAAAATCTCTCAAAGGAAATTTAGTCCAACTTATTACTGAGTTTTATCTTATTGCTAAAGAATGATCAGAACATGAAAAGCAAGTTAGTACAGACCAAGTAGATAAAAGAGATAATTCTATCAGTCCAAAGAGAGATAATGAGTAATTTTCTTCCCACAGTGTAAAACAACGTACAGAATTTCCCATCATAGTGTATGACTTTCCCGATCCAGTTTGCCCATATGCAAAGACACAAGCATTATAACCTTCAAATGCAGACTTCACGACATCTGTGCCGAGGGTTTTGAAAATCTGAAAGCAGAAAAAACACAGATACACAAACACACACAAAAGACACAATTACCATGGATTTTTAATAAAAAGCCCCTTCAATGTTGACAATATTCTTGAACGTTACTTTCGTCTTATAAGGATTACGCCACATAAATAAATCATCACAGAACTATTAACAGAATATGTATATACCCCAGTTTTTAATCAAAAGGAAACTTTTTAAGGAAGCAAAAAGCAACCCCATCCTTTTTCCTACTGAACAAAAAATTCCTGAAATAAAAAAAGTGTAAACAAGGCCAAATGACAATCATGTCTAAGAAGCAAAGATGATTTTTAAAGCATGATGATTTACCATTTCAGAATTAAATAAACTTATGGAGTTACTCATTCTATCAGAGCTTCCAGAAACTAAATACTCAAAACCTGAAAATCACAGCTGCCAGAAGTTACTGCTCAAACCATGCCAAATCAAGGCCGTCATTTTAAGGGCCCAGCTATCCATCAAAATCAGTCTCAGAAGGTTGTCTGAGAGCTGAGGGGTGAGTGGGTGTGAATGAGGCTGGGATGGTCGGGCTCCCCTGTGTCAGAGGCCAGATGCTTCTTCCTATTTGAAGGTTTGCCCAGGTTGGAGAGGGCAGGGAGATGAGCTGTGTGGGGCCTTGGGGTTGCATCTACAATGGTCTAAGTCCATGGCTGTCACACCACATAATTGAAGGGGGATACTCTGGGGAATGAGAGAGTGTGAAGGACAAATACTTCACCCAGACAGCTGATGTAAATGAGGCCAGTGGAGATGCATGGCCATCCTAGGTACACAGAGTTGGGAAGGGAACCAACAAGAACTTTTTCCAAACCCCACGAGCCTTCAAGCTGCCTCCTGTCTTCTTGGACCAATAAGCACACTAAGGCCACATAAAACACCTCCCTGCTTCAAAAACAAGGGGCATCAGCAGCTGAAGAAACATCATGAGGCAGCATGATTAGGTTCTTGTCAGAGCCAGGAACAGGTGAGGCACTATGTTGTGGGGTCACCACAGTCCAGCTGGGAGCCTCATCAACCCCTCAGGAGTGTTCAGTCTCTGTGAGTGATGCTAGATTAGATAAACTTGAAACCCAGGATCTCTCCTGCAGGAGCTAAGCCCTCCAGCCACCCCCTAGACAGGGCCAATGAATACCAGTCCTCTGGATCTCAGCTCCATGTAAACCATCCCTGCTAATAATACAGCCTGGCATCCAAGGACAAAATAATAGCAGAGCCAACCAGACTTTGGCTTTCTTCAGGCACCATCTTGCCACCATCTTGCTTGGACTTTGTTTTCTCTGTTTCTTGGTCAAAGATTTACAAACTGTCCTTTCAATGGAGTCACTTCCAAAATGACCGGTCTCATTCATGCTGTTCATTTGTATCCATTTCAGCTTTAAGAGACGCTGTTTTCTAGTCCTACTCTCAAATTCTGCCTGACTTACTCAACTCTCAACAATGACAGCAGATCACACTGTGTTCACATACTAGTCCTCATAAAATGCTACTAGATGGGTAGCATCACTTAGGTCCCACTTCAGGGGGAAAAGTCAGATGAGTGAGCATATACAGTGAGTGGCAGAGTTGGGATTTACACCTGGGCACTTGTGACCCCCAAAACTGTGCTTCTAACTTTATCACTATGTGGCCTCTTCTCACATCCTTGACATCAGCTACAAAGCCCCAGCCCTCCCTGAAAGGACTTCCTCCCATAAACTGTGAAGAAGTAGCCCAGAATCCCAGGGAGACTCACAGGTCCAGACCACCTATCCAAGGTTAGTTTTCAGCACTGTATATGAAATATGAGGAGAAACTCTAAATTTTTCATCAATTCTGATTATACAAACGGTAAAAGTTATCTATCATTTTTACCATGTCACAGGGTGCCACTGGATAGGAAGAACAGCCTTACATAAACTTCCCAAAGAATAAGAGAAGGATCTTCTATAATACCTTTACCTGAGGCTAAAGCCAAGTCATAGAAAATATATTTAAATCAAACCCAAACCTTTTCAAAGTAAAACACTTTCCCGGGGTTAAAATCCCACCCACCATTTTACTATAACCTATTTTTCCATTCGGCTTGAGTTCTCTGAAAGACTTGGGGGCCCAGAGTGTGTGGAAGTAGGGGGTGGGGGGATATGGTAGACATTACTGCAAAACAGGCCTAGAATATGCAGGTCTGGAGATGCTGAGACCCAGGCCAGGCTCAGTCTCAGCTTCAAGTAACCCACCCAAAGTTGGCTCAGGACCCAGAGAAGCAGCAGGACACTGCCCACATCTTCAGGGTTCTTGGCAAGGAAAACAGGCTACCCCACTGCGGCTCCCAGGAAGGACTTGTTTAGCATCCCCAGTCAAAGCAAGGTGGGGAGGGAAGGGCTGCTTTGTGAGACCTACGACCTGCCTTCCCCCACTGGCATCAGAAACCCTGCTGCGATCCTCACCTGGCCAGGTGACCCAAAATTCCCCTTGCTACTTGCCTCAGCACAGATTTTCAAGCTGATTTCCAGGTCCTCCAAGGCATCACAGGGCCTCACTTGAGGGAAACTGCCCACAAGAGGGCACTGTTAAAACAAAAGACTCACCCATGCAGCTTGTCAACAAGGAGATTGAAGGTTTCAAGTTACTCCAGGGTTGAATCAAGGAACAGGCTGTGTGAGATCAAAGCCTCCCTTTGGAGTTTTGAAGAACCATGAGGAAAATTAGACCTTATTTAATGGTCTTTAATTTATGTGAGTATAGACTTAAATCACGCAGTGATTTTTTTTCTAAATCTAAAATTAATTTGTAAGAAATATTGCTGGTCATCTTATTTGGTATTCGTTTAATGGTAAAGGAAACTTGAGTTGAACTATAGTAACAGGCATGATACATTTTCTCAACATGCCTTTATATTCAGATGAGAAGGAGAAGACGACCAACTATCATGCTAAGCTTGCATTTTCCCCTGTCAATAGCTGGGATACGACCTGAGAGCTGAAATCCTGTGCCAGATGAGGCAGCATGAAAACTTTAATCAATAGTCAAAACTGAAGCTCTTTTTAACATTAGGGGTGAGGGAAGATGACCCCTCTTAATAGAGTGTTTAAAAAAAAAAAAAAACACGGTATTTTTCTGTATCTATGCTGATTTTATTAACATGTGATCCTGCTAGAAAGTAGTATTTACTAACACAACTCCTACTTTTTTAGTTTTGTAATTTAATGGAACAATGTCAGGTTATTTATCTATAACCATATAAATAAAGTTGAAAAACCCAAAACACCTGAGAAGAGACGCTACTATGTATCCACCTGAAGCATGGAAATTATTCCTATCAGTTAGAAGGTTTTCACAAACAAAAATTATTTTTAAACCCAGAGCATTTATTTTTAATTTCCAAAAAAGCTAAACTTGTTCCTGCTTCCCTGATCCTGACTCGTGTAGAACCAGGAAATGTCATCTGTTCCTGTAAATTAACCACCATCTGTAAACGAGTTCTGTCAGTCAGCAAATGCTTACTGAGCATCTCCAGTGTGCCAGGCCCTGCTGTCACACACCGCTCTTGTTGCTCCCACTGTGGACTTTCCCTCCACACAGCCCTCCATTCCCAAAAGGCCTCCAACTCAAGTTAAATAACGAGGAAAATCCAGCCGCTCGTTGGGTAAATTAGAAGTGGAAACTTCACAGCTCTTCGTCCGTCCTCTGTGGAAGACAGCCTGAAGACTATAGAATGAACTGGCTTTTCCCTTAACAAAATCCCTCACACCAGCCACCTCATTCCTATTCCACTATTAAAACCAAAATCTGGATTCCAGTACCTGTAACATTCTATTCCTCACCACGCTCTTAGCTACCAATGCTGATTAATCAGCTACTTCAACAGCAAAGTCTTCTGCACCGCTGTTAAAAAAGAAAACCACAAGCCCAAAATGGAGTTACTTATTATTATTGTGTGACTAGGCCACGTCACAAAACCGGGGTTCAAAACCTGACTGACCTAATTGCAATTTCAACCTC
Organism: Neogale vison; assembly: GCF_020171115.1. Taxonomy (NCBI): domain Eukaryota; kingdom Metazoa; phylum Chordata; class Mammalia; order Carnivora; family Mustelidae; genus Neogale; species Neogale vison. The sequence continues at coordinate 41,655,115 of NC_058098.1, forward strand.
CCCCGGATATGTAGTCTTAACTGGTCCATCAGGAATTTTCTGGTCAGCACTGATGCAGTAATCTGTCACATGGGCCCTCTCGATCCCCCAAAGGAAGATGAGGTGATCCACCTACTAACACCCTCTACTCTTCCCCTGGGGGGGAAAGATGATGTTGCCAAAATCAATCCTTTCTTCTCCTTTGCTACTTGTCTGGCCCTATTTCTGCCTATAAAATCCTTCCATTTGGTACAGCTCTTTGAAGCTCCTTCCTCCTTGCTGGATGGGATGCTGTAGGATTCATGAATCGATGAATAAAAGCCAATTAGATCTTTAAATTTACTTGACTGAATTTTGGTTTTTAACACTACTCACTTATCCATTTATTCATCAACAGGGCTGTCCTATCTATCATTTAGAACAAACCAACCCTTTACTCTTATGTCCTAAAGACCTTCCAGTGGCATCTCCACTGACCTACACCTCAGCCCCAGGACCCCAACTCTGCTACTATTAAGTCGATTAGATCTATGAGCTTAAGCGAGTTATTTAAGCTCACTGAGTCTCTTTGACAAAGAAAAACAGAGTGCTAAAGTTAAATCTGGTCTTGTGAGAATCAAGGGAGACAGGGTATGTGAGTGCCAAGCACAGCTGTAAACTCCAAAGCAAACTCAGGCAACATTAATGGCTGGTCCCTCTTTCATACTAGGCAACTCTCTCTCTTTGTGGCTCTCATTCTTATTGCTGTCATCCTTTCTATTTTACCCTGACACTGAATCCACGTGTTCTGGATACAGTCACTCCACCATCTCCTTTGAACAATTCCTCTAAATTGTCTACATCTTAACACCAACATTTACATTGCTTCAGTAAAGCCAATCACTTCCATAAACTATTTCCTAGCCAACTGTACTTCTCAGATGTCGAGGTGTGTGCAAATGACCTGGGAACCTGCTAAAAATTCAGTGTGATTCAGTGGGTCTGAAATTTTTTCAGTCAAGATTTTGCATTTTTAACACCTACCAGGCAATGCGGTGTTTCTCATACATGGACACACCAAGTTGCAAGCAACTAGACAAGAATACCACTTTAAGGTGCCACCCCATGGATTATAACCCAGAGCAGGCAAAACAGGAATTCTTATCCTGGTAATAAGACATCAGGCCTGAAGCAATATATTTAAAGAAGCTGTGAACAAGCCAGGAAGAAGCCCATAATCCTCCTCTCTCACTGGTGCTTCCCCATAACTCTGCTCTGCTCAAACATCCAGCTGGTTCCAGGGACATGCCCTTGCCCTGCTCACATGCAATGGGTTCCCACAAGGAGCTTTGGGTCTGTTCCTCTATGCCCATATCACATCCACATTTTAGAAAATAAAAGCCTATATATAGCACAGGTTTCTTCCACAAACTTCATCTATAGTCTAGATTCTAGAAAATGTCTGGGGGTTGGGGGGAGAGATCCTTCTAGGATCCTTCTTTCTAGAATCCTATAATGATCCTACAGTGGTCCACTCACAGCAAATGGGACTTGGGTTTGAACTCCAACTCCTAAAACTCTGCCTCGTGGCGAGACTCAGAGCTGAGTGGCTTGTCTGCCAGACTTAGCAATATACAAATGGTGCCTCCATATTGCTTTATTTGCCAAGCACCTTCAAAACTGTAGTCATGTCCAAGTTTTGGGGGAAAAAAAAGGTTATGATCATCATGCTCAGAAGTGAAAAACAAAATCAACTTTGTGTGGACTGAATTCTTCTCAGGCTTAATTAAGATAAAAATGGTGCAATGTAACAAACAAAGCCAAGTTAACAGAGGCAAATTTTATATAAATTATATTCCCCAAAAATGAGCAAGATGTTTTAAAGAGTTCTTCTCAAAATGAAATCAAAATAAAGATTATGAAAATATCATACCATCTCCTGTGAGACATAATTTGGACTTTTCGGATCAGCAGAATAAAAAGAGAAGTCATAGGTGAAGGTCTTGGTCCGTTCTCTTCCTGAGTCCCCAGTCCCTCCTTCTGGTATCTACAGGGAAAGGATTATGATAATAATGTAAAAGCACTCACAGCTAAATGATCTATCCAATTCGAGAAAAGAAAAGTTCATTAGAAATATACAATGATCACCATTTTTCATATTTACACTCTAAAAAGCATTTACTTCCTCCTGACCATGCCCTGGGTAGGTAGGTAGGTAGGTCGGTCGGTCGACTGATCGATCCTGAACTCCTTCCAGCAATCCAGGCTCCCTAGGCTATGACAGAAGGCTACTTTTCTGGAGTTTTTATCATGATTCTCTCATACAAACCCAACACTCCAGCCAGACTCGTATTTTTCCCCTAGCTTCAATACTTTTTACTGTTCCCTCCACTTGAAACCACCAGAGTTGGGGTCTGCAGGACTCTAGGGGGTGCTAATCACATGGATTGTGATGTGACTAGAGCCCCTCAAAGTTATACAGTTTGGGGGCATCTGGGTGGTTCAGTGGATTAAGCCTCTGCCTTCAGCTCAGGTCATAATCTCAGGGTCCTGGGATGGAGCCCTGCATCGGGCTCTCTGCTCAGCAGGGAGCCTGCTTCCCCCTCTAACTGCTGCTCTGCCTACTTGTGATCTCTCTCTGTCAAACAAATAAATAAAATCTTTAAAAAAAAAAAAAAAAGTTATGTAGTTTGGCAGCCCCACTAAAAACTCCAGGTCAGATGCCTCTCTTCCATGAAGCTACCCCTTGGGCACTATATCCAGAAGTAACTGCTGCCACTTCTAACAGACTAGATTCTCCTAGGACCTATTCTATAATGAGTTTATTGCACATGTCCGTGTAGCTTGACTACCTTGCTATATACCTAAATTCAACCAAAAACCATGTTTAAAAATCACCACAAGCCACTAAAGTTTCACAAAGTTCCCTGGACACACGCTAAAAAATTTAATGAGCACCATATTTTCCAACATAATTCAGATCCTATAAATAAATAATTCCTATGGTTCTTATTATTAAAATGTTAAAAATTTGGACATCAGTTTCATTGTATCAGATGAGGAAATGTTTGTAAAACTTTGTCAAAAGGCAACAGAATAATCAAGGAAAATAGATTCAATAACACATCAAGAAGAGATGCATCCAGAGCCAAGGGTCTCTTTGTTCTGTTTCGGTAAATATAATCTTTTAATGATTAAGCTTTTACCAAAGCAGTGTGAGCACACAGATACATGAAGCAAAGCAAAGCAAATGTAAGTAACAGGAGGCAACAGCCAAGTGATGACTGGCAGAAATGGGGGAAGATGTGGTAGGTCAAAGGAGGGAAAGCCAAGTAGGGCTAGACAGAGCTAGAAGGTACAAGGATTGTGGTCAGAGAAGACAGACAGACATTTCACTAGAGAATGCCTCAGGCAAAGGGACACTAGGGCTGCAAAGGAAGCCTATCAAATCATCCAGAGCACAGCCCAATTGGAAGATAGGAGCGTTCCCCAGCTTCTACCACTGGAGATCAAGTGGCACTACCATGAGACTGGGTTTCAAAGCATCCAGTCCCTTGAGCCACAAATTAACAGAAATCCAATTAGAGATTGATCTGCACTTGGCCATGGAGCAGCAGGCCTCAGAAACCCAAACCTGTAAGTTAGTGACAAACATAGGAGGACAAAGGGGTTGAGTCCATAAAGCACATGATTTATTATTATTAATTTTACACTCTTATCCGTCCCCCCAAGTAAAAACTATTCCTTAAAAAAATTCACTGACCAAAGGGGGAAAAAATAGGATATTTAACCTGCAAAAGGAAGAACATGCCATCCTAGAAAATTCTGGGTTTTTTCAAGTATCTTTTTCAGAAAAAAAAAAATCTTTTTTAAAAATCTTTCATCCCCTGAGTTTTGAATAATAACACAAGCTCCTCTTGCAAAGTTTACAAAATATGATTATTTTCATTAAGAATGGAAACCAATCTAGGGCCAACACTTAATGATTCACAGAATTCAGCCAATCGCCAAGCTAAGGATCTACCACAGGATACAGGATAACAATGTTGAGTCTGAGTTAAACCCATGAGCTCACATACTAGGACTGAGGTCAAATGAAACCAGTGATAGAAGAGGAGACAGAGCAACACCCTTTGCTTCACGGATGATCCCTAGCCAAGTGCAAGCTGATGTGGCTAGTTGAACTGAGAAGGAGGGGAAAGGAAATGGCAGATGTGTTTCATTTACCAACAGATCATTCTGACAATAAAACAAACTGGAGGCGCTCGGAGCAAGGCCAGGTTGCTACTTGCCTTTAAGTTTGTGATTGTTGTTTTGCTTTTCTCCATTTGAATAATGAATTTGGCTTCCAAGTCCTTTTCCCTGCAACACAAATAATTCAGTACTAGTTAGGAGAGAAAAGATTGTTTGGAAAACATTTGTTTTATTTACTTTTTACATATGGGGGTTTGTTTTTAAATGTCATATGAAGCACAATCTGTGGTCCCACTCCTCCCAAATCCTTACTAATATAAACACAAAGACACACAAAACAGATGCCACCATCAAAAAATTTAAAGACTGACAAATAGTGTGTTCTCAAAACCTGGAAGAATTTCTAACTGTGAGCCAAAAGGAGTGTAAATTAAATGACAGAAACTGTGGAAGGCTGTGTGACTCATGAAAGAAGCCATGCTTTTTTTTTTTTTTCCCCTGTTACCTGGTTACAAAAAGACTGACACCTCCCCTTCACCCAGGGTGAGAACCAAGAAGAAAAACTGGTGTGAATGGTCACAAACAGGTACTGCTTCTAGAAGCATCCAGGGCACTGCCCCTTCCCCTCATCTTCTTTCCACAAGCATTCAGAAACTTTCCAGTTCCTGGAAAACTGCAGAACTGCAAATCCACAGAACTCCTAAGAAGTAGAGTTCACGAGAATAAATGACACGTATCCACACAGTGGAGTGGTTTGTCACTGACACAGGACTGAGGACAGTTTCCGTATACTGCTAGGGGGTGGTAGTCAGGATATGCTATTGTTAAGGGGGGAACACAAAATGGAGAGAAGTCTACAGAGAATGCTACCACTTCTACTTAAAAACAAAAACAACAGCCTACATATTTTTCAAAAGGCCAACTACGGAAAAAGAAGAAAGCGGAGTGGAGGAGACAGAGACAGACACTAGATTTCTACAAAGGATCTTGATCTATAGATCATCTCTAGAATGACCACAATAATTTACACAAAAAATAAAACAAGATTGTTATTTAAAGTGACCTGAAACACATCAGTGTTAAAAAAAAAAGAAAGAAAGAAAAGAAAAGCCTGAAGTGTAGGTCGTATGTCTAGTGTTAAAAAATAAAATAAGAGAAAAACAAAAATTAAAATAAAAGGACCTAAGACACAAAAATAAGCTGAGGCAAGTGAACCTAACTGGGCTCTGGCACCACATGGTGCGAGACAATGTCAGTTTTGACTAGATGCTGAACTCTGACTGTAGAATGCAGTGGGGTAGAGCCCAAGGAGGAAAAAAACTGTAAAGAAGTCTTAAAGCACTTTCACTAATCAGATTTTTGCCAGTAAAGCAAGCACTGTCATTCAGAAATTTCTGTTTGTGTACTATGGGACAACCTCAGTAATTATGGTGGTGGCCTTGAGAACCAAGGGGTTTGGATGAACAGAGATAAAACACAAGATGGATGAAGTCAAGTTAAAAACTCTGTAGTCCTGAATCTGAAAGGAACTAGCATAAACTTTATCTGAAATTGAAAAAGGAAAAGAAAGTACTCCCTAGCTTTGTCCTCTGAAAAGGCCTAGAATCTTATGCCCAAATTATAGTCTCTAAATTCCCATTTAGAGTCAGAGCTACCTGGAGGATGACTCAAAACAAATATTTGAACTATCTCATCACACAAGAAAGCAGGAAGCCTCCATATCAAAAGTTAGTTTGTCCAAATTGTCCTTAGGCAACTTCTCACACTGCTCCTGGTGATCCCTGCCTTCCTAGTATCTGAGACCCTATGTGATCCCTTGCCCCGGGGGAGTGGGCTAGATCTAGCAACTCACTTCTAATGACTACAACACTAAGGCCCCCAAAGTGATAGTCTGATGCTTCCGAGTTGGGATTACAGGAAGATTCAGATTTCTGATTTGCTGGCACTCCTGTGTGTGTATCTCTCAGGGTACTGGCAATGAGGACAGCCAGGTACCACACTGCAAGACTTCAGCAGAGACTCACCCAGAGACAAAGAGCAGAGAGCCAGCAGCCACCTGGGTGAGCCTAGGAGTGCCCCCCCCTAGCCAGGCTGGAAGGCCCAGGACTACACCCTTGATAGACCCTGAGTGGGTGAGAAGACCCAATAAACCCCACCCCAATCCTGACTCACAGAAACAGTGAGGTAATAGATGTTGTTATAAGCCCCTAAATTGGCAGTTTAGGGGTTTTAAGGCCCTTAGTTGTGTTACACAGTTAAGAAATATCAATACAAGAGCTACGTCAAAAGGACTCAGGAGCCAACCTGAACTAAGTTCCCACCAGCCACATCTGAGCAGCAGAAAGAATTTGAAATATGCACCAACCTGAATCATTTGAAATATGCATCAACTTATGAACTCATAATGAAAAAAGTAAAAACTGAATGGTGCCCTTTGGAAAATCAAAAAAAGTCACCCCATTATTTTAAAAACTAGTGAATAGGGGCACCCAGGTGGCTCAGTCGGTTAAGCATAGACTCTTTTTTTTTTTTTAAGATTTTATTTGTTTATTTGATACAGACAGAGATCACAAGTAGGCAGAGAAGCAGGCGGCAGGAGGGGGGGTTGGGGAGCAAGCTCCCCGCTGAGCAGAGAGCCCTATGCAGGGCTCCATCCCACGACCCCGAGATCGTGACCTGAGCCAAAGGCAGAGGCTTTACCCCACTGAGCCACCCAGGTGCCCAAAAGAAATAAAATCTTAAAAACAAAACAAAACAAAACAAAAACCTAGTAAATAAAAGGGAAGACTCAAGCATTTCCTAAACAGTCAAGTGTTTTTAAGTTTAACCAAATAGTTGTTTGGGAAAGCTCCTCTTTTTAGAGTATTCTACCTAATAAATGAAGAAGAAGCAAAAGAATTAGAATGTCAGCACTTTGCAACTCTGATGAATTCATGGCTCCAGGGAATGCCCATCAACGGCTGCTAACTCCACCAGGAGACAACCAGATATGCTGTCCAGTGAAACTGAAACACGAACACCTCTGCTGCAGAAATCTTGTCCCTGGCCCAAGGAAAAGGGCAGACTCTGACCTAGAGCTGACGGACAGTGAATGCCAGGAAATACAGGGAGCAGGGGGAACACATCAGACAATGCCAGAGACACAGTCTGCAAAATCCAGCTTCTGGGAAGGGCAGCAGGTAAGTGACCCAGCCTTCAATAACAAGACTAATAAACTGCAAGGAGTATAAAGAGGGAAGTGGAACTTATAGATTGAAAAAAGGCCACATGAACATGTGTCCCCAAGGCAGTCCAAGTGAGAACTTGGACCTGCCCAAGATCTATCAGCCTATCAGCCAAGGACACCTGGGTGGCTCAGTCGGTTAAGCATCTGCCTTTAGCTCGGGTCATGATCCTGGGTTCCTGGGATCCAGTCCCATATCAAGCTCCTTGCTCGGCAGGGAGCCTGCTTTTCGCTCTGCCTGCTGCTCCCCCTGTTTGTGTTCTCGCTCTCTGACAGATAAATAAATAAAATCCTAAAAAAAAAAAAAATTTTTTTTAAAGAAAAAGACCTATCAGCCAATGGATTTCAGTGCAAACAGAAAAAAAGCCACTTTTAGAAATTACAAGATATCTAGAGAAATCTTAACACTGACTAAATACAAATTGGTATTAAAGATCTATTACTGCCATTTTTGGTATGATAATGGTTTCATGATGATTTTTTTTTAAGTCTTAACTTTTTAGAGACACACATTGAAATATTTATAAATGCAATAATATGAGGTCTGAGATTTCCTTAAAATAATCCCAAGGTGGGGGAACCAGGTGTCCTGGCAACCCCAGGATGAAGAGGCAGAATAAATACCAGCCAGAACAATGAAGCCCAAACAGTATGTTGCAAACACCATTAAAGAACTATAATGGATTACTATAGCCTGATTTAACTTTTCCAAGCCAGTATGAAGAAATATAGGTCATGAACAGACCAGTAACTTAAAAGGCACATAAATGAACTCCCCCCACCAACCATGTGCTCAGTGCCCAGATCTTGGGCAGGTCCATTTTGGACCCAAAAGTGAGAACTGCCTTGGGGACACATGTTCATGCGGCTGTAAAATAAATACTTCACAAAATTACCCCTTTCTTTAGCGTGCAACTACCAAAAGCAGGTCCTGCCCACAGTGAGAGGACTACACAGTTTCATTAACACAACAAGCTGCCACATCTCAATCCCTCCCATTCCCATGTGGGTCATTTCTCTGTCCTTAACCTGTCTAGATCTTTTGCTTTAAAACCCCTGTTAGCAACAAATACCTGCTGGGAGCACACAATCAACCAGGGGTGGAAGATCAGAAGGGACTCCAACAGGTGCTCACACGACTTGTCAATTCTGACTTATAAGACATGAAGGAAATGCGACCTACACTGTGTCCACCGCTCATGCAGGAAGTCAGAGACAAAGTAATTCCAAGACTCACAGCCTTATATCTTATAAAGGTCCCTCTGTATGATCATTTATTCTTCCGTATGGGTAGCCACGGCAGTATCTCCCTTGGAGTTTGAAATGAACATCCACTCTATAAAAATACTAACGAAGACATCAACTGGAAGACCATTATGTCCTATGAGCATCTATGAGCCATTTCTGAAACCTGAGATGCTGGGTAGGTTTCAAAGGGTTCACAACCTTGAAATCATCTGCACTGTGATGTGGCAGCAGGAGGGGGAAGGTGGCAGGTTCACTGTTCTTGGGGTCTATAGCTTTCTTCACTTTCTCAAAGAGCTATGGGCCCCAAAAAGACAGGTGCTCCAGCTCAGACCCCTGTGACTCAAAATGCAGCCCAGGAACCAACAGCATTGGTAGCCCCAAGGCTCATTAGAAAGGAGGGATCTCAAGCCCCAACACAGACCTACTGAGGGGGAACCTGCACTGTAACAAGAGCCCTTCAAGACTCCAATGAACAGGAAAGCTTGGAAAGCACTGTGCTGACACTATCAATCTGACAGAGTGATTACTGGCCTTACATTTACTCTAATGAGTTACCTACTTTGTGCACTGGGAAACTTACTACCCTTGTACTTTGACCTTTAAGGTTTTTTTGTAAAGTCACATGGCAGAATATGGGTACAACCTACATCAGCTGACACTGTCTTTACTCTTGGCTCATAAATTGTACAGTGGCTTCTGAACAAAAACAACAAGTGTCTGATTTACTGGGGCCTACCTAAGAAGTCATCTGAGTGTTATGACATCCAGATGACCTCATTCCCAGCACACAGCAAACCCATCAGCTTCTAGCCCTTTCTATCTCCAGACTGTTTCCCAATGTCAGGGTGAGGTTGCCACCAACAGTTTGAAGTCATTCTTAAAAATAGTCAGGGTTAGGGAATAACTGAGGGAGAAAATGGCCAGGGGACAGAATCGTAAAAAACCCAGAGAGTAAGAGAAGAAAGGAGGAGCCAGTTATGGAAACAGAAGCATGACTCAGAAAGATCTTAGCAGAGCTGTGGCTCAGGATGATGCTTCTCAGTTTCAAAAAGTCATTCAAAAAGAGCTGGAATGATCTTTGAAGAAGGAACTAGAAAAAATACCAGAGCACCATCACCTGAGTTTAAGCACACTAAAGAAATACCTTACTGGATTTTCAGAAGCTATTTCACAGATTTTTGCAAGAAAAGGGACCTTCTGTGGATTGGGGAAAAATCCAGAGACCTCCAGAAGATTCGATGCAGCATTATGAAGAGATGAGGGCCAGGACTTACCTAATAATATTTATCTTCTGTGCTGAACTGGCTGGTGGTTGTAAAACTCAATGGCAGTTTGAGGACCAGCATGGGCTGCAAAAGCCCAAAAGGTCAGACAGGTGTACAAAATGAAAACACCTTTTTAGATGGAATCATTCAGCAAACTAAGTGTCTGAACAAAATCTACAATACAAATGTTCCTCTTATTCTAATGAACTAATGAGCTCTCTTAATACAAATGAAGATACAAAAATAAATACCAGAGAAAAACCAAACATTTCATGTGAAAAATCTACATTATTAATCAAAGCAGGTACCCAAACATTAATAAAGAATCCTGATTGCTGGGATACCTGGTTGGCTCAGTCGTTAAGTGTCTGCCTTTGGCTCAGGTCATGATCCCAGGGTACTGGGATGGAGTTACCCTTCAGCAGCAGGCCTGCTTCCCTCCCCCCCCCCCCCCCCCCCCCGTCTCTCTCTGTCAAATAAATAAATAAAATCTTTAAAAGAAAAAAAGGAAAAAGAATCCTGATTGCCTGCAGCAAAGAATGTATCTTACTCAGGGGAGAACACAGAAGCCTGGTACCCCAGGTCATGGTGACATTTACGCCAGTTTCTACAACTCTGGTTTGCTAGATACCCTCCTGAGAGAAGGCAAAGAACATATTTCTGTGTCTAATGTAGATAATCTGAGTGCCATGGTGGAGCCTGATGTCCTTAACCATCTAATGAACCCAGCCAATGGAAAACCCTGTGAATTTGTCGCAAAAGTCACAAATAAAACACAGTCAGGGGTGGGACACTCAGTATGAAGTCTGGTGACTGATGGAAATGGCTCAAGGGCCAAAAACACATATTGATGAGTCTGAGTCTTATCAAAATTCCAAATATTTATTGCCAACAACCTGAGATCCATATCTCTCTTGCAGCAGTTAAAAAGCCTGCAGGAGCAAAAGGCTATTGACATGGAAATCACTGTAAATCCAGGGACTGGATGGAAGGCTGAATGTCACTCAGTCAGAAACTGCAGTCAGGGCTACCTGGAAAAGGTTTTAAAATCTAAGTATTAATGTTCCTACAAGGCAGTTTCTGCCTGTCAAAACCACACCAGATCTCTCACTTGTAATGTCAAACTTCTTATAGTCTTTTTTTTTTTTTTTTTTTTAAGATTTTACTTATTTATTTGACAGAGAGCAGGAGCAAGCAAGGGAGTGCACAAGCAGGGGGAAGGGCATTGGGAGAGGGAGAAGCAGGATCCCCACTGAGCAGGGAGTCCAAGTGGGGCTCAATCCCAGGACACCAGATCATGATCTGAGCCGAAGGCAGATGTTTAACCGACTAAGCTACCCAGGCGCCCCAAACCTCTTACAGTCTTAACACGGGATCTTTGCTGGGAAAGCGGGAATTTTCCTCCAGTGCCCTTGCTTAAATTAGGCAGTTCTTTCACAGAGGCTCGGGACTACGTAAAGAGATTTAAAAGTATACCAGATATGCCTGAAATGGATCCCTTCACAGTTGCAGGGGACAGCCACATGTGAGGATGTTTTCTTAAAGGGAACGGTCATTCGGCACTGTTAATCGTGATGACTGAGTGACGTCCCAGCGGCAGGAGTACTGGAGAACAGAATTCTATCTGGAAACCTTCATATCCTGGACCACATACTGTGTACGCTTCATGCTGATTATGGGCTAAATAGTTTCTTACAAGAAAACATTCTCGAAGATTTTAAAATAGGCAGGTACTTTATACTGTGTTACTGCTGTGTTAATTTTGAAAGTAGAGTTTTCTGCAATAAGATTTTAGCCCAAGAAAAGCACAGACAGAAGCAATGCTTTTCTTCTCTGAAGATCTTGAAAGTTAGTTCATCTTAAGGCGCAATCCTGCTTAATCTTAAAACTGGGGCAGCTCTGCTGGAAAATCAACAGAGGCCTCAGTGGTGGTCACTCTGAATTACTTGGGATTTCAAAAATAATTTGTGATAAACTTTTTTAAAAAAAATAATAATCACAAGTCATCAAGATTAATGCGGAGGCCATCTGTTCCAGAAAGGAAATTTCACATGCAACAATTTCCTAGATTGCTTCCTTCTTGGGCCTAAAAACTAAAACTATAGGAGAAAGGTGTATCTTTCCTCCGAAAGTATTAGCATTTATAATTAAAATGCTAGGCCATATAGAGCATATTTTAGGCCATACAGAGCAAATTTCACTGTAGTTACTGAAAATACCCATGGAAAAGCCACTGTAATCTCCCCAAAGGGCTTATGATGGTCAGAATTATTAAATGATGACAGTGTTTTCACTGGTTGTAGATTCCAGGAGAGTTGTCAACTTCCAGATATTCCAGAGATGAAAGAAAGAAGAAGGCAGGCTCCAGTCCCCTCTTTCTCTCCACACCCTGCTCATCAATCCCGCTCAGCCCCTTGTCCACTGGAGACAGACTACTACCCACAGACTTCACTTCACCATGGAGCCTTTAACTACCAGAGATGACTTCAGGGTCCATGTGACACTCCACTGACAGCCTTATCTCCCACTCCTTCATCCCCACAGCCAACAGTCAGTTACTTAATCCTGTGCAATCGATAGCTCGTCTACCGATCCGGGCCACATGCCACATCTCCCTGCTCCAGACACTGTCCCAGCAGGGGCCGCACACCTCTCCAGTATCTTTGCCTCCAGCCTTGTCCCTTCCCACCCACACTCTACCCTGCTGTCAGCTGGACTCTTCAAACCCAGGCACTTTAACTCCTTCAGTGACTTCTCAAAGGCTCTAGGATAAAATCCAACTCCCGACAGTATACAAAGTCCTTCCTGCTCTGACCCCAGCTAATGTCATCATTCAACACTGTATCCATCCCATCCCCTTATCCTGGCCTGGCCCACTCCCAGCCATCCAACCAGACCCCGCTCAGATCTCGCCCATCTGGAGAACCTTCACTGAGCCCTCCATCCCAACCCTTAGTCAGAAGGTCCTCCTCCCTGTCTTCACCACCAGACTCCAAACTTCTTCAAAGTAAGGACTCTACCCATCTGGGTTTATAGCCCCAGACCCTAGCATAGCACCTGCAACTTTGAGGTGCCCATCCAATGGTTGCTGAATGTGATAGGCTGACTGAAAGTTAAAAACTGCCTCTTAACCCCAGCCTAGTCTTCTCTACATGCATTCGCTACTTAATGCCAGCCTCCCTATGAGTTCCTACACCGTTCTTGGTTCTTGCTCTCCCACAGGCTGTGATGCCATCCAATCCCTATCCATATTCCAAAGCAAAGCTTGTCTCTGGTCTAATCTGAATCACCCACCCTTGATAAAACTTCAGAAACAATTTCCCTTCATACACCAGCCTAGTTCCTCCCAATCACATGGGTCTCAACCTTGAGGACATCACCTCTCCAATTAGTCTAGCAAGTCCCGGAGAAGCAAGAACCAGCTTCGTTCATACTCCACGACCTGAGTCCACTGAGCACAAGGGCAATAATCGCAATCAGTGCTCAGTGCTTTGTCTCTTAATCCTTGGGCTGAAAACTGAAAAACGCCAGGCACGGAGAGTTCCCCCAGCTCAGGTCAATTTCCTCTGACATTTAAGAAACATGGGAAATAAATCCTGACATTTTTCTCATATTGAGGAAAATAAATAATCTTAAAATATTATTTGAACATTGATTTGATAATAGAGCAAAATGAACTATGCCTCTCCCGAGCCACTTTGGTGAATTGGGTTTCTCAACCGAAAAGTCAATTATGGTTCCTTCATATAAATGAGTAATTTATTTGAAAGGTCTGGAAACTAGATCATAAGATGCTACAAACGAACCAGCTGGAGTAAGTAGACTGAGTTATAGATCAATACTGGGGGGAGGGAGAGGGAGGAAGGAATGGAAAAGAGTAAAATGCCCAATCAGAAAAAGAGAAGAATTGTGTCAGCTCTCAGATTTGTGCGAAGGAGTAAGCTTATCAGGAAAAAAAAATAAAACCCTATGTTAATTCAATAATTTTGAAAATGGTTTTAAATTATTCAGCAATTCAAATGGATTCCAGTTGCTCAGTTGATGGTGTTTGGTCACTCCTGACTGGGTGGTACTGAGATCTCCAAACCAAGCATTATCTAAGCAGATTCTAAAGAATAGCTTATTCACCCCAAGTTCTGAAGTAAATTGGTATCCCCCAAATTCACCTTAAAATTCACATACTTTGTATATAATTGCAGAATCACTAAGTTGGACACCCAAAATTAACATAATACTGTATATCCACCAAACTTCAAAAATAAAAAAGCCAAACTTACATAGTAGGAACTAATATTTAACTACTTTTACTTTGGTGGCAGGACACTCAGTGGCAAAAATAAAAATAAAAAGCCATTTTTTAAAAGAACGTGTGACCTCCATGGGTACCACTATGGAAAGAAGTCCAAGGAACACTGTTAAGTAGGAGAAAGAACCAGCATCGGCATGCAGACCATGATCCAGTCTGTAGTTAAGTAGATAAACAAAGCATAAAGAATATGCGCTTATATGCTTCCAGAAGTGCAAAACATTTCTGAACATTTCTGGAAGGATAAAGAGGAACCTGTTAGGGACGCCTGGGTGGCTCAGTTGGTTGGACGACTGCCTTCGACTCAGGGCGTGATCCTGGAGTCCCGGGATTGAGTCCCGCATCGGGCTCCCAGCTCCATGGGGAGTCTGCTTCGCTCTCTGACCTTCTCCTCGCTCATGCTCCCTCTCACTGTCTCTCTCTCTCAAATAAATAAATAAAATCTTTTAAAAAAAAAAAAAAAAAGAGGAACCTGTTAGCAGTATGAGTAGATCTTGTACAGTATCTGAAAACAGAGGTATACTGTATTCTGATGTCCTTCTCTCAATGAATTGCTCAGTCCCTCTGCTCTACCCAATGACATGTCTCTTTTCCCTTTTATTAGGGCTCCATATAAAACACAGGACACCCAATTAAACATGAGTTTCTCCACATGCATTCGCTACTTAATGCGAAAAAGTCACGATAAACACGTGACTTTTAGTAGAACTATATCCTAAAAGTCACATGCGATCTACTCACACTTTACTGTCACTTGCTACCCCGGACCCACCACCTCTGAGCTGAGCTGTGCACCAAAGCAGGCTCTTCCCCTCAGATGCAAAGGGGTTCACCTCCCTTCCTCAAGCCCAGATAGCGAGTGAGCGGAGTCCTCACCTTCACCGGCACCCTCAGTACCCAATGCAGCAGCAGAGGCTCCATAAGTACAAGTCCCCTCGCCTATGTCTAAGTGTGGAAACAAAGTCAGGGAGGGCTAGTCTCTTGCAACCAGCTTCTCCTTACTTAACCCTTCTGGCTGGTTCTGGGCATCCACTGACTACTCTCACTTGCTCTCCAGGAAATCATAAAAGCCTTCAGCTCAGTTTCTGGAGAAGATCCAGGGGAGACAGATGGTGAAAAAAAATCTGGAGTGGGTTTCTCAGGCAATCACCCAGACTTCATGTCAGCTCCTCAGAACACACTTCAGCACATGGCCGCCAGCCAGAGGTCAGTGGCACCAGCCTCGAGCAGCGGCCAGTGAAAAGTCTGCAGAGCCCCCATGCCACTCCCTGTGGACTGCCACCATGGACGAGCCAGGGACAGCAGTGCTGTCACAGTCTCAGATGCTAGGAGCGTCCTGTGCTCAACGAAATCCCCCACCGACCCTGCCAAAGCAGGAGGAGGCTATGAAGCCTTACCTTCCCTTACCTTCCCTGGTTTGGAGAGGGTGTAAGAAACCTAAGAAGATTAAACAATGAGCCAGCTGCTGCAGGTTGGGGTCCCGGAGAGGCACTGTGAGGGAGTTTAGCAAACAGGGTGTTCATTAGGAGCACCCTTGGGGTGGATACCTGGAGAAGGGCAAAGAAAGCAGGAACAGCCAGAGAAGACCATGGATCTGTGACACAGGCCCCCAGCACTGCCTCAGCTGAGCCCACAGGCCCTTCAGCTGGGGCCACGATGGCCTTCAGTGGCCAGTCCGCATGGAACAGTCCCGGGGCTGCGGGCAGCCTGGCAAAGAGGCATAACCTTGAGCCCTGTGGGGCTGACCCTGAAGGCCGGGCTGGGCAACACCATTCAGCAGAGGAAGATCTGGGGGGCAGGGTGGGGGAGCACAGGGCCCACCACCCCAAGTCCCCTCAAATCCATGTGTAGAGTATGCTGACCGTGGCAGCTGCCACCCCAGTTCTCCAACAGAGCCATGAGTGGGAGCTACTGGGCAAGAAGCCCAGTGTCCTAGTACTTTTGTTTCCAGCAGAAGGAAGGATAGCCTAACCGCCAGAACTGTCTCAGTACAGATTAGCAGCCTTGAGGCGGGCAGGACTGTCCCTGAGAAGGTGGCGGTAAAGGCTGACAAAAGCTTGTCTGGCCCACCCCGCCCCTACAAAGAGATTTATGCACTCATTCAGTCTTCAAATATTTACTGAGTACCTTTCATGCCAGACAATACTCTGGGTGTGGGGGAAAGGAGGTAAATGATACAGACAAGAGTTCTGCAGTCTGCATTTTAGGGACAGGGGAGGAACAAAGTACACACAATGCCATTTCAGATACTGGTAAGTGCTACAAAGCCCTGAAAGGGTATCACGGCAGAGAACTGAGGACAGAGGCAGTGGGAGGCAAGTGGCCAGTAAAGACCTTTCCAAGGCAGTACCGTGGGAGCAAAGGCCTGACTGCAGGGAGGCCAAGGGCCAGGCAAAGATCTGGGAGGGGCATTCCAGGCAAACAGAACAGCAGGACAAAAACCCTGGGGCAGGAACCAGTCCAAGGTTTGAGGTTTGAGGAGGAGGAAAGCAAGAGACCAGCATGACTGCAGAAAAGAGGGGGCCGAGCAAATGGGACATGAGGTCCGAAAAGCCAGGGGGAAATTACATCAGGCCTTCCCGGACTCTGGACTCTGACAGAGAGAGATGTGATAGGCCACAGACACGGGAAGGTGGAAGGGCAGGGGATGGCAAAAATCGCACTTGGCATTTTTAAATGCTCCCTCTAGCTGCTGTGCATAGGCTCCAGAGGGGCAAGAGTAGAGAAAAGAAGCTGAGACACTGGACCAGTGAGGAAGCTTAGCTCCCCTTCGCTCCTTCCAAAATGGCGTTTCACTAAGTGTTCTCATCCCTTCCTCTGAAGGGAGCCCAACCCACACGTCCCCAATTCCACAACACAACTCCAGATTTGGATTATGCCTTTAAGGCTATCACTGCTGGCTTCCAACCAGGGCTTCTCTTCTGGACATGGGAAACACCAGTCATTGAAAAACACGGGTAAGTGGGAAGAAAGAGCAAGTAGCAAAGCAGCGTGAAAACCAGAATCTAATTTGCAGTTAAATAGAAAGGAAGAAGGGAAGAAAAAGATTATGCACATATACTGAGTAACTATTTTCTCAATGCTCCTAAGGACAGTACATAACTAGTATCATTCTAGAAGCACAGAAAAGAAATGAATTAATTTCTCTTCAGTGAGTGGATGCCTAACTCTGGGCATTAGGAATAACTTAATTCTGTTACAGAACCCTGGCCCAGTTGAGAAAAACCAGTAGAGACCTGAAGAATTTCATGCACTACAAAATTCAAGCTCAAAAGCATTAAGAACTAAATTTTCTTTTTTTTCTTTTTAAAGATTTTATTTATTTATTTGACAGAGAGAGATCACAAGTAGACAGAGAGAGAGAGGGAAGCAGGCTCCCTGCCGAGCAGAGAGCCTGATGCGGAACTCGATCCCAGGACCCTGAGATCATGACCTGAGCTGAAGGCAGCGGCTTAACCCACTGAGCCACCCAGGCGCCCCCATAAAAAACTAAATTTTGCTGGAGACTAAAGATGATAATGACACTTTGCAGGGAATTCTGGATACTCTGCAGGGAGGACTGCTGGGGGCCAAAATGGTAAAGGGCTTGAAAGTCAAGCTGAGGCTCTTGGCTCAGAGAAATGGAACACTTGACAAGAAGAGGATGGACTCAAGGGAGAGCAGGAGACCTTGTGTACAACTTTGACTCACACGGAGAGAAGGTGAGGCCCCAGAAGGTTAAGGGACTTGCTCAAAGTTGTGACTAGAGTCAGCACTGTGGAAAGTTAAAGAATTAAGTAAGGAGTCAACACTCCCGAGCCACAGTGAATGGCTGCAGGCTGTGTGCAAAGCGAGAACCCCAAACTTGATTTCAGCTACCTCCCCTTGAAAGTGGAGTTAGGTAGGCTTGGGCTCCCATGGGAACATGACAGGCCAGTCAGCACATGTGAGCCATCCACACCAAGAGTACTCTCTAAACATGGTGGAAGGTACCTACCCCATGAGACGCTTCATCGGGGGCATAAGAATCCCATCCAGCCTCATCACCCACACATCTGCACCATCCAAACCTCATCCCATTCCAAACTGTTCCTTCTTCCAGGACTAACAACAACCTTCATGCTGTTTCCTCGGTCTGGAATGTACTTTTCTCCTCCATCTCACTTTTCCTTCAAAGCTTTTAAAAAAGATGTTTCCTCCTCCAGGAAGCCTTCCCAAATTCCTCGTAGCCAGTATCTTCTATCTGAGATTCCATACCACACCACATCTATGAGATAGTGCCTAACACACATCTTCTGTGTGATGTTCCACAACACACCACATCCGTTTCTACCTCTACCTATTTATTGTTGGGTGCCTACCTGTTTGTCTTCTCTACCAATCCAGTCGCTTCCTCAGGGCAGAGATAACGCCTTACTTACCACATATCCCACAATACCTAGCACTACCCTCACATACAGAAAGCCCCTGGATGAATGAAAAAACAAGCAATGGAAGAATGAATGAAACAGCTGAATTGAAAACAAGATACTACTCTTCAATTTCAAGCACTAAAAGGAAGCTAATGCTTCAAGGCCTATTATATATTTTTAAGTGCAAATGTGTTTTCCCTACACACATCCGTTAACCTGGCAGCTGTTAACTCCAAAGGCAGAAACGAAGCTCAGCTCTTCCCAAAGACCCACAGCTGTGCTCTGACTCCAGGACCGAGGCAGAAGGAACTTGGGTCTCTTCTGAATCACAGGTGAGAGGAAAAATAAGGATGTGCATATGTCCAAACGTCTTCAATACACTTCTCCAAAACACAGAAGCAATACGTTCATAAAAGAAGAGTGGCAGTTTAAATGGAATGGCATTAAGTGTAAACATGGAGACCTTTACTAATACTTCCTCTTGATTTCCTGCATTCAGATGTTAAGCCAACTATTTAATGTCCAAAGGTAGCTTCCTTTCATGTGGCAGCACCATGGAACACAAAGAAATGAGTTTTCTCTGCTCTTTCCCCACATCATCACTACAACCCTCCTTCCAGATTTATCTCCATTTTAGAAAAATGTTCTCAGTGACAGCTTTTGAAAAAAAAAAAAAATACAATAGCTTGTAAAAAGAAGATTGATTCCTTTTACAACATTGCCAGCTAAATATACCAGATCGGAAAAAGGTATCCTTCAAAATACTAAATTGCAAGACTTTTTTCTTCAAAAGACTTCACTTCAAGTCAGAGTAGAATAAGATGCAAGGCCGGCTTCTGATGTTGCCAAGAAAGTGGTTTCATAATTGCGCAGGAAAGCACTGGCCTTTGGGGACCCAGGTTGAAATCTTTAGTGACTCTGGCACCTGATTTAACTTTGCCAAGCCCTGGTTCCCTCACCTATCACACACAGTGGCTTAAAAGTACTGATTGTGCAAGGCTGTGGGGGCTGAGCTACCCTGATATATCATTTATTTGCCAAAAAATGTACTAGAAGAAAGCAGGCAACACAAGGCCAGGCACAGAGCCAACAATCAGTGAGTTCACCTCCATCACAAACCCAAGATCCATCCAGGAGTCAGCAAGTGCTTACCATGCCTGTGCTGTGTGAGGCACTGACACACACTGGTGAACAGAACCCATGCAAAGCCCTGTCCTCCAGGAGCTAACATTCTAGTGGGCAGATCTGTTAACAACCTTTCCAGGGCTTCCCCACAATGAATGGAAATGGAGGGAATCTGGAAAACACATTTTGCCAAATTTTCTAGCCATATCTTTAAAAGATGAAGAACCACCAGAGTTGATCTTCGAAGGATTTATTTACGAAATGCTTTATCTTCATCAACATAATCCAGAGGCCACAGTTTATTTAAAAAAAAAAAAAAAATCAGAAACACCAAAATTCTTTCACTTATTTTTAAATACTTGTGAAAGATGTCCACTTATTCTGCCTATATACAGAATGTTCAATCAGAAGGCAGGAAATGCACGCTGTCCTTCCTGCCCAGCAGCCCCACCCCTCCCTCCCCATGGGCAAGCTTGCAATGCTCGCTTGTGTGTTTAAGAGAGCAACAGTGGCTAGGGGCAAGAGTAGATCAGTGGATACACACAGGGGTCTCCCCTGTACGAGGCTCTCGGGGATAGAGATGTATGATCATAGCTCTTGCCCTTCAACGGCCCACGATCGCCCCACACGGGTGGGAGCAAACAGCCTCTTAAAATCGAGGCCATTTGGGGTTGGATGAGTGGCCCACCCCACCCCAGGCATGGGAGGCCAGACCAAGGAGAGATCTGATATTGGTTGACATGGTAAATAAAATGAAGTCATCCAAAAAGGAAGTCCAATCACTGCCTAAAGCAGCAGCCACATTTTGTATACTGGGAGACAAGCGGGTCAGGTCGGTCACCAGACAGTTCTTTTCCAGGATCTTCTTGGAACACCCAGCCGAGTCACACTGCCTTTCCCAGTGCCTAAACACTGGCGGGCTTGATGAAGAGCTGCTCCCTGCCTGCCCTGGCTCTCGCTCTTTTTCATGCTGGTCAGACACGGAAGATGCTATGCCACATCTGTAGCTTCTGAGTCGTGATGCAACACACAGGAGCAAAGAAACAATACAGAGGAAGGAGCCACACTCCAAGCAGATTTTCATTTTGCCATTACCTAGAAAAGGTCAGGCATCAACGGAAAGCAAGCACACGGACATCATCCTGGGCGTCTGGCTGCTGGGCGTCACTAGTAACCACACTCCCAGCTAGGACTCCCAACCCAGGAGCTGCCCAGCTTTGCTGCACACACGAGTCTCCCAGGGGCTGTAAAATTCCTGCTGCCCGGCTGAACCCCATCCCAGTTAAATCCACTCTCTGGGGTGGGAAGCCATCAGTGGAGATGTGAAGCCAGTATCCTAAACTCCTGGTTTCTCACTTCCGCCATTAAATGTCTCAGAGGGACAACCAGGGCCTCCCCAACAATCAGCCGTCACTAGCAAAGCCCAAAGGAGAACACAAACCATGACCATGGACCTGCAGGAGACCAGGTGACAGAGAGAAAGACCAAACAGGTTACCAAAACCCTCAGCAAAGAAGAAAACGCCTTTGAGCCGAGGCATGCAGAGTGCACACAATCAGAGCAATGTAGCCCAGAGTTTTGCAGTCCAAAGAGCCAGGTTCACATTCTACATCTCTAACTGACCAATTTGTGGATGACCACCAAGCCAGAGAGTCAAAGCACACAGTGAACGACACGCTTACGCAGAAGCAGTTGCTGTCCTTAGCATTACCAGCACTGTTTGCAGAAACCACTTTGGGGTTGCATCTTTGAGGCGCCTCATCTCCACCCAAGACATCTCCTTCTTGGTCTTCGCGGCAATACAGGAAGGACCAGCATCTCTCGGCATTATAGTGAAACTCAAGGATGCTTACGACGCAACAGTGGGCCAAGCCAAGAGCACTCAAAGACAACAGCTCCCCCAAATACTGGAAACACCTGTAATGCAGGAATGTTCTGAAGCAAAGAGTTTTAAATAAAGCAAATAAAGGAGAAAGACTTTTTTTTTTTAATTCCAGTGTAATTGACATATAGTGCTATAATAGTTCCAGGTGTACAATACAGTGATTCAACAATTCTATATTTTACTCAGTGCTCGTGATGATATGTGTACTCTTAATCGCCATCACCTATTTCACATCCCCTCACCCACCTCCCCTCTGGCAACCATCTGTTTATTCTCTATAGTTAAAAGTCTGGTTTTTGTTTTGTCTCTTTTCTTTGTTCATTTGTTTTGTTTCTTAAATTCTACACGAGTGAAATCATATGGTATTTGTCTTTCTCTGATGGATTCCACTTAGCCTTATTCTCTAGAACCATCCACGTTGTTGCAAATGGTAAGATTTCATTCTTTTTATGGCTCAGGAATACTCCATTGTGTATATATGTAACCACATCTTTGTTCATCTGTCTTACTATGGACACTGTGGCTGCTTTCCTATGTTGGCCAGTATAAATAATGCTGATATTAACAGAGGGGTCCATGTAACTTTCTGAATAATGTTTTCATTTTCTTCGGGTAAAGACCCAGTAGTGGGATTACTGGATCATATGGTAATTCTATTTTTAATTTTTTGAGGAACCCCCATACTGTTGTCCACAGTGTGGCTGCACCAATTTGCATTCCCACCAACAGTGCACAAGTGCTCCTTTTTCTCCACATGTTTGTCAACAATTGTTATTTCCTGTCTTTTTGATATTAGTCATTTTGGCAGGTATCATGTGGTATCTCCTTGTGGTTTTGGTTTGCCTTTCCCTGATGGTAAGTAATGTTGAACATCTTTTCCTGTGTCTGTTGGCCATCTGTATGCCTTCCTTGGAGAAATGTCTGTCCATGCCTTTTGCCCATTTTGGATTATTTGTATTTTTGGTGTTGAGTTATATAAATTGGATACTGACCCTTTATCAGAAATTTCATTTGTAAATATCTCTTCCTATCCAGTAAGCTGCCTTTTAGTTCTGTTGATTGTTTTATTCGCTGTGCAGGAGCTTGTTATTTTGATGTAGGAGAGGAATTTTAAAAATTCATTCTAAACCCGATGTTTTTCAGCAGCAATCCAAGGCTAGTACTGGTGCACCCTGTGTTCTAGAATAGTTTAATTAGTTGTCAATACTTTAAAAATCAGTCTGTGCAACTCTGAGTTTCTGAATTGTCCTGCAATATGAGAGGACACGGCACTCCTGTGACTACACTCCACAGGACAGCAGAAGGGGAGTTGATGAGGGCCTCCCCCCCGAAGCCCACACAGCTCAGTGGCTCTCCCAAAGCTCCCCAGACATGGGAACTGAGACCCCCCACAGGAAACTGAGAGACTTCAGAGACGGGGTTAAGCCTCAAACAGGGAAGAAAAAAAAAAAAAACTTTTTAAGATGACTAATTGGTAGCAAATCTAAAGAATCATATTGTGGCTTCTCAAACTTCAGGTGTTTTTTGTTGGATTCTTATCTTTGCCCACCCAAGGCGCCTCTAGGGACAAGAGCAGTGACAATGCTGGCAGATGTTGATGTGATGAAACCAATCAAGCTGACTTTTAACAACAACAACAACAAAAAAAAAAAAAAACGGGATTTAAGCCAGCCAGGAGCAAATAAGGTTTTCTAATTTCTTCCTTAGGCTTTCTTAAAGAAACCACCAGTGAGGGGCTTTCTGTCTCATTTCCTTCTGTCTTTAAGGCATAAACTACACCTTAATTTTCAATCCTTCCAACTCCTTGCCAGGATTTCCACCTCCTAAGACCCTCACGGTAGGCAACTTTTGAACAGTAACGGTAGGCAACTTTTGAACAGTAACGCCACCAGTCTCCAGAGCTGCACGGCTGGGGCAGTGTTAGCAGATGCACCCCAGACTCCTTCACACTGAATACACTACCACGATTTATGCAGAAATAAAAGAAATAACCTTGTCATCAAGCCAGAAGGGCCTGAGGTAAGAAAGGCCTCTGATATCATGATGCTCTTTGAAGTAACACAGAGGGAGAGAGCAAAACAGGTCTGGCCTCATTTCTGGGGCTCAGCTGACCCAACAGTCTATGCACAATAAAGCAGGCCCCTCCTCCAACTGCTATATGAGGGCGAAGGCAGGCTCCAGTGGCACCTGGTGTAATACCTGCACCTCTGACTTGGACCTCATTTCAGAGGAGGGAGAAGGGGGCTAGAGCTAGCATGCAGGACACGGACACTCACTGAGCCCCAGCCGAGGCCTCAGTCTACGATCACACGATGACATCAAACGTGCGGTTTTACTTCGGTTTCACTCAAGTCTTCAACTCTGAAGTAGCACCTTTCCGTCCTTTTATGATTAATTACGCTTTCTAAGTCAGGCTCCATTCTCTGACACACTGAGCCCCCTCACGCTTCAGGGCTCTGCTCCATTTGCATTTTCAAAGCTTCACAAACCCAGTTCAGCACTTGAAACAGGAAGCTCTTGAACACAAGTGCAAAGAAACAAGGCCCTTAACTTCCTACAAGTCACATGGGGAAGGGGATTGAGAACAGCCGTGTGTGCCTCTGACAACAAACGAGTGGATAAAATCACATCGAGCCGAAGCTGCAGAGAAAGCAAACTGCCGGTATTGCCGTAGCAAATGCATTATTAACACACAGCCATCAGAAGTTCCTTCAGCTCTGCAAATGAGGCCTCTGGGCCTCCCGCACGCTGTTCCCTCCACCTGCTACACTCCTTGTTCCTGGCTAATGCCCACTTCCAATCTAGCTGAGATGGTTCTCCCCCACAAGACCTTCCCTGATGCCCCGAGTCGGAATTAGATTGTGCCCCTAACCGCAAGCTTCCGTACACAGCACCACAGGAGCTGGTCCAACAAAGGCACAGACTGTGCCTGTATTATGCGCCAGCACATCCCCACCATGCAAACCAGCAGCCTGGAATGATGATGGGGGCTCGGAAAGGACAAGTATATACATCATTACACCAGAATGTTATCTGCCTTCTTCACTCTCATTCTCTCACAAGTACACGGTGGAGTCTTCCAGAAGCTAGAAGACGTGTGATGAATCATTCCGATGGCTAAGGCAATGTATGCTTACGTACATATTCCTATGTTTTATAATTTTCTGTTTTAATTCGTAATGTGGAAAACCACAGACTGATGTAACCCACAAATTTTGGGGGGTCCTCAAAAATTCTGAAGACTGTAGGAATTAGAGAACTCCTGGTCCAGCACAAGACCTGGCACATACCCTCAGTGGTGGTAGCCTCCTCTGGGGTATTCTTCCCAGCCCTCAGAAGGAGCCCCACTCCCACCCTCACTCATCATGCGTTGAATACATCATCATCTCCTGGAGAACTTGGGAGGCTCCCTTTGTTTCTGTTGCCCACCCTACATCAAGAGCTACTAGAGAGTAGGAATCACACCCTCAATCATCTCTGACCAAAGGAAAGGGCTCAATAATAGCTCAGTAGGTAGATAAATGTCAAAATCACCATGAAAACATCTGCTCTTCACAAAGCTAAGCCTAGTCAGACCTCCAAGTTCAATTCCAGCCATAATGCCTTACCTGCAGACTTGAGCTCACACTGACCTTCCTTTCTCTGAATACCTACTGTACTTTATTATCTACACAGCAGAACGCAATGCTTGGTGACTAGTGGACTTTGTCCATTCATTACTGAGCTATGTAACATTGTGCATCACCATCACGATATCCGTGTGAAATCCCAAGAGGTGCAAGAGAAAATTATAAGTTAGGACTGATGGTGCCTGCTCTACAGCAGGGTACAAGCACTCTGCAGCTGTCAAAATAACCTTATGAATAAGGTATTACTATCCCCACCATAACAAATGAGGAAAGAAGAGCTCAGAAGACTGAGGCATCCTTTAGGAAACCAAGCAGGTACTTAGGAGCAAAGGCAGAAAGCAGCCTGAGGACCACCCAATTTACCTGCCCTTCCGCATCCACGCCTCCCCTGTATGAGGACTGTGGGCAAGTGTGCGTTTATGGACAGGGCAATCTCTGCCTCACTAATTTAATCAAGGAACCAACCAAAGGTGTCCCTCCAAGGAAAAGCTGACACACAAGGAAAGCAGTTTCTCGTATACGGAAAGCACTGAATGTCTGCTGAATGAAGGAACGAATAAATGAATAAGAAATGGCACATCGAGAACTACAAACCTGCTGGAAAGGCTAAGGAATACAGTACAGAAAATAAATCAGATGTATCTAGGACTGATTCGTGGTAGCTGCCTCTCAAAAGGCAGAGCAGAAGAAAAGGAAAAAGGCAAAAGACAGCAAAAGCAGAAACCACCACAAAAGCCTCCGACTCTTCAAAATCAAAGGAGAGAGGAATTCCAGCCAAGATGAAATTACAATCAAATCAGTTCCATAAGCACTTATGTTCCAGGAAAGGAGGAATGAATTCCTTCTGCTGATTCTTTAATTCATTTACTGGTCATCAGAAAGAGCAGAAAATCTGAAAACTACTTGTTAGTAGATAGTGCACACTAAGTTATCACTACCACTGGAAAGCAGCTACCCTTGGGGGAAAAGAAAGAGCCTGCCTTTGCGGGGTTTCCTCCCTTCCCTCCTCACTCTCCTCCTGCCTTCATCACGGATCCACTGCCCACATAACATGCTGAGCATCAACCCCCATCTCCCTGACTCACCTGCAGTGGCTGTCCACGTTCCACAGAACAAAGGCATTGACCTCAGTACTAGGAAGGTCTTCTAGGTCCCCTAAGCCAAAGCTCCTTTAGCCTGACACTCTAGTCTGGTGACGAGCCAATCAAAGAAATAGCACAGCCAGACAGCACCACGCCTACCTTCTCAACAGAAGGGCTCCCTGCCTTCTCCATACACCCCTCTACTCAACCTTGCCACCACAAATCAGCCGGTCACTCATTTGCTAGCCTGAGCTTCCTGAAGACACAGATCATGCCCACTGGTGTACCCAGTGCCTAAGCACAATGCTTGGCCCTTCATAGGAGGCCAATGAATGCTTGCAGGATGAATGAATCATGTACACCTACACCTCTTGCTCAGATCATCCCAATTCTGTTCTTGCCCCCTTATAATCCTTTCTCCACCACTGACCTTTGGACAACTAAAGTCAAATCAGGTCAGTCTATTCTCTCACTCTTCAAGTGGCCCTGACCACACTTAGAATAAGTCTAAGAAACTTACCACGGCTTACTGAGCTCTACATGATGCACCACACTCCCCCATCTCTGCACAGGAGGTCCCACTGGCCTTCTGTATCCAGTGCATATTCCAAGCATGCACCTGCCACAAGGCTTTTTGTACTTTCTATCCCTTCTACCTAGAGCATTCTTCCTAGATATTCCCGTAATTCATCACCTTCTTTTATCTACACGAAAAGTCCTTCTGTGACCACTGGTGTCTATGGTTACCTACTCCTTTGCTTTTTTTTTCTTTATAGAACTTTCACCTACCTGCTATTACATACGATCTCTGTTTCTTCCCTAGACCTGTGCTGTCCAATATAAAAGCGACCAGCCACATGTGGCTAGTGAGCACTTAAAATGCGATTGGTCCAAACTGAGTTGCACTATATAAAAAAACACACTAGACTGCAAAGAAACTTTGATACAGAAAAGTTAAAATAAGTTTAACTTCGCTACAGAAAAGTTAAAATACCACATTTATTATACTTATTCTATTGATTTCCCGTTGCAATGGCATTCTGAATATAATGGGTTAAATAGATGGTTAAACTTATTAACTTCACCTATTTTTCTTTAAAGATTTTTATTTATTTATTTGAGAGACAGAGAGAGAAAGGAAGCACATGAGTGGGGAGAGTGGCAGTGGGAGAAGCAGACTCCAAGCCAAGCAGGAGGCCCGATGTGGGGCTGGATCCCAGGACCAGGAGATCATGACCTGAGCTGAAAGACACTTAACGGACTAAGCCACCCAGGTGCCCCTCACCTATTTCTTTTTATTTCTGTAATGTGGCTACCAGAAAATCTTCAAGTACAGAAGTGGCTGACACTGCCTTTCTATTAGACAGCAGTATACTAGAATATACGCTCTCCAAGGGCAGCCACTTTACCCATCCAATTCGGCAAATTATCTCCAATCTTTGGACAGTACCCTATACACATAGCTGCTCAATAAATACTTAATGACTGAAAGATTTTCCGTCTGCTATGACTCTTTCCCATCTTGCAAGGTCCAGATCAAACCTTCCCAGTCCCTGGAAATGGGCCGGGACTGCCCGCACTCAGCATACATTCCTCTGATACCCAGCACAGGCTCCCACACAGTTAGATACCCAATAAGCCCAAGAATTAACTGAGCACCCATGGCATATTGGGTGTTTTTAGGTACCATCTACCTCATCTAATCATCACAGTAACATGGGGTAGGGGGCAGAGGGAGGACAATTACTCTCATGTTTTAAAAGGAGGATCTGAGACCCAGAGAAGAAAAATGACACACCCAAGGTCACATGATGAGCAAGTGGTGAACCTAGAAAATAAACCCTGGTCTTTTGGCCCCAGCCCCAGCACCTGCTCTCCACCCAAGGCCCAGGCTGGCAGCCAGCATCACATCCACAGACATGGTCTGCTTGGCCTGCATAGTGATCTGTTTGCTTGTTTTAGCTATAATCCTTGCTAACATTTGATCAGTCCAGGTTCTCATTTTATTCAACACTTGAACACTTGCTACATGTCAGGCATGAGAAAGATAGCCAAGAACTAGACAGAAATGGCCCCTATCCTCATTAGAGGGATTCAGAGAATATACAGATAAATAAGGAAAATATGTAACAGGCCAGGTTGTGAGAAGTGTGATAAAAGAAAAAAAAAAAAATCAAGAAGCGGGATAGGGAACACCAGGGGTGGGAGGTGCTATTTTCACTGGGATCACTGAGGAGGTGACATCCGCCTAAAGGAAGGAGGAAACAGGACACGTGGACATCTGCACCACACTCGCACCAGATGGAAAGGCCAGGGCAAAGGTCCTCAGTGGTATCACTGGCTAGAAGAGAGTCCTCTCTCGAGACACAGGGTGCAATAGAAATAAACACGTTTCCTTTATAGTACAGAAATATCACTGGAAAGTGGTGTCCCAACCAGTCACTAAGTCCCCAGCCTATAAAGTCAAATAGTCACTACAGTTCCCAGCCTTCCTTGTACCCAGGTGTGGCCATGTGGCCAATGGATGGTGGGCACCAGTGATGTGTCTCTTCCACACCAAAGAGGACAAGAGGTGGGTACACTGCCTCACCCTCCACCTCCCTTCCGCTAGCTGGAGAGACAGGACGAGGCTCCAGGAAATAGAAAAGCACCTGCTGACTGGGAGCTACACTTGGTGATCCGCTTTTATGAGCAAAAGATAAATGTCTTGGTGACTTTAGTGTGAAGCCATTAAAAAGGGGGAACCAGCAAGTACGCCTCCACTCAGGATTACCTCCCCAACTCTGAAGCTGAGAATCTGCGGCTGCTTATCCCGTCATCTGTGCTCAGAGTTTGTAATGTGGATTGTGGCAGGCCTGTTTGGTCCTTGTAGGCATTGGGTCTGTGGCCCCTATACTACAGATTTAGCTAACTATGCCTAAAACTGACCCCTTGACACACCACTGAGACCTGCCTTCCCCTAACTCACTCTGAATTCCAGACCCTTCCACCCCATCCAGAATGAAAGGTCCCCACACGTCCTTTTCAGTTTGACATGTGGAATAATTAATACAACCAAGGTGTTAACAGCTCAAACTGTCTATATTCCAACAAAAGATGCCAGGAGATGTAATTCCTCAACCTTTCAAACGGACAGAGTTATATCAGGGGAAATGTTACCTATTCTTACCCTTAGTATCATACCAGGATAGGCAACGTGGACCCTGAGAACAAAACAAGTTTAATTAAGATGTTTCACAAGACAACTAAATGCACTGTGAATCCTGGCCTGGAATTCAGACCTGAAAAAAGACACTAGTGGGGCAATTTGGGGAATCTGAATAAATCAGGTTAGTGAATAGTAATGTGTCAATGTTAACTTTGTTGGGTTTTAGTTATATTACAGTTTTCTAAGGTTATAACATTTAGGGAAGTTGGGTGAAAGCTATGTCTGTGCTACTCTGCAACTTTCTGTAAATATTCCAAAAGGAAAAATTTTTAAATATTAAAATAGAAGAAAAGAAGGACCACATCATCTGCAGCTGGGTGAGGGCAGGGGTCGGGGGAGTACTCCGTTGGTGCTCAATCCTGTTCATGTAAGAGACCAGTACAGCACTTTTTTTTTTAAGATTTTATTTATTTATTTGAGGTGGGGAGGGGCAGAGGGAGAGTGAAAATCTAGGGCAGACTCTGTGCTGAACAGAGTTAAGGGCTTGACTTCAAGACCCTGAGATCTGAACCTAAGCCAAAATCAAGAATCAGATGCTTAATCGACAGAGCTACCCAGGCACCTCCAGTTCAGTGTTTCATTTTTTTTTTTTTAAGATTTTATTTATTTATTTGACAGAGAGAGAGATCACAAGTAAGCAGAGAGGAAAGCAGAGAGAGAGGGGAAACAGGTTACCTGCTGAGCAGAGAGCCCGATGTGGGCCTCGATCTCAGGACCCTGAGGATCATGACCTCAGCCAAAGGCAGAGGCTTAAGCCACTGAGCCACCCAGGCACCCCCAGTTCAGTGTTTTAGAAAGGACAGAGTTCTGGCTCAATACTTCCAGGATGCTTAGCAGGTTAGACAACCCCACCCCACCCCCCTCAAAACAAATAAGAAGAAAAGAAAAACACCTTATTTGGATAACCATAGATGAGCTCCAGCCCCAGGACTAGTGGCATTTTTCTCACAATCGTCTTTCAATCTGATCAAGTAGAGAGAGCTCACAGGGAAACACTAACCTGAGGAAAAGGAAGAAAACAGACCAAAATCTATTTTTAAAAGCTTCATCGCTGCAATTTTTCTCCCTTTTGAGCTAGTCTCCACCATCTTGAATGATTTTTTCTTGAAACCTCCCTGGGGAACTTTAAGTCCCACTACGAGGGAGCTCATACAGTGATTTACCTTTGCCCCAACCACATTTTCTAAGCAGAATCACTGTGATGGTTTAGATTTTGTTAATAAAACCCTGAAAACAAAAATCAGCAGGTGTAACCTGGTGAGAGACCATGAGGCCATGAGGGCTCAAGAAAGCAAGCTCCTCAGAGTGGACATCCCATGGTGGGTTCAGAATCCTAGACTCTTAAAAGTGAAAATTCTCCTTCTAAACTTGATTTATCCTTTTGGGATCAAGAGCTCCCCAGCTTCCTAGAGGAAATAGAATTGACTTTCAATCTAACAACAACCTAACTTCAATGTTCTCTCATGTTAAAAAAAAAAAAAAAGACATTATCAACTTCTGAACAATAAATTCACTACACTAGTGTTTTTCAAACTGCAGATCATCAAATCAATTTAGTGGGTAGCAACTATCCTTTTTTCCTTAATGAAAACAGTCGAGAATAAAAAACATCAGCATGCATTGAGTTGATAAATGTTTTACTGAAAAAGTCTGTAAAGTCCACAGTCCTGTACAAGTATCATCAGCCTTCCAAAACATAAATGTCCTCTGTTTTAAGTATGATAAATCCTTTGCCACTAAGTTGGGTAAGTGGAATGCTTCAAATGAATCTTATATTCACAATAATTTTTACCAAAATTTCTGATATGGGTTCCTATGGGGAAAAACTAGGGTTACAAACTGAAATCAAAAACTTTTCCCAAAAAATATCTCCCTCAGATATTTATCAACCACAGACACCGGGTTAACCCGTGGTCAAGGTCAACATCACCATTAAGGAGACAAATTGACACCATGAACCCTGGCATGATGTGAAATGAAGAAAATAATACGTGGTGTTCTCACCAAAACTTCATTTCCAGTTCAGTCATGATAAAACATCAGAGAAAACCAAGCTGTGTGCCATTTCACAAGCTAACCTACTGGCACTCTTCTGAGACCAAGGAGCTGTCAAGACCACAGAGGTTAAGGAGACACAGCAACTAAATGCAATATGGGGTCCTGTACTGGCTGCTGGAACAGAGGAAGAACAGTCAAGGTAGAACTAGAATCTAGCTAATAGTCTTGGACTGTGTTAATTTCTTGGTTCAGGAGCTGTACCATGGTTATGTAAGATGCTAACATTAGGGGAAGTTGGATGAGGTACATACAGGAACTGTAAGTCTAAAATTATTTGGGGATAAAAAGTTGAAAAGGAAAAAAAAAACCTTTTTCTGAAGAAAGGAACGTGAATGTTCTGTCCCATAAACTATGCATCATTTAAACACAGTAAGTGTTTTACCGCTAATTCTCTAACCTTAAGAGATAAGCATAATGAGTATTCGATGTGTAATTTGCATGTAATTAACTAATACATGGGGAATGCTCCAGAGCTGTCATTCTTCATCCAGGCTCTTTTCAGCCTGGTTTCACCTCTCCTCTCTTCCTAATACCCAACAGAAGGATCACCAAAACTCCCCTTCCTCCTCACAGGGAGCAAGGAAAGACATCCTACAGATGCCGGGCTAGGAAATCCTGATTCGTTGTAACAGACGCTGGGCTAGGGATTCCTGATTCCTTACAAGCATCCACAGCTGAAAGATGGGGAAGAAGGACAGGAGAGGTGGCAGTTTTGGATTATTTATTTATTGATTTATTTATTTATTTGACAGAGAGAGAGAGATCACAAATAGGCAAAGAGGCAGGCAGAGGCGGGGTGGGGGAAGCGGGTTCCCCGCTGAGCAGAAAGCCCAATGTGTGGCTCAATCCCAGGACCCCGAGATCATGACCTGAGCTGAAAGCAGCTGAAACCCAGGCGTCCCAAGGTGGCAGTTATTAAGTCAATAAATATTTTCTGAGAACCCATCTCTGCCAGGAACGATTCTAGGTTTGGGGGAAATAGCCATGAGAAAGACTGACAAGGTTACTGGATCTCACAGAATTTACCTGTAGGGAGTCAATAAAAAAGCAAACAAACAAAAATACATTCATAGGTGCACACACATGCACACATACATAACCTCAGTTAATGGTAAATGTATGAAGCCAGAAAACCAGTGTTATGTTCTAAAATTGGAACCTGAACCTGATCCTTCTCTGGTCCCCAGTATTCTCATCTACAAAATGGAGCTAAATATATTCAGCCCTACAGAGCTATTGCTAGGAATTAAATTAGACAGAGACCACCTAAAACTTAGCAGAGTTCCTAATAAGTGAATGAGTGGCTAGCAATAGAAAATGACGGCAAAAATCACTTATCAACACCATTACTGAAAGCACATTCTCAAATGACTTTAAATTCTACATATCCCCCCTGAAATTTGCTCTAAGTGTCTATGCTGATCATAGAAATAGCCATTTCCCCTCTACTATGCAGCAATAATAAATAATGAATGTATTCGGAAATGGACAGAGCAGGAAACAAGCGCTCAGCCCAGAGCCCAGCAGAGTGAGAGAAAGCTTCCAGGCCCTGCTCCTGGTAACCTCCTCTGTGCCTGATGTGAATCAGCAGGCTGAATTCAAGGGAATGATGCCCACCTTCCCATGAAGGACTTTATCCTGGACGGTCTCTGCAACTGGAGCTGGACAGAAGGCAGTCCAAGCCACCAAAATAAACCAGAGGCTCTCGGTCCCAGGGAAGGGTGCTGGGGACTGTAAGGCACTATCACATCCTCCCCCAGGCTGCAGGTGTTTAACTATAACATTTCCCTTCACAAAACAAGATTGCATCCCACGAAAACAGCAAAGGCTAGTGAAATACTTTACAAAATTAATCATGAAACGAGGACATACAAAACAAATCAACTTTAAGCCAAAGCACTATACATTGCACAAATGGACATCTCTAAATAACTTCTGACAGACCGACAGAAAGGCAAACACACTGTTGATCTCTCTCTCAGCCACAGCCTCCATGAATAAAACAAAGCAGAAGTTAATACCAAATTAGCTTATTTATTTTTTTAAGATTTTATTTATTTATTTGACAGACAGAGATCACAAGTAGGCAGAAAGAGAGGGGGAAGCAGGCTCCCTGCTGAGCAGAGAGCCTGATGCAGGGCTCAATCCCAGGACCCTGAGATCATGACCTGAGCTGAAGGCAGAGGCTTAACCCACTGAGCCACCCAGGCGCCCCCCAAATCAGCTCTATTTCTCACCATCCCTCCCTCCTTGTCCCAGGAGCCTTCTTCCCCCAACCCTCTACCTCTCTACCTGTTTTGTTCCTCTCCCTTAAAACAAAAACAGACACACACACCACAATTCTCCTCTGCCTAGCCCAGGTTTGCGATGCCCAGGTTTGCAATGCCCAGGTGAGGGATGGGGCCCATGCCAGGCCCTGAGCCCCACAGGAAAGAGCAGAACAGGAGTACTATCTACTGAGAATTACACAAAAAATTAAAACTGAGACATTTCTTTCTCTTTTTCTTTTCCTTTTTTTTTTTTTTTAAATTTGAAAGAGAGAGACACAGCAAGCTAGGGAACACAAGCGGGGGAGTGGAAGAGGGAGAAGCAGCCTTCCCACTGACCAGAGAGCCTAATGCAGAGCTTGATCCCAGGATCATAGGATCATGACCTGAGCCAAAGGCAGATGCTTAATGACTGAGTCATCCAGGCACCCAAAAACTGAGACTCTTCTAAAACATAGAATGCAGAGCACATGGAGCCACAACATTATTATACCCCATGGCTTCTGGAAAACTCCACCATAACCCCAGGAGAGAAGAGTAAAAAAGGGAAAACTATCTTAGTATTACTCCAAATGTAGTTCTGACCCTGGGAAGGCCCTAAAAGAGCCTAAGTGATTCTCAGCTGTCCCTGGGCCACACTGGGAATCAGTGTGCTACAAAAAAAGAAAAAACCCAGTAAAATCTACTTGCCCAGGACACAGACAATTATGCAGTTCTACTAACCCCCTTCGTTCTTCACTACTGTCCTCCTTGGTAACCAAACTCACTTCCACTACATCCACTATCACCTCTAAGAGACCCACAACCAAATGTGCATCACAGAGCTGACACCTCTTGGGTCCCTATTGCCTGGTACCCCCACCAGCAGCCGGAGCCAACTCAACTCCCCACCATGTCCCTCCTCCCCAACCAGCTCATGGTGGCATCCTGACTTTGGGAAAAGGCATTCTTCCCCTTAATAGCCCAAACCACTCATTCATCTTTGAGTCTGGCCTCCCTGTGTCCTGCTGATTGGTCTTCAGGATGTCTCTTGCAAATGCAGACAGGAGGGTATAAAATAGTGTATACATTATGTTGCCACACAAACACGGAAAAATGACTGGATCCCAATGCACCAAAAGTTTACAAGTAGTGATCCCCGGATCATGGAAGTAGAGCGATTTGTCTACTTGATTTCTTTGGTACACTTTTCTGTAGACACGTTTTTTAATAAGCATGTATTATTTTCACACTCAGAAAATACAGTGAAAGCTTCTTTAGGATTTTGCTTACAAGTCTTTCCTTTGATTGTGCCTTCTCTATGGTTCCTATTTCCAAAATGGAGTCACGTATGCTAGGCCAAGTCCCCAGACTGGGGCTTACCATCCAACCTAACTGCAGTTTCAACCTCCCCCAGAATGCAGTTGGCCATTGGTCAGCACCACTGAGGTAATCTGTCACATGGCCCTCTCCATCCCCCACAGGAAGACAAGGTGATCCACCCACTAAGACTGTTCTTCTCCCTCATGGAAGGTGACCTTGCCTGAAACAATCCTTTCCTTTCTTCTGTTAATCACTTCTTGCCCCAACCTCCTGTCTATAAAACCTTCCATTTTGTACTCCTTGGAGCTCCTTTCTACTTGCTAGATGAGGATGTTGCCTGCTTCACGAATTGCTTAATAGAGCCTATTAGATTTTGAATGCATTTGGTTGAATTTTAACGCCTATTAAAACCCCAATCTAGTCCAGAATCACACTGTCATGGGTCATATTTCAGTTCCTTACGGTCTTCCTACACTGACCTCTGCCCACTCATACAGGCAGTTAGGCCCCAGCTCTTGCATCCCTGAGAACAATAGGAAAGTCGATAGGATAGTAATAGTGCATAAAGGGCACTTAACACAGTGCTTGGCAAATAGTATATAAAAGGTCATTTTTGCTGGTCCTGGAAGCACTTCCCTGCACTGCTATTAGATGAAACTTCTGAAGATACTAAATGGCAAATGAGAACCTTGTTTTTAAACAATCTATAGCCTCCAGGGTCTAAAAATAAGAGCCAATATTTATAGAGCACTCGCTTTGAGGCCCAACACTGTAAGCGTAAGTGCATTTAGTCACCATCTTAGCCCCACAGGGAGGGTCCTGTGAAGATCTCCATTTGCACATGAAGGAACTGAAGCACAGGGCACTTCCATGCCAAAGCAGGAAGCTAAGAAGTCATATAAATCTGGGACTCAAGCCAGTTCAGTCTTACCATCCAACAG
This sequence comes from Neogale vison, assembly GCF_020171115.1. Taxonomy (NCBI): domain Eukaryota; kingdom Metazoa; phylum Chordata; class Mammalia; order Carnivora; family Mustelidae; genus Neogale; species Neogale vison. The sequence continues at coordinate 41,691,197 of NC_058098.1, forward strand.
AACTTTCCACAATGACGGACAAGCTGTGCATCAGCCCTGTTCAATATGTGGGCTACTGAGTATTTAAAACGTGATTAGTGGGGCGCCTGGGTGGCTCAGTGGGCTAAGCCGCTGCCTTCGGCTCGGGTCATGATCTCAGGGTCCTGGGATCGAGTCCCGTTTCGGGCTCTCTGCTCAGTGGGGAGCCTGCTTCCCTCTCTCTCCCTCTGCCTGCCTCTCCATCTACTTGTGATTTCTCTCTGTCAAATAAATAAATAAAATCTTTTAAAAAAATAAAAAATAAAACATGATTAGTGCAACTGAGCAACTAAATTTTAAATTCTACTTAATGTAAACTGAAATAGCCACATGGGGCCAAGAGCTACCATACTAGCCAACGAACTGGAGAATGAAAGCCCAAACTCCCAAGATGACAAAGGGAAGTCCTCACAACATCCGGTCTACCTGCCTCTCAACTAATTCTTACACAAAGCTTCAGGTGGTCTAAGACCGCTGGTAACTGTATGCATCCCTACTTGCCTTTCGGTCCCCTGCCCTCCTCTCATCTAAGCGTTCTGTATAATGGAGGAGCTTCAGAAATGAGAGAAAGATTGGTTCAAGTCCAGACTCCAGGCACTGTTTCACCTCCAAATGGGCATAAAAAGCCCTCAGTCACTCAGTCGGTAGGAGCAGGAAAGGAAGTTGCCATGGTAAGAAGAGAGCAAGATGCCTGATGCCTGGCAGCATCCTGACAGACGTCTTCCCTCCCTAACACCAAGCCGTCCACTGTCTTCATCAGAGATCCAAGAGACCATTGTGAACTAGTCCCTGACACTCTTAAAATGAGAAGGACTCAGTATACCCTAAAGAGGCCAATCCCAGTCAAAATACCACTGGTGGTTTTTTCTTTTTTTCTCTTTTTAACATACTAAACATGACTGTAAATTCCACCTGAAAAGGTAATGAGAAAGGAAAGCTAAAAACAGTCAGAAAAGGGAAGAAAAGAGGTGGTCTTGCCTTATCAGATAAGAAAGTATATTTAAAAAGCTATCACCTGGCCTGTTGCCAGCACTCAGGAAATATTTTTTTGGTTAAAAAAAAAAAAAAAAAAAGACACCTCATATATTGTTATTGAATAAAGTTACAATCATTAAATTATAAAAAAATAAGAGTAATAACAATAACTAATCTTTACAGAGCCCTTGCCGCATGCCCAGCATGCGGACAGTGTTACCCACATATACGATCTCATTTGAACCTCACAACGTTGTTCTTCACATTGCCAAGTGCAAATCATTAATAGATCTTGAAGTCAATTTAGTGGATCTAGAAATAGCATTTTTTTAAACAAGACAATAGAATAAAACAGGACAGAACAGAAAATATGAGTGAATTGCATGTAATACCTTATGAATCTTTTACATATGCACAGAGCTTCGATTTCAAATGTGTCATCTGTGAATCACAGTAAAAGAAATATATGAAGAACGACCTTGCCTCACAACCTATAAAGTATGGACAATTACTATCACCCATTTTACAGCTGTAAAAACTGAGGTTCAGAACAATTAAGTCTCTTGCTCAAATTTCACCCAGCTTGTTAATGACAGCCAAAACTGGAACCCACACGGTCTGCACTCAGATCCCAGCCCCATCAACACTGGCAAATCAATGGGACAGGATAGATGGTACTAGCGAATCCTTGGTGGGGAGGGCACCTGAGTGGCTTAGTTGGTTAAAAGTGTTGGACTCTTGATTTCGGCTCCGGTCACGATCTCAGGGTTATGAGATCCAGCCCTACATCGGGCTCTGCACAGAGTATGGAGCCTGCTTAAGAGTCTCTCTCTTCCTCTGCCCGTCCAGGCCCCACAACTCTCACACTCTCAAAAACAAAACAAAACAAAAAAAAAAAAAAAAAAAGGGACAGAATCATCTAGTGTTTTCATGAAAAAACAAGTGGAACCAAAAGGAAATGGACAAATTAGTTAACAAATCATTATTTTTGTTGGAACGTTGTTGGAACAAAAAAAAAAATCTCATAAAATTATAAAATATGACACCAGTGTAAAAGAGAAGGACAGGACTAAGACCAATGGAAGAAATCGCAAAGGAAAAGGAATACATAAGATTACATACATACATAAGGCATAAAAAGACAATACATAAATGTTAAAATTTGCCCATAAAAAACTATGAGCAAATTGTTTTGGCAAAGGTTTTACTCATTTTCAAAAAGTAGAGCTGTTGACTATGAAACTGACTCTGGGCAAATTAACTATGTTTCCCAATCTGTACATGGCATGACAGTAATAGTCTGTACCTACTAAGACTGTTACAAAGATTAAATTAGATTTTGTACCAGTGCCGCAGAGGGAACTCTTAGCAAAGGCAGCTGCTGTTATGTGATGCAAAGTAAGGGCTCTTTCACAACTACTTCTGCCACATAACCCAAAGCACCAGCGTAGTGAAAACAAAGGCATCACATCTTAGCCTGATCAAGCACTGGATGCTTGTTTGCAAGTAGCAGTTATGGCAAAGGCCTGGCTCAGAAGGTCACATCTCACCCTGGGCCTCCATCCTTTTAAAGCCTGCAACAGCATTCCTTACCTCCCAATACCCCAGGTCTTTCCCTCCTGTTGGTTGCTCCCTCTCTGCCTAAGGCTCCTCTAAAGATTAACAGAGCAAAAATTTTACATCTGCAATCCCATGTTCATGGATGATGCGTACATCTTTGTAAGTAGGAATATAATCTATAAAACAAATTCTTAGAAAGAAAACTGCCCTATCAGTAGGTTTATAATTTTCTATTCTTGAGAGCTAGTGTCAAATTTCCCAGTAAGAAAGTTTCAGAGGTTCTGAGACTTTATGATTTCATCACCATTTCTTCGCCAGCACCTGATGTTCAGTCAACATCCACCAACCTCACTAATCAGAAATGGTTTCTTGGGGCACCTGGGTGGCTCAGTGGGTTAAGCTGCTGCCTTCGGCTCAGGTCATGATCTCAGGGTCCTGGGATCGAGTCCCGCATCGGGCTTTCTGCTCAGCAGGGAGCCTGCTTCCCTCTATCTCTCTCTCTCTGCCTGCCTCTCTGTCTACTTGTGATCTCTCTCTGTCAAATAAATAAATAAAATCTTTAAAAAAAAAAAAAAGAAATGGTTTCTTACTGCTATTATAAATTCGCATGTCTAGGTCAGGTACTTTTGGCTGGCCATTTGTATACCTTTTTCCATTTCCCTGACAACTTCTGGATCATTGTCTCTCCTTGAAACTGCCCTTTGGAAGATTACCAACGTTCTTGTCTCCAAGACCAAAGACCTCATCTCACTCACAGCCTCAGGGCACCATCTTGGCAACATCTGACACCAACAACCACCACCTCCTTCAAGAGACACTGCTCCTTTCCCTGCCATGACAATTTGCTGTGCTGGTTCTCCTCCACGAAGGGCAAGCCAATCTTCTCCCTATAATTCTAAAGAAAAGCATATCCCAGGATCCAATCCTCTTCTTTGCACTGTAACGTTTTTTAACCATTTATATATATATATATATATATATATATATATCACACACACAAATATTTGTACACATGTAAACATATGTGTGCACGTGCGTCTATATATGCATATATATGTGTAGATATACATATATCTATATATACACAAAGATAAGATTTTCTCCTCCTGAGAAATCTCACTGTAACATTCTTAAACTGTCATCTACATGCAAAAGCTTTCCCAATGTCCATCCTCAAGTCACCTGAGACCTAAACCCATGTTTCTAATAGTCTACTGAAGACCACCAAACAGAGAGATGCCCTCCCCACACTTGAGATCATCAACAGGGTCAACACGAGGGCAGCACTCACTCTGTGGCAACACTGTGCTTGTTCTTGACACTTAACTGCATCTCATATGACTCTACAGATCTAAAACAGAATACACCAACCTCACTATTCACCTTCCCCAAACCTATTCCACCTCCTTGACCATCAAACCTTAGTTAATGGTTCTATGTTCTTCCCCTTTCCCCTTCTTCCCATCCAAGGATCTGCAAAATCCTCTCAATTCTGCCTGGAAATCATCTCGGTGTATCTAACCAGCCTTCCCGTTTCTGCCTTTAGTTCAGACTGCCACTTCCTTGGGTCTTGCCCTAATCCTGATGCCACCACCAGAGTTCTCTTTTGAAAGTACAAATACCATCACTTCAATCTATCACCTCAAAGCACATGGCTTTTGAACATTTCCTGTAGCTCCTCCATATAACTGGGCTCCAGGCCTACATTGACAAAGCTGGTTCACTTCCAACCAGCCCCATGTTTTAGGAGAGTCCTGCCAGTATGTAGTCTCTCCCCCATTAGATACTGGGCTCCTAGAAGGCACTCATTAATCCTTACTCACCTTATCCCCCCTAAAGCACCCAAGACAAGGCTGCGCATTTGGTATGTGTTTTCTAAAGTCACTCACTACAATCTTCTAGAATGTGTTCATGTTATTCCAAACAGAAAAAGGAACTTTATACATGTAATTTTAGTATATGTGCTGCCGAAGCGAGCACTGTAAATCCAAAATAAAGAAAAGTCTTTTTAAATCATCTAAATGACTTTGGGGTCTGCTTGTCCTGTATGACTGTCTACACATACCAACATCCGTATTCTTCTTGGACTTACATAAAAGTCAAACTCCTTCCCTAAAAAGTTTTACAAATAACTTAAAATGACAAAAGCACTGGTTTTCAACATCTACCAACCAGAATAAAGATTCCCTATTTGCCAACAGAAAAAAACAGATTCAGGTGAGCCAAAGAGGATTCTGGCAATCACGTGATTTTATGATCTTCAGATGTCCCAATCAGCTGTCAGAACTACCAAATAATGACCTCCACAAGTTGATACGAGAAAGTGTAAAGGCCATATGGTAAGTCAAATATCCAACAACTTGACAGAGAAGCCAATAAAAACAAATGGCCTTGCGTGAACTGGGCCTGTCAACTCCGAAAGACACGTCCTATCTAGGTCTACTGCATTCTTTAAAAGTAAACCAATTTAAAAAGTAACTCTTCTAAAGCATCTTTCTATACTGATTATAAAGAGGTCATTGAGAAGGGGGATTATTTTTCAATGAATAGTCAAATCATTCTGAAAAGCATTATCTTGTAGGAAAATACAAGATTAGATTCTAAATATGTTTATAACTCTTCCCTGCTCTTAACATCAACAGATTTCAAACACGTGTGCCTAAGTGTCCTTGATTTTTTTTTCCCCCCTGAAGTGAAAACTTTGCTGAAGTTTGCCATCCACTCTTGAACGTGAAGTTAAGAACTGCTCAGTTACCGATTAGAAGTCAGGGCTCACATTCAGGGAGCTGACATCATCTCTCACTAAGCAATTAAAAACATTGTTGTTAATAAAGAACTCCTGAGTTGACACAACTGAGGGGAGTTCGCCCGAGGGCTGCGGTGTCCCATGACCACTCTTATATCCACCCCCTAACAAGGATTTCAAGCCTTCATGAAAGTGATCCTTTGACGCTTCTGAAAAGGGGGGAACACGTAAACCTCCACAAGTTAATGGGACAGGAATCTGGCCTCGTGAACTCTGTAGCCCCCGGGACTCCAAGCGGGCAGCGTAAAAGGGACAGCAAAGCGTGAAGTGCTCCAGGCCCCCAGAGGCCACGGCCAGGAACCAGTGGGCCAGAGACCGTCCCGGGACACTTAAGTCCGGGCTGGCCCTTGAGGGCAGTTGGAGACTAAGTTACTGCGGGCGGGGGTGCATCGGGGGGCCGCCTATGGCCGCCCCCAACTCACCTGCGATTCATGGGCCGGACCCTCACGGCCACCTTGACTGATGCCATAGCTCATCCCGGCCCGGCCCGCGCGGGCTCCCACCTGCCCAGTGCCCCGCGGCCGCCGGCGACTCTCGCGACTCTGCCCTCGGCTCCCGCCCACTTCCCTCCCTCCGCCCCCGCCCCTCTGCTCCCGGCCGGACTCGGCGTCCCGCGGCGGCCCCACCTGCCGGGCGACTGAGCATGCCCAGAGCGCTCCGGCCCGCGTGATCCGCGCGCCAGGGTTTGGCGGCTGTCTGGCGGCGCGGAGGGGCGGGGCTGGGATGCCTGAGCGCCGCCACCCGAAGTCGCGGAGTCGGGAAGAACCTTCTTGCAGGAGGTGACCTGTAAGTCACCAAGGGTTACCGGGGAGGAGTGATTTCAGGAAAGCCGCACCCCGGCCTTACCACCTTAAAAACGGGGAAGGAGGAAGAAGAGGAAGGGGTCGCAGTAATGTAGAGCCAGAGCAAAGACCTCAATCCTGGGGCTCCGATGACGGAAAATACGGTTTTTCAGGCCTTAACAGGGACCTGGGTTTTACCTCCATCGTGCAGGAGTTAGCGCATCCGATGTACAGAGCAAGAAGCTAGGGGACAGAGATTATCATAGCCTGTTTGTGGGGAGCATCGTTCACTAGGGCCTTCTCTGCTGCATTCTGCCCACCCCAAGTGTGTGTTTTGGACCCCTCAATTCAGGGACACCGAGCAATGAAAATTAAAAGGGTGCTGGATCTTTAAAAATGCTGGTGAGAATGGCTACATTGTCTGAAATCAGATCTTCATAGGACTTTTTGGCACTTATGTTACAGTTCAGTAGTTTTTTGTTTTGTTTTTTCAGTTTTTTTTTTTTAATGATTTAATTTATTTGACAGAAACCACACGTAGGCAGAGGCAGGCAGAGAGAGGAAGGGAAGCAGGCTCCCTGCTGAGCAGAGAGCCCAAATGTGGAGCTGGATCCCAGGACCCTGATTTCAGGACCTGAGCTGAAGGCAGAGGCTTTAACCCACTGAGCCACCCAGGCGCCCTGTTTTTTTGTTTTTTGTTTTTTGTTTTTTCCAGTTTCAATCACAACGTATTCTTGGAAGAAAGCGACCTTCTCTTTACAGCTTAGGACCTAAGAAGTCCTAAGAGGGCAGACATAGCCTCTTTTCCTGAGTCCTTCCTCACTCCACTCCCCCCACCCTTCCTGAAGAATGTGAATTCATTCATTCAGCCATTCATTCATGAATTTGTGCGCACACACCCAGGAGCCCCGCTCTGAGCCACAGGGTTAGGCGCCGGCCATAACCAAGACCTGAGCTCCGCATTCCTCCTACTGCCCATTCCGGGTCCCTGGGGCGCAAATAACCCACGCCGGTCCATGTCCCAGGCCCCTCGGGCAGCTGACAGGAAGCCAGGGGCAGTGAAGCCTGGACTGCCGGCTTGAGCCCCAGCTCCTATACTAACACTAGCTTTGGGTGTCCTCCAGCCTGCATTGCGGGTGCACCTCTTAGGCTTTTGCCTTTACAGCAAATTGAATACTGCATGGAGTTGGCTAATGCATTAAGTGAGATGATGTCGACAGACGTGACCCACTAGCATATGAAGTCATTATTTCACCAGTTTCCCTGAGCCTGGCGGCTAGCTTGGAATTGGCATCCCATTTGCTTCCACAGTCCTGTAAACCCTAGGTTCCCCGGGCTTTGAGGGCGCAGAGCTGTGTGCGGATTTGACCAGTGCGAGCTGCAGGAAAACAAGGAGAGCCGGAAACTGGACCGGACCGCGCCGAGCATGCGCGATAGGGGCGGGCTGGTTCGAGGCCCCTCCAGGGTTCTGGCGCACCGCCTTCGCTACCCCAAGCAGGGGCGGGGTCCGCCTTATATGGGAGCTGCTTGGGGACAAACAGCCGCGCGTCTGCCTCCTGGGAGGGTGCAGCCTGACGCCCGCGCGAATCACCGCCACCAGTGCTCGCGACCACCCTACTGGGGTCGGATCTGGGCGCACGGACACCCGAGGGGCCCACGCCCTGCTGCGCCAGAGCTCAGTTTTTAAAGACAACGAATTAAACTTTGCAGGAGGAGTTCGCTTACTAATCAGAGCGATTTGCTCTTCCTGGGGTTTTATTGGTTGGTTGGTTGTGAGGTTTAATTCAGTATTTCGTTCTTTAATTTTTTTTCCCAGCAGCCTACCCATGCCTATAAACCCACTCCCCTCCTCTGACATTGCCACTTGACACAAAACAGCATCGCAGCCGCGCGGGCACACTAGAACCCAGACGTCTGGCGTGGAGATTTTGACTAGACAGTTGGGCTTCAACTCACAAAGGCACCCAGCCGTGGGGATGGAGTATTTTACTTGTTTTGATGTAGTTTATCTGGGTCTTCATTTATTGTTCTTCTTTTGTCTTTTTCTAATGTTTAGCAATCTCTGTACTGTCAAATAGTTGTGAGTGATTGAAACTCCCTGAGTCTTAGCCTGTTCATTTCAAAGTGAGATAGCGCTATAATAGAATGTTCACTCCGCCTCAAAATATTTGAATCATCTTAAAATACCATCAGAAGGAAAAAAAAAATACAACATCCCTATCAGCTATATATCCAGTTATGCATTTCTTCTCCCAGACTTTAAGGAATAAAATTGATTTACTCTCTCACAAACATGACTTTTAAAAAACCTTGATAAACAGCAAACAGGTGCACTTAAATTGGAACATAGGATACAACCCACATCTCAGAAACCCATCTGTTTTCTTATGTGCTAGAAGTACCGACCTCAAGCATTCTATCACACAATACACTTAATATCTCCTTGTGGGGGTTTCTTACACTATGGAACTTAAGTTGAATTTAGGGGCAATGTAGTTGAGCCAGTAAACAAAAATGAGTTCTCTGGTCTTCAAACAAATACATAATAGTCTCAGAGACAGAAATTACAGATATCAAATCCAAACCCAGAACCATTTTCATTTTCTAAGCCATAAAATACAAAGGTAAATTTAGAATCTTCTAAAATACTAAACATTAAATGCAAAGATAATTTGAAAAAGTGTGCTTTGGAGCATGAGTGTGAAACCTGAACAGCAAAGTAACAGTAAAGATAATCACAAAGTCATGCATAGAAATTTTGCTACAAAGCTATAGCAGGTAACTATGAATGCCAGGTTTTACAGCAGAAATGAATGAAGAAATCTCAGAAGGTTCAATTTAATAGAATCGATCACCCTAAATCATAGTCATTTCATATCCGAAGATGAAAAAAAGATTGTTTCAATTGCGTATAACTATACCTGTGGTTACAAATAGTTCAGAATTTATGGACTTGACATCTGTGGCAGCATTTCAACTACTCAGAGTGTGAAACCGTATTTGGTTGAAGGGATGGGGAAAAGTTCCATGGATGAATTAGCTTTGAAGATGGGCCTCGCAGAAGGGATGGAATTTGAATTCCAAGATGGGTGAAGAGCTGACTTCCAAGCTGGAAAAAAATACACTGAACAAATGTTCAGTGTTGGGAAAGTAGGGGAATAGTGAGAAAGCCTCTTTACCTAAAACAGAGTGTGAGAGATGTTAAGATAGTTACAAATGCTTCCCCTCCTACACTTACACATTGTGATGTCACAATGCAGCAACTCCCCAAGCAAGGATGGAGTCTGTTTCACCACCTTTCTAATATGGCTGCCCTGGTATCTTGCTCACAGAATGCTGCAGAATTAACTGTGTTACTTCAAACCTAGGTTTCAAAAGGCCTTGCATCCTTCCAGTCTCACTCCAGGGACGGTGCTGCTATCGTGTGAGGAAGCCCAAGCCAGCCTGCTGGATGATGTGGTGACCTAGTCAAATCCAGTGTCACAGCCAATAGCCAGCCAACCCCCAGACAAGGGAGTGGGGTCACAGGGCCCCAGCCCACCCCTGCCAACTCATTAGTGGATCATAGATGAATGAGTGAGGGCAACCCAGAGTCACAGAGCCCATCCAGACCACTTGTTGTTGACTTAGGGGATCAGAATATTCCACCCCAAAATATGCCACTTTAACATAAGAATTATTTTAAGCTGAAGGCAATTTAGAAGAAGCAAACTCAGAAAGAGCTCTTTTCCCTCCCCCATCTGCTTAGAAGCCAGACATAAAATCCCCTTTGTGAAGGTGCTTCTTCTCTCCTCTTCCCCCACCAAAAGAAGAACAGTCCGTATTACTGGAAAGAGACTAAAAAAACCCGTCATCTTCCATTAGTTTCCCTCATATATTTACCCTTTCATATTACACTGCCTGGAAGCCCAGGCCTATTTCCTTTGTCTAGTCTCCTCTGCAATTTATCACTCTTTGTTAAAATGGTATTAAGTGCCTAGGTCTGAGCACTTTGGGGAATTTCCATTTCCTTTCTGTGATGCCCTCCATGTGCAGACAAAATAAGCGCTTTCTCCTGTTAACTTCTCTTCTGCCAGGTTAATTCACACACCCCAGGTTGTAACTTGAGAGTAAAGAAAAAGTTTTTTCCCTCCCTGACAAATCTCATGAGCAAAATCCCAGTTTGTTGCTTAAGCCATTTGGTTTAGGGTATGTGTGTCTTATTACCCACATTCAGACACATCCTATCTTATATAATGAGAAATGTTTTCAATGGATATGGGGATTCGTGAGACCTTTACTCATATAGAAATATGGGTGACAGGGTGCCTGGGTGGCTCAGTCATTAAGCATCTGCCTTCCGCTGGAGTCAGGATTCCAGGGTCCTAGGATTGAATCCCGCATAGGGCTCCCTGCTCAGCAGGAAGCCTGCTTTTCCCTCTCCTACTCCCCTTGCTTGTGTTCTCTCTCTCTCTCTCTTTCTGTCAAATAAATAAATAAATAACTTTTTAAAAAGAGAAATATGGGTGATATAAAAAAAAAAACAAAAAACAAAAAAAAACAGCTGTGACCCAGGACCTTCATCAAGGGCTTTGGACGTATAATCTGGAGCTAGAAGAGTCTTCATGGCCATTTCTTATGTTTGCACATGAGACAGGCGGGCAGGTTCAGAGCAGCAATGAGACTATGGCGATCACTTTCCTCACCACCCACCCATCTCGGTGGATCTTAAATCAATGAAGCAGATTCATGGAAGAAGACGTGTTCTCTGAACACATCCGTTGCATTTCCACTGACGTGCCTTTGATTCAGTTGTGCATCCAGCAGAAATGCCATCTCCTCTCCTTCTCTCCAACCCTCAGTTCATCCTTTGGGTTCTACCATCTGTAGTCTTCCCCTCGCTTATGAACTCACAGTGATCACTCCCTCTACCAAATGCTTCGCGCCAGAGTTGGCGGCACTCATTTGCTACTTGCTGGAGAACTTTAATTTTTTTTTTTTACAGTTTTATGTATTTATTTGAGAGAGAGTAAGCAAGAGAGAGAGTGCGTGTGTGCATGAGCAGGGGATGGGTGGGGGAAATGAAGAGGAAGAAGCAGACTCCCCACTGAGCAGGGAGCCTGACATGAGGCTAGATCCCAGGACCACAGGATCATAACCTCAGCTGCCAAAAGCAGATGCTTAATCCACTGAGCCACCTAGGCCCCCCTCACTAGGGAAATTTAAGCCTTGGTTTTCTGTGTCTCACTTCCCATCAGATTATAAATCCTTCAAGGCTAAAGAACAGGTCTTAGAGTTCTCTGTACTTCAGTGTTGCCAAATCGGTAAATGTCGAAGTTGATAATTAGCAAAAGCAATAAACTCATTACGTTCTGTTCCTGTAGATAACCAGTATATAAATATGAATTTCTATGTGATGATTCTTTGGCTCATTTTGTCCTTTTTTGTTCCTCTAACCAGGTTATAACATAAAGGTTATGCCATTTGTTACTGTCAAGCTTAATTAAACCCATTATAATTTGTTAACCCCTGTTCTTGCTTTGTAATTAACATTGATTAACACAAACAAGTACAAAATAGGCCATCAGCACTTTCCAGAAGTGCTGATTACAATTATATTGATAATTCAATACAGTAGAGAAGATGATGGGATAGTAATTTGCACTCTCTTTACATAAGGAGACAAACGCTACCAGGCAAAACTAAGCCTGGAAATGAAATACTTTGTTCATCGGATTCCCCTGATCAAACCTTCACACTGTTAACCCATACTGACTGCTTAAACTGTGGTAGGATGACTGAAGGCACAGCTCCAAGCAGCTTGCATCATTGCACCTCTGAACCAGAAAACGGAAGCCCTTCAAGGCTGACAGATTGTACAGGGTTCAGCCACAGCAAAGCAGCAACCCCCCCACCAGGCTTATGACAGACAATTATGGGGCCAGTATCACATTTCATAGTTCTGGGATACGTCCAGGGTTTGATGGTAGCAGGTCATAGATGCACAACAGTGAGCCCACAGCAGCATTGGATCCAAAATCTCTCAATGATCAATAACCTAGGCATGAACTCTATATCCCTACTCAAAATACAAAAAAAAAAAAAAACCTGCTAAACTCCTATCCCAGTATATTCAAGAACATATTGAAATTTCCTTTCTCCCTGACCTCAGAGGTGGAGGATGACTGTTCTTGCTATCCATGTTTAGATAAGCCTGCCATGCTCCGGTGTGACTCTGATCCATTACCGGTGGGGGCAGGCACACATTTGAACTTTTCCTTATTTCTGGGAATAAAGTCAGGATGCTTGGGAGCTGCAGCCATTTTTGTTCTGTATAAGAAAAACTAAGTGGAACTCTGCCCCACTGCACTCCAGGGAAGAATTAACAGAATTTATATCATACAGATCAATTGGCCCTGTGCAAATGATGTGATAATGAGGCCATGGAGTTTTTATGGTTCTCTGTTACCACCCCAGAAAGTATGTTCCAGAAACTGGTCAAACCCTCAAAAAGGAATATTAGTACAAAGTGGGGTGTTTCATACTCATTGCTGAAAGATTAATGTTCATGAAGATCCCTGAGGCACTAAGCCTTCTGTGTAAATGTGTGACTCATTGAGGAAAAAATCTGCCAGATGGCAAAGTATGGAGAAATTTGCCGACGGTCATATAGCTTCTAACCCAAATGTCTGTGTCCTCAGAGCTAGGCCTTCTCTTTGCACTCTCCAACTAAGCATTCCTTGTAAAAATCGCTAGAAATGGAAACACAGCCATCAGAAGTAAACTTGAGTAAAGAAACAGAAGAACAACAATCAAAACACAAGCACGCACTGATATAAATAGTCAGCCTTGGGGCGCCTGGGTGGGTTAAAGCCTCTGCCTTTGGCTCAGGTCATGATCCCAGAGTCCTGGGATCAAGCCCCGCATGGGCCTCTCTGCTCAGTGGGGAGCCTGCTTCCTCCTCTCTCTCTCTCTGCCTGCCTCTCTGCCTATTTGTGATCTCTGTCTGTCAAATAAATAAATAAAACCTTTAAAAAAAAAAAAGTCAGCCTTAAGCAATACTGTGATATTGTCACATTTGTTTTGGGGGTCCACAACCTTTTTTCTTGCTATTCTCAAACATCATAGTCAGGGTCTTATATCAATCCTCACTCAACCCTCTCTGTTCCAACATCCCATCTTTCTATCTCATAAATATTAGGTGTGGCAGGCTATTTTTGTTTCTTCATTTATTTTTTAAATAAGATGTAAAATGCCTTCACTGGTGTCCATCAAGCATACAGATCTTAAGTGTACAGTTCAATGAATTGTTTTATATATTTATACGCCTGTAAACACCATGCAGATGAGATTCAGAACATTTACACCATCCCAGAAATCTCCCTCAAGCTACAGGGGTTTTATTTTATTTTATCTTTTTAATCTTTTTTTTTTGAGATTTTATTTATTTATTTGACAGAGAGAGAGAGAGAGAAAGAGATCACAAGCAGGCAGGCAAAGAGAGTGGGGGAAGCAGGATCCCCGCCGAACAGAGAGCCCGATGCGGGGCTTGATCCCAGAACTCTGGGATCAGGACCTGAGCTGAAGGCAGATGCTTAAACAACTGAGCCATCTGGGCACCCCGGCAGGCTTTTTATTTTAAAGTCAGGTTTATTGAGGTATCATTTTCATATGGTATTATTCCCCATATTTAAAAGGCAGTTCTATGAGTTTTGACAGTGCATACAGACGTGTGGCTACCAATACAATCAAAATATAAAACTATACCATGACCCATCCTCCCAAATTCCCCTGTGCCCCTCTGTACTAAAACCTTCTCTCCATCTCCATCCCCTGGCAACCGCTAATCCGTCCTCTGTCCTTATACTTTGTCTTTTCTAGAATGTCATATAATGGAATCATCCAGTATGTGGTCTTTCAAGTCTGAGTCCTTTCACTTAGCAAATACACTTGAGATTCACCCATGTGGTTGTGTGTGTCAATAGTTCCTTCCTTTCTACTCCTGAGCAGTACTTAATTATACCACATTCTGTATGCCCATTCATCAGTTAAAGGACCTTTGGGTTGTTCCCAGGTTTTAACAATTATGAATGAACCACTATAAACATCCACATATAAGGTTTTGTGTGAATTTAAGTTTTCATTTCTTTGGGATAAAAACCCAGGAAGTGGGTCTCTTGCTCTATGCTAAACTCATTAAATTTCAATTTTTCAAAGAAAACCAAACCATTCTCCAGTGTACTTCGATCATCTTGCCTTCCCACCAGCAGTGTATGAGACTTTTAGAGGCTCCCTGCTCTCACCAGAACTTGGCAATGCCAGTTGCTGTCTTTTCTTTCAAGCCATTTCACCAGGTGCCTGGCACAGATTTTCCAAGCGGAGCAGACACGTTCATAGAATTCACTGCAGTCTTCAGAAAAGAGTTAAAATCAGTTGCCAACGTCTCACTATATGCATGAGAGCTACTTGGCTGCATGCCAATTAGGCATTTTATATTCACAATCCCGACCAGAGTTACTTTGACCCGTTCCGTTCAATTTTGCTTAGTTGTCTATATCCCAAGCAACTTCCATGCCAATTTCCTTGTGCCCTGGTTAAAACCAAGAGTCCTGTGTCTTCCCTGCAGTGGTCCTTCGGGTTATGTCTAAAGGTTAAAGATCCTCACTTCATTTTGGCATCGTTAAAACACTCAACAACCTACCTTTAATCACCTTGTTCAGGTGTGTTTTCTGTGTCCAGAAAATGCAACATCCCTCTGGCTTCTACTTTCAAGAACGTATCTATCAAGAACACTCTGAGCTAGAGGAAGGGGAGAAAAAAAATGCTTTGCTCCAGTAAACAAATTGTCACACTCGGGGGATTGCAGAAGAACTCAATCACTTTACCGCTCTGCCCTCCATACACACAGAACCATACACTGGTATTCTCTAAAAGTAACTACAGCCGATTTTTCTGACCTGGGTGGGAAACACACATAGTCAGAACCTAGTCTGCTCGGATTTGTCACACAAATTCCTCCCTGGCCTGTTGCTTCTCTCTGGATTTCCCTGCTAATGCCTTATTCATTTGCATCTGTCTGCCCCATCTGCTGGGTCTAATGGTGTGCCGTCAGCAATTAGACCGTGATGCATGTGTCACCTCCCATGTGTTCCTTATATCCCTTCTATCCCCCTGCTCGAGCTACTTCCATTTTTCTGTCTCATCCCCAGAGGAACATAGCCAACAACCTCAGCTGCATCTTTCCATTTTTCTTAAGTTTATTATTTATTTAAATAGATAATACATGCACAAAAGCTGAATTGAAAAGGTACAAAAAGGGTAGAGATAGAAGTCTCTTCCATTCCTTTCCCACTCCCCCCATTTCATTGCTCAGATACAACTAGGGTCATCAGTGTCTTGTGCCCTTCCAGAAAGAGATATACAATACATTGACAAGCATACAATCCACATATTTATATTCTTTGTAGAAATAACAACACACTGCAACACCTTTTTGCACCCTGTTTTTTTTCATATAAAATATGTACATTGTAAAGCATTTCATCTCTCTATACTTGGATATACTATTGAGTGCCTTAATAAATTTTCTTCTTTCTTTTAAAAAGTTGTTTAATATCCAGTGTTACCAAAATCCTTTTTAAGGTATCTAAGATAATGACTTAGCCTAACCAAGATAGATATTTATATCTCGAAAAAAAATGAGCTGAGTTAGGTGGCTCAGGGCTGGTATTGGTAATTACTGTCGCAAAGACTGAAGAACTTTCTCCTTGGGTTTGAAAGTGGCTGCTGAAGCTCCAGCTTTCACTTCTGCATTCCAGCCTGAAGAAAGTTGATCTGTTCCCCCTCAAGAAGGACACTTCCCAATTCACAGAGTCTGTTCAGTTATACCCCATTTTCCAAAACCTAGTCACAAAACTACACCTCGCTGGAAAGGAGGATGGGAAATGCAGTCACAATCTAGGGAGCTGTAAGGGCCTGGTTAGCCAAAGGGAGCCATTGGTTGTAAACTTAGATTGACCCTGCTCCTGCCATAGGAACTTACTTACAAAGCCCAGATACAAGGGCGGGCTAGGCCGGGTGGAGACATCCAATCAGTAGGGCGCGCATATATTTACTATGGTAAACTGAAATTCAACTGGCCACCCATATTGCCGACCTAGCTGACTGTGCAGTTATCCCTGTGTATTGCAATCTCACTGGCCACCTGTGTATAAGCCAGGCTCAACCACCTCTATAAAAGTTAGTCTGTGAGGCTAGGAAGGGTCGTGTCTCTTGGAAAAGAGACAGCCCTGACTGGTCAGTTTGATTCTCAATGCTTGGCGCGAAATAAAGCTTTGCTTGACCTTCGCTTTGCATCAGTCTCACGCCTTCGATCACAGACCCATTACTGGGGGACCCTCACAGGAGCCTGTTGAAGTTTGGGATCTATTAAGAAAGAAGGAAGGGAGAGTATGTATTGGAGTACAACAATCCATTTCTGCCCCAGAATTGCTGTCAGTTCTTTCACTTTTTCACCGATGAACTAGAGAAATCTGTGAACATTCCATTTCATACTCTGTGGGAAGATATCTAGAATTTCTAGGTCACAGGATGTGTGCATTTTTATTTTCCTGAGTATTCCCAATTGCCATCGCAGATAAGGGAACAATGAACACCTGCACTGACATATAAGCATACCTGTTTCCCCATACCCCCGACAGTCCTGAGTGTGCTTACATTTTTTTTTTTTACCTTTTACCATTCTGATAGCTAAAATACAACATCCCAAGAGGTCTTCATTGAACTTAAAAGGACTTTCTCTCATTTTTAGTGTCATTCGGTAGTTTTTCAAATGTCTAGGAACTATTTGCATTTCCTTATCTCTGAGCTATTTCCATCATTTGTCCAGTAAATTGCATGATTTCTTCATTAAGCTGTAGACATTCTTTATAAACTGGGGAAATTAGCATTTTCAGTACTATTTATTTAAACACTTTTTTTTTTTTTTACCATTTTGGGTTGCTTTGTTGTGTTTTTGTTCCCATGCCTTTCTTCTTTTTTTTTTTTTTTTAATTTTAAAGAGGAATAAGACTTTATTTCCTTGTTTCACAAACAAAAGTGGGCTGAGCGGATTGCTTTCTGGTGAGTTGTCAAACGGACAAGTCCCATATCCTCATTGGACTGCTCTGATTTGGCCTTTGCTTTAACCTTGGCCAAAGCTGTGCAGCAGCGGGAGCAGAAGCGGCCACAAATGTAGGTGCATCAGCCAGCAAGACCTTGGCTGAAAAGTATAAACCACCTCCACAGGCAGAGCTAGGACCCACTTGGCCCACTGAAGACAATGGGTATTGATGGAACATCCCCAGACATAGGCTGGCAAAACAGCAAACGCATTCCCAAAAGCAAGGACACAGTTTCCTCTTGATGTCATGCACTTCCAGGTTATAGATAATGGAGGACCAGCCCAAGGGACCAGAGGGACATGTTCAGAACCCTCGGTGGTGTGGCTTCCCAAAGCTCCCCATTTGTCTCCTATCATAATCAGCTGCATGTCGTTCAGGATTTCAATGGTGAATTTTTTTTTTTTTAAAGATTTTATTTATTTATTTGACAGACAGAGATCACAAGCAGGCAGACAGGCAGGCAGAGAGAGGGAGAGGAGGAAGCAGGCTCCCTGCAGAGCAGAGAGCCCGATGCGGGACTCGATCCCAGGACCCTGAGATCATGACCTGAGCCGAAGGCAGCGGCTTAACCCACTGAGCCACCCAGGCGCTTTTTTTTTTTAAAGATTTTATTTATTTATTTGACAGAGAGAAATCACAAGTAGACGGAGAGGCAAGCAGAGAGAAAGAGAGGGAAGCAGGCTCCCTGCTGAGCAGAGAGCCCGATGCGGGACTCAATCCCAGGACCCTAAGATCATGACCTGAGCTGAAGGCAGCAGCTTAACCCACTGAGCCACCCAGGCGCCCCGTGAATTTTTTTTCTTAAAGATTTTATTTACTTATGCAAGAGAGAGAGAGCATGAGAGCACAGAGGGAGAGGGAGAAGCGGACTCCCCACTGAGCCAAGAGCCCCACGCAGGACTCGATCCCAGGACCCTGAGATCATGACCTGAGCTGAAGGCAGCCTCTTCACCCACTGAGCCACCCACATGTCCTGTCAATGGTGATTTTTTAATGTGGTTGCATATATCCCTTTTAAAAATTGCTTCCAGATATGGTGACTTTCTTCAAAGGCACTTGCTATTACCAAAATTATAAAATAGATTTTTTTCATAGTTTTCATAGTAATAATAATCAAAAAGAGGCTCCAACTTGATTTATTACAACATAGCTTCTGGTTACCCTGGCCCCAGTGACCTACTCATCTTCCTCCCCCACTCCACCCCTGCTGCTCTGAGAGCTTGGCTGCATTTAAAGGGAAGTAGCGCTTCTTTCTCCCTTAAAATCAGTACCTCTTAATTCCACTTCCTACTGGACATATCCTGTACTGTCATTGACTTACTCATTTGGTTTCAGACTTACAGACTGTACTTGTATCCCATTTGCCTCTGAAGAGAGCTACACACTGAGAAAGTCAAGCACTCAGACTCCCCTGCTCACCGCCTAGACGGAAAACCATATAATTCCCAACCGCAGGGACTTGTCACAGGAACTCAGGCTTTGGAAGCTGTTAAGGGCTGACTTGTGACCTCTCCAAATTCATAAGGTGAAGTCCTCACTCCCAATACCTCTGAATGTGACTGTATTTGGAACAGGGTCTTAAAAGAGATAATTACATTAAAATGAGGTCATTAAGGTAGACCTCAATCCAAGGACTAATGTGCTTGCAAGACAAGAAAATTCGAAACCAGATGCACACAGAGGGAAGACCTATGGGGACAAAAGTAGAAGACTGCCATCCACAAGTCGAGGAGAGAGGCCTCAGGAGAAACCCACCCTGCCAGCTCTTGGATCTCGGACTTTAAGCCTTTAGAACTGTGAGAAACACATGTTTCAGACCCTCCGGCTGAGATACTTTGTCATGGGGACCCCAGCCAACAGATAGAGAGTTGCGCAGCATAGGCTGAATCAGTAGGGGTCTCTGGTGCAAGGCTTAGAAATTTATTTACTTATTTATTGATTTATTTTTAAAGATTTTATTTATTTATTTGACAGAGAGAGATCACAAGTAGGCAGAGAGGCAGGCAGAGAGAGAGAGAGGAGGAAGCAGGCTCCCTGCTGAGCAGAGAGCCCGATGAGGGACTCGATCCCAGGACCCTGAGATCATGACCTGAGCAGAAGGCAGTGGCTTAACCCACGGAGCCACCCCAGACGCCCCAAGTCTTAGAAGTTTAGACAGATCTACTGTCCCGTCACGTTCCTGGGCTCTGAGAGAAATGTGCAAACAGCAGTAGGAGTGTTCACAGGAGCCACGCCTTCAAGGAAGGGGGAGAGGAAGCAGGAAGAAGGAGAAGTTGAACTGTGATGTAATTGCAAGAGGGGCCTCAGTGGGTTCTAAGGGGAGCTCTGGCCCCAGGAAGGCCTTTGTGCTTGTCCAGATGGAGGCAAGGGCATTGGCTTTTGTACCCCAGCAGGCTGTACCCTGGAAGAGGGTGTCAGCTTCGATGAGGAAGCTCTGTGTGCTTGAGGGCAAGTGCCAAGATGGCCTCAGCTGTGAGACATCAATGCCCAGCACAGTGGCAGCAGAAGGAGGAGTGTTTGGGACTAGAGAGGGCATCTGGTGGCACCCTCCCATGTCCAACATGCTGACCTACACAGAACAGGATTTATTAGGGTACAGGGAACTTCATGGCATGGAGGCACAGCCTGAAGGAGCAACTGTCAGAAAGGACATGGCCCAGTGGCCATTAGGATTTGCAGTGTAGAAACAAATGGGACAGACTCTCTAGGCAATGACCATGGCGATGAATCAGCCCAACCGTCCTTAAGCCATTCCCTTTGGGATTCAGATTCAGAGGAGACAAAGTCCACTTAACCTGATTTTGATCACCAGCTTGCCCTTTGACTGACACTGGAAGACTGGGCAGCATGGGAGAAGCCTGATTCCCCTAAGAAGACCAACTGTGATGTCATCGCCAGAAGAAGGGGACAGATACTGGGCAGATGAAAAACCACATGGCCATTGGGCCTGCACCATCTGAGTTGGAATCTCAGTTTGGGGTGTTTGGGGGCAAAGAGTTTGAACTCATAAAATTTTAAAGTTCTTCATCTGTAAAATAAAATATTATCTATCTTGTAAGATTTTTCAGTCTTAAATTATATTTATACCAATGACTATATCTACCTGTTTGTATATATATCTGTGTCTACATAAAAGAATTATGTACATACATATATGCACCACTTATATATGATGCTTATATAATGACCATCTCCATTTGAGTGTCTATAGTTCCTAGGACCTCATCAAGTCTTTCCTATCATTGCATCTGTGCATGTTTTCCTTCCTCACCTCTTCCTCGAGAGCAAGAGAAGCATTGAATGTCCTAGTCCCCAAACTCCAGATCTGGAAACCTCCTTCGAAATGTTACCTCCAAAGAACCATGGCTTGCAAAGTTTTACAGCTTGATATTCCTCATACTGGGTGTGCATGGTTTTGTATTTAAAACATAAATCAAAAGGTCAGGGGAAGCATGTGACGTTTGATCTTGGGGTGATGAGTTTGAGTCCCACACTGGGTGTGGAGATTACTTAAATTTAAAAACAATTTATAAAGAATTTATAATTTAATAATATAATATAATAATATAATATAATTTAAAAACAATTTTTTAAATAAAAAAGTCAGGAGTGGAATGAGAAAATCAAAAGGAGAGTTGGTCTTCTATAGTACCTGCTCTCTGGGGCACACACAAAACCTTCTCGGGGGTTCTGAACACCAGGAGATGTCAGGCAGGATGAGAGCAGGACATTGTAGTCTGCCTGGCAAAGGTCAGGTACTAGTGAAGTTCCAGAGTGGAACAGGCAGTCCCCGATTCTTCCTTTGCTGAATACAGAGGACAGCATTTATCATGGGACCAGGCCGACCCGAATGCAGAAAATAGCGTGAAGAGAGCATGGGGAGAGGGGGGAGGGGCTGGCATTTTCTCCCATGCAGCTATTTTCCAGAGCAGATCTAATTCCAGCAACGTTTCAACTTCACTCCCACCAAGAGGGATGGCTCCTGTGGATGCCTCTCAGCTTGCAAATGTTGCCTCTCCGAGGTCACACAAGTAGCTAATATATCCATTTCCCTGAAATAAATGCCATCATGGAGGTCTTCTTGTCACTGTCAGGGGTTATGAGCAGTGTTGATGGAGTGGGGTAATGACATCGCAGGGTGATTGAAAGGGTTTGGGATGTGATTTCCTATTTGGTTCAGACAAAATAAAACCATTATCTGTGCTTCATCTTTTTTAAAGACATTGTTTCCCAGGCTCTCTGGCACTGGAAGTCTGTTGCTGCACCCAGGCCCAATATTAGCCTGTCACAATTATAGATCAGTTCATCACCACGGTAAGCCTCCAGTCTCCTTGAACTCTAACCAAGGGAAATGACTTTCCGGGGTCCACCTTATCCCTGGGTATTATGCCTTTTGAAAAAGATGGCGCAACGGTCCCCCGCTCAGTGTAGAGAGCTGTCCAGTAACACGTGGCCGGGCACACCGGGGAATCTGCAGGCGGCCAGCTAGGAGAGACGGAGACTTTCGTTAGCTCACAGGTATGCAGGAAGAAGACCCTCAGACACGTGGACGTGGTGGGGGGGGCAAGTTGTTGCTTAAACAGGTTAAGGAGGGGTCCCTGGTGCATCTCTTACCTGTCACTAAGGCATGCCCAGCTTAGGGGGCTCCTACAGTCAGGCCACAGTGAGGCTATCAGAATGGTTCTCAGTACTCTCCCCCTCTCACTTTTGCTTGCTGGCCAACCTAGGAAGCCACACCATTAATGTCCTGGTCCCCAACCCTACTTCACTCAACAACAGCCTGTCACCACATCTACTAAGTCCCAGGTGTCAGATTGTTGGCTCTACTCTGCAAAGAGTTTTCCATCCCAGGGGCCTTCTGAGCAGTAGGCTTCCACCCAGCCTGGCATACCTCCATGCAAGGAGTGAAAGGTTCTGTGAGTCATTACTTCTCCCAGAATCTTTAATTCACCTCCAGGTGGATGCAACACTATGGCCAGACATCTACCATTCATTGGGTATTTTTTTTTAATTGTGGTAAAATATATATTACCTAAAATTTACCATTTTAAGACACACAGTTCTGTGGTATTAAGCGCATTCACATTTTTGTACAAGCATCACCAGCATCCATCTCCAGAACGTTTCCATCTTCCCCACCTGAAACTCTGTATCCATTAGCTAACTAAAACTCCCCATTCCTCCCTTCCCCCAACCCCTGGCAACTGCCATTGGACTTCCTGGCTCTATAAATTTGGCAACTGGGTTGCCTCATCTAAGTGGCATTAGACAGCATTTGTCCTTTCGTGACTGGATGATTTCACTTAGCATAATGTCTTCAAAGTTCACCCATGTTGTCGTATGTATCAGAATTTCCTTTTTAAGACTGAATAATATTCCACTGTATGTACATAACACATTTTGTTGGTCCTTCATCTGTTGGTTGGTCACTTTTTTTTTTTTTCCCAATTTATTTATTTTCAGAAAAACAGTATTCATTATTTTTTCACCACACCCAGTGCTCCATGCAAGCTGTGCCCTCTATAATACCCACCACCTGGTACCCCAACCTCCCACCCCCCCGCCACTTCAAACCCCTCAGACTGTTTTTCAGAGTCCATAGTCTCTCATGGTTCACCTCCCCTTCCAATTTACCCAAATTCCCTACTACTCTCTAACGCCCCTTGTCCTCCATGCTATTGGTTATGCTCCACAAATGAGTGAAACCATATGATAATTGACTCTCTCTGCTTGACTGATTTCACTCAGCATAATCTCTTCCAGTCCCGTCCATGTTGCTACAAAAGTTGGATATTCGTCCTTTCTGATGGAGGCATAATACTCCATAGTGTATATGGACCACATCTTCCTTATCCATTCATCCGTTGAAGGGCATCTTGGTTCTTTCCATAGTTTGGCGACTGTGGCCATTGCTGCTATAAACATTGGGGTACAGATGGCCCTTCTTTTCACGACATCTGTATCTTTGGGGTAAATACCCAGGAGTGCAATTGCAGGGTCGTAGGGAAGCTCTATTTTTAATTTCTTGAGGAATCTCCACACTGTTCTCCAAAGAGGCTGCACCAACTTGCATTCCCACCAACAGTGGAAGAGGGTTCCCCTTTCTCCACATCCTCTCCAACACATGTTGTTTCCTGTTTTGTTAATTTTGGCCATTCTAACTGGTGTAAGGTGATATCTCAATGTGGTTTTAATTTGAATCTCCCTGAGGGCTAATGATGATGAGCATTTTTTCATGTGTCTGATAGCCATTTGTATTTCTTGATTGGAGAAGTGTCTGTTCATATCTTCTGTCCATTTTTTGATGTGTTTGTCTGTTTCGTGTGGGTTGAGTTTGAGGAGTTCATTATAGATCCTGGATATCAACCTTTTGTCTGTACTGTCATTTGCAAATATCTTCTCCCATTCCGTGGGTTGCCTCTTTGTTTTTTTGACTGTTTCCTTTGCTGTGCAGAAGCTTTTGATTTTGATGAAGTCCCAGAAGTCTATTTTCGCTTTTGTTTCCTTTGCCTTTGGAGACGTATCTTGAAAGAAGTTGCTGTGGCTGATATCGAAGAGATTACTGCCTATGTTCTCCTCTAAGATTCTGATAGATTCCTGTCTCACGTTGAGGTCTTTTATCCATTTTGAGTTGATCTTTGTGTACGGTGTAAGAGAATGGTCGAGTTTCATTCTTCTACATATAGCTGTCCAGCTTTCCCAGCACCATTTATTGAAGAGACTGTCTTTTTTCCACTGTATATTTTTTCCTGTTTTGTCGAAGATTAATTGACCATAGAGTTGAGGGTCCATATCAGGGCTCTCTACTCTGTTCCACTGGTCTATGTGTCTGTTTTTATGCCAGTACCATGCTGTCTTGGTGATCACAGCTTTGTAATAAAGCTTGAAATCAGGTAAGGTGATGCCGCCAGCTTTATTTTTGTTTTTCAACGTTTCCTTAGCGATTCGGGGTCTCTTCTGATTCCATACAAATTTTTGGATTATTTGCTCCAGCTCTTTGAAGAATGCCGGTGGAATTTTGATCGGAATGGCATTAAAAGTATAGATTGCTCTAGGCAGTATAGACATTTTAACGATGTTTATTCTTCCGATCCAAGAGCATGGAAGGGTCTTCCATCTTTTTGTGTCTTCTTCAATTTCTTTCATGAGTGTTCTATAGTTCCTCAAGTATAGATCCTTTACCTCTTTAGTTAGGTTTATTCCCAGGTATCTTATGGTTCTTGGTGCTATAGTAAATGGAATCGATTCTCTAATTTCCCTTTCTGTATTTTCCTTGTTAGTGTATAAGAAAGCCACTGATTTCTGCACATTGACTTTGTATCCTGCCACGCTGCTGAATTGATGTATGAGTTCTAGTAGTTTGGGGGTGGAGTCTTTTGGGTTTTCCATATAAAGAATCATGTCATCTGCGAAGAGAGAGAGTTTGACTTCTTCATTACCAATTTGGATACCTTTTATTTCTCTCTGTTGTCTGATTGCTGTTGCTAGGACTTCTAATACTATGTTGAACAAGAGTGGTGAAAGTGGGCATCCTTGTCTTGTTCCTGATCTCAACGGGAAGGCTGCAAGCTTTTTCCCATTGAGGATGATATTTGCTGTGGGTCTTTCATAGATAGATTCGATGAGGTTCAGGAATGTTCCCTCTATCCCTATACTTTGAAGCGTTTTAATCAGGAACGGATGTTGGATTTTGTCAAATGCTTTTTCTGCATCAATTGAGAGAACCATGTGGTTGGTTGGTCACTTTTAGGCTATTGTGGGTAACATGGTTGTGAATGTGGATGTATAAATATCTATTCAACTTCCAGGTTTTAATTCTTTTGGTATTTCGGTATATACTCCAAAGCAGGACTGCTAGGTCATATGGCATTCTATGTTTAATTTTTTGAAGAACAACCGTATCATTTTCCACAAAGCTTGCACAATTCACAGTGCACAAGGTTTCCAATTTCTCTACATCCTCCCCAACCTTGTTCTTTTCTGTTTTTTTTATAATTGTCACCGTAATAGATGTCCTGTTGATGTTTTTTAAATGTAATGACCACTGTTCATTTAGAAAGTTGCTTCAAAATAAAGAGAAAAGAAGGAATATGAAATGAAAACCAGTGAGAAGAAGTCATTGAGTCCTGAACCAAAAAATCAGTAATTTAAAAAGGGCAGTTGTGTGTGTGTTTGTGTGTGTGTGTGTGTGAGAGAGAGAGAGAGAGAGATTGCTGGTGACTGGACCTCTTTACGATCTGAAAAGATGGACACTCCAATTGCTCATGTGCCTAAATCTTTTTGCATATAGTCTTAAGTTACAAAAAACGTAGACCATTGTCATCCTTTTAGTCTATTAGTACCACAAAACTAAAACATGTTTATTTATAATAATATCAAGAAAATAATGGGTAAATAGAGGAATGCCTGGGTGGCTTAGTTGGTTAAACATCTACCTCCGGCTGAGATCATGATCTCAGGGTCCTGAGATTGAGCCCCATGCTCAGTGGGGAGTCTGCTTCTCCCTCTCCCTCTGTTCCTTCACCCTGCTCATGCTCTCTCTCTTTCTCTGTCTCAAATAAATAAATAAAATCTTTTAAAAATAGGTAAGTAGATGACCTCCTAGGAGACAATGTTTGCAATACTTAAAACTGATAAGGGATTAGTGTTTAAAACATATAAATAACTCCTGTAAATTAATAGGGAGAATCTAGAAGTCAAATGGAAGAAATCAAATGGGGTAAAGAATAGAGATAAGCAGTTTGCAGGCAGAAAATGAAAGGATGAAAAGAAGTACATGAAACAATCCTCAGCTTCACTAGAAATCAGAAATAACAATTAAAACAAGGAATCTACCTTGCACTCCTTAGAATGGCAAAATGTAAAATGGTAAAGAAAAAAGGAAGGAAGGAAGGGGAAAGAGAAAGAAAGAATGAAAGAGAGAAAAGAGACAGGTGTTTGTGAGTAAACCAAGAACTTATACACACAATGTTGGAAATGTCAACTCAGACAGCCATTCTGGAAAATAAACTGATGTTGTTTCACTCCATTAACTATATTGAAGCCAAAGGACGCAGAAATCCCTTCCTTGAATATCTCAGAGAAATTCCTGGACAGGCAAGTAAGAAAATATGAATGAAGATCTTCATCACAGCATGGTGTGTGGCACAGGGGCTGGGGAGAGGCAGTTTGGTGCCTACAATGGGGCAAGATCAACAAAACTAGTGGACACGCCAGGGAATACAAAGAAGCAGTCAGCAGGTTGAGGGTACATTCAGTGGCAAGGAACCATGGTAAGAGAAAATGTTAAGGGAAAAAAATCAGGAAACAGATTGAGGGAGACAGCAAGTGACCTTTAATACCATTCGTGTACCCTAAAATCTCACATTGACACAAAACAATGCTAAGAGTTTTTAAAGAATGCAGGCATATCAGGGATGTACATTAGCCCATGAGAATCGGTGCCTAGGAGGGGGGAGGAAAATGGTGATGAACATTAGGAATAAAGAGGAAAAGAACAAGAATAAAACAAGAGAGGGGACTTTCAGCAGACTGCTGAAGATAGCATACTAAAGAAGATCAGGAGAAATGAACATGGTAAGCTTAGGTTTCCTTACCTGGGAAAAACATAAAATAAAACAAAGGAAAAAAAAAAAAAGCAAAGGAAGACCCAGTGATTAACATCTAAGTTGATAGTTGGCCTTACATTATGATACCTATATCTCTCTATCCAGAACATTCCAGCGTAGAGAGAGAGCAGTTCTACGTAATAAACACAAGGGCTTTCTTCATACTTAATAGTGAAGGATCAAATGCTTTCCGCCTAAGACCAGGAACAAGGCGAGTCTGTTGTCACTACTTTTATTCAATATTATACTGGACGTTCCAGTTGGGACAATTCGGGAAAAAAGAGAGGAGAGAAAAGGAGAAAAAAAGAAGAAAAAAAAAACACAAGGCAGTCAGACTGGAAAAGAATTATTGAACTCTCTCTACTTGCAGAGAATATGATCTTATATACAGAAAATCAGGTTTAGAAAGATTGCAGGATACAACATTAATGAAAAAAATCAATTGTATTTCTATACACTGGTAGGGAAGAATCCAAAAATGAATTTAAGAAATTTACATTAGCGTCAAAAAGAATAAAATACTCAGGAATAAATGTATAGAGAGACAAAACAATAAGATGATAGTACTCTCCAAATTAACCTACAAATTCAACACAGTCTCTACCAAACCCTAGCTGGCCTTCTTGCAGATGCAGCCGAAGTGATGCAAGAGTTCATATGAAAATTCAAAGGACCCAGAATAACAAAACAGTCTTGAAAAAGAAAGGCAAAAGAAGACTCATACTTTCCAATTTAAAAACTTACTACAAAACTACAATAATTAAGTAAAGGTGGTACCAGATAATGATGGACATTTAATCAACAGAATGGGAGAATCCAGAAATAAGCCTTTATATTTATAGTCAATTGAGTTTTGACAAGGATGCCAAGACAATTTAGTTGGAGAAAGAACAGCCTTTGCAACAAATGGTGCTGGGACAGCTGGATATCAACATTTGAAAGAATGAAGTTGGACTCCTTCCTCACACGATGTGCAAGAATTAACTCAAAGTGAATCTCAGACCTGAATGTTAGAGTTGAAAACTATAAGTTCCTTAGAAGAACACATCAGAAGAAAACTCATGACCTTGGGTTAAGCAGTAGCTTTTTAGATATGATACCAAAAATGCCAGTGCCAAAGTATAAAATGATTAAACTTGGTTTTATCAAAATAAAATACGTTTGAATTTCAAAGGAGACCAACAAGAAAATGGAAAGACAATCCATTCAAGCAGAGAAAATATTTTCAATTATTTGTGAATCATATGTCTGTTAAGGGATTCAGACAAGAAATTTAACAATAAAAGACAACTTAATATAAAAAATGGGCAAAGGTCTGAGTAGTCATTTCCTTAACAAAGATATACAAATGTCCAAGAAGTACATGAGAAGATAGTCAGCATTATTCGTCATTAGAGTAATGAAAATCAAAACCACAAAATGAGATAGTACTTCACACCCACTAGGATGAATTATAATAAAAAAGACTGACAAAAACAAACATTGGCAAAGATGTGGAAAACATGGAAACCTTTGGTGGTGAGAATTTTACATTTAAAATTTAAATATCTAAGACTAGACACTCTGGAAAAACATTTGGCAGTTTTCTATGTTACACTTAAGAGTTAGCCTATGACCTAGCAATTCCATCCCCACTTACAGATTTAAGAAACATGAAAATATATGTCCATCTAAACAAGTCTACAAAAACATTCATGCCAGCATTATTCATAATAGCTCAAAAGTGGAAACAATGCAAATGTCCATAAATGATGAAGGCATAAACAAAATGTGGTATATCCATACAATGGAATACTACTCAGCAATAAAAAGAAAGAAGGTATTAATAGATCTACGACCCGGATGAACCTGGAATATATTACACTAAGGAAAAGAAACCAGTCACAAAAGATCATATATGAGCTCATTTATGAAAAATGTATTGAATAGCCAAATCTATAGACACAGAAAGTAGACTAGCGGTCGCCAGGGGCTTAAGGAAGGGGACAACAGGGAGTGACTTCTAATGGGTTCAAAGTTTTTTGGGGGGTGGTGGTGAGAACATTTTAAAATTAGATGGTGCTGAAAACTGCACAACTCTGCGAGTATACCAAAAACCATTAGGAGCGCCTGGGTGGTTCAGTGGGTTAAGCTCCCTACTCTTGCCTTTGGCTCAGGTCGTGATCTCATGGTTGTGAGATCGAGTCATGCATCGGGCTCCACAGTCCAGCATTGAATCTGCTTGATATTCTCTTTCTCTGTCTGCCCCTCCATTCATGCTGTTTCTCTCTCTCTAAAATAAATACATCTTTAAAAAAAAATAAAGCCATCAAACTGTGCATGTGAAATAGCTAAGCAGAATTGGTATGTGAATGTCTCAATAGAGTTGGCTTAAGAAAACAAAAGCTTTATTTGTTTTGATTTTGTTTTTAACATCACTATATGTATCTCTATGCTGAAAGGCAGCATTGGAGAAGAAAAGGACTAATTTAGTGCTTTTTTTTTTTTAATTTAGTGCTTTTCAAAAAGAATGCCAAATACCTTGCTTTAAATGATCAATCACTTGGGGGTGAAGTAACAAACAAAGTAAATATGGAAATAAGTATTCTTCTCCTTCTGTTGCACAGCATGAACACACTGTCTACTATGGGAAAGAAAAAGAACATTCCAGTCATGTTCGGCTAAAATATATAGTTACATGTACCAGCAACAAAAAAAATGTCAGAGCACTGGAACAGGACACTGTGAAAGTCTCTTCAAACTAGCTTTCTAGATTTGATACTAGTACCATTCATCTTGGGGAGAGTGAGGGTATAGTATAACAGAAGGGAAATAAGAAAGGGGACGGTTTTATATGTGATTTTGAGAAAGAGCTGTCCCCTGGTTGAGAATGGACAGCAATAGGAACCCAGCTCCCATCCACACACTGAGAACTTAGCCTCAGTACACCTAGAAAGAAGGGATCCATTATCCTTGGCAGACCTTGGTCATCTTCACCGAGATAGAAGAAGTCTTACTGCCATTTCTTTGTTGTGCCTCACATAGCACATGAAATGGCTCAAGTCCAGATCTTCATCAGTGTCATTCATTGACTTGGGCCGTTTTCACCAGTTACCAAGTATCTATCCAGATCGCTGTATTTATCAGGCTAATATAGTAACAGTATGATACATTCCATAACCAACACACTATCCTTTTTTTTTTTTTAAAGATTTTTGTTTATTTATTTGGCAGAGATCACAAGTAGGCAGAGAGGCAGGCAGGGGGGCGGGAAACAGGAGCCCCACTGAGCAGAGAGCCCAATGTGTGGCTCAATCCCAGGACCCTGAGATCATGACCTGAGCCAAAGGCAGAGGCCTAACCCACTGAGTCACCAGGCACCCCATATTTTATTTTTTTATTTTTTCCTAACTCCATGGAACTTAGAGTGAGGTCCATCAGTCTATATGTACTAAATAAGTTGGAAAGAAACGGTCAGAATAGACTGAAACAATAGACTACCGAACCCAGAGAAATGAATGATCGAAGACACATCCAAGAGACACACACCAACCATGCTTGCTGGGATGCTGCAGCCCCTAGAATCTTGGCTTACAAGACAAGCACTTGTTTACAGAAGCTCAACATGGCAGGTAGGCAACGCTGTTTGTGGAATAAAAAAAAAAGTCCCAAACGATGCAACTCAGTATTGTTTATAAAATCAATTGTTAAATTTATCTTTCTGCCTGAGGAATTTCAAATTTTAATGTTTAGCAGCTTGTTACCTGCCCGAGAAGTCTCTGGGCTAATCGCAAATTCTGACAAAACTGAATTTTATTCAGCCTGACACCTTTGTGCTTTGGTGACCCTCGCAGGCTACCTGGGTTGAGGATTCAGAAGTATTCTAAAATATCCTCATAGACACAAGTAAAATAAACCAAATGAAAACTGCCCACATTTCTGCAATAATTTTAAAACTGTCAGATAACCAGGGGAAAAAAAAATCCCAGTTTCATTTTACAATCTGGGGTCGGCATACTGTGCATATGAGTGATGCTGAAATACATGGATAATTGTCTGATTAGTTTGATAATTGAAGGGACAGTCAAATCAGATAACTTAAGGCAAAACAAGAAAGAAAGTGTTTTAAATATCTTTTCTGGGAAACAGCTGAGCTTGAAGGAACTGACTCAGGATGTATGGCATGGCCAATTCTCTCTACGTATAATATTCTAGAGATTCTGGTCACCCAGAAAGGGTCATGTGCTTCAGCACTGCAGTGACATCCCTCCCTGGGTCTCTACAGTCTTCTCCATCCCTTGCACCCTGACCCATGATCAGAGGTGGGGAGGTGAAGAAGGAGACAATGCATCAGAAACCAAACCATATCTGTCCTGCACCCAAAGCAATCCCAAGATGACACCAAGAGATGATGAGACATGAGAGCAGGTTGGGCTTAAGGTTTAATTTGGCCAGGGGAGCTGGCTGGTAAATACGGGCAGTTCATCATTTCCAATTGTATTCAAGAATTGCCATTCAGTATTGATTTCATTGATTCTTCACTGAATCCATAGACACTGAGAATTATTGGAGTTATGATCCTAGCTTTCATATTCCCACTTGTCTACTGAGGGGAGACAAGTAAAGAATTTCTACAGCTTGGGGTAGGTGTTAAGGTAACAGGATGTTACAGAAATCAGACACTTCCAGGCCATCCACGAGCTCTATGCCCATCTACAACAGGGGAGCTCGATTTGGCTGGAGGAAAAAAGAGCATTGAATTCCTACCATATTAAGGAGTAGCAGATGGGATGGATGGTTGGCCAACCTTTTTCACAGCTCCTTAGGTGCACTACAGAAGAAAAACATGCACTAGGCTTCTGATTTGTTCAACGTTTTCCAGGATTTGTTTGGTGACAAGAATATACAATGCGAGGGGAGATTGATCCAATGCATCTCACACCAACCTCCAAAGATTCAACTTTCCATTCTAATAAGTACCATTCACAGAATGAAACAAGTTCAGGTTTATTCTCTAAGTCCTACTGCTAATGAACACGGAGATGAATATCTCAGACTTGGTCACTGCAGGAAAGTGGAAAAGCCAACTCGGATGTGTGGTTCTCGAATCCTGGGGGAAGGCCTCGGAGGTTCCGAGGAAAACAGAGGTGAGGAACAGCTAAGCATGCTTTTGGGGTCCTGGTCTACGCACACCTGGGCAACTCCTTCCACATCCACTTGAGTTAAGTACATATGGGACTATCCAGACCGTGGGAGGGGCTTTTACAGGATGAGCCCTCAGTGAACGGAGATGGTTCTTTATCAAGTATGACTCATTCTATTCTTCTGGGTCTTTTTCTTTTTACTGCTATAATTGACATATAACATTGTATTAGTTTAAGGTGCACAACACAATGATTTGAGATATATATGCATATATATACATATATACCTATATATGTATATATATGTATATATGTATATATATGCATATATATCTCAAAATGATTAACATAAATGAGTTTAGCTAATATCCATCACCACAAAAAGTTACATTTTTTTCCTTGTGATGAGAACTTTTAAGATTTACTGTCTTAGCGGCTTTCAATTATACAATCTAGGAAAGTTTTGTTCACAATAGTCACTATGCGGTACATCACATCCACAAGACTTATTTCTCTTACAGCTGGAGACTTGTACCTTTATGACCAAGTTTACTCATCTTGCCCATCCTCACCCCGCCACTGGCAACCAGCAGTCTGTTCACTGTATCTGTCAAGTTCGGTTTGGTTTTGTTTTCATTTTCGTTTTTGTTTTATATTCCACATACAAGTGAGATCATATGGTATTTTTTTAAGGATTTTATTTATTTATTGGATAGAGACACAGCGAGAGAAGGAACACAAGCAGGAGAGGGAGAAACAGGCTTCCTACTGAGCAGGGAGCCCAATGTGGGGCTCGATCTCAGGACCCTGAGATCATCATCTGAGCCAAAGGCAGATGCTTAGCTGACTGAGCCACCCAGGCGCCCTGATTATATGGTATTTGGCTTTGTGTGTCTGACTGACTTCACTTAGCATAATGCCCTAAATATCCATTCTACGTTGTTACAAATGGCAGGATTTCCTTCTTTTTTATTGCTGAATAATGTTTCACTGTGTGTGTGTGTATGAATGTAATACATACATTATATATGTGTTACATATTTATATATAATGTATATATATTGTTATATACATAATGTAGATAGATATAAGGGGTGTGTGTGTGTGTGTGTGTATGCACAATGTATATTGTAGGCACACAATATATATACATCATGTCTTTTTTGTCCATTAATCCATTAGTGGACATTTAGTTTTTTTCAATGTCTTGACTAGTGCAAATACTATTGCAATGAACATGAGAATGCTGATATCTTTTCAAAATAATGAGTTTGTTTCCTTCAAGTTCTTTTTTAAAACACCACTTTTAAAAACATTTGCTTGAAATTGTACTATCGTTATGCAAGATTTTAAAATTGGGGGAAAGAGATGTGCATGGGACTTCCCTGTGATCTCCATGCAACTTCCTCAGAATCTGTAATTATTTCAAAATAAAAATTCTTACAAAGTCTGTTGATGCATTAGGCACAGGTAAAATAAGAACAAGAATAAAACAATAACAAGACTAGAATCTCTCTTCACTTGAAAACACAAACCCTAGATGCATATCTGTCAGGGATAATGTTTTGCTTTCGGTGATGTTTGCTCTACAACAACTATCATACAGTCATTTCATTTTCTTACTGAATTCCTTCGTTCACTGGATAGTAATCGAGCACCTATTATGCGCCACAGCATTGCTGTGTTAGGCATGGAATGCTGAGTGCAAATAAGATTTGTCCTCACGATTCTTACAGGTTAATAGGGAAGATAGCCATTTAAAAAGAATCTCAGAAGAAATGCATAATTGTCTTTGCGATAAATACTTTGAAGGAACGGTACATGGTGAGATCATAAATCCTTTGTCTGAAATTCTTATAAGGACCAAATAGGATACCATGTGTGAAGTACTTTTAAAACCATTAGCTCTTTGCAAGTGCTCATGATCACTAATATTTGGTGCAGACATAGAAATCTTTTTTTTTTTTTTTTTAATATTTAGTCCTTTGTGAAGTGTCCCAACAACTAACGGTTTTTAGTAGTTTCGCCTCTTTCTGTGGCTGGACATGCTTTCCCTACCTGACGGCCTGGGAACTTTAGATGCCACCTGCCGCCCACCCAGGCATGTACAAGCAGGCCCCGCCCACACAGCCTGAAACCTAACCTGGCACAGGCCCCTGAAAAACTGGCCCCAGATTCTCAGAGAAGCTGGCTTTCCTCACAGATTACTTCAGGGCAGTCAGAGGCAGCCCTCTTCAGAGGGCCCACTAGCATGGTGTTGGGGAGGATCCAAGTGCTTTTGAGGAATTGCCAAGTTCAATTTTCAAAGACTGGTGCATCTGCTGACGCCAGTGTCTATTCCCAAAGAAGAAATGTGACCCCCTTTCCTGTTACAGAAATCCCTCTGGACCTTCAAGCGTGGCCAGAGCAATTCACATTTCAAGCATGGAAATAACTCTCAGCACCCAAGCTAGGAGCACAGGGTGAATGGGTAGCTTGTCTTGTCATGTAAGGACTCAGATTTGGGGAAATGAGGAGATGAGGAATGTCCACAGAGAAAGACGTGCCCCAAAGGGGGACTATAGGAACCACCTCATCCTCAGACAAGAGCCATGGGATGGAAGAATCTTGGGGTTAAACAAGATGTTTCTGAGACGTTGGGGTGCCTGGGTGGCTCAGTCGGTTAAGTGTCTGCCTTTGGCTCAGGTCATGATCCCAGGATCCTGGGTCAGCAGAGGGTCTGCTTCTCCCTTTACCTTTGCCTGCCACTCTGCCTACTTGTGCACTCTCACTCTCTCTCTCTCTCTTTGTCCAATAAATAAATAAAATATTTTAAAGAAAAAAAGATGCTTCTGAGATGTAATCAACTCACCTTGTGGGCCACTTCACACTGTGGGTGGGGGAAGCTGAAGAAGAATCTGAAATTCATGCTATCAATAGTAATGAGAACAAGAGATGATGATGAGTTTGGTTCTACTGAGCTTGAAGGGCCAGATACCATCAGGTTAAGGTATCCTGAAGACAGCTGGAGATTCATTCTTCCACTTCAACATGGGACTGAGATGAGAGGCTGTCCAAATAGAAGAGGCCATTGAAGTGGTAGAACAGTCAGGCTCACTCAGGGAGAGCAAGGGGCCAGTTGGTTAATAGGATTCCAACCCTGTGCCTCTCCCAAGCTCTCCTCTCTGAACTGTTACCACATTCTTGCCCCCTAAGAACCCTGCACATCTCTGCCTTCCACAGAATCCATTTTTCTACTCTGTTTGGTGAGGAAAGAGAAAAGCAGGTGGCCAGAGACTAAAGGTGTCATGTGACTGACGCAGGACAAGATACCGAGCTCAACATGCCTCAGTCCCTTACCTGGAAATGGGGATCATGGTAGTTCCTGCCTCATGGTATCGTTGGGAATGTTCAAGCTTTTAACACGGTATCTGTTAGTGCTCAGCAGGTAGCTGTTATTGGGGTACCTGGTTAGAGTTGGTAGAGGGTGTCACTCTTGATCTCGAGGTTGTGAGTTCGAGCCCCATGTTGGATGTAGAGATTACTTAAAAATAAAATCTTTAAAAAAAGTAGCTGTTATTAATAGCTAGAAAGATATAAGAGACAATATGCACAAAGAAAAGGTGGTTGTCTATTTTCATACCAATATTACATAAAAGTAGCATTTTGGTTTAGATCTAAACTAGTAGACTAACTAAATTCATGACACTCAAAACTTAAAAATGCATGTTGAACAGTTGTGCATATCCATATATGTATGTAAGCACACAAGTGGGAACATACACACACAGGCACACACATATGTACACACACATATGCCTCAGGATAAATTACCATACCTGTTCTTCTTCAGAGCACTTGTGATTACAATGTTGCATTTCTCAGTGTGGTTATTTGAAGTCTGTCTTCCCATTGGATCGTAAGCATCACCAGGGCACAGATATAAGAAGCACCATAGACCCACTGTCTAACACTGACAATTGCATATGATAGGGACTCCATGATGACTTAGTGGATGAACCAGTGGATGGAAGAGTGGTTGGGAATGAGTGGAGAATGGTACCCAAACATCAGCTACAACAAAAGCCTTCCCTAGACAAATATCATCCCAGCACCAAATAATTTGAGAATAAATGGATTGCTTTACTTATCAAAGTCCCTAATCAACTCTTAAATTGTTATTTTTGTTTTTAAAAGCTTGAAGAGTAGAGAAGGGATTGAGGGAAATTGGATGGGGGGATGAACAATGAGAGACTATGGACTCTGAAAAACAATCTGAGGGTTTTGAAGGGGCAGGGGTTGGGAGGCTGGGGGAACCAGGTGGTGGGTATTATGGAGGGCACGGATTGCATGGGACACTGGGTGTGGTGCATAAACAATGAATTCTGTTACACTGAAAAGAAATTTTAAAAAAAAGTAGAAAAAAAAAAGAGGGGATAAAAAAAGCTTGAAGAGTAAAATAAGCCATGAATGAATCAAAATGGATTTCTGGATGGTGAATATGTGTTATAAAATCTAAAACAACAATAACAACAAATGTCTTCCCAGCCCTGCTCCTTTCCAGTGTATGTGTAAGCCAACTCTTCTGTGTAAGCCAACCAGCAAGCATGTACTGAGAGCACTAATTATATGGATGACATTAGACCAGCACTGCATGAAAATGACAATGCATGTCCCCAAAGGAGCTATAATATTCTAATAAACATAATTTGAAAATTCACATTTGCAATAACTGACATTTATTGAGTTCGCCCTACATTTCAAACACTGTTCTAAGTGCTTTGCAAGACTGACCTCTCTCAAAGTTCACAATGATTCTCCCATGTAGGTGTAAATTATTGCCATTTTATATTGAGGAAGTTGAGGCACAGAGAGGCTAAGTTACTAGCCCAAGGTCACACAGCTATTCAGGGAGCTGGCCCTTGGGATCCCATGTGCTTACCATTGCATTTTATTTTCTCTCAACAAAGCAGTCAAAGGTGGGATTTGGATCTTTGTTCAGGAATTAAGTATATACAGAGTCTGGCTTATCTCTTTTAGTTGTCCTTTGAATGGTGTACCCAAGAAATTAGGATCTCCTGTTAGCTTTTAGAAATCATATAGCCTTCTTGGAGCCTCTGAAAGTAAGTCATTTCAGAAAATTTGAACACAAAATGCAACATTGGCCCAAGAACACTATTTTTTCATTGTCTTTAATTACATCAAGTTGATCCCTTACGATGTATATGGGTTTCATTTCCTGGTACTTGGGGCAACTTCATACTAATGTGTCATCCTAAAACAAAGGTCAAGAATAACATCACCAACATAGTCAAAGAATTACAATATCTTGTCATTGACTGAGGTAGAGTCATCTCTAAAATCAGCTGGAAAGTCTCCAAGTAGCTACTGACCACTTACACAGTGACTTGGCGTTTCTCTGTGTCTCTTTATTAACTATAATACAAAATGAGAAGATACTTTAATTACAACTTTTTGTGAAATAGTCATGTGCCACCCTACCTCTTTCAACTTTCTTGAAGCTCCATTATTTCTATCTCTGGAATCATCAAATATAATTTGCAACTAGACACTATCAAGCAAGTGTAACACAACTTTTTTCTCAGAAAAAGTAATGAAGGGTCTTCACCATAGACTTCTCCACTTCCTTGATATTTTAACTATACTGTTCACTCTGCATGGAATGTTCTTCCTCACATTGTTCACCCAGCAAGCTCCTCCTCACTTTAGCAAATGTGTCCATTAGGAATTGATTTGAATGACAGAGATTACCAAATAAGATAAAGGTTTATTTTTTTCTCTCATGACCTGAAATTCCTAAGTAGAAATTTGGGGCTGGCATGTTGGCTCCACAATGTCTCCCAGGACTTGGTCTTCTTTAATGTTCCACTTACTGGGTAAGTTCTTGTTCTTATTCTTATTCTTATTCTTATTCTTACTGGGTAGCTTCTATCCTGAAGAGTGCTTCATGGTCTCAAGATCGCTACTGGAGCTCCTACTCCAGAAAGGAAGAATCAAGAAGTAGAGAAGGGAACATGATACTTTCCAGAAGAGCAGACTCTTTAAAGAACTTATTCTTTAAAGGACTTACCTGAAGGTCTCTTCTCATGACTTCTCCAAGGGAGGAGAAATGTAGGCTTAGAAAATCTGAGTTAACTAACAACACAGAGATTCTGATACTAAGAAGGTAAAGATGGAACATAATCAGACACCTAGCAAGCTCTGTATCCTTACTGTGATAGTTTTAAAACACATCTACAATTTCTTGGGAACTCCTCTCTTTGAGACATGGCATGTGTCTCAATTCACCTCTTGAATCTGGATTGGCTTTAGTGACTCACTTATTGCTAATGGAATGCAGAGGAAGTGACATTACAGAACTCATGAGTCTAGGTCACAAAAGACTTTGCTAGCTGCACCTGCTTCTCTAGGAACACTCATTTTCTTGACTTTCCTTCTGAGATACTCCCACTTGGGACCCAGGGTACATACCATGAGAAGTTCAAGTCATATTGAAAGGCCACATATAGGCTGTCAGTCCTAACTGAACACAGTCTTTGAATCATCCCATCTCGGGCACCTGACATGTGAGTGAAGGAGTCTCCAATGACTCCAGTCGCAGATCACAAGATCACCTGCAGCTTCAGTGTCTTCCCAAACTTCAAGAAGAGATAAGGAGATAAGGCATTCCTGCTCTTCCCTGCCTGGATTCCCAACCCACAGAATTCAACTTACCTTTAACAATGACCATGTTAAACCTCTAGGTTTGGGAGTGGTTTGATATGAAGCAATAATATCCAGAACACCTTTCTTGCTCTAGAAAAACACAATTGCTCCTAAGTGTTTCTATACTAAATGTTAGCATGATACAGCTACACTTTCTATAATTTCTATTACCTAGAATGTAGCAGTCTTCACGGCATGTTTATGGAATGAATGGGCTATACAGAGTACCTTGCTTTGTTTTAGTTAAATTTTTTTAATTTAAGAATTTATTTGCATTTTTGGTAATGTACATATTCAAAAGCAAAAACATATTCCTATATCATCTATCATGCTGTTATTTTTTCTATTTTACATTTTTTATTGATTATTTTTATTAACATATAATGTATTATTTGCCCCAGGGTACACGTCTGTGAATCATCAGGCTTACACACGTCACAGCACTCACCATATCACATACCCTCCCCAATGTCCATAATTCAACCACCCTCTCCACAGGCCCCCTCCCCGCAGCAACCCTCAGTTTGTTTTGTGAGATAAAGAGTCTCTTATGGTTTGTCTCCCTCCCAATCCCATCTTGTTTTAGTTAATTTTTAATGTGACATCTTCTTGCTAGACTCTGAATATTGGGGCAGGGACCTTCACTAAACTCTGTGAAAACGAGTTTACAATGGATAGCTTTGGGGCTTTAATCAGGAATATACAGGGGTGGATTTGACTGCCTTCTGAAACACTGACCACAAAGATTTATGTTTTATTTTTATGGGAAAGCAATATAGGTTGTCCAAGCAATATAAGTAGTTTACAGGGAAAAATTAAATCAGGGCAAAGGAACGTCAATTACAATCCCATAATGTACGCAGCCTGGGCTTATAGCCCAAACTACATCACCTTCTAGGCCTGACCAAACAGTCCATACCTGGCCACACACACACTTAGTGCTGTCTAGCCCTGAAGAGGAATGAAACAGGTGTTTAGCGACCCACTCCTTCCACCTTCAAGTCAATGAATGTCCCGGATAAGTACAGCCAAGATGCTAGGTGCTGCTTCCCGTTGGTGAATGGGAGAAGAATGAGGCACAAACAAGTCAGCTGCAAGAGAAAGTGAGCAGGGGTGGTCAGTTGAGAAGACTGTTGTCCCAACAACTCCTCAGTCTGGAACAACTCCCCAGTCCCATATTTATTAGGTGCAAGATAACAATCAACAAAGGAGTCCAAGGAGATTATAGATAAGGAAGAAGAAAAGCAAAATATGCCTGATCTAGCAGTGTGGGATTTGTGGTTGAGTAAACACATTTAAAGGGATCATCTAATTAACTACAGATGATCTCTGGAGAAGGGGAGATAACAGAAAGTAGAAGCAGGCGGTGTTCCACCCTGAGCAGGTGGGTATTCCCAGCTGCTCGGCTTCAAGGACGTGTGTCATCGTCTCCCACAGAGGCCTGGTTCTGGTACATGTTTAAGCATGTTTGAAGACTTGTATAACCAAGCAGTACATTGTTCCAAGGGATGGTTACAGCTAGGTGCACTCAAGATGCCCCAAACTGTGGCTTGGAGCACGGTGGTTACAGAACTCTAGGATACAGTAACAAATGCATGACCTCTAATGGCCCAGTTCCATCGGGCATGCAATTTCCAATGCCTGAAATTCTACAGCATATTTATCAGAATGGGCATACTAGGTTATGTTGCATTCCCCAAATCTCAAGGTTTAATCCAACAAAATTTATTTTTCATTCCCCTGAAGGTCTAACGTGGGTCATCAGACCCACCCTGACACACCCATACAACTAACTGCTGAAGCAGGACAAAGAAATGTGGCAAATCACACACAGATTCCCCCAGTTTGCACCGGAAGTGACACGTCACTTCTACTTCCATTTCAGTGGTCAAGGAAGGTCGTGTGGTCACACCTGATTAGACAGGGCTGGAGAAGTTCAACCTACCTTGCGCTGAGCAGGCAAGACATTGGGACACCATAAATCACACAGAGGACCATCTGAGGGGTAGGCATGCCTGTAGCTGTTAACATGCAGATAGTGTTGATTCAGGGACTCCACACTGCCCATCAGCAGGCATTAATAACCTTGTGTGATTATTAATCATGGAGAGGTGATGGGGGATTATCAGAGAACTCTCACTAGAAGACTGCTGAGAAGTAAATAGAAAAGAGGAACTTCAGTTTGGGAAGGAAGAGACAACAGCTCTTAAAACTATCTTTAAGCAGCTGGAAATTCTTGGACAGACCCTTTTACTTCTCAGTATCTTGTCTCCCAATCAACATCCTAAGGCTACTGGAAGATGTTGTTTCTAATCCCCGGCCACCCTGCCACGATAATGAAACTCTCTCAACTAAGAAGTTTCATAAACTATAGAGCAAGAGTGCAAGAGAGAGAGCCATGGCAAAGCGCTAGATTAGATGCTTGCAGAGGGAAAGCCAATGCATATTTCAGAGTCTGAAAGTCACCATCTTCCCTGACCCTCCCAGACTGCTGCTCCCCACAAGGCTCTCGGCCCTATTGGATTTACACTGGAGTCCTTTCAAATAGCTGGTCAGATCTCAAAATGTGTCTACTGTCAATTTAAGAAGGAACACATCTTCATTCTGGGTGGAAAGAGAAAAAGAGCCAGTTCTCCTTTATATCTAGAGCTGCCCTTGAAAATACAAGCGTATATTAACCTCTGAATAAGTGAGGGAAGAATAAAAGGCTCATAGGACAAAACCCAGCCAAGAGAGACTCCGGGGGTAGGTTTTATTAGTAGTATAACCTCTTCCTTCAGGAATTTTATGGGGAGCTGTCAGGCAGCATGGACCTTGGCAGCAGAAGCCACCCGACAGCTCAGTGTCTGAAGGCCTTGGTTTGAAAGCAAATTCTCTGCAGGATCTTGATGTATTTTTAAGCAGACAGGCAGGAATTACTTATTCCTCCCAGTGTATGAGTTCTCATTTTTCTTCCAGCAGAAATGGGGAATGAATTGCTCTGGGATTTGCAAGCTTCCTGAGCATTCGAGAGGGTGGCAGTTAGAATGACAGTAATGACTTAGGTCTCCTCTGAGGGTGGTCCCTTCATTATGGGGACAGCCTGGGCTCGGGCTCCATCATTCACACTCTGCCACTCTGTCCATGGCCCCACTTCCCATTCTGTCCATCACAGCTGTGTGCCCTGCAAAGAGGCCTGTCACTCTCTGGGACAGCCTGTCAGCCTTACCTGCCGCCCCCCAAATGGGGCACAGACTGGAGCAAACCCCACAGAGTTCTCTTCCTCTCCCTCTATGACAACACACATATGCATGCATACACACACACACACACACACATACACACACACAAAGACACATGTGCACCCACAGACATACAAGAGACCTTGTACTTAAGTGAACATTGTCAGCAATCTGAGGAATAAATAATGAATCTTAAGGAGAGAGGTGTGGAAATGGGGAGCGCCAGAGCCACCCCCTTAAATTTGGCT
Organism: Neogale vison; assembly: GCF_020171115.1. Classification (NCBI taxonomy): domain Eukaryota; kingdom Metazoa; phylum Chordata; class Mammalia; order Carnivora; family Mustelidae; genus Neogale; species Neogale vison. The sequence continues at coordinate 41,733,384 of NC_058098.1, forward strand.
AGGGTTAAGGAGTCAAGGGTATTGGTTAATTCTATGTACCAGGACCATAAAGCATAGGAAGGGACCGGGTTTCACAATCCATTCATTCACATCTTTGTCAGATTTTCCCAAAAGAAGATTTAGAGAGTGAACATCCGGTATTGTATGTAACAATATGGAAGAATCACACAGACATAATGACTGGCAAAAGACAGAAGACACAAATGTGTACTATATACTCTTTTAATGTGAGTATATAGGGCAGGAGGCAAAAAATTCATGATAATAGTGGAACCGTGGCTACAAAGAGATATGGGGAGCATCTGGGGGCCGGTCATGTCTTGCTTCTTAGTCTGGATATTGGCTATGGGAAAGCATTAAGTTTATGAAAATTTATCACTTTTATGCATAACACAATAACAAAAATCTGATCATATCGCACCCTTGCTTCCAAAGGTTTCTTGGCTGACCATTGTCTATACGACAGATTCTAAACACCCTGCTCAATTGTCACTTCTTCATGAAGCCTGCCATGACTTCTATCATCCTTCATCACTCCGCTATAACACAGATACCATCACAGAGCAATACATCTGATCTTTGTGTGTGTATTCCCAATGAAATCACATGAGTCCTTGGGGCTGCAGCTGGGTCTTCCTCGTCTTTTAGGTCTTGGCGCCTAGCACAGTAGCTGGCATGTAGTAGACTCTTGATAAACAAATAGATAAATGAATGGATGGATGAATGAATGACTTCTACTCCATTCTCCTCAGAGCCCCAGGTCATCTTGGAGCCAGCAGCATGGGCTCACAGGCATGGGGAGGTATATAGGGAGTCAGCTTCCTAGGGATCATGGCTCCCTCTCCTTGACACACAGCTCACCCTTGGACTCACCCCAGTATAGTCTCTGAAGTAACTATTCCACTGGAAAATCTCTAGCTTCAGTCAACAATGACATTACAAATGTCACACCCAATGGACTCTTCTTGGGTTTCATTGTGGGGGATCTCTCTGAGCTTCTGACATTGGTGGGCACTTCATCTTCCGAAAATATTACCTTCTGCTGGCTTCTCCAACAGTACTATTGTTCTCTTCCTGCCTCCCTGACAGTTCCTTCTCTGGCTCCTCTCTTGGATACTCATTCTCTGTTCCTAATCACTCACCCCTAAGGCCATCTTTTCTTTTTGCCCAAACACTCCATACATCCATCTGCCTCATGCTGATGTCGCTCTTCCCCAGGATGTTAAGATCCAACATCCTACTGGAGAGCTCTTCTTGGGTGCCCCCACAGACACTCAGGATCCAGTATCTGACACTGAACTTAAACTTTTCTCTCCCAAATCTATTCTTTTTTTTTCCCCCACAGAAACCTTGGTTTTGAAGAAAGGTGTCAACATCTGCCTGTTCCCTAAACCACAGGCCTGAGGGTGATGCTGGGTGCCTCCTTCTCTCTCACCTTCCTCAACAAATCAGCTCTAAGTTTTGTAAATGGTTCCTTCTTAACATCACACTGACTTGCTGTCTCTTCTTCATTTTCCTTGCTATTGCTTTTTTTTGTAATAATCTTTTTTGTCTGCTTCCAGTCTTCATCCTAAGTCAGCAGGATCTTCCTAAAATGCAAATCAGATCATGTCACTTCTCTGCTTCAAACTTTGTAATGCTCCCTGCTGCTTGCGGATCCATTCCAAAGTCCTGGATATGGACCTCAAGGGTTTTCCATGGTCTTGCCTGGCCTGATTTCCAGGCGAGCCTTATCTTTCACCACACCCCGCTTCATCCTCCGCATTTGAGAACTTGGTGGCTCTGTGCCTTTGTTCTTGCTCTGATTACTCCCCATCGATCTGGAATGCCACCCCAAAAGCTACTCGACCCAAGTGTCTACCTGCTGAACCTCTCACCTTTCCAGGCTCAACTCAGGGTCATCTCTTAGAGGATGCTTTTCTTGAGTCTCCATTGTCTTGGCAGACCTGGCCACGCCTTCTCAGACTCCCATTGTCCCTGTACACACCTCTTCCACAGCAGAAACAATATTGCGTTGCCCTTGATCAATCCCACAGACACCTGCTCCTAAACCTCAGTGGCCATGATAATGTTTTCTTTGTGCCTTTATGTGCAATGACCGGCGGGCAGTCTCACATAGGCATTCAGTAAAATGCCCAGGGAATGTTGTTTGTTACTGACTGTGTTTCTCGGAAACTTTAACTTTGTAGTTCTCACCAAAAAATAGAGAAACAGCACAGAATGGCAAGCCCACAAATATAGTCTGATGACCTCTGCAATACAGAATTGCTTTTTTGCCTGCCTTTTGCTAATAGCTCCTCAGCTTTCCCTTGGGACCAGCTTCTTTCCATCGCATACCATTCCTGGTGAGTTCTCAGGAGGGGGCCAAGAAGCCTCCAGGAAACCAGAAACTTAAGGTGAAAAAAATGGTTCCTCTGTCTAGTCTCAAAACCATTCTGGTTCCCATTCTCTCTCAGACGTGGCTGGTCATATTGTCTTCCTATTATTAGAGGACACTCATAGCCCTCTAATAAATTGCATTTTTCCATTCTTGCACCCAAGTGAGTCTGTCTTGCTTGCACTTAAAGAACCTTTCAAGATGTAACAATGCAAGTCATCCCCATCTTGTTTTCTATTCCTTTCCCTGCCCTCACTGCTGTGTTCCCAGAAGTCCTACCTCAGCCCAGGTGACTTGCCTGTTGGCTGTCTTTTCTGCTTCTCCGCTCCTCTCGTCGCCACTGCTTCTGCTACTTACCTGGCTGTGATTTGATTGAAGGATTTGTTAGAAAAGCAGAGCCTCTGATCCCTTAAAATTAAGGGCAATCCCTACTTCTTCTTGGCAGGGATGCTGCCTGATTTGACAGGAGTGAGTGGTGAGGGAAGCGTGTGGTGTTGGGGTTGGAAGGAGGGAAAAAGTGAAGAGAGGTGATGGTGGGAGAGTCACAAAAATAGATGAAGTGGTCACGAGAGAGGACTTCAACTACCTCTATTTCAACCTCAGACTCTCTCATTAAGTTCTTTCCATCTTATCTCAACTCTGAGGCAAAAGATCCTGCAGGCAGAGTTACCGCCTAATGGGAACCCAAACTACCCCCTCAAGCAATAAGGATGGCCCTGAGCCAGCAAGACACGACAATGATGGATTTGACCTTCACTGCCCACCTGCATGTCCCTACCGAAATTTGTCCCACATTTTCCTCATATGCACCTGCAAGTATTTTTGGCACTTTGGAGACGGTCTTTGAGAGCTAGTCTGCTCACTCTCTTCCCTCTGTTGACCTCATTTAATAAATTCCTTTCTCATTTCACCCCCACTTGTTTCCCTGCCTTTGGATTTTGCCAGCAGTGAGTGGCTGAACCTGGACTGGGTGGGACCTCCATTGCCAGGTGCTCTTGGACCCCTGGGCCCCTGCTATAGTCAGAGTAGTACAACATTTCAACTACCATCAGAAGCCAAGGTTGAGTCTTATGGCCTTTGCTTGAGGACACCCTGGTCAGCTTCTTTTATTTTACCAGAGGTGGGAAGAGTAAAGACACATGGGTATTGGTGTGGATGGGAATAGAGCATCCCTAGTCTCTGAATACTTCCCCAAAATCTCACTTATAGAGCAGCTGTTCTCACTGAAACAATGAAATAAACATTGGCCGTAGAGACCCAAGTTAAGTCAAATAGGGGCTGGGGCTGCACTATATGTTGGAGTCACTGACTCTGGTCTTCCCTGCATTTTGCTAAATCCTGTGGGCTGAGCTCAGCAATCCGATGTAGGCAGTGGAAAGATAAGAGAAACTGGATTGTGGGCCAGGTGCCAGCCATGTCCGGCATCCTGGGTAGGGAGAATAGGAATATGAGAAGAGTCAGGAAGTTAAGGGCACAGGGCTGGATGCTCTGAGAGTCAGATGTTGTTTCCGCCTGCAAAATACATTTCCTCTGCTTCTGGTAGCAACACCGCTATTTCCTTGGGGCACTACCCCTCCACCAACAGCCCACAAGGTGTAGGAGTAGGTACTGCTGGCCCCACCCTAACTCAGCAGCCAGGCTGAGCATGTGACCCTGGCCTGGCCAATAAGAGCAGATGCTCACCAGCGGTACCAGCTCACGCACCAATCAAAGTCCTAGAAAGATGATTAATAACCGTGACTCTTTCAGCTGGCGTAGCGTGGAGGCTCCGTGTGCTCACGGTGTGGAGAACCAAGGTGGACAAGGAGTCAATGCTGGGGAAGCTGCCTGAGTTGTGCAAGAGAAAGGGCCTGAAACCTGAGGACATCATTTGGACTCCAGCAGTTGTCGCTTCCTGTGAAATGTATGTTTATGCCATCCTAGCCTGAATGGCCTCTCTTCTCCAAAACCTTCCCAGCACAACAGCCGGAAGTATCCAGGTGTTTTTTCCTCCCTCTCCAGAAAGCCAGTGGTACTTACTGCCTGAAGCTCCCAACTTAAATCATATAATGAATTGTTGGGCACCTGAAACTTCTCAGCCAGATGCCACTGGAAGACAAAAACTGAGCAAAATGCACGCACTGTCCTTAGCCCATAGCCTGGCCAAAGGGAGAACACAAATACAGCTGACTGATGAAGAACGTGAAGCACAGAGAGGTAATGTAATTTTCCCAAGAACACACAGCTAGTGAATACTGGAGTTTGTATTCAAGCTTTGATACTGTGATTCAACAACCAGGTAAATTTAACAACCATTCATATCGTCTGTCTGGTGTATAAAAGATGTTGTTATAGGCATTTTCTTCTGTAGTTTTCCTCTTGGAGAGAGTTGTTAGTTGGGAAAGCTTTGGCGAATGGCGCCCAGAGACCCAGGTCAAGGTGGGAGCGGATAAGGGCTTATGTTTACATAAATTTGTCTTTCACTGGCCTGAGGCTGGGAGGTGGTTCCTAGAGACCGTTCTTCTGCTAGTTCACACATCACCATCTGAAGGTGTTTGGGTTTGCCCTTGCCAGGTTCAGCTGACAGTCAAGTGGGACAAAGTGCATTTGTGGCATGCACTCCAGCCCTTTTCCACCCCCAACAAGGTTCCGTTAGGAACTGGGAGAAGCCACAGCTACTGGTGGTGCTCCTTAACATTCCACCACTCCTCCACCATTGTCAATCAACTCACTCTACCTTTACCTTCGTCCTGTCTTGCTTCCAGTATGTCGTCTTCAGACTTAGTACAGCAGAGACTCTAGATGTTGGCAAGGTGGTGAAATCTCTGGAAATCCCAAGCTGGCAAAAGCCCTGAGATGAGCTCTCCTAAGACTTCACTACCTAAGCCAGGGGAAAGTCAGCCTGTCCTAAATTATGCCTGCTTCAAAGCTGGCCCATTTCTCTAGTGCCTTGACCTCAATTAACAACAACAAAAAATTAACGTTCTTTGAAGAATGCCACTAAATCATCTCTCAGCCTTCTGCAGGCTCAAGCAGTCAATTCCTTGATCTTTTGGGAAAGTGTTTCTCTACAATCTCAACAAGTTCTCTTGTCTAGATCTTTGCTACTCAAAGTGTGTTTGGTGACCAGCAACAGCAGCAGCCCCTGCAAGCTCATTAGATATGCAGACTTGGGCACCTGGGGGGCTCAGTTGGTCAGGTGTCCAGTTCTTGATTTTGGCCTAGGTCACAATCTCAGGATCATGGGATCGAGCCTCACATCAGTCTCCACACTCAGCATGGAGTCTGCTTTAGATTCTCTCTTTCCCTGTCCCACTGTTCCCTTCCCCCCACCCCTGTTTGCACTATCCCTCTCTCTTTCTCCAAGAAAAAAGAAAGAAAGGAAGAAAGAAAGAAATGCAGGCTCTCCACTCTCAGCCCAGATCTGCACTTTGCAGGATTCTCAAAGGATGTACATTTAAATTTGAGAAACACAGATCTAGACCAGTGGTTCTCAAACTTTAGTGGGCACTAGAAGTCCTAAGAGGCCTTGTTAAAATCCACATTTCCAGGCATATTCATAGGTGTCACCTGCCTTTGTTAGTGGAGTGAGTCATTCTAGGCTGGGATTGCACGGCTGAATTCTCTTGGAAAGCAGCCAACCCCCTATGCCTACCATCCCCACCATCAATGGCAAACATGGCTATCCACCTTTATTTCCCTTTGCTCACATGGCTCTAGGGATTCTGCTCGTACCCGCCAACCCATTGCTCCTGCCCTGCCAAACCTTCCCACTAGACCTCAGAAGCATCACGCTGGTAAAGAGGACATCATCCCCAAATGTTCCCTCTATATCTGGCCTTACTGAGCCTTCCCTGGCTCTGCCCCCAGGTTGCATATTCTCTGAATGCTTTCATATTATTACTCTTCCTTCTTATATAACTCCTATGCTTCAGGGCTCAGATGCAGGGATGGCCTCCTGCTCCCTCTCAGGCATCGTCCTGACATCTCTTTCCATTTTCAGAGGCTCTTGGCTACCAAGAGCCTGGATAACAGCATTGTCCATACCCCACCCAACCCAACCCCATCCATCCATTCCCAAACTGAGTAGGACAGATACTCTTACTGAAATGCAAACAGATGGTTCCATCATCCTAAGGACAAAAGTCTGGCTCCTTACCTTGAGTATAGTATTAAGATGTGCACCCCAGGCCCATCTCTGCCCTCCCCGCCCCCTTTCTACACATTGTCATTCTTTACTCCAACCATTGGGAGCTGCTTCTACCCAGAAACTCACACTGCACCTCCCTTTGTCTCCCTAATCCTTTCTTGCTTTTCATGACTCAACCCAAATCTTGTCTCCTCTAGAACATCCTCTGTGAGCTCCCCTTCTCTGAGTTGTTCTTAGTGTGGGCTCCCAGAGAACAGTGCATCTCCCTTCTATACTGCTAATAGCATTGGGTTATAATTGCCTTTTACTTGTTTATTCTCTGTCCAAACATAAGGTAGGGCTTATGACTCATTCTCTGTACCACTTAAGATTTTGAGCTGAAAATTACAGAAATTAAACAAAATAATGGTTTAAACAAATTAGGATGTTTGTTTTTCTCATATAACAAGAAGTCTATAGGCCCATTTTAGTGATTTGATCACTGCCGGTGATGGATTCTTTCAAGATTATATATCTTTCAAGATTATTGTTCCAAAATCTTTAATATATGGTCTTTGTCCCTCATGTTCAATTTATGGTCCCAAGGTGTTTGTTCCTCTCCAACACCCAGTCTACTTTCCAGAGGTGAGGAAGGGTACAGGTTGACGGGCAAAGATGCCTGCTCATTGAGCCATATCCCTCTTAGCTGCAAAGGGGCTGGGGCACAAGGTTTGTGTCTAGACACATTGCTGCCCTGAACAAACTGGGCATTTTCTTAATAAAGAAAGGAAGTAATGGATATTGAGATGCAACTGTTGGTGTCTTCCATGTCCCAGAATCTTTAGAGCTTAACAGAAGCCTGAGTCAAGAGTACAGCTCAATAAATAAATTTTGGTTGCATGAATAAATAAGTTATAATAATACCTGTAACCAGATCTATAGGGTCATAAAGGGAAGACATGGGAATCACATAGGTGACACTGGTAGGGATAGGCACTGAAATGATCCCTGCTTTGACAAGGGAAGAGAACCTCTCATATATTCTCTCTGGGACCTTCCTCAGATCTTCATGCTTCCAGGATCCCTCCATTCCTAGGCCCTTGTCCACATGGTGCCCACATGGTGTGCCTTCATGGAGTGGCCCTGGGGCTCTGTGGGATCTCAGGCCATTGTGATCTTCCTGAAGTACTCCAGGCTCTAAGGTACCCCTCCTCTGGGCTGAAACAATTTTGATTCTGGGAAATTTAAAACTGCAAAAAAGACAAGAACAAAGACTCCTGCCAACCAGTCAACATCTCAACTTAGAGCCTTTTAAAGTGTTTTTATATAGACATTTTTCAAAACAAATTTGGAATATGTGTATGTGCTGCTTCATAATTCCTCTGCTTACTTAATCATAAGCCTTTCTGTGCCAATTAGCAAATGTTTACCATAATTTTAGGTGTTCCTGCCTTGGGTTCCATTGTAATGTCTTGTTTGTACTTGATCTTCACTTTCCACCCATAGCTCCACAAATCAGACCACAGGGCTTAAATCTAATGTGTCAGCTTGGGTCCTATAAGAAGCAGATGCCAGGATGGATTAAGAAAGGCGAGAAATTTCCTGGGGGAAATGCATGTAAAGTAGCAAAGGGAAAGGGCACAGTAGGAGGCAGGGAGAGACTTCTGAGCAGATACAGGCCTGACTCCAGAGAAAGGCGAGCCAGGGGGAGGAGGGGGACTTGGTAGGATGCGCCTCAGGTCCCAGCCAGGTCCCTGGGAACCTCAGAACAAGGGTTGCCCTGCTTCTCGTACCCCTACAGTGTTTAATCATTTGCTGGCAGCAGCACAGCCCTGGTGTGAATGCTGAGTGGATCTGAAGTTGTAGCAGCTGGAGACTCTCATCCAATGACGTTTCTCTCAGTAGGTTCTCTTAGAAACTCCATGGATGCCATATGCATGCTCTTAGAGATTCAGTCATTTCCAGCAGAGTATGAAGATGGAGCATTACCTAATTAGTCTAAAATAATGGGCTAGCTATCCTGTGCCCAGAAACTAAGCTCTTCTGGAAAGGCAAATGTGGAGGAGGACACCCCCACATGCTGGTCCTTCCTGGCAGCAGTCTGGAATCATAGCCATTCCATGGCGTTGACTGTGGACGAGCTGTTTGCCTAGCTAATGACAAGAAGAAGGACGTCCAAGTCAGGGTGAGCACTAATTAGGAGACAAGTAAGCCCAGGTCCATTTTATGAGGAATCATGTGCTTGCTCAGAACAATAACTCTCTCAGACTACTGCAAGAATGCATTCTGGGTCCCTCTTGATACCCATCAAACTGACAGTCCGTATTGACCTCTGAAGATTGACTGTGACTACTTGAAGCATGCCTTTTCTGGGCAGCTATTCAGCCCTGCTTGGGGCAGAAGTTGTATTTTAACTGTTTAAGCACACTTCAGGTGTCTCCCTAATCCAAGGGTGAAAACTCAGATTGGTACAAGGGGCTGGAAATTGCACCAGGTCTGGGAATTTTGGTGTGCTGGCTCTGTTGGAGGAGCACACTCAGGAGAGGAGGTGAGGGAAACCCAGTAGAGCAGAAGAAGCTGATCCAGGATTTGAGTTTGGCTGGAGTTGAGCTGCAGCCTGGTACGATGGGGGGCTCTGGCATGAATCCTGCTACAAGCTCCTCCCTCTTGAGGCAAGAAGGCCAGCCTTTTGCATACCTAGGTCAGTCAGTCCTTGGCAAGGAGGTGCCTCTTGTGGAAGGTGGCACACTGCGTCCTAGGAGACCTCTTCCCCGTGGCTGCGAAAGAGAAGGGGACAGCTGTCAAACACAGTACCCATGGAAGATGGAGGCTGCAGACTCTGGACTAGGTCACAGCCAACACCTACATCTGTGCCCTGTGATCTTAAGTGAAAAAGGGACCATGGCAAATGAATAGTACAGGCCTGTCTGAAAGGACCATAGGGTCTCTGCCTCAGACAGTAAGGGCTGGCTCAGCCTTGCCGGTTCCTCTGATATTTTGAGAGAAGCAGAAAGTCTGGATTTTAGGTGAAATTGCTGATTTTTAAATGTCAAGCAAACACTGGGAAGGCCAAACAAAACCCTGATGTGGGTCTCCATCTATGGACCATCTCTGTGGATTCCTTCCTGCTTAGCACAGCAGAGTCACTCTTCCTAATGTGCCTGCTGCATATCAGGGCTGGGAGCAGATTGGGGACCTTGTAAAACACAGTATTGTGAATCCATGAGAATTTGGTTTTGCTACCAGTGGCAGAAAATCAAAAGCAACAATAGCTTAAGGAAGACATATATATTTTTTATACACACACACACACACACACACACACGTGTGTGTGTGTGTATTTTTTTTAAGAATGTAAACCATCTCTGCAGAAAACTTCCTTTCTAACATAAAACAGAGTTTAGAGATAAGCTGCTCAGTGCTGTCAGGGCAGCTCCATAAATCCAGGGACTCAGTCTGCTTCTAGTTTGCACTCTGCCCTTTTTAAAGCATGGCCTCTCTCTAGTGACCTAAACCCATGCTGTCCAACATGGCAGCTGTAGATAGCTACCAGAGGGGTTCTGTGGAACCATGGCTAGTCCAGGTGAGTTTTCAAAGCGGAAGGGTTCAGAGTAAGTCTCTCCCGAATGTGAACTTTGGCATGTGGACCATTTTGGGCTGAAAGCACATGAGTCCCTATAGTCTCAAGAGACATTTTTGTCCCTCCTTTAATTGCCTAGAAGAACCTCAATTGGGAGCTTTCCCAGAATTAGAGTTGTTATATGAGGTAGTTTTTATTTAAGTGACTCATCTGTATGGTGGGGTTAATGGCTCATTACTAAACATCTTCCTTACTGCCCCGTGAATTATCTTCCTCCCCTTTGAAGCCCCAGGCCCCCGCCCCATTCCTTAGCTCAGGATGGCACATAAACCTCATTTCCTCTTCCTTTGAGCCTCTCCTGTATATGAGGTTCCTGGATATGTGAAATTACATGTAATTTTCTCCTATTAATCTGTCTCATGTCAGTTTAATTCTTAGACCAGATAGAAGACATTTTTGAAGAGTAGTGCAAAGTTTTCCTCCCCCTACAAAAGACTTAGTATAATAAAAGAAATATATAAAAGCCTGGCAAATAACTTTAAGATGGAGAAAAAAATTCAACTATGTTTGAAGATCTAATTGTCTGTATTAAGCCTTTCATGAGTTGGGCAGTCTCCCATCTAGTGAGTAAGGAGTTCAGAAGAGTCATACAAAATGGAAGGTTTTTATAGAAAGGAGGGTGGGGGCAAAAAAGTTACTGGCAAAAGACAAGGATTGTTTTAAGCAAGGTCATTTTCCCTTACGGGGAAGAACAAGAGGTCAAATCCTCCAGATGATCTCATTTTCCTTTGTGGGGATAGAGAGGGATTGATATGACAGATTTCCTCACTGGTGCTGACCAGCAAACTCTTGACTGACCTATTAAAACTACATTTCTGATGAAGGTTGAAACTATGATTAGAATAGGTATTAAAACCTGGTGTGGTGACCCGACCTAAGTGACGCCATTTTGAATCTATGGTTTTTATTTTTAACAAAGGTAAATGTTAGACAATCTGAGCTCAGAAATAACACTGCTCCCCACTCCCCATCCTTTTCCACAAGCTGACCTTCCTTGTAAATCCTGCCATTTTCCCTGAAGCTTCCTGTCTCTGTTGAAAAACTGCCCTGGTTTGTCCCTGCTCTTCAGGCTGCTCCCAGACCCTCCATGTTCCTCTCACTTCAAGTACAGAACCCCCTGAAACAATGCGCTCATCTCCTTTGGTCTGGCCCTACTGTGGACCTTCCAAATTCTCACTCAGAGATGCCTTTGGGCATTTTCCCAGATGAAGACTTGTCTCTCACCTGGAGCTTATTTCTTAAAATCAAGCATATTATTCTTTAATCTTGGGGTGGGTTAAGTAAAGCTGATGAAGAGAAGTGAGGCAGCCTCTGACCTATATATGGAGCTTTCCTGTATAAATGGTTTGCTTTTCTTAAAAAAAAACACACACATATACATATATAAATGTGTACACACACACATGTGTACACACACACACTAATTAATGGTCAGTTATCTTATAGTGAATATATATCGGCTTAAAATATACCCTGAATGAAAAGGATACCTTTCATTATTGGCCATTATAAATCCAACCAAAATAATTTCTGTTCTATCAAACTTGTCCCCTATGAAAGAAGAGGGATTGAGCAATGACAGCCCAAGTCCTTCTCTGTGGGCACTGGGGGGAGGTAAGCTTATCAGGAAGCATCAACTCCTTCATGGAGGGCAGCCCGGAAGAGGCTGGGCATGAAAGTGTGGATAGCATGGGGAGCAGGCCAGGTGCTAGAGCTAGAGTTATAGCTCTGTCTGCTTTGGGGAAGATGGAGGCCTGTGAGGCCAACCCTGAATCAGGAGGACTCAGGGGCCTCATGCCCTCCTCCCTTCCAAGGTGGACATAGCTGAGCCCTGAGTCATTCCCACTTGGGGCCATGGAAGAAGAAGAGGGTCCTGGAGGGCCATTTCTGCTTTTACTTGTGTCCACGTGACTAGTACTTTTCTTTTTGGTGTTAAAGATAAGTTAGGTGAATGTGTGTCTATGGGTGGGCTAGAGAGAATGGAGCCAGGTTGGACACATCCATCTCTCTGCTCAGTTTCTAGAAGGTTCCTACCATCAGCTTAGAACTGTGATTCCCTATTCCCCTTTGTCTTCTTCCCTTCCCTATCCCATCAACCAGAACAACCAAGGGTGGAGTCAGACTGGAATAAAAACATAGCAAATGTGGAGCGCCTGGGTGGCTCAGTGGGTTGAGTCTCTGCCTTTGGCTCAGCTCAGGTCATGATCTCACGGTCCTGGGATGGAGCCCTGCATCGGGCCCTCTGCTCAGTGGGGATCCTGCTCCCCCACTACTCTGCTGCCTCTGCTTACTTGTGATCTCTCTCTCTCTGTCAAATAAATAAATAAAATCTTAAAACAAAACAAAACCAACATAACAAATGCAAGCTCTTTACTGGCCTCTCATCTGTGAGGGGCCAGTCCAAGACATGAGAGTAACATCTTTGTCTCCACTTGATTCCTTGGTAACCATACACATTTCTACACTTTCTCACTCTACCCCCAGCTTCCATCCTTCACTCTGAGTAACAGGGATGGTTCACACCACTTCTCACTGTCTTGGGCCATGAAGTCTATGTTACCTTCCTTTCCATTTTGGACTAAGGAATAAGAAAATTTCCCTTTAATTCCTGAGTTAATCAGTGGCATTAGAATTTTTCAAATGTCACATTTATAGGAAATCCAAGAGAAGCAGCAATGACCGGTACCTAAATGAGGACATCTAGACATGAGTGAAGGTCCAGGAAGCATCTCTGGGCCTGGCATGGGAGAGACCCACAAGGCATTGAAGATTGAGCAAGACTCAGCCTCACTCTGAGCTGCTAGGGAGAGAAACTGACATCCCAGGAGGCAGTGTAGACTGGAACAGAACAGTCTAGAATCAGACTGTCCAGGATCAGTCTCATTTGTATGACCTCAACCAAGTCAGTAAACCCTTTCCTGACCTAATAATGTAGTATCCACTCAGAGGGCTGGTTGAGAATTAATGAGCTAATTCACGTGAGTTTTCATTCCCTAGAGCCTGGCTACAGTAAGCGCTAAATAACTTAGTATTATTACTAAAAATCAGGCAGAAGCATTGACCCATATTGACTTGAGCTATTGAAACTTTCTCTACTGGCCCCATAAGGCTGCAAAACAAGTTGTTTATTATTGTTGTTGTTATTTTAACACCTACAGCGTCATTGTTAATGGGCTTTGGTGAGCCAATATCAATCTTTCAAGAAATTGGAGAGGAAATAATCAGCTTTGCGTGTGCTTTCTGGCCTAACAAGTCTTCTACCTTTCCAGAGTCCTTTTAGAGAAGTTGTGGCCTCTGTGTCACAGAGGACTTTGGTGTCACCCCAAGATGCTTCCTGGTGGACTTTCTGCTCGAAGAGATTATGACATCACGTGGTATTTATTCTCAGTCTCTCATCCACGGGGCTTGATCAGCGATGACACTGGCTTTGGGTAGCTAGCTCTTTCTTTCCTCCTTGCTTTTCTTTCTTCTGCAGTGATTCTGTAGGGAAGGGGAAAGAATTTTCCTTCTACCCCACTGAGTCCTTGGCTGAGATGCCCCTGTAAGAAAAGAAGAATTAACAAGAGAGAGAGAAAAAAAAAAAAACCCACAATGTTTCTTATGTATGCACTTAGGTCAAGGAGCCCCACAAAGATAGGAAACTCAGAAGGAGGCCAGGCGATTGAGGCTTCCAGGCCCAGGCTAAGGAATGCAGTAAGGATGAAAGGGTGATCAGCCTCACTAATTATCGGGCAACTGCAAATCAAAACCCCAATGAGGTATCGCTTCCCACCTATTAGAATGGCTGTTAGCAAAAAGACAAGAGTTACCAATAAGAGTTGATGAAGATGTGGAGAAACACTGTTGGTGGGATTGTATATTGGTACAGCCACTGTGGAAAACAGCATGCAAGTTCCTCAAAAATTAAAAATAAAATTAGCATGTGATGCAAAAAAAAAAAAAAAAAGGATACTGGACTTTAAAGAGGGGAAGGTGAGAAAAGGAAATGTTTGATAAACAAAGGGTGCCTTGCAGTGGAGACACTGGGCTCTCAGGTGACGTGACCAGTTATTTCTGGTAATAGCTCTCTTGCTGACACAGGCTTTTTCAATGGAAACTTCCTTTGGCAAAGGATAATTTCTAATCTGTCTTCAGAGCTTGTCCTGAATCTGTAGTTTCTCAAAATAATCAGTTCAAAAGAATCCTTATACCAAAGGGGCATATCTTGGGGTGGCATAATCTGCTCCCCTTGAACTCTCACCTATTAAAGAAGCTCTTACGGGAAAGAACCAGCAGCCCCTTCTTCGCGCTGGACATTCTCTTCTATCAGGGTGGACACCGGGTACAGCTCAAAGGCTTCAGAATATGGGGGCAGCAAGCATCTCATGGGTGTGTGAATTGCTCTTTCTGGATCTCTGACCACACTTTCTCTTTAGTATTTGCCCCCAGGATGATTCAGCCCTGAAGCTTTCTCCTTGTCTTCTTTCTCTGACTCCAGATGGTTCAAGGGGTTTCTCCTCTGAGTTTAGATGAATTCTAGGAGGTTCCAAATGAAGGCTTCTCTGAATATATTCAAGGGTATGCTTTCTACTTGAGTGCTGGACATTCCCATAATGGAGGATTCTGTGATCCTCACAAAATCCAAGGAATTTGTGATCATTGTGTTACCGAATAAAAAATAGGGGGCTTGCAGGACCTGTCAAAATCCTTAATGTGCACTGTAAATCTGCAAAAGGGTGAACTATAATTTGAAACAATTTACACATATGCGCCTGTGTGTGTGTGTGTGCACACATACACACACACACATACACATATATGAGAGAGTCCACATCTCAAAGGAGTGGTTCTCATTAAACACCCTTTGGGAAATGAAGAGCTAAGCCTGGAATTCTATACAACTATTTCAAAGGGCACAATAGACTTATATATGAATTGTTAAAGGGATGTCCACAATCTATTAGGTAGAAATACATTTCTCAACAATATGAGCACATTCCTTTATTTTCATTAGAAAAATAGCAGAGGGTAAATGTGAGTACCAATACACCTGGTGGGCACCCAAAGGGGCTGGAGGTCTGTCTATCACAGTGGAATTATGCCCCCCCACCCCGGAGTGGAGGAGGTGATTGGAGGCATGGGGAGAAAGAGTTTATTTAATTTCTTATTTAATACAAAATATTTTAAGTATGAGAAATTATGAATGATTTTACTTTTCTGTAGGCTTTCTGTATTTTTTCACAGAAAACTTTAAAATTAACAATGAATACATCTAGTGGAAGTCTCCGCTCACTGTATCCTTTAGCTTCTGCTCATAATAAGGGTTTAGAGGCATGGAAAACGATGTGCAGCCAATGTTGGAGCTTTGGGCCTTATTTTTATCCTGAGGAATGTTTGTCACTTAAATTTGACCATTAGTGTTAAGTTTGCTGAAAGAAAAAAAAAATGTACCTCTCTCAGCTTTCCAATTTCAGGCAGGAGTGTTGGCTGGGGATAAATACAAAAGGGAACGGATGAAGAATAGGTGTTCGTGGTTGACATCTAATTGTTACAGGGCCAGGGAGTAGAAAAATGAGAATGTCTCCAAGGAATCTCTTATGTCTTCCCCCGACCTACCTTCCTTCACATTAGCTGATATGGAACAATTTGTTGGTTTTCTTTTTTTTAACTGTACTGGGGAGATGTTTGACTAACTCTTTGTTGGTGAGCTCTTGGTACCCTCAATATATTTCCCCTATCAGCCAATTTTGTCTTCCTCGTTCACAGTACAGTTGCTATGTCTTTCGAGAAATGAGAAAACTGTTATGGTTAAATAATAAAGAGATAATGCTGGGTGACAAATGCCTGTGGAAGCGAGAGCCAGAAAGATTTAATAATACCCAGTGAGTTATGACCATAATCATGTTTCCTGTTTGAAACAAAGAAAGAAAACTCGTAGCAGGTGCCCTACAGAAGAGCTTCACTACATCTCTTCTCTCTAGGGTGGGATGCCTGGTTCCTGCTCTTAGATTATGACAGGGAGGGAACAACCTGAGGTTGAAAATGTTGGGTGGATTGGAGTAGTGTCTTATGTCAAGTTGCCCACTCTCCAGCTCCAAGTAGAACCCTAGATACGTATTAGAATGCACCAGCAGGAGAGAGGACAAGTAAGATGGGAAGCGGGGGGAGAAAATCCAAGGCGTGTTAATGATTAGGTTGCTTCTCCAGTGAGTGACTGGAGCTCACTCCTGCCTGGCACGTCCATGAGACTGTGAAGAACATGCTTCAGAACTGATATACCCAAGAGGCAAGGAAATGCAGGCATTAATCTTCCAATTCTTGTTTCTTCTGGTCTGTAGGTTGCTCCTAGCAACCCTAGCACTTCAGACAACCCTGTGATGGACTGAGCTTGACAAAGAAAGTCTCTGGGAGGTCCTAGGTGTTTGCAGGACATCTATGGAGAAGGAGGTATTGGCGGGGTGTGAGAGCCTCTTTCACAGGCTGAGTGCATAAGAGGTGGGTCTGTGATGCTTTTATGTGATCTCCAAAGTTGGATTAGCCTGTCTTCTTACTAAGGTTGGCATGTGACTCAGGGAAATGGCTGTGAAAGAGGAAGAAGAGAGGAGACAAAAGAGGAATGGAAAGAGGGCAAAGGAAGGGGAGGGGAGGAAGAAGAAGCAATGTAAGATACAGGAAATTCCAAGTGGCTGCGGGCATTAGCAAAGTGTCTCCCTGCTCTAGGCCAGGTGCACTGTGAATATTGGCACTCATTTACGTGATAATAAAATAGGGAGTGTGGACCAGAGAGAGTGAAGACCATGCCTGTGATAAGGGTAGTTGCGGCCCCTTAATAAGAACCTACAATGCTGCTACTTGAACAGAACCAGGCCTCGTGTTGTTTTTTTCACATTGATTAATGTGATTTTCACAAGTAGACTGTGATGTGGGTATCATGGTCCTATTTTGCAGATGAGAACATTGAGGGACAGAGAAGTTAAGTGATCTATAAGCTACCACTTATTTCAGAACGAGCTCCAAAACTCACACTCTTTCTATTACACACTCAGAATCGCTAAGAAGAAAACTGAACTTGGAGAAGGTCGAGCCCATCAGCGCAAGTATCTCTTGACTGTTACGCCTTTGACTTTGACACAAGGACATGGCCCATTTACTTGGGCCTAACGCGTTGGGTTGGTAGCAGTTCCTGGATCACCACGGATGGAAACACTTCGTACAGAATGGGGGCTTCTTTGGCCCTTCTGGATGCCTAGGTACTGTGTTCTACCCCCCAAGTTCCTCACAGAGCCCAGCTCCCTGAGGATTGTAAACTCTGAGCACACCTGGTGATGTCATCCTTAGTGTGGAGAGTGAGATTCTCATAGAAGCAGACCCATCAGCAGCAGGTGGTGACTGTACCTTATTGCTTTGGGGGCACCTACAATGATTCACTTTGAGAACTTGTAGGAATAACTGATGTCAGGTTCACTAGCAGAGCCTGAGCTAGGCTTCATCTAGAAGGCAGTTTACTGGGATGGGAACAAGGTCTTGCCTGAGCATAAGACAGGCTTCTAAGCCAAAGGACATTTTGTCTACAGTTAGTAAGATAAGCCAGCTTGAACAATCAAAATTGTCTTGAAGCTGGGTAATTGAGTCAAGTCAATACCTTTATGAAGATGGCTACATAAGTATCTGTATATGTAATAAGCAAAAGGCAATGGGAGTTCATCTAAAGTGTTCTAAATGGGATCTGGACTTTTTGGACTCATTCATTCACACATTCATACATTCATTCATTCATTCATTCATAAGGAACTCGAGGGATGGAGGAGAGACTGGAGCACTCAGGAACCCAGAGAAGCTTGGCCATCAGGATTTGCTGGGCTAACAACACCATGAAGGACTCCTTCTAGGTAACTCAAACTATCAGATCCTGCCCATCTCATAGGGTGGCCCAGGGATGTCAGGAGAGCACAGAGTCTGTCCTTTTCCTAGGAAGAGGGTCAGAGTCTCGATATCATACAGAGCAATAATGTGCTAGCTTTACTGCTCCAAGTGTCTGATACCTGGAAGAGATGTCCCCTCCCCACCCCAGAGAAAGTCCTATATCTGATCCAACCTAACACACATCCCAGGATCCCTGCTTAGCTTGCTTTATGTTTTCTTGTTTGGTTTCAGCTCCTTCAGGACAGGAGCCTTGCCTGGCTGAGTATCTGAGCCTCAAAAAACATTTGACAAATGAACGAATGAGCTCTGAGTATACACCTATGATAGTTATTAGGTTCTCTGCCCCAAATCCATACTTCCACAGTCTGTCTTCAGATGGCTGGCGGATGGGAAGCCTGTGCTTTCCATGGCAATAAAGACCTAGGACAGTTCCCTCATCCCCCAGATTCCCTCATGCCTTCCCTAGGTCTGTTCTTCCTCCACCCCCAGCTCTTGGAAATCACTGATTTCTTTCAATCCTTAGAATTTTGCCTTCTCCAGAATGTCATATAAACTCACACAGAATGTAGTTCTTTGAGTTGTGCTTGTTTTGTTGAGCGTAATTTATGTAAGATTCATCCACATTTGTGCAGAAGTCTGTCCCTTCTAGCTGCTAAGCAGTATTCCTTTTCAGAACTGCTAAGCAGATCTTCCATTCACCAACTCAGGGACATTTGGATGGTTTCTTGTTTGGGGCAAATATGAATAAAGCAGAGGTAAACATTCATGTGCAGGTTTTTATGCAGACGTGTTTTCATTTGTCTTGGATAAGCATCACATGGTCTTTTTATATTTCACTTTATAGGAGAAATGGCCAAATTGTTTCCAAAGGGACTGAATCATACCAAGAATGTTCCAGTTGCTTCTCATCCTCATGAGTACTTGGTGTTGCCATTTTGGTTTATTTTTATTTTTTTAAATTTTAGTTTAAAATAGGCATAGAGTGATTTGGTACACTATTAAAGCTTCTGGGTAGGCCTTGGAGCCTGGTAAGTTCCCTTGGAAGATTCCGTAGCATCATGGTTAAGAGTCTGGGCACTGCAGGTAATTTTGGTATCTACTTTTGTGAACACGGGCCTCAGTTTCTTTGTCTATAAAATGGGGAGAATAATGGGTTATCTACCTTGAAAGCTTGTTGGAAGAATGAGATATATGTAAAGTGTGGGTACAGAATAAGTAATGCCTAAATGTTAATTTTTTTCAAAGGTTTTTTATATATTCATTTGAGAGCAAGGGAGTGAGAGCAGGAGTGCACATGGGGAGGGGCAAACGGAGAGGGAGAATCAGGTTCCCCTGCTGTGCGGGGAGCCTGATGAAGGATCCCAGGACCCAAGGATCATGACCTGAGCCAAAGGCAGATGACTTAGCCAACTGAGACACCCAGGCGCCCCCAAAGTGTTAATTATTATTATTGGTATTTTTCTCAGGGCTAGACCCCTCTGCTTAACAGCATGATGCCTACATTTGCATAAAAACAAGCCTGAGAGGTCACACATGTGGGGCTGCAAAGTACAAATCTTGAACCCTCTCCACTGAGTCTTCCATCTCCCCAAATGCCTGCACCACAGCTTTCTTTGGAAGCCACTCTGAGTGGAAGGCAATGCCCAGCCTTTGCAAAAGCGCAATTTTAAAACCAACATTTGAACTTCAGTGATTAAAGAAAGCATTTGAATTGTCATAGATTCCCATCTCTGTCCAAACAATATGCTTTTAATAGGAACCCAGCTTGTGATTTATACTGTTTCGCTTTGATCTGCGGTGCGATGTGCATCACCAACATTTAGACAGAATTACTCTGCAATCACAGGCACAGAGCTCAGACTTGCAGTAATTGCACAAAGAAAACCTCATTACCCTGCAATATGCACTTCAAAAACAAACATACAGCCTTTCCTCCCTCTAGTGGCACATTTAAAAACCAACCTCGAGTATCAGGGAGGCCAGTCTTGCTTATTAAAAGGGAAGGAGACAAATAGAGAGTTTACACAAGACTTGGGAGTTCATAGTATTTATTTATTATTGATCGTGGGGAAAAGTTTGCATCTTATTTATGCAAAACGATATTGCTGTTAAGATCGCAGGCTGGATCGTAGCCATAGGAGTTTTGTGATTTAGCCTCCCTTGGCACTTTATTTTTCACTTAAAAAACCTGGTAAACTAGAAGTCTGCAAATGCTGGGTAGTCAGGGATTTTGATTCCCGGCTGCCTTGGGAGAATGAGAGACCCTCCCCACTCCCTTACCCTTTAAATTTTAATTAATTAATTAATTAATCAGAGAGAGCGAGAAAGAGCACAGCAGGGAGAGAAGCTGGCAGGCCCAGGGAGAAGCAGACTCCCTGCTGAGCAAGGAGCCGGATGCTGAACTCCATCTGAAGACCCTGGGATCATGACCTGAGCCGAAGACAGACCATCAAGGGACTGAGCCACCCAGGAAGCCCTTTAAATGTTTCTTGGCAACCGTTCTCCATCATGACGCCTGGTTGCAGGGGGATGAATAGTGTCACCCTCCCCCCCCCCCCAATTCAGGTCTACCTAGAGCCTCAGAATGGGACCTTATTGGGAAATAAGGTCTTTTCAGAGTCAAGATGGGGTCATGCTGGATTAGGGTGAGCTCTAAATGCAGTAACTGGTGTCCCTCTAAGGGAAAGAGATCGCGCAAAGACACAGGCTTATAGGGCAGAAGTCCACGAGACCTTGTTAAAAGATAAACTGAGGCATATTACAAATTTGGAGAGTTTACTGGAGCAAAAACCAACTCGAGTCTGGCAGCATCAAACCGGAAAGAGGAGCACCCAGAGGACAGGATCCAGTGAGGGAAAGGCTTATGCAGAGAAAGCAAGGAAGCGGAGAAAAGAAGTGATTTGATTGGCTATAGCTTAAAACCCAGTTGCCTGTGATTGGTTACCCTTAGGTTTCCAATCCCTAACCGTGGGGCATTTACAGGCTGAGGTTTGGTTTGCTTCTATAGGCCACCCCCGCGGTAGGTATAGGCCACCCTTGCGGTAGGGCCACTTCAGGGTAATGGCCTCCTTGTCTAATTAATTTGACAGTCCGCAAGTCAAGGAATGCCAAGGGTCGACAACAACCACCGGAAGCAAGAAGACGCATGGAATATGTTCTCTTTTCAAAGTCTCCAAAAGTTCCCAGCCCCGCTGACACCTTTATTTTGGATCTCTGGACTCCCAAACCGTGAAAAAATAAATTTCTGTTTTAAGCCGCCCAGTTTGTGGTAATTTATTATCAGAGACATAGAAAAAATAACATACTTACTTTGATAGATGAGAACAAGGACTCTCTCCGGAATTACTGTTGTGTGCTTATTATATAATCCAGGCACATAGTGTTTTATATATATTAGCTGGTTTAATTCTTGCTATTATACTGAGATAGCAACTAGTATAATACCCATTACACAGATGAGTAAAACTGAGTTTCAGAGAAGTTAAATAACTTGCCAAAGGCCACATAACTCGACATTATTTAGCTGTGGCTGTCACATTGCTGTCTCATACCTTACAAGTATCTGAGACTGTTATATCTTTTATCTATTTTACTGAGTGTTTGTTTTATTGAAGAATAAATCACGTATAGTAAACTATGACAGTCTTTTGTGTACAGTATAATGGATGTTTCTACCTATGTAGATTCCCATGGAGCCACCGTACAGATCAGCACCCCAGAAGTCTCTGCCACAACTCTTCACAGATTATAGGGTTTCAAGACTTGTAAAATATTAAACTATTTAAAGGGCACCTGGGTGGCTCAGTCAGTTATCCATCTGACTCTTGGTTTCAGCTCAGGTCATGGTCTCATGGGTCTTGGAGATCAAGCCCCACATTGGGCTCCATGCTCAGCAGGAGACTTGCAGTGTGCTTTCTCTCAAATAAATAAATATATACATCTTTAAAAATATATTAAAATACTTTAAACATCATATAGTTTTTTTTTAGAGAACTTTCAAATACTACAAAACTATAAAAATAAAAAATTTCTCTCCCACATTATACCTTATTTCTATACCCAGAGTTGATCACTGTTGATGGGTGCAATGTATATCGTTCTAGAATTTTCTGTGTTCTGCTTCCACTTATGTCTGTGCCTACGTTCTTGTATAAGCGTGTTTTGTACATGTACATATGTGTATATTCACACATCTGCACAAAAGCCCACATACACACTGTTCACATAGGTTTTCTAATATGGTATAATTTTATAAATCTATCCTGAGGCTTGTTATCTGTCAACTTAATAAAGAACCCTATCATTTAAAATTTTCAGCTCATACAGATCGACCTGGAAAGAGGAACACTTTGGCTGCCATTAGTCTTTGAAAGAAGTTTCTAAATGAAAATATCACAATGTAAGAAGGGAAGGTAGAGCAGACTTCCCAGTTTTGTCTACTCCGTTCCACCCCACCTACTTCTAACCTTCTTGCTAGAGGTTGAAAGATAAAGCCTACATTTGCCGGACTCCATTGCCCCTGGGAGGAACCCAGTTATTTTCAGGAGACAGCTAGAGTATTTGAAGGCAACACGAAGATAGAGACTGTTTTCCTGCTTCTTTGTTCCCTCTTATTTAGTGGAGTGTGGCCAAGGAGAGAGGGCAGGTTTCTGGCAGCCGTGATAGTGGAGGTCCCAGGCTATCAGAGAGCAGGCAGGAGAAACCTACTTACCAGGAGGGGTCACAGCCAAGGTGACACGTTCATGGAGCTAATGGTGTGGTGATGGCTTCCTGACCTCAGATCGTTACGGAGCCCATATGACCTGGGGCTGTGGGGAGCATCTATGGCTACCTGAACATGGCCCCGGCAGCAGCTCCTTAGGGAGGTCTATTCCCAAGGTCCTTCTGGAAATTCAGCCTCAAGCCTTTCTGCCATCCTCCCAATGGCTTTGGGAGCACCTGCTTCCCTGTAGTAGATCCCTTTCTGTGTGAAATAGGGTGGCTTGGGCAACTGCAGTTGAAACCACTACTGAATCAGAAAAAGGGAGGAAGGACAAAGACCAAGAAGTTCTACTTGGAGACAACATCTCTGAATTATTCACACACATTAATCATACATTAAAAGAAATGAATCATTTCAATTCATTAATGGATAATGAAATGATTAATAACCAACAGAGGTTGCCTTGAAACATTTATATTTGTCTTTAATATTGCGTTAGAACTGCTAATTTAATATAGATGTTTCACGCTCTGGAAATTCACATTGCTGTTGGGAACTAAGGAAGCCATGCTGGGAATGCATGATGTCCTTTTCTCCTGCCCCTTCTCCTGTCCCTGGATGCAGGAGATCAAAGTCACCTCAGACTACGTTCTAAGCTCAGTGAGATGGTAGGTCAATTTCCAAAAAACGTGGTATAGCAGCATCGTAGGTAGCTCCCCAGCCACTTCTCTTCTTTTGTCCCTTTGTTTATTTTATTTTCTATACATCTCTTCAATCTGAAAAAGGAGTCAGTCTGCACCAATGCTCCTGGCTTCTGGGAATGTGCCAGACTCACCACCTGCCCTGCCTTCCACTCTGTTTCTTTCAGTCGTGGCCCCAGCAGAAAAGGGGAGGAGAATTTGTTAGACCAAATCGGAAGATACTGTGAAGTGGGTTCTTTGGGATATGTCAACACGTGTGACACCTAGAATGGCTTGAAGTGCTTTTGAAAGCCTCTTGAATCCATTTAAAGCTTCTGCGGCTTTTCATAAGAGTGTTTTTCTCCTGTCTTAAGGCATGTGACCAAAAACGATTTTCCAAAAGAGGAGCCTTAGAAAGTTAATGGACTGTAACGACAACAGAGCTTCTCTGCATCAGTAGGCTACATGGGCAGAATTCGTTTCACTGTGAATCTCATTTCCAGAGAGGAAGAGAGAGAGAGAGAGAGCAAGTGCGAGGGAGGCAAGAGAGAGACCATAAACCTTCTCTAGCCGGGGTGCCATACTTTTAGCAATAGAATTTTTGAGCACTCTCTTTTAGGTTCATGCTTTAAAATCAGAGTTAGACTTATTTTGTGGCACTGGAGAGAAGAAACCCATCTTCTTACTGCATGGCGCTCAGTGTCATGTCTGAAGCCCAGGCTCTATGAATCTCCTTTCCCTCCTGGCTAATGCCTGAAGCTCAGGATTGATTCCCCCTGGGTTTTGTCCCCACCGTTGCCATTCGGCCTTGTGGACCCTGTCCGAGACTGGAGGTAGAGGTCTTCTCAGCCCTCCTCTTTGCTGTCCCTGAAGACAGGAATGTAGATCTTTTAGTGGTTTTACTACTAACCTTGCAATAGAGAAACCAAGGGCGGAAGACAAAATAACCGGAAAGGTTGTCTTTGGCACCTTGGTCTCTGAGCTTCGGACTCTGACCTTGTCATTGACATGCTAATGAGAATAGAAGCAGCCTGACCTGTGAATTTGGAACTCTCCAACTACCCTCACTCTTTGTATGTGGGGATTGAAAGGTAGACTCCACCTGGTTCTATTCTATAAGACCCTCTTATGCCAAGTCACCAAAACTGGACTTAATACCTGACTGCAATTTTAACCACCTCCAGAAATGTAGTCTTAACTGGTCAGTCAGGAATCTTCTGGTCAGCACCAATAAGGTAATCTGCCACATGGGCCCTCTTCAAGCCCCAAAGAAAGATAAGGTGATCTGTCTTATAACCCCCTGATCTTCTCCCTAGGAGAAGCTGACCTTGCCCTTTCTTTTCTTTTGCTAATAGCTTCCTTGCCCCTCTCACCTTGCATTTTGTACAACTCTTTGGAAGATCTCTCTACTTGCTAAAAAAGATGCTGACTGATTCCTAAATCATTGAATAATGCCAGTTAGATCCTTAAACTCACTCAGTTGGGGGCACCTGGGTGGCTCAGTCAGATAAGCTTCTCTGCCTTCAACTCAGGTCATGATCCCAGATCCTGGGACCAGTCCTGGGATGGAGCCTCATGTCCAGCTCTCCACTGGGCGGGGAGCCTGCTTCTCCCTCTCCCTCTGCCTGCCACTCCACCTGCTTGTGCTCACTCTGTCAAACAAATAAATAAAATAAATAAAATCTTAAGAAAAATAAAAAAGTAAAAAAACAAAAACAGAGTTGAAATTTTTTAACGGGTCTTAGCACCTTTAGTCATGACAGGTACCAAATATTCCAATGCATTCCCTTTTATTTAGTATCTCTTGACCAGAATATTTAAAATATGGCCTATAATTTAGTGCAGGGATTGGCAAACTATCACTCCTAAGCCGAATTTGGGTCACAACCTACTTTTGTACAATCCTCAAACTAAGGTGTGTGTGCGTGTGTATACCTAACTTATATATACACTTACTATATAATAGACATGCCTAAGAGATACCATCTCTTGTGCCACCTCCAATAATTTGGTTTGGATATTTGGAATACCCTCTTTAGTTGTATTTCGGCTTGGCTTGCGTGCGATCGATGATGGATTAGTGATGTCTGAGCCCAGTTTCGTCCCTGGAAAGGGCCCTAGCAGGTTGGCTGACTCAACCTGCTAGACTCTGCCATGTGCAGAGTGAACGCTCAGACAAGACCTCCCATCTCCCTTGGCTCTGCGGCTCGGCCTCCCTGCAATGCTTGCAATCAACCTTCTAACAATTGCTCTGACTCTCCATCTACCTTCATCCTGGGAAACAGTGTCTTGGATAGAGAACTTGAGTACTCTGAATACTGAAAAGGCATCTCTTCTCTTGCACATTAGTAAGCTGGCATCTTTCTGACACACATTTGATGGGTTGAGTCTGTCAGCGGATGTGGAAAATGAACAAGTAGAATTCTGGATGTCCAAATGTGATGACCAGACCATAAGCCCACATTGTCCACACCAAAGACAGAAAACTTGTCAGGCAGAGAGGGGAAGGGAAAGGGGAACATGGTTGGAGGGAGGGGGGTGGGGAGGTGGGGGGTTAGGGGTAGTTCCTGCCTGGGCAACCAGCCTATAGACCCACCAGCCTCACTTGCCTCCCCTCCCCCCATGGCTTGGTCATCCCTTGGACTCAGGACGGGGCTCTGTGAGCTGACACAGGTCAAAATCCAGTTAGCTCCTGGTGGGAGGTTTTCTGATGCTCTCCTGAGACATTGCCCTCTGTTGCCCTGCTGCTCCAGCCTCACTGGTGGGCTGTACAGACTGGAAGACGGATGAATTCACTGGGCTACAGGGAGCTCTGGCCTCCTGGAGGACATCGAGTTGGCTCCCCGCTTCCCTTAGTAATAACTGAATGTCAGGATAATAAATAAAGGGCAGGGAGAATGAACCACAGTCTCACTTTCAGCAATTGAGGAAGAACTTTATGGAAGAAGGAAGGATGAAGATTTTAAAATTTCAAGGTTTCAAAGTTTTAAGTAAGTCTGGTGTCCACTCTTCTCAACAGTTTGGAGAGCAATTTGACAACTAAAGAAAACATGAGTACAGCCTAATTTCTTAACTCCAGTGGCTAAAAATTCTCTTTATGGGAACTGATGTAGACCCTTCCAAGGACAGACCTCCGTGACTGACCATGGGGGAACAAGTAAGAATTCTGAGACAGAGGTTGGATCACCTGCTTAAATACTTATTAGCCATTATCATTCTAAGTAAATCACCTTGAGTTGTCCATAAATACTAAAATATTTGTCCTACCCACATTACCATATGGGACTTAATTTAATTTGATTTTCCTATCATCCATCTCTCTCCAGATATAATATCTTTTTTTTTTTTTTTTTTTAAGGAAAATCACCCCTACCCAACTCCTGGCCCACAGATTTAGGTGAAAATGACCCCTCCTCACCCCTGGCCTTAGCCACCTTGGTGGTCAGATGACCCAGTACTGGCCAGTCATGGTGTTCTATGGATCTTCCAAGTGCAGGAAGAATTTCTCTTCTACCCTCTTAGGGTCTCTGGCTTGGTCTGAAAAGGAAACTGTCAAAGATTAACAAAAGAAAAGCATACACATTTTATTTTAAATCTTTATGTCTACTTGGGGGCTGAGAATGAAGACCCGAAGAAGTGACCAGAGCAGGAAGCTTTTATACCTCCTAGCTGAAGAAATAAATCTGGGAAGAATTGACAAGACAGAGGGATTTGGGCTGGGGCAATAAATGGGGAAGAAGTGACTATGGAGATAAGGGTGAATTTAACAAGTTTGTTTGCAGATTCTTCTGGTGCCCTGATGGGCTGATAAGAGTCTGTCTCTAGTAAAAGCAGAATTTATTTCAGGCTTTGAGGCTGAAAGGGGAAGGTTTTTCTGTGTTTACTGCTTCCTAATTGCCTTCAGCTCAAAATAATTTTTAGGTCAAAGAGGCGTATTTTGAGGTGACGTATTTTGGTTTCCTTCAAAATTAGTCCATCAATGGGAAAATGACCTGAGGTGAGCCCAATTATTCAATTCTGGGACTCTCCTTGATCCACTCAGAAATGAGAAGCCCTACTTCCTATGGTATTACCAACTTTAAAAGGGATGTAAGCCCAAAGATGCTGTGGTCAACCTGCAAATTATGTCAGTATAGAGAAATGCCAAAATGTGCCATGAAGAAAAGGAGGGTTCAGCCATAATCATGGTATTTGAGCTCCTGAAGCCGGCCCTATCTTTGGGAAAATTAATACAGGGAAACCTCACTACAATGGAGGAGGT
This sequence comes from Neogale vison, assembly GCF_020171115.1. Lineage (NCBI taxonomy): Eukaryota > Metazoa > Chordata > Mammalia > Carnivora > Mustelidae > Neogale > Neogale vison. The sequence continues at coordinate 41,761,054 of NC_058098.1, forward strand.
AAGCCAGAAGGGGGAGCTCTCACTCCCATCCATTTAACATCAATTACAAACCAGGACAGGAAGAGAGGTCTTGCATTCTCCACTGGAAGTCTTTACCTTCCTCCCCCAGCAGAAGGAAGAAAGATTTTCCCTTGCCTGGCAACACATTGAGCTCTCAGTTTAGCCCGTTATACTATTTGCTTATAACTCCTGTCCCCCACACCCCAACTCCCTCCTTTCCTCTACAGAGGAATGTTCCTCTCCTTTGTTCTCCAGGCTTGCCTATAGTTTTGCCAAAGCTTGCTTGTCCCAAGTTTCAATTCTTTGCTATTTTGGAATAAACCCACTTTGCTGGTAAAATAACTGCCTGTTTCATTTTATTTATTTTTTTAAAAGATTTTCTTTGTTTATTTGACACAAAGAGAGAGAGAGAGAGAGAGCACAAGCAGGGTGAGCAGCAGGCAGAGGGAGAGGGAGAAGCAGTGTCCCCACTGAGCAGGAAGCCCGATGTGGGGCTCCATGCCAGGACCCTGGGATCATGACCTGAACCGAGGGCAGAGGCTTTAACCCACTGAGCCACCCAGGTGCCCCTGGCTGTTTTATTTTTATGGTTAACACCTGCCATCAGACTTTTCTGTCCTGGGAGTCAACAAGTTCTTTTTTGTTTAATCCCTTTTGAGATGGAGGACTTTTATCAATAAACAAGAAAGCCCACTGCAGTCCAGAGGTTATGTCTACTTCAACTTCTGATTTTATCTCTAAGGTATCTATTACTCATCCTCTCTGCCACCCCCATCAGAGTCCCATCCACTATTAATGCTCTCCCACGGTCTGCTCTTCAAGAACAGCTAGTGATCTTTGCTTTTGCTAGTTTTTGCTTCCTTTTTCAAGTTCTCACTTTGAAATAATACAAGATTTACAAAATGTGGGCAAAAGAATTTCTGCACACTTTTGTCCCAACTTCTCCAAACATGGACCTCTCAATACACCATAGATGAAGAGCAACTACCAGGAAATTAACACTGAAACAACACTACTAACCTGCAGACCTTATTCGAATGCCACCATCTGTTCACTGATGTCCTATTCCTGGACCAAGTTCAAATGCAGGATCACATGTTACATTTAGCTGTCTGAAATGGCTGAAGTCAGTATTTGGCCCTGGAGCCATAGGGCCCTAGTTGTAGCGGGAAGCTTTGAAAACATGTCAGTTAATGTCATGCTTCTGATTCAAACCTCTTCCTCTTCCTGTCCTCCTGCTGTTCCGTGTTCCACCTCACTAAGAGAAAAAGTTTGAGTCCTGTATTATTCAAGGTTTTCTAGGGAAGCCAAACCACAGGGCCAGCAGGGGAGGGAGAGAGAGAGAGAGAGAGAGAGAGAGAGGTTTATTTTAAGGAATTGGCTCATGTGATTATAGAGGCTGGCAACTTCAAAATCTACAGGGTGGGCCATCAGGCTGGAGACCCAGGGAAGAGCTGTTATAGCAGTTCAAGTCCAAAGGCACAGCTCCCCCATGCTCAGGGAAGTCAGTCTTTTGCTCTATTTAAGCCTTAAACTAACTGAATGAGAATCGCCTCCATTGTGAGCAGCAATCCATTTTACACAAAATCCAGCAATTTAAATGTAAATCTTATCCAGAATGTTACCCATAGAAACATCCAGAATAATGTTTGACCAAACATCTGGGCACTGTGGCCCAGGCAAGTTGATGTATAAAGTTAACCATCACAAGTCCTTATCAAAGCCAGAAAGCCCCCTGTGATCAAGCCTCACTTTCCAACCTTGCTTTGACCCCTGACCTGCTTCATAATTGTGCTTAGTCTAGACCACTGGTTGTCAAACTTTCTCCTGCAGCAGAGTCATCTGCAGCAGGGTTTTGAATGCAGATTCCTGGGCCCCGGAATTTCTGATTCAGTAGGTTTGAGATAGAACCCCAAAACTTGTAAGTCTAAAAATGTCCTAGGTTGTAAGGACCCCAGTTCTAGGCATACTGATCTTTTTGACATTTCTATTAAGCATTCTTGCCATCCAGGGCCTTTGTACTGGATGTTCTTTCTGCCAAGAAAACTCTTTCCCTTGGTATTTGCATCCAATTGGGTATTGATAAATACTTAATAACAGACTCTGGGGGAAAAAAATAAGTCTTGATCCATAGCACTTACTGATCTGTGGTGTACAAATTCACTGTGGCTAATTTTACGCTCCCAGCATGATGTCTGAAAATGGAGTTGAGAAGATATGTGCCCCATTAATACTTGGGAGCCAAGATGAGCTGGCTCAGTGCACTAGGGTTTCGGTGACTTCTTCATGTCTCGGCTCATCGTCACTTCCTCTGAAAGGACTTCCCTGATCACCAGGTGAAAGGATACAACCACGCCCCAGTCATTCTTCTTGTCTTATTTTGGTTCATTGCATTTATTTCCCCCTATGATGGATTTCTATTTCTAAGTTTTCATTGTCCCCTATGGAGTCAAAATCTTTAAGAAGGCAGAACTTTGTTTCATCCCATGTTGCATCCTCAGGGCGTAGAAGGACGCCTCGAACAGAATAGGTAATCCATAACTACCTGCTGAAAGTATGACTAAGTGAATGAATGAATGAATGAATGCATATGTGTGCTCATTGTCTGTTTCCCCCACCACTCCCTACTGGAAGGTAATTCCAAGAGGTCCAGGACTTCTTCTAGTTTTATTCACCATGCGTCCTCATCCATATGCGGCAAACACAAAATAAATAGCCCACCAAGTTGTGGTGAGCATAACTGGGAACTGAGAAGTTTTGATATAAATGTAAAAGGAATTTTACACGTATCTGGTCTCTAAACATGTATAAAGAAAAGTTCTGGCTCCATTGGGGGAAAGTAGAGACGGATAAGATCCTGAAACGACTCCCCTATTTAGAATCCCATTAATCCTGAGAAGAAATGAATATTTGAATCTTTGTTTCAAGGTCTGCTCCTGGGAGAACCCAAGGAAGCACAGGGCTTAGGAGGTTATGATTACCTATTTTGGTGGCTGATTTTGAGGCGCTTACAGTTGGGGAAGCTAAAACATTCACACAAGTTTTGAGAGCACAAAATTGACAAGGATAAATTCCTCCAAAGAAGTTCATGTAGAGACTATCTCGAGGGAAACCTAATCCAGGAGGACAGAAGTTCACAAAGTGTTCCCAGGATCAAGAGCAGATATCCAGTTCCTTCTACCCCTGCATGACTTGACTTGTCAGAAGATGTCCCTGAAGGCAGAGCTGTGCAGGGAACCTGGTAGGTGTCAGCCCAAGAAATATGGGCATCTCATTTGCATATCTTTTAGTGACCTTCTGGAATGACAGCCAAGCCACCAACGCTTCCGTGTTTGCAAATGATAGAGATCTCATTTCTGGGGACGGCGGGATTGATGTGGCAGCCGCAGTGCCATTAGACCTGGAAGATGCTCTGTTCTCATTACTGTCTCCTGGCAACATAGTACCAGATGCCGCCATGAATATTAACGATCCTCTTTCACGTAACCTTTCGCGCCTTCCTCCAGCATCTCAGGGCTGCAGCCAGGGATCGCTGCTATCTGCTTCTGCAGTCTCCATCTCAACAAATCTTTTCTTCTTCCTTTCCTGTTTGAGAAAAGAATTATTAATGAGATTTTTATCTAAGGAGAGGGTTTCTGCCTCTCTATGGCGACGCTCACTTGCCAAGCCATATCCCATTTTCTAAGAAAGATAATGGCACCCCCATTCTGCGGGAGCTTGTCTGTGATCGCTTTCACTGACTTTATCGGCTGGGTGGAATATTTAATTTGTCTAATATCTTGCTTCTCCGGGTGTGGAGTTTAGAAATAAACATGGAAAAAATCAACGGGGAATGGGAGAGAGGGGAGAAAATCAAATAGTACTAAAATCTCAATGAGTTTCACTGTTCTTACCAGCTCCTGCAACTTTAGAACTGTCAGAATGTGTGAAATAGCTATGGTCACTCCAGGCTCCCCCATCTGATGTCCTTTGGTTTTTCGTGCTAAGAGGCAAACCCTTGAAAAGATGAGGCATCTCGGACTGCTGTTAAGTGGGGCTGTCCCGTGCCTTTAGATCTTTGTTTCTTGAAACCTCTAAGTCTCTGGCCAGAGGAAGTCCTTGAGGGTGATCCAAAGGCACTGCAGAGAGTAGAATCTTCTCTTTTCCTTCCTTCCCCTAATATTGAGTGTGAGATGTAATTAGTGGTTTTAGAACACAAATTTTAGAGGGATTGAGGCCAGTAAGTAGCTCCTGGTTCTGTTATTTATTGGTTACTGAACCCTGAGCAGTATTGCTCCATCTTACTCAGCCTTTGTCATATCCGTAAATGGAGCTAAAAGCACCAACCTCCCCAGGTTGTAAGTTAAATGACATAAGATTAAATGACATAAGATCTGTGAGATCTCTGTGCCTAGCAATAGTAAAGATTCAGTAACTGGTAGCCTGGTGTAGTAGATTGTTTTAAAAATGGCGCCTAAGGCAACATGGCGCCCAGTATTAACACCACTCAAAAGGAGGCTGGAGTTGGTCATGTGACTTGCTTTCACCAATGAGATGTCAGCTAATGGGAGGACAGTAGTGGCTTGATAAGTGCACGTGCACTGGTGCTTCCCTCTGGGAATCTTGCCATGACCATATGAGGAAGCCCAGTCTCGCCCCCTGGAGAATGAAGGACCCCATGGAGAGAGAGGCCCAGCCAAGCCTGAAGCTGAATGCAGCTGCATGAATGAGCCCAAGCTCAGTGCAGAAAAACCACAAAGACAGCCATGGGATGTTGAGATAATTTGAGATAAATTGCTAATTTTGGAATCATTTGTTATGCAGTAAAGGCTAATTGATGCACCTCATGGCTGTTTGTTTGTTTGTTTGTTTTCATAACTGTTGTTCACACAAATAATTTCATGAGGTGGGTGTTACTATCTTCCACTCTAGTGATGATGAAGTGAAGGTTCTAGGCCATCAGGTAGGTGCCGCCTTAATTGTCCAGATCCTTAAGCTAGCGGCTGAGGTAGAAGCATATTTAAGCACTGCTCCCAGGTGAGAAAAAGTCTTTTCACCCAGATGGAATCTTATGTAAGATTTCTTGGTATTTGTTAGTTTTCCTAACATATGGTCAAGAAAGCATGACTGAGCTAGAAATTAGTTTATAATCCAAACCAGCTCTCCTCTCCTGCCCTAACGAAGGAAGCTGGCAACAGTTGCACATCTGACATTGCTGGTCCCTGCTGATGGCTTTGCACGTGCTCTGGTGTCACCTCCTAGCTTGACAGAGAAATGGAAGCTTCTGGAAGCTGGTTCCTGAAAGTGTAGAGGCAAAGCAACAGCTTAGATAACAGGGCATCTTTTTGAGGTCCTTTCAGCCCTCATTCTGACTTTATCTCTCAGTGGAGTAAGTTACTACACATCCAAAATGGTTCCTGAAATTAATCATTAGAAACAAATCCTTTAGGTTAAACTCTGTAGTCTTCAACACTCTTCTAGAAAATTGAAATAGCCTCCAAATACCTTCCATTAATCCAGTGAATCCCTCGCTATGAAACACACACATAACAGACTTTTCTTTGTGGGCAGCCAGTGTTGATGCATGGGTCTAGAACAGTGCTGTCCTACAGGAATATAAAGTGAGCCTCAGATGTAATTACAAATTTTCTAGCAGCTACATTAAAAATAAATAGGTAGGATGAATTTGAAAATTTTTTCTCTAACCCAACCCGAACTCTTTTTATTTCAATGTATATCAATATGAAAGTTTTATGAATATTTTACATGATTTTTTCTTACCAAATCTTCAAAATCTTATATGTGTTTTAGAGTTCTATCACATACCAGTTCTGTCTTAGTATTTTTCAGTGTTCAATAGCCACATAAGGCTAGCAGCCCCTGTGTCAACAGCCAGGACTGGAGATCCAGCTTACTGGATCATAAAGAAAGGGCAGAAAGCTGACCTTGTGGCATTCTGGGTGCATTAAATATGGTACTAGGTGAAAGTTTCGCATCATCCTACAGAACCACACGGCCTATTCCAGAAGTTTCTGTGTAGTTTTAAGTATGAATGACTTCAGAAGTGTCAATGCTACCATCTACAAAAAAAAAAAAATCTTTTGACAGTGTGATTGTTTAAGTTCACTTTCACACATTTTACACAGTACATCTTCAATCGAATTTTCTACATGCAGCAGTTTTCCAGGTAACACCTCTCAGGTCAGTGGATTTGTTGTGGGATTCTTCTTGTTTGGCAATGGCATTGCCTGATGTAGCTCCATTAGGCTGTTTTACTGGGCAGTCATGTCCATACTATCACATATGTGGTGAAGCCTCTCTTACTGGATGATCACTGAACTGAACTGATGATTTTATCAGCTGTTCAGCAGCTGATAAAATCTACAATGTTTAAAAATGGACTATAGCAATACATAAGGCAGGGTAGTTGGTTATGTTAAATTTAGTAAGAACATATTACCATCTGAAAATTTTAATAATTAAATTTCTTTCTTTTTTTCTTTTTTAGAAAAGGAGTAGGGGGGGGGGAGAGAGAATCTTAAGCAGGGTCCATGCTCAGCACACAGCCTGATGCAGAGCTGATTTCACAACCTCGAGATCATGACCTGAGCCAAAATCGAGTCAGATGTTTTAACAGACTGAGCCACCCAGGCACCCCTCTTTTTTTTTTTCCTTAAGTAGGCTCCACACCCAAATGTGGGGCTTGAACTCACAACCCTGAGATCAAGAGCCACATGCTCTATAGACTGAGCCAAACGGACACCCCAATAATTAACTTTTCAAATGCCATTTGTCCTAAGTTTATAGCATTTGTACATCCGAAGCAATTAAAACTTAAATTGGCACTAGCCTTCTGGACACCCTGGATTTATGTCACTTAGCCTCAAGGTGATAAGAATTGCTCTCCCCCACTCAATCCTAGCCTGTCATCACAGAATTATCCCCCCAAAAAGGGCTGTGTTGCAAACAGTGTTATACCCACTCTGGGTTGAGAAATCTGTGGTGATGGACAGTTCTTACATGGCCTGGAAATTCCTTACCCCAAATTGTTTGTGAGAATAGGGACATTTACCTCCCCCCCGACCCCCCTACACTGTGGAACAACTAGATGACTTTGGAATTTTCTGAAGGCCTTGAGAGGAAGGACCTACAACAATGAAGAGATCCTGGGTATTATCAATAAATTACCATGTCTTGATGAAGCACAGCAGTAGAACAGGTAGAGGTCAAAAATTTGCCAGGAATGCTGAAATATCTTGGTTTCAAAATTAGTAGAAACCAAGCCTTGGAGGATTATGGCTAGGAGTTTATTAAAACTCTTTAATAGTTCATTTGGCCACCTCTGTGTTCATATTTTTTTTCAAAGATTTTATTTATTTGAGAGAAAGAGTGAGCAAGCCAGAGAGGACGAGAAGGGAAGCAGCAGAGGGAGAAGAAGAAACAGACTCCCTGGTGAGCAAGGAGCCTGACATGGGGTTCAGTCCCAGGATCCTGGGATCATGACCTGAGCTAAAGGCAGATGCTTAACTGACTGATCCACCCAGGTGCCCCTGCCTCTGTGTTTTTTAAGGAAACTGCCGCTTCCTCTAAGAAGGAAATAGCCCTGCCCCAGGGTACATGACTTCATGAACGGAATATGGCTGGATTTTTGCCCCAACTCAATAACTTGATTGAACATCTTTGTAGACAACCTGTACAAATGTACATGGTTGTCCCGGCTACTGTCCATTCACATTGCTTCTTAAGACAGAGATGGTACAAATGGGGCTTAGTCTAGCTGGTTCATGGTCCAGTTTGGATAGGCTATTAGTCATTACCATGACTTTAAAAATTAATCAACTATAATACTCACCTTTTAAGAACAGGAAAAAAGGGAAAAAAAGAACCAAAGCCTGAATGTCCTTAACATTATTTAGAAACAATGAAACTCAACTTCTAACCTCTGACATGCCACTAAAAGACATTTCACTTCATTAATACTTTATGATTTCTCCCTAAAGCAGTTGAATATATCACATGTCACAAGACCAAATTACATTTATTCCCAATAATTTAAAACTAGAATTTGAGCCAAGAGAACCCGGCAGTGGGGGGAGATTTCTCACCACTGTCTAAATGAACTGTATTGCTCCCAAGTGAGGCCATGGCCCTTCAGACCAGAAGAGCACACACATTTATGAAACAAGTAAAGAAATAGCACATTATTGTGGTTTTGGTTAGAGATTAAACAATTCCCAAAGAATGGTAAAAACAAGAGAAAATATACACTCCCCATGTGTTAGAGCAGATGGCATTGGGAAACTCAATGAACTGATGATAAAAATACATACCCATAGTATTGACACTTATTGGTGTAAAGAGAATTTTGAAAATCTAATTGGGCTTGATGATGGAGAGGCATTCACTTGGCTTTATTATTCTAACTGAAAATGGAAAGCGAACTTATTCCCTCGTTTCAGAAAGACTTTTAGAATTTCCCAGACACTTCCTGTAATTGCACTGTTACTTTTGGTGAAAATGACAGTTCAGGAAATTTTCATTTTCTCATGCCATTTCTGGATTAGTAAACACTGCCTTTCCTCTGTCAAGGACACACACAAACACACACCCTTTGATCTGCTGTAATTTAACACAACAGCTAGTTCCTTTCAGCCTGATTCTCTCCTTCACATCCTGTGGTCATAATCTAAACTCAGCCAGAGAACTGAGGAAAGACAGTTCTCTGTCTTTTATCTAACTTTGCCGTCAGGAATTCAGGAAAGGTCCAATTTTACCTGTACTGTTGGCACCCTGCCTGTGTCCTTTTGCAGTCACCATTCCAATACCAATTAAGAGCATTCTTCTGCAAGATTGCTACTCTCTGCTTGATGGTTTTTATCTCAGTCTGTCACCAGACCAAGCCACAAGAACCAACGAGTTAATACCATCCGATGTAGCCTTCCATCAGTGATGAATTAGTTGGAGGATAAATACCCCAGGTCCCTCATCCCTTGAGTGGGCCAACTTCGAGGCATGCTCTAGACTGTCTTCTCTCCTAGAGGTCTGCAGAGAAGGGCTAGATACAATGTAGGATTCCAAGTTCAATTTGAATTTCAGACAAATAATGAAAAAATTTTTTTGTTAAATATATCCTAATATTGCATGGGACAATGTTCTACTAAAAGAAAAATAATTTATAGTTTGTTAAATCTTCTCATTTAATGGAGCATCCTGCATTTTTTCTTTTTTTTTTTTAATTTTTTAAAAAGATTTTATGTATTTGACAGAGAGAGAAAAATCACAAGTAGACAGAGAGGCAGGCAGAGAGAGAGAGGGGAGGAAGCAGGCTCCCTGCAGAGCAGAGAGCCTGACGTGGGACTCAATCCCAGGACCCTGGGATCATGATCTGAGCCGAAGTCATAGGCTTTAACCTACTGAGCCACCCAGGTGCCCTGAGCATCCTGCATTTTTATTTGGCAACCGTACCCTAAAGGATTTGAACCATTGTTGCCCCCATGATCTGCTGATACTGCAGATTCTTTTGGCTTCCTTCTCTGTATCACCTGTTCCTACTGATTTCTGTTCACCTGTTTCCTACTGATTCCTACTGTTCACCTGTTTCCTACTGATGCTTCCTGGGATTCCCTCCTATCTTAGGTTAGGTTCCCTAGAAAGAGAGCCTGACATGGGGAGTCTCACACAAGTGGTTAATTGAGGGAGTGCTTTTGAGGGAAAATACTTTTAGCTCATGAGGGAAGCAGGATAAGCAGGGGAGGAGCTGAGCAAGAATGTGGATTTAGGAGAAGTCTAGGTTCAGCCTGATCTCATGTGGGGCTCTCTTGCATGACTGCCATCCCAGGGTTGTCATACCTTGAGTTCAAAGGGACTGATCTTTGACCATTCTCTCAACTTCCAGTATTCAGTCATTGACTGTGGTCTATTGCGATGAGAGCAAGTTGTGGGCAAGATGTTGGCAACATCTATAATTCCTCCCCTACAACTTGCCCTCATGTCTTTGATTCACAGTTTATTTCTGGGCAACCTGACCTGCAAATACTAACAGTAAAATCCTTGATGGCTCCTAACTCTTCAAGGGTAATCATTTCCCTAAGGACTAAATTCTGCGACTCCTTTGGAAGCTGAAACTGCAATTTATTTGCAATACTTTACACATAATAAATGGTCCATAAATATTTGTTGCATTGAATTGCATATAGAAACAATTAATACATAAATAATATAAACATTAATAAAAACATACTTTTGTTTAGTATCTACTACTGTAAGCTAAACTAGGTACTCTATTAGATTATTAATTTTTAAAATTCAAGGAACAAAAAAAAGCATTGCTATTATGTCTTAAAAGTACACTGGAACTAGTCCCAACCTTGTTAGATTCTTAATGAATTAGTGAAATGCAGGACCTGGGAGTGCTGCTTACTATCATTGAAGCACAGAGAGCAGCTAAGAGTTGGAAGTGGAAGGATGGTGTGAAAGATCTGCCTTCCCCCAAATATTTCCCCTGGTGCTCTTTCCTTCTTGGGTAGGCAGCTCACTATGTTAAGAAAATGCATAGCATTGATGAAACCCTGGGTCGTGGGCAGAAGGTCCACTTGTCAAAGTTGACATTGTTCTGGATTCCTAGATGGTCCCTCTCCCAAAGAAGCCACCTAGCCCAAATGACACTGCTCCATAGGCACCAAATCTTCAGGGGATGGGCACCAAGAAGGGGTGGCAATGGATGGACACTGGAGCACTGAGTGCCAATGCACTGACTTTGGACAGGAGCAATGTGACCTTGCCCTTGTAGGGGTACTTGCAGAGGGCTTAGATCACAGAACACATTAGATTTAATGGAACTCAGCCAACAGTGGATCGAGCCAGACATGAAAGAGAATCATCAGAACCCAAGCAACCATAACAGCAACAGGTATACTGTGCCCTTGAGTCTTTAAGGGGCCTCATGTGAAGAAAAACTTGATCCTGGAGGCAATTAGCCTGCCATTTTAGGGACTGGAGGAATACAGGTAGGTTTTCAAGAAATATTTCTTTTTCAAAGAGAAAGCTCCAGAACATTTAGTGTCATGCAAGGTTAAGGTATGTGTGTGTTCAGACAAATCTTGGACAATCTAAGGCAGTAGGCAAGCTTGGAATTCTGAGTAATGGGAGATGGATGATGACAGCAGGTAAGTACTGGAACAAAACTGTAGGAGCAGAGATAAGGAGGCATTAAGAGAAAGCTAATGGTCAAGTACTTTGGAAAACTCCTTGGTTGTATCCATAAACACTAAAGCATTTGCAAACCCTATTATCCAGCAATTCTACGCCTTTGTATATGCCCAACAGAAATGTACCTATGTGTTCAGGAATGTTCTTTGAAGAATTATTTCCCCAAGCAAAAATGCAGATTCATAAGAGAGCTCCAGAGACACCAGAAGCAGAGGTTTCCAAGTCTTTACACATCCAACTAATATGACTCAGTTACATGCTAATGAGTCTACTTCTTTCCATCTTTCAATTTTCTTCCGATTATCCATTTCTTTGTCATCTCTACCAGAACATGGCCCAGGAAGTCTCCTTTATCCTTAAGACTACTTTCTAAAATAAGTATTTCTCTAGGGTGCTTAATTCAAATTCCCAAGAGTTCCCAAACTCAATTTTTCTTTCATAGGTTGACAAAAACTTTGTGGACTGACAGCCTTTGACTGAAGTGCTTTCCCTGAAGTCACCAGAAGGGGTGCTGGTGAGTCATAGAAGTCACTTAGCTACTTCACAATCATGGAGCCTCGTACTCAGAACACTGTTTCTCTGTCTTCCCTTCTTTCTTTAGACTCTAAAACCAAACTTTCAAAATAATCACTTAGCATAAACTTATATTTCAAACTCTCAAAACAATCACTTAGGATAAACGTATTTTTTTTGCTTGTTTGGTCTGAGTCTTGCCTTACTTCTGATCTCTGTATAGTTAGCTGTCAAATTTCCATGTGAGTGATAGAATGAGCTCTGAAAAATTCTCAGAATATCCTGCTCCTCTACCTGGGGCATAGTTCCACCTCCTTTCATCCCAACCATTCATCAGCAATAGCAACAATGGTTGCTCAGCTCCTTTAATTTCCCCTGCTGCCTGCCTCCTGGCAGCAAAGTTAGCAAGCAGTGAAATGGTCCAAAAGTGGCAGAGAGGAGGCAGAAGCTATGATGCTGAATAATGACCCTTTGAATAGCAAGACCTGACCAAGGCAGGGGCTTCCTGAGCAGACTGCATGGGAGGGTGGGCGCCTCTTGATAGGAAGCATGGATGCCAATCCATGGGGCAACACCACGGGACACACTGGTCTTGGCGGGTCATAAAAGCTCCAGTTTCCCTTAAATAAATTCTTCTCAAACACCATCTCCAGTGGATTGCCAAAATCTGATTTTTCTGAGTACTCAGAATTCATTCTTTTTTGGTTCTCCTGCTGCTCAAAGCAAGTAGGAACCTGAGGGATCCAGCTTCTCAATGTTAAATAAACACAATTCTTTCTGGACCAGCTGAGCCGGAAGAAAATGGGTCCAAAAAAATGAATAAGACACAAGGCTAATACAAATCAAAATTTTTGAGCCCTCTGTCACACTCATCTCTCTGCCTGGTTGAACAAATTGATGGGCAGATCATCTCCTCCTTCCTCAGCTACCCACAGTTGATCTATGCGTTCTTATTATAATGTGTTTTCAGAGGCTTTTCTGTCCAAAATCAGTGTTCTTCTCCTTCACCTGTACACCTTCAGGCTTTCTCCATCTGCCCAATATCCCCGGGAGTCTCAATGGTGATCTCATACCCATTTGCACGCAAAAGTGCCAGTGACTGATGATGTTATAAATGATTGCAGCCTCAAGGTCAACTCCAGCATCCTGACCACTGCCAGTTGTTACTAATAATGGGTCTTGATCCTCCGGTGTTATTCCAGACCACTCTGATGACTCAGAGGCTTTGGACAGAGCCCACTAGAGAGATGCTGCCAGGCACAGCTGGGATTCAGACCTCAGCCAAGCTCTGAGCACCCTACCTCAGAGTTAATTCCTCTTCACCACAGATAATGCCTTAGGACTGACCTTACCTTCAACTGATTTGCTTCTTCTTTTGGAGGCCAATGTCTGGAATCTTCAAGTGCAGCACACCTTGTCCCTGAGCCGGTTCCGACCAAGGGTCACCCTCCATGTCCCACCAGGAGCAAGTGGTTGGTTTTGGTGTCTTGGCCAAGTGTCACTGAAGGTGACCCAGTGCCTGAATTTGGAGTGCCCTGGTGACGCAATAGAGTGGTGAGCCAGACATCCAGGGCCAATTCCCACCTAGATATTTAAGTCTATGTGCTACATGGAAGGTCAAAATGAAATGATGACCATTTTAAAGATGAGTTCATTTTACTAAAAATAAAACAAGCTATTGACTCTTAGCTTGTATGTATATGTGTGTGTGTGTATTATTTTAGTAATCTCAGCAGCCAACACAGAGGAAAAAGTCAATTTTCCCTTTTTTTTCCCTTTACAAATGATGTTTGGGGGGATGGTAGCTTATTAAAACGGTGTCAGGGGGCTTATTCATAATAGTATCCGTTGGGTCTTCAAGTCACCAAAATAAGCATGTTCTTTACAATTTTTAAGCACGTCTATTGCTTGTTTACATTTGGCATATTGGGCTAATTGATTTTGCAATGTTTCATGAATAGGTTTTTTCTTACAAACTTAAATGTCTTTTTTTTTTTTTAAACAGAACAGCAATATTTAGGAGGATGTTAAAAGAATCTTTTTTGTGAGTTTCCACCAAGTCCTCCAAGGGCTTAAAACAAAACAAAACAAAAACAGATGCCAAATTCTCCCACATTTTGTAGCAAGGTTCTAGGTCATCTATGCCAAAGTCCTGGTCAGTGATGAAGCCAACACCTACATCTTGGGTATAAAAAGGATGTGGTGGGGCACCTGGGTGGCTCAGGGGGTTAAAAGCCGCTGCCTTCGGCTCAGATCATGATCTCAGGGTCCTGGGATCGAGTCCCGCATCGGGCTCTCTGCTCAGCAGGGAGCCTGCTTCCCTCTCTCTCTCTCTCTACTGTGATCTCTCTCTGTCAAATAAATAAATAAAATCTTAAAGAAAAATAAAAAAGGATGTGGCTTTTTTTTTCTTTTCTCCTTTTATTTCACCAGATTGCTTAGAAGAGGAGGAGAGAAGCAAGTTGCCTGCTCTCATCTCCAGCCTAGTGAGGAGGACATTGAGGGGACCCTATGAGAACTTGACATTTGTCTTATGGAGACTGAGGTTAATAAATATATAAACTATGACTTTAAAACACCCTTTCTGGTCACATCTCACTGTCAATACCCACACGTGAGGGCTGTTCACATTATGGGGATGGGCTGTCATTAAATGTCATCACTAACCTGTAATGGTTGCTGGTTTACAAAATTCACGAAGCCTATGGCCAGTTTGGGAAATTGGGTAGCAGAGCAATATCTGCACTAATCATAGCTATGGTCAGTGTATATCAGGGTTGGCTAATTTGCATATAGCCAACCATGGTGAGGATCTGAGCAAACAAGACCCTTGGGGGAACCAATCACAGAGAAGACGTTCCTAATAGAATAAGAACAATGGTTTATTCACTTGCGAAGTATAACTTGATTGTTATGCCATAGAGGAAACACAACTATATTTCATTAAATAAGCTTTAAAAGAAACATAGGTATTTATAGCTTGGCAGCACTTGTCCTGAGCTACCGGGGTATGTGCTGTCTGCTAAATTAATGCTGAGTGGTCAACCTGTTGGCCGTAGTCCCGGACTCCACTGGTATCCCAGACCTTGTATGAGAATCATTACACAGTGATGGTCCCTACAGACACCAGGGAGGGAGGGAGAATCCATGACCCTTCATGGGATCCATTAGAGAGGAAGACATTGTGGTTTCTACCCCTGCTCCAAAGAAACACGTGTATGAATTAATTAATAGAGAAAATTTAATTCAGAGAGATTAAAATCTTTGGTGTGTTGAATGAAAAGGCCATCTGTCTGGTCAGTTTCCACTCACTATGTCAAAGTTGGTGGAAGGACTAACTGTCACTAGTTCCTTGTATGTCTTACCCCTGCAGCTTTGACAGAGACGCCACCTGACCCTCACAGAGAAAACTCAAGGCTGCAGGAGAAGGGGGAGCTTTCTGCCTCACGGAAGAGTAATCGAGTGGTTGCATTCAGAAACGAAGGCGCGTGGGACGGTAGAGGGCCTCTTTCCTGTGGGCCAGACTGTATCCCATAGGAGTGGCTGGCCTGGGCCAACACTTGCAAAAATGGCTTTATCCTGTTGTCGTCAAACCTCATCCCGACCTTACAGATTCATCAGCCCAGGCCTTACTGCATTCGGGAATGATCTGTTCCATTTTGTAGAAAGGAAGAGGAAGGCCAGGGACATGAAGAGATTCACAGGCTGCAGGCCTCTGAGAGCCCAGTGGAGGGAGCAAACAAGGATCTGGAGGGAGAGTGAGGATTTAAGAAAAAGTCCTTTGTTAACTTAGTGAGGGGAGGTAAAGGAGGCTGACTCTCCCTTCCCTTTCTTTCCCCCTTCCCATTTGGCCCACTAGAGGGGCTCTCTTGGCCCCTCTACCCTGCCCCCAGGATCCCATTTCTCATGTCTCAGTGGTTCTAGCCCAGCTCAGTCATTACACCCTTTATTTTATTTTATTTTTTTAATGTGAGCATCAGAGTGAAGCATTTACAAGATAAAATGTTCCACTGCCGAGGTGAGTCTCTGTTTCACATAATTCCAGTAGGTGGTTATACTCTAGCCTACTTTCATCACTTTACCGAGACCCCTTTGCATATTTCTGGGGTGGGCTTTGGTTCCAGGAGGGAGTTGGGGCCTGTGCCACAGCTAAACAAGGGAGCAGGAGAGAAAATTCCTCATCTGCCACATTCCTACTTCTTGGTTTAAAATTTAGACAAGTCCTATACAAAATGAGGAAGCGGCGGCTATTCCTATCTTTTTACTTCTGCTTTGGTAAAATAATTATTTGCCTTATCTAAGCTTATAAAATTTACCTTTTAGACCACGTTACTCAGCTTTTCATCTTCATTTTGTATACGGAGATCACTGTCTCCTCCAGTCACGCTGTGGCTTTTCTGCTAGTCTTGGCTGCTATCTTTTATTTAAAAGTTGTCTTCTTTGATAGTGGCTCATGGGTATGATATGGTTTGAGGTGATAAGAATATCACGTCTTCTCTTTCCTCTGCCCAATCAAATTCACAGAGATTGGGCCACATCATCCCTCTAGGTCTTTCTGATATTGTTGTACTTCCTTCTAGAATTGGGGTGCTCGAGGCCGGTTTTAATTCCTCCATTACACATGACTCTTACCTGACTGGATCCCTAATGATTATCTTTGTTCAATAAATATCCAGCACATCTCAGAGTTGATCTCCAAGCTGATCATTCTATAGCGGTTTTCTCTATCCCTACCGGCACTCTGGGGGACTGGAATGGATTCAAGGCGTAAGGGGGTATGCATTTGCCAAAGCTCATCAAATCTAACAGTTGAGATTTAAGCATTTCGCTGTTTGGAAATTTAACCTTAAAAATAAACAAATATTGGGGGTACCTGGGTGGCTCAGTTGGTTCGGTGCCTGACTCATGATTTCGGCTCAGGTCATGATATTAAGGTCATGAGATGGAGCCCCTAGTGGGACTTTGTGCTCAGAATGGAGACCACTTGAGATTCTCTCCCAATGTTCCTCCCCCTGCCTGTGCACGTGCACTCCCTCTTTCTCTCAAATAAATAAACAAAATAAGTCTTTAAAAAAACATAAACGAATACTGATGTCTAGCTAATAATCCTCATACTGAAGTGTTTAGGGGTAAAATGTACTGATAGATACAACATCGTAATAACTATCAAAAAATAAAATGGACTGATAGATAGATTTGTGATAAAGCACAACGGCAACCATTATAGAATCTAGATGGTGGGCCTCTGGGGGCTCGTTGTACAGTTCTTTCCATTTTTGGTTTGAAGATTTTTTTATAATAAAACATTAGAAAAAAATGTAAGCAAAGTAATTATTGTGGCAAATAAAGGAACTTGGGTGTACTCCAGAGGACATAAAAAGTAATTCATGTTGAATAATACATTTGGTGACCTACAATAAACACATAAATGTTTATGAAACAAATTACTAAAATTGACCCTGAGAAGCAGAAAACTCGCCTACATGGTTAATTCTTTTTTAATGATTTTTAAGGCATGTCAAATACAAGTTAACTGGTTGTCCAAGAGTGTGGAAGCGTGAACTGGGAGAGGTTTGAGGAGAATGAAGAACGTGTAGTGCATTGGGATAGAAGGGAGTAGTTACAAGAAACTTGAACTTTGAGACTCATGTTAGCTTCCTGGTCTATAGGAAAGGTGACAATTTGGGCCTTATTGGACTGCACTACAGATTGGAGAAACCATTCTTCAGCTTGGGCATACATCACAGTCCCCTGGAAGACTTGTGAAGACACCAGTCGCTGGACCCCACTTCCAGAGGTTCCATATTCTATAGGTCTGGGGTGCAGTCTAAGCATTTGCAGTTCTCCAAAGTTCTCAGGCTCTGCTGCTGCTGCTGGGCCAGGGTTCACATTTTAAGAACATCCCCTAAAGAAGTGCCTGCTACTATTTTATTCATTCACCCCACATCTGCCTCCTGTTTTTACTGTCAGCAACTGAACAAATAAAACAGATCACTTGTAATAGAGTAATAACTATAGGCAGAGACTCAGATGTGAAGAAACCCACACAGGATTGGTCCCCAAGGAAAAGGTCTGTCATCATTTGGGTCATCTTACCTGTTCTGTATCCTTGCACTTCCATTAAAATGTTACAATTTTCTCTCTCTTTTTTTTTTTTTTTGAGGCATACATATAATACATCACTTACTTGTTTTGTCCTTACCAGATGTCTATAATTTTAAGCAATTGTATTCTATATTAAGGTATTAATCATTCATGTTAATTATATTAAAACACATTTTGAGAGGTTGTAATTAGTTTTAAAGGTTATGTACTAAAATTGGCCTAGGGAAAGATGCCCACTTATCTAATTTCTCATAAATGCCACGTGTAAGTGGAAACCTCAGCACCCACAGGTTATACACACACACACACACACACACACACACACACAGAGAACAATACATTATAGGCAAAGGGCTTCCCTGAGTTTGAACAGCATGATTTTATTCATATTTAATTTGGAGACAAAAATTTCAGGTGTGTTGCCTATCCTTACCCCTGCAACACCCTCTGCCTTGCCCCAGTGAATAGACAAATGGAAAACAGGGGTCTCTGCTAACAATTGAATTTGTGGCTGAGAAGATAAAGTACAAAGTGAAAAAAAAAATCTCTCTCAAAACAGAAAGAATAATACAGAAATAGAAGCTGCAAGGAAAAAAAAATAAAGATCTGGAGGCCTGAACTAGGAGACCTAAGAGAGACTAATAGACATTCCAGATGGAGAGGATGAAACAGATGGAAGGGAGTTAATCACACACATAATTGAAAACTTTGCTTGTCTGACAAAGACTTGGTTTGCAGATAAAAATGCTCATGGAGCTCCAAACATGATTAATGAAAAAAGACACACACTTTAGCACATTCTGATGAAATTATGAATCAAGAATAAACAGTAAAATGTTCCTTTGCCAAGCAGAGGGAAAATAATAATATTAGCATCAAGTTGGGTCTTCAGCCCGTAACAGTCCCTGTTTCTGGAACTTTCAGAATCTAGAAGACAGTCTGGTTTGTCATCAGGCTTCACACTATGGGATGGATTAAAGATGACCGTGGGGTGCCTGGGTGGCTCATCTTGATTTCAGCTCAGGTCATGAGAGATGGAGCGCTGAGGCGAGCCCTGTGTTCAGCAGGGAGTCTGCTTCTCTCCCTCTCCCCTTGCCCTTTCTCCTGCTTATGCTCCCTTACTCTCTAAAATAAATAAACAAATCTTAAAAAAAAAAAAGGTGACTGTTGATTCTCCATCACTGCATTTTGCGAGGTAGAATTTGTCCTTCTTCCCTATGCCCTGAGCTTGTCCCAGGGGCTGCTAAAATAGTAGGATGTATCAGAATGACTCTGTGTCAGTTCTAGGCTTAGCCTGTAAGAAGATTGGCTACTTCTTCTTTTTTTTTTTAATTAAAATATAATGTATTATTTGTTTTAGAGGTACAGCTCTGTGATTCATCAGTCTTACACAATTCACAGCACTCACCATAGCACATATCCTCCCCAATGGCCATCACCCCGCCACCCCATCCCTCCCACCTCCTTCCCCTCCGGCAACCCTCAGTTTGTTTCCTGAGATTAAGAGTCTCTTATGGTTTGTCTCCCTCTCTGGTTTTGTCTGGTTTCATTTTCCCTATGATCCTCTGTCTTGTTTCTCAAATTCCTCACATCAGTGAGACCATACAATTATCTTTCTCTGATTGACTTATTTCATTTAGCATAATACCCTCTAGTTCCAGCCACATGTTGCAAATGGCAAGATTTCACGTTTTTGATGACTGCATAGTATTCCATTGTATATTTATCCATTCATCTGTTGATGGGCATCTAAGCTCTTTCCATAGTTTGGCTATTGTGGACATTGCTGCTATAAACATTGAAGTGCATGTGCCCCTTTGGATCACATTAGTATCTTTAGTATCTAAAGATACATTAGTATCTTTAGGGTAAATACCCAGTAGTGCAGTTGCTGGGTCGTAGGGTAGCTCTATATTCAACTTTTTGAGGAACCTCCATACTGTTTTCCAGAGTGGCTGCACCAGCTTGCATTCCCACCAACAGTGGAGGAGGGTTCCCCTTTCTTCGCATCCTCCGACTGGCTACTTCTTATAATGCTGTCACTTGGGATGCTCCCTCTCTGAACCCAGCTGCTGTGTTGTAAGATAACCCAGCCACATGAAGATGGCCTGAGCAGGCTTTTCTGATGACAGCTCCATTGAGTGTAGATTCTGGGCAAGAGAATGAGTGTTCAGAACCAGAATTCCCTTTAATGGACAGGGAGGGAAAATTCTAGGATAGATAGATTTTAATAATCCTATTAAATTTCACCTCCTTGGCCACTGAACTGGTATGCCTGAAAGGAAGTATCCCATAGATTCTCTATACACAGAGAACGGACTCCTCTGCCTACTTAATCCTTTATAATAGGATTATGTATAGATTTTTTTTTTCTGTACCTCTGGAGCCCTCATGATAGGATTTAATCCTCTTCATTGCCAAGACCTAAGTCTTCTGCCTGGGTATTACAAAAGTTAGTTTGGGGGCAAAAACCAAGAAGGGTCCCTTCTTGTGTGAGACGAAGGAGAACAATGAGCAATTAAGCCACTCAGATATTAGCTGAATGACATTTGTGTGATATTTGTTACCATGAGGATCTAAAAAAGACCCAAGAAAAACATAGATCCTACTACAGAATTGTGTTAACCCTGTCTTTTGTTATCTGTTCTGCTGCTTTGATATCTGGGGGTCTTGCAGAGACCTCAGGTCTTAAGGCTCTGACTCTCTGGGCCACTGTCTACTTAACTGATCAACACTGGGTTAGGGACCAGACAACCAGGGAGAGCTCCTATGGGCCAGGGCCTGTGGAAATACTCAAACCAGCCAATCCTGAGCCTGCTGACCTTGCTTCCCCTCTTCTTTCTGCAGATACCACAGATGGGCTCTTGCCCACAGTTCCCTTCTCTCTCTGTATGTGACCAAGCTGAGTAGTTTCTCATGTGCTCCCCCCACCCCACCCCACAATGTGGCATGCCACCTCTTCTCAGGAACTGTGAGAAGCAAACTATCTTTTCAATGATCATTGTCTCCTGATTGGTTGGCATTTCTAGATCTCAAATTTTCTGTGAATTCACTATAGTTTAAAGCAAGCCTCTAGATACTGGTGTTAGGCTTTTCTTTCTTCTGGATATCGAAAGATTTTTACGTTAGTGTTATAACTGATGGGACAGCTCTATTCCCTGATCATTTTATCATCATACAAACATGTGCTAGTTGGTCTGCCGTGGGCCACCTATGTTTTTCAAAGATCTCTGCAACATACTCTTCCATCTTACATGTTCTTTTTGATAGTATGACTTTTATACTCCTCCCATTTATTTTCTCACCCTGAAACTCATGATTAGGGCAGAAGGGATACAATGTGACTTCTGAGGTTAGGTCATAAAACACAATATAGCTTTTGCCTGCTTCTTCCATGGAGTGCTCACTGTAAGGACCCAGCCACCATGCTGTGAGAAAGCTCCAGCAGCCAGTGGAGAGGCCCCACATGGAGAGTACCCAAGCCCAGCACCCTGTGAGCTCCCAACCAACAGAGAGAGAAAACCACATTGTCAGACACATGGGGCTGCCATCTTGGAAGGAAATCCTACAGTTCCCAGGTAACCTGTCCCAGTTGACACTGACTAGAGTAGAGACAAGCTGTCCTTGGTGAGCCCCGTCGAAATTGCAGTCTCATTAGCTAGATAATGTTTGCTGTTTTAAGCCATTGAACTTTGGGGATAGTTTGTAATGTAGCGGTATTTAACTAGAAAGCCCTACTACAAAGGCTCTCTTCAGCCCACACCAAAATGCGCAGGCTCTTCACAGAAATTGCCAGTATGTCTGGGCCAGGGGCAGAGGCAGATTTGCTAAACCAAAAACCCACTCCCAGAGATTCTGATTTAATTGATTTGTAGTGGGGCTTACGTGATCCTAATGTGTACCTCGAAAAATCAATTGGAGACTGTGAGGGTGGGACCCAGGCAGCTGCATGTTTTCGAACTCCTTGCATGGCTCAGTGTACAGATGGAGTTGAGAACCTTGTATACAGCTGAACTGTCTGCAAAATGAATGATACAACACTACTGCACCTTGAAATTGAATGTGCATACCAATCACCAGGGGGTCTTATTAATAATGCAGATGCAGATTCAATTGTTCTGAGGCAGAGTCCCAGGTCCGCATTTCTATCCAGTTTCAAGGGAATGCTGAGGCTACTGGCTCAGAGACCACACTTGGAGCAGCTGGGAATTAAAGCCCCTGAGGAAGAGTGAAACAACTATCTGGGGAAAGTGTCCACAATGGCTTAGTAGCATCTGTCTGAGGGCCTCACGCTGACTCTAGGGCAAAAAGTTGCAGGCATTGGGAAGGGTCTAGGAACTCAGTGGCTGCCAACTCAAAGGTTGCAGTGACTAGAGAGGCCACCTCCTGGCCCCTGGGGTTTAGAATCAAAACAAAACATCACCATTACAGAGTGACCTAGCCAGAAACGTACATGAGCAATCTTCCTGTTAATAGCACCCAGGACACGCTCTGCTGCCAGAGGGCATGAGGAAATCGTGGGTTCTGTGGTCCATATCCACCTCCTGTGAAGCAAGAGGGATTCAAAGCCACAGCTGCCAGGCCTCTGGCTATATAATGCTCTTCACCATTAAACTCACTGAGGATTGTTGGGCTGGGAAGCTGGGGAAATAGCCTCTTCCCAGTCTCCAGCAACCTCCAAAAAATGAGGAAATCACCCTGTTTAATTTTGCTCCAGGTAATGGGTTAGAAGGCAGGTTCTTTCCACAGTGTGGAAAGGATCCAGAGGCATCAGGATCCAGGTCAAAGTGAGTCACGTTCCAGACCAGGAGTGGCAAACCATGGCTCACATGCCACATCCAGCCAGTGGCCTGTATCTCTATGATCCTTGAGCTGAGACAGCTTGTACACATTTAAAGGTTTCTAAACCGACAATCAAAAACCCGAAGATGAATATGCAGAAGAGCCTGTATGTGACCTGCAGAGTCTAAAACACTTACAATCTGGCTCCAAACTAAAACCAAAAACCAAAACCAAACTAGAAAAGTTCGCTAACCTTTGTTCTAGATTAAAAATTCAAGTGCACTCCTCACTTGTCTTCCCTGCCATGAAAAGAACAGGAACCCTCCAGGCATGTTTTTTCAGGAGTAAACATCTGGAAAAATCTGGAATCATTCCAACACACACTATCATCCTCCAGTCGTCTGGAAATAGAGATATAGGAGAAAAGACGTTCTGTTCTTTAAACATAAAGGAAGTAAGAACTGAACACTTGGGGGTTGGTGAGCAAAATGGGTGGGGGGAGTGGGAGGTACGGGCCGCAGCTATGGAATGAATAAGTCACGGGGGGGAAGACACAGCCTAGGGAATATAGTGGATGTGACTGTAACTGTGTTGTATGGTGACAGGCAGTGGCTATACTGAGGGTGAGCACAGCAAAACAAATAGATTTGTCCAATCACTATGTTGTACACCTGAAACAAATGTAACATTGTGTCAACTACACTTCAACTTAAAAAAAAAGAAGTGAACACTTTCCATCATAATACAATCTTGTGTTTCTCAGTTCTTTCATAGACTTATTTTTTTATTCCTCTATTTTATAGCTGGTTTCTCCCCACGTCCCCCACTCCTTTATTCTGACATTTAAACTTGGGGGCTCCGTTTTCTTTTCCTATGCTAAAGAAATCATTTTTTCAAAGGGGCAAGATAGACATGAGGGAAAAGTACTCTTTTGCCACATTGCATCTCTCCCTCTGAAACTTTGTCCTGAAAGACAGAGAGACCCAGGAGCTCACCTGTATCTATCAGGGTTGGCCGGTTGCCATAACCAATATTTTCCAAACCTTCATGGCTCACTATGATAGAAGTTTATTTCTCACACATGCAAAGTCAAATGTGGATGTTCCCAGTCAGGCTGCCCTCCTTGTCTGAGCAGTGTTCTAAGAATTCAGCATCCTTCCAGCTTAAACACTACCAGGCTCAATACACACCTTCAGGGGTCTTCACCGAAGGCATAGAGAGAGTATGAGGAAGGCACACCAGATTCTTAGCAGTCATGCCTGCTGGTAATACTCTCCCTCAAAGTCCATTGGCCAAAACTAGTCACATGGCCCTGCCTTGCTGCAAGGGAGCCTGGGAAATGTAATTCTTGGCTGAATGAACCCTCATGTTGTATGAAAGGAACCAGACACAAAATAGTACACTTGGTATGATTCCATTTCTATAAAGTTCAAAAAGATTGTAATCTATCCTGTTGGAAGTTTATACATTTACTGTTCAAGGAGGTAGTAACTGGAAAGAACATTTAGGGGCTACCAGTTCTGTTCTCTTTCTTGAGCTGGCTTCTGAGGACATGGATGTGTTCATTCCGTGAAAACCCACTGAGCTGTGCACTTGTGATTTTTGCACTTTTCCATTGGTTATACTTCATTTAAAAATTTTTATACTGGAAAAAGAGATACTAGACAGAATCTAGTTTGGAAAATGTAGAGGTACATTAACTGTACTCTAACTCTTTTACTATTCATAAGCTACTTTATGTCCCTTAACCTCAATTTTCTTGTGTAAAAACATGGATAATAATAGTTACTTTGCTTGGATTTTTTGAGCACCATGGAGCCATGGAAACAGGGCTTAGGTTACAGTATAGATAAGCTCCCCAGCTACTAGAGACATGGTATCTTTGTGCAGGACTCCTGTCTTGGCAGTGGCTGGGAGAACACAACTAAGGACCACTCAGACAGAAGGGGAGCTAAGAATGAGGAGATCCAAGGCATGTGACTTTTGCGAGAAACTTGACTTTGAGGACTTTGAGGTTGATGGAGATCATGTAAGTGTGCTTCTAATCTAAGGGGAGAGAAACACATAGCATATAGAACTAACCCCTACAATATAACAAAGTTTGTAATATTATACACCACATTTGCTTTTAACTTATGTGAGTTCAACTGTACACAATTGACAAATATACACACAAATGCACACAGGCAGATCTCTGGAAGGAAATGTGAGTTAGGAGAGATGCATCATCTGTTCCCAACTGTCCTGGACTCCTACTCAGCTCTCTATGTGAGAGCACTCAGTGACAAGTATGATTGCCATGCTCAAAGAAGGAATTATTTTCATACCACACAGCCGTTCTATACACACCTACATTATTATTTCAATCCCACATGGCCAGGTGGTCCTGGAAAATAGGCATCACTGTCTGGTGCACATATTAAAACTTGCAGAATTGGTAGCTGAGAGAAAGCTTCTCTTTACAGAAACTCACAGCCTTGAGGTGAAGAAGAATTCTAGAATTGGAATGTCACCTTTTTTGCAACCGCTAATGAACTAATGGATCTTGGCATTAAACATCAAGGGCTGATAACATCACAAGAAGAGGAAATCAGACATTATATGCCTCCTGACAGAAGAATCCAATAGTATATATGGAGTGTTCCTGCCAAAAAAAAAAAAAAATCAAACCTACTTGGGATCAAGCTTTCAGATTAAAAACAAAAACAATTAACAGGAAACGCAAGCAACAAAGGGATATTTTAAATTACACTACAGGGATAATTCAGCAATATTTAGATGATGACAACTCTGCATGGGCCAACAACCCAATTTCTTCCAGAAATAAATTGCAATGAAAAAAAGTGGAGGGAGAGTTTTGTTTTTGTTTTTTTTCTTTTTAAAGACATCAATAAACTACCATGTAAGGATTTTATTTAGATCCTTATTTTTTAAAGTTTTTGAAAAGGTTATAATATTCATGAAATAATTGGAAATTCGAATGTTGCCTGGATATTTGACGATATTAAGGTATTAATCCTCTTTGCATTTGAAGGGGTATTGGGACTCTATTAAAAATAATCCTAGGGGCGCCTGGGTGACTTAGTGGGTTAAAGCCTTTGCCTTCGGCTCAGGTCATGATCTCAGGGTCCTGGGATGGAGTCCCACATCGGGCTCTCTGCTCAGCAGGGAGCCTGCTTCCTCCTCTCTCTCTCTCTCTGCCTGCATACCTGTGATCTCTTTCTGTCAAATAAATAAATAAAATCTTAAAAAAAAACCTAGATTTTAAGGATACACATCCTGAAAGATTTATGGATGAAAGATATTTCAGATACATGTCAGAACAACATGTCATATGGAATGATATGTCAGACGTTTGTTTCAAAATTGGACAGGGGAGCAGGAAGTGCTCGAAGTTGTGCATGACAATGGTGGTGGTTGGCTTTTGCTGGAAGTGTGGTTCATTTTTCCATTTTTTTGCTTTGTTCAGAATTCTCCATAATGAAAAGTAAAAAACAAAACACCCGCCAAAAAACTCTTACAATAGCCTAAGTGGCTTAGAAGAAAAGCCTGTAGGTAATCGTGGGGCATGTGTTTTAAGAAGTGACTCATCACTTTTGCTCTTGACATGAAAGATGACATTAACAGAGTCACTGATAAAATGGAGTTGGAAGTGATTCAGAATTAAACTCTAAATGGGAAGAAGTTTTAAGGATATCTTAAATAATATTTCCTGTCTACCTTCCTTTTCTAATGTATGAGTGAGAGATGGAAAAAATGTGTTTAAATGAATCTAATTCATTTCATACAGATAAAAAATTCAACAGGAATACAAAATTCTCTTTCATTAGATTAACAGATTCTAGCAGATAAGAATGTGTCATGTCTAAGTGGGAATTGGTGTGTTTTTTTCCTTGAATGGTACATAAAATAATAATGTGTTATTGATAACTTTTTAATTTCAATGACGTACAAAATTCCATCTAGTGGACTAGTTAGCCTTAGAATGTGTTCAAATGCCAAATGTGGAAAGAAACCGTTTTTAGCAGATTGACAAATGTTCCTGTGCTATTTTACTTGGCAATTTAATACTTTCTAAGGAATTCCTTTGCCTATTACAGATGTGGGTATATGCAATGTTCTCCCTAAAGTTTGGTCAAGATGTAGAAGGCTCTGGGGATGTCTCTGGGGCAATGTTGGTAGCAGCTTTATGTAGCTGCTTATCACCTCTTGTTTAGCCACTTAAACTAGGAGGAAAAAATATAAGAAAAGACACTTGGCATCAGCTAAGGAGTCCAATTTCACGGAGGTAAGTTTTGCAGTGGATGCGATAATTACCACAGAGATATGGGGGTACTGGCGGTTTGTAGAAGACATACGGCCACAGGAGCTGGCAAGAATTTTAGAGGTCATCTTATCTCCACCATCATTCTATACACGAGGAAAATGATGCTCAGATTGCCCAAGGCTAAACAAGAAGTTGCACCATGGCCGGAAATTGGGTCTTCTGTTTTCTGAGATTCTGATCAGTCCTAAAATACCATGTTCCCTGGAAGGAGAGCCCTAGATGGGTATTCTTATGAAAATGGTTTGATGGGGAAGGACTTCCAGGAGAAAGGAAGTGAGGGGAGTAGGATAGGACAGAGAATCAAAGCTAAGCAATGGTGTGGTTTCAGGCATGGACAAGCTTCGGCTTGATCCCGTGAGGAACTCTGGAGCACAGAGTCACCACAGAGTCAGTCTGATCTTGACACAAGAGGGCCAGCCTTTTGAAGCCCATGTCACTTGTTAGCTGTAAACAGCTGAGGATTGTGTTACCATGGTGCCCCTTTTTATAAACCAAAATTTGTCCCCTCTATTCCCAAATCCATGTGTTGAAGTCCTGATGCCCCGTACCTCAGAAAGTGACTATATTTGGAGATAGAACCTTCAAAGAAAAAAAAAAGATTTATTTATTTATCCTAAGGAAAGAGAGAGCACATGCATGTGCAAGCATGCATGATACCGGAAGTTGATATCAGAAGATACCAGATGAAGATGGCCGTCAACAAGCCAAGGAGAGTCTTCCAAATGAAACCAGTGTGGCCAACACCCTAATCTTGGACTTCTGGCCTCCAGCACTGTAAGGAGGCAGATTTCTGATGTTTAAGTCCCCCCATCTGTGGTACTCTGTTAAGTCAGCCCCAGCAAACGAGTGCATCTTTGACCAAGGGTGGTCCTTTAGAGAAGGGAACAGCTGTGTGTGCTATACCAACCATACCCCTGGCAGCTGGGTCACAGAGACTCTTGTTGGTGAAGGAACCCATCTCTAAGGTTGTGAGTATTACCAAGGGATATCTTTAGAGTCCCTTCTGGAAGGTCTTAGAAAGCAGCATTTATGTAACCTCTACTCTTGGTCGTTCTCAGAGGATGCAGAGGGAGAAGAAGAGATGGGGATGGATCACTTCATAGCCTTGATCTTGCCACTGGATCCTTTGCAAAGAAAGATGGAGCCTGATGTGAAGCTGAGGAGGGAAAGCAGGGTAGGGGTGTTCTTCTTAATTAGGAAGTGTGGCGGGACCTGCTGGGTAAAGTGAGGTGTCTACAGATCTGCTGCCTCTCTTCAGATCAGCAAATGAAGTAGAAATCGTGCTAACGATCCGAGGTGGGCATTATGGGACAGGCTGCCTTTCCTTATTACCATAATCCACTCTTCTCCCTAATGTTTTCACCACAGTTTTTACTCTTGCCTGCTGGGTGAGAAATTTTAAAGAAGGCAAATTAAATTATTGCTGAGGTTTATCAAGTTGATTTTTCCACCCAATCACTTTCTGTACTTAATAAAGCGAAGGAAAGGTTATTGATTAGAAGACTTCCACAGGACACTTTACGAGCAGGGTAGCGAAACATAATTCTTCTTAATAGTCAGAAAGTTGGCTACTTCAGACCAGCAGTATGATTTTCATCAGTGAAGCAGAACTTACTTTTTCAAGTATTTACTCCGTTTTACTTTCCACCAGTCATATTAAATTGCTACTAAGCAAGAAAAATCCCTCCCATAATTTGGATAGTGTATTTTCAGGCGAGAGCACATAAATCTTAGTGCAACAAGGAAGCTTCCATCACTCTGATAGAGCAAGGCCATCATAAAAGAGAAATCGGCGATGCCACCTGAGCATGGAAGAATGCTAAGTGGCTATGCTAAACTACATCGGGATTTTTGATGTGTGCATAAAAGAGGCAGAATTCTAAGACCTTTCCTATGCGTGTAGAAGTGGATCTACAGCAAAGCAAATGAAACTTAAGCTTAGGGGCCTCCCTCACTTACTTACATAAGTCCCTCCAAGGTTCTGTCCTGAATTTTGTGTTCCTAGATGTTTTCTATTCCTTTCTTCTCAAATGGACCCCCAAACCAAATCATCTCCGGCTCCCCCCCAAATCTGGAACTGCCCTATATTGGATATGTTTTTTCCAAAAGAGATTAATATGCGTGAGACACTTGGACCAGTGCCCGTGGAGCAACCCAGTGACAGCCTGGAAGGGACGTAGTCAATACACTTGTTGCTTTCAGACCGGCTTCTTTCATCAGTGACTCCCCACAGTGGCCATTGTATGGAGTCTTCTATCAGCAACAAAGCTGGTCCATGTTATCAATCCATTTGGGCCGCCCTGTGAAGATGACACTCCATAAAATATTTTTATGAATACTTAGTCTATCTGTTGACCAGTGTTTCCCAAGTGGGGGTGATTTGGCTGTACTGGGGGCATTTGGTAAAGTCTGGAGACCTCTCTTTGATCGCCATGACTGAGAGGGTGCTATTGGCATCTAGCAGGGAGAGAGGCCAGGGATACTGCTAGAACCAGACTTAATGTGGTTGCAGTTGTCAGTGGCACCCATGGTTGGGAAACTCTGCTGTAGAGAGTAGAGGTTAAGAGTCTGGCATCAGCATCAGAAAGGATGAATACCCAATTTTTGTATCAACATGGACGGGACTGGAGGGGATTGTGCTGAGTGAAATAAGCCAAGCAGAGAAAGACAATTATCATCTGGTTTCACTTACTTGTGGAGCATAAGGAATAACATGGAGGACCTTAGGAGAATGAAGGAAAAAGTGAGTTGGGGTAAACTGGAGAGGGAGATGAAGCATGAAAGACTATGGACTGAGAAACAAACTGAGGGTTTTGGGGGGCTGGGAGAAGGGGTGAGCCTGGTGGTGGGTATTGTGGAGGGTACGTATTGCATGGCGCACTGGGTGTGGAGCATAAACAATGAATCTTGGAACATTGAAAAAATAAAATAAAGAAAATAGTCTGGCATCAGTATCCCCACCTCTGAACTCAGGCTCTTCCACTTGCTGGATCCTAAAGCCTCAGTGTTCTCATCTGAAAATGGGAATAATATTAGCATCTGTCTCATAGGGTTATTAAGAAGATTACATGAGGTAATAGAGGTAAGAGACTTGGTACAGTGTTTTGCCTACAGTGCTCATAATGTGCTGACTATTGTAGCTATTATTATACTTATATCCGAATATTTCACATATTTTGCATAATAATGAATTTTTACTTCCTTCCAAGGGTTAACCTTTTAATAACCACTTCTCCACCTAAAATAAAAAGAAGGAACTTGATCTGTGATATTTAAGTTTGGCTTCAATAGGCAAGGGATTTAGTGAGGACACCACTTCATCCCACATCCCAGAATTTTCCATGGAGAGATGGATCAGGGAAAGCCAGTGAGTGGAGATAGAAATCCCCAGCTCTAATTCAGTTAGATCAGCTGAGCTTTTATCCATTTTGTTTTTGCTTTAGAGTTGGGGAAAAAAAAAACTTTGAAAAATTACTGAAGTAAATGCTTCATTCCAACAGAAACATGTTATGATTATGTGATAACTTCACATATTTTCAACATCTGTAGCCCAAATAAATATCTGAAGCATTGGGGTAAGACAAGATAGTAAAGGACATCTCTTTCCATGGGACTTTTTCTGTGAAGTATAATAAATCTGCAGAGGTGATGATCTCATTAAAAAGGGGTATCTGGATTTTCTCACTCTTGGATAAAATCTTTACTCTTGTCTTTATACAGGAACAACCTCACCGAGGTATCCATGTATAAAAAATACATGCAGAGGTTCAGTGATGCCCGGATTTGTTGTCTGTAGTGAGAAATCTGTAGCCTTGTGTTAGGTAAACATGGACGCCACTCAGAGGAAAGATCCCACAGTGGGTTCTGAGCCGTATCCACAGTCTTGATCCAGGATGGGTAAAGGACAGGCTCCGAGGCTGAGCTGGACTTTCGGATGCATTTCTGGGTCATCTCATGGGTCCAATCTGCCAGGGAGTGTCCAGACTGTTCTCTGCTGGAGTTATGCTTGGGGCTCTAGTTAGAACTTCTCTGCAGATGCTGATAGCTTGATGTCTGCTTTCTCTTTGGAGGGATACCTGTTCTCTGGGGCCTTTGTCCTTTCAGTGTGCAGTGTCATTGGTCATTGGTCAAATGCACATGTCTGTGGGTGGACTGCCTTTAATATTCATAGGACTGTGGCAAGAATATATATGGAGATCCTCAGCTCCTGGTCTATCCCCTTCCCTTCTTACTCCTGACTCTGTCCAACATAGCAAGAGACCTTATACCCATACACCCAGACACCTCAGTCTACTAGTTCCTCCACAAAAAGTTACCCCTTGGCTTCCCTTTGAGCCTCTGGGTGCATAACATATCATGGACACCTTTAACAGGAAAGATAAAGGGAAGAGGTCCTCGTAGACCTTAGACCTGGGTTTAGAGCTCTTGGAACAGGAAATTTCAGGGTCCCAAGGTCTGAATGGAGGTATAGGTTTCCCTGGGTAAGCACAGCCCTTTATCCTCCCTACACACACAGACTCTGGAAAAGGCCTGGAACAAGACCATGGAAAGCACAAGGCCCAGGGCAATGGATTCTCCTGCCTGGGTTTAGGGATGATATTACATCCCCAAAATAAGATGTTATTGTACTTACTTTCTATTTTTTACTTTACTCATCCACTAACAATATAAGGAAATCCTTACCTGTCATATGGTATAGTTCTCTTTGTTCTTTTTCATGTCTATATAATACTTCATGCTATCGACATATCATAATTTAGCCAGCAGTTCTCTATTAATAGACATTGGCATGTGTCCAGTTTTTAGCTGTGAACAATTCTGTTATGAATATAAGTGTTTACATATGATGGCATCATTGATTTGGAATTGGTTTCCAATAGTGGAATTGATACACCAAGACTATATAATTTAAATTCCAAAGGATGTTGCCAAAAGTCAACCTATGAAAGGATGTGAACTTGTCATCAAGGAAATTGAAATTAGCTTCACAAAGAAACACTACTTCCATCGGATTAAAAACAATTTTGGAAGAACAATAATATCAGTATAATTCTGGGAGAAGAATGATCTCACACATTGCTGGTGGAAATATGAAGTATCCCAGCCATCCTGGAAGGCAACTGGAATCTTACGTTAGGGTCCCCTAAATAAAATACAAGTCCCTCATCTTTTCATGTTTGTTGATATTTCTGAGATCTAATACCTACGTGATGACCCCATGAACTGAATCCCTCATACATAATTCCCTTGACTGAAGGGAAGGCTGAAGAGTCATGGACCTTGAGTACCCTTAGCCAATCTCACATGGACTCCCAGCCCCTCATCTCCTGGCTGCAGCTGACAGGACAGTGCTCATCTTGGTCACAGAGACTGTGGAGAAATGGAAACTCAACCTTCAAGCACCGCAGAAAGCCCCCATTTCCTTGATGAATCAAGTATTCTGTGCTAATCCCCAGATTATACTATCTCCAAAGTCCCTCCAAATGCCCGAAGCCTATTCTTTCCAGAGAATTCTCTCTAGTTGACTAAGAAATTTCTAGCCATTATTTAATAATGTCCTGGGCTTCCTTCTGGGTCAAACAGGCTGTGGTCAAACTTGGTCCTGCTCACCCCCCCCCACCAATCTGCCCCCTACTTCTGGAAATGCTATTGATTTTCAGCATGGTTGATAAAACAGAGAGATAAAAGGCCCAATTTTTATTTTTATGATAGATTTGACTAATTAACTATAAATGTCAAGTATCCACAACTTAATTAATTCCAGTTCATTTAACTACCATAATTAGATTTTTTTTTTCCCCAAACAAAGCAACAGTCTGTTTTCGAAGGTCATAGACTAATTCTACAATGAACAAGGCTGAAAGGCTTGCACTTTGGATCAAAAGTAACTGATGGCTGGTGCCTGCGGGGGAAACAGACCACACAAAATAAAAAATAATTGGCAGGCTGATTAATAAAGTTTGTTTGAAATGTATACATAATGCATCTTTGATTAACAACACCACGAGTACTTGAAATTAAAACTTTAAAAATTTTAGAGACTTCTCATTATAATGAGAAGATTAAAAACAAAACTTGACCAGAGTTTGAGTCACAGAGACCATCAAGAAGCCAGAATTTTAATTAGCTAGAAATATCTTTTTTGTTTAAGAAAAGCAATTTAAATGGGCATATTTGATTATATCTGTCAAGTTCTCAAGGGGACAATCTGGACAGGGAGAGATTTAATCAAGAAGGGGTTAACTTATTTGCTTTAATAAAATAAAAAGTTTCAGAAAGTTTGAAGAGGTTGGTGGGGGTTTTGATGATGGGGAGAGGTGTTTTGAGAGAAATTTGAAAGGAAAGAAAAGGAGGGGTGACCCAAGCTTGTGGATGACAACAGTCAAAGTCTGCAGAAAATGGGAGAGATTCTCCAAAGAAGGGTGTGATCAAAGAACTTGAAAATGGAGATGTCTGTTATTTAATTTTAATTGGTTGGTTTTTGTGCTCTCTTCTGCCACCATTTCACCAAGAATCTAATCAAAGTCTTCCAAATGAAACTGGCTGATGACAGTGTTGTATTTGGGGGAAAGAGCTGAAGATGGGGGAAAGGCTGAATGGGGAGCTTGTGGAGGAAAGGCTAAAGAAACGTATGAGCTGAAGACACGTGAAAGGAAGATGGCCCCAGTGGAGCCAGGTGGAGCTGGGGGCAGTAGCCAGCAGTGGAAAAAGAAAGCATATGGCGTAGTCCACTTCAGTAGAAAATAAAATGCCTCCCAACACCACTTGGAAGGTAACAGGTCAGGATCTGGACTTCTGTTGGTACACAGTATGGGACACAGGACTTTTTTCATACTTTTTTATTAATGCATTCCCTTTATTTGCCAGTTTTCAAAAACATGAGACATATTGTTTTGTTTCTTTCCCCCAGTGGTTTCCAAGTAATTTTTTAAGTAATCACAAACTCATGTATTTAAACATATTTGTTAAGTTTCAATCATTTAAAGTTATTATCTTTATTAGTGGTCAGATGATCATCTCTCTGGCCTGAGGAAGCCTCTTGAAATTGTACAAGCCATTTTTTAAAAGTTTAGATGTAATTGACATATTATATTAGTTTCAGGTGTTCCACATAATGATTTGATGTTGGTATATATGGCAAAGTGATCATAATAGGTCTAATTAACACCCATCGCCATGCCTTGTTACAAAATTTTTTTCTAGTGATGAAAACTTTTAAGACCTACTTCATTAATCTTAAAAATGGCAAAGCCATGTTTAATATGAAGTCATTTTAAAAGTCATTTGGAAATATCAAGGCAGCAGATACTTTAGGGTAAGGTGTTATTTTTCTATGAACTGAAATTCTGGCTATTTCTCATCAACATTTCCCTTCATCTCTCTTACGAAAAAACTAGATCATTTGACCTTAGCTCAAGCATCTTATTAGATGGAAAACCATGACCCAATTTCCTTTATGTGTATTTATTAAATACCTGCTACAGTTGCAGCCTGTGTCAGGCAATGCTCTCTGTCCAGGGGCTAGACTCTTTACTCTCATTTTCTGATGTGTGATGTCATTGGTGAAGGCAGTCATGGAGGTGAACATTCTCAACTTTGCGTAGACTGTAACATCCAAATGGGAGTTGACATGCCAGATCAAATTTGGTGAGCCATCAACAGGAAAAGCTATGAGGAAAGATAATCAGTCTTCAATAGCTTAGGTTATTTTTTCTTTCTGAAATGGCTTTATGTGATTGATAAGTTAGGGAACTGCATTCTTGCAGGGAGTTTCCACGCACAGATAATTGGGTTCATGGCCATGACTTGAGTAGGCAAGTGGAGATACCACTGGTGATGGGGTGGCTGGCCATGCTTTATCTGTGATTAAAGTGGTAATAGCAGAGTGGAATTTCTTCCACTAACTACTCTAGCTGTTTATGAATGCAGCCACCTGTGCTGCATTGTGAGATCTCAAAAATGAGTTCCCAGAAACTTTCTCTTCAAATTCTTTTTGATTTCTCAAGAAGGGTGCTTTCTGTTGTACTCACTTTCCTGATGCTCAAGGGCCAAGAAGACTTTTCTGGGGGCAAATTCCCCGTGGGGATGCTGTCTTTGGAAGGATCAGGTCAAGGCCCTGGTAGGTGCTGGGGTCATTGGTGGAGACCACGACTCACTGCTCTAATCTTCTTTTATCTCTGTGGCTTGTCAGTGTCTACCACAACGGTCTGGAATGGAGACAAGAGAGCATTTGAAAAATTGGTCTCTCCTAATGTATAGAGTCAGACAAATTTGAGTCTTGGCTATAATATTTATTAATTATATGGATTTGAACATTGTCTGACCTTGGGTTCTTTCTGAAAGCAGACTTTGGGGAAAAGCTTTGAGGACAAGTAGTGAACTTCAGAGGTGATTCTAGGAAGCACTAGAACGGGAGTGGGAAAGTGAAGCAGTGAGGAAAAGGAAGCCTATACAAGATATGTTAATGAGTAATTTACAACAATGGGCAAGTGTGTCTCATTCCACCTGGGGAATTCTGGGAGGCAGTGCCTAAAGCATGCCTCTGTGTTATCACACACAAGAGGAGAAAACCAGGCAAAAGATGACAAGTGTTTGTGATCAGAAGCCACCGGCCTGTAGGTAAATGGGTGTGTGTGAATGGTAAGTCTGCTACAAACACATTATGCAACATCTCTATGTCTTGGTTTCCACATGGGAAAAATGGAAATCATGCTAGCTACCTCTCAGAGTTCTTATGAAGGTCCAAAAGCTAATGTGAAGGAAAAATGCTTGGCACATCTCATTCAAAGGAGGCATTTAATGTCTATATCTTTCCTTTTTCTCTTAGACACTCTGTAGCTATGACAGCAAATAATCTTGCAAACAGGCTCTATGCTTTACAGAATTGGGTGGTAGGAGGAAGTAGTGGGAGCAGCATGTAGACACTGGGCTAAGCAATGTTGATGAATAGCACTGAAAGCATCAGGTAGGGTATTGTATACAGGTCCACAGGGATGCCTCAACATATTTGCATAGAAAGATGAGATTTTTGCAGTTTCTTCACCAAGTTTTCCCAATGGCATCTCTTTAGTCTAATATGCAATGTGTTTCAAAAGCTAAATTGCTGCCTGGCATTTTAAAATGGAATCTTTGCTTTGGGATCAGGCAGCAGAACATGAATAATTTGTGCCAATATATCGTTTTCCATTCTTCAAAACCTAAGTACTTTCTGTCATTAACCTAGCAAATCCCACACTTCCCTTCAGTAGGAGAAATCATCTCTGCCGAAGAGATGACTGTCTTTCTTCTAGCTTCCTTCATTTTACAGATGGAGAGACTAAGACTAGAGGTACAGTCCGGTAAATAGTTAATGAACCCACCTTGGAAAAGTTAGGTTCCAGTTACACCCACTCTAGTCCTCATGAAATTGTAATATCCAGAGCCTCATAAAAGAAAGCAAGAACACTGTACTCAGCTTCTAAAACCTGGCTGTGGTAACCTGTGCGTTACACATGGCTTCAGATCTTCTCTTGGCAAGGAAGTAAGGCAGAGCAGCTTGCTTGCCTTTGTGGGTGCGCGGGGTTCTGCTGTATCTTTTGTGTTTTGTTCTGTTTTTACTCCGTGTGCATATGAGTCTGAGTGTGTGTGTGTGTGTGTGCGTGCGCGTGCACACACACCTGGTGAATGGTTAAGGCTAGAGGATAACTAGGATCAGAGACCTAGCCTATCAGGTCTTTTGTTGTTCTTAGCTCAAGATTAAAGCATTAGTCAGGATAGGCTAGCCTATGCCAAATAACAAACACCCCTGAACTTTCAATGGTTGATACAAACAAAGGTTGATTTCTTGGTCCTTCTACATGTCCACCGAGGGTCAGCTGGCAATTCAACTCTGTGAAGTCGATTTCCCTGTGGGACCCAGGGTGATCAGCAGCCATGATCTGGGATGGTTCCAGTAACTACGGAAGAACGAGGAGAGAGCTCTGACTGGTTTGCCATTAATAATTAAAAGCTCAACCTGGAAGTGACATACCTCACTTTTGCTCCCAGCTTATTGAAAGGGATTGGTCATGTTCCTAATCAACAGTAAAGGCTCTAGCAAGTGCAATGCTAACATGTGCCCAGAAGAGAGAGAGAAGTGGAACAAATGGTGAACAGCAGTGATGACCACCACAAGTTGTGTTATGACCACACAGTACGGGGTCATCATTACCTTCCTGCTTTTATATAGAGATGGCCCTACCTCAAAGATATATTATCACTGTATTCAACATATAAAATTTTAGACACTTATTTCTAGACCAGCTGTGTCCAGTAGTACTTGCTGTGCTCATGGACATGATTACTGCATTATCCAATACAGAAGCTACTAGCCATATATAGTTATTAAGGACTTGAAATGTGGTTAGGGTGAGTGAGGAACTGACTTGTTAAAGATTGTATTTAACTTTAATACATTTAAATTTAAATTCAAATAGCCACTAGTAGCTATGGCCAGCACTGATGTAGACCACTGAAATTGTACTGTGGGTTTATTTCTGTTCATCGGCTTTCTCCTTTGTAATTATATTACATCTCATAGTTTTCAAAATGTTTCTATGTACACTACATTTCATATGACTCTCCCAACATCCTTATGAGGGAGATAAGGAAGATAATATTATAATACCCATTTTATAAATATAAAAACCAGCAGGCCCCTGGATGGCTCAGTTGGTTAAGTGTCTGACTTTGGCTCAGATCATGATCTCAGGGTCCTGGGATTGAACTCCATGTGGTTCTCCCTGCTCAGCTGGGAGTCTGATTCTCTCTCTCCCTCTGCCCCTCCCCTTGCTTGTGTGCTCTCATGCTCTGTCTCAAATAAATAAATAAAATCTTTTAAATAAACAGATAAGGGGTGCCTGGGTGGCTTAGTCAGTTAGGCATCTGCCTTCAGCTCCAGTCATGATCTCAGGGTCTTGGGATCGAGCCCCGCATTGGACTCCCAGCTGGGCGGGAATCCATCTTCTCCCTCTCGCACTTCCTCTCCTTGTGTTCCTTTTCTCACTGTGTCTCTTTCTGTCAAATAAATAAATAAAATCTTCAATGAATAAATAAACAAATAAAAATGAAAATCAAAATTCAGAAACATTAAGTGATTTGCTCATGATAATGGTATGGTGGGTGGTGCGGAGACCACAGCCAAGTCTATAGGCAGGTGTATGCCTTGCTTGACATTTTTATACCCTCCTCAGTGCTATGCTTATCCCTCAGTAAATATTTGACCCAACACCTGATATTTTCAAGAACTTCAAAACAAGTTCTTTCTCTGAAGCATTTATTTTCTCTTTCCTCTGAAGCACTTATTTTCATAAGCATTTCCATAGTACTTGTTTTCAGCATTACTCCATGTTAGTCATAGACTGCTTGTATTAATCGTATTCTTTTTTTTTTTTTAAAGATTTTATTTATTTATTTGACAGAGAGAAATCACAAGTAGATGGAGAGGCAGGCAGAGAGAGAGAGAGAGAGAGGGAAGCAGGCTCCCTGCTGAGCAGAGAGCCCGATGCGGGACTCGATCCCAGGACCCTGAGATCATGACCTGAGCCGAAGGCAGCGGCTTAACCCACTGAGCCACCCAGGCGCCCCGTATTAATCGTATTCTTTCTTGAAGTGGTATCTGTCAGTTTGATTTGGATTTCTTTGTTTTTATTTTTTTTCTTTTTTTTTTTTTTTGATTTCTTTGTTTTTAAATCCAATTAAGTTGTGAACTTCTTAAGTTCAGGGACTTTTCTTTCTTTGGCAATTTCCTTAGGGCCCCATAGAGTGACCAGTTGTCCCAGTTTGCCCGAGAGTGAGGGATTTCTTGGGATACAGGACTCTTAGTGTCAGTCCCAGGACAGTCCCAGGCAAACTGGGACAGCTGGTCACTCAGGTGCCCAACACAAGGCTGAATTCACAGGTTAAACTGAATTGAATATTAAAATAGCAAAGATATGTTTCAATTTCAAGCCTTAGCATAGTCACCTGAGCATTGTAAATACTCCATAAAGGCATTATTTCAATTTTATGACAAAAATAAGAGGTAATAAATTTTGCATATGCTTCCCATGTTCAATAGCAAACTAAGGAAATGGGTTTTTTAGGAGCTGTGTGATGCCAGTAGACCTCTCTTTTTATATTCCCACATATGGTTTGAATGTTGTTTCAAAGTCAAGAGTAAAAAGAAATTATGTATTGCTGATCTTGGATGCAGCAGGCATTGTTAATAGCACGCACGCGTGTGCACGCACACATCCTATCAAACGATGGGCCATTCTCAAAAGCTTCCATTGACTTTAGATAAGTATTCTCGAAAAAAAAAAAAAAGTTCAAATGTTTATTTTCAAACTTTGAGCTTTCTCTTATCCTTTGAAATAACCATAACCTTTTATGTCTCTGGGGAACAAGGCCAAACTCCTGCCTTGTGTATTTTCCAAGTCTCTACTCTTACAAGCAAGACTGGAGCTTTGATTTTGATCTGTGGGTTTGGGGGCAGAGGGGCTCATTCTCTATTGTGCCTTGAGCTTCTGAATGCCTCAGTCACTACAGCATATTGATTTCCTTGAGTTCTTCAAATGAGAAAGTGCCGTTTGAATAGCAATAAGGTAACTCTTTACACGCCTCCTGAATAACAATCTCCTTCTTCGTTTGTGTGCAGAATAACAATGTCTTGAGTGTTTCTCATTACAACAGGCGGCTTCATTGTACTCCAACTCCCTGTTACCTGGTGAACTTCATGAGGACCCCAAATGGCCCTCCTTTTCTCCAATAGCTGTGTTTCTGAAAAGCTGGGAGTTAAGCTAATCTACTTGAATCAAATGCTTTGGCCACACGTCTGCAAGGACTCCTCCGAGATGGAGAGGGGTCAGTCCAAGTGATTTATCCCCTCTTCCCAACATCTGAAATCCTGTGAGTCTAGGTCTCCTTTAAATATTTTCCTGGTGACTAATTTTAGAGATTTGTCACTCACTCCTGAGTGATATTCAATTAGCAGTGGCCCCCAAACTTTAGCATTAGCTTAGACTTACGGCCACTGCGATGCCTAGAACCAAATCACAATTAGCAGATGTGTCATTCACATGTACAGCTGAATGGCTGTGATGGAGGGGAAAAAATGGTGTTGCCTGTATTGTCTGTATGAAGTTGGTAGAGACAGAAATTTCTCTCTCAGGGCCTCTTGGGAAAGGGAATGGCAAGAATGTCAGGAGCCCTCTGTCTAGATCACACAGAAGGTGCAATCAGAGTAGAATTTTAAAGCAAAAAAAACCAAGAGAGCTGAACTGAGGAATAAAATTAAAACCCACTAAAGGAGCTGCAGGTCTTCAGTTTGGCATTCAAGCTCTTATAATCGTGGCGCAAACCCTCCTTTGAGATTAGCTGATGCCCAGGCTGAACCCCTAGTCAATGGCACCAGAATCACTGGGGTGGGAGCCAGACATCATTATTTTTGAAATTCCCCAGCTGATTCCAATGTGTAGCCAAGTCCAAGAAATAAGAGACTTCTGAGTAAGAGACTACCATATTCTGAGTTCCTTGAGGAAAGGTCATTGAGGGAAGTTTCTATGGTACGGTGGAAAGAACGCCAGAGGTATATACAGGTATGATACTGCCAATTATGTTGTATATTCCAATTACAGAATTCGCTCCTGAGTTCAATGTTTTATTTCTAATCTTCATGACAATGTCATGAAATAGATATTCTATTAAGTCCAATTTATGCACCTATCCAAAATTCTTCAGTTCCAAGCATCTTGTGATGGAGAATGTTGCTGCCACCGTCATTATCTTACCTCTTGCTAATCCATGAAGAATGTGTTCTTGCCAAACTTGTAGGGGAGTATGAAGGCAGGTTGAGGCTGTGGACTTAGGACTTGGTGCCTCCTCCATTAGTATCCACTCTGACTGTGACTTCGATTCTTTGCTGCTGTTGGGCACCCTC
This sequence comes from Neogale vison, assembly GCF_020171115.1. Taxonomy (NCBI): domain Eukaryota; kingdom Metazoa; phylum Chordata; class Mammalia; order Carnivora; family Mustelidae; genus Neogale; species Neogale vison. The sequence goes on from NC_058098.1 coordinate 41,801,904, forward strand.
CTGAGTAACTGTCTGCGTTTTCTTGCAGTAACTTCAGTAACCACCTTATACTTGCTTTCCTTCCATCCCTGTCTCATGTTTCTTTTCTTCTCACTCTCAGTGCTTGGGGTTGCACCCTTCAGTAAAATACTAAGGAAGATTTGCCACTTGTTTTATATTCAAGGAGACTTATGCTGAGATAGTGTTATTATCCCAACAAATGCTTGTCTGTCCCAACAAATGCTTGAAAGTTCGTGGCTTTCATGCTCTTTTTCCTTTTCCTTTCTGCTTCTTAGGATAGAGAAGAAGTAAATTTTCATCCTTGCTGTGACACCGATGTACAGTATAACCATTTGTCTTCTTTAAACCCGTTACTTGGTCCATAAAATGAGAGAGTTGGGCTATGACATGCTCTTAAACTTCTGGATTCCTTGGACCTCTTGAACAGTTGGGTGAAGCCAATGAATTCTTTCTTGGAATAATGTTTTTAAATTGCACAAAATAAAAGAAAACCCACACTCATACTGGCTATCCTTGTCAAGATAGCATATAGGTGTGTATATCTCACAAAATATATGTGGTATGTTTCTTTATTCGTGCCTTAAATTGTGCTTTTTTAATAATTATAATACCTTATTATAATATCTAAGTAGTGGTGAGAATACTATTTTGAGACACCTCTGAGAAAATATCCTGGAAAACAAATAGACCATAATGATTCCAATTGAAATAAACAATGCTCAAAGAATATAAATGATCATCAGACAAATTCATTGTGTGACAATATTTTAAACAAGACAAAGATCAGGACACTCTAGAGCCACCAAAGTGACTGGATTCTCCACTCTTAGAACTGACACAAAGGATTCCAGCTTCTTTGCCACTTACAGCTTTTACCTTGCTTTAATGATCTGACCCTCTAGATAAAAATGATATGGATTCCCAATCACTGAACGACCCCCTTGTATCGACAGGACCCAGCCAAAAATGCCTTCTTCTTCAACCGCCACCTCCAGCCACTTCCTTCAAACTTCCTAGAAACAATATCAAGACCAGTCCTACAATAATCCTACCCTAATTCCTTCTTACTCAGACATCTGTGGCTTCTCTGTGTGTTCTCCTTTGCCACAGCGAGCTAAATAAACTTAGTGTTTATTTATAAAAATCACCAGGAATACAACTGTTATTGTATTGTATTGTATTGTATTGTATACAATAACAATTGTATTCCTGGTGATCTTTGGATGGTGTCCTTCAACTTCTACCGCAATCATAACATGATATGACAATACCTGTGGTTTCTACTTATGACAATACAATTGTGAAGCTGAGATTCAAACCCAGGCATTCTGGTTTTAAAGACTGAACTCTTAACCTCTATGTTCCACAGCCGCTAGGCATAAGGAAGCAAAAAGAACAAAACATGAGTAATCACATACATGATGGACGGTTATATACCTAAGAGCGTCCCTAAGGGAGTACGTGAGTTGGAGAGAAATCTTAGCCAGTATGAAAATAACTGCCACAACAACCAGTTACAATAGAAAAAGAATAGTAACCACAGCAATAATCTTCCATTTGTACAGCCCTTTGCACTTCTTTGGGCCATCTGCCTGTAAGCCTCAGCATAGTGAAGACAGACCCCCAGCCAAGGTTTTCTTGGACATAGATAGCCCAAGTCTACCTATAGTATCTTTAAAAAAAAAAAACCCAAAATTTAATACCTGTAAGAGAAGAAGATAGAAGATCATTCTCAGCTCATTGTTGAAACTCCACCATTTAGATTTATATTCAACCTATATTTATTAAATGTTATTGCCTGAATTGTACCCACTCCCAAATTTATATGTTGAAACCCTCATTCCCAATATGACTGAATATAGAGACAGGATTTTTAAACAGATAATTAAGGATAAATAAAGTCATTAGAGTGGAGCCCTAAACCAGTAGGATTGGCATCCTCATAAGAAGAAGAAAAGAAGATAAGCATACACAGAGCAAAGGCCAGTGAAGACACAGCAAGAAGGTGGCCATCCACAGACCAAGGAGAGAGGCCTCAGAAAAAGTCAACGCTACCAACACCTTAAACTTGGACTTCCAGGCTCTGGAACTGTGAGATCGGAAATGAATTTCCGTGGCTTAAGTCACCAAATCTGCTCTCCTGTGTTCTGACAGCCCTCGCAGATCTACAGCTAATGAATATACTGATATCTTCACATGATAATTCATGAGGTCATCTGGACCTGGAATAGGCTGGAGCCACCTTCTCCTGGCCTGCAAGAGTCAATTTGAACATTCTCAGGAATTTCGCCAACTGGTTTTTAAACATCCATGATTGAAGGTCAAGCTGCGCAAATTTAGAATTCAATAAATTGTATTTTTAAGAGTTGATAAATATGTAAAAGCCATCACTATCTAATTACTTCACCGCATTTTACTCTCAGCCATGGCCTGGAAGTTCTGCAAGTGGGAGTCATTGCATCTGTACGGTGGGCACTCTACAGAGGGCTTGCCACTTGCAGGTTCAAGAATGAACGGTGGGCACTCTACGGAGGGCTTGCCACTTGCAGGTTCAAGAGTGTCAGGTTGGGAGTCTGAAATGGGTCACAGTGGGGGTATTAATACCACTGAAATGGGCAAACAGTACAGGTCAGGCCCCCTCCGTCCACCGGAACTAGGCATCAGACATCTACCAGCATATCCCTGATCATAACAATCCCTCCAAAATAGGCAGTCTGATTCCAGATTACATAATGAGAATACTCCAGCTCCTAAAACTATGAGATTCAAGCAAAAACTGGGTCCCCGGGCTCCCGAACCATTGGTCTTTGCATGATCCCACACTGCCTCTCTATGCATGCAGGGAGAAATGCCACAGTTCCGTGTCTCTCTCAGCCCGGCTGCCCAGCAGAAATCAGATTCAAAGGGGCTCACACATTTGGTGAGGGTCTCTGCCCCGCCTCTTAAATTTCTCTGCCCGGTGTTCGGCGTTGTATAATTCTAATACCCACCGGGACGAAGGCCACTTGCTATGAATCTCAGGGCACTGCGAGAAAGTCTCTGGAGAAAGCCCGGGAGGAACGTTTTTTTACAGCCAAAATTTGCAGTCTGTTGTAAAGCACTTTAATTGCTACTCAGCGTAGGATTTGCCGTGTGTGTTTTTCCAGCCTGGTAAAGATTAACAAGGAGCAGAGGGCTGAGCCCAGGCTCCTGCTAGAATTGGGACCAGAGGAGCCCTGACCATTTGGAGATGGATTTACAGAAATGAGGACTGAACACACAGCAGGAAGTCTTCAAAATAACTCTCAGAGAGAAGCTTCTTTGATGAGCTGAAGCAATTCAGCTGCTTCTGCACTGTGCCTTCGGGCTCATAAATCACCGGGATTTGCAGGCCTTGCAAGACGTCTCCCACTCTGCCGTTTAGAAAAATGTACTCGCTGCAGTAGCCTCAAAGATCTGCTGTTATTTTACGCCTGTACCTGGCATCTTAAGGGACAGTTTGATTTTTGTTGTTGTTGATAATTGGAAGCGTACAAGTTTTTTTTTTAATTTTTTTAAGTTACCCAATCATTTTTTAAAAATATTTTATTTATTTGACAGAGAGAGAGAGAGAGAGAAACACAAGCAGGGGAAGCAGCAGGGGAAGAAACATGCTCCCCGCTGAACAGGGAGCCTGACATGGGGCTTGATCCCAGGACTCTGGGATCATGACCTGAGCTGAAGGCAGATGTTTAACTGACTGAGCCACCCAGATGTCCCAGAAGTGCACAAGTTTGTTTGTTTGTTTGTTTTTTAAAGGTTTTTTAGGAACCACTACCCACCCACCAAAAAAAAAAAAAAACAAAACAGTCTTGAGAAAGTCATTTGCTCTGGAGAATATACCCAGGAAACCTTTGAAGACATTTCAAATGTGTTCTTTTAACCTCTGAAATCGAAAGTATCCAATGCTCAGTTGAACCTAGACTGCGTGAGGGAACCCTGGAAAGCTTTAGAAATCCCGATACCTGTGCCCCACTGGTCCAGAGATTCTGAGTGAAGAGGTCCAGACTGGGTGTTTGGGTTTTTAAAAGCTCTCCAGAAGACTCGTGTGCACAGTCAAGTTGGATACTATTGTTCTAGAACTTTTCTTCTGGGAACATGTTTAATCCGTGGACCAGCAACACCAGCTTCACGAGAGAGCCACTTAGAAATGCAGAATGTGGTCCCAGACTCACTGAGTGGGTCTCCAGATGATTCATCCAAAATCTCCAGATGAGTCCCTTGTTCAGCCAAAGTGGAGATTGTCTAGAAATTAGCTAAAGAAGCTGGGGTGCCTAGGTGGCTCAGTGGGTTAAGCCTCTGCCTTCAGCTCAGGTCATGATCCCAGCATCCTGGGATCGAGCCCGGGATCAGGCTCTCTGCTCAGCGGGCAGCCTGCTTCCTCCTCTCTCTCTGCCTACTTGTGATCTCTGTCTGTCAAATAAATAAATAAATAAATAATGCTAGAAGCTGAACACCTGCTTTTCTTAATTCACACTAGAAACAGTTTTCCTATCTTATTCCCCATCTCTAGTTAGGTACCAAGTCTGGCTGATCTTCCTTTCAAATAAATCTCTATTGTATCTCACACAGTTGTCCCCCCAAGAACCTTATAGCTTCAAGGGCTACTACGAAAATAAATCTTTTCATTACCTCGGCTCAAAAATATTCAATGGCTGCCTCTTTCCCACTATTTCAAATGTGGATTTCTCTGCCTGACTCCAAGGCCGTTCCACATCTGGATCTAGGTGACATGTCTAACCTGATTTCCCCATGTGTCTCTTTGGTTCCAGCCAGTATTTTCCCAAGTCCCAAGGTGCCAGCCAATTCCTCTTTTTCTTGGCTCCTGAAAAGCCATTCCCTTTCATTTTCCCTCTGCCTCTCCAAGCCTTATTCACTTTTCAAGACCACTTCCTTTTGCTCTGAATGTTCCAGCACTTGAAATTTGAACTACTTAAAGATGAGCTCAGCATCTTTTCACATCGGACCCTGATTTTCATGCACCTAGGACCAACAAGGCATGGAGCTCCAAAATAGAACTGGATGTACCCTGGAGATGAATCCAGCTTCTCCTCATTCAGAAAAGGCTTAGGTAACCCTCTCCCCTGCTCCCCTCCCCAGAAAGATACCTCAACTAATGCTGCCCCATGACCGAACCTATGATTACCCTTTGCTCCCAGCACTTAGGTCAGGCCTGGTGGTTTTGCCTCTTCCATCATACTAAAGGCCCTTGAGTTGAGTCCTGCAGCCTCTATGGGTCCAGTGTTGTCATCACTAATTTGGCAGGTGGGTCCTGGTGCCACCTGTGGGCAGATCCTCATGCTAGGTGGGGGTGGTGATGGTGGAAGAGGAGGAGGACCAGGAGGTGCTTTTCCAAGCACTTTCCTTTGTTCTTGGCCATTCCTTACAATTTGATATTTCTTTTGTCTTTTACTTTACACGTTAAAAATGCTATCTCTTGTCCTCACAAGTGGTATGCAGTAGGCGTTATTAGTGACCCCATTATGTGGATAAGACACTGAGATTCTGAGATTTCCCAGGCCCAAGCAGCTAGAAGGTGGTAGAACCATAATTCCAATACAAACATACAGAAATAAAAATGAAACTACAAGTTCTTTTTCAACATCATTCTTTAGGACTTTGAGTTCATTACGTCTGCACAGCCATTCGAGTCCCCATCTAGGGACACATTCGTCACTTTGGGCAGCTTTAAAAACAAAATCTTTGGGGCACCTGGGTGGCTCAGTGAGTTAAGCGTCTGCCTTAAGCTTAGGTCATGATCTCAGGGTCCTGAGATCGAGCCCCTCATTGGGCTCTTTGCTCTTTCCCCCAACCCTGCCTGCCTCTCTGCCTACTTGTGATCTCTCCCTGTCAAATTAATAAATAAAATCTTTAAAAAAAATAAAAATAGAAACAAAATCATCAAGGGGCCCCACCCTAATCCAATTATTATTTCTTGCTAGTGGGGTTCTAATATGTTTGAAAAACATTCCAAGGAATCCTAAGCAGCAGCCAGGAATGAGAAACACTACAATAGCACCTTCCTCTAACTGTCTGAGAAAGCCTAAATATTATTTAATAGGCATGTCAGTTTCCATCTGGGACCCCCAGTGAAAAAAATTCAGGAAGTACCACCTGCCTTTTGTAAGTTAGGATAAAAAAACAAAAAACAAAAAAAACCACGTCCATCAAAGCAGTTCTCCTGCACTTCAGATATGCCCCTGTATATTTGATGAATCTAACAGGCAGCCTTCGGTTGTCATAGCAACAGGGCAGGCTGGAAAGGAATGACCAAATGCACCATCCCAGAAGCCTTAACTCCCCTCTGCCACCCTGCTGAGTTGAGCCTTTCTGTCACCCATTCAGGCAAGTGATTGATTAACTGAGCCCTTCCAGGCCAGATCTGCAGAGACTGCCATCTCAGGCATTCCTTGCTGTGGTTATCAGAACCTCCAGCTTCCGGAGAATCAGTGGCCGACCAGCAACCTGAAGTGCACTTAGGGAGGATGAGGTCATGGCTTATGGAAAAAGAAGTTAGGCTTCCTTGACTGTCTACCATTGTCTGTGTATCTTCTCTTTAAGCATACTTCGAAGAGATGCATCCTGCGAGGCCACCATTATTTACTGCAGTAAACTGTTGGCAAAAATAGCCACAATGATTTCCCTTGCTATGTCCACACCATCAGGCAATGTAACTTTGCCTCATCTCCCATCAAGAAATGAAGGCCTTGGGTCTGGGCTGATGTTATGATTTGTGTGGCCATTAGATGTAGCAGAAATGGCTGTGTGCTAGTTCCAAGCACTAGAGTCAAGTTGTTCTGCATACTTCTTTTTTCTTTTTTTAACCACTGTGGGATCCTTTCCATCATCACCATGAGGCAGGGAGGCTAGCCTCCTGGACGATGAGAGACCACAGGAAGCAGAGATAAACAGCTTCAGCGAGCCGTAGATGCATGATAAATCCAGGCAAGACCAGAAGAACCAACTAGACGAGCCCTAGCCATAGGCCTAACCAACAGAATTAAAGCCAAGAAGAAAATGGTTATTTTTTAAGCCACTAACTTTGGGATAGTTTACTTCCCAGAAATAGCCATGCAATGTGTGTATATCCCCTAACATAGTAAAGTCTTTATTTTCTGTTAAATTTATGGGACTTCAAACTTGCCTGAGTGGAGGTCTATTCTACCATAAAGAAGATATAATCATATCTTATATTATATCATAAAGAAAATATAATATCATAAATGAGATATAATCATTGCCTGGCAGAAATTAAGAGACTCTTTTGAATAATGGGAAATTAGGGGCTTTTTGCCATCTGGACAAACTAGACCTGCTGAGAAGTTCTAGAAAGGATTCAAATTGCCAAAGCAATTCCATCTGGCAACGATCTGGAATGTACTGGAGAGATGAATCTGGGATTTGCTGGTAGATAAATGATGGGCATATCTATAGACATCAAAGAGAACTCTGAGAGACAAGACATAGAGAAAGAAGACTGTTTATTGCATCCATGTTGGAAGAATGTCTACCTTCAGGGATAGGAGTAGAAGGAAGATGGAATGCTATAGAAACTCACAGAAGGTGGGCGGCAGGCTGTGGGAAGCGGGAGAGGAAATGGCCATCACATACAGTAGATGGCCTACTTCCTAAGCTTCGTTGTTACCAGTTCATTTATTGCCCTCCTTACTTAAGGTGGGTTAAATAAACCATATTCTCAGTTCATGGAACATACTTTTATATGAGGCCCTCTTGTTCTATGTCTTTATTCCCTTATACTTCAGCCTCAATTCTTGTTCATTTCCCATTAATTGCTGGAACCATCTTTGGAAACAGCTAAAACATTTGAGGTAAATCTGGTGACCAAGGTGGGTAAGTGGTCAAGGTGATGGGTGTTTTGTTCTAACACCAGATAAATGGCCCCTTTCAGTGATGGCTAGTTGTAATCCGTAATCTGTCTTTCACTCCTCCGACAGATATTTCTTGAGCATTCATCCCATGCCAGAAAGCATTCTAGGCACTCAAGATTTGACAGGGAGCAAGAAAAACATGGTTTTGTTGTTGTTCTTGTTTCCAGGGACCTTATGTTGTAGTGGAGCTACATGATGAAATTATAAACAAAAGTAATAGCAGGGTGAATTTGAAAGACATTCACAAAGTAAGAAACACGGGAGGAAGTGACTGATTTGGGGGGAGGTTATTTCAGGTGGCATCACCACAGAAAGCCTCTCTGATGAGGTGATATTTGAGTAGAGACCCAAGAAGGAACTATCTTGGGTCAAGCCAAAGAGAAAGGGTTCCCTGCAGAAAGATTGGCAAGTGCAAAGGCCCTGGGGTGAATGAGAGAGGCTCACTCAAGGAACAAAGCAGTTAGCATGACTGGAAGAGGCAGGTTGAGGCAGAGAACAGGAGGCAAGGCAGGTCGAGAAAGAGGCAAGGGTACTTCTGTTGGCATGGTAGGTGACTGGGATTTTAAGTAAGTACAATGGAGAGGAAGTCACTGGGCATTTAGGGGAATGTCTACATTCCAGGGGAATCAGACTGTCTGCTCTGTGGAAGCTGCATTATGGGGGAGCAAGAATGGAGGCTGAGTGCAGTCAGGAAGCCATTAGGACAGTGTTGAAGAAAGGAAGCTTGGAGAGGTGTTGGCAGGTGCTGGAAGGGAAGAGGACAGATTTGGGGAATAGAAACCAGTAAACGCAGGAGGCACTTTCAAGCTTTCAGAACTCAACTTTATGAGCCTCCTAAGTGAAAGCTTAACACAAGGCCCTTAACCCAAACATGCTATAAGCACACAATGAAATGGATGTCTTTAAAGGTGACATGCTTACCTCATCATTTTTAAAATTTCAGTGGTGAAAACTAGGCAGTTGATTTAATTATTTCAACTCCTCAAATTCTTTGAAGACTATGATGTTTCCAAAGGGAAATGATTATGTTTGACAATGAGAGTTTTCAAATTTTCATTTTTGGGCAGACTGAAATGGGGAATAATTTTCCGTGTAGGTTTTTTTCCTCCCTTTTATAGAGAAATTAAGGCTGCTCAATGGTGTCATCCTGGTAGAAATAAAGAGGTCAGCATGATAAGAGCTGGATTGAGAGGAAGTTGCTTTGCATACTGAATAGGCAGGCAGTTGAGAATGCTATCAACAGAGTGACCTCCCTTTTGGGGATGGTGTTCTCTCCTCGGGACTCGCTTCCTAGCTAATTTGATGTCATTTAGCATTATGCTCCTTGAATGTAAGAAGCAGAACATCTGACAGGATTAATATCTTATAAAATTATTGTGATTAAAGCCATTTCACTTGAACACAACCTTGCTTTTGCAGTAGGCCTGCCATAAATACTGAACGATTCTCATCACTAGACAACACTGAATAAACCCCAAAGGAGGGACAGGTAGTACTCTTCAAAATGTCAAGGTCATGAAGAACAAAGGCTGAGATTAAAGGAGTCTAAAGAGAAATGTCAATCATATGCAGCGTTGGATCTGAGATGGGTTTCTGGATTGGGGGAAAAAATGCTATGAAGAACATTATTAAAAGAACTGGTACAATTTGAGCATGGACTGTATGTTAGGTAATAATCCTATTCCAGTGTAAAATAACCAGGATTTTCATTCTTCTACATATAGCTGTCCAGTTTTCCCAGCACCATTTATTGAAGAGACTGTCTTTTTTCCACTGTATATTTTTTCCTGTTTTGTCGAAGATTAATTGACCATAGAGTTGAGGGTCCATATCAGGGCTCTCTACTCTGTTCCACTGGTCTATGTGTCTGTTTTTATGCCAGTACCATGCTGTCTTGGTGATCACAGCTTTGTAATAAAGCTTGAAATCAGGTAAGGTGATGCCGCCAGCTTTATTTTTGTTTTTCAACATTACCTTAGCGGTTCGGGGTCTCTTCTGATTCCATACAAATTTTAGGATTATTTGCTCCAGCTCTTTGAAGAATGCCGGTGGAATTTTGATCGGAATGGCATTAAAAGTATAGATTGCTCTAGGCAGTATAGACATTTTAACAATGTTTATTCTTCCGATCCAAGAGTACAGACAAAAGGTTGATATCCAGGATCTATAATGAACTCCTCAAACTCAACCCACACAAAACAGACAAACACATCAAAAAATGGGCAGAAGATATGAACAGACACTTCTCCAATCAAGAAATACAAATGGCTATCAGACACATGAAAAAATGCTCATCATCATTAGCCCTCAGGGAGATTCAAATTAAAACCACATTGAGATATCACCTTACACCAGTTAGAATGGCCAAAATTAACAAAACAGGAAACAACATGTGTTGGAGAGGATGTGGAGAAAGGGGAACCCTCTTACACTGTTGGTGGGAATGCAAGTTGGTGCAGCCTCTTTGGAGAACAGTGTGGAGATTCCTCAAGAAATTAAAAATAGAGCTTCCCTACGACCCTGCAATTGCACTCCTGGGTATTTACCCCAAAGATACAGATGTCGTGAAAAGAAGGGCCATCTGTACCCCAATGTTTATAGCAGCAATGGCCACAGTCGCCAAACTATGGAAAGAACCAAGATGCCCTTCAACGGACGAATGGATAAGGAAGATGTGGTCCATATACACTATGGAGTATTATGCCTCCATCAGAAAGGACGAATATCCAACTTTTGTAGCAACATGGACGGGACTGGAAGAGATTATGCTGAGTGAAATCAGTCAAGCAGAGAGAGTCAATTATCATATGGTTTCACTCATTTGTGGAGCATAACCAATAGCATGGAGGACAAGGGGCGTTAGAGAGGAGTAGGGAATTTGGGTAAATTGGAAGGGGAGGTGAACCATGAGAGACTATGGACTCTGAAAAATAGTCTGAAGGGTTTGAAGTGGCGGGGGGGGTGGGAGGTTGGGGTACCAGGTGGTGGGTATTATAGAGGGCACAGCTTGCATGGAGCACTGGGTGTGGTGAAAAAATAATGAATAATGTTTTTCTGAAAATAAATAAATTGGGGGAAAAAAATAACCAGGATTTGGTCATCGTGTTTTAATCACAAGAGGGGAATATCCTTGTGCTTAGGATATGTGGGCTGAGGTATTCAAGGGTAAAGAGTTAGGATATATGGAAATTCTGAAGTGGTTCAGCAAGAAAAAATACAGAGAGAAATGTGGCAAAAACACTGGAAGTCTAGACAAAGGGCATGCAGGTGTTCATGGTTTCATTTTTGAAATACCTCTGTGCATCTGAAATACATGGTTTAAAGAAAACACTTTGGTATTCTTAAAAAAGAAAAAGAGGGTCTCCTGGATCGCTCAGTCAGTTAAGCATCCGCCTTTGGCTCAGGTCGAGATCCCAGGGTCCTGGGATCCAGTCCCCGTATTGGACTCCCTTCTTGGCTGGGGTGGGGGGTGTCACGTCTGCTTGTCCCTCTCTGTCGGCACCGCCCCTCCTCTTGCCTGCACACTCTCTCTCAAATAAAATCTTATTAAACAAAGAAAAAGAAAAGCCATTTTATTCCCAGGTCACCTCATCGACTATAGTTTGGACCCTGGACAAAGCCCAAAACGAGGTATTTCTCGCTGTGAGGGCTCACAGAGGAGGCACCCCCAACAGGGCGAGGAAAAAACTGGAGCCCTGAAATTATGAAGAGGTTCATGCAGACCTCTGGGTGTCGCTGTCTGAAGCTACCCTTTCACGGGGACAGCCCCACCTCTGCCGTCTGGATGCTCTCAGGATCCTCCTGTTCTCCGTCTGTGACTGTTCGCTGGTTTTCTCCCCTCAGTGCCCCGTTTAATGTCTGAGGTCCTGCTTTCTGCTCCTGGTATAACTTCTGATTTTCTCACCTTCGTTCTGGAAAAGCCCACAGCGTTGAGTCGCGTGGCCCCCTTCAAGACACAGGTGCTGGGTCTCGGAGGCCGGGATGGTACCCCAGCTCCGTTAAGACAGCACAGCTGGAAGAGCTGTAGCCCACAACACCGCAGGAGGGCTGCTTAGAAGCTGCAGGAGCCACGCCTTTGACGTTGCTGTTCACCTTGATGTTCCTTTCCATCCTGCTGCATCTGGGATCCAGGAGAGTTCGGTTCAGTCCCAGCTCTCCCAGGATCGAGCTCCGTGACCTTGGACTAACCTTGGACTACTCGATTAAGCTCCCTGGGCTTCATTTTCCTCACCTGTAAAATGATTGCTGAGATCCTCCGCTGTTTAAAACTGTTAATTATGACACTTCACAATTTCCAATTCTGATTCCTCCTCTTGATGTCATAGGAGAGCTTGACGTCACGAAACAGGAGGACTGCTCCTGAGATGTGAAATCAGCCATTAATCATTGCAACCTATGTTGAGCGGGTTCTTTGTGCCCAGACCCGTTCACAGTGGTTAAAATTCAGAATCCCGAATCAAGCAGACCTACTTTCAAATATTGTTTTTTTTTTTTTTCTATTCTTATTTGCGCTGGGAATTTGGACAAGTTATTTAATTTTCAAAAAAAACCCTCAACTGCCACATCTGTAAAATGGGATCTGTACTGGTACTGATTCTAAAGGGCCATTGAGAAGATTAAATGAGATAACACAACGTGCCACATTATAATCCCTCATTACAAAACAATTTTTTAAAGATTTAATTTATTTATTTGAGAAAAAGTGTGTGTGACCCCTGAGAGGGATAGAGGGAGTAGCAGGGTTCCCACTGAGCGGGGAGCCAGATGGGGGTCTGGATCCCAGGACCCTGGGATCATGAGCAGAGCTGAAGGCAGATGCTCAACTGACTGAGTCACCCAGGCACCCCTATTATTTAGAATATAAGAAAAATCTCTTTTATCCAAGATAACTCCAACTGAAATTACATGATTGACTTTCACTGAACAATAACCAGACAATAGTGCAGAAATTTCCTTCATAAAACAGGCAAGAAATTTAGTGATGAAAGCTGTATAGCAGAGATAAACCAGATTTTAGTAGATGAGGGAGGAAGGTCAGTTTGGGCTGGGATTGGAATTATTCCTTACTTAAATAAGCAAAGTATTATTAAGTATGGTACAATATTTTATATATATATATCTCCGATTTTAAAAATTTATTAAATATAAAATTAATATATGGATACATCTAACTTGCAAACATAATTTCACATAATACAGACTTAGAAGTCTTCTTTATTGTCTAACCAATCTCACCCTCCTCCCAGATGTAATCACCAGTATCAGTTGGGATGAATTTGTTAGTTTTTCTTCTTCAATTCATTTTTTGTTTAAATATTCTGAAGCAGGGATATAAGGGACCTAGAGTTTATGGCTGTTGCAGTGTTTACAACTGTTCCTTTTAACAATATGAAATACCTCTTGTCCCTGTAATGCTTTTGGATTCTAATTTGCCTAGAAATACCATTCTTCAGCCCTCTTTTGGTAGGTTTTACCTAGTAGAGCTTTTACATGTATTTATTTTCAACCTTCAACAATGGTTATAGTATAGATATATCTCTTGTCAATAGCGTAGAGCAAGGCCAAGTGTTGTTTTTCTTTTGTTCTGGGACTCCCTTTTCTATTATGACTTTGAGTGTTCTCATGCTCACCATTCACTCTAGTCTCTCCCAGAATTTTTTTTTTTTTTTTTTTTTTTTTTAAGAAAGGCAGACTGACATGCAGCACCTCACTTGGATGTGTCTGGAGCCTTGGAAGCTTGAATACCTTACATTCTCCTACAAAGGGACCTTGAGAGCTTGTTTGGAGGTTCTAGCAGGGGAGCACAACTACTCGTATGCCTTTGGCCGAAGAACGGTCCTCTCCTCTATCGGGGAAGGTCGTCTTCTTCGACTGGGAGGGACGCACATGGAGTGGTGAGGGAGGAAGGGGACACCTGCCTAGTCAGCCAGATCAGCCGAATCAACCCTGGTGATCAATGGGGTGACAGATGTCACAGCCAGATCACCCTCACATCCTCTCCCAGAATGCTTACTAGATAATGTTGGTGCTTCTGACTTGTTCCTCCAAATCCCTTAATGTTTCTTCTATGTCTTATAATTTCTTGTCCTCTTGTCCTGCATTCTGGCAGAATTCCTCTCCCAGGCCAGCCATCGATGTTACATCAATGTCTATTTTGCTGTTCCCCCCATTACTCAGTTTTTAATTTTAAGAATATATTTTTAAAAATTTCCTAGATCTCTAATTGATTTTTTTATGACTACAGTATCCTCTAAGATTTGCCAAAGAGTAGGGATTAGCTTCTTCTGTTTGCTGTATTAACTGTGTTTCTCCATTGGTTGAATTTGGTGAGACTTTTCCATATTGTGGATTCACACAAATGTTTATAGATTCTTGCCCTCATTTCCTGCTGACCTGATTCAGGGACTATTCTGTTTGTCATGGCCCCCCATGACTGATTTTGCTGGAGAAGAAGGCTCTGCTTCAAGGTGGGGTACGCTGCCATCACTGTCTAGGTCTGGGCATAGACCTAGACACAGTGTGTGCTGGTGGGCAAGGCATGACATCTTCTGGGCATGAGTAATTTCCAATACTCCATTTGGTCACCATCTTCCTGAGGACTGTGTTCTGCCTCTCCCATCTAGCTGCCAGATTGACTTTACTTAGATGAAGACAGTCCAACGAACACCATCTAGCCGGTGGGGAGGTCGGCAGGGAAGAAGGGTCAACCATCTGGCTTGTTAGTTGGCATTATCCCAACCAGTGATCCAGAAGCCACCCCACCCAGGTCCTGTCCACCCCCATTTTTTCTACCTTTAGGCTGGAAGCACCCCACATTTTAAAGCAGTCCTTTCCTACGTGGGTCTTTACTCTTTATAGTACAATTTTATTTTCCTCCTAATCTACTGAAAACACGTCTTCTTATTTTCCAAACTGATTATGTATTTGTTCCTATTTTTTTATTTATTTTTTACCAAAGTTATCTTTTTATTGTGTTATGTTAGTCACCATACAATACATCATTAGTTTTTGATGCAGTGTTCCAAGATTCATTGTTTACGTATAATGCCCAGTGCCCCCATGCAATCCGTGCCCTCCTTAACAGCCACCACCTGGCTCACCCATCCCACCATCACCCTCTCCTCTAAAACCCTCAGTTTGTTTCTCAGAGTCCCACAGTCTCTCACGGTTGTCTCCCCCTCCAATTTCCCCCCTTCACTTTTCTTTTCCTTCTCCATGTTATTCCTTATGTTCCACAAGTAAGTGAAACCATTTGATAATTGACTTTCTTTGCTTGACTTATTTCAGTCAGCATAATCTCCTCCAGTCATGTTGATGCAAAAGTTAGGTATTCATCCTTTCTCAGGGCTGAGTGATATTCCATTGTATATACAGACCACATCTTATCCACTTGTCTGTTGAAAGTGAGCCTGGTGGTGGGTATTATGGAAGGTACATATTACATGGAGCACTGGGTGAGGTGCATAAACAATGAATTCTGGAACACTTAAAAGAAATTTTAAACATTTTTAAAAAATTCTATGTATTATGTTGGTAATTGATGATTTGTTGATAATGATGAGGTTGATGGGGTGCTATGCATTTCACTTAATGAATAGCTTTGGTAGGAAGACCTCAATGTGAGACAGTAATCCATCAAAATCTAGAGGAGGACATAGGTAGTAACCTCTTCAACATCAGCCACAGCAACTTCTTTCAAGACACATCCCCAAAAGCAAGGAAAACAAAAGCGAAAATGAACTTTTGGGACTTCATCAAGATAAAAAGCTTCTTCACAGCAAAAGAACAAGTCAACAAAACTAAGAGGCAACCCATGTAATGGGAGGAGATATTCACAAATGACACTACAGACAAAGGGCTGACATCCAGCATCTATAAAGAACTTCTCAAAATCAACACCCAAAAAACAAATAACCAAGTCAAAAAATGGGCAGAAGACATGAACAGACACTAGTCCAATGAAGACATACAAATGGCTAACCGACATATGAAAAAATGTTCATCATCATTAGCCATCAGAGCCACATTGAGATACCTCCTTACACCAGTTAGAATGGCAAAAATTAACAAGGCAAGAAACAACAAATATTGGAGAGGATGTGGATAAAGGGGAACCCTTTTACACCGTTGGTGGGAATGCAAGTTGGTGTCGCCACTTTGGAAAACAGTGTGGAGATTCCTCAAAAAATTAAAAATAGAGCTACCCTATAACCCTGTAGTAAATACCCACTACTGGGTATTTACCCCAAAGATACAGATGTAGTGAAAAGAAGGGCCATCTGTACCCTAATGTTCATAGCAGCAATGGCTGCAATTGCTAAACTGTACTTGTTTTTAGATAGACATTTCTCCCGTAACTTCTAAGATGGTGCAGTGGAAAGGAGAAGTTACCAAATATTGTCAGGACCCTATCTCTTTTTGAATAGACTTTAAAAACTGTTTTTCTTTTACGTTTCGTCCTCAAAGAACACAGGAAATAGTGCTGCATTTATTTATTACAAGGAGTTATCTTTATATTCTATCAGGGTTATATTTCAACCCCTGGAAAGCATATTGCATTATAGAGATGTTCTTGTTAAAAGAGAAATCTTTGAAGAATGCCAAGGGTTATCTTGGCAGAAATCCACAGTAAACAGAGCTCTGGCTGGAAGAGATCACAATATGCAGTCTCCTGGATAAATGATCTTGTAAGAGGAGGCACAATTCTGCCTCTGCCAGCATCGTGTGTGTGTGTGTGTGTGTGTGTGTGTCTGTGGGCATGTGTGTGCATGCATGTGTACGTGCCTGTGTGTGCTCTTAATAGGAAATTTTCTTTGTGATTTCGTGTTAGTTAGCGGCCAGTTATTGGCCAAGGCTTGAGATTAAATTAGGAAACAAGGTAATGAGAACTTGTATCCATCCCATGAGGAAGTTTCTCCTAGGAAGAAAGGAGAGCATAAAACTTCTGCCGTTTCCTTCATAAAACAGCAAATTTGGCATTAAGATTCTATTCTCTTGAATATAAAGTGTAGGTTTCAACAGGAACATCTCATACTCAGATACTCGGATTAGCAACAGTGCACTCTCCCCTCTTGAACTCACTTCTGCAATGTTTATTATTCATCTTAAATCCATTGTATGAGCTATTTTTGCTTTGCAATGAACCACCCCATTGTTTACGGGACTTAGAGGCTTTTTTTTTTTTTTTTTTTTTTTTTTTAGCTCAGGAGTTGACTGGGTGTTTTTCTGTACTAGGTTTGGCTGAGCTCAACTGGGTTCACACATGTGTCTTTAGCCAGTTGGTGCTTCGGCCCAGGGCTTCCTGGGCTGTTGGCTGATGAGGCAACTGGTCTGACTGGTCCATATGTCTCTCATCAGCAGCATACTGTGTTCACTCCGTCACATGAAGGCTGAGTTCCAACAGAAGCCAGAGGGCAAGCCCCAAGCGTGAGCTCCCTTGGGGCATCAGCTACCCTCACTCTTGTTCATGCCCCAGTTACCAAGACCATTTTCCACACTAATAAATGTTCAGGCTACCTGAAAAGCAAGTGAGTCTAGAGCTGCTCTGTCCCACCTCTTTTGCTGCCGATGACCCACTAACAAAGACCATTTTCCAATCTACCAAGTTACATTTTAATTAAGTCAATTAATGTAGCTTAAAGAGTACCCCACAAACTTGAAGGTATTAAGAAAGAATATGGTGGGAAATTACAGCCAAATATAGAGTAATTTTTTTTATCCTGAAGTAACATGAGTTTGGACAGGAAAATTGAGCTCTAGACCCAGTCCACCATTTTTTTTTTTTTTTTTTACTAACATGAGTTTAGGCAAATCATTAACTTGGGAGCTCAGATCCTCTAATATTTAAAATGAGGGGGTTGGATTATCTCTGAGGCCCCTCTGCTCCATTATTAGTAAAAATAAATTCAACATTTATCTATAAGAGTTTACTTAAAAAAATTCTTCTGAACCTGATGAAAGTACAGGAATTTCTATTCCAAGAATATGAGTTCTGAATATTTCCAGATTCAGACTTTGAATACTTTATCCCCAAAGAAAAATGTTCATCCTCTCTTGGACTTTTTTCTATCTCTTAACTCAGTCTTTGACCATATTTCCTATGGAGAGATCAAACTAATGAATTTGGACTTAACTTTCCTGCCTTGCTATGCAGCTCTCCTCCCCTAGATTAACATTGACCTCATTGGGACAGACTGTGTCTGATATCTTCTTTGGGTTCCTAGTAGTTTACTCCTAGCTCTGTCACATGTTGATCATCAATAAACATTGGTTGAATGAACTAAAATAAAAAGTTGCTGATTGGCATTGAGTGGAAGAAGAATATGTTTCTTCCAGGACTGTAACACCATCTTTCTTTGGGAAACTGGAACAGGGCAGGCTGTACCTTTATCCCACGTTAGAGGTTTTCTACATTCAGGAAGAAAGTGATATGATGTGCTGTGGCCATGAGGGAGGGAAAGCATGTTGTTCGGTAAAGGGGAGGAACTCCATCTTGCATTCTCCAGGACAAGAATGAGAGATCCCATTCTGTTTAGAATACAATAGGGTGGGGCGTCTGGGTGGCTCAGTGGGTTAAGCCTCTGCCTTCGGCTCAGGTCGTGATCTCAAGGTCCTGGGATGGAGCCCCGCATCATGCTCTCTGCTCTGCAGGGAGCCTGCTTCCTCCTCTATCTCTCTGCTGGCCTCTCTGCCTACTTGTGATCTGTGCCCATCAAATGAATAAATAAAAAAATAAAATTAAAATTAAAAAAAAGAGAATAGAATAGGGTGATAAGGAAATGAAAGTTCAGCCACCTGAACCTGGGCATCACTGATCTGGAACATTAAAGACACTTGAACTACAGCTGAGCTTAGAACTAGCACCAGCTCTCCTAGCAGCAGGGAGCAAATCCATCCATGCATCCTTCTTGGTCTACATATGTGAGCTCCAGCCAATCTTCCATCAACAGAGTGAGCACCAGGAGGTAGATGAGGGAGGAAAACAGGTCATGTTCTCCCTAGAAAACTAGCATTTGGATAATCAGCAGGTGATCTTTTTTTTTCTTTTTTTTAAGTCATTGACTTTGTATCCAAGGTCTGTCATTATTCTGTCCTGGGTTCTGGCCAGGACTATCTCTGAAGATAAAAGATGCAAATAAGCAAACTCATATTGGACTATGGAATTTCTCCCATTTAACTTAAATATGCAATAACAGTAACAACAACAAAAACCCTCCACATTAAATAGCAAAGAAAAAAACCTTTGTCATTTTCATTGACTCACAACAGAACTACAAAATTTAATGCAAGATAACTTATTGATTAACCCAGTGAGGTAGTTAGTAGAGATCTTTCTTACAGGGGGAAAATATCTGATATGGGAAAAATTATATTCACGGGATTCATGTTCATTTTAAGCCTTGAAGTGTGACTACTAATGATAAATTGAGGCCAAAGCTTCTGATTAAAATTGATTTAGGAGTGGCCTTACCCAAAGCTAAGGAAATGCAGCAGAAATCCTCATTATCTCTCTTGCTTGGTTGTTCTCCAATTAATTAATTAACCCTTAATTGTTCTGCATAAGACTCCTATCAGCGAGGAACCTGGTGAAGCATTACCACCTTAATGGGAAGGAACATGAGGCAATGGGATGTAAAATGATCTCTTAAGTGATAGAAGGAATCTCTATTAGAACTCAACACAGAATGCATGTCCTCCCAGCGTCTTCTCCTGCACAAAAGGGAGTTTCTCCTGAGTAAGCAGATGGTTGCTCTCTGTTGTCCACCAAAGGCAGCCTTTTTAACTTAAATCAGGCGGGAGCTAGATGCTGCACCAAATTATCTGAAGCCTTTCTAGACAAGCAATTATGGTGCCATGTAGCACCTGGGTTTCCAAGCTTGGATATTTACACAGTGTTTGAAAAGGAACATTGTATAGAAACATACAATGTTCTTTATCTTCTTAAGACTGGCTGCATCTGAACTGTTTATTTCCCTGCCTTCTAAAGGGATAGAGAAAATTCAAGTGGGGAATGCAAATTCAAAGCCTTGTGTAGGCAATGCCATGTGATTGTTCAGCCACATTCACTCTCTTTCTCCACATTTTCAAATGTTCTTCCAAATCACCTTGAGGGATGGAAGTAAATGAATATTGTGGTAGACAAAATACACTGCTGGGTCCAAACGGTCTTTATCTCAAGATTAAGAAGACTAAGAGAAATTACAATCAGAATAAATCCGGAAAACTGGAAGGGGTGGGTGCTCTTTAATGAGTTGGCAGATAGACCGTGAAATCCCACCCGGAAGAGCAGGAACAAGTTGGCTCCACCTTATTTACTTCATTCAGATTCATGGAAAAATGAATCAACAGCATTGGAAGTGCTCAGAGCAGGAATGAATGTGACAAGCACAGAAGGGATTACTGAAAGCATGAATCCAGCTTTGTGTGGCATGGTTACTGAAACCCACTTCATTCACTTTCAAAGCATTCAGAGGGGGAGGGGAAAAAAGAGGAAAAAATATAGTATAGGCAGATGTTTCCTTTTCAGTGTTTTTAGCAAACAGTCTGGGCAGTTGGACACAGTTGCCTCCCTTGGTCCGCACAAGCCATCATTGTGCTGTGGTTGGTGGACCATTGGATCACAAATGTGGAAACTTGCCTCAATGTATTTTTTCTACTGCATTCCATGCATTCAGGATTTAGACTTTTTGTGACTCCTGACGTTGCTAGGGAGAAGAAACCTTCAGGCCTCAGTTTAGACAGATGAAGTCAGGGTCCCATGATCTTGGTCAAGGGATCAAATGGTCTTTCCAGCTGTAATGGGCTGAGTGGTGTCCATGCCCACCTACCTCCATCCTCTGTTAAAGTCCTAACCCCCAGCACATCCGGATGTGACTCTATTTGGAAATAGCACTTTGAAAGAGGTGACTAAGTTGAAAAGGAGACCCACCTAGATGTTCAGCACTAACCTGCAATTAAGCCCACTTCCTGTGTCTACTCAGGCAATAGGACCTCAAAATTCATTCTAAATGAATGAATGAATGAATGAAGTAACAGACACCCCTCTTCTTGAGTTTCTTTATTTCTCTAAACGTAGACTGTTAGAGTGACTCTATCACAGATTTGTGGTTGGAAGTACCAACTCGCTCCCCGTAAGCCCCATAAAAACATTGACTCTTATGACATTTACTATTCAGTGTTGTATCAGTTTTCATCTTTTGATGGCTTTCTAGACGATGATCCTTAAAGTTTGCAGTGAGAGCCAGCCTTGAGCATCGTGAGTCTACTGCATGAAGATCCCATAGAACTTGGGCTGTTTCTCTCTATTATATATCCAATTGGTTTTTAGTCCAGAAAATCACACAAATTAAAAATTGATGAGACGGGTCCCGTCACATCTGGCTCATCCTTTAACAGTCGGATTAGGTTGTTTTATATTAGGTATTAGGTATATTAGGTATATTAGGTATTTTATATTGGGGTGGGAAGGGAGGGTGGCAGGAATAAACCAATATTCTTTACTTCCCCCACTGTCCACCCCTGGAGTCCCAGTGAATGCGTCAGACCCAGAGATGTAGGACTCAGCCCGGACCATGCACTGGCGGTGGGAGGGGGAAAGGCCAGGTCCTTGAATGCTTCAAGTACAACGACTAGTAGAACTTCCATGATTTTGATCCTGACAACTCTTTCCACCACGGACGAGATCAGACTTCTCCTTGTTTGAAAATTTCCTCAGCTTCACGCAGTCACCCTTGTTTATTCCCCCTGCCTAGGAAATCATCTTCCACAGGAAAAGAGAAACTCACAGAGTAAAACTTTATGCTGTCTCAATTTCATGATTATACAGCCAGCCTGCCACATGCTCCATCAATCTCCCCAACCAGCCTCCGACTTGGGCTGCACTGGAAGTGTTTCCAATTTTAACCTGCCTGCCCTCCACTGCCTGCCAGTTGTTTATGCAGCTGGCACTGTCTTGGGGACCCCCATGCCCCTTGGTATCCCCCTGTCATTTCCGGTTCATCACTACATTATTTTTCATTTGCGACTTCTTGTTGTTGATTACCTCTACATTTACCCACATCCCGCACCCCCTTTAGGTCAGGAGCTTGTGGGGGGCACCCCTGGCATTGTTTGCATAGTCTGTAACCTGGCCCCAGGTGTGAGCAGAGAGTGCTTAATAGCTAAGTGATGAGGTGGGAGGGGTTACTCAATGTCCTTCTTCTCCTTTGGTCCTTCTGACCATCTGTAGCACCTCTATTCTTGATTTTTTTCCCCAACCCTCAATGATTTTTTTCTGAGTTGTCAGTGTAGTGAAGCACGTTGAAATGGACAAGTGTTCCATTGAGACATAAGGCAGACAGGGAGTTTTTAATGTTTTTAAATTTGAAATGTTATGTGTCATTAAGAAAAAGCAAACAGGGTGACTTTAGCTTATTAGGTGGGTGGGGAACCCACCACACACAGGACATGTGGCCTCCCAGCAGCAGCCCTAGAAGAAGAACTGAGACAGATGCCAATGAGGGTAAAGGAAAAGGGGCACTTCTCCCAGCCAACTGTCAGCCCTGAAAACGGAGGGTGCCAGGAGGGTAAGCTGCTGACAAAGTAAGGGAGACAGAGGCTGATGGAAGAGAGGAGGAGGAGGAGGGCATCTTGAAAGTGCCACTGGAGCCGGCCTCCCAGCCTCTCGCCTCTTCTGTTGAGGATGCTCTGCACGGTTGTGCATGGATGGCTCCCAGGAATTGGGACACTCACCAGTGGGCTTAGGCACAGAGGATGGCTGGCCCCAGGGCTCCTCCCTGCCAATTGGAATTTCCTTCTGGGACCTAAAGTCAAAGGACATTTCTTCTAGTATTTTTCCAATGGGCACCCAACAGAATCATAGAAGCATAGGATGCTAGAGCTACAGGGAAGTTAGGAGGTCTTCTGGTAAGCCCCTCCATCTATGGTACCCCATAGAGCACATGGGCAGGTTGGGACGGGTGACTACCTATTGTATCCCACAGCCCGTCATTTCTGGGTTTATTTTCTAGTATGCTTTTATTGAGATGCAACACAGATAAAAAAGCACAAACCATGGGCGTACAGCCCATGTGTTTCAATGTACCTACGTCACCCGTACTCAGGAAATACAACATTCCCAGCACCCTCAAAACCCTCCCTGAGCCCCTTCCCATGGGCAACTCCTTTCCACTGCAGACAACCTCTATCCTGATTTCTAATAGGCTAGATTCGTTTGCCTGTTTCTGAAATGTACACAAATGAAATCAAACAGTGAGGCCTGTTTTATGCTTGGCTTCTCTCACTCAACGTCATGTTTGTAAGATTTATCCATGCTGTTGCATGTCGTGATAGTTTGTCCATTTTTGTCATCACATAATGTTCCATTGTGTGAATTTACATTTTATTCAATGTCTTTACCATTATACTGTCGAAAGCCATAGGGGCAGTTTCTAGTTTAAGGGTATTACAAACAATGCTCTGAACATTCTAGTGTGCATGGTTGTTGTGTTGCTGTTGTTGCTGATTTTGCATGGAGACAGGTGGAGTTGCTCAGTCACAAAACATGCCTACATCCAACTTTAGTTGGTCTAGTCAAACAATTTTCCGAAGTGGCTGTAACTTGCACACCCACTAACAACATTTGAGCATTCCAGTGATTCCACCCCATGGCGTTGTCTGTCTTTTCCATTCTAGCTCTTCTGGAACATGTGCTACAGTTTGCTTTTGAGACTCAAAGATTTGTTGGAGTAAGGAGGTGCCTGGCTGGCTCAGTTGGTAGAACATGGTGCCTGTTGATCCCAGGGTCAAGAGATTGAACCTCACACTGGGCATAGAGTTTAATTAAAAAAATTTTTTAGAGTAAGTTCTTTTTTATCCTTTAGTGGAAACATTCCATGACCTGGTTAGTATACATTCCTTTGGTTTCTAGATGCCTGGCGCCAGAGCTATCTACAGGACTCTATCAATTGGGAAGTATTTAATGGAATGATACAAAACAAGTATGAGGCCTTCAAAGAGCTCACACTCAACCTGGGGAGATAAGAATCCTACATATGACACTAACACGTCACATCGAAGTCCCAAAGTGTTTGGGACTCATGTTAGACCTTCTCTTAATATTAAATGTTGGGTACTAACAGTTCAATGCAAACAGTAGAACCAGTCCCTGAGTACAGAGAGGGGAGACATAGGAGAGTACATGTGCTGGGAGAAGCTTCAGGAATGAAACGGGACTTCAGGTGGGCCTTTAAGTGTAAGATGTTAGCGGGTGGAGAAGCTAGGAAAATACTTCCTGACATTATCTGGGTGGATGGGCCTGCACATTTGTGTGTATGTAACACTGAGCAAATGTCTTAATAGCAACAATTACCTAAATTGCCAACACCTCAAGGAGAGTCTCAGGGATCAGCTCACTGAATGCTTCAGAGAGTCAGTGCCATCCTTTAAGGTTCAAATTGTCCTCTCATCTCTTGCATTAGCTGTGACTTCAGTCATTCAGACCAAAAGGGCAAATTGGGGAAGTGGCAGGGATGTGGGTGGTTTGAAAACATGATTTGTATGCTGTCATCAACTGTTCAGAATGGAAATAGATTCCACAAAATCTATTTCGCATCTCAGATTTCTTGAAACATTGAATTAAATCTCTCCTTTCTTGAAGGCACTCAAAAAGAAGAAATGTTAGCACAATTACATGTCACTAGAAAGGTTTCTATGATTCATTTAACTGGGTGGGTATCTTTTCTTATCTCTTAAGTTAAAATCTGACAGATAAGGCAAATAGTAATTTTCACTTTTTGTCTTTAGAAAGCAAGACCTCAGACATCTCCTGCAGAGAAACTACATTTCCCAGGCTTGCTTGTAGCTAGGTGAACCCATAAAATGAAGTTCTGTTCAAAGTGATACAGATAGAAATATAGTTTGAGACTTCTGAGAAGCCTACTTAAAAGACAGTGAGATATGCTTCCTCTTCCTTCCTTCCTTCCTACTGCCAGGAATGTGGATATAATAGTTGGAACTCCAGCACCCACCGTGAACCATGAGATGATCTTTTGAAAGGAAATGGAAAAACAGCAAGAAAATATAGCAAAACAATAAAAGGAAGATTGCTCCACGAACACTTTGTGGAGCTACCCGAGCCAGCTGATTTTCAGTTGTGTTTTGTATAATAAACCTTTGTAAGTTAAGCTATTGCAAATGAATCTTTGCTCTTAGCATTTGAACCTAGTCCCACTGATGCAGATGAGTAGAAATGTACAATCCATCTTTCTCAGCCTAGAGATGAAGACGAATCCGTGGGTTCTGATGGTGTCTCCCTCTGCAAGAGGGAATCCCAGAGGAGAGGGATATGCACCTAGGCCCGTGTCTGTCTCCTTGCACGGCTCATTTATGTCCCTATCTCATCAGTCCTGTTTCTTCCCCTTCCTTCAGCTCTGGGTTGATCTCAGGAACTGGGGAAAATAAGAAGTATTCTCTCCTCACATAAAAAACTGCAAACTTCTGTGATGACCTTGATATTAGAGACTTCCCTGGCCCAGAAGCTTGAGGCAACTCGAAAGAGTTTCAGTTATGCCACCTTGACATCCCACCGAGAAATGTGGGAAAAGTCTTCCTCTAGAAAGTTCAGGTGGCAGTTCGTATTTTCCAAAGTGAACACAAGAATACCTCTGGTCCTGGGGTACTTGGGTGGCTCTGTCAGTTAAGCATCCATCTCTTGATTTTGGCTCAGGTCATGATCTCAGGGTCATGGGGTTGAGCCCCACACTGGGCTCTGCACTCAGCACAGAGTCGCTTGTCCCTCTCCCTCTGCTCCTTCCCCTGCTCATGTACTCCCTCTCAAATAAATAAATAAAATCTTTTTTTAAAAAAGGAATTTTTCAGGTGCCTCGTTAGCACAGTAGGTAGCGCATCAGTCTCATAAAAAAGGAATTTTCCACTATCTTATCAAGAGTAGAGTCTATGCCCTCTTCCTTTGAAACTGATCAGGTTTCTGGGACTGTCTCAATGAACAGAGAACAGCAGGAGAGATTCTATGTGACTTTGAGGGCTGAATCATGACAGTAACTGCCTGCCACATGTGCACGAGTGTGCACTTTCTCTCAGTCCTTTTCCTGGCACATGCATTTCTAGTTCTGAGCCTCCCTGTAGGAGGTCCACTCCCCTACAGGCACAGCACTGAACAGACACACAGAAGGAGAGAGAGAGTTGCCCAAGAATGCCCAGCACTCTAGTCCTGCAACTGTTTGAGTCTTGTCAACTCAGGTCTCAGACATAGGAGGGAGGAGTGTCTGAGATTATTTCAACTCCAGCCACTGTGTGGCATAGATATCTTGGCAAGAGCTGTCTAGCTGAGCCTGGTCAACCCCCAGAGTTGTGAGAGAGAATAATCAAATGATTATTGCAGTCTCAAGCAACTAATTTGTAAGACGATTTGTTCATGACGATGGAGAACCAGAGCAGCCCAACAAGCTGAATGTCAGGTTCTGAGATGCCATTGACTCCTATCCCACAGGCCAGGCTTAGATACCCCGCAGGAGTATCCCGGGTAGGCGGTCCTTCCCGTTTCACCTGGACTCCTCCATGCACAGGGACTCAGCACCCAGAGATGGCCTGGTTTTCGCTGCGCTCTACAAGGCAAAATATGTTTCCCTGTGACTTCTATCTCTTGGTCTCAGCTGAGAGCTCTGGGACCATTCAGTGCAAGCCAGATTCCTCCTCCACAAGCAAATTTTCCACTATATACAGACCTCTTTCTTTCTTCTTTTTTTTTTTTTTAAGATTTTACTTACTTATTTGACACAGAGAGAGGTCACAAGTAGGCAGAGAGGCAGGCAGAGAGAGCTGGGGAAGCAGGCTCCCTGCTGAGCAGAGAGCCTGATGTGGTCCTCTATCCCAGGACCGAGATCATGACCTGAGTCGAAGGCAGAGGCTTAACCCTTTGAGCCACCCAGGTGCCCAGACCACTTTCTTGATTCTTATGAATTTTTGTTTCTCTAAATACTGTTTCTCCCCCCTTTTTGGTGTGCATTTAACCATTTGCAAACCACCTCCCCCCACCAAGGGACTAGGAGTGAGAAGTGATATGAAGCTATAGAGAACTCTTCAGAGGGCAGTGATGTAATAGATGATAAAAACCAAGATTTTATATGAATATTAGGTATTCACCAGAATTATACTTATGCAAATAAACACATGAAATAGATCATGAAGTAATACCCATCTGACAGAAAAGTTGTACTAAAAGGGTGATTTTCTGCCTGATTTTCAAAGTCTCCTGTATTGTCACTAAATCACCTCCGAAGAGGGACACGGTGTGTTGTGGCCTAAAGAAGGTGGACATGCTAATGAAGGAACAATGCAGATATGTGTGTGTGCCACATTGAAGCTTTCAAGGGCTTTCCCCACATCCACTAAGAAATAAAATGATTGTATTCAATGTACAGTTGGCCTGCTCAAGTTCAGATGGTCCAGCTGACCTCTTTGCCAGCTGCCTGCAAATTGGTTTACCCAAAACAAGTAACCCAAGGGTCATAGTTCCAGACCATCCATAGTTTTTCTCTTTCCTTTCTCCTTTCTTTCATAAATCCTCCTTTTTGCCTTGGCTCATTAACAGCCTTTGGATCATCTCCCTGGCAAAGGGTCAATTTGCATGCAAAAAACCCTAAAAAACCTATGAGTAACTTTTTTGACTTATTTTAGCATCAAAAGAAAGCAAATCCTCAATGGCTCTTCACTTTCTAGCATCAAAGGCAGAAAGAAGCTGGTCAGCACTGTTTATTCCAGTTTATTTAGCACAGCTTTCCAACTCCAACATGCTGCTATAGTCTGCTCATTGTTCCTGAATATGACCTATGAATGCTTTATTTGTCTGTCTATTCCCAGAGCTACTTCTGTGTGGTTTCCTTTGAGCTTCTGAGCTCGAATTCCTACCACTTCTCTGCACTCCACAGAGCCAAGGCATGTCCCATTGTGTACATTTCATAAAGTGTCTTTTGGATCAATTACACTCTTGAAGTGTCTCCTTTCCTCAACAAGTTTGTCCTGCCTATAAGAAGAGATGGTGTATTATGCATGTCTGGTGTCCGCCACAGGATAAAGCATGCCCGTATGTGTGTGTGTGTGTGTGTACACAAGTGTCAAACACATAGTAGGTTATTTCCTATTACTTTTTTTTGTTTTTTTCCCAATTTATTTATTTTCAGAAAAACAGTATTCATTATTTTTTCGCCACACCCAGTGCTCCATGCAAGCCGTGCCCTCTATAATACCCACCACCTAGTACCCCAACCTCCCACCCCCCCGCCACTTCAAACCCCTCAGACTGTTTTTCAGAGTCCATAGTCTCTCATGGTTCACCTCCCCTTCCAATTTACCCAAATTCCCTTCTCCTCTCTAATGCCCCTTGTCCTCCATGCTATTTGTTATGCTCCACAAATAAGTGAAACCATATGATAATTGACTCTCTCTGCTTGACTTATTTCACTCAGCATAATCTCTCCAGTTCTGTCCATGTTGCTACAAAAGTTGGGTATTCATCCTTTCTGATGGAGGCATAATACTCCATAGTGTATATGGACCACATCTTCCTTATCCATTCATCCGTTGAAGGGCATCTTGGTTCTTTCCATAGTTTGGCGCCAAACTATTTCCTATTACTTTAACTCATATACTCCATGTGTTTCAACAGCATCCCCTTAGGAGAGAGGGTCAAGAGGAGCCCCTCCCAATTCATGGGGTCAAGTTGGTTGTAAAAACCAGAACCTATATCCCTTTCCTTACTAAATTATGCTCTCGATCCAGGGTCCTGAGAATCTTCTATCTAAATGGTCTGGGTCCTCTTTTAGGACTCCCATGGACCTTTTCACACCCAAGAGCAGACCTTGTCCAAGGTGATCTTTTGGGGTGAGGGCAGGAGCAAATTAAGGAGAGATGAATAGAGCTTAAACCTGCCAACAGGACTTCAGAGCGTAGTTTCCAGTCTTCCTCCTTTATGTGTGTGTGTATAGATCTGAAAGCCAGGAGTTGACAGGCACAGAATAGGAGTGTCACAACTTTGGCCTTACCCAATCAGCTGTTTTACTGGAAAATACCACATGATCTGCCCATACACCTGGGGCTCAAAGGGCCCATGACCATCAAAACTGAGCTAAGTTTTACTGTTGGGGTTTATGTTATGGGAGAGCAGGAAGGCACCCTGAAGAAACCATTAGGCGCAGCCATTCATTTCATAGATAAAGACACTAAGGCCCAGAAAGGATAAGCTGATTTTTTAGCTTACACAACTAGTAGCATGAACCAGGGCCTTGACCTTAGGGATATGCCAGAGCCAGATCGTTCTAGCTTGTAAGCAACCAGTTTTTAAATTTTCAGGAATTTTTCAATTCTGTGATCATAGTAGGAATATTTATACCATATTTATACCACAGATATTGGCCGATTCTATAAATCAGGGCTTTCCTCTTTTCTCCTCCCCCTGGAGAGCTAGTTGTTAAACATTTACTAGCATAACACTGACCTTGATTTTTCTCAAGGTCTTGAGACACTGAATATCTTGAGACATTGGATGGAGGTCTCCTGGGTTCTAGGCTTTTTTCTCTGTTCTCACCAGCCAGTTCTCCTGCACTCCCTTGCTTGTCCCTCAGCAGGGTATAGTCCCTCTACATAGGGCTTCCTAACCAGATTTCCCCTCAGAAATCTCTAGACTTCTCTATCCAGCTACCTGCTTGAACTCTCCACTTGGGCATCTCATTGTCATGTGAAATTTAACCTATTTAAAATGAACACTGGATTTCCCACTGCTTCCTCCAGTCTGCTTATGCCTCAACACTATTTACTACTATTCCCCTGAGGATGTACATTGGAATCTGAGAGGCATCTCTGGTTATTACTTTCTTCTCTTCATATTGTGGATTCAATTATGCCCCCCAAGAAGGTAAGTTGAATCCCCTCCCCCTGGTATCTGTGAGTGTGACCTTGTTTGGAAATAGGTCCTTTGCAGATGTAGTTAGTTAAGATGGGGTCACACTGGAGCAGAGTGGGCACTTAATCCAATATGACTAGTGTCCTATAAGAAGAAGAGAAGAGACACAGGGACAGACACACAGAAGTCCCCCATATGACAACTGAGGCAAAGTGATGTGTCTTCTACTAGCTAAGGGACACCAAGGATTGTTGGTAACACCAGAAGCCAAGAGAAAGACGTGGAGTAGATTCCTCTCTAGAACATTTGGAGAAAGCATGACCCTCTGACATCTTGATTTCAGATGTCTAGCCTCCAGAACTATGAGAGAATAAGTTTCTGTTGTTTGAAGCCACTTAATTTGTGGTAGTTTGTGTCAACCAAGAAAAGAGGCTGAGCTGAAATAAAACAGAGGCATTAAAAAAAAACAGAGGCATTTATTTGGGGTCTCAGAATTATAATTTGGGGAGAGAGATTCAGGTGGTAACCCACATTGTGTCCCATTAGAGAATAGAAGCCTGGGGTTTTTAAAGACATTATGGAATGCTTGTATACATTCTTTATAAAGATTTTGATTGGTTTTGGTGGCAGAAAACATCTTGGTAGACATAAATGGTTGCTAAGGCTGTCACAAGCAAAAGTCTGTTACTGTAGCAAGTTGTAGAGTCCTAGGAATAGCTGTGATTTGGCCCAGTTCAAAAGTTCATGGTTTTACCCAGTGAGAGTATGCAAAGGGCCCATTTTCTTAATGGCCTCCTGGCTCCATTTTAAGACCCCTTGACATAATTGACTCCATTTTATTTCACTTTTGACATTTGTTACAGCAGCTGTCAGAAACTAATACATCTCACAATCCCTATCCTCTCTACGTTCAATCCACAGAAAGATCTCTTAATTATGTCTCTAAATGAAACTCAAATCTATCTGCCATATTAATTCAGGCCATCATCATCAGCATGGACATTGCAACCATTACCTAACTGGATCAGAACTGACCCCTCCAATTTATTCTGAAAGATCCATGCAAGTCCTCAGATCATGCTACTCTCTGCTGAAACATCTTGTTCCCACTGCTCTTACTAGAGCGTCTGGACATCTTAACATGGCTTGCAAGATACTACCTGATTTTTGAAACTTACCCTCTCCCTCACTCTCCAAACTCCAGCTCCAGTGGTTTTTTGTTTTGTTTTGTTTCTCAAATTTGGCAAATTCCTTTTCACCACAGGGCCTTTGCAAGAAGTATTTACTCTGCCTCTGGAGGTCTCCATTGTCTTCCTCCTATTGTCTTTCTTACCCATCTTTCTTACTTTTAGTTCTATAAAATCTTTCCCGCCAACTCTGTTTTTTCTTTCTTTCTTTTTCTGGAAGGTTGTATTTTTGAAGATAGTCATAAAGAAGATCTTCATATCACCCAACTTTTGATAGCCTAAAACACTATGGCTCTAAAGACAACCCAAATAGCCTTAGAAGAGTACCCCAGGAGAAACAAGTTTGACCCCTATGCCAATATCAAGCCCCCTGACAACTGAGTCGGCCATGAAGGAGACAGAAGACAACAACACACTTCTCTTCCTTGTGGATGTCAAAACCAACAAGTGCCAGATCAAACAGGCTATGAAGAAGCACTATGACACTGATCCTGGATGGGGTCAAGGTCAACACTCTGAACAACCCTGATGAAGAGAATAAAGCATCTATTCAACTAGCTCCTGACTATGGTGCTTTGGATGTTGCCAACAAAAGTGGAATCATCTAAACTTAGTTCAGCTGGCTAATTCTAAGTACAAATTCTTTAACAATTAAAAAAAAAAGAGAGAGATGGCTATAATAGTATCTCCCTTCCCACAAGTTTTCTACAGTGTGAATTTGCTATTCCCTCCCCAAGAAATAGAATCCAATTTCTTTCTCCTTGAATCTAGGCTGACCTTATGACTCCCTTGTTAACCAACAAGAAATTTCTGTGAGTTTTGTTGTGTGACTTTCCAGGCTAGGTCCAAAAATGTCACGAAGTTTCCACCTAATTTTCTTGAGACATGGTCTGGGGGTACTTGGTCCCTATGTAAGAAATTCAGCTACCCAGAGACCACCAGGCTGGAAACACCATGCATGGGTGCCAGTTGTGTGTGCCATGTGAGCTAGTCCTTTAGGCTCTCCCACCACCAAACATGTGAGCAAGGCTGTTTGGATCCTCTAGACCAGTCCATCCACCAGCTGAGTCCCACAGAGTGACTGCAGTCGATCACCCAGTAGAAGAATCACCCAGCCACACTCTGACTGAATTCTTGACCCACAGAGTCCATGAGGCATAGTCTCATGGAGTTTGTTATGCAGCAAGAGTAATGGGAACATCTCCACAGTAGCTGTTCGCAAGCATTTACTTATTGGTCTGACACCTTCAAGAGATGAGAAGCTTCATGAGACCAGCTAGTATGTCTGTGCTGCTTATAATCATGTCTTCGGTAGTTAGCACAGGGTTTATTCAATAAAGATAAGAGTGTCCCAAAGTCTTAGTCCTGTTTTAAGCTATTTAAAGCTTAACATTGCACAAAGGCTTCTGGGATACCCTGGGATGAAGCGAGGGAGAAGCTCTTCTACTCTTGGCCACCTGTAATGGAATCTGACATTTGCAATTTCAGTCACGAGGAAATAGCTTAGAACTAATTTCTTTCAGACTTCTCAACTGACCGGTCTTACTCAGAATCTTCTACTGAAATGACAAAATATATTATGTTATATTAATATCTCTCAGGAACTGAAGTAATTTGGTAACATTAAATGTCAGAAAGTAGCTTCATATTAAAATTGAAAAAATAAAAGACTGATTAAGGAGAGACTATCCCATATCAATAATAGATAAATATTGTTTATTTTTTCAACATCCATTTTAATAAACTCATTAACCTGTATGTGATGATGTTTCTGCCAGTGGATATTAGGGAAATTTACAATAGTTGAACTGATCCCCATTCACCTTAAACAAAATAGAATGGCAAGTACTAGCCTCATTTACATAATTGTTTTGGATTCCTTAGACAGAAATAATTTCCAGGGTTGTATTGTCCAAAAATAATCTGCAATTCAAACTAGAGGCTTCATTTTTTTCTTTCAACTTCTTTGTGATAAGCATCCAAACTGTCTCATGATGTTAAATCTTGCCTGAAATGTTTTATACATATCTTGGTCTCTTGTTGCAAGATGATTCCGACCACTCTAAAATTAGACTGTGAGTGTGACATCTCTTTATTGCTTTAGAACCCTTCTCTGAAGGTATGTGAAAAAGCTACACCACAGATTCTTCTCTCAGCTAGGCTTCAAGATATTTTCTTATATAGTCATCTAAGATATGTGCCCAATAAATCCAAAATTAAATTACTACATAAAGGCCACTGAAAACATGGATCATATACATTTGACCCTAATGTGGGGGTTAGGGGCACTGAACCCCCATGCAGTTGAAAATGTGCATACAACTTTCAATTCCCCCCAAATTTAACTACTACTGTTGATCAGAAGGCTTACTGATAATGTAAGTATTGACTAACACATATTTTGTATATTATATATGAGATATACTATATTCTTAATAAAGTAAGCAGGAGAAAAGAGAATGCTACTAAGAAAATCATAATGAAGGGGCACGTGGGTGGCTCCGTTGGTTGTGTCCAACTCTTGGTTTCAGCTCTGGTCTTGATCTCAGGGTCCTGGGATCAAACTCCACATAGGGCTCTCTGCTCAGTGTGGAGCCTGCTTGAGATTTTCTCTCTCCCTCTGCCTCTTCCTTCCTCTACCTGCCACCTCCACCTGCTCTCTCTCTCTCTAAAATAAGTAAATAAATCTCTAAAAAATTGTAAGGAAGAGAAAAATACATTTATAGTACTATACTGAATTTATTAAAATAATCTGCAAAGAAGTGGACCTATACAGTATAAACTTGCATTGTTCAAGGGCCAATTGCAGTTATAAATTCATTATAAATTCATTTTCTTTCAACAGAAATGAGCCATCTCAGCTACATAACCTCTTATGCACTCAAAAACAGTCCTTAATTGTGAAACTACTTCTGTAAAACTCTTGAACCTTCTTTTATTTCAAAGATTTTACTTAAGTAATCTCTATACCCAACATGGGATTTGAACATGGGGCTGAGATCAAGAGTTGCATATTCTGGAATACCTGGGTGGCTCAGTTGGTTAAGTGGCTGCCTTCGGCCCAGGTCATGATCCCGGCGTCCTGGGATCAAGTCCTGCGTCGGGCTCCTTGCTTGGTGGGGAGCCTGCTTCTCCCTCTGCCTCTGCCTGCCACTCTGTCTGCCTGTGCTTGCTCTCGCTTCTCTCTCTATGACAAATAAATAAATAAAATCTTTAAAAAAAAAAGATTTAAAAAAAATAATAATTAAAAAAAAAAGAGTTGCATATTCTACTGAGCCAGCCAGGATCCCCAAACTCTTGAACTTTCTAAGAATTAATTCTCAGAGATGGCTTCAATTAGTACATAATTCAATTAGTATGTATGTAGTATTAACAAATAGCTCCCCAAAATCAATTATTTCTTGTTTATGTTACATGACCAATTTGAAGCAGCATATGCTGTGTGTGTGTGTGTGCGTGTAGGGGAGGTGCCTAATCATTGAAAAATCATTGAAATCACTCAGGGACCTAAGCTTGGCAGAGGTTCCGTCTTGGGATATGTTTCATTAGCTAAAACAAGTTACGCTACTATGAGATTTTCAAAGGCTGTGGACAAGTTCAAGCCCTCCAAGAGCCTGGAAGGAGGTAAGAACCAGAACGTTTGTGCATAGGTATGATGAGTACCACGAATTAGAAGGTGACCCTGGGCCTAATGAACAATGAAGCAATCTCTTGTCAATAAGGAATATAAGTTCCAGACTTTGTCACTCTCACCTAAAATTTATTTCCTTCCAATTTTAGTATATGTGCTGCTGAAGCAAGCACTTACCTAAAATTTATTTCCAAATGCCCAGTAAAAGGCAGTTAAAATAAAGCTTCAGATAAATAGCAGCTCCTTTGAAAGAAATAGTTGATTTGTGTTTGCTTAGGAAGATAGTATTCTGTATCTGATCGTAGCTCTGTGACTTCAGAGCTAACTATTGTGAGATACTGGATAATCTATGGATTAATTAATTCTCTTAAAGAGGAAATGCTTTGGGTCTTGCTACCTAAAATATCATGGGGGAACTGCAGCATCAGCACCACCTGGAAGCCTGCTATAATTTCAGACTCTTAGGCTGTATCCCAGATCAACTCAATTGAAATTTGATTTTAACAAACTATCTAGGTGACCTGTGTGGTTATGAATGTTTGAGAAGCACTGGATTAGGATATCTGAGGTAAGTCCATAAAATTAATTCTGTATCATATGTGAAATTCCATAACTGAGCTCCAACATTTAAAAAAGAACTTTCTGGGGCACCTGGGTGGCTCAGTTGGTTAAGCCACAGCCTTTGGCTCAGGTCGTGATCCCGGAGTCCTGGGATCAAGTCCTGCAACAGGCTCCCAGCTCTGCGGGGAGTCTGATTCTCCCTCTGACCTTTTCCTATCTCATGCTCTCTCTCTCTCTCTCAAATAAAGAAGATCTTAAAAAAAAAAGACCTTTCCTTTTTCAAATTTGGATTTTCCAATTGTCACAGGGCTCAAGACTAAAAAAAATTATATTTTAAATCATAGAAACAAAACCTGCTCTACTAAAAAATTGTTATCTTCATAATATTTTGCTTGCTAGGTGGGCCTAATGAGACTGGCACCTTATTTTTTCCAGTCTTGAAGAGAATGGCAGCTTTGTGTCATTACTTACAAGGACCTCAAGGGAGGTCAGATGACACCATGCCAAGAACAACTTGCATGTATCATAATATTAAACAATAAGAAGTTCAGGTCCCCCCTCCCAACACACAGATCTCTTTGGATTATTTATCAGGTCTCCAAAGGCAAACTATTGCTTTGAAACTTTAAGGAATGCATATATTATGACAGCCTAGCTCAGAACCCACCCATCTAGATGAGAGGGTATTATTCCTGGGGATGTGAATAGCACTCCGTCATTACCATTAACACAGCAGTACATATCAGAAGTGATAGTCACTTCTGGGACTTTTATTTTTCTTTTCTGAAAACAAGAATATTTCCAAAAAGAATAAAATCGAAGGGCTGAAGTGAAGATTTCCTCCCTAATTTGCAAGGGAAGGGGTGATTTTTAGGAAATTTCAGCAAACATAATCTCAACCAGCTAGGAAAATGTAAACCTAATGTAGTGCTCAACAATAATGCCTGGGTTTGTTTAACGCTTGTTGTGAAAATAATTTCACTCTACATAAATTTCTTAATGTAATTGCCACCTGGGGAGAGAAAGAAGCTACAAACAAATGGTCGTACATTTTGTGGCTCTTAACATAAATAAGCCAAAATTTATCCATCAGTTTTATGACGCATTTTCCTCTAAACATGGCTCCATCTCAGAACTATTCCTGCAAGATACTGAAAACATTTAATGAGAAACATAAACCACGTACAGATAAGGTAAGTAAATACTTGCGTATTCCAAGTCACTAGGAGACACCTCAGTTATCATCCTTGTAATTTAGATGTCTTGACACTGTTTTATTCCCTGTTGTTTGTAGGCATTTTTCTGCTACCCCTAAAATAAACAGGTTTCATCATCAGTAGACACGTAAAGCCTGGACAAGGTGTCATAGTGCTGCCTCTGGGCTTCGTTTGATAAAAAACCTGTTCCACAGGAAAGTAAATCATGTTCCTTAACTGAAATGTGAGAGACTGGACTGAGCTGAACTCCAAGGAAACCCATTTACTCTTCTGTTATTTTTAAAAACACGTAAGTTTTTGACACTGATTCCTGATCTGATCCTCAAGAGGTGAATTTCATTATAAAGGAATGACAGTTCTGTTATAGAACTCAAACTTGTCCATGAGCCCAATGCACAGCCAGCCAATGTCTGAGACACCGACTTTGAAGCAAAGAGAGCTTTGTTATCAGAAGGGCAGCCCAAGGAGAAGGCTGGGGATCATTCACAAAGTGTCAGTTGAGCCTAGGGACAGTTTATATATGTTGGGGGAAGGAGGTGAATACACAGAGGGGGGTGAAAGGTTCCTTGAAACCTTGAGTGGGGAGGGGGTTCTTGACACAACCAGAGGTATGCATTCTTTTTTTTTTTTTTAATATTTATTTGACATAGAGAGAGAGAGATCACAGGTAGGCAGAGAGGCAGGCACAGAGAGAGGGGGAAGCAGGCTCCCGGCTGAGCAGAGAGCCCGACATGGGGCTCGATCCCAGGACCCTGAGATCATGACCCGAGCCGAAGGCAGAGGCTTAACCCACTGAGCCACCCAGGTGCCCCCAGAGGTATGCATTCTTTCAGACAATGAGGCACCCTTTGGGACCTGGTAACCAGGTAAGTAGATAAGTTCAATAAAAATGTTAGCATCATCGGATCCCCATCAGGTTACTACAATCAGTGGGTAAACAGTAGGAGTAGGAGTGGAGTAGGAGTGGGAAAGGCAAAGCTCATGGTTGATAAGCGGTCCATAAAACATAATGAAGTGGGGGGAAAAAACAGAACGTGGAGCTAAGTTAATAACGCAATTAACAGAACTGTAGTTCTGTTAACGCTTTCAAAGTAGGTCCAGGAACTGGGTGTCCAGCCCTAGCTGCTTTATAATACATCTGACCAAGGTTTAGCTATTATAAAACTGTTAATATAGTTCTATAACCAGGCCATGCAAGGCTTCTCACAAGACCAGAAAAGCTCCTCTCTCCTCTTCATTCCTTTCTCATTCCTGCCTTCAATTACCAGTTTCTCAAAATCATTCAGGAAACTATGGAGGACCATTAACAGGCTATTAGAAAGAGCGGAGCAACTGCTCAAGGACAGGCAAATGTACTAGCTCTTTTGAGAAGAACCTGGGAAATAGCATGCAGTTGGCATTAGATGATTTCTTTCTGACAGCGTAATGTATAGTAGCCATTATTTAGTTGTTAATGCAACGCGATGCGTAGTCTGTCTTTGGGTCTCTGTATTTCCTGTGGTATTTTCTTCCCATCTTGGCAAAGTCCGACTTCATTCCCTTTTAATAGTTATGATAAGTTCTTGGCCAGAAGCACTTGCATAATACTGTCAGGTTAGAGCTTATTTTCAGAGAAATAGTTTAGCTATCCTCAGTAGCATCAAACAATTAATGGCACAGATGTCCATATTAATGTGCAGGGTAGCTCAACCTTTGTTACTCAGAAATTATTTTATTTAGTTTATATTCTGTTTTAACGTGTTAAGGATATGCCCTTTATATTCCCTCATAATTCCTTAACTGAGACAGAACTAGTTATAGTTCTTCTATTACATATATATATTTGTGTATATATATATATATATGAAAACAAGGTTTTTCTGTGATTGTTTATGTCCTATACTTAAGTGCATCTTCATAAAATATCACATTTGTTTAATGCTGCTTAGTTTTTCATGAAGTTTCATTCATTCATTCAATATATTTATTGAGTATCAGTTACTTTTCTAGTTACTGAGTGTACTTGAGTGAACAAAGTAGACAACCCCCCCCTTAAGGAGCTTACATTATTTTCAGGTTGTTCCAACTTCAGGTGGTCTTTTAAAAAATAAAAATCCCCATGTTATAAAACCAACCAATCTGGCCTCCTGATATGTACAAATCATAGCCAGCATTTAGAAATAACACTTATAAAACAGTTATTTTGTATCTGACAGTATGCTAACCACTTCACATTTCGCTTACTTAATCCTCAAAATAGCTCCAAAAGGAGGGATTACTATGGTCCTTAGTTTACAGATGAGGAAAGGAGGCTCAGAGAGATAATTAAGGGGAAGTGTGAAAATTAATAAAGGGAAACCTCACTAAAGTGGACTGGGGAGGCTAGAAAGGGGAATACCACTCAATGTCAATTACAAGAAGAACTGTCAATTACAGACTCCAAAATTAGCATCAATCACAGACCAAAGGAAAGAATCCTCAGTGGGAAAGAATCATCAATTACAGGTCCCGAAAGAAAAAAGATGTATAATGCCTCTCCTCTAAGAAATTCATTACTTCTGCAACTCAGCCAATGAGAAACCCTCATTACCCAGATATCTTGCTTTTTAACAATGGACTTTCTTTCAAAACAACCCCTTCCCATTTCCTCCTTCTCCATAAAAATAACATTCCCCTACTGTGTTTGTGGAGTTTGCCAATGGTTTGGCGGCACTTGCTTGTCTTGAATTTTACAATTCCCTGCCATTCCCAAGTAAGCCCACTGCTGGAAAAGTAAGTTTTATTTTTAAGGTTATCGGACGATACAAGATGAGATTTCCCTTGGCTCTTAACAACCGCTTCGTATTTCAGATGATCCTTTACGTACATTCGATGAATAAGAATGACCGTATGTACTTTTTTGGATTCCCATTCAGCTAGACATCAACATCAACAATTTGTATTATCCAAGAACAATCTAGGCATTTTGTGAGAGAAGATGGTTAGAGTGGTAGGGGCTCTCCTCCCCCCCCCCCACCCAGTGAATTTAGGCAGATGATCTTAGGGGTGCTTGCTTGGCAATTATTCCAGGTGGTTGCCTTACCAGGTGAGAGAGGCTTTGAAGCCTCAACCTGAGTTCTAACGGGATTCAAGCTCATCAGCAGAATGGTAAGAAGCGTTCCCTCAAGAGCATCAGGAATCCGAGGACCCTTGGGGGACGTACCCTTAGGGCCCTCAAGGTGATGTTAAACCAGAGGCCTCTAGAGCTCTGAGAAGGGCAAAACCAAGGAACCTTCCCAGTTAGTTGGCATGAGGGGCTGCCTATAAAACTACACTGGATCTGGAAAGATTAAGGCACCGTCGCGTGGGGGTAAAACTACACAATGTCGTGGCTGGGTAAGGAATCACTGACCTTCCCTATCGCCTCGCTGCACGACCCCAGGATTCCAACTTAATCCCTTACATTCCTACAAGCTTCTTGCTCCCCAGCCACCCTTCCCGCCCGCCAGGTAAGCGCATGTGCAGAAAGAGTCCCAGCAGCCGCCGCTGGGGCCGGAAGGCATCGATCGACTCTGAACTCGACTGCAGGACTTGTCGGCGATTGATTGAGGTGCGTGGTAGCGTAACTTCCGGTAGCGGCTCCGTTTCCGGCTTTTGGTTCGTTGGGAACTGGGCTAGGCCTCTGGTGAGTTGGAACGCGTTCTTCTTCGCTGTTTCAGTTCTCCGGGTTGTGGGTCGCCGCTCGGCCGGACGTCGGTTTGTGGGAACAGGGACTGGACGGGGCTCGCTGCTGGGGATGGCGTGTGTTTGCTCCTGAGTTCGCGGAGGTGTTGGCGAGAGGGTGGGGGGGGTTGGAAACTGACGCGCTGGTCCTGCTAGGCCTCCAAATTTAGGAGAATTGCCTCTCGTGGGAAGGGGTGGGGTCGGCGATCGCTGGGTCGCTTCCTGGGGCTTTGGTCGAACGTGCCTGTGGCTGGAGAGGCGGGAGGCTCCCTTTGTACTCCAGGTGCCTTGCTCTGGTCCACACCACCCTCAGACCTCGCGGGAGATCTTGCAAGAGCCTCTCTTTTGAGAGCTCCGCCTTCAGTTTGATCTCTCACTTTCTTATTTTCGCGACCCCAGCCCTTCCAGGTTAGGGGATCGCAAATCTGAGAAGCGTTACCCATCACCTGTTCCGCACTAGTGCAGTCCCTCTGTAGGCTCTTTCCTTTTCAGCTTCCTATACCGTTCACACACAGTGGATTTTAAAATTGGTGAAATGAAGGAATATGAGGGGCACCCACGGAAATAAAAGAGGGTCACAGTTGGCAACTAAAAATGGTGTAAAAAATGAAATAGCGAAGTGAGTGTGAAAGAAAAGTGCAAAAGACGAGGAGAACAAGGGTGGAGCCCCAAGCCTGCTGTTTATTAGCTAACGGTTAGTCTAACGGTAGGCAGGCAGGTACTTTACATGTACTAGCCATTAATAACAGCTGCTCGAAGTGCTCCATGCCCATCGGAGAGCTGTGCCAGAACTTTATCTCATCTAGTCTTCTGAGTTCTGATAGGTAAATGCTGTTATACCAGCCCCGTCTTACAGCCGTGGACCTGAGATTAAGGAACTTGTCTTCAGTCAAGCAGCTAGTAATAAGCATAGATAGGATTTGAATTCAGAGGAGGTTGGTACTAGAATCTGAGCTCTTAACCATCATGCCATACTGCTCTTTCTGAGTTCCAGAATTTCAAGTCCGTTAGAGTTAACCTTCGAGTCAGGACAGCTGGTGATGGTGTATATAAATTAAGTAACTGATAGGAAAGCACTTTTTAAGTGTACTCAAGAAGTATTGCTCAGCAAATTCCATTAATATGTTCTCTTAATGATTTTTACAGGGCACACGTTTGCTAGATTCTTTCTCATTTCCCTTAAAGCCTAAAACATTATTTTAAAAATAATTTCATTAAGTGGGGTCCCTGATGGCACATTCAATTAAGCATCCAACTCTTGAGCTCAGCTCATATCTTGATCTCAGGGTTTTGAGTTCAAGCCCTATATTGGGCTCCATGATGGGTTGGATCCTACATAAATAAATAATATAATTTTATTAAAAAACAAAAGTTAGGGACGCCTGGGTGGCTCAGTTATTAAGGGTCTGCCTTCGGCTCAGGTCATGATCCCAGGGTCCTGGGATTGAACCCCGCATCAAGCTCCCTGCTCAGCGGGAAGCCTCTTCTCCCTCTCCTACTCCCCCTGCTTGTGTTCCCTTTCTCACTGTGTCTGTCTCTGTCCAAAAAAAAAGTTATTTTGTTAGGCAAGTGAAAAAACTATTGTTCGTTGCAAGTGAAAGGTAAGTATAAAAATAAATGTATTGGGTCCTGGGATCGAGTCCCACATCGGGCTCCTTGCTTGGCGGGGAGCCTGCTTCTCCCTCTGCCTCTGCCTGCCACTCCGTCTGCCTGTGCTTGCTCTCGCTTCTCTCTCTATGTCAAATAAATAAATAAAATCTTTTAAAAAAAATAAAAATAAAAAAATAAATGTATTGGGTGAAATGTTATTAAAATCTGCCTAGGTACTGGTGCTCCACCAAGTTTCGAGCTTGAGAACTGTTGTATTTGTTTAAAAAGGAGGGCTAACCCAGGTGCATGGGTGGCTCAATCATTAAGCATCTGCCTTCAGCTGAGGTCATGATCCCAGCATCCTGGGATCTAGTCCCTCATGGGCCCCTTGCTGATGGGGATTCTGCTTCTCCCTCTGCCTCTGCATCTCACCCCTACTTGTGCTCTCTCTCTCTCATATAATTAAATAAAGCACTAAAAAAAGGCGGGGAGGGGGAGAGGCACTAGCAAGTACTGGAGAAGTTTTAAAGACTACTAACAAACTGGTATTTTCTGACATTTGGGATTGAAAGAAAATTGAGTTGTTATTAGTCCCTATGTTATGATACCACACAACAGTGTGAGTTAATGCTCCCTGTTTTGTTTTGTTTGTTTTTACATTTTTTTTTAAAGATTTATTTATTTGACAGAGAGAGAGAGATCACAAGTAGGCAGAGAGGCAGGCAGAGAGAGGAAGGGAAGCAGGCTCCCCGCTGAGCAGAGAGCCCGATGTGGGGCTTGATCCCAGGACCCTGAGACCATGACCCGAGCCGGAGGCAGAGGCCTTAACCCACCGAGCCAGTCAGGCGCCCAAATGCTCCCTGTTTATAACAGAATATTTACTGTCTCCTTAGGCAGTTTGAACAGTTTAACTCCAGCATGGATATCAGACCAAATCATACA
The DNA here is from genome assembly GCF_020171115.1 of Neogale vison. Lineage (NCBI taxonomy): Eukaryota > Metazoa > Chordata > Mammalia > Carnivora > Mustelidae > Neogale > Neogale vison. Next base: position 41,844,515 of record NC_058098.1, read on the forward strand.
ATTTACATCAACAATATGAACGACAAAATTAAAAAAGAAGGTAAGTGCTTTTAAAAAACATTTGTTCACAACCAAAGTGTGTTTAATTACTAGCATCTTAAAAACTGTACTGCTTCAAAGCTTCTCATGTTAATCTTTGTCAGTACCTGAAATAATGGCTTGTTTGTTTTGTGTGAGAATTTTAAGGCTTTTTAAAAACAAATAGGTTAGGACTGAAAATTTGGTGAATGTGTTTTCACTCATAGATAAAAATGGTTTGAAACAACTTTTAAAAACTAGATGGCCAGTAGTATAATGTGATTTTGTTAAAATATGTAACTTTGTGTAAATAAGTAAATGCATGATGGGGGGCACTCAGTGCAGTATCATTTTCTGAAGAGTTTTATCATTGTTTCACAAATAAATTGTTTTCCCCTCTGCTTTTGCTCAGAGTTGAAGAGATCCCTGTATGCCCTGTTTTCTCAGTTTGGCCACGTTGTAGATATTGTAGCTTTAAAGACGATGAAGATGAGGGGGCAAGCCTTTGTTATTTTTAAGGAACTGGGCTCATCCACAAATGCCTTGAGACAGTTACAAGGATTTCCATTTTATGGTAAACCAATGGTAAGGCAGTCTTATTATTTTAATCACTGTTAATGGTATGTTGTGTTTGTAGATACACATTTGAAATTATGGCTGTTCCTTTCTGCTTTTAATTATTTGTTAAAGCAAGTTTGGTTTATTTTATTTACACATTTGTGTTTCTAGAAACACTAGTAGTCGAGTTTATAATTCACTAGTTTATTATAGTTCAGATGGGCAAAACAAAATATATCGAAGTGAACAATGTTTAAAAAATAGTGGCAGTATTGGCAGTATTCTTATCTCAGAAGAACTATAAGTTAACTCAGAAGATTAAAAAACCTTTGTAAACTTGTAAAACAATACAGAACACAAAAATCATGGGTCAAAGAGGAAATCAATATGAAGTTTCAGAAAATAGCATAACAAAATACGTATCAGAAGCCATGCGGTCTCGAAAAAGCAGTGATCTAAGAAAAGTTCAATAGGTTTTAAAGTCCTAGAATGGTGAGCAACAGTGAAATAGTTATGCATAGAAAGTACTAACCTCAGGAATGACGTGAGATTCACATTTAGCGGCTGGGTGAGGACTGGATTGTGAGAGGGCTGAGAGGGACTAGGGAACTCAGTTAGGAGGCCACTGTCTAGAATTTGTTGGCATGGCTTCACTTTGCCAACTAATTATTTTTAATCAATGGAACCGGGTGTAACTACAGAGTACCTTGGGTACGGATTCCTAGTGCTTTTTCCTGAGACGGGAATGGAATGAGAAGAGACTTTGAGGAAAGAGACAGGGTCCAGAGTTTCCAGACCCTGGATCTGATTGTGCCATTGACTGGGTATGTGCCTGTGTTCATTTTCAGTACCTATAAAATGCAAGCAGATTGGCTATCCTTTAGGCTGATTCAGAGGTTATCAAAAACTTTATAAAGGACTGGGTAGTAAATATTTGAGGCTTTATGGACCACAAACAGTTTCTGTCATATATTCCTGTGTCTGTGCGTGTTTTTTAACAACGCTTTAAAACTGTAGGAAAAAACAAAGTCCGTAGCCTATGGGCCATACAAAAACAAGCCTTGGCCTGGATGGATTTGGCCCATGGTCTGTAGTGCAGATTCTGGTCTAATCCCTTTATTTTGGAAATGAAGAATCAGGCACAGAAAGGTTAGTTGCCAGTCTGGGTTATATTAGTACAACTCATGGCAGTACAAGGCCTCGAAACCTAACCTGACAACCAGTATTACAGTTTTTCCCCCCAAAACTAGGAGTTGGCACACTGTCCTAAAGGGCCAAATAGTAAGTATTTTATGCTTTGTGAGCCAGGTGATCTCTCCTGCAGCTGTTTAACTCTGTCTTTATGACAGCCAAACCAGCCATAGATGATGTGGCCGTGTTCCATTAAGACCTGATTTACAAAAATAGGCAATGTTGGCTGTGGTCAGTGGTTCATGCCATGGTCAGTGGCCTTTATGTAACACATTGTTTAATTCAGGAGTGGGCATTTTTTTCTCTGTTACTAGAGCAAGTTTTCTTCTCCTTTTCTATCCAGTTCCCCTTTTCCCATCACTTCCCATCTGATGGGCACCAGCTGTGTGGAAAGGCCCACCTCAGAAAACTGGGATTGTGCCTACATACACTCTTTTTAATAAGTTGGAATTTCCTGAAACAAGTTTGTCTGTCTTAGTAAGTATGAAGAAATAGTACAATGGAAATTGCAGTTGGCAGGAGCATAAAACTGGGTTTTAGTTTAAATCTAAATTTACATTAATAAGAAGGAACAGTTTCTTCCTGTAGAGGATTTTATTTTGTTGAGTTGAGATGACAGGTTTGCATGCGCTGGTTACTCAGATACAGGAAAGCTAGAAATTGCTGGCACTGGCTTCACTTTGCCAACTAATTATTTTAAGTCAATGGAAAAAGTCCAGTGGACTAATAATGCCCTGAAAGTATTTTATGAGTTCCATTCTCTGCCTTCAGGAAGGCCTTCAAGGCAGGAAGACTGCCAAATTTCCAGCATCCTGGAAGAGGAAGAAGAATGTTGTTTGAGCTGTCTTGCTTTGTGTTTATTCAGGTGGTTTTAGTTGCTCTTTTGTTTTAACTCCCAACATACCAGATCAGAAGTAAGCAAAATTTGCTGTAACTGGAACTCATAACAAAATTACCCAGATTCAAGGATATTTGGTTATTTAATGCCAAAAAATACCTCAGTAAAGTAGAACCATCTTCCTAAATGGCTTCTGTTATGAAACCTTTGGCATAAATGTAAACCTTGCTCCTTCTCTAAGCAGTGGGTGTACTTGTTTATCCCTTACGGGTAGTTAGTCTCGACCAGGGTTTTTCCATTGATCCTTTTGACATCTTGACCTGAATAATTCTTGTTGTGGTGGTCTATTGCCTTCATTGCAGAGGGTTTAACAGCATCCCGGTACCACACATGCCAGTAGCATGACAACCCAGGCTCTCCATTCAGAGCACCAGTTGTCCCCTATGGACAAAACCACCTGTAGTTGAGAATCACTAGCGTAGACCAGCCAGCTAAGAATGATGACTGAGATCACAGATTTTCACAGGTGACTATCATAAGGACAGGTCACCCAAGATGTGTTCAGGTCAGGGAGAAGGTTGAAGACACAGGGGAGATGGCAGGGAATCCTTGGGACTAAGTCAGTTAGTCTAAGCCTATTCCTTCTGGTTAGATGATGACATGCAAAACCAGCAGTTGCTTACAGGGATAAGTCCACTTAGAAACCCTATGGTACAGCAGCCCAGCAAGCCAGAGAAAGCCTTGGGTGCTGAGGTGAGGCTAGGATGCTCCTCTCTTGTTTCCCCAGCACACACATCTCTAGGGGAGAAAAAAAGAGACTTTGGTTTAAACAAAATTTCTGCTTTCAGACCCATGCTACTTCAGAAGGTCACTCATTCCTTTCAGACTGAGATGCAACTCTTACTCTATAAGGCAATTTTAGATAGTCATTTGTAGGACTCTTTTGTTTTGGTATGGGCAGAGAGTTGGTTTCAGCTCATTCAGCTCCAGAGAAGAAATGTTTCCTGGAAATAGAAATTGCAGTTTGCAGATAGATATGCCCTAGAAAATAGTTTAACTCCTAGCAAAAATTTGGATGATTGGTGTTGAATCTAGCTGTGTGATAATGCTTTAGGTCAGGGCCCTGCTACTCGAAGTGTGGGCCCCATCATCCACTTTGTGCCTATTAGAAGTGCGAATCTTGGGCCTCACTCAGACCTACTGCATCAGCATCTGCAGCCTTCCATGTAGTTAGAATGCGTGATAAAACTCACGAAATGCTCTCCTAGACCAGGGTTTTTAAACACAAACCTCTTGTCTCGCTGGCATACTATTCTTGCTGGCCTGGCTGCACTAGCTGAGATATGCCATTCTTTGTTTCTCTTCAAAGCATTTTAAAGTTTAAGTTGTTGCCACTATTAGTCATTTTATTTAAAAATTGTAGATTGGATTCAAAGGGAAATCATTCTCCCATCTTTAGTACTTTACCTGTGGAAACAACAAATTCCATATGATACATTCCACAGCTAATCGACACATCTTGGCTCCTTAATTGAGAGTCCTTACCAAGGAGTAGACAACTTTCCAATGCGTTTTTCTCTGTTTCATAAAATTGAGAGAACATGTGGTGCAGATGTTTCAAAGTTCTGTGCTTTTTCCATGAAAATCTTTGGGTCTGCTTCTAATAAGCGTAGTTGTCTAACTTTGTCTAAGTTGTGAATCAGAGATCACAATTTATTTTCATTTGGTGCTCAGTGTATTTAACAGATTTCCTTAGGGGTGTGTTTAAAACCAGCTTGTAGTGTATTTATGTAATGAAATTTGAAATATTAATGAAGAGTATAAACAGCCTTCAGCATAATGAATAGTAACTGTTTCCAAATAATTAAAACAGCGAATCCAGTATGCCAAAACAGATTCTGATATAATATCTAAAATGCGCGGCACTTTTGCTGACAAAGAAAAGAAGAAGGAAAAGAAAAAAGCAAAAACTGTGGAACAGACTGCAACCACTGCAAACAAAAAGCCTGGTCAGGTGAGATGAACAAAGTTCTAGGTTTGTTGGTGTTAAGAACTTGACAGAGATGGCTGTTTTCCACTTAAGGGATGATTTGTGGGTGGCGGGGGCGGGGGTGGTATCTGTATGTGCCTCTGTGTGTTAAAAGGTGTACTTTGAAGAAGCTGGAATTGGTTGAGTTCTGGAATTCCAATATTTATCTTTAAGCCCCAAATTAAACATAAACCTTTACATATGCAGATTTATATTAAACAGTTTTATTTGAATTTGTGTGACATTTAGTTCCATCATTCTTCAAAATATATTAATAATATCTGCTGGCTTCTCAAGTTCTACTGCCTGCCAATAATGCTGTAGATACTATCTTTAATCTTGAGTGTTCCACAAAGCTGCTTTCTTTGAACAGTTGAGGGATTCAAAAATCTAATTTGAAGTAAAAGTGAGATTATCATCCAAAATGTAGTTACTTTTGGACTGAAAGTGATTAGAAATAGTTTACTTTTACTTTTTTTTTTTTTTTTTGCTTTGCTTTTGTCTGTTGTTTTTTTTTTTAAAAAAGGGAAAGACTGGTTCCTGTTTTTTTTGTATATATTTCTCCATAATTTTAAAGGTTAGAGGTTAAATTTTATGATACAGTCTTTAAAATTTTGGACTAGATCTTTCAAAATTAACTGACAAGTTAAAGTTTGACTCAGTTACAGTGTAAATTCTTAACGTAAAATTAAACAGAATAAGGAATATTTTTAAATTAATGTGTTTTTTTAAAGTTTTAATTCCAGTAGGGTTAGCATAAGTGTTGTTAGTTCCAGGGGTATAGTATAACTTCTGTGCATGACTCCATGCTCATCACGATAAGTGCCCTCCTTAATCCTTGTCCCCTATTTCTCTCATCCCTCTCCACATCTCCTCTTCAGTAACCATCAATTTATTCTCTGTAGAAGAAATTGTTGTGTTTGTTTGTTTGTTGTGTGTGTTTGTTTGTTTGGCCTGTTTGTTGTTGTGTCTATTTCCCTTTTTGTTTTTATTTGTTGGTTTTGTTTCTTAAATTCCACATAGAAGTGAAATGTATGGTATTTTTCTTTCTCTGACTGACTGATTTAGCATTATGCCCTGGTTCATCCATGTTGTTGCAAAAGATAGGATTTCATTCTTTTTTATGGCTGAATAATATTACCTTGTATATATATACCACATCTTCCTCATTCATTCGTCTGTCAATGCACTCTTGGGTGGCTGTTGTAAATAAAGTGCTGTAAACATTGGGATGCGTGTATCCCTTTAAATTAGTGCTTTTGTATTATTTGGGTAAATAACCAATAGTGTGATCACTGGATCGTGGGGTGGTTCTATTTTTAATTTTTTTGAGGAACCTCCATACAGTTTTCCAGAATGGCTGCACCAGTCTGTACTCCCACCAGCAGTGTAACGAGGGTTCCTTTTTCTTCGCATCCTCATCAACATTTGTGGTTTCTTGTATTTATGATTTTAGCCTTTCTGACAAGTGTGGGGTGACATCTCCTTGTAGTTTTCATTTACATTTCCCTGATGATGAGTGATGTTGAGCTTCTTTTCATGTGTCTGTTTGCCATCTGTATGTCTTTGGAGAAATGTCTGTTTATGTCTTCTGCCCATTTTTTAGTTGGATTATTTGTTTTTTGGGTGTTTCATCAGTTGGTAATATACTTTGGATACTTAATCCTTTATTGGATATGTCATTTGCAAATATCTTCTCCCATTTAGTAGGTGGTCTTTTAAAAATTAATGTTATTTTTATGCAGTAATTAAAATTATAATCACCTGTTGCTTTTTTAGAGCAATCAGCAATTTAACTATTTTCTATTTCTTTTGTTTAGGGAGCACCAAATGCAGCAAATACCCAAGGAAATTCAACACCAAATCCTCAGGTAATCTTTGTTTCCATGTGGTGCTTCCTTTTTAAAGTAAAATTATAAACCAGAATATACAACAACTTGCCTGTCTCCAAAAACTGAAAAAAATTCCTTGTATAAGACATTAAATTATATAACACTTCATATAGAAACTCATGTCTCAAAACATTTTGATTTTTTAAAAAAAATGACATCTGACTTTATTCCTTTCTTTCCATAATGTTTCAGTGATGGAATAGAAATGACAGATTTTAAACTCTGCAAAGGCTGGGAGCGAACATTTTTATTTTCCCTACAGTATATACAAAGCCCAGGGCTTTACAGACACAGAGGTTGGGGAAACTGGCCAGATGAATAGGCTCTCTTTCCATATTAGTTGCTCAAAGCACTGAACTGTCTTTTTTAATAGAGCAAGGTGATTTTATAGTTACCCTTGCTCTGGCATCTGAGAACAAGTATATGTCTCTTTATATATAGGTTTTAGAAACCTCTTAGCAAATCTCCCCTGCTGGAAGCCTCAAAGAGAAAGCCTTAATTAGATACTCATGGTTTCCCCTTGGTTCCTTGGATGCTTAGAATCTGACAAGATCCTTAAGTCCAGAGAATTCCTTACACCTCAGAGCTTTTCTTCTCTGATTTGAAGTTTTGTGCATTTTCCTTTATTATCCACCTCCCTCTTTTGGAGTCTTTCCGCAGTTGTAGTTCAGTTTACGAATGCCAGCACTTAATTCTCTAAGCCTTAAACGTTGTCTTTTCTCTTCATGAAAGTAGCCTGAATACAGAGAGGCTCTTAGGTACAGGATGACCCTGTCCCTAGAATTCTCTATAACCACAGCTTAGGGTATCAGATAACTAGTTTAACATCTAATAATACTTGTTCCATTTGGTTGTAACTAGATGCTCTGTATTTCCCATTTACTTGTAGACAGTATTAAAAGTCGCCAAGTAGTAGTGACTTTTACTCAAAGTGGTTCTAAATTTTTTTAAATGCTGGGAGATTGTAAACAGTAACTCAGGATTGAAATCTGAGTGTTATTGGGGTAACCAGCTGAAGTTGGGCAACATTGCTGCCATTTCTAGTTTTGTTTGGCTCTTACGTTACGTAATCTATTTGACAGTCTTTCCTGTACAAGTGACGCTGGATGCTTAAAACTTAAACGTTGTTTTAAATACTATTAAATACTTTAAACTTAATAAAATTTGTAATTATCCAGATCTGTATAAAGTGACTTGATTGTCTGCTTAGTTGCTGTTAGATGTATGTTTATTTCTCTGGTGTCATTGTTTTTTAGCTTTAGTGTTTGATGTAGTGCTATGCTACATTCATAATCTTTAATAAACTGGAATGTAGCTCTCTGAAGTGGCTTGCTATACTTTTTATAATTAAAGCTAACTTTGCCTTTTTTCTTTGTTTTAGGTCCCTGATTACCCTCCAAACTATATTTTATTCCTCAATAATTTACCAGAAGAGACTAATGAGATGATGTTATCCATGCTGTTTAATCAGTAAGTTTTTCATAAACCAGTCTGTTCTGAAAGCCTCCCAACAGGACAAATAGCTCTTCTGTAGGTTGAATCCTTTTGTGTATCACAACAGTAATTCCTATAGCTTCCTTGATTTGGTCTGCGGTTAATGATGTAAGTTGAAGCAAGTCTGTAGATTTGGCACATAAAAAGCTGAATTACCTCTAATGTTTGAATTGTTCTAATTGATGAGTGAAACGGAAAACAAAGCTTTGGTACAATGACAAAAATGAACTAGCTTACATTACAGCTACACTTCTTTCATGGCATTATTAATTATATTTTAGACTCTTTGAGCCTCTTTAGGATTCTTGGTAGGATATGATACTTTTCCTAGATCAGCATCGGGAAGTTGCTGATTTAAACACAGAATGAGCATTTATGTATTTGATATCCTTTATATATTTATGTGTATAAATTGTTTCTCCTCTTGTAGGTTTCCTGGCTTCAAGGAAGTACGTTTGGTACCTGGGAGGCATGACATTGCTTTTGTTGAATTTGAAAATGACGGACAGGCTGGAGCTGCCAGGGATGCTTTACAGGGATTTAAAATCACACCGTCCCACGCCATGAAGATCACCTATGCCAAGAAATAACATATTGGATAGTTGTCTTTAAAGGACTTGGTGTTATTTATAGTGTTTGTTTTGATAACATTTGGTCAGGCCATTTTTTAATAGTTGGAGTGAGGGGGGTGTGAAAGTGAAATTTTTGTGAATGATTTTAAAAAATACCTAGTCTTTGTTTAGCCTAAGTGAACTATGAAATATGAAGAACTCAATTTTGTATAATAAACTTCTATTTGTATTCTTTACCTAATACTTCATTTATTCCATTGTCCTATCACCAAATGTTTATGCTAGTCTGGAGCACCTCTTAAGGAATAGAAAACTGGGGCAACTGGGTGGCTGAGTCTTTAAGCATCAGCCTTCGGCTCAGGTCATGATCCTGGGGTCCTGGAAGCAAGCCCTGCCTCAGGCTCCCCGCTCAGCGGGAAGCCTGCTTCTCCCTCTCCCACTCCCCCTGCTTGTGTTTCCTCTTTCGCTGTCTCTCGCTGTCAAATAAAATCTTTAAAAAAAAGGAAATATATGGAACTATAATTGGATACTTTCCTAGTATTATTGTGGAGCAGCTAATGGCAAAGAACTATTGAAAAAAAATTTTTTTTTTCAGATTTTATTTATTTGAGAGAGAATATGAACAAAACAGGGGAAGGGCCAGAGACAGGAAGAGAGAATCCTCAAGCAGACTCCCTGCTGTGTAAGAGCTAGAGACAGGGATGCAGAACTCAATCCCAGGACCCAAGCCTAAGTCAGACACCTAACTGAGCTACTCAGATGCCCCATTGAATCATTTTAACAAAAGGAGAATTAGATCAAGCCCTTCATTAGATTTTTTTGTAATTTTTTTTTTCATATGGATTGCTGGGTGTGTGTGTATGTGGTAATGGTAAGAGTGTGTGTGTTTGGTGTTAATGGTAAAAAATAATTGCCTTAAGTGTTAGAAGAAAATGAGACTTGGACAGGAACCAAATTTGAACTTCGTGTTCTTTAAATAAATGAGTATAATTTCTTGCTGGTAGTAGACAGTTCACAAAGCTTTTCATTCAGCATTTAATTGGTTAAAAGCCATCTAGGAGTAACATGTTTTCTGGGAAAACAAGGAAAGAGAATGCTATCTTTGAACTATTTCATGCTTCTATGTTCTTGATGGAATTTTCCCTAAGGAATACCTGCTTGTCTAATCTACCCTCTTCTTAGGAAGGTTTCCCTCCAAGGGAAAGAATTTACAGTCTAGAAAATTTTTTAAGATTAATAGGCTAACTTGTAAAAATTGCCAGTTCTAATCTTAATACCTCTTTGTAATTCTCAAACATCAGTGTCTAATTCTTAAACACCAAAGTTCATTTTCTTTAGCTTTGGATTTATACCCAAGGCTGTGATTCAGTCCCCTGCTAGTAAAACCATGGGCATCTTTAGAAGTGGACAGTTTTGCATCTATAGCACACATAAGTGACACTTGATAATTTTTTCATGTTTTTCTTTGAATATTTTCTTGAATAAAAGTTTGAATTTTTATTGTAAATGGGATGACTATTTTTAGACTTATGTAGATTTTTGTCAGGTCACTCTTCCGTATACATAAGGAGGAAAAAGCAAAATAGTTTTTATTCCTAAAGCTGCCACATTTAGAATCTCTCTTTTTTTTTTTTTAAGATTTTATTTCCTTGAGAGAGCACAAGTAGGGGGAGGGACAAAGGGAGAGGAAGAAGCAGACTCCTCACTGAGCAGGCAGCCTGACAAAGGTTGGATTCTAGGACCCTGAGATCATGACCTGAGCCAAAGGCTTAACTGACTGAGTCACCCAGGTGCCTCTAGAGTCTGACTTACTGAATAACTTATTTGTCAACTTTATGTTCGCTTGTAAAATGTTTTAAGAATGAATTACTAGAAAAAGGACCATGCTCTTGAGATGTTGGAGCAGTGCTAGTTGCTGTTTAGTTTTCTAACTTATTACTCTCAGTGACTGTCCTTACCTTGTCTGAGAAAAGTTTTCACAGATGCCCCTGCTTTGAGTGTATGAACGAAGTAGAAGGGTCTGTGGAGCTGGAGTGGGGTGAGAGCGAGGGAGGGGAGAGTAAGATGGGACTATATAGGCCTTCTTAAGGACTTGCTATAAAACTCCTTGAAATGGGCAACTCAGATTTTTTTTTTTTTTAAGATTTTATTTATTTATTTGACAGAGATCATAAGCAGGCAGAGAGGCAGAGAGAGAGGAGAAAGCAGGCTCCCCTCGGAGCAGAGAGCCCGATGTGGGGCTCGATTCCAGGACCCTGGGATCATGACCTGAGCTGAAGGCAGAGGCTTTAACCCACTGAGCCACCCAGGCACCCCTCAGATTTTTTTTTTAATTTTTTTAGAAAATTTTTATAAACATATAATGTATTTTTATCCCCAGGGGTACAGGTCTGTGAATTGCCCAGTTTACACACTTCACAGCACTCACCAAAGCACATACCCTCCCCAATGTCCATAATCCCATCCCTCTTCTCCCAACCCCCCTCCCCCCAGCAACCCTCAGTTTGTTTTGTGAGATTAAGAGTCCCTTATGGTTTGTCTCCCTCCCAATCCCATCTTGTTTCATTTATTCTCCTACCTCCTTAAGCCCCCATGTTGTATCACCACTTCCTCATATCAGGGAGATCATATGATAGTTGTCTTTCTCTGCTTGACTTATTTCACTAAGCATGATACACTCTAGTTCCATCCACGTTGTCGCAAATGGCAAGATTTCGTTTCTTTTGATGGCTGCATAGTATTCCATTGTGTATATATACCACCTCTTCTTTATCCGTTCATCTGTTGATGGACATCTAGGTTCTTTCCATAGTTTGGCTATTGTGGACATTGCTGCTATAAACATTCGGGTGCACGTGCCCCTTCGGATCACTACGTTTGTATCTTTAGAGTAAATACCCAGTAGTGCTATTGCTGGGTCATAGGGTAGTTCTATTTTCAGCATTTTGAGGAACCTCCATGTTGTTTTCCAGAGAGGTTGCACCAGCTTGCATTCCCACCAACAGTGTAGGAGGGTTCCCCTTTCGCCACATTCTCGCCAGCATCTGTCATTTCCTGACTTGTTAATTTTAGGCATTCTGACTGGTGTGAGGTGATATCTCATTGTGGTTTTGATTTGTATTTCCCTGATGCTGAGTGATATGGAGCACTTTTTCATGTGTCTGTTGGCCATCTGGATGTCTTCTTTGCAGAAATGTTTGTTCATGTCCTCTGCCCATTTCTTGATTGGATTATTTGTTCTTTGGGTGTTGAGTTTGCTAAGTTCTTTATAGATTTTGGACACTAGCCCTTTATCTGCTATGTCGTTTGCAAATATCTTCTCCCATTCTGTCAGTTGTCTTTTGGTTTTGTTAACTGTTTCCCCTGCTGCGCAAAAGCTTTTGATCTTGATAAAATCCCAATAGTTCATTTTTGCCCTTGCTTCCCTTGCCTTTGGCAATGTTCCTAGGAAGATGTTGCTGTGGTTGAGGTCGAAGAGGTTACTGCCTGTCCTCTCCTCAAGGATTTTGATGGATTCCTTTCTCACATTGAGGTCCTTCATCCATTTTGAGTCTATTTTCATGTGTGGTGTAAGGAAATGGTCGAATTTCATTTTTCTGCATGTGGCTGTCCAATTTTCCCAACACCATTTTTTGAAGAGGCTGTCTTTTTTCCATTGGACATTCTTTCCTGCTTTGTCGAAGATTAGTTGACCATAGAGTTGAGGGTCTATTTCTGGGCTCTCTATTCTGTTCCATTGATCTTTGTGTCTGTTTTTGTGCCAGTACCATGCTGTCTTGATGATGACAGCTTTGTAATAGAGCTTGAAGTCCGGAATTGTGATGCCACCAACTTTGGCTTTCTTTTTCAATATTCCTTTGGCTATTCGAGGTCTTTTCTGGTTCCATATAAATTTTAGGATTATTTGTTCCATTTCTTTGAAAAAGATGGATGGTACTTTGATAGGAATTGCATTAAATGTGTAGATTGCTTTAGGTAGCATAGACATTTTCACAATATTTATTCTTCCAATCCAGGAGCATGGAACATTTTTCCATTTCTTTGTATCTTCCTCAATTTCTTTCATGAGTACTTTATAGTTTTCTGAGTATAGATTCTTGTGCCTCTTTGGTTAGGTTTATTCCTAGGTATCTTATGGTTTGGGGTGCAATTGTAAATGGGATTGACTCCTTATTTCTCTTTCTTCTGTCATGAAAGCCATGAGTTCTGTGCTTTGCTTGTTGTTGGTAGAGAAATGCAACTGATTTCTGTGCATTGATTTTATATCCTGACACTTTACTGAATTCCTGTACAAGTTCTAGCAGTTTTGGAGTAGAGTCTTTTGGGTTTTCCACATATAGTATCATATCATCTGCGAAGACTGATAGTTTGACTTCTTCTTTGCCGATTTGGATGCCTTTAATTTCCTTTTCTTGTCTGATTGCTGAGACTAGGACTTCTAGTACTATGTTGAATAGCAGTGGTGATAATGGACATCCCTGCCGTGTTCCTGACCTTAGCGGAAAAGTTTTCAGTTTTTCTCCATTGAGAATGATACTTGCGGTGGGTTTTTCATAAATGGCGTTGATAATATTGAGGTATGTGCCCCCTATCCCTACACTTTCAAGAGTTTTGATCAGGAAGGGATGCTGTACTTTGTCAAATGCTTTTTCAGCATCTATTGAGAGTATCATATGGTTCTTGTTCTTTCTTTTATTGATGTGTTGTATCACATTGATTGATTTGCGGATGTTGAACCAACCTTGCAACCCTGGTATAAATCCCACTTGATCGTGGTGAATAATCCTTTTAATATACTGTTGAATCCTATTGGCTAGTATTTTGGTGAGAATTTTCACATCTGTGTTCATCAAGGATATTGGTCTAAAGCTCTCTTTTTTTATTGGATCCTTGTCTGGTTTTGGGATCAACGTGATGCTGGCATCATAAAATGAGTTTGGAAGTTTTCTTTCCATTTCTATTTTTTGGAACAGTTTCAGGAGAATAGGAATTAGTTCTTCTTTAAATGTTTGGTAGAATTCCCCCAGGAAGCCGTCTGGCCCTGGGCTTTTGTTTGTTTGGAAATTTTTAGTGACTGTTTCAATCTCCTTACTGGTTATGGGTTCTGTTCAGGCTTTCTATTTCTTCCTGGTTCAGTTGTGGTAGTTTATATGTTTCTAGGAATGCATCCATTTTTTCCAGATTGTCAAATTTGTTGGCGTAGAGTTGCTCATAGTATGTTCTTATAATTGTTTGTATTTCTTTGGTGTTAGTTGTGATCTCTCCTCTTTCATTCATGATTTTATTTATTTGGGTCCTTTCTCTTTTCTTCTTGATAAGTCTGGCCAGGGGTTTATCAATTTTATTAATTCTTTCAAAGAACCAGTTCCTAGTTTCATTGATTTGTTCTATTGTTTTTTTGGTTTCTATTTCATTGATTTCTGCTCTGATCTTTATGATTTCTCTTCTCCTGCAGGGTTTAGGGTTTCTTTCTTGTTCTTTCTCCAGCTCCTTTAGGTGTAGGGTTAGGTTGTGTACTTGAGACCTTTCTTGTTTCTTGAGAAAGGCTTGTACAGCTATATATTTTCCTCTTAGGACTGCTTTTGTTGTGTCCCACAGATTTTGAATCATTGTGTTTTCATTATCATTTGTTTCCATGATTTTTTAAAAATTCTTCTTTAATTTCCTGTTTGACCCATTCATTCTTTAGAAGAATGCTGTTTAGTCTCCATGTATTTGGGTTCTTTCCAAACTTCCTCTTGTGGTTGAGTTCTAGCTTCAGAGCATTGTGGTCTGAAAATATGCAGGGAATGATCCCAATCTTTTGATACCGGTTGAGTCCTGATTTAGGACCGAGGATGTGATCTATTCTGGAGAATGTTCCATGTGCACTAGAGAAGAATATGTATTCTGTTGCTTTGGGATGAAATGTTCTGAATATATCTGTGATGTCCATCTGGTCCAGTGTGTCATTTAAGGCCTTTATTTCCTTGTTGATCTTTTGCTTGGATGATCTGTCCATTTCAGTGAGGGGAGTGTTAAAGTCCTCTAGTATATTGTACTATTGTTGATGTGTTTCTTTGATTTGGTTATTAATTGATTTATATAGTTGGCTGCTCCCACGTCGGGGGCATAGACATTTAAAATTGTTAGATCTTCTTGTTGGACAGACCCTTTGAGTATGATATAGTGTCCTTCCTCATCTCTTATTATAGTCTTTGGCTTAAAATCTAATTGATCTGATATAAGGATTGCCACTCCTGCTTTCTTCTGATCTCCATTAGCATGGTAAATTCTTTTCCACCCCCTCACTTTAAATCTGGAGGTGTCTTCGGGTTTAAAATGTGTTTCTTGTAGGCAACATATAGATGGGTTTTGTTTTTTTTATCCATTCTGATACCCTGTGTCTTTTGATTGGGGCATTTAGCCCATTAACATTCAGGGTAACTATTGAGAGATATGATTTTAGTGCCATTGTATTGCCTGTAAGGTGACTGTTGCTGTATATCGTGTCTGTTCCTTTCTGACATACTACTTGTAGGCTCTCTCTTTGCTTGGAGGACCCCTTTCAATACTTCCTGTAGAGCTGGTTTGGTGTTTGCAAATTCTTTCAGTTTTTGTTTGTCCTGGAAGCTTTTAATCTCTCCTTCTATTTTCAATGATAGCCTAGCTGGATATAGTATTCTTGGCTGCATGTTTTTCTCATTTAGTGCTCTGAATATATCATGCCAGCTCTTTCTGGCCTGCCAGGTCTCTGTGGATAAGTCAGCTGCCAATCTAATATTTTTACCATTGTATATTACAGACTTCTTTTCCCAGGTTGCTTTCAGGATTTTCTCTTTGTCACTAAGGCTTGTAAATTTTACTATTAGGTGATGGGGTGTGGGCCTATTCTTACTGATTTTGAGGGGCGTTCTCTGAACCTCCTGAATTTTGATGCTTGTTCCCTTTGCTATATTTGGGAAATTCTCCCCAATAATTTTCTCCAGTATACCTTCTGCTCCCCTCTTTCTTCTTCTTCTGGAATCCCAATTATTCTAATGTTGTTTCGTCTTATGGTGTCACTTATCTCTCGAATTCTCCCCTCGTGGTCCAGTAGCTGTTTGTCCCTCTTTTGCTCAGCTTCTTTATTCTCTGTCATTTGGTCTTCTATATCGCTAATTCTTTCTTCTGCCTCATTTATCCTAGCAGTGAGAGCCTCCATTTTTTATCGCACCTCATTAATAGCTTTTTTGATTTCAACTTGGTTAGATTTTAGTTCTTTTATTTCTCCAGAAAGGGCTTTTATATCTCCCGAGAGGGTTTCTCTAATATCTTCCATGCCTTTTTTGAGCCCGATTAGAACCTTGAGAATTGTCATTCTGAACTCTAGATCTGACATATTACCAATGTCTGTATTGATTAGGTCCCTAGCCTTCGGTACTGCCTCTTGTTCTTTTTTTTGTGGTGAATTCTTCTGCCTTGTCAGTTTGTCCAGATAAGAGTATATGAAGGAGCAAGTAAAATACTAAAAGGGTGGCAACAACCCCAGGAAAATATGCTTTAACCAAATCAGAAAAGATCCCAAATCATTAGGGGGGAGAAAGGGGATAAAAAGAGGTTCAGAAAGAAAGAAAGGAAAAAAAAAAAAGGATAGAAAGAAAAGAATTAAAAAAGAAAACGAATAAAGAAAAGTATAAAAAAGAAAAAATATATATATATTAGATAAACTAGTTAAAAAAACATTTAAAAAGAAAAGGGTAAAAGTTAAAAAAAATTTAGCAGAAGAAGAGAAAAAAATGAAAAAAAATTATATTAACTGCAAGACTGAAGAATCATAGGGAGAAAGCCATGAGTTCCGTGCTTTGCTTTCTCCTCCTCTGGAATTCTGCTGCTCTCCTTGGTATTGAAACTGCACTCCTTGGTAGGTGAACTTGGTCCTGGCTGGATTTCTTGTTGATCTTCTGGGGGAGGGGCCTGGTGTAGTGATTTTCAAGTGTCTTTGCCCCAGACGGAATTACACCGCCCTTACCAGGGGCCGGGCTATGTAATCTGCTCTGCTTTGCTTTCAGGAGCTTTTGTTGGCTGAGCGCTTTCCGTAGAGTTCCGGAGGATGGGAATACAAATGGCGGCCTCCTGGTCTCTGGCCCAGAGGAGCCGAGGGCTCGGGGCCCCACTCCTCAGTGCGCCCTCAGAGAACAATGCCCAGTAAGTCTCGTCTGCCTGACCTCCGGCCGCGCTCCGAGCTCACCGAGCCTGTGGCCAGTTCAAGGTAACCCGGAGCTGTGAGTTTACTGTCGGCTCTGTCTCTGTTCCCGTTCCAATATCCGCAAGCTCTGCGACACTCAGACACCCCTGATTCTTCTGTGACCCCGCGAGACCTGAGGCCACGCCAACCCCGCGTGGGCTTCGCCCCGGTTTTGCCTCTGGAGCGATGTCCCTCAGCAGAACAGACTTTTAAAAGTCCTGATTTTGTGCTCCGTTGCTCCGCCGCTTGCCGGGAGCCGGCCCCTCCCCCCGGGGTCTATCTTCCCGTTGCTTTGGATTCACTTCTCTGCCAGTCCTACCTATCAGAAAGTGGTTGTTTTTCTGTTTCTAGAATTGCTGTTCTTCTTCTCTTTGATCTGCCGATGGATTTGCAGGTGTTTGCAATCTTTAGATAAGCTCTCTAGCTGATCTCCTGCTAGCTGAAGTAGTCTCAGCCTGCTACTTCTCCGCCATCTTGACTCCTCCCCACCTCAGATTTTTTAAAATTGAGTTACTTACAAGCAATAAAATTCACCCACTTTTAGTGAGTTTTGATTAGTGACCCAATTTGATGGATTTTGACGATTGTATACAGTTGTGTAATAACCATAATCAAGAGAGTGTTCCATCACTCCTCAAGAACAAAGGCTCCCTTTGCCCCTTTGCAGTTAATCTATTCCCCACCCCAACTCTAGGCATCCAATGATCTGCTTTCTATCACTATAATTGTTCCCCATCTAGAATACTTTTGGGGGCCCGTGGCTGGCTTGGTCAGTGGAGCATGCAACTCTTGATCTCAGGGTTGTGGGTTTGAGCCCCACATTGGGTGTAGAGATTACTTTAAAAAATCATTAGAATGTTTTTGAAGTTCACCTCTGCATTAGCAGTTTTTACAGTAGATGGGCATTTGGGTTCTTTTTAGTATGGGGTGTTAGAAATAAAGAGCTTATGAACATCTGATTACTTCTGAAAGCTTTTTATTTTGATATAATTTCCAATTTATCTAAAAATGGGGAAATAGTACACAGCTCCCATAAACGTCGCTGAGCCATTCAGGAGTCGTGCTACAGAACTGCCATGTGACCAGCAGAATCAGGAAATAACACTAATGCAGTATCCAATCTGATTCACCTTTTGCTGATGTCCCGAAAATGATCTGGGATTCCAATCCAGGATCATGTCCCATGTGGTTGTGTATTCAGTGTCCTATGCATTCTTCAACCTGTCCTTACCTTTCTTAATGGTATAGAGAGATACCTCTGTGTCTGTATTTGTGGCTGTTTCTATATAATTATATGAAAAAGGAATTTCCAGCAGAACCTCTAACTGCAATCCGACAATGCTGGGTTTCTTCTGGGCTTCCCCCTTTCCTTTTTTAAAAAGATTTTATTTATTTGAAAGAGAGAGAGAGCACAAGCAGAGGGGAGAGGGAGAAGCAGGCTCTCCGCTGAGCAGGAACTCAATCCCAGAACCCCGGGATTAGGACCCTCAGCCAAAGGCAGACTCTTAACCCACTGAGCCACCCAGGTGCCCCAACCTCCTTTCCCTTCTTTGTAAGTCCTCTGCTCCCAGTGATCAATGCATTTACTTATTTGCTTAAATCTCCTGGAATATAATCAAATTCTGGGAAGAAAGTCTTCAAGAGGAAAGAGGGGGAAGAAAAAAGGAACTAACTACCGTTTGAAGATGATTTGATCATGCTGGGATCTTGTACCCATCTGTTGGAGTTGCCAGGAGTTTTCAAAAAAGTAAGTAAGATGTGCCCATCTATTGTGGTTCTCAACTTCGAGTTTAATTTCCACTGCAGATCTGAGTCATCTAGGAAACATTTCCAAAAGCCCATGCCTAACCTATACCGTATTTCAATTATATCCCAATCTCTAGCCATGAAACCCAGTCATCAATATTTTTAAGCTCCCTGAGTGATTCCAACATGAGTTAAGAACTAACAAACCAGATTTCTACCTTTCGAAGCAGGTTATAATGGTTAGACCATTAGTTCAAATTGTATTTTTCAAAGGCAGTATATTGATAAAAAGAAGCTGGTGTGGGACACCTGGGTGGCTCAGTCGGTTAAGCATCTGCTGCCTTCAGCTCAGGTCATGATCCCAAGGTCCTGGGATCAAGCCCCGCATTGGACTCTCCACTCAATGGGGAGCCTGCTTCTCCCTCTCCCTCTGCCTGCCTCTCTGACTACTTGTGATCTCTTTGTCAAATAAATAAATAAAATCTTTAAAAAAAAAGAAGAAGAAGAAGAAGAACAAACTGGTGTGAAAATGGGTCATGTTGTGGGGCACCTGGGTGGTTCAGTTGGTTAAGTGTCTGATTCTTGGTTTGGGCTCAGATCATGATATCGCAGTTGTGGGATCAAGCCCCACATTGGGCTCTGTGATCTGCCCAGAGTCTGTTTTAGATTTTCTCTCCCTCTCCCTCTCCCTCCTGCTCACACTCTTTCTCTCTCTCTCTCAAATAATCTTTTTTTGTTGTTGTTTTTTAAGGAAAGCATTGCAAGAGGTTCCTATCGCCGTTTTGAACTTTAAGGCTCAAAGTATTTTCTGTTTGGGTATTTAGCAAGCATTTTGTCCTTGGAAATATTGTATCCAGTAAAGATCTAATGAAGAGTGTGAAGCCCTGGCTTAAAATTTGTGCTGTAATTGGGGCGCCTGGGTGGCTCAGCGGGTTAGGCCTCTGCCTTTGGTTCAGATCATGATCTCAGGGTCCTGGAATTGAGCCCTGCATTGGACTCTCTGCTTAGCAGGGAGCCTGCTTCCCCTTCTCTATCTGCCTGCCTTTGTGCCTACTTGTGATATCTCTCTGTGACAAGTGAATAAATAAAGTCTTTTTAAAAAATTGGTGCTATAATTGATTTGCTCTTGAGCAATATTTCTCGAACTTTCATGTTCTTCCAAATCATTTTCATAGCTTATTAAACTGTAGACTGATCTAGCAAGATTGGAGGAGAGGGGTGGTTTTTGTTTTTTTTTTTTAAGATTTTATTTGTCCATTTGAGAAAGAGAGAAAGAGCATGAGACCAGGGAGGGTCAGAGGGAGAAGCAGACTCCATGCTGAGCAGGGAGCCTGATGCAGGACTCAAGCCTGGGACTCCAGGATCATTAGTCAAGCCCAGGGCAGTCACCTAACCATCTGAGCCACCCAGGCACCCTGACGGGTGGGGCTTGAGAGACTAATTTATAATGTGATGCTGAAGTTGCTGCTCTGGGGCTATGCTTTGGTGACAAAACCCAAGTCTTTACCCAAGTGAGTCTTGATTTTGGGGTGTTAAAAACCTCTTTTGAAATCTGATAAATCCTAAGAGCTCTCCCCAGGAAAAACAAAAATAAAACCAAACACGTGCATGTATACACCTAAGCACACAACTTCAGGGAGGTCATTCATTCCATGAATACCCGCTTTTCTGGGTGTTGGTGATAGAGCGAAGGGCAAGATGGACAAGGTCCCCATGCCCTGGAGCTTTCACTGCGGTGTACGGGGACAAACCACCTCCACGTAAATAAAGAAGGCCTGTCGGGTAGTGATAAGTGACGAGGTGGTGTGCCACGGTCACACGATGGATGGACCAAGTTGGAGGAGGACAAGAATGGCTGTGTGAGACCCATCTATCTGGGGGAGGGCTGGTCTGTGGAGTGAAACCTTCCCCAGCAATCAGCTCTGGAGGACCTAACGTAGAAATGAGCTTTGCATTTTCAAAAGACAGAGCAGCTTATATGGCAGGCTCAGAGCAAGCAGGGAGAGAGTGACTGGAGGGGCCTCGGGGCCAGATCATGCAAGGCCTTGTAGGTCACATCAAGGGGGCTGCTTCCACCCCATCCACCGCCCAAGCTGGTTTTTTTTTTTTTCCAATTTATTTATTTTCAGAAAAACAGTATTCATTATTTTTTCACCACACCCAGTGCTCCATGCAAGCTGTGCCCTCTATAATACCCACCACCTGGTACCCCAACCTCCCACCCCCCCGCCACTTCAAACCCCTCAGATTGTTTTTCAGAGTCCATAGTCTTTCATGGTTCATCTCCCCTTCCAATTTACCCAAAAGCACATACCCTTCCCAATGTCCATAACCCTACCTCCCTTCTGCCAAACCCCCACCCCCAGCAACCCACAGTTTGTTTCGTGAGATTAAGAGTCACTTATGGTTTGTCTCCCTCCCTATCCCATCTTGTTTCATGGATTCTTCTCCTACCCACTTAAGCCCCCATGTTGCATTACCACTCCCTCATATCAGGGAGATCATATGATAGTTGTCTTTCTCCGCTTGACTTATTTCGCTAAGCATGATACGCTCTAGTTCCATCCATGTTGTCGCAAATGGCAAGATTTCGTTTCTTTTGATGGCTGCATAGTATTCCATTGTATATATATACCACATCTTCTTGATCCATTCATCTGTTGATGGACATCTAGGTTATTTCCATAGTTTGGCTATTGTGGACATTGCTGCTATAAACATTCGGGTGCACGTGCCCCTTTGGATCACTACGTTTGTATCTTTAGGGTAAATACCCAGTAGTGCAATTGCTGGGTCATAGGGCAGTTCTATTTTCAACATTTTGAGGAACCTCCATGCTGTTTTCCAGAGGGGTTGCACCAACTTGAATTCCCACCAACAGTGTAGGAGGGTTCCCCTTTGTCCGCATCCTCGCCAGCATCTGTCATTTCCTGACTTGTTGATTTTAGCCATTCTGACTGGTGTGAGGTGATATCTCATTGTGGTTTTGATTTGTATTTCCCTGATGCCGAGTGATATGGAGCACTTTTTCATGTGTCTGTTGGCCATCTGGATGTCTTCTTTGCAGAATTGTCTGTTCATGTCCTCTACCCATTTCTTGATTGGATTATTTGTTCTTTGGGTGTTGAGTTTGTTAAGTTCTTTATAGATTTTGGACACTAGTCCTTTATCTGATATGTCGTTTGCAAATATCTTCTCCCATTCTGTCAGTTGTCTTTTGATTTTGTTAACTGTTTCCTTTGCTGTGCAAAAGCTTTTGATTTTGATGAAATCCCAAAAGTTCATTTTTGCCCTTGCTTCCCTTGCCTTTGGCGATGTTCCTAGGAAGATGTTGCTGCGGCTGAGGTCGAAGAGGTTGCTGCCTGTGTTCTCCTCAAGGATTTTGATGGATTCCTTTCTCACATTGAGGTCCTTAATCCATTTTGAATCTATTTTTGTGTGTGGTGTAAGGAAATAGTCCAATTTCATTTTTCTGCACGTGGCTGTCCAATTTTCCCAACACCATTTTTTGAAGAGGCTGTCTTTTTTCCATTGGACATTCTTTCCTGCTTTGTCGAAGATTAGTTGACCATAGAGTTGAGGGTCTATTTCTGGGCTCTCTATTCTGTTCCATTGGTCTATGTGTCTGTTTTTGTGCCAGTACCATCCTGTCTTGATGATGACAGCTTTGTAATAAAGCTTGAAGTCCGGAATTGTGATGCCACCAACTTTGGCTTTGTTTTTCAATATCCCTTTGGCTATTCGAGGTCTTTTCTGGTTCCATATAAATTTTAGGATTATTTGTTCCATTTCTTTGAAAAAGATGGATGGTACTTTGATAGGAATTGCATTAAATGTGTAGATTGCTTTAGGTAGCATAGACATTTTCACAATATTTATTCTTCCAATCCAGGAGCATGGAACATTTTTCCATTTCTTTGTGTCTCCCTCAATTTCTTTCATGAGTACTTTATAGTTTTCTGAGTATAGATTCTTAGCCTCTTTGGTTAGGTTTATTCCTAGGTATCTTATGGTTTGGGGTGCAATTGTAAATGGGATTGACTCCTTAATTTCTCTTTCTTCTGTCTTGTTGTTGGTGTAGAGAAATGCAACTGATTTCTGTGCATTGATCTTATATCCTGACACTTTACTGAATTCCTGTATAAGTTCTAGCAGTTTTGGAGTGGAGTCTTTTGGGTTTTCCACATAGAGTATCATATCATCTGCGAAGAGTGATAATTTGACTTCTTCTTTGCCGATTTGGATGCCTTTAATTTCCTTTTGTTGTCTGATTGCTGAGGCTAGGACTTGTAGTACTATGTTGAATAGCAGTGGTGATAATGGACATCCCTGCCGTGTTCCTGACCTTAGTGGAAAAGCTTTCAGTTTTTCTCCACTGAGAATGATATTTGCAGTGGGTTTTTCATAGATGGCTTTGATGATATTGAGGTATGTGCCCTCTATCCCTACACTTTGAAGGGTTTTGATCAGGAAGGGATGCTGTACTTTGTCAAATGCTTTTTCAGCATCTATTGAGAGTATCATATGGTTCTTGTTCTTTCTTTTATTGATGTGTTGTATCACATTGACTGATTTGCGGATGTTGAACCAACCTTGCAGCCCAGGGATAAATCCCACTTGGTCATGGTGAATAATCCTTTTAATGTACTGTTGAATCCTATTGGCTAGTATTTTGGTGAGAACTTTTGCATCTGTGTTCATCAAGGATATTGGTCTAAAGCTCTCTTTTTTGATGGGATCCTTGTCTGGTTTTGGGATCAAGGTGATGCTGGCCTCATAAAATGAGTTTGGGAGTTTTCCTTCCATTTCTATTTTTTGGAACAGTTTCAGGAGAATAGGAATTAGTTCTTCTTTAAATGTTTGGTAGAATTCCCCCGGGAAGCCATCTGGCCCTGGGCTTTTGTTTGTTTGGAGATTTTTAATGACTGTTTCAATCTCCTTACTGGTTATGGGTCTGTTCAGGCTTTCTATTTCTTCCTGGTTCAATTTTGGTAGTTTATATGTTTCTAGGAATGCATCCATTTCTTCCAGATTGTCAAATTTGTTGGCGTAGAGTTGCTCATAGTATGTTCTTATAATAGTTTGTATTTCTTTGGTGTTAGTTGTGATCTCTCCTCTTTCATTCATGATTTTATTTATTTGGGTCCTTTCTCTTTTCTTTTTGATAAGTCTGGCCAAGGGTTTATCAATTTTATTAATTCTTTCAAAGAACCAGCTCCTAGTTTGGTTGATTTGTTCTATTGTTTTTTTGGTTTCTATTTCATTGATTTCTGCTCTGATCTTTATGATTTCTCTTCTCCTGCTGGGCTTAGGGTTTCTTTCTTGTTCTTTCTCCAGCTCCTTTAGGTGTAGGGTTAAGTTGTGTACCTGAGACCTTTCTTGTTTCTTGAGAAAAGCTTGTACCGATATATATTTTCCCCTCAGGACTGCCTTTGTTGTGTCCCACAGATTTTGAACCATTGTATTTTCATTATCATTTGTTTCCATGATTTTTTTCAATTCTTCTTTAATTTCCCAGTTGACCCATTCATTCTTTAGAAGGATGCTGTTTAGTCTCCATGTATTTGTGTTCTTTCCAAACTTCCTCTTGTGGTTGAGTTCTAGCTTCAGAGCATTGTGGTCTGAAAATATGCAGGGAATGATCCCAATCTTTTGATACCGGTTGAGTCCTGATTTAGGACCGAGGATGTGATCTATTCTGGAGAATGTTCCATGTGCACTAGAGAAGAATGTGTATTCTGTTGCTTTGGGATGAAATGTTCTGAATATATCTGTGATGTCCATCTCATCCAGTGTATCATTTAAGGCCTTTATTTCCCTGTTGATCTTTTGCTTGGATGATCTGTCCATTTCAGTGAGGGGAGTGTTAAAGTCTCCTACTATTATTGTATTATTGTTGATGTGTTTCTTTGATTTTGTTATTAATTGATTTATTTAGTTTGCTGCGCCCACGTTGGGGGCATAGATATTTAAAATTGTTAGATCTTCTTGTTGGACAGACCCTTTGAGTATGATATAGTGTCCTTCCTCATCTCTTATTATAGTCTTTGGCTTAAAATCTAATTGATCTGATATAAGGATTGCCACTCCTGCTTTTTTCTGATGTCCATTAGCATGGTAAATTCTTTTCCACCCCCTCACTTTAAGTCTGGAGGTGTCTTCGGGTTTAAAATGAGTTTCTTGGAGGCAACATATAGATGGGTTTTGTTTTTTTTATCCATTCTGATACCCTGTGTCTTTTGATTGGGGCATTTAGCCCATTAACATTCAGGGTAACTATTGAGAGATATGATTTTAGTGCCATTGTATTGCCTGTAAGGTGACTGTTACTATATATTGTCTCTGTTCCTGTCTGGTCTACCACTTGTAGGCTCTCTCTTTGCTTAGAGGACCCCTTTCAGCATTTCCTGTAGAGCTGGTTTGGTGTTTGCAAATTCTTTCAGTTTTTGTTTGTCCTGGAAGCTTTTAATCTCTCCTTCTATTTTCAATGATAGCCTAGCTGGATATAGTATTCTTGGCTGCATGTTTTTCTCGTTTAGTGCTCTGAATATATCATGCCAGCTCTTTCTGGCCTGCCAGGTCTCTGTGGATAAGTCAGCTGCCAATCTAATATTTTTACCATTGTATGTTACAGACTTCTTTTCCCGGGCTGCTTTCAGGATTTGCTCTTTGTCACTAAGGCTTGTAAATTTTACTATTAAGTGACGGGGTGTGGGCCTATTCTTATTGATTTTGAGGGGCGTTCTCTGAACCTCCTGAATTTTGATGCTCGTTCCCTTTGCCATATTGGGGAAATTCTCCCCAATAATTCTCTCCAGTATACCTTCTGCTCCCCTCTCTCTTTCTTCTTCTTCTGGAATCCCAATTATTCTAATGTTGTTTCGTCTTATGGTGTCACTTATCTCTCGAATTCTCCCCTCATGGTCCAGTAGCTGTTTGTCCCTCTTTTGCTCAGCTTCTTTATTCTCTGTCATTTGGTCTTCTATATCGCTAATTCTTTCTTCTGCCTCATTTATCCTAGCAGTGAGAGCCTCCATTTTTGATTGAACTTCATTAATAGCATTTTTTATTTCAACTTGGTTAGATTTTAGTTCTTTTATTTCTCCAGAAAGGGCTTTTATATCTCTGGAGAGGGTTTCTCTAATATCTTCCATGCCTTTTT
This sequence comes from Neogale vison, assembly GCF_020171115.1. Classification (NCBI taxonomy): domain Eukaryota; kingdom Metazoa; phylum Chordata; class Mammalia; order Carnivora; family Mustelidae; genus Neogale; species Neogale vison. Next base: position 41,870,221 of record NC_058098.1, read on the forward strand.
CAAGCCTGGCTATAACCTTGAGAATTGTCATTTTGAACTCTAGATCTGACATATTACCAATGTCTGTATTGATTAGGTCCCTAGCCTTCGGTACTGCCTCTTGTTCTTTTTTTTGTTGTGAATTTTTCCACCTTGTCATTTTGTCCAGCTAAGAGTATATGAAGGAGCAAGTAAAATACTAAAAGGGTGGCAACAATCCCAGGAAAATATGCTTTAACCAAATCAGAAGAGATCCCAAATTGTGAGGGGCGATTTCTCCCCCCTCACGATTGGGTGAGGGATCTCCTCTGATTGGGATCTCCTTTGATTGGGATCTCCCAATCTCTTCTGCTTGGGATCTCCCAATCTCTTCTGATTGGGATCTCTTCTGATTTGGGGATAAAAAGAGGTTCAAAAAGAAAGAAAGAAAAGAAAGAAAAAAAGAATTAAAAAAAAGAGATTGAATTAAAAATTCAATCAAGAATTTAAAAAAGAATTAAGAAAAAAAAAGATTGAAGAGATTAGGATCTCTTCTGATTTGGGGATAAAAAGAGGTTCAAAAAGAAAGAAAGAAAAAAAGAAAAAAAAGAATTAAAAAAAAGAAAATGAATAAACAAAAGTATAAAAAAGAAAAATATATATATATTAGATAATCTAGTTAAAAAACGTTAAAAAAGAAAAGGGTAAAAGTTATAAAAAATTTTAGCAGAAGAAGAGAAAAAAAATGAAAAAGAAAAAAATTAAATTAACTGCAAGACTAAAAAATCACAGGCAGAAAGCCATGAGTTCCGTGGTTTGTTTTCTCCTCCTCTGGTTCTGCTGCTCTCCTTGGTATTGAAACTGCACTCCTTGGTAGGTGAACTTGGTCTTGCCTGGATTTCTTGTTGATCTTCTGGGGGAGGGGCCCGTTGTAGTGATTCTCAAGTGTCTTTGCCCCAGGCGGAATTACACCGCCCTTACCAGGGGCCGGGCTGAGTGATCTGCTCGGCTTTGCTTTCAGGAGCTTTTGTTCCCTGAGCGCTTTCCGTAGAGTTCCGGAGGACGGGAATACAAATGGCGGCCTCCTGGTCTCTGGCCCGGAGGAGCCGAGAGCCCAGGGCCCCGCTCCCCTGTGCGCCCTCAGCGAACAGCTCCCAGTAACTCTCGTCTGCCTAACCTCCGGCCGCGCTCCGAGCTCACCGAGCTTGCGACCGGTTCAAGGCAACTCCGAGCTGCGAGCTTACTGTCGGCTCTGTCTCTGCAGCCGGCTTTCCCGTTCCAATATCCGCAAGCTCTGCGACACTCAGACACCCCCGATCCTTCTGTGACCCCGCGGGACCTGAGGTCACGCCGACCCTGTGTGGGCTTCGCCCCGGTTTAGCCTCCGGAGCGATGTCCCTCAGCGGAACAGACTTTTAAAAGTCCTGATTTTGTGCTCCGTTGCTCCGCCGCTTGCCGGGAGCCGGCCCCTCCCCCCGGGGTCTATCTTCCCGTCGCTTTGGATTCACTTCTCCGCCAGTCCTACCTTTCAGAAAGTGGTTGTTTTTCTGTTTCTAGAATTGCTGTTCTTCTTCTCTTCGATCTGCCGATGGATTTGCAGGTGTTTGCAATCTTTAGATAAGCTCTCTAGCTGATCTCCTGCTAGCTGAGGTAGTCTCAGCCTGCTACTTCTCCGCCATCTTGACTCCTCCCCCCCCAAGCTGGTTTTTAGACCTTAAAGGAGCCATGGGCTCCATTTTAAGAACTGCAGATCAAGAACTAATTTAGGAACGAGAGCAGAAAATGTCATTTGTGGGGGAGCCTGGGTGGCTCAGTGGGTTAAATCCTCTGCCTTCAGCTCAGGTCATGATCCCAGGGTCCTTGGATCGAGCCCCATATCAGGCTCTCTGCTCAATGGGGAGCCTGCTTCCTCCTCTCTCTCTGCCTGCCTCTCTGCCTACTTGTGATCTCTGTCTGTCAAATAAATAAATAAAATCTTTAAAAAAAAAGAAAGAAAGAAAGAAAGAAAATGTCATTTGTGGGGCACCTGGGTGGCTCAGTGGGTTAGGCCTCTGCCTTCGGCTCTGGTCGTGGTCTCAGGGTTTTGGGATTGAGCCCCTCATTGGGCTCTCTGCTCAGCAGGGAGCCTGCTTCTCTCTCTCTCTCTCTTCCTACATGTGATCTTTCTGTCAAATAAATAAATAAAATCTTAAAAAAAAGAAAGAATAGAAAATGTCATTTGGGCAATAAAGGCTCAGAGAATACACCTGAAAATCCAGATGAAGGAGGTGAGCCTGCTCAGGACAGAGCAGGTCCTTCTCCAGACCCCCAGCATCTGCAAGGTCTGGAGTGTGCCTCCAGGGACAAATGCTCGCAAGTTATTGTAAGTTTAAATTCCAACCACAAGCAAAACATTCATTTGCATTCTACCTCTGCCTACTACAGAAAGCTAGGACATCCCAGGCCTGCCTGGGATGTGCTCAGATGGCTTGACATCTCTTTTCTTTGCTTCTCCACCTTCCAGTAGCCAATAATGGCTTGGTGTGAATACCAGCCTTAGCTTGCTAAGTTGTTGTGATGGCTTGGTTGAGGGTCTCTTCCATGTTTCACCCTGCTCTGGGGGCAAGGGTTGGAGGCGCTTGAACACGGGGTGGTAGTCCCTGTTTCCCTTAAATGCCTCTTAAGTGGCAATTGTCTTCTCGCTCTCCTGTGCTGAGGGCTGGCTTGAAACCAGCCTAGTCTGTAAAACGGCTGCCTGAACAAGATTAAGAAGATTTAATCAATGCTTTAGTTTTCTCAGAGACCCTCTTAGGCGCCTAGCTTATAAGGAAGGAAAAAAGCACGGCAACCTGCTTTCGGAAATGACTTCTCGTTCATCTTTTCCTTGAAGAGAAACAGGAAATGAGGAATTTAAAATCTCAATTCTTGTGCACCTCAGTGTTCATCTGGCTAAGCGTCTGCCTTCAGCTCAGGTCATGATCACAAGGTCCTGGGTTCGAGTCCTGCATGGGGCTCCTTGCTCAGCGAGGAGCCTGCTTCTCCCTCTGCTTGTGCTCTCTCTGTCTCTCAAATGAATAAATAAAACAATATCTTTTAAAAAAATAAACAGTTCTGGACTGTAGAGGCTGTAGTATCTTTGACTATAATGAAGATATTGAATTAAATGAGCTTCTAAATCTGGGCCAGCTGTATAAAAGATTGTCCTCTGAAAATAGCACACACATACTCGCATCCCACCCCCAAATAAAACCTTTTATGAAAAAAATAATACTGTAAGTATATTTTTGCTTTACCATTTTATCCCTAGTTTTGCACAAAATTATTTTACAAGTTGAGTGCTTGTCCCTCATCTTGTGAGGGGACAGCACGCTGTGGGGAGGGAGGAGGAGGAGGGTCTACTCTGAAATCTTGTCATCAGCCAAGTCTGACAGGGTATCCCGACAGGGACCTCTATTCTAGAAACAATGGTGCGGGGTGGGTGGGGTGAATCTTATGAAAGAAACACCAGCCCCAAACACTAGAAAAGGCAGCAACCTATTGTCTGTCTCTCCTCACAGAAAGTAAATCCTTGCGGCCAGGGAATTTTTTTTTTATTCACAGCTATATCTCTGATGCCTGGAACAGTGCTCAGAAAATATTTGCTGACTAGATGGGAGCTGGGTATTGGCCCTTCATCTTTGGTGATTTCTAGCAGTGCTCTTCTTTCCATGGGAAAGATTCCCAGAAGCAGGGAGAAGGGTGGTAAGAAGAACCTCTAGCTTTCTCCTGTCTCTACCCAGAAGCAGGTTTTGAGACTAAATTTCAAATGACCCAGAGGGTAAAAAAAAAAAAAAAAAAAAGATGGTTCCGTTCTCTTCAACTCACCTATGTCCTCCTTTCCACATTTGCTAGGGTCTGGATATAATTGTGGCTCATGTGTTCCAAACCATATCTGTGTCAGGACAGACGAGACTTCTGGAAATTCTATCATGGGTGATTTGTAAACTTAAGCGTCCTTGATTTATCTAGTCTATAAACCCACATGTTTACTAATCGGATTTGTTTCAAGGAACATTCTGTGTCCTAAGGATGTGGATCTCTCATTTTCAGCAGATTCCTCTACTTAGAACCTCTTTGCTCCTAAGTGGAAAAAATATGAAAATGGAGCAAAAAAAAAAAAATGGTTTTAAATGATTTAAAGTTCTCATAGCTCTTTCCACAATTCCCTACTAGGGCAATATACCACAGCTAAAAAGACTTTACTGATGGTGGACTGTTTGGGCTATCTTTTGTGTATTAATAAAAAAAAGGAAAAGACATCGAGTTTGGGTCTCTTTGGAAAACCAGATGCAAATTAGCCCCTGGATCCCAGGGGCTGTTAGGAAAGCAGAGGAAGGAACGGTGGGCACCTTCCCATTGGCCGGGGGGCACTCACCCAGATGTCTGGCTTCCACATAAAAGAGAGGAACCACTGCAGTCAGCTTCCACTTCCAGTTAAAGGACGACAGCAAAAACAGCCAAAAAAGGAAGATGGCCAGACTATTATTATTTTCCCTCCCAGGTCTTATGGCCATATGTGCCGTGCATGGAATATTTATGGACAGACTTGCTTCCAAGAAGCTCTGTGCAGATGACGAGTGCGTGTGTAAGGACATTTTTTATGCCTTTTATTATCTTTCTATTATAGAATTGAAAAAAATATCCACTAATACCTGAACAGCTAATTGGGCTTTAAGTGAATCTTCTCTAACGTGTATGTTGCTAGCTCTGTTTCTCATGGTCTGTACCTTTGGTGTCTTACTACGGAGAATTCATTTAGTTAAGAGTCTCAGCTTTCAGACCTTGGCTGTATTGCTCTTCTTGAGCTGAATGGGAACTATAAACTGGGAATTACTGATCTCTATGATTTCCTAGTTTTCTGATAGGCCTGGCCTCTTTACTGTTAGAAAATCGAGGAGACTAGGGGTGCCTGGGTGGCTCAGTTGGTTAAGTATCCGACTCTTGATTTTGCCTCAGGTCATGATCTCAGGGTCATGGGATTCAGCCCAGAGTCAGACTCTATGCTCGGTGGGGAATCTGCTTCTCTCTCTCTCTCCCTTTTCCACAATTCCCCCTGCCCATGAGTTCTCTCTCTCTCTCTCTCTCTCTTTCAAATACACAAATAAATCTGGAAGAAAGGAAGAAAGGAAGGAAGGAAGGAACAAACAAACGAACAAAATCCAGGAGACTAAAATGTAGTCATTTCAATGTTTCTTTTCTTCCAGACACTATTTCTCTGGCCCGAGCTCGAGAAGATTACAATGCCCCAGACTGCAGGTTCATTAATGTTAAAAAAGGACAGCAGATTTACATTTACTCAAAGCTGGTGCAAGAAAATGGAGCTGGAGAATTCTGGGCTGGCAGTGTAAGATGAGATCCTTTCAAATATACACACATCTTAACATAGGTTGCTCTTAATGTTTTCTCTCTGATCTACCTTCAATATATTTCAGTGTTTGGAACAAGCTCTTAAGAAGAATGGAGAGGTTTAGATGCAAGTGTTGAAATTCACACACATTTGCTTTTGTTACATTTTGAAGAAAAAAAGAAAATTTCATAACAAAACCAAATGTAGGTTTATGTGATGTATTGTCAAGACCTAGTCAACCATGTGGGGGCTTGAACATCTCAAAGAGTTTGAAACTTATTCAAAAATGTTTGCACGGATTTGCCAAGGAAAAGGCATGTGTGTGTTGGCAGTCAGGCTCCACTTCAGTGTTTTAAAGGAAACTAACATTCTCTTCAGTTCCAGAGAATCTGCTTTCTTCTCTGCTTTCTTCACCGGCAGGGGGTGCACCCTAGGGAGGGATGAAGCCGAGCTGGTTTCCTGTTCTCATCTGCAGCCCCACAGACAGACTCTCAAGGAATGAACAATTAAATCTTAAATTCACTCAAGTATCTGTGCATTCAAATTTTTAACTGAGAAAGACCAGTTCTTTAAAATAAAAGTATCTATTTTGTTCTTAAGAAATGTACTGACTGAGAAACAAACAGGGTTTTGAAGGACGAAACTGCCCCTGAAGGGGCAGGGCGGGGGGCGGGGGGGAGTTGGGTGAGCCTGGTGGCGGGTGTTAAGGAGGGCACGTATTACAAGGAGCACTGGGTGTGGTGCATAAACAATGAATTTTGGAACACTGAAAAGAAATTAAATAAAATTTTAAAAAGGCAAGAAGAAAAAAAAGTAAAGTACTGACTTTGTTTATGGGTTCCAAAAAGATTACGGGGGGCTCACGAGATTGCATGAAATAAAGGAATGCTCAGTGAGACCGGGAAGACGGGGCCACAGAGGAACAGAGATACACTTTCTGTGGGTTGACTCAGTGGCTGTGAATGAGCTTCAAAGTTGGATCTGAGGCCCCTGGAATCCAGAATGAAAAAGCGAGACATTGCAATTCTGTAATTCTCATTCACAGCAAATGCGAGCCCAGAGGGTTTCTAGAAGTGGACCTCCATCCGCAATCCCCTGACTGTTACTCTTCTGGGCCCTCAGGTTTATGGAGATGACCATGAGGATGAGATGGGCACCCTGGGCTATTTCCCCAGCAGCTTGGTCGAGGAGCAACATGTGTACCAAGAAGCCACCAAGGAAGTCCCCACCACGGTAAGTGTCTCAGAGTAGGCCAGAGATGGACTCAGATCCTGGGCTAATGCAGCAGGATCTCAGGGTCCTGGGATCGAGTCCCACATCGGGTTCTCTGCTCAGCGGGGAGCCTGCTTCCTCTTCTCTCTCTTTGCCTGCCTCTCTGCCTACTCGTGATCTCTGTCAAATAAATAAATAAAATCTTTAAAAAAAAAAAAAAAAGCATCATGCCAGGGCGCCTGGGTGGCTCAGTTGGTTAAGTGACTGCCTTCGGCTCGGGTCATGATCCTGGAGTCCTGGGATCGAGTCGCACATCAGACTCCCTGCTCAGCAGAAGTCTGCTTCTCCCGCTGATCTCTCTCCTCTCATGCTCTCTCTCTCTCTCTCTCAAATAAAGAAATAAAATCATTAAAAAAACTAAAAAAATTTTTTTAAATGCATCATGCCAGCCGCCTGCGTGGCTCAGTGGGTTAAGCCTCTGCCTTTGGCTCAGGTCATGATCTCAGGGTCCTGGGATCGAGCCCCACATTGGGCTCTCTGCTCAGTGGGGAGCCTGCTTCCCTCTCTCTCTCTCTGCCTGCCTCTCTGCCTATTTGTGATTTCTGTCTGTCAAATAAGTAAATAAAATATTTTTTTAAAAATGCATCATTTCGGGGCACCTGTGTGGCTTAGTGGATGAAGCCTCTGCCTTCGGCTCAGGTCATGATCTCAGGGTCCTGGGATCGAGCCCCTCATTGGGCTCTCTGCTAGGCAGGGATCCTGCTTCCCTCTCTCTCTCTCTCTGCCTGCCTTTCTGCCTATTTGTGATCTCTCTCTCTCTCTGTCAAATAAGTAAATAAAATTAAAAAAAAAAAAAGCTTTAAAAAATGCATCACGTCTCTTACAAGACTCCCTGAACAACCCCCCTACTTGCCGTGGAGGCTTCCCCGAGGACAGAGCGGTTTGGGCGAGGATTTACACCTATTCCCACTGTTGAAAGGTTACAGAACCCACCCCCTTTCGTTTTTAGATACAAGTTATCCTAGAAAGGAGTCCTTGTCACAAAGAAAGAAAGGAATATAGTATTCACGGACTCTTAACTGAGGGTTATATTTATTTACTAAAGCACCTGGGCTGGGAAAAAAACAGCACCTGTATTTAATCAAATCAAAACATTCTGGAAAAAAAAAATCTTTGGATGCCTTATTTCTGTGGTAGATAGATTCTACTTGTGTTTGAAAAAGGAATTATACTCTTTCCAATGCCCTGGGTCTTGCAAACCCCAGAAGAGACATAAAAGATCCCCTTTGAGCTACTTGGCAAGGTGGTTGTTTTGAAGACATTCTCCTGGAGCTAATTGCTGCATGAAATAACTTCAAAACATTGCCCGACCCACACAAACGGGACTCACTTGTCATCCCTTCTGAGCATGGAGCTTGAACGTGTCAAATAACCACCAATTAAAAGTGTATTTGAGAACCTTCATTTTAAGTAGTTTTTGACTTGAGGTGATAATTATGTCCTACTCTTTGGGGTTCAACCTTATTTTAAACCCAGATTTCCCTTTGATGACCTATGATTTTTTAATAAAGAAAATGCATTTGTTTTCTGGTCCTTGTCTGCTCAGTTCAACCTTTTTCTTTTCTTTTTCTTCCTTTCTTTTTTTTTTTTTTTTTGCCTTTTTCCCCAGGATATTGACTTCTTCTGTGAGTAAGAAATTAGACCTGCAAATAAAAAGGAAACACCAAAAAATATAAACAGCGAAATAACAACAACAACAAAAAATATGTGTCCCTAATTCCTGACTTTTGTTTCAAGGCTTTTTTATCCTTACAGGAGGGCTGGGTCTTGGGGGCCAGTGGTGATAGATGAAGGAGTAAATTCTGTTCAGTTCTCTGCTGGCCTGGTCTTCCCACCACCTGGAGGGCAGGGCGATGTTTGGCTCAAGGGGGAGAATTGAAAGTAGAAATTCTTTTTCAGTCTAGAGAATCCTCTCTTACACAGGAATGCATACAGAAGACGGTTCATTTGTATTACTTCTTCACTGTAATTCTTGCCAGTTCTTTGGCTCCTTATAGAAACTTGGTAGGTGACAGGTCTTACTTGGGACATGCTGTTTTCTAATTATTTGTCTTACTGGTCATTGGAAGTGTTATAATGTACGCAAAGGGGCTATATCCTCAAGGAATATGCCAGGATTGTTGTTACTTTTAATATTTGATGCCTTTGAGATGTGAAACTGGTGTGAATGGACGAGTTTTTTGGACTGAGAGATATTGGACTCTGCCTCTTTCTCTTTACTTTTAAGTAAGTATGTGTGTCTGTAATAAGGGAGGCGCAGCTTATGAAATATTTGTAATGGGATAGTTTCCCCTTTGTGAGTGCTGTTACTGCAAACATTCGAGCTTCCAATCAAGAGACAGGAGGAAAAAGTCTGTGGGTTATTTTTCTACTTCTCTTTCAACTTCGAATTTCCTCTTCCTGTGCAAAGTCCCCGAGTCAAGGATGATGTGGGAAGAAATCTGGTGAGGGGGATTGGTGGTCCCAATGGACGTACAAGTTTCTCTACATTTAATTGGAAATTTACTTTGATTGTTCATTCCTAATATAATTCTTTTGATGTAGTCATGAGTCTGTTTACATGTAATTAAAATGCCTGTACTCAAAAAAACTGACAATTTCTGACTTAAAAATTGTTTTAAAGCATTTTTCACCTGGGGACGTCAAAAGTCTAGAAGGGGCTTGGAAATGACGTTGATTCCTCAGTTTTCTGTGATCTGTTCATCCCACCAGGATGAGGAGGAGAGCATTTAGGACAAGATGGAGACTGGCTCTCCAGGGTCATTTTTCTAGCTGTGTCCACTATGATTTGGGGTGAATATATTTTTGCCAAATTCTAATGAGGTTCAATTATGTGCAATGGTACCCCAAAAATCCCCCCAAACCCAAACGCATCAGTCCATTGCCTCTGTCTTACTGCATGCCATAAAATGTTTCAGGCAGCAACTAGGATGGTCGACGCAATTTAAGATAAGAAGCATTTATCCTCTGTTTCTATCTGCCTCTCACTTTCTGGTTCCCCCATTTCAGGTACTCCATTATCCCTCAAGACACCCAGCATCCCTATGACACCCTTTGTCTGCCAAAGTCCCCATCTGTCTGGCCTCATGCTTCCAGATTTCCTCCCCAAGAATAGGGCTTTGGGCTACAGTCCCTCCTGGCCACACCGGCCTCCCCTTCACCAGAACAAATTTCACCCAGGACTTTTTGGGTCCCTGATTGGTTTTCATCTTCTGGGGGCTGAGCTGCATCACCAGAATGGAAGTACCTGTAGGGACTTTAAAACACCAGCTAGCCCCTCAGATGGCAAAGGGCCATCCCTGGCCCAGCAGCTGCATGGGCTTCGCTTGGGTGCTGGTTAAGAAGGCAGAACCCACTGAAGACTTTCGGGATCACAATCTGCATTTTTTCACGAGACCCCCAGATTTGAGATTCATGGATACATGGGAGGGAAAGAGAAACCACCTTCTACCCTCCTTGCGTCTCTGGCTGGGCCTAGGAATTAAACTGACATAGACAGATTACCAGGAGGAAAGCAGGTGTGTTTAATTTCATGTTTTTACATGGAGTTTGGAACCTTCAAAAGGAAAATGAAGACCCAAAGAAGCCGTTAAGAGTCACGTACTTATATACCTTTTTCAACAACGAACAATAAATTGTGGGACGTGACAAGACAAAGTGGCTTGGGCACAGGGCAGTAAATCGTGGGACACTGACTAGGAAACATACAAGGAGAGAAGCAGAAGATAAGGGTGATGGCAGAGGGATCGTTTGCGTGGGTGCCTTCCAGTGCTGACTCCCAGGGCCTGGGGGTAAGAACGTCCCCTTCCCTGCACACCGGGGGCACCTTCCTTGTGGGAAATTTTATGGCCTGTTTTTAGATGGAAAGGGGGTAGATCAGAGCCCCTCCTGTGTCTGCACTTTCTTTCTCACCTTCAGCTCAAAATAATCAATACACCAGAGGGCATCTTCTAGGGTAGCGTGTTCTGAATCCCTTGGACATTAAAGGTTATAAGCAACACTCATTTTAGTTCTCTCCTCTCCTCCGACACATAAAGAAATAAATGAAAAAAATGAGAGCACCTGGGAGTTGAAGCAGCTCTCCCAAGATTGAACGGGCAGGATTTCCACATTCCTAAACCGGGAGCCGCACGCCCACCCCACGTTGTAGGCACTGGCTGAGTGTCTACAGACCTCTACCTTCGAGAGAAGGGGTCGGGGGGTGGAGAAGTGAGAGTCTGGAGGACAATGAGGCCTCCTGGGGAATCTTCATTCCTTCCCACTATGACCAAGGGTATCTTCCACCTCTAAGAGGTTCTCAGTTATGGACGTTGTTGCTTTGCAGCCTCAGGAGCTCCTGCGAAATCTGGAACCAGGCCCTGGGAGGGCATGGGGAGACTGGGAAAGAGGCAGACCACTCCAGATGGGTAGGGGGCCATTTCCCGAAGGAAGGGACTTAAAAATGAGGCTTGTCGTGGGTGGCTGCAAGATGAGTGGGAGACCTCTACCGACTCTTCGTGTCCAGCTCGAGGGTCAACTGGTGGTCACGTTCTCTCCGTGACCTCCCCCAACAGACATGAAAGAAAACAAAAAACCCCAAACAACTAGGTCTAGGGATCCCTGAGGGAACTTCAGCTGGTAGGTTTCCTCTACACTCCCAAGCTGAGGCTAGGTGTGTGTATCTGTGTAGCATTTCATTTTCCCGTATAGTTGTACTGTTTCCTCTGGGGAGAAAACCAAGGCTTTCATCATCCCTTATGTATCTATAATGGAATATTCCTCAGCCATATAGGAGAATGAAATCTTGACATTTGCAACCACACAGATGGGAAATAAGGCAGTCAGAGAAAGACAAACACCTTGTGATTTCATGCATTTGGAATTTACGAGACAAAAAACAAAGAAAGAAAGAAGAAAAGAGACAGACTTTTTTTTTTTTTTAACTCTTTCTTCAAAAAACAGACTCACTCTAGGGGACAAACTGACGGTTGCCGGCGGGGAGCAGGTGGAGGGCTGGGAGGGAATAGGTGAAGGGGATCAAAACTACATTTACCGTGATGGGCATTGAGTTTGTCTGGAATTGTTGAATCACTATACTGTGCTCCTGAAACTAGTAATAATAATAATAAAAAAATAAATAAAAGAATTTCCTCACCCCTGACCTCACAGAACACAGGAAACAATACAGGACAGTGGATTCAGGAGCCAATTTAGGGCAAATGGTGAGACTTGGCCTCGAGCAGAGCTATTCAAAGGGGTTACCAGGGCTAGACGAGTAAAGCACTGAAACTCATCTGAGGTGAGAACAGTCAGGGCAGGGAAGACCCGGCAGGCAATAAAATGAAATGAAATCTTGTTTAAGAGAACTGTGTAATTGGTGGCTCAGAGAAGTCGGGCGAGCCCAGAGCCCAGGGCAACGGGGAACAAGGCAGGCTGTTCATTTCTTTCAGAGCTGTTGTTTCCTATGTGTGCCTGCTTGAATAAGGTTCTGACCTTGCTGTACCTCCTTTTTCTTTGCTATTGATGGGGTTCACATCATCTTCCTTTCTGGGTTGTTGCAAGGCTTAAATGTCATATTGTGGTGTGAAATAGAAGACGGGGGCCCCTAGGAGTGGGACCCCTAAGTGGCAGCCAGTATCATCTGACCTGAGAGGGTCGAAGGGTGAGTGACCTTCCCTCAAGGAGCTGTGTAGTTATCTACCAGAGGCTTTGTGGATAAGAAATTGTAATTTCCCATTCAGACCATCTGGGATTTCTAAGCCAAAGATAGTTCCAGATTTCATGCATTTTTTTTTTTGTGGTTTCATTTATCAAAACAAAAACAAAAAAACAAAAAACAAAAAAAAAAACCCAAAACACCTGAAATTACCTGAAAGAGTCCCAAGTCATTCCACTGCAATCTGGTGACAAGGTGTGGCTTGTGTGAGTGTAATTTTGAAGTCCCAGTTCTGGCCACTTCCCTTCATTAACAGCCCTTCATTCTTCTTCTTCTTCTTCTTCTTCTTCTTCTTCTTCTTCTTTTTAAACATATTATTTGTTTATTTGACAGACAGAGATCACAAGTAGACAGAGAGGCAGGCAAAGAGAGAGAGAGAGAGGGAAGCAGGCTCCCTGCTGAGCAGAGAGCCCGATGCGGGGCTCTATCCCAGGACCCTGAGATCATGACCCCAGCCGAAGGCAGCAGCTTAACCCACTGAGCCACCCAGGCGCCCTAACAGCCCTTCATTCTTAATGGGAGGGTCATTTACATCCCACTGAGGGCCACCACACCTTTTTTTTTTTTTTAACGATTTTATTTATTTATTTGACAGAGCAATCACAAGTAGGCAGAGAGGCAGGCAGAGAGAGAGGGAAGCAGGCTCCCCATTGAGCAGAGAGCCCGATGCGGGGCTCCATCCCAGGACCCTGGGATCATGACCGGAGCCAAAGGCAGAGGGTTTAACCCACTGAGCCACCCAGGTGCCCCAGCCTTTTAAGAATCATTATATTAGGTTCTCTATATATTTGTTTATCTCTGAGACGTACAGTCCAATGGATGTTAGCCCAGAAATTAATTGTATTCAGGCTCGGCAAAGTTGGGTTGTCTCATTTGCATCTGACCATCCCAGCAAGGGTGTAAATAACAACACCTCTTGGGAAAGCAGCCTCATAAGGGGCGCGTCCCACCTCGGATTTCCACAGCTTGATGGCACTCACTCCAGCTGCGAGGGTAAGTATGGTTCCTGGCTCTCCTGATACTGGAAGTTCACATCTCTGGTCAGGCCTTTTAACCCTCCCTCGGAAGAGAGCCTTGTACAAGACCTGAAGCACATGGCTTGGCGTGAGGAAGAGAGAAGAGCTCCATGGACCACACCAGGCACCCACCCGAGACTCTGTTTCTTCTCTAAAAAAGCACACACGGGTGTGGAATGCATGCTAGTGAGCCTGAATGGATGCCTACAATAGTGGTTTTTTTAATGTATTTATTCATTATTTTTTCTGCCATGGAGGAAGAGCGGAGGGAGAGAGAGAGAGGCAGACTCCTGAGCGGGCTCTATGTGCTGAGTGCAGAGCCCCAGGCAGGGCTCGATCTCACCTCCCCAAGATCACCACCTGAGCCGAAATCGGGAGTTGGTCACCCAACCGACTGAACCACCCAGATACCCCAGAGTATATGGTTTCTTACTGGCTACACCTTTGTGACGTTAAATAATCCTATAATAAATACTAGTGATTTTTATAGTTCCACGTAATTTGAATGGGCTACATTTGGCGGGTTCCCCATGTCACGGGAAAGCCAGTGGAGAAACTGTAATGTATGTTGTAGCCCCAAGACCCCCTGGGCCTCTCACTGGTCACGTGGCCTGATGGCTCAATCTTCTCTTGTTTGTGTAGCCATGTTCATGAAGCTCTCTCATGAAGCATAAGAATAAGAATACCTGTGAGGATAATAATAACTAACTTCGGGGGTAACTATGAGGATTAAATTAAATGAGATACAGAACGTAAAATCACCCAGCACTGTACCAGTACACAGTATACAATGGGTGTGTGATAAATGGCAGTAAAATGAACTTCTAGATGAGAGGTTTTTCAAGCATTTTTGACACTTTTGAAGAACAACTGTTCTTTCTTTCTTTTTTAAGTGAACGAAAAGTATGACTTTAGCATCTTTTCTTTCTGGGATATTTTGCGTTTTCCCCATGGCTTTCTGGAAGTTGTACGCAGGGCATACTTCAAATACTTATCATGAAGATATGAACAAACATGCACACGTACACACATGTAAAACTTGACCAGTGCTGTATGTGATGTCTGGGATGGCACAGGTCCCCTGCCATCATTATTAGGGGAATGTCTCTGGTGCTCTGTCAAAGAGACTTTGAAGAAACACCTGGAAGGACAGAGCCCCAGCCCTCTCCAACTTCCAGCCCTTCCTTCCCACATCCTTCTCTATTCTCAGAGAATTTGCAAATGGCAGCGAGCCCTGGGATTCTCTGTGTTATCTGGTGCCCAGCCAAGAGCGACTTGACTTGACCGCAGATAAGACTTCTGAGTGTTTGTGATGGTGACATCTGCTTGGAATGACGAATACATAAGTGGCCAGGGGTCCTGTTGACTAAAATCCTTTCAGTCCTGCAGAAGCGAGAAACATTGCTCTAATTATCGAGGCTATAGATCTGAAGGACACCTCATTTTCAGAGTACAAGCTTTTGAATTCCTTCCCTTGGCCACTTCCCAGGAGCAAACACCAGCAAATGGCAAGAAAGGACAATTGAAGGCAGGCCTCTGATGATCTCAGGAAAAGTGCTGAGAACTCTTCCCTGCAAGTCAGGTAGCATATTCCTGCGAATATCAATTCTTTTTGTTAAAAGCCATACCTCTTATTCAAGAGGCAAGTCGTTGGGAATGCTACTTCTGCAAACCTGTAAGAGAGACCATCAGAATCCCCAGCAGATACGAAGATTGGAAACCCATCCTTTCCACCCCCAACCCTGAACTTCTAAGACCCTCTCCTAACCAAGCCTAGCAAGGTTTTTCAGACTTGCTATGGGGACACAGAGTAAGTGGGGTGATGGCTGGGATGTCAGGCTTCAAGTCAACTTGACCAGAAACATCCAAGTTGCTGGGGCCCGTGCCCCAACTGCTTTTGTGAAGACAGTTGGTGTGAAAAATTTTTGAGTCACAGGTGACTTAGTTCATTGTTTGTGCGTGACTAAATTCAGCAGTGGTTTGTTTTTTTTTTTTTTTTTTGTGCATTCAAATTTTAGAAAACCCTAGAGGATTTCATAAGCCTCAAAGAAAGAGAAGTCAAAATGGAGCTGCCTTTAGCCTCCCCCACTCCTGACCCTAGATAAATGGGGGCTTTTATTGCCTCTCATGTTTATTGGCTGAGGAGACGCCTATGCCCTCCCGGATTTGATTTAATACAGGGAAATATTAAACGCCTTCGTGTAGTATTTAAACAAATCTCTGGAGGAAGTGGGTATTTCAGCTCCGAGTGGAGAGAAGAAATAAAAGCGAGCACCAGGAAGAAAATTTCATTTCTTCAACCATCAGACTCATCTGTCTGAAATGGTGAGGAGGGAAAAAAGTCAGAGAGAAATTACACAAGCTAATACTATTCCATGTCCTATCCTTGAAATCCAATTTTGCGGACTGTAAAGGCCTTCCCGTGTTACAGTGTCTGACCGCGTCACCTGCAAATACCACCATAGATCAGTAATTTAATCGGGAAAAACGACATATCGATCCGCACGCTTTCGAGAAGCCGCCCTCTAACCCATCATTAACAAAGACAGAGAATGCTCCCAAGCTGTGATTTAAATATTTTTCTAAATGGAAATGACTTTTCTGTCACATGTGAGCAATTGTTTTAATCATTTCTTCGCCAAGCAGACGCTGCGCTCAAGTGAGTGTGTTTGGGAGGCAGAGCTGAGGCCCTGTTACTAATACGTCACCCACAGTGCCTGCCTCTCCTCTTTCCTTGCCCTCCCTCCCCTTTTCCCTCTTTCCTTCAGCAGGGGAATGTATCCTGGCCAAAAGCTTCAGTGGAGTTGGCGATGTTAATCCCTTTGAGGAATTCTGTCAAACTATGGGGGCTGGGGTGAGGGGACCCCGTGTGGGCTTTGAGATTTCTACAAACCAAAGGCAGAAAGCCTAAGGTGTTGTCCCTGGCTGTCCACCTACCCACCTGGCAGGACCCCGGTCAGTCAGGAGTTAGTTCACTTCTCTCCGCGTCCCCTTGTGGCAAAATGCTTTAAGGCTCTTTTTTCCGCCCTCCTCCTAGATCTTTCCTTGAGCCTCCTGTTACTACTAATGCCACACATGGATTAGCACACAAAACTTGAGCCTTGACGCCCAGGGGCCATAAGTAGACACACAGGTTTGGGCGCCAGCCTCAATCAGGCCACGAAGGACAGGAGGCAGATAAGGGAGGGTGGGTGGGCTGGATAGTCTTGCGATGCTGGTCTGTCCTGTAGGAGAAGGTGACTCTAGGTGAGATGTGTCCCCCACTCCCACTGTTGCCTGAAGCAGGCAGATAAGAACACCTTGTACACCAGTGTCTTGCATGAAGCTCCCCAGAAGCACAGTCCGACATGATTTGTGTAGTGATTCATGGAAACGTGGCTTCCAGGGAAACAGGCAA
This sequence comes from Neogale vison, assembly GCF_020171115.1. Classification (NCBI taxonomy): domain Eukaryota; kingdom Metazoa; phylum Chordata; class Mammalia; order Carnivora; family Mustelidae; genus Neogale; species Neogale vison. The sequence continues at coordinate 41,886,924 of NC_058098.1, forward strand.
GGGAGAAGGGAGGCAGGATAGGGAATGAGCTCAACAAGGATGCAACCTCCAGCAAGTGCCTGCAGTGTCCAGATCCTGCCTGATCCCACCACAGCCTTGGAGGGCAGTAGCGTCCACCTCCGAGGCTGTCTGGATCTGTCAAGAAAGCTGAGCTTTCTTCTGGCCCATCGTCCATTAAGGCTTGTGGTGGGGCTAATCCAACCTCAGATTTCCTCCTTGATATCTTTCAGGGCCCCTGAAGTTCTGATGTGCAAGTCAGCTGTAGTGGCAACTTTGGTGGGACCAGGGTGACACCCAGTGGTGATCATGGGATATGGCACACAAAGAGACATTTCCAGACTTGAGTCAGCAACCCCTGGTGTGAGCATACTATGTAGCATTCAGAATCCTGTGTCAGGGCCACCTCCTTGCCGGGTGTGGGGCGGGGGGCGGAGACGACGACTCTCCAACCCCACCTCTTCCTTCCAACACGCAGAGTCTTATAATCTGCTTGTCACATGGCATAGATACAGGTAGTAATACACCTTTACAGCTGACCTTACAATAAATTCAACTGTTCTGAAAATTCACACATTAGGGGAAGCTGGCATTTCAATTTAGTGAAAAAAGACATATTTCGTATGTATCTCTGCAGAGCTTATAGACTGTTTTAGTTGACTTAATTCATTAATAGAAAAGCAGCAACAGTGCCTTGAGCTGGGACAGCAAACGCTCCTCTAGGAAACAATTAGCACAACTCCCAGCCGCCTCCAGGGGCGCCATGGAGTGGCTGAAAGATACTCTAAATCTTTCACTTAGAAAGTATGGAAGCAGGGAACTGCCCCTGGACCACCTGACTTCAAGCTCAGAAGCTGTCCAGAACACCATGCCGAAATACAAGTTAGGGGGGAGAAAAAGTTTTCTAATTCATCTAACAGAGTAATTCTCTACTAGTGGTAACCTCATACTCCTCCCCCTACTGGAGACATTTGGCGATGTTTAGGAACATCCCCCCACGCCCCCGCACCCCACCCACCCACCCCTTGGTGGGTGGAGGGGCAGAAGGAGAGGGAGTGAGAGAAATAATCTTATGTAGGTTCCACACCTAGGACAGAGCCCAATGTGGGGTTCGATCTCAGGACCCTGAGATGATGACTTGAACCGAAATCAAGAGTCAGACCCTTAACGGACTGAGCCACCCAGGCGCCCAAGACATTTTTGACTGTTAGGACAGGAGAGGGAGAGCACTACTGGGAAAAGAGTGGGTAGAGGCCAGTGGTGTTGCTAAATAGGCTAGCCTAGCTAGCTAAACATGCTCCAGAGTGCCCCCAACCAAGAACGATCTTGATCTAAATGTCAGTAATGTCCGGGTGGAGAAAGTCTACTATAAAGGGGTGTTACTAATCAGTGGGGGAATTGTGTATGAGTGACAAACACTAGGAAGGCCTAAGCAATTATCTGGCTACGTTTTCGTTTTTGTTTTTATCTTTTTCTTTTTAATAATTTTTAAAAAAATAATCCCTGCCCTCAACATGGGGCTCAAACTCATGACGTTGAGATCAGGAATGACAGGTTCTACGAACTGAGCCGGCCAGGTGCCCTGTTTTCTGAATTGTAACGGAATGTTAGAGCTGGGTTATCCTGACACACAGACACCACACCTTCTGGAGCAACGACAGCATAGAGAGAACCTCCATTTTGCAATCAGCTTGTTACAAATGAGCAGCAGCAATTCCCTTTCTTCATAATTTGAAACACGGTCCTTTTGCTTCATGCTCTAGCTATGCATGGCCTCGCTCCTGGTGTAACATTTCACCAAACGCCCTTCCTCAGCTCCAGGAAGGCTCAGGGCTAGTGAAGGGCTGACATGTGATGAGAACTGAAGGCTATTTTGCATTTCTTTCTACAGCCCTTTCAGTCTCCTCTAGGAGATTGCTTAATTGCTTTTCAAACAGCTATCATGTCCTCCTAGCTTTACAGCTTCTTCCAGAAGATGATTACAATGTCCCATTATTTTTCAAGCAAAAATAGCGCTTCCTTACCCCTCAGTAATGTATGCACTGTCAATTTCAATAGCATCAGCTGTCTTTACCCGACATGAATCTCTTCCCTTTTATTCCCCTCCTTTGCCATTGTCATCCTGTTTAACCTTTCTTGGGAGAGCTTCCTAAGCACACAGATATATTTATGGAGTATCTGTACATTTGTGGATACAATTGAAGGGGAGCAGAATATATCACCCCAAAATGTGCCACTTGGCATATCAATTATTTTGAATTAAAGTTACTTAAGAAAGAGCCCATCAAGGAGAGCACTCTGACTCTCCTCTGTCCCCCCGAAAGCAGGAAATAAATTCCCCATGGGAAGGATACCCTCCCTGCACCTGGAGCGGAGGAGGCATCCTGGTCACCAGAGATAGAGAATTCAGGGTAGGGAAGTCTGCATAAACAAACCTGGCTACAACTTCCCTAAATAGCTACCCCTAAACCCAAATCCCTTGGTTTTGTCAATTTTTCACAAGTTATTTTTTCTTTGTCTAAAAGGCAAAAACTGCCAGCTTTGGTCACTTCTCTGAGTCCCACACCCCAATGAGTTCCTATGTGTACGAAATTAAATCTGTTTTTCTCCTGTTAACCTGATTTACATCAATTCAGTTATTAGGCCAGCCAAAGAACCTAGAAGGTAAGAATGGAAATGTTTTCCTCCCCCACATCATTAAAATTTAAACGCCATGCATTGAGCCTAAGGTTGACATTTCTCATTCCTTGGAGCAAGAATTTACTTAAACATTAATAACTATATGTGTGATGTACTTCTCAGTACACACTTCAGTTCTGAGAAGGGGGGAAAGATACCGTGAAGCTCTCATCTATTAGAACTGTGGGTTTGTTTATAAGAGATATGTAATTGGAGATCTAAAGCCTAATTGGAAATGTGTTACTTTACCTCATACCCGAAGCCTAAAAGAATGTAGATTTTGAAAGGAAGCCTGAATTTAACCCCTGCTTGTTATGGCTTACAACCTTGAATGGAGCTTGTGAGATATTTTTTTTCTTGGTGGGGGCTGCGGGGTTGCTAATGAATTTAGTTTAAAAGAAAGAAAACATTCCTGCCCTTCTCTTCAAAACCTCCTGCCCTCATGTGACATAGTATTGCCTTTTTTTTTTTTTTTCGTATTACATTATTACACTTTTTCAAAATGGACACTCTGAGCAACCAGAAGGTATACGATGGCTAAAATACACATGAGAGGTTGGAATCTGGGTTTGGGTGCTTCAGATCCCACATTCCTGAGGCTCCTGACAAGGAAAGGACACCTACAAGGTGAAAGAACCAAGTGAGTTGTGAAATACCAGTTGTGAATTAACGTTAGGCAAGCACCAGAAGATGTCTCCATCTCCTGACTTAGGGCTTCTGGGGCACAGGCTGGATGGAGAGTGTGGCTCAGAATGGTAGGTCTGCATAAGGTTTCCTGGTTCCTGCTGCCCTGAGTCTCAATCACTTGGGGTCTGTGGCACAGGCTGTAGCTAGCCACAAGACAAATAGTGGATCCCTCTCCAGTATAGATGGTGAAGATATCACCATAGAGAGGAAGAAGAGCAGATGCTCTTGACATCTGGTCCAGGATAATTTCATCTGTGCCTGATGGCCTTTATAGTCCCTGGAGTTTGCTCTTGCCTTTCTTTATTCCTTTTTCTTTTCTTTCTTTCTTTCTTTTCTTTTTTTTAAGAGTTTGCTTATTTATTTGTCAGAGAGAGCACAAGCAAGAGGAATGGCAGGCAGAGGGAGAAGTGGGCTCCATGCTAGCAAGGAGCCAGATGCAGGACTCGATCCCAGGACCCTGGGATCATGACCTGAGTTGAAGGCAGACACTTAACAGACTGAGTGACCCAGGTGTCCCTGCTCTCCCCTTTCAAGGCAATCTGGAAGTACCAGGGGATTAACACTCCTGGGAGGAGCCCATAGACAATGATGGACAGGGGATGGTATATAATATATCAGGACCCCCATCTTTGAAGGAGTTAACTCTTAGGTACATACAGTACTCTGTCTCCCAGACATGCCAAGTGAACCTAGTTCCAGGTACCCACAGGGATGGCATTCTTGATAGAAGCCCCTCTGTGGCTGTCTTGTCTTTCCCAGCTCCCTTTCCCATGCCCCGACTCTGATCTCTGGAATCATCTCCCCAAGGAATTACTTCGGCACATAAGCTTGTTGCAACGCCTGTTTCTAAACCAAGACAAAACATATGTCCACTTCTATCCTGAGCAGGCAGGCCCTGTGCCAGGAAGCTAGACACAAAGCAGGAGATGGAAAGAAGGCCTGGCATGCAGAGGTCAGCAGGGGACCAAGCCGGTCCGTACGCCCAAGCCCAGTGGTCCCCATCCACTCGCAGAAGGTGGCTCACTGAGTGTCCTGGGGTCTGACCCATACGATTTGTAATTCCTTCCTCATTGGGGAGGAGATGGTGGGAGGCAGAGTGGTCTAAAGTTTGAGATTTCCCTCAGGTTCCTATCCCACCCCATCCCTGGGTGAAAAAGAGAAAAGCCTCACCCACCAAATTCCCTTTGCTGCTCCCTCTCAGGTTTATCCCTGGCTGTTCCCATGTCCGTGTGGCATACACTCCAGGCTGCCCGTGTTCAGAACAACCCTCAAGCTTGCCTCCCTGTGGAAGGACGGACTATATTATTCGCCTCTAGTCCATATTCAAAGCTGGGTATGCCATTCCCAGCCATTCCCAGCCACCCCTCCTCGCTTCCGGATCCATCCAGCTAGGACTTAACTATTCAAACAAAACAGTTCTTCAATTCTTCCACCTCCTGGTAGGAACACGACTCGGAGCTCTGAAAACTTGTAGTGCAGGCTTTCGGGTGTATTTTATTAAAAGGTAAGATTATGCTCGAAGCAAAGGTTAGGCAAACATTTGCTGAACGACTCAGTTCTCAACAGGCTGGGAACATTTCCTCAATTTAGAAGCTGAGTAAAATGGCTGCTGGGTTGAGAAAGGTCTTTACTTAAAGGTCAAACCAAAATATAATGGGAAAGATAAAAACAGTTGAAAACCGGCTTTTTTTTTTTGGAGACTGGTTCTAAGTGGGGATTTGTTTCTGCTTTCTAAGTCTCGAAAATTCACGGTTTTAGAAACACAATTATTCTCTGAGACAAATATATAATTGAAGGAGTGCTGTGAGACCGGCCTCAAAATTTTTTTTTCAATTTATTTATTTTCAGAAAAACAATATTCATTATTTTTTCACCACACCCAGTGCTCCATGCAAGCCGTGCCCTCTATAATACCCACCACCTGGTACCCCAACCTCACACGCCCCCGCCACTTCAAACCCCTCAGATTGTTTTTCAGAGTCCATAGTCTCTCATGGTTCACCTCCCCTTCCAATTTACCCAAATTCCCTACTCCTCTCTAACGCCCCTTGTCCTCCATGCTATTTGTTATGCTCCACAAATAAGTGAAACCATATGATAATTGACTCTCTCTGCTTGACTTATTTCACTCAGCATAATCTCTTCCAGTCCCGTCCATGTTGCTACAAAAGTTGGGTATTCGTCCTTTCTGATGGAGGCATAATACTCCATAGTGTATATGGACCACATCTTCCTTATCCATTCATCTGTTGAAGGGCATCTTGGTTCTTTCCATAGTTTGGCGACTGTGGCCATTGCTGCTATAAACATTGGGGTACAGATGGCCCTTCTTTTCACAACATCTGTATCTTTGGGGTAAATACGTAGTAGTGCAATGGCAGGGTCATAGGGAAGCTCTATTTTTAATTTCTTGAGGAATCTCCACACTGTTCTCCAAAGAGGCTGCACCAACTTGCATTCCCACCAACAGTGTAAGAGGGTTCCCCTTTCTCCACATCCTCTCCAACACATGTTGTTTCCTGTCTTGTTAATTTTGGCCTCAAATTTAAACAGGAGGGAAATGATGAAGCACTTGGAGCACTTTCCAGCATCACCTAACCCAGTGCTCTGCTCCTTCAGGGCGCCCACTCCCCACGTGCTCCGTCCAAATTGCCAGGCCCAGGGTCCCATTTCCCAAAGGGAAAGATGGACTGGGGACTAGAGTAGCTATTTTTTTTTTTTTTAAAGAGAGTGAGAGAGAGAATGTGAGCGGTGGGGAGAGGGGCAGCAAGAGAGGGGTAGAAAGAACTTTAAGCGGGCTCCATGGTGACACGCGGCTCAAACTCAGGACCTGAGATCATGACCTGAGCCCAAATCAAGAGTCTGATACTCAACAGACTGAGCCACCCAAGTGCCCCTAGAGTAGCTATTCTTGAACCTGTTATGGGCCAGATACTTGACCTTGCACAGGTGCAACTATTGCAATGTCCTTTTGCCAGAGGGAGGCTGGCAGGTTGCTGGGGAGAACAGCCAGGTTTGGGAAGCTCCCAAATTGTCCTAAAACCCCACATGCAGGAGACGGCCAGTACCTGGGACAGGCTCCGGGCCATGCAACCTTATTTCATAATCATTATTATTTCATTATTTCATAATCATAATTTCATATCAATCAATTATTTCATAATCATAAATCACCATCTGAGCAGCCAAGAGTTGGGTTACTTGCAGCTCAATGAATTCCTGAAGGATAAGCTTGCTATTGCCGGGACCATGTCATGTGTGTGGCCCACGCTCAGTTATCTGAGCAACAGCTAGGGCATGTGGTCTAAATGAAGGAGACTGAGAAGGCTAGAGGAAAGAACCATAAAGAGCAGAATCTTAGAAAAAGTAAGTACTTCAGGGTAGTCTGAGAAGGATAATTTGAATTTCTTCATTTTGGAAAAAAAAAGAGAGAGAGAGAGAGAGAAGAGATCCATAATACATACTCAGAGGATCAAATGGTTATTAGAGAGAAAACTTTGGAAACTGCTGAGTGGTAATATTTCTAACCCAAGTTAATAACTTGCTGGAAACCCAAGAGGAAGGCATTTCGTCTTAGCTTTGCCATTAAGCACAAAGCCAAAGCTCTCGGAACGTGATTTATAGCCCTCAGAGCTCCGTGGATTTCATTATAAAGTACTAAATAAAACCTGGCACCTTGCAAGGTGTCCCATAGCCTGGGATATGGAGAGATAAGGGGCTTTGCCAAGGTCAGACTATAGGCAGCAGGGAGCCCACAGATAGGAGTTGGTTAAAGACGAAACACAACACAACTCGCACGCGCACACACACACACACACACACACACACGATATGGGTAGTTGGTATGAACACTGTCTGAATCTCATGCCTGCTGTGGCAGATTGTAATTTCCAAAGATGGTCCCATCACCACGTTCTTCTTATAATGGACATAGGCCCTCTCGCATCAAGAGGCGGAGGGAGACGGTCTCCCTAGCTTTGCCCCTGCTGGGCCTGAAACTCTGAGGGAGAGGGAGGTTATAAAGGGCAATGTAATTTTCACTGGCCCTCCCGGGATCCTTAACCTGGGGATCCTGCAGCCAGCCACACGGGAAGGCCACCATTGATGCTCTGGCCCTAAACCTTGCCAGCTGTCTGCCTTGAGCAGCCGTCATCAGTACCAGCAGCAGCAGACATGGGAGTGAGCAAGGCTTCAGAGGATCCCGGCTGTGAGCCTTTGAGCAGTTCCAGTGGGACCATGTGGCGTGGAGAGGAGCCGTCCCCATCGAGATCATCCCAAACCACAGGTTCCCTGACAAAAAATGTTATTTTAGGGGCACCTGGGTGGCTCAGTGGGTTAAGGCCTCTGCCTTCGGCTCGGGTCGTGATCCCAGGGTCCTGGGATCGAGCCCCGCATCAGACTTTCTGCTCGCCAGGGAGCCTGCTTCCTCCTCTCTGTCTGCCTGCCTCTCTGCATACTTGTGATCTCTGTCTGTCAAAGAAATAATAATAAAATCTTTAAATAATTAAAATCGTTAATAAAATCTTTAAAAAAATGTTATTTTAAAACACTAAGATTAGGAGTGGTTGGCTAGGCCTCAGAGTATACTCCTAACGAGAGTGGCTCAGCTATCACTCAGGACAGGATATACCCTAAGGCAGAGTCTACCAACTCTACCAACGCATTAGCTGACCCAAGGGAAAACAGGAAGGCACAGCTCTGGGTCTTCACAAAGCCTCAATCTGACATGAGGCCTGACTTTGTGGGGACGACTGGCAGAAATACTGCCTGTGGTTCTGGCCCCAACCTTTACATGGCCCTGGTTTTACTTTCCCTGTTGGTGGCTTTGTTGAGAAACAATTCAAGATTAAAGTTAGGGGATAATTGACAGAGACCACCAGTGGATTCCCCAACTCTGTTTTCTCTTTCTTCCTTTAGTAGCAAGTTCCTGAAGTTGAGCAGCTCGTAGACCACTCCGATTAAAGACTCCCACCATAGGTGTGTGTGATGTGCCATGCCAGGCCTCCGTGGTCCAGCCAGTCTTGCTGCCACTGTGGACACAGTCCATGCGCAGGTCTTCTTCATTGTCTTCTCCTCTCCGCCATATTCATTTTTCTCCACTTCTTTCTTAATAGAAAGAGAAATACACATAACCTAAAACTCACCATCTTAACGGTTTTTAAGTGTGTAATTCAGAGTGTTGAGCACATTCACCAGTTTTACAATCATAATTACGATCTGATTTTGGAGCGTATCACACAAAAAGGAATCCCTGTACCAGTGAAGCAGTGGTTTCCATTCTGCCCTGCCCCTAGGTTTTTGCAAACATGACTCTGCTTTCTGTCTCTGTGGGTTTGCCTATTCTGGACATTTTCTATCAGTGGAATTACGTAATATGTGGCATTTTGTTGTTTGGATTTTTCACTTAATTAGGACAGTATTTTCAGGGTTTGCCTGTGTTTTAGCATACACTGGTATTTTATTTCTTTTTTTGTGTGTGCTGTGTAGTAGTCTATTGTATGGAGATAAACCATTTTATTAATTAATAAACAATTTTATTTATCGGTTGATTAGTTAATGGACATTAAATTTGTTTCCACTTTGGGGCTTATATGACTATTCAAGTACAAGTTTTTGTGGGGACATATGCTTTCATTTCTCTTGGGTATAATCATAAGTCTTATAATCATACTGTGTGTAGCTTTTTGACAACAGTGTATATGCTTTTCACAGTGGCTGTACCATTTTACTTTCTGACCAACAATGTATTAGTATTCCAATTTCTCCACATCCTTTCCAACACTTCTTGTTCTCATTCTTATTCTTATTATTGTTGTATTCTAGCCATTCTAAAGTATATGAAGGGAGATTTCATTCTGGTTTGGTTTGTATTTCCCTTATAACTAATAATCTTTCCATGTGCTTATTCGCCATTTGTCTATTTTCTCTAGAGGAATATTCAAGGGTTGTGCTCTATTTTCAGTTGAGTTGTTTATAGTTTTATAGGGTCGTCCCCCCCCCATATTCTGGTTTCTGGACTCTTAACAGATACATCATTTGCAATCGTTTTCAACCATTAGGAGTGTTGTCTTTTTTCTTTTTTAAGATTTTATTTATTTATTTGGCAGAGAGAGAAACAGCGAGCTAGGGAACACAAGTAGGGGGAGTGGGAGAGGGAGAAGCAGGCTTGCCACTGAGCAGGGCTCCATTCCAGGACCCTGGGATCATGACCTGAGCTGAAGGTACACTTAACGACTAAGCCACCCAGGTGCCCCAGCTGTGTTGTCTTTAAAATTTATTAGTAGTGTCCTTTGAGGCATCAAAGTTTTCCATTTTAATGAGTCAAATTTATCTCTTTTCTTTGTTATTGTTTGCGCTTTGGTGTCCTACTTAAGAAACCATGACCCAATATAAGATCATGGAGATTTAGACCTATGTCTATGGTATAAAAAAACCAGCTAGTTTGGGTTGCTGCATAGGTATTTTATAGTATGACAATGTTGCTCACACCCAGTGTCTGGACATTTAGATCAGGACCTGAGTATAGGATTTGCGTCCCCAAGTTCCCACTTTGTTTCCTGGGGCACCTTTTAAAACAACCACTTTGAGTTGAGCCTGCAAAAAATTAGTGACTTCCCCTCCAACCGCCTTGTACGTAATAGGTGCTTGCTACCCTGGTTCTCTATCTCTTGCTCACTCCTATCCTGGGATGGAAGACTGCTCTCCCCCCAGCTCACTGCACACTCCTGCCCCTATTTCTTGGACATGTAAATAATTAACATTGTGACTTTACTTTCTTTGTGTGAGTGTACTGAAACTGGCTTCGACCACAAAGATCCCCGGGGGGTGCCTTGGTGGCTCAGTGGGTTAAGCCTCTGCCTTCGGCTCAGGTCATGGTCTCAGGGTCCTGGGATCGAGCCCCGCATTGGGCTCTCTGCTCAGCAGGGAGCCTGCTTCCCTTCCTCTCTCTCTCTGCTTGCTTCTCTGCCTACTTGTGATCTCTGTCTGTCAAATAAATAAATAAAATCTTAAAAAAAAAAAAATCCCCGGGATGGGGCCCCTGGGTGGCTCAGTGGGTTAAAGCCTCTGCCTTCGGCTCAGGTCATGATCCCAGAGTCCTGGGATCAAGCCCCCGAGTCAGGAATCTCTGCTCAGTGGGGGAGCCTGCTTCCCCCCCACCCCCTGCCTGCTTCTCTGCCTACTTGTGATCCCTCTCTGTCAAATAAATAAATAAAATCTTAAAAAAAAAAAAAAAAAGACACCCAGGGCGTTCATCTCCCCAGAGTGGAAACTCAGATGCTGAGGAAGTTCTTGGTCGACACTGTGTTGGTATCTTGTGCCTCCCCATTCAGCAGATCATAATCTGCTTATTTTTCATTTGATATACCAGATATAGGCCCTCCCCCAACACAATTTCATTTTGAGTTTTATCTCTTACATTTGGATCTTTGATCCATTTTAGTTAATTTTTGCATATGGTGTGAGGTAGGGGGTCCAAATTCATTCGTTTGCGTGTAGATATTCACTTGTCCCAGGATTATTTGTTGAAAATAATATTCTTTCCCCACTGAATGATCTTGGCACTCTTGTTTCAAATCAACCTACTATAGACATTCGAGTTTATTTCCAGTCTCTCAGTTTTATTCCATTGATCTGTATGTCTACCTTTATGCCACTAATACAGTTTTGATCACTGTATCTTTAAAGTAAGTTTTGAAATCAGGAAGTGTGAGTCCTCTAACTTGGTGTTTCTTTCCCATGATTATTTTACTTATTTGGATTACCTATAATTTCATATAAAGTTTAGGATCAGCTTGTCTATTTCTGTCAAAAATGCAGTCTGGGTGGCTTAGTTGGTTAAGTGTCTGCCTTTGGCTCAGGTCCTGATCCCAGGGTCCTGGGATCCAGTTCTGTGTTGGGCTCTTTGCTCAGCAGGGAGCCTGCTTCTCCCTAATCCTGGTGCTCCCATGCTTGTGATCTCTTTCTCTCTGACAAATAAATAAATAAAATCTTTTTTTAAAAATGTGGTTGGAATTTTGATAAGAATCAAATATGTAGATCAGTTTTGGTAGAGTAGCTGTCCTAAGAATATTAAATCTTCCAATCCATAACGATGAGGTTTTTTTCCCCTTTAAAAGTACATCTTCTTTAATTTTCTTAAACAATATTTTATAATTTCAACGTGAAGGTTTTGCAATTCCTTGGTTATTTATTCCTAAGTATTTTATTCTTTTTGATGCTATTATAAATAGAATGATTTTCATAATTTTATTTTGGTTTGTTCATTGCAAGTATTTAAAAAAATTGTTCTTGTCTCCTGCAACTTTGCCAAGCTCATTTACTAACTTGAACAGTTTGTTCATGAATTTTTAAAAAAGTGTTTCTATATGTAAGATCACATCTTCTGTGAAAAAAGTTTTATTTTTTTCCTTTCTAATCTGGATATGCCTTTTACCCTGTTTTGTCCTTGCCTCCTTGGCCCTGGCTAGAACTTCTAGTACATTGAATAGAAGTGGGGAGAGTAGGCATTTTTTTACTTTTTCCTGATTTTGCAGGGAAAACATTCAGTTTTTCTCACCATTAAGCATGATGTTAGCTGTGGGCTTTTCACTGATGTTCTTTATCAGTTGAGGGAATTCCTTTCTATCCCTAATTTGTTGACTATTTTTATAATGAGAGAGTATGGTATTCTGTCACATGTTTTTTTCTGCCTCAGTTGGGATGATCATGCAATGTTTTCCTTCATTCTATGAATGTGGTGTATTTCATTGATAGATTTTTGTTATGTTGAATCACTCTTGCATTTACGAAGTAAATCCAGTTGGGCATGGTGTATAATTATCTTCATATGCTGCTGAATTCAGTTTGCTAGCATTTTGTTAAGGATTTTTGCATCTATATTTATAAAGGGTATTGTTGTGTAGTTTTCTTTACTTGTGGTGACTTTTTCTTTGGTATCAGAATAATACTGGTTTCATCAACTGAATTAGGAAGTGTTTCCTTCTCTTACATTTTTTTAGAAATTGTGAGAAAAACTGATGTTCATTCTTTTTTAAATATTTAGTAACATTCACCAGCGTAGCCATCTGGTTCTGAGCTTTTCTTTGTTGAAAAAAAATTTTTTTTTTAATGATTCAATCTTTGTAACAGTTGTAGGTCCTTCTGGATTTTATATGCCTTCTTCAGTTAGTTTTGGTAGCATGGGTTTCTTGGAATTTATCCATTTCATATAGGTTCTTTAATTTATTGGCATAGGATTGTTTATAGTATTCTCTTATAATCCTCTTTATTTCACTCAAGGTAGTAATAACATCCCCAATTTCTTTAAAGATTTTTATGGTTTGAATCTCCTCTCTCTGTCAGTCAGTATAGCCAAAGGTTTATCAATTCTCTTATCTTTTTCAAAGAATCAACTTTTGGTTTCATTGATTCACTCTAGTGTTTTTCTATTCTCTAGTCATCCTTCATCTAATCTTCATTATTTTCTTCCCTCTGCTTTCTTTGAATTTAATTCTTTCTTCCCTTTCTAGTTTTTAAGGTAGAGTGTTAATTTGAGGTATTTCTTTTACAGCTATAAATTTCCCTGTAAAAACTGCTGCTTAGCTGCCTCCTTTACGCTGTGTTACGCCTTTATTTTCATTCATCTCAAAGCATTTTCTTATTTTCCTTGTGATTTCTTTTTTGACTCATTGATTATTTAGGAATACATTGTTAAATTTCTCTGTATTTGTCAATTTCTCAGGTTGCTTTCTGTTACTAATTTCCAGTTTCAATCCATTGTTGGGAGCCTTGTGCCTAGAAGGGGTTAACCCAATAGAGCAACAGTTCTTGGGAACCTCTTCAACCGAGGACTTTCACAGGTGGCGAGCTAGAGTGCCACTGTTTTTCCCTGGTGATTGTTATGAGAACATGGTAAGGTTTGGCTTGTTGCCATTGTAGCTGCTGTCTCAAGACTAAGTTAATAAGGCTCCTATGTTTTGTGAATATTGAGTTATGGCCCAAGTGTCCAAACCACGAAGGTCAAGGCTGTCTGATATCTCTGCATGGCCAGCTACTCTCAGGCCAAAATAGAAACTAGCACCAGATGTACAGGAGGTGATTCCCTTACTGTGTGGTATAAATCAGAACTCTGCAAAATAAACTTGGGCACTACGGGACATCCTCCTTGGTGCTCCTCCTGCCCCCATCTCTTTGTCTCTTAATTTCTTTTCACCATCCTGGTCAGTTTGTCGCGCTGGCCACAACAATCCATTGTGATCAAAGAACATAAATTATGTGATTTCAATTCTTTTAGATTTACTGAAGCTTGTTTTAGGGACTAACTTGTGGTCTCTCCTGGAGAACGTTTCATTGCTTGAGAAGAATTTGTTGTTTTTATGCTTTCGGGTTGCCAGCTAGGTCTAGGTTGTTAATAGTGTTGGTTAAGTCTTCTTTTTCCTCCTTATCTTCTGCCTGCTTTTTCTGTCCATTATTGTAAATGGAGGCTGAAGCATCCAACTATGATTGTTGAATTTCCTATTTCTCTCCTCAATGTTATCAGCCTTTGTTTCACATATTTTGAAGCTCTGTTGTTAGGTGCATGTGTTTTTGTAATTATTATAACTTCTTTATGGATTGACCATTTCATAAGTATAAAATGTCCCTATATATGTGTATTACTATATTATTCTTTTAAAGTCTCTTTTATCTTATATTAGTGTAGCCATCCCATCTCTCTGATGGCTCTTATTTGCTTATATTTTTTTCCATCCTTTTACTTTCAACCCATTTGTGTCTTTGAATCTAAAGCTGGTCTGCTGACACCTAAACTAATATAACTGTTTGTTAATTTGGCTTCAGTAAAAAAAATACAGTATGTCTCCTGTAGACAGCACATAGTTAGATCATGTCTTTTTATTCATTCCGCTAGTCCCTGTTTTTTTATTGGATTGTTTAATCCATTCACAATTAATGTTATTATTGATATAATTGGATTTATGTCTGCCATTTTACTTTTTGCTTTTTATACTCATGTCTTTTTTGTTCTTCTATTTCTCCTTTACTGCTTTCTTTTGCATTAAGCAAATACTTTCTAGTGTAGCATCTAATTTCTCCAAGAATTTTTCATTATTATATTTCAGTAATTTTCTTAGTAATTGTTCTATCATTTACCATACACATCTTAACTTCTCAGAATCTAATTCAGACTTATACTAACTTAGGTTAGTATAACATATAGAAATGTTTCTCCTAAATAGCTCTATATTGTTTTGCTTTCTTTTGTGCTATTATTATCACAGATATTCATCTATAAAATGTTACAAATTTAATGATACATTGTTATAATTATTATTTTGTACCATTTTGTCTATTAATGCAGTTGAGAAAAAAGGAGAGCTAGTATATATTCAGAGGGATTATTTTTCAAGTAACAGTCAATAAATATTTGTTTAATGAATTATAGTGAACCAGAAAGAAAGAAAATGTAGTTCAAGAAGAAAAATATGATCAATTATGTCAAAGGCTGCTATGAGGATGATGAAAGCTGAGAATTGATCACCGGGTTTGTTAATATGGTGGATTAGTGGAATTCTGGTTAAAAGCCTAATTAGTGTGGATTCTAGGGCATATGGAAGCTGAGGAAGTAGAAGAAGTAGACCACTCTTTGGGAGTAGTTTACTATGAAAAGGAACAGAGAAATGGGACTTAGAGGAAAATATGAGGCCAATAGAAAATGTTTTAAAAGCTGAAAGATAGGGGCGCCTGGGTGGCTCAGTGGGTTAAGGCCTCTGCTTTTGGCTCAGGTCATGGTCCCAGGGTCCTGAGATCAAGCCCACATCGGGCTCTCTGCTCGGTGGGGAACCTGCTTTCTCCTCTCTCTCTCTCTCTCTGCCTACTTGTGATCTCTGTCAAATAAATAAATAAAATCTTTGGGGAAAAAAAAAGCTGAAAGATAGTGGAGCATTTGGTATGCTGAAGGTAACTCAATAGGGAAGTTTGCGTGTAAGTGAGTGAAAAGAAGGTCAGCATCCAAGTTGAAAGTTGCCTGAGGTTGAAGAATGAGCAGTTCATCTGTTGGATATTGGAATGTTAACAAGGAGATTTTTTTTTCCTCTGAATTAAACAAAACCAGAGACAACCTTAAATCTGATGATAATTTAACAAAAGCCACCAGACACACACCAAAGATCCAGTACAGAGGTGTCTAAGCCTGCATTATGGGGTGGCCATCATCTCACCCCTACTTGGGGACTATGCTGTTCATACGGTAGCTATTAGTAATATGCAGCTGCTTAAATATAAATTAATTAAAATTAAATACCATTTAGCAAGTTCAGCTCTTTAGTTGCACTGACTACATTGTGAATGCTCAATACCATCCCATGGTATTAGTGTTAGTGCTATTTCATTGAACAGCTCAAATATAGAATTATTTCCAGCATTGCATGAAGTTCTGTTGGGCAGCATTGGTCTAGAACAGGAGGTGGAGGAAAAAAAATGGCCAGAGTAGGGGGTTCTCAGCCTATGTGGAGAATGCTCTACATTCCCCCACTCTGTTGCATCACTGATTCTTTTCCCCAAATTGTATGTTTGGATGTCCTCCAGATTTGCTGCTTTTTCCTGGGCTGATTGGAGCAGGAACTGGAAAGGAACTGGAGAGAGATGGTGGGTGGTGGGAAGACAGAAGGTAACACTCAGACTGGAGTGGAGAAACCCTCTCTTCTAAATGACTCCCCAACCATGGGTTAGTGAAAACTTGGTAGACACATTGGTATCTGCTGGTTCTTTTTTGGCTTTTAATTCTTTGATTACTTTTTTAACTACACAATGAAATACATAAACTATATTTCCTTAAGAGGTACATTTTAAAGTTTTGCCTTGATCTTCATTGTCCTTCATCTTGAACAAAACATTAATTTGGGCATCATTTTGGGCATCAGAAGAAAGTTAAGGTGCCTGGGCGGCTCAGTTGGTTAGGTGTCTGCCTTCAGCTCAGGTCATGATCTCAGGATCCTGGGAGGGAGCCCCACTTTGAGCTGCTTTTCCCTCCTCACTCTGCCTGTCCACTTTCCCCCACTCATGTGCCCTCTCACTCTCTCAAGTAAATAAATAAATAAAATGGTAATAAAAAAAGAAATGAAAATTAAGGGGAAGAACAGAATCTGCTGGGAAAAAGATACTTTGGTGGCCGCCATCTGTCTCCGCCTGCAGAGGTGCATACTAGACCTTCTATCACACTGTGCTTGGATGCCTCTAGTCACTTGCTCACTCTTTTGCTAACATGTAATAGCAGGTCTTCAGGAAAAAAGCAATAGCCTGTACTCTTTGCTTCAAGTTTCATTCCATATGTAGGTTTTTTTTTTTTAAAGCTAATTATTAAAGATTATATTAAAATCTTATTTTATGTTTTCTAGCACCTTTGACATGATTATTTTAGCAATATTTAATAATGTTTTCATTCCCACAATCCTCTTTATGTTGTCTTGAAGTGGATCCTTATGCCTCCTAAATTATTTTGTTCTCCAACAGTGCTCCTGCTGAGAAACTGGTGTCTGATAATTCATTCCTTTCATTAGTTTATACATTTTTGCTACAGTTATTGCTAAAGCCTGAGTTAATGGAGATGTTTGTGTAATAGGTGCACCCGTCAACCAAATAACAAGGTCCTATTTGAAAATCTTTCAAAAATAAATACTTATTAACAAATTCAGAATGTATTTACTGAGAATCTATTACACTGTCCAGGCTCCAGGGATATAGCAGCAAAGAAGAGAGAACGGTTAGGGTCCATAATGAAAGGAGCGAGACTGACACAAAGCGAAAGTCAAGCAAAGCTTTATTTCACGCCAAGCGCTGAGAATCAAACCGACCAGTCAGGGCCGTCTCTTACAAAGAGGCGACCCCTCCTAGCCTCCCAGACTAACTTTTATAGAGGTGGTTGAGCCTGGCTTATACACAGGTGGCCAATGAGATTGCAATACACAGGGAAAACTGCACAGTCATGCTGGGTGGGCAATACGTTTGGCCAGTTGAATTTCAGTTTACCATAGTAAATATATGCGCGCCCTACTGATTGGATGTCTCCACCCAGCCTGGCCCGCCCTTGTATCTGGGCTTTGCAAGTAAGTTCCTCTGGGAGGGGCAGGGTCAATCTAAGTTCACAACCAAATGGCGCCCTCTGGCTAACCAGGCCCTTACAAGAACCTCTGTCCTCCTGGAGCTTCCATTCTAATGAGGAAAGACAGATAATAAAGAAATATTAAATATTTGGGGCACGTTGGTGGCTCAGTGGATTATGTGTCTGCCTTTGGCTCAGGTCATGATCCCAGGGTTCTGGGATTGAGCCCTAAATCGGGCTCCCTGCTCAGTGGGGAACCTGCTTCTCCCTCTTCTCTCCACTCATGCTCTCTCCCACTATCTCTTTCCTTCGTACTCTCTCTCTCTCCCCCTCAAAAACAACAACAACAAAAACAAAAAACAAAAAACACACTTTAGAAAATTATAAAAATTAAAAAAAAAGAAATGTTAAATATTTGATTTCAAGTCAGGCAGCAGTAAGCATTTGCTGTGGGTGGGGGAAGGGAGGACAAGGGAATAGTAGAAAATGCTTGTGAGTAGTCAGAGACATTGTCTCTGTAAAATGTCACTGCTATTTTTTTTTTTATTGTGCTAAGTGTAATCTTTAATCCCCATCACTTATTTCACCCATCCCCACAATGGTGGGGTATGTAGTCTTTATGTGTATTTTTCAGAGAAACCCAAAAAGGCAACCATCAGCTCTGACAATTTATTTTGGTCAACTTACAGTACCATTGAATCTCTTATCCATTAATAAACACAACATCTCTTGTGAACATAATGAGTAAAACAGGCATCAAATGGTTTCACCCAACTCTGTAGGTGTCATCCAGCGTGAAAACAGACCATACGACCCATGTCACGGCTATTTTAACAAAAGCATTGGAATCAGTCACACAGAAATCTGGGTGCCGAGCATCCAAGGTAGAAGACAAAGCAAGGGCAAACATGGAGCAGGCATCTTGCTGATGTGGCTGGAGGATGGAAGGTAGAGAGTCAGAGGCAAGGAGATTCGTTCCTAACCCGGAGCTGGACCACTAGGGTCTTGTAGACCACGGTAAGAATTCTGGATTTCATGAGACGGGATTGGCCTCAAAATAATTCCTTTGGGATGGGAAGGAAAAAGTTGGCAGAGATACTAATGAAACAAGAATAGTCAAATATAGATAACTGAATGAGAGTTCATCATTCTCTCTACTTTTGTGTATCTTCACACTTTTTTTTTAAAAAAGATTTCAATTATTTATTTATTTGAGAAAGAGAGAGAGAGCATGAGAGGTGGGAGTGGAGGAGGGAGAAGAACAATCCCTACTGAGCACAGAGCCCAACCAGAGGTTTGATCTCAGGACCCTGAGATCCTGACCTGAGCCAAAATCAAGAGTCAGCTGCTTAACTGACTGAGCTGCTCAGGCGCCCTTTATATATTTTCTTAAAATAATTTTTAAAGCATTAGAGAGAAGAACTCACAAATTAAGCCCCCTCACTCAGAATCTTCATTACTGTTTGTTTTAATTAATTTGATAATTATAGAGCTATTAATTATTTATTTTTCTGCTTCTTTAGTTTACCCTTCCTAGGTTTTTGTGTTGGGTGTTTAATTTATTTTACATTTTTTCATCTTCTTGAATATATTTAATAATTTTTTTTCTTTTTCTTTTTTTTAAAGATTTTATTTACTTATGACAGAGATAGCGAGACAGGGAACACAAGAAGGGGAGCAGCAGGCAGCAGGCAGAGGGAGAAGCAGGCTTCCCACTGAGCAGGGAGCTGGATTTGGGGCTTGATCCCAGGATGCTGGGATCATGACCTGAGCCAACGGCAGACACTTAATGACTGAGCCACCCAGGCATCCCAATAAAAATTTCTTTCTGATAGCTGCTTTAGCTATATTGTATAGATTCTGCTATGTCAGTAGAAATTATTCTTGTATTTGAGAAATTTTGCAATTTCACATTACTTCAGCATTGCGTAGCTTTTTTAGCTTTCCAGGAGGCATTTTTTTTTTTGGCTTGTTATTAATTTCCAGTTTTATTGCATTGTGGTCAAAGATCACTGTTATATAATCTCTATATGGGGGAATTTATTAAAGATTCTATTGTGATTCAAGAGATGGTCAAATTTTATGTCTTCCATGACATTTGAAAAGGTGTATTCTCTATCATGGAATTCAGAGTTCAATATATACTTGCCACTTTTACCTTCTTGATGAGATGATGTTTAGAACTTCTAGATCCGTCTTAAGTTTTATTAGTTCTCCCAGTCAGTCTTCATTAGAGAGCTAGGTGTGTTTAACATTCCTACTATCCTCGGTCTCTGCGTGTTTTTAATTTTGTCTCTGATGGTTTCTACTATATGATACTTAGGGGAGGTTTTGAGCTACAGATAGTAATAACTCTGATGTATTCTGTCATGATTTGTAGCCTCTAGAGATATCTTTTACAGAAACTTTGAGTCTTAATTTTATTTTTTCAGATATCACTCTTATCTCTCCTTCTTTCTTATTTCTCCTTGCTTGTTATATCTGCCTATAATTTTACTTTGAATCTTTTGAAATCTTTGCATTTTAAGTGTGTGTCTTTATTTTTTTTAAGATTTATTTATTTATTTTAGAGACAGAGAGAGAGCAGAGGGGAGGGGCAGAGAGAGAGAGGGAGAAGGAGTCTTAGGCAGATTCTGTACTGAGTGCAGAGCCCACGTGGGACTCGATCTCACGACCCTAAGATCACACCTGAGCAGAAAACAAGAGTTGGATGCTCAACCAACTGTGTCACCCAGGCACCCCAATGGGGTCTCTTGCACATATTATGAGATAATTTTTTTTTTAAGATTTTTTATTTATTTGACACAGAGAGAGATCACAAGTAGAGAGGCAGGAAGAGAGAGGCAGGGAAGCAGGCTCCCCACTGAGCAGAGAGCCTGACGTGGGGCTCGATCCAGGACCCTGAGATCATGACCTGAGCTGAAGGCAGAGGCTTAACCCACTGAGCTACCCAGGTGCCCCAAGATAGTTATTTTTTGATAGTTCATTTGAAATCTCTTTAAATTGGGAGTTAAGTCCATTTTCATTTAGGAATATGATTAGTATGTTTGATCACTTAGGAGGAAAGAAATGATCAGATGAAGTGTAGCTTCTTCTTGGGTTGAAATCCACACATTGTTATGGTAGTGAGGCAGCTACTTTTGTTGCGTATGGGGGAGAAGGAAAGTGGTGTTCCAGAGACTGCTCTCCTTGAACCCTGCTGTGGACAATGCCAAGACTGGTGGAGGGATAGTAGCAGAGTGTAGAGGATGACGGAATGATGGCATGGTGTGGCTAATGTCTAGTCACCTTTCTTACACAATAATTAAATTTCTAGTTGGATAAATTAGAAACATGACTGCCCAGTGACTCTTACATTCTAGCGTCTCTTGCAATTAGGCACGGGACTAATCACATGGGATGTGAATAAATTTGATGTATGCAGATGTATGCTTTTAAGTCTTGCTTCTGAAATGTAAGGGCCATGCTCTCCATCCTCCATCCCATTCCCCCTTTCTCCTCTCATTTTGGCTAAAATACAGATGAGAAACCATAACCCAGGGCAAGCATTGCCTTGGACCACAATCTAAAAACTGCAACTTGAGGATGACCCAGATTTCTGACATTATTGGGGTGTCCTACCAGCTCTGAATCCCTGATCTGGATGTTTATGTGTAAAAGAAATAAGCTCCTGTGTTGTTAAGCCACCACATTTTGTGGACACCTGATGAAGACAGTCTGACACAGATGCTCTTAACAAAGAGCACACAGACCTGTGGGCATTCCCTCCAGTCCTGTGTAGGGCAGTGTGGAAACTGGAGGAGAAGCAACTTCCTGGGATCAGGACCCCTTCAATTCAGTGTATAAGGGTTTCCACCTGAGTACAGAAGACTGAGCTCTCTCTTGTGTCTTTCTTCAATCTGAGATGCCCATTGCAGTGTTAGATAAATATGATAGAGAATACGAGTCCGGCCAGCAGTTGATGAATGATGTAAAGTTCTATATGTTAGATAGAAGATGGAGGAGAAAACTGAGTGGACAAAATCACAGCCCGAGTAAGTGGAGAGAGACTGCCCAGAAGAACCCTAGATTGGTTCTATATTCAGAGATGGTAGACACCAGAGAATGCAAGGGTGAGAAGTGGGGATGAAAACAAGAAGACCAGTTAACAGACTGCATCACAAATAGTCCACATTTACTTGCCCCTCTCTTCCCTACCTATTCAGTGTATAGAGATTCAGTGCACTCCCTATCAAAATCACAATGGAATTTTTTTCACAGAGATGGAAAAACCCATCCTAAAATTAATATGGAGCCACAAGAGCACCCAAGATACCCAAAACAATCTTGAGAAAAAAAGAAATATCTGGAAGCCTCACACTTTCTAACTTCAAAACATACATACTCAGGGGTGCCTGGGTGGCTTAGCTGATTAGGTGTCTGACTCTTGCTTTTGATTCAAGTCATGATCTCAGGGTGCTGGAATGGAGCCCTGAATCAGGCTCCCTGCTCAGTGGGGAGTCTGCTTGAGAATTTTCTCTCTCCTTGTCCCTCTGCCCCCCCCCCCAACTTGCATGCACGTGCGTGTACACACTCTCTCTCTCTCAAAATAAATAAATAAATCATTTAAAGAAAACATATTACAAAGCTACTGTCATCAAAACAATATGGTACTGGGGTATGGACAGAAATATAGAACAATGAAGCATAACAGAGAGTCCAGAAATAAAAACCACATATGTGTGGCCAAATAATCTTGGACAAGGGTTCTAAGACTGCACAATGAAGAAATAGTTTCTTCAACAGATAGTGCTGGGAAAACTGGATAGCCACCTACAGAAGAATGAAATCAGATCCTTATCTTAGCCCATACACAAAAATCGACTCAAAAGAGCTGAAAGGCTTACACATAAGGCCTGAAACTATTAAATACCTAGAAGAAAACATAGCACAAAACCTTGATGATATTGGTCTCAGCAATCATTCCTCGGCTATGACACCAAAAATGTAGACAAAAAAAGCAAATATAGACAAGTGGGACTACATTAGAGTATCTGATAAGGAGTTAATCTCCAAAGTGGGTAAGAAACTCCTATAACTCAACAAAAAAGAAGCAATTATCCTATTTAAAAATGGACAAAAGAGGGGCACCTGGGGAGCTCAGTCAGTTAAGCATCTGCCTTCAGCTCAGGTCATGATCCTAGGGTCCTGGGATAGAGCCCTATGTTGGGCTCCCTGCTCTGCTCAGTGGAGACCCTGCTTCTTTCTTTCTCTTCCTCTGCCCCTCTCCACCTCTCATTCTCTCTCAAATAAATAATAGATAATAGACAGATTAATTAAATTAATTAATTAACTAAAACTGTAAACATAAAGATAGAACAATCATGGTATAATTACAAATATGGGCAAATTGTGTTTGCTGTTAGAGAGGACGCTTGAAACAATTGGTTGGTTGCAGATTCTGTCATGTTTTCACTTCAGATCATTATTATGTTTTATGCCAAAAGCTCTGTTATTTAAAAAAAAATGGATGAGCCTATTTTCTGTGTATTTATCAGTAAGGTATGATAAATAAACACACTTGAATTTGGGGAGTCTGAATTGCTTTAGGAAATCATTCTACTATGGAGTTTTATCTTACATTGTTCAAGTTTTCTTAAACACGGACAGTAAAAGAAGGATAATGGAAGCACAACTTAATAAGATTGTTTTCAGGAAGTGCAGGCAGGTGTCACAGGCCCCAGAGTGGGGAGTATACCATCAACAAGCCAACTAATTCCCACTTTCTCTAATTCTCTCTTTCTCACTCCTATCTCTATTCTCAGCCTGTCCTACTTCTCTGCAGACGTCTTTTCTCTGACTCTCCGTGTTCACGGCTAATGGTGAATATGTCACATCTTCAGATTTTATATAACCTGTGATCAAATCATCGGTTGGGATTTGCGGCACCTCTGAATTCCAGACCCTTACAAGAGATATCAGCCCCGTTTGGCTTCATTGGTAAATCTGAAGCCAAACATCTCCAGGGTGGTGGTGTTCGCCGTGGCTTTGCCTGCTATGAACAGAGAGGACATTTGAGAACAGGAAACACACTCCAAAGGTTCCCACTGCATCTTTGTGTATTCCGGCGGTGTCTGTGCACACAATGTCGATGGGCCAGCTCTACCTGGACAGCTTCCAATTTGTTTTCTTGCAATTTGTTTAGCGTATGGGTGATTTATGGGTTGTGGAGTGCTGGGAAAAGTCTGGTGATTTGTGTTTACGGCAAAGAAAGCTGTGTTTGAATATTTAAGCAATGTCAATATAGGGCAGGGGAAGGCATGATTTAAATGGTGTTTGTGAAGATAATTTTAGCATCTATTGTACCGAACACAAAACAAATAACCTTTGTTCTTGGAGGATAAGGGAAGAGATAAATAGAGTTTTCAAAAGTGATTTTAAAAAAAGAAAAACTCTAAGGATCAAGGTTTACTTACATTGCCCTTATTTCAAGGTCAAAGAGAGAAAAATTTAGAGGCTGAGAGGCCCGAGAGAAAGTCAGTCTTTTTTTTTTTTTTTTGAAAATTTTTTATTTTGTTTTATTTATTACTTTGACAGAGAGATCACAAGTAGGCAGAGAGGCAGACAGAGAGAGAGGGGAAAGCAGGCTCCCCATTGCACAAAGAGCCCGATGCAGGGCTTAATCCCAGGACCCTGAGATCCTGAACTGAGCCAAAGGCAGAGGCTTTAACCCACTGAGCCACCCAGGCGCCCAGGATCTTGTTCCTTCTTATCTGTATCAGAACTCATACTGAGCCACGAATTCTGGGTTGCAAAAGAGGATCTATTTTTTGCACTTGGTCTAAGTCTTTGTTCACAAACTAAACAAAAACAGCACAAATGCAATGAAAGTCAGTCTTTTTCGAGGAAATATGACCGTTGGAGAAGACTTCCAAACAAAAGGAAAAAAATCTATTCATTATATATGTCATGAGTAGTTAATTTTCAGTAGAAAGCAAAGAAACAAAGAGTGCTGAAAGGCAAGAAGAAATAAATGAAGAGCCGGAGAAGCCTGTTTGGGCCAGTTTTAGAGAATAAATAAAAAGGGAAAATCGATATAGATTTATACCTCAAGTTCATCTGGAAGAAAAAAAAAAGTGATTGGTAAAAATTGCCAGAATATTTTTAAACAGAAAGAACAAGGAGAATAACGCGTTCATCCTGATCTAAACATGACTTGAACACCAGCAAGAGTTAAGGTCGAGTTGCACTGGTCAAAAACCTAATAAATAAATGGATCAATAAAGCAACGGGTACTGAAAGAGACCTGAAAATTTATTTTTTTATTTTTTTTAATATTTTATTTATTTATTTGACAAACAGAGATCGTAGATAGACAGAGAGACAGGCATAGGGAGAAGGGGGAAGCAGTCTCCCTGCTGAGCAGAGAGCCTGACATGGGACTCGATCCCAGGACCCTGAGATCATGACCCGAGTGAAGGCAGAGGCTTAACCCACTGAGCCACACAGGGACCCCTGAGACCTGAAAATCTTAAAAAAGAATGTTCAAAATAAGATAAAGGACATATCCAAAACCAGTGGTAAACTAGTAGGGGAAAAGTTAGATCCTTGCTTTATATTATATGCCCCCCCAAACCCCCCCAAAACAAACCCCAACTCAGCCGAAAAGAATTAATGGAAACAAAACAAAGTAAAGAAGTATTTTTAAGACAAACTAGGAAAAAAGTAGGTGGATATTAGCTGGATTTGGATGGGGAATGGCTTCTTTAGCTTGAAAGCAAGGGAAGAAATGACAGTCACTCAGCCTTGCTGTGTCCCTCTGCCCAGGGGAGAGCTGCCTGACCACAAAGTGAGACCTGACTTTCTTGCACCGGGGAAGGGTACCCTAGATAGATCTGAAGTGGCAGGGTCAGGACCCGATGGCCAAAAGCAGTGTTTCTCACACTGGGATCAGTAGACTGGCTATATCGGAATTTCCTGTGGTAAACTGTGAGTGAATAAATGAATGAATGAATGAAAAGAAAGAAAAAGGAAGGAAGGAAGAAAAAGAAAAGTAGGAAGGAATGAAAGAAGAAAAGAAGGGAGGGAGGGAGGAAAGAAGGGAGGGAAAGAAAGAAAGAACAAAAAAGGAAAAAAAAGAAAGAAAAGAAGGAATAGATCTTTAATAAGATCTTTAGTAAGATAAAAAAAGACATCTAGATTTTGTCTCAGATATACTGAATTTAAGTCTTTGACAGTACATCTCAGGACTCTACCTATTCTAACCCACATTTTATTTTAAAGGTTTTATTCACTTATTTGACAGAGAGAATCACAGTAAGAGAGGGAACACAAGCAGGGGGAGTAGAGGAGGGAGAAGCAGGCTTCCCCACTGAGCAGGGAGCCTGATGTGGGGCTCCATCTCAGGACCCTGGGATCAGGACCTGAACTGAAGGCAGATGCCTAAATACTGAGCCACCCAGGTGCTCCATTAACCCACACTTTATTAATTTTTTTAAAGATTTTATTTATTTATTTGACAGACAGAGATCACAAGTAGGCAGAGGCAGGCAGAGAGAGAGAGAGAGAGAGAGAGAGAGAGAGAGAAGCAGGCTCCCTGCTGAGCAAAGATCTCAACTTAGGCTTGATCCCAGGACCCTGAGATCAGGACCTGAGGCGAAAGCAGAAGCTTAACCCACTGAGCCACCAAGGCACCCCAACCCACACTTTAAATACAGTATCACATTTTGAGTATTACTGGCTTAAAGGAAGCATCCTTATGTAGGCTAGAAGGAGGAGTGTTCAGCAGAGGTGTTAGAACATTCTGTGGTATCTCTACTCTGACATTCCAGGGCTGCCCAGAGAAAGTCCTATTTCTCATCCACATTGAGGATGAGAATTCAGTTCTGCCAGTTAGATTGCCTCACGTGGTATTTTGATCATAGGGGTGTGGTTCTCTGGCACATTCTGAGGGGAAGCCAGGAAATCCTGCAGCTTCTTTCCAGTTGGTCAGCAACATAGACATCAGTGGCTTCTTGATTTGGGGAGAACTCCATGGTGGGGGTGTCTTTCAGGAGATAGTTCCCCTGGTGGTTCAGTTCTACACATTCCAGTAGACCCCAGAAGCTCAGCCTAGAACTTGCTGTTAGGCTCCTTTGTAAGCACCTAAGACCTTGTGTTAAACTCCTTCCTGCTTAAAATATACAGAATGGGTTCTGTTCTTACACCAAATGAATGGATATAGCAGCCATCAAGAGTGTGAAGAGGTCAAGGGTGCCTGGGTGGCTCAGGCGGTTAAGAATCTGACCCTTGGGCGCCTGGATGGCTCAGTGGGTTAAGCCGCTGCCTTCAGCTCAGGTCTTGATCTCAGGGTCCTGGGATCGAGTCCCGCATTGGGCTCTCTGCTCAGCGGGGAGCCTGCTTCCTCCTCTCTCTCTCTCTGCCTGCGCCTCTGCCTACTTGTGATCTCTCTCTGTTGGATAAATAAATAAAATCTTTAAAAAAAAAAAAAGAATCTGACCCTTGATTTCCTCTCAGGTCATGATCTCAGGGTTATGAGATCTAGCCCCACGTCAGGCTCCACGCTGGGTGTGGAGCCTACTTAAGATTCTTTCTCTCCCTCCAGCCCCTCCCTCCTTCCCCCTTCTCTCAAAAAAAAAAAAAAATATGTGAAGTGTTCATCAATAAGTGTCTTGATCCAGTTAATGTGCTGGTTTCACTGAAGAGTGTCCTCAAAGAAGCAGTGCAAATTATTCAAAGTATTTGCTCTTAAATATACGTTATTTCCAATTTTCTGCATGATGAAATGGACATCAAGTCCTCTTGGTGTGCACCAAACTGTGTTTGCCTAGAGGGAAAACACTTGTAAGTTTGAGTTGTGAGCTAAACTAGTCACTTTTTCATGAAGCATCATCGTTTTTACTTTAAATAAAAACTGACAGATTAAGTAAGGTTATTTAGATTTGGGTATTTGAGCAGACATCTCAAAAACGAACAAAACAAATCTGCCATTTCAAAGATAACCACTTGGCACTTGTTACCCATGATAAAATTTGAGCTTTCAAGCAAAAAATAAAATGTTGGGAAACTTGTATCCATTACAGCAAGGGAAGACTTCTCTCACAGAATTGGTGGTGAAATTTCCAAATGTGTTTTTTTTCTGTCGTATCAGGTAATACAATATGTTGAAACTTCGGAGGTCTACATAACTCAGCAGCCAATCTTTCCTAAATGTCCTCTGGCTAATGCTACAAACTCAGGCCTGGATAAAGGTCCGCTCAAAGCGCTAGAGAGACCCACAGATTTTACTGTAACTGAGAAGGAAAAGTTCCCTGGTATTTTGACAGATTTCACCAAGCCACTCGAGAAACAGTCATTTTTCCAGTTTTGATGTAGTATCAAATAAGAATATCCATAATCATTTGAAAAGGTTACACATCTGTGTGAGGCTGGATTTTCTTTCTTTTTTAAAAGTATCCCCATTAAAAAAAAAATATTCATGGGTTGGGGGGGGAGAAAGAACAAGCACCAGCGGGAGGAGAGATAGAGGGAGATGGAGAAGCAGACTCTCAAATGAATAAGGCAGAACTCGATTTCAAGATCCTGACGTCAGTGACCTGAGCCAAAGGCAGATGCCCCAGGCTGGATTTTCTTCGTGGACTTCAGCAACATATTGAAAAAGACTGAAAGTGAAGTAAATGTGAGACTCCAGATGCCTTTCATTAAGCTGCGCATTAAATATGCAAAAACTTAGAACACAGCAATTATACTCACTGCTTTTTCCATTTTGAAAACAATGTTACCTGTGTTAATATGTAATGGTTTTACTGCTGTTATTTTACTGCATACATACATAATGAAATTTTGGCTTCAATCTACAATACTATAAATATTGATAGATATGGCCCACTTGCACAAAAGATCTTTTTAAGAGTGTAAAGGGGTCCTGCGCACAAAATGAGAACTGCGGTTTTAGAGCACACAATTTAATACCACACTTCACCAGGAGATGTCGCCACTAACACACGTGGCAAACTCCCTGGCCAGGGCTTAAATACGAGACCTCAGTTTCCACAGCACACAAGCGACTTGCACCATTCGTTCAAAGAGTCCAGCATCTTGTACGATTTGACGGAGTGGAAGGAAAGAATGGAGAGAGGAAGACCATCTCTAAGTCTTAATAAAGCTCTAGAGAAACTTGTGATCATGCACTGGGGGAGGGAAGGGAGGTAAAAGAAAGAGGCGAGTCCCAAAATCGCAGAGATAGAAGGAGCCTGGGCGAGTGGCATCACTCAGAGAGCTTGCCCGTCTGCAGTGACATCAGGCTGGAGGGTATCACTGGGAGCCCAACCATTCAATGACGTCAGATTTCTCCAGGAGAAAACCTTCCCTCTGCTCCAGCTGATCTTTACACAAAGAGAAGAATTCTGTGACTTTCAAGTCACTGTCAGAACGGACCCTGGGTCCTTGCCCACCAGACATCCCTCATTGTCCACACACTCGATTTCTCTTATCAAAGTCACAGAAGTGGTTCTCTGTGTCATACTTCACAGTCCTGTAGCTATGATATGCCTAGGAATACCATTTCCCTGGCATTGTGAACGATTATGTGATACATTCTGTATTCATGGGGTTTATAACCTGGGAAATGGGTTCTGAGAAGCCAGGGCATTCCAAAGATGGGACAGTATTCTGAGGATCGCAGGCTCAACTTCGTAGGTCTCCATTCCTCGTGAGCCAGTCTCATGAACAAGGCTTTAAAGTGTTGCTATTTCTTCTCTAGGTATCTAAGGGAGCCCGTGCAGAGATAATCCATCCTTTCAAACTTAAACTTGCTAGGACATGTGAACTGTGGGGCTATCACTGCACTAAGCCTCAGGTCTGGAGCAGAGTCACCTCCTTTTCCGAACTTTTTTCTCTGTCTCCTGTTCTGCTTCAGGATCCCCTCTTGCTGCGCTGACTCGGGTTCACTATTTCTTTCCTCCTGATTTTCATTTGTCCACCATCTTCAAGGGGATCCTGGTGCCGTGTGCTGATTTAACACCCGAGCTTTGCTCTGGATAACTCGTCTTCACCCTCCTCCTCCCTGCAAAAAGGAAAATGTCGTGGCTCTTTCTGCATCTGCAGGAGGGGCACCTCCTATAGATCTGGCATGTATGGGATAAGAGAGTTTAATCTCTCAGAGTAACTCATTCATCACAGGCCCCACTCCCCTGACTTCCAGAGATCCGGGCAGATTAGTTTGACCACTAATGTCATTAGCTGATCATTATCCAAGACCCCATCTACAAGACTGACTGAGAATTTCTAGAGGCTTAAAAAAAAAAAAAAGTAATTTCTGCAGGCTTAAGTTTGTGGAGTCTTCTTGGTCTCTAGGCTTCCAATACCTCCTGTTTTTGCAGTCTCTGTTCTGCCTTGTGGTGTGTTAAACTTAATACCTTCCTTGCATTTGCATTTTACTGAAAGCCCACCCATTCGATGCACTGGTGAACACTGGACACTTACAGGACATCTTAGGGCAGTTCAGAAGAGAGCATCGAGGGAAACAACTTTGTGGTGGAAAACCGAGAGCGTTATCATTTCCCTTTGCCTAGTCTTTCCCTCATGTTGTCCCACCGCCTTCCACCTGCCTGCTCTCTGCTCCCGATCCTTCCCTGGCTCTTGCCCCTTCTCTCCCTTTTCTTCCTGGATCCCTAAGTACTTTTCCTTCTTTAAGAAGAGACGCTGCTTTCGCTTTCTCTTCTGTAGCTCGAGACCAGCAAACCCCTCAACTTTGAATCCTTTTACTGTTCATCCTGTATATATCAAGTTATTTTTTTTTAAGATTGTATTTATTTATTTGACACAGAGAGAGAGAGATCACAAGTAGGCAGAGAGGCAGGCAGAGAGAGAGGAGGAAGCAGCCTCCCTGCTGATCAGAGAGCCCGATGTGGGGCTTGATCCCAGGACTCTGGGATCATGACCTGAGCCCAAGGCAGAGGCTTAACCCACTGGGCCACCCAGGCACCCCATCAAGTTATTTTTGAAAAACTTGAAATAGTTTGAAAAACTATTTTTTAAAAACTTAAAAAAAAAAAAAGAGAAGCTCTTCTTGGCTAATAAAAAAAATGGCAATTTTCCCTCTCTTTCTTTCATATCATAGTTTCTATTAAATTGGGATCTGAGGGGCACTTGGGTGGTTCAGTCATTAAGCATCTGCCTTCAGCTCAGGTCATGATCCCAGGGTCCTGGGATTGAGCGCAGGGTCCCCTGCTCCACAGAAACCTGCTTCTCCCTCTTCTGCTCCCCCTACTTGTGTTCCCTCTCTCCCTGTCTCTTTCTCTCTCTCTGTCAAATAAATAAATAAAAACTTTATAAATAAGCAAGTAAATAAGTTAGTAAGGATCGGGGACACCTGGGTGGCTCAGTTGGTTGGATGACTGCTTTGGGCTCAGGTCATGATCCTGTAGTCCCGGGACTGAGTCCCTATCAGGCTCCCTGCTCAGTGGGGAGTGTGCTTCTCCCTCCGACCCTCCCTGCCAATACTCTCTCTCCCTCTCTCTCAAACAAATACATAAAATCTTTGAAAAAACATTGGGATCCCCTCAAGCAGACCTCAGTTTTCATGAGAGTGTTTTCTGGGGAGGTGACAGTGAAGGAAGAAAAGCAAAAAAGGGGGTGGTCAGTCAGGGCACTTACAAAAGAAGATGCCAGAACACTGGTGCACAAGTATTAGTGTGGACATATGCTTTCCTTTCCCTTGGGTAAACAACTGGAAGTAGAATGCTGGCTCATGTAATAAACAGGTTTATGTCCAACTTTTTAAGAAACTGCTAAACTTTTCCAAAGTGGTGGTAACCTTTTTATTTGCACAGCTGTGTGTGTGTGTGAAGGACCCAGTTCTTCCAAGAGCTGTATGCTAAAAATCAGAAGCAGAAGCACTGCTTGGGGAAATTGAAGAAGACCTGAATGAAAGGAGAGGTATATACCATGTTCAGGGTCAGAAGGCTCAATAGTATTAAAGACGTTAATTCGCCCTAAATTGATGTACAGACTTAATGCGATACCAATCAAAAACTCAGCAGGCATTTTTGGGGGGATAAGAACTGAGAGGCTCATTTTGAAATTCATATGGAAACACAAAAGCCCTAAGACAGACAAAATAACTCTGAGAAAGAACAACGTTGTTCAACATTGAAAGGCTAATAGCGCCTTATTTCAAGAATGATTATAAGTAACGATAATTTAATTACAAATTATAAATCTTGGCAATGCCTATAATTATCTGATGCCCAAGTCACCCTGCAGATGGATCTAATCTCAGTCTCTATGGGTGCGACCCAGCAGCGGGAGGTTTTGCAACTCCCCAGCTAATTTCCTCTCTGCCGTCCACACCTAAAACGGCTTTAAGAGGTTCGTACATGAACATACTTCATGCAACCGCTAGAGGGCGCCTTGGGATTATGACCTCCAGAGGCACCGACTTGCCTCAAAGAGATGGTCACGCCAACGTTCTGAAGCCTGTTTTTTTCAGATTATCAGATAATTTGTGTAGGGGGGGATAAGGAATAAAGAATTTAAGACTGATTATCACTATGGCTGATAGTACTTTTTTTTTTTTTTTTTAATATATGAAGTATTTACCCAGCAAGGGGATCGAGAACACCTTTATCAATTTTGATTCTGTGTTGATGACATCCTGGTCTAAGAAGGAGTTACTTAGAGATTTAAAAATGATCCCGGGTGTCTAATAGAACTTTCGTCTTGGCCTGACATTTGGAACTTTCCAAAACATGGCTCTTGATTAGTCTTTCAAGCTCCTCTAAGCTTTCTCATGTCCCTGCGTGTACCCTGTTTTAGCCACACTGCTCCCTCTGACCTTGGAGGTCCCCAGACAGGAGCTGCCCAATTCACCCTCCCCAGGATGCCCTCGTGTTCCCTCCAGCCCTCCGGGAGCCCTCTGGCTCACAGCCCCAGAACTCTTCTCCTGATGTCCATTTGCAGTGGGCTGCCTATTGCTCTGGGTTATCATAACACCCCCCCACACACACATTCATACCTTGTCTGCTAGATTGTGTTTATGCTCTTGGAGTCCCGAGAGCCCACCTTTAATTGAACAACCATTGGTAGTGCTTGCATGTGGGTGGTTGGCTGACATTTGCTTGATGAAAAATGTTATTATGATTTATTAGATGAATTTAAAGCACGCTTCCTGAGAAAAGGGCCGTGTGTTATCATTTCCTCCCGGATGCTCCCTCCCATCCTCCTGGAGTCCTGCAGGCGCCCAGTGTGTGATGGCTGACTTGAGGTCTGCGCGCCCACGTCTAACACTTCTAGCTTTACCCTGACTCGTTCCGCTCTTCCCCTTCCCCCTCCTCCGTCTCTTCCTCTTCCTCAGCCCCTTCTAAAGAGGTGACGTGGTGTCATCTGGTTCTGTGCAGCCCTTTTCTCTCCTCTCCTCCACTTACTTCCCTTCTCTCTCCTCTCCTCTGATATCTGGGCTTCTGGGACACGATAAGAAATCAAGATTTAATCTCTGCCCCCAGTTCCTGGCAGAGTTTCTAAAACGCTTGTAATTCCTCAGTGATAGGGGTGCTAGGAGCATCTTTTGTTCTAAAATTCGGCTTTTGATCCCAGTTCCTGACACAGAGCAGCTGAACACTTTGGAATTTCCCAGGTGACAGGAGCATCTTTGTTGTTGTTGTTCTAATGAGGTGACTCCTGGTGGGCTCCTGGACGGTTTCAGGATGCGGCCTGGTCACCAGATTGGAAGACCACGGATTGGAAGCTTGGGACTTTCAGCCTCATTCCCCATCATCCAGGAGAGGAGAGGCTGGAGATTGAATTAATAATTGATCGATCATGCCTTTGTGATGGAGGCCCCTTTAAAAATCCCTATGCTAAGGGGTCCAGAGAATTTCTGGTTTGGTGAACACATTCAGGTGTGGAGAGGGTAGTGTACCCCCATTCCTCTCCAAGCTTCTGAGCGTGAGACCCTTCCAGACTTTACCATATGTACCACTTCTGATTACTCACCTGTACCCTATGTCAGATCTTTTATAATAAACAAGTAGGTGTAGTGTTTCTCGGAGTTCTGTAAGTCATTCTAGCAAATTATTAAGCCTGGGAAGAGCTTGTGGCACCTCTGATCTATAGCCAGTTGGTCAGAAGTACAGGTGTCTGAAGTGGGGGCAGTCTTCTGGGGCTGATCCCTTGGCCTGTAGGGTCGGTGCTAAGTCCTGGTAGTCAGGGCCAGACAGAAATTAAATTGTAGGACACCCAGCTGATGCCCAATTGGAGAATTAGACCATTGGGCTCGGGTGTGAGGAAAACCCTATACATTTAGTGTCAGGAGTATTTTGAGTAGAGAAGTGGTTTTCCTTTAGCTTCTTCATTTAACACGTTAAAAAACAAAACTGAAGTACCGATGAACATAAGTAGTATTTGAGATATTTGCCAACAATTCTGATTCAGTCTTCACATACATCGCTATGATTTGTTGGTGGCAAAATCACAGGTATTGCGAATACTACTCTGGCTTATCGGCTTACATTCATGATGGAATAAAATGTTAAATGCAGTAGGGTTTCATGAAATGAAATATGTAATCCCCCCCATATGCTCATAAGTCCTCTGTGTCCTAACTGGAAACTTCTGATGGCAGGAGAGGTCTATGGTCCCCCTGGGTAAGAACCTCTCGCAGAACAATATATTAAATACATATTTTTCTTTCAGGGTCAAAGGAACCAACTTTCTTTCCCTCCCCCACTCCCTCGTTCCGTTCCTCCTTTCCTTCCCTTCCCTTCCCTCCTTCTTTTTATTTATTTATTTGAAAAAGAGAGAGAGAGAGAGAGAGAGAGAGAGCATGAGAAGGGGGAGGGTCAGAGGGAGAAGCAGGCTCCCCCCTGAGCAGGGAGCCCGATGCGGGACTCAATTCCAGGACTCCAGGATTATGACCGGAGCCAAAGGCAGCAACTTAACCACCTGAGCCACCCAGGCGCCCCTCCTTCTTTTTCTTTTTGTTAAAAGATTCAAATCTTCAGAAAACTGCCTGAGTTGCCATCTTTCAGTACCAGTACTGGTATTTCTAAGACTAAAGCCTGCATCAGACCCCCCAGAGGGTTTGTGAAACCCAGATGACATGGCTCTGCTCCTGGAGCTTCTGATTTGGGCGGGGCCCAAGGGTCTGCCTTTTCTAGCAAGTTCCCAGGCAACGCTGGTGCTACTGATTGGGAGGCTTCTTTGAGAACCACTCCCTTATACCGAGTTTGACATTCTGACATTTTGATGCTTTGAACTAGGTAAGTGACCATCTTGGAGGGAAGAGTTTGATGCCATCCAAGAGAAGCAGGAGTACTCGCTCCTGTGTGTGGGGTGAGGGGGCTGTCGGGGAGAAGCATGGGGTGTGGACTGGAGACATAAAGCTGGGTGGCAGGTGACGGGGATATCCTGCCCGACATCCCAAGTCCCACCTTCCCTGATCATTCTCTTCTGTCTCTCCCTCCTGCTTCCTAGAGTCACCTTCCAAATGCAACTAATTACCCACTCCCCGGGGCTTGCCTCGGGGTCTGCTTTTGGGAAAACCCGTTCTAAGATGTGCATTCAAATTCTAAACCCCCACTTATGCCCTGTGTGACCCCTGACAGTGGATGAAGTCTCTCGAGCCCCTTTCTTCGTCACCACCCCAGGGACAACACTGCCATTTCCCAGTTACTGGAAAGATGGGCCAAGATAGGAGCACTGTGGGCCAGTGCCAGGCAGAGGGGACAGGTGCTCAGGGGACATTAGTGTCTTCTTCCCTTGAGGCTGGCTGCATTCAGGGGGAAGAGGGCAGAGTGCAGAGCAGAATGAATTCGTCAGATCCCTGGACCCTGCAGACAAGAGGGTTCATCTCAGCACAGGGATGTGGGGGCAAGGGTGCGGGCTGGGTCGCTCTTCTCTGAAAACATGGCTCTCACCCTCAGAGCTGGGCTGACAAGGAAAGACATTGGTGGTGGCCTTGGAAGTTTTGAGTCCTCCTGCTTCTGTCCTGGGATTGAAATCCCCCATCCGTAGCCCCTTCTTCCACAAAATATGTTTGATTTTAGCTTTTGAGTTGTGAGCCAGGAAGACTGCCTCATTGATTATCTGGTAAGATCCCTGCTGCCCTTCCTCCTCCTCTCATTTCAGGAGGAGGGTATATCTTTTCTATTATTTTGAATACTTCATAGTAGAAATATTAGAGAGGGAGAGAGCTAGCATTCACCGCTTTGTTTCACTGTGGGCCTCCTAATTTATGGATGGTTTGGTTACCATTCTGTAAAATAGAAGGAGAAAGAAAACATCTAGAAGTGGATTTCCAAGTGACTGGCTCAGCCTGCTTCCTTACCCCTCCAGCGGCCCCCTCCCCAGCTCATAATGCAATGTCAAAACAGAATCCGGACAGGAGGCGCCAATGGGGGACAAGATCAATACTGGCCTTTCTCTTTATTCTCCACCCACATTGTGTGAGTCTTCGTGTGGGCTCTGTCCGTGGGGTGCTGTTTGCAACTACCTTTACTGCAGGCGGATACGACTGAAGGACAAAAGCAGAGCGAGATACAGCTAATACGAAGGAAGAAAGCCGGAGATGCCAGGGAGAGCAAAACAAATGCAAATTGCAAGGGGCAAGTCAATTTCTCCTAATTAATAGTAATATTAAAAGTCAGTTTCTATGCATTCAAATTCAAAGGAGAGTATCCTCCTTCGAGAAGTTTCTATACGAAATTGCAGGCTCGGAGCTGTGGATGCTGACGAGGGTTTTATCTGGCTCAGTCAAAGAGCTGACACAGAGCAGGGCTGTTCACCTTCCTGGTTCTTGGCAGGGCAAGGGGATAGGACAGTGGGTCAGGCAGATTGGGGCCCGTTGTAAATAGACAAAAAGAATTTGGGATACAGACAGTTAAAAGCTAAGATGCTGAGGTGAATTGGTTCTCCCTGAGATTGCTCATGGCAGTCTATTTCCTCAACTACAGTAAACTCCAAGTCAACTTGTGTTCAGCCTTTATATCTGGTACATCGTGAGGTTTTGCACAGTGACCTTGAAAATACCTTTTCTTATGTAAATTGTTCTAACCTTCAGATTTCATTGTATGACATCTTGGTTGTGTGTGTGTGTGTGTGTGTGTGTACAGCACAGAAGCGAGATGTCAAATACAAAACATAATCTTGTGTGCATACACACATACACAGAGAGAGAGAGTGAGTAGCTTAAATATAGAGCTCAGAAATATGCAGTTCATTCAGTTGGCTAAAGGAGTCACTAAAAGTTTGTGAACAGAATTTGGTAAGTAAAAATTTCCTTTCAAGAAATTTACTGTGGTAGTGGATGGATTAATTAATCCAAAAGGATTAGATTGTTTTGTTTATTTTGGATATTTTAGATTGGATTGTAATCCAGACTAAGAATTGGCAGTGGTGGGGGTCGGTGATTGCAAGCAGACGGACTCGTTTGGAAGCTCTGGAGAATGGGCTGGGTAGGAAACGGGGAGCACTCAGCCAGGAATCCCCAGCACACGTCTGTGACTAAGCAGACATGCAGGAACGCACCCGAGAGGCATGGAGCGAGCAGGCTGATGAACGACATGGCCATTCCGCTTTGGAGGGAAAGGGAGGAAAGAGCTGCCGAGATTCCAGAAACGGGATGAGTCCGTCTGTCCGTCCCTGAGTTGGGACCTCGTTAAAAGATGATCAGAGGGGCGACGGGGTGGCCCAGTAGGTTAAGCCTCTGCCTTCAGCTCAGGTCGTGGTCTCGAGGTCCTGGGATCGAACCCCGCATCGGGCTCTCTGCTTGGCAGGGAGCCTGCTTCTCCCTTTCTCTCTGCCTCCTTGTGATCCCTCTCTCCCTCTGTTGAATAAATAAAAAAATAAAAGATGATCAGAGTTATTTATAGTCTTAGAAAGAACTGCAGGGGGAAGTCCACTGTGTCCCCCAGCCTCTTCTGAGTTACCATTCTTCCTCCTGTGCCTTTCCACATCCCATAGGACTTCCTCCTTGTAGGTAGTTGGTGTGAAGGTCCGATTTTATACAAAAGCATTTGATATGATGAATAAAGAGGACAATCTTTTTTTTTTAAGATTTTATTTATTTATTTGATAGAGAGAGATCACAAGTAGGCAGAGAGGCAGAGAGAGAGGCGGGGGTGAAGCAGGCTCCCCCGCTGAGCCGAGAGCCTGATGTGAGCCTCAATCCCAGGACCCTGAGATCATGACCCGAGCCAAAGGCAGAGGCTTAACCCACTGAGCCACCCAGGCGCCCCAAGAGGGCAGTCTTCATTTTGAATATATTCTGCTTAAGATAGAGTTTGGCTTCACTTGGCAAGATCAGCTGAGCTGACTCAGACAGAGAAGGCCTCTCATCTCTAGGATGGGAGGGTGCTTTGGAGCACACAGAAGACCTTCATTCTAGCAATGACGCTCTCTGGGGATATCAGAACTTAGGGAGAGAAGAGGATGTAGTGTGGATGTCTTTGAAGGCTGGGCATTAAGCACTGTGAACTTGGGGCGCAGAAGCAGGGATCCCTAGGAGTCCAGCCTATGGTCAGTGGGGTGGACCCTTGGGAGGGACAACCTTGTGGTTTTCCTGAGCCAGATTCCTTTCTTATGGCCTTGATGCCATATAAAAAGAGCTCTGGGTTCTTTATGAACCGAAAGAGGATATGGGTGAGGGATGCTCAGTAAGTGCTGATGTTGGGTATCTTATGGGCCTTGGTGATTAGAAGCTGGGAACCAGGCTTAATATGTTTTAAGGAAATAAATAGGATGATTCATCTACCCCAATATTGTGATCCACAAATATCTGCTACAATGATTAAAAGGCAGGGCTATGCACTTTTATTGGGCCAGGGTTTTAGAAGTCTTTCTACAGCTGATTTAATTGGATTTACCTTGCTGTGAAACGCTCAGGTTCACAGGCTTGCAGACGTTAGAGTGGAAATTCACTACTGTTGGAGAAATAAGTAGTCTACGGCATATAAGATGTCTCGTGGATACTTTATTTTGACCCTTGTTAAGAGTGTAGGTGCTTCGAGGATAAGTTCTTTCCGAACCTTACCTTGACTGAAATACAGAGGTTGTTCGTAGATGTTTGAGAGGCTGTCATCCCCTTCATAAATCTGTGGTCCCCGTGTTTAGTCATTTAAGCCTTCCCTTGTCCTGAGTGGTTGCTATCATCACCTGTGCTGAAGAGAAAAGAGAAAAGCTACCTTGAGTTCAGAATTAAGGAAGATTTTTTTTTTTTTCCAAGAGAGAAAAGCTTGTAACCTTTAATACTTTAAGATGCAGTAAGAGGTAGTCTTGTGCTGTGGAATTCACGGTTAATTCTTTTAAAAAAAAGTATACACACACACACACACACATACATTTATATGTATATACATGCATATATTTACATATACATATACATATATATACATGCATATATATGTATATATTCAAGCCTCCTAATCATCTAAAGGGCAAAATGATTTGTTTAGAGTCTTATAACAGGATTTCTGAACAAAACTCCTAAGATTCTGCACCCAGTCTCAGAATTTGTTGTGAGGGAAACAGAAGGGACAGCGCAGACAATTCTGTATTGGTCCAGGGACATCTTAGACTAATGCGTAGGACCACACTTATTCTAGGAAGCACACTTAAACCTGATACGTACGAGAACTGTCTTAAAAAGATGATGTACTCACATATTCATAATACACTCTGTATTTTAAAAAGATCCCACTTTCCAGAGCAGTCTTTATGGTATGATACCATCTTTACAAAAAGGAAAACATATACATATGCCCAGTGAAAAAATTTGCTTAAAGACGGAGTTTAAAGATGATAATGTGGGGGCGCCTGGGTGGCTTAGTGGGTGAAGCTTCTGCCTTTGGCTCAGGTCATGATCCCAAAGTCCGGGGATCGAGACCTGCATTGGATTCTCTGCTCCACGGGGATCCTGCATCCCGCTCTCTCTCTGCCTGCCTCTCTGCCTACTTGTGATCTCTCTCTCTCTCTCCCTGTCAAATAAATAAATACAATCTTTTAAAAGAATAAACATGTTAACCTATTTTTTTTCTTCTTTTTAGTTATCTGGCTTTTAGTACATACCCTTGAGTCTGCATTTCTTGTGTCATAAAAATAATAACGGGGAAAAAAGAAAAGGACTTGATAACAGAGCCATCCAAAGGTGGGGCGGGTTACGAGGCCACAAACCACGCATCGCCAGTGGTAATGAGTAGAAGTGAGACGTTTCATTGACAGGAATTCCACTGAAGAAGAACCTGCCATGTAGTTGTCAATGGGGAGAGACGGCCTCTACTTCCCAGCCCAGTTCTAAGGTTCTAGAACCTGGAAATCTTCTCCTGTGGACGATCTTTTCCAAAGCCATTTAGAACTGCTCTCTCAAGCATGGCTCTTGGTCACTGAAAGTGAAGAGGGAGCTAGGGTATCTTTAAGCCGCGTCAAACCGAAAATATCCTTGATGTGTGTTTTTCCTTCTGCGAGCAAAGTGAAGAAGGTACCCTTTCATGTGGGAGCTGGGCGGGTTGCGTGGTAACTGTCAGCCCCCAGACAGACCTGCCTCCTTCTGGCAGCCCCATTTTATCATCCCTGAAGTAAGCCAAATTAGCAGCCTCTTAATGGCAGATTGCTAACTTCACTTTCTTCACTTTCTACAAAGTTAAAAAAAAAAAAAAGACGACAAGGGACAGCCAGATTTTTCTAGCAAGATCTAATCTCTTCTTTTTTTGTTTGTTTTGTTTTGTTTTGTTTTAATCTGAAAACATTTTAAGGGGCAGTGATCTTCCTAGCCAGACAGGTTTAAAAAGGAAAGAGAGAACCCCACCACAGTGCTTGTCTGTGGAGGGCGGGGGGACTAAGAACAGCGCGGGAACTTCGGTTTAGCCATCCTAGCAGGAGCAAGCACCTTTCTACAGAAACGAGAAAAACTATTTGCCCATCAAAGCAGCACTGAGGGATCTCTCCAAGAGATTTTTTAAAAAAGAGTTTATTTACTTATTTGACAGACAGAGATCCCGATGCGGGGCTTGACCCCAGGACCCTGAGATCATGACCTGAGCTGAAGGCAGATGCTTAACCCACTGAGCCACCTTGGCACCCCATTTCTGAGAGATTTTAGCCACTTCATGGGGCATGCATTTCAGTCTTGCATGGCAAAACGAAAGCAGCTCTGTGCCCAGAAACACCAGCTCCTAAAGCCCTATGCATGAAAGAAAAGGCAAAATCCTGGGCATATTTTCTTCACATTCCTTCTATTTTCCCTCTTAAGACAGTTTGTGAGGTGGAGGGGACCCGCAGGGCTGGCTTCCTACCTGCAGCTCCCTCCGATATTCAGCACTTTTCTGCCTGTTCTGAGTAATCTATCAAAAATAATGAGGGAGTTGGCAGTTGCTGCTGTGCAGAAGGTAGCCGGCAGAAAGGCCATCTCTCCTCAAGTAACCCCACACTGGTTCTGGAAAAATTTCCTATGGAGAAAAAAAAAATGGTAGTTCAGCAACTGAAATCTGTTTCCTTTGCCATGTTTGTGGTCCTTCCACAAGACAAGGGGAGTATGGCGCCA
Organism: Neogale vison; assembly: GCF_020171115.1. NCBI lineage: Eukaryota > Metazoa > Chordata > Mammalia > Carnivora > Mustelidae > Neogale > Neogale vison. The sequence goes on from NC_058098.1 coordinate 41,927,876, forward strand.
CTTTGGTTTGCGAGGACAGGCTGGGTTGGCCTGGTGGGTCTGGTCTTGGGCTTTCTGACCGCTCAGGGCAGAGAGGCTTCCATGTCCAAGACCATTTTAAGTATGCTTCTAGACTGCTCCAAACTGGGACCTCTGAATGGAAGCCTCCCGGCATGTCTGTCTTTGGGTTTTCCATTTTCCCCTCCCTCTGCAGTGTCTTGTGCGCATGGCATTACAATACAAAGGAAGGCACCGTTTTAAAAAGTGAAGTGTAGAGGACACACCATGTTGTGTGAGTTCCAGGTGTACAACAGGGCAATGGGACACGTCTGTATTTGTGCTGTGTTCCCCAGAAGTGTAGCTCGCATCTGTCCCCTGCAACGCTATGGCGCTATGACAATACCACTGACTATATCCCCGAGGCTGTGACTTACTCATTCCTTAACCGAAGCCTGTACCTCCCACTCCCCTTCACCCAGCCCATAGTTGCCAGAAGGAGCAGTGGTGATGGCGAAGGGGTGGGGGTTGGGGGGTGTGTGCAAAAGGACACTTAAAAAAAAAAAAAAAAACAAAGAACTATGATACCACCCTACAGTATCCATTATTTTCATATCGTTATGTTCCTTTTTGGTCCTTATGTATATTACATATGGTTCCTATGTATTTTACAGAGGTTATTTGTAGGATGATCTGTGGACCATTTGTGTTTTTTTTTTTTTTTCTCCTTCAGTTAACTTTGTGCCATAAATACCTTCTGTTTATAGTGGTTATTGGTAACTTTTCTGTGACATAATAGCATGGGGTGTGGAGCACCGTATTTTCCTAAGCCTTTTCCTGTTAATGAACTTTTGGGTCATTTTATATTCATGCCATTCCAGATACGACATAAAAAGAGGCTCTCATTGTTTTTTTTTTTAAATTTATTTATTTTCAGAAAAACATTATTCATTATTTTTTTCACCACACCCAGTGCTCCATCTCATTGTGTTTTAATAAAGATGCAAACTCTTATTCAATTCCCTAATGGGTTCCTGCAGATGCCACTAACTGTGCTGTCTCCTATAGTCCTTTATTATGGTTACAATGCCATTAGCCCATTGTGCTTAAGGGCGGATATGCGTTCTACAGCTTTCCGGGAAGCTGGATTTGACACACTGTGCCATGAGGGCTTCTCATGTCTGCAAATGAAGTTCATTTAAAAAAGCAATTTAAGAAAGTCCAAAAAGACCTTGATTAACTAGAACATTTGAGTGGAGAGTGTTAGAGTTAATTAAATTTCCTGATATTTGCTACTGCTGTTATAATTAGCTTATATTTATATCGAGGTTAGAGGTTAAAACACAATTTTCTTTTTTTTAAGATTTTATTTATTTATTTAACAGACAGAGATCACAAGTAGGCAGGGAGGTGGCGGGGGTGGGGGGACAGGCTCCCTGCTGAGCAGAGAGCCTGATGCGGGGCTTGATCCCAGGACCCTGGGATCATGACCTGAGCCAAAGGCAGAGATTTAACCCACTGAGCCACCCAGGCGCCCCCATGATTTTCTCGATATAATTTTTTACATCATGAAACTTGGATTGGTCAGAAGCATTTTTCTTCTTTATGTTGATTCCCAGTACCGCATGTGAAACGTTTATGCCTCTTTGTGTCAAGACAGTGCCACAAATTCTGTCTCAGAAAGGGTACTTTGCAGACTCACCTGGCATCATTCTGAACCTCATGATGGTGTAGCATCACCCACGCAACTGGAGAAGAATGACTCCAATATGGTGAAACTTGAAAATGATCTATAGGACCCATGGCGCTCCTGCATGTGTGTGATGGTATCAACAAAATCCCAGACATGAACATTTGGGTCTCTTTGCTTTTTCTCATCACAGTGGCTTGCCACAAAAATTCCAGATAATCGAGGACTCCATTATTTAAGATCGCTAGAACTCCAGAATCGGCAGAGACTGTGACAATCATCTGGGTGAGGATTTGGAAGCCCCGAGGAATCATGAGTTTCCTTCAAGGATTAGGACTTGATTTTAAAACCCTGGAGTTGTGATTCATTATCCAGTCCTCTTTCTTTCACTTCATGGTTATATTTAGAGTTTCATTGCATATACTCTTGGATCTTTTTTTGAAACAGGCAGAAGAAGTTGATGGAGCATCACTTAAAATATTCACTGTCAACTCACTTAGCAGAACCACATTAAGTAATAAAGCAAGGACATTTGACTTTGTGTCAGTCTTGTGTTCATTTGGTGACTTTGTATTGTGTCTACATTGTATTAGCCTATGTGCTAGGTTCTCAGAACGCAGAGACAAAGACATAATCCTGAGGCAATGTGGGACTGGGGGATTCAAACCAGGACTTGAATTCTAGGGTTCTGCCATTTCTTTATTATAAACTTGGGGAAACTATTTGACCCCTCTACCTACATAGAGAGTAACAGAAGACAGTACAGAAGTCTGATTCATTCCCTTCTGGCGCTCCATAAACCTTGCCTTATGTATTGTGAAATGAGTCTCAGGAAGGAGTAGACTCCAGTCTGCCTTGTCTCATTTTGAGAACACAGTGATGCTTGGGTATCTCTGAAGGGAAGAATGGGTAGTGTGAAGACAGAAGACCACCCTGTAGGATGGAGGATTCAGAAAAAGACTTAAATCTCTCTCTGTTGAATAGCATGGGTCCTAAGGAGAGGAATTGCTTCTGATGCCAATGAGGCCATCTCTGGAGGTCATTTCCTGTCCACGAGGAATGCTACAGGTCCATTGTCTTGATGTATTCTCGACTCAGTGTCACCCAGAGACATTCCTTCTTACAGAGCCCCTGGAATTTTGAAAGGATTCTGCCTTAGCACCGACCCCCTGTAGTAGTCAAAAGTACAGACATGTTCTCGATTTTCTTCTGTTACTCTCTACATAGGTAACTATGTAGAGGTATCAAGGTATCAAGTAATTTTTGAACTTTGTTCAAATTTAGTGATAGCAGGAAGAGTTTCATAATCCTTAGAGACCTGTTATAATTTTTCCTTCTAAAGATTTTCAGGAAAACCTGCCTCATTTCTTGGTGTGAGTGCTGGTCAGTAGGGTAAAGCCCAGAAGGAGTGCTGGCCCTTTGGGATAGGAGGAAGTCCTTTTCCTTCCACTTCCAAATTGAGTGAGCAGTCAGGGTGGACCAGAATGACTGACACAAACTCACAGAAATAAAGGCTAAAGCAAGAGAGGGCTAGGCCTAGCAGTGGTCCTACAGAGATGCATGGGTGATTGTTCTGGTTCCCCAAAGTGACACTCACAGTCCTGTTGGGAGCAAGATCAGAAATTTATAAGATGAGATAATGCTACAATTTTATGACTGTGTGTGTGAGAGGGTAGCTGAGAAGCTCTGTTTCAAGATTTTTCTGCCACAGCCTTTGTTAAGATACAACCGGCACATTTCCTCACCAGGGAACAGAACAGTAATGAAGATCATGAAATGTAATCTCTGGTAGGGCATTTCTTTTCAAGGACACCTTGCTCCCCATATCTTCAGCATTGGCTTCACCATGCATCTGGTGGTCAAGATTCAAAACTGAGAAACCATCTTATGTGCTACATTTTTTTCACCCTGTCTTTCTGTAAATATTCCTTCTCTGATTTCCCTAGTGTTGCTTGGACATAGTTCTCCCCAGGACCATTCTGCTTACCCAGGATGTCCTTCTCTTCACTTCATCCTTCCTCGTGACATCTGTTATAACTTCCTCCAACCACTTTCTTGCTAAAGAATCTGTGATGGGTCTTGATGGCCCATAGGAGAAACTCTACACTCCTTTGCCTAATATTTTGTGCCCATTCACCTATCCATCTTTGTACTCCACTTCCCAATACTCCCTTTACTGTGCTCACAGGTTCCCTGAATTTTCACTAGATTTGCTTAACTTGCCCTGTAGCTTTCTGCTCACAAGGCACCATCATCTCCCTTTCCCCAATTTTCAAAATCCTCTCTTTGATATCCCATTTTCCTTTATGGAACTATTTTTGTCTGTATTCCCTATGACTTGGAAATAACCTCTCCCTCCTTCATACTCCTAATGTAAGGCATTTTGACATTTTCCCATGTATCCTCTTGGATGCAGGAGCCAAGGATCTAGAAAGGATTCTAGGGCTCTATGCCAGGAGTGTATACTGCAGAGTTTTCATCACAGAGATGGCCTTTTAAGTCAGGAGCCTGGATGAAGTCACTAAAGAGACAGCATAGATAGTCAGGAGAGGCAGACCAAGGAGAAGCCCAGTATTTAGAAGTCCTGTGCTGTGGCTTGGATTATATCATCTTCATATGCTCATGTGAGTCTAGCACAGAGCAAGCATCAATAAGTGACCCTTGAATCAGTATTTCCTGAACTTGAATTTTCAGATGGTTAGGATTTCCTATGCAAGAGATGGGACAGGTGTCAACTATGCCCACTCTTAGGGTGCCAGTCTGGGAGCCCTATCTTTCTGGGAGCCCTCGCTGACCTCTGCCCTAAGGAACCATGAGTCATTGTTAGATTCATGCCTCCACTCGCACACATTCAAAGAGCGCTCCTTTTGTAACATGCAATGGCAAAAGAAGATTAATAGAGCAATGAGCTGATAGGATGCTACAAGAGTGTGAGATACATGAAAACAGGGCAAAAGTTTCAGCACGGTACGATCAGTACAGCACAGATCAGTATGCTACCTCTGGGGCAACAACAGCATGGTTGTTTCTCATCCAGCCACTTGGAGGAAAGAGAAAACATGCAGGATGGGATTTTTCCAAAAATTAGTGTGGAATGCCATTCTCCAACAGGTTAGTGAAGAAAATGCCCCTCAGATTCTGGTCCATAATCCTTCCTCAGGGTTTGAGATATAATAGCGTAGTGATAAAGGCTTGAACGTTAGAGTCAGAGAGATGTGGATTCATTACCTGGTCTTGTCACTTATGTGTTAGCTGCAAAGAGTTATGGAACCTTCTGGAAACTTAGGACTGTCATGTAGTATAATGTCTCTCCCTGTGGTTCAAGGTGGAGATGAATCTGTGTCAGGGCATAGCACCCTTAATTTTGTTGTTGCTGTTATTTCTATTCCCTTCACTTCAGGTGTAACAAGAGTTATGGATAATGAACAGAAAGGTGTCTTAACACCCCAAAATGTGCTTTTGTCTACAAATTGAAAATTATCTACAATCTGAGAAAGTGAAAAGAAAAACTCATTTATCTCATTTGAGTGGATGTAGGAGTGAAGAGCCTTGCCTCCTATATTCAAGTGCACTAAATGCCAACTAATAGAAGGTTTTATTGTGATGTTACATGAGTCATAATTCAGAAACAACAGGTAAATGAGTGATTGAGAGACAGGCAAAACATCCCTAAGTACTCCTTCCTGTTTTTTTTAATTAAATAAGTCACAGAAGGGAAATATGAAAGTGACTCTTCAGAGGCCACTTCGTCAAATACCCAACCCAAAGCTTCATAACAGGGAGAAAGGTACTATGTGTTACTTTCCCAAATGAGAGCTCAGTGACACAGTTGGGGCTGATGTTCACCATTTTCTTCCTTCCTTCCTTCCTTCCTTCTTTCCTTCCTTCCTTCGTTTTCTTTTCTTTCTCGCCTTCTTTCTTTTCTTTTTAAAAGATTTTATTTATTTATTTGATAGAGAGAGAGCAGGAGCACATAAGCAGAGGGGGCAGCAGAGGGAGAGGGAGAAGCAGGCTCCACCATTTCCACCATTTTCATTCATTTCATTTCCACCATTTTCAAAAGCAAGAAAAATCGAGCTACAACCTCTCATTCTCAGATCATAAAGAATGGAATTGAGGTTGGAAAGGGAGCTTTCTGAAGTTCGCTCACCATTAGGAAATACACACCAAAACCACAATGAGATGCCACTTCACACCGTCAGAATGGCTAAAATTAACAACAACAGGAAACAACAGATGCTGGGGAGGTTGTGGAGAAAAGGGAACCCTCTTACACTGGTAGGACTGCAAACCAGTACAGCCACTTTGGAGAACACTACGCAGGTTCCTCCAAAAGTTAAAAATAGAGCTGCCCTGTACACCTAGCATTTACACTACTATGTATTTATCCAAAGGATACAAACATTGAGATCCGAAAGGACACATGCACCCCATTGTTTTGAGGAGCAACGTCCACAGTAGCCAAACTATAGAAAGAGCCCAGATGTCCATTGACTGATGAATGGATACACAGACATATATCTATATATAATGAAATATGACTCAGCCATCAAAAAGATTGAAATCTTGCCATTTGCAACAATGTGGATGGAACTAGCATATTATGTTAAGTGAAATAAGTCAGAGAAAGACCAATACCACATGGTTTCACTTGAATTTAAGGAACAAAACAGATGAACAAGGGAGAAGGGAAGGAAAAATAAAGTAAGATAAAAACAGAGAGGAAGGCAAACCATGAGAGACTCTTTTTTTTTTTTTTTTAAAGATTTTATTTATTTATTAGATAGGCAGAGATCACAAGTAGGCAGGGAGGCAGGCAGAGAGAGAGGAGGAAGCAGGCTCCCCGCGTTGCAGAGAGCCCGATGCGGGCCTTGATCCCAGGACCCTGAGATCATGACCTGAGCTGAAAGCAGAGGCTTTAACCCACTGAGCCACCCAGGAGCTCCAAGACACTTTTTTTTTTTAAATGTTTTATTTTTTTAAAAGATTTTATTTATTTATTTGACAGAGAGAGACACAGCAAGAGAGGGAACACAGCAGAGGGAGTGGGACAGGGAGAAGCAGGCTTCCCGAGGAGCAGGGAGCCTGCTGCGAACCTTGATCCCAGGACTTTGGGATCATGACCTGAGCTGAAGGCAGACGCTTAACAACTGAGCCACCCAGGCACCCTGAGAGACTCTTAACTGTAGGAAAAAACCTGAGGGTTTCTGGAGGGGAGGTCAGTGGGGGCGGATGGGGTAATTGTGGGTGGGCATTAAGGAGGGCATGTGATGTGATGAGCTGAATCACTGAATTCTACCCCTGAAACTAATAATACACTATAGGTTAACTAAACTGAATTTAAATTAAAAAAATTTTTTTTAAAAAGAGCTTTCTGAAGTTGTTTCACTGTAAGTGAATATACTAGTACCATGCAGTCCCAAATACCAGACACCGGTATACCAGGGGATTCATGGTTCCTATTATTTATTTCTGTGTAGGAAGCAATCCCCAATCTCACAGTTTGTTAGGTCAGGACTTCGGGTTTGTCTGGGTGATTCTTCTGTTCCATGTGGCATTGACTGAAGTCATTTGCTGGTACTCATCTACCAAAAGGACTTGTCTAGAGAGTCCAAGATGGCTTCACTCTCAAGCAGCTAACATCATGGTGGGGTGGCTGGAAATCTCAGCTTCACTGGGAATCATAAATGGAGCACATACCATGACATATCTCTAAAGATGGACTCTGAGTTCTTCCGTGGTGGTTTGGTTTCCAGAGTGAGTACTCTAATAGCATGAGTGGTAGCCAGAAGCATTCATACATGGAATCTTAGCTCACAGGTCTCAGAACATCATCCTCCCACGTTCTATTGGTAAGCGAGTCACTAACGGCAGCCCCAATTCAAAGAGAGGGGAAAGAGACTTGACTTCATCTTCTCTCTCTCTCTCTTTTTCTTTCTTTTCTTCTCTTCTCTTCTCTTCTCTTTTCTTTTCTTTTAAGTAGGCTCCATGCTCAGTGCTTAAACTCACAACCCTAAGATCAAAACCTGAGCTGAATCAAGAGTCAGAAGCTTAAAAGACGGAGCCATCCAGACCACGCAAGAGATTGATTTCTTAACTGAAGAATAACAAGGTTTTGGTGACCACCTTTATTTTATTATACAGACTTACAGCTGGGTTATGAATATTAGGGACTTTTCAAACTCAAGTTTCACATGATATACTATTTTTTGCTCTGGAATAGCCCATGACCTTGCACTCTCATGGCCTCTCACCACAATCATTTGTAACTCTCAGCCTGCCCGAGGATCAGGCTACTAGACCCAGGTACTTAATGCTTGCCTACATGGCTCTCCACCAATGACAGGTTAGAGAACATGGGTAAATAGCCCAGCTCCCTGTCCCTCTGCAGAGACAACCCCAAGACATGTCATACCACATTCAGAGGTCCCTGGCATGATTGAACCCCAGTTACCCACAGCAGTAATGTATCAACCAATCCACCCCTTACCTTTTTCTTTCTTCTCTCTGCTTCACTTGCTAACCTCGCACCAATACTTCCTGAGATCTTCTTTCAAATAAATTGCTTTTGCTGCTTTTGCTTCTAGGGGATGATGCTAGGGACCGATGATAATTTTAGAACATAAAATTAGAATGTCTGGTTCTAGATTTGTTGCAGCGCAGCAAACTATATAAACCAATTAATAACAAAATCAAAGAAACACATCAACAATAATACAATAATAGTAGGGGAAGGATACAACATCTCTTTAGGATCCAACTTCATAATTCAAAATTTAAAGTATTGTTGACCTGATGGTTACATTGAACCTTGCTTTCTTTCAAGTGACTTGCTCAAGGTTGCCCGTAAGCGTGGTGGTGTGTCAGGACTAGAACTCTGGGTCTTCCGACTTCTGCTCACTGTTCTTGTCTCTGCAGAATGCTGTGAGGGACTGAGCTGCTTACCTGAGCTCTTAAGCCCATCCGTGTGCACACAATCATGATAGATGGGACTATGAAGATGTGTTTGTGTACATACAAACACACAAGTGCGAACACACACAGAAATACACATATGGATTTGCCTTTAGTAAGTAGCCTGCATTGCTCACTTCACTGATCAAGGCTCCAGTAGAGTCTAAAAGCTGTAAAACAAAAGATTGTTCATCTCACATACATTCGTCTGATTTTCTTTTCTTTTCTTTTTTTTAATTGGATGATATGTCAACTTGCTTTATTCCCAAAAGAATGATGGGAATTCTTTTATCTATTGCCAGGGGTATACCTAAAGTATCTGGACCTTAGCAAATTGTTTTGAAACATCTCCCCTTAACTCTACAACACAATTATTTTCAATAATAATAAACTTGTTATAACCATGAAAATAACTATTCTCTTGATTCAGTCCTGATTTATTATATCTAGATTTAGTCTTTAGTTTTGAAACAACTAACAATTAAAAGAAGAAAATGAAGGGCACCTGGGTGGCTCAGCCAGACCTTTAACTGGGTGAGCGTGGGTCACTTGATTTTGGCTCAAGAGGTGATCTCTGGGTTGTGAGATTGAGCCCTGCCTCCGGATCCATGCTGGGGGCGGAGGCTGCTCAAGATTCTCTCTCTCCCTCTCCTTCTGCCCCTCACTCCCCTCTATCTCTAAGAAAGGAAGGGAGGGAGGAAGGAAGGGAGAGAGGAAAGAAGGGAGGGAGGGAGAGAGCAAGGAAGGAAGGTGGGAAGGAAGGAAGGAAGAAAAAAAGAAAGGAAATGAGGGGCACCTGGATGGCTCAGTGGGTTAAACCTCTGCCTTCAGCTCAGGTCATGATCTCAGGGTCCTGGGATCGAGCCCCGCATCTGGCTCTCTGCTCAGTGGGGAGCCTGCTTCCTCCTCTCTCTCTCTGTCTGCCTCTCCACCTACTTGAGATTGAAATAAATAATATCTTTAAAAAAGAAAAAAACAAAACAACAACAACAAAACATCTTTAAAAAAAAAGAAAGGAAATGAAAATTAATTTTAAAAAGTCTTCAATGCCCATAAAATATTCCACACATGAACTAAAACTCACCTTCTCAAACAGAATGCTTACACCTCGCACTTTGACCACACTTTCCGTTTTAAATTTCACACACAAATAAAAACTCCAGGTCGTCACATCAAGTGACGGAAGTGAAAGAACTCAAATTCAGTGTCTTGTCCTTACTGTCGGTGTGCTGTCCTCATTTTTATTTCTGACCCCTCTGCCTCAGGAGAGGTACGCACAGCGCTGTAGGGCCTAGGGCTTAGGGTCTGTGCTTAAAGCACAGGGCTGGAGGAAGCTCCTGGACTTCGTGAGCCCTACGAACTTCCTCGCACAGCGGGGCGCAGCGGAGCGCTCGTGGGAGATCGGCAACAGGTGTATTACCTGCACATTAACTTCCAAGTAGTAGATGGTGTTTATTAAAGGAGAGGTAATGCTAATAATAATAAAGGAAGTGTTCGGTTTGAGGTTTACACGTATGTGACCAAAACCAATAATGACTGCAATTATTGTTTAGAACTTAGACCAAGAAAGATATTTTGGGGGCATGTGGATTATTTGGCTGACATTAGAGTCAGAGGCACAAGGGGTCCTGCGGGGATGAATGAAAGCAGATGGGCTGTCAGTCAATGTCTCTCTCTATAGGTAATGCACCTATTGTCTGAACCTGAAGCTCATCACACCGTTTACCTTGTTCTCTGTCGGCCACAGCTCACCGCTGGGAAGGGCCATATGTCTTTGTGTTGGGAAGGGACAGAGGTTCAGGCCCGTAGTCTGAATTTCGGCGGGGGGGGGGGCATTATGTGTGTGCGTTCTTAGATAGCTGTGAACAAAGAGCCTGGGCAGGCAAGGGGAAGATGAGCCTGTTTCTATCGAATTCTGACACTTGAAGAAAACACTATAATTTGATATAATTGAAGGGTCTTACATTCCATGGAAGTCTTTGGAGGAAATTGTGGCATGCTTGCTGGACATTGAGTGTAAACTTGGAAAAACCAATGGGTGGCGGGAGTAAAGATGGATGAACTCTTGGCCCAGGAAGGCCTCATCACTGTGGGATGGGGGCTGAGTCACTGGTGTGAAGCAGGGTTGGGCCAATTCAGGGAGAGGAAATGTTAATTTCATGTTTCTTAATGAGGTAACATGTTTATAAGGGTTTGGTAAAAACACGAGGCTCACTTACTGATACTCCCTGTACCTCTTCCTCAAGTTCAGACTATGACCCACATCACTTCTCTCAGTCAAGTCCCAAGCTCCTCAGCTCCCCAGCCCAGAGGACCACCTGCCCAGCCCTTGGAGCCCTCAAGAAGATGGGGAGCAGGAACAGTGCCCGGGGATTTAGGTGAAGTTCTGCACAGAGGCCCCTTCTCTGGATATTTCTTGTTCCTCTGCAATGTAAGACCTCAAAACCACATTGAGTCGATTGAATCATCCTTGAAATGGACTGATTTAAGACAAAGTCTTAATTCAGATCCAGCAAATCATCATCTGTGCTCCTGTATCACTGAGGACAAGGTTTAGAATCCCTTGTGCGTGGTGTTGAATAAAACTAGTGTTAGTGAACATGCCCGCTAAACTAGCTCCCAGATCGGGAAACAGAAAGCTAACAGTCGCCCCAGAAAACACCACATCCCCTCTTCTAGTTACTATCTTTGTCCAGGGGCCACCACTCTCTGGACTTCTAGCCCCACAGATGGGAGTTTGAGTTTGACCAGGTGGAGTGGTACAGCAAGCCCTCACTGGCGTCTGACTTTCTTCACTTGACTTTCTCTGTAATTGACTGTTTAAATTAATGGTATGCAGAGAAGCTCATTCATTTCATTGTTCCACTGTTTAACGTATCATAGTTTATTTACAATTCTGTTTTTTTTTTCTTAAAGATTTTATTTATTTATCTGACAGATAGAGATCACAAGTAGGCAGAGAGACAGGCAGAGAGAGAGAGAGGGGGAAGCAGGCTCCCCGCTGAGCAGAGAACCCGATGTGGGGCTCGATCCCAAGACCCCGAGATCATGACCCGAGCCAAAGGCAGAGACCCAACCCACTGAGCCACCCAGGCGCCCTCCAATTCTGTTTTTTAAATGTTGGGTGGATTTCTGGCTTCGGCTCTTATGAACCCATCTTTGGGTGGAACCGTACGGGCATTCCTGTGGGCTGGGTATATATTGAGAGGCTGACTCTTCTTTGCAAATGCATTTTCCTTTCCTTTCCATCTATAAGCTCCATCTATAAGCTCAGCTCTTCTCCTTTAGCTACATCTCCCCTGAGCCGCTGCAAAATTTCTGGCTCCCATAGATCCCTTCCCCAATCCAACTGTTAACCCTTCTGTCACAGTTCCTATCCTAAAACTGACATTGTCTTCATGCCACTCTCCTAACCCCAAAATGTCTGGCACACTCCACTGTCTTCCAAGAAGAGCCCAAGGTTGAAGGTCTACCCTCTGGCTCTGCCCACCCCTCCCCACTCCCACCAACCACTTGTCTTTGGCACATTTGGTTAATGATTCATATTATCTTCTTTGCAGTTTCTACGCCACACCTGTCCCATTTTAGGGGCTCATTTTCTGAACCCCAAATGCCCCCCTCCATTTTCTAGTTCTCAAAGTTTTAAATAAGCATAAGATAGCTTAGGGTAGTGTAAGATAGTATTCTCTACAGAATTTCCAGAGTAGCTATTTCTTTTCTTTTCTTTTTTTTAAAAGATTTTATTTATTTATTTGACAGACAGAGATCACAAGTAGGTAGAGAGGCAGGCAGAGAGACAGGGAGGGGGAGAAGCAGGCTCCCTGCTGAGCAGAGAGCCCGATGCACGGCTCCATCCCAGGACCCTGGGATCATGACTTGAGTGGAAAGCAGAGGTTTTAACCCACTGAGCCACCCAGGCGCCCCCAGAGTGGCTATTTCTGATCTAATAGACATCACTATCTCCTGATTGACTCATTCTACCTGCTTGTCTTCCATCTCCCAGATTCTAGTCAAAGACATCTTCCATTTACTCTGTCTGTAACTCAGAAAAGCCACCTTTGTGTCATCTTTGCTATCTACTCTCCACATCCAATTCCCGAACAAGTTGTGATGTGTGCTCTCTGTAGACCCTGTCCCCAGATCTGACTCTCCTGTCCCCTCCCCTTATCCTCAGCCTAACCCTTTCCTAGCTTCCCAAATAGTCCCCTCTTTCCTCCCTATGGTCAGTCTGCCAGGGGAGACTGATGGAGCTTTAAAAAATGAGCCCATTCATCCATTCATGTCATTCTCTGATCCCTAAAACCCTCAAGTGTTTTCCACTTTACTTGGAATAAAATCCCAACTCTTAACTGCCACCTAGAAATCCAGATGAACTTCCTCCTCTCATTCATTATCCAGTCCCCTTCTCAAATGTGACTTCCTCTGAGATCCCATCTGAGCCCCCACAACTCACTCTATCCCTTTGTCTGCTTTGCTTTCTAGAGAAACTCCCCTTCCTTATTGTTTCTCCTCTTATTGGAATGTGAGCCTTACGGCCAAGGGCTTTCTCTTGGTTATCACTGAGCCCCCCGTGAATAGCACTGAACTCCCAGTGAACAGTGCCCGGCCCGAAGTAGGCACCAAATAACCATTTGTCGAATGAGTAAGTAAGTGAATGAATGAATACAGAAGTGAGTGGATAGTACCGTGATTCCCTCACTCATGTCCAGACTCAGGATAAAGCCTTTAATTCTCCTGCCATCTTCCGCAGTGCCCCTAGGAGATGTCTATCTCCTAGGATGTCCTAGATGGACATCCTCCTTCCTCGGGAATAACTGACAGTAACCTTTAATATTTTGCTTATTTCACTCTGCCTTATAGAAGTATTTGTTCACCCACGAGAGTCCACTGTGGGTTGGAGGCCCCAAGGTCGGGGCTTCTCCTTCTTTGCTGTCCATTGTGCTTCCAAGCTGCTTGTCTCAATATGGCTCTAAATCACAATGAAGGGTTTTACTCATTTATTTATTTATTTATTTATTTATTTTTAAAAAGATTTTATTTATTTATTTGACAGAGAGAGAGATCACAAGTAGGAAGAGAATCAGGCAGAGGGCAGTGGGGGGCAGGGGGAAGGAGGCCTCCTGCTGAGGAGAGAGCCCGATGTGGGGCCTGATCCCAGGACCCTGGGATCATGACCTGAGCGAAGGCAGAGGCTTCACCCACTGAGCCACCCAGGCGCCCCAGGTTTTACTCATTTAAATGAGCACACTCATTTAAAGTGTGCTCGTGAAAGAACCTTGCAAAGAGGAGTCTTGCCCAGGGTGTTAGCATTGCAAAAAAAAAAAAATCTGTTTTTGGTCTTTGAGTCTCTTGCCCAACATGCTCCAGGTTAACTGCCCAGAAAAGTTTTGTGCCTCAAGGAAGGGTGACCCTGTGCCCCTCAGTTTCATTTCCAGCCAAGAGAACATGGGGATCCCATTTTGAAAGCTGCATTAGGGACACTTAAATTTAAATGCGTAATATCAGTTAAACCACTTTTCTCTTTATTGGAAAGCCCAAGAGAGCAAAAGTCCTATATTTATTAAAAAAAAACCCTGATTTTTAATAGAAGAGATAGGCTTCTAACATATCAGACTCAGTTCCCTAGAGCAGTGTCTTAGCCACAAGAGAGGGAAGTGGTTCCCAGATTGGAGGTTTTCTTTCTTTTTTTTCTTTCTCTCTCTTTCAAAAAGAGATTTTATTTATTTATTTGAGAGGGAGAGAGTGCATAAGTTGGGGGAGGAGCAGAGGAGGAGGGAGAGGGAGAAGCAGACTTAGCACAGAGCGTGCAGCCCTAAGGGGGCTTGATCAGGACTTGAGCCCAAACTAAGAGTCTGACCCTTAACCAACTGACTCTTGGGCGTCCCTAGCATTTATTTTTTAATAACCGAAGGGAGTCGTAGAGGTACAGACACTTCTTTTTCTCTTTTCAGATTTTCACCTAGGACACTGCATGATGAGAAATCAAGATGCTTCAGCCATAGAAATGGAAAGATAACTAACTTTACAAAAACCACATTTTAATTATTTTAGCAAGCAAGTAGGCTTTCTTTCTTTGTCCCCTTCATTATTCCACCACCATGTCAGTAAGACAGATAATGAGGTCATCAGAATAACAAAAGAAATCTGAGATAAAATCCTATTAAATTGCAAATTCCTACACTGCTACAACGGTACAAAGCAGCAAAACCAATGTTTTATGTGAATTTCTTTGAAGTCTCATGTTATTTTAGAGAGTAGCCCTATCTATAAAATAATATGAAACCTACAGATACGCCAAAACTTGTGTCATATCGTATTTCACTTCATCTCATCGTCTCTCTGAAGCTGAGTTAGTGCATTTATGCTGAAGCATTAAAAGTGACATTAGCTAGTTACAAGAATAATGTTGCAAAAGTACACATTTACTCGGGGGATTTTATTCTGAAATCTAGACATTTACAATGAAGGGGATCTATGTGCAACATAAGGCCACACGTAGTTCAGAGCAAGTGTTTCCTGCCGTGTCTCTCTGATGGGATAGGAGCCCCCAAAGATGGTGGGAGCCCAGTGGCATGGAGGTGAAGGGATTCACCCAAAGAGAACAAAGGGGATAGAAGTGTATTAAGTACACCACAAGGGAGCTACAGGTAGGAGAGCAGAGAGACTGTCCCCAAGGAGGCAGGAGGTTGGCGTTATATTTATTTATTTAAAAAGATTTTATTTATTTATTGGACAGACAGAGATCACAAGTAGGCAGAGAGGCAGGCAGAGAGAGAGGAGGAAGCAGGTTCCCTGCTGAGCAGAGAGCCTATGCAGGGCTCCATCCCAGGACCCTGAGATCATGACCTGAACTGAAGGCAGAGGCTTTAACCCACTGAGCCACCCAGCGCCCCGGGGGTTATATTTAAAGAGGGAAGGTGAGGAAGTATGGGGGATGTCTGGATTTTTCCCCTTTTTTGGTAGCTGTGTGTGGTTGTAAGTAGCCCATTGGTTAGTTAGGGTCAGTGGCTATTTTGAGGTGGGTCACCTGATCGGATTGTGGTCCCTTTGGACCCTTCTGCCTTAATCGAGTTTCCATTGCTCAAGCCTGTTGTCTACAGCAGACTCCACATTTCCTTTGGTGACAGACACAGTTGGTTCTAGTCTCATCTCCCCATTGAACAAAGAGCTGGGCTGAATTGTTTGGCTTTGTTTAGGGTTCTTGGTTAGAAGAAGCAACTGACTCCAGCTTATGTAGGCATAGAAGAAATTAGTTAGAAGGATAACAGAAGGGAAGGCTGGAAACTCAGGGAGAGGAAAACAGGCAAGAACAAGGAAACAAGGTAGCCAGAACCACCATGTAGGTCCTACTCCAGAAACATCCATCAGGAGGGTGGGGGTCGGTGGGAATGGGACTGCCATCTTGATGCCCAGATACTGGTTGCAACCATAGCACTAGACACTTCTGTAGTTGCCTTAGACAAGTGTGTCATGAGCACTGGGTCAGGGGGACCTCTTAGCGCTGGAGAGCCCTGGGCTCTGCCCTGACCCTTCCTAGACCATCTGCACTCAGTCCCTTTGTTATCTCATCTGGTCTCAGAGCTTTAAAGATATCTCTCTGATGTTCTCCCAAATTTATATTGCCACCTCTTCCCAGAAGCCCAGATCATGTCCGGTTGCCTACTCAGCATCTCCAGTGGACATCCAAGAGGCACTCAGCTCTACTTCTCCAAAACTGAACAGCCCTTCCTCTGCTCCTCCAGCCTGAACTTGGTCATCCTCATTTCAGTTCCAGGTCTCTCCATCCTTCCACTTCTCTCTTCTTTTCCTCACATCTCACATTCAACCCACTCGGAAATCCTCCTGGTTCCAGATTTAAAATATACCTTGAATGTGACCTCTTTTCTCCTTTACTGCCCCCACTGTGACCTGATCATCCTCACCCCTCATCTGGAGCCCTGCTGTAGCTCCCCCATTCCACGTCCTTGCCTCCATCTCCTTGACCCCACATGCCTCCACCACACCCTACGTGTTAAAACGCAGCATGGGTTTTGTGTGAACATTATTTCCATTTAACATGACTAAATACTTGTATGATAAGTCTTTAATGTTATAAGAAACTGCCAAAAAAATAACAAAAAAAGAGGAGAGGGCTTTTTTGAGCAGGAACTAAGATAATATACAAGGGTTTAGCACACTACCTGGTAGTAAGAGCTCTGTAAAAGCAAGCCGTACTACTAACCATAATAATAATTCAAAAAGAAACTGCTAAACTGTTTTCAAAGTGACTGTACCATCTTGCATGCCCACCCACTGTGTACCAATTCACCACTCTCTCTCCAGTCTTATTTTTGGGTTTTGTCTTGTTTTGTCTGGTTTTCTATTCAAATACATCTATGGCAGTATCTCATTGTGGTTTGAAGTTGTGTTTCCCAAATCACTAATGACCTTGGACACCTTCTCAGAGGCTTGTTTGCCATTGCCTGTCTTCTTTGATCCAGTGTCCATTTTAAATCTTTTGCCCATTTAAAACCTGGGTTGTTTTTATGATTACTGACATCTGAGAGTTCTTTATATAGCCTAGATACAAGTTCTTCATCAGATCCATCATTTACAAATATTTTCAACCTTTTTATTTTCTTAGCAGTGTCTTCCCCCAAGCAGAAGTTTTAAATTTTGATGAAGTCCAGTGTCAATTTTCGCCTTTGTGTATTATGCCTTTTTGGGTTACACCTGATAAATCTTTGACTAAATTAAGGTCGCGAAGATTTTTCCTAAAAGTTTTATAGCTTTTGATTTTACACCGAAGTCTATGATCCATTTTTGAATTATGCATAATATATAGCAGCTTTGCTAATACTTGCCATAGCTGAAAACAACCCAATATCTTTCTACTGAGGAATGGAAAAACAGATTATGGTCTATCCAGACACTGGATATAAAAATAGAGCCATCTATTAATGCATGGAATGGCATGGAGGAATTTAAATGTATTATGCAAAGTGAAAGAAGTCAGGCTCCCAAGGCCACAGACTGTATGATTCCTTTTATTTTACATTATGTTATTTATCGTATATTTATTATATTGTACATTCTAGGAAAGACAAAACTATAAGGACAGAAAACAGATCAGTGATTGCCATAGACTGGAAACAGGGGCAACGACCTGACTGCAGCGAGATGGTAGACTTTTAGGGAGAGACTTGAACTATTTTATACCTTGATTATGGTGCTATTACGTGACCACATATGTTTGTCAAAACTCACAGAATTGTACACCCAAAAAAGTGATCTTTATTCTATGTAAATGACACCTTAAAAGATAACAGAAATGAATTTTTATTTGCTAATCATAATCTTATCAGCATCATCATCATCTTCAGACCATTCACTTCATCTTAAAATCCTTCTACTTGGAGTGAAAACCCAAATCACAATATGGATGTGTTTTTACTGATTTCATGCTCACTTATCTTTACTCCAGCTGCACTGCTTCCTCAGGACATTTGCACTGACTGCTGTATGTCCGGATAGCTTTCCTCTGGGATCCATGGTTCCTAGGATGGGCACTAAGGTGTCCAGGGGCCCAGAACCCAATTGATAGAGGCACTGAGGAAGATTTTTAAAAGTCAAGGGAAATCCAGCACCATCTACTGGATACCTTCCCAAACTATTAATTTAAGGTACTTCCTTTCAGCATTAGATCAGGCAACATTGCTTTGATGACATCATATTAGTTGTGGGAAAAAAAATATAATCATGGATATTAACAAGCAAGCACTGAGTGAAAACCAGCACAAGACAGGCAATGAAGTGTCCTCGTCCAATCCAATTGCAAGCATCTAGAAGTTGTTTCATGCCCAACAGGACATCTGAAAGTAATCCCATTAGGAAGTAATTATGGGTATTTCAAAATACAATATATATATATATTGTATTTAAGGTAGCTAAGTATCCATGCCAAGTTCCTTCCATAGAAATGATCCCACCGTCACCACTTACTCTGTGTTTAGTGATGGGTGGTGAGGTCAACCCTCCACTTGAAATCATACAACAGATTTTCCTGAACTTAGGGAGAAGGCAGAGACACTGGATAGCTAAAATAAAAGGACAAAAGTTCATACTACGGCACAAACTTTCCATGCTTCAGTACACTCACAGAGTAAACAGAATAATCGATAGCACTTACCCTTTCAAGGGCATTTTGACAGTGAACTGTTCTAACACCTAGAAGCGGTTAGCAAAGTGACATGTACTTAAAATAATCAAGGTCATTTGAATGGGCATTTTGTCTTTGGGACAAAATAGCCCATCTGAAATGTATAAGAGTTGTGAATTGATGAATTCATCAAAAGAAATTTGGAAAACACGAAAGACCCCACATCTCAAATCCACTTCATGCATTTTCAGAATTTTACTTTTCATAAGATCCTCAGTAAATGGTGGTGTTTGTTCTTGGTCTTAAAAATTTCAAAGACAGGGGCGCCTGGGTGGCTCAGTGGGTTGAAGCCTCAGCCTTCAGCTCAGGTCTTGATTCCAGGGTCCTGGGATCGAGCCCCACGTTGGGCTCTCTGCTCAGCAGGGAGCCTGCTTCCCTTCCTCTCTCTCTGTCTGCCTCTCTGCCTACTTGTGATCTCTGTCTATCAAATAAATAAATAAAATCTTTAAAAAAAAATTTCAAAGACAAAGTATGATTTGATATTTTTTGGTTTTCTGCAGGTTAAATGTAGGAGTCTATTGAGTTACTATTTGATTCAAATGAAGCATAAGACTTTCTCTTTCTCTGAACATTTTATGATCCAAAAAGGATGACAATTCATACAGAAAGTAGAATCTGAATGAGCGCTCATGCAGGACCCTAAGGATTATCAGTGGACAGTCAGTTGCGCGGTTATAAGAGTGGAAACAAGTTTTTAACGACAAACTCACTTAAAAAAATTATTTATTTGTCAGAGAGGGAGAGAGAGAGTGCATTGGCAGGGTGAGCTGCACACAGAAGGAGAAGCAGGCTCCCTGCTGAGCAAGGACCTCCCCCACCAACCCCAACAAGGCAAGACTTGATCCCATGACCCTGGGATCATGACCCGCGCCGAAGGCAGATGCTTAACAGACGGAGCCACCGAGGCATCCCAACAAACTCATTCTTACAATGGTTCCTGGATACAATGAGGTGACATTTGGGGCAGTTGGTTTTTAAGGAGGAAAATAAGTTATGACACCGAGATGTGTATATTTGAAAGGGGAAGCTGAGAATGTCAGCAGCTCACGTGTTTCTCTTTTGTATACATCCTGCTTAATGCTGGACTGACTTCTCCATTTTTTAATAGCGCTATCGTTTTCCTGGTGCACTGGGCACAGAGGGCCATGGCACCTTGGATTCAGGAATTGTTTAATCTGATTTCTATACCTTTAGGATCAGTATTTGTCTCTTCTTCCTTGCTCTTCAAGAGATTTTTGGGTAATATTTAAAATTTCTCTTTTCTCTTGCACTATATATAATATTCTAGCTACTTCTGTTCATATATTATTCCATACACCCTGAAGGCAACACTACTCATATATATATATATATATATATATATAAACACTACTCATATATATTATTAACTCCCCCCCCCAAAATGGATAGCCACTATCTCATTTATTTTTAAAGATTTTTTTTTTTTTTTTTTTTTTTTTTTTTACTTTGAGAGAGACAGAGAGGGAGCAAGAGAGAGCATAAGTGGGAGCATGGGCGGAGGGAGAGGGAGAAACAGACTCTCTGCTGAGCAGGGAGCCCTTCTCACCAGCTCCCGCCGCCACTAGATCCCAGGACCCGAGGATCATGACCTGAGCTGAAGACAGAGGCTTAACCCACTGAGCCCCCCAGTGGGTGCCCCTCATCCACTTTTGTACTGGTTAAGAATTTGTTGGTTACATAGGAAGAATTTATTATAGCTCTCTTGTTAGCTATTTCCCTCTTGGTGCTATTTCCAGAATTCGAGCTTCTACCTGCTTTGCTGTTTTATTCTCCTGCTCCCTAATCCATAGCGTTGCTAACAAGATTCCCAGCTGCTTTCAAAAATGCTTTGAGTAAATGCCAGAAGGTACAAGTGGCATTTACTCAGAAAATATTTTTAGAGCAGCTGATGGTGTTTACAGTTAGAGTGATAATCGAAGGCATCATTTTCAATTCAGAAGCAAGTAAACAAAAGGGTCGTCTCAGCTTGAGATATGTTGTCTTTATAAAACATTCGTCTAGCCTGGAGGAGAACAGCAGCATTGACTTATTCTCACCCTTCATCTCTTCTTCTTCTTTTTTTTTTTTTTAAAGATTATTTTATTTATTTATTTGACAGATAGAGTCCACAAGTAGGCAGAGAGGCAGGCAGAGACAGAGAGAGGAGGAAGCAGGCTCCCTGCTGAGCAGAGCACCCGAACATGGGGCTCGTTCCCAGGACCCTGGAATCATGACCTGAGCCGAAGGCAGAGGCTTTAACCGACTGAGCCACCCAGGCGCCCCACCTTTCATCTCTTCTTGACACCAGCAGCCACAGTCCTCCTTAGAATAAAACCCTGTAGTCAAACAGTTTGCATTTAATTTATTTTATTTTTTAAAATTAGATATATTCTCACAAAGTAGGATGGAACAAAATATAAAAAGCACGAAATGTTTTACAGGGGAAAGTAAAACTATTTCCCACCCCTGCCTGTCTGGTTTCCCTCCCCGAAGAAAAACACTATTAGAGGCTTCTCCCAGCTACATTTTACATATACATTAACACACATGTGTTTGATCCAAATGACATATACTGCCACGCATCTTGCTTTTATCTCTTCAGATATATCTTGAAGGTCCTAGTACATGATAATGTACAGTCCCTGTTTATAAAGCTGGCATAACCTTCGTCATGCAGCTTAATTATCACGGAGTCTGCCTCCCTTGAGAAGCATTTATGTTGTTTTACTATTATAAGCAATGCTATAGTCAATGCCCTTGCACACATGTCATTTTGGGTATCTGTCAAATATCTCAAGAGGAATTTTTGGCGACAATTCTTTGAGTCAGTAGGCAGGTGCCTCTAGTTTTAGTGGATATAGCCAACATGTCTTCCACAGGTATTAAAATTACCTGCATGCCCAGCAACAGATCTGCTTCTCCCAACCTTCCCTAAACCTCTTATCAAACATGTTGATTTCATCAATCTTGTAAAGGAGAAAATGGAATTTCATTGCCGGTGAACTTGTATTTCTCCTCTTGTGAATGACATTGAACATCCTTTCATATGGTAAGGGGTTTGAGACTTTCTAACTTTTTTTTGTTCATGTCCCTTTCCATCTTTTATATGAACTATCAACTTGACTTTTAGGATCTCTTTCTACACTAAGGAAAACAGATCTCCTTGTGATATGGGCTGCAAATTTTTTCAAATACCGTCATTTGCATTTTGACTTATGGAAGAATGTTTTGGGATGTTGAAATTAGGATTTTTATGTAATCTCTCATCTTCTTCTTCCCTCCTTTCTCTGACATCCCTTTCTTTCTTCATTCTTTTCTTTCTCTCTGCTTAAATGAACTCCCCACTTCCAAGTTATGAAAAACCTCCTGAGCTTTTAGTTTGGTGCTTTGATACTTTGTTTCTACATGTATATTTCCTATAGATCCAAGAAGTATTTAGCATAGGCAGAGATGCAAACTCATATCTCCCTGGAAGCTGCTTAATTGTTTTTTTTTTCCATTATGATTAATTGTTTTGCACCCTTCATGGATAATTCGTTTTCCCCATTGATACGAAGTAGCCTCGTTATCACATGCCGGCTCTCAGTAAAATCTGGGTTCTTTGTTTCATTTTCATTTCATTGCAGTCTTGCATTTGAAGGCTGTACTGTACCTATATATACACTAAAACTTTTATTTATTTGACAGAGATAGACACAGCGAGTGAGGGAACAGAAGCAGGGGGAGTGGGACAGAGAGAAGCAGACTTCCCCCCGCCCCCAGCATGGAGCCTGATGCGGAGCTCCATCCCAGCGCCCTGGGATCATGACCTGAGCTGAAGGCAGATGTTTAACGACTGAGCTACCCAGGCGCCCCATATACTTTCTAATATCAGATTGCAATTGTTCCTTTTCATTAACATTCTGGTTCTTTTTCCTTATTTATTTTTTACATAAACTTTAGGAGAAGCTCTAAGCCGTGAGAGTTCATGCTTTAAAAAAAAATTTCTTTTTGTATATTTTCTAAAGAATTAAAATATGTTACTGAACATATTTTATTGATATGATTGATATTGATATGATTTTATTGACATATTGATCCTGTCTATCATGAAACGGTGTGCCTTTTTGAATGTTTCCATATAACATTTTAATGTTTACCTCATGTATATTTTGTATATTTTGTTAAATTTATTCATATGTACTACATATTTCTTCTATAGGCTCTATATATTGGTATTTTAATTGGGATCTTTAATTTCTTCTAACTTTCATCTGGTTGTTTTTTGTGTAGTGCAGAGGATTGATTTTCATATATTAATGGATGCAGGCATCTTACTGAATTCCGGTTCTAATTTCTAGTTTATTCTCTTGTGCTTTCCAGGTATACACATTATATCATATATAATTCATAATAATTAAGCCACCTCCTCTCCAACTTGAAATATCTCTTATTGCTTTCTCTTGCCTAAATGCAATGGCTAAGACCTCCAGAACAATGTTAAAGAATTGCAGGAACTGTAGACATTTTTGCCCAGTCATGTTTTGATTATTTCTACATTAAACAGGACATTTCTATGTTTGCATGAGAGATAATAATATTAAGGATGTAGTCTTCTAGTATTATTTAATTAGGAGGCTGTTTGCTTGTTAGTAAGAATGAATATTGAGTTTTATTAAATGCCCATCAGTATCAGAGGTAGTCCTATTTTTCTTTGATCTAGTAATATATTAAAATGTAATAATAAATTTCCTAATATGGAAACATCCCTGAATTCCTAGAGTAAACACCACTTACTCATGTGTTACGTTGTTCTAAATGTGCTTCTATTTTATAATATTTTACTAGGAGTTATGCATTGGGGTTTTGGCATCATTTTGTTATTTGTAAATAGAATTCAGAATTTTCCTTTTTTCCAATGATTCAAAACAATCTAAATTCATGCTGAAGTATCTATTTTGTAATGGCTTGGTGGAATTTGTGAAAAGCCCAGAAACTTAAACTTCTTTTCTTGGGGGGGGAAGGGGTGCTAGGGTGGAGACAGAGTTCTTTGGGATCTTTCTCAATTATTTCTGTGGTATTCAGTCTGTTTAGATTTTCTATCTCTTTTATGGTCATTTTTGATTATATATTCTAGAAAGGCATGGATTTCATCTACATTTTTATAAAGATTTTTAAAATTTATTTATTTGACAGAGAGAGCGAGACCACAAGCAGGCGGAGCAACAGACAGAGAGGGAGAAGCAGGCTCCCCTTTGAGCAGGCAGCCTGATGTGGGGCTTGATCCCAGGACCCTGGGATCATAACCTGAGCGGAAGGCAGTCACTTAACCAGCTGAGCCACCCAGGTGCCCCTTCATCGACATTTTTAAATTTTGGATTTAAACAAAGCAATCTCTTTTAATTTAATTTATTTATTTCAATTAAGTTATGTTATACCCATAGAGTACATCATTAGTTTTTGATGTCGTGTTCCATGATTCATTGTTGTGTATAACACCCAGTGCTCCACGCAATCCATGCCCTCCTTAATACCCATCACCCAGCTAACCCATTCCCCCATCCCTCTCCCCCTCTAAAACCCACAGATTGTTTCTGAGTCCACAGTCTCTCATGCTTCGTCTCCCCCTCTGGTTCCCCTCTTTCCATTTTTCCCTTCCTTCTCCTAATGTCCTCCATGCCATTCCTTATGTTCCACAAGTAAGTGAAACCACATGATAATTGTCTTTCTCTGCTTGACTTATTTTGCCCACCATTTGCTCCGACATGGATGGAAATGGAGGGGCTTATGCTAAGCAATCTCTTTTTAGTCTTAATTTTCCTTTCACTTGTATTATTTACCTGAATGTTATTTTGATCATTTTGTGCCATTTCTTTCATTCTTTCTTTCTTTCTTTCTTTCTTTCTTTCTTTTTTCTTTGTGGATGTGGTTAGCAAATTATTTATCTATTTTATTGTGTTTCCCTTCAAAAAAAAAAAAGCTTTTAAATATCTAGAAGTACTAGAAGGAGAGGAGAAAAAAAAGGGAGAGAGAGGGAAAGGAGAGGGAGAGGGGAGGAGAGAGAGAGAAAAGGAAAGATAAATTTAGCTGTATTTTAGTGTCTGAGTAGGAATATTCCAGAAAGATGGAATAGCACAAGCCAGACGCATATCAGGAGTGTGATGCCAGAGGTCATGAAGTTATTGAAAGTTTAACAATGGTTTTGGAGAGAATACTAAATGTCAGGCATTATTCTGGGAAACAAGTGGGGAAAAGACCCCTTATCTCTAAACATAGAGTCTCTATTCTCATGTGAGCAGAAGAGCTAGACCATGGCCAGGCATACAGATAAAGCTACAAGGTGACTTGAGAGGGTATTAAGTTATTATGACGCAAATACACAGGTGCTATGATAGACATAATGGAGTGGGGGTATATTTTGGGCTAGTCAAGGAAGGTTTTCTTGAGGAGGTCACTTTTTTTTTTAAGATTTTATTTATTTATTTGACAGAGAGAGATCAGAAGTAGGCAGAGAGATAGGCAGAGAGAGAGGAGGAAGCAGGTTCCCTGCCAAGCAGAAATCCTGATGTGCGACTCGATTCCGGAACCCTGAGATCATGACCTGAGCCAAAGGCAGAGGCTTAACCCACTGAGCCACCTAGGCGCCCGAGGAGGTGACTTTTGAGTCTCAACATCTGGAGACTGAGATGGAGCAGCTATGGAAAGATCTGGAAAAGGAGAAGAATTTGACTCAGAGACATAACAAGTTCTCTAGGTTTTAAGCATGAATGACTTTGTCACATTTCAGGAGCATGAAAGGAAGTGGGGGTAGCAGAAAGTATTTAAAGGAGGAGGTAGAGGTAGGATGTGAGGTAGGAAGAGAGCTGTCAGGAAATGTTGCCTGCCGATAGCTATCAGCCAGCTCGCTCCACAGGCATGGCCTTCTGCTGAAGGAAGCCGCCTTGCCCCAGGTGATTCTGCTCACAAACACCTTGTATCCAATGGCTGGTGTAGAGAATGGTTAAAAAACCCAGTCCCTTGCCTCAGTTTGGGGCACATCTGAAGGGCCACCATCGTCTCCAAACCTCTCATGGGATCAGATGAAGCTTTTGTTACAACTGAATCACAATTCAATGCCTGCCTCAGCTCAATCCTTCTTTCCTTACTCCTGAGCAGGTGTACCCAAGAGCCCTCCCCCATTTAAAAAACAAAACAAAACTGTAGGTAATTCCCTTCATGTATGTGTCCTGAGGAACTGACTTAAGAGAGTTGGTACCAGCACCATCCAAGGAAACAGAATCCAATGGGATTTTGGAACTGGGTCACCCACCCTTTCTGGCGATCAGGACCTTGTTGCTGGCGCTGGGTGGAGCACTGACACTCCCCAGCATGTCAGACTATAGTAGTGCCATTGTTAACATTTTCCCGCTGGTCACCTGGAGTGTGATTCTTGTAGAACAGAACGCTCTGGCAGGTGCAACATGGCAGATATTTGAGAGGCACAGGGGAAGCAGTAATTATAACAACGATGGAATTGGAAGCCTCTTGCTAAGTACAAACGATGAGTGGGAAAAATTCAATAAAAGGTCAAGTGATTAATCGGCAATTTAAGGCAAAATGTGCAAGTCAGAGAACCTTCTTGCCATCATGAAAGGAGCTGTCATATCCTGCAGCTAGAAGGCAGCAAAAGAATGAGGCTTAGGACTTAATTAAAAGAGTGGCAGAGGTCCAGTGAAGGTGGTCCGATCATCGCCATCTGGACATCCTGCAGCACACCAGCGTACCATGTTGATGGTATCAACATGCTGGTTGGGCTAGTTCATGATGACTGGCAAGATGACCAGAGGTCCCGGCAAAGACGTATGTTCCAGAGGTAGGAGTAAATGCCATCAAGATTCAGGACCTCCTACATCTGTGAAAGTTTTAGGGGCACAGTGGTCTGGGAACATATTCCACTGAAAGTAGTAGGTCTTCCCCATAGTGTAACCACTAAAAAGGAAGCGTAATTCCTGGTAGGACTTTCTAGAGCGATATGTTCAACTCTTTGTAGACTGCTCTTACCTGCTTTCTAGGTGACATGGAAGGCTGCCAGTTTCAAGTTGGTTCCAGAACAGAGAAGGACTCTGTGGCTGCCCCAGGCTGTGGTATAAATAGGCCTGCTGTTTCACCCATATGCTTCATCAGGTCCTAAGGCATTAGGGGAATCTATGGGGCAAAAGACATTATGTGGACTTTGGCAAAGCCTATTGAGAGAATCAATTTAAACCCTTAAGTCTCTGGATTAAGGCCACATCCTATTCAGCAAAGAATTATACATATATGGAAAATTGCTCCTTGCATTGTTGGGCTTGGTAGGACACCTGCTAACATGGGGCCATAGCCGCCCATAATGGCATGGTTTTGTCAAATTTGTCAAATTGTAAGGTTGGATGGGCCCAGCAGCAATCCATTATAAGATGGAAGCCATACAACTGAGATGGGGTACAAGTAGGAACAGAAAGATAAGTAACCTGAATGAATAAGGGACCTGGACCCCCATATCATCAACTTCAGATTCTTTCCTTCAACTCATACCTCCTATGGTTGTGTGGTGTGTGCATGGTGTAGTGTAGTGTGTGTGTGGTGTGTGTATGTGGTATGTATGTGTGGTGTGTGTATGTGGTATGTATGTGTGGTGTGTGTGTGTGGTATAGTGTAGTATGTGCACGTATGGGGTGTGTGGGGGGGTATAGTGTGGTATGTATGAGTACAGGGGGGCATGGTAGTGATGGCTAGTGATTTAACAGGGTGCCTCTTGGTCTTACTAGTACAATCTTGGCCACTTGTGAGCATGGAGAAGGGCCTGGTGACCAGAGGCTCAGAGCCTTCAGGAACAAGAGTCCTGGGCACTCTACCAGGAAGCCCCCTAGATATGACAGCTGAAGGTATGGGATTCATGTGGGAGTGAGGCAGGATAGCTAAGAGAAGGGAAAGATGGTTAAGTCTCAGGTGTGGCCCTGGGTCCAGTCCCAACCTTCATCTTGAAAATTTCTCCTGGCAAAGAGACCAACCAGTGTTCCAGAGAAGCTGCTCCCAGAGGAGGTTAACTTATTATCTGAAGGAATTGAATCCTAGAGGCACAGAGAATGGATTTAGTAGATGCTATGATGTGACGCCAGATCCCTTTGTACCTGCTGGGTGTGTTGGCTGCTGACACGAACCCTCCCTTGCCGCTGAAATCTGCCCTCACCACATCATCCTCTGCCAAAAGGTGCTGCCCATCCTAAGGTTATGCACCCCACCCCCAAGGGCCAATCTGCTTCCATGATGAGGAGATGCAAGCACAAAAGCATTGGCCCTCTTTCCTCAATTTGGGACATTTCTGAGGGGCCATCCAGTCTTAAGAGGCCTGCCCACCCCTGGGGTCAGTGGAGGCTCTGTTCTTCTCCCGCTACCCATCCCTGCTTCCCTCACTCTCTGTAATGTCTTTTGAGATACGTCCACAAATTCTTTGGTGTTCCTTCCCTCAAAAAAATGGAGTTTAATTCCCTCCTCTTGTGTGTGGGCTGGACTTAATGACTCTAGAGAATAGATGAGTGGCAGACATGGTGGGGTGTCACCTACTAGATGAGTTTATGGAAGGGCTCTGGCTTCAGTCTTGGGTACAGTCCATCCTCCACCCCTTCCTTACTCTGTCTTACACTCCTGGGGGAAGCCAGCTGCCATATTGTGTGCATACTGGTCAGAGGGCCATGGGCAAGGACTGAGTACTACCAATACCATGTGGTGAGCTTGACCATAGATCCCCCAACAGACTGCTCAGTGCATCCTTACGAGGGACCCTGTTCCAGGACCACACAACTAAGCTGCTCCTAGATTCCTGACTCACAGAAACTGTGTGGGATAATAAGTGTTTATTGCTTTAAGCTGGAAAATTTGGGGATAATTTTTTACATAATAGGTAGCAAATACACTTCCTTAAGTACATTGCCCTTGAAGGAACTTTCCAAGGAACTTCTTCCCTGAAAATCTCCACCTTGGAGTCTGTTTCCTACAAAATCCATCCTAAGAGAGAAAGGAAAGGCATATAGATGTTTTTAAGGTGATTTTTCTGAGGGATGCTGCATAATTTATTATTACTGACTGTAAGGAGACCAATATATGGCAGAGATGTGGAGGGAGTGGAAAAAGGAGATCTTCGAAGCCAGGTGAAGGAGACAGAACTTTGCCTTGTAGGCAGTTGGGGCACCAGTGAAGGCTCAGGGGTGAGAAGAACATTCTAGAAGCAGGATGAAGGATGGATTAAATGGAGAGACTGGCAATAGAGAGAGAAATATGGAGCCCATTGCAATGTTTGGACAAGAAACCAGGAAATAAACTACCCTCAACCCTCCTGTGGGTGGGAGAAATAGAATAGAATAGGGGTGATAACACTACTTTCCAGATAGGGAGCTGTTTTAGGGTTAAATGAGACGCTTAGAACAGTGCCTGGCATGGAAACTCCCTGCTTTTTTGTGATGTAAATGTGTGCTAGGTTGGGTGGTACCTCTGAGGCCAGAGATTTTACCAGTCAGAATTGTAACATCCCAGAGGTTGAGGGACAGGGAGGAACATCCCAGCTAGTTCAGCTGGGCCGACAATGGTATGACTCAGGGTAAGGTCGGGGTCCTAGGAAACTTACTAAGAGAAGTTGTGCTGGGTTGACTGTTACTAAGTTCAAGGCCTTGTTCCCTTGCTCAAAAGTGGTTTGTGCTCTTGATAATAAAGGCAACTGGAAAGAGAAGGAATGACACGCCCCTGAGACGATGAAAATAAATCCAGAGTTCCTGTTTTGCGGACACTGGCTCGGCAACGACAGTGTCTCCCAAGGAAACAGCATGGCGGAAACCTGTCCATCGCCAGCCCCCACACCCCTGCCTCTGCTCTCCCTCTGCAAAGTGGCCCCTTACTAGACATCTAAGGAAGAGGAGGATGGGTATCCAATGCTGTAAACTGACAAGTTCTTGCTGCCTCATCTTAGGCCACGACAGATAATTCTTCTGAAAGGCAATTTCCCACTTGCGCATGGTCTAAAAGGTTTTCTCTGATACTCACCGCTGCTGGCTCCAGCTAATGGCCCGGCTAGCTAGAGACGTGATTGAATATCTGTGTAATTAAGAAAGTATCAGATGTCATGTAGAATAAAGAGGAGGAAGTTTGTGGCAAAGCAGATAAGGTGGATAAATGCCATATGATGCTCAATCAAAAATAAGCCTCTTTGAAACGGTGTCCTGAGATGAGAATCTTTACCTGGATCTGTCATCCCTGGGCTCCAAAATACGGGCTCCAAAAATGTGGGCAGGGTCTGCCCGAACCAGGGTTTCATGTATAGAACCATCTCATGGGGGTCCTTTAATTTGGGATTTTCTGAAGACGCCAAGGCAGCTCGTGGAGAACCACCAAGCCCATGTTCTAGAGTGGAATTGACATC
The DNA here is from genome assembly GCF_020171115.1 of Neogale vison. Classification (NCBI taxonomy): domain Eukaryota; kingdom Metazoa; phylum Chordata; class Mammalia; order Carnivora; family Mustelidae; genus Neogale; species Neogale vison. The sequence continues at coordinate 41,958,101 of NC_058098.1, forward strand.
CAGTTGTCTTAGCTTGGATGACTTCTTTGAAAGAGAGCCCGTGACAGAGGCTTCTCTGGAGGGAATTTATCTGGGGGACCAAGTCCAAGGAACAGGAGTGGGGTGCTAAGAAGGAACACGCCATGTCCAGATCTGAGCACAGGTGCTGTTCTGGGAGCTATTCTGGGAGCTGGGGTGCATCTTGTGGATAAGTTCCCATTCATTTAACCACTTGCCTATCTATTCTTTGTTATTTAGGCTGATCCCATTTCTTTTCCTGTGAAAAACAATATTTGGAAACATCCCTGTGCATTCATCTTTGCAAACATAGCTGATTTCCCCAGGATCGATTGTAAGACTGAAATGGCATCATTTTTCTTTACAAACATTGCAGGAAGTTGTTACCTATCCTTAGCATTTTTGGTTCTGATTACAAAAGAGAAACATGCTCAAGGTGGGAAATTTAGAAAAAGCAGAAAAATACAAAAACGTATTTAAAAATGTATTTTACACAAACATACAAGAGCAGCTTGCTTTACTTAACTTGAGAGTTATAACATCAGTATTTCTCCGTGCTGTTTAAAATTAAAAAAAAAAAAAGTCACTTAAGGGCTAAAACGTGCTTCATTAGGGCCTTACAGCTTTATTAGACCAAGCAGTTTCTTATTTTTGGATAAATGTTTGCTATTGGACATTGTGCTAAGATGAACACACTTTCTGTCAATCTTTTCTGCACCTCTGATTATCTTACTGGGTTAGATCCTTTTAAAAAGGATTATTAGATCAGATAAAGGCCATGTTTTTATATGCAAGAGAAATGAGCTCCTTCACAAGTCCTTGAGAATTGGCCCAGAGCAGGTGCCTGGTAAATATTTGTTAAATGGGTATGCAAATTTTAAAGCTCTAGTTCACAGTGCCAAAACACTTTCCGGGAGAGCTGTGTTTGTTTACATTCCCACCAATACAAAAATGAGTTTTAGACCACATTCATCAACATTCAGTATTATAATTTCCTTTTACTTCTGACTATTAAAATAACAGCCTTATTTTAATTTTTATCTCTCTGAATTGTAGTCTGTTTTTCCATGTGGGGTTTTTTTTTTTTTTTTTGGTTACTGATATTTTTTTCTGAAAATTATTTATTCGGAATTTTGCCCATTTTTTGTGGGGGAGGAGGTGTTGGTCTTTTAACATGAAATACAGGCTCTTACATATACGTATATTTTCGGTAACTCTTGGGCTATCCAACTTTCTTTTAATAGTCCCCCAGGCTGTCATTTGCCTTCCATTGGTCTTTTGATTTTAGTTTTGAAATGAATAGCAATTAACTTTAAATTTCATCAGATCTAGTAGATTGGTGGGTTTTGTTTTTTTGTTTTTTTTGATATCTTGCTTTGCTTTTAGAGTGGAAAAAGTGGCCTGTAACCTGAAACCAATGAAATCATTTCCTCTAGAATCATTTATGGTTTATTTTATTTTGTATGAACTCTGTTATCCATCCAGTATCTAATCTATGGAAGGCAAGACGTGAACAAATTTTATTTCTTTTCCAGGCAGCCAACTTAACACCAATTTTGGTTTTTCTGTTTCTTACTGTTGTTTCACTAATGCCCCCTTCATGGTATACCAAGTCCTTGCAAATTCTAGGATCTGTTTCAGGGCTTAAGCCATGCTGCCATCGTCTTTTGTTGGTGCCACAACTTCTTAATTATTGAATGTCTACATTACCAATTGGTATCTACAATACCAAGCTATTTTCTCTGTGTGTGGCACACGGACACCCCATGGAGAGGGAACAGGTGGCTCAGAACTAGTCCCCAAGCCTGTTGCAAGTATTTGGATGCCCCCTGAAAAACTCCCAGACCCCTGCGGCCCCCAGGTTACTCATTGCCTGAGTGGGCACAGTCAGGTTGACCTGGCTGTGGATTTATTTCAGGTAAGGTTAGAGTTCATCATAAGGCAATTCTCAGCTCTCAGGGTTCTGTAAATATTTCCTGTTAACAATATTGTTTTAATTCCCATTTTCTGTATGGATACAGGGTTTTGGGGGTTGGCATTATATTAGTCAGGGTTTTCCAGAGGAATAAAAATGAACATAACATGTGTGTGAATGCAGGCATGCGTGTGTGTGTGTGTGTGTGTGTGTGACAGTATGTATAGAGAAGAGTGGGGCAGAGAGACAGAGAGACAGAAAGACAGAGATGGTAGGCATGCTGGAGACTCAGGGAAGAGTTAAGGCTATACCTTGAGTCCAAAAGCAGGCTGGAGGCAAGCTTCCTTCTTCGGGGGAACCTTAGTTTTTTCTCTTAAGAGAAAAAACTGATTAAATGAGGGAAGTACATTGCATTGTGGAGGGTAGTCTGCCTTACTGAAGGTTTACTGATTTAAATGTTAATCACATCCTAAAAATACCTTTACAACAACATCTAGACTTGTTTTTGACCAGAAACTGGGTACAGGGACTTAGCCAAGTTGATACATAAAATTAACCATCACAGGTGTGTTTTCATTATTTTTTTAATTGGGGTATAATTGGCACATGCCATTATATTGCTTTCAGCTGTATGGCATAATAATTCAATATTTGTATATATTGCCAAATAATGTGCACAAGAAGTCTAGTTACCATACATCACAGTACACAATTCCAATGTTTTGTTTTGAGTTGAAAACTTCCAAGATATACTTCTTAGCAACTTTCAAATATGCAACACACAGTATTATTAACTATAGTCATCATGCTGTGTATTACATCCCCATGACTTAATTTAGTTTATAAATGGAGGTTGCACCTTTTGACAAATTTATTATCTTTAAGGTACTTTTAGCTCTAGAATTCAGTGGTGCCATGAATCTCGGCATAAATGTTGCTTGTGGATTAAGTACCTTCACAGTCTCAAACTCTTTCTCCCATTTGGTCCCTGTGTTCCAGTACTTTCCTACTGCAGTTCATTCTTTAGCCTATATGGTGGGGATCACCCAGTTTTCTCTTGAAAACGCAACATCCCATTTAAATTGAGCCCTGGTTCTCTTTCTTTCATCTGTGTTTTGAATCTAAAGGTGTCTAAATCCTCCTAGCATGCCATGTCCTCTTAAATATCTGTCTCTGTGTGTTTCTTCTTAATTATTAATATCCATTAATAATTATCATTCAGGTGAAACATCACCTCCACCTCTGAACCTTTGGATATCAACCTTATTTTGGGGATGAAGTTGAAATAGCCCTTCCTTAGCTTAGAAAAAACTCAGGTATAGGAGGGGGGCCTCTCTCTGGGGTATGAATTTGGTGTCTATATTTGGGGATATCAAGTGGCATTCCCTTTGCAGTCTATAAGGCTGCCTTCCTGACAGTTTGGAATGCTTGAGAGTGGAACGTGATGGGGCAAATTACTTTCCATTTCTCAAAATTAACTCAGTATAGTCCTGGCTCTGTGGGGCCCTCTCCCCAGGACAACCTGTACACATTCACATTGTACCCTTTCTACCTCAAATAAATTGAATTGACTTTTATTATGTGCCACTACCCAACTTGGGCCATGGCAGTGAAAGTTACACTTTCTGTTTTTCAGAAGTCTAGGGGAAAAGACAGGCAGTCACATGAACATCTTTAGTAATGTAGTATTTAGGAACTATATTAAGAAAATAAACATAATGCTAAGGGAGCAGGGAGGATGGAATGACTCACTGTAGCTGTTGGTACAGGAATTAGAAAAAAAGGGTTCATGGAGGAGGTGATGTTTAACCTGGATGTTAATTATTAATGGATATTAATAATTAAGAAGAAACACACAAAGACAGATATTTGAGAGGGCATGGCATGCTCGGAGGATTTTAAAGAGTTTAGAGAAGCCATAGAGTGGGGTCCTGTAGCCGGAGACAAAATGGGTTAGAGGTTAGAGTCTGCTGGTGACAGGCAGCAAATTTCTTTCCAGATCATCGTACTTCACCTTGTTGGTAATGTGCACCCAGAAAGGTGGTGTCACATCATTGTGTCCTCCACTCTCGCTCCCATACGGTCTTGTTTTTAGGCACCCAACATGCTCCTTCACTGGACTACCATCAGACAGACCAGAGGGTAGCTGTCTCCTTCCTCAGCTCTCTTCTGCAAAGTAGCCAGACTACAGTTAGACCCTCTCTCCACTGAACCAATTCTTCTCTTCCCGACTGCTTTTCACCATAATACAGACTGTTGTCCAGAGTGCCCTTAAGCTTGAACTTCTTTGGTTCTGTTGAAAATGAAGTCAGATCTTTTAGAAACTCTTAGTTGTTCCCAAAGAGACTGAGCTCCCTGTTACGATGCCCTGATTCTCCCCTAGGCAACATTTCTGATCCCTGGCTCTGGACACTAGGGTAGACAATGGTGTCCTTCTCTCTGAGTGAGACCCTTGTTTTAGGAATACTCATTAGAGAGGAGGCAGTGGTCTCAGGTATCCTTAGCTTGTCTCCCCCATCGTGAAACCTGTCTTATAAATCAGGGCAAAAGCCACCGGGGTCCTGTTATTTCCAATAATACCATACCCAAGATGAAGCCTCCATCCTGACTGGGTCTGGGTGAAAGCAGGGAGCTGTCACTTCTCAACTACACTCTCCCAGAATGTAGCCTCAATAACAGCTGGAGGCACGATGGAAAATGCTGATGTCTTACCCTCCTTAGGTGGAAAGCCCTCCTTCTGGGAGCTTAGGTGAGAAGGGACTCTGGGACTGCATCAATCTGGAGTGGAGTTTCTGATCTCAGAGTGGGGAGGGAAGAAGTGGGTTTTGGTTAAAATGGGACAGGTTCTTATTGTTCTCACCATATTTTAGTAGATTTTCTTGAGTACGTGTTACTTCCTTTGCTGGATGCTCTTAGGATCATTTCCAGAGACTTTAACTATTTGTTTTTAAAAATAATTTTCACCAGTTTCTCTGGGGAGTTGGTCTGTGTAAGTCATACAGCCATGCCCAAGGTAGAGCCTGCTGGTTGTTTTTTCTTTTCTTTTCTTTCTTTCTTTTTTTTTTTTTTTAAGATTTTATTTATTTATTTGATAGAGATCAAAAGTAGGCAGAGAGGCAGGCAGAGAAACAGAGAGAGAGAAGCAGGCTCCCTTGCTGAACAGAGAGCCTGATGAGGGCCTTGATCCTAGGACCCTGAGATCATGACCTGAGCTAAAGGCAGAGGCTTAACCCACTAAGCTACCCAGGCGCCCCTGCTGATCGTTTTCTTATGGATGTTCTGGGTCTAAAACTTTCTGCGTTCTGGATCAGAGCTCTGGATCAGGTGAAATGGTGACAAACCCTGACAATTAGGCTTTTCCAGGTAGAGGGCAGACAAGTCAAAGAGTGATATTCTCTGTCATTTTTAAGATGTTCCTAACCTTGTCTTTCCCATCTGATAGCTTCTAGGTCTTCATGGCTAACAGGATTGTGAGACTTCCGGTTTTCAAGGGTAACATTTAATTAGCAAAAGGGCTCTAGGTTATAGGGAAAGTTAAAGTGTCACACAATTCACTATTTTTTCCAAGATTCTACATGTTCATGGCTAGTGTTCAGAAATATTATTTGTGTATTGTATCTTACAACCCAAAGACTTGTTGAACACTCACTTATTATTACTTGGAGGTTTTTTTTTTAAAATTCCTTGTTATGTTCTATGTTAAGAATCATACCATCTACAAATAGGGACAGGTTCTATCCAATCTTTCTTACCATCCATCTAGCTTTTATTTCCTTTCCTAGCTTCTAACATCATGTGAATAAGAGTGGTGAGACTGAATACCCTTACCTTGTCTTGGATATTAGATGGAAAGCATTCAGACTTTCACCATTAAGTCTGATACTCCCTGTAGGTTTTTGGTAAATTATTATCACGTTCAGTTAGCCAACATATAGTAATATCATTAATTTTTGATGTAATATTCAGTGATGCAATAGTTGCATATAATACCCACTACTCATCACAACATGTGACCTTAATACCCATCACCCCGTTACCATACGCTCCCACCTTCAGTTTGTTTTACAGAGTCCAGAGTTTCTCATGGTTTGTCTCCCTCTCTGATTTCTTCCCATTCAGATTTCCCTCTCTTCCCCTATGGGTCTTCCGAGTTATTCCTTATATTACACATATGAGTGAAACCATATGATAATTGTCTTTTTCTGCTTGATTTATTTCACTTAGGGTAATCCTCTCCAATTCCAACCATGTTGCTGCAAATGTTTCTGATGGCTGAGTAATATTCCATTGTATATATAAACCACAACTTCTTTATCTTCTTTATCTTTGTTCATCTGTTGAAGGACATCTCAGCCCTTCCACAGTTTGGCTGTTGTGGTCATTGCTTCTATGAACAACGGGGTGCATGTGCCCCTTCTTTTCACAACATCTGTATCTTTGAAGTAAATGCCTAGTAATGTAATTGCTGGGTCAGAGGGTAGCTCTATTTTTAATGTCTTGAGGAATCTCCATACTGTTTTCCAGAGTGGCTGTAATAGCTTGCATTCCCACCAACAGTGTAAGAGAGTTCCCCTTTCTCCACATTCTTGCCAACACTTGTTGTTTCCTGTCTTGTTAATTTTAGCCATTCTGACTGGTGTAAGTTGCTATCTCATTGTGGTTTTGATTTGTGTATCCCTGATGGCTAGTGATGTTGAATATTTTTTCACATGTCTGTTATTCATTTGTATGTCTTCTTTGGAGTGTCTGTTCATGTCTTCTGCCCATTTCTTGACAGGATTATTTGTTTTTTGGGTGTTGATTTTGACAAGTTCTTTTTTTTTTTTAAGATTTTATTTATTCTTTTGGGAAAGAGAGGAAGAGGGAGAGAGTGCATAGGAACGGGGATAGGCAGAGGTAGAGGAAGAAGCAGACTCCACAGTGAGCAAGGACCCTGATGTGGGACTTGACCGCAGGAACCTGGGATCCTGACCTGAGCCAAATGAAGGTAGACACTTAACCATCTAAGCCACCCGAGTAACCCCGAGAAGTTCTTTATATATCTTGGATACCAGATAAATATCTTGCGAATATCTTCTCCCATTCCATGCTTTGCCTCTTACTTTGTTGGGTCTTTCCTTTGCTGTGCAAAGGATTTTTATCTTGATGAAGTCTCAAAAGTTCAATTTTACTTTTGTTTCCCTTGCCTTTAGAGATGCATTTAAAAAAAAAAGATTTTATTTATTTATTTGACAGAGATCACAAGTAGGCAGAGAGACAGGCAGAGAGAGAGGAGGAAGCAGACTCCCTGGTGAGTAGGGAGCCTGATGTGGGGCTCGATCCCAGGACCCTGGGATCATGACCTGAGCAGAAGGCAGATGCTTTAACCCACTGAGCCCCCCAGGCACCCCTAGAGACACATTTTTAAAGAAGTTTCTGTGGCAGATGTCGAAGGGGTTACTGCTTATGGTCTCCTCTAGAATGTTGATGGATTCCTGTCTCACATTGAGGTCTTTATCCATTTTCTCTCTAAAGATTTTATTTATTTATTTGACAGAGAAATCAGAAAGCACAAGCAAGAGGAGCAGCAGGCAGAGGGAGAGGGAGAAGCAGGCTCTCCACCGAGCAGGGAGCCCAATGTGGGCTCAATCCCAGGACCCTGGAATCATGATCTGAGCTGAAGGTAGCCACTTAATTGGCTGAGCCATGCAGGCACCCCATCTTTATCCATTTGAGTTTATCTTTGTGTCTGGTGTAAGAGAATGATCCAGTTTCATTCTTCTGCATGTGGCTGTCCAATTTTCCCAACACCATTTGTTGAACAGACTGCTTTTTTTCCCATTGGATATCTTTCCTGATTTGTTGAAGATTAGTTGACCAAAGAGTTGAGGGTCCAGTTCGAGGCTCTCTATTCTGTTCCATTGATCTATGTGTCTGCTTTTGTGCCAGTACCATACTATTTTGATGATCACAGCTTTGTAATAGAACTTGAAGTCAGGCATTGTGATGCCACCAACTTTGGTTGGTCTGGCCTCTTTAATAAACCTTCCAGGACAAACAATCTCCACTTCTGTATGCACTGCCAAAAACTGCAGCCCCTTGAGGTGTGTGACTACAGCAACTTTCTCAGAGGTAGTCCCAGGGGTCCAGGATCGCCACTGCCCTTTGTGACTCTAACGCTGTGCCTGGCTGTGGGCCTGCATGCATGTCTGAAGCTCCTGGATCAGGTCTGCGTGCCACTCCAGTGTCCTTTCCAGGTTGCTACCACCCTGTGGCTTTTTGCCTGGTTGGGTGTAGGTTCCAGACTTTCTCAGTCTGCTAAAGATCAATTATCGACCGGCTTGTCTCCCAGTTTATGGTGATCTGAGCTGAGACACCCAACCTGCTTCCTGGCTCCACAACTCAGGCCCCCTACAGATTCAGACACTCCCATTCAGTCTGTGATGCTTTGGATCTGGAGACCACAATGCCCAGCCTACAATTCTGCCTTTACATTTCCAGACCTCCTTTCAGAGAGGGATATCTCTCACTAGAGCAGATTTCTAAGGGTTCCGATTTTGCACTGTGGTGTCCTCCCACTTTCCAGGAGCCAGCTTATGGAGGCTTTCTCTCCCTTCTGTTTAGCTTCCAGTATCTCTCGCAGATTCATGACTCTACACAGTCTACCTTGTAAAAAACAGTCACTTTTCTGTTTGTAGGGATCCACATATACATCCTTACATCTCAGGTTGATTTTGTGGGTGTTCAAAATGTTTTGGTCGCTATCCAGCTAAATTCATGGGGCCAGTTGAAAAGGGGTCCCCTACGCCTTTGCCACCTTGCCTCTCCTCGGGCAACAAAGTTCTTGCTGTGTCCTAGACTCCGAGGGTGTGGGCTCTGGCCCTGGGTGCTGCTGTCCCCTGCTGGCCCTGCTACTTCTTCTATGTCCCTTGCAGAGCCTCTTGCCATCAGCCACCACACTTTGCTTTAAAATCTTTGTCAAATAATTCTAAAATGCCTGTTAAATCAGTATTGGGCATAGAGCCATTGGCTGTTGTTTTTGTTTGTTTGTTTTGTTTTATTTTGTTTTTTAATCAGCAGGAAGCTCCAGAAAGACAATGCCCAAGAAGTGACCCCTCCCATGAGGTTAGGAGTTGGTAGATAGATTCCCTGTTTCCTCCTCTCCTTTGTCTGTTTTGCACATAGACTCTCAGAATATCTCTCAGAATTCTGATCCATTGCCCATAATGGTAACCTGCTCATTATTGTTCTACTCATTAACTTTTCTCCCATCCCTATGTCATTTTTCCATTTCCTTACCATGCTTCTAGCCATTGCTTGTCAAATAAACAACATGTAACAAAATCCATGTTTTTGAATCTGCTCGGGTTTTTATTTGTGTTTTTCTTCGATAGTAGCATAGGTGGGAGGTGAGGGTGAATGAAGACGTAAAATGACAACTTCCTGTATTCCCTTTTACACAGACCTAGGTATATGGAATCAGGACAAGAAGTGTAATATTTATATGCTGATCTATATAGCCTGCCCACACATATAGATTTTTTAATTTATAATACCTTGTCCACTTTGTATTGAAGTCATGTTATCTGATATAATGTATTTAACTTTGAGAGTTCTCTATTTTCACTATCAAACTCCATAAGATTAGAGGTACCTGCATTTCAGATTCTCAGTTAAAACAAACATGGTGCATTGGCAACTTGACTTTATGAAATATTACCCAATTATTCTCAAATATTCTTAGTCTTAGTCTTAAATATTCTCAAATATTACCAGGTTGTGTCACTAAAAGCTCATTCTAGCTTCTATTTTGATCTGTGACTTTTTAACAAGGTCACCTCGTCTTCTCTCCTTGAGCGCTGGATCTTACAAGACTTGAGTCAGCACCATAAGAATTCTGACCTGACCACCGAGAGACGATCAGGCTTCAGGAGTGGGAACTCGAGAGCAGCACACAGAGCTGCCCAAGATGAGGGTAAGTGCTTCTCTAAGTTGGCTCTGATTGTATGGCTTCTTTTCAGTGTTCCAGGAAGAGATATTCTTCTTGATTAAAGGGGGGGAAGTGGCAATTTTTACCAGTGCTTGTTCAACATAGGTTATTTTGACAAGGACATATTTGAGTAATTCTGGGTTATGGAGTGAAAATGACAAGTTTTATTTATTAGCCTCAATTGGCAGTAAGATATACCACAGGGAATACAGCTCAGCATTCCCGCAGGGCTGCCTCGGGGAGAGGCCGCACATTTTCAGCACATTCTCAGTGTTCTAGTTATATCATGAAACCGAAGAAGTGATAGATGTAGAATTAAGAAGAGAAACACAAGAGATATATATCTCAGTCTCCAGACTCAGGTGTCTAGTAAATATACTTGATTTGTTTTACCGTGACACCCATGAATATTTCAAGCCTGTTTCTGCCAGGGTGACAGAAACTGAGGATAGGGCACTTTTGTTTTCTAGGAAGAAATTCTTTCAAAAGGTGAGAAGAGGGGTGCCTGTGTGGCTCAGTCCGTTGAGTGTCTGACTGTTAGTTTGGCTGGGGTCATGATCTCAGGGTCGGGAGATTGAGCCCCGCATGGGGTTCTGGGCTCAGTGGGGAGTCAGCTTGATGATTCTCTCCCCTTCCCCTCCCCCAGCTTGAGCACATGTGTGTGCGTGCTCTCTCTCTCTAAGATGGATAAATAAGTCTTAAAAGAAAAAGAAAACAACAAAGAGGTTGGAAGGAAAAAAGAAATGGTAAAAACAATGAAGGAGGCGCCAAAGGGTGGTCTGCAGGGCCCCGAAACCAGGAAGTGATAAGGAGGGCACCCCAAAGATGGCCCACAGGACAGAGGGGCTGCTTTATAGTTGTGGATGGTCCTACCTTGGACAGCACCATCCGGGACCCCTGGTTCTGCAAACCAGTGGGATGGGCTACCTGCAAACCAGCTTCTCTTGCCCTTCTTTTCCACTTTGTAAGGCATTGGGTTGCACTGGCGGTCCAGAAAAATCTGCCTGAAGGTGCTGAAATTGGACCTCCTGGGTTTCTCACCTGACCACACCCTGATTATACCAGCATCTAGCTGTGGGTAAAAGGATTTTCTCTTCCAGATTTTATAGCATCATGGAAAGAAAGAGTTTAAAATTGGCATAGCTCATCAGTGATGTTCAGTCTCTTTCTGTCTCGTCTCTGTCTGTCTCTCTCTCTCTCTGTGTATCTCTCATTTTTGTTCTAGAGCACTTTATCAGTTGAAATCTTGCTCAGACTCCAATCCATACAAGAGATGGAGGCAGAGATCCCCTGTGTGAAGTGAGCCCAGGAGGGTGATACTGCAGAAATCCTGGCAAGCTGGAAGTTAGGAGAACCAAGTTCCTGCTTGGATCCGCCCCTATCAAACCTTCCACTGGTTAATAAAATCAGACGTAGTCCCCTTACCATAGTTTCTTGTCTACCTTTCTGTGAGAGGTAGGACAGTGACAAGGTTGAATTCCCCCTGAAGGTTAAGAAAGCTCTCTTTGGTGTTCTGCAGATTGACTTACTGCAAAGAACCTCCCCTCCCCCATGACTTATCAAGACTTGCAGGGATCCATCCCTTCTTTACCAATGACAAGGCCAGACACAGGTCCTGCAAATTCCTTTTCTCTGACTCATAAGTTATTATCTCCATGATTTGCTGAACAGCCTGCACCCCTCGATCAACTGGAACCAAATGTTTGTTTGCATTACAAATTACGCCTGTCTTATTTCCTCAGAGCCTGGAGTTCTGACCCATCCCCAGACTATGTGGGCTTCTAGCCTTTCCTCAAGGGTCCCTCCTGGAAAATGGGCTGATCTCCCATTACACAACTCTTTCACGTCACTTCCTTAACCAGGTTCTTCTTAGCTTTGTTCCCTCTTCTGTCTATAAAAGAGAACACTCATTTGGCCTAACCCTCAAGATGCTTGTAAGTCTTAAGGGCTACAAAGTTCTCCAAAGGGCAACCGTCCTCCCCCTCCCCATCACCATGCCATGCCTCCCCTTCCCCTTGCAGTAATCCTTCATCTGTTTGGTTTTTATTTGATGTTCATTTTGTGGAAGAGGAGTCGAAGTTTGCAGAGACGGACTCACGCCTTGGGTCTGGTGCTCAGGTTAATAAGGAGTGGTACATGGGGGACTCAGGTCTGCTCCAGACTTTAGTCCTAAGGTTTTTACATACCATGGAGCTTCTTTCTCAGTGTTTGGACAAATGACTTCACTTCTGTAAACTGAGAAGGTAGGAAGAGAGATTCCCTGCAGTTCCACCAGCTCCGACCTGCTGTAGGGATGACTGAAAGCTCCAGCGTATATCCCCAGATAGTTGTGTCGGAGGAGAGGGCAGACATTTTGACACCTGAGAGTTTTCAAAACATGTGTTGTCTAGTCAGGAAACATTCCTGTAGGAAAATAATCATAGAACAAGATTTGAGGCTCAACAAAGGTAGCAGGGGTGAATCTGCCCAGCCAGCCTAAATTCTAAAAATAAAAATCCATTTGCCAAGCTTTCATCCTAAAAGAATATATCAAACGGAATCTTTGGGTGGCTTCTTTCTGTCATTGTGGTCTGCATCTGACTCTTTCTGGAGGTCTGAAATTATCTTTTGTCTGTCCTATCAGGGTAAACAATTTCTAAGGAAATTATTTTAGCAGAGCGGTGTGGTCGTGGGCCAGCAGCGCCCACCTGGCCTGGGAACTTATAAGAAATGCACAACCTTCGCCCCACCAAGACCTCTTGAATCAGAAACTTTTGGGGGCAGCCTCCCCCTTCTGTGTTACAACAAGCCCTCCAAGGATTCACATCCCATGCAAGGTTGAAGGATGTCCTGGTTTAAGGATGAGCTTTCAGGTGTCATCTGCCCTAGGCAACAACCCAGAGAAGGAAGATGACTTTGCTATTCTAGGCTCCTCTCTCTTCTAGCAGCTGTGCTCTAGAAGGTACCATCCCTCTCAATTGCTCTCCTTTCCCAGGTGTTGTAAATAAGTTTTCCTTTCCTTTCCTTTCCTTTCCTTTCCTTTCCTTTCCTTCTCCTCCCTACCTCCCTCCCTCCCTTCCTTCCTTTCTTTTTGGTTTCTCTCTTTTTATTTTCCCCAGCAGTTCTTGCATTCAGAGAAAGGGAAGAAATCAGAACGTATTGAGCACCCATGAATGTGCCAGGCACTTGGGTTTGGCACCTTTGATGAGCTATTGATTCGAAAACCCAAAGAGAAGAAAAACACGTCCCGTATTTCATACAGAGGGATATCTGAATTTTTTTAGAGGAACACTTAAGGACCTAAAAAGACTTTACAACCTTAAGAGATTTCTGTGGGTGGAATTTCATGCACTTTATGAGGGTGGGAGAGAGATTTTTATCGAGGAGGAAGCGGGGCTGGCGCGTGCGCAAAAAGGACAGCATGCCTGAAGGGCCATCTGTCAGTATCAGCGAAATGACTCAGCAATTCCAGTCTGGACTGTAGTTCCCAAAGGAATTCTCCCTGGATGCACAGGAAGCAGGAAGGATGGTCCTGTGGCTGTGGTGGCAGTGGCAGGGGGTGGGGAGTTGCCTAGAGACAGTTCCATGCCCAACCCCGGGGAGGTGGAGAAAAGACAAGGCAAATGCCCTGCTCTGGGGGCCAAGGTCCGGAGGAACCCAGGGCAGCACACATGGGACTTACAAATAAGATACGTTTTGCCCAGGATGATTTCTAAAGCACAGCTCCGTTTATGTAAACACAAAAACAAGATACATTTTACAAGATGCAAGAACTTAAAGGATAGACCTCAAGGCATTAGAATATTTGTGGGGCGGTGTAGGTGATGAGACTGGGAAGGTGAGGCAAAGGGGATTTAGTGAAACAGGAGAAGGGCTTTGCCCTGTTGGTAAAGAGAGTGTGCTGTGAACGAAGGCATGGCAGCTAAGTCCTCAGCACATGGGGTGAGCAAGAAGATTGGAGAAAGAAAAGAAGGAAGGAAAAAGGGAAGGAAGAAAGAGAAGAAAAGCAAGAAAGGCAAGAAAGGGACACTGCAAAACACCAGACAGTCCCTGGACAGCCTCTGGGTGGGCCTTCTAGGACTCGGAGCAGCCCACAGAGATTACAGTATCTGTGGGCTCCCGTCACTTAAGCAGCCCATGTTGGGGTACATGAAAATGATCTCCACTCACAGATACAGAGAATAGGTGTGTAGTTGCAGAGACAGGAGGGAGAGGTGGGCAAAACAGGTGAAGACTGTGGAAAGGTACAAAGCTTTAGTTACAAGATAAACAAATCCTAGGGATACAATGTATGGCTTGGTTATGACTTGGTTATGACTTGGTATGACTTGGTTATCATGTACTTGAAAACTGTCCAGAGAGAAGCTTTTTAAAGTTCTCATCACAAGAAAAAAAAAAATGTAAAAAATAAACAAACAAAAACAAGAAAAAAATGTTAACTAAAATTACTGTGGTGATCATTTTGCAATTCATATGTATATCAAACCATGGTGTTATATACCTAATATAATGTGATGTGTTCAATTATACCTTAATTTAAAAAATGATATATGGCTCCTGAAGACTCCATAGCTGAATTTCTATTGTGACAGCACTTAATTTAGTGCCTTTTTCTCTGTCTGCCTCATGGGGGGATTTGGGATCTTTAAGCAAGAGTAAAATTTCCTGCTGTTCATCCTGGAAGGTCTGTGCCTGGTACCAGAAGGACATTTGAGCTGGCTTATCCAACCCTTCATTTTATGAGTTGGGAGATAAGGCAAGGGACAGAGCTGCACTTGAACACAAACCTTGATTCCTGGTCTCAGGCTACTTCTGAACTTTCATCGTGAAATGGAGTGACCCACGGAGCTGCTGAGAAACCCCACCCTGGCCGGGTCCCTGCCTGATGTTTGGATTGAATAGGTCTGGGGGAAGGCTCAGGAACGTGTATCTCCCCACAGTTCCCCAGTGATACTACAAGGAAGCTGGGGAATGCTTAGCTCTTCCACCTTCAAGTCCATCTTCAAAGGGAGATAAAGGGGGCAGACATGATATTCTGGCTAGTTTGTTGAGAATATTTTCTTTAAAGATTTTATTTATCTATTATTTGAGAGAGAGAGCAAGCAGGGGAAGGAGCAGAAGGAGAGAATCCCAAGCAGACTCTATGCTGAGTGCAGAGCCTGGCACAGGGCTCGACTCCATGACCCCGAGATCATGACTCCAACAGAAATCCAAGAGTCTGACCGACATTCAACCGACTGAGCCACTCAGGGACCCCTGCTGAGAATATTTTCTATCAAAGCGCCCAGAAGATTTCTCTTGTGAGGAGTTTTCAAGTTACCCCATACAGGTAGGGGGGCTGTGGTGGGGATGAGGGGGTGTCTTCTTGTCTTAGGGGTAGTGCAGTCCAACTACCAAGGGACTCTGATCCTCCTCCAGGTGGGACTGGCCACTTGGTGGTGATTAAGCAATGTCCATACCTTCCTTCATTTATGACTTAGCCAGCTGTTTACTTAGTGACTACCTCAAAGCATCCTGCACAAGTATGAGGGAGGATATATAGAGAAATGAGACTCGGAACCATCCCTGAAAGCCATCCCAAACCCATGGGGGAGGTGGGTGACAGGAAGCAACAAGGACAGAGGTGGGGGATGCCAGGCCACTGAGGTGCTGAGATCTCCCAGATCCTGGCTTGCAGAACAGCTCTGAGTCTGCCTCAGGTAGGGTTTTCACTGTGTATTAATGAATTAGAATTAGATTCAAAGTAATCATTTTCTGAACAGGCCCACGGACACATTGGCATCATCCTCATTTTTTAATACTTGGAAATTTCTTCACATTCATTCCTCCATATATTCCTTTTTGTCTGCCAAAACCATATAACACGGCTTGACAAAGGGCACAAGGGATAGCTCAAATTTGAGATTAGGAGGTTAGTACAGCTATTCTGAGACTCTTGATCATTCTAGAACGGCTACTGTAGATAAATTATCAGCTTCTAATTTGGTGTTTGGAGAGGGTCCTCATGAGTTCTAGGGGACATCAGTGGGATTATCTGGCTTGGGCACCTCTCCCTTTGCTCATCGCAGCTAATGAGAGGCACCATTTTGCCCAGCATACATATGTCCTTCTGTCCTCAGCTGATTGGCTTAAGGATGGGCACCTGACAAGGCGGGGCCAGTCCTTTTCTGGGATTTGTGGATTTGGGACCAGGAGAAATGGGACAGTCTCATTTTAATCTCTGAAGCCGAATACCTAGTCTGGGCGAGGCTCTGTCCTAGCTCTGAGCTCTCAGAAGGGAGTTCCTTCTTTCCCTGTGAGCAGTTCTTGTTTGGCAGGGATGGGTAGATATAAGTAAACACATAAATAAGATGCAAATATAAAATATAGTCCAGAATTAGTCATGATAATGATAATAGCAATTATTATTTTAAAGATTTTATTTATTTATTCAAGGGGGAAAAAGGACACAAGCAGGGTGGGCAAGGGCAAAGGGAGAGGCTGAGAAGCAGGCTTCCCTCTGAGCTGGAGCTGAGGTGAGACTTTATCCCAGGACCCTGGGATCATGACCTCAGCTGAAGGCAGACGCTTAACCGACTGAGCCAGCCAGGCACCCCAATAATAATTATTATTATAACAATACTAAGGGCAAACATCTCTTGAGTGCTTACTCTGTACGTAGCCCTATGCTGAGTGTTTTGTATGTATGAATACACTTAATTACATGTATCAGCTGGGCTCAAGAAGAGAGTCCTGTGATGAACCCCATGTAGGAGAAAGCTCTCGTTTCAATGGGAGGCAACTTCAAGACTACAGAGAAAGGCAGGGATGCTTCAAGCTGCTGGCTCCACCTTTCCTCAAGTCCAGCTGTGATTTGGTCCACAGAACTGCATAGGCTGTTTGGTGTGCCCTTGGTTTCCAAGAGTTCATCATTTAACTTTGGCATTGAACTTCTTTACACACTTTCACCTGCAGCCAAAGATTGCTAAGACACTGTGGAAACTCATTGGTGTTCATCAAAGTTGTCTCTGCGTGTATGACAAGGGGTGGGGCATGTTGCTGATGTGACAGGGTGAGCTGATACAGCCTTGAGCTCAGGGAGTGGCTCATGTCTCCGGCAAGGACCCCGAGACAGCAGAGACAGATGCCAGAAATGGACAGCCGGCTACTGGACCCTATTCTCCCACCTCCATTTTGTCCTCTAAGGCCTCTAGCCTCAGGCCTATCACATCCCCTCCTTTTTTTTTTTTTTTTTTTTACATTGATTTACTTTTTATTGTGGTAAAAAACACATCACATGAAATGTGCCATCCTAACCATTGTCAAGTGTACTGACCTTAGTGTTAAGCACATTCACATTGTGGTGCCACAGATCTCTAGAACCTTTTTATCTTGCAAGATAGAAACTCAATACTTATTAAACAGGAATTCTCCCTCCCCCACCCCTGCCCTCTCCCTAGGATGCCCCTTCTTCATGCAGCTCTGGTTGTTCTAGAAACCTCATTATCAAAGTATACCTAGCTGTCTCCCTCTCATCCCCAGAGAGCAGGGCCCCATTTTTCCTGACTCCTTTTGTACCCTCTGGTCCCAGCCTCCCTCTTGCCTGTGACTCCAAATTAAAAGAAAAAAAAAATCCACTAAAACACCTCTGAAGCTGAGAATGGCTGTCCCCTTTCAACACTTGTTTTAAAGTTTTAGACAGCCCCTGGGTTCTCATTCCAGAGGAACTCTTGTCTGCTAGGTCTGTGCAGAGAAGGGCGGCCGAGAGGGGAGAGACCATTAATAAGTGTTTTCTCCTTCCTCTGAAAGTGTTCCTAAATGTCTATGTGTCTCCATCCAGGAGACTGGGCAGCAAATCTGTGAAATGGGCAGAATGGCCTAGAGGCTAGGATCTTAGGTTCTGGACTCAGACTGCTAATGAGGCAGTTATTAGCGTGGTAGGTATCCCATGGGGTCTCCTGAACTGTCCACCCCCAGCCAGGTTCTTCACCTGGAATATGTAGGTATTAATGTCCCCGCATTGCATTGTTGTGAGGTTTATATGAGAAGTTATGCACAAAATGCTTAAATAAAACCTGCTACTCAGAGAACACTTAAAAACGGCAATTATCACTATGTAAGAATAAATATGAATAAATACATACATCTCTATGTTCAATAAAGGTATATCTCCAAAGATAATTTGTGCAAGAAGCCAAAGAAAGCTGAAATAGGACATGTAGATACAGTGTGATACCACGTATATAAAATTTGAGGCATGAAATAATATGGTATAATGCTTATGCATATATATATACACACACACACACATATATAAATAGACACATTTTTATAAACGTCTTGCTTGTGTGTATGTGTATGGATGTGAAAGCCCAAAGACCTAGGAAGTATACATTCTATTTTCCAGACAGTGTTTACCTCTGACTTGTAGTGGTGTGTAGGGTGCGTGTGTATGTGTGTGTGTTTGTGTGTGTGTGTGTGTGTGTGTTTGGGCACTCACACATGTCACACAGAGTAGAGGTGGTCTGCATGATTGAAATGCTTCAAAATTAAAAATTTTGGAAAATGCATTGTAAAAACTTCCATCTGATAACTAAAAGGCCGCCTTGGTCATTTGTATTCCACTTGGCTATTTGAACTTCCCTTTTGATATGCAAGAGAAACTGCTGCGTGATTCTCATCTGAAATGTGGCTTATTAATGAGGACTTGGGGCCTGGGATAGTGCCAAACTGGGGTTCTGTGGCTGGAGTGTAAGGGTGTGGGGGGAGAGGGGCCGGGAGCCAGGAGGCTGGTGTTATGAATTTACATTACATATTCTTACATGATCTGGAGAAAGAGAGAGATTTAGAGCCAAACATCACAGACAGGTTGCTTAATCTCTCCTGGTACATTTCCTTACCTATGAAATAAGAAGTGTAAATCATATTTACGAGGCTCCTGTGAAAAGTAAATAAACACGGAACATGGCACTTCGTGAGCCTATCAAATACCCGGCACCACGACACCAATTTATTTTTAAGGCTTCTATGCGACAGATTTCAGAGAGGAAAGAAATATCAATCACTTGCCGGGCTGGAAGATTATTTCTGCAGGAGTCAGAGAAGCCCATAAAATCTCACCCCCCCAACCACCACTCCCATAAATGCATTCAAAACGCCAAGAACAAAACATCAAATAAAATCTTGCCTGGGTGGTTGTTGCAGCTTCATACACTCAGTGAAGGGAGGGGAAACGGGGGGCTGGTCCCTCCCATTGGAAGGACCAACAACCAACAACAAGACAGTGACGGCTGGCAGATCTGGTGCAGGGGTGGGAAGCTCAGCAAAGCTAAGGGAAGGAGGGAGATAGAACAGGCAAGTGAGGGAGGGCGGGCCTGCAGGAAGGACAGAGAATATGGGAGTCACCCACAGGGAACAAGTAGGAGAGGAGGAAAGGGAGTGAGGCCGTCTGAAGTCAGAGGTGATAAAGCCTGGGCACACAGTGTGGTGAGGAGAAACCATACCTCGTGGGGCAGACTGGGTCCTGGAGGTCCTTTGTGTCTCTTAATGGAGCTTGGGTCATTAAGCTGAGCTGCACCAAAGGTGTTCTTCCTGTAGAAAGCCTTGGTTTATCTATCCTTCGGCGAACTAATGTAGCAGGAAGACCTGAATCCCATAACTGAACCTTCAGTACGGGGATAACGTGTTCACCGTGACTGGAAAGATCACAGCTCGTTCAGTATTGCCAGTTCTGCTAAGGATTCAATTCCTGCACTCTGAGTTTTGCCCCCAGGACCCAGGAGCATTCAAAAACGATATAGTAAGGCTACATGGTGCCTTTTGACTCATATTCCCCTGATTCATAAACCATTTTCGTTGCTGATGCTCGTAGCTGCAGTGGATGGCAAAGGGAAAGTTTGCAGATCAAATCTGGAGGCAACTTGATATGGTGGGAAAACTGTGCATTCAATGTCAGACCCATGCAAGCTCATCGCCTCTCATTCATTCATCTCTGTGGGACCTGAAGTCGGTGGTGGGCTTGAAGTGCCTACTTTCTAGTGGAAGGAGATGGGAAAGAAACTAAGAAATGAATGACAAATGACTGAAGGTGTGGTGGGTGCTGAGAGTGGAGTAAGGTGCTAGGACCCAGAGTGGCTGGAAGAGCCAGGACTTCTGGAATAGGAGGACAAGGAAGGTCTTCCTGCAGGACTGACTTCCGACAGAAGCCAGCCCAAGGGATGAGAATTTCACGCGCACAGTATCATAATTGTTCTAGAGAAAGGCACTTCGTTTTAGTGTGCCAATCCTATTTCTTAACACCCTGGTGAATTTTCTTAAAATTTCAAATAGGTGATAGTGGATTTGATTGAATTTTCTAAGTTGATTAGCATATAACTAAGAGTAATAATGGATCGTCTCTCCTTCCCCTTTAAAATAATGAAGTTTGAATCTTCAAGGACAATTTTGAAGAGTAGGAGTGACAGCTGGCATCTTTTCCTTGTTTCTGTTTTAATGGAATTGTTCGTGATCTTTCACCGTTTAGTGAGGTATTTGTTGAAATGCTCTGTTAAAAATCCTTCTCTTTTTGGTTTATGAAGAATTAATTTTTTCTAATATTTTTCTGTGGTCATTGTTATCTATTTTTCTTCTTTTATCTGTTAATGAAGTTATTTATATTAATATTTTCTCATATTGAAGAATTCTTTTTTTTTTATTTTATATATTTATCCAAGACAGAGATCACAAGCAGAGGGGAGGTAGAGGGAGAAGCAGACTCCCAATGTGGGACTCAATCCCAGGAATCTGGGATCATGACCTGAGCTAAAGGGAGACACTTAACCAACTGAACCACCCAGGTGCTCTTGTTGAAAAATTCTTATTTTTTTTTTAACAAAGTAACAAATCTTACTTTGTTACAATCATTGTTTTAATATATATTCAGTATGATGATAGTTAAATTAAATTTTAATTCCAATGTAGTTAACTTACGGTGTTATATTAGCTTGAGGTGTACAATAGAGTGAATTAACAATTCCATGTATCACACAGTGCTGATTCAAGGTAAGTGTACTTTTAATTCCCTTCACCAGTTTCCTCCATCTTACCACCCCCACCTCCCTTCTGGTAATAACCATCAGTTTGTTCTCTATAGTTAAGAGTCCGGTTTTTGGTTTGTCTCTCTGTTTTCCTTTGTTTGTTTGTTTTGTTTCTTAAATTTCCCAGATGAGTGAAATCGTGTTATTTGTCTTTCTCTGGCTGGCTTATTATGTTTAAATATGCTGATATTTATACAGAATTTTTTCTATCTATATTCATAAGGGAGAGTGATATATGTTTTTTCTCCTCCATTGCAGTTGTTTTCTGGTTTATGCATTAAAAGTTGCTGTTGTCTTACAAAATTAGTTGGGTAGATGCTCTGAAATAATGTACTTAAAGATGGGAATTGTCTACTCTTAAAGTTTTAGTGGAAGGGTGCCTGGGTGGCTCAGTTGTTAAGCATCTGCCTTCAGCTCAGGTCATGATCCCAGGGTCCTGGGATCAAGCCCCACATCAGGCTCTCTGCTCAGCAGGGAATCTGCTTCTTCTTCTCCCACCCCCCCACCCCCCGCTTATGTTCCCTCTCTCTCTGTCTTTCTTTGTCAAATAAATAAATAAAATCTTTAAAAAAAATGTTTAGTGGAATACTCTTGAGTCTATTGTCTTTTGGAGAATTATATCTTTGACTATTGTGACATTTTCTTATATGATTACTGATCTACTGAGATTTTCTAATTTTTCCTGCCAATTTTGATGATTCATATTTTCTACTGTATTGATGTTATAGCAGTGATTTGTATAAATTCGTATGCAGTAGTCCCTCACTTTTTAAAAGAATCATCTATATTTGTTAATTATGTCCCTTTCCATGGGCTTGTCTCCCTCTCTGCATTGATCATCTTTGCCAAAGATTCATCTATTTTATGAGTCTTCAAAATATACATATTTAATGATCTTAATCAATTCTACTGCATTTTTGTTTTGTTTTGCATTTGTGTTCATCAGAGTTTTCCAGAGAAAATATATACAATATGCAGACAGAGAGATATATGGATAGATACAGATAGATTTATTACAGAAATTTGTTCACTAGCTCATGGAGGCTGAGAAGTCCCATGATCTGCCATCTACAAACTGGTAACCTAGGAAAATTATTGGTATGATTCAGTCTGCATCCAAAGGCCCAAGAACCAGAAGAGCCAAGGTCTAAGGGCAGGAGATGATGGATGTTCTAGTTCAAGCAGGGAGCAAAATCACCCTTCCTCTGCCTTTGTGTTCTATCCAGGCCTGATTTGGGCTGGATGATGCTGTCCATATTGGTAAGGGTGGATCCCTTCACTAGTCTACTGATTCAAATGTGAACCACTTCTGGAAACACTCTCAGATACAAGGAGAAATAATGTTCTATCTACTGCTACCCGGGGATCCGTAAAGTCCATCAAGTTGACACATAAAATTAACCATCAGACTATCTTATTATTTTCCGCTTTTATCTTTATTATATTTTCTCTCTTCACTCTCTTTGTTTACTACTATTCAGTGTTGATGAAGAAATCACGTGCCATATCCAGGGACAAAACCTGCGAACAAGAAATTCTATAAACTAAGTGACCTTAGTTTTTTACTAAATAAATTCCCCGATCAGTTTCAAACATCTTACCTTGGATCCATTTAGAAAATATACTGATTCAATGTTAGTTTAGCAAAGTAAATGAGTTTAAGATTCAATTATTTCTCATCAGCACTTGGAAGACATTAACCAACCGCCATCTTGCCTATAGGACATTAGTCGGTCTGAATAGAGACCACCTTTAGGGAGTTGCTTACAATGAATAGAAAGTGAGACTGCCTAAACTTTGAGACTCTACCATAGAAGGTAATACAGCCTACATCCAACCTCTTTTGGGATGCTGGCTCTGGGAGCCTTGCCACCATTTTGTGAGGAAGCCTGTGTCACATGATAGAACTATGTATAAGAGTTCTAGCTGATAGTGCCAAACCGAGGTTCCTGCCAAAAGCCAGCAGCAGCCACTGGGAGAATAAGGAAGCCTTCGAGAAGCCTCTAGCCCCACCACTGTCCAGCTACAACTGCACGAGAGACCCTAATGAAACACACCTAGCCAACCCCAATTAATCCCCAGAAACCACAAGCTGGACCTCCTGGTTCTGCTATTGACTGGCTGCGTGACTTTGGGCAAGTTATATAACTTATCTATAAAATGGTGCTAATAATACCTACATCAGAAGGATGTTATGAGAATTAATCAAGATAATAACTCTCCAAGGTAGGTATTATTAAGCTCATTTTACCCATGAGAACGTGTACTGGGAAAGGTCAAATAAATTGCTCCAAGTCAGTCAAATATATAATGAGATACAGAATGTGAGTTTGAACTTGAATCTGACTCTAAAACCTGTTCCCTCTACCATTATTCAATTTCATTGCTAAAATTGATCACCATAGCAACTCATTAACCTCCCTAGTCTCACACAAGGACCTAAAGAGATGGTGCCATCCCTTTGCACGTCTAGGTTTAATTTAAGCCAGACTTGGCAACAAGCTAAAGTTGTGATGCTGTCTAAAGCAGAAGAGAGAGGGAAGAAAACCAAAAACCAAAAAAACAAAACAAAACAGAAAAAACCCATGGATCATGGGTTTTGAATACTTAAGCCCATAAGTAGGATAAACAGACGTCACACTGTGCCCGTGTGATGTGAGAGAGAACAAGTTCATTTTGGCCTCACTTTGTTGTAATGCTGTTTTCATAAAATGATTTTTACCAAAATAGAATGCCACATATGAACCTTGTTCAAATGCCAGAGTTGATCTTGGAAACAGAATGAAGTTATATTGCATATTTTCATAGAGGGATCCAGCATATGGTAACGAGGAGAAAGGAGCAGAGTAGCAAGGAAGGGAGTGTGGGGAGGGTAAGAAGAATCTTAAAGCAAAAATATGTGTATGCTCTTCTTTGCACTGACAGATCATATAGGTCAGCATGGATTACAATGATGTCTCACACTAAAGATAATCAACACCACCAGCAAAAAGCACATTTTCTCTGAATGCCTGTCCCTGGAGAGCAATCGTCTTGTGAATCCAAAAGATGATGCCAAGGTCTACCTTTGACACATAAAGGCATAGTGAGAATTTTAGAAAGGAGAGCTTATTTCAGAGTCTCTGCTCTAACAATGGTTTGCTAAGAAACAGATATCCTCCTCCTCCTCATTGTTGTCATTGTGGCCATCATCAACTAATTTGTCAAGTATTTTATATACTTAATATGTAATAGAATTACTATGTAATATACTACTATGGACCAAGCAGAGTTCTAAAAACTTCTTGTGTATCATCTCTTTTTTTTTTTTAAGATTTTATTTATTTGACAGACAGAGATTACAAGTAGGCAGAGAGGCAGGTAGAGAGAGAGGAGGAAGCAGGCTCCCCACTGAGCAGAGAGCCCAACGTGGGGCTCGATCCCAGGACCCTGAGCCAAAGGCAGAGGCTTTAACCCACTGAGCCACCCAGGCGCCCCGTGTATCATCTCTTTTAATGAACAAAGTATATTGCAAATACTTTTTATGCCTGTTTTACAGATGAAGAAATTAAGACACAGAGAAACAGGTTTGTTATGAGGTAGGAAATTCAGGATGTACAGAGAGACAAAATTCAAATCTAGAGCCCATGGTCTCAACTGCTCAGCTATTTATTATTATTACTATTGTCATTATTAATGTTATCAGTATTCATTATAGGCAATATTTTTGGGTACATATGCCAGGCTTCATACAAAACCCTTCATCTTGAGCAAGCAGAGGGACCAAAGAGAGTGGAACAGGAATAGTGGTCTTCAGAGTGTGAGTCAATATTATTTAATTACTCACCTCTTCTTTATTATTCCTTAGTGGATTCTTTGGGTCCTTTGCTATGACATCTAAACTCAGGGGTTCATAAAGGGGTGGCTGAGCATCTGACTCTTGGTTTTGGCACAAGTTGTGATCTCAGGGTCATGAGATCCGAGCTCTGCATGGGCTCTGTGTTCAGTAGGGAATCTGCTTGAAGACTCTCTCTCCCTCCGCCCCTCCCCTCACTCTCTCTTTCTCTCTCTCTGTCCAATAAATAAATAAATCTTAAAACAAAACAAAACTCATGGGTTCAAAGAAAGCTAAAATTGGGAGGGATTCTGTGCCTTTTCTCTTAGCTCCTTAATTTAGCAGATGAAATCTGGACATCTATAGAATATGAGGACTGTGTTTTCTGTCCTCTGGTGGCAGGAGTGAAATTATGCAAATTTATTTTCATATTATCGGAGGCTTTGCCTCTGACTCACCATATGACCAAGCTTCTAATTTTATGGGGCCTCGGTTTTCTTGTCCATATGAAGAACTGGTCTGTGACACCCTGGCCTCCTCACAGCTGCGGTCCTGGTGCAGTGTCTGCCGTGTGGCTGAGACACCCTCAAGTTTGTGCCATTTCATTCCAGTATCAGGAGATAGAGCACCTATTTTTTTTTTAAAAGATTTGTTTGCTTGTTTTACAGAGAGAGAGAGAGAGTGTGTGTGTAGGGGGTGAGCAGAGGAAGTGTGTGAGAGAGAGTCTTTCAGATGCCCCAGGCAAGTCTCAATCCTATGACCCTGAGATCACAAACCCAGTTGAAACCAAGAGTCACCTGCCGAACTGACTATGTCACTCAAGGCCCCCTAGAGCACCCATTTAAACCAAGATTCCATCTTTCCCGTAAGTCCAGTCAGACTATGCTGTTCTGACCAGTGCTGCTCGACATGTGGGCTAAGAACACCCACTGAGAGTCTTGGTTATAAGAAAAACAGGGGCAAGGATTAAGCAACGCTGAATCACACACTTCTCCTTTGGTCCTTCCACCGTCACCAAGCTGAAGGTCTTGCTTTGGAGGTGGTGTGTCTTCAATGCCCACCTAGCACTTCTCTCTCTCTCTTCCTGTTTTTGATAAAGAACCTTCCAGGACAACATAGCTGGCTAAAATTTAGTAACATTGTTTAATGGTTTCCTTGTATTTGTTTTTGGTTTGCTTCTATTTGTGCCAAGTTTTTTTTTTTTCTATTTGAAAAGACTTTTAAAAATAAATTTATTTAAATGAAAAAGTTGCTTTAGGGAAAAATGTTGAATACATAAGAGGGAGATATATATATATATGTAAATATATACATTATAAATATATTTTATTACAAATATATATGATATATATTATAAATAAATATCAGATACTTATTGCTATATAACAGAGCATTCCAAAAGTGGGACTCAAAACTACCCATTTCATTTAGATGACTGTCCCATGGCTGGGCAGGTGGTTCTTCTGGTCCCAGCTGGCTCTCTTATGCATTTGCAGTTGGTTGAAACTTGTAGATTCCTTCTCAGAATAGGATTTTCAGAGGCATAAAATAAAATACATAGAATTACAAAGGAAACCAATTATATTGAAATACAGTATCAGAATATTATAACATTTTAATATATATTTTATTTATTTCTATTTTATTTCTATTTGTACTTATATTATTAATTTCATTTATATTTTACATAATCTATATAATTATATAACCTTTTATATATATTATAACATCAAAACCACAATAAGATATTATCTCATACCTGTCAGAATGGCTAAAATCAAAAACACGAATCTGTAATCGTTGGCAAGGATATGGAGAAATATGAACTCTTTTGCACTGTTGGTGGGAATACAAACTGGTGCAACCACTCTGAAAAACAGTATGGAGGGTCCTTAAAAAGTTAAAAATGGAACTACCCTGAGATCCAGTAATTGCACTACTGACTATTTACCTAAGAGAGTATTTACCTTCAAAAGGATATAAGCACCCTTATGTTTATTGCAGCATTATTTACAATAGCCAAATTATGGAAGCCATCAATAGATAAATGGATAAAGAAGATATTCATATATATGAACAAAATGTCATATATACAAAGGATTAACTATTGTAATTTTGAATAATGGTGAATATAAATCTAAACAATATTTCTAGAGCTCTGGAACAGCTTTCATATTGTATAAAAATATTTATTATTTCTATTGATACCAAAGGCATAGATTTTTTTTAAAAGATTTTGTTTATTTCTTTCAGAGAGAGAGTACACAAGCAAGGGGGTAGGGCAGAGGGAGAAGCAGGCTCCCCACTGAGCAGGGACCTGGAAACCAGATGCGGGGCTCCATCCCAGGACCCTGGGATCATGACCTGAGCCAAAGACAGATGCTTAAGAAACTGAGCCACTCAGATGTCCCAAAGTCGTGGATTCTAATTGGATGGCTAAATTGTTGCCTAAATTCATAATAGAAATAAATGTTAAATCTCATTCAGAAGACAGTGAAAAAACAAAGATTCCAGTTTTTTTCCTTTTTTTTTTTTTTGTTTTTTTGCCTTTTAGTTCATAGGTCTGCTCCACATAAAAGCTCATGGGTTATGGCTGCATTCCTTGCAATTTTTTTTTTTTTCCTTTAGAAAAGCAAATGCATGTCAAAAATCTGGGGAAATAGTGGTTTTATCCTGATGACTATTTGTATTTTCAAATTCTCATTGACTTTTTTTGCTTGGGAACTTTTACGGGCTCCTTATTGTTTAGCTGTTTTTTTTGTGTAACAAAATGTTCCTCCTAACTCAGACCTGAGGTACTTTGGCATTCTGCTAAAATTTCAGAGAGCTGTCTTTGGTCTTTATCCTCTTTCCATGTGAAGCTTCCTTGACATTTTCAATTCCCTAAATATTTCCAAAGGATTCTCTGATGCCGGAAGAAAATGTCTGCCGTTCTAACACATTTGCTTATTGCATGTCCTTCGTGACCTGAGTGTGAAGGTTGTGGGGTTGAAGGAGTGTGTACAAGAGGTGAATGAATAAGGAGGAATGAAGGATGAATAGATGAGACCCCATCATCCTGGGATGATGAAGATTTTCTGGCAGCGTTTAGGAAATGTCGGAGGGGCTGAGTATAAAGACTGTCCATGCACACCCAGAAAGCAGCTGTTCCCTCACACTTCTCTACCCTTTCTGGGGAAAGTCATGCCTCTACCTCTTCTTCGTAATTCTCTAAGTATCATGGGGTGGGGGTGGGGGAACATCATAAAAAGATCCAAGAAATAAACAGCCTGAAATAGCCTCTCCCTCATTTCCCAGGACTTTACGTAGATATGTATCATACTTTGCTATATGTGGATGCATTAGGGGGTCGAGGCCATTGATGTCAGAACATCTGATTCCTATATTATTGTTTATGTGTTTGCAGCATACAAAAATATTTCCATTTGGAGCCGACTTAAACAGCAAAAATCTGAGGATGAGAAAAAGCAAAAAATCATGCTGACTATGCACAGCCAAGTGACCTATGTTGGCTAAGAAGTTTCCATCTCCCCATTAGAATTGTAAACAGAGCTCTCTGCCGAAGAAAGTAAGATGTACAAATACAATGATAATATGACCCAACCAGTCAGCCAAGAAAGAGGGCTGTTATTTTGGTTGAGTTGAGAATGCAGAGGTTCCAATCGTTCTCACAGGGATTAAAAAGATGAAGCGAGCATTTTTCTCCAGGCAGGATTAAATGAGGAGTGGCACCCTGACAGACTTGTTGTCAAAACTAAGTAATCATTTTTTCCTACCACATTCTCAAATATCCGTGATTCTTTCAAAGCATTCTTTTTTTATTTGTTCTCTCTTTTTTTTAAGATATTATTTTTATTTATTTTAGAGAGAAAACATGAATGAGCCAGGGGAGGAGCAGAGGCGAAAGGAGAGAGAATCTGAAGCAGGTGTCATGCTCAGTGAGGAGCTCCGTGTGGGGCTCAATCCCAAGACCATGAGATCATGATCTGAGCCAAAACCGAGTTGGATGCTTAACGGACTGAGCCACCCAGGCGTTCCTTACTTAGTTGTTTTTAGGCTACATAAATAACAAGGGTTTGTTGAAGAAAAATCAAGCAATACAAGTGAAAAGAAAATTCTTTCTCCTTCTATCAATCTCATCCCTCAAGGGGCTAGCCTTTAGAAGTATAGTGTGTGCCTTTCCCTTCTAGATTTCTAAGTGTGTACATGCACGTATAATCAAAATATTATTCTGTACAGAATGTTCTGCCATTTGCTTATTTCACTTAAAATAACTCTTGCCACCTCCCCATGTTTATATTAGAGGGAAGCTCCAATTATTATTATTATTTTTTACAACTGTGCTGTGTGAATTTCCATTGTATGGTTACTTTGTGGTTGGTTTAACATTCTCCTCATGTCTGGAATTTGGGTCGTTCCTCACTCAGTGAATATTAATGGGGAGTTTGTGATCCCACCGGAGATGCCGTGAAGGAGCACAAGAAGTATAAGGAGCTGCGGCTCTTCTCAGGGAGTTTGAGACTGAGTATGAGTCAGTTATATTGTGCAACAAATAGCCTTTACGCTTCCTCTGAAAATGCTAAGAGTTCCCAGGGCTGCAGAATCGAATAGCACACTGAATGAAAACAGCCCCCCAAAGAAAGACATTGTGCGAGAGCATTTTATCGGTTAAAAAATCCAACGTATCTAAACAGAATGGCTAAAGGGCAGCTCTTCATAGTACAAAGACTTTTTCCTACCAACTGTTTTGATTTGTTAAGTGCCCTTCTAGCACTTCAGTCTTGATTTTTGTAGCCAGAGCTCTTGGACACAGTTTCGGATAACCGCCAAGTCAAAAGCAAGCTTGGCTATCAGGAGACCCTGAAAATTGGAGGCTTATCTCCATCTCCTGAGATGTTTAAGTGGAAAAATAGCATTCGGTAAGCTTAAAAGGGATTTTCAAAATGTATGTATGTCAGGAACTCAGTCTCATTTTGAATCATCTTAAGCTTATTTGTCTCCAGGACTTTTGGCCACTTGTTCCAATGAACTTTCTTTATGGAGACCAACCTGACGCAAGTTCTCACAGCCCCCATGGCCACAGCCAACATTGTACAAGAATTACCTCCAGTGCCTTGTCTCGGGTCTGCCCGTGAGCCTCTTATCTTTAACTGGAGTCTCAGTTGTCACTGAGGCTCAAGATACATCAGCATCTGCTGGTTCAGGGGGTTAATGCCCCATGGGATAAATCTTTGATCAGTGATTGTTGATCACTACTGGATAAATTCTCCTCCCTCCTGCTTCTTCCCTCTCTGGACAGGCTGTCTTAGGATGCAGTGGCCTTATGGCCTCCAGGAAGATAGTCCCACCAGGTGGTACAATTAGTTGGTTTACTATGAAGCAGGGGTCACCTCTGTGGTATGTCCCCTCATGTTTGCTCTGTTCGGTCTTCTCTGCCCCGCTCTCATTTCTGTAAGGGTCTGCCCCTCCCAGAGGAACTTGCTTGTGGACCCTGAATGTAAGGGTGGGGCAGACTGCGTGGAGACATCCAATCAGTAAGCCGTATGTATATCCACTGGGAAGGTTGAAATTCAATTGGCCACCTGTGTAGGGGCGGGGCTCAACCACCCCCATAAAGGTTGCTCTGCCAGGCTGCCAAGGGGGGGGGCTCCTGCAGGAGAGCCTCGGGCTCCTGCAGGAGAGCCGGGGCTCCTGCAGGAGGGCCGGGGGCTGCTGCAGGAGAGCAGCGGCTGCTACAGGAGGGATGAAGTCGGCGGAGAGCGGTGAAGTCGGCGGAGAGCGGTGAAGTCGGCGGAGAGCGGTGAAGTCGGCGGAGAGCGGAGAAGTCGGCGGAGAGCGGTGAAGTGGAGCGGAGAGCGGTGGAAGTCGCAGAAGAGCAGGGGAGTCAACGGTGTATAGAAGAGCTGTAACAGCTCTTGTAAGAGCTATAACCGCGTTTGGCGGTCCAGCCTCCACCCTCCGGCGGCGGCCCCGAGCGCCGCCGCCTGCACCCTCCGGCGGCGGCCCCGAGCGCCGCCGCCTGCACCCTCCGGCGGCGGCCCCGAGCGCCGCCGCCTGCAGCGTCCGGCGGCGGCCCCGAGCGCCGCCGCCTGCACCCTCCGGCGGCGGCCCCGAGCGCCGCCGCCTGCAGCCTCCGGCGGCGGCCCCGAGCGCCGCCGCCTGCACCCTCCGGCGGCGGCCCCGAGAGCCGCCGCCTGCACCCTCCGGCGGCGGCCCCGAGCGCCGCCGCCTGCAGCCTCCGGCGGCGGCCCCGAGCGCCGCCGCCTGCAGCCTCCGGCGGCGGCCCCGAGCGCCGCCGCCTGCAGCCTCTGGCGGCGGCCCCGAGCGCCGCCGCCTGCAGCTTCCAGCCTCCGGCGGCGAGCACCGCCGCCTGCAGCTTCCAGCCTCCAGCCCCGAGCCATCGCCTGCAGCCTCCGGCGGCGGCCCCGAGCGCCGCCGCCTGCGCCCTCCGGCGGCGGCCCCGAGCGCCGCCGCCTGCGCCCTCCGGCGGCGGCCCCGAGCGCCGCCGCCTGCAGTCTCCGGCGGCGGCCCCGAGCGCCGCCGCCTGCGCCCTCCGGCGGCGGCCCCGAGCGCCGCCGCCTGCAGCCTCCGGCGGCGGCCCCGAGCGCCGCCGCCTGCAGCCTCCGGCGGCGGCCCCGAGCGCCGCCGCCTGCACCCTCCGGCGGCGGCCCCGAGCGCCGCCGCCTGCACCCTCCGGCGGCGGCCCCGAGCGCCGCCGCCTGCACCCTCCGGCGGCGGCCCCGAGCGCCGCCGCCTGCAGCCTCTGGCGGCGGCCCTGAGCGCCGCCGCCTGCAGCTTCCAGCCTCCGGCGGCGAGCACCGCCGCCTGCAGCTTCCAGCCTCCGGCGGCGAGCACCGCCGCCTGCAGCTTCCAGCCTCCAGCCCCGAGCCATCGCCTGCAGCCTCCGGCGGCGGCCCCGAGCGCCGCCGCCTGCGCCCTCCGGCGGCGGCCCCGAGCGCCGCCGCCTGCGCCCTCCGGCGGCGGCCCCGAGCGCCGCCGCCTGCAGTCTCCGGCGGCGGCCCCGAGCGCCGCCGCCTGCGCCCTCCGGCGGCGGCCCCGAGCGCCGCCGCCTGCAGCCTCCGGCGGCGGCCCCGAGCGCCGCCGCCTGCAGCCTCCGGCGGCGGCCCAGAGCGCCGCCGCCTGCAGCCTCTGGCGGCGGCCCCGAGCGCCGCCGCCTGCAGCCTCTGGCGGCGGCCCCGAGCGCCGCCGCCTGCAGCTTCCAGCCTCCGGCGGCGAGCACCGCCGCCTGCAGCTTCCAGCCTCCAGCCCCGAGCCATCGCCTGCAGCCTCCGGCGGCGGCCCCGAGCGCCGCCGCCTGCGCCCTCCGGCGGCGGCCCCGAGCGCCGCCGCCTGCGCCCTCCGGCGGCGGCCCCGAGCGCCGCCGCCTGCAGTCTCCGGCGGCGGCCCCGAGCGCCGCCGCCTGCGCCCTCCGGCGGCGGCCCCGAGCGCCGCCGCCTGCAGCCTCCGGCGGCGGCCCCGAGCGCCGCCGCCTGCAGCCTCCGGCGGCGGCCCCGAGCGCCGCCGCCTGCACCCTCCGGCGGCGGCCCCGAGCGCCGCCGCCTGCACCCTCCGGCGGCGGCCCCGAGCGCCGCCGCCTGCACCCTCCGGCGGCGGCCCCGAGCGCCGCCGCCTGCAGCCTCTGGCGGCGGCCCTGAGCGCCGCCGCCTGCAGCTTCCAGCCTCCGGCGGCGAGCACCGCCGCCTGCAGCTTCCAGCCTCCGGCGGCGAGCACCGCCGCCTGCAGCTTCCAGCCTCCAGCCCCGAGCCATCGCCTGCAGCCTCCGGCGGCGGCCCCGAGCGCCGCCGCCTGCGCCCTCCGGCGGCGGCCCCGAGCGCCGCCGCCTGCGCCCTCCGGCGGCGGCCCCGAGCGCCGCCGCCTGCAGTCTCCGGCGGCGGCCCCGAGCGCCGCCGCCTGCGCCCTCCGGCGGCGGCCCCGAGCGCCGCCGCCTGCAGCCTCCGGCGGCGGCCCCGAGCGCCGCCGCCTGCAGCCTCCGGCGGCGGCCCAGAGCGCCGCCGCCTGCAGCCTCCGGCGGCGCCCCCGAGTGCCGCCGCCTGCAGCTTCCAGCCTCCGGCCTCGAGCGCCGCCACCTGCAGCTTCCAGCCTCCGGCCTCGAGCGCCGCCGCCTGCAGCTTCCAGCCTCCGGCCTCGAGCGCCGCCACCTGCAGCTTCCAGCCTCCGGCCTCGAGCGCCGCCACCTGCAGCCTCTGGCGGCGGCCCCGAGCGCCGCCACCTGCAGCTTCCAGCCTCCGGCGGCGGCCCCGAGCACCGTCGCCTGCAGCTTCCAGCCTCCGGCCTCGAGCGCCGCCACCTGCAGCTTCCAGCCTCCGGCGGCGGCCCCGAGCACCGTAGCCTGTAGCTTCCAGCCTCCGGCCCCGGGCGCCGCCGCCTGCAGTCTCCGGCGGCGGCCCCGAGCGCCGCCGCCTGCGCCCTCCGGCGGCGGCCCCGAGCGCCGCCGCCTGCACCCTCCGGCGGCGGCCCCGAGCGCCGCCGCCTGCAGCCTCCGGCGGCGGCCCCGAGCGCCGCCGCCTGCAGCCTCCGGCGGCGGCCCCGAGTGCCGCCGCCTGCAGCTTCCAGCCTCCGGCCTCGAGCGCCGCCGCCTGCAGCTTCCAGCCTCCGGCCTCGAGCGCCGCCGCCTGCAGCTTCCAGCCTCCGGCCTCGAGCGCCGCCACCTGCAGCTTCCAGCCTCCGGCGGCGGCCCCGAGCACCGTCGCCTGCAGCTTCCAGCCTCCGGCCTCGAGCGCCGCCACCTGCAGCTTCCAGCCTCCGGCGGCGGCCCCGAGCACCGTAGCCTGTAGCTTCCAGCCTCCGGCCCCGAGCGCCGCCGCCTGCAGCCTCCAGCCTCCGGCGGCCCAGCAGTCCAGTCGTCTGCGGTCCAGTTGTCAGCGGTCCCTCGACGCCTGCGGTCCTGAGACATCTGCGGTCCAGTTGCCAGCGGTCCCTCGACGCCTGCGGTCCTGAGACATCTGCGGTCCAGTTGTCAGCGGTCCCTCGACGCCTGCGGTCCTGAGACATCTGCGGTCCAGTTGCCAGCGGTCCCTCAACGCCTGCGGTCCTGAGACATCTGCGGTCCAGTTGTCAGCGTTCCCTCGACGCCTGCGGTCCTGAGACATCTGCGGTCCAGTTGTCAGCGGTCCCTCGACGCCTGCGGTCCTGATGCCTACAGACCCTAGAGGCCAGCAGTCGGTCCTGACACCTGCAGCCCCTAGATGCCAGCAGTCTGGAGGCGTAAGCAGCCCTGAGATGCCAATGGCCCCTAGACACCAGCAGCCTCCCTGCAAAATGCCTCGCCACCCCGTACCACAAGTGGCCTTGTCCGCAGTGGTGGCTTCCTCTGGGTGGAAGCCTGGTCAGAGTAGCATCGTGGGGAGCAGAGTCCGTGTCATCTGGGTTGTCCTCCTTGTCATTGTTGCTTCTTCGTCATTGGGAGTGGCCTCATCCAGGAAATGGTCTTGTCCAGAACAGCCTCTTCTTGGGAGCGGCCTTGTCCGGGGAGAAACTTCATTGAGCAGTGGCCTTGTCTTGGGAGTGGCCTCTTCTTGGGAACGGCTCCAATCATGGAGCGGCCTCATCTGTGGAGCAGCAACGTCATCTAGAGCAGCCTCGTCCAGAGTGGCCTTCTTGGAAGTGACCTTGTTGGGTTCATCGTCACCGCCTTTTCGTAAGAGGTAGCTCTGACCGGTAGTTTGATTCCTGATGCTTGGCGCGAAATAAAGTTTTGCTTGACTTTCGCTTTGTATCAGTCTCGTTCCTTTGATCACGGACCCTAACATTTTCCTCACTTCTGCTTCCTTGCAACTGTATTCCCTAATAAAAGAGGCACAGATAAGATGTTGTCTCAGACCCTGTTTTCTGAAAAACTCACACTAAGACAAGCACATTCTTAACAAAGACAGGTAAAACTTGATATATCGTAATTTGCTCATTATGTAAATTTGGCCACTGTTTATTGTACACCTACTAACTGCCCAGCAATTTTGCCAAGTGATTTATATGCCATTGAGTAACTGCCCTCTACAGGAAAGAAAATAGGCCTGGAGAAGTTCTTGTTCAAAGTCCTGTTAGATCCCCTCCTCATTTCTTCATCCTGGCATGTTATTACAATTGGTGGAGGAGAGGGGAGCTGAGCGTGGCCATCTGTACCTGACCCTGAAAGCCCTCTTTGACCTCAAGGTTCCTCGTTCCTCAGGCTCTCAATCATATCTATCAAATATGTAAAACCGTAGTCACCAAATAAGAGAGACGGATTTTGAACTTGGAGCTGCGTGCATGAGGCAGTGGAGTAGAGGGACCAGCTCAGAAAACCACGGAGGTGCGTTCGTCCAAGGGCAGGCTCAGCCCATGTGGCATGACTCAGCTGTGGCCTCCATTCTCACGCTCAGGATTATCTGCTAAGACCAACCCCAACATCTCAGAGTACCACACAAGAAAGAGGATTGAGTGCTCTGAGGGCAGGATTTCAAGCTCCCACCATTCCTGACACCCCAGTGGATTCTCTGCCCCCATCCTGCTTCCCTTAGCCTGGTCTCAGTCTCATTCCAAGCCTTCTGTAAGAGAGCCTCTCCTACCCAACTGACTGGCAGCCTTCTATACATAGGACTACCAATGTCAGCAAGGCCAGCACGCTGTTCCATCATCATTTTCCTCATTCCCAGTGCCCGCTCCTTTATTCCATTCCACACCACAGCTGTTGCCTGCATTTCCTCCTCTTATGCTTTCTCTCAAATGGTTGTCTCCCTGGCACCACCACCCCCTCCACTGTTGAGAGAGGGGCCGTGAGGGCTTTTTACCTTATAATTCCTCCCCACAGCACTAACCAGGGGCTCAGTCCAGCTGGGGATCAGTGGGAAACACTGTAGTACATGCCCCAGAGTCATCCAACCAAGGGGCGAGAGATCTGGGGTATTTATCTACTGACTCTTTTTAGTTACTGGTTCAAAACTGCTCCCTGGGAGCATTAGCTCCCTGGTGCTCTCTGCATACCCTACACTTGGGCTAAAATGGACTCCCATGGCTCTAGAGAGCCCTCATGCAGAGGGATTCAGCTGGTATACCTAGGAATGGTGATTGTAAAAGGGATATGATTGGGGCACAAATCGAATTTGCTACACTAGGTTATGAGGCTTATTCTCTTTCTGTCTTTAGGACCTAAGAAGTTCTTAGTGCGTGCTTCTCCCAGAGTTGGGCTCAGACAGATATAGTTCACAGAAATTGACTGCATGCCCTTATTTGATGTTTAATTGATATACAGTGAAAACATAGTTACTGTGGACATCAGGCAGGAAGCATAAATGGATAAAAATGGTAAGAGGTAGCTGAGCCTACTTGAGCGATGGCTGTGACTGGTTCTGCCCCTTGACCTGTCAATTTCCTTAATTCTGAGAGATTGTTTTCTTCTTCAAATGTGTCATGTCTTGCATGGGTTATCTGAGAACACTAGAATTCATTCCCTCTAGGATTGGAGATTTTATAGTTTTTTTTTCCCCTATTCTTTAAGACTGCTACAATTAAGAAAACAAAAATTGTGAGTGTGATATGAATTGTGTCCCTGTAACAAATTGTTAGAGTGAAATTATAATCTGAGAACACTAGAATTCATTCTCTTTAGGATTGGAGATTTTATAGGTTTTTTTTCCCTATTCTTTAAGACTGCCACAATTAAGAAAACAAAAATTGTGAGTGTGATATGAATTGTGTCCCTGTAACAAATTGTTAGAGTGAAATTATAATCAATATTCTTAGAGTTTCTCTGGTCATTCAGGTTTGCATCTCTCTCTCTCTCCGCCCTTTTTTTTAAGATTTTATTTTTAAGTAATCTCTACACCCAACATGGGGCTCAAACTTACAAGGCCAAGACTGAGAGTTACACACTCTACTGATTGAGGCAGCCAGGCTCCCATGCATCTCTTATTTAAAGGGCCAAGTGACAACTGTTTTCCTTTTGAGGAATTATTTTTCTTCTAAAATTATTTTTCTTCTAATTAATTATTAGAACACATGATATAGAATTTAATGTTAAAAGAGCTTTATTCTATTCTCTCTTAGAATAGATATTTTCTCATCTTTTTATGATCTTCATTTTTTTTTCCAGAGATTTTATGTATTTACTTGGCACAGAGAGAGAGACAGCAAGAGAGGGGGAGTGGGAGAGAGAGAAGCAGGCTTCCCGCTGAACGGGGAGCCCGATGCGGGGCTCAATCCCAGGACCCCAGGATCATGATCTGAGCTGAAGGCAGATGCCTAATGACTGAGCCATCCAGGCACCCCTTTATTATCTTCATTTCAAAGGGCATTTAAACAGAATTTAAATGTGTGTCTATAAGAATATTCTCCTCTCAAGGCACATCATTAAATATAATTATTTTTTTCAACTATTTCTTGGAAATAGAGGAAATATAGGAAAGTTAAAGTAGTAGTACAATGAACACACATAAACTCACCACCTGGGTTTAACAACTATCAACCTATTTCCATTTTTGTTTTATTTTCCTTTGTATATGTTTACATTTTTCTAGTCATGGACACCATATGTTAGCTCTAAATATTTTGTGACTTATCTCCTGAAATAAGGATATTCTTCCACAAAATTGCAATATGATTATTTCACCTAAGAAAACTCATCATTATTTTCTAATACTCTCTAATAACTAGAATCAAATCTCTCCTTTGTTATTCAAATATATTTTATGGCATTTTTTTAAAGCAAGAAGTCAACAAATTTTTATACATTGCATTAAATCTCTTTCAACCTAGAGCCGTTTTCCCCACCTATTTTTTTCCATAACATTCATTTCTTTAAGTGATCGGGCCAGTTGCCTTGTTGCATGTTCCTTATTGTAGATTTGTCTAATTGTTTCTT
Organism: Neogale vison; assembly: GCF_020171115.1. NCBI lineage: Eukaryota > Metazoa > Chordata > Mammalia > Carnivora > Mustelidae > Neogale > Neogale vison. The sequence continues at coordinate 41,995,685 of NC_058098.1, forward strand.
CAGGTCATTCAACGTATCTTTCTCTCTCCCTCATACATCTTACCAGCTGGGAATGATATCCACAGCCTCGATATGATTACAGTCATTTTAAACAGTGTTAGCAATAATTCTTCAGAGACAATGAAGCCCAACTCACTTTGCATTACATCAAGAGGCATATAAATCAGATTGTAAGTGTCTCGGGGGTGACTTGTGGATTTCTCTATCGTAAAAGTACTTTTCCCATTGCCACTGACAACCTGTGGAGTGCTATTTTGGCATTAGGCCAAATGCACTTTTAACTTAATATTTCTATGATGAAAGGTTGATTAAAGATCTTAAAGTATGTAACTTCTGATTTCTATGAACTAGCATAAACTGTCCATCTAGCATTCACCTCTTAGTTTCTCATAAAGAAAAAAATGGGTTCAAATAGATAGTGGTTCAGCAACTACAACCCATGGACCACACTCAGCTCAATTTCTTTCTTTTTTTTTTTTTTTTAAAGATTTTTATTTATTTGACAGAGATCGCAAGTAGGCAGAGAGGCAGGCAGAGAGAGAGAGAGGAAGGGAAGCAGGATCCCCGCTAAGCAGAGAGCCCGATGCGGGGCTCGATCCCAGGACCCTGAGATCATGACCCAAGCCGAAGGCAGAGGCTTTAACCCACTGAGCCACCCAGGCGCCCACCTGTGTTTTTTTGTAAATAAAGTTTTATTGGGATACAGCCACTCACTTTTGTTTACATATTATCTAGGACCATTTCCTGCTATGGCAGCAGAGTTGACTATTGTAACAGAGACGGGATGGCCTGCAAAGCCAGAAATGCTTTCTATCTGGCCCTTTGCAGAAGAAGTTTGCTGACCCGGGACTAGATGATCTCTTAGCTCTCTCATTGTATTTTACATTTTCCTACTAAGTTCTATAGTGGGAAATCTGGTAGGCAAGTATCTGGACTTCATCTTTTCAAAAACTTTATTGAGGAACAACTGGCATACTAGAAGCCACACTGATGTAACGTGAATAGCTTGCTGAGTTTTGACGTATGTAGACATGTGAGCAATCGTTAGCACAATCTAGGCATTGAATGGGTCTGTCACCCCCCAAAGTTTCCTCACACCCCTTTGTGACCCTTTTCCCCTTTACCGGCAACCACTGATTTGCCTTCTGTGACTACAGCTTAGTTTGCGTCTTCTAGAATTGTAAAAGGAATCATAGAGTACTATTTTGTTTGTCTTCTTTCACTCAGCACAATTATTTTGAGACTTATCCACCTTGTTTCATGTGTTCTTTTTATTGCTGATTAGATAGTCCATTGTACAAGTACACACCACATTTTGCCCAATCACCCCTCCATCTGGTGATGGACACTTATATCTTTTTCTTTTTTTGCTTTTACAAGTAAAGCTGTATACTTATTTATGTATAAATCATTCTACAGACACATGCTTCCTTTTTTTTTTTTTTTTTAAAGTAAATACCTAGGAGTTAACTGCCTGGATCATATGGCAGGTGTATGTTTAACTTTTAAGAAGCGGGACAGGTCTTAAGAGTTTCTGTAATTACTTCATACTCAGAATTTAAATGTGTGTTATGTCTCATTAACACTTTATTTTCCAACTGCCAAGATGGAAAATTACATCTGCATTCAAAATAAACTCATAAACTCTGCTCATTTAAATTAATAAACATGATGTACTTGTATAGAAGATGGAATAAAGAGCATATTCCAGCCATTTCTAGATGACAATATGACATGATTTAATTCTAGTTTAAGATACTTCGTATCTTAATAATGGGTCATAGGTTTCAAAGATTCTTGTCCTGATCCAGAGCTCCTACAGTGATTAAAAATCTAAGAAGGTTGAAGTATGGAGACTGTATTTCTAAAAGTCAGGCTCACTTCAGAGCACAACAACAGATTCAGGGACTACACGGAATTGAGGATTGCTTTCTTTGATTTCGAAGCCACCTATCAGTCTTCTCATATGATTTTGAGGAATTGAACCAGCTAGCATTCTCTGCTGGCAAGCAATAAGAAGCAACTCTGGCCAGCTTTTAAAAAAGGATTTATTGGAAGGATGCAGTCCAGCTCCCAGGACAAAGAAAGATGAAGAAACAAGTGAGTTTGGGGGATCTTAGACTGCCTCCTCATTGGGACCTTCTCCATGGCCTCAAGGGGACGATAATACTGGAGGAATTGAACCGTAGCAATTTTTCCTCCTTGCATTCTTCAACTCAAGCTGCAAAGTCTGAGAATGAAGGGATCAGCTAGCCAATACCAGGACATGAGCTGTGAACTTGGATGTACCAGGAGAAGAAAAGGAAGGATCTAGCAGAAGGGGCTTTCAAGGTCATCATCAACTATTGTGTGTGTGCAAGCACTTGGGTTTGCTGTACCACTGGGATTACACAGAGTCCAGCAGAATTAATCTCACCTAGGAAACTAGGCAGTCAGGAAAGATAAACAGATGTTGGTCTGCATAAATGCCAACAGTCCCTTACATTGCATGTGGCCTTAGAAAGTGTTTGTTTGACATGCTTCAATGGTAATCAGGTCCTAAAACCCACATAAGCTTTACATACTAAAGGTTATTAAGAAAAATGTGTTCCTTCTGGTTGTCCTTCAGTTCTTCAGACAGAAAACAAAACTACCAGTGTCTGAGAAAGCTAAGAGAGTCCAGAGTCAACATGAGAAAATCTGGCTTATCATTCCCATGGAAACTTGAGCTCATAGTAGCCAGTGGTGAAAGTCACATCAGGCCACTGGCTGTTGTACGAAATCCTGACTTAAAGCCCCAAGACCCTGGTTGGCTGTTGAAAATATTTGACTGAGAGGTATGATCTTGACTCTGAAGTAAACCATGGATTTATCTTCTATTCTACAGCCTGGTGACTAAACTTAGATTTGTGAGAATTTCATTTATTAACAGTATATGGAATGCAGAACAATAACATCGGTTCTCTTCCATCCGAGGGAGTTAGGTTTGAGACCCCTGAGAACTGGGATGACGAGATGACTTTTAAATGTATGATCCTATAATGTTCTAGAGCATAAGGACCAGGTGAGAGTATGTTTCTGTCCTGCGCATGATCCTGTTGCTCCTAGTTATAGACCCTTATAACTACTTTGTTCAATCAGAGGAAAAATATAAATAAATAGAAATTACTAAGAGTAGAAGGACTGTCCTTGGGCACGGATGTAGAAATTTCTAGCATTATTCTACTTCTTTTTAAGAAACATTTCTGTTTTTAATGTTTTTGAAAAAATAATTTTAGATTTACAGAAAATTTATAAATATAGGACAGAGTTCTCATATACCCCTCATCCAGCTTTCCCCAGTGTTGGCATCTTATATAATTCCGCTATCATTATAAAAATCGAGAAATTAACATTGATACAATACTGTTCATTAACCTAGAGACAGCTTTTTAATTTTGCCAGTTTCGTCATGAATGATTTTTTTTTTTTCTGGTCCAGAATCAATTAGTTGCTCTATCTCCTTCGTTTCTTCTCCCATCAGTGGCAGTTTTTCTTTATTTTTCATGACCTTGGAACTTTTTCTTGTTTTTTGTTTTAAATTTAAAATCCAGGACGCCTGGGTGGCCTCTGCCCTCAGCTCAGGTCATGATCTCAGAATCCTGGGATCGAGCCCCACATCAGGCTTTCTGCTCAGTGGGAGCCTGCTTCCCCCCTCGCCCCGTTAAATAAATAAAAATCTTTTTTAAAAATCCAGTTAGTTAATATAGCATAGTACTAGTTTCAGATGTACAATACAGTGATTCAAAAGTTCCATAGCTCATCAGGACAAGCACAGTCCTCAAAACTTCCAAGTGCTTATCAGGAAAGGCACAGTCCTTAAACCCCCTCGCCTATTTCACCCATCCCCTACCCTCCCTTCTAGTAACCATCAATTTGTTCTCTTTAGTTAGGAGTCTGTTTCTTGTTTGCTTCTCCTCTCTCTCTTTTTTCCCCTTTGTTTGTTTGTTTTGTTTCTTAAATTCCACATATAAGTGGAATCATATGGTACTTGTCTTCCTCTGACTGACTCATTTTGCTTCACATAATACATTCTTGCTCCATCCACATCGTTGTAAATGGCAAGATTTCATTCTTTTTTAATGACAAAATAATAGTCCATTATGTATGTATGCCTCACCTTTATCCATTCATCCATTGGTGGACAGTTGGGCTGTTTCCATAATTTGGCTATTGTAGATAATGCTGCTATGTTTCCATAATTTGGCTATTGTAGATAATGCTGCTGTAAACATGACTCTGGAGATTTTGAAGGATATTGATCAGTTATTTTGTGGAATATCCTTCAGTTTGGGTTTGTCCAATTTTTCTCTCAGAATTAAAAATAGGCTATGCATTTGTTATGGACTGAATGTTTGTGTCCCTCCAAAATTCATATGTTGAAATCCTAACCCTCAATATGGTGATATTAAGAGGTGGGCTTTGGGGGAGCTGACTAAGTCCCAGAGTGGAGCTCTTCTGAATGAGATTAGTGTCTTCTAAGAAGAGACACATGAGCTTGCTTCTTCTCCTCTGCTTTCTGCCATGTGAAGGTACAATGCAAAGACAGCCATTTGCGAACCAGGAAAAAGGGCCACACCACATACAGGACCTACTGATTCCTTGATGGTTATTCAGAGCTGTGAGAAATACATGTTTCTTGTTTAAGGCACTCCATCTGTGGTAATTTGTTACAGCAGCCTGAACGAAGACAGCATTGCTGACAAGAATAGCATGGAAATAGTACTTTGCCCTTTCAGTGCATCATCTTGAGGAACCATAGTGTCCACCTGTTTTATTTCTAGTGTGAGGCTTTCTTTGACCACTCGAGAAGGTGATGTCTATGGAGTCTCTTCACTGCAGTTCCTTTTTTACCTTTGCGGAAATGTTGTAAGGAAATACTTTGAGCTTATGAAAATATCCTGTTTCTCATCATACTTTCACCCTTCAACTTTAGCATCCATCAAAGGTTCTTGCCTTCAACAATTCTTGCCTGTAGTGTCTGCCTAAAGGTGATTTTCTATTTTCATCATGTCCTCCATGTTTTCAATGTTCATCAGTTGGAAATCAACTGTGAGGCAGAATTTAGCAAGTATTTTCTAAATGTCTGTGCTGTGAGGGAAGCGGGTCAGGGGACCAGCCTTCCTTCTGTTCTCATAAGGATCAGTGCCACTCAGTAAAGCTCCCATTGGCTGTTTGATCCCCACAGCAGCAGCTGCAGAAGGAGGAGGACAGGGTCCACTTCCCTTGGCTCTTCACTGCCCTCTGTTTTCACTCCCACTGTTTTTAACACTGAATGCCCTCCCCACTCACCCTCTAATTGTTCCTACCAGCCTTGGTTCCAGTAAAGACTTAGCAGGGAGCGTTCTTATCCTTCCTCCTCCACAACCTTAACACTTCTCTGGGCTCTCTTTCTCACAGCAAAAAATATTCTACCCTAAAACAGATGAGTTTTCTTTTATGTCCCCCACCACACTGTGAGTAAATAACCCATTATTTATTGCGGATTTCTGAGCTATTGGGCACCATTTGACATACAAAACTTCCCTGGAAAGGATTTTATGGAGAAAGAATGAAAGTAAAATAGAGTATTTGTCACAAATACATTTAACCTTTTAAAATATTTTAAGGTATAATTTATGTACAGTGAAGTTCAGCTTTTCGATGCACTATTCTATGAATTTTGATGAATATATACACTCAGGTAATCATTACCACATCAAGATATAGAAATTTTGCAACTCCTTGGAAAGCTCCTTTGTACATTCTGTGGTCATCCATCCCTACCCTCACCCTGAGTCCCTGGTAGATACTGATCTACTCTCTGTTCTTTTAGTTTTGTCTTTTCCAGACTGTCATACAAATAGAATCATAAAATATGTAGTCTTTAGAATTTGACCTCTTTCACTTACAATTGTTCTTGGGAAATTCATTCATGTCGTTACTATCAGTACTTCAATCCTTTTTATTGTTGAGAAGTATTCTGTTTTAGAGATTTACCATAGATTATTCATTCACCAGCCACTGGATATCTAGTTGTTTTCAGTTTGGGGTGCGGGAAAGGATAAATTTAGTTCTACCCTTCAAGGTTCTTCTAGCTACTCTAAGAATTAAATTGACAGGAAACAGAATAATATGAATAAAAAAACCAAAAAAATACAAAAGAGCTTAATTACATGCACATAGAAGCCAAATAATGCAATTGAGACCTAAACAAATGACCAAGGCAGGCAGTTTTTATACTTTTTAGAAAAAAAGACAGTAAATCTGTGAGGAATTGACAGGACAGAGAGAACTTAACTTTGGGGGCGCCGGGATGGCTCAGTGGGTTAAGCCTCTGCCTTCGGCTCAGGTCATGATCTCAGGGTCCTGGAATCGAGCCCCAGATCAGGTTCTCTGCTCAGCAGGGAGTCTGCTTCCCCCTCTCTTTCTGCCTGCCTTTCTGCCTACTCGTGATCTTTCTCTCTGTCAAATAAATAAATAAAATCTTTAAGAAAAAAAACTTAACTTTGGGAGCCTCAATTAGTAAGGACTCTAAACAGAATTTGGGCTGCAATAGTAAATTAGTAAAAAGTAACAAAAGTTGTTTATATAGCTTTCTAGGCTCTAAATTCCTATCTCTGATGATAAGGATGTCTCTCTGCCTCCTCATACAAGGAGGGTACTTTTCACATGGGAGATTTAGTTTTTCCTTTCCAGAGACAAATGGTGGTCAGAGTGTTCTTTTTGCACTAGCTGTCTCTTGAGTAACTTTACTTATTTATTTATTTATTTTTTAGTTAGTTAGTTATATTATTTAGTTAGTTAGTTATTTGAGGGGGGAGGGGCAGAGGGAGAAGGGGAGAAAGAATCTTTTTTTTAAAAACATTTTATTAATTTAATGAGAGAGTGCACCAGCAAGGGGAAGAGGCAGAGGGAGAGGGAGAAACAGGCTCCCCACTGAGCAGGGAACCAGAAATGGGGCTTGATCCTAGGACCCTGGGATCATGACCTGAGCCGAAGGCAGACACTTAACCGACTGAGCCACCCAGGTGCCCCTAAGGAGAAAGAGAATCTTAAGTAAGCTCCATGCCCATCACAGAGCCTAACATGGGGCCCACTACCTTGGGCCGAAATCAAGAGTTAGACACTCAACTGACTGAGCCACCCAGGTGCCCCTTAAGTAACTTTAATTTAAAACAATCAGTATTTGGGCGCCTGGGTGGCTCAATGGGTTAAGCCTCTGCCTTCGGCTCAGGTCATGATTGCAGGGTCCTGAGATCCAGTCCCACATCGGGCTCTATGCTTGGCAGGGAGCCTGCTTCCTCCTTTCTCTCTCTGCTTGCCTCTCTGCCTAATTGAGATCTGTCAAATAAATAAATAAAATCTTTAAAAAATAAAGTAAAATAAAATAATCAGTATGTCATTTTGCACATTTTGGAGAAGGCTGTGCTTGGTCTCTGCGGGGGGTTATGAATTAAATACTACAAAATTTCATGAGCTAGTCTTTGTGTGGACTTCTGTCCTCATTTCTCTCAGGTACATGCCTAGAAGTGGTATTGATAGGTCATGTGGTTAAGTATACAGAGAACATCATAAAAAGCTGGCAAACCATTTTCCAGCACGTCCATAGCTTTTTGCATTCTGACCGGCAACATATGAGAGTTATCCTTCACCCACACTGGAACACTTGGATAACTACAGTGGGGTTTTCATCCCTGTTATTTTAGTCTAGTGATGTTAAGCATTTTCATATGCTCTTCAAATCTTTAGTGCATTTCTTACTGGGTCTTTTATTTCCCTATTACTGAATTTTAAAGAAAAAAATTATAAATTTATTTTTTATTTTTATTTTTTAAAGATTTTACCTATTTATTTGACAGAGATAGAGGGAACATAAGCCAGGGAGGTGGGAAAGGGAGAAGCAGGCTTCCTGCTGAGCAGGGAGCCCAATGTGGGGCTCAATCCCAAGACGTTGGGATCACCACCTGAGCTGAAGGCAGATAGTTAATGACTGAGACACCCAGGTACTCTGAAAAAAAATTTTAATGCAGGCTCCAGACGGGGCTTAAACTCACAATCCTGAGTTCAAGACCTGAACTGCGGTAAAGAGTTGGGTGCTTAACCCACTTAGCCTCCCAGGGCCCCTAAAGAAAAAAGATCTTAATTAGATACTTGATTAGTAAATATTTTCTCCCAGTCTGTGCCCTTTCTTTTCATTATCTTTTTTTTCTTCTTTTCATTATCTTAACAGTGTCTTTTGAAAAGCAAACATTATACTTTTGATGAAGTCAAACTTAATATTTTCCCCTTTTACAACTGATGCTAATATTCATTTGTTTTGTTTGATTATTTATTTGTTAAACGTCCTTGTTCAAATTATTTTCTTCACCCTTGTAGAATTTCTGGAAAATAAAAATACAAGCCTGATTTCTAAAGTCTTATCCAAACAGTCACTTACCTAGCCTTTATGTGACTTAGTGTTCCTATCTGTTAAAGGGAACAACAGTCCTGTCTTCCTAGGGGAATTTTGTGTTCCTTTCTGGATAAAAGCCAAGAGATTTGCCTGAAGTGGGAAGGAAAAAAATGGCTGGGCTTTGAGGGTTCTATTTTAGCAGCAGCTGGTTGAAGAGACAAAGGGAAGTGGGGATTTACAGTGGAAGAAATGGTGGGATCAAGCTTTGTTATTGGATCCTCACCTGCAGGAAGAGAAGGAGAAGCTATAAGCAGAGAGAATTCAGAGAGGAACTGCTTTCCCTCGACATGGCTAGACTCCAGAGCTCCACAGTGAGAAAAGGAAAGCCTGCGAAGCAGACATAAACAATTCTCAATATTCAACAAATTTAAGAGAAATTCCAAAAATTGAAAAAAAAATTTTTTTTAAAAATCCAGGTGTTTTAATTTTCTATGATGTCCTTACCACTTCCTGGGGAGAGGTACTTTCCTGTGGAAGTATTGTCTGGCCTCAGGTCCTTTTAGAAGGTTCATAAAAAATTTAAAAAGGGAGACCTCATTCATCAAATCTGAGGATTCTCGTGTCCTTGTGTATGCCAGTAACCCTCGATTGGTGCACACACCTTCCTGCTGAGATGTCCACATACAAGGAGGCTCTGTCCCAATACCGCAGAATATAATTGATCATGAGTGATCCCATAATGCAATCTGCCAAAAAAAGTTGAAGTGGGCCTCTTCAGAAAGCCGAAGTTCATTTCTCTTCATTCCATTTCAGTGCACCAGGCTTCTTTCTCTTCCTAAAGACAAATGGCTTCAGAGAGAGACCTAGGGCTCTTGATGCCGTAACCAGGTGACTCCACTCAGATGTCTTGCCCCGTTACATTCCATGTCATGGTACTGGTTTGTCTTCAGAAGAAGATGTCTATCTGTGGCATTAAAATCAGGAATTTTAGGTGCTAGGTGGACCTCCCACCCCAGCCCACCCTTAACTGGACTGCTGATAGAACAATTTCCTCACCCACCTCGCAAGTAATTGTGCATCTCTGTTCAAGTAGGATGAGATAGGATCTTATCAGACAGGACTTCACCAGCTGGAACCAGAAATAAATCTGTCCATCTGGCCTGGGCAACGTGCCCTCCTGGAAAATTACTGAATAGCGCCAAACTTCATAAAAATACATTCCTTAAAATGCCAGCAGAAGGCACAGACTTATGGAGAAATGAAGAAATTATGCAGCCTGCGTAAAGCGCGATTCATCACCAGGCTTGGGCAGTGGAAATGAATGCCCACCCGTACTCTGTGCCAGGAACATTAATAATTAGTTCATGAGGACTGTCATGCAGGAACATCCTGGCTGCGATTCAGATTCTGAGCGTGAAAGAATGTGATGTAAACACCGTGAGACTATAGAGTCATGAGGTATTTTGTCCTGCGTGGGCTGGGAATCAGAAGCAACCCTCTTGCTGTGGAGAGAAGGCACAAAATGATGGCTCTGAGGATGTCTGTATGGGTTGGGGAAATTTGCCAAGTTAATTCTGGCTGCCTCGTCTTCTCTCTTCCTGCACCCTTTACCGAACTTTGGGTTTTGTTGTCTTCCTCCTCACAAAGAGGAAAGCTCTCAGGCTGATGGGCACCATGGGCCTCCCTGTAGCTCTTCCACCACCACGTCCTGCTCATCATGGCCTTTGTGCCTCCTTGCTGGCCTTCCTGCTTTCTCCCTCTCAGGAGCCACCTTACCCTGTGCTATGGGCTGAATTGTGCCCCCGTCCCCAACATTTGTATGTTCTAGTCCTACTACCCAGCACCCCAAAATGTGACTATATTTGGAGCTAAGGCCTTTGAAAAGGTCATAAATTAAAATGAGGTCACATGGATGGGCCTTGATCCAATGTCAGTGGTGTCCTTATAAGAAGAGATTATAAGGAGCCTGGGTGGCTCAGTCTGTTAAGGGTCCAACTCTTGATTTCAACTCTGGTCATGATCTCAGGGTCATGGGGTTGAGCCCCTCGTTGGGCTCCATGCTGAGCATGGAGCCTGCTTGACATTCTCTCTCTCTCTGTGTCCCTCCTGCTCCTACTTGCACTCACACACTCTCACTCTAAAAAGAAAAAAAAAGGGGAAGAGATTATGACCCAGGCTGGTTTAAAGAGAAGACCATGGGAGGACACAGAGGGAAGACAGGCAGCCTTCTACAAGCCAAGGAGAAAGGCCTCAGCTGACATCTGGATCTCAAACTTCCAGCCTCCAGAAGTGTGAGAAAGTGAATTCCTGTTGTAAGCCACCCAGTCTGTGGTACTTTGTTATGGCCGCCTCAGCAAATGAATGCATCCTACTGCTCCAAAGAATCACTCCACCCTGATCCTCAGGAACTGACAGTGTCCTGTTGCTCCCTAACGAATAAACTACAAAGGTCTGACCCTGGCACAGTGAACTTATTTTCGTGGTATGATCCTCCCCCATCTTACCTTACTGTGTTCTGTGTGTTTGTGCATTCATGTCCCTTGTCTCAGTCCCTTGTCACACCCTGTCATCCCTTTACCTGTCTGTTCCTATGCAGGCATTGTTCTTCCCTCAGTCACTGGGTCCCCTTCTCTAAAGAGCCTTCTTTGCTTGCCCAGCTAAGAAGACAGCTGCCTCCCATGCTCCTTTTTAAATGGCCTATGTCATTCCTACCTCATATCCTAACCATCTCTGTATATGTTCTCCCATGAGGCTAGGAGCCATGCCCAATTCAATTTTGTATTCTTTCCCGTCTCCAGCACACTGTACACATTCTCTAACAGTATTTGTTGAATGAATAAAATAAATAATTTGTGATTTATAATGGCTGTATGACCTCCTATCCTGGAGGATTTTTGTTTAATTTTTATTATTTATTTTTTTTGAATTAAAAATTTAATTTAAGAAAATGAAAGAAAATATTTGGTAAAATTCATATACACAAACTTTAGTTTAAAAATTAATAAGAAAAATTTGGTAAAATTCATAACACAAAATTTGCCATCTTAACTATTTTTAGATGTACAGTTTGGTAGGTTACGCACATTCACACTGTTGTACACCCAATCTCCAGAACCCTTTTCATCTTGCAAAACTGAAACTTTAAATTCACTGAATAACAACTCCCCATCCTCACATAGCCCCAACCCCCAGCAATCACTCTTTTACTCTGTCTCTGAACTTGACTGCTCTTGATATGTCATATAAGTGGAATCAAACAGCATCTGCCTTTTGGTGATCAACTTATTTCAATCAGCATAATGTCACCATGTTCATCTGTGTTGCCACATGTGTCCAAATTTTCTTTCTTTTTAAGGCTGAATAATGTTCCATTATATGTACATAGAGAACATGGAAATGTTCAATAGGAAAAGCTGTTCACTCTTGCAAAGGAGAAAGGACTTCAGAATCCCATTCATCCATCAGTGACGTTCATCTGTCAATGGACACTTGAGTTGAATCTACCTTTTGCTTATTATGAATAATGTTACCAAGACTATGGATATACATCTACCCCTTTGAGACTCCGCTTTCAGTTCTTTTGGATACCTACCTAGATCAAATGGTAATTCTATTTTTAATTTTCTGAGCAACTCTCAGAGCATTTTTGCTTTAAGAGTTTTCTAAAAGGGGGCACAGGGAAAGAAGATTAACCAGGTTTTTGTGATCAAACAAATCTGGGTATAAATGTTGGCTAGACCACATACTATCCTTTAGTATGTCTCTTATTTCACTGCCTTGTGGTATACTCCTCTCTAAAAGGGATATTTCTATCTACCTTATAGAGTCATTGTACAGAGTAGAGATGGTAATATATGGAGAGAACCTACCCATACAAGACCCTTAAACACGTTAGTTCACCACTCTTTGATAACTGTTTGAATGGAAATGCTTCACCTAAAGACATGAAGCTCTGGCAAGAGAATTTTAAACATCAGAGGCATCTGGCTGGGACAGCCACCATGGCGGAGTTCTGAAGAACCCACATGCTGTCCTGCACCACATGGGGTAAGCAACTAAGTCTTCTGCACCTCCCTAAGTCAGGCCAGTTTGGGCTCTCACATTGCAAACAAGCATCCTTTCCATGGTCTATGTACTGTGCCACATTTCCCACCTTTTGTGCTTTTTGAAGGTGATTTTTCTGTTTAAAATGGCATCCAGCACAGTGCTAATGTGCTGTGCAGTGTTTCGAAGATAAACTTCGTTCCGGCATGTGTTATAGTGTGTTGGCTGTGAGTTCAGTGTTAATGACCTAATAATATGTATTTAATATGATGTTTTACCAAAAAGTCACATAAAACAAGGCTATGAGGTCATTGGTTGATGAAAATGTGACCAGAGGCTCACGGGAATGATACCTTGTATTTTGCCTAGGAGCAACGAGCGGTTCAGTATTCTCTCATTCGTGGTTCATGATGACTTTCTAGAACAGCACTCTGGCAAATAACAAGCATTGACTATATTTTGGTGTAAAATACTGTTCGGGGTTGGAAATGGTGGATGGAACTTGAGGAAGTTGCTTAAATAGCAGGACTGGGCCTTATCTTGCTGCTGGAGAGTCAATGGCAGCGTAACATGGTTAGATTTTTAAACCCTGATGTGAGACGGATAGATTTGAAGAAAGATGTACGTGAGGAGAGGTTGGATTCAAACTACCCTCCAGGATTTGGTACGTGGATCAGCCAGCTGCCCACAATACATGGGTGCACATACACTTCTAAAGTATGATCCTGTTATATATAAACAATGAATCTTAGAATACTACATCAAAAACTAATGATGTACTGTGTGGTGACTAACAGAACATAATAAAAAATAATGATTAAAAATAAAGTATGATCCTGGATGTGCTATGGACTGAAATGTGTCCACCAGGGTAGGGCCCCATGATGCGATTAGTGCCCGTTTAAGGACGGACCCCAGGGAGGTTGCTCACTCTCTCTCTGCCATGTGAGGACACAAAGAGAAGGCAGCTGTCTGCAAGCCAGAGGAGAGCTCTCACCAGAAACCTCCCATACTGGCACCCTGCTATTAGACTCCTAGCCCCGCCCTCTGAGCTGTAAGAACACAGATTTCTATTGTTTCAGTCACCCAGTCTATGGCATTTTGTTTTGACAGATTGAGCAGACTAAGGCAGTATGCAAGCTCAAAAAATCCTAAAGACTATTTCAAAGAAAAAGCAGGCAGGCACTTTTTTAAAAAATTTTAATTTTTTGGTTGGAATAAAAATCAACTTAGAGGTTAGTTGTATGGTTATCTTTCTACTGGAATACCCACACAAAGAGGAAAAGCCATTGGATAGTATCTAATTTGCATTTCTTCCTTTCTCTGATTGATTACACACACACACACACACACACACAGTCATTCCCAGCCATTCATTCTCTACTTTGGAACACATAAGAAAGATCAATGGATCAAGAGACAAGAGAGTTCTGGCCCCAATTTTGCCACCAACTCGATGGTATCTCTGTGCCTTGGTTCTTCAGTGCTTACATGAGGACAATTATGTTGTCTCAGCTCAACCCAGATCAGAAAGTCACAGCTGTTAAGATAAACAGACCATAGATGTAAAAAGAAAAAGTTAAAAGGCTGTAATGATGCAAAGTATGAACATGGCAGAAATAGAAATTGCCTCTGAATCGCTGGGAATCCAAGCCTGAAATAATTCTTGGAAGCAAGAAAGTCATTTGGGACTTTGTAAGTGTCACATTGCTCTTCATGGTTTAAGAACACGGGAGTAGCTAAGAGATGTTACTAGGGAAATGCATTCCTACCACTTGACAATAGTCATTTGTGTGGAACTCCATTTTTATTCTCATCTGTATGACAAATATATACCCATATGCAAACCAGGTCCTGCATCAACTAAAATTCCAGGGGGGGGGGAGGGGTAGAAAAAAAGAAAAAGAAAAGAAAATTTGCACTGAAAACTGAAGTGGCTAATGGATTGGTTTATCCTGACTGCAGAGAGCTGCGTAGTTGGTCTGTGCTGAGTATCATTCTCAGTGTTTGGGGAGAACCCAGAAGCTCAAGCTCCAATCTGTGCCTCTGAGAAGATAACAATGCAGTTGGGGATAAGAGATTGACACTAAAAGCTGCTAAATGGAGCAGGGAAGTAGTACAAGAGATGTCACCGGCAGATTTGTGACAAGTGCTGACAGTGTGTCAAGATTTCAGAGAAGGAAGAGGTGAGAGAAAGCAGAGCTAATCACTGAATTTCCTACCAGAAAGAAGGGACTCGAGTTGGCCTTGGTGACTGCTGAGGATTTGGGGAGGAAGAGAGGACAAGGAGGGTGTCTCAAGTGGGAGAAATATGGGTTAGAGAAGTCACGTGCATATCAATCAGCTGGGACCACCTAAGCAAAGTCTTTATGTGCCTTGTGACTGATGGCACAGCTGGGCTCAGACTGTGGTCATACATCTGCTAATCCCATAGCCCAGGCCACAATTCCCTCTCCTGCTTCCTTCGGGTCATGGGGCCTTCCAAGCGACTGAACACCAGAAATTATCATTTAAAACAGCGATGTCCACCATGAGTGGCGTGGAACCTCAATACCTTTTTGAAGTATATTAGTAGGTCTTGCCCTAAAAATAGACACATGTGGTCAGAAAAGCTTAGGACACGCTACATACCAGAACCCCAGTGGAGATTTTCCATGCACATTAATAGATGTACCAGATTGATTTTGGTAACTTGGCCCCATTCCTGCCCCTATTTTATAAGATTTAAAGATTCTTTGACAGTGGCGCACAATACAGAGACACTTGTCTAGATGAAAGGCAAAACTCTGTTAGTCACAGTTCTGAAGGAGAGAAGGGTGCCACATAGGGCCATGCAGGGGGATTGTACTGGGGGACAGGCTTAGAGAAAACTAGGCATGCAGGGACATCTTAGGTACTGCAAGCAGGGTGGGGTTAGCAAGGTATCATGAGCTCTCTGGGACCGGCTAACCTGAATGATCACGTGCGCTTCAGAGCATAGGTCTGTCTCTAATGGTCCAGCACCTGACCCCAGCAATTCTGGTGGGTGCGTGAGGGCCGACAGTGATCATTGAAATGGTTGGGGTGTGGACTTAATCAGGGCAAGTGACAGGCCTCTAACCAGGGCCTCAAAGGGGTCAGGACAGCAATTCCAAACAGCAACAGCAACAACAATAAAATATGTCACTCCTTTCTGGGATCTCTGCAAAATTCTAGGAACTAGAAGCCTGATAACTATGTTACTAAGGTTTCTCTGAGGGGCAGGGCTCCCTGATTAAATGCTGCCTGGCAGAGGCGCTGATCTAAAATAAAAGGGAGAGAAGAAGGGAGAAAAGATCTGTTGTTTCTCTAGCAAGTGGCAGGAGCATATATGACATTGGTAGATAAAAATCTTTATGGTCCTTTCCTGATATTCCCCTGAACCTCAGCGTCAGGGCTGGAGATTCCGGTGGTATCTCTGTGCCTTCCCGACCTTTGTGATCCTTGGATCTAATGGTACCTTCACTGATCTTGCAGCTCTGGCCCTTTCAATGGGGTCATAAGTCTCCAGGGCCCCATAGCCAATCCTTTCTGCCGGAATTCTAATGTGGTTGCTGCTTTCCTGACTGGGCCCCAAGAGCATAGCATAGATAAACTTCTGAGAGGCCTTTCTGTAAAACAAAGCAAAATAATTTAAATGAGCATTTCCCAAACATTTCTGACCATAGAACCTACTCCCCAACACCCTCATCCCCCCGGAGGAAATACCTTCTCATCTCCTAGGAATCTGTGTTCCATGATACACTCTGGAAAACACCTAAGCATTTGTAGAAGGAGAGCTAGGAATCCATAAACATGAGCTTATCTCAGCTGTGTGACCTTGGGTAAGTCACATCACTTCTCCAGCCTTTAGTTTCTTCACTGGATCAAAGAAAGAGCTGGATGAAGTTCACTGGCATTTTTTGCAATTCTAACATTTTTCGATTCTGTGAGACCTGGTGTCCTAAAAACTACCACTGTTCAGGTAGTAAAAGCAAAAACAAAAACAAAACAAAAAACCCTGTTTTTTAACTTTGTCGTCTCTTCCTTTTTGGCTACATTTGCATGGATATTTTGAGATACGAGCTAGGAAAACTCCCAGAGAACTGGCAGCAAGTACAGAAATGCCAGGTAGCTCTGACCAGAGTGTCACGCTGCTTCTAGAATATTAGTTCTGACCCTAGAAATATGGCCCTTTCAGAACATGTTCACTTTTGCATTGCCAGAGGAAAAAAGAGATGTAAGGAGGAAAGATCCAGCACTCAACGTGAGCCATTTTAATGGGTAACAAGCTCCCTCTCACTGGGGACATTTGAGCGGAGACTAGAGGTGAGCTTGGCAGGGATCACAAGGAATAAGTTTTGTCTCTTGAGAGTGTGGTGGCTAAAAGGGAAGGCACAGATCATCTACACAGATTCCCACATTTTACAGATGATGAAGTGAAGGACCAGAGATGTCATATAGATTTCCCAAGGTCACACAGCTAGTCAATAGCAGAACTGGGAGAAAGGCCCAGGGCATTTCCTTGCTCTCCACTATGTTATTCTGCATGCCTGGAATTCATTTTTCTTTCTAGATGTAGAAGTCTCTCCCTGAACATTTATTCTAGATAAGGAAGCAAAGTTATTAAGCTTGACCGGGGCAGCACTCCAAGTTGCATGGTACTGGGGGAGGCTGACAGGGTTGGAAAGTCAGAAGTTAACCTTTTGCCCTCAGACTTCTTCTCTTCGGCATCCTTGGGGTGGAGAGCCCATGCTTCAGCCCTGCTGTGCCTTCTGATGTCAGCCCAGCCATCGGGCTTCTGAACACCCCGCATGGCAGATGCTATCCCCCGAAAGACAGCCCCTCCTGCCTCCTGCTGCAAAGTCGGTCTCCACAGGCAGCGTGGAGAAACCAACCTGCACATAAGCCTCTCCTGCACGGTTTGTTCTCAAACTACTCCTCCCAGAGAGGCTACAACATGGAGCCTGGGGGCGGCACCATTTTTCACGCTGGTGGCTGGGAGCCAGGACCCGGGCTTCCTTTGCTAACTGCTTGACAGAATCCACGTTGGCATTCTCTGCGCAGCTGGTAGTGGGTGTGTGTGGAGGGTAATGGCCTTTTCTTTTCTTATCCAACTGCTTTTATTATCCAAATGCTCTTGAGAGGAGAACCAAACACTGCTCAGGAAGTACAGAACTGTGACTGTGACTGCAAGAGGAGCCAGTGCCTGAAGGGGACCCCATTTCAGCCAGAGCCTCCCCCCCCACCAAAGAAAACCCAAGAGTGGTAGAGGAGAAAGGAATAAAGTGCTAAAAACCTTTGAGGTTTTCTCTTTTCCAGAGAATGATAAAAACAAAGACAAAGTAGCCTCTAGTAAAAAAAAAAAAAAAAAAAAAAGTCTGAGTTTTAAGTAAGCTGTTTGTTCCTTTTGTGTGGGATTCGGTGAGACCTTGTGAAAACTTCTAACAGGGAAGAAGCCAGGGACGGTAGGGAAAAGGCAGTCCTGACTTTCTGACATGCTGTGCTCGGGGATTCTCTGAGAAGTCAAGAGGGTAGATTAGATTAGGAGAGTTTGGGCCTTACACCTTTTTTTGGTTGCTGCTCAGGGTTAACACGAAAGTGCCACCTTTAACCCTGCTCTGATCTCTCGGGCCCACGTTGCAGTGATTCGAGTCTCTGTTGATGATTTCCCTTTGATTCCACATCTGTGGTCACTCCCCCGTTCAGCTCACTGCCGTCACTTGCCTTTTACTCTTCTCACTGGTTTCTCACTGACAATGCTGCATTCTCCACATGCTGCAGTTGGCTCCTGGAGATGACCCTCTCAAGCACAGATTTAATTCTGTGAGTCCCCTGTTCAAAATCCTCTGCTATCTCAACCCTGAATTTTTTTTCATGACCTAGCCAATTCTCCGTCCTTTTGCCCTAACCTGGGAACAGACCCCCATCTCCAATCTTGCTCTTGTTTTTTATCTGAGATCTATGAACTTTCAGAGGAAAGATGTAGCTTAATCTGTACTCTTCATACTTGAGGATTATCAGCCACACGAGCAGGGCTTAAGTAGTGTGTCCCCACACCTTGTGTCCACCCTCTTTATGGAGCAAAGGGAGTGTCCGTGATTTTTCCTCTGGGTAGGACAAGTGGCTGGAAAGAGGTTTATTCATCTGCTAGATGTCTGTTAAGATAGTAAGCTCTCTGCTAAGTTTCCAGCATACATTAGGAAAGCAGACAAGCAAGATTTTTGCTTGAGGAGAAGCTTAAATTTCAGTGGGAGATGCAGATATGAACAACTAACTAAAAGTAATAATTATAGATTAAAAACTACCCAGGTGGTATGCTGTCATCACAGTAGGGAGGGATGTTAGAGTTATCTAGTAAGGACTGTGGGGCAAGACGCTGAAGCATAAAGCATGAGAAAGAGGTTCTTGTGGGGCACTGTCTTTTGGAGAAGGAATGGACCTGGAAGGGTAGAAAACGGTGGCCTGCAGATTGTACACAGTAGGAAAGGGCATTGCACCAGCTGGCTCCTCCTGCCTTCTGGGAGAGATACAACAGAGTAAAGCCCACAAGATAATTCGCCATCCCTCCTTCTTCTATTAAGCCCTGTATTTGAATTCCTAGCAATGCATTAAGGCAAGAAAAAGAAATAAAAGGTGTAAATATTGGAAAAGAAGTAAAGGTATCTTTATTTGCAGATAACATATTGTATACATATAAAATCTAAAGAATGGATTAACTCCTAGTCAATTTATCAAGGTCACAGGATACAAGTTTAATGTAAAAAAATACCAAATTTTTTCTATACCAGGAAGAAACCATTGGAAAAAAATGACAGTAAAAATAACAACATTGTTTATATTAGCATCACAAAACATTAAACTTATTGTATTAAATTTAATGAAAGATGGACAAGAGCTCCATGCAGAAAACTATAAATATTGGTGAGAAAATTAAAGAAGTCCTAAATAAGTAAGGTGAAATACCATGTTTATGAAATGGAAAACTCAAAATTGTTAAACATGATAAATCTCCTTAAATTGATCCAAACAAATTTTTTATAGGAATTGAAAACATTTAAAAATTATGAAAATGAAAAAAAGCATAAAAATGAAAAATCTTACAATTTTGGAAAAGAGAACAAGATTGAAGAACTTACACTACTTGATTTCAAGACTTATTATAAAGCTACAGCAATTGAAACACTGAGGTACATCAATGTACCAGTTGACACATAGAAACATGTAACAGAACTGGCAGCCTAGAAATAGGATGGCACATTATGGTGAAATGGTTCTGAACAAAGGACTCAATGAGATTCAATAAAGAAAGGAAACCCCTTTCAACAAATGGTTATGGAACAACTGAATATCTGCAATATTGTAATTTAGAAGAATATATATCTGTTCAGTCATTTGTCCAAAATATATTTCTCATACATTTGGTCTTTATCCATGGTTCCTGACTTACAGCTCCCAAAACTTTTGGAATTTCCTGAGTGATAAGAGCAACGGGAACATCTTTTGTTATAATACTTGGTCTCTTGAGTTCCTAAAATAATTTTAGAGCCACAAAGGTGAACTGAATATCTTATTTTTCATAATAAGCCTCTTTCCACAATAACCAGTTTTATGTTAAGAATGACTTTTGGAGGGCACCTGGGTGGCTCAGTGGGTTAAGCCGCTGCCTACGGCTCGGGTCATGATCTCAGGGTCCTGGGATCGAGTCCTGAATCAGGCTCTCTGCTCAGCAGGGGGCCTGCTTCCCTTCCTCTCTCTCTGCCTGCCTCTCTGCCTACTTGTGACCTCTCTCTGTCAAGTAAATAAATAAAATCTTTAAAAAAAAATGAATGACTTTTGGAAATCACTTAAGGATGGAGGTTGGTTGCCAGGGGAACCAACCATGATTAGAAGGTTGGAATATTCAGTACCCCTCTTTCTGGGGAGAAGGGATTGAACCAATCACCAATGACCAATTATTTAATTATCCATACCCTTGCATTAACAAAACTTCCATGAAAACTCAAAAGGAGGTGGTTTGGAACACTTCAGGGTTGGTGAACACTGTTGGTTTGGGGACAGTGTCACATGCCAAGACATCATGGGGGCTCCAGGCTCTTATGCTGTACCTGGCCTTATGCTCTCTGCCATCTGCTCCTGAGTTTATATCCTTTTAGTTTAGTTTATGTTCTTCAAATTTGCCTATTGTGTTCCAGTTATCTACATGTCAATCATTACCTCACTTCTTCATTGTCTTGATTGTTGACGCTTTATAAATAGTCTTGAAATGAAATAGTGTTTATATCCTTTCATAATAAGCCAATGATCTAGGAAGCCAAATGTTTCTCTGAGTTCTGTGAGTTCCTGGAGCGAATTAAGTGAACCTAAGGAGGGGGTTGCTGGAACCACCAGTCTATAGCTGGCCAATCAGAAACAAAGGTGACGACGTGGAATTGCAATTGGCATCTGAGGTAGAGGGCAGTCTTGGGGGTCTGAGCCCTTAACCTGTAGAATCTGATGCTGTCTCTGGGTAGAAAGTGTCAGCATTGAGTTGAATGAAAGAATACCCGGCTGGTGTCAGAGACTTGCTTGTTGGTAGTGCAGGAAACTCCTCCCACCATATGTATATTATAATTGAGTTCAGAACCTTTTAATATTCATAGAAAAATACTTTTATCCTTACTTTGCACCATATCCCAAAATTACTTTAAGATTAATCATAGTCTGAAGCATGAAAACTAAAATTATAAAGCTTCCAGAAGGAAAAATAAGGAGACTATTTTCCTAACATGGGGTAGCCAATTTTTTGTTGCTGTTTTTAAAGACACTAAGTAGAAAAGATAAAAAATGGGGGGGTTAATTGAGCTTTGTCAAAATATAAATTTCTCAACAAAGACATCATTAAGAGAGAGAACAGGCAAACCATACACTGTGGGAAAGGACAAAGGACGTATTAGAGAACACTTACATATCAATCATAAAAAGACAACAATCTGACAAAAATGGACACAGACTTACACAGACATTTGACAAAAAAATAAAAAGATATAAGAAAGGCCATTAAGCATGGAAATCAAAAACCTTACTGAAATACCACTTACCCACTGTAATGGTTAAAATTTTTTAAAAAGGCTATTGATACCTAGTCTTGGCAGGGATATGGAACAACTGGAACTCTTGGTCAATTCTACAGTGAGATCATAAAATACTGTAAAAAGTAGTTGATGATTCTTTATAAGTTAAACATGCAGTTAACATATGAAATGGAAATTACATTCCTAAGTGTGTAACAAGAGAAATAAAATACATGTACACACATGCTACAAAAATATTCATAGCCACTATATTTGTAGTAGCCCCAAATTGGAACAATCCTATTATTCATCTACAGGTGATTTTGTGAACAAATTAAAGTGTATCTATACTTGGCAAACCACACAGTGATAAAAATAAATATACTACTGATACAAACAACATGGATGAATCTCCAAAATATGTTGAATGAAAGCAGTCACTCCTAAGGGTAATGTAGTATATAATTCCAATGATGTGAAAGTTACAAACAGACAAAACTAATTTATAATGATACAGATCAGCATAATGATTGACTCTGTGGGCCATTGATGAATGTCATGAGGAAACTTCCAGAAGTGACGCAATGTCTTGTATTCTGTTTTGGGTAATCGTTCCAGAAGTGTTTATACTTTTCAAAGCTTAGCAAACTATACACCTAAAATATGTGTATTTCAATGGACATAAACTGCACCTCAACTAAACAAGAACTGTGCTTCCCTCTTCCCATTCCCTGAGAGTAATGTTCAGGAAGTGTGGTTGGTAGAATGGGGAAAAGTCTGGGATAGGAAACTTACGCCTTTGTGCTGTTTTTATCAGACCTTTTTGTTCAAATTGTCTGGGTTGCTTCATTTGGTGGTTGTCAAGATTAATAACATAACCACTACCAATAAAAAAAACACCATGTATGTGAAATGCATCTTTCTTTACAATAAAAGAAGTGTTTTTTCTTTTCTTTTTTTCTTTTTTTTTTTTTCTGAGCAGCACAGAATCAGATGTGAACCTACAGATAGGGGTGAGATGCTTCAGTTGATGCAGAAGCAGGAAAATGAGAGGGGTAGGGACTTTCCTCTTTCCTTCTCTCCCAGACATTGGACCCTGAGGCACCTCTGCTCAGCAGGAAATAGTATGAAAGCCATGAAAGGGATTCTTTTGTGCCTCACTCATCACATTGTCCTCCACTAGAAAATCTTGGTAAATACTGTTATAGAACCTCGCAGCCTTGCTGGAAACATAATTTCTCAGCTTGCAAGACGCTCAAATAATAGAGCTTGGCTGGCACCTGTCCTCACCTACTCATTGAGCACAGCCCCTGTTTACTACGAGGGATCCAAACCATGATGTTTGGATTTGTGGCCTCCATTGGAACCCATTCCTGGCTTTTGCATACCAGGGTCCAACACACAAAGGGATGAATAAGTACTAGTGAGTCTTGCCCAATTTTCTTTTTTCATCATTAGCTTTTTTTTTTTTTTTTTTTTTCTTTCTTCTAGCTCTTTTCCTGTTCTTACATCGTTCTTTTCTTTCTGATCTCCACCTGCTTGTCTGGTGTTTGGCCCCTGCTCTCTCTGGACCTCAGAAAAGAAAGGGATATATTCATGACTATAAATCCCCCTTTCTGGGAATTCATTGCTCTGCAATTCTCCACTCCATACCTGATAATGGGCAGGTAGTTAAAGGGGGAAGGGGCACAGGTAAGCACAGACAGGAATGAATACATGTACAGAAAATGCTGAATGATTTGAAAGAAGCACTGGCTGAGGGTGTGCCCTGAGGTGCATATGCCTCAAATTACATTAAGATCACTCATAGAACACTGTGGTTACTCCCTCTCGAAAAGAGTTTTAAGCATTAATTAATGAGTGATTAGTTCAGCCTCATGAGTTATCGCTCTAATAAAATGGGTGTTGAAGCACGAATCACAGCCAGTTTCTGTGCGTTATTGCTATTCTAACAGACCTCTCTAATTCAACAATTAGGAAGCATGAAATGTGGTTTAATAGACATAATTTGATGATATAAAATTGTTCATCTGGTGTGAGCCATTCGTCTTCGTTAATACAGTTCAGGTCACATGGAAAATGACTCTTTTGAGTAGGACCTACAGTGGTTTTTGGTTTTCCTCCCTGTCCTCCCTACAATCTGTTCTGAGAAACCAGGAGGGAGGTTTTTCCAATACAATCTCTGTTATCAACTCTGCGATCTCAGGCAAGCCACACCATCTTGTCGGGTGGGATGGTGTGGTTGACACGTATGTCTTAATTGCACAATAAAATCAGGCTCTGGGGGTAGATACCCATTCTTCTGTCTCTCATGTGTATCCCCATAATGCTTAGACATTATGATTAGCAAGTATTTTGACTACATAAAATTGAATTTCAATCATTTAATTGAATTAAAAATAAAATGAGAAGATCTTCATGTGGAATTCAGCAGATTCACATAAAGCATAGGCAGTTTATTAAGTCACATTTGTTTCTCTACAGTGGTTTTTATTTCATTCATTCTAAGGGCATTAAGAATGTCATAGCTTCCTCCACAGACCCTCCAGTTTGCTTCCCAGCACCATCGCCATCCAGCCCTGATCCTCTCTGGTTTCACTCAGCCACATTTGAGCTTCCACCATCATCTTTGTCTAATATCGAGTCCCTGATCAAATCTCTCTGTATGTGGGCCTCTCCTTCAATCTCTGGTTTTATCATTCATGATCCTTTTGAAGTTGCTTCTCAGAGAAACTGGATAATTTAATAGAAGGGTTTATATTTTCTTATTTTAACATATATTAATTTAGTGACAACTGTCTTGCTTATTCTTCGAGAGTGTAATGTTATTTATTCTTTTTAGTGCTTATTGGCCAATTCAGCAAAAATGTACATTATTCTGAATGTGAACATGAAAAGGAACAGAATGGCAATGGCTGACATTGAAATTGATTAAGAAGGGAATATTCTGGGTTCCTCTTCTTGCTCTGCTGATAACTTAACTCTTCATGTAACCACGGACAAGATTCTAAGCCTCTCAAAACCCCACTTTATTTATCTATAAAGATAATTATACCTCTTAAGGTTGCTGTTAAAATCAATTGAGATAATTGATGTGGGAAAGCTTTCAAAAAGAAGAGTTCTGTACAAAGACAAAGTTAACAATGCAGTTGTGCATGACAAAGCCTAACGTAGTGGCCTTTCTTCTACAGGGCTGGCTTGGATAAAACGTACTTGTAATGTCCTTTAGTGCCTCAGTCCCCAATGTCCCAAACCAGACTTGGCATCTTCCTGCAGAAGCTGTGGTTTTACTATGTTCCATAACTTGGCTAATCATGTCACCATCTTGGTCACTCAGACCCAAAACATTGACATTGAAGCCATCTTTGACTTGGGCAGCCTTGCCCCATTTTGGATAGCATCATTCTGATTAATGCCTGCTGACCCCATAGATTAGTTTTTGAACACTGAAAACCAGGTGTCTCAAAACAATAGGCATTTATTTTCTGAAAGTTCTGGAGGTTAGAAGTCCAAAATCCGGTATCGGTGAGGTTGGTTCCTTGTGGAAGTTGTAAGGGAAAATACATCCCATGTCTCTCTCCTCGCTTTTAGTTGTTGCCAACAATCCTTGACGCTTCTAGACATATCACTCCAATCTCTGCTTCCATGTTCACATGGAATTTTTCTCCTTGTGTCTCTCTGTCTCCACCCCATTCTTAGAAGGACACCAGACATTGGGGTGAGGGCCCACTCTAATACGGTTTGACCCCATCTTAACCTGATTACAACCCTATTTTCAAATAAGGTCATATTTACAGGCATTGGGAATTAAGACTTAAACATATTTTTGGGGGAGATATAATTCTGAAACATTATCAAAAGATCCCTTTTACTCTTCAGAGTGCCTAGTTTGAATAGCCACTAAACACTCTTTGACTCTCCACCCTCTCCCCTTCCTCTTATCTCCCCATCATCTTATCATTTTATCTCCACTCTCTCCCCACCATTTTATCCCAGCAGAACCAGGAAAGAATAGTTTCTTGGTTTTGATCTTCCTAAATCTATACCCACAATGGCACCTTCATTACTGACATCTCTTGCTGTTTTCTCTCTTAATCTTTGACCTGTGAGACCCCTCTTGACCCCGCTTGCTATTGTCCTAGCTCTCCTGGTTCAGCTTTCAGGACACGCATACACAGCAACTGATTCCCAGATTGAACTACCAGTTCTCTGCATACAGATCGACCTCTTAACTGCTACATTTGTCTAGGGTGAAAATCATCCATGCTTTGAGTAATATATAATTGGGAATTCGTGTATTCTCATCACTTTTTCCTCTTATGGAAATGATGGCTGGGACTCTAAAATATTTTGCTGCTTTTTTCAAGACTAAGTTAAGTGTATATCATGTTTGTTGGTACTCATTCCTTAGGTCCTTAGGGCTTCTTTTTCAATCATTGAATCAAGAGTAAGATGAGGAAAAGAATTGGAAGAAGAGGGACAATCAGCTGAGACCCAGACATTTCAACAGAGACCCATAAATTTGCAAATTGTTTGTAAATACAGCGTCATGTGCTTCTTTGGGAGAATATTAGAATTTTGAGTAAAGGGCACTCACAGTGCTCCTGACTCTACTCTTAGTATTGTAATCACTCGGTGTAGCTGGCTTTGCATTCGTACAAATCTGTGAGATCATGTGGGAGATTATTTCAGAACCTGAGTGGGTTTTGAGCCAGAGACTGTGGGAGGTGCACATGACGTCTGTCTGCTTTTTTCTCCTCGTGACTAAAACTGTAGTATTTCTGACAGAATTAAATTCCCGGGGATGGAAGAAAATTTGAGTAGTTTCTAAACAGCCAAGTCTGCTCTGAATTCTGCTACACAAATGCGTAACAGATTACCATCAGGCAGGATTGTGAAGGTTGACTGAAAAATCTCCCAGAGAGAGGTGGTTGGTGTCTTTTTTTCCTGTTTAGCACTGAAAATGAACGTTTGTGGGGGACAGGCAACCTGCAGGAAACCTATTCTGTTTAAGTGTATTAAAAATGGTAGTCAAAAGAAGAGAAACATCTTGGAGGACTAGCTTTAGGGTAGACTGAAGAATTCTGACATTGTTAGTGGTTTATCTTGGGCATTTGGAGCTAAGTAATTTAAACCACTTAAGCTTCAAAGGACAGGAAGGAAACTCTGACTGCAATCTCTTCTGGGCTGATTTTCTTTTTGGCCAAATAGTTTGGAGCAAAGAGATTTTCTTAAATAATAAAAAAAAAGGAGTAAGAAAGAAAGAACTCTGGCCTCGTCAGAAAAAATGCTAATAGGGTATGTTGAGGAATGATACTTCTCCAACTAAGAAAGTAAACAGATTAGGGGAAGTCAGAGCCAGAGAGTGGCTAAACCATCTTCTGATGGCTCTTCTTCTGGTTCTCATTTTTCTAGTATGTTGCAACAATTGTAGAAAAATTCTTATCACAGTGAGTCTTAGTGTGATCAGAAGCAGGTGAAGTTTCGTACAGGAAATAGAACAAATTGTCACATTGGTCTCGACTGTATTTTAATCTATTTGTGTGTTTATACGTGGCAGTTAGACACTGAAAACATGATGCTGATTATCTAATTAATAATTACATACTTAAAGGAAATACACAGTTGGCAGGATGGCAGGCCCTCTTCCTTCTTGCTTTGTCTCCCCTTGTGTGCCCAAGAAGTACAGTTGACCCTTGAACAGCACAGGTTTGAACTGCATGGGCCCACTTCTACGTGGATATTTTTTTATAAGGACAGCAAAGTACTGTAAATTATTTCCTTTTTCTTATGACTTTCTTTTTTCCAGCTTACTTTCATAAGAATAGTATGTGATAAATGTAACGTGAAAAATATGTATCAATCGGCTGTTTATGGAAGGCTTCCAGTCAACAGTAGCCTTAAAAAATTGGGGGAGTCAAAAGTTATACACAGATTTTTGACTGTACCAGAATAGGTGTCTCTAAACCCCATGTGGCTCAAGGGAGACCTGGTCCTGTCCTGTTGGGGTTAGGCCATGCAGCAGGAGTTAGCTCCCCATTTACCTATGTGGGAGGACCACCTACACAGTCTACCAGGAAGCAGTGTCTCTGAGGCTGGTATGGTAAACCTGGATCTCAACGTGTCTGATTGCACATCTCAGGCTGCCAGATTCCATCACTGGACTCCTAAGATCGATGCATAGAACAAAGAGATACTCTTTTTTTTCCCCTTTAGAAAAAGAACTTTCTACTTCTCAGATATTTATAAACAAGGGGCACAAAAAAAAAAAGAAAGAAAGAAAGAAAGAATCAAGAAAAAAACAGTATCAGAGCCAAACACTTCCTGGAAAACAAATTTTTTTACAAAAATTTGTATTTTCCATTATTTTTGTCTTTTGTCACTGGAGGGAGGATTTGAGAAAATGTCCTTGCCTTCTGGAGAGCTGTGAAAGAAGCAGAAGCTCTGATTAAAAAGTGCAGCTTCCCATATGGAGGATAGTGTGTGTTCAGCCCAGCCCAGCTCAGGATCCTCTCAATTGGCTGGTGATGATATATTCCAGGGAAATTGACAGCTGAGGAGCCCAGATAGTTGGAGCAGAAATCATTCCCTTCTTCTTCTCTTTTCCTTCCTCTTCTTCTTCTTCTTCTTTTTTTTTTTTTTTTTAAGATTTTATTTATTTGACAGAGAGAGACACAGCAAGAGAGGGAGCACAAACAGGCGGAGTGGGAGAGGGAGAAGCAGGCTCCCTTCTGAGCGGGGAGCCTGATGTGGCACTTGATCCCAGGACTCTGGGATCATGACCTGAGCTGAAGCCTGATGCTTAACAACTGAGCCACCCAGGCATCTCACCTCCTTCTCTTTCTATAATTTTCATCCTCTCACCCACATGCAATGGACTGTGAGCAAAGGACACTCAGATGCAGGGATGACCCAAGTCTCAGAGAAGGGGCAGAGTGGACAGAAGGCAGGGATGATGTTGATCTTTAGACAGGTAGGAAAGTGAACAATTCTAGTTTCATTTGTGGATATAAATAAAACAGTAATCATGTTAGCTTATTTATAAGACACTGACAAAGAGTCCTTGTTTGACCAAACCTGAGTCAGCCTCCCTTGAACCCTTCCTTGCAACAAAGCCCATCAGGTGTTAGCAAGAATCCTGCTAAGTCATTTATGGAGAATTCCCCACCTAGATGTCTGATCAAACTCCTCATTCCCACTATCCTCTTCCCCAGGCGGCATCTGATCACCCCAGCCAGCCTTCAGCAAGAATCCTATTAGGTCAGAACCCCAGAATCCCCCCAGACCTGATATCTTCTCTGTGTAATTTTCTGCCATCTCTCTCCCTCCAACTTGCTTCTTGATTGTAGATCCCCACTTGTTCTGGTTGTATTTGGAATCAAGCCCGGTTCTATCCTGGACTTTGTCTTCCCTGATTGCAGTAGTTAATTGAATAAAATCTATCTTTACTCCTTTAACTTCTGTCTGGCTCTGGTTCTTCTTTGACAACACAACGCCTCCACAGGTAGGATTTTCATCTGGTTAGACACCGGTGGCCATTCTGAACACACCTGTGTTTGCTCTGTGACAGGAAGAAAGAATCCTTCGGGAAGAAAACATCCTTCTCAAATTCCCGCTCTTCCATGTTGGTCACAATCGGGGAGTCACTTGTCCAGTGGCCAGCCCTGAAACCCCCTTCCTGCAGCTCTGAAGAGCGAGACCCCTGGTCTGCTCCAACTCTAAAGAAAACATGGTGTGTTTGGTAACTGGAACCAGAAGACTAACTAGAGGCTCATACGTGAGGATGGATTTTTTTATTCTCTGGAGGCAATTAGGCACTCCAGATCATTCCAAATGGACTGAAATAGTGTTGACCATATCCATTCCGCTTCACTGCTGTTCCCACACCAAACTGGATTTTCAGCAAGGAAAATCAAAACAAAGCGCTAACAAGCTGGGCCAACCAGCTTCACTTCCTGTTGACCGATGACATAGCTGCCCCCAAACTGACAATTACATCGAGAAAACAATGGCTCACAATGTAATAACTCAGACTAGTCTTTAACATTGCACTTGCTCTACGCTTGGAAATTTAAGTTTAATATTTTCTATTTCTTCTGTTCGTTTTTAAAATAACTGTGTAACACTGGCTACCATTCCCTTTAATTTGAAATCACTTCCTGCCTGCTTCTTTCTGTGTATTAAAATGTTTCCTTTCTTTTATGTAGTGGCGTTTACATTTAAAGGACTTCTTTGGTCTTACATTCAGTTTGGGTAGAAATGAAAAAAAATCGACTGCCATATTAAATTTATAAAATACAAACATTCTGGACCAAGAAACTCAAACATTTTAGAATTTCTAGAGAAGAAACTCACTTCATTCATTTATTCAAGCATTTATTGAGTACCTGCTTACATGTGAATGTTCTAAGGCAGGAGAAATATAATGTGAGCCACCCATGTAATTTTAAATTTTCTAGTAGTCATATTTTTAAAAAGTAAAAAGAAATAGGTGCTTAATCTTAATAAGACATTTTAATTAATATGTTGCATTCAAAATTTTATTTTGACATATAATCAACACACAAAGTTATTACTGGGATATTTTATATTCTTTTTTTTCATACTGAGTTACAGAAATCTGACTGATACTTTGCACTTGCAACACAGCTGAATTTGGACCAGTCACATTTCAAGTATACAAATAGCCCCAGGTGGCTCGTAACTACCATCCTGGACTAAGCAATTTAAGCAGTTACAAAGTTAAAAAAATAGAGGGTCTCTAGGTTCAGAGTGGAGGTAAAAAATCAGGAGACAAAGTTATATGTTATTAACATTCAAGGCAATAAGAAAGGATAAGCGTACAACACTGGGGACTAAGCCTTGCCCTATGAAGGTATTTGTATCCATGGGGCTTTAGGAGGGGAACGTGGAGGTGGGGAGCCTCTGTGGCGGACCCTCAAAGATGAGTAATGGCCATAGGAAAGACGGAAGGGGATTCCACATAGGAAGATCAGCTGGAGTGCTTTACGTGTGGGGGTGTTGGTCCTGGGTCACAGCTCCAGAGTCCCAGTCTCTGTCTTGACCACCACCTTGCATCAGCACAACGCTCAGGGAAGCTTCATCAGGGTTGATATCACTGAAAGATGTGGTTTTTTCCCTTCCAGCTCTGTGGTTCCTTGGCCTGAATCTGCACCTCGGACATAGGGCAGGAGACTCCTCTCCTCATCCTGAATTCCTTCATTGGTCACTCAGCCTACAGAGAGCAGATGCTTTTTGTACCTGGGCTTATGGACTACGTAGAGTTCTCTTTGACCCCTTCTGGTCTACCTTTTACTAGTTCCCAATTCTTTAGATTAAGGTTTCCTCATTTCAATAACCAGGATAGCTTTTGTCTCCTCTTTGGACATTAACCAATATATTCTCATTCTCTCTCTCTCTTAAGTTATTTTTGTTCTCCTTGTTGTATTATTTGATTGAAGAAAGGGGTCCTGGCAAACATTCCTATCTTCCACACTGAAGTAGATTTGTCCTGGCATCAGTAAGTGAGTGCAGCAAACTATGCCATGCTCTACTCATATCCCTGGGGTACTGGCCTTTCAGCATACTTACCTCCTGCTACTTCCTGACATCTAAATCTCTTTACCACGGGCTTTCTCTGAAGCTACAGAAAGTTGCTCTGCCCAAGCACATGGCGTCCAAAAGTCCCAACAAATTAATCCACCCAAGAGTGGGAGTCAGCCAGCGACTGACAAGATTCAGTCAAACACCTCAGATCCCTTATCCTGCAGGCAGGGTAACTCGGGTGAGTGTCCTAGAGGGTCACCCAGTTCTCTATGGGGTGAAGCCCCTGTTGCCCACAGTGGTAGTGACTAATCGCTACCTTACTCTTTCTTGACAATGTTCCTTCCTTGTCTCACTTCCAGGGTTTCCTGGGATCACCTCCTTAGTAAAATACTAAGAGAATCCTTGCCTCTGAGTCAGCTGCTGGAGAAACACAATTTAAAACAGTGTGATTACCCTAAGTTCACGGGGGCTGGATATTTCAGGTTGTAGGATGATTCACCACAATATAAAACTTATGGGTCATTAGTCATAAATACCAATGCATCTAGTGCAATCTGAGGCAAATGAATTGGTCTTTTTAAAATCCTTAAAATGCTTGGAAGCTTTGAAAACATTTTGCTAAAACATCTGTTTGGTTTATTTGCTTCAGTCCAATCATTAGTCGGTTCGGCCAGAAACATAGTCGCTTGTACCGACTGAATACCAAGGAGACCGCTGAAACTTTCCAGCTTCAGTTTACTTAGCTTGCTGTTGCTGGGACCCATGTGCCCTCTCCACCAGCTATGTAAGAAACTGAAAGAAGCAGGGCACCACTCTCCCTCAGCTGCTGGGAGGATAATTCCTGAATATTGTTGTGAGGTACGTGGCACATAGCAGAGTGTTATGCAAATGCTAACTAACAAATGTGGAATATTCCATTTAAAATCAGGAAACAGACTGGGATATATTAGGGCTTCGAACTGGCATTCTTTTTCACCTGGGCACCACTGGTTAAAAAGATCTTTCACGCAATAGGTGGTCACTCCGCTTTGTTCTGAATTATGAGTATTTTCTGGTCTTGGTCATGCCATGTTTTGCTTATGAATTCTGGTAACACTGAACTGACCTAAGTGTCAAATGACTAAGTGTGCAGTAGATTGCAGTGATGACCCAATTCTTCCCTCCTTCACCAGGAGACTTTGCATGTGGTATTTTCTCACTGTGGGAAACCTGACTCACTTCTTGACTCTGGGATCAGCCATGTGACTTGCTTTGCCCAACGGGATGTTGGCAGACACAACGTCAGCAAAGCTCCACAGCTTCGCATGCTTTAGCTTGCTGTCTCCTGCATCTCTGTCCTTGCCGGGAATACTTAAGTATTTGCTGGAAGAACACAGGCAGGTGGGGCAGAGCTGAGTGATCCCAAGTGAAGCTGCAGTCAGTCAACAGCCAGCCATCCCCCACACGTGAGTAAGCCCAGCTGAGAGCAGAAGAACCATCCCGCTGAGCTGCACCCAAATTATAAACCCACAAACTCATGGGATAAATTTATGCTTATTGTCTTAAGGGGTTGAACTTTGGGGAGGTGTGTTAGACGTTACTATCATAGTACATAACTATACTTCTAACATGGTCAAATCTGCCAGCCATTTCTGTTGAGATGTTGGCTGATCTATGGTCCTACCTCAATTCTCCAACATTGGTGATACTCTTAGACTTTCTGCACTGGCTCACTGCCCAGATGATTCCTCTTCCTGACTCAAGAATTCCAAGGCTTTTCAACATTTTCCTTCCCTTGGCATCATCCCTCTTTCTTTCCTGCTATTTGCCAAACATGGAGGCAAATGGTTCAATCTGATAACTCCTCAGAAAATTTCCAGCCCCCCATCACCTTTTATATCTAGAGTTCATTATGACACAGCCAGCAGCAACAAAAATATTTCATTACTCTGACAGACAGCTTAAAATAAATTTTCGTTGACATTCTCCAAGCCATTGTGGAAAGTAGAGAAACACACAGTGGGTGGGAAGAAGCTGACTGGCAGAGATACGTTTAAAGTATTTTTACACAAAGGGATGCATCTACAGATTTCAAAGCACTTGACACTTGGGTCGAAACTGCAATAGCTGATTTTCCTCAAACCATTTTAATAATATATTCAGAAGAAAACTCCCTTCTTTCCATGAATACACTCATAAAGCACTCACAAAGCTGTATTCCTTTGGTGGGGCCTATTCATGGCTTCAGGTCATTGTAGGACCCCCATTCTTTTCCTTTTTATTCTTGTCAAAGCTCTAAAGTGTCCCTCCCCCACCCTAAGTACTGGGAATCAGTGAAGATTTTACTAGCAAAGTGAAGAATGAAGTCCTAGTGCCCATCATTTTGGAAAAACTCCATTAAGATGTCTTTCACCTTTTGTCCTAGGGAGAAGGAGCTTTATAAGCAAGCCCTAATATAAATACTAAGGCCACAAGATTTATTATTATCTGGGTAACAGCATGTAGGATACAATTCAAAGACATATTATATCCCTACTTCTGTCTGAGACATAACATCACTTCAAAAATTTGAGGACTCCAGAATTGCTTGGCACTCCTGTACAGTCTTCTGAGTTCAGTTTCCGGGAGGATTCCTGAACAATTAGCTAAGAAGTAGCAGTATCCCACAGGAGAGTACCTAGACATGAGAGAGACCCCTTTTTGCAGCTTCACCAACACTGGAATCCTAAGTGAATGCACTGAGGAGGGTTGGAGCAGAAGAAAAAGAAAATGATGGTAACCACTTTTCTTCTAACACTATCTGTTTGTGAACAAGTGAAGAACATCACTATATGTACCCAGAAATACATACGGAGTTTGTTCTACAGAGCACTGGAGAATTTGCTATATTAGATGGGGTGAGAGCCAGCAATCTAAATGCTATTCCTGGTTTTAAGGGAAAGCATAAGTTATATATGAAAAAAGACTCTAGAAATTCAACTTTTTCTAGGCTTCTTCAGTTTTGAATAGTATTACTTTTTGAAATTCCTCATTTACTTTTATTAAATTGCACATACTTGGTATTTTGCATAAGGAAACCAAGAGACAGTGTGGGCCATAAAATATTCCCTTCAGCTTCTAATTTTGATTCTGGAGCCAAATAATAAAATGGAAATAAGGGGAGATTATTCCAAAATGAGTCATAAGATCCACAAAGGTCTGAAAAAATGATTTTTAACTCACAGATCATATTAGAATATACATAAGCTAATGAATCATATATCAGTGCTACTTTTGAGAATGCTAACAGATGGCATTTCCTCTGAAGGAAAGTGAAATGTACTCATCTCCGTAGAAACACATTTGGGGGGCACCTGGGTGGCTCATTCGTTAAGCACCTGCCTTCAGCTCAGGTCATGATTCCAGGGTCCTGGGATAGAGCCCTGCATCAGGCTCCCTGCTCCATGGGAAGCCTGCTTCTCCCTCTTCAGCTCCCTCAGCTTGTGTCTCCTCTCTCGCTGTGTCTCTGTCAAATAAATAAACAAAGTCTTAGGGGGAAAAAATCCACTTGGAGGGAAAGCCACTTGCTGGACCCACCTTTAAGGAGCAGAATGGCCAATTGCCCTTCAGTGCTGGGAATATTACTTAACTTTTGGGAGACTCAGTCTTCATTTTTATAAAAATAAAAAAGGAAGGAAGGAAAGAAAGAAAGAAGGGAAGAAGGAAGGGAGGAAGGGAGGAGGGGCGGAAGGAAGGAAGGAAGGAAAGAAAGGAGGGAGAGAGGGAGAGAGGAAAGCATCTAATGTGTACACATGGTCTTTTTTTTTTGTCAGGATGAGACTGTTCCTTTATACTCATGTCTAAAAGATCAGTATAGCAATCTTCTGAAACTTGAGTGATTTAGGGGTTAGGATAATTCTGTTGGCAGAACAGTTAAGGAATTAACTGTGAATTGAAAGCTGTAGTGAACATCTCTTGTTCGGGCCAGCTCCCTTGGAACGCATGTGTTAAAAGAGAGCTTAACGGATGCTAAATCTATTAAACATGAAATGACAAAGCTGCAAAGAGTTGAGTGAAGTTTTAATGTGAGGAATCTGGAGACTGGGACTCCAGTGGTAGGCAGAGTGGTAACAGTGAAGGGCAGATGACATTATCACACAAAGTTTTCAAGATGTCCCTGACATTTTCAACACTGCTATTTCCCCAAAACAAAAAAATACTAAGAAGGCAGAAAATCAGGTCCATTGCAAGATTTTGAACCTTTGTTCCTGTAGGAACTTATTTCTCAGTTTTCAGCGAGAGTCAGTAGAGGGAAAGAGGAACCTCTTTACCAAAATTGAAAAATCGACTGCTCCAAGAATGTGAAAATTGCTTGTGATTGTCAGGGCTATGTCACCAGAAGGTATGTCCCCTAAGGAAGGAGTAACACAAAAATTTGACTCTTAGGTCCCAGATGATTCCAACATTAGAATAGCCTTTTGCAAGCATTCCTTTTTTTAGGTATACCCATAATTTTTTTTTCTTCCAAATTAGAAATCTCCTTACCTTCCTTACTGTATCAGCATACTCAGCCTACTACTAAATCATCATTTCTTTCTTCAGTGTGCTGCTTCTCTTTACCTCAAGTGGTATGCCGCCCATCCCACGGTGGGTCCTCTTCCATTGCAATCTGGATCCCTTCAAAAACCTGCTAGCTGGCTCCAGGAGAGTGAGTGCTGTTTTTAAACCCAGATTACTTTGGGGGACTCTAGGTGATGGAAAGAGAAGCACAGAGAACCTGAGGGCTCTCGTTTGCAAATAAAACAGCAGGGAAGAATTGTTCTCAATATAGCTTAATCAGAAGACCCTTGGTTTTGCTCAAGGAAAATGCTGGAGGTTTTCAATACTTATTTATTATAACAGGGTGTCCAGTGAAGATGAACTCAATGTAGAAATTATGTGAGTTGATTTTTGTATTGGCAGAAATCTGGGGTCAGCACAGAACAGATTTTTTATTATTGTTCTGCAATAATCTTTATCCTGAAAATCTTGGCTCCTTACACTGGTAAAAGTCTGTATGGCTCATTGCATTATTTGTTCTCAATTCATCTGTGTCTCCCTGGCCTTAGCATGGCTCCCCTGTGGGTGGAGTTTACTTTCAGACCTTTGGATTTGGGGTTTGACCATGTGAGCGACCGTGTGACACATTGACTATTGGAACATAGGTGGGAAGAGAGTGGGATAACTGTGAACAGAGTCTTCAAGGTGCAGGACATGTCTCAGCTTGCCTTCTCAAGTTTCTAAATCCCCCATGAGAAGGGGATGCCCTCGGTGGCCATGGCTCATTCCGTAGGGATCACAGTGAAAGCATTTGGAGCAAACCTGAAACTGACACCAACCCTACAGCCCAGCCCAGCTCAGCCAGTTGATCTATATCTGATCCATGCACCATAAATAAGAAATAAATATTCATTTCAGTCCACTGGTTTGGGGGCATGTTTGTTAAATACTATGCTACAATATGACTTAATAGGTCATAATAGTCCAGTGACTAGTGGAAAGCCATAGTCCATGGCTTTGTGGAAGGAGCTCAGCCAAACTGCTTTAATCTCAAGAAGAAGGAAATTTTCAGCCGTCCATTTTGGCTTTCATTCCATTGTTCTGACTTCTGCTGTTCGCTCTTTGCTACCATTGCATGGTAAGCAATATTCAGAATGATCAGAAATATACCAATGATGTAGATTGGTAATAAAATAGATAATTCTTGGGCAGAAGAGAAATTCTATAATGTACTAGAATGTAGATGACATTTATAAAAGGGATTAGCTAAGAAACAAATTCAAATCATGTCATTGACCGTCCATATCACCAGAAGAAACTATCAACACAAAATAAAGTTGACATTGGTGGCAATTTCCCATGATAAAATCTGCTGTAGAAGAAAAACTAAAAAAAAAAAATGTAGGAAGTGTTGAAAATTGCAATAATTGAGAAAAATTAGACTTGATAGAGTAATCACCAGGCAATAAAATGAATGACGAATCATTGAGTAAAAATTGACCAAAGAATCAAATCTTCTCAACAAAATATTGATGTGAAAAAGATAGCCCTGGGAAAATTGGGCTTAGTATAAATAAGGGTCACAGAAAAGTACTCCCAGGAGCAGAAGTGGTAGTTTAAATGATCTAGACTAATGAGGTGCATTTTTTATAGTGTTTTTCCTTCATAAGAACACCCCTGTGTTCCCTGGAGTATTGTATATGTGCTGTGGACCTGGCCCCAGCAACTACAGCCTGGCTGTGTCCTGGGAAGGGAGAAAGTTCCATGAGGAAGGACAAATGAGGACCAATGGGTGGGGGTAGGGTCAGGGTGGGGTGGAGTGGGGAAACACTCTTATCTCCTCAGGGAGCAGCACCCACCAGAGGGCCCTGGTGGCCAGGGTCCGCCTTGCTGTCTATGTGGATCTCGTATCTGGGAGTAGGTCAATGGGTCACCCTCTGGGGGTATAGCTCAGTGGTAGAGCATTTCACTGCAAAGGGTCACCCTCTTACTTTTAGGCAATTCTTACTTCATGATGCCACACTATGGAGTGTGGTGAGGGTCAGCCTCTGGAGTCTTTCTCAGTTCACCTCCATCTGCCTTATGGTCAGTGGGGATTTTCTCAGATTCTGGCCTTTTATAGAGAGCAAGTTATCTTTTAGAGAGTTCACCTCCTGAAAGTGTGTCACCGTTTTAAGCCAGAGCTTCCTGAAACCATTGAATTACTCCATGAGGCAGTTGTATTGCCTGGTGTGTGTGTGAGTATGTGTGTCTGTGTGAGCATGTGCATGTGTCTTTTCTGACTGACCATGATAGTCCAATTTTTATTAGAGGTTGTTTCTTTCTTTCTTTTTTTTTTTTTGAGAAGAGAGAGGAAGAGAGGAGGGATGGATAGAGGGAGAAGAAGAAAGATAATCCTCAACTCCACACCCAGTGTGAAGCCAGATGCAGATCTCCATCCCAGGACCCTGAGCTAAGATCATGAGATCATAACTTGAGCTGAAATCAAGAGCCAGATGCTTAACTGACAGAACCATTCAAGTGCCCCTAGAGGTTGTGTCGTTTTATTCCAACACAATACTATTTTAAATACAGTTGTTTTCTGAAATTTTATAATACCTTCATCATCTTTCTAACCAGATCAGCATATTGTCTGTTTTACAACTGAAGAGACTCCTCATTTGTGGGTAGTCCAAAAACTAAGCCTGAGCTTTGCCTGAAATTCACAAACACAATGCTTCTACACATAATGGAAAACTTCACAAGTATAGTGGGATATTATTCAAGTCCTAATACAGAAAAGCATTGACACACAAAGAATGAATTTTCCTTCTCACTTGGGTATCTTGTTGTCCAGGCTTTTTCCAGTGTGTTCCAGGGATCAGCAATGTCAACATCACCTTGGAGGCTGATTGAAATGTAGACTCTCAAGCCCCACTTTGATTTACTGAATTAAAAACCTGCATTTTCAGGACTACTGGGTGGCTCCATTGTTAAGCATTTGCCTTCAGCTCAGGTCATGATCCTGGGGTCCTGGGATCGAGCCCCGCATCGGGCTCCCTGCTTGGTGGGAGGCCTACTTCTCTCTCTACTACTCCCCTGGCTTATTTTCCCTCTCTTGCTGTGTCTCTCTCTGTCGAATAAATAAATAAACCCTTTTTAAAAAAAATAAGTAAATAAAACCTGCATTTTCAGAAGATTCCCAGATGAAGGGTACCCGGGTGGCTGAGTTGGTTAAGAACCTAGCTTTTGATTTGGGCTCAGGTCATGATCTCAGGGTCATGGGATTGAGCCCATTAGACTTCACACTCAAAGGGGAGTCTGCTTGAGATTCTCTCTTTCTCTCTCCCTCTGCCCCTCCCCCTACTCATGCTCGCTCTCTCAAATAAATAAATCTTAAAAGAAAAGACATTCCCAGATGATACATATGAATATTAAAATTACACACTTTCTAACTTAAGGTCCTCAGTGGTTGTCAAATCTGAGTATACAATAGAAAAATCTTGAGCTAGTTCCAAAATGTGGAATAGGTTTAAGGCATGGGTTTGCTTGGACTGGTGTAGCTGGCTGGAGAAGAGTCCACTGTGACCAGAGACAAAGCCCATGTACGGGGCAGGTCTGCTCATGTCCGAATGTCCAATACAGCACTGTCCCAGGCAACAGCCATTAAGAGTAAGTCTATGTATAATGAAGATCCCAACCTAGAGTCCAGGAGTAAACCTGGAAGAGGCATAGGAGCCGAGTGGAGAGATCACAGGAAAGGGAAAAGCCTCTGCATATCCAACTACCCTCTGGTCATCGATATCCATGACTGCTGTCGCATGTGTCTTTCTCCTTGGGTTCTGCACAGTGAAGCAGCTGGCCTGGGATGTGGTAGAGGTAAATCCTTACCATCCAGAAACCCAAGTTTTCCCTTCCACCTTGCATCCCTTACTCACTTGTAAATTCCTACTGAATCAGACTGTAAACTCTCAATGGAGGGAACTGGGGCAGTACAGTTATTCTCCTAAAGATTAAAAAAACAAAGGCACGTAAGAATTGTGTTAGGCTAATCTAGTTTCTAGATTTATCAAATGATTTTCCAAGAATTTTTGATGCGTCTTCACTGCCCATCTGTCCTGCAATTGAGCTTCAGAGTTTGTAGCAAGTCAGTCTTCCTGTAGCCTGTTATTACCAAATAATATTTTAAAGGTTGTTCAAAATATAATGTTGCTAGGTTGTGTTCCACACATGGCATATGATGCTGGTGGCACAATAATGCATTATGTAAATATCACAACTGATTAAAATGATAAGATGTGAGGGTGAATTGTGCTTGGTATAGAATGGGAAGCTCTAACTGGCTACACATTGATACTGTATCAGTTTAAAATGATTATTCTTGGAGGTCCGGGGTAAAATGACAGGATGACACCAATGGAAACTCTTTCCCTTTACAATCTGAAAGTGGAACTAAAATTAAGTGTCAGCAAGAAAAGTGACCACCAGAAGTTAAATGAGAAGAGAGGACAACACTCCATGTTCTAATATTTGAAAGATGGCAATGACAGAGGAGAATGATAGACGATCTTGCCGTGACTCAGGGCCAGTGCCCTGCCCCAAAGCAGCATGGAGGAAAGAAGCGGAGGAAAGAATAAAATCTTTAAATAAAATATGGTGTGTATCTTTACAATGTACTAAGAAGAAATGAAGGACTGACTCAATA
Organism: Neogale vison; assembly: GCF_020171115.1. Taxonomy (NCBI): domain Eukaryota; kingdom Metazoa; phylum Chordata; class Mammalia; order Carnivora; family Mustelidae; genus Neogale; species Neogale vison. The sequence goes on from NC_058098.1 coordinate 42,035,898, forward strand.
ACTATAACATAACATAGATGAACCTTGAAAATAATGTAAGTGAAAAAAAGCAAATACAAAAGGCAACATACTGCATGAAATGTTCAGAATAGGCAAATCTTAGGGACAGAAAGTAGATGAGTGGTTGCCTGGAGCTGGGAGGGGAAATAGAGGTAAATGGGGAGTGATTGCTAATGAGTACAGAGTGTCTCTTCGGGTTAATGAAGATGTTATGGATTTTGATAGTAGTGATGGTTGCAGAACTCTGTAAATATAATAAACCCCCCTAAATTATACACTTTAAAAGTGACATTTACGGTAAGTAAATTAAATAAATTAATGAACGAATGTAGCAAAGCTGCAAAGAGCAACAAAATCTAAAAGCTATAAGGGGCATTTTTTGAACAAAATGAGGAAGTTTGAAGAGACATCAGATATCAGGTGATAATAAGGAAATTGTATATTAACGATATTATGGTTAGTAGGAAAATGTCTTTTTTAGGAGATACATGCTGATATATTTAAGAATAAAGTATCGTGATGGTCTGTAATTTGTTTGCAAATAGCTCAGCCAAAATATAAATAAAAAACAAAAATCCATAGATAGAAATCAAATATGGCAAATATCAACAGTATTTGGATTTGAGTGGTGAGTAAATGGATTATCATTTTACTAGTGTTGAAGTATTTCTGTATCTTCAAAATTTTTCACAAAAATGTTATGGAGTGATACTGAGATGCTTAAGAGATCACTCAGGTTAATAGAAGGACACATAGTAGGAAGCAATAATACGAAGATATCAGACCTTGACATTATCTCTACTTTCAATGCCATCCCAATGAAACACTAGCAACACTTATTTTGGAACATGACAAAATGATGTGAAGGGTCAGCTGGAGAAATAAACATATGAGAATAGCCAGAGAAATCTTGAAAATGAATAATAAATGGAGGACAGCCATATGAGTTCCCAAACCATTATACAAACGTAAGCTATTTAAAAGCAGCTTAATATAAGAGAAAATAGTCAATTTAACAAAATAAAATAGGGAGTTTAGAAGTTGGCCCAGATTCAGGTAAGAATTGTTTATATATAAAGGTGGCATTACACGAAAGTTGGGGGGAGGAATGATTATGTAATAGATTTCTCTGGATCAAACAGCTAGCTGTTTGCAAAAATGCAAATGTGGATCTCTCCTCCATTCCTTATTCCAAATACCCTGTCATTGATGCAAGCCTTTAAAAAATGAAATGATAAAACCTTAGCCTACAGATTACCAAGTCCTACTTCATCTTCCTATAAATGAACAGCAAACTGAGACTTAAAAATAACTATGTACTTGACATTTCCTCCGTGGGAATTGGTGCCGTTGGCAGCCATTGGGAATTGAGCCATGGTTCCCACATTGTGGTGGTGCTGGGGGTATTCACGGCACTGCACTAAGTCAAGGCAGGCTTTGTTGTTCTGTACATCATGGGATGAGGGGAGCTACCATTGCCTCTTGTTTGGGAAGAGGGAGAGGGTCTCACTCTGGGCAGGTGGTAGGTAAAGGCAGCCTGGAGCTTGAGGTGCTATTCCATGATCGTAGGTCAGGGTTAGATGGGCTGGTGAGCCAGTGTGTGGTGTTTTCAAAGATAAGATCAAGTAGCTGACACCCAGCATTTTGTGGCCTTCAAGCGAATCCCAGTGGCACTTCCTTACTTCAAAGTTCTGCTGTAAATGGGAAATGGATTCCAAGAATGAAGATGAAGTTCACATGGAAAAGTAGCCACTCCACAGATTCGCCATCTTTTTGGAAAAAGTGCCAGGAGAGCCATCATCCAGCTTCCCATAGACACTGTAGCTACCCAGCCTTTCTCATATGTCAGGTCAGGTAAAGAGCCTTATATTTTGTTATGTAGATGATATCCACTTGGTCTCTCATCTCTGGCTTTGGGCACTGGGATCCAAGCCCCTCCCAAAGATTTCTCTAAGTACTGCTGTTTATATTCTCTTATTATTTCTATGTAAGTGGGGCAGGTTTTGCTGAAATAAAAGGGTAGGGAGAGGAGAGATTTAAAAGGCGTGAAGAATTAGTTGTTGTTTTTTTTTTTTTTTTTTTTTTTCTCACTGAGTGATATTCAAATGTACCAATGCATGCCTTTTGCTTGGGCACTTCACCTTGGTCCCCAGTGAAAGCACTCACTCACCGGTGCTTAATCTCTGTCTCCGTCTTTGTCTCTTTCCCTCCTTCCCTCTCTCTCTGTCTCTGTTTATCCCTCTCTCTGTCTCTCTCTCAGCTCCCCACCTGCTTGACTGAGCCCACTGTGTTAACATTCCTCCCATGTGGCCCCCTCCTAGAGTGGGGTGACTCAGTCTCTCCAGGACCTGTGAGTACAATAAACTTCGTTTCCTTGTATCCTTCTCTTGTGGCCACACCTGACTGAATATCTGAAGGAATACAAAGCAATCCCTAAGAAAGATTTGGTATTCTCTCACAAAACTGAAGATTTACACACCCTAGGACTCAGCAATTTTATCCTTAGACACATACAATCTTATATGTTTTTTAAATGTTTATAAATAAAATAGTAATATTATATATTCTTCTGCAACTTCATTTTTTCCCTCACTGTTTTGCTTGTAAGACGTAACCATATTTTTATGTGTAGCTTTCGTTTAGGTATTTCCATTGCTGGATCGTATTCCATTGTACAAATATGCTGCAGCTGATTTACCCAGACTCCTTTTGATGGAATTATGCTATTGTGAAATGTTTCCTATCACAACAACTCTCATGAATATTTTGTATGTATCTTCCTGACCACATGTGCAAGAATTTCCCTATAGGCTTAGGAATGGAATCCCAAGGTCATCAGATATACCCATCTTCAGCTTGTTTAAATGCTATTAAATGTTTTCTCCAGATGGTTGTCTCAATCTACCTTCCCAGCCTCAGTAAAAAGAGTTCTTTCGCTCTGCTTCTTTGCCAGCACTTGGTAGCCTCAGACTTCTCCTGTTAGCTAATTAATGGTTCTGAAACGCTATCACATTTTTTCGATGTTCATTTCCCTGATTAGTAGTAGATTGATGTCTTTTCATATGTTAGATGTTCTTTGTTCTCTCTTCTGTAACTTTTCCTTTCATTTGTCTTGTCCATTTTTCTTTTCTTTTCTGATTTATTTATTTGAGAGAGAGAGAGAGAACGCACACACACGGGAGGAGGGGAAAAGGGGGTAGGAAGAGAAAGTCCCAAGCAGACTCCATGCTGAGTGGGAGTGCCCCCCACCACGGGAGGGCTCTATCCCAGGACCTGAGATCGTGACCTGGGCCAAAACCAAGAGTTGGCCACTTAATGGACTGAGCCACCCAGGCATCCCTCCACGTTTCTATTGAGTGGTTTGTTTATCAATTTGTAGAAATTATTTCTATATTCTGGAGAGCAGTTGTTTGTTACAAGGGCTGCGGAAATATTCTCCCTGGCTGTGGCTTGCCCTTTCACTTTTAAATGGGGTTATTGATGCATGGAAATGATAGATTCTGGTGTACCCATTCTTTCTTTTCTTTTTTTTTTTAATAATTTTTTTATTTTTTATAAACATATATTTTTATCCCCAGGGGTACAGGTCTGTGAATCGCCAGGTTTACACACTTCACAGCACTCACCAAAGCACATACCCTCCCCAATGTCCATAACCCCACCCCCCTTCTCCCAGCCCCCTCCCCCCAGCAACCCTCAGTTTGTTTTGTGAGATTAAGAGTCACTTATGGTTTGTCTCCCTCCCAATCCCATCTTGTTTCATTGATTCTTCTCCTACCCACTTAAGCCCCCATGTTGCATCACCACTTCCTCATATCAGGGAGATCCTATGATAGTTGTCTTTCTCCACTTGACTTATTTCGCTAAGCATGATACGCTCTAGTTCCATCCACCATTCTTTCTTTTTAAGTTTTGTTCTCTTTGTCCTAAAAAATCGTGTCCTATTTTGAAGTTGAAAGACAGTTCTTTGGTTTTCCTTAATGTGTTAAAGATTTATTGATTTTTTAAATTTTTCATTTTAATTCCTGTTAGTGAACATACAGTGTTATATTAGTTTCAGGTATACAATATAACGATTCAGCATGGACATCGCCCGGGGCTCATCATGACAGGTGAACTCCTTAAAGATTTAAACAACACTCGTCTCATCTGTTATGAAAAGGAGAGTTTTTACTTTTAGTCAGTTCTAAGATTTTAAAGAATCAATTATAATTTCTTCTTTCGCTTTTGAGTGATTGGGTTTTTTTTTAAGCTTACAGATACTGCTTTTTTTTTTATTTAAGAAAAGGAGAGAGAGAGAGAGAGAGAGAGAGAGGATGGGGGAGGCGTGGAGGGAGAAGGACGGAGAGAGAATCTCAAACATGGAACCTGACGTGGGGTTTGACCTCAGATCATGACTGGAGCCAAAACTCAAGAGTCGGATGCTTAACCTGACTGAGCCACCCAGGTGCTCCTACATGGTTGTTTTGTTTTGTTTTTTTTTTTAATGTGGCTTAACTAAAAAAAAATTAGCTGTGGCAAAATGCACCTAACACCTAACATGACATTGTATCATTGTAACAATTTTTCTGTGTATAGTTCAGTGGCATTAAGTGCTTTCACATTGTGTGTGACCATCACCACCAGCCATCTGAAAACCTTTTTGTCTTGTGAAACTGAAACTATGTACCCATTAAACAATAGCTCCCCTTTCTCTTGTCCCCCATTGTTCCCACAATGAAGGTAGCCACCACTCTACTATCTGTCTCTATTAATTTCACTACTCTAAATACCTCATGTAAGTGGAATCATGCAGTATTTGTTCTTCTGTGAATGACTTATCTTGTTTTGTATAATGTCCTCAAGCTTCATCCATAGTGTGGCCTGTGTCTGGATTTCCTTCCTTTTTAAGGAATAATAATAACATTACATATTCCACATTTTGTTTACGTATTCATCCATCAATGGGCACTTGGCTTGTTTCTGCCTTTTGGCTATCACAAATAATTCTACTATGAACATGGGTGTACAAATACCTGTTTACATCCCTACTTTCAATTCTTTGGGGCAAATACCCAGAAATGGAATTGTTAAAACATATGATAATACTACTTTTAACTTTTTGAGGAACACGTATACTGTTTTCTGTAGTGGCTGCACCATTTTACATTCCAACTCAGGGTGACCAAGATTCCAATCTCTTCATACCCCAGACAATTCTTGCTATTTTCTGCTTCTGTTTTGTTTTTGATAGTAGCCATCCTAACTGATGTGAAGGGCTATCTCATTGTTGTTTTGATTTGCATTTCCTTGATGGTGAGTGAAGTTGAGCATCTTTTCATGCGCTGAGTGGATATTTGTAGATCTTCTTTGGAGACATGTCTATTTCAGTCCTTTGCCCATTTTAAAATTGAGTCATTTTGTTGTTGTTGAGTGGTACATAATTTGTAAATACTCTCTCCAAAATCTGTGGATTGCCTTTTCACTGTACTGATTATGTCCTCTGATGCACAGAAGTTTTTAACTTTGATGAAGTCCAATTTATCTATTTTTTATTTTGTTGCCTGTGGTTTTGTTGTCATATCCAAAAACTTATTGCCAAACCCAGTGTCATGAAGCTTTTCTCTCCTGAGGAGATGGTGATAATACCTGCATGTATTAGCTTCCTATGGCTCCCATGCCACAGACCATGTGGCTTAAACAAAAGAAACCTACTATCCAACAGTTTGGGAAGCTGGACGTCTATGATCAAGGTCTCACATGAGTTGATTTCTCCTGAAGACTGACTCCTGGGTTTGCAGATGGCCACCTTCTCCCTGTGTCCTCATGTGGTCTTTCCTCTGTTTGCAGGCACTCCTGGTGTCTCTTCCTCTTCAATAGGACACCAGTCCAATCAAAATAGAGCCCACGCTTACTACTTTGTTGAACCTTAATTACTTCCTGAAAAATCCTCATCCCAAATACAGTCACGTTTGGAGGTTAGGGCTTCAACCTATAAATTTCAGGACACAATTCAATCCATAACATGGTTGCAAAATTCTGCAAGATAATCCATGTAACTCATTCGACACAGTGTTGGTACACAGTATACAGTCAATTAATGTTAGCGATGGCTACTACACTGTCACTCTTATTACTTACAAGTGTAATTGAAAGTGTGTGTAATGAGCCAGAAGTTGGGTATGACTCTAAGAGTCTTGGTCATTTTTATGAGACTCAATGTTGGAGACTCAACTCCGCCCCTTATTACAGCTGCGTAAGCTTGTGCAACTCAATTAGTCTCTCTGAACCCTAGTTCTTCAACTGTAAAATATAAAAATAGTACTCATTTCAGGCTTCTTTAGGGATTAGGCATGTGGAATGAAGCAAAGGATGCATTTAAGGCACTCAGCACACTGCCTGTCTCATAGGAGCCCCTGAACAAATCATAGCTACTATATTCCCTGAGATAGAACATTATAAATAAGAGGGACACCTGGGTGGCTCAGTTGGTTAAGCCACTGCCTTTGGCTCAGATCATGATCCTGGAGTCCCGGGATCGAGTCCCATACCGGGAATCCCTGCTTAGCCGAGAGTCTCTTTCTCCCCCCGACCTCTCCCCTGTCACGCTCTCTCATTCTCTCTCTCTTTCAAATAAATAAATAAAATCTTCTTTAAAAAAAAAAAGAACATTATAAGTAAGATATATGAGGCAACTTGCAATTAAAAATCCAAAGGCCAACACAGAGGACAAATTTCTAGGCATAAGTTTACCCATTTTCCAGACATGAGCCACTTAAATGACTTATCCTTTTCAGTGAAAGGAAACCGATCAGTTAAAAATTACAGTATCCAGAAGATAAGAAATAACCAACTGTTCAGAAGAGGCACAATTATTTATGATTTCAAAAGTGAAGAGTATTTTATACTATGATTCTTCATAATAGGCAGTCTAGCAGGTTATCCATTTCCTTCTGCTACCTGGATTCTTACAGCTCCGTGGAGCTCCTATCCCTCCCTGACTCTTACACTCTATGAGCTTGTTTCCATTGAATTCCCTTGCTTGCTGAATGTAGGCAAAGTAGATGTCTCTTGCCTGGAAGATCCCTATTAGATCCATATGTCATCATGGAGCACACTCTGTGTGCCACGCAAGGTCCTGGGTACTTGACCTGTGTTAACTGTTTTGATCTTCACAGTGATCTCCTGAAGTCGGTATAAGCAACATGCCCATTTTACAGATGAGGGACAGGCAGGTTAAAAAACTGCCCGAGTTCATTCAGCTACAAGTGACAGATACAATGGGACAGTTTGTCCATGACCTTAACCACTGTTTTTCCATAGGAAAAACCCAAAGCAGTACCATTGGGTGCCTTCTGACAACATCCCTCAGCTTAGGGTCAAGGTATCGTGATACAGAACATCCAGAATAAGCAGTCTTTGAGGGGGAGCACAGTGATGTGGCCCAGGAGTGTGGCCATCTGCAAGCCCAGCATAATCCAGGGCTATCTCAAGGTGTCCTGGGAAATGAAAGGTTTCCTATCTATTGTGAATTTCTAATTAAATCCTGTTTTCTTCTGCCAACCATTTGAGGATATCAATCTACTGAGTGTTGTAAATTATATGCCCAACAAATATCAGGGAGTCGATAGTAGAGTGACTACAAGCACAGGTCAGCCTACTTAAAATCCCAGCCTTTCCATTTCTCAGCTGTGGGATCTGGGGAAGTTACTGAAATTCTCTAAGTTTCTTGATCTCTAAAATGGGTGAAATGATATTTCCTTTACAAGGTTGATGTGATAGGCAAATGAGAAATCTTTTTTAAAATGAACTCAACTGGGGCGCCTGGGTGGCTCAGTGGTTAAGTCGCTGCCTTCGGCTCAGGTCATGATCTCAGGGTCCTGGGATCGAGCCCCGCATCGGGCTTTCTGCTCAGCGGGGAGCCTGCTTTCTCCTCTCTCTCTGCCTGCCTCTCTGCCTGCTTGTGATCTCTCTCTGTCAAATAAATAAATAAAATCTTTAAAAAAAATTAATAAAATAAAATGAACTCAACTGCTGACAAATAGAAAACGCCAAATGCACGGTGTCCCTGTGTTGTTGTTACTTGAGGCACCATGATCCCATGGTGTCAGTTAAGTACAGAACCACTGCTTGAATGACTCAGGAGCTTGGGGGTAGGATTCACATTGTTTGAAAGCTGAGGGAAAGGGCATGCTCCTGAATGGATATCTTCTGCATCTCTCCTTAAAGGTGATCAGAGGAAGTATTTGTCAGCCCATCCATAATCCTCCCCAGAAAATTCCCTTTGGTTGGATTAACCACGTGGACAACTGGGAAGACTACGCATTCTATGCATGGTTGCAGGAGAATTCTCAAGCTAGTGTAACCAACAGTCACTTGGAACAGATGAGAACTAAAATAAAGCTTGGCAAATGCATGAACAGAAGGTCCAGTTTGGGAAGGCCAACTTCTTCCAAAAGTAGTTAACTGCAGAGTGCACATTTGGATGAGGGGACTTGTTTCATAGAGAGGTTAAATGTATAGATCTTAAATGAAAGCAAATAGAGAATGGAGTCGTTCTCCAAACCAAAGAGTTTGGTTTTAAGTGATTGCTCCCCTGTTCTTCTTCCCAGTAATAACCGGCATGGCGATGACACTAAAACCTTACCATCTGTAGACAAAAGAATGCTTATTATCATTATTATTATTATTATTATTTGCATTTATTTTCTCACCAAAGGGTATGTATCCAACCAAACACTTTGGTAATGTCATTGAGTGGAACAAGCACCAAGGGACAGCCCCTCAGTAAATGTAACTGGATCACAGGCATGAAGGAGATACAAGGAGCCCCTCGAACCTGCACACATTGCTGGTGAGAATATAAAATGGTGCAGCCATTGGAAGAGCTGGTAGCTCTTCCAAAGGTTTAACATAGAGTTGTCATATGACCAGCACTTCCACTTCTAGGTGTAGTCCCCAGAAAAATGAAACCACACTTCCATGACAAGAAAAAAAAAAAAAACAAAACCAAAAACAGAAACAAACAAGTTACACGTGAATGTTCATTACAGCAATTTTCATTATAGCCAAAAAATGAAAATGACCCAAATGTTCATGAACTGAAGACTGGATAAATAAAATATGGCCTGTCCACATGAGGGAATATTAGTCAATAATAAAAAGGAATTAATTACATGCTACAACATAGATAAGCCTTGAAAGCATTATGAAGACAACCACAAAAGACCGAATAGTGCATGATGCTATATATGGGAAAAGTCTACAAGAAGAAAATCCATAGAAGTAGAAAGCATATTAGTGGATGCCTGGGGCTGGAGGCAGGGGAGGTGTGTCTGCTAATGGGAAATGAGTTTCTTTTTGAAGTGATGAAAATGTTCTCAGCTTAGATTGTGATACTGGATATTTAACTCTGTGAATGTACTAAACCATTGAATTGTACACTTTAAGTGGTGAATTTTGTAGTATGTGAATTATATCTCAATAAAGATGTTAAAAATGAAAGAGTTGGGATACCTGGACTGGCTCAGTCGGTTGAGCATCTGACTCTTGATTTTGGCTCAGGTCATGATCTCAGAGCCCCACGCTGGGCTCTGTGATCAGTGTGGAGACTGCTTGGGACTCTCTCTCTCCTCCCTGTGTGCCTCCCACACCCTCTAAAAAAAGAAAAAATTAAGTAGGCAGTGTGGCTGAAGCTATGCAGAGAAACATTCTACAAGTAGCTGCAGAAAGAACAGAGATGAATGTCACTGGTACCTAAAGGGTGGAGGCCAACGATGAAACTAAGTATCCTGCAACAAAGAATCATCTAGCCCAAATGTCAGTAGTGCTAAAGCTGAGAGCCACCACTTTGGTTGAAAAGAATTAGGTGAATAGTAGTGTCTACTTTGTAGGGTTGTTTCCTGCTCCCTCCAAACCCCCAAAGCAGTATGGGTTAAGTAGAGGTGGGAATTTGTCACCCAAGGATATCATTTTCTGAGAATTTCTCTGTCTTCATAGCCTATACAATCTGGTTCTTAGAGTTCCTTGCTACCCAGGACCTGGTTTGGTGGACATTCACTGACATTTGATCAATTTCCAAGAGCTGATAGTTTGGAAATAAATAAAATGTGGTCTATCATTAGTCTGTTTCTATAGGCATGTCCCATGTTGAGTGTATTTTCAAAAACTCCCAGGGATCAAAAAAAAAGTTACTTGCCATTTATTGCTGAAGACTGGAAAGTAAATTTGTCTTAATGTATAAACAATCAGAATTCATTATTTATGTGTTATTTCTGAGCCTAATTTGAAAGAACCATAAAATATTCACAAAGTGGAGGAGATGATTTTTATCCACTCTCTAGCCTAGAAATAAAGTTTGTAGATTTATTTATTTGATGGAAAAATCCATCCAGAAGCCAATATAAACACATGGAAGCTAGCAGTTTTCTTCTAGGATTTCCAGAGATTCTTTATGATCAGTCACATTTAGAGACAAGTCAAGCAGCTAATCAATCAAGCAAATTAGAGGCAGGGATTTGGGGGAAAGGATATGTTACTGTAAGACTGGGCACATAGCAGGCACATGCAAAAAATTCTCCTGGAACTTGGGCACATTAACTAGGACTCAGTTTGCCTATCAGATATTTAAAAAAAAAAAAAAAGTTGCCAGGGGGTCAGGGGTTTGATTTGTTCACTCCTGGGGCTTTAAGATCTCGTTTTCTTTAATATAAAATAAAAGGGTTGGAATAAATTAGTGATTCCCTGAATTTGTGGAGCTTATTAAATAAGTGTGGATTCCTAGGCTGAATTTCTAAGAAGTCTGAGTCTGGAATCAAGCCCAGGCACCCGGGCTTCAATTCATGGGTGATTCTCATGTGCATTCCTGATTTGGGAATAACTGGGCATAGTTATCGTGTTGATCCTGGGTGCTTTTCCTCCACAGAGATCTGGGGCTCCGCATGATGTGGCATCAGTTGCCCCTGTGCACTTTGTCCGTGTTAATCATTAAGTTAAAAAAAAAAAAGATAGAGAGAAATCTGCCAGGGAAGACGAGGGCCTGGCAAGAAGGGTGCTAAGGGGCGGGAGGATTTGAGAGTGCTGGACCGCGTTGCTATGGCAACCCCATCCTTTCCCAGCGTGTGTTCTGAAAGCCTGCCTGTGCTGTGCTGGTGGGGCTCCACCTCCGATGGAGTGCAGATCGCTCACGTCGTCAATTTGGAGATGAGGACTTGTGAATAGAACACGATAACTAAATAAAGGTCACATCTGAATATTAACAAGCAGCATTTCTCAGTCACCTTTAGTGTCTGGGTGATGCATTCAGGGGAATTGCAGGCAAACCAAATGGGGCACTGGTTTCTGGTTTTGTTTTGTTTTGTTTTATTTTGTTGTTTTCAGAGACTTCTCTGAGTTTGCTTCTTTTATGCTTCTTCTCACTCCGAGCCCCCACCTTGTGGATGGAGTTCGTTGTGTCTTTATTTGGAAGAACAACAAAACTGTCGCAAGTTTTGGCTGATTTGAGAAAAGCAGGATACTTAATCTCAGAGTCAGCCCCAGGAGGATGAACTTGGCTTTCACTCTAAGTGCGTTCTTCTGCATCGTTTGCTATCTCTCCCTGCTGCTTGTAGGGTGGTGTGAGTGACAAGAGGAAGGAGGTCTGCTGTGGAATACCAAGTCTGGATGTCCATGAAAGAGCCTGATGGACTCAGAGTTTGTTTTCTTGCTGATGGCCCAACAGTCCACACTGATAGACTGCAGGTCTGTCTGAAATATCAACTCTAGTCACAGCTTTCCTACTAATACATAAAACCTAGTATTTGCTGGAGCCTGCTCTATGCTGTCCTAAGCATTTCTATGAATTATTTGTTTGGTCCTCAGGGCAAGCCTATAATATAGGTTCTATTATTTATCCCATTTTACAGAGGGGAATACTGAGAGGGAGGGTTTCTCTGACTTGCCCAAGATCTCACTGCTAGGTAAGTGGTAGAACAAATCCAGACATCTGCCTGGCAAATCCTGACAGCCAACACCATCTCCTAATTCGCTACATAACATTTCTTATGTCTGCACGGGAAGGTGGGCTTAGACAAGGCATTTTTGAATAGGTGTCACTTGAAATAAGTTTGGAGAATTCCAAGTGATGTAAATTAAACAAAAGAATTTTACGGGGCTTCTTAAAGGGTATTTATTATGCTACCATGTAATGATAGAACGTTAACCTGCTCCCCACATTCAGTTGACCTTTGAGCATATCTTCCTCTCACTTTGCAAGACTATTGTGGAATAAAACCCACTTTAGGTAATACAGCATGGGATGATTTTTTAAGAGCCCTGCCAGGATTAAAGCAAATGTTCTTTGTCTCCCTCATCTGCTAATCCTTGCTGTGTCTTTAATCTGGAAACTTTCTCTGTCCTGATGCCTCTCCTTTTTATCTTTTGGCAACTCTATTTAGGTACACATTCTATATAATAAAATTCACACATTAAATGCATACATTGGATATATCTTTACAGACACATACACCCGTGAAAGTACCACTACAATCATGACACCAAACACTGTATCCCTTGGCAATCCATCTCTCCTGACACCCCACGTCCAGCCAACCACTGGTCCTTCCAGTTTTCAAGTGAGTCTTTAAGTTGAAGATTTTTTCCTCAGCATGGTGAAAGGCCATGTGGCTTCTCACTCATTTCAGCAGCCAGATAAGGAACTTTCTCTGTTAAATAAATCTTTAAGCCCTCTTCCTTTCAGTTTCACTAATACAACCTGGTGTGCCACCGAGACATTGCACTAGGCGTGTTCATGAAGTTGGCATGGGTGTCCTCCTTTTGCTCATCTCTAGGACAGAAAATCCACCAATGCCCTGACCGTCAGAAGAGAAATGAACGGCTTTCATGTGTATTTGAGGAAAGTGGGGAATGGTCACTGTCACTAGAAATAGTAAGAAAAAAAATAATAAGGCAATAGGAGGTAATTCACTGGGTTCTTCAAAAAGATTTAGCATTTCAGACACATTTGTATGGAGGGAATTAATCTTGTGCTTTCTTTCTTCATAGAGAAACAAGAAGCAGAGGATTTGTACTATTTTGTTGAGCTGTGTAGCCTGGAGAATATTTCTTAATTAATGCAAAAATTACCTATGCAGCTTCTCTTGTGGGGTCAGCACTTTGTTAGCTCCTAGGGAGACAGAGTTGAATAAACCAGAGTATGAGTTATCAAGGAGTTAAAAATCAAATGTCTTCATATCGTTAATTTTCATTGCAGCATTTAGTTCTTTGCCTTTGTGATGAAAAGTGAATAAAAAGATTTCACTTTCAAGTTACCCTTTGTGACAGAGTTAAATGTTTAGAGATTGTTTATAATAAGATCACTTAAATTTCTCCTCTAGCAAGTTTGAAAAAAACGGATCCCATATAAAATGGTAGTGTTAAAAAACACATCTTATTTTGAGGTTGTGCAGTAATTTCAACTTTTTCAACAGCCTTCAGCATGAATTAGCTTAACTCAACCCCCAGACAACCTGGTGAAGTAGGGAGCACAGATGTTACGATTCCAATCTGGTAAATGTTTCAGGAAGGACTCTGAAAGGATGGAGGGAATGACACTTTTGTTAGAGGGTTGAAGGATAGCACTTTCTAGCTCTATAATACTTGGCAATGGCTATGGTTGCCTCCACAAGACGGTGATAAATGATACGGTTTGCCCAGGATTACACAGCAGGTTATTGCTAGAGTAAGGCAGGAATTCGCCATTGGAAATGAAACAAAACACGGATATGAATTTGCTGCTCTGGGGTGGGGCGGAAGCTGGGCATCCAAAGGACAGTGTGAGGCTCCCAGGGGGCTTGAACCAATGCGAGAGAGGAAAAGTTCACATCTACAGTATGGTGACTCTGATGTGACGCTGACCTAAGATGACTGGTCATGCATCTACCACCTGCTACTCAGAGCCTTTGGAGAGCTCCCAGAAAGAGAGCTGGACATCCTTGCTGCTCCGTTCGGCTCTCGGGCTGGACAGAAGTCATGCTCAGCTGCCCTTTAACATTTGACTTGTAGGCAGAGCATTGCCAACCAGAGCCCTTGAACAGACCCAAGAAAAATTCAGAGGAGAATATGGCATGAGTAATCTAAGGCACTGGGGGATGTTCATCCTCAGAGTTCTCATCCCATATATCTCCACTTAGCCATCTTCATTATAGTGTACTCATTGATTTATTCTTTCCTTCATTCTTTCATTGAATGTCATCATTTTTAAAATCCCAGATAGACATGGTGAAAATAACTACAATCCTACTAGTCTCTATCAAGTTGCTTGACATTGCTTCATATTGTCAATCAATAAAACATTTTTTGCAACAAGTCTTTTGGTTTCCATACAGGTATCCTTGAAAAGATGAGGATGCCTATACATTTTCCAAATGCAAACTCTGCAGAAACTTAAAAATACACATTTTATCTGGGATTTTTTGCAGATTTGAGCTATATATTCTTCCTTACCATCTCTTTCTCCTTCAACATTAGATTGCTATCAATATTATTCCTTGTTCTATTTCTATGGTTAAAACAAATCTTAAGCGGGACACCTGGGTGGCTCAGCGGGCTAAAGCCTCTGCCTTCAACTCAGGTCATGATTCCAGGGTCCTGGGATGGAGCCCCGTATTGGGCTCTCTGCTCAGCAGGGAGCCTGCTTCCTTCTCTCTCTCTCTCTGCCTCTCTGCCTACTTGTGATCTCTGTCTGTCAAATAAATAATCTTAAAAAAACAAAAATTAAAAAAAAAAACCCTTAAGCTATTAGCTATCATTTGAATGGTGCTCCAAATCTATTATAGCTATCAGGCGGGATGTAGGTCTAAACTCAGACACCATGGCAGTAAATGGCTTCAAAGGAAGCCAACCAGTGAGCTATCATAATGTCTGTTCCCACTAGAAACGTAATGTATGTTCCTAATCAAATTATCTTACATTATTGAGTTGTTCCCTTCACAGAACTGTTCCTAGTATTTCCCCACAAGTGATGCTAAGCTGACTGGCATGTAATTTATTACTTCAGTTTATATTCTGGCTTTTTAAAAAGCTATTTTAAAATGTCCAGACCTGCTATTTAATCTGCTATGAGATACTTTGGATGATTTGGAATTAGGGCCCCAAAGAGTATGTCTTACTCACCATCCTTGGCAACTTAGTCCAGCAGAGTGCTTGAGACAGTAGGTATGCAATTAGCACTTGCTTTCTCTTGTCACCTCCTTGATTTATTGCTACAGAGGTCAAACTCAGGGATTCACTTCATGTCTGTGAGTTTGGCCCTTCGATCTCAAAATCGCTCCTAGATTTTCCCACCAAGCCCACCTCCAATCCTGTAATTCTAATACTCACATCACAGTTCCCCTATAGCAGAAAGAAAGTGACTTGTATGAACAGTTGCAGATGGGGAGAGACCACGACGACCTCTTCGTGCATATTATCTCATTCTATCCTCCTGGTAGCACTTTGTGACAAGTTCCTTCATCTCCTTTTTACAGATGAAGAAACCATGGAGAGCTGAAGAAACTTTTTTTCTGACTCAGATAGGAAATAGTAGAAACAGGACTACTATCCCCAATTTCCTCCTCCTACTTCTCCTCCTATTCCATCTCTCTTCTTGCCCCTTTCCCTCTCTTCCTCCCCTTCCCCTCCCTTCTTCTTCTCCCTCTTTCTCTCGTTCTTCATCCTTTCCTCTCTCCTCCTCCTTCTCCTCCTTCTTCTTCCTTCTTCCCCTTCTTCTTCTTTTTACCCTTCTCCTCCTCCTTCTTTCCATTCCTCCTCTTCCTCCTCTTCTTCTTCCTCCCCTCCTCCTCTTCCTTCTTCTTCTCCTTCCTTCCTTTCTTCCTTCTTTCCTCCTCCTTATTCTTTCCAATTTCTTTTTCCAGGTCTACTAGACTTCTTTCCTAAACTCTACACCTTGCAGATTATTTACTGTATCTCCCACCTCTACCCCCAGTATTTTCAGACCATCTCTTCTTCTCCTTACCCTCCACTTCTGTCCAACAGCCCCACTGCCTTTTCTGCCAGTTACTGGATCCATTCTCCACCTGGTGACAGGGAAGACAACACTTGCCTTAGGGAAATTCCAAGCTAAATAAACAAGGCTGCTATACACAAAAAGATAAAATATAATTCAAGATTTAAGTGGTCATTGAAGACTAATTTTAGAATGACTATAAGATGATGTGTGATAATTGTCTGTTGAATGGACAGTTCATGCTGTGTGGGGTTGTCAGGAAAGAGATGTGGAGGAGCAAAATTGAGCTGGGCCAAGGGAGATGGGAGGACATGGATTGGAAAAGAAGACGTCGGGGGCACACCAGTCAGAGCAAATGGCAAGAGGAAACATATGGCGCCCATGTGAACATGTGGGTTCAAAGGTAGGAACTTGTTTCTAAGGAGCTTCTGGGTCTCACTATGAGAGATGATGAGTCCTTTGGAAGAACACACTTCAAGATCATTGAGGTTGTAAGGACAATATTCTGTTTCAGTTATTTCATTAGTCCATTCCATTTGTCTGCAGGTTGTTTAGAACATTGCTTCAGCACCGCAGAGGACTGATAAATTTAGAACCTAAGATTTAAGTGCAGACCAGAAGATTTGGTTCTAGAGGAATGTCCCTTACATCTCCACAATAAAAATAATCATTGTTTCCCTAATTATCTATCTTTTCAGGGTTGCCTCTGCTTTTTTTTTTAATTTTTTTTTAGCAATTACTGAGTTATAAACACCAAAATCAAGTACTTCTCTGTCTTTTTGCAATAAATTCAGCTGCAGCCTGAATATTCTGCCTGAACATTCTGACTGTAACTTTGACCTGACTTCATTTTCAAGACTGTCAAAAGTAATTAGGGACAGAGAGATTTTCCCGCTCAGCGTCTGGAAGTGCAAAGATACCAAGGAGGAATCTCAAGTGTCATTAACATCACCTTTCTGCCTGCTTTTTATATCACTCTGGAAAATAGTCGATTTCACAGCCAACAAGGTTTATTATGGGAACTGTCCTTCTCCCCCAGGAGTTTCAGATTTTTCTTTCTCCTGAGAAGCAGGAAATGGGTTCCTGACTTTGGAAGATAACATGGGTTTTGTTGTCACATTGACCTACCATTGATGGCTAGGTGACATTGGGCAACTTGCTTAACCTTCCCTGCCTCAGTTTCCTCATTAGAGAGTACCTCTAGAGATTCAGTGATGACTCCATGAAATAACATGTAAGGCAACTTGCAAAGTAATCAGCACAGTGAAGTACTCCATAACATGAGCTATTAAGATCTGCAGGAGTAGCAATGGAAAACTTTGAACTCATATTACTTCAAGTACAATAGTCTTCTCTTTTAATGAAATGTACAGAAATTTTATTCTAGAAAGACTTTTCTCTTCCCAGAAACAACATGACCAAGAATAGCAATATTTTTTGAGGGATAGAGGTAAGATGCAGAATGTCAGAAAAGTGAAGAGGGAGGCATATTACTGTCAGGACCTGTCTTTCATTGATTAATAACTACAGTCACAGTCTGTCTAATTTTTTTTAATTTTATAATGATTTAAATCTTATGGGAAAAGTGTAAGACTGTGCCCATATATCCGATCAGGAAGGGTAAAAGATGAGCGAGGAGGTCGAGAACAAAGACAATCTTTCATGAATTCACAGGTTCATCAAAGGATTCCTTTCTCATCATCCTTTTCTTCAACTAGTGGAGAAAAAACACTACATTTGTAGGACACGTTAGGCTCATGGAATCCAGTAAAGCATGCTTACCTAAGTGTTGCCTCTGAGCCGCAAAATAATCCAGCTTCTCATGATTTAAGGGGGACCTGGCTTTGAGCCCAATTTGTTGTTGTTGTTGTTGAAAGGACTTCATAACAAAGCTGTTCTTCACATAATACTTACCTAACTGGCTAGGTCTCAAGCTGCCTCCATCGACTGTGATATTTTTTGTCATTCCATTTTTAGAACAAAGAACCAAATGACAAGGGGAAAGCTTAAATTTTTCTGAACAGCATTGGGTTACAAGGACTCTTCATCTGAGAGATGTGATGTCTGGTGGACCTATGCAATTAAGGTCTGACTATTCACATCACCCTATATAAAACAACCAGTTAAAATGGAACCATGCAGTGTGTAAAGGAGCTCTCCACTTTTAAGAGGAAGCAGCATTGAATGAGATACCCAACACTGGGAAGAGTGGGGAAAAGTGATTTTTATGATGACATTGGCCAAAAGTGGAAGATGCCAGTGATCTGGATGAGCTGATGGTCACCAGGGTTACAAAGAAAGCTTGGGATGAGGAAATCCCAGAGTCTTAGGAGGGTTCTGAAGAGCAGTTGTCCTGGTAAAGGTATACATGTATATGGAAACCTGAATCATAGGCCCTTACCTTCTTCCTGTGCCATAGTTTTCATTTATTCCTGCACTAAAAAATCTTTTAAAACTAAAGATAAAGTCTCAATGTGGTGGCCTTATCCTCACGGGTCTAGGGTGATTTTTTTTTTTTTTCCTACAATGCTTTGAAAACATTGTCCAACAGAGTAGTCCTGCCTTCTCGGATGATCTGGAGCCTGCTAGAAGCTCTACATTTCTGTACTGGATTAAATACCAACTCCCCAAAATGGAGTGGTATAATCAGGTATACTGTCACTTTCTGTGACCCAAATTTTCCTCAATCTGCCTAAGGAATTGGAAGGAGCCTAGGCCCTGATGATGAAAACTGAGAAATAAACCCACATTTATGGGAGAGACGGCAGGGTCAGTGAGGGTGCACGCCTGCATGCGCATGCGCACGCGCACGCGAGCGCGCGCGCGCACACACACACGTCAATCTTTTCATTTTGAATTTGATAAATTTGCACCTAGAAACGAAAATTCTCACCACAGACCTAATTAAATTAGAAACTCCACAGCGGTGGGGTCCAGTAATATGTGTTTTAAGGAGGGCTCTAGGGCATTCTAATGCACACTGATGTTGGGAAATCACTATGTTAAAGAAAGTTTGAATGGTGGGAACCAGTCCCCAAAAGGATCTTCTGCTTTTGTCTCAGTCACCCAGGAAATCGAAGTCATGTGGGTATTACAGCTGACGATTCTGTCTTGGAGAATGATGGCTCAAAATGTTTATTTTCACATAGAAATAAAAATCATTCTCCTTTAGGTGAATTTTGGAAAAATAAATAGTCATATTTATGAGAAATCCACATTAATTTTTTTTAGTTTAATGTGATCTTTTTTAAAATATTATTTTATTTTTTCAGTGTTCCAAGGTTCATTGTTTATGCACCACACCCAGTACTTCATGCAATAGATGCCCTCCTTAATACCACCTCCTCACCCGCTTCTCTTTCAAAACCCTGTTTGTTTCTCAGAGTCCATAGTCTCTCATGGTTTGTCTCCCCTCTCCAATTTCCCCCAGTTCACTAATCTTTTCCTTCTCCTAATGTCCTCCATGTTATTCCTTATGCTCCACAAATAAGTGAGACCATATGATAATTGACTTACTCTGCTTGACTTATTTTACTCAGCATGATCTCCAGTCCTGTTCATGTTGATACAAAAGTTGGGTATTCATCCTTTCTGATGGAGGCCTAATATTCCATATGGACTAATATTTATAAGGACCATATCTTCTTTATCCATTCGTCTGTTGAAGGACATCTTGGCTCTTTCCACAGTTTGGCGATTGCGACCATTGCTGCTATGAACATCAGGGTACATATGGCCCTTCTTTTCACTGCATCTGTATCATTGGGATAAATATCCAGTAGTGCAATTGCAGGGTCATTGGTTAGCTCTATTTTTAATTATTTCTTTTTCTTTTTAAAAATCCTCCTAATCTAAACTGAGATTTCAAGTCTTGCACTTCGTGGAACTATGAATTCTTATGCATTGCAAGCCTTTCTGTGAATCTGAGGATAGCCTCTCCTTGGCATGTAACATGTTTGCATAGCACAGCAGAGAAAAGAATCAAATCTATTTAACACTGCAGGCTTGAATGGATTCAAAGTAAGTAGGAATTGTGCTCATATTCAGAGGCAAATGTCCATTCTCTTCATAGCTACTAGTACTGGAGTGTTTGTTATTTGAAAAAGGACTCCAAACAGCTTTGCTTTGAGTAGCCAGATCCTTAGGGAGGAAGAGGGTCTCCAGGAAGCAGGACCACAGAATACCACCAAAGAGGATGCAGTGTACCAGGGGAGAAATGCATGGTACACCTGAGAGGGAGGACAGAAGATATAAAAAAGGACAGAAGGGTTGGAGTGGGAGGAGACACCAACATGGGTGATGTTGGAGCTTGCCACAAGGAGGGGGCTGGTGCAGAATGCTCTGTGGTTAGATGGCTGGAGGAAATTTGAAGATGCCTGATACCAAATGGACAACTTCTGTGTTATTGTGCTAGAAATGCTCCTTCTCTGCCCCTACCCTACTTGTAAACATTTTTTTTTTTTTGTGGGCAGGATATTTTGTGTTTTGTGTGTGGAAAACAGAGTCTGAGGGCTGCCTGGATTTCTGGGTGAATGCGGTAAGGGAAACACAAGTCAGGAGACAGGGGTCGCCATGAGAACACAGGTGCCATGGATACATCCAGAAATCTTGGGCAAGGCTTAAAACTTTCAGAGTGCTGAAGAAGAGTTTGGGCTCTAGAACAAAGAGACCTCAGTGGATGGCAGGTTTGCATTTATTTGTGGTGATATTTGCTCATATTCACCATTTCAGGAAACAATTCCACATTGCCAAGTGCAGGGATAATTTGTGACTATTGCCTTCTTTAAGTTGCTAGAATATGGTGCAAAAGCAAATAAAAAGGGTGGTCTTCTCTCTAGACCAGCGATGGCCAATAAAACTTTACGCAGTGATGGAGATGTTCTTTATCTGTGCTGTCTAATACAGTAACCATTGACACATGTGGCTACCGCACACTTGAAATGTGACCAGTGAGACTTAGGACAGGAACTTTTCATTTAATTTAAATACATTTAAATTTAAAAAGTCCTGTGTGGCCACCATGTTGGACAACACAGGTAAAGATTAGTACTTCGGTCTAAAAGCTGCTTCATCAATAGGATTAGTAAAAGGAGTCAGGTGTGAACATTAGGGAGTGGTGGGGTCTCTGGTAAACCAGAGAGATCCTGCACCATCTGGGAGGGAGAGACAGCCAACTCCCGCAGTTTGTTGCCAGGGAGAAATGTGGACCTAAGTGAAGATATTCCAATTGTTTAAGAGAAACTAGAATGATGAATTTCATGTAATATCTCTCAATCTTTAAATGCTGACAAGTCACTCTAAAATATTACAAATCAGTGTCTGAGACAAATAAAACACAATGAGAAAGTATAGCCTAGGACTTGGGATCCCAGGCTTCAGAGACTTTCTGGATCCTATCCCTGAGTCCTCCACTCCCTTGCTGAATGATTGTGGCCAAGTGGCTTAACCTCTCTGTGCTTCAGTTACCTCATTTGTAAAATGAGGAGAGTAATTATCTCTATTCCTCAAGGTGTGGTAAAGATGGAACTTACTACTATTTATTAATATTACATTAATTTATTTATTACTATTATATATTATTATATATAATCCATTTAGAGGCACAAAGTAGGTATAATATAGGCAATGGGCTACTCTTCTGTAACCTTTGGGCTGGTTTTGATCCATGGCCACTTTGTAAACTATGATATAGGAGCTTCAGATTTTTGTCCTATAGTGTCCTTGGCTGCCCTGGAAATACATTCCATCTGCCAGGTGTTCCTGTCAGGAGTGACGAGGTTGGAGATCTAGGTAGGAATCACTCTGTAGCCAGCTCCTGATCCCATTGTTCAGGATACCTGAGTCCTGACCCTGCTGACAATTTGCTCAGTGTCAGAGCACAGATGCCAGTGTCCAGTCCTTCCGGATCCAAGTTTCTGCCCCTAGTTCCTTAGTGACACAGCTTCAGCTCTGTGCCAGTTCATACATTTCCCTGTTTCCACTGTGCTGCTTTCCCAGATTGGAATCTGACTTTCTGAATGGGCTTGTCCAGGCCTCATGTCCATGTTCCCTCTGCCCTTACACTTCCATGTTGACCTATCCCAGCCCACCTTTGTCTAAGCCATTACTAAAGCAAGAGGTAAGTTGGTAAGGAGATAAGCTTACTCTCTGGGTTTCTTTAATTCCATGGTGTGGGAGCTCTGATCCTAGTTAAGGAAATGTTCCCAACTTCCCAGCATTTTCAACACAATACTCCTTTGCTATCTACACACACACAGACACACACACACACACACACACACATCCCACAATACAAAAATCAAAGAAAATGGGAGAGTCACAAAATGTATTTCATAAAGACAAAGAATATATAGAAACAAAAATGTTCAGGAGGAAAAGCTAGAAAAGAAAAGCAGAGAGAAGTCTGTAGTTTTAGTATCTAAAGAATGAATAACTAAATTGAACACAATACCAAGACTATGAATTGTAAGAATATAACTAGTGTACTCTTAGTACACTTAGAGTGTGCTATTCCATCAGTTGTTGGATGCCCAAGATTATGAGCAGCGCTGGTGAAGATAAAAGCAAGGATGAGACCACGTGTCTTTACAGCTGTATTTCACTTAACAGATCACGAAGCAGTGAGTGTCTCCCTCATCAAATCAGAGTCCTCTATTTGCACATGGGTCTGTTCAGTCAGACCATTTGCTCTTTGAACACAAGAACCTTGTCTCAATGCTTTTGAGCCTCATGCCAAGCATGTAGTAGGATCTCTGCTTCCTTGTTTTCTTCTGTCTTCACAGTCACCCCATGAGGTAGGCAGGTTGGTGTTATAATGGTTGTGTTCGCACTAAGGGATCCTGAGGCATGAAGCTGAGGTGGAAATAAGCACAGTTTCTGATCCCAGATAACATGAGCTAGATTTGAGCCATGTTAAAGGCACCTGGGCGGCTCAGTGAGTTAAGCTTCTGCCTTCAGCTCAGGTCATGGTCTCAGGATCCTGGGATGGAGCCTCACATTGGGCTCTCTGCTCAGCAGGGAGCCTGCTTCCCGCCCCCCCTCTCTGCCTACCTCTCTGCCTACTTGGAATGTCTCTCTCTGTCAAATAAATAAAATATTTTTTAAAAAGGTGGGGGGGCGCCTGGGTGGCTCAGTGGGTTAAAGCCTCTGCCTTCGGCTCAGGTCATGATCTCAGGATCCTGGGATCGAATCCCACATAAGGCTCTCGGCTCAGCGAGGAGCCTGCTTTCCCCTCTCTCACTGCCTGCCTCTCTGCCTACTTGTGATCTCTGCCTGTCAAATAAATAAATAAATAAATAAATCTATCTTAGAAAAAAGGAGTTGAGCCATGTTAAAACATAGGTGCCAGATGTATTTGTCGGAAGAGGCTTTAACTTGGTGATGTACCCATCTGTTTTGGTTGTTTTAGAGGATGTCAGGCAAGAGTTGAACAACGCGAAGAACATGGTACTAGAACAACGTAAATAAAATCAGTGTTCTGTCCTATTCTTCTGTAATGCTTCTTGCTGACTCAGAAAATACACCTACCTAGTGTCCTGGTCAGGGCCTCCTCTTGCCACCCTCCTGAGAAATGGAGAGATAAGACACCTTTATAAATCATTCAGTAGCCCCAGATTGTGACTCTAAATAAGTCACCACAAATGAGCCAACTCATCAGAAGTTAGCAGTTCACCTGTGGTCACACTCTACTTCTCCTGCTCTTTTAAATTTCTTCAGGCCACCATTGTTTTTCCACGCATGTTTCTCTTGCTGGGGTCGCCACCCTGGTTATTAGGAGGCCGAGAAATGAGAAGGCCCTGGGACTTAACAGCTTTCGTTAGCAAATCTACCCAGAGTCTGGTGTGATAGAAAGTGGGGAAAAGAGGCACCTGGGTGGCTCAGTGGGTTAAGCCCCCGCCTTCAGCTCAGGTCATGGTCTCAGGGTCCTGTGATTAGCCCCACATCAGGCTCTCTGCTCAGCAGGGAGCCTGCTTCCCCCTCTCTCTCTGCCTGCTGCTCTCCCTACTTGTGATCTCTCTCTCTCTCTCTCTCTGTCAAATAAATAAATAAAATCTTAAAAAAAAAAAAGAAAGTGGGGAAAAAACATGAAAGTCAAGTAGCTGTTCTGTATACTTACTTTGTCATCAGTTTTAAATTAATGCATTTTCCACCCCATAAGTAATTTAAATTTGGCCAAAGAAAGGGGAAAGTACACAAGAAAGTTTTCTTATCTATAGTGGTAAGTGAGGTCACATATTCAAAAGTAGAAAGTCAGGTTGTTTTATGGGGATAGAATGAATGAATCGTAACTGCCTAGATATTGTCCCATTGCTTCATTCCTTGGGCCTTCCATTTGCTTTTTATTATTTATAATTCACAGTTTTAATATCTAACCATGAAATTTAAGTGGTCCAAAAATAAAGTAGCAGATTTTTGAGCCAAATAAACCCACTGCCATTAGCAGATAGAAAGTTGTATGCTGCTAATTGCTAATTATTCATGTGGCTAACATAACCCAAGCAGAAAGAAGCCGGTGGGGGGTGGATAAAAAGGACAGCTAAAGAGGATTGGGAAAATAAGCTTTGAGTGAGGCAGAGCTACTTCATCTAATTCCCCGGAAATAAATGAACAGAGTTGCCTTGCCTACTCCTTATTTCTCTTAGGATGCCCAAGTGGTCCCACAACCTGAAGACAGATAACAAACTGGAAAGGAGGGGCAGAGTTCTCCTCTTTGCCTTTTCTGGGCTCAGGCATAAAGGTGCACTAATTTCTGGACCCCCTGTGAGCACGGGGATAGAATCTTGACAGGTTGTCATTAGGGAGTATTTTTCCTCCTCTTTGTGTTCTGGTGCTCATCTTTGGTAAATAAAATGACTCCACATGTTTCACTAAATGTTTTTAGAAGAATCCTGTGTCCAAGGAAGAGGCCATCCCAAAGTGACAAAGTGGTGCCACCTCCCACCTTGCTGCTCAGATGTTCCCAGGAACATTGGTCCTTGCAGAGAGCATCCTTGACCTCCAAGTGAATGGGACAGACTTTCAAAGCTGTGCAGGACCCAAGAGAACATCTATTGCAACTCACAAACAAACCAGGGACCAGAGAGGGATGGTGATTCACCCATGGCCACACCGTTAGCAGGGAGCAGAGCAGGGAGTTCAAACCAGGTTTGCTGATGATGGGGCCAGGGCTCTTTCCAGAAACCCCTTTGCTTTCCCCTTCTTCCTCCTGAACATGTTTCTGTTTCATGCTGTGAGGTCTTCAACATACTTTCAGTGTTTTAATGAGTGACAGTTCATTTATATGAGAAAATAATCTATGCTGGCATGTGAATGAGGATGCCATATGTATTTTTTCCTTTTGAATGGCATTCTTTGTTATTTTTCATTTTTAAAAATTCATTTACTTATTTGAGAGAGAGAGAGCGTGTACAAGGGAGCAGAGGGAGAGGCAGAGGGAGCAACAGAGAAAGAAATCCTTAAGCTGACGCCCCCTGAGCTCAGAGCCTAACGCAGGGATCCATTCCAGGGCCCCAAGATCATGACCTGAACTGAAATCAAGAGTTGGGTGCCTAACCAATGGAGCTACCCAGATACCGCTTGTTATTTTTCATTACTCATTAGTCATTAGTGTTATTTGTGTGTCTAACTACTGAAAAGCATAAATATGATGGTGGTCCCAGAGATACACCTACCTTTTAAATAATAATAAATATAACATTAGAAGATGTTATATATCCAATTCTTATTATGTGCAAGGCATACTTGTGAGCACCTCACACTTTAGTCCCAAACAGTCCCACACTTAATTCCTAAAACAGCCTTATGTAGTAAAAAAAAAAATTTATTCTTGTTTTATAGATAAGAAAAATGAGGCACCAAGAGGTCAAACAACTATTAATGATGGAGCAGAGATTTGATTCCAGAAAATCTGGCTTTAAGACTTGTGGTCTGAGATTGACTGAATACACAGAAAGCCTTAAAGGGGAGATCAAAGCTTTCTCTTCTATGAATTTTGTCCCCAAAGTTTAGCAGTTTTTTGAGTCTCTTGCTAGAAAAGAAAAAAAGTATGCCTATACCAACCTATTCTATAAATAAATTTCTATGTGCAATGTAGATAGGTAATAAATAGATCTTTGGTAAATCTATTTCTATCTTTATCATCATCACCTCCATCCCTATCCCCATCCCCGATCCCTATCCCCTATCCCATTCACATATCCTAGTCCACCCTAGTCCTATCACTCTCCTGATTCCCGTCTCTATCCCCATCCTTATCTCTACCCCCATTCCTATCCCCATCTCTTATCCCTATCTCTGATCCCCGAGTCCAGTCCTTATCCCCATTCCTATCCCCATCTATCCCTATGCTTCTCCCCATCCCTATCTCCTATCCCTATTCTCTTTTCCTGTCCTCATCCCCTGTGCCCTATCCCTATCTACCTACCCCCTTTTCTCTATCCCTGTCCCCTATCCCCTGTACCTATTCCCTAGCCCTAGCCCCTAACCCCTAGCCCTTACCCTTATCTATATCTATCTCTATCTCTATCCCTTTCCCTAACCCCTAACTCCTAGCCCTCTCTTTCCTCTACCTCTATCTTTACCTCTATGTCTAACTCCTAGCCCCTAGCCCTATCTTTCCTCTATCTCTATCTTTATCTCTACCTCTACCCTCTACCTCTACCTCTATCCTTAGCGCCTAGCCCCTAGCCCCATCTCTATCTCTATCTCTAACTCTATCTCTATTTCCCTGGACCTGGAGTCTCACCTTCTCAATCCCACAGTCCTTTAGGGACCCTAGTGGGAGTGGGTAGGTGGACAGTTTTCACTCCTTAGCAGAATCAGCCAGAGGGCCAGTTGGAATCAGCAGACACAGTCCAGGTGCCTGCCTCAGGAGAATTTAGTGAAGTGGGTGGGGCTGATGGAACCAGCATGGGAGCGTGAAGCTCTCATGGACCAGCAGCAGTAGAAGCCATCACCACCCAAGGCCTGAAGGGACAAGGAGAAGGAACATGTTCTAGAGACTCCTGAGAGCTATTCTCATGGAAAAAGTGTCCTCGGACAGAAACTGTCCCCATGGAGGGCTGTAGCCCAAACTGTGAAAAAACCACAAGGAGATAAGGATGCAAATATCCTGATTTCTCTCTCTGCTCTCACCCTTCAGTTTCCTGATGGTTCCTCCCATTGGCTAAGTCAATTGGACTCCAGGGGGCAAAGAAGCCCAGGACTAGAAGAAGAAGGAGATAAGCAGAGAATGGGTGGGAGCAGGATGGAGGTTGACAAATAGAGAAATCCGAGATGATAAGGAGGATGAGAAAATGCAAATGGCCTCTGTAAAGACTTTCAATAAGGGGCAGTGACTCAGTTGGTAAGCCTCCTGCACTTGATCTCAACTTAGATCTCCATCTCAGGGTCCTAAGTCCAAGCCCCACATTGGGCTTCAGGCTAGGCATGGAGACTACTTTAAAAAAGGGGAGGAAGGACATTTAACCAACCTCTATGTGGGTATTGTCACCCCATTCCTTGCTGTACCAGATTCCTCCATGTCGAGTTGGAGAGGCTCTGGAAGCAGTGACGAGCCAGTGTCCCGTTCTGTAGATTGTAGTTTTGCTGCTCCATTAAAGCCCTCTGCTTCCTTTCTGCCAAAAATCAGCTGCCATTTCTCATCTAACCATTATTTCTATCATTCTCTTTGAATTTATGGGTTTCAAGTATTATTAGTCTTTAAATTGTATATACTATATATATGTTTTGAATCTCATATATATCATCTTTGTAAGGTCTCTGGAAGGTGAGGAATAAAATGCATGAGGTCCAACCATTTCGTTTAATTGAAAATCTTAATAGAACCCTAAGTTTTTAAATAGAAATCCTACATTTTTCTGAATAAACTTATTTCTATGTATTTCACTATTTAAGCTGATATTTTGAATTAGATATTTTCTTCCGTTTATTTTAAGCGAGTTATGGTTGTTAAGATAAGGAAACCCTTACTTGTTGTAATTAACAATTAGTAATTGTTATTAACTTAGTTACCAATCTTTTTATTGAATTCTCTTCTTGTTTATAATTGTATTTTGACTGGAGTACTCCAGTATATTTCTTTATATCAGGGCAAATAATATTAATGTTGCCTATTTCTTTCCAACACGTATATTTGATACACTATTCTTCCTTAACTTCCTTGGCTAGTGCTTGTTGGACAATGATAAATAATTCTTCATAGTACCCTCATCTTATTTGTAAAATAGACGTGTTTGTATTTCTTACCTTTAAACAGGGTAATTTCTTTTCTATATGATTATTATTCCATTCATAACTCACATGCCATCTATTATTACACTAAGTTTTCCCTTTCAAATGATAAAAAATGTAGGGCTTTTGCAAGTCTCATTTTTTTCTTTAATGAAATAAACTTGTTTTATGTTATTTTACTTACATTATATTAATAAGTTATGTATTATGTTAGTTACCAACTTTAAGCCACTTTTGTGTTTTTGAGATAAATATCATTTAATTATAGTACCCTATAATTTAAAATATGCTACTGAGTTATACCTGTTAATATTTTGTTGATTTTCATACTGATATTTATAAACACGACTGCAGTTTGTTCTGTTATTTTTGGTAGATCTAGATATCATATTAGAACCAAAAACAGTCTGAACACTTTAAATCTTTTTTTTTAAGATATTAGTTATTTAATTGACAGAGAGAGAGAGAGAGAGAGCATACAGCAGAGGCAGAAGGAGAAGCAGACTCCCCCCTGAGCTGAGAGCCTAATGTGGGGCTTGAACCCAGAACCCTGGAATCATGACCTGAGCCAAAGCCAGACGCTTAACCAACTTAGCCACCCAGGCCCCCCACTTTAAATCTTTTACTCTATCTCAGAAGAGTTAAAGTAGGATTAGAATAATCTATTTTTTGATAACTTCAAACTAAGCTTAGCGCTTTTTAAAGATTTAATTCTTTGAAAGCTTTCTCTTTTATTTTTTAAAATTTCTTCTGGAGTTCTCTAGAGTTTCCATTATTCTAAAACTGATCTAGGCTTTCAATTTTATTTTGAAAGTTTTAAGAAATTTTTGGTCTTATGATCTTTTTTTTCTATATCAATTAGTGCTTCCCTTTCCATATTTTATCTTTTTTTTTGTAATTCCACATTCTTCCTTCTTTTTCTTATTATAGTCACTTACTATGCTTTGCTGTTGTCATTTTAGTATGGCTTTATTTTAAATTTGCTGTTTTGTATATAATTTTTTTATTTTGTTGATTTTCCACCTCCTTATTTGATTTTCTCTTCACTATTTCCTCCCTCTGTTTTCCTTTAGTCCTTTCCATTTTAGTCCCTTTTTGACTTAGATGTTTAATTTATTTGATTTTGTATTTCTAATAATTACATGGCATTTGGGACTTCAGGGTTTATTATGAACTAGTTTTAGCTACAAAAATTGTGTGGATTATTAGATATTTCTGGCTCTTTCACTCAGTGGATATTTCTTTTCAAAACTATGCTGTATGCTTAGCCTTTTTTCAGTTGATGATGGTATCCTTTTTGTGGTTTATCAGTTTATTCTTGGTGGCATCCTTAGTATTTTGTGTGGCAAAAAGAAAAGACTTAGTAATCTGTCCTCGAACTTTCCTGTAATCCTCAAGTCCTGGATATGTCTATCTACCTACCCATCTATCCAAGCTATAATTGGCACATAACATTATACTAGTTTCAGATGTACAACATAATATTTGATATTTGTATATATTGCAAAATTAGCACCACAATAAGTTTAGTTACCATCCATCATCACACACAGCTACATTTCTTTTCTTTTAGAAAAAAGTTGAGAACTTTTAAGATCTACTCTCTTAGCAACATTCACATATGGAATATGGTACCATTCACAATAATCACCATGCTATGCATTATATCTCCAGGATTTACTTATTTCATAACTGGAAGATCGATACCTAATTTTTTGACGTGACAAGTTTTGACATAGAATCATGTCAAGATGTTTTTTGTTTTGTTTTGTTTTGTTCTAAACGTGAGGATGTTGTGATAAGTCCAAAAGAACAAACATTCAGCTTTTTAAAAATACACAAAAACAATGCAGTGTGTATGGAAATTTAGAGTCTCAAAGCCAGGGGTGCCATACACGTAATGTCCTTTTGATTTTGTAACTGAAAAGACAGATTACTTTGCACCCCATCCCTCCAGTACAAAGTGGATATAACCCAGTCCTGATTTTGTTCCTATGAAACCCAGGGATTTTTCAAGACAGCTGAAGCTCATTTATGTTTGTGTTCCAGTTATAGACCAGAGCTCAGAAGCTCTAGCTACATAGATGGCTCCAGTATTCCAGGGAAATGAGTAGGGACTGAATTGTGTCCCCTACTTCGTGACTAAAGTGATCTTCTGGATGTCAGTGGTGCATGTGACTTTCTCAAACAGAGGTTTGAGCTCTACTCCAGCTCCTGGCTACACTCAGTCTTAGAAGTGTAACTCCATTTCTTACTGGCTCCTAACATGGCACATGCAACATCACCTTTTGATGCAACAATATGTGGTTGCTTCACCATGTGACCCCAGGAACAGGTGCACCAGCTGGCTACCCTCCCCTACTTCCTGTCCCCGCCACCCAGCCAACCTCATGCTAGACTTAGAGTCATAATAAACTACAGGACTTTCTGGCATACCGCTTGGATTCAAGAGAGATGGGTGTCTTGCCCTCTCAGAACTGCCCCCACCATCATGGTGTGAAGTCCACTCTCTCTACTTTGCTCTTCCAAAGCTTTTCTTTCCTTTTGCCTTTCAAACTCTTCTCGACACTTTTCAATATTCCACTGTCTTCAATTCTTGCTTGGCTTCTGAGAAGAAGTTGGATGTGATTCTTCTCTTAGTTCCTCTCTAGATAATGATAAAGAAATGATATTGATAATGATAGGAATGATAAAGAAAGATAAAGAATGATAATGAAAAGATAATGATAATGATAAAGAAATCCTCCTTCAGGATTTTTTTTCTTTATCTTTGATTTTCTGTAGTTTCAATATATGTCCAGGTGTCTTTTTTTTCTTTTTCCCCACATTTAACCTACTTGATATTCACTCTGAATCTATGTTGTGGTCTGACATTAATTTGGGGGAAATTTTCAGTTATTATTGTTTCAAATATTTCTTCTGTTCATTTTTCTTTTTCTTCTTTTTCTAGTATTTTCTTTACTCATATGTTACACTTTCTGTAACATATGAGTAATTGTCTGTTTTTCTTTTTTTAGTCTTTGGTCACTTTGCTTTTTGGTTTTCAGAGATTCTATTACTCCTGAAGGGTAACGATTTTTTTTTTTTAAGGGTAGAGATTCTTTACTCAGCTGTGTCCAGTCTATTAGCGAGCCCATCAAAGACATTCTTCATTTCTGTTACAGTGTTCTTAGCAATTCGGCTTCTTTTTTTTTAAATTATTATTTATTTATTTATTTTCAGAAAAACAGTATTCATTATTTTTTCACCACACCCAGTGCTCCATGCAAGGCGTGCCCTCTATAATACCCACCACCTGGTACCCCAACCTCCCACCCCCCCGCCACTTCAAACCCCTCAGATTGTTTTTCAGAGTCCATAGTCTCTCATGGTTCACCTCCCCTTCCAATTTACCCAAATTCCCTACTCCTCTCTAACACCCCTTGTCCTCCATGCTATTTGTTATGCTCCACAAATAAGTGAAACCATATGATAATTGACTCTCTCTGCTTGACTGATTTCACTCAGCATAATCTCTTCCAGTCCCGTCCATATTGCTACAAAAGTTGGGTATTCATCCTTTCTGATGGAGGCATAATACTCCATAGTGTATATGGACCACATCTTCCTTATCCATTCATAATTCGGCTTCTTTTTTAGGATTTCCATCTCTCCGCCTACATGGCTGATCTGTTCTTGGGTGCTGTCTACACTATCCAGTGGAGCTCTCAACATAATGATCACAGTTGTTTAAAATTCCCAGTCTGATCATTCCAACATCCCTGCCATGCCTGGTTCTATGTTTATGTAGTTTCTTAATTTTATATTTTGCCTTTTAGTATGCCTTGTAATTTCTTCTGGATAGGCAGACATGATGTACCTGCTAAAAGGAACTCCTCTCAATAGGTCTTTAGTAAGTTGGTGGTGAGGTGTGGGGGAGTGGAAGTGCCCTATAGTCCCATGATTTTGTCTCAGTCTTTTAGTGAGCCTGGGCCTCTGGGCTGTGAACTTCGCAAGTATTTCTCAGTTTTCTCCTCCCCTCTTAGGTAGAACAAAATAGTTTCCCCGAGGGCAGGCCTTGTTAAGAAAAGCAGAAAACTCTGGACTATTTCAAAATGGCTTTTTTTCCCCCCTTTTCCTGTCAGAAGCAGGAAGAGATTTTTTCTCTCAGGTTTACTGTGACAATTTGCTCAAGCTCCTTGAGGGAAATCTCACCATACTGTGTACTCCCCTTCGTGACTGCGTCCCCTGGAGTTCTTAACTCTCAGAGTCATTCATTCACTCTGATCCTTCAGTGACTCATCATGTGCAACTCGGGTTTTCCTACCCAATTGTCTGCTCTGATAAGCCTTGACTCCTGCATTCACCTTTTTGTCTCTATAATCTTGGGAGTTTGCCCTGTGTCCTCTCTTCTCTCATGAATCCAAGAAGAAACGAGGATTTTTCAGTCTTGCAGCTTTTTTTCTTAAACTCTCTTTATCTCTGTAGTCTGTGTCCGACAGCAGAAGGTTCCAAATCGCCATGCAAATCTGCACAACCTAACACAGGATAATGGTGAGCCATTAATCTTAAAAACTAGAGGATGTAGTATCTGTGCATTGGCTGTAAATTATCCTTACAGCTATCCCTTGCATTTCTCTAACAGGCAAGTAAGGAAGAATCTGTAGGTACATCATGCAGGTGAAGAAATGCAGCAATGATTAATACTTTGATATATTTTGTAATGTCGAATAATATGTTAAATAAACCCTCCACCAACTTAAAGATTTTCCTATCCCAAACCCAATTTCTTGGGTTCATGTTAGGATTATGGTTGTGTTGTCTCAGAGTTGGGGTTGGTGCAGAGTCAGTGCAGGGATTGGGGTAAAGTTCAGAGATGGGTTGGAATTAGATAGCCCCTGGAAAGCTTCTGATACAGAGTTCTATGATTCCCAGCTTGCCAATCTCAGAAATGGTCTTCAAGCGCCATGTCTGCTCATTCTCTGAGCATTCACATGAAACTTGACTAGTTTGTGTCTCCCTTGAAATGACAATGGGTATCTTCATTTAGTTTCAACTAATAAATAAATTTGGCTCACATTATTTTTTCCAGTTTCATTGCAATATAATTGACACCTAACATTGTTTAACTTCAAGGTGTGCAATGTGATGATTTGATATAACCATATATTGCAAAATGGTTCCCATAGTAAAATCCGTTAATAGGGTTAAGTTAAATTTATCAACTCCTGTAGTTAGTCTTGTGTGTGTGGTGATGACTTTTTTTTTTTTTAAGATTTTATTTATTTATTTGAGAGAGAGAGACAGTGAGAGAGGGCACGAGAGGGGAAAAGGTCAGAGGCAGAAGCATACTCCCCATGATGCTGGGAGCCTGATGTGGAACTCGATCCCAGGACTCTGGGATCATGACCTGAGCTGAAGGCAGTTGCTTAACCAACTGAGCCACTCAGGCACCCCCATGTGGTGATAACTTTTAAGAAGTATTCTTTTAACAACTTCCAAACATCTAATATAGTATTTTTTTTCTAAAGATTTTATGTATTTATTTACCAGAGAGAGTGTGAGAAACTGAGGAAGCAGGGGGAAGGGCAGAGGGAGAAGCAGGATCCCCACCCCCTCTAAGCAAAGAGCCTAACTCAGGACTCGATCCCAGGATGCTGGGATCAGGACCTGAGCCAAAGCAGCCGCCCAACCCAATGAGTCACCCAGGCATTCCTAGAGTATTGTTAACTATATTCATTGTGCTGTGTGTTAGATCTCCAGAGCTTATTTATCTTATAGCTAGAAGTCTGTACCCTTTCACCATTCCATCCATTCCCAACCATTTTTTCCCATCCCTCAGCCCCAGGAAACCACCATTCTACTCTCTGTTTCTATGAGTTGTGTTTGGTTTGGTTTGGTTTTGGATTCTACATATAAGTGAAATTATGTAGTATTTGTCTTTCTCTGTCTGATTGATTTCATTTATGAATTATGAATTAATGCCCTTAAGGTTCATCCAAGTTGCTGCAAATGGCAGGATTTTTTTTAATGCCAAAATAATATTCCATTGAATACACACACACACACACACACACACACACACACACAGAATATTTTCTTTGTCTGTTCATCCATTAGTTCACATTTAGGTCTTGGCTATTTTAATAGTGCTGCAATGAACAGCATGAAGGTGCATCTACATCTTTGAGGTAGTGATTTTATTTCCTTTGGATACATACACAGAGTGCAATTGCTGGATCAAATAGTAGTTCAATTTTTAATTTTTTGAGCAACTTCCATATTGTTTCATATAGTGGCTATATCAATTTCCATTCCCACCAAGAGTACACAAAGATTCCCTTTTCTCTGCATCCTCTCAGTATCTTTTGTCGTTTTGATAATAGCCATCCTAATGGGTGGGAAGTGATATCTCATTGTGGTTCGGGTTTGTACTTCCCTGATGATTAGTGATGTTGAGAACTTTTTCATGTAGCTTCTAGCTATCTGTATGTCTTCTTTGAGGGGAAAAACACACCTATTTGGATCCCTTGTCTATTTTTAATCGATTATTTTGGGGTTTTTTTCACTGCTCAGTTTTATGATTTCCTTATATGTTTTGGTTATTAATTCCTTAGGAGATATTTCCTTTGTAAATATCTTCTCCCATCCTGTAGGTTGCCTTTTCATTTTGTTGATTATTAATTTTGCTGTGCAGAAGCTTTTTAATTTGACATAATCTCATTTGTTGTTTTTTTCTTTTTTTTTTCTTCTTCTTCTTTTTTTTTCTTTCTTTCTTAATTTTTGCTTTTGTTACCTGTGTTCTTGCTGTCATCCCTGCCTGGGTGAGGCCTTAGGCTGTGTTCAGCAATCTGGCAGGCCATATGCTAGGCTCCACTACTACTTAGGACTGTAGGCTGGGCTCCAAGACGGCTCAGAATCACTGTTCAGGCTCCCCCTGGTTATGTGGGGCTAGGGGCTATATGCTTAACAGTTGGGCAGGACTGCAAGTTTTCTTTCCTGCTTGGGTGGGCCTTAGGGTATGCAGCTGGGCATCTGTGGCCAGGCCTCCCAGGGGGCAGGATTGGAGGTTCTGCTCAGCAGTTGAGCAGGACTAGGAATTTGCTCCTTTGCTCAGGTGGGGTCGCAGAATGATCTCCACACCAGTATGACCTGTTGTCTGGGAATCCAATTCAGGCAGAATTGCCTGCTGAGCTCCCTGGCTAAATGAAGCCATTGGCTTCGCTCAGTGTTCAGGTGTTGCTGCAAGCAGGAAGGCAATCCACCAAGATCTGAGTACTACTTACTACCAGCCACTTCCCCCTTGTCTGTTCCTATCTGATCCTTAGTGATTTAATCTAGTAAATCCCCCCAGTGGTCCTTGTGAGGTAGTCTCAAGTGAGACTCCTGGGTAGTGCCTGCAACACGGAGGGACCTGGATGTCCATCTTGGGGTCTTTCTTCCCACTGGAGAAACCCTAGGCCAGGGGTCACCCTCAGTATATCACTGTTCTAGCCTGGAGGTGGGGCAAAGGTGGCAGAGTGTAGCCACTCTTCTTACTCTTCGAATGTGGTCCTTTTTCAGCCTCTGTGGCCCAAGAAATACTTCACCCTCACCTCTGGTTTTGGGCTTATCCCAATGGTGTCTTGTCTATAGAAAGCTGCTAGTTGGTCTTCTTGTGTGTGGGACTGAGTTGGGAACCACCTATGTTACCATGTTGATGATGTCACTTCTAGCTATCTATTATTAGGGGAACTTACTCCATTTTCTACTTGAAATGTTCAGAGTGTCCATCATGTTCACTTTAGAGGCCTGGCTATGGCAGCCTATTGGTCTGGGATCTTAAACTGTGGGGAGGTTGGGAGAATTGCTCACAGTGAGTTCCTAGACTCTGCTTCAGGGTGAATCTTTATTTTTTTTAATTTTATTCATTTATTACAGAGAGAGCACAAGCAAGGGGAGGGTCAGAAGGAGAAACAGATTCCCTTATTAATGGAAAGCCAACACGGGGCTCGATCCCAGCACCCTGGGATCATGATCTGAGCCAAAGGCAGACACTTAACCAGCTGAACTACCCAGACACCCCAGACTTTTATTTATTTATTTTTAATATTTTTTTTATTTTTTATAAACATATATTTTTATCCCCAGGGGTACAGGTCTGTGAATCGCCAGGTTTACACACTTCACAACACTCACCAAAGCACATACCCTCCCCAATGTCCATAACCCCACCCCCCTTCTCCCAGCCCCCTCCCCCCAGCAACCCTCAGTTTATTTTGTGAGATTAAGAGTCACTTACGGTTTGTCTCCCTCCCAATCCCATCTTGTTTCATTTATTCTTCTCCTACCCACTTAAGCCCCCATGTTGCATCACCACTTCCTCATATCAGGGAGATCATATGATAGTTGTCTTTCTCCACTTGACTTATTTCGCTAAGCATGATATGCTCTAGTTCCATCCATGTTGTCGCAAATGGCAAGATTTCATTTCTTTTGATGGTTGCATAGTATTCCATTGTGTATATATACCACATCTTCTTGATCCATTCATCTGTTGATGGACATCTAGGTTCTTTCCATAGTTTGGCTATTGTGGACATTGCTGCTATAAACATTCAGGTGCACGTGCCCCTTTGGATCACCACGTTTGTATCTTTAGGGTAAATACCCAGTAGTGCAATTGCTGGATCATAGGGCAGTTCTATTTTCAACATTTTGAGGAACCTCCATGCTGTTTTCCAGAGTGGTTGCACCAGCTTGCATTCCCACCAACAGTGTAGGAGGGTTCCCCTTTCTCCGCATCCTCACCAGCATCTGTCATTTCCTGACTTGTTAATTTTAGCCATTCTGACTGGTGTGAGGTGATATCTCATTGTGGTTTTGATTTGTATTTCCCTGATGCCGAGTGATATGGAGCACTTTTTCATGTGTCTGTTGGCCATCTGGATGTCTTCTTTGCAGAAATGTCTGTTCATGTCCTCTGCCCATTTCTTGATTGGATTATTTGTTCTTTGGGTGTTGAGTTTGCTAAGTTCTTTATAGATTTTGGACACTAGTCCTTTATCTGATATGTCGTTTGCAATATCTTCTCCCATTCTGTCAGTTGTCTTTTGAATTTGTTAACTGTTTCCTTTGCTGTGCAAAAGCTTTTGATCTTGATGAAATCCCAATAGTTCATTTTTGCCCTTGCTTCCCTTGCCTTTGGCGATGTTCCTAGGAAGATGTTGCTGCGGCTGAGGTCGAAGAGGTTGCTGCCTGTGTTCTCCTCAAGGATTTTGATGGATTCCTTTCTCACATTGAGGTCCTTTATTCATTTTGAATCTGTTTTCATGTGTGGTGTAAGGAAATGGTCCAATTTCATTTTTCTGCATGTGGCTGTCCAATTTTCCCAACACCATTTATTGAAGAGGCTGTCTTTTTTCCATTGGACATTCTTTCCTGCTTTGTTGAAGATTAGTTGACCATAGAGTTGAGGGTCTATTTCTGGGCTCTCTATTCTGTTCCATTGATCTATGTGTCTGTTTTTGTGCCAATACCATGCTGTCTTGATGATGACAGCTTTGTAATAGAGCTTGAAGTCCGGAATTGTGATGCCAGCAACTTTGGCTTTCTTTTTCAATATTCCTTTGGCTATTCGAGGTCTTTTCTGATTCCATATAAATTTTAGGATTATTTGTTCCATTTCGTTGAAAAAGATGGATGGTACTTTGATAGGAATTGCATTAAATGTGTAGATTGCTTTAGGTAGCATAGACATTTTGACAATATTTATTCTTCCAATCCAGGAGCATGGAACATTTTTCCATTTCTTTGTGTCTTCCTCAATTTCTTTCATGAGTACTTTATAGTTTTTTTAGTATAGATTCTGTGCCTCTTTGGTTAGGTTTATTCCTAGGTATCTTATGGTTTGGGGTGCAATTGTAAATGGGATTAACTCCTTAATTTCTCTTTCTTCTGGCTTGTTGTTGGTGTAGAGAAATGCAACTGATTTCTGTGCATTGATTTTATATCCTGACACTTTACTGAATTCCTGTACAAGTTCTAGCAGTTTTGGAGTGGAGTCTTTTGGGTTTTCCACATAGAGTATCATATCATTTGCGAAGAGTGATAGTTTGACTTCTTCTTTGCCGATTTGGATGCCTTTAATTTCCTTTTGTTGTCTGATTGCTGAGGCTAGGACTTCTAGTACTATGTTGAATAGCAGTGGTGATAATGGACATCCCTGCCGTGTTCCTGACCTTAGCGGAAAAGCTTTCAGTTTTTCTCCATTGAGAATGATATTTGCGGTGGGTTTTTCATAGATGGCTTCGATGATATTGAGGTATGTGCCCTCTATCCCTACACTTTGAAGAGTTTTGATCAAGAAGGGATGCTGTACTTTGTCAAATGCTTTTTCAGCATCTATTGAGAGTATCATATGGTTCTTGTTCTTTCTTTTATTGATGTGTTGTATCACATTGACTGATTTGCGGATGTTGAACCAACCTTGTAGCCCTGGAATAAATCCCACTTGGTCGTGGTGAATAATCCTTTTAATGTACTGTTGAATCTTATTGGCTAGTATTTTGGTGAGAATTTTCGCATCTGTGTTCATCAAGGATATTGGTCTATAGCTCTCTTTTTTGATGGGATCCTTGTCTGGTTTTGGGATCAAGGTGATGTTGGCCTCATAAAATGAGTTTGGAAGTTTTCCTTCCATTTCTATTTTTTGGAACAGTTTCAGGAGAATAGGAATTAGCTCTTCTTTAAATGTTTGGTAGAATTCCCCCAGGAAGCCACCTGGCCCTGGGTTTTTGTTTGTTTGGAGATTTTTAATGACTGTTTCAATCTCCTTACTGGTTATGGGTCTGTTCAGGCTTTCTATTTCTTCCTGGTTCAGTTGTGGTAGTTTATATGTTTCTAGGAATGCATCCATTTCTTCCAAATTGTCAAATTTGTTGGCGTATAGTTGCTCATAGTATGTTCTTATAATAGTTTGTATTTCTTTGGTGTTAGTTGTGATCTCTCCTCTTTCATTCATGATTTTATTTATTTGGGTCCTTTCTCTTTTCTTTTTGATAAGTCTGGCCAGGGGTTTATCATTTTTATTAATTCTTTCAAAGAAGCAGCTCCTAGTTTTGTTGATTTGTTCTATTGCTTTTTTTGGTTTCTATTTCATTGATTTGTGCTCTGATCTTTATGATTTTTCTTCTCCTGCTGGGCTTAGGGTTTCTTTCTTGTTCTTTCTCCAGATCCTTTAGGTGTAGGGTTAGGTTGTTTACCTGAGACCTTTCTTGTTTCTTGAGAAAGGCTTGTACCGCTATATATTTTCCCCTCAGGACTGCCTTTGTTGTGTCCCACAGATTTTGAACCGTTGTGTTTTCATTATCATTTGTTTCCATGATTTTTTTCAATTCTTCAATTTCCCGGTTGACCCGTTCATTCTTTAGAAGGATGCTGTTTAGTCTCCATGTATTTGGGTTCTTTCCAAACTTCCTCTTGTGGTTGAGTTCTAGCTTCAGAGCATTGTGCTCTGAAAATATGCAGGGAATGATCCTAATCTTTTTTTTTTTTTTTTAAAGATTTTATTTACTTACTTGATAGAGAGAGAGATCACAAGTAGATGGAGAGGCAGGCAGAGAGAGAGAGAGATGGAAGCAGGCTCCCTGCTGAGCAGAGAGCCTGACGCGGGACTCGATCCCAGGACCCTGAGATCATGACCTGAGCCGAAGGCAGTGGCTTAACCCACTGAGCCACCCAGGCGCCCGATCCTAATCTTTTGATACCGGTTGAGACCTGATTTAGGACCGAGGATGTGATCTATTCTGGAGAATGTTCCATGTGCACTAGAGAAGAATGTATATTCTGTTGCTTTGGGATGAAATGTTCTGAATATATCTGTGATGTCCATCTGGTCCAGTGTGTTGTTTAAGGCCGTTATTTCCTTGTTGATCTTTTGCTTGGATGATCTGTCCATTTCAGTGAGGGGAGTGTTAAAGTCCCCTACTATTATTGTATTATTGTTGATGTGTTTCTTTGATTTTGTTATTAATTGGTTTATATAGTTGGCTGCTCCCACATTGGGGGCACAGATATTTAAAATTGTTAGATCTTCTTGTTGGACAGACCCTTTGAGTATGATATAGTGTCCTTCCTCATCTCTTATTATAGTCTTTGGCTTAAAATCTAATTGATCTAAGGATTGCCACTCCTGCTTTCTTCTGATGTCCATTAGCATGGTAAATTCTTTCCCACCCCCTCACTTTAAATCTGGAGGTGTCTTCGGGCTTAAAATGAGTTTCTTGGAGGCAACATATAGATGGGTTTTGTTTTTTTATCCATTCTAATACCCTGTGTCTTTTGATTGGGGCATTTAGCCCATTAACATTCAGGGTAACTATTGAGAGATATGAATTTAGTGCCATTGTATTGCCTGTAAGGTGACTGTTACTGTATATTGTCTCTGTTCCTTTCTGACATACCACTTGTAGGCTCTCTCTTTGCTTAGAGGACCCCTTTCAATATTTCCTGTAGAGCTGGTTTGGTGTTTGCAAATTCTTTCAGTTTTTGTTTGTCCTGGAAGCTTTTAATCTCTCCTTCTATTTTCATTGATAGTCTAGCTGGATATAGTATTCTTGGCTGAATGTTTTTCTCATTTAGTGCTCTGAAAATATCATGCCAGCTCTTTCTGGCCTGCCAGGTCTCTGTGGATAAGTCAGCTGCCAATCTAATATTTTTACCATTGTATGTTACAGACTTCTTTTCCCGGGCTGCTTTCAGGATTTTCTCTTTGTCACTAAGGCTTGTAAATTTTACTATTAGGTGACGGGGTGTGGGCCTATTCTTATTGATTTTGAGGGGTGTTCTCTGAACCTCCTGAATTTTGATGCTTGTTCCCTTTGCCATATTGGGGAAATTCTCCCCAATGATTCTCTCCAGTATACCTTCTCCCCTCTCTCTTTCTTCTTCTTCTGGAATCCCAATTATTCTAATGTTGTTTCATCTTATAGCGTCACTTATCTCTCGAATTCTCCCCTCGTGGTCCAGTAGCTATTTGTCCCTCTTTTGCTCAGCTTCTTTATTCTCTGTCATTTGGTCTTCTATATCGCTAATTCTTTCTTCTGCCTCATTTATCCTAGCAGTGAGAGCCTCCATTTTTAATTGCACCTCATTAATACCTTTTTTGATTTCAACTTTTAGATTTTAGTTCTTTTATTTCTCCAGAAAGGGCTTTTATATCTCCCGAGAGGGTTTCTCTAATATCTTCCATGCCTTTTTTGAGCCTGGCTAGAACCTTGAGAATTGTCATTCTGAATTCTAGATCTGACATATTACCAATGTCTGTATTGATTAGGTCCCTAGCCTTCGGTACTGCCTCTTGTTCTCTTTTTTTGTGGTGAATTTTTCCACCTTGTCATTTTGTCCAGATAAGAATATATGAAGGTGCAAGTAAAATACTAAAAGGGTGGCAACAACCCCAGGAAAATATGCTTTAACCAAATCAGAAGAGATCCCAAATCGTGAGGGGGGAGAAAGGGGATAAAAAGAGGTTCAAAAAGAAAGAAAGGAAAAAAAAATTAAAAAAAGAAAACGAATGAAGAAAAGTATAAAAAAGAAAAAATATATATATATTAGATAAACTAGTTAAAAAACGTTAAAAAGGAAAAGGGTAAAAGTTAAAAAAAAATTTTAGCAAAAGAAGAAAAAAAATGAAAAAGAAAAAAATTACTTTAACTGCAAGACTGAAAAACCACAGGGAGGAAGCCATGAGTTCCATGCTTTGCTTTCTCCTCCTCTGGAATTCTGCTGCTCTCCTTGGTATTGAAACCGCACTCCTTGGTAGGTGAACTTGGTCTTGGCTGGATTTCTTGTTGATCTTCTGGGGGAGGGGCCTGTTGTAGTAATTCTCAAGTGTCCTTGCCCAGGTGCAATTGCACCACCCTTACCAGGGGCTGGGCTGAGTAATCTGCTTGGGTTTGCTTTCAGGATATTTTGTTCCCTGAGCGCTTTCTGTAGAGTTCCGGAGGACGGGAATACAAATGGCGGCCTCCTGGTCTCTGGCCCGGAGGAGCCAAGAGCCCGGGGCCCCACTCCTCAGTGCGCCCTCAGAGAACAGTGCCCAGTAACTCCCGTCTGCCTGACCTCCGGCAGCACTCCGAGCTCACCAAGCCTGCGACCGGTTCAAGGTAACCCCGAGCTGTGAGCTTACTGTTGGGTCTGTCTCTGTAGCTGGCTTTCCCACTCCAATACCCGCAAGCTCTGCGACACTCAGACACCTCCGATCCTTCTGTGACCTTGCGGGACCTGAGGCCACGCTGACCCCGTGTGGGCTTCACCCCGGTTTAGCCTCTGGAGCGATGTTCCTCAGCGGAACAGACTTTTAAAAGTCCCGATTTTGTGCTCCGTTGCTCCGCCGCTTGCCGGGAGCCGGCCCCTCCCCCCCCCCCCCCCCCGGGGTCTATCTTCCCGTCGCTTTGGATTCACTCCTCTGCCAGTCCTACCTTTCAGAAAGTGGTTGTTTTTCTGTTTCTAGAATTGCTGTTCTTCTTCTCTTTGATCTGCTGATGGATTTGCAGATGTTTGCAATCTTTAGATAAGCTATCTAGCTGATCTCCTGCTAGCTGAAGTAGTCTCAGCCTGCTACTTCTCCACCATCTTGACTCCTCCCCCAGATTTTTATTTTTTAATCATAAAATTTCTCAAACCTATAAGTCACTTGAGCAATACGGAAATGAATAAGATAAAGGTCCTCATACTTGGCGTTGGAATTAAGATTAAAGTAAGAGACTGGGATGGAGCAATAGTGAGGTACATCGATCATGTGAATTACCCAGTAGTAAGAAGCGGTAATTTCACATTTTGACTAAGCAGACTTAATATAGCATGAAAATGACTGCACTCAACTAACCCCACCCTTGAACAGGAATGCTGCTCTTGAAAACTTGGCTGTGAAGGTAAGGAGAAAGGGCAGTGGTTAGATGTGTTTGCTTGTCAAGGATGTTTAATTTTTTGTTGTTGTTCTTAAGTAAAGGTGACTCTTGGGATATGTGAAAGCTGAGAAGAGCAGAGACTCTTCCAATACAACTGGGATTAAATCTGCAGATGGCGAGCAAAGCAGAGCCAAACCCTCTCTCGCCCTTCTGTTGCACAGGCCTGATGTTCCTGGCTTTCTTGAAGATGCCAGATGGAAACCACTCTTGAGCAACCTTCCTTGGTGACTCACTGGCTCATTATCTCACAACCAGCTCATGTATTTATAAACTTTGTCATTTGAGCTGGTGAATTCTCCATTACATTTGGACTCGATGGTCCATTTTATTGGTCCCATAACTGACCACCAAGTGGAGAATTTAACTAAGGACAATTTCCAATGCCTTGTGAATACTCTTTCCATATAAAGGCAAGCATTTGTTCAAGTCAGCTGGTCATAGGAAAGGAGAGTAAAGGCTTTGGCTTCCATGCTTCCTAGAGTTCCTGCAATATGGATCCTTTTAACAAAGCCAGCAGACACATCTACTTGCACTTGGCTCCAGAATGATCAAAGCGACTCAGAGCTGTAATTTTAATATGCCAATTATTTTCTGAAGAAAAACATAAGACTGCTTTATATGCATGAAAATAATTTGTGTCTATGTCTAATATCATAAATGATTTGCAATGAGTTTGAATTTGTATTCTCCAAGAAAGCCATGGTACTTACAATGTAGCAGCTTTGGTGTTGCTATAGACATTTTAGCCCAAATAACTATGAATTATTTGCTGTAATCATTTTAATGTTGTAGATTATTGTCAGTTCTATTACCATTGGATCTTGTGAACTGTATAGGACCAGATC
Source organism: Neogale vison (assembly GCF_020171115.1). Classification (NCBI taxonomy): domain Eukaryota; kingdom Metazoa; phylum Chordata; class Mammalia; order Carnivora; family Mustelidae; genus Neogale; species Neogale vison. The sequence goes on from NC_058098.1 coordinate 42,079,865, forward strand.
ATTTTATGATGTGAATTGTTTTATAAGCAGAGGCTGGCCCATTGACACATGTCAGCTTATGCACAGATTGGCAGTAGAGAGCTTTGTGAAGAAAGAGATAAACTTGGGGGTGCCTGGCTGGCTCGGTATGTTAGGTGTCCAATTCTTGATTCTGGCTCAAGGTTCTAAAACTAAGGCATGGGTTGTGAGCCCCTCTTAGTGCAGAGTTCACTTCAGACTCTCCCTCTGGCCATGCCCCCAGATCACTCTCCCAAATAAATATTTTTTTAAAAAAGAGAAAAAGAGATTCTCTCTTTCCCTCTCCCTCTGCCCTTCCCTCCCCTGTGTGCACATGCATGCTTTCTCTAAAAAAGAGAGAGAGAGAAAGAAAATAAAAAGAAAAGATATAAACTTGGTTCAGGCTTTAAAATATATTACACACTTATTGGTTACCTTTACAATCACTTATGAGCTCCCTATTTTTGAAATAAAACAGAATCTCCCTTCTAATTTAAAATTTAAGATTTTATATTCATTTGCAAAAGATACAGAGAAAAAGAGAGACAGAGAGAGAACAAGCAGGGGTCAGGAGAGGGAGGGGGAGAAACAGGATTTCCACTCAGCAGGGAGCCCAAAGTGGGGCTCAATCCCAGGACCTGTCCTAGGACTCCGGGTTCATGACTTGAGTGGGCATATGTTTAACTAACTGAGCCATCCATCCAGGTGCCCTAGAATCTACCCCTTTATACTAAAAGAATTCTATTTTATTTAAAATTCCACTTATAAGTTTTGGGACAAAACTGAATAAAAATTATTCATAAAGCCACCTGCCCTAAAGAGGGAACACTGCTAATGTTTTTATTTTCCATAGATGTTGGTGTTAATGATTGGAAGTAAAAATCTATTGTATTGGAAGAGGATGATGAATTTGCTTAAGAACACACATACAAAATGTAACTGGCAGGTTGAGTTGGGTTTAGGAATGTTTGGAAATGTTTTATGTGTGATGGTACTAGAAATGACATGTGTTAGGAAAATGAGACATTGGGAGAAACAGATCAGGAGTAAGAGACTGCACAATATTTACATTTTCGAGACAAGAAAAATGTGGGCCAAAATCTCATTTTGGAGTTCTACCAGATGAAGCTGAAGTTGAGGTAACATGAAACCAAGCAGGTACAATTCCTTTTGCTCCACTTATGGGTTCCTCTAGGACAATGATAATACAGTGAGCAATCCCACATGCATTTGAAGTAAACTGTAATTTGAGGGCAAAGGCCTGTATGATCTAGAAAGTTCTACCTGGGGGGAAGCCAAGGAAGGAATCTGAGAAGGGTTTACTCTGTAGGAAAAGGAGATCACAAGAGGAATATTTATTGAACAGGGATTTGAGACACAGATTACTGTGTGTTTAAGAGTGTGGACCCCAAGGGCACACTCCCTGGGTTTAAATCCTGATTGGGTAAGAAACCTAGTCTTTTAGTTTCCTTGACAGTAAAATGGGAACAGTAGTAGTTGTAGTAGTTGTAATGACAATTGTGAAACTAGAATGGTACTTGCTTCACAGTGAAGTAACTCCATACATGTTACCTGTTATCATCCACCAATGGCTTGCTTGACCATAATTAGTGTGGATAAGCTGGGAGTGTTGGAATGACCTTGCTTCCTGTGGCTGTTGCTTCATGGAAGACACTTGAGGATTAAGACAAGACCAAATGAGGGGGTGCCTGGGTGGCTCAGTGGGTTAAACCTCTGCCTTTGGCTAAGGTCATGATCTCAGGGTCCTGGGATCAAGCCCCACATGGGGCTCTCTGCTCAGCAGGGAGCCTGCTTCCCCCCCCCCCCCGCCTGCCTCTCTGCCTACTTGTGATCCCTCTCTCTCTGTCAAATAAATAAATAAATAAAATATTAAAAAAAAAAAAAAAGACAAGACCAAATGGCTTGTCCTGGTAGATTCTGTGAGAAGACTTGGGTGACTAACAAGTGGGGAGGCTTTTTCCGTCTTGATGACTTTTTCTACCTTAAAAATAATTTTTTCTTTGCTCTTTTCTCTGACAAAGGATTAAGATAGGTAGATGAGAGCCAACATTTGTACATATTAACATTGGCAGTTGTTCTAACATGCATGTGATTTGACTCTTGATTTTTCTCCTTAATATTGCAATAAGCATTTTCTAGTCCCATATGTTTTTTTGTAATGTTAATAATGTTAATGCTTAATATTTTTTCAGATTTTATTTATTCATTTGTGTCAGAGAGAGAGAGAAAGCACAAACAAGGGGAGCAGCAGGCAGAGGGAGAAGCAGGTTCCCCGTTGAGCAAGGATCCTGATGTGGAACTTGATCCCCGGACCCTGGGATCATGACCTGAGCCAAAGGCAAATGCTTAACTGACAGAGCCACCCAGGTGTCCCTGTTAATGCTTAATATTATGCTCAATATTAATATCCACATAATAATCTATTGTATAAGATTGTCTCATGATATACTCAACTATTGTCTACTCTTGAAAATTTTATGGATTCTGATTTTGTGATATTATAAATAGTGTGGCAATCAGGTTTTCTTATTTTTTATTGAGCACCTACCTGTTCCAGGTACTATTCAAGGCACTTGAGATAGCAATGAATTTAGCATAAATTTTGGTGTACATCTCTGATTTTTATTAGGAACCGATTATCCAGTTTAGCAATCACCAAGACATTGATCCATTGATTTTTAAGAAAATTCCATCGTCATCTTCTGCTGGGTTGGAGAGAGTTGGAGAAAGGCACAACCAGAATTTATGAGTGCTAGTCTCACCTCATGCAAGGGCAGAAATTTCATCTCTTGGTTTGTAAAATAATTTCTCTTTGATTATATCTGATCACTAAATGTTTTCAAACACACACACACACACACACACCCTGAACCAGGAAAGGAGAAAATTCGCATCCAAAGATCAATTTCAGCCAATCAAGTCCTTAATATGCATTTTTTAAAATGACAGGGGTATAATGCCTTGGTCAGGGATATTCAGTACGGCCAAGAATAATGTCCAGCACCCTCAGCCAGTCAGCAGAGGAATAACAACCATACACTGAGTGTGCTGGTTTTATTGCTAGATGTAGATAGTCTGTAGGATCAAACAAAAAATACCTGAAATCTGATGCCGTTATAGATCCTCTTGCAAATGAAAAGACTTTTGGTAAGTGGTTCTCAGACGAAGCATTTTCAACCATCTCATTTTTTAAGGCAAATGTTTAAGTTTTCGTGAGTAGATAGAATGGTTGGGGAGAATACAATGTTGCTCTTCAAATGGTTGGAAGCCTATCCCCAAGAATAATTATGCTAACCTACTCTTATTCCTGGGGTCAGAACTAGGACAAATAGGTGGATATCGGTAGGTGGTATTCTTCACATCAACCTAAGAACAACAGAAATTAACAACAATCAAAAGAAATGAACATGTTTCTAAAGCTTCCATGGAAGAAACTGAGCTTCTGTAAGTGGAAAAAGTTAAGCGTAGGCTGGATAAGTACCTTCAGAGGAGGCTGAAGTGGGATTTTTGCAGTAGGATGGTTCTTAAGCTCAGTGTGTGTGTCTGTGTGTGTGCACATGTAATTGTGTATTCACACCACACTTCAGTAACTAGAATTTGTGGTGTCCCTCAGAATGCATTAAAAGACTAGGAAAAGCTTTAAACACATGAGTAATAACTACAGTATAATCATCACTTTGGCATAGGAATACCCCAAAAGCTCTATAAAAAGTATATTCTGTTTCCACATTATTCTCATCACTCCCCTTCTAGAACTGTTTATGGTCACAAAACACCCTCCTCCATACACACAAGGAAAATTCCAGCATGTTGCAGTGATTCAGTAAAAACAGGATTTATCTCTAGGGCTGGGTTGATGCTATTCTACACCTATTATCACTTGTCTAAAACCTCATTTATTCAGCCCAGCATTCCCCCAATGGCATTGTCGTAATTATGACCCAAAAAATAAGCAGTACCTGTGACAGCGTCAAGTGTCCCAGTATACCTTAGTGTACCAGTGGTTATGGAGAATACATTTCTGATCATTTCTGAGGGCTTGAAGTCGCTTCTCTGGCTTTGTGTTATGTGTGTTGGAAGAAATTAAATAATAATGAACAAATACCCCCGATATTTTATAAAAGGTGAAAATTTTTCTCCTGTAAAGATTGGATTATTTTAAAATCAACAGCAGGAGGACTAGACCTTCTGAAAAGAAAAAAAATCATTGCCTCCAGTCCTAGAATGTTAACAGAATACAGAAATCTCAAACACATGCTGTTAAAATAAAATAACAACAATACATAAGCCATTGACACTTACCTTAAAGATGGTGATTTACCCTGTTTTGAAGGTTTCAGAAAATAGAGTCACAAAAGAACTCCATTTGCTTTACCCATGCCGCCATCTTGACATATCCAGAAGAAACTGAAGAATCAACATGTTACATTTGAGGCTTTTTATTTGACTGACAACTTGCACTGTTTTCTAATAAGCAAATAATAAATCGTCTGTGTGAAAATTTTCAAAAGTACAGATAAACCCAAGAAATCATTACCAAGTCACTACTTAGAAATAATCTCGGTTCACATGGTAAATTTTCTCATGTATGACTATAAATTTCCCTGGGATTGCAGGAATAGATGAAGTTAGAGATAAAGAGTTATTGTTAGAAAACCAAACTTTTCTGTACGTATTATCACTATCACTGTGGAAACCAGCATCTGACCTAGAGGTAGCATGCTTGATGAGTAGAAAATGTGAACTGGTAGCATCATGGAGGGCTGCTGGGTGGAGGGACCTGTAGCCTTTGGAAGCTGACTGTGCCCCCAAACAAGGGCCCCAAGAGGAACGTGCTATGCACACGGATGTCAATGACAGGACAGAAAGCCTTGGATCTGGCAAAAAGGCATGGATCTGACAAAAAGGCAGACCTGTCTAACCCACCCACAAACCCCAGGCCAAGGGCTCCACGCCAACCACATGGGACTGTTAGCCACTGTATTATGTCAATGAAGGTGCTCCCAGAAGTATCTGTTGAATGTATAAGCAATAGAGTGACCAGAACCAAAGGAGCATTTCCCCAAACTCTTCCTCTTCCATGTATAAATTGGCCTTAATCAATCTGTAATTGTTATTATGGTATAAGTACAAAAGATTCAGTATAACAAGCTGGTTTTGTTTTTCCCTGAAAATACATTTCCCGAGCTCCAGCAATGACCTTAGGACTAGGAACTTTGAACATAGTGGAATTCTGCACTAAGGTGACTGTTAGAAAATGACTAGCCATGGATGACCTTCATGCTGGAGAAGTAAATTTAATAATAGTGTGCTCTGGTTTGGGACTATTTGCTATAATCCAAATAAAGAAAGAATTTTAGAACTGAGTGACAGTGACCTAAATTCATCCTGGAACCCTCGTCTAGAGGGTAAAACTACTAACTAAACTTTTTATAAGACCCCTCCATGAGGTTTGGTTCACAGTTGCAAAATTTCTCTTCTCTTTGTGAATTTTTGCACATCCATCCAATTCAAGAAATATAGAGTCCCTTAAAGCACTTTCCTTTCTTTTTTACTCTAGTTGAAGATGATCTGTTGATGAAGGCTGAATACTAAGGCCCATCATTTTATTATGGCATTCCCAAGCAAGTGAAAACAACACTTTTTGGAAATTTGGTTACTAAATATTCTGTAAACCAGTCTGTTTCTAAGAAACAAATTGAAGAAAAAGTCAGTAAGTAAGAAATAAGAATAAGAATAAGAAAAAAAAATGAGAAAATAAGGATAAGAAAATAAAAATAAGAAGAAAAGTAAAATAAGAATAAGAAAGAATAAGCAAAAACAATAAATAAAAATAAGAAAAAGAATAAGAAAATAAAAATAAGAACAAGAAAATAAAAATAAGAATAAAAAATAAGAAGATAAGATAAGAAAATAAAAATAAGGGTAAGAAAGAAGAAGAGAAAATAATAAGTTTTTAAATGTGCGGTACTGTTGAAGAGTAACTTGACTAAAATATACTATGATCAGATCTATAAACTCTTGTGGTCAGTTACTAGCTAAGACTTGGGAGCCACTGGTTCTGGATCAACAATGATGAGTGAGGTACTGACACCCAAAGAGGGCACACTTGTCTAGTCTCATCTGCAACAAAATAAGAAGAATTTTAGCTCTTCCTTTAATCCTGCCTGAAGGATCAGCCCACTGTCTTGACAGTTCTTTGCAATGCAAGGTCCTCCCTGTCACCTATGCCATTTACAAGTAGCATTGTCCTTATGCATTTACCAAAGCAGCAAATAAAATTCTACCTCCGACTTCCCCCTTTTCCATGATTTTGTGAATCTGGGAGAGGGGAAAAAAAAAAAAACCGCTCATCTGAGTGCATTTGAGCCCCTGTTGGAGGGGGTGACTCATTTCGTCTTTTATTATATATTATTTTTTTTAAAGATTTTATTTATTTATTTGACAGACAAAGGTCACAAGAAGGCAGAGAGGCAGAGAGAGGAGGAAGCAGGCTCCCTGCTAAGCAGAGAGCCCAATGTGGGGCTTGATCCCAGGACCCTGGGATCATTACCTGAGCCGAAGGCAGAGGCTTTAACCCACTGAGCCACCCAGGTGCTCCACGTTTCGTGTTTTATATAAATCAAGCTCGAAGCTGAACTGGGCTTGAAAAAAGGTGTTCATTTTCCCGACTGTTATTTTTTATTTCCTTCCAGTGTAAAGCTTAGAAACAATCCACAACACTGTTAGCATTATTTGTGATTTGTCATGCACAGAAGCTGCAGATAATTTCATGACACATTTATTTCAGGTGTCACAGCTCACAAAATATTGTTTACACCCATCACCACTTCAAAATTAGGGTAGCTACATAGTGGAGTAGTTATTTAGTGCATGAAGTTGGTAGTTATTTACCATGGTTATTATGTAGCTAATTGTTATTATTATTTTTTGAGAGAGACAGGGCATGCATGAGGGAGGGGAGGAGAAGAGGGAGACAGGGAAAGAGAATCTTTTTTTCTTTTTTAAGATTTTATTTTTTTATTTGACAGACAGAGATCACAAGTAGGCAGAGAGGCAGGCAGAGAGGCAGGCAGAGAGGCAGGCAGAGAGGCAGGCAGAGAGGAGGAAGCAGGCTCCCCGCAGAGCAGAGAGCCCGATGTAGGGCTCGATCCCAGGACCCTGAGATCATGACCTGAGCCAAAGGCAGTGGCTTAACCCACTGAGCCACCCAGGTACCCCCAGGGAGAGAGAATCTTAAGCAGGTTCCATGCCTAGCTCAGAGCCTGAGGCAGGGCTCAATCTCATGACCCTGAGATCATGATCTCAGCTGAAATCAGGAGTCAGTTGGTGAACCAACTGAGGCACCCAGGTGCTCCTTTGTAGCTGATTATTAAATACATTCATAAGAAAACACATTTTTATAAGAAATGTAGAAGTAGGATCTAATCATAAGATACACCACATAAACCCAAATTAAAGGACATTCTGAATATAACAGACCAGAATTCTTCAAAAGTGTCAAGGTCACAAAAGGCTAAAGAAACATAACATCTACATAAAATGTGGGACCCTGGACTGGTTCCTGAAACAATAGGACATCGATGGGGCGGGGGGCACAAAAAATAGTGAAATCCAAAATAGAGTACAGTTTAGTTCATAGATTTGTACCGATTAATTTCTTTGTTTTGATATTTTGATATTTTGATAAATGTCCCATCATTATATAAGATGTGAATATTAAGGGAATCTGGGCGGAGATTGTACTGAAACATTATATACTATTTTTGCAACATTTCTGTAAGTCTATGGTTATTTCAAAATAAAAAGCTAAAAAGGATTACATTTGGGAACTGCAGAAAAAATAAAGAAACACATGTATTGCTCTACCACAATTTCTTTTTCTAATACTTTGATAAAAGTATTCCAAAATGATTACTTTCCTTTGAAATCCTATGTATTTTCTGCTTTAAAAATATCATCCTGACAGAGAACCCACTGCCTTCTCAGACTGCCAATGGGATCATAGCACAAAAATATAAAGAATCATAAATTAAGGAACTTGAAAGTTGCAGATACCTAATGCCAAAGTGACTGGATTAAAATCTGGGAGAAATAAGTAGCCCAAAAACCTCTTCACTTTGGCCTTGGTTTGGAATGAGTTGGCCTGAATCCAAGGTCCTTTCTTCAACTCCTCTCCACAGTTGTGTCCTGGAGGGACACTGACCCAGAACGGCAGGCAAGACCAACACACTGAGGGCTTCTCACCAGGAGCCACATCCCCATCCACTGGACACTCCCCACATAATGCAACAGACCACTCATGTTTCTCGATCATAGCACATTTGTTTTGAGCTTGGGCCAGGATTTAAATTATTAATCACATCCCGGGATATTTATGTCTCAGATCAGTTTCCAAGCTGCTTTAACATGCACACACAGGCTTTATCCCTCTGCCATATGCAATTATACAAAAACAACCTTGTGGATATTACTGGGCACCTCAGCAGGTGCTGTCGATGGAGCCAAATCAACAGAAGAAGCTAATTGGAAGCAACAATGCTAAGATGCTTTTAGGAATGGATGTTTATCCAAATGGCTGTATAACACCAGAGGCAGAGAGGAGAAGAAAGCAGTACCAAGAAAGAAAGGTGGGATGAGGGGGTGTGTCTGCACGAGCAGATCTACTCTAAAGATGGCTGCAGTCTGCCCCCAATATGGGATGGGCATCTGGGGACCAAATCTCCCTCCCTTTCCTCTCCTGCTCTGAACTCAAGAGGCCCTCACTGGACTCCAGGGAATTCAGTGGCTCAAAATGGAAACATGAGTTTGCTCTACTCAGTGCTAAAACATGATTAGAAATAATCTAATAAAATTACATGAAAAAGTACAGGCTGTTGGGTTTTGCGGTAGTGAATTACAGCTTGGTCAACGTGTATGGAAGTAGAACAACATTAAAATTCTATTGTCAGGTGATGTAGAGTCCATTCACAAACTTGGGGGACACACCTCCATTCAGAATTTCAGAGTAGGGACGCCCCCAGCATTTTGCCTGTGTTTGGCCAGTTAAATGTTGGATACTGCTGCTTGAGGGGTTATGAATATCTGTGAAGAACTAGTGATGTTCAGTGCAGAGTCAGAACTGAGAAGGGCAAGAGGGACGTCTTAAAAGGAGAACTGAATATAAATGTTCAGTGAGGGGTTGAAAGCATCTCATTTGGAGATCTTGAGGGAGATATTTGGAGGAATGCCTGGTGATTTCACACAGGTATAAAAAGAGGGTTGGGCTTTTCTAGGTCCTCGGCAGCCTCGTATGCCACGGAGCCTTAGAATCTAGCATTAAACAGAATTAAAACAGAATTAAACAGAATTTAAACTGAGGCAAGGGTATCTTGCATTCCCCTTCAGGGAACTCCTGAACTACAGAACGGAACGTCAGATGGCTCACCTCCAATGTGCTAGACATGGTATTAGATGCGTTACAGGCACTATTTCCTTTAGTCCTTGCTATGGTCATAAGAATGGGGTACTATTGGTCCTACTTACAGAAACGTGTGAGTTCTTTGTGGAATGGTGTTCTGTATTTAGCACCAAGCTATAGATTCCTGGCTCCTGATCTTCAATGTAGCATTCCAAATTCTGATCTGGTCAGAAATTGTGAATTTCCCTTAAAAGTGATCCATGTTCCTTTCCCTTAAAAAAATAATCACATTCAGGGGTGTATAGGTGGCTCAATGGGTCTTATAAACCTCTGCCTTTGGCTCAGGTCATGATCTCAGGGTCCTGGGATCAAGCCCCACATCGGACTCCCTGCTTGGCAGGGAGCTTGCTTCCCAGATCCACCTCCTGCCTGCCTCTTTGCCTACTTGTGATCTCTCTCTGTCAAATAAATAAACAAAATCTTTAAAAAAAAAGAATCATATTCAAAAAAAGAATCACAAAGATATTTTCAGAGAGGAAGTGCTGTAACACTCACATTATGCTTAAGCGCTTGTAATTTTCTTTTAGTTGTGCAAATTTGTTGCAAATAATCCTTTAGATGAATACATTACAGAAAAGAGTTAAAGAATCCACCAGTTTATGACAGCAAGGGTGAAAATATTTCCAGGTCAGACCGAAAGATTTTAATTGTGAGAGAGGACATCTCTGAATTAATTAACAAGGGCCATGAACTTAAAAATGGTGTCATTTCTGAAATGCTGGTATTGGTCAAGTGTCATTGTAACCAGATGAGAAATTAAGTGCCTCATTAAGAACTCCTGCCAACTCTGAAGCCAATAGAGGATGATGGATGGATGGATGGAAAGTCCAGTTAAGGGCAACAGATATGGGCATTGTTCTCGGAAGATTCCTTTGGGGACCAGCTCAGCACAAGTAGAGGGCCAAACCCAAGTTCAGGCTTCAGGTCTGGAGGCATCAAGGACCCAGATAGGATGACCACAAAGTCTAGCTTTTCTGCCCCCCTCTGCCCAGGGTGACCTTTAAGGTAATCCTTAACTGCGTGAGGTTTAGAGTTTAAAGAACAGCATTCAAATCTCTCCTGTGCCACTTAATACCTCTATGATATTAAGCAAATCCTTCACTTCTCTGATTTCTGAATTTCCTTGTTATAAAACAGGACTACAATACTATCCTCTAAGAGAGTTTCATGAAGTTTAGCTAGTTAATATATATAAGGAACTTGGCAGATTTCCTGGCACAGTGCTCAATGAATAGTAGCAGTTACTATTGTTAGATCTACTCGCCAAGGTTCTCCACTCTGGGCTGGAGAGATGAAGGGGAGCTAAAGGAACAGAACAAATTCACAAGAGTTGGACAGATACAGAAATGGATAAAATGTCCCAATGTGTTGATTCTGCAAGAGTCATATTAACACAAAATATGTAAAGTATCATTAACGTATTTTCCCATTAAGTTAAAATAATAATACTTTACTACTTTATTAAAGTAAGGGGAAAAATACCCAAGTGAAAGAACTTTTGCAGGTTCATAAATAGACTCTTCTCCCATAAGACCTACAGTTCTTTAATATTACATTTAGAAGAACATAACCTGTGAGCCTAGAGAGAAATCTAGCACCCACAGCCCTCAAGGAAATCACAACCTGGGGCTAAATCCATACTCAGTAAGGAAAGAAAATGCTTTCTTTAAAATATTTGTACAACATTAGGTCTATCTTTTACATTTATATTCCCTAGAATAATTCTGTTTTCTTTAGAATCATTTAGTAGTATGCATGATTATGTGACAAATATTTATTCATTTATGATTTTTAAATGATAATTCTCAGGAAAGTGTAGCCTGGCAAAAACTTCCATGCATACCCAAAAGATTGGCCAATTGGTTGTGGGCTCCACTGCTTTGAATGGTGAAACCATTCATTATTCAACAGACATTGATCATACACTTACTCTGTTCTAGGCACTTGGTAGATGCACAAGGTCAAGCATTGGGCCTGTCATGGAACCCATGTTCCAGTGAGCGGGATGTAATAGCACCAAGAGTAAGCAGCTACATTATGCCCACATGCAACACATCAACTGAGCTCTCCCCACCCCTGGAAACCACTGCATGAGGTAGGTACTATTACCACACACCCATTTTACAGAGGAGTACACTTGGCACAGAGAGGTAAAGTAACCTGCCTACAATCCCACAGCTAGAAAGTGGCAGGACTAGAATTAGAACCAGATGCTCTAGTTGTGGAGCCTAGATCCTTAACCATTAGGCTCTACCACCTCTTTAAAAGAAAGAAGAAACTGGTAAGAAAGTAAACATTGAAAAAAAGAGTTTCAGAGAATGAGAGTGCCACTATCATACAACAGTGATAACTATTATGAAGAAATTAAACTGGACATGGATAAGAGGTGTCAGTGGTAAAGATTTCTCCGGGGGGCATGTTTGCACTGAGATGGGCAATGAGCATCTCATCGGGCTGGGAGGTGTGTGCGGATGGATGTTGGGGTGACTCAATAGAGAGAACAGTAAGACAAAGTTCTAAGGTGGGAACAGGGTTGGTGACTTCCACAGGCCAGAAGGGCTATAGCAGCAGACTTGACATCAGGTGGGGTCTGAGGGCTAGACAGGACCCTGCAAGTCATTCTCGGAGCTGTGAGAGCCTGTGGAGGTTTTTCACATGATGAGACATTACCCAACACACACTACAGAGGTAAGACCCTAGAATTGCTTTATTCTGTCTTGTAAGAAAAAAGCCATCCTATTCTTGGTACTTTTGACATAGATGGAGTCTATGGGGTGCATAGTCCTTCTCCTTACACAAATCACAGATGTCACTTGACCACAGGTTTTCTGCTCTATGCATTTCCACCAACTGACAGACCAAACAAAAGCTCCTTGCTCCATAGGACTGGGATTACATGTTCTTCTCTTCCCATTCTAATCTCTGCACCTGGAAATGCATGCTAAGGAAAACAAAGTCAAAACAAAAGGACATAAAAGACATGGCAATGAGGAAAAGATAGGGTAGGAGGGGAGGGAGGAAGAGAAGGTAGAAAGGAGGCATGGTCAGAGCTTCCAGAGAAATGTAATCAAAATGGTGTATATAAAAGAGAGTTACCATAAGGTATTGGCTCAGACAATTATGGAGGCTGAGAAGTTCCATGGTGTGCCATCTACAAGCTAAAGATTCAGGAAGGCTGGTAGTTTGAAAGCTGAAGAGCTGTTGGTGTAGATGGAAATGTGAGTCTGAAGGCTACACCAAGGATATCACATGGAGGGCAGAGCAACCATGTCCCTCCCCGCTCCACATTCAGGCAGAATGAGAATTCAACCTTCTTCTCTTTTGTTCCATCCAGCCCTCAATGGACAGGATAATGCGCACCCACCTGCTTTACTGGGTACATGAATTCAAATGCTAACTTATTCCAGAAACACCCTCAAAGACCCACCCAAAGATAATGTTTAGCCAGCTATCCAGGCACCCCAGGGCCCAATCAAGTTGACAATGAAATTCACCACCACGGAAGAAGAGCAGGTTCAACCCTGGGAGCAGGAAGCCCCTTGTCTCTACCCCTAACCTGTTAGCTTCACTGCCCTTTATGGCAGCTCCCTACCCAGTCCTTCCTACCATTGTCTATAGCAGAAGCAAGCTAGAGTAGCCCACAGAAAGAATTTCTTTGCCTTTTGTCTCTGCTGCTTTTCTGCCTGGCCTCCCAAGGAAGATATTCCCTGTGCTTACTGCTTCATGCAGGCACTAAAGAAAGACAGCAGTTGTCTCCCTCCCAACATTTCCAGTCTGTGCTTGGCTGGAGACAAGACAAAATTGGAGACAAATGCCCACCAATGAGCTAGTGACCTGGTGGTCCTGGCAAACTTTGGGCAAGTCAAGGGGACTTTATGAAACCACTGAACTGCATATTACAAAATCCTCTCCAGAGAGGACATACTCAGGGGCTGGAGTATTTCCCTAGAGCTGCGTGCTCTGTCTCAGAGTTGATGTAGAAGGGAGCAGCAATCAGGGAGAACTATGCCGACCTTCCAACTCTGCTCACCCTGTCTTTTTTTTTTTTTTTTCACTTTATTTATACATATTTAATTAAGATGAAATAGGCATAAACCATAAAGAAAAAAAATCAGGATAAAGTGTCACTTCCATTTTGTAGGGAGGGGTCAGGAAATGGAACAGATTATCTGGGAAACATCCTAAGACCACCCCAAAGTAGTGAGGTTACAGAATGTTAAAGACAAAATTAAGTATTATTCCACTTAATCTACAAATGAATAAAGGGAGTCAAAACTTTATCCTATTTGGTATAAGAATTTTTAACATTTAATATATAGTGAATCATTTCTCAGAAAGTAATACCGGTTAAGTTTTAGAAGAAAGAAATTTCCATTACACAACTGACTAGAAAATCTCAAATGCAACTAAGCAGCTATGCTATAGCTCAGTATGTACCATTACATTGTTCTGGGCTAGTGTACATTTCAGTTTAACACAGAACTGCATTTTGGGTTTTAGAAAGGCAGCAATAGTTATATTTTGGCTTTTATTCTAGACGCTTAACACAGTTAAGGCGACAGTTGAAGCATATTAAGTAAAGGTAGTTCTAATTAAATGATGATCAACACAATCTCTAGCAACCTACATACACTGTATAATGCTTACATGGAATGAAACCAGTGTACTTAATTAGTATTTTACACGCACACACACACAGAGAACTAAAAAAACATCAAAAGCAGTCATTCTACATGTACTATGGTTACACATTAAAAATGCAATTATACCATAGAACTAAAGTAATATGAACAGCACTACTTGATATGTAAGATAAAGGTGACTGGTTCTAACACAGAGCTAAGCCTGTATCAGTCATTCTAATCATAATGGCTTGTAAAAGCTTCGGGTTTCCAGTAGAGAAACTACTCTATGAAAATCAGTTAAAATCTGTCCAAAGTTTCACATCAGTAAAACCAGGATAAGGCTACAATGATCTTGAAGTGTGAACAAGATATCCAATCAGAACAGTAAGATTCCCAGCCATAATGTAAGATAGAAAGGTCTTCATGCAGCATATGCTCTCTGGCTCCTAGAAAGCTTCATGTGCATAATATAAAGTTAAGTTGCCCAAGAAGTAAACTGGAGTTCAGTGAAGTTTCCATTGTGCCAAGACTTTTAAACTTCAGGAATGGTATGATCCATTAGGCTTTTCATAATGCTTGGTGCCATCCGTTTAATAATATGTTCAAAGATAAAAGCAGGCATGATTGTAATAGTAACTACAGTCTCAGATGTTGACAGTATGTCTGCAATTTGAGAATCCTTCAGCCCAATGACATTCTGCCCATTGACTTCACAGATGTTATGTTCTGTGAGAAGACCATTTCTGGCTGCAGAACTATCTTTCACTATGGATGTTATCTTTCCATTTTTAAAGATAAAGCCAACATGTCCAGTACTATCCTTATGCATGGTAACTGTCCGTTCAAAGGGCCTGTCACGAACAGTCATAGTAATCTTCTCTCCAAAAGCCTGTTTGAGTACCTTGTGTGCTTTATCAGAGCTCCAGCCTGCACAGTTTTCCCCATTGATCTGGAGTACTTGGTCCCCAAATCTCAGACCAACCAATGAGGCTGGAGAATTTGCCTGGACCAGCTGAACAAATATGCCATTATCTATTGATTTAAGCCTGAGCCCAATTTTTCCATCTTGATCCTTACACAAAATGACTTCACGAATCCCTTGCTTAATTTCTGCTCTACGAATTCCAACATCATTACCAGTTACAGGAGCCACCATATAGTTCATACTAGAAGGTCTTGCCACCAACCCCTGAACTGGTGCTCCAGAGACCACGGCCATATTTGCACGGATTTCTTCTTCATTTAAACTCAGGCCCATGTACTGGGAGAGCTCTGGATACAATTTAGGATAGAGATTTCCATCTTGAGAGATGGGAGCAGAAGCTTCAGACAAAATTGCTGGGTTGCCAGGGTTTGCAGAAAAGGTAGTTTGAGCCTGAATAACTTTGTCTACTTTCAGGTCTTCAAGAGATGGATACAGAGACATTTTTGCAGGATTTTTCTAGGCCACAAGGACCCGCTCGCCGCCATTACCACCCCGTCGCCTCCGGTAACTGGCTGCTCACCCTGTCTTAATGGCCATGCCTTCAAGGTAGTCATGGGCTTCTGACTCACAAAGCTCACCTTGACCTCAGTCACTTTTTTTTTCAACTTTCTGGTTTTGTTTTTTTTTTTAATTTTATTTTATTTATCTGACAGAGCGAGATCACAAGCAGGCAGAGAGGCAGGCAGAGAGAGAGGAGGAAGCAGGCTCCCCGCTGAGCAGAGAGCCCGATGTGGGCCTCGATCCCAGGACCCTGAGATCATGACCCGAGCCGAAGGCAGCGGCTTAACCCACTGAGCCACCCAGGCGCCCAACTTTCTGGTTTATAGGTCAGTCACATCAGGCCTCAGTGTTCTCAATGTTAAGTTGTAGCATTAACTCCCAGTTACCTAGCCTGTGCTATTCCAAGCACTCTCACGAGCTGCTTCATGTCATCCTGATAGTCACCTTCTGACCAAGGGATGACTGTCACCCCCATTTTACAGATGAGGACACTGACCTGAAATCGTATCTGAAGTTTATCTCCATAGACAGAAATGCTTCCTTTGCTGGGCTGCCTGAGTTGTATGAGAAATGGAATTCCTTTTCAGAATGCTGCTGGCTGGCTTCTCTTCTGCCTTGTCCTCACAGATCCTGGGTTGCTCAAAGTGACCATTTGTCTGGCCACAAGTTGTTAGCTTCCCAGACTTCTCTGCAGCTGGGAGTGGCAATGGGAAAGTCAGAGTTAGTAAAATTGCTTTCTCCAATCTTGGATTCAGATGGATCAAAGATTTGACAGACTCACAGCTAGAAGAACACCTTTCAATCCTGTGTTTGTCCATGTGAACTAGACTGATGTTCTGGACTCTACCACCTTCTCTCCCTATATTCTTGGAGCACATTTCTGGTGGGGAAATCACACATGCAACGATCAACAATAAAATGAGGCAGGGTGTGGTAAGAACTTTGGGCATGATGTAGGTATGCCATTAGGCCACAGGAAAGGGAGAGAGTTCTTTGGTTGGGAGGATCTGAGGACACATCATTGGAGAGATGGGCTTTGAAGCAGGCACCTGGAACCTCCTGGTGTCAAGACTGGCTGGTGCAAGTGCATGGTGAAAGTGTGTGAGGAATGCCAGGGGATCAGAGATGGGCTCCATTTGTGCACACACAGAATGCATGGAGAGAAGAGAACAGGGTTTTGTCTCTGATGTTCCAGTCCCTTTTCACCTTTTCCTTATGGTGTGTTCTTCATTCTTTCCTGTCAAAGAGCATCTTTCTCCTTCTCATGGTCACCTCTTAACCACAGTTGATGGTTTTTCCTGACTTTCATTAAATATCCCCAATCCCAGGAACATTTTCTGTTCAAGTCTCTCTCAAGTCTGTGAAAGAAGGGCAGCGTGCAGATGCTACTGGAGAAAATATTGGTCTGCAAGTTAATCACGCACTTCAGTTTTCATGGTGGGTCCCTTTGGTTGCAAACCCAGCTGAAGCCAGATCAAGGTGGGTTGTACAACCAAACCTTAGAAAGGACAATGTCAAGTGATGATGTTCAGGACACATTATTCCAAATACGGCACCTTGACATCTTGAATATTTTAAGCTAAAGGAGTATGAGAAAATGACAGAAGCAGGGAGGTCATTCTGACCTTCTTCCCACTGTTCTCCCTTGAAACAGGTCACAAACCCTCATGTGAGAAGTGTCCTCCCTACACTCAGGGGAAAGAACATCCTTATCTCTGAAGACAAAGGGATGGCAAGAAGGATCCTAGCAAAGAGGTCTTGCTGAGTTTCCCCCAGTTAGTTCTGCTTACCTCACACTCTTTGACCTATCGAACTCCTCCATGACCATCCACTCTTCATCAAACCCAGCATAAATATACATAGGTCTATTTGTTTCTATGGCTCTTTATTTCCTTATGAAGTCTACTGCGTTATGTAAAACTTTCATTAACTAAATTTACATGGTTTTCTCCTATTCATCTGTCTTTGTGAGTTTAATTTTCAGACCCAAACAGGGCCCCTAAGAGCATCCAGGAAAACTGTTTCCACCTCCGCTCCCTGATATGGATGAACCCAGGACTCATCCAGGTGAATCGCACTTGGTCTGTGTATGGGTTCCATGCCTACCTCTCTGTGATAATTTCATTTTCTCTCCCATGAAGAGGAAAGCTGAGAAAAGCTGCCCATGACTGAGGCAGTTCCCAAGTTTTATATTTTACTGCTTCACAGAGAGATTTAGAATTCTTCCTGTTTCTCCCTCCAGGAGAATTCCCTGAATCAATCAAAGACACAAAGTAATCACCTAGCAGCCCAAAATTGTCATTGGGATCATGGGGATCCTAAAAGAAGGGATGTGTCAGGGCAGATGGCACCCTAGATATCTATGACATTTATTTTCAGCATCTTCATTAATAGCTCAATTCAGTCTCTAAGTCAAGCACATTATTGAATTTGCTGAATCTTAGGTGTTTCTAGACTTTTAAGCAATTACTTGTTGCCTTCTGTTTGGATGTGAATTTCTTTGGCCAGCAAGATCCCAAACTCTCCTGCTTCCTCTTGACTTATCTACCTGATTTCCTGTGTTTGTTCCTTTCTCTTGCCTCCCTACATACCCACCTGAATTGTAGGAATTCAAGAAGACCTACCTTTCCTTCTCTGATGGTAATTAGCTCACACCTTCTTTTCTCACTTCCTGCTTCTACTCCCAATTACCACCCTTTCTATAATTTATTAAGTTAGAACAGAATGATGACAGACAGCATGCTGCCTCATTAACTAGATATTTTATTCTGTGTTCTTTGCTTCCCAACTAGATTCTAGGTCCCTGCCAACAGGGACCTTGTCAGATACTTTCTTCTGCTCTACCTCATATCATAATGTCAGATGTACAAGTTAGGTGTGCATAATAAAGCATTCCAAAGCTTAGTAGCTTAAAATAACAGCCATTTATTTAGCTCATGTTTCTGTGAATTGATTATATGAGGCTGGGCTCAGGTGGACTGCTCTGCTAACTTTGTCTGGGCTGGCTCACTGATCTGTGGTCAGTTAATTGCCAACTAGGCTGTTCTGCTTCTGGAGTTGACTGGTTGTTCCCTGGAGTGGAGCAGGGTGGTGGGTCTGCTTCCTTCTCACCAGCCAGCACACTAGCCTGGGTTCATTTACGTAAAGGTGGAAGATTTTCAAGAATAGTGAGAGAGGAAAGGTACAATGTACAAGCACTTTTTAAGCCTCTGCTCCTGTCACACTTGCTATTGTCCCATTGACCTACAGCCAAGGTCACAGTCAGTATAGGAGGAAAATAGCAGCATAGATAGAGGAAGGGGAGGAATTTTTGCCTGTTTTCGCACTGTTATATACAGCATATTCTAAGTTCTTGATTTAAAAAAAAAAAACAATCTCCTGCTTAAATTTTATATTTTCTGTTAAAAATCCAGCTCTTAAAAAATTAGTAGAAGTGATTCTCTTGAAACAGTTTTCTCTCTGTCATCATGTTCTTTTTTTAAGTTATTATTGGCTTTTTCCACACTGTATTTGCGCTATTTCTCCCCCTCTCTCATTTCTCATTTGCTCCTTTTAATTGACTGGATGGAACCTATTTATCACGTTGAAGCTGGATCCAGCTCCTTAGGGTTTTTCGTGGGTACATGTATGCATGCGTGTATGTGTGCAAACATACACGTGTATGGTATATAGGGAAATATTTCTCCTTTACCAGGTTTTAATTTCCTGTACAGGCCTATCTTGTTTTATGGTGCTTTGCTTCATTGTGCTTCATAGGTAGTGCATTTTTTACAAATTGAAGGTCAATGGCAGCCCTGCATCCAGCAAGTGTCCCAGCACCAGTTTCCAACAGCATTTGCTCACTTTGTGTCTCTGTGTCACATTTTGGTTATTCTTACAGTATTTCTAGCTTTGTCATTATTATTGTATTTTTTTATGGTGATCTGTGATCAGTGAACTTTGATGCTGCCATTGTAACTCTTTGGAGGCCCCATAAAGCATGCCCATATAAGACAGCAAAGTTAACAGATACATGCCATGCGTGTTCTGAGGGCAGACATGGTAGAAATAGCAAGAGAACTAGAATCAGAAGTGCAGCCTGAGGATGTGGCTGAATTGCTGCTATCTCGTGACAAACTTTGAACTTTGGGGAGCTGCATCTTATAGGTGATCAAAGAAAGTGATAGAATATACTTGAGATGAATCTCTAAGTAGAATCTACCCCTGGGGAAGATGTTGTGAAGATTGTCAGAATGACAACAGAGGATTTAGAATAGCACATTAGCCTAGCTGACAGGGTCAGAATTTGAGAGGATTGACTCTAGTTTTCTCCAATGCATTTCTAGCATTGTGGAAATGCTGTCAAACAGGATCACATGCTACAGAGAAATCATCATGAAAGGAAGAGATGCTGCAAACTTCTTTGTCCTCTTATTTTAAAAAAATTGTCACGGCCACCTCAACCTTCAACAACCACCCCCTGATCCGTCAGCAGCCATGAATATCAAGGCAAGATCCTCAAGCAGTAAAATGATTACAACCTGCTGAAAGCTCAGATGATGGTCAGCATTTTTCAGCAATGAAGTATTTTTAAATTAAGTCACATGCATTTTTTAGACATAACGCTTTTGCATACTTAATAGACTATAGTACAGTATAAAAATAAATTTTATATGCACTGGGAAACTGAAAAATTCATTTGACTTGCTTTAATGTGATATTTGCTTTATTGCAATCCTCTGGAACTGAACCCACAATATCACTGAGATATGTTTCTAATTCAATATCACATTTTCCAGAGCTAAGTCAGGTTAGAATGGGAACAAACTAAACACACAACTTTTTTGTGTGCTAATTTTCTCAACATTCTGTGCTAGGAAAAGCAATGTTATCAGAACTGGCTGGACAGGGCATTTATTACTTAGGCCTGCTTTGAAACACATTCGGGAAAACCATTTTGAGGCAATGAGGCTGTAATGGTGGTAAACAGCCATGGTCCATTGGACTTGCAATTCAGCAGCCCAGAATGTTGACATTTACTTCCATATGTGACGCTCACCCCTACCAGAGAAGGCCCAAGCATGTCAATGAACATTCAGGTCAACAAAGTACTTGACCTATTTGGACCAATGATTATTCAACATAGATTTTGCTCCCTCAATTTAATGGCTCTAAGTAGAGAAATTTGTTGCACATCCAGAAATTATTCAGACTTTTTTTGGAAGAGGTATATCAAATTTTAGAACTTTTGGAGAAGAAAACCAAATAGTTTAAGGTCAGCTTTGAAAAGGAGACCCAAAGGCATTGGATTTACGAAGACTGCTCAGCCAGCTCCATAAAGTCTCATCCCCATACTGAGTCCTCATTCTGTATCACTTGTAGAATTTTGTTTCTTTAATCAGGCCATTAATAACACAGATATTTTTTCTCTCAGCCATTTCAAACAGCATTGGGAAGAAGTGACACAGAGCTTTAGTTTAGATTTTGCCCAGAAGCAGATTCTGAGACAAGGACTTGCAGGCAGATACATTACTTGAGACACAGTCGCCCCAAGCATGATGAGGGAGTGCTGAGTGAGGAAGGAAAGCAGAGCCAATAGAGAACATGTGAATGAGTATTACTCGGGGGTGGGGTGGGGTTCGGGGACAGATAGACTCAACCCTACTTAGTATTCAGGGTCAGTGTCTCAGTGAGCAGAAAAGCTGGGTGCTCCTCTACTTGTTCTCATCCTCTGTTGGGTAACAGTCGTCCCCACAGGCATCAACTCCCTTGCACCCCCTGGGAGCATCTTCTCAGACGCACAAGCTGCAAAGGTGCTGGATAGCCCTCAAGCAGATGAAAACAGGAAGAGGTGAGCTCAGGTGGGCTAGGGGGATGAGAGGCGTGACATCAGTAGCATCTGCTACATAAAACATGTCCTAATGAGTAAATCTGGGACTGAGAATCTGCTTTATGGTTAAACAGCTACACAATGGTGGAAAACCACCTACTCTTCTAGCCTCAGTCTCTCAATCTGATAAATGAAGTCACTGGGCTATTTTTCTTGGCCAGGATAAGGTGGGACTAGCCAAAAAGCCTGTAAGGAAAGATGGCGTATTGGGAGGTCAAGAAACATGGGCTCTATTCTCTTTATAAAATTGTGTTTTTAGGGACGTCTGGGTGGGTTCAATTAGTTAAGCATTTGCCTTTGGTTCAGATCATTATCTTAGGGTCCTAGGGTCAAGTCCCGCATTGGGCTCCTCATTCAGGGACGAACCTGCTTCTCTGCCTCCCACTCTCTGCTCTCTCTCTCTCTCTGACAAATAAAGAAATAAATAAAGTCTTTTAAAAATATAAATTAAAAAATTAAATTGTGTTTTTCATATTGCTGCCCTAATAAAATCCTAGTTCCTTTTATAATTGTGAAAGTGACATATGAAAATCTTTTCCTCTAGTCAATTAAATATCCCCATTACTATGAGACCCTGGTACATACTAAAGAGTAGGTTCACAACAATGTCTATCTTCTTGCCTTCAGTCTGTGGATCAGCTGTGTCTCTGCTGGACATGGTTCAAGGCACCAGTGGAGTAGAGGTCTACTCCATACATTTGTCCTTGTCCAGCAGCCATTAGGATTATGCCTCTGTCATGGAGGTTCCCAGGAATCTGAGAGGTGAGCCAGTTGGCTGAAGCATGTTTAGGGTCTCTGTTCAAGTGCTATTCATTACTATCCTATTGGTTAAAGCATTAATTAATATCCCATTGGTTAATGGATATCCACCAATATCTAATTGGTCAAGTGGTATTCATTAATATCCCATTGGTGAGGCCCAAAACAAATGGTGAAGTGCCCTCAGCCCACCATGAAGCCATGGCAATGGTGGGAACACTTATTTATATAACCAGGAGGGAGCAAAGAATTGAGAGCAGCAGGGCTACCCACCATATCCTTCTCCTGTTCAAAGTCATCTTCCTCATGAGCCTCTTAATCACACCTGTTCTTTTGGCTTCTTCCGACCCCTCTGAACCCATTCGTTGCCTGATTAGGTCTGTCTCCTGAGACTTATTCTCACCTGTCATGGCATTTCCTGTAGGGAAAATGTCTGTAGCAGACTGTTTTAGTGCCCTGCCATGCAACCGTTCCCCAGACGCCATTAGTGTTGGCTGCTAATGGCTCATGGTTGCCCCCTCCCCAGAGAACTGCACTGTGCTGATGAGATGTCCCACCCCAGGTGGGAAAACCCAGAGATATGGTTGATTTATGCAGAGTGCAAACTCTAGCCCCTTTGTCTCAAGGTGAGGACAGTTGGGTAATATAATTTATGCTCCAGAACACCCCTGGGAATGAGGCCAAGGCTAAATTTCCTTCGCAACTACAACCTTGCTTATGTCTTTCCCTATCCTCACTCCCTTGCCTTTTTCTCCTAAGAGAATATCCTCAAAAAAATCAAATGCATTCAAGTCCTTGTCTCAGGCTCTGCTTCTAGGGCATCCGACCTAAGACAGTACTTATTTTTTGACATGTCCTTTAGTACCCCCATGATATCCTGCACATTGTCCAAGCCGTAACTGTACATGAGATGAATAAAAGCTTATAAATTTTTCTTGTTCAGTACAGATGCCAGAAGCTTTCTGGAAGCCTGCATCCAACAGTCCCCAGTTACCTGCACTAGAATCTACTTCACATTTCTTCCTTCTGACCATGTGGCCATTGTAGTCCCTTATCCAATATCTTATACGATCTGCATATGTCTATAGCGTCTTTCTCATCCATCACTTACTGGAAGGCGCTGTATGTCGCCTGGTAGATTTTAACCTGATGAGCCCCTGTGGACTCCTAGTGACGATGCTTCTTGTCTTGCCACACAGACGATGCAAGTTTCAAGGTCCTGGGGAGTGGAGACTGATCAGAGAGGGAGTAGAGACAGGTGAGTGTGAACTTTGGAAATGACACAGCTGTGTTTCAAACACACTTCTGCCATTTACAAGCTGTTGTTTTGACCAGATTAGTTAAAATCTTAAAGCCTCAGTTCAGCTTCTATCCATGAAGGACAATGGTACTGGAAGGACAGCAATATTCTCCTTTGCATCCAGAAAAAGGCATGGTGACAGCTGCAATTTTCTATCGTGCAATGAGCTGCCTTATAGCAGTGTCCTGAATCTTGTTTGTTTTAGCCAGAGCACCAGAGATGATGTGTGAATCTCAGGCAGGTCTGAGCCAGGAGTATCACCATGATGGCTTTCGGTCATTAAGTGCCTGCTAGGGGTCAGCCACACTGCTCAGCCTTTTGCACAGGCTGCATTGGAATCCTGGCAACAACCTTGTGTTTGTCCATCTCCCGCTTCCTTGTTGCCTATGAGCAATTGATCTGCTAAGTGACCTTGAGAATGCTTGCAGCTGTTGACTTCCATCTCAGGAAATCAAGGTTTGGAAGCAGGTGGCAGGACTGGACAAAGAATTGTAGACATGCATTGCCTGGAAGGACCAGGTGGTATGGCAAAGCTTGCAGTGGGTGCCAAGTACCAGGTTAGAACACGGAGCTAAAAGGATCACAGGGTTGTGACCCCAGCCATGAGCCTATGGTCCATTCTTGCTTGCTTACTGTAGAAGTAGTTCATCATCTCTTCAAGACCGGCCGGTCCCATTGGTTCTCCTAAGAGTACACAGTGTTCCAGTTATGGAATGGATCAGTCACGGTGATGAAAGGCACAGCATAGGGAATCCAATCAGTGGATTATAATAGCATTGTTTGGTGACACCTGGTGCTGTACTTGGGGTGAACACAACACAACATACAGAGTTGTCCACTCTATAGTACACCTGAAACTCATGTCACGTGGTGAGTCCGTTATACTTCAGTGAAAAAATGGAGACTATAAACGCACACAGGCTCCCATGCCCTTTCCTTCTGTGAGTCCAGATCCTTTTTTCAGGCTCACCATTCCTGTTCAGATTTCTGCCTCCCCCCAACATGAATTGCCTGGGCTTTGGAAGGCTCCAACCCCAATGTGGAGGAAGAGAGACCAAAAAGATAAAAATACCCTCCTCGCCTTCATACCCAGGAAAATGTGAGGTTACAACTGAGATTTTCTCCAGGGCTCAAGCTGCCGGGAGCATGGCGCTTATTAGCAGTGTCCTGGATCTGAAATGAGAGCTCCGTGGGTTTTTTCCACATCCATGACTCCTATTGGCACCAAAGGCAGCTGTGTAAATCTCCAGCCCCTAAATCCTGCTTGGCAATTCCCCAGGGCTGCTCATTTATTATTAATTACAACCATTATTTATATAGAACTGGAGAGTTTTACATCAAGGCTGGGACCCAGCTCGAACATAAAGCTGTGCAGGGAGCAGCTCATAGGCAAAGGAACACCAGGGATCGGTCCTCTGGTCTCTGCACATCTCCTGCTCCCCAACCAACAGCAGAGGTGGAGAAAGGAGGAGGGAAGAGGTACGGGCAGGAAGTGGAGGGAGAAGCAGACCTAAGCATAACCTTTTATGCTCTGACAAGTTTCCTTTGGCTGCAGGGGAGCAGCTGAGGAACAGAGAGGGTGACACACTCTGAAATTTTGGGGTTGGAAGGATACATCACTTTCTACATGCATTATTGTATTTATCCAATCAGCCAATCATGGAGCATCCTTTAGGGCTAGGAGTAGGAAACGCAAGATGCATAACACAGACTTGGTCCCTACCCTCCTGGAACTTGCAAGCTAGCTGCGTTAAAGTACAACAGTGAGACCAGCCAGAGCGGGCAGCCTGGGTGTGGGGTGGGGGAAGAAGGGGTGCAGTGGGGTGGTCGGGTCCCCAGGAGTGGGATTACAAGGCAGACAATTCCTGATGAGCCAAAGCTGCATGGTCATCATTTCTCGCTCAGCATGGTGGTTTTCTAGACCTGGATTTTTGTTCTAAGTCTCCCAGAAGATGAACCCACAGGCTTTCTCTGCAACATCAATGGTGTTTGGCGCCCCTTGTTATTTAGAGCCCACTAATCTGGCATTCCACACATTCGGGCCCGTTCTGAAGGCTTTTTACATAGAAACTTACATAATTGTCGTAACAACTTCAAGGCAGATTCTGTTATTGTTCTCATCTTACAGACAAGGAAACTGAGGCACAAATAGCTATCTTGCTGAGTTACACAGCTGTAAACTTGGGGTCCAAATTCAGGTAGTGTGGGTCTGGAAAGAACCTTGCAACCACAGTGTGCTTTGATTTGAAGGTGCTGCAGCCTCCCTTCCTTTTGTGTCCTATCACAGTGAACTATCATATATTCACTCAAGACAGGGTATTGAATCCGGACCTCAGGCCTAGTGCTAAGAATACAGAGACAGAAAGCAATGGTGGCTACGGGGAGTCCAGGGGAAGAGCAAATTGTGGATAACTGCCTAATGGGTGTGGGCTTTCCTTTGGGGGTCATGAAAATGTTTGGAAACTAGCTGATTAAACAACAGTGTGAATGTACCACTGAGCTCTTCACTTCAAAATGGCTACTGTGGTATTATGTGTATTTCACTTGAATTTAGAAAGAAAAGAAGGATAAAGGTGAGAGGACTGGAGGGCTGAGAGGGGCACCCACTTCATTCTAATGCTGTAGGAGACGAGCTCTAACGAAAGCTTCCGCACATCTTAGATATTGCTATGGGGACCCAGAGGAAGCAGGGATTTCGTTATTCAGCCTCAGCGGTCAGGGAAGCTTTCATGAAGCATTTTTGAGCTAAGCCTTAGCAACGATCATAAACCCAGAAACTTGCACCAGCCCAGGAATGTAATATAAGTGTGTTGTCGGCAGCAAGGTCGCAGGGGGTCACAAAGACCACCAAGTTCAATTGTCCATGCCCCTCCCAGGGATCTTCAAAGTTTTAAATGTTACACATGGTGGTGGCCAACAAAAGGACCCATTAGCTTCCTCTGGGCACATTGCTAAGGATTTTCGCCCCGGACTTAAAGAATCAGGAGAGGGGCACCCGGGTGGCTCAGTGGGTTAAAGCCTCTGCCTTCAGCTCAGGTCATGATCCCAGAGTCCTGGGATAGAGACCCACATCGGGCTCTCTGCTCACTGGGGAGCCTTCTTCCCTTCCTCTCTCTCTGCCTGCCTCTCTGCCTACTTGTGATCTCTGTCTGTCAAATAAATAAATAAAGTCTTAAAAAAAAATCAGGAGAATTTTCATGAGGGAGGACACTGTTTTGGGGGGCATTTTAGCTTGGGTTATCCCAGAAACAGATCGTGGGAACAGTGTTGTCACACTAGTCATGTCTGTGGGCAACTGGAACATGACAGTTACCTAACAAGGGCAGAGAAAGCACTTCCCTGCAAAGCCATGGCCATTGGTGGTTGAAGGGAGCCTCCTGGGGTGCTAGCTCTCCAACCCCTGTGCTGGTCCTGAGCGCTCATAGGGAGGGTTCCTGTGGCTGAAAACCACATGTACAAACAACAACCTTCCAAGCAAAGAGTCATAGGTGTTTCCAAGAAGCAGCCCTCAGTATGCGCACATGCCAACCTGGAGAGAAGGGGCCGGGCATGGACAGCATGGACAGCAATGTATGGAATGAGCTAAAAGGCTTTGCCTTTGACATGCCACCATGTTGTTCTTGACTTCCTATCATCTATCTTCTTTCACGCTCTTTTCTGCTGCCCTAATCAACAGCCATGATAATAATCATCTATCACAGATACAGAATGCTTCTTCCAGTGTATCAGGTGCTGTACTACGTTCTATCCGTTCATCAGCTAATTTCTTTATTTGTTATTCAAACAGAATTTATTGAATACTCCCCACAGCCAGGACCTGCAATAGGTTCTGGGGATAAAATGATGAGCAGAACAGGCACCAGCTCTGCCCCTGCAGGGAGGATAGACGAGTCAGGGGACAGGTATGAGTTGAACAATCAGATGAATAAAGCATGTGCTAGGATGAGGGTTCGGATGGATAAATTGCACTGGAGACCTGATTCATCTGGGGTTTGGAGAAAAGTGCTCAGAGAAACGGCCTTACAGCTGAGACTTGGAGGATGGGCCAGAGAAAACTGAAAAGGTGGACCAGAGCACTTCAAGTGGAGGCAATAGCTGGTGCAAAGGTCCTGAGGGAAGAGAGAACACAGAAAATTGGAGAAACGGAGAGTAGAACCCATATGGCTCGGACATGGTGAACAAGACGGGTGGGAGGTGAGGGCAGTACAGAGCAACCTTGGGGACTGTGAAGGACAAATTAAGAGTAAGTGAGCAGGAAGCCTCTGACAAGTTCAAACTACAGCAAAGGGGTAGAGGCGGGGGAAGAATCTCATGGCATTTTAAAAAGATTGCTCTAGTTCTAGAGTTCAGAAAGTCTGGAGTAGATCAGCCACAATTTGGGAAACCAACGGAGAACCCCTCTAGGAATTTACCAATTTGTCCAATTCTATTGCCTCCATAGGATATCTTAGAGTCTCCCTTATGCTTTCTAATTAAATAGTTCAATCACGATGTAGGTGTTATCCTCTTGGAAACCTGCTCTGTGCTGGGTGCCGTCCAATAAACCAATCAATAGAACTAATTTGTGCTAATGGGGGGAAAATGTATCCATTTTATCCCAGGGTTTCTGAACAGTGCTTTTGTGCAGTTATAAGAACAATATTCAGGACTTTGACACATTGGCTTGTGACTCACTAAGAGTCCCACGGGGAAGTCCTGTTGCCCACCTTTGTGCCATAGCACCAGCTCTGCTAGAAAGAAAGGGCTCAGGGTCAGGTCATCTTTTCCCATACAGACCACCTTGATCCTAAGATCACGTTCAAGGGGAAACAATGTGGAGAGGTCTATTGTGTTTATTCTTTTCAGACCTTAGCAGTTCTCCTACTCAAAGCCACTCTGGAGAGCTACACTGACTGATCTGGGATGTTCTAGAAGGTGTCAGATGGTTTTGATAACCCATAAATCAGGATTATCGAATGGAATCTGGACACCAAGGAAAAGCTTCAAACAATGTTTTTTTTCCAATGTGATCCCTTACATTATGAAAAAATAATAGTCATTCTCATAAACCCAATTTATCCAAATATTGTAATCAATACAATTTTTTTTCCATTCTCACCTAAAATGAGTAACAAAAAATCTCAAGGAATGTCATTGTCCTAACTTAAGGCAGACATTTACTAATGGCCTGACCTTGTTCTTCCATGAACTCAATACCATGAATAGTGGACAAATGTGGTGTGTCGCCATTTTGAATATCCTCTCCCTTCTCCTGGGAGCCCTCACCTGAAACTGGAGTGGGACCTCCCAACATAGAAAGTACCAAACCCTTCAGAGAAATGTGTACCTCGTTGATGTCATTTCACCAAATGAGATAAATGTGCTCAGCAGCACTGATTCATGGTCTGTAGGAAACACAGAGCAGCTGCAGAGACGGGGGGACTCTTCATCTCAGGTTCGCGAGCTGGTGCTCTCAGCATGGGGACTTCATTTGGCTACTTGTTTTTGAGTGTATAGGTTTCCTGCTTGCTTTTGACTTCTTTGTCTTTTGTGATTGGCTAATTGTCAGAGGATAAAGAAAAACACTTCCAATGAAGCCGTTTTCATGTATTTTATCTTCTGAATACATGAAAAATGATGTTTATGAAGACACCTACCGGCAGACCCCTGTAGAGAAGTTATTTTGTGCCAAAAGCCTACTCAGATTGAGAACGTTGCAGAAACATTTGAAGGCTGGAAAGTTATGTTTTTCAAAAGCCCACAGAGGCTTTGATAAATGGTCTCTAAATCTGAACAATCTTGAGTTTGCTGTGGGTTCTGGTTTTTAGAAATACAAATTATTATTCTAGGGCCATGATAAGCTCTTCTTCACTCTCCTGGAAAACAGAGCAAGGAGAAATTAATGCACATTTCAGCAGAGAACATATTTTAGTCTCTCAAGAAAAACTTGGAAACAGAAAAATATACATTAGTTAGGTCCTCCAATACATGTTCTAGATGAGTAATGCAGGTACTTCATGGGATAGTAGAAGCATGAGCAGAGTCTCATTTACCATCAGAATGATCTACTGAAGGAGTTTTCCTCACACTAGAGAAGCCTCTTTATACTTATGGCATATATGGCATTATGGACAAATGTGACCATAAGACAGCTTACCACTATGGTTTCAAAAGAGGGATGCTTAGGAACTTTTAACTTGAAATTATTATTTAATGTTAATAAGTTATTCTTCTTGGAGCTCATTAGAGGGGGGCTACTGATGTTCATTCTCAGCACCTTTCATATCTTAGGAGATACTAAAGCCTAGGATATCTTTTGTTCAATAGATCAGCACCTCTCAAACTCTCTTGAGCACATGAATCCCCTGGGGACCTTGTTAAAATGTAGGTTTTGACTTTACAGGATTCTGGTGGAGCCTGAGATGCTACATTTCTAACAAGCCTTTAGGCGAGGATGCCGCTGCTGAGACCACTCTTGGATAGAAAGGCTGTAGATGGCTTGTGTGTCAGGGACATCCAGCCTGTGCTGGGTAAACCTGACAAGTTGTACAAACTCAAAATCTCCTTAACATTGTGAAATTATCTCTCTTTCCCCCCTCTTTAAAAACCACCAGCTAATTGGAAATAGCTCAGAAATGTATTTATAAAAGAATGAAAGACCTTGTCTGGCGCGTGTAACCACTGTTACCATTATAGCATTTGTCAGTGGTTCTCAACCCTCACTCAGCATCAAAGTCGCCTGAGAACCTTTCATACACCACAGATGCTGGGACCCACCTCTCACAGGTTCAGTTTTGATTGACCTGAAGTTGAAGGTGGGCATTGGTATTTCATAAAAGCTCCCCAGGTGATTCTGATGTGCGGTCAAGATTTAGAACCATTGGTTACTTATGGTTCAGGTATTTATAGTCACTTAACTATAGAGAAACATACTTTTTATTTTTAAAGGAAAACAGAGTATACTCTTCATAGGTCTCCATCAGCTTTTTGAGTGACTGAAAATATTTCCCTGGAGGGACTCATACTCATTTAGTTGACCCATCTCCTTTTACTGAGATTTATCTTGTTTCCAATTTCTTTCTATTGTAAACAGCATTGCAGTGAATATCATTATACTTACATATTTGAGTACAAGTCCTTGGGTTAAATTCCTAGCAATGGAACTGCTAGGACAATAGGACAAAATTTCTATCTATGTTGTGAAATTCTCTGTACTAATTTTCATTCCCATGAGCTGTTTCTGAATGCGCCCACGTTGTGATACCTCCTCTAATACCCAGTGTTATTCTTCTAAATTGGTCAAGTAGGTGAAAAATATCCCATTTCAATTGCATTTATTTGTTTGATAGTGAAGTTGGGCACTTTTCATATGTTTATTGCCATTTGTACTTTCTCTATCAACTGCCTTTTTGCATCCCAGTGAGAGGGATATTTATATGTTAATGGACTTATGCCCACCCAGAAACCTGTGGCCTGGCCCCAGAGATCACCACACAGGGACCCTTAAGTCCCATGGCTTCCATATTTGCCCACATGAGGGGTGTCCTCTTGTCCCAGGAAGAGGCCAGAGAAGGCCAGAAGGGCCTCAAGATTATGTCCCAGGAGTGACCCTTAGTCAATGAAAGATCAAAGTTGGCAGATAGATGCTCCAACCTCCCTGGCCTGCAAGAGACAATTCTGCAATATTCTATACTCTGTGGGCATCCCTAACAGGATGGAACTCCACTTTACTACAGAAGGAGCTCACTCTATACTGTTCCTCTTATCTTCTTTCCTCTCTTCTCTGTCTTACTCGCCCATTGCCTCACAAAGCTTCCTGCTAGATAAACTACTTTGACTAGTTGTATCATTTCAAATTGGCAGGGGGCAGTGGGGGAAAGATTCCAAATTAAGACCCTTAGGAATCCTCGTTTCTTCAGGTCAATTGCACTATTCTAACTTGATGATATTCACTTTGTGCTGGTGGAGGCATGCCAGAGTATGTCCCGTGTGCCAAATCTCAAGAAGTCCTGAGACAGACAGCTACACAGAGACCTAAAGGGACACAGAAGACACTATTCATGAAACACTAGAATGCAACAGCACCATTTCCTAAGTCTGAAGCACCATGGCATATTTGGAATAGCTGTGGCATGCTCTTCCAAATGTAGTCTTCCACAAATATTACTCTTTGAGATGGGGTAAGAATGTGACATAGAGGAGGGCAGTAAAATGCAGAGAGGTATTCAAGGTTTGGGGAGGAGAGAGGTAAGACATATTCAGATTTAAAAATCTGGATTTTTAAATCTGGAGGGGTGGCTGGGTGGCTCAGTGGGTAAAGTCTCTGCCTTCTGCTCGGGTCATGATCCTGGGGTCCCGAGATCGAGCCCCGCATCGGGCTCTCTGCTCAGTGGGGAGTCTGCTTCCTCCTCTCTCTGCCTGCCTCTCCAACTACTTGTAATCTCTCTCTGTCAAATAAATAAATAAAGTCTTTAAAAAAAATCATACTGGAGATTTTTGCCTACAAGATGTAGCTTGGGTGAAGATCGGTACGAAGACTTCTAGTGAGGTAAGTCAGGTCTGTCTCTAACATTGGTGGGCTGGGCAAAAGCATCAATGAAGGGTCCTTACCAGCAGGTCTGGGCTCTCACAAGCCTGGGCTCTGTCCCAGAGACATGCTCAAGCTCTTTTCTGTCTTCTCTTCTTACTCATAAGCTGCAGTCCCTTGGTCACCCCTTGGGCCAAGGATTACATACACTCTGAATATGACCCATCTTAAAGAAAAAGACCTGGGGAATGGGGTACATGCATGTCATAGAAATAGGCTTGGGGCCATTTGTATAGGAATTCTGGGGTTCTAAGAACCTGAATTTTGATCTAAAATTGCTCTGGGGTACTTGGGTGGCTCAATTGGTTGAGAATCTGGCTGTTGATTATGGTTTGGGTCATGATCTCAAGGTTGTGGGGTTGAGCCCCACGTTGGGCTCCATGCTGGACCCTAGAGTCTGCTTGGGATTCTCTTTTTCCCTCCCCTTTGACCCTGCCCCCTGCCCCCTGCTCTCTCTCTCTCTCCCTCTCTCTCTCTAAAAATTAAAAAAACAAAACAAAAGGTGTCCAATACTCAATACTCTGTCCAATAGACCAATATAGTGGTTTCATGCCACATGTACTATTAAAAACTTGAAGTATGTCTAGTACTACATATTGAAAGGATGATAATATTGGGCTACACAATCTATTATTGAAATTTGAAAGTTCCTGTGACGTCACTTTCAGGCTTACTTTCAGTGCAGTCTGATAGCATACCCTGGCACTAGTCCTCAGATGAACTTTTGAGTACATAGCAGTAAAAATGAACACAAAGATGGAAGAATAAAGAAGTACCTAATGTTCTTTGTGCAATAAAAAGAGAGTTAAGGACAAGGGGTTCTTTGAAGTAAAATCTTAAGAGATGAGAGTTAGGAGTGGCACTGGAACATAAATATAAAGGACTCCTAAATCCTAGGGTGAACGAGTTCCTGCAGGCAGCCTTCTGGGCCAGGTGTGATGAGTAGCCTACAGAGATACAGTCTTAGTAATCTTAGCTGGGGTTAGTTCTGGTGGGGATGATGTTGCTGCCAATGATCTGACACTATTGTCTCAATTTCTCACAGGACAGACCATACATGGTCAGGACGCCTGTGAAAAAGATCTAGCAACAACAGATTAGGATTATACATTTCTTTGGTTCCCTAGTTGTATAGATAGTGGCTGACAACAGTACTAAGAATGAATATAAAAACAATGGGAAGAGTTACACTTTATAGATATGAATGGTTGCTGTATAGATGTAGGATCCTGGCTTTATTTTGAATGAAAACAACAGGAACTTGGAGGGTCAGGTGGATGAACACATGATATTACTGTGTAAATTGGTCACAAGTTCACAAGGGGCTGTTGTCTTTGACTCAACAGGAAATATGCACACACATTAGCTAGTAAGATATAAGAAATAATAATTTTGACCCACGTAATGAAAAGATAGCATAAAATTAGAAAACATTTCAATGACTTCATTAAATTAACTGAAGGGGACCATACAGTTATCTTAATTGATTAAAAAAGTTTTTGATAAAATTCCATACCCACTTCATGGTAAGAATTATTAAAATAAAACAAACAAGGACAGCTAGAAATAAAGGGGAAGTTAATTTACCTAAAAGCAGATGCCAATAAAAGTTATTTCTAATGGTTAAATGTTAGAAACATTCCTCTTATTTCAGGAATAAAACAAAGATAGCCACTTTACTCACTTCTATTCACATTGTTGATAGATAATGTTTTAAGTAAGTAAAATCACATATAAACATTAAAAAGGAAGGAACAAAATACTCACTATTTAATGATGCTATGATTGTCTACATTGAAAAAAAACCCCATTATACAAACTACTTATTACTACAAATTTAGCAAGATTTCTGGATACAAGATCACTATATATCAGTAACTAATTAAAATACACTACTAATAATAAATTCATCCAAAAGAGCAACAAAATTCTAAGAAATAAATATTTATTGAAATAAGTACAATTTATTTTCTTATGGAGAAAAATGTAAGACTTTAGTGAAGTATGTGTAGAAGAATCTAAATAAAACGAAAGATATACCATATTCATAGATAGGAAGTTGATATTGCAGCTACTCTGTGACCCAGCTTTACTTACAGACATATATCTTAGAAAAATTCTCAAGCATGAACACTGAACTATGTTCTAAGATATTAATTTCAGAACAATTTATAATGAAAAAATAAAATCAGATACCTTAATTTTCAATTAATAGAAGAAATACACACATAGATTATAATATTTAAATAAAATGGAATAATATATGCATTTAAAATTAATGAACTAGTGTTGGGGACCGCCTGTGGCCAAGGAAGTCCCCACCATTGCAAGATGGTGCCTGGCCAGGTGCCAAAACAGACCTCCACGTAAACAAGTCAATATCAGTGGCAGCCCATGTGGGGGAGGAAAAGCAGACCCTGGATAGACTAACTAGGGGAAGCCTAGCAGCAGGTCTGTGATTGGATGTCTTGAGAATATCTGTCTTCTGATAGGGTGCCCTACTGCATATAAGCAAGTGTGGTATGAGAATAAAAAAAAAAAAAAAAAGCAACATTAACAAGAGACCAGGCTACGTGTCATTCTTGTGGGTCGAGAACGACAAACTAGGCCTATATATATCAATAAATGTGACTCTAAAAACAACGTTGAGTACACTTTTCATGGGTATATATATATTTAGTATAAGTATAAAATTATGGCTGAGAATAAAACACACCAAATTCAAGTCATGGTCACCTCCAACTGAGGGTTTCACCTGCATTTCTAGTATTTCATTATTCATTTAAAAAAAAGTATTTCGTTATTCATTGAACAAAAAAGAGAGAGAGAAAGAACATGGAGTAAGCTGTGTTGATATTTGTTAAATTTCAGTGGTGTATTAGT
The DNA here is from genome assembly GCF_020171115.1 of Neogale vison. Lineage (NCBI taxonomy): Eukaryota > Metazoa > Chordata > Mammalia > Carnivora > Mustelidae > Neogale > Neogale vison. The sequence continues at coordinate 42,114,831 of NC_058098.1, forward strand.
TGCATCATTATTTTGTTTCATAATCAAGTGCTGTTGTCAATTTACTTCATCCTTGCTTGTTTCATTGTAGAAGTTTCACTTTCCATGAAGGGTGATCACCTACATGGCAGGGCCTGTATCATACACTTCTGCTTCTCCCAAAGTCCCCAAGTCTGCTAAACTCACAGGTGATGTGAAGTGAATACATTTGTTCCAGTTCTGTTGAAAGATAGGTAAAGCTCTAAGTTGTGAAGAAAACTGGCAATTGTCAGTTGCTTTCTCAGTGTTATCCTAGCATGACTTTGCGTTGAAACCTCTCATGATTTCTTCTCATTGATAAGACTTTAATCCAAAATAAATTGCAATCTCAACAGTGTTGACTGGAGAGTGGTGAACTCCATCAAATGACCTCTGGTGTGTAGGGAAACTTTGTAAGTGGTGCTAAATGTATAGATACAATGTTCCTGACCAAGAGGCCACCTTGGATGAATCCACTTTTTATAGTTTATTTTAAGATTTTATTTATTTATTTGAGAGAGCGAGAGAGTGAGTGAAAGCATGAGCAGAGGGGAGGGGTAGAGAGGGAGCGAGGGGCAAAGGATAAGGGAGGGACAGAGAGTGAGAGAGAAGCAGACTCCCCACCAAGCAGGGAGCCCCTTGATTAGGATCCTAAGAGCATGATCTGAGCTGAAGGCCAGACAATTAACCAACTGAGGCAACCCGAAACCCCTGGATAAATCTAATTTTTAAGAAATCCTGAGTACTTCCTCCCTTTCTAGGTCTTCTGAGAGAGAAGTTTAAGAATTAATGACAAAGCTTTTACAGGCTTTATGGCAGAAAAATGGTAATGAGTCCACTGTGCAGCTAAGTGTAGTGGAATCCTAGTCAGTTATGAATGCAGTGCCTATAGTGGTCTACCTGCTAAACGTCTGTGCTGATTACATGGTATCAGATATTTGTAAAGGACAAATGGTCACTTGTCACATCATATCCTTAAGTCAATGTTGAAAGGGAAGAGATCATCAATGACAGGAACTCAAAAGCCAGGCATATTCTACTTGGCAGGTGTTTGGGTATGTAAATAAAGTGGACCAACCAGGTGAGCAGGGACACCAGGAATCCAGACATAGATTCTGGCCTGGAACAACTGAGAAGAGAGATCATTTGATGGTGTTTTAGATATGGGGGTTGAGGGTCCTCAGTTTTAAGAAAAAAAGCCAGGAGCTCAGTTACTGTCCTTATGAGACATGACAAGATAAAAAAACTCAAGTGTGCTGGGCCTATGACAAGATAAGAAACTCAGCTTCAGGGGACTAAAGGACAGAAACCAATAGTGCAATCTACTACATTGCACCAAAAATACTCCATTCCTCAACACACAGATACACACACACACACACACACACACCCATGTTCCAGTATCTGAAATTTTACCAACACATGGTAACTTTGGACTAGATGTTGTCTTTGATAAAACTCTCTTGAAAATGCAAATATGTTAGCTGAAAGTTAACACATGGAGACTTTAATAGTTATAAATGAAAGGAAAGTCATATTTTATTGATCCTAGCCTACACTACATAAAATTCTATGAGGGAGCTCTTGTTATACCCAGATATTTTATGAGAAAACTATAGTTGGGCAAAAGGTAATTAAATATTGCTAAGGGTCCTGTGGCTGTCAGCTGGGATTTAAATCCAGGTCCCTGTGTCAACAAGTCTCTTGAACTTGCCATGATAGCATGCTGCCTCTCGCATTAGAGTAATTAAGAACAGACCATTCCCTGAAATTACTACCTGGGAGAATAATTTTGATGAGGACTGAGGAGCAGACCAAATCAGGGAGGCCCTCACAGTGGGTATGAGTGGAATCTGCAGGAGATCTAGACCCCTGATGGGGCAATGCCAAAGGCAAAACAAGCCTACCTCACCATTTGCTCTTGGCTATTTCTACTGTCAAGCTTGTTAATCTCACAGAATTGCCAGGCATGGTTCTTTTTCCAAGACATGGCAGAGAAGCAAAAGTCCCATTCACCCCTATTGCTGTTCTGATAATCCCCAGCATTTTAGTACCCAGGATTTCCCCCCCTTCCCAGACTGGTAAGACAGAAATGATGTCCTTTATTAGGCTTTGAAAACCCCATGGACATTTTCCTGGGCCTGTAGTCTGACTTTGCAGAAGGAGCAGACAGTACCTGCCAGTGGAAATTTAAAGAGCTTTTGGTTAGTCCTGGTTCTGAGATTAGCATCAAAGGCTAAATAAATAATGTAACGTTCCTAATCACAAAGTCATGCAGATAGCAATTAGAACTGCATTACGGGGATTACTCATGTCGATCTCTGTACCTGAGATCAAACTTGGCTAATTTGCCACTCTTAGTTTAATTCCATCAATTAGAGAAATAAATTGCCAATAAAAGCTCATTTTTAAAAAAAGGTTGGTTTTAACCTTTTATAAAGTACTTGGGCAAAAGCATAGAGAAGAGCTTCCTAAGTGACTGCTAATTCGTCAAGATGGGGAGAGGGATGCTGTGAAAATTATGGCTCCAGACAATAGCTGAATACTACACTTAGTGAGAAAACAAGAAGGATGGGCAAAATTTGCTGGGGTTTTTCTAAAACAAAGCATTTCAGCTTAGACTGGGAATATATGTGAAGATATTGAATATATACTGGGTGTTGGGCTTCAAACATAATATTAAAATGGGCTGACAGGAAAAGATTGAACCTTTTAATTTGAGCATCCATTCTGTTGCCAAATATTTATTGAGCTTTGGGTGTATACTGAGTTCTGGAAAGATAGTGACAGACTCCATGGCATGGTCCCTGTCTTCATGGAGCCGGCAGCCTTGCTGAAGAGATGGTCATTAGCAAATAAAAACACAGATAAGAACAGAATTATTATATGAAGAGAAGAGAAATTGTATTAAGAGAAGTAGGTGTGAGGGAAGCAATGGGCGCATGCAATTGAATAGGCATGAGTTCGATGGAAGAGATCGGAAGAATGACTTGAGTAATTGATCAGAGTTTGCCAGGTGGAGGAGATCATTCCAAGAAGAAGGAATAGCCTGTCAAAAGGTCAGGAAGCAGAAAAAACATGGAAGGATCTGATAGAAGGTCAGACCACACAAACAGAGTGGCTGGTATTTACTGAGCACTGACACCACATAAAGCATCTCTCAACATTATCTCATTTAATTGAATCATCCCCATTTTACTGATTTGGCTTCATGAGACTGAGTTACTTGCTCAAGACCACAGAATCAGTAAGCCTTCTATTTTAGTACCCAGAAATGCCCCAAGGATCTGAGAAGAAATCACCTTAACTTTTCTTTTCAAGGAGAGGGGTGTGTGATGGAGGAATATTGGTTGCAAGGTGAGCTCCTGTGGCCTCTTCCAGACCCTAATGGACATTTTAACCCAGACCCATGGGAAATACATGAATGTCCTCAGGGCTTCCATTAGTAGTGCAATAAATAGGACAAATACACTGACACCACAGCCCAAGAAGGATCCCACATAAATCACTAACAATGGCCTGAGAAAGGAGAAAACTAGAGGGAGCAGAAGGTAGGCTCCTGCAGTTATACGGGATGAAAATTGTGAATGCTAAGAAAAGTGAGGAAAAGAGGGACCAGGATGAAAGCATGTCTGGAACTTGGCAACTGACTGGATAAGGGCAGGAGAGGGAGGAGCAAGGAAGAAGGGGAAGTCCAAGATTTCACTGAAGAGCTGAGTCCAGGTGACTGGTTGGGAGAGACAGAGCTCAGTGGAAAGAAAGAAGTCAGAAAGAGGAGCCTGTGCATCTACATGGTGGAGGTGAAGAGGGAGGTCATGGACCTGGGTGAGAGGTTAACCAACGTAAGCCCAAGGATCCCTAGCTCTGGTGCTAATGGTCCTGTTTTGGCAGTAGACCAGACATTGATATCCTGGTTATCCTCTTCTCCTGAAGTGTGGGCCTTCCTATTCTGTTGCTCTTCTGTGGATGCCTTCCCAAAGACTTCAGAAACATGTCTTTTCTGTGCCCCATGGACTTTGAACATTCCTCCATCACAACACCTTGTGCCACTTGTACTAAAGCTCCTTTCCATGTGTCTTGGTCTTCCCAGCTAGGCTGAAACTTGCTAAGGCCAAGGACTATGTCTCATGTCTTAGCCATGGTTTGTTTCCCCCACATTTGGTATGGCTCCTGGCACTTGTCAGAAGCTCACAATGATGCCTGAAAAGGGGCCACTTATTCAAGGTCTGTCATCCATTACACTTGCTTAGAGGGTGGATGCAGGGATAAAATATAAAGTATAGAAATTGTGCTTTGAGACAGAAAGTCTTGGGTCTGGAAGGAGCCTCAGTAGCCATCCAGCCAGACCTCCTTATTATACAGAAGATGAAATTCAAGTCTCCAACACAGGAACTGAATTTTCCAAGATGTCAGGGCTTGGATGAAAAATCTAGCTTTCAGGACTCAGTGTCTCTCTAGCCCCACAGACATCAACACCAAAGTGTTCTTTCCAAGCTTCTTCTCAGTTTCTTGCTGCTTAAAGCCCATCATGATTTTCACCAGGATGTCTTCGAAGAGCAAAGTGGGGGCCTAGAGAAAGAAAGCAGGACCAAGGGCATAGCCTCTTACCCAAGCCTCAATGTCCCCAGTGCACTCTAAGTGTGTATTTATGTATAGGGTTATGAGTTATGGTTTTCCTCCAAACTGGAGTATAAATCCCATGAAAACAAGGAGCAGGTCTGTGTTGCTGGTTTCTGTTTGTATGGTTATGGCTGTGTGGTTGGCACATGGTAGCCAACCAATAAATACGGTTTGCAGAATTAAATAAGTAAATGAATAGCCCCTCTCCTTAATTTTCAATCCAGTAACTCCATCATGCTCCAGGGGAATTACAAGCCTCTCAATCCCTCTTGTACCTACTGACCTCTGTGGCCCAAACTTCTAGGTGAAGAATGACTGGTTAAACACATGGCCAGGAAAGCTATGAATTCAGGGCTTATCAACTTTTTTATTTTATCAAATGCAGTCAGAACTCAGGAATTTCTTTTAATCCCAGGCTTTGTGAAGAAACAACATGCATTATTTAAAGAACAACAACAAAAATAAACCCTTGTTAATATTGCATATCCATTTGCAAGCAGAAGATTAATACAATAATAACATCTTGGGTATGAAAAACAGTCTGTAAAATGCAAACCTTGCTGAGCAAAATTGCCTTCCTTCTTGGAGAAGAGTCACAGGATGCTGGAGAGCAAATTATTTTTCTCAGCTCTGGGTCCTTTAGGGCATCAAATCTTCCCGAAAAGGATTATGCATCATGGAAAGTGTTAATGTACCTTATTATTCCATTTCTTTCTGATGAATTCTTTAAAATCAATAAAGGTACTTAACAGTTAAGAATTACATCAGGCCACATTGCAATACCAGGAATCTCTTAGATTGATATAATACCTATCTTCAGCAAGACGTTTTGAAGAAATCATAGAGGATGAATAGGTTTTCCTGCTGTGGGAACCCAGTGAATCATGTCAATTTAGGGTGTTTTTCTCCTTGTGGACTCACTGAGCTGTGGGTAGGATGGAGCTTATGCAAGTTTCACTCAAGTTTTCTGCATGTTTAGCGTTCTGTTGGTATGTTTCAAAAATATGGAAGTTCAATAAGTATGTGTCCAAAAAGTGGCTGAAGGATGGGGCAAAAATCCTAATGGACAGAGAGTCTGATGTAGTAGTTACCAGGGGAGATGAGACAGGAAGATGGGGAAGGTTGAATATCTCTGCAAGACAAAAATGCAAAAAAAAGGCCTCAAGACAGCCCTTTGAACAATCCATTCGTGAAGGGAAAGCTGGAGGTACTGAGGGTTCAGGGAAGGGAGTTTCCCACTGGGGCTGGTGTGTATGTAAGAAGAGAGTTGACCCTTGAAGGGAAGAAATCTGATCGGAAGAATGAGCACAGAGATTATTCCAAGAGGCATCCAAGGATGACACAGGATTTGTGTTGGTTATGACTTTCTTGCAAAGTCTGTGTATTTCAAACTCATTCATGAGGATGACAATCAACAGTGCAATGTCAAAACCTGCATAAGTATCATTAGATGAGAGAAAGGAAATAGAAAGTGCATGTTTACCAAGTTTGGGGTACCAGCCTGAGCTTCAAGGATACTTGCTATGCCTTGTTTCTCTACCTTAACTTCTGTAACCCTTATAGCCATAGAGGATCCTATAACTAGAATATTCTATTGGCTTCGTGATTTAACCATCCTTTGATCTCTTAATTATACTAGGGTCTTTTGCTGAAAACATCTGCTCCAACATGAAACAGCACAGAACAGGTCCTCCTTGATCCCTACTGAGGATATGAAGCTACTAAGAAGCACAGAATTCACCCACTTTGTAAAATTGAACCACCTTTAATCAATTACCTACAGATATGTGTACAGTGGACAGAACAATGAAAACCCGCTTCCCTGAGTGGGTGCCCCGTGCTGTGAGGTATCTCAGCCCCGAGTCAAGCTGATCCCTTGGAACCATGAGCATACTCTAACCAGGCACGTGGAGGGAAGAAGAGGCATTTATGGGAATGGTACCACCTGAGAAAACTCCCAAGGGGTGGGGTTTAGGGGAGAAACAAAACAGTTTGGTTAAATCCACTGTGTATCTTCAAAAGTTTGCATTCTCTCTACTTATATACACAGGGCTTTCTTAGAATGTGCACTTTTAGAGAGAGTACATGCAATTCCTTTTAGCGAGATTTCTTTTCTTTCTCTCTAGTGCAATGAAAACACAGTGGCTATTCTGATGACACGTTTGGCATCTGTTCTATACACCTGGGGCAGGCTTCTGTGAACGAGTCTTGTCCCAGTGCATTCCAACCCTGGTTTTCTTGTCTTGCTTTGCACCTCTGTGGCTGTCAGCACTTCCATCATTTTCTTAAAGCTAATAGAAAGATGATAGTTAAAATCTACCAGGACACTTCTATGGCTTCATAAACACCCCCTCTTCCACCTCCATACTAATTAATTTCAGTTCTAATCACTTTATTCTCTCTGTGAAACAAAACATCTAAATTTGTCCCTCACAATCTTTATCTACCTTCAGATTCCTAAAAATACCTCAAAACATGCATAAACATAAGGTTCTGAGGAGTAAGCTTTATCTCTTAACCCTTAGCATTTTTCAGCTTGAGTACTTCATTGTCAGAGAAATCAGACCCAAAGCGTTCTCTCTTTAGCCAAAGAAATATTTCCCATATCTCTTGATGTTGTTTATTCAAAGGAGATTTTCTTATTTTGGTTTCAGGTCACATTAATTACACTCTTTATTTCTTTCCCTTCTCCCATCTGTTCTTGCTATCTCCTGAATATATTTCCTACTAGCAGAAAGCTCTAGATGATGAATAGAATCTTAACCTTTAAGATTGTAACAGGCTTTCAGGCACTGATGTCTAAATTTAGTGTTTGCTGATAGCAGTAGGTTTTTTAATATGGGAAAATGTCCTAAGCATCAAATGAGAGGGAAAAAAATAATAGTTTTTTGATCAGAGACTCACACAACAGCCTATCCTTTTTAGAGTAGCTACCTAGCAGCTTGGACTGTGCACTAGCAAAAGAAAGCAGTGAAAAGCATTGAACCGGACTAGAAACAGTAAAGAAGCTTTCAAACATGTTCCTAATTCTTAAGCAAAATACTTGAGAAATGTTATGTACATAATGATTGTGATAACAGTGTGGTGATGGAAAAAATTGAGTGGGGAGTCAGAAAGTTTGGGTTCTAATCCCTGGCTTACTTTTAAACTAGATATTTGACCTTTGATTTACCACCTTTCTGTGGTGTGACTTCTTCATTTGTGGAATGGAAAGTTGAATGAAAAAAATAATCTAAGTCCTTTTCTAGTTTTTGTAAACTAGAAAACTAGATGTTATCATTCTAAGGTACTCACCAGTAAAATGGTACCAGTGCTAGTACCACTCACTCAGAACTCTGAGTTTCTCTCTTCTTGCATTATGCAAATCTAAAAACTGTTAGCATATAGACAAGGGAGGGTCATGTTCCATGGTATGATTCGTTGCTCTACTTTGGAGGCAGAAGGAGAGTGTGGGGAGGTGTTTTGTTCAAAGATGTCAGAGTTCTGTGCAATCGGGGCAAAAAGGGTCGGGTAAGCATGAGTACTGTAAAGGTAACCACCATGCTGGGCCATTTGCTAAGATTCAGAAGCAATGTGTTTCAACGTTGAGAGGACCTTCTGAAGTATCCAAATGGATGTCATTAATGGTTGAATAAAGTTTGTTTTGTTTTGTTTTTAATATGACTAATTTCTTTAATTGTTGACAAAGTTACAATAATTTCTAAAAATCCACCTGTAGCTGTGAAATAAGAGCATTTATATATTTTCCTCTGGTTCCTGGCAGTGTTCTTAAAATCCTCATAATTTCCTACACGTTAAGAATAATAGGACCATTTTTGTTCTGATATTTAGTCTTTGATCGTGGTTCCTGGAACAGAGCTCCCAAATCCCTTGGAACTTCCTGATAGGATGTCTTTTGCTTTAATGAGAGAATGCCTTATGGGCTCCCAGATGGGGGAGAGTCACTAGAAAAATCAAGGCATGATTAGAAGTTTGGAAATTTCAGCCCCTACCCCTATTCTCCAGGAAAGGGAGGAAGGGAAGAAATTGAGTTAATGATGAATCATGCCTACAGATGCCTTTGGATGAAGCTTCCATAAATTCCCAAACATAAGGGCTTGTAAGAGCTTGGACCTGGTGAACACATCTGTGTAACAGGAGAATGGAACACTCTAATTCCAATGGAACTGAAGTTCCTGTGCTTGGGACCCTTCTAGACCTTGCCCTATCATCTCTTCATCTATCTGTTCATTGGTATCCTTTATCATATCCTTGATTATATAATAGACTGGTAAACATAATTAAAAGTTTCCCTGAGTTCTGTGAACTGTTCGAGCAAATGAGTGAATCCATGGAGGAGGTCACAGGGACCTCTGATTCATAGCCAGAGGGACAGAAGTTGTGGGTAATCTGGGGACCTACTACTTGGACTTGACATCTGTGGGGTGTGAGCAGTCTCCTGTGGGACTGAGCTGTTAACCTGTGGGGTCTACAGGGTGTGGGCTGGAGTTACGGAATGAAGCTCATCTTGAGGATAATTGCAAAGAGCATTACACTGTGGTTTTGAGATGTCAATCATTTATTCTTGTAATGTCTATGGATAGTGGCTGGCCAAAAAAAAGTAGTTCAGGCTATTGTGGAAGCCTTGGTTCTCAGCCACCTCAATATCTTGAAAGGTAGAGCTTATGTGAGACTGGCCTTTTTCCAGTTACCCCTCTTAACTCTTCTTTCTACTTCAGTCCTCCCTCTCTCCCTTCTGTTCCTCGTACTCAGAGGTCACACGAAGGGAGCAAGAAGCCTAGCTTTTTCCATATTGACTAATGGCTAAATCTGGATTATATCTGTAGAGTTAAGTCAATTATATGACTGCTGAGTTGTCATGGGATTGCTTTATGGTTGATGAAGTCTAGTTGGTTCTTCACTTCCATATTTGGTATTCTGCCATCAGATAATATGAAAAACTCAATTGATTGTCATGGAGAGGTTGAGTTGATTGCTTTGTATCTTAGTTTTGCTCAATCAATCAGTGTCCCTGTATTCATCACTGACATTTTGGCAGCATAGGAATTAAGGCACTACTTGCACTCTTCATGGGTAATGAATGCTTTGAACTTCAGAGAAGCAATTATCCACACAAATCCAATTTATTTTAAACTTTCCCCAGATTATGTCTTTTTCAGGAAAACACAAAATACTCTTCTTTATATGTTCCATGGTTTAAAAATTTAACTTTCAAAATGGACCAGCTCTTTGAATAGTAATAGATAAATTAGGATTCATAGTAGTAGCAGTAATTAATTTATAGGGGTGTATTTGAAGAAGATGGAATTCATTGTACAGTAAACAAATGCATGTGGCTAAAAATCACTCAGGACCCTGTGTAGCACCTTCCAAACTAATAGCATGTGAAATCATGCTGAAATATAATTTAGCAAGAAAAGAATTTTGTCTTGCCACTTTGTGAAGCAGAAAATGGACTCTCTTATATTTTCCATAAATACAGATCATGAGTGTATAGTATTGACTACAAAGTCGTGATATTGGAACTGGATCATATTTAAGCACTGGTGATAAATTACAATCAATTTATATATATAATTTCATATAATTCTTTCTTTTACACGATGAGATACTAGATCTCTATTTTGCTGATGAGTTCAGATGCTGGTTTGAAGCTGAAGATATAGATTGGGAGTCATTAGAGTCCATCCAGTTTTGGAAAGTGATAGCCCATGCAACTTCCTGAAATCTTATAAAGGACTAATGGTAAGTTGTCCTAGGAGCTACTTGAAAGAAAGTAATGTTTCCTTTAGCTTATGTGTCAGGAAAACTAGTCTCATTTGAAGTAAGGTTATTTTTTGAGAAACTCTTATTTGGTAAAAAGGAGGAGTGAGCTGACCTCATGCCTTCCAATATTTGGAATCAAAGCTGTTGGCCACAGGCTTATTAGATGTTTTTAGCCTGCAGATTGGATGTGCATAGAGTAGCAGGTAAATTTTCTTTTTGGATTCTCATACTACTGGAGTAGTTGTGTTTGTTGTAAATCATCATGTTTGCTGTATAACTTTAAGATATAATGAAGGTTGAATGATGCTGTCATTAGTCTTTGCTGCTAACTCCCAGACAGATAAGCAGATAAGAAAGCCCATGGCTTTCGAACAGCGCATGTTGAGGCTGTGAATTGATCCTGCTTGTTTTCCTTTAGAAGTCCATTTCTTTTCTTTTTCTCCTTTGTCTTTCTACTGAAAGGCTGATTGTCCTAGAAACATTTGAGGGATATGTGTCAGTGCATGTGTACGTATAAATGTCTCTGTGTAAACCAGTTTTGCTCCAGAAACCCATTTTTTCAAGGGAAGGTAATAAATTGGGTTGCAAACACCCTCTTGAAGAACAGTCAAAGAAAAAACACAGAGCTACCTTCCAAGAGGAACCCAAATATGTCAGTCGTTTGAACAGATTGATTCTGGGCCCTCTAGAATTCTTCCCTTTCAGACCCTTCCTCTCCTTGTCCCCCCCAATCTTCCTTGTTATAAAAGCACCCCGGGGAATTGCCAGAGATGGCACTCCCATGTCACTTTCCTAGCAACAGGAAGGCCAGCGGTGTCATCCCTCTCATTATTAAGATGCTCCAATTCGAGGCTCATAGAAGACCACTGGGCTGTTGGTTGGTGGCATTGTGCCTCTACTGGGTCTCCCTCCCATCTCCATTCCAAGCATCATCATGACTGTGTTTTTAGGCATTTTGAAAAAGTTTAAGATCGTGTTAGATCTTTAGGAGCCCCTCAGTTGATAACTCATTCGAGGTGTTCTCAGAATGCAAATGCAGTTTCCAAGTGGGCTGGCAGTAAGACTTGATTCATTTCAGTGCATTTACCTGTTTTGTTTGAAAGTTAACTGTTAATAGGAAATTGGGATTCTGAGTCAATATTTTCATACAAGAAGGCGATGTAGGATCTGGACTGACTCAGCCAACCCGAGCCAGGGCTGTGGTACTTTGGTAGAGCAGAGCGTATCCAGCCTGCCATGCAGGTTCCCCAATACACTGAAAAGTGAAGGAGCTATCGTTGTCAGTCCCACAAGTGCAGTTCTTATAAAAGAGAGAGAACCTACGACATGAAAGAGGCTTTGATCACTTTGAAAACTTTTATTACTGTAGAGAAGCAGACCTTTTGCACCTCCTAATGATTTTAAGTACTAAGCTAACTGAACAGCCTCCTTTTTTAGTGCCTGAAATAAGTCATCTGACTTTTAAACCCCTCTCAAGAGGCTATATAGTTATAAAAATATATCTAATGTTAATAAAATAAGGATAAAGAAATGTTCTTCGACTTTGCAAAGGCGATGATGCTTATTCGTAATTCCCACACAAGATGCAATCTGCGAGTTTAATTTCCTAGAAGACAAAACCCAAAATTAGTCTTCCAAAAAGTAAGATGGCATCCAATCAATGATCTAGGAAAATGAATAGTGCATGCTTGTGCTTCCAAAGGAAGCGATGTGTTCTCTGTCCAGCATCCCAGGAATTAATCAAGGGCCCACTGTACATGACTGACCAATAATCGGCAAAGGAGACTTGAGACTTTTTGACCTGGAGAACTTTGGAACCACGTCTGCATTTCTTTATAAAGATGAGGCACAATGCCAACTCACAGGCAGAAAAGCATGACGTTGAGATGTTCGGCCAGCAGTAGAGGTCAGTTTTCATCAAACTACTTAAAATTTCCTCCCTCATCCCAGTGTGACTAGCCACACACATTTGTAAATGTGTTCTCAGCAGAACTGTGGCCACAGGCCTTGAACCTACAGGTATAGATTCTCTAACCTGGGTCTTCTTCAGACATAGCTATTTCTATAGTACACAGTTGTTCTGTTCTATCCATCCTTCCATCTGTCACCCATCTCTCTATCTCTCACATTGTTCTAGAGATCACTGGTGGCTGTGGCAAATTATATTTTCCAAAGACAGCTGCAATGATATTTCCCACCCTGTGTGGTCTTCTTACACTATAACTTCAACACTCATCCCCCTGAATGTTGGAGTCTATGTCCCTTGTCCTTGAACATGGGTGGAACTTTGTCATTGCCATGACCAATAAAATATGGCAGAAATAATACCATGTGACTTCCCAGGATGGATCATTAAAATTCTATCTACTCCTGCCTTGTTTGGGGGGTACTTGGTCTTGAAATCAAGCTTCATGCAGGAAAATCATACTGTCCTCACAGCGAAACCACATGGAGCGTCCGTGTGTTGGTCTGCAGCCGCCTATCTACCTGAGATCCCAGCCAACTACCAGCAAAACCCACCAGACATGTGAATAATGACGCCTTCAGGTGATCCCAGCCCCAGCCACACACTTATTCTCTTTGTATCTCCTGAGCTAGACCCTAGGCATTGTAAAGAAGAGACAAGCTGTTTTCACTGTGCCCCATCCAGGTTCCTGACCCACAGAATCTGTGAGCTTAATACAATGACTGTTTTATGCCATTAAATTCTAGGGTAGCTTGTTACAAAACAGTAGTAACTGGAGCACTGTTAAAGTTTAGACTTGGCTTGCTCTTAAGCCTCCAAACAGAAAATTGCATTCCATTCTCAGATTTCTTTCATTGACCATAAGAACCCTCAAGTTCCCATGAGTTGTAAGCTTTCGTGGGAGCCAACTGGATAAAAAGTACAAGCTCAAAATTCCTCAAGACAACGACTTGGCCTTCTTCTGACATATAAATTTGAAGTACAAAATTTTTAAACTAAATAAAAGTCCATTATGTTCTTACATGAAGCATTCTGCTTACTTTATGTTCTTACATTAATCCTGGTATTTGAAGGATTTTATGCTCTCAGAGGAAAACCTTAGAACTGATGCAGGTTCCCTTCCTTATAGAAGTTTGAAGGGTCTTCTCTATCTTTACGATGACATACACTACACCCCCCCCCACAACCCATGCCAATTCTCCCATGGTCTGAAGGGTTGAACTTTCCTTCAGACCCACATAGCATGATTTACTTAGATTTTAGAGTGATTGAATGTTACTTAGATTTTAGAGTAATTGAATGTTTCAAATGCATAACATTCACAGTGATAGTGTTTAAATTATCACCAAGAAGTTCATCTGCCCTCTCCCAGGGCCGTTGGCACTCTCTTCCTGACACGAACCTTTCTGCCTACATGTATCTGAAAAGGAAAAAGTCACTAATTCCCTTCCTCCACCCTCACACAGGAAAAGTATTGACCTATGCCCCAAGACATATGTGGTCCAGCTTTTTTTACTATTGTAGTAGTCAGACAGCTCCTTTGCAGCTCTCAGGGAGATACCCACAGTGTTTCATCCACATCTGGGTGATCACACATTCTTCTCCTTGTACAGCTTGTCCCAAACCTCACATCTGTGGATTTGTGTGGTAAACAATTCCCACATGCCTGTGTGCCCCCTATCAACCAAATGAGGCAGAGGCCTCTTCAATTTCCTTTACTCATCAATCTAAGGGGACAGATGATATGTAATTTCCTCCAACATCAGGCCCTTGGGAAAGTGCATCTTGTTCAGAACTAGACCCTTGCTCCCGAGGATGACAGTTTGATTCGAATCCCCAGGAGTCAGAAAAAGCAATCAAAGCAGGAAGCAGATATAAGCCAGGCTACCCACGAGGGTCAATCTTGGGATCAGCCTATCCTGGGGCTGGAAGGGAAACATTCGATGAAATGTAGGATTCCTGTGGCTGCCAAAGAGGCACCTGTGTTATGACAGGCCAACAACATTATTGAAATCCCACTTGGGGAAAGTAGAGGAAATGTTCAACGGCCAAGGAATGACTTAGGACAAAGACAGACCCTGAGATCATGACCTGAGCTGCAATCAAGAGTCAGATGCTTAAATGCCTGAGCCACCAGGTGCCCCAGATTTTAAGCATTTTTAAATATATACGCATTGGGGCTTTCTTAGGTGAAGGTACTAACACCAAGATGGCAATTCCTGTGCTAGTGTTTTCTTTTTATTATTATTATTATTATTATTATTATCATTTATTTGACAGACAGATCACAAGTAGGCAGAGAGGCAGGCAGAGAGAGAGAAGGAAGCAGGCTCCCCACTGAGCAGAGAGCCAGATGCAGGGCTCGATCCCAGGACCCTGGGATCATGACCTGAGCCGAAGGCAGAGGCTTTAACCCACTGAGCCACCCAGGTGCCCCTGTGCTAGTGTTTTCTTAAAGGAAAAGTTCCAGGGAAAGACTGGTAAGGGGGTAAGAAGGGGAGGAAGCCGCGCAGGAGTGCAATCCGGGCACATCCTGCAGGAGGTGTGGAAATTACACCTTAGAGTTTTCTAAGGGAGCAGCAGGGATTTCATACTCCCACACTGTCAGTCACTGGGGACCGCCCTTCTGGAGGAAAGCACTCTGACTTTGTGTGCCCGCAAAGCAGCTCCGCCAGTTCAAAGTCAGATCTTTAAGAACACCAGTAGACTAAAAAGCACACTGAGGCTGCCAGACAGAAGCCCATGGACAGTACAAGGGATGCAAAGGGATCTGGATGGAGCAGTGTCCACTGAAGGGCTTAGACTCGATCTCTCTGTGAGGCACCCAGTCTCAGCTTTGAAACAGAGCCCTCCCAACCTGGACAGGGCAGCCCAGATTACTTCTTTGTCTCTCCCCTCTGCTGTGCTAGGCAGAGGAAATGCATTAGGTTTGCCATTCCCTGAGCTCCACCCACAAAGCTGGGCTTAGGTTTCCTTTACCCTCCAATCTCCAAGCCTATTACAATCAGAGAGGGAGGAACAGTAGCCAGCGGCGGGACCCACTGTCCTTTGCCAGGACCTCTCCCTGTTTGGAAAGCAGAATTGTGGGGTGGTTCAGAGTTCATGACCCATAGGTTCTATACCTGGGTTTGTGTCCCCCCCCTTGTGTAACATCTATGAGAATTGAGCAAAGTATGTGACCTCCCTGTAGGCCTTTCTTAATATCTAAAATGAGAAAAATAGTCATACTGACCTTCTGGAAATTATTTTGAGGATTAGATGAATTAATGAATGGAATGAATAGAATGAAACACAGAAAACATGCACAATTAGGAGCTGGTCCATACTGAGCATTCACTAAACCTTTCCAGCTGCTTTTTATTAAAATCAGAGCAGGCTTTCCATCAAGCAACAAAGACAAAGACAGAGGTATATTTTTCATGAAACTAATGAAAATGAAGCCTAAGTTTCAGGGCCCCTCACTTGCATCACAGTGACAAAAGGAGGAATCAAGAGATTCTTGACAGTCGCAGCATAGAAGGCACTGAGGAAGCCTGTCAGCTTCCTGTCCCCACTTGAGCCCTTCCAGAGGATAGAATTTGACATACCTTAACATAAAGGATGGATACGTAACAAGGTAAGAAAACAAATAATAGGACTCACAGAAGGAAAGAGGAAGCAAGTATGTTAACCATGAGAGCTAATTGAATTCGAACAGCTAATATTTGGGCACTGGGTTCCCTGGAAACTAGGAAAGCACAGAGAGTTTTCAAAAAAAAGAAGGATGTAATTGTTCAGTAGAAACCAGTTTACCAAGATGGGATCAGGAGGGAAACAAACCGTAAGAGACTCTTAATCTCTTAATGAAATAAACTGAGGGTTCCTGGGAGGTAGGGGGCGTCGCTGGAAGGGGGTAGCTGGAAGATGAACATTGTGGAGGGTATGTGCTATGGTGAGTGCTGTGAACTGTGTAAGCCTGATGATTCACAGACCTGTACCCCTGGGGGCAAATAATACATTATATGTTAATTAAAAAATAGATTGCTAAAAATTTTTTTAAAAATTAAAAAATTAAAAAAAGAAAAGAAAAGAAAAGAAAGAAACCAGTTTATCAGGGCACCTGGGCGGCTCGGTTGGTTAAGGCTCTGACTTGGTTTTGGCTCAGATTGTGATCTCGTGGGTTATGAGATTGAGCCCAGAGTCTGAGCTCCATGCTCAATACGGAGTCTGCTAGAGATTCTCCCCTTAACCACCCCCCACTTGCATGCACATACACTCTCTCTTTCTCTGAAATAAATAAATCTGAAAGAAAGAGAGAGAGAGAGAGAGAGGAAGGAAGGAAGGAAGGAAGGAAGGAAGGAAACCAGTTTATCTTGGCAATAATTCTAAAGAGATACTCTTCTTGCAAAATTTTATATAAGATTTCCCGAGACCAGTTTAAAAAAAAAAATGCAGAAGGGGCACCTGGGTAGCTCGGTTGGTTAAATGTCTGCCTTTGGCTCAGGTCATGATCCCGGAGTGTGGGGATTGATCCACGTATTGGGCTCCCTGCTCAGCGGGGAGTCTGCTTCTTCCTCTGCCCCTCACCCCACCCATGCTCTCTCTCTCTCTCTCAAATAAATAAATAAATAAAATCTTTTTAAAATATTAAAAAATATTTTTTAAAATGCGGAAAAGTTTCTGTATGAAGGCTACTTATATACGCCTTAGATCAAGTGAGGGCCTAAAATAGAATCATTGCACAATCAAAGTAGTTCTGCAACAGATAAAGCAGATGTAGTTCAAGAAGGGGGTCTGACAGTGATAGAATTTATTACAGGGACAGAACCCATACAGCATAGAGGGGATTAGGCCTTCGTCCCTTAAATAAATGTCACTTCTCACAGCTACCTTTTCTATAAGAGATGACTGTGGGAAGTTCAAGGTTTTTTCTTTGACAGGAGGTTCTCATACTGATGTACAGATTCAAGGTGCGTCCGTGTGCTATGATAGCAAATCATGTTAACGGTGAATGAGAATAAAGCAATTAGCCTGCAGCCTTGTGATCTGGTGAGTTTGGGCTAATGGGACACGAAAAAGCACCATTCATGTTGAAATAATTAACATGTACCCTTCTTTTTGGTAGAAGAAAAAATTGTAGTAGGCTAATTAAGATATACAGCTTTGTAGACTCACACATCATCAACAGAGCTCAAAATACATGAAGAAGTTGGAACTGGTTTTCTCAGAACTTCTCTCTGCTTCCTGAAAGCCAAATAATTATGCAGACAGTTCAGGTAATTGAGGAGTTTGAGAAAAACGTTTTGTTTTGTTTTGTTTTTTCATGCACAGACATTTCTCCCCTCCCTTCCTGTACCTTTTTCTCATCACCAAAATAACATCAGAAATTAAATGGCCTTTATTTTATCCCGAATTAACTTTTCCAAACTTTGAACTCTTTTGCTTATTTATTTCCTTCCCAAGTAGAACTTTGGAACAGTGGGCGTTGTTCCCTAGACACATTGTAGCTGCCATGTTCACTCTTGATATATTAGGAGAACTTGGCAGGAAGGTGTTGGCTTGACTAGTAAAGGCCGACTATGCTTGACATGACTGGTGACAATGTGTCTGTCTCTGGGGTCCTGAAACACCTGCGTTATTCCCAGTGGGTGACTATGTGTATTTGTCAGTATTTGTGGAAAGGTTGCTCCTAAAGTCTTGGAGGGTGATGTGACCCCTGAACTATCACTTCCCTTGAGACTTGATTTTTAAATCAGTTCATGCTCTCTGTAATTGTTTTAATGTCACTATATTTTAAATACCTTCAGGCCCCAAGGGCTGTCCTCATGGCTAGATCACCTGATTGTCATGCTTCATGTGGCTGACACTCTGCTCATGTTCCCTAAGCACCCAGCTGCCCTTGCACACCATCAGACTCCTACCACAGTCCCCTGCACCCTTCCATCTAGGTTATTATTATTATTATTCATATTATCGGGAGGCCCACAGTATGATAGGCTTGTGCATTGTGCTAGGGTGTTCCAGCCCTGAGATCAGCCCAGAATGGACAGGAGAACATACCCTAGTTTCTTTGCCCTTCATGGGACAAATCAAAAGCATGTTCTGTGCAGTCTCCTGGAAGTCCCAGCAGGATTTAGGTTCTGGTTGCCCTTACTACATCTTGCTCACTAATGTACTCTGTACTGACCCTTCCTTCCCTTCCCCGTCCCACTTCCCACATCTTCCACTCTTTTTTTTTTTTTTTAAGATTTTATTTATTTATTTGACAGAGAGGTAGAGAGCACAAGCAGGCAGAGTGGCAGACGGAGAGGGAGAAGCTGGCTCCTTGCCGAGCAAGGAGTCTACTGTGGGGCTCAATCCCAGGACTCTGGGATTCTGACCTGAGCTGAAGGCAGCCGCTTAACTGACGGAGGCACCCAGGTGCACCCCCACTTCCCACACTCTTAACACTTTCCTGGGATCTCCTACCAAATAATCCTTGTCTGAAAATTAGCTGCTATGTTGTGTTTTTGTTTTTTTGCATGGCTTATTTTTCTAATGTTTGTTATTGAGGTATAATTGACATAGAATGGTATATTAGTTTCAAGTGTACAACAGAATGATTTAGTATTTGTATATATTGCAAGAGGATCACCACAATAAGTCTAGTTAATGTCTACTTAACATTTTGTAATATAAGTATAATTTTTTTCTCATAATGAGAGCTTTTAAGATTTGCCATCTTAAGCAACTTTCAAATATGCATACACTGTTATTAACTAGGGTCACCAGGGATTCCCTTCTGAAGGAATACAGAAATGAGACAATCAGGGGCACATGGGTGGCTCAGTCAGTTAAGCATCTGCCTTCCACTCAGGTCATGATCCGAGGGTCTCAAGATGGAGCCCCACATCAGGCTCTCTGCTCAGTGGGGAGCCTGCTTCTCCCTCTCCCTCTCCAGCTCCCCCTGCTTGTGCTCACTCACTTGCTCTCTCTCTCAAATAAAAAATAAAATCTTAAAAAAAAAATGAAACCATCTTCATACGCTTCTGATAAGCTATTTTCAGTCACAGTTTACAGCGAAGACTTGAGACTTTAAGTTGTTTTAGAACTACCCCAAGATCTTACCACTAATAAATAGGAAAATTCAATTCAGTCCCATGTGTACCCGACACTTCCTATCCCACCACACTGCCTTATAATGAGATTGGAAGGGCCAACTTGTCCTACAGCTGGTAAACTAGTATGGCTTTGTGACTATGAACATCTGGAACCTGCGAGTCTCTTCTTACTACACTGGTTTTTGAGTGTTTGTAATTCTGTGGGGCATCTTCTCCTTTCTGTGTCGTTAGTAACAAAGTATGTTCAGTTGCTACTTTGTAAGTCGTGCGTAAATAGTTGTGCAATTAAGGTAAGTGCAGTTTCATGTTAGCACACAGTATCTTCCCTTTGCCCCCACAGGTCCACTGTCTACTGCCTTTCCACCCTGGGAGTTGGCCCCATAGAACTGACAACAATCCACATGGGAGCAAGGAGCCCTAGAATTCAGAAGGGACTGCTGAGTTCTTTTTCACCCATGCCGTGGTAATGACTGAGATCAGCTTTGAAAAAAGCTGATGGCAGTGAGATATAATGAGTGAACCCATCCGAAATCACTGTCAGGAAAACAGAATATCTTGTTTCACACTGTAACAAAAATGCATTTAAGATACCATGGAGAGAATATGATCCAAGAGAGAAAACCCTGCTTCAGAGGCCCCAGAGCAGAAGACGTGTTCAAATGTCATATTTTTAAAGTTCTCGAGATAGCAAGTAAGGCTGAATGCTTAAAAGGGCAAGATGGGTCTTCCTGGCTGTGGAAATGCGTAATGGAAAACGTAGGTGGGGGGAATTGATTGGGTAGGCAGAAAAAGAGCAAACCTCTAAGCAAACACAGGACGTTTGCATGAGCCAAGCTAGGGAGAGGGAAGAGGAAGTAGAATATCAAGCACAAATAAAGTCCCTTTCTACAGGCTCCCTAGATTTTCCTAAAAGAGAAAGAGGAAATTATTTTGGGGAGGAGGTGACCTATAGAATGCACTTCCTCATTTAAGACAAACAAACCCACAGCGAAGGCTCAGCTCCAGAGCCCTTTCCTCAGCTGACTGACGCTGCCTTAAGCGACTAACCTCTTTGGGATTCACTTCTCCCTGTCTTTCAGAGAGAAGGCACCTTTCCTAGCAGGGGCTTACCCTCCACAGCAAGCTCACTGCTCTGGCTAGCCATTCAGCCCCACTCACAGGCACGATGCCCTGGTACAGCTCTAACTGCTTCTTGTCTGTCATTCCAATGTGTGTGAGACATGAGCCGGCCCATTCCCTCTGTCGCCCTGTCATGCAATCCACCTGACTCATTCTCACTAGTTCTTTAAGACCAGAATGGCCAGGAAATCTGCAGGCCTCCTCCTAGGTGTATTTTAGTATACAGAGTATCAAATGCAATCTGCATCATTAATTCACTTGTCCCTCTCTTCCCATCAATTGGAAATACCTTAAGGATATCTGCTGTATTTTACATATCTTTGTGTATCCTGAGCTTGATTGGGACATTAAAAAAAGGTGGTAGTAGGGGAATCTAAGTTAGTGAAAATCACATAGAGTATGTTCAACATAGCCTTTAGATGGATCTATTTCTAAAGTATTTAAAACCACAGTTCTTTTTTTTTTTTAAGATTTTTATTTTATTTATTTGTCATAGAGAGAGAAGCAAGAGCAAGCACAGGCAGACAGAGTGGCAGGCAGAGGCAGAGGGAGAAGCAGGCTCCCTGCCAAGCAAGGAGCCCAATGTGGGACTCGATCCCAGGACGCTGGGATCATGACCTGAGCCGAAGGCAGCTGCTTAACCAACTGAGCCACCTAGGCGCCCCTAAAACCACAGTTCTTAAACCCTTAGTCCCATAGAGTTTCTACGCATCATTTTGGATATTTGTCCCCAGACGTCTTCACAGTGGGGTATTTGTAAAGCAAGTGGGGATATCTAGACTCTACCCACATTCAACAGAGTCACCAAGAGGCAAGCAATGTGTTACCTCCATGACGTAGCAACTCGGCAAAGCTTGAACCCTTTGAGTGGGACTAAGCTGACACTTCATACAAGGAGGTATGCATTTTGTGGAAGTTCATTTCTCTTATGACTGCGGAAGGCTGAATCACCTGACTTCCTCAGCTGTGTGTCTTTCTGATGGTCCAGGCTAGCACTGGGCTCCCAGGAAACTGCACTGCCTGTCATAGGACTGTCACATCCTTAAGCTGTGATGATTGGGGAGGGAGCCGGCCGGCGCAGCAATCAGAGGGAATTTACTGCTAGTAGATGGCGATTTGTTGCGCTTTGCATTCTCTGATGTACAATGTCTTTGATTGCCGGGACAGTCATTTCAGGTTTGATATCTTTCTATGGAGAACATCTGTGGCATGCAGCATCTCTACACCAACAAAAAGACAGACAAGACACTGCTAATTTTTTTTAATCACATGATACAGCCTGACATATACCGTAACAGTGATGCTACATCTAGGCTTGAATTTTTCTTTGGTTTCATTTGACAGCTAACAGTTTCTCATCTTGGTTCTTTCTCTTACTTTTTCTAACTTGCACCTTTGTACTTCCCACCTGTATTTGCCAGGGCTCCGAGCTGAGGGCCAAAGGATGGGGACTTCCTTCTCCCTTTATCAGCAGATCTGTCCTTTTCGAGAAGGAGCTCAGCCACATGGAAAAACAAAACAAACAAACAAACAAACAAAAAAGTCATTAGGACCCATCGTTTCTTTAGGACCCAATCTTTCTTGTTCTTCCTCTTTTTGACACCCTCTCTCATATCTCCAGCTCAGAAATCGTATACATTGTTCATGTTCTAGGCTGTTCCAGACAGGAGGGGAGATTTGAATAAGAAACGGGTCCACATCAAACCTTAGTAATCTGATGTTTTAATTTCTTCCCATTCTTCTGATATACAATAACATTCACTTATCAGACTAATATCAAATGAGTCTCAATGGGAAGAATTTCAGGCATTAAGAGTAGTTTTTGAGGAGTGGGGATTAAACAGTCTTCTGCATGCTTTTATAGATAAATCTGGTCCTGCCTTTCCCCACAATGCCCCATATGACAGCAGAGCCCCAAACTGACCATCTGATATTGGTTCTGGCTAATGTGCCAATTCACTGTGGGACCCTGGACAAGCTGACTTAGCTCTCCGGCCAGTTCTTCCAGAGCTAAAAGAAGGAACTGTGTACCTAAATGCTAGGCACGTTGTTCACAGCCCTAAACCCCCTATGTAGCAGCTAATGAAAGTCAAAAATTTCAAAAAATGTCTCTCACTTTCGTAAAGGCATGATAACAAAACTAATGATGAGCAACTTAACTCTGGAGATTTATTATCACAAAGGTCTCCTGTTTGCTTGCCACGAAGTGAGACAAAGATAGAGCGTGATACAAAACAAACAAAGAAATAAAAGGTTTTGTCATGGAGTATGACAATAATTCTTTTCCTTTTAGATAGTTTCATAAGGATAATTCATCCTTTTAGATAGTTTCATACTCATCTTTATCCATGTTTTGTTGATTACTTGGTAGGATGTTCCTAAGGGGGGGGAAATTGTGCTTCCCTAGAAGTTTGGTTTTCTTATTATATTTATTTTGACTTTTAGGACACATGCCAGCTTAGACTAGACACTGTATCTTGACAGTGGTGTTGGGGCAGATTAGTGAGGGGGACCCATTCTCCAACACTCCTCTCCAGTGCCACTGTTTAGGTAGGTTCTGGGACTGCTTTGTCAATAGAATGTGTCAGGAGTAACACAACAAGTCTCCAGGCCTAGCCCACAAGAGACCAGCAGCTTCCACTTCGTGTTTTGTGGAACACTCACTCTAAGACTACTCTTCTGAAGGAAAGCTGGATCCATGGAGGGCGGAGAAGTATGACTCTCCAGGACCATCATGCCTTGACAAGCCTAAGCCACATGAAGACACCCTGGAAGATGAGACACCAAGATGAGGCCAAGGACTACAAAGACACCAAACATGTGTGTGTGAAGAAGGGGACTGGGGTATGGCTCCTCCAGCTCCTGCTGCCCCAGCCAATGCCATGGAATCAAATGACAGCCACCCAGATGTACTTTTGCCAAATTCCTGACTCTCTGAATCAGGAGCAAAATGAAATGTGTGCTTTAACCACAAACTATGGGATGATTCCCTAAGGGCAAAGAGGTATCTGGCACTCATCATCAGGGAAAGGCCCATGAAAACCGCAATGAGACATCACCGCCACCTGTTTAAATGGCTACTATCAGAAAGACAGGAACTAGTAAGTGTTAGCGAGCATGTGAAACAAAGGGAACCCTTGGGCACTGTTGGCAGGAATGTAACTTGTGCAGCCACTGTGGAAAACTGCATGGGGATTCCTCAAAAAGGTAAAAATAGAGCTTCCATGAGATCTAGCAATTCCATTTCTCGGTATTTATCTGAAGGAAATGAAAACACTAAGTCAGAAGGATATCTACACTTCATGTTCATTGCAGCATTGTTTACAATAGCCAAGATGTGAAATTAACCTAAGTGTCCATCAATGGATGAATGGATAAAGATGTGATAGATACAGATATAGATATTATGTATAATATATATAATGTATACATATTGCATAATATATAGTGTATATAAATTTTATGTATAATATGTATAATATATGTAAGTTATATATATCTATAATTATTATAAAAAGAAGGAAATCTTGTCATTTGCAACAACATAGACTTTGAAGGCATTATGCTAAATGAAATAAATCAGAGAGATAAAGATAAATACTGAATGGTCTTATATGTGGAGTCTAAACAAACAAACAAACAAACAAACAAAAACCCAAACTCACCAAAAACAGAAGGCAGATTAGCAGTTGCCAGAGGCAGGGGATAGGTGATGGGCAAAGAGGGTATAAGAGGTCAAAAGGCACACACTTCCAGCTATAAAATTCATAAGTCCTGGGGAATGTAAAGAACAGTATGATGAATATAGTTAAGAATAATAATACAATAATAATACAGATAATATATTTATATTAGTTGTTAGGTGAGTAGATCTTAAAAGCTCTCATCACAGTGAAAGTTGTTAGGTGAGTAGATCTTAAAATATCTCATCACAGGAAAAAAAAATGCAATTGTAGGTGGTGTTGAATGTCAACTAGACTTGTGGTGATCATTTTATAAATATCAAATCATTATGTTCAATGAAACTAATACATGTTATATGTCAATTATATTTCAGAAAGGAAGGCAGAGGAGAAGGAAACGAAGATAAAGGAGAGGAGGAGAAGGGAGAGGAAGCACATAAAAAGAAGGAGAAGAAAGGACATAGGTCTTCAGAACGAGCCATTAAGACCGCTAATAAAAAGAGAAAGGAGACAGTTGTCCTTTTCATCTAAAAGGGGTGGGGCCTCACTAGCTGGCCCTGGGACTCAAAGTCTCTTTTAGATGGAATCAACAGGACATTGCTCCTTCATGAAGTCAAATATTTGTCTCTGCTAATGAAGCTGTGAAGACTGTCCATTATCAAACATTGGGGAGAGCTTAATGGATCTACAATCCCAGGTGGTAGGTATGTTCGGACAGAAATGTGGATAACCTCTTTTGTTTGATGTTACAAAAACATGAATCAGCAGAACACCACTTCCCTTGAGAACACGATATGGGGAGTAGAAACAACTGCTCTATCATCCCGCATGGCCGTAGGTAACCTTCTTCCATTCTGACATACCCCATAAGGCATTCTGTTTTGTCAGGCAAACCTCGTTGCTAAAATTTGTTCGAGGCCAAAAGATACTTCAGGCAGCTTGAGGCTTTCCCTAATTATTTTTAAAAGCCCTTTCTAGATTGCTTTTCCTCTCTACTCAACTTGTAGGAATAAATTCTCTGAGCTGTAGGTTTGGAGGCTTTTTAATTTTTACATGTTTTAGCTTTTTCTGATTTGTGTATGTTTTTCATTTAATAGACTTCTGGGGTATAGTTGTAGGTTTACAGAAAAAAAATTAAGTAAAATATAGAGCGTTTCCATGACCACCCTCCCAACAATACCACCACCACCACCACCACCACCAAGTTCCCCTGTTATTATCAATCCCCTACCTTAGTGTGGCATCTTGTTACCACTGATGAGGCCATATTGATACATTATTGTATCAGATCCAAAGTTTACATTAGACTTCACTCTTTGTATTGTACATTCTATGAGTTTTGACAAATGTATAACGACAAGTATTCACCATCGCAGTATCATACAGTTTCATATTTATACAATTATTGTTTATACACTCAGTTTTCCTTATTATAAACATCTAACATTATTATGGTACCCTTGTCATGATCAATGAACATTGATACTCATTAGCAAGACTATACTTTATTCAAATTTCTTTAATCTTTGCCTAATGTTCTTTTGTTGTCATTATTGTTCCAGGATGGCACATTACATTTAGTCTTCAGGTCTCCCTGGGCTCCTCTTGGCTATGACCGTTTCTTAGACTCTCCTTGCTTTTGATAACCTTTAAAGTTTTTAGGTATTTTGTAAATTGTCCCTCTCTGGGATTTTTCTGAAGTTGTTCTCATGATTAAACTAGGGTAATATGTGTTGGGGGAGGAAAACCATAGAGGTAAAGGGCCGTTCTCATCATGTAATAGCGAGGCTACACGCTATCAATGAGATTTATCACTGTTGGTCCTAACGTGGATCATCTGGCTTGAAGTACCACCAGAAGGGCCCTCTGCTGTGAGGTTCCCTTGATTTTTCTCCACCTTTCCATGCTGTGCTCTTTAGAAGAAAGTCACTATGCATAAGCCACAGTTAAAGGACAGGGGATTATGTTTTACATTTTTTTCTCTAGCTTTATTAAGGTATAATAGACAAATAAGATTGTAAATATTTAAGTTGTACAATGTGATGATTTGCTATACTTATGCTTTGTGAAATGATCACCACAATCAAGTTAATTAACACATCCATCACTTTACATAGCTACTTTTGTACATATGTGTGTGCAGTGAGAATGCTTAAGATCTGCTGTCTTAACAAATTTAAGTGTACAGTATGGTATTATTAACTATAGTCACTATGCTGTGTGTTACATTCCCAAACTTACTCATCTTATACTGAAGGTTTGTTCCCTTTGTCCACCCCCAGCCCCTGGGAATCACCATTCTACTCTCTGTTTCTCTGACTTTGACTTTTTCTTTTGGATTCCACAAAGGAGATCATATAGTACTTATTTTTCTTTGTCTGGCTTATCTCACTTAGCATAATGTCCTCTAGGTTCATCCATGGTGTTGCAAATAGAAGGATTTCCTTCTTTGTCATGGCTGAATAATATTCCATCATATAAATATACCACATCTTCTTTATCTATTTATCTGTTGACAGACACTTAGGTTGTTGCTCTCTCTTGGATATTGTGACTAAAGCTCTACCTTCTTAAGGACAAAATAGCTACACAAATTATTTGAAATTCTCCAGCACAGCAAAGTTAATTATTTCCATTTATTTATTTAATCATTTATTTATATTAGTATAAGTTCATGGATATTTAGTTTATACTCTGAGTTATAATCCAGTACTACTTTATTAATTTTCTTGCTCAAATTCTCCTGGTTTTGACCACTGAGAGCTCTTTCAGTTGGCTACTGCATACATTTGCCCACCACCTATTATTGAAGGTTTGAGTTTTAAGCCATGTCATTCATTTTGTTTCATATTTTTGAACACAGTCTTGATATCTATACTACAAGATGCTCCAAGCTTTTCTTGTATATTTCCTGCCCCAGTCCTAAAATCACTCATTGATCCAAGGAGCTCTGGTTCTTTTTATTGGAGAATGGTATCAGAAACCAAAACCTGGACACAAAGTTGCTCATTGCTACTGGGATATCATTGCTTGTAGACATTCCCAGCTGACAGAGATACATATGAGTATATTAACCCATGTATATACACATAAATATTTCCATATGTAACCATCTGTATCTATATTAACATAATTTCATACTTATGTCCATCACTAATCCGTTGCCACATGGTTCATTCTGGCCTCTTCCCCTTTGCTTATCTTTAATATCCTATACCAATGGGAGAAACATGAATCCAAACACCTGCCATCCATTTACTTAATTGTTCACTTCTAATGTGTGTGTGTGTATGTGTGTGTGTGTGGTGGTTTCAGAATTGTTAGCTTTATTCTTTACTTGTTAAAGTATAATTTATGGTTAAGAAAGTGGTCTATGTTTGAGAATTTTCCATTTGAGTTTCAGAACATGTATTCTGCTATTGTTGGATACAGTATTCTACAAATATCAAATAGATCAAGCTGATTGACAGTGCTATTCAGATAAACTGTATCTTTATTGATTTCCTCCCTGCTTGATCTATCCATCCCTGGAAGTGGTGTTAAAGTCACCAAGTATAATGGTGGATTTGTCTATCTCTCCTTCAGTTGCATCCATTTTTGCTTCATGTATTTTGATGATCTGTTGCTAGGTATATCCATATTTGGAATTCTTATATCTTCAGGAGAATTGACTCATCTTTCATTACATAGTATAGTGCCACTCTTGATCCCTGACAGTTTTCCTTGTTCTGAAGTATGCTTTGTTTGAAATTAATATAGCTACTCCAGTTTTCTTTTGAGTAATGTTAGCACAGTACATATGTTTTCAACCCTTTATATTTAAAGTGGGTTTTGCACGGACAGTATAAAATTGGGTCTTCTTTTTTATCTGATAATCTCAATTTTTTATTTGGTGTATTTAGACCATTCATTCAAAGGGATTATTGACATACTTGATATAAATAGTGTTTATAATTGTTTTTTAAAACCTAGGTGTAGGGTTTTTTTGTTTTTATTTTTGTTTTTTGGTATTTATTCTCCTGGGTAATCTTTGAGCTCCCTAGATTTTTGAATCCGTGTGTGTCATTAATTTTGGAAAGTTCTCAATGATTACTATATCATATATTTCTTTTGCTGTACTGTTTCCTTCTTTTCCTTCAAATATTTCAATTATACATATGCTACAACTTTTGAAATTGTCCCACAGTTCTTGGATGTTATGTTCTGTTTTTATCCCTTTTTTTCTTTGCATTTCAGTTTGGGAATTTTGTATTCACCTACCTTCGAGTTCACTGACTCTTTCAACAGCTTTGACAGGTCTACTCATGAGCTCTTCAAAGACATTATTAATGTTACAGTATTTTTATTTCCAGCATATCTATATTGTTATTTCTTAGAATTTCCATCTCTCTGCTTATATTATCCATCTATTCTTGCATCTAACCTTGTGTACTTTTTCCAGGGATGCCTTTACATATTAATCATAATTATTTAAAATTCCCTATCGGATAATTCCACATTTTATGGCATATCTGAGTCTGGTTCTGATGTTTGTTTTGTCTTTTCAAATTGTGTTTCCTTGTTTTGGGCATATCTTATAATCTTTTACTGAAAGATGGATATGTCATATGGGATAATAGGAACGGAGGTAAACGGGCCTCTAGAATGAAGATTTATGTTACTCTAAATGAAGTTGGGCTTCGTTTAATGTTTCCTATAGCTATAGGGTCAGAAGATTCAAATTCCTTTAGTTTTGTTGTTGTTGTTGTTGTTGTTTGTCTATTCATTTTTATCATCCCTCAAGACTTTGGGTGTCTTTACACTTCCTCGGGGAAAATTTGGGTCTTGTTGCTATAACAAACTAGCTGTGTCTTCCAGCTATAACTCACTATTATTATACTGAAGCCCAGTTGGTGTTGTGGTAAGCTGTAAGGAATGGGGCAGAGGTCTCAGTTAATTAAATCTCAGTCACATAGTGGGATTGTTTCTCTGGCCTGTGTCTTTTACATGCGTTTTTCTTGTAGAACTTCCTTCCCCCTCCTTAAGCAAAACAGGAAGGCTAGAGGGGGCTAGTGTGAGAGGAGTGCCCTTTCCTCACAGCTCTGGGAGAAGGCTGTGGTTAAGCACTTTCCCTGGAGAGTAGGCATTTGTTTTGGAGAAAGCTCAGGACACCTTTCACAAGAATTGCTCCATCTCTCACCCTGCCAGAACCACAGGGGGATCCTTCTCAGATGTTCACCAAGCACAAGGGGATCTTCCTCAGATGTTCATCATGACGTCTGGTAGGGTTCCTGTAAGTAAAGCCTACAAGAATATGAGGGCTCCCTTAAGACAGTGGCCACCAGGAGTTTCTCTCTCTCATGCTGGTCTACACTCAGCCTCCAGAAATTCATCAAAATTACCACTCAAGGGTCTCTTAACACTTAGCCAGTTTATGACTTCAGGCTCCTACTCCAGGTAAGAGATCTCAGCTGCAACTCTCAATATTCGTCATTCTCTCCTGATCGGGGGATGGCCAGTTTTTCCTGCAAGCTTTGTTCTCTTATCATTCCAAGAAAAGTCACTGATGTCACTTTGTCTAGATGCTTCTTATAAGAATAGAAGTAACAACCCAAGCACTCTTCCAAGGTAGAAGTTCTAGGTTCTGCAGGGATCGCACTTCTCAGGCCAAGTCAGGGTTGTGCTTTCTGGGAGACATTGTGTTAAGCTAAAATGCAGCTACAAATTTTTTTAAAACCAAAAGTTTAAATGCAGGATGAATATATGAATCTACAATGTCAAATTATATAGTGAACTCAATCATCAAACAATATTAATATTTTTTCTGTTCATTAAAGGAGATATTATTTTATTTTTTCAGTGTTCCAAGATTCATTATATATGCACCACACCCAGTCCTCTATGCAGTATGTGCTCTCCTTAATACCCACCACCAGGCTCACCAATCCCTCCTCCCCTCTCCCCTCCAAAACACTCAATTTGTTTCTCAGAGTCCACGGTCTCTCATGGTTCATCTCCCCTCTGGTTTCCCCCACTTCACTTTTCTTTTCCTTCTCCTAATGTCCAGCAGATATTATTAAGAGAAAATTTTGGAAGGTTAGTAAGGAAATCATGATTTTTATAAAAATGTGTGGATGTGTATCTAACTTAAACCCTAAAAGCTCAGACAGAACATTCTTTAAAGAAGTTTTGTTACTCATTAGAACTGATTACAATTTCATTTGAGAAGAACTATGGAAATCCTATACATTAAATGACATGTACATTAAATGACATCCAATGGGCTTACCAGGTTATTTCTAAGGCCGAACTGTAAAAGATGAAATACTATATTTGTACACATGGAAGTGAAAAGAAAAAATTCACTCCTCCTCCTGTGCTGAATTAAGAAAAATCTACACTAATTCTGTGTCTCTTCTTCACTTTCACATGACTACCACACTCATCCCTCCTGACCCCGAAGTGTGTGTTGTTCTTACCCCCAACACCAGTTCTGCCACATCAGCTGGATGTTCTGCAATTTAACTCATTCTGACACTCTCTATCTGGAGGTAGCATCAGAACCCACAGGTAAAGGCCTCAGTCCCACGGTTCAGCCCCCCTCAACTTCAGATGACTATCTCAAGTCCAAGCTGTTCCCTGTGCTTCTGACCAGTCAAATAAATTGGAGATTCCCACAACCCCCTTCTTTAGGTTCAAGGAATTTGCTAGAGATGTTTACAGAACTCAGGAAAATGGTTTATTTATTGTTTACCAGTTTATTATAAAAGGATGTGTTAAAGGTAATAAATAAACATCCAGATGGAAGAGATGCATATGGCAAGATGTGTGGGAAGGGACGTGGAACTTTCATGGCCTGTCAAGAGGGCCACGCTCCCAGCACCTCCACACGTGTTGTTACCCGGAACCTCCTTGAACCCTGTATTCTTGGGGGTTTTATGGAGGCTTCCTCATGTAGACATGATCAATCATTACCTCCATTTCCATCCCTTCTCTCTTCTCTGCAAAATGGGGGCAGGCTGCAAACTCCAACTTCTAATCATGCCTTGGTCTTGCTGTAACCAGCCCCCCATCCAGGAGCCATCACTTTGTAGAATTCTAGGCACCTTACTAGAATGAATGGGCTAATGACCCAGAAATTTCCAAGGGATTTAGGTGTTAGCAACCAGGGTCAAAGACCAAATATTAGAAAAAAATGATGCTCCAAATGTTCTTACCAATTAGGAATGTTACAAGGGTTTGGGGAGCTCTGTATCAGAACCAGGAGCAGAAACCAATATATGTATTTTCTGTTATCTCACCGGCTTTTTAGACTAGCTTTGCATAGCTTTTCTGTGCCTTTAATTGCCATGGCCCTGAATGCTAGGGAAAAAAAAAAAAGATAACGTGTAACAGAAGATGGTAAACAATAGGCTCTTCCATTTGAAAAATCTTCCTTTCTTCAGACCGACTTTTGAAGTAAACACTTAAGAATTATTCTGTGTATTGTGTCCATGAAAGGACCTCTCTGTGAGCAAACCATGAACATCTTGTTGACTTAACTCCTAAGACTTCAAGGAAAGAATAAAGTATTGACATTGTTCTTTTATTTTCTATGCTATGCATTTTGAATTTTTGACTACTAACAAGTGAGAAACTTTTCATGGTAGAGTACATTTTTAATTTCTCCATGTCTCAGCAGGAATAGAAATCAGAAAGCAATAGCAAGTCTGTGGGAAGTAGATGTTGGGAAAGACACGCCATGAAGTGTGGGCTTTGTATACAGCTTACATCATCTCACCGTGGACATTCTCTACTGATGTCCTTTCTTTCCCTTCACCCATCACACAACTCCTGAACGTGATATGAGCCCGACTCTCAGGCATGTGGCATTACCCAAATGAAATGATTTCTGGTATCCAACCATTTGAGATCTAGAAAGACCTTAGGGATAAAATATTCTTTACTTATTTCTCAAAACCGAACTCTTCTGTAGGAGTTTGGTTATGTACCCAAGTTCACACAGCTACAGCAAACATGGGCCAACCACTGTGTCTCCCTTGCTGCCATCTTTCTTTTATAACAGTAAACCAACTAATTTAACAGATCAGAACATTAAGCAACTCCTACATGAACCTGCCTGATTTTCTAGTTTTATTTTACTGGCAAAGGTAGGGGTTTGGGGGAAGCTTGAGTCAATTTTCATTTCAGTGTGTTCTCTTCGGCTAAGCTGTCCTTTGAGTCACGTGTTGTTTTTCCTTTGAACCTTTAATTGCCACTGCGTGGAATATAAAAATAACCCAGGTTCTCAACATTTGTACTTGTGGCAAGAACACTCGATTATTGTTCTTTTCTTCAGTCCTATATACAAAGGGTGCACACCGCCCTGTGTTCTGTAAGGACTATTTTCCCTGGGGGCTGTTTTTCTCTGTGCAGGGAGCCGGCTTCTCCCTTGGTGATGGGCCCTGTATAATCATTCCACTTATGTAACAAGCTACCTTTCTCCTGCAGATGAGCTCAGGGGCTCTGTGGTGAGGTTGTGACCATGCTAACTGCCCCTT
Source organism: Neogale vison (assembly GCF_020171115.1). NCBI lineage: Eukaryota > Metazoa > Chordata > Mammalia > Carnivora > Mustelidae > Neogale > Neogale vison. Next base: position 42,147,580 of record NC_058098.1, read on the forward strand.
GGTTGAGGGTCAGAGTCAGAGTCCCTCTGTCAGGATGCTCCCTGGGTCCACATACCTGGGTCCAATTCAGGTCTGACTGGTCTTATATTTTGCATTTGGAATCTTTCTCCTTATGGATTTGGTTCTGTCCAGATTTTATCCCAAGAATGTTTGCTCTCTGTACCCAATCTTCTGTCAGATTCATTCAATATTTGTTTTCTGCATCAATACTGTTTTTTCTCATCCCTGCATTTGCTTTTCCTGCGAACTTTAACTCTCTTTGTTTCCCTTTGTTTCTCACTGTTCAATTTCTTTCAAAAGTGACTTTGTCATCAAACTTGCCATTTATTTCTCTCTGCGTCCCTTCAGCTGACCCCTGACTAAATCACCTCCTGCAAACACTGAACTCTGCGTACCCCACTGTCACCTGTTAGCAAAAAATAGCAAACCTTCCACATACATGGCATTTCCTTTCCCTTCCTTCCTTCTTTTCTTCCTTCCTTCCTTCCCTCCTTCCTCTCTTTCTCTCTCTCTCTCTTTCTTTCCCTGTCAGTCTCTCTTTTTTCTGTATAACTCTTTCTAATGAATTTTTGTCTGCTGGTGAAGATGGGGTCTCTCTGAAAAACAACAGGAGAAGGAGATGAAAAAGTCACTTAGTGATAAATATCCCCAAGTTCATCAGCTTCAAGAAAGTTTACCCATTCTGACAAAGGTTAAGCCATTCATCTGGAATCAATGACTTAGGAACTGTCCTACCTCTGACATCAGTAAGAAAGGACTCAGACTTCACACTTACTCTTTCCTCTGCCAGGAAGGCTTTTTCTCATACTCATAGCCTCAGTAATCCCTGCTCATACTTTAAGTCATAAATTAATATCACTTCTTTAATAGAAGCATCCCCTGACTCTCCTCTCTAAATTATGTACTTTTTTTTATTTGGTCAAGTCTATAACCCAAAACCCTCCTTTGAGCTCCAGACTCTAATATCCACCATATACTTGGTATTTCCTATTGATGTTTGATTGTCATCTCAAACTTAACAACTACAAACTGAACTCTTTATTTATTTCCCTCAATCCTATTTGTCCTCTGATGGTCACCACTTCAGTAAATGTCACTATACTTTGCTTGGTTACTCAAACCCCAAACTACAGAGTTATCTGTCTTAGGTTGGGTTTCTTAGAAGCAGAGCCGAAGATGGAGATTCTCATACAAGTGGTACATCAAGAGAGAGCCTTCAGGAAAACCCTTGTAAGGGTATGAAGGAAGGAGAAAGAGGTTGGCAATGTGTGGTTCCAGTATACTCTAGTCTCAGTCTGATGCCTGAGCTCTGGAGCATGAAGGACACCAGAGGCTTCATGACCCCAGTATCAGTGAGTCACTGGTTGCAAGCTTCATCCATTTCCTGATGAGTGGGCACCTCTGACTGAGGTCAGTTCTCCAGAGAAGGAGACAGTTAAGAGCCATTAGCAAAGAATACAACCACTAGGATGGGCACACCACCTGGTAAAGTGTTAGGCACAGAGCACCAACAGAGTCTAATGTACCCACCTGAGTTTCCTTCTTCTTCTTACCAAATTGCCTCCTCCACATTCAGTGAATCAGCAAATTTTGACAGCTCTGCCTTCAGCTAATATCCCAACACTCTTTTCCATCTGTACCATTTTTCTCTCTACCCTTACTGCTTTGATGATTTCACTTAGTTGCATGGTTTTAATGCCATTTTTATGCTATGGACAGTAGCATCCTCCTCTCCAGCTTGAACCTCATCTTGCACTTTAAACCACACTGCTCACTTGATCTCTCCATGTGGATGAGTAATATGCACCTCCAACTTATTGTTTAAAACTGGCCTGCTGATCTCCTGCTACATCAAAAGTATTTCAGTCTTTCTCATTTCAGTAAATGGCAATTTCATATTTCCAGTTTGCTCAGATTAAAAATCAGAAAGAGAAAGAGAGAAATTTGCTATAAGGGACTGTGTTATGTGATTATATAGATAAGCAAGTCCCAAGATCTACAAGTGAGTCAGCCAACTGGAGACCAAAGAGGGCAGATGGTGGACTTCCAGTCCAAAGGCCAGCAGGCTTGAGAGCCAGGAAGAGTCAATGTTTCAGTCTGAATTTGAAATTGGAAAAATTCTCTTGTACTCAGGAGAGAATCTGCCGTTTTTTTCTAGTCAAGCCTTCAACTATTTGGATGAGGCCCACCTATTTTAGGTAGGGCAATCTGCTTCACTGAATCCATGGCTTTAAATGTTACTCTTATCCAAAACTGTTCACAAAAACACCCAGAATAATGTTTAACCAAACACTTAGGCATTGCATGGTCCAACATAAATTTGGTAATATTTTTACATAAAAATTAACCATCACAGATGGCAAAGTAGTATTCTACTTGAACCCTCTTTTACCAGTTTGGTAACCCTCTTTTATGAGTCCCCGCCTTGACGTCTAGTGGCCTACACTGTGCTGTCTTCAGAGGATGTCCTGGGGCTACTGGAGCCACACTGTGCATGTGGAGCAGAAAGTCAGCAAGAACCGAGCTGGGAGTTCCTTGGAATTGGCCTCCGCAGGGTGGCCCTGAGCCAGTGATTGGCTAACTGAAGGTATAGGAGTATGAAGCCCCTGCCTCACCTTCAGACTTCCTTCTCTCCCTTATTGAGTTCTTTTGGGATTAGTTCTTTAATAAAACATTTTCACATAGGGCACCTTGTTGCCTCAGCCAGTTAAGCATCTGACTCTTGATCTCAGCTCAGGTCTTGAACTTAGGGTCATGAGTTCAAGCCCTGTGTTGGGATCCATGCTGGTAATGGAGCCTACTTAAAAACAAAACAAAACACATTTACACATAAACTCTCACCTTAGGGTCTGCTTCTTATCGAACTTGGCCTAAGACAGCAACCTTCCTTGTCATACCTTCCTTGTCATACCTTGTTAGCTTTGATAACACTTGTCACTTCCTTTCTGAAGCCAGTCCCTACTCAGTTTTAGGTGATGATATCAAATTTCCTAAAATGTTAACATCATCACATGGTCAATTAGAAGCATCCTTTCTGTGGGTATCAATAAAAAGAAGAAGCAAACCTCATAGTTAGCAAGGTGTGAACTCTGGAGTCAGCACATACCTCTAGTCTTAATCTTCTGTGAGCATACACACACAGGAAGAATCAAACTTGCTACAGTGTCCCCTGGGAGAGAAACCCCTACCCCACAAACCTCCCAGAATGAGAATCCGGGGCAGCCCGCCATTTGCTACACTGTTTGCCTGCCTGTGAAATGAGAGGATCAGGGAAGAAGCTCTGGAACTAATAATAAGGCCCAGTTAGCATTTAATTTACACACATGCTGATTTATTTTATAATTGAGGTTCCTAGAGATGCATGTCTTTCCCTTCCTGAGCCCTCAATGACTGTAAAAAGTAATTATGGAAACGGCTCAGCTCAGCTCATAATGTAGAAGGTGCCCATTTCTTGAAATGACTTGACCCGTGTGTTACTGAGCTTCCTCTGAAGAGAATTGGGAGCAAAGAAACCCACCTCAATGAGTGGAATATTCCTTTTCTTTACTCATGTATATGGACCTACTTTAATTACCTTTGTGCTCTTCTCAGTGCAAGTAGGTACCCAGGAGACTGGAAAACACAGTCATTTTTAAAGAACCTGATGATAAACACTGACATAGAAAATCCTTTAGAAAATAGTTACGTGGTGTTCTGGAAGGCAGTGTGCTTCAAGGGATTTTCCGCTGGTTGTGAATCTAGGTCGTCAAGCTGTGACATTTTGTGTACACACACACACACACAAACACACACACACAGTTATTGCTTCTTTAAAGTTTAATGCCTGGAGTGGCCTGTGACAAAGGCTGACAGAGTGTGAGAAAGGAGGATTATAGAGAATCCATGAAAGACTACATGAGCATTTCACCAGTGAAAGCCATTTTGGTGGCCTGGCAGCATCTGTAAACCCACTCTGTAAGTGATCCAAACCCAAGACCACTGCACATTTTCTTCCACTATATGCTTTGCCTTTCCTCTGTTTCCCTCCCATCCCAGCTTTGGCCTCTTGGCCTTCCCTGTCCTTGACTCTTGGACCAAGGCTTCACAGGAGATGAGATGCCCTTCTGTGAAGTTAAGTAGAAATCCATCAGATGAAGGGAAAGGGATTCCAACAACTCCCGCATCAGCAACACAGAGGTGTGTGAACAGGAAATGGAGCCACGTGTCAGGAACTCAATGAGTCTATGGGGGGCTGAGCAATAAGAGGTAAGGGTGAACAAGAAGGCAAAATCCACATTTTTGCATATGTCAGGCAAGAATTTGGATTTAAACAGCCATCAAAATGCTTTGGTCTGGGTGGGGGGAGGAGGAAACATTCCTCAGTTTCCAGGAACATGCCTCTGGCAGCCATGTGGCTGACAACCAGATGGGGACATATTGGAGGTAGGAAGGCTGGACAGAGGCTATTGAGGTTCATTGGTTTAAGTCAGTGGGTAGGGGTGGGGATTCAGGATAGGAGAAGAAGGCAGAGGACAGACACATTTGTTGGGTAAAGCTGACAGAAAGAAAGGGTTGTAGTGGTCCCACCATTGTGTCTGCATTAAGACAGTGCTGGGGCAAAGGCCAGAAGCCAATCTTCTTGAGAGCTTTGTGGGGCAATGTTGGCAGAATTCCTGAGAGATGATCAGACCAAAAGAGCACCTTCTAGGCTCCTCTATGCCAAAGGCTAAACAAGAGATTGCTGCATTTATTGATTTATTGGTGTTGTTCACAGGCACTGAAATGGTCATCATTTCTGTAATTCCCTTTAGTGGAAGCAATAAAATGAGCACTAGTATGGGGCGGGGGGCAGTGGGAAGGAAGAGTCCTGGGTTGGCAAGGTCGGCTTACAGGTGGTATAAAATTGTGTTTTTACTCAAAGTGAGTTTCCAGTTAAATTAATGCTGCCTTTGACACCTACTCAGTGCTTTAAATACCACCTGCTTCTCAGAGAGGAGATCCCTGGATTGTTGATGAAAAGCTCTTCAGCAACAGCCTGCCAGTGTTTCACAGATCACATTCTCCAGACTGATTCATCGGGGCTGCCCTGGTGCAGGTGGGAGCCGGTGGCTGGGTCTCCCCAGGCAGGTTTCAGAATCTTGTGTGCAAAATTCCTAATGGGAGGGCAGGAAGGATCCTGCCATCTTGTTCCAGACTTCATCCTGCTTAATTAAGTCTTTGTGCCTGGGCCCACCACCGGCACACTGTTTTCCCTTGTCAATTCCATGAAGTGAGTGGGAAGCTATATGGTGAACACTGTGTGCTCCTGGCTTGAAAAAGAAAGGGAGGAGTGGTTTTGTACAGTTCTGCAGATTTTTCAAAGCCAATCCATAATTGCTGTGTGAAGGAGAGGCAAGGGTCAAATGTAAGTGAGCACCCAGGGCCCGAATTTCCCTCCATGAAAGCTTCTCCAGGATGCAGAAGATCTCATAACCTCCTATGAAATCGTGGTAGGCAATTATCTAATCTCTACCACTTCTTCCAGGTCTGAGACTCTTAGAAACATAGCTATAGTAATTAACATGAGTTGTTCTTGATCAGGGAAGTTAACAGGTAGGAGCCAAAGGAGAAACATCAGTGCTCTGAGATCCTTTCCTGTATGGGCTTGAGGAAGAGCTATCTGAAGTCCTAGGGAGATAGAAGGACCCGAATAATCTTTCATGCAAACTAGGCAATTTCTGAAAATGAATGAGAGTGTGCTTAATGTTTCTAGCAGGACAACGTACCTCAAGTAAGAAAAATGGTCACTTTGAGAGAGCAGCATCCCTTGGGTAAGATTATCTTGGTGCTGTTCTTGGTGCTGACAGCAGGCTTCCTGTCACTCTGTCTGTATGGACTGGGTTAGTCCCTCCCCCTTTGTTGGTTCACATTTTATCAAGAACACACTATCTAACTACTCTTCATCAAGCACCTACTTTTTTTTTTCCTAAGATTTTATTTATTTATTCGACAGACAGAGATCACAAGTAGGCAGAGAAGCAGGCAGAGCGAGAGGAGGAAGCAGGCTCCCTGCTGAGCAGAGAGCCAGATGTGGGACTTGATCCCAGGACCTGGGATCATGACCTGAGCTGAAGGCAGAGGCTTTAACCCACTAAGCCACCCAAGCGCCCCTCAACCACCTACTTTTAAACTGCATGTGTGGTAGATTGTCACAAATATGGCTCCTTTACCCGCGCCTTTGGGTAGTCCCTCCCACACGGGCTCTGGGCGCTGCCATATGACTTTCTTTGGCCAATGAAACCTTAGCAGGTGTACTGAGGACAAGAGATTGAAAAAGGCTTGTCTGTTAGGGTGCCACCTCTTGTCACTTTTAGAACTTTGCAATTGTGATACAAAGAAACCCAGGTTCCCCTGCTGGATGATGAGAGCCCACACAGAATAGAAAAGACAGGTGGGGTATCCTTGTCCCATCAAAACCCAGACAGTTCAGCTGTGGACTGCAGACATGTGAACACTCCCCTTTCAGAGCAGAAGATGCTTTTGGTGAAACCTATCCTGGATTGCCAACCTACAGAATCAGGTTAAATAAACGGTTGTTGTTTTAGGCCAATGAATTTGTAATCACACAGCAAAAGCTAACTGATGTCCCTAGTGTTGTTACAGGAATGAGAGAGATGATCCCCAAAACTTTACCTGGCATAGCGTAAATATTCAACAGATGGTAGCTGTTAGTACCCCGTGGGGTGGGAAAGTACTGAAGAAGTAACACGGACGTCTATGTCCTCAAGGACTTTCCCACATTCTGGTAATGTGAATAAACCTGCTCATTTGAAATGGTAAGAGAATAATTCAAAGCACTGTGTCTTTGAGTGCAAAGTACTTGTTACTAATATTTGAATATTCTCCCTGAGATATCTTCACAGTTTGTACCTGAAGAACAGAAATGATGATTACATGGAGAACCTTGTTCTGACCCCTAAGATGAAGTGGGTGGGTTTGATTTCTTGTTACCAAGGTAACCTCTTTCAATAAGCCTTGAAAAGATAATTACTCTGTGTGAAGACTTGCTTTGCATTGCACGCCAATACAGTTCGCAGACAATACATTTACATAAGAGACAACAGACGTGTAGAATCACCTCGATTTTATGAAGTGCAACTATTCAAAGTGGAAACATACGTCTATAAAAGGACTTCTAATCAGCATTAGTTTAAAAGTGGCTCATCTCAATATAATAAAGGATTTAAGTATAAGGATTTAAAAATATAAACTCATCCAACTCCCCCATGGACTAGTGATGAAACGGAGATACAGAAAAATTAAACTAGAAGATCTTAAAGGCAGAACTGGACTAAACATCAGGTTTTCTAACACCTGGCCTAGTGCTCTTCTAATCTCTTTATCTACCAGGGAGGCAGAATGTACTTTTAAAATATAATATTATTTTTAATTCTTTAATGTAGCAATTAATAACCGACAACAATTCAAAAATGCAACAAAGCACAAATTGCAGTACAACACCAATCCTTCCATCCAAAAATGATCATGGTTAATTTTTCATACATATCTTTCCAATCACTTTTCTGCAGACACACAATGCATTTTTAAGAGGAAGAGAGATCACACTGTACTGTATTTTAACTTGCTTTTTTTCCTTCAATACTTTACTGTAAATATATGTTCCCTGTGATTAAACATACATCTATAGTATCATCTTACTGGCATGGTTTATCTCTCTGCGGTTTTTACATACACAGATTCAATAAGCTTGATTCTCAAATTAGGTCTGTTTTAGATTTCTTCTGCCTAAAAGGTGGGCCTAAATTTTCTCCAGACATAACTCTAGTGAGTCCCTGGAATCCAAAGAGAATAAAATCACCTTAATCACAGCCTAAGGAAAAGAAGCCAAAGCCTACAGCTCTTAGACATCACAAAAGGGGCTCAGTGTTGTTCACAAAAAGTGTTATATATTAAAATCACAATTGCCCCCTTTCTCTTGTTAAATTGGAAAAGATCTACAAGTCTGACAACTCATCATATGGGTGAGCATGGAGGGTGTGGGAAAAAAACAGAGCCCTCATGTATGAGAGATGAGAAAAGAAATCCTATTGCTTCTATGGGGAGAAATATTTGGCCAAGTCTAATACAATCCCAGTATACACATCTTTGAATTCAGCAATATTTTCCCAACTCTAGGAAATGTCATTCATTAGCTAGAAAATATCATTTATATTTATCACTGCAACATAGTTTCTAATCAAGAAAGACTGGAAGAACTGTATCTTCCCATTCATAGGGGACTTTATGGAATGTAACCCTATAGCCACAAAGAAGAATGAGAAAGCCTTTTGTGTACTGATAAAAGACAAGTTCCAAGGATTCATGTGAAGGGTGACAAGCAAAAGACAGGGTAATACATAGCATGTGTTGACGTTTGCATATGGTGAGATACATATTGATTATCTCAAGAGTACTCAGGACATTCCTTCATCATTCAGAATCTTGGGCACCATGGAAACTGATATCCTTGACTAGGTAGTGACTTGAATCCACGTTTGGGCAAATCTGCACTGATTAGCAGCAAAGAAGTTGTGCTTCTCATGTCACTCGTGTTGCGCATACACCAGTTTGGTTTCTGTTTTTTATTTTCCTACAGGAGACTGGGCAAGTTGACAGTGTTTAAGGCTAGAAAAAGGTAGCTTCTATGTTTTAGGAGATGATGGATTCTAAAGACCAACACTTGTATTGGCCTTTTATGAACAAACCTTTGGACCGGAGTCCAAAATTAGCCCATGAGACTCCAGTCAAATAGTGAAGTTGAAAATAGAAGGGAGAACATTTTCACAGTCTTCTTTATGGTTGCTGATTTGGGATGTCAGTGATCAGACAAAGTCTGTGATTCAGAGAATGTCTCCTACACATGGAGACAAAGCAACAAAGGCAGAGAAGCCTGGACTTATCACCTAGTTATATCCAGGGGATGAGCAAAATTATTTCCTTGATGCCTTCCGTAGACACACACAGATATATTCCAAGCAGGTCTTGACCTTTAAAGGGTAAGCCATAAATCTTCTATTGCAAGAAAGAGCACTACTGTCCGCAGTCCATTACATCAGCTCTGTTCTACAAAAGGATGGCCCTTCGGTAAGGGCCGTAGGCCTGTCCCTGTCCTCCAGTTATTGTGGCCTTATCTCCTTCCTTTATGTTATTCTTCTCAGAGCACAGAATTCAATATCTTCTGTGTATTCCCACCCTCGGCTGGAACTGTAAGACACAGGTCATACCATTCAATGGCTCAGCCAGCTTTCCAGCAACTTCAGTGATCTTGAAGTCTACAGTGTTTGGTTTTTCAATTTTTTATATCCTTCTGTATGTCCATGAATTTTTTTTAAAGATTTATTTATTTAATTTAGAGAAAGAGAAAGAGGAAGCAAGGGGAGGGGCAAAGGGAGAGGGAGAGAGAGAGATCCTCAAGCAGATTCCCCCCTACTCGTGAAGCCTAATGTGGGGCTTGACCTCATGACCCTGAGATCATGACTTGAGCCAAAATCAAGAGTCAGCTGCTTACTCAGCTAAGCCACCCAGACACCTCTATGTTTATGAATTTCTGAGGACAAGAAACTTCAAAGCCCAAGTGCTCAAGATTCAGGTGTGCCTTCACATTGGTGTCACCTGATGTCCCACGGCAGATACTGTGAGAGTACCTTCCAGAACATCTCAATAGTCACTCTGTGTGCTGAAAACAAGTATCAGTGATTCTTTGCCTGAGGGCTCACTTCTTGCCTGTATACAGGCAAGCCAAAAGTGTCAGAATAGATTGTCTGAAATCATCTTTAACCAGCGATGAATGGGGAACTCGTCTCTAAATATCTGTTTTCTCATCCCTCCCTTGTGATAACTGTAGGGATATTCTACACAGTCTCCCAGAACTCTCCAGCGAGAGTACACTCCAGCTGGCCAAAGTGGTAACCTGCCTGATGATCCACATAGTTACAAATGCAGCAGTAATGTGATACAATAAAGTATCAGGAGAAATCCTAGTTAGTAATTCATGTATCTCTCAACACTGGATTGGGGGAGGTCAATTATTTTTAATTCATAAGTAAGCTAGTGGGTGAAAAAATAAGATAATTCTTTGAAAAGGAGAAATAAAGACAAAAAGCCAATCCAAAGAAGTAAGCAATGCTGTTGCCAACATTTCTCTATGGTTGTGTCTAATCTCAGGTCCTCCAAACCTTGAATTTTAGTGGGGCAAGTAATAGGGAACTAGAGATAAAACTTGGACCCAAACTGGGTAGGAGACCTGGTCAAGAATCTACACAGGAGGCTGAGACCCCTAGAAGGCAGTGCTCTGAAGCACAGACTAGGAAAAAATACCCTATTGGTGGGAAAAAGGGTGGTAATCCATTCATATCCAGTCTTGGCAATGGAAGAAACATCGGTCATAATAATAATTTTTTTTAAAGAAACTTGCTTAATTCAATTATCATATGGTTTCACTCATATGTGGAACATAAAGAATAGCACAGAGGGAAAACTGAATGGGAAGAAATCAGAGAGGGAAACAAACCACGAGAGACTTCTGGACTCTGAGAAACAAACTGAGGGTTACAGAAGGGAGTAGATGGAGAGATGGGGTAACCACGTGATGGGTATTAAGGAGGGGACATATGGTGATGAGCACTGGGTGTTATATGCAACTAATGAATCATTGAACACTACATCAAAAACTAATGATGTATTATAAGTTGGCTAATTGAAGATAATAAAAAATAAAATTAAAAATTTTTTTATTCAGAATTTTTTTAATCTGTGACTATAAACCACCATCACCAAGTTAGACATTTTAATGTGACCTAAATATTACGAAATTATTCAAGCTCTGACCCTAAATTTAAGTGTTCCTGAGTTATTAGCACTGCAAGAGCTGGCAGAAACAAAGGCATATTCATTCTGAAAGGACGATCATCTTGACTCAAAATTCCTAAGCATTCCTAAAGATGATCCAAAAGAAATGAGCTCACAATCAAATATCTCCAGTTATGTAACAGACAAGGTACCATGAGTGACAGCCAAGAGAAACAACAAATGAGATAATCAGACTAATAATAACTGCAGCTATTTGAATGAACAGAGGATACAAAATAAATAGATTTAATAAATGTAGAGATATAAAGTGTGTTGGAAATATGATGACGGAATAAGAGACACTCAAAACTGACAAGGTATATTTGGGAAAAAAAAAAACCCAAATGGGACTTCTGAAGAAAACAATCATAAACAAAATCATAAATTCAACAGACAGGGAAATCAACGTATCAGACACATCTGAGATGAGAGTTCATGAATGGGAGAATCGAACTGACAAAGGTACCCAGTGGTGTGTGGAAAAACGCTGCACAGAGCCAGTGTCCCAGAGGACAGAGTGAAAAGGTCTCATGGGCAATCAAGGCTCCAGAAAGAAAATTAAGAGGCAATCTCGGAAGAAATAATGGCAGAGAAATTTCCAGAAGTACTCAAAGAATTACATAATCCTCAGATTCAGAAAGCACATTGATCCTGATCAGGATAGATAAATGATTGATAGATGGATAAAAATTCGCATGTAAATATATCCTAATAAAACTATATAACCCTACGTTTAAAAAAAAGAAAAAGAAAACTTCCAAATAGCCGGGGGAAATAAGACAAATATATGAAAATTAGAAAGAGAGCTGCTATATCAATAGTGATAGAAAACACGGGACCATGGAGTAAAGTTTTTCAAAGCACTAGGAAAAAACTACTTTCAGTACAGATTTGTACAGCCAGTAAAGATAAATTTGAAAAAAAAAAGATTAAATAAAGACATTTATAGACAAACAAAATGGAGACTTTTCTATCAATAACTCTATCTACAGAAACTTCAAAAGATAAACCTCAAAAAGGAAAACCATCACGCGTGGAAAATCTAAGTTGCAAGAAGGAATTGTAAGTAATGAAAATGATAGACATGTCATGGTAAGTTAAAGGAGTTAAAAAATAAGGTGAGGGAGGCCTGGGTGGCTCAGTTGGTTAAGCGTCTGCCTTTGGTCCAGGTTATGACCCCAGGGTTCTGGTATGGAGCCCCGCATTGGGCTCCCTGCTCAGTGGGGAGCCTGCTTCCTCCTCTCTCCCTCTGCAGCTGTCCCTGTTTGTGCTCTCTCGCTCTCTCTGTCAAATAAGTAAATAAAATCTTAGAAAGAGAAAGAAAGAAAGAAAAAGGAAGGAAGGGAAGGAAGGAGGGAGGGAGAAAGTTGAATAAAATCATTGACAACATTGTAGAAATTAGAAGGTGGTGACTGGAAGTCAAACACTCCAAAGTAAAATCTTACTCTGTTTGGTAGAAGCCTAGTGTGCTGAATTTTAGACTTTGTTAAGTTTACACCTGGTAAGTATATTAGATTTTCTAGGGTGTATGAAGAGGCCTTCTGGGCACAGGGGGCTGTTTCTTAATCTAGATGCTGACTACATGAATGTCAAATTCTGAAAATCCAGTAAGCTGTACACTTACCATATGTACATATTTTTCTATATTTAAATTATACTCCACTGATAATTTAAAATACAAGGAGAGAAATACCTAGGATAACCATTGAAGTAAAAAAAAAAATTAATTAAAAAAAAAAAAAGAATCCTGGAAAAAAATTGGATATATGAATAGGATATATGATTTCCCAACAAGGAGAGGAGAAAGTGAATTAGAGAGGGGCGCCTGGGTGACTCAGTAGGTTAAAGCCTCTGCCTTCGGCTCGGGTCGTGATCCCAGGGTCCTGGGATCAAGCACATCAGGCTCTCTGCTCAGCAGGGAGCCTGCTTCCTCCTCTCTCTCTGCCTGCCTCTCCCCCTACTTGTGATCTTTGCCTGTCAAATAAATAAATAAAGATCTTTAAAAAAAAAAAAAGAAAGTGAATTAGAGAAATATATACATGATCCAAAAACAAACAAGGGAAAAAGGTAACAAAAAGAAGCATAAAAAGGCAATGTAAAAAATATGTAAAACAAGATGATAAAGGAGAACTCAAATATCTGTAATCACGATCAAAGTAAAAAAATTTGGTTTTTAATAAACTCTGCTCTTACATTCTCTCAAAAAGAAAAAAAAAAGATAAAAATTTACAGACCACCATATGATCCCTGAAATGTAAAGCAAATAGTTTTTATATACACACCTTAAACAAATAGCATGAGATATTATACAAATGCTAAGGTTGGGGTAGATATATATAATAGTACACACAAATGGCCTTTCCGGACAAAGCATTATTCAGAGGTAAAATGGGTCACTAAAAATTGGTAAGAGTTTCAGTTCACAAAAACACTGCAAGAATTCTAAAGTTGAATGATACCAATAACATAGCTCAAAATTAAACATAATTGGCAGAAGACAGAAAGAAATTGGCAAATCTGTCATGGTAGTAGATATTTACCCTCCATTCTCTGTAACTGAATGATAAAGAAGAGAGAGAAGCAGAAGATAAAAAGAATTTGAATAATAGCACACACCAAAGCTTGCTCTTTGAAAAGTGTCATCCTTGGGAGAAAAAAAATTGTTTTAAAACATGACTTCAGTACCTGAGATAAAAACACCTACATATCTCTGGATGAGTTTGTTTAGAATATTTTCTTAAAAAAAATAAATAAAATAAAACCCTATGGAATTTTTTCTTAATTCCAAAACCAATACAATATGCTCAAATAAAATTGCAAGATCTAGCAAGTGCCTGTTTGATGTTTGGTCTTCATTAGACATCCTTAATCTCCACTGTGAGGCAGGAAGTGTTTTTAATGAGCCTGTGTTGTGAGAGTCACACATATTGCCAAACCCAGTACAGGTGACCACAGGCCAATCAATTAATTAAACCTCTCCACTCTGCTCTGATGCCTGGAAAATCACTGGTTTGCAATTGTAGAGGAGAAAACCAGGTCACTATATTAGCTGAAGCTATAGGATCCAGTGAAGAGATGGTTTTTCTGTCCAATTAGAAGGTGAATTTAATTATTTATTTTTAAAGACTTATTTACTTATTTGAGAGAGAAAGTGCAAGCATAAGCAGGGATTGGGGGGGAGGGCAGGTTTGCAGAGAGAGGGACAAGCAGATGCCCTGCTGAGCAGGGAGCCCAGTGCAGAGCTCAATCCCAGGACCCTGGGATCATGACCTGAGCTGAAGGTAGACACTTAACGGACTGAGCCACCCAGGCGCCCCTAGAGGGTGAATTTAAAAGTAGGGTAAGAACTTAACAAATGCTGCTTTTGTCAGTTGGAACTTTCCATATTCTCTCCCTGAGCAGTAGTCTATATGCACATGTAGCTCTTAGGGGTCAGAAGCTTTAGCAGAAGTGGAAAATGAGATAAGATGGAGAGTGGGCTATATGTTCTGGTGTCCATATAGAGGCAACAGTGAGAACAAGTCCACCAGTTTCAGATCAGGCACTCTGGTTCTTTCCCTCTTTCTCTGATGAGCAGAAGTTGAATCAGAGATTTGGCCAAGTATAGTTCATTTTGCCACCCAACAGAAAGCCACTTACAAAAGTTTGCTCTTTCTTTGGCGTAACTCCCAAGCATAGAGAGAAACTCTTTCAGTGGTCTATGTATTTGTTTTCCACTGCCTCCATAACAAATAACAGCAAACAGCTCATACAACATAAATCTATTACTCTCAAGTTCTTTAAGCCAGAAATCCAACACGGGTTCACTGAGCTAGAGAGTCAAGGTGTTGGGAGAGCTGTGCTCCTTTCTGATGGGTCCAAGGAAGCATTCATTTCCTTGCTTATTTGGTTGACAGAATTTAGTTTCTTTCCATTGTAGGACCTTCAGTTGAGGGCCGTTCTCAGCTTCCTGAGGTCACCCACGTTCCTTGGCTTGTGGCCCTGTTTCTCCATCTTCATAGCTATTGCCAGTGGGTAAAGTCCCCCTTATGTTTCAAATATCTCCACCTTCTATCTTATCTCCCTCCTCAGAGCTGGAAATAGGTCTCTGCTTCTAAGGATTTATGGGATTAAATTGGACCTACCTGGCTTGTGCAGGTTACTCTCCCCATTTCAAGGTGTATAACCTTAATCTCAAGGTGTATAACTTAATCACAGCTGCAGAATCCCTTTTGCCACCCACAACAGGTTACATAGTCACTAGCCCGAGGGATTAAGTCACAGACATCTTTGGGGCTTTTATTCTGCTAACCACAGTGAGATAAAGACATCATCCCAGTAGAGCTGAGGTCTCATAGTATGGGGACCAAGTTGGCATCACAAGTTGAGAAAAGTTCTTTCATTAAGCAGGTGGAAACCCTACAGTTGAGAAGGGGAATGAGGTGAGCAGTCTGGTTCTCTACTCTTTTCCTGTTCTCCCTTCCCCTCCTCTACTCCCTAGCTGCAGGGTCTGAACCCTGAGTTGAGGAAAGTCAAGAAAGCGGAGAAATCTGTATTGGGCTATGGGTCTTTGCACTCCATAGTCTGGCCTATGGTTAAAGAATCTTTCCATGGATTCTTCAGAGGGTCCCCACAGGGGTTCTGTCTCCTACGGTTCTCTTGAGCCAAGAAGGGGCATCTTTATTCAGGAAATCAAATGCACTCTTCTCTCAGCTTCTGTGCATTCAGCAAGTTTTGTCCAGCATATTCCTGCTGAGATCTGCAGCCACCACACCAGATCTCCTTCTCTGAAGACCTCGTTGACCCATAGAAACAACTGTACTCTCTCTACTTTCCCAAGTGGTGTTCCAGGGAAAGGAGTAGAGAAAGCCAGTCTTCAGGGTTCAAGCATGTGGCAATAGGTAGAGATCCAACTGGAAACTCAACTGTATGAAATGGGGGTCTATGAAAAGTGGGAGACAGCATTAAGAGGGTGTAGAGAGGGAGTTGGCTAGCCAAGTACTCAGTGAGCTCTAAAACAAGGTCTTAGTCCCACACAGACTTCCCCAGAAGCAGACACTGAGACAAGAATTTGAAGGCAAGCAGCTTACCTGGAAGGTTCCTTCAACACTAGCAAGGAAGTGGGGGCATGATATGAGAAAGAAAATGCAGCCTAAAAGGGTGTGTGATTAGGTGAGCTATATCCTGGGCAACTGAAAATTTGTGCCATGGGAGAGCCTGAGGAAATCGTGGAGATACCTTACCTGAGGGACGGAGTAGCTGCGATATTGGTACACCGTCTCCCATGCCTCATTCGCTGAGTGTCCTCCCCAGGGGATGCGTAACGTCCAGACACTTCTGGCCTGTACGTTCAGAGCAGCCCTGTGAAAGTCCCCAGTCATGACCTGGAGCAGAAGATTCAAGTCCTGAGCTGCAAGCTGACAGAGAATTCCAGCCAGAGAAATGGTGCCTCTGGAGCCCAGTGAAAGGGAAGCTTAGGAGAAAAGCACACAGGCTCTTCCTGAGCCCTATAGAGATGTAAGAGGTCCTAAAATCTGGATAGGGACGAATTACAAGTGAAAAGGAGAGCTTCAAAGTAGGAAGATACTGGGTTCATTGTGACTGAGCAGCTAAGACGAACACATCAAATGACAGCATGAGAACCCCATGTCCCTTCTCATAATTTTCTTTGGTAACCTCTTACAGCTGTGACGTTTAATTAAAGCCAGGAGGAATGTGAGGGAGAAAATGAATGTGTCCACCTGGGGAGGGGTAAGGGGCAGCTCCCAAGGTTCATTCTAAACGGTGCCACTCGCATGCCCTCCCCCAACCCTCGCCGCCTACGCCACCCCACCCCCCCACACCCAGGGCACAAGGGAGAGCTTGGGTTTGCTGGCTGCTGAGATTGTCTCCAAAGAAAAGACCCCGCGGTGCTATTTCGGGGCTGAAATGGCTTTCTAGCTCCCTCTTCTTAATTTGCTGGAGCCTAGTCCAGAGGAAATAATTAGAGTTGTTTCGGTAATGTGTTTGCTTTACCACTTTCAATTAAGGACGAGAATATAGCGGAAGAGAGAGAGAGAGAGAGCGTGTGCCGCAGTAGAAGGACTTTATGTGACCGACATTCCTCCATGTAAACTTGCACAATACTTTCTTGGTTATTTTAAACGAATGAATCCCTAAGTGGTTTTCTTTATACAGTTTTATTAAGGCATAATTAACACACAGTAAATTGCATACATGTAAAATATACAATTTTCCCTATATTTTAACAGATATACGTGATGAAATCGCTCTTACAATCAACAGAGTGGATGTATCCATCCATCCTCTCAGAAAATTCTTTGTGCTTTTAGTGAACCCTCCCACTGGCCTCTGGCATCCCTGCCTCAGGCAACCACTGCTCTCTGTCCTTAGAGCTTAGTTGACATTTGTTAGAATTTTGTAGATGGAACCCTCCAGTGTGCCGCCTTTCACTCACCATCATTATTTTGAGATTCGCCTGTGGGTTTTGTTTGTTCATTTGTTTTGGTTTTATGTATCAATAGTTCATTACTTCTTAGTGCTGAATGGTCTTTAAGTTTGCAAGTTTTCATAATCAGGTTTTTCTTTAATTCAGAGACATGTCCATCGTACGCATTTCCTAGGGCCACCTTCACAGATGATCCCACACTGAGTGGCTTTAAACAAGAGAAATTTATTCTCTTTCAGTTCTAGAGGCTAGAATCCAAAAATCAAAGTGTCAGCCAGGCCACGCCCCCACCTCGAAGATTCTAGGGAATCTTCTGGGGTTCCATGCCTTTTTGGTGTTGCCAGCAATATTTGGTATTGCTTGGCTTCTAGACACATGACTTTCGGTTGTGCCTACACCCTCATAAGCTGTTCTCCCCTGTGTGTCTGACTCTGTGTTTCCTTCGCCTCTTGTTAGAAGGACGCTAGTCATCTTGAGTTATGGGCCCACCATGCCCCAGTATGACCTCATCTTAACTAATTACATCTGCAATGATCCCATTCCAAATACGTTCACATCTTGAGGCTCCAGGAAGGACATGACTCTGAGGGGACACCCTATGACCTAGTTCAGTTATCCCTCCCTATTAAACTTTATATGGCTATTTAAATTAAATTAGGAAGGCGGAGTGATTTTTTTTTTAATTCTTGAGATATTAACTTGAGATCATGTGAGCCAGGAATCAAATTTCCCAAAGCGTATCCCAAGTAATTGCATATGAAATCACATTCTCTAAAAATAGGATAGCATGGTCAAAAAAGTTTGGTGAATGCGGGGTTTTAAAAAAAAGCATCTTTATTGTAGCTTTAGCAAATCTTTAACATGTATTACTGGAATAAACTTGGCTCTTTTCTTTGCCTTTCTCAGCACAGCATTGCTTTCAGAAGAGCTCCAAAAGAATTGAAAAGCAATTTAAATCTTTATTGCAGAACTCTTGAAAAACACCGCAGGGGAAATACACTACATTATGTACAGTAAAAATGCCCCCCAATTCCTCACCCATGTTCCCCAAGCCTACTGATCACCTCACAGCAACTGCCCCCAAACTGTAGCATTATCCCTTTAAATAAACCTCCCTAAACCCACCAAATAAAAACTGAGCTTATCTTGACTCTTCTGTCCTATCTTTCCCTCCCACCTGCCCAAATTCACTTCTTGAGAAAGAGGGAAAGCTCTGTTCTTTCTAATATAGAAAAATTCAGCCTTTTTTTCCTTCCTAATCTCTTTGCTAATGAAAACACACTAAAACCGTCTTAGAAAGTACAAAAGATAGGACAGGGAAAGGTTGTGAACAATGAGGAATCTTCCTGAGCTTTGGGTATGGGCATGGCTGAACCAAGAGCTGTTGAAAGAAGGAAAACGGCGACCGCTCAGAAAGATGGTTCCTCCGTTTGCTCAACCCCAAGTCTTTCTGGAGAATTCCTACACAATGAAAATTGTTATCATTGATGCCCTTGGTTAGCCTACTCGAAAACAGTCTGCCCAGATGGACTTCTCCCTGCCAGCTTCCAGATAATCAGTTTACACAAAAAACTGTGCAAACAAGATTTACTGTTCCAGACTGTCAACAGTCTCGCTTTCTTCCTTCTGTCTTATGACTCCTGTTTTTGCCTTATTCCTTGGCTCAATCCACCAATTGACTCCTTCTCATGTGAGTAAACAATCTGTCTGCAAAACAAACTAATAAGCATGATCTAACAAATGTCTCCGGATTGTTCTTTGACAAGAAACATTTCTTTTCATCTTGGTCACATAAATTAGACTTCACTGTGAATATCCAACTTGTATACCACATACTCCAGCCTTTTCTGAAGTTCTACATTTGCCTTTTGAGCCTTTTTAATGATACAGGAGAGGCTTCCAATGCTGATTCCAGCCACCACCCCCGCCCTACTCCCCCACCCCCCACCACCGGCATTCCGCACTTAACAGTGTTGTTATCAACTGGAACCACTGCCAACTCACAATGTTTTCTGTCAGGAGCCACTAAAAACTGGGCAGCCAGTCCACTGAACATGTACCATATATAGGATAGACTCAAAATACAGTTTAATTTTTTTCTACCATTTTCCCTTTAATGTAAATTCCTTGCCCCTGGGTAAAAAGTTGAGGGAGTCAAATGAATTAGGCAATAAAGAGTATTGTGGCCATTTTTAAAGAAACAACACACAAAATCTCAAAGTTAGAATAACCAGTTCTTAATAGTAATGAAATAACTGACTATAGCTTGTCACTTTTCAGGGGGTATGGGCAGGGGTGTTCTTCTCTGTTCTTTACCCGTACTGCTCTCTCCAACACATGCTGACTGTACAGCCTGCCCCTCTGGGGACTGGCTCAGGAAGAACTGTGCTTGGGAAAAGGCCATGCGTGGACATACTGGGTGCATTTATTATCTTATGATGGGATTCTCTGTGGCCAGGTAAAAAAACGGCCAACCTTCTTTCTGTGGAGTATCTTTGTGGGTTCTTCTGGATACAGATCCCACAGTGTAGACCATGGTTCTCCTTTGGCCAGCCATTCTGTGTCCAGTCCATGATTCACCTTCTCACCATTGGGGATCTCATCATCTCTTCAAGGTGGTCCTCTTGCCCAAGACCTGAAATGGCACTGGGGAGCTCTCTTTCAGGGCCAACAGTCGGTCCGTGGGAGACACTCATATACACTGTGTCCCACAGGGAACAAGGAGTGCATTCATTTCCCACATGCAACAGGCTCTCACATCCCACCACCAAAGGATCTCACCAGCCCTTCTCTTGACCTCTGGATTTCCTAGGGTAGGAGATAGTCTTCCATCTCAAGTACTCTGAGTGATCCCACAGAGCAATTCCCCCAAGCGACTAGGCTTGAGAAGAGGGCACATACAATCTCTCTACTCCTAGAAGCACAGTCTTATCTAGAAAGTACTTGTCACAAAATCCTCTCTGTATATCTGCACTCTCTTGAGCCCAGAAGTTTTAAAACTGTTTTTTTTTCTATTTTCTTTATAAATGATGCAGGTGGTACTCTGGCTCCTAACCTAAAAATTTCTTTTCTATTGTAGTGTACCTTGGTTTTCATTAGGAAGTTCAGTTTTAAGATTCTATAAGAATAAAACGTGTGTCAGAGGGGAAAAAATGCTAGCATACCCTTTCTCTAAGAAAAAAAAAAAAGTCAAAAATTGGACAGGCTTAACACTATGTGATCTTTTTCTTTGATGCTGTACTGACCTGATTCTCTATGTATACATAATGTAGGAGAAAGGACAACCTATGCAAATGTGAAAAAAATCATGACTCAGAGCAAAAAGAAGTAACAAAGTTAAATTTTAGGTACTTTGAAGCTTTTTTAAATATTATTTGAGAGAGAGAGAATCTCAGGTAGGCTCCCCACTAAGCACACAGCCTGATGTAGGTCTCCATCTCATGACCCTGAGCTCATGACCTGAGCCAAAATCAAGAGTAAGAAGCTTAACTGACTGAGCCACCCAGGTGCCCCTAAGTACTTTGAAGTCATAAACAGTATATTCTAAGCTCCAAAATAATTTCTGAGATAAAACATTTTAAAATATTTAATTTTAAAAACGAAACCATCTAGATGTTTCAGCCATAGTTATTTATGAAGCAAATAGATGTAGTTTATATTCTGAATAACCATATAATAATTACAAATAATAACTTAGATCTAGATCCAAACAGGTTTTATGATGTAATATCTTTTAATGAGTATGTGTGTGTTCATAAAAAACTGTAGGAAAGGATAAACACCTATAGATTAAAAGAAGTCATTTCTAAGTGGTAGGATCATGGGTAATTTTCAGTTTTACTTTATATTTTTCTACGTTCTATGATTTTTTTTACACTGAATACTTTATATGTTTTAATACCTTTTATCATGTCAAGAAACAAGAAAAATGTTTTCATTGAAATGAAATATACTTCTATAAATGAAAGGTGTTTTTAATCAAAATGATTATGTTTGGGTTTACTGTTATGAAATTCAGCAAGAGTATTTTTACAATACTTTTTATGTATTTCATAATACCCTTTTGTGTATTTTATAAAACACAAAGAGATTTTAATTCTGCATTAGGCTGTTTTTGCATGTGACCATATCAGTGACCTTTTTTTTTTTCAAATTATTGTTATTTTTTAAACTTTTTTTAAATTTTAAACATTATAAACATATAATGTATATTTATCCCCAGGAGTACAGGTCTGTGAATCGCCAGGTTTACATACTTCACAACACTCACCGTAGCACATACCCTCCCCAATGTCCATAACCTCACCCCCCTTCTCCCAACCCCCCTCCCCCCAGCAACCCTCAGTTTGTTTTGTGAGACTAAGAGTCAATCAGTGACCATTTTTTAAAAATATTGTCAAGCCAGGCCATTTACAAATGGATCTATTTAGAGTTTCACAATTTAATGTGTATTCTTTTTATTCAGTGGTTGTAAACTGACTGTAGGCAAAAATTAATCGTAAGATTAGAATTGGTGAGCATTTTTCCAAGCAAGCAATAGGAATAGATCCTTAAGAAATTAGTGGTTTAGTATGCATTGTCTTTCAAGGTTCCTGTGAAAACAAATTGCTTATCAATACTTGATACATACATTGTATATAGATTTCTAGTCTGCATGTTTACTTGAATACATACTGCACAGTCACTGAAATCAACTCTTCCTAGACCCGGCAAGGAGGACATTTAACTGCCTGTATAATACATTTGAAGAGAGCAGAGAGCAGTACTGGGTCTTAATACGTGCAGGGTGTTCCTACTTGGCCTTCCTTGGGTATTGTAACACTTACGGACAGAGAGTAAATGTGGATCCAGAATGATCTGGTATAACATTATCTTTTAATTGGAGTTTCTATTTCTGTCGCTGCTTCATTCGCTTACCATAATAGCTTAAACCATAGCAATTGGCAGAAGCATCGTTGTTGGTTTGGACTGAAGACAAAGGGACACATGCAAGGGTTTTATTTCCAAAGGGGCTTGGAGAGGAATTTAGGATTTTGCTTAGATTTTGCTGGGGGAACAAATGAGATCTGAAAATAGCTAAGTGCACATTGAAACTGGATTCCTGAGGAGTCTGTGCCTACAGTGACACCTGAGGACTCTTCCTTGTCCGCGGACATTTTGAGCCAAAGCTTAATTTTTCTAACTTGAAATGTGTATTTTCCTGCATGTGGGGAGACAGAGAACTGGGAACCCTGGCATTTGTTGGAAGCTAATATCAAAAACCATCAACACATTTGTCTGTAAAATGCGAGCAGGTGACTTTGTCCTCACATAACGGACGGTGACATTTCTGGTGGTTTCCGTCTTTGTTTGGAGGCAGGAAATGCCAAGGGTGGTTCACCTGGAAAAATGTATTTGTATCTGCTGTTTGTGGGTCAACAGGAACCATTAAAGAACAATTTCTAAGCAGCCTGTCCTCTTTTGCTTCCAAAGGTTGAGTCCTGCCCTTCCCAAGAATCCATTGCATTAGTTCCCAAACTGGATGATGCACTTTCCCATTTTCTGAAATGATGCCAGCTATTTAAAAGCCATGTAAAACCACAAAATATGAGTGCAAAGAGATTTTTACATTCTTTTAAAAATAAAACTAAGTGGACTACTTTGGGAAATCTCAACGAAGGTGAATCACCTTCATTGTTATGAAGTTGCTATGTCGCTATGAATTAAAAGTGGCATGACTATAAAAGATGGGGGAGAAAGTGTTAAAAGTAGGCATTGTCCACTCTTGGATTGTTTTCCGATTGTTCTTCCTGATGTCGTCATGGTCATTTAATTCTTTTCCCTCTTTAAAGAGATTAAAAAATCAGAACTGATATGTGAGTCTGGGTACGGTTTATGCAAGAAACTCTAAGCAGCCTTGAGCTAATTGATCCGTTCGCAAGATCGGCCTTGAATCCTATGCCCGGAGATTTCAATGGTCTAAGCCCAGTGAGATATGAGACTCTGGATTTCTAAAATCTCCCCAAATCATTCTAATATGTGGCCAAGCTCAAGACCACTGTTCCAGAGCAGTGCTTCTCAGACTTTATCGGGCAGGGATCACCTGTAGATACTGTGAAATGCAGATTCTAATTCAGTGGGCCAGCAGCAGGGAGGCCCGAGGTACAGGATTTCTAGCAAGCTCCCGGGTACTGTTGATGCTGCTTGTCTAGGAGCTCTTTGAGTAGCAAAGTATTAAAGGGTATGAAACAGCTTGGTTGGCAGCTTCTCTGCACTTGCAATCCCCTGAAAGTTTGAAAAATACCGATGCCTGAGTCTCCCCAACAGGGATTCTGATTTGATTTCTGGGTGATTCCCTCGAGCATGCAAGGCCAAAGCCACTTCTCTAGGAGGCCATGTGTTAAATTGTACACTTGACAAAGAACATCCATATTGAGCCAGCCTGTCTGTGCCAGGATGCTAAAATCCGCTGTTTGTTTTCTGTCCTCGGGATTGTTCCCGAGCCCTTGTCCATCCTCTCCGCCTTCACTTACAAAGTCAGTCTGTTGATTAAGGGTCCTCTCAAAGAGCCTCTCTCCTGATACCATTATTCCCATAGGACTTGCCCTATACTGGCAATCAACTCTGGAGACTCTGAAAGGGTAAACAAGTCACTCGTTTGAGAAGAGAGATCATGCGTTATTCTTCCCAGATCCTTCAAACTCAGCTTGTGGAGCTGTAGAAATGGCATGTGGGTTTGGAGCCAGCCCGACGCCATTCTCTGCGGAAAGCTAGCATGGTGACAGGCTTCAGCCACTCTGAGTGTTTCATGCCTCCCAGAGCTGAGAGGCCTGTTGTGCAGAAGAGCCGGAGAGAGCCTAACGCCCTCTGGAGAGAATCTTCGGGGATGCAAAGAGCAATCCGGACGTCTAAATCCACATCGAAAATTTGAATATTGAACTTGATGCAACTCTTGGAATGATTGAATGAGAGCTTATTATGAAGCTTTAAACCAGCAAAACTTTGCACCAACATGTGATTCATCGTAGAAGATCAAGAGCAGCAATCTTTCAGAGACTGAGCACTTGAAAATAATTCATTGAGCATTGGCTATGGACTGCTTATGGCAGAAATGATCATGTATACCCAAGGTGCCCCGTTCCCAGCATTTGACCTTGAAAATGAGCAACGTCTGACCTCCACATAATATTTATCTTGTAGTGGGTGTGTGTTATATTGCTTCCATTTAAACCGCCAAAGAATCTGCCATTATTCTCAGATTGTCCTGCATGGCACTTTATGGATTTCAAAATACACTCCCACCCATTATCTCCTTTGATCCTCACAATAACCTATAGGGTAGGCTACAATTATTCTCCCTTCACACATGAGGAAACCAAGACTCAGAGAGGTTAAGTAACTTGTCCAAGGTCACACAGCCAAGAGGTAAGAGCTCACATTTGAACCCAGATTTGGCCATGTGTTCTATACCCTCACTTTGTAATGAATATCTAACTCACTCAGAGGGTCCACACTACTGGTGTCTCTTAAAGCTGATGTGTCAGGCTAAACTCACCTTTTTTTCTCCCCCACAAGACGCCTAGCATCTTCGTACAACAAAAATATTTAGGGATCCTGAGAAGCCAGTTGTTTTGGAAGCCAAATAAAACAATGTTATCTTTTCCTTTTTTAAAAGATTTTATTTATTTATTTGAGAGAGAGAGGGAGAGTGGCAAAAGAGAGAGAGAAATCACGAGAATGAGAAGCAGACTCCCCACTGAGCAGACAGTCCACTGAGGGGCTTGATCTGAAGACCCTGAAATCATGAACTGAGCCAAAGGCAGATGCTTAACAACTGAACCACCCAGGCATCCCAACAATGTTATCTTTAAGGTGAAGACTCTGTTAAGTGCTCCTTTTAATTTTCTGGCTTCCAACTCCCTGCAAACTATGGAAACATTGGATTTTGTAGTGGTCCACTCCATTTACCTACAGGGAAGACTATCTAGAAATAAACAAGTAGTGTAAACACTTCAAATGTTTAGTTGCAAAGAAGCCATGTCAGAGTGAACTCAAGTGTGTGGCAGATTGCATTTTCTGAAACTGACCACATTAATAACTCCCTCCCATATCTGTCATTTCTCCCACGGAGAAATAGGGTCTATGTCCCTCTCCTTGATGCCGGGTAGGTTTTGAAGTCATGAACAGAAGCACCGTTATGTCCCTTACGAGGCTAGGTCGTATATAAAAGTTGATATGGCTTCCATTCTCCCCCTTGGATGCTCCTGCTGGAACCTAGCCACCATGCTGTGAGAAACCTAAACTAGCCCATCGAAGAAATCCCCAAAAAAGGCCCTGTGCACCTGTTCCAAGTAGCAGCAGCCAGTTTCATCAACAGACCTGTGAGAGCAGACACCTCCCGATGATTCTAGCCGCAATCAGCAAGACATACCCTGCCTCCCCATCTTTCCAGCTAAGGTTCCCAGACATCCTGGAACAGATACAAGCCATTTCCACTATGTTTTACCCAAATTCTTCACCCACAGAACCCACGATCATCAGAAAATGGCTGCTCCGTGCCACTACACTTTAAGGTGACTTGTTTTGTGGCAACAGATAACTGATATGGGATGACTGATTTTTCTATCATTTATTATGACTAAAATCAAGCTTTTGGGATAATTGAACCATTAAATCTGAGGCTGTTACATGTAATTTAAGCACATTAGAAATCCAGACTTATAGTTTATAGTCTCTGTAGTAAAATAAAAATGATAGGTGTGTTTGAAATAAAAGATGAAACAATTCTAAATGTTAAATGCTAATGTAATTGCTAACCACACATCACTGGGTAGGCATGCAAATAACGCACAAAGAAGTCGCGAATATTAAACTATAATTCAAACAGTATATTCTAGAAAAATTGGGGAAATGCCTGGTTATTATTTTTTTTTAATGACCTACTTAGGGATATGGGAGGCACAATTACAGTCGAAGCTTAATTTTCAAATGACAAATTATCTAATTACATTTTTTAAGCAAAATGAAGACAGGTAGATAAACAAATTAGTACTGAGTTTAATTTTCATGTCATTTGTTCATGCATGTAATGTTATTCTATTTACTTATTTCTCTTCTAATGAACGGGGGAGTGGAAGAATGAAAGGGAATGGGGAAAAATTGGTTTGGAGAAATATATACGTATTTCTATACATACATCTTAGTTTTCTAATACGTATATTAATTTTGTGTGGATTTTAGCTCCTTCAAAAATTTAATGAGCTGTTAGCATCTCCAGTTTCGGGAAACTGTTGGTTTTAAATATAGTAAACATACAATAATGAAACAGGCCAATCAGTTACATCTCTATTGTGTTGCAAGATGTCCACCTTGAGATTTGCTAGTCTCTTCTCCTGAATGGAGGAGAAATGAAGGACCTCAGCGCAAAAGGGCTGGGGAATCCTGGGGGAGCCCTGGGACCTTTGAGGTCAGATTCTCCTTTATTTACCCCTTCTTTAAGTATGGAATGGAGAGATTCCAAATCAAGAGAACAGTCCTCTTTGCACTTTGTTAAAAAAGAAACAATGAGCCCAAGATGGAGCCCTTTGCCCCCTAGAGTCAGCAAACCAAAACTTATAGTTTCCATGTATCCCAGGGATGTGATTTTTTTTTTTTTTTAGATTTTATTTATTTATTTATTTATCTGGGAGAGAGAGAGCGCACGGGTGTGCACAGGAGCAGAGGGGAGGGGCAGAGGGAGAGGAAGAAGCGGACTCACCGCTAAGCAGAGAGCCCAATGCAGGGGTTCAATCCCAGGACCTGGAGATTACCACCTGAGCAGAAGGCAGAAGCTTAACAGACTGAGCCACACAGGTGCCGCCTAGGCATGTACGTCTTTTTTTTTTTTTTTTAAAGATTTTATTTATTTTATTTGACAGAGAGAGAGAGATCACAAGTAGGCAGAGAGGCAGACAGAGACAGAGAGGGAAGCACGCTCCCCGCTGAGCAGAGAGCCCGAGGCGGGGCTCGATCCCAGGACACTGAGATCATGACCTGAGCCGAAGGCAGCGGCTCAATCCACTGAGCCACCCAGGCGCCCCGGCATGTACGTCTTTTAACAGTCAATCTGAAACTTTCCCATCAGTCAGGATGAGGTCATCTGCACAATAAAAACCTTGCAGTTCCTGAAAAGGGTTTTCTCCCTCCCTTTCCCCCTCCTTCCCCCTTCTCTTTGCTTAGCCAACACCCCCTTCTCCCACTCCCTTAAACATTCCTCCCGTGTTGTAAAAAGTGATAAGATACTACAAGGAATGTTGAAAGGTCAGTCTACATGCAAATAAGGGATTGTAGTCTGACCAATGCCGATGGTCAGTCTACATGCTAATAAGGGATTGTAGTCTGGCCAATGCCGATGGTCAGTCTACATGCTAATGAAGGATTGAAATCTAGCCAATACTGTCTGTTTCCCTTTTGTTAACGACCAATGAAAGTAACTTCCCACTATGTAAATGAAGGATGCTGAGCGAACCAATCAGGGGTATTCCCGCGCGCCAAGTATGCCTTTACATTCAAACCAGCCAATGAAAACTTTGTAACCATGCTTCCGCTTCTGTACGTATGCTTTTGCTTCCCCAAACCCCATAAAAAGGCCCTGAACTAAGGGCTGGTGCGCGAGTCCTCCTAAGACTTGACCGCCCGCAGGTACCTGTGTCTACTCAATAAACCTCGTGCTGTTTGCATCTGACCAGTGGACTCGGCTCGGTTTTTGGGTCCGGGGGTCTCCTCCTGAGAAGGGGTCCATTCCGGGGTGCTTGGAGCCCCGGGGGGATCTTTCAGTTCCCATCCCCACAAAAAGGACCAGCAGCAGTTTCTTTTTTCTTTCCTTTAGTTTTCTCTCCTCTCCTCTCCTCCCTTCCCCTCCCCTGTTCTTTTCCCTTTTCTTTTCTTTTCTTTTCCTTTCTTATCTTTTCTTTAGTTAATACTGTTGGGCTGGCAGGAAGGGCTACTAAAGATGGCGAAAGTTCCCGCCAGAGGACCTGAGCTCGGACAGGAGAACAAAGGCCCAAGCAGGAATCTGAGACACCCCCACCCCCTCGCCCCGGGCTCCTGTGGACCAATGGGATCCCCATGAGCAGGCGGGATATCCGCATAAGGGAAATTTGCCAAAAGACCCTTGAGCTTTCCCCAAGACCCCTTAAAATCCCCCTCCTCCCTGCCTTGGGCGCGACTTGCCCCACTCTGCTTTCTAGAGTTGTGGAACCTCGCCAGAGGGTGCCCACCTCCTCCCGGTGCAACTTTCTTGGCTCCCCTTCACCTGGGCCCTGAAACTTCACCGGAGAGAACCTTTAATAAACCTTGCCTTATACCCACTTCGCCTGGTGTTGTGTTTATTTTGTCGGAAAAAACTTTACAAATACCTTTTGCCCCACCCTCCTGCCTGTAAAAACCTTCCATTTCACCTGTACCCCTGGGGAAAAAATATATTGCATGTTTATAAAAAGTCAAAACAAAACAAAACCCTTCCATTTCAAACAACTAAGAGTCTCTCTGCTTACTGGATGGGCCGCACCCTCTTCATGTAATAAAGCCAATTAGGTCTTCAAATTTAATAAGTTGAATTTTTTTTTAACAACTCCCTCTTTATGATTTTCTAGTATGCAGTTTATTTTATGGGCGTCAGCAGGGTCGCGGGGATGGAGGGGGACCTTAAAGCAATTTGCTACTAAATGAGGTTTCTAAAATCTGCTCTTCTCAGAATTTACAAACAAAACAAAGCTTTTTAAAGGTACAAATGTTCCCAGACTTCTCTACCACTTTATTACCCATTATGCTCTCAAAGTCCAGAAGCAAAAGTCCTTTGGGGGGATTTTATTTACAATTCTGTGGAAGAATTCCTGTTTCTGTATTTCATCTCCTCCCCACAAAATAAAACCTAAAACTTACAGATAATTCCTCTTTCTTGTTTAAATCATTATTTAAAAAATATATTAAAATTCTACCCAATCAAAAAAAGAGAGAGAGAGAGAGATGGCAGGAGGTGAGGAAGAGAGCAGATTTTCCGTGGCTCAGGAGAAAAGACATGTTTAATTGAGTTAAATTAGAAAGCAAAATCAGAATATGAATGAAGAGGAATTCTGGAGGCCAGCCCGGGGTCTCTTCCAAGGACAAGTCACCACCGGACAGACAGTAATGTGAATCTGATATCCACTGCAATCACCTGCGGACATTTTGAGACCTACCTATCTAGGTCCTATTGACTGATGGGCAGATTTAATACGGCTGTGGCGGGACCCAAGCAAGTATAGGGCTCCTAAGGCTCCTGGGCTGATTCTAATATACAAAGATGGGCGAGGACCCGTTTAGGACAAGAGTTCTGACTGCCTTCTAAGAGGGTTGCAGGAGATGGGAAGAGACAAATGTCCAAATACCAGTCTGCTGAGCCTCCCAGTGCCACGTATGGTAGTGGATACCTAAGGAAAAGGTGAAATTTAGATTTCTTTTTTTTTTTTTTTTTTTGCTTACAGTATGTTCCTCTCCAACACTCTGCCTGCCTTTAAATAAAGGCTTGCTTGCCAAGGATATCTGTAAGCAGTGGAGTGAGTCTTGTTCTTCTTCTTTTAATTTTGTCTTTCAGGCCAGATTCATTCTCTTTGAATCCCGATCATATAAATTATTGATTTACATGACCCAGAGGAATGATGAGAAATGATGGGAATCCCAGTTCAGGGATATACAGAATAAGTTTAAGCAGATTTGGCTTATGGAACATGACCTCTGGTCTGATCAGGTGTAGAGGCTAAAACCTGTCCCCTAAAAAGAAACAAAACCAAAAAGCAACCAGCTAAAGAAGGCGAGTTTCACACTTGGTTTTCAGGAAACAGGAAGGCACCTGCTGTTTACTTGAGCGTCTCCAAATGCAGGTGTTTTGCATCTAAATTTGAGTGGGCTGGCATTTCCTCCAAAGGAGCCATCCACTGCAGCTCTTAGAGTCTTAAATAACTCAACATTATTTATAGATAAGGATCTAACTTGGGCCACAAATCAAACACAGCCACTGCTATCTTTGCTACAGAGCCATAAACCTGCATGATTGTGGAAGCTGTGCCCCTCGCTTCTCCTGAAGCTCAGGCTGAGAAACGTCAACTGCTGAATGGTGACTTGAAGAGGTAGGAGTCCATGGGTAGAGGAGGTCAAGTGGTTGGCTTGGTATCACAATCCAGCAATGAAGTCGAGAGATAAACAGAACCCAGCCCTCTCCTAGTGACCCAAAGAATTTCCTCAATTGCCAGTTGACACTGGGTGTGTATCTATGTGTGTGCATGTGTGAATATGCCTGAACAGACAGACCTCCTATGTGTTCTTATGCATATTAATATAAGGAGAGGTGCCACACAGCTTGAAACGTCTGTCTTGTTTATAAAGAATGTCTGCGATTTCCAATCCAGTGAACCATGAGGGAGTGAAGGTGTTATATGTAATGGACATGTCTCAAAAATGAAGCAAGAGAGCCTCCAAAGGCACATTGTCAGTATCAGAATCCCCCATGAGAATAAACCTGGGTAAGACCTTGGAATCACATTGCTCAGTTTCCAATTGTAGTTCCAATTCTAGTTCCAGTGCCTCAGTGTTCACATCTGCAAAATGGATTGTTTGGGGTAGTCAGTGAGCTAATACCTGTAAGGCACTGAGAATACTAGCTGGTACATCATCTCAGTATAAGCTAGAAAATAAAATATAACGACACTGATGGATTGACCAGGCTCCTTTGGTTTTCTTTCTATGGTGTGGTGAGGAGGCTGTGTCTTCTTCCATTTTTAATGGAACTCTTAGTTTTGTTTTCTGAAATGTGATTGTTCCCCCTTTAGTCTTTTCCCCGCATTACAAGAGTGAGGGTTCCTTTCCCCAGGACCAAGCCAGCACAGAAGCTTCTCAGTTGCTCTCCTTGCCCTAGCATCCTGTCGCAGATTTTATCTCACCTAGCATGCCCAGCTCAGCATCCCTGTCCTGCCACACCAAGCTTAACCCTGTGCTGTTTCCATCCCCTCCATAGCCCAAATTCCACCCACCACCCGTGCCCAGAGAACTACCCCTGTGTGGGTCAGACCCACAGACACTGTGCTAAGTGATGACTTGCCTCTTTAGCTAAGTAAGTCATTGGTCTCCTTGTGGACCGAGTCCCATAGGGTTTGCCTTCTCTGAAAGGAAAAGGGTTTTCCAAAGGGGGTGGTAGCAATGAGAAAGGAAACAAAAAATCAGAGATAGACGTGGCAACTTTTGAAGACTCAGGGAGGGATGAAAAGCAGCTTGATACTGTTAATCCCTTCTGTCTTAACATGCAGGGAAGCCTCCTCCCTCACCCAGAACAGAAGTAATCAGTGCACATCAATGCATTGATTATGTCGCAGGAAGCGTTAATGTATTATAACCTGATGTTCTTTGTTTTAAAAACTACAAGATTATGTGAGGAAATAATTTTGAGCTCTTCATTTTCAAGTCTTCCACTCTTCATTCCCATGGTGAGTTTCTTTTTTCTTCCTCCCCTCCCCTCTCCTGCCCTCCCTTACCCTTCTCTTCCCTTTCCTTTTTTAGTTTTGTTGATCTTTCTCCAGTGGTGCAGTGCACAGCCTCTGTTCCCCGCCCCCCACTTCCGCTGGAGCACCAGTTCTCTTGTCTGAGCCACGGGTTTCAAGGAGGAACTGCTGGTCACGGGATCCTGCCACTCTGGCTGTGGCTGACCCAGTGGGCGTCCTTCCCTAGGATTTTTCAAAGTCTAGCCCTGAAGCCTGCTGCAAGCTGTGCCTCGAATGGGCCACCGTATAATAGCCTCCAGTTGGGTCCCTTTTTCCCCTCCCTCTGTTCCTACTCCACACAGACTGCTCTCCTCCTAGCAGCCAGAGGAATCTTTTCTCTGAAACTTCATTTAAACCATGTCAATTCTATTTTCGGTTCCTTTTTTGGATTTGCCATCCTATTCCGGATGAAATCCAGGATTTTCTACACTTCCCACTAGCTCCGTCATTTCATCTCCAGCCACTGTCCTCCTACCACTGCCAATCTGTTCCTCATACAGGCCAGACAAACACCCACCTCAGGGCCTTTGCACATGTCCTTTCCTCCCCCTAGAGCACCCTTCCCACCAGGAGGGGCTACCTGTCTCCACATTTAACTTTCTGCTCAAATGACGCCTTCATAGAGAGGTCTTCCCTGAACTCCCCACACAAAATAACCCCTAGCTGCCACTCTCTAGCCACATACCCTGTGTCCTTATTCCTTATTATTTTATATAACATTTAACACTACCTGACATTCACAGATTTCTAAGTATCAGGGTCTCCTACTAAAACGTAACCTTTACAAGAGAAGGGAATGGCTCTATTTTTTTTCCCTACTGTCTCCCCAGCATTGAAAACAGTGATCCATACATTGTGTCCTCCCTATCTGTTGAATTAATGCCTTCCTAAACCATTCCCTTGTCGAATACTTCTACACTGATGTGTCTTCAACCAAGTCCTAAGGGACTTCGAAAGGCCACATTCATAAATGTCTTAGGTAATGAATGAACAAGGAAAAGCTTCGGAAATAATCTTACCAAATCCTCTCTCTCTCTCTTTTTTTTAAGATTTTATTTATTTATTTATTTATTCATTTGACAGACAGAGATCACAAGTAGGCAGAGAGGCAGGCAGAGAGAAAGAAGGAAGCAGGCCTCCTGCTGAGCAGATAGCCGATGTGAGGCTCAATTCCAGGACCCTGGGATCATGACCTGAGCGGAAGGCAAAGGCTTTAACCCACTGAGCCACCCAGGTACCCCAAATCCCCTCTTTTTAAAGAGGAGAATATGAAACCCAGAATGGGTCGAGCGAGACGCCCAAGCACACACAGCTCTTCACTGTGCAGTTGCTTTCTGGCAGAAAACAAAAAGCCAGGCTGAAGCTGTTTACCAGCTTCACAAAGGAAGGCCCCCATGCTGTGTGTGAGCCTCTTCTGATTTCAATTACATCTGGTAAGCTCAGAGCAGGAAGCAGGGGCCGCCAGCTGGGTTTTCTTCTCATGGGCCAAAGCAATATATGGCCTTGACCTAAGAGAGCTTCCCAAAGAGGGGACTGGGGGAGCATTGAACGGAAGATGTCCATGGCCCTTTTCTTGTCTCTATCTCTGGCTGCACAAAGGGTTTGAATACGTGTCTGCCAAGTGAATGACTCCCACCCCACCCCCGACCCCGGAGCCAGAAGTGGGGCAGCACAAGGGAACATGTCCGAGGTGCTTGGATCTTCATCCCTGGCTTTCCTTTCCCTCAAGCAAGTGTTTCTCTTCCTTCCCTGCCTCCGTATTGCGCATCCCCACTCCCCGAAGAACGGTGCATTACCATGATAAATGATTTCCAACTTGTTTGATAACAGAGCTCTGTTCTCAAGGAATCCTGATTAGCATCTCCTGGATTCCTTCCAGCACACTTTGAGAAAGGCTGCCATAATATAGAATTGTAAATCAAGAGGCAGTGCCCAGGGGCCCTTCACAGAATGCCTTCAATTTTCCAGTGAGGGAACTTAGGTCTAGAGAGGTTTAGTGGCGGGCCTCCATACCACCCGCTGAGTCAGGGCCCAGAGCACACCAGGTCTCCACCTCCTCTCCATCAGCCCGCCTGTAGAATTACATCAACTGCAGTTTCTGGGGAAGAACCAAGTTCAACTGCACGGTTCTCATATAGTGCAATTCTGTAGGTACTCATGGCAGATAATCAAACACTGCAAAGATTTGTGCTAATTCATTTAATGAAATACAACATTATATAACACATCTGTGTGTATGTGCATATATACTTATACTATACATTTATGTATATAACCTTTATATATATGCATATATGCATACAAATATATATTTATACTATATATTTATGTATATAAAATATATATGCATATGTACACATCTATGTGCTTATATATGATGCTTCAGATAAACAATAAGGTATAGGGACAGGTATAATGAACACCATGTACCTACTGCCCAGCTTAAGATGTAAAACATTAAAAAATGCCAGTGAATCTTGCTAAGTAATCCACCCTAGGGTATTTTGGTGTGTGTTTTTTTTTTTTTAATTTAGTTCCAGTTAGTTAATTTATAGCATTATATTAATTTCAGGTGTACAATACAGTGATTTAACAACTCCACACGTCACCCTATGCCCACCAGGACAAGTGCCCTCCTTAATCCCCATCACCTATTCCCCCACCCTGCACCTCCCCTCTGGTAACTAGCAGTTTGTTTTCTATAGTTAAGAGCCTGTTTCTTTGTTTGTCTCTTTCTCTTTTTTTCCTCTTTTGCTCATTTGTTTTGTTTCTTGGATTCCATAAAGCAGCGAAATCATATGGTATTTGTCTTTCTCTGACTGACTTAATGTCACTTAGCATTATAGGCTCTGGCTCTATCCATGTCATTGCAGATGACAACAGTTCATTCTTTTTTATGGCTGAATAATATTTTATATATATATATGGAATTGTATATATGATGGAATATATATATACATATAATGGTATATAATTTATACACACACAAACACACCACATCTTCTTTGTCCATTCATCAATCAGTGGACACTTGGGCTGCTTCCATATCTTGGAAATAATGCTACTAGATACATAGGGGTGCACATATCCCTTTGAAGTAGTGTTTTTGTATCCTTCTAGTATATATCTAGTAATGCAATTGCTGGATCATAAGGTAATCCTATTTTTAACTTTTTGAGGAGCCTCCATTCTGTTTTCCAGAGTGGCTGTACCAGTTTACATTTCCACCAACAGTGTACGAGGGTTCCTTTTTCTCTGCATCCTCACCAACCCTTGTGGTTTCTTCAGAGCGTTATGGTTTTAATTTGAATTTCCTAGTTACTAGTGACAGTGAATGTATTTTCAAGCGTTCAAACGTTCTTCTTCTAAAAACTGACTGCTCATGTAATTACTTGATTTTCCTATTGGGTTATTAAACTTCGTAAAAGTTTTATATATTCTGGAATTGAAACCTGATCATTTACATTAATTATACGCATTTCAGAGATTTTCCCCTAGACTATGACCTGTATGTTTCATTACTCATTTTGGCCTACAACAAACCTAAGTATTTTGTTCTAGTATTGTATTGTTGAATTTACCACTTTTTAAAAAATGTTTGTGATTTTTTAACTGTAAGAAACCCTCCCCTACCTCCGAATCCATGAAGATATTTTCTACAGTTTTTCAAAAAAAATTTAGTGACTTGCTTTTTGTCTTTAATCCAACCTGAATCTATGTTTACATAATTGTGGAGGAGGGACCCAAATTTATTTTTCCCACCCAGCTAATTATCAC
Source organism: Neogale vison (assembly GCF_020171115.1). Classification (NCBI taxonomy): domain Eukaryota; kingdom Metazoa; phylum Chordata; class Mammalia; order Carnivora; family Mustelidae; genus Neogale; species Neogale vison. Next base: position 42,183,178 of record NC_058098.1, read on the forward strand.
ATCACTCTGTATTGAATATTCTATTCTTCCCCCACAAATCTGCCATGCCACCTTTGTCATTTGTCAAGTTTTTATGTCAACACAGACCTGTTGTTTCTGAGTCCTCTCTTCTGTTCCATTGTGTGGTCTCCTGACACCCTGAAGCTAACAGCAGATTCGAATTTCATTTTCCTTTAACACAATCAATCATTGAAGCCTGCAGGACCTCGTTATCCCATTCCCTCTACTTTGTGTATATTTGTTAATTCCCATAGTAAAGCGTTAAACAAGTAACTGTTATCTGTAGAATGCATTGCTGTGTTGCTGTTGCTTACAGGCCCTGCTCTTGTGGGTACCAAATCTCTGCCTTTCAGTCCTCTTTGAAACACCCTTCTTCCCATCCGCCAGCCCTTCTCCTGGCTAAGGACACACACCTAATGACTTACCCACTGGAAGCATTTGCTGACCACATCAGACCGGGCTGGGCAGGTGGTCTTTGTCCAGGACTACCTCCGGCAAGGCTCCTACCCCTGCAGCCCTTGACTTTCCTGGCTGACACTGCCCTTACACGGAGCTCCCAGGGAGTAGGAATGGTGTCGCATTTCTGTTTCCCCACAATGGAGCAAATTGCCCGTATGGATGCCTTAATGGTTACTGGGTGAAAGACTGAATGAATAATGAATAAATGTTCAAATATTCTTTTAGGACTAATGATAGGCAATAGGAGAGAAATGGGGGAGACTAGCAGGTTGGTCCTCAGGGTATACTCAGTGCTGGGATGATTCCAAATGCAAAGCCTCAGACTCCCATCAACAGAAGGGCTGGGAAAAGCCCATCCTAAGAAACAGAAGGTGTCTGTGAGTATCAGCCAAATGTGTGACCTCATGCATGTGAAAGCATTTTGCAGACAGAAAACCCTTAGACTCCTCTATAAAATAGAATGACCATTATGATCAGTAGCTTCTGGTAACTCTTATACTATTCACAATTGTCTTTTGCACTTCTGAAACAGTGACTGTTTAAAAATCCAAGCCACATGCCAGAAATAATCAAGATCATTTTCTAAAATGCGAAGAAAAACAGAGTGTGGGATCTATCAACAAAGCAGACAGCACAATTCAACAAAGAGCTCAGAGATAATATGATCTGCTCTGCCTTGATGACAGTTTGAAATACAGTTAGGGGAAAAAAAAAACCTTTTAACAACAGAACCAATTAATAGTCAAAGCATAGTGATAGTATCTGTTTGGAGTGATGCAATGGTTTGGTTTTTTTTTTTTTTTTGGTTTGTTTCCAGGATTAAGCACAAGTGATACCATGTTTCTGCTACTAGCTGTTTTCACCACCAGAGGAAAAAGCTTCCTGCCTAGAATAAGAAAATGATTTTCTGCCCTACTCTACTACTTCCTATAGAAGTAAATCCTTTACTTTTCTTCTTCTTCTTCTTCTTCTTCTTCTTCTTCTTCTTCTTCTTCTTCTCCTTCTTCTTCTTCTTCTTCTTTTTTCATTTCTCCAAGGGAGTAGCAGAAAGCTGTTTGCAACAGAATAGAGAGAACAAGCTATGATCTTAATAATTAAATACCAGAACCTAATGACTGTCTTCAGTTTAGAGCCAGAGAATGGAGTCCAGGAGATAGGGGGAGGGGTGGTTTAGGCACAAGGTGACGTGTCCAATGAGTTGCAAGAGTTCCTGACTTTCAATCAAGAGATATCTTCTCCCTTCCTCTGTGGATTTGGGGTGACTTTTTTTTTTTAAATTAATTGGCATCATGGCCCAATTGAGATGAATCAAGCAGATAATATATAATGCTTTTTTTGGAAATGGAGAAACAAAGTTGGGCAGTTTGGTAATTAGACAGCAGATAAACGTAGTGAGGAATTAGGGAAAGATTCCCGGCATTGTAGTTCAGGGTAACCAGGCATCAGATGTCAGAAATGCTGTTGCCTTGGAAGCTCAAAGCCAAATTTTTGACCTATAACCTGAAAAATGTCTACTTCTACCTGCTTAGCTCCATCTGAGACTATAGAAGGCAGTGAGGTGTGGTGTGTGGTTTTACAAAAATTAGCAAAAATGTTGCCAGAGGAGAGGGAAACACAAAAGCAGATGTGTAAGCATGTGTAATCAGAGAGTATTATGTACATAATCCTAGCGGCTTTATTCAATGGCTCACTCCATTTCAGTAATCATGTTGGTAGATGAGCTAATTGCAAATTTGTTAAATATTCATAACCAGCAATTTCTGCTAAGTGACAATGAACTGTCACAGTCGAAAGGATTACAGACCTTAGGGTGATATGATTTCATAGGCTGCTTCCTGCCTTCATGCAAAAATCCAATACCCTGCTCTTTCTACCTATGGCACTGTCATTGAGGGGCAAGACAAGGCTGAGAGAAGTGCCCAGCTGTGGAGGGACAGAGCAAGCCTGTAGGTTTGGGCACCAAGTACAAGTTTCAAACCCATAGCTCTTCTCCAACGTCCAGGGTTTTGCAAGTGGGTTTGGAGAATACATTTTTACAGGTTATATTCCATTCTCAACTCCTTTCATGCAAACGCTGCACTGTGGGAATGGAAAAGCCAGAGAAATGGCTACAAGTTGTTTTCACCAATGGCTCTTTCTGTCATAGAAAGATCTGCTGCTCCAAGTCTCAGTCTGGGGACCAGCAGCATCAGCATCACCCAGGAGCACGTTAGACATCCAGCATCTCGGGCCCCACCCACACCTGTTGTGTCTGGATCTGCATTTTAACAGAATCTGTATCCACAGGTGTATATTACGCCTTCTGAGCTAAGCATTTTAATTTTTTCAAGGGGGAACAACCATCTTTTGTGATTCAAGATCACCTGGGCATCAAACTTCAGATAAAAGAATGCACAGCCCTGGGATTCTGATTTTTTTTGGAGATCTGTTCATACCCCAAGTGCATGCGGAGGTCAACCTGTCTTACTCCCACTTTGTTATAGTCCCTGCAGTACTGCAGGGACTGTCACTAGTGTCTCTCCTTTATCCAATACGTAGGAATTCCCCTGCTCCCTTCACTGGCTTTTGTGGTACGCCCAACTCCCTGTGAGGTCATTCACTGGTCTTCCGTGTGACACAAAGCACATTGGGTCAGTTAATTCCTCGTCATCCTCACCTTGTGCTGGGCAGATTCTTCATGAAGTCAGAATCTGCTTACATCTCCATCTACGCTGCAGCCCTTCTTACTTATGCACCCGGCCATGGACAAATCTACATTTGTTGATTTCAGTTGAGTCTCTTCCTATAAAAGGAGTTTTCGTTCCACTCTGACTTTGGGAAAAAGAGAGAGAGAGAGAGACCATCTCCAACTGCTTTTCTGTGTCCAAGTAGAGAGGCCCCTTCTGTGCAAAGCCTCTCTCTTGACAGCCCACCCAAATCTGCTGTAGAAACCACAGTCCCTAATAATAAAGAAGTGAGCCACAAAAACACCCTAACTTTGAGCAAATCCAATCCTGGCCTCATCACGACATTACTAAAGTCAGCACAGGAGACCTATAGTGCAATGTCTGGCCCTGTGGCCATGAACTACCTGCTCTAGACACCTGCAGTTTGTATCTTGCTGGAGCTTCTCCACAGGACCAAATCTCTTTAAGTAGTAGAATTCTGGGCCAAGTCCTAAGTTGTCATAAAATTAATGTCTTATTGTCTTCTCTTCTGCGATCTGGTGGCACCAATTTTTATCTTGATCTTAGCTTTGTATCATTGTTACCTTAACCCTAGAAAATTGGGAGAATTTTGTGGACAGAGATGCTTAGGCAGCTTAGATACTGAAATTAAAGCTTGGACTAATAGGGCGATGACTCAAGGAACACCACCAGCTGCCAAAAGCTGGAAGGGACAAGGAATGGCTTCTCCCCTAGAACCTCCAGATGAGGCAAACAGGGGGTTTGAAACAAAGGAAACACCTTTGTGTCAGCCAGTGATGCTGATTTTGGACTTCTGGCCTCTAGAAATAAGAGAAAATAAACTTCTCTTTTTTTAAGTCAGCAAGTTGGTGGTAATTTGGTATGGCAGCCATGGGAAACTAATTTATACCCACAAAAATTGTACATATGATTGAGTATATCACTACCATAAAGTCTAGGAGAATGCTGGCCTACATATGTACATTTGTAATCTTTATTACTGTTGCCCAGTGCTCCCCATAGTGACAGAGTCATTTGACACTCCAGCAGCAAAATATAAAGTTTATTGTATGAGGACACGCTTGCTATCACAAAGTTATTAAATCCTTTGATTATAAAATAAAAATGGTATTCTGATTGTAGTTTTTAAATGACTGTTTTTTGTTTCTTTGGTTGTTTTTTGTTTTTTGTTTTTTTTATTTACTTGACAGACAGAGATCACAAGTAGGCAGAGAAGCAGGCAGAGAAGAGAGGAAGGGAAGCAGGCTCCCCGCTGAGCAGAGAGCCTGATGCGATGCGGGGCTCCATCCCAAGACCCTGGGATCATGACCTGAGCTGAAGGCAGAGGCTTTAGCCCACTGAGCCACCCAGGCACTCCTCTAATTGTAGTTTTATTTTTAATTTTTATTTTTACACATTCCATGGGCTTGTTACATAAAAGTCATTTGTGTTTCTATTTTCTGAAATACCCATTTGTATCCTCTGCCGTTTTTCTGCCATGGTATTGATATTTTTTTTCCTAATAACTTCCAAGAATCCTCATTTGTTCAGGTAATTAACTCTTTGACTTGCTTGTTTTTAATTTATCATTTGTCTTTTGACTCTGCTTGTCCCACAAGATATGTATCTTAGAGGATTTTGAAAAATGTTTATGTAGTTAATTGCTATCTATAGCTGCTGGCTCTGGACTCATGCTTTGAAAGTCTTTCCCACATAAAGATTATTTTATTTATTTATTTATTTATTTATTTCTTTGTCAGAGAGAGAGAGCATGAGTGAGCGTGAGTGCACAAGCAGCCAGAGAGGTAGGCAGAGGTGGAGAGAGAAGCAGGCTCCCCTCTGAGTCAGGAGCCTGATGCAGACTCGATCCCAGGACCCTGGGATCATGACCTGAGCCAAAGGCAGCGGCTTAACCCACTGAGCCACCCAGGAGTCCCTCCACATCAAGATTATTTTTAAAAACGTTTTCTTCTAATTCAATTATGAATGGCTTCATTTTTTCCACATTGAAACCTGATTATTTTAGAACTCATTTTGGTATTAAGTGTGAGAAATAGACTAATCTTCATTGTTTTCTCACACAACTATCCTGGAGTCCTGACGCTACTATAAATGACCCATCTTTTTTTTTTTTAATCTTTTTATGTATAAATTCCCACATGTGTTTGGGTCTGTTTCTGGACTTTCTCTTCTGTTACTGAGATCTTTCTGTCCACCCATTTTTTTTTTCTTTTTTCATAAAGTAAAGCAAGCTGTGAAATGTGAACTCTGGTGAGGGTGTCATTTGAGTCCCACCCAAGGCTGAGGCATCGGCCACTACCAGGTCCATTCCCTTGGCTCCTAGGCCAGGTGGGAACCTGCAGCATTGGGAGCCCTCCATAGACAGGTCACAGTCAGATGGCTGTTTCATGCTCCTGTCTATCCTCCTGGTGAGGCAAGACGGCAAAGGAGGAGCCTGTTAGTGGTGGCAACTACAGGATACCAACTGCCCCGTGGATTCAGAAATCCAATTATGGGACACTTGTGAGAGAAATGAATAAAAATCATCACTGTTTCATCAAAGTAGTTACACAGATGCAAAATTACAGCCTGGGCTAGTGATGTCACAGAGCCACAGGAGGTACTGGAAATCCTCTAAGCCTTCTACCACAGGAACCATGAAATCTCTTAAGCCATTTCAGGATAGAAAAATAAGCTAGCACATAAGGGTCACTGAATATTCCGTATAAAAGCCCGGAGTTGTGTTAAAAACAGCGCTGGAACACACTGACCTTTACTTCCCATAAATCCAAATATGGGGTAGGGGAAGATAGAAAGGATTTCTCCAAAACATCCCTTTCCTGTGATTGTTTAGAAATCTTGCTATGTTTCTATGCTCTGTGCAGTTCCTTCAACTTTTTTTTTCTTGCTTGTTTATTCATTTGTTTAAGCCTCTCGGAATGCACAGGCTTGCATAATAGGACTTGATATATGCAGGTCTTCTTGTCTAAAAGTTAAAAAAGAAAAAGTCAGCTAACTGGATGCTCGCCGCAGGCAAATGCAGACAGGTGGGAGAGACCAGCTTGTTTCTTGGATTAATGGCCACAGAAACTCCTGTCAATCACCTCTAAAATAGCATCAGTCTTCCACAGTGCCTCAGAGACCGGAGACCCCACCCAGCACTCCTGAGGTGTTACAGGACCTGCACACACTCAAAGTTCCCTCCAGAGAACGTGAGCAGAAAGGGGTCCACTCTCCTTCTAGTGACTCTAGATGGACCCCCCATCTCAGGGGCAGCCACAGCCACAGAAGTTCCTATTAAAATCAAAATTAGCTAAGGAGAAAAAGAAAGATAAACTTTGCTTCCTTCTTCAACTTTAAAGCAGAAGGGCTTGTCCACAGGGCTCGGGGAAGTGTACAGTCACTGGGAAGTGCATGAGAGAGATTCTGTCCAGAATCTGCCAGGAGAGGAGAAAGAGAGTAATGGGAGAGGGTAGACAATGACCACAGATACTGCTGCTTAAACCAGTCAGACTCAGACCCAGCAATCTTGACCTTCCACAGTAATGTTTTTCATCTGTGACTGCCTTTTATGTTGAGCTACCAACACTTCCTTAAAGGGGTTTTAGACATTTTGATAAAGAGGGAAGGGATGTCTTTGGGCATCTGAAATAAAAGTGGTAGGGAATAAAATGGGAGACTGCAAATTGGAATCTGAAGGCATACGTTTATTACAATTTTTATGTCGACATACATGCACAAGTGAGCTCCCATGCACGTGTGTGTGTTAACAGTACTTTCTCTCCACTCCATATCCTGGATAACTAAGACTGATTAAAGTAGACAGCCTGTGTTCAGTTACCATCTAGACCCTTTAAGAATTCTGATGTTATCAGGTCTTCTTTCATTTTATTGAATCAAGAGGTGACCATCTTTCTTGGAGAGATGAATAACAAAAACTTGGAGAAAATATAAGAACAACATAAAATGTTCAAGCCACTGATATAGCTACCAACACATTTGATCTTGCAGATTTTTGTTATTAGGAAAAGTAATCAAGGTTGGCGTAGAAACAAGGAGGCTATAAGGTATTTCATATATACAGAGGCCCTTCTTTTCTAGCTAGATTAGTAAGTGTGGCACATTTTGCTTTTGATTATTTACTGATTTTTCTTATAAGAATCACATCTCAAAACAACAAGAGGTCAAGATGGAGTAACAGGAACCAATTTTATCTTCTTTTTTTTTTTTAAGATTTTGTTTATTTATTTGACAGAGAGAGATCACAAGTAGGCAGAGAGGCAGAGAGAGAGGGGGAAGCAGGCTTCCTGCTGAGTAGAAAGCCCGATGCGGGGCTCGATCTCAGGACCCTGAGATCATGACCTGAGCTGATGGCAGAGGCTTTAACCCACTGAGCCACCCAGGTGCCCCCAATTTTATCTTCTTATAATAACCAAAACCAAAACCAAAACAAATAAAAACAAGTAACTTTTATAAACAAAGAATTTCAGAACTCTAGGCAGCAAGCAATGAAGGACAATGATCTCTGAGATATGGGAAACAAATAAGGTTTCCCCTACAATTGCTCATCTTTGAGAGAGTTTTCATGAAAGGCACAGTAAAAGAGAACCAAGGTGGAGGCCAGCAGACTTCCTAGACTTAGAAAATGGGTTGAGAGCCCAGGAAGACCAAGACAACTAGAGTTTGCAGGAGAGAGTACCAGGGAGGGGAGATCTGCACAGAGGACCCCGGAGATCTGCAATTGATCCCACCTGAATATTCAGCAAATATTAATCGGGACATGCATGAAGTTTTTTAAGGCCAGGGAAGAAAACATACTCAGGGCCAGGAATAGTGCTTTTTCCCACCAGTCAAATGAGTGATTATCATAATTCTAGAAGAACTGGGTCATGTGCCTTAGGAGGGTTTTCCTCTAGTCATAGAGAAACATTAACTTCTCTGGCCTTGCCTAACAAATCTGAAAAGTGAGAACCAAAAGGATAAAAGTGTTTTCAAGTAACTGAAATACATAATACAACAAAAAGCTCAAAAAATCGCACAGAAATTTAAAATATTCAGCACCAACAAGATAAAATTTACACTGCCTTTCACACAATCAAAGATCACCAGACATGGAAAGATACAGGAAAATATTATCTATTATAAAGAGAAAAATCAGTCAATTGAAAGTTATCTAGAACTGATTCTGGTGTTGAAATTAGCATACAAGGACATTAAAACTATTTTGATATTCATATTCCATATGTTCAAAAGTTAAGCAGGGACATGGAAAAAATTTTAAGACAAGATTCCAATTCAAGTTCTAGAGATAAAAACTACAATGTCTGAGTGAAAAATACAATGGACGAAATTAATAACAGATTAGACCTAGCAGGAAAAAAAAATTGATATACTTGAACACACAGCAATAGACACTATGCAAAATCAAACACAGAAAAAATGGAGTGACATCCCACCACCTTTTCCATATTCTACTGGTTAGATCAAGTCACAGTTTCTAGGAATGCACATGGGGAGGCCATTAAACAAAGGCATGACAGTGAGGGTCATCTTGAGTGTGTCCATCACACTAGTCAAAAAACAAACAAAACAGGGATGCCTGGGTGGCTCAGTTGGTTGGACGACTGCCTTCGGCTCAGGTCATGATCCCGGAGTCCCAGGATCGAGTCCCACATTGGGCCCCCAGCTCCATGGGGAGTCTGCTTCTCCCTCTGACCTTCTCCTTGCTCATGTTCTCTCTCACTGTCTCTCTCTCTTTCAAATAGATAAATAAAATCTTTAAAAAAAAAAAAAACCAAAAACAAAACCAAAGAGACTTTATTAATATGAGACAAAGTGGATTTCAGGGCAAAACATATTACCAGAGATAAAGATGATTGGTTTCAAATAATAAAAAGATCAATTCATCAAGAAGGCATAATAATCATATACATGTGTGTACCTAATAAAAGAATTTCAAAATAAATGATGCAAAAGCTGAGAACTACAAAGCAATGGACAAATCCACAATTATAATCAGAGATTTCAATCTCTTTATTAATAGAACAAGTAAACAGAGAAAGTATTCAAGTTGTACAAAATACATTCTTTGTCCATCCAGAATTAAATGAGAAACTCATAATAGAAAATCTTGAGAAAAATACCTCAATATTTGGAAAATAGGTAACAAAATTCTAAATAGCTAATTTATCAAAGAATAAATCAAAAGGGAAATGCAAAAGTATATGAATCGAATGAAAATATACACATCTCAAAATTTGGATAGTTCATAAGGCAGTTCTTAGGGAAAAATTTACAACAGTAAATGTCTAACTTGGAAAAAAATACAAGTAAATGACTTCACCTTCTTCTTCAAGAAACTAATTTTTAAAAGGACAAATGAAATTCCAAGTCAACAGAAGAAAAGAAAATAATAAAGATCAGAGTAGAAACGAAGGCAACAGAAAATGGGAAAACACAGTGGAAATGAATGACACCAAAAGTTGGTTCATCCAGATGATTAAATTGGTTACGATGTAGCCACACTGATTTGGGAGAGAAAAGATACAAATTATAAACATGAGGAATGAGGGAGGCAACATCGCCAAGTATTCTACCACTGTTTAAAAGATAACCAAAGTAATGTTATTTTTAAAAAGTTATGTTAATAAATTAAAAGCAGTTCAAATGGAAGAATTCCTTGAAGGATAAACAAACTACCAAATCTCAAAGAGAAATAAATAACATAAATACCCCCATATTAAAGATATCTGATTATTACAGATCATTTAGATTACAGATTATTATTATTATTATTACAGATCCATTTATTTAATGGTGGCATCTATATATAGATAAACTTCACCATCTTAACCATTTTAAGTGTACAATTCAGTGGTAATAAATACATCCCTAACATTGTGCTACAATTACCACCATCCACTTCCAGAACTCTTCGTCTTATAAAATGGAACCTCAGTAAAGAAAGACCAGTCTTTTCACTAAAGGTGGCTAAAATAATTGGATATTCATATCTGTGATGTGTACCTGGCAAAATATAGAAAAGTTAGCTCAAAGGGTACCATAAACTTCTATAAGCAACTCAAAGCTACAAAAAAGAAAACACAGAAGAAAATATTTGCAGTTTGGTTTAGGCAAAGATTTCTTATATATATAACAACAAAAGCATCATTCATGAAAGAACAAATTGGTAAATGGAACTTAATCAAAATTAAACATGTCTGTTCTTTGAAAGACACTAATCAGAGAATAAAAAGAGAGATTACAAAGTGGGAGAACACATTTGCAAAGAATATGACTGATGAAGGACTTGTGTCTAAACCACATTTACAAAGAATATGACTGATGAAGGACTTGTGTCTAAACCATATATAACACCGAGGGTTGTTATATATATAAGAAAGAACTTTAAACACTCAATAATCTGAAAATAAACAACCCAATAAAAGTGGGCAAAAGATTTGAATGGACACTTTAGCAAAGAGGATATATAGATGGCATATAAATCCATGAAAAGACACTCAATGTCATCATTATTATGAAGATACAGATTAATACCACATTGAGATGTTGCTACACACCTATTAAAATTACTAAAACCAAAAAGACTGACCATGCCAAGTGTTATCAAAGACGTGGAGGAACTGGAACTCTCATACACTGATGGTGGGAATGCAAAATGGTCTAATCACCTTGGAAAACAGTTTGACAAGATGTTACATCCCATTCATTGGAGAATCCAAAGCACTACACACGTATACGTACAGATAAGAAACAAGAAAAATTTATGACCAGATGGAAAACTGATCAATATCCACAAGGCATTAATCAACTGCATTCCACTGGCCTCAATTTGCATATCATCAACAAGAATCATTTGTATTACTAGACGTTTTCTACAACTTACAGAGCTGTGAAATAGCTCACAGAAAATGGAAGGTGGAGATAAGCTGTCAGTTAAATAAATCTTTGACACGTGTTCATTTTTAATTATAGAATGCTCATTATTTTGCTGGTTTAAAAAATCACCCTTTAATAGGAACTCTGAGTAATGCTTAGCTCATAAAAAATACTCAATATATATTAGCTTTTCTAACATTAATTTAATTAATATTTAAAGTGACTTGAGTCACAGGGGGGGCCTGGGTGGCTCAGTTAGTTAAATGTCTGACTTGTGATTTTGGCTTAAGGGCATAATCTCATGGTGGTGTGATCAAGCTCCCTGTCAGGATCTGCACTCAGCAGGGAGTCTGCTTGAGATTCTCTCCCTCTCCCACTGTCCCTCTCCCCACTCATGTGCTCTCTCTTTCTCTGTAAAATAAATAATTAAATCTTTTTAAGAAATGACCTGGGCCACACTTTACATTCATCAGGGGATGGTGCACTCATGTTTTTAGTCATTTCAGATTTTCATCTGGTCCCTGCTGAGAAATTCCTTGTACTAAAGCACAGCATTCACTGTTAGTACAACAAAATAAATTCCTCTTTCCCATTTTTCCTTACACTATGTGAAATGCTTGTTCCTGAAGATATCTCCAAAACAACCTATTGATAAAACAAAGCTGAGTTTACTCTTCCACAGTGAATCGAAGCAGTGTTAAGAGGGCCACACAAAGTAGGGGCTTGGGTGAGATTTTGAAGTCCAGTTTAAAGTGAGTCTTTTGGGGCACCTGGGTGGCTCAGTTGGTTAAGCATCTGCCTTCAGCTCAACTCATGATCCCAGGGTCCTGGGGTTAAGTCCCATATCAGGCTCCCTGCTCAGTGGAGAGCCTGCTTCTCTCTCTCCCTTTGTCTGCTGCTCTGCCTACTTGTGCTCTCTCTCTATCTCTCTGTCAAATAAATAAACAAAATCTTTAAAATAAAAAAAAAAAAGAACAAAGTGAGTCTTTTAAAAGGGGAACCCTCTTCCACTGTTGGTGGGAATGCAAGCTGGTGTAGCCACTCTGGAAAACAGTGGGGAGGTTCCTCAAAAAGATGAAAATAGATCTACACTGCAATACCCAGCAATCGCACAACTGGGTATTTACCCTAAAGATACAAATGTAACGATCTGAAGGGGCACATGTACCCCATGTTTATAGCAGCAATGTCCACCACAGCCAAACTATGGAAAGAGCCTAGATGTCCATCAACAGAAGAATGGATAAGAAGATGTATGAGATACACACACACACACACACACACACACACACACACCGAGGAATACTATGCAGCCATCAAAAACCTGAAATCTTGCCATTTTCAATGACATGGATGGAACTAGAGGGTATTACGCTAAGCAAAATAATTTAATTGGAGAATGACAATTATATGATCTCACTGATATGAGGAATTTGGGGAAGGGAGGGAAAAATGAAACAAGACAAAGGCAGAGAGGGAGAAAAACCATAAGAGACTCTTAAGCTCAGGAAACAAACTGAGGGTTGCTGGAGAGGAGGTGGGTAGGAGGGGGTGGGATGGCTGGGGAATGGACAGTGGGGTTATGTGCTATGGTGAGCGTTGTGAATTGTGTAAGACTGATGAATTACAGACCTGTACCCCAGAAACAAATAATACATTATAAGTTAATAAAAAAAATAAAGAGAATCTTTCAGTGAGGTGGGTCATGGTCTTGGTTAGGAATGGCTAAGGAGCAGAACATAGTTTAGGAGTGGTGGTTCAAATTTATGAGGTTCTAAGATGCAAGCAAGGTATAAGGCATTGTTTCAGAAGGTTCTGGAGCGATCAATCAAGTTATTTATAATTTCCTGGGCAAGAGTTTCCTGAGACAGTGACGCATGTTGATGAATATAGTGGAAAGGGAAGGTCATATTAATGGAGGCTTTAAACTGCATGGGTATGGATGGTTTGGTTCTCAAGTAGCATCTTTCTTTTGTACTTGTCCCTGAGCATTTATTGTTTATTACCTATCTTGATAGCTATATTTCTGGTGCAAATATCTTAATACTATCACTGATAATAACAATAGCAACTACGGCAATTAGAGCAGTAGCAACAGCTGCATTTATGCCATGCTTGCATGAGTCTGTAACTCTGAAAGCAGTCCTCTAAGGTAGTCCTCATTTGCCCTACTTTATAGATGGGGAAACTGAGACCTGGGCAGGATTGACCTATCACAGGCTCCCTGGCTAGGAAGTGACGGAACACAAAATCGAATGTAGGACATCAGGATGCAAAGTCAGCATCATTCCCCACAGCTAACTGGTAAACTTCTAAATGCCAGACCCCCAGACCATGGTCTTCAACATCTGGTATGGTCCTGGTACAGAATATTAATAAGCTCTAGGTAAGCATTTGTCAAGGATGCTGAACAGGGAGATGAGTTGTCCAAAATCATACTGAGAAGCCTCCCCAAATGGGAGTATCTTCTGACTTTGAATCTAATCTCTTTCTATTAGCCACAGTTGGTACTTAGTTGGCTGACCAAGAAAGATACTGCACATTTTTATTTCTGTTTAACAATTACAGTCTTAAAGCTCCCACAGTCACTCGGTCCTTGATTTGGCTGCATAACACACAAAGCAAAAGCCATAAGGACTCTATTACCAGCAAATTGGCACTTTAAGCCACAACATTGGTTCAGTCTGGATACATTAAAGGCCCAATGTGAGGTGGAAACCTTCCTTCTCTAGCTTTTTCCATTATATCCCAAAGATCATTGATCCCTCGGGTAAAATAGAGGGAAAGATGGATTTAGAGCACATGACGAGCAAAGAGAGCAAAACTCACGCTTGTTCTGTCCTTTTCACCCCAGTCTCCATGAGATGTTTGTATCTCTCGGTAACGTGGTCTTATGATTTTGTTTGTATTTTTTTTTTACTTGATACAAATTGATATGAATACATTTGTCCCCTTGTGTATCTAAACATAATATTCGACGCTAATGATCGGCCATGTCCTATGCTTTTCCTCTGCCCTATCCAGGACAAGTGCCAAGGAAATCTACAGTCCATATCCAGTTTGACAGCTCCTTTGGAAGTCAGGTTGTCGCTGATTTGTCATACCAGTTTCCTTTTCAAATCCGGAGCGGTCTTTTGAGCTTTTCCTCAAGCATCTTGAAGCTGTTACAAGCGGCAACACGTGGAGGTTTCTCACTGTTGTTTCACCTGCATCTCAAGTTCACTGTGTAGTTTAATACTGTTGGGAAATAAATCAGAACAAGATGCAGCGGTGTTTGTATTCATTAATGTGAGATGAATCATTTATTGGACCAGATTCTTTCTTTGAATTCATAAGCAGTGCAAGGGGGAAAAAAATCCACAAATAGAATGATCAGAACATGGGGATTTAGCTATAATCTCTTTTGTATTTATGCTTAAAAATTAGTTTTAAAAGGTCCTAACAGAATTGGCTTGGATTTGATGGGAAAAAAATTATTAATACAAACAATTCATAGGTTAGAAATTTCCTATGAACAGACAAGGAAATAGGAAATGGTTAAAGATTTTGAAATACTGTATTTTGTTTTTGTGGGCTTCATTTTATCTGAATGACTTTCTTTTTTTCTTTTTTTAAATAATATTGTTTTCCCTAGTGGAAACTCATTTAAAATATGTCCTTTTTTAATTTTTAAATTTTTAAAAAAGATATTATTTATTTATTTGACAGATCTCTCTCTCTCTCTCTAGAGAGAGGGGGAAGAAGTCTCCCTGCTGAGCAGAGAGCCCAATGCAGGGCTCCATCCCAGGATCCTGAAATCATGACCTGAGCTGAAGGCAGAGGCTTAACCCACTAAGCCACCGAGGTCCTCCAAAATGTGCCCTTTTTAAAAATGAAACATGTAAGTTAGGAGGATTTCTGCTTCTAGTCATGAATGACCAAGTAATATGTTACCTAAACTAGAAATGCAGGGGGGGAAAACGATATAAAACACCTAAGCTACTAAAAGTAAGTAACTACTAGGCTGATATCAAGTAAAAGAAGGTTGAAAAGTAACAGCAGCAGGCCAGACCTCTTTTTCTTAAGCACAATTGTCAATCCTCAAAACAGGGTTGACGATCTGAATTATATTTTTGAAAATGTTATCAGGCCACACATGCCAGAGTTTGGAGCTTGCAAGTAAACAGCCTCCTATTTTCCTCTAAGATTCTAAGAGTAAGGGTGAAATGAAAGTCACCCAGTCTTAACAGAGACCTCAACCTTGCTTCAACTCTTTTGCTTAGTCCAGAAAATTCCAAATCCAAAATCTGGGTTAAGATCATCCCAGATTGCTAATGCCCAGAGGTACCTGAAGAAGTCCCTGGAAAATCTTCATTGGAGGAAAAATATGTCATCCTATATGGCAAATGACTTCTACAAATAATTTTTCAAACACAGTGTTCAGCATGCCGTCAAAGAGAAGCAGGCACAGAAAGACAAGACACTGTACATTGAGTCAGTAGAAACAATCAACAGGAATAAGCTGCAATGTATGAAAATCAAAGAGAGATACATTTGTGGGTAAATTTAAGTGATGATTTTGTAAGACAGTAATAATTATGATAGTATTATTTGTAATGTGAAAAAAAATTGAGAATAATGAAAATGGTCTTCATTGTTAGAATTGAGTGTTTAATCAAATGGGGGGGGGTCAGCAAAGTATGACCCATGAGCCAAATCCAGCTGGTGGTCTGCTTTTTCCATAGCAAATACATGATAGATTGATGTGGCCCCTTCTCTTGTTGGAAGAAGAAGAAGAAGAAGAAAGAATGAACGAACTAAAGTGACACACAACATGGTTGGATCTTCAACATTTGTCATTCAGCCAAAAACAAAAAACAAAAACAAAAAACAAGGCCAGTACAATTCCATTGACATAAAATTCAAAAAGCCAACAAAACTATAGTTGTGGGATGCATTCTTAGGTGGTCATACTAAAAAGGAAAGCAAGAAATTTTTTAAAAAATATTTTATTTATTTATTTGACAGAGATCACAAGGAGGCAGAGCAGCAGGCAGAGAGAGAGGAGGAAGCAGGCTCCCTGCTGAGCAGAGAGCCTGATGCTGAGGGGCTCCATCCCAGGATCCTGAGATCATGACCTGAGCTGAAGGCAGAGGCTTAACCCACTGAGCCACCCAGACATCCAAAGCAAGGAATTGATGATCATAAATGTCCAGAGCATGGCTTTGTCTAGGTGGGACAGATGGGGATGCTGCTGGGAGGGGCAGAAGGAGTGGTTGCATTTTATTTCTTTGTGTGACAGTTCCTTGAGTGTTTACAATAATTTGTTAAAAGGTGGGTTTATGTTTTATGCATTTTTCTGTGTGTGTATTCCATTTCACAATAAAAGAGATTTATTTTTTCAATAAAAGAGATTTAAAAGACGAGTTTTATGCAAATTAAAAATAAAGAGAAGGACAGAAGGGAGGGAGAAATGAAGCTGCAAACTTTTTAGTCCACCAGGAAAGATTGATGTTCTTTGACTACATGAAAAAAAAAAATTTCTAAGCAGTATTCTCAACTACCCCTTGATCTGATAGGTGATTTCATAGGAAATGACTGACCATTTATATATTTGTAAAGGGTGTAGCTTGGAGAAAAGGTCAGAGTTTTGGCAGTGAATAAAATATTTATGAAAATGGCCTTCCTGTTCTTCGTTTCCCCACCTGCGTCCAGCCTCCCAACCTTGCCATGTATTAACAATTTGCCCCGGTCTCTGCGTCCTTAAGAGAGATTTTCATGGCATCTTCTCTAAAGGAGCTGAGACTTTTTTCCACAGTTGGCAAGGCCCTCATTCTTTTATTCATTTCCTCTTTCTCTCGAAATGACTCCACTTACCTTTGCTTCACTAAGGAGCATTGCGTAGAGTGAATGACAGTTTTAGAACACGTGTCATAAGGATTTCCAAGCTGCTGTATCACACGACTCCAGGGTGGACGTTCACATTCTGGCATATTCCTCTAGGTTTAAAGTATCTCAGGTCATTTCACGTATAGGCAGCCGCCTGGTAAGCCCTATGTGGACAAGTTCACAGTCATAATAATGTGGGTTTCACACAATGCAGAATGAGTTCAGTCTATAGCATAAAGGATTCAAGTAAAACATATATGAGCCTCTTCTTCCTAAAAATTCCAAGACAGTAGCAGGAACAGTCTATTTGTAGTGTTTTCAGAATACCCAGCTATATCTCATGTATGAAACATTCATTTAGATTGTGGCAGTTGATTCGCACAATTAAAACTACTGGCAGTAGCCAAAGTAATTTAAATTTATGTGAAATGCATCAAACAGACTTGCGTTTCGGTCTGGGATCTCTATGTTTTACTAGCTGTGTGATCTTGGGCACGCTGCGTAATCTCTCTGAGCCTGACAATGCTGATGACAATGTATCCATCTGCCATAGAGTTGGGACAATACACATAATTGCACAGGGCCTGGCGTATAATATGCACCTTATAACTATGTAATACTCTTATTATTTATTGTCTGGCTATCCCTCTTCCCTCCAAAAACATGTCTTTACCCCAGTATCCATCCAGTCCTCCAGTCCAGAACCTGGGAGGGATGCTCTACCCCTTTTAAGACCCCAGTTTCCCCACACCCATTTTCTCCATATAGAGGTAATCACCAAGCACCATTCATTATGACTTCATTCTCACATGCTGTATTATCTCTTCCAAACTGCATAAGGGACACTTTGCCTCCATTTTTACCCCCTCTGTTTACTCATCCATCCATCCATCTATCCATTCATTCAAAATCATATGGAGCATGCCAAATGGCTGGAGAAGACATCCCTGAGGAGATGACTTCTGAGTAGCTGGGTCAGCTGAGGGAACAAGCTCGGGGATCTCCTGGGGAAAAGCATTCCAGGAAGAGAAAATGGTATGTGCAAAGGCCCTGAGACCAGGATGTTTAAGGGTTAGAAAGGAAGCAGAGAGTCTTTGTTGTGAGTGCTGGGAGTTGCAGTTCGAGCAGCTGTCACGGGCTTGAAGCATGTTAGAGGCTCTCTCTGAGTGCCATGGGGAACAATTGAAAAGTTGGAGCAGAGACATGACATTTCAAGAGGATCACACTCCAAAGACAAGAAGGAGACAGAAGAACCCCTTAGAAGACCACTGCATGAATTGAAGTGGGGGAGACTAGGAAGGCAGCAGGTCGCTTTCGTAAAACATGGTTCTGACCGGTCACTCTCCTCAGCTGGCCTACGCGTATACCACACATACCCACTCCAAAAACAGGCCAAGGTCTTTCTCATTGCCCCAAGAGTAAAGTCAAACTCTGGACCCTCTCCCAAGTTCGACCCCATCATGCAGTGCCAGGGTCTCATGTCTCGGCACCCGCTGTTCCCTCTACCTGGAATGCTCTTCTCTCCCTTGTCTTTCCAATTATTCTCCGAAGCTCTGCTTTATGAGCTCCCCTTAGAAGCTGGGCTTGATGCCCCTTCATCTTTCCTCCCTAAAAGACTTAACCACCTCGTCTTCCGACACACCTATCCCCTCCTAGACATTCTGCATGATCGTAGCTCATCATTCTGTCCTGCAATTATCCACCATCAAGCTCTTCATCCCGTGTCTGTCCTCCCATCATGTTTTTACCTTGAGCCATTTTTACAATCACTGCCATCGAGTGTGCACTTAATTTGTGATGAATTTAGTTCAATAGTAAATAGAATCTCCTTTCTGGGTAATTTTTCAAGTAAAGTAGATTGCCTGACATTGTTTGGGCATCACTTTGCTAGAATGTCAAGAGTCTCCATTGATATCCCTTTTGAGACTTTTGTCTCAGTGTTCACATGTCACACTGCCAGTTGCCGGATGAGCTCTGATTCAGAAGTTAGCAATAAATGCTTCCCCCACAGTAATTTTCTCTCTGCCTTTCTCGGGGTTTGCATGCCGTTTCAGTAGTGAACCTCAAGTTGAGTTCACTGGCACCAGACTTCCTGACCTCCAGCCAATCCTCACCTAGCTCCTCCTTCTCAATCAAAACCAAATAAAAGTCATGTCCCCTTGTTGATTCATTTTGACTTCAGCTCTGAAAAATTCTCCCCAAATGCAGCATTTTGAATATTCTAATTTGAAATCCATCATACATGTTTCATTCAGTCCTTCAGCGGGCGTCTGCTCCACTTGGGTGGGCTTTGAAATGCTGTCTTTCACAGATTTTTCTCCAACTCCATTGAAAATTAGCAGAGTGAGGTTGAACTAGAGACTGTGTCTTACTGTGCGATGTGGTTTGGTTTTGCCCGGGCTGCATTTCTTAAGTCCCGATGTGAATTCCATTTTCTATTGCTTCTCTTGCGTGTTAACTTTCTGCTTGGTAAAATTGCAAATTCCCAATGAAACCATTCTACAATTGATTAGACTCAGGCCGCTTGGCAATTTTTTTCTAATCTCTTTGATTGTACTTTCTATAAAAATGACAGCCCTGGTATAAATCCTGGTTTAAATCAATACCAGTAAGTGTTAATCTTTTCACAGCACTGAAGATGAAAATGTCAAATGGTACCTGCTGGGCGTTAGAACTACCACTGTAAATCATCAAAAATTAAAGCAACACCAAATTGATTTCATTTTCCATCTTTTTAAATGAAATAACTTTCGGGTTCATTATTTTTTCCAAGGAATTACTCTTTTCTTCTTTGCACTTATACTCTGGTTGGGGGAGAGTGATGAACTGACCTTGGCTTGGCAGAGGTATTGATGTCTTCCAGCAAATATCTGGCACCCACACTTGTACTGGGAAGATCCTCAGAATAAAGTGGATATTTTAGGGTATGATGCACATTAAGTTGCATTTTAATCATTCTCCATGTGATAATACCTCAGTAGAGTGGCATATTGGTTGAAGAACTACACCATGAGAAGAGGCCTCAGATGGTACAATCACAGAAGAGAATTCCTAGCCCTTCTTCTCCCAGCCTCTAAGTTACTGCTATCTGAGACAATATCTCCTCCAAGGGATGGCTGCCTGTGATTTGGCATCTCACCGTCGAGATACAGGAAAATTACACGGCATAAGCGATAAGCTTTCAAGGGACCCTGGAAGACTGGAGCAAACATGTGGGTTTTGAAATCTAGAAGAACGTAACTATCTTGTCCAACTTTCCACCCTACTCATTTGATCATCTAAGATGCTGAAACCTTAGGAAATTTAATGGCAAAGCAATGATTACAAATCGAAAGGCAAAGCAGCAGATCTCTAAGATATTAAATCCATGCCTTTCCTCATTGCATCCCAGAGAAAATATAAGAACTTAACCAACATTGAGCAAAGAGCATGCAAAAATCTGACATGTGTGTTCATAAAATAAATAGTTAGTAAAATTCATTCATAAAATAGTTAATACACAGAGAGAAAACTCTTCCCATGTATTAAGGAATGGAGAAGTAGCAGGAAGAAAAAGTAATGTTACAGACAAATTTACAGACAATGTAAAATGTTACAGACAATTTTAATTTAACTGGTTTGTTTCAGATTTGCTTCCACACCAATTTTTTTTTATGCTTCTTGTATGGTCCCTTCTATCTCCTATAAAGGATGTTAGCAGTCAAATGCTTAAGAAATAATGTAGCCCAGGAGGGGCCGAAAAAAAGCATATCCAGTAGATAAAGCCATTCATAAAGGACCTAATCCTTAAATGATGGAGAATGAGGAAAATTTCCAAGAACTGACAACAAAGCTTTCTCCAATCTCTGTTTATTTCATTAAGTTATTCACCATTGTAAGTTCCTTAACAGCAGAAACCAAAGTGCAAGACCCTCAAAATTACTTACTTCTCCTTTCATAAGTTTAAACCTTTCTAGAGCAGCAAGGGTAGGTGGCTATAGGGACCAGGCAGGTAACAGAAAGGAGCTAATGGGTAGACTGGCAAATTCAAGAGCACAGCCAAAGGAAACAGCACATGCTTCTCTGTAACAAACTGTTGACACAGAAGAATGTATATTCAATACAAAGTTATTGGCTCATCTAATTTTTGCAAAGATGTCAGAAATCCAAAAATGGATGTAAATTCTCTCAATTTATAAATATGATAATTAATTCAAAATAGTTTAAACCCATCTGTAGGCTACCAGCGTGAGACCTTTAATTTAAAAGTGAGCCGCCAATCTAGGGTTTAATTAGCAAAAATGCTTGAACCATGAAAAGTTACCGCTTTCAGAAGCAACTATGTAGCTTAGCTTGGCAGTTTCCATTTACCAGTGAGCATTTTAAAATGCTCACTCAATCGATGGTGTGTATCATATGGAAGAATGCGTTTACATCAGAAGTAGAGAGGTCAGCCTTCGATTGAATGTTCCAATAGAAGTCGGTTCCCTGTAGTCGGTGCAAGGATCAGTGGCGTGGGAATCACATTGGGTTTGCCTCTAGTTTAGCTGTGTCAGTGGAAGCGAATCACTCACCTGCTTGTGCAGAGTCCTCCTTATTTGTGAATTTGGAATAAAAATACCGATTTCCTTGAGCTGCAACTTTATCATGAGAGAGGCTGAACAAGAAATAAAAATTTCATTTTAGAAGCACAAAAAGGATCCACCTCCTGACTTTCTCCAGACCGAGGTCCCAAATGCAGAAGGGATTGGATCTTTGGTGTACACTCTACAAAGAGGCCCAAAGGCAGAAAAGGATGGAAATGAGGACTCACGGATAGCAAAGTACAGTCAACGCTCTCTACTCAGAGCCCCAGGACCACAATTTTGACCCTTTCTGTAAGACCTATACTGCTTTGGTGTTTTGTTTTGTTTTTTACTTCTAAAGTCAGCCTTGTTCTTCCCTTCAGTAACTGTCCTTGGGCTAGTAGAGCTGCTTTGTTTATACAGGTTGTTGGAGGTACCTGTATACCCTGAGGAGGGCATGTATACCCTGAGCCGGGTTTTCACAAGCACAGCTCCTTTGCTTCCAGTTGAGATAAATTCTGAAATGTAATTTACCTTCCAGAGCTCCCTGCGGGACCAGGTGGAGATTTACGTGAATTTACACACCTGTTTCACCTACATCCCCCCTTCCTTGTCTTGCTTCTTCTATTCCCCCCTCAGTGTCTGGGGAGCAGGTCCTCAATAAGTCACTTATATGTCAATACTTCTCTCTTGGTCTGTTTCTAAGAGTCTGTCCTAAAACACCCACAAATTTATGGAAACTGTCTTATTTTATTAAAGGCTAAATTTCCGTCAAGAAATTTAAGATACTTTTCCAAATGAAATGATTGCATCAGCTCTGGGAGAGAGAGAGAGAGAAAGAGAGAGAGAGAGAGAGAGTGTGTGTGTGTGTGTGTGCGCGCACGTGCATTGTGTGTGTGTGTGTGTGAACAGTTACATGTTAAAAGTTACATAAGAAACGATTATAGCCTTCATGACACTCTACATAACCAAAGAGTAGTGAATAATATAAATTTCATTAGACAGTTAGAGACATCTAGGCATTACAGGATATAACAGCCAGGAAACAAAGCAAAAGAAAACCACTTTAACTGATTCCTCAGAGGTGAGATATTATGACATAAAGCATGATTCTATAATTTCTTGGATCTAAGGATCAAATATGTTACTTATTAGAAAGCGATAAAGAATGTGGCATTTATACTTACATTATTTTCCCATATCCCCAAATCAAGAAAAATATTCCTTCAAGAACACAAGCTGTATCACTTAATCAATTTCACAGTAACTTGCAGATGTGCAATTAGACTAACAGGTATTGGTGCAACTAACTGACACAAATGGTACTGAAAGCATTGTGCATTTTTCAAAATAACTTAGTTGGATACTTTGTATCCAATATATTTCATTATAATTATACAAATCAGTGGGTAGATTAAATCTTAGGAGTTGCCACTCTGTGCTAAAGAGCCACATATGATTGTTTTATTTTCCAAATCTCTTTAGTTGTAGATATATCAAATCACAAAAATAGTATCCTCATAGATAGTATAATTTCATGTCATTTTCTTTATTTTTAAGACAATAGAAATGGAAAAAATATTAAAATGTGAAAAATGTTCTGGCTGCTAAAGGATATTTTAGGATGCTGAAACATATTATTATTGGTATCATTCCTCAGTTACATGTATTATAACTAACTGATTTTCCTAAGGCTGTTTCAAAAATAATTCAGTAAAAATGAGCACAGGTTTTTGTATCACAAAGAAATCTTGTCTGAAAATCTAGGATGATAGAATAGCACCTTTCAACTAGAAATAAAACTTATATTCAGCAAAACCACAATTTGATTGTAAGGGCAAGATACCGAAATTCTCAGACCCATAGGTCTCTGGGAGAATAGTACACAAACAAAATCCACTTTCCTGAGACTTTCTCCAAGAGAGAAATTAGTCCAGGACAAAGCCATGGCCTATGGAAAGTTGGGGTATGTAATGTTTACATGTAATTATTAAATAATTAATAATTAAGTATATTTGTAAGAACATTCAACCCAAATTACAGATTATCCCAGTATGGCTGGAGATAGAATAAGGGAAAAACCCAGGATTTTTATTCTTCTTTGTTCCCCCACAGCAATGACCATCAGCTTTAGACACCTTAGCAGTTGGTCTTAATATGTGAGGAGTAGGGGAACCTGGGTGGCTCAATTGGTTAAGCGTCTCCTTTGGCTCAGGTCATGATTCCAGGGTCTTGGGATGGAGCCCTGCACTGGGCTCCCTGCACAATGGGGAGCCTGCTTCTCCCTCCACCTGCTGCTCTCCCTGCTTGTGCTTGCTCTCTCCCTCTGTGAAATAAATAAATAAATAAATAAATAAATAAAATGTTTTCAAAAAATATGTTAGGAGTAAACCCCTAAGGAATAGAAATAGAATGTTTAACTTTCAAACCAATAGTATAAAATTAGGACCCTAAAAGAAAAAAAAAGAAAAGAAAAGAAAAAATACCAAATAGGAAACTATTTAAAAAATAGATTTGAATCACTTTTTCATAACAATGAACATCAGCTTAAGTGTATTTTGGCTACTTCAATTGTCAAGACATTTGAAACTGTCTCATCTTAATTCACTACTTTTAATTACCATATTGGGGTACATTTCATCTTTTTTTTTTTTAAAGATTTTATTTATTTGACAGAGAGAAATCACAAGTAGGCAGAGAGGCAGGCAGAGAGAGAGGAGAAAGCAGGTTCCCTGCGGAGCAGAGAGCCCGACGCGCGGCTCGATCCCAAGACCCTGGGATCATGACCTGAGCCGAAGGCAGAGGCTTTAACCCACTGAGCCACCCAGGCGCCCCGGGGTACATTTCATAACATGCATGATGTGTTGGTATGTATAAATACATATGGGGTACCTGTATGGCTCAGTCTGTTAAACATCTGACTATGGCTAAGGTCATGATCTCAGGTCATGGGATCAAGCCCCATGACATATATACAGATATATATACGTTGGGGGGAAGAATTTCCTCTCCTCTTCAATGTCCTTCTAGCTGGATTAAGAATCAAACGGACACAAAACAGATTAACAGGAGAAAATAAAATATAATGGTGTACATAGGGAAATTCCAAAGCTAGTGAGACATGATGCTCTTATGAGCTAAAGAGAGGGGTAGGGGTCCAAGGACACAAAGGGGAGAAAGACCATTAGCAGGAAGGTGAGAGGAGATATTTGGAAAACAAAGGTTGCCCTATGATGCTGGTAAGTTTCTTAGGTAAAGAAAGAAGAATCTCTGTTAATATCTCTCTTCTGGCTACAAGTAGGCAGCTGAAGCAGAGGTAAAGAGCTTCTCCTGAGTGCTGGGTTTTGATTGCTTTCAACTCAAAATAATGTTCATACCAAAGCAGCCCATCTTAGGAGGCCCCTACATAGACATACACAAGTTAAGTACAACTCAAAATATTTTGCTGATAGGGTGTGTAAATGAGTATGTTTGCAGAGTAGGATGAAAGTTAACTTTCCTAGGCATTCAGTGCCTACCCATAACCTGACTCACTCTCCATTTCAAGCCTCATTACATCCTCAGGTTTTGTTTTGTTTTGTTTTGAGAGAGTGAGTGAGCAGGGAGGGACAGAGGAAGAGAGAGAATATTAAGCAGGCTCCACATATGGAGCCTGATGCAGGGCTCAATCTCACAACCCTGAGATCATGACCTGAACTGAAATGAAGAATCAGATGCTTAATGGATTGAGCCTCCCAGGCCTCCCTAAAACCTCAGTTCTTAACTGGGTTGTCTCCTTTAGTCATCAGCCACATCATTATTCCTACACTGATATCACCCCCTGGAACAAACTTCTCCCACTAAATCCTTGCTTGCCTTTCCAGCTCACATCAAGGTTTGCCTCCTACAAGAAACCCTCATATTTTTCAGTCCCCCTCTGCACTGATTTGACATACAGCACTCTCTAACTTCAATTAGTGGTTATCTTGCCACAGGTCCACGTTTTGTCCTCCCAACTTATATTAGACTCCTAGGAGTCTGGACAGACTATGGCTAATGCTTCCCCTGGGTGCCTCCCCCATGGGGAATGGTACCTACTCTATAGAATCCTAAGCAAACAATTGTGATCAGTTTATTGGCTCTCAGGACACAATGAAGCTTATTTTTCAGTTTTCCCATTTCAGTATTGCTTACTGTGCTCTACAGAAATTGAGGCTTTAAGGTAAAGCCTGAATCTGAGGTTGGAGACCTGGAAACCTCATTTTCAGGTACATGCTGCTGCTGTAAAGAGTTCCTTGGGCCTCAGTTTTGTCATCCAGAAAGTGTGACAATAATGACCAACACGGACAGTTGTGAAGATTAAATGAAGAAAATCATATAATCAGGACGTTAAATAGGTCTTTGTGGTCGCTCTGTGTTAATGTCTGAAGAGCCTGCCACTTGCAATATTTAACCAAATACCAAATTAAGAGGGGTTTACATGTTCCCAAATCCCTACAGGATGGAGAACAATTTTAATTGGCAGATTTGAGTCCACCGGACTCCAGTGATTCTAGACAAAGATTCTGTCACTTTATTTTTCTTTGAAGATTTATTTATTTGAGGGGTGGGGTGAGGCAGAGGGAGTCCTAAGGAAACTCAGAGCTAGCACGCCAAGCCCCAGGCAGGGCTCCATCTCACCACCCTGAGATCTAAGCCTAAACTTCGAATGCTTAACCTATTACGCCACCCAGGCATCTCCCCTCCCCCACCCTTCACTTTAAAGAGTCTCCTCTCCCTCACAAGTCCCCCTTATATTCCAGTGAGAAAAGTTTAGGGGCTCCATTCAATTCTACAATCATTTGTTGAGTGACTTCACAGTACCAAAAGCACTGTTTTAGCCTCCTTCCTCCTCCAACACACACCAGCTAAACAGCTCTCTCTCCTCCGCTTCTCCCAGAATTCTAGCCCCCTACTCAGAGAACAGCACATGCTTTCCCACCTGCCACTCAATCCCAGCTCTTGCCGCGCTGCCTCCTCCGGGGGTGTGGCCAGGTCCACTCTCTTCCCAGAAGCACCCAATGGGAGTGCCGTTTCAACCCAGACCACGCCCCCCATACTAAACTGCCGGGGGGGGGGGGGGGGGGTCCAGATGGGCGAGCAAAAAGAAACCCTGGAAAGAAGGAGAGAGTTTGAGCAAGATTGCCTAAATTCTCAGACTCCATTCTGAGAACTCCTCCTCACCCACACCCCAGTAGTGATTGGTGTTCCAGAGCTGCATGCTTGGAAAGCACACTATGGAGAAGAATGATCCTTTGTTTAATGAAAAAAGACCCTGGCCTTGATTGAGGCCCTGTCTGAAGGATGCTCGGGCTGGAAGCAACCAGGTCTGCTGTCGGCTGCTCAATTCTGGACAACTGAGCAGGAACCCAGGGGCGTCAGACTGCAGCTTCATTAAAGCCTTTCTCTTTCCTTTGCCCTCCCTTGATCTGGAAAGCCTCCGTGACTACACAGACTGGGGCAGAAGTCGGTCACCTGAAATAATTGCCTTCTTTGTCCTGTGGCTTTTCTTTATGGAACATGTGGTGTTGCCTTCATAAATGCTGGAGATTATCTAGCAACCTGAGACTGTGATCAGGCTGGGTGATCTGTATCATATAGCTTATTGCCAACAAATTCAAGGAAAGGGGAAAAAAAAGAACGGCCACAATCTGTCTCTTGGAATTGCTGCCTTCCCCTTGCACAGAGCCAACACACAGCCTCTCATATCTTCCAAGAACTGGTCTTACACACTAGCACTTGTTGGAAGCTACTTTCAGCCAGGGAGCTAGTTTCTTGATGGCATTAATGCAGGGATGTGAGCTGACATCCTTCTTGCCCTGCCACACATCAGTCATGCACTAGTCTTCTGAAAATTCATAGTGTCCAGGTCTCAGTGAAGGCTTTGGGATGCATTAGTGATTTCTAAGGGTGGATATAGATGGTAGATTTTCAAAGGAGCTAACATCGCTGAAGGAATTAAATAAAGAAAATTCTCTAAGAACAGGAGCGCTGGGGTGCCTGGGTGGTTCAGTCATTAAGCGTCTGCCTTTGGCTCAGGACATGATCCCAGAGTCCTGGGATGGAGCCCAGCATTGGGCTTCCTGCTCCACGGCGACCCTGCTTCTCCCTCTCCCACTTCCCCTGCTTGTGTTCCCTTTCTCACTGTATCTCTCTCTTGTCAAACAAATAAAATCTTTAAAACAAACAAACAAACAAACAAACAAAAAACAACAACAAAAATGGGAGCACTGAGTTCCCAGGACAAAGTCAAGAGCAAAAGTGATGAGTTTCTTCAATAATAGCCTTTCTTGTCTTGTTATGGGAAGCTGGAATGTCTAAGGACCAGCTGCAGGAAACTCTTTTGAATTAAGCAAGTACTTTGAGCATGTTTATGCTTGTGTCCATGAGCAAAACCCTGGAATGGTGGTTTACTTTTTGGCTCACAGCATCTAGCTGAGTTCTAAGCTCACAACTAAGTAAGTAAGTAAACAAGAAAGTAAATGGTTGACTGATATGAATCCTATCACTTGGCACTCAGGAGAACCTCAGGGAAATTGAAACATAAAAAGAGTAACTTGCTCCAGCGCCTGGGTGGCTCAGTGGGTTAAGCCGCTGCCTTCAGCACAGGTCATGATCTCGGGGTCCTGGGATCGAATCCTGCATCAGGCTCTCTGCTCAGCAGGGGACCTGCTTCCCTTCCTCTCTCTCTGCCTGCCTCTCTGCCTAATTGTAATCTCTGTCTGTCAAACAAATAAATAAAGTCTAAAAAAAAAAAAGAGAGAGAGAGAGAGATAGAGAGTAACTTGCTCAAGGTCACACAGTTAGGAAGTTTTGGAATCTAGATTTGAATCCAAATCTCTTTAACTAAAAGTACTCGCTATTTTCCCAGGTCACTGAATAGGGAATGAGGTACAAAATCACAGGTACAAAAAGCACAGACTTGAGGGCTAAACTCCCTGGGTTTGAATTCTGGCTCTCCCACTTAAATAGCTCTGTGATCTCAGGCAGGGCAGTAACTTAACCTCTTTGTGCCTTGGTTTTATCATATGTAAAATGGGGATAAGGAAAATATCTATTTTAAATATGAAATGAGTTAACATATGTGAAGTGCCTTGAACAGTGCCTGACATTGCAGTGAGCACTCAGTTAATCGTCTTAGCTATTTTACGTGATTTTTGGAGTCAAGGAATATATTCCATCCAGAAAAGAACCTGTGAATCAAGGTGTAAGAACCCAGTGCTGTACCTCTTTTTTTTTTTTACAAGTTTATTTATTTATTTATCTGACTGAGAGAGATTGAGTGGGAGAGGGGCAGAAGAGGAGGGTGAACAAGAAGCCCAATATGGGGCTTGATCCTAGGACCCTGAAATCATGACCTGAGCCAAGGCAGATGCCTAACTGATTGAGCCACCCAGGTGCCCTTATGCAGCACCTGTTGAAAACATACACCCTCTTGGGTGAGCCTGGTGGTATTAAGAAGGGCATGTATTGAATGGAGCACTGGGTGTGGTGTATAAACAATGAATTTTGGAACACTGAAAAAAATTAAATTAAATTTCAAAAAAATTTTAAAAAAAGAAAACATACACAATGAGGGAGAAAAGTGATAGAAAATAATCACAATTTTCCTTTGCACTAGAATGGTACATCGTCTTTACCACCATCATCATCAGCTTCACTTCCCTCAATTTTAAATATTTTTAAGATTTTATTTATTTGTTTGAGAGAAAGAGAGGGAGAGAGAAAGCAAGCATGAACTGGGGGGGAAGGGAAGATGGAGAAGGAGAAGCAGACACCCCACTGAGCAGGGAGCCTGATGTAGGACTCAATCCCAGGACCCTGGGATCATGATCTGAGCGGAAGGTAGACGGACTGAGCCACCCAGTCTCCCTCACACCTTCAATTTTATTATCTGTGTCACAAGTCACCAACTTCCATTTTGCAACATGTTTGCTTCATGTTTCATTTATACTCAGAAAGTTCTTGGCTTGATGAGGAAGGGACCCATGTCAAGGTCTTCATTCTCAAGTCAGGTGACAAGATACTTATTTGTTGTTTCATGGTGCCTCATGTGTTTATAGCTGACTCTTTCAGCCAGTACACAGCCTGACACAAGGTGGACAGAATGAGTCAAGGGAACTCAGGTCCCTGTTCTGTCATTAATCATGTCATGTCCCTAATCTACCTGAATCTCAGTTTCCTTGTATGTGAAATGGAAAAAAAAAAATAGGGTACAATGACGTGGAGAGGGTCAAGGCCAGATGACACTGAGTAGACATTGAATAAACAGATTTTGACAGTCTCTTGCTCTGTCTCCACCAGTTCCTATTTGACACAAATTAAAGAGCAAGTATACTCCAAGAGTAATAAAATAGAAATAATTAAATGCATGAAAGAGAAGAATAACCAAATATATCGGAAGCTAAGATAGTTCCTGTAATTCAGCATCATATATGTCTTTGAGCCTCCTGGAAGCCAGGGCAAAAACTGAAACCAATGTATGTCCCAAGCAGAAAGTGTAGCAATGCTTTAGAAGAAATGAAGTCTGAACTGGCAAGTTCAGAGTCTCATGTGAGACCTTATAAAGGTAACATTGAGTTGACATGATAGGTCTCGTGACATCAATTTCATTAAAAAAAGTGCTGGCTGAGCTTTTACGTGGATGTTTTATTAGGGAATGTGCATAAAAAATTAAGAGGTTAACATCAATATCCATTTCAGTTCAAAGGATTCTGGAGGGTTTTGAGCTGATATGGTCTAAGAATGATGTCTGACAGCAATCAAATATAATATAAGAACAGAATGAGGAAAGCATCACCACCTGTGAGTGTTACGGAATATGGAATTTAGTAGAGGACTTCCACTTACAGAATTGCTGGGGGGAGGGGTGGGGAAGAAAGCGCCCAAAGAACCGAGTGAAAGATCAGGGGAAATCACCAACCAGCCTTCTTGGAGTGATTGAAAATAATCTTGGAGCATTGCCACAGGTGAATGTGTCAGAGTTTTCAGGGAAATTTGGAAACCAAGCATATCCTGCATTTGGAGTCAGACCAGTGTCTGACTGGACCAATGTAGAAGTCTGTGGGAGATGGCTGTTGCTCATCTTCTAGTGTCTTCCTGGCTACTGGCCTTTGTGAGTTTGTACCAAGAGTCTGACAGTAAACCTGGAGTTGCTTCAGTCAACAGGACTGGAAGTCAGAAGGAAGAGCTGAACTTGGAATCGGGGGGAGGGAATGATACAGGTAGAGATAAACCAGACCCCACCTTGGCATCTGTTTCTTACAGCATCTGACCACCAAGACCTTCTGAGCTTCCTAGCTGCAGCTTCATTTCACCCCTCTGAATCTCTCACAGAGTTCGCTGATGGCTAACTCCAATTTAGAAACTGACAAAAGAAATTCTGGGAAATGCCATACCGGTTTAGCCAAGAGGTCCCTGAACAAAAATCACAGAGGACCGTTCCAAAGATTAAAAACTTGTGCTCTGTGAAGTGCTCGGTAGGGTGCCTGACACACAGATCATCCAAAATGTTCTTTCCTTTCAATACCTGGGCTCCTGGCTACAGACCTCAACATGGCAGACCCAGAGTTTGTGATTCAGAATCCCATGCCTTCCCAGTTCAGCTCAGCTTTCTGTCTGTTTGGCAAATGCCAGAATCTATGACCTCCTAAGACCATCCTGATTGCAAACACAGTGGAGGCACATCTTAAGCAGGAGTTAAGGGCTAATGACCAAGAAAGAAAGAAAGAAAGAAAGAAAGAAAGAAAGAGGAAAAAGAAAGAAATATGAAGTTGAAATCACTGTTAGTTTCTCTTTATTTGGTTCAACACCAAGAAAAAATGTTGGCTGAACTTTAGAATGTGAGGTACAAATAGTAGATATTTTTAAACTCTGAAATTACACTCAGTACTATCTGACACTCATACAGGAGCTGACACAGACTGAGAAAACAGCAGAATGAACTTCCTTGGCTCATAGTCACTCTGGGACACAAGTGTATTATGTGGTGCAGAGAGTGAATTTGTCTACAGTTTGTTTTCCGCTTTAACTTATTACATGCATGTATACTTGAATTTAGGTTAGATATGAATATTATGTGATCTCCTTGTTCCAAAGGAAGGTTGTTAACACAATATA
Organism: Neogale vison; assembly: GCF_020171115.1. Lineage (NCBI taxonomy): Eukaryota > Metazoa > Chordata > Mammalia > Carnivora > Mustelidae > Neogale > Neogale vison. The sequence goes on from NC_058098.1 coordinate 42,214,751, forward strand.
AAACAACATTTTTGCTGCTTGCTGCAACAAAAGGGTCAGCATATCAATTAAGGTTAAGTTTGTCTATAAAGAAAACTCAATACAACAGCGGTTTAAGAAGTCCAGGCTCAGTGTTGGTGTGTTGCTCCATAATATCAAGAACCTAAGCTCCTTCTATCTCTATGCTCTGCTGTGCATTAACTATGTTCCCAACATTACCTCATGCTCCAAGATAACCGCTACAGCTCCATCTACCACACCTGCATTCCAGCCAGCAAAAAAAAAAAAAAAAAGAGGATGGAGACCAAAAGAAGAAAAATAGACCAAGGGTGTATCCTTCCATTCTAATAAAGATTTCTTTCGGAAGCTACTTCATGGCATTTCTACTTACGTTATGATGGTCAGCGGCTAAGTCCTTTTTTCTCTGATCAAATTATTGTAAACTTGTTTTCCGATAAAATTCCAGAATATGCAGAGAAGCCCAAATGACCACTTGCTTTAATGTTTGACTAACCCAAACTTCTGGACCCCGTTGAAATCTAATCACCTTCCACAACCAGCCTGGATCTAGTTGCGTCTAAAAAGATGCTAGGATTAAGAGTAACTTAAAAAAAAAAAAGCATCCAGTGGGGCTACAGGACTGGTCTATTTCATAGTATAATAACTATGCTTATAATAATAAAGTGTTTTTTGCTGAGGATTTACTCTATATAAAGTAATGTGTCTATTTTACTTTCTTTAAGTTTCTCACAATCCTATTGATTTGGCCAACTATATCAGTCAAGACAAACTTTTGCCCGCAGAGTACCTCTAATGAGCAAACTGGGCGTTAACTCTATTCCCAAGGTTGTCTCATGTTCCCAGATTGCTGCTCTGGGAACATGCGCCAACCATCACAGCAGCAAATGTGATAGCTCTCTGCTACTGCAGGTGATTTCACCCTTTCCCTTCCTCAGCCTGCTGGGGCTGAGTAATAGTAAGGTGAGCAACTCCACATGCTTGCTTGGAGCTCCGAAGTACATTGCCATTGACATGCTGGTTCTCGAGATCCATATCAACATGACTGGGAAGCTAAACACTTGAAGTCCTCCTTATTCAAGGTCACATGAACCCAGTCTGTGAGTTGGAGCAGGACATTGTGTATGCCCACTCACATATCCATTTGAAGACATCCTTATTAATATATTGTGCCTAACTCTGCTGCATAATTAAGACCTTTGTTTTATGGTACATACATCAGACTCTGGTGAACAGGTGGAATTTTGTCTTAATTGTGAAAGCATAGCCTCTTATTTTGCTAATGGAGTTAAAGTAGCAATGGTCTGGTCTAGTAGGACAAGAAAGAGGGATGTTAATCCTTGTTTTGCATCCTCTGTAACACTGTCATCTAAAAATTATGACCCAAATCATCAAAATAGACCCTCCACATGTCCCCAGGGTCCTCCACAAAGACCCTAAGAACTAAAGACAGGCCGTCAGCTTATGGTTTGTTTGTTTGTTTGTTTATTTTAATAAGGTTTCACTTATTTATTTGACAGCAAAAGAGAGAACACACAAGCAAGGCTGAGGAGCAGAGGGAGAGGGGAAAAGCAGACTCCCCACTGAGCAAGGAGACTTATGCAGGACTTGATCCCAGGACCTTGGGATCATGACGTGAGCCAAAGGCAGACACTTAACCAACTGAGCCAGGTGCCCAGAGACCATCAGTTTCAAAGAAGTTTATTAAATACGTTTACTTTATGAGTACATGAGTCCAGAAACTTCTAATAAGCCAAATTTCTAAGAGGAAGAGGAGGAACTGTTAGCTGAAAGCAACTTGCATATCAATTCCAAAGCCCATGCATGTGCTCTGAACCTATTTTTGCTTTAAAATATCTGCTAAGTGTCTGAGGATGGGAACACCACAATGTCGTTCTGTTTCTCCTCTCCTAGCATGAACAAACGGACAGAGATGGAAAAATTTTGTCTCTGACTATCAGTGTTTTTTCTCTGTAACATTTCACTAGATGGCACCCATTGGTATTTGTGCAGCTTTATTTTAATGCAGTATTCTAGTTATTTACTTTTGTACCATTTTAGGGAAGTTCCTTTGCTGTATGCTCAGTTTATTAGTGGTCATCGAAATCAATATAACAGGAGAAGTATTTTTACTTTTTATTATTCACCTTCTTATTACAGAGGGTGCCTCCTGCTACCTCCACAAGAAAAGGTACTCTTGAGGACCCTCATGGGTTTGGATATGCACATTTGGAAGAAGAAATTCAGGGAGGTCTTGAGTTCCATATCTGAGTTAATACAATGGTGTGAAGAGCTGCCAGTGGATACCAGGAGTCCAGCACTAAAAACAATTGTGAGGAAGTAGCCTCCAGGAAATTTCAAACACTTTGAAGAGGATAAGTATCTCCCCCAGACCCTCTAGTTGAGGTTTGGGATGATTCTATTCAGGTCTCAATGGCTGGAAGAGTCTCTGATGGTCTCTGGGTTACTATTTATGCATGCATTTCTTAAAAGATTTTATTTATTTATTTATGAGAAAGAGAGAGAGAGAGAGAGCAGGAAGGAGAGGGAAAGAGAATTTGAGTAGACTCTGCACTGGGCACAGAGCCCAACATGGGGCTCCATCCTACAACCACAAGATCATGATCTGAGCTGAAACCAAGAGTCATATGCTTAAGCTACGACCCACTCAGGTGTCCCACATTTACATATGTAATTTTTTTTACAGTCATGTGTTCTTATTAAAATCCAAGATGACCTTGAGAATAAGATAGCTCATATACCACTTATGGGAGGGGGGTGGAAGCTAAGTTCCAAAATGTTGCACAATTTGTCCAACATCCTTCTGATAATGCCAGGAACATGTATCCTGAGATCCTTTAATGTTCTTGTCACCACACCTAGAGACTTTTCCAAAATTAGGAATGAAAGGCAAGAGGTTGAACACAAGCTAGCTTTCAAGTGCTGGCATTTCCAAGTGATGATGGTTGAAAGTGTGATCGTAAGTGTGTATTGTGCTTTTTGAGAACTTGGTCACCCAAGTGGGAAGACACTTTCTCCTTCCATCTGGTGGTCTCCTCAGATTAATATTCTCCTCCTTGTTGTAATTGGTTCCAGGTTCCTCTCTCCATCTTCACAACAGATCATTTGAATCCAAGGAGAAATTTTCAGAAGTCACTACAATGCTTCCATTAATTTTAAATGATAGTGTTTTACATTTAGGATCTTCAATATCAGAGCTGCATAACCTCTCAAAACTTCCAGATGGAGAAATTTCCCTCATTGATCATACATTTGATATTTTCCAGAGATACTACATTTTTTACCTCCTGCAAAATGATCAGATTGAAGAGACTTTTAAGAAAAGACCTATTTCTTTCCATTGCTTAGTGCTATTAGAAGTACCAGTGGTATAATAAACTAAAACTTTAGGTTTATTTTTTCCAGTTTTGTTGAAAAATAATGGACATACATCACTGTATAAGTTTAAGGTATATAGCATAATGGTTTGATTTGCATATGTTGTGAAATGATGACCATAAGAGGTTCATACAATAAAAAGAAAAGAAAGGGGAAAAGGCAAAAGAAATTTTCTTGTGATAAGAACTCTTAGGATTTACTTTCAACAATTTTCCTAGATACCATACAGCAGGGCTAACTGCAGTACTATGCTATATGTTACATCTCTAGTACTTATTTATCTTATACCTGGAAGTTTGTACTTTTTGACAACCTTCCTCCAGTTTCTCCTCCTCCCACCCCCTGCTTCTGGTAATCACAAATCTAATCTCTTTTTTTTTTCTTGTAATTTTATTTCTTTTCAATGTTCCAAGATTCATTGCTTATGCACCACACCCAGTGCTCCATGCAATATGTGCCCTCCTTAATACCCACCACCAGGCTCACCCAACCCTCCATCTCCTCCCCTCTAAAACCCTCAGTTTGTTTCTCAGAGTCCACAGTCTCTCATGGTTCACCTCCCCCTCCAATTTTCCCCAACTCAATTCTCCTCTCCATATCCTATCCATATCCTCTCCATATCCTTATGCTCCACAAGAAAGTGAAACCATATGATAATCAACTCTCTCTGCTTGACTTATTTCACTCAGCTTAATCTTCTCCTGTCCCATCCATGTTGATACAAAAGTTGGGCATTCATCCTTTCTGATAGAGGCATAATATTCCATTGTATATATGTACCACACCTTCTTTATCCATTGATCTGTTGAAGGGCATCTTGGCTCTTTCAGCAGTTTGGCGACTATGGCCATTGCTACTATGAACGTTGGGGTACAGATGTCACTTCTTTTCACTACATCTGTATCTTTGGGGTAAATACCCAGTAGCAATTGCAGGGTCATAGGATAGCTCTATTTTTAATTTCTTAAGGAATCTCCACACTGTTTTCCTAAGTGGCTGCACCAATTTGCATTCCCACCAACAGTGTAAGAGGGTTCCCCTTTCTCCACATCCTCTCCAACACTTGTTGTTTCTTGTCTTGTTAATTTTGGCCATTCTAACTGGTGTAAGGAGATATCTCAATGTGGTTTTGATTTAAATGTCCCTGATGGCTAATGATGATGAAAATTTTTTCATGTGTCTGTCAGCCATTTGTATGTCTTCTTTGGAGAAAAGTCTGTTCATGTCTTCTGCCCATTTTTTGATGTGATTATCTGTTTTGTGTGTGTTGAATTTGAGGAGCTCTTTATAGATCTTGGATATCAGCCCTTTGTCTGTAGTGTCATCTGTGAATATCTTCTCCTATTCCGTGGGTTGTCTCTTTGTTTTGTTGACTGCTTCCTTTGCTGTGCAGAGGCTTTTGATCTTGATGAAGTCCCAAAAGTTCATTTTCACTTTTGTTTCCTTTGCCTTTGGAGACATGTCTTGAAAGAAGTTGCTGTGGCCAATGTCAAAGAGGTTACTGCCTATGTTCTTCTCTTGGATTTTGATAGATTCTTGCCTCACATTGAAGTCTTTTATCCATTTTGAGTTTATCTTTGTGTATGGTGTAAGAGAATGATCAAGTTTCATTCTTCTATACATAGCTGACCAATTTTCCCAGCACCGTTTGTTGAAGAGACTGTCTTTTTTTCCACTGTATATTTTTTCCTGCTTTGTTGAAGACCATTATGCCATAGAGTTGTAGGCCCTTATCTGGGCTCTCTACTCTGTTCCACTGGTCTATGTGTCTGTTTTTGTGCCAGTACAATGCTATCTTGGTGATCACAGCTTTGTAGTAAAGCTTGAAATCAGGCAACGTGATGCCCCAGTTTTGTTTCTCTTTTTCAACGTTTCCTTAGCAATTCGGGGTCTCTTCTGGTTCCATATAAATTTTAGGATTGTTTGTTCAAGTTCTTTGAAAAATGCCACAAGTCTAATCTCTTATTAATGAGTTGTGTGTGTCTGTATGTCTGTGTGTTTTAGATTCCACATGTAAGTGAAATCATAGTATTTGCCTTTTTCTGTTTGACTTATTCACTTAGCATAATGCCTAAAGGCCCATCCATATTGTTGCAAATAGCAGGATTTCTTCTTTTGTTTATAGCTGAATTATACACACACACACACACGTGTGTGTGTGTGTGTATACATGTGTGTATATATCTATGTATCTGTATATGTAGAGAGATAAATATCACAACCCTTTAGCCACACATCCATCACTGGACATTTAGGTGTTTCCAGTGTATTGCCTACTTTAAATAATACTGTTATGAACATAGAGGTAGAGATACCTTTTTAAGTTAGTGTTCTCATTTCCTTTGGATCTATTGCCAAAAGTGGAATTTGTAGTTCTAAAAATTTTAGATTTAAATTGTGATCTCTTCCAAAAACACAAAAATTTCTTTGTTGTATAAGTTAATGTTTCCCCATCCTTTCCTTTAATAATTTTTTAAAAATCATTTTTGGACATGTCATTACACAGAGTAATCATTTTTCAGTCCAGGACAAAACACTGGAAGAAATAGAAGAAATTCAGTCCTATAGTTTATGCACAGGCATTTGGAGTATTTCCATCCTGTGGCCTTAAGAGTTATTTTGATCCTGCCCTCTTATTTTGAAACTGCTTCTTAAAGTTCTCACATTTGCACCTATCTTCATGGTAAATTGTTTTAGCATGGTAATATACTCAGATCAATTGCCAGTGGCAGTAATGCAAGCATCAATCATGTACAAATGTGTAATAACTGGGAGACAAATGACATTACCACCTTCTTCTTTTAGCCTGGTACAGTTTGCTCTTCTGGAGGATGCCTTTAGTACAAAGTAATTTCCAGGGACGTCTGAAAGCACATCAGTTAAGCATTAAGAATTCTTTCAGCTCACCTGGTCCTCAGAGAGAGAGGGAAATATGCAGCAGCTTGGACTCAGCCAGCACCATGGAGAGAGCTACCATGTGGATGCTACAGAAGGTTCTGAGTCAGGTCACTCAGCAGGGTCCTGTAACCTTCATCCGACCTCCTTAGGGCCTCCTCCCATCCCACATATTTTTATCTCTCTCTCACTCTCTCTTCCTAGCCCTTGGATGTTAGGATTTCCTGGTTGTTCACAGTGTAAATTCTGGTTGTTTGGTCCTGAGAACTTTCCCTCCAAATCCTGATTTTCCCATTTTATCCACACCTCTTAACATAGTTTTTCTTACTATTATTCCACCTGCCCCAATATATGTTATGTTTTTGTTCCTATTTGTTTGTTTCTTTTTACTTTGGCTATTCTTTTTTTACTCAGTTGGCCTCCCAAAAGGCTGAGATTTCTTTGGGCTATATTCATCGCAAGTGTTATCTTGAAATATGTAATTAGTTGAAAGCACATGTTTTCTATGTCCTGAAAATATATATCATGTGTTACATTTCACATGGGTAAGATGTCAGTCATCTGTTATGGGACTCTTTACAAATGTGTGGGAGGGTCAAGCAAGTCCAACAAAGCATGGTTAAGCCCCTGGGACTAGCAACATTCTGGAGCTATTATCTCCTTCAGTTTGAAGAGATGAGGGAAGGTGATGGTTAGTAGAATCTGGAGAGAGAGTTGTATGGTGACCCAACAGGAAGGAACTTAGAAAATAAAAGCCCTGAGTTGTTTCTATTACCCTACTCTCTGATTGTTTTTTTTTAACTGTTCTTCCTGTTGACTGAATCCAATGGGAAGGCATAATGCAATGAATCTCATTGATGTCGTCCTTTGAAGTCAATCTCCTAGGGCACAACACACATTAGAAAAGGGTGGAGAGGGGCGCCTGGGTGGCTCAGTGGGTTAAAGTCTCTGCCTTTGGCTCAGGTCATGATCCCAGGATCCTGGGATCGAGTCCCGCATGGGGCTCTCTGCTCAGCGGGGAATCTGCTTCTCCCCCCTTTCTCTCTCTCTGCCTGCCTCTCTGCCTACTTGTGATCTCTGTCTGTCAAATAAATAAATAAAATCTTTAAAAAAAATAAGAAGAAAAGGGTGGAGAGATCTGAAGGGGAAAATGGACATAACCAGGCAGATACAATATGCAGAGTTGAGATCTACATAATAAACCATAATAGTGAAAATTAGAAAGATGTAAACTGGGATTGTATTATAGAACTCAATTTATCCATATTCACAACCTGTTTCTTAAAACAAGTAGCTTATTTTCTTAAAACAAGTAGCTCAGGGGTCTGCTGCTCAGGTATTTTGTGCTCTCTTGAGTATCAAAGCCAATTATTCTTCATGGGATTCCTCACTCAATAGCACTCACCACTCAATAAATTAGACAAACATCAGTAGGTAATTCACCATTGTTTAGCATTCTAGCCTATTTGAAATGACTTCAGACCAGTGGATACAACTGTATGTAAACGATTGACTTCATGTTCTACCAAAATCTTTTCCTTGGTTCATTCAGTGATTTGACTTTTTAAATTCCCCTTGATTAAGGTTGAACATAACCCTTAGAATCTGAAAGCAGCCACAGTGTTGTAGTTTTTGACAAATCACTTCAGCTAAAAGACGCAAGCTCATGTTCCTTATTTATTCATCTGTTCTTGCCAAGGGAACTTGCCAGCTCCTCTTGGTGCATGTCTCCCGAAAAAGATGAGAGGAGAAATCATAAGGGCACCTTGAAGAAACAATGTAATTATACATAAAGTCTTGTGGATAATGCTGAAAGTCAAGGTAATTTTGCCATCTCATGTGGAACTGAGAACAAGAACCCTCCTTTCCCTGCCAGTGAAAGGGATATGTAGACTCATTCTAGCTTCAATGCATATCTTTTTAAAGATTTATTTTTGTCACCATTTGAATCCTGGCATTGACATATAGCTATATAGTAAAGTGAGTGACTGACTTTCCTTCATGAAGACTGTACCCATCATTTGACCATTCCTATGCTCTAACCAGTTGAGTCAACTCTTCATCGACATGTCACCAGGCATGCATTTGTGGCATCATTGTCCGAGGGCCCATACAAATAGAATGGTTCTTCTTAATATCCACAAATAAATAACCAACGCATCAAATACTACTCTCTCTGTACAGCATTTAGGGGATGCGTTATAAAACCAGACCATTTATATCTTAGCTTTATTTAAGGAATACTTTGCAATATAGTTCTGTTTCATAGATTGTCTCTCACCCTGATGCATTGTTCATCTTTGCTGAGCAGGAATTATGAGAAACACATGTTATTTTATCCATCTAATATCCTTACCACTTTCTCTGGGGAAAAATCCCCTTGTTTTCCTTTGTCAAATATAACTTTTTTATTATCAGTCCATGTAGTTCAGGTCCCATGTCAGTTTCAGGAGAAGGCAAAAGACAAAGGCCTGGCTAGTGGTGATTTTAATAATCTAAACCACATAGTCAGGGAAGAATTGGTCACATGCCACAAGCCAAGTTAATGACCTAGTTTTCTAAGATTTTACAAAAATTACTGGGGAGAGTGCCTGTGTGGCTCAATTGGTTGGGTGTCTGCCTTAGCCTCAGGTCATGATCCCAGTGTCCTGGAACTGAGTCCTAATGGGCTCTGTGCTCAGGAGGAAGTCTGCTTCTCCCTCTCTTTCTGCCTGCCATTCCCCCTGCTTGTACTCTCACTCTTTCTCTCTCACACACAAAAATAAATAAATAAAATCTTTAAAAAAAATAGTACTGGAGAAAAAAGCTCTCTTTCCTCTAAGATTAAACCAAGGACAAGAATAACAGACCCTAAAAATGAAGATGGAGAAAGTTCTGGATCCAGTCTTACCTGAATCTGTATCTATCTGTGGATTCTTCAAGGGTGTAAAATGAGAAATTTCCCTCATTGTTTAAGCCAGTTAGAGTTGTAGTTCTAATGCTTATAAACAAAAAAAGAATAAATAAGGAGGAGGAAGAGAAGGAGTAGGAGGACAGGAAAAGGGGGAAGGGAATGGAGGAGGAGAAGTAGTACAAGTGGGGAACTACAATCTGGAATGTGTCCAAAAGTCTGAGGTCATATAACTAAATTCCATTACTTTTCTCAACTCTGGATTTCATGTATTTATTATTATGGCCTTACTTTAATCATCCTCAAACTGGACAATACCAATTCAAGTCCAATTGAGACCCTAGCAATGCTTACTTGGCTTTCTGAAGAAAATGTTCAAAAGGACAACCATTCTAATTCTCAAGGCCTCCAAGAGGAGGGTGATACATTCTTCCACACAGAAATGAAATTGTTGAAATGTTCCTTCTCAATGTTTTGGAACATACCTCAGATTCATTATAGATATTAATTTAGAAATTAACCCTTTAAAATAGTTCTTGAGCCAATTGTTTAAATTGGCTTGTAAAAACATGTTGTTTTTTTAACAAAAATGTTTATAGATGTTGGACTTAGCTTGATGTTATAATTTGGATTACAGTCCAACAGATAGTCTCTCTTACATTTCCACTATGAACAGAGTTGAGATTGGCCATGTCACTTGCTTTGGCCAATAGAATTCTAGCAGACATGATGTAGGAGGACTTAAATGTTGTTCTGTGGCTTGGCTTGGGTTTTGAGCAGCAGTGATAATCATGAGAAGAGCATGCCGCAGGTGTGCTGCCATTTCAGCCTGGGCTTCAGAAAAGCTGCAGGTGGAAAAGATATAAACTAAACGCACAGGCTGGGGTTAAGCTGAGCCAAACTACAGCCTGAAGTAAAGCCATTCTGGCCAAGCCTAGCCTAGATTAACCAAATCACAGGCAGCTGTAACATTAAAAAAATAATATACTTATTGTAAGCCCTTAAGTTTAGGATGATTTGTTGTACAGCATTATAGTGGCAAAAGTTGATTACTTCATTGCTATGTTTCTTGGACCACTGTATCGTCCATGAAACCAGTAGACCTTAAGAGAGATGAGATGCGTGAAAGAGATAAGTGCTAAGTTTAGAAAGTTGTCACTGAAAATCAGCCTTAAATGGAATCTTAGACACAATCAGTCTAAGCAAATACTCCCTGATCCCCATTTACACTGAGGCCTAGAGGATGAAGCAACTTAATTCACATCAGGACTTACCTCAGAACCAGCACTAAAGGAAGGAATTTTGACTTCCGGTTTCACAATCTTCCCAGAATACCACCATACCCTCTCTTCAGTATTTAGACATTAATTCATAGTCTACTTCAATATTTCAATCTTCTCATATTGGTAATCCTGGTTCTGTCCTCCCCAAGCTGTCTTCCAAGGATTGCCTTATAACAAAACACAGAATGTGAGAAAAACTGACCATATTGGACATTGCAAAGGTTTTCACTACTAGAAGAGAGATGAAATGCCAATTTATCTATTCTGTGTGGATAGATGTCTATCTACCTAAGAACAGATATCTATTATTCTATGTGGATAGAGTGCCTTTGGCCAAGACTGCTTCCATTTCCTGGAAGGCTGTATTCCGGAAGCCTGAGTCTAATTAGGTAGGTTTTTTTCTTTTTTCTTTTACATCTATGCTAGTAATTGTTTTGGAGAACACGTTCTTATTTCCGTGTTATTTGAACGTGTCCTATCAGAGGCATTATAAAAATCTCTATAACATAATGATTTGAGAACTTACAGATTGTTTACCCCAGAAGTCACAAACTCAGATGGCTTTATGGGTTAGATCAGGAATGTAAAACACATGAATCAAGAGGCTGGGAGAGGATTCTGGCAAAGTTAGTAGTTCAGGCCCTATTATATTGTGGGGGAGGGGGTCTTGGAAAATGGTAACTACTAATTGTGCCAAATCTTTGATTACTGCAAAAGAAGGAACATTTGGGAATTTTTTAAATGGAAAACAATCCATTTTTAAAGGATGTTGGCTATTTTTTTTAACACGTGATCATATTAGACATGCTTATAAACTGAATGTCACTCACACAAATTAATGCATCATGGAATGTGCTATCAGAAATTAGGAATACTGTAATTAAGTCTGATATGAATTTAAATGTCCTGATTATGGAATTTTAAAGGAGAAAATAAACCTATAAAAACCACTAGACATTGTTTTCAGTAGCTAGTTCTAGAAATATGTTTCAAAGGTGTACTTTTTGGCTCACTCTCTCTAGTGTTATGAAGATAAAATGGATATTGTATGATGAATTTCCTAAAAATAGACTATGCCATGTTTCTAAAACCATGAAAGCACAGAATATTTTCACAAGGCATAGAAAATGAGATATCCAAGAGCATGGTCATCAATTTCTAGCTATTCTTTCAGCATAATAAAAACATTATATATCAATTTCTCTACTTGGGCAAGGTCATCGAAATCAATACTAAACAGTGTATAATTACCCAGAGAAGTAGGTTTAAGTCGGGATTTTCTAGAATCAGGTGTTTCATTGCAATGGCAGGGTTAGCCTTAAAAAGCTAGTACATATGTTTTAACATTTGAACTTTTATTTTACTCATAAAATTTTTATCTTCTTAAATTCAGTTTATATTTGCTAACAAGCCATGTACTTTGTTCTCTCTACATTACTTCTACATTATTTGAGGAGTCCAACAGAATTCTCCCTGTTAAAGATAATTTCCATAATCATTCAAAAAGTGAAGGGAGGAAGGTTTACTGTATTTTTTAAAGACCATGAAAAAGAAAAGAGAAATAACACAAGGTAGAGAATTCATGAATAGGTAATCACTTTCTACAGACAATAAGCAATGTTCCAATAAGCCCTGAGAAATAGCTAATTAATTTTCCAAGTGAGCAAACATTATTTTGTAGTCCTGTAGACCTAAAGAGGAATCTAAAGATAGTGAATAGAAATGTGTTCCTAATTTTCAAAAGAAGATTAAAAGCGCTCTTGGTCCTCATTGTTTAGCTACTTCAATTCCTATCAAAATAATAGAACCTGAATTAACACACAAAAAATAAGTTTTTGCTGTCTTGGAAAATAAGGAAGGAATGAGTAGCTTTTATTTATGAATAGTCAATTAGTCTGAATAAATTTGATGGTTTGTTGATGAAATTGTAAAATGAGGTCAACCCCAAACACTCTAAATTCAATGTCTTGATGATTATAAAATACTTGATAAAGCCCCGTGAGTCCTCCCCATTATATTAGTTTAAGATGGCTTATGTAACTAAAGTCAGCTGAGGCTTCGCAGCCGAAGCAAAAACAGAGATAAGTCATTTAAGGAAAAGGTATAAGGTGATAAAAGCTATAGGAATTGGAGGACAGACCAAGTAAGTCCCAATGACTTAGAAGGTGTGAGTATACACTAGGGAATGAATTAAAATTTTCCAAATACCTGAATCTTAAGTTACAGCAAATATGAGAGTGAAGATAAATATCACAGGGAAATGAGGTAAGAACTTGGGGAAAAATTATCTGGAGAAAATGTTGAATTCGAAATTTGGCAGAAACCTGTACAGTGGTAACCATACTTCAGGAAGCCTGAGTATGGACTGGTGTGGAAGGAACAGGAAGCACAGGGTTATTGGTGGAATCAACTTGAAAGGATTGGTAATACAGTATGTGATGGTAAAGAACTGTGGCACCCAGTGAAATCATTTTTAACTGCACTTAAAATTCTCAGAATGAATGCAAAAGTAATGACAAAACTCAACCTGATTTATAAGAAGGCTGTATTTTAAATTGCATCTTCTGTTGTATATGTCAATTTCTCTTCAAGTTGCACTCCACCAAACTGAAATAAACAGAAACATAAGATCTTTTCCCTAATGAACCAAAGACTACTAAAAGAAACAGCAGCCTCTCCTAGGGCTGCTTCTAACTTTCTCTCTCCTCCCAGGGTTGGGTTTCCCTTGATTTGAAGTTCCCTGTGCCCAAATTTCTCCCTGGCAGTATATCTGAATAACAGTGTGCCAATCATAGCTCAGGCAGTTTAGGTTCTTTTAATCACACATAGGTCTGTTGATTTACAGTTATGAATCTGTATAATGGGAATACTCTGGTGGTTGTAGGACAATGTCTTCAAAGAGACCCTAGGGGTTAGGTAGCACATTTGAAATAGAACCAAATGTATGTTTTTTTCTATAGATACAACAGTATCTTAAATAGTAAGAACCTCAACATACTGATGATTTTCATGTCTGGTCCTGAGTGTCAGCCAGTTTGTATTAGTTATTCGTTCCCCAAGTCCACAAAATTAGCAAGTAAGAGATTCTTGGTGTGTGTATGAGGGTAGTATATAAAAGTGAATAAACCTGATGCCACCATAATATAATTTATTTTTTTTATTTTTTTAAAAATATTTTATTTATTTATTTGACAGAGAGAGTGATCACAAGTAGGCATAGAGGCAGACAGAGAGAGAGGAGGAAGCAGGCTCCCTGCTGAGCAGAGAACCTGGTGTGGGGTTCTATCCCAGGACCAAGAGATTATGACCTCAGCCGAATGCAGAGGCTTTAACCCACTGAGCCACCCAGGTGCCCCACCATAATGTAATTTAAAAAGTATAACTATCCTTAACATCTCTCAAGCTATTGATGATTCTTTCTACATCATAGTCTACTTTGGCAATTCTTTGAAATTCCAATTTGGGGCTCTTGGACCAGGAGGGTATCTAACTCCTTTTACAGATAAGGAGATTGAGGTTTTGAAGGATACAATGATTTTAACCCAAGTGGCATAGCCAGTGACAGCAGAGCCTACAATAGACTTTCTGCCAACTGGATTGCATTCTAGCCCTTGAAACATTCTGCTACCATTTTCTCTCCTGTTCACCTTCTATTCCGAAGTTACTAGTGGTACTCAAAAAAAAAAAAAAAAAAAGGAGCTCAGGAATAGTTACCGTAAAGAAGGTATGTGTGAATGCACATGGATGTGTCTTTGTATCTCAAGTAACAATTCAATATATCAATGTATTTCCTCCACTTACATACTACATACATTGTTATGCATTTAAAATTGAGCATTTGCATCATAAAAAAATTCCATTTTCATTTGCTATGCTGTTCTGACAATATTATGATGAACTGTATTCTATGTAAACCACTAAAAATGTCTTATTTTAATCAGCCATCTAGGCTTTATTTAGCTGGTACCCAATTTTACGTGGTTTTAATTACTGAAAATTCAAATACATAAGATTCAACATTTACTAGCATTTCATCTTTGGAATTTATTTAGGAAATGAAGTATTGCTTTGTGGTTTTAGAAAAAAATTAATAAATATCTCTGAATAGATGGTAATTTCATGTTCATTTTCAGAGAGATTTAGCTACATTAGCAGTGCTATTTCCCAACACCCATAATCTTCTAAATTGACTTATTTGATGCTTTTCAGATCTATTTTTCTTAAGACTTAGATTTTTATCTCTGTTGCTGCTTTTGAAATGCTCTCCATGATTGTGAATCCATCTAATGTAATTTTCACATTTGGTGCCATTTTTCTCAAATGACAATACAGGGCAGGAAGAATCATTTGGCATTTCTTCATACCAGCCTAATACTTTGATTTGAAATATGGGTGAAATATAAGGAAAAGAGAGGAAGGAAGAGCTGAAGTTCTCTTAGTAAGAAAACCTCGTGTTAAAATCAAACAGATGGACGATGAGAGGTAAGCTGTGGAGTAGGATAAGGTGATAAAAAAAAAAAAGCTCAGCAGAAATGAGCCTCTGAGCAGTAAAGAATTGAGGAAACCAGAGCAGCTCTGTTCCCTTTTATTAATACTTTCTTAGAAACCTTGTCTCCACTCTGGCCGCTTTCATCTTTATTCTATGTGCTAGTTCCTTCTCAACACCTCACTTAGCTTTTCTTAAAAGAGTTTAAGTACTTTAAAAAAAAAGAGTTTAAGTACTAACATTACTACTACTAATAATAATTGCATACAGATCTCTTATGCTTTAATCAAAATTTTCAATAATGTCTGCATTTTTGTTTGGTGATGTTTGAACAGGATCTCGGGGAGCAAACTATGTCTGCAAAGGGCATGTGCTGTGAAGACTCTGTGTCCCATGGCACTGTGTGTATTCATTTCTATCAATATTGTTTTTCTTGTGTAAATTCTGTCTTCATACTAAAATGAAAAGGGGAAATCTGTTGAAAATAAAACATGTATGTGTGTGTGTGTAAAATGTGTCAACATTATTCTCTCTCTCCCTTTCTCTCTCCTGTCTACCTCTTTCTCTGTCTCTGTCTTTCTCTGACTGTACTGCGTACACTTAATTAAGCCTCTAAAAAGAAGCTCTCTTACCTCTTATCAAAGTAAAGCAGAAATCTGAACTTTGGAGCTAAATGATAATGGGAATCAGTGTGCATTTTCTGTAACTCAACAATATTTGAGTTGCTTTAAAACAATCACTCAGATTTCTTGGCAGACACCTCCCCCCTGCTTCCTCTCACTGGGGCAGGAAGAAGTCAGTGTAAGCCCTTGGTAGACTTCGAGTGCACGTTTCTTAACTGGATAATTTAGTTGACCCGCTGCCATTGGCCTGAATCCGCCCCAGTTGAGAATGCCCAACTGGAGTCTTGGCCCAGCGCCTAGGATTGGTGGCTACACCTTTCCAAACACACACCCTCGCTGTCCTTGTGCTACGGAACATCCCCAAGTCTGAGAATGTACCTCCAGGCTTGTCAATGCCAGCAGCGCCTCTCTTGAAGGCGGTCTCTGCGGAGCAGCCCAGACTCCCGGGAGGAGTCTCATCTAATCACGGTGGCTGGTGGGAGTGTGTCTGATCTCCTGCCAGGCTTCCCAGCTGCTTAGTTCCAGACAAGCCCGAAGTCTATAAAAATATAAATAAATAAATAAATAAATACTCGCCCCCATGAGTCACCCAAAGAAGGCTGCTTTCCCTAACCTTCCCCGTGCCGGAAAGGGGAGTAACCCTCCCCCGGGATTTGCCCAAAGTGGCGAGAGGAGGGTTAATATTTGCTTTGTTATTGAGAGAAAAAGAGGCAAGTATGCCTTGAGAGAGAGAGAGGGAGAGAAAGAGAGAGTTGTTTTGGAGCGGAAAATAAGCAGGGGAGAGGAATAGGGAGAGGCCGGTGCCCCAGCTCCCCTCGGGGCCTCAGAGAGCGGCACACGCCGTAATTCCCTTTCCAGAGCCTTACAGATTTCCACAAACAATGACATCACTCCGGCACCGCCGACCAGATTACAGCTGGGGGGATTTTCCTGGGAGCAAGGCGGGCCCGGGTGGAGAGATGGAGGAGCTCTCCAGGGTTCTGAAAGGGGCGGGGGCGCGGGCTCGCCGCTCGGCGCCCCCAGTCGGCGGAGGCGGACCGGCCGGGCCGGGGGCGGGCAGAGGCGGGCCCGGGGTGGTCCAGGGCGGGGCCCGACGCATCTCCCGTCTTCATTGGCTGCTAGCGGGCACACGTCACCCAGGCTGGTGCTCTCCTCCGGCCCCCGGTGGAATTGGAGCCGAGGAGGAGCTGAAAATGCAGATTTAGCCTCAAGCACAGACATACACTCGCTCTTTCTCTCAGATACACACAGCTCCCCCCCATTCGCACCTCTGCCAGCGAGCCTGATTACACAGCTTCCCCGCCAGACAGATGCTGGAGAAGAGCACACATTGAATTGCTGCTTTCCGAGCCCCTAATCAGTCTTTTTCCCAACACAAAGGTTTTTTTTAAACAAACAAAAAAAACTATTTATCTATCTATCTATCTATCTATTTTTTTGCACCTTTCCTCCGAGTCCCCAGCTCCACAAGCTTGCGCGCCTCCTAGCACCACTTTTCACTCCCAGAGAAAGATGAAAGGTGGCTGTGTCTCCCAGTGGAAGGCGGCCGCCGGGCTCCTCTTCTGTGTCATGGTTTTTGCATCTGCCAAGAGACCGGTCTTCACGAATCATTTTCTTGTGGAGTTGCATAAAGGAGGAGAGGAAGAAGCTCGCCAAGTTGCAGCAGAACACGGCTTTGGAGTCCGAAAGGTAAGATCTCCCTTGCATTTCGCATGTTGTTTCAAAACGGGGGCAGCCCTGCGCAATCTCATTGCAGATTTGCAAGTTTTCTTTCTCATGCGATGCAGATATTCTGCCATGGGCTCTTTAACACGACATTGCCTCCGGTGATCTTTCACGGGTTATGTAATTAAAATGTCCTTCAAATTGTACTAGTAAGGTCACAAAAATAATTTATTGCTCTTTGACTTGGTGGCGAAAACCAGATAACACGTTTCTAACAATGCTTAGCGACCGGGCTGCTGTCCGAGGTACCAAGTTCTCAAGGCTGCGTGGGGATGGAGGAATGAAGTGTTGAACATCTGGGCTTGACGTTGGCAGTCTTTGCCAGGGATGTATCCCCCGCCCCCATCTCCTGGAGAAAGAGTAGTTGTCCACCGACAAGACTAAAAGCTTGGACATTGCAATTCACCTCCGTGCTTTTCGGATCCCGCGCTAGGAGGACTTCCCTCCCGGTGACTTGGGCCCCGGCTCTTTTCCAGGAACCACAGCTCCCTGGCTGCAGGAGACTTGGAGACATGAACTGGGTTTTCTTTCCAAAATCGGGGTGGAACTTCTCGCCCTCGCCCCTGCCCACGAGCGCCCGCCCCCGAAGCGTACTGTTAGTTAGCTCCCCGATTCTCAACTCACAGCTGTAGAAGCTAGAAAGGTTAATTTTGAGAGGAGTTCCCTATGGAGAAATCGGGGCGTCTCTCCCGGTGTGTGGGCGGCCAGCTTGGCTTTCCCACGAGAGTGCGGGGATCCCCATTCCAAGAAGTTGTCAGAGTTCAACTGTTTGGGCAGCTAGGAAGGCTCCTAATATAGGATGCCTTGGAACTCCTTTGGCGACTCCAGCGTATCCATTCTGGGAAAGCAGTGGAGAGGAGAGTGCTGGGTGGGGGCCGTGGCTTATCTATTTGTCCTTCTTGCAAAGTATCTTATCAGAAATCGCAAGTGTCCTTAGGGGACCTGGCGAGGCGTGGGGTGGAGTGAGAGTGCAAGGAGAAACTGGGTGAGGGGAGCGTGGAGGACATCGGGATGCTATTTGGCAACCAGAGGGCTGGGTGGAGGTCCGTGCGATTCGGGGCTCTCTCTCCTCCCTCCTGATCTTAGGGGAGAGGCTGGAGATGATCTGCGGGTGCTTTCTTCTGTTGCTTTTGCCTCTTAAGGGCAGCGCGAACTAGGTCTCCTATGGGTCCCGACTTCCCACGCCTCCCGCCTCCCTCCCAGGAGCGGCAAGAGCTCCCTCACACGCGGCCGGCTATCCCTCCTCCGCAGGGCGTTGGCAGGCACGATTTCGACCTCAGGTAGGTTTCAGAGCGAGTTAAGTCAGAGGTCTGGGAGGAGGCGCCCGCCTGGTCTACCAGTGGCGCGCGGGCGGGTCTTGCAGTAGGGAACTTGTTGCTCCCGGGAAGCGTGGGTGGAGCAGGGGAGAGAAGATGCCAGCTGAGGGAGCAGCCCGTTCTCGCCTGGAGTCTGGGGTGTTTCAAGAGTGCCACCAACACAATAAACTGGCAGACCCTCCGTCCTTCCCACCCCACCCCACTAACTTGGCAAGACTCAGGACCCAGGAGCCATAAATATAAAAGTGATTGTGATAGTGATTGTTACTATACCTGACAGCAATAGGACACCCTTGTGTTCTGCAGTCTTTACATACATTCTTTCTTAATATCCTCAACAACTCTGAGGAACCTACTGTTGTTATTAAGTACATAACACTGATACGGAAATGGGTTCAGATCAGGGTCCAAGGTAAAAAAAAAGATTTGAATATAAACCCAGATTTTTTAGAGATAAACTCATGTTCTTTACCTCTTGGTACATACCAAAGAGGATAAGTGCTCTGCAGGATGTGTTGGGCTGTGAGGTATGCTGAAAAGGGATGTGGCATCAGACTCTAGTTTTTGAGAGTAAAGGGGTTGCAGTTGGTGAAGAAATCCTGTTTCTCTCTCCCCATGCCATGCACTTTTTCATAGCATAGGAAGACATTGCTATCTTTTTACCTACCATTTAGAAAATATGCCTTTTAGAATCTTAGCAACTTAAGCAAATGCGGGAGTAGCTAAGACAGATAATGGTTTAACTTATTAATTCTCCAAGAGGGACATCCTTTTTGTATGGAGGTAAATAGCTTAATGGGGTTTTTGATGGTGAAGTTTGAGAAAGGAGGTATAGAGATAATCTTTTCACAAATGAATCTGGATAATTTTGATATACTTACCATAAAATCTGAGGGAACTCACACTTTGGGGTAAAATCAGATACCTAAGCCTCTCTCATCCCTACTCTTTCTTCAAGAGGAGTCCACTGGTATTGCATCAGCCTCAAATATGCAATTTTTATCTAGGAAAAATGAGCTTTTGCTTGCCACCACTCCTAACCTCTCTATAACCTCTCAAAAGTAGCATCTCTTATCCAGATGATTTTTGTTCTGATACATATTTAAGTTAAAAAATCAGTCTATGGCACAATGCGTCTGATGAATCTTTGCATAATGCCACACCTGTGTAGAATTAACACTCTTTTTCTTCCTTGGATTCATGTTCTACCCATCCTTCAAGCCTGAGCTTGAACCTTCCCTGATGCTATGAACAACAATGTGCTTTCCATTCTCCAAATTCCTCTTTGACAAAAAAGCAAAGCCTACACAACATAAGATAGTACATTCCATCATTTTTCTTCTAGTCATTTGATATATGTAAGTAAATATGGGTGTAAGTATCTGTCCACTTGAAAGGTTTTAAATATTCAAGGATGATATCTTCTATAAATTTCTGGTTTCTTCACCAAAGCCAGACTTTTATTGGGTTTGCCAGCCTGTAAAGAAATGTCCTTTGTTTTATCTGTTCCTTTAGGTTTGTCCTGTCTTGTTTTCATCATGCTGTACTGTACTTTTGTTACACTTTTTTTTTCATTTTAAACACATAATATCTCTTCCTTCCTCTCTCTAATACTCAGTGTATCTTCCAACTCCCAACTGCTCCATCCTTTCCAATGCACAGTGTCAGACACCAAAGATCCTTGATGGTTATTTATTCATCCCAAAGAAGGGTCAGCTAGGCAGACTAGAGGAATCTACTATTTTACTGAATTATCTCATATAACTTCAGAAAACTGTGACATAGAAATTGTCATCAGGCCTTATTCTCAGATGAAAAACTTAATGCGCCAAGTAGTTATGTTTATATTTGGAAAGGGAAAAAACTCAAATTTAAAACCAAATAATTTTGTTATTCTACCAAGATGCCTCTGGGAAACCCTTCTTTTACAACCAAGAACTCCACTCTTGGGGCACCATTTTAGAATTCTGATTTTTTTTTTTCCTTTCCTTTCTTCCTTCTTACTTTTTTTCTGCATCCAACACCTATGTGTGCCTAGGTCATTAACTAATGTGTATGAGTATGTACTTCTTCAGGTAGATCATAAATCTTCCAAGAGAAGAAGCGATATACCATGTCTTCCTTTAGCCCCATATTTAGCATGGTGGTCTGTATAAGATATAATAAGTGAGTATTTGTTGATTATTTTGTCAAACTCTTACAAGGCCATGAACAAACAGTTATATTTCTTCCCTGAAGTGGAGCAAAACTACCTATAACTTTACTGTCAGAAAGGTGTGTTGAGACTAAATTTTCTATTTTATCATGACCTGACCCAAGGACATAAGTTCATCAAAGAAGATGTATATGTCCAGGAGAGTGAGTGAGTTTACAATAACATCAGAGGTGTTATTCCAAAGAATGCCTTAAAATTCCCAATACATTACTAATTTTAAATCCTTTGTTAAAAAAAAAGAAGGAAGGAAAAGCACAATTACTTATTAAAATGATGTGTTGAGGGCGCCTGGGTAGCTCAGTGGGTTAAGCCTCTGCCTTCGGCTCAAGTCATGATCTCAGGTTCCTGGGATCCACCTCCACATCAGGTTCTCTGCTCAGCAGAGAGTCTGCTTCCCCCTCTCTCTCTGCCTACTTGTGATCTCTCTCTCTTTCTGTCAAATAAATGGGTGGCTCAGTGGTTAAGCCGCTGCCTTCGGCTCGGGTCATGATCTCAGGGTCCTGGGATCGAGGCCCACATCGGGCTCTCTGCTCAGCAGGGAGCCTGCTTCCTCCTCTCTCTCTGCCTGCCTCTCTGCCTGCTTGTGATCTCTCTCTGTCAAATAAATAAATAAATAAATAAATATAAACAAAAATCTTAAAAAATATAAATAAATGATGTGTTGACAGTTGGTCAAAAATCAAGTATGAATTTAGGTAAAAATCCAGACAATTGACAATTAAGTGTTTTTATTTTACTACAATAGATTTTGTTTTTTATCCATGTAGGCCTAAGGCTAGGAAAATCATGTAACTACTCTTATATGTGTGATCATTAATTTTTTTAAAAATCTAGTATTAATTGTGCTGTTATATAATTTAAAAAGAGTAAATTTCTCTTCATTTTAATTGAATGTCTAATTTTAACTTTAACTGAATTTAATTTTAAAATTAAATTTCTTTTAACTTTATTGAAGTATAATTTAGGAAAGAACACAGCTTAATAAACTTTCTCAACCTAGGCACACATGTATATCTAGCATCCAAATCAATAAATAAAATATTATTCACATCTCATAAGTTCCCCCTCTTGCTCATTTGGGTATTTTTTGGTTTTAGGTTATTAAGCATATTGCTTCTGTGGATACTGTAGTGTATGTATTTTGGTGAACACATGTATGCCTCCCTGTTGGGAATATCCCTAGGAGTAGAATCGTTGAGTTAAAGGGCATACACACATTCAACTTTAGGAGACTGTATTAGTTTTCTATTGCTGTGTAAAAAAATTACCACAGAGTTGGTGTCCTAAAACCACACGAATTCATTATTTCATAGTTTTCACGGGTAAGGAGTCTAGCACATTTTAGTTGGATCTGCTTCTCACAGGTTGAAATCAAGATATTGTCCAGCTATGTCCTCATCTAGACACACAACAAAGGGGAAATCTACTTCCAAGCATAGTCAAGTTTTTAGAAGAATTCAGCTCCTTGTAGTTGTAGACCTGGAGTCTTCATTTTTTGCTGGCTCCACTCTCAGCTCCCGGAAGCTACCTTCATGATCTAGTGCATGACCCCTCCCATAAACATCACACTTTCACCCTTCTTTCAGGAAGGGCTCAGTCCCTGCTTAGGTTAGCCTGATTAAGCCAGGCCCACCCAAGATAATTCTTTTGATTAATTCAGATAAGCTGATTTGGGACCACAACTACATTGGATGAATCTCTGCATCTCTGCTATATAATGTAATCTAGTCACAGGAATGAAATCCATCATCTTTACAATACTGCCTCCACACTCAAGGGGAGGGGATTATACGGGGCATGCACACAAAGAAGCAGATATCTTGGAGACCATCTCAGAATTCTGCCTGCCACACATGACCCGGAAGCATGTGAGGGTTCTGATTGTTCCACATTCTCACCAACATTTGACTTTTTATATCTTTTTCCTTTTAGTTATTTTGGTGGTTATCTAATGGTGATGGTATCTTATTGTGATTTTAGTTTGCATTTCCCTGATGATCAATTGAAGCTGAATACATCTTCATATGCTTTTTGGTGGTTCAGATATCCTTTTTCATTCATTATTTGTTCAGGTCTTTTGCCCTGAAAGGGTTTTTTTTTTTTTTCTTTTTTGTTGTTTTTGTTTTTGTTTTGCTTTTTTTTTTTTTTTTGGTTTGTATGTTTGTTTGTCTGTTTGATTGTCTTAATTTTTGGTTTGTAGGAGTTCTTTGGCTATTACAACAGGAATCTTTTGTCAGATATATTTATTTTGAATATTTATTTTCACCCTTTCAGTGGTGTCTTAATGTCCCAACAATATTGAATCCAGATTCTATAATTTCACTTTCATTTCATCATGCATTAGTTGTCAGTCCAAAGAAGTACTCCCCTACCCTCTGGCCCATACTTCTCTGATCAAGATTAACATGGTTTAGAGGGGGACAAAAAAATAGAATATAGATTTGATCCTAAGTACTTCCAAAAGGATTTCTAGGAAGCCCTTAAGGAACAGTTTTTCTGTTCCTACTACCGTTGTAGGCAAAGGCAAATAGTCCAGAACTCTACTTCCCCAACATGAATGCTATGAATTCCTTTTAGAACCCAATTTAATGCAGTATGCCTTTTGTCAAGTCCAAACTCTTCCCTCAAGTCTTCTCTGACTGACCTAGACCAGAATATTCTCTCTTTGGGACTTCCTTTGCATTGAATCTATTCCTTTCTCTTGGCACCAGTCACATTTGTCACAGCACTGACTATATCCAGTGTCCTTCTTGTGACTGAAGAAAGCTAGGAACAGCCATGTTCATAAGTAAAAATGTTGGGATTTAGAATTAGACAGTACTGGAAACTTGTCTAGTTTACAAAATCTCTCAGAGAGAGGTTCATGTTTAAAATATAGTGGTTAGGAAAAATAAATAATATAGCGCATGTAAGGCGCTGGACACATTGACAAGTGCATGGAATAAACAACCTATTATTGGTAATAGTAATAATAATAAGGTGATAGCATCACTATATCTATAGATCTATCTATAGATATCTATCTATAGATCTATCTATCTATATGTATTTTTTAAAAGATTTTATTTATTTATTTGACAGAGAGAGATCACAAGCAGACAGAGAGGCAGGCAGAGAGGGAGATAGAGGGAAGCAGGCTCCCTGCTGAGCAGAGAGCCCGATGCGGACTCGATCCCAGGACCCCGAGATCATGAACTGAGCCGAAGGCAGTGGCTTAACCCACTGAGCAGTGCCCTATATGTATGTTTTTTTTTTAACTCAAGAAGGCAGTTGTAGGTTGTACTTTCTCAGGAGTAATAACTGATTGAATGAGGAATAAACTCTCTGTCCAGTGGGAACCCATCCATGAGCTGGCCATGGTCCATAAGAGGGCCTGGCTCAAATAATCTAGTGAATTTAATTCATTATAGACCATGGTGATTATCTCAGCCAATCATACTGAGGTTCCTTAGGAAATTTAATTCACTAGTTGCTGTAGAGAGTAGAATGGGTTCTAATGCCCATAAAAGAGCCCATCCAGGCCACGGGAGATGCAGACATTTTTTCCTGAGTGCCTAATAACTTTCCAGGTCCATTTCCTAGCAAAAGACATCTGTGACAGAAGGTAAAAGCTAATCACCAAACTATTTTCCTCTTCTCCATGGGCCACAGTAAGACCACATTTCCTAGCCTGTCTTGCAGATGAGTATGACCATATGATGATTATACCCAATGTAATGTAAGCCAAAATGAAGTGCACTGCTTCCTTGCTTAATGCATAAAAACTTCCCATAAGTTGATTCTCTGCCCTCTTTTCTCTTCTGAGGCTTGATGTGATAGAGAACAGTAACTTTGGAAGCCAAACGCCAAAGACGGCAGAGTAGCAAGATGGAAGGACCCCAGGTCCCTGATTCTTGACTTAGAAGAATTGTATGAGTGAGAAATTAAACTGCTATTACAGTATGGCACTGAGATTTGAGACTTTATCTTTAGAACAACCAGGATTACCCAAACCAATATACTGTCAATAAATATCCCTTTTCTTAAGTTGTTTGATTGACTCTCTAAACCTTACAACCAAACCAAATCAGATCACAAGAACAATAATTTTTAAAAGACTTACGCAAGCTCCTATATTTTCACTTCATAATGTAAGCCAACTTTTCAGGCCTTTGTGATTTTTCTTCTCCATGAAGAATATAAAATCCATTAAAAACTTTTGTCCCGGGGCGCCTGGGTGGCTCAGTGGGTTAAAGCCTCTGCCTTCGGCTCAGGTCATGATCCCAGCGTCCTGGGATCGAGCCCCGCATCGGGCTCTCTGCTCAGCGGGGAGCCTGCTTCCTCCTCTCTCTCTGCCTGCCTTTCTGCCTACTTGTGATCTCTGTCTGTCAAATAAATAAAATCTTTAAAAAAAAATACAGAAAGGCAAAATACACTATTAAAAAAAAAAACTTTTGTCCCACTGGCAACCGATTTGCCCTACTCATAAAAGGGGCTCATTATGTGCTTCTTGACTGATAAATAAACTTGGATCACAAAGTGACTATTTGGTCATTAATTCAGAGAAAAGGCATTTGAAGAAATAGTTTTCAAATAATTACCCCTGTAGCCTCCATTTGTTTATAGACTGCAATTTAGCTAGGAAGAAGAAGTAGGTAACAAGCAGCAAGTCAATGCCTTTTTTTTTTTTTTTTCCCTGATACGCCATCTTCCAGTTCTTGTTATTAAAGTAACTCCCGATCGCAGACCTTGCCCCTCCCACATCCAGGACTATCTGCCCCTGCAGACAGGCCACAGAATGAGGGGACAGGAAGGGCACAGATGTCATCCACACCCACAGCCCCAAGCTCACCCCTTGCTGTGTGCACGGCTTCCCCCACATACACACCACATACACACATGACGTGGTGGCCAGAGATACATTTACAGTGTGTGTGTGTGCGTGTGTGTGTGTGTGTGTGTGCGCGCGTGGCCCGGCTTGGGCTGCATCCCCAAGTAGGGTCTGCCCCTTGGTCCCAGGGTCCGGGGGTCTGAGTCCCCAAGGCTGCTCTGCAGCCAGCCCTTGTCTCAGTGTTTGATCTCAAGGATGGAGGGGTTGTGGTCCAGGATGGCGAGGATTATCTTGTCCAAGTACTGCCTCAGCCGGAAGTTGATCTCCTCCTGCTCCTTCAGGGCTTCCATGAGCTCATCACGAGAGGCTGTGTCTATTTCTGCAGCCAGAGACTGGGCTTTGGTCTGGGTGGCAAAGAGGTTCTTTGCTTCATAGAGGCTGAGGCTCAAGATCTGTCCATTCAAGTCATCATTTTGATCCCGCAGCTTATGATTCTCCTGCTTAAGCCGCTTGACCTCATGCTCCAGCTCCACCTCGCGGGCCCTGGCGCTGAACTCGCCCAGGCCGGAGGACGAGCTGCGACCCCTGCCCGGTCGCTCGCAGTCCAGCTTGTACATCTGCAGGTACTCCAGCTCCTTCCGCAAATCTTCGATGAGCTCCTGCGTCGCCTCCCGTTCCTTTTGAAACTCTAGGCGGTTCTGCCGCAGCTTGTCCATCATGCGCTTGTACAGGTCAGTCTCATCCTTGAGCTGCAGGATCGTGTCCTCCAGCCAGTCGGACATGCGCTGCTGCTCCTCGTCCAGCTTCTCCGTCTGTGCCTTGAGCCGGGTAACTGTTGTTCTGAGCCCAGCATTTTCCTCCTCTAGCTGCTGCACCCTGGTGTTGAGCAGCTCGATCTCCGTGCTCTTCTCCCTCTCCAGCTTGCTGTAGGCCTCACGGTGCCGCCGCGCCTCTTCCTCCAGGGCCTGCTCGGCCATGGTCTCCTGATCCTTCACAATCTCCTCCAGCTCGTGCACCCTGTGCACCAGCTGCGTGTTCTCCTGCTTCAGCTTGCTTTTCAGGTCCCCATTGGTTAGGCCGTCATTCTCCAGTTCGGTCACCTTTCTTTCCAGGAAGCTCACCTTCTCCATGATGTCATTGTCATGGGAGTCAATGCTGTCCCGGAACAGGTCCTCAGTGCTGCCATCACTGCTACTGAAGTTGCTGCTATGCATGAGCTGCCGTCCGAAGGCTGTGCTAGAGATCTTCCTGGGAGACTCTTGTGTTTCCCTAAAATTCCCAACTTAGAAATTATCAGTAATAGAATGGATTAGCTCTTTGAGCAGGAAGAAAAAAAAAAAAGCCTACAGTTAAAACTTGATCAAAATACAAAAGAAGGAAAAAAATTACTCCTCTTTTTCTCAAATCAATGAATATCTAAAATACAATGTTTCTTTCAAAAGATCTTATTAGCTGTAGATCATAATGTTATAGCACATCAGGGAGTAATGCTATAGTTAAGTTTGCAATAATTATATATTTGGCTGTAACTGCTCAAAGAAATCAGGTTTTAAAAATAAAACATGAGGGCTCCTGGGTGGCTCAGTGGGTTAAGTCTCTGCCTTCGGCTCATGTCATGATCTCAGGGTCCTGGGATGGAGCCCACCCACACTGAACCCCACACTGGGGTCTCTGCTTGACAGGGAGCCTGCTTCCCCCTCCCCCACTCCCTGCCTCTCTGCCTACTTGTGATCTCTCTCTCTCTCTCTCTGTCAAATAAATAAATAAATAAAATCTTAAAAAAAAAATAACATGAAACCTGAAGTTCACATTTCTTCCACCCATTAGAGTAGGAGCTTCATTCTACATTTGAACTCAGATCCATCATTTCAAAAAGAAACCCTGAATCGAATTTTTGCATTATTATTTGAGATTCAAATAATCATAGGACAGTTCAAAAGCAGGAATTTTAGTTTCACCTTCTTTATATAAATATAGATTTTTAATATAGGTAATATATACTATTTTTATAATGTTTATATTAATTATATTAATTTATAATAATATATAAAATGTATCTATGTATAATATATTATATATAGCTCAAGTCCATTAACTGACTAAATTCCACTAATGGTTGGGAATCAAGAAATTATATTTGAATTAACACTTCCACCCTAAATGTCATAATTCCATGTTAGTGAATGGCTTCTATATGAGATTTATATAAAAAGCAGTAAACTCTCTTGATAAATTGTTTTTGTCCCTAAAATAAATTGACCATGACTTTTCGTAGAAGGTTGTGATGTGCTGGGCTCCTGTGGTAAGATTAATTGGACATAACAAACTCTTAGATTGAAAGTTAAACATGGACACAAACTTGATTTTTCTGACACAAATGAAATAGACTCAAGAATGTTACAGGATGTTGATAGTTTCTCCATTAGAAAGTTGACAAGAACATGAAAACTATAGGATTCTAAGGTTGTTTTTTATTTATAACTTTAAATTTGACACTGACTCATGAACATCTTATTCTTTTAGATTTTCCTGAATAGATTCACTTAATGACCACTCTGTATTGAAGTAGAAAGAGTTCAAAGAGAGATGAGAGATATATAGGACTATTTATTTGGAGACTTCAAGAACAGGAATAGATTTAATACATGTGCCACGTGTAGTAATGGCATTAGAAAAAAAATTATTTTGACCTGGGGTACTTGGCTTTCACTGTTCCAGTGTTTTAATAGAAGCTGAGGGTAATGACATCAGCAGTCTTGATTTCTGTGTAAACACAGTGGGATAAAATGTGATAAACTAAGCCTGCAATGAGTAGTTGTTGAATGAAGGATCTAATTTATGTTGGTATCAGATTTCTTAGACAATTCAGCATCTTCCCTCTTGAGATTTAAACAAACAAGCAAATAAAATATGTGAATACTTTGACTGGGGTGATGGCTCACCTCTCCGTGAAAGACACAGTGTTTTTTACACATTACAGCCTTCGTAAATGCCATGAGTGGAAATCATTAATACCTTGACATAAGACTCTTAAGCATATGAAAAACATAATAGCGTAATTATTTTTGTCAAAATTACCCATCCTCTTTATTTTTTAATATCAAGTAGTAGTACAAAAAAAGCACTGGAAGAAAGTTTTTTGTTTTTGTTTTTGTTTTATTACCTTAAATCTCATTACTCAGAAAAAAGCATTACCAGCATTAGGTAAATTTTATTGCAGCTATTTCTGTAAGAATACATATAGAGAAAAGAAAGGTCACTAGAGGGGCACCTGGGTGGCTCAGTGCGTTAAGCCTCTGCCTTGATCTCAGGTTCCTGGGACTGAGCCCCTCATTGGGCTCTCTGCTCAGCAGGGATCCTGCTTCCCCCTCTCTCTCTGCCTGCCTCTCTGCCTATTTGTGATCTCTTCCTGTCAAATAAACAAATAAAATCTTTTTTTTTTTAAAAAAGAAAGGTCATTAGATAAATAGTTTTGCAAAACTAGAATTACATTTTACACACTATTTTAAATTTTAAACTATCAATTTAATTATTACAGAATTTAACAGAAAGGAAGGAAACTGAAAAACATTGATTACATTGTTACACTTCAGACAAATTAGTCACACAGATATATTGTTTCATAATAGGTCTCCCTGAAATTGAAAAAAAAAAGTGATGATATTGAGTGAGGAGTTTGTGATTATTTTACATATAGATAATAGATAATATTTAATGACATTTAGATAGATAATATTTAGATAATATAGATAACATATAAATAATATGTCTATAATATAGAGAGATAATATTTAATGACATATTTATTAACATGTTTGATTATTTCATTACATATTTCAACTTCAGTGAATGTAGTGGAGTCCATGCTTAGCAATTTGGGGACATTAACATCCTAATACTTCCTATGGCCTCCTCTATTCCCACACTGCAATGTTCATCAGGTGCATCATTATTTTTACATTAAGTTATAAGAAATATTAACCTTCTGCATATAACCATGATTTATAATGTTGCCTGTATTTGTTCTACATTAAAATTGTTTGTTATTTCATCACAAGTTCTTTCACTAGAATTTCTGCCATCATCAAAATCTTCATTTTCATTCATCTCTTGGTTAGCTAGGTTTAATGAAAAGCCAAAGGATTAGCATGAGCAGGAAAAGGGAAATCTCCTCTCTCTGAGCTAAAGGAGAGGAATGGGCTGATGAAGTTCAGTGCGAAGGTCTCAGAGAAGTATATGGGGAGGATACCCACTGAGGAGTCACAATTATTTCAAAGGTGAAGAAGACAAGGTCAACACTTCCAGTGAAAGAAGGGGTGATGGGATGGGGGCTTCAAAAGATATAACATTTTGCACATTGCTAATGGGAAGGGAGGACATGATGAAAGAACAAATGATGATTTCTGGAAGTACCAAGAGGACAAGTGGAAGAGAATGGATCTATAGTAGCACCAACTGAGTCATTTTCTTGAACAGCACTCAAGTGGGGGTGGTGGAAGTTGGGAGAAAGAGAAATCGAGTTTTCAAAAAATGGAGTATCAGTAAACTAGATGAGAAGGTAAATGGGGATTAATAGTGAAAGAACTGAAAGAGAAAGCTATGGTTAGTGACTGAATGAGATGTTTAAACTCAAGTCTCCAAGTCCTATGCACCTCCAGATGATGATAACACCCATGGAAGATAGTTACCAGAGTCAAAAAGAGGTGAAGGTGGCCAAGGAACTGAAAGTCAAATGTACAAGCACTCATCCACATACACCTCAGTCATGCCATAGCAGTAGACAGCATTGCCAAGGAAGAGTGTTAAGAGAAAAACGAGAGAAGAGGTCATAGGACAAAATCCTAGAGAACTTTGGACATAAAGGGGAAAAGAAGACCGGGGAGAGGAGACAGAGCCTGGACTATTAGAGATATGAAAGGAGAATCCAGAGCTGAGAAAGGAAGGGAGATGAGGGTTAAGAAAGAAAGAACGGGGCAAGCAAGGCCACCGGTTCTAGAGATGAAATCCTTGTTAAAATTGGAGAAGCCAACTTAGCACTGTGGAAAAAGCCACATATGTCATTTTGGGTCCCCAAGAGTAGTCTGTGGGACAAGAGTTTAAACGCAAATTGTTCGTTTAAGGAATGAGTCTCGAAAATACTGGTAGGGGAGTGGGAGAATTGAAATGGGGAAGGGAAAGCAAGAATGAAATGTGCATTATAGAACAAGTTGTCACTGTGGATAACGGGGACTCAGTTCTATTGGGAATCTCTGAGAACTGGTGTCAAACACAGGCCCCAGAGTTGTCCTGCCTGAGGAGTGAGGACGCTAGGGTATTTATATACCAATTACAATCAGACATTGATTCATGATTGATATTTTGTCCTGGACGGCATTATGTTTCCCAGCACTTTGACCTGGCACATGTTCAACATACAGAATTTGGCCAACGAGAGCAAACTCAGATGAAAAGATGCAGAGGCTGGCATACACTAAATGCTAAGGCCCAAAGGGATCTGAGTGGGGAAAGTGGTCATGTCTTTTATAAGGACACCAAATTGTGAAGGGTAGCAGTAAATATGATGAAGGGGAGGTATCTAGACAATTCCATCAAGAAGTGTAGTGGGGGGGTGTGCCTGGGTGGCTCAGTGGGTTAAGCCTCTGCCTTCGGCTCAGGTCACGATCCCAGGGTCCTGGGATCAAGCCCCACATCGGGCTCTCTGCTCAGCAGGGAGCCTACTTCCCTCTCTCTCTCTCTCTCTGCCCGCCTCTCTGCCTACCTGTGATCTCTGTGAAATAAATAAAATCTTAAAAAAAAAAAAAAAAGAAGTGTAGTGGGTAAGGGAAGGGAAAGAGAAAAAGTATTGTGGTGATTTAAATTTATGTCATTTTAATGCTGTTTATAGATAACAGTTTCTAAATGCTAGATGGACCACTGGGAAATTGCCACCCCGCCAAAAAATTGTGATATGCCTGCCTGATTATTCTAAACGGTTTATCTAGAGTCATATAAATTTTTGTAATAATTACCTACAATTATGGAATTATAGGAAAGAATCTTAGACATCAGTTTAACCTCTCATTTATACATTAGAAAAAGAATATTAAACCTGATGTTTACGTTCTTAACTGCTGACAATGAATGTTTGAACCTTGTTGCTTATTGGCTGAGGTTCAGAGACTGGAACCATTCCATCTGCCTTTCACATTGGATGAGATGGACAACCTGACTGTGTGAGATTCCTATGAGTGATTGACCACATGTACCAACTTGGTCTGACACCAGTTCATTGCAGGTCCTCTTGGCCTGCTTTTCACCCTTTAACCTATAAAAGTTTTGTGAATTCCAGTTTTCCAAACAAAGCTGCTCATAGATTCAGGGACTGATTCTACACCAATAACAACCTATTGAATTTACACTTGGTGAAATACAGAATAGGAATTGTGTTTCTTTGACAGTCTGCCCTCTTCGTGACTAATGCAGCACTGTACATTTAGTAAGCACTCAATAAATATAAAAATAAATGATGAGGAAAAAAACTAAAAGCTTCTATTATCATCAGATGCTCGCTAAATGACAGGCTGATGTGTTACGTAATGCTGCAATCAGGAAGACCAAGCACTTTAAGAAAGGTTACATGAACATCCTAATTTGTGCTTGTGTTAAATGGTTTCAATTAATTAATTACCATTAATAGACTAAAATTTTGTGACTTGATGGGAAATTAAGAAACCAGTGACAGAGAAAAAGGTGATACACAAATTCTCTCCTTCCTTGCCCTTAGCTTGTTCTCTACTTTTGTGAGGGGAGAAAAATCAATTTTATCAGGAGGCTCTCAGTTCTCTTCAAAGGTGATGGAAGTTCAAACACAAGGCAGTTGGCACCCAAGTGCCAATTCTAGTCAGTTCCTGATGACTATATCTCTGGGAGTTGTCAGACCAAGAGAGACCTTGCAGAGCCTAAGATGTGGAGAGAAGGGTAGGAAACAAGCCATTGTTGATGTCTTGATGTCCAGAAGCACACCATTTTGTGGGTTGAGGGAGGGCAGAGTCAGTGCCAAAGGGAATCTGCAGAGTTGTGTCTTCAATGTGGCTTGGCATAAACCTAAATTTGGATCCAACAGCTGAAGTCAAAACCAACCATTCTGGCCATTACTGGAAAGGAAGAAGAGACCAAGGAAAAATAGGGAGTTTGAAAACAATGGACAAAGAAAGTAATAGGAGCCACAGTCATACAGAAAAAAGTATAGAAGCAGAAGAATACTCAGTTCATTCAAAAAACATCTACTTAGTACATTGAATAAGCAAGTAAGATCTCAGACACTGAGACATGGATTTGGGAACAAATAGGCAACTGGGATTCAATCCCATTTGTCTAATAAAGGTTGCAAGATATAGAGGAGAGATCAAGCCCCAGTGTACTCTTTTAAAGTCTTTGCTTGTGTCACATTTACTAAGTCTCATTGGCCAAAGCAAGTGCACATAGCCAAGATCAGAGTCAGCATGGGAGGGAACTACCCAACGGAATTGATGCAGAAACAAAACACAGACCATTAATGCAACATTCTGCTACTGGACCTTCTATGAGTGATGACATCTCTGAGTTATCCCATCAAAGAGTAAGGAAATTGGGAAATTCTACCACCTATTCCTATACTTTCTTGGTTGAGGGTTGCACCTGAGGGGTATCAAATTCCCAGAAATTCTGCCTTCCCTAGGTGGACCAAACATGCTTCCAGAAGTAGAGATGCATGGAGAATCTGGCAAATATAGGTACTGTCTGCAGGTGGTATCCAGGGTAGACCATAAGAATGAAGGTTAGGCATTAACATCATCTGCCACACAGAGAGCATCAGTCAGATAGAACATGGGTTCTGATTTCAAGAAGTCAGAGGAATAGAGTGCTCTTTGTAAACAAATGGCAATATGTTTAGTAATAGTTTTATGATATCATACCCATGAGGCAGTGACTTCCAACAGAAAGGAAGTCTTCCTGGGTCATGCAATGTTAAGTTGAGGTGAATTTGCATTGAGACTCATGATTTCAACAGAGCAAAGGGAAAGAGGGTTTATAGAGGATGCCATAACATATACAACACAAGGGGGGTGGGGTTATGGACATTGGGGAGGGTATGTGCTTTGGTGAGTGCTGTGAAGTGTGTAAACCTGGCGATTCGCAGACCTGTACCCCTGGGGATAAAAATATATGTTTATAAAAAATAAAAAATTAAAAAAATATATACAACACAATATAACAGGACGGTGGAAGGATTGCAAGTAGTTTTTCTGGCTAGATGCTGAAAGAGACTGAGAAAGGAGCTAAAGAAGTGAACTGGGGTCAGTTTATGAGGGGTCACCGGCACCATACAGGGGAGCTTGGATTTTGTTGATAGGTGGAAGCGGGTGTTGAAGGATACTTGGAAGGTATAACAGAATGGCCATATACAGGAAAGCCTAGGATGACAAGTTGAGCTAACAGTGAGTCAGAGGAGCCCGGATTTCCAGGTTCTTCTGTCTTATGGAATCATTCACGTCCTGGAAGCAGGTAGTACCAACCCTTTCAACAGATGACGCTGCTAGGAGTTAGGTTACATGTCTTGGATTCCATTGCCACTGGCTGATGACATCAAGGATACTAAAGGCTTTATTGTCTTTGAAGCCACAATATATGGCTGATAGAAGCAAACAGTTCTATCCATGAAATGTATTCCAGTTAAGAACAAAATGATTAAATATGTCCTACTTCTTCCCTTGACATATAAATACGTGAATCTAAAGCAGACCTTCTGACTTGGGAGCTAAAAAGAAAAGCCAGGACAGTAGTGTATCACTGACATCCCAGTAGATCTGACAGGCAGTTTATTCTCTGATATGCCAAAGGAATAATGTATGTTCTTACATTTTCATTTCTGAAATGGAAATTTTACCTGAGGCTAGAAAGAAACTCTGGGTGAGGCTGAGAATCCTGTACCCTCTACCTGTCTCACTACCTGATTGTCATTTTAAACTTGATATAAATTAGGTGTTTAGTTCTTGGGAGGAAATCATAGTTTGAATCCCACTGTGGACTATTTGCTCAATACAGCAAACAACCATGCAAGCTGTTGAACTGCTGCACTCCTGGTGGTAGGAAAGAGTGCCTTCTAGAATTACAGAAGGGTTGAGTGTTGTCCATGGAGACAAATGCTCAGGAGTGGCTTAGGAATGTACATGGTGTCCTGAGTGCTAAGCCTTGAGGTCAAGGTCTCCATTCTCCCTTCCAGCCTCCCCTCAAGTAGCTAATTCCTCCCTTGGAAACAGTTAATTCTAAAGGAACATCCATCCATGCATTCATATGTTAATAGTGGGGTTTTATTGAGTCCTACAGGGATAAGTCCATTGGAAGGGATGGGTTCTACAGACAGAAAGGTGGCATATTTAGATTTATGTGCAAATGAAAGCATGTTATAAGTTCCCCAGGCCAGTTTATTAGACATCACCTGATCTGATGACTCCATCCAGCTTTAATAAATACCTATTTTACGAGTTGGGATGTGGAGACCTGGTTCTATACACAAAGGACCTTCTCAGCCAAGGCTAACCTTATAACATGCCCTGATAAGCTGAGGCTGAATGATATTCACGGTGGCATCTGGTTATGCAAAGAAATGACATTCTCACTCCACAGGCCTCCTCCCATTGACAAAGGAGCTAAAGGCACATATAAACAATTAGGCTTCTCTGCTGCATGAGCAGCAGCTGTTCAAAGGAACTGTCAAGACTTCTACTCCTCTAGTGAAATCATATTTACTTTACTCATCTAAATAATGTGGCTTGTTTGCCTTCTGTATGAAATCGTCTTGCATTGTTTCTCATTGATTGACTTTTATGAGATAGCGTATCACTTTCTAGGCCTCCATATGCCTTTCTGTTAAGAATGGAATAGCTTCTTACTGAATACTTTCAATGATTATATTCTTTTATAGTTTTGGAGTCATCACGTTTATTCAAAATGTCCAACTCCATATCCCTATTTTTTTCACTGCCCAGCCATGCTTTCCAAGATTAAAAAAAAAATGATGAAAATAAAAGTAATAATAAAAATAAAAAATAAACATACTTTATACTCCATTCCCAACATGTTGCTCCCTGGTTGAGTAATTATAGCATCAGAATCCACTGAAATAGGCTATATATATTTTTTTAAGACTATCTTTTTTGAAGAAATTTTAAGTTTACAACAAAATTAAGAGGTACAAAGATTTCTTATATCCCCCTGACTCCCCCGCCCACCACTACATGCATATCCTCCTCTATTATCAACATCACTCACCAGAATGGTAATTTTTTTTTTTTTAACCAAGGATGAACCTACACTGACATATTGTAATCACCAAAAGTTTGGGTAGAGTTCACTCTTTTTGTTAAAAATTCTATGGATTTGGAAAAAATATATAATGACATATATCATAGTATATGATTATACTAACATACAGACTATTTTGACTGCCCCTCAAATCATCCGTTCTCTACTACTCATCTCTCCCTTCCTCTACCCTTGGAAAACACTGATCTTTTTATTGTCTGCACAGTTTTGCTTTTTTAAGAATATTAGAGAATTGGAATCAGACGAGATCGGGCGTGCTCAGGGTGGTATGGCCATAGACAAGGAGAATTGGAATCATACAGTATGTAGCATTTTCAGATCAATTTCTTTCACTAATAATATGCATTTGTTT
This sequence comes from Neogale vison, assembly GCF_020171115.1. Lineage (NCBI taxonomy): Eukaryota > Metazoa > Chordata > Mammalia > Carnivora > Mustelidae > Neogale > Neogale vison. Next base: position 42,251,086 of record NC_058098.1, read on the forward strand.
CCTCTATGCCTTTTTATGGTTTGATAACTCTTTTTTTTTTTTAGCACTGGATAATATTTCATTATCTGTATGTACCACAGTTCATCCATTCACCTACTGAAGGACATCTTGGTTGCTTCAAGTATTAGCAATTATGAATAAAACGTCTATAAACACCCATGTGCAGATTTTGTGGACACAGGAGTTTTCAAACTCCTTTAGGTGAATACCAAAGAGTACCATTACTCAAATGTATGGTAAGCATATGTTTAGTTTTGTAGGAAACTGCCAAATTGCCTTCCAAAGCAGGTGTACAATTTTTGATTCCCACCAGCAGTGCAAGAGAGAGTTCCTGTTGCTTCATCATCTCGCCAGTATATGGTGGTGTCAGTGTTCCAGATGTCAGCCATTCGAATAAATACGTAGTGATATCTCTTATATGATGTGGACTTTCTCTTCATAAGCTTATTTCCCACATGTATGTCTTCATTCGTGAGCTGTCTGTTAAGATCTTTGGCCAATTTTTTAACTGGCTTGTTTGTATTCTGAAATGTTGAGTTTTAAGAGTTCTTTGTTTATTTTGCATAATGGTCCTTTCTGTGTCTTTTGCAAATATTTTCTCCTAGTCTGTGGCTTGTCTGCTAATTCTCTCAATATTATCTTTCATAGAGCAGAAGGTTTTAATTTTAATGAAGTCCAGCTTACCATTTCTTTCATAAATTGTGTCTTTGGTGTGGTATCTAAAAAGGACTCATATACCCACGGTCATCTAGATTTTCTACTATCTTATTTTCTAAGAGTTTTATAATTTTATGTTTTACCTTCAGGTATATGATCCATTTTGAGTTAATTTTTGTGAAGTATGTAAGGTCTGTGACTAGATTTTTTTTGCAAGTGAATGTCCAGTCATTCTAACATCAGTTGTTAAAGAAACTATCTTTATTCCATTGTATTACTTTGGCTCTTCTGTCAAAAATCAGTTGCTATACCTATGCAGGCCTATTTCTGGACTCCTAGTTATTTATCAGTTAATCTGTTGATCAGTTAATCGGTTCTTTAATTTGTAGATCACTTAATCTATTGATCGGTCAAACTGTTCTTTCACAAATTCCATACTGCCTCAATTAATGCAGCTTTATAGTAAATCTTGAAATCAGGTAGTGTTAGTCCTCCAGCTTGATTCTTCTCATTCAATATTGGGTTGCCAATTTAGGTCTCTTGCCTCTACTTATAACCTTTGGAATCCATTTATCCATATCCACAAAACAACTTGCTAGGATTTCAGTTGGGATTAAACTGAATCTATAGATCAAGTCGGGAAGAACTTACATCTTAACAATATTAAGTCTTGGCACCTGGGCGGCTCAGTTGTTACATGTTTGCCCTTGGCCCATGTCGTGATCCCAGGGTCCTGGGATTGAGCCCCACAGTAGGCTCTCAGATTGGCAGGAAGCCTGTTTCTCCCTCTCCCACTCCCCCTGCTTGTGTTACCTTTCTTGCTGCGTCTCTCTGTCAAATAAATAAATAAAATCTTAAAAATAAAAATCAAGTCTTGCTATCCATGAACATGGAATATTTCTCCATTTACTTACTTTTTTGATGTCACTGATCAGAGTTTTATAATTTTCCTCAAACATACCCTGCACATGTTTTGTTACATTTATATCTAAGTACTTCATTTTGTGGGGTGTTAATGTAAATGGTATTGCTTTATTTCAAAGTTTACTTTCTCATTCGTAGAGTAGGTTTATTTTTAACTTATTCAGTACCCTCACATTTGGATGTTCAGAAATATGTGAGGAAGTAGCACTGAATGTGCCCACAAATATGTCTTGGGCTAAGTCTGTAAATTCACTGTTAGGTGGATGAGATCAGAAAAGTTAATCTGAACTTAAGGTAGTTGCATTTAAAAGACAGTACATTGCAACAGGACCATATACCATGAAGTGTGTGATATCCCTGCTATCCCATCCCAACACATAATTTCAATCTAATGATAAGAAAACATTAGGGACACCAGGGTGGCTCAGTGGGTTAAGCCTCTGGCTTCAACTCAGGTCATGGTCTCTGGGTCCTGGGATCGAGCCCCTCATCAGGCTCTCTGCTCAGCAGGGAGCCTGCTTCCCCCTCTCTCTCTGTCTGCCTCTCTGCCTACTTGTGATCTATCTCTGTGTCAAATAAATAAATAAAAATCTTAAAGAAAGAAAGGAAGGAAGGAAGGAAGGAAGGAAGGAAGGAAGGAAGAAAGAAAAAGAAAACACGAGACAAGGGAGCCTGGTTGGCTCAGTCAGTTAAGCCTCTGACTTTTGCTCAGATCACAGGGTCCTTCATGGCTCATTTTGGGCTCTAGTGCTCTGCAGAGAGTCTGGTTTTCCCTCTCTCTCTTTTCCTCTCCAACTCATGCTCTCTCTCTCTCTCTCAAATAAATAAGTAAAATGCAAAAAAAAAAAAAAAAAATGGACAACTCCCAACTGACTGGCATTCTACAAAATAATTATCCTGTACTCTTCAAAAGTATTAAGGTCATGAAAGACAAAGACAGACAAACTAGGAAAAACTTCCATATTAAAAAATAATTGGAAATTACATCCAACAAGTGATCCTGGATTGAACCTTGGGTGAGATTTTTCTCAACCACAAATATTGTTAACACAATTGACAATAAATGATGTCTGCAAACTAGAAATATAATGATACCTGCACTGCCTTGTTAGGAAACAAATACTGTCTACAAATTACACTCAGAAAATTCAACAAAATTAATATGTACATATAGAAAAAATGAAAAAGAAAACACAATAAATGTTAATGACTGAGGACTCTGGGTAAAAGTTCTATGAACATTGTTTACCCTATTCCTGAAATTTTTTTTTAATTTTTAATTTTTTAAAATTTTTAAAAAAGATTTTATTTATTTATTTGACACAGAGAGATGACAAGCAGGCAGAGAGGCAGGCAGAGAGAGAGGAGGAAGCAGGCTCCCTGCTGAGCAAAGAGCCCGATCCGGGGCTCGATCCCAGGACCCTGAGATCATGACCTGAGCCGAAGGCAGCAGCTTAACCCACTGAGCCACCCAGGTGCCCCTAAATTTTTTATTTTTTATAAACATATAATATTTTAACCCCGGGGTATAGGTATGTGAATCACCAGGTTTACACACTTCACAGCACTCACCATAGCACATACCCTCCCCAATGTCCATAACCCCACCCCCCTTCTCCCAGCCCCCTCCCCCCAGCAACCCTCATTTTGTTTTGTGAGCTTAAGAGTCACTTATGGTTTGTCTCCCTCCCAATCCCATCTTGTTTTATTCTTCTCCTACTCCCTTAACCCCCCATGTTGCATCTCCACTTCCTCATATCAGGGAGATCATATGATAGTTGTCTTTCTCCACTTGACTTATTTTGCTAAGAATGATATGCTCTAGTTGCATCCATGTTGTCGCAAATGGCAAGATTTCATTTCTTTTGATGGCTGTATAGTATTCCATTGTGTATATATACCACATCTTCTTGATCCATTCATCTGTTGATGGACATCTAGGTTCTTTCCATAGTTTGGCTATTGTGGACATTGCTGCTATAAACATTTGGGTGCATGTGCCCCTTTGGATCACCACGTTTGTATCTTTAGGGTAAATACCCAGTAGTGCAATTGCTGGATCATAGGGCAGTTCTATTTTCAACATTTTGAGGAACCTCCATGCTGTTTTCCAGAGTGGTTGCACCAGCTTGCATTCCCACCAACAGTGTAGGAGGGTTCCCCTTTCTCCGCATCCTCGCCAGCATCTGTCATTGCCTGACTTGTTGACTTTAGCCATTCTGACTGGTGTGAGGTGATATCTCATTGTGGTTTTGATTTGTATTTCCCTGATGCCGAGTGATATGGAGCACTTTTTCATGTGTCTGTTGGCCATCTGGATGTCTTCTTTGCAGAAATGTCTGTTCATGTCCTCTGCCCATTTCTTGATTGGATTATTTGTCCTTTGGGTGTTGAGTTTGCTAAGTTCTTTATAGATTTTGGACACTAGTCCTTTATCTGATATGTCGCTTGCAAATATCTTCTCCCATTCTGTCAGTTGTCTTTTGATTTTGTTAACTGTTTCCTTTGCTGTGCAAAAGCTTTTGATCTCGATAAAATCCCAATAGTTCATTTTTGCCCTTGCTTCCCTTGCCTTTGGTGATGTTCCTAGGAAGATGTTGCTGCGGCTGAGGTCGAAGAGGTTGCTGCCTGTGTTCTTCTCAGGGATTTTGATGGATTCCTTTCTCACATTGAGGTCCTTCATCCATTTTGAGTCTATTTTCGTGTGTGGTGTAAGGAAATGGTCCAATTTCATTTTTCTGCATGTGGCTGTCCAATTTTCCCAACACCATTTATTGAAGAGGCTGTCTTTTTTCCGTTGGACATTCTTTCCTGCTTTGTCGAAGATTGGTTGACCATAGAGTTGAGCGTCTATTTGTGGGCTTCCTATTCTGTTCCATTAATCTATGTATCTGTTTTTGTGCCAGTACCATGCTGTCTTGATAATGACAGCTTTGTAATAGAGCTTGAAGTCCGGAATTGTGATGCCACCAACTTTGGCTTTGTTTTTCAATATCCCTTTGGCTATTCGAGGTCTTTTCTGGTTCCATATAAATTTTAAAATTATTTGTTCCATTTCTTTGAAAAAGATGGATGGTACTTTGATAGGAATTGCATTAAATGTGTAGATTGCTTTAGGTAGCATAGACATTTTCACAATATTTATTCTTCCAATCCAGGAGCATGGAACATTTTTCCATTTCTTTGTGTCTTCCTCAATTTCTTTCATGAGTACTTTATAGTTTTCTGAGTATAGATTCTTTGCCTCTTTGGTTAGGTTTATTCCTAGGTATTTATGGTTTTGGGTGCAACTGTAAATGGGATTGACTCCTTAATTTCTCTTTCTTCTGTCTTGTTGTTGGTGTAGAGAAATGCAACATATTTCTGTGCATTGATTTTATATCCTGACACTTTGCTGAATTCCTGTACAAGTTCTAGCAGTTTTGGAGTGGAGCCCTTTGGGTTTTCCATATATAGTATCATATCATCTGCAAAGAGTGGTAGTTTTACTTTTTCTTTGCCGATTTGGATGCCTTTAATTTCCTTTTGTTGTCTGATTGCTGAGGCTAGGACTTCTAGTACTATGTTGAATAGCAGTGGTGGACATCTTTGGACAATGGACATCCCTGCTGTGTTCCTGACCTTAATGGAAAAGCTTTCAGTTTTTCTCCATTGAGAATGATATTTGCAGTGGGCTTTTCATAGATGGCTTTGAGAATATTGAGGTATGTGCCCTCTATCCCTACACTTTGAAGGGTTTTGATCAGGAAGGGATGCTGTACTTTGTCAAATGCTTTTTCAGCATCTATTGAGAGTATCATATGGTTCTTGTTCTTTCTTTTATTGATGACTTGTATCACATTAATTGATATGTGGATGTTGAACCAACCTTGCAGCCCAAAATAAATCCCACTTGGTCGTGGTGAATAATCCTTTTAATGTACTGTAGAATCCTATTGGCTATTTTGGTGAGAATTTTTGCATCTGTGTTCATCAAGGATATTGGTCTATAGTTCTCTTTTTTGATGGGATCCTTGTCTGGTTTTGGGATCAAGGTGATGCTCGCCTCATAAAATGAGTTTGGAAGTTTTCCTTCCATTTCTATTTTTTGGAACAGTTTCAGGAGAATAGGAATTAGTTCTTCTTTAAATGTTTGGTAGAATTCCACGGGGAAGCCGTCTGGCCCTGGGCTTTTGTTTGTTTGGAGATTTTTGATGACTGTTTCAATCTCCTTACTGGTTATGGGCCTGTTCAGGCTTTCTATTTCTTCCTGGTTCTGTTGTGGTAGTTTATATGTCTCTAGGAATGCATCCATTTCTTCCAGATTGTCAAATTTGTTGGCATAAAGTTGCTCATAGTATGTTCTTATAATTGTCTGTATTTCTTTGATGTTAGTTGTGATCTCTCCTCTTTCATTCATGATTTATTTATTTGGGTCCTTTCTCTTTTCTTTTTGATAAGTCTGGACAGGGGTTTATCAATCTTATTAATTTTTTCAAAGAACAAGCTCCTAGTTTCATTGATTTGTTCTATTGTTTTTTTGGTTTCTATTTCATTGATTTCTGCTCTGATCTTTATGATTTCTCTTCTCCTGATGGGTTTAGGGTTTCTTTCTTGTTCTTTCTCCAGATCCTTTAAGTGTAGGGTTAGGTTGTGTACCTGAGACCTTTCTTGTTTCTTGAGGAAGGCTTGTACTGCTATATATTTCCCCCTCAGGACTGCCTTTGTTGTGTCCCGCAGATTTTGAACCATTGTGTTTTCATTATCATTTTTTTCCATGATTTTTTTCAATTCCTCTTTAATTTCCTGGTTAACCCATTCATTCTTTAGAAGGATGCTGTTTAGCCTCCATGTATTTGGGTTCTTTCCAAATTTCCTCTTATGATTGAGTTCTAGCTTCAGAGCATTGTGGTATGAAAATATGTGGGAATGATCCCAATCTTTTGATACTGGTTGAGACCTGATTTAGGACCGAGGATGTGATCTATTCTGAAGAATGTTCCATGTGCACTAGAGAAGAGTGTGTATTCTGTTGCTTTGAGATGAAATGTTCTGAATATATCTATGATGTCCATCTGGTCCAGTGTGTCATTTAAGGCCTTTATTTCCTTGTTGGTCTTTTGCTTGGATGATCTGTCCATTTCAGTGAGGGGAGTGTTAAAGCCCCCTACTATTATTGTATTATTGTTGATGTGTTTCTTTGATTTTGTTATTAATTGGTTTATATAGTTGGCTGCTCCCACTTTGGGGGCATAGATATTTAAAATTGTTAGGTCTTCTTGTTGGACAGATCCTTTGAGTATGATATAGTGTCCTTCCTCATCTCTTATTATAGTCTTTGGCTTAAAATCTAATTGATCTGATATAAGGATTGCCACTCCTGCTTTCTTCTGACGTCCATTAGCATGGTAAATTCTTTTCCACCCCCTCACTTTAAATCTGGAGGTGTCTTCGGGTTTAAAATGAGTTTCTTGTAGGCAACATATAGATGGTTTTTTTTTTTTATTCTGATATCCTGAATAAATAATTGATTGGGGCATTTAGCCCATTAACATTCAGGGTAACTCCAGAAAAGACCTTGAATGGCCAAAGGGATATTGAAAAAGAAAGCCAAAGTTGGTGGCATCACAATTCCGGACTTCAAGCTCTATTACAAAGCTGTCATTATCAAGACAGCATGGTACTGGCACAAAAACAGACACATAGATCAATGGAACAGAATAGAAAGTCCAGAAATAGACCCTCAACTCTATGGTCAACCAATCTTCGACAAAGCAGGAAAGAATGTCCAACGGAAAAAAGACAGCCTCTTCAATAAATGGTGTTGGGAAAATTGGACAGCCACATGCAGAAAAATGAAATTGGACCATTTCCTTACACCACACACGAAAATAGACTCAAAATGGATGAAGGACCTCAATGTGAGAAAGGAATCCATCAAAATCCCTGAGAAGAACACAGGCAGCAACCTCTTCGACCTCAGCCGCAGCAACATCTTCCTAGGAACATCACCAAAGGCAAGGGAAGCAAGGGCAAAAATGAACTATTGGGATTTTATCGAGATCAAAAGCTTTTGCACAGCAAAGGAAACAGTTAACAAAATCAAAAGACAACTGACAGAATGGGAGAAGATATTTGCAAGCGACATATCAGATAAAGGACTAGTGTCCAAAATCTATAAAGAACTTAGCAAACTCAACACCCAAAGGACAAATAATCCAATCAAGAAATGGGCAGAGGACATGAACAGACATTTCTGCAAAGAAGACATCCAGATGGCCAACAGACACATGAAAAAGTGCTCCATATCACTCGGCATCAGGGAAATACAAATCAAAACCACAATGAGATATCACCTCACACCAGTCAGAATGGCTAAAGTCAACAAGTCAGGCAATGACAGATGCTGGCGAGGATGCGGAGAAAGGGGAACCCTCCTACACTGTTGGTGGGAATGCAAGCTGGTGCAACCACTCTGGAAAACAGCATGGAGGTTCCTCAAAATGTTGAAAATAGAACTGCCCTATGATCCAGCAATTGCACTACTGGGTATTTACCCTAAAGATACAAACGTGGTGATCCAAAGGGGCACATGCACCCAAATGTTTATAGCAGCAATGTCCACAATAGCCAAACTATGGAAAGAACCTAGATGTCCATCAACAGATGAATGGATCAAGAAGATGTGGTATATATACACAATGGAATACTATACAGCCATCAAAAGAAATGAAATCTTGCCATTTGCGACAACATGGATGCAACTAGAGCGTATCATTCTTAGCAAAATAAGTCAAGTGGAGAAAGACAACTATCATATGATCTCCCTGATATGAGGAAGTGGAGATGCAACATGGGGGGTTAAGGGAGTAGGAGAAGAATAAAACAAGATGGGATTGGGAGGGAGACAAACCATAAGTGACTCTTAAGCTCACAAAACAAAATGAGGGTTGCTGGGGGGAGGGGGCTGGGAGAAGGGGGGTGGGGTTATGGACATTGGGGAGGGTATGTGCTTTGGTGAGTTCTGTGAAGTGTGTAAACCTGGTGATTCACAGACCTGTACCCCTGGGGATAAAAATATATGTTTATAAAAAATAAAAAAATTTTAAAAAACAAACAAACAAACAAAACAAACAAAAAACATTCAGGGTAACTATTGAGAGATATGAATTTAGTGCCATTGTATTGCCTGTAAGGTGACTGTTACTGTACATTGTCTCTGTTCCTTTCTGATCTACTACTTTTAGGCTCTCTCTTTGCTTAGAGGACCCCTTTCAATATTTCCTGTAGAACTGGTTTGGTATTTGCAAATTCTTTCAGTTTTTGTTTGTCCTGGAAACTTTTAATATCTCCTTCTATTTTCAATGATAGTCTATCTGGATATAGTATTCTTGGCTGCATGCTTTTCTCGTTTAGTGCTCTGAATATATCATGCCAGCTCTTTCTGGCCTGCCAGGTCTCTGTGGATAAGTCTTCTGCCAATATAATATTTTTACCATTGTATGTTACAGACTTCTTTTCCCAGGCTGCTTTCAGGATTTTCTCTTTGTCACTAAGACTTGTAAATTTTACTATTAGGTGATGGGGTGTGGACCTATTCTTCTTGATTTTGAGGGGGCTTCTCTGCATCTCCTGCATTTTGATGCTTGTTCCCTTTGCCATATTGGGGAAATTCTCTCCAATAATTCTCTCCAGTATACCTTCTTCTCCCCTCTCTCTTTCTTCTTCTTCTGGAATCCCAATTATTCTAATGTTATTTCATCTTATGGTGTCACTTATCTCTCGATTTCTCCCCTCGTGGTCCAGTAGCTGTTTGTCCCTCTTTTGCTCAGCTTCTTTATTCTCTGTCATTTGGTCTTCTATATCGCTAATTCTTTCTTCTGCCTCATTTATCCTAGCAGTGAGAGCCTCCATTTTTGATTGCACCTCATTAATAGCTTTTTTGATTTCAACTTGGTTAAAGTTTAGTTCTTTTATCTCTCCAGAAAGGGCTTTTATCTCCCCAGAGAGGGTTTCTCTAATATCTTCCATGCCTTTTTCGAGCCCAGCTAGTATCTTGACAATCGTCATTCTGAAGTCTAGATCTGACATATTACCAATGTCTGTATTGATTAGGTCCCTAGCCTTCGGTAATGCCTCTTGTTCTTTTTTTTTTGTGGTGAATTTTTCTGCCTTGTCATTTTGTCCAGCTAAGAGTATATGAAGGTGCAAGTAAAATACTAAAAGGGTGGCAACAACCCCAGGAAAATATGCTTTAACCAAATCAGAAGAGATCCCAAATAGTGAAGGGGGAGAAAGGGGATAAAAAGAGGTTCAGAAAGAAAGAAAAAAAAAGTCAAGAAAAGAAACAATTAAAAAAGAAAACGAATAAAGAAAAAGTATTAAAAAGAAATATATATATATTAGATAAACTAGTTAAAAAACGTTAAAAAAGAAAAGCGTAAAAGTTAAAAAAAATTTAGCAGAAGAAGAGAAAAAAAATTGAAAAAGAAAAAAAAAATAAATTAACTGCAAGACTAAAGAATCATGGGGAGAAAGCCATGAGTTCCGTGCTTTGCCTTCTCCTCCTCTGGAATTCCGCTGCTCTCCTCGGTATTGAAACTGCACTCCTTGGTAGGTGAACTTGGTCCTGGCTGGATTTCTAGTTGATCTTCTGGGGGAGGGGCCTGTTGTAGTGATTCTCAAGCATCTTTGCCCCAGGCGGAATTGTACCGCCCTTAACAGGGGCCGGGCTGAGTAATCCGCTGGGTTTGCTTTCGGGATCTTTTGTTCCCTTAGCGCTTTCCGTAGAGTTCCAGAGGACGGGAATGAAAATGGCGGCCTCCCGGTCTCCGGCCCAGAAGAGCCGAGAGCCCGGGCCCCACTCCTCAATGCGCCCTCAGAGAACTGCGCCCAACTACTCCCGTCTCCCTGGCCTCTGGCCACGCTCCGAGCTCACCGAGCCTGCTACCGGTTCAAGGTAACCCCAAGCTGGGAGCTCACTCCTTGGCTCTGTCTCTGTAGCTGGCTTCCCTGTTCTAATACCTGTAAGCTCTGCCACACTCAGATAGCCCTGATCCTTCTGTGACCCTGCAGGACCTGAGGCCACGCTGACCCTGCATGGGCTTCACCCCGGTTTAGCCTCTGGAGCGATGTCCCTCAGCGGAACAGACTTTTAAAAGTCCTGATTTTGTGCTCCGTTGCTCTGCCGCTTGCCGGGAGCTGGCCCCTCCCCCCAGGGTCTATCTTCCCATCCCTTTGTATTCACTTCTCCGCCAGTCCTACCTTTCAGAAAGTTGTTGATTTTCTGTTTCTAGAACTGCTGCTCTTTTTCTCTTCAATCTGCCGTTGGATTTGTAGGTGTTTGCAATCTTTAGACAAGCTATCCAGCTGATCTCCTGCTAGCTGAAGTAGTCTCAGCCTGCTACTTCTCCGCCATCTTGACTCCTCCCCTATTCCTGAAATTTTTGTGTGAGTTTGAAATTATTACAAAAATAAGAAATTACCCCCCAAAAAGATATATTGTCTCAAAATTAATAACATTCAAGTCTCTCCCTCTATGAAACAGAGAATTCAGTTTTCTCAATAACCATGAGATTTCATCCAACTTCTGTAGAACAGTATGAAATTGATCAGATTGTTTAACTTTCTGAACTTCACTTTTTTTTATCTATATAATCCAGATGTCAAGTAGAAATGCCTAAACTTTAGGGTCTAGATAAGATTCACTCAACTCCCCCCCATAATTATGTGACCTGTAGAAGTCCTAAACTCTTCTCAACATTCCCATAAATTCTGAGGGCAGAAGTAGATCCCCTTTTCACTTCTGGATCCATTTTTCTTCTCCCAGTAAATCTTTTTAGTTAACAAATTGTGTCTTCATCCCACACATGCAATTTTTATTCTTCATTATGCTAACAGGTGTGAAATTCAGCCTCATCATCTTGGGCTGTCAATCAGACTATCCCTACACTTGCTCTGGATGGCAGCTGTCACTTCATAGTTGTTATAGTAGTCTGTGTTTTTAAAAAAGCTTTCTATCTCATGATGGGAATAGATATTTCATCTCTGTATCAGGTTAAACAAATGACTTTTTGCTGTGTTAATTAAGAAATAAAATCATGCTAGAAAATATTCCTTTCCCTTCCTTTGCCCTAAAGTTGACATTCTAACATGTCTATTTGTAAGCTTCAGAATTCTTGTTGAGATCAGCTTACCTTGCACACAATCCAGGGAATCAGTAATGGTCTCTGGGCAGGTATCAGTAACATGCAGGGTCCCTGCCCTGATTGGCCCAAAGAAAGACAAAACCTATGTAGGAAAGAAATTTGAGTGAGAGTTAAAAATGGGAGAAAGAGCCTGGGTTCAAATGAACTTCACTGCACTTCTGTCTACTCACACTTGAAACAGAAATAATAACACCCACCTTACAGGACTGCTTCAATCAGAAAATGAGGTAATTTTTTTTGAAGAAATTGACATAGGTGGCGAGATGAATTTACAAATGGATCTTTACTTTGAACTGTTTTCTGCTAGTACGGCAACATCTTTGTTTATGGTTTGAGAATGACTCCCTGTTTGTGTCAATTATCCTATCTAGCAGATCCAGAAATGTTGGCATTCATGCCGTACCTTCTGGGGGAAGATGCCTATTGAATGTCCCAAAGCGTCAGCTGGTCCATGCAACATCTTCAGGGTGGGCCTCCTGGCATGCTCTGATTATGGTACATTGATTTTATTGATGACCCAATTTTTGGCCTTCTTAGATTTGCCCTGGAATTTTTAAATCCTCTCTATTCTGATTGTAAGCTAGTCTCTGACTTGCTTTGGCCAAAAGAATATGGTAAAAGTGCTGGTGTGCCAGTTCTAAGCTTGGGACTCAAGAGCTTACACGTTCCCATTTAGGTTTTTTTCAGTGTTGTATTTATTTTTGGAACACTGCCTCATCCATGAGAACAAGTCTGGGCAAAGCTGTTTGAGGATGAGAGATGAGGTGGAGGAGAACTGAGGTGCCCCAATAATAGCCAATCAGCACTCAGAAGTCAAACCAACTCCATAAACTACAACTGACTACACATGCATGAAGTCACCCAAGACCTGAACTCAGTAAGTCTAAACTGCTGACCCAGGAAATTGTTAGCTGAATAGATGGTTGCTATTTGAAACTACCAAAATTTGTGGTTCTTTGTAATACACATCATCATGGTGCTACATGACTGAACCCTGAGTGACTGAGAAGTTTCTTCCAATGCTAGAGAACTTTAATGAGGACCCATGGGGCTCTTCAGTCATCAGAGTGGCAGCCTCCTTCACAGGTTTGCCTGCCTTTCCAATGCTCAGACACTGATCATGTTCTTTGAGGTTCTCTGTGGCAGCAGAGGTATCCAACAGTGGCCCTAGGGAGCCATAAGACTAAGGAAGAGTCAACCTGGCAATTCAAAGACTTGTACCCCTGGGGCTAATAATACATTATATGTTAATTTAAAAGATAATAACTTTGTGTATTTATGCAAATGTATTGCTAGTGGCATATATTTTATAATAATTAAATGTTTTTATTCTATCAAAAAAAAAAAAGACTAAGGAAGAGTCTTTTGAAGAAATAGGGGTAGTCTTTACCTGTTGGTCTCTAGACCCACTTTTTGTCCCTTTCTTTCCACAGTAACACAGGAAGAAGTGAGGGGACTCAAGTAGCTTAGAAGTGTGAATGTAAGTCTTCCAAAGAGGAGGAGCTTTGGTTGTGAGAAAGATGCAAGTCAGTAGGGGTGAAGGTTTACAACCTATGTATAAGAGATTGCTCAGGCTGAGGGGCATGATTGTAATACAGGACTTTGTTATCTCCTTTTCTGCCTTTTAACTCCTCTTCTCTTCCTTTCTGTCCCCAGAAACTTCTATTCCATCAGCAAATCTGAATTGAAGTATTTGGCTAGCTATGGTTTAGGGAGTTGGCCCTCCCAGAGACAACTTCACTTTCATGAGACCATTCCCTTTCTCCCCATCCTTATTGCCGACTGCAGAGATTGCATGTGATCCCAGGAAATCAAGAATGGTCTTAGGAAATGTCAGTGTAATGCAGAATCTAGATCTGTCTATATGCAGGGCCCAAAATGAAACTGAGATAGATATAGATATAGATATAGATATATATCACTTCTAATTTATTCATTCATCTGTTGATGGACATATAGGTTCTTTCCATAGTTTAGCTATTGTGGACATTGCTGCTATAAACATTCAGGTGCACGTGCCCCTCCAGATCACAACATTTGTATCTTTAGGGTAAATACCCAGTAGTGCAATTGTTGGGCTGTAGGGTAGCTCTATTTTCAACTTGGGGAACCTCCATACTGTTTTCCAGAGTGGCTGCACAAGCTTGGATTTCCACCAACAGTGTAGGAGGATTCCCCTTTCTCTGCATCTTTGCCAACATCTGTCGTTTCCTGACTGGCTAATTTTAGCCATTCAGACTGGTGTGAGGTGGTATCTCACTGTGGTTTTGATTTGTATTTCCCTGATGCCAAGTGATGTTAAGTACTTTTTCATATGTCTGTTGGTCATTTGGATGTTTATTTTGCTGAAATATTTGTTCATGTCTTCTGTCCATTTCTTGATTGGATTATTTGTTCATTGGTTGTTGAGTCTGATGAGTTCCTTATAGATTTTGGATACTGGCCCTTATCTAATATGTCATTTGCAAATATCTTCTCCCATTCTGTCGGTTGTCTTTTGGTTTTGTGGACTGTTTCCTTGGCTATGGAAAAGATTTTGATCTTGATGAAATTCCAATAGTTCATTTTTACACTTGCTTCCCTTGCCTTTGGCAATGTTTCTTGGAAGAAGTTGCTGTGGCTGAAATTGAAGTGGTTGCTGCCTGTGTTCTCTTCAAGGATTTTGATGGATTCCTGTCTCACATTGAGGCCTTTCATCCATTTTGAGTCTATTTTTGTGTATTGTGTAAGGAATTGGTCCAGTTTCATTCTTCTGCATGTGGCAGTCCAGTTTTCCTAACACCATTTGTTGAAGAGCCTGTCTTTTTCCCATTGGACATTGTTTCCTGCTTTGTCAAAGATTAGTTGACCATAGAGTTGAGGGACTATTTCTGGGGTCTCTATTCTGTTCCATTGATCTATATGTCTGTTTTTGTGCCAGTACCATACTGTTTTGATGATCACAGCTTTGTAATAGAACTTGAAGTCGGTAATTTTGATGACACCTACTTTGGTTTTCTTTTTCAACATTCCTCTGGCTTTTTGGGGGTCTTTGTTGGTTCCATAAAAATTTTAGGATTATTTGCTCCATTTCTTTGAAAAAAATTGATGGTATTTTGGTAGGGATTGAATTAAATATGTAGATTGCTTTAGGTAGCATAGACATATTTGTTCTTCCAATCCAGGAGCATGGAACATTTTTTCATTTCTTTGTGTCTTCCTCGATTTCTTTCATAAGTACTTTATAGTTTTCTGAGTACATATTCTTTGCCTCTTTGGTTAGGTTTATTCCTAGGTATCTTACGGTTTTGGGTGCAACTGTAAATGGGATTGACTCCTTAATTTCTTTTTCTTCTGTCTTGCTGTTGGTATATAGAAATGCAACTGATTTCTGTGCATTGATTTTATATCCTGACATTTTACTGAATTCCTGTATGAGTTCTCACAGTTTTGGGGTGGAATCTTTGGGTTTTCCATATAAAGTGTCATATCATCTGCAAAGAGTGGGAGTTTGACTTCGTCATTGCTGATTCAGATGCCATTTATTTCTTTTTGTTGTCTGATTGCTGAGACTAGGACATCTAGTACTATATTGTATAGCAGTGGTGATAATGGACAGCCCTCCTGTGTTCCTGACCTTAGGGGAAAAGCTTTCAGTTTTTCCCTATTGAGAATGATATTCGCTGTGGATTTTTCATAGATGGCTTCGATGATATTGAGGTATATACCCTCTATCCCTACATTGTGAAGAGTTTTGATCAAGAAAGAATGCTGTACTTTGTCAAATGACTTTTCAGCATCTATTCAGAGTATCATAAAGTTCTTGTTCTTTCTTTTATTAATGTAGTGTATCATATTGATTGATTTGCAGATATTGAACCAATCTTGCAGCCCAGGAATAAATCCCACTTGGTCATGGTGAATAATTTTTTTAATGTACTGTTGGATCTTATTGGCTAGTATTTTGGTGAGAATATTTTGCATCCATATTCATCAACGATAGTCTGTAATTCTCCTTTTTGATGGAGTCTTTGTCTGGTTTTGGGATAAAGGTAATGCTGGCCTCATAAAAGGAGTTAGGAAGTTTTCCTTCCATTTCTATTTTTTGGAACAGTTTCAGGAGAATAGCTATTAATTCTTCTTTAAATGTTTGGTAGAATTCCCCTGGGAAGCCATCTGGCACTGGGCTCTTGTTTATTGGGAGATTTTTGATAACTGCTTCAATCTCCTTACTGGTTATGGGTCTGTTCAGGTTTTCTATTTCTTCCCGGTTCTGTTTTGGTAGTTTATATGTCTCTAGGAATGCATCCATTTCTTCCAGGTTGTCAAATTTGCTGGTGTATAGTTGCTCATAATACATTCTTGTAATTGTTTGTATTCCTTTGGTGTTGATTGTGATCTCTCTTTTTTCACTCATGATTTTATTAATTTGGGTCATATCTCTTTTCTTTTTGATAAGTCTGGCCAGGAGTTTACCAATCTTATTAATTCTTTCAAAGAACCATTTCCTAGTTTCATTCATTTGTTCTACTGTTCTTTGGGTTTCTATTTCATTGATTTCTGCTCTAATCATTATTATTTCTCTTCTGCTGGTTTTAGGATTTCTTTGCTGTTCTTTCTCAACCTGCTTTAGGTGTAGGGTTAGGTTGTGTACTTGAGACCTTTCTTGTTTCTTGAGAAAGACTTGTATCACGATATACTTTCCTCTCAGGACTGGCTTTGCTGTGTCCCAAAGATTTTGAACAGTTATGTTTTTCATTTTCATTTGTTTCCATGAATTTTTTTTAATTCTTCTTTAATTTCCCAGTTAATCCATTCATTCTTTAGTAGGATGCTCTTTAGCCTCCATGCATTTGAGTTCTTTCCAACTTTCCTCTTGTGGTTGAGTTCCATTTTCAAAGCATTGTAGTCTGAAAATATCCAGGGAATGATCACAATTCTTTGATACTGGTTGAGACCTGATTTGTGACCCAGGAAGTTATCTGTTCTAGAGAATATTCCAGGTACACTAGAGAAGAATGTGTATTCTGTTGCTTTGGGATAGAATGTTCTGAATATATTGTTGATGTCCATCTCATTCAGTGTGCCATTTAAAGCCTTTATTTCCTTGTTGATCTTTTGCTTAGAATATCTGTCCATTTCAGTGAGGGGGGTGTTAAAGTCCCCTCCTATTATTGTATTATTGTTGATGTGTTTCTTTGATTTTGTTATTAATTGGTTTATATAATTGGCTGCTCCCATGGTAGGAACATAGATATTTAAAATTGTTAGATCTTCTTGTTGGACAGACCTTTATGTATTGTATAGTGTCCTTCCTCATCTCTTATTATAGTCTTTGGCTTAAAATCTAATTTATCTGATATAAGATTGGCCACCCCAGCTTTCTTTTGATGTCCATTAGCATGGTAAATTGTTTTCCACCCCCTCACTTTAAATTTGGAGGTGTCTTTGGGTCTATAATGAGTTTCTTGCAGACAGCATATCGATGGGTCTTGATTTTTTATCCTTCTGATATTCTGTGTCTTTTGATTAGGGCATTTAGCCCATTTACATTCAGGGTAACTATTGAAAGATACAAATTTAGTGCCATTGTATTGCCTGTAAGGTGACTGTTAATGTCTTACTATATATTGTCTCTGTTCCTTTCTGATCTGTTACTTTTAGGCTCTCTTTTTCCCTAGAGAACACTTTTCAATATTTCCTGTAGGGCTGGTTTGGTGTTTGCAAATTCTTTTCATTTTTGTTTGCCCTGGAAGCTTTTTAATCTCTCCTTCTATTTTCAATGACAGCCTACTAGCAGGATATGTAATCTTGGCTGCATCTTTATCTCGTTTAGTGTTTTGAATGTATTATGCCAGTCTTTTTTGGCCTGCCAGGTCTCTGTGGATAAGTCTGCTGCCAATCTAATATTTCTACCATTGTGTGTTAGAGACCTCTTGTCCCAAGCTGCTTTGAGGATTTTCTTTTTGTCACTGAAACTTGTGAGTTTTACTATTAGATGTCAGGATGTGGACATATTTTTATTGATTTTAAGGGGTGTTCTTTGTGCCTTCTGGATTTTGAAGCTCTTTCCCTTTGCCAAATTAGGGAAATTCTCTGCTATAATTTGCTCCAATATACCTCCCCCACCCCTTTCTTCTTCTTCTGGGATCCCAATTATTCTAATACTGTTTCATCTTATGGTATCACTTATCTCTTGAATTATTCCCTTGTGGTCCAGTAGTTGTTTATCTCTCTTTTTCTTAGCTTCTCTATTTTCCATCAATTGGTCTATATCACTAATTCTCTCTTCTGCCTCATTTATCCTGGAAGTAAGAGCCTCCACTTTTGATTGTACCTCATTAATAGCTTTTTAAATTTCAACCTGGTTAGATATTAGTTCGTTTATTTTTCCAGAAAGGGATTTTATTTCTCCAGAAAGGGATTCTCTAGTATCTTCCATACTTTTTTCAAGCCCAGTTAGCACCTTGATAATCATCATTCTGAACTCTAGTTCTAACATCTTAGTAATACCAGTATTGATTAGGTCCCTAGCTGTAAGTACTGCCTCTTTTTCTTTTTTCCGAGGTGAGATTTTCTGCCCTGTCATTTTATCCAGTTAAGAAGAGATGAATGAGAGAACAGAATACTAAAAGGGTAACAATGGCCTCAGAAAAATATACACTAACCAAATGGGAAGAGACACAAAACCAGGGGGAGAAGAAAAGAGGGGAAAAAAAAAATATATATATATATATATATACAGATAGATAGATAATATATATATATTAGATATATATATATATATGTAAAATGGGTAAACATGATGAAGGGATGGAATATGAATGTAAAGATGGAAATTTAAAAAGATTCTAAAAAAGGAGTTGATAAGATAAGAAGTTTTGTTGAAAAAAAGAAAAAATAAGAATAAAGAATGTGAGCAGGCTGGAGACTAGAACAAAACTATGCACTAGATTTAGGGTATATTTTGATCTGTTAGAGGTAACTGTATCCCAGAATTTTAAAGAAAGAAAAAGTTGTATGTACACAAAAAATAAGGTTAAATACAATGAAGGGATAGAATATGACTAATAATAAAAATTTTTAAAGATTTTTTAAAAAGGTATTGATAAGATAAAATAGTTAAAATAGAAAAGAGGAAAAATTTTAAAATAGAATAAGAAAAAAATTAAATTAAAAAAATTTAACTTTGAGAGACTAAAGAATCATGGGGAAAAAGCCATGAATTCTATGTGCTATATTCCCCTTGCTCTGGAGTTCAACAGTTCTCATTGATCAGTGAACTTGGTCTTGGCTAGATGTTCTTGCTGATCTTCTGGGGGAAGGGACTGTTGCAGTGGTTTTCAAATGTGTTTCCCCAAGGCAGAAATGCATCACCCTTGCCAGGGGTCAGGCTAAGAAATCGGCTCACATTTGCTTTTGGGAGCTTTTGTACAGTGTACAGCCTTGGAGGATGGGAATGAAGGTGGAAGCCCCCCAGTCTGGCCCATAGTAGCTGAGAGCTCAGAGCCCCACTCCTCAGTGTGCCTTCAGAGAAAAGCAGTCAATCCCTCCCATCTACCTGGTCTCTGGCCACACTCCAAGCTCACCTAGCCTGTGACTGAGCACACGATTTCTCTCTGGCACATGGCCCCACTTGGAGTCTCCAATCCCAGCAGATTCCTGCCACACACTCCCACGCTGCTCTTTCTGGAGAAGGAAGGAGGGGGTCTCTCCGGATCTGCCACTTGTGGGGTCTCTGCTCAAAGTGCAGTGGTACAAATGTGCCTTAGATCACAGTTTCAGATAATCCCAAGCTGAGAGCCTACTTCTCAGCTCCGTCTCTGCAGCCAGCTTCCCCACTCCGATACCTGGGAGCTCTGCCACTTTCAGACACCCCTGGTCCTTCTGTGACCCTGGGACCTGAGACCACCCTGTCCCTGTGAGGGCTCTGCCCCTGCTTAGCTCTGGAGTGATGCTCCTCAGTGGAGCAGACTTCTAAAAGTTCTAATTTTGTGCTCTGCTGCTCCACCACTTGCTGGGAGCTGGCCCTTCCCCTGCAGTCTATCTTCTTGTCACTTTGGATTCACTTCTCTGTATGTTCTACCTTCCCAAAAGTGGTCGCTTTTCTGTTCCTAGAATTGCTGCTCTTCTTCTCTTTGATCTCCTACTGAGTTTGTAGGTTTCAGAATAGTTAGATAAATATCTAGCTGAACTCCTGGGACCTGATGATATCAGGCCTCCTACTCCTCTGCCGTCATGCTCCTTCCCCCAAACCAGAGAGTTTTAACTGTTTGGAGGGTCTGGACCAATTTAAGAATCTCTAAAAAGCTGTGGGGTCTGTTGGGGACAAGAAAATGCATAGAAGCACAAAATCTGGGTTTGAGGCCATGCTTACTGGAGCATCCATGGATTTTGTAAATGAATCAAACTCTGGTCCAAATGAAAGCGGGCAGTGGGCTCTGAGAGGATTTTATATGCATTTTGTTTGCTTCATAATTGGCTACCAGCTCCCTGACATTCCCTCCTATTGAGGAACGGGAATGTGTGGGCTCAGGGAAAAGCTTTAGCTTGGAGCCATGGCTATCAGGGAGGAAAGGAAGCAAGAGGGAAGGAAGAAAGGCAATAGGAAGTGTTGCTGGGACCCATAAAATTTTGCAGCATAATGAGAATTTCTAAAAACTCTGCAAGTCTGAGCTAGCAACATTATTATACTGTCACCCAGCCTGAACCTTCAAGCTGACAATTTGCTGTAAATTCTTCTTTCACTTGTTTTTCTCCTTCCTTCCGGAGCCAAGCATATTTTGTCTTAAGAAAAAAAGGTGATGGCATAAAAGAAGGGTGGGTGTGTGTGTTTGTGTCTAAGTGAAGAAAACATTTGAAAATATACTAAATGCTGATGTATATGAGAGGTTTCTTACTGTAACACTCAGGTGAGTGTTTGAGGACCTAAGACTATTTCTAATATGCCTTTTCTATTTATAAGATTAGCATTCTACTTGAAAAACTAGGGAACGCATGAGCATTGTATCATCGAGGTCTCTGTAGGCAGTAACCTTATACAAAGCATCTGTCTTTCTCTGCTTGTGGTGGCCTCCTGCTTGCACACTGATCTCCTCAGACAGCCCTTTTCAGATGCTCAGAGGATAGCAGATTTGGGCTCTACAGCCCAAAGAGGCAAAATAACACCAAATAACAACAAATGCCTGCAAACGAATTTTCTGTTAGGTCTGTGACCAGTCACGTTGTCCATTTATTGCCACTTTCCAATTTCCACTCCATGAGACCAGTTAGCTCCATCTCTGTCCTACCTGAGACACTGCTCCTAATCAGAGAATCCCAGGTTTTGGGTCCCAAAAACATAGCAGAGAGGAGGTCACTCACCAGCTTGGCTGTCCTTCAGTCACACTTTTCTTCATTAGGAATTCCAGCCTGCAAACTCTCAGATTCATAGCCATAGTTGCAAAGGTATCTGGGGCACAGACCAACGCTGCAGTGGAAACAGCATGATGGGAAGTGTGCTGATTTCTAGTCAGGAGACCTGGGATTTCTACCAGGAGTTCCTTCTCAACTGGGAGAGCCCTGCCCCTTCCTGAGCCAGAACCTTTTCTCATTTTATAAAGTGAAGTGGTTAGTCAGAGACAAGGTGCAAACCAATTGCCTCCAGGGAACATAACCATTGACCTCTGTATTGTGACAATAGGATGTGATGGGGCCTCTGGCTTGAATGTCCTCTTAAGGACACTCAAATTTAATTTTTTAAAATATTTTTACATCTTTTATATTTCAGTTTGAAGATAACTTTAGACTTTTCTTTTCTTTTTTTTTTTTCAAAAATGGCGCATGCACGCCGAGGTTCATAGTGGCATGGTTCACAATGGCCAAAAGGTGGAAGCAACCCAGGTATTCATCAACACACAATATACATTCAAGGTATAATTAACCTTGAAGAGGGAGTGAATTCTGACACATGCCACACATGGGTGAACTTTGAAGATACTGTGCTGAGTGAAATAAGCCAGTCACAAAAAGTAAGATGCTGCCTGATTCCAGCCTTTCCCAAGTTATGGTTACATAACCATAGCACAAATATCAAAGCCAGGAAAATAACTGATATAATATTACTAATCAATCTATAGAAATGGTTCAAAATTTTCCAAATAATATCTTTTCTACTGATCTGGGATCCAATCAAGGATATGCAGTCACAAAGGTGATGTTATCTTCTTATTGATGCATCATATCATGAAGCACAGGATTTTGGTACATTTCTTCTCCAGTGAGGCTGACTTGACCAGTTCTTTAAAACAGTATCTCTCCGGTTTCTCTATTATAAAGGTATTATTTTTCTTTATTTATCATCTTATTTCACCCACTAAGTTTAGTATCATTGCTGATGCTTGCCAGTCACAATTATTACCAAGGTGTTTCCTAAAGGGTGGTATCCAATTTCTACCATTACTTCTATATTATTAATTTGAACTCTACTCTAAGAAAGAGTTTTCCTTTTGCCTCCACTAATTTCTGAAAATCAGTAAAACAAAGCCCGAATAATATCCCTCCAATGCTCATTGGTGCTTGATAACATCAAAGTACTTTCTAGTGTTAAAATTTTCAGATTCATCATGTCCCCCACAACAGGAAATAAAACTCCCAAGTTTATACCACCTGACAGTGATCAGAGGCACAAGTCTTCGGAAAGCAAAAGGTCAGCACACTTATATTTTCTTTCCATTTCCATTCTCCATCCACTCTCACTTTTTAAAATCAAATCCTGACATACCCTGAATGTATCAGTGGGGTTAAGCAGAAAAAAACATTCAAGAAACACTGAGCCTGGAAAATGCACATGAAATATTTAGTTTAATTTGCCCTGGAGAATGTGATTTTTAATGAACAGGAACTAAATCATAAAAGCTGCAGTGTTCTAAAAGATTTTCATTCACACACCAGACTCCTAGACAAGTTTGCTGTATCTTTGAAGTTCATCCGGTATCTGCTGCTCTGGCCCCAAGGCCCCCTCTCCACTGTGCCAAGAAGGTCATTTGAAGGATCCTTATAGAGCTCTTTCAGGCTGGTATCACCAATTAACAGACAGAACCATTAGTGTAGAATTCCAAGTTTTCAAAGTCCTAAAAGCTGGGAAACAAAACTCTTTTTTAAGCCAGCTAGTTGTTTCTTGTTATCTGTTGCTGAGTAACAAACCAACCTAAAACTTAGTAGTATAAAACAACAGTGATTTTATTATGTTCATGGAATTGGGACCAGAAATTCAGGCAGGGCACATGGGAATTCAGGTGGGAAGGTTTAGTAGCTGAAGGATGATTAGCATGGCTGGAGTCTGGGATCATCCAAAGATTCCTCATTTATATATTTAAATATTTTTTATTTATTTATTTGACAGACAGAGATCACAAGTAGGCAGAGAGGAAGGCAGTGAGAGAGAAAGGGAAGCAGGCTCACCACTGAACAGAGAGCACAATGTGGGGCTCAACCCCAGGATCCTGGGATCATGACCTCAGCCAAAGTCAGAGACTTTAACCCACTGAGTCATCCAGGTGGCCCCCATTTATATATTGAGCACCCAAAATGTGATGACTTCAAGACTTAGCCCAACCAAGTTTGTCAACCAAAGCACTCCACAAGTCTCCCAAAGTTGCTTGGGCTTCCTCATAGCATGGCAGCCTGTGAGTAGTTGAATTTCTTAAATGACAGATCAGGACTTTAGGAGAAAGTGTTCTGGTGAACAAGGCAGAAATCACATGGCCTTTTATGACCTAACCTCAAAAGTCACATCATTTTCACCATACCCTTTTGATCAAACCAGTCACATTCCTCAGCTTCAAGAGTTGGAATCATGTATTCCATCGTCAAAGAACTGGCACCTATGTTTTAAAAATAGCCACACTCTTCAAAAATGAAACATTAGGAAAATACATACTTAAATAAAAATGAAAATATTTGCTTTGTTTGAATAACTTCCCTTCCTCCAGAAATTTCATGCCACATTCCCCAGATATCCTTCTGACTGAAAGAATCTCTCCTTAGGGCTCTAATGGCTCCTTGCCCATAACTGTGTTAGAGCACACTATACTCTAAAAATATTTGCTAACACTTACTGAGTGCTCACTATGTTCCAGGCGTTATTCTAAGAACTTTCCATGCATTATCTTACTTAATTCTCAGACAACATGAGGAGACACTCTTATTTTATAAGTGAAAAAATAGAGACCCAAAAGTGTTAAATAACGTGCCAGAGGGCCATGTTAAGTAGATGAGCCAGTGTTTAAACCAAGGCAACCCAGAACTCATGCTTTTAAATCATTCTATCACAGAGTATCATTTATATGCTACTGTGTGTATATAAGACTTCCCTGGTGGATTGAGAGCTATTTTCATGTCATATTTACCCTTGGCTCTCCAGCACAAAACACAGCATCTCGTTTATGACAAGCAATAGCAAGAGGCATAAAAGACATGAACAGGGAATTCAAAGAGAAGGATTTAAGTGTTTAATGGACATAGGAAAAGATGTTTAAGCTTTAAAAACAATTAGAGAAATCCAAATAAGATGGCATATTTTGTTTGTTTTAACAACATTAATTAAATGTTAGGCATTAATTAAAATGCCCAATGTTGAAAGTAATGGACAATGGATATTTTTATTCTTACTTTTTAGTTATTCTTATACAACTTCATAGGAAACCTTTTGGGGGAATATTTAGGGGCACCTGGGTGGCTCATTCAATTAAGTATCTTCCTTTGTCTCATGTCATGATCTCCTGGGATCATGCCTGGCATTGGGCTCCCTGCCCAGTATAGAGTCCACTTCTCCCTCTGCTTCTCCCCCTGCTCATGCTCACATGCATGTGCGTGCTCTCTCTCTCTCAAATAAATTTTAAAAAATCTTCTTAAAAATGCTAATGTTCATAATCTCTACTTAAATGATTGAATTCCTGGGATGTATCCTTCAAGAAAACTCTTGTCTATGCACACAGTGACATTTACAAGACTGTTCATCACAGGATTTTATAAAATAACACCTTTATTGAGACATAATTCACAAATCATAAAATTTGCCCTTTCAAAATATACAATTCAGTAATTTTTAATATATACAAAAAGTTGTAAAATCTTACTATGATCTACTTTTTGATCATCCTAAAAAGGAACCTTGTACCATTATCAATCACTCTGTGTTGCTGTCTCCTCTTAGCCCCTGATGTAAACACTAATTTACTTTGTATTTCTCTGTGTTTATCTGTTCTGGACATTTCATATAAAGGAAGTTATACAATATGTGACTTTTTTTTAAAAATCTGGTTTCTTTTCTTTAGCCTGTAGTTTTTAATTTTCCTCTGTGTTGTAGCATATAACAATGTTTCATTTATTTTTGTTCTCAAATAACATCCACATTTTGTTCATCCTTTCATCATTTGGCTAACATTTAGGTTGTTTCTAGTTTTTACCTATTGTTAATACTGCTATGAAGAAAATTTGTGTGCATATCTTTGTGTAGGCATATGCTTTCATTTCTCTTGGATATGTACCTATGATTAGAATAGCTGGATCATTTCTTTAACATTTTAACATTTTGAGTAACTGCCGAAGTATTTTCCAAAGTGGCTGTGCCATTTCATTTTATGGGTTGCTGGTTTTTTTTTCATATTCTTGATGATTTGAGTTAAAATTTTTATGTAGTGTAATGATAAGGATCCAAATTCATTCTTTTTGTGTAGATATTCAGTTTCCAAGGATGACTTATTGAAAAGACTACTTTTTCCCATTGAATTTGCATTGTGCCAAGGTTATAATCAATTAACCAGAAGTTACTATAAATTATTTCTGGACTCTCAATTTTATACCATTGAACTTTCTGACTCTCCTAATGCCAATACTTGACTGTTTTGATGACTGTAGCTTTGTATTAAGTTTTGAAATGGGAAAGTGTGCGTCTTCCAACTTTGTTTTTTTCAGAGATGACTTTGGCTATTTGGGGTCCTGTGCATTTCCATGTGAATTTTAGGATCAGCAAATATAGGGAGTATTACCATCTTAAAAATCCATGAACATGGGATATCTTTCCATTTATTTATATCTTCTTTAATTTCTTTCAGTTATGTTTTGTACTTTTCACTGTACAGGTTTTATACTTCTTTTGCTAAATTTATTCCTGAATATTTTACTTATTTCATGTTATTGTAATGAAATTATTTTCTTAATTCTATTCTTGGATTGGTCATTGCTAGCATATAGAAATATATTTGATTTTTATATCTTAATTTTATATATTACAACCACATGGAGCTCATTTGTTAATTTGAATAGTCTCTTTGTGGATTTCTCAAGAATTTTTATGTACAAGATTATGTCTTCTGCAAATAAAGATAATTTTTTCTTTCTTTTCAATATAGATGCCTTTATTTCTGTTTCTTGCCTTATTGTCCTGGCTGGAACTATCAGTACACTATTGAATATAAGCGGCAAGAGCAGACAAGCTTGTCTTGATCTGATCTTAATGGGAAAGTATTCAGTCTTTCAATGTTAAATATGATGTCATTTATTTTCATAGATAAATTTATCAGATTGAAGAAATTCTCTTTCATTCTGTTTTTTGAATGTTCTAACATAAACGAGTATTGGATTTATCTAATGATCACTTCAGTAACACTTTTTAAAAAATACTTAATTTTAAAATATATAGTTTTTTAAAAAAGTATTTATTGAGATGATCATGTGGTTTTTGTCCATTATTCTATTGATATTGTTATTATATTAAATGATTTTCAGCTGTTAAAACAACTTTGCATTCCTAAGATAAATCCCACTTGGTCATGGTATATAATCCTTTGCATCTGTTCCTGGATTCCCTTTGCTAGTGTTTTCATGAGGATTAATGGACTGATATTTATGAACCGTCAGTTTTCTTTTCTTGGGATACCTTTGTCTGTGATACCTTTCTCATATGAGGGTAATATTGGCCTTGATTAATGAGTTGGGAAGTGTTCCTTCAACTTCCATTTTTTGGAAGAGTTTATGAAGGACTGATATAAGTTCTTAAACATTTCCCTCTAAGTACTGCTTTAACTGCACCCCAAAAGTTTTTAAATTCTGTGTTTTTGTTTTCATGCTTCTCAGCATTTTGGAATAGTCAATGTGGTTTCTTCTTTGACTCATTGATTATTTAGGAGTAGGTTGTTATCCAAATTTCTAAATTTTTCATCTCTTATTGATTTTTAATGTAATTAGAAATTGTGATCAGATAACATATTTTGTGTTGTTTTACTCCTTTTAAATTTGTGTAAGATTGATTTTTGGCCTAACATATGATCTATCTCAGAGAAATTTCCATGTGTACTTGAGAAGATTATGACTTCTGCTATAGTTGAGTAGAATATTCCATAAATGTCTCTTAGGTTTAGCAGGTTTTTGGTTTTGTTCAAGGTTTCAATTTACTTTTTGGTTTGCATATTTTTTCTGTCTATTATTGAAAATGGGCTGTTGAAGTCTCCAGCTGTTACTGATGCATTATCTGTTTTTCCCCTCAATTTGTCAGTTTTTGTTTTGTGAATTTGGGGACTTTGTTTTTACATGCATATATATTTATAATTATCTGTCTTTTTTATATATTAACTCTTCTATCACCATAAAATGTTATTTCTTGTCTACAGTTACAGTTTTTGTTAAAATCAACTATATCTACTATTTGTATAGCCAGCCCTCTTCTCTTTTGGTTACTGTTTATACAGTATATGTTTTCACATCTCTTGACTTTAATCAATTTATGTATTTGAATCTAAAGTGTGTCTCTTGTAGATGCATATAGTTGAATAATGGGGTTGGAGTTTTTTTCATTCATTCTGTAAATCTCTGCCTTTTGATTGGAATTTTCAATCCATTTACACTTAACGTACTACTTAAAAGATACTACACTTGCCATTTTACTATGTGCTTTCTAAATGTCTTATAAACTTTTTTCTTCTTTTCTTTCATAATAGCCTTTTTGAATTAAATATTTTTAGTGTACCATTTTAATTACCTAGTTGCTTAGTTTACTATATGCTTTGTAGTTATTTTCTTGGTGGATTACCTGGAAATTATAATAAATAATTTAAACAATAAATAATTTAAACCAACTTAATTTCAGAAGTATACAAAATCTTAGCTCCAATATAACTATGATTCTTTCCCATCTTTTGTGTCATTATTGTTGTACTGATATTTCTTTATACATTACAAGGCCCCAAACATAGTTTATACCTAGTTTATAAACATAGTTTATATCCTACCATAGGATATAGATTTATATGGTTGCACTGTGCCCAATATGATGAAAGACATCAAGGAGTCACAGAGAAAGTCTAAGATACAACACAGATAGTCCAGCTGTGAACAGGGGTAGGTCACAACACAATTCTGGAGCAACCAGACATGGAGTGGAAACACTAGTTCAAGAGAACAGAGTGGAGAACTTGGTGTGGGTGAATGTAAAGGGAAGGCTCCATGGAGAAAGAAATTTTTTTAAATGGGTGGAAATTAAATAGAGGAAAGACTGGAGGATATTTGGGGAGGAGAAGTGAATGGGCAGCATATAAGAAAAAGTAGAGAAAATGAAATTACAGTGATAGGGAAATAGATGTCCAAGTCTAATAGGAACTTTCCAGGTTTCTCACATCCATCCCATTCCAGGGAGTCCTTGCATGCAAGCTCAGCTTTAGTTTCCCTATCCTGGGGCCACCCCCAGAAGCTAATTATGTCTTATGTCTTATTGACTCTCCACAGCTTCCCTTCACTGAAGGCCTGTACCACTTTTATCACAATGGCCTTGCAAAGGCCAAGAGAAGACGCAGCCTACATCACAAGCAGCAGCTGGAGAGAGACCCCAGGGTGAGTTTCTCTGGATACCTGCCTTTCATTTCTGCCACAACTGAGCCCACTGGCAGGATGTATACAAGGGCGGGCTGGGAATTTTGAAGTAAAGACACTCAGTGTATGTGATAAGCAAAATGGGTCCTTAGCAGAGTGACACTGGAGACTCTCCACTCCTCTACCTTGTGCATAATAAGTAAGTCTTTTATAGGCTATGGGGCAGGGGAGGAATAAACAGAGATACCATCCCTTTACTCGCTATCTTCTCCTACATTATTGTGTTTACACTTCTGGTTGCCTCAGAACCTGTTTTGGCAAATGATGGATGGGGAGAAGCCAAACTGCTTAATTATTCTTTTTATGGAAGGTTTCTACTGGTGAGTCCTATGCTCTGAAGAGGTTGCTGTGCCCCATTTGGGGCATGGAGAAAAGACTGGGCCAACGAGTGATTAGCTCACCATAGGCAGCAGGCTTCTCAATATCCATGTTTGTTTGCATCCACAAGACTACCTCAGCCCTTCTCTCCTATATTTTCTCACACTCATCTAATTTATCTTCATGCCTTGATGGTGCTCATAACCCCCATTTTTAACTTATAATCTTTACCTTGCTCTTAGAATCCAGATCTCATTTCATACTCACCCTGGAAGCTTAAATTCTCTTCTCCTCAATCAAAGTTATTATGTTACCCACAAAGCAGCTCCTTTTCTATAATAGGAATTTGGTCATCCCCAAATCCTCCTTCATCAAATCTCTTCTGCCATTCCCTCTATACTTACAGACTCATTCAATTGAGTAAAATAATTTCTATAATGCAGTTCACTAAAAGGGAAATTAATAATCCAGTCAAATTGCTCTCTGTACATTGACAGCTGCATAACTCTTCTCCAGAACTCTTGGGGGAAAGTGGGTATAAAATGGGTCAGACATTTGAGTTAGGGATTTACACATGAGACTCTTTTTGAATTGATGGAATCTGGAAACTCATTCTTGTGGGCTTTTCATGTGAACATTTGACTGGATTTAATTTGGGCTTTAATTAGGAATACAGATGAAACAGACTCTCCAGCAGAC
Organism: Neogale vison; assembly: GCF_020171115.1. Taxonomy (NCBI): domain Eukaryota; kingdom Metazoa; phylum Chordata; class Mammalia; order Carnivora; family Mustelidae; genus Neogale; species Neogale vison. Next base: position 42,280,755 of record NC_058098.1, read on the forward strand.
CACCAACTGACAGGCCACAGGCAATTTTCCTTTAACTCCTCAACCCAGGGGATCCCCCACTCCCTGGAGTGGAAATTCTGCTCTGAGAAGCCACTTTATCTACTTTCACAGTAAGATCCAAGCTGCCTGCTGTCAGCCCATGATAGGCATTCTCTTAAAGGTTCTGCTGAAGAAGCTGGCACCATTATCTAAGGAAAAAGCTCTCTTTTCTGTGTCATAACAGCCTTCAACCTGGCTGTATCAGTTCAAGGCTTGGGGAATCCCTCGGGAAGCCTATGGACAGAAATCCTCTGTGTGTCACTTACGTAGATACCCGTAGACAAAAACCACTCTGTGGTACTGGGGCACTGGTTCTCCCTGAATTTCATCCCTATGCTATGATCTTACTCTTTATTGCCAATTATTTTCCTCTTATTTATTCTCCTCATTGGATTCTCCTCTTTCATGATTAAAGACATTGCTTCAAGATTATCCAGAGATAGAAACATAAAGGAAACTGGGGCAGAAGGAAAGAGAGGTTTGTGAAAGAGACCTGAGGATCAGGGAAACTAAGAACCCATTGTTTGGGTCAGAGAGACTCCTTGAGCCCATTAGACTAAGATATTCTTATTCTTGCACTTACTTGAAATGTTTATTCTTGAAGTTTAGAATGATGTTTCCAAAAGAGAAGAAAATAAGATAGGTTAAGTAATAAAAAAGGTCATGCACTAGTGATTCTAATAATTTATCTTTCTCCTCAAAATATTGTCTGTTTTAACTAAAAGGGGCCCCTAGAAGCTTTCTAGTGGCCATCTGCCTCTACATGGTGAGGGCAATCATTTGTCCTAACGATAATCTGTATAAGTCAGTGGGGGCACTAAAGATCATACATCTCTTGGACCTTTTCTCTGTCCTCTCATAAAGGATAAATGTCAAGACTGTGGTCCATAATAAAGTCATTCTGGGAAAAGAAATAAAGTATGAATCTCATAATTCTTTGGGAAAAAAAAAACACTGCTAGTGATGACTGCCTCATTTTAAAACATTAGCTTAACCCCTATCCTGCATAATGTTCTTTTGATTATCTAATTTTGGGATCAGGGGATAGCAAAATATGGGGGTGACTATTCTTTTTTTTTATTTGAGTATAATTAACATTGAGTGTTATGTTATTTTTCAGGTGTACAGTATAGTTATTCAAAAATTCTATACATTACTCAGTGCTCATCATATTAGTTGTACTCTTAACTCCCACCACCTATTTCAGCCCACCCCACCCACCTCCTCTCTGATAACATGTTCTTTATATTTAAGAGTCTGTTTTTCGTTTTCTCTTTTTTTCTTTGTTCATGTTTTGTTTCTTAAATTCCACATATGAGTGAAATCATACGGTATTTGTCTTTCATTGGCTTATTTCGCTTAACGTTGTACTCAAGATCCATCCATGTTGTTACAAATGGCAGGATTTCCTTCTTTTTATGGCTAGGTAGTATTCCATTGACTATATATAACACATCTTGTATATCCATTCATCTATCAATGGACACTTGGGTTGCTTCCATAATGTGATTATTATAAATAATGCTACAATTAACATAGGTATGCATACCTCTTTTCGAATTAGTGCTTTTATATCCTTTGGGTAAATACTCAGTAATGGAATTGCTAGATCATATGGTAACTCTATTTTTAATTTTTTGAGGAACCTCCATACTGTTTTCCAAAGTGGCTGCACCAGTTTGCATTCCCACCAACAGTGCATGAGGGTCCTTTTTTCTCCATAACCTCATGGGGAGGAATATTCTTAAACAAAAAGCATTGACTATGACTGGTGTAAGAGTAGCAATATAAAGTCTTTGCCATGTGGGCCTACTGATCTTAATTGAAAGGGCAAATATGTTGAGAGTTAGGATACCTCAAGTCTTTGAGTTCCCAAGCACATTCACACAAGCTGCAAAAAGAAAAGTAAATGGGAGTATCAGAGGACAGTCTAGGTAGCCCAGTTGTTTTTGCAACCGACTCCTGATTTTGGCCCAGGTCCTGATCTCAGGGCTGTGGTACTGAGCCCCACATGGGGCTCCATGCTGGCCATAGAGCTTGCTTAGGATTCTCTTTCTCCCTCTGCCCCTCTCCCATCCCTCTCTTTCATTCCCTGTAATAATAATAATAATAATAGTATAGGAAGGAAACAGAAAGGACAAGGTAGCCAGAAAGGTAGATGTTGCAAATTACATCTTGTGAACCAACACCTTAAGAGTGAGTTGTTTTGTCATTCTCTGAAACGTGTCTTCTAAACCTACCAACTTCTTCACGCTTGCAACCCCTGCTTCCTTCTCCATCCTGTTTCCACATCACTCCCTGGCCTTTCTCACTCACTGTCCTGCAGCTTGGGAAGGAGGATGTAAATCCCAAGGAACCAGGCATGTAAAAGCAGGAGGGTTTGAGCAGCTAGACTGTCAGAGCTGAATCCACTCAGTTGCTTTTTAGCCGTAGAAACTGCCAAGGTTTGCTATCAACCCAAGAAATAAGGAAAAAGGTAGAGGACAGAACTTGACTTTGGTTTTGCTCTAGCTTCAGAACAGAAATTTCAAGGACGGTTGGTCCTTATTCAGCAATTTTTATGTATAAAGAAAACAAAAGAAAAAGATCACAACTGCTTTTTGTCCAGGCCAATAAAGTGCTCTTCAATATGTTCATATTCATTCACTGATAGGAGGATGATAACTAAGAAAATAGATTCTGATGCAGATCATTTCAAAGGTGTTCTCTTGCCTTCCTTTTTCTTTCTGCTAAATGAATTAGCAGAGTGACATTGTCTGTCAAACTACTCTCAAATAACATAATTAATTAAAGAATAATAAAGAATTAGAATGCTGACTGGCATTGTTTAGATGCTAAAAAGCAAAAATTGTGTCTTGTTTTTTTCTGGATGTCTTTGTACAGTGCAGGTCTGAATCCACAGTAGATGCTCCATAAATAACTGTCAAATGAATGGATGATTAATAATTTTTCCTCAGGGTTTTAATCCATGAAATAGTATCATTCTTCTCATCTTATATTTTTATACCTATTCTAAAATGTGGACCCTTTAGGAAACACGACAGCCTTCTTTTTAGCTCCTCCTTTAGAAATATTCCTAATTGTGGATAAAGGAAACTCATTGCCATTTTATTACTTCACATAACCCTGTCACATGAAGAACCAGTTTTCAATTTCAAAAGTCCTATACCCTGTGTTGCTGATCATAGTCACGGTCCTGGTACAACAAGCCAAGTGAGGACAATGTATTTGGAAAGTTGGGTAGCTAAAATAAAGTGAAGAGGTAATAAGTAAATCCAAAGCTAGGATGAAATAATAAAGCTAAAAATGACTTCTCAGCATGAGGATTAGAGCAAAATATCCCCTGCCCAGAATGTCTGTGGGATTTGTAATACAACAAATTGTGATTCAACAAATCTTTAAGCCAAACCAGATTGTGGTCCACAGTTTACATACCAAACTCCCACAGTCCCACAAGTACCTGAAAAGCTGCAGAGAATAGATCTATTTAAGATAATATTGGTTTCACAGTTACGTTGAACCATGCTTGCATCGACATAGCACTGAAATGAGATACACTAAAAAACATGAAGACTCCCATCATTCAGTGAGCAATACACATTAGTTGCACAGAAGCCAAATAATTTAATAATAAATAACCTGAATGTTAATTGTTGAGAGAAGTTATATTTGATTTGAGAATTATAAACACTTACTCCTTTTTCAAAGCAATTTTATTAGACCACATAATTATCTCTTGAAATCATTTCTTAAAAATTTTTATTAACATATAAAATAACATACCGTTCTGTGAATCATCAAGCTTACACATTTCACAGCACTCACTATAGCACATATCCTCCCCAATGTCCATAACCCAACCACTCTATCCCTACTCCCCTCAACCCCCAGAAATCCTCAGTTTGTTTTGTGAGATTAAGAGTCTCATGGTTTGTCTCCCTCCCGATCCCATCTTCATTTCTCCCCTCCCTACCCCACACATCTCCCCACTCTGTCTCTCAAATTCCTCATATCAGAGAGATTATATGATAATTGTCTTTCTCTGATTGACTTATTTCGCTTAGCATAATACCCTCTAGTTTCATCCATGTCTAGGTAAATGGCAAGATTTCATTTCTTTGGATGGCTGCATAGTATTCCATTACACACACACACACACACACACACACACACACACACATATATATATACCACTTCTTCTTTATCCATTCATCTGTTGATGGACATATAGGTTCTTTCCATAGTTTGGCTATTGTAGACATTGCTGATATAAACATTCGGGTGCATGTGCCCCTTTAGCTCACATTTGTATCTTTAGGGTAAATACCCAATGGTGCAATTGCTGGGTCACAGGGTAGCTCTATTTTTGACTTTTTGAGGAACCTCCATACTGTTTTCCAGAGTGTTGCACCAGCTTGCATTCCCACCAACAGTGTAGGGTTCCCCTTTCTCCGCCTCCTCATCAACATCTGTCATTTCCTGACTTGTTAATTTTAGCCATTCTGACTGGTGTGAGGTGGTATCTCATTGCGGTTTTGATTTGTATTTCCCTAATGCTGAGTGATGTTGAGCACTTTTTCCTATGTCTGTTGGCCATTTGGATGTCTTCTTTGCCTAAATGTCTGTTCATGTTTTCTGCCTTGAAATCATTTTTAAATCCTCTTCCAATCTTGCAAGTCAGAAACTCCTATAAGTTTGCTGGAAACTTTCCTCAGTTCCCCATCTCAAAGAATGGATGATGTCTCCTTTGCATTCTTTATATGGAAGCTGAATCTTTCTAGCTTCTTCTTCGAACAAACATATCCATGTGTCTAATAATATAAATGACAGACACATGATCCAGTAGTGATCTACTTTTGTTCTTATGAATCTTTTAGGAGCATATATGTGGAATTTTTAGGGTGCTCCAGATCCCCAACAAATTTTAGTTTCCCTGGAGAGCTCTACAGCCCTTTCATAGAACCATACCACCAGAACAAATAATTTTTCCCATTCTTTAAAATTAACTGGGCAAGAGTGGTGTGATTTGTTGGTAAAAATCTGAATAATGAGTGAACCAGACTTCCTTTGTTCATAGGATTTAATAATACAATAATTGATATTATTTTTAAAAATGGATTTATTATCATGCTTGAAACTCGGTGGTTGACAGAAGCTGAGAATAGCTTGCAATTGCTCTGGGTCCTTTTCTGACATGATAAGATAATGGTTTTAGATCTAGCTCAGATGGAGTAATTTAGCTGTGATTGGTGAACACCTTATAGAGCTGTACATAGACTCAGATCAGAAAGATTAAGCATTGATGACCTAGAAAGCATGTTCTGAAGAAGCCCATGAAATGATCAGCATAATAACATAGCAAGTTATTCACAATCTAAAGACATTTTTCTGAAAAAAATACTAGAACTTCAGCAGTTCAGTGCAAGCAAAGAAATTCATTTATCTTTTCCTCCACAAGTAACACAATATTTTGTCACAATTGCTAAGTTCTTAGCTTACAATCCTTTTCAAATATCTTGCATCAGTCATGTAACTTAACTTATTATGATAATGAGGTGCCACTTGTATGTATTGTATCTTTGATTTATAGTATTAGATAACTATTTGATTATTTAGATTAAAAATTGGGGGCACCTTGGGACGCCTGGGTGGCGCAGTTGGTTGGACGACTGCCTTCGGCTCAGGGCATGATCCTGGAGTCCCGGGATCGAGTCCCACATCGGGCTCCCAGCTCCATGGGGAGTCTGCTTCGCTCTCTGACCTTCTCCTCGCTCATGCTCTCTCTCACTGTCTCTCTCTCTCAAATAAATTGGTTCAGTGGGTTAAGCTGCTGCCTTCGGCTCAGGTCATGATCTCAGGGTCCTGGGATCAAGTCCCACATCGGGCTCTCTGCTCAGCAGGGAGCCTGCTTCCTCCTCTCTCTCTCTCTGCCTGCCTCTCTGCCTATTTGCGATCTCTCTCTCTGTCAAATAAATAAATAAAATCTTTTAAAAAAAATTGGGAAGAGAAGAAATAACACCATTATCTTGGGAGGAAATCTGTTTTCAAATAGGAAAATCCCATAGAGAAAAAATGTCTTCTTGCACTTCTGGGGGGTTCTGTTTGGTTTGGTTTGGCTTGGTTTTGATTTTGATCAAATCTTCAGGCAGTGGGTGACTAGTAGAATTTGGGGTGTCCTCACCATCACAGTAAATGCGTGAGAGCCTCGCCACCTGGAGGCTGGGTAAAAATAGAAATTAGATAGTTTTAGTGTCTTTTTAAAAGAATTTATGCCCAAAAAGTAGGGGGGATTTTGGTCTTTATATTTGTTACACCTCAAATGGTGAGGTGTTGCTCTAAGAAATGTATAGGACTGGAGGACCTGAGTGGCTCAGTTGCTTGAGAATTTGACTCTTGATTTTGACTCAGGTCATATCAGGGTCATGAGCTCAAGCCCCAAGTCTGGCTCCTCATTCAGCCCAGAGTCTGCTTGAGATCCTTTCCCTTGCCCTCTGCCCCACCCCCATTCATGCTCTCTATCTCTCTCTAAAATAAATAAATAAAATCTTAAAAAAGAAGAAGAGGAAGAAGAAGAAGGAGGAGGAGAAGGGAAAGAAAGAAAGAAAGAAAGAAAGGTATAGGACTTATAACAATCTATCTTCCAAAAGTCTCATTGAGGGGCAAGAAAAGGAAGTAGAAAGATTTAATTATATTTTACTTATTTTTTAAAAAAACAATCATTTTCTTACTTCATGGTAGCATGAGTTGGACCAACAGGTATTATTCTTTCCTGAAGTAGAGATATGAAATCACACATGAATTTGTGGAAGCAGATCAAGTCCCCAAAAATGAAGACCATCTTGTTAAATCTGGATTTAGGTCTCCTGGTTGGACAAGGGGACAGCCTATTTGGAATTGGGATTCTTATAGGGAAAGGACTGTTCACAATGCATGATCATGACAGCCCAGTGGTCCATGAATAAAGCTGTGCAAGTAGACTTAACCATAGGTAGACTTAACCATAGGTAGAGTCTGAACGTAGAACAAATTCTCTTTTAACTTTTGAGGTTAGAAGTACAGATTAGCCAGAATTTCTAAGAGAGACTCCTTCCTCACCCGGGCTAATAAGTGTTCATTTAGGTGTCTCTGACATATCCACCCTAAACAGAAATAAAGTAAACTGAAGACATATAGAATGGAAATTAAGTGATATTGAAATTATACTGTAAAGAAGAAGATATAGAAAGAGAGACAGAAGCACAGGAAATTTTTAAAAAATAAAAATATTTTGATTGGTGGAAAGTGAGTGAGACCAAGCCCTACACTCAATGCTGCACTCCCCATCCACCTTCTAATGGTGTCTCAATATCAACTGAGCCATGTGACCCCTTCAGGACCCAGAGCTTTCCTATTATAAATAAGAAATAATAGGAAACTGCTCAATTTTCTCTCATAAAAAAGGAAACCATATTTCCCACGCTAAAGGGGCAAATAACCAAAAGTAGTGCATAGCAAAGTTAAGCAGATACCATTTCTTCCTCCTTTCTTCTAGTTTTTCTTCCCTGCCTCTCTCTACCTTATTTCCTCTCCTCAAGAATCCATAAGCAGCGAACACACACTTCCAGAATGTGCTGTGTGTCTCAGGCTCTAAGAGGAATGTTGTTTTATAAAAAATGAGCTATCAATGCAAGTGAATACAGTGAAATCCATTAGAAAGGGATCTTGGCTCAGACCTCTACATACCCAGCCAGCCAGCTTGTGACCTTTGGCACGTTGGTGAAGGGAAGGCAAGGACACAGTCCTTCACTGGCCCTGCTCATGACATTTCTGCAGGAACCAGATCATTGAGTCAGGAAAGAACAGAGAGGAAGGCTCCGGGGTTTCCTCTCACTTTAATTTGGTAATAGTTGTAAGAACAGTAAATGTGTGTTAGATGCTGCTGCTTTATTTGAGTTCCAGCAAAAAGGAACCCCTGAGACAAGAACTCAGGAGAGGGTCATTTTATGGGTGCCTGGTCCTAGGAAGCACATGGGAAAGAGTAAAATGAAAAAAGGAAGTGAGGAAAGCATACAGAGAGTGGATAATTTCATAGGTTTTCATTGTAGGCACCTGAGGTTCAGTCCCACTGGGGACTCTCTGAGGTGGTTGTGTAGAATGTGCTTCAGACTTGCCCTACAAAGAATGAAGTTGATTAATGGATGATTAACCTACTAGCTCTGTTTCTCATGTTTGAGATGACCCCAGATGTTAAATCTCTAACACTTTGGGCTGCTCTGTACAAGCTGCTGTAGATGTGATGCATGTTCCAAGATGCTGGAAAAGGTCCCAGAGAAGAGAGACAGAGATGGAGATGCCTGACAGGAAAAGCTGTCAGTACTCACTAGTGAACTCAGTGGAAGGCTGAGAGAATATGGGGATGAAATCCACAGCTACAGTCACAAATCCTACAACCCAATGCTTTGCTGAGAACTTATCACGCATCATCTTGTTTAACTTCCAGCATCACTTGTGAATTACATACCGTCCGATTCTCAGTTTACAGGTGAGAAAATGAGAACTTACGGGAGGCTCTTCCCAGTTTGTAAGGAATCTTCACCACTGCATGGTGCTGCTCTGTCACTGACTTGTGTTTCATAATTAATTTTCCCTTCTCCTCTGTGCAAAGAATGTAATGGGATCAGAGTCCTGTGAGTGATGTACTGAGATGAAACACACTGATATCTGACTTTCCTAAGAAGTTTGCCAAGTTAATTTTGACCATGTGTAGTTTCCACTTCACCCACTTCAGAATCCTACTGTAGGATTCCTCTGCAAATATAAACAAAGATAATGTCTTATCTTGGATTTCCTGGAAATGCACTCTGAGATGGAGAGTTCCTTGTGTAAAAGATGCTTCTAAGAATGTTAGCTGGGCATATAATTGAAAATGGAGGACCTGGGTCCCTCCAACTTGAAACCAATGATGCACTCAAATCCTTCCTATGCTTCACACCTTCTGCCTCCTCTTTGGCTTAAGGGCTCATGTGACTTCATTGGGCCCACTCAGATAACCTGACATAATCTCCCTCTCTTAAAGTCAGCACATTAGTGAATTTAATTTCATCTGCAAAGTCCCTTTTATCACAAGATGCAACATAACAATGAGAGTAAGTTCAGGGCTGGAGACCATGGGGGTCAAAATTCTGCCTTGAACTTTGACCTTTCTGGAAAAGTTAACATGCCTTCTAGGGTCAGCAGCTCCCTCTAGGAAACCCAGAATCCCCTCATTGCCCTCCTTCAGGCATTGCATTTAGCTTAGAGGGAAACATGAATACATAGGCACACAACTTTGACCATACTTTGAGCCCAAACGATGAAGCCAAGAGACCCATGGGGAGCACATTCAGTCTTGCCTTCCCAGCTGGTGACCAAATCCACTTTCTAGACACCTCATTAAGATGTGGGCTCAGGTGTAAACCTTCCATGGGGCATACATTTTGAAAATGGCTTGACAGTATCAGGGGAAGAAATGTGTTGGGAGAGAAAGCAGAAGTCTTCAGTAATGCTCCAACCTGTGGGAAAAGCTAATCTGTCCTAATCTGCTGGTTGTATTGTGCAGCAGGGACTGACTTTCAGTATCTCCTTTGGGCATTGCAGTTATGCCTGGCTTTCTGCCTCAAAGAGCTGCTGCTAGTGCTATAATTAAGTATTCGTGGGGAATAGGGGAGAATTATTTGCCATGGATTTAGAAAGGCACAAAGAAAGCTGCTAATGAGGATGGCTGTTTTTTCCTAGATGTTATGAGTATATTTTTAAATGATTACTACTGTTCACACTGTCATGCTTACCAAAAGAGAAGGAGGAACACTCTGGGAGACACCATTCCAGTAAGCCCAGAGATCTCTGGGGAGTTTTAACTTTCTTTATGAGAATTTTAACAAGACCCAGTGCAAAGAAAAGCAACACAAAGAGAAAAAAGTGGGTCTGTATCATCTTCATAACTCACAACAGGATGAAGGCTCAGATGGTGAGCTGGCAAGCTTTTAGGACATGGAGGCAAAATCTTCGATGTTTGTAGGGCAAATTTTCCTGACCCACCTTACCTGATTCCTTCCTTTAACTTCCCCAAGATGCAAAAGGAAATGTCTTTAAATACCTAAAATATTTCTTATTTCCTCTAAAACTGAGCATTTTCTGTACGCTTATTAAATTCACAGTGCAATTACATTATCTAGGTGCTTGCTAGCAAACCACTTATTCATTCAATAAATATTTACTGACCTCAACTACATGCTGAGCACTCTTCCAGGTATGAGGACACAATAAGGAAAAAACCAGACAAAGTTCTTCTCCCAAGAAACTTATATACTCGTGGGGATGGAAGAAGAGAGACAAAGGCCAGATTATAATGCAATTACACAACTTTTGGTGAATGTGTTATGAAGATGAATAGACCAAAGTAGGAGGAAGAGACAGTGCCAGAGGAAGGAGTGTTTTGTTTCATAAAAAGCCTCCAGTACTGTCTATTCTAGTAAGGTGACATTTACATATAGACCTGAAGATGGTTAAGGAAGGTGTTCGTGTGGCTGCCTGGAGAAAGGGCATACCCAACAGAGGTACTACTAAGGGTAAAGGCCAGGAATCCAGGCACACTTGATGTGTTTTATTTATTTATTTATTTATTTCACTTGATGTGTTTTAAAAACAAGAATATCAGTAAGGCTAAGAAGAAATGAGTTGAGGAAAACAGAAAGAAATCAGGTCAGAGAAGAACAAGAGAGCTAGACCATGGAAGACATTCTAGGTCAGGTAAGGACTATGTATTCACTCTGAATGAAATGGGATTTCTTTGACTCAGAGTGAATAATAGACTATGGGTGCGGGGGCGTAGAGGGCACAACTGGAAACCAGGGAGATCAGTGCTAGGCAACCGCAACATTCTAGATGAGAAAGGCCAGTGGCTTAGGCCAGGGTAGAAGTTAGTGGAGGTAGTGAGAATCAAGTCAAATTTGGGGATATATTGTAAAGTTAGAGTCCTCAAATTTGCCGATTTTTTTTACCAATAGATCAGATAAGGAATGGGAAAGAAAGGGAGAAGGCAAGGTGGAGATGGGGACAGTGTTGAGTCAGTATTTATATTGGTAGACAAAATGCAGAGAAGCAGGTTGATGGGGAGAGAGCAGGGAATCAGGAATTTAGTTTGACGCATGTTAACTTTTGAAATTTGCATTGAATATCCAAGTGGAGAGGCAAAATAGGCAAATGATTTAAAGATTTAGGAAATAGGGGCAACTGGCTAGCTCAGTATGTACAGCATGTGACTCTTGATCTCAGGGTCCTGAGTTCAAGCCTCATGTTGCTCATGGAGCCTACTTTAAAAAAAAAAAAAAAAAAACAGAAAGAAAGAGATAGAGGAAGGGAGGAAGAAAGGAAGAAAGGGAGAAAGAAAAAGCTAGGACAGAGATGGGAATTGGAGACATAAATTGGGAGTCACCCACATACTGATAGCACTCAATGCCATGAGATCAGTTGACATTATCTAAGAAATGAGTGTAAATAGGAAAGATAAGCTATATGGGACTGAGTCCTAGGGCTTTAACACTCAGAAGTCTAGAAGATAACTGAGGACCAGTAAACAACACAGAGAAGTGACAAATGAAGTAGAAAGAGGATCTGCGATCAAGCAAAGACTAATTGAGTCAATGTGTCCTACCTCATTCAAATTTTACCAGAGTAACTTGACTATCCCTAGACCTATTTCTTAATAAAACCACCTTGGGGTATCAACAAGTTTCTTCAGTTTTTTTATCTAATCTAGCTTTTTTCTCAAGAAGTATTGAAATTTATAGTACACACATGAGCTTGTGAAGTAAAAATGGTAGCATGATTTTATTTCATGGACACTGCTGTGTCTGGGCTGGGTGGTATGCTTTAAAACAGGGAATCCTATTTGACTCAGAATGGATAAGAATCAAGCTTTTAAAACCTCAGGCACAAATAGGTAATATCTCAGAGCAAAGACCTGGTTCTGGGAGCTCCTGGGTGAAATAACTGGAAAACAGCCTATTTGAAAGGGAGAGTCAAAGTTGGGTACTTCTTTTCTAATTTTCAGAAGCTATGAAAACCATGAGAAACATCCAGTTTGACTGTAAACCCAAAGGAAGGAAACTTAATCTCCAATTAAGAAAAATAAAAATGCAAGCTATGTTGATTCAATTCTGATCACATTTGCATGGATTTCATAAAGATAGAGTTCTTAAAATAATTTCCTGTTAAGATTCAAAATCTATCTAGAGAGTAATTGCTCACTCCTTAAACCACAGCTCCAGAATGCATTTTATTCAATGCTTAGCTAAAGGAGACTATTAGTGTTCCTTAATGAAGACATAAACAAGTGTCTAAAATAGGTATGTCTATCTAGCTACTGAATTTTCCTGAGATAATATTTTGTGAGACAGTTAGCTTTGGAGTTGGATATGCCTCAAAAAGGTTTTTAAAAACCCTCCATTCTTTAAAGCTCTCTTCAGGTATTTTTCATTGGTTTAGCCATTTTTCCTTTATGATGCCCATTGACATGTTTGCAATCACATCTTCATCTATAAACAGACTTCATGCTCTTAAATACAAGCCAAGAAAATTTTGAAAATGAATGGAATTTAATTCCTACCATTTCCAATAGTTTCAAACCCTTATGGGTTGAGGAGAGGACATGAGTGAAGCCAGGTCTAGAAAGGAGTAAACGGCAGTTATAGAAAGAGATTCATGTTTGAATAACAGGCTGGTTGCTGGAATTTATCTAATAGGTTTCCCATTATCTGTACCAAAAATGTTGTGTTTTCTATCTTCCCTGCAGCAAGTATGTCCCATTTAGCAATAAAGAACTTATTGCCCAAGAGAAAACAGGTAAGACAAAACAATTTTCCATTTTCCATTCCCCTTGAAAAGGGATAGCAGCTCACCCCATGTAAAGAATAGCTTAATGGATGTTAGTTTGTAAGGACACCTCAGAGAAATGGCAGAAGAAAGCCCTCCCAAGAGAGCAGAAGAGAAACAAAGTGATTCAAACCCATTGTGTGGAAAGAGACTCAAAAGATTGTCTACCATGGAGAAAAGGAGCACGGGGAGAGGGCGATGTGAGGTCATTCTTTGGCTTGAATACTAGCTCTGACACCCAGTAGCCAAGTTAGCTTGAACAAATTATTTTATCTTCCAGTCTTCATTTTCCCTATCTGTACAGTGAGGAGCATAGACTAGTTGGTCTCCAAAATTCCCCTCCAAGTCTTGGTATCTGAGATTCCAGCGGGCTGGAAGTCCCTCCAAATGGTTAATGTCAAAGCCAGGACTAAATCCCAGATATTCCCACTAGGTTGTGCTCCTTCCTTTGCATATCTTTATTTTCATCTCAGAAATGGGACTTTTTTTCCTTTAAAACAATACTCCAGGGGCGCCTGGGTGGCTCAGTGGGTTATGCCTCTGCCTTCGGCTCAGGTCATGATCTCAGGGTCCTGGGATCGAGTCCCGCATCGGGCTCTCTGCTCAGCAGGGAGCCTGCTTCTCTCTCTCTCTCTCTCTCTCTCTCTGCCTGCCTCTCCATCTACTTGTGATCTCTCTCTGTCAAATAAATAAATAAAATCTTTTAAAAAAAAAATACTCCAAAGTGTTTAGAACTACCGTTTATGTTAGTATTTTCATCTTTTAGAAGAGAATTCCAAGTCCTGTGCTGTTCAAACCAGTCCATCAGAGTCCTAAAATTTCATTTGTTGCCTTAGGGTAAATGTTAAATATTGAGATAGAGGTTATTCATCCACCTTTAAAAAGAATGTCTTCTCTATCCTGTTTTATGACTTGGGATTTGGTATAAGATTCTTTTGGCAAGTGGGTGTGGAATAGTGGAGGTAATTCAACTAAAATATAAATTTGAAAACCACTGATATCTAAATAAGTCTTATGCTTTAACCCAGTTAATTGGTGTGTCCGGCCAGGATCACAAAAGGAAGCCTAGAGAGGCCAGGCAAGTAAGCTACAAACTGAAGTGGTTTGGCTGTAAACAAAGCAGTAACTCAAATGAAAGGACAAATAACAAATACCTTCTGCCTCCAGCTGTGGAACACAAGAAGGAGTGGTAGGGTTTGGATAATCACAGGGTACCCACCCTGTCAAAAGGCATAAGCTGATGCTTTTCTTCAACAGATTGTTACCTCACAATAATGAAGGCCTATGGTTGCCAGATTTCTTAATTTTAAAACAAAATCAGAAAATACCAACCTCTATGTAAAATCATTGTGCTTTTAAAAATATTAGTGAAAAATTAAAAAATTCTTAACACACTAGAAAGCTTAAGAAAATATGTCAACAGAACAAATTTGTTTAGGGAGACATTTTGTAATCCCCACTATACAACCTCCTGAGATGGAATGACCCACCATCTGGCAAGACACCTCTATGACCAACCCCTGACTTCACATCTTGCCAAGATAGTCCACATAAAAGTTCTTTCTTAAGGCAGTCCCAAAGCTACCTCCTTAAAGCATTAGTCCGCAATCCAGATTCTGCTTCCCAAATCAAATAATTTCATCTTCCATGTGAGAACCCTCCAGACATTTAAAAATGGTGATCATGAACTCTGGACCTTCTTTAGAATAAGTATTTCTGATTCTTTCAGGTGTTTTAATTAAATCTCATACTCATTTCCTGTGCCTTCCTGATCATACCTCTTTGATCACTGTGTGAGAACTAACACAATCCAGCTCCAGTATAATGATTTTTGAATAGCACTGGATTTTCACTTTCTATATTTTGGAAGCTATTTTTCTATTAATACACCACAGGGTCACGTTAGCTTTTTTAGAGGTCACAGCTCTTATTATTCACTAATACTGACCTTACAACTAGTAAAAATTTCTAGTGTCTTCTCAAATATACACAAATCAGTCCATCTTTGGAGGACTGGGGTATCGATCCTAAATCAAGGACCTAGGTTTATTTTTTTTATTTTTTTCATTTTGTTAGAGTTCATCATTATGGCTTGTAAAGATTTTACTGTTTCCTGATTTAGTCTCCTTTCAGCTTCTTGTCATCTATGATTTTGATCAACATCAATGTCCTCAACCAACTCTTAATAAAAATGTTGAATAGGACAAAAAATGGCAAAGCTCAGAATCCTTTGTCCAATATGATATAAATCTATTAATACAGACTCTGGGGAGAATCTCACACTGACCCCATACTGAAAGGAAATTATAAAGTACCCCAAATCCCCAAAATATCATTCAGGTTAAATGAAAAAGAGTCTCTCACAAGGGAGGCTATTTGAAGACTGTGTTTATACGGCTTGACTGCATCACTCTGAAATCTAGGTGATTGGTTTGTGTACACTGCTCTCTCAGCAATCAGTTTGTTTTCCTTGGAGCAATCTAATCCAGCTATTCACATGACCAAAATCACCAGACCAACCAGTTTTCAATCTGGCCTTTTGAGGTAATTTCAATTCACTCGATAATTTGTTCACACATCTGCAACTGGTTGATGTTCAATTATGAAAAATTTTAATCAAAGAACCAAAATCAATGAGTAATCATCAATGCTAATCATGAGAGTACCAGGTGGCACTCCAGTGTGGACCAAATCAAGTTCTTCTAAAACTTAATAAAGTGATTCCTTTTAAGTAAGTCAAGGCATCTCAGAAATAGAGTAATTCAGCTAAGGATCATATTCTCCAGGGCTAAAATATATCATTTGACTTATATAGGAGCACTCAAGTAAATTCCCTACTGTTTAATCATGTGGCCTGGGCAAGTCACTTAACCTTCATTAAGTACCTCTATTTTACCATCTCTATCATTAAATAACAATAAAAATCTAAATGTCTGGAAATAAATTGCCTTAACTTGTAATCCTTATCATGGAATCACAATGAAAACACAAATGCCTGCAAATAAATGCCTAAGATTTCAAAGCTAAAAGAGTGACTTTATCTTTGAAAGAACAGCAATTTTTAAGTATATATATTACATCCACTATGTATATACAAAATGAATCTATATTAAAATTTATTTTGTATCTGTATATATTTAAAAATATAAAGTTTGAAAAGATATAAACAAAAAAAGTGAAAGTACATACTAGTTTCACAAATACCTTATAACTTTTGCATGAGCAGAATAGGTGATGATAATACCTATTCCTTGTGCATTTTCTCCTTCTTAATTCTATATTTATTCTCCTTGTCTGCCTCTACTCCATGAAAAATTGTAGCGAGTTTAAAAATTTAGTGAATTGAAACAGTGTTCCTCAAACTATATTATGTTGAGTTCCTGGCATTTCCTACCAGAATGTTGTGAATAATAAAAATATTAGTTAAGATACACTAGTTTTAAAAAAAATGCACGGGTTTATGTTGCAGTAACAAAACATATTTACCCTCAAGTTCCAGTGATCTAATATACAAGTGTTTACTGTTTACTCATGCTACATGTCTAGACTGGGTCAGTGGAGGCTTCAATTAACATGATATTTCAGGGGTTGCCTGGGTGGCTCAGTGGGTTAGGCTGCTGCCTTCGGCTCGGGTCATGATCGCAGGTTCTGGGATCGAGCCCCACATCAGGCTCTCTGCTCAGCCGGGGGCCTGCTTCCTTCTCTCTCTCTCTGCCTGCCTCTCTGCCTGCTTGTGATCTCTCTCTGTCAAATAAATAAATAAAATCTTTAAAAAAAAAAAATGATCTTTCAGTAACCAATACTGTTGAGATGCCAACAGTAGAAGGAAGGAAATGATAAAGATTAGAGCAGAAACAAATGAAATAAAAACTAGAAAAACAATAAAACAGATCAATGAAACCAGGAGATGATTCTTTGAATTATAAAAGAATATTATGAAAAAACACATGCCAGCAAATTGTACAACCTAGACAAAATGGATAAATTCCTAGAAACATAAAAACTCCCCAAAACTGAATCAGCAAGAAATAAGATATTTAAACAGATGATTATCAACAATGATATTGAACCAGTAGTCAAAAACTCCCCACAAACAAAAGTCCAGGACCAGAGGGTTTCACAGGTAAATTTTACCAAACATTTAAAGAAAAGTTAATACTTATTGTTCTCAAACAATTCAAAAAAAATAGAAAAGGAAGGAAAGCTTTGAGGCCAGCATTGCCCTGATACCAAAACCGGATAAGACACTACCAAAAAAAAAAAAGAAAAGAAAACTAACAGGCCAATATCTTGATGATCATAGATGCAAAAATCATCAACAAAATATTAGCAAATTGAATCCAAACAAACATTTAAAAAAATTATTCACCATGATCAAGAAGGACATATTCCTGGGATACAAGTGTGATTCAAAATTCACGGATCAACTAACATGGTACATCACATCAACAAGAGAAAGAATGAAAAATCATATGAGCATTTCAATACATGCATAAAAATAATTTGACAAAGTACAACATCCACTTATGATTAAAAAAAAAAACTTCAACAAAGTAGGTTTAGAGGGAATATACCTCAACATAATAAAGCTCACTCATGAAGAACTCATAGCAAACATCATACACAGTGGTGAAAAACTGAGAGCCTTTCCCTTAAGGTCAAGAACAAGACAAGGATGTCAACTCTCAGCACTTTTATTCAATATAGAAAAGTATAGAATATATTCAATATATAATATAGAATATATTAGTCCTAGCCATAGTAATCAGACAAGAAAAAGAAGTAAAAAGTATCCAAATTTACAAATTCTTTACTAAAGAATTTTCACTATTTGCAGGCAATATTATATAGAAAACCCTAAAGACTCCATGAAAAAACTACTAGAACTGATAAATGAATTCAGTAAAGTTGCAAGATATAAAATTAATATACAGAAATCTGTTGCATTTCCATACGCTAATAGTAAAGTAGCAGAAGGAGAAATTAAGAAAACAATTTCATTTATAATTGTACCAGATACCTAGGAATAAACTTAACCAAGGAGGTGAAAGACCTGTACTCTGAAGACTATAAAACTTTGATGAAAGAAACTGAAGACAACACAAACAAATGGAAAGATATTCCATGCTCATGCATTGAAAGAACAAATATTGTTAAAATGTCCATACTACCCAAAGCAATCTACAGATTTAATGCAATCCCTATCAAAATATTAATAGCATTTTTCACAGAATTAGAACAAATAATCCTAAAATCTGCATGGACCCAGAAAAGACTCCAAATAGTCAGAACAATCTTGAAAAAGAAAAACAAAAGTGGAGGCAAACCATGATCCTAGATTTCAAGATATATTACAAAGCTATGGTGATCAAAACAGTGTGATACTGGCACAAAAATAGAGCTAGGTTAATAGATAGAGAGTCCAGAAGTAAACCCATGATTATATAGTCAATTAATCTTCAACAACAGAGGCAAGAATATGTGATAGGAAAAAGAGAGAATCTTTAACAAATTGTCCTGGGAAAACTAGATAGTTGCATTCAAAAGAATGAAACTGGACACTTTCCTACACCATACATAAAAATCAAAATGGATTAAAGGCCTAAATATGAGACCGGAAACCATGAAAATCCCAGAAGAGAGCACAGACAGTAATGTCTCTGACATGGGATGCCTGGGTGGTTCAGTCAGTTAAGCTGCTGCCTTCAGCTCAAGTCATGATGCCAGCATCCTGGGATTGAGTCCTGCATCGCGCTCTTTGCTCAGCAGGGAGCCTGCTTCTCTCTCCACCTCTGCCTGCCACTCTGCCTGCTTGTGCATTCTCTCTCTCTCTCTCTCTGACAAATAAGTAAATAAATAAATAAAATCTTAAAAAAAAAAAAGTAATGTCTCTGACATTGGCTATAGAAATATTTTTCTAGATGTGTCTTCTTAAGGCAAGGGAAATAAAAGCAAAAATAGACTATGGGACTACAGCAAACTGAAAACCTCCTGCATAGCAAAGGAAATAATTAAAAAAACAAAAGACCATCTACTAAAGGGGAGAGGATTTGCCAATGACATATCCAGTAAAGGATTAGTATCCAAAATATATAAAGACCTTACACAACGCAACACCCCAAAACCAATAATTCAATTTAAAAATGCACAGAAGACATGAACAGACATTTCTCCAAAGCAGACATACAGATAGTCAACAGACACATCAAAAGATGCTCAACATCACTCATCCTCAGGGAAATGCAAATCCAAACTCCCATGAGATGTCACCTGACACCTGTCAGAATGGCTAAAATAAAAAACACAAAACAAAATAAGTGTTGACAAGGATATGGAGAAAAAGGAACCCTCATGCACAGTTGGTAGGAATGCAACTGGTGCAGTCACTGTGGGGAAAAAACACTGTGAAGTTTCCTCAAATAATTAAAAACAGAATTTTCATATGATCAAGGAATTCCACTACTGGTTATTTACCTGAAATCACTAATTCAAAAAGAAAAATGCACCCCAATGTTTATTGCAATATTATTTATAATAACCAAATTATGGAAGTAACCCATAATATATATTATATAATATATACATTATATATACATACACACATATACAGTATATATTATATATACATTATGTATTATATATGCACATATATATATACACACCACATTAATTGACTACCTAGTTTATAAGCTTTGGATAGTCAATTTTTTTGTGTTCTTTTTTTTAAAAAATTTTATTTATTTATTTGACAGAGAGAGATGACAAGCAGGCAGAGAGGCAGGCTGAGAGAGAGGAGGAAGCAGGCTCCCTGCTGAGCAGAGAGCCCGATGCGGGGCTCGATCCCAGGACCCTGAGATCACGACCGGAGCCGAAGCAGAGGCTTTAACCCACTGAGCCACCCAGGTGCCCCTGGATAGTCAATTTTAATCTTAGGTCCACCGTTGCATTTTCCAGCTGCATATGTTTAATAAAGAGATATATATACAGTGGAATTAAAAAAATGAAATCTTGGTGGGGGGGCAAAAAAAAAAAATGAAATCTTGCCATTTGCAACAACATGGATGGATATAGAGAAAGTATAATATTAAGTGAAATAAGCCAGCTAGAGAAAGACAAATACCATACGGTTTCACTCATATGTGAAATTTAAGAAACAAAGCAAATAAATCAAAAAAGAGGTTAATCAGGAAACACATTCTTAACTATAGAGAACAAACTGATGGGTTACCAGAGAGGAGGTGGGTGTGGAGATGAGTGAAATAGATGGAGAGATTTAGAAGTATACTTATCATGATGAGTATTGAGTAACACATAGAATTGCTTAATCACTATATTGTACATGTGAATCTAATGTAACAGTACACGTTAACTATATGGAATTAAAATTTGAAAATTTAAAATGAAAAAATATAAAATAAAGTGAGATACATAATACATACATACATACATATGTGGAAGAGGTGGGCTTCTCCAAAGTATGAAATTTGACATAAGACAAACAAAAATGCCCTTTTCAGGGCAGTGGCATCAATGGGTACCGCTTGAGGAGCCATGTAAGGAGCTACATGTGTGGTGGAAAAAGAGTCAAAGAATCACAAGTTGTGAGTTCAAATCACAACTCTTATCACTTATTGCCTGTGTGGGTCCCAGAAAGCCACATCACTTTTTTCTGATCTTTCACGCCTTCGTCTGTGAAATGATGAAAGACATCAACCCTCCTCATTTTGTAGAGTCATTGTGGCAATCAAATAAGATGAAAGAAGGGAAGGTTCTCTGAATACAGTGAAGTGTTATTATTGTTCATAAAGATTCAGGGCAGCATTCTAAGTTTTGTGCTGAAAAATCTAAGAATAACCTGACTAAAAATGTGTAGGAAGTGAATTGAAAAGAACCTCATGTAAAATTATTTCTTAAATTTTAAACTAGTGTCTTATCAAATAGCAAATTACATCAGAGTTAAAAATTTGGGGTCGGGGGGTGCCTGGGTGGCTCAGTGGGTTAAGCCTCTGCCTTCAGCTCAAGTCATGATCTCAGGGTCCTGGAATTGAGCCCCATATCGGGCTCTCTGCTCAGTGGGGAGCCTGCTTTCCTCCCTCTCTCTCTGCCTGCCTCTCTGCCTACTAGTGATCTCTGTCTGTCAAATAAATAAATAAAATCTTAAAAAAAAAATTTGGAGGGGGGGAAACAACTTGTTCTCTACTGGGATACTTGGTCTGGAAAAAGAGGGTGAATCCCTATCTCTTGCCCCTCTCTGAATTCCTATAACCTCCTAATATGTCTGGAGTATAGACTTGTGATCAAGTTTATTGCTTTGGATAGAGTGAGATTTTAATCTTAGGCCCACAACTGTACTTTCCAACTGCATATGTTTATAAAAGTTATTTAGCTTCTCATGACCTCATCTATAAAATGTGGTTGATAATAATAGCATCTATCTCAGGAGTTGAAGTAAGCATTAAATGAGTTGATGCTAAGATAAGTGAGTGATCAAAAGATGAAAGCCATGATTAGTAATATTTTATTCTCTAGCATATAATTACATAGTGACTGATACTGTTTTTCTGAAATTTACCGGTTAGCACTTTTATTCACTGCTGCCTTTTAAAAATTGTATACATATGTCATGAACACATCACATTTAGTTATGAGTAGGTGATTTTATTTTCACTATAATTTTGCCAAAATAATAACAGTTTTAAACATTAAATGCAGAACTTAACTAAAGACAGCAGCCTTTTGCCCCACCTCTCCCAAGTCTCAGTCCATCAGAGAGATATCATCCTTTCATTCTTTAACTGTTTTATTAATTCCCCATTGTAAAGTAATATGTATATAGTGAAATGTATTGATTTTTTTTTTCATTTCAAATGTAGTCTGTTGGCTTTTTTCTATAGATGAGAATTTTCTCAATCACAGCACACACATACATACAAACACAATGTTTATATTTCTTCTAGGTTCTGAATATAGTTCTATCACAGTGTGGGATTAAATTAATATTCAGTATTTATATTATTATGAGTACTTAAGTATTATTCACAGTTAAGGCACTTATTATACAAAGAACATCTCCTTTCTCAAGCAGCTTTTTTTTTTTTTCTTCCTCCTGGAGTTAATGATCGCCCTGTTTTTCCTTTGCTTAAGTTTCCTATGCCTCTATGTCAAACTGTCTGTCTAAACGAGGATTCTGTTCTCCTCTCAGTATAGTCAAACAGGCCTGATAAATGATCAGTTCCTTATTTAATTGAGTCATCCATCCTGGAACCACCATCTCTTCACTTCACTTGTTGTGGTTGCTTTCTGGACCAGCTCACATCTCTTACCACAGGACTTCCGTCACCATCAATTCTGGGAATTCTCTTTCAGCTGTCCAATATTGGATCCCTCTTTCCTGGATCTCATAACTTGCTTTTACTCAGTTTACTTTCTTATTCTGATGAAGGATGTCTATCATGAGTCATGTTGTTTTAGAACTTATATTCTGCATTCAGCTTAATTAATGGTTTATCTGGTTACAAGTTATTATGTTGGAAATAAATATCTCTCCAAATTTTGGAAGCGTGGCTGTATTATCTTTGCTTATTCATGTGCCACTGAGAAGTCTGATGATCAGACTAATCCTGTCTTTGTATTGATTGTACTGATTCCTGTCTTTGTATTTCTTCTTCCCCCATTTCTCTCTCTCTCTGTGTCTCTTTCTCATTTTCCTTCCCTCTCTCTCACACACACCAATACACACACACACATATGCACATACACAGTCTTAATGATTTTCTTCTCATCTTTACATTCTAAATTTCACAGTTATATTCCTTGGAAGAGATTTTTTCCACTTATTGTGGTTAACATTTTTTTTAAAGATTTTATTTATTCATTTGACAGAGAGAGATCACAAGTAGACAGAGAGGCAGGCAGAGAGGGAGAGAGAGGGAAGCAGGCTCCCCGCTGAGCAGAGAGCCCGATGCGGGACTCGATCCCAGGACCCCGAGATCACGACCTGAGCCGAAGGCAGCGGCTTAACCCACTGAGCCACCCAGGCGCCCTATTGTGATTAACATTTAATGAGCCCCTTTAATCTGGAGACATGTGCCTTTCACTTCTGTGACATTTTCATATATTATTATTTTGATAACTTATTTCTCTGTTCTCTTAATTAGTTGTAGATTATAAGACTAATCTTACAGTTTTCTTATTTTTCCCTTTTTGCTTCCCATATTCTTTATTTTTTTTCTACATTTTTGGGAGATTTTCTAGTACACACATGCATATATATGTAGATACATATTTGGGTATGTATGTATATGTCATGTGTGTGTACATATAATTTTTTAATGCAAAATCTCTTTCTTGATCTTTTTCTATAGCATCATGCTCTTGTTTCATTGATGCAGTTTCTATTCTCTCCAGGGGGTTTCTTCCAGTTCTCTTAAAGTTTTGTTCTACTCCCTGCATTGTCTATTTCCTTTAAGTTCACTGTTTTAGTGTGTTTTTTAATGGTTTATTTACTTAAGCTTTTATTTTAGAATATTGTCTGAATGTCTGGTGATCTTCAGCTATTCATTCATATTTAAAAATTGATTGGAACCTCTAGGTTCATGAACGAAGACACAGTCATTTGTTTGTCTACCTACAAATAACTGTGATCTTCTCTCTTGACAATGCCCGTTTTCTAGAGAGGAATACACCCCTATATCTAACCTGGAAAGAAACATCTGACTGTTTGCACTCTGAAATCTAATCATGTCATAGTACAGTGGTAAAACCATTTCACCTAATCCCCACTTTTACATGACACCTATTTTCAATCATTTGCATGCTTGTTGCCTCCAATATGAAAACTTTCTGGTTCAATTTCCTAAGTAGTAACCCTAATTGCTTTTATACTGGTTTTCAACTTCTGAACTTTTGATGTAGTTGGTGCCTCTGATTTCTGAGTCTTTCTGGGTGCTGCAGTCTAAAACAGCTTACATCTTGTTGGCTTCTCCCTTGACATACCAGGTTAGGTTCCAGCTTCCCAGTCCAGCTAAATCAATGTCTTTCTTGCATGTGCAGTAAATAATATATAACATGAAATCTACCCTATTAATAAAATCTTAACTGCATAGTATAGTATTACTAACTGTAAGTACAATGTTGTACAGAAGATCTCTAACTTTTTCATCTTGCATAACTTAAACTCTATAATTGTTGTACAACTCTCCACTTTCCTCTCCCTTGAGCTCCTGACAACCACCATTCTACTTTCTGCTTCTATGACTTTGCTACTTTGGATATCTCAGATAAGTGGAGTCAAGCAGCATTTGTCCTTCTCTAAGTGGCTTATTTTACATTGCACAATGTCCTCAAAGTTCATTTATGCTGTAGTATATGATAAGGTTTTCTTTTTATGTGTGTAGCTGAATAATAATCCATCCTATGTATGTATCACATTTTTCTTAATATATCCATTGATGTATTTTCCTTTCATTCAGTGGTGGTCATTTAGATAGTCTTCCTCTTGGCTGTTGTAAATAATGCTACCTTGAACAGCAGGTACACACATCTTTTCAAGAATCTGATTTAAATTCTTTTGGATAAATGCCCAGAAGTGGGATTGCTGAATCATATTGTAGTTCTATTTTCAATTTTTCAAGGACCCTCCATACTGTTTTCTATAATCACTGTATCAATTTACATTCCTACCAGTAGTGTCCCAGGGTTCCTTTTTCTCTAAAAACATTGGTTATGTTTCTTTTTTTGCTTGTTTACATAATGACCATTCTAACATGTGTGAGGTGATATGGTGGTTTTGATTTGCATTTCAAAATGCAAATGATGATTATTAATGTTGAGCATCTTTTCATATACTTGGTAGACATCCTTTCCCCATGGGTTTATTTCTGAATTTCTATTTTGGTCCATTAATCTATATAACTGTCTTTATACCTGTGCCATATTGTTTTGATTGCTATAACTTTGTAACACATTTTGAAATTTGGAAGTGTGAGGTCTCCAGCTTTGTTCTTCCTCAAAATTATTTTGGCTATTCACTGTCCTTTGTGGTGCCATATGAATTTTAGAATTGTTTTTTCTGTTTCTGTAAAAAGTGCCATTAGGATTTTGATAAGGATTGCATTGAATCTGTAGGTCACTTTGGGCAATAGGGACATTCTAGCAATATTAAATCTTTTAATCCATGGACATAGGATATATTTCCATTAATTTATGTGTTAATTTCTTCTAGCATTGTTTTGCAGTTTTCAATGTGTGTGTTTCACATTTTCTTGATTAGGTTTATTACTTAGTATTTTAATTTTTGATGCTAATGTAAAGGGGATTCATTATTTAATTTCTTTTTTTTTTTTTTAGATTTTATTTGTTTATTTGACAGAGAGACAGATCACAAGTAGGCAGAGAAGGAAGCAGGCTCCCCGCTGAGCAGAGAGCCCGATATGAAACTCAATTCCAGGACCCTGTGATCATGACCTGAGCCAAAGGCAGAGGCTTTAACCCACTGAGCCACCCAGGCGCCCCTCATTTCTTAATTTCTTGTTCAGATTGTGCTGGTTGTGTATAAATATACAACTAATTTTTACATATTGATTTTGTACCCTGCAAGTTTACTGAATTCATTGATTAGTTCTAAAAAGCCATAAATGTACAAGATATCTTGTTCATTCACTTTCTCCATTTACTTTCTATCCTCAGTTTTTTTTTGTTCACGTCACTCATTTGCTCTATCTCTAATCCCATCTTATTTGTCTTTGTGGGTTTGCATCTTTTTTATTCCCTTGCTCATTTTAGTGCTGCTTATGAAAGAAAGAGAAATAAACATGTGTGTGTAATCTACCATATTTAACCAGAAATCAAAAATATGATGCATAAATTTATCAGTTACACATCCCCCGCACTTGACTATATGCTTCATAAAAGCAGATGTTGTGACTCTTCCATTATCTTCAGTGCCTAACACAGTGCCTGACACACGAAAAATGCTCAATAAATATTTTTAATGGAATCATACAGAATTGTGAGTATTCAGATCAACATCCTGTTCCTGAGTGAATGGATAAAAGAGTAATTGGTTCTTAGCTAGATTGCAAACTCCATGAAAAAGAAAACTGAATTTCAGCACTTTTCATCTCTAGAATACCCATCATGGTAAAAATGCATAATAAACTCTAGTTAAATACTAGTTGACTGGAATTTACATTGCCTCTGAGTCAACTTTTAGTTATTTTACTATGGATATATGTGTGCATGTGGAAATAGAGAGTTTTTCCTGTATGTGTCAAGAGCATTTTTAATGAAAATGGATCATACTATAAATACAATTTTGGAAATTCTTTTTTCCATACGTTAGAGTATCTTAGAGAACTTGATTTGTAAGTATGTATGTATTCACTTTTCTCTTATTCTATACTGCATAGCATTCCAAAATGTATGTAGACTATTTATTTAACTATTAACCTATTAATAGAAACGTACGTTGTTTCAGACTTTTACTACATAAACCATGTTTCATGTCTCTTGGTGTACAGGTACAGTTGTTTTTTAGGATAGGCATCAGAAATAGAATTGATAGCTCAAAGTTATGTTTTTGTCCTGAAATAATGGTTAGGCCTCACACTAAATTGATGCCACTTAGAAATTGAATATGGGGTCTTTGCATTTTAGAAAGTGTGGCAGAAACTTCTCCTCAATCTCAGTCACCAATAGAAAGTTCAGTGGTGCCTTTTTAATTTTATCCCAGTTTTTTTTTTATCCTCAGTTTTTATCCCATTTAATTTTATCCCATTTGGGGTTGGACTCACCAACTGTTGAGACTTTTGATTTCTGACTTTCCAGTTTCAGTGGTCACCTGTATACTATAGACCAGTATCCTAGATGCTGTATTCAGTACACTGTGGAATAACATGTGATAGAACCAAATAATAAGCTATAAAAGTCATAAGGAACAGGATCCCAAACTTGGGTACTTTACACTAGTTCAAATCCTTGCTCGGATATCTGCTTTCCCAGGGTGATGCTGAGAAGGTCTCAAGGACTTACGATCCACTTTACCATCAGTGCTAGGTGGTTGTAAGTGACCAAATGTAATGCTTCTCTTTGTTCTAACTAATCTGCCGACTTAACATGGCTGGGATGGTTTCTCATCCCTAGACAGACTTTATCATATACTCATCTTTATATTGGCTGCTCTCTATTGGTTGCTGTGTATCTCTATGCATGCTATCTGTTAGCCAAGCCATTGCAGACCATGGTCAGTTTGTGTAGCAAGGAGGATATTCAAGTACCTTTTCTGATAAGAATGGGGATGTCTCTGAGCCCCCTGAATAGTGCCCTGCCACTCTAACCTGACTCTTAGACCAACTACTCCTGCCAGTGGACAGAAGCTTTCTCTGGGAATTACAAGGGAATTCTCTGTTATCTTACTTGGCTATTCCTACTGTGGTGCCCCAGGAAACCACTTGACTATCGCCCTTGCATTCTTATATCCCTTTTCAGACTGTAAGCTTCCTGATACCATGCACACAATCCAGAATAGTTCTCTTCTGCCTATAATATTCTGTATTGTTTTGATGCCATCTTTCAAGAATTTCTCAGGGTATATGCTCCAGCGAGGGAACCCTTTCTTATTTTCCAGTGCAGTTAAGGATTTTTTTTTTCTCTACTATCATCCTGTAGTATTTAGGAATTTTAAGGAGAGAGAAGAGTTAGGAAGTAGCTCTCAGCATGTTGTATGCATCAATTCCTATGTAACTTTAAGTATGGGACATCCAATTTCTTTCATTGGTTGTGCCTGCTTTTGATACAAGTATTATCTTTAACCCATGAGCTGTTCTTTTCTAAGGCAAGCTTACTAAAGGGAAGCACCCCATTGTTGTATCAAATACAGATAAACCCATGCCAATATAATAACGCCTCATCTTATTTCTGTAGCTCAGCCTAAAAAGAAAATGTCTAAAGAAAGCCTAAGAAGAGCCACATTAATTAAAGGAAAGCTGGCTTTTTCCTCTAAGTGCCTAATAACTAAAGGACAAGCAAAGGAGACTCATTAGTGGAAATACTTCCTTTGAAAGGGCATACATGCTGTGAAGAAAAAAAAGTGTTATGCCAGGGTTTTTTGGGTTTTTGTTTGGTTGTTTTGTTTTGTTTTAAATGAAATAAGACCTTTTGTCTTTTGCCTATTTATCACATAGGCTGGAGAGAATGTGTCTGAGTCGTGCAGATAACCTACCATGATTTGATTATTTTTATCTCAAGTTACTTACTCCTCCCTGTTCTTGGGAAAGATTTTTCTTCACTGCTCACTGCTTTGCCTGAAGGATGGTTAGAACTGGGGACCTCTTTAGGGAGTTAGATCTAACTAAGTGTTTTGGCTAAGACCCCATTAGCCCAGTTAACTGATCAAGCATTTGCCAAGAGCACCTTCTGTGGGTCCTGCCCCATTGAGCAGCTGGATGGGAATTTGATCCCTTCCTTCAGGATGCTACACTCAAACATAAAAGGAAAGGAAAAGGTGCTACAATAGATAAAGGGATGGATGGATACATGATAGATAGATAGATGGATGATAGATAGATACGCTAAGTGTATATGAAGATAAAGAGACCTGAAATGAATTCAGGGCTGAACTGTACAGAGACCTATAATGAAAAAAGATATTCACAGATAGAGGAGCTCAGGATGAGTCTGAATTTGTAAGGAGGTTTCATGGAGGCATGGAATGATCTGAGACTTGCATGATAAATTGAAATCTCATTTGGAGCTCATTTTTCTACCCCGCCCCATCCCTATTGTGATGGTTACACGCAAAAGCAGCCTTGGAATTTTGCATTCATTGAATTGGAAGAAACCTTCCAATTCTACCAACACAAATACGCTAGACGCAGGGGAAGGGCTTCTTGGCTGGGCTCCTGAGACCAGGCTTCTTCACAGTAAGTATATATCTATGTGTTACAGACCACGCCTAATTTTTAACTGTTTCTCTACCAAGCCCAGGATGACAGTCATATGATTTCAATCAAGGGCAAGCATCTTTTGACAAGCACTTAAGGCTTCAGTTTCTTGTGCTAAAGAACTAAGACAATAGCTATCTTTACATGCTAAGGAAAGAGACAGAGGACAATTAGATTTCAGTTGTAATTAGCAGCCACACCTA
This sequence comes from Neogale vison, assembly GCF_020171115.1. Taxonomy (NCBI): domain Eukaryota; kingdom Metazoa; phylum Chordata; class Mammalia; order Carnivora; family Mustelidae; genus Neogale; species Neogale vison. The sequence continues at coordinate 42,309,829 of NC_058098.1, forward strand.
GACCAGGGTCAGCTGGAGCAGAAATTACCTACCTACGTCACCTCTAGCAGGCCTCTCTATGGGCACAGATGAACAAAATGAGTCTTACTGGAGTTTTCTGACTTGCCAGAGATGACCCAGTTTATCACTGCTGGAGGCAGGGCTGGAATACACAGCTCTCATCTCTAACAAATGTGGGTCCACTCATACTCCGTTGATATTCAGATCCTTGACAGGCATCCTTGGGACGCTGGTTCCCCTGGGTGAACTACAGTATCAACTCCACCCTGATCATTAACACCTCAACTGGGATGGAAGTTTACAAACCTCTTTCATCCTGAGCACTGTGTGAGATAAGCCAGAAGGGTATCATGGTTCCCACTTGAGGAACATTGGTCCCACCAGCTAGAGAGACTGGGTTTTATGGAGCTAGTACGTCAAAAAGTGAGAATAGCGTGCTGGCTTTCAGTGGTACCAGTCTTGTTGTCTGACTGCTTTTTTTTTTTTTTTTTTTCATCCAACAAGAAGCCTGTCTGACTGCTTATTAACTAACAGGGTTCAGCTGCTCAGCTAATCTCCTGGAATTGCCTTTTATGTTTGGCTAACTGTAAGGTACAGGTGCGATATTACTGAAAATGCCTTTCATTCTATCCATGAAAGCATTTCTTGATTTTCCACAAGCCGTATCCTGGACATTTGACTGTACCTTCCTGGTGATGAAGTTCTTGAACCTAGGTGACGTTCGGTGGGGTGAGGTTCGGAGCCGATGACCAAGAAAGAATTCTTGAGACATCTTTGGTGCAAAAAGGTGGTTTATTAGAGCACGGGGACAGGACCCGTGGGCAGACGGAGATGCTGCCCTGGGGATGTGAGGAATGGCTGGTTATATACACAGGAGTTGGGTAGGTGAGGACAAAGGGGTGTTCAGAAGGGCTATTGGGGTAAAGAAGACTGTCAGGATATTGAAGGCCTGGTTACTATCAAGCCAAGGCCACTTTCCCTCTAATGAGGCACTAACATAAAGACAATTGGGAGTCTCCTGGTGGAATGTTACATTCCTGCTATCAAGCATCCTTGTTAGTGTAAAGTTTTTCTGGCGAGATCAACACACCAGGAGAGGTAGGCACAAGGCAGGATTTATTAAAGGCACTCTCCGGCAAAGTTTCAGGGCTCAGGAGAAGGGGAGCCAGGAAAGTTGCACCGGAAGGAGGTGGACACCCTCAGGAGAGGTTCCCCAACTCTGGAAAGCAGAGTGGGGGAAGTCGCACCCGAGGCAGGGAGAAAGGGGCTTTTAAGGGGTCTCGAGGGGAGTTCAGGGGTCTTTGGCAAGTTTCCCTTATTTGGATATTTCGCCTGCACGTCGGGGCTCCCATTGGTCCACTGGAGCCCGGAGCGGGGGTATCAGATTCCCACTTGTCAGGGTCCCATTGGTCCACGGGGGCCCAAAGCTGGGGGTTTTCAGATTCCTGCTTGGGTCTTTGGTCTCCTCTCGGAGCTCAGGTTTTGTGGCCGGAACTTTCGCCATCTTAAGTAGCCCTTTCTTTCTGCCAGCCCAACAGTTAGTGAGATTTGCGTTTAGAAGAAATTAAACTTTATTTACTTTTCCCTCTACCTCAGCCTCCTTTAGTTTTTATGGAGGAGAGGGTGACATTAGGGCTTGAGGAACTGAATTATGTGCCTTTGGAAATTGGGCTATTGATAAGGTAACTTCTTCGTTGTAAATCTCAAGGACATTTGTAAACCAAGGGAGAGTCCTGCCTTGCAGGATTGTGATCTCTGCAAGTTAACTATTTGTTTTCCTTCTAGGGCAGTCAGGGGTGCCTGAGGAATGTGACACATATTACCAAGGGGAGTGGGTGGAGAGGGGGTGCAAGGTGCCAGCTTTTGCTTTGTCCTCAGCCAGCCTCCTGCTCCTTCATCACTGGAATTACGTCTACTACATTTCTTCCCCCCGTCATTTCCTTGTGTGAGAGCAGGAGTGTGCAAGCTGTGAATCTCTCAATACCCCTGAATTCTTGAGGAAACTGTATCTTGAGCTCCTCCTTCAGACAACAGCAGATGGGATAGCCCCATGAGAGTAGTAATCTTCAGACCAAAGCTTTGAAGAAATGCCAAAGCATGGTACAAATCCTGGATCAGTTCTGTCCCTGGCAGCCATGACCCATCATTACTGTTAAAGAATTAGGAGTGGAATTTTCCTTCCTCCAGATATAGAAGTTAGGCCATAGTCTACATCATCTAAGGTCTAACGCATCACAGACCTGCCTGTCAATCAGCACAATGGCCTCAGAGGACACTTGAAAAAAATCTTACAGAATCTATAGTGACTGCTGAGAATATTCCCATGGACAGTAAGTGCAGATTTATCTTTAGTTTTCAGTTAAGTTGCATTTTGTATGAATTTTAATTGATAGACAATATAATTTTCAAAGCCTGCAGAAAATGCATGTATATAAGGGAAAGATGGCCAAGACGTTCCTCCATCTAATTCCAGACAGTAAAATAAGATCTCACTGCCACTCCTTGATGGTTCCTATTTTTCTCCACAGTGAACAAGTTTTGCATAATGAAAGAACCACTCTTCCTGGAGCCCCATTGCCAAAAATTAGCCATACAAAAAGACCTTATTACCTGGCACATGTGGCTACTTGAAAATTATCTGAAATTAAAAACAAGCCAGAATCAGCATAATACTGTATAACAAAAGCCAGATGTCTCTTGAAGAAAAGGTTAATCAAATGCTAATGTTAAACAAAAGAGTTTCAAAGTCAGGAGGAAGAATGTTGAAGATAAATGGGGAAATTAGGTGCAGCCTCCATATAACTGGGATAGCAAGCTCTCTGCATAGAATGCTGGTTTTTTTTTTTTTTAAAGGAAATTAACCTTTTCTTTAACACCTAGAATGTGTCAGATGTTTTATTTGAAATGTACTAAATACCTTTCCAGAAGCTTAAGCTTCAAAAAAAGCAAAACTACTAAGATTCCTTTGGAGGAGGAAAAAATGTAGCAAATGCTGTAATGCTCTGAATATTACCCTTCAGCCATATTTTGGAAGACGGTTATAGATAAATCCTGGTTTTGTCAGGAATTCAAAAAGAGCTTGCGATGTTTGTGAGCTCACCTGCTTTGCTTGGATTCCAGAACTCTCCAAGCCTCACTCCCCAACACCCTCAGCCTTCATCCCTAACCTGATAGAGAGAGTCATGTTCACAGCCTGTCAGTCAAGATCCCCCAAAGAAACAGAATCCATTCTGAGGAATTGGCTCATGTGATTGTGGGGAGCAAAAATCCTGAATCTGCAGGACAGGCTGACAGGCTGGAAATTCCATCAAGAGGAGATCATGTAGTCTTGCCTCTGAAGGTCTTCTGAAAGCAGAATTCTTTCTTCCTCAAGACACCTCACTCTTTGCTTTTAAAGCTTTCAACTGATTGGATGAGGCCCACCCACATGATAGAGAGTAATCTGCTTTATTTAAAGCCTCCCAATTTAAATCTCAGGGTGCCTGGGTGGTTCAGTCCATCTAGCATCTGCCTTCAGCTCAGGTCATGATCGAGGGTCCTGGAACCGAGCCCCCCCATCAGGATCCCTGCTCAGCAGAGGAGTCTGCTTCTCCCTCTCCCTCTGCCCCTGCTGGTGTACTTGCTCTCTCTTGCTCACTCTCTATCAAATAAATAAATAAATAAAATCTTAAATAAATAAATGTTCATCTCATCTAAAAAATACTTTCACAGCAACATCTAGACTGGTGTCTATCAAACATCTGGACACCATAGCCTAGCCAAGTTGACACATAAAATGAACCATCCCATGACCCAAAGGGCAAGGCCAACAAATCAAGTAGGACTTGATATGCAGGGGTATTGAGAGGAGCTGCAGGTGACAAGTTTCTAAGGCTGAGGGAAAATAAACTACAGTGAAAAAGGATGTGAGGGCATTTCAAGGAGCTTCAAGTTCTGCATACTTTTAATACAGAGGAAATGTGTGTGTGTGTGTGTGTGTGTGCGCGCACGCACGCACATGTATGTGTGTTGAAGTGGGGAGGAGACAGAAGGGTGACACAAAAGTGCCCGAAGAGGTAAGTAGGCTAGTGAGATTTGCTCCTCAGGCATAGGAGCAAATGTGGTTATATAATGTTTTAACAAGTGACTCAAGAGTCCGCATAACTTAATAGAAGAAGATCCTTATTCTGCAGGTATCCTGGAGCTTCTAAGGTGGCAATGCTACCAGCAGCTATCAGTGGCACTGTCCCGTCTTAGCCAGGCATCAGGCCCACAGCTCCTTTTACTTAAAATTCTCACGTTGGCCCCCAGATGTTCCCACAAGCCTCCCTAGGGGAGGTAGGGAGGCTTGAGGAAACTCCTGGATCCCCAGGCCTGTGTAGGATCTGACCTTAAAACTCGAATGCCTTTATCCTCAAGGTGCCTGTACTTTGGGGGCCTCATTGCTCTAACCTTACATCTGCCCTTGATATGCCCTCTCCTAAACCTACCCTAAGAAAGCAACCTGACCCAGAATCTGATGGTTCTTCCTTCTCTCCCAGAGTGGCCTGACTTCCTTGTGCAAAGCGGTCTTGCTCAACCCCAGGCCTACTCTGTAGTTTGGATCATAACACTGTGTATGCCCTTCCTTCCTACCCTAAATCTATCTGACCAAGCAGGAAGCCCCACATGGCCCTTGTAAGAACACACAGCTTGCTCTCAGGAGAGCCCTTCTTGTGGTAGATGACATTTGAAGAATGTCCTTGAGTGGAGGCTCATCTAACTTCTGTCTTACCGAGTACCCCGTTACCCTAAGGTATATAAGAATTCTTCCAAAGGAAGCAGAAATATAAGAGAGCATTTCAAGAAGAGCTCTGTGTGATGGTCTCATCCAGTGGAGTGTGGCTTCGACAGGAAGCAGTCTCAGGCAACAAAGTGAGGGCAGGTGTGGTTCCAAGGGCATAGAAGAGAAATGTGAGAGCCCCAAAGAACCAGCATTCATGGGTCTCCACTCACCTGTCTTAGCAACGTGATGCCTGGTGCCAAATTCAAAGTTGAAGTCCTAAACTCCAGCCACTCAGACTATAGCTATATTTAGAGATAGAGTCTTCAAAGATCTAATTAGGTTAAAATAAGGACATTAAGGTGAGCCCTAATCAAATACAACTTGTGTCCCTATGAACAGAGACTAGGACACAGACATACGGAGAGGAAAGGCTATGTGAGGACACAGAGAGAAAGATGACCATTTACACACCAAGGAGAGAGACCGAAAGAAACCAACACCTCGGACACCTAGACCTCAGCATGAGAAAATAAATTTCTGTTATGAAGTCACCCAGTTGGTGGGACTTTATTATAGCAGCTCTCACAAACTAGTATACCTGACTTCACTCTACATCGAATTATAGGTAGCAATTCTGAAAGACTGCATGGAGCTATCCTTAAAGGCTGGATAAAAGAGAGCTGAGTTCATGGCTCTGCTATAGGACCCATTTATAGGAGAAAATAAGGATGACAGACCTTGTGACATTGTGCCTAGAAGGAGACATTTCAGTTCACTCAACAGAGGAATAGCAGCAGAGTCCCAGACAATGCTGAACAATAAGGGATAAAATCTCTTATCATTTTGAATATAAATTTATGCAGTACTGTTATTTCTCAACTTTGCTTAATCCTGTCACTTTGTTAGCTTAATCAATATCTAGGTTGAAGAGCAAAATGGGTAGTGAGGTTGATGTTTTTGGAACTCTAAATTTATATACCAAAAAGGAGCCTAAATAGTTTAGCCTACAAGAGTAACACAAGAGGTAACAGACGCATATTGGAGGGGCAGTATGAAGCTTCTTTATTAAAAATTAACATATCAGTTGTACCAAAATGTTCCACTGTGGGGGCCTGTGTCCTGTCCATGGTGGGGGAGGTTGTGCATGTGTGGAGGTAGGGAGTACACAGTAACACTGTACTTTCCATTCGGTTTTGCTGTGAACCTAAAGCTACTCTAAAAAATAAAGATTATTAATTTAAAAATAGATCTGAAAATGGTAACAATTAAAGAACATTTTTACTATTAAAAATTACCTAGAATGGGGCACCTGTGTGGTTCAGTCAGTTAAGTGTCTGCCTTCAGCTCAGGTCATGATCCCAGGGTCCTGGGATCCAGCCCCACATCAGGCTCCCTGCTCAGCAGTGAGTCTGTTTCTTCCGCTCCCTCTGCCCCCCTGCCTGCTTGTGCTCTCTCTCTCAAATAAATAAAATCTTAAAAAACAAAAAACAACAACCCTAACATGTTAGTCTTTATCTATAAATCAATGTGCGTCTTTAAAGAGTTTAACTTTTGTCTTCATTTGTTTAACATTTTTTCCTCATTAGCTGCTGTAACAAAATACCACAGTCTCAGTGACTTGAACAGTATCTTTTTCTCACAGTGCTGGAGGCTGGGAAGTCCAAGGTCAAGGAGCCAGCAGATTGGGTTCTTGGTGACACCCTTTGCTGGCAATAATGCCATCCTGGGGGCTCCAACCTCATGACCTCATCTAAATCTAATTTCCTTCCAAAGGAAATACCATCCCTTTGGGGGTTAGCGCTTCAATGTATGAAATTTGAAGGGACACAAACATTGAGTCCATAACTTTATTATTTTTTTAGAAGATTTTATTTATTTATTTGACACAGAGAGAGATCACAAGTAGGCAGACAGGAAGGTGGGGGTGGGGGGAAGCAGGCTCCCTGCTGAGCAGAGAGCTCCATGCAGGGCTCCATCCCAGGACCCTGAGATCATGACCTGATTGAAAGGCAGAGGCTTAACCCACTGAGCCACCCAGGTGCCCCGAGTCCATAACTTTAAAAATAAAAATTACCCATAACCAAAGCTAACTATTCCTTAACAGTTTGTATTTATATCCTTTCAATGTTTTGTCTGTCTTTTTTGTTATTTTACAAAACTGTCATCCTCATGGTTATTTTACTTCCTTCTATAATACCGTTTTTAAAAGATGTTTTGTTTTCCATTATATGATTTTGGCATTATTTATTTAACATTTTCCCTACTTTGTAACAATGGCCACTTCTAACTTTTTTTAATAACAGAGCTTCAGAGAACATGGTCATAAATAAATTCTTACATGTGCTTCTTAATGTATTTGTGATTATTTGCAGAAGATAAATTCCTAGAGGCAAAATTGCTGCATTAATCAGTTTGTCCATTTTTTTAGGTTTTAAACACATTTTTATCAATAGGATATTATTATCACTTTTCATCTTCAGTTTGGCAAGCCAGAGGGTATCCTATTTATCTTCAATTTGCATGTATTCGATTTTTAATGAAAGTGAATTTCTCCATGTATTTCTGAGTCATTTATATCTCTTCTGTGAAAAGGCAGTGATCATCAGTATGACATGTGTAGCTCTATTTAAAAAACAGAGCACTTCCTGACACACAGTGGGTCTTCAGTCAGTGATGGTTTAAATGATTTGCCTTTTTGTGTTCTTGCCATCTTTGGAAGGAGTGTTGATATATTCTAAAGGATCTGTATGATCCCATCTTATTGTAAGAACATTAGCCCATTTCCTATTATCCTTTTGGCAAGTAATATGTTCTCTTTCTCATTTACACTTTCTAAAAATCATGTTCACCACCACTATTTATCACCATGTGTCCAGCCTGGGATATACACTCTACATACTTTATCCCATTTAAGTTCTCACCACCAATCACAGAGGTGGCCATTACTACCCTGTTCACTAATGGGGAAGTCCAAGTCTCCAAGAGGTTAATTAATGCCTTAATCACAATGTTAAAAGACACTATCCAGTTCTGTCTAAAATTCTATAAGCCTTCACCTTTGATGCAATATTGCCTCCTTTTTTTAAAGTTATTTATTTATTTATTGACAATTTTATTTACTTATTTGACAGAGAGAGAGAGAGATCACAACTAGGCAGAGAGGCAGGCAGAGAGAGAGGGGGAAGCAGGCTCCCTGCTGAGCAGAGAGCCTGACCTGGGGCTCAATCCCAGGACCCTGAGATCACGACCGGTGCTGAAGGCAGAGGCTTAACCCACTGAGCCACCCAGGCACCCCTATTGCCTCCTTTTTTATTATACTTATGTTTTGAGAGTGATAATATAGACCCAAAATTACATATTGTTTATATGTATATTTTATGTATATAAATGTGTATATATGTATATATTTTATGTATATAAATACAAAATACATGTATATAAATACATAACATATACATATAAAACATATGTATGCAAAAATTCTTCAAAAGTCTGCCCCTACTCCTTCCTCCATTAGCCAATTTTCACCCCTATTCTAAATAACCACTATTATTAATTTTTGTGTGATCTCCCTGCATTTCTTTGTACATACACAAGATATGAATATATATTCTTGTTTCCCCCCCTTTCCACACAAACACTAGTAAACTATGAACAGTTTTGCACATCTTCCTTTTGGTACATTCCATATTAGCAATGAGCAGCTCTCTTGTTCTTTTCTATGTATAAGTAATATTTTATTGTGTGAATGAATCCTATTTTATTTAACCAAGTCTTTATTAATGAGTATTTGGGATGCTACTCATCTTTTGCTATATAATACACATTTTACATGTACTGCTTCCCAGTATATTTGTAGAATAAATTCCCAAGAATTGAATGGTTAGGTCAATGTATACATATTTGTAATCTTGATAGATGTTACTATATTGTCCCCATTGCAGCTGTAACGTATTTATGGTGCTTTTTAAGGCATAAGAGGTTTTTTAGTGTTGTTGTTGTTGTTGTTGTTGTTAGAAATTGTAGTTATAAACACCCAAGCACAGCCGTATAAACTTATAAGGGTTTATTTCTTCACATAAATGGAATCTGGAGTCAAATAGTAGTGTAGGACTTGTATGTCAGCTCTACAAAGCATAAGGAACCAGGCTCCTTCATTTTAGGGGTTCTGTGATTCTGAACATATAGCTTCCAGGCTCAAGATCACAAAGTAGCTGCTGAAACTCCACTGTCACATGAGCATTCCAAACAAGATTAAGAAAACTCCAAGAGTAAACAGTAACTTCCATAGTTGTCTAAAAATATCATTGTCTAAATTTATTGGCAAGAAATGCTGGGAGTTAAATTTTTTTGGCAGAGCATATGGCTCTCCTTACTAATATAGAGTTCTATTAAGAAGACAGAAGTTCTTATTAAAAAGAAGTTCTATTAAGAAGATAGACCAAAGAGATGGATATTGAGTATCACCATGTCACATCTAGATCTTTTCTTGACTGAGTTCCCACTCCAAAACCAAATAAATATTTACCTGCATTTCTTTTTACTTCTTTTATGTCCTCAATTTTAATGCTAATTTATCTTGAATTTATTTTAATACATAGTACTTTTTTCTTGAAGCTTTTTTCCCTTTCTTTGTAAAGAAAAGAGTTTTAGAAAGATCTTCCCCCTGGGCACTGGGTGGCTCAATTCGTTGAGTGTCTAACTCGATTTTGGCTCAGGTTATAAGATCAAGCCCCGTGACCAGCTCGGTGCTCAGAAGGGAGTCTACTTGATGATTTCTCTCCCTTTCCCTCTGATCCCCACCCCCCCCCCATTCACACAGGAGTGCCCACACTTTCTAAAATGGAATAAATAAATCTTAGAGAAAAGATCTTCCCAATCAGTCCCTCAAAAAGAGAATAAGAAAAAATACTTTCATATTTTCCTCTATTTATATAGATAAAATCATGAAAGTATTTGACAAGTTAATTAAAACTATACTTGCACAGGTTGAGTCTATACGGAAATTAATTTCATGTATGATGTGATGTGGGGATTTCTTTTTCAGTTAGTTAATTGACTCAATACCATTTATTTAATTTATCCAGCCCTAACAACCTGACTTTATTATATACAAAACTTTAAAATCGGATATTTGGACTGAGTTTCCATTAAGCTTATAGATTGCTGGGAAGGGGTGAAATTCACACCTTCACAATACCAGGTCTTCTCTTTCAAGGTCATAGTATGTCTCCCAGTATATTCACACCTTCTAGCAGGTCCTTCAGTCAAATTTTATAGTTTTTTGGGCTTTTTTAAATTAGGTTTTAAGTATCTCCTATAGAGTTATTCCTGAGACTTTCATAGTTTGAGTGTTTTTTTATGAGTACTTTTTTCTTATTATTTTTTTCTAAAAGACTACTGCTAGTACATACGAAAACTCTGAAATTCTTAACTGTTGATTTTCTCTATCTTGCTGAATCTTACTAATTATCTTCAGAGCCTGAAACAGGATTATCTTGAATTTTCTAGGAAGAAACACAGATAAATTATAAATAACGACCATTTTATAATATCTACATCTCATACATTTCTTGGTCTTGTTTTGTTTTCAACCTCCAGGCAAATGAATGAGAACTCTCAGTGTGGGCATCCTTGCATTGTCCATTTTAACGAGAATGCCTCTGTTTTGTTTTTACATTTTTTGCTTTCTAACAAATACGCTTTATCATGTTTCAAACACATTTTATGCTTCTAATATAAACAGTATTTACCAAAAAATGGAAACTTTATCAAATATATCAAATATACTTGGAACATGTATATACATACCATATTGTTCCTTTTTCTTTTAAGCAATTAATGTAATAAAGCATATTACAGTGACTGATCTCTTACTATAAAAGTACCCCCAGGGGCGCCTGGGGGGCTGAGTTGGTTAAGCGTCTACCTTCAGGTCATGATCCCAAGGTCCTGGGATCAAACCAGGTGTCTGGCTCCCTGCTCAGTAGGGAGACTGCTTCTCCATTTGCCTCTCCCCCAGCTCGTGTGCTTACACACTCTCTCTCTAATAAATAAAATATTTTAAATTCAATTTGTTGATACTTTATTTAGAATTTTTTTTTAATTTAAGACTTTATTTATGTATTTGACAGACAGAGATCACAAGCAGGCAGAGAGGCAGGCAGAGAGAGAGAGGAGGAAGCAGGCTCCCCGCTGAGCAGAGAGCCTGATGCCGGGCTTGAGCCTAGGATCCTAGGACCCTGGGATCATGACCTGAGCGGAAGGCAGAGGCTTAACCCACTGAGCCACCCCGGCGTCCCACTTTATTTAAGAATTTTAAAAGTCTATGTTCCTAAGAGATATATGTCTTTAGTTTCCTGTTGGGGTGATCTTTTTCTCAGGAATTGTGAAGCCCATAAAATGAACTGGAAACTTCTTGTTTTCCGGTGCTTTTTAACAGTTTAGAATGCAAAGGAACAGCATGCTCCTTGAAGGACAATATAACTCATTTAAAAACGGGGTTGTTCTGATCCTTTTTTGGAAGTGTACCTTTGACAAGCTTTCAGCTTTTAAATTACATATTGTCTACTCAGGCTTTCTGTCACTTCCTGAGCCCATTTTGGTAATTTATACATTCCTTAAAGAGTATTTATTAATCTCAATTATCAAATTTGTTGCTATAGACTTGTGTACCATATTTTCTGAACATTTAAAAATCCTTCCAGTATATAATTATGTACTTAATGTAGTGTACTGCTATCTTCTCTTTCTCTCTCTCTGTTACTACACCTGAAAAGGTTTGTCGGCTTTTTCAAAGAACAAAAATTTAGATTTATTTCTCAATAGTACTTTTTGGGGGAGAGATTTGTTTCTGATTTTTATCTCAATAATACCTTTTTGCTATTTCTTCTGAAATTATTGTTTTGTTTCTCGAGTTAATGTTATGTTTTATTTTTTTAAGTAATCTCTACATCCAACATGGGGCTCGAACTCACAAACTCTAAGATCAAGAGCTGCATTCTCTACTGAGTGAGCCAACCAGGCACCCCAAAGCTGTGTTATTTTATTTGTAATAAATGCTGTATATTTTTATTAATAAATATACTGTATTAAAATCTTTCCCTTTGAATCGAGATTTGGATCCATCTCACAGGCTTTGAAATGTGATCTTCTATTATTATTCCGTTCTAAGTAGCCTATAATTATTTTTTAAATGAGTATTGGAGAAAATGTGCAGTATCTCTTTGACAATTGCAGTTTTCTACATAACTATTAAATCCAACGTGTTCATCACGCTACATAAATCCTCTGTATCCTTGCAGGGGTTTTTTTGTTGTTGTTCTTGCTGCTCTGCCAGTTTTTGAAAAGCAGCATGTAAAGTCTCTGCTTTCACTGGGGTCTGGGTGATTTCTCCTCTTATTCCTCAGAGTTGCCAATTCTAATTCCAAAGCTATAATGAATTTGTAAAGTTTTGTGATTGTTATGTCTCCCTGGAGGATATTCCTTTTAATAATAGGAAATATTTCCCTTATCCCCCCCCTTTTTTTTAAGATCTATTCATTTATTTGAGAGAGAGTGGGGCAGAGGAAGAGAATTTCCAGCAGACTCCCCGCTGAGCGGAGCCCAAGGCAGGGCTCAGTCTCAAGACCCTGAGACCATGACCTGAGCTGAAACCAAGAGTCAGAGGCTGTTTTTTGTTTTGTTTTGTTTTGTTTTTAAGATTTTATTTATTTGTCAGAGAGAGAGAGGGAGAGAGAGCGAGCACAGGCAGACAAAATGGCAGGCAGAGGCAGAGGGAGAAGCAGGCTCCCTGCTGAGCAAGGAGCCCGATGTGGGACTCGATCCCAGGACGCTGGGATCATGACCTGAGCCGAAGGCAGCTGCTTAATCAACTGAGCCACCCAAGCGTCCCCAGAGGCTGTTTTTGAGCCAACTGAGCCTTTGTCTCTTAATGCTTTCCCCATAGTTTCCTTTCCTCCTGATGCTGATACTTCCAGCCCATCTTTTGGAGACTGGGGTATTGTCTTGCATTTGTTTAGTGCATCTTTCCCCATCTCTTTATTTGCAAACTTTCTTTCTACAGCTGTGTCACTTGGTGGTAGTGCGTAACTGGTCTTGGCTTTGATTTATTCAGCTTGACAACCTCATCTTTTATGAGGTATCTAAGTCATTCATACTCGTTATAACCCCTGACTGTGTGTACTTATTCCCCTCATTTTAAGTCTTCTGTGTATTATACTTTTCCACTATTTCCCTTTTTCCCTTTCCAGTCTTTTGCTGGAATAATCAACCTTTATTTGTTTCTTCCATTCTCACACGTGAAGGTAAGAGCTTCAAATTGAATTCAGGAGCCACAATCTATTTTCCTCTAAACTCTGTAAACCCCATTCTCCTAGCAGTTAGCATTTCAAATAAAAAGTCCAGTATCTAAGAAATCCAGTTTGATTCCCCCTCACTTATTGGTTTGGGAGTCTTTTTGTTTTTGTTTTGTTCTGTTTTTGTTTTGTTTGCCTGGTCTAAAAGAGCTTTTCCATTATTCTCCAAATTAGGAATATCTCACCATATGATTTATTTTCAGTAATGTTGTTTGTCGGGGCGTTTGGGGGTGGCTCAGTGGGTTAAAGCCTCTGCCTTCGGCTCAGGTCATGATCCCAGGGTCCTGGGATGGAGCACCCCCACCCCATCTCCGCTCAGCAGGGAGCCTGCTTCCCCCTCTTTCTCTGCCTGCCTCTCTGTCTACTTGTGATCTCTGTCAAATAAATAAGTTTTTAAAAATCTTTAAAAAATAATAATAATCATGTTTGTCATCTTGTGAGAGTTATTAATTTGAGATAAACTTGTGCAAATCAAAAATATTTTTTGGTTATTCTCCCCCATTTCCTCTGTTTTCTCTTTTTTAAACTGATAGTATGTAAATATAAGATATTCTGGGTTCTCCTCCATGCCTCTTAGCTTTGTTTTCTTTCTTTCTCTCTCTGTTCTGTTCTCTGACATAATTCCTTGAATTCATTAACTTAGTTTTTAGCAACGTCCATTTTATTCCTAAATTAAATTTGGGACAGTAATTGTCTGGAATTTCTTAAAAGGTCCTCTTTTTCCTGTTTATTCTTTCCTCATAGTAAATTGTTTATTTCATGTTGATAGAACTATCCCTCAAATTTCACTGAGATTATAAATTTAAAATTGGGATAATCCAGGTATTTTTTTTTTGTTTCAGTGAAGTCCGTGTTTCTATTCAGCAAACTTTTATTGAGAAGTTAACGTGTTCTAAAGATTGTTTTAAATGCTTTACCCATGTTAACTAATTGAATCGCAACCAACCCATGAGGATTAGTGATGACATGCACAGTTATTATTACCCACATTTCACAGCCAGGAGAGCAGGGCAGAGCCTGAGGCCAACCCACACCATCTAGCTACAGAGTCGTGGCTCTCCGCCACTATGCAACATGGACATTTGCTCCTTGTGCTCAGGTAGTCTCCTCTTCCCACTGCTGCTTTAACACACACATGCCCATAGTTTTTCTCTTATCTGCCTCATCTTCATAAATGAAAATAAAAATGTGAAAAGAAAAAAAAAAAAAAGAAAAATGTCTCCGTATTGAAATGGTGTGTCTCCCAAATCTTCGCCTCTCCCCAAGCAAGGTGAAATGATAGCAGGCACTCTGCAGAAGCGTTTGTACCAGGGATAGCAGAGCCCTGGGGTGAGAAGTCCTCCCAGCTTCTCAGGGTGCAGGGCTTGAGGAAGTCTGGAGCCCTAGGACCTGGTGTCTGACTAGTGCACTGCCCCACCCCCTGATCGCCAGCCAGCAGAGGCGTAACTGTCAGGGCAAAGCAACAAGGTGGGTGACCCTTCGGGGGCCAGAGCTGCAGTGCGGCGAGGGTGAGTACCAGGGGCACAGGAGCAGGACATCCACAGAGTCTGCCACACGCCTCACATCAAAAACTCCCAACATCCCCGAGCAAGTGATAGCTAGCTTATCACCGATGTACATTGTGAAACCTAAATCGTAGGCTCCACCATAAAACCATAAATTCTTTTTTGAAATCTAAAACTGACTTTCAAAAGTACTGATTTTTTCAAGATAAGGAATAAATTCAAAGAACCCCCACATGACATTTGTTGACATCCCTACCTTGGAGGCAGTCTAACCATATGTACCCCGTCACCCTTCACCTGTACTCACCTTGATGCCATCTGTTTCTGTCTTCCAGAAACTCTTCCAACCTGGCCTGTCATGTCTGTCTTTCTGGGTTTTGCAGCTATGTTGCATGTTTTATCTTAAATTTATATCCCTTTGGTTATTTCAATAGAATATTTGTAGGAAGGAAAAGAGAACCTCTGCGCTCAAATCACTGCTTTGAAATGGTTCTTACTATATTTCCAGAGGATTTAGGTGGCATTATTTTAAAATTAATTGTCATAACCTTTTTCATCAAAAGGAAAAAGTGTGGGAAGGACTTTTTTAATAGAAAAGTCACCTCAACCCTTAAAGTTTTGATGAGTTTACTTCTACTGGAAAATGTGGGAATCAGTCCCATTGGTGATCTCTCCTAGGATATGTTCAGAAACACTCCTTTTATTGGCTCAAAGATGCTACATGAAAGTAAAAGTTCATATTTCATTGCAGGTCAGGAAGCAACATACCTAGAGAGTGAGTTACCCTTAAATGATATTCAAAGTGGACCCTTCATGTTTTATATTTGTTTTTAAGAGTGTTTTAGAGGATTAATGTTTTCATGACTTTTGAATTCAGAATTACAATTGCATACACCACACTAATTACAAGTGTTGGCGTTTAAGCAGAGAATTGAGTGAACAGGTGTTGCAAATACATGCTGGGTGTTGTGCACAATGGGGACAGCCAAGTTCAAAGTCAAAAAAGTACTGTTTACATGAAAGAAGTAGGAATGGTGGATGTCTGGGTGCAACAGTTGAGTTTCTCAGTCAGAGAGGACAGAGAGAGACTGTTCAACATTGGACCATAATCTGGCTATTTGGGAATGGACTTATTGTATTGGGGGCCAGGGTCAATTTTGCCATTGTCTGAAGCAGCACTGGCTGGTCTGAGTGCTCCAGTCTGCAGGTTGGATTAGGGTCTTTTTCATGTGTCTCTTTCTCTAGGCTGCTGGCTCCTTGGAGCCTCCTCAGGCTGCTGTGACAAAAACACCACACAGCGGGTGGCTTAAACCACAGATGGTTATTTCTTGCAGCTCCTGAAGCTTGGAAGTCCAAGATGAAGGTGCCAGGAGATTCACAGTCCATTGAGGACCTGCTTCCTCATTCACAGATGGCCATCTTCTTGCTGTGTCCTCTTATGGCAGAAGGGGCAAGGAAGCTATGGGATCTCTTCCGAAAGGGCACTAATCCCATTCCTGAGCTCTCCTTGCCTCTGAATGAAGTATCGCCCAAAGGCTCCACCTCCAAATAACCACCACATTGAGGGTTAGCATTTCAGCATATGAATTTGGGGTGTGGGAGAGACATAAAATACTCGGTCTGTAGCATATGGCAAACGGCAAGAGTGCATTTTATGTTTTGGTGTCATAGCATTTGGTTCCGAGTCATCATTATTATATCCTCATTGTGAAGGTAGTTTCTTATCAGTAAAAAGTCATATCACTCAACGTTTCTTGCCTTCTGGTCCACTTCATCCAATTAATATTGCCACCCTTGCTCTCCTGTTAGTACATAAGCCTGATTAATCTTTGCTAAACCCTTTATTTTTTGCCTTCCTGGGACAACTACTTTTTTAGGTTAACTTTTTAAAAATAGCACACAGTCGGATTTGGACTTTTGATCTCAAGTAAAAGTAATTTTCTTTTAGTGGGGTGCTCTAAGGCATTTCTACTTATGACAAAGGTAATAAATTTTTTCTTATGACTTCTAGACTGGTTCCTTTCTTCTGTCTTTTATGGGTCGTCCTTTTATTGTTCTTTTCCTTCCTTTTATTCTCTAAAAGCTATCATCTAGCTTTATTCACCTCATGATTATCATAAAAATTTAACTATATATTTATTAAATCATCCCTGAGAGAGACACTAGATCTCAACATGCTGTTGTTTCTCTCCACGTGTCTCTTTTTCAATTTCAATTGATGTAAGGATTCTAGACTTAGCTTCTCCCCACCCCAGTTTACATGTTATAATTTAACTGTAGAACAATGGTTTTTACCAGGGGAAAGAGGAGATTTAGGGCCCCAGGTGACCCTTGGCAATGCCTGGGGGTAGTTATGATTGCCACAGCTGGAGGGGAGTGGTTATTCCCGGCATCCAATGGATAGAGTCCAGGGTTGTTGCTCAACATTCTCCGTGCACAGGACAGAGCCTACAACAAAGAATCTTCCAGACGCCAAATCCCAATAGTGTTAAGATTGAGAAACTGTGTTCCAAAGATTCTGTTGTTGTTATAGTTGTTTTAAGTGAATATTATTAATCATACTTAAGTTATGCTTAGTGACAATGCTTTTTCTCCACACTCTTAAATTTTTAAATGGCTATTCATGCCTTGACTGGCTATAAAATGTCTTCAAGTGATTCTTTTAAATTTAAATTTAAGTAGATTCTATAGAGAAGAAGAACCGGACTTTCCTAAGGTCCCACTGTTGGAACAGATCGTCAGAGTACCCTCACAGACTCACCGAAGGAGACAGGGCTGTTGATTCCATAATTTCCCTGCCTCTATTTTTCTGGTAATCATGTTTCCCAAATCCTTGCAGGTTTTACACCTCCATTGGTTGGTTGCCTGTTTCATCTCATCAGTTTCCTATCTATATTGTCTGTCATGCATTTATTTTTCCTTATGGATGGTAGCCCTAGGTCGAATATATGTACTACAAATGTTTAATCTAGGATGTTTAAGATATCATGGGTACCTTCATCATATTTCAGATTTTTTATATATAGAAAGCTTAACTTTATTTTTTTTTTTTAATTTACTTCATGATCTATGGCTTCACATCCCCCCCCACCTCCCCACAGAAAGGCCTTCTCTGGCCTGAGATCAGACATTTTTCCTGACTGTCATGAATTAGGTTTCTCCATGCAATAATCTTAAGCCAACAGGATCTAGTTTGGTGTTATAAAATACCATCAAACAGTTAAAGGACTCTCACAGTACAGTTTAATACACAATCCCTCCTTTCCCCTCTAATCTGAAAAACCACCTTTATCTTGTGCTAAATACAAGGGTCAGTTTCTGGGTTTTATGTTCTGTTTCATCAACTTTCTCTTTTCTTGCATGAACCTCTTAGTTTTCGTTATTGGGCTGTATGCTGTGTTCTCATACCTCCCGGTCTTCTTTCATCACAGCTGCTTTTAAATGATCATCCTTTTAACTTTCCTCGTCCAGCTCGTTTTTTCAGAAGAATGGTGGAGTCATTTTTACCCCGTCTCAAAAGATATCCCTTGGGACTTTTTATTGGAATTATATCACATTTCCAAATTAACACAGGATATCCCTGAGCCATCTTCCATCTCTCCTTTCTACCATCATTTTCATAACTTCATTGTTCCCTCCGAATTCTTCCCTCTGGAAGAATTTTCCCAAATTTACCTTCTCCTTCACTAATCTGATTTTCTACCTTATCTGTCCTTCTTCTGGCAAGAGAGTTTTGAATTTCATCAAACTGTTTCTGCTCTTAACACATGCTTTAGTGTTATCCCAAACCTCCTCCCTCCTGGGGACTTTCAGCTCTACTTGCATGAATCTGGTTGGTAATTAGAAAGACATTCTTTCTTCCTCCTCATCATAGATCTATTTTGGAAGAAGGCACCAGTTCTAACTCTTCCGGGATGGACGACCCAGGCCTCATCAGGTCTGGGGTATCTCTGTTCCTCCTCAAGGGAGCAAGAGTGCGTTTACCCTTATTTGTCACATAAGCTGGCTCCTTGACAGTCAGCCATCCACATACTTTAGGCCCCAGGAAAGGAGTGAAAAGCTAAGATTTACTCTGGTTTGATCCCATCTGTTCAGAGACCCAGGAGAAATCTCCTGAGCCTGAGGGATGGTCTTTCTGCCTGCCTCCTGCCCTTTGGCTGAGCAGCCACGAATTAGCCCCAGCAGGGTCACCGGGGCTGGCTGGTGACAACTGCCATCTTTACAAGTCTGCAGCCCTGTGCCCCTGGCAGAGCCATCTGTGCCCACCATAACCTGGAAACTTCACTGCTGTGGGCACATTCTAGCCCAGGGCGCTGATGGGATTAAAATGCATTTCCCAAAGCCTGACTGTCTGAGTCCTCTCTGCAGATCCCCACCCAGCCCCTCCGCCCTGAATCTGTAAGAAATGCCAGGCAGTTTCTGGTACACTCCCTGTTTTACGGATTTCTCTTTTTATATCTCTTTTGGTCGTTTCCAAGGAGTTGGAGAGGATGAGATTTTGATGTCTGGGTCCAGCCCACTGTCTGGACCCTGAAGAAGTATAGGGCTGCTCAAGGGAGATTTGAGTTTTGTTTATATTTTGGTTGTTACACTGAAAATATTTTCATTTTTCTCATTTCCCATTTCCTCATTGACCTACTTTTTTGATTCATAATGAATAGAAAGATTTTTCAATAATACTGTTCTGTTGAATTCATAAAATACCGAATTTGTTCAAATGTGAGTTGAGGCTTTACGAAGATGACCCTGAAAAGGGAGCGTGTTGCCTTAAGGTGAAGTCTGCACAAAGCCTCTTAGAATATCAGGAGCTCTCACATTTATTTTATTTAAAAAATAAATTTTTATTTGGGTGAGACAGAACTAGCCTCAAAAAACCTTTTACAATGCTCATTTTGGATACTTACAGAAGTGACCCAATGAGGAAAATGAATAAAGGATGCAAAGAAACTTCCTTCAAGGTGATTGTGGTCACAGTCACCCAGGATACGGCCTTGTGCTTTAGGGTGGGGTGTCATTGTAAACAAGCCTTTTCCAATTAGGTTAAAAAAGCAAAACACGAGCAGTGGAGACTGTGACCTACAGGATCAATGAAAAGAGGAGAGCGATTTGATGTTACATGAATAGGAACTTGGGACTTAGGATGGAAACCCTAGCACCGGCATCACATACAGATTAAACACAAGTGCTCTACTGCAGATAATCGAAACACAAGGGAAGATGTAGAAAGCCTGTCTTAACAACTGTGTGATGACTCACAAAGCAGCTCCTGCAGCAGGAAGACCCAGACGTCCAAAGGCACCTAGAAACAGTGAATAAAATAGGGTCACAAAGTGTGAGAATGAAAAAGCAATGGTTTTCAATCAACACTCCACAAATGTCATTTTAAATGTGAATAGACAAATAATTACCACAAGGAGGCATTGGACTGGTTCATGCATTTCCCAAAACGCCTGCACATTTACATTGCCCATACAGCATCTTTTGCATATTCTTCTAAGGAGCAATCAAAACGGGGCATCAGCTTACTTTTGAGGTCACCTTTTATCTGGACAGATTCAGTATAAACACAGCCATAAAAGCAAAAATATTGCAAGGGAAAAGTGGTCCTTTCATTTCATTTTATAGCCCAATTCCATTTATGACCTGATAAAATACCAAGGTTATAAACAATATATATCTGTCTATTTGTTGTCCTCCTGTTGCTTATTAGCAAGTTGCAAATTGGTTCCAGTGGAGTCTCTTTTAATCTATTTTAATTTCAGTTAAGGAATTTGAAAGATGATAGTTATTTGGTGTCCTATATACTTTTTGATGCTGGCAAAAAAAAAAAAAAAGAAAAAAGAAAACACACACACACATACACACACATACATACATACACATACACAATGGTGAATTTGTTAGTATTTGTTAGTAATATATCCAAGCTGAAAGATCACTACATTTACCAACAACCAGGATCCAAGGGATCAAAAATAAAAATAAAAATATATCAAAAATAAATATATATATACATTTCTCTTCTTGGCACTGCAGGCTTGACCTTCACATTAAATCAAATTGTGTCAACCTAGGAATTTCCAGGTTTAAGGTATAGACAAAGCAAAAAATCACACATTTGTCAGATTTCTCTTGCTAGTCTGTCCTCCCTAACCCAGAAGTTCAGGTAACCAGCTTCAGGTCTTCGGCAAAACCAGAATTTTCTTGTTGGGCTTCATTAGGGCTCCCTCAGACAGCTCATGTCCAAACAGATGTCTGATACTAAATTTTCCTTAACAGTGGAATTTCATCACCCAATATCCAGCCCATAACCCCTCTCCAGCCCATGTCCACGTCTGATTATTGTTTTCTTCTAACCCCCTGAGCATATTTACACTTACCCCAGCTTTTCCAGATTGCTTTGTTCCTATAGGTCAGTCTTGCTTTTTCCGTCCTTTTCTCCCCTGCTGGGCCTCATTTTTCTTCTTGCTTCAAATCCCAGCTCTGCCACTGTTTAACCATGTGACTTAAATCAGTCACTTTAATCCTTTTAGAGTCTGTTTTCTCATCTTTAAAATGGGTACATTTCTCTCTCTCTCTCTCAAATAAAAAATTAATCTTTTAAAAATAAAATAAAATAAAATGGGTATAGCACTAGATCCCTCAAAGGGTCATCATAAGGACCTAATAAGAAAAGTATGAAGCATACAGTCTGTTAAATGGGCTTTCAGGACAAAAAAGTTTAACTATACGTAAACATAGAAAACTATCTTATTTAGTTTATTTATTCTTTCCATTTCTAATATTTGACATGGCATTTAAAATAGCAGGTACTCATTCAAATTTGTTAAATAAATAAATGGGAAAAAAGTTTATTAATTCACTGCATGTGTAATTAATCAGACCACTGCAAGCTTAGCTATGTGCCATATACACAAACATTAAAAAAATTAAGGTTGTAATTAACATGAACATGATGCACTTCATTACTTTTAAGCATTTCCTTATGAGTGCCACAGTATTACCTAAGCAGACATTCTTCTGCAAAAGGGTTACACCCAAAATAAAGGCAGAATTTGCGTGAATAGTGTCTTGGTACTAAACATGGGACTTAGTAGGATGAATTTTTTTTTTTTTTAAATGAGAGGGATTCAGTGATTTCAGTGATTTCAGCTCTAGAACCCCAGTCATTCCGAGCCAATGGAAGTGAGAGGCAGACTTGAAACTTTTTTTTTTTAAAGATTTTATTTATTTGACAGCGAGAGAGAGAAATCACAAGTAGGCAGAGAGGCAGACAGAAAGAGAGAGAGGAGGAAGTAGGCTCCCCGAGAAGCAGAGAGCCCGACATGGGGCTCGATCCCAGGACCCTGGGATCATGACCTGAGCCAAAGGCAGAGGCTTTAACTCACTGAGCCACCCAGGCACCCCAGGATGAATTGTTTTTATAGAGCTTTCTAAAACATAATTATATGGACAATAAGATAGACGATACAATCTTATCTCCCTTTTGCTAAAAAGTGTGGACAGTGCAATTTATGTGAAGTTTACATGAATTTCCTTAGTTCTGCAGTTGTTTCTGGTTTGCAGATAAATTATTTATGTTAAGTATATGATTTGTTTTCAACTTGGCATTGACACTGAATGAGTAAAGTATGCCAAAATAAATTAATTAATTAATCAAAATAAACCCTTTGGTAAGTAAGCCTGCATACTGACTGATACTTAAAAGGCTGAAGCTTCGCAAAGAGAACCATTTGATCCTCAAACAGATGGCCCCAAGCAGGTGATGACTTAGTGCATCTACAGGACATTGGATTTTGAAAATGAAACTGCTTTTCGCTAAGTTTAAAATTGTATTTCCTGGGAACAGTACCCCGCCCACCTCCACACCACCATTTCTCATTAGTACTCCACTAGTGCAAGTCCTGGTTAGACCACTGGGTTCATTAAAAGAAGCACTTTCAATGATCCCAGAAATCTTTCTCACGTCCTAGGCAAAGAGTTCAGAGCAATACATGATAAGCTGCATATAAACTCTTTCATCCTTCATATCTTTTCTGAAGAAACTTCTGTCAGACCAAATTATAATAACCTTTCTGCCCCCTTAGGGAAAAGTCTCTCTCAAAACTATATTGATACTTAGAATTTTGTAAATCCAAATGTTATATATTCCTCATTTAGGTCGCTAATTTGGGAAGAAAATATTCCAGAGGTGGTGGGCTCATTCATTCATTCATTTAAGTAAGGCTGGTATTAGATGTTAATTTTTATTTATTTATTTATTTATTTATTTTACCTTACTAGGTCAACCCTAGAAATAAGAATGTCAACCGAATTACACGGTAAAATGATAATTCCCTCTACCATGCCAAGTTATTTCAGAGGGTACCTTATTTAATTGGGCAAATAATTTTGAAGAGCATTCTTGTCAAGCACTGAGAATACAAAGTCGGATAAGTAATAGTTTCGAACATCAACGAATTTTCTGGCCAACAGTGAAAATTATTATAGAAACATTTGTTTTGAGCTCTGAAAACACAGATAAAGGAATAATTAATTCTCCTTGGTGACCAGAGATGAATAGAGGGAGGAACTGAAAATTGCTCTGAAAGCCTTAGGAGATGAATGGGAGTATGTCAAAGGCCATTCTGAAGTGAACATCATGAGCAGAGGTAATGAACCATTAGGGAATATGACACACAGCCCAGGGTGGCCAAAGGGTGGTGTCCGTAGCGTCAGGAGCAGCCTGAGACATAGCCAGCACAAGAGCCTAATAAGAACCCTGTTAGCACAGGTGGGTACAACTACCCAGTTTTTATATATTGCTTCTCTCAAATTGCAACATGGTCCAACAGTATGCTAAGTTTGGGGGATAGAGCAGACTCCCTCATTTTATGGCGATTACTTTCTAATTAGGTGAGGTAGGTAAAAATCAAAAAAACAATTAAATAACAAAGAAAATATCAAGAAATAATAAATCCTGTGCAGAATACAAATGCAGAGCAATGTGATAGAAGATAACTAGGTAGTACAATTAGGAAGGAATAATGGTACATTGTGCAATTAGGTAAGATGGTCCAAGATGGCATCTCCAAAGAGATTACATTTGAGATGACACCCGTATCACACACACACACACACACACATACACACACACACACACGCATGCACATGTGCAAAGATCTAAAAAAGGAATATTGGAACATTCCAGGCCGAAGTGCAAAAGTCCTGAGGAGAAAAACAAATTCGGTTTGTTTGAGGGAGTTTGCAGTTATTGCTGCATAACAAACCATCTCAAAACTTAATGGCGGGGGGGTGGGAGGTTGGGGTACCAGGTGGTGGGTATTATAGAGGGCACGGCTTGCATGGAGCACTGGGTGTGGTGAAAAAATAATGAATAATGTTTTTCTGAAAATAAATAAATTGAAAAAAAAAAACCAAAACTTAATGGCTTAGTCGGGCTCTCTGCTGAGCAGGGAGCCTGCTTCCCTCTCTCTCTCTGCCTGCCTCTCTGTCTACTTGTGATCTCTCTCTGTCAAAATTAAAAAAAAAAAAACAAACAAAAAAAAACTTAATGGCTTAGAACAACAATGATCTATTTAGCTAACTAATCTGGATATCAGTAATTTAGGCTGAGCTCAGCCGGGCGATGTCTTCATACAACCACGGACAGCTAGGCTCATGTCAGCAATTTTGTTGATCTTATCTGGGACCCCTAATAGGTCAGGGGTCTTGTTTGAGACATTTGAGTTACTAATCTCTGCTCTGTGTGGTCTCTTATCTTCCAGTTGGTTGCCCAGTTTGGCTACTGAGTGGGGTCCCAGAGAGTGCGGAGGCAACCATAGCTCTTGAGGCCTAACCTCAGAACTCACACACCATCACTTCTGCCAAGTTCTGTCACAGGATAAATAGCAAAGCACATCAAAAGCCCAGTCCAGATTCAAGAGGAAGAGAAAGAGACTTTTTTTTTTTTTTTTTCAAATGAAGAGAGCCAAAAACTCACACCACAAAGGCAGTGAGTGAAACAGGCAGGGAGAAGTAAAGTATTGTGGCCAATTTCGTACCGTCTACCATAAAACTGAAGAGACTAGCAAGAGACAAGTTATAAAGGGCTTGGCAACCTCTCCTCTGCTGCTTCATCCATGACCAAAAGAGAAGTAAGTCAGTACAGGGAGGGCCTCTTTTCATAGGACCATAAAATAAGTTAGTACTATGGTAGCAAGGAGGAAACAAAAGCTTTAATGATGGTTATTGTGTAATTGTTGAGCAAGAAGAGACTTTGCTGATCAAATGCAATCTTCCCATTCTTATTGAGGTCCAGAGAATTAAACAGAAGAGCTGAAGGTCAAAAGCAGGTCTCTCAATTTCCAACCAGGTCTTGTTCCATCTACCATGTGGTCTGCTTGATTAAAGGCACTCTGGAAACTTGCTGCCACCTAATAGTCTGGGAAGTCTGAAAGCAGATGTCCTAAAGTTTGAGAATATCCACCAGGTCACAATGTCTGGAAGATTGTTTGTTATCACAAGGTTACGTGATAATACATCTTTTATGCAGAAGTTTTAACATCTGATATTTCCAACCATTTAAAAGAGCTACCGAGAAGTGGGGCATCTGGTTGGTTCAGTTGGTGGAGAATGCGACTCTTGATCTTGGGGTTGTGAGTTTAAGCCCAAAGTTGAGTGTAGAGCTTACTTAAAAATAAAATCTTTTAAAAAATTGAAAAAAAAAAAAAAGAAGAAGAAGAAGAGCTACCGAAAGGAATAATATGATACTAGCTACACTGGTTGAGAACTTGCCTTGTTCATCTTACCTTGACCTCTGAAATACCAAAATATATATTTCCAGTCCATGCAAACAAAATTCTCAAAGTTGGTCTGTTCCCTCAGTGCACAGAAATTTTGAAGTCATGACTGGGTCTCATTTGTCTCCATGTACCCAATTGGTCACACACTCCCCTGGACCAAATAGGCCATCAGAACACATTTGTGGAGAAAATGAAAGAATAAAAGAAGTCTTTGTCAGAAATAGAAGAGATTAAAAAATGAAAGCCATCAGAAAGATTCAACAACCAGAATAGCTTAAGACCTTTAATTTCTGGGCAGATCTACTCTGAGAAACTCCAATGATATCAAAGTGTATTAATTGAGCCCCTTAATGAAAATATTCTGCCTTTAAAAAATAAGATTCATTTCTATTCTGCATTCTAGTAGATTTTGGAAAGATTTCCATAGAAAACACCTACTTTTTAAATCCATTCAGTGCTAAATAGGTAAGTTTCTGTTCCTAGAAAATCCCCTTAAGTAGAATAATTTATTTCCTGGTAATTCCTGATAAGTGTTATATGAATATTTCCTAGGTATATATTTCTTAAGGAGCTTAAACCTATTTAACCAAACTCTTATCCTAACTGGAGCAATGAAAGGCCATGTGGGGCCATCACCATTTAACGGGTCTTCCAAGGTGACCAAGCAAGTAGGTGATTGAATCTAAAAATGGGTGATTTGTCATTTCATTCTGGAGAAATATGAAGAAGTTCTCAGCTTTAGGATGTACCTTGGGTCATTAAAGTACATGTTGACAGTGATGGATATGCCTTCATTGTGTGGTTTTATAATGCACAGATCAGGGCTGGAACAAGAAAACACATCTTCTGACCCTGGTAGAGTCTCTCTTTGGGAAATAAGACCCCCTTAAATGACCCTGCAAAGAATCTAGACTGGAATGAAATAGGAGGCTGTGAGTTTTACAAGACATAAAACAGGAGCTCCAAACCTGATTTTATAGATTCAGCAATATCTCTAGAAAATAATTCTCTTTCCCTGCTGCTGTAATTGACATAGTCCAAATGCCATTAGAACCAGCTAGCTCAGAAGATCTGTAGGATAGCATTTCTCTCTGTTCCTTGTTCAGTATGTGCCCACAGGAGCCCTCACTAAACACAGGGACCCAGATAGATAAATAAATGATATTCCATTCAGGTTGTATAACCTGACTGCTTTGCTCTGCAACCTCTATTATTGAGAATTATCTATTTTGGCTGCAAGCACCTCACTTCATCAAAGATTCTTTACAGAGCAGATGATGTTGAAAGGCAATGTCTCCCTTTTCAGGTTTAGAGACTGGATGCTATGGATTTCAAAACTCAGAAGTCAGCTCTCCCATCTAGCCCAGTCCTCCTGCCAGGCCCAAACCAAATCAGTGTGGGAGCAATCATAACATAACAACATCAGAGGCAGGGAAACAAGGGCCTTCTGATTTCTTGTAATTTCTCAAGAAGTAAATCCTCTCTTTCCCTTGACCATCCCTCTTCTCTTTCCAGACCCAGTGGTGACCCACTTGTTAAGAACCATTGGCTACTTTTCAAAATACTACCAAATCCATGAACACACTTGATTCAGGTATCAGTCCTATGAAGTCAACAGGCCAAATATTAATATTTTCAGCAAATGAGAAAATGATGGACAGAATGCTCAAGCAGTTGTCCCAAAGAGAAACAGAAAGTCTAGGCATTAAAAAGGCAGAAAAACATTGCCTACCACATCCCTGGTTGAGGAAAGCTCTCCCTTTCTTCTCACAGTTTCTTCTCAAACTCTAGGAGGAAAGTCATGGCCATTATGGAGCCATGGGCTAGTGTAGAGTGTCTCCCAAAATATTTAGCTAGAGCCACCAAATCTGCCACAGAGAATTGCCTTGAAGCTAGGAATGCAGCACATATAACTCGACATGAATTACAAGCTGTTAGATTTCCACATCCCAAACTCAAGTCTTTTTCCTCCTCCTTTCAGACTTTATTTCCCCAAAGGAGAACTTGGGTAACTGACTCTAGTCAGTGTCTTCCTCTGCAAATTCACCCTCAAAATGTGGGGTGCCTGGGTGGCTCAGTGGGTTAAGCCTCTGCCTTTCAATCAGGTCAGGATCTCAGGGTCCTGGGATCAAGCCCTGCATTGGGCTCTCTGATCAGCAGGGAACCTGCTTCCTTCTCTCTGCCTGCCTCTGCCTACTTGTGTTCTCTGAAATTGAAGAAAAAATTGAAAAAAAAAAACCTGTCTACTAGAAATATAAAGGAGTATCCCCAAAAATAAAAATAAAAAGTGAACCATGTAGACGATCTCCAAGTTTTGTGGTAGGCATTTTTTAAAAAGTAAGGTAAAACCGTGAAAATGGAATTTTAATAATAGATTCCACTTAACCCGATGTACCAAAATGTTATCATTTTGACCCATAATCCATATCCTGAGATGTGTTCATGAGATATTCACATTCTTACGTTCATCTTTAGTCTTCAAAATCCAATGTGCATTTCACACTCATAACACATTTCAGTTTGGACCAGCCATATTTCAAGCACCCCAAAGCCATATCAGATGAGGCCAGTGACTGATAGAAGGGCTCCAGGAGCTCTCAGGAGTTACTCCTGATTTTATAACTCTGTCTCCTGACTTCTATCACCAGAGGCAAAAGCACCTCCCATTGGCATTTCCAAGGAGGCCATTGGCAATGCTAAAGCTCAGCAGGGAACAACTGGCATTAGGCCTTCCTGGAGAAAGCAGAGAGGAGTGGGCAAGCCAAGAAAACAGGCGCCGCTCTCCCTCCTCCACATCAACCTCCTTCCCTACTTGGTTGCATCCTGGAAAGGGGAAAGGCCTCCATTCTTGCTCTCTCGGTCCCTACTGGGGGATTCACCCAACAAAGGACCATAATTTATGAGGTTTCTCTCTGCAAGTCAACTGCTGCTAATGGCAGGCTAGCTTTCACATTGATGCTGACAGACTGAGAGATAAAAGGGTGGTTGTTTGTTCCCTCAGCCCTTTGAGAAATCCAGGTGCAAACCCATTTGCAGAACATTTCCTAATGGATAAATGAGACACAAATCATGTGTACCTGATGGTCAATGAATAGCTCACACACACAAGGTAAACTCTGAAAACTCCATTTTTCAGCCAGCATAGCAGTGACTAATGACTCACTTTTGTTTCCATCAAAGACTAAGTGCTTCTTTCCAGGGGTAAATAGACCTGAACCTACACCACCACCCCCAAAGAGGCTGAATTACTCCAAGCAGTCGCATATGTTGCCAAACAAATGTGCAGGCTACTGAAAACTGAGCAATTCTACCTATTTAGAAACTGTGTCTTGAAATAACACCTCACTGGATAAATGAACCTCCCATTTAACAATTTCCAGAATTTCCAATCCGTTCCGATTTCCTTCCTATGGACCATTTTATTTTGTATTTTATCCAGCACCGAGTTTGCGATATCAAGGGAAAATCAGAGTGAGGTTCGAAAACATGGCTGGGGCATCTGATTCAAATACAGAGCACAAATGCAAATTAATCCACCTGGGCAGAGTTTTCCAAATGGACAGGTGTTTCAGGCAGTGTTTTTATTCTTCATGTAGAAACAGTGTCCTTTGGTGGTTCTGGACTAGAAGGGTGCTGCTCTGAATAACTTCTAGTTACTGCGTCAGATGTGACCAAGTTGGAGAAAGGACAGGGCTTGGTGCAGGGTCCAAAGTGAGGCACAGGATGGTTTCTGACTGTTGGTAAAGATGGGTTTGGTTTTTCTACTTTTATTGTGTATTAAACCAGATGAACCCAAAGGTGCTGGTTGTTGCTTTTAAATGCTTTTAAAAAATAGTATCTCTAGTAGAGGATATTGATTTATCCTGCAGATATAAATATATATGTATCCTTTCTACTTCTTTAGTCATTTATAGTCACTAACTCCAAAATTAAATTTCCCCATGTTGCTTTTGCTACTGAAGTTACTTCAGTAGATGCTTCTAAATGGTTACTAATCTAAATGTGACTGCTTTCATGGTTTTGGTGTCTAATATTTTTTCCCATTGGCAGATTTGTCCTCTGAGGATGTGCTGATTAAAGCACAACCATAGAGATTTAGGGTAGACACATGAAAGGACTTCCTTACGACAACAGGTAATACATGCTATTATATCTTGTCAATTCTTTTCTAAAATAAGCCATGGAAACAAGAAATGACACCACTGTCTTGGAGTCACCTTGAAAAGTCTATGCTGTCCTGTGTATCACCCGCCCCCCGCCCCCCGCCCCCCAGTTAGGAAATCCTGTCTGATACCCAAGGGGCCAGGGCCTGTGAGCTCTGGAGGCCCTCCAAGGAGTCATTCCTGATCTGAATTTGACAAAACCACTAGACTCTTCTCACTAGACATGATGGCTTGCGTCTGTGATAGTGTTGGATGGGAGGCGTGGGAGGAGCTGGAGAACAGAGTTGAATAGAGAAAAGGAGGAAGGAGAAAAATGTGAAAATGAGCTTTTTCAGAATCCAGAAAAGCACAACAAACAGTGGTCTTAGCAAAGTTGTGTATTCAAGCTAACTGTGACTTTTGTTGATAGCTGATCTTCTGAGCTGAAGGGATCCCAGCCAGGCAGATCCCTCTTGGGGAAGCGAGCTCCTGCGCTCCCCGAGGGAGGCACTCACACATCAAACTCCTGACAGCTGCCCTTGAGCTCTCCTTGACAGCTTCCCTTGCCTGTGGGTTCACCCCACACCCAGTCCACCCCACCTTCCACAGCGGTGACTCCCTGGTCACTCAGGCATCCCTGCTGAGCATGCCTCAGGGCAAGGTATCTTGGGGTTTCCCGAGCAGGAAAGCCATGTCCATTTCCCACTATTAAAGATTAACCACCAGGAGGGCTTCACTGGCATCTCTGTTATCAATTTCATTATTACTGCCAACAACACAGCTCCAGCCTCCTCGGCTCCCTCCTGGGAGCTCAGGAAGTTAAGAACACAGCCTCTGAAGTCAGGTTGCCCAGGTTCCATTTCTAAACCTCACCCTCTTTACGTCTCATTCCTCAGTGGCCAGATGGGAATCACAGTTTTGACCCTACAGTGTTGCTAATGCACCAAAAACACCCAGCATTGGTTGTGGACAAGCTGTCCCTGTACAATAAATATTAGCTTCTATTTCCACTGTCCCAGCCCCTCTGTTCGCTGCTGTCACACGTTTCCATTCTTGATTCTATCTGGGTTGTTACTGACCTGAAGTTGCCATTTGAACAGTGCTTTTGCACTTTTCTTCAAGTAACAGGCTTAAAAACACACCCCGTACTGGTTTCCTTCCCTTTCCTGACTCCCTTCCTTACACCTCTACCAGAGTTTTCCAGGATGGCGTCCAAGGAAACCACTTTTTCTCAAATCCCACATCAGTATATGAGTCTAAGGGAAACTGGATTGCTGGCCATTTAGTATCCTTTCCCAGGATTCAGGACAACGTCTTACATAGAGAAAACCTGCATCTGGACAAGAGAGTTAGAATTGCAAAACAGCATCACCTTGCTGTGATCACTGAAGGAACAATGGCACCCTCTCTCCCCCGCCTCCACAGTTCCTGTATTGCGACCGGCAAGGCTGTGCTGGGGGTGTGTGGTATCGTGATGTGACAGCTTGGTTCTAAGAACTGAACCCAGAAGGAGAGTTTCCGTTCCATAAGTAATTCTCAGCCTCCAAGCAAGTTCACTCTTAGCCAGCACTGCATTCCCGGTCCCCCAGCCAGAAGTAATTAAATTGCATTCCAGTAGTTCCTGACTTCTCTCGAAGAATGCAGTCTTTCCTAGAGTCCAGTTTTCTCTCCTCCTCTCTTCTCTAGAGCTGGTTGAGAATGTCACACCTTCTCTTCTTGTCCTGACATCTCCCAGCTTCTCTAACACGCTGCCTAAAAGGCTCTTTCTCTCTCTCCAGCCTGCTCTTACCCCAGCTGGCACTCACTTGGGTGAATCAGCTTATCCTCTTCACATACATTACTTCTCTCTCAGCTTCCAAAGTCTCTTGTGATCAAGAAGAGCCTGAAAGCCAACTTGACCGTTCCTTAGTAAAAGGTGTTGGGCATGACAAGAGAAAAAGGTGAATGTTTATGTTTCTACATTAATAATTTTTGTTCTAGTTAAACGTTCCTCCCTGGCATGTCCTTGTGGACTCTGCAGACAGAAATCCAGTATTCACCTGGGTTATCCAGAAGTTCCTTCCCTTCTAGTTGACCCATCTCTCTTTTCCTTTTCTCACCAGAATGGATGTAGTTTCTCACAATTGCCTGTTGTGCTGATTCATTAGTGCTCTCTTGGCAAACTTGGGTTTGGAAAATGAGTAACTAAATATGCATTTATTAGAGGTGTTTTTCTTTTACCAGCGGCTGCCATCTGTTCCTCTCCTTCCAACATTCTGGAAATAAGATGAGAAATAAGAAGTAACTCAAAATACAAATTATAATAAAATACTGCCGCCAAAGAAAAGAGACACAGGAAGGGTTTAAAAAAAAAAAAAAACACACAAACAAAGACACATGAAAGTTCAGAAAATAAAAAAGAAAATGATTTTTTTTAAAAAGCTCTAGATTCGGGCACCTGGGTGGCTCAGTGGGTTAAGCTGCTGCGTTCAGCTCAGGTCATGATCTCAGGGTCCTGGAATCAAGTCCCACATCGAGCTCTCTGCTCAGCAGAGAGCCTGCTTCCCTCTCTCTCTCTCTGCCTGCCTCTCTGTCTACTTGTGATCTCTCTCTGCCAAATTAACAAATAAAATCTTTAAAAAAAAAAAAAGCTCTAGATTCAGGAAGGACAATTAGGGAATGTCTGGAAAGATAAATAGTAGCAAAGTAGCTGGAGAACAGCCCACAGCAGAGATGAAGGGTATAAATGAGAAGAGAAAAGTGTTTGCCTGATTCGATTTTATAGACCTTTAAAATGTGATGTGTCATTCCGATTTATTTTGATGCGCTGGACATCTCCCGTGTCCACTGTAGGCTTTGAGTGCAACTTAGTTCAGTGACTGGATGCATTTTAAGACCTACTATCCGGGTTACAGGCTGATTTACTTGTGTATGATGAGCTCCCTGCAGGAACATGGTTCCGAACACCAAAGAAAGCCGAGGACAAAACACTTCCGGTTCCTTTTCCACCCATAATGTGGTAAAAGGAAACAACAACAACAACAAAGCCTTCAAACATGCGCTCCCGCCTGTTACTTGCCATGCAGAAGTTCTGCAGGGATATTGCTTCATGCCAGCCCTTCCATGAAAGATGAGGGATGTGACTGGCTCCTGATGAATAGGCATTTGAGATACAAACTAGATTGAAGTTGACTTGTTTGCCATCATGTTTGTCATTTGCCAGAGTTCCGCATAGATGGAAAACCTATTTCAAAGGCAAAATGCATTGTGCATTGTATATGAGCTGGGTAATGTCAAGTGGCTGTGATTGCGGCGTGGGAGTTGTTTCCGTTTGTTTTATTTTGATTTAAGTCAGGAAACAATGAGTATGTTTGCCATTTTCTAAACATTATGACCCCAAACCACTTGTGGCTGGTGGTCTTTCATCTCCGTGGGGGCATTCCACCCAACAACCACCGTTTGCCGGGGACGCCTACGAATGTCAAAGTTCTGCTGGGTTTCTCTGAAGCCCGCCTCTGCTTTCAGCAGCTTTGAATAAGCCACAGGGCCACAATTTACTTCTATTGTCATTTCTTCAGAGAGACAGAGAGAAAGACATCTGCTACTTTAGACAAGAAGCCTATTGGAAGAGCACACATACAATCAGAATGGCTCAGCACAAGATCGTTCAATTCAGCTGCAATCAGAAAAAGGGAGAGAAAAGAGAAGGGGGAAAAAGCCCTATTGCGTTATGGACAATGTTCATTTCTGTGCCAGTGTTTGAGGAGGGAGCATGCTGCTAACTTTGCGAGAAGAACATACATTCTGTTCCATCAAATAGGGTATAGGCGACCAAGAATCAATCATTTGTGAAACAGTAAGGAGTCAACTGTAATGGGAGAAACTAATTTCTGATCTTGAAAATGACTTTTTTTTTTTTTTTTTTTGCATGGGCAAATATTGCACCATTGTCAAGCTATGCCCCTGTAAAAAGCAGGAATGGAGAATTAAAAACAATGAAGTTATATCAAATGAGCTTTTGCTATGTAACAAGCCATCAAGGCATAGTTGCTTACAGCAAATATTTATTGACTCATGATTTTCTGGGTCGGCAATTTAGGATGGGTTCAGTTAGGTAGATTGTCTTTTTGCCTCATCTGGGGTCTCTCGCATGGGTATAGTCAGCCAGTGGTGTGGCCAGGAGACAATTGTTCTCTCTCAAATGTCCGATGTTTCGTGCTGGCTGTGCAGTAGGGAGGCAGGGGTGACTGGACCCTGTATTTCCAACATGCTAGCCTGGGTTTATTCACGTGGTGGTGGTTGCCACGTGTAGCAAGGGAGGGCAAGCCCGGTGCACAAGCATTTTTTTAATCTCTGCTTGTGGCATGTTTGCTATACCCCATGGGCCAAAACAGGTCACATAGTCAGGCTAGGTGTGGGCAGGGAATACTCAAGGGAGAGCATAGAGAGAAGGATGAATAAACCAGGGTCATTATTCTGACAACCTACTGTAGAAGTATTCCTGGAAACATTCTTATCTGTATCCATCAGGTCGAAATGTGAGAACTTAGAATCATGCAATCATGGGACAGAGTGGAAGGATCTTAGATGTCTTCAAGTCCAAATTCTTTTGATCGTTTAGGCCTCTTCAATTCAGATGGGCCACTCTTCTGTTCAAGATCACATGACTACCTTGATACTACATTAATTGCGAAGGCATGGGGAAGCATCTGGGATCATTTATATAGTAACTTGATTTAGTGTTTAGGTTAAGTAAAATTATTTATACTAGACAAATATAAGCACCCCATCAAGACTAGAGAGTCTGGAAAATATTTTGGCAAAGAAAAGACAGAGCTCAAGTAGGCAGGTAACTATGTCTGTGTAGTGAGAGAAACCCAGTTGAAATCTCAAGGTGTCATACTTTCCTGGTATTTTTTTAGATTCCTAAGGTAGTGCTCTCAAATTTCAATGTGCATATGAATCACCTAGGATCCTATTAAAATGCCAATTCTCATTCAGGAGGTAGGTGCTGAGAATGCATTTCTAACAAGCTCTGAGGACAGGCTGATGCTGCCGGTCTAAGGGCCACAGCCGCAAAACTAGAGGACTTAGCTTTGTACGTTCAGTTCTCAACTGTCATCTTTATTCAGCCCCGAGATGCATCTCTCCTCCCTGACATCACCACTGACCATATTAACATGTTGGAAATCCCCCTGCAGTGCCCTTCCAGGGAGAGCTCTCCTAGTGAAAGAGGCATGTGCCCAGGAGACACTAGGTTCTCATCTTTTTTTTGTTCCCCGAAAACAACACAGAATGCATGAAAATGAATTCCTCTCCCCACCATGCCCCTCAAGGAGAGCCCTTCCCTCAGTCCCCCTGCCTCATCCTCCTAGAACTGCCACTTTCTTTTCATGACAGTGTATCACCACCCACTGCTGAGGCAGATAAGGGCTAAATTCTTATGTCCCCACTACCTATCCAGGCTAGGGCTTTGTACCTTGGGAAGTCCCTTAGGAAGCACCAGAAGGAGCTGGGGAAGTGATGAAAGGGACAAAACCCAGTAAAGTATGTGTTCTTCAGCCAATTACCATGGTAGGCAACTGGGCTCAGGCCTGCTGAGGGTTTTTAAGAGACTATGTAGGACATGCCCCAGAGTTACCCTAGCCAATGGGGAAGTAATCAGGGTGTTTATACACCAACTATATGGCAGGTAGTGGTCAAGGGGGCTCCCCGTAGAATTAATTCTCTGGCACATTTGGCTTCTCAGGGCATGGCACAAGCATTTGAGAAGGGCCTTCAGGTAGAGTCACTGGAGTTTACAAGAGGCGGCTTTAAGCTTGTAGAGGAGGATGCAGAAGGAATGTGGGCAAGCCTACAGTCCTTCTGCCTGAACCATCATTGAAGAACTAAACAGAAAGTCAGCAATAACTTAAATGGATGAAGGCTCTGACCAAAACCAAGGAAAGCAGGTCAAAAGCAAAACACTGTTAAAATAACCAAATTGTTACTGCACCAAATGATCCTTTTGATTGTTTTCATTTTTTCCCCTCTTGAGACTGTTCGCTTGGTTTTTTCTTTTGTTGTTGTTGTTGTTGTCATTGCCTTCATGCAAACTAATAATGTCTCAGCTGCCTTAAATGCATGGTTGGCTTTCAATGTAATCTATCCAAGTCACTCAACAGGAAAGCAAAGATTTTTATCATTGCTTTCCATTATGAAGCAATAGTAGATCTGGACTGCCTCCTGTCCCTGTCCTTTATCTGAACTGAGACCTTGGCCAAGGTATTCTCTCTAAGCTTCAGATTCCTCATCTGATGGAAAGGAATATCAATTATGACTGCGTTGGACTGTGGTAAGGGTTGAATAGAAGGAAGAATGTGAAGCTGCTCACCTACGAGAGGCACCCAATGTCCTCCTCCCTCACTGTCCAATACCCTCACCGCTGAAGACTGTATTCTATTCCATAAGTTCGTATTGAAGTCTGAATATGTGTAAAAAATCTAATCTTAGATGGCAAAGGAAGTAGAGAGCTAATAAAACATAGTTCTTTCCTTTCAGTTACTTTCTGCTTTGTAGAAAAGCAGACATATAAGGAAGTAGTTCTAACAAAATTGGGTAGTGATATTATTTTCAATATAAACAGTGCCATGTTCTGATCCTATAGGGAGAGAGAAATTATTCTCTATGTTCTTGTAATTTACATAACAGTAGTTGGTCCCATAATTCACACTCAACTGCTAGAGTCTGCAAAATTCCCAACAACTGCCATGTTCAACAGAATTGTATTATGCCCCCCAAAGTCTTTAACTAACCCCGAATTGATTCCAACATTCCAAAGACTCTGAGGAAGAGCTGAAAATTTAGAAACTGTTGACTTGTATTAGGCCCAGATTTGTTCAGATAAAATAGAGGGACAGAAGGTTTTTGGAGTGAGATTATTTTGTCAATTGAACATAAGAAGAAGAAAAAATAAAAATGGTTGTTTAAGCTTTGAAAATCCTTTCTCTTGCGACGAGATTGGGTTATGGAGGGAAAAAACTAACATTTATTGAGCACCTCTAAATGCTAGGTATTATGAGTCTTCATTTATCATTGTATTTGATCCTGCTGACTCTCCAAAGACCACCAGAGAAACCTGTTGATCAAGTAAGACTGTGTTTGCTACTCTTAGTGCTTAAGCAAGAACACAACCTTGACAGAGAATGGTTTCAGGGTTGAACTAAGTGGTTTTTAGGTAGATCATGTAAGAATTTGTTGGGACTCAGCCAAATTTGTTGCTTTATTATTATTCAGTCTAGGTCGATGAGCACATAGAGGGAAGGATTTTGGAGAAAGTCTTGATGAGTAAGCTGTGTAGTTGGTGTTATGGGATAAATTGTGTGCCCTCAAAATTCTCCAAGCTCTGACCCCCACTATCTAAAATAAGACTGTGTTTAAAGATAGGGTCTCTAAAGAGGTAATGAAGGTGAAGTGAGGTCATATGTGTGTGGTTAATCCAATATGACTGATGTCCTCATAAGAAGAGATTAGGACGCTGACCCAGGTGAAGACAATAGAGAAGACGTCCATCTACAAGGCAAAGAGAGAGGGTTCAGAAGAAACCCCATGTGACAACACCTTGGCCTTGGACTTCTAACATCCAGACTTTGAGAAAATAAATCCCTGCTATTGAAGCCACACAGTCTGTGGTATTTTTTTATGGCAGCCCCAGCAAACAAGCACAGTTAATTTACAGTCTCTGGTTCTAGAATCAGGTACTTCCAGAAGCGGGAGGTTAAGTAACATGCCCAAGATTTCAAAGCTATGACCATGAGCCAAGATTCTTTATTATTATTATTATTTTAAAATTTCTTTTCCGTGTTTCAGAATTCATTGTTTATGCACCACACCCAGTGCTCCATGCAATACGTGCCCTCCAAAATACCCACCACCAGGCTCACGCAATATCCCACCCTCCTCCCCTCCGAAACCCTCAGTTAGTTCCTCAGTGTCCACAGTCTCTCGTGGTTCATCTCCCCCTTCAATTTCCCCCAACTCACTTCTCCTTTCCATCTCCCCATGTCCTCCATGTTATTCCTTATGCTCCACAAATAAGTGAAACCATACAATAATTGACTCCCTCCGCTTGCCTTATTTCACTCAGCATAATCTCTCCCAGTTCTGTCCATGTTGATACAAAAGTTGGGTATTCATTCTTTCTAATGGAGGCATAATACTCCATAGATATATGGGCCATATCTTCTTTATCTATTCGTCCATTGAAGGGCATCTTGGTTCTTTCCACAGTTTGACAACTGTAGCCATTGTTGCATGAACATTGAGGTACAGATGGCCCTTCTTTTCCCTACATCCATATCTTTGGGGTAAATACCCAGGAGTGCAATTGCAAGGTCATAGGGTAGCTCTATATTTAATTTCTTAAGGAATCTCCACACTGTTTTCCAAAGTGGCTGCACCAACTTGCATTCCCACCAACAGTGTAGGAGGGTTCCCCTTTCTCAACATCCTCTCCAGCACATGTTGTTTATGGTCTTGTTAATTTTGGCCATTCTAACTGGTGTAAGGTGGTATTTCAATGTGGTTTTGATTTAAATCTCCCTGATGTGAGCCAAGATTCTAACCTCAGATGACTGGGCAGCAAAACCGAACTCTCTCTTCCATAGGTTGAACTTTCCTATAAAATGAAAACAAATCATAAATAGGGACTAAAAAGAAAGTAACTGAGGTTTCTTATACCTTCCACCAATTGGCCAGTTTTCCATGGGGCAGGGGATAGCACCTGTTGTAGTTTTTTCTTTATAGCCTTCAAACTAGGGTGGCATTTTGCAGTTTGCAAGATGTAAGGACCAGATGGTATCTTTTCCAGATGAACAGACACTCCTGTGTCTTTCCCCCACTCACTCCACCATCCCCTCAGCACTAACTTTATCTAGGTACAGAGATTCTGAGACTTCCAACTGCCCATATGCTCAACTTTTCACCTGAGCAGGTCCTTCGATCACTGGAGCCCTTGTTCAAGGCAGACAGGAAGCCCTGGACAGTGACTGCCCCTGTCGCCAGAGCAGCCTTCCACCAGTGACTACTGGGAGTGGTGGATAAACACTGCTGTGGGATGACTCTGAGACATGTTCTATGCTGTTCCCATAGCTCCCTCACATGCCCACTGTAGTAACCAGCTAATAACACATCTTTTATGAATGCCCCCCCTTCCCCACTGGTGCTTACTGGGATCCCCTCCCAAATAAGACCTTTGCACTCAGCTCCTTATCTTAGGGTCTTCTGCTAGAAAAATTTAACTGGAGACACAAGGCTTTAAAGACTGGCTCCAATCTGACAGTATCCTCTCCTGCCTCAAACATCATTTTAGACCTCTCTAGTTCTCTTACGCTAGTGGCAGGCAGGGGCAAAGGGAGAGTGGCAGGCAGGGGCAAAGGGAGAAGCCAGATCCCTGCCGAGCAAGGAGTCCAAGGAGGGGCTCGATCCCAGGTCCCTGGCATCATGACCTGAGCTGAAAGCAGACACTTAACCAACTGAGCCACCCAGACACCCCAAGGTCATGATCTTTAACATGATTTGGAAGACCTGGCATGACCTGACACCTACCTGTCTATGTCAGGGTTCTTGGCTTTAGCAAAAGGAAGAATCTGAGCACCTAAATCAGAAAAGGAATTGATGAGAAAGAGAGCTTTAGGCCTGACATGCTTAAAAGCATGGGGAGAGCATGGCCTGACATGCCCACCTGGGGAGTGGGCACATCCTAAAAAACCAGCATGTTAAAAAACTCTGGGCAGTCAGACGCCAGCCCCGTTCTGCTCCCCAGGCCCCTCCCTATCCTGAAGTCCAGCCCCACTGGGCTTTGTGCCACCCCATGAAGCCTCCATGCTTCCTACTGTTGCAAAGTGTGCTGTTCTCTGTACAGAATGCTCCCCTCTTCAGAATTCAGGTCAGCCTTCCTCGGGGAAGCTTATCCTGGAAACGCAAACAGGTCAGATCCCCCCACAATAGCTTTCATTTCAGAACCACATTCCTCTTGTAATTGCCTTTCTACTCACATTCTGCCTGTGAAGCCAGCTTCCTGAGGGCCACAGCTCTGTCCACCATTGCTCACCCCTATCTGATCAGCACTAGGCAGAAGTCCCAGCATGTATTAGGTGCCAAATAAATAGCTGTTGAAGGAATGAATGGGTCCATTCTTAAGCAGCTCCATTTAGATTTGACCCCAATCTCAGGTTGTCAATTAGCTGAAAATATTGTCTTTTTGCTTCAGAGGTGAGACGGCTCAGATTGTCAATGAGACACCTGACCTCTCATGACAGACACTCAAATGGTCCAGTGAAGCATGTAGGCCTTTTGGTTATATGTTTCCAAAAAAAAATTTTTTTAACTTTTTAAACAAAGTTTTTAAAAAGTCTGAAGTGTATTCAAACTGAGGCATTGTATCAGTTTACTATTGTTGCATAACAAATCTCTCCACAGCTCAGAGACTAAAAATAACAATCCTGGAATACCGCTTATTCATCTTTGAGTTGGCCAGGGTGAGACGACCTAAGCCAGGATCAGCTGAGGATAGCTCTGAGCCACCTAAGTTTCATCCTCCTGCCACAAGTGGACTAGCCCTGGGATGTTCTTCTCATGAGATGACAAAAGTAGAGAAGATAAGTGAAAGCACAGGGGACCTCTTAAGCCCTAGGTTCAATCATGGCACACTGCCACTTCTCCCGACAAGCCATTGGCCAAAACAACTCCAATGATCAAACACAAAGCCAGGAGGTACACAGTATATGCTAGCCATGATGAAACCACAGCAAGGGTAGAAATACAGGGAGGGATAAAAAATCAAAAGCACCATGAACCTACCACAAGACTCAAGGTCAAGTAAATGATGAAATGCATTTCAAAAAGCAAGCAAATGGCTGCCTGGGTGGTGCAGTCAGTCAGTTGAGTGTCTGGCTCTTGGTTTTGGCTCAGGCCCTGACGTCAGGGTCATGATATCCAGCCCTGTGTCAGGCTCCACATTCAGTGCAGAGTCTGCTTAAGACTCTCTCTTCTTCTACCCCCCAACTCTGACTTTCAGATAAATAAATAAACCTTAAAAATCAAAAAAGAAGAAAGGAAGGAAGGAAAGAAGGAAGGAAGGAAGGAAGGAAAAGAAAAGGAAAGGAAGGGAAGGGAAAAGAAAATGGTCAAATGGCAATCAAATCCTCAATCAGTATGTAGGTTTAAATTCCTTTGAAAAGTACTACCCCTCAAAACTGTCAAGGTATCAAAAGCAAGAAAAGCCTGAAAATTGTCACAGTTGAGATGAATAAGGAAACATGACCCAAAAAATGTAATTTGGAATTCTAGATGGAATAATGGGACAGAAAAAACACCATCAGTAAAATCTAAGAAAATCTGAATAAAATATGGTCTTTAGTTAATCTTAATGTTTAGTTGTGAGAAATGTACCATACTAATATTAGATGTTAATAATAGGGAAACTGAGTGTGAGCATATGGGAACTCTCTGTACTTTCAACTTTTCTGTATATTTAAAACTACTCTAAAATATCAAGTTTCCTTTAACAAAAAAGCAGTCAACAATGCTATATGGTTTATGATAGCAAGAAAAATGTCTTGTCTCAATTCATCGAGGACTT
This sequence comes from Neogale vison, assembly GCF_020171115.1. Classification (NCBI taxonomy): domain Eukaryota; kingdom Metazoa; phylum Chordata; class Mammalia; order Carnivora; family Mustelidae; genus Neogale; species Neogale vison. The sequence goes on from NC_058098.1 coordinate 42,350,960, forward strand.
AAACTTATTACCGTCTTACAAATGTTGCAGCTACTGCCTAGGGGAAGCCTCTTCTCTGAGACTCTAGGACCAGCCATATACTCACCTGAGAGGGGTTGGGTATTTATGGAGAGAGCTCTTGTCAGTCAACTCTCAGTTGGGAGAAAACAGCTGCCCACAGGGGCCCCTACAGGATGTGGACCTGCCTGCCCCTGTCCCCAAGTCCCTCTCTTTGGGATCCTCCTGGCTTCACATCACTGCAGTCTTATTCCTCCCAGGACTTACACCCTCCACTCATCCTCTTTTTCTTCTGTTACCTCACCTGTACATAAAGTCAGATTGAATAATTCTAGACCCAACACCAAGCTTCTGTGGTCTTGGAGTAAGGCCATGTAAACAAGCTAACCAAAAAATCTACAGCTACAATGAGATCAAGGGAGCCCATTTCAATTTCATTTGTTCTTCAGCATCTCATTTAAACCCCACTGCCTTCCAAGAAAGCTTCCCTGAGTGCTACCACCTTCATCCATGACCCTTTCTCGGGGCACCTGAAGTCCTTGTACCATCTAACTATTTGGCTTTTCTCAGGGTGTCTCAGCCTAATGGACTGTAAGTTCCTTGAAGGCAGGGACCAATCTGGATGCATCTTGTGTCTTCCAGTGATTTCAGGAAATGCTAGGTCGTATGCCCTCACCTCTACCCAACCAAATACCCAAGGAAGGACAGATGCTTGGCACCCTGGGGGCAAAGCCAGCTGTCTGAGGTTGCAGGCAGCTCACTGGAGTAGCTTGCTGCCATGGCAACGTGGCCTGCCTCAAGTAGACCATGCTCCATGGAGTCTTGGAGCAGCTGCTACCGCGGGTCTCCGCCAGTGCCATTTCTGCGTCCCTGAATTTTATATTGGCTGGGATAATAACATAAATTAAGGTGTTTGTTGGTTTCTATTACCATTTTTTGAGTAATCCGTTTTTCCATATTAATGCATGAGAAAGAGATTGTCAGCAAACATACCATTTATTTCACTGAGAAAAAGCTTTAAATGCTCAGTCATGTTTTTCTAATACAATTCAGTGCTTCCAAATTTATTTACTGCCGCCTCAACAAATCCAAGTAAATCATGCGTTGATACACACGCACTATGCCCATGTTGAGAAGAGATTTGTTAATGGGCTGTGTTTGTTGAGTTGTAAATCTGACTATATTCCTAGAGCGATTGTACTGATCAATCTCATAATGAATGAGAGCAAGGAATTCTTACTTTATCCTTTCTGAATTTCGGGATCTAGTCAGGATGGCAGGAAAATCTCAAAACAAAGAGGGTAAAAGGGAACTGAAGCTCACCATCCATTTCTAAAATTGAATTTCCAAACAGTACTTATGAAGCATTGTTAAATTTAGGTTTTTTACAAATTGGAAAATATAATTCGATTCTTTTTTTTTCTCTGACCTACCCCAGAGAAGCTTTTGGAATTTGGGAGTTTATAGGTATGTTTGCTACAATAACACTTCTTTCCCATGTATGTGTATTTGTACATAATCCAAACATAATCTAAATACTAACATATTTAGATTACCTGAATCTAAATAACACATAAATCTAAATATATGTATATGTGCACATATACATATATGTACATGTATTATATAACATACAAAACTATATAATTTTATATATGATATATAATATATAAAATAACATATGATTATATATTTGTGTTATAGTAATTATATAGTAATTTAAATATAGTTATATAATTTAATATGTCTAACATATTCATATCTGTAATGTATATACTACATTAAATTACATAATATACATATTACATATAATTTAAATATATACAGTATATATAATTTGATATCTAACATATATATTTTAGTAGCAGGGACATCATTAGTGCAGATAATTAACTGTGGCATTAAATGTCAGACAACACACGTGTTTTACTGATGACACTGAACGTTTGGAGAAAGGAGATGACACAGAAGGGGAAGGGAAGAGGAGGGAGGGAGAAGGTGAGTTCAAAGCTGGAAAAGATTTTGGAGATCATCTTCTGGATCATTCCATTTTCCTGGCCTAGAAGATGACATCCAAAAGGAAAATTGATTTGCCCAACACTGCACAACTAATCTATGGCTGAGCTGTAAGATGATGACACTGAAGCAAAACCACTTGGATTTTTGCTTGAATTGTGCAAAATCATGTAATAAAACTCAAAGACTCCAGAATATACACCTAATGTCAATCGTCCAAACTTTGCTGGAAGCCAGCAAACAGCAGAGCTGAGACATCCTGTGGACTGTCCTTCCAACCCACAGCCAGGCTCGTCACCAGGACCCTGGTTGCTAGTTTGTCCTCCAGCTCCATTAGCAGGTTGAGAATCATGGGCTGGCTTTTTAATTAAAGATAATAAAGAAGGACTAAACACAGTGCTGACTAGAAGCAAACCATTATTCTTCCTTAATCACTTAAGCCAAGCAATTTATCTTTGTATTTGGCAAACTCTCAAAAGGAATAAATCAATGTTAAATCTGAAATTCAATGACTCAAAGGTTTTCGGAGAAAATTAAGCCTCCCAGGGTATCACAAAAAGGCAAGGGCCGCGACCAATTTGAGATGTTTTACAAGAGGCTATGTTCTACCAGTGGAAAGAGAATTATTATAAATATTGCTAGTTATATATGAGTTAACCCCAAAGTACCTTAACTGCTTTGTAAATCATCTTTAGTTTTTTTAATTCTGCTCTCATAAATATGCCCCCAATTATTCAAAAGCAAGCTCATTTTATGGACTGTGTTCTGCAGGTAAAATACGATGCACTCTATTATATATTATCACAAATGCTACCTGGGCATTTCTCTGTGTGCTTTAGCTAATATTTAAAGTTGTAGAGATTTATTTTTTTAATTTTTTTTTTAAGATTTATTTATTTGAGAGAGAGCACAAGCTGGGGGGAGGGCAGAGGGAGAGAGAGACGTGGACTTCCCACTAAGCAGGGAGCCTGACATGGGGCTCAATCCAAAGACCCTGAGATCACAACCCAAACTGAAGGCACACACTTAGCCAACTGAGCCACCCAGGCTCTCCGAGACTGTAGATATTTAAAGCACCAGGTTCTTATCGTCAAGTGCAATGATAGTCCAAAATAGATGATTATCAAATTTAAAAGATGTACCCTCACAACTAACATGTGCACAGATTTACAATTGACAAGGCATGATTGCAAGCATTCATTCATTTTTTAAAATCTTGTCCTGGATTCCTAAAACTCACAGAAATAACACACAAATATATGCTCCATTGTAGAAAACTCAAGAAGTACCCAGAGGAAAAAAGTCACCCTCCATGTCAAGCCCCTCATTCACTTCCACATCCCAGAGGTAAACATTGTATTAGTTTGGTATCTATCTTTTTAGAACAGTGCTGTCCAACAGAATATAATATGAGCCATAAACAGGTACATATTAAATACTCACATTGTTAGAAAGGAAAAGAAACATGGGAGAATGTTGAGGATATTATGCTAAGTGAAATGAGTATTCATAAAAATATAAACCCTGGCGTCACTCTTAGGACCTACCTAATGTAGATTCCTAAGGACAGAAATTAGAATGCTGTTTGCCAAGGGCTGGAAGGAGGCACTCATGGGAAGATTCTGATTCGTGGTATAGAGTTTTAGTTTTACAAGATGCAAGGAGATGTGAAGATAGGGTATAGGGAGGTTGTACAAAGATATTAGTACATTTAATACATTTAGAATGTACTACATGAACTTAATGTACTTAATGACATAAAAATAAATTATATTTAAAATCAGCAAATAAATAAATAAATAAAAGGAAAAGAAAAAGTGAAGTTAATTTTAATAGTAATATGTTTTGTGTAACCCAGCGTATCTCAAGCATTATTTCAACATGCAATCAATATAAAATTGTAGTGATATAGTCTACATTCTTTCCTTGTACTAAGTCTTCAAAATCCAGTGTGTACTTTATACATACAGAACACCTTAATTCAGTCTGAACACATTTCAAGTGCTCAGTAAACACATGGGGCAGCAGCTACTTATTGACAATGGTGCTCTAGATATTTCTTTCTTATACATTGAGTGTATGGTGGTTGGGGTGGGAGAGAGACTATAAGATGGCATATCAGTTAAGAGCTCTTCTGTTGCCAATAACACAACGAATAATAGCCTAAATCACAAAGGCCCTAAATTAGCCATGTAACTAACAGAACATCTGGATTGCCAACACTGCCCGTTCCAAGGCTGGGCCAGCACCTAATAATCCAGGCTCCAGGTGGTTGGTGTCTCTGTAATTCTCTCAACCTTCCAGTGCTCCAAGATGGCTGCCACAGGTCCAGAGAGCACAGCTTTGTACTCAGCCTACACAGACAGGAAGCAGAATGATAACTTTGAAAGTGAGAAAGAGCTCTTCCTGCATTCATGGAGGGGTAAAGATGTTTCTCAGATGCCTCTCATTGGCCAGAGCAGCTCATAAGTCCTTCCCCAGTCACAGGAAAGCTATTTTTGTCTCCACAGTGAGAAGGAGGAGATGGAAAATAGGGTCGAAAATGGGTAATAGGTTATCACCCAAAGACCATGTGAGGATCTCAAATGGAATTCCTGGCTCAAAGGAATTTGCTCAGTTTAGAATCAGATAGACTCTTCAAACACACATTCCGCATGGGCTGTGCCGATTTATACTTCCTCCAAAACTATAAAAAAATGTCTCATGCCATCAGCAGCACTGGCATTACTGAATCCTCAGATAACCCTCTACAGTTTATGAGCTTTACCTTCATTTTCCCAGAAGCTGAATGACTTTCCCAAGTCATCAAGAAGAGGCTGAGCCATGGACTGCCCCTTAAATCCATGTCTTCTGTTAAGAAACCCCCTGCTTCTTCTACTCTCAGTTGAAATCTGCCCAAAAAATAACAAATAGTTTATGAAGACTGAACATACAATTAAAGAATTTCAATCTGGATTTTGCAAACAGTTGAAAACCCAATGTAAGATTCAGTCCCCTCCCAGAAGAATCTCTGGTGTTAGTGAAAACGCCCTTATATGTCGTCCTTGTCTGAGCACCAGGCAAATAGATACTGGGGACACTGAATGATCTGTCTACTGTGATCTACTGAGAATAGCTTTTATTCTTGAAGAGAAGATAAAACTCTCAAAGTGCTTTTATGCCTGTCATGTGATGTATGAAAAAAAGAACAAGAAAAAAAAAGTATGAGGTTGGCAGAAGTGTCCCAGCCTATTGGACAAATGGTCACTGAGACTCAGAGAAATAAAGAGATCAGGTTAAGATCAGATATATGAGCTGGAACCCACGTCTTGGGTTTTAAGACTTATACAGAAGGAATACTAGACACTAGGGAAGGGTTCCTTGTCTCCTATAGCAAAAACTTCCCAATGGTCTAGCACTGGATGTAATGATCATTGCAGCTCACACCTACAGAGCATTTATTACATGCTAAGCACTGTTCTGAACCCTTTGCATTTGTTATTTTATTTTATCTTCACAATACTCCTATAAGGTTTATATAAGTCAGCTATTTCTGCATAACAAACGAATTTTCAGGGGTCTGCAAGAGACACCTAGTTCTCAACAACATATATACAATTTGTCTATGGTTTAGTTGATCTAGGGTAGGCTCCACCAGTCATGCATCTAAGCCAAAGACCCAGTTCAAGTTTGTCCTTGAATAATAATTGCCTTACTATTTTTTTTAAAGATTTTATGTATTTATTTGACAGAGAGAAATCACAAGTTGATGGAGAGGCAGGCAGAGAGAGAGGGAAGCAGGCTCCCTGCTGAGCAGAGAGCCCAATGCGGGACTTGATCCCAGGACCCTGAGATCATGACCTGAGCCGAAGGCAGCGGCTTAACCCACTGAGCCATCCAGGCACCCTGCCTTACTATTTTTGACCAGTGGATTTTCTAACAGAGGTCAGAAATTCCCAAAAGAAAAACAGAAACACATGATGCCCTTGAGGCCTAAGCTTTCTAAAGGCCCCATACTTACATGCACACTCTGTTATCTCAAGGTCAGTGAGGTGGGGAGTTAGGCTCCCCAATGGAGGTTGAGGGGGACAGGGCAACTACCTGCTGAACAATAATTTAATCTACCACCGGTGAATTCTTTATGCCTCATTTATAAATGAGTGAAGAAACTGAGACACAGAGAGGTTTAGAAACTCTTCCCAAGTCACATAGCTATAAAGTGCTAGAATTGAGATGCAGAGATTCAAAGATGAATAAGATTCAGTTCTGTCTGAGACACGGTTCCTTGCTTCATGCTTGAACTTACTTGAATTTACATGACATAACCAAAATATTTTTTAGATTCTATATCAATTTCCAACTTTGCTTCACCTTTCAGATCATAACCATCACTATGATCATTACAGGGAATTTACTGAGATCATACCATGTGTATGTGGGTATGCATGCACACACAGCATAGGCTTCCGATTAACACAAATAACATGTGGCATGAATATTGCACAGTCAATGGACCTCACACACAAATAGAACTCCTGTTTGGGAATTGAAGTCATTCCAGTGTCTTGTAGAAATTAGAGGCTTTCAACAAACAGGGAAATTTCCCCCATCCATCTCTATCACAGGGTCCACTGGAATTGAGAATAGGGCATTGGATTTGATCAATAGAAGGCCATCGATTTCATCATATGAAATTCTCGGATGAAGCTTCATCTGACCTACATTACTTTAGGGCATTAGTTCTCACAGGGTGTTCCTCTGGACCAGTAACAGCAGCATTAATTACTTGGGAATTTGATAGAAATACATATTCTCGGGCCCCACCCACGACCTACCAAATCAGAAACTCCTAGGGTAGGACCCAGTGATCTGTGTTTCAAAAAACTTTCCAGAAGCTTCTGATGCTGCTTCTAAATTTAAGAGCCACTGTTTGAAGGGGCTCTGAGAACACAAAGAAACATAGCTGTGAATAGCATTCATGATCACTGACCCATGGGAAGGTCGACTGGTTTTTTGCCTAAGTTTCACATGCTTAGTTCTGTGAATTATGCCTTTACTCTACTGTCAGTTCAATGGTTGGGTCTGCTTATAGTCTGCTTAGCTGCTATCTTATAAAGAGGACCCCATCTTGTATTGTCTTTGGCTCTGGTTTCTCTAGAGATAGAAAGTTTGCAATAATTTCCCCTTTGAAAGGTATATAAATCATCCTGGATTGGATCCTGATTCTTCTTTTTATTTTTTTTCTTTTGCCATAAAGAACATTGGTAGGACAAGTGAGGAAATTTGACTAAGGTATGGAAATTGGATAATAGTACTGCATCTATGTTAATTTCCTGATTTTCAGTATTGAAATGTGGTTACATAAGAAATGTGATTGTTTTTATGAAACCCATATTGTCATATTTAAATGTAAGGGAGCATACTATTTGAACCTTACTCCCAGGCTGTTCAGAAGAAAATGTGTGTGTGTGTGTGTATGTGTGTGTGTGTGTAGACAAAGAATTATAGAGCAAATAGAGAAGATAGATAGGATAGGATAGAAATAAGATTGAGTAAAATGTTAGCATTTGGAAAATATGAGTGAAGAATATGCAGGAATACTAGGCACTATTTTTCCAAATTTTGGCATTCTTTCAACACAAAAAAAAGTGGAGAAAGGGAAATGGAGTCACCGTAATGTTTGTTCATTGTGTATGCAACTGATTTCCCAGAATCCCGTGTTTCACATTTTATCCTGTGTTGGAGCATCACTTTTGTCCCTCCAAAGTGTCCAGATGTGGAGATGCCTATGGAGAGAGGGTGGGCACCGGGTGTGAAGAGAACAGGAGTACTGATTGTCACAGCTGGAAATGTCACTGTCCCATCTAAATCTCTAGGGTATTTATTGTCTGTAATGTTTATTTGACAATATTTAGAAATAGTTTAAGGACACAGCCTCTGGGGCCAGTTAGCCAGGGTTCAAATCCTCACTCCATCTATTTTCAGATTAGACCCCACTTTATCTGAAAGATGGGCCTGATAATAGCAATGGGGATAAAATATGGGTCATATGCTAAGAACTGTGCAGAGCGCAGGGTCAGTCATTTAGTGAATGTTTACTGTTGTTATTATACCCATGCCTGTCTTCATTATAAGTCACTTCATGTTTCTGGCTGCAAGTGCTGTTAGTTGTGTGTCCCTGGGAAGCTCACAGTGTGTTCATCAAGTTCATCTGGTTCTCCCCCACTTTCCACCTGATGAAACAGAAACCCCAAGAGGTGAAATAACTTGCCACAGGTGACCTAGCTTGTCAGAGTGGCTTGCCATTTCAAGTCATTTGCACCTGGAATCATCTCTGCCAGAGCACTGTCAAGGTTAGCGGGTTAGAAGAGCAGCCAGATGGACACTCTGGTTTTCCAGAGGTTTTCAGGTGGGAAACAGCTTCACCATTGGGTACCAGGCACCTCCCAAAGTGAGAATAATATTCCTTCCAGAGTCATCAGAGTGAGAAAGTGCCAGGTACCTCAAGAGCACAGAACTATAGTTCATTTTTTAAGCATTTGATAGTTTGTGAACAACGGGAAGGAGCACAGTATGATGAGAGTAGTAAACCATGGGTTTAAATTTACCCATTAGCTTGGGCAAGTCACTTAACTTCTTAAGCCCTGATTTCTGCATCCACAAGATAGGAGTAGCAGCAGGCCTCTCCCGAGGTGGTGATCCAAGATCAGACGAGATGCCCATAGGGGGCAGTGGGGGGGGGGAATACATTTGGGACCATAGGTGTTCCAAAACACCTCTTTGTTCCAAAAACAAGGGGATGGTGGACTTTTTGGCAGAGGAGCTAATGATAAAAATTGAGCTGGTGAGGACCAAAAGGAAGGGGCCAGTGGACTATCAATAGAGCCAGTGAAAAGAAGAAGAAGAAAAGCTTCCAAGGGTTCTGCCCTGTGAGAAGTCCAAAGGACCTTCCATCATGTGACCTTTTCATTCACATATTCGTGGGCCTGGGATGGTGATCTGCACCACCAATCAGTTCGCCAAGAAAGCATCCAAAATAGGCAGATTTCCTTCTTTATTCACACATTTTCAATTGTGTTGGGTTTCCCCTGCAATTAACCAGCTAATTGGAAAGGCATTATGGTACAGATCCTAGGGCATAGGTTTCAGACTGGGATAAATGTGGCATAAAAGCAGCAACTTTGTGGGACTCGCGGCACGTTACTCAAGCTTTGTGACGCTCAGTTTCCTCACTCATAAAAGGGCTAAGAGGTTCCTGCTGGGAATCTCACGTGGTTGCTATCAGATGGGCCACTCACATGGCTACAGGCTGGGAGCCCAGCAGATGATGTCGACCAGAGCCCGCTCACATGGTCTCTCCAGCACATTCGCCTCACTGTAGTTGAACTTCTGTACATGGTGATGGGCGCCCCTAAATCAAAAGAACCAGGTGGCCTTTTCTGACCTCCTGTTGGAAGTCAGAGAGTATCCCTTCTACCATGCTGTTCTACTTGAACCAGTCACAAGTCCCCCCAGAACAGGGGAAAGGACATAGGTCGGATCTCTTGATGGAAGGACCATCATAAAATTTACAAACATGTCTTAAAGCTGCCACAAGAACAATACCATGTTCTAAGATTGTTGAGAGGATTAGATACACTGTAATTCTAAAGTATTTTGCCTAGAGTGTTGTTGTTGTTGAGGTTTTTATACTTATTGGCTTATGGCAGGATAATCAGGTGCTGCTTCTATCATCAGTCAGAGAGATTGCATGTTAATAAGAGAGAAACACAGTTAGATGGTGCTGTTTCTTCAACCCCCAGGTTTATAAAAACCAAGTCACTTGAATCCAGGCTAGCAACTAGTTGAATGCCATCGATTGCTCCCGTGAATTAAGCGAATGCCTTCTCCATGTCTCTCAGATGCATTGATCTCCTGCTTTGCTCCCCAGTGCTGTGTGAATGTCACTGAATGGTGAGAGGCTGACTAAATGGGCAGGGATATTGATTTTCTGTTCTACCACTTTTGAAAGCTCTTTGCTTACCAGGTGCTGAGCAAACATCAGGCAAATGGCAGACCATGTAGAAATAGATCCAGGGAGGAGCAACAAAGGCAGTTATGGTTTTCTGAACATGAAGCTGGTTAAGCTTCAGGTCCATGCCCCACATCCACATCTGGTTTTACACTGGAAAGTGCACAACATTGTTCATACTTCCTTATCCACCAATTCATAATACAGCTCACCCAGAGGGTACAAAGTAGCATTATGGAAAATACTTCCAACCAATCCATGGAGATTAAGCTCTAGCCCTGTCTGAGGGGAGCCGACTGAAGATTCAGGTGGGTGGTGCTAATAACAGATGGGGCTGTGCATTTCAGAGGATAGGGTGTTCATCCCAGATGTCCAAGTGCAAAATTGCTTATACTCTGGAAATAGTAAGGAAGACCCATCTTAGTCTGTCTTAGTAGTGACAAACATAAAATTTCTTTAAAAGAAAGAATATTCTAGAATCCACCCATCAACATTATATTGTTATTGGCAACCAGGGAAACTGAGATAGGTTTAACTCCACTCTGAAAAAAAATGGCAGTGTTTCCCTCCGACAGTCAAATAGAGGCAGATTGGAAGTCACCTGCAAACTCAACTTCACTGGAAAGAAACCAATGACGAGGGGTAGAGAGGATGTGAAGATTTTGGTTGGCTACATTCCCAATATGCATTTCCAGAGAATTTGCTTCAAGGAACAACAAAGGATAGTCTCCAAAGAATGATACTTTCTAATGATCTTGTCAGATTTTCTAAATTTCAGTGGGTTGTTGCTTTCAGCAGAAGGAGATGAAACCATGAGCATTCTTGGGCTTGGTTTTAGGTTTTTGTGGTGTTCTTAAGGAAAAGACCATAATAAGGCAGGTCTGCCAAGCTCTGTTTTTGGAGCACAGTCTCAGCACTTAGTTTGAAGAAGTTCATTTTATCCTCAACTGCAGATGAGAACAGGATGCTGTGCTTTCATTTCAAACCAGAAAAAATATTTGCTTCTCTATCCAATCTCTAGAAGAAGCAAAAAGAAGAAGCCACCTCATCTTACTTTATGACAACAGAATTCCTTTGTTTTCCCTGAGATGAATAGTATGGTTATCTTAAAGCACTGAGAGAAGGGAAAGGAAAATTAGGTCTAAATGTCTCCATTGTGCATATATAACCTTGGGTTCAGGGACAGAAAACTTCAGATGGGGCCGGCAGTCATTTCTACCTGTCCCTGAGCTCAGGCACTTCAACTTCTGAGGTCTCTCCGGACTCAGGTTCTTTCTTCTGAGAAGAAACTTGATTTTGTTCCTGCTGATTTTGTTTTAAAGTGACCATTTTACCTATTCTGTCAGGATCATTTCAGGAAAGGAACAACCCTAAGGAAGATTCCCATTCTCTTCGACCCACTTTTTCTTTTTTAAAAATCAAATAAGAGGAACCTGGGTGGCTCAGATGGTTGAGTGTCTGCCTTCAGCTCAGATCATGACCCCAGAGTCAAGGGATCAGCCCCGCATGGGATAGAGTCTCGCCTTTGGCTACCAACTTTTGCTCATTCTCTCTCTCTCTCTCTCTCAAATAAATAAAATCTTTTTTTAAAAAATGAGTAATCTCATCTTAAAAATCAAAGAAATACCTACTGAGTTCTGGGAACTGAGAAACAAAGGGGGACAGGAATTATACCTTCAAGCAGCTTTGCATGCTCTCAGGAAGGCAAAACAAATCACTTCACTTACAGAAAGATTAAGAGACTGTGCTGTGATTCAAAATAAAAGTCTTAAGACTCCGGTGAGTCCAAGTTAGTCCAAATTGACAACAGAACTTCTAGCAAATTGCCCTCCCCCCTTAAAATTCAAGATATCATTCCCAGAAGGACTGTGAGAACATTCACATAGCATTTTGCTTTTGAAATGATTTTGCTGGGTGCATCAAGACAAACCATGTTATTTTTTGTCACAAATATCACATATTTTTAGGGAGATTTGTATTCAACAATTAAAATAGTAAGACTCTCCTCTAGAAGTTTCCTTGGGGCTATATAGCATTTTTCAGATTTCAAAAATTAGTTGTGTAACAGTGACCAAATTGTACAGTGTGAAATAAAATATGACATAGCTTTTTAAAATGCTTACTTGGCATAAACAACCTGGTCACTCTCCCTTGCTTGTGTAACTGTGGAGTGAGCCAATTCAGGTTCAGAAGTGGGAAAAAAAAAAAAAAGCAAATAGAAATCAGACCCCATCAGGGCATAATGGATGCTGTCCATATTTAGGCGAGGTGGGGATAGAAATGATAATAGTACTCTCACGTATTCATAGCTCTATTTGCAAAAATGATGTTGGCTATTCTCAGAAAATATAGCAGATAATCAAGAATGGGGAGGGTGTGGGCAATGGTTTATGCTTTGATATTTTCCCCAGAGATATAACAGACCTATGGTGCTGTGTAAGTTTACAGTATATAGCATGATGGTTTGACTTTCGTACATTGTGGAATGATGACCATAATAAATTAGTTAGCATCATCTTCTCATAGAAATACAATAAAAAGAAAAAGAGAAAAAAATTTTCAGGAAAAAAAAATAAGTTATATCCCCAGTACTTATCTTATAGCTGAAAGTTTGTATTTTCCTCTGATTCTCCCTCTCCCCACTCTCCACCACCTCTGGAAACTACAAATCTGATCTCTTCTTCTGTGTCTTTTTTTTCTTTTTAAAGATGCCACATATAATTAAGATCATACTATTTCTCTTTCTCTGTTGGACTTATTGCACTTGGTGTAATGCCCTTGAGATCCATCCCTATTCCCACAAATGGCAGGATTTCCTTGTGGTTTTTTTTTTAAAGATTTTACTTATTTATTTGACAGAGAGAGAGAGTGTGTCACAAGTAGGCAGAGAGGCAGGCAAAGAGAGGGGGAAGTAGGCTTCCTGCTGAGCAGAGAGCCTGATGCCGGGCCCCATCCCAGGATCCTGAGATCATGACCTGAGCCAAAGGCAGAGGTTTAACCCACTGAGTCACCCAGACGCCCCTTCCTTGTGTTTTTCATGACAGAATAATGTGTCATTGTATTGTATATGTCTACATGCCACAACTTTTTTATCCACTCATCCGTTGATGGACACTTAAGTTGTTTCTGTGTCTTGGCTATTGCGAATAATGCTGTTAAGGACATGGGTGTGCAGACATCTTTTCAGGTCGGTCTCTTCATTTCCTCCGGATATAAACCTAGAAGCAGAACTGCCGGATCATTATGTTAGTTCTATGTTTAATTTTGGAAGAATGCCCCCACTACTGTTTTCCATAGTGGCTGCACCAGTGTACATTCCCACCAACAGTTGTACGTCAATATTTTGACACAAAAACATTAAGATTTGAGTGTAAGTGCCCTGGGCAGGAGGCACTATGGGCACCCATGAGGGTCTATAAGGAGACTAACCTGGCAGGATCGTGGGTGGAAGGCAGATGTAAGCTAGACAGATGGGCTAAGGATACGCTGGTGCCTTGAAGTCCGGGCTAAAGCACTGTTGCATTCTACAGAAAGGCATGGTGCTCATTGCTAAAGAGAAGACTAAAACTTGGCCACTGGGGAGAACAAAAGCCATTTGCCTATTGGAACCTCTGTCCTGCCTACCATTCTCTGGTTGAGGAGAGGAAATGGGCAAGGCACCCATGTATAAGGCTGATGAAACAACGTTGTTCTTTTGGCCAGATCTATCCCAAGCTCCTAACTCCATAATGATAATCTTTACATCTTATGTAGTCCCCAGCTCTTGAGCCACACCCGGCCATTGGGTCTTTCACATGGAGGCCCCAGAAATAATGTTGCAGAGACAAACCATATCTTTGAATTCCTGACCCACAGGATCTGTAAGCATCCTGAAATGTTGCTTCAAGCTACCATGTCTTGGGATAATTTGTGATTGCAGCAACAGTTGGTGGACCACAAATGTTGATCTCCTGACTCACTTTTGGGTTGTCCTTGGTTCTGCCTATTACTTTAACTGCCTTCTCAGATACAGTGCTGGAAGCACACAGTTCTTTACCGAGTTCCCAGTGTGGCAAAGATGCGCAGCATTAAGATGGTCTCTCCCCACGCCTGCTACATATTTTTCTCTGACACTCTGAACAAATGAAGTGGCTGAAAACTGCCACCTGCTGGATATACCACCACAGAGTTCTTTCTGCTTCTGCTTACACAAATGGCACTCCTCCTCTTGTGATTTATGGCTCCCACAATGAAACAAGCCACCACCAGTCTCCACCTCCCTTCTGCCAATTGTGCATCTGGGGAATGGAAGTGTCTCAGCAAAAATGGAAAAGAAGCATTGGCTGGGGACAGCTGAGGTGGAGTGTGGGAGAGGGATACACAACAGCTTTCTCGGTGGTTCATAGAGACCTTTTTTTCTGAACTAAAATGTATACAGTGAGGCAGAGCCTGAAGATGGTCAATACCAGATTTTTCACCAGAAGTTTTTCTTGTTTCCAGGACATCACATAGATGGACCACGGAACATGTTATCTCTACAGCTTCGCTGACTTAGTGCTTGGTAGCAGATCCTTCTATTTCTAACACTGGTTGGACTGGAGGCCCTACTCTTCATGGTAGTGGGCCTTCACTGGGTACTCTGTATGTCCATCAAATTCCTTCATCCCTGCAGAGATATTTTTTTGGACAATTAATCAATCATCAACCCCATATTCTAGCATGACTATTAGCTGCCTTGCTCCATGTGGTAGGGAGAACAATGACCCCCAAAGATGTCCATGTCCTAATCTCTAGAAGCTTCAAGTATGTCATGAGCACATGTCAAGGCATAAAGTGGCAAACAGCTGACTTTAAGGTAGGGAGAGTATCCCGGATTATCAGGGGGGTCCAATTTCATCACAGAGTTTTCCTAGCAGGGCAGCAGCAGAAGAGGTCAGAGTGACACCATGGAGAAGAGTTTGTGACCCGCTGTTGCAGATTTTGAAGCCAGAGGAAGAAGGCCATGAGCCATGAAATGCAGGCAGCCTGTGGAATACAGAAAAGACAAGAAAATGGATCCTCTCCTGGAGCCCCTGGAAGAGAGCAACCCTGTGGACACCTTGCTTTTAGACTCCTGACCTCCAGCACCATAAGAGAATGCATTTGAGTTGTTTTAAGCCACCAAGAAAACAGATCCTGCAGAATGAAAACTGTTTTCTCCTTGCATTTGTCAGAAGGGCAGATCTAAGCGCCTGTTGGTCCTATACCTTCCAAGAACACTATTGTGAAGTCAATGTTCTATTTTCTTCGTTTGTTCTGCATCGCTGTGCTGAGTCTTGTTAACACCCTATCGCTGGGTGCTCTATGCATAAGCCGAAGTGTATTAGGAATCAATTGCCCTGACCTTTATTCCTTGTTGGTGTTTTGTCATTCGTGGGCTGCTTGGCTTGACGTATGAATTACACTCTAGTTGCCTGGTGAAGGGGATACAGTCACCAGCCCCTGAATATTTCTGACATATGCCAAGTGCAATTTCAACACACATTTTCTTTGCCACCCTGTCAACCTGGGATTGCTCCATTGACAACTAATGAAATACCAAGAGGAGGAAGGAATTGGCAAGGTATCGCTATTGACAAAGGGGCTAACCTTTGAGGAAGATGAAAAATAGATGCCCTTTAGAAAGGAAGAACAGAGGAAGTGAATCTTTGCTCTTCTTTAACTCTTTAGTCTATTGTTCCAATCCAAAAATCAAACCTCCATCAGAGCTCGTTAAAGAAAAGGAGACTACGAATTTTCAAGGCTCCATTTGTATTCTGTAGCAGGCAGCTCTTGGGTTTTTTTCCCCTGCTGGAAACTCACAATGAAACAATACTGCAACCTTTGTCATAGCAAATAAATGGTAAGCATGTCCCTCCGTACTGCAGACATGTCAGGCATTAAGAATGTCTAGAAGCAAACAATTTCGGGAGTTTTTTTCACCATGCCCTCTCGCCTCCTTTGTCTTAATCCTACACCTTCTGGTGGCACCCAATTCTGAGCCCTGGAAACTGCCCAAGAGTTTCAAAATTACCTTTTTCATAAACTCCCATTCCTTGTCTGCACAAATTTCCACCAGCTTCACGGAGAAAAAAACATCTAATGAAGGAGTTCATGCATAAGTGTTGGTAAATGGTAACACCTGGATGTGTCGCAGGTCCCAGAGGACTCATTTTCCAAATCTTTTCAAATAGAGACATAATCAACATGGGTAATGAAGGCTTCGATTTCAAGCTTAACTCTTCATGGCTGGAACTCAGTCAGCGTGCAGGTGCTTAGGGGAAGTGATATGGATCCCTGGAAGCTTTCTCTGGGGCCCTCAAATCACACCATTTATGCCACGACTCAAAATTCTTCCCCTGCTTCTTCCTTCACAGAGAAGATGGGTTCCATAACCATATTATTCATCATAATTATAGACAATAATACTTACAGTATGCCTCAGAGTTCCCCACAAAGGAAGATTATCGCACGTGATCCTCACCGTGAAGCTTTATACAATAAATTCCATCATCTCCATGCTATACATTAGAGGTCAACCAACTTCTTCTGTAAAGGGCCAGAGAGCAAATGTGTTGTGAGCCATATGGTCTCAGTTGCAATTAGTCAAGTCGCTCTTGGAGTGTGATAGCAGCCAGAGGCAGCACGTGAATGGGTGAGCACAGCTGTGTCCAACAAACAGTATTTACAAAAACAGGCAGCAAGCTAGATTTGCTGATCCCTGCTCCAGAGGAAGAAAACACCATCCAGAGAAGCTGAGAGACCCACTTCAGAACACACCCAAATAAGGAGCAAATCAACCCAGGACCTGAACCCTGGAGCTTTCTGACTCCAAATGTAGTGTTTGTTCACTGCAGTGTACTGCATTTGGGGCATGGTCTTTCGCACTTGGTAGAGTTGTGACTTTGGATCAAGTCATTCTCAACCTCCACCCATCCCCTCCTACCCCCATGCACATTTGTGAAGCAGCTTCTGGGACTGGGGCACCTTGACCGCACTATGCAGTCATGGAAAGAGTGAAGGTAACTGATCCACAGGACCAAACCAGGCCAAAGACAGGATAATTTGTGAGCGTTCACTGCATATTTCAGTCGGATTCACCCATTCCTTCCAGAAGCACATTACTGAGCCCTACCACCAGAACATGGTGGGGACTAAGCAGCCCAGACACATCCTCACTCAGCACCTCCTTCTGGTTCACCAGAAGCAGAAGCACACCAGACACCAGTTCCATGGTGGAGGTTTTGCTGGAAACAAAGGTTTAGGAAGCTACGTTCCTGTGTTGCTCCAAAGCCATTCATACCCAGCTGGACACTTATGAGCATCTTCTCATAGTGGGTCCTGCTGGCTTCTCTTCACTTTCACCTCCAGGTGCCTTCCCAGGAAGATGGAGTGCTGGGTGGGTTAGTCAGGTGGGAAGACACTGTTTGGGCCACAGCTGGAATGGACAGGGGCAGAGCCTTCATCCCACTCCTCCCCTTGTTTCATTTGTCCTCCCGGAAACCTCCCTTACACCAAGGTCCTTCTGTTCACCTGCAATAGGAAAGAGCCATCCACATGGCTCAGGCAGGCTCTCTTTGACTACACTGTGAGTGCGGCCAAAGCTATCAATATAGTAAAGCAACAGCCTTGCTTTGCTTCTTTTCCATGCTCATCTCTCAAAAGAACCTCCTTGAGAGGACCATGTCATTTTTGCCAAGGACAGAGTTTACGGCTCCTGGGGACCCTTGGTTTCCCTGAGAAATGGTCCTCCAAAGCATACCCCAGCCTAACCTCAGCACATTGCATAGTACCTAACATCTTTTAATATCGTTTTCCTTAATACAGTCCCCTAATTCAACCCAGGCCATTCCTCCTCCATCCTGGAAATAGGAACAAGCAGAAGATTGAGATCATGCTAAAGCACAACCCCAAACCCAATACACACATTCCAACAAACATGGGAGCTGGAATTTTACCTTCTAAAGGCATTCCCAAAGCTGCACTTTGCTCAGCTAGAAACAACTTCTGATTCCTCTTTAATTACACTGACTTATCTCATGGTATATCTTTTATATAGTGCTTTAGATGATAGACACCAATTTGTTAATATCTTGTCACTGAGATGCAATAATAGGAACAGTGACCAGTGGCATGCAGCCATATCCTCTTTCCTCAATTGATTGTCTTCATTCTTGCAAGATGGACAAACCTCCCTAAGTGAGGGCAATCAATACAGTGCATTCAGCCATAATTGTGGCTTAACTCCCTATTCTTTGAAAAGTTAAGCCCTGTGATTTGTCTGTAACTGGGCTTTCCAAAAAGGCATCCCTGCATGCTCAAGAGGGAAAGGAAGGAGCCAGACTCCTGCCTGCTCTGCCCCTCCAGCAACTGGCCTTCTTGTGTCACATCCTTCCATCCAGCCTCCTCTCCTCTCTAGATCCCTGTTTGGATCTTGACAATCAAGGCCAGCAGTGAGTGGCAAAGCAGACGAGCTAGAGAATCTGAGTTTAGGAGTGGCTGCTCCACTCTGTAATCTCCCACATCACCCCCGGCAATGGCCTTTCTGGGTCTCTTATATGATGAGCTGTGTTCCGTTCATCAGTTCAAACACTGAGATAACACACTACCTTGGAACAGTGAAGTCAAAAATATGTGGAGCCCCTGTAGGGGGGTCTTCCGCATTCAGGACCCTCATGGGAATGGGCTCTGGCTAGTTTCTCTTGCAATGTTTCATCTGCCTTTCACTAGCTAAGAACAGTAAGAATGAATCAAAGGGGCCTAGGTTGCTTAGGAAAGTACCATCCCGCTGCCTTTCCGCAGGACCTGAAATATTTTAACATTGGCAATAAGGATAGAAGCAAACGCAGGCATTTATTGAGTATATACTCTGGGCCGAGGGTCTTTATACATAATCTCATTTTATTTTCCCCATAATCCAAATTATGAAGTGGGAGCAGAGAAGCAACATGGCCCAGTAGGGAAGCATGCAGACTACACAACCAGATTGCTAAAGTCTCCTATAAATTTCTGAGGGCTTCCATCACCAAGTATCACAGATTGAGGATTTAAACAACAGAAATGTATGCCTCGCAGTTCTAGAGCTAGAAGTCCAAGATCAAGGGGTCAGCAGGGTTAGCCAAGAGGAAAGGGTCTGTTCAAGGACTCTCTCCTTGGCTTGGAGATGGCTGTCTTGACCTTGTGTCTTCACAGCATTTCCCTCTGTGTGTCTGTATCTAAATTTCTTCTTTTTTATAGTGGGACACCAGTCATATGAGATTAAGGCTCACCTTAATGACCTCATTTTAATTAAATGATTTCTTTAAAGACACTATCTCCAAATACAATCACATTCCAAGGTACTGAGGATGAGAACATCACCATGCAGATTCTTTGCTGGACACAATTCAGTTCAGAACAGGTACGAACCATGGCTCTACCCTGGCTACCTCTGTGACTCACAATACACAACTCACAATACACTTACTCTTTCCTGCCTTCATTCCTAAGACCCCACAGCAATTTTCATTGCTGTGAAAAACTGCTGAAATGCTGTACCTGAAATGCTTACAGTCAGTCTGCAATAAATGTTAGTTGGTATCAGGTATCATCTCCATTTTGCAGGTGAGCAAACTGAGCCTTAAATAGGTCCAGTAGCTCTGGGGAGATCTCACAGCTGGTCAACAGCAGGTGCAACAGCACCTGTAACTTAGGTCTGGGGGCCCCAAAGATCAAGTTTCCATCCAAAATGCTACCTTGTCTCTTTTACCGCAGCATTTTCTACTAAGTTGAAGTCAATATTCTGCCTAAGCAGAAGGAGAACTGTAGCGTCCTTTCCAGGAGATGAAGCGCAGCCCAATCCACTTAAACTCCCCTGTCCCAGCAGCTCAGAGCTTGAAGGGAAAGCCTCCCTCCCCCTCCCCGGGGTGTGCCTCTGGCATCTCATGAGAGGAAGAACAGAGCCTGTCCCCCGTTGGCCCTGACTCTGTAAGCACACATCCAAAAGCCCTCGGGTCCTCTCCCCTCCGCAGGAGACTGACACCAGGGAGGACGATCAGGCCAGGAGCCAGTGGGGACTTCTGACTTCAGCCTTAATCCTGCGTCCCATGTGGACTGATTTTCAAGCGCCCCCAGCAGGTGTTCTAGCTAACACGTATAGGGCATGATGTTTCTGGAATAGCTATTTTTGTTTTGGTTTAACCTATTTGGGGGTGGGGGATGTAGGTGAGTCCTCAGCCCATAATAAAAGCTAAGTGATTTATTGTGCAAATTAGGAGGCCTGTGATAAACAGGATATCCACATTCCTTGGAAAACGCTGTCCTCCTGTGCCTGCCCACGCACCCCCCCCCACAGCAGCCCACTTCAGCCTGCCGGTCCCGCCCCTCCCAGCTAGTACTAGCGGAATAGGGAGACGTGATTTTTTAGCGAGTAAATGGAATGTATTTTCTTATGGATGTGAGTTTCTTCTCTTGCAGAGAGAATCCTCGACGTTGTTGTGTTTAGATACTCTGTCCTTTGCTCGCATCTGGTTTGATTTCGGTCCCCTACCTGAGCTTGTCAGAATGAGGACGAGAGAGACAAGGGAGGTGCAGAGGATCCCCCAGCACAGAGTTTCTCAGCCCCAGCTTAGGAATCAAGTACCTGGAAAGCTTTAAGAGATACTGAGGTCAGGCCCCCGCCCAGCGACGCATTTCACAAACTCCCCAGGGGACTGTGCCGCCAGCCAGCCTTCAGGACCTCAGCTTCCCACCCAGAACAAGTACGTGGGTGATCAGAGTAGCCGTCTTAAGGTGTCTGAGAGCCATATTTTTCAAACGTTTCCTAAACTCTTATGCGTTATTAGTGAGTATGCAGTTTGGTGCAAACTTTCCAGAGGGCACTTTTCAATAATTGCCCTATGGAAATTTAAAATCATAGCGTAATCCGTAATCCGGCTTCTTATAATTTATCCTTGAAAAAACCTCACCAGGGCGCACATGCACGTTTGTGAAGATACAGCAATGTTGAGTAGAACGGCAAAACAGCAACATAATCTGCAGCAAGAGTATCCTTCAACGGCTGACAAGGTCATTAAATTTGCTTTAACACACGATAAAATAATGTACATCTGTTAAAGAGAATGAGTGTTTCTTAAGAATGGCGTAAGTTTTGGGGCGCCTGGGTGGCTCAGAGGGTTAAGCCGCTGCCTTCGGCTCAGGTCATGATCTTGGGGTCCTGGGATTTAGCCCCACATCGGGCTCTCTGCTCAGTGGGGAGCCTGCTTCCCTCTCTCTCTCTCTCTCTCTGCCTGCCTCTCTGCCTACTTGTGATCTCTACCTGTCAAATAAATAAATAAATAAAATCTTTAAAAAAAAAAAGAGACCTCTCGCTGGGGCGCCTGGGTGGCTCAGTGGGTTAAGCCGCTGCCTTCGGCTTGGGTCATGATCCCAGGGTCCTGGGATCGAGCCCCGCATCGGGCTCTCTGCTCAGCCGGGAGCCTGCTTCCTTCTCTCTCTCTCTGCCTGCCTCTCTGCCTGCTTGTGATCTCTCTCTACCAAATAAATAAATAAAATCTTTAAAAAAAAAAAAAAAAAAGAATGGCATATGTTTCTTGATCCTTTTATAGTAAATTTAAAAGAGATACTACCAGATGTCCTATCTATATTACAATAGGTACAGATATTATGGCTTAAGTATTATAGGCATCATACGTATAGCATATAGATATTATCTCCCATCCAAGTACTAACCAGGCCCGAGCTTAGCTTCCGAGATCAGACAAGATCGGGCGCGTTCAGGTTGGTATGGCCGTAGACTAGCATATAGATATTATCACATGTGGGTAAATCCACTGGTTACATATTATAAAATACACCTATATGTTGATATTAAACATACGGATAGGGACACATGGGTGGCTCAGTCGGTTAAGCATCAGACTCTTGGTTTGGGCTTAGGTCATGATCTCAGGGTCTTGAGATCGAGCCCCTAGACTGGTGTCCTGCTCAGCGTGGAATCTACTTGGAACTCTCTCTGCCTCTCCCATGTAATGCTCCTTCTCTCTCTCTCCTCCCAAATAAAATAAATCCTTCAAAAAATATATGGCTATTTTCCATCAGTATTGTATACGTGCATGTAAATATATACATATATAAATCTCTCCTTCAAATGTACGACACTGCATCAGTTTCTATGACTACCATAACAAATTAGCATAAACTTGGTGACCTGAAACAACTTATTCTCTCACAGTTCTGGAGGGTGGAAGCCCAAAATCAAGGCGTCAGCTGGGCTGAGCTCCTCTGGGTCTTTAGGAGAGAGTCATTCTTGACCTCTTACAGCTTCTAGCAGCCATCAGCAATCTTGTTCTGTGGCTGCTTCACTCCACCTATACCTCACGTGGCCTTCCACTTGCCTCTGTTCGTGTCTCTTCCCGGTGTGTCTCTTAAAAGGACGCTGGTCATTGGACATGTTTCATTGGATTGAGAGCCTCCCCCCTCCCCAATAATCCAGAATAGTCTCATCTCAAGATCTTTAATTACAACTGCAAATCCCCTTTTTCCAATTGAAATCCCATTCACTGGTTCCAGGGATTAGGACATGAGCATATAATTTGGGGGCTTATATAGTTGGGGAGACATAGATTTTGGCAGGAACATTCAATCTACAGCACTATAAAAGAATCATGCTAAATATACTCCTTTTTTTTTTTTTTTTTTCAAAGCCAAACAGCAAGGGTCGTTTATTACGAGTTCAAACCCGGACCTCTGCGCCCTCGTTGCCGGTGACGCTAAGAGGTCCTGAGCTCAGGATCACGGCACTTTTTTTTTTTTTTTAAAGATTTTATGTCTTTATTTGACAGAGAGGGAGGGAGGGAGAGAGAGAGAGAGAGAGATATCACAAGTAGGCAGAGAGGCAGGCGGGGGCGGGGGTGGGGGGAAGCAGGCTCCCTGCTGAGCAGAGAGCCCGATGCTGCGATGCGGGGCTCGATCCCAGGAACCTGAGATCATGACCTGAGCTGAAGGCAGAGGCTTAACCCACTGAGCCACAAAGGCGCCCCATGGGTCACGGCACTTTTTATGCACTATTTTTGGGGAGGCAGGGACTTAGCATACATCATAGTATCTCCTAACAAATCACTACGTACCGCGGGAAAATCAAACAGCAACTCTCTAATATGACTAGCGCGCTACAGAGCGGGAAAAGGCTGGGAACAGATTATTGGTTAGGTCAAAGGGCTGTCATTCTTCAAACTGCTTGGTCGTTTTTTAAAAACTTCCTCTTTATATATGTGTTTGAGTGCATACAAATAAGTATTTTCCAGGAGGACTCACGAGAAGTTGTGAAGAGTGGTCACCTTTGAGGAGAGAGCTATTTGAGAGCAAGGAAGGAAAGAGAAGGATAAATGTTCCCTTCCCATTATAACTTTCTGGACCACTTTAATTTTCTAACTGTGAACATATGTTAACTTTCTTCTCCTTCTTCTTCTTCTTCTTCTTCTTCCTCTTCTTCTTTTTTACATCAACAGGGGTTCTCAGGAAGTGGAGAAGGAATTACATTTTTCTTGTCTTCTTTCCTATTTCTTTGCTTGAAAACAAGTTTTATTTAATTAAAGAAGCAATTCAATCAGAGGATTCTTATGTCCAGCCCAAAGAGAGATGGAGAGGTCCAATCCCACCCTGTCCTTCCCCAGAGACAGAGGGCAGGACAGGCACAAGGAGAGCTGGAGGCTAACGGGTAGTAGACATCTCCTTGTCTCCTCACCTGGGGCTGACATCTTCAGAGGATGGCTGCAAGGCTTCATATCTGCAGATCTTGCTACCAAGTGAGGATCTCAAAACCTGGATCCCACCAGGGCCTCATCACAGTTCTGAGAGGTAGAAATAGGCTTTTGACAGAGGAAGAAAATTGGCTCTAAGACAGTGTCAACCTTGAGGCAGGTTGGAATCCCCTGGAGAATTTGATATGGTCCAAGTGTGGCTTGCATGTGGGGGTTGCTAGACTCCTCCAGGTGACTCAATGGGCACTCCAGGTAGAGGACAGCTGACCTCAGGACCGGGAAGGGAACAGATGTCTGTGGACATGTCCTGTGTGACAGGAACTGTATTTCACAGCCGTTCCACAGCAGGTGACCACACTCGTTCTTCAAATCAACCCTCAGAAGGAGGTATGCCCATTCTGTGGTAAGGAAACAGATCTCAGAGATAGCACTGTTATGCTCAAAGATGCAGAGTTAGCGGGGGCAAATGCCTGTCTCCAACCCACATCTGTGGCAACCACAATCCAGAGCTCCTGACTTCCCACCCAGAGATCTTCCTGCAAAACCTCATGACTCCCTTGGAGGAGTCTCCCCCAATCCCCTTATTAGGGGTTCCAGTCCTGGGGTGGAGCAAACTCAGAGAAGTTCCACTTTGTTAACTGCTCAAAAGTTTGCCATCAGCAAATGTAGAAAAGCAAAAATGATCACACAACATCCGTTTGAAAATGCATGGGTTTTGATGTTTCTTACAACCACTCTCAGCAAATGACTAGAGTGACAAAAATTGTATTGCCTTAGGCTGGCGCATCAAAATATGCTAGATAGGTGTCGGCTACTTAGAGGAAACTCCTGGAGACAATAGCAGAGCACTTTTTCAAGAAATGTTGATCACCAACACGCTTGATGGCATGGAGGATGATGTGGTGTAGGAAAACACGGACGTGGAATATTCTGAGTTAGATTCCAAATGTGAAACAGGGTTTTTTTGTTTTGTTTTGTTTTTAAAGATTTTATCTATTTATTTGACAGAGAGAAATCACAAGTAGATGGAGAGGCAGGCAGAGAGAGAGGAAGGGAAGCAGGCTCCCTGCTGAGCAGAGAGCCCGATGCGGGACTTGATCCCAGGACCCTGAGATCATGACCTGAGCCGAAGGCAGCGGCTTAACCCACTGAGCCACCCAGGCGCCCGTGAAACAGGTTTTTTTTAAGATTTTTTTTAATCTGTCTCTGTCAAATATCTCTGAATATCTCTGTCAAATATGACAGAGAGAGAGAGCACACAAGCAGAGCGGCAGGCAGAGGGAGAAAGAGAAGCAGACTCACCTCTGAACAGGGAGCCCAATGCAGGGAAGGACTCCATCCCAGGACTCTGTGATCATGGCCTGAGCAGAAATTTAACCAAATGAGCCACCAGGCACCCCTAAATGTGCAACAGTTTAGAAACATCCTAACCGATTTATTTCCCAACATTTTCCCTCTTTATTTTTTTTTTGTTTGTTTTTGCAAACATTACATAGGGTTCATGAAATCTTCGTCTAAATGGAGCTATAAACCACTTCATGTACAAAATAAAGTTTATAAATGAGAAGGAAGCACTATGACAGAGTTTAATTCTCAGGAGCTGTAGTGATTTCCTAGGGCTGAATTAGTTTAATTCTTAGTGGTTGTATTAGTTTCCATAACAAAATACCAAAATCTGGGAAGCCCGATACTACAAAAATTAATTCTCTCACAGTTCTGGAGGCCCGAAGTCTGAAGTCATGGTGTAGGCATGCCATACTCCCTCTGAAATCTCTAGGAGTGGATCTCTCCTTGTTTCTTCCAGCTTCTGGTAGACCCACAAGTTCCTTGGCTAACTCCAACCTCTGCCTTCTCCCTCTTCACATGGCTTCACTCTCTGTGTCCGTAGGTCTTCCTATGGCATTCTCCTTCTATGTCTGCCTTTGTCTCATGAGGACACCAGCCATGTTGTTTGAGGGCTCCATCTTCCTCCACCACTTCATCTTAACTAATTACATCAGCAACAACTCTTTTCCCAAATAGGGTCACATTTTGAGGTATCAGAGGTTAGGCCTTCAATATATCTTTCATGGGGATGTAGTTAAACTCATAAAAGTGATAAAGAAAATAATTCTTGGTGGTACAGAAAATAATGGTGTTGGGGCACCTGGGTTGCTCAGTGGGTTAAAACCTCTGCCTTCGGCTCAGGTCATGATCCCAGAGTCCTCTGCTCGGCGGCGAACCTGCTTCCCCTCTCTCTCTGCCTGCCTCTCTGCCTATTTGTGATCTCTCTCTCTCTGTCAAATAAATAAATAAAATCTTTAAAAAAAGAAAATAATGGTGTAACCTAATCTACAACATCATAGGCAGAGAACTTCAGTATGTTTGCCAACATGTTGGTTCTGTGTTTTATGCTTCTTTTCTTGTGCTCACTCCAAGCTAACTTGTTTCACCCTTTGGAGGCAGGTTTCCCATAGTGCTCCTCTTTCTCCCCGCCCCTCTTCTGCCCCACACAGTCAATGCTAATTAGCAGCTGTTTAATTATCAGACCAGCAGGAAGTGATCCAGGCCCTGATCCTTGGAGAGTTACATTCACGGTTAAGCTGTCCCAGATACTGGAAGGTTGACTGTGTTCTGTGCTTTAGGGAGGAGCAATGTGGCTTAGTGGAAAGTACATAGCATTTAGAATTGGTCAGCATGTGTGACTCGGCCATGTTTTCCACCGCTGTACAATGGCTGCTTATAGTCCTTTCCTCAGCTGTAACCATACCCTCTCCACAGTCTTGTTGAGAAGATTCTATGTAGCGAAATTACCTTGTTAGCAAAACTTGTAAAATAGAATGCAAATGTGCAGGGATAGTATCTGCCTCCTTCTAGAATGGTCTGTAACTGGTATATTGTAGATGCACGAAAACATTTGTTGACTGAAAAAAAAATTGTTTTTTGACTGAAAATTCTTAATTGAAGAGAAGGACTACAAGAGGAAAGGGAGTGGGAGGAGTTTCTTTAAGTAAAATTTGTTCTATGCGCATGTGTCAAACTAAGACTTAAAAGTTGAACAAGAATTGCAGAATATCCATCTGTTTGTTTCTAAGATAATCCCCAGTAACAAACATTCCTGCTTTCTTATGTTTTCCATTTATATAAGTGTTCATGTTAATAGAACAATTTGGGTGGGCAGTCTAAAATACCTAAGCTAACTGTGCATTATTGTTCGAGAAGGCAAGAAGCTATGGTTCAGTTACATGGCACTGGGGCCACATCAAAGTGGTAATGAAAGGTATCGTGAGTGAAAGGTTACAATTCAGAGCAGGAAGAAGAGAGAATAAAAGTGACCTTTTAGTTATAATATGAGGAAGGATTTTGAACTAGGAAATACTTCCCTGATTTTAATAGCTTTATCACACATAGGATTATAACACTAAAGTCTTCTTCAGAGGTCTTTAAAAATAGTTTATTATCTCATCTTTCTGCTAATGGTAATTTCATTTATAATAGAAAACAATCCAAATGACCAGTAAGAGGGGAATCATTGGGTAAATTATGGTACATTATTCTATGGGATATTCAGGTAGCTATTAAAAATTAAGTTATAAGAGCCGTGGAGCAGCATATTAAAATTCCTAAGGTAGGATACTTAGTGAAGAAAGAATACATAATTTTATCTATAGTTCAGTTACTTTTATGTAAAAATTAGGTTTAAATGCAAATTAGCATTGAAAAAGAACGCAGGAAGATTAAAGCAATTTATGATATTCCATGGTATCATTGTGAGGGGGGAAAAAAGCTATCCTCCAGTTATTTGTGTGTAACAAGTAAACATATATGTTTAAAAGATGTTTTCTCTCTTGGAATTATAACTGCGATCTTCATTAAGGACATGAAGATAAACTAAAAGGCTCAGAAATGCCAGCAGTCTTGGGATTTTTAATATTTAGTGACACTAGATGACAAGACTACAGACACCTACGTCATGCTTCCGCCCTTCTGGGTTGCAAGGAGGGGCGATGTCGAGAGAGAGCACAGCATTCCAAAGCATCGCTGGTCTCCATTAAAACCTAATTTATGGAATTAAAAATTAATTTTACGGAAATGGATTTAAAGTCTTTTCATTAGACTGCACTCAGGCTAATTGAGTTTGGAGTGCTATTGTCACAGCCATTCCTGCCCCGTTATCTAAAAACATAGACATCTGATGTGAGTCTTCTTGTTTTTCTGCTGCTGAGAAGAAGCTCCAGAGGGGAGTTTTCAAGCATCCACAGGGCAGCTGCTCCTGCTTAGCAAAGACCCTAGCGAAAGAACGGTGCTGCTTTAGCAAAGTCAGTCATGACAACAGATCCAGTATGATGGGACTCCCTCAGTGGAAGCAAGGCTTACCACCAATGAGTAGTGCAGATAAAGGTCTTGCTCAGGACCACTCCAGAAAGAGGCGATGGCTGAATTCAGGCTCCATCCCAAGTGAAAGTGACACTCCTGCTGCGCTTCCTTGAATACTTGCTTCCCAAGTAAAAGAAAAGTTTTAAGGGGGGGGGTGGCTCTTTACATACGGGTGTGTATATGAGTCTAGATAGATCTATCTGTCTGTTCTGTGGCAGCTGTGAGAACACACAGCGTACATCTCTGACTTCCAGGAGAATAACTGACCAAGGACCCCAGCTGCTGCACTCTGAAATCTGTCACTGTGTTGGCAAGAGGCCATGCTTCCTAGGCAGCTCTAGCCAGTGACTGAGCACAGCAGGGGCACTGAGGCAGGCTCGTCCCTGGGAGACACAGGGTTCTTCTGACAGCCGACTTTGAAGCCCCAAAAGACCTGCCAAACCTTCCTTATGCTATAGAGCCGTTGAGGAAACTTTTGCCCCCCTTTTTAACTTTCTCTTTTATGGGGTCAAGCTTACATAGCAGTTTCTTTCATTTTCTCTCCTAATAAAAGGCTTGCACATCTAATCTCATCTTGGCATCTGTTTCCCAGAAGATATGTGTGTGTGTGTGTGTATGTGTATATATACACACGTGTGTATATATATACACACACATATTATATACTGTATACATATAAGTATATGAATATTTGAATCATAATTTATCTCCATCTGATGGACACTAGTTGTGTCTAGATTTTTGCCATTATAAGACTCTCCATCCATCGTAATGCTCTCAAACATTTGCTATGTGCCGCAGTCTATATCTGCTGTTGGGATACCTCCAAAGAACAGAGAAAATGCCACACGAACCACTTCTTTTCTACACATACAGAGTTTCTGCTAGAATTAGAGTTTTTCTGGCAAATGAGTCCCTGGTCTGCCTGTGTCAGTGTGTAGAGCAAAATAAGGAACCACTCTCCCACAACATTCCTGCCCATTACAGCACAGCAAGGAAGGGGAGGTCTCCAGACACATTTGTGTTCTCTTCATTCTTCCCTCCCTGCCATTACTGTTGACTTGGATCCTCTTGACTTCCTTGCTCCCATATCAAAGTTCTCAAGTGCAAGTAATACAAACAGATTCTGAATTACTTAAGCAAAAGGGATTTTCCTGGAATGGTATAGGGAGCTCACGATCAGTGGGAGGCTGAAGGATTGGTCTTGCAGAAGCTTTCAGGTTGTGGAACTGTCCCCAAGGACCTTTTATAGGGCAAGTCTGGCGATTGACCCTCTGAGATAAATAACCTTCAAGGCTTCCTTCTGCTCTCGCATCCCTTTCCCAGGGTTCAAATCCATACCCACATGGGCACCGCTGAGGCAGAGAGAGACTGCAGTTTCTTTGCAGATAGTTGTCTCAAATTTCATTCCCAACACAGAACCTAGTGGATACCAGGTAATCCTCCAAATGCACTAGGAATACTTGAGAAAAGAAGAAATGATGTTGGGAAGCAAAGTATCGTTAAAAAATTCAGGGGCACCTGGGTGGCTCAGTCCTTTAAGCGTCCAACTTTCAATTTTGCTTCAGGTCATGTTCTCAGTGTTGTGAGATCAAGCCTCAAGTCGAGCTCTGCACTGGGTAGGGAGTCTGCTTAAGATTCTCTCTCCCTCTCCTTCTACCCCTACCGCCCCAACACTCGCTCACACATGCGCTCGCTCTCTCTTAAAAAAATAAAAAAATCAGTATGTAGCGCACACCCTTTTCTACATTTGCATGGCCCCTGAGTCTGTAGATGTTCAGAGACGAGCCACAGCCCCTGGATGATAAATGCGTGATGCCCAAGTGAAGAGAATTTCATGAATGGGACAAAGTCTAACTGTTGCCAGGAGCCTGCTTGAATAATTCAGTTCCTAAGTTTCATTTCATCCAAGGGCTTGGGGTTCCAATTTTGGAAACAAAAATCGAAGCACTGTCGTTGCCAGGACAGCCCTTTCTCTTCAAGGATCCTTCACTTACCTTCTAGAGCTTTGCTATGAACTGACCAGCTCTCCAGGCAGGAGACCGTTTGGTTTGGGTTTATGTTTGCATTTGTGTTTGGCTTGATTTGACTTGATTTCAGTTTTAGCTGATTCCCAAATGTGATAACACAATCCTCTCTAAAAATGTACAGGCTGGAAAGCCCTCCAGAAAAATGGTCCCTGCAGTTCTAACTTTCTCTCCCTCCCTGAATCCACATCAACCTTCTTAACTTAATAGACGTGTGGCTTCATTTTCTTTTCCTTAACAACCCCTACCCCCTTATCTTCCGTGAGAGTTCTTTTCTCTATCAAATACCCATTTAAAGGAAACTCACTTTGAGCCACCACCAAAGCCAATTTATTCAGCACAGTCAGAAGCAAACGTTTTCAGAAAATAATCATGGAGTGTAGAGTGTACGTAAGATGAACCTGTCTTCCACAGAGGAAAAAATACCTGTGTGCACATGGAATTTAAATTCATGGAAATGAATTCCAGAAGAAGTCGTTTGGGTGGATATTCAGGTAATATGCCAATATTGTCATTCCAGGTAAAGATGGCCTTGCAGCAAGAAGGATTTGACAGAAAGAAACGGGGGTATAGAGACATCAACGAGATCGATATCAACATGAATGATCCTCTTTTTACAAAGCAGTGGTATCTGGTAAGCATGCCATATTATTCCTAACATTTCTCATCTTGAGACTTCAGATTTTAAAAAATGCATTTCTGTTTCCTCGTTATTCTGTGGGATGTCAGCCAGCATCTGACTCCATGAACCTCTCTGTCCCCTCTGATATGTATGGATTTTCTATCAGCACCCATGCATCATGTTCTCTAATCTGCTTCCTTCTGGAAATGCTAAATAGCCATGAACTCTTAGGGTCAAACCAACTACCAAATGCTGATCAGGTTGCTCCAGACTTTGTAAAATCATACCAGTGAGTGAGGGAAGACTTGCAAAATCATGTAGAAGTTGAGTCAAGGGTCTGAGGGGAGTAATCCAGGGATCTCAACAGGCAGAATGACTACAGGACATAATGAAACCACAGGGATAAGGAAAAGACTCGGGCAACTTCACAAAGGACAAACAAGAGAGCTCAAAGACCAAAGTGAGAAAAGTAGCATCCAGTAGCACTTCTTAAAATAATGGCAGGAAATCACATCCGTGGGGCTTTCCAGGTGGAGGAGTCACACCTCAGAAGCCCTCTCTATCCGGTGAAGTGATTATTATTATCTGACTCACCAGCAGTCCTTGTGATCCATTTGGACAGGTTGGGTTATATTTAAAAGGGACCCAAATCCTTTAAACCAAATCTAACTGCAGGGCATCTTGAGGGAAAAGGAGTGATTAATTTAAAACTGTGAGTGATGTTTTACTTTATTTAATATTAAAAGGTGATGAGCAAGAGAGAAAACTAGTTATAGCCTTGTGGACTGAGACATGTATAGGAATACATCACAGCTTCCACTTTGGGTCTTCCGGGTGTGACTGTACCCTTTGCTTTTGGGCATGGAATCCTACAAATCTGATCCAGGCAACTGAAAAGAGCTCATGTGTGTTCATCAGGTTAGACTACATTTCTTGCAATCACAACCAACCCCCTAAGTCACCCCAGCTTAACAAGTCAAAGCTTTTGCTCACTCATGCTGTACGTCCAACACTTCCTAGTCCCTCAGGGACTCAGGCTCCATGCCAGCTCCATCCCGAGCCCTGCTTTCATGAGCACCTCAACAAGGGGAAGGGGTAAGTCACACACTGTCACCTAAGGCTTCAGCCTGGATGTGACATATGGCACATGAGCATACACCCTATGGACCAAACCAGTGATATGGGCATTCTATGAACTTCCTAGGTGATGGAAAAGTGTAACCTGAACACATGCGTGGAAGGAGAAGAGCAGTCATTTTTACCAAGCGCACTAATGACATTCACAGCAGTGTTTTAGCAACCCTGTAGTAACAGCCAACAGGTCACTGTGGGCTTCTGCCAGTACAAGCTCTGACTTCATTGCTTTTAAAACTCATCCTCAGGAAAATCTGCACAGGACAAAGAAACATGAAAAGAAGGTGATGGACATAGTTATATACAATTTCTTTGTTTCCCTTTTTTGAATTTTTTTAGGGAAAAGACTTTTTTTTTTTTTGCATTAGAATGAGCACTAAAGGTAAGCCAGTTATCTTCGATTTGGTGCATCAAATATTTTTACACGAGATTTGATGTGGTGGCACTGAAATTACAAACGTAAGTAGGACATGCTTCCTCTTGCAAAGCTTACTGCTATTGAGGGAGGAAATCACATTCAAATAAGGATGATCAAATAAGGATGACAGTATGTGCTAAATTCAAAACTTGAGGTTTTGAAGGTTTTGAATTCTACAAGAATGAGCATTTAATTCAGAACTGGAGAGGGTTTCTTGCAATGGCAGCTCTAAGGAGTTTAAAGACAGCAATCCCATCAGAGAAACATCAATTGTGTGTATCAAAAAATGGAGGGAGAAGTCTGGAAGAGGTGGATGGGGAAACATTCAGGAGTACTGTTTCACAGAAGGCATAGCCTTTGACCAGGGCCTGGCATAGCAGGTGCAAACATTTAGATAGGTGCTTTACTGCACCAGACTAATCAGATTCTTTGCTTTGAAATTCCTGAACCAGATCAATACTGGACAAGCTGATGGCACTCCTGGCCTTGATTTGAATGTGGCAGAAGCCTGGGAGCTGGGATACACAGGGAAAGGTGTTACCATTGGAATTATGGATGATGGTGAGTATTTCAAAGCCTTCACATCATTTGGAAGCAAGTGTGTCTTTGCATGCCTTTGGAATACCAAAGATTCATTGCTTAGAGATGCGAATCAAAGACAGAAGAGACACCTGCTGGACCTGACCACCCATCTATACTGTGACAAAATACTCCCCTTCCTCCAGATCAGCAGTCTTCAAAATTGAGGATGCCTTTAATAAATATTTATTGAATTAATGAATTAAAAATTCAAAAAAATGAACAAAGGAAGACTGGCCATCACCGAACTGTCATTTCTTATTGGGCCACTCTCTGTATCTTACCCTAGAGTATCTTCTAAACCTGTTCGAACTTACCATGTACTTCAGATCCACACTGTCCAATGAAGTGGCCATTGGCCATATGTGGCTATTTACACTGAATTAAAGTTAAATAAAATTAAAAATTCAATTCCTCAGTCACACCAGCTTCATTTCAAGTTCTCAATAACCCCAAGGGGTTAGCAGCTGCTGAAACTGAATTCAACTTCACTTCGATCATCACAGAAAGCTCTATTAGACAGTATGGCTCTACACCCATGAAGAAGCTTTTTGATAACAGGATTGGAGTTTGAAGAAATTTTGACTTTCAGGATGAACCCTGGTAAAGCAGACCTTGATAACCTTTTATTACATATGCATATATGTATAACACATTATTCTATCCCATATGCCTGCCAGACAAAGATTTAGTAGAGCTTTATTTTCTATAGTTTGTGATACAAAACACAAAATGTAGGATGGGTAGAATGGGTAGGATGAACTGGTGTTTTTCTAACTACACACGTCCTTGGCTCTGCCAAGATTCTGGAGAATCTCTGCCCTGTGGTCATCTTCCTGAGCAGGTCCCTTGCCCTTCATCAGCCATGTGGCTCCTCCAAGAAAGGCTCCACTGAGCAGTACTGATGCAATTATACCTAAAGATGAAACAATGGAGCCTTTCCCTTCTGAAGATCCTCAAAGAATCCTAAGCTGTCCAAAGCAAGCCTTTGAAGCTGAATTGATGGTGAGACAAAGGGAGCCAACATGCTTAAAATTGGTGCTGTCTTTTGTGTGGGCTCATTAAATATCCACATAAAAACAATGCCTCCGCCTTTTCTGATGTGAGAGATGTTTGAAGTGGATGTAAAAGCTTTCTCTGGTGGCCGAGGGCTTTCACAGGAATAAAGGAGCTCTGCAGGACAAAGAGTGTGTGTACAAGTGGGTCTTGGGAGCTTATAGTTCTTCCCTCCTTCCTAATGCTTTGGATTGGAAACCAATGTAACTGAGACCAGCTCACCCAGGAGAAAGATGTGTCTGTGTTCGAGGTAAATCTGCCTAGGATATATTGTAATTACGCAACATCTGAGGGTTAGAGAAGCACCCTAAAAGTGACCGCAGACAGACATATTGCTTTTATGAAACTGAACAGCCCGTGATGCCTACTTCTGGATTCTTTAACTGTAACCCCCCGACAGACTGTGAAGCAACCCTTCCAAAAAGACAAAAGGGGAGGATGAGCCCTGACTCTGACCCACCTTTCCTGATGTGAGAAGCCAAGGCCTTCAGAAAGTCTCAGCAGAGTTTCTTATTTGATATTATTTCTTTTGATTTAGTGGTCTTTGGGCATCTTCCCAAAAAACCAAACTGTCTACCCCGCCCCCCAATTTAAACTCCCAACTCCTCCATTGCTTTGGTCATCTACTGCTGCAGGATATACTACCCCCAAATTGAATGGCTTAACACAACCACCATTTTCTTATCTCTCATAGTTCTGTGGATTGACCAGGTTCAGCTGGGAAGTCCTGCTACTGGTCTCTCTGGGGTCTCCTATGCCATAGGGGTAGAATGCAGCTAGAACTAGTGTCAACTGGAGGCTTAACTGAGATGCTAAAATGGCCTGGCCTCCCTCCCACTCCATGTAGTCCCAGGACGTCCCTTCTCCACCTGGTCTTTCCAGCAAGGTAGCTGGATTTCTTACAGATAGTTTGGGGGTCACAGGAACAGTCATTCTAAGCTGCCATTCCTCCTCTAGGCCAGGCATGGAATGCGCAAGCATCATTCAGCCACTTTTTTTTTTTAAGATTTTATTTATTTATTTGTCAGAAGGAGAGAGAGAGAGAGCACAAGCAGGGGGAGCAGCAGGCAGAGGGAGAAGCAGACTCCCTGCTGAGCAGAGACCCTGAGGAGGGACTCAATCCCAGAACCCTGGGATCATGACCTGAGAAGAAGGCAGATGCCTAATCTGCTGAGGCACCCAGGCGTCCCATCACTCAGTCACTTTTGTTGGAGGAATGGTCTCAGGGCCAAATTCCAGGGAAGGAGGAATAGGTTCCACATCCTGGTGCAGAGTTAAACAAAGGATTTGTGGGGCTTTAATTCAGCACATGCTTATTTGGTGTGATAACTGAAGAAGAGAAGAACCACCAACCCACCCTCCAAATCTGCTATTAAAAAGCAAGATGAGCACATTTGGGATACGAGCAGACTCCCACACTACAGGGACAATGGTCAGCAGCCTCAGACCATGTCAGTGGGCATCTCTGCCCTAACACCTAGAATGTGAAGTGCAATGGTGAGGCTGGGAGCATCAGGAAATGGTGTGGGATCATTTCCCAGATATTTGCTAAGCAAAATATCATTCTCCAACAGGATAAAGACACACAGATACTGACTTCATACCTAAGAGCAGAAACAATGTCATATTTCCTAATCATTGCTCTCTTTATTTTGACCTGTTTGGGAAATAGTTTGATTACCTGCATGTGGAAGAGTCAATCTATAGATAGCTCCATTTTAATAGTCATTCATACTTTCTGGTTGCACAACTCAGAACTAGACCAACATCCTCTGTTGGATCCAATGACTCCATACATACTCAATAAATATCTGCTGCTTTCATGTAGGTGCAACTTAATGTCATTTCCACACACTACACATCAGAAGGAGAGTACCTCCATGGTTATCTGCTGCCCACAGGGGCAGAAAGCATTTCTTAAGGGTTTGTTCTGATGTTCCAGGCTTGGCGATGCCAGCAAGGACCCCACTTAATGATAACAATTCACTCCTTTCATCGCAAACAGAGTTGTTTGGTGTTGGGAACTTGAACTAGAAAATAAGATATGGCCAACAAAACATGGAGATGGGTAGGAGCCACCCAGCCCAGGCACGATTCTGGACAGGTGCAGGCTATCAAGGTTATAGGTGGTCATTGAAGGCAAGAATCAAGGACATTAGCCAACATCAGATGGTGCCAAGGAGGTAAAACTGAAGATCAGGGATGCAGGGTCAGGGAGAGCTTCAAGCTGAAGCAACAATAAAAACCTAAAATTTCTTGGGATGCCTGGGTGGCTGTCAGTTAAGCATCTGCCTTTGGCTCAGGTCATGATCCCAGGGTCCTGGGAATTGAGTCCCACATTGGGTGCCCTGCTCAGCAGGGAGCTTGCTTCGCCCTCTGCCTGTTTGTGCTCTCTCTCTCTTTCACACAAATAAATAAATAAAATCTTTAAAAAAAACCAAACTAACATTTCTTGAGTACTCACTATATACTAGACACCACCTAACAATTTGGAAACAGTCACAGTTATCCTCTAAGATTAGTGCTATTATCCACATGTTGCAGATGAAGAAACTGAGGTTAGGGAGGCAAGAAACTACCCAAACTGATCTTACCCACCATCTTCAGTGCTTGAAGCCCACCCCTTGGCTTGACTCCCTGGCGCGTCTTTGTGATCTCATCCTTACCAATGGAGGTTCAAGCTCAAGGATCAGGCAGTCAGCCGCACCTTCCCAAGAGAGTTAGAAGTCTGCATCACATAGAAAAGCAAAGTTTTCTCCCCTAAGTTGGGCTTCGCTGGTCTCAGAAGGACTAGTAGGATATCTGTTCCAGTTATTAATCCTGTATGATAAATTACTCCAACTCTTAGCAGCTTATAGTAACTATTTATTTTGCTCATCACTGTGGCACGGGAACTCAGGAAGACAGTCTGAGCACTTCTCATGTGAGGTTTCTCATGCAGTCAAGGGCAGAATGCTGGCTACCCCACAGTCATCTGAAGGTTCAACTAGGGTGTACATTCATGGCTCATCCCCATGGTTGACCACTGACGTTGGCTGCCGCTGCTCAGTTGAACCTTTCATATCAAGGGCCACACAGGAGCTTCTTCCTTGGCTATTGACTTCCTCTCCTCCCTCCCTGAGTGGACAAGTGTCCAAAGGGAACAAATGAAAAATGCCTGGACTTTTCTGAAGCCTTGAACGTCATGCAACATTTTATTGATAGAGGGAGTCATAGACCAGTCAGATTGAAGAGGGGGAGAACAGCCCTACCGATGTGTGGCATTGTTATACATTTCAACTGAATTACTAACATTGTAACTAGGAAAGGGTCTGTGGAGCTCCTTGCTAATTTTCTGAGGTCTCCAGAACCATCAGAGCTTCCTGAGCATTTGAAACATTGTGGATTAGACTTTCTGAAAAGACTCAAACTGATGATGGGATACTAACGTAAACTATAACCAAGTAATTATCATTTGCATTCCACATTATGTTATGATTGGCTGGTGATGAGTTGGTCCCCACTGTAGACTGGGAGCTATAGATACCCGAAAGCTCAGGTTCTGTGTCTAAATTGTCTGTTTTTCCAGGACCTGCATCGTGCCTGGTGTTCACTGCTGAAAATAACCCAATAAGTTCAAAATAAAATTGAATACATTCATAATACAAGAATTAAAAAATAAATAAACTGATTGAGAAAATGTATTTAGTATACTCCACCTCAAAAGATAATCAAATAGACAAAAATATTAAAATACTATTTCATTACAAATCCATTATTTTCATGCTTTAGTTCACTATATTTTTTGAATCATGTCTGTCATTCCCTGATGGTTCTATCAGTAATCTCTTCTTTCTCAGACTAAAGTCTGTGTCTGTACCAACTTAACACTCAGACTTACCCTTAACCTAATTAAAGATCCTTAATTTTAATTGGGCTAAATTTATCTTGTTTTAATTTTAATTTCCTTCAAGTCTCAAATTATCTTTGCCCTGATATTTTCCCTTCGCAGAGAAGAAACTACTATTTCTCAGAAAATTTCTCTCCCAGACAACTTACACTATCAGAACATGGGGTCATCTTTTAAAAACTGTTCCCCCGCATGCACTAGGAGCTTACTCTGTCCACTCCATGCATCAACCTGGTATTGCCGTAGCTCCAGGAATGTTTACCCTCTGGGGGAAATACCCAGGTGTCTGAAGTCAGCTTGATTTATTGTGGGGGCGTCGATATCACCTGAGATTGTGGGTGCTGGATGCTCCTGCCTTAGAGTGTCTGGACAGGTGACTTGTACCTGGCTTTCCCGAGGCTTAAGTGTGTATATACATGCACCACAGTCTTCTTACACACTACAAACATGAATAGAAGGATGACCATGCAGAGGCCCCTGGCTGCCTCAATCAGTATAGCCCATGACTCTTGATCCCAAGATTGTGAGTTCAAGCCCCACACTGGGTGTAGAGATTACTAAAAATATAAATAAACTCGAGAAGTATAATTATGCCAAAAAAGAATTGATTCCCCGCTAGGAAAATAAACATATTCTCTGTGTGCCCACTGCCCACTGTGGGCCCTAATTTATCTATAGGTTACAAATGTTTTGCCCCACATTGAATTCACAAAATGTAATGTAATTACAAAATGTAACCAGTTTCAACAAATACATACAACAATTTAATTCAACACAACATTCTAAGACCCAGTAGATTTTTGAAAATATTTCTGCTCTTCTGCATTATCCACATGACTCTAATGATGTGGTAGAAGACACTGACCAATGGTGACAGCAATAAATACAACATATCAAGAGTGTACTACAAGCTAAACACACTTAATGAATTGGCCCTCATCTTGAACACTGTTCTGCAAGGTAAATAATATCCCCATTTCAAAGATAAGGAAACTGAGGCTTGGGGAAATTGTGTCACTTGGCAGAAGCCTCACAATTATTATAGTGTCTGAGTGTAGAACAGAACCAGATCTGCTGGTCTCCGTAGCCTGTGCCTCATCTCCAACCCATCCCACAGCTGAAACACACCATTTCTGAATTAGGGTCCAGGACAAGGACTGGCAAACTTTAAAAATACTAGTCTTCAAATCTTCTGATCCCTGTCTTTCTATAGTGCTTGGGAGGGGTTCAGGAGAGCAGGAAATGGAGGACGGTGGATGGGAATTGACAGGCTATCCTCTCCCAAACAACAGAAAGCAGTCATGAGTGACAGCAGTAATTTGACATGCTTTGCATGCCAAAATACCAGCAGCAAAATGTAACATATGTTCTGTAGGACAATGACTCCCAGTCCAGAAATTTCCTGTGTAACCAAAAAAACAAAGGAGGATTTTTTTTTTTTTTGGAATGCAACATCCCAGTCCCAGTTCTTTCTGCCGGGCAAAGCTCTGTCTGCGACCAGGCCTTAGGGTGCTCGCATGGAAGGTGCCACCTGTCAGAGGAACTGAATGATACCTCTAGCTTTTAAACACAGCAAATCCAATAGAGCTAGTAAGTGCCACCAAGCTATGTGCGCTTCATTGTTCATGCCGCTTGATGGAGAAGAAACCAAGCCCAGAGAGACCAAGCACCTCACCTGAAATCATGCACCCAGCTGGCAGCAGGATTGGAATTCACACTTCGGGGTTTTGACTCCAAAATCTATGCTGGTGATTGTGACACCCAGAGATGCAGGTTTTGTGAAGAGCTGGGTGCTGCAGAGGTTATATGGCTCTGCACCCCTGGCTGAGAGCTTTCAACATGGCCTTGAAGTTCCATGATGCTTTCTGAGGCCCCACAGGTAAGGAAGTGCAGTGGTGTTCCTAACTACCATTGCAAACACTCTTGGGCAGCAAGATGGGCCACATCCAGGAGAAAGCACATGGCTCCTGCTGGGAAGCTCAAGGTCACAGGCTGCTTAGAAAGCTATATTCTGCAGGGACAAGATCAAATCTCACCCAGGACACTTCACTGGACACCATTTGCTCTCTGAGAAAGTGCCTTTCCCACCCAGCGGTGTTTTTCTGATTAACCCATGCCAGAGAATATTCCCCTAGTCCATTGCTGTCTGTACCCTGTTAAATAATAATCATCTTTCCTCCCCAGGGCCAGTTTCCTCTCAGAAGAAATGCCAGTTGATGCTTTGAAAAATGTCAGGATTTCCACAAATCTTAGATCACTGCTCTGACGAGCCATCCATCTTGCAGACACTAAGCCCCTCAGTACGGGCATGCATGTCAGAAAGTCTTATCCTGGGGCCACAGATCTAATTGGCTTCACTCTTCTGATGCTGTCTGGTGGCAGCTCTCTCCCCACTCTGGAGGTGCGGCCCGCCCTCACTCGGGAATGGAAACGCAAGGACGGGCCTGAAGCACGTGTGCTAAGCCCACTCCATTCTCCTGGCGTCAGCCCCATAAGGAGGGTGTCTTCTTGAGCATCTTCCCTGAGGACGCAATGGCGGGTATTAACGTTCCATCCTGTGGTGTTCTTTTCACAGGGATTGATTATCTGCACCCGGACCTGGCCTCGAACTACGTAAGTACAAGCTGACCTGGGTGGCTGCGCGCGCACACAGAAACACATGCACGCATAACCACGCACGCGCGCTCCAACCGCCCCCACTTGCTGGAGCCACAGCTCTGGCCAGAAGCAAAGGGCCAAGGCCAGGGGCCTGGTAGCCTGGAATGGTGGTAGCTTTGTGAGAAGACAGTCAGGAGACTTGTGGTCTGAAAGAGCAAGCCCGGGAAATAGGGAGAGGTGGCGAGCTTTAATACCCACCCTAACGAGGACATTGAATTGACGGATGGAAATGTGCCATTTGGGCTCTTGCTGGAGAAAACCAATGGCAAAAAGCCGAAAAGAGGAGCAACTCGCATCATAACTGTAGCTTTACCAAAGCAAGGACGTCACCGTTTTTTTTTTATTGTGTTTGTGCTTATGAGCATCCCGCCCTGACTTCCCCCCACAACGCTGAGTCCAACCTATGGTATCCTTTGACAAATAAGACCTATTCACAGAGAATCATGATACACACCGTTGAGCTAGGTCCATGCGCTCTAACTTTTTACCTAGCAAATCACACGCTGCTTTTCCTGGTGGAACCTGCAAACCCTTTCAACATGAGAGATCGCTTTATGTTCGCCCCCAGGGAGTACGCTAGCCAAGCCCTGCTGTGTCTGTACTAAGCTATACTTCTCCCGTAACCTCCAGGTCGAAGTATTTTTTTTTTAAATATTACTTTAGTTAGCTGAAGAGTCTCATCTTAAGGAATGGTTTCGGTTCAACATTCTGGGTCATTCGTCCTGGAAACTATGCACATGCACATTGCAAAGAGAACAGAGATTTTCTGTTTATTGCGTTAAGAATTGCGGGGGTGGGGGAGAGCACCCATCTGCTGAGCTTCTATTAACTCCATGGGTCTTATAAATCTAGAGGAGTATCTGTTGGACTAAGTATCTTCTTAATAAGGATAATAATTAGTAAGAATAAATTTAAATGAATCATTGGCACAGTCCAGCCAATACACCCCCTCAGAAGGAAATGACAGAAGTTAAACCAAAGCTTTATTCTCAGAGATGAGAATCCACCTTTATAGAGAAGAGAGGAAACTCCCCATGAGTTTTAAGTTCTGCCAAAGCACCCATCTGCAGGTCTGAGGAAGCATATCCCTCCCTTGTCTCTGGGACCTTCTTCTCCCACTGCTCACACCATAGAGCTGTCCACCGTTCCTTCTGTCTCCTTGAAGGTTCTGCCCCATGCAGGGCCTCGACCACATCCTCCAATGACCTCTCTCTCTCTGCCTCTCCAGAAGAGAGATTGAGAAATGCATGTGTTGCATTTGCTACAAGGCTCTGATACCCAGACGTCTTTCCTTAGGGAAAAATGGCAAATGGATGATATCCTGCTGGGCCAGCAGGTTCATCCCCACCATGCTGCTCCCTGCACAGAGGCATTTATATTCTTTTCCAGGCTGATCAGGGGGCCCCACTGTCTCCAGGACCCCCAGTGCTTCACAGAACAGCCAAGGAAGGTGCTATACACTTTCACAAACCAGTGTTAGCGCATCTTACAACTCGTAGGACTTTAAGGTTAGGGGGGTTCATCTGATGGACTGGAAGCTGACAGTGCATGGCCTCCCTCCAGCTGGTGCAGCCCCCATGCAGGTCACTCCCATGCCCAGTGAAGGTGATAATCACTACACTATGGAAACATCCTGAAGTCACTATACAGAGAGTGACCTGCGCATCCTTCCCTTCTCCCCGCCCAGCCCATGTGCTTCTGTGACAGGCTGCCCCCCAATGCCTGTTAATCAGATTAAAAAGAGATAGTAATTCAAGTGGAGAAAATAATCCTCTGAGGCTCTGATGAACTACAGGTGCAACACTAATCTGCCAAAAACCCTGAACAATGCTAGGGCTTCTATGAGTGCTGTGTTCGTTCTTTCTTTCTTTCTCTTTTTCTCTCTTTTTTTTTTTTTTTGTTTCATTCTAAAAAAAATTTTTTCTAATTAAAAAATAAATAACATGTTCTCAGTAGAAAATTGGGAAAGCACAAAATATATTCAAAACCTGCCATAACACCATTCTTAATATTTTAGCATATTTTGGACTTCTAACATGAATATTTTTTAATAAAATTGGGCTCTGTTGTATATACAGCTTCCCTCCTTTTACTTGATTTGTCATGAACATTTTTTATAT
This sequence comes from Neogale vison, assembly GCF_020171115.1. Classification (NCBI taxonomy): domain Eukaryota; kingdom Metazoa; phylum Chordata; class Mammalia; order Carnivora; family Mustelidae; genus Neogale; species Neogale vison. Next base: position 42,393,558 of record NC_058098.1, read on the forward strand.
TACTAAATATTCTTCAAAACATGATTATAGGGGCTATGTAGTCTTGTCTCATGTTGTAACTTATTTAGACATTCTAATCCCTAATTGTTAGACAGCTAGGTTGCTTCCAATGCGTGTCTCATTCAAAAATGGAGAATGACAGATGGTGACAAAGATGGTAGAGGGACTCCACAAACTGTAACCTGCTAAGGAGAGCTGAAAAAACTCGGGGGAGAAAAGATAACTAAGAGACACATTAAATACATTTTCAAATAGTTCAAATTCTCCATGAGAAATGAGACATTCAACTTGTTCAGGACTTTCCCCCAAGAAAATCCCCAGCTGTGGGAGACAGCTGTAGGAAGAAGAGTGTAGTTCAGTTAAAGGAAGAACTGTCCAGTGATTGTGGCTAATGAAAAGGAGCTAGCTCTCCCAGGAAAGAATGAGTTCTCCAATCTGAAAATGGTCAAGGGGAGGGTTGATGACCATTTGGTGGGAATGTGGAGGCGATGACACCATGTCCTCTAAATTCAAACTGGATGTCACCTAAGAATTGAACGGGAAATGTGAGTTCCATACAGAACAGCCTCCATCAAGAGGAAGATCTGAGTCTTCAACAATTATCAAACATTTGGACCCTTACCAAAAATTACCTATAATCACACATGGCTGTGAAGAGTTTCTGGGTCATTGGTATAGGTGAGAAAACAACGTCCAAATACCTCCTTCTCAATTTCTCAGTGGAGAACCTGAACCTCAACAGGTTGGTTCCAGTCAGTGTCTCTCTCACTCTGTGTGGAGTTGACAGTGACAACTTTGAAGCTACTAACCAAATTTATCTTCTTTATTTGTAATAAAAATTTTACACTATAATTAACAGAACGAGGATGGCAAGTGGAGTAGAGCCACCCAGGAGAGCAATGAAATCAGTGGACGATGATAAGCTCAAAAATTGTTTGAGCAAAGAATTAACAGGCGGTGTCACACCTTGTTAGGTGACTTAATGGCCTGGATGAGATGAGCTTGCCTAGTGCCCTTCTAGTGACATGTGCTTTGGGTTTCTCCAGAAGCAAAGCTTGAAACCAGGGTCAGAGTGCAAATAGTTTATTTGGGAGGTGATTCTTGGAACCAAGGATAGAATGGGGAATGAGACACAGAAGGCAAGGCAGCCAGTAAACAGTGCATTATCAAAGTTATCATGGGGAGCATCTTGGATTCAATCCTGCTGGGGAATACAGGATATGGTGTAGAACATGCGTGCCAGAGTTTCCTCCACTGGGATGAGCTCCCCGCAGAGGCTGGGGTATTTATACATAAATTCCTTTTAGTCATTGGTTGAGGGCTTGTCCTAGGGGATGTGGATATACCTTCTACAGTTTCAGAGAAAGCCCTTGGCAAAGAGACGCTTGTACAGGCAGTTGGATGGAGTTCCCCAGGGGATGGGTGACAAAGGCATATAGGCCTGGTACCTGCAACAGTCACCACGGGAGGATGACTGTTAATTTATTACAGGTTACAGTAAACAGAAATGTACTGTGTTGTGAAAACTCCTTCTCACTACTGATTATTTTCAGTGAGAAGTGAAAACTCTAACAGAGGTTTTTGGACAGCTGTAACAAAAATTTCTTGATAAAGTTGAAGAAATGTTTTCCAAAGCAGAATTAATTTCAAAGGATCTTAATTCCATGTATTAAAAAAGAAGAGGGACACCCAAATGGCTCAGTCGGTTGAACGTCTGACTCTTGATTTTTGCTCAGGTCATGATTTCAGGGTTATGAGATCAAGCCCTGACTCAGGCTCTGCACTGGGTATGGAGCCTGCTTAAGATACTCTTTCCCTCTCCTGCTTCTCCTGCCCTTGCTTATGAAATTCCTCTCTCTAAAAAGAGAGAGAGAAGAATCTGAGTATGCTGGTACTCCAGTGTTCTTTACATTTAAACTGAGAATTGAAATCCTTTGAAAGCTGCAAATCAATATATAAATGTAAGTCATTAGGGTTCATTTAATTCAACAAATCTACATTGAATCTGTTGATTGTTAGGAGCAAAAGATAATAATACCACTTTTATCATTATTCTGTCATTCTGTGATTGAATTTAATCAGAGGGATCTTGTCCCACTGATCAAATCTCACTATTCCAAATGATTAAAATCCTCTTTTCCCCAATCCCTCAGGAATAACATGAAATGAGTATTGGCCAAGAAACACTTTTAGACCAAGTCAAAATCGGAGTTCCTCTACCCCGTTCTCTGTGCAAACTACCCAGATGTATGCTCTAACTCCACTGAACCCCTGTGTGTTGAGCCCACTATGTGCAAGCCTCAGAGAGAGAGGGAAAGCAGTGATGTTCTGGGTGTTCTCCAGAGGAGCATGAGTCAGTGAGGACACAGGCATGGGATGCATCTAACAGGGGAGAGGCAGGCAGGCAGGGCTTGTTTATCACTTTCCTATGTGGCCCCCGAGCAGTGACAACCACAGGCCAGTGCTCACAGTACTGGTCCAAGCCTATGGGTTCTTCAAGGTCTCTAAAACAGGGGAGGACTCCTTCAAGAGCACATGATATGTGACTGAGGAGGCGGCTTTCAGTGGACAGGCAGAGGGAGTGGAGCTGACGGTCTCCTGTTTTGCTCCAAGCCTTCTCTGCTGGATCTACAGAGGTGAAGAAATGCCTAGAGGTTCTGTAAAATCCAGGGAGAGTCTTCTCCCGGTGAGTTGGGTTTTTCTCAGTGGTGGAACTGAGACAAAGATTTAAAGGCAAGTCATTGATTTCAGAGAAGATTCCAGGAAGCACCAGCCAGGGAGAAGAGATGTGATACCAGAAGGGAGAGCAGTCAGGAAAGGGTTTGTTAGGAAGCCAGTAACCACTGAAGGCTATGGGAGCCTATTCTCGTTGTAGAACTCTGGAAAGCAGTGTAGATGGAACCCTCACAGAATTACCCGCAACACTTGTCGAACGGTGGTTGAGGGCTATGCCTCAGAACCAAGTTAAAGGGGGGAGCTCAGGAGGTTACCTCTCTGGCTCTTCTGGCCTGTCCACCACTGTACAGAATAGGGTCAGGGGACAGAGAACAGAGAGTCTTCAGACACAGAGTGGCAAGTGCTGGCAGTTGGAAATTGGCCAGCATGTGAAGGTAGGTTTTCTAACAACATGACAACAGTGGAAACTGAGTCAAACCTGAGTATGACCCCTGAATCCCTAAGTCATAGTTCTGCAATCTTAGACTATGAAACCATTAAACTCCCTTGAAGTTAATCTTCTTATTTGTGGAAAGGTCAAAAATAATATCAGGTTTGTCATGCAGTATTGTTGAGATAACATGTCTATCAGGCAGATAATAGATGTTCAACATACATTCATTTCCTTCTCAAAAGAGTTGAGATCACAACTCTGCACCACGGCAGTTTGTCCTGCTGGAGGAAAGCTCAGGCGAGTGCCTTAAAAAGCCAGCGCAATTGCTCAGTGAACAACATGGTCAGTTCAGAGTTATCATCCAGACCAAGTGTAAGGGCATGAGAGAAAGCAGAAGCCAAAAAGTGGAGGTCACCGAAGTAAATCTAAAAGGTCTCTTTGAAAGATGAAAGTTTGATTTTATTTGAAAAAATGAAAGATTTATTTGAAAAAGAACATCCAAGCAAACAGAAGATAGAGGGGGGAAAGAAGACCCATTACTCACAGCCAGGGATGTAATGAAGAAGGATGGCCCTGAGAAGCAGAATCTCTGATCCACATCCAGCTTCTCTGTCCCAGATCTTTGAACTAAAAGAATATTCGTGGATATACAGAGGGGAGGGCTAATTCCCAGGTGAGTGAAGGGATTATAAAATAACAATTTTTCCAAATGAGGATTTCCCCAGGCCAGGAAATGACATCTCCTGATGTTTCGGTGATTGCCGGGTAGGGCACAGGCATCTGCCCTAGGGGCTCCATCTTTCAGCTGGGAAAGTGTGGGCCACTCTCAGAGCAGCCTCGAGACCCTGTGCTGAAAATTGGTGCAGATTAACATGCTCTTGTTGGAGTTTTCCATGGATTCTTGACTGCACCAAATGTGGAAGAGTGTGTTGACCATCTACTCATCCTTCCCAAGAACTATAGCTTCTAAAAGAAAGCACCCTTCCCAACTCTTGTCTTTGGGCTGGGCCTTGTGACTTGTTTAAAGCAATAGAGTAATACACAGGTGTTGTGCCAGTTCATGGATGAGGTCTTACAAGGCCTTGTATGTTCCCATGTGCCCTCCTATGCCTCTACTGTCACCATTAGAAGTGCATGCCCGAGCTAGCCTGATGGATCCAGGAGGTCGTGAGGAGCTGGCAGAGTCTGAAGCACAGCCACTAAGTCAGTCCATAGAACGGCAGTAAGAAACAGAGCCACGTTTCTGAGCCCCCCGCCAATACCATCTGAAACAAGCAAGCTCAGCCAAGAAAGCAGAGCCTCCCAGCTGAACCACAGACCCGTAAGTGATATAAAAGCTTACTGTTGTATACTGCTGACATATTCTGCTGTTTTTATGCAGAAGCTGTTAGTGTTACCAATGCTTAGACCCCCTCCCTGGTCTTGATGTCCAGTTGATTTCCATCCCAACCTAAGATGTATTTCTTTGAAAACTTCCCCAGATTCTGATGATTTATCTTATCATTCAGGTTGGCACTTGGCCCGTTCATTCATTCGACAATGTTCTTCTTCGATAAGGCATGGTTCATTCACAACTAGATCACCGGCTCTTTGTAGGAAAGTGTGTACTTTTTTATTTTGTGTACCTCTTAACATTTAGCATGATGGTTAGCAGACATTTAATAAATCTTTGTTCAGTTGCATTGAATATTCATTCATCATTTTTACTTTCACAAATAAAATCAGGCACTAAATCATATGATGGACTATCCTCTGCTAGAGATGAAGGGAAAGTCTAGCAGGCAGAACCTTCTAACACGCTTCTCTCAACCACCTCCTAGGCGGATGGCCTCATTCCATTCTCCATGATGCTTGTCTCCAGGGAGAGGGAAAAAGAGGACCATGGAACTAACTGAGGTACCCATGGCCGAAAGCCTGGAGAGAATATGCCCCTTGGTGTAGATAATACACATACAGGTAGTCAAGAGCTATTTCTTTTCTGTAATGTCCAGAACTCATCAGGTGGTAGAAATGCAACTAAGTTCCTGTATGGGAAAGGACAAATGATGCTCTTTGGTTCAGCTCAGAATTGGGAACGTTATATTTTTATGCTCCAAGGTTATTTCACCAGATGAAATTCTTATAAAAGAAAAAAGCCTGCCTCTCAGGACCTGCACTTTTCCATCATTTTGATGGGTTCTTGACAGGTAACTGTCCCCAAAGAGGGACCTCCAGAGCACTCTGAAGGGCTGCCAGCTCTGAGCCCAGAGAAAGTGCCTTTGAGCTTGGCAGCGGTGTACACACCAGGGCTCCAGGTGGCAGGTGGCCTTTCTGATGAAAGGACACCTGCTGGACATGCACCCAGTCCCAAGCCCTGAATGACTAGATGCTGTGAAGTACCGAGCACATGCATGGCTCCAGGCTTTTAGACCGATTAATATTTAAGTAACCATATTAATATTGCATTCGAAATGGAGGTTTAAACAACCTTTATGTCTTATTGAAAGGAGGAGTTGGCTTCTTTCGATGTACTTGTTAATGCTGGTCAGATCCTAGTAAGCACTTTATCACCACGAAGCCAGACCGATTATTGGGGATAAGAACTTTTTCTTAATCATTTGGACAGATCATCAGTCAAATGACTATCATTTGACTTAACCCATGTGCTAGATGAATCTGTTCACTTTTACAGGGAGGTCCTTTGATAGAAAAATGGGAGAAAATAAAATCTGGTTTAACTGAAATGAAACTGCTCATTTGGACCTAGGTGTATAACTACAACCAAAAGCAAAGAAAGAAATATATGAATAATCAATTTTGCCATGTTGCTCGGTTGACTAGCTTTTGTTCCATTGAACTGGGTCAACATTTAAGAGACTTGTACTGAGTTTCTACCATGTGCAAGATGTTGTACTAGGGGCCTGGGTTATAAAATGTGAAAAATGTGCTCCCCACAACCAGGGATTTCAGAGTTTAATGGGAAAGGCACACTTATAAGTATATAATTAAGTTATAATGTATTCAGTGCCATCCTGGAAATAAAAACACTGCCCACTATGGGAACACAACAGCAAGACTAAACAAATTAACCCTAAAAATTAGAGAAGGAAAGATCCTTAAATGCATTTTTTAAATGTTCTCTTAGGTTGATACAGCATATGAATTCATTTAGAAGCTTATTCTATATGGTACTGAACAAAGGGTGATCAGATTATAATTGGTTTCATCTGGAGATTTGCTTCCACCAAGAAGCCCAGACTAAAAGTATCCCACAATAGTCATTTTCTTATCTGAAATTCTCTAAAGGTCTTTGACATAGTCTCATCTCTTTGACTAAATTTAAATGGTTTAAAGACCAACATAATGTCTTTCCATTTTTTGTTCATGAGAGAAACAGCTGGAGGCCTCCTTCCCCAAAAAGATCATTGGTAGAGATTCTTCTATAAATAAATGACTGAATTGTCGATGGTTGGATGGATGGTTAGATGGATGGACGAATGGACAGATGGATGGATGCCAGTGAAATAATTAGGATTTTATTCTGCTTATCACCAAGAATACCTGTCCAGAAAAAGTACAGTAATATTTACATGACATGACAAGCCACAAGAAAGTCATCTGTGCAAATGTCAAGAATACTTTCTCCATGGCCTTTGTTTCTTTCTTACTCTCCTCCTCATTATCAGAGGCACACATCAAATTCCCAAGATGTGAAACATTTCCTAGGTTTCTGACTTTGGCTTTTCAGCTCAGAGAATCAAGCACCCTTAGGTGACCTCCACCTTGCTTGCAGCAGACCTCACAAATAATTAATTTGCCAGTATCTCCTTACTGCAGCTGTGACAAAAAAACACTGCACCTACTTAGGGGACATCAATGCTACCCTCTTCCTTTCTTCATGGACATATTTCCCAAACCCCACTTCCTTAAAGACACAGTTCTGAATACATAAGTGAGCCTGCCCAGGTTCCTGAATCAACACCCCCATCTAGAAAGAGAGAGTAGGTGGCCATCTACAAGGCCTCTCCATGTCTTGTTGCCATGCCACAGAGCCCAAGTGGGTATGTCCACTGGAGGCTGGTCTATGTGAGGTCACTGTCAGGGCACCTAAAGGTCTAACCCATCATCTTGGTTTTCTGAAGTGGCAACAAAGATTGAGAAACAATGCCCAGGCCTCAGGGAAAGAGGATTAGACCCTGAGCCATGGATATTTCTAATGTGTTATACACCTGTGTCATTGTATTCAAGAATCATGAGGACCATGCTTTGATTTCAACCAGATCCCATTCTTCTCTTTGAACTCTCTCCATGATTTTTCCCTGAAGCCAAAGCCTTTTTGTGGTAGGCAGGATTCTAAAATATCCCCATGATACCCACCTCCTGGTGTAAATGCCTTGTATAATCCCTTCCCCATGAATGGAAGCAGGACCTGTGAAGATGACGAGATATCACTCCCATGACTGGGTTGTATTATATGGCAAAGTTAAAGGGATTATTGATGTGTAGTTAAAGTTTCTAATTAGTTGACTTTAAGTTAAACAAAGGGGAAGTTATCCTGGGTATCTTACCTAATCAGGTGTGCCCCTTAAAAAGAGGATCTATAGATCAGAGAAGGAGGAAGTAAGAATAATTTTAAGTAGTAGAGACTTTCTGTTGTTGACTTTGAAGAAGCAAAGTGCCATGTTGTGCAGAAAGTGCATGTCAGGGAGTGGTGGGCCACCCCTGAGAAGCTAAGGGCCTTAGTCTTACAACCACAAGGAACTGAATTCAGCCAACCACCAGTGAACTTGAAAGAGGACTCCAAATCATAGATGAGATTGCAACCCCAGCTAACACCTTAAGCAAGGTGAGACTGTGAGCAAAGGACACAGTTAACCCATGATCAGAAACTGAGAGTGGCGCCTGGGTGGCTCAGTGGGTTAAGCCGCTGCCTTCGGCTCAGGTCATGATCTCAGGGTCCTGGGATCGAGTCCCACATCGGGCTCTGTGCTCAGCAGGGGGCCTGCTTCCCTCTCTCTCTCTCTCTCTGCCTGCCTCTCCGTCTACTTGTGATCTCTCTGTGTCAAATAAATAAATAAAATCTTAAAAAAAAAAAAAAAAAGAGGGACGCCTGGGTGGCTCAGTTGGTTGGACGACTGCCTTCGGCTCAGGGCGTGATCCTGGAGTCCCGGGATCGAGTCCCGCATCAGGCTCCCAGCGCCATGGGGAGTCTGCTTTGCTCTCTGACCTTCTCCTCGCTCGTGCTCTCTCTCACTGTCTCTCTCTCTCAAATAAATAAATAAAATCTTTAAAAAAAAAAAAAAAAGAAAAAAGAAAGTGATATAATTAACTGATGTTCTTTTAAGCCACTAAGTTTGTGGTAATTTACTATATGGTAATAGAAAACTAATACAGCCTTCTTGATTGTAGTTGAAATTTGAACATTAACTAAATGACTTGCTTTTCCTGTGAGTTAATAAAAACAGACTGTTCTTCACATATTACATTTGTTAATATGGTTGCTTTTAGCTCAAAAATAACTCTCTCATAAATTATTATTCTGCTACAACTAAGAGTCAGAGAAATTTAGTATAGGAGTCAAGAGCTTTTGGGCCTGACCCCTGAGTTCCAATCCTACCCCAAGGACTTGCTAACTATGTGACCCTAGGCAAGTTAATCTCTCCATGCCTCATCTGTAAAATGGGTTAATAAGAATATTTATTGATAAGTATGGTACTTACCAATACCTTATTGATGGTTGTGATAAGTCAATTAAGTGGTATAGACAGCCACAGCAACTTCTTTCAAGATACGTCTCCAAAGGCAAAGGAAACAAAAGCGAAAATAAACTTTTGGGACTTCATCAAAATCAAAAGCTTCTGCACAGCAAAGGAAACAGTCAAAAAAACAAAGAGGCAACCCATGGAATGGGAGAAGATATTTGCAAATGACAGTACAGACAAAAGGTTGATATCCAGGATCTATAATGAACTCCTCAAACTCAATACACATGAAACAGGCAAACACATCAAAAAATGGGCAGAAGATATGAACAGACACTTCTCCAATGAAGACATACAAATGGCTATCAGACACATGAAAAAATGTTCATCATCATTAGCCCTCAGGGAGATTCAAATTAAAACCACATTGAAATATCACCTTACACCAGTTAGAATGGCCAAAATTAACAAAACAGGAAACAACATGTGTTGGAGAGGATGTGGAGAAACGGGAACCCTCTTACACTGTTGGTGGGAATGCAAATTGGTGCAGCCTCTTTGGAGAACAGTGTGGAGATTCCTCAAGAAATTAAAAATAGAGCTTCCCTATGACCCTGCAATTGCACTCCTGGGTATTTACCCCAAAGACACAGATGTCGTGAAAAGAAGGGCCATCTGTACCCCAATGTTTATAGCAGCAATGGCCACAGTCACCAAACTATGGAAAGAACCAAGATGCCCTTCAACGGATGAATGGATAAGGAAGATGTGGTCCATATACACTATGGAGTATTACGCCTCCATCAGAAAGGATGAATACCCAACTTTTGTAGCAACATGGACGGGACTGGAAGAGATTATGCTGAGTGAAATAAGTCAAGCAGAGAGAGTCAATTATCATATGGTTTCACTCATTTGTGGAGCATAACAAATAGCATGGAGGACAAGGGGCGTTAGAGAGGAGTAGGGAATTTGGGTAAATTGGAAGGGGAGGTGAACCATGAGAGACTATGGACTCTGAAAAACAATCTGAGGGGTTTGAAGTGGCAGGGGGGTGGGAGGTTGGGGTACCACGTGGTGGGAATTATAGAGGGCACGGCTTGCATGGAGCACTGGGTGTGGTGAAAAAAAATAATGAATAATGTTTTCTGAAAATAAATAAATTAAAAAACAAAACAAAACCAAAAAAAATCACAAAAAAATAAAAAAGTGGTATAGACAAGGACCTGAGAACTGCTCCCAAACATATTGGACACCCTGTGTTAAGGAGTGCAAGTTGAAATTTAAGCAACTTGCCTGAGGTCATGCGGCTAGAACTTAGCAGAAGCCCACAAACCTGAGATGGTGAGACATCAAAGTCCATGTTCGTAACTCCACCCTGTCCCTGTCTTAAGGACACATAGGGAATTCATGAAGACCATTTGGAAAATGAAATTCAAAGAACCAATTAACCTGCTATTCTACCTTTCCATGTTTTCCCCCCAGTTTCTTATTGTTACAAAATGTGCCCAAAATTCATGTAACTTGTTACAGCAGCAATAGAAAACTAAATAAGCCCTCTTCATTGAGAATGATGTTTTCCCTCCACTTGGAGGAGAACGGAACACACAAACCTTCCAGGTGGTTGAGGGTAGGACATTACCTTTGGCCACCACCTCAGCTCTGCGGACTCAGTGGGGACGCAGGTAAACCAGATCTGAGGCCAGCAACCACTTGGATGAGGCCAAAAGAGCTCCACATGGAAGTCAGGAAATCAAAGGCCTTCAGGCAGCACAGGTGTGGACGCTGAGGTGGGTCCATAGGCCAAGAATTCATCTCCTGAGTCTTCTCCGTCCTTTATTGATTTCTCAGTCCTTATTGAAATAGATGCCTAGAACATTCCCATTTCTCCAGCACATGTTTTCTCAAAGTTGATACCGCCTTCACTTTAGATTGATTTGAGGGCATTTACCATTTTTTAACCTCTTTTCAGTGCCTCCAAGTGAACATGGTTGAAGTAAATGGGGGACAGATGGTCTGTCCTTGGTACATGGAAGGTGCTCGAAAGGTGGGCAGGGATTTGCCAGGTGTTCTGGTCCAGCCCCTAACTTGCTACATAGGAGGAAACTGAGGCCAAGGAAGAATGTGACTGGTCAGAGGCACACAGCAGGTTAGAGCAGAGCCCGTCCTGGCACTGAGGTATCCAGTGTTCCACCCCACCCCCCGCCCCAGGGTATGGCTGGAGGTATGGCTGCACCTGCCCCCCTCAATGTGCCAGCTCACATCGAAGTTCAGAGCCACACACCTGGACTTTCCTACATGTTCAGGCAAAACCCAGCCCAAGCAGAGAACCAGCTGTGGGTCCCTCTGTGGGAGCTTCAAGCCTCTTGGCCCTCTCTGATCACCATCTTCCCCTGCCAGGTCCTCCCAACACATCGTCTGCCACCTTCACCCTGCCATTCAGCCTCCAGAGAGAATCCTCCAGATCAGGTTGTATCTAGCCTGCTCTCACTCCTTTGTACCATTTTTCGGCGCCCCCACCCTGACTTTGGTCTACTTTTGACTCCAAGTGCCAGCATCTGCTCTTCTCTGTGGACTATTGCCCTAGGACTCCTGGGGCCTGCTTTGCTCCACATTAGGGAACTGATATGTCTGGATTTTGACACTCCTGCTTGACATCATCAAATCTGTGACTTCCTGTGGGAGCATGAAAACCCGGGCTCAGGTCAGAAAATCACTGGGATGCAACTCACCTCCCAGAGACCCCCACAGGTCTTGCCTGAAATCCCACCTTGGCCTGGCTTCCTCTTCTGTTCAATCCTGCTTCTCTCCCTCCTTCACTGGCTTCCCCTGGGAGCACATCTTCCAAGAAGAAGAATCACTTCAATAAATCCCACAAGTCTCCATCTCCAAGTTTTTGCTCTGGAAATCCTGACCCCCTTAGATCTGAGCAATCTGGAACGTGGGCAAAGCTGATTTTTTCATCCTACATGGCCAAGGCAGAGAGAATCTCTGACATAGAAATAAGATTAGCTTCTCAACCATGGTAACCCTGCTGGCTCCCAACCTACGGGAAATTATTTTTCACAAAGAAAGAACCCTTAATTATCAATGGATCATTAAAACCTGAAGCCAAGTACAGGAAGCCAGGGCTTGGCTCTGAGCAGCGTTCCTCCTCATCATCCCCAGGATGACGGTGAGGTCTGTACTTTCAATGTCATGCACATACAACCTCTCTACAATGCATGCTCTGCTAGGCAGAAAAAGAATAAGATGTATTACAGTGTGTGGGAGATGTTTTCATTACGCTGTGGAAATAGAAGCCTTGTGTTTTATAGCTCAAACGTTGCCAATTTTTAAAATAAGAGGTTTAGTGGAAATCTAAGCTATTCAGGGAGCATGAGTCCAAGGACTCCCATTGAGTGACTGTGAGCAAAAATGCACTGTTCAGTCTTTATGGTCCTCAGTTTCCCCATCTGTAAAACCCATGATCGTCTTCCCTGCTTGAGAATCAAAGGAGTATAATGGTGGTCTACATTATGGATTTGAACAATGGGTCTTTGCTGATCTATCAAAAATTATAAATTAAACTCCCCAGAATGCTAAAGCTATTGATGCCATTCTGGTACTGATCCTGGACCATCCTCCTTCTTTTCTCCACAGAGCCCCACAAACAGACACAAACATGTCCTCTTCTGAACATGTAGATAATGTTCCAGAAGACTCCATGGGAAGAAGCCAGTTTCTGTGTTTGTGTCAACATAGTGACCAGACAGACACTGAGTCATTTGATACAGTCAGTACCTGGTTGGGATTCTTCCCAGGCACCTTACAAACAAAGAATATATTCTCTGTGAATAAGACCTAGCCCGGGTTCATTAACACCTCAGCTAATCACTCACAAGCAATCACAGTCATTCTCTCCTACATGACACCTGGTTTGTGACTTTTCATTTGTTGCTTGGCTGGTCTTCACTCATAGGTCCCCTCACACGGAGAGTTGATTGTTGTCAACAGAGTATAAGATCCATCTTTTCTCTCCCACCTCATTTTCCTGCCATGGCTGTAATATTTTGATCCCCTCTGGTTAGTTCCTTTTGTCTCTATCAGCTTATTTGAATCACAGCAGTACTGATACCCAGCGTTTGTTGAGTATGTGCTACGTACCTCTCGAAAATAGGAAACCAAAGATCAGAGGTTAGTGATCTCCCTTAGCTTACACAGCTAGTGAAGAGCAAAATGTGAAGTTCACCATTTGTCACGCCAACTTCATTCAGCTCGGCCCCCTTCGGGCTCCCACAGCTAGCAAATGACCTCTATTCTCATTATCAATATTAACCTCCATGCACCATATTTACAAATCCTTCCAAAAGAAAACAAACCTACTCTGGAAACAATGCTTATAATTATAATCATGGATACTACTTGTTCCTCACAGGGAATGCTTAAAATATCAATTTAAATGCAAATGAGCCTTATCATCCAAATTAGACTCATTCCACTGTGTTAAATTAATATAGAAAATAATACCGAGCACTAAATTATGAGTAATTAATATTGACACAATGAAAAAATTACTCTCACTTCAATATTTTGGGGAGGAGAAGTGTTGTCTGAGTATGTTTTCTGTGAATACTGGAAGTAATAACCAGAACACAGTAGCCCCAGTGCCTGGCAGGGCTGACATGCAGGATACAATGAGAGAAATATGGAGGAGAAGGCAAATGGCAATGATACATCTTAGGACCACGTAAGCTACTCTTTGGTTCTAAAGAAAGTACACTATCTGGTATCTAAGTGACTACATGTTATTTAAGAATAAGTTACTTCGGGGCACCTGGATGGCTCAGTGGCTCAGGTCATGATCCCAGAGTCCTGGGATTGAGCCCTGCATTGGGCTTTCTGCTCAGTGGGGAGCCTGCTTCCTCCTCTCTCTCTGCCTGCCTCTCTGCCTACTTGTGATCTGTCTGTCAAATAAATAAAATCTTTAATAAATAAAAATCTTTAAAAAAAGAAGAAGAAGAAGTTATTTCACAACTACTAAAGAGCTGTAGGGAGATTCTGAAAAAAAGAAAGCCTGTGTCTCCTCTATAATCTCACTTGAAGATTGACAAACCATGATGCCCAGGCCAGCCACCTCTTTTTATAAATAAAGTTTTATCGGAAACCAGGCACACTCATTTGTTGACTTAAGGTCCATAACCCCTTTCACGGTTATAGACCGTGGCAGAGCAGAATAGTTATGACAGAGACCATCAGTCCTGTAAAACCTAAAATTTTTACTGTTGACCCTTTAAGAAAAATTCTGCTGAAATCACTGATCTAACCAGCCATGCGTCAAGACATAGGCAAATGAGTCCAGAGTGTTGCAGAGTCCCAGGTCTAGCTACACCCTTTTCCAGCACTGTGGCATCTGGCAAGCTGCTAGATGGCCAAGGAGCTAGCATCCTCATTTGTAAGCTGAGAAAATTGGGTTCTTGTCTGTTATAACTCTAAAACCTTATGAAACTCTCCTCTCTTCCAGTAAAATCACTGATTAAAAAGCAAACACTAAATTCATTTTATAGGCAGACGAAATAGTCAAGTACTTGCTTTTGAGAATGACAGACATAAAGTCAAACTCATGGTCCTTTTCCATGTATGATGCTCTTTATATTAATCACCATGACTGAAGGATTTCAAAGAGTCTAGCTTTTGTTACTGCCTTGGATTCCCCCAGAAGCCAACCCTGAGGTGCTAATTCACAGATAAATAGTTTTAATCACATAGTCCTATCTGTAAACATTTTTGAGCAGTCCTCCAAATATATTCATAGTTATTTATTCACACACTGTATGTATGTCCTACTGTCCCAATGGGCTACACATATTATGAAACTATTCAAGGAAGAAACTCGTAAAGGGTAAGATAAAAATAAATGCTTAAATCATCATAATACATACCCATGTCAATAACAGCATTAGTCACAATAGTCAGAAGTTGGGAGCAACCTGTGTGCCCTGGACTAGTAAATGGATAGACAAAATAGCCACCCAGTCTTGGAATATCACCCAGTCTTAAAAATGGAGGAAATTCCATTTCATGCTACAACATGGATGAACCTTGAGGACATTATGCTAAGTAAGTGAGATAGCCAATTACAAAAAGACAAATACTATTGGATTCCATTTCCGTGAGGTACCTAGAGTCATTGAGTTCATAGAGACAGAAAGTAGTGATGGCTAATAGGAACTGGGGCAAGAAGGAGAGGGAGGGAATAGGGATTTATTGCTTAATAGTTATATCATTTCAGTTTTGCAAGATGGAAAAAGTTCTGGAGTTTCATTCTGGAGATTGGCTTAACAATGCAAATATTGTTAACACTACCAATCTGTATTTTAAGATGGTTAAGATGTAAATTTCACATGATGCTTTTTTTCTCACTGCAATTAAAAATAAATACATAATTTTTAATTGTGCTTTTAAGAAATGAAGTTATCATATGTTATCCCTACACCCCAATGGATCATTTTGTTCATCCCTTGGGAGGCACCTGCCCATTTTGGAGACCTTCGCACTAAAAATTCAGTGTGCAAACTTGTCCGTAGTGTGATCAGTAAAAGTTTCTGAAAAAAAAAAAATCCTTTTGCAAAGTAGATGTTGAGATTTCTCTCTTCAAAGAAGATAAAACAGTATAATAGAATTGGTCCTGAGGAGGGACATGCAAGCATGTGGATCTGAGTTCCATCCCATCTCTGCTACTTAGTTAATATGATTTGAGGCAAGCTCATCAACTTCTCTGGGCTTACATTCCTCAAATGTAGAAGAAACACGTTTTCATTTATTCATTCAACAACTTTTATTGAGTGCTAAAACTATACCAGGAGCTATGGTATATTAGTTACCTGATAAAATATGTGGTATATTAGTTATCTATAGAATATTTGTTGCATAACAAATTACCCCTAAACTTGGACACATAAAATAACAGTTTTCATCTCATGCAGTATCCATGGTTCAGGAAATCAGGAGCAGCTTGGCTGGATGGTTTAAGTTCAGGGTCTCTTTTGGAGTAAGATATCAGCTTGGGGCCACATCATCTGAAGGCTCAACTAGGGTAGAGTAGATGCTTTCAGGATGAATCACATGGGAATGACTGCTGGCAGGTTGCCTCAGTTCCACCCCCTGTGTGGGTCTCTATGAACTGTTTGAGTCTCCTCATGACATGACAGCTAACCACGCTCAGAGCAAATGATCTGAGAGGAAGCAATATGAAAGCTATGATTTCTCTCATGGTTGAGCCTCAGAAGCCACCTGCCACTATTCTGCAATATCCTGTTTGTTCTATGGTCAGCCTTCTTCATTATGGGAGACTCGGTGCAAGGTCAAGAATACCAAAGGGCAAGAATCACTGGGGGCCAGCTTGGATACACTGACGCATAAAGTGAACATAGTGCTTACCCTCAAGGACCTTATCGTCTAGAAGTGAAAACTGACTCCAAATAAATAATTGCAGGAAGAATTGTTTATTTGTAACTGTAGTGCCTTGCTAGGATGGAGGAGTACTGAGTCCTATAAATGTGCTTACTGTGAGAAACTTGATCTTCTCTGCTGTGTGAGGGAAGTCTTCCCTGGAGAAGAGAACACTTAGGTTGATGCCTTAAGGATGAAGAGAAGTTAGACAGGTATCTGGCAGCAGAACAAACAGCTTGTGCAAAGGCCTTGGGGCAGGAATATGCTCAGCCCTTTCAAGGATCTAAAGAAAGCTTGTGTGTGTGTTGGGGGAAAAGGAGAAGCATATCAATCCAGGGAGAAAATGGAGTGAGATGACACTGGGCAAGAGGAAGGAGATCTGACTGTGTGGCCTTTACGAAACGCAAGGATTTGCAACTTCATCATAGAAGCGGAGGGAATGTTTTTCTTCCAGGTAGTGGTGGGGCATGGAAGGAGATGCCTGGAGTTGGTATTTTTCTGTCTGCTCCGGAGATGAATTATGAGAAGCTGGGAGACCATCTGGGGGAGTTTTCTAGGAAAAAGATGACTTGTAAAAGAGCTGTCGTGTTTTTTAAAAGAGAGAGAGCAAGAGAAAGTGCCCAAATTTAGGAGACACTCACGAAATATTACTTCCCTCTCCTTCTTGAAACAAACTACTCAGAAACACTCAAAATAAGGTGATATCTGCAAAACAGGTATCTCTAAAAAGAGTAGACAAAAGTATTGTCAAATACTGCTATCCTCATTAGGCACCTCGTAAGCTCAGCCACTAGGGTTCAGAAAGAGTCTTGTCTCGGGAAACAGGAGGATTTAGTAGTCATCTTAATCCTTGCTCCACCATCAGCAGGAACCCAGACCAGCCCACAGAGAGCTCTGAATAGCATTTATGATGCTTAATCAAAAATCATGCAGCGTTGATGTGGAAATTAATTGGATGCTCGGGTTTTTCACACATCATGGAGAGTTAGACATCACAAAGAATTTGATAGGAATATATTTAGTAACTGTATCAGTGATGTTCAGTCCCAAGCAGAGACCTGTATCTACTTTGGGGCTCATTATATCCTGAATGACAGTGGGTGCTCAGCAAATCTCTTTTGATTATGATGATTAACCACATTGCTCAGTGTCTTTAATAGCTACTGAAGAATTGGACCAGACCTGGGGTTTTTTAAATAGGACCCCCCTGTGCGATTATGTATTTAATCATTTTTACTTAATGGACTCACTGTTTTAACTTACTGTATGTTACCACCATAATGGAAACAATTGCTGGCTATACAAATACAAAGATCATTAAAAATAGACACACACACCCTAAAACTCCAGGTGCACAGCCTATGGCGGGTGCAACCCACCCCAAGAAATGCCAGACTGGGGTGTGCCTGTAGCAGAGGAGCTCAGAATGAATAGCCAGGTCATCAGACTCCACAGCTGTGTGTGCCCGCAACACACAGCAACTGATAAAGAATGCAGGAGGAGAATGAGAGGCAGATTTCTCAGGCGAACAACAATGAAATCTACCGCGTGAACCTAAAGAAACAAAATACATGGAAAGGATAAGAAAATACGCTAAGGCCTAGAGACTACTCAGACTTTGTAGCTCCAGGGACCACCAGCTCAAAAAATAGAGAGAGAAAATGCACCTTCTGGTACAAGGACCAGGATTCATTTATTCGATGTGTCAATAATCTGGGGAGGGGCAGGGACTGAACTCAGGAAAGGCTCAGTACTGTGTTCACTGTTGCTGGAAGTTTCCTTCTGCCCTTGCTCTAGAGGGAAATACCTACAGAGATACCCAAAGGTAGGTATTTGCAGGGGCAAAACATACCTGTACACTCATACGTTGCTCAGACGAATGGCAAATGGGATAATCCCTTTGAGAAAAGGTTTGGCAGTCACTTACAAAGTTAAACACATGCTTACCGTACAAGCCACAATCCCACTCCCTAAGTATTTCCCCAAGAGAAATGAAAGCATATGTTCATAAAGAGAAGTATACAAGAATGCTCATAGCAGCTCTATTCATATTAGCAAGAACAGGAAATGAATTCAAATGCCCACCATCGGTGAATGGATACATAAAATCGGAGCATGTTCATACAATGGAATACCATTCCCCAACCAAAGGAACAAACTACTCATACATAAGACAAAATAGGCCAATCTCAAGAACATTATGTTAGCTGAAGAAGGCTGGGAACAAAGAGAAGTACCTACTCTCTGGTTCCGTTCAGAATAGTGGTTGACCGAGGTGGGTGGAGATGAATTCAGAAGGGCATGAGAGAACTATCCAAGAGATGGAAATGTCCTCCACCTTGACTGCCATAACGGTTCCATGGGTGTACACACTGCCAAAACTCCCCCAACTGTATACTTAGCACCATCTACTTTGCTACAGATGAATTCTACCTCAACTTTAGAAGTACGATTTTTAAAACAACCTATTAGCTAAAGAGCTCTTTTAGAAATCAGTTACTACTAAGAATGCCCCAGGACTGTGGGAAGAGCGGGAATGGGAACTGCTTGTGTCCTGGAAGATGAGTGTGTTTCCTACCCCAGGAGAAGCTATATAAGCCCGCCCACCTCCCTAGGTTGTCCGAAGCATAAAAGAAGGAAAGAGATGCCAAGACACTTGGAAACTCTCCAATCATTGCACAGGCTGAAGGGGTCGTTTAAACATGATTACTAAATCCTTAGAGCCACATCACTCCTGCCTTTTTCCATATTTCCATTTTTAATATAGAAGGAAGTCAGCTCATCATAAAAAAGATTTAGGTATTACAGAAGAGTAGATCAAATAAAAACTGCCAGTTCCCCCTTTTTCCCCCACTCTACCCCTCCTCTACAATCCCGACTCACTTCCCAGTTTTGATGATATGCTTGTTTTTTTGTGAATCTTCCGGACTTTTTTTTCCCCAAAACTGGAATCATACAATGGGTCATACTGTACAATCCTCCTTGTTATGTAACAACATATTCTCTCCCATGGGTTGGATATACCATAATTTATTCAACTAAGCCCCTAAAATTTGACTTTTTGATTCTCCCCCAATGTTCTGCTACTGTAAACTATGGAATGAATGTATTTCCTTAGCCATAGGTCTTTGAATTCTTGGGTGACTATCCCTTTAGAATGAATTTCTAGAGGTGAAGTTTCTGGGTCAAGCAGTACATGCAATTTTAATTTTGATAAAGCTTATCAAATTATTCTCTAAAAAGAATGAATCAATTTACAGTCCTCCCAAAAGCATCACTTCTCCTTCTGATCTCATAGAGAGGGAAAATAAAGCAAAGGGAATGTTGCAATGTTCAAAGACTTCAATGCCCTTGAAAAACAAAAGTGATGCTGAGGCCAACATGTCCCTATTTTTACTGCTAACTTGAAATTTCCATAATGAGGAAACAAAATACATGATTTAAAAAAAAAAAACTGTTAAGCAATGAGATTAATGAGAGTTGAGAGCCTATGACTTGAACATTTGCTGGTTAATAGATTTAGGGATAGAAACAGTGTTACGTCAATTACAGTAATTAACCACAGATGAAGATGAATTGAAGGGCTTTCGCCAGCCAAGCCTCCATTGAAATGCTGAGTAATGAGCCGCTGGTGGGGATGGAAGGTGAGAAACAGGTTCTGATTGAGGAAAGGATGAAGCTCTCCTCTTCTAGGATGTGTTCTCAGAAAGAGTTCCAAGTTCTCAGAAACAGAGTTCCAAGTTCTCAGGAACAGAGTTCTATCCTGCCCCCACATCCCAAAGAACCCCTATCTGGAAGAGCATGCCTTTCAAGAAAGAGGACGCTTTTTAACAAGCACATTTTGACTATGTCCCCCAGGGTAGTTTTTTTCTCCTTAAACGGAGTTAAACTCTTTCTGAACCTGAAAGAACATGACTCTGAAGGAGACATGTCCCTGTGATGACATGGACAATTGGGAAGAACACCAAAGCCAGTGTTTTAGCACCTTGCTGACCAAGTCAGAGAGAATCCACGGCCCACCCAGTAGTCAATTTTATTGGAAATAGGTCTTCAGAATAGGGGGAAAGAAAAAAACGATATAAGGGAGAAGGCAGTACATTCCAAAGCTGTAACTAGAAATCATCTGTAATACTTCACCAGGATAAGAGCCCTGACTTACGATCACTCTAGCCAGAAAGCCACTTGCTGGTTTTCCATTCACTTCTTTCTTTTTACAGAAAGTCAAATTTATTCTTTTTGGCGCAATGTTCTATGAGTTGGACAAGTGCATAAAATTACATCACCAGCACCACAACCAAGAGACGGAACAGCCCCACCACGCCAAATACCTTGACTCATGCTGCCCCTTGTGGTCAACTCCTCTGCAGGCACCACCCTGAGTCCTATACAACCACCAATCTGTTTTCCATCCCAATTGTTGGGCCTTCTCTAGAGAATGTCATATATATGGAATTCTAGCCTTCTCAAGCTGTCTGTTGTCAATCCATTTGTGATTAATCCATGTGGTCGTATATATCAGTACTTGTTCCTTTTTTATTGCCATATAATAACCCATCAAATGCATGAACCAGAGTTTATCCATTCTCCAGTTGTGGGACCCTTGGGTGACCTCCAGTTTGGACAATTATAAATGAAGTCACCATGTACAGGCCTGTGCAGGTTTTTGTATGAAATTAAGAATTCCTTTATCCTGGGATTGCTGTGCCATATGGTAATCCAACTGCTATTTAATCTCCTTAGAGGACAAGGAGCCTAGAAATAGCTCTGTGGCTCCTGGAGTTGAATACTCTTCTCCATGAACACTGTTATCACTTATGTAGCATGCGTCTGGAAGTGAACAGGCTATGATCTGGTCTTGTCTGGCAGTCCATTCCAGCCGTGTTGCCAGCATGGAATAAGGAACTCAGGATGTGGACTTTGGTGTTTTCAGTCTAATAACCCCAGAAAATCACTTGCCCATGTGGGGGAGGGGAGAGTGGCTTAATCAAACTAAACCAGGACACTCCATTTCCTTTCCTTTTCCATCAGTTTTTGTATCTTAAAAGTTTCATAAAGATTTATGGACAAATAGCAAGTAGATATTGGGATTTTTAGCTAAAAGAAATAAGTTTAAATGGAAATCTGATTATTTTTCCATTTGAAATGTTTTGAAAATATATGCAGTTCCCAAATTTGCTTGCTAAATGTGACTTTATAATGTGATTAAATTCCCAGAAAACTAAAAATAATTATCATACTTATATAATCCCTATTATATCTGAACTCTTAGATATAATTTTTGATGATTTGCCAGTGAAATGATAAAATATTTTTAATTTTTTTTCTATCATAACTGAACATAGCTGGGTTAAATTCATTAAATACTCAATTGAGGCTAAAGATTTGACATTTGCAACACACAATGATTTCTATCTTTTTTCAATTGAATTAAGTATATAAGACCTCTATTTTTAAATCTAGTGTCAGCTTACCCCATTTTCCACTTTCCACTTGTTTTTCCAAAATATTAAGGGCAAAATGCAATTAAAATATGCAAATAATGTTGCATACAGCACTGCCATAGCTAATCATAGTATAAATAAAGTAATATGACACCAACACATAAAAAAGGAGGCTTACGAAAAATCAACACTGAATTCACAGAAACACAACTAACCAAAAGGTGAATCTTAGAGATTTAGAAACCCTTGGTTTCTTGTGTTGTTCTGCCTAATTCCAAAAACAAATCGTCTTTTTTTAATAATTTAGCTAATATGTAGAAAATGAGCAAGTTCCACCTGATAACTCCCATAATATCAAATGACACTAGAGTGAACAAATGATTTTAGACAATTATTTGTCTTGTAATTAGTTTATTCATTCATTCATTGAACATGCACTGACATCTGCTGTGTCCACTGTGGCATCCAGTAAGACATAGTCCACATCCTTGAATCACTTACAATAAACTGGAGGTGATGGAACATGGAGAGAAGGATTGTGGATAGAAACTATCCAAAGAAAATGGTCACATGGGTAGGGATCTTCTTAAATGAGATAATAGTTGAACTGACTCAAGTTAACCTGCTTTAGAGAGAACTATGAAGAGACAAAACAGCATGGAGGATAGGCATGGACAGAGTTGCTTGAAGGGGAATGGGAGAAAGTAACACTAGAGTCATAGACTCATTTCCTAGGGCTACTGCAACAAATTATGGGAAACTGGGTGGCTTATCACAAGAGGAATGTATTCTTTCACAGTTCTAGAGGCCAGAAGTCTGAAATCAAGGTAAAAACATGGCTGGTTCTTCTGGAGGCTCTGAGGGAGAATTGGTTCCATGCTTCTCTCCTGGTCTCTGGTGGTTGTGGGCAACCCTGTAGACCTATCATTCCAATCTCTGTCTCCACCCTCAGCTGGCATTGTCCTCTTTCTCTGTCTCTGTCTCTATCCCTTCACATGGCATTCTTATAAAGACACCAGTCATTAGATTTCAGGCCCATTGTAATTGGAGTATGGCCTCATTTAACTTGTTTACATCTGCAAAGGCGCTATTTCCAAATATGGTCATGTTCATGGGGGATTTAGTTTTCATGCCAGGGTTATGACTTCAACAAGCTTTTTTGGCAGACCCTGTTCCACTTACAATAAACAGCCCACAACTACAAACTACAGCCCCCCCATTGCTTTTCCATCGTTGTCAGGTTTTATGGAAACACAGCCACACCCACTTGTTCACACATCTTTGATATCCACTTTTCCACTAAAAGCAGAAAGGAGTCATTGTGACAGAGACCATATGGCCCACAAAGCCTAAAACATTTGCCATCTGACCCTTCCAGAAAAAGCTGGGGTACCCCCAAGCTAGAGAGAAATTGGTTTCAGCCAGTAATGATTGGCGTTGGGGTGAAGCTAAAGAGGGAGAACGTGATGCTGCAAACTCCAGGGAATGTGGTCCTATGTTTCTAGAAAGTGTGCAGATCCAAATAGGATGGAAAAGACACAAAAAGAAAGTGTAGTGGGCTGGAGATTTGTCGGCCACGTTAGGAGATGTGGTGATGTATGAAGGAGGGGGTGGGAGGGGGTGGAGAGCAGAAAAAGAGACATGGCTTCTGTGATTGGGACAGAGTCACTGTTCTGGGTTATGAGAAGATGAAAAGGGAGATGCTAAGATGGAGCCGAAGGGGAGTCACTGGAGTGGGGGGAGAAGGCCATGGACTGGGAAGTCAAGAGGACAGATGAGCATTCTTCATGGTTCTTAGAAATGCTGGGGCTGACAATGGTATTGGGGTGGCAAGGACCACGATAGGCAAGGGCATGTCATCCCTAAAAGGTCTAGAGCCCTGGATTTCCTTTCCCAAAAAACTCATGTCCGTACTTCAATGAGTGCCACCTCCGTGCACAAAGCGATTGTGTGATTAATGTGGATTCTGGTGCCTCATCCTTGTAGCAACTTAATAAGGTGTGCGTACAGCCTCCAAATGAAGGCTGTAATCCCTTTTCCAGAGTTTATGAATTATGAAGTTGGATTGCCATCACAAGTGCCATCAAATTTTTTGGCTTCAAAACCAATTAAAATGATGAATAGCTGTGAAAGGAACCAGAAGTGCATTTAATCTTTCTCCAGAACAGTTGGGGATCAGTCCTTTCCTGTGTCGCATTTCACATTAGCTGGGAACATGAAATTGGGCCTATTCAAAGGTAAGACTCAAACAACTTCACCATGAAAGGGAACTGATCTACTTAGCTTTTTTTTTTTTTTTTTTTTAACTCTGAACGCTGGAGTGTGCCTCATTTTCCTTTTCGCTTCTTTCTCAAGGTCATAACACTCTGTTTCCATCATCTCCCATTACCGAGTTTATCCTAAAAAGACTCACTAAAGCGGAGATTAACTGTTGGGGGCTGGGGGAAGACAAGTGAAAAAAATGCTGAAAGATTTTGAGTTTGATTTATAATGGATGCAAAATGAGTGACCACCAAAAGCCCTGAGAACCAGCCCCCTCCACCACCCCCACCACATACACACACACACACCACACACACACACACACACACACATCCCTTTCTGCTATATCATATATCTCGGGTATGAATGTTCCCACCCAGTTTCAAGAATGCTGGGATAAACAAGATTATCAGTCTTGCCGTTTGTTCCCCCATTTTTTATGGTCAGAAAGATCTGCAGATGCCATGAAGTACAGAAAGAAGAGAATGGGTCTGACTCAGAAGATCTCAGTTCTAGTATGAACTCAATCACTTCTAACTGAAAAACCTTGAGCCAATCACATGACCTCCCCGAGCCTCAGTCTTCCTATCTGTAAAACAGGGGGTTACAAGACTCAATTCTCAAAATCATTGTGAGGCTCAACTGAAGTTAATTTGTGTTGAATTCTACACATATGAGGTTTATACCTAGAACTTGTATCTTCAGATAGAATAACTACGGGCCTCTGTGTGATCTGCTTCTTATTCGCGTTGCTATGCTTTTGACCAGAGGGAAAAAACGGGTAAGATGGGCTTCAGCCATCTTACCAATAACATTTGGACTGAACAACTCCTTCAGTGAGATGACTCGATTATCAGTGACCTCTTTGCTATTTTTAGGGCTGAAAAAGGAGAGGCAGGTGACACTGAAGTTGTATAATCAACCACGCAGGGAGGGCCGTAAACCAGTGCCTCCCTCTCTTCCAGGACGTCCGAACTCCTAGGTAGTGGCCTTGGACCTCAGCATCCATTCCAAGGCAAGCAGAACCCTCACAGAGGACCCAAGAGAAAGGAAGCTATGATCATCCCTCGCTACAACATCGCAGAACACCCAGTCAAAAGAGGGAAACACAAATCGACTTGCACCTCGTCACCTTGACAACACAAATTTAGACCCTGGCTGAGACGTGCTCTTCTGATCTTTTTCCAAAACAGTGTCTCACTCTGGTCCTGCTGATTTACACGCTTGCTGCTCTAGGACCTGAGAGCACACTCCGGCGTCATGGAACTTCGAGAAGCAGGTTTAAATAGCCAGACGCGCTGGCTGCTGCCAGCCCCTGTGATCTTCCCTCCCAGGCGAGGTGTGAGGTCCAAGAGCAACTACTGTAAGCCCATCTGCTGGCCTCTGGGACCCAGGACATCCCTCCCCTTACCCTGCGGGATGGATGGCTCTCCTCACCCTCTCATTAAATTATCAAAGCGAACTCGGACTGCCTTTCTTAAACCCACATCATTTCTTTCCTTCAACCTGAAATTAGCCCTTGCCTTTGTGTCAGCCTCCTTTGAAATGACAAACAAGTGACAAAGGCTTGCAGCACCGCCTTGAGCTGCTTTTGTACAACTGGCTCAAGGTCAACTTGGTCATTGTGAGGACATAGAGACACCTCAGCAGTGAAGGGTCCTGGGAAAGGGGAGAGTCCACAAGGCTGGCACAGAGCCGGAAGGACTGACTGGTGCTGGGGCAGGTGGTGTGCCAAGATGGGCTTGGAGCAGTATCTATACTCAGAGAGGTCGGCTTCTGGCTATAAGGGCATACGATGCCTGCACACAGAATCAGAGCACACTTGCAGTTGTCTCTGTGCACCCTCATTTTTACTAAAACCAAAGGATATCCTACTACATGGTTAACTTCAGTTTATCTATATCACTTGTTAGAATCCAGTAAACACGTGCATGCGTTGAAATTTACACACACTTTAAAAGAAATGTCTTAACTCCTATTGCTGGTAAAGCGGCTTGGCATTTAGTTTTGTCTATAATTGGGTGTATTTTTAAGGTTTTGACAGAAACTTTATTTTAAGCAGCAGGCAGCAAAAAATAATTCAAACCTTAATATTCATAAAAAATTATTCAACTGCAGGAAAACCTTCACTTTGAACTTTCACTCTTCTTTCTTGTGGAATCCATCCCAGCAACAGCTCTACCCTGCTAGAAGTACAGAGAACACCATTATATTGTGCAGTGATCATACACTTTATCTGGCTTTCTAGTTTTCCTTGGTTCATCAGGAGTGGCCTGATGAACCAAAGAATCCACTGTGACAACTCTATTCTCAGAACTTGCTCTACAGAATGCAGTTCACTCTGAGAGATGCCAAGAAGCTCCCAATGCTTCCAAAATACCACTCCTTATTCTCTACTATTAGAGATTATGTTCTTTGGCTTTTTCCAGTATCCATTCTTTTCTGTTAAAGCGAATAATATTGGGAAAGGCACTGTACTGGACTTATTTGTGCTGAAATATGAATGGCTTGTCAAATTCGGTTTCTTCCTGCCAGAGAATTTAGGTGGAAGGGAGAGGAGGGAAAGTGGGAGGAGAAGGTTGAAACAGGGAGATTATGGATGCGTAGAGGGGAAGCAATGAGCCACAGGCAAAACCCACTCCATGGATCCATTTTGCAAATAAAAGAATCTGTGCAAACCTGAATCTCCTGGAGATCTGATCAAAATGCAGATTCAGATTCAGCCAGTCTGGGGACAGCCTAAGACTTTCCATTGCTAACAAGTTCTTGGGCGATATCAATGCTACTGGTCCACGAGCCACACTGGATCAAGGAGAGCCAGAAGGGAAGCGATGATCAAAGGTGTTAGGTCACTAGTTCTACACCTTGCCTTGACATCTGTATTATCTGCAGAGCTTTTTTTTTTTTTTTTTTTTAAACTACTGGTGCCCAAGTCCTGCCCCCAGACCAATTAAATCAGAATCCAGGGGTCACTCAAGTATTCATACTTCTAGAATGCAATTCTACTGAGCAGCCTAAGTTCACTGCTAACCAAAACGTTGTTGATAATTAATGTATTCACTCACCAAGACTAAGGCAAGGCATCTCAGCTAAGGGATGGGACTCTACAGTGCCTGGCAAGCAGTTGGTACTTAAGAAATACTTGTTCAGTGAAAAAAAAATAAACAAACTATAGGTTGAATGCTTGAAGGAAAGCCAAGAGCCCAGAGAATGTAAAGAATTGAAGTTCTGACTTTGAAATGCCAAGGGACAAGATTGAGATTGGAGGACAGAACGTCTTTCCCATTACTCCTTCAGATCCGCTGTGCAGACACTCAATTCTGCTCATAACAGGAGGATCCGAAGCCAGAAATACCACCGTGGCTTTATCCCAGGTTTTGCCAAGCATGACCCATCACAACACACCTGCACAGTTTTTGCAATGGTGCTATTATTTCCCCGAGCAGATTTCCTTAAATTGACTCACATCTTCAACATAAATGAATGTGTTTTCAAGGGAAAACTATAAATCACTATTTCAAACAGAGAAACAACCTACATCCCTTGACATAAATGGAAGTAATTGGCAAAATAAATACAATAAAAACAACCCAAGTTGGCGCCCCACCTGCCCGTGCTTGCCTCTGTCAGATAAGGAGATGAATGGCCAGAAATAGGGAGGCATGAAAGACACGGCGTGCTTGATGGAGACCTGTCATTGCCATAGTGAGAAGGATGGAGGAGTGCTTTGGGAGAAGTCACAATCTGATGTTACTGAAGGGACCGCAGGCAAACCTCTCATGGAACACAACTCTGGGCCAGTGATTTTCAGACAGCATTCAGAAATCCATGAGCCACCACATAGTGCTGAAGAGTCTCTGGAGAAAGGAGGAGGAGGAAGAGGAGGAGGAGAAGGAGACAAAGGAGAAGAAGGGAAAGAGCATGAGGAAGGAGAAGAAGAAGGCGGAGGAGAGGGATTTCCAAGATTTCCATTTCTGAGGACTCCACTCACCACTGCTTTTTGTCTCACATAGAGTATAATGCCTGTTTCTTAAAAAAAAAAAAAAAAAAGTCCCCCTTCTAAGAGGAACAACATAAGCAACAGAGGAAGAAGGGAGTAGCTTAAGACTTGCTGTTGAGAGCAGGAAAATGAGCTTTCTCTTTGAAGTCATAACTGCTGCTTGAGGCCTCAAAGACAGCATACCTACCTTGGATGAGAGACTCTACTAAACCAAACTACGCTGTTCGGAAAATGAACAGACCATACAAAGGAAGAGATGTGCCTCCCGGCTCTTGAATGAGGTGTGTCCCAGGGTGGGAGTTACATTACTGGCTCGATGTACGTGCTCAGATTTGGACAGAATGACCCACTGACATTTAGGGAGTACATCCACTAAGTTGGCCCTTTCTATTTGCTAGGTATTTGTTTTTTTCTCTTTTAAACAATGAATGCAATAGAAGGCTCTGGTTATGGTTCTTATTACGCAGAACAGCAAGACGGCATGGTTAGAGGAGAAGCCTCTGGAGCCAGACTGCCTGGTCTAAATCCCTACTCCATCTCTTTTCATCTGTGCGACCTCAGGCAAAATACTCAGCCTCTCTGTGCCTGGGTTTCCTCGCTCACAGAATGAGAGTGATAAGAGTATTTTCTACCCCATAAGGATATCAAAGAGTCCCTCGCACTCGTTATGAGTTACCTGTTATCATACGGCAAAAAAAAAAAAAATTTTTTTTTACAGAGAACAAAAGGTTATGCTGTGAAAATTATGTCTTCCTTCCACCGGAGACCCCAAGCCCCTCTGTAGAGGCAAAGTGCTGTATAAAAAGGCTCTTGGGTATCTTTCCAGAAAAACTGTGTGTATTTATCACCGAGAATACCCTTCTCTTCAGTGCAAATGGTAGCTCGCAAGGCCCTCCATTGTACATACTGCCTTTCTTACTTGCAATTTTTCCTATTTCCTAGGAATGAGTTCGTGGTAGGCTTGACCCCTCATTCGTGGTGGGGGCTGCAGAGTCTTAAGGGTGCCCCATCATTTATTTCAGTTGTCCCAGCTGTTGGACACTGAAGCTGCTTCTGGTGTTTCACATTTATGATAAGAGTGTGGCCATGAAGACACTGAAAAGCAAGTATTTCATGTTATGTGCAAGTACACCCTTAGGATAAATTCTTCCAAGTGGGACAGCTGGGTCAAAGAGTCTGTGTGTCTTTTATTTGGATGAATATTGCCAAATTTCTCTTCTGAGAAATTGTACTGACTGCCTGGTACACAAAAGTCTCCCCTCCTTCTCAGAAAAATGTTTTAAATCCATAAAACAAAATATATGAGATAATCAAAGAAAGCAACTATATTGAAATGCAGTTTTCAGTGTATGAAAATACACCTGTGCTGAATGGTGGTGTGTATCATTCTTTCTTAATGCATTAACCAACAACATTTAGTGGCAGGGAGGACTGAGTAGAAAAGCTATTTCAGCCCATCAGCAAGCACTATAATGCGATATGACAGTACGTATTGGTGACAAGCTCACAGGTCCCGCTAATAATATGGTGCCTTGGAGTCTGCAGCCAGAATTGAAGGAAATGCTAAATCTGGGTTGGCAGCTAGTGAAAATAGAGACGTAAATTCTTTCTGAACAAGTATGGGACCCTGTCGTAGAGGCAGCTCTCGGAGCCTCATTACAGTGAATGGCAGTTTCTCCTCAAAAGCGTCAGGTCAGCCTGGATTTCACACGTTCAGAATAGCTCTTAAAAAATTCATGGGTGGGAATCAGCCTCATCCAGCCTAATACAAGCTTCATAGGATTTTTAAAATAACCAGACAAGTCAAGGATAGATAGATAGAGATAACTCTACGGCAACCATCCAGAGGTATGGCTTTGACTGTTTCTTGGAGATATAAACTCACCCCTTCCATCAATACTTCAATACATCTGCTCTTCTACCCCACAGGGTTCAGTAGACTATTAAATAAAATGAGAGAAAGGCTCTGCATTAACCATTGGGAATTAATACCAATTCCTCCTATTTTGTG
This sequence comes from Neogale vison, assembly GCF_020171115.1. NCBI lineage: Eukaryota > Metazoa > Chordata > Mammalia > Carnivora > Mustelidae > Neogale > Neogale vison. The sequence continues at coordinate 42,423,493 of NC_058098.1, forward strand.
TAGTGTTTAGAACCTCTCTCAGATCTGCCAAGAAGAGCAACCTGATGGTCAAAGGAAGGGACTGCTCAGCTTTGGAAAACAGAGGAAGCCTAGTGGTCCAGGACATAGCTTGAGGGCGTATGATCCTTGCCCGGCCCAGCTATGATGTTAGTTTGTTTTCTCACCCCAAGAGTACTCTGGGGACTACAGAAGTTACCAGAATTTACAGGAGCAAGAAGGAAGTGGTGGTAAGAGTTGTCAAATCCACCATCAGAGAACACGCCATCACTGGAAAAATGCACAACTCTGGCCATCTCAGGGGTATAAAAGAGAGATTTCAAACACTTCTGAAGATGTATCTTTTTTTTTTTTTAATTTCTGAGTGCTGGAGTAATGTTAAATTTCATTAAGTTTTACAGCTAGACTTAATATAGACATAAATCCCTTTAATGTTGGTTTCAGTCAAAAGTGAGCTGAACATTATCGTTAAAGCAGTGCATGTGGGAGAATTATTTGAGGAAAATCAAAATAGGCACAGTTGGGAACATTCAGCCATGACCATATTTGACGCAAGTAGGCACAATAGCAAAATTCTCTAGACTCTAATGGCCTGGGCTATTTTGCTGCTCAGTTTCCATACAGATGAGCTTTGTTCTGGGGCAATATGGTTGCAGTTTGCAAGTCTATCTGGGGAAGCTCATTTCTCTTTCATTAGTCCATGAGCACAGTGCAATTTCAGCTAATACGGTTACATAGCTCCTGGCTGGGTTATATGGTTAAACGCCTTCAGGGAAAGGAGAAGTCAGAATAAAGGGACAAATGGGATGGATGTACTCTCTTGTTCTGAGTGCCTATAGCTGTTGGAATCTCATTGGTGATTAATCATATGCCATGCTGTACTCATAATACTCTTAATTGTTTGAGACATTAGGTAAGTCTGGTATTACCTGACGTTTCACAGGGGACATCTTGTCTCCCTGGTACAATTTTTTTGAGGTCTGAGCTTATATATGACGCTAACGAGGGGATCTACTTCTTGCCATGGTTCATAGATGCGGTTGTACTTACATGCATTTGTGTGCAATTGAGAAAAGCACTCCCTCCTGGTGGGTGAATTGCAAAACAGCACCCTCCTTCTGGTCAAACAAATGAGAAAAGGGTGCCCACTCCCCAAGGGCTGGCCAATTATTTTTTCAAGTCCCACCCCAGGGCACACGGCTTGTGGAGTCCAATGCAGCCTTTAATTTCTCCCCTTTGGTATGCACCCTTATGCAAGGCACAACCCGGACAACTGTCCATGGCAGCCCTGATTAAAGATACCACTTTCTTAATTTTAGAGTCAGACCACAGAGTTTGTTCCTCAGTGCTCTAAAAATATCTGTTCTCTCATGGAGCAGTGGCCCCCCATGTTAACTGTATTGATCTATAATGAAAGCTTGTATTGTAAGAATGTCAACACAGCACCACAAAAATGAAATATGGGTAAGGCCTTGTAAGGCACACACCATATGTACGCGTATCACCTGGCGATCACCTCTGCATGCCGGAGGACTATTCACTACCAGCACCCGCTGCTCTCTGCCAAGAGTGATGGTCTGACTTCGGAAACAGATAGGACACTTGTAGATGGAAAGACAAAGATCTAGAGGGCTATTGCCCCTAGAAGCAGCCCGCAACCAGTGATGGACAGGGATGGTGGAAACAATGTTGGGACTTCCTACCATCCCAGCCAGATGCTTTCTTCTGCTTCCATGAGTCTCCCTTTCAGTTTCTGACCAAAGTCACACCTGAGGACCCACCTTGGATTGGTGTGAGAGCCAGGAGAGGGAAACATCAAACTCTTAGCAGTGTAGTGAGGCTAGCTGATATCAGATTGCTTTTCAGCAACTACAACCCTCCTAGATGAATGGGGCATGGGACAGATATGTCTGAGAACAAAGGAGGTCCTTCAGGACGACAAGGATTGGGTGAAATAGTGTAGGCCTCAGGCTCTCAGAGGGTGTCCTGGGGACCTGAGAGGCCTAAGATGACAGCAAAGGGCTGGCAAACAGTTTCTCTAAAAGGTAGTAAATATTTTAAGATTTGCGGGCTTCTATCACAAATTTACTGTCATGGTGTGGAAGCAGCCGTTGGCAATAAAACAAATAGACATGGTTGTGTGCCAATAAAACTTTATTTACAAAAACAGGTAGAGGGTCGGATTTGGCACATACCATATTTTGTGACTCTTGCTGTAGGCAATCAAAGAAAGTGAAGGACCTGGAAGGAGAAGACGGAGGTGAGGGAATGCCCACACTGTTAGAGAATGCACTTGATGGCTTACATTGATTCATTTTATCCTCATAACAACCAAGTACTTACAGGTTTATCATCTGCATTTTAAAGACGAGGAAACTGTGGTTTTCAGAAAATAAGAAAATTGCCAAAACCAAACAGCCCAGGTTTGAAACCAGATCTATTTGATTTGAAGGCATCTCTCTCCAAGCTGACGCCTACAGACACCTTCATTGTGTACAACCCAGCAGGCAGAGTCCACAGATCCCAGAGGCATTAAATTCTAAATCTGGGCGGAGGGGGGACCGAGTGGCAGTGCCAGAGACAGGTTCAGTCTCAAGGGCCTTAGAAGCTTCTCTGAGAGTGTTAAAGCAAGGGGCATAGTTGCCACTGTGTTCACCATCAGTTTTCACAGTGAGACCAGCCCCAGCATCCGACCCATGCCATTTGCCAGTCCGTGACTGGAGGCAGCACAAGGGCAACATCTCAAACATAAGAAGTCAGAAGATTTCTTGAAAATAAGTTCCTGTCCTCTCCTAGCTTAATGTGCAGGTAGGCATCTGATGGAAACAAGTACATGGTACAAATAACCGTCGGAGGGCTTGGATAAGAATCAGTGTCATAATCATTAAAGTTCCTTTCTATGGGCTAATCCAGTCTTGATTTCTGACTATGCATTCAAATACTCAGAAATTAAGCCTTAGAATTATTAAATACCAGAGGGTATTTTTTTTCCTCCTGCACTCAACTCTTATAAGAGAAAGGAACCAATATCTGAAGTTTCTTCCAGAAATAACTTCCAGGGAAGCCCTGAGGTCAGTTTGGATTCAGTCCCGTCTTCTCACTTTCAGGACGATGGTACAATGATAATTCAAAGTACTTCGTGATGACTCTGAATCATCCTGATCCTGAATCACCAATGATTAAATTATGTTCACTAAACAACTAGTATTTTCTAAAGCAAGAAAGTAGACTGATGCATTTGCAAAAGAAGTTATGGAAGAATTTAAACCAAAACAAGCCAATGGCTTAGCCTGGGATGACCAAAGCATTAAATTTACAGAGACACCACTGCCCCCTCAATGTCCACCTTAATCGCTCTTTTAGAAAATTCTGGCATAACTCAAGGCTGGTTTAATTTATTCCCTTACACAAATAATTTTATGGATGACAACTCTGTGATTCAAATCCATAAATGACTCGGTTTTGGCTATAAAAGTATAAACAGAATGCTTACCAAAAGTTGCTCACTGTTCTTTCTTGCTATAAACCATTTGATTTTTAGCCAAAAGACCTACAGCTAAACAAGCGCTACTGTTTGCCTTCATTAACACTCAGTATAAACTGTTACACAAGGAATTAAGCATTAGTCATCAAATTAATTAAAAGACAACAAAACAGTGCAACCATCTCAACACCCAAAGGTGAATTTGACCCCAGACAATATGGGGTCTTTCCCTTCTTAGAAAAGTGGTCCCAGAGTTCTGGGGATTCTTGGCTGCAAGTTCGGCCGTGAGATCTGTGCAATACCCTCTCCAGGCCCTGCCCACCTTCAGGGCAAGCAGTTTTCTCCAGGGCCAGGTTGGAGACCAAAGACCTCAGCCCAGACCACGGGTAATTATTATCAACCAGAAAAGTGAGTCAGGGTGAAAAGCTTGTGAACCAGGCAATCAGACAGCAAACACAGAGGTGCAGAAAATTCCAATTTTTCTTTTCTCTAATGGAATTTAGCTTCTATCTGCCAGCCTAATTGCCCTCACTCAAGGCAGAAATTTCACATTGGTCAACTCAGGTGTTGCCCCCACCATCCTGTCTCCAGGATTGACCTTGAGCTTCAAAGGACTAGCACAGCCTTAGGAGAGTGTGCAAGAGTGCTGACGTTTTCATCTCATCATCTGTGCCCCTAGATTCCACTCTTGCATCCCCATTTCCACTGGCCTTGGTTGTAAGTCCATGCAGATCCTGCCCCAACCCTGGATCCTCAGTGTTCTGACCCCTGAAATTTCTAGGCCAGCTGGTTCTCACTGTCATGTCCTCACCACCACACCCTCCCACAGGATATTCCTGCTGCCAGCTGCTCCACACTGATGGTCAGAGGAATGCAGAGTGGGGCCACCCCAAGTCCCTGAGCTAAGACACCCCTGAGAGCCACTACTGAACTGCAGAAATCGTCCCCTGTTCTAAGATGAGTCCCAGGCCTTTCCAAGGTTGGACATTCCAAAATACCTCCATCCTACTCCAGAACACAACTCAGAAGAAAGTAGCACTCTGCACCATTTCTGGGGTTCCCACAATGGCTACTCATTGAATTTTTCCATCCAATTTGCCTTAGACCAGGGGATTTTTCTCCCTTCTATCGAAAAAGGAACTAGGCTTAGCAAACAGTCTTCCAAATCTATTACTTAGGTTTCAACCCCAGCTTTAAAACCCAAAAGAAAAGTACTAACTTGAATTTCTCTTTCCCATCCCCCAACTGTACCTAAGAATGCTCTTGTCTCAAAAATTCAGAGAACGTTAGGGGTAACTGAACATAGTTATTATTTCAAAATAGTACCTCTCAAAACAACTGAAAGCCAAACAGTTCAAGAAAAGTAAAAACAAAACAAAACAAAAAAACATGCCAAATATGTCTCCCAGAGACAGAAAATATAGACCAGGTTGAGAATTAAACTTTTTAAAAAGGTAAATGAGAGTAGTTTGGGATCTAAAGAAAGAAGGAGGAGCAGATTATTTGGAACCAACAATTATGGCCAGAGGAGACAGAAGGATGTCCTCTCTGATGATCACTTATTAAAGGAAGACCTAGATTTTAGAATAAAGGATAGGCTTGTCCAACACCACAGGTAAAAAGGACTGTTCCAAATTTTGAATGGGGTTGGGGAAGGTGGAAAATGAGGAATTAATTTTTGATGGGAATGAAGTTTCTGTTATGCTGAGTAATTTCTAGAGCTGTGTTGTGCAACACAGCCAGCAATACAGTATTATGTACTTTAAACTGTGGTAAGAGGATAGATTTCATGTTAAAGGTTCTCACCAACAAAATCAAAAACAACACCCAGACACAAATGAGCACACAGAAATCTAAGGAGGTGATGAACATGATGTAGCACCTTAGTTGTGGCAATGTGATCACAGATGTATGCATATGTGCAAGCTCATTACATGTGAAATAGACCAAGTATACTTCAATAAGGCCCCAAATTTTTATATTTAAAAAAATTGGGGGGCCCCTGGGTGGCTCAGTGGGTTAAAGCCTCTGCCCTCGGCTCTGGTCATGATCTCAGAGTCCTGGGATTGAGCCCCATGGTGGGCTCTCTGCTCGGTGGGGAGCCTGCTTCCTCTTCTCTCTCTGCCTGCCTCTCTGCCTCCTTGTGATCTCTGTCTGTCAAATAAATAAAATCTTTTTTAAAAAATTGGGGGAAAAAAATTGGGGGCGCCTGGGTTCAGTCGTTTAAGCGTCTGCCTTCAGCTCAGGTCACGATCCCAGAGTCCGGGGACAGAGTCCGACATCCGGCTCCCTGCTCAGCTTCTCCCTCTGCCTTTCTTCCTGCTTGTGCACTCTTCTCTCTCTCTCTCTCTCTCTCTCTCTCTCTCTTCCTCAAATAAATAAGTAAAATCTTAAAAAAAAAATTTTTAACACCACACACAGAAATAAACTCAATATGGATGAAAGACCTAAAAGTGAGATAGGAAACCACCAAAATCCTGGAGGAGAACACAGGCAGCAATCTCTTTGCCATTAGCTGTAGTAACTATAGATGTGTCTCCTGAGGCAAGGGAAGCAAAAGCAAAAATGAACTATTGGGACTTCGTCAAGATACAAAGTTTCTGTACAATAAAGGAAACAATCAATAAAACTAAAAGGCAACCTTCAGAATGGGAGAAGATATTTGCAAATAACATATCTGTTAAAGGGTTAGTATCCAAAATCTATAAAGAACTTATAAAACTCACCACCTCAAAATGAATAATCCAATTTAAAAATGGGCAGAAGACATGAATAGACATTTTTCCATAGGAGACATACAGATGGTCTACAGACACAAAAAGATATTCAACGTAACACATCATCAGGGAAATACAAATCAAAACCACAGTGAGACATCACCTCACACTGATCAGAATGGCTAAAATTAACAACTCAGGAAACAGCAGATGTTGGTGAAGATCTAGAAAAAGGGAAACCCTCTAACACTGTTGGTGGGAATGCAAACCGGGGCAGCCACTCTGGAAAACAGTATGGACTTTCCTCAAATAGTTAAACATAGAACTACCCTATGACCCTGCAATGGCACTAGTAAGTATTTACCCAAAGCATACAAAAATACTAATTCAAAGGGATAAATGCACTCCAATGTTTATAGCAGCATTATTTAGAATAACCAATTATGAAAAAAGCCCAAATGTCCATCAACAGATGGATGGATAAAGAAGGTGTGGTGTATGTGTATGTGTGTGTGTGTGTGTGTGTGTGTGTGTATGCATATGTATATATGTATGTATATATATACACATATATATATACACACATACACACACACACACACACAGTGGAATATTATTCAGCCATAAAAAAGAATGAAATCTTGCCATTTGCAACACCATGCATGGAGCTAGAGAGTATTATGCTAAATGAAATAAGTTAGTCAGAGAAATTCACATGTGGAATTTAAGAAACAAAACAGATTAACAAAGGAGCAAAGAAAGGAGAGGCAAACCAGAAAACAGACTCGTAACTATAGGTGGGTTAAATGGTGATGGGCATTAAAGAGGGTTATGATGAGCACTGGGTATGTAAGTGATGAATCACTAAATTCTATACCTGAAACTTACAATACACTATATGTTAATTAACTGGAATTTAAATAAAATCTTGGTAGAAAAAAAATTTTTTAATTTCAGGGTGACATCTACCCCAAACACCACATTTATTTAAATAAATTAGTATTATAATTCTGCCTATTACAACTACTGGGGACAAATCATCTTTTGTCATCCAAGAAGTGGAAACACAAGCTAATGGAATTCATCAATGTGCTCTTAAAAACATTATGCCACTAATGCATCAGGTTCAGAAACTGAAGCGTTTTACATGACAAAAGGGCACAATTCTTGGAAATGTCTCAGGACCCGTGACTCAAGAAATGACCACACTGGAATATACATTGAACCCAGTGCTCCCCAGCCCCCTGTCTGCTGTGGACCAGGAAACCCTCTAGAGCTTTACTGCAGAACTCAAAATCAAAGCAGAGAAAAATGGCATTCTCATTTTCAGTGTCCCAGGCAAGGAGAGAAAGCAGTGAGAAGGGATGGATTAGTCTCCAAAAGGTGGTGGATCATCTCCCATCATGGACCAAAATAAAAGGCTCATCAACTAAAAATCAAAATGGAAAATAAGCGGATATGGAATTAGTTTCCATGGGGAAAGGACTCTCCATGGGAAAGGCAGGGGTGATGGAGGCATAGAATTTAAGCTTCGAACTGAATACTGTAGGGTATACGAGTACTCCCCATTTGTAAATGTCTACTTATTTATTTCATCATTTGTTGCTCTGTGCCCCCCCCCACACACTGGGCTGTAAGTTACATGAGGGCAGAGATATCACCAACTGCATTCCCATATTTGGAAAAATGTCTGGCATAGGTTAGACTCTTACTGACGTGTGTCGAGTGAGTAAATGAAGTTGACACCGTGTTGATGTTAGGGGCTTGGGTGGGTGTTTCACACCCATGAATATAAAGGAAACAAGCCTATGTCAGTCTGAAGCTGGGAGCTGGAAGTGAGCCTTCTGCATAAAGCAAGAAAACTCCAGAGGTTGCCTCACTTGTGACATAAGATCTCGAACCTTCTGACCATCGGTCCAAGGACATATAAGTCCTAGATCCCAGGTGAACCTCATTTACCCACAGGTGGTGACTCAACTTAAAACGGAGGCAGTCCTGGAGAGCGTAAGACTCCAATTTGCCGGTTCTTGGAAGGTCTGAATTAGAATGGGGTGAGGAACCCTGGGAAGCATAAAGGGAGAACAGAGAGATCCAAGGACCCACCAGCTCTGGCACCATTTGGTGAGGGCTGGTCTAGCGCGGAACATTAACAAAGCACTCCACAGAGGGCCTGTAACCATAAAACAGTCATGTCTTGCAGCTTTTTCTCTTGCCTCAACGTCTGGCTTGATTAAATTAATGAGACACCTTGTGTTTTTCAGAACGCCGAGGCAAGCTATGACTTCAGCGGCAATGACCCCTATCCTTACCCTCGATACACAGATGACTGGTTCAACAGGTAAACTGGGCCTCGTGGGCTGTCTTTGACTTTAGATTTGGGGGTTTTATTTGACACTGCTTTGTTTTTAAAGCTTGAGCATCACCAACAAGATTAATCTCCCTTCTTCACTAAATTATATTGTGATTTTTCTCCTTCGTAGCTACATTCTCTAAATTCTTAGATTTTGTTAATACGGCAGCATTCCTCTAAAACTGACTTTTGATTCTTCTCTTCTCTTGAATTGGGAGTTATTTGACACTTTATTAAAGATAGCAGAAAGTAAAAATAATGAGAAATCCTTTTTTCAACCTAACCGAATGTGAATTTAAAACACATTCATTTCACTTGATCCATTGAAGAGAACTATTTTGCCTCTCTGCTCTGTGTCCAAATGTTTTTGAAAAGTGTTTCTGCTGTAACCTCGTAAGAGCTCAAATAGTTCTCTTCAACTAAACAGTAAGCATTATCGGCAAAGGTTTGAAGTATTTTTTTAATTGAGGTATGATCGATACATAACATTATGTTAATTTCAGGTATACGACATAGTGATTTGATATTTGCATATATTACAAAATGATCCCTACCTTAAGTCTAGTTGGTACCTGACACCATGCCTAGTAACACAAAATATTTTTTGTAGTGATGAGGACTTTTAAGATCTGGTCTCTTAGTCACTTTCAAATATATAAGGTAGTATTATCAACTCAGAGGGTTGAAGTATTGCTTGGCATCTTGTCAGTTGAACTAGCCATGGTCTGTCCAAAGTTGTGCCTTTTCTTCAGCCTCTCCTGCTTCCAAACATGTAAATATGTAGTATCTTTTCTCTAAGTAAAATTATTGCCTAGATGGTTGATTGTTTATAAGAAGTATCAAGAAATAGAGATGAGTGACTTGCCCCCTCAGAATCAATACAGTTTCAGACCTAGTGCTTGCTTATTATTGATGTTCTTGGGTGAAATTCATGAAAACGTATAAACTTCAATTAATGGTTTAACAATATGTGAACATCGCTTTTACTTCCCATGGCAAACTCATGTAGATAAAACAAATGTTGTCATTCTCTGTTCCGTGATTTTTTTTAAAGTGAGGAGGGGGTTGGTTGGCAAGGTTGCATGACTTCCTGGTCAGAGCCAATGCTTGAATCCAAGCTTCAGACATGTTTCTAAATCCAAATTGTACCATTCTTTAATAAGCATCACTTTTATTATAAAAGACAGAAAGCATGACAGCCAGAGGGTAGCCAGGGACGGGTCCCCAGTGGCCCAGGCAGCTCAGACTCTGTCCTTACAGTTAACAAGTTGACCAGTGTATGTCTGAGGCACAGTAAGTGCACATGAGTTGGGGACTTGGCGATTATAAAAAATACAGAAAAGAATAAAGAAGAAGAAAAAACAATTAAATTTGCAACATTTTATTTATTTTTTTAAGATTTTTATTTATTTATTTGACAGAGATCTCAAGCAGGCAGAGAGGCGGGCAGAGACAGAAGGGGAAGCAGACTCCCTGCCAAGCAGAGAGCCTGATGCAGGGCTCAATCCCAGGACCCTGAGATCATGACCTGAGCTGAAGGCAGAGGCTTTAACCCACTGAGCCACCCAGGTGCCCCAAATTTGCAACATTTTAAAAAGATCATAGCTGATGTCCAATAACACAGTTTACTCTTTATCAACTTCCAAAGCTGCTTTAAAATGATCCTGCAGTGTTTGGAGGTGTGTTTAGGGAATGAAGATGTATCAAAAAGGTCTGAGAAGTTCTGACACGAAGCATCTCGTACCTTCCATGACTTACAACCATAGATCCTGACATACCCTGAGCAAATAAACCATTTCCAGACACAGAGATGTGAAATTTCCAAATTGATGTCACTAAGTCAGAGGTGAGACATAATTGGGGATGGTGGTTTGGAACATTGCTCTGAGAAAGACCAAGAAGGAGCATCTGACTTCAGCATGGCGGAGTATCAATCATCCACACAATAACTAAGCCAGTAGATATGAAATTAATCTTGGACTGATTGATTCAGGTACAAAAATACAACCAACACAATGGTTTTCATCCCCATCCCGCTACATCCCATTTTCTGAACCCAAACACAACCTCTCCAAGCAAGTCTTCTTGTGGAATGTGTTGTAAGAATATACTTTAAAGACACAAATAAGGAAAAACCAGAGATGGCTTCTATTTGAAACGTTTCCATCGGCAAACTTGCTCTTGAAAGTTCAATTTGAAACTGACTAAAATCCTCTAACAAGGACTGATCAGGGCTTATTGCAATACAATTCTTCACTGCAATGGTGAATATTCCCGAGTATCCAAGTGCCTGACACACCGTTTCATGAGTCAGGCACGTATGATCCTGGCCTGTTAGGAAGCCACTGATGCAAGACCCAGGACCCACTCTGACCTATAAATGGGGCTTTTCCCAATTATCAAGTCATGCTTGAAGATCCTTGTCCACCACGGTTTGTTATTACAAAGACCAGATGGTACCCACTCAAACTGTGACCTCTCAAAACATAATTACTATTGGCAATGCTTCTGGAAAGAAGGTGGGTCAAAGTTCAAGCCCACAGCACTGGGAGGATCTGTGGTCCAAAATTCTGGGTCTGTCCCGGAGATAATTCCTTCTTGGCACAAGGAAACGTTGAATATAGCATCCTTTCCATGAGTGTAGGGTGCGTTTATTTAAAATTCCCTGAGTGAAATATTTGCCTGGTATTTTCTTCAGTATAATGTAGGGCTTGAGGCCAGAGGAAGAAGAATGAGTGGGCAAATACAGGAAAAAAAACTTGGTCATAGGTTAGTAATTGTTAAAACCTAGGTTGGGGACATGAGATTCCACTCTACTCTTGTAAATCTCGGACTTTTTCCATAATACAAAGTACATTTAAAAAGCATAGGGCGGGGCACCTTGGTGGCTCAGTAGGTTAAGCCTCTGCCTTCAGTTCAGGTCATAGTCTCAGGGTCCAGGGATCGAGGCCCGCATTGGGCTCTCTGCTCGACAGCAAGCCTGCTTCCCCCTCCCGCTCTGCCTCTCGGCCTACTTGTGATCTCTCTCTGTCAGATAAATAAATAAAATCTTTTAAAAATTAATTAATTAGTTAATTAATTTTTTTAAAAACCATAGGGCATAATTTAGTTGGGTATTTGTGAAACTATTAGTGTTGGTGTGCAAGCTTCTGAGGAGCTTGCAAATATCCTATGAACAGAGACAGAGACAGATGCCCAAATCATCATAGTGCTAAGCCCACAGCCAGGGCTAAAATAACACAAGGAAGCTAATGCCTATTGGGCAGTTTCTTTGCTCAAGGTGCTTTTTAAAGTACTTTGCATGTAGCCTTTCAATTAATTCTTATAATAACCCTTGGAAATAGCTATTAACCAGGATTATCTCCATTTCGAAAATGGAGGCACAGAAAGGCTTAGTAACTTGTGCAAGGTCACACTGCCAATAAGTGGTGGAGACAGGATTTGACACCAGTAAGGTGGTCATTGCATGTACTGCCTCATAAGATGCCTTGGAGAGCACAGAGAAGTGCAGAACTATCTCTGGCTGGAGAAGCTTAGAGAGGCTTCCATGAATAGGTGGCATTTAGGGTTTGAATGAAGGTAACTGGTGGAGTTAAGGGGCATATTTAGATGAAGGAAGAGAGGCAGGAGGTGCAGACATGTTCAGGAGGTAGCCTAGACACGTGAACTGGGAGTTAGAGACTGGGATAGGGGCAGCATTCCAGGAAGGCTTCATGGAAGAGGTGTGCATGAATGGTTGACACAGGTTGCTAGGAGAAAGGAGAGATTTTGTGATTGGGTCGCAAACTGGGCCCGAGGCATAGATGAGGACCCTTCTCCCATTGCATCCAGGGAGTGTGTTTTCCTGGGGGCTCTGGGAGTCTTGAGTCCAGCACCTGCTTTTAGCTGGAGCTGTGCTTACTCTCAGGCCAGTATGAGCCTCTGGCCAGCTGTGCAGCCACCAAGGCATGCCAGTTTCTTCGGATGTTCTCCTCTGGGCATGGACACCAAGCCAGGACCATCTCTGCTCAGCAGACCGGGGACTCTTAAGAAATGCTAGTTTTAGCTGTTCTGAAGCTCCGACAAAGGACTGGTGGATGCTGACCAGCAATGAGCTTGTTCCTGCCGCACTGGTAGCCTCAAAGGCAGCTTAGAACTTAGAAGCAATGGCTGGGCAGAAAAATGCAGCATCTCTCCATCATGGGCTTTGCATTGCAATGGGAAATAGAAAACAAAATGCCCTACAAGGGCCACTCTCCAGCAAGCAAGCACTGTTCTCCTGGTTGGGAAACCGAATTTAATAGTAGAGTGTCTCTCCTGGGCTCTCCTCACACTTTAAACTAGCTTATCATCCCTTCTGCAATTCTTTGGTAACTGGTTTTCCTCTGAGTGCACATTGCTTCAGAACATATTCAAAACTCCCAGCCAAGGACTGTTTATGAAAGCAAACTTCATGCATATGCAGAACTGCTTTTAGGGGATATGTATATTAGAATTTCTTGCCCTGTGCTTAATTTGATTTTATAGGATTATTCCTTTTTAAGCAGAGCAAGTATATTTATTCTACTGTGAACCATTTAATAATTACCTGCAGTATCCAAGCTCCAGGGAGATAGCTGAAACACAGTTGAGAAATTTGTAAATGGAGTATAATTTCCTTCTAGCTTGTAATCAGAGAAATACAGACCGCCAAGCAAAATAATAATATAGTCATAGTAGGGGTAACCCAGTTTGCAAAAAGGTAGAAAACAATCCATGTTTAATAAGCATCAATAATATGCAAAACAGATATAACTTATTTCTTGTGTGGTATCAGCATCTAGCTTTACTTGTTTTTCCTTGCTGACACTCAACCCATATTGATTGGCTGGTTGATGGATGGGTGGCAGACCTTCTCGGCCATGCCTATGCGTTGAGGGCCCTTGACACCTGTCCGTTTTAGAATGGCTTACTTCTTCCAAGGTTTGCAGCCCACACTTTGTCAATAATCTCCCAGCCTTGCTTGCTTTTAGGTCAATGTTTGGTGATGCATCACAGATCTGTATTCCATTACTGTGCTGCTGTCCATAAAACTCCCTCTTGCATAGCATTTCTTTGACAGGCATTCACCACTGAAATGTCATCCCTGCCATCGGCAGAATTTATGGGGCATCACAACGGTGCTGCACGCTCTCTCGTGAGCCCTAACGAGTAAGAGATTCTGGATGAGAGGCAATTCCTGGCCACAAAGAGTTTACTATAAATTCAGAAAGGGAGAAGACATTTATTACTCAGGCAACCAAACTGGGGGTGAACAGAGGAAGAAGGGTAAACAGATGCTGAGGGATATGGATCTCTACGTGAGCTCAATTGATTGATAGCATTAGTTAAACCTTCAAATAAGCAAGATTCTCAGTGGTTAACTTTTTTTTTCTTATTAGAAGTCATATTTCATTTTGAAGAACGCTGTGCAACAGGCCAAAAAAGAACCTGTGAGGGAAACAGCCATTTCTGGTTGGATATTTACACGTTGATGGAAACTGATGCTTTACCCGGGAGACACTTAATGGTGGAGAAATAGACGAACACCTTTCCCTCCTGTCTTTATGAATTAATTCTGAAATCAGCTCCTGGCTAATCAAATTCAAACTGTTTTCAAAGACCTAATCTAACTCCTTCTCTCATGTGAGCTTTGAGACAACCTCATAAGCCGATGTGAGCGCAAATGCTACCCCTTGCCATTAACTATCTCTACCCAAACCGGAGCATAGTGAAATCCTACATAGTTTAATTTTGTGAGCCGCTAGGAGCCATTGGTGAAATACCATACAGTTGCTTTTTTAAAAAATTTCTGGTTCCCTACCTGCATTAGACAGATCTTCATTACTTAGATTTTTCCCCTCAGTTCAAAGAAATAGACATAACACAGAGGAGGGGGTTATGGAGAGAATTACATAGACTGTAAAAGACATCTCTGTATGTTGGTGTAGTCATTTCTACCTTGGAAACTAATATTATGCATGCCATATGGGGGACTTTTATGGCCCTCAGGTAGCAATAATTCTTTCCTTAAGGAAGAAAAATACAGCAGATTATGATGGACAAATGTAGTGTTTTAACTGGTTGGAATAGATAAAGTGATCCCTAAATAATTTTCCCCATCTGTAAAATGGGCCTGAACTCCACCTAGACAGTTTCTATGCAGGACTATATACACGCATATATGGTACTTGGTTCAGAGCATGACACATGGTAGGCATTCCCTAAATGACAACAAATATAATTGTGAAATTCAGCAAAGGGATGTCTAGAGGAGCTAAGACAGAGGTTCTCCAACTAGCTAGAAAATGGAGGGTTTATGCCAAAGGAGTCAATGGATGACCCAGCTATGGACAACCTCACCCACCTTTCTCAGCCATTCAATCTCTCATCTGAGCCTTTGACAAAAATTAGAAAACAGTAGCTCAAGGTTAAACTTTCTGGCCAGGGTCTGGTGCCTGTGTTTCTGCACTTCTGATTGAAAGAAGAGTTATATCCAAAGATGGCTTAAATGCATGAAACAAGGTTGATTTGTGGGGAAGATTGAAGCGCTTAGCATCTAGGGTGAGAAAGATGGAAAGCCTCTTTACTTCTCCAGAAAGTACTGAGTGCTTGCCAGGTGACTTGGGGTTTTCCCCAGAAGCAGTTGTACATGCTGTCCTATCCAGCCGTTTGGGCTTACCCTTGGAGAGAGCATTCAATATAAGCCAGGAAACATGAATGACTGAGCCCTGCACTTCAGCTCCAATATATCTAACATGAAAGTATCTTTCTCCAAAGACATGGCTGAAAAGACTGTACCTAGCTGCTCTACAGTTCTCGTTGTGTAGGGATCTGTAGACCTAGGGAGACTGGAGGCTAGAGACTCATGTCCATGAACCTGGCCAAGTTGCCCACTGGCTTGCTTATCTCCAATATCTCTGTGAATCAAGGGCCCTAAAACCTCATTATAAGCTTTGGCTGTGGGATATAGAACTAAGGAATCCATTAAAACAACTGTGGAGCCAACAACTAGGAAAGGAGCCCAAAGGAAGAGAGAGAAAGAAAAGGAAACAAAAACCCTCCAACTTAATAACCTACAAACTAACATTCCACAGTATCTGGGGGAAAAAAACCCACATCAAACACAATTTAAAAGTCAAGATATGAGTTTATATCAAGTGCAATTAATTTTATGGAGAGTTTTTTTTATTAGTTTCAGAGATAGAATTTAGTGATTCATGGCTTGCATATAACATCCAGTGTTCATTACATCAAATGTCCTCCTTAATGCCCATCACTGAATTATTCCTCCCCACCTCACCTCCCCTCCAGCAAACATGTTTGTTTCCTAAAGTTGTGGTTTGAGAGTCTTGAAGAAGACATTAAAGTAAGTTATATTTAGTTTTCTTAGAGGAATAAGTGCATGGATAACATCCATTTTAAAAGAAATATAAATGATGGAGAAACAAGCAAAAATAAACATGAATATGAGAAGGAAACAATTGCAATTGGGAAATGTAGCCTCTGGAATGAAATCCCAATGAATGTGATAAAATCTAGCCTGGGTGCAGTTGAAGAGATAATTATTGAACTGAAGATAACATTGTTTATTAAAAACCTACAGCAAACATTCTTCTTTTTTGTGGGGAGGGAGAAGTAAAGTTGACATACAGTGCTGCATTAATTTCAGGTGCACAACATAGTGATTTGACAACTCTATACATTAAGCTGTGCTCACCACGGTAAGTATAGTCACTATCCATTACAATGAAACACCATTACAATATTATTGACTATACTCCCTATGCTGTACCCTTCTCTCCCACGATTCATCCATTCTATAACTGTAAGTTTGAACCTCTTAATGCCCTTCACCTATTTTTCCCACCCTCTCCCCTCTGGCAACCTCCAGTTTACAACATTATTCCTAATCTTGAAACTTTGATGGCATTCTCTTTAATTCTGGGTGAAAAAAGAATGCTTCTTATCATCTCTTTTATTTGATACCATGCCATATCTCATACCCAATGAAATAATTATAAACCTAAGAAAAGATACATGAGAACATTAAGGAGAAAATTTAAAAAATTAGAAAGCATTCAAGAGGTCCTGAATGAATGGAGCTGCCTACTAAGTTCATGGATGGAAAGAAGGAAAAATATAAAGATATCAAGTTAATCTGTTAATTCAATGCAATTTCAGCTAAAGTCTCAAGACTATTTTTCTGTGAAACTAGCCCAAATGATCCCAGAATTGATAGGGAATAGCAAAGGGCCAAGAATACAGTAAGACAAAGGAGGAGGAGAATGATTATAAAGAAGAAATAAAAGAGAAAGGAAAGATGAACCACAACAGCAAGATGGGAAAATTCTGCCTGGCAGATGACAAAGCATTACAAAACTGTAATAATCATGAGAGAGAAGGGTTAGCCTGGGGAGAGGAAAAAACAATCAAAGAAACAGAAGAGAAAACCCAAAAGCAGACTGCCATACAAAAGAATCTTTTTTTTTTTTTAAGATTTTATTTATTTATTTGACAGAGAGAGACACAGCGAGAGAGGGAACACAAGCAGGGGGAGTGAGAGAGGGAGAAATAGGCTTACCACTGAGCAGGGAGCCAGATGCAGGGCTCCATCTCAGGACCCTGGGATCATGATCTGAGCCAAAGGCAGACACTTAACAACTGAGCCACCGAGGCACCCCAGTACAAAAGAATCTTAATAAATGACCAAGATGGCAATAAAAAACAATGAAAAAAGGATGGCAAAATGATACTCAATAAATGCTGCTAGTTATTCATATGGGGGAAATAGGTGTTCACCCCACACACTGAGCATAAATGAATTCTAGGAGAATTTTTTTTTAAGATTTTATTTATTTGTTTGACAGATGGAGATCACAAGTAGGCAGAGAAGCAGGCAGAGAGAGAGGAGGAAGCAGGCTCCCTGCCGAGCAGAGAGCCCGATGTGGGGCTCGATCCCAGGACCCTGAGATCATGACCCAGGCTCTAGGGTGGCTCTAGGAGAATTTTTAATTAAAATGTAAGAAAACATCTTTATGATTCTGGGCTAGGGATGGATTTCTTAAACAAGACACTAAACCACAAGGAAAAGGATAAGTTTAAGAAAACAAAGTAAGGGGCGCCTGGGTGGCTCAGTGGGTTAAAGCCTCTGCCTTCGGCTCAGGTCATGATCCCAGCATCCTGGGATCAAGCCCCACATTGGGCTCTTTGCTCAGTGGGGAGCCTGCTTCCTCTTTTCTCTCTGCCTGCCTCTCTGCCTACTTGTGATCTCCGTCTGTCAAATAAATAAATAAAATCTAAAAAAAAAAAAAAGCAAAGTAAAAATTATACACTTCAGTTCACAAATCACAATAAACAAAGTTAAAAGACAAGCCACAGACTAGATAGGTACAAGTTCTATGAACCAAAATGGTTAGTAGCCAACATATACAAAGAAGAGCTATAAATCAATGAAAAAAAAAATAGAAAAAAAAAGGGGGCCCAAAGTTATGCAAAGATGATTAACAGGACACCTGAGCTAATTCACATATGAAAAGATGCTCAACATTCCTAGCAATGAGGAAATTGCAAAATAAAAAATAAGATACCATTTCACAGCATTTGGATATGCACAAATGGTCAAGTTTGATGATACTAGGTGTTGGCTCTCTCCCTCTCTGCAGGAGGTAATATATATCAAAAAAACGTGTTTTTACCCTTACATACATACCCAGAGGAACTGCCACACATGTGCACAAGGTAATAGTGTAAAAAAAGGTTTCTTCTCAAATTATTTGTAATGGCAAGCCAATTGCAAACAACCTAAATGTCTAAGACTAGGAGTATGAATAAGTAAATCTCAACCTATTTATAAATGGACTACTACACAGCATCACTACACAGCAGTAAAAATAGATACACCAGGGGTGCCTGGGTGGCTAGGCTGTTAAGCAGCTGCCTTCTGCTTAGGTCATGATCCCAGAGTCCTGGGATCAAGCACTGCATTGGACTCTCTGCTCTAGAAACCTGCCTCTCTCTCTCTCTCTCTCTCTCCCTCTGCTTGTGTTCCTTCTCTTGCTGTGTCTCAGTCAAATAAATAAAATCTTTTTTAAGAAATAAAAATAAATAAATGCACCAGAATTTATGAATAAACCTCAGAAATTCAAGTGAAAAATGCAAATTTTAGAGATTATATAATATATAATATGTATAGTATATATACATATTATGTATATATGTACATATATATGTGATATATATGTGTATGTATATATACATATTATGTATATATGTGTAATATGTGTATTATATATTATATATTCATATATATATGAAACATTTATATAGAGTTTGAAAACAAGCAAGTAGTGGCTTATATGCTTATGTATAGCTGATTATAAACTAATTGCATGAAAACATGCACATGCATTCCAAGAATCAACTTAGTATAGTAGTCACTTCTGAGGAAGTGAAGAGAAGTATGGCCTAGGGAAGGGTTTTGATTGTATCAGTAAAGATTTATTTCCTTAAAAAAAAGTATATCAATATAAGATACATGGAATGTACCCTTGTAATTACAGACTCCTTTGGTCATGTGAATATCCAGAATATCTTGACTAGTAATGCACAGAAATATGCACTTTGCTTTGCTCAGGAAGGTGGGGATCAGGCCAGAGGCCATAACTGTACTATGTATTTGTTCTGCCATTTTGTTTTCTTGTGTGACCAGAGTTTCCATGACAAATAGGGTACATGTTCTTCATTCTGCCTGTCTTTCTGTTCCTTCAAGGGTTAACTTTCCTCAAGACATACACTTTAAAATTTAAAACTATATAGTCTATAATAGAATGAAGATAGGTATAAGGTCGAAAGAGATTTAATTTACCCTCATGGGTAAACTGAAGGTAACTTAAGAGAATGACATTAGAAGTGCTCGTTGTATCACCAAATCTTGCTGAATAACACCCATTTCCTAAATGTCTCTTGAATCAACTTCCTCTTTTCCCTGCACACCGCTGCTGCCTTAGTTTTCACTCTTTCCATCACAGCAATGGTTTTGTCTTCCTGCTCTCCCTGAGAACCAACTACCATTTTGTTAATTATATTATGTGTGATAATGACATTGTAGTTATTTAGTATTCTATCATTTCTTTAGAGATGTATTAAGCAGTTTGAACAAAAAAATATCTATTTTTCTTTAAGTTGATTAACAAAAAATGTTTAATCAAATACAGCATAATATTAACTGTACATGTATGCACAAGAGTAAAGAATAAAAATAACCAAATATCTATCAATAGATGGCCAGTTGAATAAAAGATAGTATACCCACAAAAAATCTAAAGTAGGGAAAACATTTGGCTTTGATAAAGTTGGGTGGTATGAGATTGGTTTTGTTATGCACTGAATTTGTTGGTATTTTAAAAATAATAATAGTAAACTGAGCCAAAATAGAAGCACCAATATGTCAGTCAGAGCCAGTGCTGTTAACAGAACCACTTCAACCCACCAGCCTTAGAGTGTGTATTAAATTTGCCAGTGCCCAGGTGCCCTCCCACATACCACACAAACCTGAGAAGAGGGTAGGGAATAAGAGATCAGACAAGACAGACTTTTTCTCCTATTCTTCCAAGGATGGCCTTCTTCTGATCCTTGTCACCCAACATCCTTGTGGTCACCCAAACATCTCCTTAGTATTTATGACACCCTTCAAATTCATTTATTTCACTTACTTACCATTTGAATTTCTCCTTCCAGAAAAGATATCAAGCAGGAGCTACTAATATGCTAGAACCATTCAATAAGAATAAAATTAAAGTTCACCAGTTCAGGTTATTCCAGCAGCTGTAATAAATGCATCCCCAAATCTTAGCGGCTTAACACAATAAAAGTTATTTATCATTCACCTACCAGTTCCTCCACGTATTCTTAGTGGAACAGCTACCCTTCATGTGGCAATTCAAGGACATGAGCTTCTTCCATCTGTGACACTCCTTTCCAGAGTCACCATGCTTGTCCACATTAAATTGCAGGAATGGGAAGAGCATAGATAAGCACTCATGGGCAGTTTTTATGCCCGGAGGCAATAGGCCTCCCATGTGCCCACATCACATTAGCATAATGCAGTCACATGACTGCATGGCAGTGCAAGAGAGGCTGGGAAATGAACCCTAACTGGATCCCAGAAAGAAAAGAAAATAAGCATCTTCTGCCATCCCAGAAATCACGTTGCAAAGTAACAGACAATGCTGTACGAGAAAACTTGAGTCGAAGGTATTAACAAATGAATTAGCTAAAGAACCAGTGAAAACCGGTTATTAGTCAGGATCCTCCGGAGAAACAGGACCAATAGGGTATGGATATAGAGAGAAAGAGATGATTATAAAGAATTGGCTCACACAATGATGGAGGATGGCAAGTCCAATGCAGGGTGGGCTGGCAAACTGAGGACACCCAGGAAAGCCAGCATTCCAGTTCAAGTTTTTTTTTTTTTTAAGATTTTATTTATTTATCAGAGAGAGAGAGGGAGAGAGTGAGCACAGGCAGACAGAATGGCAGGCAGAGGCAGAGGGAGAAGCAGGCTCCCTGCTGAGCAAGGAGCCCAACGTGGGACTCGATCCCAGGACGCTGGGATCATGACCTGAGCCGAAGGCAGCTGCTTAACCAACTGAGCCACCCAGGAGTCCCCCAGTTCAAGTTTAAAGGCAGTTTGCTGGAGAATTCTCTCTTGCTCAAGAAGGGCACTCTTTTTGTTCTATTTAGGCCTTTAACCAATTGGGTGAGGCCCACCCACAGTATAGGGGATAATCTGCTTTACTCAAGTCCATTAATTTTCTTACCCAAATCTCCCACACAGAAACTCCCAGAATAATGTTTGACCAAATATCTGAGCGCCCGTTGGCCCCACCAAGTTAACACATAAAATTAATCATATTTTTTATCTGCACTTTTCTGTTAGGAATAGATGGTAGTCAAGGATCATCAGTAAGAGCAAGGGTTTGGAAGCAGCAGACCTGAGTTTGAATTCTGAATCTGCCTCCTAAGTGAAAAAATGGCTCCTTATCCTGATGCCTCAGATTCCTCTTCATTAAAATGGGGACAATAGGAACATCTTGGTGGCTCAGTCAGTTAAGCATCCGCCTTTGACTCAGGTCATGATCTCAGGTCCTGGGATTGAGCCCTGCACTGGGCATCTTGCTCAGCAGGGAACCTGTTTCTTCTTCTGCCTGCCATTCCCCATATATGTGTGCTCACACTCACTCCTTCTCTCTTTGACAAATATATAAAATCTTCAAAAATAAATAAGTAAGTAAAATGGGGACAATAACAGCTTATTGTGAGAAGTGAATATACTAATGCATGTACCTCTCTCAGCACAGTGCCCAGCCCATGTGTATCAATAAATGAGAGTCATTGTATTCAGACTACTCAGTATATCCTACAGTCTGACTTGAATAACATACATAAAGAAGTTCACGCTTTTGGCTAGAAACGACCAGAGGGATGACCAAATCACTCTAGTGAAAGGCCAGCAATGTGGAAAGAAGGGATGTGCCTGGGCTGTCTCTCTGGAGATTCCCAGGGTCTGAGCAGTGTCTCAGGTGTTCACTTGGACACCTCCATGGCCACTGCAGCTGTTTGAGGAAGTCCCAATGCAATCATCATGGCAACCCAGGTTTGAACCGCAATCCCCCATGGGTTAACCATGGGTTGTCCCTCTAGCCTAGCTTGTCCACGGTCTGTATGAGTTATCCCTTGCCAAGGAATGTCACATAACAAATCATCCCAAGACTCAGGAGCTCAAAACAATAAACACTGACTATTGCTCACACATCTGTAGGTCAACCGGGCAGTTGTGTTGTTCTGGACTGAGGTCAGCTTTGTGACGGGGCTTACAAATGCATCCCTGGTCAGCTGGCAGGCTGGCTGGGGGATGACCAGCTTAGAATGGCCTCTCTCACATGTCTGGAGGAAAGAGGGCTGCCAGCCAGTGGACCAGGGGTAATGGTCTGCATGGCTTTCATCATTCAATAGGCTCATCTAGCTTGTCCACATGACTCTTGGGCAGGGTCTCTAGAGAAAGAGAAGAAGCTACAAGTCCTCTGCAGGGTTAAGTTCCTCATTTCCACCACCTTCTTTTGGCCATAACAAGTCAGAAGCGCAGCCAGATTCAAGGAAGGGAGAAATAGGCTTTACCTCTTCACGGAAGGAGCAAGAAAATCACATTGCCAAAGACATGGCCCCAGGAGAATGGGGAGTTGGGGGTCTCTTTGGCAATGCAACACATCTGTGACTCCTGCCACTTGCCTCCCTCCCACTGACCCTAGTTAGAAGGTGGCTGATTGAGCAGTGGATCTTTGTTCCTCTCCCCTTAGAGCTCCACGTCTGACAGACTTCTTGTTTATTCTAGAGGCAGGAGGGAGTTACTGAACATTCTTAAGAAAGTCATGAGGCCAAATGAAAATGGAATTGCAAAAAAGATTTTCCTGACATGCAGGGGAGCAGGCACATGTGTCTGAGACAGTCAGAAAGGCAGAAGAGAGGGGAAGGCATTCGAGGCAGTGAGAACAGAGCCTATGAAAGCCCCCAGGGCTGTGGAAAGACATGGGGTCATGAACAAAGATAGGGAACCTCCACTCATTGTTTATAATTAATTAGTGTTGCCTAATTTAGCAATAAAATGTTCCTTCCCACATGTTCCTCTGAGGAGTCCACAACATTTGCCTCGTACTTCAAGGCCACAATTAAGAATATGGGAGCATTCAATGCCTTTAATCTGCCCATGCCAGTTCACACACATTCATCCTCTCACCTTGGTGGGCAGTTTGATGGCAGAGCTGGAAGGGAATTAGGGCAGCTCAGTAACTGAGCGTTGGTCTCCAACCTGGCCCAGCTGCCTCGTTGCTGTGCTCCTTAGGGCTGGCACCTCTGAAACTCAACTCTGACATCTGTAAAATGGGGCAGTACCTTCTCATAACCTTCCTGAGAGGATGAAAGGGGGGTGAGGCAAGAAAGACACTGAGCATGCTCCCTGGTAGGGAACAGCAGCCCAGGAAGTGGCAGGTGGGTATTTCCCTATGTCCTTCTTCCCCTAGAACAGGGTTCTACTCAGTGTGGTCCCCATCAGTGTATCCATGTGCTTCGTGAATGCTGGCCAAGGTCCTGACTCTCCAGGCCAGCCCTACTTGGACCTTGCAGGTTTGAGAGATGAGATCTTGACAGGGCTGATAATTAAATAATAAGGAAATGAATGCTTGGCCAAATTAGACATGGCAATGACTCTTTAAGCTCTTATTTAAATATTTATTTGTGCAGCATCAATCATACAGCAAGAAAGCAAGCCAAATTTAATCAGTATCCATTACAGTTCCATTTTAAAATATGCATGTACCTACACATGAAGGAACATGTACTTTATATGTGGTGTGTACATTATGTAAGTATATATTTAAACATATAATATATGGATTATATAAAATGCATAAGTATGTATTAATAAAAATATTTAACTATATAATTATGTACTTAAATATGTACATTTAAAGTATATCTATGAATCAACATAAAGAGTGTACATATTTCAGTATATATACATATCCAAACATACATGTGTGTACACATACATGTACACATACACACATGTGAGTGTGTGTGTGCTTCCACGCTGGTTTTCGCAGCTTTCTTTAGCATTTCGTACAGCATTTGGGATATGATAGCCACGAAAGCCACGTCCATAGTAGCCTCTCCCATCAAGTTAAACCATAACTGGGCCCCTTCTCAAAAATCTCAAAAATCTCCTATGCAGTCCATAGAAAACTTAGAGACCAGTACATAGTAGTTTGCACAGCACAGTGGTTTTCACAGATTTTTTTTTTTTTTTTTACCACAAGGGCCGTCCTCTGCAGGATCTACGAGGTTTACTTAGACTCAATATACAGATTGCATTCTTGCTCCAAAGGGAATTTGGAGCCCATAAGATATGTAGCCCTTTTGGAAGCAGCATCTACTTTAGCTCATATCAAGGGAAAGAAAATAAGAATATATATATATATATATATATATATATTTTCTCCCCTTCCCCATCCTTGGGTATGATGTTTTTAAGAGCTGCTGTGTTAGCTTTGCTTGCCCCAAGAGGATATTGCAAAGAATATACCAGATCATGCAGAACTCTGAATTCCTAGGGCCACCAAGCCAGTAAGCTCCCTTCAGCCATGTTTTCCTTATGTACGGCATGGCTGGAACAGTGAGTGGAGAAGCCAGCCCTTACCATCCCTTCAGCAGGTTGCACAGACGCTATTCCAGCAGCCTGGATCACGTGACCCATTTACTTCTTTAGCTGCTTCCTTGACCATCAGAACAGACCAGTAATCTCAGATACCTGTACCAGTGGAAACTCCCACATTTTGAATGCTGGTTCGGGTTAAGACACAGCATCCTGATGGACTCAGAGTTTACGTTTGTTTTGGTTCTCTATTGGGACTTCACAAGCTACCCGAAAACACAGCGGCCTCAGAAAGAACGAACATGTATGTTCATAGACCCGTAAGCTGGGCAGGGACAGCCTGTCTCTCTCCACCTGTCGCTGATTGGGGTGATCTAGCTAGGTCTGGAGGAGGACGGTGTCACCCCTCATGTGTCTGGAGCCTCATCAGACGTGTTGGAACAGCAGAAATTGCTGGGTTTCAATCTCCTCACATGCCCTTGTCCATTCATAGGCTAGCCCAAACTCCCCTACATGTCCAGCAGAGGCAAGCAGAAGCTGCCTGCCCTCTTATGAAGAGATACAGTTGTCCTTCCACTGCATTCTAGGGGTCAAAGCAAGCCCTCAATTCAAGGGGAGGGAAATGCACACAGTAGGACTAGAACTATTTAGAACCCTTTGGTAGAAGGCAAGAGAGAGCAAAGAAAAGGGAGAAAATGGATGGTGTCTGTTGCAGCTAACATTCTAGAACATAAGCCACGGAAAGACCTTGCTCAGAATCCTAAGTCTAGGCAAACCTTGGAAAGATTCTTGAATAGGGGGGTTCTTAATCTGGTCAGCCTCAAAGGTTCTGTGAACCCCTTGAAATTGCATGCAGAACGTTAGCAGTGTATGCTTTCTTATTCCCGGAGGAAGGCAGGAAACTTCAACATTCTATAGGCCCTCAAAGAAGGCTATATTCCAAAAGAGCTAAGTCACCGTGATTCCATAACTGACAGGCAGCGTTACACACCTGTGTAGAGAACCAGCCTTGAAAATTACTAGTAGCCCATGATGTAGGAAAGACATTAGTGTTTGAAGCCGACGGCCAAGAAAGAATTCTTGAGACGTCTTTGGTACAAAAAGGTGGTTTTATTAAAGCATGGGGACAGGACAAGGAGGAGAAAGAGCTGCACTGGGGGTCATGAGGAATGGCCCTTTGTATACTTTCAAGTTGGGAGGGGGTTGGGGATAGTGTAAGCCTCCCACGATGCTGAGGGGGCTAGCTATTGTTAAGACAAGGTCATTTATTACTGTTTAGAAAAAACTCAATCATGCCCTTCAGATGTATTTTGGTGGGTCGTATTCTTGGAGGATGATTGCCGACCTATGTCTTGGATGGTGAGGGTTAAAGATAAAGGAAGTTTCCAAAGGAATTTTTAGATGTTAAGGTGGACTTACAGGAGCCTGAGGGTTGGGCTGGGATTGTCTTTTTTTTTTTTTTAAAGATTTTATTTATTTATTTGTCAGAGAGAGAGGGAGAGAAAGCGAGCGAGCACAGGCAGACAAAGAGGCAGGCAGAGGGAGAAGCAGGCTCCCCGCCGAGCAAGGAGCCCGATGTGGGACTCGATCCCAGGACCCTGGGATCATGACCCGAGCCGAAGGCAGCCGCTTAACCAACTGAGCCACCCAGATTGTCTTTTATCTTTAGTAAAGTATGAAGATCCAGGCGGTGTAGTCTCTAAAGGACGGTCGCTCTTCGTGTTTCCAGGATTTGTCAATGGGCTGTAGGGAGCAGGGACGTTTGACAATTTTCCTTCTGCCTTTGTTTCCCATGTCAGCCCATAACTGTAGTGCTTCAAACAAAACAGAAGTGTTCTGACCAGCACAAAACTGTCACAGAGTCCTTGGTTTTCACTGGAAACCTGTAAGTGTATTTTCTGTTGGAAGATACTTCAAATTTTAAAGTAAAGACCAAATCTCAAGGTTGGAAATGCTCAGAGAAGCCTCTTTATGGTAGAGACAAGTCAAGGTGAAGACTAGGGGGCGGGGAAAGAGGAGAAAGAAAGAAGCTACACAGATAGAAAAGTGGGTGGACCAGGTGCTTGATACCATTTTGGAATGTTAGTGAGGTCCAGAGCCAATGGTCAGGAAGGAATTCTTGAGACATCTTGGGTGCAAAACTGTGATTTTATTAAAGCACCGGGACAGGACCTGCCGGCAGAAAGAGGTGCACTACAAGCCCCGTGAGGAGTGACTGACTAAACTTGGGATTTGGGGGGAGGTAAAGGAGAAGGGAGGTTTTCAAAAGGACTTTCCTATGCAAAAGAGGACCTTTAGGACACTTAGGATTTGCCATTGTCAAGCTAAAGAGGTTTTTTTTTTTTCTTCTAGCAAAGCCTTAACCTTAAGACAGTAGAGAGTTTCCTGGAGGAATGTTCTATTTTGCCTGCCTTAAGTACTTGTCAGCGGGCTGCAGGTCATTAAGGAATTTAATTTTACTTTCCCTTCTGCCTTTGTTTCCAACAAAAGCAGGGGAGGGGAGGGTGACGTTAGGGCTCTAGGAAATTGCATCTATGGGTCTCTGGAAGTTAGGCAATTGGCAAGAATGCTTTTTCCCTTGGGGCGCCTGGGTGGCTCAGTCGTTAAGAGTCTGCCTTCAGCTCAGGTCTTGATCTCAAGATCCTGGATTGAGCTCAGCTCATTGAGCCCCGCATTGGGCTCCCTGCTCAGCGGGAAGCCTGATTCTCCCTCTACCACTCCCTCTGTCTGGGTTCCCTCTCTCGCAGTCTCTCTCTCTGTCAAATAAATAAATAAAAATCTTTTAAAAAAAGAAAAAAAAGAATGCTTTTTCCCTGTAAATCACTAAGATGTTGGTACACTGAGGAGACTCCCATCCTGCAAAACTGTGACTTCTCTAAGGTAACCATTTTGTTGTTGTTGTTGTTGTTGTTGTTGTTGTTTTTCTTCCTTCCCTTAGCGTTCCGACATTCCTGAGAAATGTCCCACAGATCCCACCTGGGGTGCAGGGGTGGGAGGTGGGGGAGGCCGTGAGCTTGCGCTTTGCCCTCAGCTCCCTTCTGCCCCCTCATCGGGCTGACTCCTGCTAACCGGACCATTGAAAAGAACCAAACTGCTTCCAGGTCAAAGAATTTAAGGAGCCTTCCCGAAAGTCCCGACCTGCCTTTGTTTTTCTCCACAGCCACGGGACCCGATGTGCTGGAGAGGTTTCTGCCGCAGCCAACAACAATATCTGTGGGGTCGGAGTAGCGTACAACTCCAAGGTCGCAGGTAAGCTTTCCCTGCCAAACAGCAGGTGTGGTGCGCCAGAGAGCCTCACACTCTGGTCTCCAGCCTTGAGGGGGAGAGGGGGAGCGCTGGCAAAAATGCCCACTGGAGCAGCAGACCTGGGACTAGTAGATTTTTTTCAAGATTTTTTTTATTTATTCGATGGAGAGCCAGAGGGAATACAAAGGGGACAGAGGGAGAGGGAGAAGCAGGCTTCCCGCTGAGCACAGAGCCTGATGCGGGGCTTGATCGCAGGATCCTGGGATCATGACCTGAGCCAAAGGCAGATGCCTAACGACTGAGCCACCCAGTTGCCCCTGGCACTAGTAGATTTAGCAAGTGGGGGCGGGGGGGGGCAGGGAGCCAGTTCTTTTAATCTATCTGACAATATCAATACACTGAGTTTTTTTCTTTTTATTCCAGTATGCTATAGATACAGAAAAGTGCATAGGTCAGGAGCACACAGTTCAGTGAATTTTCACAAACTGACCACATCCGCATAAACCATCAAGACACAAAACATCACCAGTATCCCAAAACCCTCCTCACATCCCCTCCCTGCTATTACTCATATACACAAGAATAAGCATGAGCCTGATTTCTCACAACAAATAGTGGTCATTGCCAACTTTTCAAATGGAATATGAATGGGATTGTACTGATGGTACTTTTGTGTCATTATCGATTACATTCTAATGAGACTCCAATAAAGCCTATAGAATATAAAAAATGTGTACAAATTATTGTACGCAGATTCAGAACTCACTTTTAAAAAAAAAGGGTTTTTTTACACAGTGCATCTCCTCTCTAAGGAAATATATTCTACCTAAAACCTGTGTATCAAGTTCCATGGGTAGGATATTTAACAATTTCACCTTTACTGGGGACTTTAGAAATGAGGATGGCAGAATCAGTAGACATTTAGAAACCAGCATCTCTCTCTGCAAAAAAGAGCGGGAGAGAGAATGAAAGGGTCCATACACTGTCAACATCCGGCTGGAGAATAGAGTGGCTCTTGGCATGGTCCACATTTTGCATCAAACTGGTTCTTAATTTATTCAAAGCTGAGTCACTCAAACTTGTTTTTCTTTTTTTACAACTCTCTTGATATTTTTTTCCTAGCAATTTAATGAAACCATAAACATACTTTGTGCTGACACTTGCATTTCCAGGGACCAAAATAAAGCCAGAACAACCTTTACAAACCCATCATTAACCTCTTCCAGAGCTGTTTGCTAAGACGCTTGCTGAAGCTGGGTGCTCAATTTCACAAAAGAATACATCTGGAGGGGCTGAAATGCGAAGGAGGGAAGCTTGCCCCTCCGGTTTCTGCTCTTTACTTTGTGTGCATTCAAAATGCAGGCATTAAAATGTCAGAAGCCATTATGAGCTCAGAAGAAAGAATAACACCCAGTTAATAATTTATAATGCAGGCTGGGACCTTGGGGATCTGAGGCGAGGTAGGTTCCCTATCCACAGGATAGAACTGGAGGCAACTGAAAAATTCACACCTGGAGGGGCACCTGGGTGGCTCAGTGGGTTAAGCCGCTGCCTTCGGCTCAGGTCATGATCTCAGGGTCCTGGGATCGAGTCCCGCATCGGGCTCTCTGCTCAGCAGGGAGCCTGCTTCCTCCTCTCTCTCTCTGCCTGCCTCTCTGCCTACTTGTGATCTCTGTCAAATAAATAAATAAAAATCTTTAAAAAAAAAATTCACACCTGGATTTCCCATTCACTGTGATTGCCTTAGAAATAATTTGGATCCCAAAGTGTAGTTTCAAAATAGCTTTGGAGCCCAAAGTAACTGGGTTTCTTTTGAACAAGGGATTCTTAGAACTATTGCCTGCAAAACTGAGTTAGGAGCAGCTCAAGGCGTTGGGAGAGTTTTCAGGGTCCCTTTCTCCATCCGCCTTCTAGCCTGTTCTCTCTTGTTATTTGTGCTCTGAAAATATCTGAGCAGTTCATCAAATGGTCCTATTTTCCCCGCTCTTTTTGTATGAATTCCCTAAAAAAGAAACATGAAACAAGGATTTGAGTGTGTTAACACAAGAAATAAGAGGGCCAACAAAATGGGTTTATTCAGGATGACACAGAATTGCAATTCAGGACTTTGCAAGATACAGCAAAACCACAGGCAAATCCCACAAAGCAGTGGAATGGAAAAGGAGGAAGTTGGGAAGAGTTGTTTTGAAGGAAAGTCCTAGGGAGAAAAGCAGGAGTTCGGGGTGATTTTCACTACTCCTTGGCTGATTTGCAGGGGTAGTGGATTTCTTTCTTTTTTTTTTTTTTTATAAACATATAATATATTTTTATCCCCAGGGGTACAGGTCTGTGAATCGCCCGGTTTACACACTTCACAGCACTCACCAAAGCACATACCCTCCCCAATGTCCATAATCCCACCCTCCTTCTTCCAACCCCCCTCCCCCCAGCAACCCTCAGTTTGTTTTGTGAGATAAAGAGTCACTTATGTTTTGTCTCCCTCCCAATCCCATCTTGTTTCATTTGGGTAGTGGATTTCTTAAAGGAGATACAATGTACATCTTTTCCAGCTGGTGCTAGAAATTATTGATTCTTTCCTGTTGACAGCTCTGCTGGGATCAGTTATTGACATTTCTCCCTATAATTGATATTGAGTGATATGGCTCCCCCTTCTGGACTCCCGATTCCATTTTAGTGAACTTTCCCTTTATTAATTTTCAGTAGCGCAAGGAGTTTCTTTGGGAGGTGATCTTGGGAAGCTGGGGGAGGAAAGACAGTTGAGGGAGGAGAGCCAGCAAAGAGTGTATAGATAAATCGGCTGCTCCTGTGGGCAAGTGGGGCTCTGAGGGACTGTGGGGACACCCCACAGAATTGCCCCCCACCAAGGTGAAGAGACTGAGGAGTTTATCCACCACCTCCCATCCCTCAATGATGGGGGGTGACTCCTGCTCCCTCATCACCCTATCCAGCTGCCAGGTCACATGGATGGAGCATAAATCCTGAGGCAGAGAATGCACCCTCGAAAAGACACCTGGAGAGGACAGCAGATGCAGGCAGGTGCAACCCCTGAACTCTGCCTCATCTGCTGACTGACTCCCAACCCCAAAGGCGAGTGAATGCAGTCTCCTACCTTAAAGACATGACCTGACCTGTGCTTTGTAGAACCCTAGCCTGCTCAGGTCTCATGGCAATGCTGAGGTTCCAGAAAATAGGCCAGAGCTGTTAGGAGGTGTGCCCAGCCACACAAAGGGTTTAAGCACAGGAGCCTCCTTTTCCACTGCAGTTTTGCTCCTCTGGAACTACTCATACTGATGCTAACTGTTCGAGGGGCCCAGAAGTCTAGTCCCCATCATCCTGTGCCTGTTAACGACATCCAGTGTCCTCTGGGCTTCTCTGGAACAGCACAAGAAATTCTTCATCCGGAAGCCCTAGACTGTTACTTAGGAACTACAAAAAATGTGGAATTTCAGCCTCCTAGACCTTACACGTTTAGGGGAAATGTTTTGCTCCTTCTGGCTGGCAATCCCAAAAGTTGTCTGGTTTTTATTATTCTAAAGGAACCATGCCTTTCCAGAGACTGTCCTTGCAGGTTTCTTAGGTAAGGGTGTCTAGAGCGCCACCTGGTGGCCAGACAAGATCATTGCTAGTCCCTGGCCGTTTCGAGGTGTTTGATACAAATAAGGAAGGAGATGCCTGAGGTGGGGTGGTCCAAGCCTTTCCTGCCTCTTGGCTCTCTCTTCAACCTGTCCTCAAACAAAAAGAGGCCTAAGTTAAGGTGCTGAAGAATCTTAGCCCAGGAAGAGAAAAGGGGAGATAAGATGGTAAAAGAGTCCCCTAAAGGAAAGAAGGAAGAAAATCACACAGCATCTTTTTGTCTGCCTGCTAGCTTGTTGGGTTTCTCTCTTATTCACAAACTTTGCTCACTTTTCCACTAGGGTTCCTGTCTTTTTCTTGCTGATTTGCATGTCTTCTTGGTATGTCCTCGATCTTAGCTCCTACTCAGTTATAATAGGCAGTGCAAACACCTCCCCCCAATCTTCACAGGAGGTCATTAGTCCACCTGAATTTCACCTTGGTATGTCATGGTGGCCAGGGACCCAGTTTTATTTTTCTCCAGTGTCCCAATACCAACCATTCGATAATCCTTCCTGTCCCTCTGATTTGTGGTGCCACCTTCACCATATATTAAGTTCCTATGCACACATGCTTAGTCCCTGGGTAAATATAATTTAGATAAAACCGCCTAGCAGGTATGAATTAGGAAGCATAGCCACTCTCCTACTGATGAGACTTTGTATCTGCTCTTCGCTCTGCCCAGAACACCTCCCCCATAGCTTTGCCTGGTCACACCTCGTCATCCTCTTCTCCAGTTTCCCATGACTTCCTCCAGCATGGCTTCCCACCTGCCTCCTCATCTGCACGTGATAAGGCATGAGGAGTTTTATTTTCATCCCAGCCCTAACCATTGTCAGTTATTGGACATATTAATGTGCGTGGTGATTTGACCAGTATCTTTCTCCCCATGAGGACAGGGGCCGGGTCTGTTTTCTCTCACCTCTGCCCCTAGAACAAGATCTGGGGCTCAGCGGATGCTCAAAGCCTATCTGCTGAGCACCAGAAAGCAAGAAAGGAGTAAAGATAAGGAAGGGTCAGTGATAAGCAGTAGAGATTCATCATCAGACGAGAGAATGGATGGGTGAATGGAGTCGTGGGATGAAGGGCTTAAGGATCGAAGGACCCAAAGCTGCCAGAATTTCTACCAGGAAGCAAACATTATCTCCTCTTCTACCAGAACCAACTCACCTTTGCTGATTCATCCCAATCAAATTAGGTCTCCAAGAAGACCTGGGCCTTCTTACACCCTCTCCCCACTTCCCTTCCTTCCAAGGGCACCACCAAAATTACTGAAAAGAGACAAAGGACTCCTCCACACCAACGCCCTAGCTCCAGGCTATCAAGCAGCAGGACCCTCCATCAACCATGTATCATTCAGGAGTCGCAAATGGAGTGTGTAAATTTCCAGGAGCTCATCTTTTCTGCTTATTCATCAGAACCTCAAAATCTTGTGCCCCAAAGATCCTTTAGTCCAAACACCCACTGATACTTGCATAAGGATAGCAACAAAATAGTACTACTACTACTAATAATAACAGTTATTCTTTCCACTGTGTCAAACACAATGCAAAACTCCTTACCCAACCCTTTATGTAATTTTATCATACATTATTATATATAATACATATAATATTACATATTATACATCTATGTTATATACTGCCATATTAATATATTATTTATTAACATTATACATTATAGTTATACATTAATATTAACATGTTATTTATTAATATATTATACATTAACATCCCTTTTTTACAAAAAACAAAATTGGGGCCCCACAGCTTGTAAGCTGTAGAATAATTGTGCAGCCCACACAGCCTGCTCCAGAAGTTCTGACCTTGGTCCCTACACTAAAATGCTTGAATAACTTCCCTTTTCCTGCCCTTCTGGGATAGCTTGGATCCAGCCTGGAGCCACATACCTGCAGTGACAAGAAACTCATTGCCTTCCAACATCGTCAGATCTGCCTTTGGATATGAGTGACTTTGAGAAATTTCCTCTAACATGAGCTCTCCCTTTGATTTCTGTTGTCTGTTGTCATGGACACAACTGTTACCACCTCTTTTAGATGACACAAGGCAGGGATGGAGGAAAGCTCCCATTAGTCTGGCTCCTAAAAAGTAAATGTTCTAAAACATGTGAACACATCCATTTGGCATGTCCAAAAATCTTAGTGCCATCATGAAGCTTTAATAACCTCAAAAATATGTATATTTGAGGTTTAATTATTTACATTCCTTATCCACTTACTTACTTTCATGAATTTTGAAGAAAAAGATTAATTTTAAGTTTTTGACTTTGAAAATGCCTTTATTCAGTAATGCTTTAGGAAAATATTTTAATTCTTTTCTTCCTTTTGATTTTTAAAGATTACTTATTTGAGAGAGAGAGAGAGAGCACATAAGGGGGAGGGACAGAAGGAGAGGGAGAAACAGACTCTCCACTGAGCAGGAAGCCCAATGAAGGAGGGTCTCAATCCCAGGACCCTGGGATCATGAACTGAGCTGAAGGCAGATGCTTAACTGACTGAGCCACCAAGGCGCCTCTCTTCCTTTTGATTTTTAAATCAGTGTTTGACATCGTCAATCAAAAATATTAAAATTCAAAATTTAGTGTCCAAAATTTGCAACCCCCCAAAATTTGTACAGCAAATATAAATAACAATGCCTTCAAAAGACGTTTCTTGAAATTTGTCAGGTTTGTACTTCTGAGAAGGCACGAAGGCTTGGGAGATGCTGTCTCTTGCTGTCAATCCCTTCCAGCACTCAACAGTTACTGCTGGGTGCCTACCATGTACTTGGTTCTGCTATGGGTGATGGGATACAGCTGTGAGGCCACCTACAGGACCCCTGTCCTCACACAGCTTAGAGTCTAAGAGAAGACACAGACAATCAGTGAAATCAGCACAGTAATATCAGATACTGATCACTGCTGAGACCAAACCAAAGCACGGTGGAAGAGAATAATCGGACTGAGGGAACGGGTAGAAATTTGAGGGTGGGAGCACCACAGTGGGCTTCTGCAGAGTTCTGCAGAGCAGCCCCAGGCTGAGGCCAAGCCAGGTGGCGTTGGCCTTACCTGCCAGCCTTGTTAAGTCAAAGCATCTATATTTTTGCCTTGAGCTTTGTGATGGGATCTCCTTTGTTCCACGATTCTGGAAAAGAGTTTGAAAATCATACTGTTGACCGTTACCAAAAATACCCTGAAATTTCGTGGCCACCAATGAATCGCCTCCACATATTTGGCCAACAGAACTCAAAACCTTTCCTGGGAGTTCCCATAATTTTATCTGAGTTTTAAAACAAACCAATAAAAATCGCATAGTAACACAATGATGAACATGTTTTCAGATCCTTATGTCAGCATGAATTCACTCCTCAGCCTGCAGACTTATATTCATGAGCATAAAAAGGGGTGATTAGCAACACTGAGGTTCGTGCAGATGCAGCATTTGCTGGTGTGGAGTACAAGTTCCCCTTTTATAATAAGGGCAGAGGTAGAAAGGATTTAACTCAAATCCCTGGGTCTTGCAGCTCTTAGAGAAGGAAGTCTCAGAGTCCCCACTGGTCAGTAGTGCGGTGATCAGACCCGCGTGGTGGGGGGATAGATATGTTTGATGTGCGCACTGTGTTTCCTGATGCCATTGAATCACACCAGCCAGGAGAGCACTTTCCAACTGTGAACACACTGAGTCCTAGCCCCCGGGGCTTCCCTCTCTCCCTTTGCCTCTCACCTTTACTCTTGTCTTCCCTTGTTCTCTCTTTCTTATCTGTCTCTGTCTTTGTCTCTCTCTCTGTGCCCCTCTGTAGCTCCTACAGCATCCAGGGGCAAAGGAGAGAGAAAACCCTTGGGTCAGCCTGAGCTTCTGTCTTGGCTACAAATGGTGCAGTCGCTTGCAAAAATGAATACTGTACCTCATTCAATTAATGCATGCCTCATTCCTCCCGAGCTTAACAAGATTAAAGGAATGTCGGGCGCCTGGCCCCAGAATATGAATGAGAACCTCCCTCCCAGTCTGTGGCTGCCCCTGTGTCCCTGGACGCTGAAACAGTCAGAAGATTAATGCACACTAGCTCTGCTGTTCTGTGCAACACAAAGGGAGCCAGGGAGGGCAAGAAGAGGAAAAGAGGCAGGGAGACAAAAGCTGCAAAGAGAGGGGGTAAAGGGCAGGATTGGATGCACCGTACTGGCTGGATGATGAAATGCAGTGTTGTCTTTGTTTGGCACGTGGGACAGTTCAGGTCTACTTCTGCAGGGTTGAATTTCTCTCACCTTCTGGTTGAAGCGAGCTGTTCGGTTCTGCTCATCTAGACAAGTCCAAGACTCATTTGGGTTTTCTTCTAGTGGGCAAGTGAAAATCAGCCTCTCTGCGATGTTTCCGTACCCAGAAAGTGGGCACGGCTTCTGGCCAAAAGAAGCTGCACTATTTGGTTTACTCTGTGATCAGCAGATCGCTATTTCTGAATACATTTTTAAAATAAATAAAATACAGGGAGGCCAAAATCAAAATGGGAGGTTTTAGGCTTCCTATCTCTTATAAAATGAACCATAAAACTTA
The DNA here is from genome assembly GCF_020171115.1 of Neogale vison. Lineage (NCBI taxonomy): Eukaryota > Metazoa > Chordata > Mammalia > Carnivora > Mustelidae > Neogale > Neogale vison. The sequence continues at coordinate 42,459,649 of NC_058098.1, forward strand.
GCCTTGAGGGGTGCCTGGGTGGCTGAGTCGGTTAAGCATCTGCCTTTAGCAGATTATGACCCCGGTGTCCTGGGATGGAACCCCGAGTCAGACTCTCTGCTCCTTCTCCCTCTCCCTCTGCTCGCCCCTCTCCCTGCTCTCACTCTCTCTCCTCTCTCACTTTGCCAAATAAATAAATAAAATCTGTTTTAAAAACACAAACCTTAGCTTCCAGAAAGTTCAAACCAAAAACTATGCTCCTTCTGTATGAGCTTCTCCCCATGGGAAAGGCTGTAAACTGATTATTGGACATGTGTTGGCAAGAATGGTGACCTGATTTATGGATAGAGAAAACCCATAAATGGAAAATCTTGGCATGTTATTATTTATTCTTCTGGCCTTGTCATTTCTGTTATAGAAAAAAAAATCAGCTAAAGTAATGATAACATACATCTACTCACCAAATATTTCTCAAGCTTAAAATAATGCTGATAACCTAGGACACAAGACACATGCTCGGTACTTGGAGATCTCACTGTCTAATGATGAATGTGTTGACCAGGAAGAGCTGTAAAGCAACCGGAAGTGTTTATTTGGGTCTTAGAGATTGCAATCAAGGAGACATGGAGTAAAATGACATCCAAACTGTGCTTCAAACTGCAAGCAGGGAGTATGGGCTTACACAGGCAAACCCCACAAGGTCCCGTAACTTCTTATGAAAGAATTATTTGTACTGACAGAGTTAAAGGAAATGTCTAAGGTTCGCTCTTCATCTAACACATGCTACATTATCTCCATTTCAATCCAGAGTAAAACGATGTTTTCCAGGAGGTGATTAAGGTGTAATCAACAAGTTATAATTGATAAGTCAAAAGTCCATGCAGTTCCCAAACTTGAAAGAGGAGATGGGCAGAGGCCTTGCTTCCTGGCATCCTCCCCATCCGATTTTGGATGCCTCTCTTAGCAGTGCTTCGTTAAAGTTGTAATCGCCTTCCACAAATGAAACTCACAAGCAAGCAATTATGCTAGAAGGTAGAAAGTGTGGTGCTGGAGGGGCTGGGGTTGGAGGATGCAAGGGGAGGAGGGGGACTGAACCCAGAATGACAGGCTGGGGATATGCCTACTGAGCACATGGGTTAGTCAGAGAAGAATGAGCATTGCGAGAAAGTGTATGCAAGCACATGGAGTCTGCTATGGGACACTGAGGAGGAAGGAGAGACCCTTGGAGAGGAGACAATTTTATGTCAATTTCACGGGCCCTGCAAGAACCTGGCTTGTCCTTATTTAAATGGGCTTGCATGCCATGTTGGAGAGTGAGGCTTGTGTTCTAGTGTCCTTTGGCCATGGTAAATATACTTAAGAGGTGTCAAGATCCAGGTTTTGACTGTGTAGAGCCCAGTCCCTTCACTTCATAACTCCCATGAGAAGAAAGACTTAGGGCAGCTGCTCTAACATTCTAGGGTCCTTACCACAAAAGAGAACTAGTATACGGTGCAGAGAACACTATGGTCCCCAACCGCAATATCTGGAGGGTAGTGATAGAGGGACCAAGTGCCCATCCCATTGGCTGCCGCTGTGCTAACCCTGGAGAGGCTTGTCAGGGATAGTCAGAGGGTGATGTGAACTATGGGTGCCCACCAGTGCACCCCCTTCTGCATCCCCATGTGCAGCTCAGGTTTACCCACACACAATCGTGGACCACAGGACTCCGCTCCTTTTTAACGTCTCAGCTACTTGTTGGAAGAGCACAAACTTTACATAGATGACATAGGAGAAAAAGAAAAGAAGAGGGGACTGTGTCATGCACCCCATTACTAATATATTTCAGAATGGTCCATTCTACATTTCTGTCCTCTGTAAAACCCCTTCTCAGCTACTGTGCAACTTGGAGTTCTCTTTTCCTGACTCCCCCGACTCTGTACTGTTCCTGCCCCTCTCTCTACCCCCAATCTGTAGGATTTACTCTGAAATATTTAATATCAATTGCATCCCCCCACTGTCCAGACAATGGGTGTATTTCTCCTCTGAAACTGCCCACCTACCTGTCCATACCCAATCGCTGAAAACAGCTTTCAGTTTCAAAACTGGGAAACACTTATCAAGGAACCTCTTTAATAAAGGTGGTCTCTCCCCATCAGAAATTCTAGTCGTTTGGGGGGTGGGGAACAATTTCTTCAAATAGTTACATAACCAAAGACATGGGCGGTGTCCCAAAAGGATCGAGTGAGATGATCTGTGCACCCTTCTTCATCCTCTGGAGGTGTAGCCCATCCAGCCTGAGGCTGGACTCAAGATGCCATAGCATCCCCCAGGACACCCGGGTGGCAGACCCTCCAACCATACCCAGGACCTGAGCCCTCATCATCACCCTCCTGCCCCACTGGGCGACCAAACGCGGTGTTTCCCTGCCCACATGGGGCCACAGGTATCCGGATGCTGGACCAGCCATTCATGACGGACATCATCGAGGCCTCGTCCATCAGCCACATGCCTCAGCTGATCGACATCTACAGTGCCAGCTGGGGCCCGACTGACAACGGGAAGACCGTGGACGGCCCCCGCGAGCTCACACTTCAGGCCATGGCCGACGGCGTCAACAAGGTAAGGACTTTGCTGTGGCCACCTGGCCCCTATCCTGGGGGGTAGGGTGGGGGACACTGAGGGTGGGAGGCATCCAGAGTAGGTGAGAGAATGAAGCAAGGGTCAGGGAAGGAATCAGAGGTGGGGCTGTCACTAGGACCTTGGAGAAATGGACCCCCAAACAGAGTTAGCAGTGAGAATTTATTGGAGGGGGCTCCTATAAAGGGCAAAGAGGAGAGGGCAAGAGGTTGCAGGGGGTGCCTTCAGACAGCAATGCTGGCCCAATTTGCATAAAGGAATGGGGAGGAAGGAGGGTCCTCCTGGGGGCCTATGCTGGCACCCCCACTGTGCCACAGGTCAGCTGGGAGCAGCCCCCAGGCAGTGGCATCTGGGTGTGGAAGGGACGGCTCTAGCACCCATGAGCCCCCAGTTTTTGAAGCTGCCCTTCCCTGAGATTAACCCCGGAACAGAGAGAGCCAAGGAGAAGAAACCAAGACAGAGCCTCCAAAGGGACTGTCTCCAGTCAGCTGCCCATGTGAGAGGAAAGAAGTTCCCTTCCTACCATCTCAGGGAAGGGTCATCTCCAACAAGACATGAGCCAGGCCCCGAGATCAGAATCTTCCGGGTTCGGGTCCCTTTTAGGACACTCAGTGTCTGGGTGTATCTGCAGATGACTTGACCTCCCTGCACTACTGCATTTTGCCTCTAAAATGGTGATAACCATTCATTTCTCCTGGGATCGTTGTAAGGTGTCAATGAGATAAATACGCCAGTGTTTGGCTCTGGAAATTTCCCCAGGAAGGGCTGGTGTTTCTCCAGGTCATTATGGATGTTTTGTCAATCTCCCCAAAACTTTGTGGCATAAAGCCCAGGGTTTTGCTAGTCTTGTGGGTCAAGAACTCAGACAGGGCACAGTGGGGATGGCTGGTCTCAGCTGCAAGAGTCCTGGGCCGCCAGAGGAAAGCTCCAGACTTGAATTGCCACACCGCTTTGTCTTCGAGAGCTCTTAGGATGGGCCGAGTTCCTCACATTGGCGCCGCAACACCAACCACTCAAGAGTACTTAGTCATTTTGTCTTAGTCTTGTCTTCAAGGTTGGACTTGCCATCAGGTAACAGTGTTGCCCTTTCCATGCTTTGAGTTTGCTTGTCTAATCAGCCATGGACATAGGAATCACATTTCCCAAGATTACCACATGTACGTGGAGTAAGAGTTGTCAGGTCCTAAGTGAAGGAAAGACAAGTATGTCACGTTTAGTGGATGGACTTTGGAAGTACATTTTAGGAACTTTTAGAAAGTTTTCTTCTTGGATTTTGACCGATCTCAAATGGATGGAATGGTTATAACCATGTTTGGATATATAAATTAGCACCATTATAAATGAACTACAAAATGCATTTGTTCTGTTTAAGTTATTTAAGGTCTATGTGAAAAATACATGAACTTATTACTTGTACACTTATATCACTAAGACAGGTGTGTGTACGAAACACCCCAAACTCAACAGTAGCTTGGAAAGGTAAAAATATTGAAGAAAATTTGAGTGGACAACTAAAGGCTATTTTGTTGTTGTTTTAAAGTGTTACAAAATGTCAACATTGTGTTTTGTTTTATTTTTAACTGTTGTCACTGTTAAATCCCACAACTTACTCATCTTATAACTGGAAACTTATACCATCTGACCTAGGTATGGTCACCCCAGTCCTCTTCACCCCTCAGGCCCCAGGCCCTGGTAACTCCCTGTTTCTATGAGTTTGACTTTTTTTAAGAGTCTACAGATAAGTGATACCATGAAGTTATTTGTTTTTCTCTGCCTGGTTAATTTCACTTAGCATAATGTCCTCTAGGTCTGTCCACATTGTCAGAAATGGTAGGACTTCCTTCTTTTTATGGCTGAGTGTGTGTGTGTATCTCGTATTTTCTTTATGCATTCATGCATTGATGGACAATTCGGTTGTTTCCATGTTTTGGCTGGTGTGAATAATGCTGCAGTGAAATTGGGGATGCAGATACGTAAAGACAGTAATTTCATTCCCTTCAGATTATCCCAGAAGTAGGACTGCTGAGTCATATGGTAGTTCTGTTTTTAACTCTTTGAGGAACCCGCACACTCTTTTCCTTGGTGGTTGCACCAATTGACATTCCCACCAACAGTGCACAGGGGTTCACTTTTCTCCACGTCCTCACCAACACTTATCTTTTGATAGTAGTGAAGCCAACTTTTTCAATACATTTCCTGAGGTCAGAGAATACGTTTTCCACACCAACTATCCTCAGAGAACATAATAAAAAAGAAATATTTCCAAGAGCTCTTAATTGGGGGAAAAAAATCCTCAGAAATTGGCCTCACACTTGAAAACATGATGGATCAGCTGTTCAATCAATAATTATGGAGTTAATATGTGAGTGACATTTGTTGGTTGAAAGATTAAAAGTCACATAGAAATCTGTAACTATAGTGAATGCCAGTGGTGCCCACCTACATCTCCTTTATCAGCCTTGGGGAGCACCCCCAAGAGATCAGCCTGCTTGCTCCCAGCAGGGATTACTCTGAAATGTCATTTATTACCTCAGAACCTCCAGTGAATCAGCCAAAGCTTAACTTAACTTGAGAACATGTTGTTTGGGGTTCCTTCATTGCCTATCTTGTTTCACTCCCTCCTTGGCAGATTTCCCCCTCAGTATTTGTTCTCAGTACACCTGGTAAGGCCAAGTCAGACTCTGCTTCCAGTGAACCCTCTCTGAGACATTATCTCATTGAGGTTCACTCTTTCCCTTGACTGACAGGAAGCTCAGAATCAAATCTGTGTCTAACAATGTAGGTTTTCATAAGCTAAGTTTTCTGCTATCCCATTTTCTCCCCCTCTCTCCACCAGCCATGGCCTCTAAAATCATTCCTTAGCTCTTATTCCCATGTCCTTTTTTGTGTTCCTATTGAATCCAAATCTATGAATACTGGGAAGTATACAATTTGTAAAAGAATTTATTAAATGAGTTCCATTTGATTCCATTAAATTTAGCTGTAAAAAGTCTAACTTTGGGATCCTCAAGTTGTTTCTTACTTCCACAATTCCTAGTTTTAATGGAGTAAACCATCTCACTGGACAAAAATCGACAGAGTCTGCACCCTAAACAATAATAAACAGTGAATCAAACAAAGTGCCACCCTTTAGAGCAGGGGTCCACCAACCTTGGTCCACAAGCCTGACCCAGAGCACTAGCTATCTTTGCAAATAGTTTTCTAAGCCGACCCATGCCTTTGTGTCTTTGCAAACACAGTTTCTCTTCCAATCAGGGCTGTCACAGTCTCCTCATGTAAGAAAGCACATGGGGCCTGGGATGATGGCATCATCCACAACCTCTCTTGTGGCCTGTCATCTCCATCTCCATCTTCTCTAGACAGCTAGCGTTGCATGGAAGGAGGTCTGCCTCTGTTGCAGGGACTTTTTTTTTTAAGAGTTGACATGAAATCAAAGAGCTGAGCTTGACAGCTGGGAGATCCCAGTTCTCACCTCAATCCCATCCTGTGTTGGCCATAGGAATTCACACTAGTCACTTAGGTTCTCCAAACCTCACTTTCTTCTTCAGTAAAATAGTCCATATCAGTGGTCTTCACTGTGCAGCCACTGAACCACCTGCAAGTTTGCGAGGGATACAGAGCTCAGCCCCATCTGCCCACCTGTTGTATCAGAGTCTGCATTTTAACAAGGTTGCACTTACGTTTGAGAGGTGCTTCTCTAAATGATTTCTAGAATATGTATCTCATAACCCCAAGATACTAAGACCACAAGATAATGTGGTTTTGAAAATCCCCCAATGATTAGGAAAGGACAGTAGAGGTGACTTGTTTTCTGGAAGTAATGGCACTGTGCATCTTCATCTGGGTGGTAAGGTGAAGGGAGTTGATGACCAAGCTGGATGCTCTGGTGTTTCTCTGAGCTGCAGGAGCAAGGGCTCAGGTGGCTCAGCTTAAGGGGTTTCTTATAGGGACACACGATGAGGGACAAGATCGATGGGATGGATTAGAGCAGGACCTCATCCAGGCTGGGACCAGACATATATTCTGGATCCAACATGGCTGCAGGATTCTGGCCACAGAGCATGTGGAGATCCCCATGGGAGCTCCCATGGGCACAGGGCTTGGCTGTTCTCTCGTGCCTGTCTCTCTTTGTGTGTCTCTCTCTGAATCCACTGTTTCTCTTCCTTGGGGCTTATGTTCATGTGCTACGTCTGCATAGACAGGACCCCCTCAGTAGCCTCGTTTGTCATAACCTGTCAGGCTCTACTCCGGCCTCCACCTCCCCCACCACTCCCATGCTTGAGGGGGAATCTTGGCCCCAAATTAGGGGAGATACTTCTCTCTCTGGTAGGTTCCCAAACTAACAAATGTAGGTCCTTTGGACACTTTAGAACTTGAAGGGTCAGAGGTCAGTCAGAAGGTTGCTAACAGAGCCCCTTTCTTTTCTGTTCTGGTAACATCAAGTGGCAGTTGTCACCATTGCACAGGCTTTGTAGAGCTCTGGAGGGGAAGTTTCCTCTGAACGGTTGAATTCTTTCAGAAGTCTCAATAGAAACATAACACCATGAGCTTCGCCTGTCCTATGGGTGGAATTCTTCTCCCCACCCCCCACCAAAATTCATATGTTGAAATCCTAACCCCCATCTCAGAATGTGACATGATTTGGAAATAGGGCCATTACAGTTGTAATTAATTAAGATGAGGTCATCCTGGAGCAGGGTGGTCCCCTAATCTGATATGACTAGTGTCTGTATTAAAAAGGTAATTTCAGACACAGACACACAGGAAGAACGCCCAGAGAACACAAAGGCAGAGATCAGGATGATGCCTCTACAAGGCAAGGAAGCCCCCAGCAGCTAGGAGAGAGTCTTGGAACAGATTCTCCCTCCCAGCCTTCTCCCTCCCTGCTGACACCTTGACTTTGACTTTCCAGAAAAGCTAGACAATCTATTTCTGTGGTCCACACCACCCACACTTTGTTACAGCACATCTAGAAAACCATACACCTTCCAGTCTTAGAATGGAGATTTGGCCAGACTCCCGCAGTGCAGAAACAGCATGGTCACTTTTTCAGTTATCCTTGATGTCACCTGGCTCCCTTTCGGATAGCTAAGACAGCCGAGCATTGATCCACTTACAACTTATTCATATCTGACACCTTGAGAAGCAGTCTTCCTTCGCTTTCTAACATCGTTCCTCAAAGGAGAAGCTTGCAACAATTCCTGTGTGCCGTCATCAGCATTCAGCCCATCTAAGAGCCACAAGGTCCCCTGACATTTGAAAGGCACAGTACCATTTACAGAGAGGGCTTACCAACAGGATGGGAGCAGGGGTAGGAGGAGGTGTTGCCGCCCCATTTCAGTGCCTCAATAAATTGGAGGTTTTAGGATGAAATTTTGATACACAAACAGCTTGTTTGGTTACTGTGTTGTTCACTGTGTGGCTGGAGAGAAAAGGTTGCATATCCCAGGACCCAGGACCAGGTGACTACCCTGGGGAACACTTGGCAGATGTCATCCTTCCCCAGCAGACAGGGATTTCCACTGAGAAGCATTTTTTGACACCCAAGGCCAAAAAGAGAGATATGTAAGTGACATCTGTCCTCGGTCTGAATTTACGATGCACATGGCATTCAATGCAGCAAATTCCCAAGTGGCTGCTGTCATTTCCCATGGACTTCTGAACTGCTCCCCACATCTCAAGTCTGGATATGTCTCTCTCCTCCATCTGTAGCCTCCCCTGCTGCAACTAGAAAGGCCCTTTCAAGTGTGATTGTTCTGGAAAGCATGCCAACTGCACCAAAACTTAAAGAGAAAAATTGTTATGACTTATCTTCAGATGACAGCGTGTAAATATTTTAGAAAGTGAAGTGAGTATGATGAAAAATACATGATTTCTCATTCGACTTTCCCCCAAGCTGTGGGAATGGTTCTTTCCTTGTTTCAAGGTGACATTTTTTTGGGGGGCAGAATTGTAGAATCTTGTACGTGTTGGTGTATTATACATGAGCAAAGAGCTCCTCTCAGTTATTTGGTCTACTCAAAAGGGAAGTCTGCCTCAGAAAGGTAGACTCCACCAAAACAAAGGAGGCAAATAATTACCTAGCTCACAAAGGTAGGTCTTGTGCTTGTCTTTGAATTTTAGCGTCTTGTGGGTACGTTTTGTTTGACAGACATAGCAATGATAGAGGAAGAGGAAAAGGAGGCTGAAGGACCTTTTGGGGGATGCACTGTTTGCCACAGATCCTACCACTCCAAATTATCTGACCTCTATTTCACACATAAACATCACCTACCTGGCTCCTTACAGATCTGAGTTTGCATTTCCTATATTTCTTCAGTGAGTGCTTAAATGAGGCAGCAAGGAGCAAAGAAGAGAAAAAGAAAGGAAATGTTTTCCCCTTTATTTGTTTTTTCCTTTTTATAGTCTACATGATGACCATACAATAAAAGCATTTTTCACATTTTATATGGGAAGTAGGTGATAGTCATAGACCCCTGAATTAGGAGATATCCAATAACTGACTTCTTTCTTAGTTTGGGATCCCATAAAAGCAGACCCCAAGACAAGAATTGAGTTCATGTAGTTGCTTTGGGAACTAAAGGGAGGACCAATAATGAAGGGGGAGGTATGACAGGGAAGAAAGGGGCCAATGAAGAGTGTGTCATCGAACCAGCTACCACTGGGAACAACTGGAGCTTAATTCCACTGGGAAACTGGAAAACCACGCAGAACAGGCACTGGAGTCATCCCTGCCAATGGCAAGGGAACTGGGGTAAAAGTCATGGTCAACCTAAATGGCACAGCACTCTTGGTCCAGGGGCAGGTGTGCAGAACAGGCTCTTGGGAAAAAAACCCTTCTACAAAGAGAGGCCTGTGCTGGCATTTGGAAATCCCCAGTGCACAGAAGGGCTAAGGAATGTGGGCTTATGCCCACTGCCACCTGCTACAATCTCCAGAGTGCAGTTTGACAAAACCTAATCCTGGGCTTAGAGTCCCCACTGTCTGGGTAATAAAGGACCAGTAGGGTGATGTGTTTACTGGTCAGAAAGATGCAGGCCTTGCAGAGACTGGTAGAGTAACAGAGCCCACGTGTTGGGGGACCACAGGGTCTCACATTGCCCTGACAACCAGAAGAGGCATTTAGACACTAGAGGGCCTTGAAAGTGACAGTTGATTCATGAACTTCTTTCCACACCTTGAGGAAGTACAGCTACCCAGGGCAACCTGTGGTACGTCTGTGGCTGCCTCTGATGGCTATATCCCAGCCTCTGATTAATCATGGTTCAGGGTTGCTACTGGAGGGAGCATCTCAGGAATATTTAAAGACAAGGCTACAGAAAGTCCTCTGAAGCACAAGTGAGACAGAGCTTTGATTGTTAATCAGGCAGTCCCTGGGGGATTGCACAGGACAGAAGCAAAGATCCTAGCTCTTTGGGCTGGAAAGTACAAAAGAGGGATCATTTGCAAAATGGTGGCTTGAAGGGCCCCATGCAGGCCAGGGAGATGGAGGGCTGCCCAGGGAGACAGTGATGAACTGGGCATTGGCGGAGCAAAGCCCTAGTGCAGCCGCTAAAATTTAATCAGAGCAGTGGGTCTGACATGGTGGAAGTGAGTGCAGGGGCCTCTGGCAGGCAATGGATGCCTCCTGCCAAGGAACTCTCAGGAACACTCCATGAGCCCTGATTTATGCTCTGAAACCAAGCAAAGGTTCACAGTTGGGCAGGAGCTGCCAAAGTGTGGAGTCTGCGACCCAGTCTCTGAAATGATGGTTGCAGTTACAGTCCCTCCATTCATTTGTGATAGAGAGAAATGGAAGGCTGGTTGGTGGCTTTTGGGTGATTCCTTTCAAGTACTGGCCAGCCTCAGAAGGGATGGTCAACCATGATGGTTTCCCATTTTTAGCACTGAAAGTCCCACTTCCCGGTCAAATCGCCAACACTCGGTCACTCCCCTGTGGCTTTATTCATGGTGGTGACTTACCTGAACCCAGAGAAAACCCCAATCAACTTGAGGGATTGACATGAATGTTAACCATTCACCAACTCCAGTGACATCAGAAAGGCTAATCATGGTGTGTTTGGATCCTTCTAGAAATGAGACAGAGTTGCATAAGAGACTTCCCTACAAAGCCTAGATGTGGCAAAACAGGTAGTAATTAGAGGCAACAATAGCAGGCACCATTAAACATGGCCTTGAGTAAAGGATTTAATCAGAATTAAAGGCAATGTATCACCCTCTGTTTGGCTTTTCTGGAACTTGTGACACCCCCAGGGCAGTCTTGAACTCCTGTGGAACCTGATGGGGACACAAAGCAGACTCCATGATCCAGGGGCAATTGCCCAGCTGCACTGTCCTGGTGGCCAGTTCACAGGAGCTCTCCAGGGGGACTGACCCCAGCTCCCCACAGGGAGAACCTGCTCATCAGCTCACACCTGGCTGGCTTTTCTCCCTTTCCCATTTCATGTTCCTCTTCCCCTAACACATGCTTCCTGAGATCATCCCTCCACAAACTAACTACTATTCCCTGGTCCTTGTCTCAGTGTCTGGTTTTGAGGAACATAAAATGGACCTAGCCCCTTTCTCCTATAGGTGTATCCAGTAGCTTTCTGAAAGTAAGCCTAGCTCCTTACAGGAGGATCCATTCACCCTTCGTCCCCATTTAATGACCTTTGTGCATTCACCACCACTTCCAGCACTGAGTACAGAAAAGAGTAGAAGTAATAAATCATGAACCCAACCCAATGGGAATATAATTCCCATTGTATTTTATGGGACATATACTGTATGGGAATATAATTAATCGCTTATATTGTGACAGAGAGGGACTCTCTAAGCATAAAAGCAAAGGGAAAATATTTACCAAAATATGTAATAAATATTACTACATATAACCTTTCAAAATTTCTGCAAGTCTGGTCATTGTTAAAACTCAGCAATGGATCCATGGGGATTCATTATAGTATCCACTCTACTTTCGTTGTGCTTAGCATTTTTCAGATGAAAAGGTTTTATTCATCCCCCAAAATAAAAAGCATTTCAGTAGGTGGATACGTTGTCAAAAGGAAGAATACACATTTCAGGAAAAATGAAAACAGCAGCTGCTCTAATATAATACAGATGGCTATTTGTGGCTTGGGATAAAAATTCCAGGAACTGCATCACAGAGATTTCTTTCAATGCTATATCTGCTAGAAGGCAAATGGAAGTGAATGTGATGAACTGTATCAGTCAGGAGAGGCTACATTAAGTTGTGGTAACAAAGAGCTCCAAAAGCTCAGAGGCTTCAAACCACAGGGGTTGATTTCTCATTCAGCTACACATCGCCATGGCCACTAGGGGGCTCTGCTTATCAGTTTCTCGGGGAACAGAGCTGACATCTGGGACATTGCTAGGCACTGTGCAGTGGGAAAGAGGGTGTTCTGCAGCCACTGGAACTAACTAGTAAACAGTTCAGCCTAGAAATGACACTATGTATCAGCCACTCCCACTCAAACTCATTGATTAAATTGGCTTACAAGACCCCACCCAACCACAAGGGGATCAGAGACCCAGACAGTGGACAGCTAGAAATATAAGTCATATAGCACCAATGACTACTACAATGAGTCCAGAAGAGCTGCTAGGTGACTCAAAAGGTAACCAGGGATCTAGTGAGGACAAACACAATGTCAAAGATGTTTGTGAACAGCTTGGGTAAAATTGTTCGACAAGCTGTGAGTGCAGAAAGGCAATAACTGTAAGTCAGTACATTGTTTCATAGTTAAAATATGTATTTGCAAAAAAAATAAGCTTATGCAATATGGTGGGAAATTTTCTGCAAGTCAAAACACAATATATATTTAATTTAATAGAAGATTAAATAAATACATATTAAATAAATACATATGCAATATAAATGGCAAAAATTTGGCTAAAGTCTTTAATATAAAAAGAGCTCTAACAAATCAGTAAAAAGAAGATGAAAGAAAAAAAGGCAAAGGATATTATCTTTGAGGCTTGGTGCTTTGTTAAGCTATTATAAAGGAACAATACAAATGAGCAATAAGGATGCAAAAAGAAACTCAACTGGCCGTGGAAAAATACATAACTCAAACAACAAGGTACAATTTTGCCCACAAAATTGGCAAAATTCGTTTTGAAAATGTATGATTCTAAATCTTGACCTACAGGGGCTGATTGTGGAATTCTTATACATTGCTGATAAAAAAAAATAAATTGTTAACAAGCTTTATAAAGAGTAGTAGCATGGCAGTATGGATCAAGAATCTTTGAACACTCATTCCTTTTACCCTAAATTCTTTTAGAAAGTCTGCCTAGAACACCTGGATGGCTCAATCGGTTGAGCACTGGACTCTTGGTTTGGGATCAGGTCATGATCTTGAGGTTCTGAGATCAAGCCCCACCATCAGACTCTGTGTTCAGTGTAGTCTGCTGAAGATTCTCTCCCTCTCCCTCCCCTTCTGCCCCTCCTCCCACTCTCATTGTACTCTCTCTCTTTCTTAAATAAATAAAGTATTTTTTAAAAAATGAAAATGTGCTTAAGGAAATAAACAGAAATGCAAAGACATATATAAAATGATGTTCATTCAGAACTTCAATTTTTTAATTTTTTTTAAGATTTTATTTATTTATTTGACAGAGATCACAAGTAGGCAGAGAGGCAGGCAGAGCGAGAGGAGGAAGCAGGCTCCCTGCTGAGCAGAGAGCCTGATTCGGGGCTCGATCCCAGGACCCTGGGATCATGACCTGAGACGAAGGCAGAGGCTTTAATCCACTGAGCCACCCAGGCGCCCCTTATTCAGAACTTTAAAACTTAAAAGCAGCCTTCCATGTATGTGTAAGAGAAAGAGTAAATAAATTATGGAATGGCTATTTAATACAACTAGCAAAAATTACAACATAGAGGAATATTTAATTATATCAGAAAATGTTTTGCTATTATATTATAGTAAAAATATATTTGAAGCAGGACCACAAAAATGGATATATTTTATGATCCTAATTTCATTCTTTAATCTATCTTTATACTTCACATTTGTATATTAAACTGGCAAGGATCCACAAAATATCACCAGGGATTTTCTATTCGTGGAAGATTATAAAGGATTTTTATTTTCCTCTTCAGGGTCTAGATTTCAATTGCTCTATAATAAACATGATTTTTGCAATAAAAATGCAATAACTTTTTTAAAAATTATGTCAGTGTTGTATTAAGATGTCCAGGTGACTGGAAAATAAAAAATTAGTATAACCGAGTGTTTAGGAAGAGGCTTCCCTCCCTGGTATCTGCAAGCAGGTAATACCAGTGGGTGGGAGCCTGGTCTGGTCATTTGCCCAGATCACTACACATTGGTTTGAGCAAGAGGGACTGACTCGCTTTGACCCCATTCTTCTCAAAGTGGGATTTTCACCTCCTAGGGCTGGTGATGTGCTGGGCAGGGGTACATAGAGCTACAGCACCAGTCTCTGGCTACAACTTTACTTTAGCTGACGGTAAGCAATTTGAGACATTATTTTTTATATTATGAACAAAATACAAAATCTGCATAAACTTTTAAGGCATTTGCAAGGGGGGGGAGTGATGTCAGCATCATGGCAGGGTGAGTCAATCCCTTTGTTTCTGCCCTTTGATTTATAAGTAGGGCATCCATAGCCCAATAAAGGCCCCTCTGCACAGCACACCAGGACTCCAGAGAGAATCTAACATCTGTATACCTGAAGGTGGGTGGATTGGACCTTGTGGAGGACACAAAGTCAAGAACATTGCAGCAGAACGCAGAGAGCACCAGCAGTGGTGACTGTAACCCCAGTGACCCTGGCAGTGGCAGTGGCCCCAGAGACGAAGATAACCCCAGCAACCCGGGACAGCAGCAGCATGCGTGACCCCAGCACACCCGGCAACGGTCCCAGTGACCCTGACAACCTCAGCGCTGATGATGAACCCCCTGCCCAAATAACTGTGACAGCTTCAGTGATCCCTCCAGAAGAGCAGGTGGAGGGTGGAAAGTGTGTGCTCCCAAATACAGCCGTAAAGCCCTTAGGGAAGAGAGGAGGAGGCGGGTGGGGGTAGGGGTGGGGGGAAATCTGTGCTATATCGCCACCTTCTGGAAACCAAAAGAAAGGCCTTTAATTCCCAACCTCTTGAACTGTTAAAATCAAAATAAACAAAACTTTACCAAAATGAGAAAGGTATTCACTACTTAGAATGTGCCAGCAGAGGCACATCTCATCAAACACTATGAAAAAAATCACAGTGATAGGTATCACCAAAAGAAAATAACAGTTCCCCAGCAACCAATCTCCAAGTCACAGAAGATTAGAATCTGATAGAGAACTCAAAGTAGCTGTTAGGAAGCCATTCAGCAAGCTCCAAGAAGACTCAGAAAGGCAATTTAACGAACTTAGGAACAAAATAAAGAGAAGGAGTACTTTGCCAAGAAGACTGAAATTCTGGAGCTGTAGAGCTCAGTAGATGAGATGAAGAATGCATTAGAAAGTACTGGAAATAGTACAGATCAGATACAAGAGAAAATAGGCGAGCTGGAAAAATCAGAATCTAGAAATGATATAGGTGGAAGAAGAGAAAGAACTAAGATTTTTAAGAAACAAAGAAAAAGCTATCAGACTCTCCTAGGAGGACAAACATAAGAATAATGGGTATACCAGAAGAAGAGAAGGAGAGGGAGACAGGAGGGGTATTTAAAGAAACAGTAGCTGAAAATTTCCCAAACCTAAGGAAAGAACTAGCCAAAGCTAATAGGTCCACAAAGTTAATATGTCACCTTACTATCTGAATGCTGGAAGACCCTCTTCAAGACCTATTATTATGAAGCTCTCAAAAACTGATGATCAAGAAAGACTGTTAAGGCAGCCAGGGTGGGAGACAAGAATGTAACCTACAAAGGAACCCCTATTAGATTATCAAAATATTTCTTCAACAGAAACTCTACAGGCCAGGAGAGAGTGAAATGTCATATTCAAAGTATTGAAAAATAAACATTTCTAACCAAGAATACTTTATCCATTAAATTGACCCTCCCAAATGAAGGAAAAAAGCAAACATATAGCTGAGGGAGTTCACTAGCACTGAACCTACCATTTAAAAAGTACCATTTTTAAAAAACTATTTTTTTAAATTAACTTCCCATAAAAGAATCATTTTATATATTAAATTATTTTATTATTTTATCATATTAAATTATTTATTTAATTTTATTAACCTACCATAGAAAAATATTTTAAAATGTTGAAAGTGGCTCTTCTACCTAAAATGAAAAGACAAAAATACCCCAAATTTTTACTAAAGTGATGGATAAAGTAAAAATTATAAACCTCTTTTAGACTAGGGTATTAAATAATTGTAGCATAAAGTTTAAAAGAGAAAAGCATTAAAAATAAACATAGCTACCGCAATTTGGCAACAAACTCACAGCATAAAAGGAGCTAATTTGTGACAATAAAAGCATAAAAGGGAAGGAAGAAAATGCCAGAACCTGTAAAGTCAAATGAAGATAAGTTGCTGTAAACAGAAAAAGGACTATTTTATCTATGAGATGTTTTACATAAACCTCATGGGAACTACAAAACGAAATCTAAAGCAAAGACAAAACACTTAAAAATGTTGGCAGGGTGGGACATTGAGCAAATTATCATAGAAAACCACCAACCTAAAAAGTAAATAAACCAAAGAAAAAGAAACAATGGAGATTCAAAACAACCTGAAAACAAGATAAAACGACAATAGTAAGTCCTCATCTATCAATAATCACCTTAGATGTAAATGGATTGAACTCACCAATCAAAAAGAACAGAGCATCTGGATGGATTAAAACAAAGACCCAACTGTATGCTGCCTTCAGGAGACTCTTCTCAGCTCCAAAGAAAAACATAGACTCAAAAGTGAAGGAGCAGAGGATGCTACCCCAAGAAATGGTAACCAAAAGAAAGTGGGTGTAGACATATTTTTATTAGACAAAAGAGACTTCAAGCCAAAATTGGTAGCAAGGGACACAGTGGGACATTATATAATTATGATAAAAGAGTCAATAAAAAATCTTCCTGCACTTATGAGAGGGTTACATCCTGATAAACACATCACGAGTTAAAAATATAAGTTGAAAATGCATTTAATACACCAAACCTACCAAACATGATAGCTTAGCCTAGCCTACCTTAAATGTGCTAACAACACTTACATTAGCACATAGTTGGGCAAAATCATCTAACACAAAGCTTATTTTATAATAAAGGGTTGAATATCTCAGGTAATTTTTTGACTACTGTACTAAAAGTGAAAAACAAAATGACTATATGGGTACAGAATGGCTGTAAGTATATCAGTTGTTGGCCTTCATGATTGCGTTGCCACTGGCAACTGCACCTCGCTACTGCTACCTGCTCTCAGGAGTACTGCATAGCACTCGACTGGGAAAAGATTAAAAACTCAAAATTTGAAGCACAGTTTCCATCCATGAATATCATTTTTGCACCATCAAAAAGTCAAAAAAACATAAGTCAAATCATCATAAGTCAGGGAAACTCTGTTCATCAAGAAGATTATAGCAATTATAAATATATACACTTCCAACATCTGAGCACCAAAATATATTATGCAAATGCTAACAAATCCCAAGGGAGGACTATACAATAGTACAATAACAGTAAGGGACTTCAATATCCCACTATCAGCAATGGAGAGATTGTGCAGACAGAAAATCAACAAGAACACATTGGAGTTGAACCACACTGTAGAACAAATGGACCTAGGAGACATATAGAGACATATAGGAGACACTTTCTGGTCTCCCAAGACCAGAAAAACAGTAGAAAGAACAACAACAGAATACACATTCTCAAGTGCACACGAACATTCTCCAGGATAGATCATAAGATAGACACAAAACTAATCTTAGAAAATTGAAGATTGAGATCACATCAACTATCTTCTCTGACCACAATGGCATGAAATTGGAAGTCAACCAGAAGAAAGTGAGTAGATCTTCAAATATGTGGAAAATAAATAGCACATTTCTAAATAACCAATGAGTCAAAGAAGAAATCAAAACGAAGACAAATTATGTTGAGACATATTAAAATGAAAATACTTCATATCAAATTTTGTGGTATGCAGGAAAAACAGTTCTAAGAGGAAAGATTATAGCGATTAACACATATTAAGAAATTAGGAAAAAAGAGGAACTAGTCAAGCCCAAAGATAACAGAAGAAAGGAAATAAAAGAGCAAAAATAAATGAAACAAAGACCAGAAAAACAGCAGAAAGAATCAGCAGAACTAAAAACCAATACTTTAAAAAGATAAACAATATTGACAGCTAGACTAATTCCTTAGCTAGACTAAAAAAAAGAGAGAAGACTCAAATAGAAGTTGAAGTAAAAGAGGACACATTACTATGAATACTACAGAAATACAGAGACTTATAAGAGACTACTACAGACAAATATATGCTAACAAATTACATAACCTGGTACAGATGGATAAATTTATAGTAACACACAACACACCTAGAATGAATCAGAAAAACAGAAAACCTGAACAGATCAGTAATGAATTAAGAAATTGTCAATGATGAAAAAACTCCCAACATGGAAAACTCTAGGGCCAGATGACTTCACTGGTAAAATCCACTGAACTTTTAAGGAGGAATTAGCACTAATCCTCCTCAAAGTCTTCCAAAACATTGAGAAAAGGGAACACCTTCAAACTCATCCTAGGAAGACAGCATTATCTTGATAGCAAAACCAGATAAGGATACCACAAGAAAAGAAACTCTAGATCAACATCCCTGATGAATATAGATGCAAAAATTCACAAAAATCATTAGCAAATTGAATTCAAGAATACATTAAAAGCATTATACACTACGATCAAGTGATATTTACCCTTGGGATATAAGGGTAGTTCAACACATGCAAATCAATAAACGTAATTCATCACATCAACAAAATGAAGATAAAAGCCACATGGTATCTCAATAGATAGCTGGAAAAGCTTTTGGCAAAATACAATATCATTTCAGGATAAAAAATCTTAATAAATTGGATATAGAAGGAACATACCTCAACACAATAAAGGCAACAACCCCGCAGCTAACATTATATTCAATGGAGAAAATTTGAAAAGATTTCCTCTGAGATCAGGAACAAGGCAAGGTCGCCTATTTAATATAGTATTAGAAGTCTTAGTTACAACAGTTAGGGTAAGAGAAAGAAGTTAAAAGTATCCAAATTAGGAAGGAAGATGTAAAATTTTTGCTATTTGAGGATGATATGATGTTTTTAGAGAAAAATCCCAAAGAGGCCACCAAACTGTTGGAATTAATGATTTCAGTCAAGTGACAGACTGCAAAATCAGCTTGCAAGAATCAGTGGCACCTTAAAAAAAAAAAAAAAAAAGAATCAGTGGCATTCCTTTACACTAAGACAAATCACTGGAAAAAGAAATAAAGAAAACTATCCCAATCAAAATAGCATCAAAAACAATAAAATACTTAGGAATAAACTTAAGGAAGTTAAAGAGCTGTACGATGAATTCTACAAGACTTTGCTCAAAGAAACTGAAGACACATCCTATGTTTGTGGATCAGAAGAATAAATATTTTTAAAATGGCCATACCACTCAAAACCATCTACAGATTCAATACAATCTCCATCAAAATACCAAAGAAACAATTCTAAAGTTTGTGAGAAACTACAAAAGGCCCTGAATAGCCAAAGCAATCCTGAGAAAAAAAGAACAAAGCTAGAGGTATCACACTTCTTGATTTTAAACAGTACTGCACAGACACAGTAATAAAAACAGTATGGTACTGGCACAAAAATAGACACATAGACCAATGGGACAGAACAGACAACCCAGAATTAAATGCTGGCATATAAGGTCAACTGATATTCAACAAGGAAGCCTACGTTACCCTGGGGAGAGATCATCTCTTCAACAAATGGTTTTGGGAAAACTGGAGAAACACATACAAAACAATGAAACCAGCCTTTATCTCACACCACTCACAAAAACTAACTTAAAATGGATCAAAGATTTAAATATAAGACCTGATACCATGAAACTCCTAGAAGAAAACAGGGAAGAAGTTCATCAATATTGGTCTTGGTAATGATTTTTTTGTACATGATGCTAAAAACAAAAACAAAAACAAAAAACAAAACAACAAAAGCAAAAAATCAACAGATGGGACTACATCAAACTCCAAACTTCTGCACAGCAAAAGAAACAACGAAGTGGGACAACAACCTACAGAATGGGAGAAATTTTTTGCAAACTATGTATCAGATAAAGGGTGAAGATCCAAAATATACAAAGAACTCACACAACTTAATAAAAAAAAAAAATTCTATTAAAAATAGAAGAACTAGGGGCACCTGGGGGGCTCAGTGGGTTAAAACCTCTGCCTTTGGCTCAGGTCATGATCTCAGGGTCCTGGGATCAAGCCCCACATCGGGCTCTCTGCTCAGTAGGGAGCCTGCCTCCTCCCTTCTCTCTCTCTGCCTGCCTCTCTGCCTACTTGTGATCTGTCAAATAAATAAATAAATAAAATCTTTTTTAAAAAAAAAGAAGAAGAAGAAGAACTAGATAGTCATTTGTCCATAGAGGATATACAAATGGCCACTAGGCATGTGAGAAGATGCTTAAGGTCACTAATCATTGGGGAGATACAATCAAAACCACAACGAAATGTTATCTCACTCCTGTTAGAATGGCTAGCATCAAGAACACAAGAGACAAATGCTAAGAAGGATGTGGAGAAAAGGGAGCGCTTGTGCACTGTTGGTAGGAATGCAAATTAGTGCAACCACTATGGAAAACAATATGGTGACTCTTCAAAAAGTTAAAATAGATTCTACCATGCAATCCAGCAATTCCACCTCTGGGTTTATATCTAAAAGAAGAGGAAACCGGATTTTGACAAGACATTTGCATGTTTATCACAGCATTGTTCACAATAGCCAAGATATGGAAACAACCAAAATGCCCATCCCTGGATGAATGGATGAAAAAGCTATGGATCCCAGGGCACCTGGGGGGTTCAGTCAGTTAAGCATCTGACTCTTGATCTCAGGTCAGGTCTTGAGCTCAGGGTCATGAGTTCAAGCTCTTGGAGACTACTTTTTTAAAAAAAAATGTGGATTACGTATGCAATGGAATATTATTTGGCCATGAAAAGGGAGGCTATCCTGGCATTTGCAACAACACATTATGCAAAATGAGAGAAGTCTGACAGAGAAATGCAAGTATCATTTGATGTCACTTATGTGTAGAATCTGAAAGAGTCAAACCTGTTAAAAACAAAAACAAAGAGTACAATGGTGACCCTGGGATGGAGGGGAAGGGGACCTAAAACTGATGGTGTTTAAGGGTACAAACTTGTAACAAGTAGCAAAGAAGCCATAGAGATCCAGTGCACAGTATAATGGATACAGAAATTACATGGCATTCTAATGAAGGAATATGATCAATCTTGCTTCAATGGCAGTCATATTATAGTATATAAATGTATCCAAGTAGGGGTGCCTGGGTGGCTCAGTGGGTTAAAGCCTCTGCCTTCAGCTCAGGTCATGATCCCAGAGTTCTGGGATCAAGCCCTGAATTGGGCTCCCTGCTCAGCAGGAGCCTGCTTCCTCCTCTCTCCCTGCCTGCCTCTCTGCCTACTTGTGATCTCTGTCTGTCAAATAAATAAATAAAATCTTTAACAAAAAAAAAAAAGTATCCAAGTAATACACTGTCCACCTTAAGTTTGCAAGATATAACATGTCAAATTGATTACATAATAATAAAAAAAAGAAATTTAGGGCTTGTGAGAGGCTGCTTTAGGCTATGCTCTTAAAAAGAGCAAGTTCAAGGGACACCTGGGTGGTTCAGTGGGTTAAGCCTCTGCCTCCGGCTCAGATCATGATCCCAGGGTCCTGGGATTGGGCCCCGCATCAGGCTCCCTGCTCAGTGAGAGCCTGCCTCTCCCTCTCCTCCCCACTCATGCTCTCTCTCACTATCTCTGTCACTATCTCTGTCTCTCTCTTTCTCAAATAAATAAATCTTTAAAAAATAAAATAAAATAAATAATAAAATAAAATAAAAACAAGTTCCAACTAACTGCCCTTTGCCAATAGGTTAGAGTGTTAGCCTTGGCACCGCTGACACTTTGGGCAGGATGGTTGTTCCTTGTGTGGGGGTGGATGTAGTAGGGGGTTGTCTGGTGCCTCATAAAAGCTTAGCAGCATCCTTGGCCTCTATCCATGAGAAGCTCATAGTGCATGCACACACATCTTCCCACTAGATGCTAGCAATGAGCATCCAAAATGCCTCCCAGCGGTGTCCCATGTCCCATCGGAGCACAAAATCCCCCCCAGGTGAGAAACTCATTTCATGAAAACTTTTGAGAGACATTAATCTAATCCCGTTAAACTCTGGTTCAAAGAGACCCCTGGTTCAAAGATGGAATCCAAAGTAAAGCTGTACCATGTATTTTTTTTTTCATCAAAATGCACTTGCTTTCTTAAAAAAAAAAAAAAATTAAAGTAGGAGGGGAGAAGGGAACTCCGGTAAATAAAGGGTCAGGGCAAGTCTGACCTGCGCTACCGAACAAGGGTTGGGAGGGTGTCAGCAGACAGCCTACCCTCGAGGGCCCCTCTCCCTCCTGCCGGGAAGACTGCTACGCCATTGCCTCCCGAGTGTCTGGGTGAGCTTCTCACACCCCAGCGGGGCTTTGGTTCTCCTTTACCACCTGTTCTCCGGATAAAATTCCCTCTGTTGAACCGCCCAGTGTGGCAATATTTGCCTGACAGAACCTTGATTGATACAGTACATGTATTAGGATGTTAAATTTATAAGTTGACTTGGGGAAAATGGACATCTCTGGGATGCTTTCTTTCTATCCAAGAGCATGATGGGTTGATGTGTCTTTCCATTGGGTCAGATCTTCATCCGTGTCCCTCCAGAGAGTTTCAAAGTCTTATTTAGTCCTTACCTCTTTTTGTCCTTTTTTTTTTTCATTTTGTGAATTTCTTTCTATGTTTTTTATCCTTTGTGTGGCTAACATAAATGGTGCCACGTGTAGGCTTGCTGTAAGGATTAACGTGTAGTTAAATATGTTACTTAGTACTTAGTCCTAAGTACTTAGAGCAGTACCTGGGATACAGTAAGTGGCCTAGTAGTGCTGCTTCTGATTATCATCTTGGTTTCTTCCACGGTTTTGTCCCACTGATTATTGTTGAAATATGGGTCCTAGTTGTTTTTTCTCTGTTTCTGCCCAGCTCCTGTTCAGTAGGAACTAGGAGCAGAACTGGATCTTGGGGCATCATTTTTACAGGAAAATGAGGTATGCCCATCACAGACCCATCCCATGAGAAGTACACCTCTAGTCCTTCTATAGATACCCTTTTCCCATGCGACTGTCCTCAGACTATTTGGGGACTATTTGGTGCTGATACCGAATCACTAATACCGTGGATGTAACTACTGTTACCTGATGTAAACACACACACACACACACACACACACACACACACACCCTTTAGGAAAACAAAGCTTAATATTCCTAGGAACCCCGGTATTCTTGTGGGCAGGTCTGAGAGTACAATGCAAAACTAATGTTTGCGGCTTTCTCTTAAGAAATAGGCTGACAGTTGCCCTCTGTGAGCCAGCAGCCTGCCAAATTGCCCCGAAACTCAATAGTTTAAAGTAACCACGATTCACATCCTACTCCTGGGTGTCTAGGTCTGCTGGGTTGTTCTGCCGATTTGGGCCAGCCTCGGCTCCTCGAAGCTGGTCTCACACGTGCACCTGTGGTCAGCCTGGGGGGGTGAACTACGGACAGGCTCGTCTGGGGTGGCCTCCTTCATGTCTGCTGGGTGTTGCCGGGGCAGTGAATCTGACTGTGCTCTATCATCAACCAGAAGGCTAACAGGTTTGTTTCACGTGCGACAGAATTGAGAGAGAAGAAATAGGCACAGAGCTTCTTGAGACCTATGCTTGGAACTGACAACAGCGCTACTTTCCACCACTTTCTCTCGAGCAAAGCAAAGACGAGAAGCCAGATTCAAGGGCAGGACTACAAAGTCATTGTAAAGAAGGCATGAATACAGAGAAGCCTGACAAATGAGAGTCACAATTGTCTCCCACACACCCGACACCACAGTGACGAGGTGCTGATTTCCTTTTTGCAAAGGTTTCTTGGTTGCACTAGTAGCCCAACTGTGGTTTGGGTCGGGAGGAAGTTCCACATCTGGTGGGCTTTGCCCACTCACACGAATTCACACCTGTTCTGCTTTCATCGGCTGCCACTGCTTGATGTTGAGCCCAGTCTGAGTCTGTTTGAGAGGGTCATCCCCTGTACCAGCTCTCAGGATGGTACACTTCCCTCTCTGTCCTGGTTTCTGAGCGCTGCTTTCGATGGCGTTTTCCAGTATAGATTGACCAAGACGTTGCAGGCCATTCTCAACTGGCGGCTAAATAAATCTTTGTTGATGTATCGACTCAGTCAGCCACGGGCTAATTAACTCCAAGTCCTGTTAGAAGCAATCAAAATGTCTTTTCTCACTGTCAGATGGCAGACAGATCTTGGAGGTAATCTGATCATTTCCTAGCCTCCTGGCATCTCTGCCTGGATGCCTTTGAGTCAGGACCGTAGTGCCCTGGTGGCCATGCAGGGACAGACCTTTTCTGCCACAGCAGTGTGTCTTCCTGCCCTCAAGGGTTAAAGAGCCACCCTGGGCCAGACTGTACACCTGTGCTCACCACCCACACCACTGCTGTGTACCCACTTCGCCGGGAGGGGAACAAGAGGAGCCCCTGCCCAACTGCCCCCAGGGTCAGAACATAGGAAGCCAGAGGGAATGGCCATTTCTGGGTTGTGGAGATAAAGCGAATACTCCTAGAAGACAGAACGGGAAAAGAAATACATACACAATAAGAACGTGGCTGAACAGAAGAACAACGTGAAATGTAGGTATTTGTAACTAAGCTTGCTGTTCATAATTAATTAGCATAGGGCAGTAATCACTGTGCATATCATTATGTATTTGAAGATTTTTTATTTATGTTAAACTTTCTTCCTATATTTGGTGTTCCCTTACACAGGTTAAAATGTCATATACTACTGTGTTTAAAGGAATTCTAGGGCGCCTGGGTGGCTCAGTCAGTTACAAGTCTGACTTTTAACTTCCACCCAAGTCATGATGTCATGGTCATGAGGTTGAGTCCCACGTGGGGCTCCATACTGGGCGTGAAGCCTGCTTGGGATTCTCTTTCTCCCTCTCCCTCCAGCCCAACCCTCCAAAAGAATTCTAGTATGATCCAACCAGGTAAAAATATATATATACACACACATGAGCATGTATATACATATGATTTGCAAATATATATATACACACATGAGCATGTATATACATATGATTTGCAAGATTTTTATATTTTGGAGTAAAATGTGCATCTATATATATGTAAATGCATATATAAGCGATATATAAAATCAAAGAGATATATAAATATCTTTGACCTCTTACAGAGCTAAGTATAAACATATATGTACGTTTACGTTTTTGCTGAAAAGTGTCTGAAAGGAGGAACAGGAATAGAGGAATAATGATTACAAGTAGGAAGGGTTTTTCTTTCATTTTCTTTTCAATATACTCTGGTTTGTTTCACCAGAGTAAAAAGTACAGATTTTTAAAAGAAGTTTACTTGTAAATTTTACCCATGTGCCCCCCCACCTCAAACAGTAAATTAGGGTAAATTCCCGACACAAGAACGAGAATGCTCAAGACCTCAGGGGCAGGAGCGTGGTTTTCCAGGAGGACAGAATCACACCGAGCTGCTGAGGAAGGCTGGGTCCTGAGCTCCCTCGGGCGGCCGCCCCCTTCTTGGGCCAGGACCCCAGCAGCCCCGGGGCAGGCGCGCGTGGAACCTGGTGGCCTCTCTCCCTGCCCCCCTCCCCTCCCCAGGGCCGAGGCGGCAAAGGCAGCATCTATGTGTGGGCCTCCGGGGATGGTGGCAGCTACGACGACTGCAACTGTGACGGCTACGCCTCCAGCATGTGGACCATCTCCATCAACTCGGCCATCAATGACGGCAGGACCGCCCTGTATGACGAGAGCTGTTCCTCCACCTTGGCCTCCACCTTCAGCAACGGCAGGAAGAGGAACCCCGAGGCCGGCGTGGTGAGTGTGGCCCCCACCCTTGGGGAGGCAGTGGAGTGCACCCCTGCTGCCTGACGCCGTGCAGACGCTGGGTGCCGTGCAGAGGCTGGGTGCCGTGCAGACGCTGGGTGACGTCGTGCACTACCACTGAATGACGTCACCGGAGGAAGTGGCTCTCCCCTCCTACCCTCAAAGGGTCTGCACCTGTTTGGAGTCTCTGGAGATCCATTGTCTTCCAGGCCTGATAATGCTTTGTTACCAATGTAGAGCCACGCGGTGTGCAAGTTGGAAGCAATAATTGTGATCTCTTTCCAGCTCATTTTCCATAGATTGTCTTTGTTGTTTATTGTTTTGCCTTGCAAAAAGTGGTGAACGCTGATGATCAAAAAGTTGCCTCAGCATACCACTTTAAAGAGCTAATATTAACAACTGGGCCATCGTGCCATCTGAGCCAAGAACCCATCCATTTATTACAGCAATTTAAAAAATAGCCTCCATTGGAGGACTTCTCTAAGTCCATAAGCCCTCCAGGGCACACATGAATTTTTTCAAGGCAACAGTAGGGATTTTCACCATATTTTAAAATATGTCCATGATTTGATCCTCAGCAGAGGTTCCTGCCCACCAGGAACTTGGATTATTTATTGCATTTTTCTGAGCAGCACTCCCTTCCTGGGCATCTTGGTAATATGGTGAATTTTCCAAGTCCCCTTAAAATATTTATCTGGAGAACATAATGAATTTTTTTGGATCTCTTCCTCTCTCTGGGTAGTTCACTCACATATCACCCTTTCCGTAGAACTTCCAGCCTGGAATTTGGGAGCTGGTTCCGTAGTCCTGCTGAGCTACAGCTCGACTGGCCACCTACCTCCGCTGGGGTTCCCCAAGGGAAGAAAGGAGCTCAGAACACAATCGTCATTACCAACAAGAATTCCAGTCCCAAATTCCTGCCTGGACTCTGCCTTGGCAAGCTGGCCTGGCTCTCATGTGAGCCAGGAGGTCTCTTTACCCGGAAGGGACACAGACTTGACCTGGCTGTCTCTTTGGTCTTGGGGAGAACGAGTGTCCCTCCTCCTCCCAAGCAGAAGGAGGCTGGACAGAAAGGGAAAAGAGCAGAGCAAAAACGAAGCGAGGGAGACCCCAATCCTATTGTGCTTGTGATGCTTTATACCTCCCCCTAGAAATTGTCACTCCCTACCCCAAGGGTGTCACTTTGTCCTCAACCTTATCTGACTCTCTGCTTGGACTGGGGAAGGGCCTTGACTTCTACCTGAATATTGTAATTTTCCCCAATAGATGTCTTAAACCTCCCTACTACTTTGTCCTTCAAAATAATGGGCCCCCCCCCAAAAAATATAGGCCCATATGAGGATTCTACAGACAAACAGAGGAAGGAGAATTCCTGTGGCTTAAAGGTGATCATAATGAAAACCTTGGCTTTCACCCCTCATGAAAAATGAGGACTTTTTTTCTCTTTGTGAAAGTCCTTTAAAACCTGTTTGATCGGTTTCCCCACTTAAGAACTGTGGAAGCAATTTCTCACACATCTGTTATCTTGGCTTCCTGCGTTCCAGCATCTCTTCATAAGATATAGAGAAACATTCTCTTTTTAATGGCCTGTCCTTCTAGGAAAACTTCAGCTGAGCATGTTTTTTATTCCATCTTTGGGAAGGATACCCTTTCGTTTATGAATGGAAAAAAATGATGCAATGGCATCTGGGTTTTCCAAACCAATCCCAGTGCAAAAGTCATCCCCATTGCATGGACTTGGTGGTAGTACCAATTTGTCACTTTCCACCTATAGGGGGTTTTCCTTTCAGAATCCAAGAAATAAATGTCTCTCTAGTTTCTGGAATAACTGTAAATATGCTTGTCTTGAAACACTTGACTTCTTTTTATCTTGTGAACACTATAACTATAACTGATCGTCCCTTTTTGAATGGGCTACTAGGAAGCTCAAATAAAATGTGTGGCAAGATAGACAGATGGATGCTAAGCCTATTGTTACCTTTATCTGAATCTTCTTCAGAACGAGGCAGAGTTTAAATCAAAGAAACAGATCATCCTCTGCTTCATATTGTTTGGGGATTCGAAGTAGAGTGACCTCTTCACTCATTACTGAACATCTTCCCTTTCAGGCAACTACAGATTTGTATGGCAACTGCACCCTGAGGCATTCTGGGACATCCGCAGCTGCACCTGAGGCAGCTGGAGTGTTTGCACTGGCTTTAGAGGCTAAGTATGTTTCCATCTCGGGGCGGAGGGTGGACTAACATGTGTCTCTCCACCCAATCCCAGGTGCCCGTGGAGGCAAAAGTGGGTGTGGGAGCCTGTGGAGGGTCAGGGCCAGTGAACTGTGATGGACATTTCTAAAACAACCATGGGCCCTAGATGATAAACACACACAGTCCACAAATAACATCCTTAGGAGAGCTCAGGACCAAGCAGGGACACACAGATCTTTCTTTCTTTGTGAAAATCATCGTATTATCCTCTCCAAATCCTCTGGCTGTTTTACTCCAATAATACAATCAGCTAAATGAAGGAAAACTATTGCCAAACTGGTATCCAGCAAGCTCTTTCAGAATCCGTGGCAAGGAGGGTGCTCTCACTCAAGATTTGTTAACTTATAAGGTGAGTTTTCTTTCAACACTGATGCAAGGTAGACCAGGAAATGGACTTTACTGAGAAACCTTCCAAGCTACAGGTAAGAGGAGGCTGTCCTCTCGGTTCTCACCATCCCACGGAGAAGCCACGTATTGCTGTTGCTGGACACACCTTAAATTTGATCCTCAGCAGAGGTTCCTGCCCACCAGTCGTTTTGTCTTCCCTTAGGGCAAGCCAGAGGCTGGCCCTGGGTTTGAGGAATGAGCATGTGGGCTTCAAGCATGACCCCGGGTGCTGGGAGCACATATGCCCAGGCTGCAGGGGAGCACCAGCCAGTGTGAGAAGTTGGATTCAGGCCCCTGGGGAAGGGATGTTGATTTCTCATCCTTGTCAGCTGTTGCTGGGCAACCAGAGCTTCTAGCATCCATCTCCAGACAACCCTGCTTGTCTCTCTCCATATATACGGTGTGATTTCTGACTTGCAAAGGAGGTAAGAGTTGATTCTTAGATAGGAAAGGACTTTGAAAGATTCTCTAATCTGATACTCTGTCTTCAAGCAGAAAAGGCATCATCATTCTCCTTTTACACATAAGGCCCCATATTGGGAGTGACTCCTTTCTTTGGACCAGGCCAACCTTTGATTCTTCTAACAAAAGTCATGTGGAAAACTTAGGATTCCAGCAGACACTGATGGAAGTGTGTTTCTCTTAAGTGAGGAGACTAAAACTTCTTGAAGGTGAAACAGGTCATCTCAAGGTCTATCTGGTCTGGGTGTCTGAGCTGGTCTGCTCACTCCAGTCAGGAGCAGACAAAGAGAGGGAACCTGCTGTTGAGCCTTGCAGAGAACAGGAAGAAGGGGTACTCCAGAACTGAGAAGGGGGTTCTGGTCACCCTTTAAATCTAAGAAGGTAGACCTTGACTCAAGTCTCCTTGCATTTTGGAGAGCAAAAAGTCAATTGCTTAGGCCTCTATGCACGCGAAGGGACAGTGCAAATTGATAAAATAATGGAACAAGGCTGTTGGATCTCTGAACAGGCTCACGGGCTCTGCACAAATGAGTCACCATTCTTTGACACATGGTTGCAGATAGCCTTACAGAAAAGAAGTCACCGTGCAGGTGTCTTTTGTTTTGGAGCAATGGTCATGATTTTAATTCTTTCTTGCCATAAACAGGAAAAAAGTGATACCTGACAGGTAGTGGCTCAAGTCTATTGTAGGATCTAGTCCTAAAACTCCTGAGAACACCAAATTCCTGAGGTTAGGGACAGCCCCGGAGACAAAAGTTGGCGCAGGCAATTTGTTAAAGAAGGTGCTCTCCGGAGAAACCAAGTTAAAGTAGAGGATGCAGGTTAAGGATGAGGGAAAATCCAAGTAAGGAAGCAATTTCAGAAGTTCTGGCCTCAGCCTGATCCCATGGGGAGCTCTGGAGTGTAGATGATGCCTCAGGACGTGTTCTTCCTCAAGGCAAGGATGCTGGGCTGCCATGTTCTGGTGCTGGTCTGTCACCAGCTGAGAGCAGTGCCCTGGGAAGGAAACTCCGAGGGATTTCTGGCTTTCTACACCTGAGCAAAGCGTCCCTAGCAGCCAGCAGTTAAAACCAATGGTCAGAACAAAGCAGCCCTAAGAGAAAGTCCAGAGGGAGCAAGAGGGAAAGCCACTCCATAAACAGTTCCTACAGCTAGTCTCTCGTTCTTGTGATACCAGACAGCTAGGAGTTCTTCACCACAAAGGAAAGCTATGGAGGGCTGCTGACCACCCAGAGGTCCAATCAGAAAGCTTTTCCAAAGCAGTTTGAAAAACAATAAACAAATTATTCCATGTAAATCTATACCCATCAGAACCACAAAAGAGGAATAGCCGCCCCCAGGACTCCCAGGGGAAAAAAGGGAAGCCATTATTCCTTTGTCCCACCTAGTCACTACTTTCATAAAGTACTTTTCTGACAAATGCTTGAAAATGACTTCTTGGGTCCCAGGGAATATTGCTTACATTTCCCAGTGTGAGCAACACTAAAAAAAATTTCAAGTGATTTCTTTGCCCCAGAGGGTGGGGGGGTGAGGGTGGGGTGGGGTCCGTCTGGGACCCAGAGCTTTCTGTGTGTTTCTAGAGGGCTGAACTAGGTTTGAGGGGTCGGTCATAAAGAGGCCGATTTTTGGCTTGAGAGAACCATCAGTAAAGTGGCCCACATACGGGACTAAAATAATGTTTCCAAAACTGACCTTTTGGGAGATAGATTTTTTTTTTATACTCTTTATTGAAGTACAAAAGACCCAGAGGAAAGGACACAAATGTTAGATATAGTTCAATGACTTCCTACAAAATTAATAGACCCATGTAACCAGCATCCGAATCAAGCAACAGACCACTATCTAAGCACCGGGTATGCTCTTTGGTGTAATAACACATCTGAGAGATTCGTCCATACTGTTCTATGTGGTTATAGGTTGTTCATACTCATTGTGAATTACTTCACTGTATAAATGAATCCTTAGGTTGTTTCCAGTTGGGGGCCATTATGAGTCCTATTGCTATGAACATGCTTACACGTCTTTCGGTGAACATAGGGATGCGTTTCTGTTGGGTTTATACTAGGGGGTCAAAAAGCTGAGTCATGGGGTATACATATGCACAGTTCCTGTAGCTACTCCAAAAGAATTTTACAGAGTGGGGGTAACCATTGACCCTCCCTCTGGCAGTGTGAGTTACAGGTGCCCCACATCCTTGCCAACACTTGGTATTGCCAGTCTTCCACACTTTAGCCATCCATATGAATGTTCAGTGGAATTTTATTATAGTTTTAATTTACATTTCCCCGATAACTGGGGAAGTCAAGCACTGGGGTGGGGGCTAGTTTTGAAAATAATACATTCCTACATCTCAGCTAAGAGTCACTGAATGGAAATCTCTGCGGCTGGATGGCCCAGGAATCTGTCTTTTCAAGCCCTGTTCCAGGGACTCCAGTCCAGGGCATCCAGTAAAGCAAGAACTCTATGAATCTGTGAATCCGGATACTGTTGTATGGCAGGTGAATGTCTGGACTCTACCTCTGGCTAGGTCAAGATTGGAAACAAAATCCCAGATAACAAGAGCTAAACTAACACAGGGTTTTATTTTTCTGTCACAGGAAAGTTAATGCAGAGGTTGGGAGCCCAGGGCTACCATGGGGGGTGCCACTGGGAATCCAGCTCTTCCTAGATCTCTGCTCTTCCACCTTCATGTTCTCCAGATGCTGTTGGGGCTCTAGCCATCAAGTTTACATTTCAGATAGGAGAACAAGAAAAGCAAAGGGAAAAAAGAATTCCACCGGCTGAGTCAGCCTTGTTTAAAGGTTTTTCAAAAAATCCCCACCCAGTAGCTTTTGCCTACTTTTCATTGACCACAGTCCTCAAGGGACCACCCCAGACTACAAAGGAGGCTGGAAAACATAGCTTCGGAGCTAATGATATTGCTGTTCTGAATAAAATTGAGGGTTTCTTAATAGGGAAAAGGGAGGATATACATGAGGGAGAAAATAGTTGTATCTTCCAGCATCTAAGTGGGTGATTATTCACCTCCTCTGGAAATCTGTTGTCTTA
Source organism: Neogale vison (assembly GCF_020171115.1). NCBI lineage: Eukaryota > Metazoa > Chordata > Mammalia > Carnivora > Mustelidae > Neogale > Neogale vison. The sequence continues at coordinate 42,491,573 of NC_058098.1, forward strand.
TCTTAAAAGGACACAGGCAGGAATCTATATTTGTCACTAGTCCCCACATGATTCTGATGCAAGCCGCTCAGGGTCACAGTCTGAAGCCCCCTGGCTGGGATAACACAGGGACCCCACTGGTGGTTTTCTTGCCATTGAGAGCTTCCCCATCGTGACAGCCCTCCCTTTTAAAATATTGAGTTGTCTCTCTGTCCCTCTGGGCTGTAGGCTCTGAGAGAGCAGGGACCTTCCTAAGGAGGACCCTCAACCAAAACAGTGCCTGGACCTGATAGACGCTTAATGGACTTTCATGGAATCATTTCACTGTGCAGTACCTTACCATATATCTGTGCCTTATTCTCCAAACTATTAAATGCTTGAGAATGGGGAAGAACATATTATGTTATTAGTCCTATAACACTGTTCACAGTGACCTTTATATTGCAGATAATCTTTAAATTTAGTTTTTTTTATTATTTAATAAGTATGACCTATAATTCTTGCCCTACTATGGTAAGAATAAAGCTTTATGCAGATGGAAGAAATACTGTTTCACACAGTAGTGTATTCTGTCAACTCTGAAATTGCTCAGAAGGGGGAATGAGGAGGGACTTAGTTTTACCTCTCAGACATACATAAATGGCTGGCCAAACTGTGTCATCGACTCAATAGCATGAGAATATGGACTACCTCTGATTAATTCCAGAAGTGAGATCTTGGTTCTGACTGGTTCTCTCTGTCTCTTTCATGGGCCCCTTGAGAATAAAACCACGGAGAAACGTCTACCTCCAATGTCTAACATCCCTCTCCAAGCTCCAGGAAGCATAGCACGTGTTTGTGGCCAAACTCTTTGCAAAGATGGTAGATAATTCGCCTGTCAGCCAGATCATCTCAACACTCATTTATCAACACTTCTGTATTTAATGAATTCAGAATCCCACTCTGGCAAAACACTCACTGTAATCAACTTCTTGAAGTTTCACAGCACCATTCACTTGGGTCCTAGGGACCATATATCCAAGATATGTTTATAAATTTCTCAAATGAGCGGTGGCCTTCCTTGAAACTTTCTCCTTAACCACTGAAGGTCTACACTGCAAGAGGACATGAATCATTGGCGTCTTTTGGTTCTAATTCAAAACTTCAAACCAGTGAATGCTGCATATGCTGAAATTTTATGAAATGAGTTATGTTGTTCCTAGTCTTGAATTATCTGACTTCCAACAAGAACGACAGTGCAGGGTTGTTCCAGCTTTTTGATTTGAAATAATTTTTGTGTTGCAACCCACAACACACACACAGAGTTTTATGAAAAATACTTCCTTGTATTACATGCAATACACACTGTTACTCTTTTCTGTTCTATTCTGCTCATTTTTTGATAGTCCCATTCATTAAATCACTGGTTCTCAAGCTTAGCTGTCTGTCTACTAGAATGACCTGGGAAGTGTTCACAATTTCCAAAGCCTGGGTCCCACTCCCCGAGGTTCTGACTTAATTTGTCTAAGATGTGACCTAAGCAATGGGATTTTAATGTCCTCATCAGGAGATTTTAATAAACAGCCCAGGTAGATAATCTATGCAGTAAATTGATTTCCTGTCCCACAAATGGGTCCGACTTGCTCTTTGAAAAACACAGGCAATGAATAATACTAGACACTGATTTCTCAAAACAGTGGCACCTACAAACAGATTTGTTTATCCACTGGACAAACAGTGTACAAGACAGGCTGCTGTCCTGGGCGCTGGGGATGAATATATACTGAAGGTACAGTCTTTGCTGTTGAAGAAATGACAGCCTCATTTTCACAAATGGAGCATATCCATGTAGCCAACACCCAGATCAACAAACAGAGCACTGCCAGCACCCAGAAGCTCCCTTGCACCACTATCCAATCCCTTATCCCAAGACTAACCACTAACTTGACTGCTAACAGCATAGATTACTTGGGTCTGGTTTTATACTTTTAAAAAAATGGAATGATACAATATGTTTTCTACTAGGTCTGGCTTCTTTAGGTTGACATTTATTTGCAAAATCCATCTGTATTATTCAGAGTAGCTGTAGTTCATTTGTTCTTGTGGTAGAACAGTATTCCACATCCCACAAATACATCTCCATTGGTTTATTCATTTTATTGTGGTTGGACATTTGGGGACTTTGTAGTTTGGGCCCATGAACATTCCAGTATGCACGTCAGGTGGATATATACACACATTTATGTGAGATGCATACCTAGGAATGGAACGTCTAGGCCACAGCTTAGACACTTGCACAACATGAGAAGATACAGTCAAGCAGTTTTCCAAAATGTTTGCAGTAATTTACCTATCCATCTACAAAGTATGTGAGATCCAGATGCTTCACATCCTTGCCAACACTGAGTATTGTCAGTCTTTTTCAGTTCAGTTCAGCCATTCCAGTGTGTGTTAAAATGTGCATTTGAAGTAAATTTATTTAAGTAAGAAAAGCAAGATTTTGAAATTTATATGTATAATGATTCCAAATGATGTGTGGAAATCCTCCCCTTATTTGCAGGTTCATAGATGTTCCAAAATACTACATGGGGTCTATGTTCTATCTTAGTTATTGTGTCTCTTTCCCTCTCTCTCTTACCTTGTGCGCTCCCCTCTTGCCATGCTCTTGAATCTTTCTGCCTCCGGAATCCAGCCTGGGTCTGACCTGGAGAGACATGCAGCATCTGACTGTGCTCACCTCCAAACGGAATCAGCTTCACGACGAGGTCCATCAATGGCGGAGGAATGGGGTTGGCCTGGAGTTTAATCACCTCTTTGGCTACGGGGTCCTTGATGCGGGCGCCATGGTGAAAATGGCTAAAGACTGGAAAACTGTGCCTGAGAGATTCCACTGTGTGGGAGGCTCCGTGCAGGATCCTGAGTAAGTGCATGGAAAATATCCCAGAGAGGGTGCCATGGCCTGGGCAAAAGATTCCCTCTCTGTCAGCTTGAGATGCACTGGATTTGAATCAGAGACAATCAGCTTCCAGGCAGAGCTGTAGAGAGACATAACTCCAGAAGCCCCACATACATAGAACACCATTAGGGGACTCAGAACCCCTGGTCTGAAGTATAATCCTTTACTGTTTCAGTGGCTTATACAGTATTTTCTTTTAAATTTAAATTTAATTTTTTTTTATTATACCGTATTTTTGAGTGCACAAGTCATCCAGTGTAACCAGGTCCCAGATCGGTAAACAGACCATGATCCTGACCGATAACCCAGAAGCCCCTTATGTCTCCTTCCATCATTGTCTCCCCAAGAGTAACCTTAAAACTCCATAGATTATTTTGCCCATTTTATACCTAATGTAAATGGAATCAGACACTATATTCTCCTTTATATGTAGATTCTTTAGCTCAGAACACTTCAATCATATTTAGTATGTAGTCATTTATAATCATTTATAGTCATTTATAATCATTTATAATCAACTACTTGTAGTCATTTATAATCATTGCTGAATAATATTCTATTGTATGACTATAACACAATTTACTTATTCAGTCTACTTGTGGGGCAACCTAAGGACTTAATTTGATGTTGAGTGAGTTGGATAGCCATCTGGAGGGATGTGAGTGAGGCATTTACACAGAAACCACCATGCTGGTCACCTGCACCTACTTTTCTTTTAACATCCCATTATGGCAAGAGGATTGGACAATGAGGACCCCTTTGTATTTCATTTCTCTCCTCATTAATTCATCAGTGAGATGGAAATATCAATGTTTATCATTATTTTCAGTTGAGATATTGTTTACATACGATGAAATGCACAGAACTTAAATGTATTACTTGAGTTTTAATGTACACATCTGGGTAACCACCACCTGATCAAGTGATGGAATGTTCCATCGCCCCAGAAAGATCCCACATGCCCCCTTCAGTTAGTTAATCCCCACATGTTATAGACACCCATTGTTTTCATTCCTGCCCCTATAGATTAGCTTTGCCACTTCTTGGACTTTATCTAACTAGAATCACCCAATAGAGATGTGTCCGGTTTCTCTGACCCAGCATTATGTTTATGAGATCCATTCACGTTCTCGTGTGTAGTGGAAGTTCATTTACTTTCACTGTTGCGTAGTGGTACGTTCTGAGAATACACCTGTGCTTCTGTCATTTAAACAATGATAAAATGCATCTCTCTAACCACCCCACACCAGCCTCGTTTCTGTTGGTCATCTGAGCTTGGCCAGAGTCAGACTGTCACCGTACATCCTCCCTCTCCACTCACCCTCAGTCTTGGTTCCTCGGGAGTTGTGTAGTCGGTTACAGACCTAGATTCCAGTCTTGATTTCACCAAACTGGACGATACTTTTGACCTCCCTGACCTCTCTTTTAACAATTCTCATTTTGTATCCTGGCCTCTGTGGCAGGATAGGTGATGTCTGTGGACCCCATCTCAGTATGACGTCTTTAGATGCACTAGATAATATACATAGCACCGCAGAGGAAGCCAACAATACTGAAAACCAGGTATAAAAGTTTTGGAAAACCAAATCTGTGATGAAGTAATACATGTCCTTTCTCTTAGCAACACATTACATAAAAAGCTCCCAGTGGCAAGCCTAATGGCCACAATCATTTCAGACCAGGGATGATGACCGAAACGTCACTATAAGATACTGTCAGTCATTGTAACGGGATATGAACATCTCTGGGCTCTTCAATGACAAACTCTGAGGGAGCGCTGATACTGCTTTGGCAAGTGGACTGCATTCAGAATCAAAGGAGAAGCTACGTTTCCCTTATAAGTTAGGAAAGTTAATACTAGGGACGGGGGGCAGGGGCTTTCTTCTGTCTAAATTCTTTTTTTTTTTTAAAGATTTTATTTATTTATTTGACAGATAGAGATCGCAAGCAGGCAGAGAGGCAGGCAGAGAGGCAGGCAGAGAGAGAGGAAGGGAAGCAGGCACCCTGCTGAGCAGAGAGCCCGATGCGGGACTTGATCCCAGGACCCTGAGATCATGACCCGAGCCAAAGGCAGCGGCTTAACCCACTGAGCCACCCAGGCGCCCCTCTGTCTAAATTCTTACACCAACTGGAATTCTTTCCTTATGTCCCCAAAGCAAAAACCTCTTCTCTCTTTCCTCACCAGTAAAATGGAGCTAATAACTCTTTTTCTCACCAAGATGCTGGGAGACCTTAGTGAGACAACAAATGTAAAACTGGTATCTAGTAGGCACTCAATAAATGTAACTTGGCCCTGCCTTCCCCTCCATGACTTTGGACGCTCCTAGTTCATGCTCATGGGAAAAGGAAAGATGATAATCTCCTGGAATTTTGGATACCATAATTGATTCCTATATGAATTCAAAATTGTGAGTCCTTGGGACCCACACTCTCTTCCCAATGTCCCACCCAGGGTTGGGCCAACATCCTCACTGTTCACTTGCCAGGCTCCCAGAAAGGGGTACCAATTGGGTGTTACAGAACTGCATGCATTTTCCCTGGACCACACCATGACCTCGTAAGCAGAGCTGCTGTCAGCACTAGGTGGAATAGGAAAGCATCAGAGCAAGTCCTTTCTCTAATAACTTTTTAAACAGGGCTGCATGGCATTTCATGTGCCAGTAAAATCAGCAGCTTGGCTGCATTCCTGTCCCTTTTCCCAAGGCTGCCATGTACCTACGAAATTTCTGTTCATCCTTGTGCCCCTCTGTCTGGTCAGACAGTTTTCACTGTGTCCCAGACAAATTTGACTAGGTCAAGGTCACTTGGTCAAAGTCAAGGTTGACTCAGTCAAGGTCAAGTTTAAGTGAAAGAAGCAATTCGCTTTTATTGGGCACCTACTGTGTGCCATGTGCTTTACATCTGCCTAAGCTTCCTAGCCAGCCAGCCTGTTGATGGTATGCCTTACCTCATGCAGGCAGGGTATGAATATTTTGTGGTATAAATAGCAGTGGTTCCATGCTGTGTCTCAGGAAGAAGTGTCTCCTAGGTGGCTGGTGGGAGGCCTTTTACATATACTATGTGTGTTTCATCCTTGTAAGTCCAGAATATATGTATGATCATTGTTACCTCGAAACAGGGGAGGAAGCCAAGAGGCAGAAAACATGAGAAATGTGCTTAAGGTTACAAAGGTCTGACCAGGACTTGAAACAAAACCCATCTGCAAACCCCAGTGTGTTTCATTAGATGATATTGGCCTTCAGGAGCTCCCGCTGTGCCCTTGGGCCCTACATTAGGCTCTACATCAGAGAGCCCTCCTCTCAGCTGGACAGTGTTATTACATGTGAGGAAAGGCTCAGAGTTTAAGGGTCTGCCAAAGAAGACCTAGCTATTGAACAGCCAAACTGGGATTCGAACCCAGGCTCCCTGATGCCAACACCCCACCACTTGAGGGGCCTCTCAGTATATCTCAATGATCCCCCACTGGAGAGGACGTGAGGCTCAACCCACTTCAGAGGGTCTGAGGGGCTTCCTGCAGTAAGACCTTCCTTGGGCACTTTGAAACCCCTACCTATCAGGTGGTCCCACTCCCCCCAGACTCCATAACTGCTATCCTAGAGACCTTATCACTGCCAGGGTCTACAAAAAGGGTGACAAAAAGAAGACAAGTCTGGGAACTTCTGTCCAAATAGGAAGAGGAAGGATAAATCCAAAGTCAACGTCCAACGGGCATTGACCACTCTACTGCCCTCATTAGAGTTCAAAACAACCCTTTGCGTGACTGGGAAAGCCCAGGAGACCTGGAACGATGGTGGAAATGTTCTGTATCTGAGTGTCCAATACAACAGCTCATGGCTAGGGAGCACTGGAAAGATGGCTCATTTGACCTAACTTGAGTTTAAGTTATCATAGCGACATATGGCTGGTGGCTGCCGTCTTGGACGGCTCAGCTCTGACGCCCATCTGGTAGTTACACCATCCCAGGAGGGATGCTACATAGTGCAAACAGAACAAGAAATGTCAATTAAATAACAATTCTTTGAAAGTGTGTCCAGAAGTTGAGCCTGAAAGAGAGCCGGGCCAGTCCGCTTAGCCTGTGCCTCCCCCAGTGTCCCCTGCACGCAGGTCCATCACTTGCTCCCCGCACACTGATGGCAGGACACTCCAGCAGCCCTGAGGGCTCCCTGAGGTGGCCCTGGGAGCTTGCAGGCACAGTAATGCCACTACTAAGAGCAGCTCCCGGATGGTCGCCCGGTCAGGCAACACTCTTCTCCCATAGGAGGCTGGTGTGGCCACTCTCCTCCACAGGGAGAGAACAGGAAGCTCAGGAAGTTAGAGTAAATGGTTCTAATTCCCAGAACCAGCAACTCCAATGTCCGCCAAAGCCCTGGGCCCAGGACCTCCTTCCATTGTTGCGAAGAGGGAAAGATTTACAGAAAGGGACTTGGCAAGAGGGAAAAGCTATGGTGTTTGCTACTCTCCAGAAGCTCAGGTAGGGCCCACACATTGCCCAGGCGCCATGTCACGGAGTCACGACCCACAGTCAGCTGCACACCGGCTCCATCCACAATTAACAGAAAGGACTGAACAGTTGCAGTGTTTAAGGCAACGGTCAGCTCAGTCAAGATAAATGTTGATGGCTGACCTTCTCTTCTGAGGTCACACCAGGCAAGGGTGGATCGTTGACGATCTTTTTAAGTTCTATGCATTTGTGAGGCGGAGGGGTAGGGAGGGGAGCGAGGCGGAGAACATGGGCTATGACGAAAGACAGTTTCTCTCTCAGTTTCTGAGCACTTGCCATAATCCCCATAAATGTTGAATTTGGAGCCAGAGGCAAATCCTTCACGTTATAGTTAGGGTGCGTGAGGCCCAGCAGCTCACAGCTCAGTAGAAACTTTATCTAATATCAGCAGCCCAACTTTCAGTGGAAGGAAACTGGGAAGCCAGTTGAGCACAGACCAGAATTGGAACCCCTCGCCATCCCAGGGACAGGAACCTAGTGTGTCTTATTCACTGCTGTGCCCTCAGTGCCTAGAATTGCCACCTGGAAGTCATATGGGAGATATTTTCTGAGTGAGTGACTGTTCAGCCAACAGCACCTGGGTACAAGGAACATGGCTAAGTGGTGGCAGTGAGAACCGGCAGATCATCCAGGAGGATTAGGGACAGAGGCCAGCCTTGCTGGAAGGCCTTTGTGTCACCCTCGTCCACCCTCGTCCACCCCACACCTGAATTGCATTCTCAGACCCAAGTGAGTGAGCCCTAGGGCAGGTGGGTGTGTTGCAAAACTCAGAGGCTGGTAAGGTTGGTCCTTGGGGTGGCACCCAGGCTCTGTGCAAAGAAGGACCTGGTCACCCTGAACCATACTCCTGCGGGATTGGGGTAGAGGCATCAGCAGCCATTTGCTGAGACGTGCAGGACTGCTCAGAGTCAGCCCCCGAGTGGGGTGAGTGCCAACTGTCAAGTTTATAGGTTTCCTTGACATTCATCTTCCCAGAGAAGCAACCAATTTGAAAACCAATTTTCTAACGCGACTTTTATCAGCCGAGTCGGTGAAGGGTGCTCAACGAAAATACAGAGGAAAAATCCAACCGGCCGTGAGTGTCTACACAGAACCAGCCGTGTGCGGTGAGCAGAGCAAAGCCAGGTCCGCTCACCAGCCAGGGGCAGCCACGTGCCCTCCCCCAACCCCCAACCCCTGGGATGCTGAAGCCTGGCGTGAGCTGTCTGGTACAGACCGTCCCCATCTTCCCCTTCACTCTGTGCCGTTGAGGCTGTGGCAAACTATGAATTTTAAGTGACTTTGGGAGTGGGTGTTAAAACCTGATAGGAATTCCAGTTGCAGCATGCTAGAGAGAGAAGTGGTTGTGCCCGGCGTCAAACCAGCTGTGGGACCAGGGACAGGGCCACGGCCAAGCCACGATTTATCCTGTGTTGGTTAATGTCCACCCGCCACTGTTACCTGGGAAAGAGAAAACATCGCAGAGCCCACCTGCCGAGTGTTCTTCTGTGATGGCCACAGAGCACAGATCTTAGACCCTCCAGGGTGGCCATTATTAGTATTATCATTATTAGTCTAATAAAACAACTGCCGTGTCATAACTAATTATTTTTATCATACAGTTGAGGGTTGAGAACAGGTGTCCTCCTGGGAAGCAGGGCCCATTTCTAGACACGAGGCAATCAACCACTTATTTGCAACAATGTGCAATGAGTGTAAAAGACAACCTCTGGTCCCCAAGTGTGTCTTTGATAGGACTTGAGCACAAGGCCTCTGTACATATTCTCTAAAAGTTCGGAGAGTAACTCACACGTCTTGATGGGTTCCTCACTTTTTTGCAGCAAATGAGTTCTGGAACGTGGTCTGTGTGACTAAGGATCTAAGCAGAGTCTCTTTTGGTTCCATAAACAACCATCTCCTATTTCAACCTTTTCTTTTTTTTTTTTTAAGATTATTTAGTTATTTATTTAACAGAGATCACAAGTCGGCAGAGAGGCAGGCAGAGAGAGAAGGAGAAGAAGGCTCCCTGCTGAGCAAAGAGCCCAATGTGGGGCTCGATCCCAGGACCCCGAGACCACAACCTGAGCCGAAGGCCGAGGCTTTAACCCACTGAGCCACCCAGGCGCCCCTTTTTTTGAGAAAGAGAGTGCAAGAGAGAGCCCCCAAGTGCACTTCTGCACACACTCCAGGGGGAGGGAGGAGGAGAGAGAGAGGGAGAGAGAGAATCTCAACCAGGCTCCATACCTCACATAGATTCCAACACGGGGCTCAATCTCATGACCCAGAGATCCTCACCTGAGCCAAAATAAAAAATCCAGTGCTTAACGGACTGAGCCCCCCAGGTACTCCCTATTTCAACCTTACAAATTGACCTTCCTGAACAAATAAGGATATGCTTTTCTTCTAAATAAGGATTGCATTCCTTTTCTTCTTGGAAAAGCAAAATATGATCACTGTAGGAAAATCAGAACATACAAGTGAACCAAAAACAAAAACAAAACAAAAAACAAAAAAAGAGAGAGAGAAAGAAGTAGTAAGAACCCCCTGGCAGATACGGTTCCTTCCCTCTCCCAGCTGCCTTGATGACTGCTGAGAAGTCTCTCTGAGAGAGGAGCTTGCCTCCTCCAAGCTTGCCTCCTCTGGAATTCACTCAAGCCTTTTAATTTCATCTCAAAGTGCCTTAACATTCCAAGAAGAACTCGCTGCTCTCGCTCGCCCCACATTCGGTGGGCAGCTCGCACGCAGGGCAATGATGGCAGAGTTTCGTCAGGGGGTGATACCTCCACAGCTCGAAACAAGCCAGACTCCCCAGGGTGTTTGGAATGGCCTCCAGCCCCTGCCCACACCCCAACCCCAAGGCTACGGGGACAGTTGATGACTCTAACACAAAGTGGTGTGTTGGTGCCCACTCCAATCTGGCTTCTGCTTTCCAGGATAAGGACAAAATGCCCATCCTGTCTCAGCCTCCTTCCTTCATCCCTCCCTCCAGACCTCTCACAAATGCAATCCCTCATCCCTTAGGCCAAACAACAGGCAGACTGGGCTCTAGTCTGCTCTTCTGCAGGGAAAGGGGCAGCCAAGAGTCAGTAGTCAAAGCTCAAAGCAGCTCTGGAGGGAATCTGGAAGAGAGACTGCGTCCACTGAAGCCCCCCAAAAGCTATGGTGTGTGTGTGTGTGTGTGTGTGTGAAGGTCGTCTCCGGTTTGGTCCAAAAGAGATTTCTCTCCCTCTATCATAAGAGATCATTTCTGCCCTCATTCCTTTACAGGACCCGCCCCCCCACCCCCCGCATTGCACATGGGCTGTGGATCTCATTCCCAGCTACAGTAGCTGTCCTATCTCTGGTTCTTAGCCAATGGAAGAAATATTTCCAGTTTTCCCCCTGAGGAAAAAAAAATGTCACTTTTCTGCCAGAGATTCCACAAACTGACTTGTAAAGGGACTGTTACTTGGCTAACGCCAGTGAATAAGTGCCCTGAGTGCAAATAGGGATAAAAAAAAAAAATGATTTTTTTTTTTATTTTTAGAATCCTACTTGCGTTTTGGATCCTTGTCATAATAGGGAGTATTGCATTTGACAAATGACTAGCGATGCTCTGTAATACCTAAAGTGACTAGTACCTGAGTAAGAGTCTTTAGTTGTTGGCTTATGAATTTGCTTCTTGAATTTCTCAAGGTGGCCTGGCCTTGGAAAGGGACTCAAACTCAGCACAGGGTCTCTTCCTGCTGTGGGCTCTGTCATCATCTGCTCTTCCCTCCAGCTGTGCTCCTTGGAGAGTTCCAGATTCCCTGAGGCTCTATTCTAAAAAGAAAGCCTCCATTCTGGACCTGCCTGCCTGTCTGTGTAGAGTCTCAACAGTAGAACATGGCATTTCACTTATTCCTGAGGTCTGGATGTTCTAGAAGCTTCCAGCAAGGTTGCCAGAAAACCAGCAGCACAGGATCCACAGTTCTCCTGGCTGCTTTTCCCAGAGCCTGTGAGCCATGACAAAAACGGAATGTGCTCACCACAGAACCCTGGGAAATTTTCTAATGAGTCGGGGTTGGTAGCATCAGGTTCAGATTGAACATTTGCAAATAATTTAGATATGTGCTATCCAGTAGAGAAGCAACTAGCCACAGATGGCTATTTAATAAAATTAAATTTAAATTAATTATTAAAATTAAATGTAATTAAAAATTCAATTCCTCACACTCATGACGTTTCAAATGCCCCATAGGCACATGTGGCCGGTGACTACAATATTGGACAGTTCAGATATAGAACATTTCCCTCATTGCAGAAAGTTCTGTTGGCCAGCTCTGGTCCAGATATTTGTGAATATGTGATGTATTTGAGTGTGTATCTCTATTCTATCTACACAGCAATTCTTCAGTATAGGAAGTAATATCTCCATTGTATGGATAAAGAAAATGAGCTCAGATGGTTCAAATGCTTTGCCCATAACTGGACCTTCATTCTGCCCAAATAGCTCTCTACCTATGGGCTAGAGCCCAAAAGATTGGTGGTCACATATCAGTTCACCTGTTACGTTTCTGACCCTGTTGAGAAGAAATGGCATCTTTCTTGAGAGATCTAGCTAGGACCTTTGCATACTCTGACTTCCAGAGCCGGCCTAATGCCCGCTCTCCACCAAACTGGATGATTTCCCCAGAGCATGGTACCGCACCTCCACCACCACCACCGCTAGATCTCCGTGGCCAATGGGTATTGCATGCTTCAGTCGGCATCAGCATCCATGCAGAGGGCATATAATGGCAGCACTCCATGAAACTATTAAAGCATATATTTTGAAAGTTCCTCAGGAGAGTATTGACTTTCCCAATGAGCCACCAGGTGAGTTTCAACGAGCCTTTCCCTCCCAGGTCTGTAGCTTTGCTTCCAAGGGTCATGCAGAACCAAAGCTGGGCTCTGAGCTGGGTGTGGGATCATCTTTTCATAAATGGGCTCCACAAGACGTGTTTTAAAATACCCACCATGTTACACTCCAAAATAAAATATCGTGTCAAGGAAGGATATTCACATAGGGAAAAGCCCAGGGAAGTACCCCATAGTACTAGGGGAGCTAGTACCATGATCCGGGCATTATGCTCCATTTTCCACACGTGGTCTGATTTAATCTCACAAAACCCACCCACGATGACAGTGAGACTTCGAAGTATGCCAATAATTTGCCCAAGCTCTCCTGACCAGTAAGCATAGAAGAGAATTCTAACCCAAATGGATTTATTCCCAAATTCTGGAGTCTTTCCATTACACATGCAGTTTAATGTGGTTTACTTTGTTATGTTTCTCACGCAAGAACCTTTAAGTATCTTGCCTTCAAGGGAGGCCATATCCAGGAAGGAGATCGGTTGTGTGGAAAGTCAGCTGAGGAATGCTTAGGCTGACCCTCCATAGGGCTCCAACTCTGTGACCAGAGAGGCTTCTAAATACCCCTGATCTTTCAAGGGATATGCCTCCACTAGGATTAATAACCCCATTTCAGCTTTTTCTGTGACAGTGATAACAATCACAATAGCAATAATTTTTTTTTTTTATTTGTTCATCTGACAGAGACCCAGCAAGAAAGTGAGCACAAGCCAGGGCAGAGGCAGAGGGAGAGGGAGATTCAGGCTCCCCCTAAGCAGGGAGCCCGATGCGGGGCTTAATTCCAGAACCCTGGGATCATGACCTGAGCTGAAGGCAGATGCTTAACCGATTGAGCCACCCAAGTGCTCCAGCAATAATTTTTATTTATCAAGATACTTTAACACTTCAAAAGAAAGGCCTTAAGAGGTCCTATCTCAGCTCATAACTTTGGGACAATTTTGGGTTATCCCAAAAGTAGACTCAGGGGGCGCCTGGGTGGCTCAGTCGTTAAGCATCTGCCTTCGGCTCAGGTCATGATCCCAGGGTCCTGGGATAGAGGCCCGCATCAGGTTCCCTGCTTGGCAGGATGCCTGCTTCTTCTCCCTCTGCTGCTCCCCTCCTTGTGGTGCCTCTCTCGCTGCGTCTCTCTGTCAAATAAATAAATAAAATCTTTTTTTTTTTTTTAGATTTTATTTTTTTATTTGGCAGAGAGAAATCACAAGTAAGCAGAGAGGCAAGCAGAGAGAGGAGGAATCAGGCTCCCCACAGAGCAGAGAGCCCGATGCGGGGCTCGATCCCAGGACCCTGGGATCATGACCTGAGCCGAAGGCAGAGGCTTTAATCCACTGAGCCACCCAGGCACCCCAAATAAATAAAATCTTTAAAAAAAAAAAAAGTAGAGGTGAGATTTAAGTGCTGACAATTTTTTGAGAGAAGCTCCCAGGAAACGCCAGTGACAATTAGAGATGTGAGACGGGGAGGAGGAAAAGAGCCAGACAGGAGTGCGTTGATAAGCAAGTTGTCACCATAGGCAACAGGGTGGACATTGAGGTGTCCCACTGAGGGATGGATGCCAGGGTATATTCCTCTGTCACTTTCTATTCAAATCACTGGTAAGGGGTGGTCCCTGAGAGGTTCATTCCCTGACACTTTGGGGCTGCCCTGCACATTGGCTGAGCTAGCTCTCATGATGTGGGGAAAGTTCCAGAAGAGCAGCCCATAGATGCCAATACCTGAGGCAAGAAGTGGTCAGAACACATGGGAGCCACAGCTGCAGATGAACTCAGAGAGGGCGTGGAGGGAGGAAGTGAGAAGGGCATGGGCAGCCTCTACTCCATTTCCCCTTCACACAGAAAGTATGGGTAAGGGCCATAGGTAAGGAGCTCAGGCTCACGCTGCTGGTCTGTCTGATTAGCTCCAAAGTCCCTGCTCTTTCTGGCACCAGCAGCTACCTTCAAAACCCCAAGTATAGTGTGTCTACCCCTTACCATATCTCCTCATCCCTTTGCCCTCAGGAAAATACCATCCACTGGCAAGTTGGTGCTGAGCCTCACCACTGATGCATGTGAGGGGAAAGAAAATTTCGTCCGCTACCTTGAGCACGTCCAAGCTGTCATCACAGTCAATGCCACCAGGAGAGGAGATCTGAACATCAACATGACTTCCCCGATGGGCACCAAGTCTATCTTGCTGAGCCGGCGTCCAAGGGATGACGACTCCAAGGTGGGCTTTGACAAGTGGCCTTTCATGACCACCCACACGTGGGGAGAGGACGCCCGAGGAACCTGGACCCTGGAGCTGGGGTTTGTCGGGAGCACACCCCAGAAGGGGGTGCTGAAAGAGTGGACACTGATGCTGCATGGCACGCAGAGCGCCCCTTACATCGACCAGGTTGTGCGGGATTACCAGTCCAAGCTGGCCATGTCCAAGAAGGAGGAGTTGGAGGAGGAGCTGGACGAAGCTGTGGAGAGAAGCCTGAAAAGCATCCTTCATAAGAACTAGAGCCGCAGCCGGGCCTCGACTGCCTCCCTCCCTCCCCCATCTCTGCCTCTCTGTCCTCGGTCCACACTCTGTCAGGAACCTAGCAATTACTGTCACTCTCTCATAAGTGATTTCAACCTCTCGATCTGAAGCTTCACTCACTGTCAATGATTTTTTTTGTCACAATGGACGCAATCTTTTTACTTCTGTGCCCCAAATACAGTGTTCCCACCAAAACCTCTGTCCTATTTGTGACTCTAAAGTTCTTTATTTGTGTCATTCGAATAGGCGATAGCCAGCAAACAAAACTGGGACAGCTTTCCCCTCCATTTTGTTCCTATCTGAGAAGAGAATGCATTTAAAAAGCCACACGCAGTGACTCCAAGAGCATTTATTCGTGGTCTCAGCTGAGGACCTGCTACATAAAAAGGGAAAGATAATAACAGAAGGTAAGCTCTGAATCTCTAAAGCACAAAAGATGCTGTAGGTCCTTTGGGGGAAAATGTTTGGAACTTAGCAAGATTTTTCAGTGACGTAGATGAAGGTAGGGTGATATACAATTCGCCATCCATGACAGCCCTAATCACTGGCTGGGGAAGAGAGGGTCAAAAAGCATGAGGGTTGGAAATCGTTCCACCAACACCAACAGCGTAACTCGTCCTACTCAGCCAGCGTGATCCATGTAAAACCTCAGTAGCGTGGCTGTCCTTTTCACCAGCTGCTCTTCTGTCACGGTAGAATCTGCTAGAGAAGCCCACATTATTCCGTTTGTATAGAATTCATCCCAGCCCCAATTTTCTGGGGTTCCTCACATAGCTATCCAAAAGAAAAAAAGGCGAGAGAAGTCTGGCAACACGCCTAGGAAAGAATATCTCAGTGGCTGAGAACACAGGAACGTTCCTCTTCCTCAATCACTTTGGAGCTTCTGAATCTGATGTGAGTAGTGAGATGAGTAATTTGGATGCACATACACTGGGCTTTGATCTCTAAAACATATGGTTGTGGTTCTTTGATGTGTTGGGGAAATGGCCTCCATTCCGGAAGAGGTGTGTGAAGGGTGAAGGGGATGTGTCTGAGGATGCAGACTGTCATTTGTGTGGAGCCTCTTCTGCCAACGGCGGGACATGCTGACCCGTCCCCTAGCAACAGGGGGCTGAAGGAAGCAAGAGAAGACCTCCATAGGGAAAGCACACAGTTACCATCTTGACAACTGAGCAACCCCTGAAGATGTTTAACAGGCAACCCAAAGGTGACACACTCCTCCCCCTGCCGACCCCACAAGACACAGCACTATTTCATTACCAAATAGAAATGCTTTCTATTGGACCCGTCATCGCTTTGTTTTTTTCCCCAAGGATTGGCCCCTTTGTGGGTTTGATTTGATTCCGGAGAACTGATCGACCACTTCTGGCTACATTTCTCCCTTCTTGTGGGAGCGTGTGGCTAAGCTCAGAGTTCCTTTCCTTAAAGCCAGCAACGCAAGGGCACTAAGTTCCATTCCCTAGAGGTGGCGACTTTAAGAGAAAACTCTGGAAAACCCATTTTCTTTTCTCTGCCCCCCATATTGGCATGTATGTCTGTCTTCTCGAACACCGTATGACCTTCTCTCTATAATGCTTTAAAATGTAATAATATTTATGATTTTTAAAAGAAGTTTATTACCTGTTGCGAAGGTCTTTTTAAACCAGTTTAGATTTAAAGAAAAAATTAAGGGAAACCATCAAAAATTCATTTCATATTAACAGTCTGAAAATAAACCAAAGGACATTATGTGTGCATATGTGTATAAGTGCACACAGAAATATATATATATATGTAGACTATATACATGTGTGTATGTATGTGTGTGTATATATACACTTGTATAAATGTAGATACACACATATGCCTAAAATGTGTGTATGTGTACTTATTGAAAAAACTGACACCATATTCATCTCTAAAAGAATATTCAGAGAATATCAAGATGATTCTGGCTGAAGAAAAAGGCCGGTGGAAATTCAGGTGAAATGTTCATTGATTCCCATTGCCTCACTTCTGTAATTTTGCAGCTTTCTGTATAAACATTAAATGTCTTATATAGCAGCAAAAATATAAAATAGTTGTCCATATTTTCACAGCTGTGGTATAATTTATGAAATTAGAGAGTAACTTAGCAGCTTCTTAATAGAAATGGCCAGTTTTGATATGAGGATACAATATATAAAATATATATATAGTGCTATATAAAAATATTTGGTCTCTATTTCGTTTTTTGCACCAGTATTAACACAAAAATATGTCTGGCTAGTGAGGTTTTTACGATATCCCTGATCCTAATGCAAGAGACAGTTATTTATAATCATTTATTTTAAAAAATGAAAATAAATGAATTAATCGAGTTAACATTGTTACTCCCCGTGACAAAATTTTATAAGTAAATTTAAAAAGACATGTTGTAAATTAGGAGACTCAACAATAAAACATTACCTTCCAGAAACCATGTGGGATGTGATATATATTACTTAAAAACACTTTCATCCATTCTGAGAGCAGATAATAAAAAGTTGCCAAAGAGAGATCTAAAAAGGCTGCTTTCACAAATAAGCCTGAGAGATTTATAATTAGCAGATCAGTCACATACAAATTATGATCTACAGCAGCATTTTTCAAACGCCGGTTATATGCCATTAATAAGTTGTAAAAAAAAATTTAGGGAATCAAGACTAACGTTTTGGAATAGAATAAAACAGAATGAAATACAAGCAAAACTGGAATAGAATATATCATGCATTTTAGTGAATATTATTTGTTCTGTGTGTGTGTGTACAGAAAGCGAGAATGTGCATGTGTGTGCGTGTGTGTGTATTGGCTCACAAAGTAAATATTTCTTACTGTGGGTCATGGTCAACAGTCTTTTAGAAAGACTCTTCTAGAATGTACTCATCAAGCTAGACTGAGTTATGCCGTAGTAACAAACAGCCCCCAAATTTTAGTGGCTTAACACTGCAAAGGTTTACTTATCATTCACATGAGTTCCTCTGAGGGTTCAGGAGACTCCCTGAGACCACAGACTCAGGGACTCAGGGTGCTTTAATCTTTGGTATTATGGTTTGTAAAAACAACACAAGACTGCTAAGTGACTACATAGAAGAGAACCCACGGAGGACCCTCATCCTCTCTTTATGTTCAGCCTGAAGGAGATACACAGGCCATTTAAGCTACTCTGCATTGGCCAGTACTGGTCAGTGACCCTGCCTAAATGCAAGGCAGCTGGGAAATGCAGGACATCTAATGGAAAACCTGATGAGCTTTGGGGAGAGCTTGACATTCTCTTAAAATATACTAAGTACTGACTCACATGGCCTCCTCTCTTCATGGACAGTAGCGTGAACAGTACTGTCACCCATATGACCACAAACTATTCTAGCAATCTTAACAGTTATAAATAAAATACTGATGTATTGTATATATCATACATGGTTCATTGAGAAAACAATGTTTAATTTTGTCCTAAGATATAAAACTTATCAAACCCAGTTAGTAAAATCTCAAGAGAGGCTATGACCAGAAACAGACATTGAAGGTGTAAGGTCCAAAGTCCGAGGTTGTAACCGAGACACTGCTTTTCTGTACTTAAGTTCAAAAATCAATTTCCAAAAGATAAGTTAAAACCAATCAATTTTCTAGTGTTATTAGTGTACTGTCATTATTAATTATCCCTTATAAGTTAACAAGAGTTGTTTCCATGTGATCAGTGCCTTCCATTGTTTGGACTGAAAACCACATACTACAAAACCTTTGGGAAACATAGCTCAGCCTTTTAAGGGTTAGAGAGGGAAATGCTTAATTGGGGAACTGGTGCTCTCATAGCAAGAGCACGTTCTTGCATGTGAAGAGTTTATTTTGATAGAAATTTCTAAAAATCAAAATGCCAAGATTAAAGACAGTGGTTGTGAGAGAGAATAAAGGGTTCTAAAAACTTTGAGAGTCTGAAATAACATCAGCACAGAATGTGACCTGGACCAAGAAAGATGATTTGGCTGCAACCAGCTGGGTGGTTCTCTGTATCCAAAGAAGGAATGAGTCAACAGAAAAGGTGGGGAGAGGGGCCAACATTCAGCATGTGGGAGCTTAAGAAAATGGAGAGTCGGGGGAACAAAAGTTGGCAGATGGGATCTGGAGCTGTTAAGGGTAGGGAACCACAATAGGCTTGGTACAAAGGGGAATTCCAGTCTCAGAAGAGCTGAAGTCTATTGAGGACAGAGCCCAATACATGGGAAGCCAACCTCAGTTAATACCACCCACCTGCCAACAGTCAGATTCCATGCCTACCCACAGCCTCCTGAGCCTTATTTGGCTTCCAAGGGACATTAACACCAGGAGAGGGGATACCCAGCACGAGGGACACCAGTACCTGGATCTCTAGGGTGAAAGATCCCCCCTTTCCATTGCAAAGTAAGTAGTTCTTCAGTTTTTCCACTAGTCTCTTATGTATCTAGTTGCTAAGAGACCCTTTCCTTGGGTTCAAAAAATGTCAGTTGACTTTACTTGTGAATCATAAGGGACTGAGGAATCAAAGTTTAACCTGAGGCAAGTTCGCCAAGCCAGCCTGTCAGCTTCATTTTTCTCTTAGAAGAGTCTCACTGCTTTGAACCTGAGGATAGAATGAACTGAGGGTGAGAAATGCACTTGGCCCAAAGGGATTAAGACTTTGTATTGCTAAATTCTTCATGTTCAGCGCTCCATGGTTTGGGGTAGGGTGGGGGTGATTGGAAATCTTGGACCACAGAGTTTTAGATGCCTCAATAGCCAAATGATTCTCAGAATTCCTTTGGTTGGATGTTAACTGATCCTGATTTCCAACATGAGGCTTCCGACCAACCTGCCCTCGCCATCCTAAGTGTGGGTGACCCACCTCACAGTGCCCTTCAAAGATGTCCCTTTGCACCCAAGAGGATCACCACCAGCTACTCCAAGCTGGACAGAAGGCAGGTGCTGCAACTTGTTTCTTTCTCTGGAGCTGCTGACTGGCCACAGGTGACAGATAAACCAGCTAGGAAGCTCCTGATCACAAGGATACAAGTTTGCAGGTGAAGGGGCAGGTGTGACTAGTGAGGGTATCAGCACTGCAGAGTTATTGACCGGGGATGTATCTCATGGTAGAAATACATCTCGGGGTGCCTGGGTGGCTCAGTGGGTTAAGCCTCTGCCTTCGGCTCAGGTCATGATCTCATGGTCCTGGGATTGAGCCTGCATCAAGCTCTCTACTCACCAGGGAGCCTGCTTACCTCTCTCTCTCTCTCTCTCTGCCTGCTGCTCTGCCTACTTGTGATCTCTGTCAGTCAAATAAATAAAATATTTTAAAAAAAGAATATACATCTCAACCCCAAAGCCCTGTTTGGATAAAATATAAGTCCATGTGGCTTTTTGTGGCATTTATTTGTTTTCATCCATCATGAGAAATTGAAGTCAAGCATTGGTACTAATCAGGGTACCTGAATGACTCCTTTATCATCAATGTGCCAAATGTCATGAGTTTTGAGGGGACCTCATTCACCAACACCCCAACTACGAACTTATGGTACAAAAATTGCAGGAAAACTAGATTATGATGGGTGCTTGGAGATGTTTTCTTACAAGCTTTACGTTAAGGAGAGAACCAAATGGAACATTCCAACATGAAAGGGGAAAGAAGAAACAAGTAAGGAAGCCAGGTTAGACATGTCTTCTGATATGTAAATTCATTTTATGATAGACCCTGTTGGAGCATGCCCTATATGGGGGCTCAGCAAACTACAGTCCAGGGACCCAATCCAGCCTCTGCCTGTTCTTATAAACACACTTATATTGTAATAACAATTATGCATGTTGGCTTTTGCATTGTATTTTAGCATGTTTTCATGCTAAAGCAGAAGGATTGAGTAGTTCTAACAGAGGCCGTACAGCCTATAATCTGGCCTCTGTAGAAAACGCTGGCCAGGCTATCTCCTTGGCCTGTCCGGGAGGTCACCTGTAGACAGTTTCTGCACCTGCCGAGGATGCTTTGCTGGGGGTGTTCTCAGACTGCAGAGACGCCCCAGACCTAATGGGCAACAGGCAGAAGTGTCAGGGAATCAAGGCCCCAGGGCTGGAGCCACCCTGACCTGAGCAAGGATGGGAGCTGGTGCATAGATATCCCAGCTTCCTTGCCTCCTGTTGGGACAATCTGAAGATTTCCTACCTGGTCTTTTCCGGGGTCCCCAGTGGGATGGGACCCCAGGTTCCCAGAGCAGTGGCTGGTAGATTCATGCAGCCCGTGCCAGTGCCTCCCTTTCCTGCCTCATACCCTCTTCTGTACCAGTCAAAAAACAGGAATCCGACCCGTGATGTTAATAAGGAAGAGTGACATAAGCACCATAAAGTGAGTATGAAGAAATATCACCTACTTAATTAGAAAGGCAAAAGAGACCACTAAAGGACACAGACCAAGCAATCTAATACATGCAAGTCAAGGGCACACTGTGAAGGAGAAGGTGGCTCTCTGGGACCATGGTGGGATCCCTGAGAAGGGCACTACCCACCCAAGTCCCTCGCATGCCTAGAGCTGATGCTTGAGGGCAGGTGGACGGCCTGGAAGGCCCAGACTTCTGAACAGAGGTATCAACAGTTTGGTGAAGTCTTCTCTGGGGAGACCGTAATGAGACTGGTTCTGGAAATTTTGGAAAAGTTGAAAACTGGGCGATGGCAGCAGCCATGGGAAGGAATGGCTGCTGCCCGGGGTCTGAGGACAAACAAGGAGCAGGTCCCTTCCCCCTCCTCCAGCCTTGCCCTCTTCCACTCCCAGGGAGACACTGGCAAAGCAGGGACATGGTCACAGGGTCCAGCCCCGGCACCAGAGTGTGGGGAGGCAGGCTTATAGCTAAAAGATGGGTGCTTCCTAATAGCCCTCTATGTTCCTGTGATCACAGCTCTAGAAAACCCCCTGCACCCAGGACCCTGCATAGGGGCTGCTTCGGGATCTCTAGGGTTGGATCTCTGAAACCAACTCTGCCTAATGGAAACAAATAAGCAATGTGTGCAAAGCATGCAGAGTAGCTCTCAGAACTCAAGGAAAGTCTGAAGAACCAGCCTCAAGGAGCCTAGAGGAAGAGTAGAGATAGGAGCAACCCTAGGGAGAGAGAGACAGAGGGAACGAGTGATGGGAACATCAGACCCCCCCCCCCATCACCAGCCAGCTCCAGCATTTATTTCCAGCCTTGGTTTTATTGGGCTCAGATTTCCAATTCCAACTGTGGGTCTTGTTTGAGACACTTGCCCACCCCACAGCCAGAGGCAGGCAGGATGTCTTGACAGTCTGATCAAGGCTGTATCTAGTGTAGGAGGACCAGCCCCTTGGTCCAAAGTCAGGACTGCCACCTGAGGACTAGGGGTTGCTGGGCACATGCCAACCAGACAGCAGTCTTAGGTTGGGTCCTCCCAGATGCTGAGTCTGAAACAAGGTCAAGTCATTTACTGGAAAAGAGCATCTATATACAGGGAACAGGGAGGTAAGGGATGGAAGGAGACTGATTTGGGGCATATGGGAGAGTGGGTTTCTTTGGGGGTCTCTAGGGCTCACTGGGGAGAGTGTAGAACACATGAGAGTTATCCCAATGGAGGGGAGAGGGAGCTGGGGTATTTATACACCAGGTCCTGTCTCTCCTGGTCGAGGGCTGCTCCTGGGAGCACCAACGCCACAGTGCTCCCAACATGCCAGGTGTTTAGACTGAGCACATTCCAATGACCACAGCAGCCCCTGACACAGACTCGCATGCACTTGACATGAGAAGCCTGGAGAAATAAGAATGAACCAGATCAACAAGGATCAGGGGATCTGGGGAATTAGCACCCAGGGCAGCTCACATGAGAGCAGTTACTGGTCACTGACTGAAATGCTTGGTGAATGGGAGGAGTGGGCAGCTTGGATTCAGTTTCCTTAGGGGGTAGGCAGCTTCAGGAGACTCTCAGTCCCGGACTTGAGGCTGAGTCAGGGAGAAGGCAGAGTCTCTCTGGTGCAACAGTTCAGACCAGTATCCTGCAGCACTGGCACTTAGGAACCTCGGGGCTTGTCAAATCTCTCGTGTTCTCTCATCATCGATGCTACAGGGAGGCCTGCACTAAGCCCCCACGTTCACGACAAGAAATACTTTTCATCAGATTTAAGTGCTTGTTTCCAGAGACCTCAGGGAGAGGGCAAAGCTAGAAAATGACCCCATTCTGCAGCTCCCTGGGGAAAACAGAACCAAGCATGGAAAGTGGAGAGAAGCAGGTAAGGAAAGAGCAACCAGGATTCTGGGGGACAGGGGACAACTAGCCCAACTAGACCCCAAAGTGTCCATTGCAGGCAGCCCCACATTTCCCAGGGTAAGCCTGGTTCAAGAGTGAAATGAGGCTGCCAAGAAATGGGGGTTTTCTTGGTTCCTGCCTCCCTCCTTGACCTTAACTCCTCCATTGTCCCTCTACAGTCCCTTTGATTTCTCCTCCTTGAACAGGTTAAGTTCATTCCTGCCCCAGAGCCTTTGCACTTGCAGTTCCTCTGCCTAAAATGCTCTTCCCTTGATTCTGCACATGACTGGCTCACCTTGTCATTCAGATCACATGTCACCTCATCCATGGGGTCTTTGCTTGACCACCCAATCCAAAGTGGACCCCTGGTCACTCTTGCATGTCACCCTGTTGTTCCCTTCCTAGTCTCATCTCCCCAATGTTCTTTTATTTAGTTATCTATTTGTGCATTTCCTTCCTCTCCATGCCAAAATGTCCTGTCTGTGAGAGCAGAACCACATCTGATTTTCTCTGCTGTGTCCCCAGTGCCCAGAACCCTGCAGGGCACAGAGCAGGTTCCCCAATCCATTTTTGATGATAGATTAAATATAATATAAAAATAAACTTTCTTTTCAAAAAGATGTTCCTGCCTTCTAAAATATGAACTGAACATACAGTCCACACAAAGTCTTATGTGGTTGTGAATATAATATACTCCCTGATCCAAATTCCTAGTACATTCTGGGCTCCAGCTAATGGTTTCCATCATTCTCTCTTTAGCTTTTAAATTATAAATATTTCAGAAGTGTGTAATGGAGTGGGTCCTCCATTCTGCTTTTGGAAAGAACAACAAAAGCATATTTCTTTCTTGAATTCAAAACCTCAAATGAATTCAGAACAAGATTTTTTTAACGCTCTAAATAGATAGGAAAGGTAATTCTTCCTATTATTCATAACAAAGAAGTAATAGAACGTAATTTATGACTCCATCAATTTTCTCGAAAAATGTATCACCGTCCTGCCAGATACTTTTGTTTCAGTAGATACAATAATCCATATATTTAAGCACATTTACCAGAGCCCTTATGAGCATCTACACAAGGAAGGAGGAATTTCTCAACTGGTGTAAGTAAAAAAAAAAAAAAAAAAAAAAAAAAAAATGCAGAAAGTTAGTAGAAAAACAGATGCCTAGAGGCAAAATATTAGTTTCTGTAAAGATTGTAGTTTGAGGGCACCTGGGTGGCTCAGTCGGTTAGGTGCCTGCCTCCAGCTCAGGTCACGATCCCAGGGTCCTGGGATGGAGCCCCACATACAGCTCCCTGCTCAGTAGGGAGTCTGCCCCTCCCTCTCCCTCTGCCCCTCTCCCAGCTTATGCTCTCTCTTGCTCTAGCTCACTCTCAAATAAATAAATAAAATCTTAAAAAAAAAAAAAAAGAAAAGAAGATTGTAGTTTGAAGTAATTTGTTTCCTAGGAAGTGACACAGTAAGTACCAGAACGCACACGTGTATGAGTCCGTGTGCACATGTGTGCAAGAGAGTGTGCAAACACACATATATCACGGTATACTGCATCACAGTCACCGAGATCATTACAAACCTGAGAAATCTCCCCTTATCAGCACAGCACGCTGTCTGGCACACAGCATATGCTCCGTCAATGGTGGACTGGAGTAATCAATTAAGTAACCCCCACAAGGAATGTGGCAATGACATTTGATTCTGCTTTTTGGAACCTGACCCAGGATCGCAATTTCTGAATGAGAACATTTTCACTGACTCTGACACCGGGACACTGGGAACATAAGCTGGGGCAGCTGGCACGGGTGCCCCACTTCACTTTGGTTCTCATGACCCCTTACCATTGCCGAGTATCTCCACACCTGAGGTCCGAACACCTGCACCCCTACTTCTGCACCTACGGGTTTTCTCGGCGCCTCCCCACCCCCTGCACAAGCTAGCACCCTGCAAGCAGCCCTCCACACTGGCTGACAGGAGTTTATGGCTGGTGAGCCCCGCTCCCTCACCAGCTCTGACGCCTGTGTTCTACTCCGTCTCCCAGCATCCCTCGGGGCGACTGAGCTCCACGTGCCCACAACGTTAACTGATCCGGTAGCGCACACCTCTAACTGGCTGCCTTGCCGCCCCCGTCTTCCTCTTGCACTCCCTTCCTGGTCCTTCCTGGGATCACATCCCAAAGAAATCCGTTCAAACCCTTGCTTCAGGATCAGCTTGTCGGTGAACCCAAACGAAGACAAATACCTTTCATCCTGTACCGCCGACAAAACACTCCTGCACCTGAGCACATGTTTGTGCTTGAAATGCAACAGAAAACCACCAGCTGCTTCAATGAGCATGCTTCTGTGTGAAGTCCAGACACTTCCAGACTCTCTAATGAGTCTCTCAATGACCCATGGTGAAGAGCACATCTCTTTCCATAAAGGAGCAGGGTTTGACGGCCCCTTGAACGCGGCACCCTGCCCTGAACACGGCTGACCCACCTACTCTCCCTGTTAATTAGACAAAGGGTGTGCGAGCAAATAAAACTTTTTAATTAAGGCTTCATTGGCAATGTCAGACGGGCCAGCTATGGTCTAAACCAAACAAGGAACCCTCACTCTTTTATCACGTGTCCTAAAATCACAAAGCACTTCCCCTACAGTGGCCGCAAAGACATTGTCTCCCATCAAGCCCAGGCATTTTAAGAGCTCTTCTCTCCTGATTTCTTCTTGTTTGCCTTTGTCTTCCCAATCATGGTCTCCACAATGACAGCTGTTTCCTCATAGGTCTGAATGCTCTCGGTTGAAAACTTCTCGATGGACTCCATCACTTCCACCTTCTCATATGCCAACGTCCTGGGGGGACTTCTCTCCTGTGGGCTGCTGCTCCTGGCCCCATGCTCCTCAGACCCACCCTGAGCCACCCCAGGCCTCTGAGCCTGGGGTGGAGACGGTCCCTCCGGACCAGGTGTGACCACGGGACAGGGCCTCTTGGACACCTCATCCTCCTTTTGGTCCTCCTGTTTCTCCCCAGGCCCTTTCAGTCCTTCGGCGTTAATCTCTTTCTCCTTGCTGTCCGCATGCTGGTTGGGTGGCTGTCCATCTTCCTTCCCCTGAAGATCCCCCTGTCCGTTCTCCAGCGGGGGCCCGGGCTGCTCAGGAGATGGCTCCACAGGGCTGCCGCGATGCAGAGAGTCATCCTCGATGGAAATGACCACTCCACCTCTGGCTGGGATAGAGGACGAGCAGAACCCAGGGTCCACATAACTGGCATCCCCAGAGACTAGCACATACCGTCCTTTGGTGTAGAGGTCAGCTGGGGGCTCTGGGTCTTGGGGGCTTTTCACTTTCTCCTTGACCTTCTTGAATAGTTTCCCAAAGGCTTTGCTTATCTGCCCTCCATCTGGCACGTCCTCTGGACATGCTTCTGGGGCTGAGGGACTGGCTTCATCACCTTGTGATTCAAGTTTACCTTCGCCGCCTTCTTTAGGAACGACCTGCACCAGCTTTGTGTCTTCTGGACCCTGCAAGGGTAGGTCTTCCAGACTTTCGTCAGCTTTGTCTTTAGCTATGATCTCCTTTTTCCTTGGAATGTTCTTCGGGAGACCTTTTTGTCTTGGTTTTGCTGTTGTTATATCCTGCACAGCCCTAGTGAGATCTAAAAAAAGGGGAGAGGGGCATAAGTCAAGTTTATCGATGAAAGAGGAAGAAAACGTATTTGTTGAAAAACAGGCTGTCAATAAATAAATAATTAATATTTAAATTTTAAAATTAAAATTAAATAAATAAAAGAAAAATAGGTTGTCTTGGAGACGAATGCCTAGCACTGGAGTAGACTTTGTAATATACAGGGCAAGCTGTTTGGGTCTGACCCATAGCACCCATGACCCACATTAAGGTCCCACCTCTACAACGAGCTGTGTGACTTTGGACAGGTCGCTTGACCCCTCTGGGCTTGCAGAGGGGAGGGAAGGTGCTGCCTGTTCTGACACTCACAGTTTCCATCACACTGCGTGCAACTTACTGGAACATTCTATGGCAATAACACTGGGTGTCCACACCCCAGCCCCTGCTAAGTTCATGATGAATACCAGTTAATGGAACTCATTCTACAGAGTCATCCTCGCCTTGGACTTTTCTAAAGGAGAGACAGCAGATCTGCCTGGGTCTACCATGTGTTCTGAATGTCTTCGGGTACCGGAATCATACTGATTTCCCTTGCTCCATATGCATTGCAAGCTAAATAAATACAAATACCCCTCAAGTGGCATCCCCTTCCTCCTGGGCAAAAAGAGCAGGCAATTATTAAATTCAGAAATAATAGGAATCTTGAGCCGCCTAAACAGCTCGGTTGGTTAAGCAACCAGCTCTTGATTTTGGCTCAGGCCATGAATCTCAGGGTCCTGGGATTGAGCTCCACATCAGGCTTAGCACTCAGCATAAAGTCTGCTTGAAGATTCTCTCTCCCTCTGTCCCTCCCCCTTTCGCTCCCTAAAATTAATAAATAAAATCTTTTAAAAAAAAAACATAGAAAGAACATTTAATTTCCAGATGGATCAGAAGAAAGCATGAATGCCAAGTTCAGGAAGAAAGACATTTGACTTTTTTTTCTTGCTCTTCTATGATGGAAAACAGCAGAAGCCAGGGTTGAGGACCATTACCTTTCCCACCAACCCGAGAGCTGAGAGAGGTTCCATGGCTTGGGGTGAACAGCGTGACGGGAGTTTCAATGAAGGCAGAGCTCAGTCTGGAGAAAGAACCAAAAAAAAAAGGATGGTCACCAGCTTTAATTCATCAAACTACATAGTCAGTCAGGGCAAGGAGTGACTCTCTGATATGAGCAAAAATGAGGAAAGCTTTCTTTGGATCAGACTATTAATGAACCCCATATGTACTTATACACTAGACGAGGATGGGAAGGATTTCTTTGAGCTGAAGTCATAAACTATAAAACACACATATAGGAGAATTGTAAAATGGGAATTGTTTATAATCTAAAAATGTCATTTCTCTGTTCAACAGAGTTTTTGTTTTTTTTTTTTTTAATAGAACAGTAGCCAGCCCAGGGTGAAGTATTTAGGGCAATCGAGATATGATAACTCCAACTCTTTTTTTAAAAAAAAATCATATGTATTATATAAATGGAGAAAAAATTGATAAAGCAATGGAGATAACATTTAAACAAGTGGTGAGTCTGTGAAAACAGTGTTCAGGGGTTCTGTGTTCTATGCTTGCAACATTTCTATCAACTTGAAATTAGAACGAAATTAGAACTCTGTGAACAAACTAACAAAAGGGCTAGCTGATGAACTTTCTGTAAAGCTTTGCCTCCAAAACAAAAATTTTCACAGTCACTTGTGCTAGTTCAAGATTTATTTTCATGTGTGCATAATGCATTCACTATAACATAAATATAATTTAGGACTGTGCAACAATCCATGGACCATAACTGCAGAAAGAAAAAGAAAATCTTGCTCTCTCTGCTCAACATCTGAGCACTGGCAGCCAAGATAGAGCATCCAGAGTGAAGGAAAGAACTGCTCCTCGTGGAGTAATACTGGGTGTTTCTTTTTAAATTCAAGCTAGACACTTCTCCAATCAAGAAATACAAATGGCTATCAGACACATGAAAAAATGCTCATCATCATTAGCCCTCAGGGAGATTCAAATTAAAACCACATTGAGATATCACCTTACACCAGTTAGAATGGCCAAAATTAACAAAACAGGAAACAACATGTGTTGGAGAGGATGTGGAGAAAGGGGAACCCTCTTACACTGTTGGTGGGAATGCAAGTTGGTGCAGCCTCTTTGGAGAACAGTGTGGAGATTCCTCAAGAAATTAAAAATAGAGCTTCCCTACGACCCTGCAATTGCACTCCTGGGTATTTACCCCAAAGATACAGATGTCGTGAAAAGAAGGGCCATCTGTACCCCAATGTTTATAGCAGCAATGGCCACAGTCGCCAAACTATGGAAAGAACCAAGATGCCCTTCAATGGATGAATGGATAAGGAAGATGTGGTCCATATACACTATGGAGTATTATACCTCCATCAGAAAGGACAAATATCCAACTTTTGTAGCAACATGGACGGGACTGGAAGAGATTATGCTGAGTGAAATCAGTCAAGCAGAGAGAGTCAATTATCATATGGTTTCACTTATTTGTGGAGCATAACCAATAGCATGGAGGACAAGGGGCGTTAGAGAGGAGTAGGGAATTTGGGTAAATTGGAAGGGGAGGTGAACCATGAGAGACTATGGACCCTGAAAAACAGTCTGAGGGGTTTGAAGTGGCGGGGGGGTGGGAGGTTGGGGTACCAGGTGGTGGGTATTATAGAGGGCACAGCTTGCATGGAGCACTGGGTGTGGTGAAAAAATAATGAATACTGTTTTTCTGAAAATAAATAAATGGGGAAAAAAAAATTCAAGCTAGTCCCCAAAAATCAGCAAGACTGAATCAAAGAATCCATACTTAATAGAGAGTGAGAGTCCTTCTATGAAGTAACTTCTGTGAGTCCTCAAACTGCTCTCTGAACGGTATCTACAGATACAGACATGGACACAGACACAGATATAGATGATGTAGGTGTAGATTAACATAATACAGATACAGACGGAGATAGAAACGCACATGTACCTGACACAAGTGTGCATGACAATGACATCGGCGCAGGTATAAGGGTGCACATACCTGAAGATGATGTAGATCTAGATGACATAGATGCAGATGAAGAATAGGGGTAGGTATCGGCGACAAAGATGTAGACGGCATTAGATGTAGGTGTACGTGGTACAGAAGTAGATGATGTAGATGTAGTTGTAGATGATGTAGATGATGTAGATAATGTAGAGG
Source organism: Neogale vison (assembly GCF_020171115.1). Taxonomy (NCBI): domain Eukaryota; kingdom Metazoa; phylum Chordata; class Mammalia; order Carnivora; family Mustelidae; genus Neogale; species Neogale vison. Next base: position 42,521,419 of record NC_058098.1, read on the forward strand.
TAGGTGTGGATGAGGTAGGCGTAGAAGGTGTAGATATAGATGGTGTAGATGGTGTAGATGCAGATAATGGAGATGTAGGTGTAGGTGGTATAGACGTAGGTAAGGATGGGTGTAGGGATAGGTGTATGTGTAGATGTTATACGTGTAGACACAGATGATGTTGGCATAGGTGTAGATGCTATAGAGGTAGGTGATGTAGATAATGTAGCTTTTAAGTGTAGATGTACAGTGTTCGCATGGATGATACGGATGTAGACACAGATGTTAAGTGTGGGCCTCAGTATATACAGACGTGTAGAGCGATGATGAAGACTGTAGGTGTAGGTGATAGAGACATAGAGAGAGAGATTGAGAGAGGGCTAGGGAATTCAGGATAGGGACAGGAAATAGAGGTAGGGGACAGCGAACAGAGATAGGGATGGGGTAGGGTGAGGGATAGGGATTAGAGATGGGGATAGGGATAAGGAATGGGGATAAGGATAGGGGATAGGGATAGGGACAGAGATGATTTCCCTGCTCTCCTAAAGTTGATGGAGCTCAGGTCACAGCTCCATGATGAACAAGACCGCCACCCAGTGCATCGACAGTCACACTACTGACCCAACCAGCTGATGAAAACAATAGTGGGGCACCTGGGTGGCTCAGTGGGTTAAAGCCTCTGCCTTCAGCTCAGCTCATGATCCCAGAGTCCTGGGATCAAGCCCCGAATCGGGCTCTCTGCTCAGCAGGGATCCTGCTTCCCCCTCTCTCTCTGCCTGCCTCTCTGCCTACTTGTGATCTCTGTCTGTCAGATAAATAAATAAAATCTTTTTAAAAAAGAAAGAAAGAAAGAAAACAATAATAGCAGCAGGAACACCACCACCACCACCACCACCTCCAATCTCTTGCTGAGTGGGGCACTGTGCTACGCACCCCACCTGCCTCATCTCATTGCGTACTCCTGGTCATCCTACCGGCTAACATGTCTACGTTCCCAGAGGCTTGAGGAGCCAAAAGCAAGCTTCTCCATGAGGTCTTTTGCAACCACCCTAATAAAAATTTCAAACATCCCCACCATTGCCCTCCGGCCAGGCCCTCTCTCAGGTCACCAGGTACTCCATGGTGCTTGTCTTCTGTTCCAGAGTCATCCATCAGCTGCCTCCCCAACTAGGATTTTAGCTCCACAAGGCCATGGAGCCTGCCCCATACCCATCACCTGGCACACAGGAAGCAAGCGACCGGAGCAGGGAGAGGGGTGCAGTCTCAGAGCGGGGCCCATCTGTGACCCCACCTGTTGCCTTCATTCTCAATGATCCGATGGTACCGCTCCAGCTCGTTCTTCAGCGTCTGCTGGGCCACCACCAGCTGCCGGCAGTCGTAGGAAGACCTCTCCAGGCTCCTCTCGGCCTCCTCGATCTCCTTCCGCAGGGTTTCAATCTGTTCATTATAGAGCTGAATCTCGTCATCGTAACACTCGTGGGCGTCTTTAATAGCTTGTTCCAGGGCCGCAGTCTGTGGGCAAAGACACAGGTGTGAGGAAAGCCCTCCTGCCTCTCCTAAAAAGACACGGGCTTGGCAGGGAGAACCCGGCCTCAGGTACCCCATTTTGTTTGCTTTGCTCCTTTGTTCCTCCTCCAGTTTCACTGTCGGCAATGAATCACTTTGGCAATCCTGGAGCCAGAAAGGAACCTGAATGCTAGCCCTGTCTGAAATCTGCCCTTAACGGAGCCCTCACCAAAGACAGGCTAAGGATGGCAATCCTAGAAAAGAAAAAAGAAAACTGCTGTCCCTGGAATCAGATGTACAATTTGGATAAACTGTATTATTCATATTCAGAGTTAGCATAAATCTGCCCAAAAAATAGAAGCACACATACTGAATAGATAAGATGCTATTTTTACTAAAATGAGGAAGAAGGGGTGTTCTTTGTCCTTATTTAATCACTATGACACTTTACTTTTGTCCTAATTTCTGATTAGTAGAGTTATATGTCTGGGCAGCTGAAGTGTACAGGGTTACACTATTAACACACTGACACAGGGCAAGTCAAAAATAAAGTAAGAAAATAGAAATATGATAGAATATAATGTGGACTTATATTCACTTTAAGAGCTTCTAACAAGGGACGCCTGGATGGCTCAGTTGGTTAAGCAGCTGCCTTCGGCTCAGGTCATGATCCCAGCGTCCTGGGATCAAGTCCCACATCGGGCTCCTTGCTCAGCAGGGAGCCTGCGTCTCCCTCTGCCTCTGCCTGCCATTCTGTCTGCCTGTGCTCGCTCTCTCTCCCTCTCTCTCTCTCTGACAAATAAATAAAATCTTTAAAAAAAAAAAAGAGCTTCTAACAAGACTCATGGGTGTACTCATCTACAAGCTTAGTATTTGTGTAGTCGTGACGCTTTTGCAATCTCATTTTCCGAGTAGAAAAGAATTCACCATGCATTATCAGTCCTCAAAACAAAATGAAACACACCAAAAAACCACTTTCACCTAGAACGGTGCATCCCGGGACGCCTGGGTGGCTCAGTTGGTTGGACGACTGCCTTCGGCTCAGGGCGTGATCCTGGAGTCCCGGGATCGAGTCCCACATCAGGCTCCCAGCTCCATGGGGAGTCTGCTTCGCTCTCTGACCTTCTCCTCGCTCATGCTCTCTCTCACTGTCTCTCTCTCTCTCAAATAAATAAATAAAATAAAATCTTTAAAAAAAAAAAAAAAAGAACGGTGCATCCCAAAATTCAAAGGAGTCATGGGGGCTAAACAGGTATCTGAGTTCATCTTCATATATGTCTGCTAAAGGCATTTCATGCACGCGGCTGAATGTGCATATTGGACAATCTAGAGGATGAGAATTCCTACGACACCTGATTCCTCTCTTTATATACAGATGTTGCCTTGGAACAGTGAAGTTTCCTAACTGATGACACTTGAAAACTTAGCTTACAATGGTTTTTGGAAATGTGTCTGTTGTATCAGCAAGGAAGGAAGAAAGGAAGGAGAGCGGGACAGAAGGAAGAAAGGAGGGCAGGAGGGCGGGGAAGGAGATGGGAAGGAAGGAAGGAAGGAGGGAAAGAAGGGGTACATCTACTCCACACTTTGGGAAGTCATCTGCCAGCCCATGTCATCCCCCTTGTCTGATGTCTGTGCCATCTCACTCATTGAGGGGTCCCAGCAGTAGTGTGACCCCACTCTCCTGACCAGAGCTACAGAACCAGGGCTGGGTCAGACACAGACCCGCCTATCACATGCTTCCTCTCGGGGAATTTGGAAAAGGATCTCAGAAATAGCAGTGAGCTGGTGGCAGGTTCACAGAACCCTGGGGCTGCCATCTTGGAGTGGCCATCTTTCGTAACGTGCATGAAGAAGTTAAGAAAAGCAGTTCTTCAGACAGGCAAAGAAAGGAAGCCAAAGGGCAAAGACAAACAGAGATGAGAGAGTTTGTGGGAGAGAAGGGAGACAGAGGGTGAGCAGCTACCCCAGATCTAAGTTCCTGGTTCCTGCCCGGAACCCTGCTCTCAAATTTCATAAACTGTATTTTATATCCTGCTTTTCTTGGGGGGACAAGGAATAATATTTTTAGAGTGGAGAAACTTGGCAGACACCACCTTAACCAAGTGACCCCAGTTACAACACCGGCAGAAGAAACGCCCACAAGATGTTCCCCTGATGAAAAGTGCCGAGAAGGACACTCACTTCTGTGGGTTCCAGCCAGGAACGCACAGCCACAGCCTAATCCTGAAAAAAAATATCTGGGAACCCAAAAGGAGGGTCATTCCACAAAATAACTGGCCATCAAGGTCATGAAAGACAAAGAAAGGCAGGAGCTATATCCCAAATTGGGGTAGACTAAGGAGTCACAACATGTAAATGCGAGCAGTATCCACAGAAAAAAAATGTCGATGGGGTAATTTGTGAAATTGTTGCCAAGTCTATTACAAGGATGGTAATTTCCTGGTTTCAGGTTATTAATTAAGGAGCTACCATTTGGAGAATCTGGGTGAAGAGTATGTGGGCAACCCATGGGCTATCTTGGCCGCTTTTGAGAAGTCTGAAATTTTTTCAAAATAAAATTATAGCGTTCTGTTTCCTGCTTAAGTTTGAACAGGCTTCTGTTCCTCTGAATAAATGAGCGAATTAAATTCACAGTTACCTGTCATGTCAAATACCAAGGTCTCCCACTAATTCCCAGCCTGGCTACATGTTCTGACTTCATTTATAGTGTTCACACACTGTAGGGAATGCTTCCAAGAAATAAGCACTTTAAAAGACCCCTTCACGGCTAGAGGCTCAGAGACAAGAAGCCATCCAGGAATGGAAGAAACCCAAAGTCACACATTCCTTTTCTATGGTGCAGCCCTGAGAACAAACCTCGGGGACCCTGGCCGCCCTGGGGTCCCTGCTGCACAGGCCAGACCACCCAGGGCCTGCCGGGCGGCAGGGAGGGCTGCCTTTGATCAAAGCTTACCTTTCTCCAGGGACAGGAAAGAGCCTGTGCCCACAGCACACAGACTTTAAAAGTATGCATTTTCCACAAACAAATATCACGGAGGGAAAAAAAGAGACACAGAATGGATCAAAGAGACTTAAAAGACACAGAAACCAGTTACAACCTGTGGACCTTATTTGCATCCCAATCCAAACAAAGGCTAAAGAATGAAACTGTGGGAAAGAATCTCCACTGGCTGATTCTGTATAATCTGGAAAAGATCAAACCAAACAGATGGAGACCAATTCAGTGGTTGCCTGGGAGTTTGGGGAGAGGTGGGGGATGGGGCTGGCCAGAACGGCATCCCCTGGGAGAGGGGACTATCCTGTATTTTGATTGTGGGGATGGGAAGAGCGCTGCATGCCTTTGTCGAACAGATAGAACATGTACGGAAAAGGGTGACAAGGGCTGTTTGCAGACAGCACCTCAGTTAATGATGAGTTGATCGGAGATCGGATCCCTGATTTAGTGATGCTAAAGAATTATCGTTAATTATCACAGGTGGGTTCATGGACTCATGTTCTATAAAAGGAGCTCTCATCTGTTCAAACACGGCTGGATCAGATGATTGGGTGTCGGATTGTTTCAGAATTACCCGAGGGTGTGTAGGGTGTAGGCGATATAAGAGGGACCGTGTGTTTCGGGGGATGGGGACCAGGGGCTCATGAGACTGTTCTCTCACTTGTATATACTTTTGAAGCGTTTCAGAATAGAGTGAAAACAAGAAAAGATTATGTGTACAGCGAGTCTATGGCTCCCTTTGGGTCTGGGTTCCCCAGCCCCGGGTGGGAATAATGGTTTGTGCAGGCACGTTCTCACCTGCAACAACTCCCCTGCTGCAGGACCGCCTCCCGGGGACGGGGCGATTATGACTTCTGCTTGACAGAACAGACCCGCAGGCAAAGTGACCTGCCAATCAATACTGGATTCAGAGCCACCTTGGCAGGGTCTGAGACGCTTCCTGAAACTATGGACCCTCCTGCGTCAGCCACCTCCCAACTGCAGGAGAACAGGACACACACGCACATACACAAAACACACGTTCTCTCTCCCCATCACCCTCTGCCCTTGGAAGACACCCCCTCCAACTCCCACAGAGCAACAGGCAAGCGTCACCAGCATGTTCTCACTGGAGACTTAAGGGACTCAGGGTAACCCCCCACGCAGACTTCTTCCTCCCTGGCCACATCCACCATCCACTTGACAGACTTTTAAAGGTAAGTAGGATAGCAACGCATTGTCATAAACTGGAAAATTAGAAACTAGAAACTTCTAACCTTCCAGGGCAAGTGTGATTGTTTTCTGTATCTCACGAGCTGGTGGTTTGCTGGTGGGGGTGGCTGGGTGGTTGGCTGGTGACTGTCCTCTGGTGGAATCTGCGGGAGGAACACCTGCCCTGGGACAAGGCTCTAGGGACGACTGAAAGGTGTCTTCCAATCTCCGACAGGCACTGGTGCTCTGCCTGATTCTGCTTGTGTCCACCAAGAATCCACAGTCTCCAGCGAAGTGCTGACTGAGTTTATAAAACTGGATTTACATCTACGTCACTGCGGTTTTTACAGATCAATAATTTAAACTCTTCATCACAGGACGGCTCAATCAAGTAAGCATATGCCTTTAGCTCAGGTCATGATCCCAGGGTCCTGGGATTGAGCCCCGCATCGGGTTCTTTACTCAGCAGGGAGCCTGCTTCTCCTTCTCCCTCTGCTGCTCCCCCACTTGTACTCTCTCTCTCTATCAAGTAAATAAAAATCTTAAAAATGAAATAAAATAAGTAAATAAAATCTTAAAAATAAAATAAAATATTCATCAAAAGGAGGGATATTCAAGAAAAATATTAAGAGCCCCACTTTCACCAGTGTAAAGGAGGCCAAAGAGAGGTCTCAGCCACGAGCAATGTAGGCACCAGCGTGGCTGCCTGGGAATGAGACGCGGCTCCTCCTAGGACCCCACAGGCCAGTGTGGGAGGTGGCTCACTCAGAGACACGCCCAGGGCAACACCAAGCACAGGGAGGCCCTCAGGTGCTGGAGGATGTCAGAGAAGGCCAGTCCTGGGTACCGAAGAAGAGAAAGTTCTTCTGGAAAGAGGAGAAATGGTGAGCAAAGGAGCAGATGACAGAAACAATAGGAGAGTCAGGAGAGGAAAAGGACAGACAGTAGCCCACACACAATTCCAGGTTTGCTGGAGGGGAGCAGCCACACGGACACCGAAGAGAGAGGCGGGTGGAAGGGCTGGGCCGTGCTGCAACCTGACCTTCACCTTGAGCAAGGGTGACTGCTGTGTTTCTCCTTTGGCTATTTACAGCCTCTGTGAGCAGCTGCAGGCAAGAGCCACACCATGCCCTGCTCGGTATTCCCTGAACCTCAGCTGGAGCTTAGTGGTCAAGATTGAATGAAGGAGTCAGTGTTTGAGCACAGGGTCCCAGGACCCAATAGGGAGCCCAGGGACCCAACACAGGGACCCAGGACAGTGCCTGGCAATGAGTCCCACCCAGAGCGGTGACCTCCTGCTTCAGTCCTCTTAGGCCCCCCGAGGCCTTTGGGTCAAGTCCTTTTTTATTTTTTTTTCTTTTCTTTTTTCTTTTTTCTTTTTTTTTTTTTTTTAGGGTCAAGTCCTTTTTTAAGCAGGAAACGGGTCCCTTTTTCTCCACATCCTCACCAACATGTTGTTTCCTGTGTTTTTTATTTTTACCATTCTGACAGGTGTGAGGGGATACCTCACTGTGGGTTTGATTTACACCTCCCTGATGTTGTGCTCAACATCATCTGTTGGTCTACAAAGAAGAGACCTACCCCCAGTGTTCAGACACTCTTCATCTGTCGGCCACCTGTATGTCTTCTTTGGAAAAATCTCTTTTCAGGTCCTCTGCCCACTTTTAATTGGATTAGTTGTTTTTTGGTGTTGTTTCAGTCCTTTATCTATTCTGGATATTAACCCATCATCAGATACAACATTTACAACGATCTTCTCCCATTCAGTAGGTGAATGGGTAAAAATGAATGGAATATTACTCAGTCATTAAAAAAAAAATGAAATCTTACCATTTGCAAAAACAGGGATGGAGCTAGAAGGTATAATGTTAAATGAAATAAGCCAGTCAGAGAAAGACAAATACAATATGACTTCCCTCACATGTGGAATTTAAGAAACAAAACAAATTATTAGACAAAAGAACAGACAAAGAAAACAGACTCTTAACTACAGAGAACAAACTGATGGTTATCAGAGGGGAGGTAGGGGGGGATTGGTCACTTGTCTTGATGAGCACTGATGCATAGAAGTGTTGCACCAGGGGCGCCTGGGTGGCTCAGTGGGTTAAAGCCTCTGCCTTCGGCTCAGGTCATGATCCCAGGGTCCTGGGATTGAGTCCCACCTCAGACTCTCTTCTCAGAGGGGAGACTGCTTCCTCCTCTCTCTCTCTGCCTGCATCTCTGCCTACTTGTGATCCCTATATGTCAAATAAATAAGATCTTTTAAAAAAAAGGAAGTGTTGCACCATTACACTATACTCATGAAGTTAACATATGCTATATATTAATTTTACTTCAATTTCAGTAAGAGGGAAAAATTTAGTTCTAAAAAAAGGAAATGGAAGAAATCAAGTGTCCTTTACCAAAATCTACCACTAGATGGGGCTAGGCAACTTTAATGAGAAATGATAACTGGGGGAGGTTTACTCCTTCCAAGTAGTAACATGACCTTTTTCACTTTTCCTGTCACAGAAACTCTCAGTCAATGCGATTAGGGAGTCAGAAGTGCCTGTCCCTTTTCTTCCACCTCTAAGAAGTGCCATCCCAGTGGTGTCAGGCATGGGCTATGTTTGGCTTCAAAGAAGGGGCTGCCAGCTCTAAGGGAGGGTGCTATTCCTTCCATCCTGCGGACTGGAGTTCTCAAACTTGACTCTGTACAACCACCCGGAGGGATTGTTACAACAGAGATTGCTGGGCCCCACCCCAAAGTTCCTGACTCAGTAGGTCTGGGATGGGCTTTTGAATGTGCATTTCTGATGTTCCTCGTTTAGGGACCTCACCCTGAGGACCATGCTAATTGGGTCTTATTAAACCAAATGCTATGGTTCTGCCAGGTGGGAGCCTTCAAGCTACAGGGAGTTCTCCCTCACTCCCTCCCTCGTCCCCAGGCATAGCACTGGCCCTGCTGAGGAGCTAAGCCACCAAATCTCCCTCGGAGCCCTCAGCCTGGCTCCATTGGGAAGCCTCTAAAACCTTTAAAATCAGCAAAAAAGCCATCCATGAGCATTTCTTGAATAGGCTATGGAAGGCCCAAGCCAGGGACTCAGGTGGAGCAGATGTAAAACATTCCGACCCAATCTGGGGCCCACCCCTATACCGGTGTTCTCAAAGTGTGGTTCCTGGATCAAAATACCATCACCTGGAAACTCAGAAATGCTCATTCTTGGGCCACACCCCAGAACTACCAAGTCAGAAACTCTTGGGTGGGCCCAGCCATACCTGTGTTTTTTTTTTTTTTTTTTAAGATTTTGTTTATTTATTTGACAGACAGAGATCACAAGTAGGCAGAGAGGCAGGCGGAGAGAGAGGAGAAAGGAAGAAGCAGGCCCCTCACTGAGCAGAGAGCCCGATGCGGGGCTCGATCCCAGGACCCTGGGATCATGACCTGAGCCGAAGGCAGAGGCTTTAATTCACTGAGCCGCCCAGGCGCCCCCATACCTGTGTTTTAATAAGACCCAATTAGACAGACTTTTGGTCCCCATGACCTTTGCCCCTTGGCTTTATGCCCATGAAGATGTTATGTTACACAACAAAAGGGACTCTGCATATTAAGATTCTTAATCAGTTGACCTTAAAAAAATAGGGAGACTATTACAGATCATTCCTGATCATATGAGCCCTTGAAAGGGGGCTCTCATAAGACAGAGAGTTTAGATGTCCAAGAAAAATTCCAAGCACTGTCGCTGGATTTAAGGATGGAGGGGGCCGTGTGCCAAGGGACATGGGAAGCCTCTAGAACAACTCCTGGCTGACAGCCAGCAAAGAACTGGGGTCATCCATACTACCTGCCCATAGAATTGAATCCTGCCAACAACATGAATGAGACTGGAAGATTCACCACCGAGAACCTCCAGAGAAGAAGGCTGGCCAACACCTTTATATCACCCTTGTGAGACCCAGAGCAGAAAAACCAACCAAGCCTGCCCAGACTTCAACCCCATGGAAATGTGGGATAAAGTATTGCTGTTTCAAGCCTTTGTATCTGTATTCATTAGATGAATAAATTCATTAGAACAGTGAGAGAAAACTAATACAACTTGTGTTTCTTCAGAACCACCACTAGATTTCTTTACATAAGCACATAAATTATGATATAGAAAATGACTGGTAATATTTTGGTAACTATCTCAACAGAATTGGTTTCTTTTTAATTATACATTATTTTTATTCTATGCCCTTAACGTTTCTCTGAGAAGCGGTCCATGGGCTTTACCAGGTGGCAAGGCAGGGGTCAGAGAAGACCCCCGATTTAGAAAGACAACATCAGGGCAAGACCAGTAAGTCTTGGCAGTAACCATGGGTGGGGACAGGCAGCCAAGCAGACAGACTGATTTCATAGTCTCAGCAATTATGTTAATCTGTGAAGCAAGGTCTTTCTTTTACATCTAACAAGCACATATATGTACATAGAGACAGGCATCTTTTTGCCCTGGAATTGGAACTTACCATGTCAGGCTGGGCTCTTGCGTTTTCTCAGTGCAGCCACGGGAAGAGCCATAATTTACATCACAAACCATAGACATCACACAAATGTGTGTATGTGTGTGTGTGTGTGTGTGTGCATTTGAACAAATATGGATGCGAACATATATATTTAAAATGCAGGTTTCAGGGGCGCCTGGGTGGCCTCAGTGGGTTAAGCTGCTGCCTTCGGCTCAGGTCATGATCTCGGGGTCCTGGGATTGAGTCCCGCATTGGGCTCTCTGCTCAGCTGGGAGCCTGCTTCCCTCTCTCTCTCTGTCTGCCTCTCCGTCTACTTGTGATTTCTCTCTGTCAAATAAATAAATAAAATCGTTTAAAAAAAAATGCAGGATTCAGGGCGCCTGGGTGGTTCAGTGGGTTAGAGCCTCTGCCTTCGGCTCAGGTCATGATCCCAGGGTCCTGGGATCGAGCCACACATTGGGCTTTCTGCTCTGCGGGAAGCCTGCTTCCTCCTCCCTCTCTCTCTCTGCCTGCCTCTCTGCCTACTTGTGTTCTCTGTCTGTCAAATAAATAAATAAAATCTTAAAAAACAAAAAAGACATTGGGTGATAGGCTGGATTAAAAAAAAAAAACAAGATAAAAAAATATGTATTAAAATGCAGGTTTCACCAAACAAATCCCACCATTACTAACTATGCACTTGGTTATTTCTTTTTCTAGCTTAGTCTAGTGTTGTCAGTTCCTTTTTTTTTTTTTTTTAGATTTATTTATTTATTTATTTGACAGAGAGAGATCACAAGTAGGCAGAGAGAGAGGAGGAAGCAGGCTCCCTGCTGAGCAGAGAGCCCGATGTGGGGATCGATCCTAGGACCCTGAGATCATGACCTGAGCCAAAGGCAGAAGCTTAACCCACTGAGCCACCCAGGTGCCCCCATGTTCCTTCTTTTTTTAATGCTCATCAATTCTACTGAATTCATTATACCACCCAAATGGTAAAATGTTTTTTACCTTTTTACAATGTAAAGACTGGTCCACGTCTCCGGGACCAGTAGGCTTGAGTCCGCTTCTCCAGTCTCTCATTCACACACACACATATGCACACATACACACATACACACAGATACACAAACTTATATACATAGACAAATATACACATATACATACATGTACACAACATGCACACACACACATACTCATGCATACCTACACACACATAAACACATATATATACACACGCATGCAAATGTACACACCCCCCAACATACTCTCGCTCACTCCATTCTTCCCAGGCCTCAGAGGAAACCACAAAATACCAAGTCACCAAACTGGTGTTCTGGTCCCTCCCTGAGCCATGGTTTTTCACGAGAAGCATGAGTTTAAGGGCAATACTCGATTTCTCGAGCAGTGAGCTTTACCTCAAGAAATAATCACCAGACCCCAGTTTGCTTTCAGTGGCCCCTGAGAGTTGCTGCAAAGTGACAGGTTTGTGCAATGAGCGGTGGGACAGAAAGGAAGATTGTGGAACTCCACGGTCCCCAAATGAGATCCTGGGCAGATCTGGAGGGCACTGAATCGCTACAAAATCTCCAGATCTATTGAGGCTTTAACTTTTTATTTTGCAGGCATTGAAGGGTTAGAGACAAAGTAACATATCAATGTTCTGTGTTTCCTAATTAGTCCAATTTTGCAAACTTTTTGTTCTCTTGTCCCTTATGTATAGCCAAACCAACTGTCAATTTATTTTTAGATTTTGGAAACACCAGGTGCACAGTATATGAAGATTTAGTATTTTAACCCAACATGCCCCATCAGAATGGTCAGTAATGAGAGAAAGAAAATTGGAAGGAATCAGAGGTATGAGCCATGAGCTCATTAACCAAGAAGGAAAGCCACGGGAAAAGGAGTGAGTTCTTCTGATGACTTTAGTTTTCAAATTAAGCTTCATCAAAAAAAAAAGGGGGGTGGGGAGAGGGGGTAGAAATGGGAGCTTTATGCTACGAAATTCTGAGCAGAGGCAAACACTGGCACAACCACTCTTTCCCAAGCCATAATCAAATTCCAAAGTAGAGGGCTCCTGGGTGGCTCAGTCGGTTATGCGTCTGCCTTGGGCTCAGGTCATGGCCCCAGGGTTCTAGGATGGGGTCCTGTATCGGGCTCCCTGCTCAGCAGGAGTCTCCCTCTCTCTCCCCCTGGTCATGCTCACTCTTTCTCTTTCTCTCTCAAAAACAAATACATTTTTTAAAGTCATTTTTAAAAAATTCCAAATGAGAGATTTTAGGTCATGAAACGAGAAACAGGAAGTACAGATTTGACCAACTAGAGGATAAAAATTCCAACTCTTCTTATCCATCTTTTATTTTTTTTTAAAGATTTTATTTATTTATTTGACAGAGAGAGATTACAAGTAGGCAGAGAGGCAGGCAGAGAGAGAGAAGGAAGCAGGCTCCCCGCTGAGCAGAGAGCCCCATGCGGGACTCGATCCCAGGACCCTGAGATCATGACCTGAGCCGAAGGCACCGGCTTAACCCACTGAGCCACCCAGGCGCCCCATCCATCTTTTATTTTTAAGAACAAAGTTAAACTGGGCAAAACAAATCACCTTGCAGAAGCCTTGCTGGGGGTGGAGTGGCACGAGGGGAACCTCTGAGGCTCCTGGAATTGGCATGACCCATTATCCCTGCTTGCCCAGGACGCTGCCAGTCTGGGCATGACAGTCCTTCCTGGGACACCCTCGGCCAAAGCAGGACAGCTGGTCACGCTCCTCAGAAGGGCCAGTTTCTGGCTCAGAGCACTGGACACATGGGTGTGTTGAGTTTCTGAGAATGCCCACCCCCACCCCTGTGGGATACTTAAACGCTTTTCTGCACATACAGGACCCGGAAATACAGTGTGTTGTAAAACCTGATTCATGTGTGTGGCATGAATGCCCAATGGCGAGCAGCGGACACGAGGGTGAGGAGCCATACCTGGGCCTGCAGCTCCGTTCTCTGGGCCTGTAGGAGGGACACCACCTCCCGGCCCTCCTCCAGCTGACTCTGCAGGACGGCGGCTTCCCGTTCCGTCAGGAGCTTCTCCTGCACAAAAAGGCCAGACTCAGCATTCACAGACGCCTCACAGATGTGTGAGGAATTCCAAAGGGAAAAGGGGCAAAGAAGGTTCTTCACATTCGTGTCCCTTTGCCCAAACTCACATGCTGAAGCCCTGTCCCTCAGTGGGATGGTATTAGGAGCTGGGGCTCTTCTCATATATAGAGTTTTTAGGCAAAGATTAATAAAGAATGTGATGCTTTTCTGAATCTCTGGTTCTCCCAGGAGGGTCTTGTTAAAAGGGCAGATTCTGACTCCGAGGGTCTGGCTCAGGCCGGAGGAGTCTGTATTCCTAACTAGCTCCCAGCTGACGCCAAGATCACGGACGATCACTGATGTTCTCAAACTGAGGCCAGACAGTCTCTATAGTCTTAAAACTCAGAAGAATTTTGTTACAAGGAAACAGATGATAGGATTAAAAAGTGTGCTTTGGAGTAAAACACCTTTGAACCAGAGGGAAAAATGAGGATTGCACAATGAAAATAAGGTCTGGAAAGAAATCTCTGAAAAAGAAAATTAAGCATCAGGAAAAGCTATTTTAGGTTTTTGTGGAAACCAGGGCAGTTATACCAATTATGGGGAACAGGTCCCTCAAAAGGTCATTGGCAGGCAATTTGGACAAGACTGTCCCCAAGAACAAACAACTTTCCTACCTCAGAGATGTTACTTGGCAGAATTTTAAAATGTCTTCTGGGACACCTGGGTGGCTCAGAGGGTTAAAGCCTCTGCCTTCGGCACAGGTCATGATCCAGGGTCCTGGGATCGAGCCCCACATCGGGCTCTCCCTGGCAGGGAGCCTACTTCCTCCTCTCTCTCTCTCTCTCTCTCTCTCTGCCTGCCTCTCTGCCTACTTGTGATCTCTCTCTGTTGAATAAATAAATAAAATCTTTAAAAAAAATAAAATAAAATGTCTTCTAGAGGGACCTGGGTGGCTGGGTCAGCTACGCATCTGACTCTCGTTTTTTTGATCAGGTGAGGATTTCTGGATCGTGAGACAGAGTCCCACATCCGGTTCCAAGCCCAGCTCTCTTCCTCTGCCCCTCCTCACTGCCCCTACTCTCAACGCATGCTCTATCCCTCTCCATAAATAAATAAATCTTTAAAAAAAAATAATAAAAGGGGCGCCTGGGTGGCTCAGTGGGTTAAGCCACTGCCTTCGGCTCAGGTCATGATCTCGGGGTCCTGGGATCAAGTCCCGCATCGGGCTCCCTGCCGAGCGGAGAGCCTGCTTCCCTCTCTCCCTTTCTCTCTGCCTGCCTTTCCGTCTGCTTGTGGTCTCTCTCTGTCAAATAGATAAATTAGAAAAAAGGAAAAGAAAAAAAAGAAAGAAAAAAAAATAATAAAGTATCTTCTACAAGCAAATGCTAGGGTCTCTTCAACTTTGATATTAAAAAAATTAAGTTAAGGGGCGCCTGGGTGGCTCAGTGGGTTAAGCCTCTGCTTTCGGCTCAGGTCATGGTCTCAGAGTCCTGGGATCGGGCCCCCCATCGGGCTCTCTGCTCAGCGGGGAGCCTGCTTCCCTTCCTCTCTCTCTCTGCCTGCTTCTCTGCCCACTTGTGATCTCTGTCTGTCAAATAAATAAATAATTTTTTTTTTTTAAAAATTAAGTTAAAACAAAAAGCCTTGGGGCACCTGGATGGCTTAGTCGGTAACCATTAACGGTCTGTCTTCGGCTCAGGTTATGATCCCAGGGTCCTGGAATCAAGCCCCACATCAGGGTCTCTGCTCGGCAGGAAGCCTGCTTATCCCTCTCCCTCTGCTTGTGTTCCCTCTCTCTGTGCCTTTCTCTGTCAAATAAATAAATAAAATCTTAAAAAAAAAAAAAAAAAAACACCACAGTGAGATATACAACGCCTGTCAGAAAAGCAAAAACAAAACAAAAACCCGACACACCCAGTGCTGGCAAGGATGCAAAGCAACAGAAACTCTCACACTTTCATTGGTGATGCGCAGCAACAATGCAAATAGCTTTGGAAAACAGTCTGACAGTTACTTATGAACTACACAAGCAAGAACAGCCCATAAACTCAAGAGCAAATGCCTAAGAAAATGGTCAGGGACACCCTTTGTGTCCTCAACTGTCTAAACCTCAGCATTCCCAGTCTCAGGAAAAGAACAGAAGGGTAAACTTCAAATGTGAACCCAGAGCGAGAGCAGGGGCAGTGAACCCAGGGCAGCTCAGCGCCTAGTCTGACTTGATGTCTCACCTGGGTTTCTGTTACCTAGGCCCGTGGGGGTGCGAGGGGCCTCCCCAGATAGGGTTTCCCTGCAGCCGGGGCTCCGAGTCTTACCTCCCTCATCCCACTTGTAATGGCAGATGCTTGAGGGGTGGTCTGGATGATCTGCTGCAGGATGGTGACATAGGTCTGAATTTCCAGAAGATTCTGTCAGGGGAAGGAAAGTGTTCTCATTAAAACTTGAGCTGCTTGCAATGTCCACAATAGCCAAACTATGGAAAGAGCCTGAATGTCCATCAACAGATGAAAAGATAAAGAAGATGTGGTATATATACACACAATGGAATACTACGCAGCCATCAAAAGAATGAAATCTTGCCATTTGCGATGACATGGCTGGAACTAGAGGGTATTGTGCTGAGTGAAATAAGTCAATCAGAGAAAGACAATTATCATATGATCTCTCTGATATGAGGAATTTTGGAGGCAGGACAGGGGGTCGTGGGAAAGAGAGGGAAAAATGAAACAAGATGGAACTGGAGAGGGAGACAAACCATAAGACACTTAATCTCAGGAAACAAACTGAGGGTTGCTGGCAGGGAGGGAGTTGTAGGGATGGGGTCTCTGGGGGATGGACACTGGAGAGGGTGTGTGCTATGGTGAGTGCTGTGAATTGTGTAAGACTGATGAATCACAGACAGGTACCCCCGAAACAAATAATATATTATATGTTAATTAAAAAAAACACACACACACACACAAAAAAAAACACAACTGAGCTGCTTGAGATTTTGCCTCTGGGACCAGGTGACCCCAGTGATGAATGCTTTCACGTGTTCACTGTCACAAGCAGGACAGACCGTGACCTGAGGAGTGGACAATTTAATCTTCACAAGAACAAGGGGACAGATGAAGAAACTGACTCTTGGTTTCTCTCACCATTTCCCTTCAGTGACATGGATGCTTTGCTGCTGGTCTTCCTAGAGCCCAGGATGGCAGAGCAAGGAGAGGAAAGCAGACACGGAGAACAAAGAGGTCCCACAGGCTACAAAGGACCATTTCCGATCCCAGAACAGGGCAATGCTTCAAAGGATGGTCAGTCGATCCCAGACTAAATCACTTACAAGTTGGATATGGTCTCAAGTAAGTGATTTAAACCTCCTAAGACTCAGGGTTTTGCATGAAAGACGACTAACAATCTGGAGACTGGGCCTGATCCTCTTTCCCAGCAGAGCACCTATGCCCAGTTCTGGGCATGAGAGCCAACGGCACCACACAGAGAACTGCCTGTGGCCATCTGGTCTGGGAAGCAACACCCCCCAATCCCACCTCGCCCCCAACCCAAACCAATGACTCCTTGGCACAGGAATACAAAAGGCCAACCCTCTTGCCTCAAGGTGGGACCAACCCTGTGGGACAATTCACACTCCAGAACCCTCCATGGGATCAGGCTGAGGCCAGACTCCAGCTAAGCCCACACCCTTGCTCAGCTCCCACCCCTGTGCCCCTATTCCCCCTCATCTCCTCCTGGGAGCTCACCGCTAATACAGCCATCATGCTAAAATCACCACTTGGGCTCTTCTCCTAGGGAGCCTGCCCTACGACGCTAACTCACAAGGCTGGTGTGAGGACCCATAAGGGAATGCACAGAAGCTTTGCCGTGTGAGCTCTATTGTTGTTCTAAATGGCCTTAAAGAGGGGAACCTGGGTGGCTCAGTGGGTTAAGCCGCTGCCTTCTGCTCAGGTCATGATCTCAGGGTCCTGGGATCGAGCCCCGCATCGGGCTCTCTGCTCAGCATTGGGAGTCTGCTTCCTCCTCTCTCTCTCTGCCTGCCTCTCTACCTGCTTGTGATCTCTGTCTCTCAAATAAATAAATGAAATCTTTAAAAAATAAATAAATAAATAAATAAATGGCCTTAAAGAATGCTTTTAGTTGCTTAGAGATTGTTCCAAGCACCGCTCCCAGGATTCCTGCAGGAAATAGCAGGGGCAAGAAGACAGGTGGGGAGGAAGAAACAAGCCAGGCCTGGTGGAAAGGCAGAAGAAATGTCAAAGGGAGGGATACCCCTTCAGTGTGAGCAACTGGGCCTCCCACTGAGTGCAGACAGGCCTACGCAGAGGCAGGAAGGGAGTCTAACGCTACTGAGCACGTACCAGGCTCCAAGCTGTACCAGGGGTCTCACCGATACTTACATGCTGCCTCAGTTTCCCCAGAAGCAGACTGTTTGAATGTTGTGACCCTCCAAACGTCACCTATGGAAGCCTTAACCCCCAGTGGTTGGGGTGTGGAGGTGGGGTCTTTGGGAAATAACTAGATTTAGATGGGGTCCTGAGGGTGGGGCCCCATGAGGGGATTAGTGCCCTTAGAAGAAGTGACACCAAAGAGCTGTTGTCGAGGAAAGCCCAGGTGAGCACACAATGAGGAGACAGACGTCCACAAGCCAGGGAGACGGCCCTTCCGGAACCTGATGGGCTGGCACCCCCTGGCTCAGTGGACCAGCCTCCAGAACTGTAAGAAACAAACTTCTGTTACTTCTAAGCCACATAGTCAGTGGTACTTTGTTAGAGCAGCCCAAGCCGGCTAGGACACAGGTCCCAAGAGACGAATCTGAGGGCAGTTTATGCGGGTGAAGATGCCAGGAAACGTTATTGGAGGATAAAGTAAGACAGGAAAGGGAAGGCAGCCAATAAGGAGCGTGTTACTAGGTAAGTTAGCACAGTGGGCACCCAATGCTCATGCCTCCTGGGGCTCCCTGGGAGCCATGCAGAACAGCAGGTGAGGGGGAGCTGGGGTGTGGATCCACCGGCATGCGTTGGTCACTAGCTGGGGCTGCTCCAGGGGCATCACATCCTGTGAGCAAGAGGCCCCCTCCACTGCCCAGAGAGCATCCAGAGGCAGAGTACAGATACTGGTAGCTGGAGGGAGGCCACAACCCACCACAGAGGTCAGCCCCCAGGACCATGGCCAGGCTCACAGATCCACTACAGTTAACTGCACCACTGTGCAAGAGAGTCTGGCATTTAAAGATGAGGCAGCTCAGAGTGGGAAAGCCACTTGCCCGTGGTTACACAGCTCCAGGACATGATCTGTCAAGTACACCAAAGCCCCCCAAAGTCAGGAATGTGGGAAGCTAGCAGGAGTGAGAGGCAGAGCAGAGCACTACATGACAGAAAGCTCCGGAATGCCAACTAACTGGCTTGGAGGCAGAGCTAATACATATATATAAATATGTATGTGTGTGTGTATACACACACACACACACACACATACATATACATACACACACACACACACACGTTACATTTTCTGCATTTCTGCATTTCCTGAGCTAAAACTATTGACGAACATAGCTTACTCAAGATGGATCCACAATCACTTTGTGAATTGTAATGCACTCAACAGACATGAGTTCCCAAGCTCTCCCCTCAACACACACACAACTGCCTCCTCCTCTGTATACGTCTGCCTCACTAAGCACCACCCAGCAACTGATCCATCACCCACTTGGTTCAATACGCCCCAAAGGAACCCCCTACAGCAGGCTCAAGTGTCAGCCACGAGTGCCCTGGCCTTGTCTGGCCAGACCCAAACCAGGTTATCTGGGGGATGGGCTTCAGAAGGTTCATGGTTACCTTTTTGTACCTATCCTTTGCTGCACTGATGTCGTCCTGTAGGAACTGGGCTTCAATCTGAAGGCGTAGGTTATGGAGTAAGGCTTCATCGGCTTCCTGCAAGGAGAAACTGAGTCACACACCTGACTTGGAGGGACGGCATGGTGGAAGGATTGGCACATGGGTGTGAAATCACCAGGTGTATGGACACACGGACCTCCTGGGGTCTTATTAAAACACAGGGTCTTGTTCAGTAGGTCTGGGAGAATGTCTGAGATTGTCTATCTCTACTAAGGCATTGGGTTAGCCCATTAGACCTGGTTCAGAACAATTCTCCACAGAGCTTGATTTTATCCCCGAGGGGACACTTGGTCATCTGGAGACACTTCCCGTTGTTACCACTTGGGTGCTGGAGTGTGACAACTGGCATCTGATGGGCAGAGACCAGCAATGAGGCTATATATCTATAAGATACAGGACAGCCCCACACAACAAAGAATTCTCCAGTCCAAAATGTCAATAGTGTCAGGCTGGCAATACCTTTATCTAGAAAGATCAGGGAGAAAATCAGGATATAGTTACATACCAACAGCCTTAAAATTTCAGTTACATCTGTATCTGTTCTATATCTCATGATCAGGAAATTGAGTTTCTAAGACCAAGAAGGTCTTATGTGAACACCAAAACCTTCATTTTAATAGTTTTCTCCCAAGGACTGCTGACACTTACCCCTGACGCTATATATATTTAATACAAAATCACATTTTTTAGCAATTGCTGTGGTAAACAGTGTTTATTCCTTTAAAATTGGAAATGACACTTAGGACAAGAGGCTGAGGTTTCTCACCAAACATTCCGATAGTTCATTGGCTTTCATCTCATTGCTCTTGTTTGAGTAAACCAAATAGTTGAAATACTGTGCTCTTAATAAGATAGCATTGTCAGGGGGCCGGAGTGGCTCAGTCAGTTGAGCGGCTGCCTTCAGCTCAGGTCATGACCTCAGGGTCCTGGAATTGGGTCCTGCATTGGGCTCTTCGCTCAGTGAGGAGCCTGCTTCTCCCGCTCTCCTGCTAGTGCGCGCTCTTTCTCTCTCAAATAAATAAAATATTTAAAAATATATATATTTTACTTATATATTTGACAGAGAGAGCACAAGCAGAAAGGCAGGCGGTGGGGGGGGGGCGCGGGGAAGCAGGCTCCCTGCTGAGCGAGAGCCCGATGCGGGGCTCGATCCCAGGACCCTGAGATCATGACCTAAGCTGAACCCACTGAGCCACCCAGGCACCCCATAAATAAAATCTTTTTAAGGAAAAGTAAGATAGTGCTGTGATGGCTGGAACTGCCTTAATGCTATAGCAATCCCTCATGATATTACTGGTGAACATTCCTTGGGTTCCTCAAGATTGTCACTCTCTTGAGACACCTCTCCAGGAACATGTGCCAATACCTGGGGCCTTGCCAAATGAATTTTTTAACTGACTTACTAATGACTTGTTAAAAAGCATGATGAGGGGCGCCTGGGTGGCTCAGTGGGTTAAAGCCTCTGCCTTCAGCTCAGGTCATGATCCCAGGGCCCTGGGATGGAACCCTGCATCGGGCTCTCTGTTCGGCAGGGAGCCTGCTTCCCTTCCTCTCTCTCTGCCTGCCTCTCTGCCTACTTGTGATCTCTGTCAAATAAATAAATTAATTAATTAAATCTTGGGATACCTGGGTGGCTCAGTTGGTTAAGCAGCTGCCTTCAGCTCAGGTCATGATCCCAACGTCCTGGGATCGAGTCCCACATCGGGCTCCTTGCTCAGCAAAGAGCCTGCTTCTGCCTCTGCCTGCCATTCTGTCTGCCTGTGCTCGCTCTCCCTCTCTCTCTCTGATAAATAAATAAAATCTTTTAAATAAATAAATAAATAAAATCTTTAAAAAAAAAGAAAAAGGAGGTTTCCTCTTAAAAAAAAAAAAAAGCATGATGAATGGAAGCCAGGGGCTTTCATCAATAAAGGTGGATGTGTGGTTGACTAACGTATGTAAGACATTCTCCATCCTTGTGTCAGCAGACTTAAAATAGTCAGGCATGAGCACTGGCCAAGATATTTTGAAATATACCCCACTCTTGCACTAGGAGAATTTAGATTTCAGGGGGCCTTTTGCCTGCACTCCTCAAAAAGCCATTTGATTCCTTAATCATTGCTATAAAAGACAACTGGTATGCTAAGAGTCTGATTGTCGGATGCTGACCATAAGATATCAGAATTCTGACTCCAGTGGATCACCTGCCTTGGAGGTGCTTATTAAAAGCCATGCGCTTTTCATGCAAAGTGCAGCCTCAGGACCTACTGCATCAGAGAGCTGGGACTACATGAGACTAGAAAACAGGCTGTATGAACTTGAGAGGGCCTGCATCAGAATAAACAATTAAGATATACAGGCCATGGGAGGTAGGGATAGGGTGGCTGGGTGATGGACACTGGGGAGGGCATGTGCTATGATGAGTGCTGTGAATTGTGTAAGCCTGATGATTCACAGACCTATACCCCTGGGGCAAACAATACATTGTATGTTAATAAAAAATAACGCTAGGAAAACTGGATATTCTCATTCAAAAGAATATAATTTAATCACTACCTTACACAACTCACAAAAACAAAGAAAGAAAGAAAGAAAGAAAGAAAGAAAAAAGAAAGAAAGAAAGACATGCCTATGTTAATTTGGTCTGAAATTTGAGTAAAATTATTGGGGGGGGCAGCTAATCACCCAAATCAAACTTCAGAGGCTATTTTATCTATCAATAAGAACTTCAAGTTTATCTTTTTTTTTAAAGATTTTATTTTAGAGAGAGCGCACAAACGGGGAGGAGCAGAGGGAGAGGGACAAGCGGACTCCATGCTGAGTGCAGAGCCCGACATGGGGTTCAATCCCAGGACCCTGAAATCAGGGCCTGAGCTAAAATCCAGAGTTGGCCACTTTTAACCCCAGGCACGCCTGAGTTTATCTTTTTTTTTTAAAGATTTTTTTTAATTTATTTATTTGACAGAGATTACAAGTAGGCAGAGAGGCAGGCAGAAAGAGGAGGAAGCAGGCTCCCTGCTAAGCAAAGAGCCTGATGTGGGGCTCCATCCCAGGACCCTGAGATCATGACCCAAGCTGAAGGCAGAGGCTTTAACCCACCGAGCCACCCAGGTGCCCCACGCCTGAGTTTATCTTAAAAGAACTTTGGAGTTCTGCAAAATCAGCTGGGTCAACTGGCAACTGCTGGGCACATATCTTAAATCATTCTTTTTTTTGCCTAGGCTCGTGCAAATAAAAATGAAACAAGAGATCCTAATACGCAATGTCCAAATCTCAGGCATAGTTTAAGATTTTCTGGTAGCTACTGTAAACAAAATGAAAAGAAATGGGTGAAAGCAATTCTAATAATAAATTTTATTTCACCCACGCTACCCCAAATATTATCCTTTCACTGTAATCAATAGCTTTAAAGTTATTAATGAGATATTTTACATTCCTTTTTTTTTCTTTCAGGCAAGGTCTTT
The DNA here is from genome assembly GCF_020171115.1 of Neogale vison. Classification (NCBI taxonomy): domain Eukaryota; kingdom Metazoa; phylum Chordata; class Mammalia; order Carnivora; family Mustelidae; genus Neogale; species Neogale vison. Next base: position 42,543,950 of record NC_058098.1, read on the forward strand.
GGAACCTGGTGTGCATTTTACCCTTACAGCACATCATGATTGAACTTCCCGTGTTTCGCTCGCTCTCTAGTGCATGTGGCTGATGGCTCCCAAGAGGGACGATGCAACTTTACAGGATGAATTTTGGGCACAAGGGAGCATCCCCTTCTTTTTCCGTGTCTCCTCCAGGTTTCTACTCCAGGGGGAACTCACCCCAGTTTCTCTCCTCTCATTTCTGGTTACTAAATCCTTCCCTATGAAGACTCTGAAGTCCCTTGATGGGCACCAGGGAAGCCAATACTGAGCAACCAAGGAGGAGGGAACCCTTAGAGAGAAAGAGAGAAGGACCCCAACCTGGAGCTGGTTCCCTGCCCACTGCCCCTGGACTCTTCTCTGCTTTCCGCAGGGTCTGCTCATTTCCGGGCCTAGAGTTGGCTTCTGCTGCCCACTGGGAGACGGAAGAACATAGTAAGAGATCGCAACCTTTGAAAGACCCACACAGGGTTCTGAAGTCCTTTTTTTTAAAATCAGAAGAGAATAAACCAAATTACAAAGCAGGGATGCACAGCTCCAGGTACAGGACTCTGAACTGTCTGAACTAAGTTAATGTGAAAACTACCTCTAGGCGTTCAGTGTCTGGGCTCATACTTTGGATGAATGAATGAATCAGTCCCTGACTTTTGATGAGCTCTGCGCTCGGGGCTTCATGATGGGTCCTTGAATTCTGTGTCACAGGGACAGTAATGCAGAGTTCAGTGAAACCTCAACAGCAATGCTTTTCCCTTCAGAAGAAGCAAGCTGTGGGGCGCCTGGGTGGCTCAGTGGGTTAAAGCCTCTGCCTTCGGCTCAGGTCATGATCTTAGAGTCTGGGATCGAGCCCCGCATCGGGCTCTCTGCTCAAGCAGGGAGCCTGCTTCCTCCTCTCTCTTTCTCTCTGCCTACTTGTGATCTCTGTCAAATAAATAAATAAAAATCTTAAAAAAAAAAAAAAAAAGAAGAAGAAGAAGAAGAAGAGGCAATCTGTCCCCTCTCCCCCACCCAAAACTCGATGGATTGATACACTTGTACCAAATCAAGGTGTTCATTCCCCAGGGCAAGTGAATCGGTCCCCTCAAGGTGAAGGGTGAGAAAAAATGGTGACACAAAGAAACCCCAGGAGTCTTTCCAGTAATGGGAAAAGGGCTGCGGAACCAGAGGTGCCAGGATAATTTACAGACTCCAGAGGAAAGGCAGCCAGGTCTCAAGAAGGACAGAAAGCAGGGCATTCTCAGGACTCCAGCAGCAGGAGGCAATGGCTCTGCCCTCAGGATGATGGGGTACAAATGAATTCACCTTTGCGTCCCCGTCCTGAGTCACATTTCTGGGAGAGTGCTGTAATGGCCAACATGAGTCACATAACACATAACCATCAGCTTCACTGACAGTCCTACCGGGGCCCCAGTGATAGAATGAACCATCTAAGTGTATGGGAATGCAGCTCTACTCCCTTCAGGAGCCGTGGTTTGTTGTAGAAGTGATTCTCAACCCTGTGGACAGGGACACCCCTTGGGGGGCCATGGCTCAGTTTGGGGCAGAGTTGGTCCAAAACCTTGAGTCAGTCCTTCTAGATAGCCTCCTACCCTCCCTTCTCCTCACCCTCCCACCACACCCCTCTTAAGACTGCTGAGGATGAAGTGAGGCAGAGAATTCTCAAAACATCTTCATTTTCACCAAAAACTCATCCAGGATTAATCCACAATCACCAGAGCTGAGGAACTGGAACTAGGGTTTCAAGGAGTCTTTGTGTCATGACTTTAAAGTAGTCAGACACACAATTTTAGAAATAGAAGGGATCCTTGAGCTCATTGGTCCTCAGATTTTTTTTTAAGATTTTATTTATTTATTTTTTTGTCAGAGAGTGTGCACACGCAGGGGGAGCGGCAGAGGCAGAGGGAGAAGCAGGCTCCAGGCTGACCAAGACTCGATCCCAGGACTCTGGGATCATGAGCTGAGCTGAAGGTGGACGCCCAACTGACTGACTCACCCAGGTGTCCTGGTCCTCAGCTGTCTCTCAAGTTACATGTGTCATCTTTCAAACAAATATTCCAGGATGCCCGAGTATAGGGAGAAAACAGAGGCGTGCTTCTGGAAGGACATGATTGCAGTAGGGTAGGGGGCCAGGCACCGCCCCCCACCCCCCGCCGCCCCACAACCCCCCAGCAGCCCTCTTCCCTCAGAGGGAAACCCAACTCAGAAACCAGAGTCTCTCCTTACAGATGGACAGGCTTAGGCCAGACTGACCAGTAGGTCACGCAGCTAGTTAGTGGCAGCTAATGGGAAACGACAGAACTGGAATCTGTCTTCCCTCTACGAGTCAAGAGTTGAGTGCCATGTCCTGACCCCACCCCGTAAGGTGCCTGCCCTTCTTCCCCCATCTCCCTCTTGGGCACCCAAACAAACACGCTTGGTTCCCATCAGCCAAGCCTTGAAAACGACTCACAGGTGATAACAAAGACGAGCTGATATTTATCCTTAAAATAGGGGTTACAGAAATGCTTCTGCAGCACATTCTCTTGCTTTGAGGACAATCAGCTGACAAACTGCCCCCAACACTCGCGAAGGTGAGCAGGCACCACTGGAACGGACAGTTGCTGGTGTAGCGAGGAGGATTCGATCGGGAGTGCTCTCTTTTGTTGGCACCAGAACTCAGAAATGTGTGGACGCTTGTGTTTTTATTATGCTTTGGATGCTGTTGGCTGCATTTTTTCAAAAAGCTCCACCAGCAGCAGCATCTAGACTTTTTCCAAATGTAGACTCTGGGTCAATAGTCTAATTTTAGAAAACATTCCAACACGGATGTTTGTATGTGTTGGCGATCTAGGCCAGCAATTCTCGAAGTGTGGTTAATGGTGGCTAGGGATAACGAAAAATGTAAAATGATGCGGGGAGTAAAATATCTGGCAGGTCCTAAACCTACTGGGTCAGGATTTCTGGGGTCAGGACCCAGGAATCTGTATTTTAACATGCCCTCCACATGCTGCTGGTCCACACGGTGATTTCAGAATCACTTATCTAAATCATTTTTTGAGAAAAAGACGAGAGAAGTCACTAAAGTCCAACATGCCTTTGAAGAATCAAGTGGCCAATCCATTTACAGAGATGCTAGAAATCCCACTAAAAACCCAACTGTCTGTCTGTATCTTTGCCCAGCCTCAAATCCAGCATCCAAGTGGGTATTCAAATTCATTGAGATATCTAGTTAATTAGCTTAATTAATTAAAAATACACTTCAACCTCAAATGTCAAAAACCTTCCCCAAAGTTGTAGGTTTGCATTCCTTCCCGGTGCTAAGGCTGGCCTGGAGCGCGGTGCTCAATCTTCTACAACTCTGGGCTTCCCATTGCCTCATCCTCTGTCTCTCTGCACACCTCCTGGTTCTTCCTCTGCCCTTCTGTTCTCCAGCTTTTCCACTCCTAACCCCTCCTGAACTCAATCCTCCCTGTTCCCTCTCTTTCTCTGCTCCAGATCTGAAAGTTCGGGAAGGTCATCTCAGCCCCAGAGTTGTTATTATGTAAATGAAGCCTTGTCACCCGGAAAGCAAAGCCTTCATGCCTTTTCCCCAAATGCCCTTGCTTCTTGCCCTTTTCCTGGATACAGTAAAGATACACAAATTACATGGGAAAGCACATAAGGCAGCTTCAGGCACTTCTTAAAAAACTGTTTTTAAGTAAAAGCATTTGACTGGAACATACAGCATTTTAAAATTCTGGGGATTTGGGGGCACCTGGGTGGCTCAGTGGGTTAAGCCTCTGCCTCGGCTCAGGTCAGGATCTCGGGGTCCTGGCATCGGGCTCTCTGCTCAGCAGGGAGCCTGCTTCCTCCTCTCTCTGCCTGCTTGCGATCTCTGTCTGTCAAATAAATAAATAAAATCTTTTAAAAAATAAAAATAAAAATAAGGGGCGCCTGGGTGGCTCAGTGGGTTGGGCCTCTGCCTTTGGCTCGGGTCGTGATCTCGGGGTCCTGGGATCGAGCCCCACGTCGGGCTCTCTGCTCAGCGGGAAGCCTGCTTCCCTCTCTCTCTCTCTGCCTGCCTCTCTTCGTGCTTGTGATCTTTGTCTGTCAAATAAATAAATAAAATCTTTAAAAAAATAAAATAAAATTCTGGGGATTTTAAAGAAAAAAGGAGAGAAACCTTAAAGCCTCCTTATAGTTTTCTTAAGATAAGCAACACTGTGCATTATTGGGACAACTAACCTTATATACATAGATAGAAAATGAGTCCTAGAGGTTAGCCAAACCCAGATACTTAAAAGTCATCAAGAATTCTTACTGCATCAAGTCTTAAAATCTGCATAACTTCAGCCATAGCATGTAAGTGGTATGTTGAGGAATTAATCTTATTTCAAAGTGGCTAGCAAAGAGAGGCTTGCTTTGGCTTTTTTTGGCTTTTTTTTTTTTTTTTTGGCTGCTAAGAATACAAGAGCTCAGTTCTGAAGGTGTAATGACATGGGCAGTATTAACAGATGACAGTCTGGGGAAAGCAGCAGCAATCCCTCTTGTCAACATACACTGTGATATTTTCCAAGCACGGTTCAAAGACTGGGTCAATGGTTTCTCTTGTACCCCATTTTTCATGGCCATACCTAGGATGAATCCCTTCCACAAGAGCAAAGGAAAGGGGCTCTGACACTGAGCTGATAGTCAAAACCAGGTTGATCTGATATAGGTAGACCCTCAAAGACCTGTCAACCAAAATCACAATACGACCAGCGAACAAGACGTGAATGTACTCTTCCATTTCTACCTTCTCACATGACCACCTCGATGGACAGAGAACATCTAGCCTTCCCCTGGCCAACCCCTTGAGTTCCTCTGAGGCAAGGACTGGGTACATGTTGTTTATTCCAAGAAGTTCTGGAAGGGAGGAAGTGATCCAGGGAAAGGAACAAAGGCAATGAAGGTGTATAAGGGGCAGATTACCACTGTGGACGAGCACACCTCAGTAGTGCTGAGGACCATTTAAGAGACTGCAGAACTCACCTCTGAACTGTTGCTATGAGCTGTGGGGCAGCTGGGCACCTACTCCCACCCCTCAGCGGCTGAGGTTTGCTCCTGGGGTGCTAACGCCCACACTTCTGGACTGTGCCTCCAGCAGATCACGCATGTTCCCATGGCCAGAGACATGTAGGAAGCCGCTAGTGTGTTCAGCATGTCTATGTGACCTCAGAGGCAGCCCACGGGATAGGGATGGAGCACCAACGTCAAGTGTGAAGCGCCATCTTGACCCCGAGACTCTGGCTTTGTGTCTGTCTCCTGAGAGACAGAGATTCCCTGAGTACCCTTGGGAGGCAGAGAATGAGTCAGGTACACAAAAGACTCCTGACCACACCTGCCAAGGGTGGGGTGTGGGGCTCGAAAGGCATTGACCCTCCCCAGCGTGAGCCTCCTCACTGGCAACAGAGGGGCTGGGCGGGGTCGTTTCTGAGGATGGAATAAATAACCACAAAACTGTGCCAAGGCTCGGGGCTGGTGGGTGGCCATCGTCATCTCCCTGCATCAAACACCGTGCTCATGATTTCTGCTACCACCGCGCACCACCTGTATTTTTAGTCACTCCATTATTTTTCTTCAAATTGATTCATTTTTACTTATACGCATTCAAAAAGGAACTTTTCGATGTCACCTGCTATGGAGAAGAGGTAATCATAAAAATAAATCCACAGCTGTGAGAAAATCGTTCCTCCACGCACCACCGAAAATCCCCCCCCACTCCACCAGGGCCATGAATCCCACACTCTGGGGAAATGAAGCTGACATCCCTCATATAAAGTGCTCTGCAAGAATAATGGTGACAGGCAAGTCACAGACTCTGCGCGTCACGCCATTCTTACTGTGCGCTTCGACAGACATCCACTCCTTGATGGGGGCACTGTTACTGCTCTTACTTCAGCAACGGAAGCAGCCAAGGCTCAGAGAGATGAGGCAATTCACCCAAAGTCTCGCAGATACTCGACAGCGGCATGAAGGGTCCTGTTATCAGGCTGCCCTCCCTTTTTGGGCTGGACACTCGCTTGTGAGCAGAAGTGTCCTTCCCTGCCGTGCTGATGGCCTGCGCTGGCCCTGGCCCGAGCTGCTGGTAACATCTTCCCCCAGAACTTCTGTAACGTTCTGATGGGACGGATACTCCAATGACCCACGCTGTCTGTCCCAATACACACCAAAGGGAGGCCTTTCCCTTACCTGGCATTTTCTCTGATACCTTATTTTTCTACCCAAGAATAGGTATTGCTTTTGTAATAAGAGAACAACAACAGAAGGCTGGAGCTTGTTTTTAAACCCAGTGTTATTTTCCAGCAAAGCTAAAAAGAGGGTCCATACTCTTTCTCCCTCCTCTCTGAAGAGTGCCCATGATGGGACTGCATGAGTGACAACGTTAGAAGTGAGTCCAGCGAGAGCCCCACTTGCACGGAGGACAAATACTCACAAAGCAAAATGTGGCAGTGTTGGGAGGGGCTGAACTGACACCTAAGTGAGGGGTGTCACCAGCCACCTGTGTCTCTGAAAGCAGTGGTCTGCGGATAAGGTGGCAGCCCCATCTGGCAGTGGGGATCCCCACCCGGAACGAGAATGGGGATGACCTGTAAGTACCAGCAGAACAGCTGGGTGATGTCTGATGCTAGCAACACCCAAATCCCAGCTCAGCCTTTAACAGGGTTGGGGCCTTCACAGTCCAACACAATCCAAGACCAATCAACAAGCCTGTGCACTGAGGGTTCTCCTAAGCTCTCACCCCGAACCTTTGTGTTTCTATCTGGGGTGTTCACACGTGGCTGGCCTGTGTGACAATCCCAGTTCCTGTTAGTTGACCTTGGTAATTATTGGCAGTACCTCCCTTCTTCACACAGTGTCCTGGTTCGGGCGATACATCGTTTGCTCACACAAACAAGGGCACAGAAGCATCACGTGGTTGGTAACACAGACAAAGCAAAATTCAGCTTCCCTGGGTTATGGCTCTAACTTTCCTACTGGTAGCAGACTAATCCGAGACAGCAGAGGCTGGACAAAGCTAGCAACTGGTAAACACCCTGAGCCAACCCCGACTGTCTGTAGTGGATGCCTGGAGCTCCACGTGGAGAATCCTAAGGCCACATCTAGGCACAGCAGGGAAAGGTGCTGTGTTTGCTCGGTAATTCTGAAGAGGAATTATGGGTGTGGAAGGGAGGGAGAGGGGAAAAGGAACCACACACCCTAAATAAGCAAAATTTCAATGAAACAATCTCTCTGGGTCTTTCTGCTTGAACATTTGAGCTCTGAAGTGACAGCTATTTGCCATCCCTGGTTTCGTCCAACCTCTAAGATCCCAAATTATTCCATCTGGGAGTCGAAGTCCCCTGGCTGAAGCAGAAACTCCAATCAGTTAGGATGATGATGAGCTTCTGAAGAAGGACATTCCCTGCAAAGGACAACCCCCCAGGACTCTCCAGGAGGGTCTCCAGCCAGAAGGTAAGAATCCCAGATGCCCCCCCACAGGGCTACTCTCCAGGCTCCAAGAAGGGAGAGCTTAAAGAGAAACGGAAATTTCTTCCTCTGTTCTCTGAGAATTCTCCTGCACAAGAGCAATCTTGAAACTTTCAGCTAGCAGAGTGGAGATATCCTTGCTCCCAGTAACCACTGCCTAAAGCAAATTTCCTAAGTTTGGTGGGTTTGACACCAATACAGCTGAATGGCACAACGGCAGCCAGTCACCAGAATGCGGCCATGTTTGAAGAGCCTAGCACAACCCATGAAGCTTAACAGTCTAGGGTTCTCTCGCGAGACCTCCTGTGTTGTGGGAGAGGACAGGGTGTCTCGGGTGCGTGAGTTCACACAAAGATGTAGTTGAAAATTAGGAATCAAGAAAGAGAATGACAGAAAAAGAAATCGGTGAATCCTAAAAGGACACAGAGAGGAGGTGTGTGCCAGTCATTTCAGCCACTAAGTTCCATTCTCCAACTCAAGTCCGGACTCAAACTCAAGTCCGTGCTCAGCTCACCTTGTTAAGCCGTTCCAGCATTTCTTTTAGGAGCAGTTGACACTCACATTCGTTTTCATACCTGCAAATGGGACACATAAGCAAACGTTGGACAGCTTCCGTGATTCCACACGTGATGATCACACAATCAGCGTCAAGTTTCATCTGAGATGAGTACTATGCTATCTCTTTAAGGAGAGGTCCCTAAGGTTAAAATAATAGCTAATGCACTGCAGAGCCCGTGGCTCCCCAACCTCTTCCACAGCCTGGCCCATGTGCAGAGGGCTGCGGTGGCCACCACACACGGGGTGACTGGGAACGGTGAACGTGACAGGAGTCCCCCAGCCTGGAGGCCCTTCCCCCAACCCAGGCAGCTCAAGGAACTGTATCTTCACACACCCGTAACCCAAGCACAGCAGTGGCACAGAGGCTTCTCCGCATGACCTACAACAAACACACTTAACCTGACCTCGTTTGGGTTGGCTAAACGGTTGTATTTACCTGCATGTGTCAGTTTTTCTGGATTATGCCATATAATCCTAACAAAACCCTGGAAGAGAGCAGTTATCATTGTTTTCCACGTGAAAGATGGAAAATGGCCCTTGACCTCCAGCAGCTGCTCCAAATACTTCTTCCTCACCTCTGTGTCCTCACCCCTACACACCAAAGCCCTGCTCTGGGCCAGTGGGCAGGGCGGGCTGGACAGGCCAGTGTCTGTGCCCCTGGGGCAGTCCTCAACCTCTGACAGAAGCTGAGTGGGTGCATAAATACCGTAGTTCCTTTGCCCTCAGCTAGGCCAGCTGAAGGGTTTCTCCACCTGGCAGGTTAGCTCCAGGAGCCCATGATGTTAACCTGTTGGATAATGCACTCGGTGTTTTCTGCCTTCCCCTCCTGCCTCTCGTCCTCACTCCCCAAACTTTCTTCTTCTTTTTTTATTTTTTAAATATTTTATTTATTTATTTGACAGAGAGAGAGATCACAAGTAGACAGAGAGGCAGGCAGAGAGAGAGAGAGAGAGGGAAGCAGGCTCCCTGCTGAGCACAGAGCCCGATGTGGGACTCGATCCCAGGACCCTGAGATCATGACCTGAGCCGAAGGCAGCAGCTTAACCCACTGAGCCACCCAGGCGCCCCCAAACTTTCTTCTTGAGGTCAACTTCCAAATAAGCTACTAGCCCTCAAACCCTTTGATCAGGCTCCACTCCTGGAAGACTCCAAACTAAAAGAAAGGTGGAGTCAGGACTCACACTAGAATCTGACACCAAAAACTGCGCCCCTGGTAGCCACACCATGCTGCCTAAGTAGAGCAGAGAGATTCCCCCCTGATTTAAACATAAGCAAAATTGATAAAGCAATTGATACTAGGAATGTGTGTAGCTTTCCTCCTAGTCATCTTCTTCCCTGGACTTGTAGAAAATGATAGGGATCAAGGAGGCAGAGAAACCCCAGAAATCATTCTATTCAGAGAGTTTCCCTCTAGGGGGAGTTTTATCCCCTTAAGAAAAACAGAAGGCTTGGGGCGCCTGGGTGGCTCAGTGGGTTAAAGCCTCTGCCATTGGCTCAGGTCATGATCCCAAGGTCCTGGGATCAAACCCCATAAAGGGCTCTCTGCTCAGCAGGGAGCCTGCTTCCTCCTCTCTCTCTGCCTGCCTCTCTGCTGACTTGTGCTCTCTGTCTGTCAAATAAATAAATAAAATATTAAAAAAAAAAAAAAAAAGAAAGAAAGAAAGACAGAAGGCCCTTTCCCAAATGACTCCCCCCTTCTTCCCCGTAAGCAGTCCCCAATATCCATCCCGGCCTTCTTCCAGGAGTCACAGCCCTTGATGTTTGGTGGGCACAGGGTTGCCTAAAGAGAAAACTACATTTCCCAGCCTCCCTTGCAGCTGGGTGTGGCCATGTGACTAAGTCTTCACCAGTAGGATGTAAGCATAAATCGGCTGGCAGTCTCCAAATATCTTTGATAGGAGATGATGTAGGTGTCCTTCTGTATCCTTTCCTCCATCCTGCACCTGAAACAAATGCTACTTCCCTGAAGCACAGGGAGAGGCTTCTGAGCCTCAAATACTACAGAGTGGCATGCTGAGTTATAAAGCCAGACCTGACACCAGAAAGAATCCATCCTGGACAAGCCGATGTCACTTTGGAGTTTACGCCCTTTGTGGTTGAAACTAATCCTAATTAGCACTCTGCCCAACCCACAGAGCCTAGCTTTCAGAACCCTTGCACACCCCTGCCATGGGCTCAAATCAATTTCTGAAAGTGGTGATGGGAACCCCTGCTGCTGTGTCTGCAGAACGAGAGAATCCTGACTTCAGGGAAGAACAGTAGGAATATGTGCACTGTGCACACTCCAGCTCTAAAGCCACCGAAGACGGTCAGCTGTACCAGGAGGCAAAGCGCACAGCTTTGCCGTACAGCTTCACACTTCCTACTGTCGCACTCAGCAGTTTCTTTTGTGTGTGGCTCTAAAGGAGCCAGAAATTATTTTTTAATGGCTAATTAGATTTGAGAATAAACTGTTAACAAAATCCAAATTTTCCCATTCTGCTTTCCTCCTAGAAACATCTAAAAATTTCTGTAGCTTAAAAACATGTTGGATAAATGCAATAACATGTTATCGTGGGTAATTTTCATGCTGTAAAGTCTAGATATTAAAAACAAGTGATTTTATTATAAAGACTTCATGATAAACTCATATATATATTCACACAAGTGCATATATATGAATGCATAAAGTGAAAAAAAACACTTTGCCTTCAATTATCTAATTGTTTTTTAGCAATTTGGATAATTGACTGTAGGCATCAATGTATTTTGGTAGTTCTGTTTTTTTTGTTTGTTTGTTTTGTTTTGTTTTGTTTTTTAAAGATTTTATTTATCTATTTGACAGAGAAAGATCACAAGTAGGCAGAGAGAGAGAGAGAGGGAAGCAGGCTCCCCGCTGAGTGGAGAGCCCGATGCGGGACTCGATCCCAGGACCCTGAGATCATGACCTGAGCCAAAGGCAGCGGCTCAACCCACTGAGCCACCCCAGGTGCCCCAGTTCTGTTTGTTTTTATTTCATTCTTGTTTTCTTTAGTCTTTGTCTGATGTGCTGGAAACCTGATTTTGAAATTATTCAACTATCCAAGTAGAGAATGGGCTTACCAAGACTGCATACACCTTCCCACTTCTGCATTATTTTCACCCGGCTTTGGCTAGCCATCAGCTCACCTCTGGGATGTAAAACCACACTTGGGGTGTGTGTACCCATTCCTGTGAGTGGATATGATTTTTATAATCATTTTCAAATCCCAATACCTCAGTCAGAATATCAAAGTATTTCCAAGGGGACAATGGAAGGGAATAAATTAATGAGAATTATTAAATCAATCACAGAGCCAGAAGGGACAGCTCCATGATGGACATCTAACTCAGAACCAAGTGAAATCAGGAAAAGACCAGGAAAATTCAAATGGCCATTCCTTCAATGAGGGGCTCAAGGGAGTCATGACCATCCAGCCAAATCACAGCAGACGGAGGCCTCATGATTAGGTAAAGACCATTTGGGGATCCAGGGTTTCCTGCTGGCCCATGGAGCTGCCCTGGGTGTGTGAACCAGTGTACGCTTCCCTTTGCTATAGAAAATACGCATTTCATTTGAATGAGAACCTATCTTGGGTCTCGCTCTCCAGGAATCCAAGAATGGATCCTCTCCAAGACACAGTGTTCTAGAAAGTAGAAGGTGAGAAAACCCAGATTTAAGTCCGGCCACCCACTGGCCCTCCCGAAGCCTTAATTTTCCCATCAGGGGCTCTAACAGGTGGATTTCCAGATCCCTTCGTCCAGCTCCAAATCTGTTTCTATGGATCAAACCCGAAAACAGGACTGATAGGAATGAAATCAGCAAGGGCCACCTGGGTAGCTCAGTCAGTTAGGCATCTGCCCTCAGCTCAGGTCATGATCCCAGGGTCCTGGGATGCAGTCCTGCATCGGGTACCCTACTCAGCAGGAAGCCTGCTTCTCCCTCTCCCTCTGCCCCTGCCCTTGCCCCTTCCTCTCCCCCTCCGCTCGTGCTCTCTCTCTCTCTCTCAAATAAATAAATCTTGGAAAGAAAAGGAATGAAATCAATGAGCATGATCTGATAAACATGCTCAGTACACTTTGTTGAATAACCGACCCACCATTCAGCTTAAGAATGTGGGACTCATGGGGCGCCTGGGTGGCTCAGTGGGTTAAGCCTCTGCCTTTGGCTCAGGTCATGATCTCAGAGTCCTGGGATCGGGCCCCGCATGGGGCTCTCTGCTTGGCAAGAAGCCTGCTTCTCTCTCCGCCTCTGCCTGCTTGTGCGCTCGTGCGCATGCTCGCTCTCTCTCTCTCTTTCTCTCTCTCTCTGACAAATAAATAAAATCTTAAAAAAAAAAAGAATGTGGGACTCAGACATACAGCACGTTTGGAAAAGACCCTCCGGGTACCCTAGACCAGGAGTCCCCAAACCTGAGTTTTCACTGAAATTACCAGTGAGCTCATAAAACTTAACATTTCTGGCCTCTCCTGGGGTCCAGGATTGGGCCTGGACATTTGTATTTTTAAATCAATTTAACTTTTTAAGTTAAAATAACTTCTAAATGAATAAATCTCTTCTATGGTTAGATGCATTTTTTTAATTACATTAAAAAAAAAACCAAACAAAAAACTGTTCCATTAAAAGTCTCCTCTGCTCCCCTGCCCCAGTTCCCACTTCCTGGTCCTCCCCATGAAACCAGTCTCACTAGGTTTTTGCACGCGTCTGCTTGTGTTCTCTTTTTCCTTATGCAACAAAAAAGTATACTCTTCTCCCTCTTCTTTTTAAAGCAAATGACAGTAACGCACTATTCCCTTGTTTTACAACTGCATGGCATTCCATTGCATAAATGAAGCACAGTTTGATAACCTATCTACCTACAAATAGGCATTTAGGTTCATTCCACACTTTTGCTATCTCAGATCACACTTCAATGAGGGCATGCCATTTTACACCTGCTGGAGCATCTAAGAATGAATTCCTTGAAGTGCCCCTGCAGAATAAAAGAGCACCTGCATTTATAACCTGGGAGGATGGTGGCAAAATGCTGGCAAATTGCATCCTTTCTTCTTTTTAACAATTCCTCCGGTGATCTTATCATCTTACTCAGTCTGCTCTGGACCAAGGCTTCTGAAACTTCAAGCTTAACTCCATCTCTAACCATCTCCTGGGTGATGGCAATGTTGCCAGTCCACCGACCACACTTCAAGTAGCAAGATTCCGGAGGACATACACGTTGAAATAATGTCCAGGTATCAGCTATGATGCAGTAAAGATGATTAAGACTTCACACGCCCAGGACCCGAATTCCATCCCGGTGCAGCGATGCACTAGCTAAGTGACCTTGCCCCAAATTTTGACACTGTCTAAGCCTTTGTTTCCTCACCTGCAAAACAAATGCAGTACCCTCTATTCCAGGATAAGGCTGTGAGGATCAAAAAACATGGATACATCTCAAAAACACTGTGCTGAGCAAAAGGATCCTGACATATTACCCCATCTGTAAGATTCCACTTTTGTGAAATTCCAGAACACGCGAAATTAATCTATGGTGACAGTAATCAGAACACTGGGTGTCTCCGGGTTTTTTGTGGTGGAGGGGTGCAAGGTGACTGGGAAAGGACAGAAGGGAACTTTCTGGGGCGGTGGAAATACCCTGCTTGTTTGGATAGCTACATGGCTACATTGTCAAAACGTATTGAACTATGCACTTAACTCCTGTGTATTTTTTAGAAAAGATTTTAGTTTTATGTAATCTCTACGCCCAAGGCGGGGCCCGCACTTACAACCCCGAGATCAAGAGTGGCACGCTCTACCAATTGAGCCAGCCAAGCGCCCCCCCAAACTGTGCATTTTATTGCATATAAATTTGACCTAAATTTTAAAGCGTATTACAAGTAAATGATACCACTTCGTGCAAACCGCGAAGTGCCAAACTGCGAAGGGAAGGGGTCCTAGGTAAGGGAGAGGCACCGCGCCCGCGCCCTCTGCGGGGACAAAGCTCTGGGTCGCAAGGCGTCCACCCACGCCCTGCCTCCGTTTCCATCCACTCCACCTCCACCCCTATCCCGCGCCTCCCGAGCGCGCGGCCGCCGCTTACTTGCTGCGGAACTCATCGAGCGCGCGCTGCGCCTCCGCGCCCTGGCGCTCCAGCCGCGTGCGCTCAGCCGCCAGGTCCCGGGTGCGCTGGCGGTTGCCCTCGACGTGGCGGGCCAAGGCGTCCTCCGCGCCGGCTAGCTCGCCCAGGCGCTGGAAGGCGTCCAGCTGCCGCCGGAGAACGGCGTGGCGCTGCTCGAGCGCGCGGGCCCGCTGGACGTGGGCGGCCACGCGCTCGCCGAGCCCCTGCAGCGCCGCCAGCCCCGGGGCTGCCGGCCGGCCCTCCACCAGGCTGTCGGGCTCGGCGGCGCGCGGCGCCTCTTCGGCGCGCTCGTACTGCTCCTTGCGGGTCTGGAAGACGTAGCTGCGCCGGTACATGGCTCCTGTGCAGGCGGGCGCGCGCGAAGCCGGCTCCCGGAGGCCGAGCGCCCAGGCGGCTGGCCGCTAAATAAACATCGGGGGCCGCCCCCGGCACGCTGCTGGGAAGTTCCAGAGCTGATCATGGGTTGAGCTCAATACTGGGCCTAGCCTCTGGAAGAATAAAAGAGCAGCGGGCCTGCTTTTGTCCGCCGGATTAGCGGACCGTATAGCCCTGGGGGTTGGAAGGTTTATTGGGCAATGAGGTTTTTGTTCTGTGATTGTTAAAGCCGGTTGCTTTATGATTGAATGGAGGGTCAAGAGGACAAGAGAGGCATGACTGCTTCCTCTGGGGATTGCGAAGGAAGCCCAAGGGAGCTTGTTAAACTTGGACTGGCTCAAAAACTCAAGGACCTCTCTCTTTGTCTCCTCTCTTTTCTTCAAGGTCTCAACTGCAGACCATTTTAACAATACCATTTTTTCCTGTTTACTTAAGCAGTTCCTTTGCATAATCACAGCATGACATTTAGGAAGCCTCCTTTTGTTAGGGATTCTCAACCACGGATGCAAAATAAATGGCCCATTCCAACAAAACTCTGATGGGTGCTGCAAGCAAGTTCTTACAAACACCTATGTATATTTGTGGGAAAACATTCTTTGTACAATAACTTAAGAAACAGAAGCACAGTTATCATTATGATATTGCCCTAGTTCTTGTAGGTCCTGACATCTTTTCTGGAGTTGGAGGAAAAGTAGAGCCCCATCAGGATATCCACATAATTGATTCTTTGACTAAAGAAAAAA
This sequence comes from Neogale vison, assembly GCF_020171115.1. NCBI lineage: Eukaryota > Metazoa > Chordata > Mammalia > Carnivora > Mustelidae > Neogale > Neogale vison. Next base: position 42,559,218 of record NC_058098.1, read on the forward strand.
TCCTTACAACCTAAAAGATTGAAGAAATTGGCCAACTCCCAATTACAGAATATGAAAGAGGGTTTTTTTTGCTTTGTTTTGTTTTGTTTACCACTGTGTTTCATTTTAGTTTGTATGAGGGAAACAGAAAAGCTAGGCTTTAACAAATTTAAAAGTTGTGGGTGTTGAAAGAAATTAGTAGCATTTGATGTAAATGTTCCTAAGTACAAATATTTTGTCATATCTCCAATTTAAAAATGATTATCAAAACAGCTGTTGTGGGGCGCCTGGGTGGCTCAGTGGGTTAAAGCCTCTGCCTTCAGCTCAGGTCATGATCCCAGGGTCCTGGGGTCGAGCCCCGCATCAGGCTCTCCACTTCTGGGGGCGGGGGCTGCTTCCTCCTCTCTCTCTGCCTTCCTCTCTCTCTGCCTACTTGTGATCTCTGTCTGTCAAATAAATAAATAAAATCTTTAAAAAAAAAAAAAAAAAAACAGCTGTTGTTAAAAATAAGGATTAAAGCCTCTGCCTTCAGCTCAGGTCATGATCCCAGAGTGGCATCAGGCTCTCTGCTCAGCGGGGAGCCTGCTTTCTCCTCTCTCTCTGCCTGCCTCTCTGCCTCCTTGTGATTTCTGTCTGTCAAATAAATAAATAAATCTTTAAAAAAAAAATAAGGATTAGCAGTTCCATATAAATAACAAGTATATAGATTGTACAGAATTATGTAATTATACTAAAAATTAAAGTCATAGTTATCAAAGATCAAAAAATGACACAGATCTTTGATGGGTTTATTTCTCCAAAAAGACTGTAAGATAATGGAATGAATTCAGTCTACAATGAATCCAAGGTAAGGTCCAAAGTTGTGGTAATGGTATGATTGTTGTCATATTTTCTTTTAAAAATAGATTTCAGGGGCGCCTGGGTGGCTCACTGGGTTAAAGCCTCTGCCTTTGGCTTGGGTCATGATCCCAGGGTCCTGGGATAGAGCCCTGCATGGGGCTCTCTGCTCAGCAGGGAGGCTGCTTCCTCCTCTCTCTCTGTCTGCTTCTCTGTCTACTTGTGATCTCCGTCTGTCAAATAAATAAATAAAATCTTTAAAAAAATAGATTTAAAAATAGATTTTATGACCAAATTAAGGAGAGCCACATGAATATTTTTTGTAGATACACATATATCATGCTGATGACATGGTGAATTGGTTTCAGGCTTCCTAGAAAGCAAAACCAAAGCAGAGCAGGGGTTATAGAAGCATTCATTTCCTTTGACATCATGTATCAGTCAGCTATTGCTACAGAACAAACTGATCCCAAAACTAAGTGGCATACAAGAAGAAATATCTAGCAATAGACTCCCAGGTCTGCAAGTCATCAAGATACCTTCTCCTTCAAGCTCTAGGCCTTCTAATCAGGTGGGACAGCTCTGCTGCAAATGCCTCTCACCCTCCTAGAACTAGCAATGACAAAAGGCCAAGAGTGAGCCCCCCCAATCTCATTCCAAGCCTTTGTTTTCATCGTGTCCATTAACAACACCCCATTTGTCAAAGTAAATCCCATGACTACAGCCAAAGTCAAGGGACAGGGAAGAGGCATGGCCCACCCCAAGGCCATGGCAAGGGTATGGATGTGTAAATATCACACAGGAGTGAAGAATTGGGACCAGCAACCCAGTCTCCCACACATAGTAATCCCATTTGAAAAATAGATATTCCAGGAACATAACAAAGGAAAAAATATTATTTCAGTGATCCAATGGAACACACAGAAAATATCGACTCACAAAGCATAGTCTCAGGGAGATAAATATGAGCAAGGTCAAGTTCCTACCTTCAAGGAGCAGGGAGACAAATTCCTGTTCAACTAATTAAGATACAAGGAAATTTGAAGTAAGTTCTAAAACAGAGATCTTACCAAAATGCTGTGGTTGAACCTAAGAATCAGCAGTAACTAGTGTGGGTAGATAGAGAAGCTAGAATTTCAGACAGAGCAGCATAAACAACTGGTGTGAGGTGAGTGGAATGAGCCGTGTGCTCCCTGAGTATAGTGAGCTCGAGCTGCAGAGAGCCTGGCGAGAAGGCTCCCAAAAAGGAAAGTTCTAAGGAAGGGCTAGGCTTCCCATTTGTTGCAGCGGATGGAACATGGGCATCAATCCACTCCTTCACCCATGCCCTACCAAAAATGGCAGCAAAGAATTTATTTTTAGATTAAAACTCCACAAAAATAAGGAAGAAAAGATCACACTGGGCAGGATGTGCCAACAAATTTTCAGAAGGCTAAACAGAGAGATTGGTGGCAATTGACATAGCAGAGTGAAGAAAGCTGAAACCTACATGCCACTGAGGGGACTGGAAGAGAAAAACAAGCTCGTTCAGGCAACAGACACTTAGGAACTGGATGTACCAGATATGGCAGAAGCCGGGTTGGTGGGGGGCGGGGCGGTGAAGTGTAGAGCTGAAAAACCAGAAGTTTAGCCCAGGGTATAAGGAACAGTTAGAATTTCAAGTCTCCAACCCCATTCCTGCACAGCTAGGCAACTACCCCATCCCCGGGTATGACAGGAGACAGGGAGTTACTCTCTGGTGAATTTGAAGAAGAGAGGTCTTGAGTTCAAGGTCACCAGCTAAGGACAAGATAAGATCACACGGTGTGGGGGGGGAAGGCATTAAAAGAGCATGTGTCTCCATTTACCATTTCACTTCCAGGGTGCTGGTCACCAGGCATATATTTCCTCAAGCAGGAGATTTGGGATTATTCTGTGGAGAAACTGAGTGACTTCAGAGAAAAAGATCACCAGAAATTGAATTTAGAATGTTGACTGTTTGGCTTTTGGTCTGAACATGGAATATGGTTGTATGGTCCAAGGTAATTCGAACCCAACCCACAGATCATCAGAGTAAGGCCTATTTGATCTTATTTATTTATTTATTTATTTGTCAGAGAGAACAAGACAGAGTGTTGGGCAGAGGGAAAAGCAGGCTCCCCATTGAGCAAGAAGCCTGATGCAGGACTCCATCCCAGGACACAGGGATCACAACCCAAGCCAAAGTCAGATGATTAACCCAAATGAGACACTCAGGCATCCCAGACTAAGACCTACTTTATAGTGAACTTTTACTTGTTACAGCATAGTATTTTTTTTTATTTCTATTTTATTTATTTGACAGAGAGAGATCACAAGTAGTCAGAGAGGCAGGCAGAGAGAGAGGAGGAAGCAGGCTCCCTGCTGAGCAGAGAGCCCAATGCGGGACTCGATCCCAGGACCCTGAAATCATGACCTGAGCCGAAGGCAGAGGCTCAACCCACTGAGCCACCCGGGCGCCTCACAGCATAGTATTTTTAAGTCTCTCTCTCTCTCACTTAGATTTTTGTTTTTGGAAGTTAGTATTTTTCTCCAAAAGTATAGATTCTCTAGGTTTGTATAACTTGCATTGTCCTGTATCAGCGCAATGGTACTATCAAGATATCCTGCACCCATGGGCGCCTGGGTGGCTCAGTGGATTAAGCCGCTGCCTTTGGTTCAGGTCATGATCTCAGGGTCCTGGGATGGAGCCCCACATCAGGCTCTCTCCTCAGCAGGGAGCCTGCTTCCCTTCCTCTCTCTCTGCCTGCCTCTCTGCCTACTTGTGATCTCTGTCTGTCAAATAAATAAATAAAAATTCTTTGAAAAAAAAATATTTAAAAAAAAATACTGCTCCCATCTATTGATACTATTAAAAATGTAAATTTTTTAAAGATTTTATTTATTTATTTCAGAGAGAGAGAGATCCCAAGTAAGCAGAAAGGCAGGCAGAGAGAGAAGGGGAAGCAGGCTCCCTGCCAAACAGAGAGCCCAATGTGGGGCTCCATCCCAGGACCCTGAGACCATGACCTGATTCAAAGGCAGAGGTTTAACCCACTGAGCCACCCAGGTGCCCCAAAAATGTAAATATTTCTTATTGGAATTTTACTATAAGTATTAGGGGGTTTCCTCTCCTATGAGAAAAGAAAATAAGTTGGTGTAGCTAGCTGCTTCTGTGGGACATTTGGCTGGTTTACGACTTTAGATCTTGCTGTTTGACTCCTAGTTTTTATTTTATTTTTAAAGATTTTATTTATTTATTTATTTATTTGACAGAGATAGCGAGAGAAAGAGAGCGCAAGCAGGGGGAGCAGCCAAGGGAGAGGGAGAAGCAGGTTCTCCACTGAGCAGGGAGCCAGATGTGGGGCTCGATCCCAGGACTCTGGGATCATGACCTGAGCTGCAGGTATTACCCATATATGCTTAACGACTGAGCCACCCAGGCACCCGACTTCAACTTTTTAACTGGCCATAAAATATGACAACCACAGCTGGATTTCTCCTCTTTTCAGTTATTTTAGTGTGAGTTCACCCAAAGGAGAGCCTAAAATGAGTTCAAGTGTAGCTTATTTGAAAGGTGATTCCAGGAAGCAACTGTGGGGGCTAAGAGAGAGATGTGGAAAGCAAAGTAGGGTTTGTGTTAACAAGCAAGTCACCAAGGTGGGGAAATACAATTTAGGGGCTGGAGACTCTGGGAGGTAGCTCAGAACTAGCATCTCAGAGCTACCCACCCTAAGGTGAAGGAGCCGGAGATTTACCCACCAACTCCTATGGGCTGGGCACAGAACACTCCTGGCCTGCCACAGACTGGGGTGGCCTGATGAATCTTTGGGGGAAAAAGCTCTAGCTGCTGGTGTGGGAAGATGCACCAGCAAGCACAGAAGTGCCTGGGTGCTCAGGGATGTAGTCAGGGTGTTAATAGCAGCTCCTAGGACAGTCCCCCTTTAAATGAACAGCAGTGCCCGTTGCTCTTACCAGACCCTGTATGATTCCTACATTTCCTGGACTCACTTTTTCCCCATTGAAACAGAGATAGAAACAGGTAGGAATCTATACATTATACACTTCTACAGGTTTCACAGAAGAAACAAATTACCCATATATGCTAACGTTATCCTACTTGTTAAAATCAATAGAAACTAAAAATCTGTTACATTCATTCTGCTTTTGTTTTATAAACATTTGAGGGATATTTTGCATTAGTTTGCCTTTTGATCAAGATCATAAATACCATCTTTTATAGGTTCAACTTATGTTATATAATCGTTATCTTCACTCTAGTGACTTTTATGTGCACAGTACGCCAACATGGTCGGCGGGAGTCTCACTGATGCACTTCTTTGTCCTTCTAATGCTCTTGAAAGCATCCTTGATTTCTAGAAATGAGATATTCAAGAGAGATAGTCTGCTCTTTCCATGCCCCAACCCATGGAATCAACTTCCATCGAAGAAATCTGTTTACTTTAGCTAAAGAACTGATTTTGAGGGCACTACCTGGGCACTAGGGATGCGTATACAAGTTGGTGGTAGGTAAGTGTCCTGTGTTCTTGCTGCCATGTAGCCACTTTTCAAAGAGATGGAGAGCTGGGGCACCTGGATGTCTCAGTCGGTTAGGCATCTGACTCTTGATCTCAGCTCAGGTCTTGATCTCAGGGTCATGAGTCTGAGCTCTGCATTGGGTTTCACCCTGGGCATAGAGCCTACTTAAAATAAAAAAATAACAGATTAAAAATGTAAGATACTAGGAGTAGATCTGGAGAGTTCTCATCACAAAGAAAAAAACACTTTTTTGGTAACAATATGAAATGATGCATCTTTAAACTTATTGTGGTAATCATTTCACAGTGTGTGTAAGGTTATTATGCTGTACACCTTAAATTACACAGTGTTGTGTGTCAATTGTATCTCACTAAAACTGGAAAAAATTAGAACTGAACAAATCAAAGGGATGGAACTAGTATATATAGGAATTTATGCCAGTTATTGAAATCTATTGATTTACTATACTCTACTTTTCTTATATTATGCAGCTTCATTGGCTACGAAGGTTTTCTTCTAGTCTAAAATCTCCAAGGGAAAAAATGAAACTGACAAATTAACTGATTCATTTTAGTATGCAGAAAAGAGGGTTTTTTTGTTTTTGTTTTTAAGATTTTTTTTATTTGACAGAGAAACAGCGAGAGAGGAAACACAAGCAGGGGAAGTGGGAGAGAAAGAAACAGGCTTCCCGCTGATCAGGGAGCCCAATGCAGGGCTCAATCCCAGGACCCTGGGATCATGACCTGAGCTGAAGGCAGACACTTAACAACTGAGCCACCCAGGTGCCCCACAGAAATGAGTTTTAAAGGAAATTATATATTTCTCTTAAAAAGTTTGAGATTAATGACAAGGATCTAGACAAGTAAGCAAACAAAAAACAAAGCAATTAATAACTCTAGGAAAAACAAAAAATTGAGGAGGGAATGCAACATAAGTAAAGTATCCTTTTTGACTCAGTGAAAAAAACATGTATACACAGTCTTATTGATGAACACTCATTACTGATTATCTGAAACTTCTGATATAAATAATTAGAAGAATGGGGAGGTGGTAAGAAGGGTATATGTGTAAGAAGATTCATCATCTTTCATAGGGGAAAAAGGTAATACATAAAATCTGTAATTGATAAACCAAGAAATAACAAGAGTAGCTTATTAAGGAATACAGAGTTATAGAATATTTAATATAGATTAAATACCAGGGGTTAAAAATGTACATACCTTTAACATATAACTTACCACTTTGTACTTTGTGCTTACCTTTATAACCTCAGCTCAAGTCCACGTCTCCTGCTAGCATCTGAGCTACTTAAAAGCAGGTGGCATGTGTGAATCACCCTATCTCCCAGCACTTGATTTGTGCCTGGCACGTAGTAGGGGTTCAGATTGTTTCAGTGAATTTAATGGGAAAGTGCAGAGGGATAGAGTAGAGCAGAGAGGGGAGGAATAGGACAGAAAGAAACCCTTTTTCATTATAAAAATTAAAATCTGTAGTATTACTAGACTTTAAAAATATGTTTCTATATTAGTTTGATTACAAATATTAAAATTAGGGGCGCCTGGGTGGCTCAAACTATATTAGTTTGATTACAAATATTAAAATTAGGTTAAGCCTCTGCCTTCGGTTCAGGTCATGATCTCAGGGTCCTGGGATGGAGCCACGCATTGAGTTCTCTGCTCAGTAGGGAGCCTACTTCCTCCCTCTCCCACTTCCCCTCCCTACTCCCCCCCAACCCTGCCTGCCTCTCTGCCTACTTGTGATCTTTGTCTGTCAAACAAATAAATAAAATCTTTTAAAAATATATTAAAATTAAAAACTTTTTTTTTTTTGGTTGGTGATTCACCCCATATAGTCTAGTTTCTACTGGAATAACAAACAATCTCCTAGTCTGAGGGGCTTAAAACAACAAGGTTTATTTATCCCTTATGGTACATGCTTATCCAAGGAAAGTCCACTAGGACCTCTGCTTCATATCATCCTCTCTCCAGCATACAGGCTATCAGAGCTGCCACCAGCTGAAATATTGCGGGTCATCACAGAGGAAAAGTGGGAGCAAACTGCGGCTTGTCAACTTTCCACCCCATTCCATCAAACAGGCAAAAGTAAGTCATAGAACCCAACCTAGCATCAAGTACTCTAAGAAATGCAATCCTGCCATGTGCCTGGAAGGAGCAAGAGTGGCCATATTTGTCAACATTCCTCATGGCTACCCCACTGGTGGGAGATTATTTAGTAGGAATGGAGATCATATGCATGAGAAAGAAACAATTGCTGAATGAATTTGTTAATTCAAGAGATTTTCGGGATAGAGTCCACAGGGCTTGATGAATGATCAGATATGGAAGAGGTATACTAAATGCAGCTGAATGGCACTAGTTTGGGTCTGGGGCTGGGAAACCGGTATCGTTAGCGTCAGAAAGCCCTGAGGTTAGGTTCTGGCCCTACCACTTTGGCAGGTGACTTAACTAATCAGGTTCTAGCATGGACACTGTAAAATGGAAATAATCACTTACGTGAAAAGGGTCGTGATACTTTCCAGCTTACCTGAGATGATCCACGTTTATGCCTCTGTCTCAGTGCAAGAATAAGCAGCACCCTCTTTTACTCTCAAGAGTTTCTTGGTTTGTCTGGGGCTATAGCCTCTCTTATGCTGGCCCTCATGACCCATTGAGCCTGAATCTAACCATAAGGAAATATCCACACAAATCCAAAATAAGAAACATTCTACTAATAAAATAGAAGACCATAATATTCTTTCAAAATGCTAATATCACAAAAGAAAAAGAGAGGGGGTGCCTGGGTGGCTCAGTCCTTAGGCATCTGCCTTTGGCTCAGGTAATGATCCCAGGGTCCCGGGGTTGAGCCCTGAGTCAGGCTCCCTGCTCAATGGGAAGCCTTCTTCTTCCTCTCCTACTCCCCCTGCTTGTGTTCCCTCTCTCACTGTGTCTCTCTCTGTCAAATAAATAAATAAAATCTTAAAAAAAAAAAAAAATTCGGAAAGGCATGAGATGTAAAAATATAACCAGAAACAAAACTATAAAAATGTATGGAGACAGAGAGAGAAAGGAAATGAGATGAAATAGTCACAAGGGGTCCATCATAGTAAAGGACATATGGGTGTTGTATTATTGCAACTTTTCTGAGAAAGCTTCAACTTACTTTCCAAAACATTCATGAAAAGTGTGATCATCTTATATTTTAAGCATTTTGCAGTGTAGGCATTTAATAAATAGTACGTGCCATATATATGCATAACAGAAAAGTTGGGGGGGGGGGCTCCTGCGTGGCTCAGTAGGTTATGTGGCTGCCTTCAAGCTCAGTTCATGATCCCAGGGTCCTGGAATCGAGCCCCGCATCGGGCTCTCTGCTCAGCAGGGTGCCTGCCTCTCTCTCTCTCTCTCTCTGCCTCTGTCCCTCCTGCTCATGCTCTCTCTCTCTCTCTCAAATAAATAAGAACTTTAAAAAAAAAAGAGAGAGAGAGAGAGAAAGGGACAGAGAGGAAGATGGTTTAGCCAACAGTACAGCAATAACAGGAGAAAATGGTCTATAACTATCAAACAATTTAATCACATGGAAAATGCGATGATATAAATGAAAATGCCTATAACAGACATGAAGGGGAGCAGGAAGACAAAAGACCAGATGCCTATAAAAAACATACATATAGGGGCGCCTGGGTGGCTCAGTGGGTTAAGCCGCTGCCTTCGGCTCAGGTCACGATCTCAGGGTCCTGGGATCGAGTTCCGCATCGTACTCTCTGCTCAGCAGGGAGCCTGCTTCCCTCTCTCTCTTTTTCTCTCTCTCTGCCTGCCTCTCTCTCCGTCTACTGGTGATCTCTCTCTGTCAAATAATAAATAAAATCTTTAAAAAAAAACCATACATATAAAAAACAACATATAAAAGCATACGTACGTATAGAATCCAGTATTCGTGTCATGCATCAAGTTTTATGTTCATTGCTTCTTCTTATTTCCATTTAAAGTTATTTAAGTATATAGCACTTCTTAAATTTTTTAATTAACATCTTTATTCACTGAACAACTCTTTCAAAAGTCGAGTAAAACAGGCATAGATACTTGCCTTTTAGCCAATTTCATACCCTCCACTTTTGAGCCTTTCTTCCAGTTTGGATACAGCCTCTGTTTACTCTGGGCTTTTTCCAGACAGGAAGGATAGTGGAAAGCAGTCTGTGAATGCTGGGTCTCTGCTGTTTTCTAGTTGTGTGGCCTTGAATAATTCAGTTAACCTGCTTTCTAGAACAATGGACTTAGAAGTCTCTCTAAGATCTCCCTCCTGCTTGTTAGGGGCTGAATGGTATCCTCTACCATTCACGTTTTGGTCCTGATCCCCAGGGCCTCAGAATGAGACTATATTTGGAGAGAGAGCCTTTAAAGAGGTAAATAAGGTAAAATGAGGTCATACGAGTGGGCCCTAATCCAATGTGATTGGTGTCCTTATAAGAAGAGTAGATTAGGACACAGACACGCACGGAGGGAAGACACGCCCAAACCCAGGGAGATGGTGGCCATCTGCAAGCCAAGGAGAGAGGCCTCGGGAGAAGTATTCTGCCAACACTTCCATCTCAGACTTCTAGACTGCAGAACTGTAAGAAAAAAAATCTCTGCTGTTTAAACCACCCAGTCCGTGCTGCTTTGTTATGGCCGACCTAGCAAACTGATAGACTGCTCTAACATTCTCATGTTCTGCTTGCTCTCCTTTTATAGGCCATCCTTTCCCCAGGGTATATAACCGTCCGCCACAAGAGGGCCATGCTGCCCTAAGAGTGAACACTCCGCCCACTCCTACCCCCAGGCCCTTGCTCCCCCCACCCCCAGGGCGGTTGCTGATCGCAGAGGGGCAGATGCAGGCCCAGATGTACAGCTTGAAGGCTTTCCACAAAACTGGATCAACTCAAAACACAAGCCATCCTGGAAAGGTTCATTTCAAGTAGAGTGGCCAGCAACCCCAAGGGAAAGGAAAGACCCCTGCTTCCCCAACCCCTGCTCCCTTAGACCAGCAGTCAGCCCCTGGTCTCTAATGAATGCTTAACCGCCCTGTAAGTGATGAGTCTGAGTGAAGAGTGACTACAGGTGGAGAAATACTCGGAAGCAAGACTCCCTGTCCAACTGCACACGCGTGGTTGACTCTGAAGACTTCTGGGAAAATAAAGCCATGGATTCAAACACTATCAAAGGCAGGAGGGCACTAAGCACCAGCCTGCTTTTCTTAGGGTCGAGCCCAGAAATGGAAGCAAACGTCTGTTGGACGATGGATGTGTTCCTTGCATTTTTTTGATGGATGGGTACCAACACAAGGCATGACAAATAAATTGCAGTCCAGGGTCCTGAATAGTATTCCAAGTTAGAAAAGAAAAAAAAAAAAAAAAAAGCTATAAAGGAATATTAGTGTGATGACTGATGAAATTTAGATATGGAATATGAATCAGATAATAATCTAAGAGTTAAAATGCCTGTTTTGGGTAATTATACTATGGCGTACAAGAAAATGACCTTTGCTCTTAGGAAATGCATGCTAGGTTAAGGAATAATGAGGCGCAATGTCCAATTTACCCTTATCTGGTCAGAAAACATCAATATATATGCCTATATCAAACACACACATATATAAATAAATACACAGAATAATAAAGCAAATGGAGTAAAATGTAAATAATTGGTGGGTTTGGGTAATGTTGGGCTGGCAGGAAGGGCTACTAAAGATGGCGAAAGTTCCCGCCACAAGACCTGAGCTCGGACAGGAGAACAAAGGTCCAAGCAGGAATCTGAGACCCCCGCCCCAGGCTCCTGTGGACCAATGGGATCTCCATGAGCAGGCGGGATATCCAAATAAGGGAAACTTGCCAAAAGACCCCTGATCTTTCCCCAAGACTCCTTAAAAGCCCCCTTCTCCCTGCCTTGGGCGCGACTTCCTCCACTCTGCTTTCCAGAGTTGCGGAACCTCGCCCGAGGGTGCCCACCTCCTCCCGGTGCAACTTTCTCGGCTCCCCTTCACCTGGGCCCTGAAACTTCACCAGAGAGAACCTTTAATAAACTTTGCCTTACACCCACTTCGCCTGGTGTTGTGTTTATTTCGTCGGAAAACTTTACAGGTAAGGGGTATATGGAAATATCTCTGTACTTTTCCAGCAACGTTTCTATAAATTTGAAATTATAACAAAAGAAAAACCACTGCCCCCCCCCCAAATCCTAAACACTTCTGGGAAAACTGCTGAGAATAGATGTTTCTTAATGATAGCAAGAAAGTGTAAAAATGTTCCTTTGATCTACCAGAGAGGGTCTCAGCAATCAGGATTTCACTGATGATTGTGGTAGGGGTTCAACATCACTAATAATGAGGGGCTTTTGAAACGTATCTGGACTTACCTTCTGGAGCACCAGACAATGGAGCACAACCTTGGCATGTCCTGGAGACATTGTTACACCTACCCATCCATCATCACTCTGGTTACGCATGAAAAGTGGCTATGAACTCAGGGATGTAGAAATGAGTGATTGTCCCAGCTGGCACCATCCTGAGGACCAGGTCTGGAGAAATCTCTTTTCACCGTTATGATTTCTCATGGATTTAAATCTAGTCATGCTACTCGTATTTCTGCTTGGTGATTCTCTTGAAAATATCATTAAACAAGACCTACCACATCTCCGAAGCTGAGTCAGCCTCCATCTGAACCACAGCCCCTTTTCTTCTGGGACTAAATTGTCAAGTAGTTTGATGTATCAAGTCACAGTTGGCCAACTGGCATTCCCCCTGTGCCCTAAAAGACCTGGTTTGTACACTTAGGAAATGGATACCAAGGAATTAGTTATCCATATCCATGAAGGCATTTCTGATAAAAAAATATACATGCAATATATATGCAGATTTAAACATACATCTGGTATATCGTGTTTGTAGGGTAGTATGGACTTCCTATAGGTGTAAGCGGAACTGAATAAGCTATTTCATAAGAGAAGTTCTACCTTCCCAAGTTCACCAACTTCTTATTTTGAGCTGAAATTGGGAGGGATGATATTCCAAGCTGTTTAAGCCACTATTTTCACATTCTGCACACAGTTTCAAAGTAAGGGAGTCTAAGACCACATATGTTAAGCCCTAAGCCTGAACTTGATGAGGAAAGAGAAGGCTGGCTGAAGACAAAGCATAAGCCGACACTTTGCAACCTCCCCCCACCCCCACTCCTGGGTGGGACAAGCCTGACATTCTTCTAAGAATCTCTCTAGGACCTTAAAGTTAATGCCTTGCTAGAGGAGAAAAACAACCTTAACTTGACAATGGTAAGGCCTCCATTATCTTGTAGGTGCTCTTTAGCATATGAAAGGTCTTTTTTTTTTCCTTACTTCCCCCAACCCCATAGTATATAATCAGCCACTCCTCACAATGGAGGCGGGGTGGGGGGGGTGGGGGGGGGTGGGGGGTGGGGGGGGGGGGGGGGTGGGTTCTGAAGCAGTGGGGAAACAGCTCTTTCTGCCCACGGGTCCTGTCCCTGTGCTTTAATAAGCCACCATTTTGCACCAAAGATGGCTCAACAATTTTTTCTTGGTCTTTGGCTTGGAACCCTAAGGTTGTCTTCCTACATCAGACTTCAAGACTTAAATTCCATGTGAAGTTTTCCCATGAAATTTGTAACGATAGCCAGTTTGAGTAAGATTGCCATGATTTGGCAGCCATATGAGTCTGACCAATATTCAAGTAACTAGCTATTGCAACCATATGACTTAATTAGTTCATTTGGAAAAGGACTATAACGGTATGAATATTACCCTACTACTTCATTCTACTTCTTCATACCACTTGCTCATGGTTGCTACCTATGGACTCCTGTAAGGACCTCTTTAGAAACTGTCCCCGCTCCCCTTCCCCCAGGGGATTTACTTGGAGACAAGCCCCGGAAACCAGCTTCAGGTAACAAAGCCCAGATACAAAGGTGGGTCAGGCCAGGTGGAGACATCGATCAGTGGGGGGGAATGCATACTGTCTTCCTGGTTACCAAGGAGTATGGGCCCCGCCCTTTGGGAGACTTTTGGGCACCAATCCCAATCAAGGTGTAATAGGCTGGTTCAAATGTCTACTAGGGTAAATTGTAACTCTATTGGTCACCTAGCATCACTGGAGTTTCCTGTGTGTGTTACAATCTCATTGGCCACCTGTGCATAGCCAGGCACGACCACATGGTCTTTGCCCTTAAAAGCTAGTCTGTGAAACAGAGAAGGGTCGCCCTCTCTTGTAAGAGGTGCGTCCCCGAACGTTCGGTTAGATTCTTGATGCTTGGGGCGAAATAAAGCTTTGCTTGACCTTCGCTTTGTATCAGTCTCGCTCCTTTAATCGCGGACCCATTATTGGGGCATAACAATGTCACTGCTGTTCATTCTGCCAGTGGCCACCCTCCACATAGGATCAGTCCCCAGATCCATCCTCTATCCTTCCTCAGGCTGCTGGAAACTCTAAAAGGCAAGCCCGTCCCAGATGGCATCACCTGCCTCCCGTGCCCTGTGGTTTCCTGTAGGATTTGGCAAACGGGGGTCAGTGTTAGGAAATCAGACAGACTCCCTTCCTGATTCCCTCTCCCCTCTAAGCAAAATCGCCCCTTCCTAGCATCTCTTGCTTCTTTCGGCCTGGGGTAGTACAGCTCCTGCTGTTGCCAGTTCTGGGCCTTCCACCATGCTTTGAGGATTCCCTTAACCCTGTTCACAACTCTGGAAGTTGTCCCTTCATTAAATTCTTTACAGTTGAACTCTTTGTTTGGACCATTTATTTCCGGCTAGATACAGAAGAATCATGAAATATGCAGTATCTCATTCATCAACTGGTAAAGCTTCTGAAACAATGTAGATACCTGATAAAATGAATTCAACAACAAATGAAGCTTAGATGGAAGTCTGAAATCAAGACCAAGCTTTTCAATGTGGGGAAGTCCATCTTGAAACTTTCAAATGAGGAAGCTGGGTCTTGCTTGGCCAGAGATGAAGCAGGAAAGTCTTCTCAACAGCTCTCCCAGAGGCTTGAATTTCTTTCTTTTTCTTTTTTTTTTTTTTTAATATTTTTAATTTATTTGACAGAGAGAAATCACAACTAGGCAGAGAGGCAGGCAGAGAGAGAGAGGAGGAAGCAGGCTCCCTTGATGCAGGGCTTGATCCCAAGACCCTGGGATCATGACCCGATCCGAAGGCAGAGGCCCTAACCCAGGTGCCCCAAGGCTTGAATTTCTTGCTCCATGTTTGCTGACTGGGCTGTTTCAAAGGGCATGGTCAAATTTTGCAGCAGCCCTAAACTGAAATTTGCTTTGTTCTCCACTGTAATAGCTAGATTGATGTTATCTTCCATCATTGGAGGAAACATAGAAGGACAGGACAAAAATGCGTTCATTAAGAAAGAAAACAGTGCACCAGTCAGCAGAACAGCTGTACTTACAAGACACAAAAAAAGAAAAAAAGAGCTTTCTATTTTAAGAAGATGGAAAAAAAAAAAAAAAGGAGGAAGATGCTCTCAAGTGATAGATAATGAAGACATTTCCTAGGGCTCCTCAAATGCTGCAGCTTTTCAGATATAAACCAGAAGCCAAATCCATTACAAAGGATGGCATCCAAGTTGGATTCTGGCTGCTTATTTTGTTCTGTGGTCAGCCTTTGCTGAACATAGCAGTTTAAACAAGCCACAGAGCTGTGATTGCCCCCGTCACTATAATGCCTCTTGGATTGTCCTCAATGACCCTAATTGTAGGACTTAGGGCCTGTAAGGATGACAATTAAACAGGACATTTGGGATTCAATTCTCCCAGGGTACATTATTTTTATCAAGGTAACCTGTGTTTTTGGGTAACATACACCCTGGTTCTGAAAATGCCACTTTGTCAGGATTTGCTATGTGATATCCTAGTGACCTCTACGATATATTCCAGGGCATTGCAGGGGCAACAGACCAGGGCTCCCCCCTGTACTGGGGGCACTATCTGGCTGAGTCACTTGCAATATGATTCTGGAATTACCTCTTAAGAGCTCCTAAGACCCAACTGTTAAATTTCCAGGAATTTGGGGAGCTGGTTAACACCTCAATGATGACTTGAAATCAGCCATGGTAGGAGTATTTACACACAGGAGTTGACAAACACTATAAAGACACATCAGGGGATGCCTCTGTGGCTCAGTCAGTTAAGCTGCTGCCTTCGGCTCAGGTCATGATCCTAGGGTCCTGGGATCGAATCCCTCATTGGGCTCCTTGCTCAGTGGGAAGCCTGTTTTTCTCTCTGCCTCTGCCTGCCACTCTGTCTGCTTGTGCTCTCTCTCTCTCTCCCTCCCCGCCCCGACAAATAAATAAATAAAATCTTTTTTTTTTTTTAAAGATTTTATTTATTTATTTGACAGAGAGAAATCACAAGTAGATGGAGAGGCAGGCAGAGAGAGAGAGAGGGAAGCAGGCTTCCTGCTGAGCAGAGAGCCCGATGCAGGACTCGATCCCAGGACCCTGAGATCATGACCCGAGCCGAAGGCAGCAGCTTAACCCACTGAGCCACCCAGGCGCCCTAAATAAATAAAATCTTAAAAAAAAAAAAAAAAAAAAGACACATCAGGACATTTCTCCCCTTGAAACTCAGTTGTTCAACATTTACTGGAGTCACACCAACTATGAAATAATATCGATCCATCTCTCCAGTAGCTGAAATTGATGGAGAGAAACACGATGTCCTTTCTTCAGTCTCTGCAAGCTCAAAGAAGAGAAATAGCCTTCCCAAGTATACTATATAAAATGGCACCCTACATTTAAATGCTTGGTTTAAAAAAAAATTAGAGTGGAATTAGAATCTACAGCCTGAGAAAATGATCTGTTTTGATTTCAAGTTGGCTTAAGAAGTTTCTGAAAATTAACTTATGATAATTGCCTTATAAAGTTAAAATGTCTTCCAGAAAATTTATGGGGCCATTTCAAAAACTGGGGAATTCAGCCAGTAAATTAAAGTGTATCTCTATATGGAGAGAAAGAGATTTATCTCAAAACTAGTTTAGGCCCGGCTGCAGGAATTGGTCTCTGTTCCATTGGAAGGGAAGACAGCAATCCCTAGCAAATCTCAAGACTTTTTTTCCCTGAAATAATGGCTGACCATGGCCTCTGTTGTTGTTGGCCAAGTTTTCTACCAAAACAAGAATTTTGCAACTGCAATGACCTAACTTGGGAAACAATTTTATAACATTTTCTAGGAACCACAAAACATTTGTTTTACTCTTCTTGAAGATCAGCAGTGGGGCCAGAAGGACAGCATAATATTTTGCCGTGTAACAAAGAAAAAACGCGATAAGGTCAGGGCCTGGAAGAATATTTCAGTTCAAATAATGGTCATCCAGAGCCCATGAAATGTTGTCTTTCAAACCAATCATAAACATGCCTCGCACAGCATCACAACCAGCTAAGATCCTGGATACATTCAATGGCTACGAGGGCATAAATGGTGACTTTTATCCTATGATATATTGTAAGCTGGGCAGCTAGTTTCGGCAAAAATAGCAGGAACGGTAGTTAGCTGCAAAAACAAACTCACATGTTAGAAGAGCCAGGAGAAAACTTCTTGATGTGGTTGGGGAAAAAAAAAAAAAATAGAAGTTTCTCACAGGGACTTGGATTTCAGTTGGGTGAGTGCAGACAACCCAAGTCAGGCAACAACATTATTGCTGGAGACTGCAAAAATATCCATCAGCTCAACTATCAGCAAAATGCTCTCTCAGAACCTATTAAATATGTGCCAGTGACCTTTTTTGAAGTAAGCTGATATACCATGTCATAAGGTATATGGATTAATATCGTGGACACGGGCACCTGGGTGGCTCAGTGGGTTAAGCCGCTGCCTTCGGCTCAGGTCATGATCTCAGGGTCCCGGGATCGAGTCCCACATCAGGCTCTCTGCTCGGCAGGGAGCCTGCTTCCCTTCCTCTCTCTCTGCCTGCCTCTCTGCCTACTTGTGATCTCTCTCTGTCAAATAAATAAATAAAAATAAAAATAAAAAATAAAATAAAATAAAATCGTGGACACTTGAATTCAATAGTCTAGGTTTATTTATTTTTTAAAAGGATTTCATTTATTTATTTGTTTGTTTATTTTAGAGCGAGAAAGGGGGAGAGGGCAGCAGGAGAGGGAGAGAGAGGGAAAAATCAAGCAGACTCCACGCTGAGCACGGACCCTGATGTGGGGCTCATATCTCACAACTCTGAGACCTTGACCTGAGCGGAAACCAAGAGTCAGATGCTAAACCGACAGAGCCACCCAGGCACCCCTCAGTAGTCTAGGTTTAGGGTATCTGGGTGGCTCAATTGGTTAAGCGACTGCCTTTGGCTCAGGTCATGATCCTAGACTCCCAGTAGTCAGTCCTGCAGTGGGCTCCCTGCTCAGCATCTCCCTCTGCCCCTCCCCACTTCATGCTCGCTCTCTTTCTCTCTCTCTCTCTCAAATAAATAAATCTAAAAAAAAAGTCCAGGTTTAAATCCTCATGACTCATTAGCTACGTGATCTCAGAAAAGAGACTTTATCTCTCGAAGTCTCATATGTCCCATCTATAAACTGGGGGTGATAATAGATCCCAAAAGAAGTCGTGAGAGTTAAATGATGTGTTTAGAATGGTGTGCGGCACATAGTAAATGCTTAATAATATCAGCCATTATGCTTTGCATGTAGACTGGACGACTTTGAGCCTTTATGTTAGTTTGGAATCCCCCAGATGCAGACCCTGAGCACAAGTGGTAAGTTTGGGAAAGGATCCTGTCACACCAGCAAGTGAGGAAGTGAGGAAGTGAGGTGCGGGGTGGGTGGGGGGGGGGCCAACCCTGGGGGGTGTCATCATAATTACTTCTGTGGGTAACTGGAGCTCAGTGCATCTGGGAACCCTACGAGACAGAACCAGACACCCCACAGAACTATTCCACCCAAGGGTGAGGAAGTTGGGTGCTTACCCACCAACTCCCTGTCTATCTTTGATTGGGAACTGCTCCTGAGGGCACTAACACTCTAGGACATGGGACAGAAAATGGCAGGTTGTTCCGAGGAAGCAGCCTTCAGTGGCAGGGAGCACAAGGGAACACAAGAGGGGAGCTGGTAGCAGTTGCTAGAGTCTCACCATTGCTGTTTTCAGATCATTAAATGATCTGAAGTTCCTCTGTGTATTTATTTTAATGGATCAACCCTTAGGTGACAGTAATACAACAAAAGAAAACAAAAAACTGTGTTCATTCTATACTGGTTTTAATGATGGTATCAAGACAAGAAATAAATTATATAATTTTAAAATATTTGTACATATGTTCCCACCAAGTCAACATGATGCTGAGAATAGTATATGGACTTGAAACCCTAATTCTGCTTTGAACAGATTCCCTTTCCCAAAGTATCCAACACCAGAATAGGGAGGAAAACTGTTAGATCCAACAATTTTCATGGTGCTGTGGAGTAGCCAAGCCCTCATGGAATAGGAAAACACCCATCGTTTTCCAAAAATCACCAAATTTTCAGCAGCTTCTTCAGTAAATGAAACCATTTGAGTTTTTTTGAAAAATAATATATTAAGACTTTCCTATGCATCCAGAGGCTCAAATACTGCAACGATAATTAACACCATAAACTCCAACCTTAAATTGAAAAATGTATCTGTTGCATAATCTGATTGTGTCTTTTTCATGTGAAAAAGGGAAAATCTGTATATGTATGTGGCCAATGTTTCTAAAAATAAATAACTGCCTCAGAGGAAAAGACTGGAAGGTTTGACTAATCTAAAAAATAAACTATTTTGTGTTACAAAAACAATAAGAACAACAACCTTAAACAATGTTAAGAGCTGCCCAACCAACTGAGCCACCCAGGCGGGTCATGATCCCAGCGTCCTGGGATCGAGTCCCACATCGGGCTCCTTGCTCGGCAGGGAGCCTGCTTCTCCCTCTGCCTCTGCCTGCCTCTCTGTCTGCCTGTGCTCGCTCTCTCTCCCTCTCTCTCTGACAAATAAATAAATAAAATCTTTAAAAAAAAAAAAAAACAATGTTAAGAGCTAATAAAAATATAGGGGACAGTTTGCATATTAGACCAAAGACAGAGTACTATGTAAAGAAAATCACAAACCAATAACAAAAAAACAAACATCCAGTAGAAAAGCAAAGAAAGGACAAGATCAGCTGGGAATTTTATCTGTTTCAAAGTCTGACCATTTGTGGTATTTTCAAACAAAAAGAAAAAGAACCATATATAAATGGCCCAAGTTTCTAAAGCAAATAATTACTTTAGAGTTTGATGTGACACATTCAAGTTTACAGAAGGCACATGGTCAAAAAACATGAAAAAATGTTCAGCTTCACTATTCATCAAAATACAGCTCTGAACACACACACACACACACGCACGCATTGGGGTTGATGGTTATTTTAAGGACTTGGCTTGTGCAGTTGTGGGGGCTGACAAGTCTGAAATCTGTAGGGCAGTCTGGCAATTCAGGTAAGAGGAGAGGGAGCAATCTTGAGTTTGGAATCTGAAGAGCAGGTCAGCGGGCTGGAAATTCAGGAAGGATTTTTAACCTTACAGCATTGAGGCTAATTCCCTTTCTAGGAAACCTCAGATTTGCTGTTCAGGCCTTTAGTTGAGTGGATGAGACCCATCCATACCATGGAGGGTAATCTGACCTACTTACTCCACATCTCCTGATTATGATAATCACATCTACAAAATACCCTCAGGACAATGTCTTGGCTAGCACTTGACCAAGCAACCAGACACCAAAGCCCCACCAACCTGACACACAAAATCAGCCACCACAGATGGTCATGCCTGCTACTCCACAGAGAAAGTAGGAGTCCTCAGAGAAACACTAACTCACTCAACTTCCATCATCTAAGTTCTCAGGCCAATGTCCATTCTCCCCTCCCCGATGGCTCATTGGTATTTGAGCCCTCTCACTATAACCCCCTCCTTGAAGCACCCTTTCTTAGGTCTGTGATTCCACTTGCTTCTGGATTTTCCATTACTTAGAAGCCTCTTGAAGGGATCCTCTTCCGCTTCACATTTTGAATGACGAGGATTCCTGCGGGTTCTGTCCCAAGCCCTTTCCATTTCCCCTCGGAATACTTCTCAACCTTTCTGGACCATGGACTGGTATCACCAAGGATGGCACGGGCACACGGGAGGCACCCAATAGTAGTTTAACTAAATAAGGTCTGTTTTTTTTTTTTAAAGATTTTATTTATTTGACAGAGAGAGATCACAAGTAGACAGAGGCAGGCAGAGAGAGAGAGAGGGAAGCAGGCTCCCTGCTGAGCAGAGAGCCCGATGCGGTCGGGACTAGATCCCAGGACCCTGAGATCATGACCCGAGCCGAAGGCAGCGGCTTAACCACTGAGCCACCTAGGCGCCCTAAGGTCTGCTTTTTATCTTCAAATGCAGAGTCTAGAAGTAGGCGGTTGAGGGCTGGTATGGTAGACTCCTCTTCACTCTGTTCAGCATGTGGTTTTGGTGCCCGAGCTCAAAAGATGGCCGCTGCCCTCTGGGCATGGTGCCTACCCCTGCAGTATCTTTGCAGTAACTCTTTGGAATACTACTCATTTACCTGTTCAGCAAATGTTCATTCACAGCTTGCTATGTGCCAACACTCTTCTAGGTACTGGGAATACAGAAGTGAAAAAATAGATTACAATCTCTGTTCTTGTGCAGTTTATATTCAAAGGGGATGGGGAAGAGAAAGTAAATAAGATTTTAAAAAGTGAAAAATGTGGTATGTTAGATAATGATGAGTGCTATGGGAAAACAGAGAGCAGAGAAGGGAACTGGAAGGTTAGGGGTGCATGGTAATTTTAGACAGGGTGGCCAGGGAAGGCCTCACTGAGGAGGTGACAGTTGAGCACAGAATTGAGAGAATGGTTGCCTTCTAAACACAGGGAAGCAGTGAGTTAATGATGGAATATATTATTAACATTTTTTAAAAATCACAGGAATATGAAACTGTCTATATTGATCCATCACTCGTGTGTGCACGCACATCAAAGTGTATGGCCTGGAGTGTAAATGTACAGAACGAAGGACACTTTCTAAACCAATGATAGGGTTTAATTTTGGTGAGGAGCACTGGATTGCAGGGCAGTGAAGGTGAAGGGTTTTTTTGTTTGTTTGTTTTTTTAAATAAGGAGAAGGTATCCTTGATAATTTGTTATTAAGATTCTTTTAAATTCTTTTTTTTTAAAGATTTATTTATTTATTTGAGAGAAAGAGAGAGTGACCGTACACAGAGGCAGAGGGAGAAGCAGCCTGATGTGGGGCTTGATCCCAGGATCCTGAGATGGTGACCTGAGCCAATGCCCAACCAACCGAGGCACCCTTAAATTCCTTTCAATTATTAGACAAAACGCTGATGGGACAACAAATGCTTTTTTTTTTTCTTTCTCATGTTTCCAGGCTTGTTTTTTCTTTTCCTAACACACTTGCCTTTTTTTAATAACCAGGAAAAAAATACAACAAAGCCATTTCCAGTCTGTAATTATTTTTACTGCTCTTTGGCTCCACCAGCAGAATGACCCAGGGCCCATCTGTGTCATGGCTCAGGGCCCAGGGGGCTCCCTCTCCCTTGGCAGCGAGCAAAATGAGCCTTCCCGGCATCTGCTGCTTCTGTGGCTGCCAGCATCGCCTCGGCTACCTGCAGAGACACTCCTGCCTCTGCCGCTGAGGTGGGAAGAGCTCCCTCCCCATCAGGTTGCAAGGTCTATTAATATAAGATGAGCAGAGAAGCAAATAGAGGAAAAATACATAGGGCCAGGCCTTCCAAAGGGGAAGTTCTATTTCTTCAGTATTGACACCAGGCTCCATGGCACATCTCCCTGATTAATCTGGCTCCCGAAGTTTCTCTCTCTGGTGAAACCTGAGATAAGTTTCCCAGCAGCTGGGGCAGAGGGCAGTTGGATGCGGTGTCTTGTTGCACAACCCTTCCCATTGCACTTGTGTGCCAGATCATGTTGGCCATCTTGTTTCTCTCCTACCTCATGGTGGAGTTTCTACATGAGCTTAGGGAATGGCCTTTAGCTGTTTCTCTGCCCTCCAACATCCTCTGCAACATGTTCTAGAGGCTTGGTTCTGGATGTCCACATCTATCCCAACATGGTTTCCTCTTCCTCAAGCAAAGTATAAATGCCTGTGATTGGTTATAGGAGAATCATCGGCAAGACCTGGAACATTAACCAAAACGCCCTCCTCCTCCTGGGAGGACTTGAGACCCCCAAAGGCTTAACAGTCTCTTTGGCTGCTTTATCGGATGCATGGAACTATGGCCCGAGTTTTTTCTCACTTTGTTTCTTTATGAATCCTCACCATGTTATTTGTCATGACTCCAGTCTGCAAAGCGTGTGCGTTGGGATACCCAATTCTAAAGAACGCTACAAGCACTGCTGTTCTGTTAACAAACCTTCAACAGTCAGAGAGGATAAACCCACTCGCAGAAAGGCAGATTGACCTACTCATGATTAGGTTTTGGGAAGTTGTGACTCTAGCCTTTTTACCAGGTCTAAATATTACTATTCACCTTTTTTTTTTTTTTAAGACAAAATCAGCTGATGGAAAGTAAACGTAATTCTTTGTTTTGTGAGAAAGAAAACTACTCAGAAGGCACCTAACCACACTCAAGGCTCATAATTTCTAAACATTCTCTGAAACAAGTTCATTGTCTTGGTGGAATGCCTGGTTTCATCTCCACACAGAGATAGAGGGATTTTTTTTACTCGGGAAGGAACATATTTATTTCCCTTTTTTTTTTTTTTTCCCCTTTCTGAGGGAAAAATATTTCAACTTCACCCTCATTAATTTTTATGGTCGCTGAAGTATTTTCATTATATTAGCCAAAAGGAGCCTGGACTAAATAAAGTAGAAAACCAAAGGGATATGAGATGGTTTCTTGGCCAGGAAGATACTTCGACCATCTCAGGAAAGTTTCTGTCCTCAGAAAAACAAATGAAATCATGGCCTGCCAAGCCACCTCTTGGAATCCAGACAACACTTTCTGCTCTTTTTTTCCTCGGAAAGCTTGGACGCAGAGTCACAGTTTATTTGTTGAACACACTCTTCTTGTTTCTTGTAACCATAGACTCTGGTCTAGTCGAGTGTTTCTTATGTCAGGCTGCTGCTGAGCCAATATTTATCATTTTAGAAATTTCCATGAGTCATAAAATAAACCTGCGACCGGCAGTACCTTCTATGGGCGTTTCTTTCCCAGAGTTTTTAAAGTAAAAGGAAAAGATGCTGAATCTGGAATCCAATGCCTGGCATTTATCAGACCACCCAGATAATTTCTCCCGATGGGAGGATCCTCCTGATACTACAAAGCCACTCAAGGTGTGTTGCCTGCTACTAAAGCCCCTTCCTGCCCAACAGTGTGGACCCCTCTCCAGAGGGCCAGGCCAGAGCTGTAAAGGAAGCTATAGAGGTTTGAAGGCTGGAAGTGACTCACTGGCCCAAAGGGTGAGAGGAAATGTTTTCCACAGGGGCAAGAATATAAATGAGCAAGTGATTCCTTCCACCTCCAGTGTGGAAAATCTTGCGAGAGATCCTGAATTTACTGACCAAAGTCGGGGGTGGGAGGGAGATGGCAAGATGTGACGTATGCCCTTATTTACATATAAGAGTGTGTTACGCTAGTGCTGTTTGCTCCCTTTGTGCCAATCAGCCTCTTGTCCCCAGATGAGGACCAGCTGAGAGAAGCTAGGAGTCCACAGCCTGGATGATTATAGCAACTTACTGATTTTGCTGTAAACACAGGCCCTGTGTCAAGAGCCCAAGGCCTAGAGTTTATGAATCAAAATTCAGAGGTCTGCCTTAGCATTAGATACTCCACTAATTGTTAATGCAGTGCTAGATACTCAGTAAGTCTTCTGTATAGTTCAGGCATCACGATTCTAGAACCACAGGAGTTAACCTCATCAATACCTTCACTTTGCAGGTGAGGACAAGGAGGTCCAGAGAGACACACCTCCTGAGAGGTCACACAGCCAGTCAGGACCAGAATTTGTGCCAGTGATATCAAATAACTTCTTGGAAGGCTGGTGATAGAAATGCTGAAGTCTTACAGTTATATTAAAAGGCATTCCAACTTCACATCGTGGCCATTGTCCCTCGGATGTTTCCGGTGGAGCTGTTCTTGAATATTCTCCAAGTTTCCTCACTGGGCAGAGCTAGGGTTCTTTGGCTGAAGCACCCTTTGACATCCTTCCTCCTGCCCCCCAGAAGGGAAAACTGGAAAGCAGGCCAGAACATCCCCCAAAACAAAAAATAAAGCAAAATAAACCAACAACAACAAAAAACCCCGTACATCTTATCTCTCTAGGTTTCTCAGTCCATGGAGTCAAATTTTGGGGTAGGAACATTAGGTATTTTCCTCCTCTAATCATCACTCTCTGAGTTGGCCCTCTAACCATCTTGTCCACACTCATATTCACCAACCTAAGTGAGAAATCATGTTGGTAACTAATGCTCACTTCCTTTGTTCCGGATGCCTCACTCATTAAGATCTGGGAACACCTCCCAGGTATGATCTACTCCATCAATAGGATCCTGAGAGTTCCCAAGGGGACCTGGGCCAACTTTATCTTGGCATTGATCTGTTTTCACTCATGACTCCTTGTGGCAGGGCCCATGACTTCTTTATCTTTGTATTCCTGCTAGCTAACATGACCATAACTGGGACACATCAGGACCCAGTAAACAACTGTCAAATCTAACTGAAAAACATTCAAAGTGGCATCCCATTGTGAATGTAAAAAAGACATTTGCATTGCCTCCCAAACAAACTTTTTTCTTTTTTAACACGAGAAATTGTAAGAAGAAATTCAGGTGGTTATAATGGATGATGGGATGAGGCAAACATCTTTTAAAAAGGCCAGGCTGTTTGGACTCCTACTGGTTAGTATTAAACTGAGTCATAAGTATGTCCTACTTTTGGGGCACCTGGCTGGTTCAGTTGGTGGAGCATGCAACTCTTGATCTCAGAACTAAAGTTTTCAAGTATTTTCTTCCCTTGGTTTGCTTATTTCACCATACTTTGTGATACTTTGTACAGATACTGGCCCTTTTTCTCAATCCTCCACATCTGTGAAATTCTTTGCATCCTCTTTACCCTTTTTTTTTTTTTTAATATTTTATTTATTTATTCGACAGACAGAGATCACAAGTAGGCGGAGAGGCAGGCAGAGAGAGCAAGAAGGAAGCAGGATCCCCGCTGAGCAGAGAGCCTGATGAGCTCAATCCTAGGACTCCAGGATCATGACCTGAGCTGAAGACAGAGCTTTAACCCACTGAGCCACCCAGGTGCCTCCTCTTTACCCTTTCCTGATTCATTGAGACAGTAAACTCCTCGACCTCATCTTCTGACTCTTAATCTTTTCATTTACATATCTCCATTTTATTGTCGAGCCCATCCATTGAATCTTTTAGTTCAAGAATATTGTATATTCCTAATGTTTGCAATTTTTCCAAAACTGCTCATTCTTGCTTTTGGTCTCTTTCCTTATCTGAGAATATTTACTATGCTCATTTTAATTTCTTGTCCTGCTTCTTTTGCATGAAATTATTCAGCTTGTTGCCTTTCTATCATAATGCTTGGATTTCTCCTCTGTCTCCTCTGTCTTAGGAGCTTCACCTATGGACTCATACATATGTCTTTAGGGTTTTCATCAGGCTGGGGGTTTGTACAGAATACAGGGGTTCATAACAGGCATCACTCCTGGAGAGTCTGGGGGAAGACAGGTGGAGATGCACCAAGCTGGGGCAACCTGTGGCTGCCCTGGATGCCACAACTCCCAACCTCAACCAGGAAGCCCTGCCCTTCCAGATGACTTCTGAGTACCCTCTCCTTTCCATGATGTAACTGTTTGGTCCCCAGGGGCAGGCGAGGTGAGAGAGGGGTGAGGGAAAGTTCTGAGCTTGGACAACCCATTTGCATGTGTTGGTACCTTCTTCACACCGCACCTCCTAGGGCTCCAGGCTGCCTGGACATTACACAGCAGTCTTGGCAGTGGGCATTTCACTGATAATGACGTTTTCTAGCTCCCTGGTAGTCATGGGAGAGGTGGAGGTTTGCAGAGAATAATGGGGTGGGGAAGGGGGAAAATGGGTCCCAACCAGAGAGCTTACCCCTACCAGTCTGTCACTGCCTGTGGCAGGTCTTCCTTCCCCTCCATCTTGCAATCTTCCTCCTGTCCTTACGTATAACAGCCCTCTGATTTTTCCTAAAAGCACAGGTTTGAGCTTTTAAGAAACCCTCTTATTTTTATGTCACAATTTGCTGCAGAATTTCTATTTACTTCATTCCTACCCTTCATGATTTTAACTTGTGATCAATTCAAACCTTGGGCTTCTTTACATTCTGGGAAGTTTAAAGTCATTTAGTCTATCCTTAAATCAAATACGGGATCCCTTTATTTGTCCCTTTCTGAATCTTTTTGTAGCTCCTTTTTCTTTCTCCAGGAGTATAGCAACCTGATCAGAACCATAGAGAGCGCATTATTACTTCTGAAAAATGGGAAGACAACATGGATATATCCCCAAGATATACTGCTGAATGAATGAATGTGCATTCATTCATGTGCTATGTGCATTGTGGAGGCCATCTGTGTTTTTTAAAATACCAAATACTGTAAGGGTCTGGAAGGTTTTATTTGCTTTGTGTTATTTAGATATTTGCTCCTATTCATAAAGTGTAGCTTTATGAATAGGAGCAAATATCTACTTTTCTAGAGAAAGGATCTATACTTTTCATCAGTACCTCAAAGGAATATATGGTCCAAGAGGGGTACATAACCATTGGTCAAGAGTGTTGTGTCACTTTCTACTCCATTTTCTCATGGTTTAATTCAAGCGGTATACTAGTAACTAAAAACATGTATTGGTTATTCAATTTTTAATATTATAAAATAGCAGTATATGACTTTTACTTTACCATGAAGACTAATGGAGAAATCAATACTGTTCCCATGTGGTACCACACTGTTCCCATGAATATACTTGAATATATTTAGCCCTGTCCTAAAATAGATGTCTAGGCCCTTGTGCTGCCGATCCAAGAGGACCCAGCTATGATAAAGGAATGTCCAGAATGTATTTTTGACAGCTTGCATTTGCTTTGTTTTGTATAAACCCCCTTCTGTGGTGTTAAAGAGGCAACAAGAGGTACCTCAGCTCTTTTGTTCAGCATCACATAGGACTGATGTGTCATGTGATCTTAAAGGAAAGGTCATGGATTTGGTAGCAGATCACTCACTCCTCTGGGTTCCTAAGGAATATTTATTTCTTCACCTTACCTCATCTGTAGAATGGGAGTAAGTAATAATATCTACCCATGACAGCTGCTCCTGGTTATCTCGCTATACCCACTTTCCCCTTCTTCCCTGGTAAAGGAACCCTAATTTCTTAGCTGAGTACATTGCTGCTCAGGGAACAGACCCCATTTCCCAGTCTCCCTTGTAGCCATATACCGCATTCTGGTCTGTGAGAGAAAAGTGTGAGCTCTGTTTGGCACTTCTGGGAAGTTTCTTTAAAATGAACAGGGTAGGGGCGCCTGGGTGGCTCAGTGGGTTAAGCTGCTGCCTTCGGCTCAGGTCATGATCTCAGGGTCCTGGGATCGAGCCCCACATCAGGCTTTTTGCTCAACAGGGAGCCTGCTTCCTCCTCTCTCTCTGCCTGCTTATCATCTCTCTGTCAAATAAATAAATAAAATCTCTAAAAAAGGGGCGCCTGGGTGGCTCAGTGGGTTAAGCTACTGCCTTCGGCTCGGGTCATGATCTTGGGGTCCTGGGATCGAGTCCCGCATCGGGCTCTCTGCTCGGCGGGGAGCCTGCTTCCCTCTCTCTCTGCCTGCCTCTCTGTCTACTTGTGATCTCTGTCTGTCAAATAAATAAAATCTTAAAAAAAAAAAAAAATCTCTAAAAAAATAAAATAAAATAAATAAAATGAACAGGGTAGGCTTCTGGTTTCCCCACACCACATATAAAGAGCTTGGAAGCTGCCACTCTGTCCTAACCAGTAAAAAGCTGAACAGACAACTCCTCCTCGCATCCATAAAAGAGAGGAGAACACAGGGCAAGCTGCTGTGCCCAAAACTGTAGACAACACAGGCTAATACCAGGAGTTGTGGTTTACCAGAGCA
The DNA here is from genome assembly GCF_020171115.1 of Neogale vison. Lineage (NCBI taxonomy): Eukaryota > Metazoa > Chordata > Mammalia > Carnivora > Mustelidae > Neogale > Neogale vison. Next base: position 42,587,719 of record NC_058098.1, read on the forward strand.
GAGACTCACAAGTAGAAACCACTGTGGGAATCAGTTCCCCGGGTAGGAAAATAGAACTGTAACCGACAGATTGCTGGAGGCTCAATGTGGACATGTCTGCGAGTCAGGAACTCTGGGGAGACTCAGTCATAGGGGACCTCTGCATGTCAGTGTCACTTCCTGAAGCTCTACCAGGTTCCCACAGTAGATGTCAAAGAAAAATCCCCTCCTGCCTCTACTATTGGGTGGGGGGAGGGGTGAGGAGAAGTAAGGAACCATTTTGAAATACACCAGAGCCTTCTGTTTTAACAAAGCCCGTGCTAAGGGGAAACTAGTTACCAGAGCCTAACTGATAGGGAAAGAAGACACTCAACTGGGGCCCACTCTAGCTATCCTATCCATTGAACAGGATGGGGGCTGGGGGAAGGTAGGGGGTTGCTTCTATGAAACACTTGTGGAGTTCACAATCCAGAGGCACAGGCTTGGTGGAAATGAGAACAAATCATAGGACTCTAGAATGCTTCCATCCTCTCCCAACTAAAGGACTGCTTACTGCTGTTCCTTCACCCAGTGCATTGGGTCCAGCTATCAAGAAAAAACTGGAAAGCATACCAAAAGGCAAAACAAACAAAAGCCACAGAAATGAAGAAGGCCTGTGATGGGCTTATTAGTAAATATACTGGGCACTGAGGAGAAAGGAATCTCTGAGCTAGAGGATATACATCAACAGAATCCTCAAATCCCAAAAGCAAAGACAACTAAGACTGAAAAAAACAGAATAGGATATCCAAGGATGTCGGACAATTACAAAAGGTGTAACATGAAATGGGAATACTAGGAGGTGAGAGAAAGGAACAGAAGAAATATCTGAAACAACTGTGACTGAGAATTTCGCCAAATTTTGACACACATCAAACCAAACCACAGACTCAGAAAACTCAGAGAACACCAAGGAGGATGAATGCAAACAAAACGAAACACTATGCCTAGATACATCATTTTCAGATGTACAGAAAATCAAGGATTTTTTTTTTTAAAGATTTTATTTATTTACTTGACAGAGATCACAAGTAGGCAGAGGCAGGCAGAGAGAGGAAGCAGGCTCCCTGCTGAGCAGAGATCCCGATGTGGGGCTCGATCCCAGGACCCTGAGATCATGACCTGAGCCGAAAGCAGAGGCTTAATCCACTGAGCCACCCAGGCACCCAGAAAATCAAGGATTTTTAAAAATTCTGAAAGAAGAGGAAAAAACCCCCACATTACCCATAGAGGAACAAAGAAGAATTAGAGACTTTTCCTCAGAGGAGGGAACTGAGACTATGAGATTAGACAGTAGGGATGCTCAAGGGGAAGAGGGAACACGTTAATTTGTAGGGAGCCAGGGGAGATACTAAAAACAGTTTTCCCACACTGTTTACTGACAGGGTTATATCTCTTGTGGGGCAGGGGGAGGGAGCTTTTTCCAGGCTATTAACATACATCTCTCTTCAAACTCCTCATTAATATATAATTTATTCTTCCTTGCCACTCCTATTATTGGTTTTCTTTTCTTCTCTCTCTTTTTTAAGATTTTAGAGAGGGAGCAAGCAAGTGAGCACAAGAATCTCAAGCAGACAACCTGCTGAGTGCAGAGCCCGTTGTGGGGCTCAATCTCACCACCCTAAGACGGTGACCTGAGTGGAAACCAAGGGTTGGTCACTCAACTGTCTAAGCCACCCAGGTGCCCCTCATATTATTGGTTTTAAATGGAAGTCCCATATGTTCAGATACAGTATGAAAAATGTTTTCTAACTTTAACATGGAATACATCCATCTCATATATAAGGAGAGAACTTATGTCAAAACTTTTTTTTTTCCCTCTGTGGTCTGAGGAATAGAAAGATCTAGAAAATTTATGTGTAAAGGCAGAGGTTAAAGTTTAATGGACTCGGGCGCCTGGGTGGCTCAGTGGGTTAAGCCGCTGCCTTCGGCTCAGGTCATGATCTCAGGGTCCTGGGATGAGTCCCGCATCAGGCTCTCTGCTCAGCAGGGAGCCTGCTTCCTCCTCCTTCTCTCTACCTGCCTCTCTGCCTACTTGTAATCTCTCCTGTCAAATAAATAAATAAAATCTTAAAAAAAAAAAATGTTTAATGGACTCTTCAAAACGGGGGCTCATCATAGGTTCCAGTGAACTGATATAGAAGTTTGGCTGATGAATTGTAAAACATCTTTAGATATTGGTTCACTTACTAAATGTGTAATAAACAGCTGTTATATATCAGGGACTATCCCAGTCCATACAAGATACATACTAAATAGCCCCTGTCCTTGAAGAACTCTGTTTAACCTGGTGGTGGTGGCAAATTTATCTAAACAATTACAAAGCTACATTAACATTTGGGGAAAACCATAAGACCTCACCCACTGCTCAAAGTATGGTTTAAGAACCTGACCTAAATCTAATCTCTGCATTTTAATCTGAATTTTAACAAGATTCTCAGGTGATCTGGCTACCTATCAGGATTTGAAAAGTGATGAGGTGTGGGATTAAAGGAGAAACCACTAATGATCCCTGGGGAAGTGGTCAGAGGTCTTCAGAAGGGTGAGGTAATAGGAACACTCCAGCCCGAGACACTAACAGGTCCATAATTATGGCACCTAGAAAGAGTAAGAAGGGTTATGAAATGAGAAGTTTAGTCTGCAAAGAAATTAGGTACTTTGGAAGATATGGGAGACCGAGCTGAAAAGGTAGGCTGAACGGCCAGAGGCAGAAGTACCAGATGGTCCTGTTTAGGAAGCCTTAGGAAATTTTAGAGAGGAAAGTGACCAGGTTAGATTCTTCTGTTTGGGTATAACACAACAAACAGGGTGGAGGATGAAATGCAGAAGAGAGGTTAAGCAGCAGGCAGGTTTGTATTCTGTAATGAGCTGGACTGACTTTGAACTAAAAAGGAAGTCTTTGAGGACTTTAGAAGTGGAGGGTCCACCGAGTCCCAAGAATAGAAATAAAGGATTCCATCTGCAGTTCCATACAGACGGGTTCTTTCTACTCAAAGTGCGATGTGTGCCCAACCAGCTGCGTTAGCATCACCTGGAAATTGTTATAATGCAAGATCTCGAGTCTTTTTTTTTTTTTTTAAAATATTTTATTTATTTATTTGACAGAGAGAAATCACAAGTAGACAGAGGCAGGCAGAGAGAGAGAGAGGGAAGCAGGCTCCCTGCTGAGCAGAGAGCCCGATGCGGGACTCGATCCCAGGACCCATGCGGGACTCGATCCCAGGACCCTGAGATCGTGACCTGAGCCAAAGGCAGCGGCTTAACCCACTGAGCCACCCAGGCGCCCCAAGATCTCGCGTCTTAATTCAGATATACAGTCAGAAACTCTGGGGGCCAGGACACACAAATCTGACTTTACCAAGTTCTCTTTCAAGCTTGAGAGCTTAAGCACTGCTCTAGCCTGCAAAAGCCTGTAGCAGGTGGTAAAGGCTTAGAATTGCCACAACTTACTTCTTTTCTAGAAAAGAATAGCCAAAAAAAAAAAAAAAAAAAAGACAAGAGTAATGAGAAATAAGTTTCTACGTTGGGTGGGCAGAACAAAAGCCACACACAAAAACAAAAAACAAAAAACCCCCTTATCCCAAAGACTTACAGTTGGAGAATTAAAATAATTTTGGTAGAGGCCGTGATGTTCTCGGTAGCCTAAATTAAGTAAAACTTTAAGTAATTATCCCAGTTGTAAATTCTTTCTGTACCCTTTACTGCCCACAAAAACGCCTTCAGGAAAAACACTGGGATTCCTTTTAGCCCTCTCAAAACTGTGTTTCTGATGTAACCGCCCATTTAAAAAACCCAACCCCAAATTAAAAGCCCCCAAAACGGACCGGCGGGGCTGGCGCCATCGTCCCAGGAAAACTTTACCGTTTCCCAGCCACACCCCTGTGGACCGCCGGGCCTCCTTCCCCGGGCCGTTCCCAAAGATAAATAAATCACTCCTTGTTTTTTCCAGACCTGAAATTAGCAGTGACTCACAGAGCACTCCGAATGGCCACGGGCGCCTCGGTTAGAAGGAAAAATGTGCAGATTTTTCCCTCACGCGAGGGCCCGACGTGGCCGGCTGGGCCAATCAGGAGAGGATGGCGGGAATCGCACCAAAGTAGGTAAAAAATGCGGGATGTGTTCTCCCGGCCGCGGCCCGAGCCTGGGCTCCCCGCCGTTGGCCCTCCGGTCTCCTGCTCCCGGGAAGCCGCCCACCCCCGGCTCCCCACTCCCCCCCCCCCCCCCGCCTCCACCAGCGCCGCATCCTCCGCCCCGCCGCGTCCTCCCCACCCCCCGCTTCCTCCCCCTCCTGCGTCCTCCCAGGCCCCGCCCCCAGCGCGGCGCACACCTGGCCAGGTGGCTACTTCCATGTTTGGGCTGCCGCAGCGCTGTGGGCGGGGCACCACGTGGCCCCGCCCACCGGCCGGGAATTAGGGTCCCTAGCCCCGCCTGATCCTTTGCGGGATCAGGTGCCAGCCCGAGCTTTGTCTCCTCGTCCCTAGTAGATAAAGGAGGACCCACCCTCCCAGGCCGGAGCTGGTGGAAGGAGGGCCCAGTTCCCTTGTCTTCGGAACTTGAGGTAGAACCCTCCGTTTGCTCTCTGGGCAGGGCGCTGCCTGGCCGGCCGGTTGCGTAGCAACGGCAGGCAGCGCGTGACGTGCGCAGTCGCGTTTGGGTCCGAGGCGCGCGCCCGTGCACCCGCCCCCTGGTAGGCTCGCGCCTCGCGTCGCCTGCTCGCTGGGTCTCTCGGTCCCTCTGCTGTGAGAAGGACGCTCTGCAGAGTCGGCGCCGGCAAGCTCCCCCTCCCGCGTCACTGCGACCGCCGCGGAGAAGATGGTGAGTGGGAGGGAGCCCGAGGCGTGGGCTGGCGCGGCCCGGGCGGCGGGGCTCCGGGGCGCGGTGGGGGTCGGGGCTGAGGGGCGGCAGGCGCGCCCCCGCCCGGGGGATGGGGGAACGAAGGCCCAGCTGCAGCCCCCAGGCAGGGAAAGATCTCTGCGCTTCCACTGCTCGGGGACCCGCTGGGACGCCGGCTCCTTGGGCGGCTCCTTGGGCGGCTCCTGGCCGCTGCGTCCCTCGCAGCTTCTGCGAGGCCGCGGGCGGGAGCATGGTCCCCGCGGTTCCTGGGGCCCAGGCCTGGGGACTACCTGCCGGGGCCGAGCACCGCCACACCCTCGGTGCAGTTGACCAGGAGTCCGCCATCCCGGGGTGGGGGGCGTCGGAATCCCGCGCGGGCCTTGTTGGCGCAGCTTTCCCCAAAGCCGGGCGTCGAGGCGGTCAGTGACTCGTGCGAGTTTCGGCCCGTGAGGTCGGTCCATCTCATTAAGGAAAATAAGGCCTTTATTGAACAACCCTAGAGGGCGGAATGATCACCACGAGCCTGACCCTGGTCTGATTAAGAACAGGGTGGCCTCGCAGCCGCTTTGTTTGTCGTATCTGGCAATCAGCTTCCAGCAGCACTCTTGTGCTTGTCAAGCTTGGCAGTGGCTCTTTTAACCCTTCCCTACCCGATCTCTCTATGTATGGTTAGAAATTTTGTTTACCTGTGAACAGTTTGGCTCTGCCAGAACTTAGCGTGCGAGGAGTGGGCATGATGCTGGGATGCTAATAAAAGCGAATGAAAAACTTTCTAAAAGCCCATTGAATTATCCTAGTCATTAGAAGTAAATATGTTTACTATATTCTAGGTGATGGGCACTTGGCTTAATTTGCATAGTTTCCCCTCTAAACTGTCTCTAATTTGTCTTAAAATAGTATTCTTAACTGGACGATCAAGTAGAACATTTTGTCATTTTCTTTAGCCTGCACTCGCTGTTACCATTTTTGGTCAATGAGTTGCAGCAGGCAAAGGCTTACCAGACTTTGCTAGAAATATTACACTGTTATTGCATCTTTCTGCCTGGAAGCAGTTGATACCAGTTTACTGGCATACAAAATGTTTTCTCTGAATGACAGTTTTAGTTTTCTTAAGGTAATGCAAGGGGAAAAAAAGAGATTGACCAGTTAGTAGTTTCTTGATGACTAAAGAGATGCGGTAGGAATTTAATAGTGTTCAGTTTTCCATTCTTCTTTGGTTTAATTCTGTAAACTACAAGGAGGAGCAGCATCTTAAGACTTCTATAAATCTCTAAGATTATACATGTATATACTACTTTACATTAAAAGACTTAAATCTAAGGGTTTGAGTTCTCATAAAATTAAGACCATCTACTCTGATGAATGCTTTGAAGTGGGCTGGAGCCTGCTTTATGTTCTTTTAATTTGACATTTTTTTATTTTGAGTTTCTGTAATACACACTTTATCTTTTCTTTGAAAACAGGTCCAAGCATTTTAACTTTGGCTGAATCCTTAAATTTTAGTTCAAGCTTAACTTCCTTTATTTCTATGCATTCAAATAAAATGAAGCGTCTGTTTTATTTACTGATTCTTGGGGGAGGAGAACTAAAAATTAGCAAAGATAAGTGGATTCCAGATGTTATTTTGACCTGTTGGCCTTAGGGAGGTCAGGAAGACCTTAGAAGCTCTTGTTGTTTGAATGCTTGCAAATAGAGTTCAGAATATAGACTGATCATTTGGAAAGATTACTCCTATATTTAGCCTTGTCGGCACAGACCATCTCCTTTCAGTGTCAGCTGTTACATAGTATTAAGAAGATTGAAAGTTCTTTTATTATACCAGATTTTAGCACTTTACCTCTAAATTTGAAACTGGGGTTCCAAGTTTCTAAGGTTTTTGTTTGTTTGCTAAGGTTAAATTTTAGGGGTGGCTCTGTTGGTTAAGTATCCAGATCTTGATTTTGGCTCAAGTGGTGATCTCAGGGCTGTGAGATCCAGCCCCAAGTTGGGCTGGGCGAGAGCTTGCTTAAGATTCTCTCTCTCTCCCCCTCCCTACCTCTTCCTCCCTCTCTCTGCCACTTGTCCCTGCCCCCCAACTTGCATTCTTTCTTTCTAAGGGAAAAAAAAAAAAAAAGATTTTTTAGCTACTGTTGGGTTGGTTCTGCATTAACAAAATCACTTCCTGGTACTCAGCAAGCCTTCTGGAAGCACTTGGGAATAAAAGCAATTTGAAACCAACTCAAAAGATCACCTTTGGGCACTTTAAGATGAGATTTCATGTTTTCAAACTCTCACTTTACAGTGGAGAAAAAAAAAAATCCTGTCCTGCACATCTACCCACTCCAAACAAAACTTTTGTTGTGTGTGTATGTATATAGGGAGATTATTTAGTCTACCATTAAGTTCCTAGGGTTATCTGCTCAGTAGTTGTTTCGTTGGGTATGGATCGAGATTCTACACGTAGACTTGCCTAGTGCTTCTTGTAACCAATGGTGTATGACATTTACAGCATATTATATGGTTCTATGGGAGTAGGAGTGTAGTCTTGCCCCTGAAATAATAAAAGTCTACAAGATAATTCAGCCTTGCCCTAGTCAGAACTCTGCTGTAACAAACACAGCTAATTGGCCCGGAATGAATTACAAATTCTATCACTTGGTGATTAGGAAAAACACGTGTACTTACAGCAGCCTAATGGAATAGGTTGGGCATGTGGTCGTTTATGTGCTTATTTAATGTGAAAAAACAGACTGCAAAGAATTGATTGACTTGTGATCTTTTTTGACTGCACATTGTTTTAATAATTTACAAATTAATTTTGAAACATTTTAAGCAGAAAAGTACACAGAATAACAGGTCCCTTTGTATGAAAAAAGAAAATAACTTTTTGCCGTATTTTAGGTTTCTATGTTACCATTACAGCTAAATCTGCATCTTCTTCCTCATCCTATTCTCTTCTTTCCCCAGAGATAAGCACTCCCGTGTCAAAGACATAATGTACTGGTCAATTAAGGAGATGATTTTTTTCAGGCTATTGCAATTGGGAGAACATTAATTAATAAGGAACTTCTCAGAAAAAAGGTAAAAGACCTGGGGGCAGGTAAAACCAGGAGTCTTGAGGAACTGCAGGGACAGGTCTTATCACAATAAACAAGGGCAGGATCTTTTTGTTACCAGTTTCCCAAAACTCAAAATGATGGGGGTGGATTTCTTAACCATTACTGCTTCCTAGGAACACAAAGCTCGGGTGATTAACATAGTCAGCTGAAGTTAATATATTTCATTCTCATTGATATTTCCATACTTTTAGCTATGTATGTATGCATCTGTAGTAATATATATTGATGTGTTTTTAAATTTCATACAAATGCTGTGCTTTATGTATCTTTTTTTTTTTTTAAAGATTTTATTTATTTGATAGAGATCACAAGTAGGTAGAGAGGCAGGCAGAGAGAGAGAGGAAGGGGGAAGCAGGCTCCCTGCTGAGCAGAGAGCCCAATGCGGGACTCGATCCCAGGACCCCGAGATCATGACCCGAGCCGAAGGCAGCGGCCCAACCCACTGAGCCACCCAGGCGCCCCTTTATGTATCTTTTTGAAACTTAAAAAAACTTAACCTTAAAAAAAAAAAATTAACCTTGGTGAGTTTTTTGGGGGGAGGGGGATGAATTTTGGTTTTAGCTGTTGCTGTGACTCTTTATATTAACTGCTGAGTAGTTTGTATGACTCTGCAATTTTATCTATTTCCCTGTTGATGAACATTTCCCCGGTTTTTCATTCTAGTTTGCATCCCATCAGCTACATTTATCAGCCTGTTTCTCCATCTCTTTTTACCACTTGGTATTATGAGTCTTGGAACCTTTGCCAATCTGATGGGTGTGAAATGGCTTCTTATTCTTTTAATTTGAATTTCTCTGATTAGTTGTAAAGTATCTTTTTATGTTTATTGCAGCCAGTGTTTTTACATGGTTATTCATCTGGTGAACCTGACATTATGTAAATACTCATCACATCTTCATCTAGGCTTATTTGTGGATTCCTAAAGTAAATCCATCGTTAAAATCTATAAAAACGTGATTGTCGGTGTCAGAAGTGCATAGAGGGCTGATATCCTTCTCTGGAATCTACATTTGTTTGCATAGCCCTCAAGCTGTGCTAAGCAACAGAGGTTAAATACCCTTAATTTTAATTTTAGCCACTTGCCATGGTCAGATCCTGGTGGTGGTAGAATGCAGTGATCCAGGATAGAGTTCCATCTTTGCTAGGGGCCATGGAGATTAACATCCTCTGCTTTATTCTTCTTTTTCTTGGGTAATCTTGGGTAATTAATCCAGCCAAATATTAAAAACAAATGAGCCCTGGGGATTTATGGGAAATCTCTGCTTTCTGCTCAGTTTTGGTGTGAGCTTTAGATGTCCCTAAAAAAAGAAAGTCTATTAAAAAAGCAAAACAAGGGGCACCTGGGTGGCTCAGTGGGTTAAAGCCTCTGCCTTCCACTCGGGTTATGATCCCAGGGGCCTGAGATTGAGCCCCGTGTTGGGCTCTCTGCTTGGTGGGGAGCCTGCTCCCCCCCCACCCCTGCTCCCCTGGCCTGCCTCTCTGCTTGCTTGTGGGATGTGTCTGTCAAATAAATAAATAAAATCTTAAAAAAACAAAACAAAACAAATAATTATGACTATTCACCAATAGAATTGGCTTGAATTAAGCTGGTGTTTAACTTACTATCTAGGAAGCCTCCAGACATTTTCATTTTTATGTTAATGTAACTTTATTTATTTCAGTAATATCTAAGATCTTTGAAATGAACACTATTTGAAATTAGAAAAGTCTTGAAAGTGGAAAAACCGGATTTAAGACTATCTTCAGAGCAAAGCTCTGGTCTCTCAGTAATTAGGCCTAATCTCTTTATTGTATTGTTTGCAATTTGCATACCAAAACCACAGATCCTAATAAAGAAAATAGAAGGTTGTTATTTAAGTATTTTGAGATTCCTTCTCTTACAGCATTATGTCTCTACATTGTCCATGAAAGACACCCACAAAGATTTATACCTAACACGAGAAATATTTTAATCACAGGCTTTCGTCTTTCCCTGCCTCTTTACCTTGATGTTGGAAGTGATTTTTCACTTGGAATTGTATTGATGTTCATTTTTCTTGATATTTTCCGTTGGGAGAATTATAGCAAAATAAACATCAGATTGGTTCATTTTAGTAATACTTTGACAAACTAGTTACTTAATTCATTTTTGAGTCTTCTGTGTAAGGATCCCCCACAGAGTTAAGTAGTTTTTAATCTGGAGTGATTCTTAACTCTTTAAAAGTTTTCTAGTAGCTTGGGGACGCCTGGGTGGCTCAGTTGGTTAAGCAGCTGCCTTCGGCTCAGGTCATGATCCCAGTGTCCTGGGTTTGAGTCCCACATTGGGCTCCTTGCTCGGCAGGAAGCCTGCTTCTCCCTCTGCCTCTGCCTGCCATTGTGTCTGCCTGTGCTCGCTCTCTCTCCCTCTCTCTCTGACAAATAAATAAAATCTTAAAAAAAAAAAAAAAGTTTTCTAGTAGCTTGACATTGTAATGCTTATGTGTTTACCCAATTCAGTGATTCGCTTTGTACGTTAAAATTGATTCGCATCGGGCTCCTTGCTTGCTGGGGAGCCTGCTTCTTTCTCTGCCTCTGCCTGCCACTCTGCCTGCTTGTGCGCGCTCGCTCTCTCTCTCTGACAAATAAATAAATAAAATATTTAAAAGAAAAAAAATATAAAATTGAAGAATCAGTTTTTTTGTGTAGAACTTTAAAAAACAAATAATTAAAAAATGTGATTAAAATTCAGCGTTTGTTTTTTTTTTAAAGATTTTATTATTTATTTGACAGAGATCACAAGTAGGCAGAAGGGCAGGCAGAGAGGAGGAAGCAGGCTCCCTGCCGAGCAGAGATTCCCCATGTGGGGCTTGATCCCAGGACCCTGGGATCATGACCTGAGCTGAAGGCAGAGGCTTTAACCCACTGAGCCACCTGGGTGCCCCTTGGCCTTTAAAAAAAAAAAAAAAAAAAAAAAAACCATGAGAGAGGAGTGTCAAAGAACTCTGGTTCTGTTGCAGCAGGGTAATAGGATGAGCCCTTCAAAGACAAACTTCATTGCCTGCTATAGGAGGAAGCCTACATTATAACTGATTTGTCATTGTATTCTTTCGGATTACAACAAAAGACTCTACTCTTTTCAACATTTTTGTATCACTTTATAGGTTTTTACTCCTGTTTGCCTTGTCACAGAAAAGAAAGACGAATTTCCTACCCCTATTCCTGTATTAGCTTGTTTCCAGAAAAAAAAAATCATCAACCTGTATTTTAAAATGGTTTCATGTGAAACATTTTACTTTATTTTTTCAGTCTTCCAAGATTCATTGTTTATGCACCACATCTAGTGCTCCATGCAGTAAGTGCCCTCCTTAATACCCACCACAAGGCCCTCCCAATTCCCACCCCCCTCCCCTTCAAAACCCTGCATTTGTTTCTCAGAGTCCACAGTTTGTGTGATACATTTTTGATGGTGGTGGAATTTTCATGTAATGATAGAGCTAAAACTAAAGCTCAGGCAAATACAGGTAAGACTCCTTTAGTTTGTTAGGAAACCATCTGTTATGTCAATTTTTGAAGCTCTGGAGCTCTGAGGAATTGTCATATCACTGAAAACTTGTTTCAAGAATGTTGTAGGTAGGGGCACCTGGGTGACTAGCTCGGTCGGTTGGGCGGCTGCCTTCGGCTCAGGTCATGATCCCAGGGTCCTGGGATAAAGCCCCACATCGGGTCCCTGCTTGACAGGAAGCCAGCTTCTCCCACTCTCCCTGCTTGTGTTCTCTTTCTCTCTTTGTCTCTGTCAAATGAATAAATAAAATCTTAAAAAAAAAAAAAGAGTGTTGTAGGTAATCTTTAGGCCAGTACTGTCAAATAGTAATAAAATGCAAGTTAACATGTGTACTTTTAAATCTTCTATTAGACCCTCTAAAAAAGTACAAAAACAAGGTGAAATTTATGCAGCCCAGTATATCATATCCACATTTATTCAGTATAAAAATTAGATACTTCACATTATTTTCACAATATATATGAATTATTTGAAATCCAGTATGTATAGTTATAGCACATCTCAATTCAGATGCTCAATTTTTTTTTTTTTCCCAATTTATTTATTTTCAGAAAAACAGTATTCATTATTTTTTCACCACACCCAGTGCTCCATGCAAGCTGTGCCCTCTATAATACCCACCACCTGGTACCCCAACCTCCCACCCCCCCGCCACTACCAACCCCTCAGATTGTTTTTCAGAGTCCATAGTCTCTCATGGTTCATCTCCCCTTCCAATTTACCCAAAAGCACATACCCTCCCCAATGTCCATAACCCTACCCCCCTTCTCCCAACCCCCCTCCCCCCAGCAACCCACAGTTTGTTTTGTGAGATTAAGAGTCACTTATGGTTTGTCTCCCTCCCTATCCCATCTTGTTTCATGGATTCTTCTCCTACCCACTTAAGGACCCATGTTGCATCACCACTCCCTCATATCAGGGAGATCATATGATATTTGTCTTTCTCTGCTTGACTTATTTCGCTAAGCATGATACGCTCTAGTTCCATCCATGTTGTCGCAAATGGCAAGATTTCGTTTCTTTTGATGGCTGCATAGTATTCCATTGTGTATATATACCACATCTTCCTTATCCATTCAACAGATGCTCAATTTTTATTGGAAATATTTGATATGTATTTAGATATACATTTTATTTATTTATTTATTTTTTAGATATACATTTTAGAGTTGAAAAAGATTCATATAACCTGAGTTGCTCAAAGGATGCTTACAAATTTTCCAGTAACGGAATTGATAACCAATTTAAAATTTAAGTTAATTAAAATATAATTTAAACGTGCAGTTTCTTTTTTTTTTTTTTAAAGATTTTATTTATTTATTTGACAGAGAGATTACAAGTAGGCAGAGAGGCAGGCAGAGAGAGAGAGGAGGAAGCAGGCTCCCTGCTGAGCAGAGAGCCCGATGCGGGACTCGATCCCAGGACCCTGAGATCATGACCTGAGCCGAAGGCAGCGGCTTAACCCACTGAGCCACCCAGGCGCCCTAAACGTGCAGTTTCTTAATCACACTGGCCACATTTAATCGACTTACTAAACCACATGTGGTTAGTGGCCAGCCTCAGACTTTGTGGATTAGTTTATTTAATTTGTAAAGGGAAGTTAATATGGATGCCAGCACTGTGTTAATCCTCTGCATTTCTGCACATACCTAAGAAGGAGTACTGAGATAGCACGTGAATTCCTTTTATAGCACTTATTGAGATATTTTGTAGAACTAGATTGTTGATCTCCTTAAAATAGGGTTTGTGTATCTCAATAGCAAAATGCCTCTCATGGTAGACCCACAACTGATGTTCCCAAAAGATTATGAATGAGTGATTGAGAGGGCATTTGTAATTATGACAGGTTCCCATGGATTTGGATTTCCTTAATTTTTATACTTTCTTTTCCACATATTTTTTTTAATATAATGGAAATTGAGTTTTAAGTTGTAAACTAATTGAATAATACCTCCCCTTTGTATACTGCATTATAATTTGATTTGAGTGTTAACAATGAAAATTCTTTGAGATAAGGCAAGTAGTATTAGAGGAGTACCTTTGAAATAATTTTGGCATACAGGAAACCCCTCAATAAATACCAATTCCCTTTCTTCTCTTAAAAATGAAATTGAGGGACGCCTGGGTGGCTCAGTTGGTTAGGCAGCTGCCTTTGGCTCAGGTCATGATCCTACCGTCCTGGGATTGAGTCCCGCATCGGGCTCCTTGCTGGGCGGGCAGCCTGCTTCTCCCTCTGCCTCTGCCTGCCATTCTGTCTGCCTGTGCTCGCTCGCTCTCCTCTCTCTCTCTGACAAATAAATAAAATCTTAAAAAAAAAAAAAAGAATGAAATTGAATGGAGGTACCTGGGTGGCTCAGTTGGTAAAGCGTCCCACTCTTGATTTCGGCTTAGGTCATGATGTCAGGGGTCATCAGATCAAGCCCGGAGTTGGGTCCCGTGCTGGACTTCGACCCTGCTTTAGATTCTCTCCCTCTTCTCCTCCCCAGCTAAAAAATGAAACTGAATGGTATTTGATGTTCACTTGAGGTATCCTCTACCATAGAAAAGCACTTGAAAGCCTAACAAATGAAAGAACAAGAAGTCATGCCTTAGAGAACTTACAAGTATTATCTGTCTGACATTGTGTTAAACTTTGTCTCAGTCAATCCTTATAGCAACCAAATGAGGTAGGTATGTATTGTTGCCATTTCTGTTAATATACTGAGAAGTGGTTAAGAGCATGGGCTCAGAATGGGGCTGCCTAGGGTTTTGAGTCTTGGCTCTAGCTACTAACTACATGGCCCTAGGTAAGTTACTGATTATTCTATGCCTCAATTTCATCATTCCTTCAAATGGGTATACCTACCATCATGACAGTTTGGATTATGCATATAAGTAGTTTAAAGACAATGCCTGGTATATAGTAAAGTGCTTATTAATGTTGTATGAAATGACATTAAACAACTTTAGATCCAGATTAAACAGTCTTTTTTCTTTGTATTCTGACACATGCTTCAGCAGTTGTAGATAAAATTAAAAGAGTGGAAGGATTGTATTAGAACACATTTCCAGTTTTGTTTTTTTTTTAAGATGTTATTTATTTATTTGACAGAGATCACAGGTAGGCAGAGAGGCAACAGAGAGAGAGGAGGAAGCAGGCTCCCTGCTGAGCAGAGAGCCCGATGCGGGGCTTGATCCCAGGACGCTGGGATCATGATCTGAGCCACCCAGGCGCCCCTCCAGTTGTTTTATTATTTCTTTAAACTAATTTTATTTGGATTATATGTGATCATTTTCTTTTTATGATCAGCTTTTAAATTTTATTTTTCAGGTGACTTTTTAAAAATTGAAGTATAGTTGACATGCAGTATTACATTAGTTTCAGGTGTATAATGTAATGATTTGACGATTATATATGTTAGGAAATGTTCACTCTAAGTGACTACCATCTTTCATCATACAAAGTTATTGACTGTATTCCCTATGCTATACTTTACAAACTGCCGTACTTTATAACCGGAAGTTTGTGCCTCTTAATCACCTTCACCTACTGTACCCAACTCTGTCCCCCTCCCGTCTGGCAGTCACCAGTTTTTTTCTGTATTTATGAGTCAGTTTCTGGGTTTTTTTTTTTTTTTTTTTTGATTCCACATGTAAGTGAAATCATATGCTATTTGTTTTTTCCTGTCTGACTTAACTTCACTTAGTATAGTACTCTATAGGACTAACCTTGTCAGGAATGACACGATTTCATTCTTTTGTATGGTGGAGTAATATTTCATTGTGTGTGTGTGTGTGTGTATGTGTGTATGTACCACATCTTTTTTATCCATTTATCTATTAGTGGCTACTTAGATTGTTTGTGTATCTTGGCTGTTGTAAATAATGTTGCACTAAACATAGAGGTGCATGTTTCTTTTGAATTAGTACTTTTGTTTTCTTCTGGTAAATGCCCAGAAATGGAGTTACTGGGTTTTATCTTTACTTTCTTGAGAGACCTCTATACTCTTTTCCATAGTGGCTACACCAGTTTGCGTTCCCACCAATAGTACACAAGGGTTCCTTTTTCTCAACATCCTTGCCAGCTTTTGTTATTCCTTGCCTTTTCTGGAGGGGAGTGGGGGTGGGATGCAGCCATTCTGACTGGTGTGAGGTGGTGATATCTCAGGTAATTTAATTCTTAATGTACCTTGTAAAGTATCTTGTCTTCCGCTCTTAGTATTGTTCCTGAAGAAATTAATGTAGAATCAAATAGTTTTTCATTGCCTGCCAGGTTTAGAATAGCAACCATTTATTCCATAAATAATTGAGGAAATTATTATATGCCAAGAACTTACGTAGGTCCTAGAGATTTAGTACTAAAAAAGTCCTTTCCTTGTGGAAATTAATCCTGATGTGGGGAGGAGAGAGAGTAAAGAAAAAAAAAAAAAGAAAATGTCAAGATCATGTCAGAATTGTTAAGAGGTAGGAAGAAAATAATGTAATCAATAGGGAGTACTAAAAGAGTTGGCTCCTTTTAGCCAGATCATTAGGAAGGGTCTCTTAGGAGGTGACATTTGAGCTAAGACTTTGCATGACAAGAAATAGCCACGTGTGGAGCATTTCATGCAGGGGGAACTCTGTAAGTAAAAAACCTTGAGAAGAGAATGAACTTGACATGCCAGGGACAAAAAAAGGTTTGTGTACCTGGAATTCAGTAAAAGGGGGATAGAAAAATAGGAAATGGGTCACAGGCAAGAGCTGGAACAGGAAGAACCTATAGGCCAAGGTGAGGAATTTGAATTTTATTTTGATTGTTCTAAGAAGCTAATGGGTGTGTGGTGGGAGGGTATGAAGGTGTTAATAGTGGAATGAGATATGATTTATTCCCATGGAGATGTGCAAGTGGGGACAAGAACTGATTGAGACCATTGCTGTTACTTACCCAGTTAATGGTGATAGCTTGGATTAGGATTGTTAGTAGTGGGATAATGAGAAGTGATTAGATTGAATATATATTTTGGAGGTAGAGCTGATGGGACTTGCTGATAATTTGGGTGTGTGGCATAAGAGAAAGGCATCAAGTATAACTTACTCTTAAGATTCAGACCTGAGCTGTTAGGTAGCTGGTGGTGTCATTGTGCTGGGGACTATAAAAGGAGTGAAAATAAAATAGTTTGGCAAAAATTGAGGTTCTTAGAACTTTGAGGAATAACAAATCATCTAGATGTATTATACATTTTTAAAATACCTTAATTTCTTATCTGATTATAGTAATAATGTATGTAGATTGTAAAACACTAAGAAAAATTTAGTTATAATGTCAGTTCCAATGAAAGTACTAACATTCGGTGCTTTCTTTTCCAGATCATGTTAAATATATGCTCATTCTTTTAGTAAATAATTGTTTGGTGCCTTTTAGGAACCAGGTACTATGGTAGGCTTTGGAGATTCAACAGTATACAAGACAAAGTCCCTGTCCCTATGAAGCACACATTCTAATGGGGGAGACAGGTAAGAAGTAAACAAATGAATAAGATAATTGCAGATTGTAATAAGTACTGTAATGGAAGTAAGCGAGACAGTGAATATCCAGAGACTACCAATATAGATTTTTCTCACGTAGTTGAGTTCATCTGTAACTGTTTTATATCTTTTACTTCTCATACCCAATGTGACAGGGGTGCCAAGCTAATTCAGTTGCAAAATTGTGTATTTAACAGTGATGCTAGTACAACTGGATATCCACATGTAAAAGAACGGATTTGGGTCTCTGCTTCACACTATATACAGAATTTAATTCAGAATGGCTCCTAGCCCTCAGTGTAAGAGCTAAAGCTGTATAACTCCTAAAAGAAAACATAGGCATAAATCTTGGTGAGTTTAGGTTAGGCAGATATTTTGGAGGAGGACTTTGGACAGTTTTCTTGGCATTTGTAGGCAAAAGCACGAGTGACAAAAGAAAAATATCAGTTGGACTCTTACTAGAATTAGACTTTTTTGCATCAAAGAACACCATCAAGAAAATGAGAAGACAACCAGTGGAATGGGAGAAAATATTTGCAAATCATGTCTGACAACGAATTTGTATCCAGAGTATATCAAGGACTGTTTCAACTCAGTAAAATGGCAATCCGGTCACAGACAAAGGCTTTGAATAGACAGTTCCATAGGAAGATACACAAATAGTTGATAAACACATGAAAGCATGTTCAAAGTCTTTAGCCATTAGGGAAATGCAAATCAAAATCATAATGAGGTACTACTGTATTTCCACTGGGATGGCTATAATAAAAAAGACAACAGTAGTAAAGGTTGGCAAGGCTGTGGAAAAGTAGGAATCCGTATGTGTTGCTGGCGGGAAAGTAAAATGGTGTAGCCATTTGTGGAAATTATTTTGGCAGTTCTTAAGAAGTTAAACTTGGGAATTGCCATTGACCCAGCACTTTGACTCCTAGTTACATACCAAGTAAAAGGACAATCTACATAAAAATCTGTACATGAATATACATAATAGCATCCACATAGTAGCCCCAAAGTGGAAACAACCCAGATTTCCATCAGCTGATGATTGGATAGAAAAAATAACAGAATATCCATATAATAGAATATTATTTGGCAATAAAAAGAAATGAAGTACTGATTTTAGCTACAGCATGGATGAATCTTGAAAATATGTTGAGTAAAAGAAACTAGTCAAAAAAATGACTACATATTATAGAATCCCATTTATATGCTATATCTGGGATAGGTAGATCTCAAGAGACAGGAAGTAAATCAGTGGTTATCGGTCTGAGGTGGGTGAAAGCGGAAGAGAGGAGTGACAGTACAAAGTTTCTTTTTGGGTATCCAGAATTTTTTAAGATTAGATTATGATGGATGTACAGCTTTGTGAATATACTAAAATCTACTGAACTTACACTTTTAAATGCGTAAAATTTTATGGCATAGTAAATATATCTTCAAAATAAAACTTCAAAATTTTTAATGGTATCATGCATGTACAGTAATGGTATTAAATTCATCCCCCTTTTAAATTTAAATCCATGACTGTAACTAATGCCCTCCCCCCAAAAAAACAAAAGGTCTCACACATGTATTACTGAACCAGTCTACTTGGGTGGAAGCATAGTAAAGGAGAAAAATCATTTCCCTGATAATACGTGCCTTTGTTGGGCACCTGGGTGGCTCAGTGGGTTAAGCATCTGCCTTTGGCTCCGGTCAGGGTCCAAGGGTCCTGGGATCGAGTCTGCTCACGCTTGCTTGCTCTCCCTCACATTCTGTCTCAAATAAATAAAATCTTAAAAAAAAAAGTCTACTCTTCAGATAGTAGTGATGTTTACAGAATGATAGGATATGAGCACATGCCTTTCATGCTGCATAAATATGTGTGCCTTCTGCGCAGTCTCTTACAGACCCTGTTTGGTTCTTCTCCGGTGCCTCCTCTTGGAATTGTACCTGACTTTATTGCCAGTTTTTATCTGAATCCACTGGGGAATGGGACGATTCTGCTTTTGTTTCTTGGTGGGGTATTGCTTGATCTTGAAAGTCTTGTGAGAAAACATTGAACGGTCAACTACACATACCAGTATGGTGAAAAAAAGGAAAGAGAATGCGCTGTCATTTTTGTGCATAAATCTTTGCCTGCTTTGCAGTATTTTTCAAAATGCGGTTCTGGTTATGCAGTCACTGAATCAAAAAGTTTGTGTGTGTATATATTTCTAATTTAAAAAATATGCTCATAGAGGGGCGCCTGGGTGGATCAGTAGGTTAAAGTTTCTGCCTTTGGCTCAGGTCATGATCCCAGTGGGACTGTCAGCTGAGCGGGGAGCCTGCTTCCCTTCCTCTCTCTCTGCCTGCCTCTGTGCCTACTTGTGATCTCTGTCTGTCAAATACATAAATAAAATCTTTAAAAAAAAATATGCTCATAGAAAACTTGGAAAATAAAGGAGACTAGAGAGAAGATAAAAATCACTTAGATTCCCACTGTTAAAGATAAAATTCCTTTTCTTTTCCAATACTGTTTTACATAGTGGAAAATATGTACTAAAACTTTATATAATTTGCTTTCTTTTTTCCCTTCAAGTAATGTTTCCTCCATGTCTTTAGAAACTTTCTATAAGCATGGTTTTGATAGCTGCATCAGAAACCATCTTGTGGATGTACTATACTTATCTTTGCAATTTTCCCATTTTTGTTTATTTAAACTGTCTGGTTTTTTATATTATGCAGATTATTCCCCCAGAATAAATTCCTTGAAGTGGGCTTACTGGGTTAAAGTGTCAAAGGGTTTGGATTATTTTAAGGAGATGTGGAAATGTGTCCATATGTTTTATGCGACACTGATTTCTTAAGCGTTAAATTCTTTGCATATTGATGGTTGTATGCATTAAGGTCTCCAGCATTTATTCTGGAATTAAATGATATTATATATCAGGCACTGTTTTAAAAAAATAATATATTCGTGACTTTTTTTTTAAAGATTATTTATTTATTTGACAGCACATGCAAGCCACAAGCAGGGGGAGAAGCAGGCTCCCTACTGAGTAAGGAACCTGATGTAGGGCTCTATCCCAGGACCCCTGGGATCATGACTTGAGTGGAAGGGAGATACTTAACCACCTGAGCCACCCAGACATCCTTATTTGACTTTTAAAACGATACTAAGTAGAGATCTTGTATAGACTAAGTAAATTTCATTTATTTATTTATTTAAAAAGATTTTATTTATTTATTTGAGAGAGAGACTGAGAGAGAGCATGAGCGAGGAGAAGGTAGGAGAGAGAAGCAGACTCCCCGTGGAGCTGGGAGCCCAATGCAGGACTCGATCCCAGAACTCCGGGATCATGACCTGAGCCGAAGGAAGTCGTCCAACCAACTGAGCCACCCAGGCATCCCTTTATTTATTTATTTTTTAAAAAGATTTTATTCATTTATTTGACAGACAGAGACACAAGTAGGCAGGGAGGCAGGCAGAGAGAGAGGAGGAAGCAGGCTCTCTATGGAGCAGCAAGCCCGATGCGGGGCTTGATCCCAGGACCCTGGGATCATGACCTGAGCTGAAGGCAGAGGCTTTAACCCACTGAGCCACCCAGGTGCCCTGATTAAGTAAATTAATTAAGCAGCTTTACAATTCTGGGTAGATGGGAGACTGTACATGTGTTAGAGGGAATTGGTAAAGATAATGAGTTAAGGTGAGATACCTCATTGTGATCTTGATTTGTGTTTCTGTGATGATTAATGTTGAATGCTTTCATATATCTGTTGGCCCTCTGTATGTCTTTAGAAAAATGTCTTTTTAGAGCCTCTGCCCATTTTTAAATTGGATTGTTTGCTTTTTTTGCTATTGAGTTGTATAAATTCTTTTTATGTTTTGAGTGTTTAGCCCCTTATCAGATACATGATTTACCAATATTCATGATTTACCAATATTTTCTCCTCTTTGGTAGTTTACTGTTTCATTCTGTTGATAGTTTCCTTTGCTGTGTAGAAGCATTTTTTTTTTTTTAAGATTTTATTTGTTTATTTGACAGACAGAGATCACAAGTAGGCAGAGAGGCAGGCAGAGAGAGAGGAGGAAGCAGGCTCCCTGCTGAGCAGAGAGCCCGATCCCAGGACCCTGAGATATGACCTGAGCTGAAGGCAGAGGCTATAACCCACTGTGCCACCCAGGCGCCCCTGTGTAGAAGCATTTTTAGTTTGATGTGGTCCTGCTTTGTTTTTGCTTTTATTGCCTTGCCTTTTGGTGTTAAATTAAAAAAACAAAAAACAAAGCCATCACCAAGGAGCTATGGGTCCAGGTCTTATATTCAAGTCTTTAATCCATTTTGAATTAATTTCTGTGTATGGTATAAGACAGTGGTCCAGTTTCATTCTTTTGTATGTGGCTGTTCGGTTTTAAAGCACCATTTATTGAGGAGACTGTCCTTTCCCCATTGTATATTCTTGGCTTCATTGTTGTAAATGAATTGACTAAATGTGCACTGAATGGCTGTTATCAAAAAGACAAGAAACTGGGGCGCCTGGGTGGCTCAAGTAAATTTCAGAAATTTCAAATTTCAGAAGCCTCCGCCTTCTGCTCAGGTCATGATCTCAGTGTCCTGGGATGGAGCCCCTCATTAGGCTCTCTGCTCAGCAGGGAGCCTGCTTCCTCCTCTCTGCCTGCCTTCCTCTCTGCCTACTTGTGATCTCTGTCTGTCAAATAAATAAATAAAATCTTCAAAAAAAAAAAAAAGACAAGAAACGAAGAAGTGTTGGTGAGGATGTGGAGGAAAAGGAACCCTTGTGCACTGTTGCTGGGGATGTAAATTGGTGCAGTTATTACTGAACACAATATGGAGGTTGCTCAAAAAATTAAAAATAAAACTACCATATGATCAGTAACTTCACTTCTGGGTATTTATCCAGAGGAAACAAAAACACCCAAAAAAATAAATGTGCGTCATGTTCACTGTAGCATTATTTCCAGTGGCCAGGGCATGGAAACAACCCAAATGTCCATGGATGGATGATGGATAAAAAAATGTGGCGTGTATGTGTGCCATAAGAAAATTTTCTCCTCTCTAACAGTATGGATGGACCTTGAGGGCATTATGCTGTGCAAAATAAGACAAAGACAAATACTGGATGGTCTCACTTATATGTAGAACCGAAAACAAAGCACCCCTTGCCCTTAACTCATAGATACAGAGAACAGGCTGTGCTCTCTCTGTGTGCTTCTGGCCACAGCAGTGGTATTGTCATGGATTCTGGGGATGGGGTTACCCACCCTGTGCCCATCTTATGAAGACTGCCCTGCCTCACACCGTCCTGCATCTGGACCTGGCTAGTTGGGACCTGACGGACTACCTCATGAAGATCCTCATGGACTAGTACAGAGAACAGATTTGTTGTTGCCAGAGATGGTCAGAATGGTTGAATGTGGTCTGAAGATAACAAACTTTCAATTATAAAATTAAGAAGTCATGGGATGTAATGTATATCCTGGTAGATATGATTAATAATGCTGTTATATATTTGAAAGTTGCTAAGAGAGTAAATCTCTTAAAAAATAAACTAAAAAATAAAAAGTTCTCATAAGGAAAAAACTAACTGGTGATGGATGTTACCTAGAGTTATTGTGGTGATCATTTCACAATATACGTAAGTATCGAATTGTTATGCTATACACTTAAATTAATGTTATATGCTGATTTATAGCTCAAACAGTTCTTCAGTGTTACCTATCAAAAGAACATTCATGTTTCCCTGATATGATAGGCAGTGAGTTGTCACTTAGAAATCAGATAGTATAAAAAATTTTCCATCTTCACCAGTTTTTTCTTGTCAGTCAGTTATGAGGAGTCTAAAGAAGTAAAAACGTTACACATTTATGCAAACAGTATTTGAGAGGATGAAAGTTCTATGTCTTCAGGAAGAAAACAGTAGTAATAGCAAATCTCATCAGGACCAAAATACTCCCAACAGAGAGTGATAAAAGTTACTTAGAAGATTTTTTTGCTTTATTTTTTCTTGAAAATACGAAAGTTTTGAAATGAAGGATTTTCCTTAGTGTAAAGTGAAGAATTATACTATAAGGATGAGGAAAAAATATCTCAAAGGCAATAGTACATTTCATAAAAATTTTTATGGGATAGTTGTTTTTCTTTTTTTTTTTTTTTTTTTAAGATTTTATTTATTTGTTTGACAGAGAGAAATCACAAGTAGATGGAGAGGCAGGCAGAGAGAGAGAGAGGGGAGCAGGCTCCCTGCTGAGCAGAGAGCCCGATGCGGGACTCGATCCCAGGACCCTGAGATCATGACCTGAGCCGAAGGCAGCGGCTTAACCAACTGAGCCACCCAGGCGCCCGGGATAGTTGTTTTTCAAAATTGATAAAGTAGATGATAGTTCTGAGGTTGAAATAGGGTTGAAAAAAAGATACTGAGTTCTTGCATTTAAGGAGCACAGTCTAGTGAAAGAGGCACACAAACAATAGTTAATCACAGTAGTAGAGAATGCTGTGGTAGAAACAATTATTTTTTGTGTAAGTACATAGAAGGATCACATAACTTAGATTAAAGGTGGTGATTGAGGGAGCAGGTAAGAGCTGCCTTCCCAGAGGAGGCCTAAACTGAGGTCCTGAAGGACTTAAGCAAATGAAGAGGACAGTAAAACATCTCAAAAGAACATGGTGTTTTCAGAGAATCACAAAGAGTTGTACATGGCTGGTATTAAGGGGAACGTTGTGGGACAAGTGGAAAAGAGGCTGTGGAAATAGTCCATAAAGGGCTTGACATGGCATGGGTTTTACCCTGAAGAAAATTTGAAGCTTAAAAGAAAATAATAGGGTGCCTGGGTAGCTCAGTGGGTTAAAGCCTCTGCCTTCGGCTCAGGTCATGATTTCACGGTCCTGGGATCGAGTTCCGTCTCGGCTCTCTGCTCAGTGGGGAGCCTGCTTCCTCCTCTCTCTCTGCCTGCCTCTCTGCCTACTTGTGATCTGTCTGTCAAATAAATAAATAAATAAATAAATAAAAATCTTTAAAAGAAAATAATAAAAGCGTAGGACTGTTTGCCAATGTGCTTACTGTCATTGGCTTCCCCCCTCCCATTCTTCTGTCTAGTTTTTTTTGTGGAGCGGAGAAGACAGGGAATATTATTTTCTCTATCAGGCTTAGAAAACTTGTTCCCACTATTCCTGCACTCCCTTTCTGACTCCCTGCTTCCCAGTTGGTGGGGGCAGTGAGTGGGGGTTGGGGATCTGTTAACAAATCTGATTTGGATTGCCTATAATATTGCATACAATCTGGATGAGATGGATTGTTTTTAGCAGCTGGGCATTATTGTATCTAATCCACTTTCACTGTTGAGATGACTTTCTGCAAGGTTTTTTTTTTTCTTGGGGGTGGGTGTGGGTCATGTTTCATAGACTTTAGGTTATTGAATGATTTTTTTTCCCAATAAAGTGTAACCATAAAATTGTTTTAGTGGAACTCTTAAATTAATATGTAGCTAATAGAATGCTATTTGGTCTGCCTAGGCTATCTCAAGGACATTGTGCTTTGCTATGAGGTGAGTGAAGGACTTCTATAATTGGAAATTGTTTTCAGGAATGAGTGTATTAAGGTAGAGAGTTAACGTGAAACATTTTCTGGATCTCTGATAGCTTATGTAGTGACTTTTTTGTGTGAATTACAGAATGATGCTTCCTCTGGTGATGTGGCCTCAGGAGACAGGAGCTGGTACTCCCTTGGACAGTCGAAGCCTTGCAGGCGCATCCCTTGGATAATGAAATATGAACTTGAATTTAGCGCTATGTTGCAGACTTAAGCAAGGCACAATCTATAAAACTGTATTCAGCAGCACCAGACATTTCAAATTTACCAAGGGACTGAGGAGTTGCTGTGAGCTTGCTTGACTGATGTATACAGGGAAGGGACAAACTTGAGAACAAAGCCTGTTAGCTCACCCCACAGACCCCAGTTGTCATCACTGTAAATTTTGATTTACATGTGTGATAGTTGTGCCTAGGAAAATGGTAAGTGGTCATGTAACTGACTTTTAATTTCTTAACAGAAGAGTGTTAAGTCATTTGCTCTTGCATGTCTTTGCTGTGCAACCATTCTGTGGTTACAGAACAAAAGAAGAGAGATACGTCAAATGTCATTTTGGTGTTTTAATTCTTATCTGTCAGGGAACAAATAGAAATTGCTGTTTTAAATATGAGTTTTAAGCTGTCTGGATTTTTTTTATTCGTAGCCTTCTATCACTCAAAGGCTTCATTAACAGTCAGCCACATTAGTAATTAGAGGGAGCAGAAAAACCTCTAACCAGGTTTTCTGTTTCATAATAATATGAATCACTGAATGATATCATTGGCAGGCACTGTATTTAGGTGATTTATTTGTGTTATCAGTTTCCTGAGTTAGGAGGATCATAATTCACATTTTACAGATGATGATACTGAGGTTTCAAGAAGTTAGCTAACTTGTTCATGTTGTAAGATTTGAGTAAGATAGATTCATTGTGCTTTCTCCTCTGGTTAAAAAGTCTTCTAAGATTAAATGTTCCAAATTCTGTTTATGAGAAACACAAAAAATTGGAAAAAAAATACAGCTTATCAGCTTACTTAAAACATGTATTCCCAATAAATTGTAAAATTCATCTGGAATGATCATATGTAATATTACATAAAATGAAGTTATCCTGATTGTTATTATATAAACTTTGTACTGTAAACTCATTATTTCATATCTGCCCCAGTATCTAGCATTTTTTTCCTCAAGAAGGAAAAGAGCTTTTGGGGGGCAGTTGGGTGGCTCAGTCATTTGAGTATATGACTCTTGATTTCATCTCAGATCATGATCTTGGGGTCATAGGATCAACCCACATTGGACTTTGCACTCAGTGTGGAGTCTGCTTCTCTACCTCAAAAATAAATAAAAAAAATTTTTCAAAGATTTTATTTACTTCTCAGAGAGAGAAAGAAAGACCGCATAAGCGGGGAGAGTGGTAGGCAGAGGAAGAAGCAGGCTCCCCTCTGAGCAAGGAGCCCAATGCAGGACCCTGGGAATGTGACGTTGACGCTTAACTCACTGAGCCACCCAGGTGTCCCCAAAATAAGTAAAATCTTTTTTTCTTTTTTTAAGATTTTATTTATTTACTTGACAGAGATGGGGAGCGAGTACAAGCGGTGGGAGCAGCAGGGAGAGAGAAGCAGGCTCCTGCTGAGCAGAGAGCCCGATGTGAGGCTTGATCCCAGAACCCTGGGATCGTGATCTGAGCCGAAGGCAGTCTGTTAATTGACTGAGCCACCCAGGTGCTCCCCCCCAAAAAAGTAAAATCTTAAAAAAAGTAAAAATTTTTTGGTATGCCATCTGTATGAACTAAAATAATTTGCTTAAGTCAGGACTGCTTGTCTGAAGTTCTATGACTGTTCTTCATTTTGGTTGTTTTGACTTTCCAGGTCCATACTCAGAATATTCCAGCAAACACACACTGTATCTTATGTTTTCAAGATTGCTTCAGGATTGCTTCCTTGCCCCCAGAAATAGGCAACCATAATTATCGGTAAACTAGAATTGAAATCCTTGCCCTGTCACTATACAGAATAACAACTAAGGTTCCTGATGGCATGAGTCATCCATAAAGCTAAATAATATACTGTTTTTCCAAGGCAGAAAACTGTGTAATATGTCTTATAAATTTGTTTACCTAAAATACACTATAGAGTTAATTTTATGATATTTTTATGTTAAATTACTTAAAATAAGGATAAAAATTAAGTTCCTCAGTTGCATTAGCCTTATTTCATGGGCTCAACAGCCGTGTGTGGTAGTGGCTACCATACTGGAAAGTGTAGATACAGAACATTTGGATCATCACAGAAATTTCTGTTAGACAGCATGGGTCTCTCAAACAGCGGGACTAAGCATTTCATAAATCATTCAGCCTTCAAAGCAGTGGTGGTGGAGAGAGTGTCTTAGCATTCATTTATGTAGGGTCCCCTTTTTTCCTGTTTTCAGTATGATGACTAAGCTAGAAAATCCTTTTGTTTTACCTGAACTCTTCAGAGAATAAATTCCAGAATTCCACAGATTGGTAGCACGGTGGAACTCAAGAAGGGATCTAGGGGCCTATGCGTGTCTCAGACTAATTGCACTCATTCTTCCTAGTTTGAACTTCTTTATTTCTTGTGTTTTTTTGGTCCTTGTGGGTTTACGGGTTTTTTGTTTATTGGGTTTTTTTAAATCCCCTTTTTGTGCTTCAGTGGAGTTTTGGTAGGGAGATGGGTGGATGTATTCAGCTGCCCCATCATAACATAGGACCTGTGAGGACCTGGTCATTTCTGTGTAGAAATGTGCCTTGAAACACTTGTCACTCTTTTTATTTTTTGTCTCAGTGTTCTTGCTCAGAAGCATCAGTTGTAGTAGAGAGAAGCCCAAATGTTTTTATAAATAGTCTGTCATTTTGGTTTCTTTCGGCTATTGCTAAAGGCATGGTGTAAATAAAGGAGAATCCTGAACCCATTTTTAAACTCCGCAACTACTTTGATTATGCTTGTCTTGGGTATTTAAGAGTTCAATAGGTTGAGAAAGGAACTAATGCCTGATTTCTGCCAGGTGTTTATAAATTTTAACTTGTATTTGTTTACTGTGCAGTAATGTACTTTCAGATATTTCAGACTCTCTTAACTTAGAAAAATAAATAAGTTACAAAAAAAATACTTTCCTGAAGTAGGAAGTTAACTTTCATTCCTGTTTCCTCCAGTGAGATTTATGTAAGGTGTAGTTGGCAAAGTCAACTGTGCTGCTTCAGACCATTTATAGTATTCTGGTTTAGGATGGACTGCTGTAAGTCATTAGTTTGGGGCCAGTTTAGTTGTTTACAAAAATTTGAATCTGGAACATCTTGATGCTCCTTCCAAAAATTACAGCCCTTATGCTAGAATTGTTGAGAGAACCGATGTTTTAAGTGTGTTCTGTCATTTACAATTATTAAAATACCCAGTGTTACATACTCTCTGTAGCGTTTATTTCCCCTTCTGTTTGTGAGGAGTATCTTTATTTAGAGAAGCTCACACTGAGTGAATCTTGAGTGTTAAGGCGAGGCCTCAGATGTAGTCATTTCATCTCTCAGTCAGTGTTTTACAAAAGCTCTGCCAGAGGACACTCAGGTTTAAGATCTGTTATACTTTATGAACGAGTTAAAAACTGGTAGTTGGTGAGATAAAATAGAGTGACGTAATTATTTAACAGCAGCTGTTTGACAAGGGGGTGGGGTTTAAGAGTGACTGTTACTTTCCAGGGTCACTGGTACAGAACACAAAGAAACTGAAGCTTTGGGTTGGGTGTCTTTATAAAGTGCTCTTGTAGTGGCAGTCTGTTTTCTCCAGATTTTCCTCCCCAGCTGTGTAGCAAATTTTGGTGTGAAGTTCCGAGTATCCTTTAATGGTCTTTATTGCTAAAACTTGCATTTAAACTTAATAACTTAAGGAAATATAAAATCAAAACTGAAATATAAATTCAAAACTGAATTTGATTTTCCTTTTTAAAATAAACTTTGATTCCTTCACAGCTAAGCAATTAATATCTCAGTAACCTAACACTTTAGAGAAATACTGAAAAGGGGGATTGATGGGAAAGACTTTTTCTATTAGGTAAAAGTACCGTGTAAAGGGCGCCTGGGTGGCTCAGTGGGTTAAGCCGCTGCCTTCGGCTCAGGTCATGATCTCAGGGTCCTGGGATGGAGGCCTGCATCGGGCTCTCTGCTCAGCGGGAAGCCTGCTTCTCTCTCTCTGCCTGCCTCTCCATCTACTTGTGATTTCTCTCTGTCAAATAAATAAATAAAATCTTAAAAAAAAAAAAAAAAAAGTACCGTGTAAAGCACAGATGATTCTGTAGATCAATGTTACAGTCGTTTGTGTTTTAAGATTTGCTATAATGTCTCTTGGTGCAAAGCAGACATAGTCCTAAGGAATTTACAGCCTATTTGGGGAGGCAGTCATTAAGTAAATAATCTTAGAAAAAACTGAGGGTATTTACCCAAAAAATATAAAAGCACTATTTCAAAGGAATACGTGCACCTCCATGTTTATTGCAGCATTATTTACAAGAGTGTCCATCGATAGACAAATGGATAAATGTGATACACAACACACAATGGAGTATTATTCAGCCATAAAAAGGAATGAAATGTTGCCAATTGGAACAATGTAGAGGGAGCTAGACAGTATAATGCTAAGTGAAATAAGTCAGTCCCAGAGGGGAGGTGGGTGGGGGCATGGGTGCAGTAGGTGATGGGTATTAAAAAGAGTATATTTATCATCATGAGTGCTGATAATGTGTAAAATTATTGAATCACTCATTGTATACCTGAAGCTAACATAACACCGTACCTTAACTATACTGGGATTAAAGTAAACATAATAAAAAAACCAAAACATTGAAACTGGTAAGTGCTATGCAGTAGAGATTCATGTGTCATGGAATCATGTTAGAGTGGGTTTGACCTAGACAGCTTTTTTGCAAAGTGAGAATTGAGCTGAGATCTGAAGAGTGAAGTAGGCAAAGAAGGGTAGGGAAACCGGCGGGATGTACAGTATGAGTAAAGATGGGAGGCAGCATGGCCAGTGTGAACTACTAAGAGAAGGCCAGGGTAGTGAGATACAGAGTTGTGTAGTATAAGATAAAGCTGGAGGGGAGGGTAGGACTAGACTATGTTAAAGAATTAGTGCTTTTACCCTCAGATCAATGGAAAGCCATCGAGGTATTTTGAGCCTGGATCTTGGATTTGTGTTTCAGATCTCTGGCTGTAGTGTTGAAGATGAATTGGAGTGTGGGAGGGGATCAGCAGTGGGCATGGGCAGTCTGTCCATATTTGAACAACTGTGGTAACATAATAAGCCCCAAATCTCAGTGGCTTAACACAGAAAAGACTTCTATCATGCAGAGTTCAGGGGAGTCAGAAGCTCTCTTCTGTCTTAAATTGTGTCCGCAAATGTCCTCTTGTCAGGGGAAGACAGAACTTGAAGATCACTTTTAAAGAGTCAGGGCTGGAAGTCCTTGGTATCACTGTGCTGAGCAGAACTCCCTGGCCCCAGCTGAACTTGCAAGGAAGGCTGGGGAATGTAGTCTTCCTGTGTGGCCATGAAGAGGAGGCAATGTGGTGTACACATATCTTGATCTCTCTCCTCTGCAGCCAGTTGGGGGTTTAGTGTAGCAGTTCGAATAATAGAAAATGGTGGCTTAGGCTGGAGTGGTGACAGATGGAGAGCGCTGAGTGTCTTGGAAAAAGATAAGAAAAGTCAGAGCCAAGTGAGATGAGGGAGAAGGAACTATTGAAGATATTATCTCCTAGGTTTGGAGTCTGTGTAACCGGGATGGTGTACTGAGAAAGGAAGACTGGCTGGAAGGGGACTTTGGACATGCTGAGCATTGGATCTCTTTGACACATCCATCTGGAGATGTTAGATAGGAAATTGGATATAAAGGCTTCGGGCTCAGAAAAGCAGAAATCTGAACAATGTGCAAGTCATTTGGATTAGACACACTAAAACTTAAGCATGGATCAAGTCTCCTAGGGAGAAGGCAGGGTCCTTCCTTTCCATTTCCACCTAACTGCCATCAACATCTGTGCACTGCTAGATTGCTCTCCCTCCACTCTTCCTGACCTCAGCTGAACCTTTAGTTGTCCTCAGAGTCCCTTTGCTTGTCCTTAGGTGATTCCCTCGGCAATTCCCCATAACAGCTATTCTGAATCTTTTTTTTAATTAATTAATTTTTTTAAAAAAGATTTTATTTATTTGACAGACAGAGAAAGTAGGCAGAGAGGCAGGCAGAGAGAGGAGGAAGCAGGCTTCCCGCCAAACAGAGAGCCAAAGGCGAGGCTTGATCCCCAGGACCCTGGGATCATGACCCAAGCTGAAGGCAGAGGCCTTAACCCACTGAGCCACCCAGGTGCCCCCGCTTCTGAATCTTTACCTGATTTGCCCTCAAACTCCTGCTCTACTTCTGGTTTATACTTCACAGAGAATATAGAGGTTTTTCAAGTACAGTTTTTAGAAATGGGTATTTTCCTTCTCGAAGTTATTACTGTCCCTTTTACTATTTTAGAGGAGAGAAGGGTGTAGGTTTTCCCCACCATCCAAAAGTAGAGTGAGCCTGTGAAACCTTTCATAAGCCTGAATGGTGTAGCAGTTACCATTAATTTATATGGAAAAATTTTTCATCATTCCCAGAGCCAAACATAACCTTTTTTAGACCCTTTTGGTACCTTTAGGACACATCTTAAAATGGAGATGTAGTGCAGATGCTGACAGATACAGTTTAAAGGCATGCCGGCTCAATGTAGAGATGCCGAGTGTAGATCTGGGGAAGTAGTTTGGCAGGGTCACTCACTGCTCCGGGCGTGCACTGCTTCCATTCAAACACTCAGTGCTGTTGTTGCTTTTTACCTTTTTTTGTACATGTGAAAGTCTTTAGATTTCCTTTGGTCTGTGAAAACAGGTATAAACGCAGATCTTTCGTAAAATCAAACTTTTACGAAACTGGAACTTTTGAAAATCAAGGGCTATTTGTATATTATTTTCTTTCTTTCTTTTTTTTTTTTTTTTTAAAGATTTTATTTATTTATTTGACAGAGAGAAATCACAAGTAGATGGAGAGGCAGGCAGAGAGAGAGAGGGAAGCAGGCTCCCTACTGAGCAGAGAGCCCGATGCGGGACTCGATCCCAGGACCCTGAGATCATGACCTGAGCCGAAGGCAGCGGCTTAACCCACTGAGCCACCCAGGCGCCCTGTATATTATTTTCTAAGACTGAGTCCCTCATCTGTACCCTGGATCTCATCAGTCTCTTTAGAGTTCTGTCTCTTACTTGTAAGTGGTTAAGAGTACCCTCTGGAGCCAAATTGCCCGAGTTCAGATCTCACTTCTGCTGTAGGTTTCCATGTGACTCTGGCCAAGTTACTTAATCTTTTTGTTCCTCAGTTTCCCCATTTATAAGATGCAGATAATAACAGTAGCCATCTCAGAATTTTTGTGATTTAGAAATGTCTGACAACATTAAGTACTCAATATTAGTTTATTTTTTTCTTTCTTTTTTCCTTTTTCCTTTAGTGGTTTGGTTTTCCTCTTGTTCCTTCAAACTCTTAAACTTTTAGTATGGTCAGATTTCCCCAGTCGTAAGATAATTTCTATAAAGTTATCATACAGTCTGTTTCCTTTTCCCTTTGCCATTAACTGTCTTGTGCTTGCTTTCTTCACCTCCTCGGTTTACCCCTGTAAATCCTCAGCATATTACCCTGGACTTAGGACTGATTCCTCCAATCTCCTGAAATGCATAGAGACTCAGTTGCCAAACCTGGTGGTCTGTTGCAGTCATTCTCAGACTTTGCAGGCATTGGTGTTGATGACCCCTCCCTCCCCCCAGGATGCCTCCCTGGCTTCTAGGATGCTGTTTTGTCCCTTCTTACTTTTTAGTTTTCTGATCATTTCTTCATAGTCCCCTTGACTTGTTACTCTTTTGCTACTTTGTATTGGTATCTCTAGGATATTGATTATAGTCCAAAGTATCAGTAAGACCCCAGCTCACATTTCCAATTGCTAACTGGTCATCTCCACCTAACTGTCTTTAAAGTTTACATCATCTGGATATTTATAATTGCCTCAGAGGTGGTCTTCCTGTTTTCAGTGTGTTTGCCAATTTTTCCTTTACAGTCTTCAGGGTTAATTTCCTCAAGCATAAGTGTCTATAGTACTCCTCTCATCAGAAACCTTTACAAACATCCTTTCTGGTAGAGAAAAGCTCAGATTTCTCCATACTGAGGCTTTTAAAATTCCTGTAGGTTATAGCTAGATTTGGCTGACATTAGTTGCATAATAATTGCAGAATAGCTATTTACTTTCTGTTTCCACGCTGGTACATGGTTCATATGTTTTATTTCCAATCAGAATTTAAAGTGATGTTTGAGTTAATTCACTTAAATATTGACAGATTCATTTAGATGATTGGTTGGCTTAATAAGGCTTCCATTGTTTCCTTCATGCTTTTAAATACGGGTTGGTCAGTTGTGATTTACAGAAATTAGGAAAGTGATAAGATAGGATGGGTTTTGTGGTAGTTTTCTACTCTTGATTTTCTATGTCTACTACCACATGAATGTTGTTTATAAACAAAGTGTGGATTAGATTAGATAGGATTGAAATAGATTATGATTAGGTGTGGACTAGGTTTGATAGAATTGAAGTGTATTAGAGCTTACCCCAATATTAAGTAAATGCTAGGATCTTAGTATATTTTAACCGCCAGAGTTCCTTTTTTTTTTTTTTTTAAGATTTTATTTATTTATTTGACAGAGAGAAATCACAAGTAGATGGAGAGGCAGGCAGAGAGAGAGGGAAGCAGGCTCCCCGCTGAGCAGAGAGCCCGATGCGGGACTCGATCCCAGGACCCTGAGATCATGACCTGAGCCGAAGGCAGCGGCTTAACCCACTGAGCCACCCAGGCGCCCCAGTGTTGTTTTTTTTTTTTTTTTTTTTTAAGATTTTATTTATGTATTTGACAGACAAGTAGACAGGCAGGCAGAGACAGAGAGAAGAGGAAGCAGGCTCCCTGCCGAGCAGAGAGCCTGATGCAGGGCTTGATCCCAGGATCCTGGGATCAGGACCTGAGCCATAGGCAGAGGCTCTAACCCACTGAGCCACCCAGGCGCCCCTGACTGCCAGAGTTCTTATGTGTATTTTTAAGTAACAGCTTTACTAAGCTGTAATTCACATATCATAAAGTATGATTCAGTGGTTTTCAGTGTATTCAGAGTTGTAGATTCATCACCACTGTCAGATCCCAGAGGATTCATCACACCATAAAGAAAACCCCATGCCCATTAGTGGTCACTCCCCATTCCTTTTTCCCTTTTAAGTTCCTAAAAACCAGTTGATCTGCTTCCTTCCTTTCTGAACATGGGTTTGCCTATTTTGAACATTTCATAGAAATAGAATCATGTAATATGTGGCCTTTTATATCTGGCTTCTTTCCACTTTGCATAATGATTTTCACGGTTTATGTTATATAGCCTTTAACACTACCTTTTTAATGGTTGAATAATATTCCAGCGTAGGGATGGCATCACATTTTGTTTATCCATTCATTCAATTGATTTCTTTCTTCTGCTTTTTAGCTGCTATCAGTCATGCTGCTCTGAACATATGTGTACAAGTTTTTTTTTTTTTTTTAAAGATTTTATTTATTTATTTGACAGAGACCACAAATAGGCAGAGAGGCAGGCAGAGAGAGGAAGGTAAGCAGGCTCCCTGCCAAGCAGAGAGCCTGATGCGGGGCTCGATCCCAGGACGCTGGGATCATGACCTGAGCTGAAGGCAGAGGCTTTAACCCACTGAGCCACCCAGGTGCCCTGTGTACAAGTTTTTATACGGACATGTTTTCATTTCTCTTGTGTATATACCTAGGAATGGCATTAATAGATATTAATTCTGTGTTTAGCTTTTTGAAAAACTGCCAAATGCTTTCCTAAAGCAGGCACACTGTTTGACAATTCTGTCAGCAGTGTAGAAGAGTTCCAGTGTCTCAACAGTCTCACCAACATAGGTTACTGCTGTCTTTGTTGTTAAGTCATCCTAGTGGTATAAAGTAGTAGAACCTTGTGGTTTTGACATGTTATTTACCTAATGGCTGATGATGTTGAGCACTTTTCCCAAGTGCTTACCGACCATTTTTATACTTTTTTGGGGAAATGTCTATTCAGACCCCTTACCCATTTTAAATTTGGGTCATCTTTTTTTATTTTTGAGTTATAAGGGATCTTTATTCTGGATACAAGTTCTTATTGGAAATACGATTTAGAAATATTTTCTCCTCATATGTGGGCTGTCCTTTCCTCTTTTTAAAAGAAAGAGTATTATTTTAGAAAGGGCAGGGTGTGGGGAGGGGGGAGAGAGAGAATCTGAAGGAGACTTCTGGCTGAGTGTGGAGCATGACAGGGGGCTCTATCCCACAACCCTGAGATCATGACCTGAGCGGAAACCAAGAGTTGGACACTTCTAAGCCACCCAGGTGCCTCTGTCTTTTCATCTTATATGTAGTTCCATTAATCAAATTACTTGGCATTAATTTTGGGTATCATTAATATTTTTTGCATTGTTTAGTATTTAAATTTATGAAGTTTATAGTTCTTGCTTTAGAAAAGCTAACATGCAAACCAAAGTAGTTAATGAGGCATCAAAAATTATGGCTTTAGTAGAGTTAATGCAAATAGAACACCTCAAAGAAGATGAAAGATTAAAAACTCAGGTTGAGACCTTTTGCTGTCAGGGTCACGTTTCAGAATAGCAAGTGTAACATGGTAAGAGGTTTATTTTTTTGGCCAGTATGATCCTAAATTATTTTGTTTCTACAGCAATAAATGTTTTCTTATCCTTTTTTAAAATTGAGATATAATAGACAAATAATATTGTGTGAGCTGAAGGTGTACAAGGTGTTGATGTGATACATTTATATACCACAGTCTGATGATTACACTAATACCTCCATCATGTCACATAATTATCATGTCTTTTTTGTGGTTGAAACAATTAAAATCTAGTAATTTTAATTTAAACTTGGAGATTTTGTAAGTGGAATTTTCAAGGCATATGATTAATGTGTTACTAAATATTAACCACATAATTTTGAAATGTATACAGACAAAGACCTTTTAATTCTTCTGTTAGAGGAAGATATGCTGGCAGAATGGAGTTTTCTCAGTGCAGCTACTCTGTCCATCTGCTATGCATTATGAAAAGAATTTGGGGTATTATTAATACTCCAGTTAGGGAGATGACTGCTCCCAGTTAGACCTCTGAGCAACCCCTTTAAAAGCAGTTGAATCTAGCATATCTTAGGAAGCACCTTTTTCCAAATTTTAGGGTAGGAGGGGCTGCTGTAGCTCAGTCTTCCCTTATACCTATGCAGTAGTGATGAATACTTTAGATATATATAATCTTTTTTAATGTTTAATGACTGAAACTAACAATTGCAGCTTAGATTTTGTTTTTGTGTTGGATGGTGAGTATACCTTAAAAATTTGAAGTGTATGCCAGTCTATAAGGAAAAGTTACATGATGTTTTCATATTTGGCACAATAAAAGTTAAAAGCCTCCTTCTGACTTTATTTTACCTTGTTATAGGCCTCCGGAGTGCAAGTTGCAGATGAAGTATGTCGCATTTTTTATGACATGAAAGTTCGGAAGTGCTCCACACCAGAAGAAATCAAGAAAAGAAAGAAGGCTGTCATTTTTTGTCTCAGTGCAGACAAAAAGTGCATCATTGTAGAAGAAGGGAAAGAGATCTTGGTTGGAGATGTTGGTGTAACCATAACCGATCCTTTCAAGCATTTTGTGGGAATGCTTCCTGAAAAAGATTGTCGCTATGCTTTGTATGATGCAAGCTTTGAAACCAAGGAATCTAGAAAAGAGGAATTGATGTTTTTCCTGTGGTGAGCATCAGAAATATTGAGCCTCCATATAACTCAGAGTTAATTTTACTGTTACCACTTGAAGAAACTAGTTCTTAGGGTCAAAAGGATTTTCAGTCAGTCTATCTGTAGTATTTGTCATTTAATTTTTATTAAGGTTTCATAATGTCTTAGTTACATTAATGTTTGTAGGACCAAAAGTAAATTTTAACTACTCTCTGTGTACTTGAAGAATATGACTTTTAGTAGTTGATTATTTTGGTGGGGATAGGGGCAGGAGCTAGATTTTATGCATTCTCTGAACTCACTTATAAGCAAACATTTCTCTAAAAATTCTTCCTAGAATTCTGAAAAGAAAGTTTATCCCACCAAAATCCTTCTCCAGCATGTCTTGCCAGGAACCAGCCTTTCACCTTTTTTTTTTTTTAAAGATTTTATTTTTATTATTATTTATTTGACAGAGAGAGACCACAAGTAGGCAGAGAGGCAGGCAGAGAGAGAGGAAGGGAAGCAGGCCCCCCTCGCTGAGCAGAGAGCCCGATGTGGGACTCGATCCGAGGACCCTGAGATCATGACCTGAGCTGAAGGCAGCAGCTTAACCCACTGAGCCACCCAGGCGCCCAAGCCTTTCACTTTTTTAAAAACACCCATCCTTTACTTATTCCTCCGTGGTTTGCTACCCCTCCCCTTTTTTTTTAAAGGATGAATTAATTTAAAAGGCAGGGGAGAGTAAGTGAGTAGAAGGTGGGTCAGAGAGAGGAGAGAATCTCAAGCAGACTCCAGCTGAGACTCGCTAGGGCTTGATCTCCTAACCCTGAGATCATGCTCTGAGCCAAAACCAAGAGTTGCAGGGCTGATCCACCGAGCCACCCAGATGCCCCTGTGGTTTGCTGTTTTGGAAGTTGGTATTATTGTTGCAACTCTAACTAGGTCAGTAGGGGTAGCCAGTAGCCATGGTGGCTATTTAAATTTGAAATAATTAAAATTAAGTAAATTTTAAAATTCATTTTCTTAGTCATTTGCTACATATCAAACACTCAGTAGCCGCCTGTGACTAGTGGCACCTTACTGGGTAGCACAGACAGAACATTTCCATCACTGCAGAAAGCCCTTCTGGACAGCGTTGTTCTAAATAGTGAAAACGTGTTACAAGGTGATTTATGTGGCCTTTTTTCTTAAAAAGCCGCTTAATTTAGTTGTCCTGGTCTTTCAGGTAAGTTTGAGATTAAGTTTGAGTTGAAAGTCATACGTGTCTCTTACTTAGTTGTATTATATTGCTTTCTTTGGTGTGGAATTCTTACGTAGGATAATTCTCTAGCTTCCAGTGGATGGGGGAGTGGTAACAGCCTTTGATTTGGGGGTAGTGAAGGTCCTCTTGATACTTCTTCTGAGCCAGGACACGGCTAGGCGGGGCTTAGCTCTTTGCTGTAGGTCACCAACAGCTTGGGATATGGGGCTAGGAAGTCGGAAGAATTCTGGTTTAAAGGAATGTAACTCCAGATCACACCTCAGTAACATTTCAGCAAGTCTTTATTGAGCTTGATTAAACCAAGATGCTGTGTGGAATATAAACGTGGGATCAGGTGCTTGTTGGGGCAGCCTATTGTTCTGCAAGTCTGAGAGCCACAAACTTATCTCCATAAGGATAGTAACTGTTGAGACTTCAGACGGAGCCCTTCCTGATTTGAACTTTTATTTCTACCACATTCCAAGTGTTGTGTTAGAGCCTGGGAAAACAGCTGTAACATAGGTGAAGCCTCTGCCCTTCTGAGATTTATAGCTGAGTTGTAGATAATGCAGCTGAAGGTTTTGGCTTCTGAATTGGTGACTGTTTACTTCATTTGCATTACTTTTCCCCTGTTTTTTCCCTACTGTGAAAATAATACCTCATTATTAAAGAACATTTGGCAAATAAAGGTAGAAAGAAGAAAAAGGAATTCATTGTTAATGCAGTGTTTTGTTTTGTTTTAAGAAAATGTACAGCCTTATAGGAGTTTCCCATAACAGACTCTGTAGGGCCCAGGAATGGCTCTTAAGGCGTTTTAAAAATCTGGTTAGAGTAAAATCAGAACAGCTAATGTGTTTTTTTTTTGTCCCTGACCTATTTTGCATAAAGAAAGTACCCACTTAACCTTGCATCTCAAGTGATTCCCAGACCTAAGGTGGTGGTTACAGTTCTGCCTCCCTCTTCTGCCTCCCTTGTTGTAAATTCCTCCTTGGGAGGAATAAGCATCTGAGAGAACAGAGACTGCTGTTTCTGGTTTCTAAGAATAGAAACTGCCCTCTGTGGCAGGAGTAGACTAGCGTGAGGTCCATGCTACCCTCTGCGCTAATGACTGTAGAATGGTCTGGAAGTATGGCAGTTAAATGCAAGCATTAGGTGTTTAAAAATATTTAACTACACTCCATATAGAAAGTGTATTAAGATAGCGTGGAGCAGAGGCAGGCCTGGAATTTGGTGGCATAGTGGGAAATAATTCATGGACAAGCAGTTTGAATAGGATGAGGCTTTTCTGTGCATTGTTAGTATGTCTCTTATTTTTCAGTATTGCTGGTGAAGAAAGTTATGAAGCATATGCTGTGCTTCCAGGATTCATTCAGGAGGAGGGAGACACTAAAAGTTTTGTTAAATACAAGATAATAGTAATACTGACAGTTAAGGCACAGTTGCTGAATTGCTAAGCTTAAAAAAAAAAAATCCTTGTGACATGTTTTATTTTGTTAGTCTAAGATGGAAAGCAAGTACTCTCATGTGGTCAGAATTTGCTATTTGTCTATTGGAATAGACATAAATGAAGGGACTGGGAAGGATTAAGAAGGAGGAGTCTTTTATTTCGTTTTCTAAAAAGGAATATATTACAAATAATCTGAAGCCAAAATGCTAAAATCTCTAGTATTTCTTTTTTTTCTAAAGATTTTATTTATTTATTTGACACACAGAGAGAGATCACAAGTAGGCAGAGAGGCGGGCAGAGAGCCGGAAGTGGGGCTTGATCCCAGGACCCTGGGATCATGACTTGAGCCGAAGGCAGAGGCTTTAACCTTGAGCCACCCAGGCGCCCCTCTAGTATTTCTTAATTCAGGGTGGCATATACTTGATTTACAGATTATTCTCTATATTTTCTGAAGCTTTTTTCCTAACCAGAAAGAGTTGAAAAGCAAGATGGTTGTTACTAGCCTGAACTCAAGCCTTTATTGATAAAAATGGGGGGAAATTTAAAACAAATTGGGTAGTACAGTCAATTATCCAGTGGGTTTTTTTTTTTTTTTAAAGATTTTATTTATTTATTGACAGAAATCACAAGTAGACGGAGAGGCAGGCAGAGAGAGAGAGAGGAAGGGAAGCAGGCTCCCTGCTGAGCAGAGAGCCGGATATGGGACTCGATCCCAGGACCCTGAGATCATGACCTGAGCCGAAGGCAGCGGCTTAACCCACTGAGTCACCCGGGCGCCCCCAGTGGGTTTTTTTTTTTATGGCCCCATTAATCTGATCTTTAATTGGTGGTTCTCTGATTTTATTCCACCTTAGTCAACCTGAGCCATTCTGTGTGTGCCTCTCCTTGATAGTGTCCAAGGAGGGGCGGAAATAGACACATTGTATAGTTAGGAAAACTCCCAGAAGATTCTGAGGACTGTTCCCCATCACTGATGCAAACGTTTTAACACAGTGTAATTGTACTCTCTAAACATTGTTTTCATTTTTGGTATCTCTCTATGCAGGGCACCAGAATTAGCTCCTCTGAAAAGTAAAATGATATATGCAAGCTCCAAGGATGCCATCAAAAAGAAATTTCAAGGTATGGATTAGATTTACTTCCAAACATTTAGAGGTATGGTGGACCACTGGAATGCGGGCTACATCTTTTAGAAGCACCTTACTTCCTTTGGTGACCCTTGGTGACAAAGAAGGCGAGTGTTGCCTCTTTTGAGGAAAAACCTGGAATGTTGAACCTCACTTTTAGCATGTCTTCTGTCTTGTGCTGGGCACTCTGGATCTGAACGACCTGTCTTAACAACCTTATTCTCGGGCGCCTGGGTGGCTCAATGGGTTACAGCCTCTGCCTTTGGCTCAGGTCATGGTCCCAGGGTCCTCGGATCGAGCCCTGCATTGGGCTGTCTGCTCAGCGGGGAGCCTGCTTCCTCCTCTCTCTCTGCCTGCCTCTCTGCCTACTTGTGATCTCTGTCTGTCAAATAAATAAATGAAATCTTTAAAAAAGCAACACCACCAACAAAAAACCCTTATTCTTGGTTGGGGGGTGGTGTGGATGACAAAAAATCAAAAACCCTTTATTCTCTGGACATTGTGTGCATATTGTTTGTTTGGGCTGGCTTCAGATTAGTTTGAGATGCTGCTGAGTTTCTCAAATAGCATATGGAGATTCAGTGGTTTACATTGGCTGTGCTACGTAATGAATTTATGATGGCCTATGAATGTGTTGACATAACAAACTTGAAGTAAGGAGACATTCATATATGGGGAAGGATACTCTTTAGCTTTATTTTGGAATGGTATGACTTTAGGTAACTGACTCACCTGTGTCCAAAGGAGAGTGCCCTTATCCTTGAATAGCCACTTATCTTTGACTTGCCACAGGGTGATGGGGATCCTGCTGTGATGGCCTGGCCATACTTACTACCTCCAGTCAGGAGGGAAGGGTTGGTACGATGGGAAGAGCATGGGGCAAATGCCCAGAGGTCTGCACTGAGGGCTAACCTTACAACCTAACTGCTGTGTGACCCTGGCCCCAAGCGCTTAACCTCCTGGGGCCTTGATTGTCTCCTCTGCAGAATGGGAGGCTTGGTCTGGATTGTGTCACCTCCCATGTAACAGGTTGGCCCACCGCCTTCCTTGCCATGGCCAGCACCAGAGAGCTGGGCAAGCCAGGGTCACAGGACTTGGCCCAGTGTGGGGTTTTGGTTTTGTTTTACTGTGGCTGGTTTTTATATTCTTGTGGTAGAACAGGTTTGCTCTGGCTTGTTTTACCTAGGAAAACTAAATTCTCACTTCTTTTCTTGAAACCTGCGGCTGCATCATTCAGGCCTGGTCAGATTCTTCATGTGTTTGGGCCACCCACGAGAGGTGTGTTCACCAGTTGGTTAACTGACGATGGATTCTGCACCATCCTTACGTTGTTTTGCCTTTCAGTAAAGGACAGAATTGCTATATACATTTGACCTGCTGATGTTAAAGATGGTCACCTTGTTTGCTTTTTTTCCCTTACGAAACTATCACTGGCTTTCTCCAGTCACCCCTAAGTGGTCCAAAAGCTGACCTGCTGTACTTTCTGCAGCTCAAGAAATGGACTTAAAATTATGGAGGATCAGAAACAGTGCATCTGTTTGAAAGATAGCAGCTGTTTACGGAGAAGCTACTGTATGTAATTCCCTAAGTGAGCTCATTCTGCCGTGAGGTGGTATAATTTTTCTGTGAAAGCCATCAGTACACATTTTACATAGTTTTCATTGTGACAGATTTCTTAAATGTGTAGTATAATACTACTGGAAAGCTAACTTCTCCAGAGCAAAGGAGATGCCAGTTGTAAATACGGGTTATTCAATATAGTCAACGAAAATCAACTGTGCAACTGAAGCATCGACTTTGTATTTTTTACTTATTTAAAAAAATAAGAAAATTACTACATCTGCTTTTTAACTTTTAATTGAAGCATAACATATCTATAGAACGTGGACATCTAAATTTTTGTAGAACTCACTATTCACAAACGGAAATGGTTATTTCTTGATTTAACAACCAGCATCCCAGAAGTCTCCCTTGTGCCTCTTCTCTTAGATCACTTTCTCTTAGTCATTCCATACGGGAACCAGCAGCGTGGCTTCTAGCAGTAGAAGTAGCTTTGGCTGATTTCCATTATACAAATAGAATCATACAGACCGTATGCTTGGATGAAGTTTGGCTTCTTTTAATCAGTGTTCTCTTCTTTAATCGTTCATTTTCATGCACATAGTTACAGATTATTGTCCTTACTGTGTAGTATTCCACTGTTTTTATGTGCCGCAGCTGTTCTGTCCATATTAGAACTGGTCTCTCGGGCTCTCTGCTCAGCTGGGAGCCTGCTTCCTCCTCTCTCTCTGCCTGCCTCTCTGCCTGCTTGTCATCTCTCTCTGTCAAAGAAATAAATAAAATATTTAAAAAAAAAATTTCCTATCTTAGAGAAAGAAATAGGTTATGTTACTGCTATAATCCTTAAAGAGAATTGTTGTTTTTCCTCCCTAGGCATAAAACACGAATGTCAAGCAAACGGACCAGAAGACCTCAATCGGGCTTGTATTGCTGAAAAGCTAGGTGGATCCTTAATTGTAGCTTTTGAAGGATGCCCTGTGTAGACCATCATTCAGTGCCACAGATTGAAAGCTTCCATGTTTAATGTTACCTTCTTGCTATATAAGTAAAGCAAATATGTTTAGGACAGGGTCTCACAGAGGGGGAGCTGTCTTGTCATCTGTTAAAGTGAACTAAATATTCTATAAATGTGCAGATGGCCCTAAATACATCTAAAATCTAAAGTTTTATTGGTGTGAATTTAAATTCTTATTGGCCAAATGCCAGTTTTGATGAGTTGGCTTGTAAAGGTTTTTGTTAAACTCATGATTTTTAATAATGCAGTTACCAAACAGTACAAGGGCCATATAAAGAGAATTATTGCATCTTTGTAACCTCAGCAGGTAACCTGGTTTCTTTTGCTTAGAGAATTGGTTATAATCTGGTTATAATTTTGGCCCCAATTCTTCCTTTTCTCTTGAGCTGAACTGCATAATGCAAAATAGATCTCCTTAGCACATGTAACAGCACTAATACACTAACTACAGTAAGACTAAGTCAGGCAGTCTTTTAATTCTAGCAGATTTGTGATGGAGACTGCCTCAGAATCGTGCACACTTCTAACCAGCGCTGAAAGCACTATTTTGAGCATGCAGTTGGAATATGGGGAGCAGCTCCCTGCACCCGCAGTGAGCTCTCCGCGGGCTAGTTGGGAGACTGTTCAGAGAGTGACCTTGCATCTTGGAAATAAAATCACCGGAGTATCCTAGGGAGAATGTACAGTATCTTGCAACAGCTAATTATAGTGCAGATTAGGGCTCCATTATAATTACAGCACTTTGTTAATGAAGATGATAAAATAGTGTATT
The DNA here is from genome assembly GCF_020171115.1 of Neogale vison. Taxonomy (NCBI): domain Eukaryota; kingdom Metazoa; phylum Chordata; class Mammalia; order Carnivora; family Mustelidae; genus Neogale; species Neogale vison. The sequence goes on from NC_058098.1 coordinate 42,631,240, forward strand.
GACAAGCTGGGACACCTGTCACAACTTCAGCTGTGTCTCCTTCAGAATTTTGTTGCTTCTGGTACAGTACGGTGTGGAAGAACACTAAGTGTATGTGTATGCTGGGGCCTGGGAGAACTTCCTGATCTCCTAGAGCCCCTTGTTGCAGGGCTGATGGATGACATCCATGGGAAGCCACTGCCTCATGACGCTTGGAAGTGATTGTCTTCAACATCACAGGCATAACACTTTGAAAAATATAGAGATGCACACAGTTGAACTTAGAAGTAGCAGTATTGGCTTTATGTAATAAAGGAAGCATTTTTAACTTACCTCTTGTGTAATTATTCATGTGGAAATTGGGGATGAAGAATTTTGCTTTCTATAAATGGGATATGGCGTGTGGAGGTTTGGGTATTTCAGACAATTAGAGTTAAGACCACAGTTTCTTCCCCCTCTTATTGAACGAGGAAGTTGGTATAAAAAAGCTGGGTATCTTTTTCTTACTCCAAATGTGTATCCAGATACCAGGTTATCTCCTTTCTGCTTTATTTGGGAGGCAAGAAAGTTACGCTTTAATCAAAATGCTTCTTTCAAAATTGTCTAGAAGACCGCGCTGGCTACTGGCTTACTGGTGAGCTGCATGTTATTCTTTCATCCTGAGTTTCTGATTCCCTGTACTGCAAAGCAGTGCTGTCAGTGACAGTCTCTGAACGGGCCTCCTGAGAAGTGTAGCGGTCCACGGCTGTTTGACTCCAGAGTGAGCCTTGTAGGTAGAGCCGGGTGTCTGATGAGGGAATTGAGGAGGAAGTCGTGACATACGGCACTCGTTGGAGAACCAGCGCTGTCTGCTGGTGTGTGTGCATTTGCTTGGGAGTGGGGTGCGGCGGTGCGAGAGGGATGCATGCTATGGGGAGGGCTTCACACAGGGTACCAGGACTGGAGAGAATTTAAGCCTCTCCCACAGGCCAGAAATGGGGAAGTTGCTAACAGGTAACTTGTATCTCCACCTAGGGGAGCTTTTGAGAGTTACTGCATTCCTGAGGTGGGGGCTCAAGAATCCGGCTAACAAGGACTCCACTCCAGGTCATTCTGATGCCAGATGTAAGTCTGAGACGTCAGCGTCAGTGGACTCTGGTGAGGGATCAAACTGCAGGTACACTTGCTTTTGGCAAGCACTTTGCATTCCTGCAAGTAAGTGCAGATGCGGCACGGGAGTGTGTGTGTGGAAGACTAACTGGAGGGTCATCTGCTCATACTCTTTTGCCCTGGGAAAGAAACAGACAAAGCCACTGCAAATAGAAATTCAGAGCTTGACTATGAAGTTTGTTATTTCAGGGAATATTAATCCCTGAGAAAACAGTGAGCATAGCGACTTAGATAATAGAATTAGGCTCAGTCGAGTGGTTTCCTTTTTTGCAGAACAGTCCAGAGGGCTGACTGACCATACACAGGAAGTGCAGCTTCTCTTTCTTGGCTGGTTGGTTGCTCTCAGGGCTCTCACACTGGGTATGCCCAGGGACACACCGCTTTCCCATGATTTGGGCATTTCTGAAATACAAAGTGACAGACACCGGACCATGTTCAAAATGGGCTGCAGCTGTAAGAAGGGTCATTCTAGTTGACCTCTGGAACAACACAGGTTTGGACTGTGGGGGTCCATTTATATGTGGATTTTTTATAGGCAGGGCTGTAAATGTATGTTCCTCATGATTTTCTTAACATTTTCTTCAAGAATACAGTGTTAGGATACACATCACATACAAAATGCATTAATCTACTCTTTGTTATTGGGAAGGCTTCAGGTCACGAGTAGGCTGTTTGTAGTTCATGGGAGAGTCAAAAGTAATACAGATTAAAAAAAAAAAAGGAATACAGACTTTCACTGTACCGGGGGTGGGGGGTGGGCATCCATGCCCCTAACCTCTGTGGTGTTTGAGGGTCACCCATAATTGCATTGTGGCTGTGAGAGGGTGAAGTTCCAGGAGCCAGGGATTTGATGGAAGCAAAATTTGTATAACCTGAGCTGTTTGGCCAGCCAGGTCTGTCCTTGGGCTCTGCCCAGGAGACCTACCAGCCTATAGCCAGTGTCCCCAGTGGGCCGCCCAGAGAAGTCCAGTCACTGGCCTAAAGTCCCACAACTCCTAAGTGGCAGAACTGGGACTACAGAAACTAGGATCTCTTTCGTTCTGGCCCTAAACTATTCCCATTGTACCCCAGGAGAGTTCTTAATTTTTGATATCTGGAATTCTAAGGTTAGATCTTGCTCGGTGCCAGGGATGAGGCTGGCACTGGGGCAGGAAAGGTAACAGTTCTTTCGGGCTTTGAATTCTGATAGATGCGAGTCTGAAGGAAGCTCAGAGAAAAGACATTTGTGGAGGGTGTCTAGTGGTTTCTAAAATCTTGTGTTTTGGCTGCCTATAGGCCAGGAAGCCTGGTGTTTGTACATTTTATTGAATGTTATGCAGAGATGACCAGAGGAAGTCAAGAGCTGCTGCTGACATGATGGGGCTACCAGAGCTGAGATGCTTTTATGGCCTGTGTGACCCTGGAGCTGAATTCAGGTCGAGTCCGGGAGCCTCTGAAGGACAGGATAGAGACTAGATGTTCTCAGAATTCTCTCAGCTGCGCTGTTGGGGGAGGTGGGGGCGGAGTGTCTCAGATGTAGCAGAAGCACTGAGCTCGGCTCTCCCAGGCCACTTCCTCCAGGAAGCCAGGCCTAGGGGAGAGCAGTGCTTCCTGTCAACAGTCTAGCAGGTCAGCCAGCATCTGTTCTTTGACAAGTGCTCTTGCCTAGCCTGGGCAATTCCCACTTACGCACTGGTCTTCAGAGCTTGGGGCTGACCTGTGCCCAGTTACCCAGTGCTGCAGGGACCCTGCATCTGCAGGATGGGGAGCTAGGAATGGCCAGGTGAATAAGCCACACTCCCCTGGCCTCTATATCCTGTAGAGGAAGACCAGGGGGGCCCGTTGACCCCGTTCTAGCATCTACTGAGGGCAGCTGTCTCCAGTATCTTCCTGAATGGCTCTTTTCCTTCCCCAGCGTGATGCTGGAACCTTACCCAAGACAGCCCTGGCAACAAGGCCAGGCCGACACAAGCTCTGGCAGGCTGCTTATCGAACTTGGGTCCCCTCTGCTGGGCCTTGAGGCTACATGGCACCTGCTGGGGTGGGGGACGCAGAGGATGGAGGATGGGCCCTGAGAGCTTGAGCTGCAGGAGGTCTCCACAGTGGTTTGAGAGTCCCCAGGTCAGCCTCCTGGGGCCACCACCCTGTATCACCGTGGCCTTTGTTTTACCTTCTCCAGGCATATAGACACTGGAGGGCCTCTGCCGGGTGGTCTGAAAGAGCAGGGCTATAACCAGAACCCAGGGAGCAGCGGTCACCAACCAGTACCCAGAGGCAGCTGCTCCGTACTGCCCAGTCACTCCCATGCCTTCCGTGCCTCAAGGGCCGCCCTTCCTGGGGTTTCAGAGGGCATGTGCCCAGCATAAGGGTTCTCAATTCTGCAGTCAGTGTGGCAGGGGGAGGGGAGCATACTAGAAGCATCTGCTCACAGGGCCATGGTGATGTGTCTGGTGTAGGGCCAGGTCTGGCCTGTTTCCCACCAGGAAATTGACCAGGGCCCCAAACCACTGGCTTTGGTTAAAGCCACTCACTGTTGGTGGGAGGAGTTGTGACCACCATCCCCCACCCCACCCCACCCCTGCCCTGTAGGTCCTTTGGCACAGAGTTCCCTGCTCCTAATGCAAAAAGGCACATGGAAGTTGCAGTGAGGGGCCACCAGTTTTGGGGGGGGACTCAGCCACTATTCATGGGGTCCATGGATTCCAAAACTTGACTCTTCCCCTCCAGCTGACCCCTGCACCCCAGCTGAGTGATGCACTGACAAATGTTTGAAACCTGCCTTGCCTTTTACTAGAGGAGCTGCTCACTTTTGTACCTCCTGTGGGGACTGGAAGGTTTCACATGAGAACCAAGCACAAGGCTGGGGATGGTCTCGTTGGCCACTTCTCCTGTTGAGTCTGCTGCCAGAAAATATGGCATCTGCACCCCAAATCCTATGGGATTCCCCTTTCAGCCCCCTTCATAGTTCCAGAACAGGTATGATGGTCTTCTCTTACCTAAAAATCTCATGGCTCGTATTGCCTTACCTGTCCTGATGCCTTGGCTGCCACCGATTCCTGTACCTGCTGTCCCCTCGGCTTTGAGCCCTCCTCCCCTCTCCTGACAGCACCTGCTCTGGTGAACTCCAGCTTAAGCTCACTTCTCTGGGTAGCCTTCCCCAAAGTCCCAGCACTCCGATCCCAGTACTGTTGCAACACACAGGTGCAGAGACAGCATGGTTTGGTGGACCACAGGTCACAGGTGAGGCACTCCTCCCCACCCACAAGAAGCCGAGACTGGGTCTTGGTCACGCAGATTCGGGTCAGTGCTGTTGGGCCTCTCAGGGGGTGTGTGGTGTGTAGGGGCTGGAGGCTCTAGAATATGCTGCCTGGGTCTGAAGGGTCCCCTGTCAGGCACCACAGAGGGGTAAACCCACCAGCCAGTCACCTATGATGTGCATGCAGAGGTCCCAAAGGAGGCAACAGACGAGTTTTTGGCTTGCCTTTTCTCTGGGCTCTGCACCCTCCCCATGGGGCCCACCCTGCTGTGAGTGCCCACCCGCCCCAGCCAGTCTGACCCCGCTCCCAGGACCGAGGCTCAGGAGGACGAGGAGCCTGGCCAGCGCTTGCTTGAGGCAGCCCCTTGACGGGGGACTGGTTGATGGCTGCCACCAAGCCTTAGGGTCCTCACATTCACCCCCTGGCTCCTGGCTTGGTCCCACCCATCCTGTGACTTTGACTCCTCAAACCAGGTGTTGCTCACGTTACAAAGCCCCCATACTCCTCTTGGCCCAAAGACCACACTCTCACCCCCCCCCCCCCCCCCGTCATGGAACTGAGGACCATGACAGGTTTGAGCTTGCGACTCCAGCTCTGGGCCACCCTCCTGAGGCATGGATGAGTGTCTAAGCTCTGGCCAGAGGACAGAGCTCACCTCACACAACCGCCCAGGTCACCCATGGCCTGCTCAGGTAACCTCAGATCCTAATGGGCAGAGGCAGTGGTGAGCACATCTGGCCCCCAGGTGTCACGGCCTGCTCCCTCCCGTGCCTGGTGGGCACTAGGGCCTGGGTGGCATGACCGGGAGACAATGAGCTCCAAGACGACTGCTAATCTCCTGCTTTTGGGGAAATCAAGCAGCACCCTTTTTCTGTCCCTGAGGGAGCCATCACCTCCTTGTTTCTCATCTTGGGCCCAGTGGCAAGGTCGGGGAGCCCCAGCAAACCAGACGAGACCAAAAGTGCCGGGCGACAATGTTGGTTTTAATGGCATTAACATCCAGAAGGTCACACATCCGTTCTTGCTGGCAGCTTCTCCTGGGGGTGAAGGACTGCTGCCTCACTGGGCTGGGCTGTGACCCTCCAGTCTGCTCTACAGCCTTTGAGACTCCCCTGGGGCCGCCCGCCTCCCGACCCTGCAACCCAGGGAAAGAAAACAATTGCACTGATTGACATACAGATACCCAGAAGTCCCGGCCTCCCCAGCATACACCCTGGGGCCTGTCACAGAGCTGAGAAGGGCTTTGGCGTCTGCTCGGTGGTGGTCCAGGGCTGGTCCTGGGGAATAGTGTTTATCAAATGTGACAAAGGTTCTTTGACAAACGGGGGTCTGGCAGATCTAGTTCTGTGATTCTAAGAGACTCTCGTCTCTAATGGCTTCTCTCAGAGCTACTGGAGGTTGGGCCTGGATAACGCTGTGTTGGGTGGTTTATTTATTCGTAAGGAATGTGTAAGGCATTTTGGTAAGTTGAACAGTAACTTCTTTTCCTGAAGAGACTCAGACAGATGTGCCCTCCTTTGAGCTGCTACCGTCCTCCTGTGAACAAAGGTGGGCAGAGTGAGGGAGAGGCTGGAGCCGAGGCAACTGCTCCCCCCTCACTCCTAGAGACCTCCAGTGCCCCTGGAATTAACACCCCCCCCCACCACTCCCACCCCTTTCGAGAACACCCAGCCCAGCAAGTCTGGAGAGCCAGTGTGGATTCCAGAAGCTGGTGGGAGCCAATAAGAGGAGAGGGAGGTCCCTGAGTTTGGGTGAGGACCCTGGTACCCAGGCTGGGCCAAGGGAGGACCCACCTGGCAGTAGGGGTCAGAGAAGCACTCCCCCAACTCCCCCAGCCCCAAGGGAAGCTGCGGAAGGGTGGCTGCAGTTCCCACCACCTGTTTCCGGGAGTCTGTCCCCACTACGTCCTGCCCCCAGGCCTGGTTCTCCTATCTGCCCTGCACCCCAGGAGTGCTGGGGCCTCCCACACTGCCAGGAGATGCGGGAGCCATGGCCAGGACACTCACTGTTTTGTCCAGCTGCTCCTGCAACTTCTGCACCGTCTCTTTCTCCTTCGTCAGCTGGTCCTGGGTTGTCTTCAAAAGCTCCTGTAATTTGGTGGCAGCGCATCCCAAGTCACTGGTTAATTTCTTCTCTTTTTCTAGTCTCTCCTGGGGGTCCAAAGGTGCAAGGGGATGAGCCATCCCGTGGCACAGCAGAATAGACCCCAACTCGGCCCGTGAGGCCCCGCTGCCCATGAACTGGGAGGCCTCCAGAGAGAGGTGCGGGGCTGCAGTCGCTGCCTTGCTACCAGCATTGCCACGAGCTTCCTGTGACACTGGGGAGGTCCTGATGTGCACTGAGGCTAGAGGCACAGGAAGCAAACTTCTGGTTTTACTTTATGTACACAGCCACACTGATGAGTGGCTGCCCAGTGTGACCTTGGGGGCTTAGGGCTGCCCCCCTCTATCACCACCAAATAGGCTGGACCCTGCTCAAGGGGCCTCAAGAGGGCTCCTCTCCCCCTCCCACCCCAGACGGTCACTCCCCTTTCCCAACCTGCTGCTCCCCCACAACTTCTACCTTCAGCTGTGTGACCTCCTCTGCTTCTGAAGACTCGAGGAACCCTGTACCGCGGAGCTTGTCCAGCTCTGCCTGTAGCCGACACGCTGAGCTCTGAGCCTGGGTGGAGAGAGGGCAGCACGGCGTGGGCAGGAGGCCCAACACAGTGCGCAGGGCTGTCACCAGATGCCCAGCAGGGAGTGACAGGGGTGCGGGGCAGGGCCTGAGGATGGACCCTGCCCTGCAGACCCCTGCCCCATATCCCCACGGGCCCTGGCACACTGGGAGCTGCAGGGGTAGGGCCTGACCTCCTCAAGCTCGGCTGAGAGCTTCTGCCGCAGTGCCTGCTCACCCTCCAGCGTGGCTTCTGTCTGCTCCAGCTGCGTCTTGAGCTGTGTGGAAACAGTACACATGGAGTTTGGGAAGCCGGGAAAGACCCCCTCAGGGACCATGGCTCCTGGCCAGGTTCCATCTTCTAGTGCCAATGAGTGCTGCCTTAGCCTCTCCCTGCCTCTGGCTGTTTGGTTTGGGGTGGGGGAAGCTCTGGCCACCCACCAGCCAGCTGACCGCTGTTCCCAAAGCTCCCTGCTTTGGGGAGATGGTGCCTCAGCCCCAGGGACAGAGCTGGGGTACTGAAGAGATGCTACTAGGACCTCTGCTGACCCCAAGACAGGGATGCCCTAGAGCCACGGTGCCAGTCCCAGCCCCACGACTCCATCCCCACCCTGCTCCTCTGGGCACAGGCCTCTGGTGAGGGCTCTCAACCACAGTTACTTGGGTCAGAAGTCTGGAGAGTAAGTGCCCTGCTTGGGGACGTCCCAGCAAGGGCAACAGGGAGACCAAACTCCCTATCTGTAGGCACAGCCGTCCTGGCTCCCCCTTCCAGCCCTCCCGCACACATGGTTAGGATCCCACACCTGATCCCTCTCCACCGAGCTGCCTCCCTGCCCTTGCCTCCACTTTGGGGCTACCTCAGCACTTGGCTGGCCCCTGGCTGGGCAGAGCTGGTGGCAGAGGCTGCCAGTGGCCAGTGTTCATCCGGAACAGAGGCCTGCGGTCTTTGCTCTCCCAGTGGGCGGGAGGGGGCCCAGGCAGGCTGTTAGTGACAGACATCTGGGGACTGGCTCACCGCCCTAACCTGGATGGGGTCCTGCTCTGCGGGGGGGGCAGCTGGGGACCCAGCTACGTCACCATCCTCTACGTGGCTCTTCATCTCACTCAACTGCTGCCTTACCTGAAACAGGGAAGAAGTGGGAGTTTGTGCCAATCGCAGCCAGACACATGGCTATTGTGCACACCTGAGCACACAGACCCCCTCAGGAGGACGGTAGATGCTCCCGACAGCCAAAGCCCCATGGGGGACCTGGTCTGGCAACTATGACCCCTGACCAGAGCCAAACTGAGGCCCAGGGGCCATTCCTGTGCTCTGCTCCAAGGCTAGCCATGGAGCCCTTGCCAGGAGCGAGGGGACCACTGATGGACAGGGGGCACACAGAGCTAAAAAACCAAAAAGGAAGTGAGAGGCGGCGGACGGGCTGGGCACAAACAGCACTGTCTACGTCCCGGACGCCTTCCCAATGCAGTCTACTGTTCAGAGCCCCCTTAAGGGTCTGAACAAGATTAGGAATGGACAGCTGCCTAATAAGGTCCCCTTACGTCAGAGCTCCACTGCTGGGGGCAGGGGACAAATCTGGGGGTCCCCACGCCCTGGGGCCTCAGACCTGAAGCAGTAGCAGCATCACCAACAAAGCTCTGGTAAAAGTTCTAGTCAGGGAATCGGGTGGGCCCCAGTACGAGCTCCCCAGGGGGCCTGGATGGTCTCCAAGAGGCAGTGCGCCAAAGGGCATCCCTAGGCCTGTCCTTCAGCTTCCCTCCTGACAGCAGCTCACCAAAGGTGACACCAAAATGCGCAGGCCTGTGATGGTGAGAAATTCTGGGGTTTTCTCTGCATGTGGGTAGAGAATGCTGCATGCTGCCACCTGGGCAGCATCCACAGGCCCTGTCACCCAGACGCGGAAGAGGCCATGTCTTTGGCGCACTTGGGCTCAGGTGACTCGGCCCGGATGGCACTCCCTCTCCAGTGTGCCAGTCCCTGGGCAAGGCCTGAATAAGCAGGGGTGCACTGGGGGTGGGGGGGTGCAGAGCGTGTGCCCCAGTGCAGGGGCTGCTTGTGGCTCGGTGGCGGCTGCCAGGGGAGCACCCACACCCTGGGCCAGATCTGCTGGCTCCTCCAAAAACCAAATGCCTATTTGTCTTCAAAATCTGCCAATTCCTAAGTAGTAATGACTAATGCAAGATTTTAAGAAGCGCTGCAGATCCAGTAGCCTGGGCTGTGACTGCAGCCCCGGAGCTGGTCCTGGCACACAGGAGGCCCGGCTGACCTCGCCAGGGGACAGGGAGCAGGTCAGCCACCAAAGCGGACAACTAGGAGAACCTGAGGCCACCTGCACGGCAGGGAGCCCTACACCTCTGCCAAGGTGGTACCCCCATCCAGCCCCTACCCTGGGGTACGGCAGGCCTCTGTACACACCCAGAGGCTTGACAGAGCTGGTCTGAGCCACAGGGCTCACAGGGAGCTGGACTGCCCTTAACCCCAGCCCTGAGCTCCCAGTGCCTTTCCCTGGAGTGACAAAGAGGAGAGAGAGCACTGGTCCTGGCAGCTGCCCGCCAGCTTGAAGCCTCTCCGGCAGAGCCCATGAAAGCCTGCCTCTAATGCCGGGTCCACATACACCGCCCCCCACCACGCTGCGTTACCTTTGATGGGGTGAAGCATGATTGGCCAGTTCACACACACACACACACTCACCAGGGCGAGCTCATTGCTCTGTTTCTGGGCTTCACTCTTGGCTGTGTCCAGCTGAGATTGAGATTCTAATAAAAGTTGCCTCAACTTGGGAGAGGAAACAGACCCAGGCGACAAAGAAAAAGAGAAAACCAGTTCCAGTGCATTAGCATGAGACAGACAAGCAAACATGACCCTTCCCTGTAACCCCGGGAACATCACAGGGCACAGCAGGCCTGGCGGGGGCTCCGAGGCCTCCCAGAACTACTGTTCTTGAAGACTCTGGGAAGACATAACCCACTGTGAGTGAGCCTGGCTTGTAAAACAGGCCCGAAGTCCGAGATCAAATCAGCATCGGGGGAGGGGTCAGGTGTGTGTGTTTCTGCTTCAGAGCAGCCAAAAACTGGTATTAGAAGTGAGCCCGTCATCCCCGGCAACGGTGTCCCTAGGCCAGAGGGGGAACTCTCAGAAGGCCACCCTGTCCACTGGACTTGCCAAGGTCTGCCCCACCGCCCACCAAGTCTCCTTGGGACTTGTGGGACCGAGGCCAGGCCTGAGGCTGGAGAACCCAGACTCCATGCTGGGGTGAAAGTCAAGGGAGGAGGAGAACTGCGGCATGGCCGCAGACTCACCCCCGCCACCTCCTTGGCGTAGCTCTGGCACTCGGCGCTGGCGGCCACCATGTGCTTCTCCAGCTCTGCCTCCAGATGGGACGTGTGCTCCCTCACCTGGGCACACACATACACACGCGCGCGCGTCAAGTGGGCCCACAGGGAACAGGGTGCCAGGGCGACAAGTCTGGCTGCCTTGGGGTGAGGGCTGGGAGGCTGTCCATGGCCTGTGGGCAGCGGGCCAACCAAGGACAGGCAGAAACAAGTCCCTGGCAACAGAACACCTTCCCCAGGTCCAGCTCTCCTGGGCCCAGAGTGCTCTTGGCCTCAGCAGGGCAGGAGAGGAGTGCTTCCAGATTTGCCTGCTGGGTTGATGCCAGGGGCACAATGCAGGCCACTAGGGCTGATGGGGTGTCCGCAGAGGGCACCGGGGCCACCTCGCACCCCTCCTGTGACATGGCCAGTGCAGAAGCTGCCGCGCACCGGGGCCCAGGGCCCAGGGCCGCTGAGCCTGTGAACGGCTCCCAGGAAGGAAAAGCAGGACTGATGAGACCCCTTCACCTCTCTCAAGACACGAAGCAAAAACCACTATGGGGGGCCTCTGTAACAGAGCAGCCCACTGGGCAGAGCCCCGTACTCACCTGCTCTGAACTTTCCAGTTCTCCTCTTAGCTTCTCTACAATGTCTTCGAGATGTTTCACTGTGACCCGTGACTGCCAAGCAGGGAGAAGACCCCATCAAACACAAGCCCCTGGAAGGGGACAGTCCCAAAACCCAAGCAGGATGGGCCCTCTCCCAGGAAGCCCAGTGGTGCCCACCCTCCTCAAGTGTGACCAGTGGCCTCTTCTTTGGGGGAGGGGACTCTTGAGACTGAGAAAGCAGCTGTCACTCCATAGTCGCACTTCATGTGGCATCACCAAAACCCAGCAAACCCGCCTTCTGTCTCCCAAGAGACCCACGGGACCACCCCTCCACCCTATCAGCTTTTCCCCTGGTTTTGATAAATTCTGACCTAGCTAGCTGTCAGTCTCTGATAAGTTATGCTTGCATTCCTAGGGAGGGGGACAGCCTCCCCCCACCCCGAGCGACACCTGTGTCACTGACGCCAGGAGAGGGTCTCAAGGCCCTCCCTGTACCTTCTGGAGTTCCTCCTCCGTGGCGCTCACTTTGGCCTTCCACACCTGCTCCTCCTCCTCCACACTCTTCTGCAGGTCTTTGAGCATGCCCTCCTGGGGGGACGGGACATTGAGGCAGGTCCCCCTCCCTGGAAACCCTGCCCCCCAGGAACACAGCTGCAGCCTCCTGTCCCCTGGCTGCTCTGATTCTGTCATGGTGTCACGGGGGAGGGGAGAAGGTCAGTCCTGCAGTGGGGTCTCTGGCCAGTGTATGAATGAAGACTGTGGGGCCCACAAGGGAGGCCATTAGGACTCTGCTCTCTGTTGGGTTTGCTGACCTCGGTGGCCCAGGGTGCTGACCTCGGTGGCCCAGGGTGCTGACCTCGGTGGCCCAGGGCAAGGAGCACGGCATGGGGTTGGGCCGGAGAGCTGGACCTAGCACAGGTCCTGAAGTCACAGACACAGTGGCATCAAGCCAGCCACTAGCCACTTCCTTTCCCAGTTTGCCCCCTGTCATGTCTGTCTCCAACCCCCCAACCCCTAAAGAGCCAGCCCCAAAGCTACCACCCAGCCCCCTCAGCTCAGAAGCAGTGAAGGCCTGAGCACCTCACTCATCCCCTTTACCACTAAGCGAGAGAAATGGAGCCCAGGGAGGGGCCATGATGGCCTGAGATCATGCAGAGCTGGCATTGAACCCAAGGCTCTTTTTTCCCCAGGACCACTGGCCTGCCTCCCGCCTGTAGGCTCTGGAAGCTCCTTCCTGGCAGTGCCCCAAGGGCCAGCCAGCTGCAAGCCCTACCGTCTCTGCCAGAATGGTGCGGTACTGGTCACACTCGGCCTGCAGGTTGCTCTGGGCCTCCTCAGCCTCTCTCAGCTTGGAGGCCAGCTCCTGGGGGCAGAACAGGGCTCTGCTCAGTCAAACACAAAGGTTTTGCCCCGCTGCCCAAGGAGGCAACTCTGGGCACCCTCCCTTCCCGGGGGGGGGGCAGCCAAAGGGAGAGCGTTGGCCCTGGCGAGGGCATGTCAGCAGCTGAGCTTACCGACGAGGGCTCTGTGCTTGCCGGTGGCTGCCTCAGCAGCTCAGGGCCCTTCTCTCGGAGCTCTTGCAGCCACTCAGTGTAACTCTGCAATGACACGTGAGAGGTGGAGCCCAGACATTCCCTCCGGGCATGGGGTCCCCCAGGAGCCACCCAGCCTCCTACCTGGGGTGTGGAACTGGAGAGTGAGGGCAGCAGCGCCGAGAGGGCCTCCTTGGTCTGTGCCTCAGTCAGGCCAAGCTGCTTCTCTGATTCCTCCTGGAGGAGAGGGGGGTGGCATTCAGTCGTGCGCTCTGGGGCAACCCTGGGGAGTGTCTGTGGCGACACAGGAGTCCTGCGCCTCAGCTCCTCGGAGAAGGCAGGAGGCTCCACTGGGCTGAAGGGGATGGTGGGTGGGGGCTCAACCTTGGTGCCAGGTTCTGGCCACTGCTGCCTGTGCTGGGTCACTTTCAAGCCACCTCCATTCAGGCGCAAGCTCCTAGGACATGTCCCAGCAGGAGCCCACCCACGATTGGCTCTCAATCACAGAGGTCACCACATGAGCGTTTGCATGTGCGTGTGTGTGTGAGTGTGCTCACACTCATGTGGATGACTAAGCTGCTGTGGGGGCCGGGGAGGAGGCAGAAGAGAGGGGCATCTCCTGACAGCTACCATTTAGGGGCGACTGCCATCTGGGAGGGACCCCACCCAGCAGCCACGGAGGGTCAAGGATCAGCAACCCCGCTCTGCGAAGGGAGGAACCCACCCAGCAGGGACAAGCGCTCAGTGGGGGGTCATGTCTCCTCTGAAGTCTGACTCATCCGGTCTGGGCTATGCCAGGCCAGACCCCACCTGTCCTCCTTAAGGCTCCTGCACAAAATGCAAGCTAGGGATGGAAGGAGGATGGGAAGAGCTATCAAGCGAAGCCCAGCAGAACACATGTGTCCCTGGGGACAAAGAACACCCCTTCCTCAGACCCCAGGGAGGTTTCTGGCTAAAACAGTGTCTTACTAACAACGGCAGCTTGAGCCTGGGGCCAGCCAGCCATGATTGTGGTACTGCTGAAGACCTGACAGGGCACCAGAACTGCCGCTGGGTTAGGGCCTTCCAGTGATGTTCTGGAATGTGCGTGACAAGACGCCCGGCCGGACCACGGTGCTCACGTGATCCAGACACGAGTCTCAAGACTGGACCTGTCTTGGGTCACCTGGCAATGATGCAGACAATGCTGGTGGCCTGCTGTGGATCCCAGACCTCGCAACCCCTGTCAGGCCCCCCAGGGTCACATGAGTCCAAGGCAAAGGCCAGAGGACCTGGAGGCCAGCTCTTATCTGTTGGGCTGTGTGGCTGGGAGCGAGTCAGGCAATGTCTCCCGTCACAGCTTCTGCCTTTGTCACAGAAAGGCCAACAGGCCACCGGGTCACCTCTGGGGAGTCTCCGTGCAGCTGCCACAGCGGGACCTGAGGCCAGCCCTCCTGCCTCAACTTACAGCCTCATCTGATACAGCCCTCAGGCTTCCTGGGAAGTTCACGAAAGTCCCTGTAAAGCCCATGATAAAAGGACGGACATTCCTTCTGCATGAGCGAGGCTGGGAGGGGAGGGCTGGCTGCCTGGTGCTTCTCTTCAAGGACAAAGAGGGGGTGGGCGAGGCCCTCATTGGCCACTGCCACTGCAGGCCACATTCCCCCTCCAGAGGCAACGTGGGGGCCCTGCATACAGAGATACCCACACTCCCTCCACCTGGCTGGCACAGAACTCAGGACCCACTGGGCTCCAGGGACAAGTGCTTGCTGCTCAAGATGCTTGCTGCTCAAGATGCCTTCCCTCCATGTAAAGGTCAATCACAGAACCTACTGGGCCAGGATTTCAGAGGCCCTGAGAAAGTGGGGGGTGGGATGTGTGTGTGTGGAGGGGGCAGGGAGAGGTAGAGGGGAACAAAATGAAGAAAGTCCACAAGGACGGCCCAACCTTGGCCTCCCTCAAAGGCAGTCCAGCCAGGTGGGCTCATAGCCCCCAAAGCCTGTCTCTGTGCCCTGCTGGCAAAGGGCCCAGTTAAGAAAAAGCAGCAAGGCTACATTTCCCCCTTCACCTTGAGGAGAAAGGAAGAGGCAAAGGAAGGGAAGAGAAGGAGGGCAAGGAGGAAGGCGCAGGAACCCCGGGGCACACCGTCTGTTGCCCTTGGGGCCCTGGGTGTGGATTTCAGAGGCTCCAAGGCCAAGGCTGCTCTGCGCAGAGTTTGCGCGTTCCATGTGGTCTGCCAAACCAGCAGGTCAGACCAAGCACGCGGGACTCTGACCTTGGCCTGGATCAAAGAACGTAGCTTCTCCTCACAGGCTCTCTCGGCTGAGGCCAGAGCCTCCATGGCCTTCCAGTTCTTCTCTCGGAGGTCCTGGGGGGAGATGTAGGAAAGGTCAGTGGCCAGGTAGGGGCAGCCACCACACATTCCCCACAAGCTGCCTCAGCCAGGCTCAGCAGGGCAGGAGAACCGTTTCAGACCCTACTTGGGACCCCACAGGGAGACTGGAAAGCGACAAAATGCCCCTCCTCTTGGCCCATGTCTGCTGGCCTCCCTGGGGTAGTCTGCTATAGAGTGGCTATGGTACGAGGTGTGAGAAAGTGGGTGTCCTTTCAGGGAAGCTCTACTGTGGAAGAAAGAGGAGAGAGGGTCAGCCTGGCTCCTCAGAGAAGAGGCTCCTGCCGCCACTGACCCCACAGCTGGCTCTGGCCATGCCAGGCCCAGGGAGGTCTGTGTGGGGGCTCCCCAGGGAAGAGCAGGTGGGACAGCCCGGCAGGGAGGTTGCAGCTAAGGTCCCCCACACCCCTTCTCCTGACGCCAGCCTCCCCACTCCAAGGTGACCATGGGACCCACACCAGACCAAGAGGGACATTCCAATCCCATCACGGGCTGGGAGTGGGGGCGGGGGCTCCACGCTTGGGTACAGGGCCCAAGCCCACCCAATGGGTGTCAGCCCTGGGAATGTGCGGGACCCAAGGGGACAGGAGGCCTTGCCCAAGGCCCCAGAAATCAGTACGCTTCCAGCCAGGAGCAGCACAATGGGACATGCAGAGGCAGCTGGGTCCCTTCCCAAGGGGTTGGGGGTTGGTTTCCCGCAAACCGAAGCCTCATAAACACGCCCCTCAGCACTCACGTTGTTCTTCACTTTCTGCTGTTCAACTGCCTCCTTGAGCTCGGCGGCCTCCTTCTCCAGGCACCACACCTGGGACTCCAGCTCCTTGAGGCTGAAAGGAGAGAGGGATGTCACTGCTGGGCTCCGAGTGCCCACAGTGTCCCCAGGCTCTGTCTTTGGGTGTCGCTTCTGCTGCTCAGACACCCACACAGAGCCCCTCAGCTGGGGTCAGTCCCCACATAACAGTCTCACTTTTAGGGCATAAGCTTTTAGGGGGGCCCAAGGAACCATCCCTGCCCCATTCTCCTCACTCATCCCAACAACCCAGGAGCCTGGGCACAGACTCATGAGGCCACCAGACTTCTACCAGGTGACATTGGCCACTGGGACAGCAGAGGTCAGAGCAGCCAGAGTGGCCAGGGCAGGGGTGTACCCAGACAACTGGGTTACAGGGACGCTTTCTCTTCTAGTGAACTGCACCCTGATACCAGGTACGTGGCTACTGTTCGATCTGGTCCTGTTCTGTCCCCACAGAACGCATCAGCTGGCCCCTCCCTGTGGCTACACCAGGCCCTCCAGAGACACTGGCTAGGCCCTCTCATAGTACTACTGAGCCTGCACCCCCAGCAAGACTCCAGATGCCACTGCTCTCCACTGGGGCCAGCAGAACCCCCTTCATCCAAAACCTAACTCTACTGAGCCCCAAAGGCTCCTCCCTCGGGTCCCTGCCCAGGCTCTGGGGAAATCAGCCTCAGATGCCATGGCATCGGTGAGATGTCAGTCCCATCTTCCCACACTTCTCTTCACACTCAGGGGCCTGGTGGGCTACGACTGCCCTCACCGTCCAGAGAGCGAGAGGTGGACGCTGTTAGAGCAGGATTAGCCATTCCAAGGAAAAGGCTTCCAAGGCTGACACTTTATTGTGTCAGCTTTGGCATTAGGCTTTAGGATAGGAAAGGTCCCAGGAACACAGGAAATGTGAGGTCTAAAAGTGACTAACCGCCACCCCCCCACGCCGCTATCCACCCACACCCCGAGGACATGCCCACCAGACGGGGCTTCTACCAGCCTCAGGGACTCACTGCCAGCCAGATGAGGACATACTGATCTGTATCTGCTCATGGGCCATGGTCAAAATCACTTTGAAAACCACCATTCTAACGCATCTCAGGGCCAAACCAAACAATCTAAGTGGCTACGGGCTGAAGTCTGCTGGTTGGCCCACGCAGCCTACCTGGGTATGGCCTCCCACCTCTGTCCCGCCTTACCTCGTTACTCTAAAACCAGCCTCCGGAAAGGCCTTCAAGTCAGTTGACTCCTTGGGTCTTGCTTTTACTCCCCAAGAACCTTGACCCCACCCTGAAAACTATGCTGGGACCCCTCATAGCTTTTCCCTCAAGCCCCCTGCATCATGTAAGAGCCTGTAGCAAACCAGGTCCCTGAGGAGGAAGAGGCAGCAGGCAGGTGGCAAGGACATGCCAACAGTGGTCACAGCCTGAGTTCCAGAACATCTGGTTGGGACTGCTTGTCTCCACCAACAACAGGATGGCCTGACCTAGACACAATTTTCTGACGGGTTCAGAATATTTTAAAAACCAGTTTTTGCCAAACTCAACTACCTGGTGCAAAAATTAGGATTAACCATATTTACAACGTGACTTAAGCGTCCTACACATTTGCTCTACACTCCCTGTGTGGCCCAAGGATATGATCTTAAAATACAAAAACAAAAAACAAAACAAAAACAGGGGGGCCTGGGTGGCTCAGTGGGTTAAGCCGCTGCCTTCGGCTCAGGTCATGATCTCAGGGTCCTGGGATTGAGTCCCGCATCGGGCTCTCTGCTCAGCAGGGAGCCTGCTTCCCTCTCTCTCTCTCTGCCTGCCTCTCTGTCTACTGTGATTTCTCTCTGTCAAATAAATAAATAAAATCTTTAAAACAAAACAAAACAAAACAAAAACAAAGCCCACCCTAATCAAACACAACCTCTCTACTCCAACAAACACCACGAGAAACCAAGTCCCCCAGAGCTTTCTGTGAAGCAGCACACTGGGAAAGGGACATGGAGAGCTTGGTTACAGGTCTTCCACAAGGTCCTGTGGGCTCTCTGGCTTCCTTCCCTAGCCCCCAAACATGGAGCCTGAGGCTAAGAACCAACAATGGGCCATGGCCAGAGGAGGCACAAGCGAGGTGACTCACTGGCTGCCGCCCAGGAAACTGGCCAGAACAAGGAAACTTTGTCAGCTGATGGTCTGGGACACATCTGGCCATCTGTATGGGGACGAAGGCCACCCGTCATGACGAAGGCTCCCCTGTGGAGGCCTGGCCACAGACCCGGCTTCCAAGCCTGTGGCCCTCTGCTCGGGAACGTGTGTCCCAGAGATCACGGCCCAGGGACTCCAAGCCCCCTAAGTCAAGCCATTCCCCCCAGGTGTCAGCTCCAACCTTAGCAACAGCAAACAAACCATCCACTGAGCACAGCCTGGTGCTGGGCCACCCACTGAAGAGAAAACAAGTCTGCTGGCAGTGAAGTTAATCTCATGGCCAATCCCGTGACTTCGCTCCCAACTGCACTGCCATTGCAAATCTGGGCAGAAAGCTGAGTGACACACCCCCCTCCACACACAGCTTCTCCATCTGGGTATGCAACCCTTGCCTTGGAAACCCCCCAATCAGCCAGTCCTTCGTCTGAGACATGGATGGATGGACAGAGGGGAGGAGGCAGAAAGCCTAGGAAACACCCTCCCACCCCTCTGAGGCACCCGCTGCTCTCCACACAGATGCGTCTCACTTCTTAAGAGGGGGCAAGGAGCACTTTGCAAGGATGAGTTTGTCCTGCCCAGGTCTGTCCCATCCTCAGAGCCACTGGAGGGAGAGGGGAAAGGCCAGGGCCTCTGCAGTGGCTCTTCCCCAGGTGGCTGTGCCCCCGGTCAAATGCCTTGGCCTCACCATGCTGAGGCAATGGCCCCCGTTTCCACTTACCGGGCCTGCTGCTCCACCTGGCTGGCCTGGAATGAGAGACAGAAAGCGCCGTGGTCACCATGAGACCGGCCCTATGTGGCAACCAGTCAGGACAGGACCCCGACCATTCTCAGCCCTCTCTACTCGGCAGGATGGACTGTGGCCTTCTCCCTCCCCTGCTGCGGGCTGACCTGGGCATCCTGTGTGTCCCGGGCCTGGCCTGCCTCCAGCAGGGCCTCGATGGACCGGATTCTCTCTGTGAGCTGTGAGTTCTCGGCCCTGGCCTCTTTGAGCTGCCCGTGGAGACCGCTCAGCTCCTCGCGCTTGCTCTTCACCTCCGCCTCGGAGGCCTGCAGTTTGCTGTGCAGCTCTGTGGGACAGGAGAGCAGGGTGGGTAAGGGTAGGAAGCGCAGGGAGGGACATCACCACCACCCCACCCCGGCACACAGCACCCAGGGCTCCCTCCCCTGCCTCCTCTGTGTGCCTACGCTGCTAAGATGGAGCTGTGACCACTGAGGCATCTTACTAGCTGAGGGACAAAGTCACTCTTGGCTTTGCTCTCCAGGACACATTATGCCCTGGGATCACTCCTGGGAAAATGCTAGAAATCTAAAATGGATTCCAGCTGCAGCTGCTGAATGTCTTTTCTCTGGGAAACAGGCTTGTACCAGTGAGTTCTGCTTAGGCAATTGGAACCCAGCACTCCCACCAACCACCCATTTCCTGCTAGTCTGGCCACTCTGTTTCCCGTGCCTCTACTTCTCACAGGCCAGCGAGGCGTGTGGGTTCCACATCCACCACCTCCCAAATCCCTCCCTGGCTCACCAGTACCCCTGGGGCCACCTGGGCACACTCTGGTGCCTTTGAACAGAACAGCTACAAAAGCTCCAGCCCTAGTGCCCTGGGCCATTCCTGCTCTGGTCCATTCTCCACCCAGCACCAAATCATCAAAAAGTTCAACAGGTTCCTGCCATCCCCGTCCCAGAGGCCCTGAGTGTACCCACTACACTATACAAGTACCCAAACCTCACACTGGGGGGTGACCTGGGCCCTGCCCTCTGGCTCCACATTGTTCCAGTCACGCTTGCTGACTTTATGTACCTGCTTCTTATAAAGGCCAAGTTCAAGTTCATTCCCATTCTCAGGGGTCCTAAGCTGGCCATTTCCACCTCTTCCTGGTCTCAATGAGACCAGCCCCTCCCTTCCCATCACCAAGACTCGGCCTGAATATTCCCTCTGCCTTGGAAAGGATTCCCCAACCATCCCGTCTAAAGACACACCCATTAGAGCAGAGGTCAGGAAACTAGGCCCACGGGCCACCCCTGGCACCCCTCTCTGTTTTTGTAAATAAATCTTTATTGGAAGGCAGCCAGCTCTGTCTGTCTACACCTTGCCTAGGGCTGCTTTGGCATTAGGGCAGCCAAGCTGAGCAACTGTGACAGACCCCAAGCACCCTACTGTAGGCCATGCTGGCTATCCAAAGCCTGCAGAGCGCTTTGTCAATGCACGGCCATCTGCCTGTGTCTCTCTGCCATGTCACCTGTCTCTCCTGCTGGAACAGGACCCTGCTGCCATGGCTTCTGTCCTGGCCAAGCACTGGGTGCCCACGGCAGTGCTTGGCCCACACCAAGCCAGTGACTACGGAGCTATCCCTGGCCCACTCTATTTCTCCAGATGCCCTCTCCTCCCGCACTATGCCACATTCTTTGGATGGCGAAGGTGACCTCTAGGCCTAGGGAGACCACAGGTCCACCTTCTAAACCTGGCCTCTTGGGCTGAGTGAGCCAGGAAAGCCAGAAAGGTCCAAAAGGAGGCAGCTGAGAAGGTCAGCGAAGGCCTGTGGGGTGCTGTAGCTCATCCAGAACCACGGCTCCAGGTCGGAGCCCCGTGCAGGGGAGGCTCCAGCTGGAGGCACCTTGCACACCCCAACTTCCCAGCCCAGCTCTCACATGGTTGGTGCTATCGCCACCTCACGACTCCCTGGGGGACAGAGTCAGGGACCCCATGCCCCCTCACCCGCCCACAGGGCTGGCCCGTTTCTGGGGTTCTGGCCTGGCGGCAGTGGGACCAGGTGGTGTACGGATGCACATGTGGCACAAACCCAGGTGCGTGGGGACCTCAGAGTCCAGGTGCTGCCCTTACCAGCCATCTGCTGCTGCTGCTCCTGGGCCTTCTCGGCGTCGGCCCGCAGGCTGGCGTGGCTGCTCTGGGAGCGGCACAGTTCCCGGCTGACCTCATCTAGGCGCTTCTGTAGGGCCTCCTCACTCTCCTTGTGAGCTGCCTGGGGACCAGGCACAGGGGAGAGGGCCATGAGGAGGCTGGAAGGATGCTGCACCCCCAGCGGGCTCTGAGGCCAAGGACCATAGAGAGCTCTTCACATCCCGCCAACCTACCCCAGCAACCGCTGTAAGACGGTCCTAGATTTCGGAAGTTGGTTCACCCACTGAGAACTCCAGGGGGCCCCCCACCCTGGCCCCCGCAGAGTAAGTGCTCGGGGAGGGGTTCCAGGTGAAGAAGCGTGGTCGCTAAAATGCTAACATTTCAACCTCACTGTGATGCACAGAGATGCTTCCCGCAACCTAAACCTCCAGTCTAACCTGAAGATTTCCCATGCGGGCCCTTCCAAGGTTCATCCCTGTCAAGCTTTCTCTGGGGAAGCCCTATTCTAGGCACTGTGTGTGCATCAGCACAGCTAACCCCCAGCCGGCCCAGGATGCAGGTACTACCATCATGCCCATGTTAGAGATGGGGACACTGAGCCTCTGAAACCCCCAGCAGACACCGAGGGCCTCATGGTCGAGCTCAGGACCGCAGAGGAGGCAGCCACACCACATACCCCTGCCCTCCCTCACCACTGGTGGTCGGCTCCCCGAATCTCCGGTGTCAGGGAGGAGACAGAGTCTCTGTGACCCCAGGCTGGGGATGGGAGCCCAAGGCCTGGGAGGACAGGAGGTGCCCAGAGTTTGGGGCTTACTGGGAAGAGCCAGGCCGAGGCCTTGGCCCTTTAGAAATGGCACACATAATGGTGGCAAGCTGGGGGCCAGAGTGGAAGTTATAGCCCCAGAAGCAGAACTATCCAGAAACCTTTAAAACATAATCATGGCCAGGTCCACCCCTGAGGGTTCTGATCTCCCTGGTAGGGGCCAACCTCCCTTACATGAAAATCAGTGCACAGCAAATTATCCCTCTCGATTCCACCCAAACCATCCACACCGTGTTCCTTTTCAGTCCCTTGTACCGACCCCAGCATCCCTCTGCACGTCTGTGGTCAGCACCTTCCACAAGACAGCTCCCTGCCCCACATACTGTAGCCTAACTTCGGGGACTGAGCTGAAGAAGGGCCCAGAGTTCTTCAGGCCACCAGGATTTCCTCCTCATCCCGAAAAGTTAAATGCATAGCAGGCATGACATCAAGGCTCCCCACACCCAGGCTCCAAACTGGCCAGCTGGGGGATCCAAAAGTCATCAGGCCAACAAGCACCAAAGCCCTGGGCTGAGGCCACACCGGGTGTTGCCCAGTGCACTCTGGGGACAGAGACAACCTTCCTCCCTCTGAGAAAACAGGCTCCTGGGAAGAAAAAGGCTTCCAGGCCACTGCCAGAGGCTGAGAGGGAAGGGCACCTGCTCAGCCTCAAAGCCAGAGACTGCAGTACCACAGGTGGTAGCCAAGAGTGTTGGGGCTGGACCCAGGGGTTCAAATCTCCCCTCTGCATGAATTCGGGACCAGTTACTTAACTTCTCTGTGCCTCAGATTTCCTTACAGGTCATTACAGGTAATATCTCATGAGATTAGAATGAGAATTCGCCAAGTTATGCTTGCAAAGCACTGAGGACAACGCTTACCACACCACAAGCCCCCATTCTATGAAACCTCGCTATCGCTATTATGAATGAGGCCCAGACTGAGGGTTCCAGCCTGAGCCCCGCATGGGCCACCAGCTGTCAAAATTCTGGCTGCCGGGGCACCTGGGTGGCTCAGTGGGTTAAGCCTCTGCCTTCGGCTCGGGTCATGATCCCATGGTCCTGGGATCGAGCCCCGCATCGGGCTCTCTGCTTAGCGGGGGGCCTGCTTCCTCCTCTCTCTCTGCCTACCTGTAATAAATAAAATCTTTAAAAAAAAACAAAAAAAAATTCTGGCTGCCAAGGAGATGACCCAAGGTGGCTGTATGAGCTTGGGTCTGTCCCCGCTCTCCAGAGGCTTGGTGGGTGGGGTGCACAGGGCACCAAGGAGGCTGCTCCCCACACTCACTTGTAGCTGTAGGATCTGCTTCTCAAAGGCGGCCGTCTTGGTCTCCAGAGCCTTCCGCTGCTGCTCCTCCTGCCGTGCAGCCTCCGACTTCTCCACCAATTCTTTGCTGACCTTGCTGAGCTCCTGCCGGAGCTTGGCCAGCTCGGCGTTCTGCCTGCAAGACAGTCCCCAGCCCCCAGCTGACTGACAGAGCAGCCCCGGGTCTGCTCTCGCTGGCCCCAAGGGCTGGCCCTGAGTGATGGGGGTGCTGGTGGGCGAGCCTTCCCTCCAGGGCACCTGCTCTTTCACAAGTGGCTGCCCCAAGTCCTGAAGCCACTACCAAGGCCTCCTGTGCTACATCAGTCGTGTTGAGCTCTGATGTGAAGACCTCTGACTAGCATGGTATATGGACCATACAAAGCAAAGAGCTGAATGTGTGCTACAATATCCTATGGGAACCCTACCCAGAAACAGCTGGAAAATTTGGAGAGAAGAGGCAAGATGCCCTCTACCTCACTGCTGACCCAGGACCAGATAGGCTCCAGATGCCAGCCAACTGGTCGCAGTACCCCTGCAGGCCAGGGAGGGGGACAGCCAGCTAGCCAACTAGACCACAGCTAGGCCGGAGGCCACTGGAAGTGGGGCACTGAGGCACTTCACCAAATAGACCCTGTAACACGGAGCAAAAGCTGGATCTTGGGACTGGTGACAAGTCCAGAAGCGAAGGAAGAAGACTTGATTTAAAGGAAAACAAAGGCAGCTCCAGACCCACCTTCCCCAGAGTGAGGAGGCGATCAGCATGTCGGCGTCCTTCATTAGGACACAAGACACGTCTTAGGCAGAGCCGACTGTCCAGCCAAGGGCCAGTACCAGGCTAGACAAAGGGGAAAGACAAGACTGCCCACCACCCAGCAAGGTGGCAACAGACCAGGGGAAGGCAAGAAGCCCGGCCAGCTATGCTCTGCTGGTCAAGAGGTATGGGGCTCCCACCTCTGTGCACCTGGCTTTTCCCACCTGCACCAGGGTGGTCGTTCCAAAGCCCTCTGCAGGGCCATCGGCTCATGGTCTAGAAGGCCAAGATTCTGGACAGGAGGGCTTGCAGGAAAGGCTGGACTCCAGCTTCTGGGGCTGGAGGTGGGAGGCTCGGCGGGCGGCCCCTTGGGACTGCTCTGGAGCTCCAGGCAGGGCCCTGGGTCACCAACCGCACACAGGGCAGAGCTTCCATGAAGGGCATCACTAGCTGCCACCTCAGGGTGACAGGTCTATAGGCTCCTCACTTTCCCACGGAGCGTTGTTCCTCCCCATGTTCACTTCACCTTCTGCTGTAGCTGCTAAGGAAACCACACCCAGCCCTCCACCAATCCCCAGCCTGCTGAGAGGTCAGGTCGGAGACAAAGATGTGAACATGCACACCCAGAGGGCATGTACAGACAGAAGGGACCAGCATGGGGAAGGAGGCCTTTAGATCACACTCTGACCAATGTCCCTGCCCCGGCAAAACCAGACACATGGTCATAGACTCCCCTCCCAGGTCCAGCTCCTGGGCCGACAGGTGTCCCACCTGACTTGCAACTAAAGGATAAAGAACACTCTGTCAGTACTCCTTTCGGCAAACGGGGATGCTCTAGAGACAACAGAGAACCCCGGAAAGTCCCTCTGGGAGACTTCAGGTCAAGAGAAGGCAAAAAAGTGTGAATCAGAAGAAAATGCAGTAAGGCTTCTTCGGGCCAGCATGTGAAGACCGTAATGCCCCCATCAGCAAGTCCAAGCCACGTGGCCCTTCATTCAAGTGAGGTCACTGGGGCCCTCTGGGGTCGGCCCACTCACCAGATGCCCTGGCACTTGAGCTCCTGACAGGTGAGGCTGAGAGCGAGAGCCCTGTTAAGCCAGTCGGGCCATGTGCTATGAGGGGTATTTACTCCTTACCACCCGTGCACCTGAGGCAAATGTCCCTTCCAGCTCAGGAGACCCCCTCCCTGGTGAAGAATGCAGGGGCTCAGGCCCACATCACCATCAGACTCTGATCCTGGACAATCTGCAAGCTCCTGATATTCTGGACCAACATCAGACATTTTCAAAAGCCTCCTAACAGGATGTTGTGAAGAAGGACCTGGAAGAGGATCTGCTTCCCAGAAAGGTCAGAGGCCAGCACCAGCCAGGACCTGAGAGGCCCCTGATTGTGTGGACGCCTGGCACAGGCAGGGGGCTCGCCAGCTCTCCTGGGGCCTTGACTACGTATGAGGATGCCAGCCATGCACCGGAAGGCTTGGTCGCTCAGAACCAGACAGGGAGGGAGAGTCAGGCCGGAGCCCTCACCAGGGTGGCTGTGCAAGTGCATCACCAGCCCCTCTGCTCACGTAGGGGACCTACGCAGGCCACCATGCCAGCCCCACAGCCAGTAAGAAGCTGGAGCGCACCCACATAGCCCCGAAGGAGGTGTGAGGGACCCTCCCCAGCTCCGGAGCCCCAGAAACGGGTCCTCGTGCTGTCTGAAACGGGTGCTTGGCTTACTTGCTCTCCACCTGGCTTGTGGCCTGGTTCAAGGCATCCCTCAGGATGGAGTTCTCCTGCTGCAGACGAGCCAGCTGTGTGTTGGGGCCGTTCTCCAGCTGCTCCTGCAGAGTCCGGATCTGAAAAGCCAATGAAGAGGCGTCAGAGAGAGCTGGCTTCTGAAGCCCGGCCGGTGAGGACCCAACCCAGCCCACAAAGGCAACGAGGGTATCACCTTCTCCACATGAGGGGAGGAGAAGCCCTCCAAACTGCACAGTTCCGGCGTCAGAGGCAGGGGGACCCCCCCGCAAGCACCCCCGCTCTCCTCTCCGCCTTCCCGTTCACAGCCTCCAGGCAGCGAGCACTCGGCCTGGGCCGTAGGCCTGCCCTGAGCACACCACCTCTGACAAAGCCAGGTGAAGTGCCCTGACTCCAAGCACAGAGCCACAAGCCACAGCTGACAGTGGCCCTGAGGGAGCCTCGTTTCCTGCCCATTGACTTCCTGGGGTGCAGCCCGAGCCACGCAGCGGCCCACCGCAAACGGAGCGCCAGTCGGGGCGCGAGGCTCCGGGCTGGGGCTCCATGGGCCGGGCTGGGCAGGTGGCCCCCGCTGGCCTCGGGCAGCTCATGCCTCTTGCCTCAGGGGGTCCTCCCAACCTTGAGTGAAGAAAACAGAGCCAGCACGCCTGTGGAGCCCCATGGAGGCCAAAAGCTTGACCGACCAGCACCCCGGAGATGGGACGTGGCATGGGCCGCTTAGGACCAGGCAGTTTTAAAAAACAGTGCTCTTTCCAGTCTGTTTTCTATCTTCCTGACTGTTGACATGAAACACACGCACAGCAGGCGGACCAGAGCTGGCCAGATGAAACGGCCCCTCCCCCCAAAACCAGACCAGAGGCTGAAGACCAGGTGTCCTCCAGCACCCACCGGGGTCCGCCCACCCCAGCCCACTGCCCAGGTCCCGCAGCCCCGCCCACCTTGCCCTGCAGCTGCTGCACTTCCTTCACATGCTCGCGGTAGCTGGCCTGCATGCGCGCCTGCACAGCCGTGATCTCCTGTTCCCGGGCCACGAGCTGCTTCTTCACCTTGGCCTCCCCGGCTGCGGCCTTAGCCTTCTCTGCGGCCAGCTCCTAGGAGAGCGCAAAGGGCAGAGAGGTGGTTAGTTAAGTGGGGGCGGGAACTCGGGAGCTTGTTGCGGGGGGGCAATGTCCTCACAGCCCAGATATCGCCTCATCACCTAACCACTCCCTGAGTTCCCAGACACACTAAGTCAGCCACTGCAGAGAGCCAGCAGGAGACAACGAGAGGTCTGCGGAAAATCCTACTGGCCTGACCAGTAGGGGTCTTGATGTCAGGCCTTGGCCACGTGAAAAGCTGGAAGGGATGCTGGAAGCTGTGTAAACATGCCACATGGCCTTGGGGTCTCCTGGACTACTGGTTAGGCCCTGCTAAGGGGATGGCATGCTGGCTAGGCTGGGTCCTGGACATCCGGGCCCTGGAATGCCCTACTTGAGTGCTTGTATCAGGACCGAAGAGGCAGTGATGATGGCTGGGGTGGGGAAAGGGACAATGTCCATCCCACCATGACTAGGGGGTCAGCCCGCTCCTGCAGGGGCCTGGGTCTCTGGCTCAGCTGCTCTGTCCTCCCCCTAGCCTAGAAAGCATCTGCTCTGCTCAGCATCAGAGGCCCATAATGAGCACAGGATGCTGGGCCAGGGACCTGAATCCTCAGGAGGAGGCAGAGCACAGGGTAGGAGCTGGCTGGAGTCTATGTCATTCCTGAAAGAATGGCCATGGCCAGAAGCCATGGGAAGTGTCCGTTGTGGGGAGGCTGATGCAAAGAGGCCGCTGGGGCTCGGGGTGCTCTCTGTCTGGTGGGCCTCCACCCAGGCTGACAACTACCCAGTATGGGCCCAACTAGCCTGGGTGACAAGGTGGCCAAGCATCTCACAAGTTCCAGCCCCTGTCCCATCCCTCTCCTGGGCAGGAGACCAGAGAAATGGGAAATCCTCTCATTTTCCTGCCAGGGAGACCTATCCCCAAGGGCCAGAGTGTCCCTCCCGGGGCTGGGACGGGAGCAAATCAGAGACTGGGGGAGGAGCTAGGCTGATGGGGTGGCTGCTGGGCACCAGAGCTGCCACGTGTTGCCCAGCCTTCCCTGAGGCCATCTTCGACCCCATAGCCTCACCATTCACAGTCATCTTCCTGGCCCTGCCCAGGGGGAGCGCCCACAGGAGTGTGAGGTCCACGCCAAGGAACACGTCACTGACTACTACAAGAATGGGAGACCACTGCGCATCCTCCCTGACACACACAAGTGTCTCACTCCATTCTCTCGGTAAGATGGGGGTCACGATCCCCATTTTACAGCTGATCTCACAGAGCCCTGGGGGAGATACGTCACCCAAGGCTGGGAAGGCTTCCTCTAGCCGTGTGCTGGCCCAGGGCCTCAGTGGCCACTCACTAACAAGCAGCCTGTTAGGCTGAGCCAAGCGAGGTGGCTAGGATCACAGGGGACATACCATGACACAGGACTGCAGTGATGCCTCCGTGGCACTGGGAGAAGAAAATGGGGTTCTGGAAGGCTTCTTGAGGGACGGAGGCTAAAGGAATCTTCATGGATAAGAGGGAAATTTCCAGCCAGCCACGCAGTGAAAGGCATCGGAGGCCAAGAGAGGAGCAGGAGGAGAGGCCCAAGGGTGGCAACGAAGAGCCACGTGTTGGGGGAGCAGATGGAGCGGGAGCTCAGGGGTGCAGGCTCGGGTGTGAGGATGAGGAGCCGCTGGCAGAGCTTGCAGAGGGCCCTCACAGGACCACGTTAGCACTTGGAAGCCCAAGAGGGCCTCCTCGGGCTGCAGGGAGGTGGGTATGGTAAAGGAAGGCGGGCCTGGAGGGACGCCTCAGAGCGAGATGGGTAACGAGCACCCAGCGGCTATCCCCACGTGTCTCACAGAGCCCTGTGGCTTGTAGACTGGGAGCTACTCTATCGGGCGAGAGCTGGAACGCATCCGGACGTGGGGAGGGTGTCTACAGGTGGACTGCCACTGTGGGTGTGGAATTCTTGCCAAGTGGCTACCACTGAGAGAGAGTAGTAAGTGTCCAGCATGAAGGAAGCACCTAAGGGGCTCCTGTGGGGTATATGCTCCCCTTGTGTCTGCGGCCCACAGTGGCTAGAGACCCCAGGAATGGAGAAGAAACAGGGCACTGTGACCATCTGAGGCTGCAACCACTCACTCACCACACCTCCAGCTCACCCTAAATTCAAGGGGGCAGACACAAGGAGCTGACCAGACACCGGCACAGCCAAGCAGCTGTGGGAACACTTGCTCCCGCTTCCTCTCACTTGAACTTTATTTGGCGGGGGTGGGGGGTGTGGGGGGTGTCAACAGATTTCACAGGGATGGCTGTGTCCGGAAACAGGACACAGAAGGAAGGCTCCCCGAAACCACAGACTTAACCAGCGGTGTGCTGTCCAGCTGGCAGAGCATTACCCAAGACGAACCATCCAGAAGGCTCATCTTCTGCTCTTGCCTTCCCCACCACCCAAACTTCACTGTCTGGCTTAGGGCTACATCTCTCCAGCTGGGGTCAGAAACTCAGGCTGCCTTGTTTCCAACTAGTCTTGAACGAGCAGATGGAGGGGCTCTGAGGAAGAGCCCCAGGCCAGACTGTGTGGGACATCACCAGTTCTAGGCCATCTCCCTGGGCCTGCTGCCTGGACAGGAGAGGCAGGTGAGCAGTGAGAGGATGAGAGCAAGCCACAGAATTTTACTGAAAAAGACAGCTTTGAACTGTGTGTAGGGCTCTCTTCAGGAGAAAGGCAAGGGAAGAAGCCCAGTAAGTTCTGACAGCCATGGAGGTGGGGTGGCCCCTTGTGCCCTGGACCCAACACATCGTGAATGATGCCCCCAGCCCTCAGGGGCGGCACGGACCCGTGACAATCATTCCGGAAGTACAAGTGGTACCTGGGCAAGCCGTTAGCTGCCACTAAGGAGTCGGCCGTTTCCCTGCAGGTCCGCTCCACAGAAAGCAGAGAAGGGAGAAAAGCAGCTCCTTTACTCCCCTCCCGAGATTTTGTTCCCATTCTCAACAAAACCACTTTGTGTCTGTGTCTGCTGGGCCCAACCTCCTTTCAGGGTGCATACCCTAAAAAGATGGCCCATCACGACCTGAGGGCCCTAACCCCCGTCTTCAGGTCCACCTGCGTTTAGTCCCATGTTTACGGGAGGGGGGCCACCACCGTGGAACCTGCTCCAGGGCTTCAGGCTCCCAGATGCACCACTGCAGGAGGCAGTGGTGAGCCGGCAGGCCCAAGCAGGGAGCCAAGGTGGGAATGCCGCCCCACGCTCCCACGGCCCGGGGCCTGGGGGTACTCAGGACAGGCATGCAAGCGGCAGTACCTTGTTGAGCTCCCTCAGCTTGCTCTTGGCGACAGCCGCGTCTTCATGCTCTGCAGCCAGCAGCTTCTCCTTCTCCTCCAGCTGGCGCTTCAGAATCGCCACGGGGTCGCCCTTCTGAGTGGCCTAGAAGTGCCCACAGAGTGGCATTAACCAAGGGGCCACATCCCCCCACCCCAGCAGTCAGACTGGGACCCATGACGAGACAGCAGGGGCCTCATCAAGTGGGATGGGGCTTCTATATGAGCTGGTTCTAACCTGACTGCACATGCTTCTGGGGAACAGCTCCCTGGCCTCGACTTCCCCAGGGTGCCAGGCCTCTAGGCCCACTGTACAGAAGAGCTATTTAGACCAAAGCTTAGGTTCTCAGGGCTAGCTTTTAGGAGCATGGAGTTTCCCACAAACTCAGACCAGTGGTGGCCAGGGCCTCTTCCTACCCCATGGAGGCGCAATGAGCTATCGTTCCCAGCTTGGTGCCCAACCTGTAGCTGCTGTGTGAAGCCTGCAGGCTGCTAGCTGAAGCCTGGAGACCTTGGGAGGGGAGGTCTCCTACTATGGGGGTAGTGGCCTGAGGTGGGTCCGGGCCTGTTCTCTTGGAGGAGTGGTCCTCCTGACCTCGTCCAGTCACTCACATGCCAGGAGACACCCTTCCCTCCCCAAGCTCACTGAGCGAGGAGCTCCCCTGTGACACACAACGTGCCCACCTCAGCGAGGGCCAGGAAGGAAGTAAGCCCCGCTGGGCTCAGGGCAGGGGTTCACATGTCTGGCTCTCAGGACACATCAACTCCGACCTCATTAACCACAAAGGTGCCACAAATTCTCTAGCAAAATTACCTACAATTCCGACTTTGGGTAAAAAACAAATGCGCGCCACACAGCATCTCCTGGGGGCAGCTCACTCACCACCAACACCACAGGGCAGATGCTAGCCTCTGAGAAGGCCCCCAGTGGCAGGAGGGGCAGCAGAGAAAGGGGTTTCTGAGATAGTCTCAGGGTCCCCCACCATGCAGCTGGTCCCTACACCGTCTGCCCTGTCCCAGAACCCCGGCCACAAACCAACTAGGCCCCCACTGCCTTGTTCACCCTCAGGCATCTGGAACCAGAGCTGGGCTCTGGCCTGAAATGGCCTTCTTGTTTCTGTGGCTAGGCTGGTGGCCGGGCTGAGGCAGAAGCCGAAGCATACGTGGGGTGATTCATGCAGCCTGTGAAGGGGTAGCAGGCTTCTGCCGAGATAGGCAAGTGGAGGCTGTTCCAGGACCTCTGTGCAGCTAAGCAAGCTGCTCATGGCCAGCCCACCCGGGACCATTCAGGCGAGGCTGGGGTCCCAGGTGAGAACTGCAACTTGCCAGCCCCTAAGGGAAGAGTAGGAGGGTAGGTCCACCTTATGCCAGGTGTCCTGAATGACGCCAGCCTTCTCGGACAGGATCTCAATGAGCCGCTGGGCCTCCCCCTCGTTGAACACCATGCTTCCAACCGTGGACACCAGCGTCTTGTAGGGGAGGTAGAGAGGGCTGTCGGAATCCGGGGGCCCTGTGCAGTGAGAGAGAAGGAGCAGGAACTTACCCTCAGACCCAAGCAACCAAGCTGGTTCTGCCTCAGAGCAGCAGGGAGCCAGGCCAAGCCAAGGCTTCCCAGCTGCTGGGGCTGTGCAGGCTAAGGGCAGAGCCTCCATGGGTACCCCACGCTTTTTCGGAGAACTGAGAAGCAGACCACACTACAGGTCCTCCACCATCCTCCCAAGTGCCCAAAGAGAGCAGAGGGGGAGAGGTCCCTGAGGAAAGAAAGGATGTTATCCTGGATTAGTGGAGATGCCACCCCACATTTTATTATCAAACTGAGCAGAATTAAGCAAGGCATACTTTCCCCAAAGGTGCTTTTTCCTTCCTTCTTTTTCCAGCCAACTGTTTGGTCCAGTTCTTGCCCTGCACAGCCCAGCAAGGTTTATCCCCTAGCCATGACTGAGTCCTATGGCCCCACGACCCCTCATACACAGAGACCTCACAGCCACAACCCAGTGGTCAGGAGAGGAGGATGGAAAGCAAAAGTTCCTGCCTCTCAGGTTGCATCTCTGTGGTCCAGGGGAAAAGGAAGCTTTTCGCACACATCCGGGTTCAAACACTATTTCCGGCTTCATGAAGTCCAAGACCGGTTTTAGGAGAGGGGAGGTTGGTGTTTTTCACAATGGGCCTGCCCATTGAGCTCCAGCAGGGCAGAGTCAGGTGCCAACAGCCACCTGTCACTTCTGCAGTGCTCCTGATGTCCCCTGACACACACACACACACACACACACACACACACACACTCTGCAGGCTCTCATGCAGCCTTGAAGACAGGACAGGACAGGGAAACCTGAGGTGCCCCACCTGGCAGCACCCCTGCTCCGAAATGCCAGGATCTGCCCCAGAGCCCACTGACTGGGGTGTCGCAGAAGAGTGACAGAAGGGAGAGAGGCTGGCCTGCCGAGGCACCTTCGCCTAAGCCCACCTCACTGAGGACAATGAATGGGGAAGGTTTCCATGGCAACCCTAAGTTCTCCAGCCTGTCACAATATTTTCACTGACTAGTCATAATATTTTCATCGCAAGTCAAAGCAATTAGCATGATACCTTAATGGGGGGAATGTGGGGCGTGGGCGAGCTGGTTGCTATGAGCACCTTCGTTGTAGCATTTCTTACCCCCGTGAAGCTGGAGAGAGTAAAAATAACCACGCTGAAAGACGTAAGAGCTCGAGGGTGTCACGAAAATGAAGCGGGGGTGGGGTGCGCGCTCCCTTCAGCCTTTCTTCTTCTCACTGAGATATGTGTATGAGATAATCTCAGTGGTAAACTTATACACACGAGAAAAAGCATTCTGACTACAGCAGAGCCAAAACAGAAGCAAAGCCCCCCTCTAGAGTTTGCTACTAGAAGAAAACCCAACCGTTAGCATTTTGGTTTACAGGCCCCCCGCCCCTCCCCCCCGCGTTTCCCCCTCAGCCTGTAGACAGATGCTTACTGCTAAGGTTTTCCAGAAGAGGGACGTCCACTCTTCAAAGACACAGCTGGGGTCAGACAGGGCAGGATAGCCCCTCTGAGGCCAAGCCCTGCACAGTGTCCCCCCTTCCTGCACTGTCCCACCATGCCAGCTACCAGCCACCAGCCACGCAGGGCCCCTGGGCCCTTGAAATGCGGCTGTCATGAACCCAGGTGTGCTACAAGGTACAAGTGCACCTCAGGTTTTGAAGACTTGGTATAGGGGGAAAAAAGAATGTAAAACATCTGTAATGATTTTCCGTATCGACTGCATGTTGAAATGATACTACTTGGGGCAAACTGGGTTAAATAAACTCTAATAGATTTTTAATAGATTAATTTTTGCCATGGATCTGCTTCCTCACAGACTCGGCAGTCTCGACAGACGGCGCACCCTCCTAGAGGGCCAGGGAGACGGACCCCAGAACGTTCCCAAGGGTGTTCTATAAGCGCCATTCACCTTTATGCAAACTTTCTAATCCGATTCTACTAAATTTTATTAGATTTATCAGGGAACCAAGCCATTGGTTCACTTGAACAACTGAACAATCCGAAGCTACGTACAGCAACACTGAACTCTCCCCTGCCCCTTGCCCAATCTCCCCACAGAAACTTCCATAGTAGTCCCTGTGTTCATATGGATGCCCCCTTTAAATATTTAGGGAGCCACAACTTTACAATTTTCCATTCAGTTTTTTAGATAAGAATGGTGCTGTCTGTACTCTCCCCAGAGCTGGGGAAGTAAAAATGAAAGAAAAAAGCACTTGGAAGTAGAAACCAGAACTTGGGGACCCCATGTGAGTTGCATTCACTTCTGCATTTCAAGATCCTCTCACCAAACCAGTGGCACTAAGCTCATTTTGATGCCCGTGTCTGGGAAATGGGCAAGTGGACTCCCCGCCAACAAATAAGGTGCTAACAAGCTAACCCACGCCGGTGCGCTGTGTATCTCCAGCAATTATGTGAAGACTAGAAACAATCCTCAGGACCGTGAGATCTTAAGGCACTAAAATAAACTTGTCAAAGACCAACGTCTCATCCATTAGGTAGCTGACTTGCTAAAGACCATGAGACAGTGAATCCTAGTGGGGTCAGCTTCTTGAGGGCCTGTTCCTACGGCCCTGTGCTTTGCCCACCTCTGTGAGTCTGAAATGTCAGGGCGGCCTTGAGGAAGGACGCGGCAGGAAAGCAAGGAGTGGAGAGACAGGATCAGTATCTCATCGGTGGCTCTGAAGTAATCCAGACTCATCCAGCAGGAAACCCAGTGAACAGCCCCAGGGGCCAGGCCCTGCAAGAATGGCACCGGTCTGACTTGGGGTGGGGTGGGGGTAGTAGCCTCCTGAGCGAGGTGACCACAGACGCGTTCCTTGTCCTCTGGGAAATGGCTCCCATGCAGTCCTCTCAGAGATGTGGACTTGCCAGGGAAAGCCAGAAACAAGATTTTTTATGGGTCATCTCCAGACCTTTACTGCTGACAGCTACCTCAATGAAAAAGAAATCAATCAAACCACTGTGGCGTTGAACACATCTGTGGGCCAGGTCTAGCCTGCAAGTCACCTCTGTCCTCAGGCTATAGGACAGCATGGTCAGAACAAGGGCCCTGAGCCAGGTGGCCTGGGCTCAAATTTCAGCTCAGCTCCTGCCTGCCTGTGCATCCTTGGGCAAGTTGCTTCACCTCCCATGGCCTCAGTTCCCTCATCTGCAAAATGGGGGTAATAATCTTTCCTTTCTCACAGCCTCATTGCAAAGATTAAATCCCAACATGTCTGGAACAACACCCAGCATAAAAAGCACTGCAGAATCAACCAGCGGGGCCACCTTCAAGCCCTAGTCACAGAAGGGTCCCAGGCCCCACCACACCCGGTCCCCAAAAGAGGCAACGCACAAAGGGAGGGGCTCAGGGGGGCTAAAGGGACTGGGCCCTTCCTCTGACTCCCACCAAAGGAATAGAGAGGTCACGCAAAGGTGGTGCCCAGGAGCCAGGCCCGCAGACAGAGCGGCACAGCCCACAGACCCTGTGGCTCCCGCCTTGTGTGGGCAGGGAGCATGGGGGGCACAGCTCCATTCGCACCCTCTCATGTT
Source organism: Neogale vison (assembly GCF_020171115.1). NCBI lineage: Eukaryota > Metazoa > Chordata > Mammalia > Carnivora > Mustelidae > Neogale > Neogale vison. The sequence continues at coordinate 42,665,963 of NC_058098.1, forward strand.
TATTAAAGCAAGGAGCCCTCTGCCGCCGCCAGGCCCCCAGCCAAGGAGCACGAGGCACTAGATAATGTGCGTAACACCTCAAATTCCAAAATAAGGCGCCCTTCTGTGACCCTGTTGGGAGCTTTAGTCACCAAAAATTAAACTGGTCTTGCAAACAGACTCTTAGGAGTGTCTGTGCTGTCACCTACGGGATCCTCTGTGGACAGTTTTCTCTTCGTGTAACTACTGGGATCCCCAGCAGCCGGGTGTCAGTGCTCAGGACCCTATAGGGCTCCACGGCCCAGCACCGCGTCGGCAGCAGCCCCTCTTGGTGTCCAGTTACTGAAACGTTCCAGCTCCTGCCCAGTGCATGTCCAGCTAATTCCACCAGCAGGGCGGTGCCGACAGCTGCTCATCAGTGAGGGGATGATGGCCCAGGCCATGCAACAGCTCATCCCAGAGTGCCAGCTCAATGCCAGCGGTGGGTGCAGGCTGCCCAGGGTGGGCTGGTCCCAGCGGTCACCATCCACAGTGTGCTCACGCTGTGTACCTGACAGCCAGCAAACTGCTGGGCCTGGAAGGTAAGTTGGAGGTGGAAGCACCAGCTAAGAGGCAGAGGAGACATGGGACGCGTGGGCACCACGAAGCCGATCCACATAAGAGGAACGTGGGGAGGGCGTGCTGCCAAGGAAGCAACTGCAGCGGTGGTGCCAGGAGAGATTTCAAAGCAGGAGATGCTTCAGCCAAGAAGACGAGGGCTGGCTCAAGGTGGGGGCAGCAAGGACAAGCAACGAGGCTTGGAAGGGCCTTGCTCTTCAGAGCAGAGGGAAGGGAGACTAGAGTGGGTCTATGTCTTCCTAGGTCCCAAGGATCTGGATTCTATCTCATAGGCAAGGAGCACGGCCAGTAGGGAGAAAGGTCTGTGCCTGTACACATGGCGGGGACAAGGCTGGAGGCAGGGGCAGAGGAGGGAAAAGCCCGGGGCGGGAGGGGTGGGGAGGGCTCAAGGGCACTGAAGAAGCTGAGCTAGGGGGACAGAGGCCCAGGTGTCAATCTAGGGACTCTGCCAGTGGAACCTGCCCCGGGGGTGAGGGCGAACTCCAGTAGCAGAAACACTCGTTTGCTCAGGGAACATCCAGGCCAGTTCTGCAGGCCTGTCCTATCTCAGACACACAGATGCAGGCCAAATGGCTGCTGCGTCCAGATGCTGCACAAGGGCCACCCCAACAGCGTAGGCCAGTGGCCCCGCATGGCTCCACCGCAGGAAGCCAGACCCCAACCTCAGGACCTCCAGGCCCTGACATCCCCAATCCTGAACCAAACTCGGATTGAAGGCCCCAGGAAGGGCTCCCCTGCGCTCCTTGAAGCCCACCACTGCACAAGCAACCATCTGACTTAGAGACGGAGACAAGCCCCTGACTCCTGCTGGCCCACAAAGGGCACCCCCACACCACCTCTGAGAAGCCAGCAAGCACACCCTTCTCTAGAGATGTGGGACCTGCCAGCATGTCGGCAGTCTCCCCATGGCTTCAAACTGCGGGGCGGAGGCTGCGAAGGGTCCTCATGAGTTTGCGGGAAAGCAGCCCTTGCAAGGCCCCGGATGGAAGATCCAATGACTGCACCGGAGGCAGGGGGCAGCGGCTCCTGGGCAGCACGCACACACCCTAAGCCCAGCTCAGGCTTCGAAGTCCGCCACTGCCCAGCGGCCGCCCTGCCCTCCCAATCCAATCCCCAGAGAAGCAGCCATGCTCCTTGTCTGCCACAGACACTAATATCTGGCATTTTAACTGCATGGAGCAAAGTACCAAAAATGTTAAGAGCAGCCTGATCTGGCGGCCTTTGAATCCGGCCTTTCACTTTGGAGAAAAAAGTAATCTTAACAAATCCCAGAGGCTGTGTATTGAATAATGCCTCATGGAATTTAAAAATCGCATAGATTAAATGACTTTTACTCATTATACTTTTTTCCCCCAAATTTCAACAAAATCCAGTTTATATCCAGAGAAAAAAAAAGAGAGAGAGAGAGAAGAGAAACATCACAGTATTTCTTAAAGAAAGACAAGCTCTGTAGGACTTCTGGGCAAGATCCTACGGCAGGCTTCCTCAGGCATGTAGGTGGTCCAAGGAGAACACGCCTTACTTAAATAATGATCGAGATTTTTAGCAGAAAGGACAAGATTTGTGCACCTGTGGGCTTCCTGACCGCAGCTGCCTCAGGGCGGCCTCGGGAGCCCCAGCACTGCCATGTTTTAAGATGACTGAATGGAGAGTTCTGGAAGAATGTCATCCAGCAGCTTCTCTAAGACGTGGCAGTGCCGTACTGATTCGGCTCCTTCCCGAAGCGATGCTTTTGTTCTTTCAAAAAAGAAAATTTTGGTTTGAAGAACTTACACAGAAAGTGAACAAAAGCTCAAAAGCCCTACAGAGATTTCAGAGCTTCAAACCCTGAAAAACTAAGTTCGTAAGAAAAGAGTATCAGACCCAATCTCAATACACACCTGTCTATACCCCAGCCCTAAGGGGCTGAAGAGAGGCCGCCGAGGTGGGCTGGGCCTGGCCTGAGAGGGGCCTCAAATGGAGGCACGAAGGCTTGAGGCTGTCCCTCCACCATCTGCTGTCCATGTGACTTCTGGGAAGTCTCAAAAGAGAGCTGAACTTCAGTTTCGGCCTTTGGAAAAGCACGTAAACCTACAAATCCACATTACAGACCTATAAGGGGATAAATGCATGGAAAGGAGCTTCATAAACCACATGCCTAACCAAGTATCTGGTTGAGAACAATAGTGTCACGTTCCTGGTGGTGACCTAGTAAACACACAGTGCAAGAAGGTCATTGTGGGAGTGCTGGGGGAATGGGATTGTGGGAAGGAAGGGGTGTCACACCTATCAAGTCACATGGTTTAAGATTAGGGCCTCTGCTAAGCTACAGACCCCTTCAGCAAAGTTTCCCTAGTAGGTCTGAAAATTCTTCCCTATCTGCCCTGACCTCTGGTGACCCCTGCTGCATTAGATTAAAGAACATGCTCCTATTTGTGCATTTTTGCCTGCTCTGGGAGGAGAGGCCAGGGGTGGGGGAGGGATTGTGCCATATGGAGCTGAGCCTCCCCCACCTCCCCCAAGATCCTGCCAGCTTCACAGATGTGGGAGCCACTAACTCCATCTCAGCTCAGTTCATGACAATGCACTGGGCACCCAGGGGCTGGGATGTGCTTGAGGAGAACTGGCCACTTTCCTCCCTTGACCTGGACGACCCCTGAAGGAGCAGCATTCCTTTCTGATGCTTGGAAGATGCTCAAGGGACCTATGGTCAGGGCTGGGCTGCTCACGGTGCCTGAAAGGTGAGGAGTTCCACTTGGTACAGTGAGTGCCTGTTTATTTGCCTCACAGACAAATAATGGAGTTTGTTTTTTTTATTTTCCATCTAAAAAATAACGCAGGTCACAAAAAAAATGGAAAATGCAGAAAGCAAAGGAAAGGTAACTAAAATTTACCCACGGTCCTGTCACCCACATGAACTTGTGTGTGTGTATGTGTAACAGGGTCACTGTGGGGTGTCTGAAAGCGTGTTCTACCTTCTGCAGGTGGGCCGGGATCCCCTGGGCTCTGACTCGATGAGCTGACCCCAGGGTGCACAGGCCGCAGACAGGGGAGGGGGTCCCCGGTGAAGCCAGTGCCAGAGGGGAGAGCCCCACTCAGCAGCAGCAGTGTGCATGCCAAACTCCAGCAGAAGCCAGACAGTGTGGAGTGTGTGCAGATGAGCACCCCACATTCCCCAAGACCGTCTTTGCTTTATTGGGGGGCCAGGCCTGCAGTGTGCGAACCTGGGCTCCCTTCCAGGTGCTGGGATGAAACGGCTCACCTAAAAAGCGTCCGCTCACCCGCCCGTTAGCACCCGTGCAGCCCAGGGCAGGCGGGCTGGCAGAAGTACTGTAAAGACAGAGCCCGAGGGCAAAAACAGATTTTCAAGAAACCACCACCAGGTACACAATGCACTTCCTGTAAGAGGTCCGCAGCTTTTCCTAATAAACACCGAACAGGAGAATGAGCCAGCCGAGGCCTGCAAGCTAGCTGCACACACTCGGGAGCTTTAGTTGCGAGGAAATAGCCACTTCTCTGCGGTTCCCTGAGCTCCCTCTTCTGCCAACGATAAGAAAGGAATCTGTGCCTTCTCCTTATTGCACCCCTGGGTTTCTCATGCTCCCCTGAAGTGATCGCTATTCCTACAGCACCACGGGAGAGGTCAAGTCGGGTGCAAGGCTCTGGGAAACATGCGTGTGGGCCTGTCACCACTCTGCGAGAACAGGAAATCGTGAAATGTCTTTGGGGAGTGATGTAGCACTGTCCTCCTAAATTAAAAATGCACCTGCCTTTCCACTTGGCCATGCCGTATCTAACTGCTCACACTCTAACACACACACATGTCACCGCGGCATTCATGTTAGCAGCAAAAAAACTGCAGACTCTTGGGGTGCCTGGGTGGCTCGGTCAGGTGAGCACCCGACTCCTGGTTTCAGCTCAGGTCACGATCGCAGGGTCATGAGATCGAGCCGTGCCTCTTGGACTGCTGAGTGCAGTCTGCTGGAGATCCTCTCCCTCTGCCCCTCTCCCCACTCTCTCTCTCTGAAATTGTAAAAAAAAAAAAAAGAAATACACCTTCCAAAAAAACCACACACTAGTAAATATCATTTAAATAAACAAATGAGACATTGCTGCTTTGAAGCAGGATGGAGCTGGAGGGAGCAGCGCCATAGGTACAGTAGGAAACGATGTCACCAGTACCCTGGTAAGCAAAGCAAACCCCCCAAGCTGTGTGCCCCGCAGGCCCCAACTGGGTGTGCTGCAGTATTGAGCAGAACGTCTCCTGGGCTCCCCCGGGAAAGGGTGGGGAGAGGCATGGAGTGGAAAGACTCGGTTTTTCACCTTCCACGCTTCTGTATTGCTCGTATTTTGTTTGCTGGAAGGATGTATTTATACAATAATACATTTTTAAAGCATGGATTAGAAGGCAGGTGTTCACTGTCAAATCTGGCCATGACAAGCAGTAAAAAGCTGCCACATGGCCCTGATTTGTTCTTGTAGGAAAAACCGATCGGAAGTGCTGGAAGAGCTCCAAGCTGGGCCTGTAGAAGCACGTCCCGGGTCCGCCTCCACACCTGCCCTGTCTCTCTCTGGGGTGCCTGTCGGCGAGGACCCTGCTGGGCCCACCTGGTGACAACTGAGGACACACCCTCGTCTGTGGTGCCCCCAGCTCCGGGGCACGTTTTGCAGGTTTTGCTGATCTGCCACGTGCCAGGGGCTGGCCGCAGCTTCCATGACCTCACTTGTCACATCGCGCTGGGATAGGGAGGACAATGGGGCCACCCCCACGCCACTCGGGATACAGGCAGACAGAACAAAGCACGAGATGAGCTGCGTGGTGCCAACACAGGGCTGCAGAGATATGCTCATTTTCACAGGCCTCTCCTCTCCTGGTTGCTCTGGCCGAGAACAGCAGTGTCCAAAAGAACTGACTGTGCAGGTGGCCATGCCCTTCCCTGCACATCCCTTCCCTGCACAGTCCAGGGAAGGCAGCCACGGGTGACAGGTGACTACAGACCAGTGAGGGGAGGGAGCATCATGTCAACAGGGGGGAAGAAATGTTCTGGTCTTGGGCAGCATGTTTAAGACTTGCAAGAATCTGCTTAGACTGGACCCCTCTAAAAATGTAAGGGCTTGGGGTGCCTGGGTGGCTCAGTGGGTTAAGCCGCTGCCTTCAGCTCAGGTCATGATCTCAGGGTCCTGGGATCGAGCTCTGCATCAGGCTCTCTGCTCAGCAGGGAGCCTGCTTCCTCCTCTCTCTCTGCCTGCCTCTCTGCCTACTTGTGATCTCTCTCTGTCAAATAAATAATAAAATCTTAAAAAAAAAATTTAAAAAAAAAATTAAAAATGTAAGGGCTCGATGAATTAAACTTAATTTAAAAAGAAAGCAAACCCTGGAAGACATCGAGACAGCCAAAACTAACATGGATCGGCCTGGATGATGGGAGACGGGACATCTCTCCGATGTTGCAGTGAGAAGACTGCAAAGGCCAAGAGGGGGCACTTGGCCGCAAAAGCAGTGGCATAGATGGTCAGAGAGACACAGAAGGAAACGCCAGCCACACACAGTATCATGTGCAGTGGAGATAGGATACCTGAGAGGTGAATTTCTTCATTCTTCAGAGGGAGCATGAGAGTCTAGGGACATGGGGTAGAAACTAATACTTCGTTTTTCATTTTCCCAAGTGTGCACTGTGGGATCTCAGCCTTGTGTTCCTGTGGTTGGGGTGGAGAGCCATCTTTGAGTCCCACCCCCACCCCCACCCCCTGGGGCAGATGCAGACCACTCTGTGCGCCAGTACCAAGTATTCCTAAGACAGTCTGTGTGTTCAGAAATTCTGGAAACTTCCCCCAGTGCAGTGCTTCCTCAGCTTTGCTGTGCGGATGAATCACCTGCAGAATTTGTCTGACTCGGTAGTTCTGGGTGGAGCCTGAGACTCTGCATTTCTAACAAGCTCCCAAGAGACGCTAATACCGTTGGTCTCAGGATCAGAGCTTGCTAGATGGGGGTGCAGGGGAGGGGAACAGTAAGGACCTCTTGAGTCCCTGCCAGGGTGGCATGAAGGGCAAGGTGGTGTGTCTCTGCTGGCTTCCAGCAGCTTCCTCCTCTTATCTGTAAGTGATCGTGGGCCCAAGGGTGGAATGAGTGAGGTGTGTGTTTTGTCCTTAGTTTGGGGGTCTGGTGTTCCCAAATACAGACATGCAGTTCAGGACTTGCTCTGAGGAAGCACTCTGAAGTCAGAGGTCAGTGATGAGCCATCCAGACCCTTCTCCACTCTGGGAGCCTTGAGGCATTTGCAGTGATATTCCTGCCTCTCTGACAAATCTGGTTTCTTTCTGTGTGTTTCTAATTAGCCAGAAGCTGTGGAGACTGACGGTCTGAAGAACAAGTCCATGGATAGCATGGATTTTCCCAGTTGCTTACAGAGTGGGGCTCAGCCTTCTGTTGCAATGACCTGTTGCAATGACCTCTCATACATGGAGTTTCATGTTCCAGAATTAATCGGACTCATATTTAGCATTTGTGGCTCTGATCTTGCAGCCATGACCGTGTTGTCTAGTGGAAAGCAGACCACGTTCTTTTCATGCAGTCATACTACACATCCCATGGTCCTCCATTGGCTCAGGGGGCAGCAGTCAGCCCTGGCCACCTGCCTTTGACCTCCTAGTCTGTGGGCTGTGGGTGAGATTCTGGGTGTCTGTTGATGGCCTGTCCACCCCCAGTTTCTCCAGGGTCCTGTGCACTCAAGGGTACAACTTGGGCTGGGCTGGCCCTGGGCATCCAGAAACTCGGGGGCCTGGAGGTGTGAGGAGCCTAGGCTACTGAGGGGATGTTGCCTGCTGAGGAGGAGCAGAAGCTTAGGGAAAGGAAGGAGTTCCTTCTCTGAATAGAGGAGACCTTGGCTCAGGCCAGGGAGGGCTCCAGGGCCATGAAGTTTGAACTGTGGGCACCAGAGAGCTAGTCGAGGGCTGCTCACATGGGGCAATCTAAGCATTCAAACCAATCAAAAGTCCATCAAATGCCAGGCTCAGGTGCACTGGCCACATTCCATAGTATTTCATCTTTCTTATCCCAGCCATGGTATTTCTTTTCTCTGTCCGAATTGCCTTGTACACCAGCAAGCTACCATGTGGGCTCACACAGGTCAGAAAGTTAGGTCTTCCTCCAAACAAGGCTCTCTATTACCTGGAAATTAGTACCATTTGCCCTCCTTCCTAACATAAGCACCTATTCCATGCCTTACTTCATGTCTAAAGCCGAACACAGTAACAATGGCTAGAGGACACAGCAAGCTCTATTCTGAGCACACCTGATGCTTTACAGAACACAGGTCAGTTCTTGGTTCCCTCCCTGTCTTCATGCCTCAAGTAACCTGTTCCTGGGTCAAGTGGAACACCACTTTAAAGACAAGACAGTGTGCCTTTCCTCCAGCGTGCGGAGGCAGACTGATGCTAAATATCTGGATTTTCAAAGGGCTTTGGAAGGCTGACCCAACCCGTGTGGCCAGGTGGGCTGATCCTTGACCTTCAGCAGGAGCCTGGAGCTGCTCACACAGCACAGGGTCCCCTCACAAGGTATACCCCCCCAAAGCTGGGGGAGGAGGAAACCTGGAAAAAGTAGAATGTAGCTTCACAAAAGGGTAAGAAAGGGAAACCCAGCTAAAAACACAAGGCCTTGCGCTACCAAGCACAGGCCCACACATTTCAGATCTCCCAAGATGCCTCATTAAGACAAATGCAATTAATTTTCCAAAACAACTAATGACTAGTCAGTCTTTTTTTTTTTTAAGTGGGCTCCATGCCCAACATGGGGCTCAAACTCATGACCCTGAGATCAAGAGTCGCATGCTCTACCAGCTGAGCCAGCCAGGCACCCCTAGTCAAAGACCTTTAAAAAAAGTGGGGGGAGAAAGAAAGAAAGAATAGAAAATGCAAGACTACCGTATCAAATGAATGATGAACATGAAACCGGAACTCACTGGCCCAATTTCTCTAGTAATATGCACTCAAAACATAACAGAAAATTACTGTTCTGTATTATCTGACAAGTACATAAAATGACCCACTAAGTAACTGGGATAGGGAGGAAAAAACTGGGGGTGGGGTGGGGTTGGATGCCACCGCTCCTTTAAAACACCCTACCATTATTCATTTAACAAACACACAGACATGAGTACCACGTGAGGTTAGCGACAGAACAGGCTGGTAGAACACAGGCCTCTAAGATCTGCCCAGACACAGAAGTGTTCCAGACTGCATGGCGGATGGAATTACTATTCCCAATTCCTTTTTTCTCCTCACACCTTTTCCAACGCCATGTAGCAGTCCGGCCCACTGGAGAAAGTGGGCTTCCTGTCCCTTGCTGCTGGCTTGGTCACATGACTTGCTCGGGCCAACAGGATGCTGGTTTGAAATGTATCCTTTCACAGCTCTGCCATCACCATGAGAAGGGCTTCCACCCTCCAGAATCCCTGAGGCCTCAGGCTAGAGCCCAGAAGGAACCCATGTGCAATAGACTGAGGTTCAACCTGCAGCAAGGAGCCAAAACATGAGCCACTCCGCTGAGACAACCCAGATCAGTCAACCTTCAGCCAGTTCAACAGAAGCATGAACATGAATAAATGACTGCTGGTGTAAGCTACCAAATTCTGGAATGTTTGTTATGCAGCTCTGTTGTGGCAACAGCTAACTGATACATAAGGCTCCCCCAGAAGGAATCCAAAGGCCACTGAAGGAAAGCTTCCCCCACCAAGTTCACTGAGATATCAGAACTACTTACCAGGCTCACCTTTCTTCTTTGAACCAGACTTCTTCTTTGCAGGAGCTTCTTGCTTTGGTACATCTTGGCTCTGGACCATATCTGCATTTTTGCCTTGGATAGGAGCCGATTCTGCCTTTTTACCCTGATTGACAGACGCATCCACCTTTTTGCCCTGGTTGGGGGACCCTTCTGACTTTTTGCCCTGGTTCGAGGTTCCCTCTGCCTTTTTGCCTTGATTGGGGGCCCCCTCTGCTTTTTTCCCCTGGCTCACAACACCCTCTGCCTTTGTGCCCTGATTAGCAACGGAATCTGCCTTTTTGCCCTGATTCTGGGCCCCCTCGGCTTTTTTGCCCTGATTCTGGGCCCCCTCAGCTTTTTTGCCCTGATTCTGGCCCCCCTCAGCCTTTTTGCCTTGATTCTGGGCCCCCTCTGTCTTTTTGCCCTGGTTGGGGGTCCCTTCTGTCTTTTTGCCCTGGTTTGGGGTTCCTTCCTTTTTGCCCTGGTTGGGGCCCCCCTCTGCCTTTTTACCCTGGTTGGGGGTCCCCTCTGCCTTTTTGCCCTGGTTTGGGGTTCCCTCCTTTTTGCCCTGGTTAGGGGCCCCCTCTGCCTTTTTGCCCTGGTTCTGGGCCCCCTCTGCCTTTTTGCCCTGGTTCTGGGTCCCCTCGGCCTTTTTGCCCTGGTTCTGGGACCCCTCTGCCTTTTTGCCCTGGTTGGGGGTTCCCTCTACCTTTTTGCTCTGGTTCTGAACCACTTCCACCTTTTTGCCCTGATTGGGGCTCCCCTCTGCCTTTTTGCCCTGGTTGGAGGCCCCCTCTGACTTTTTGCCCTGATTCTGTGCCCCTTCTGTCTTTTTGCCCTGATTCTGGGCCCCCTCAACTTTTTTGCCCTGGTTGGGAGCTCCCTCTGCCTTTTTGCCCTGGTTGGTGGCCCCGTCTGTCTTTTTGCCTTGGTTGGGGGCTGCTTCTGCCTTTTTGCCCTGGTTTGGAGTTCCTTCTGCCTTTTTGCCTTGATTCTGGGCCCCCTCTGCTTTTTTGCCCTGGTTTGGGGCCACTTCTACCTTTTTGCCCTGATTCTGGGCTCCCTCTGCCTTTTTGCCCTGATTCTGGGCTCCCTCTGCCTTTTTGCCTTGGTTGGGAGCCCCCTCTGCTTTTTTGCCTTGGTTGGGAGCCCCCTCTGCCTTTTTGCCCTGGTTGGGAGCCCCCTCTGCCTTTTTGCCCTGGTTGGGGGTTCCTTCTGCCTTTTTGCTCTGGTTCTGGGCTCCCTCTGCCTTTCTGCCCTGTGCAGTGCCAGTGGCGGGGATACTGGCCTTGGCACCCACTGGGGGCACAACCACCATAGGCACCTCCTTGGGAGCAGTTTCTAAGATGGCAGCCTTGGAGGCAAGAACCTGGATGGAATTCACTACAGAACTGACTGCTGGTTCCACCTTTGCCACTTTTTTCTCCTTTTTCTTTTTGTCCTTAGGGGAGGAGGCGAGCTTCTCTTGGGGCATGGCTGGTACCGTGGCTATGGGGGCAATGACCACGGGGGACTGGACTGGGGTTGGAGCCACGGCCACTGCAGGTGCCCGCACTGGGTCTTTGAGAAGGATGGTCATGTTGGGGACTGGCTCATGGTCAGGTATCTTCCCATTAGGTTTATCTTCCTTTTTCTTGGTCTTTCCTTTCTTCTCCACTGTTTTCTCCTTCTTCTTCTTCTCCACTTTCTGGTGGTGAGTTTTCGCCATCTCCTTGCGCTGGTTGGCCAGGGCTTCTTCATAGGAAGTCTCCTTCATGGAGAAGGTTGACACGAGGAAGATGCCAATGGCAGAAACAACCATGAATCCACCGAAGACCACAACCCCCAAGGTCTGAGTGTCGTAAATATCCATCCTGGCTTGCTTTCCTTTCACCTGCCAAATACATACATGTAGATTACTTTTTGCAGAAACTGCAGCATTTATCAGTTTCCATCCTCATCCCTACCCCCAAACTTAACCTTTCACTAATTTTTCTGACTGGTAAGTTCAAAGAAGAAACAAATTCCTGCAATCTCTGATGTCATACATCCCTTCCTGCCCCGCTTTAGAAGTGAGGCACCTTTAAAAAGAAAAAAAAAAGATTTATTTATTTGAGAGAGAGCAAGCGAGCATGCACTCACAGGGTGGGGAGGGTACAAAGAAACTTAAGCAGACTCCACGCAGAGCCTGACGTGGGGCTCAATCTCAAGATCCTGAAGCCCCACGGGGGCTCGATCTCATGACCCCGAATCACAACCTGAGCCAAAACCAAGATTCAAATGCTTAACTGTGCCACCCAGGCACCCCCAGACATAAGTTTTTATGCAAGATATGAGCAGCCCCCGTTAGTGCTAGGATAGGAAGCAATAGAGCATCAGCAGCGTACAGGTCTGGACATGTAATACGCTGGAGACTCAGAAGTCCCAATCACAATTCGATAGATTCTCTATTGCAGGGGTCAAAGATGCACATAAACACATGCATGGACAGGGGTGAGCAATGGGGAGTGGTGAGGACTGTGGCAAGAATGTCCCAGCAAATTAGGGGGAAAGCGTCACCCAGCTATAGCTGATTGTTGTAGAAATGTGAGCGCCATGTTGAGATATCGCTTACTTTTTCAAATTAGGCTAGAAATATTTTTTTTTTCCCTAAAGTGAAATCAATGGATTAAAAATAAAAATACCATGTAAACTAAACCAAGTCCTTCTACAGGCTTTCAACTGCATGCGCTCTGGCCAGCAGGCCCCTGGCACACCATCTCTACTCTGTTGTCTCCCTTCCTCAGTGCCGTGATAAACGCGATGACCAAGAGTCAGAGACAATCCTTCAGAATCCTGGAAAGCGATCAAAAATTTGTTGGGAAAAAAATGGCCCTCAGGATAGTTCCTAAAGAGCTGCAAAACTTGTGGGATGCCCGTGTGGCCCCGTCGATTGAGGGTCAGACTCTTTATTTCAGATCAGGTCATGATCTCAGGGCTGTGAAATCAAGCCCCGAGTCAGGAAGGCTCAGTGCTGGGCATGGAGCCTGCTTAAGATTCCCACTTCCTCTCCCTTCCCCCACTTCTCTCTCTCTCTCTCTCTCTCTCTCTCACACACACACACACACACACACACACACACAGGAGTGGCAAAATTTGCAATCTGCACATTAGGAAACAGAAGTCAGGGAAAGTATACCAAATAAGAGACCCCAGGTGTGGAATTTCATGTCTGCAGGCTGCAAAGAGGAAGGGAAACCATTGTCATCAGACCCAATCCTCACCCCAGGGAGGGAGCCCTTTGCCTGATGACATTTTCCAAACCAAGAGCACAAGCCACCTCTTTTCACTGCCTGTGGACCAGTCCACAGCTTCCTGGCTGCCAGCCCAGGCTGGGTCCAACTTCAGTGAGGAGCCCCAAGAGGCTTACTTATTTGGATCCATCCATCTTTTATCAACTAATTTTGATGCTACTATCACAGTCCCAGTCCCCTGAACAGATCCTAGGCCCCCGTAAAGAGGAGCAGTGATGGAATTAGTGAACAGAAGACAAGTGTAAGAAGGCAGACAAGCTAAGGTGGAAAGAGGGAGGAGGGCGCAGAAAAAGAGAGGTCAACAGGCTCCCTTCCTGGCATGACCCCCACCCCCTGCAAATCTCTAGACCTTGGGACAGGCCAGGTCCAGGCTTGTCAGTTGAGATTCCTCCTCCACTGGGGACGGCAAGAGAGTGGGAAATTTCTCCAAAAAAAAAAAAAAAATCACAAAATCCAAATTCTCACAGTAGGGCATTTTAAAGAAGGGACTGAGAAGAGATTGTTTTACGTATCTCAGCATTAAGTTCAAAGAAGAATCGTTCTCATCACAGAACACACACAAAATTTCACTATCTAAATAAGTCCCTTGCTAGAACAGGGTTTAAGGGACTTGTGACAAAAACTCCATGGCCCGTGCTCCCCTAGCCGTAACCCCCATCAGCTGTGGCTAAAACATTTATTTCCCCCTGACTATCACCCTGGGTCTGCAGGACTGGGTAACCTCTTTATCACAGCCATAACCTTCACAAGTGAATTGTGACGTGGATTCATGGAGCCTTCGAATCCTGGGCAAGTGGATTCTGATCTCTGGCTGTGGGTTCTGACAGTGGGAGCCACAGCCAGGTGCCCTCAGGAGAGGGTGTCCCAAATTAGCCTTTCTAGGAACACACTCACAAATGAGGTATGGGAAAGAAAACTGTACCCTACTCGGCCCTGGAGGGAATCCAGTGGATGGAAGGGCAGGGACAGGAAGGTGTGGAATGTTCCACAGTCTCCGTGGACATCCATCCACTAGAACTCTGGGTCCTCACAAGGACCTCTCCAAACTTTGCCAACACAGACACGTTCAGGTACAAACACCACATTATAATCACTGTATGAGTCTATTTTGATGACAAAAGTCCTCTGACACACTCCCCTTCTTCTGAGGCAGTGCGATGCCAGGGGTCTGAGTCACGCCATGAGCCCCAAGCAGCTTCTCAGCAACTACCCTCCAAGAGCCGTCTCCCGGGGAGCTGCAGGAGGGTCACGGTGCTGACGTGGTCACCAGGCTCTTCCAAAGCAGGGTCTGTTTCCTGCTGAGCATTGTAGGATTGGGGCAGCCTTGTGGTGGAGGCAGAAGAGCCAGGGCTGAAAAAAATCGCCTTGAATCTTACTCAAGTTAGGCCAATATGGGATACAAAAATATATCCTCTGTTGGGAGCACAGACTCCACAAAAGCTAAGCTGGGGAGAATATTTCTTCCTCTGCTGCACACACAAATGTATGTTTGATGGCAGCCCGATATGTCTTCCAAGTTTGGCAGAATGGGCTGCTCGAAAAAGAAACCCTATTCCCCACCACTAATTCCCGAGTTAGAATTTCGTTAACAGAAATCTTTCACAGGAAAAATGAAAAGTCCTAGTCTTGATAAGTAGTACCCCGAAACATTTACAGTGAAGGCCATATTCCCACAGACAGCAAGGACTGCCAAGGGAGAGGCAGCCATCTTGTTGCTCTGCAGTTGGCTTGGGTGGGGCAGGAACATCACGGAGAGATCCCAGACTCACAGGGGCGAGACCACCAGGGTTGCCTCCCGAGTGTGCTCTTGACACCAGCATTCTGGGGGCTTTGCTTCTGAAATTCACACTGTCACAAAAGGACCCCCAGCAGGAATGTCTCTCTGGGTTTCCCACAGGGCCAGGCCCAACTGGGCAAAAGAACAGGGCCAGCTATGTGACCATCCACATCTTGTATGGGCTGACCACAGAGAACCTATGTTCAATGGCTTTGGGAGAGATCTATAAACTAGGTGCTTGTACTTACTATTGCTAGTACACTTAAGAGTGTAAAGCAGAAACGTCAAGGTTCCAGGAGGGAAGGAAGCAAGAGGCCACCCAAAGGCTTGGGGACCACTCCCAGGCTCAGCTGGCAGAAACTCACTGACCCACCCTGGGGTCCTGAGAGAATGGGTTTTCTTCCATTCCTAGGGAGTAAGGATTTAGGGAGCAAACGTGAGTGGAAGCCCTCAGTTCTTTAGACATGACACACATCTGCTAACTCGTGTGGCCCACCTACCTGGTCCAAATTGGCCACTTCAGTCCAATTTGGCAATTGGGATTTGAGTAGGTTTTGTGAAGAGACCCTTTAAAGCACCCCCAGGGCCGGGTCTCATCACCGAGCAGCTCCTCTGCTGTGGGCCAGGGGAAGGGAGACTAGTGAGGCAAGGGTGTGCTGGGCGGGTATCCAAGAGAACAAGTCTCTAGATTCACTTTCTGGGCACAAGGTGACCAGCTAGGAAGATACAAAACTAAAACAAAGTGACAATAAATCAGAGACCCTAGCAGATACGGCCACATCAGGACTACCATCTCCTAAGGTTTTTTTGCAGAGGAGAGAATAAGAAGTGGGGAAGGGACGGGGTGGGGGGTAGAGAATCTTAAGCACCCATACCCAGAGTCAGACGCGGGGCTCCATCTCACGACCCTGAGATCATGACTTGAGCCAGAATCAAGAGTCAGATGCTTAACCGACTGAGCCATGCAGGCGCCACCCCCTCTATCTCTGATGGTTTTCAAATATTGTGAAAAACACTGTGACCATCCATTTTCTACCACCCCAGCTCTCGTGTCACAGGGCTCTGAAGTGGTGTTGATTGGGGTTGGAGGGGGGCTAACGGGGCTCACCTCTGAGTCTCCACTTCTATCAAACA
This sequence comes from Neogale vison, assembly GCF_020171115.1. Taxonomy (NCBI): domain Eukaryota; kingdom Metazoa; phylum Chordata; class Mammalia; order Carnivora; family Mustelidae; genus Neogale; species Neogale vison. The sequence goes on from NC_058098.1 coordinate 42,681,483, forward strand.
CCATGCTGACCGTAGGTTTTTTGGTAGAAACATTTCATCAGGTTAAGCTATCTTGAATTCCTAGTTCCCTTTTCTTTTCTTCTTCTTCTTTAACAATTGGGTACTGAATGTTAGCAAATGCTTTTTCTTTACCACTTGACATTTTCTCTAATCTGAAATGGGTTGAATCACAATAATATATGTTCTAATGTTAACTCACAGATGGTTCGTATGGTATAAACGCTTCTTGATGTTGGGCCTTTTTTTTTTAATGTATCACTAGATTTGTTCACTTTTTGTGTGTGTGTGTGTGTGAGATTTGCATGTGTGCTCATAAGTGAGAGAAATCAGGTGTCATTCTTATGACCCAGTTCTTATGTGATCTTGGTAGCAAGGTCACCCACAGCTCATAAAATGAGCTAAGGATGGTCCCCTTCCCCCTGTTCTTTGTAGGTTTGGTGGAATCTGCCTGTAAAACTGTCAAGATCTGTATTCCCAGCTCTGTTCTTGGTGGTGGGGGGAAGAAGGAGGGAGCTGAATTTTAAGTGCTAATTTAATTTCATTTTTCCACTCAGTTTTATTGAGATAGGACACAGGACAGAACTGTGTAAGTTTAAGGTGAATAGCACAATGCCTTGACATATATAGGGAGAAAGAAATGATTTCCACACTAAGTTCAGTTAATACTCATCATCTCATATAGAGACAAAAACAAGATAGAAAAAAAAGGAAAAATGTTCTTTCCTCCTTGTGAGGAGAGCTTCTACTTTCTTAACGACGTTCAGACACGCCACACACAGCGATGTTAGCTTAGTCATCATGCTGTCTGGTACGTCCCTGGCATGGAGTTATGTCGTAAGTGGGTGTCTGTACCTTCTGACCCTCTTGCTGCAATTCCCCCTCCCCCTGCCCATGGTAACCACATGTCATCTTTTTCTAGGAAACTGGTTTTGGGTTGTTGTTGTTTGTTGTTTTTTTGTTTTCCTTCAGATTTCACATGTATGTGAGATCATATGAATTTGTCTTCCTCTGTCTTATTTCCCTTCGCATAAGGCCTGCAAGGTCCTCCATGTTATCGCAAATGGCAAGGTTTCCCTTCTTATGGCTGAATAATATTCCATGGTGAGCGGGCACACATGAGTATGTGTGCAAGGGTGTGTGTGGCACAACTTCATCTACTCATCTGTGTATGGACTTAGGTCATTTCTGGGTCTTGGCTGTTATAAATTGATGATTCAATTTCAATGATGATTCTAGAACCAGCTTTTTGGGTTTGTGATCCAGCATACCCAATTAATTTTCATTATTTCTTCTTCTCATTTCTATTGGTTTATTCTGTTCTAACTTTCTGACATAGACATTTATTAATTTCCAGGCCTTTCTTTTTTCTTGCAGCAAATACTTAAGGCAATAAATTTCCCTCTAAGTACTGCTGTGGCTTCATCTTACAAGCTATAGCACACACACACTATTTTCACAGACTTGTGAGGTGGCCGTGTCCTTAACTCCCCTAACACTGGGGAGTTTTGAATTATCATTGACAGTTCCTCATTTAACTGTGCTGTCATCACAGACTCTGCTCTGTGTGATATGGGACAAAGCTTTCAGACTTTTAACCAGGATCCAGACATATTAATAATTTTTTCCATGACCCAGGATGCAGAAACATACACATTAGCATTTGTATATGTGTGTGTGTATTGTGACATACAACATATAAGTGATGAGCTTTCATGAAATAATACTAGTACACAGATGCACCAGTATTCTCTACACCATTAAAACATTTGAAAAGGTTTTTTGTAACCAATTAAATTGATTTTGAGGCTCAACATACTGATTTAGACTACGGTATTTGGTATATTTTGCTAGACTGTGGTCAATTTTTATAAATATGTGTGTACTCTGTGGAGTGTAGGGTTCTATGCGTATTCTTAGTTTGAGCTTAATAATGTTTTATAGAACCCTGTTTTGCCAGCTCAATCTAATAGCTATTGAGAACTCTTAACATTTCGTACCATGATCATGGACTCAGCGGTTTCTCCTGGAAATCTGTCAATGTGGGCTTTATTTGAAGGCCATCTCATTAGCTGAACTTCAGGTCAGCATTGTTACATCTTCCTGATACAGCCTCTGCTATTTCCCCCTATTATATAGTGACCTTCTTTATCCCTAAAAATGAACTTCTTTTTCCCGAGGAAAGTCTAGTTTGTCTGATTATTTAAAAAGTTATACCAACTTTTGGGAGGTTAATATTGGCCTAGAATCATTTTCTATTCTTTACTTTCAACCTTTCTGTGTTCGTATGTTTTAAGTAGAACTCTTAAAAATAGCATAAAGCTGGATTTTATTTTAAGACCAATGTAGCAATTTGTCTTTTTAACTGGTAGGTTTAATTCATCAACGCCTATTGTGATTTCCTATATAATTGGACTCATTTAAACCTTTATTTTGTCATTCCTATTTATAATCCTTCTTCCTTGCTTATTCTGCCCTAACCCCCTTTATTTCTGCATCTATTGGACTATTAAGGTTTTATCTCCTTTTCCTCTATGGTGTTTGGAAGTTAATACATGCTGCTCTTACTATTTTTTTAGTGACTACTAAACTTGTAACTAAAAAGTTTTTTAAAGATTTGAGAGAGAGAGAGAAGGGCGTCTGGGTGGCTCAGTGGGTTAAGCCTCTGCCTTCAGCTTGGGTCATGGGCTCAGGGTCCTGGGATCGAGCCCCGCACTGGGCTCTCTGCTCAGCAGAGAACCTGCTTCCCCCCCCTCTCTCTGCCTGCTGCTCTGCCTACTTGTGATCTCTCTCTGTGTCAAATAAAATTAAAAAAAAAAAAAAAAGATTTTGAGAGAGCACATGTGTGCACACATACATGAGTGGGGGGGGTAGAGGGAGAAGGCTCCCCGCTGAGCAGGGAGCCTGATTCAAGGCTCGATCCCAGGACCCCAAAATCATGACCTGAGATGAAGGCAGACACTTAACCCACTGAGCCATCCAGGCATCCCTAATCAAAATGTTTTGTCCCTTCCATATTTCTAACATACATCTTTGACCTCATTTCATGCGTCTCCAGCCACATCCTCAACAGCAGCAGAACTGGAGAAGGTCTGACGTCTGGTGCCCTTCCAAATGACATGAGCCCCTTTTCCAACCTGATGCATCCTCCCCTTCACCAGCATACCCCAGACCTACTCCTTGTTTTTCCTCAGACAGTTTATGTGTGCATTCCCTAAATGTTGGCCAATTTATGCACGGACCACTGCTTCTTGCAGCTTACCCCCTTCTTTCCAAAGTACATCCTTGACCAGCCCTTTCAGCAATGAGCAGCTCTGGATCAACTTTTTCAAGTCCTCACAGACCTGCAATAATGTCCTTATTCCACCCGCACTCTTCATGAATGGATTAGCTGAATACAGAATTCCATGCTGACAGTCCTTTTCTCTCACCACTTTGAAGATATTATTTTATCTGTCTTCCTGTCTTCTGGCTCTTTCTGGTAGGGGAGGAGGAGTTATTATTGGGAAACACACTATTCATTTGTTGTTCCTTTATGACACCTCTAAAAAAAAAATCTCTCAGAACTTTTAAGATTCACTTCTGGTGTTCTAAAGACTCAACAAAATATTTTTAGGCATGTATCTTTATCTTATTCAGACTCATTGCGCATCCTGAGCTTGAGGGCTCACATTTTTAATAAATTCTGGAAAACCCCAGGCCACTTTGTTCTTTGAAAATGTTCTTGCTCCTTCTTTGTGGCAGGATTCCTAATTAGACCTCAAACTCTCCATGTTGCCACTTGGGAAAACTCCTGAGATATATGATCCACTTCTCCAATGGTCTCTTCAGCTGAATCTAACCAGCTCTATAATCAGTCCTTTGAATAAACAATTTGTTTTCAAGTTGGCCTGGTTTTTTCCCTGGTATTATTTTTCCCATATTATTTTTTCCATTAATGTTTTTCATCACCCACTTTAATGCCTTAAATAGTGATTTTGTGTCACATCTTTGGTGGGACTTTATCAGAGGAAATCCTGTCTGGGCTGAGTTGTGGGCTTGTCTTAGAGCAGTTTAATCTTTGCTTCAACCAGGCCCTCAGAAAGAGAAAAGCCATGGACTGATTTTTACACAAGGCATGGGCTTCCCAAAAGCAGGTTCTCATGGAGAATGACTTGGCCCCAGGACAAAACAGATAAGCTCCTGGGTCATCTCCCCTGGCCACTAGGTTGCCCTTCCCTTTAGAGTGCCACCCTTCAAGGGAGCGGGTTTCACATGAGAGGATGAAGGGAGGCTCAGGTCCCATCCCCCCACAAACGAGCCCCCTGTTCCCATGGGGTCACCTAGGCCCAAGACCTAGGTGACTCCAGCTGACAAGACTCCACCCACACCCAGGGTCAGCTTACTTCTAGGCCTCCCTCATTCCCCTTGCCCTCCATTTATAGCCCCTGGCAATCTCTCTTAGTACTAACTTATAAGCTTAGCTATGCTTTTTTAGAGAATGTTTATTAACTTTAACATTTCTAAGTGTCTGGAGAAGAGGGTTTTCAGATCACCTCATCCAAATAATAAGTGTAATCTCTGATTTTTTTTTTAAACCCAGAGAAACTAAGAGAAAATTCCGTCATTAAACAACATATTCTGAAATAATTTATTTCATGTTTTAAGAGAATGGAAACAACTTTAACAAAACAATGCTGTACTCATTTTAAAGAAAGATGAAACACTAAAAATAGAAATGTACTCTATTATATATTTGCTTATTCATTGGCTATTTCAGATTCAATTTCTATGCCTAAGGAAAAAAAGAAAGAATTGACAATTTTTGTGTTTCTCCAAAATAACAGTCTTTCGAAAAGTAAGTACTTCAAAAGGCCTAAATCTTCCTAGAGCTTACAAGCTTCCCCTCATCAATGAAGACAACAGGCCTCTAAGGTAGGAATCCAGAACCCTGACTTCTCAAAATGATGACAGTTAAGATGTGCTGGCCCATTAATGGGCCAGACACCAGGCTCCCAGAAAGCAGGGGCCAGTCTCTTCGGCACTGTATCCAAGCAAACCTCAGCACATCAACACTCCCAAGTGCACGATGAAAGAAGGTTCTACGGAAAATTCCATTAGGATAGGAGTTGTGCATTAAATGGCTGTAAGGATCACATCCAAACAGAAAAACATGGGTACCCTGGCAGAGGAAAATAATGCACACTGTGGGGACTTACATGCTTTTGGAAAGACTTATTTCTTGATTCTTCATAGTTTTCCCACCATTGCAAATGTGGTATCTGTTTCATTCTGTTTGGTGTTGGTATCCAGAAACATAACAGATTTCTGCAGGGTGACTTTGCCCCTCCAACAACCTCGCTTAATTCTAGGACACCTCCTTAGATTTTTAAAAATATTTTCTACATACATAAGCATCCTGCCTGTGGATCATGGCTTTGTTCCTTTATCCCCAATCTTCCTATCTTTGGCTTCACTTTTTCTTGAATTTTCCCTCCAACACAGTGCTAAAGAGAAGGAATGACAGCAGCCATCCTGTTTTTCCTTACCTCAAAGGGAAAGATTTTGATGTCCTGCTGGTTAGTGTGATATTTGCTTTTTGTAGATATCTTTTGTTTATTTCAGGTTCTTGGTTCTCTTCTTGGTTCAGCATCTAAGTTATATTTTCCTATAAGTTTATTTATGTTGTCAGATCTTGCAGAAGTCCTCCCATGTGGAGATGTTTAAAAAAAAAAAAAAGTTCTTCTATATATGATGTGTGTAGAGCCCCCTCCTCGGGATCCTTCAGATATTTTTAATAAACATCTACAACACTGGATTTTATTTCATTTATTTTTATTTAGCTCAAGTTGTTCATTCTAACCACTTACCTTTTTAATGTCTACTACATCCGTAGTAAAGTCCCATTTTCCATTCTTGAGAAGATTTTGCCTTTTTCTTGATCACTTTTGCTTGATATCTGTCAAGATTACTCATCTTTTCTAAGAATGAAATCTTGGCTTTGGTGGCTTCATCCATCTACTTACTTGGTTTCAGTTTCATTCACCCCTTCTCATCCATACTTTCTTCAGACTGGTTTCAGTTTATTTTGTCTTTTGTAACTTCTGGAGAAGGATACTTACTTATAGCCCACTACTTTTCATCTTTTCTTTTCTGATGTATTTAAAGGTACATATTTTCTTGTAAATAATACTTCAGCAACATTCCACTAGTGTAGAATTTTCATTACCACTCCATTTCTCCTTTTACTGAACTAGTTAAAAGCATACTTTTACAAAATTTCCCAAAGTGGAGATTTTCTATTTCTTTTTATTCGTATTTCCAGTTTACTAAACTGTGGTCAGATTACCTGCTCTATATAATCTCAATCCTTTGATATTGGTTGAGACTTACTTTAAAGCCCCAGACATGACCAATCATTGAAATTTTTGAAGCCAAGTATGTGTTAGTTGGCCGCAATGTTTTATTTATATATAGTCCCGGACTATATACAGTCCTTTGTTCAAAGTTCTAATCATTGATTTTTGTCTGGTTAGCTGTCAATTACTGACTGGATGTGCTAAAAGTCTTTACCATGATTACAGATTTGACCACTGCTTGTGGTTCTGTCAATTTTTGTTTTATGTATTTTGTGATTTACTAAGATGCACTTAAGAGTTAAAACTGGCATTATCTTTAAGCCAAATTAAACTCTGATCACTATTAAGTGTGCTTTCTCTCCAGAATACTTTCTGTATATGTGACAAAGCCTCTTTTACATAACAATAATATAACACCAGTTTTCTTTTGTTTTCTTCTCTTTCTTCTCTTCCTCTTTCTCCCTTTTTTAAAAAAATATTTATTTATTTATTCATTTGACATAGAGAGAGAGAGCGAGAGAGACAGTGAGAGAGGGAACACAAACGGGGAAAGGGGAAGGTAAAGCAGGCTCCCTGCTGGACAGAGAGCCTGATGTGAGGCTCTATTCCAGGACTCTGGGGTCATGACCTGAGCCCAAGGTAGACAGCGGCTTAACAAATGAGCCACCCAGGCGCCCCATCTTTTTTTTTTTTTTTTTTTTTGCATTAAGTAATCCTTATGCCCAGTGCAGTGCTTGAACTCATGAACCGGAGATCAAGAGTCCTATGCTCCACTGATTGAGCCATCCAGGTGCCCCCATACCAGTTTTCTTTTAATAGACTTTCTACAATACATCTTCTATCTTTCATTTTCAACCTGTCTCCTGTATACAGAACAAGAGTGGATTTTTAAAACCCAGAATGTTATCTTTATGTTTTAACTGCAGTTTTTAATCAAGTTATACTAAATATGAATGCTGATATATTTGAGCTTAAATCTATAATCTATTTTGTGCTGTTTTCCCATCTGTCCTTTCTTATCTCTTTTTCAAAAAAGCATTCCATTTTGCCCCCCCTTCTGCTTGTACAAAAGACAGTTTCTATTCTTTAGTAATTACTGTTAAAAAGAACATGCAGGGTTCCCCAAGTTCAAAGTTAAATGAGTCTACCCTTTCCCCTAATTCCATTATCCCTACTGCCTTCAATGGTACAATGTTTTCATGTATTTAATACTCTCCCTTTTCCAGCCACCACCCCCACACCAAATGATACTATTATTCTTTTACATGTGTTTACAGGGGTCCAAATACTTACCACCCTCTTTACTCCTTGCTTATACAGCTCACTCCTCCCATTTGCCATTGCTTGACCTCCAAGAGCATCCTGCGGAATTTCCTTTAGCAAGGAAGGGTCTGTCACTAATGACCTGTCCTGGTTTTTGCCTTAAAAGTGATCTGGGTTTCTTGATTTTGGACTTCTCCCCGCTTCTGGTTCCTCTATCACTATACTGCCTACATATGGGTGTTTTCTCCTTTTTTGGATGGGCGCCTCATCTATTCCGTAAAACCCTCAGGCATCATCTCGCCAATACTGGCTCTGGCCCACGATCTCTCTCCTCTTCCCAAATCCCAATCAGACACTCTTCTCAGTCTACCCTCCTTGATTCTTAATCGGTCTTAGAAATTATTCATCTATTTGGGTTTCGAAGATGAAATCTGTACATTTTATTCTGCTCTTTCAGCTCACTTTTTCTCTTCAATCTGCTGAGTTTTTAATTACAATTATCGAGCTGCTCATGTCTAGCGGTTGTCCCTGCTTCCTTTTTAAATTCTGCTAGGTCATTTTACAGTTTCCTTGACGTGCATGTATTTTCAATCTAGTCTATTACTTGAAGTATAGTAAGAGGCATTGTTTACAATATCAGTCAACTCCTCCACGGTCTCATATTTTCACAGATCTGTTTCTGCTGGTCCCCATTCACGGTGCTCTGTATTCCTTGGGTTTACTTATTCCTAACTAGGGACTGTTCACTTTCCTGTGAAAGTTACACATGGGGCTTCACTAAGCCTGGAATAAAGGAGCAGTCCTGCAGAGCTCTGCTCATCTGCTCACTTGCAGGATGGCCCAGGAGCACGGTCTGTGCAGGTCGACTCTAAAATAAAGAATTTAAAAATCGGCTGGAGAATTTCCTTCCACTTAGGTCATGGGATGTGCAAGAGGTACAACCTGTGAGTACCAGCTCTCAGGAGGGGAATGGGCTTATTTCTGGGTTGCCGTCACCCTGGACGCAAAGCAGCTCTCTGTGGAACTCTCAGTAGGCAGGTTCTTCCATCATACTGCCCCTGTGCCCAGAGATGTCCTCAAAATTCAGAATTTTCCTCGTTTGCCAAATGCCCTTGGGGTTGGGCTTACTGTCCAAGGTCACTCCTTTCACTGAGGTTTTGGTTTCCTCATTACCTTCCAAGAGTAAATAACCCAAGTGTCCATAGTTAGATGAATAGACAAAAAAGAGGTGGTATACTTTAGACACACATACACACACACACACACACACTGGAATATTACTCAGGCAAAAAGAATGAAATCTTGCCCGTTGTGAAAACACAGTCACACCTTGAGGGTGTTACATTGAATGAGATAAGCCAGATGGAGAAAAACAAATACCACATAATTTCACTTGCAAGTCATTATCTAAATCACAAAAACTAACAATCCAAACCAAACTAAACCCAGATTCAGTTACAGAGAACAGAGTGGTGGTTACCAGAGGGGAGGGAGGCTGGGAATGGGAGGAGGTGAAATGGTCGAAGAGAATCAAGTGGGACAAACTTCCAGTAACAAGACAAATGAAGTCCTGGGGATGTGATATAGAGCATGGGGAATACAGACAATAATATTGTACCAACTTTGCACAGTGACAGACAGCAACTGAACTTATCCTGTGATCAGTTCTCAGTGTATGCAAATCACTGCTGTACACGTGAAATAGAATACTGTATCTCAATTACACTAAAATAAAAAAAGAAAATATCTTCCAAGCCATTCCATGCTTTTCAGAAGGTGCTTTTTATCTGTTATGTAGCACTGGGCCTACACCGCCCCCAACCTCGTTCAGAAGACTGGTCCAGACCACCCAATCACCAGAACACAGTGGTCCCTCACTTCTTGGGGCTACTGACATTTGGCACCATTGTGCCAAGAGACACTGATGTTTGGCATTCCTAGCCAAATGAAATCCCACCCAACCAAGCTCTCAAAAGAAAAAGGTGATCATCCCCGCTGTGTGACAGCAGGGCTGGTAGTGCTGCTAGGGAAGCTTCCAAATCCAGACCCGGACAGACATCCATCCCGGGAAGAGGGGAGTCTGCAGTCCACCCCCACTGACCTGGGTGGGGTCTGCACACGGATTCCAGGAGGTGGGAGGAACTCCAGGTTAGAAAGGTGGGGGTTGGGGCTGAAAGACACCTGGTATTCAACTGCTGGCTCCTTTGTTTTTAAAAAATCCCCTTAAAGGCACCTGGGCAGCTCAGTCATTAAGCCCATGCCTTCAGCTCTCAGGTCCTGATCCCAGAGTCCTGGGATCAAGCCCCGCATCTGGCTCCCTGCTTCTCCCTCTCCCACTCCTCCTGCTTGTGTTCCCTCTCTCACCGTCTCTCTCTGCCAAATAAATAAATAAAATCTTAAAAAGAAGAAGAAGAAGAAAAAGAAGAAGAAGAAGAAGAAGAAATAATAATCCCCTTATTACTCCAACACACATTACGTTAACCTGGGGCTGGGGCTCAGATAACTCAGTCCCCAGATCGAAGTTCTCCCTTCATTGCACAAAGAGGAGCTGCATTTCCACTCAGATTTGTGGTGAAGAGGTAGCATTTGCTCATCAGCAACAAAACCTGACCCTCTTCCACGAGCCTTTTGCAAAAGCCCACCTCAGATTAACGAATTCCATGGCCAAATGTTCCCATCCCAGTGACAACTGGGAAGTGCGGTACGAGTTATTTCTTATTAACAGCGACAGTAACTCAAACTTCATTCTGGTTCCTTTGTAAAGTCGGCCACTGGATAATATATTCCGAGCCCTCTGGTCCTGCTGATGGGAGGATACATGAGTCCCCACGCCTTGGGAAAAAGTCTGGCCTCTCTTTTAAAGCCCAGCATATGCCTCCTGGAGGCTTGCAGTCCTGCTCCTAGGGACAGAACTAACAGCCATGTGGATCAATGGTCACCGCACCGAGGGGCAGGACTTTATATTTCACAATATCATGCAATTTCTGCCATATGACATATGGAGCCCCCAGTTACCTCTCCAAGTACCCAACACAGAGTGGAACAGGCACAGGCACAAGACTCACAAGCCAGAGCACCCACATGACAATGACCGTGAACCACCAGGAGGCTGACAGCATAGAGCACTCTCACCCACCACATCCAAGAAAAGGCCCAAGAGGGCAGGGGCTGCGTGATTCCATCTATACCTCGAGTTCAAACACAATGGAGCGAATCCATGTGCCAGGAACCAGCAGAGCCGATACCCTTGGGGCTGGGCAGTGGCTGGAGGGGGCAGAAGAGGAAACTATTGGGGGATATTTCTTGATCTGCTGGTTCAACAGGGTGATTGGTTTGTGGCAGTTTACAACTGGGCTGCAGACTTGTGACAGCACTTTTCTGTGTGTGTAGTTTAGTTAGTTAACTAAAGTAAACGAACTACTTTAGTTCGTTTACTTTAGTTAGTGTAGTTTACTTTACTTTTTAGTGAAGAGCTTAAAAATATATATGCCCACTCTGGTGGCAAACTGTATCACATGGAACTTGAAGGCAGAGCGTCTTTGGTCCCTGGAGCATATGGTCCTGTCACTGCTGCCACATCGCAGCCCTCTCCCAGGCAATGTGGCATTGCTCCCGCCCCTGAAGAGCTGGGTGACTGGGGCCAAGGTGGGGGAAGGCAGTCACCTCCTGCCCCAACCTTACGACCCATGGCCACGCCCACCGCACTGTCCTGCGCAGCAACTTTTTAAAAAATCCAACTGTTCAGAAAAAGCCTCCAACTTCATAAACTCCCAACTTTAGGAGGGAAGCAGATTAACACAGGAAATAGCGGCTGGGCTTCAGAGTCATGTCTGAAGTTGACCCTTTTCATTGTCCCTTGACACGCCACTGTTTTAAGACTTCCTTAAGGGGATCAATAATTCATTTATTTTTTAGCACTGACTCCTCTTCCTCAATCACTGTGATTGCTACTAAGCTCTGAAAATTACTATTTCTCTTGCTACTTACAACAAATCTTGAGAAGACAGAATGAAATGAAAGTGTATTCAATAAAAAAAAAGGCTCCATCTAAGTCCTACTCAGCAGGAGTCTTAACTGACAAGAAAACAGTTTGGATGTGGTCAAGTGGTACATTTTAACCACTGAATGGCAGGTTCCAGAGAAACATACCACCTGGGCTTTGGGCAGAGCAAGCGTCTTCACCCTTCCAGGGAAAATGAGTAGGCCAGACGCTCCCATCTCAAAGGGCGAGGAATCCGGGATCAACTTTTCATTTCCTTGCCCAAAAGCAAAAGCAGGAAGAGGGGAAGGGAAACAAAAGGAAGGCAGCAGGCCAGGAATGGACGCTTACCAACCAGACCACCTGCCCCAACCACCTCCTCCGGCCTGCCCTGGCCTCCGCATGCCAAGACCTCCGAGGACAGTGAACTCTGTGCGAGAGGCAGAAGGCTCAGCTCCTCAGTGTCTGTGCTCCTCGAAGTCTGACTAAAAGAGAGAATAAAATGCCAACTACAAGAAAAGAATTTTCCTCCTACCACTAAGGAACACTTCTTGCTCACTAAATACAAAATCCTCCTCTTCTCAGAGAGAGCCAGAACATTGTTCAAAGTAAAAATAACACTTTCTTTCCTGGCGAGCGTGTTGTCGCTGATACGCTCAGTTCTTCCCCAAGCCCCACCTAAGGCTCCTCAGGCACAGAAGGGAATCAAGGGTGCTCGCTGAGTGTCCTCCACCTAGAAGCGCGAGCAGCTGGGAAGGGCCCAGCCCCAGCAAGGCACCATGACAGGGACAGCGGGCTGTGGGGAGACGAGGCGCACGGAGATTAATGTAACTGTCCTGGAGGCTTACAGCAGCTGGGAGAAAGCCAATGCGCAGGCCTCCCACTAAGGGTCACTTCGAAGCCCTGGGCTCTGGGGGCAGAGCAGGAAACATCCCCATTCAACAGCGTTCCTCTGTGAACGTTCGTTGCAACCTCTCCACTGGAGCCAGGCTGGACAGAATCCAAAAATCACTTGGCTTCGTAATATGTTTTTTGTGTTTATATGTGATGCTCTAGGAATCCTGTCTACTTCAGGCTAAACAATAATATACTTCTAGAACATGAACACGAGAAAATCCTCTCCCCATGAGCTCAGCAAGGACAGGCATCTACTGTGGGCCAGGCACTAGGGGTACCTCAGGGAAAGAGAACAGATGCATCCCTGCGTCGGCAGAGTGGACAAAGTCAGTCACGTACGTGACACGCCTGGCTGGCGATCACAAAGAGAAAGCGATACAGAGGAGTGGGACAGGGAGCAGGGAGAAGACTGGGGAATCGCTAGGGGCTGTCACTTTAAGTAGGGTAGTTAGGGAGAGAAGAATTCACTGACTTGAAGAAGACCTGGTGCGGGGGTGGGGGGGCCACGTGGCCATCTAAGAAACAGTGTCCCATGGACAGCAACAGCATGTGCAAAGGCCCCAAGGCAAAAGCATGCCTGAGAAACAGAAGAGGCCAGTGGGACTGGAGCAGAGGATATGACGGAGTGAAGCCCAGGTGAAAGCAGGGACCTTGGGGGCCACTATAAAGACTCTGGCCAAGGAGGCTCTTTTTTTTTTTTTTTAAAGATTTTATTTATTTATTTGACAGAGAGAGATCACAAGCAGGCAGAGAGGCAGGCAGAGAGAGAGGAGGAAGCAGGCTCCCTGCCGAGCAGAGAGCCCGATGCGGGACTCGATCCCAGGACCCTGAGATCATGACCTGAGCCGAAGGCAGCGGCTTAACCCACTGAAGCACCCAGGTGCCCAAGGAGGCTCTTGAATAGAGAAGTGATATGACCTGCTCTGGAAACAAGACTCAAAGGCAGAGGGTGAGGGCAAAAGCAGGGACGCCTCCTCAGAGCCAATGAAGAGAGGAGAGCAGTTTGGAGCAGGGTGGTACCAGCAAAAGTGGTGAGAATGGCTGCGTTCTTGCTTTGTTTTGAAGGGGAGCTTTGCTGCTGGACAGGATACAAGAATGAGAAAGCAAGGAATTGAGGATAAACCGAAGTTTGTGGCCTGAAAGATGGGGCCATCTGGCCTAGTTTCATTTTACATGAAGAGGAAACTGAAGCCCAGGAAGGATAAAAGTCAGGTCCAAGCTCGCACCACTTATTTCTGAGACTAGAACCCCAGCTACCGCTTCTCTCTCCGCCCCCTCCTGCAGCTAGCAGGAGACAATGGTGACCACTCAGGTCACACCTGGACACCCTCCAACTCCTCCCTGCTCTCAGGTGCCGAAGTAGACACGGCTCCCTTGAGGACTGCCAATACCAAACACGTATCGTAAACCAGGATAGGATGCTGGTGAATGAGAGCCACAGGCCCTGCCCGGAGAGGATGACCAAGTCCAGGGCTGCCATGCAAGAAAGCAGACCTGCTGAGCAAATATTTCCATTCTCCCCAAAAGAACCCCCAAAACTAGACTTTTAATGAGAAAATTCTCCTTTAAAAGGTGGCTTTGTTGTTTAATAACATTAGGGCGGCCAAACAGATCTCATGTGCCGGCCAAGTTCAGTCTATACAGGGCCCCGTCCTGGAACCAGTCTCAAGACACCCTAAAACACACCTGGTCCACTCACAACTTGTCAGGGCCTAGAATTATAGGTTTTGGTTTAAGATGGTCTTTTTTTTTTTTTTTTTTTTTTAAAGATTTTATTTATTTATTTGATAGACAGAGATGACAAGTAGGCAGAGAGGCAGGCAGAGAGACAGGAAGAAGCAGGCTCTCCATGGAGCAGAGAGCCCGATGCGGGGCTCGATCCCCGGACCCTGGGATCATGACCTGAGCCGAAGGCAGAGGCTTTAACCCACTGAGCCACCCAGGCGCCCCTTTTTTTTTTTTTTTAAGATTTTATTTATTTTTTTGACAGAGAGAGATCACAAGTAGGCAGAGAGGCAGGCAGAGAGAGAGGAGGAAGCAGGCTCCCTGCTGAGCAGAGAGCCCAATGTGGGACTCGATCCCGGGACCCCGAGATCATGATCTGAGCCGAAGGCAGCGGCTTAACCCACTGAGCCACCCAGGCGCCCCTTTTTTTTTTTTTTTTTAAGATTTTATTTATTTTTTTGACAGAGAGAGATCACAAGTAGGCAGAGAGGCAGGCAGAGAGAGAGGAGGAAGCAGGCTCCCTGCTGAGCAGAGAGCCCAATGTGGGACTCGATCCCGGGACCCCGAGATCATGATCTGAGCCGAAGGCAGCGGCTTAACCCACTGAGCCACCCAGGTGCTCCTAAGATGGTCTTTTATTCCAACTTTTGAGTCAGCAGGTGACATTCATTATCACCATAAATAGCTGGTAACTTCCAGAACAATCTTAGTGAAACTCCTCTCTGACCAAAAAGAGAGTAAGCAGCTGCCCGTCATTCTGGGTTCTTTGGTAACTTTGGTTTTACCTTATTCTACATGGAGGACAAAGATAAGCCCACTAGTACAGCCAGGAATTCAAGAAGTCTTCCCAAATACTACCCACTGATCCCTTCAAAGTTGTATGGAGTAGAACAGAGTCCTGCAAATGACCCAGGAATCAACTTACAACAGCCAAGCATGAAAACACCAAGACACTGCTACGGGTGAGGTTTAAGGGCCAGCAGCTATTCCGATCTTGCCAAACTAAACAAATTTAGAAATTACAAAACTTTCTTCATAAATCAAAGTTCCTCCCCACTGCTAGACAGTGGGATATACACGTCATTCATGGCACTTAAGGGAAACACATAAGATGTGTCTGGTTTTTATTTGTTTTTTTTTAAAGATTTTTTGAGAGAGGGAGAGAGTGTGCACATGCACGAGCAGGAGGAGGAGCAGAGGGAGAGGAAGAAGCAGACTCCCCCCTGAGCAGGGGGCACAACAAGGGGCTCGATCCCAGGACCTCGAGATCCTGACCTGAGCCAAAGTTAGATGCTTAATCAACTAAGCCACCCAGGCACCCCAGATGGGTCTGGTTTTTAGATGTGGGAGCTGGGATGCAGGTTTCAGGAGACTTGTCAGAATTTGTCTGCCTAGGAAAACAGCCTCCTAGGAAGTCCCCAAGTTAATTTTCTATAATGCAGAATGGCCCTCGTGCCCAAGCTCTCCCTTAGAATTAAATATTAACTTTCCCTACAAGCCATATGCTGTCGACCCGATACCAATTTGGGTTGGTCTGGATGACCATTCTGATGCTGTTGATAACAGGTTAGGAATGTTCCCCCTGAGGGAGGGCCACTATCGGTGCTGCTCCCCCACCTGCTTTTTTTTCTTGGTATGCAATTTGCGATGTACACAATGAGGAAGAAATCAATGCCTTCTAAGGGTGCTATCTTATTAAGGTGAAACCCATGAATTACCACTAGTCCACTGTTCTTGACATATAGAATGGGCATCTTACATGGTTCGACATATTTTTAAATGATCAAGAATGGAGACTTGAACATTCAAAGAATTCCAACTACCTCGAACTTTAAAAAAAAAAAAAAAAAAAAGAGAAAGAAATTCCAGCTATCTCTAGAACAGCACTGTCCAGAACTCTCAGTGATAATGATCGGCTACTGAGCATGTGAAATACAGCTAGTGTGACTAAGAAACACTTTTTAAATTCTACTTGATTGTACTTGTTTTAAACTTAAACAGCTCTATGTGGCTACTGTACTGGACAACAGAGTTCTAGACCATAGTCTCCTCACATGAGAAACAGGTCTCATTCATTTATATTTATAGTGTCTAAAGACATAGCACACAGGAGACATTTGATAAAGAAATGAAAATACCTTCTTGCACCAAATACATCTCAGTCAGGTGTGTACTTGCTTCCTCTGAAGCTCTTAATTCTGCTCTTGTAGCTCCACGTCCTCCTGTAAGCAGTTACTATCCCAGCAAATGTGGGATTATCGGGTCCTGTAGGTGAACATTCAGAAGGCCACGCCCACACTGTCCAGCAGCTGAGCAATAGGAACTGGCCTGACCACCACCTGATCTGCTGCGCCTCCATGTTCTCATCCACAGAATGGGAACAACCATACCTATTCTATAGAATGGGGTGGCTGCAAGGCCTACATAGGTGTTGGTAACTTTGATTCTCAACAGTCAACCTTAAAAATCAAGCTGAGCTCAGCTTGAGTTGTCCAATGAAGTAGCAGGCTAATTAACAAGACTATTAGCAGGTACAGCGGTCTACCTCACTTGGTTAATTATCGTGTTATAGGCCAGGCCTCAACTACTACTGTAGGCCCGGATATACAGCTGGATAGCACAGTCTCTGCCTTCCTAACTCTGACTGACCATTATTTTTTCTCTCCTGAAACAAGATTTTAGTGAACAAAAATCCACAGTCTCCAAAGACCTTTAGAGCCCCTGCCTAAGTGTCATTCATTATAATGTTAGAGTTCCCAGAGATAAAAGAACAAGTAAGAGTCTGGGGTCCTGATACTTTTAAAAGGTGTCCCTATTACATAATAAACAAATATTCCGATTAAATCATTTCCATTCAACCACTTAGAATTTGATACTATATAATTAATGCAGCCTGCTGACTTAGGGACCATTTCAGCAAAGAGTTTCATTGCTCAGATGTGACTCAATGATTCAGGATTTATCTAAAACCCTCCCACCACCAGCAAATAGTCATGCACCAAGGTACCACACTAACTTCTCTCTTTACAGACGTTCAGAGGCTGATTCCTAACTATGAAAAAAAGTAGTCCTATGACAGCATATGGTGCCTATGGCTCTCTATCCTCTCTCTCCAAACCTCAAGACACCATTCTTGTCCCTATCCCAGGCACCTTGCAAGCCACGTGTGCATTGCTCCAGGTAAAGGGAAAACAGCCCGTGGTAGGTGTCTCTCCACTTTTCCTCCTTTGCATAAATAGAGAGGGAAGTGGCATCTCCAGGACCTCAGAACTGGAAACTTCTTTCTGGAAAGGAAACAGGTTGGCAGCCCACAGGGGGGCTGACCTTTAGAAAGTTCATAAAGTAATTGAAACATCACCACCGAAAGCAGCATGCTTGCGGATCACCAAGACTCCTCTGGTGTCAAGATTATGAGGAAGTTAGGAAGAGCACGCATAGAAGGAAAGCATAAGGAGGGAGGCAGAGTCAATTGGAGAAAGCTCCCCAGCGGCGTCCGGCAGATGTAAAACATGCAGCTGTCCCTCCTGAGTGCTGGAAAGACGACCTCGGTCTCCAGAAACACCCAGCAGCCAGAATTCTAAAGAGATGTCTAGCATAGCATGTTGAGGCCCTAGTGGTCCCACTTCCCCAAACTCCAAAAAATACCATCCAGATGCCCCCACCCCACAGGTTCCCGCGCTGTAAGCAAACGGTGACGTGGGAGGCTCCCAAACACCCTTCAAAGTTTCATTTCCTTGGTGCTTCCCAGTCTGCTGACCTCCGACCTCCAGGAGTCATTGCCCAACTGCCTTCTGTTTGCACAAGGTCCTAGTTTTTCCCAGCACTTGCTGGGGAGGCTGCCCTGATCCTACTGTGAGTGGGTGGTGTATCTCCAGATTACAGATGAGGAAACCCAGGTTCAGAGAGGTTAAGGGACTTACATAGAGGGTCTGTAAATGAGAGCTGGGAGTGGAATCCAGACCGTGGGACTTCTGTGAGCCCTGGGTGCTGAGACAGGCGGGCTGGAGGCAGAACCAGGCTCCACCTCCCTCTAGTGACCTGCAAGCCCCTAAAAACTCAGCCCAGCAGTAACAGGCAAGACTTGTTGACTACTTCCTACGCGTTCTGGGTCTTCACAGCTTTTCTCTTAATTAGAAACGACCGGCATCTCCGTTTTTTCAGACGGGGAAAACAGACACCTGGAGCGAGACAGCTTGGCCCAGGTCACCCTGAACGCTGCCAGGATTTGAGAAGCCCACTCCCTTAACCGTTACACCACAATGAGCTACCATTTATTATCTGTAGTCTGGGGAAGGATCCCTGACGTTTGGCTGACACCCTCCTGGAAGCGCGCACCCCAGTCCGTCCTCCCTCAACCAGGGTACGGTCTGGGGAGCCTGGCGGGCCGGGGCGGGCGCCAGGCCTGGTGCCAAGCGCGCTTGGCTGGCCGGGCCGGAGGTGCCCGCTTCCGCCTGGGCCTGGCACCGAAGCCCATTCATCGTGGCGCGGGCGGGGCAGACCAGGCAGGGCCCCGGTGGCCCCGTCACCCCGCTGGGCGCCTCGCGCCAGGCTCCGCGCGGCCCGGCCGGGGAAACGGTGCCCCCGGCCCCGCCGCCAGGGGGAGCAGGGAGCCGCCGCCCACACTCCGGGAAGTTGCCACCGCGGCCGCCCGGGACGTCCGGACCCTGGACGGCCCCGGTCCTTGCACGGCGTCCCCCGCAGCCCCGAGTCCCAGGCCCGCCCTGCCGGGGGCCGCCCGTCCCCCCGCCGGAAGCGCCTCCAGGCCGCAGCCCGCAGGCGGGCGAGCTCGGCCCGCGGGCCCCCCATTCAATCCCGCCCTCCTCCCCCCGGCCGGCCCCCGCCGCCTTCCGCCCGTCCCCCCACCCCTCCAGCCCGGACTCCAGCCCGGCAACGTCATCCGGCCGCTTCCCGAAACTTAACCCCTTCCTCCGCCAGCTGTACGCCGCCCCGCCCCGCCGCCAACTTTCTTAGCCCAACTTCAGAGCGTGCGGGCAGCCCCGACGGCCCGCAGGGAGGGAGGCGTCGCCACGTCGCGCCGCGGAGCCGCCGCAGGTCCCCCCCCTCACCCGACGCCGAGGGCTGTGAGGTCCACACCGCCGGGCGCGCTCGGCCGCCGCCCCTGCACGGGGTTCGCCCGGCACACGCCCCCCCCCGGGGCCCGGCCCGACCCCGAGGGTCGGCGGCCGCAGCGACTGCAGGCGGCAGGCGGCGCCGCCGGGGGAGGGGCCGCCAATGAGACGTGTCACTCGCGGCGCGGCCGGCTCCGGCCCCGGCGCCCCGACGGCCCGGCCCGCGCGCCGCCGCCGCCGCTGCAGGGCCCGGCCAAGTTTCTTACCTGCAGCCGGAGACGCGGGAGGAAGAGCGAAAAGGCAGCAGCCGACGCCGCCGCCGCGGAACAGGGAGAGAGGAGCCGGCCGAGCCTCCGCCGAGAAGCCGCCCCCAAGCAGCTGCAGGCGCCGCGACCCCGACGCCGTCCGCCCCGTCCGCCGTCCGCTCCGGCCGGTCGCTGGCTGCGTGCGCGCGTGTGGAGTCGTGGCACTTTCTGCCTCGGAGCTGGCGAACGGCCCCCTCCGCCGGGATCACCGCCTCCTGCCTTCCCCACCCGGGCCAGCCATTCATCGAGTCGCCTCTCCCCATTGGCCTGCGCCCCGCCACTCCGCGGGTCGCTGGCCAGTCAGAGAGCAGGCGGCCCAGCCGCAGCGGTGGCCATTGGGCAGAGAGGAGGGTCTCCGCCTCGGCCAATGGGAGAGGGGAGGAGCTGCGGGGAGCCGCGGGGGGCGGGGCCGGGGAGGGGCGGGGTCGCGCGGTGCGGCGCTCGGCCCTGCGCGGGGGCGGGGCGGGACCGAAACGCCCCGCCAAAGGGGGAGGGGGGCCCCGGTCGGCCCCGCCCACTCCAGGCCCGCGGCGCCTCTCGCTGTGGCTGCCTTGGGGCTGCCCAGGCAGGCTGAGGAAGGTTTGAATCCAGGCGATGCCGAGGCTGCGCCGGCGAATCTGGCCGGCCGAGGTCGCGGTGGATGTCACCCTGTGCGCGATTGCGCAACCCGCCAACAGCCAGGAGGGAGGAATGCCTTATTTAAACCCACTGACTTCCCCCAAGCAGTGGCGCCTCCAGGCCCGGGGTGTGAGGGCAAGTTCAGCTGGGTGTCAGCCCCGAGAGAACGAACTCTAATCTTCGAACAGATGGCATTCAGTACCAGAAAGGATTTTCTTGAGCAAATGGAGGAATTGGGATTGAAAGGCCAGAAGGTCCTCAAGGAGTCAATGGTGAATGTGATTGTACCCATTTTTAGGGGTGATACAACAGAGTACAGTCTATTTGAGTTACTTGTACAGAGAGAGCACCATGGGCAGAGCAATACATATGATCCACCCTGTGGCATTTTACTCCTTGTAAGGAAGAGGGTGAGAGTCTCTGACCCAAGCAAACTCACCCGTTTCCCAGAAAACTGAGCAAATAGTATTTTTCGTTATATGGTCTCCTCCCCCCAATATAAGCCAACACTGTCTTTTCATAACCAAATAAGACTTTCACTTAAGATAATTTTTGGCCTGGTTTTTAACCATTATATCAGGGTCTCTTAAGCCCAACTCTTTGGACTTGAGCCAAAGCCAGCTTCTTTCAAAGTAAAGTTTCCAAAAAGCCAACAGGGCTGCTACAGCCTGATCTGCTTCACACCATCCCGGGGCCCCTGGCTACAGAGTCCTGTTCCTAATATGTATTTGTTGGACAATTTCACATTATCATTACCCCCACCCCCATCACTGGTACTGTACTAGTGGTTGTTAGAAAGATGTGGAAAATACAGGCTGTGGTGAGGGAGTAGAGGGGCTGAGCTGAAGTTAAACCGCTCATTCCTATTTTTAATCTCAGCAGTTCCTTAACACATTAATGATTAATCAATGGGAATTAACCTGGATTAACTTTCAACACACAGTCTTTTTCCAGTGGTGATTCTCCACTTGAAATAAAAATCCAGAATCTCAGCCTCTGGCTGGTGTATCAACTAGTTCTAATTGACCACAGGTAAACTAGTTAACTTCTCTGAACATGGGTGTACCCCTCTAGGACTATCTGGGTTTTAGAGAGGGAATTCATTCGTTCGTCATTCATTCATTCATTCATTCACTGGTGTTTGTTGAGTGCCTGGTATTCACCAGCAGGCTGAGCAAGCAGCCTAGAGTGGTAGGCAGGCCCAGTAAAGACTGAACTGCCCTCGAGGACCTTGCTGTGGGCAGAGACCCTCATCTTATTCACTGTTTAGGTATTGCTAGAAAACGTGCCTAGAGGATCTGGAGGGCTCGCAGTCATATCTTCTATGCAACTGTGAGTGACCCAGAGCCTGTCATGGCACCTACGCAGAGTAGAGGTTCAGTAAACACCTGGTCTGTAAATATGTTAAATAAATTACAGGATAGCAAAGTTCCTAGGCGTGAGGGGTACTTACAAAAAAGGGGCTCTCTATTCCCTCCCATAATCTAACGTTTGGTTTGGCCTCAACACAATGTATGTTTCAGTATGGAGACATAGCCTGGCCTAACCCTTCGCCTCTTTCCTCCCTCCCTGCTCTTTGTCCTCCCTCTACCAGGCTCCGCTAGGGCCAAAGCAGGTCCCCGCCCTGCCACCTGGCCTAGCCTGACTCTCACAGCCACTGCTGTGCCCACAGACCCCCATCCTTGGTCATGCTCGGCCTCATCAGCGAGTTTTGGCCTTGCACTCTCCTAAGGTGTGTCTGGGAAAAAGAGGAACCACCCCAGGTTTAGGAGGACAGGGGTCCTGTGGGGAAGATGAAGTGGCATAGTGGGTTTTAGTTGTGAACAAACGGAATGTTCTTTTTTTTTTTTTTTAATTTTATTTATTTATTTGACAGAGAGAGATACAGCGAGAGAGGAAACACAAGCAGGGAAAGTGGGAGAGGGAGAAGCAGGCTTCTGCTGAGCAGGGAGCCCGATATGGGGCTTGATCCCAGGACCCTGGGATCATGACCTGAGCCGAAGGCAGATGCTTAACTGACTGAGCTACCCAGGCGCCCCACAAATGAATGTTCTTCATAGGAAAATCTGAATATACAAGAAGAATCACTTAGTATGGTCCGTTCACTCATGACCGTGCTTTGCGTTCTATTACTAAACCACAGATAGTATTTTAAAAGAGTAGGCTGCAAAGATGAGAATATCTTACAGTGTAAAAAAGCTTTTGCTTTATCAACAACTATGAAAGGGTGATAAATGACACACGGAATAGAATGTCGTCAAGTGGAAACAAAGCCATCGTGACAATATATAACATTTTTACATCCTGTCACGCACCAGGCACTGTTCGAGATGCTCTATGTATAGGTAAAACTATTTAACACTCAGAACAACTCAGTAGGGGCACAGTTATTATCTCCATTTTAGGGATGAGGAAACTGAGACACAAGAAGGTTGTTGTCTTGGGCTAGTCAGAGGAGGAGCACTGGCTTCAGGGTCCATGCACAGAACGCCTGCACTTGGCGCTAGATACCGAAAGGCATGCTGGATTGGGGCAGGGGATGGTGACTTCAGGGAGAGGTTTGTGATCTGACATCACTCCCTCAGCACTCTCTTTCCAGTAATAGTGATGCTTAGCTTGGTTGGCGACCCACTGGGTTAAGAAAACCATCATAATCGGCTTGGGAACGGGGCTGTGGCAGAAGAGAGAGGTGCAATGATACTTCGTGAGGGGTGAGTAGGAGGTAAAGTAGGTGAGGGTTGGTGACCATGGGTTGTGAGGGACAGGGATCTGCCTCCTATGAGCCCCTGTTCCTGGCCTGAGTGACACCACTGGGGCAGGACCCACAGGAGAATGAACACGTAGGGCACAGGAATTGGGGAGGATGCTGCTTGTTTATTGAGGTGGAATTTGAGGAGCCTGAGGGAAGTCAGATTGGAGATACTGTTTCTGTGACGCTCAGGTGCTGAGGCCAGTGTGGGTAACACAGACTGGAAAGCTAAGCACATGAATGGAGGTTTGAACCTTAAGGACAGAGATGATCGCACCCAGCATATAGAGCTGAAAGCTGCATGTGGACAAGGACAAGAGAAAGCCAGTACTGGAGTCCTGAACAGAGAAAGGAAAACCCACAAAAGAATCTCTATCAATCAGCTATTGTTGCGTAACTAGCCACTCCAAAACTCAGTGGCTTAAAACAAGGCTTGAGGCTCAGCTGATCTTGGCTGGCCCACGCATGGGTCTTTGGGTGGCCTGGGGTTGACCTCAGCTCAGGACCTACTATCGTTTCAGACCCTATTCCAAGTGATGGTAAGACAGCCAGGAACAGGGCAAAGGATTTCCTTTGATGGAGCTCACGTTCTAGTGAGAGACAGAAAGTAGAGAAGTCAACCAATAAATAAACAAGATGAATCAAAATGGTGCGAAGGGCTACAAGGAAGAGAACAGCCTCTAGCGATGGAGACAGGCAGGGATCTGGGAATGAGGAGGGATGTGGTTGTAAAGAATGTAATCAGAGAAAACCTCTCTGGGGAGGTGACAGTTGAGTTGACACTTGAACATGAGAAAAAGCTGATCTTGTCTTGGAAAGGAATAAGAAGAATTAGCCCCCCCCCCCAAAAAAAAAATCCTGTGGTGGGGAGGAGCTTAAGAGGTGGTTCAGGGACCGAAAGAAAGGCAAGAGGTGAGCAAGGCAGGAAGGTACCTACATGCCACCCACACTCCCTAGGAGGTATTGGGAAGCCAATGGAGTTGAGGAGCTTTAAGCAGGAAAGTCTTACAATCTGATTTACATTTTTAAAAAATTAACATTAGTTAAGATAGCAGAATGGTGCATCCCCACACCAGCTGGGAGGGTTTTGCAAGATTCCAGGCTAGATAAAACTGGTATGCAGGTAAATATTTAACATTTGGTTCTGGAGGTAGAGGCGAGGAAGTGTTCTTAATTTGCAGCAGTTGCCAATTTCCATGGTGTCAATACTCCTATCATAGCTGATTTTAAGCTGCTGAGTCACTAAACATAAAGTTGGGAAGAAATTTGCAGTAATATGCTATTATATACCACAGAGATAAGCTCATAAATAATCTCCAGTGTGTATGTAATAATAAAATGTAGTGAAATAATTGGAAAGAGATGATGTTGAGTATTTATTACTTTTGTTCTTCACACAATCTGTTTCTTTTTTAAAAATTTTAAGAGTTTATTTATTTGAGAGAGGGAGACAGAGAGAGCACGTGCGTGAGTAGGGGGAGGGACAGAGAGAGAGGGAGAAGCAGACTCCTCGCTGACCAGGGACTGCCCCCCCCGCCCCAGGATCATGACCTGAGCCAAAGGCAGATGCTCAACCGATTGAGCCATCCAGGAGTCCCTTGTATAATCTATTTCATTGTAAGTTTATATCATTACATCTTTAATAATGGCTATGTTTAATGAACTGCTTGAAAAATTCTTAAAAATGTAACAATCAGCTATCACAAGCCAGCTGGCTCCACACCACTGAATATAATAGTCTTCTGGACCGGAGTGAAGGGTGTGTGTATGTGTGTGTACATGAGAGAGAGAGAGCGCGAGAGACCCAACAGGATGGGAAATTGTACATGTTCCTGTTGACATTTCTGGACTGTTGACATTACTTGTCTGGATTTCTGACTTATTGGGGTCGGGAGCTCAGTCTGATACCTCATGTTCCCTGAACACCTAGCCCACTGCCTTGATTCAGGTATGCACTTGGTTTAGGTTGGGTCTCCCCAAAAGAAGACATTGAGGAAAAAAAACTTTGAGTGAAGGCAGTTTTTCTTCGGAAGGCGATCCCTGGAATCACGAGGAAGGGAGAAAAGAAGTGAGACCAGGAGAGAAGACAGCTGACAAGCAATGTGTCTTCAGCAAGTGCCCTCTGTAGGCAGCTGAAGCCCCATTCCATCAAAGAACGCTGGGCGATGGTGTAGAATATGTCTCAGCATCACCGGAACTGAAAAGCCAGGAAGCTTGAATACTTATTCACTAACACCCCACCATCACTGGTGGGAGGCTGCTTCCGGTATTTTCAGCCCACAAAGTCCACAGGGCCTTGAGGAAGAAGATCGCTGTGGAGCTGCACAGGAATGGAGGACTGGATGTTAACAGACCACCAACAGCCTTGGTCTGAAACTCATGAACACTTCTTGAATGAATGAGTGAAGAATGAATGAATGAAGAACAAATGAATGAACAAACAAACGAATGAATGAATGTAGGGCCCTTTGAGCGCCTTCAAACACAAATTTAAGATCTAGAAGTTTTAAAAGAGAATGTAGCTTCTCCTCCACAGGTAGCATATTTAAACTTTTACCAAATCTAGAGCAGAAGCCCTATGATACATCCCAGACAGTTTAAGTTTTGCAGTAGTGTCACTTAAGATCAAAGTAATTTTATTATACACTTGAAGAAAAATTGCTATAGACAGACTATAACCAGTGTCAAAAGGAAAATCAAATTTATGCAAAGAAATCGGACAGTAAGCGTGAACCTAAAACCAATTTTTAAAAATATTTTATTTATTTATTTATATGACAGAGAGAGTGAGAGAGCATAGGCGGGGGGAACCCAGCTGAGCCGGGAGCCTGATGCGGGGCTCAATACCAGGACCCTGGGATCATGACCTGAGCTGAAGGCTGAGGCTTAACCATCTGCGCCACCCAAATGCCCCCCAAAGTACCAGTTTTTATGGTTGCTGGTAGTGGCAACAGGTAACTTGGGTAAGAATTGTTTGGTTTTGTGTGGGTGACATTGGAAGTGAGCTCGGAGTTAGGAGTCTTGCAAAAATGAGGACTAACCCAGTGGCTGGCTCTGAGTCCCCAAAGAAAGCAAGTGGAAAAAAAATAGATGAAAATAAAAAATAAAAATTTTTAAAAAATAGATTCATGTTATATATCCAGTGCTTTTACTATTTCTAAAGTGCCTTGCATATGATCCTTACCAGAACCAGAAGAGGAAAGTATTATTATTGTACCCTTAGTAGCAGATGAGGCAAGTGACTTCACAGTTTTGACAAAGTTAAATAAACCTTGGAGACTCCAGAAAGGGCATCTTTCCTTAACACACTCCTCTGGGCTCTGGAATCACACTCGTCCATCTCAGAAGGGAAGTACCAGTCATGAATAACGTATTGAGGTCCTGAGGTCAGCTTAGCAGCTCTCGCAGGACCTCTCGGGATAAGGTCTGAGAGCCACAGAGTCAGAAGCACAATGGAGCTTCGTTTTTCCAGCCCTGAGTGGAAAGCATCCCTCACCGGCCTAGCTCGTTAGACATCTTGACTCTTCTCTGTAATTGCCAGAGATGAAGAACTCAGGACTCCAGAACTTCGTCCCCCATTCCTGATTTACTTCTTTCATTCGATAAATATTTATGGAGCATTACCGCACGCTAGAGTCTATGCTAGGTGCTGAGAATTCAGCAGAGAAGGAGCCCATAGGACCCTATGCTCAGTGAGCTTACAGTCTGGTAGAGATGGGGGCGAGCAATCAATAATTCATTAGACTAACGTTCAGCTTGTGGTAAGTGCTCCAAAGTAAATAGAGTGAAATGGTATACAGGAACTGTGAAAGACCTGACTGTCTCCCTTTTTGCTCTTTTTCTTTCCAATCCATCCTGCTTACTTTTAGCAAACTTAACCTTCGCCAATGACGACTCCCGGCCTGTCTTGCCTCCCCCTCACGAGCCTGAAACCATTCCCCAAATATCAAATCTCCATTTCTCTGCCTGACTTTTGTGGAATTTTATCGCCTGGCATCCCTCTCCCTTCGCCAAGCTCTGCCTTTCTCTGTCTGTGCCCATCCTATGCTTCTGCCCAGAGCAGGCTCTCCCCAGCTTTAATCATTCCCTCCCAATGCACCTTCCAAGAGCTGTCCTTGGTCGTTCATTCCAGAATCGGGCACTAAGTTTGCCCAGTGGAAGGCACAAAGCTGGATGGGACTTGCTTTCTCTCTGTCCCTGTAGAGCCCATGGAGATGCTTCCTCCACAAAACCTCCGAATGCATTTTTCCCCCATTACCAACTCCACGTAGAGGTCACTCTGACAAGAATGGCCCCAGAGTTCACGGTCAAAATCTGTGCACAGGAATGATGACTCTTCAACAAAGATAAAAACTTATGAAAGGCCTGAGTCATACGTTTTCCTTCTGAATTCCCTGTGATTTTGGAAGTCCTTTCTTCTATCTTAAATCACTCCTACCTCACTGTGTCCTCGTGTACTCATTTCGTAAAGCCTTACTCTCCCTGGCTCTAGGGCAGAGCGAAGGCCCCTCGGCTCAATGCACCATGTCTGCTAAGAGTTCGCCTGTCGGTTGATTAGTAAGAGTCTGGCACTTAAAAATTATTATTCTGGACCCTCCTCTGGGTTCTTCCCTCCAGACTTAAAAAGTGCAGCTCCTTCAACCTTTCTTCCACATCTTTTTCCAACCACTTAATCATCCTGTGGCTCTTCTCAAACTCTGTTAATCAGTTTTGTTGTTTTTTTTTTTTTTTTTTTTTGAATCATTAGTGAGAGTTTTGAAGGTCTTTAACCAGAAGCCAAAAAAAAAAAAAGTATAATAAAATTCAGAAGGAGCCCGCTAGGGCGGTTGGGTTCAGCTCTCCGGTTTGGCTTTGGCAGGCCCCCTAACCAGCTCGTGGATCAAACAAACTGGCTCAGCCCAGCACGACACCTGGCCTCTGATCTGAATGTGCACTGCAGAAAAACTAGATTTGGTAGGACGAGAACATTGCCTGTAGCTCCGTTGACACGTTTCTTCAGACTGCTATGGTCACTGTGGTCCAAAAAATCCAGGCCTGCTTAGAGACTTTAAGCCAGTTTAAATCAGACAACTTTGGTTTCTTCCTCTAGTGTTATCTTATTGTGAGTCCATGAATTCTTGTAGAGTTTAGGGGCTATCTGTGGTCTGCTGTGTGTGTGTGTGTGTGAGAGAGAGAGAGAGAGAGAGAGAGAGAAAGAGAGAGAGAGTGTGCAATGAACTCAGACTAATTCACACTAAAGTATTACTGACTTACCATGCAATGTCCCTCAGATATTTGCATCAAACTGCCTCTAAAGACAAGGAAGAGTGAAGGCAGATATTGTGGATGGGGGGTTCTGGCCTCTAAACCATCTATATCAGGAAGGCTTTCAGGTTTAAATTAATATCCATATAATTATTGCATTTTTTTCCAAAATATATCCACAGGAACAGACTTTCTAAAAATGGGAATCATTGTATTGTTATTTTTATCAGCACTATATATATATATATATATATATATACACACGTGTGTGTGTGTGTGTGTGTGACTACCTTACATGATGCAGATAATATAGGAAAAAGTATCATGAAAAATATTTTAAAAATTATCTGAAGTCCCAGCCTCATAGGTAACATTTTTTCACCTTTTTCCTTCTGTGCTATTTTCTACTTGTAAGTATATATTGTTTGTTTTCATATAAGCTTTTAAATGATCTACCACTGTATAAAAAGATTCTGGTTATTTATCTGGTGACATGGCAATCCACGACACTGGGGACAGCCCATCTATTTTCCAGTTTGAAAAACAGGACCTCAGGAGTGACCCCTTCAGAAATCAGGCACATTTCAGAAGAGGAAGGAAAAGAGAGGGCAGAAGAACTTTCTGGAAATGTATGGGGTGGGCACTTTAAGGGGAAGTGGGGGTGCATTCCTGCCTCTGTTAAGGTCTCCCAGGGCCCTGGCCTGCTCTCAGCTGGGGTGCCGCGGGGGGCCATCGGTGTGGGCAACCCCCAGAGGTCTTTGCAGGCCAGTGGGTGCTGTGCAGTGGGCTGGTTTTCCCCTAAATGACCCACCTACAAACCAACATTAAACTTCTTTGCAGGCAGCCCTCACCCTTCTTCAGCAGAACGCTAAACACACCAATTCCTAAAGAAGTGTTTTCTTTCTTTCAGGCAGGAAAACTAATGAGCTCCATCTTTGGCATGGATCAGAAAATTCCACTGTGACTCTGGCAGAGCTTACACCAGCACTTGCACTTTACAGAAACCTCATATTGAGAGCTACGAGGAACAAAGGTAAGGTTGATTGGCCTGATTTCCTTGCTCACAGTCAGGGAAAGAAAAAGGGAGAGTAGAAAGGAACAAAGTACCTGGCAGGGAGAGGTGTGTCCGGTCGGAGGGAGGTACTTTCCCGAGCTGTTCTCAGAACCATCCATCTGCGTGAGCAGCACAATACCCTCCTTATTCCCCGTGTCCTCACGACACGGTGGCTGACTTGGAGCCTTCTCCAGCACAGGTCGGTGGCAAAAGTTCAGACCTGTGGCTGCCGGGCACACCTTAGGCAGATTCCTCCAGCCCCTGGGGTTGGTTCCCTCTCTCAGCAGAGGTCGGAACAAGCTGTGTTTGCCTCACAGTCTCTTGTTTTTGGAAAACAGTTGGCAGACTGAACTGAATAAGTACAGCATGTCGCCTACTTACCAATAAGTATTTGTTCATTTGTTCAGTAAATGACTCTTGAGCACCTACTATAATCCAGGGGCTGGAGATACGGCATGAACAAAAGGGATGTAGATCCTCTACGCATGAAGGTTTGGGATGGGAGGTGGGCTATCAGAATTAGACAACCAAGTAAAATAATTTCAGATATTAAGAACACAGGGTGGCGAGATAGAAAATGAAGGTGGGGGGAGGCTATTTTAGGATGCTTAAAGAAAGCCTCAAGTGACACTGCAGCCAAAAGCTGAATCACCCAAAAGAACCAGCTGCCAGAAGATGTAGATCCAGGAGTCTTCTAGGGAGAGAGAATAGCATGTGCAAAGGCCCTGAGGCAGGAATGTTTTTGACAGGTTCAGGGAATTGAGGAAATGCAGATGAGGAAGTCATGGTAATGAGCAAAGTGTAAAGGCAGAGACCAGATTTATTAGGAGAATCATCACATGTAAACTGTAGAGTGTGTTATAATTTGCACAGGGTTTTGAACACACACTATCTCAATTCAGTCATCCCAACATTCCTATTAACTTCCTCAGGGTCACAAAATTAGGGGCTAGGCAAACAGGGACTCTGACCAAGAACTCTGTTTGCACAACTCCAGAGGGCACTATCCATGCAGCAGGGGGAGCCATTCATATCATTGCTTGGAGTTTGAACAGTACACAGCCTGTGCCACTGTACATAGCGACCCTGTGCTCCTTAGGTCTATTTTCTGTGCCTATTCTGTGCTAGGGACTGTTGGGAATACAAAGAATAAAAATATTATTTTAGCCTTTGGTGAACACAGGATGCAGTTAAAAAGAAATAGTATGTGACGAGATGGTGGGTGGTATAAGACAGTTTTTGTCTCTGGCAAGGATATTATGAATAATTTAGTAGGGGATGCAAGATTCAAAACTGGCTTGAAGATTTAGATTAGTGGACATACAGAAAGAGAAATCCATAAGAGTCATCACAGACACATGCAATAAAAACCTAGTATGTTATAGACCACCATAAGCGCTTGCCTCCAGCAATTTGAGACTAAAAAAAAAAAAAGAAGAAGAATGTTTATTATCCTATCATGTAAAAGAGAACCATACAGGTAAAATTTTGGCAACTCTAAGAGAAAAAGAAATCATCTATAATCTCATTAATGAAACACAACTTCTTTTCACATTTTAGTGTATTGCCTTTTGGTTTTTCCTCCTAGGCAGGCAATGTATAGGGTGTGTGTGTGTGTGTGTGTGTGTGTGTGTGTGTATCACATGTATGTGAATGTATGCATATGTCATACATGTGTATACACCTACCACACACACACACACACATATTCTTATCTTTATTGAAGTGTAATTTACATGCCTTAAAATTCACACATTTTAACTGTGCAGGTTGACAAGTTTTGGCAAACACAAGCACCTGAGTAATGGCCACTATGTTAAAGATCTAGGACATTCCTTTACACCACAACTTCCCTTACCCCATTAGTCACTCCCCCACCCTACCCTACACTCACCTCCAGGCAATCACTGAACTTTTTTCTGCAGCCTTAGACTAGTTTTGCCTACTCCAGATGGAAGAAAGATCTCTGTCTCTGGCCTCTGTTGTTCAGCGTGTCTCTGAGGTTTATCATGTATATGCAGGTACCAGGAGTTTGTTCCTCTTTGATGCTGACTAATATTCCCTTATAAGAATGTATAAGACTTTATTTTTTCACCTGTTAACGAACATTTGGATTGTTTCTCATTTGGGGTCACCATGTATAAAGCAGCTGTGAACATTCCTGTACATCTGTGGAGGTGTTTTCATTTCTCTGGATAAACTCCTGAGAGCAGATTCGCTGGGTCAAACTACCAAGCACTTTTCCAAAGTGGTTGTACTATTTTACAACATAGGGGAGTTCAGTATTTTCCATGTTCTCACCAATATTTCCTACCGCTGTTCTCTTTAACTGTAGCCATTCTCATAAGTGTGTGGGAATTTTAAATTGCATTTCCTTCATCACTAATGATGGAGAGCATTTTTTTCACAGGCAAGCGTTTCCATAGTTGCAATTCTTTGTAGCCTCTGCTTTTTAAATGTATACTTAATATCACCATTCTTCTCTTGTTTCCCTGTGGCCTTCATGACCATTATATCAATGGCTTCTAATCCTCCAACACGGGGAATCTCTAAAATTTATTCAATCATTCCTCGTAGACGTTTAAAGGATTTCCAATTTCCCACATTTCGAAGTAACACTGAAATAAACACATGAAGGTCTATGTTTCCCTCATATTTTTGATGATTTTGTTTAAGTTAATCACAAAAATAAGATGATCGGGCCCAAGGCATTTTTTTGGCTTTGGGAGTATAAACCGTGAGGCGGACATTGAGGCTGCTGTCTCTGAAGGCACAAACTGAGGGCCTGTTCTCTTCTCTTAGCTGAGGTCTCCGCATCGGGCTCCTTCATGCCATGTGATCCTTTGGTCCAGAGGTGGGGCTAATAGCCATGAGTTTTTGAGTCCTGGGTAATGCTGAAAAGGTTGATGCTGTCTATCATCGACATAATGATCCAGAACAACAGGCTTCGTTCCCCCTCTAGCCAAGTTGAAATGTGAGGCAAGAAGAACTCTGGGGCGCCTGGTCCCCTGAGAATAACCTGTGAAGGTCCCCAGCCAAGTAGCGACTGGGGCCATTCACTGGCATTTCCACAATTTCTGTACTGAAGGGGCCAGAACTTGATTTGAAGAGTGTTTTGATGCCATGTGGGGTGTTTTCATTTGGATTGTATGTTTGTAGGGGAAATCTCTGGGAGGACTGATACTGACGACGGGAAGGGGTACATGGAAGGGGTTGGGGGACCACACCCACTGCAAAGACAAGAGAGGGGTTGGATCGACCCTGCCATAGTGCAGGTGTGAAGCTCGACACAGACATGGCATGGGTGTGGGCACCTAGAGAAGCATAGTAGTCCTATCAGGTTAGCAGAGACCCTTATCAACTCCTTTACAAGTATCCAACAACCCCCCAAACTTAGCAAGGGCCGTATTTTATATGGTTCCAGGTCCACCTCCATATTCCTGTTTCAGGAGGAACTGTCCAGGGAGAGAAAAGCAAGAAGAATTTGCACAGCAAATCAGTCCCCTGTGGGTACCCCATTCAGGCATGCTTATATGGAAGAAAAGGCCTTTGCGCCAGGTTGCCAGGGCCCTTCTTCCCCCGGCCTCCCTCTGAGAGTGTCACCTGAGTTCTTACATTTCCTCAATGTGCCCTTGATGACCCTCCAAAGGGCAACCAGCGGAATGCCTCCATCTGCCTGGAGACCTGACACTCACCAGCAATTTCCAGAAATTCCTGATTGTACTAGTGCCTCAGTATGCATCTTTCCCCCTCTAAATGTGAACTTACCAAGGACAAAAACCATTCCTTATTCATAATGTCTCAGTCTGGATTCCCCTAGAAGCAGACCTTGAAAGGAGGATTCAAGGGCAAGTCGTTTATTTAGAGGCAATCGGAGGAAACTGTAGCAGAGGGCTGGGGAACTGGGCCAGGAGAGGGAGGGCAGCAAGAT
The DNA here is from genome assembly GCF_020171115.1 of Neogale vison. NCBI lineage: Eukaryota > Metazoa > Chordata > Mammalia > Carnivora > Mustelidae > Neogale > Neogale vison. The sequence continues at coordinate 42,714,652 of NC_058098.1, forward strand.
AGAGCGTGTTATCGAGACCGTTGCCCCTGTGAGCAACTGAGGCTCGGTCCCGTAGAGGCCTCTGGAAGATCGCACAGAGCATGCCTCCAACCTGCTTCACCCGAGTGGGAGGGAGCTGGGGCATCTATCCACTAACCACTAACAGTCAGGGTTGAGGAGGTTCCCAGGGGAGACTTTGATTCCTGGGCTCCCAGCTGCACTGCCTGCAGGTAGAGTGGGCTCCAACAGCTGGGGAAAGCCCCCAAACCAAGAGACATAGGTGCTGGCGGCTGGAAGTCAGGCCACCTTTGCACACAGAAGTGGTAAAGCCAAGATGCTGCGGGGAGGGCACAGACATGAGCTGTGTCTCCCCAACATGGCTCAGCACTGGCAATGAACAAATCCTCAATAAAGCAGGTTGGTGGAACCCAGAGGGCTCAGCTGGCTTTGGCCCCAAAGCTATAGCTTCTTTTTGTTCTCCAACAACCCCTGAATACTGCCATCAGCTGGCCGCGTTATTTTAGGATCAAACCCAGAAGACCAGTGAGCACCATTACATTTTTGAGCAATACTTTTTATAAAAGTGTAATCCCTGGACCAGCAGTAGCAGCAGTACCTGGAAATTTCTTAGAAATGCTGATTCTTGAGGCTTATCCCCAGACTTACTGAAGTCAGGAATTCTGGGGAGTAAATCTGTATCTTAACTAGCCTTCCACGTGATTTAAATGTACCCTAAAGCTTAAAAATCACTGTTTTGGACTCTGAAATTTAGGATAGTATCCAAGGCAAGGCCCTTTGCTCTTTGGTTAGACTGCTTCCTACTCCCAACCTCAAGCACCAGAGAAGCAAGAGGATGGAACTTTTATTTATTTATTTTTTTAAAGATTTTTATTTATTTATTTGACAGAGAGAGATCACAAGCAGACAGAGAGGCAGGCAGAGAGGGAGATAGAGGGAAGCAGGCTCCCCGCTGAGTAGAGAGCCCGATGCGGGACTCGATCCCAGGACCCCGAGATCATGACCTGAGCCGAAGGCAGCGGCTTAACCCACTGAGCCACCCAGGCGCCCCGAGGATGGAACTTTTAGAAACCTTTCAGACTCCAGCTCCTTTTGTCGGTTTTCCTTTTCTTTTTTTCTTTCTTTCTTTTTTTTTTTTTAAAGATTTTATTTATTTATTTGACAGAGAGAGAGCACAAGTAGGCAGAGAGCCAGGCAGAGAAGGAGGAGGAAGCAGGCTCCCTGCTGAGCAGAGAGCCCGATGCGGGACTCGATCCCAGGACCCCAAGATCACGACCCGAGCCGAAGGCAGCGGCCCAACCCACTGAGCCACCCAGGCGCCCGCGGTTTTCCTTTTCTTTGCGGGGGTCTTATTAAATAGAAATTGTACCGAATTACCAATGACCTGCGGAGGAAAGCAGCACAGGCATATGAAACTATAGAAGGCACCCTGAGAGTCATTTGTGTCCGGTTTGGCCAGGGAGAGAGGGTGATTTACATTTTCCTGTTTGTTTTCTGAGCTAATATTTAAATTCTTCTGTTTGCCTCTGAACACAGCAGGTGGGCAGTAGGGGAAAAGTCGTGGGTCTGCCTTCGATTTTTAAATCAATCATAGAAAATGGGCAAAGGAAGAGTTAAATGTTGGAGGTACCCTTCTTGAAGTCAATTTGTGTGGGAAAAATAGAGAGAGACACTTGGTTCACTTGCGTTGACCCAAAGCAGGCCGGAGAGGGGATTCCCGGTACTGGGGTCCCAGTGCCCCCACCTCAGGCTGATAGCCTCTAGTAGGACAGCTGCTTTTCCAGAAGGGTCAGCCAGAACAACTCCCAGAGGTGCTATTTCTTCAGGAAGGACTCCCTGCACCCTGATACCAAGAGTGACGGTGGGCCTTGCAGGGGACCCCAGTGGTGTGACATCACAATGTGTCCCCATTCAGGATCTCAGGACAGACTTGACCCCTAGCCCAGGAGATAAGCTTACCCTCCTAGGACTGGCCTGCACTTCCAGGGCCACGGCAACTGAGACAATTGATCCCACGGCGTTGATCTGCCCAGCCCACTTGGTGAGTATTCAGACACTCTGAGAGCCAGGGACAGAAACACAGCGGGAGCTAGCTAGCCTAGGGTCCCACACACAGAGCAGCAGACCCAATCTGGCGTCCAGCGATGCGCCAGGACAAGCCTGAGCCCTTCCTGGGGAAGTGGGCTCACCCGACACAGACACCCCTCTCCTGACCTTGTGCGGGTTGCCATCTGCAGGAACTGATACTCTAATCACGTCCTGGGCCCAGTCTGCCACCTGCCCTGGCTCCCTGGGCAAAGGTCTTCTGGGAGCTTGATAGAGGCTCTGGGGCAGGGAGGCCAGGCTCTTAGGTGGCGTGGCCACTAGAGAATGGGCTCAGTGATAGCCTCATAGCTGCGCGAGCAGGGGTAGCCTCTCCGGCAACTCGAGGGATGCTGAGACCGCCTCCCCTCCGCCTCCCCAATGCGCACGATGGGTTTCCTCTCTGTACACTCTGCCTTCTCTCCTTGGCTGTTTTTAAACCCAACTCCCATGGGTGCCTGGTGTATCGAGTCTCTTCCTTCCCTCTTGGGACACACACACACAGAGAGATTTGAGACCACTATGGGAAGTGGGCAGATGACTGAGAATACTGGAAGAGTAGGCAACAGGGAAGAAGGTGTGGCTGGGGGGGGGGGAGTAGGGGGGCAGGAGGCTGGCTTTTTCCCAGCTGAGAGCAGTGGCTTAAGGGTGGTCTCAGACCCGAGGGTCTTCAGCAGCCAGCAGGGACAGGCCTAGGGAGCACCGGGAGGCAGAGTCAGCCTCCCCCACTGGCCTGCCTGTCCATTGGCTCCGCAACTCCAGATGGGCCATTCGCCATCCATTCGCATCCTGCCAGTGTGCACATGCGCAGAACAGCTCACACACTGGGGTGGTTTGTTGGGGGCCGATGATGTAGAGCAGGAGCCTGGCTTTCCCTGAGTGTATAAAGCAGAGAGGGAGGCAGTCAGGGAACTCTGCTCCCAGGGTTTAGCAACCCTTCTCTGTCTTCTCATGACCACTGACTGCCAGCCTCTTTCTCACATGTGAGGGTCCCAGTCATAGTGACCCACCAAGCCTGCTGGGAACGTTGTAGCTCCATCCCAGTACCCACTGAAAGAAAAAACAGTCTAGAGGCTGGAGCCAGGAGGGTCCATTGTCCTCCACCAGCAACAGCCTTCATTTGGAAAGGGAAGGAACAAACACTAAGCATCTACTAGGTATCAATTAATTCCTTAATTAATTCTTAATTAATTCTTAATTCCTGACGTGAGGAAGGCGAAGTAGGTGTTTTCCTTTCTTTCTTCTTCTTCTTCTTTTTTTTTTTTTTAAGGATTTTATTATTTATTTTAGAGAGACAGACAGAGATAGTGAGAGAGAGCACTAGCAGGGAGGAGGGGGAGAAGCAGGCTCCCTGCCGAGCAGGGAGCCCAATGTGGGATTCAATCCCAAGGTCCTGGGATCATGACCTGAGCCAAAGGCAGACGCTTAACCAATTGAGCCACCCAGGTGCCCTGAAGTAGGTATTTTCACGCTCATTTTATAGATATGGAAACTGAGAACAATGTGTGTTCTGGGTGCTGCGTTTTAAGAGGGACATTAACCTAGAATCTCTATACACTCCGTATACAGACGAGCATACCCACAGATTAGAGCACTCTGAAAATAGAATGGGCTCCTTTGGGAGGCCGTGAGAGTGCCTTTGGAAGCATCCGGGCAAACTGGGCGCCTTCCGTCAGCAGGGCTGGGATAGGATCCTTGTGATCAGTCGGGAACTGAACCAAAAGCTCTTTAAAAGCTGTTCCAAATCCCAGATTGCAGGATCTGGGTCTCAAAACCGTGCTCACCTTCCATGTTTGAACCCAAATGGGTCAGGCCTTCCAGGGGAGCTGCAAACTTTGTTGGAGGGGAAAGCTTGGAAGGAACCGTAGAGACCGGCTCCCCCAACCTGCTGGGCTGCAGATAGGAAGCAGGTGGCCGGGCTGGTTCTGGGTGGTGGGGGCGGTGATCCAAGGCCATGGAGCCAATTCCCAACATGACTATGTGTTGAATGAATGAATGAAGGCGTGACAGTGCCAGGACTGGAACTAGCCTGAACGCTAATCAAATGCCCCTTAGCCATCTCTTTCCTATGAAGATTATGATTCAGCCAACACTTACTGAGCACCTACTTTATGCCAAGTCTGTTCACTGAGATGATTTCATGTAATCTGCCCCTCACCCATCAAGTGGGTGTCATCATCCACATTTCTCAGACAAGGAAGGTTGTGTAACTGCCCCAAGGGGTGGAGGACTTACGGAGCCACCACGAACATAACGACAGTACAGGTCTCGCCAATTCCAAGAATAGGCACCTACACCTGCCGCTGCCCAGCCTGTGCAGAGAAGCACCTTCCTATTTAACCTTCCTAAGGACAAACTGCTGGTGACTTGCCCAGCTGCTCAGGGGTTATTTTGCCTCCTCTTCGGCTTGGTCCTGGCTGCTGTTGGGCTCCCCATGGGCCCGCCTCATTCACGCCCGTGCCTCTCGCCCCGACGGGACAAGACGGAGTGACTGTTTCCACACCAGCAGATGTTATGCGCCAAGGAAGAAAATATGCTAATCAAAATCAGCTTTGGCTAATTGTAGCAATTTCCCTTCTGCGCACTGCCCTGAAATAGTAGCCACGCTCTGTTCTTTTTTTCACATCAGGGAGCCCCAAATTGGCAGCTTAAATGAGGTTGCAAAGAAGTCAGTTAAACAGGCCTTTTTGCTGCCAGTTACCATGGATGAAGCGTTGAACATGCTCTCCTGGTAAGACCTCAGTTCACCATTCATGGCCTTGGCATCTTGCTGTGGATCATTCAGATGCACTGTCAGGCTACAAGAACCTCATTTAATCCCGGGGCAAAGCAGAAACTCAAGGGATTTAATGAAGCGCCAAGCTCAAGAGCACATGGTCTGACCTTGAACCCTGGTTTGCCCATGGTTTGTTCTATAGCCAGTGCGGGCTAATTGCACTTTCCCCACTGAGGGAGATATTCTCATCTCTGCACTCCTGTATGGTCGCCAGGAGCCACGTGTGGCTGTGGAGTGCTGGAGATGGCTAGTGGGACTTAGGAACCAAATGTTCATTTTAATTTTAATGGAAGTTTGACTTTAATAGCCTTTGTGTGGCTAGTGGTCACTGGACCAGACAGGAGGATTACAGCCGTGCCAACTTTTGTGACTTCATCTCTTGACCTCGTTTCCCCCTCAACCCCCCATCCTGGGGCCCCTTCCACTGCATTCACCAGACCTTCAGCCTATGCCTCCAACAAGTCAAGCTGTTCCCTGGGGGCTTTGGCAGCATCGCCCTGCCCTCAGGTCATTGTATGGTGTGCCTCTGTCCACTGTCACCGCCTCAGATCTGGAGTGTCTCCTCAGAACACCTTTCCCGACCTTGTCTGATATCGTTGTACCCAGCGCCGCTCCCAACTGCTGCTGATTTCTCCCTAATTATCATGTGTCTTAGCTCAGATTGCTATAACAGAGCATCACGGACTAGTAAACTACTAACGCATCTCACTGTTCTGGAGGAGAGAAGTCTGAGATCGGGGACAGCATGGGCAGGTTCTGACCAAGATCCGCTCCCGAGTGGCAGACAGACCTTTCCTTGTGGTTGCCTCACGTGGTGGAAAGAGAGCTTTTCAGGGTTCCTTTTATAAGGGCAGCTAATCCCATTCATCAGCGTTCCACCCTAATCACCCAATGACCTAATCACTTCCCAAAGGCCCTGACTTCTATGACATCACTCTAGGGGTTAGGAGCTCAACAGACGAATGCTAGGGATGGGGGTGGGGGCACACACATTCCAGCATGGCATTGTGTTTGGGTATTTTCCTGGCTACTGCCATCTTCCTGGAAAGGAACTTCAGTCTTGCAAGAGCAGGGGTACTGTCTCCCATGATCACTCTACCCCAGACCCGGAACAGAGCCTGGAAGAGCACCTGGCAGGTGGAAAGTGCTCAGCATAGTGTCTCCAGCGAGTGAACACTATGCAGGAGGAAAGACAGTCATTGCCTCAGTAGACTTGCTGTGGAACCCAAAATGTAGGGGTTTAATACAGCGATGATCAATTATTTCCCCCAGTGCCCTTGGTCAGAAATTTGGGTAAGGCTCAGCTCCACATGGCACAGGCCAATGTCACTCTCTCATCCTTCTGGAACTCACATGGCCTCCAGATGACATCTTGGTGTGGTTAATCAGACTTGACGACAGCTGGCTTTTGAGGGACGAAGCAGGCTTCTTGAGGGCTAAGCACAGTCCTGGCCCCACCACTTCACCACATTCTGTTGGTCCAGGCAAGTCCTGCGCAAGCCCAGATGAAAGCATCGGGGAAACGGTCTATCCTCCCCGCCAGTGGGCGGGGCATCCGGAAAGGAAGAAACTGGTGGTAGCCATCTTTAATCGCTGCTACAGTCACTACCAATAACCCACTAGTGGTGGGATTCTAAAACTTAATGGTGCACAGGCACTACTTGGGCCTTGTTAAAATGGAGATCCTGATTTGGTAAGTCTGGGGGTTTTACCAAGACCCCCAGACTTACCAGACTTAGTCTGGTAAGTCTTGGGTAAGTCTGAGATTCTGCATTCCTAACAAGCTCCGAGATGCCACTCCTTGGGTCGATGACCATCAGAACCACAGGCAAGGCTGTATTAGAGTGCAATCCTGTCAGGGCTGGCCTATGTTTAGGTTTGGCCCCTAACACAACCACTGGTGCATCATTCCACTGGGTTGAGAGTGGTCCATTATCAGCAGGGTCCATGTGGTCAGTTCTTTCTCCCCTGGTCCCCAGGCTTTGCCCACGCATGGCCACAAGAACCATTCCATTCCATCTCCCACATGCTTCCCACGCATTGTTTTTCCAAGATCTACTGCTCCTTCCTCCTTTTCTCTAATATTGGATTCCCAGCACATCTCTTGTAAAATTGGTGGGGTGGGGTTCTTTCAGTTACAGGTAGAATCAAACTCAAATTAGTTTAATGGAAAAGGATTGTTGGGCATGCTCTGGCTTCAAGAATGGCAGGATCCAGCCTCTCAGTGATTTTGTCATTAAATTTTCACCATCATCAGCTCTGCCTCCCCTTGGAGATCTCTCTGTAAGGCTCTCAAAGTGAAGGAAGAGACAACCCCTGCTTTGCAACCACACCAGGAAGAAGGCACCATTTCTTTCCTAATCTTTCCAGCAAAAATGTCAGAGTTCTTTCTTCTTGATCACACCGGAGTCTCTTGTTCACAACAAACCAATCATGGTGACCAGGAGGATGTGTTACCTCAACAGCCAGGGCTAGGTCATAGGTATGCTCCTGGAGCCAGATATTAAAGCCAGCTCCTCCCAGGCCTCACGGAATGGGGTCAGGAAAGGTGAAAAAATCAGAAAGGAGAGAGAGCTCTTGAGAAGCCAAGAATTCACCACAGTTTTCCATGAGAACAGATGTTCTGTGATGGCTGGGGAAGCAGAGGGCAGGAGCCTTATCAATTCCAAGGAGCCCACAGCCAACTAGACCTCTTGGCCTCCAGCACAGACTCAGAGGGCCTGAGACCTTTAGTACCAAAAAAGCCTTGAAAACTGACCAAGGCAGGTTCCACAGGACTGTGGCCCAAAGGATTTTAATTGATGTTACTTAAAAGGCTGTATGGTCCAGGAAGTTTAGGAAACTGTGGGTTAGGCCAAGACGGCAGTTGCCTTGCTGTATAGGACTTGTCAGGGCCTTGAATAAGAGTACACTGAATCCTTAAAGAGTGAAGGGAAAAGATGAAGGCTATTGTTCTTTTGAGCACATTTTGGAAAATTATCAACCTAATGCCACCTCATCCATTTTATAGATGAATCCACTGAGGCTGAGAAAGGGAACGTAATTTGGGCAAGTTAATATAACTTATTAGTCTGGAGCTTCTCTCCTACTGTGACATTGACAAAACTGATGAGGTGTTGGAAAATCTGCCTTGTAGCTCAGGGAGGCCTGTGCCCCCAAGGCTGGTTGTTTTCCTTCTCCGTGAAGAGTGTTGGTTCTCCTCTCTCCCAGACATCCCCTGCAGTGGCTCTTAGGCTTCCCATGGCATGGCCCCTGTGAGGGGCTTCAGCCTCCCTAAGTGCTGACCCCTGCCTGGGACCTGTCCCTTGCTGCTGCCAGCCTGATGGGAACCACTGACCTGGCAGGAAGTCCCATGGGTCTGGACTTAGAAAAACACAGCCAACTGCCCAGCAAGATGGAAGCATTCTGAGGCTGAAGAGGCTCCAAGGTTGGCCAGATGTGGTAGAACAGCCACAGTCAGGGCACCGGGAGTGCCAGACAGAAGGGGTCGGGGGAAATCAGGTTCCTGGGGCCAACTGTGCACTGGAAATCCAGACAGAGATTGTGCGTCAGGGCCATGGCATGGGGTGGTGGCAGTCACCACAGCACCTCTGAGGACCTGTCTGGTGTGAACACTTCATGTGTGGTGCTTTCTAAGCCACTCAATGGCCCACATTTATAAACAATAGAAAGTAGCCATTGGTCAGTTGGAAGAACTCACAAGTGTTAACTCAATTGAAGGATTCAAGCTCCTCTTTTTGCCAAGTAGACAGTCGTGGATGTGTTATTAACCTCACTAAGCCTCAGTTTTCTTATCTGTTAAATGGGGCTAAAATGACTTCCTGCTTCATAGTTTCGTTATGAGGAATGTGTGTGTGTGTGTGTGTGTGTGTGTGTGTGTGTTGTGAGGATTCAATGTGACTTGTCTATCCATAGTAAGGACTTCTTATGTGATGGTGGTAATAGGGAGGTGGGCTCAGATCCAGGCTGCCAGCTAGTTGGGGGCAAAGCCAAGATCAAACACAGGTCAAACCTTAACGCCCTGGCTTGGCTCTTCTCTGCCGCTGCACTGTCACTCAGAGAAGCAGAACAGAGCCCAGGGCATGCAAAGGGCTTTTTCAGGTCTTCCTCTGTCTGAGAGGGCGGTGGCATCTGTGTCTTTTTGGTCACTTCCAGGTGACCCTATCCAAAGACCAGGTGGAGAAGCTGATGTTGTGAGCAGGTAGGGTGTGTGGATCTGACCCACGAGAGCAGAACCAGTGCCAAGCATGACTTGGGTGGGCACCTCCCATCAGCAGTCAAGGCCTGGAAGGGAGGAGATTGGGTACCATACCCTAGCATTTTCAGCCAGGTCTACATGGACTGGGAACCATGTCTCCACCAATGGATGCTTTTTAAAAAACTTTTAATTTAAGCTGTAATTGACATATACAATGCATTATATTCATTTCAGATGGGCAACATAATGATTTTAGTATTTGTATATATTGCAAAGCAATCACCACAATAAGTCTAGTTAGTATCCAATACCATACATAGTTACAATTTTTTTTCTTTTGATAAGAACTTTTAAGATCTACTCTCTAAGCAACTGTCAAATATACAATACAGTTTTATTATGGTCACTAGACTGTAATTTATATCCCCATGACTTCCTTATTTTATTTTTGTTAAAAGATTTTTATTTATTTATTTGACAGAGACTGAGAGCATACACAAACAGGGGGAAAGGCAGAGGGAGAGGGAGAAGCAGGCTCCCCGCTGAAGAGGGAGCCCAATGCAGGGCTCCACCCCAGGACCCTGGGATCATGACCTGAGCCAAAGGCAGTTGCTTAACCACTGAGCCACCCACCCAGGTGTTCCTTCCTTATTTTATAATTGGAAGTTTGTGCCTTTTGACTCTCTTCTCCCATTTAACTCATTCCCATCCCCCACCTCTGGCAGCCACCAATCTGTTCTCTGTATCTATGAGCTCAGTTTGTTTTTTATTTGTTTGTATTTTAGATTCCACCTGTAAGTGAAATTATATGGTGTTTGTCTTTATCTGACTTATTTCATTTAGCATAATGCCCTCAAGTTTCATTCATGTTGTTGTAAATGGCATGATTTCCTTTCTTTTTTTTTTTAAGATTTCCTTCCTACAGCTGAATAATATTCCATTATATGTGTATGACACATTTTCTTTATCCTTTCATCCATCAGTAGACACTTAGATTATTTCTGTGTCTTGGCTCTTGTAAATAATGTTGCAGTGAACATGGGGGTGCAGATATCTTTCCAAATTAGTGAATTCATTTTCTTTAGATAAATACCCAGTAATGGAATTGCTGGGTCATCTGGTAGTTCTATTTTTAATTTTTTGAGGCACCTCCATACTGTTTTCCAAAGTGGCCACCATTTGGTTGCATTCCCACCAACAGGGCACAAGTGTTCCCTTTTTCCATATCCTGGCCAATATGTGTTATTTCCAGTCTTTTTGATACTAGCTTTTCTAACAGGTATGAGGTGATATCTTATTGTGGTTTTGATTTGCATTTTCCCGATGATTGAACATCAGCAGATGCCTTTGAGATGAACATTCCAGTGTGGACTTTGGGGAAGATGCTGGGAATAGTGAGTGTCTGGCCACCAAATGGGAAGATGGGAAGTAGAGGTGGGAATGCTGGTTGTCTGTTTGTACACGACCTTCATTGGGGAAGGTCAGAACATGTCCCCAGGAAACCACATCCAAGTTCGAAGATGAGAACCACTCACCCAAGTTGAAGGTTTTATATGAGTTGAAACTTGAAGTCAAAGGTTCCTAACCTGGGGCCCCGGTCTACAGACTTCTGAAATTTGATGTCGAATTGTATTGATGTATGTGAGCTGGACATTTTTCTGGAAGGAAAGTCTACAGCAGGAGAGGCCAACTGGTGGTATGGCTTGTTTGGCTGGGTTCACATTGTATTACAGATATTTGAATTATTGTCCAACATTTAAACAATGGGAGATTGCACATAAAAATCTACATTTTTAGATTCTTTTGAAATAGCCACCATCTGGCCACCAGATCTGGCCACCTGGGACCCACGTTCCTGAGAGACAACTACCTCCTTTTGGTGGGGTGTGGTACCGCACTCAGCCACAACCCACACCTTTTGTGTCCTCCCTGAGCAATGCCAAATGTCAGTCCCTGTTTATCTTTGCCCTCGCACTATTTTTCCTCACTGATTTATTTTTTTCACTAGCCTGGATCCTTTTGATTTATGTTTGTCACCCCTCATCTTTTAACTTTTAAGGAATGTTCAAAAGGGTGTCTGATTTCAAAGGGGTCATTGAGAGTGAGGTCCCTTTTTGCCTAAACTCTTCCTTGACAATCCAGGATTGAGACTGAGCCTTTGTCAGAGAGGAGCACTGCCCTACCCAGACCAGGGAACTCAGTCTCTTCCCTCTAAGGAAGGTGGTTATGCTCCACGTCCAGGAGTGTGTTTACAAATGGGCAGGCTTATCTTTTGATGGCTACAAAACACCAAAAGGTCTCTGGAAATGACTGAAATGCCTTTGTGTAATCTCTGCAAAAGTCCTGTTTACAATACAAATAGTTCATTATCTGCTCACATAAATAATGTAATAAGTGAAATCAATGGCAATCTTTGGGAAATCCTTTCTTCATGGCCATGAGAACCTGGCTTTGAACGGAAACAAACCAGAGAGAGAACAACACAACTCTCTGGTTGAGGCCCTCCCTCCCCACCCCCATGAAGCCAGAGCCAAGAAGGCTAGTGATTTTTTTGGGAAAGAGTCTTAAGTAGGTCTTTGCACTTGGGAAAATTGAGTAGGTCTTTAGGGCCAATTTCTGAACTAAAACACACAGAACCTAGATACACACCCTCACAAGAAAAGATAGGCAGAATAGGAGGGGTCCTTAGAAGATACTGGAATGGCTCTGCTGAGGACCAGCAGACAAGGGCAGGTACCTAAAATGTGAGCAAAAGTAATAAGGGAAAGTTGAATTGGGGACTCAGCACTCTGCCAAAGAGCAAGCAGAAGTCACGTAGTGTGGTGACTTCGCATATCTCAGGATGGAATCAAAGCTGTGCTTACAACACCACCCATTTGCACAATTCCACCTAGACCACGAGATGTCCCCTTGCTGGCTAATGGCCAGCTGCCCCAGTTTGCATTTACACCCAAGTAAAGGAATTCAGTCAAGAGCTGGAAGGAGAGAAAATGACTACCCAGAAATGGAACCAAAGCCTCTCCTGATGACTCAGAGTTTGGGAACGCATATATCAGTCTGAGGCTCGCTGCGTTTGGATGTCCAGCAAGACCTTGAGTCAGTGAATCTGTAAAATGGGGATCATCACAGAACCCACCTCCTCGCATGCGGACAGGTTAAATGAAGTCATGCATGTGAAAGAGCTTCACGTGGATCCTAGGGGAGTCTGGGGAGGCACTAACTGCTCTAAACTGGCTTTCCTGATCACCAACACTGAGAATCGAATTTCCATGCAAGTGATTAATTTGCGAGGGGTCCGGGTCTTACAGGTAGGAGGGCAATGAGGCAGAACAGGATGGGACAGTGGCCACTAACTGTTCACTAGCAGGTTGCCCCCACGGGTCACTGGGACTCGAGCCCTCTAGGGACATCTGCGAACTGTCCCACCGGAGCCATGCCAGCACTACGCCTCTATCCACCCTCTGTCCCCCATCAGCTGCCAGGAGAGCCACGGATACTGGCTGAGGGAACTGTGAGCCCCAGAGGATGTGGGCAGGCAGGGACAGCACCTGCTAACCTTTTTGTGGTTGCTCTTCTGATTTCCATCCTGGAGAGGGAAGAGCCTGGGCTTTGGAGCCACCTGGGCCTGAGCTTATGCCCTGACATTGCCTTTTACTAGATATGTGATCCTCGTTGCCCCCTCGGGGCCTCAGTTTCCCCATATCTCAAAATAGGAACAATTTTGGGTGCTGCCAAAGGAATTTGGAGGATTACATGGGACCACAGACAGACCGAGGCCAGCAACGTCATAGGTGCTCAACAAACGTGAGCCCCCTTTGGCTCCATTTCTCCCAGTTGCCCGCAACCCTGGCGTGAGCTCTGCTGGCACCAGATGTCGTTTCTAGACAAGCAGGGGCACCCTGACATCTGAACTTGTGTTTGCCTCAGAGGGGACTTCTGAGTGGCATGTTGTCCTACAGCAGTTCTCTCCCTAGCCATGGATTCTCATGCTGTGTCGCCTTGAGCTATGAGCCTTGTGAGTTTGTGGCTTTCATCAGATCCAGAGAGGGAGGCAGAAGTGGAATAAGATCCAGGAGGGAAATCCCAACAGGAAGAATTTCTGACTCGGGTCGCTCACCTGGGAGCCCAGGGTTTGGGAGTGTGGGCCCGATGCAGGGGCTTCTGCTGAGTCAGAGGTGGAGGAGAGAGCTGCCAGAAAAAAATGCAGGATGCCCAGTTCAATCTGAATTTCAGGTAATCAATGAATAACTTCTTTGGTATGTCTGATGAAATATTTGGATCATACTTAGGCTAATAATATATCGATTGTTTATCTGAAATTCAAACTTAACTGGGAAATTTGTACTTTGTATTTTTTTTTTAAGGATTTTATTATTTGACAGAGAGAGACAGCCGGAGAGGGAATACAAGCAGCGGGAGTGGGAGAGGAAGAAGCAGGCTTCCCACTGAACAGGGAGCCTGATGTGGGTCTTGATCTCTGGACTCTGGGAGTCATGATCAGAACTAAAGGCAGACACTTAATGACTGAGCCCCCCCAGGCACACCAAGTATTTTGTATTTTTATCTCCTAAATCTGGCCACCCTATTCTGGGGGAGCAAACCCTTGCGACAGGGAAACAGGAGAGCAGGGACTGAGTAAGGCTGTGGTGCCGGCTGGAACCAGCTTCTGCCTAACCCCATGAACATTCTGGAACACAACTGGGGTCAGGCAGTTGGTCCCACCTTGAGACAAAGGGATGGGGCAGCAGGGTGTCCTACTTTGAGGCCGGAGGTCTCTGGCCTCCCTCAGGCAGGCTTCCATTGCTTCCACTGCTGAGATACTGTTCTGGGGGGAGCCTTCCCCGTGACCATCAGCAGCCACACAAGCAGGTGGGGCCATTGGGATCTACTCATCTGTTTTCTCAGTTGCAAATTTTAAAGAGTCTCTTTTGTAAAGTGTGTCTCCTTAGGGACCGTTCTGCCCCTTACTGCTTTCCCAAAGGACCTTTGTGGCAGTAGAGGTGGGGAGGGGAGAGGTGTAGGTGGGTCCTTCTGGCAGTGAGTCCTTCTGGCATTGAGGGCATGGAATCTGCAGGACAACAACTGGATCCTGTGGCACGAAGCTGCTCTGGTCCACACAGGTGATTAGCCTGATGTTTAGGGACATCTTGGCAGCCTCTTCTGGAGTCTGTGGCTTGGGCCTTTGCCCTGGTTGGAAGGTCCCCACTCATTGGGTCTCTTTGTTCTGACTTGTGGGCTTTAGCTCACCCATCAGCCCTCCCAGCATCTTCTGGCCCATGCTCAGGCTCTTCCCTCTAGCCAGTGGGTCTCAGGCAGCATTTTCCTAAGCCAGCCAGCATTCTGGACATTACCCTCTGGAATCTAGCATGTCTGCTCATTTGGGGATTTTTTGGTCCCAGAGGGGGAAGATCAAGTCCCCTGTCTCTGGGACCTACTTTACAGACCTTTTCTTCTCTTTTGTGGATAATGGAGCAAGCTTCCTCCTTCCTCTTCTAGAATCTGTGGGACAGATGAAATAGACTCTCCCTTCATTTTTCCTTTGTCTGAGGAAAATCCTCCTCTTTCCCAAGACGATATTGCTTTCCCCCTCTCAATAGGGCTATAACAGCAGAGACAGACAGAATCAAACAGCTGTACCCATGAGGGAATGTGAATCAAGAAGTTTAAAAATATACATGATAGTGTACCCATATTCATAGAAGAATTACCCACTATAGCCAAAAGGCGGAAGCAACCCAAATGTCCATCAATGAATAAATGATGATAAAATTTGGTATATACCCACAGTGGAATATTTTTCAGCCATAAAAGGAAAATTCTGACACATGATACAAAGTGGATGAACCTTGAGGATACTATGTTAAGTGAGCTAAGCCAGTCACAAACAGACAAATGCTGTCTGAGTCCACTAATTCGAGCTACCTAGAGTCATCAAATGCATAGAGACAGAAAGTAGAATGGTGGTTGCCAGGGGCTGGGGGAGTGGGGAATGGGAGGTTAGTGTTTAATAGGTATGGAAAAGTTCTGAAGATTGTTTGCAAAACTACATGAATATACCTAACATTATGAAATATACACTTTAAAGTAATTGAGATGGTAAATTCAGAATGTTGAGTATTTTATCACAATGAAAAATAAAAATGAGTGAAAAAAATTGGTTAGAAATGCAGATGTCTTGTCCAGGGAGGGGAACTAAAACCCTCATCCATTCCTTAGATGATTTATTTCATTAGCTCAGGGCCTGGTCCTTTGCAGAGAATGGGGTCCCAGAGGAAAGGGTATGTTTTCATGAAGAAAAGATGCACACCTCAAGCGTCCCAGTTAGAACTACTATGAAAACAGGATATCCAGCACAGATGGGAGACAATTCTATTCGGGGAGAGAGGGTTAGGGACAGCGACAGAGCCTTAGTGAAGTGGACAAGAAAGGTAGAGTGTGGGCAAGCTGGGGAGATAAGTGTCTTCTGCAGGACATTGTTGTGGGGTGTGCCAGCTGCAGGCACAGTACTTAGAAAGTGCTGGTGCTAGAACTTTTGGAAAATTCAGATTTTTTTTTTAAAATTTCAGAAAAGCAATATGGTGCCTATTGTGCATATTATAGAACATTCCTGGTGGAGTCTGGCTTGGCACACTGTAAACAAGCCCATTAATATTCCTGTGGCGAAATGTATAAATATTCACACTAAGTGGGATAATAAAGACTATAAATAGCTTTGTGTTGGTTTAGGCCAGGTTTTGCTGCCAAATAAGTTAAAAAAAAAACAAAACCTTCTGATTTTCAGAGATTTGGGGATCTGAAAAAGGCAGGATAGGGACTATGACCCTTTATGAATTTTGTACCATCTAAAGGTTGTAAATTAACAAAGACACATGATGTTGGGAGGAACTAGAACAACAAGATCCAGCTAATTCAACATTCTAATTTTATACCCATGGAATGGAAGAGACTTGCCCAACATCATACTGCTGGCCACAGGCAGAGCAGACTCAGGTCCCCTACCTCCAATCTGGCACACCCTGGAGGGCTCTAGTAGACCCACCCTGACCTTTGGAGTCTGGAATTCATGAAGACAATCCTTCCGCTCCTTTATGGTTCCCCAAAGATGTAACCTCTTGCCTGTGGGAATGTCCCCCTCATCACTGAGGTTTTCTCTGACAGGAACCTATAGAGGACTTTGTCCTCTAGGTTCACTGACTTCACTCAAGGGCTTGTAAGAGACAATGTTCAGTAAGGTTCTGAGAAATCATTGTATTTATTTGGGTATTCATCACATGCATCAGGAGAAAGATTTCCAATTAAAGGGTCATGTGTAAGACAGCCACCAAGGAGGAGAGGAATCTTGTTTGTTCTTGTAGAATTGGGAGTTCAGGGCCAGGGGAAATATTCCTTTTATTTGTGAATGATCAACATTAGTGGTCATTGAAAAAAAATTTTTTCCATCCCTGACACCTGCCCATGGGATTAATCCTGCCACAGGCTTCTGGGTGGAATGAAGATGCTTTTGTGCTTTGCATTGTACTTGGTGCATAGAAGGCATACCACAAACATTTGATGAATGAGTAAACAAATATGGAGGGGGATTAGTTAGGAGTCTTTGTTACAGATTGCACAATCCCAAGCTGAACTAAACAAAAGTGGGAAATATTGCCTGATACAATTGAAAAGTTCAGGGGTAAGGCCCTTCAGGCATGGCTAGATTGAGGCCTGCAAGTTAGTCCTGGGAATGTCTCTTTCCTTCTCACAGATCTGCTCTCCTACCTGTTGCTTCCTTCCCAGGCAGGTTCTCAGGGACAGGTGATGACTGAGATGGTGACCAACAGTTCTGCACTCACATCCTGCCAGCTGAACTTGGCCTGGGCTAGGGAACACACCACACCCATATCCGAACCAACCCCTGAGGCCAAAATGATATGCTAGTTTCATTGGCCAGGCCTGGAGCAGGGTGGGGTGTGGAGGAGAGGTAGGAAGATAGAGATTAAGGTTTGGGGAAGAGTGAGTCCTTAAAGGGAAGTAGAGCTGCTGGTCCCAGAAATAGAGATAGCCAGGGCTGAGCGGGGGTATACAATAGGCGACTCTTACAAGAGTGGATGCCAAAGGGTCTTTCTGTGGTATGCAAAGCACAGACAGGCTCATGTTTTAGAAGACAGAGCTCACTCATCATTAGGGAAATACAAATCAAAACCACATGAGATAACACCTCACACCTGTCAGAATGGCTAAAATTAACAACCCAGAAAACAACAGATACTGGCAAGAATGTGGAGAAAGGGGAACATTTACATTCTTGGTGGGAATGCAAACTGGTGAAGCCACTCTGGAGAACAATTTGGAGGTTCCTCAAAAAGTTAAGAATAGAACTACCCTATGACCCGGCAATTGCAGTACTAGGTATTTACCCAAAGGATGCAAAAATAGTTATTCATAGGGATACATGGACTCTGATGTCTCACTGTCTTCTGGACACTGAAGGTCAAACTATGGAAAGAACCCAAATGCCCTTTGACTGATGAATGGATCAAGAAAGTGTGGTGTGTGTGTGTGTGTGTGTGTGTGTGTGTGTGTACAGAGCCAGGAGTGGTATTTGACAGACAACATTCCCTTGGATCCCAAGGGGTGAGAAAATGTGTACGGTCCTCCTTCCCTCCTGGTCCACACACACACACACACACACACACACACACACGTGGAATATTACTCAGCCATAAAAAAGAATAAAATCTTGCCATTTACAGCAATGTGCATGGAGCTAGAGAGAATAATGCTAACCAAAATAAGTCAGTCAGAGAAAAACAAATACCATATGATTATGTGGAATGTAAGGAACAAAACAAATGAACCAAAGAAAGAAAGAAATCAAGTAACAAACCAAGCAATGCTAAGTGAAGATCTAGAGAGTATAATGCTAAATAAGTTAGTCAGAGAAAGACAAACATCATATGGCTTCACTCAAATATGGAATTTAAGAAACAAAACAGATGAACAAAGAGGGGAGAAAGAGAGAGGCAAACTGGGGCGCCTGGGTGGCTCAGTGGGTTAGGCCTCTGCCTTCGGCTCAGGTCATGATCTCAGGGTCCTGGGATCAAGCCCCGCATTGGGCTTTCTGCTCAGCAGGGAGCCTGCTTCCCCCTCTCTCTCTGCCTGCCTCTCTACCTACCTGTGATCTTTCTCTCTGTCAAATAAATAAATAAAATCTTAAAAAAAAAAAAAAGAGAGAGAGAGCGGCAAACTGTAAAACAGATTCATACCTACAGAGAACAAACCGAGGGTTGCTGGCAAGGAGGTGGGCAGGGGGATAGGCTAGACAGGTGATGGGCATTAAGGAGGGCACTTGTTATGATGAGCACTCAGTGTTGTATGTAAATGATAGATCACTAAATCCTACGCCTGAAACTAGTATTACACTGTATGTTAACTAACTGGAATTTAAATTAAAAACTTGAAAAAAAAACTTGAAATAAAATAAAATAAAAACTTGAAATAGAAGAATAAGAAGAAAAAGAAGCAGAAGAAGAAAGAAGAGGAAGAAGAGGAGGAAAAGGAAAGGGAAGAGGAATGGGAAAAAGGAGAAGAAGAAGATAGTGCTTAGAAGCAACAGGAATTCACATGACCATATAACCATAGAGATTTGGATAACAGTAGGCTTGGGAAATCATGATGCATTACAACCCCAATGAATAGGCTCACTTGCAATGGTGCTTACTCTCTTCCAGACAGGGCACTGCACATTTGACATTCAGTTAACTCATCTGATCTGCACAATAACCCTGTGGATGGGTGACATTCATTATGCCCACCATATGGATGAGGAAACAGAGTTTGCTTCAGAAATCCTCTCAAGTCTCCCAGCTAGTAAGTGAAGGACAGATATTTGCATCCACTTATCTCTGACTCCCTAGCTTGGGCATTTCTTCTGCCCATCTGCATTGCCCTCAGATCTGCTCTTCTCTATGTTGCTTCCTTCTCAGGCAGACTCTCCGTATGTGCTGGTAAAGATGGCCTCCAGCAGGTGTAGAGCACGCCAGCTGAGCAATCCTCACAGAGAAAGCCGTTCATAGGTGTGCCAGGATGTGGCCTGAGAAGGTGGAGTGTGGCCACAGGCCAGCCACAGGACACTGTGGTGAGCATGATAGGCCTTGGAAAGTAATTCCTGAGTTCTGTACAAAGTGGAGCCCGATACCTTGAGGCCATGAACTTCTGTCCAAAAAGGGAGGCAACCTTACAGTGTATCCTCAGACCTTTAATAGTTTACAGGGGAGGGGTACCTGGGTGGCTCAGTGGGTTAAGCCGCTGCCTTCGGCTCAGGTCATGATCTCAGGGTCCTGGGATCGAGTCCCGCATCGGGCTCTCTGCTCAGCAGGGAGCCTGCTTCCCTCTCTCTCTCTCTGCCTTTCTCTCCATCTACTTGTGATTTCTCTCTGTCAAATAAATACATAAAATCTTTTAAAAAAAATAGTTTACAGGGGAAAGAGCGCCTCAGAGTTGGAATTCAGTGTCATAGGAACATTATCACCTTTCTTTTTATTCTTTATCTAGGAGTTACTGAGAGGGAGAGTTCATTTGAAAGGAGAAGAGATAGTTCTGAGGAGTGGGGCAGGGGTGTACAGAGCCAGGAGTGGTATTTGACAGACAACATTCCCTTGGATCCCAAGGGGTGAGAAAATGTGTACTGTCCTCCTTCCCTCCTGGTCCAACTCCATTGTCCTGCCATCTGCACATTGGAAGCAAGGGTCTCCCTAAGGATAATCCTGAGATTATGCTCACCCTTATTTTCTTGCCTTTGCTTGGTGCTACAGGGCTGTAGGTTCTGAGACCGTTGGGATGGACCCTGAATTTTTCCATAAATCTGCTTAATTTAGGAACTATTTTCATTCTCCATATCTTTGAGGCTTTGAGCACATAATAAAGCAGCATAATTTAAATAGTGTGTGAGTACTCTGAGCACATAAATTCAAGTTGTAAAGTAAAAGTAGAAAGAAAATGAGGGCATCGAGCAGAAGCAGCAAATATGATAAATAGGAAGGGAGAGAGATTTTTCTATGCTAATTTCTAAATGTGGACGATAGGTTTAGCTCAAAGCTTTCCAGTAGATCGAGTAAAAAGAGAAATATGTTTACAAATTATTTTTCTCATAAAGATAGAAATCCACCAATTTTGAAAGGCATACTTTTTTCTTCACATTAAAAAAAGATTTGCCATGAGGGTCATTTCTAGAACAAAATGTGGGTAGTAGTCCTCTCAACAATGTAACCACACATGCAGGTTTCTGTTCTGTGCCCCTTCAATAAAAGGGGAGAGCAAAACATGAAGCTGAAGCAGCATCAACATTTCAATTCCTTGGGGTTGGCAGTACCACATATGTCCAAATATAAAGCAAACAGGAAAATAAGAGAACCCCTCATTTGCTCAATTAGAAGACCCCTCCAAAAAAAATTTTTTTTTTTTGACCATGTGAATGTATAAACTCAGGGCTGGAGATAAAATAGTTTGCTTATACCTTTCCGTTTCATAGTTTCATGGTACACATTAAAAATCAAGTTTTAGGCAAAGTAACATATTCAGAAATATTACACTTTTCCATGTAGATTTCAAGGAAACGATAATAGTCTAGCTAGGTTCATGTATGATCCACACCAGCATCTCCATAATTGGGGTCGGCCATTGAGTCATCTTACTTGGGCTCCAAGAATAATGACTTCACTTTCAGCTAATGGTTATTGAGAGATGTCACTTTTGGAATTCGTGTACAGTGCCCCCACTGGAAATCTGATCCTGAGCCCCAAGTACCCATTCATAAGGCATTAGAACAGTGCCCCCACGCCACTACATTTATCTGATGGGGTGTGTTTGGGATTGCCTCTTCACAGAGACTTATACTATAGATTTTTAAATGATCTTTAAAAGATGTCAAACATTTGCAACTGGAAGGTCATTCCTTTGGGAATCATGATAAAATTCCATTGACCCTCTATTCCTTATTTAAACAGGTGAGTGACTTCTCTTAGCCTCTAAAATCAGACTCGGATGAACACATTTCCGGCCAATGCATCCTCCCCAAACAGTACTTTGTGGTTCAAAACAATGTAATTAAGAGAACGCCCTGGAACACAAGACTCTTTTATGGGGCAGGACTATGTCAAGGCATTTGTGATAATTTCACCATGTGATGGCTAAGTGCTTGATCTGACCATAACATAGCCCACCCTGGAAATGTCCCGTGTCTTAGAAAGAGTGCTCCCCTGGGAAACAGAGTCAACGTTGTTTTGCTAGGTGCAGAATCTTGAGCAGGTCACAAATTCTGGGGCCTTGGTTTTCTTATGGGTGAAATGAGAGGTATAGGCTGGATCAGACAGGGGTTTGAGGCAGGGGCACAAGGGGACTATGGGGATGGCTCTGTATATACCCCGGGGAAAGGCTCTGGCTCTGGTGCCCTCCCCTCATTGGCAAGTCAACAGAGTCATTCTGCTTTGATCTATTTTATATAAAGGGATTCCAGGTAAAATTTTCTTTGAAGTAAAGATCCTTTTTTTTTTTTAATTAAAAAAAAAAAAAAGGAGTAAGCCATTATGGAGGCCTGTCCACTCTGAAGTTGTCTGACTTCAAAGCCATCAGGGGGTCATAGTTAAATCTTCCTATTGATGGCTAATGAGGCTATGATGTGCCTGGGGAAGAGGGGGACAGACACTGCCTGCTAGTTGGTGAGCATAAGCCATCTGGCAACATGGACATTAGACAACCCACTATAACGTCCCACTTAGTTGGAATCCCATCATCCTAGAAAACCTGCTCATAATTTTATGAGAAGCAAATGACAAGGAAACAGTCATTCTCCAACTTGGCAGTATATTGGAATTACCTGGGGAGACTGAAAATTCTGATGTCTGGGTCACACCACTTGCTAATTAAGTCAAATGCTAGAGGAGGGACCCAAGCTTTGGTTATTTGTGTCTCCCAGTGTGAGTCTCATGTGTGGTAAAGTTTAAGAATATACAGCGTTGGTCACTGTGGAAACTGTACGTTGGTTCCTCCAAAGATTAAACATGGGATTACCATATAATCCAGGGATTCCACTCAATCCAAAAGAATTGAAAGCAGGATCTTGAGATATTTGCACACCTGTGTTTATAATAGCCTTACTCACAATAACCAAAAGGTAGAAGCAAGCCAAGTGTCCACTAATGGACAAATGAATGGAGGAGATGTGACATATACATGCAGCGGAATATTATTCATTCTTAAAAAGGAAGAGGATTCTGACCCATGATACAACATGGTTGAAGGTTGAAGACATTAGGCCAAGTGAAGGAAGCCAGTCACAAAAAGACAAACACTTACGATTCTACGTAAATGAGGAATCTGCAGTAGTCAAATTCATAGAGACAGAAAATAGAGCGGTGGTTGCCAGGGGCTAGGGGGAGAGGAGGGTGGAGAGTTGCTATTTAATGACTTCAGAGTTTCAGTTTTGCTAGATAAAGAGTTCTGGAGGTTAGTTGCACAACAATGTGAATATACTTAACACTACCTAATTGGACACTTAAGAATGGTTAAGACAGTAAATTTCAGGCTGTGTATATTTTGCCACCATTAAATATAAACTATAAAAAGAAAAAGTGGCATCATGCAATGCCTTGCTACTCCAAGTGTGATCTCTGGGCCCCAGCGTGGGCATCTTCTTAGGAGCTGGTTAGGAATGCAGCAGCTTGGGCCCATCCAGGTCATCGACATCAGAACCCACATTTTTAAACAAGACCCTCCCCGCCACCCAGGTGGTCCGTGTGCACATTAAACTTTGAGAAGTGCTTGTTGTGATGGAATGAACATTTGACCAGGTTGAAAGACATGGTGGACTTGGTCATTAGCTACACAGCATCCACCTCGTCTCCCGACATCCTCCAGAACCTGGCATTCTCTGAGCGGCCATATGTCCAGTGGGCTGACCTCATGCACATCCCCACGTAGACCAGTCCCCTGGCCAGTGACTGGTTTCTGCGTGGGCATGTGGCCTGGTTTTGGCCAATGCAACAAAGGCAAGTTCTACTGGTGAGGTTCTGGGGACACCCGAGAAGAAACAGCCTGTCCTCCCTTTGGAAGTTTTCAGGTCTGGATGGGACCTGAGCAAATTCTGTTTACATTTTGGGACCTTGGACGCAGCAAGCCTGGTCCTTGACATGCTGACAGACACACACACAGACACTGATGGACAAGACCCTGGCATCTACCTCACCAGTGGATTTCTGATTATGTGAGATTAGAAAAGTATTTTTTTTTAAACCACCTGAGTCAGGTTTTCTGTTCCTTTTAGCTGAGGGGTTTCTCAACCTTGAACCTATCGACATTTGGGGCAGGGTAATTCTTTGTTGTAGGAGGGTTGTTGTGTGCATTATAGGACGTTAGGCAACAGTCCTGACCTCTATCCCTTCAATGTCAATAGCACTCCCCCCTCCCTCAGTTTTGACAACCTTAAGTGTCTCCAGACAGATTGCCAAATGTCTGTGGAGTTTGGAGTGGGGAGGTACAATTTGCCCCCAGCTGAGAACCACTGCCACAGAAAAAGGCATCCTAATGAATGTGAAGGCCTCTATTCAGGGTATCTTCAGGAGGGTAAAAATTGCTGCTGTCTGTGCTCCAGAGTGTTCGAAGGATCAGAGCGAGATCAGGTGTGTGAGAAAAGCAAATACACACAAGGTGTTGCTAATCGTTACCTGTCTTTGATGCTGCTGCTGCTGCATTGATAGCAATGTTGGAGTTTCCATTTATTCTTTTAATGGGCAGAAATGTTTAACTTAACAGATGGCCAACGTGGATAGCAAATGGAATTTTCCCCCCAGCAAAGCCGGTGAACCCAGGACACTCTGGGGTTCTTCCTCCTTCTCAGAGACCCTGATCTCCTCTAGCCTAGCCCTGAACTGGACCCCCAATCCTGACTCCTCGTCCCAGGAGGTGATGGGGGCTACAGAGCTCACCCATTAGCATGTTTTCACAGATTAAGAGAGATCTTCATGGGCACCTGGGTGGCTCAGTGGGTTAAGCCGCTGCCTTCGGCTCAGGTCATGATCTCAGGGTCCTGGGATCGAGTCCCGCATCGGGCTTCTCTGCTCAGCAGGGAGCCTGCTTCCTCCTCTCTCTCTCTCTGCCTGCCTCTCTGCCTACTTGTGATCTCTCTCTCTGTCAAATAAATAAATAAAATCTTAAAAAAAAAAGAGAGAGATCTTCATATTTAGCTGCTGGAGAGATGGATGCCCCTCCCCCACAAGAGTATCTTCACAGCTCACACATCTGTGTATTTGAGACCTGCCGTACTGGGGTCCCTGAACAACCGATCATGCCTTACGCTCCCTTTCCTCAAACCGGCTGACACATCAAGGTCTCTTTCCTCAGATGCCCCCTGGCTCCTACCATCAGTGCCTTCAGATTGATCACTTCTTCCCTAAGTGTCACAAAATGTCCCCGGGGGCAGGAAGGCTTATGAGGGGAGCCAGACTTTAGGTGTGGAGATTTGGGAGTGTGGGAGCAGTGAGGGGACCAGCACTGGAGGCATTTGAAAGCAATGGATGGATCAGTCACATAAGTCTTGGGAGTGCTTGCTCTGTGCCAGCTGGGGCGGGGCTGGGGAGCAAAGGGTGTTGTTACGATGAGGCTGTGGTCCTCATGACCTACTGGGGCATAGGTGGTTGCTCTCCTGGCCTTGTCCTGTATCGTGGTTTGGGGTAACTACCCCCATACCAGGGCAACTACTGCAACTTTGTGCTCCATTCCCACCCCTGCAGCCGACGTGTTCCGTAGGTCACTGACTTGCCTTCTGATCCAGAGCTAGGACATATATCAGGGCTTGGCATATGAAAATCTGTGCTGGAGATGGCATTCATTGACAGCTTCTAGGAAAAAATGGTTTTCCTTTGAGGGAGGGGGGTCGTGCCTTGCAAAAGTGATGCCGGGTCCAGCTACAGCCCGGTTATTACCACGAAGGAGTCAAGCTGAGGACTGAGCCTGTTTATAAAGGAAGGCTGAGCCAAGAGAGTTGCAGGGAACTCAAGCTGGAGCCTTGATCAAGCATGTGAGCCACCTCTGGACTTCTTGGTGGTGGTTGTTAATAAGACCTCCTTACTGCATAAGCCAGTTTGAACTGGACTTTTCTCTTCCTTGAATTACAAACTGTCCAGTCTGACCCAGAGTTTGCTACCAAGAAGGGGATGCTAGAATTAGCAAACCTCAAATATGGTTCAACTGAGGAGAAGTATTCACATGGAGAACAGCAAAATGTCCTTACTAGGAAGACGCTGATCCCAGGCTAGCAAAATAGCTGCTTCTCCCCATTTTACCCTGGGATACAGACCCTATGTGTAGAGAGATAGGACATTTGGAGAGATTTGGTGGGAAATACTCAGGATGTTGGGTGCCTCCATCAGTCTTTGTTAAGGTCCTAGGAGACTCAGGGCATCTGGGTGGCTTAGTGGGCTAAGTATCATCCTTCAGCTCAGGTCTTGATCCCAGAATCCTGGGATTGAGCTCCGCATGGGGCTCCCTGCTCAGCGGGGAGCTTTCTGCTTTCTTCTCCCTCTCCCTCTGCCCCTCCACCCCACTTATGTTCTCTCTCAAATAAAATAAATAAATAAATAAAATATTTTTTTTTAAAAAAAGGCCCTGGGAGACTCAAATTTAGGAGGCGGGTAGCCCATTTGAAAACGGGGAGGAATAAAAACACAGCTTGCTGAGAGAGGGCCTTTCTGCCTGTGGCCTGCGGTCCGAAGTGACTAGACTTTGATGAGCAAGCCCCGCTGGGTCAAAAAAGCTGATGTAACTGGCTAAAGTTAGAACACAGGCAGCAATTCAGGTGGTTCAGCAAGAGAAAAGATCAGGGCTCTGGAAAAACAGTGTCCCCAGGTCTCTATGGAGCATCTTGTCTTAGGTACCTCAAGCCTGGTGAAGGGGGCAGCTCACTCACTGTGGATATAGCTGGAGGGGCAGGAAGACAATGTGGGGTACCTTCACATCAGAGGTGAAAGAAGATGCCACTAATCTGTGGAGCAGGGCAGTGGGCAAGGCACAGAGCCCTGTTGCTTAAGGATTCTGACCTGAGACCAACTACCAGCTCACAGACTTGAATGGAAGAGATCCAGTAGATCCTTAAGAATGCTGACTTGCCAAAGAAAGGGACCAAGCAATGTCTGAAATTACCCATCCCACAGGGCAACCCTTGAACTTGTATCCACCAGAAAATCTGTCGTTAAAGCAATGACTCTCCTTGAAAGACACATGCCCACTAAGATGCTGGCTAGGCAATGGACAGGGCAGCTACACACAAACACAGAGCAGGGGACCAAAATCTTGGCTGACTGAGGGACTTGTTTTACTACCATGGTAAGGAATCCCCAATATTTCCTCAAGACTGCATGTACCATTGGCCTGAATGTGTTTCCCATGGACCTCTTCTCCTAATGGAGAATTCCCCTTCTGGAAATCCTTATTGCAGATGTACTGGGTTCCCCCCCCTACCCTACTGACTATATTGATGGTGGTGAAATTCAGAATTTAGTTCATAGTTTACCATCCTATGAGTTGCTACTTCCAGACATGATGGAGAGTATGATGCATCTTCCAGAAAATATGAACTTGAACCCAAGTCCAGTAAGGGATGAGTCATAGGGCTTCACCCACTGGGGGAGGAGGTGAGTCTACAGTAGCCAAGTGTGGGTATTTCTGATGATTATGTAGCATAAGAAAGGTGTACAGATGTTGGATTACCAAAAGGGTAGACAATAGGAGGATGATAACAGTCACTGTTTAACACTCATCTCCCCTCCTCCACATAATAATCCCAATTTTGTTCTGTAACTACGCTTGACCTCACAGCTTGTATGGTTTAAAGAAAGCTAACTCCCCTCCCAGATCCAGGACCAGAGTGTACCGCCAACACTAAATTCACACTGTTGACCCCATGCAGACCTTCAGGACTGGATGGGGCTCTGCTTGGAGTGCCTCGGAGACAACGTTCTCTCTCTTTCCTTCTTCTTCTGGGGTAGGGTGTTGGGGAATATAAGTCTCTAAGCAACCATTTCACTACCATGAGGGGAACTAATTGTGACCGAAGCCAACACTAGGAAGAAAAGTTGAAAGAATCAGAGATAGTGGAGCTGTGGCCCAGATTGTACCATACCCATCCTTACCCTTGGGCTTTGGAGATATATAAGGTCTTCTTTGATGTTTGATCCAGTTGAAGCATTTTCTGTTATGTGTCACTAAACAACCATTACAGAGTGTGATAAATGCTAAAATAAAAATATGAAAAAGAGGGTGCCTGGGTGGCTCAGATGGTTAAGCCTCTGTCTTCACTCAGGTCATGATCCTAGGGTCCTGGGATCGAGTTCTGCGATGGGATCCCTGCACAGTGGGGAGCCTGCTTCTCCCTCTGCCTCTCTCTCTATCTCTCATGAATAAATAAATAAAATCTTTTTAAAAGTATGAGAAGTAGTAAAGAGAGGAGGTAGGTTAATTAGCAAAGAGGAACAATTATTTCTTTTTTTTTCTTTAAGACCACTTTATTGAGATATCTTAGACTTAGAGAAATTGTTTATATTAAGGTGTACAGTTTGATTGACATAGAGACACCGAAAAGAGCACCATGATCAAGCTCAACAACTTATCCATTAGTTCTACATAGGTATTCTTTTTCTTATGTGCATGTGGGAAGATGTACTTTAAATCTGCCCTCTTAGAAATTTTGAAGCATGTGATACATTATTGTTAACTATTATTATGGAGGTGTATATTAGATGTTCAGAATGTATTCATTCCATGTAACTAACCTTTGTACCTTTTGACCAACATATCGTCATTTCTCCAACCACAATTCTGCTCTCAAGAAGCAATGTTCCTTTAAGCATGGAGGATGGGAAGAGCAGCAGAGATAAACCCATCTCAGTTCTTAGCATTAAATGCACCTCTTTGGTGGAATTAACTGGACTCATCCCGGGCCATGATTGTACATTTCTCAGCCCATCCAGGTGGGAATGGATGTGTTGAGGACTTTAGGGCAAGGATGTGTTGAGGACTTTAGGCCACTGACATCCCTAAGTCCCCAATACATACTGGGTGGTGGAAGGAAGCCTTCCATCTGTTGTCCCCATCCCTCAGCAGGGCAGTCCCCCAGCGTCCTCTCTCACTGTGAGCAGCCAGCCACCTCCTAACCCTGTTCTCCCACTGCTGTTACAGAAGATGGATCACATGTCTCCCAGGCTGAGAGCCTTCCTCTCTGAACCCATTGGAGAAAAGGATGTTGCCTGGGTGGACGGGATCAGCCGTGAGCTTGCAATCAATTTGGTCACCAAAGGTTTCAACAAGGTAATTCATTTTTTTCTTTTTGCCCCAGCTTTGCTCTCCAGCCTCCCTTCCCCTAGCACTGCCAGATGGTAGCCACAGCTATGTGTCCCTGCAAGGGGCCGTCACAGAGCAAAGCCGCCACTTGGCAGAGCGCCACTTGCTTCAACACTACCGACCCCTCATGCTTGGACAGCCCTGAGGGCCAGTAGATGATGAGCAAATTGAATGGCTTTGGCTCAGAGCAGCTGGGCTGGGCTTGATTCCCTTGGTGTTCAAACACTCAGAGGTCAACAGAAGCGAGCCAGCCGCCCGAGTCTGGGGCTGAGCTGTCCGGATGGATGATTTGCATACACTTCCTACCTCCAGGAAGAGGCTCATGGGGTTCTCACCTGCCCCACCAGGGCATCAGCTTGGCAATGGCAGGTGGACTAACCGCAGACTGAGGTCTACACCAGAGTAAGAGGATGTCAATTGTTCTAAGACGTCACTCACAGCCCAAGAATGGCCTCAGGGATATCCAGTGGAATCCGAACATTCTTTTCTATGTAGTTATTTGTTTTTTTAATGGTGCTCTTAAAGCTGATGGAACTTTAGGAGAGAATGAAGAACCCAAGAGTTCCCAAGGAGAGTGAGCACACACACAGGCGGATGGGAATTCACGCGGAGCATTGCACGCTTGGTCGAGAGATCTCGCCCACAGCTCCTGTTGCTCCTCTCCGGTTTTGTTCTTTTTTTTTTTTAAATTCCCTCTGGCCCTCTGGTTTCTAATGTCAGTCTATACTATGGTGCGGGGAGATGCTGCAGAAATGCCTGACGAGGCTGGGAACTGCTGCCCGCACGGCTGACGATCAGGAAGGTGTGCACCTACCCCATGCCCAGCTGTTTCCAGGGGGCCTCTGAACTACTGGGCCTCTAGTTGTCTGATTGAACCACTGCTTAATACCAGTTTTGGAACATTCTGAATATCACCCCAATCCACGGGCCCATTAATATCCACTGGGTGGTTTTGCCGGAAAGCTGGAGCTCCATGGCTGAGGTAGATTGGATTCTTTCCTCTCAGATAAAGGAGCTGGGACCCTTCCCAAGCAGGTAGTGAAGTAAGCAAGGCTGGTTAGGGAAGGCATTTTAAATTAACAATTCCTTTTTTGAAGGACCTGAGTTCTCTTTTTCTTTTCTATTGTGGTGGAATGCACCAACATTGATATGAAGGGTCCGGTTCAGTGCAGTTTTACATACACACACACACACACACACACACACACACACACACATTTTTTAATGTATATGTATATATTTGTATAAGTATGTATATATATATAATATATATGTATATGAACGCATGGAGGCACCCCCAGATTCAGTGATTGGATACCTCCAGAATGCCTGATGATCCCCTTGTGTCTCTCCCCCACCAGTGCCATCCCCCAGTCTCAGAGATACCCCATTGTTCTGGCTTCTTCTGCTTTGATTTAATGTTGGTTTTTGTTTTGTTTTTTGGTTTTTGCTTTTGTTCAGCCAGACTCAGCCTCTTAGAAATATTTTTGTTCATACGCAGTGAATTTCATGAATTTCACCTTTTTTAGGACACAGTTCTGCAAGGTTTGACAAATGGATATGGTCATGAACCCACTACCACAATCGAGACACGGAGCAATCCCAACACTTCAGAATGTTCCTTTGTGCCTTCTGTGCCCTTCATAGTCCCCACCCTCAACCCCTGACAACCACTGATTTGTTTTCTATCCCTAGAGTTTTGTCTTTTCCAGCCTCACTGTGTTTAAAATGAGGATTATTGGTGGGGGGGGGCAATAGGCATAGTTAAGATAAAGGAATGAATGAATAATGGGTAAATTTCAGGCATCCCAGAACTTACCACCCAGAGTCAGAGCTGTAGAGAAGAGGAAACTGTTTGCCTGTGCATGGCCAGGCCCCTCTCACGTTCATGACCTGCTGGTGAGCAAGGTGACCAGCACACCACCTCCAGGCCTTACTCATTCCTAGGGTCGCTAATTTCAAGCACTCACTTAGGGGATTTCACCTTTCTCCTTTGCTTTGAGCCCCTGACACACCTGCGAATGAGATTAGGCGTTCCTTATCTCCACTTCACAAAGGAGAAACAACTCCTCAGAGTTAGTGTCTTGATCAAAGCACCAAGTGAGGACAAGAATGGCGGTAGATTGCGTGTTCACAAACCACACAGGAAGACCTGGGTCCTGGTGGTTACCACGGCAGGGGGGGCGTACCCTGGGATTCAGTGGTAAGACTCTGTTTGGGCTGGAGCCTGGCTGAACCTGTGAAAGGATCCAGGAGACCCGATGTGGCTTCTACAAAGAAGCCACTTGAACAAAGCACTTGAACAAGTGCTTTGGGGTGAGAACTGGTCAGTGCATAGGGCCAGCAGGAAGAGCCTCCAGGACAGACAGATCCTGCAGGGAAAGGGTCTCAGATTTAGCATATAAAAATGCAGGTGCTTTTATATTTTTTTAGACTTTTATTTTAGAGCAGTTTTAGCTTCACAGCAAAATGAAGCTGAAGATGCAGAGATTTCTCATGTACCCCCTTGTCTCCCACCAACATGAACATCCTCTCTCATGAGCCATACCCCTACCAGAGTAGTACATCTATCACCATCAAAGAACTTACATTGGCACATCGTAATCAGCCAGGGTCCGTAGCTTATATTAGGGTTCACTCACAGAGTTTCTGTGGGTTTGGACAAATGTGTGATGACATATATGCCCCATTTTAGTAAGCTGTTTCACTGGCCTAGAATCCTCTGAGCTCCTGGATTTTTATACTCTGCGTGCAGGAGACCTTAGAGAGGGACAGCTTTCTGGGTCTCCTGCTATCTATCCTCCATCTTTGTGGGCCTCTGCTGAGGTCCAGTTGTCCCCTCCCCCAGCTTTGTTATGACTTTGAAAACTATTGTTTCTTCTGTGGATTCACCCAAGTCTCTTCCGGACCTTGACAGTCAAAAATTTGGCTGCATTCTGTCTGAGGGATTTAGTGCCTGCCCTGCTCCCAGGCAGTCAGCCTTGGCAGATCTAGATCTCTGAGAATCTAGATCTCTGCTGTCTGCTACGGTGGCCAGTGGCCATTGGTACCTGCGGAACACCTGTCTGAATAGAGATGTATTATACATATAAAGTACACACTGTGATTTCAAAGATTTAAGATTTTAAAATACCCCCTCCCAAGGCAAAGTTGTAATTTTGTTGTTGTTGTTGATTACATGTTGAAATTTTATTTTTAAAAATGTGGGAGAAAATAAAGCATATTATCAGAACGAATTTCACCTGCTTCATTGCCCCCCCCTTTTCCTGTGGCTCCTGGAAAACTAAAAATTATATATATGTGGCTGGCTCATATTAAAGTGTTGATCTAGACTTAACAGCAGAAGGGCCTCAAGAGACAACGGAATGATCTGGAAGGGAAAATACGTTGGTGCACAAGGCGTTCAAGAGGCTTTCCATGGCCTGGCTCTAGCTCTGTCTTATATTCCGCTCCCCAACCCACTCCACACCCAAGCCAGACAGTCCATGAATCACAAACACAGATGGGACCTCCTGGCTGCAGGACCTCCTCTCTTGAAATGGACATTCACTCCCTCCAGGACTCCATTCGCAATGAACCTTCTCCAGGAAGAAAGCCTTCCTTCCGCATGCCCACCCCAGCCTAACAAGGTTGTGCTACTGAACACTGAGTATTCAATAGGACCCCTTGCTGGGACATCTGTCCTGTTGACTATTCTTTCCACACACAACGCACACTCATTATGCTAGAGAGACACCGCTTGCCTTTGGGGCTCTCCCATGTCTCCTATGAAGCCCAGGATGGTTCTATGATCTTTGTGCTCCTCTTTTCCCCGTGAAAACCCTGCCCAGGGACGAGTGAATTTCTAGGCACTCAGTAATTCAGGGACTTTGAACAGTGCCCTATGGAGAGGGTGCATAACTGGGAGGAGAACCCTGAAGTCATCCTATCCAGAGAATCTGGTTTGGTTCAATGTTCTTTGAAGATGTTAGAAAGTTCTATCCTTAAGCCCGAATCTTCCTCCTGAAAGATAGTTGGAAGATCGGGGAGGGGTATGTGTTCTGGGTGCCCACCTGCTCCCTAAGGCTCTCCTAACAGCAGAATTGTGCATGATGTTTGTTGTATGTCAGGCTCTGTCCTCAGAAAATCCTATAAGGTATATATACTGTTTTACTGATGGGGAAACAGGCACAGAGTGGCCACATGACTTGCTCAAAGTCTCTCCGGGTGAAAGCAGTGATATTTGCATCTGGGCAGACAATGTCTAGGGGTGGTGGGGGTAGTCATGCAGAGACATCCCCCCCCAGCCCGATGTCTGGACCCTGCAAGGAGACAGTCATGCAACTTTTGGGTTACCCCACCTAGGATTGCCAGATGAAATCCAGGGTCCTCCTTCATTAAAGCTGAATTTTAGTTAGAAAATAATTTTTTAGTGTACATAAAGCCCAGGGAGACATGGAGAAGAAAGAGGCGGCAAGCCCTGCATCAGATCAAACATTTGCCCTAGAGACAAGGAGTTTTAAACCAGAAACGATTGAGAAATACTGGATTTTCAAGATTGTCCCTGGCTACCAGCGGTGGTGAAGGCTGAAGAGCCAGCATCCGGTTAGAAGAAAAGAGAGTCATTGATCCCACAACGAATTCTTGTGGCCACCTAAGTGCACTGACTCTAGGCCTGGAAGAGCTGGCAGCTGCAGGCGGACGTGTCGGAGAAGCCGGAGAGTCAACAATGGCTAAGACCATGGATGTGTTTGCAAAGGTCATGTGATGGACGGAAGGTATAACCCCTTGTGAAACCTGCAGGGTGTCAAGGAAACAAATGAGTGTCAGCTTTATTCCAATTAAAAAAACAGTGACCAAAAGAAAAGCAAAGAAAAAAAAAAGAAAAGAAAAGCCCAGGTGTCACAGTGAAGACAGAAAATTTTCACTGGCATGAACCAGGTCCAGCCACCTAACCCTACAGGAAGATACAAGGCCCCTTGGTCCCTCTACTGAGGGCTTCAAGATGGCCACAGCAGAGCATTAGGCCAAGGGGACCTCTTTCCAGGGTGGTGGGGTAGCCACGTCTACTCAACGTTTCCACATCTCTGCGTCACCCTCCCCGCAGCCAGATTTTTGTGAGCTTTGGTCCAAGAAGGGAGAGGTGGGGGTTTTCTCCTCCTTGGTGAGGGGCTTGCTTGCTGGAGCCAGAGGAGAAACAGAACAGGCTTTGGGCATGGGGACCATGACGATGGCCTCCCTTGGGAACAGGGTTGAAACAGACTAACTTTTCATCCCCACCACTGGAGGGTGGCAGCGTGAGTGGACGAGGGACAGTCAGGTGGCAACTTAGTTCCAGAGGGCCTTCTTCCTGTAGCGTTCTGGAAAATTTGCCTCTGGTCCTATATATCATGTTCCCTGGCTTCCTGGCTGCTGAGGCTGATGAGGGTGGAGAGGCTCTGATCACCCAACCAGCTGATGCCAGCAGCAGGGCCTCCGAGGCCAGATGCAGATGGTCAGGATGGGCAAGCATGGGGCTCAGGAAGACAGATCTCAACCTCTCAAATTCTCAGTGACCCTCATCTGGAAAATGGGACAGGGTTAAAACATGCCAGGGGTCTGGAGCCCGTCAAAGGCATTCAAGGGCCACTTACTATTATTATTATTACTATTACTTATCATCATCACTGATGTTTTTTCTCCCTGTACAGCCCCTTGTTCCTTGATCCTGTTATTCACGTCTGCAACCCTCACCCCCACACCTACTGGGGCACCTGGCTCAATTAACATTCAATAAATGTTCATTTTTTTTTCCAATGTTGAGTTAAAAAACATCTCCATAAAATCACCACGAAAATACGAGGATACTGATGATGTAAAATAAGATTGTTCTAAGCAACAATATGGCTTTTCTAGAAAGACGATTCAAAGAGCACTCGAAAGCGACCATGACAACCTGGATGTTTTATTTTAAATCTTTTCAACAACTGGACCATGACTAAAAATAAGAAACCCCAAGCTCCAACAGCTTGGATACATTTTACAACTGCAATTCAGCGTTTAATTTCTTTTTTTAAAAGAAAAATATGTTCCCTTTGGTTAAGATGAAGTTTGCTTTGTTTTATGTAACTGAAAGTAAACAGACAACAGCAGGTTTTCCTGGAGAAGGCCCAGTACGGCAGGCGAGGACACTGGTTCTCACTCCCTCCAGGCTGGAGAGCCCCCAAACCAGCCACGAGAGACGGGCATTTATGTGACCTTAAATCTCCAGGCTTCGCCATTTAGTGAGCAACTGGGTCAGTATGTGGCCATGTGGTCTTGGATGTCCTTTTCTCCAGGTAGCTCTTGCTCCTAGCCAGTAATCATGTGAAAGATTATCAAAAGACCAGTGAAAAGCTGAAGAGTAGTAGTTACAAAACGAGAGGATCCCGAAGAGCT
This sequence comes from Neogale vison, assembly GCF_020171115.1. Classification (NCBI taxonomy): domain Eukaryota; kingdom Metazoa; phylum Chordata; class Mammalia; order Carnivora; family Mustelidae; genus Neogale; species Neogale vison. Next base: position 42,749,469 of record NC_058098.1, read on the forward strand.
ATCAGTCCTGGTATACTTAGTATTACTTACGTTTTTTCACACACGCAGACTCTTCAGAAGGGAAGGATGGGCGAGGTTTATTACATGTTAGGTTCCATGCCCGTCCCACCGGCTGAGCATTCCAGGACAGTCTCCTTAGTTTCTCACATTGAATCCACGTCGTTCACTTTGCAAGGTGGGGCAGGGCACGTTGTGTGGCTTTAAAGCGATGCAGAAACTGAAACCTGGATTCTCGGGGTCCTCGCTTCAGCTTCAGGGAGTTGTCTGCGGTCACACAGCTGGTTTGCAAGAACAGACTGGTGTTAAGATGCCCTTCATCTACCAGTCCCACATGCAGCAGCTCTTGGTGGAAGGAGCTTTTATCCCTAAGGGGGCATGTGGCAGTGTCTGGAGGCGGTTATGACCGTCACCATTTGGGAGGCTGGCATCTAAAGGATAGAGATTGTGGATGTGGCTAAACTCGCTGCAATGCACAGGACAGTCCCCATCCCCACCCCAACAGCGCAAAATTATCCACGATGTCAACAGTGATGAGAGTTAGAAACTCTGCAAGGTTGACCCGAGAAAGCAATGGGGCGGGGAGCATCTCTGAGTCCTCTTCTTGTGTGCATGCGTGTGTGTGCATATGTGTGTGTGTGTGTTAAGAAGAAATACTAAGGGTGCTGGCTGGTTCAGTTGGTGTAGCATGCCACCCTTGATCTTGGGATTGTTAAGTCTGAGCTCCACGTTGGATGGAGAGATTACTTAAAATCTTAAAAAGAGAGAGATTGATTTAGAGAGAGAGAGAAATGTTAGATCAGGGATTAGAAGGGAGTATGCTAGGCTGTTGCTACTCAAAATGTTGTCCCTGGACCAGCACCAGCTGGGGACATGTTCAAAATGCTGACTTCCAGGCCCCTCCAGACTTCATGAGTCAGAACCTCCCTTTTAACAAGGTCCCACATGATTTATGCACTCATTAAAGTTGAGAAAGACAGGTTCTGGTTTACCCCAGGCGGGACACACTGCCTCCCAACCCCAACCCGAGAGATCTGCATTTCACTTGGCTTCCCATCTCACCAAGGTCCAGTCCCAGAATCCCCATCGCCCAGGTGCTGTCCTTGGCCCTCAAACCTGATCTGTACCCCTTCCTTCCATGTTCATGTGAGTCCTGGTGTGGGAGAAGAGCACTTCTGAGCAGGTTTATTATAACCTTCCCATTTTTCTCCCTGCCTCTCCCCGGCCCCACAGGCTTACATCCTCTTGGGACAGTTCCTTCTGATGCATAAGAACGAAGCAGAGTTCCAGAAGTGGCTTATCTGTTGCTGCGGCGCGACCGAGTGTGAGGCCCAGGAGAGTTCTCACTGTCTGAAGGAGTGGTGCTCCTGCTTCCTCTAGACACACACCTCCTTGCTCTGATGCCTGGGTAAATGGCGCACTCTGTACTGGCACCCAGGCTTGGGGTCATTATTTTTGTGTTTCACTGGAAGGTTATACGTTCATTATACAAAGTAGTTCACAAATATAAAAGAGGACAGGCAAAAGACAACGGGCCCCAAATTTCCAACCCGGAAACAACTGTCACTCACCTCCCATGCATGCCAAACATCTCAGGCATAAATTTATATAAAACAAACCTTTATTTTAACGTGGGGATTAAGTTTTAAGCCGGTGTATTGGTTCTATGTGTTGCTACATAGCACGTGAACCCAAAGCATGGAGGCTTAAACCAAACAATTTTACCTTACACAGCTTCTTAGGGCCAGGAACCTGAGAGTGGCTTAGCTGAGTGGCTCTGTCTCCAGGTCTCCCACAAGCTGGGCAGCTGGGCAGCAGTCATCTGAAGGTTTGACTAGGGCCGGAGGATCCACTTCAAGTCGTTGCACTCACATGGCTGTTCACTGGAGTCCTCCGCTGCGCCTTATGTGGGGCTCTCCATAGGGCTACTCACGGTGTGGCATCTAGCTTCCTCCAGAGTGGTTCACCCGAGAGGGAGTAAGAGAGCAAGCAAGAAGCCACAGCGCCTTTTACGACCCAGACTCTGACTCACCTTATATCACTTCTGCCTTCTTCTATTTTTAGAAGCAAGTCATTAAGTCCTCAAGAAAATTAAACTTTCTTGAAACAGCAACTAATACAGCAGACATATTTTTCAGAGCATTGTAGTTAGGTTTCTGAGATATAAGTTATAGTCACCAAAACTTGCCCTTTTTAGGTATGTAGTTCTATGACTTTTGACAAATGCACTGTCCCATGACCACCTCCAGAATCAAGACGGAGAACACTTCCTTTGCCCCAAAGAGTTCCCTAATGCCCCCCTATAGTCATCCCTGTGCCCCTCCCCACCCCTTCCCAACCAATGATCTGGTTTTTGCCCTAATATTTTTGACATTTCCAGAAAGCCAAATAAATCTAATCACACAATATGTTGCCTTTTAAGAATGGCTTCTTTCACTTAGCATAATTCAGTTGAGATGAATCCATTATACAGGCTTAATAAATTCAAGAAAATGTTGGCAGATGTTGTGGGTGCATGACCCCATATCCTTTGGCATTCACTGTTATAACAGTGCCTAGTAACTTCCCTCAGCAAGCAACTGAGTAGCCTCTGAGAACAAGGACCTCTGGTTGTAGGAGTGGGGATCCACCCAGGCACAGGGCAGGGAGGAAGTGCCTGGGAGTTAACACCCAGTCATGGTGAGAGAGAGAGAGAGAGAGAGAGTGCTCATGCATGAACGTGCAAATGTGGGGGGGAGGGTGGGCAGTGGGAGAGGAAGAGAGAATCTGAGGCAGATTAGACTCTAAGCACCCAAGCCGAAACCAAGAGTTGGATGCTTAACTGACTGAGCCACCCAGGTACCCCAAAGTTACTCATTTTCTAAGACAAGAGCTTTTGGCTCTAGGGAAAGCAAAGTAGGAAGTAGCCTTTTTCTTCCCTCCATTTTCACACACCTCCCATATTGCTGAAATTTGTCCCTTTAATCGGGTTGATGTCTAGGATCATGTAGGAAGATTAGGGAAATGAGAAACTTGAAGGAGATGGGCTTCCAACGTTAAGGAGCCTCTACAGGGGGACCCTAACACAGATAATTGAAAACCAGGGTACATGTTCTTTGTGTAGTGTAACTGGAGGGACACTGAGGATGAATCCTGTTCCCCATAATTTTCTCTACAGACATTAGGAATGCTCCCCATCATCCATTCATTCTCCTGTGCTGATTTTAGTTTTTCTCATAAATAAAATTATTGGCCCCAATTCTTCACCCTCCTGTATTTTCCACCTTTGAAATGTGATATTGCAGTCCCTCCCACTAGAGGCAGAATAACCCCCAGGCCCTTGACTTAGACTTGACCATGATTTGCTTTGGCCAATAGTATAAATTTGAAATGGCAGCTTGTCAGTTCTGAGCTTCATTGTACATTTCCACTTGCTCTTTCATATCTCTGTGAATGTTGGGAGAAGAGCTAGCTCCTTGGATAACTGCAGCCCCTTCAGGCTCCTAGAATGAACCCCAGCAAAACTGATGTGAGGAAAATTGGCAGCAAGGACCCGAGGCCAGCCAGACCTGCAGCTTGATGGAAAGTTGCCCGGCAGAGCCCACCCTAAATCAGCCAACCCTCAGCCAACTCACAGATGTGTGAGCAGGAATAAAGGATCGCTATGCAAAGCCACTAATGTTTGGGACATTTTGCTATGCAACAATGTCTAACTGATACATTCCTTCTAGCCTAACACATGTCCTCACCCTGGCAAACAGTGCTGCATTAAAACCCAACCAAACCTTTCAGTGGAACAGCAGTCCAGGGTGGGTGAAAGAATATTGCCTCTGAAGGCAGCCAGGCACAGTTGTGAATACCAGCTCTGCCAACCAGCACCTTATCCTGAGTAAGCTACTTAACACTGAGCCTTGGTTTCTTTACCCATAAAACGGGGGCAGGAAGGTGATTACTCTGCCTTGAAGGTTGGACTACTTGAAATAGTATGTGTTAAATACATGGTTCAGAGTAGAATCTCTGTCTCTGTTCTTGGGCTCTCCTCTGAGCCTGACCCCCTGAGTGCTTGGTCATCCCATGACACTTGGGAAAAAATTCATAACTCTGAGCTGGAAGCGAGCCCAGCTATCAGCTTATCCCATTCTGTTCCACCATACGAGTATAGGACACTGTATATTATACACTCGTTAGGGAGATGAGTGGATAAGAAAGGACAACCAATAAAAATTAGATTTTGATCAGGATGTTATAGGGTCCCATCAGCCACTGATCCCCAAAGGCATTTTCAAGGACACTTGAGAGAGAACATGTGTCCTCAGCCATGTCAAAGGTTTATCTTCTGCTTGACAGGAGAGTTGTTTCAATGACTTGGGAAAGGACTGGTGCCTGAGAATATTTACCAATTGTCACAGATTTGAGTAGCATCTTAATCAGGAGCCAACCATATGCAAGGAGGGGGCTGAGTATCGACTCTTAGCCCAATATCTGTAGTTTGGGGGTATCTGTGAATTAATAAATGATTTCAGTTAGTATTTATGGAGCATCTAAGGTTCTTTTTTTTTAAGATTTTATTTATTTATTTGACAGACGAGATCACAAGCAGGCAGAGAGGCAGGCAGAGAGAGAGGAGGAAGCAGGCTCCCTGCTGAGCAGAGAGCCCGATGAGGGGCTCGATCCCAGGACCCTGGGACCATGACCTGAGCTGAAGGCAGAGGCCTTAACCCACTGAGCCACCCAGGCGCCCCGCGTCTAAGGTTCTATGCATGGTTAGATGCTAAGGGAAAGGCAAAGGGAATAACAAGTTTCTCTGGCTTCGAGTAGCTTACAGCTTAACAAGAGATGATTGGAAGATGAGGGGAAAGCAGTCAAGATGTTAGAAGGTGTATCTTAGCTTGGACTGTCCCAAAAGTGTACCCCATGACAAGGGTCTAAGGGAAAGTAGTGCATTCAGGAATGCTCCCAGGAAATGACAGTAGGGGAGTGGGCTGTGTGGCAGGAAGGAGAAAGCAGCCAATAAAGGTGTTCCATCTCCGGCACTGTGGGCAACTGACCTCAGTTCTGCCCAGGGGATTCTGGGAGCCAGTGTAGCACAGACACTCAGTCACCTCACCCTGGGGTAGCTTAACACCTGCTCTTTTTTTTTTTTAATGATTTTTTTATAGATTTTTTATTTATTTATTTTTATTTATTTATTTTTATTTATTTTTATTATTTATTTATTTATTTGATAGAGAGAGATCACAAGTAGGCAGAGAGGCAGGCAGAGAGAGAGAGGAAGGGAAGCAGGCTCCCTGCTGAGCAGAGAGCCCGACGTGGGGCTCGATCCCAGGACCCTGAGATCATGACCTGAGCTGAAGGCAGAGGCTTAAACCACTGAGCCACCCAGGCGCCCCCTTTTTTTTTTTTTTAATGAGACACCTGATCTTAATAGTCATTCATTGAGGACTGCTCCCACAGGAAGTTAATCCCTCAGCTCTCCAACTTGCCACGTGGGGAAAGTGAACCTCACCGAGAGGAGGTCATGTATTGGCAGTTCAAGGTTGGGCCAGCCGCATGCATAGGTGAGGGCGCACGGGGTGTGGAGTGCCCATAGTTCCTGCTACAGGCTGGGTTTTGGAGTAGGACAGGTCTAGCTTTGAAGACAGTCCATCCCTTACCACTGGTTATAAAACCCTTTGGAAAGTCATCCTGTCTGCCTCACTGCCCATCTGTAAAATAGCGATAATAGTATCTGCCCAAGTTCTGTGAAGATTAAGTTTCCTGGCACCTGACAAGAGATTCATGCGTAGTAACTCTAAAAACCCAAGTATTAAGATGTGAAACACTGAGTGTTTATTGTTATTTTTAGAAAGGAGAGGTGGAAATTAATGAGAGTGGTCAGGGAAGGCTTCTTGGAGGAGGTGACATTTGAGCTTGGTGTTAAAGAGGGAGATCAGGATTAAACAAGCTGTGGATGGGGAAGAAAGTGAGAAAGAAGAAGGGGCAGGAGAAGGAGCTATGAGGGGAAACGAAAACCCAGATGGCCCAGAGAAAGTGAGTTGTGGGAACCTGTAGAGTCCCTACAAGCTCTCTGTCCTAGCCAGGTTAGTGTTTGGCAGCAATGTGTGGGGATGGGGACCTCAATGGTGCCAATAACCCAGAACAGGGCAGCCTCGCTCCCTGCATCTAAGAAAGATCTTGCTTTACAACCAACAATCCTTTACTCTTCCTTGTACCCACACCCCTTACACAACTTTGTAGCTTCTCCTGCCAAGAGACAGAGTCTACCTCCCTTCCTGTTGAATCTGGACTAACCTTGGTCTTGTTTTGGCCAAAAGAATATGGCAGATGTGACACTGTGACAGTTGTGAGCCTAGGCTTCCGCTTGTTCTCTTGTACCCTTGGGATGATCATGCCAACAAGCCTGAGCTAGCTTGCTGGAGGATAAGAGACACACGGGTCAGTTGTCTCCATTGCCTTGGTCAACAGCTAGCCAACAGTCAGCCATTAGAGTGAGGCCACCCTGGACCAGTCAACCCATCAGCTGACCTCAGATCCATGAATGAGTCCAGCTGAGATCAGCCCATGCCTGGCCCAGAGCCAGAAAACCACCCAACGAGCCCAGAAACCCTTAGAAATAAATCCTATTGTTTTAAGCCGCTATGTTTTGGTGGGAGTTTGTGATGCTGCTGGAGCGAATAACTAGAATGTGTGACCCTCAGGTGTAAGATGGGAAGCTCCTGCTTATTTTGCAGAGGGCACCCTGAGTGATATCCTGGTAAATGGTGATAACGGGAGGGATCCCATGGCTCATACGCAAAAGCCAAGCAATGGTGGTGTGGCGTGGGAAACAATGCAGCAAAGCTTTGAACTAAGTATTTTGTAAAGAGTGTGGATCCCCAGAGTGGAAGAAGGTAGGATAAAACTGGGACCATCTCAGAGGGCAAGGCAAGAGTTATCAGTGGTGGGGGGCAGGGTGATTTATTCCTGGAAATTTCTGAAAATACTGAGTCATGGGGATAAGCCTTTAGCAAGTATTTTTGGAAATATGTATGTATATGGATGTGTGTGTATCTATTTACACATATATGTATCTACGTGTGTTTGTATGTATATGTGTCACTTCTGTGTGTCTACACACATGTATGTATATGAGTATATGTGCATGTACGTGGGTTTATATATGTAGATACATAGCTTTTCAATGTTTGGTGCTCTAAATACAGAAATGCAGAATTAGGAATGGTTGAGCACACCGCACCAGGCCAGCACCCCAAATCCTCCCAGGGGGAGTGTCTCACACATGAGAAAACTGAGGACCAAAGAAGTCGATTCTGCAAGTCACTTCACTCCAGGTCTCCCTCCATAGCCAAGCCTTTGGTTTATCATTGAACAAACTCTGCTGTTGTATTACTTAACTGGGCCCTGTGACTGGATCTTTCTGGACCAGTATTAGGGGCTACTAGATAGTGCCACTGAGTGGGTGTGGGAACCACAGACAAAGCGCCTGACTTGTCTGTGCCATGAGGAGAAGATCTGATTCCCTTGTTTATTTATTTATAAAATAAACATAAAGTGGAGAAGGGAGTTGAGGGAAATTGGAAGGGGAGGTGAACCTTAAGAGACTATGGACTCTGAAAAACAACCTGAGGGTCTTGAAGGGGTGGGGGGTAGGAGGTTGGGGGAACAAGGTGGTGGGTATTAGAGAGGGCACATATTGCATGGAGCAGTGGGTGTGGTGCAAAAACAATGAATACTGTTATGCTGAAAAGAAAAATAAAATAAAATAAAATAAACATAAAGACATTTTAAACATAAAAGGAGGTAGGATGCCTAACAGCAGGGTGTTGGGTTCTTATTGTCCTGATTTGTTCTGGACAACAGCTACAGATGATTAATGGTGGTGGTGCCTCTTTATATCTCATGATTTACACACAGGAGTTGGTGCCAGTTGGGCTGGGCTGTGACTGAAAAAAAAAAAAAAAAAAGCCCACAAAGCTTTCTTTCCCACTCACCTCATATGTTCATCTCGGGTCTGCTAGGACTGTTCTGTGTTGCTGTGACTCTAGGACCCAGGCTGACGGAGCAGCCCCCCTCCTGAAAGTTCGAAGTTTACCTCCACAGAAAGAGCCTTGGGGATGGCTCGCTCACGTGGGCAATTACATGCTCCAGCTCAGAAGTGACATGTCACTTTCACCAAAAAATCATTGGCCAGAACGAGTCACGTGGTGCCGTCCAACCCCAATGGGACCAGGTGGTGCTGTCTGCTGGAAAATTGGAGCATACGTCACAAATCACTGCCATGGTGGGTGAGGAAGATGGAAGAGATTCCCAGAAGGTCCCCGAGACAGCTCTGTTCCATGCCATACTTGTCCCTTTTCTTTATCATTTTGCAAACTTGCCACCATTACTGAAATAGAGGAGAAAATTGATAACCCGCTCCCCCACCAGCCATAAAAACCCTACCATCCAATATTTTATCGTATTCCTTTTCAGTCTTTCTTCAGTGGCATGGGTATATGTTCATTAAGAACAACTTTATTGAAATATATTTCATATGGTGTAAAATTCACCCCTTTAGAATGTACAATTCAGGAGTGTTTTGTATATTCACAGAATTATGCAAGCCATCACCACTATTTAGTTTCAGAATATTTTTATCACTCCCAAAAGAAACCCCATTAGTAATGAGCAGTCATCCCCCCCGCAGCCTCTCAGCTACTTTCTATCTCTATAGACCTACCTATTATGGATACTTCATGTAAACGGAATCATACAATATGGGGTCTTTGGACACTGGCTCCTTTGACTGAGCATAAAGTGTTCAAGTCTCATCTGTGTTGTAGTGTGTCCATGTGTCCATGTTTTCTGTGTGCATTTTTAAAAAAACACATTGAGGGCACCTGGGTGGCTCAGTTGGTTAAGGGTCTGCCTTTCACTCAGGTCATGATCTCAGAGTCCTAGGATCAAGCCCTGCATTGGGCTCTCTGCTCAACAGGGAGCCTGCTTCTCCTTCTTCTGCTCCCTCTGCTTGTGATCTCTCTCTCTCCCTTTGTCCAATAAATAAATAAAATCTTTTAAAAAATAAAAAACAAATTGAGATCCTATCAAACATCAGTTATCCTGTTCCCTTTATTTATATGTTTTGTTTTCCCTCCTCAAACTTTGGAAAATAGTTTTTACCATTTCTATAGCAATTCATCAAATGTATGTACAATACTGGGTTCAATTATGCCCCTAGTTTGGGGCTTTTAGCTGTTTATTTGCTTTTTAGAGCCAAATAAAAACAAAGCTTTTATGAGTAGCTATACATTTTTTATTGAATGAATGAATGGATGGATGGATGGATGGATGGATGGATGAAGCCATAAATATAACATTTCTCATTCTTTCCTTAAGGAAGATGGCTAAAAATGGGTCTAAATGGGTGAATAAGCAGGGACATTTTAAAAGTGTTTTATTCTTTTTTAAAAGATTTATTTATTTATTTGAGAAAGAGGAAGAGAGAGAGAGAGAGAGAGAATCCCAAGCAGACTCACTACTGAGGGTAGAGCCTGGTGCTAAAATCAAGAGTCAGTGGCTTAACCGACTGAACCACCCAGGTTCCCCTAAGGCTTTTGATTCTTAATGCTAATGCTTTTCTAGAAAGCTGAGTCAGTCTGCTAAACATGGCTTTGAGTTAGCTGGACCACATGTCACTCAAAGTAAAACAATTCCTTACCGTGGCCCAGTATGCCCTACACAGTCGGGGCCCATTCCTTCTCTCGCTGCCTCTTCTCTGCCCACTGACTTTCTCCGATCTAGCTGCTGGCCTCTTTGTTGTCACTTAAACACCTGGACCCACTCCCTAGCAGTGGGTTCAATGGGCTTGCAATGGCTGTTTTCTGTGCCTGGAACACGTTTCCCCAGTCTCCCTATAGCTCACTCACCTACTTCCTCATTAGAACCTGGCCCAGTGCTGGGCATGGGTGGGAGCTCACTAAGTCTGTGTTGAATTGTGCTGATGGCTAGCACTGAGAATCTTTCTTATAAAACCAGTGGCTCCATGCACCCTTCTCCCTGGACAGCAGTGGCAGTCTGGTCTTCGAACAAGTCCTTATTGGTAGTTCCTTCTTGACTCACCTCTGGAGCAAACTAGACAAGAGTCTGCTCACAGGACTATTTGTTCTGCCCCTACAGTGAAACCTGGAAGAGGTGAACCCTGACACAGAAGCCCACTGGTGACTGGGGAGTACAAAGATGTGCTTCTGAAAGGAGATCAAACCTTCCCAGAGCCCACGTAGCAAAGAGCCCACCAGTGGCCCAGCCAGCCTACGGCCCCTGAGCTGCTTCCTGTACAGACCCAGGTACTGGGATCTCACCAGCACCTCCCAAGGAGTAGGCTCCCCATGCCCAAAGGCGAGGGACAGTGGCCTACACGCCCCCACAAGTGGGTGGTTTCCTGCATAGCCCAGGCTGCCATACAGGCAGGAGTCAGGAGAGGAAACCCACAGGAAGCCGGGAAATCCCTTCTCTGGCCCCATCTGGCAAAGCAGCAGGGAGTCCCTCAGGAGCCTCCCATTGTGGGACATTTCCGGCCAGGCTCCTGGGGTTTCTGCAGCAGGCAGAAGATCAAAATTCCCAACCTCATAAGCAGTGTTTTTAAAGGGTCTGTAAGTCAATGCACAAACAATGTCCCATAATTAATGTAGCCTTAGAGATAGGTCTGTCTCAAGGAAGCCAATTCAGAACCAGTCACGATCACAGGGCCATTCCTAAGTCACCTCTACCAGCAAGAAGGCCCACCTCAAGGACCAAAGAGCTTTTCCTCCTAATTTGCCCTACCTGAGCCACTGGGTAGGAGTGGGGGCTACCCATTACTGGCTCAGAGCATTCTGGAATTCCTCCATTAGAATGGCCACTAGTGTCCAAAATGATTTCTTAAATATTCCCAACATGGCAAATCTCTGTCTTCTAAAAATCCATTTGAGGGGCGCCAGGGTGGCTCAGTGGGTTAAGCCACTGCCTTTGGCTCGGGTCATGATCTCAGGGTCCTGGGATCGAGTTCCGCGTCGGGCTCTCTGCTTGGCAGGGAGCCTGCTTCCTCCTCTCTCTCTCTCTCTGCCTGCCTCTCTGCCTACTTGTGATCTCTCTCCGTCAAATAAATAAATAAAATCTTTTTAAAAAATTAAAAAAAATAAATAAAAATCCATTTGAATTTTGGCAAGAATGAGGTTATTTAGAGCAAAGTTTTATGACTATGATGGGTAATCAAGTTATGGAACACGATCTTTTAAAAAAAATTTTTGTTCAAGTGTAACAGACACATGGAGAGGTGTATAAATCATAGATTAGCCACATGGAGAATTTTCAGAAATTGAATATTACCAGGTGACCACCACCCAGATCAAGACCAGAATATTATCAACAGCTCAAGGCCACTCATGCCCCTTTCAGACAGGTTTACCTTCCCTATGTCTGTTGTACTGATACCCAGCAGCAGAGATTGTTTTGACTGTTCTTGAATTTGACATGATGGGCACCTGCAACATGTACACATCTGTGTCCAGCTCTATCCATGTTATGTGAGTTTTGTGTATGATATTCATGTATAATGTTGCAGACAACAATGTCTATATACGATTTCATTGTATGAATAGACTGGTCTCTTTATGGACTATTGCAAATGATGCTCCTGAGAATATTCTTGTATATGTCTTTTGGTGGATGCCAAAAGAGTGGAATCACTGGCTAGTGGTGTATATGGAGCTAAGACAATAAGTGAAGCAGCTGGGTGTCAGACAGTAGGGAGCAGTGGGGAGTGTGGCAAACTGGAAAGGGAGCAGCTGGCACTCAGGTGGCCATGTTGTGATCTCCTTCAGTTTTTTAAGACTTGCCAGAAACCCAGATTTTCTTGCAAGATTCCCAACTTTTCAATGTTGTAACAAATTCAAAAAGTTTGAAAAATATTTACAGGGAAAAACATGTTGATAACTGTAATCTGCCTTATAGTCAGGAATATGCTATCTCTGGTAAACTAAACAAAGATGTGCCCTGGGAGCCCAGGGACCCCAGCCCAGTTGTGGTCAGAGGCTGGAAGAAGAAGAGGAAGCTTTCTGAAAGGTGTGATTCCTGAGTGGGGTCTTGAGAAGGAGAAGCTAGGGGGGAAAAGTGGGGAAGGAAGAAGATAGAAATGTCAAGCAGAGGAAAAGGTAACAGTCTGACCCTAGCTTGGGGGAATAACAAGAGAACCTTGGAGTTTGGGGGGATGCTGTATCTTGAGTGCAGGATACATGTGGGGATGGGGACTTCTCCATAAAGACGAGAGTGACAATGACAATTCACCATATGCCAGGCATTTTTTACTGCACTGTCATAACAGAGGTAAGAATCATTGTTTGCTTTGTATATGGAGAGCATAAGACACAGAAAGGTTATTTGCCTAAAGTCACACTTTGAGTCAGTAAGTAAAACCCGGACTCAATTGGAGCCTTATTGCAGCTACCTGAGGTGAGACAAAATCAGCCAAAACCTCATGTGTTATTCCTGGATCTTTTAATTTTATCCTGACTATGATGTGAGACACTGGAAGGTTTAAGCAGGAAAGGTCATGTCACTATGATTACAGCCTGGAGAGGGTAGGGGGAGGGAAGGCAGGGTCAGAGGTAACTGCAGGAATCTGGATGAGACAAAGCAAGGTCTCAGCCAGGACAGTGTTAGGGCATGAAATCAAGGAAAGAGATTTAGGAGATATTCTGTACGCACTGCCCTCCTTCCCAGGATTTGGGGAAGTGGTGAAAGTGAAACAGAGCAAGAAAGAGGTTTGTAGGAGACGCTGATAAGTTCCCTTTTGCATACATTGTGCTGGAGATGTCTATGCAGCATCTGAGGGCCAATGTCCTATAAGCAGATGACCCTGTGGTTCTGAAGTCAGGAAGAAGAGGAAGAAGGTAAGAGATGAGCTTTGGGGGTCACCAGAACATAAACTGAAGATACAGATGGGACAGAACTGGGGGTGACTCCAAGTTTTCAGGGCAAGAGGGTACAGATGGACATGCTCATACACCAGGAAGGAGCGTGTGGCAGGGACACTGCAAGAGAGTGGTTCCATGGCCAATCGAGAGAGAAGAGACCTTCCAAAAGGCAACATCATTTTTTCAGAGGCTGAGCAAGAAAATAACCAAAAAGGGCTCTTGTGGTTTGGCAACAAAGATGTCACTGGTAACCTTAGTGGGGTCCCTTCAGTGGGGATACAGGCAGACTGGGTTGCACTAGGGAGGGAAGAGGAGGTGAGGGGGAAGGAAATGATTAAGAAGCATAGGGACCAGAAGCCTGCCTCACCCAGGATCCCTCAAGAGGCTTTGATGCTGGAGGTCTTTCAGCTTTCAGTTCAATGCCATGTTTGATTTTTTTTTAAAGATTTTATAAATTTATTTGACAGACAGAGATCACAAGTAGGCAAAGAGAGAGAGGGAAGCAGGCTCCCCACTGAACAGAGAGCCCGATGCGGGGCTCGATCCCAGGACCCTGGGATCATGACCTGAGCTGAAGGGAGAGGCCGTAACCCACTGAGCCACCCAGGCGCCCCTGATTTTTTTTTTTTTTAAGTACGTGTGTATTTGTGTTTCAACCTCCATCATTTGACTAGCTTTTGGGAAGAAGCCTCTTCATTCCTTTACCATCTTCTTGAAGATTGCTTGCAACTGCTTACAATGCTTGTGTTCTCTTGATCTCTTGATCCATCTCTTGATCCAATTCCAGGCTCAAGTTCTTTTTTTTTTTTTTTTTTTTTTGTCCTTCAGGCTCAAGTTCTTAGGATGGTTTTTAAACCCTCATTGTGGAGAGTGGGAGTGGAAAGGATCCATATTTTTCAACTTTTCACATCATGTGAAGTCTGGGAGACCTATATGTATGTTCCAGCATCTGCCATCAGTGGCTTGAGAAGGAAGTCAAGGGGTTAGAAAATTCAGTGCAGTAACTCATGTCCTCACTCACTGATTTGTTCATGCAGGTCAGGGGAGCAAGGAACAGAGCAGGCAACAGGAAGGACCTTCTAACTAAATTGGCATGGAGGAAAAATGTATTTATATAAGTGCCATCCTTTGGAGAAATTGCTCAGTATTGGCTTTGACTTCAATGATTGATATATGAGACCAATCACCTAGGCATACCCTAATATAGATTCATTCATTTGTTCATTCATTCATTCATTTAGTTTTTTTAATGACTACAAATTATTTTACATTCCTCCCATCAAAAATGGGATATAGAGGGCGCCTGGGTGGCTCAGTGGGTTAAGCCACTGCCTTCGGCTCAGGTCATGATCTCAGGGTCCTTGGATCGAGTCCCGCATCGGGCTCTCTGCTCAGCAGGGAGCCTGCTTCCTCCTCTCTCTCTCTGCCTGCCTCTCTGCCTACTTGTGATCTCTCTCTGTCAAAAAAATAAATAAAATATTTTTTTAAAAATGGGATATAGAGTCCCATTAACTGCTTTGATCAACAGAATATGGTGGAAGCTCTGCCTTGTGACTTAGGCTACAAAGCTCTAGCCCAGTTCACTGAAAGGCTAAACCACCATATAAAGAATCTGATGACCCTGAGATCACCTGGCTAAACTCCACCCAACCTTCTCAGCTGAGCCCAACCTCCCAACTATTCTAGCCCAGACACCAGATATGTGAGTGAGGAAAACCTCTTGGAAGTGGATTCTTTAGCCCTAACCAAGTCCTTTGAGATACCCCTAACCACTCCAATTTTCCCAGCGGAGCCTCCAGACATTATGACACAGAAACAAGCTATTCCTGCTGGGTCTTGTCTGAATCTGTGGGCATAATTAAATGGTGTTGTTTTATGTCTCTGGGTTTGGGAAAACTATTGTGCATAATAGATCAGAATTATCTGGGATAAGAACCTATTGTATATTATGTGCTATTCCAGGCACTGCAGATATGCAAAAGCAATAAGCAAGATAGGCAAAGTCCCATGTGGGGCTAACACTCCATCTGGGGAAGACAGATAATGTAAACAAACACAGAGTTGGTAACTCCAAGATTCATAAAAAAACCAGGGAATGTAGCCATGACTGTCAGGCTCTAGTGGGGGGTGATATCTCCAGGGAAGATCTATCAGAGGAGGTAATATTTGAGCTGAAAATTGAGTGATAACAGGAAGATCAGGGGAACAGCAAGTACAAAGGTGCTAAGGATACTTAAAGAGCAGACCAAAGCCAGTGAGAGTGGAGTGTGGTTAAGGAAGGGCATGAGAGGTGGAGATGAGGCCACAGAAACAGGTTGGGTCAATCTGGCCAGACTTTGTGGGCCATGATGAGGAGGCTGGAGGATATCCTAAGAACAATAGCAAGTGACATTATCTGTACATTAGAAAGGTGGCTCTATCTGTTGTGCAAGGAATGAATTGCAGAGGAACAAGGGAGGAAGCAGGAATACCAGTGAGGAGCCCTGGCTAGTAATCCAGGTCAGAGATGATGGTGGCTGGGATAAGGAGGTCATATTGGAGATGGTGAGAAGCAGATGAAATGAAGCTGTGTTTTTGAAGTAGATCAGACAGGTCTCACAAAGGGGTTGGTTGTAGAAAGCAAGAGACAGGGAAGAATCAAGAACAGTTCCTAGGTTTCCCTATGCCCATCTTGGATAGTGTTCTAGGTGTTACGGATATGATTTTGTGGAGACTCTGGATTCTGTTATACTCCTCTAAACAATACTGATGCTTAAATTATCTGTTTGTTTTATAAAGCAATAAACTTGGCTAGATTCAAATTGAAGACTCTGCCTTTTGGGAAGAGGCAGAACTAGCTCAAGTCTCAGTTCAGTTCTCTTAGCCTAGCTGGACTGTTGGAAGTGTTTCCCATACATGCATGGTTCAGAGGTCAGCCAGAGATTTGGACAGCACTAATACACAGAGTAGGAGACTGATCTTCACCTCTCTGGGTTCTCCTCCTCCTCTTAACAGCTGTAGTTGCTCACATTCTGTCTCTGGTTCTTTCAGCCAGAAAAACTGCAGACTTTCTATTGGAGTTTTAGTTATCTCACTTAGTTCAGGCTGAGAACTGTCCTCAAAACCATAGAAATATAAAATGGGAAACTCTGCCTATGCCATTCCTTTATTTCCAAGTATAGTGGCCTCTCCTGTTTCTGCCTGCATTTGTTCACTCTCTTTTAAGTAGGCTTTTTTAAAATTAACTTCATATGTTGAGATAATTATATATGCGTATCCCAATTGTAAGACATAACAGAGATATCCTTTGGATGCTTTACTCAGTTTCCCCTAGTGGCAACATCTTGCAAAACTATGGTACAACTGCACAGCCAAGATATTGACGTTGAGATAGTCAAGATACATAATATTTCCATCATTAACAGGGTCCTTGTATAGCCATACCCATTGCTCTCCCATCTACACCCCTTCCTTAGCTCCTGATCACCACTAATCTGTCATTCATTTCTAAAATTTCATCATCTCAAAAATATTATATACATGGAATCATAGAGTATGTTACCTTTTGGGGATCTTTGTGTTTGTTTTTATTTTGTTTCATTTTTGCCTAACATAATATCCCAGAGAGTCATCCAAACTGCATGTATCAATAGTTCATTCCTTTATTCCATGGCATGGATGTATCCTAGTTTTTTCTTTGTTTGTTTCATTTTGTTCTTGAACATTCACTTTGTTGAAGCGCGCCTAGGCTGATTCCAACTTTTGGCCATGACAAATAAAGCTGCTATGAACATTTATCTATAGGCTTTTCTGTGGACAAAAATATTCATTTCTGTGGGATAAATGCCCAAGAATGCATTGTTGGGATGGATGGTAATTGCATGCCTAGCTTTTAAAAGAAATTGCTAAACTTTTGTCTGACATGGCTGTACCATAATACACCCCACTAGACATGAATGAGGGATCCGGTTTTTCTGCATCCTTATCAGCATTTGGCATTGTTACCATTTTTTATTTTAGTTATTCTGATAGGTATATAATGATATCTCATTGTGATTTTAATTTGCATTCCCTAATGGCAAAAGATATTGAGCATCTTTTCATGTGTTTATTTGCCATCTGTATATCCTCTTCGGTTAAATGTCTGTTCATTTCTGAGCTTTGTCTTTTGGAAAGCAAAGCAACACATGTCATCCTAATATCTGTGTTCCTGCAAGGCTCCACATTTGCAGCTGCCCCATCTTCCACCAGCTGAGGCTGTCATAGTCAGGGCATTGTTACTCTAGGGTCCAGGAGATGATCATGGGGGTAATCACCCATCAGATCAGAGAGAGGATTGGGGAGAAGGGAGGGTGAGAGCTAACTTTGTGGTGTCCTTAAATAGAGAGATGTGGATAGGATTTCTTCTCTCTCCACCTCTTTCCATTTTCTTTTCTTTTTTTTTTTTAAAGATTTTATTTATTTATTTGTCAGAGAGAGAGGGAGAGCGAGCGAGCACAGGCAGACAGAGAGGCAGGCAGAGAGGCAGGCAGAGGCAGAGGGAGAAGCAGGCTCCCTGCCGAGCAAGGAGCCCGATGTGGGACTCGATCCCAGGACTCTGGGATCATGACCTGAGCCGAAGGCAGCTGCCCAACCAACTGAGCCACCCAGGCGTCCCCTCTTTCCATTTTCTAACCAGAGCAGAGGTCCTGACCCATTTCTCAGAGTACCATCCCTTCTATATCTTCCTGAGGCATCCCCTCCCACAGCCTCTCTCAAAACCACAAAAAGCTGATCACACTGTGTTGTACCTAGTAGATGCTCCATAAATATTGAGGCTTAGTGGATTTGGTCTCGTTGGAATTTCTGGTGTGCACATGACAGAAATCCAGTTAGAGTTTGCCTGACCCAGCACAGGAGTTTGTTGGAAGGAATCACTTCTGAGGTATAGCCAGTTAGTGTGGTAAGGGCAGGAGCAAGCCTTGCCATCACTACTCTCCCTCTGGCTCTCATCTCTGTCTCTCTGTCTCTGTCTCTGTCTCTCTCTCATTCTGCCCAGCAGCTTTAGTCCCTCTGAGCACAGACTTCAACTTCCACAATGCAGGGAACATGATTGCCACCAACCCTGGAGACTCACACCCATGGCACCCAGAAACAGAGGGTCTAACTTTAACTATAGTTTTAAAAGTCCTGGGAGAAGATCATGGTGGACTCAGTGGGGGCCAAAGGGTGGGCCACTGTGACTGGCAATAGAAGAGAGATATTTCCTCAAGGTGGAAAGGTCTTGTAGACCTAACCATTAGATGCCCTTTCCAAGTTTACTGCCAGCTTTGGGGGTTCAAATGAGACCACTGGAAGGCAAACAAAGTTCATACTTTCCTTTGTTTTTCTCACCTCCCAACCTGGAACGTCTGCTGGACTCCAACCCAAATGCCACCCAAGCTTGGGAGGAGCCTATTTAGGTCAGCCTCCTGTGGGACCTCCCTTCTGAGATTACTCTAACTTTCGATGACTTCCTCTATGAGTTAGAATAATGCTGGCTGCTATAACAAAAACCTTCATCATGGTGGGTTATACAATACAAGTTTTGGGGGGGCTCATTTAAAAGGGCAATATGTGTATTTGAAGTGGAGGTTACCTTCCACATGTTAATTCAGGGATCTAAACCCTCCTTCCATCTTGTGGATCCACCCTTCCCTGCCTCAGAGTCCTCTGTATTCTGCCAGGAAGATGGGAAATGATAGAAGGGGAAAGACACACCCACTTCGTAAATACCTCACATCTATTCACATCCTCATTGGAGGTAACCAGTCACATGACCCTTCCAGAATAAATGGAGTGATGGGAAATGCAGTTCCTGGATGGATAACTGCTGCTCAACCACAACTTTATACTAGGTAAGGAAGAAGGTACAGAGATACATTACTTCAGAGATAGTGCTGGTTTAGTTCCAGATCACCACGAAAAATGAATGTGACAATGAAGTGAGTCAAATGAATTTTGGGGTTTCCCAGTATATATAAAAGTTCTGTTTATACCATACTGCAGTCTACTAAGTGTGTAATAGCATTATGTCAGAAAAAAACACACAATGCACATACCTTAATTTTAAAAATACTTTATTAGTAATAATGCTAGCCATCATCTGAACTTTCAGTGAGTTGTAATCACTCATGACAAATCACCATGACAAATATAACGAAAATGACAAAGTTTAAAATATTGCGAGAATTACCAAAATGTGACACAGAGACACAAGGTGAGCAAATGCTGTTGGAAAAATAATACCGCAAAGGCTTGCTCAATGCAGGGTTGTCACAGAACTTCAATTTGTTTAAAAAAAAAAAAAGAGAGAGAGAGAGAGAGAAAGAAAAGAAAAAAAAAAAACGGTGTCTGTGAGCACAATCACATGAGGGATGTGTATGTTTCGTCGGGCTGTTGATTATCTTGCCACCCCTCCCCCACCTATGCAAGCGGCCACCCACAGATGAGTGTCTCTTTGTCCTCTGTCTCCTGTCTGCTAATCTCAATGTCCACAACACCTGGAGCCTTTCTCTTGCCACTCCCAGAGACGCAGCCGGCTGATGGATTCGTGAAAGAAGATGGTCAGCTTCACCCAATAGTTTTTTCAAAGAAAACTGGCAAACTGTGGTCTATGGGCCAGCTGCCCGGTTTTGGAAATGAGGTTTTATTGGAACCAAGGGAGAGACTACGGACAGGTGAGTGAGACAGGGTCAGGCAAGTAAAGGATTAGGTCCTGCTTTCCTTTGAAATTTTGACATTTTGATCATCAAGGATTTGGAGAGTTACTTCTGATTTTTTAAAAATAGTGTGTTAAAATATTTTTTTTAAAAGATTTTATTTATTTATTTGACAGAGAGAGATTGCAAGTAGGCAGAGAGGCAGGCAGAGAGAGAGAGAGAGGGAAGCAGGCTCCCTGCTGAGCAGAGAGCCCGATGCAGGACTCCATCCCAGGACCCCGAGATCATGACCTGAGCCGAAGGCAGCAGCTTAACCCACTGAGCCACCCAGGTGCCCCTGTTAAAATATTTTTTATCCTGATTACTGAGTTTCTTGGTACTCCCTTAAATGTTGTACCCAAGGCAAGGGCCTCACTCACCTACCTGTTGTGGTCCTCCCCTCTCTGAAGAGCCTGACGTCTGGGAATGTGCCCAGACCAGGGTGAGACGGGCACACAGAGAGGAGGGGGAGGGCCCTGGTGCTGTGTCCTGGAGAAGTACTCCACACTCTCCCCCACACCGGCCCTGCAGCCCTGGGAGGCTTCTGCTACTCTGGGGCCCCTGCAGGTGGTGGCACGGTCCTGATTAGTCACCAGAAGGCCTCCCTCCTCCACCAAATCTCCTTCTGCCTCTGGAGACGGTCCTGGGACCCTGCTTACCTCATTTCTCTGGAACCATTTTGAGTCCTGTAAGCTTTCCAACTGAAACCACATCTCATAACAGTTTGGTCGAAAGACACAACTGTCACCAGTCTGAAGCTATAGACTTCCAGAGCTATTTGGTTTCACTTCATAGCCCCCAGGTTTTGTTCCTTTGTGCTTTTCGGCTGATTCTTTCCTCTCATTCTCTCTTTCTCTAGCTCCCTTTCCCTTCCTCCCTCCTCCTCTCCTTCCCTCTTCCTCCTTGACTATCTCTTCCCCTATCACTGTGACTTCCAACCCCTCCTGCCTTGGAGCTCGTGTCGTCTGGGCTGTGCTGGGAAGAAGAAGGAATACCTTCCTGTAGCCCGTAGGATCCAGGCTCTGGCAGTTTCTTTGAAGGTCATGGTGTGGGGGGAGGTGACAGCTTCCTTTAAAATGAAAATGAGACTGGAGTGGCGGGGTGGCTCAGTGAGTTAAGTATCTGCCTTCAGGTCAGGTCATGATCCCAGGGTCCTGGGATCGAGCCCCACATCAGGCTCCCTGTTAGGCCAGGAGCCTGCTTTTCCCTCTCCCTCTGCCTGCCTCTCTCCCTGCTTGTGTACGCTCTCTCTGTGTCAAATAAATAAATAAGATCTTTTAAAAAAAATTAAAAGGAGACTGTTCCCCAAACAAATCAGACACCTTGCATCCCACAAGAGAAGGACAAAAGCCTTAAAAACCATGTTACTCCTCCCACAAGAAAACAAATGAGTTTCTGTGAATTAATGGAAGCTGACCTACTATGCACATCCCACGGCCCAGAGGTTCCCTCCCAGATGCTGAAAAGAAAAGCAAGAGCCGCGTTCAAGAAGGCTCACAGTGACGAGACATAATCAATTTGGAAACTACCCAAATGTCCAGTAAAATGGACAAGTAGATTGAATAAATAATAATTATCAATAATAATCATAAACAGGTGGCTAAATCAATAAATGCCATTCAATGGAATATTCTATAGCAGCGAGAATAAATGATCTACAACTATATATATATTTTATATGTATATACATATACATTAAATAATTATCTATACTATATACTATATACATAGACGCCATGTTGAGCAAAAGAAGTTAAACAGAAAGCACATGTGGGATGATTCCAAGTACGTAAGCACAAAAAGGCAACACGAATCTCTGCTGCCTTGCAAGGTACAGGCTAGAAGGGCACACAGGGGTTCCGGGGCTGCGAGTGTAATTGGTCTTGACCTACAGGTGTTTGGTTTGTGAAAATGGCGCCAGCTACACACTTATGCCACATGCATGGTTCTACGTATCTATCATTTTTAAATAACTCAAAAGCCAAAGGCAGGCCCAACTGGCCTGTTGGACTTGAGGACAGGTGAGGAGGTGTGAGAGGAGGGGAGGGCAGATGGCCCGCAGGCCTCCTGAAAGCCTCCCCTGTGAGGGGACAGCCCTCAAAGCTGGCCTACCTCCCAAATCTGTCTCACCCCAGGATAACGAAGTGGGGCTGGCCACATGGGCTGAGACACTACTCCTGCCCCCAGAACTCACTCCCCAGCTTCCAGTCTAACCAAGGCACACACTCCGTCGAAGCTCAGTGCAGCCCAGTCAGTGCTAGATGGGTGAGCCCTGTCTCTCCTGGAAGAGGACATGAGCCCTCTTTTTTTTTTTTGAGATATTTTGTTTATTTATTTGACAGAGAGATCACAAGTAGGCAGAGAGGCAGGTGGGGGGCAGGGGGGAGCAGGGTCCCTGCTGAGCAGAGAGCCCGATGCGGGGCTTGATCCCAGGACCCTGAGATCATGCCCTGAGCCGAAGGCAGAGGCTTTAACCCACTGAGCCCCCAAGGCACCCCCCAGATGTGAGCCCTCTTAAAGCAGGCTCTTACCAGCTCTCAGCAGCCTGCCAGAGCCACCATGCTCTAAGGCCCATGGCCCCCTTCAGACTAGTTCAGCTCAGCCCCCTGTGACCACACTGTGTTCCTTACAGCCTTGAGAGAAGTCGGTAGGATGATGCGGCAGCTTGCACTGACATAGTCAGCAAGTGTTTATTGAGGTCCTACTATGTGTCAGGCACTGTGCTAGATGCTGGCAACCCACTCCTGTCCACACGGCCCTGATGGATAAAAGCAAATACAAAGTAAACAGGATGATTACCAGTTATGACAATAGAAAACAGACCCACCCCTAATATTCTTGGGCTCCAGATAAGAGTTCAAGTGGAGGTCATTGGCCTAAAGTTCACTTCCTTCTCTTCCTGCTCTATGCTCCATCCTGCTGCTGCTGCTTTTTTTTTTAAGATTTATTTATTTATTTATTTATTTGAGAGAGAGAGAGAGAGAAAGCATGAGCAGGGAGAGGGGCAGAGGGAGAGAAAGAATCTCAAGCAAACTCCCCGTTGAGCACAGAACTTGACACGGGGACTGACCTGGACCCCAATCCCATGACCCTGTAATCATGGCCTGAGCTGAACTCAAAAGTCAGACTCTTAACCGACTGAGCCACCCAGGTGGCCCTCTCTGCTGCTTTTGAAGGAGCCTCCCCACATGTGGACAACCCAAGGCCGCATGGCCCTCCACCCCCTCCTCTCTGCAGGCGCAGGAAAAGACACCCAGAAAAGAGAGCCCTGTGTAGCTGTGTCAGCAGGGAGAAGGGCCGTCTGTTTAGAGTTGTATATGGCCCTGGGCTCAGGGTGAGTGCTGTCTCTTGGAGCCCCCTTTCCCCTCCCCCCGCCCCGTTTCCCCCCCCACCCCCCCTTCCTCCCCTATCCCCATCTGCCCTGGGGGGAGGGGCATGAATAGGGGAGGCTGAGGGCAGGCAGGGCTTCCATTCACCTAGTTTGAATGGCAAAACTGATCGTATTAATTGGGGTAGGAGCTACTGGGGAGGAGAGAGGAGAGGAAGCACCCTGAGTGCTAGCTGTACAAAGACCTAGGGAAGAGCACTGTGGAAGAAGGCAGGATGGAGTTTAAAGAAAGCAGGCCAATGTGCCTGGAGCAGAGGGAAGTGAGCAGGGCAGACCATGCAGAGAAATGAAGGTTTTATGCTCAGACCCAGAGGGCCCACCAGAGAAATTCTTAAATTTCTTCCCTATTGAAGTATAATTGACACATAATAAAACGCACCATCTTAAGTGTACAAGTCAATAAATTTTACAAATGCATACATTCATGAAAACACTAGCAGTGCAAGACATAGGGTATTTCCAGGGTCCTAGAGAGCTCTGCTGTGGCCCCTTCCACTCAATAGCTCCTCTCAAAGATAACCACAGTTCTGACTTCTATCACCAAAGACTACTTTGCCTGATTCTGATCTTCAACACATGAAACCATATAGCTATGTACTCATTTCTGTATGACTTCCTTTACTCAATATTCTCTCTGTGAGATGCTCCTATTGGGCTACATGTAGTAACAGGTCATACTTGTTTGTTGCCATGTAGTATTCTACTGTGTAAATTTATCGTAATATGTTTATCCATTCTCTTGTGGATGGACAGTTGGGCTTTTCCAGTTGGGGGCTATTAGGAAGGAAGCAGCATGAATACTCTTAGCTAAGTCTAGCAGTGGTCCTGGGTGCCCATCTCTGTTGGGTGTGTAGTTGGGTGTGTGCTCAGGAGTGGAACTGCTGAGTCACAAGGTAGATCTATGTTGCCCTTAGTAGCTCCCATCAAAGGGTTCTTCAAAGTGGTTTGAGAGTTGGATGGAGGGCTTCAAATGGGAGCCTGCACAATCTGCAGTCTACGTATGACAAAGCAGGTCAGCTGCAGTGAGGTGAGGAGCTCGAAGGTGTCAGAGTGAAGGGGAGGAGACCAGTGAGCAGGTGATGGAATGATCCAGATAAGCAAGGATGAGCTGCAGGTGTGACTGGTAGCCATGGGAATGAGGAAGACATCATCCCATTTCAATGAGATGGACACTGTGAGCTTGCTGCCCAAAGCCACACAGCAGGGCAGTGCCAGTCCTTGAACCCAGAGATTCATCTCAGCCCAGCCGAGTCTCTCTCAGCTCAGGGCCCTGCTCCCTCTTCAGAACTCTTTGAACTATGCATCCTGTGGCCCCAAAAGCTAATGCAGCTGGTATGGGAACTCAGAGAAAATAGACCTGCTGGGGACAACTGCCAACTTCCTCTCAGCCTGGAAGTCACTTGAAATCATGTTGGTTTTGCACATTTGTTTATTTATTAATTCCCCAAAACCCCATCTCCTTGGTTCTTCCTTGGGTTCTCTCTGGGGTGGAACCCTAATAGCAAACACCCAAAGTTTTCTCAAGCCCTGTCCACACTCTAACCCAGGGACACATGGTACAGACTGGGAAGCTAGCTCACTTGGCCCCTTTGGGCAGCCAGTGGTTATTGTTAGTGTTGCACCCATACTTGGCCAGCATTGAGTAAGGGCATGGCAGGCCTCCTTCACCTACAAAAATCAGAGCCAGGAAATGCCACAGTGCATGGGTTTCCTATAGGGACTAGTGAAAATTGTTCTACTATCTGGACAGCCGGCTAATTGGAAATGAATCACCTTTATTACTCACTAGGTAGGGGTAATGACTCTTTACATGGTTTTGGATCCTCTGGGAATGTCAGTAAAGAGTATCACTAGGACTCTGAGAGAGATCCAGAAATCCATTTCCAACTAGTTTTAACAGCAGCACAACAAATTCATTGATATATGCACCTGAGAAGTCTAGAGACACTGGCTTCAGGAATAGCAGGCTCCAGGTGCTCCTACTCTCTTCATTTTTCATCTTTGCTTTTCTCTCTGTTTTCTACACTTTCAAGCTAGCTCTCTTCATGTGATAGAAAAACATGGCTACCAATAGAAGAAGCATATGTCCTGTTTATTAATCTCAGCCAAAAAAGAGGGCCTCTTTACCAATGTAGTTTTCAGGGTTAGTTTCCTTTAGACTAACCTGGGTCAGGTGTTCGACTTGAACCAATCACTGTGACCAAGAGCACTGATGTGCTGATTGGCCACCCTGGAGTCAGAGGGTGTACTCAGAGGGAAGGAGAGGGTCCCCCCAATGAAAAGTGGATGCTATTTACAGAATAAGAAGAAGTAGATCATGAACAACCCAAAAAAGATTTTAAAGCTGTACCTTGTTGCTTCAAATGCCTATATTCAGGAAAGCTGCTGATACACTCATTCTAGGTAGCCTGGGAAGAGTGGGTGGGTGGGTGGGTGGGTGGTTGGATGGATGGATGGATGGATGGAAGAACAAACAAATGCACACAGGAGCAAATATTTACTGGTCACAAGATTTTAAGTTACTTGAGAGCAAAAATCTAGCTGAGGACCTGGCACATAGCAGTAGGTCAAGGGTGGCAAATGTTAAGAGATGACTGTTACCTTCCCTCTTGAGCCCAGACTAGCCTAAGAGTCCTTCACAACACAGCACTCCAGATGAAACTAAGCACCATCCTTTTCAAATATATCACCTCCCTCAGAACCTGCCCCACGTCTCTGATCCTGCTGGGCTCATTTGAACACAACAATTTGTTAAATGAAAGCAGTTTGCTCCCCAGAGAGCTACCATCTTAGATGTCCGTGGAGACTTTCCGGAGATAGACTGATGTCAACTCTTCTCAGCTTAGGCAAAGGGAAAGTTGACAGGGAGGGGGATGCAGCAGACTGGTGTGTTGGTATACATCTAACAGCCCAGCTCTCCAAATAGAAAGGTCCCAATCTGCCAACCACCATAGCATAAATTCTCCCACTACAGTCAGTCTCAACCTTCCAAACTGAAGTCTCTGAAAATAGAACTGGGAAGGGATGCACACAGTCAGCTCTCGAGTGCTGACATGAGCTGGCTGCAGCAACCCACCAGCTTAGAGGACATTGTGTTTCCCGAGGGATTCTAGAGCCACGTCAGAATTTTCTTTGAGGCGAGGTTTCACCAATGGCCACTCAAGAATATTTGGTTAGAATCCAATACGGGAACCTAAATTCTCGTCTAGAAGTTAGAGCTAGTTCCAAAATCAAAGTTAATATTACTTTAGGCTCCAGGGTT
The DNA here is from genome assembly GCF_020171115.1 of Neogale vison. Taxonomy (NCBI): domain Eukaryota; kingdom Metazoa; phylum Chordata; class Mammalia; order Carnivora; family Mustelidae; genus Neogale; species Neogale vison. The sequence continues at coordinate 42,775,722 of NC_058098.1, forward strand.
AAATGTGCGGGGTGGAGGTGTGGGGAGTGGAGGAAGTGTTGGTTGACTTCATTCATAAGACCTGCTGTGGGGTGTTGTCTACCTTCAGCTTATTCTGTTGTGTTCACATTTACTCCACTCTCTGACAATATAATAAGTTTTAAAGCTTTCCTCCAAAATCTCATATTGGAAATGTTAAACATATGCCAAAGTAGTATATGACCATTGTGACCTGACTTCAATTATGATCAACTCATGACCAATCTCATTGCATCTATACCTGACCCACTCTCTACCTCCTTTCCTCTATCACTTGGAAACAAATCCCACACATCATAAAATTCATCTGTAGGGGCACCTGGGTGGCTCAGTGGGTTAAGCCTCTGCCTTCAGCTCAGGTCATGATCCCAGGGTCCTGGGATCCCACATCAGGCTTTCTGCTCAGTGGGGAGCCTGCTTCCCTCTCTCTCTGTCTCTGCCTGCCTCTCTGCCTATTTGTGATCTCTGTCTGTCAAATAAATAAATAAAATCTTTAAAAAAAATTCATCTGTAAAGATGTTAATAAAAAGCAATACTATTTTAATCTGGAAAATTCATTTAAACAGAGATGTAAGTAACTGAGGATGGTCTAAACTGTCAGCCTGCTCTGACTTGGTGGCATTTTTCACTGGGCCGTAGGCTGAAGAAGGGCGCCATGATGGTGGCATCTTGTGAATTATTTCCCCCGTGGGGAAGTGGGAGTGAAGTTTTGGGGGATGCTGAGCTGTTGATGGTACCTCAATTACAACCTAAAACAACTAAGGTCTCAGCTGTTTACAAGGTCATTCTTGTCACTACCCTCCATCAGAGGCTCTCATAAAAGGATATTTGAGTTCAATCCAAAGAATGCTCCAACTTTGTCCCAGACCCGTAAGTCTCAAGTATATAGATCTTGTTCCAGTTCAGATTGGTTCATTAGAATTTTTTCAGATGGGGATAGAAAGGGGCCGATGAATAACTGCGAAGTTAGAAGCCGTGGGAAAACCTCCAGCTGCTAAGAAGTCTCTGGTTCTTCTGAATCCAGTGTCTCTGGAGGTCTCTCTCCCAGCCTGGGTACCAAGGAGGCAGTCACTTGGAGGGAGGGCAGTGGAGTCCTGCCCTCCTCCCAACAGCCGTGACATTCGGGAGGTCCACAAACCGCATCCAAGAGTTCAGCCTGTTTTGTCTGGTTCTTGTAACATTTATTTAAAAGGTGTGGGGGATTCTTTGCCAATACTTATCAATTGGGAGGCTTTCCATAAAAATCTCTTGGAGGCCAACCCAACAGCTTTTCAACATAGCCTCATGCGTGGCAGGCTGGGGACTGGAACCCCCATCTCTCCCAGGGAGCCAGTGACGGACAGGTGTTAGTGGAATAAATAGCCCAGCTTTCTCGCTCTCAGATGGGCAACTCTGCAGCATGTTCTGTGCCTGCTTCCCAGTCCTCAGGCTGCTGGATCCCCAGTTGTACCCACCGCAGTACACCCTGACTGGGCTTCTTTCCCTTGCCTCTCTCTCCCTTCCCCACTCCCCTCCTCCTGCTTCCAGGAATCGTCTTGCAAATCATCTGCTTGCACTGAGTCCTTGTCTGGTGTGGGAGAATTCAATCCAAGACACGTTCCACTAACTTCCAGCCCAGTCCTCCCAGTTTACCAGCCTCTAGCCCTGCTAGGCCTGTTCCTTGGAGCACTGAACACCCCCACAAACCAGTCATTGTGCAAGGACGGCTTGCCTCAGAGATCAAAGTGGCCTCTGCATTCGGGAAAATATTGGGTCAAATAGCATGTCATTTCAGAAAAGCTCTCAAGTACAGCCTTCCCCCGAGCTTTGCAATTACAACCTCTTTCCCTGCTCGCTTTAAATGCCCGTGCAAGCAGCTATTTACTCTCTGGCCCAGGGCACCACTAAAGAGCTCATTCTAAATATATCACGACAAACTCACAACCCTCCCGCCGCCCAAATGCATCTTTGTGAGTCGCTGGAGCCCTGAGCTCCATGGTTGAATGCCTCCAAGTAAAACCCCGCCAGTGATGTGAAGTTCAAAGTGCGGCACAGCCCTGTTCCCTGCTCTCCCTTCTCCCCACCCACCCTCTGAGAAGCCAGGGGATTTCTAATGGGAAAGTAAAAATGGCAGGGCGTTGAGATTCATTGTCAGACTGGCTCCAAGGGCAAGAGAGTCGTGGGGTTTAACAGTATGTCCAAAGCTTAAAATACGCACCAATAAATGTTTGTCAATTACACTCTGTAGCCATATAAGTGTATTACTTTTCCTTCCTTCTTTTCTTCCCACCCTCCCTCTCTTTCTGGTGCCTCCCTCCCTCCCTCCCTCCATCCCTTTCTTCTTTCCTGCCTTCCTTCCCTCTATCTCTTGGCATAAGGCATACACATGCCATTGCCTGTGATAGGCAAAGACCGGAACTGACCTTTGCGTCTATGGGTGCAGGAGGGTTAATTCCATTATGTTCTCTCCACCTAATGGAATACTCCGTGGCCTTTTCAGAGGGAGCTTACTGCTCTGAGGGGAAGTACCTTCAAGACATTGTTAAGTGAAACAAGAGTGTGCGTCGTGTACTACCACTTCTGGAAAAAATGCTTGAAAATGCATGTAATGTCTCTGGAAGGATAAACAGGAACCAGTCAGCAGGGTCTGCCTCTCAGAAGTGGGACGGGGGGACAGAGGTGGAAAAGAAACTTCACTTTGCATGATACATACATATGGGTGTGTCCGTGTATACACACACACACAAACACACACTAAATGCACCATCAATAAAAACCAAGAGAAAGGAGCCCTGTTCCCTAGTCTGAATCCACTAAACATGGTGAGCATGATGGATTTCGGAATCTTACGTCGGCTTCCTGCCCGGTGTCTGGCCCAAAGCAAATAACCAGTGGGTCCTTCTTGAATAAAGCCAGTGTGGTCCTACGTCTGGCCCACCGCGTCTTGAAAGAAGTCTGCTAACTGCCTCCTCCAGGCAGAAGCAACAAAAATCACAAGAAAGAATTCTAATGAGAATTCAGCAGACACCTTCATTCATTCGGGACCTATTCGCTAAGCACCTAAAGTGTGTCAGCCAATGTCCTAGGCTCTGGGGTTACAGCAGAACAGGACAGATAAAAATACATGCCCTCACAGGGCACGAGGAGGAGGGGGGATAGATGATGCACAAGTTCAGTGAGTGACAGAGACAGTGTGGCTAAGGAGGGGGAAGAGCAGCATCGGGCCCCTGCTTAATGGAGAACCTGCTTGATCCTCTCCTACTCCCCCTGCTTGTGTTCCCTCTCTCTGTGTGTCTCTCTCTGTCAAATGAAAAAAAAAAAAAAAGACTTGAGAGGCTTCAGAAGGAACAAAGCCCTCCCTCGTTTGTCTGAGGGTCTATGTGCCCTGGAGCCCCCAGGAACTCCCCAGAAGCCTGGTTCCATCTTCCCCTGATTTATATGCATATGACTGGAATGGAAATGGACAAGTCAACCCCAATACTCAGAGTTGGGTGGAACCAATAGCCACAGAGGATGGAGGACTGTAGTTGGTGTTCCCCTGGGGCCATCCCAAGAGAGACAGATGCCCCACCAGGACTGACCTCTGCCTTAGGCCCAGATTTGGAGAAAACAATCTTTGGGGACCAAAACAGAAATATATATTCCAAGAATACTTCATCCTGAATATCCCTTTCCACAGACTTTCCCAGTGTGGGGTCTTCAGGTCACTCATCCTGCAGAATAATCCACTGGGAGAAAAGGGATGTATGGGGATTGCTCTTGGAGATTCATGGAAATAAGAAAAGTTGCCTCACTTTGTTCAGTGAGGGGAAACAGCTGAGCTCACAGGACAGACAAGGGCCCTGGGTAGCCACCCATCTGTGGGAGTCCATTCAGGGCAAGGAAGGCCCTCATCCCACTGTGCTTAAAATCTTTCCCTTTGCTGAAGGATGGGGGAGGGGGGAATGGAGGTGGGCAGGTGCAAGGGGACTTCCTAAAAATGTTGCCTGGAAACTCTACAGCTGGGGAAAGGCCCCGCAGAAATTAGTGCTCCCACGGTGTATGAGCACCTGAAGGCGTGTGCAGGCGTATTCATAGCAACGCTGTTCACAAGAGCCCCAAACTAGAACCAAACTCCCACCAGCAGGAGGATGTATAAATAACGTGCGTATGTTCACACAATAGAACACAACTCGGTAAGAAAAAGACTAAACCACTGCAACGTAGGGCCATGTGGATGAGATGGAGATGCGTAACACTGAGCAGGTGACTCCGTTTATGGGAAGGTCAAGAGCAAAACACCCCAGTGGTGACAGAGGTCAGAGTGGCCCCTGATTTGGGGGAATGGCTGACTTAAAGGAGTGTGAGGGAAGCCCTGGGAGCTGGGGGTGCCCTGTACTTTGATCTGGGCCATACAACTGTGTACACAGACCACAATCAGCGAGCAGCCCACTTCCATTCCTGTACTTCCTGTCTACACGTTATATGCCAACAAAAAAAGACCAACAACAAAATAAAGAGTAAAAACATGAAAATAAAGGCTGGAAAGACGGGGAAAGGTAGCCCATAGCTGCCTGCCTTTCTTGTCCTACTAGGGACTCCCTAAAACCCTTGAAAAGGTGAGGATCCTTTTCTCTCCACCCTTTGCACCAGCCCAGCCTGGCCACAACCACCTCCGGCCCCTAGGAGATCCCTCCATTGTCCCCTTGGCAACCCCCCCACCCCCTAACTGCTGACACAGCCATCAGAGATCACACCTGACCTACCTAGTCCTGAAATGGGCTCTGGAGGGGTAAGGAAAATGGGGTATAGGGATGGTGGGATGTCTCTGTAAAACATGAACCTGAGCAGGCCACTCCTATGGTTGACTCTCCTCAATGACTTGCTTTTGTCCTTAGGATAAAATCCCAACTCCTTAATAGGGCTTACAGAACCTTCCAGGTCCGACCGTAGCCCCTCCTCCTATCCCACCTCCCTCTCCCCAACAGAAGCCACGTCAGGTCCCTAGTTGGGTCACATGAGCTCTCCCTCACATTCCCAGTGCTCCGTCAGTCTCAGCAAGTACCCAGGTGTCCCTTTTGTCCTCTGAGGAGCCATCCTGACCCCTCCTGGGGTTGCAGCCTTTATTCTGTCTGCTGTTCATTGCAGCAGTGTACAACCACCTGTTCAGGGGTCTCTGTCTCCTGTCAGATGGAGCCCCAGTAGGGTAGGGACCTATCTTGAAGGAATGCTGGGATTATATGCCATTGTGCATGGGAAATAACTAGTGAGTACCAGGCACTCGATAAACATTAGTTTCCCATCACTGAATCAGGGGGTGGAGTGGTAGGGTTGAGGAAGAACTGAGGGTATAGGATTGGCTCTGGGGATCCTGGAAGGGCCTTGGGGGCTGGGGCCAGAGCCAAGCATACTTGCACAGTGGGCTAGAAGTCTCCCTCCCTTTGGATTCTCATCCCTTTGACTTCTTGTCCCAGGGAGGGGCGCAAACACCTGGAATGAGTCATTGGGGGGATCTTTGGGAAGATTTTTATTTCCTTCTTTGCTGTGCTGGAAGCTCCCATAAGCCCCTTTAGGTGGTGAGCCCTGGCCTTTATCATGTCCCTCACCCTCACCACTGTACCAAATGCTGACTCTGCTCACTCTTTGGGGTGCATCCCATTGGGGGAAATGGCTGTGCTCCTGAGGTTCTTCTCTTGGATTGGGCAAAAGATTACTTACTGGATGAGTTTCAGAGACTGCCCCTTCCTCATGACATGCTGGGATAGGAGGTCCTGGTCTATGACATTTAGCCCCCCTCCCCTGCTGGTGTTCTGCAACCAAATAAGACAGGGAGGGAGGAGGTAAGGGCTAAGGCAGCTGGGGAGGAGGCCAGGGCAGTCACTTCCCCATTCCCTTGGTGCCTTCCTTTCTGGTGACCCTTGTTTCTGCTCTGCCCCTCTTTTCTGTCTCTCCTACCCCTGTCTGGGTTCTTAGATGTTCTTCTGAAAACACATAGCCAAGCCAATTATCTTGGAATACCCTGACTTCATGAAAACTGTAATGAGGGGGATAGCAAACACTTCCAAGGTGGTTGAGACTTTCAAGTTGGATGAACCTCCCAAAGAGGTGAATGTCCCCAAGATACATGAGTTCCCCAAGGTGGACAAGTCCTATGTGTTGGTCAAGATATCACATGGGCCTGGAGCTGGGCTGTAGGGACAATTGGTGCTGTAGCTGCCCAGATGGGCCTCTAGTCTGTCTTCAAACTCACATCTCAGCCCAGCAGCCATGCTGGCCAAAGTGCAGCTGGAAGGCCAGCACCATCCCACTGGTCCCCGACACCCCTTCCACCTTATACTGATCCCCACAACTCATTCCTTCCTCTATTCACCTGCTCAGCATTTATTCCCAACCACCATCACTTGATCTGACACAAATAGATGCCCAAGCAACATGTGATGGATGGATGGAGGGAGGGACTGACCTATCTGGAAGGGAGTTGTAGCAAACTTGGATGCCCGGCCCATGACTGTAGGGCTTTACTAATTCCATCTGCCAGTGCCTGCCTCTCTTTTCACAAAAGCTTTCATGGAAGCCTCAGCACTGCCCTGCCTGTGAGCAGGGCAGGCTGGAAGAGTCAGGGGATTTAATCCCACCCCCAGCAAGCTTCAGATAATGGCTGATGGGAATTGGTGGTTAAATACCACCCTTCCCTCTCTCCAGGGTGGGTCATCCTGATGAGCGGGCATACCCTGCCCATCCTCCAGTTTGCCTACACCATTGAGCTCTGGTTGCCTACAGTGGTAACCTGCTCTGTGACATACCTGTCATGACTCCTTCCCTTCCCTGTCCAGTCCCCCAGGCCTCCCTAGGGTCTCGTGGGGCCTGTCCCACATAAATGACTTACCTTTAAATCCTTGTCTTGGCTTCCAATAACACGACTTCTCTGAGACATGCAGCATCCAATGCTGCATAAAGCTGAATTTGGGCCTCAAACGCCAGGCCCTGGACCCGTGCCCAGACGTCCACAGAGCACACAGCGGGTGGGTGTCAGAAAGGACAGAGCCGGCGAGGATTCGCAAACAGAAGGGCTGGGACTGCCAAACTGAAAGAGGCAGCCAGGATTCCAGGGGTAAAGGAAAATATGAGGCCACAGGGACACAGTAAAGAGTGACAAAAGCAGAAATTAAGATTGGAAATGAAAAGCCCTTAACAGAACTGTGCCAGATGTCTGGAGGGGGACTGGGTTCCCCCCCACCCCATTCTGGCTTGTGAAGAGGGTGGCAGTAGTAGGGGGAGGGAAGCTTGCTGCTCAAACTTAGGAAACGCAGCAGAAGCCTGTTCGCGACATCCTGTTCCAGCCCTGGAAGGCCCAGGAGCTCCACGATGACAAGCATAAAGCATGCACTCAAGTCTGGATGGTGCCAGGAGCTCTGTTTGACTTGGCAGAGATGCCTATGGGATGAAGGGGAGTCTGAATGCACATTCCCAGGTCCCCTGCTGGGGGGTCCATGCCTCTGACCACATGGGGCCCACAGTTCCCTTTCGAGGGTGCAACTAAGGTCCCTTGGTGGTCTTAAGATTGCACATCCGGGATCCTGAGTTAAACATGGCTCCCTGGTCTTCAGAGGAGAATGGGACTGGCACATCTGGCTGACAAGGACGAGATATGGACACAATGCATGGGGCAGTGGGCACTGGGAAGGGAACCTGGGTACCTGGAATGCATTGACGTTGCTCTGAGCACAGCGTGTCCTCCTTGCACCCATAGAAAATTGGACTCAACCTTAACTAGGCCTGAGGAGGCCTGGATGCGGCCCATACAACCCTGTTCAGTGTTCCATGTTGAGTCCTAAGATGGCCCCTCCTTCAGCTGGGCTTCCAAATATGTTTCTAAAACACTAACTACAGGTCTCATGTAATGAAAGGACATTTACACTGCTTAGGACACAAAAAGAAATGCTTGGGTGTTGGGTAGCAGTGGGCAGAGAATCTTTGTCAAGAGCAGGACAAGGGCACCTAGAGCCTAAGATATGAAACCTGTCTTTTAACTCCTTGGGCTGATGCTAACTACACTTAGGCTTATCCCTATCTGCGCGGCCGTACTGACTCTGTCTATGGCTGCACTATCCAATGTGGTAGTCTCTACCCAAACCTGCCAACTGAGCACAAGAAACACAGTTAGTCTAACTGACACATGCTGTCAGCTTCAAGTGGGCACCGATCTCAAGAAAAAGGCTGATTTCAAGGAAAAAACCATAAAATGTCACATTAGTAACATTTCATATTGATCACATGTTCAAATGATAATGTTTTTATATATTGGGTCAAATGAAATATATTATTAAAATTAATCTCACTTTCCTTAAAAAAAAATTAATCTCACTTTCTTGTAGCTTTGTGCCACCCCCAAAACGTGTTGGAGTCCTAACCATAGAATGTTATCTTATTTGGAAATAGGGGTATGGATGTAATCAATTAAGGTCCAACTGGAGTAGTAATCCGATATGATTGGTGATGACTGGTGATTATTGGTGATGATTCCCTTACAAGAAGGGAGGATATGTAGTGATGTGTCTACAAGCCAAGGAACACCAAGGATTGCTGGCAAACACTGGCAGCTGGAAAAGGCAAGGATTCCCCCTTACAGGTGTCAGAGGGAGCACAGCCCTGTCCACACCTTGATCTTGGACTTCTGGCCTCCAGAACTGTGAGACAATACTTTTCTGTTGTTTTGAGCCACCCAGTGTCTGCTACTTTGTTACCAGCACCCATAGGAAACATCTAGTTTCTATTCTCTTTCTATTTCTTTACAGGTGTCAACCAGAATCTTGTAAAGCAGGCATATTATTGTTTCCATTTTCCAGATGAGAAAACTGAGGCTGGAAGGAACCAGACAATGTGAGCAAAGTTGCCAGAGCTCCTAAGTAACAGACACGGCCTTCAGACACCTGTCTGCACATCTCACACTCTCTCCAGAGAGAACCAGAGAACACATTTGTCCATCCTAAGCACAACTGAGCACTTACAATTTGCCAGACACTGTTCTAGGCACTCAGTGGAGACAGATTAAGGAACAAAACAAGATCCCTGCCTCCTTGTGCTTATGTTATAGCAGGGAGAGACAGGCATTAAATAACAAACATAATGAATATGGAAACTATTTATTATGTCTGAGTTAAACGCTATGAGGGAATAAGTAGGCCAGGGTAAAGGGGTGGGGGGTACAAGAGGGGATGGGGGTCCTTGCATGGTATTAGAGGATCAGGGTCAGCCTCACAAAGAATGCAAGACTTCAGCAACAACATGAAGGAGCTGAGAGGGAAGGAACCGCTGCTATCTGCAGGAAGCGTGCCCCAGGCATAGGGTCACCTGGTATGAAATAATTGTGCGAAGACATGAGCTGCCGTAATCAAGGGGAAACGAGGCACCTTCCAGGTGGGTTCTTGGCACTTGTTTTGAATATTCTCTTCTTGGGGTGACTGGGTGGCTCAGTCAGTTAAGCCTCTGGTTCTTGATTTCAGCTCAGATCATGATCTCAGAGTCATGAGATCGAGCCCCATGTTAGATTCTGCGCTGGGCATGGAGCTTGCTTAAGATTCTCTCCCTCCGGGGCGCCTGGGTGTCTCAGTGGATTAAGCCGCTGCCTTCAGTTCAGGTCATGATTTCAGGGTCCTAGGATCGAGTCCCACATCGGGCTCTCTGCTCGGCGGGGAGCCTGCTTCCCTTCCTCTCTCTCTGCCTGCTTCTCTGTCTACTTGTGATCTCTCTCTGTCAAATAAATAAATAAAAATCTTTTAAAAAAAATTTAGGAAAAAAAAAAAAAAAGATTCTCTCCCTCCAAGGGCACCTGGGTGGCTCAGTGGGTTAAAGCCTCTGCTTTTGGCTCAGGTCATGATCCCAGGGTTCTGGGATCGAGCCCTACATCGGGTTCTCTGCTCAGCCGGGAGCCTGCTTCCTCTCTCTCTCTGCCTGCCTCTCTGCCTGCTTGTTATCTCTGTCTGTCAAATAAATAAACAAAATCTTAAGAAAAAAAAAAAAAGATTCTCTCCCTGCCCCATGCACACTCTCTTTCTCTCTCGGGGGAAAGAAGGTGACTGTTTTCTTCTCATCTCTTCATAAGCCTCGCCCCCAAGGAGAAGAGCCCTTAAAAGACTCATCTGGGGTTGCTCTGCACAATTGAACAACTTAGCCACCATGGGAAGCCTGGTACAGCGGGAGGTCAGAGATTCCCCCCACCAAGCACAGTCCAGAGCAGCTGGTCCCACGGATTCTGGGAGTCCAGGGTGGACAAGCAGAAGACCACCCCCCAACAGGCTGCTTTGAGTCTACAGGAGGGCCTGGCCAGGGACGGAAGTCAGAGAGAGAGGGACGGTTTCACTTGCCCAGAATGCACCACTTACATCTTACTGACATGTAGGTATAATGACAACTGTGCCCCTGTCAGCAAAAAAGAGGGAAGATCATTTGTTTAAGGCAGCCTAGACCCAGGTGTGTCAAGCATGGCATGGGGAGTATTTGGGAGCACATCCCTAGAAGAGTCTGAGATCAAGTTAAATAGCCTTCTCTGAGAACAGGGTGTGACTCTGACTGTCCCTGATCTTTGCAGGGAGTGATACTTCTAGATGTTAAAATTATATGGTGTCACCATTAATTATTTATTCCAGTAAGAACACCATCACTCTTATGAGAGGCCCACATAGTGTATTAACCGCACTTCTCTGGCCAAGGCAAATAAGAGAAAGCCAGAAAGCTCGGCGTCCTCACAGGCAACATCAGAGTGGTTTCGTGTTGGCCACACTGAAAGAATTTTGATTCCTAGGCTCCAGTTGTCCTGGCAGAAGGGGCAGGGCCAAGAGGCGGTTCCATTTTTTGGCAGAGAAGGCAGACACAGACTCTCTTCCCGTCCCACGGCCCATCGCCTCCGTGCTGTTTGCTGCTCACCTCTGTCTTCTGTTTAGACCAGTATTGTTAGACAGGATGGTGGCTCTGGAGGGGAGCCCTCCTCTTGGCTGGGACAGAGGAAAGAGAATGGAGCAGGGTCGCAACCCTGGGGTCAAGAGCCAGATCCAGACCCTCTCTCCATTCCCTACTGGGATGCCCCTCATGCCTCCATTTTAATTCAGTTCCCATTTTTCAGATGAGAAAATAAAGACCCACCAGAGGGGGGCCGGATTCTGCTCAAGATTTTGCTAAGGTCAAGACAGAGCTGACTTGTAAACCCATGTCCCCGCCCCTGCCCACCACCACTGCCACCCCATATTCCCTGTCTCGCTGAGGTCCACCTCCTTGGAACAATGGAAAACAGCTTCCAGGAAAATAAAACCAACTCCATCTTCTAAACTTGAGAGAGGCCAGAAAACAGGTTCATTTATAAGCGTCTCAACCAACGGTCTTCAAACTGTGTTCCCAGGAGCCCCCCGGATGCCTTGTAGAGGCTTCTGGTGCTATGACACAGGGCCAGGGGTGCCCACCCAACCCCTACCACCTGGACTGCACCCTAAGATCTCAGTTCTCACCTCTTCTGTATTTGGAGCTCCCACACCAGACTTCAAGAATCCTTGATCTCAAACACAGGCTTCAAATAGAAAAGACAAAGTGTGGTGCAGTCAGTCCATACAGCTTGGCATCACAAAGGCATGAACTACTGATACCTCGACCGGCATAGATGTCTCTCAAGTGCATTACACTGGCTGCAAGGAGCCCCACATTTCAAAAGGTCGCCTGTGGTATCATTCCACCTATATGACATCCTCGAAAAGATAGAGTAGGGACAGAAAACAGATCAGGGATAGCTAGGAGCTGGGGAAGGCAGGGCTGACTGTAGAGGGTTACAGGGGATTTGGGTTCATGGGAACGGCCTGCATCCTGATAGCGGTGGTGTCCCTTGCTATACACATTTGTTGAAAGTCATAGACCTCTGCGCTAAAGACGGTGAATTCTACCATAAGTAAACAATATCTCAATAAACCTGACTTAAAAACAAACAAACAAAAACCTTGGAGATCCCTGCCTGAGAAATCTTTCATTCTAACGTCCTCATGAACAAGTGGAAAAATGAAGCTAAAGGAGTCTGAAGGATAAGAAAGGGGATGACACCCCATTGAGGGCCTTCTGCATGTTAGGTAATCCGCGGGTCATTTCAGTTCACTTCTTAAAATTGAAAGTTGTATCTATGTATTATCGTCCCAATAATTCTAGGGAAAAGGTGGAACTCAACAGGCTAATTGTGGCAGATTGCATTTTCCAGAACAGCAAGAGATCATGTAGAAAAAAAATAAGTAAAATAGTAATATGCTGTGTTTCTAGCTACTTGGTTTGGGAGATGATTTGCTATGCAGAAGTAGATAATTGGAACACCAGGTAACCGCCCAAGGCATCTCCACAGCCAGCCTGCATCCTGCATCCCAGATCTGCTGCATCCCAGATCTGCTGCCTCTCTGTTCTGCTTTGTTCCTAAATAAGGCATTGTGGGTCCAAGCCTCCAGACACAGCCACAGAAAGAAACTCTGAACACACTGCTTTCTAGAGCAGCAGGACCCAGCCCTTCTCTGAAAGCCAGGTGCCAAAGTGGTGCCCAGTCCATAGTAGGTGCTCAATAAATATTGATTAGATTGATAAGAATAGATTCCAGGCCCATTCTTGGAGCTGACAGAACACTGAAGAAGATGCAGTTCCTGCTCATATACAAACTGCTCTTTAGGGAGGAGATAGCAACAATAAGAAGATGATTTTAGACACTAACTGACATGAAGAAAATGAGCAAGGCTGCGTGCTAGGGAAGGGACTAGATGTAATGTGGAGGTCAAGGAAGCCCTCCCTAAGCAGGTGACATTTGAAACCTGAAGGATATAAAAGATGCCATCTTTTGAGCAAGTGAGAAAGTATATTCCTGGCAGAGGTAATGGCCAAATAAAATAGCTTAAAAAGACATAGACACACACAAATAATTCTCAAAATAGAAAAGGGAGACTCAGGTTAGTGGAAACCTCCTTATTCTAGAGACAAGCAACTAAAACAAATAGTAAATGATAGTATGGAATAAAGGGAAGGGCACTGGTTAGGAGTCCAGCTTTGTCACTAATTCCCCCACATGACCTTGAGGGGGTCATTTTCTCTCTCTGGGCCTCTGTTTTGTTTGCTATGAAATGAGGAGGTTGTACTAGAATCGGCAGTAGGCTGGAGCCAGCTCACACCAGCGTGTGGGAGTAGATTGTGGGCATCTCTTGCTAGCTCCACGTTCAGTGGTGTCACACTAGTAGGCTGAAATAGGCCATTGAGGGAGTATCCACACCACGGAAGCTGGCAAACGCTGCAAACGGGACAGTTCACTCTTGCTGTTTTAGAGCTGGTTCTTAAACACTCACCAGCAAACTCCTGAACTAAATAAGTGTTTCTTAAACATCTCACTAACGTCTCCTATTGTCATTTTAAAATTCACACTTTCTCATTCCATACCCAAATGTATCCGTGCTTCCCGTTTTCTTGCATATTTGAAAACAGCTAAACTTTTGTTTTCCTTTATTTAGGAAGATGCATGTTGGTAATCTTGTGTATTTTTTACATGTCATACGTACACACACACACACAGAGGCATGCATGCGTGTGCACTCCTCCCTGGCTAGGTGCTGCCCTGTTGTTCTTCCAAACCCAAAGCCTTCTCTGACTTGGATTTGAACTTGGGCAATGGGGAGGAGTAAGTCAGCCCTTGTAGCCCACTCAAAAGTGCATTTGTGCCCTGGGGCTCAGCAAAGAAGCTGGCCAGAGACTGCTATTGACACTGGGGCCCAGACCTGGCCAAGCAGACATTCCCCGCCCTCTCGTGACATGGGACTCCTTGCAGTGGCCCTACCCATGCTGCCAGCATCCACGGGTTATTTCCCTGAAGACAGAAAGGAATGAGAACTTCCTTTTCCTCCACCTCCTCCTCCTCCCTTGGAAGCATGTGGGCTTAGCTCATCACACTGGGGCTAGGTCTGGGAGATCTGTTTTCTGTGTTCCAGACTCAAGGCTGCCGCAGGCTTCCTGGCTGACCTTGGACAGATGGTTATGTTTTGTCTGTGCCTATTTTTCCGCCATCAGCTGCCGCTTACCTCATTGCTGGGGGTGGCTGGCTGGATGTCTGAGGCAGCCTCAAAAAAATAGACAATAGTTCCAAACACAGAACTGGTACCTGGACATGGTTCCATACCATTGAGATGGGGACAGAGACCCTGTTTGCATGGATAACAGACCCTGGGGTGCTAGAGCATACATCATGGAAAGTTCCAGAAAAAATGTTTACGAAGCAACACCATCCCCCAAAGGAGGCTAGGGAACTCTGTGGAGGGGAGAGGCAGAATGTGATGGGAATTGGGTGGGAGTAGGGGAAGGGGACAGCTGAATATTGAAGGGACCATGCCTTCCCTCTCTTCTAAACTCAAAACAGTCCTTGCTGTCCCTGCATCCCCAGTTCCCCAGGACCACGTCCCCATCATGACAATAAATTGGCACCAAGGATGTCAGTGGCTGTTCCTCGCTAATCCAATAGCCAATCTTCCTAACTAATATCACTACCCACGTCATCCCATTTGGAACAATCCTTCACTCTCTTTCTTAAAACTGTTTAGGTTCACTCCAAGTGGAATCTAAGACAAGAACTTGGGTACAAAGAGTTTATTTGGGAGGTAGTCCCAGGAAGCAGAATTGAGACACAGGGAACATGGGACAAGGAAAGAGCATGTTTTCAGACTCCTGTTGTGGGCCACTGGGCACCATCACTCTTGGGTCCTCTGAGGAACTATAGAGGATTCACCTTAGAATTGTTTCTGCCAAGGATGAAAAGCAAGAGCACTTAGCTGGATTGTTGGCACCCACTGGTTGAGGGTCACTCACCAAGGGCATTAACTCCCTAAGGCAAGAGAGCAGAAAGCCATGGTGGGTGCTCAAGGCAGGGAAACCATCTGCATGCACAGGGACTATGGACTGAGGGATGACGTGGAGGACACCAGTATGTCTTCTAGACTTGGCCTCCATGACAGCTCACTCCTGTGATTCTCCTCCTGCCCTGTTACCACACCCTTTCCATCTGTTTCCAGAATCCTCTTCATTTTGTTTCACCCCTCACAGGCACCTTAACCAACTGCACTCCATTGCTAATACTTGTCCTCTTGCCAGTCCCCTCCTTATCCAATGCCTTTGGGTCATCTCCATCGATGCACTAAACACACTTTTCTTTTCCGTTTGGATTTCATCCTCCTCCAAGAAACTTCTTAAAGTCAAGGACAGGACTTCTGATGGCCTGTTGCCCAACACACAGTGTTGGAGCTCAAAAAAGCATAGCTTCTCTCCCCTTCCCCCCACTAATGGCGATGTTATGGAATTATGTTGTGATTCCATAATAATGGTGACATTACGAAATCTCCCAATCCCTAAGATTTAATGTGAAAGTTACTTGTTAGTTTCTATGTTCTTTACTTTCTGGAAAAAACAAGGCCCCAGAATGGTGGGAGTTGCCAGCCTGGTAGGTGGGATGCTGCCTCTCTGGGATGCTACCCTGAAAGTCACCCAACTAAGAACTTCTCCATTTACCATGTCCCCTCCCTTTTTCACAGGGCTCATTGAACTTACAATTCTATGTGCCTTCCTGGCAATATAGGGTTTGTTATAAAGAAATGAAGCTTGGAGACTCCAATTAACCAGATGAGCAGCCATTCCATGCATAGGACCATGCCAGGCACTGGGCTACAAGAAGGAGAAAACGGATGAGGAAGAAGAAGAGAAGAAGCAGAGGCCACCTCTGTCTTTAAGGAGTTTACAATCTATGTGGTGCAGGTAAGGCTGAGGACAGAGTCCCCTGCTGAGAAATGCTCATGTTGCCACAATCAACTAGAAAACAACAGTCTGTTTAGTAAATGGTGCTGAGGAAACAGATGGAGAAAAATTAAATTGGATCCCCACCTATCACTTCATATAAAGGTGAACTCTAGCTGGGTTAAAGACCTAAAATAGGATGCTAACTGCCAAGAGAAGACATGTTAGGGGAATAACTTTATGGCCCAAGGATAGAAAATTAAATACACCTTTAAGTACACAAACAATGAGGTAAAATATTGGTAAATTGGTTTCATCAAAACTAAGTATCTCGGGGCGCCTGGGTGGCTCAGTGGGTTAAGCCGCTGCCTTCGGCTCAGGTCATGATCTCGGGGTCCTGGGATCGAGTCCCGCATTGGGCTCTCTGCTCAGCAGGGAGCCTGCTTCCTCCTCTCTCTCTCTCTGCCTGCCTCTCTGCCTACTTGTGATCTCTCTCTGTCAAATAAATAAATAAAATCTTTAAAAAAAAAAAAAAAAACTAAGTATCTCTATTCCCCAAAGTTCACAGGCAGACACCAAAATGAAGGAATATATTTGCAATGTCTAAAACTGACAAATTAGTATATAAAGTATTTGCATACCTTTGGCAAATCAATGAAGAAAAAAAGTAAACACAGTCCAAAAATGGGCAAAGGGCATGAACAGGCAATCAACATAAGAGGAAACCTAAAAGCTAACATTGATTTAAAGAAATACTTTAAGTTGTTGGTAATCACACAAATTGAAAATTAAAATAACAACAAGATAATGATTTGGAACAGAAGGACCTTCCACTCTACCAGTTCACATAAGTGTGAACTGGCATCATCAACGCACTTCTTACTCTAAAAAGAAGTCACTCATCCTGTGACCCAGATATTCTGACCCTGAGTAAACCCCCAGATTTGCTCTTACAAACCTATAATTGGCTGAGGGTAGAGTTATATGTCACGTTGGTGGTGGAGATGACAGGAGCCAAAAGCAAGGTAAATGTCCTCCACTTGGAATGGAGAAATTATGCACACCATGTGCAGCTGGGAGATCCAGGCACAGTTTGAAGCAACAAAATAGATAGCACATATTGGTATCGTGGAGGGGGGGAGCTTTATAACAGTACTGAATGGGGGGGAGCAGAATGAGATCTATAACATGATAGCATGTATATAAGCTTAAATCCATGCATACAGAATAATGAAATGTATTTTTAAGCAAAGGCATAGACAGAATGGTGCTATTCCAGGTACTATGGCTCTGTGACAGATTATCCCAAAACTTAATGATTTATACATTCTATACTATTGCATGAATTCCATAGGTCAGGACCTTGGATAGATTTTCCAGGAGATACTTGAGCTCCACATGGCATTGCTTTGGGGTCACTAGGGGGTATCTGTGGGAAGCTGAGCTGGTCCACAGGGCTCAAGGCATCTTGTTGACATGTCTGGCATTTTGGCAGAGGCTCAGCTGGGACTGCCAACCAGAGTGGCTCTAGCATTAGCATGGCAGTCTAAGGGTAGTTGGGAGTTCTTACACAGAAGCTCAGAATACCAGGGAGCAAGGTGAATGCTGCACGGAAGTCACAGTCATCAATCCCACCACACTGGTGGAAGCAGTCACAAGCCCACTTAAATTCAAGGAGAGGGATGTAGACTTTGCTTCTTTATGGGAGAAGTTTCAAAGCATTTTTGGTCATTTAAAAACTTCTGTCGACTGTGGTAGGGAAGGGATATAGGAGCAGAGAATGAAGCTAAAACAAAATAAATGGGTAAGAAATTCTATGTTGAGGGGCACCTGGATGGCTCAGTTGGTTAAGTGGCTGCCTTCAGCTCAGTTTATGATCCTGGGGTCCTGGAATTGAGCCCCCCATCAGGCTCCCTGCTCAGTGGAGAGCCTGCTTCTCCCTCTCCTTCTGCCTGCCACTCTGCCTACTTGTGCTGTATCACTCTGTCAAATTAATAAACAAAATCTTTTTTTAAAAAAAGAAGTTCTATGTTGAATGGTGGCTCCATTCAACATGTCCAACTCAAGAACATATGCATGTGACCTTACTTGGAATAAGGATCTTCACCAAGGAAGTTAACATAAGGGCCTTTAAGAAGAGATCATCCTGGATTAAATGAGTAGGCCCTAACTGCATGCAGGTGACCTTTTAAGAGAGAGGCAAGGGAGATGAGGTGACAGGAAAGGAGAACACATGGGGGGAGAAAAAAGGGGGTTATTCAAGGAAGAGGCAAAGATGGAGTTATGCAGCCACCAGCCAAGGAATGCCTGGAGAAAAGTAAGGAAGGATTCTCCCACAGAGTCTCTGGAGGGAGCACAGCATAACAAGGCAATATCTTGATTTAGGACCTCCAGCTGGAAGATTTGTGAGGTAATATATTTCCATTGTTTTAAGTCACTAGTTTATGGTAATTTGTCACAACAGTTCCAGAAATGAATGCATACAATGACATAAAAATGTAACAGGATTATTTATTTATTTATTTATTTTTTAAAGTTTGTGTTAAAGTTTTATTCTCTGTAATAGTCATGAAACATTGGTATTACTTACCCATTTATTTATTCAGAATAATTGCCTTAATCCAGAGTTTGCTTTGAGGGAGAATTTGAAATTATGGATGTTTCTTTCATTGTTACAGGAATACTAGATTTTAAATTTTCTTCATGTAATTTTTTAAAAAGATTTAATTTATTTGACAGAGAAAGGTAAAGAGATCACAAGCAGGTAGGCAGAGAGAGGGAGAAGCAGACTCCCTGCCAAGCAGAGAGCCCAATTTGGGGCTTGATCCCAATACCCTGAGATCATGACCTCAGCTGAAGGCAGAGGCTTAACCCACTGAGCCACCCAGGTGCCCCAAAAATGTAACAGGATTTTTTTTTTTTTTTTTTTTTTGGTAACAGGATTTTTTTAAAGAGACTCTTCCCATCTTCATTTTTACTGAGGTCCAAAGGCCAAGAATGTGCAAATGAAGGGACAACCTCAGCGTGCTGAAGGGAACTCAGGCCAGATTCCCAAAGGAGATGCTCAAAAACCAGACATGTGACACTTTGTCTCTTGACCACCAAAAGGTTACAAAGGGTTGAACCCAAAGCCACCAGATTTCTTTAAGGAAAGTGGTTAGTGGGTGTGAGGCCCACCCTCCCAGGAACGGGGTGGGAATGCTGTCACCTTCCCTCGACCTGCTCAACCTGGAGGAAAGGAAATCAATGAGATAGCTCAGTTTAGGAGTCTAGGCATCTGAAGGCCAGAGTCTGTGGTCATCAACCTGAGGAGGGAGGTATGAGTGTGGTAGGCTGAGCTAGAGCCAGCCAGGTCCACATGGATGGCAATGGCAGAGCAAAGGCACCTGTGGGCTTGTTGGGTACAAGACAAGGTTGAGAGAGGGTAGCACCAAAACCATTTCAAGTTGTTAGGACTTGGCCCTTTCCTGAACCTCACCATTCTCCCTCAACTTTACCCCAGGAAGAGTCAGTGGTGAATGTCAAGGAGTGGTAGAAGCCTAAGTCAGAGAAAGAGCAAGACAGCTCATCCCACCCACTTGTCCACAGCCCAGGGAGAACACCTGATCTGGGCAGGACTGCCATGTTCAGAGTTTGGGTGATTACACTGAACTGGGAATATCTGAGGACATTTTATTACTGAACAGATGAGAAGAGACAGCTAGAGTTTCCTTCCTGGGGCTGGGGAAGAACTGGCCTGGTGGAGTGCATGGGATGGGTCCAAGGAGACAAGAACAGTGTTAGGATCACACAGATTCCAGTTACAGGGACAGGAATATTGACAGCTACCAGCTGTCACACCAGGACACTTAGTGAGCACAACACTATGGTACTAGCATCTACCTCTGTTCTCTCTTTTTAAAATGTTTTTTTTCTTTTTAATTAAGATGAAATGCACATAACATAAAATCAACCATTTTAGAGTGAACAGTTTAAAAAAAAGTAAACAATTCAGGGGGCACCTGGGTGGTTCACTTAGTTAAGTACCCAACTCTTGCTCTCAGCTCAGGTCTTGATTTCAGGGTGGTGAGTTCAAGCCCCACATGGGGATCCACAATGGGCATGGAGCCTACTTTAAAAAAAAAAAAAGTGAACAATTCAGCAGCATTTAGTACACTGACAGTTTTATGCAACCAGCACCTATGTCTGATTCTGAAATATTTTCATCACCCCAGGAAGGAACTCCATACTCACTAAGCAGTCATTCACCATCCACCACCTTCCCCAGTCCCTCACAACCACCATCTGCATTCTGTCTGTATGGATATTTGGTATAAATGGAGTGAGACAATATGTGACCTTTGATGTCTGGCTTCTTTCACTTAACATAATGTTTCTGAGGTTCCTCCAGGCTATAGTATGTATCTACAGATTCGTTCTTTCTGTGGCAGAAAGATATTCCATTGTATGGATAGACCACAATCTATTTATCTCTTTATCCACTGATGGGCATTTGGGCTGTTTCCACTTTCTGGTTATTGAAAAGAATGTTGCTATGAATGTGTGTGTACCTATATGTGTTGGAAAGCCAGTTTTCAATTCTTTTGGATATACACCTAGGAGTGGAATCACTGGATTGTCTTGGCAATTCTTCCCCACTGAGGCTGGATGAGTTTGCATTCCCACCAGCAATATCCAACGGGTCCAATTTCTTGACATTCTTGCCAACACTTGTTATTTTGTTTTGTCTTGTTTTTTATTATAGCCATTCTAGGGGGTGTGAAGTGGTATCTCATTGTGGTTTTGATTTGCATTTCCCTGATGACTACTGATGCTGAGCATCTTTTTATGTGCTTCTTGGCCATCTGGATGTCTTTGGAGACATGTCCATTTGTGTGCTTTGTTCAAGTTCTTTCTTTAATGGAGCTGTCTGTCTTTTTGTTGTTGAGTTGTAAAAGAGTTTTTTATATATTTGAGATACTAAATCCTTACCAGATGTATGATTTGCAAATACTTTCTCCCATTCTGTAGGCTGTCTTTTCACTTTCTTGATAATGCCCTTTGATGCACAAAAGTTCTTAATTTTGATAAAGCTCAATTTATCTAGTTTTTATTTTGTTGTACATGCTTTTGGTGTCATACCTAAGAATCTGCTGCTGGATTTGAGGTCATAAAGATCTACCCTTGTCTTTTCTTCTGTCTTATGGTTGGTCCATTTTGAGTAAGTTTTGAGGGTATGGTGTGAGGTAGGGATCCAACTTCATTCTTTTGCGGGTCAATACATAGTTGCCTAGGTGCTCTATTTGACTCCTCATATTAACCTCATGAAAGAAGCAGTGTTATCAACTCCATTTTGCAGATGGGGAAACTAAGGTTTCCAAAGCCACACAGATAACAAATGGCAGCACTGTGATTTGATGTGGGGCATATCTGAGAACTAGTGCTCCTAATCATTGTGGACAATGCCGGGGCCACCTCCCCTCAGTCCTTCTGATTCCAGAGTGGCTGGAGTGGACCGTCCATGCATGTTGCCAGCATCCCTTCTTAGTTGTGCTGGAGTGCTCCCCACGTTGCCATCACAAGGCTCTTTCTTGAAGCCGTGAGAGGCAGCTAAGTTCAAACATGGCCACAACTCTGGGAGATAACGCTCTTCCAGGAGTTTACGTTGAAGTGAATACTGAAGGGTTCCTCAGTGCACTGATCCCGAGTGCCCACTGTACAGAGCTGCTCGATTCAGCACATTGCACCCCTGTCTGCTAGCATCACCACTAGAGAAGCCACCACACCAAGTCCTTGCTCAGCTCTGCTCCGGGGGAACCCAGCCAAGACACTCCTCAGAATTCTTAGCAGGGGACTTCCTCTCCCCATCAGCTCCCCTCTCTTCAATCACTGCAGGCCCAGGTCCAGGATCACATGGCCCAGACCAGGTCATGGCTCCCACTGACCCAATATCCAACACGGAGACAAAGAGAAGTGGATGTTACCCCTGCTCTGAACGTAGCAACAAGAGAGAAAGCAAATCTCCTGTATTCGTACTAATATAGCTGAAACCCAAACAAGAATTCTGCTTTGAGCTACTTCATTTTCCAAGAACACGGGCAGCTGGGCCTATCCATAGAACTATGGCTCTCCAGCAGCCGTGTCTTTCTCCACTCGGTGCCCTCCTTGGGCAGACCTCACTCAGAAAGACAATGTCCCTGCAGGAGGAACTGGGGAAAGGACAAGTGCCAAGGAGCCTGCCTATTTGCCCCGGAATATGACTTACTCTCATTTGTAACTTAGAGGTACAGATGAACTTCCCTAGTAGGTGGGCTTGGACAAGAGACTACCCTGAACTCCACCTCCAGGAACCAGAAGAGTCTCGACAGCCTGGAAATATGAGTCACCCCAGCTTCAAATCATCTGCAGGCTCTGCTAGCTTCCCATGGTTCCTGCGCTCCCTGTCTGCCCAGGGTTTCCCCTGACCACTCCCAAGCATACCAGCAGAATCCTGACCCACCTCCTGGCTCCCAGCTCCTTCCACACCACTCTTTGAAGGCTGCCTTTTTCCTGCTGATCACAGCCCCTTCCTGCAAGTTGCCAGGCACAGTGTGACTGTGGGTTAGGAATCAGAGAGCCATGGTGCACTTGGGGGGCTCTGTCGGCTAAGCATCTGCCTTCGGCTCAGGTCATGATCCCAGAGTCCCGGGATCAAACACATCAGACTCTGCTGAGCAGGAAGCCTGTTTCTCCCTCTACACCCCACCCCCACTCCTGTTCTATTTCCCTCTCTCAAATAAATAAATAAAATAATTTTTAAGAAAGGAATCAGAAAGCCATACCCAGCTTCATGGTTTGGGGTCGTCCTAATTTTTACTGTGCCCATTGCCAGAGGGTCAGACTGGCAGAGGGGGTCAATATGGGAGGGTACTGACTTCACAAAAGCAGGCATTTCCCCCAACATTTAATGCTTTCTTTAAAAAACTGGTCCTGGGTCTTGTTTTTTACCCCAAGTCTTATTTTTTTCCACCCTCCCCAACCCTTTCTCCCCTCTGCACCTATGGGATTGGGCACACAAAACTGCATCTCCTTGTTTCCATGCCATAACCCTGTAAGATGCCAGCCCTTGAGTCTCAGGGATCACATAATAGCGTGCAGGGTGTGTTGCTGGGGCCCAATGAATGTGTGCTGCGTGAACTGCACGTGCACCACACACGCGTGAACACGTACATACATACACACACACACACACACACACACATGCACATGGCCATTCTCAACTCTTGGCTGTGCATCAGAATCACCAGAGCAGCTCAAAAAGGTGCTGAAGTCAGGTTCCCCTCCCCACCCCCGCCCTGAGAAGTCCTGATTGGTCGCGGATGGGGATGGTTTTAATAATTCCCAAGGTGATTCCAACATGTGTGCACCAGTGCTCCCAAGGGAGCAGCACCACCTAACCTAGAAGACTTGTTAGAACACAGATTTCTGGGCCGAGTTTCCCACTGAGCAAGTCCATGGCAGGGCTCTAGAATCTGCATTTCTCACTGGGGTGCTGGAGACTCCCCGGAGATGGGTTACAGGTCTTCCTAGGGGCAGAGATCTGGCCGGAGGAGTGCAGGGGACGGGGATAAGGACAGAGCTGGGAGAAGCAGGGGAAGACCGTGCCTTAGGTGAAACACAGAGTCTGGGGACAGGCAGAAGGCAGAGTTGGAAGGGGGTGAGTGGGGCAGAAAACACAGACCCCATGTGATTTGAGCAGCCTGAAGGTGAGGAGGTGTTCTCTTTGCTGAGATGAGGCAGGAAATGGAGCTGAGGTCCGCTTTGCCTTGTTCTGAGTGCCCCTGAGGACTGCAGTGAGTAGATGAAACACACCATCTTTCCCTGGACAAGAGGACAGCCTCCCTGCTGGCTGCCCTGCGCCCCCCCAACCCCCTCCCACCCCACTACCAGCCCTTCTCTACTCTGCAGCTAGAGTGACCATTCAAAAATGTCAGCTAGTCTGTGTCACTCTCCTGGCTGAAATCGTTGTAAATGTTTCCCCAGTGTGCCTGGAATGAAGTTCAAATTCTATATCTGGTTGGCCAGGCCCCTCTATGGAGGCCAGGAGATGCTAAGTGTGGAGGGTGGCAAACACACGGACAATTGACAGAGGGTCCCAGCTGCTGGGTTGTGAAGCTGTGGTCTCTTGTCGCACGGGAGGCCATCCTTCCCACCAGCTGTCCCCAGCCCATGACAGGGCACAGCACCTGCAGTAGCGCGGCCCATTCCTGGGGACACAGGGCTTTCTCATGAGCAACCTTGGCTCCAGGGCCCCCCCAAGGCCTTGCTGAACCTTTCTGAACCACAGGGTCTAGGACACTCCCATCCAACCTTCCCTCCCTTGGGAGGTCAGTCAGGCTTATATAATCCCTCAGAAATTCCAGCCAGCTTTTCCTTAATTAACTGAGGAGCTGGGTCCCTGGTCTATAATCTTGCACAGGAACAAAGGAAGCAAGTCCCACTACCCTACCAAGTGCTCCTCTGCTCACAGGGACTGACCCACCGTCTTAGGGCCGCTTCCCTTGTGCCAAAGATCTGGAATAAGCAATTTATTAAGGGTGTGTTCCCAGGGAGAACTAGTAAGGCGTGAGAGGGGCCGGATGGAGAAAGGAAGGAAGCCAGGCAAGGCTGGCCCACCACGGCTCCCTGGGCATCTGGCATGGATCCAGACCGGGGTGCAGAGGCTTGAAGCACAGCTAAGCTGAATATGGCAGTGAGAGTGACACCCCGGAAAGATGGCCGCCTCCTTATCCATGGAACCTGTGCCTAGTCCCCCTTCTGCGGTGAGGAGGACTTCACAGATGGGATTAAATTAAGGATCTAGAGATGGGGAGGTCATCCTGGATTACCTGCATTGGCTTGGCATAATCACAAGGGTTGTGGTCAGAGGAAGGAAGACGTGAGCATGAAACCAGAGGCTGGGCTGGGGTGATGGCTGTCCCGGACCATGAGCCAAGGGACATAGGCCTCTAGCAGCTGGAAAAGGGAAGGAGAGTGATTCTCCCCTACAGCCTGTGGCAGGAGTGCGGCCCGGCTGCACACCAGCTCTGGCCACTGAGGAGAAACCCATTTCAGACTTCTGGCCTCCAGAGCTATACCAGAGATTGGTATTGCTTAAGCCCCCAGGTTTGTGGTGGATCACAACAGCAACAGGAACAGACACAATGAGCACTGGAGGGACACCTTGATCGTCCTGGAGCAGGAGAGGGTGGGAGGCTGTCCGCTCTATCCCCCTTGAGCTGATCCACAGGCAGCTTCTCCTTGCCTCCAGGTTTCTGACAAGGGATGGGATTTCCTGCCCTGCCCCCGAAAGCTGCTTCCTAGAATTGGCTCCTCAGCAACAGCATAATCCCATGTTGCCTTGTGGTCATCTGGTCCCCTTCGTGTTGGTATCATCCTTTTTTGATGCATGAGGCAAAGATCTGGGAAGCTGGAGCCTTTGGCTTATGCTTCCTTTTCACTGTCTATGTGAATAATTAACTGTCGGAATCTAAAAGTGGTTTGTCTGTCTTCATTAGCCCGATCAGTCAGGGCCTGCTGTCTGCCTGACCTGAAGGTGCGTAAGCTTTGCAGTGTCCCAGCCTCGGGCTGACCCCACAAGGATCTGGGGCAGGAATTACACCTGGAAGCAAAGGGGCTGGGGTCTGTTCTCTGCCAACAGTCACTGGCTACAGGCTCCCCCACAGGAAGATTTAAACATCCAAGCACTTCAGGCTCTTGGTGTAAGCAAAAGCCTGGTGCAAAGGCCCCAGGTGGGAACTAGCAGCAAAGCATGTGGAAGTTGGAAAGGGGATCCCAACCAACCAGGGAAGGAAAGAAAAGAAGAGAGTATATAGAGTTTGCCCTACCCCACCCCCCCAAGAATGGTGTAGGATCTTGGGTGATGGATTTTGAGCCTATGGACTGAACACAGACATGGCAGCCCACCCTGTCCAGCTGTAGAAGCATCGCCCAGCTCCCAGCTCCTGAGTTTAACACTCCTGCCAACATGCAGGCGGGCAGGGGTGGTTGTCCACAGACCAGGAAAAGGTGGCTGTTTCCCTTCAGGAAACAATACAAGGGCCCAAGCCTGTACTTTGCATGCCAAACTGCTCATGGAAGCCAGTGGGCAGTGGGCCATGCCAGGGTTCTTGGCGGACAGAGCTACAGCCGCTGGCTTGGCCTACAATCTGGATGCCGGCAGGCTGAGCTGTGCGGCCCTTCAGGCACAGCACAAAGAGTAGGCTCTGCCCCTCTTGTCTGGATCCACCTTTATCTTTTCTCTTGTTAACTGTCTCCAGCCACCGCACTCTAAGATTCCATTCCCTCGGGGTGCCTGGGTGGCTCAGTAGGTTAAAGCCTTTGGTCATGGTCTCAGGGTCCTGGGATCGAGCCCCGCATCTGGCTCTCTGCTCAGCAGGGAGCCTGCTTCCCTTCCTCTCTCTCTCTGCCTGCCTCTCTGCCTACTTGTGATCTGTCTGTCAAATAAATAAATAAAATGTTAAAAAAAAAAAAAAAGATTCTATTCCCTCTCGCTTCCCACCTGCTTGTCCCTTTCTCTCTGGACTTAGGGATGCCAAAGGCCCACAGGCATTTGGATTATCACTCAGCCATACAGGACCCTTGGTGTGGGGAGCCTCACCCACAGAAGACAAGATGGGAGGGAAGGAGAGAGGTTCAAATCAGAGGGTGGGGAACTTTTTCTGTGGAGGAGCTGAGAGCGAACAGGTTAGACTTCGCAGGTCACGTGGTCTCCATCGCAAGTACCCAGTTTTGCTGCTATAGCAGAAAAGGAGCCATGGACAATCCACAGAGAGGCGGGCCTGGGTGTGTTCTAAGAGAACTGCCTTGGGCCTGCAGGGACTTTAGAGAGCGTCCTGTCCAGGAATGGCACATGGGTTTCAACTCATCTGATCACTCAGTAGTTGGTCCCTGGCTTACTGTGTTCAGAAGGATTCTGAGGCCAACACCTAGTCAGTGCCATAACGGACTAGTACACCATGCCATGTACAGGGAAAGGGTGGTACGGCACCAGGGCTTCATGCTAGCCACTTGATTAACCAAACTCCTTCATTTTCTATGGGACCAGCTTGATTCCAGAGAGGTTACGTGACTCGTCCAATGCCACACAGCTATGGTCAGGGAGCTCATCAACTGGCTTCTTCATGTTACCGAGCCAAAATGGAAAGTTACATTTATCCTATTGTCTCATTACCACATCTAAGCCAAAGAGATCCCTGTGCTCCCTTTGTGCCAAGTTTCCAGGTCTGGGATCTCAAGAGCAAAGTGATGGAGTCCAGGACCCATCTGGTCCTTAATTTGTGAGAATTGATGTTTAAGGGGGGCTTTCAAAACCACCATAAAAACATATCACACTTATGATGTCTGAAAAATGAGGCTGACTCACAGGGAGTGCCGCCTGCCAGAACCTTGTTCACGGTGGGTCATGAAGTGGCCCCAGAGATAAGCCATGGTTTCCTTTTGTAGCAGGAAATGCTTCACAAGCACCAAGGCCCACTATCTCGTGAACCCTGGAGGGCTAAAGCCAATCTCGAGCCCACATCAACATTCTGAAGCATGAAGCCCCACTGTTTCTCACCCATGTGTCTATTTCCTAAATTTTGAAATGCTTATCACTCTCAGATAATAACTGCCAGGGTCTTTATTAATGCCAATTAATAAGCAACTTTAATAACAAAGTTTCAAAACAGGATGCAGGTCAATCTTGTGGAAGAAACTTTCAAAACCCTGAACTCTATAAACTAGGTCATTCTATTTTAAAAATCAGATTGCCTGCTATTAGAGCATCTCCAGTATCAGAGCTTTGAAATTGTTTGAACCTCAATGTCCTTGGCTAGCAAATGGAGTAATCCTACCCTCATGGGGCCATTGCAACGGTCAAAGTAACAGATTACAGCAGAACCCACTCTGGAAGTCACTCATAGCCTCAGTGGACAGTTCTGGGCCAGGCCAAGGGCTTCCTCCCTTGAGCATCTGTGTCCCTCTGCCTGAGAGTGTCCTTTATTCGCTCCCTCCTGTCCACACACACATACACACAGCAAGTTTGGCCAGAAAAACGAGGGGAGAGATTGGTCCCAGGAGCAGTGATCAAGCAACGATGCCAAGTGGTGTAAAGAACTCCTTCATCCTTATCCCCCTATGCACAATTCTGAGGATTGTTTGCAGTGATAAAACTATACAATCTCTCAAAAGGTCCCTGAGGGCACCCAAATCCCATTTCCTCCTCTCATTAACACACCCATTATTGGTTATCTTCTCTTCCTTGTCTTACTTACGCCCTCCTTTCCAGTGCATCTAGGGTCATCTCTCAAATAAACAACACATACCCAAGTCCTGGTCTCAGGGGCAGCGCAAACTGAGACACACTGATGCCCGAGCTGGCAGGAGAATATGTGTGTTTCCCACCTCCTAACACCACGGAGGTGTATGAGAGGGTTACGACCTCTGGGCGACAACGGAGCTATCAGTGAGGAGTAAGAAACTGAAGTGGCCGGGAACGGCCTTGGCATCGGTCTGTCCAGCATGCTTCCCTACTTCCCTTCGGCTGGTTTCTCTGGGAGCTCCCATTCAGGACATGGTCCTGGTGAGGCTGACAACCATGACATCCAACCCCAGCCTCACACCGCTGCAGTGGGCATGTGACCCAGGCTAGCCAATCAGAATATGCCATCCTCTGGGACCCTATGATTGGCTCAGGCAAGTTCCAATCAGAGTCCTCCCTGAGATGGATGTGGGATCCTGGGAGAGACTGTTGAGAAGGTTTCTAAACTGAGATTGTAAACTGGGAGGGTGCGTCTGGGGTTGGAAATGCCTGGGATTTCTGCCCTGTGAACAGGGCTTGTGTGCAGGCAAGAGTGTCTGAAATGCCACTCGCAGGGTTCCAGCCCCTTTGACATGGAACAGAGAACAGGAACTGAACAAGAGCAAAGGGGCTGTTCACAGAACAAGTGGAAGGTGCAGAGAGAATGTGTGGAGAGACGTAAGGAGAGCCTGTCTAACAGCCAGAACTGGACGACTGAGCCGAGAGAGAGGGAGAAAGAACACAACCCACCTCTTCTGTGCTGCTTCAGCAACAATAGAATGGGGGCTCCAGTGTCTCACAGGTCATTGGACAAAATGTCTTACAAGGTCCCTTAAAGGCGCAGAAGTCTCCGATTCCAGTTATGTATTGTCCACATTCACGATTCCACGTCTTCTGTTGCGTGGTTTTATGCACTTCGCGAGGGTGTTCATTATGTGGACATTGACGTTAGACATTAATCTCCCTGGGAACTGGGCTCACAGCGAACTGCTCGTCCCTACTGCCTCCCAGCCTCTGTGCACCGCCTTCTTCAATGTTATCTCTAGGCTCGTGGGCTTGGGGGCAGGGAGGGGCGTGCGGAATGTAAAACTCCTCTCAGCTCTTGAAATGTGCCCAGGGTCTTAAAGGAAAGATCCCTTTCAGAAAATAAACGGGCATCAAAATAAATTATCCAGAAAAATAAAACCTCTTTCTCTAGCACAAAAGAAATTTAAGAGCTCATTAGCCTTAGGAATAGAGTATTTTTGAACAGGTGAGGCCGGTAAGCAGAACCATGAATATTCATGAGTATGCTCACTGCCTCTCCATCCTGAAGTGAAGGTGTTGGAAACCATCTTTTTAAGTACTGCCAATTGGGGGAAAGGTATGTTAACTATTAGTAGCTTTATTGACCCCAAATGCTCTCAAAATAGGATTTCTGACATTTTCGTTAGAGCTTGCACCATGTTCTGCCACCAGGTAATTCCTGGCGAAGACAATGGGGAAACAAACAAACAAACAAACAAACTAGCTAACCTACCAATTTCAGATCAAAAGTCTGGGATCAATGAGGCTCCTGGCTAGTTTTCTGAACTCTACTGGCCCTATCCCCACTCGGCTCCCCACCTTGGCTTCCATGTTCTTCCTACATTTCCCCACCATAAGGGCAGCTACATGCAGAAGGTCCTATGGGAACCAAATGGGGGAGGGGGTGTGTGAAGCGGAGCCTCCTAAAGTCTGCTGAGGACCCTCCCAGGCCTCATGGACCAAGCTTTGGGCTCTTTCCCTCCCTGGGTCTTTTGTGGTTTGCTTTTTTTTCTTTTTCTTTTTCTTTTTCTTTTTCCCCAGCATAGGATTAAGCCAATGGTTTTCAACCTTGCTGTGCATTAGAATACCTCCAGACCCAAGCCAAGAGAAACCCAAGCCACACTGAGAGATCCAGTGAAGGTGGGATCAAGTCGATAGCCCAGGGGGAACAGCCGAGAAGCACTGGATCAAGTACCTACTGTTCCCAGGGCGTGGGGACACTAGGTGCATCCAAGGGCCCAACTCAATCTGCTCTGGGTCCTGCCTCACCCCCACCCCCAACTATGCCTGTTAGAAGCATGACAGCCTGGCGGGCAGGGCAGCAATGGGAGCAAAGGGGACTCCCCTCTGTCTAGGGAGAAGCTACAATCAGGTGTTCCCTTTCAGTGGAAAGAGGTGTTTGCTCTATTTTCAATGTTTCTATATTATTAATTTTTGTATAGTATGTTGTAATTCATAGACTTCCTGGTCCCACCTGGATGCTGGGAGGCAAATATGGTCAATAGTTCATTTTGGAAAAGAGGGACCAGAAAGCTCAGACAGGTTATGTGCATTGGCCCAGATGCCACAGTCGGTAAGAACTGAAATTGGGATCAATTCCAGTCAAGTCCAAACCAGGACTTGAGCTTTTTTTTTCTGCTATACCCACTGCTTCTCCACTTGGGGGAAAAAGAAGATTAAAGGGTATACGAGAAAATGCTATATGTTACTTAATATATACTCTCACTCTCTGACTTGGTAACACAATGCTGACTTTATCCAGGGAAGGGGTATATTCAGATAAACCTACATTTCCCAGTCTCTCTTGTAGTGTGGTGTGGTCATGTGACTAAGTGGGATGTAAGCCTTAATGTTGTTGGTGCTTCCAGGAAACCTGCTTCAAAGGTACCTGTCTCAACTGAGAGAAATACCCCTTTTGCCTTTCCTCCTCCTTCCAGACTGCAGTTCATACAATGGCTGGAGCTCTAGTAGCCATATTGCACCATGAGGACATTCTAAGGGTAGAAACTACTTACTGCAAGCAATGGAGCAGAAAGATGTAACAAGTGTGGGTTCTGCCCTGGATTGCCTACTTTTAAACTTTTTAATAAGGCAAAGAATAAATGCCTGGGTATTTAAGTCACTATTTTTCAGGTCTCTGTTATAGCCAATAGCCAACAGCAATTTTAAATTCATTAAGTTCACATAATTGACTCTTCTGAAATTCTAACTGAAGTTACAATTTGATGGTACAACTACCCATCAGGACACCAAAAGCCTATTTTCCATGCTAGGAGGACAGTGGTTTTAAACTATGGCTGTGAGTCTACCAGGCATGTGTACCCCACAGGAAGGAATGATGAATCTTCCATAAACCAGATGTGTAATAGATAGTTGTTGTGTGGCTAGACTTTCGTAGACACCAATCATATCCATTTCTGATTACCACATGTCTACTCCCCAACATCCTTTTAAGGACTTGAGAAATACATCACAAGAGTAACCTTTGTTGGTCTAGGGAGAGCAGAGACTCAACTACACTTTCCAGGGAAGATCAGCCCCAGCCCTCAGTCCCCAGGGGTTTTACCTCCTGTCACCCCTGGTGACCTTCAGTTTACTTCTGCATTTGGTGATACTAATGAAGAATTTAAAGATGTTGGCATGATCTGCATTCCTGAGATTTTCCATACAAGAACCTGTCCTTGGCTTAGGCTCTGGACTGAAGTCACATGGAGCATTGTGAACCCAACGAGAAGCTTAGCCAAGACCAGCCAAGCTCACTGAAGATCAGCTAGCTACAACAGACCTCCTGCCTCATGAGTATGAAATAAAGAGTTGATTGTGAGATTGTTTTTTATGTAGCATCATCACAAAAGTAACTGACTGATACACCACCCATTTGATCATTGGGATGGCCTTGCTAGAAACTTGAACATCAACCTTCACTCTCGCCTCTTCTTCATGCCTCACATCCAAACCCCAAGCGCCAGATATATTTTTTTTAAAGATTTATTTATTTATTTGACAGACAGATCACAAGCAGGCAGAGAGACAGGCAGAGAGAAGAAGGGATGCAGGCTCCCTGCCAAGCAGAGAGCCCGATGCGGGGCTCGATCCCAGGACCCTGGGATCATGACCTGAGCCGAAGACAGAGGCTTTAACCCACTGAGCCAACCAGGTGCCCCCAAGTGCCAGATATATTTTTTTTAATTTTATTTATTTATTTGAGAGAGAGAGCATGAGAGGCGGGAAGGTCAGAGGGAGAAGCAGACTCCCCATGGAGCTGGGAGCCCGATGCGGGACTCGATCCCGGGACTCTGGGACCGTGACCTGAGCCGAAGGCGGTTGCTTAACCAACTGAGCCACCCAGGTGCCCCAAGTGCCAGATATTTTGTATGTGCATGTCATTCCTTTTCCTGGGGACACTCTCCATCTTGAATCCAGCTCAGCTCCAGCTCCTGCTGTGTGGAGCTGGGAACATCCCCTCAAACACTATCCCCAACCTCCCACAACCGGGCTCAGTGTCTTACTGGGAACTGCCCTACACAGTGCCCTTGTCCTGACCCCCCAGGTTGTCCTTTCGGACACTGTCAAAATTGCCTGTGTCTTGTCCAACTCTCCCACAAACTGTGAGCTCCCTGAGGGCAGGGCCTGAATACATTTTCCCAGAGTAAACTCTATACACATGTCCAGCCCACAGGCCTGAGCCACTGCTTGCAGAGGAGCTGGTCCAATAGCATCTCGTGCTGGGGAAGGGGCCGGTTCTCTGAGGGGGGCGGCCCAACTCTGCCAGAAACAGTGGTCTGACTAGAAAATTCAAGGCATGGGGGAAAGAATGTCAGGGAATGAGAAAAAAACAGAGGTAGGGTGTGGGGGAAAAGAAGGAAGGAAAGAGAGAGGAGGTGGGGTCAGGAGGAAAATAGGGAGAAGGCAGAGGTGAGGCAAACAGGCTGGGAAAGGGGTCCAAAGTACAATGATGGGGGTCATGAGGAAGTTCAGGCAGAGAGAAGAGACCAGGCAAGGGAGAGGCCTGCTTCGTGGTCAGTCTCCCTTCCAGCTCTCGACTCCCCTGTAAAACTAGCTCAGGCCATGTGTGCACTTGGCCTGGGACTCCAGTTCTGGTGCCAAAAACATAAACCAGAGGGCGGGAGAGGCATGGGGCCCAGCTGAGGTGAGCGTGGCTGCCCAATGTTTGGGACACAGGGCCACGTCACTCCCCTACGCTACCCTGAGGCAGGACAAGAATTCTAGACACCCTAGGCCCTGGGGAAGCCTGGGGGGCCCAGACTGGTGTGACATCAGGAAAGCCTTTGGGCAGCAGGAGGAGGAGGCAGGGGAAGGCTGAACAGTGGCAGGAGGGATGATCCTGGCTGTGTGCCTGGGAAAGGCCAGGCCCGCCAGGAATGTGGCTGCAAGGCCCACACCTCCAGCAGCTCCAGCTCCAGACACAAGAGGTTTTTGTCCCAGAGAAGGCTCTGAGCAGAGACGCAAGACGTGTCCTGGGGACTCAGCCCATGGGCTCAGAGAAGCTTATCTCCTGGCGGGTGCTTCCAGAACCATTGATCCTCAGAACCATCTGGGAGCATCTGGTGGGGGTGGAGTTTCAAAAAATTAGAGTCCCAGGCCCCATTCGGGGGACCGATTCCATAGGGCTGGAGGAAGGCCTGGCGAGCCATATATCTATATCTATATCTATATCTATATTTATATATATATATATTTTTTTTTTATTTAAGCTCCTTAGGGATCCTAAGAGGCAGCAAACCTAGAAAAGTCATCATATGTTTTTCCACTCAAGTGCCAGACCCTAACTATTACTATTAGTAAACTTCATGGGGCAACAACTTTCCTTTGTAACGACTCACTGCATGGGCACTGTATCACAAAAGCAGGCACAAATGGGGCGTCTGGGTGGTTCAGGCTCTTGGGTGTCTGATTCTTCATTTCAGCTCAGGTCATGAAATCAAGCCCCACTCTGTGCTCAGCTGGGAATCTGCTGGAGATTCTCTCTCTCTCCCCTTGCCCCTCCCCTTGCACATGCACAAGTGCTCTCTCTAATAAATAAATAAACCTTTAAAAAAAAAAAAGGCAGCCATGGGTGATGCATTAATGAATGAAAACAGGGATGTTTCAGGAAAACTTCATTTATGGACTCTGAAATGTGTATTTCATAGAATTTTTACATGTCACAAAATATTATTCTCCCTTTGATGTCCCCCTTCCCCTTCCCCAGCCATTTAAGACAGAAAAACCATGCTTAGCTCAAATCAAGTGGGGGGCAGGGCTTGGCCCAAAGGCCATAGTTTGCAGACTCCTGCTCTAGACCAGAGCTACTATGAAGAAATAAGGTTAGAAACGCGGAGTAAGTGTTTAGAAACTCAGGGGACTCTGTCAGTGCTGAAACATCCAAGCACAATGGGAAGCTCAGTTGGCACAGCCCAGGTGAGATGACGAGGCATTGCCTGGGCAGGGAACCCATGCTACATCCTGGTCGTGCATGGAAGGACCAGGTGCGGTCAGTGATGGGGAGGAAAGCTTAAAAACAGGCCCCTCATCCAAGAAATTTTGAAAAGCAGTAATCTGAATTATTCCCCTGACCCTGGGAGGATCCAAATGCTACAACCATAACCCACGATCCCCCTACAGTCATTAACTACAGCAAACAAAACCAAAGATGTATGGAAAAAAAGAACTCAAATATAACTAAATGTTTAGTGAAGACCCCCTTTAAGTACAGTGATGATGCATTATTTTTTCTTTTTATTTGTTCTCCTAGTTTTTTCTAAGGAACATGTGTGAATTTTATAATGGAGGGTCCTTTCTAAAAAAAATTTTTTTAAATAAGAAGCAGTTTTAAAGAGATTCTCAAAAGGGTAGTTTCTCCGTAGGACAACCCTTCCCAGTGTCTCGTAACCCTTCAGTCGGGAAGTTGTTTTTTTTAATCTTTAATCCACTTCTAGAGAATCAGGGAAGAGAAAGAAGAAAATGAAAAGCATGTGCTGTCCCTTGGTTCTGGTCATTTTTTGTTATTTTTAACATGAGGCTCCTGGCAGTCGGGGGGAGAGGGAGGATGGCGGGACAGGGCTGGTCAGGGCTGGAAATGCTGCCATGAGCCACAAGTCCACCACCACGAGCCCCGAGGGAGCAGAACGCTCCTGCATAGACAGTCTCAGCTCTGGGACCTTCACTGGACTCCTTTCAGCGAGTGTCCTGGTCACTCAGGAATTCCCAGGAAGAATGTGGAACAAAGTTCAAAGCAACACCACCTCTTCCTAGGGAAGAAAACAAAAACAAAAACAAGACACCATTCCAAATGCCCGGGGATCGTGGGCATCCGGTAGACCTGGATTCAAATCCTGACTTGGCCACTTTTTTGCTGTGAGCTCAGGTACATATTTTACTGAGCTTCATTTCCTATCACAGCCCCCTCCCCCAACAGGATGATGGGGTAAGTGCAACCCCTGCCCCCCATTACCACTACCCTGCCTTGCTCAGGACCTCGTGAAGAGTGAGACCACATTGAAAGTTTCAGACCTAGGCAGGCTCTGCCATGTTAGCTCCTCCTGCCTGCTCTGACCACCCTGGTCACAGTCACGATCACCGGCGAAGGGCCGGGCATGAACGCGACATAGTGATAGCCTTTTCAACTCCTCAAGAAGACATGAGTTGGGAAGAAACCATCAGATATGTTCTACCTTTGCACCTACCCATCCTCCAGCCTCAGCCCCAGCCCACAGGTGGCCCCAAACACTGCCCAGGTTCAGGACTTCTTTGCTTCTAGATCTTCGCCGTCCAATCTGGTAGCCACATGTGGCTATTTAAATTAATCAGATTTAAATGAAATTTGAAATTCAGTTCATCAGGGGTGCTAATCGCATCTCAAGTGCTTGGTCTCCACATGTGGACAGGGCAGGCTCGGGACCTTGCCATCATCCCCAAAGGTTCTATCAGATGGCACTGTTCTAGAGGCTCCGTGGGACTCCAGAGGACAGCTCTGGACATAGAGGAATTCTGGTGGCCACTTACAAAAGCATCGTCTCATTTCTGCAATAACACCTTTCCTCCTTAAAAACAAAAATCTACAAAAATACCATCTAGATCTGCTATTGGGCGTACTTGGGGGATGTGCCTATGAGAAAGCAGACCCCTGGGTGGGTAAGGTCTGCTGGGCTCTGCAGGCATCAGACCCTGAAGCTGAAAGAGGCTTCTGCTCACTGGTTATCTGCTCTTAAAGAAGAATAGCCAATAAAGAAGCGGTACTTCTCGTTTTTTTAAAACAGAACTATTTTAGGGAAGTCTGGCTTCAAAACAGCTTGGTGCTATTCACAGGATAGAAAGAGAAAGGAGAGCTTTCAGTAGTGAGGACCTCTGGAGCCCCAGGACAGCTTCAGGGGGTTGATGACAGACTCAGGACTCCACAGATCCTCCCTGGGGCTCCACATTCTGTCGGCTCTGGCCTCAGGTTCTCAGCAGTCCCAAGGACATGCCATGGCTCACCTGGCTGGCAGGATGGATCCCACCCTGCTTCCCCAAGCTTCTCTAGGTGATCTTTGGGAATCTTGACTTCTATGTGGCCCTGGCTTCCTCCCTCATGAAACAGTTTAGACAACCCATCCTGACCTCAGTTAGGTTTTGTTCCTCCCTCGGGGATGTGCACGTGTTGCTGGCATCCTCAGGCCTTGCCACACAGCTCGATCCTCCAGCCAGCCCCAGTGGCCATCGGAGCCCCCTTCACCCACACGCAGGCAGAACCATCCAGAAGTGCACCAGCAGGATTCAACAGTGTACCATGGTACAGAGACTCCCACTCCTTGTCCCTTGGGGAGACACTCCAAGACCCTGTCCCAGAGGCCCCAGCATGCCCCATGAACCCCACCCCCTTGGTTCCTCCCTCCCCCCCCGTGTCCTTCCCCAAATCCCCACCAGTATTTCCTAGGATCACCCCCAAATAAACTATGTACCCTCAAAATGCTTGTTTCAGGTTCTGCTCCTAGGGGAAGCCAACCTAAATTAAAGACTAAATAAATTCCCCGTGGTTCAAAAGCAGCACAAGAAAGTTCTAGAATCAAGTGAGAAATGTGTGATTGAGATGGAGAAGGGACATCTTTCAAAATCCCTGGAGATTTTGAGCAGTTTCTCAGTGAAGGAGATCCTCAGTGAAGGGATCCCTAAGATTCAAATATATAATTCTGGACACTCAGACTGAAAACGGTGCCATGGAACCTGCCCACGCTTCAGCCAATAAAAATCTGGGGGTTGAGTGAGTGAGAAAGGGGCACATCATTTAAACACTGTGGAAAATCATTCTCAATGCCCTCATCCACTTTGCCCAGATCCCCGGCAGAGACTCAGCCCACAGGAGTCTTGTTCTCAACAGTCACTCAAGACCTCAGTGAACACCCAGAGCTTACTGGAAACCACAAGGGGCGGGAGGCCAAATGAAGACTACGTGGGCCTGGGGGCAGTGGTGTCACGGGGGGGGGGGGGGGGAGGACAAAGGCCAAGTCCTGCCTCTCATCCTCAGGCAGGAGGGGACAGCAGACCTCCTTGCCACAGAGAGATGCCCCTTGCTGCCTTCTCCCCATGCCCAGCAGGCTGACATCCTCCCCGGGCTCAGTCAGAGCCCCCATCTCCCCATTTTCTGCACCCCACAGAACACCAGGCTGGTGGCTCAAAGAAAGGCCACCAGCACATCCATGGCGCCAAGAGCACCCATCCTCTAACGGAAAAGTACCTAAAAACGCCCTCATTGGCATTTCCATCCGATCCATCCTTGAATCAACAAACCAAGGGTTTCCTCTTGCAGCAGAACATAACAGATTCCCAGTAGATGTTTCCAGACGGCCTACACCACCTGTTCCACGGCGTCCTGCAGGAGACAGCCAGGTCAACGGCCCCGGCAGCTCACTGCCTGGCTGACTGTGCCATCTTGGTTTTTCCGCATGTAATTTTAAACTAATTTTAGTCTTAGAAAAGTTTCAAAAGTAATACAGAGGGTCCCCTTATATTTGTCATCCCACCTCCCCTCATGTTAATGTCTTATATAATCACGGCACAATTTTCAAGAACAGAAAGGTAGCATCGGTGAATTTAAGCTAACATTCGTTAACTGTTTCAGCAGTTTTGGCCGCACTGTCCTTTTCTGTTGCAGAGTTTTATCCATGATCCCACACTGTATTTAGTGGGTATTTCTTCTCAGTCTCCTCTGTTCTGCGATAGTTCCTTAGTCTTTCGTTGTCTTATGACCTGGACAGGTTTGAAGAGTCCTGGTCAGTGATTTTGTATAAAGTCCCTCAATCTGGGTTTGTTCCATGTTTTCTCCTATCGGAGTGAGGTTAGCATTTTTGGTAAAAATCCCACTAACATTATGTTGTGTCCTCTGCATATCAAAGGGTTTGTGATGTCAGTATGTCTTATTCCTGGTGATGTTAACCTTGATCACTTGGCTCACTAGGTGTCTTCCAGGTTTCTCTGCTATAAATGGAATTCTAGAATATATACTCTTGGTGTCTGGTTTTATTCCCCTTCTCTATCTGAAGTTTTTGGGATTCATCTGTATTATTGCATGTATTATTTGTTCTATTTCATTGCTATAGAGTGTTCCATTATATGAATATAACACCACCTCTTTCTACCTCTACGAGAGGTGGGAAACAGCAGGTGTCTCCTTCTTTGTTGCTTGCAGCAATATTTGTTCTGGGAGCATTGAGTAGAGGACACAACAAGCATTGAGTTGTACAGTACACAATCTGTGCAGCTGGACATGGCAATCTGTGATCCAAAGAATCACAATTCAGCATGTCAGATTTCTTTACTCCAAGTTATTTTATTGTATTCTCATTTGGGAAACTCAGGGTGAAATCCATATTGCAGCATGGCAGTATGGTTAGTGGATATGCATAAGCTTTGAAATCTTACTCCAAGTTCAAATCTTGTTCTTGCCACTCATGGGCTAAGTAGCCTGTGGCAAGTTACTTCCTTATTGTGACTGACTGTCCCAGTGGTAAAATGGTGTAATGATTATGGTACCTGTCCCATAAGGCTATGCCAAAAGTTAAATGCGATTTGATTACAAGAAGGCCTTTAGCATGGTGTCTGGCATATAATAAAAACATATGTTGTTACTATTAAACAAATATTGTTATTGTTGGTACATCATCGATTTTTATTATTCACTAATTATTTTTAATATTATAACACTGCTGATTTGTTTTGTAGCCTCCATCTTTGAGGGCAGGGCTTGAGTGAGAATGTATCCCCAGGAGCTTCCAGCAAACAGAATTTCTATGCCTCTTTGTTCCTGAAAGGTCCTGGGGTCATCAACATATAACAATACTCACAGGATGGGCATGAGAGAATTATTTTAAGAAATTGGCTCACATGATTATGAGGCTAGCAAGATCCAAATCTGCAGGATAGGCCAGCAAGCTGGAGACCCAGAAGGGTGGATGTTGTAGCTGGAATCCAAAGGTAGACTGAAGTGCTGAATTCCCTCTTCCTCAGGGGAGACAGTATTTTTCTCTTAAGGCCTTCAGCTGATTGGACAAGCCCTACCCACATTGTAGAAGGCAGTTTGCCTTACCCAAAGTCTACGGATTTGTTTTTTTCAAGATTTATTTATGTATTTTTTATCTGAGAGAGAAAGAGAGAATGAGCAGAGGGAGGGACAGAGAAAAAAGCAGACTCCCTGCTGAGCAGGGAGCCTGATTTGGGCCTTGATCCCAGGATCCTGGGATCATGGCATGAGCTAAAGGTAGACGCTTAACTGACTGAGCCACCCAGGCACCCAAACTCTACCAATTTAAATGTTAATGTCATCATAAAAATAACAGTGACATCTAGACTAGTGTTTGACCAAATATCTGGGGTTCCATGGTCTCACCAAGCTGATACATAAAATTAACCACCAGAGTAGGCTTCAGTTTGAGCCCTCTGTTCACTTATAGGTTCCAGGAAGTCAAAATCCCCACAGCAACCAGTGCAGTGACAGACGTGAGGGGGCTTCTCAGGTGGGGCTCACCTCCTGACCTTGAGGAGGAGCAGGGATTGTGCTTAACTAGAGAGCCCACATCTCATTGAAACAGGTGGCCCAAGCTTGGCCCCAATCCACTGACACAGGAACACAGTGTAGCAGGAATGCAGAGACACGCCAATTTTTTCAAGAAATATTGAAATGACGGGGTGCCTGGGTGGCTCAGCCAGTTGAGCGTCTGCCTTCAGCTCAGGTCATGATCCCAGAGTCCCGGGATCAAGCCCCACATCGGGTTCCCTGCTCCACAGGGAATCTGCTTCTCCCTCTCCTTCTACCTGCCACTGTCCTTGCTTGTGCTCTTTCAATCTCTATCAAATAAATAAATGGAATCTTTTTTTTTAATTTTGAAAATGAAATATTGAAATGTGGATTTCTATGTGAAATATTCCATTTCTTTAATGCTGGCAACCAACGAGATGGTTAAAAATATATACAACCCAAACAAATCCAAGAATACCAGGTGCCCTCTTGGCAACCCATTCGAAATCTTTGACTCATGGGATCTTGCTGAATCTGTCAGCTCCCTGGGTTTTCTTTATTCATGAAGCTTCTAGTAATAAAAGTTGTCGCTTTGTAGAGGAGGTGCGAAGTTCTTTCAAGTCAGGATTGTCTCTGAAAATCCAGAAGGCTGCCTCTCATGCATTAGCATGGACTCAGAATCACCTGGAGGGCTTATGAAACCATAGAAGCTAAGACCACCTCTAGTTTGTGACTCTGGCAATGTGGTGTGCAGACTCGGAATTTGCATTTCTAACAAGTTCCCAGGCGATGCTGCTAGTCCAGGGACCACCCTTGGACAATCATTGGTCTGGAGGGAAAAAGCCAACACGGGCGTGCAGAAAGTGGAAGGGCATGACCACAAGGTAGGTAGACTCTAAAGTGGCTGGTCATTTCAGTCTCCAGGTCACACTGGTCGTGGACAATCGCTATGGGGTCATCCCTGGTCTTGGTCCTGTCTGCCTCCCCTCCTAGGACCCTGTTCCTCACGGCTCCATAAAGAAGCACAAATGATGAATGGCGGTGTGCGTGGCAAAGGCGTCTCCTGTAAGAAGCTGCACCCATGAACGATGCCTTGAGGCCCAGGGGCCTGGGAATGAGACTTCTGTTTCATCTCTGATGATTGCACAACAATGTGAGTGTGCTTGAAGCTGCTTAAAAATGGGTAAGGGGTGCCTGGCTGGCTCAGGTGTCAGAGTATGCAAGTCTTGATCACGGGGTTGTGAGTGCAAGCCCACACTGGGTGTGGAGTTTACTTAAAAAAAAAAAAAAATGGGTAAAAGGACTTGGTTTGTAGAAACTCTCTGTCGTGGGCCGAATGGTGGTCTCCAGAAAGATGATCACATCCTAATCTCTGGAATCTGTGAAGGTGACATTATTTGGAAAAGGTCTTTGCAGCTGTGATTACATTAAGGATATCAGGATGAGATCATCCTAGATTTTCCAGGTGGGCCCTAAATCCAGCAACGAGTGTCCTTGTGAGAGACTCACAGAGGAGAGACATAGAAATGAGATAAGCCCAGAGGAACACAGAGGCAGAGAACAGATGGACACAGCCCAAGACCAAGGAAGGCCTGGAGCCACCAGAAGCTGGAAAAGGCCCGGAGGGGTTCTGCCCTGGAGCCTTCAAAGAGGGCCCTCCTTGATTTTGAACTTCTGGTCTCCGGAACCGTGAGAAAATGAGTTTCCCTTGTCATAAGTCACCCAGTTTGCTGCACTTGTTACAGAAGCCCTGGGTAGCAAACACACCCTCCAGAAATGTCAGCTGGAAACAAGGAGGAGGAGGAGCAGGCGATTTGAAGGTGACCATACTCTAGGAAAAGCTTGGACCTACATCTCATAGGTCTTATTGAACCCAAGCCAGTCCCAACATTAGTGACGCAGTTGCCCCTCTATGACAAGCCCTCATCCCAGCCTCCTCCAAGTCACTCGACTTGACTTTGCTGTGGCTCATGGAAAACCAGCTGGGAGCACGATTCCTACCTGTGAGCAGCTGCCCCCCTGCCTCCCAGACCCCCAGGAGGCCCAGGCTGCAGTTCCTGGGGCCACACGCCCTGGGTGGGCTCTGGAGCTCCCCTAGGAAAAGGAGCAGCAAACTGCACAGAATTCCTGTGCAGTCACCATGGGGTGAAGGTTTAGCTCAGTTGGACCGTCCAACCCAAATGAAAGCCAAGGGCTATCTTCCATGCAGGGAACTGGGGTTGCCCCTGTGTGGCTTTTCCCCGGATGCCTGGCCCTGCCTTTGCTGGTTTGAGTCAAACAGAAGCTTGTCTCCAAGGCTGAGAAACAGAAAGGAGATTCTCTCCAGCTGCTCTTTGATGTTGCCAACAGCAGTCTCTCCCACCATCCAGTCTAGGTTCTGCCCTCTGGGCAAGTGGATTAGGGTCTCTACAGCTCAGCTGGTGTGGAATTGGTGTTCCCTGTGCTTATTCAAGCCTTGCTACCATTCCCCCCGAGATTAGGAGAAGTCCCAGCCCCCATGTCAGATTGAGTCACAGTACCAGCTAATCAGGAAGAATGAACTCAAAACCTCTTGAGAATGTCCGCTCTCTCTTCTCCTGGGAGGAGGCTGAGTCAGCAGACACGTGTGCAAGCCACAGGCTCCTCCACAAACCTCCCTGGAAGAGAAGATGTTCTAGCAACTCCACTCCACGAATTCCTTCTCTCCCAGACACGGTTTACCTCATGTGCTCAGAATCTCCTATGAAGAGAAGGGGAAAAAAAAAGATCTCGAATCCATCTTTGGTGGAGAGGGAGGGACATCATCTCTGGCCAGAGAGAGGCAACGGTCTGTGAGGAACACAAGACTCACCGGCACGTGTCTCCCCAGAGGCCTGAAAAATGTGGGAGCTCCAAATTCACACCCCTCCCCGAAAGATGGCTTTTGAAACAATATCCCACCTCCAGGGTTTCTGTCTCACTTGGCTTCTTTCTTTCAATCCATAACCAAGTATCTTTTGAATTTTTTCCTTTGGCCAAGGGACAAGTGCTTCTCTGACCCGAGCCCAGCAACACCCGCCCCGCTGGCCTGGGCCACAGCCAGTGCTATCCCGGCCCCTGGGCAGTGAGACACACACCCCCACTCCAAAGTGTGGAGGGGAAGCTTCCACTGGCAGTGAGGGCTATGGTCCTGGGGTGGGACAGGCCAGGAGGGGACTGACACACAGATGGGGCTCAGCCTTAGCTTCTGGTGAAAGGTCAGGACAGTACTCCGAAGGCACTTCCTTTCCCTCCCAAAAGGTCCTGCCACTTGCTCCTGGAGGAACAAATTCCCTAAATCCAGCATCCTGGCATCTGGCCCACTGCAGATTAACAAGCTGGGGATGAGTTTAAGATGGCCTGATGCTATTAGCTGCACTCCTGGAAGCACCAGCATTCTGCCTCTCCTATGAGCACGTCCCTCTCCACCACCTCAACTTTCCTGTGGCCGATCCCTCAGAGGGAGGCCACACGGCAGTCCTGGCTCCGGCCCGGGCTCAGGCACCGTCAGCTCTGTGGCCAGGCCTGCCGCTCACACCTGCAGGCCTGAGTCCCGGGGCCAGACGAAGGCCCACATCCCATGTCTCAGAATATTTAAATGCCATAAATCCAGCAAATGAGCTGTTCAGTAAAATGGGCTCCATGCTCCTACCTTGATGCTCTGCTTTCTTAAGACCTAGAAGGCCGGCTTTGAATTCAGAAGTTTAGAGCTCCTCAGGGTTCCATGCCCGAAGGTGGCAGGTGAGGGAGAATGGACCCAGGCCCAGACACGGCCCACTGCCTGGGGCTACAGCGACTTCCTCTGGGACCCAGAAGGTCTCTTGCACATATGCACCGTCACCTGCCCGGAGTCTAAGTCCCGCCCACACTTCCACCAAGAGCTGCCCCAGGTCCCCCCAAGAGCCTCCAGGCTCTGGTGGCAGGTTGCCTTTCAGGGACAACACAGGAGAGAACCCTGGGTGAGTCCTGGAAGGAGGCCTCCTGCTATTTGGGCAGGAAATCCAGGGTCCCAGTTCCGTGGGGTTTGGTACAGAAAGTTCTCACCAGCTCTGAGTG
The DNA here is from genome assembly GCF_020171115.1 of Neogale vison. Classification (NCBI taxonomy): domain Eukaryota; kingdom Metazoa; phylum Chordata; class Mammalia; order Carnivora; family Mustelidae; genus Neogale; species Neogale vison. The sequence goes on from NC_058098.1 coordinate 42,819,596, forward strand.
GACCCCAGATTCCTCACCTTATGGGGAGGGGCACACACCAGACAAGCTCCCGAGCAGGGCTCTCTAAAGTACAGGGCCTCCCAGAAGAATGCTCAGGGCCCAGCGTCCTTCATAGGCCCTCTGAGGCCTCCAGTCTTAGTCACCTGTCTCCACAGGGACACAGAAAAACCAGGACAGGGAATGCCAAGAGTGTGTTCTGACCCTGAGATGCCTGGGGCCATCAGATCAGCAGTTCATGCCTTCACCCTGTAGTGCTCAGTCAACCCCCATGGCCTCTTGGAAGAGGGCAGGACACAGAGCCGCTAAAGGAATATGGGCCCCAGACAGACACGTCACCCTCTGTCGCCCATCAAGTACTTTTAGATGCTTTATCCTGTTGAATCATCACACAAACCCTTGCTGCGAGTTACTGTGTATAGCCCCATTTTACAGGTGGGAAAGCAGAGGCCAAGAGGGACTTCACAGGCAGTATGCCGTCAACCCGCCACTTTTGCCTTGGAATGTCCAGCTGATGTGGAGACACTGAACTTGCACTCATGAAATAATCAGAAGGAAATAAAGAGAAGCGCCTTCTGCGTTCTCCTACTCGGCCTCCGCGATGAGCCCGGGTGGGACAAAGCCCTTCGAGAGCCCCGTCCGGACGCCTGGGTGGATGACACAAAAGCAGCCCTTCCCGTTGACCCAGATGAAATCACCTCCATCCGTGTGTACCCAGAATATAACTGGGCCACCTGGAGGCCAGTCTGAACACGGAGGGGAATTCAAAGAAAACACAGCCCTCTTGCAAAGCCTTGATTTGTTTTCCCCCCTGAGGTCTTTTGAAGAGACAAACACCAGAGAAGAAGAAGGAGTGTGGGGGAGGGGGGGGATCATATTCCAAACCCACCACGAACTTTCTGAAAACCCCTTTACCCTCCCTCTCACTCCAAAGTCCCACACCCCAGGCAGGTGCGTGCCCCGCCTTCCTCCACGTCAAGCTCTCCTCCTTCTACGCACTCCCGTCCTACACACCCTCTCCAAGAGATTTTCCTTCTCACAGCTGCTCCAAGTGCCTCCTTTTGAAAATCAATTTAGAGTCCCTGGTCTGTAGCCTATTCCGGTTACCGCCCCACCCGTGACTTCAATTAACACAACAAAGCTTCGGGTTAAGGAGGCCCTGCCAAAAGTGGGGGGAAAAAGTGGGTTTGTCCATGTCACTTACTTTACCGGGGACTATAGACAATATGACCCTTGGGGCAGATGAGGCTACCTGGACATTGTCTCGGCTCTGTCACTCATTATGGGCGAGACCTGGGTAGGTCACTTACCTTTTGGACCTTAACAGAAGGGTGGAATGCGGGTAAAGCGGCTCCACCCTGAGGGCTGACAGAAGCTGTGAACTTTGAGCCTGCTAGGTCTGGAGAGGAAGAGTGACAGGCAGGATCCTAGTCCTGAGAAAAGGCACAGCCTGAATCTCGTCAGGAGGAAATGGGCAGACCCAACCTGGAGAATGAACAATTCCTCAAACAACCAGTCTGTGGTCCTCAAAACTGTCAACATCATAGTGGACAAAGACAGGACGGTAGGGACATGTGACAAGCGAATTCAGTGTGCCATCTGAGACCCGTCACAGGGTGGGGGTTGCTACGGGGGTCTCTAAAAGGACATTAGAGGGACAATGGCGGCTTGTGTGCACAGATCCAGCATTCAATAATAGCTTTGAGTAAATGTCGTATCTCTTGAATTTGATCAAGTGTATGGAGGGAGTAGAAGAAGATGGCCTCGTGTGGGGGACAGTCACGCTTAAGGAGTCAGGAGCACAGCGGCAGGAGGTCTCCAACTCCTGCGAATGTTTTAGAAGTTAGTAACAGGGGCACCTGGGTGGCTCAGTCAGCTGAGCAACTACCTTTGGCTCAGGTCATGATCCCAGGTCAGGGCCCTGGGATGGAGCCCCACATAGGGCTCCCTGCTCAGCAGGGAACCCACTCCTCCCTCTCCCTCTCCCTTGTTTGCTCCCCCTGCCTGTGCTCTCTTGCTCTTTTTCTGTCAAACAAATAAATTAAATCTTAAAAAAAAAAAAGAAGTTAATAACGAGTATACATATACACTCGTGTGTGGTATATGTTACACATATGGAGAAAAAGAGCAGAGTCTGAAATGTTAGCAACTGGGAAGCCTAGATGAGTTTGATACTGTTTTTGTAAGTTTTCTGTGAAAGTATTTCAAAACAAAGAGTTTTAAGAAAACTACAGTAGGACAAAAAGCACTGAGGTTATGAATTTCAATCTCTCAAAGAGGCTTGCTACTCAACTCATTCATTCAGCACTTACTGTGCCCCCACTACCTGCCAGACTTTTAGGAGCTGGGATGCAGGGAACAAAGGACCCAGTCCAGAGGGTGGTACTGGGGCCAGGTGTGCGGAGGGCTCCGTACACATGCTACCTGACCCCTTGAACACCGGGGATGTCATGGTCCTAGACGGGGGTGGGACCTGCTGACCCTGGTTCCTTCCTGGGTCCTTCCTGGGAATTGCCCACAAGTTTACACCCCATCCTACATCAAGCTCCTGGCCATCTGGGGATGTGATTCCAGGCCTGGCCCCTTGACTGGATTCAGGATATCTCTAAAGGCAGTCCCACCTCAGGCCTCTGCCCCGGGCAGCTCAAACTGCCCCACCCACCCCACCCCTCCTTAAAACATCAAAGTTCAGCTTCTCCCTATGCCCAAAGCTCTCCTCCAAAACCTCTTCGCACAAAACCCTGTCTCCCAGTCTGTGTCTGAGGAACCTGATCAATAATAGAGGCCCAACAGGAAACAAATACCATGGTCAGATTAAGATCATTCAGGTGTGGATACCGGAGCGGCTCAGCCGATTAAGAAGTTGCCTTCAGCTCCGGTCACGATCCCAGAGTCCTGGGACGGAGCCCTGCTCTGTGGGAATCCTGCTTCTCCCTCTTCCTCTGCTTGTGCTCGCTCGCTCTCGCTCTCTCTCTCTCAAATAAATAAATAAAAACTTAAAAAAAAAAAAAGATCATTCAGGTGGGTGATGAAAGGGACTATTTACAAAGGTGTAGGGGCCAGGTTTTGTGGGACCATGAGGGACAACCTAGAGACCTGAGGCTAGGAGCAACTAAGTTTTATCATCCCTGTGCCATAAGTCCCAAGAGGCAGGTGGTTCCTGGAATCAAAGAGAAGGGTGGTTGGAAGAAGCCACTCTGAATGGAGCTGGTCTTTCAATGAGACACAAAGAGTCCAAAATGGCCCTGCTAGAAGGGAACCATAACACATTTCTTCAGGCTCCTCCTTTTCCCTGACTCCTGTGAGTGCTCCCTACCAGCTGAGCCCAGCCCAGAGCCACCTGGGTAAATGCTGGAGATGCACATGATGCGTGGGTCAGCCCCCTGGGGCACAAGGAGCGACAATGGTGAGGTGGGTCCGGGAAACAGATGGAAGACACCCAGTGTGGGGTCCAACACTCTACCCCTTCCAGAATCTGACGGGACAGATTCCCCAGGAAATGGGACATATTTTGCACCTCATTTTGAGGACTTCACGGATATTCCCCCAGGGAGGGGCTGCACCCCAGCTTAAACTATGCAGTGCTGTGAAGTGGTCACAGTAAAGCCATGAGCTTTGGAGGGAGGACAAAGCATACAGAATAGGAAGGGTGCCCAACTACTTGTCTTACAAAGTTGGGAATAGAGAGATTCCCAAAGCTGGGAATCGGCAACTGCTGTAGGATTTGCTTAGGGGGAGGAAACAGAAATAGTAACAGAGATGAAATGCAGGGAGGAGTGAAGTGAACCCTTACCTTAGCCATCATGGAGTGAACAGCTGGTGGCTAAAGACAGTCGGTGAGGAGTGCAGGTGTAAGTTTGTGATTTGGAGTCTGGAGAAAAACCATCAATGGGATCTGCTAGAAAATGTCGCCCCTGGGGAGCTCTTGGGACTGGGGGTAAGTAGGGGCAAGTAAGATGGATAAGGTGCAATTGCTTTTACTGAAGTCTTTTCTGACATATCTGAATTATTGCCAGCATGCTATTGCCATGTACTATTAATTTGATGAATATAAATATTTAAAGAAACAACCACCTTGCTTTATTGGGATCTGCCCTTCTCTGTATGCCTCTGAGGCCCTAGAAGCCCATCAGCCCATGTGACTTGCAGTAGCCTGGCCCGCTGCCACCTGCAAAGCAGAAACGGCCCTGTCTCAGCCCACCTATTTCTGTGTCACAGAAACCCCCAAACCTTGGTGACTCAAACCAACAAAGATGTATTTCTCATAATTCTGTGGGTCAATCAGGTGGATTTTCTACGTGGCGTGGTGTCAGCTGGGACTTGGGAATGGCTGGAAGAGACTGATTGCCTCCCTTATGTGGCTCGGCGGGACTGACTGCCAGCAGCTCCGTCACTCTCTGGGTGGACCTCTCCATTTGGCTACTCGAGCTTCCCCCGTGGAAGGTCAGTTAGGCTCCAAGAAGCAGCGACTCATGAGGCAAAGGCAGAAACTGCACATCTTTGCAGCCTCAAGACTTACATAGCCTCACTCCCTGCCTTGCAATTCTCTAAACAACTCCAAGTCCAGCCCAGGTTCAAGGGCACGGAATCATACCCTGTCAAAGAGTTGTAGTCATCCCAACAGGCAGAAACAAAAAAGCTTCATGGCAAAGGCTGAGCACCCCCATAGGACCGCTGCCCTCATTCCCTAACAGTGCACCAACTACACCTTGACCATATGCTGATGACTTCCTCTGCTTCTGTGCTCCCGCACACGTCCCAGCTCTCTTGGGCATGCCCTCTCAGTCCTGTGTGTAGGACAACCCATGGGGCCAGACTGATGTAGTTGTCACCATGGTCCTTGACTCTCAAGGCTATGATGGCCTTCAGATTTCACACTCCCAGAAGGCACACACTAAGTAGTTAAAATGCTCTGTACAAACTTAGCCCAAGTCACTTTGCTCCCCCTGGAGGGTTGTAGTCGACAAATGCAATCAGTATTTAAATGATGTGTCTATGAACATATAATTATACGCCCATCTTTACAAGGTTCCTGCCTTGTATAAATTCAGGGAGGCCCCATTCACATTTAGGCTGTGTAAATCGTGTCCCCTGAAGTTATAGGAAATGCAGCTCAAACGCCTGAGCCTGGCCTCCCCAGATATGGATGTTCAGTGACGGTGCATCTTTCATTGGACCTTTCTAGTGCATAGTCCTTTGAGGTCAGGGGCTTCCAACAGGCTGTACATTATAATCACCTGGGTAGGCCACACCCCAGCCAATGAGCTCTGAATCACTTTGGAGTGGGGCCTAGAGCCAGAGATCAACATTTCTAAAGAGTCCTCCGTGAGTCCAACGAACAGCCGAGGTTTAGAACCAGTGCCCTCAAGGAATGTGTACAGATTCTTTGAAAAGGCTTTCCTCTTTATTTTTATAAAAGGACATAATAATTGGAATTCCTTGCAGAAAACATTCGCAAGTCACAGAAAAGACTAAAACACAAAACAAAACAGGGGCGCCTGGGTGGCTCAGTGGGTTAAAGCCTCTGCCTTCGGCTCAGGTCATGATCCCAGGCTCCTGGGATCAAGCCCCTCGTCAGGCTCTCTGCTCAGCGGGGAGCCTGCTTCCTCCTGCCTCTCTTCCTACTTGTGATCTCTGTCTGTCAAATAAAAAATAAAATCTTAAAAAAAAAATCCCCCTCGATGCACTATTATCTGGTTGCGATTTCTCTTTCTTTTATGAATGTATTTCCCCACGGAGTCGAATGGGGCATTAAAGTTTGGTCTTAGCTGCATCCTGCTTCTCTCTTCAAAGGCCAAGGGGTGAAGGAGAGGGATGTCTTGATTGTGAGCTTTACTGTTTCCCCTGACCTCGGCCGAATGTGAAACCTCTTCCCAGAGATTTTTCAGCTCCTCCTTCCTCTTTCCTAGCCCAAGAGAACCTAGAGAACTCAGGGGTCAAAAGTCACACAGTGAGTCTTCTGCTCCAGACTTTGGAGGGAGGCTTTTATTAACTTGCTGAGGCTCCTTGGCCTTCTGGGAGGCCAGCATATTTTGTTTGTGATGGCTCCTGCCAGGGTGGAAATAGAGCCCTGCACAGTCCCTGAGCCTTCACAGATCCATTCAATAATCCTCTAGAACACCCAGCCTCGCCCAGCACCTGGGCCTTCTGGTAACTGATTCCGGATCCAAGTTGGGCCCCTGGGAATTTGCTTGCTTCTCACAGCAACTCCTAGCCTCAGGACTGGTGAAACGGGAGCCTGTTACCTGCTGACCTCATCACTGACCACAGGGCACCCCCTGGATATGTGACTTCTTTAGCTTGGCCCTGGGTTGGACCAGCCCTGGAAGCCCCTCCACTCCCACCCCAAGCCAGGCTCTGATGCCTCCTGCAAGATACGAAAGATTGACAGTCACATCCACGCTCCACAAATATTTACTGGAAACTAGTTATGTGTGAGGCACTTTGGCTGGTGCCCAAATTAGAACGGGTTCTTCCCTTCTAGAGCAAGGAGAGGGAACAGGGTGTCCCGAGAAGGCCTTACCAGGAGATGTCAGACTGTCATACAGCCGGGATTTAGGGAGGGCTTTTTGGAGGAAGGGGCTGGTGGACAAGACAAGCAGGGTGATGGGAAACTGCTTGGGTGAAAAGGGGCAGGCATGTTCTAGAGAGGGGGACTAGCACGCGGCAGACAGGAGGAGTGGAAGGGAGGCCCCTCCAGACGAGAGTGGAATGAGCTGACAGGGGCACTGTCCATAAACCGGATCCTATGGCCATAGAAGGTCCTGTCGGCCTTCCAGGAACCTTCCAAGGTTTCTAGGCAAGTGAGTAACACAATCAGACAGACAGACACACGCCCATTGAAACACCCAGTCCAAGGTGTGGAAGCCATCACGAGCCATCTCCCTTGTGTTAGCTCTGATAGAGACACAGCAATTTGGAACATGATCTGCCTCCGAGAAAGGGAACCGGCTGTCTGGGGACCGGGGAAAGAGGGACACTTTGCCGTATGCGTGCTTTCATACCTTCTGGGTTGTATTCATGTCGTCAGTGTATCAGCTCTTCAAAAAGAGAATAAAAATTAATCCCACCCCTCGCCCCCTGTTCCAAACCGGCATCTCTTTGTGAGGAGACATCAGTCAAATCCACATCGGGGTGGGGGGAGGGGGGACATTCTGCCCAACGAATGAATGAGTATCAGTGTCATGAAAGACACACAGGCTGGAAGAAGTTTCCAGATCAGAGGAGAATGGGGAGACCCAACTTAAGGGGATGGGCCTCGGTCGGGTCCACGATCAAAGCAAGAAAGGACATAATCAGGACATCTGGAAAAACTTGAAGACAGACCAGAGAGAGAGACAGGATTGGCATCTATGTTAAATTCACTGGGTGTGGTAATGGTTTTGTTTGTATGAAGGAGAATGTTCACCGTCTTAGCGGATATATGCAGAAATATCTGGGTAAAATATCGGGATACTTGTAACATATTCTCAAATATTTCAGGGGGAAAAAAAAGAAGAAAGGGATGAAAGAAAGAAATATTGATACTTGGACCAATGCACCTATTGATACTTTGGACCCATGCACCTATTTCTAGAAAGAGAGAGAGGAAGCAAATGTGACAAAATGTTAACCAGTCAGTGAATCTCATAGTTATTATTCCTGCAGAGTTCTAGGATTTAAAATTTTTCTAATGAAAAGTCAGGAAAATTAGGGGTACGTGGGTGGCTCAGTCCTTAAGTGTATGTCTTCAGCCCAAGGTCCTGGGATCGAGCCCCGCATCCGGCTCCCTGCTCAGCAGAAGCCTGCTTCTCTCTTTCCCACTCCCCCTGCTTATGTTCCCTCTCTCACTGTATCTCTCTCTGCCAAATTATTAACAAAATCTTTTAAGAGAAAGAAAAAAGGAAAGTCAGGAAAATTAAGGTTAACATAAAATTAAAAATATGTTTGGGGCACCCTGGTGGCTCAGTTGGGTTAGCATCTGGCTCTTGGTTCCGGCTCAGGTCATGATCTCAGGGTCATGAGATCGAGCCCCGTGTTGGACTCCTCACTGGGTGTGGAGCCTGCATGAGATTCTCTCTCTCCCTCTCCCCCTCCTCTAAAATAGATAGATGGATAGATAGATAGATGGATGGATGGATGTTCAAATGATCGCTTATTTAAAAACACAACAACAGGAGCGCCTGGGTGGCTCAGTCGGTTAAGCATCTGCCTTCAGCTCAAATTACGATCTCAGAGGCTTGGGATCAAGTCCCACATCAGGGTCTCTGCTCAGCAGGGAGTCTGTTCCCACCCTCTGCCTCTGCGGCTCGCCCGGCTTGTGCTCTCTCACGCGCACTCTCTCTCAAACGAGGAAATGAAATCTTTAAGAACAATAACACCACCACCGAATGGGCTTTTTAGCTTTCCCGTTTCGATCAAAACCCATCCCTTCCCTTTGTGGTGGTGACCAACTGACCTCTCGCCACTCCTCTGGGTGGTACCACCAGTGAAAACACTCATGCTTCCAGCCGCCTTCTTTAAAACACTTGCCACAAAAGTGTTCTGATGCCACAAAATGGATGAAACTCCTCACAGTGAAGAGGCTGAGGATGGCACCTACCAAAACGATTCTCCGTTCTTTTTAAGTTCATAAACATTTCCAACAGCATAACGTCCTGACCTTTTTCCTGTGCCAAGCCAAAATCATTTTTCTTTGAATAAGCTCAGATTTAGAAAAAGAAACCAATTATCCAGGTGGCCTTTAGAGAGTGAGAGTTGTTCTGAAAATTCACAGCACGGTGGCGCAGGAGGGCGTGGGGCAGAGGGACCCTAGGGATGTCCCTCGCCGCGAATACAGGCAGTGCGCCCTGTCACCTGTAAATCCAGAGCCCGGACTGGCCACTATGTTGCCCATACTATCAAAACTGGAGATAGTGACAGACAAAATTCATTACCATCCATTGTCTCCCAGCAGAGAGGGGGTCCGGATGGCGTGGGTCTCTGGAGAGTTTGAATGGTACCAATGAGAACCCCGAGGCATGGGGTCCTGGTGGGTGGGGCCGGGCCTGCAGTGGGGAATCCCCAAATGTGCAATGTGCTGTGGAGAACTGGGGATGCCAAAGACAACACTCTTGACCTTGACCCCACTCACTCAGGACCGCCTAGGCCTCCCTTTGTGCAGCCAGAGCATTTTGGAGCCCCGAGGCTTCCAGCTCTCTGATCACAGCATCCTAAGTAGCTAAGAGCTCAGGCTCTGGAGTGAGAGCTGGGTTCAAATCCTGCTATCCACAAGTGGGCTAATTTCTCCAAGCCTCATTTTCTTCCTCCCTAAAATGGGTAGTGTGAGAACCCACTGCGAAGTGTGATCTGATGACGAAATGAGACGAGCCCTCTCAAACCCTCAGGATAGATGAGCATCCAGGGGGAACCCCACAAGGGGTAGCCCCTGGGGCTCTGGTCAGAGTGGATCAGGGTCATGGACTAGGGCTGCAACCCAGAAGCATGGACAGATGGAACAAACCACATCCCCAGGGGGACAGCAGCCTGGGGGACAGTGGGCTCTTGCACGGGGAAGGGGATACTGAGCAGTGACGGGCTTCACGAAGCTACGATCCCAGGAGAGAAGCCTCATGAACCACAGAGCTTCTGCTTCCCCAAGCAGAATTTGCAAGTTTGGATCCTGAACTGAACTATTTGAGAAAACAGAGCTGAGGCTCAGGCAGCGCCAGTAGCCCGCCCCCTCCGACCTCGGCCTCCCTGCTAAATAGACGCTAAAGAAAGGAGTTTCATAATTCATATCCGTGGAGGATAGATAGATCACTCAAAAGATCCCAGTTCACTGGGACGATGGACATCCTCGCCAGGCTGGAAGCAAGCCTCCCTGCCAGGTCCTGATGAGTCAAGGAATTCTGGGGCACAGACACCTTGTCCACCGTGCCCACCAAGTGATCTTCCACCAGACGTGTGGTCAGATTGTCTGTACTCTGGAAATTCACCGTTCCTCTGCCCCTGTGTTTTCCCCTCTGGGCCTCAGTGAAGTGTTCCTCTTGGAAATTTTCAGTCTTCTTGGCATAGTTAAGGAGAAAGGAATTTTTCCAGAACTCAGTCAAAGATGCTGACGTAGCGGGGTTGGGAGGGGAGGGTGATCTCAATAAGAGCCAGGGGGGCTGGGGGGGCTGGGGGAGCTGGGGTGGTGGCAGGGGCCCATGTGAGAGCCCAGGATGTGCGACAGGGCTCTTCCTGACCCGGACCCACGGGCCCTGAGCCGGGTTTGCCTGCTGACCAGCTTTCGTCATTGGTCATGGGCTCACATCTCGTCATCTGTCAGATGTCCTTCCCCGCCCTCCAGGGCCATGCAACATAGACACCCAAAAGTCTCTCCCATAAAGCTGGGTGGACAGGAGCTGAGGCTTCTGCTGACTCCCCTCCATTTCTCCCGGGTTGGTCCCCACCTCTGTCTACCTATACCAAACAGAATGGGAGGAAGAACTCTCTGGAATCCAGCCCGGCCACAGCTGTTGAGAGAAAACACTGAGGACGCTGAGCGAACACCCCAGGGGCTGCCATCCCACCAGGCCTCCACGGGGCTTCCCGCCTCTTGGGGTCCTCAGAGCCTGGGTCCAGTCTCGGTTCTAACACCCCACCTCAGACCGCGACACAGCATCTGCGGCCTCCATGCTGCCTGTTTCCTCCCCTAGCTCGTTGATTTCCTGCCAAACCATTTCCCTCCTGGCTTCAAACTTTTGTCGGGAAAGAAATGAAATCAGCACTTGGAGACCTGGAAGGGGAAAAACAGCTGCTTTTAACAAAACGGGATGGGGGAGGGGAAGCAGAGCCGCTGGATCTTGGTGGAAGAGCAAGAGTCTGGTGGGGGCACGAAGCTCGGAGTGCAAGGGGCAAACTCCAATGCCCAACGGGCCCAGCAGGCGCCATGAAGGAGACTTCACATGGCATCCCGGGCTGCCTTCTTCAGACACAGACACATCCTGTGTCCACATGAGTCATCCCCATGTATTTTCCTCCACTTCAGAGTTGTGGGTACAAAAATATTTCTCTTTCCTCTTAGCTCTCCGATAAGAAATATAACAGTGCCTATGTTGGAGACACAATAGAGAATGGTGGGGACTATGGCATCAAGGCCCTTGGGTAAAATTGCTCAGGTTGGGCAGACTCTATGACATCTACCAATGGAGGCCATGTGGTGACGTGGGCCTCCAATAACACATCTGACCTAGAGATCTCGATTTCTGTATAAAAAACAGCCTGAGGTTTACTAATCCAGAAGATGTAAGACCCTGGAGAGTCAGCACAGCGTGGGCTGAGCAGAATGAGTCTGTGGGTGGAGTTGAGACCTCTGGTTTATGGGTGGGGGCAGACATGTAGACCCTCGGCCACGGCAGCTGGCATGGGCAACATTGGCCCCTGACCCTTCCCAGCTCTGCTGTGCTTTTGCTTCCCCAAGTGGGTACCTGGGGCCACTCCTTGGAGGGCTTCCCTCAGCCGTTGGAGTCTCCTTGCCAGACAGAGTGAGCCAGAAGTGCCCAAAATGTTACAGTCTCCTCCCATGCCCAACGACTGAGGTGAAGGAGTTATGGCAGTGGGAGTATGGGAGTCCAGCCCTCTTGTCCTGGGTCAAGATAACTCTGAGCAGGTGCATCTGGGAGGTTCAGTCAGGTAAGCACACAGGCTCTTGATATTGGCTTAGGTCATGATTGCGGGGTCATGGGTTTGAGCCCCGAGTTTCATGGGGCTCTGCACTCCGTGGGGAGTCTGCTTCTCTCCTTCTCCCTCTGCCCCCCCTCAAATAAACCAATAAATTTTTTTTTAAAGATAACCCTGAGCATCCCTTATACACTAGAGCACCCTGAAGGATCAGGCTGAAGTCACTCTCTGTAGGGCCTTGCCTGAGATCGTCCCTGGCTCAGCCCCCTTCCTACCCTGACCTGCTTCTTTCACTCCCTTCCCAGTTTCTCCCAGGAGAACCTCCTTAATAAATCACATGCACCATGAGCCCTTGTCCCAGGATCTAATTCTGGACGATACCACCCCCCACCCCCTCATTAGACACAGTCAAGGCCAGTGGACACTCCTCTTGCAGTGCAGAAAGAATACCCTAGCCAGGGGTTGATACAACAGTTTGGGGGCCTCAGAGGTTCTCTGTAAGAAGAGATCATCTAATCAGAGAATTAACTTAGGGTGCTGGGACCCCTCCTACAGCTTCTCTGCTCTCCCACCCCACCCCTTCCTTTGCTTCTCACCCTTCCTTTAGACTTGCGGTTGGTCCCAAACATCCCCCCTCCCCCACCACAGGGCAACTGCCCAGATATTGTGTGCCTGACCCTGCCCTAGTCGCAGAGTGGAACTTGACCAGTATCAGCCAGTTTGGGTAAATCCTTATCCCCTTGCCTAGCGACTGGTACCAGGAATTCAGGCCGCCCGTCCCCTAGCCAAAGAAATTCCTGTGCAAAGTTGCGGAGAGTGGTGCCGAGGTGATCCAGTTACCTCGCAGCTGGAAATTCTGGAACACAGATATGATCTAGACAATGTGCAGGCCTGGAACATGAAGGAAGCTGCTGAGAATAAAGCTGATCTACAGAGGAAGGCAGAGGAGCACACTGAAGGGAAAGGAAGCCAGAGCCCAAATGTGATTTCTGTTGCTTCCAACCCAAAGCCTCCTGGTACTTCCCAGGAGGGGAAGGTAACGAATCAAAGGTGTTTTATCAAGCCAGTTACTGCCCTGGGCACCTGAGCAAGGAGGGATGGAGATGACCCACAGGAGAGGGTCACAGGCCTCAGAGTTAGTCCGATCAAAAGTAAAGGAGCCGGGGTGTTTACCCATCAGCTCCTGTCAGGAAAGCAGCACTACTCTGCTTCACTGGGAATCCAAATAGAATCATGGAGAGTTTTGTATTAAATAGGGACACTTGGGTCCCACCTCCAGGAAATCCTGAATTAAGGAACCTGGGCTCTGGCCTGAGCACTGGAACTGGTAAGATCGCCCCAGGGGATGCGCCTGCGTGGTATCCTCTGAGAAACCCCGGTCTAGATGATTTCTCAGATCCCTTTGAGCCTACAAGTCTGGGGCCTCCCTGAACAAGTTCAGCTGAGGATGGAAACCCTGAGAAGGTCACCAGTGCAGCTGGAGATAAATCACTTGTTGGCTGGGGTTGCAGCTGGTGGCGGCTTGAGAAATGAGGTTTTTGGCTCTAACTCCGTTGTTCGTGCTCCCGTGACCATAGCGAAGCCGGACCCGCAGACTTTCTTTTTAGAAAGGGGAAAAAAAAAAAAAAATGTCAAGCATATTTTCCGAGGTTTAATTTCCTTGCAATGTCCTGAAGAAACCTTCCTAAAAGCTTATACTGCCTCAACCCCAGTCTCTGGTAATAACATCAAAGACTCTGAAACTGAGACCCAGTGTGACTTTGCTAAAGTAAACAAAATTCGAGGGAGGAGGGAAATGAAAAAGAGCATGGGTCTAGGGGAAGCCAAATCTCTTTCAAGAGGGTGAAAAAGGGAAGCTGGTTGGGGGCAGGGGTAGGGGGGCAGAATTCTGAGTTTAAAATTCAGGAAAAGAAGGGAAATACATCAGGGTTGCCAGATTTAGCAAGTAAAAACCCAGGATGACTAGTTCAATTTGAATTTCAGATGAACAGTGAATAATTTTTTTACTGTCTAGTGTGTCCCGTGCAATATTGGGGGCATACTTAAATAGTGAGTGGGGGGCATCCTTAAACCAAAAATAGTATTCACTGCCTATCTGAAATTCAAATTGAAGTGGGCATCTTGGATTTTATCTGGTAACGCCAAAACACACAAATAGACTGGTCGCAACTGGTTAGAACACCCTTAAGGAGATGTCTGAGTTAAACTGAGTATCTCTGTGCTTAACTAGGTATCTCTGGTCTTACCCGCGCGTCTGGGGCCGTGCAGGCGTCTCTGGCCTTCTACCTGCAGCAGGGGAAGGAGTTCCACCTATCTGTAGGTGGAGTGAGAGATGTGGAAAGAGGGGGAAAGCGGCGGAAAGAAAGGACGGCGTCCGTGGGGGTGGGGCGTGAGGCTCCCAGCATCCCTCAGCCCCCCACCCCCACTCCCGCCCACCTCGTGCTGCTCAGGCCCGAGAAGAGCGCCAGTCCCCGTCCAGGGTGAGAATTTTCCCTAAGCCAAGAAATCGGGGAACTGCAGCGCCCCAGCCCCGCAGCGACGGGATCGGGGACCTAAGGTTTAACCAGATCACCACCCCCAGCGCCCCGCCAGTCCCGGCCACGGGCACATTCCGGGCTACCCCTTCCCTGTCTCCCTGTCCGCCCCCAACCCCCATGCCCTACACTTTTCCCTCCAGGCCTGCCTCCATCCACCGTCCTGTCTCTCCACCACCCCCCTACCGCCGCCCCCCCAGATAGGGAAGCCGGAGGCCGCGGAGTGGTCAGCTGGGTCGGGCGCGGCGGATCCCCTTCCCCAGGGGGACCCAGCTGTCAGGGGTTGGAGGGGAGGGAGCGGAGGCGCGGGAGCGGAGGCGCAGCTGGAAGCTTCCCCGCCCCGCCTGCACCGTGCTGGCCAAGGTCAGAGTCCGAAGCCAGTGGCGGGCTGGCGCGACGTTCCAGCCGCGTCATGGTGTGGAGAGCCCCGCGGGGCTGCCAGGAACTGGGTGCGCTCCCGAGAGGCCGGCGCCCGTCGCGGGGAGGTGACTTGATGGCGACCAGAGCGCCACATCCTCGCGCCCACTTTCAGCTCCCAGGAGCTGCCCCAAAGAAAATAATCCAAACCGAGAAAGAGAGAGGGGTCCAGATATTGTCACAGCGGCATAGGGAAATGGTTCCCAAAAAAATCTTGGTACATCAGCACAATGGAATTTTTTTTTTTTTTTATTTCTTCAGGCATTCATTAGGTGCTCACTTTGTGAGGAGCGCCCTGACAGCTACTGAGTGCAAGTGGGTCTCTTCCCCCCACCCACTCTTCCTGGGGTTCCCAGGCAAGATCCTGGCGCTTAGAAGCACAGACCCCAGAACCAGAACACGGAGTGCGTCACACTGATCGGCCTCCTCACCTGTGATACCTGGTGGAGAGAGAGGATTCAATGAGGTAATGCTTGTGAAGTGTGTGGCATGGTGCCTGGCACGTAGTTAAAGCTCTCAACAGTACCCAGCTGTTGTTGCCGTAACTGTTACTGCAGAAATTTGAGAAGTGCCCTCAAAGAAGGGTGCTCAAACCGTCACAGGATCACAGAGGAAGTTGTGCTAAGTGATGCAGTAAAAGGGCACCTACGCTCTTAGGAGTCCACAGAAGAGGATGTGCTAAGTGCCCCAAAAGAAGAACGTGCAAGTTCTGAGAGCACAAAGAACATTGTGTTTCATTCCGCCTGGAGGTGCTAGCTTAGCCGGGTCTTGAAGGATGTGTAGGAGTTTGCTGGGTGGACCAGAGATGAGAAGGCATTCCAGATAGAAGCAAACACATGGGCTAAGACGGGAGGAGAGAAGGAGCAGGTGAGTTCCAATAATGGTGTCTTGTGGAGAATCAGAGTGGTGTCCAGGAGTGCCGCTCTTTACTTCTGCACACCTGCCCTCAGTCACAAGCTGGCCCACCTGCTGTGAACATCTGGACCTTGGCTCTGCATGCTCAAGACCCCACCAGGGGCACCCTCCATCCATGGTGAGGCCCACAGCCTTTTGGTGGCCTGTCGAACCCACTCAAGATGCTTGGAGGCCAACATCGAAAGGGAAGTTTCCTTTATCCTTTTCTTCCCACAATCATTCTCAATCTCTTATAAATTTGCTCACCTCCTTTCCAGCAACCTTTGAGCTCTTTATATCCAAAGAGGCTGGGAGAAATAGGGGTGAGCTGCTTTTGTGTCCATTGACTCAACTCCAAGTGAAAAACAATCCCAAGTTCTTGAAAGCAGGGATTTGGGTGATAATATTAATCATACTAGTTAACAAACATGATCACTTCCTCTCCCTTAAGCCCTTTGCATACACAATCTCTCTAAATTGCTGTTCTTGGCCCCTGGTTTTAGATAATGCAGCTGAACGGAAGTGATTTGCTGAGGGCCACCCAGCTAGTAATGGTGAATCTGAGATTCAAACCCAGGGCTCTCTTACTCCAATGTTCATGCTCAATGTTCATGTTCTGGGCCATGCTATTTAAGGAGCTAAACATGGGGGGCGCCTGAGGGTTGCAGTCAGTTAACACCTGACTCTTGGCTCCGGCTCAGGTTGTGACCTCGAAGTTTTGAGATTGAGCCCACGTGGGACTCGACACTCAGCAGGGAATCTGCTTAAGACTCTCTTTCCCTGACAAACCATAAGAGACTCTTAATCTCACAAAACAAACTGAGGGTTGCTGGGGGGAGTGGGGTCAGGAGAGGGTGGTTGGGTTATGGACATTGGGAAGGGTGTGTGCTATGGTGAATGCTGTGAAGTGTGTAAACCTGGCGATTCACAGACCGGTACCCCTGGAGCTAAAAATACATTATATGTTTATTAAAAAAATTAAAAATTTTTTAAAAAAGACTCTCTCTCCCTCACCCTCTGCCCCTGCCCCCAAAAAATAAATAAATAGGGTTTCTGGGTGGCTTAGTCAGTTGAGCATCCAGCTCTTGATTTCTGCTCAGGTCATGATCTCAGGGTCGTGGGACTGAGCCCGTGTGGGGCTGGCTCCATGCTGGGCGTGGAGTTGGCTTTTGAATTCCCTCTCCCCCTCTCCCTCTGGCCCTCCCTCCACACTCGTGTTCTCTCCCTCTCAGTCACTCTATATATAAAATAAATAAGTCTTTAGACAAGAAGAAGATAAACAAGCCTAGTGAGGGTTTCAATCAAGAGTACAGAGAAGGCAGGGCTCCTGACATCGTCCTCTGGGGAAGCGGTTAGCTGGTGAGGTTGTCACAAGCCGGTAAGGGACCACGGCCACGGACCCGAGTGTCATGTACTGAGCGTCTTCTATGTGCCAGACACTGTCCTGCATGTCATGTCGGTGTCAGTTAGGAGTCCACCCCAAACCAAAACCACACGAGGTCTTTCAACCAAGGGGATTTTGTCTAGGGGATCTGGTTTGCAGCTCTCACTTGCCTAGAGGAGCCGAACAGGGCAGCGAGGTGACCCGGAGGTTCGTAACAGCAGGATGTCATTGCTGTCACCACTGGGACCAGGACAGGAAGGGACACAGGAGAAGGTAGGGTGACCAGAGCCCATGGTTCAAGACCACCTGGCAGGCCTCAGAGCCACCGTGGAGATGGAGCTGCCACCGGGGAGACCACCAGGTTTGGAACCCTGACAACTGCCACTCCAGATAGTTATTTTTATTCCATTTTAAAGATGGAATAAAATGGATCATTTTAAAGATGAGGAAACAGAACTGCAGAGGTTAACAAATGGAGACTAACCAAGATGAAGCACCTTTGAGGTCAGTGGAGCCCTGGTTCAAACCCAGGTCAGTGTGTCTGTCTTCACAGCTCAGGTCAAACCAGTCACCGCAGGGACTTTGCACACCATGAAGAATGCAGCAGTAAAAGGAGGCAGTTTAGGAACTTCCAAAGCCTTGATCACTGTGGGGTCAAGGCTCAAGGGCCCTGGGGTGACAGTGGTGTTCACATTGGCTTCCCTTCCTGCCCACCACGTCCCAGTTGTAGCTGGGCAGTAAAGTCAGATGAAGCCACAGCCTGACTCTGGTGTTGAGATGAAGAGTGATTTCCATCTTCTTCTTTGTGCTCCTCTGTGTTTTCCAAATTTTCCCCAAGGAATAGGCACATTGTCATCAATGAGGACAGAAAATCTTCAGGTAATACCAAGCCAGTAGCGGCCTCCAGATGAAGCCTTTCACAGGAAAAAAGTTGGGGTGAAAGATGCTTGTAGGAATGCAGACTGGCTTGCCTCCATACTTCAGCCTCCTCTCCTGGGAGGGGATGGACCCATGGGGTCTGCCCCTCACAAACACATACACCCCATACATACATGTATCACACACATGAACACACATATGGTCTTGCATGCACAACGTGTGTGTGCACTACACTCATTTGCTCACACATACACACGTAAAAGGCACACATACACATGCACTGACACACATGCATACATACAGGTACATGGACATAAGCCAAACTGTAGCCTCTTGTGTATCACACACATACATGTGCACATATCACACCCATTCACACACAGGCAGACACATCATATACATGTACACACCACACACATGTGCACATAGCCATTACACACATCTCTCACACACACACACTCACACACAGGTTTATTCTGTTTTGCCTTTAAAATGGGACTTGGCAACATTTTCCCTGCACAACCAGCTCACAAGGCTTTCTCTGGACTCTTTGTAGCACGTCTGTTGGATCCTAGAACGGGCCGCCCAGCTGAGATCTCAGGGATATGGCCAGAGAGCCCTTCCATCTGGACCGTGGCAGAAGGCTCTGCCTGTGCCCTTGAGCATAGAGCAGCTGGGCAGGAGTTTGCCTTTCACACCCAGAAGGGCTGCCCCGGACCTGCTTCCTCCGAAGCAGCCCCGCACTCATTTGAAGGAGTAGCCGAAGTTGGCAGAGTTCACACTTGCCCACCAGGGGGGCAGAACAGGTGTGGGGAGAAGCTTATGCAGCCTGACCCACTGGAGCCCTCACAAAGGCCCTTCAAGTCAGAATGCTTGAGGCAAGCCCCTGCTGCTCTATGGGCCTCAGTTTCCTCATCTGTCGGGGGAAGGACCTCTCAGCTCTGCAGTCCCACACAGCACGTTCCCTGCGTGCTGCCTTCAGCCTGCAGTCCAAGCCTCCTGACGTACAGGCAGTGGGAGAGGGATTTGATTCAGAGGACGAAGCACACCCAAAGTCCTCAGCTTTATCTATTCCTTGGGCTCTCACAGTCCCTGCCACTATAAATATGCATGTGGCTTCACTCCACCAGCAAGCCCAGATGGTCTGGAGGCAGGCCGGTGAGGGGAGGGGGAATCCCCCCAGCGGTGCATTTACTCCAGTGCCCCGCAGGGGAACCACCCCCAAGTGGTTTGCCAAAAACATCTGCCCACATGTTTCCTGGATGAAATACTGAGCAGCAAAGGGCCTGGGATGGAAGGGGACAGCTGTGAGGTAAGGGCCTCCGGGGTGGTCTAGAACAGGAAGAGGGTGGCAGGGACTGCACCTACAGGTGTGGGGGCAGGGTCACCTGGGTCAGTCATGGACCTGGAGCTGTTCGTGGTGGGGTAAGATGCCCCTCTGGAGCAAGGTAACCTTCTAGACAGGGATGCCGCAGCGGAGATTGAATGTAGGCGTTCTGGTTCTTTAGACAAAGACCTTGTCCGTCCCAACACAGGATGAGTGATGACAGGAAATCCTCTTGAAATGACTTTGAAATGAACTTGGTATCCCCTGGAAGAAGGGAATGAACCCTGTATAGTCCAAGGAGTACAGAGTGGGCTTTTACGGAGAGCCACGCTGGCTCTCTGGTGCCATGTTCCTCCCCACAGGGTAAGGAATTGGTGGGGCCAAGAAGACACACCCCGCTGGATGATCCCACGTACCCCCTTATCCTCAGGGAGCAGCCATAGGACCAAGGGATGGAATGTCTGTAAGATGTTTACTATGCTAGCTGCTGTAGTCAGGATCGCATTTGGAAAAGAGGCTGGGCCAAGTAGTTAAATAGTGATTTAATACAAGAAAGAGTTACAAACGTGACAGAAGAGCTGGAAACTTAAACAGGGAAGGGTAAGGCAATGCAGACTAGAAGCCTCAAGAAAATGCTCCTTCCCTAGCATTGGAGGGACAGAGGAAGGGAGGGCATTATCAGGGGCTGGAACTGGGAGCAGCAGGAGCTAGGACTCAGCGGGGTGGGGGCGGGGGTGTGTGGATACAGCCCTTAACTGGAAACACCACGTGAAGCAGAGAGGACCTAAGAGAGCCTTTCCCCAGCTACTCCCTTCCTCCACACGGATCTCTCACCAGGGCCTTCCATTGGCTGAACCAACAGGAAGCCTGAATGAAGGGAGCCTGGGAAATGTAGTCCACAGGGTCAGGCGTCCGCAAGACTGAGCAGAGCAGGAAAGGATGAGGGAAGGATAGGACAGCATGTAAGAAAACGGCAGGTCTCTCTGCTTTCATTTTTTGACGGGATGAAAATGTCTCTTGTGCCTACCCAAGGGCAGGAGGTTGCCTCAGCTGACATCTTTGAGTCTCTTCTGATCATACAGCAATGGAGGGGGTGAGCAGGGAGGGAGCTGTCTCTGCTACCCCAGGACCCCATCAGGAGGGAGAGTGGGAGAATGACCTCAGGTGGGCACCACAGGTCACCTGACTGTGGCCTGGAGAGCTGGGATATCTGGACTCCCAACACTTGAGGTTCGCAGGAGTGGCTGGCCCACATTCCCGGGAAGTTAAGTACCAGTAGCAGCAGTCACTCCTAATGAATCATCTATTAGTCTAGGCTAATCTAGCTTCATGCTTTAATTGGATTGTTTCATTTAATTCCTTTAACAAGCCTCTAAGACAAGTACCAAGAGTGTCTCCATGAAACACAGAAAAAAAAAATTATAGAAAAATAGATGGGGGCTTTAAAAAAAAAAAAAAAAAGGGCGCCTGGGTGGCTCAGTGGGTTAAGCCGCTGCCTTCGGCTCAGGTCATGATCTCAGGGTCCTGGGATCGAGTCCCGCATCGGGCTCTCTGCTCAGCAGGGAGCCTGCTTCCTCCTCTCTCTCTCTCTGCCTGCCTCTCTGCCTACTTGTGATCTCTGTCAAATAAATAAATAAAATCTTTAAAAAAAAAATTAAAAAAAAAAAGAAAAATAGATGGGGGTGCCTGGGTGGCTCAGTGGGTTAGGGCCTCTGCCTTTGGCTCAGGTCATGATCCCGGGGTCCCAGGATCGAGCCCCGCATCGGGCTCTCTGCTCAGCGGGGAACCTGCTTCCCTCCTCTCTCTGCCTACTTGTGATCTCTGTCAAATAAATAAATAAAATCTTTTTTAAAAAAAGAAAGAAAAATAGATGATGTGTCCCAGGTATCTTCAAATAATCGAACAAAGTCAAAGTCCTAAAACTGAAGAATGAGAACATCCCAGAAGGTCCGAGTATGCAGTGTGGCTACGTGAAGCCAAATGAGACCTTCAGGTCAACATAGTCTTTTATCAAATGGATAGAAAAATAATCAACTTCTGGGTATGTTCGTTCTATGTAGTAAAGGATGCATCATTACTACATATGTTTTTATTGAGTAGTTATTTGATATTGAATGAGATTCAACATTGTAAAAGTTCCATATGACATGCTATAAAATATGGAAGAAGAAATGGAAGATCAGAGAGGCGGAGTAACCTGCCCAAGGCCACACAGCTTGTCAGTGAGACATCTGGTATCGCTCAGGGGAGTAACTGCTAACTAACCCTCTACATACTATTGATGTTTCCCCACCTGTCTGGTCAAGTTCAAAGCTCCTACTCCCTGAGCTGAGGTGGGTGAGGGAGCGGGGGGTGACATTGGACATGCATGTTCTAGCAGCAACCTGAGCCAAGTACAGACTGGGGGAGAGTGTGGTGTCATCAGTGTGTCCCTGTGAGCACAGTGAGTACGCTGCGTGCTAACAGGGCAAACCCAGAATATTCCCCCAGTGGGACAGCAAAGAGTCAACTGTCAGAAGTTTCTCTGGCTCTCCCTGGCTTTTTCCTTGAAACCAATAAAAAGACCACATCATAAGGGAACTATGGAGCTCTTCAAACACAGAGGTCAAACACAGAGGCCCAGAGGGGTTGGGTGACTTGCCCAAGGTCACACAGCTGGCGAGAGGAAAACCACACAACACCAGCAAAGGCACCTGCAAATCTGTTTCGGGGTCTGCTTCCTCTCTCCTCTTTGCTACTACCGAGTTTCGACGGTTTAAACCTAGAGGGCAGAATGGGGAGATCTGGTTTTTCTCACACTCCTTCACAGGTTCTAAGCCAGATTTTACACTTGAACTGAAAGCTTTAAGTTTTAGAGAAGAAATTAAGTTTTAAGACATAGCTCTCTCCCTCCTTCCCACCCCAAATATGTTAGAATCTTCTTTTCCCAGACCCCCCCTAAATATATTGAATCTCTAGGGTCAGAATATATTTATATTCTATGGCCAGAAAAGAGGAATTTGTGAGTTTCCCTATTCCTGGTGAGACCAGGTCAGGGGAAGAAGGGCTCACTCATCTCAGCTCGGGTCTGCCGTCTTGGACACCAGGCCTCTCGTCCATCTCCCATCAGGGAGCTGTGGGTCTCCATCCCTCAGGCTCCTCTAGGCTGTGTTTGGGGCGAGGATTAATGCTCTGCCACAATTCATGAGCCACGGGGGACAGTGGTGTTGACACCTGGAGTTCTGGCTTATGACTAATGAGCTGCAGGGGACAGAAGGCAAATTCTACCTCACTCAGAGATGGACGGGCTAGCAGAGAGCTGAGCTACTTCTGAACACAAGCGTGGTGTTGTTAGCTTTTGCTGGGTAACAAACCACCCCAAAGCTTAGTGGTTTAAAACAACAATCATGAGGGATCCCTGGGTGGCTCAGTCAGTTAAGTGTCTGCCTTCGGCTCCGGTCATGATCCCAGGATCCTGGGATCAAGTCCCACATCGGGCTCCTTGTTCAGCAGGGAGCAGGCTTTCCCTCTCCCTCTGCCTCCCGCGCCCCCTGCTTGTGCTCTCTCCCTCTCTATCTTTAGGGGAAAAAACAAAAACAAAAAACGTGTGTTCAGCTCAGGAGTCCACAGGTCAACCATCTAGTCTGGGCTCCCATGAGTGGCTCTTTTGGTCCCAGCTGGGCTCACCCTTGCACCTCCGGCCAGCTGCTGGGTTTGCTGAGCCTCAGTGATCAAGGTTGGCTTGGCTGTGATGCTGTGTCTCTGTAGCCTGGGCTTTCTACATGCTGGCTGGCGGGATCCCAAGACGAGAGCAGGGATACTCAAGGCCTCCTGGGGCCCAGGTTTAGAATGGTCATTCATTTCACCATATTCCAATGGCTAAGTCAGTAGTCACAAGGCTAGGCCTGACTTAAGGATTAGGAAACTGGCTCCAGCTCTTGCTCGGAGAACTGCAAGGTCACATTGCAAAAAGGCCAGAAGATAGGGAGGAAAGAAGGACGCCTACTGGGTTCGCAAATGACCTTCCCCAAATGTCCCTTCTAAATTCTTCCTAGATGTTGAGAGGAGGAGTCAAGATGGTGGAGAAGTAGCAGGCCGAGACTACCTCAGCTAGCAGGAGATCAGCTAGAGAGCTTATCTAAAGATTGCAAACACCTGCAAATCCATCGGCAGATCGAAGAGTAGAAGAACAGCAATTCTAGAAACAGAAAAACAACCACTTTCTGAAAGGTAGGACTGGTGGAGAAGTGAATCCAAAGCGACGGAAAGATAGACCCCGGGGGGAGGGGCCGGCTCCGGGCAAGCGGCGGAGCAACTCAGCATAAATTCTTCCTAGATGTTCAGGAAGAAAATATATATACATATCTATTGAATAGAATAGTCCATCCAAGCAAGGATTCGGGGGTCCCAGGCGAGCCCTCCAGCCGTGGTGAGCTCAAGCCTGGAAATTCTGGTTCACACTGGCCAACGCTACATCTGCTACATCGTTAGAACTCTTGTGAGCCTGCTGTGAAACCATCACAGCTTGAAAGTGGCCGTGGTGGCAGTATTTCGACAGCACAGACACAAGGCAACACCACAACTCAGAGTGTTTTTCTCCCAGAACGCTGGTGTGTAAGTACACCATTGCCCTTAAGCCAAAGCAAACATTCTCTTCCAGTCTCATGAGTAAGGTGGGTGGATGCCCAGTGAAGGAGTCTAACATGCTAGTCAGCACGTCATGAGGGCAGTCCAGGAAGGTCAACTCAGAGGCTGGGGACTTGCAGGGGAAGGGTCTCAGAGTCCCCTAGGGAGATAGAGATAGGTCAGGCATCCTGGAGGAGGTGGCCTTTCAGCTGGGCTCCAAAGCATAAATAAAAGTTGCCGTGGCCAGAGAATGGGGCTCAGGCCGCAAGTATACCATTTAGAATCCATTTGGCTCCCAGTGACAGAAAAACCCAAGTGGCAGTGACTCAAGCGAGTCAGAAGCCTGATTTTTCTCCCCACAGCAATCTTGGGAAGGAAATGGCTCAGGGACAGGCTGTGCCTCCTGCCCTGCCCTTTAGCCCACCCCATGTTCTAGAATCTCAGAGAGCAGGTGAAGGACCTTCCCCCATCTCTTCCTTTCTTGGGAGTAGGGGGTCACTTAATGGTCCGAATTTGACATCCAGCTTCCCTCCTTGCTGGGTGACCTCGGATGGCCTGCTTAACCTTTCTGACTCCAGGACTGCAACTTGGGAAAATGGAGAGAAAACGATGCATGGGGACTCAGGGGGTGGCCCCGTGCAGAACCTAGCATGGCAGCTGATTCAGGGTGGGCATTCGGGGGGGAGAGGGTGTGAGTGAGAAAGAGACACAGAGACAGAGGGACAGAGACATTGGTTCTTCTTTCCAGACTTCAGCCAACCTCTCTCTCAGCTTCTGCTTGTCTGAGAAGTGAGGCTGCCCTTTTTCCTGGGCGTGTGTGGGTGGGATGATTGCGGTGGGGAGAAGGTCCTAGGGGCCTGACCTTATGGAATTTGGTTTTACGTGGGCAGCTTTGCTGAACCTTGACCACTTCCGCCTAGCCATTTCAAACAAAGGGTCCACAGGGGATCCTGGCCCCAGCCTCCCCCCTGTCCACCTTCACCTGCAGCCTATGACCCCCGTGAGAGGACTAGGCCAGCCACACCTGTCTGCAAAGGCCTCTTTGGGAAACAGTGCCACCTCCTCCAAGGTCAAGGGGTAAGATAGTCTGGTTGTGGCAAGGCCCGGTACAACCAGGGGATAGGCAAGGGCGGGAGGTCTGCTGGGTCAGTGATCCAAGCAAATATTTAGCAGATCAATGCTCAAGGTTGACCTTGATAGTTCATCACCTGGGTCATCGGGAAGTGGCTTCCTGATGTTCTCCCCCGCACTTTCCTTCACTGAGGCCTTCGCCTTCCGGGACAGGCATTTCTGGCTGGGGTTAGCAGTTCACCCAACTCCCCAGCCCCTAGGCTAGAGCGCCTTGCTTTGCTCACTTAACTGGTCCCAGGACAAATTATCTCCCCCAGAGCAAGGGGCCGGGGAAGGCAAGCATCCAGCCCTGCGCTCTGTCCAGCTTGCTAGCTCTCCCCTAAACTGCACAGCCACACATCCCTGGCCCCCCTCCATCTGGCGAGGACGTCCCTCTCCCAGGCCCCGGAGGGAAAGAGACTTGGAGGGAGCTGGACCCACATCCCACGGCAGCTGGAGAGGGAGTCCTGTGCTTTCTCAGAAAGCTGCTGAGTGTTGCCCAGAGCCAAGAGCCAAGAGCGCAGCACTGCCTCTCAGGGCGCTTTGTTCCACTTACTGGAGGGCTAAAAATACACTGGCACTGCCCAAGGCAGCCCTCGAGAGCCCGGGGGAGCTAGCAGTGGGAACTCGGTATCCTGGCACCTGGCACAATTAGAAGGAGAAATGCAGTCCCTCCCTCAACACAGAATTCGCCGGCCCCTGGGTCCCCACGCCCGCTTTGTCTCCCAGACTCCCCCTTATGTTTCTTCTTCTTGAACATGTGGGGTTCCCTGCATCCCTGCTCCACCCCACCCCCACCCCTGTTTTCTTCTTCTTTCCCTGGCCTGGGCCACCTTCATACCTGGTGGAAGCCTGGGGCTTCCTACTTGACTGTGCTTTTACACATGTCGAAACAGCAGCTCTCCTGTAAAATGCCCAGGAAGCTTCGAATTCCTCCAGCAAAGCCACAATTAGTGGCAAGGCTTAAAATGAAAATCTCCTTAGCAGGCAACAACCCAGGGGCTTAAAATCAAGAACTATGTATTGACACTCGGCTTCAATCGGTCTTCATCTTTCCAGGACCTCAAGCCTCTTGGAGAATCTGGTGGAAGCTATGGACCCAGAAGAATGGCTCAGAAGCAACCTTCTCCAAGTAGTTTTAAGGGATTCATGGATAGTGTGAGCCCTATCCAGGATCCCCCCCACCAAACCCCAACACACATCTCCAAGCCAGGAACCCTTGGTTGATTGGAAGCCAGGCACTGAGCTGGACCCTGAGCTGGGAAGATAAGAGAGGAGACTAATTTGGGGACACAAAACAGCCAGCACCGTTGCATTTTGAGAGAGGTAAGAGCCAGGGGCCTTGGGCTTGGGGAGTGGGGAGGAGGAGGAGGGGGCAACAAGAGCGTGAGGGAGAACAGGGTACATCCAAGTGAAGTTTTGAAAGGCAAACAAGATTCTACCAGAGAGAAAATGCAGGTTGAAGGGTTCATGTACAGAATGCATGTTCTTAGCAGGGCATACAAAGGAAAGCGTATTTGAAAGCTGGGTCAGCCTGAGGACTGGCACAGGCTAAGCAGGGCGAGTGTATTGGTTTTCTGTGGCTGAGTAACAAACCACCACACCCTCAGAGGCTTCAAACAGCACTCGCTAATGATCTTACAGTGTCCATGGGTCAGGAGTGGGCACAGCTCTGCTGGGGTCTTTGCTCGCTCCTTGCAAAAGGTTTTCAACTGGGGCTGTGATTTCATCTGAAGCTTAATGAGGGGAAAAATGTGCTTCCCAGTTCATGCGAGTGGTGGGCAGAATTCGTTTCCTGGCAAGTCCGGGTCGGAGAGCCCCAGCTTCCTCCTGGCCAGAGGCTGGAGGCTGGCCTCAGCTCCTGGAGACCACCTACGGTTTGTGGAGGCCGCCGCCAGCTGCTCACCTCATGGTCCTCTCCGTAAGCAGCTTACAGGACAGCTATGGGCTTTTTTCCAAGCCAGCAGGAGAAGTTCTCTCGATGAAGTCAGCTAAGGCAGTCTCTTCTATGACATAACCTAGTGGAAGTGTGACGTCCCCTCGCCTTTGCTGTATCCTATTGGCTAGCAGCAAGTCACGGGCTCAAAGGCATTTAAGGGGAGAAGATTATACAGACAGTAACAAAAAGAGTGGAGATCATGGGGCCTTCTTAGAATTCAGCCTCCCACAGGAAGACTTAGCTGGAAAGAGGGTTAGAGACCAATGACGAAGGTCTTGAAGACCGGAGTTAGGAGTTAAGAACTTGATTCCATGAGACCTAAGAAGCCACTGGAAGGGGTGGAGAAGGAAGGATAAGAGCAGAGGCAAAATAAATAAATGAAATCTTTTTCAAAAAAGAGAGAGAGAGAGAGAGCAGAGGCGAAGAAGCCATTGCCCTTTCGGAAGGCGATTGCCCTGATTCAGAGGCAGAGAATGAGGGGCTGTGGCCCTGGGGACGGCCCTCAGGGACAGGGGAGTGGATAGCTCCACATGGGAAGGAGACACCGAATTCAACTTTGGTCTAGTGGTTCTCAGCTGGTTGTGGATCAGCCACGTAGGGATATCTGGCAGGAAGTTGGAAATGTGAGATTTAGAGTTCATAAGGTAAGGAGGAAACAAGAGACTAGATCCCGTAGTCAGTGCTCACAGAGGGTAGATGAAGTAATGGGGCAAAGTGAGAGAGAACCAAGGAGGCCCCCTCAAAGGAAGAAAGAGCCAGGCTGAGAGGTAGGAGAAATGTGGGGGTGCTACAGGAAGTGTTCTTGGAACTCTTTCTTGTTCAAAGCTACAGGGAGGCTCAGCAAACAAGACAAATCTTGCTGGCCTAAAAGCTGAGACCCTGCCAACTCACCCTGAATGTTCCCTTTCCTGCTTTGCCCCAACGCTCCCACCAGTGGAACAGTGGGTAGGCCCAAGACAAGCCGAAGAAGGAAGCGACTTGGCAATAGAACATATCTGGGACCCTTGAACCTTGCCCCCAACCTTGGGCTTGTCCTAGCTGTTGCGAGAAGCTTAAAAGGGAAGACTCAGTGGGACCCAGGCAGCTGTGAGGGCTTCTGGATAGCATCCCGCCCTTCCATTTTCTTGGGGAGTGGAACCCAGTGCAGCCCTGGGGCAGATGGCATATCCCCAAAACAGCCGCAGCAGTGTTTCCCACTGCACATGCTCATTTACAACATGGCTTTGATGCTCTCTCATCAAGAGGTGGGGTCTGTGTCCCTTCACCTTGAACCTGGTGGCCTTTGTGACCACCTCCACTAGTCGAGTCCACAGAAAGGAGGTTGGGTAACCTCATCCTCATGGTGGGACCTCACAGCTGGACAGACCATGCAGCTTCCACAGGTGTCTCTTTCTTGGGACTTGCGTCTTTGAAGTCCGGAGCCATGGTGTAATACATCCAGTTATCCTCAAGTCGCCATAAAAAGAGACGCCCCCCCCCAGCCCAGCCTCAGCTGAGCTCCCAGCCAACACCTGAGCCCCTCAGGCCACACCTCCCGCAATGACTCTTGATCGTAGTCTGCCTTGTTCTCCCCGGGGGGATTCACGAGGCACTGCCGCATCGCCCCAGCTGTGCATTCCCTGGGAAGGCCAGCTTTATTCCCCCAGATACACTCTGCCCAAGCCCCGGAGTAAGTGAGAAGCAAGTAGGCCCCAGGATGAGTGTCCTGCTGCTGATAGGCACAGGTCACCTGCCCAGCTCCCAGATCCCCACCCACTCCACTCCAGGAAACATGGAAAATCCAGAGACCATCCCAGGCCCAGCTGCACTCCAGGAAGAACCTGGGCAGGCGGCCCAGAATTACACAAAATGGACTTTGGGCTGATTGCCCAAGTTGGACTAACACCCCCACCTTCTTAGAAAGGGCACTCTTTCTGGAACCAAGGCCACAGCTTGTCACGAAAGCCAGATGTTGGCAGAGCAGATCTGAGGGGGCAGGAGGGGCCCCTTGGAGTAGAGGAAGCCCATCCCTGATGCCTCCCCCAGCCTGCCAGTCAGGGAAGGGAAAGGAGACCCTCACATGCACAGAACACAGATAATCCAGATTGCTACAGGTGGCCCATTTGCTCCCAAGAATGGACTCAAAGGTGTTGGGACTCATCCCTCTCATCCCTGCAGTCAGCAGTGAGATAGCTTGGAAGCATAATGAAATGGTGCTCCTTACAGCAAAACCCATAAGAACCAGGAAAAAACTACTTCATGTCCTGGATTTGTGTTAGGATGTAACTGACACCGGTACCTGGGGCATCTCAGCTAGGATTTGACCGCTCACTTAAATTGCTTTAATTCTGTTATCCATTCCTTCAACAAATATTCAGTGAGCATCTACTACGTGCCAAGAACGATAAGAAAAAGACACGGATTCATAAATAAAAGGGTGTGTGACTATGGAAAGGACACCCCTAGATCAATGGTTCCCAACCCGGGTCCCTGGGGACATTTGTCAGCATCTGCAGACATTTTTGACTTCTAGTGGGCAGAGGCCAGGGATGCTGCTGAGTATCCCTGCGGTGCACAGGACAGCCCCACACCACAGAGAATCGTGTGGCCTCAAATCTCTTTAGTGCTGAGATGGAGAAAGCTGATCTAGAAGGAGACACAGGGGCACCTGGGTGGCTCAGTGGGTTAAGCCACTGCCTTCGGCTCAGGTCATGATCTCAGAGTCCTGGGATCAAGCCCTACATCGGGCTCTCTGCTCAGCAGGGAGCCTGCTTCCTCCTCTCTCTCTGCCTGCCTCTCTGTCTGCTTGTGATCTCCGTCTGTCAAATAAATAAATAAAATCTTTAAAAAAAAAAAAATAGAAGGAGACACAAAAAACAGGTGACCAGTGTTTACCTGGTGGGGGAGGGGAACGGGGGGACCAGGACGCAAGGATCATCGCTTTGCACCCTGTGCTCTTTTCAACAGTTTTGTTGAAAAGATTCTTACCGAATGCAGGTATTACTTCTTCTTCTTCTTATTATTATTATTATTATTATTTTAAGAATAACCGTGGGAGGCCTGGGGGGGCTCAGGCGGTTAAGTGGCTTGCTTGAGGCTCAGGTCATGGTCTCAGGGTCCTAGGACTGAGTCCCCCATCAGGCTCCCTGCTCAGCGGGGAGCCTGCTTCTCCCTCGGCCTGCTTGTGTGCTCTCTCTCTCTGACAAATAAATAAATAAAATCTTCTTCAGAAAATGGGGTACCTGAGGGGCTTAGTCAGTTAAGCCTCTGCCCTCAGCTCAGGTCGTGGTCTTAGAGTCCTGGGATCGAGCCCTACCTTGGGGTCCCTGCTCAGCAAGGAAGCCTGCCTCTCCCTCTCCCTCTGCCTGCTGCTCCGCCTGCTTATACTTGGTCAAACAAATAAATTAAATATTTTTAATAAATAAACATAAATAAAAAATTAAATAACCAAAAAGAGAATAAAGGGGACTCGAGTTAGCCATAATTACTTGCTGGTCTTCACCTGACAGTGGAGAGAAAGAACTCTGAAGAGGAGGGAAAACCGAGGACGGCACAACGCCTGCTCCCTGAAGCCTGTGAACCCATCCAGCCTCCTCAAAACTGGGATTTCTCAACATCAGTGCCCCTGATGCTAGAGACCAAATCATTTTTTCTTGTGGGAGCTGTCCTGCACGCCGTAGGACATCCAGCAGCTTGGAGTCTGCCTTCTCCCTGCTAGGTGGCAGCTGCCTCCCAGTCGTGACACATAAAAATATTTCCAGATATTTCCAAATGCTCCATGGGGAAGGGGTGCAGAATCACCCCCGGTTGGGAACCACTCTACTGGGCCCACTCTGTGCAAATCCAAACACGGGGAAGTTTCCATTCACTGACCTCTCGACCTCACAGTGCAGCTGGTCCTCCACTGGACACATAACCATGCAGAGGGGCCCCAGGATGTGCACAGAGCAGACAGTATGCAGAACAAAGGGCTGAGGGGGCGCGAGAGCTGCCTGTGGGAAGTGTTACTCACAGATCTGTGTGTGTAGAAAAAGGCCTCTAGGCTCCTCTGAACCATCTGCCCATTTCACAGACAGAGGAAGAGGGCCCCGGGTGATGTGGCCAAAGTCACACTGTGAATGATGGCCAGGTGAAGCTGGGATGGCGCTATTCCCTATAGCATCCCAAGATGTCCCTTGGGATTTTCCTTGTTCTGTTCCATGTGTACCCTAGTATGCCTCTCTTGAAACTGATCACCTCCGATAGCGCATAACTAGCCTCATATGTTTCGACATTCACCCTGTCTTTCTAGAGAAGCGTTCTCTCAGCTGTTTCCTAGCATGGCAGCAGGCCCCTGCAAGAACCAGCTTGTTTGTGGACACAGGGGTGTCGCCTAGAGGCTGGAGAGTCACACCAGCGGCTGGCTGCCGCAGACCCAGACACAGAAATGTCCTCCATCCCTGTGCCTATGGCCCCTTCTGCAGCCACAGGCGGCTGAGACCTGGGAAAACCCAGTTGATGAAATTCTCTGACTTCTCCAAAGAAGAAAGCAGCAGGGAAGAGTAGCAGGAAAATCAAAATCCACCTTGTTTCAACTCCTTGGGAAAGGCAGATCAGGGGGACCCTGGCCTTGGGCAATGAAGTCAAGTTAGTCCCTTTTTCCCTTCTGGTGTGAAAACCTGGGTTGCCCTTCCCATAGTTAAAAATGCTGGCTTGAAGCCAGACTGCCTGGGCTTATAGCCCCATCCTCCTACTTCCTGGCTGTGTGATCTCAGACAAATTACTTAACCTCTCTGAGCCTGAGAAATGGCATCAATAAAATAGACATGATAACAGTCACCTCTTCATAGTATCGTTAAAGTCAGCTGAGACAAAATATGTGACATTCTTAGTACAGTAACCATCACGAGGTAACTTGAAATTACATGGTATCTGCTAGTATTGTATTATTAATGATAAATAGAATAATAAATACTTTACCACGGCTCGTGAGCTGGTAAGTGGAGCCCGATACTAATTTTCACAAATGAATTCCATTTTGGAGTTAAAGGGTTGAAAACTAATGAGAAATTGCTGGTCATTTGTATAACAACCCCCCCCCACACACCAACATTCCATATTAGAAAATAAAAGGATCTTTTAAAAACACATTTGAAGGATGCCTGGATGGCTCAGTTGTTAAGCGTCTGTCTTGGACTCAGGTCATGATCCCCGGGTCCTGGGATCAAGCCCCACATTGGGCTCTCTGCTCAGCAGGGAGCCTGCTTCTCCCTCTCCCACTCCCCCTGCTTATGTTCCCTCTCTCGCTGTTTCTCTCTCTGTCAAATAAACAAATAAAATCGTCAAAAAAATAAATAAGTAAAATAAAATAAAAACACATTTGAGTGGTGTTACGGTTCATCTGAACAGCTAAGACATGATGGCCCTGGCTCTTTTCCAGCTGCAGTGTTTTTCTCATTGATCAGAGAGAAATCCCCAAGGTCTGGCAAAGGAAGCTTTTAATTTCTCTGGATGGTCTGATTTTTGGCATAGCTGCTCAAGCGTATAATTGAGTGAGAGAGAGAGAGAGGGAGGGCGAGAGAGAATGAATCACTTCGTGATTGCTTTGAGATAAATATGTAGTCAGATCTCCCCCTTTCTGACAAGACCTAAAAGATACCCCTGGCCCGGCTTCCACAGGCTCTGGGGAACAAGAGCGCAAAGCAGGAATTTTCCTGATCTTTATCAAAATAACAACGGGTGATAGTAACCACCGCTACACTTTGTCATTTGTGCTTGCAGTAGGTCGCATCTCCCCAGGAGCAGACCCTGGGACAAGCGTTCTGGCCAATCTGGTTTATTTGGAGGGAATCTCAGAAGCACCAGCAAGGGAATGGGAAAATGACACAGAGAAATGCAAGTCAGCCAGTAAAGGACGTTTTATGAAGCAGGTTACCACCCAAGCACCTAGAGCTTAATCCCCCTGAGAACCGTGGGGGCCAGTGAGGAACACACACTTCAGCGTCATCTCCTCGGAGGGATGAGGGAGCTGCAGAATTTATAACCCAAGCCACATCGGTCGTTGGGCAAGTGCTGCTCCTGGAAGGTACTTATTCCAGCCATCTCTAGGGCAGGCAGCCAGAAGAAGCCCTGGGGCAAAGAGTCACAAGGAATATCAGGGTCTTCTGGAAAGGGCATGTTGTGGGGAAGGGCACCAACAGTGCCCCCAAAATAAGACAATCCCCAAATATAATGATTCCCCCATCTCCCTACTCAAAATATCTGAAGGATGTATGACATAACTGAATATATAATCTTTTTCAAAGAAGATGAAATAATTAAATATGTATTTCTAATAATTTATTTATTATTTACCATGCATGCCTACAATCACATATGTGATCATCTATTCATTGACAAGATTTGCATTCTTCACCCTCCTACTCGGACTCCATCTCTTGCTGCTCCTCCAACTAGACCTTAGTGCTCAGGGTCTTCATCGTCATCGAAGCCACCTCCTGAGTCATCTGAGTTTCTGAATACATCGTCTTCCCTCCCCGTCTTGGTTCTTGGTGATACAGCGTCTTGCGGATCTGGAGGAACTTTTAATGGAATTTTTATCCCAAGCCTGGAGCACCTCTTTGCACACCATCAGGGAAGCTGGCTTTTCTGTTCATCCCAGGCATGTCGATGCGCCATCTTCATAATGGAACCATGATGGGGCACCATATTCATAATGGAATCACGACGGGATGGCTTTCTTAAAGTGTCCTTGAAAGACTGTTTACACTCCTGTTGCAAAGCCATGATGCCACACCCTTAAGAGCTGTTTCCAAGTCTGAGTTAAACTTCTTAGCCTCCTATCGATTTCTTCAGACGACCTTAAGAAACGGCCAGAGCAACCCTCAAGGGAGATTGCAGATGGCCTGTCTCACCCAAACAGCGCCTAGCTGTTCAGCATAAACTAACTGAGGGCATCCCCATGACATGAAAGATTATTGAAAATAAAGAGCTCCTTATCCCAGGGATCATGTAGGGAGGGGGGAACTTCGTGGTATACCCAAACAGTGGTCTTGGTGGTTGTATGCATATCATCTTTCCAACCACCCCACAAGGTGGGCTCCCGTACCATCCTCATGTCACGGATAGAGAAACTGAGGCTCTGAGAGGCTCAGACAGCTGTGGAGTAACTCCAGCATGCCATCATCCTCCCTGTCCCTGCACTACCAACCCTGCTGAGGAGGGTAGGGCATAGCTATACCCATGCGCATAACTGGTAGTCTTCCTCCCCCATCAAGAAAGCCTAGGCTGAGGGCGGAGGAGCCCCAGCTGACCCCGCAGTGTGGCAGGGCCCTCTCTCTATCCCCCCTGGTCTTCCGGAGCTAGGGAAGCAAGAGGCAACCTCCACCACTCCAACTGAAAACTTCCATGATTCAAGGATAATTTTCTAGCCACACGGATCTGGATATCCTTCCAAAAATGAGGCCCAAGACCATTTCAGATGGGCAGGAAAACGTCTGCAAGGGCTTTCAAAATAAAACAAAATATAGGGCATCTGGGTGGTTCAGTAGGTAGGTTGAACATCTGCCTTTAGCTCAGATTATGACACAGGGTCGAGCCCTGTGTCAGACTTTCTGCTCAGGGGCGGAGCCTGCTTCTCCCTCCCTACCCCCACTTGTACACTCTCTCTGTCAAACAAATAAATGAAATCTTAAAAAAAAAAAAAGACAAAACAGAAAAACCTTGACACCCCCTTTCCTTTCTCTCTTGCTGGTCAGTCAGTCACAATTTGTATGTTTGCTGACTAACAGAGCAGAACCAGGAAGGAGTGTAAAAGGGGGAGGTGGAATTCAGCATGGTGTCCTAGGAAGACTGGGAACTTTGGAACCCCACAGGGCTGAGCTCACCACCTTGTTACACCATGTTTTCACCATCTGTAAAATGGGTACTGATCCCTACCTCAAAGAAGGTGATGAAGATTAAGTAGAAGGCAGCAGCAGACACTGGTCCAAGCTCAGGGATGGTGAGGGCTGCCCATGGGCCTCATGGCACAGACTGGGTCCCCAAGCTGGGGGGTAGGGAAGGTTCCTGAATGGAGAGAAGAACGGCAGTAGTGGGGACCCAGACACCTAGCTTTTTGTCCTCTCCCGGGCAGGGGCATCTCTTCCAAACCCCAAGACCCTCTCTTGGGTGGCAGAGGATGAACTTGTCTGCTAGAACTCCGCCCTCTCACCCCAGTGGAAAATAGTCCAGTCCAGGCTGGGCACCAACAGCCAAGTAGTGTGGGGGGTCGAGGATGCCCAGTGGATTCAATTGCACCACTGGGTCTTAGGTAGAGTCTCCCGCTTTCTGGAAACCAAGGTGTACAATGAGGTAAGAGGAAGAAATGAGAGAGGGAGAACAGAGCCACAAAGGGCCCTTGAGAGGGGGCACCTTGGAGCCTCAGGCTGCTGAGTTCCCACACAAAGCTATGGGCGTCACAAGGGACACTTGAGACTGAGGTCTCACTGGAAGTTGCCCTTGGCCTTGCTTTCATATCTCTTCACAGCTATGATGTGCAGAGGGTTCTCAAGGGCAGGGTTTCAATTTTGCAAATGGATCCTCAGAAAACTGCGTCTCCCAGCTCCCCGCCACCAGCCACGTCAGCAAAACACAGCCCCAAAGAGCTGTTGGCAAAGCTGGGCAGCAGCTCAGAGGCCAAAGGCGACTCAGGAGGGGCTCTGTTTTAAATTAGCCGATGGCCATGCCCTCCCACTGGTGACATAACCAGACTAGGAGGGGACACTAGAGTCCCCCGTGTTATGAACACCTGAAGCCTGTCGTGAGACAGGGACCACCTTACAGGCCACCCAGAACCTCCAGCTCCTGTAGTTCTGTGTCCTCAAGAGGAAAATAAGATCATGCAAGGTGGCTTCTGGGACCCTGCCCAGTTCTGACATTCTCTAATTCCAGCGTTTCTCCCGACCTTCTTTGTAGGGTCTCCTCAGGGTTCTGCTAGGCTGGGCCGCTGTGAGACGCCTTACTCTGGACATAAAGGGATATGTGTCCTCTGTGGTAAACAGAGCTTATGGAACTCACAATTTGCTTTCAAGTCGACACCTGTCATCTGGGGGCAGCCCTTTTCCTATTTGGGGGAAAGGGACACTTCCATTGTATGGATCTGAGTGGGGGAGGGGGGAAGGTCCCTGCCTCCAATCCCAGCAGGCCAGGGCAAAGGCACAGGTTTTTGCCCAGAGGCTTGGGTAGCCCTGGCCAGGCCTTCAAATGTCAAGTGAGTGATAAAAACACTCAGGAGCCATTCAGGGTTCATTGCATGGTGTCGGCAGGGCAGCTTGCGGTTGAGGTCATGGCCTGTGGCTACCAGCAGTGATGTCCAGCAGTGGCAGTGTCCAGAGATGATCTCCAAGCCAGCTCATCCCATGCCTTTGCCTGTGGTCCCCCCACCAAAGCACCCTCCGCTCCAGTCCATCTTCCAAGCCCACAACTTTGGGCTCCCTGTGAATGTTATCAGCCACCCAGTAACCTCCAGTATTCTCTTTTTCCTTTTTGCTTAAAGTTACCTACTGTTGATTTCTGTTGTTTGTTGCCTTCGAAAGGTTGATGGATACAGTATGCCAAGCCACCCTTTTTTAGTTTGAGTTAAGTAATGTCAAGGAATACTCTTTTGGGAGATGGGGGAGGGAGATGCCTGGGTGGCTCAGTCGGTTAAGAGTCTGACTCTTGATTTGGCTCAGGTCATGATCTCAGGGTCCTGGGATCCAGCCCTGCTCAGCGGGGACTCTGCTTGAGATTCTCTCTCTCGCTCTGCCCCTCCCCCTGCTTGTGCTCTCTCTCTCTCTCTCTCTCAATAAGTAAATCTTTTTTAAAAAAAAAAAAGAATAGGGGCGCCTGGGTGGCTCAGTGGGTTAAGCTGCTGCCTTCGGCTCAGGTCATGATCTCAGGGTCCTGGGATCGAGTCCCGCATCGGGCTCTCTGCTCAGCAGGGAGCCTGCTTCCTCCTCTCTCTCTCTGCCTGCCTCTCTGCCTACTTGTGATCTCTCTCTGTCAAATAAATAAATAAAATCTTTTTTAAAAAAAGAATAATTTGGGGGGAAGGATAAAATTATGATTCTCATAAAAATATAAGGATTTTATTTAGTTCATTAATGAAGGATTGAGTTGAGGTGTTCTAACAGATTCAAAAGGGATTTCTTTTTTTCTTTAATTGTTTTTATTAACATATAATGTATTATTTGCCCCAGGGATACAGGTCTGTGAATCATCAGTCTTACATATTCACAGCACTCACCATAGCACATACCCTCCCAATGTCCATCACCCAGCCACCCTATCACTACCCCCCCCACGCCCCAGCGACCCTCAGTTTGTTTCCTGAGATTAAGAGTATCTTATGGTTTGTCTCTCTCCCTGGTCCCATCTTGATTCATTTTTTTCCCTCCCTACCCTCCACGATCCCTCACCCTGCCTCTCAAATTCCTCATATCAGACAGATCATATGATACTTGTCTTTCTCTGATTGACTTATTTCTTTCAGCATAAT
This sequence comes from Neogale vison, assembly GCF_020171115.1. Lineage (NCBI taxonomy): Eukaryota > Metazoa > Chordata > Mammalia > Carnivora > Mustelidae > Neogale > Neogale vison. Next base: position 42,856,781 of record NC_058098.1, read on the forward strand.
ACCCTATAGTTCCATCCACATCATTGCAAATGGCAAGATTTCATTTCTTTTTATGGCTGCATAGTATTCCACTGTATGTGTATGTGTGTGTGTGTGTGTATATATATACACACACACCGCTTCTTTATCCATTCATCTGTTGATGGACATCTAGGTTCTTTCCATAGTTTGGCTATTGTGGACATTGCTGCTATAAGCACTCGGGTGCACATGTCCCTTCAGATCACTACATTTGTATCTTTAGAGTAAATTCCCAGTTGTGTGATTGCTAGGCTGTAGGGTAGCTCTATTTTCAACTTTTTTTTTTAAAGATTTTATTTATTTATTTGACAGAGAGAGATCACAAGTAGGCAGAAAGGGAGGAAGGGAAGCAGGCCCCCTGCCGAGCAGAGAGCCCGATGCGGGACTCGATCCCAGGACCCTGAGATCATGACCTGAGCTGAAGGCAGCGGCTTAACCCACTGAGCCACCCAGGCGCCCTATTTTCAACTTTTTGAGGAACCTCAAAGGAGATTTCTAAGAACCACACACATACAGGTAATCAGAATGCTGACACGACTTTACAACTGGATGCAGACGTCTATGCACAGGGCAATAATCCATCGAGTTCCACTGGAGGCAATTCCTGTGTATTTCTATGAGCGCAACTAGTTGGCATCATTATCCATTTTATATGACTAACAGAGTTGTAAAAATAGCTTTTAAAAGACATTGAAAGGCGGGGCGCCTGGGTGGCTCAGTGGGTTAAGCCGCTGCCTTCGGCTCAGGTCATGATCTCGGGGTCCCGGGATCGAGTCCCACATCAGGCTCTCTGCTCAGCAGGGAGCCTGCTTCCTCCTCTCTCTCTCTCTCTGCCTGCCTCTCTCTGCCTACTTGTGATCTCTGTCTGTCAAATAAATAAATAAAATCTTAAAAAAAAAAAAAGACATTGAAAGGCAGCGCTAACCTGGGAGGTCCCCTAGACAGGACACACAGTGATCTTTGTATTTCTCTTGTCCATTTAAAGCCTTTCACTAGTTTTCCCTGATGATAGAACAGGAGATAACCACATGAATAGAAGAGACAATGAAAGTTACACTCAGAGGGTCCCAGCCACTTCAGACTGGAATCATGTGGAAAATTCTTGGACGAGATGGAACCTGAACTGGGTCTTCAAGGCTGACCAAGAGTGAAGCAGAAGGGCATTCTGGGTAGACGGGACAGTGTGAGCAGAAGTTTGGAGACAATAAGGAGCCTGGCATGTTCCGTTGGCAGAGTACACCCCTCCCTCCCACCCTGAAAAGCTGCTTTGTGAAGAAAATGACAGGTGACAGATTTGGAAATATAAATTGGGACATCCTTGAGGCTTATTACTGTGGCTCTCATTGCTTATTCACAGTCTTAGGGTAAAAGAAATAAGATGATAGAATTAAAATAGTGTAAAAATAGTCATCGGAAAGGGATGCTTGGAGGTACCCTCTCCCTTAGTCTGCTCATAGTACACAATTTTAGGGTACTTTCCTAGTGACTGTCTTTTGGGGGGCTTTCTCCCCTTCCTTGCAGAGGAGGAAGAAGCAGACAACTGGTTTGAAACAGACGACCCTCTCTTTCTTCTCCAAAGGGGTGCAGAATTTATACTGACCCTGAAATGGTAAGAACATATAAAACTGGGGTTCCAGTTGTTACCATGGCAACCCAGAGTCTGTTGCACACTGAGTTGGGGGGAACAGAAGCACAGAACCTCGAGGATATAGTCGCTGCGCAGGGAAATGGGAGCAAGTGGGCAGAGAATCTACCACAGCCCCAAGCGGCCTGGCAGCCCCTGGTCCCGAGACTTCGAGGGTCCTCCTGCAAACCAGGCGCCGACAGGAGACCCATTCTCCCTTTGGGTCACCTGAATGGCTCTCTGCTCTTTGCCCCCAAGCCACCTTCCAAGAGTATCCCAAACCCAGAGCCATTGTTTCCCCAATATTCACGCTCCCTGCATGTTGGGCAAAGCATATAGGAGCATTGTTGAATGAAGACTGAATGAATGAATGGATCATGAATAGTACAAAATTCCATCATGTCCCTTCTTTCAGGAAGACACGGGACATTCCGCTTTACCTTCCTCTTGTTTGTTAATGAAACATCAATGGCTCCCTTGCACCGGGCACTCACTATGGGCGGGCACCATGCTCAGCTCTGCGCATTTCCGACAGGTTCGGAGCTGGGCTCTGAGCCAAGTGCTCTAAGTATAAAGCCTGGTTCTGCTTCTTACCAGCTGTGTGACCTTGAGACAGTTACTTAACCTCTCTGGGTGCCGGCTTCCTCGCTCACAGAATGGGAACAATAACTTATCTGCCTCCGGGTGTTGTGGGGATTCAGTGAGTGAAAACAGAGCACCTACAAGGACACCTGATACAAAGTAGATATTAAGATGCAATCTTCAAAACACACTGCTCAGGTAAATACTCTTATGATCCCCATTTCCTTGAAAGAAAAAGGAAGTTTGGAGAAGTTAAGTCTTCTCCTGAGCGCTGACCAGTCGTGGAGCTGAGCTTCAAGCCTTGGCCAATCCCAGAAACTATTTGCTGAGCAATGATGTGATGCAGCTTCAGTGTTTCTGGTGCGTCTGCAAGGTTCACAACACAAGATACTGCGGACAGAGATGTCATCCAGACACATCCGGTCCCAGCCCTCATGGAGCCTGCCACCCCAGCCCCCAAAACTCTTGCTGGAATTGGAAGCCGCTGGCCCTGAGAGCAGGCTTTGCTGGAGCCCTGGGCACCCTGGCTCCCTCGGTATGCACCAAACCCAGCCCCCTCTGAGGACTCAGGCCTATGGGCTGGACTGTTGCCATGTCAGGGAAGGAAGGGGAAACCCATGGCAGGGGGGACACAATCTGTGGGTGGCCCATGTCTCCATGAGCCTGTTGCCTCATCCCTGAAGATGGCGATGTTTAGATCTTTTAGTAAAATACAGTCCTCCCTGAGTGCCACTGGAGGGGACCCTGCAGTCCAGCTGCATGGCTGTGCCTGGCTCCCTGCTGGTTGGTAGGAAAAGCTCAACGCCAGCAACAGGACTTGCTGAGGACGCCACGTAGCACAGCCAGCCTCCCGGGCTCTGGCCCGTCCCACTCCTCAATCTGTTTCTCATTAGCTTCCAGAGCCACGCCCAGCTCCCTTCAGGGCTGGGAGGGAGGGCTTGGCTTGGCAGTTCACCATGACCGACAGACCCCCGGGCCTCCCTGGGCTGGGTTCTCTGCACCCAGCCCCGTCCGGCAGCACAGCTGACCACTTCGGGGCTCCTCTCACTCACAGGCGGGAAAAGGACTAACTAGAATTTAGAGCATTAATCTTCCCAAGGAGGGCCCTTTTTTCAGGGACAGGAATTATGGTTTCGTTTTAGAATAGCACAAGGGAGGCGGAGGCTGGAGGGGCCTCTCTCTATATTCTGGATACTTGAAAGGCTGTCAGATTCCACAGTCCCCACGTATTCACTGAGCATTTATTGAGCTCTGTCCCTGTGTCAGGAGCTGTTTGGGGGACCCGCAGCCTCCTGCAGATCTAGGAGCACTCAAGACTCCAGAGGCAAAAAGAAATGTAAAAAGTCACCAAGCAACAGATTTCTGGAAGCAATACAGAAGAGTACAGAAAGCACTACAGCAAGGGGAGAGGACACGGCTCCAGACTGACACGGGGAGGGCGGTGGAGTTGGGGGGACAGTTAGGAAACCTTCCTGGGGTGACACGGAGGTGGGTCTTAGAGGAGGAACCCCACATGGACCAAAGGCACCCCTCTTCCTGAACTCTGGGATGAATGATAGGTCTCATTTGCTCTGCAAAGGAAGCAGGCAGAACCCCTTTGCCCCCATTTGGCTGATGGAAAAGTAGAGCCACTAAAAGTAAGTGACATCCTCCCCAAGAGCAGACTTAGGAAAGGGATCTTCTCTCCAATCCCCAGTCACCAGCTCTTTCTGCTTCCAAACCAGACAGCAGTTTGCCAGGAAGGCAAAGAAGGTGATGGGAAGAGCAAGGCTCAAAAGAAAAGTCAGAGCCAGCTGGCCACAGTCCTGGCACATGTTCTGAACTCCGTCCCATGTGGGCTCAAGGAGCCCACTTGGAAATGCCTGCAAGCCTGCATTGCTCCCACAGTCGCAAGGCCAGATTTTGTCCGTGTAAATCCCATGACTGCCCTGAAGCAAGGCTCCTCACCACTACACATAGTTTAAACCCCTGTTATTTTAAAAGGAGCCTGCTCAGGGAAAGAGGGAGCATTCACCGGCGTGGCCCCTTGCTGTGCCAGCGGAGGAAGCTAGCGCCAGGAGGACCGAAGGGACACTGTCATTTATGGGACACGGAGAGAGCCTCGCCCTCTGCTAGGACTTTCACAAAGATTTTTCCCTCCACCCTTTAAGACCCTCGAAGAAAGGATCACTGACACCGGGCAGAATGGAAACATTCTGTGGAGAGTCTTACCCTGTACCCCTGCTAAATACTGCAGGAGGGCAGTGTGGGAAGAACAGGCCAGGTAGGCAGGTAGGAGGGCACGAGCTTTGTAGGGATGAGGTCAGAAGGAGTAGGAGGCACTGACCAGCTGTGGGGCAGGCAGACTGAGCAAATAAAGGTAGAGGATACCCAGTTACCTTAGAATTTCACATTAACGGGAAAAAATGTGTAGCATAAGATATCCCACAGTCTAGGGCCATGGCAATAGGGATGAAGAAGCGAAGGGGCAAATATTAAGATCTGATTTGGAGGTAGGCTCTGAGGAGACTGGCGTTGAATGGATGTGGACGATGGGGATGTGGGGAATTCACATCCTGGGCTCTAGGCCGGAGCACCTGCGAGGCTGGCCACTCCGTGAGAAAGGGGGACAGAGTAAGTAAGCCACTAAGTGAGAAAGGGGGACAGAGCAGGGTCAGACAAACAAGGGGGAGGAGGGGTGCAGCCTCTGTTTCTGTTGATATTGAATGTAGGGTGTCTACCTGAGCCCTAGGTGGAGGCTGCAGGGCTTAAAGAAAGGCCTGGCCAGGGAGACACTGGCCCATGGATGGCATTCAAAGCCAGGGTTCTGGATGTGACAGCCTGGGGAGTGAGAACTGAGACACCAGAGACATGGGCCAGACCAAGGCCTTGAAGACCCTCACCTGTTGAGGAGGACAGCCACAGAAACTGAGTCAGAGCACCCAGGGAGGCAGGAGGTGGGCGGGAGGGCAACAGAGGGAGTTTCTAGAAAGCAGGAGTTGATCACAGGGGGTGCTGCAGGCAGGCCTGGTAAGGCAGGGGAGTGGAAACCAGTGTGCAGTGAACTAAAGAAAGAATTTGGGCTGTGCATGTAGGGGCCCGTGTCCATCAAGAAATCCTGCAGGGTGGTGGGGCTTAGGGTGGGGTCTGCACAGGTTTCCATCTGTGACCCTTAGGGGCCCTTCCCCACCTGGAGCCGTAGAGATCACCTCCAGCTGGCGGTGGGATCCCAGACAAATCCAGTGCAAACTATAAACAAGGCCCTTTTAAAAGGTGTTTCTGGGGTGCCTGGGTGGCTCCATCAGTTAAGAGTCTGACCCTTGGGCGCCTGGGTGGCTCAGTGGGTTAAGCCACTGCCTTCGGCTCAGGTCATGATCTCGGGGTCCTGGGATCGAGTCCCGCATCGGGCTCTCTGCTCAGCAGGGAGCCTGCTTCCTCCTCCTTCTCTCTCTACCTGCCTCTCTGCCTACTTGTAATCTCTCTCTGTCAAATAAATAAATAAAATCTTTAAAAAAAAAAAAAGAGTCTGACCCTTGATCTCAGCTCAGGTCTCAACCTCAGGGTTGTGAGTTCAAGTCCCATGCTGGGCTCCATGGTGGGCGTGGAGCCCACTTTAAAAAAAACGGGGGTTATATCAAGGGACATAGAAGGATATGAGGGGCAAACACACCATGGTACCCACACACGGTGCTTCTGACACGCACATCAGCATGGATGGATTTCAAAACCATTATGGGAAGTGAAAAAAAACCAGACTCAGAAGAGCATCTGTGGTATGAGTCCATTTAGAAGAGGTTCTAGAAAGCAGAACTAACCGAAGATGAAATAAAGATCAGAAGAGCAGCTGCCTCTAGGGGCAGGGTGGTGTGAATTGAAATGGGCAGGGGTATGAGGGAAGCTTCTGGGCAATGGCAGTATCTCCATCTTGATACGGGTTGGGGTCACATGATGTGTGCACTTGTCAAAATTCAGTAAACGGTACACTTAAGATCTGAACAATTCATCGTGCATGAATTCTACCTGAAATGAAGGAACTGTATTTATCCAACTGTATTTCATGATATACACGTTGAGGTGTTTGGGGCCCAGGTGTACTGAAGTTTGCAACTCCCCTTTAAAAATAGAGAAAAATAGGGGCACCTGGGTGGCTCAGTGGGTTAAAGCCTCTGCCTTCGGCTCGGGTCATGATCTCAGGGTCCTGGGATCAAGCCCCTCATCGATTGGGCTCTCTGCTCAGCAGGGAGCCTGCTTCCCCCCGCCCCGGACCCTGCTTGCCTCTCTGCCTACTTGTGATCTCTGTCTGTCAAATAAATAAATAATCTTTTATATATATATATATATATATATATATACACAAGATGGAGGGGGGCCCAGGTGGCTCAGTCAGTTGAGCATCTGCCTTTGGCTCAGGTCATGATCCCAGGGTCCTGGGATCAAGCCCCACATTGGGCTCCCTGCTCAGCAGGGAGTCTGCTTCTCCCTCTCCCTCAGCCCCTCTCCCCACCTGTGCATGTGCGCAAGCGTCCTCTCTCTCTTTCAAATTAATAAATAGGTTCTTTTTAAGAAAAGAAAAAAAGAAAAGAATAATAAGATGGCGTCACGAAGGGACAGAGAGACAGACGATAAATGATGAAGGAAGCAGAGTACAACGTTGTCCAGGTGTGGGGATAGAGGTGTTCACTCAACTTTTTTCAAAATTCACTCAACTTTTCTGTATACTAGAAATTTTTCATGGTAAAATGTTGGGGGGAAGTAGAAAAAGAATGTGAGAATACCTGTCATCCAATCCAAAAATAAATGTTGACAGAAGAGTTGGTGGTTGCCAGAGGCAGGGGTGGGGATGAGGGAAATGGAGGAAGGGGGTCAAAAAGGACCACCTTCAAGTTATAAAATAAATAAGTCCTGGGGATGTCAGGTACGGCATGGTGGCGATCGTTCACAATACCATGTATTTGAAAGTTGCTAAGAGAATAAAAATTCTCACCACAAGAAACAAACTATAACCGTGTGTGGTACTGGATGTTAACTGGATTTACTGGGGTGATCTTTTGCAATATATATGAATATTGAGTCGCTGTGTCATCACCTAAAACTCGTATGACGGTATATATCAATTGTATTTCCATTTAAAGACAAACAAGGAGGGGCGCCTGGGTGGCTCAGTGGGTTAAGCCGCTGCCTTCGGCTCAGGTCATGATCCCAGGGTCCTGGGATCGAGTCCCGCATCGGGCTCTCTGCTGAGCGTAGAGCCTGCTTTCCTCTCTCTCTCTCTCTCTGCCTGCCTCTCTGCGTACTTGTGATCTCTGTCTGTCAAATAAATAAATAAATAATCTTTTAAAAAAAGATAAACAAGGAGGGGCGGCTGAGTGGCTCAGTGGGTTAAGCCTCTACCTTCGGCTCCGGTAGTGATCTCTGGGTCCTGGGGATTGAGCCCTGCATCGGGCTCTCTGCTCAGCAGGGAGCCTGCTTCCTCTCTCTCTCTCTGCCTGCCTCTCTGCCTACTTGTGATCTCGGTCTGTCAAATAAATAAATAAAATTCTAAAAAACAAACAAACAAGGATTCACATTGAGCGCACACTGGAGGTCCCGCAGAGATGAGTAGAGCTAACACAAGCGCTCAGAGCCTGAGGTGCCCCCCTGAGCCCTGGCCCGCCGAATGGACTCCTCACACCAGAGAACTGTCACTGTCCCTTCTTACAGGGGCTACACAGGGTTAGAGGCCCAGGAGTGAGATTAGAACGAAGGAGGAAAGCACACATAGGTCTGCCAGGAATGGATTTAAAGAGGTAAGTCTCTGGAGCCTGCAGGGAGAGCGAACAGCCAAGTGGCTAGGACCTGGGATTGGGCTGTTCCACACATCCTAGGAAAATTAAATGCATCTGGGCTTGGGGGCAGCTGCTCCCAACCTGTGGTGGAAATATGCTCCCATCTGATTTGCCCACGGGTTGGGGGTTTTGAAGAACATTCCAGTCCCTCTGTCTATACGACAGAAAAGTAGGAAACCCAGAATCTCCACCCCTCCCACCAGGATGTAGCCTTAGAGACATTCATCACAGTGCTGTGGTTAGAGTAAAAGTTTGCCAACAGCCGAGGTGTACATGGGGCTTCCACTTAAGTCCTTTATGATGGTTTATGAACGCAGCAGGATTCTACACAGCTACTGAAAGTGAGCGAGGTAAATCTACATGTCATCGACTTGGAACAGCCCAAATCTTAATATAATGTGAAAACAAAAATATATATTCCATATATGTATTTTATATATATTATATATATGCATTTTATATATATACATATATGTTATATATATATATAATTTAAAGATTTTATATATTTATTTCAAAGAGAGAGAGAGCATAAGCAGGGTGGGGGAGGGGGCGGGCAGAAGGAGAGGGAGAAGTCCCCACTGCACAGGGAGCCCAACGTGGGACACCATCCCAGGACCCTGGTATCGGGACCCAGGCCGAAATCAGAGGCTTAACCAACTGTGCCACCCAGGCATCCCATATATTTATTGTGTGTGTGTGTGTGTGTGTGTGTGTATAAATATAAATATATATAAATATGTATATATAAATAAATATATATATACACAAACCATATTTTAATGTTGCATGTGTGTATCTCATTCATATATAAAATATATGGCTAAATGTGTATGGATATGAATATAAGCCTTGGACTTCCCAGCTTCCAGAACTGTGAGAAATAAATGTCTGTTGTTTCAGCCACTCAGACTAGGGCATGTTTGTTAATATAATATATATAATATAATATATAATATAATACTAACAGCCCAAACTAAGAGTACACAAATGTTCATGCACACACAGCACCATAGCAATGTTCCCCAAAATGCTAATAACCGTTACTTCCCCACGATGGAATCTGAATGATATTTTTCTTCCCTTTCTTCTTGGTAGTTTTCCGTATTGTTTAAAATTTTCACTATCAGCAAGTTCAATTTTTTTTTTTTAATTTTATTTTTTCAGTGTTCCAAGATCCATTGTTTATGTACCACACCCCCTGCTGGCCCGAGGGAGCCTTCTCCTGGGACGGCCTGCCTCCACCCTGGAAGCGAAATGGGCTTCGTCCCACTCTGTCTCTGTGGGGCCTCAACACTGCCCAGCGCACTGGGGCTGCTCCACGGAAAACCTGTCTCGGAGCCTCCCAGCCTCCTTCCCCACCCCCGCACCCCAGCTCCTGGGTCCCACAAAGAGAGCCTGTGTTGGGGCCGGTGGCGCTGAGTGAGCAGACAGCCCACACCTCCCCTGTGCCACTCAGCACAAAGACTGGTCTGTGCGCCCCGCCTGGAGGGCCCACCGCCTCCCTTCCTCTGCCAGGCACTGGGACACAGCCATGGGAGTCTCCCGGGAGCCTCAGCTCAGAGTCTGCGGCAGCCCAGGTGGCCCCAGAGACAGAGCCACACTCCAGTGAGGCACCTCAGTTGGCCTGGCCGGGCTTTGGGCTTTCAGAAAGTAGCAGCTGGTTCCAGGCTTGCTGGCAGAATGTGGGCAGCCCCCAGCCTCTCGGAAGCCCCTTGCCCTCTCCAGGTTCGGTCCTGTTGGCTGCTAAAGACCTCTATAGAGCTGTCTCTTAGTTGGGGTCCCCGCCAGCAGCCTTCCCACACCCCCAACCCACCCTAAATAATACCGCAGTGGTGGATACAAAGACCCGCACCAACCCCCACTGTCTACAGAAAAAAGCCAACACATCAAGTGGACACTCAAAGTCCTCATCTCCAGGCCCAGCCACTGTCTCATCTCGCCCCCTCCTTGGTCCCTGTGGCCCCGGTCCCCTTTGACTTTGAGCTCCTGAGATACCTGTACTCAGGGGGACCAGGAGTACCCTTCCTGGGGTCCTCTCCAGCCATCAGAGTCCTTCCCAACCATGTCAACCATTCAAACCCCATGTCTCCCAGTCTTCTCCATTCCCTCCAGTGTGAGGAACGGTCTCTCCATCAACCTTCACAGAGCACCTACTGTGAGCCAGGCACAGTCTCCTCTATGAGGTCCCAGAGTGCTTTGCGCTTCTGCCTTAGCGCCCCTAAGGGTGGATGTTAATTCACTGGGTGCCTTGTCCTCTTCACCTTTGTGCCCACAGCAGGTGCTTGTAGGTGGGGCTTCAACATCCTCAGCAACTATCAGGGCCCCTACCCACTCCTCAGCCCTCCTGTGAGGGCCCCCGCACCTAAGAAGACAGTTCGGAGGGAAGAACACTGGTCTCATCTCCTGCACCTGCACGGCTCTCCCTCTCCGGCATAAAGTCTCTCTCAGCTGCTCAATCTGAGCCCAAACACCGTAGAAGCTGGGGATTTAATTTAATGCTGCTCAGAGCCAGCCACCGCCCATCAGGAGTTGGTAGTTAAACCCTGCAGCTTGCCCTTCCCAGGGAGACAATCCTAAATTGTATCCTACCTGGGTCCTCAGGTGATCCCAGCAGCATGAAGTCTCAGGTGCCCATGCTCGTAACGGCCCACAAAACCCACCCACCCTCGACCTCCCACTTCCTGTCTCCCTCTCCCCACTCCTCTCCTCATGCTTCTGAAATCATTTAGCAAATATGCTGCCCGGACCCAGGTCAGGGCTAGGAGTGTGCTTTGGTACAGCATAGCATTCCAGGCCTTCCCCAGGCCTCCAGGCCAGCCCCCTGCCTGGGTCTCATGGATCACAAACATTTTTTCCCTGCCTGTTATGTGTCAGGCTGCAGTGATTTGGGGCAAAGAGAACATCCGGTGCCCCCTGCACCCCTTTTCCCTAGCTCTCATTATGCGGGAAGGGAAAGGACAAAGAAAGCAGAAACTAGGAGAAAAAGACGTGGGAGAAGGGGCAAAGGGAAGGTGGGGAGAGAGGGGCCATGTGGTCGGGTACCACTTCCTGGGGGACACGTAGAAGGATGCCACCCGCCTTGGGGTGAGCCACTGGGTCCTGGCTCACAGGCACCCTGGCTGGCTTCCCTAGAAAGCCCCTCTGTCCTTGCTTGCACTCTGCTTCCCAGCCTGCCCTGCCCACATCCTGGAAAGCTGAGCCTGGGGGATCACATTCTAGTTCTCTTGCTTTTGGATCCAGCCTGCAGGACACTCTAGGGCAGGAGACTGGTGGGTGGAGGGGGCGGGGGGGGTGCAGGGAGCATGCACGGTATTTATCCAGACCCTCCACTCCTCCTTCAGTCCCCACAACCTGGCAGTGGCTCTTTCTCCCCCCGGCCCTCGGGTGGAGCAGGCAACATCTCCCACAGCTGCTGGGGTGCCTCAACGCCTTAGGCTAGTTCCCTTCACTCTGCCCGCCCGGTTGTAAGCGACCCCTCTATTCAGAAATCGTCCTTCATGATCCCCAGCGAGTAGCTGCACCTGTCATGTTGCCACACCCATCTGGACGACATCCGGCTCCAGCAAAGTAGCAAACGTTCAGTATCCAACCCAGAGGACCTCGGTTTGACTCACCCCTTACTTCCAAGTTCTTGCCTTCTCTCAGCCTTCATTTCCACATCTGGAGAATGGGTATGATCATAGCCAGCCTAGCCGCCTCGGTATTCTCAGTGTGGCAAAGGACAGACCCACAGGGGAGAAGAAGCGAGAATTATAGAAAGGCCCTGGGGACTCCGACAGGGAGGAGGAACTAGACACGGTTCTGGTCACTGGTTCTTTTTGTTCCTCTGCATCCACAGGGTTCTCCTGCTTTCCCCTCCGCCGCACCTCACGTAGGGCCAAATATAGTTTCCCCTCAACTCATGAGTTTGTGTATTCTAAATAAATATAGGCTGTACTCCTCCAAAAAGGGCTCACACTTGCCTATTGTATGGCAACCACCAGGAAGCACAGACCCACAATCTGCAGCTCCCCGGCCCCAGCCTTCCTGCAGACCCTGTACAAGGATTTACTCCAAGGACCTGTCCCGAGCCTGGCACGTGAGCATGTTTCATGGCAACCATCACAGGTGTCCGGAACATAGGTCCCTTCCTCAGAACCATCACCCAGGATCCCTTTTAAAGTAGGGGACCGACGTATTCCCCACCTCAATCCCCCTCCCAGTCCAGCCCCAATCTGGCTTTTGTCGGAAGCCTGCCACTCCCTCTCCCGTCCTGCTTTGACTTACTCCAAGCTTTCTGAAGATCCCTCCTTGGGGATTAACCCATCTCCAGTCTGGCCCGTGTTTGCTGGCAGCTGTGACTTTCAAAAGGCAGTTGATTCTTGCACTGAAGATAAGCACAAAGCTACTCTTCTCTCCTCCTCCAAAGGCCAGCTCTGCTTTTTAAGTTCAAACAATAGCGATTCGATTGAACACACACATCTACTTCTCTCCTGAGGCCTTCGAGAGGGGAAGAGGATACCACAGAACTTTCTTAAAACATCGCACAAAGTAAAACTTTGAGTATCACGTCAGCCACAGTCCCTGGGGAGCCAGATGGCAGCGCTTGAACTGGGCAATTCGAGGGAAGTTTGATAAAAACAGCCCTGTACAAAGATGCGGGTGGGATTGAGGAAACCAGTGTAGGGTCATGTGGAAGGCAGCATAAAGGGATCATTCCCAAGGGTGAGGAGCTAATTACTGGAACCCAAAAAGAATGACAGCGTGGAGGGGGTCCCGGACAGGAGCTGGATACCTCAGGGGACAGATGCATATAAACTTGAGGACTCAGAAAGAAAGCTGGGGGCTGGGGCACCTGGGTGGCTCAGTGGGCTAAAGCCTCTGCCTTCAGCTCAGGTCATGATCTCAGGGTCCTGGGATGGAGCCCCGCGTCAGGGCTGTTTGCTCAGCAGGGAGCCTGCTTCCTCCTCTCTCTCTGCCTACTTGTGATCTCTCTCTGCCAAATAAATAAATAAAATCTTTAAAAAAAAAAAAAAGAAAAGAAAGAAAGAAAGAAAAAAAAGCTAGGAACCAGGGCAGGCAAGGTAGTGCAAATACCCAGATGTCACTTTCCTCTTGCCCTCCAGATAGCCTCTCCTTGGGTGGACCCAACTTGAGGATAGATGTCATGGCTGCCATTGATACTGGCTATTGCCCAGCATCCGGGGACACAAGTCACAGTAGACAGGGATCAGGAAGTGCTGGGAGGAGAGCAGGAAGGGAGAGCAACGGAAGGTCATTCTCCACAAATGCTTTGAAAGTATGCAATCTGATTAGAAATTATGAATTCAGTGAACAGAAACTAGGGAGTGATTATTTGCACAACAAAATGGTGGTGGTTTTTTTTTTTTTTTTTTGGCTTTCGCATTTTCTGTTAGTTGCCTTTATTTTTCTTTTTTTAAGATTTTATTTATTTATTTGACAGACAGAGCACACAAGTAGGCGGAGAGACAGGCAGAGAGAAAGGAGGAAGCAGGCTCCCTGCTGAGCAGACACACACACACACACACACACACACACACACACACCCCGGGATCATGACCTGAGCTGAAGGCAGAGGCTTTAACCCACTCAGCCACCCAGGTGCCCCTGTTAGTTGCCTTTAAATAACAAACGCCCCCTACCATTAAAATAGGGTTCCGCTTATGGCAAATTCAGCTTCCTCAGAGCTGTTCAGGACCCCAGACATTCAGGTACTGACAAGAATGGCACAAACTTGGGTTGGCTTTAAGTTAAGGACATTTACAATAGGTGTAAATGTCCCCTCTGGCAACCTCCTTAATTACATCCAAGTTGGGGAGGGCAGATAGTTCCCAAGAAGGGAATGCTGAAAGGGGGAGCAAACTCTGGAAGGCCACAGAACGCCAACCATCCATTCCACACACGCATAAACTAACCTACAAAGGTCACCCCACTGTAAGTGCCTGAGCCCTGATCGAAACACTAGCTTGTTCTCCCCAGCGGCTCTCACAGATATTCTGGGCAACCTTCCACCCTGAACTGTGATCTTTACACACCTGATCAGCAGGGTCTTTCCCAAAGATGTTCTGTCTCGATGCTCCCTCCCTTCAGGAACACCCACATCTGCCATCTGCACCTCCTGCCTTGGCTGACCTGGCAGCTGGCCAGTCTTTTCCAAGGAAAGTCCTTCTAAGGGGATTTTTCTCTGTTCCCAAAGTCACAGCTATGACACAGCCCTGCAAAGTTGTGCCTCGCTGATAACTGAGCGTATGACACCCATAGGGATAGACAACTCATCCAGCTGAGGGTTCTGGTCCAGTCCAAGACCCAAGACACCCACAGAGCCCGGGGCAGGCAGATATGTGGCTGAGTCCAGCATCTTGAAAGCCGTCCCAGGACAGCACGTCAGCCAACACTGACGTGCTGGACATGATCTCAAGGACAGAAGTCAGGAAACACGAATCCCAGTGTGCCTGCAAGACTGCTTTAAACACGTCCTGCTCAGACCCTCTCCTTCTGGCTTAATCCCTTCCTGCCTCGTGCTAATTAATGGAGAATGACGGCTTCATCAACTTGGAAAACGGATCCAAAAAGCACCAGCCTCAACCAAGCAAGGACAAACTGCCACCAAGGTCAAAAGACTCTGTGTGTTTTTAAAAAGCTGTTTTGAACCACAGGCCTTTTTAGGCAAATCCCAGCAAAATCTCTTCCTTGACACCATCTCTGAGACAGCAGGTTGGGTGGGGGCGGGGGCACAGAGGCTTACTGCGGCCGGTTCAGCAACACCTCCCGTGCCCTCTTCAAACGCCCATTGTTCCCTGGCATGGTGGCCGTGGACCGGCCAGTCCGTTATGTCATATTTCCTCAATGGAGGCCATTGTCTCCTGCCAGCAGCACATGGCTCTTGTCCTCACAATGTTCTGCCCTCCCCCCCGAGCCCAGCTCCGTGGGCAGTGTAATGGGATCCTGGCAGGGCTCAAAGGAGGCCTTCACTCCCTCCCAGCACGTGCAAGTGTCCCACTGGCAGGACCGAGGAGGGGAGCTCTCTGTCCCCGAAATGGGGCCGGAAGTGGGCCAACCCAATGAGGGCAGATTCCACCCCACCCTCCCGCTCCAGCCGCTCCTGATTTGCTTCTGGCCTCAAGAGGCCACCTCCCACGTCACATAGGGCCGGTCTGCATGACGGGCTGTGGAAACACCAGCGTGTGACCAGGCCAGGGCAGGCATGGCGGCTCCCACCTGGCTCTCCCTGGGGTCACTCCCTTTGGGGAGGGCCAGCTGCTGGACTGTGAGGACACTCTGGTGGCCCTGTGGAGAGGTCCACAGGTGAAGAATTGAGGCCTCCTGCTCGTGGCAGGCAGGAAGTTGCCATCCACGGGAGTGAGCTGTTATGGAAGCTCCAGTCAAGCCTTTGGATGAGGGAGAGAAGGAGAAACAGGCTCCCCACTGAGCAGGGAGCCCAACTCAGGACTGGATCCCAGGACCCCAGGATCATGACCTGAGCCGAAAGCAGCCTCTTAACCAACGGCGCCACCCAAGTGTCCTGACCCAGTGCTTCTTGATGCCATGAGACATGGCATCCTGAGACACCCAGAGCCAAGCCTGCCCTGCAAAGCCCGCCTAGACTCTGGACCCGCAGAAACTGAGACATTAAATGATTATCGTTGTTTCAGGCCACTGTGTTTTGTTACACGGGGTCATTTCTTTCACAGCATTGGTGAGCTTAATACCTAGGTAGTAAAGGCCGGAGAGGTCAGTCCCGAGAGGCTCAGAGCAGAGTGAAGATGAGGAGAGGACAGACCTGGAGGGGAAGACTCATTCGGCACACGTGGTTTCCTGATCCTTTACCATGGGCCTCTTATTTAAAACAGAAGGAAGGAGGTGTTAAAAGTGAAAGGAAGTTGTCCAATGAGCTCTGACCAGCAGTGAGCACGGAGGACCATCCCCTTCTGTGAGCGAGACACTACCCTCCCCACAGAGTGCTCCAACTCATGTCCTTATTAAAAAAAATAAAATAAAAAATAAACAAGACACCCTACCATTGACTACTAAAACCCCGAGTTCCTTTTCCTATAAACTACTGCCCAGCCAGAGCCCCACAACCAGCTTTGTGTTTGGACAAAGGATTTTTCTTTTAAATTCTAGCTTCCTCTCTCGTGAGCTTCATCTCAACTTTATTCTAAAGGTTCAGTCTCTCCGAGTAACTTTCATCTCAATGCAGCTGTCACGGTCGGTCTTCCTCCCACACCAAGTCACCTGCGCATCTGGCGCCAGCGTTCCTTGCCATCTGCCTCCGGAAAGCTGACTGAGGGGAACCTGAGTGGTTTAGTCGGTTAAATTTCCGACTCTTGATTTTAGCTCAGGTCATGATCTCAAGGTCGGGAGATCGAGCCTCGCGTCAGGCTCTGCGCTCTGTGGGGCGTCTGCTCAGGTTTCTCTCTTTCCCTCTCCCTCTGTACCCACCCCCCCAAAAAAAACCAAAGTAGACTGACAGTGACCTGAACAGAGTTAACCCCACCGCCCTTTAGCACTCCTCTGTGGACTCCCCCACTGCCCAGGTAACAGAGACCCCTTGACAATGTGCACTTTGTACAGAGTTGTACGAACTGCCATAAATCCCCTGGGAACACTCATTGTGAATGCGTTTGCCCAGCCTTTATTACAGTGGGCTTGCTGGGACACTCAGGGGCTCAGTCAAACTTCTGCCTTCAGCTCAGGTCATGATCCCAAGGTCCTGGGATTGAGCCCCGCATCGGGCTCAGTGGGGAGCCTGCTTCTCCCTCTGCCTGCTGCTCCCCCTGCTTGTGCTCGCTCTCTCTCCCAAATAAATAAATAAAAACTTTTTTTTCAAAAAGCTAAAAATAAATAAATAATAAAGTGGGTTTACTCGCTCCATCCACCAGCGCCGTGTCTACACAGGAAGTCACCTTGCTTGTGTATTAGTTTCCTTCAGCTGCTGTAACAAACTACCACAAGCTAGGAGGCTTCATACCATAGAAATCCATCCTATCGCAGTTCTGGAGGCCAGACATCTGAAATCGAAGCTTCTGCAGTGCTGTGCCCCTTCTGGAGGCTCTGGGGGAGAACGTGTCCCCACCTCTCCCATCTTCTGGGGGCCACTGGCATCCGCTGGCTGTATGTCCCATGTTCAAGTCCAATGCCTTCCAATCTTTCTCTCCTCTGTCTTCACACCCCTTTCCTCTGCTGAGTGTCAGACCCCCTCTGCCTCTTTCTTAAAAAGATACTTGCAATGGCATTCAGGGCCCACCCAGGTAATCCAGGATAATCTATCTATGTCAAGACCCTTAGTCACAACATCTGTGACCCTTTCTTCCCTATGACATTTGTAGGATCCAGGGATTTGGCCTTGATATCCTGGGGATGGTCATTATTCAGCCTACCACAGCTTGGCAGGCTCACCCCCTCCTCCAAGCTTTCCCACGTGGCCATGGCATTCTTTTTGAACAGTTACAGATAAACTATGTCATGCTCTGTTCTATCATCTTCCAAAAGTAAACAAAGGCTAGACATCACCTGTGTCTACTTTTTGGAATCCACCCAAGACCTGTACTTCCCTGGGTGACATCAATCTAGACATAAAAATGGAGTCATAATTAGCAAAAACAAGCTTTTCTCAAATCTGCCATTATTGTTGGCTCTCCAGCCTCCTGGAAATATCAGGAATCCCAGGGACATGAAGGGGTGCCTGGCTGGCTCAGTTGGCCAAGCATGCAACTGTTGATCTCGGGCTTGTGAATTTGAGCCCTGCGTTGGGTGTGGAGATTACTTAAAAATTAAAAAAAAAAAAATCTTTAGAAATATGAGGAACCCCTAAAGTTTATCTCTTAGAGAGAGGGCAGCCTGGAAATTAAGGTCACATTTTCTCAACTCAGACTGCTCGGGTTTGAATCCCAACCCTGTCACCATGGCCAACTGTATTTTCCGAAGATGGCCACAAAAATATCTCACATCCTACACGTTCTTTTGCATCAAGCTGTGGAGCCCATTTCTACACCCCTGTGAATCTGGGTGAGCCACTGCATGCTTTCTATATGGTTCACCTGACCCATCCATATCCATAGAATATAATGAATATGACACTGGGTCATTCCAAGAAAAGCTTCTAACTGGACGCACGTTTTCTTATTCCCTCCTTTTGGAGTGTTCATTCTCAGGATACCGCTCTCTGAAGCCAGCCAGCATGCTGTGAGGAAGCCCTCGTCACAGAGAGAGACCACTTAAAGATCCCTGGCTGATGTCCCCACTGAGATTCAAGCATGGGAGTGAGCCATGGTGGATGTCCAGCCCAGGGGAGCCTTCAGATGCTTCCACCCCACCCCACCCCCAACATCTGACTGCAACCACACAGACCCTAAGCAAAACAACCTGGTTGAGCTCGGTAGATCCACAGAAGGATGAGTGATAATAGGTTGCTGTCTTCAGCCATCGAGCCTCAAGGTGGTTTATTAAATAGTAATACACACTCAAATGAGCCACTTAGGAACTGCGTAACCTGAAGCACGTGATGGGTGTTAGTTAAGAAGCAGACCTGGCAACAAAGACTTGGTCGTTCATCTGTGTGTCATTTATCTGTGTGGCGGTTCCAGAACTACAGGTGAGAGAGTGGGAGGCGGTGAGAACAGAAAGGAGGAGGCAGGAAACAGAAGAACACTTACGAGCAGGTGAGCACTATGACCAGTCCTTCTGGGAACCCTCTGAGAGAGTCCAAAACTCATCTCACAATTGTCTCAACAAGAAAAATGGTATAGCCACTGTGGAAAACAGTACGAAGTTTCCTCAAGAACTTAAAAATAAAATTACCATACAATCCAGCAATCACACTTCTGGGCATATGTCCAAATAATGGAAAACAGAATCTCAAAGAGATATTTGCATACCCATGTTCAGTGTGGCATTATTTCACAAGAGCCAAGAGCCAGGTGTCCATTGATGGATGAATGGATAAATAAGATACGGTGTATAGCTACAATGGAATATTCTTCAGCCTAAAACATAAGGACATTCTGTCCCATGCCACCACCTAGACGCACATTGACGACTTCGTGCCAAGTGAAATAAGCCCATTATGGAAGGATAGATACTGCCCAATTCCACTTATGCTCTATGAAATGTAGTCAAATTCATAGAAACAGAAAGTAGAATGGTGGTTGTCGGGGGGCTGGGAGGGAGGGGGAAAAGGAGACTTGTTCAGTGGGTATGGGGTTTCAGTTTTACAAGATGAAAAGCTCTTGAGACCTGTTGCACAAGGTGCATATAGTTCATACTACATACGGTAAACATAAAAAATAGTTAAGATGGTAAATCTTACATAATGAGTTTTTTGACCCAATAAAAAAAACTGTCTTATCAAGGAACAAGCAAGTTGAGGTATTTGCCATCAGTTCCCTGGTAGAGGGTTGCTCTTGGTGTATTAACTCCCCCACGCTCCCAAGGCCAGAGAACGTCCCTGAAAAGAGACGAAGGAAGCCATGAGCACAAATGGGGGCCTCTGGGGTGACCTCCAGGTAACCAAGGACATGGGGTGGGGCGCTGACGAGATCCACCACACTACCTACGTCAGAGTCTCGCTTTCCTTGTCTATAATACAGAAATGAGAAATACCCACCTGGACAGGCAGTTGTCAAGGCTATTTTGGGTGACATACGCTCCCTGCCTGCCCCCCCCGCCCCGCCCCCCAGTGTGAATCCCGCATGCGCACCCTCTCCAGTTGCGACGCCCCTACGGCCACGCGCCGTGCATTCAAACTCACTTCTATTTTTCCAAATCAGTAAACTATTGCCCAGCTCCAAACTTCTGGAACGAGCCTCGGAGTTTTGCACCAAAGATTGAACCAGTTCCAACCCAGCCCACGCATCCTCCCTGGGCTAAGTTCTCTCCTCGGCTTACAGATGTTGTCCTGGCCCAGGGAAAGGGACGCACAGGCAGCCCTCGCTCCCCGGCCTTCTCGAACATGACATCACCTTCCCCAGCCGAGAAGACTTAGCTCTTCCTTATTTTGATTCATGCTCCAAGCACAGCTCTAAAAGCCTTTTCTAGAGGTTGCCAGAATATTAGCGGGGATTACAACTGGCTGTAGGACGCAGGGAGTAGGTATTTTCTTCTGCTTTTTTTGTGTTTTCCACAATAGACACATTCTATTTTTTACCGACAGAAAAACACAATGTTTTTTAAGCAAGCTATTTAAAAGCCCATGCAGTAGCCATCGGGAGGTTTTACAGCCTCCGCTCACTCTAGGCGTCAGCTCTGCAGACATTACTCTCTCCAGTTTTTTTTTCCTCTCTGCCTTGAATCCTTGGCTTCGGCACCTTTGCTCCTGTCCTTTGAAAATCTGAGCTAAATCGCAGTTGCTCATGCAAACCACACCAGCCTCCCTAGATGCTTTTTGATTTTCCTTCTCTCTGGGAATATTTATTAACCAAATGTGTCTTAAAATCTCCCCAACCAAGAAATTGACCTCATTCTCCCCATACGATGCACCGAGAAGAACGCAACACCCCTGTCCTCGTTTTCTTGCCAAAATGCACACTGGAAATGGACTCGTGAGGAAATGTCGGACACGCCCAACGTGAGGGGTGCTCTCCAGAGTCATACTTCAGAAACACCAATGTGGTGAAAGACAAAGAAGATCTGAGGACCAGTTCCAGCGTGGAGGAGAGAGTGGACAGCGGATTACAACATGGGATTAGGGATATTGTTTAGCTACAAAGAACATTATTGGGACCCTCAGTGAAATCTGAGCCTGAATAAGGTTTCTAGATGATTGTATTGAATTGATAGGTTTCCTGAGTTGGGCAGTTACATTGTGGTTACATCAGAGAATGTCCTTTATATTTTTAGGAATTATACAATTGGAGCTTTGAGGGGTAAAGGGCATCATGTCTGCAAATTATTCTCGTATGATTCAGAAAAAGATAATTACACACACACGTTGAATCTGGGTGAAGAGTAAAAAAAAAAAAAATGTTCTATTCTTGCAGTTTTCCTAGAAGCCTGAAACAATGTGAAAATAAAAGAAGCTGAAAGATAAAAACAATCCTCAAGCCTTGGGCACCTTGGGCACCTTCGCCCTTACGGACGGTGAGCTCCGTGACAAAGACATCTCTGTCCTGTCTGAGGGCTCATCCTTCTCTTAGCCACTACTCTAATTCTTTGCTGACACTTCAAAGTTCCACCCAGGACTAAGAATCCCTTTCTCTAATGAAGACAAAAGGGCCTTTCCCATCCAGCTCTAAAGCAGGAATCCCCCGCTGCGGACTCCCATCAGGTCAGTTGAAACAGCACTTCTCGACCTCAGAGACGTTTAAAACTCCAAAGCTTGGAAAACTCCCTAGATCAAAATCTCTGAGGGTGGGACCCAAGCACCAGGGCCTTTTTAAAGCTCTCCAGGTGATTCTTTTGAGTAACCAAGACTAAAAAGTTGACGCTGCCTCCCACCCAGGAAGACTGAAAAATGTCATGCCTGGGTAGCATTTCCAGACCCATCAAACCAGAAGCTCAAAGGTTAAAAGACGCAAGCAACAGATTTTTTTTAATTCCCCTGGAAATTATACCTCCCTGATGCTGATTTTTGACAACAAACAGGGGTGGCTGGATGGCTCAGTGGGTTAAGCATCTGACTCTTGAGCTCAGCTCAGGTCTTGATCTCAGGGTCGTGAATTCAAGCCCTGTGTTGGGCTCCACACTGGTTGTGGATTGAGAAAATCTTGCTGCTTAAAGTGTGGCACTGAGGGGTGTCTGGGTGGCTCAGTGGTTTTAAAGCCTCTGCCTTCGGCTCAGGGTGTGATCCCAGGGTCCTGGGATCGAGCCCCACATCCCCACATCGGGCTCTCTGCTCAGCGGGGAGCCTGCTTTCTCCTCTCTCTCTCTCTGCCTGCTTCTCTGCCTACTTGTGATCTCTGTATGTCAAATAAATAAATAAAATCTTTATAAAAAAAAAAAAAAGTGTGGCACTGAGACCAGCAACAGCAGTCTCAGCTGAGAACATGCTAGAAATGCAGACTCTCAGCACACCCAGACCTCCTGAGCCACGTTCTGCACGTTAACAAGATTTGCAGGGGATTTGTGTCCACAGGAAAATTTGAGGAACACTACTTTAAAGGAAACCCACAGCATCTCACACATATTATGTGTGTTAGAGCATCAAGCACTGAGGACCCTGGGTGAGATGGGTGCAGGGGGGAAGAACCCCCAGTAACATGACCCAAAAAACCCCTCTAGTGAAAGAGGTGACAAGCAGAAGTAGCCAATCCACTGGACCCAGAATGGGAATTCCAGCTGGTCTGTGTTTGGCCCTGATCATGGTCAGGACACTGATGAGGAAGGAGAGGATAGAAGCCTTGCAGGGGTTAACTATCCAGAGAGCTTAGGTGGGAGTACAGACCTTGCCCTGTTGCAAGACAGCTCAGCCCCGTGGTTTTGACCTCTGGATGCATGAGGTTGACATAGCAGCCTGACTCCTAGGTGACTCTTAGCTAATACATTTGTTTGGTGTTCTTGACCTTGGATTGTGTCCTTACCCTGATTTAGCCCCTGTAGAGACACTTAGCAGGAAGACCACCAGCTCAGACCTAGGTGGTCTGTCATTACCAGAAGGGACACCTTTTGTTAAGCACTCACTATCTACTGGTGCTGCCCTAAGGACTGTCCTTCACTCACTCCTCCCTGTAATCTTGAGGTTGGTGTCCTTACCCCCCAATTTACAGATGAAGAAACTGAGGCACAGAGAGATGAACTCGCATGCCCACCAACATAACAGCAATTAAGTGGCAAGGCCAGAATTGACTCCCACATTTCTCTGATTCCACAGTCTTACACTAAACCAACTAGAAGTGGAAACTATCATAAGGGGTAGTGGTGAGGAGGGGACTTACCGGACCCTTCTCTGTTTTTGCCTTTCCTCTCCTGCTTTTTCCTTTGCCAAAATGACAGCAACAAAAATGATTCCAAAATTGGGCTGATACCATGACCATTGGACACATGTGACTATTTACATTTAAATTAATTAAAATTAAATAAAATTTAAATTTTGGTTTCTCAGTCTTACTGGCCATATTTCAAATGCTCAACTGTTACGCGCGGCTAGGGGCTATTGACATTGGACAGCTCAGATGGTAAAACAAATTGCCCCAAAGTTCTATTGGACAGCACTAGTCCCAAAAATGTTACATACCCTTCGTTACCCAAGGCCACTCTCCATTCAGAGTTAACTTTTTAAAAATAATACTTCAGGGCACCTGGGTGGCTCAGTGGGTTAGGCCTCTGCCTTTGGCTCAGGTCATGATCCCGGGTCCTGGGATTGAGCTCCATATCGGGCTCTCTGCTCGGCAGAGCCTGCTTCCCCCTCTCTCTCTCTGCCTTTCTGTGATCTCTTGTCTTGTGATCTCTGTCTGTCAAGTAAATAAATAAAATCTTTTAAAAAATAAAATAAAATAATACTTCAAATCCACTGAGTTTACTTTTACACTGTTCTCAGCCTTCACAGGGAAATCCACACGTGCAGCAGTAGAGAATCAGGTATTAGAAGGGAGGCACCTACTGGCAGCCCGTGGGATCACAACCTAGCACAAGCAGACACTGGAAACTGGCCAGAGACTGGGGTCCAACAGCCATTAGCAGGGTACAAGGGGATCCACCCCATGCCAGGAAAGGATCAGAGATGAAGTGCTGGGAGGAGAAACTGAGTCAGAAAATGCCTCCACCACCATACTAAAGTCCCCAGTATTATATCCCTCATAGTGGGCTCCAAGGACATGCCTAATAAATGTCAGTTGCTTAAATAATTGATTGGTTGATTGATTGATTGATCCTGAGGATTCCAGAACTGAACCACTGAGCGTTTTATCCACATTTTTTTCCCAATTGGACACATCTCTTATATTATGAAGTCAACACAGAAATAGGATTTGCTGGGGGTGCCTGTTGTGCATCCAACTCTTGATTTCAACTCAGATCATGATCTCAGGGTCATGGGACTGAGCCCATGTGGGGCTCCATTCTGGGAGTGGAGTCTGCTTGAGATTCTCTCTCTCCTTCTCCCTCTGTTCCCCAACTCCCCTCACATTCTCTGTTTAGGCAATTTCTTTGGAAGGAAGGAAGGAAGGAAGGAGGGAAGGGGATTTACTATTTCAAACAGCTTCGCTGACACAAGTGTTCAATCATTAAGGGAGATTAGGATATCAGGAAATCATCGAGAACAAGAAGATGTCAAAGTGTTTGAATCTGTGGTAGAACATGAGAAGCTGGTCCTGTTTTTTCCTTTGGCCCAAAGTGGCACTAATGAGAGACAGCTTGCCTGATTGGGAGATGAACCAGACTCCAAATCACTCATTTATCCATTCAGTTCACAAATCCCAATCCTTCTGCTTGGGAGCCAAGGGTAAAGCCACTAGAGACTGCTTACCTGAGTCCCGTGCACACAAGTGAACGAAACATGTTCAAAGTTAATCAGCAGTCTGGAAACCACCCTGGGCGGAGCAAACGTTTATCATAGACCTGGGTTGGGGAGGGCAGCCTGTGGTCCCTAAGGAGCTCCTCTGGGGAATCCAGGCTTCTAGATGCCAGGAGACCTGCGCTATTGGAGGCAAATTTTGACCCCAAAGAAGCTGGAGTGTAGATAGTGGAGGACTATCCACATCCCAGCGGATGTGGAGGACCCCTCCCCCCCGCCCGCCCCGTTGCTGGGGAGGGTTTTCATGGGACCCAAGCAGACTGATCGACAAGCCTGAGTCAGGCTGCGTTAGCAAGCTGGCAGCCTGGAGCTACTTATGGGCCAGTTGTCTAAAACTGGAGGGGACCCAGGGTCCAGCATAGCTTTAGAGGATGGGAAGAGTAGGTCATGGAGGATATCATTCATTGTGAGAATGGTATGTGAGCCCGCCCTACACACGCACACACACACACACACACACACACGCCCATACAGGGCAGTGCTCCTACTTGATGCACTTTAACTGGTTTCCAGTCTTGTGCCGACAGCTGTTCTAGGTGCTGGGGAGACAGAGAATGATAAGCTTCAGGGATCTGGGCACAGATTCATTAAGAAGGGCACTTCTCTTGGGGCGCCTGGGTGGCTCAATGGGTTGAGGCCGCTCTCTGCCTTTGGCTCAGGTCATGATCCCAGCGTCCTGGGATCAAGCCCCGCACCGGGCTCTCTGCTCAGCGGAGAGCCTGCCTCCTCCTCTCTCTCTCTCTGCCTACTTGTGAGCTCTGTCAAATAAATAAATAAAATCTTAAAAAAAAAAAAAAAAGAAGAAGGGCCCTTCTCTCTCTCATCCTCCTCTTCACCAGCCCACTTGAGCTCCCTCCCAATTCTGGGCATAAGGGAGGCACCATTTCACCATATTTCTGCCCTTTCCTAAAAGGTCTCAGAGACCAAACTAAAAACAAACAAACAAACTGGCAAATGACTCAGACCAGCACTTCACACAACAGGAATACCCAAATGGCCGGGAAACGCGTGACAAGATGCTCCCTGTCAGTGATTACAGGGAAATGCTCATTAGAATGACAAGTGCGGGGACTGCGCTCACTAGAATGGCTGGAATCAAACCTCTGGAGAGGTCAAGGTGGGTGTGGATGTGGATCTACCAGAAGCTCGTGGACTGTTGATAGGAGTATAAATAGGTAACGAGCACTTTAGAGAACTGTAGGAGCAATTCCTTCTAAAATTAAACCGAGGCTCCTGGGGGGCTTAGTCGGTTAGGCATTGACTCTTGATCTTGGCTCAGGTCTTGATCTCAGGGTCCTGAGTTCAAAAGCCCCGTGTTGGGCTTCAGGCTGGGCATGGAACCTACTAGAGAGGAAAAGGGAAGGGAAGGGAATAGGAAGGGAAAAGGGAAGGGAAAGGAAGAGAAAAGGGAAAGGAAATAAAAAGGTAAATAAAAGGAAAAGAAAAGAAAAAGGAAAAGAGATTATACATACACTTAATCCATGATCAGGCAGTTCCACTCCTGGATATATACTCAAAAGAAATGAGCATGTTTATGCACATCAGAGGACATGTACAGAAATGTACATCACAGCTGGGTTGGTAATAGCCAAAACCCACCAACTGAAGAAGGATATACTGTGTAGAGCACAGAAGGAAATAAGTGAACTGCTCTTACACACAATAATAGGGATGAATCTTAAAAACAGTGTTGAGGGAAAGAAACCAAATACAAAAGAACACATCCCATATGAAAATGTATACCAAGTAAGGGGCTCCTGGGTGGCTCAGTCGGTTAAGCATCTACCTTCAGTTCAGGTCATGATCCCAAGGTCCTGGGACAGAGTTCCACATCAGGGTCCCAGCTCAGCAGGGAGTCTGTTTCTCCATCTGCCTCTGCCTACTGCTCCCCTCACTAGTACTCTCCTGCTCTCTTTCAAATAAATAAATAAAATCTTTCTTAAAATGTTAAAAAAAACAATGTATACGGGGGTGCCTGGGTCGCTCAGTGGGTTAAGCCGCTGCCTTTGGCTCAGGTCGTGATCTCAGGGTTCTGGGATCGAGTCCCGCATCGGGCTCTCTGCTTGGCAGGGAGCCTGCTTCCCTCTCTCTCTCTCTCTGCCTGCCTCTCCATCTGCTTGTGATTTCTCTCTGTCAAATAAATAAATAAAATCTTTAAAAAAATAAAAATAAAAATAAAAAACAATGTATACGAAGTTCAAGAACAGGGAAAAACCAATGTGTGGCAATAGAGATCAGAATTGTGGTCACCGGGTGGGGCAGTGAGAGGTAGGGATTGACCAGAAAAAGACTCAAAAGAACTTCCGGGAATGAGGGAAATGTTCTCTGCGCTGATCTGGGTGGTGGTTCCACAGATGTATACACAGGTAAAAATTCATCAAAATGCCCACTTCAGATCTGCGCATTTTACTGGATGTAGGCTATGCCTCAATAAAAGAGAAAAAGCAATTAAAAGTCTTGAATGACCACACTTGATAGAAGCATGGCTGGGGGTGCCTGGGTGGTTCAGTTGTTAAGCGTCTCCCTTCAGCTCGGGTCATGATCCCAGAGTCCTGGGATCGAGCCCGGAGACTGGCTCCCTGCTTGGTGGGAAGCCTTCTTCTCCCTCTCTCACTCCCCCTGCTTGTGTTCCCTCTCTCTCGTGTCTCTCTCCATCAAATAAATAAATAAAATCTTAAAAAAAAAAAAAAAGCATGGCTGAACACCAAAAGCCTGTATTTGATACAGTAGACACAGTTGTCTCAGGGTCTAACAGAACAGCCTCTCATACAATCACTTCCCAAAGCCCTTGGCCACAGTTCCAATCCTTACTGCTCTCTGGCACCAGAAGACCAGAAAAACAGACGCATTTCTTTCCAGCCAAGGAGGCTGTGGCCCCACACAGAGCTTACCAGGGACCCACTCCCCTGAGTCGTCCTCTTCCTGCTCCCACAGCACCCCAGGCCAGGCACTCTGGGAAGCCAGTCCTGCTCAGAGCCCCCAAGAGGGAACCCACAGGCCCTTAGGGGAAATTTATGTTGAACTGAGCACACTGGACACAAAGAACTGGCCTATAAGGAAAGGCCACTTGAAGAAAGAAGATTCTGTAATCAGAGGGTCGCCTATACTCCCAGAATCACACAGGTGAGCCCATGGACCAGGAGTTACCAATCTTGGCTGCACATCAGAACCACAGGGAGGGGCGCCTGGGTGGCTCAGTGGGTTAAAGCCTCTCCCTTCGGCTCAGGTCATGATCCCAGATCCTGGGATCAAGCCCGATATGGGGCTTTCTGCTCAGGAGGGATCCTGCTTCCCTTCCTCTCTCTATGCCTCTCTGCCTACTTGTGATCTCTGTCAAATAAATAAATAAATAATCTTTAAAAAAAAAAAAAGAAGAAGAAGAAGAACCACAGGGAGCTTTCGAGAAACACAGGCTTCCCCCAAGCCCACCCACGAAGTCCCAGGCCAAAGGAATCGGGACCTCCGGCTCAGGGTGTCTCAAAGTGAATTCTGGAAACAGGAATTTGTTAGAAATGCACATTCTCAGGCCCACTCCAGACCCGCTGGATTCTGGAGCCTCCCAGAGCAATTTCTGTTCTCATTGTTCTGACGAGCCCTCTCGTGATCTGATGCACACTCGAGTGGGAGGCCTGCTGCTGTGGGGAGAAATCTGCCTTCCTAGCAGGTTCTTATGTGATTCAGCTGCTGCAGGTCTAGGCACTGCATTTGAGACTCCCTCCCCCCACTGTCCATCCCATGGGCAGAGCCAAGCTAAGGGACAGAAAGGGGGGAATGCAAAGCTACCCAGGTAGGCAACTCTGATGCAGATGAAGGTTAACAAAAACTTCCATAGACTCTCATCATGTAATCTGGCAGAAGGTCCACACCTGGGCAGGAAGCCCACACAGGTGAGAATGTTGCAGGAGAAGAAATACAATTTGCTGCAAACGTGACCTGTCTGGGACCTATTTTTATCCCATAAAATTGCAATTTAGAGTTCCTGGGGATGGATGATTTACTTTCTAGGCATCCTCCTTGAGAGCTTGTTCTGACACTACTGGACCTGGAGAAATTTCTGGTAGAACACTTTGCATAAAAGCAAATTTCTTAATAAAAATAATTAATTTTTAAAAAAGCAAATTTACGGGACACCTGGGTGATCAAGTGGGTTAAGCCTCTGCCTTCGGCTCAGATCATGGTCTCGGGGTCCTGAAGTCCCTCATCCGGCTCTCTGTTTGGCAGGGAGCCTGCTTCCTCCTCTCTCTCTCTCTCTCTGCCTGCCTCTGTGCCTACTTGTGATCTCTGTTTGTCAAATAAATAAATAAATAATCTTTAGAAAAATAAATAAATAAATGATTTTCTTTTTTTTTTTAAATCAATTTCCGGGGCCCCTAGGTGGCTCAATGGGTTAAGCTGCTGCCTTCGGCTCAGGTCATGGTCTCAGGGTCCTGGGATCAAGCCCCACGTCAGGCTCTCTGCTCAGCGGGGAGCCTGCTTACTCCTCTCTCTCTGCTTGCCTCTCTGCCTGCTTGTCATCTCTCTCTGACAAATAAATAAATAAACAATCTTTAAAAAAAAAAAAAAAAGCCAATTTCCCCCCAAATTGGGAGAATTTCCCCTCAAAGTGGGGAACAGCTTAATTTTACTCTCAAAGGTAAAATCCTGCTCTTTCATCCAAGGTAGATGGAAATCAAGGGTGTGGGAAATTAAGGAGGAGTAAAGGGAATGTACAAGAAGAGATTTTGTGCAGGGCTGGGCAAGAGGCAGGGAATGAAGGGGAGTGGAAGGGAGAGAAGAGAGAGCACCACAGATGAGCAGGGCAGAAAAATAGTCTCTTCTTTCTGAGAAGGCCTGAAGGCCTGACTTTTTTTTTTTTTTTTAACTGAGCACTGAGAGGGATTTTGCCCATGATTGGAAGGAGGAGCTGGACAAGCTGATCTGCAAAGCAAGAGAGGAAGAACTTGAAGTGAGTCAAGGGGAACTGCCAGGAGTCAGGGGGTCAGGGAGGCCAGCATACCATGGAGGAGGGTCAGCCATCATCAGGATTACAAGTTCCTGCTCTGAAAAGGCGTACCACATTCTGGGAGAAATTTTTCACAACAGGTATATCGAAGAAGAAGAAGGAGAAGGAGGAGGAGGAGGAGGAGGAAGAGGAGAGGATGGAGAAGAAGAAGAGGAAGAAGGAGAAGAAGGAAGAGAAGAGGGAGGAGAAGAGAGGGGAGGGGGAGGAGGGGGAGAAGGGGGAGGAGAGGAAAGAGAAGATGACTTAGGTTCTGAACATATAAACTTGTACAACACACTAACAAGAAGGCAACCACTCAATGAAAAAAAAAATGGGTGAAAGACATGAATTGACACTTCTAAATGACATACAAATGACCAAAAAGCACATGAAAAGATGATCAACATCATAGTCACCAGGGAAATGTAAAAAAAAAACTACAGCAAGATACCACAAAACACCCACTAGAATGGCTAAAATTAAAGGCTTGCAAAACCAAGTGTTGGCTAGGATTGAGAGCAACTGAAACTCTCATACCTTGTTGGCAGGAATTGAAAATACTACAATCACTCAGGGAATGACTGGAATTCCTTTTTTTTTTTTTTTTAAGATTTTATTTATTTTACAGAAAACACAAGTAGGCAGAGAGGGGAAGGCAGGCTCCCTGCCGAGCAGAGAGCCTGATATGGGGCTCGATCCCAGGACCCTGGTTAAGACCCGAGCTGAAGGCAGAGGCTTTAACCCACTGAGCCACCCAGGCGCTCCTGGAATTCCTTCTAAACATACACCTCCCAAATGATCGAGCAAGTCCACTTTTAGATGTTTACAGGAGAAACAAACAAACACAAATCTCTCCCCAGAAGACTTGGAGGTAAGTATAAATAGCTACACCAAGCTAGTGGCTACCATGTTGGACATGTCAACTCTACATGAACTAGTTGCTCAAATATTTGTGAAGGTCTACGTTAAAATGCATACGTTATCTTAAGAAATAAAAGGCTTGTACACAAATGTTCATAGCAGCTTTATTCACAATTGCTAATAACTGGAAACAACCCAAACACGGATCAGCTAAGAAACAGGCAAACAAAATTTGGTGTATCCACAGAAAAGGATTGTAATTAATAAGGATGAAATTACTCACAGATGAAACAACATGGATGAATCTGGAAATCACTGTGCAGGTTAGAAAAAGCTAGATGTGAAAGAGTGCCTACCCCATGATTCCATTTAAAATTTTTTTTTTAAAGATTTTTTATTTATTTATTTGAGAGAGAGAGACAGTGAGAGAGAGCATGAGCGAGGAGAAGGTCAGAGAGCGAAGCAGACTCCCCATGGAGCTGGGAGCCCGATGCGGAACTCGATCCCGGGACTCCAGGATCACGCCCTGAGCCGAAGGCAGTCGTCCAACCAACTGCGCCACCCAGGCGTCCCTCCATTTAAAATTTTAAACAGGTAAACTGATTTAGAGTGACAGAAAGCAGATCAGAGCTTGCCTGAAATCAAGGAGACTGCAAAGAGAAACTAAAGAACTTCCTGAGATGGTAGATAGGCTCTAGATCTTGTTTAGGTCCCAGGTATTGGTCAAAAATCATAGAACTGAATGCACAAAATGCATAAATGAATTTCATTGGATGTAGATTACACCTTTGGTGAAATAGCAAAAAAAAAATTAATGAGGCATATACCTCATTTTATTGCTCTAGGCTTTATGGTGCTTCACAGATAATGTAATTTTTTACAAATTGAATGTCTGTGACAGCCCCGGGTGGGGCAAGTCTATCGGCACCATTTTCCCAATAACATTTGCTCACCTCATGTCTCTGTGTCACATTTTGGTAATTTGCAATAGTTCAAACGTTTTCATTATTATTATATGTGTTATGGTGACCTATGATCAGAGATTATGACTCAATGAAAGGTCAGGTGATGGTTAGCACATTTTAGCAATAAAGTATTTTTTAATTAAGGTATTTACATTTTTTTAGACATGGTTGTATTATATGCTTAATAGACTATGGTATCTGGTAAATGTAACTTTTATATGCACTGGAAAACCAAAGCATTCATTGGACTCACTTTATTGCGATATTCATTGAATTGCACTGCTCTGGAACGAACCTGAGAAATATGTCAAAGTTAAGCCTCTGAGGAATTGTCCTCCACTCCTGTAGAGCCTTGTTAACTGTAGTCATTATGTTGAACTTATTTATCTTATAACTGCAAGTTTGTACCTTTTGACCACCTTTGCCCATTCCCCCCATCCCCCACCTCTGATAACCACAAATCTGCTCTCTTTTTCTATAAGTTTGGTTTTTGTTTTTTTAAAAAATTTCACATACAAGTGAGATGCTACAGTATTTGTCTTTCTCTTTTTGTCTCATTTCATTTAGCATGATGTCCTCAACGTCCATCCATGTTTTCACAAATGGCAGAAGTCCCTTCTTTTTTATGGCTGAATAGTATTCCATTATATCTATAGCTTTATCTGTCTTATTTTCTTTACCCATTCATCTGTCAGTGGACACTCGGGCTGTTTCTGTTGTAAATAATGCTGCAGTGAGGAGTCATTCTTGAGATGCAGGTTGAGGGGTGACATTGGGGGCTACAGGAGCAGAGAACACATCTTAGTCGAGCAGCTTCGTCAGGATGCTTGAAGAAGGAGACAGTGGGCTCCTAACAGAGCTTGCTAGGACATCCCCAGGAAATCCCACCTGGCCACCCAAATTTCCCAACATTTATTGTGTATTATTGTGTATCAATGTTCAATTTCTACAGAAGTATGGACCTTATTCTAACTGCCGCTCTGGGGCAAAGCATGCCAAAAGTGCCCATGCTCTTCTTCTTCTGTAAATACTTGTCCTATATTTGCCCCGAGGAAGGCTGAAGAAACTGAGATTAAGGATTGAGGCTGGCTTGCCCATCCAGGTCTCCTGTCCTACTCACTTGTGTTGCTGGTGGGAATATATACTGGTACAAACTCTGTGGAAGGTGGGCTGGCAAAAATCTAACAAAATTACCATGCATATACCCTACACTTCTATCTCGAAGTATTTAATTTGCAGAAAAACTTGCACACATATGAAACCATACATGTACATGGTTATTTATTGCCTCACTTTTTGTAACACTACTTGGCCAGGAACAACACAATTGTCCTCAGGGTCATCAAAAATATTAATATTGATTAAATTATTTATATTGAAGATTTATTATTTAATATATTTTTTAAAGTATGGAACATACCAACAATGGATACTATTCTGGTACAAAAAAGAATGAAGATGCTCTTTATGTACAGACATTGAAAAGTTTTCAAGATATAGATCTATATATTGATCTATATATAGATATCTATAGATAGATAGATAGATATAGAGAGAGAGAATCTATATCTATCTATCTATCTATATGTCTATATATCTATATAGAGATTATATAGATATCTATAGATAGATATAGATCTATATATCGGTATATAGATCTATATCTATCTATAGATATCTATATAGAGATATCTATATAGAGATTTTTTTTTAAAGATTTTATTTATTTATTTGACAGAGAGAGATCACAAGCAGGCAGAGAGGCAGGCAGAGAGGAGGAAGCAGTCTCCCTGCTAGGCAGAGAGCCCGATGCGGTACTCGATCCCAGGACCCTGAGATCATGACCTGAGCCGAAGGCAGCGGCTTAACCCAATGAGCCACCCAGGCACCCCTATAGAGATATTTTTTAA
Source organism: Neogale vison (assembly GCF_020171115.1). Lineage (NCBI taxonomy): Eukaryota > Metazoa > Chordata > Mammalia > Carnivora > Mustelidae > Neogale > Neogale vison. Next base: position 42,889,979 of record NC_058098.1, read on the forward strand.
GATTTTATTTATTTGAGAGAGAGAGAGAGAGAGAGAGAACAAGAGCAGAGGGAGGAGGAGCAGATACCCCTCTGAGCAGGCAGCCTGACACAGGCTCCATCCCAGAACCCTGAGATGATGACCTAAGCTGAAGGCAGATGCTTAACCAATTGAACCACACAGATGACCCACCAAGATATCTTTTTAAGTGAAAAAAAAAGCAAGATGTGTAAGAGTCATACGGTACAAAACCATTCATGTCTAAACAATAAATAGAAGGTGTATAAGAAGATTCAGATTCAGAAGATTATATTTGTTTATGAATCCTCACAAAAAAGTCTTGGTGAGAGTCCTCTAGCCTCTTAGATTTAGCACATGGGCCTGCAGTGCCTGGGTGGCTCAGTGGGTTAAAGCCTCTGCCTTCAGCTCAGGTCATGATCTCAGGGTCCTGGGATCGAGCCCCACATCGGGCTCTCTGCTCCGCAGGGAGCCTGCTTCCCCCTCTCTCTCTGCCTGCCTCTCTACCTACTTGTGATCTCTGTCTGTCAGGTGAATAAATAAAATCTTTAAAAAAAATAAAATAAAAGGACAAAACACAGATCAGCAATAGAAAAGACAGCTTGTTACTCATTTCTCCTGCTCGTTACTCAATGATGAATAACTTAAAGTGGTCACTAGAATTTGAGCCTTATATATACTTCTATGCCTAAATTTGTAGGGGAAAGGGAGGGAGAGAATAAAGGCTTCTACAGAAAGAGCAAATAGGTTTCTTTAGGAAAAACAAACGGGTGTAGAGAATAAACCGGAGATCAAGAAGTTTGTGATAATGCTTGTTTATGCAGGTGCAGGGGATTTTTTTCTCTGTTCTTCATGGCCATAAAACTCCCCTGGAGAGGGAACTGATGGCAGGTTTACTCTTGGTCTCTCTCTCCTGGAAGTAGAAACTGCCTCCAAGAGAGGATTTACCGCAGTCCTCCTTTCTCAGAAGTTTCTACTTTTAGTCAGATAAGGGAAACTCCAAAGGCTTCCTTCTGTGTCTGTTGAATCTCAAATGTCTTCAGCTTAAAATAATCTTTCTACCAGCTCTGGGGTTCTGAGTGGGTCCTCACACAAAGACCCAGCAGAAATGGATAATGGTGGTAATGTATTTGTAGGGCAGGGCGGGGCATGGAGGTGGAGAGGAACTGGCAGCTTGGGGACAATGGTATGGAGACTTTTTGGGTACACTTTTTTTTATCTTCTTTTATTAAATTTTAGCAAAATGTGACTGTGTTGCCCATTCAAAAAAAAAATACTAAGTTCTAAGTATGTTTCTAATCTATTTAAGGAGTGGTTTCCCACACACTCTCTCTTTAGGAAAAATAGAATTTTGCCTCGCTGGCAAGGCCTAATGGGATCCAGCCCTGAGGGAGGTGCAAAGATTTTTATCATCATTGGCTGCAATTTCTACCTGGAAATGTTATCAAACAGAGTCAGAGCACCCTTTTCACTTCACTGGGAGAGACACTTATAAGCTGAAATTCCCAGGACCCTCTCGCACTCTCCCCCTCTTGTCTCCAGGAACACAGAGACCCTGCAGACGGTGGAGGGTGGGATGGGGTAGAGTCAAGACCCAGTGGACAACGGAAACCTGCCCCCTTCAAACAGATGTCAGGATTATTATTGGGACTTTGCATGTGGTGGAAGATAAAAGGACAGGCAGAACCCTGACAAATGCCTGCATCTTGTCCTTAGATCCTGACTCATTGCCCATAAAAGAATCAAACTGCTTTCTAGCCCAGAGAGGGAGACATTCCTGATCTGAAGATTCCAAAATAGGAATTCAAGGTCAACTGCAGCTTTTTCAGATAGAATTGATGAGCAGATCTTAAGTGACCTAAAATTCCAAAAAACAAGGCAAAGAGAGAAGGGATCGAGATTCTGTTCTGAGAACACATCTCGGTTCTGGAACATGCGAAGCACATTCCCACCTAGGGGCATCTAAACCAGCTGTCCCAAGTGTCCACAATAGCCAATCTGTGGAAGGAGCCAAGATGTCCTTCAACAAATGGATGGATAAAGAAAATGTGGTCCATATAGAGCATGGAATATTACTCAACCATCAGAAAGGATGAATACCCACCATTTATATCAACACAGCTGGAACTGGAGGGCATTATGTTAAGTGAAATAAATCAGGCAGAGAAAGACAATTGCCATATGGTTTCACACATATGTGGAATATAAGGAATAGTCAGAGGATCGTAGGGGAAGGGAGGAAAACTGAATGGGAAGAATTCAGAGAGGGAGACAAGCTATGAGACTCTTGACTCCAGGAAACAAACTGAGGATTGTGGAAAGGGAGGTGGGTGGGGGGATGGGTAACTGGGGGATGGGCATTAAGGAGGACACATGATGTGATGAGCACTGGGTGTTATATGCAACTAATGAATCATCAAATACTACATCAGAAACTAATGATGTACTATAGGTCGGCTAATTGAATATAAGTAAAAAATATATAAAAATAAAAACCAGGAAAAAACAAAATAAAATAAGCCAGCTGTCCCCTCCACCTAGAATCCTCATCTCCATCTTCTCATCCTGGCCCCAGATTCTCATCCTGATCTCACTTTACACTCCCCCTTCTCAAGGAGGCCTTCTGTAATCACCCAAAATATAAGTCCACCTAACATTCTTGAATATACAGATCCCCATTTTCATTTATTCTCTTCATAGCCCTTAGTATCATCAAATTGTGTATCTGCTTCTTGCCTGTTTCTCCTAGGTAGAATGTCCTCCAATGGTACAGCCACCACTGGCTCATTCTCCCCACATCCCCAGTGCTTAGAATAGCTGCCTAGGACATAGTGGGTGCACAATCAATATTTGTTCAATTAATGAAAAAATGAGTAAAAGTTAAACTTGAGATGCCTGTGAAATATCCCAGAAGGCACGTGAAGTAAGGGAATTGTTGAGTGGTCAGCGTGGGCAAGATCCACGCTGGAGGCTCGTATTTGGACATCACTAGAACAAACTCAGTTTTTAAATCCATAGGAATTAATTAACACCCTCAAGGAGGGTTTTAAAGAAAAAAGAGCCGGAGCTCCAAGGAAGAAAAACTGAGAGGTTTTTGCAGCAGGCTGAGGCTGAGTCTAGGGCTTCTGGAGACAAGAAAGCAGCCATCTGTGTGGCATGCGCACAGCTGCCAGTATGGAGGCTGTGAGGACAATGGTGAGAGAGACCAGGTTGAGTGCGGTGGTGGGACAAAAACCTGCCAGGAGCAGACCAAAGGATGACTGGTACATGAGCGAGTAGAAGTTTGGCTGAGCTGGATGGCAAACCCATCCATGTAGTTGGATGAGTTGGACGTAGTAAGAGGCAGGCAAATACAGATCGAGGGAAGATTCTTTTTTGCTCAATTTTTTATTTTGAAAATTCTCAAGCCTGCAGAACAGTTGAAAGAAGAATACCATACACACCTTCTCACTCATTACCTTAACGCATCATTCTTAAAGACATTGCCACATTTACTATCTACACACACCAATATATATTCATTTTAGGTGAATTATCAGAAATAAAGTGGTAGTTCAACATGCTTCTCCTAAGAAAAAGACCATTCTCCTATGTGACCTCAGTGTCACATCCCACGTGAAGAAATTTAATATCGAGGGGCACCTGGGTGGCTCAGTGGATTAAAGCCTCTGCCTTCAGCTCAGCTCATGATCCTAGGCTCCTGGGGTCGAGCCAGGCATTGGACTCTCTGCTCAGCAGGGAGCCTGCTTCCTCCTCTCTCTCTGCCTGCTTCTCTGCCTACTTGTGATCTCTGTCTGTCAAATAAATAAATAAAATCTTTTAAAAAATTAATATTGAATCAATAATATCATCTAATAAACAGAGCATGGACGTTTCCCTGACAGTCCAGAAATGTCCTTTTTAGCTGCTTTTTTCCCTGGCCTATGATCCAGTCAAGTTTCATGCATTCCATTTGGTTGCCATGTCTGTACAGTCTCCTTTAATCTGAAACAGTCTTCAGTCTTTTTTTATTTTTGTCTTTCATGCCATTGGCATGCTTGAAGAGTTCAAGCCAGTTGTCACATAACATGTCCCCCAGCCCAGATTTGTCTGGTTGTTTCCTCATGATTGGATTCAGGTTAAACATTTTTGGCAAGAACACAACTTAGATATTATGAACTTCTCAAAGAAGAGGGGTTTTTTGTTGTTGTTGTTATTGTTGTTTTGTTTTAAGATTTTATTTATTTATTTGACAGAGACCACAAGTAGGCAGAGAGGCAGACAGAGAGAGGAAGGGGAGCAGGTTCCCTGCCAAGCAGAGAGCCCGATGTGGGGCTCGATCCCAGGACCCTGGGATCATGACCTGAGCTGAAGGCAGAGGCTTTAACCCACTGAGCCACCCAGGTGCCCCAAGAAGAGGTTTTTTTAAAGATGGGAAATAGTCCACTTACTTAAGCACCAGTGATAGATCTACCAGTAGTAGATCAGGGATGGATAATGGGGAAGGAAATCAGAAAAAGTAATGAAGTAATGAAGTCTTTGAATTGGCAGGAGGCAGGTCCCTGAGCGGCTCAATTGGTTAAGTCTCCGACTCTTAATTTCAGCTCAGGTCATGATCTCGGGGTTGTGAGATCGAGCCCCATGCTGGGTTCCACACTAGATGTGGAGCCTGCCTAGAGTTCTCTCTCTCTCTCTCTGTCACTCCTTCCTCCACCCCCTTAAAAAAAAAATGAATTGGCAGAACAGTAGTAAGTGGAATTAGATGAAGGGATTTGTCCGGACTAGCAGATGACATGTCTCTGGGGTTGTAGCAAACAGGAAGAAGGAGAAGATGGTGTAAATGAATAAATGCAGTCAGACACAGGGATCTGTTTGGATCTGATGACTTCTAATCTCTTAGTGAAGTGAAGCAAAATCAGCTGCTGAATCTAGAAGTAAGAATGTGGAAGGGGAGGAGGGAGCTTTGAGGAAGGAAGATATAGTCTGACACAGTCATTGGTGGAAGTGGTGAAGCAGACTTTCCTAGAGAAATATCAGAAGTTAGGCAGCACTGTTGGGACATGGACAAATCCAACAGGACATATCAGTACGTACATCCAAATCAGTATGGACATAGTTGGACCAAAAGCACCACATATCAAGTAGATATAAATGATATCCTTAGACTAATTCATCCTATAACAGCACAACACACACTTTTCTTAAGCTCACAAGGAATATTCGCCAAAATAAACCACATTCTGGGCCATAAGGCACACTTAACAAATTTATGAGAATTGAAATCATACCATGTCTGTTCTCAGACCACGATGGAATTAAACTAGAAATCAGTAACAGAAAGATATCCGGAAAATCCCCAAATATGTGGAGACTAAACAATACATTCATGAATAACAATGGGTCAAAGAGAAAATCTCACAACAAACTTAAAAATATTTTGACAATGAAAACACAACTTACTAAAATTTGTGGGCTGCCATGAAAGAAGTACACATAGGGAAATTTATAGAATTTAATGCATATATTGAAAAATAAGTAAGATCTTAAATAAACAACCTAAGTTTCAGAATACCTAAGTGGTTCAGTCATGTAAGCATCTGCCTTCAGCTTGGGTCACGATCCCAGGGTCCTGAGATCAGGACTGCATTGGGCTCCCTGGTCAGGGGAGAGTCTGTTTCTCCCTCTCCCTCTGCCCCTTCCCCAAATTTTGCTCTTGTGCTCTCTCTCTCTCTCTCAAATAAATAAATAAAATCTTAAAAAAAAAAAAAAAAAGGAAAAAAGATCGTAAGATCAATAAAATGAAATCTAGCCAGACTAAAAAAAAAAAGGGAGAAGGGGCGCCTGGGTGGCTCAGTGGGTCAGTGGGTTAAAGCCTCTGCCTTCGGCTCAGGTCATGGTCTCAGGGTCCTGGGATCGAGCCCCACATAGGGCTCTCTGCTCAACAGGGAGCCTACTTCCTCCTCTCTCTCTGCCTGCTTCTCTGCCAACTTGTGATCTGTGTCTGTCAAATAAATAAATAAAATCTTTAAAAAAGAAAAAAAGGAGAGAAGACACAAACTTCTAATATCAGAAATGAAAGAGAGGACACCACTACAAATCCCATGAACACTAAAAGGACAATAAAGGAACACTAGGAACAACTCTATGCCCCCAAATTTGATAACCTAGATGAAATGGACCAATTTCAGGGGGGTACCTGGGTGGCTCGGTCAGTTGGGCATCTGCTTTTAGTTCAGGTCATGATTCCAGGATCCTGAGATTGAGCCCTGGAGTCATGCCCTGCTCGGCAGGAAGCCTTCTTCTCCCTCTCCCACTCCCCCGTGTTCCATCTCTCTCTGTCAAATAAATAAATAAAATCTTGAAAGAAGAAAGAAAGAAAGGAAGGGAGGGAGGAAGAAAGAAAGAAAGAAATCTGCAACAAAACACACCATAATCACACTTCTGAAAACTAAAGACAAAAAAATCTTGGGGATGCCCGTGTGGCTCAGTTGTTTGAGTGTCTGCCTTTAGCTCAGGTCATGATCCCAGGGCCCTGGAATCAAGTCCCATGTTCAGCTCTCAGCTCACCAGGGAGCCTGCTTCTCTCTCTCCCTCTCCCTCTGCCTGCTGCTCCCCCTGCTTGTGCTCTTTCTCTGAATCTATCAAATAAATCAAATAAATAAATAAAATCTTTTTTTAAATTGTTGACAGCAGTGAGAGAAATGACATGTTATCTATAAGGGAAAATTTGAATGTTACATTTATATAATGTTATAACCACCAAAAAGAGCTACTCAAAAAGATAAAGTCAAAAATACTATAAGTAAGTGAAAATACAATTCAAAAAATGTTCAAGCCACCAACAGAAAGGCAAAGGAAAGAAAACAGGGAAACAAAAAACAGAGACAGCAACAGAAAATAAAAATAAGATGACAGATTCAACCCCTAGCATATCAATAATTACATTAAATGTAAATAGTCTAAATCTACCAATTAAAAGACAAATTGGTAGAGTGGATCAAGAAACATGACCCAACTATATGCTCGCTACAAAAAAACTCATTTCAAATATGGTATAGGCAGAATGTTAAAAATGGGAACAGATATATCAAAAGCCTCTCTCCCTACCCCCAAAGTTACACTGGAAATGGTTAAAGGAATGGTAGTACATTCATACCATGGAATACTACTAAGTAGGAACTATTGGTACAATCAATAACCAGAGCGAATCCCCATTGTGTAATTCCATTTATGATTCCATTGTTGAAATGACAAAATTATAGAAAGGGGTTAAAAAAGGAATGGCTGCAAGAGGCAAGTGGGCGTGCCTCCAGAAGTGCTACTAGAGAGATCTGAATGGTGACAGAAGTTTCTCTATCTGAACTATAACAATGCCAATGTCGTGGCTGTGAAGTTGTACTCTGGTTTTGCAAGACATGACCAGAAGAGAGAGGGATAAAGGGTACACAAGATTTATCTGTATTATTTCTTACAACTATATGTGCATTTAATAGAAAAAAAATCCAATAGAAGCATTAGAGGATGAAGGTGATGACATTTTCCAAAAATAGAACAGCAACAGAAAAATGATAGCCTGGAAACCAGGAGAGAAAACATTAAAAAAACAAACAAACAAACAAACAAAACAGGTGGTCTGACATCCAGCTAAAAAGAGTTCCTGAAAAAGAACAGAGAAAACAGTAGTAGGAGGAAATTATACAATGAAACTACGAGAATGGAAGTGATTTTTCTGTATTGAAAGATTCATATAAAGGTAAATCATCACAAAATGTCACAGCTCAAAGAACCCGGAGAGAAGAAAATGAAAGAGACGTTTGGGGGCTCTGTGGTGTAAGTCATGGAACTTTCCACTTCCCCACTGCCTCCGGTCTGCTAAGTACATCAACAACTCCTCCATTAGTCTTCCGGCTCCATTCTCTCCATCTTTGTTAAATTTTGTCTCCCTTTACTGTCACTTGAGCCAAAATTCAGGAGGGAGCCAAGACAGAATACCTCTGCTCAATCTACCCCCAGCTCAGAAGTCAGATGTTAGAGTTCTGTGTTATATTTGAATCTAAAATCCAAATTCTTTCTTCTGCTTCTAGCCACCTCACAAGGGGCTCACACGCAACCAACCAACCAGTCCCTCCCCCAAACCTCTCAGGCTACCGCTGGGGCCAGGGTGCCATCCTTTTTATGTGAGTTTGCTCTTGATACTTACTATTCAATCCATATTGTACCTGCAGAGGAGAGCAGGTGGTGTGTTCCTCTCCCAGGAGGTAGGGAAGAGTTCAGAATCTTTGGTTCCAGTGTACCTTTGAGGGGTGGGTAGAGGCTTTCTCTTGCCTTAGATCAACTTTGCCTAGATGTTAAATTTGTTTTAATTATGCAAGTAATACTTAAATGCATTATTTTCATAAAAATTAAAACATTACAGGGGTGGTGCCTGTGTGGCTCAGACGTTTAGTGTCTGCCTTTGGCTCGGGTCATGATCAGGGTCCTGGGATCAAGCCCTTCATTGGGTTCCTTGCTCCATGGGAAGCCCGCTTCTCCCTCTCCCACTCCCCCTGCTTCTGTTCCCTCTCTCACTGTTTCTTTCTCCATCAAATAAATAAACTCTTTTTTTAAAAAGATTTTATTTCTTTTTTTTCTTTTGCTTTTTTATTTTTTTATTTTTTTTTCCAATTTATTTATTTTCAGAAAAACAGTATTCATTATTTTTTCACCACACCCAGTGCTCCATGCAAGCTGTGCCCTCTATAATACCCACTAAAAAGATTTTATTTCTTTATTTGACAGAGAGAGAGAGAGATCACAAGTAGGCAGAGAGACAGGCAGAGAGAGAGAGGGGAAGCAGGCTCCCTGCTGAGCAGAGAGCCAGACTCGGAACTCGATCCCAGAACCTTGAGATCATGACCTGAGCCAAAGGCAGAGGCTAAACCCACTGAGCCACCCAGGCACTCAAATAAAATGTTTTTTAAAAAATTAAAACATTACAAAAGATTCCTCCTGTATGCACCATTCCCAATATCAGAGGCAGGCATTTCCAGTCCCTTTCTATGTATTTTCATTCATATTTATGTACCTATAGAAAATACAGAGTGTTGTTGTCTTTTCTCACTCAATAATGTGTGTCAGCTACCTTTCTGTGACAGGTCTCATGTCTTTATATTTTACTATTACACAGATTTTATTGTATGGATATCAAATGGTTATGCATTGATAAATATTTATGTTCTTTCTGATTTTGTCTGTTTTGCAAGCAATACAGCAGAGCAGCCCTACCCAAAGGCTGTGGTCCAGCACCTGGTGCTGACCCATGAGCTGTTTATTAGCAGTCTCTGATGGGATACAAACAGAAACTGAGGGTAAGCACTGAGAAACTATTTTTTTTAAGATTTTATTTATTTATTTGACAGAGATCACAAGTAGGCACAGAGACAGGCAGAGAGAGAGGAAGGGAAGCAGGCTCCCCACTGAGCAGAGAGCCTGACTCGGGGCTCCATCCCATGACCCTGGGATCATGACCTGAGCCGAAGGCAGAGGCTTTAACCCACTGAACCACCCAGGTGCCCCAAGAAACTACTTTTTTTAAAGATTGTATTTATTTATTTGACAGAAAGAGAGACCACACAAGCAGCGGGGTGCAGCAGAGGGAGAGAGAGAAAGAAACAAACGCCAAATGATCAGGGAGCCCAATGCGGGACTCGATCCCGGGATACCGGGATCATGACCCGAACCGAAGGTAGATTCTTAACCGACTGAGCCACCGAGGAACCCCCACGCACTGAGAAACTTTTTTTTGACAGAGTGATTTTGTGTTGAATCCCACAATAAAAATCGCAGGCTTGTATTTTGTAAGAATTGAATTTTAGAATTTCATCCTCTAGTAATTCATTCTTATTATAAAATAAAAAATGTACATGTTTGCAACTGATTGGAAATAAAAAGCCTACAGATGGTTGAGAAACACTGCTTTAGTGAACAGCCTCACACATACCTATGTCCTTATGCTTGTGTGCAAGGGTCTCTCTGCTGTAAATTTGAAGAAGTGATTCTCTGGGTTTTGGATATGAACTTTTTTTTTTTTTTAATCATATGGGCATATCTCAAAGGTATTACTGGTTCAGTTCCAGATCGCTGCAGTGGAGTGAGTCAAATGAATTTTTTGGTTTCCCAATACATATAAAAGTTATGTTTACAATATTCCATAGTCTCTGAAGTGTGCAATAGCGTTATGTCTAAAAAAACAATGTACCTAGTTTAATTTTTAAAATATTTTATTGCTGGGGCGCCTGGGTGGCTCAGTGGTTTAAAGCCTCTCTCTTCGGCTCAGGTCATGATCCCAGGGTACTGGGATCGAGCCCCGCATGGAGCTCTCTGCTCAGCAGGGAGCCTGCTTCCCCCTCTCTCTCTGCCTGTCTCTCTGCCTACTTGATCTCTCTCTCTCTGTCAAATAAATAAATAAAATATTTAAAAAAAATAATATTTTATTGCTAAAAAATGCTAACCGTCGGGGAGTTGGATGGGCCATATGGGTAAAATAGGTGATGGGGATTGAGGAGTCCACTTGTGATGAGTACACGGTGATGTATGAAGTGTTAAATCACTGTATTAAACACCTGTAATGAACATAATACCGTATGTTAACTATATTGGAATTTAAAATGAAATTTTAAAAAAATGTCAACATTTGGGGTGCCTGGGTGGCCCAATCATTTAAGTGTCTGCCTTTGGCTCAGGTCATGGTCCTGCAGTCCTAGGATCTAGCCCCGTATCGGGCTCCCTGTTCAGTGGGAAGCCTGCTTCTCCCTCTCCCACCCTCCCAACCCCCGCTTGTGTTCCTTCTCTCACGGTGTCTCTGTCAAGTAAATAGACAAAATCTTTAAGAAAAAAATAATAAAATAAAATTAAAAATGCAAACCATCATCTGAGCTTTCAGTCATAACCACTGATCACAGATCACCATAACAAATATAATAATGAAAAAGTTCAAAATACAGCTAGAATTACCCAATGTATTACAGAGACACCAAGGGAGCAAATGCTGTCAGAAAATGGTGCCAACAGACTTGCTCCACTCAGGGTTGCCGCAGACCTTCCACTGGTTTAAAAAAAAAAAAAAAAATACACTGTCTCCAAAGTGTCATAAAGCAAAGCACAATAAAACGAAATATGCCCGTAATACCTAGTGTCAGCTTGCTGGCTGGACACCCGCCCCCCACCCCTGACATCTTGTTTTAATTCACCATGTTCCTGGATAGCCGTGAGGCATAGCTTCTTTTTATACGCTTATTGTCTGTTTATAGGTCTCTTAAAGCCTCAAACCCAGGAAGTCAGCCAGGCCCTGGGTGGTAACAATCCGTTTGCAACCTCGTCGGCTTTGATGTTCCAGGCATTCCTAGGAGGTGGGCTGGGGAAGGGTAATTTCCCCTTCAACACACCGATTCCTCCCTCAGGAAATGGAGGCTGGGGCTCCACACGTGTATCTGTTGGCAGAGCCCAGGTCCCCTGGCCCAGATGTCCCTCTCTGGACTCCTAAGGATGGCCTAGGTGCAAAAGTTCACCAGGAGTACAGGCTGGGGATATACGGAGGGTCAGGGAGTCAGAGGAAGAACCAAGAAGTAGATCCAGGAGGTGGAGGCGAGGGGAGGCCGTGCGGGATGCGGGGGTGGTGACCGGTGAGAAGCTGGGACACACCCCAGTGATCCCAGTTCTGGGAAATTGCAGGTCCTGGAGGTGTCAGAGGAACCTGGGACTAGAGATTAAAAGCGTTCTGGGTCTGCCCAGCGGTCCAAGCAAACAAAAAGCCAGGAATTTCTTCCGTCTATTTGCCTAATCTTTTCACACAGCTTCTTGGTGGGTTGACATAACTTGAGCTTCCTGAAATAGTACGGGACGTGTCCCCCTCCAAGTCAAACAATAAATGTATAATTACCAAGACATTAGGCCCAACCATCACTCATTCTGATGGGAGGTGACGTTGTGCAAATATGCACCCATTTCCGAGCCAGCCCTCCTTGTGGCAAGTGAGCAGGTGGCGGAGGAGGAAGGTGCCATGAGAAGCAAAGGCAAAGAGGGAAGACTTCAGGGTGGGAGGGAGACTTAGAACCACTTACTGCAATCCTTACCCGAATCGTGGCACTCAGTACCATTTCTGAGAACCTGTTTCTTTATCTGCAAAATGGGGATATGCTTGTCGTGGGTGCTGTTGGTGCCTTACCTGTGTCCCGTAGAAGACCCTTACCACCTCCAAGCACAACTTCGGGGAGGACTTTCTCTAGTAGCAAGAGCCCAATCTTGCCTGCATGCTTAAAAGTGCTAGAGAATTGGGCACCTGGATGGCTCAGTGGGTTAAGCCTCTGCCTTCAGCTCAGGTCTTTGTCTCCGTGTCCTGGGATTGAGCCCCGCATTGCATCCTGCTCCCTGCTAAGCAGGGAGCCTGCTTTCCCCGTCTCTCTGCCTGCCTCTCTGCCTACTTGTGATCTCTCTCTCTCTCTGTCAAATAAATAAATAAGTAAAATATATATTTTTTTAAAGTGCTAGAGAATTAACAAGCCCAGGAGGAACCCTCAACCAAAAACTAACAGGAGTGGGTTTATAAATACCCCAGCTCATGAGGGACAGGAGAACTCTTATATACGCGGTCTCTATTTTCTCCCTCCAGGTTATCCAGCAGGATTGAGCTCCAGGGGCACAGAGTGATAATGTGCTTGATAATACAATGAGGCTGCCCTCAACTCCCTGTCTCACTTCCCCATCCCCCACTGAGATCCTGTCCCAAAGTAAATACTTGCACTTGAATCCTTATAACAAGGTCAGCTTATGGAAGAACCCAAACTAAGAAACTTCCCAGCTTTCTCAGTAGGTAAGATTAGGTGACACTCTTGGACAAGGGTCAAGGTTTTATCATCATGAAATCTTGGCGCCATTCTGTATGCCAGGCAAAGAGGCTAATATGAGTTGGGAATTCTGGGGTTTTTGAACTCTAGGTTTTCACTGAACAGACACTAACGGAGAAGGAACATAAGTTGTAGAAAACAGTAGACGTGGAGCTGACTGGGTCCTACCTGGTGTTACCAGCTCCCAACACAACCACCACAACATCCAAACTCCAAATGTTGGGAATTTCTTCCAAAGAGCCAGGTCTGCCAACACACCAGTCAGCTAAGGAGTAGGCTTTGAGCACAATCGGGCCATAATTGATATCACACAGAAGATATACTCTGTGACCACAGTAGATCATGATCTATGCAGAAACACAACAGTACCTACTCTGGGTGCCCGAGTTGCGCGGTCAGTTAAGCACCAGACTCTTGGTTTCGGCTCAGGTCGTGCTCTCAGGGTTGAGATCGAGCCCCAAGCAGGGCCCCCAAGCCCCAAGCGGAGCCCTTGTTGTCAGGGGCCCCTTGGCCACAGATCTAGGCCATCAGTGTGCAGTCTGCTTAAAAGATTCTCTCTCCCTCTCCTCCTGTCCCTCCCCCCACTCCCCACTCACTCTCAAATAAATAAGTCTTTTTAAAAAAAAAAAAAAGGATATCTAACAGTTAGCTGAGTGAAGCCAACAGCAAATTCTGGAACTTCATGTGAACCCATAAAAAGGAGGGCCTGTTGAAAGAACACAAGAGCTCTGAGCAGCTTGGGTTAGAATCCTCCGAACAATAAAATAAATAATGATGGTATTATAGTATAACCCACAGAATAAAATATCCATGAGTCTACCCTGATATAAATAACTACTTGATTAAATACATCGATGGAGCAGAAGTGCGGGCCTTTCTCGCAATGGAAATTCAGTGAATAAATGTGGAAGGAAGGAAAGAATTAAGGGAACATCAGCACTGGGCAAACAGACACCTGCCACGAACCAGATCTGCAGAGAGATGCTAGAATCTGTGGAAGGTTTGAGAAGAAAAGGGATTTGTGTGGTCTCAAGGCATCTCTCCCAGTTTATTAACTAGTCAGGGAGTGACAAGGTATAATCCTGCAGAAGAAAAAAAGCCCCTCAGAGACCACCCGACCACAGATCCAGGCCTTCAGTGCAGAAGGAAGACATGTCAAGGTCATGACTCTGCGTCAATACCATGACCCCTCAGCATGGTGCCTGGAGCTGCACAAGGCCCTTGCCTGCCATGCATGACCTCCACCCAACCCTGAGAAGCCCCAGACAGGCCTGCACTGAGGGGCCATCAGCAAAGTAACTGCGCAGTCAGTCTCCGTGGGATCAGGTCCTAAAAGACAAGGATGACCTTGCAGACAACAGCACACCAGAGACGAAAAAAAAAGTAAATGTCAACATGGGATCCTGAAGCCTTTCCTGAGCAAAAGAAGGACATTAGTGCAAAATCATGGGAGGTTCTTACAGGGGCTTTAGTTTGATTAAGATGTTAATACCAAGGGGCACCTGGGTGGCTCAGTGGGTTAAGCCTCTGCCTTCGGCTCAGGTCATGATCTCAGGGTCCTGGGATCAAGTCCCTCATCTGGCTCTCTGCTCAGCAGGGAGCCCGCTTCCTCTTCTCTCTGCCTGCCTCTCTGCCTACTTGTGATCTCTGTCTGCCAAATAAATAAATAAAAATCTTAAAAAAAAAAAAAAAGATGTTAAAACCAAGGTCAACGTCCTGGTTTTAATTACCATGCTATGGTTTTATAAGACTGGCACCCTGGAAACTTGGATTTTTGTCAATAAATACAGTACAGAACTGAAATGTATTTTCTCTTCCTTAAAACGATTTTCTTAATAACATCTTTCTTCTAGCTTACTTTATTGCAAGAATACAGTATATAGGGACACCTTGATAGCTCGGTTAGTTAAGTGTCTGCCTTCGGCTCAGGTCATGATCCCATGGGCCCTGGGATTAAGTCCCACATGAGGCTCCTTGCTCAGTGGGGAGCCTGCTTCTCTCTCTGCCTGCCCCCACCGACAAATAAATAAGTAAGTAAAAACTTTTTAAAAAACAAAAGGAATACAGTATATAATACATATAACCTAAAGATGTGTGTTAATTGACTACGCATGATATTGATAAGGCTTCCGGTCGAAGGTAAGCTATGAGTGGTTAAATTTGGGGGGGCACCCAAACGTTATATGTGGTTTTTGACTGCACAGGGATTGGAGCTACGGATCTGCCACCTTGTTCAAGGGCCAACAGTATTTCAAAATCAGGGAGTGGGGAGGATCTCTCTGAAACATGCCTTTGAGGTTCAAAGGAGACAAAAATTAGAAGATCTCATCTGGGGTCACCTGGGTGGCTCAGTTGTTAAGCGTCTGCCTTCTGCTCAGGTCATAATCCCAGGGTCCTGGGATGGAGCCCGCATAGGGCTCCCCTCTTGGTGGGAAGCCTGCTCCTCCCACTTCCCCTGCTTGTTTTCCCTCTCTCGCTGTCAAATAAATAAATAAAATCTTTGGGGGTGGGGGTGGGGAAGGATCTCTTCTGAACAGATTTGGAAAAAATAAACGTTCAGGGAGCCTCAGCCAACGCTGAGTCCTGATTTCACAGAAAATGATGTTTGCATCTGTCTCAAACCACACAGCCTTTCATCCCCAGGAACTCTCCCAGGGCTTGTTCAGACTCCAATCTGGAGCCATGCTGCCACCAGGAGATTTGGGGAACATTTAGAATGTTCTGAGTTCTAGGCCCATTGTGCAGACACATGTGTATGGAGCCAGAGGATGGGTTCTGGGGGTCTCCAAGGGGAAGTGGGAGTCAAGGGTGATGTGAGAAAGCTCTCCTCAGGCCTGGAGCCCCCGGTGAGCAGAACGTGCTGAGGACCAGGCAGCCCGACAGAAACGCCGGGAAGAAATGCACAGTACAAGGTCAGCCACGTCTGCTCCTGCCCTTTAAACAGATACTGGGCTGTTGGAGACTGCGGAAGAAATCAATATTGACAAAGGTGAGGAGCAGCACGAGGCCCAGTGGCTGAGGCCGCAGAGAGAAGGAGGCCTAGAGAAGGTCCCATGGAGGAAGCTTCCAGAAACTCCCCAGGCCCCTGAGCTCCCCTTCCCTCTCTTCCCAAGGTCCTCGGAGCCTTTCAGCTGATGCTCCAGGATGCAGGTGGACTCGAAATCAGGCCTCCAGGATGGGGAGCCGTGCCAGGGGTTCAGTGACTTGTGTTTGGCAAAGGTGCAGCCCCAAGGGGCCACCTGTAGTCTCTGACAAGTGCCTGGGAGGTTCTGGGTAAACAGGGCACCAGGTGCAGCAGGGTGCTTGGTGGATCCCAGGTCCAAAGGGCCAGTGGGCAATCTCGGTGGGTCGGGTGGAGCTTCTCAAAGTGTGGGGGTGCAAGGCTTTCATCAGAAGCCTCCAGGGGGCTAGGGAAGCAGGCACATCCATCCTTTGAGACACTCAGGGAGGAAGCCCAGGAACGTGCATTGTTAGTGCCTTCCCTTGTGATTTTGATGCCTATTCACTCGTGAGGTCCATCAGAGCACTTGACAGAAGAGTAAGCCAAGGCCCGTGGAGGGGGTGCAACTTTCTTTGGCCACACAAGGAGTGAGGGGCAGGGAGCGAGGAGAGCCCCAGGGTCCTGGCTTCTACTTCCTCTCTCCACAGCCCTGCAGAATGGAGCGGTCAGACCTACTTTTGTCACTTTGGCTGGGAATGCTTGCCCCTGCCTCCCACCCAAATTGCCCAATCTGGGCGCCTGGGTGGCTCAGTTGGTTAAGCTTCTGTCTTCAGCTTAGGCCATGATCTCAGGGTCCTAGGATCAAAATCGTGTTCCCTGCTCCATGGGAAGCCTGCTTCTCCCTCTCCCACTCCCTCTCTTGCTGTATCTCTCTCTGTCAAATGAATAAATCTTAAAAAACAAAAACAAAAACAAAAAAACCCACACTTCTAATTAAAAAAAAAATTTGTCCAGATAACAACTCCAAGCCATGGAAATCTCAGTCCCTTCCCACAGGAAGGCTTCCCTGAACCCCCAATCCCTGGGCTGGCTTCTCATCTGGCACTGGCCACACTGGCGTGTGACAAGGCACAAACTCTTGACTGCCCCACAGCAGCACAGTGCCTGGCACATGGACAAAGAGACTGGTCGAGGTCATCAGGGATCTCTCTGCAGTGGCCCACTGGAAAATTTGGGGTGAGGAGGTTTACTCAGGGTGGGGGAGGCACATCACCCAAAAGAGAGATGGCAGCTGGTACACAAAGCCCAGCACACATCCCCATCCAGCCCCACCTCCCCTTCCCCCAACATCCCCTCCCCCCCACCTCCCCACCCCTGCCACCAACCAGGGGGCTCATCCATCCTGAGGACTTGCTGGTGATCAGAACTCTTCAGGATCCAGTCCAATCCTGTCTCCCTGTCTCTCTTACACCTACTTCTGCCTTTTTAGGGCCACCTGGAACAACACTCCCCTTTGTTGACCTCATGGCCCTCAAAGGGTTTGCTGGGAGCTCTCATGTCCTCCACCAACCACCCCAATTGTGCTCCCCTCACATGGGTTAACCCCAATCCCTGCACTCCCATTGTCTCTGTCCAAAATTCCAGGTCCTTCCCACACCAGCTGCCTGCCCGATCCTGGACACCTGTTGTTGGTCACACACGGACCACTCTCCTTCTCCAACCCTCAATGGCAGCCCATTCCCTGCCACTCCTAGATCCATCTAACCTGGTTGCTCAGATGGTTAGGCGAATGCCTTCAGCTCGGGTCGTGATCTCAGGGTCGAGCCCCGCATCAGGCTCCCCGCTCAGTGGGGAAACTGCTTCTCCCTCTGCCTCTCTGTCTCTCATGAATAAATAAATAAAATCTTAAAAAAATAATAATAAAATAGACAGAACTGGCAGCCAGCCATTATCCCATAAGTGTGTTCTGATTGTTTGTAATAAAAAAGGTAAATATCTCCCAACTTCTCTGCCCCTCCTGGAGACTGGACCCACTCATGCACCCTCTTCTCTTGGGCAAGCTCCAGGGAGAGCAAGTGAAAACTGCCAGGAGCTTGCCTGCCTGCTGAGAGCACAAGCCTGGTCTAGCCCGCCTGGAGTCAGGAGATCACAATGGAGCAGAGGAGAGTCGTCCCAGCGGGGGCCATTCTAAACCTGACCTCAGACAACCAAGGGAGCCCAGCCCAGCCCAGAACTGCCCAGCTGGGCCCACCCATTCAAAATACACAGGGCTATTCTAAGCCCTAGGCTAGTTTGTTATGTACCAATAGCTGAGAGCACACTGGAAATGTCCCTACTTCACCCTTGCTCTTTCTTCAGCCTGGAATCCTCTTCCCCCCAGTATCCATGGATTGGTCTGCAACGTGCCCCTGAGGTCTCTGCTCAGTGAGGTCCCATTCACTCTCCCTGATGGACAACATGTTGTGATAGCTTGCATCACTTTGCCTCTTACATTGGCCTGTTTGTTTATCGTCTTTCCTGCCCCAACGTTCCCCGCAGAATCTAAGTTCCGTGAGAGGAAAGATAGAGTCCATTTTCTAGCCCTAGTGCCCAGCATGGGTACTGGCTCAGCTGCTCCTGGAATGAACAAAGAAGCTCATCTCATACCCTGGTGATTCCTATAGGGCTGGGCACGGACCACCACTCTGGGCCTCCCTGCACCTGCCAGCCTTGCTCTGGGCCCTCAACTCCCCTGAATCATAGTGGTCCTTGTATTTGAACAATCCCTTTAGCTTGTAAAAGGGCCCTCTGTTTGGTTCCCCCTTTCCCTCAGTCTGCCGGTCGGAGATGCTCTCACCCCTATTTCTCAGATGAGAAGCCAGACGTTGAGCGGCTTGCATAAGGAATATTCTGAGGCCCATCTTGCCTGGAGCTCCCTGCGATCACCAGACAGAGGTAACTCCAGCTACCACCTGGGGCTCCCCCAGACTCCCGGTCAGGAGACCCCGCTCTGAGCCTCTCTCTTCCTCCCAGCCGAGGCTTGGGAGGTAGCCCCAGAAGTCCTGGCAGGGCGTGAGGAGCCGTGGGAATCCAGCTCCAATTCATCCCACCGACAGGCAGGGCAAGGACCCACCAGCTCCAGCTCTGCCAGGTAAAGGTCACTGCTGGGTGCTGCAGGCAGCGTGCCCGGGGACAGAGAGTTGGGACCTGATGTAGGCCCGGTCTGCTTGTGCAGGAACAGCTGAGGTGGCCTCAGTGACCAGGGCCCTGGAGGAAAACTGATAAACCCGAGGATGAATCAAAGAATGGCTCCCAGGGGGTCTTTCTGCAGGGAAGGTCGGGCTTGGCCTGGAGGACTCCGGCAGGTGATCAGGCTGGGTAGCAGCGCATTGTCCAAGCTTGCCGGGCATCGGCGGACAAGAAGAGCAGGGTCCCGGCTGCTGCGGGAGCTGCCTGCCCAGCCATAGGAAGTCATGACCTGTTGCCTCTGGTTATCCTCTGGGAACGCTTCTTGGGCAGAGATGGAATTCCTAGAATTAGCCCCCAGGTAAATGGCTCCAAATCCATGGAATAAACACCACTGACTTGGAGTCTACCTGAGCACATTCTGCACAGCCCACAGTCCAGAGAGAAGCAGGGACCAATCCTATGACAACAGTCACATTTATTAAGCACTGACTGTGTGCATGCCCAGCCCTGTGCTTAGAAGGCTTTTTGCGTGGACTCCCCACACTTTTGGCCTCACAGTCCCTCAAAATGATCTGAATTCTCATCTTTATCACAGAGAGGACCAATATTCCAAATATCTCTTAGATGCTGGCATAGGAGCCAAAAACTTCACCAAAGAGACCCTCCTTCTTGTGCTCAGAGTAAAGATCTCCCATTTAGGAATGCCAAAAGGAGTGTGCCCACAGTCACCGCTTGGTGATTCCAAAACGCCACCAAATCCTTTCCCGTGGGAGCCCTGGTTCCGTCGGGAAACAAGACCCAGAGGAGAGCAAGAGAAGTTAAACCCCAACACAAAGCCCACACACTGGAGAGGGTACAACCCCGGAGGCAGAGGCGAATGGTGGGGCCCAGGTGCCCCAGCTGCTTCTCCCCTGATGCAGGGAGGGGAGGGGAGGAGCCTGCTCTCTCGGCATATTCTGTGAAGTCTCTTTTTTCTTTCTTTCTTTCTTTCTTTTTTTTATAAGATTTTTATTCATTTGACAGAGGCAGAACAGAGATCACAAGTAGGCAGAAAGGCAGGCAGAGAGAGAGGGGGAAGCAGGCTCCCCGCTGAGCAGAGAGCCCATGTGGGGCTCTCCCAGGACCCTGGGATCATGACCGGAGCTGAGGGCAGAGGCTTTAACCCACTCAGCCACCCAGGCGCCCCTCTGTGAAGTTTCTATAAAGATGTCTGAAAGACTACTCTGAGCATCACTTGGTGGACAGAAGGGGTTGTTGCCCTCTACTCTGAAACACTTGCCACTAGATTGTGCCACCCCTGTAGGGTTCTAGAGCTGCTGTCCCTTCTGGTGCTGTCCACCCCGCCCCTGCCCCCAGGACAGGCAGCCAGCTGCAGGAAAGCAGCCCCTTTCATTAAGCAAGGGAGGGTCCTCCCGCTTTAAACCGAGTCCCCAGGTCCTGGGAAACTGCTGAGGAGGCAATAAAATTAGAAAGAAGGGTGGAGAGCAAATTACAGAGAGGGAGTGGGTGGGGCCAGAGAGCCTCTCATTAGCCTGATTAGCTATGGGTGAGGGCCCAGATGGAGGGAGGCTGGGCCCTGCGGGAGGTGGTTATTGGCCTCCTGCGGGATAGAGGGCCCCTCCCAAGACGTTGGGGCCCAACCCCCAGGCCTCTGCCTTCTGGTCAGACCTGGTCAAACCCTGTCCCCTCACTGTAGCGGGAGGACCCAGGGACTCCCAGATGCACCATTTCTCCCCCTTTACCTCCTCTGGGTACGTGGCAGAGCCTAGGAGTCTCACTGTCCTCATCTGTAAAGTGGAGCTGGCTCACAGGCAATAACCAGGATTCATGTAAACAAGTGGTTCTTTTTTTTTTTTTTTTTTTTTTTTAAGTAGGCTCTACCTCCATATTGGGCTTGAACTCATGACCCTGAGATTAAGACCTGAGCTTAGATGGAGTCGGATTCTTAACGGACTGAGCCACCCAGGCGCCCCTAAACCAGTGGTTCTAATCCTGCCTATACTTCAGAACCACCAGGTAAGTTTTGTAAACTGCCAGCATTTGGGCTGGAAATCGGAAACTAGGAAGGCTGGCCTAGGCACCAGAATTTTAAAAAATTTTCCACAGTGAGAGGCTGAGACAAGACCATGCCTGGGAAAGTAGCTATGATGTCTGCATTCATGTCACCAACACCAAGTGAAACACTGAGCGATTTGAGGGTCGCCCTCCTGGAACCTCGCCCTCTCAGAGGAGAGACTGCTTGAGGACAGGATCGTCACCCATCATGGCCACTTCTGTATCCCCAGGTCTTGGGACGGTACCTGGCATGGAGTGTTTGTTGAATGAATACCCTTCATAGGGAATCTAGGAACAGTGAACAGCATAGCCATGCCTGACGGGTCTGGAAAGAGGTCACCCCCTCATCCACTTAACATTCATTCACTCATTCCACAAATATCGACTAAGTAACCACTGTGTGAAGGGCACTCTTCTCTGGACCTGGGGCACACCAGAAAACAGGAAAGGTGAAGAGCTCTGCCTACCGTCCTTGAGCCTATGGTTGAACAGAAATAGATAGAAAACAAGCTGCATGTATAGAGCCAAGATGGAGAGGTTTGTGAACATTTTTTTACATAGAGTAAGGTAAAGTGAATCAGGAACTGAACAGGGTGTTCAGGGCTAACAAACCACCACAATGTCATTGCTTGGAAACAACCACCATGTCATGCTTTGAGACAGGGTTTAGTGGTTACACAAAGTCTGGGGCTTCAGCTGGGGAGATGTGACTGTCTTGGGGTGACAGGAGTGACTGGATCTGGAATTTTCTAGAGTGCTCTGTCCAGTGCAGTAGTCACCAGGCACATGTGGCAAATCAAATTAAAAATTAAACAAAATGTCAAAGTCGCTTCCTCAGGGGCACTAGCCACGTTGCAGGTGCCAGACTTAGCCAGTAAACATGCAGGATGCTCAGAAAATTTGGATTTCAGGTACACAATGAGTAATTGTTCTTAATGTAAATATATCCCAGATGGTTCATGGGACATACTTATACTACAGAAGTATTTACTATTTAACTCAAATTCAAACTGAACAGGGTTTTCTGTGTTCTCTCTACAACTTAGCTAACATGTGCTAATGGCCACTGTATTGGACAGCACAGACAGGGAACATTTCCATCACACACGGAAGTTCTATGGGACACTGCTGATCTAGAGAATTCTAGAAACCTGTCTGGTTTCTGGGCTGGGGTGACTGGAAGGCTGGGGTTAGCTGGGACACAGGGCCTCTCCCAAATGAGGCTTAGCTTCTCCCAGCATAGCAGTAGAGAGGCAGAGACAGAGAGAGGCTCCAGGCAAACAACAGTAATCTAAAAATCGAGGCTTCTTCCTCTGGTCTATACTGGGAAGGTACCTCCCCCACATCACTTCTGTCCCATTCTATGGCTTGCACATGTATCATTAAAGCCAGCTCAGATTCAAGGGGGCAGGGAGAGGAGATTCACTTCCTGTGACAAGGAAGCCACAAGGTCACATTACACAAACATGGGATTAGAAATATCTATCATCTTAGACAGCTTTGGAAAACACCTCCACCAGGCAAGGGCAGTAAATCAGGCAAGGACTTGGGCTTTTCTGTTATATCAAATGGAGAGTCATGGAAGGTAGAGAAGGGTCACAATCAGACTTGGGTTTTAAAATGAAGCGTTAAGGGGTGAAGGTAGGTGGAGGGGCTTATCTGGGATGGAGCTAGGCTGCCTGTCCCAGACCTGCACCCCCACCCCCTTCCCCCACAAGGACCCTTGCAGCCCACCACAGGGCATCTCCACCTCCTGTCCCCAACTCTGAGGCAAGTCCCATCTGGCCAGCTCTGTGTCCCCTGCTCCTCCTAGTGGGAGCAGAGCTTTAACAGACAGTGCAAGAGGGATCCAAAGCACTATAGACACAAACCAGACTTAAGAAAAACACTCTGAGCAGGCCCCATGGGGACCCAGGGTGTTTCCAGCGTTTCCCTCACGACCGCCCAGACGGGATTTCCTGTCTTCTGGGGCATTCGCTGAGCAGGCCAAGATCAGCTTCACGGAAGGAAGGAAGGAGTGGGGCTTTATTCATCGCCTATCTGCACACAGTCCCTGGCTCCTTCTCCTCTGCTCCCCTGAGGGTCCTTTCCCTGTATCCTTCCGCCTCCTCCTGCCTGTTTTTCAGCCCCTAAACACAGGCTCGCCCACCTGCCTCCCAGCACAACTGAATTACAGGCTTGTGTGATACAGTCAGCAGCTCCGAGGAGCAGAGGCCCTGAGAGCCACAGCTGGAGCCAGCTGGAATCTGGAAGGCCGCCTCTGGCTTGAAGTTTCCACACTGAGCAAACCGCTCTGAAGAAACCTCCCTTACGCTGGCAGGACAAGGCAATGGGAAGCTGCAGCTTTCAACTATGCCAAGAATGACTGTGTGTATCAGGTTGGAATCAGGGTCATCCCCAGCAGCAGTTTCTATTCGCTATTCTGGAATCTTGCCTTGTCTTGGTTTCATCACCCAGGGCATGTAAAGTTCCTTCTGTGGCTTTGCCATGTGGAGGGGACATGGCAAAGGAAGGACAAACAATCTCCTCCGTTCCATCTGCAAACAACTCTAAAGTGACAGGAGAGATCTGCAACGTGGCGGCTAGAAAAAGACGACCAGTAACAGACGGTTCCTGAAACAGGAGCAGCCCACCAGCCACCACCCCGCCACGTAATCCCTGCGGCAAGGTTCAGGAGGAATCCCATGCCTGGAGGGCCCAGATCCTTCCCAGCTGATTGAGGCTAAAAAAATCCCTCGGTGGCTGAGGGTGCTCCCAATGAATTAATGCAAGGGCCGGAAGGCAAAACCGTTAGAAAAATGGCTGTGGGCTGGGATGAGGGATCTCCTTTTCCTCAATGTTTTGAGTATTACAGGTCCCACAGTTTAACAAGCTTTAAAGGAGTTTTGTAACTCATAAAAGCGCGAGTCAGTGGGGGATTTGGCTCAGTGGGTTAAGCCTCTGCCTTTGGCTCAGGTCATGATCTCAGGATCCTGAGATGGAGCCCCACATTGGGCTCTCTGATCAGCAGGGAGCCTGCTTTCCGCCCCCCCCCCCACTTCTGCCTGCTCTCTGCCTACTTGGGATCTGCCAAATAAATAAATAAAATCTTAAAAAAAAAAGTGAGTCAATTAATATTAAAACCCTCCCAAGGGTTTTAATGATAACAGACTTCAGTTTCATGAAACCTTGCAGGAAGGGGGGATGTTGGCTGACAGAGGGTTGGGGAGTGGGGGGATGGGCAGTGGAAGCACAAGATGCCAAAGAGATGTTCAGGAGACAGGGCCATGGAGACCCGTTCCAGAGAGATACCCAACAGCTAGGAACTTCCAAACTCCACCCCAACTCTGGCATCCCTAAATTCCTATCTGTAAACCACACTACACATATGGCTAGGGGGAAAAGAAAATCAGAAGGCTACTTAATAACTTTTAGAAGTTTTTTTTTTATCAATGTGTTAACTTCTATACCCAATGTGGACCTTAAACTCACGACCCCGTTGCACTCTTCGAACTGAGCCAGCCAGGAGTCCCTAATAACAGACTTTTATGGGATGTGTAAAATAGAGGACTTTTACTCTCTAGTTCATATATATTTTTAGTTTGGATTGCTAAGTATGTATTGCTTTTATTTTTTTTTTAATATTTTATTTATTTATTTGACAGAGATCACAAGTAGGCAGAGGCAGGCAGAGAGAGAGGAGGAAGCAGGCTCCCTACAGAGCAGAGAGCCCGATGTGGGGCTCGATCCCAGGACCCTGGGATCATGACCTGAGCCGAAGGCAGAGGCTTTAACCCACTGAGCCACCCAGGCACCCAGTATGTATTGCTTTTATAGTCAGAAATAAAGATTAAAGAGGGGTGCCTGGGTGGCTCAGTGGGTTAAAGCCTCTGCCTTTGGCTCAGGTTGTGATCCCAGAGTCCTGGGATTGAGCCCTGTATCAGGCTCTCTGCTCAGCAGGGAGTCTGCTTCCTCCTCTCTCTCTGCCTGCCTCTCAGCCTACTTGTGACCTCTGTCAAATAAATAAATAAAATCTTAAAAAAAAAAAAAAAAGATTAAAGAAAAAAAGTAAATGCCCTTTAAATGGCGACAAAACCAACTTCTGATAGGGAACCTTTGCTCTGCCCATCTAGGCAAGGGGAGCCATGTGTCCAGGGCATGGGATGGGGAAGGGTTCTCCTGGCCATCCTTCCAGGCTTGTCACTTGGCCCAGCTCTGAACGAGCCCCCTTCCCATTCCCTCACAGCTGTCTGACACCAGTTCCAGAGGGAGCAGCCTCAGCAACAGACATTGTGTTTTGGCTTAGCAGGGATCAGAGGCCCACCTGAATCCTGGAGAGGACTGCTGGTCTGGGAACACCCCACCCAGAACTTCGAATCTCAGGTCCCATGACATTTCTCTTCCTGCCTCAAAAATGATCCTTTGAGGGGCATCTGGGTGCATCAGTTAAGCATCTGCTTTATGATCAGGTCAAGATCTCCCACCCTGGGATTGAGCCCCACACCAGGCACCCTGCTCAGCAGGGAGCCTGCCTCTCCCTCTCCCTGCTTCTTCAGTCAAAGGAGTGGCTCAGCCAGTTGAGTGCTAGTCTTCGGCTCAGGTCATGATACCAGGGTCCTGGAATTGAGCCCCATGTTGGGCTCCCAGCTCCCAAATTAAAAAAAAAAAAAGATCCTTTGAGCAACTGCAGGCCTACCAGGCTTCCCTGCTTGGCTGCACCCGGAGAGGGCCCACAAGGGGGCGTGTGGCTGCCCTGGGAGCCTCTGCCGCCTATAGGCAGAAAGCTGATGGTGCAAAGCCTTTTTCTATCTGCAGGAAAGAGCTTCCAAGTAAAATCCACCTCTTAAAGGGCTGAGTCTAGGCATGCTTTCAGTGAACCTCAAAAGGTGGGCAAGGCAAACGGTGACACCCCAAAAGATGAGGGTGGGCCAAGTGGGGAGGTAGCTGGCCCACAGCTTGTTCTGGTTTTACAGACCACAGTGGTCTTCCCTTGTCTGTCACCTGGCAAATGCAACATCCCTAGGATCACCAGGGGTCACTCACATTACTGACACCCCTACAGATCATTACAAAGTGACCCCAATTCAACCAAAGGCCTTAAAACATTTCAGAAAGTTCTAAGTCCACCTCCACACTCAAAGTTCCTTAGCAGCTAGTTTGCAGCTTGCCTTTCCCCTGCAGAGGTACACCTATAGGTCACCTTTGCTCTGCTCCCCCACCCACAGGTTCTGTAGCGCGTAGGACTGACTCGCCTTCATGTTCTCTACGGTCGACCTGGTTCATCAGGAATACTGAGCATAAGATAGCCCAAAGACAGGGATGGCTCTGTTGATGGACACCAGTGGGAAAGGCTGGAAACACTCCTCACGCACACAGATTCCCATGGTTTCCTGGAAATGACCAACAGGCCCAGTCATGACTAAGACAGTCAAGCCTTGAAGCATGCCGTGCCAGCAGCTGGAGCTCCTTAGACCAGTTGTGACTCCGGGATACTAAGTCACCTACCCCAACAACACAACATTTGTGCTATGAACAGTATAGAGTGGGGCTGTCAGGTTAAGGAGATAAATATGGTCAGGAAACCAGACTGGAGTTACAACTGTTTAAATTCATTTGGTGCACTATGCTTCCTAAATATCTGACATGGAGAAGCAAGCTTCTGTGTCTGGCTCATTTAGAAATTTAGGTACCGGGTTCATTTAACTGGCTGGGTGTGGAAGCACTTCAGCAACAGTTTAATAGAAGAAAAACAGCTCCCAGTGGTGCTCAGACATCAATATTCTGCAACCTTTGTACCAGTTACAGCTAATTGAAGAACAGGGTAGATCATCTGGGTAGCTCAGTTGTTAAGTGTCTGCCTTTGGCTCAGGTTGTGATCCCAGGGTTCTGATTTTGAGCCCCACATCAAGCTCCCTGCTCAGTGGGAAGCCTACTTCTACCACTCCTACTTCCTCTGCTTGTGCTCCCTCTTTCTGTCAAATGAATAAAAAAAAAATCTTTAAAAACAAAAAAAACACCAACTTTACAGGGAAACCCCTAGCAGGTACTACATTAAATGCTGAGTTATCACCAACAACATGAGCTATGTGGCCTGAGAACACTGTATCACTTATGCTAAGCCTGTAAAAAGTGCAAACCCAAATTGAACCCATGAGCAAGCCAGATAAATCCAGATATAGGGACCTTCTAAAACACTGGCCATCAGTAGTCTCAAGAGATGAGATCTGAACAGAGGCTAGGACGGTGGGCAGAGACCTTGAAGCTCTAGGGCACACTTGAGCTTTCTTTTCCACAAAAACACTCCATGTGGTAACATGATTTATTATTTTATTATACATTTTTATATAAAAAGTCCACACACACACACACACACACACACCCCTCCCCCATGGTCAGGAAGAGGGCTCACATCTTAACATGAACAGGCCATCTTCTAAAGCAGGCCATATTATTTCTTATACCCTAAGTTATTTCTTGCCCCTCAAATATACCCCAACTACAAAATATGGAGCTGCAAAGGGTATATAAAGACAAATGAAATTTTTTTGTTCTTGTTATAATAAAATCACTTAAGGTGACTAAAGAACCATGAGTGTAGGGCGGGGGGGATCACAGTAAGGAATGGAATGTGTATGGTACCTGCAACAAGCAGCTGACTTCTCTGTCATCAGTGGCACCTACTCTAAATTAATTGGTTTGTAGGGATATGGGCACATGAAACCATGAGACAACATGCACCAGGCCATTGCTTATACTTGGTTCCAGAAGGCACGTTTCCTGCACTCTTTAATAACTAAAGGCAAATTACAGGAAGACCCAGTATGTAGATTCTGACCATTCTGAGGTATTAAATACATAAGGAAAAGATTAGTTATGTCCAAGTAGCATGCAATAGAAATATTTTTAAACCAACATGGTTAAGTGTTAAGATTTTTAGAAATCAAAATATTTATTCACATAATTTTAAACTGAAGTCAAAGGTACTAAATCTTCTGTGGTAATGATTTAAGTGCAAGTGATGCTGGCTTTCTTTCACATTCGCCTCCTTCATTCAGAGAAAAGGCAGATCAGTTGTTCTTGAACAAGTCAATGCAGCTCTGCAGGAGGGAGACATTGTTCTGGAAGACAAAAATCAAGGTAGACCAATGCATCTCTCTAGAGTCCAGACCTCCTGCGTATCTGTAAGAATCTGACTCAAACCCACCAACTTAAAGCTTTTCATAAGAGATTTAAAGCCAACCAAACTGGGTTATCTTTTTCTTCATTAAATCACAACTGCACCTCATGCTACAACGTGCCCCCCAATTTCATGTTGGTGAGTTCCTCACCCTCTGAGGGTCTGGGACTGCCACCTGGAGAGGCTCACAGCTGCCACTTCAGGTCTGCTCTCAATTCAATCCTGCCAATTTTGCTGTGACCTAAACTAAACACTACAGAAGAGTTGTTCTTGAAACTGAAGGCCTTGGAAAGACCAGATAAAAAGGTGTAAAAATTAATTATGAGTGAGGTTATAAATTATGAATATTCATAAAGGTCTGGCACAAATTCCTTTACAAAGTTCTCACTTAAAAGGAACTGAGAAAACTCCGAACACCCAGAACACCATGGGTATGATTTACATATACAGGACACTCTAAAACCCCAATTTAAAAGGTCATACACAACAAGACTTGAACTTAATCAAAAAGTAAATAAATGGTGTAGTCAAAATAAAGAAACTCAAAATACACACGTATGTTCAAAGTCTTCCTGCTTAACCAATGCTGACTGGCCAGTGGCAGTTCCCTCCTACTGTGGCTCCCTGCTGATCCTGTAGCCCTGGGCCAGACAGCACTGCCGGACTCACATGCAGCTGCACCCAGGAGCTGCGTGAAAAGCCATGCCCAGAAACTGAGCCAACTGCTCCGGGCAACACTTTAAAGGCTCCTTAAGGAGATTCTAAAACATACCCAACACTGAGAACCATTTTTCTCTACCTGTTCTGTACCAAATTAAGCTACAAACCTTAAATATACAAGGAAGTTCTTCCTTTCTAAACAAAAAAAATTAAATATCCTAAGACACTAATATGCTCTTCTCAAAAACACTATTTCATCATACGTTACAGAATTTTGGTTTGCAGAAGAAAAAATAATCCAACAAGTAACTCCCACCTATATCACAGGAGATTAATACCAGAAAGCAAACCTCATCTGCCAATGATACTGGGATGGTGAGCTGGGAAAATAACTGGGGTGGGGTGTGGCCTAAAAAGCTGGCTTAATTTAAAGGAAAAACACTTACCCTGGCATGCTTTATTTCCAGTTCAGACATTTCAATTAAATTCTTTCTAAATGCTGCCACTCTCTTTCGTTTGAAATTGACTAGTTCTATAAAAGAAAAGTTACCAACAAAAGCTGAACAATTTTAATCTTTAATTTCCAAACATCATTCTAACATATAATCTCCAAAACTTTGATACACACATTTTCTATTTTTTATTATCTCTGCAAATTGGGACATGTACCTGACATTTTATGGACAATACAGTGATGTGCCTGCCTTTGTCTTTATGTATTCAAAGATTTTATTTCTTTGAGTGAGAGTGAGAGAGAACATGAGCAGAGAGGGAGTGAGAGGGAGAAACAGACTCCTCTGCTGAGCAGGGAACCCAACTCGCCGCTGGATCCCAGGACTCTGGGATCATGACCTGAGCTGAAGGCAGAGGCTTTAACCCACTGAGCGACCCAGGCACCCCTAAGATTTTATTTTTAAGTTATATCTACACCCAACGTGGGGCTCGAACTTATAACCCTGAGATCGAGTCGCATGCTCTTACCTAATGAGCCAGCCAGATGCCCCTGTCATTGCCTTTAAAATGAGCACTGCACCCAATTACTGAGCATCAAAATTTAGAGAATGCCACGGACTACTTGGAGAATCTACGAAATGAGCAGTCTTGCCCTAAACCTCTAGCTACCAGTACTTATGGAAAGAAGGCTGGGGAGGTGGTGAGCCACACATACATAACCTGCACCTACACCCATTTCTTTAAATTATTTTTAAACTTTGAAACTACTACTTACGTTCAGACAGCGTCTCTGTAGACAGAGCTATACAATGTGCCCTTTACATCTGTTGTTTCCTATCACCAAACACTATTCAGGATTAATGCCCCATTAGAAATTAGGGTAAGTCAATAAGTACTTTCTCCCCTGGATTCCTTCCATAAACCCAGTTCTGACCATCACTCCTTTGGTCAAAATCCTCTCCAGCTTCTGCTGGGGGTCCAGTCCTCAGGAGCAAACTTACCCTCCTGTACCAGGTCTAATGTAGCACTGGCCAAAAGAAAGATCAAGCAGCCAACATTAAAAAGTAAAAACTTGGAAAACAAATTATCATGATGGGTTAATTACCTTGGATATACTAAATAGGTCTTTGCAGAGGTCAAGATAAACTCACCTTTCCTCTAGGCCTGCACCCAGGACCAGGACTCAACGCTAACCTGTCTCATCTCCCGTTGATGGCCTGTTCACACCACCTTCATTTGTACTATGCTTGTTCAACTGACTATCAGTTCAGTCATGAATTTCAAGAAGAACCTGGACCAGAGGCAGACAAGACCCATTCATTGCAGTATTCTACGTAATACTGTACTTTTAAATACAGTATAACCAGACTTACATTTTGAATAAAGGGGATAAAATCTAATACAGGAACAAACCTTAGGCAAGGACAGGCCTAAACTGGCACCGCTATAAAGACTTGTGGTTTTTCTTTAATCTATTCTGAAGCTGTCAGAGCTAGTAAATGCTGGCCTATGTAATATCGTAAGATTTCAACCCAGTAGTTTTTTAAGTTTGTTCTTTTCCTTATAAATTAGCTAATTAAACAAAGGGCAAGATTTTACTATGCCAGTAAGGAGGTTCCTTTGAAAAATAATCCAAAAGCCATGTGCGCATATCTGCATGCCCTTTTCAAGATTTTTGTACAGAGCAGCTCTGACTCTTACAGTTAAGGAATTACGGTACTGGAAACAATGAGCCAAGACAATGGAACTCTACTGCTCATTGCTGGTTATCAGGACATTATCAGATAATGTCCTGGGGGGGGGTGGAAATGTTCTCAGAAAACAAAGTCCTAAAATGAGACAGATTTTTCAAAGAAACCCAAGTTTGGGATGAATCAGGTACAGAGTATCACTACAATTACATTCACATCCAGGAAAATAACTTAACTCAGTCAGTTAAGCATCTGCTTTCGGCTCAGGTCATGATCCCATGGTACTGCATCAGGCTTCCTACTACTCTGTGGGAAGCCTGCTTTTCCCTCTCCCTCAGCTGCTCTCCCTGCTTGTGCTCGCTCATGTGTTCTGTCAAATAAATAAAAACTTAAAAAAAAAAAAAAATGACTCTAATAATGACAAGGAAGGAATTGTGCAAAAGGGAAGGCTTGTGTTTAAAGGGTGATGACGCCAAGGGTGTAGGAAGAGAATGCTAGAACTGGGGGGAGAGGAATCACTTTTCTGCAACCATCACAGTAAAGGCTGGCTCAGACAAGAATCAACACAGACTAAATTTAGGGAGAAAGTATGATGAAGAGCAGGCTATCTGCAAGGTCTTAAATTGTCTCCCCACACACTGCTGATAGCAGCACAGGGAAAAAAAATTAACTATACAGTGAAGAAATTGGGTAACACCTTGATTGGATAATCAAAATTAACACCACAAATGAGTGGAAAATGGAACATAAAGTGCCCTCAGATGCAACACCTGAAAGACACAGAACTCCGTATTCTGCTGGAAATGCACAAACAGAACCTATTCATGACAGAACAGATATTCCGAAAATGAGGAACACTATTCACTATTTACAGGGCCTGTGGTCCCCAAAAAGGCAAATGTCCTTTAAAAAAAAAAAAGGCAGGGGCAGGGATCCCTTCCAAATTAAAGGAGACATAAGAGCTACGGTAGCCTAACGGCAACCCTAGACAGGAAGATGTTGTTTGGACAAACAACAAACTGAGACTATAGACAATAGGTTGGAGTGTATTTTATCTACGTTAACCAAAGTCAGTAAGTATACTATAGCGATGTAAGAGAAATACACAACAAAAAGGTTTTTTTAGGGATGAAAGGACAACAGATAGAACTTAATCTCAAATGACTGAAAAAGGAAAACAAAAACAAAAAACAAAAAACATAAAAACCCACCCCATGTGCATGTGCAAGTGAGGAAGCAGAAGAGGCAAACTGGACAACTAGGGGACTCCCGGAAAAGAATGCATGGGTGTTCTCTGCATTATCTGTGCAACTTTTCTCTAAAAGTTTGAAATTACTTCCAAATAAAAAGCAAGAAGTAAAGAGTAGCCCTGTTCAACCTTCTTTTGCAGATTCAGAAAGCTGTTCAAATTTCTGGCAGCATTCCTGCTGGTGTGCCTCAGCCAACTTGACATCTTTGCTTTTTAACCGGGCCTTATCCAAGGCTTTGTTTGAGTTCTCATAGTCAGTGAGGGCTTTGGTGCGTCTGTATAAGAGATCCTGAGAAAAAAATTAACAGATAGGACACGGTAGTTAAACTTCTGCTGAAAGATTGCTGGAGACCAAAATGGGAAAACTAAGTATCTAAACTACTCTAAAATTTAAAAAATTAAAAAAAAAAGCGGGGGGGGGGGGGGCGGTGGCAATGCAAGGCCTGAAATGTCAAAAGGCAACAATCTAGTCCACTTCTACCTTCCCCTTCTATTACAGTGTGTTTTGTGGTTTTTTTTTTTTTTAAATCTCAAGATTAGCCTAGGGGCAATAATCCTTGTTGCACTGTTGAGGGTTTTTTGAAATTCTTTATATGGATTAAAAACACCCCCCCCAAACCGAAACAAAACAAAACAAAAAAAAACCCCAACAGTGAAAACTAAAGGATCAAATCATTTCCATGATTCAGTCATGGAAAGCAGTTTCAGAAAATTAACCACCTTCTACCAGAACAGAAAGCACTGTTGGGCAAGTCAAGTGATGCGACTAAAACAGTGAGGCAGCAGAAGAAAGTTGTTCTAACCTCACCCCACTACAAGCCCTGCCTCAAGTCCATCAGAGGCTCTCATCTGAAATAAAGACTATTTGCAATCTCCAGCCAAGTACAAGTTACTTCCTTATTTAAAATAGAACAGGTATGGGAGGTTCAAAATACACGTGTTTTAAAAACCTGGGTTTATCATCATTTCAAGTCCATTAAAAAAGGAAATAAGAAATATAGTCTAATGTATATAAAAATATAAAACTAAGGAAATATGTCAAAAGACAAAATAACTATATATGAAACTATGAGTAAAATAATGAATTTCTACTTCCTAATGACATTCACGGCAGTGTTATGCCCAGTGAATCCATGTTTCATTCCCAAAGGTCATTTTGCTTACCACTTCGTCTTGGTTTTGGTAAGTAATGGTTGGTTTATAGACTCAAAACTGCAATTCAATAAAAACTCACAAAATCCCCAAACCTTTTCTCCCTCAGAACCACTTGTGTTCAGTTTTACCACATCCAATAGCCTATAATCCCCCAAATTTCTATCTGTTCACTTGGCACCACCCCTACCGCTCCTGATACAAACTAAGGATACAATGCCACAAAAAGGTATGTTACTGCAGAAAAATTTCAATCTAAAATGGAACCAGAAGCTATGAAATGGAGAATCTCACATGTGCCCTCAGAAGAATGGAACCTAAGAACTAAGAGACTGATTTCAAATGCCCAATTTACAGAAGACCACAAGATACTTGTCTCCTGACTTATCAAGTCACTTCTTGGCAGAAATATCCTCCAGCCAAATGAACTTACTGTTTGGATGTCCCTCTCTTCACACTCCTACTAAACACAAGCCCAGCCCAAACCCTTAATGCACTTGCCTGTAGCTTGCTACAGCATCTGTTTCCCGAACTGCAATTCCCAAATCAGCTCAATTTCTGGCCAAACTATCTCAGTTTACTGAATTTATTATTTATATAAACAATCCTGACAAATTCCCATCTCTTTTCATTTTCAACAATGAAATACATCTCTAACATGAACCCTCTTCTGGGTAATGCAACGTGGTCTTGTATTATAACAACTGCTGCCTTACCTTAGCAGCCTCTATGTTGAGCATGTAGTATCGGAGAAGCTCTGTCAGCTTTAAGTCTTCATCGGAGGAGACTCGGCTTTCTACTTTCTAATAAAAAAAAGTAAAGGTCACCATCATCTAAGCAGAAATCTACAGATTATTAAATATGTATTAGGAAGACCAACATAGAAATCCTTACCCTAAGTTTTTCGAATAGCTCAGCAACCTTCAATAGGTACCTGAAAAAATATGTATGATTTTGGCTTACGGTCTTAAATCATGTATGAAATAGGACCTTATCAGTAAGACATGAATGAGTAAATGCAGGAATCTGAGCCACTGGTGCTTTAGAATTAATTTATCAAAGCAGTACTTTCATCACCAACTGGCTCAATCTAGCAGAGAAGATGGTTACAGAACTAAGCACATATACAGGGCCACACTTGTGGCTATCAACCTCTCAGTGCCCCTCAGCCACCCTGCCATGCAGAAACTATTCCAAGATAGTCTTTAGTCAATGTCAAAGCTGTGTTAACCAAGGGCAGGTTCTAATGAGCTGCCACCATAGGTATCCCAAAGACAGAAATACGTTATTTAAATAAATAAATAAAATTTTTAAAAAGCCAGCTTTCATTTGACAATAACTGGACTTCCACCTTCAAATCAGAAATACCACCACCCGTTATACCAAGCAAGCCCTAGGTGTTAAGTAGAATGCAGCCTCACACCAGAAAGGCCCAGGATGAAGAAACTGAAAAATTCCTATAAAAAAGCTCAAAACCAGACTGGGATCACTGTATTCGCCTTAAGACCACCTTAACCAAAACAAATCTCTTAAGTCCAGGGCACTTATAAGTCTTAAGTCCGTCCAGGTGAAACACAATTTGCCAGAGAATATATAAGGCAAACTTCATTCAGACACAAATCCAGAATTAAATCAATATAAAAAGGAGACAGTTTGACAAAAATAAAATCTTTGACAAGAGCTACCACGTTTGGTATAGAAGTGCCCACTGAGTAGCCTACAAATATCTTAAATGTGTCTATGTTCACAGGGTGTGTCAAGATTTGAGTCCTAGACACCACACTATCCTCTATCTTGATGAGCTGGTACTCAAAAGCAGAAGTGAAACCATATAGTCATTCTTCATTATACCACTCACGAGTTGTCAACTGGGAGTAGGTAAAATGCTTTTCCAACAAAACTTACTTTTTGATGACCGTGGGCTCTTCTAAAGCCAAGCTATGCAGGCAGGCTGCAGTGTGGATATAGTCATCTGCAACATCTGCAAAAACAAGGACAGCCCTTTTTATATGTACAGAGCTAGTACATCAGCAAAGCTAAGCGTCTAGTGGGTAAATGGTATTTACTTTTATGAGATCGGGTCATTTTGTCAGCTTTTGCACACGAATCCTTGATCCTATTATAATAGTTAATGAGGAAATTCTTCTCTTGCTCAAAGAAGTCATCTACCTCCTAAAGGGGAAAAAAGAAATTTAAGAAGCAAAACTCTGAATAATATGAATGTATTTTTCATAAGAAACATTAAGGAAATAAGCTCAAGCGTAAGAACTTGAACCTCTATGGACCAGAAAAACCCAAACTAACAAGACAGCATTTCACACTCAAGATTAGCAAAACTCAAGTGCTAGCAGGAAATGTCAACAGAAAAAACCATTTTCAATAGCCATTCAACAACACCCAGGAAAAATGTGGTATCCTCTCTAACATCCAACAATCCTGCAAGAGAAGTGGTTCTGCCTGGCAGGTTGCAACCTAGCAGTAGATACCTACATATTTGTATGGGTGGGGGAAGCGAGGTGGTGTATATTTGGTGGGCACCTATCACGGATGCCAAACATTCCATGTTATATGGGGACAGGACAGCCCCATACACCTTAAAATGCACCAAGGAGAATTTCCTAGAGCTTCCAAATTCCTGACAATGCCCTCTACTCAGCACCTATACCCTGGGCTTGTTGCTCATGCCTTCAACAAGTGGCAATGTTAGACACAAGTAACTCAGTTAAAAAGTGGAAAGGGCTGAGAAGAGCTAAGTATCAATTTAGTCTTTTAAGACAGCTTTGTCCAACAGAAATATGTGAATGATATACGCTATTTTAAAATTTTCTAGTAGCCACATTATAAAATAAAGTAACAAAAAAACAGGTGAAACTACTTTTAATATTTTACAGTCTTGGGTGCCTGGGTGGCTCAGTTGGTTGAGCAACTGCCTTCAGCTCAGGTCATGATCCCGGACTTCCAGGATCGAGTCCCGCATCGGGCTCCCAGCTCCTTGGGGAGTCTGCTTCTCCCTCTGACCTTCTCCTCTCTCATGCTCTTTCTCACTCATTCTCCCTCAAATAAATAAATAAAATCTTAAAAAAAAATCTTTACAGTCTTCTTCACATCAGATCCTTGAAATCTGACACACAAATAAAATTAAAAATTTGGTGCAGCTGGGACTACCAAAGTGGACAGTGTAGTTCTGGAGAATGTCATGAAATACTATAATCTTATAGCTTATTTTCTTTTTAAAAAATAATAACTGGGGCTCCTGGGTGGCTCAGTGGGTTAAACCTCTGCCTTCGGTTCAGGTCATGGTCCCGGGGTCCTAGGATCAAGTCCCACATCAGGCTCTCTGCTCAGCAGGGAGCCCGTTTCTCTGTCTCTCTCTGCCTACTTGTAATCTGTCTGTCAAATAAATAAATAAAATCTTTAAGAAAAAAAAAATAATAATAATAATTGGGCAACTGCTCCCTACAGAAAAGGAGAAAATGAATTAAATGAGACTGTTCTTATCCTCTCACTTAAGAGAACACGGTATTTTAGAAATATAAGTGAAAATTCAATAAGTAGATAAAAATACCCAAGATTTTTAAATTACATTTCTGTGAAGTTAATATATTTGTTTCACAAATATCTCTTGTGAAGAAATAAAAAGTCAGCTATTCACAAGAGTTTTCTGCAACAGCTAAAAGCCCTTACCTTAACTCCAGAAAAAAGGACCTCATCAGCACTTTTCACCACACTTTTGAAAAAGCCACCAAACACCTCTTTGGTATTTTTCCGCCGAACACTTAGCTGGGGGGGGGGAAAAAGAAAGAAAAAAAAAAGAAAAGAAAAAGAAGAAAATTACATAATAGTTTATGGTATACATGTTTTTCTAAGTGCTTCTGGCTTTAAATATCTTCCAAGTGATACGGTGTCCTAGTACAGGAACACACATAAAATATCTTTCATTCCATCTTAGCCACCAGGTCTAAATAGGAGTAAATAGCAAAATTTAAACACTGGTCATAGTTCTGAAAGTATAACCCAAGATATTCTGGAAAAATACATGGCACTAAGTCTCAATGGCTTTTATTTTAAGTTGTATTTATTTATTTATTTATTAAGAAGGTTCTACACCCAACATGGGGCCTGAACTCATGGACCCAAGATCAAGAGTTGCATGCTCTTCCAACGGACCCAGCCAGGCACGAGATAGTGGCCTTTAGAAATCTTTCCTTGAATTACTGTAATGTCTTATGCTGTTGACTGAACTTTACTGGTTTGAAGATGCTGAGGAAATTTTAAGTAGGGGCCTACCTCACACATATCAAGAAGTAATTAAAAATAAAATTAAAGGGGGGAGAAAAAAAAAAAGGTCAACGGGAGCTCCTGGATGGCAGAGATGGTTAAGTGTCCGCCTTCAGCTCAGGTCATCATCTCCAGGTCCTGGGATGGAGCCAGGTCCAACTCCCAGCTCAGCAGGGAGTCTGCTTCTCCTCTTCCTTCTCCCCCAGCTTGTGCGTGCACACACCCGCTCTCAGATAAAAATCTTTCAAAAAGGAGGGAGGGGTGCAAAACATACAATTCCTTCCAACAAACAGGTAACCAAAAGCAAATGTGAACTGAAAATTCCTTTCAATCCCAAAATTGGGGTGCCTGTGCGGCTCAGTAAGTTGGGTGTCTGACTTCCCACATCAGGCTCCCTGCACAGTAAGCAGTCTTTTTCTCCCTCTCCCTCTGCCCCCCAGCCGCTTATTCTCTCTCAAATAAAACCTTTCAAAACAAATAACAATCCCAAAATTAACAGAGGGCAAAAACCAGTCCTTCATTAAAAAGGGGCAAAAGTAATCTTTAAGCAGCATTTTATAAAAGTATCTTGAAATGGGGAGGTGAAGAGAGTATCTAAAAAAGGATTTCACTATGCCATTAAAAAATTCAGTACTTTAGGGCGCCTGGGAGGCTCAGTGGGTTAAGCCGCTGCCTTCAGCTCAGGTCATGATCTCAGGGTCCTGGGATCGAGTCCTGCATTGGGCTCTCTGGCAGGGAGCCTGTTTCCATCTCTCTCTCTCTGCCTGCCTCTCCATCTACTTGTGATCTCTATCAAATAAATAAATAAAATCTTTAAAAAAAAATATTTTTAAACTTTCAAAAAAAAAAAATAAAAATTCAGTACTTTAAAAGTCAATTTTCCAGCCTGGCTAGCTCAGTCGGTAGAGCATGAGACTCTTAAAAGCCAATTTTCCAGAAAATTTATTAGGACATCAAGTATATTTCTATTAATTTTTATTTTTTTAAAGCAATCTCTACACCCACTGTGGGGCTCAAACTCATGACACCAAGGATCAAGAGGTGCATGCTCTTCTGATAAGCAGCATGGTGCCCCTCAAACATTAAAAAAAAAAAAAAATCAAGTGGGGGTGCTGGGTGGCTCAGTCAGTTAAGCATCCACATCCAACTCTTGATTTCAGCTCAGGTCATGATCTCAGGGCTACGGAACAAGCTCCACATCAGGGTTCTGTGATGGGTATAAAGCCTATTCTGGATTCTCTCACTCTCCCTCTTCTCCCTTTCCTAAGGGGGTAGGGGAGAGAAGAGAGAATAGAAAAAAAAATTGTTATGTGCATTTTCAATGGATCATGGAAATGGAACAAAAATGCCTTACATCCTGATCATATTCCAGGAACACATGGAAGTTGCGATCCTTACTGAGAACAGGGTGAGAAGAGAGCCGCTGCAGAAAAACCTCATGGGAGGATACAGTCTTCTTAAAGACCGCGAGATAC
Source organism: Neogale vison (assembly GCF_020171115.1). Taxonomy (NCBI): domain Eukaryota; kingdom Metazoa; phylum Chordata; class Mammalia; order Carnivora; family Mustelidae; genus Neogale; species Neogale vison. The sequence continues at coordinate 42,929,114 of NC_058098.1, forward strand.
TCACTGGAAGAGAAACACACAAGGCATTAAGCTGGGACCACTTGACAAATAACCAGTATTGGTCCCAGTTATCACCACTGTTCTGCTTATACCACTTAAGGAAAACACTCAAACTAGACCAAAACATTCTGGTACAACCTTTTATGTAGTTAATAATTAGGCATTTGCCATTTGGGAACCTGTGGGGAAAATAAAAAAGGAAGGAGAAAGTAACACTACAACGGGAGCTGAGAGAGCAAGCCTACAAAGCCCCAATCTACATGCAATGACTGCTAGTATTTAGCAGCCACAGAACACTGGCTTTGGTCAAACAATCAAAATGCCTTAGTCCTGCAGCCACATAGAGAGCACTCAAGTCTAATAAGGCTTGGAATTATCACACGTTATAAAGTTATCTCAACCTAGGCATTACAGATCACACTAAACTTCTTAGTGGTAGGACTTTAGTCTATTGTGCTCAGTACCTCATCCTCAGAACAGGCCAGGACAGGTACTCCAGCATGTGTGGAAGGACTTAGTACCTGGAGCCATGTGATCACCAGCCCCAGAGAATATGGACACTGGGCAGAGCATGGAGGACAACTGCTGAAATGGGCGCCACACTGAGTGTGTGAGCGGGGAGAGAGGGTCAAGAGAAATAGGTCCAAGGATAATTTCATGATTAACTTTAATATAAATCCCCAACTGTGATACATTTTTGTTTGAAATACTTATAATCAAGTTAAAAGATGCTTTCTGTGAACTAGGACTTCTTTCAAACCTGTTATTCAGATGTGATTGTTATTCAGAGTGCTTCTCGTAACCACATCATTGCAATCTAGTTTCAGCTATACCCCAGTCACCGAAATGAAACTTCGTTCATTATCAGCAGCCTGAGGAGTTCTTTATCTATACAGACAAAGGCTTTCTTCTTCACTATGCCAGACCAGCATTCCATAACAAGCAGTCCACCTGCGGGAAAACAATCACTCTATCCAGTGTCCATAGGGAATCAACTGCAAAATGCAGTTCTACAAGACCACGCATTAGAGAACTAATTAACTCCATACTTAAAAGAGAACTGCCAGCTTCTTCTGATTTCTATATACATCATCACTTTGGTCCTTTTCAAAAGAACAGAGTCCTGGGGGTGCCTGGGTGGCTCAGTGGGTTAAGCCACTGCCTTCAGCTCAGGTCATGATCCCAGGGTCCTGGCATGGAGCCCCATATCGGGTTCTCTGCTCAGCGGGGAGACTGCTTCCCCCTCTCTGCCTACTTGTGATCTCTGTCAAATAAACAAATAAAATATAAAATAAAAGAACAGAGTCCTATCAAAAAACCCCACTTACGCTTCCAGCTCTTGCTTCATCTTAGCAAATTCTTCTTTGGTCATAGACCCTTCACCCTCTCCCAATTTCTGCATTTTTTCTCGAGGGCCATCAAAGTCAGGCTTCGTAGGAGCAGGTGGAATCTGTAGGAAAAGCAGGTTAACTCACGAGCAGTCTTGTCCCAGCAGTGGCAGTGACATTCTACTCAGTGCCTATGCACAAGGAGGCAGCCAGCTCAGTGGGGCTATCTAACAGGTCAGCCTGTTCTTCTCTTAACCTTATTCCACTTGGCCATATAAAAGAAGACTCCTGGGCGCCTGGGTGGCTCAGTGGGTTAAGCCGCTGCCTTGGGCTCAGGTCATGATCTCAGGGTCCTGGGATCGAGTCCCGCATCGGGCTCTCTGCTCAGCTGGGAGCCTGCTTCCTCCTCTCTCTGCCTGCCTGCCTCTCTGCCTACTTGTAATCTCTGTCAAATAAATAAATAAAATCTTAAAAAAAAAAAAAAAAAAGAAGAAGACTCCTCCCCACAACTGGACACTCAGACTGTCATTTTTTCAGGTTACCCAGTACGGATGATTTATAGGGGATAATAGTGTTTAGCCTGCTTCAATGTCGTTTAAAATGTATATATTACAACCAGTGCTAAAATGAAGTCAATGAAGCACCATCAAGATTAGACTCTAGGGGCGCCTGGGTGGCTCAGTGGGTTAAAGCCTCTGCCTTTGGTTCAGTTCATGGTCCCAGGGTCCTGGGATTGAGCCCTGCATCCGGCTTTCTGCTCAGCAGGGAGCCTGCATCCTCCCTCCACCCCGAACCACCTGCCTCTCTGCCTACTTGTCATCTCTGTCAAATAAATAAATAAAATCTTTAAAAAAAAAAATCTTTAAAAATAAAATTAGGCTCTAACATTAAAGGCATTTTTTAATTCCAGAGGATAATAAAAAGATTCCAATTTTAGGTGAACAGAATATTCTCAGACACAAGCTTCAATACTACTTTTATTAGCACAAAGACAACTGCTTCTCCTACTTCTTGAGTGGACCACAATACTTTTGAGAAATCTACTATACACCACCATCACATCACTACTGAGGTTTTCCTAGAAATCAATTCTACTTGATGCCCAAAAGTACTAGAGAAAATACCAAACCCAAAAGGTAGAGAAGATTCAAGCCATGAACTAATTATAATTAGTCTATTATACAGGTCTTAAGACTGTATGCTTTACCTCATAGCTATAACACAACTCTTCTGTAGTTTAGCCATTACCAATAGCACATGCTCTACTTGATAGATGAAATCAGACAGTTTTCACAACCCATTATAAAAAAAATGGGTAAGAGTCTTTTTAAACAAAACAAATACGAGAAGGCAGAAGAAACTGGCTTCAGAAATTATCTGATTTTCCAAAATGCACTTACGATAAGCCCAGCATAGTCTGCAGTTTCAATGAGAGTGTCATGTAGCCACACAAAGTCTTCATGTTGCCTTGTAACAGAGAACTCCGGATTCTGAAACGTGGACAGCGTGGTCTGTGAAAAACAGTTAGAAATTAACTGGTAACCACCACTTTTTGATAAAGTTTCCTAGGCTGGTGCTATGGGAAAATTCTGCATGACAAAACATCTCAGTGAGACCCAGTCAAGAACAAAAGCAGAAACACTGAGAACAAAAGCAGCAACATGTGATCTCCTTACTATAATAAAAGTCACCCCTGAAGGGGCGCCTGGGGGGCTCAGTGGGTTAAAGTCTGTGCCTTCAGCTCAGGTCATGATCCCCGGCTTCTGGGATCACCCCATCTCTCTGCTCAGCGGGGAGCCTACACCCCCCCACCCACCCCCACCTGCCTCTCTGCCTACTTGTGATGTGTCAAATAAATAAAATCTTAAAAAAAAAAAGTCACCCCTAAAGATTCAACATGTTCTTTAAGGAATTCTTTTCACAAAACTCCCTCTCAGGTCAAGTCAGGCAGATATAATCATATAGCTGTCACACTGCCTCCTGAGTGAGGTATGCTAATCAAGCCACCAAGGTATCAAGAGAAATCCACACGGGGAAGGACCAGGACCATAGCAAGGACCATAAGCATAGCCTCTCTCTATACTGGAGATGTGCTATAACCCAAAAGCTTTGTATATCATCTTCAGTCTTGAATTCATAGTGCCCAAAGATGGCACTGCTTTGCACTATACAGCTATTTTGCCCCAATTTAAGTTTAGAAATTAACCAATTTCAGTAATAGTTGAGTCACTGGTTTTCTCAACAGCTGTTCAAAATGTTAATAAAAGTTTTGTCGCATGGTAGCAAAGGGGGGGTGCAGTTTGCCCAAGTCAAATTGTGCCTTAGCTATTTATTTTACTTAAACCTGTGGCAGTTTCCTCACCTGTGATAATACAATAATACCGTAAGGTTATTATAAAGAGAAAATTAAATACATGTAAACTCTTTACAACAATGCCTGGCATAAGACAAGCATTCAGTGCATTTTAACTAGTACGGAAGGAGAAAGCACACTGAAAATGTTCCTGAAAGGATGGATTCTGAAACACTGTATTTACTCTCCACATTTTTTAGACTGGCATATTGCCTTTGTCAAATTAAAAATCTGTATATAAGGCGCTTGGATAGCTCAGATGGACTCTTGATTTTCAGCTCAGATATGTTCTCAGGGTTGGAGATAGAGCCCTGCATTGGGCTTCAGGCTCCATGGGGAGTCTGCTACAAATTATCTTTCCCTCTCTCTCGGCCCACCCCCCACCACTCCCGCATTGTGCTCTCTTTCTTTAAAATAAAATCTTTTTAAAAAACTGGATGAGGAGGGGCACTTGGGTGGCTCAGTGGGTTAAGCCTCTGCCTTCCGCTCAGGTCATGATCTCAGGGTCCTGGAACCAAGTCCTGCATCAGGCTCTCTGCTTTGCAGGGGGCCTATTCCTGCCCCCTGCCTGCCTCTATGCTTACTTGTAATCTCTGTCAAATAAATAAACTCTTTTTTAAAATAAATAAATAAAAATTGGATGAGGAAAAAAGTGTTCTGAATCACAACAAACAGAAGAGGCAAAGACCAGTAACTCATTAAATATCAGAAAAAAGCAAGCACTTCTCCCTCATGCAAAGAAAAACAAAGGGGGAAGATCTAAGCTGTGCAGATAGTGGCTCCACACATCACTGCCTGGTCTGCTTCCTCATGAAGCAGAGTACAAGCCACCCAACATCAGCAATACCCACAGCACTGGGGCTCCCCAACAGTGGAAAATGCTGAAGCGAGAACACTTATCTCATGCTCACTACAAGCAAGATGAGGTATGTTCTCCCTCAGCAGTAGTGTTACACGCAAACCAGCAATCATTTCAGTTCAGGACATCTCTTCTTGCCCACTGTCAATCACAAAGCTACAACACAGCATTGCTTTGATCACTAGTCACTGTCACTTACCTTGGTGTGCACGGTAAATTTGACCTTCTCTCTCTCACTGAGTGCATCAGGTATGTCAATCTGAAGCGAGGGATCAACATTCAGGTCCACAGATACAGATCTCAGCTGAAAGACAGTTTTTGGCTATTAGTCTCAACTTCACTGTAGTGTTAAAAGTATCCCTCCAAAAATGCAAGCTAGGAATTAAAAAGTATTCTATACAAGATCATTTATAACAATAGCTCTTACGTTTACTTGAAATTGTAGGGAAACCTGCTCTTTAAATGAATGGGTAGGTCGAAAATATTCCTGTATTTCTGAATAAAGGAACAAGATGATTTTATGTCTATGTGAAAAATACACTTAACCAAATATTTCAACTATAGTGAATTGGAATTAGACAGAATAAATAAATGCCCCAACTACAAAGAACATTCAAGAGGCATTACCAGATAGTACACAGAACGGAACTAACTTAGAAACTTAAAAAAAAAAAAACAAAAACAAAACAACAAAAAAAAAAAACACAAAACGGTCATGTGGTATGGGATTCCTAAGTATAAAAGAAAAATTAGCTCGGGAACCAATCTATAGTCAGAGATTGTTTCAAAGAGATGAAAAATCTAGACACAAGATGTAGATTACAAAAACAAAGGCCTCAATTAGGAAAATCCCCCCCCCTTTTTTTTTGAAGATTTAGTTGACAGGGATCGTAAGTAGGTACAGAGGCAGGCAGAGGGAAGCAGGCTTCCTGCTGAGCAGAAAGCCAATGCAGGGCTCAATCTGACCCTTACTGATCTGATCCTTACCGGAGCTGAAGGCAGAGGCTTTAACCCACTGAGCCACCCAGGCCCCCAAAATACCACATTCTTGACACATGAGGACAAGTGTGAACACTGCCCCGGAAGCAAAGTAACGGATTTTGTTATCTAGAAATTCAGAGGAAAGGAATACCCAATTTCTTTTCCCAGTTTAAGAAGAATTTTGGAAGAACTAGAGTGTTGGGGGGGATGTGGTTAAAATAGCTTTCCCACTAAATCTAAAACATGATAAATGTCCTAATTCTGAAAGCAGACAAGCTGAGGGTCAATCTGAAGATGTGATACAAACACAGCATGACAGTGTATGCAGAATAAGCAGCTCAGGGGCGCCAGAGTGGCTCAGTGGGTTAAGCCGCTGCCTTCAGCTCAGGTCATGATCTCAGGGTCCTGGGATCTAGCCCTGCATCGGGCTCCTAGCTCAGCGGGGAGCCTGCTTCTCTCTCTGCCTCTGCCTGCTTGTGATCTGTCTCTGTCTCTCTCTAATAAATAAATAAAACCTTAAAAAAAAAAAAGAGTAAGCAGCTCATCCCCCTCGCACCCAACTAGGAAACTAGTGCCAAAGCATCACACTCTAGATTACTGAATCCAGGGAATGCCAAGTGAAGACTGGCATTAAGAGGATAACAGAGCAGAGAGTTACTTCCCTCTGAATTTCCCTTTGGAATTTTCCCCTTCAAAATTTGAAGTTTAACACCAAGTGAAGTTTAACTTCAGAAACTAGGAAATCTGGTTCATCAGTTCTATAAAGATTAAATATATTCACATACCAAAAATGATTATTTCTCTCCTATCTTAGAAGAGATCAGTACCCTCTTTTCCTTGTGAGCACTGCAAACTAAAAAATTTCAAGCTGCAAAAACCAGTCAGACCTTGAATGGCTCTCCTCTAAGAAAAAGAAGCTTCAAATAATAAAGAATAAATAGTTCCTACTCAAAGGCTTCAGTATTAATAAGAACACAGTATACTTAACAGTCCCTGACATCTCAACCTCAATATTTCTTCCAAATGGATTCTTAATTACACCTACAAAATATTTGCTTGTTTGGCTTAATTTTCACATGTCCATTTATGAGATCTCTGCAAACAAGAGATAAGGCTTCAAGGTCAGGAATACTTCCTTCTATCACAACTGTGACTCGAGCTGACATAGTTCTGATAAAAGCTTCCTTCCTTCTGTTCATTTGTCACTGGACAAATACAATGTTGGAAAAGACCTCGAAATACACACAAATCTGATTGCAGAGAATACTGACCATCCCACCTATCATATATTTCTGGTAGTCCAGGAAATAAAGTAAGCCAGGTGTAAAAGAGGCAAGAGATACTGCTGGAAAGACAGGGTAGCCCATAGGACAGGTCTAATGTACATTCAAGCAGCTGCTCTTTCCTAAGATTCCAGCTCCCAAGAAGTCACAAATCCTGGTTCCTAGTCAGCTCTCAATTTCAAAGATTCCATTTTAGCCCACTCCAAGTGAAGCAAACTCCATGAGCCTACCAACTCCACATGGACTACATTTTGAATTAAGATTGAAGGACCCAAAGGAAACTTAATCTAGTAAATGGGGTTCATTTAAGCACCTCAGTCAAAGCTACAATCTACTTTCCCAACTGCTTTTTGTTCCACGCAACAAACTATTCTGGTTTCCTCTCTTCCCATAGGTTCAACCATGCAGAGGTAAAACCCCAGACTACTTACTATATTACTACCTTCTTTTCTGGTCAGCACAGAAGTATCGGGTTTTGTGGGGGGTTTTTTACAACAAGGGCACAAAGAAATCACAAAAACCACCAGAGGCTTCAAAAGACTTTCCATCATAGGATACCAAGCATCCAAGGTTCTCCAACATATAATCATTTTTGCTGGGACACATCACCTTAGAATTCAAACAAAAATCCAACCACCTGACATGATAGTCTTACCCTCCAGAAAAAAACCCCAGATAACACAGTAAGTCTGCATTTGAGGCTTAACGAATTGTTGTCTGAAAAAGAAGAGACTAGCGAAATTCCACACATTCAGGCCATCACCAACTCACAGAGTCCTCATTCACAAGCTAAATGAACTTTCTTGTTCTGAAAAAGCACATACCCCTCCAGATAATGAAGCAGATATATCATCAAGGAGTAAAAAGTTGTGAAATGTTCAAAGCTTCTAAGTCAGCACTGTATCCTGAGTACGGAAGCACAAGTGTGATTAAAAGGTCAGCATTCCTCCTGCTTAGTCAACAAAAACCCAACTGCCCCATGCCTCAATGCTTGCTAAATAAATCAGCAGGATGGAGAGTATAAGGATTGCACCCCTCCATAAACATTCCCCCATTCACCCACCTCCATCCCTTTCCTAAAAGAGTATTCAGAGTACTGCTTAGCACTGCAGGCCAACACTGTCAGTCTTTGACTTGGGCCACAGATGCCAAAATGCCTAGGAGGCAGACTTCAGAACTATCTGACCTTAGGCATATTAATTTTTCTGTTTCCCAGTTCCTTAGGTACCTCCTGAGAATCCAATTTAAAACATTACCTATTCTTGGGCGCCTGGGTGGCTCAGTGGGTTAAGCCGCTGCCTTCGGCTCAGGTCATGATCTCAGGGTCCTGAGATCGAGTCCCGCATCGGGCTCTCTGCTCAGCAGGGGCCTGCTTCCCTTCCCCTCTCTCTGCCTGCCTGTCTCTCCATCTACTTGTGATTTCTCTCTGTCAAATAAATAAATAAAATCTTAAAAAAAAAAACAAACAAACATTACCTATTCTCAAACAATGGAAGTTTTAAAACTTTCTTTCGTAGATTTCCATAGAAACCACCGCATCACATACCCAAAGTTTCAGATAGTGTTTCAGACCCAAAGTACTTCCCTACCAGATTAATTCTTAGGAGGATTACAATAATCTTTAAAAAGGGGGGAGGAGAGGTAGGAAACAAGCACTGTTCCATTTAGAATGCAAATTTTTAACTGTTTAAAAAAAAAACCTGAATGCTATGGGGCCTGGGTGGCTGCTCAGTTGGTTAGGCATCTGCCTTCAGCTAGAGTCAGCTTGGGTCTGGTCCTGGGGTCCTGGGATAGAGCCCCATGCTCAGTAGGGAGACTGCTTCGCCCTCTCTCTGCTCCTTCCCTACGCTCGTGCTCTCTCAAATAAAAATCCTTTTCAAAAAATCTGAATGCTTGCTAAAAGAACCTGAAAAAGAGAAAAACTGATACAGAATCCCTGTGCACTTCCTTACCTGTTTATCACCTTTATAGCTGGGGCACCTGATACTACTACAGAACAATTCTGCAGACCTCTGAGCTGCTAAGGACCAATTCTGATCCAAATCTTACTTATAACTCACCCTGGTACAAGATACCACCATCTGCAAAGCTCCCTCTACATACAAATGGTTTAATGGCTTACACGTGGCAAAGGGTACCCACTTATGTGACTGAAGAACATAGAAAATACTTAACATCGGATGTAGTAAACGTTATGGTGAGAAAAGACTCCAGTTTACACTAGCAACATACAACCAAAATGACAAGATAACACAGTGAGAAGAAATTATCTCACAGCAATTCTGTTCTGCTAAAATGAGGGCTAGCTGAAGAGCCACTTACACTAACTACTTTGGATGGGGGGGGGTGGATGAAATGATGGGTATTAAGGAGGGCACTATTATTGAGCACTGGGTATTATACTAAGTGATGAATCCCTAGATTCTGTTCCTGAAACCAATATTACACTGTAGATTAACTAACTACAACTTAAATAAAAATTTGAAAATAAAAAACAAAACCAGTTTTGGGGCACCTGGGTGGCTCAGTGGGTTAAGCCTCTGCCTTCAGCTCAGGTCATGATCTCAGGGTCCTGGGATTGAGCCCTGGATGGGGCTCTCTGCTCAGCAGGGAGCCTGCCCCCCCCAAGCCTGCCTCTCTGCCTACTTGTGCTCTCTCTTTAGAATTAAGATAAAATAAAATAAAACCAGTTTTGTACACAGGAGTAAGTTGGATATGCTAGCACATGCGACAACAATGTGTCTTCACTTCAAACTGTTTCTTTCTCCTAAGGCTTTTGCTTTGTAATCCCTCCCACTGCCTAGGAACTAAGACCCCTATCAGGGAGGTAGGCAACAGGACACATTATCCACGAATGGTCTGTTAATAGCATGGAGCCAAAACAGCGGCCATGAAGCCTGCTCTGTAAACCAGATTTTCATTCTGATCACAAGAACCAAGAAACAGGCTATTTCAGCTAGAAAGGCATGCACACCTTGCCTAGCCCAATACTCATTAGTGAGGAAATAAATTTTTAAAAATGCTCAGCTGCAGACTTACTGTACATTGTAGTTCTGAAAACAAGACTCACATGATCATACTTGTGAAACACATTCTGCTACTATTTCAATTCATAAGAAGTGCTCTAATACCATATCCTCCTCCAAAGCCCTCTTCATGGTTCAAGTAATTGCTTACTCCAAGCTTTTGTTACAGTTTTCCTCCATCCTGAAAGGTAACCAAAACCTATGTGTTATCTGCATTCAATTCCAGCTTTTCATCATAGCACTGGTGCATGAAAAGCAATTCAATCAACTCTAAGCAATGTATGAGCTCTGTTTTTACAGGTATTTGTCATATCTCCTGCCTCCCTCCCCCCACACCAACTGGGTCTCCCCTTCTGCAATTCAGTCCTGCCGTTATCATCTTAGTCCTCAAAGATACAGAACCAAAGGCTTCTGGAAAACTTCAGTCTACAAACACAGGTAATAGTTATGGAAGTCATACACTTTTAAAACTAGATAAAGGGCTGCAGCAGTGATCAGATTTCTACCACTCATCTTGGTGAGATGGGACCCAGAGGGACCCATCCCTGCTGACACCGTACCATTCTAACCGGTAGTCTACCAACACACAAGCTGCCCACGGTAGAACACCGCAGACTGCAGTGCATTCGGAGGCTACATAGCCCCAAGTTCCCAGAACAGGAACTGAGGCTTGGAAGAAGGTCAGTGCAGCGCACTCAGCGAATGGATAAACTGAATCATCACTTCACAAAGCTGCAAGCCTATCTATGAACTAGTTAAATTCCAACATAACCAGAAAGAGGTTAAGTTCAATTACTGGCTTAAATACCTTAACTCAAGAAATCCATCTATGTGCCAGATGCCTGTATTATTTTAAAATGAATTCACAAAACAAAGGAGTTAAAACTGTATGATCTGTAATGATCTTGCAGCACAGAAGTTCTACTAGGAAGCAATAAACCAACACTACAGAGGAAGTAGCTCCAACAAATCCATTCAGAGCTCAAGTCCTTTGCCTCTCCACCAAGGCAAGGCTGCTCCCAGCAGTTTCTTGGTCTACCAAGTCCAGGGCCCTCTAAACAAACCTGACATTTTACACATTAGTCACCTTGATGAGGGTGTTTAGAAATATTAACCACCATGGGGGCTTAGGCAGCACATATACTGCAAACATTCACTGCCTGATCCTCATGAACTTACTCTATGATCAACCCAAGATGAAAAATACACAGATTTGAGCATAAAAAGAATTTACCTTACCACCAATGATGTGGTTCAGCAACATGGGAAGAGAACTATCTGAGGTTAAGCTGTGTCATCTATATTTGAGACACAAATCATAGCATACAAAAAGAGAAGGCTCGGGGTGGTATTTCTTCAGCTTTGAGTCAGAGGTAAGGCACATTTCCCAGATCATTCAGATACAAAGACTGCAACACCAGCTTTTCAAAATTTTATCATTTAACAGCTCCCAGTATCCATTACCACAATGTTCAAGCTTTGTAGTGCTCTCCATGAAAGGTTAAGTGAAACCCTTGGAAATTGGTGACATCTGCATTTGTACTCTTCACAATTTACACGGACCCCAACAAAAGTAGTAAACCATAAACTCTTCAGGCAGAAAATGCACACACTGCAGCAACTATCTTGAGAAAATTACCCTTTCTCTCCAGACCATAGTAGGACCTTAAAAGTTACACCATATTTGCGAAAAGAAAAGCAGGAGGGATTCAAGCCAAGGACCCAATTTCTGAAGCGAAGAAGTTCAGTCATTTCTCTGCTCCTCCAACTACAACTTAACAAACTCCCTGCTGTGTATTTATGGTTTGCATTTGGGGTGTGAAACAGCTGATGATTTCTACATTCCTCTTTTAGGTGAAGATCTCTTTTAAGAGTTAACTCTATGGCCAATTATAAATAGGTGTTAAGAGGTAAAGAAATAGCTTTTTGGAAAGCTAAATCATGCCGAGAAACTTCAATTTATACTTGTGGAAAGTTTGCCACATTCATGTGAGACAAGATGTCCTGCAGCGGTCTTCCTACCATTTCAAAAAGTAAAGGCAGAATTTTACAAAGCTCTGAAATACTTTCCTCAAAAGAACTGGGTTCATTAGAAGTTAGGCTGTTTCCTTAAAATACTATCTAACTTCACTGCATAAGCCTTTCACATTGGTTATTTGAAGAATTCGGAGTACTAACCTACAGAACTACTCTTGCCTAATTTCTTCAAGCATTCAGGCCCTGATAAACAAACCAAGATGTTCAAAAATGCAGGGTGTTGCACCAGTTCTAAACACAGCACACTTCTCAGTGAGCTTACATCATGGCCCACAACGCTCTGCGAGTGTGGTGTCAGAGCCCCCAGCAGCCTCGGGTTTCCACAGTGGCACTGAACACCATGTTAAACACAGCTGCCCCTGAAACTTTCAACTGCCCTGAACCTGCTGAAGAAATCCACCTTTTTCCTTTTTTTTTTTTTTTTTAAAGATTTTACTTATTTATTTGACAGAGATCACAAGGAGGCAGAGAGGCAAGCACAGAGCCCGATGTGGGGCTCAATCCCAGGACCCTGAGATCATGACCCGAGCCGAAGGCAGAGACTTTAACCCACTGAGCCACCCAGGCGCCCCTTTTTCCATCTTTTTTTTTTTTTTTTAAAAGATTTTATTTATTTACTTGACAGAGAGAAATCACAAGTAGGCAGAGAGGCAGGCAGAGAGGGGGGGGGGGAAGCAGGCTCCCTGCTGAGCAGAGAGCCCGATGCGGGACTCGATCCCAGGACTCTGAGATCATGACCTGAGCCGAAGGCAGCGGCTTAACCCACTGAGCCACCCAGGCGCCCCCTTTTTCCATCTTTTGATACGATTCCTCAATACTGGTGAGAAAGCTAATTCCAAAGTTGGTCAACAATGCTTACGTTTTTATACAGCATTATTTTCTTAGAATTTATCAATCCTAGATCTAACAAAATTTGAAATGGGCTTACTAAGTATTGGTCTTAACACAACCTGACCCACACATCTCATACCATCTTAGGGAGAAAAGTTACCAAGTGATTCTAAAGGGACATTTGACAATTCATAATTTTACTCTCACTACTAGAGGGAAGGGAATCATCACCCAATAGAGGCCAGGGATACTGAACCCCTACAATGCACAGTACAGTTTACCACAACAAAAAATTATCAAGCAAAAAATGTGCATAGTAATTAGGTTGAGAAGTCCTGCTTTAAACCAAAGGTCTGGGGCACCTGGTTAAGCATCTGACTTTCGGCTTAGGTCATGATCCCAGGGTCCTGGGATTGAGTCCCACATCAGGCTCCTGGCTCAGTGAGGAGTTGGCTTCTCCCTCTCCCCTACTTATGCTCCCTCCCTCTGTCTCAAAATGAATTTTTAAAAAAGCTCTGTATTAGATGTTTAGGTTTCATCAAAGGAGAATCTCAAGATATTGAAAATTCTCCCTTGACCATTTCTTCTCACAGCCAAAAAAGGAGAGCAGATTATGACTTCTAAAGCAGTAGTCACAAATAAGGATCCCAAGACACACTGTACAAGTTACTGATCCAGAACTAAGGTGTGGGCAGCTCCAATTAAGTCATACTTCTGGCGTGCAGTAAACTAAGAGAAAATTGAAGTCAGGCATTTTGGTTTTATAAACTTCAGTCCACAAAAATTAGTAAATTTGGACTTGCTATATAGTATTTTTAAAAGTTCAGTATTGTTCCTATAACAAACTGTAGGTCACTCTTCACCCAAACTAAAAGAGAACAGTGTCCCTACAACTTCCACACCAGTTTAAAAAGACACAGGGCAGGATTAAGCATCTGGGATTGAGCCCCACATAGGGCTCTATGCTCAGAGGGGAGTCTGTTTCTTCCTCTCCCTGCTGCTTCCCCTGCTTGTGTTCTTTGTCAAATAAAATCTTTATGCACAGGACACCTGCATAGCAGTCTGTTAAGTATCTGACTCGGTTTCAGCTCAGGTCATGCTCTCAGGGTCCTGGGATTGCACCCTGCAGTCAGGCTCCAAGCTCACTTAACAATTCTATCTCTCCCTCCTGCTCTGCCCCTCCTATTCATGATGTCTTTCAGATAAATAAATAAAACTTTAAATAAAATAAAAACAACTAGCTGCAAACCAGAGTAGCACTATAAACATTAATGACTGGCGGAGGAGACACCACTCAACCAAAATTCACAAAACCAACTACTGAAGGGCCAAGCTGTAATAGCTGTAGACAGAGAAGACTATCACCTCACAGCTTTCCGTATGTGTTAAACTTAACTGGACTCTGGTAGCAATTTATTATTTAAAAAATGGTCCGGTGTGCTCGCTTCGGCAGCACATATACTAAAAAATGGTCCGGGGCGCATGGGTGGCTCAGTGGGTTAAAGCCTCTGCCTTTGGCTCAGGTCATGATCTCAGGGTCCTAGGATGGAGCCCCACATCAGGCTCTCTGCGGAGAGCCGGTTTCCTCCTCTCTCTCTGCCTACTCGTGATCTCTGTCACATAAATAAAAGTAAAATCTAAAAAAAAAAAAAAGTCCAACAGGCAATCAGGACCCACATTCAACTTACCATAGGTTTGCTAGACTACAGGAATGACACTCATCAACTTAAAAAGATAGACACTGACTCACTAAGCAGAAACTCACACATGCTGCCCACCTATTTTAATGATTTTACAAAGGGAAGGCCCAGAAAGCCTAAAAAAATACAGAATGACCTTAGACCAGGATAACTATTTTTGCAGGAACAAAGTTCTGCATAAACTCCAATTTTTCTTTCCTATCCACAAAAAACTCCAAGACACTACAGAACTCTGGAAGAATGGATATCTCAGTACTAGTTTATCATGATGATAACGCCTAAAATGCTATCAACGTTTTAACTTTTCAAGAGCGACTTAGTGGGCGCCTGGGCGGCTCAGTGGGTTTAGCCTCTGCCCTGGGCTCGATCTCAGGGTCCTAGGATCGAGGCCCGCATGGGGCTGTCTGCTCGGCAGGGAGCCTGCTTCCCTCTCTCTCTCTCTGCCTGTCTCTCTGCATACTTGTGATCTCGGTATCAATAAATAAATAAAATCTTTAAAAAAAAAAAAAAGTGACCTGGTAAAACCTTACTTTTCTAAAAATCAAAATACAATCTTTCCTATCAGTAGAGGATGAGTTAAAAAAAAAAAACAAAATTGGGGGCGCCTGGGTGGCTCAGTGGGTTAAGCCGCTGCCTTCGGCTCAGGTCATGATCTCAGGGTCCTGGGAGGAGTCCCGCATCAGGCTCTCTGCTCAGCAGGGAGCCTGCTTCCTCCTCTCTCTGTCAAATAAATAAATAAATAATCTTAAAAAAATAAATTAAAAATTTAAAAAATTAAAAAAACCAAAATTTATCATGTATCTCTTTTCCTCAACTGCTTTCTGGGAAAGGAGACAAATCCTAACACCCCCAACTAACGGATGTAACTAAGCGGAATTATCAGGCTACCAGATACAAACCAATACCCCTTTTAGTTTTGCTGAACAAGCTGAAAAGAGTACTTAACTGTACGAGCATTCAAAATCCTCAAGTCAATTATGTTCCCTACTTTACTAGTGATCTAAACCCCATCCTTATCCTCATGTAAATCCCAAGTGAGAAGTTCACATTTAAGACATTTGCTGTAAAAACGTAGAATACTCCACTTGGCTAACAAAACTGTATTATGGCAAGAAAATAGTTTGCCCAAGATCTGACTTCCTGTTCTCATTTTTCCTAAACTCCCTTTTCCTGAACAGTGAAAAATACTTCTACTTGATCTGCAGCACAGGGCTGGCTGTGGATCACAGATTAAGCAAGCAAAATAAGGGAGCCTCCTTTTGAGGCTCAGTTGGTTAAGCATCTGCCTCCAGCTCAAGCCCTGATCCCAGGGTCCAGCTCACTGCTCAGCACAAGTCCCTTCACCTTTTCCCTCCGCCCCTCTCCACTATGTGTGGCTGTCTTTCAAATAAATAAAATCTTAAAAAAAAACGAAGCCAAGAGTTAGAGTGGTATTATTAGGCTTTTTTATTTCCTGATTTCTGTAACTTAATAATAATGCTGTATAATCCTTTCCTGTATCCACTAAAATAGGAAATTGCCTTTATAACCCCCAGTTGTCGGAGCATGAGTGGTGGGAAAATTACTTTAAAAGCCAGCTACAATATAGTGCGGTAACACAGGAAGGTCAGTTGAAGGAGTTAAGTCCTTTTAAATAGCTGTATAAAACAGATTCTGGATCAAGAGAGAAGGTACCAGATGGGGGGGAACCAAAAACTACGGTCAACATTCCTATTCAAGCATCTGAACTCCTATAAAGAAAACCACGGCTATAGTATTCTAGAAAGAATCATAATCTAAAGCTCCCACTTTCGGTTAAACAAAGAACACACTGCTTCAACTCTCAGAAATATAAAAAGTACCCCCCCCCATCAAGACCCTGCCCTCACACACCAAGTTGCATTTCAGTAACTAACGCGGCAATGATACCCCTGCCGAAGAATCCAGCTAGCGCTGTTTCACTTGGCTACTTCCTAGATGGAAAACAGTCTCTCCCCACGTGCTGCGTGGATCAAAGGTTGCCTCGGACTTCTGAGTAGATGGAACGCTATTAAAATGCCTTCCAGGTTACTTCCACTTGACAATACCTTGTACTCTTAGGGGTTTTTTCCCCCCGTTTTCTGTCATAAAAACTTTCATGGTGATGATTCCGCACGTAATGCGTCTCGTACCCACCTTTATTAATTACGAAATTAGCAAGCGTAAAAGACCAATGAGAGACCTCTCTCAATCTTTAATTGGCCACAGTAACCCGGACTTACTGCATTATCTTTTAGGACTCAAGATTTAAGGGGCCTGGGGATAGCTTACACAAACACTCAAGTTTTTAAAAGGAAAACGAAGTTTAACAAGTATTTCAGTACCCACTAAAAATGACGAAATTCCTGCAGTGACGCATCTGGCGTTTATAAAGTTCTAAAGAACACGCTACAGATTTGATTTGATGGAATTTCCCCAGTATTTGGGCCAAAAAGCTTTCCCAAAGAGGGGGAGGGGAACGGGGTGGGGGAGAGTCTGGCAGTTCGAAGGCAACCGAACCAAAATATGCCATTTACTGCACGTCAAGTGCATTTCACGTTCACGGTCGACTCCTTACAAAGCCAGAAGTTTTCCTTTTTACGTGAGAGTACTTTCTCGTGTCTCCAGAGAGGAGCTCCAAAGACCCGCCACGCGCCTTCCGTACCCGACACCCCGGCGTGTGCTAGCAGGGGCCGGTCCCGGGACGCCGGCTCTCGCCCCGGGTCCGCAGCCCTCAAAGAGGAAGGAGACAAGGGCACCGCGAGGTCCGGCAGGGGTGGGTGGCCTTCGTGGAGAAAAAGGGCTGCACGAGCAGCCCTCAAGGGGTAACGGAAGGAATGTAGGGCTCCAGGAGGTCGGCGTGGCCTCCCGTCCCGGAGCATGAGGGCGAGGAGGGCCTCACCTTGCTGCGGTCCTCCTCCTGCTGCTGCAGCAACTCGGGAACCGCGGCCATGGCGACGCGGGCCTCGAGCGGGGGCCGCCTGGCTGTGCGAGGAAAGAAGAAGCTGGGCCGCCGCCGCCTCCGGGGCGCCTCTCAGGGGCGGCCGCGGCCCCGCCTCCGCCAGCCTCCCTGCCCGACGGCGGCGGGAGGCCTCCAGATTCCGCCACCATCCCAGCAGCCCCGGGAAAGGCCAGCAGCGCGACACGTGCTCCCCCAGGGCGGCCTCCCCCGTCCCCGCTGCCGTCCATCTTGGAGCCGGGCAAAAAAGCTACGCGTGGCCTACCCTCGCTCCGGGCCACGCGGAAACCGCCAAACGCAGGGCCGCGACAAGGACTCGGAGCGACGTGAACGCTCTCAGCAAGGCGCGTCTCAAGAAAGCCCGCGCTCTGGCGCGGGGCAATTTATTACTCAGCCAGAGTTCAAGATGGCGACGGGCTGTGACGTACACAAGATATCGTGAGAGCGTAAGGGCGCGATTTGACAGAACGCGCGCTAACTCCGGAGGGGAGGGACTCCCCAAGGGTCGCGGGAGTGTCTACGGCGGTGAAGGAGAGGCTAGCAGCAAGGCGTCAGCGCCGCGGTGCATCCGGGGACCGCCGCCCCTTAGGCGGGGCCTAACTCGATCTCTGAGCGCGGGACCTGGGAAAGTACGAGTCTGGAGAGGTTGTGGGCGCGTTGGAAGTTGAGTGAAGTCTGGTGCTTCTGAGGTACCTTTCCTGGCCGAGAGCTGGCTACTATTTAAGCTGTTTCTTCCCTAATCCTGATTCCCGCAGCAGAGGCCCCAGCCGTCCGGTCCACATGTAGGACCCTGGTTCCACATGTAGGGCGTGGTTCCAAATGTAGGGCGGAGCGGAAGGCCCCAGTCTTGGGATCACGAGGATGGGCCCCGCTGACCACTGCTTACCCGCGCTTTCCTGGTGGGACCGTTCAGAAGCTCAATTTCCGAGTCTGTAAAACCGTGTCGCAGAAGTAACCACCTTAAAGCGTGCGAGAGTTTAGTGAGAAGTCTTCTGGAACACTTAGCAAGCAGGGAGCCTGGTATCTAGGGATCAGTGGTTCACCTTGACCGTCGTGGCCGCTATGGGACGGGCTGTAGCATTCTCTTTTTCTGTGTGTCTCACATGCCTCCCTTCTTAGGTGTCCCGATTCTTCGGATTGAATATTAGCGACGTCTTGCCCCAAGCTGTACTATTTCACATTTAACAAGTACTGGTCGTTCTGCCTATTAACGAGAGTCTTTCTTTGGAAATAGCATTGTCCAGACATGTTGGAAAAGCTTAATGGACTGCAGGTTAATGTGCCTTACTGTACTGATGCAGTTTCCATTTTAGCCGTTCAAATATTCAATGCATTTGGTATCTAACTCCACTTTTCTCTTTAATAGGAGTGCAAAGATAAAAGGCCCTCAACATTGCCAGTAGACTAGAGGGAAGTGAGAAAGCATCTAAAGATGAAGGCGTTTCAGACCATCTGCAGGCAGCTTAGAAGTTCAAAGAGGTTTTCTCTAGAACCAACCGCCCATGTGGATTTCTCCACTTCCTCTTACTCATGCAGCCGGAAGAAAAAAGTGAACCCTTATAAAGAAGTGGACCAAGGAAAGTACTCTGATTTAGTACAATCTGTCTTGTCATCCAGAGGCCTTGCTCAGACTCCAGAATCATTGTTTGAGGAAGATAATTTACTTTATGGACCTGTGAGTAAGTGTAAGCCCCCTAAGCAAGATGAAGAAGCAAGGGTTCCACGAAACTGGTGTCCTCTCTTCAATCCAGAGAAAAGCATAAAACCAAACGCAACAAGTACTCTTACAGTTCCTTTGAAAATCCCTTTGCAAAGAAATACAGCACGTAGTGTGACCAAGATCCTTCAGCAGACCATGACATCAGAACAGCTTTTCTACTTGGAGAGGTGGAAACAGCGGATGATTCTGGAACTGGGAGAGGATGGCTTTGCAGAATATTCTTCAAGTAATTTTCTCAATCCTCGTTCTGTATGGTTACTTTCTTTTCTTGACTATAGAGCACCAGTGTCAAAAGAGTGAGGGTGTTCTTGACCTGAACTAGTGAGATGCTGCTTTCAAATGATAAGTAGCATTAAATAGCACTTAATCTGAATTAACTCAATCATTAACAACCCTATGCAGCATATATACTATTATTCTCATTTCAGATGAAATGAAACTGAAGCACAGAGAGCAAGTAGTTTGACTAAATGATTTAGAAAATTCTTTTATAAGCTACAAACTTAAGTATTAAAGTTGCCTGTTTTCTTTGATTAAGGAAAACAGTCACCTGATAATGGAATTCTACTTGTTTGCTAGGCATTCTTTTCAGAATGCGGTGACTACCCCTGGCTCTATTTATCCTCATTGACATGTAAATTTAAAGACAGGGAGTAAACCGGAGCACATGATTTGTGTTTAGATTTTGGTAAACTGAAATAATCTGATGCTCTTGTTTAGTAACTGAGAATAAATAAACTTAAGCTTTCAACTTCTAATACTAACTTCCTGGGTGAGGAGAATAGCTTCCTTAAAACAGGCTTCATTCGAAAGGTGAAAGACCATTGGCACAGGTGAATTAGCTGGTCCCATCAGAGTGATATAGTTGTATTTTATTAAAGCTAGGTTTTTTTGGTTGATCTTTCCTTAGCCCATGCTTCCCCGAAAGCAGTACGTATACCCCTAGTGGCTGGTAGAGAGCACTTTTAATTTCGAGAGTAATGCACTAATTTTGTGGCACCTTAGAAAAAACTGTGTCGGTAACACATTAAACATGTCACATACGTTAAGTATATAGACAGCACCTGCGTATGTCAAAAAATGGTCAAGGTCCTCATCCTTTAGAACATTCCTCAGCTGTGGTGGGGGAGGAATATATGCAGGAGCTAACTGCCTTTAGGTAATAAGTAACAATCACTAGCTATTTTTTACTTTCTAAACAAGCAGCATAAAATGAAATCTAATGTCATCTTAATTTTCATATTTTGTATCACTAGAATTTAGACTTGACATTGTTTCCTCATGGGAAGTTGTTTTTGATTTTCCTTGAACCTGGAATATCATAGTTGTGGGGATGCTGAAATCACAGATAAGTAAAGGCAGAAACCTTCTAGGTTTCTAGGAGTTTGGGAACCTAGAGTTTGTAGCCCTTGGCACAAAGTAAAAAAGTACTCTGGAGGCCTCCTTGATAAAGGAAAGGAATTTCTGTTGGGAATGTGAAGGTGCTTCACTATCCCAGGCAGAAATAAAACAATAGTTGTTTTCCATATAATTCACGTTGTTGATCTATTACTCTGACGTGTTTCTCAGGATCAATTTTAAGAAACAGGCAGAATCACTTCTTTTTCATAAGGGGCAATCACATGAGGATTAGGGTCATGCTCCCCCCTACCTATAAAGAAGGGAAGAAAAGAAAGAAAAAGCATGTCATAGCCCACTAAATTGATTAATGGGTCAGGAGAGGCAGTTTTTTAAAATACGGTATTGGTAAATTCTTTTCCCCCTGCTCTTTCCAAAGGCTAGAGCATAGAGATGTGCCTGAGCTGGCATTCTCAACATTTGGTCAATTTCTCAAGTGTCACTTTACCTTTTGAAGATTGCCAAAAATAAAAAAAGTCCGACTTGGGGCGTCTGGGTGGCTCAGTGAGTTAAAGCCTCTGCCTTCAGCTCAGGTCACGATCTCAGGGTCCTGGGATTGAGCACCGCAACAGGCTCTTTGCTCGGCGGGGAGCCGGCTTCCCCCTCCCTCTCTGCCTGCCTCTCTGCCTACTTGTGATCTCTCTCTACAAATAAATAAAGTTTGACTTGGATTTATATTTAAGTGTTGATCATAGTGGGAAGGGGTGGAGTTTA
The DNA here is from genome assembly GCF_020171115.1 of Neogale vison. Taxonomy (NCBI): domain Eukaryota; kingdom Metazoa; phylum Chordata; class Mammalia; order Carnivora; family Mustelidae; genus Neogale; species Neogale vison. Next base: position 42,950,300 of record NC_058098.1, read on the forward strand.
TTTTTTCCAGTTTATTACTAAAAATAGTTAATTTTTAATCTTAAAATGTTACATCCTGCCAGTTTATCAGTCAGAATCTTGGAGACTCATGGATTTTTTTTTCTCTTAAATGCACATTATATACTGGGACTTGAAAACATTTCATTTTCATTAATTTACTGAATGAATATTCTGATAATGCTATCTGCAATAAATCTTGTGCTTTTAAAATTTACTTAGGGGCACCTAGGTGGCTCACTTGGTTAAGCATCTACCTTTGGCTCAAGTTAGGATCCCAACATCCTGAGATCAAGTTCTGTTTCTGGCTCCCTCCTCAGTGAGGAGTCTGCTTCTCCCTCTTCCTCTGCTCCTTCCCCCCTGCTCTACTTGCTCTCTCAAATAAATGAATAAAATCTTAAAAAACTAATAATAATAAAATTTACTTTGACAAATTCAATCATATTTAATGTTCTGAGCCTTACAATGAAGGGGACCCCAAATCTAGATTCCATTGTTTGTTGCCTCTTATATGTGAAGGACCTAGCTAAGGGTTAAGTCTGAAGTAGAAAATTGTTTATTTGCTTGGCAATTGATAAAACAGTTTGTTTTCTTCCTGTTTTGACCATGTTTGTGTTCTGCCTCATTAAACTTCTGTATAGATGAATGCTGTACTTTTACCTAGATTTTAATTCCATCTGTCTTAAATTTCTTGTAGGCCTTTCACATGCAAATAAGTCCAGTTGAGCCTAGTAAATTTGGAGTATAATAGCTCAGTTCTTCAGTTGAATGTCATTTAACTCTCCAAGTAATTTTCCAGAAGTGATTCTATTTTTTGACAGTGATAGAACTGACCTTTCAAAGTTTTGGTAAAAGAGTATTTGACAAATGTAATATATGCATTGAAATTACCTTACTAGATCAGATTTTCCTAATTTTCTATGGGTCTGTCTCCATGCATATATATTTCCTACTCTAATCCCTACTTTTGCCTTCCTCATTCTGTTGTATGATGGACTGGAATTGAACATGGACTCTGGTGCCAGGCTGTTAGTCTGCATTTTTGCTTTGGGGCAAAGCATTGTGTAAGCCTCATTCATTTAACTGGGAGTCATGATTGTTACTTTGCTGGGTTGTTGTGTTTGAAAGTTAAATAATATTTTGAAAGCACCAAGGCCACTTCTTAGCACAATGCCTTCTCTTTGTTTCCTTCCCTTGTCAAGGATGAAGTAAATATGTACAATTTCTTGGATTTGTTTGTATTTTCTTAACTTAAAAATGTATGAGGATATACAGATACCAAATCATTATGTTGAATGCCTGAAATGAATACAGCCTCATATGTCAATTACATATCTAATTTTTCTTAAGCATATGAGGAAAAATTTCAGGATAGAGCAACTGTCTTAACCTGTTTTAGTCCCCCCAAAAAGTGCAGAAGAGTGTTACATATATCCTCTTACCCCCAAGCCCCAAAACCTGCAGTTTGTTTTTAATTTGTATGTGACTTGATTTTTATTCCTTGCCATTCATTAGGCCTGTTAGTGAAAGGATTCCCCCACTATGTTCATTAATTTGGTGTTGGTTGTAAAAAGAACTGTGAACAGAAGCACAGTTCCTTAACTTTCTAATAATTATTTCTCATAACAGTTAAGTTACTAAAACGGATGCTTAAATTCATAATATGATAAACTAGGTGTTGCCCTAGATCTTCAGCTGTAGCTTTGGCCTAATTCTACTAGAAATTCTTTATTTTGATTCTCTTCATTGTTCAAACTATTTTAAGTCCCTTTACTTTTTTTTTTTTTTTTAAGATTTTATTTATTTATTTGACAGAGATCACAAGTAGGCAGACAGGCAGGCAGAGAGAGAGGGGGTAAGCAGGCTCCCCGCCGACCAGAGAGCCTGATGTGGGGCTTGATCCCAGGACCCTGAGATCAGGACCTGAGCTGAAGCCAGAGACCCAACCCACTGAGCCACCCAGACGCCCCTTAAGTCCCTTTGCTTTTCAAAGTACATTCTTAGATTTCAGAAGAGGCTAAAATGTGGTATCTTAGCAGTTGTCACTTAAAGGTAATTCATATAATTTCTAATTTTATTGTTCAGAGGTTTTTAAGTATTTGTTTTTTAGACTTTCTTCTTGTTTGTTTTTTCCCCTGATTTTCTTTTCAGACATATTTTTACAAGGGAAACGGTTCCATAAAGCCTTGGAAAGTATACTTGCACCTGAGGGGGACTTGAAGGAAAGAGAAGAAAATCTCGAATCTGGATATATTGAAAGTGTCCAGCATATCTTGAAAGATGTCAGTGGAGTGCGAGCTCTTGAAAGCGCTGTTCAACATGAGACCCTAAAGTATGTAGGTCTACTGGACTGTGTGGCTGAATATCAGTAAGTATTAGATTTTTTTTCTATCAAAGTGTGGAGATAAAGTAATGCGGGGTGGAACAGATGATGCCTGTCAAACACTGTTTTTTCCTCTGAACTCCTGTTTCAAGGTACAGCCCTGTGAAGTCAAAAACCTCTATGTTACATAAAAGAATTGGTATGGGGCAGGAGATAAGAGACACATGGGGAAGAGCCTCATAATTCTTGTAAATTTGTGTTCCAGAATCAGTGTTTGGTAGAAAAAAGGTATAATTTTTCCATATCCAGCATATTCCTCTTTCCCTACTCCCAAGCAAGCTATTAACCACTAGATCCAATTTGATGGGGCACCCAAGTGGCTCAGTCTGTTAAGCGTCCAACTCTTGATTTTGACTCTCGTTCTTATCTCAGGGTCATGAGATTGAGCACTGGGTGTGTGCTGAGTGTGGAGTCAGCTTAAGACTTTTCTTCCTCTCCCTCTGCTCCCACCCATCCCCCTGCAACTCCTGCACATGCTCTCTTTCTCTCTTTCTCTCTCTCTAAAATAAATAGCTTAAAAAAAAAGATCCAGTTTGATTCCTGCATTTTCTTTCCCTTTTCCCTAAAAATAGCACCTTGATCTGTTAGCCCTGAAAATCATTTCTTTTCCTGGCTTCCAGGTGAGAGTTGACATGGGTAGGGACTCTGAACTTATTAAAGCTTTCTGTGGTTTCTAATTGTTGCTATGTTACTGTTTTTCCCACTTATTCCAGATTCCAAGGGGAGATGTAACCTGCAGATACCCTATTCCAAAAAAAAAAAAAATGTGGGCAACACACCAGGATAGGTAAAAACATGTGAGTGTAACTCTTGGAACTCTAGTCAAAATTTAAATTTTAAAAAAATTGACAGAATATTCATTAGTCTGGAAATTGTTCAGGGCACCTAACAGTTTTATGCCATAACTGCCTTGTATCTGAGAAGAGCCCTGTGTGCCTAGAAATTTAATAGGCTATTTTTTGTTGCCTTTTAGATTAACCAAGGTAGCCATAGGCAGTTCTACCTAAGGCCTTCAAGAAGTTCCTGACACTGAGGGGGCCTGGGTGGCTCAGTTGGTTGGGTGTCTGCCTTCAGCTCAGGTCATGATCCCAGAGCCCCTGATCAAGTCCTGAGTTGGGCTCCCTGCTTAGCAGGGAATCTGCTTCTCCCTCTGACCGTCCCCTCTCTTGTGCTTTCTCTCTCTCTCTCAGATAAATAAAATCTTTAAAACAAACCCCCCCCCAAAAAAAACACAACAAAATCAAAAAAAGAAGTTCCTAACACCAGACACTTCACAGTGCTGTCCACAGTACTGATGATTGTTTTCTGCTCTTCAAGTGGAAAGGATCAACATTGAGAATATCTCCATTGAATATTTTTGGAAATTAAGGTTTCAGAAAATTTTATAACATTTTTAATAGCTAATATATGTAGTTAACCCACGCTACTAAAAGTAAGTCTCCCACTTGCACTTTTTCTTTAAAAAAGGTTTTAATGTGGTAAAATATATGTAACATAAAATTTGCCATAAACTTCACCATTTTTTTTTTTTAAGACTATTTATTTGACAGAGAACACAAGTAGGCACAGAGGCAGGCAGAGAGAGAGAGAGAAGCAGGCTCTGTACTGAGCAGAGAGCCTGATGTGGGGCTCGATCCCAGGGTCCTGGGATCATGACCTGGGCCGAAGGCAGAGGCTTTAACCCACTGAGCCACCCAGGCACCCCCAAACTTCACCATTTTTAAGTATACAATTTATTACCATTAAATACATTCATGATGTTGTACAACCATCAATACCATCCATCTCCAGGACATGTCATCTTATAAAACTGATATTCTGTGCCCATTAAACAGTGATTACTGTACTCTCCCCTGCTTTCAGCCCCTGGCAACCACCATTCTACTTTCGGTCTCTATGAATTTAACTACTCTTTGGTACCTCATGTGAGTAAAATCAAAGTATTTGTCTTTTTGGACTGATTTATCTTTATCCTTGTGCTTTGATGCACAATTTTTAGAGCTTTTCCTGTAAGCCAATTGGTGTATTTTGTTGTTGTTGCCTTTGCCTGTGCCTTTGGTGTCACATTCAGTAAAATCACCACCAAATCCAGTGTCATTAAGCTTGGGTCCTATGTTTTCTTCTGAGTTTTATGTAGTTTTAAGCCTTAGTTTTAAGTATTCCCTTTAAGTCATGGATCCATTTTGAGTTAAAATTTTTATATGGTGTTAGGTAAGAGTCCAACTTTATTCTTTTGTGTGTGGATGTCCAGTTTCCCCAGTACCATTTGTTGAAAAGATTGTCCTTTCCTCATTGAATAGATGTGGTGCCTTTGTCAAAAATCATGTGATGGTGTATGTGAGGGTTTCTGGGCTTTCTATTCATTTCCATCAGTCTATGCATCTGTCTTTATACAAGTACCATACTATTTTAATTACTATAGCTTTGTAGTAAGCTTCGAAATTAACAAGTGTGAGTCCTCCTTGTTTGTTTTTTGTTTTTTGTTTTTTTTAGGCTTATTTTGGCTTTTCAGAGTCCCTTTTAGATTCCATGTGGATTTTAAGATTGGTTTCAATTTGTGCAGAATCGTCATTGAGATTTTTATAGATTGTATTAAATTTGCAGATCACTTGGGGTAATATGAACATCTTAAAAATACTACATCTAATCTGTGAATATGGGGCATGTTTTCATTTAGGTCTTTTAAGTTTTTTAAATTTTTCATTTTTTTCAACAGTGATTTGCAGTTTTCATTGTGCAAGTCTTCAGTCTCCTGGGTTAATTCCCAAGTATTTTGTTCATTTTGATGTTATATGGAATTATTTTTCTAATTTCCTTTCCATATTGTTCATTGTTTATGTATAGAAATGCACTGGACTTGTGTGTTGACTTTGTATCCTGCTACTTCGGTGAATTTATTTATATAGTCCTACCAGTTTTTGTGTGTATTCTTTAGAATTTTTAACATAAAAGATCATTCATCTGTGAACAGAGATAATTTTACTTCTTCCTTTCCAGCTTGGTTGCTTTTTTATTTCTTTGTTTTGCCTAATTGCCCTGGCTAGAACATCCAGATCTGTTAAATAGAAGTGATGAAAGCAGGCAGCCTTGCCTTGTTCCTGATTTTAGAGGAAAACCTTACAGTCTTTCACCATTGAGTATGCTGTGGGCTTTTCATATGTATATGGCTTTTATTATATTGAGGTAGTTTTTTTTCTATCCCTAGCTTTTTGAGTATTTTTTTCATAAAGGGTATTTCATTTTGTCAGATGCTTTTTCTTCATCAGTTAAGATGATTAAATGGTTTCCTTCATTCTATTAATAAGGCATATAACATTGGTGGATTTTTGTGTTTAACCATCCTTGCATTCCAGGAATAAAGCCCACTTTGTGATGCTGTATGATTCTTTTAATAAGTGCTGAATTTTATTTGCTACTATTTTGTAGAGGATTTTTACAACTTTGTTCATAGTGCCTTCGTCTGGCTTTGGTATCAGGGTAATACTGTATTCATAGAGTGAATTACAAAGTTCCCTACTTTACAATTTATTTGGAAAAGTTTTAGCTTTGGTATTAGTTATGTAAATGTTTGGTGGGATTCATCCATATGAAATCATCAGGTCTAGAGCTGTTAGTTGCCAGGAGATTTTTGATTACTGATAAAATCTCCTTTCTAATTATAGAGCTGTTCATATATTCTATTTCTTCATGATATAGTCCTCGTAGGTTTTGTATTTATTTTCACTGATTTTTTTCCTATTGATTTTCTATTCTGAAATTCATTTGTCTTTAATCTCTTATTTTCTTCTGTAAGTTTTGGGTTTACTTTGTTTTTTTGGTTCCTTAAGTTGTAAGGTTAGGATGTTGATTTGATTCTTTGTTGTTTCTTTTTTTTTTCTTAGATTTTTTAAATTTTATTTATTTATTTGACAGAGATCACAAGTAGGCAGAGGGGCAGGCAGAGAAAGGAGGAAGCAGAGAGCCCAACTCAGGACCTTGAGACCATGACCTGAGCCGAAGGCAGAGGCTTTAATCCATTGAGCCACCCAGGCGCCCCTCATTGTTTATTAATACAAGTATTTATTGTTGTATAGCTTCCCTAACACTGTTTTCACTGGGTCCTATAAGTTTTGGTATGCTGTGCTCTCATTTTTATTCACCTCTAAGTATCTTCTGATTTCCCCTGTGACTTCTTTGGTTTGTTATGTTAATTTCCACAAATTTATGATTTTTTACTCCAGTTCTACTTCTTTTTTTTTTTTTTTTTTTAAGATTATTTATTTATTTATTTGACAGAGAGAGATCACAAGTTGGCAGAGAGGCAGGCAGAGAGAGAGGAGGGGAAGCAGGCCCCCTGCTGAGCAGAGAGCCCAATGTGGGACTGGATCCCAGGACCCTGAGATCATGACCTGAGCCGAAGGCAGTGGCTTAACCCACTGAGCCACCCAGGCGCCCCCCTCCAGTTCTACTTCTTTTACTGATTTCTAACTTCATCTTGTAATTGGAGAAGATGCATTGTGTGACATCTATGTGTTTAAATATGTTGAGACTTAATTTATGGCCTAGTATATGGTTTGTCTGGAAAATGTCCTGGTGTGTGCTTGAAAAGGTGTGTATTCTGTTGTTGGGTAGAGACTACTGTATGTCTGTTAGATCTAGTTGATTTATTGTGTTGTTATAAGTCCTTTATTTTCTTATTTCCTACTGTCTGGTTCTATCCATTATTGAAAATTGGTATCAAAGTTCTCCTACTATTATTATTGAACTGAATTTTTGGGGCACCTGGCTGGCTTTCTTGGAAGAGCATGTGGCTTTTTATCTCAGGGTCAGGCTCCATAGCTCAGTGGTTAGAGCACTGGTCTTGTATCTCAGGGTCAGACCCTCATGTTGGGTATAGCGATTACGTAAATAAATAAAAGTTAAAAAAGAACTGTATTTCTCCCTTCAATTTTGTCAGGTTTTGCTTCATGTATTTTGCTAACCTGTTACTAGGTGTGTAAATGTATATAATTGTTATACTTCTTGATGTATTGAACCTTTTATTAATATATAATATCTTTCTTTGTCTCATTTTTTTCAATTTAAAGATTATTTTTTCTGCTGTTAGAGCCACCTTTGCTCTTTTTTGGTTTTTATTTGCATGGAATATCTTCTCTGTCTTTTCATATTCAGCCTATTTGTGTCTTTGGGTCTATAGTGAGTCTCTTGTAGACAGCATGTAGTTGAATCATGTGTTTTAGCCATCCTGCCAATCTCTGTCTTTTGATTAGAGAATTTAATCCATTTACATTTAAACTAGTTTCTAATAAGGAGAGACTTCTGTCATTTTGTTACCTATTTTCTATAGGCATGATATCTTTTTTGTCTCATTTCCTGTATGTTTCTGTCTTTTGTGTTCTGTTTCTTTTTTTTTTTTTTTTTTTATTTGTTTATTTTGAGAGAGAGACAGAGTGAGAGACAAGGTCAGAGGGAGAAGCAGACTCCCCATGGAGCTGGGAGCCCGATGTGGGACTCGATCCTAGGGCTCTGGGACCATGACCTGAGCTGAAGGCAGTTGCTTAACCAACTGAGCCACCCAGGCGCCCCTCTGTTTCTTTTTTGTAGTGAAACATTTCAATTCTTTTTTCATTCCCTTTTGTGTATATCTATAGCTATTGTCCTTGTGCTTACCATGGGGATTACCTTTAACATCCCAGTTATAACACTCTAATTTAAATTTGTACCAACCTCAATGACATATAGAAACTATTCCTTTAAACAACTCTGTCCCTACTTTTCCCTTTTAGTTGTTGTCACAAAATTGTCTTTATATATTATGTGCCCCAAAACATAAACTAATAATTTTTTTAGGTTTATTCATCTCTTTAATTATATAGAAAAAAACCCACTCACCTATCCATGGGGCCCTCCCTCTTTGCTGCATGCAGTCTCTGGCACCTGAGGTGCATGGCTCATTGGCAGCAACGGGATACTACTGACAGGTTAAGGGTAAGGGTTAGAAAGGGAGTCAGCATAGTTTCAGAAGTACCTTGGACTATGTCTAACTTGGGGTTTTACAGAAATAGCAAGAATTTACTGAATCCAATAGAGTGAGAGGTATTGTGGGTTTACAAGTATAAGGAGATGTGGCTGGAGTAACTGAGACAAAAGGAAATGGCCAACTTGGAGCATGAATGAAAACCAGCTCTGATGGGGCAAGAAATGATGAAGATTCCATACAAATTTTAGGATTATTTGCTTCAGCTCTTTGAAGAATGCCGGTGGAACTTTGATCGGAATGGCATTAAAAGTATAGATTGCTCTAGGCAGTATAGACATTTTAACAATCAGAAGAGACCCCGAATCGCTAAGGAAATGTTGAAAAACAAAAATAAAGCTGGCGGCATCACCTTACCTGATTTCAAGCTTTATTACAAAGCTGTGATCACCAAGACAGCATGGTACTGGCATAAAAACAGACACATAGACCAGTGGAACAGAGTAGAGAGCCCTGATATGGACCCTCAACTCTATGGTCAATTAATCTTTGACAAAACAGGAAAAAATATACAGTGGAAAAAAGACAGTCTCTTCAATAAATGGTGCTGGGAAAACTGGACAGCTATATGTAGAAGAATGAAACTCGACCATTCTCTTACACCGTACACAAAGATCAACTCAAAATGGATAAAAGACCTCAACGTGAGACAGGAATCCATCAAAATCTTAGAGGAGAACATAGGCAGTAATCTCTTTGATATCAGCCACAGCAACTTCTTTCAAGATACGTCTCCAAAGTCAAAGGAAACAAAAGCGAAAATAAACTTCTGGGACTTCATCAAAATCAAAAGCTTCTGCACAGCAAAGGAAACAGTCAACAAAACAAAGAGGCAACCCACGGAATGGGAGAAGGTATTTGCAAATGACAGTACAGACAAAAGGTTGATATCCAGGATCTATAATGAACTCCTCAAACTCAACCCACACGAAACAGACAAACACATCAAAAAATGGGCAGAAGATATGAACAGACACTTCTCCAATCAAGACATCCAAATGGCTATCAGACACATGAAAAAATGCTCATCATCATTAGCCCTCAGGGAGATTCAAATTAAAACCACATTGAGATATCACCTTACACCAGTTAGAATGGCCAAAATTAACAAAACAGGAAACAACATGTGTTGGAGAGGATGTGGAGAAAGGGGAACCCTCTTACACTGTTGGTGGGAATGCAAGTTGGTGCAGCCTCTTTGGAGAACAGTGTGGAGATTCCTCAAGAAATTAAAAATAGAGCTTCCCTACGACCCTGCAATTGCACTCCTGGGTATTTACCCCAAAGATACAGATGTCGTGAAAAGAAGGGCCATCTGTACCCCAATGTTTATAGCAGCAATGGCCATGGTCGCCAAACTATGGAAAGAACCAAGATGCCCTTCAACGGATGAATGGATAAGGAAGATGTGGTCCATATACACTATGGAGTATTATGCCTCCATCAGAAAGGATGAATACCCAACTTTTGTAGCAACATGGACGGGACTGGAAGAGATTATGCTGAGTGAAATAAGTCAAGCAGAGAGAGTCAATTATCATATGGTTTCACTTATTTGTGGAGCATAACAAATAGCATGGAGGACAAGGGGCATTAGAGAGGAGTAGGGAATTTGGGTAAATTGGAAGGGGAGGTGAACCATGAGAGACTATGGTCTCTGAAAAACAGTCTGAGGGGTTTGAAGTGGCGGGGGGTGGGAGGTTGGGGTACCAGGTGGTGGGTATTATAGAGGGCACGGCTTGCATGGAGTACTGGGTGTGGTGAAAAAATAATGAATACTGTTTTTCTGAAAATAAATAAATTGGAAAAAAAAAGTAATTGTTCTCAAATAAGGGTGCATCAGCTAGTTATCAATATCCTGATGTTACAAGATTTTGGCTCTTGCTGGACCTTCTACCAACTATTTTACCTCTGTAGTTCATGGGATGGAACATTTAAAAAAAAAAAAAAAAAGAAATGATGAGACTCAAGTCAGAGGAGCTCCTGTTTCAGCAGCAACAGCTAATATTCTAGCTGGAGTTGGAAATGCAAGAAAAAGAAGATTAGGAGAACTGCAGAGAGCTCAAGAACAACTAGAGAAGGAGATGAGTGGGGCGCCTAGATGGCTCAGTTTGTTAAGTATCCACATTCAACTCAGGTCATGATATCAGGGTCCTAGGATTGAGCCCCACATCAACCTCCCTGCTTCTCAGGGGAGTCTGCTGCTCCCTCTCCCTCTGTCCCACCTCCCCCATGCTCATGCTCACGCTCTCTCTGTTTGTCTCAAATAAATAAAATCTTTAAAAAAAAAAGAAAGAAAGGAGATGAGAATGAGTATAGAAAGTAACAGTGAAGGGGCGCCTGGGTGGCTTGATGGGTTAAAGCCTCTGCCTTTGGCTCAGGTCATGATCCCAGGGTCCTGGGATCCAGACCCGCATCGGGCTCTCTGCTCTTCAGGGAGCCTGCTTCCTCCTCTCTCTCTGCCTGCCTCTCTGCCTACTTGTGATCTCTATCTGTCAAATAAATAAATAAAATCTTTAAAAAAAAAAAAAAAAAAGAAAAGAAAATAACAGTAAGATGTTTCCCATCTGGAGGATACAGCAGCAGTCTTAGGCAAAAGACTAGTTGAAATTAGTGCTCTGTAGAGGGCAACTCACTTGAGCAGAGTGGAAGAACATGATGAACCAGTGCTATCTGATGTTTCACAAAACATTGATCAAGATTTGTATGATCAATCAACCTAAGAGCAATATTTTTTTCTGCTTGTTTCAAGTTTAAAAAAAAAAACCTGTAGAAAACAAAAAGTGGAATTACAAATCATTGTTACAAGAGTGCTTACTTTTTTTTTTTTTTAAGATTTTGTTTATTTATTTGACAGAGAATGAACAGGGGGAGCGGCAGGCAGAGAAAGAAGCAGACTCCCTGAGAACCAGGAAGCCGGATGTGGGACTCGATCCCAGGACCCTGAGATCATGACCTGAGCTGTAGGCAGAGCCACCCAGGCACCCATATTCATTGTTTTTGTTTGGGGTTTTGTTATTGTTCTCATAGGCTATCTCTGTGTTAAGGATCAGCTGGAAGTATAAACTCAAGGTCTTCTCAAGCCTTTCTGGGCCTGTGCCCTTCCCTGGACATAGACAGTCACTTTGTTTTTCCTGTCGGTGCTGTAGTCTTTAGAATCTTAATTCCCAAATAAGGGAAAAAGAGAAAAATGAAGGGTTGGAAAAAATGGGCGTTGGCCCTTTAAGTCCTCTGGAAGTAATTTGGCTGGAGGAAGAGGGGCTTGTAGCAGTGGGGGGAGGTGCAGTAACAATGACCATCCTGTTCATCTATACCTCTGTGAACTGGAGCAGCAGTCAGTGATGAGAGCACAGATCCCTGACATTTGGATGATGAGGCCCTTTTTGTCTGCTCTTATTCCCACAAGCTGTGTATGCGCTCCTCCAGGATCATGTGCACAGCTGCCTGCCCCTTGAGAAGGGGTGGGAGGAATGGGTAGTTGTTAAGAGCTGAAATTGACCAAAATTAACCAGAGTTTACCATCCAAGGCTTCAGTAGGCTCTAGATTTCCAATAATTATATCAGGCAGATTCTGCCATTGCAGTTGTTATCTAGGTGGGCCTACATATTTCAGGGGCTTCCTACTCTTCCATTTTCCCAGAATCCTCCACCCCTACTCTGATTTTAAGTTCTTGTGATCTTGGGGCACCTGGATGGCTCAGTCTGTTAGGCACTGAACTCTTGATTTTGGCTCAGATCTTCCTCTCAGGGTAGTGAGATCAAGCCTGTTAGGTTCTCTCCCTCTCTCTCTCTTCCTTCCTCCACCTCCCTCCCTCCCTCCTTCCCTAAAAATAAATAAAGTTCTTATGGTCTTGAGGTACTTTATGACTGTATGTTACAATCATTTGTCTCCACTACGACTTATTAACACAAAGTGCCAAACCCTGCTTTATTTCATTTTGAAACTATTTTAGAGATCTTTCCTTATTAGTTTATGTAGATCTGCAACATCCTCTTCTCGTTTAATAATTTTTCCACCACTCAAAATTAATTTAACATAGTCACATCTGCTTCGATTTTTTTTTAATATACCATAAACTAAGCTCACATCACCTATAACCACATCTTCCCTCCTCTCACAGTCCCCTTGCCAAAGACAATCACTATGTCCTAGGCTACTTCCTATACTACTTAACACACCCACAAGACTAACACTGTTTAATGCATGTATAAGACACTGCCAGTCTACTTTCCACATACATACACAGCACTGTATAGGATACATACACAGAATACCATGTATTGTTACCTACATGTCTGTAAGAGTCACAGTATATAGAAATTTCTACATACATAGTATCACAAAGCTGGTAAGATATTTGGCTCTGGAGCCAGGCTGGCTAAGTCTGGTTTCTAGCTTTTCATCTTAACCTTAAGCTAGTTAGCTTTTCTGTGCTGTTTGTTCATCTCTAAAATAAGACAAATAAAAGGACTTACCTCATAGAGTTCTTACAGAGATTAAATGAGATATTCTCTGTATAGTACTTAAAATGCAAACTACTCGATAGATGTTAGCCTGGTGATTTTGATCTTCTCTCTTTAACTGTTATTTGGTATTCCTTTGTATTAATGAACCATATCTGTTTCCCTCTGGGGAACATTCAGGTTATTTCTGGTTTTCCACAATTACAAACTGCAGCAGTGTACATATCTCCTTGTATATGGCTTTGAGGTTCACTTGTTGGTTTGGTGGATCTTATATACAGTTCGGATAAATTCAGTTGATCTGAAGTAGGCCTGGATATGAATACTCTATTTTCCAGGCTCTTGTCACTTGCACCTGGGATATCAAACTATTGCTCTCCAGTGCATACTGAAAAGGACAGTTGCTGGATTAAAGGCAACAAGCATGTTCAGTTGTCCCAGGTGTGAGTGTGCTTATCTGTGCATACCTTCAATGACACCATATTAGGTGCTGTTTATCAACATTGTCTCTCATGGTTTCAGTTAGTATTTCACTTAACTTAGACTGAGCATCTTTTCATTTGTTGTGAACTGTAACTGTCTTAGTGCAATTTTAATTTGGGTTTATGCTACTAAAAATCTCTTTTACACATTATTTTGTTCTGCAAATTAATAGTATGTTGCAAGAAATGGTGGTCCATATCAAAAATATTTTAGGTATTTTGATTTATTCCAGGTTGAGAACTGTGAAGCCCCCTGGGGATACTGGGGCCCTCTCTTCATTTTCATAGATTATATTGGTTTTGTAATATTGCAGAGACAGTAAAGCTACCTCTAGCCCTGCACTGTCCAAAAGACTACCCACTAGCACATACGACAATTAGATACTTGAGTGTGGCCAATCTAAAATGAGGTATGCTGTGAATATATAAAGTAGGTTTAAGTGATTTACTACAAAAAAGAATGTGATGTATCCCATTAATAACTTCTTAATATTACATAATGAAATGATAATATTTTGAGTATGTTGGGTTAAATAAAATATTAAAATTTCACCTGTTTTATTTTTTGATGTGGTTACTAGAAAATTTGAAATAACATATATAGCTTGCATTTTATATCTTTCAGACAGTGCTACTCTAGGTTGACTTTATAAATACCTTGCATAAGTTCTAGAACTATGGTGGCAGGTGGGTAACATGCATACTTTGTACAAAAACTCCCTCTAAACTGCTGGTTTTGAAACTAAAGTTCATGAAAGACAGAATGAACAGATAGTCACCAGTTACCAGTCTGCTCACCTTGTGATCCTTCTGATATCCCCACTAGGCAAATATAAACCCCACTGGGAGAGGGGTAATGGGGAGGAATATACTGGTTATTTGACTTTATTTTAAAGTGGCAAGAATTTTTTTTATCTTTCCCAATATCCCTAATAGTAAGACACCCTACCCTATATGTAAACTTTCAAGGCAGGGACCAAGTTTTCTTATTTGTATTTCCATGTATAATCAGTGCCTATTAAATGCTTATGGATTTGAACTCCAGCTTTGGTTCCTAGCAGGAGAATTTCTGAAGCACCATGATGCTTTTGTCCTTTATGATGGGGATTGCTACTGATCTCTTGTGGTTCATCCTGATAAATACTTGAATTAAGATCCAATTAAGATAGTGATAGACATAGTTTCAATTCCCATGTCAACTGTTAAACAAGGCCATGGAGGTCCAAAGGACTTTTGAGACAGTTTAGAAACTGGAACTGTGGGAAAGTTCCCCAGCACTCCTGCATGGATCTGCACCTATAATTCTCGATGGTTTGCTTCCGGAAGCATTTCCCATCACAACCCTGACAGGCCCATTACTGACCTGAATATAGGACTCAGGAAAGAGAACATCACACTTCTCTAATCCTCAGGAGTAAAGCTCAGAGGAGCTAGCTGTCTTTTTTGGAAAGTGGAGAATAGAGGCAACAGTCATTGAGTGATAATTAGTAAACCATACCTAAGAAGAGGCTTAAGGTTTCTCAGTTTGAACTATTACTTACGAAGACTTCCTTTTCTTTCTCTTTAGGGGCAAGCTGTGTGTGATTGATTGGAAGACATCGGAGAAACCAAAACCTTACATTCGAAATACATTTGACAACCCACTGCAGGTTGTGGCCTATGTTGGTGCCATAAATAATGATGCCAACTATAGTTTTCAGGTTGGGACACTGAGCCTGTACTTACATAAAGCCTTGCTCGATGCTTATCCATGGCTACTTAACTCCTCGTGATTTTTATTCTGTTTGTGTCCCATTGTTCACTCTGTTCCTTGTCCTTCTACCACCTTAAAAAGCACTTCCCTGTTCTGAGCTTTCTGTCATTGTTAATAGTGCTTTAGCGCTTACAGTCCATTCTTCAATATCTTACTTGTCATCTTTGTGTTCTTACGTATCCTGGCATAATCTTTCACCAAACCCTCTTAGAAACAGGAGTTATTACTGTAGATTGTTTTATTCTGAGTTTGCCCTAGAGTAAAAAGGAAATGAACCTCAACTCTGGTCCTACTGTATAAATGTTGGAACTGCCCTGTGTTTCTTCCTAGGTTCAGTGTGGCTTA
The DNA here is from genome assembly GCF_020171115.1 of Neogale vison. Taxonomy (NCBI): domain Eukaryota; kingdom Metazoa; phylum Chordata; class Mammalia; order Carnivora; family Mustelidae; genus Neogale; species Neogale vison. Next base: position 42,965,740 of record NC_058098.1, read on the forward strand.
ATCGTGGTGGCCTACAAAGATGGATCCCCTGCTCACCCACATTTCATGGACACTGAGCTCTGTTCGCAGTACTGGGCCAAGTGGCTTCTTCGGCTAGAAGAATATACAAAGAAGGAAAAGAACCAGAATGTTCAGAAACCAGATTAAGGGACAGAGTGATGTCTGGGAACATTCAGTGGTTCCTCACAATTTGGGAAGATCTATTGCTGCTTAAGGTAGAGATGCCACAGGATCTGAAAGCTACATAACCCAAGTGGAAGTATTTGTTGAAATCTATAACAACCAAAAAGATCAAAAAAACAGAGAAATTTAGATGTTAAGGGTTGGACTTGAGCACATAAAAGAAGCCCAAGTAAGCATGGTCTATCAATATTTACCTAGAAAAGCAAAGCAGGATTCTCACCATGTTGGTGGCTCTTGGACTCCTCTCTGTAACCTGTTCCTGAGAAGGATGTCCAGTCCTTGAATTGAGATTGGAAGGCTTGAGGCTTGGCATGCAAAAAGTTCTCAGGGTACCCCAGGAGGGAAGGGGTCACAAGCCCCCAGCTATGTGTGGAGGGAGAAATCGCATCGGCCCACTCCTACTGCCAATGTGATTTCCTAAAACTAGTTTTATATATTGAGGTTTTCTGTATATTTCACTTGGGGGAAAAAAACTTCCATTTAACATTTTTCAAAAAAATTTATTTTTTTTTCATATAAATGTGATTCCTTAGCCTCAGGTAAAACATTGCTCTCTGGAAAGATGGAGCATTTTTCACATGGTTGACAATCCCACTTAACATACCAGTGAATAACCCTTAGGAGTAGCCAGACCCCAGTCTGAGCTTTGTAATTATGGATATTTTAGTAGCTCTGTTCTGGTTTGAGTCAATGAACCATGTACATAAAGAAAAAGTATCATTTGTGAGATTCTTCAGCTATGGAGAACAGTAATTTTTGTGTGTTTGATAAGTAATAAAAAGTATTAGTTGTCACTGGGATCGGGAAACTTAATAAATAAATGCCCACTATAGCTTTGGGGGAAGGGTCCCTGTTTTATGGAATGGGATAGCATTTAAATTACATTTGTGGTCTTAAAATAGTAGGGTGCTACAGTTTTTTCTTTAATTAGCCATTAATTATAAGAAATAAAATATATCGTTAGTAAAGTAATGAGACTCTTGTTTCAGTTTCTGTTTACTTAGATTAGTGTGTTTATAGAGTAATTTCATAAACCTGGAAATTGTTTAGATTTTGTATTTAGAAGTTCAGAATTCAGCTTTGCCACTGGCCTAGTAGCTTTGGTGTGAATTCTATGTAAGTACGTACAGGAAGGAGGCATCCTCTGCGATGGCCACCTGGCAAGGAAAGTGAGCTTCAGATATGAGGAAGGAAGATTGCAGGGGAACTTTCACTTATACGCACCTCTGCATTCTCTTCAAGCAGCAGACATTCACATAGCCTATCATTTCCAAAGTCAAAAGTCAAGTGAGATCATTAAAAGTTGTAAGAGCATGGGGCACCTGGGTGGCTCAGTGGGTTAAAGCCTCTGCCTTCGGCTCGGGTCATGATCTCGGGATCCTGGGATGGAGCCCCATGTGGGGCTCTCTGCTCAGCAGGGAGTCAACTTCCTCCTCTCTCTCTGCCTGCCTCCCTGACTACTTATGATCTGTGTCTGTCAAAAAAATAAATAAAATCTTTAAAACAATAAAAAATAAAAGTTGTAAGAGCAGATTTTTCCCACACTGCTTTAATAAGCCTCCCTCCAGAATTGAGGAGATTAGGCCCAGCAAGACAGCTTTTTTTTTTTTTTTTTTTTTTTTTAAGATTTTATTTGGCACAGGGAGAGATCACAAGTAGGCAGAGAGGCAAGGGGAAGCAGGCTCCCTGCTGAGCAGATCCCAGGACCCTGAGATCATGACCTGAGCCAGAGGCAGAGACTTGAACCCACTGAGCCACCCAAGGCACCCAAGACAGCATTTTACTTGTTTCCTAGGGTTCATAGAAATGCACCTTGAACCTGGCGTTTTACACCAAATCTCCCAAGCTAACAGCATTAAGAGTCCCATGGCAGACCCTCAGAGTCTGACCAGGCAGACAAGGTTGTATGAGAACAACCAAAGTAAATCCCTGGGCAGACTTGCCAGAAAGACATAAGAAACCAGTGTCTTACTACAATCCTGATAGTCCTCAGATCTCACCCATTTAAAAAGTCTCAATCCGGGCGCCTGGGTGGCTCAGTGGGTTAAGCCGCTGCTTTCGGCTCAGGTCATGATCTCAGGGTCCTGGGATCGAGTCCCGCATCGGGCTCTCTGCTCTGCAGGGAGCCTACTTCCTCCTCTCTCTCTCTCTGCCTGCCTCTCTGCCTACTTGTAATCTCTCTCTGTCAAATAAATAAATAAAATCTTTAAAAAGTCTCAATCCTCTTGAGAGGGAAATGTCAGTGAAAAATTATTTTCCCGGCTAAGTCATAGGAGGAGAAAGCCAAATCTGAGTTTCTAAATGAGACAACTTCTTAAGAATTACCGTGTATATCACTAAGTTGTGGATACCACCTGTTCCCCTAAGTGATGTGGCTTATTAAAATCCAGTCAAGGGGCAGATAACCCCACTGGGTGGCTCATGTCATGATCCCGGGATCCTGGGATTGAGCCCCACATCTGCTCCCTGCTCGGCAGGGAGCCTGCTTCCCCCTCTTTTTCTGCCTGCCTCTCTGCCTCCTTGTGATCTCTGTCAAATGGATAAATAAAATCTTAATAAAATCTAGTGAAATGAAACACGATTTGTGATGAGGGATTCTCTTAATGAGGATAATTAAAATATATTTTTAAAAAATGTTTATATATTCGAGGGCCGCCTGGGTGGCTCAGTCATTTAAACATCTGCCTTCCGCTCAGGTCATGATCCGAGTCCTGGGATGAGTTCTGCATCCATCAGGCTCCTGGCTCAGCAAGAGCCTGCTGCTTTTGCGTGCCACTCTCCCTGTTTGTGCATGCGCTCGCTCGCTCTGACAAATAAAAACCTTTAAAAAGAGCAAGAACACAAGGGAGGAGGGCGGGGAGGCCAGACGGAGAGGGAGAAGATTCCTCAAGTGAGCAGGGAGCCCAATGTGGGGCTTGATCCCAGGACCCCAGGATCAAGACCTGAGCCCAGGCAGACAGACATATAACTGACTGAGCCACCCAGGTGCCCCTAAAATATTTTTTGTGAAGAGGCTTCCTCATAGCATAGGATAGAATATTACAGTCTTGGGCTTTGAGACAATCCATTAGGTTCAGAGCTATCCACATACCCTTTTCCTCTGCAGTTCTACACATTCTTAGTGCATTCAGCCACTGACAAAAGCTCCATGCTGGCTGGCACTAAAAACCAATTTTCAATTTTATACAAAAGTTTTATCTTCCCTCTTCCCATCCACCTCCCACCCCCCAGACCTGATCTCTTGCTCAGAGCCATTATCCCCTTTTAATTGGAGAGCATTAACCTCTGTAAACCTATTACAGTTCTAGGAAAACATGTCACCATATGACCTGTGATTTCTTATGTGTTGACTCTGGTAAATACAGGAAGAGGGTTAGTTGTAAGTCATTGTGTTTCTAGGTAACCAATTTGCCTACCGGCTTTAAATGTAGTTAGAGAGGGGTAATTTGTTTGAGTCACTGTGTCTTTCCACCTGAGCAATTAAATATTTGATTATAACATGCCTTCCTCTCCACCACCACCCCCCGCCACACACGAACACACACACCACAAGTGAAACAAAGGAGTAGTTGGAACTTTACTTAAAAAGAAACACTTCAGTGGTTTGGAGCTGGTGCCCTAAAGAGAACCACTGTCTGAAGTCAGTCACTAGGCACAAGACAGAACGCTCCCTGCCCCCTCCTCCTTCCCTTCTTTCCAACCTCAGAGGCCTTCCATCCATCAGAGATGCCCCTGATGGAGCAAAAGGTTTGTATGGTTGCTTGACAATAACAGTTGTCAGGTTTGAGGAGCGCATTTGTGAGGATCCAATCATAAAATGATGTTCTGGGGGGCGCCTGGGTGGCTCAGTGGGTTGAAGCCTCTGCCTTCGGCTCAGGTCATGATCCCAGGGTCCTGGGATCGAGCCCCACATCGGGCTCTCTGCTCCACAGAAAGCCTGCTTCCTCCTCTCTCTGCCTGCCTCCCTGCCTACTTGCGATCTCTGTCTGTCAAATAAATAAATAAAATCTTTAAAAAAAAAAATGATGTTCTGGGGGTGCTGGGTGGTTCAGTGGATTAGGCCTCTGCCTTCAGCTTGGGTCGTGATCTCAGCGGGGAGCCTGCTTCCCCCTCTCTCTCTTCCTGCCTCTCTGCCTACTTGTGATCTCTTTCTCTCTCTCTCTGTCAAATAAATAAATAAAATTTTTTTGAAGATTTTATTTATTTATTTATTTGACAGAGAGATAGACACACCAGGAACACAAGCAGAGGTAGTGGGAGAGGGAGAAGCAGGCCTCCCAGAGAGCAGGGAGCCTGATGTGGGGCTCGATCCCAGGACCCTGGGATCATAACCTGAGCTGAAGGCAGATGCTTGACAGCTGAGCCACCCAGGTGCCCCAATAAACAAAATCTTAAAAAAAAAAAAAAAAAAGATACTCTGGATTAGAGTAGGGTTTGAGCTTCACCCTTTTTGCTCAGGATACAAAAGGAAAGAGAAAATACTAGCACATTACAGATAAGCTTAGAAGTCCTTGTCTTTTGTTTCCCTCCTCAACCCTGACACACCATTATAAATTTGGTATGCATCTTTCCAGCGTATCCTTTAACAGTTTGAATCTCCATGCTGGTCCCCATAATATGCAGATTTGCTTCTGTCTTTTTGATAGTTGCTTGCTTTATCTCCACATTTGTTTTTGCCAGGTTGACCACTTGTAGGTCTAGTGTGTGGCATTACCTGCTCTCCAGTATTCCCTCAGGCTTTCTTGTCTCATCAACAGGGTTAGGCTAGCAGACATTGCGGCAGTGAACACCCTTGGATGTGCGTGTGTGTGTGTTTCCTGGTGTACACGAGCCACATGCCCTGTACTGGAAACAGGGCGAGCTTTGGAGCTCTGCCACTTACTAACTCTCTAACCTGAGTCAAGGTGCCTGAACTTTGGGTGCCTGGATGTCCCCTGTGTAAAGGGAGAGGGAAATAACCGTGCCTGCCCACATGGAGTTGGGAGGACTGGATGATGTAAGCGCTTAAGGCAGGTTCTGCAGGGCACATAGTCAGGTCAAAATAAGCATTAGCCATCATCATCCTCAAATCCAGATCAAATCCATGATCAAATCCAGACGTGTCGGGGCTGGGTCACATGGTGTGTGCAGCGTGAAAGTGACTCTCAAATTCCTCCAGAATAGTACTATCCACTTGTGCTTCCACCAGCGCTTGCTGACATTCACCGCTTTCCCACATAGTCACTAACAAGAGTTTTAAGACTTTTTCCCCCCTTTTTTTGCCAACATCATGGGGTGAAAACGGTTACTTTTTATCTTGAGCAGCAGGATTGCGTGAAAAAAACCTGCTTTAAAACGGGACTGCCATCTAGTGGTGGGAAAAGTAAACTGCACTTATATGGCACAAGCCAAATCTGGGTGGACCTACATGTAGCTTGGGGTACTTTGTCACTATGGCGGGTCTAGCTGCTTTAATTCCACTGTGTGAGGGTTCTATTATCTTCCCCTATTTTTAAGCAGCTCGTGATTTTCTCCTCATTTTTTCCAGTACGGCAACATGGAGACCCGTCTGCACAACCCTGTGCGTGCGGCCTCTGGAATCTGGGTCACTGGCTCAGAAAAGAGGAACGAGATAAATTAGGAACGAGACTATTTACAAACTGGCAGGAGACTGTGGCTCCTAGCAGGGCGGGCTTTCCTTGAGCGATCCTGACTCCCCAGTGGAGAGGGGGTCAAGTGCCTGCATCAGCCTCACTCCCTCAATCCCCCACAGAGGGCTGAGCAGGGTCCCAGTGACCATCCTTCCAAACCCAGGACTTGGACTGTCTGCTGTGAAGCCTTTTCAAATCATCGTCTACAAAGATTTAAAAGTGCATGGCAATGTTAGAGGTTAATCATCAAAGACATAGACACTTCTTATTTATTTTTTTAAAGATTTTATTTATTTCAGAGAGAGTACAAGTGGGGGGAAAGGCAGAGGAAGAGGGAGAAGCAGGCTCCCCACTGAGCAGAGAGGCCTATGCAGGGCTTGATCTCAGACCTGAGCTGGCTTAACTGACTGAAGCAGCCAGGCATCCCACATAGGTACCTTTGTAAAACTCTGTACAAAAATGTTCCATGAAAGATAAAGGTATAAATAAAGCAATGTCACTGAAAAGCTTATACAACATGTATTTACTTAAGTACCGTTACTAAAATAATGGGATATTACAAGTTGAAGAAAGAAAACAGTCTCGACAACAACAAGCAAAGGTCAGTTGTGATTAGAAACACCCACTTGGGCTGATCTAGACTGTCCCTCAGCACCAAGCTCCTGCCCATTTCTAAGCTGTTATTCGTGTGGATACCTTTGCCTGAAATAACTTCCCTTCCTCTGTTCAGCCAGATCTTCATCTTCAAAGTGCTTGGGCCTGAACCCCTCTCTCCCCTTAAGTCTCACCAACGCTACAGGGGAGGAGACAAAGTAGTGTAGAAAGCACAAGTCTCAGAATCAGGCAGACATCGAAACTGGCCTGCTGCCTGTTTCTGTGCAGGCTGTGAGCTAACAATTGTTGTTCACATTTTGAAACGGTTGAAAAAAAATCAAAAGTGGACTCAGTGACACAAGAAAATGATAAAAATTCTAATTTCAGTGTCTAAAAATAAAGCGTTCTTGGAACACAGCGACCCCCACTTATTTACATGTTGTCTAGGGCTGCAGAGTTAAGTATGTGCAGAGAAGGCTGTGTGACCCGCAAAGCCTAAAATATTTGCTGTCTGGACCTGTACAGAAGTTGGCTGACTCCTGGTCTGGACGGGAGCTGATGGTGGCTGGGGCAAGAGAGGCGGCGGGAGATGCTGGCTAACAGCCAGATTTGAGATGTACTTTGGGAGGCTTGCCTGGCCGCTGCGATGAGTAGGGTTGAGGAGGAGGTATAAAGGTAGCTCCTTGCTTCGGGGCTGGAGCAGGTGGGTGTTATTTGCTGGAATGGGAAAGATGAGAGTGAGAGAACAAACCAGGTGAAATCCTAGCTCTTCCCCCATTGCCAGCACCATGAGCTAGCTCTGCTGTGTTAAGAATCACCCCGACATTAGTGGCTTAAAACTTATTTCTCATGAGTCAAGGACAGGATCTGGTGTAGGGACTCCCCTGGGGGCAGGACCAGTTAGGATGGCCCATGGTTAGCTCAGGACTAGCTGGGGCCATGGAGATGCCTGGCCCTGAATCTCCTGTCCTCCAGCAGCCTGGCTCACTCAGAAGGCAGTGGTAGAAGGGTTCCCAGGAGCAGCAAAAGATTATGCTCCAGTGCACTGTACTTTCCAAGCCTGTCTGGGCTGTGTTCCCCGATCCCCCAATGCCCAAAGCAAGTCATGTGACCAAGCCAAGATTCCAGAGAGCCGTGGGGGGATGAGCAGGGGAGCTGTTAATTACACTTACCACCTCTCCATGAGAGAAGCCAAAAAGTCATATTGCAAAGAGGGTGTGGATCCATGGAAGGGAAGACCTGGGTGCATTTTTACAATCTACCAAGCTGACCGGGTGACTCAGGCAAGTTACAGGAAGTCTTTGAGCTTTGGTTTTCTCATCAGTGAATGGACAACACAACAACAACTTCATAGAATTTTTATAGGGATTAGAAATAACAAATTTAGGGGTGCCTGGGTGGCTCAGTGGGTTGAGCCTCTGCCTTCAGCTCAGGTCATGATCTCAGGGTCCTGGGAAATTGAGCCCGGCATCAGGCTCTCTGCTCAGCAGGGACCCTGCTTCCCTCTCCCCCTCTGCTTGCCTCTCTGCTTACTTGTGATCTCTCTCTCTGTGTCAAATAAATAAATAAAATCTTTAGAAATAACAAATTTAAGCCCCGGCATAGAATAGATACCCCGATAGTAGCTATTTTTTTTGTGATAATGAACAATGATCAAGTTTAATTCCTATTGGGTACTAATATTTCCTAAACTTAAGTCCCTTGCAGCCACTACCAGGATTTTTGCTGTCTTTGAGGACCACTTAGACTCTTATTTACACAATATTTTTCTTTAAACAAGTTCACTCCTTTTATTTAAAGAATTTTATTTCGGGGGAACCTGGGTGGCCTAGTTGGTTAAGCATCTGCCTTCAGCTCAAGTCATGATCCCAGAACCCAGAGTTCTGGGATCAAGTCCTGCATCAGGCTCCTTGCTCAGCGGGGAGTTTGCCTTTCCCTCTCTACACCCTTCCATGCTCTCTCTCTCTCGCTGTCTTTCTCTCTCAAATAAAATCTTTTAAAAAGAATTGTATTTCAAAGGCAAACCACAATAAAAACAGGCTGTGCTTGCCATAAATTGAAGGCAACTGCAAAATAAATACAGTGAAAATGAAGCAGTGCTATTAACCCTAACTCAGCTCTCTTGCTTTCCAAAGGCCAAATCTGAGGCCTGCTATCTCTTTGTTAAAGATCATGTTCAAGGGACACCTGCGTAGCTTGGTTAGTTAAGAAGCCGATTCTCTTGATTTCGGCTCAGGTCAGGGTTACAGGGTAGTGGGATCAGGCCCCTTATCAGAGTCTGGGCTTAGTGGCGTCTACTTGGGATTCTCTCTCTCCCTCTCTCCCTCTGTCCTCACTACTTAAGAAAAAAAGGAGGGGGGTTTCCAAGGAAAAAGGTGACGAAGAAAATCTGCAGAGGTTTCCTTCCCGTACAACCAGCAGGATGGATGATTCTTCTGCTGTTCTCTCCAGGGCAGCACATAAAATGTGCGGTACAGAAATGGGTCTGAAGTCATTTAGGAAACACCAGGGCAGACCAGAGACAAGGAGAGACCTGCTTCCCATCCTCATGAAGGCCCAGTGGGCCTCCGAAGGGTAGGAAGAGGAGGGAGACACACGGGACCTGGGGCAAAGACCCAGGGGTGCCTCATGGACCTGCCACTTCCCAGCCATTTAACCCTGGCCCAACTCATTGACATTCGGGGGACCGTGGTTTCCTCAGCTGTAGTCAGGAACATCCTACCTACCTCACAGAGTTTCTGTAAAGACAATCATGAGCCTGTATGTCACAGTGCTTCTCCATCTATAAAGTACTATCTAAACAGAGCAGATAATTAGCTGAGACTAGGCATGAAGAGGTGGGCACGAGGAGATGGGCCCCTGGGCCGTAGAGGAGGGGAGAGGTGGCCTGTCAGCCACTGGGCACAGGGCAGATGATGAAGTGTTGTCACACTGCCCTCCCATGTGGTCTAAAAATCAAGGAACCAACCAGTCGTAGAGCCCGGGTGGGGAGAGGGGGCCAGGGGCCTCCCAACCACCTTCCAACTCCGGGATCCTCTGATCTGTCACCAGGGCCATCAGCCAGCTCTCCCTTCCAGCTTGGCACCTCAGGAGTAACCACAGCATTGACTGAGCAGCCTCAGCCCCCTTCCAGTGTAGCCTTCTGTGCTGAAGACCCGGGCACAGTTCACGGAGTGGAATTCCAGGCGTCCAACACCCCTAGAAGCAGTCAGCATCGTACGAGTGCTGTAGTACAATATGTAACCCCCAATTCATATCTGGTTCTCAAGACTCCACTGCTGTTCCCTGCTCAGCAAATGTTCCAGTATCCTCAGTGGTGACCTGCCCCCCACAGCCTTCAGCACAGGCCTTTGCATCTCTGTTCGTCAATACACTTTGTAACTATGTTCCCCACTAGCCTATGAGCAAGGGTCCAGTTTCATAGACACAACACCTGACGGGGGCAGGCGATAGGCAGTGCTGCTTTGGGGACAGCAAGCGCCATCTGGTCCTGCCCGTGCCACCTCAGTGCTTACTGTATGTGATGGGCGCCATGGGCTGGATGTTGGTGTCCCCTGCCCACAAATTCATGTGTAGAACCCTTAATCCCAATGTGATGGGATTGGGAAGCAGGGGGCCTTTGGAGGTGTTAGGTCACAAGAGTGGAGCCCCGTGAGTAGAATTATTAGTGCCCTTCCCGGAAGAAGCCAGAGAACTGGCTTGCCCTGCCCTCTTTCCACCAGAATACGAGAAGTTGACAGTAGCCTGCAACCCAGGAGTGGGTGCTTGCTAGAAGTCAACCATGGAAGCACTCTGATCTCAGCCCTCCAGCCCCCAGAACGGTGAAACAGAAATTCCCACTGTTTACAAGCTCCCTGGTCTATGGTGCTTTGTTCCAGCAGCCCAGACTCAGAGGGCTTCTAAAAACCTGAGAACTGCCTGAAAGTTTGGTCTAGCTGCAGGGCAGGCCTAAGTTCTGTGGACTGAGGGCCTCTAGGCAAACCCCTTAGCCAAGAGGAGAAACAGGAGTTGGTGGATGAACCACCCAGGTTCCTCGCCCCTCGGATGAGAAAGCTCTGGGGCGCACCGTGCCCAGGTGCCCACAGCGGTCACCTGCTCTCGTGGCCACACCACACCCCGTGTAGACTTTCTCCTCTCCCCTGGTTCACTTCTGCGCCACCCGGTCACACCCCCTGGGGTCAAAGGAACCACAGTCTTGGGGTCTGCTTCTGGGACAGTGGGGGAGCTGGCTGACTGGAGGTAGAGGGGGACGCTTAGCCGCAAAGAAAGAAATGGAATCCAGCTCGCCCGCTGTCCCTGAGCACATGCTGCGGCTCCCGCAGTGTCTAGACTACGCTGGAGCACGTGCACAGCCAACAGCTCTGGCACAGGAAAAAGCCCTTCGCAGCTGTCCCCACCATCCTGCTATTTGTCATCCCATCCATCTGCTGTCCCCACGAAATGCTCACCCACGTCAGCTAAAATGGTGCACTGGGCTTGGAATCAGTTGAGAAAATGTCAGGCCGATGCAAGAGAGGAGAGAACCGAAATAGAAACTGTACGGACTGTGGGGACCACACCAATCTGCCCCTTCGCCTGGGAGGAAGGAGTCCCCGAGCCCAGAGGCCCCTCCCAGGAGGTTGGAGGGAGCGGGGTGGGGCGGGGCGGGGCGGGGCGGGGCGGGCCCTGGGAGTCGTGAGGAGCAGGAGCAGGAGCGGGGGCGGGGGCGGGGGCGGGGGCGGGTCCCCCTCCCCTCAACCCTCTCACCTGGCCCCTGGGGTGCTCTTCTCCCCTTCCTAAGCCTGGCTTTGCGTCAGCTCCTGCTTCTTGCCCCCTCTCTGGGGACATGGGGGGGGGTCCCCAAACACAGAACTGGAGTTGTTTAAAGTTGCTGCTTATTTTTAAATGTTCATTTTAGTCTTCCAATCGGCGTTTCCTGTCAAAAGAGTTCAACAAAAATGTGTTGATTTCATGCCGGGTCAATGGCAGGAGGTACCTCGTGGGACAGCTTGTGCCCCCCCCGTTCTGGGGAGGGGCTGCTCTTCCTCAAAGGAAAAGGGCCCTTCTGAAACCAAGACTATTCTGATCTCAGAAGAGTGGATACTTATTACGTTTCATTCAACACGTTCATTCATTGTTATTTGTTCATTCACGAGTTATTCATTCACGGAGCGCCCGAGACTAGCGAGGCACCATCTTGAGCTCCAGGAATAAAGCCGGGAGCCTAAGGAAGAAGATGTCCCACCCCGTGGAGATCATGGTGGAGGGGAGGGAGAGTTGGCAGTAAAAAATGCCCATACTAACGTCAGGAACTGGGAAGGGGAGTAAAGGAAAAGCAGAGGCAGGGAAGGGAAAGAGATCATGGCTTGAACTGGGCGGTCAGGGAATGTTCCGGGTGTCTATTGCTGCAGGACAAACCACCTCAAATCGAAGTGCTTCAAACAACAATCTTTGCCTCATCTCCCGAGATGCTGTTGACTGACTGGGTCCAGCTGGGTGGCTCCTCTGTTCACCACAGATTTTTGCCTGGCGTGTTGTCTTCTGAGGTCTCTCCCAGTGGGAACGTCCAAGACGACTCACTCACATGTCTGGTGTCTCCGCAGGGATGGCAAGAAGGGGGGCCCCGCTGGGATGTCAGTACAGCCGGGCCCCTGTCTCCAGGTAGTCTCAGGGCCTTTCCCTGCCCGGGTGGTCTGTCCAGATGGCCCTTCCACCTGGCCTTGCCAGCAGAGTAGCCAGACTTCTCCCACAGCATCCCAGGGCTCCCCAAATTCAAAAGCAGGTGCCAGGCCATCTTAAGGCTCAGGCCCCTAGTTGGCACAGCCTCCCTTCTTGCACATTCTGTAGGTTACAGTGGGCCACACGCTGACATAGATTCAGTGTGTATGTGCAGGGGGCTGCACAGGGGCGGTGGGCACTAGGAGGCAGGGCTCGGTGGCCGGGGCACATGGGAGCAGACCCCAGAACAGAGGGGACGAGTGAGACAGTCAGCGATCTGCCGCCACACAAAGGCCCTGAGTCAGGAGCGGGCTTGGGGTGTGTGAGGAGGGTAGAGTCTACCATGTGAGGAGCAGGGCAGTGAACCCTGGGGCCCACAGGCAACTGGAGGCCAGACCACCTCTGTGGCGCGGACCCTACAAAGGGACTTGGGAGCAGCTGTAGTATGACGGAAAGCGCGCGATGTGAGGCCACGGTGGTCCTGACTGGGTCAAGGCTTCGCCCCCACCTTCTCACTTCAGCCTTCTGGGATCACACTATTGAACTGTGGCCCCCTTCCCTTACTCTCTCCCTGCCACTTCTCTGTCCCGGTGATTCTCTCCCTGCACTCAGCACATCTTCATCCGGGACTTAGACTCATTTCTCTTAGCTACTGTCCCCCTCTCCCTCCTAGCACGTACACTCAAAACACGCTGGGGTTTTTGTCCATTCTATCTGCGGGCCTGCTGCTCATATTTGCTACAGGAAGGATAATCAGTGAATCTAGCGCATGGCCCCCGGGGAGACTGTTCGTCTGATAAATAGTGAACGACTGGATTGATTTGGCAACCGACTAACTTTTAGAGCTGGACTGCGCTTATCTAGAAGTTACCTTCCAGTAAGCAGTTATCCAGGGAAAAAGAAGAAGAAAGGGAAAAAGCCTTCAGAGCAGCTTCAGTAGCGACTAAAGGTCACAGGAGAGCCCCTCATTTTACGATTCTAGTGAGCTTGATAAGCCGGTTATTGAGCAAGTGTGGCCCGGAAAGATCCGGTTTGAAGAGAGGGGGCCTCTGCCAGGGCAAGAGGGAAAGCGACCCCTGCCAGCAAGGGGAGGCAGAAAACTCCAAATGCACCGAGCAGGTGTGGAGCCCAGCAGCCCCAATGTGGGCCCATGACCCACGGAGGCCACGCCCCCCCACGTGGTCTGATGACAGGCCACCTGTGGAATGACAGCTAAGTCACTTCCAAAAGGTCAGACTGTGCTCATTCTGGGCTCTGCTTAAGGTGAGGAGGTACACCTGAGAAAGATTTCTGTTCCAAGCACCCCCACCACCTCTCGCCGTACCCCCCTTTCCTAAGCAACTCCTTCTTCTTCTTCGCTGGGCGGGGGCGTTTCTTCTTCGTGCCCCAGCTTCTGCACTGGCTTGCTTGCCCGGGCTCTTCTCATGGCCACAGATGATCGTGGCCAACCTCCTGGATTCACCTTTACTCATCTTGCTCTGGTCAAGCAACACTCACATTCCACCTCCACCCCAGACACCCCACCATCATCTACTCACCTTGTCCTCGTGCTCACGAGACCTGAGGCCATCTCTGATTCCTCCCCACCAGCAAGCGATGGGCAGTCACTCCACCTCAGTACATGGCACCACGATGTTTCCAGACACTCGGGCCAAAAACTTGAAAGCCGTCCCTGACTCTGCACTTTCTCCTCATAACTAGAGTGCATGCCTCTCATGACACAAACTAGAAGTGTCCGAGACAAGTCAGGATGTGTGGGCTGGCCATTAACCCCCATCTGGTTCATCAGGAAACCCAACTGACTCTATCTGTAAGTTCTTCCCGCCTTCTGCACTACAGCCCTGCCGCAAGCACTCATCCTGTCCCATCTTGATTTTTGCAGTGGCCTTCTAACTGGGCTCCCCACTTCCACCCGTGCCTCCCACCTCCCAATCTGTTCTCACAGCAGCCTCAGCAAGCCCACTAAAACCTAAGTGAGATCACGTTACTCCTCGGCTCAAAGTTCTCAATGGTTTACCAGTTCATTCAGAGGAAAACCCTCGGTCTTTCCCAGAGCTTTGCCTTTGCTGTGCCCGGAACATCTCCACCGAGGAACCACAGTGCATGCTCCCACGCTTCTTCCAGGCACGCGTCCCTGCTCCCAACATAAAACACCAATAATCTCCACCACCATCACCTGTGCAGCCCCACCCCAGCCTTCCTCCCCTGATGCGAGAGATTGCATTTTCTAAAAATGGCCAGAGCAATTTGTATGGTCCCACAGACTCTTCTAGAACCACTCCTCCCATCAAAAGGGAGTTTAATTCCCCCTCCCCCTCAATATGGACCCGCCTTAGGAACTCACTTTTAACAGATAAGATGTGGCAAAGTGACAGTACAGGGCTCCGGAGGTGGGCTCTTCTTACGCCATATGTCCTCCTGACTCTGTCTCTCAGGACCTCCTTCCTGGGAACCCACTGCACCAGAAGAAGCCCAAACCAGCCCACCCAGAGAGACCAGATGGGGAGGAACCAAGGCCCCACAGCCACCATTAACCACCATTAACCAGGAGTGAGTAAACATTCCGGGGGTTCTTGGGCCCTGGGCTTCAATTCTTCTAGCTCAGGTTCTGGACATCAGAAAGCAGAGAAAAGCCCCCTTCTTGCCCTGTTCTGTGCCCTGTCCAAAGCCCCGACCCATAGCACTCCTAAATTTTGGCACTGTTGGCTACGTGGTCATAGTAACTGAAATATCAAACTTCATTTTTCTATGAGCTACCACTGTATACAGTTTTGCTTATTTCTTGTGTCTCCCGGAAAGAGAATGGGAACACCTGGAGGGCAGGGACTTGTGTCTATTCTCCCCTGAGTCTCAGTATCTAGATAAGTACTTGGCACCCAGTGGGCACTTGGTAAATACTTGTTGAACAAACGAGTCTTTGCTAATTAAAGAAAACTGCTCCGTACTATAATTGCAACACCTTCTGCTGAGGCACGCGACCTTTTCCTGAAGAAAGCGTTCTCTGGTGTGTTTTGGACCAGCTCCCTGTTAAAAAATATCTCTTGTCAGCCATCTGGAAAATGATAAAGTTGGATCTATACCTCCCACTATACGCCAGGAAACAGTCCAAACGGATCAAAGATTTATACGTGATAAAACGAAACCATTAAAATCCTAGAAAAAGGCACGACAGAATTCCGATATAACCTTGGAGTGGGAAGGCCTTTCTAACGACGACTCAATCTCTCACAGCCATAAGAGAAGATGGATCAATTCAAACCGCATAAAAATCACAAAACTTCTGTTTGGCTGAGAAAAAGCAGTATGAGCAAAATCGAAAGATAAATGACAACCTGGGAGGAAATCCAGTAGCTCCTACCACAAAGAGTTAAACTTCCTGGTATCTTTAAACAAACAAACAGACTCCTAGAAGTTGGACAGAAAAAGAGGCCAACAACTCAGTAGAAACGTGGCCATTCAAGGCAATTCGCAGAAAGGGCCCTTCGTCACCTGAGAAAATGCTCAGCATCTTTCTCTCACATGTGATGAGGAAGTGTAAAGTAAAATTACACTGAGAAACTACTTCTTGCCTATCAGATTGGCCCAAATCCCAAACCATGGTGAACGACGTTGGCAGGGCGGCGGGGAGAGGGCTGCTCTCACGGGTCGCTGGTGGGACAGCCAAGTACCCTTAGCCCTAACAGTAACATTTATTGGGAATTTGGGGGAATTTATCCCACAGATCGGTTGGCATATATGTGAAATAACGTATATATGAAATCACCCACCTAGCGTGTTTCAGAGTGCCCAAACACAGGAAAGAGCATAAACATCCATCAGTACTGATCGATACCCTAGATTATGGTACATGCGTGTGACACAATACTAGAGAGCTAAAGAAGAAAGAGAACTTTGTTGTCCTATTATAGAAAGAGCTAACAGATGCATTATAAAAAGGAAGACACAAGGTTCCAAACAGTATGCATAATGCTATCTGCTAATTTAAAACGACCTGGAGAACAACAATACTTCTATTCCTGTTCGCTTAGACATGAGTAAAGAGACCCAAGAAAGTTACACAAGGGGCGCCTGGGTGGTTCAGGGGGAAGACTCTTGATCTGGGGGGTCGTGAGTTCAAGCCCCATGTTGGGGGTAGAGATTACTAAAATAAATAAATAAATAAAAACAACAACGAAAAAAGAAAGTTACACAAAAAGCTAACAGTGGATGACTACAATGGTAGAGATGCGTGGCAGATGAACAGATTTGGAGGAAAGACATGCATTTTAATATATATTTTTTTATTTCTCCCCAAACACGACATAATTTTGCAGTGAGTGATTTACTCCTTTAGCTCTGAAAGAGGTCCCTTATCCAAAAGTAAATAATCCATGGAGAAATAGCCTGAGCTTACAGACCTCAAGCTTTTTCACCTCTAATAGTCCATTCCTGTGATTAAACCCACAGCTGCTTAGAGCACTGGCAGCTAAACAGCCCAGTGATCATGTCCTTTACCCTCTCCCCACCAGGATAACCCAAAGCCAATGACTGGTTCCCAGGCCTCAAAGAAGGATAGCCTCTATAGTACCATTCACTATCCAGAGTTCCCCTGGGATCAAGCTGAGATTAGACTCTAGCTGAGCCCACATCTTTGCCTGGCTTCTTCTGTTGTAACTTGTTTCCATCTCCTCCTTACTGGTTTTTCCTGAAAGCCTCTCTCAAGAAATCACTTTGCCCAGAATCCCTGTCTTGAGCTCTGCTTCTAGAAACTCAACCTAAGGGACACCTGGGTGGCTCAGTCAGTTTAGTGCCTGCCTTCGGCTCAGGTCATGATCCCAGCATCCTGGGATCGGGTCCGGGTGGAGAGCCTGCTTCTCCCTCTGCCTGCCACTCCCCCGCTTGTGTTCCATCCCTCTGACAAATAAATAAATAAAATCTTTTAAAAAAAAGAAACTTAACCTAATAAATCAACCAAATAAATCACCTTAACTGTTAACAGATCCCTTTATCCAAAATGCACCACTGGTAGGCACTTTTATTTATTTATTTAATGATTTTATTTAGGGCCGCCTAGGTGGCTCAGTCAGTTAAGTGACTGCGTTCAGTTAAGCATCTGCATTCAGCTCAGGTCATGATCCCGGGATTCTGGGATCAACCCCGCATTGGGCTCCCTGCTCAGCGGGGAGCCTGCTTCTCCCTCTGCCACTCCCCCTGCCTGTGCTCTCTCGCTCTGTCAGATAAATAAAATCTTTAAAAAAAAAAAAAAAGATTTTATTTATTTGTCAGAGCGAGAGAGCACAAGCAGGGGGAGCGGCCGGCAGAGGGAGAGGCAGGCTCCCCACTGGGCAAGAAGCCTGATGCAAGACTTGATCCCAGGCGGCTTAATCGACTGAGCCACACAGGTGTCCCCTGGTAGGCGCTTCTGACCAGCACATGTGTGAGTTTCCACACTGTGCTGACCTAATACCAACCAAAAGCAAAAATACTGCTGGCTGGCCTTTGTACAAGTTCATACATGGTTTCCAATGAGGGATAAAAAATATTGACAATAACTCACACATGCATTCATTTCTATGCCCACCACTCATGAACCTAAGGTCCCGAGACCCCCAACCTGAGAACTAGTTCCCCTGAAATCATGATCCCAGACACTTTCACGGGATTCTGACAATTGGCTGAGAGAAGACAGGCAAACAGGGTTGGGAGGAGAGGGCCAAAGGCCCATGTGAATGTCAGCTGGCTTTGCCTGCTGTAGCAGAGACTTCGAGACGTCCGCCACGATCCGTTCCTTGGTCCAGGCCTACAAGAGTGTTATGACTGAGAAGGCTGCATTTTCCTGCCCCTGCGGTAATCTGGCAAAATCCTCACCCTGGAATGGGAGTGGAAGGGCTGTGTGCAGTGTCCAGGCCGGCAACTTCAGATAGTGGATGTGACCTGTCCACACTGGTACCAGACCCCGCACCACCCTGCTCAGGTCTTAGCCCTTGGCCAACCCCTTAACTCTACCTGAGAGCTTTTCCTGGCACAGGAAGCATGCTTGGCCAGGGCAATTGGAAGGCCTCCAGTGCCAGCACCTCAACTAAATCCCCAGGGATGGGGAGTTAGTGGACAAATGGTTTCCTACCCTCTCAAGGGGGGTTACAATGAGGCACATCTATACTGTTTGCTAGAAATCCCCACTAGGATCAAGCTTCAGTTGCCACAGTAGGAACTTCCTTGGTTATATTCCCTTTATTGGCTGTGTGCTCTCTCCTACCACATTTCCCCACTCCCACTACAGATGGTTCCTGATTTCAGCTTGAACCCTTGCCTCAGAACCTGTGGAGAAACCCAGAGCAAGGTCAGCCGAAATCCACACAGACCCAGTTTCAACCATGCGTATGTTAGAAGTGTCCTAGGGCATGGTAGAGCAACAAAGAAAATAAGTCCAGGTCCCTCGGGAACCTGGGGGGTTCAGTTGGTTGAACATCTGCCTCTTGATTTCTGCTTGGGTTGTGATCTCAGGGTCATGGGACTGAGCCCCACATCGGTCTCTGCACTGAGCCTGGAGTCCATTTGAGATTCTCTCCTTCTGCCTCTGCATCCCCCTCCAGCTTGCTCTTTCTCTCTCTGAAATAAGTAAATAAATAATGCTTTCTAACAAGATTTTATTTGGGGGGCACCTGGGTGGCTCAGTGGGTTAAAGCCTCTGCCTTCGGCTCAGGTCATGATCCCAGGGTCCTTGGATCGAGCCCCGTGTCGGGCTCTCTGCTCAGCGGGAGCCTGCTTTTTCCTCTCTCTCTGCCTGCTTCTCTGCCTACTTGTGATTGCTGTCTATCACATAAATAAATAAAATCTTTTAAAAAAAAAATTTTATTTGGGGCGCCTGGGTGGCTCAGTGGGTTAGGCCTCTGCCTTCGGCTCAGGTCATGATCTTAGGGTCCTGGGATCGAGCTCTGCATCGGGCACTCTGCTCAGCAGGGGGCCTGCCTCCCCCCCTCCTTCTCTCTACCTACCTCTCTGCCTATTTGGGACTTCTGTCTGTCAAATAAATAAATAAAATCTTTAAAAAAAAATGCTCATAGATCTCTCTCTCTGTCAAATAAATAATCTTTTTAAAAAATAAAAATAAAAAGATTTTATTTATTTATTTGAGAGACAGAGAGTGTGCAAGCACAAGTAGGGGGAGGGGCAGAGGGAGAGGGACGAGCCCAATGCGGGACTCTCAGGATGCTGGGATCATGATCTGAGCTGAAGGCAGACGGTTAACCGACTGAGCTGCCCAGGCGTGCCAATAATTAAGTCTCTAAGAAAAAAAAAGAAGTAGTCCAGGTCTCTGAGTGATGGCATAAGGACAGCCACCACCAACCCAGAACTGCTGGCAAGAAATTATCTTCTCTCTTCTTTAACCCACAGAATTTGGAGGGAATTTTTTTAGAATAGCTGTGCCTTGTCCTAGCCAGGAAACCTGACCAACACCGATTTCCTCTCTGGTCATGGCACCTACTTTTCTGCTGGGGAACCACTTTCCTACTCCCAGGCCAGTGACCTGTTCACACCACCCTGGCTTCAGGGGAGGCAGGAGCATACAGCTCAGGCCTGGCCAACAAAGCCTATACCCCTTATCTCTAAGAGCACAGCGATGGGATCAGGGATGAACCCAAGAGCCAAATCAGGCCACTCAGAGACAAGAAGCATCAGCCCAAAATCAGACCCTTTTTCTGCTGAGCTGCTGTACTATGGGACAGGAGTCCAGCAGTGGTGGCCATGAGGCCCCCACCTGAACCTGCCTGAGAAAGAAGTCACCTGTGGGAAAACCAGATGTAAGACAGAGAGAAAAATGAGTGATACCATGATTTAAGCACCTAGATCCAGCCATCCCTGAAGCTGAAACATATATATTTTTTTTAAGATTCTATTTTTAAGTAATCTCTACACCTAAAGTGGGCCTCAAACTCACAATCCTGACATCAAGAGTTGCATGTTCCACCAATGGAGCCAGCCAGGTGCTCCTGTTAAAGTCATTTTAAACTGAGTTTCTGGGGGCACCTGGGTGGCTCAGTGGGTTAAAGCTCTGCCTTCGGCTCAGGTCATGATCCCAGTGTCCTGGGATTGAGCCCCACACCGGGCTCTCTGCTCAGGAGGGAGCCTGCTTCCCTTCCTCTCTCTGCCTGCCTCTCTGCCTACTTGTGATCTGTCTGTCAAATAAATAAATAAAAATCTTTTAAAAGATTTTTATTTATTTATTTGACAGACAAAGATCAGAAGTAGGCAGAGAACCAGGCAGAGAAAGAGGAGGAAGCAGGCTCCCCGCTGAGCAGAGAGCCCAGTGCTGGGCTCAATCCCAGGACACTGGGATCATGACCTGAGCCGAAGGCAGAGGCTTTAACCCACTGAGCCACCCAGCTGCCCCACATAAATAAAATCTTTTTAAAAAAATAAATAAATAAACTGAGTTTCTGTCACTAGCAACCAAAAGAGTTCTGTTTAATAAAAATCGGTCCCAGGGCGCCTGGCTGGCTCAATTAGGAGAGCATACCGCTCTTGATCTCAGGGTCATGAGATCAAGCCCCGTGTTGGGCATAGAGCTTACTTTAAAAAAAAAAAAAAATTAAAATATGTGAATAAATAAAAATCCATCCCTAAAGAGAATATCTTTCCAGCTGGTTCACAGTTCCCTGCGCAAAACAGGCCAGCCGCCCCAGACAGTCGTTTAGATATTCCCTTATCATTTTTGTTGTCAGAATTACCCAGATAACTGTGGAAAGCAAATCAAACACTTTCTAGACTCTCTTCCCTGTACCAAGTTCTAGGAGACAGGACAGGATGTCAACAATTGGCCCCGTGCCCCCAGGGCAGAGCCCTCGGTGCCCGGGAGGCCGTAAGAGCCTTCACAACTTCCCCTACTTTGCTGTTCCAGGTCCAAGTGCATCCCCAGTCACCGTGAACCCTTGGGCATGGCCTTGTAGACCACACGGTGCTGTGGTCTCAGCTCTCAGGTCTTCGTGCGCGAGGCCCAGCACGACCACATCCACCCAGCAGGATGGCTCTGGGCCACGGAGTGCGCCGTTTAGAGAAACCAGGGGTGTGAGGATCTCCCAAAGCCTGCCCTAGCCTCATGCCTGCCTCTCCTTTAGTTCCAATTGAACTTGGTGGGGGGCGGGGGAGGTGGTTCTTGCCTTTCTTAAGTGTGGGGAGAGGGAAAGTGGGATTTTGACCGGGTTTAGGATTCCTGGCCCTTTCCTCCCACCACCAGCCGATGGCCCCTGCAGCTGCCTCATCTGCTCCTGGGCACTGGGACACTGACCCCTTCAGGAGAGCTCTGAGGATTGCTCCAGAGAACGCTGCACAGCCAGGAGTGCCCCACATCATAGATGCTCCACAGAAGGGTTTATTCACTCCCTTCAGAAAGGGGAGCCGACTGGCAAGACCGATGTTAACTCAAGTTAGAGGCCACGCCACGGAAATTGTCCAGATCTTGGCATGATGCCTGGCCTGCGGTGTGGGAAAGGAGGACATTGGGGGAGGGAGTGAAGCAGGCCGAGAGGTGGAAAGAGGACGGAGAGGAAAGCAGACAAAGAAGGGCCATCACCCACATGTTCCCCAGCCCAAGACGCAGCCTGGTCCTGATGTAAGATCTTCCTCTTCCGGGGAGGAAATGAAGCTGGGGCTGTCAGACCCAGGGCAACAGGGACTGTTGGGGTACAGGAGATGAGCACTCCGCTCAGTTTCTACAGCTCCCTAGACTGGGGAAAATCCCTTTCTCAGCCACCAGGGATCCCTGAGGGTTTGGGCCCTTCCTGCTACCCCCCCCCAGTCACCGAAGGACCCTGGAAACCACCTCACCACCCCTCTTGTCCCCTGAGGCTGCTGCCTCTCCTTTGCCCTATCTCGGTCTCAGGTCTGCTTTACTGTGAACGTCCTGGGCCTCTGGAGCCAGGCCTCCCAGGTGAGGCGATCCAGGTGGCCAAAGGTCACAGTGCTCCGCAGTCACATGCCCTGAAGGAGACTGCTCTCCCTCCCGCAAGACCACAGCCTGCACCTGGCCAGGGAGCGCTCCTGGCGGTCCCACTTCTGCGGGCTTCACCTGCAACCAGCAAGTCAAGTCCCAGCCCCAGAAAGCCAGAAGCAGCTGTACAGTAACCCAGGGCCACGAAAAATGACGAAAGCATTCAGAAGTGACCTTCCCCGGCGTCTTCCACCCCAGGCGTCTCTGCCCACCTGCCTTGGGGCACCTGTCCATTGGCCCTCCTACCCCGTACTCAAGATCTGCTTCTTCAAACCCACCTGCCAATACAAAGTCATTCGCCGCAAACGACCTGAAATTGAAGGTCACACATTAGGCCCTAATCAGGGAGCTAGAACTCAATGCTATGTTTTGTTTTATAATTTCACAAGAACATTTCATTTATTAAAATAATTCCTGTAAACTCTTTTGGAATAATAAAATCATTTTCCTTGCTTGAGGAGCATGGCAAGTGGAAGTACTTTTATTTCAAGGCACCATAAAATGAGAGTCTCTCTAAGAACACCTCGGCCTCCACATGTGAAAATCCTAAAAAAAAAAAAAAAAAAAAGGAGAGAGAAAGAAAGAAAAATGCCTTACAGTGATCGTGACCATCCACAAACTTTTGTTAATGTGACTGTCAAGAGGATGTGGGTTACAGGGGGCCTGCCACCACGATTCTCACTGATGACCCTTAGAACAGATCCCCCAGCTTTGCCTCCGGCCCTGGAAGGGCAGAGGGATGAACTGAACCCAAGTGGGGTTGGGGGAACCTTCAAAACCCCAAATCCCTGTAAACGTGGCAGCTCTGGCTGCCTCCTCCTCCTCACTTCTCCTCCTCCTCGCTCAGATTGGCATTCCCTGGGCGCATGGACATCAGCTTGGTTTGCAAAAGAGCCGCTAGTTTTTTGGACGTCTTTTTGAGAAAGGCGCTGCCCGGGTGGGCACTGTTCACGTGCAGGTACAGGTCCTCCTGGGTGGGGCCCGTGTAGCCACAATCCTCGCAGACGTAGAGCTTGTCCCGGCGTTGCTTGTAGGCATACTGCTGCTGCACCCCGTGGATCTTTTTCAGGTGGGACTCCAAGGAGCAGCGCTGGGTGAAGGCTTTGTTGCAGATGTCACATTTGTAGGGGCGAATGCCTGCAAGGTCGATGGGCAGACATATTACCAGTGGGTCACAGTCACGGCAGAGCCTCCCAACCTGAAGCCATTTAAAAACATGATGCACAGCCCAACAGCAGAAAACGCAAACCTCCTGATTCAAAACTGGGCAGAGGAACCGAACAGATCTTTTTTCCAAAGAAGGCAAGCAAAGAGCCAACAGGTACGTGACAAAGTGCTCCACGCAGCTGGTCATCAGGAGAACATGAATCACGGCTGCAATGAAATATCACCTCCTACCTGTTAGGATGATTATCATCAAAGACAAGAGATAGCAAGGGTCCTTGAAGATGTGGAGAAAAGGGAGCCCTTGTGCACTGCTGGTGCAAATGTAAACTGATACGGCCATTATGGAAACCAGTATGGAGGTTTCCCCAAAAAACAAAAATTAGCACTACCATGTGACCAGAAATCTCCCATCTAGGATCTGTTTCCAAAGGAAATGAAAAGAGGATCTCAAAGACACATCGAGACATCCACGTTCACTGCAGCATTATTAATAACAGCCAAGACATCCAAATAACATTAAGTGTCCATCAGCGAATGCATGAATAAAAAAGATGTGGTATATTTATACAAGGGAGTATTATTCAGCCACGAGAAAAAAGGAACTCCTGCTATGTGCAATATCGTGGATGAACTGTGAGGGTATTATGTGAAATAAACCAAACAGAGAAAGGCAAATACTGCGTGGTACCACTTGTGCGTGTATAAAAGTCAAATCCATAGGAACAGAGTGGATAAATGGTTGCCAGGAGCTGAGGGCTGGGGAAAAAAAATCAGCTTGACCAGGGACTCAACATGAGGAAAACAATTCCCAAGGGTTCCCAACATCCACATGAGCAAGGATAAAAACAGATGCCAACTTAGCAAAGAAACACCACCTGGCTTTGGGAGGAAAGGTTTTTGGTTTTCCCACTTGTATGCCTCAATGTTTTGATTTTATAGTGGGCAAAGTAAACCTTGTTTTGTTTTTGTTTGTTTGTTTGTTTGCTTTTTAAAGATTTTATTTATTTATTTGACAGAGAGAGATTACAAGTAGGCAGAGAGGCAGGCAGAGAGAGAGAGAGGGGAAAGCAGGGTCCCTGCCGAGCAGAGAGCCCGATGCGGGACTCGATCCCAAGACCCTGAGATCACGACCTGAGCCGAAGGCAGCGGCTTAACCCACTGAGCCACCCAGGCGCCCCAAACCTTGTTTTTATTTTACTTGTGGTTTTCCTGGAAATAGACCCTGTAAAAAGGATTCCAGTCCGTGAGTGAAGAAAGGAGTGCGGCGGCGAGAGGAAGGAGCCCTACAAGGTGGGGACAGCAAGGCAGTCACTGCTGCGAGCGACCAGAGTCCAGTTCCACTGGACAAGGTGAAGGGACAAGGTAGAGCACTCACCTCTGAGTCATCTCGCCCCACACAGCTATGGTCTCCACCCCCCACAGCCCCCCCACCCCCGCCGCCACCCCCTCCAGCAGCCTGTCAGGGGCTGTCCCTGGGGGGTGCCGATTCTCCCTCCCTGTCTGGTGCCAGCAAGAACGCTCTCAGACCGAGTAGCAGGTGTGGGCAGTTGCAACAGGGATGGGTGTGCCCAGAAATGGCAGGAGCCAGGGGCGTGGGCTGGACACGGGTAGCATCTGCCACAGTTATGAAAGCATTTCCAAACCAGATCTCTCCCTGGCCTTCAAATTGGGCTAATATCGGTGGGGCTTGCCTTCTAGATGGAGAGTTCCCACGTGCCATCTCCACCGGGGATCATCTTAGAGCCCAGAGGCCAGCAAAGCCATCCCCTACAGGAATCTCCAAAGCCTCCGATGCAGAATTTAAGGGCCTGCCAAAAACTCATCAATCCAGTGAGATAATATTTCAAAAATCGAAACACATTAAAAAAAAAATCCATAGGAACGAGTTATCAAAAATCTTAAACAAGGACAAGACTCAACAACACCATCCTCCAGCTTGAGGCGAAAGGAAAAACACGCACTCTATGTAGATGTTTTCATGTATTTCTTAAATGGTTATTCTTTTCCCCCATAAAGTTCTAGCTGTTGAAAAAACACACTGCACAATTGAAAAGTAGCTGAATTAAAACTCACACTTAAAAATGTTTCAATATATATTTTTTTAAACACAAAAATGGAATTTATGATGATTTTACTATCCTGGCTTTAATGGAAGCAAACTTATCCAAAGATATTTTCAAAATCTACTTTTTTAGCTTCACAATGCTCTGAAGGATTTCTCCATGTTGGTGTCTACAGCTCAGTTTCATTCCTTTTCAACAGCACCGTGGTGTTTTGTCAGACGGCTATACCCAAATGTCATTTCTCACAAGCCAGAGATAGGCTGACTGCCTTGTAACAACCAGGTCCTCGCCTTTGCTCCTGGGGCCAACAGTCACACTGCACCCGCTGGGAGCTTCTGGCCATGCAGAGGCGCAGCCCCCCACCCCCCAGACTGAATGGAATGTGGAGCCATGGTCCTCAAACCCAAGGGGCTCACCAGAACACAGACTCCTGGCCCCAGCCCTGGTGTTTCTCGTTCTGGGGTAGGGCTGAGACTCCCGTGTTTCTAGCGAGTTCCCAGGTGATGGGAAGGCTGCGTGTCCGGGGATCTCTTTGGGAGTCACATGTCTAACTCCACGCCAAATGAGGCATGACCAAAACTGAAGCAGGAAGAAACGAACATTCGAAGAGACCCATGACCAGCAAGGAGATTGAATCAGTAACCAAAAAACTCCCAACGAACAAAGTCTAGGACCAGGCGGCTTCATGGACAAATTCTACCAAACGAGGCATGAGGATGGTACTTTGGGGTCTGAAAGCAGCCCTGGCCTCAGTATTTTCTCTCCCAGGTTACATGCCCCCCATTTTCTTAAAGGCAGATGATAAGGGAAGTTGAAATGGAAAAATACTATTTCCCCCCAGCTCCATCCAACCACCCGAAGGGTTTGGCAACCAAACCCTTCCACTTTTCATGCAGTCCATGTCCAGAAGCACACATGGGAAGCATATCCTGTAACATGCATGTGAAAAAGGTGTATTGGGTCAATGCAATTCTATTCAGGCAGAGTGCAGGTCGATCTTACATTCCACACACTCTAGAACAACTGCCAGAAGTTAAGAAACTCCTTTCTAAGCCTTGGCACTGGGAAGGCACATAGTAGGTGCTCAGTAAATAACTTTTCAATGAAGGAATTAATGAACCCCTATGGGCCCAGAGAAAGACCTTTAAGAAACAGAGATTGAAGAAACTGGCAAATTTAAGTGGGGTGCCTGGGTGGCTCAGTCAGTTAAGCATCTGCCTTTGCCTCAGGTCATGATCCCAGGGTCCTGGGACGGACGGAGTCCCACATCAGGATCCCTGCTCAGTGGGGAGCCTGCTTCTTCCTCTCCCTGCTGCTCCCCCCGCTTATACTCTCTGTCAAATAAATAAATAAAGTCTTTTTTTTTTAAGATTTTATTTATTGGAGAGAGTGAGACAGAGATAGTGAGAGAGGGCGGGAGCAGGGAGGAGAGGGAGAAGCAGGCTCCCTGCTGCGCCGGGAGTCCTATGTCGGGGGACTGGATCCCTGGACTCCGGATAATGACTGGAATCGAAGGCAGACACTTAACCAACTGAGCCACCCAGGTGCCCCAATAAAATCTTTTTTTTTTTTTTTTTTTTTTTTAAAGAAATTCACCCAGAGACCAGTTACTCCTTTCAATAGTTATTGGAAATAACCCACTACTGTTTTAAAACATCCAAACTAAACACGTGGAGAGGACAGTACACTTACCCCCGGCGAGCTCCTAGGCCCCCCAGGAAAGGATGTTTCCAATCCTGCTCTAGGAAGCCCCGCCCCATCGGTGACCCAGAAAGGTGATCTGAAGTGGCTGCTGACCAGGGCTTTGCCAGATCCCTATCCCCTGGCAGAGGTAAGCGTGCTGGGAGCACATTTCCTTCTGCACCCAGCAGGTCAGCCGAGCCCCTTCCACAGACAGAACCCCCAACAAGGCCCAGGGCAGCAAAGGCTAGAGATTCCAGAGCCCTGCATCATCCAGACGATAGAGAGAATAGGAATGACTGCTGCGGGTGGGCTTTTCCCAGGGACGGTGGGATGTGAGCCAGGCTCAAAGGACCAGGGACTCAGACACCAAGATGGATGTTAGACTGCCAGGACCAAAAACTGCAGTTAGGGCAATTCTGACTTTTGCACACCTGCTTCAACTCCCCTCTCTGGAAATACCACATTCATCCATCACTCACTGATGCAAGCAGACACGGTCATGCAGCAGCCTCCAGGTGACCCTTTCTGGGCTTGGGAACAAAGCCCTTCTTCCCGGAATCCCCAGCACGCCATGAACTCAGGGGTGGGTGGGAGATGAAGGTGGGTAGAGAGGACACCTGGGCAAAGGGGACTGATGCCAAGGCCTCCCCAACTCTGGGGACTCACCCACCTTAGTGCTCTGGAGCCAAGGCCAACCTTGCCCCTGTCTGGAGTGGGATACTGGAACTCGAAACCACAGCTGCACCAGTCATCATTAACCTACTGACACCACCCAGAGAGAGTCCCAGGCCTCTGAAAACCCACGCATCACACATCTGCCACTCATCACATGAGCCCACGATGGATGGCTGAGCCCCTCCAGACCTCAGTTTCTTCACCCACAAAATGGGGATAACATTCATACCCCCTTGTTAGGCCGGTCAGAGGATTAATGGCGACATCACCTGCAAAGGGCCCAGCACATATTATGTACTCAGTGGGATACAGCCCTGAGAGTTTACAGTCCAGCTCAACAGAACAAGAGTATGCTCTCCTCCTAAACTGGCTGGCGGGTACATATGTAGTATGTCTTTACATTGGCTCAATATAGACACTTCACATGCACTTTGGGATGTGTTGTTTATTTCCCAGTGCAGAGAGAAAAAGGGTAATTGTTTTCAATATGGTCATGAGGGTCTGGTGGAGAGAAGAGTGGAGAGACCTCCATTTTGTTGGTGACCCTCTGGAATGTTGTGCCAAATGGCCTCTCTGACCTTATCCAAAAAAACACTGCATTGGGTCATCCAAAAGGGTTTCTTCTCTTCAAATTTTCTATTCCTATTACCAAAATCAAGCTTTGCATCACACATCTCCAAAAAAAATTCTTGGCTACAGGTACTTTCTGCTTGCTCTCCTTGCCACAGCCCGGTGCTCCCTTGCTGAACTTGTACAATCATGAACTTCGGCAAGAAGCTTTTTATAGTCCTCCTTGTGGGAGTGGGTCTTCAGGGCAGCCTCCCTGGTGGCCGTGGCCACCAAAGACTGCTATGTGTATTGGTGGCCGTTCCTACCAAAGACTGCCATATGTTGACCTCTGGCCCATTTTAAGGAAATTATCTACAGAAAGACGGACACAGGTAGACAAAGGAGGTGTAAGAATATTCACGGCAGTCTTACATTTAAGGAAAGAAGGAAGGAAGAAAAGAAGGGAGGGGAAGACAACTCTGAGAATGGAAACAAGTTCATCATTTGGGACAACGGGAAATCATGGTGCCTCCACACTGGAATTGTCATAATCTCATATTAAGAAAACCCCTGACAACTATTAAAAAGAGACGTGTCTGCCTGTATAGATATGAAAGAGGATCCAAGGCACATATGACATGAAAAAAGCAATGTGTATTAACAACTTTGGGGGATAAATATTAATTGGTGGTATGCTTTCGGGCGTGGAACTTTAAGGACTTGGGAGAGGAGGAAGGCTTTACTTTTCTTCCCTTTCATTTCCACCCCCCACTTTCCTATTATTTCTTTAGCTGAAAAGTAAGTCAAAATGAAATAGAGCAGGGACAGCCTGATGAGCCCAGGAGGCGATCCCACCAGACATCCTTGAACTCCCTAGCCATGGAGTTTCCTTTCTTCTTTTTCTGCCATCTGCCCCACTCCAAGCTTCTCCCAATCTGCATTTTTCCTGGACGAGTCAATCCTTCCCTGTAGGTTCCAAACAAAGACACTATTGTTTCCTCTTCTTCAATCAAGATGGGATTTGTTTGCCTTCCAGTCCCTCTCAATGTGGCCCGATGGAAGATAAGGCCAGAGGGCGTCCCAAGGGGTGGGGCAGATACTGCGGTGGGCCCATGCCCCTTCCTCACCTCCCCGGCCTCCTTGAGTCTACATTCCTCAGCTTCTCTCTCTGGAACTCCAGAAACTTCCTCAGGAATGGCCGGCAATGGGAATGGCCTCCTTTATTCCAGAGTCAGAAAGTTATCACCAAGGTGGGTTATTTCTCACAGCACGAGACCCCTGAAGTCTGCGCTGGGGACCCCGCAGATGCGTGTGGCCTTCTCGGCTGTTTAGAGTGGCTTACAAGTTCTCGTCTTCACTGGCTGGGGTCTCTTACAGAGTCAGTAGCCATTTTCCGAACCAGAAGAAAATAAAAGACTTTCAGTAAATGCTGAACTTGTCTGAGGGACCTTGGCACATCTGGCCATACCAGTCAACAATGCCCGGGCCACGCTGTGGCCCTGGATGAACGTGGTTCTGCCTGACAGGCGCCCACATGCCGCTGGTGGTGCTGGGTCCTGAGCAGTGAAGTGGGGTACTCAGTGCTGAGTGAGACACATGCAAATGCTGGGTATTACATTTATTCTAGAATACGGATCCCCCGCTACAAGGCAAATCATTTTCTTCCATGGTTGGCCGTTCTTAGGAGGCATTCCAGCTGGTTCAAACTAAACATTGAAACAAACCCAAAAGAATCTTCTCTAAAAACAGGCCCGTGATATGATGTTTTTCACAGGAGGAGAACGGAATATACATTCGTTTCTTTCTTCTTCTTCTTTTTTTTTTTTTTTTAGGATTTTATTTATTTGAGGGAGAGTACTTGAGCAGAGGGGGAGGGGCAGAGGGAGATGCAGTCACCCCGCTGAGCAGGGAGCCCAATGCAGGACTCAGTCCCAGGACCCAGAGATCACGACCTGAGCTGAAGGAAGGCGTGTCTGGAACCGACTGAGCCACCCAGTCATTCCACATTCACTTCTTTCAAGCTCATGGCCGCTTCTCTCGGTTTTGACCAGAATCTCCCACACTGGCCTCAGCGGTCCTGTCAACTCCAAAATAGAGCAGTTTCCTCTACTATGTGTGTCAGGGAAGCTGCTGGTCCATTTGCAGACCCCCCCCTTGGCTAGCTAGTGCTTCATGCTGCATATATCCTGTGTGGCCCACTAATGGCTCCCGACTGCCCCCTTCTCCAAGGAATGGGCACTGGGCAACTGACCTCCCAGCCCAGGGGAGAGGCGGCTGTCTGACTGACATCCAAGTGTCCCCCACTTGCCTATAGTGTTTTCACACCCCAGAGCCCCCCGCGGGACCAGGCTGAGGCCACATCTCTGCTCACTCCCTGCCCTTGCCCTGTTCAACTCCCCTCCCCCCTCCCTGCAGGTTTCCTCTGACCCCTCCCTCAAGAAATCATTTTATAAGAAGCACATCTCAGAATCTGCTCCTAGGGAACCTGACCCAAGACAGTCTGGATTGAAAACAGCCCTTGTTTGCTGATCTGTTTTCACAAAATGTTAGTTTTTTGTGCATCAGTTTTTGTCTTCCAACCTTGAATCAGATGCCATTTGACTAACATCCCCGCTCCCCATCACACACACTCACCCTCTGAGTTACTTTTTTCTTGGTGAAGTCAACCAAACCAAACCAAACCAAACCAAACACCCTTAATCTTTTATTTCATCCACCTGGATATTAAGGTAAGACATTTACAGGCTCTGGTTTCCCTGGGTCTCTTTCGAGGTGTCTCTCTGTGTTCTGAGTCTTTCCTTAGAGGCCCTGTCCCTCCCAGCACAGGACAGGAGGAGACCTGGGGGAAGGAGAGATTAATCCTGGCTCTCTCCACCACTCTCTCTGCCCACCTCATTGATGCTGTAGCCACAGTTCTCAATAGAAGGGTCCTGGGATCCCAGCTAAGTCTTTAAATGAGTCATGACTGGTCCAGTCAGAATCTAAGCAAATACAGACTTAACTCAACTACTGTCTCCCATATCTGCGTTCACACATCTTTGCTTCTGGTCAAAATACATTTACTTGTAATCGTCAATAGCAAAAATCCGACCTTCACGTCTTCATCAAACCCAGCATTCTGGTAAGGTCTTTTGGAACCAGGGAGGTTATGTATACGAACTTTGAAAATGATGATGAGAATCCTAGATTTTTGCTCTTTTTACTGATTAACCCTTTTGTGTAGAGCTTGAGGGAAGGCAGGGCAGGCCCTCCCACCAGGACACTATGGCTGCTCCTTCCACTGCTGGCGTGGTTGCATCCCCAAGCCAGAAATCCTTTTTTCGTTTGCTACCACCTAATTTGCCAGTAAGCCCTTTGCTCCCCATTCTGGTCCCTTATTACCTGGAGGCACATTTCCAGCAGCAAATAAACCAGGGCAGGAAAAACAAGTTCAAGACATTTCTGTAATTCTATTTGTTGATCATTTAAGGGAGCAAAATTATGTTTGAAAAAATTTTAAATTACCTGTAGATTTGATCTTAAAGTCAATGCTGTCCAGCAGACATTAAAGTGCAAGCCACTCTGTAATCTTAAGATGTCCAGTAGCCTCATTAAAATAAGTAAAAAGAGGGGCATCTGGGTGGCTCAGTCAGTTGAGCATCCAACTCTTTTTTTTTTTTTTTAAAGATTTTATTCATTTATTTGACAGAGATTACAAGTAGGCAGAGAGGCAGGCAGAGAGAGAGAGGAGGAAGCAGGCTCCCTGCTGAGCAGAGAGCCCGATGCGTGACTCGATCCCAGGACCCTGAGATCATGACCTGAGCCGAAGGCAGCGGTCTAACCCACTGAGCCACCCAGGTGCCCAGCATCCAACTCTTGATCTCGGCTCAGGTCATGATCTCAGGGTCATGAGATCGAGCCCCACACGGGCCCCATGATGGGTGTGGAGCCTGCTTAAGGTTCTCTCTCCCCTCAGCCTTTGCCCCCTCCCCCACAAACATACTTTCTCTAAAAAACAAACAAATAAATAAATAAGTAAAAAGAAAACAGGTGAAATTAATTTCAATGATATATTTTAACCCAATGTATTCAAAATATTACCATTCCAACATGGAATCAACATCAAAAACTGAGATGGTTTACATTCTCATTTTGCATTAAATCTTCCAAATCTAGTGTTTCCCGCTTAACACCACATCTCAGTCGGACCAGCCACATGCTGGGGGCTCGGTGGCTGCCTGTGGCCAGGACGGCTGCAGCTCTTCCCCTCCTAGATGCCTTCCCTTCATGGAGTAAACTGAAGCTCTTCAGGAAAAGCACGAGGTGGAAGGCATTATGATTCACCAACTTTAGTAATTTTCAGCCCCTCTGAGTCACTAGAAATGTCACCTTCGAGGAGCAAGAGAGGGAGGAGCTCAGGAGTCTGAGATGCCGGCCATCTTCCTCCTTGCTCACTCTGCGGGTATCCTGGTGCCACAGAACATGCACGCTCAGACTCCCGTGCTAAGGAAGGCACTGGGAGGCAAAGGGAACAGAGAAGGAACTGACAAAATGGAAGACCATGAACTCCAGCATGAGCTGGTCTGGTTCCCTGCCCGCTTCTGGTTGTCTGACCTCCCTGAGCCCCATCTGATCATCTGTTGAGTGGGGCTCGCTGACTCCTTGGGGATGAGACAGCAGCGTTAAGTGCTGAGGGCCTGGCATGGAGGAAAGTGACTACTCGGGGCTTGCTGCTGTCTGAAGAAGATGTGTGACCTCCTGCAGGGATTCCCAGCCTCTGCCAAGCCACCCCCCTCGCTTGCTAACCCTTCTTGTCCTGAGAGGACACTGTCAACACCCCCCACCCCCGAGCCTTGCACTGGGTCACCTCAGTTCCAGGAAAGTCAGTTGCCTTTCTGCATCTCTCTCCCCAGAGACCTGCAAGAGGCTGAGGGGAGGAGCTGCCTACGAAACGAGGGTCCCAGGTCCCTCCCCATCAGGGAGGAATGGGAGTTCTGGATAAATAGCCCATCTTCCTCACCCCTGGAGCAATTCTATGGAGCATTCTACATGGTTCCTCAGAGGGTCCCCAGTGGGGTTGAGCCCCAGCTGTCCACAGTGATAACCCGCTCATTAGCTGGTTCTTATCGGTTGTCTTCCCTCCCCATCTTCCCTCGTAGCCCCTCATTATGCTTCCTGAGATCACCTCCCAAAAAAAACCAGCTTACCCAAACCCACAGGACCCCCCGGCCAACCCACTGCTCCCTCAGCATTCTCCTTACTCCAGCCTAAGGGGCCTGACTGGCCACACAGAGATCAAACTTTTGCTGATTCACTGGTTGCTAGGGACTAAAAAAAAGAAGCCTTACCGCCAGACCCAGGAGAGGACACAGTACATGATTCCATCTCTACTATGCTCAAAACCAGGCACCGTAATTCATGCTGTTACGAGTCACACAAGTGGTGCCTCTTGGAGGGAGGGGGATAGTGACACAGAGAGGAGTGGGGCCTTCTGTGGGCTGGACAAATGTTAGGCCCCTTGTCTGTGGGTTTGCTTTCAGTGATTTCAGTTACCCATGGTCAACCACAGTCCAGAAATAGATGACCTTCCTCCTGACCCATCAGCAGAAGGTCAACAGTAGCCTAACAGTACGTCATAGTGCCAACGTCATTCGCCTCGCTTCCTCTCATCGCGGACTCATTTTATCATCTCACATCATCACAAGAAGGGTGAGTCTAGTACGACAAGGTACTTCGAGATACAGAGATAACATTCACTTAACATCTATTACAGTGTATCGCTCTAATTGTTCTGTTTTATTAGCAGTTATTGTTGTTAATCTCTTACTGTGCCCAGTGCATAAATTAAACTTTATCATAGGTTATGAACATTTAGGATATATAGTGTTTGGTGCAACCTGTGGTTTCAGACGTCCACTGAGGTCTTGGAATGAATCCCCGTGAATAAGGGAGACTCCTGTAGTCTGTTTCGAGGTCTTAGTGCTAGTTGTCTGGGTGTGTTCACTTTGTAAAAATTCCTCAACTCGTCAAACTTATGATTTGCTAGCACTTATGATTTGCTAGCACTTCTCCAGCGTGCTCCATTTAAATGAAAAATACACTTCAGAAAAGGTTTTTTAAAAGGAAAAAAAGGGGGGCGCCTGGGTGGCTCAGTGGGTTCAAGTCTCTGCCTTCGGCTCAGGTCATGATCTCAGGGTCCTGGGATCAAGCCCCGCATCGGGCTCTCTGCTCAGCGGGGAGCCTGCTTCCTCCTCTCTCTCTGCCTGCCTCTCTGCCTACTTGTGATCGCTCTCTGTCATATAAACAAATAAAATCTTAAAAAATAAAAAGAAAAAAAGAAAAGGAAAAAAGAACTTTTGAGTAGGCTAGCCAACTCTCTCAGACGGAGGACACTCTTCCCAGGCCGGGGAAAGAGGTCCTGGCCAGCACTCTCAGAACCAAACAGTGTGATGAAGGTTATAAAAGAAATCTGAATAGACAGGATCAGAGAAGGGCCCTGGGTGAGGACAGAAGTGCTGGGGATCTCCCTCTGGAGGGAGCAATGGACATCTTCCTATCCCACCAAGATGCCAGAGGGAACCCCGAACTCTGAAAGGGCTGGAGGATCGGGAGACTATCTACAGTAAATTCTATGAGGCTGTAGGAGAACAGGTCATGACCAGGACGGGTCTGAATGGTCAGGACAGGATGGGTTTACATGAGATGAAATGGGATAGGATGAGATGGGGTGGGGATCTGAAGGTGGGACCCAGAGTGTAAGGAGCTTACATGAAGTCCACCAAGATGAGAAGTCTGGATTCATCTCATCTAGAGTTGGAGAATTTTCAGAAGGGAAATGTCATCCTCAGAATTATCCTCAAAAGATCCCTCTTTGGAGGTGTGGAACTGTGGGCTTCAAGGGGAAGTATAGGAGCCAGATGTTTCTAAATTAAAACTAATGAGGCCTTAACCAGAAGGGCTCAGAAGGGCTGGGAGAGAGGCCAATGGGCACCCCCAGGATTTTCTGTGAACTGAGCTGGTAAGGACCCAGGTCCACGCTTCATTGGTCAGGAAACTGAGGAAGGACCAAGGGGAGGAAGACACTTGGCAGCCTCACACAGGAGAACATCTCCTTCTCTTCCTGAGCTCTCAGGAGCTCCATCTGAGACAGGCTTACATCCCCACGAAGGAGCAAAGGACACCACCTGTGAGACCACAAGAACCCATTCTAACAGTCAGCCCAGTGACAACTGAACTCTGCCCCTGGGGAGTCTTGTGTCGGCGGTCACAACTCCGAAAACACTTCCAGCCCGTGACCCATCTTGAGGGGCCCTAGAACTTGGGCCATTACTACACCAGACAGAGGCAAAAATAGCGTCTGAAAAGAGGCGTTGCCGGGCTCAAGGTGACTCAGCTGCCTGGTGTCACAGCCAGGAGCTGAGCCCAGATGCCCCAGAAATGCCACCCGGCTCCGCGCTCCCGATGTGGTCTTCTGGTGGCCAAGGAGCAGGAGCTCCGCCAACAAAAGCAACCTCGAGGGGCACGCCCCCGTCCTCACCTGTGTGCGTGCGGACGTGCCTCTTCAGGTCAAAGGTGTCATTGAAGCCCTTGCCACAGAAGGTGCACAGGTGCCTCTTCACCTGGTTGTGGCACTTTAGGTGCCGGTTGAGCATGCGCTGCAGGCGGAAGGCCTTGCCGCACAGCTCACAGCTGTGGGCCGCAGGGTCGCTGCACGTGCCTGTGGTGAACTGGGGAGAGAGAGAAGGAGGGGGTGAGGGCTTCAGTGCAGACGGGCACATGAGCTCAGCCCGGGGCGCACCTCCCCCGTGTTTCGCCAGGCTGGGGCTCCTGACCCCTAAACCTAAAACTTCCAAAGGGGGTTGGGGAAGAAAGAACCAAAAGCCCTGTCCCGCATTCATTCACCCCGCCTGCCTCAGAACAGACTTGTGATTTCTGGGCACAATGGCTCTCCCAGAACGTCTACGCTTGCGGGTCTGACAGCAAGTCAGTGGAAGCTGGATGAGGGGACTGATGTTGGGTACTCCTGCGGTGGGAGAAGGTGGTGCCCTCCTCCTCCTTTGCTCCTTCCCGCTGGCCGGAGCTCCAGCAGCCACTCTGGACCATCGAGGGGGAAGCCTGTGCTGAGGATAGAAGGGCAGAAAGAAAGGAGTCCAGGGGCACCTGGGTGGCTCAGTCATTAAGTGTCTGCCTTCGGCTCAGATCATGATCCCAGGGTCCTGGGTTCAAGCCCTGCTACGGGATCCCTGCTCAGAGGAAAGCCTGCTTCTCCCTCTCTCACTCACCCTGCTAGTGTTCCCTCTCTGGCTGTGTGTCTCTGTCAAATAAATAAATAAAATCTTTTAAAAAACATTAAAAAAGGACTCCAGGTCCTGATGAGGGCATGGAGCCTGTTGTACAGAGTCCCCCAAGACAGACACGGTCAATTCCTTCTTCCCTGTGCCTGCTGCTCCCTCCATCAGCAGATGGAGACTCTTTCCTCTCCCCGGGGAGCTGGGCAGGGCCTAGGTAATTTCTAGGTCTTAAGACACTCTGCAGCTGGGGGCACCTGGGTGGCTCAGTCAGTTGAGTGTCTGACTCTTATTTTGTCTCTGGTCATGATCTAAGGTTGTGACATCGAGACCTACTCATTGGGGCTCCATGCTGAGCGAGGATGGAGCCTCCTTGGGATTCTACCCCTCTCTCTCTGACCCTGGCCACCCCCCACCACTGTGGGCCTTCTCTCTCTCTTAAAAAAAAGAGAAAGACTATGCAGCTTCCACATGTTCCCTCTTGGAAGCCGGCTGCCTTGTAAGACTATTCTGCTGCAAGGAAGCTCAAGCATCCATGGGGAGGACAAGACCACTGGCAGAGCTACTGAGATGCCAGATAAAGCCTCAATGTACCTCCCAGCCCAGCCCATATCTGCCATCAGCTAAGGGACTCTGGCCAATGCCACCCAGGGTAGAGCTGCCTTGACGGGCCACACCCCAGCTCCTGACCCACAAAAATAGGAACACCTAACATGATCACTTTGGGAAGTGACTTGGTCAGGACCCCACAGCTTCATTCTCACAAAATAAACAAAAAACCCAAGCCCTGGGCTTCTAGTCCCACATGCCCTCAACGATGCTGCCCACTTCAAAGGCAGAAACTTAAATCTATAATTAAGTGGTGAAATACACCAGAGCCAATATATTCATCAAAGGTTTCCTAGTTACCAAATCAAATCCTTTAGAAGCTTGAGCCGACTACTCCACTACTTACAAAGGGGGCTCATAACCTGATTTTCATACAAGCATCATTAACAGGAAGAGTCGGTCCTTGCTGGCTCAACACCTCCATAACCTCCAACACCCTTCAGCTTCCCTCCACTCTTGGTATCACCCTCCTCGAAGACCCAGCTCAGCTGCTCCCTGCTCCCCGAAGCAGCTTCTCCAATTACTGTAGCTTCTTCTGCCCCAGCAGTTTTCTGTGCCAGTGAGACCAGGGCCATCAAACTCCAGTGTGCGCACAAACCCCCTGGGGCTCTTGTCAAAATTTAGGTTCTGATTCAGCAGGTGTGGCAGAGTCTAGACTCTCCTGGGAGATGCCACTATGGCATAGACTGTACTGGGGACATGAGGCTAGGATACGGCCCTCCCACAGTTCAGCCCGTTATCCCACTCGTTCCAGAGGGTTCCGAACTGCACAGATGTTTCCTCAGCGTTCATCTCATCTCCTCAAGTAAAGGCCTTTGCAGAATTCAGCAAGGGTTTGTGCGGCTTGCTGCCCACCCCCCATCCCCCAAGCTCTGACTCAGGCCTGGGCACAGGGGGTTGATGGGCAGTGGCTCACAAGTGGCAAAATACGAAGGGAACTTGGGGAAGGCACAAGACTCCAGCACACAGTTTTTCGGTTGGCCTCCTCGTCTGCATGGGGCTTCATTTGTCTCAGAGGACATATGGAGTGCTGGGTCAGCAGCAGGCCCTATGGTCAGAGCTGGAGGCAGCGCAGTCACCAGGACAGCTTGTCCCCAAGAAGCTGCCAGTCTAGTGGGGAAGCAGACCCATCAGAAGGCCACTGATATCGGGGAAGCTCCAGGCGCAACGCACACCTCGGGGAGGCACCTACGCCAGGAGTAGTGAGCTCACTCCTCAGTAGTGAGTAGTGAGCTCACTCCTCAGCCAGGCAAAGATGAGTAGGAAAAGAAGGGCAACAGCAAAGAATATTCCAGAAGAGGGCACTAGGCAACAGGGAGACTGCGTGTGGTTCTGCATGACGAGCCTGAACCCAAGAGAGCAGTTAATGAAAGACAGCTGGGGTAGCAGGGAAGGGTAGCTAGAGTGCTCCTTGGGGCTCTACCCTGGGCCTCCAAAAAAACTCAGCTCTATTCAAAAGACAGAGGGGCCACTGGAGGGCACAGAGGAGTATGGCCTCAGGGGTCGGGCTGTTGACCCAATGGGTAGCCACCCTGGGCCTCCCAGCTGCTCACAGCCTAGCTCTGCCCTGTATCCCCCAAAAGGGTACGGCCTGGCCCTCATCCTGAGGGAGACCCAGTTGAGCCCAAGACTTTATTTCTGTCACTAGGATGGGGCAGGTCTTCTCCTTGCTTGGAAGTCCCCATTCTGGGCATTGCAGCCCTTTAAGGGCTGTGAAAGACTAAATAGGACCCAGAGTGCCTGGGTGATCCTGGGATCAAGTACCCAGGGAAGCTGCTGCTTCTTCTCACTCTGCTCCTCCCCACTGTTGGTGCTCTCTCTCTCATATAGATAAATAAAATTAAAAAACAACAACAACAACAACAAAAAAGACAAAGGTGACCCAAGTCTTGGCAAACTGAGTATCTGGAGCTTCTGAAGGCCGAGTCTACACAGGAGAAAGGTCACTGAGAGCTGGTGACAGACACAGACAACTGACCCAGGCAGTTTGATTAAGAACGTGCAGAAAGCTAGAACTGTTCCTGCAGAATGTTCTTAAGGCCTTGCCAACTTACACTCCAAACCCGAACTCCTGTTTACTTTCAGCCTTTTGGTAAATTCCTATTTTTAAAATGCTCTGCATGTAATATGGATACCTTCTATTAGAGTCCAGGATGAAAACCTTAAATCACTGGCATTATTTTGCTTGGACAGAATAAAATCTTGAAGGATAGAGAGAAAAGAGGTTAGTGACAGTTTAAGGGAGTGCAGGCCCAGGGGATCATCTGACCAAGCTACAGGAAACCTTTGAACACAGGGGAGAACTTGAGAAGCGGGGAGGAGACTGGGGACTAAGCTCTCCCCCCCTCCCCTGCAGTCCCAGGAAGAGTTTTCCTCTGGTTCTCAAAACCAGAAAAACAAAAACAAAAATAGAAATTCTTCAGGTGTGCCTCCACAAAGGCAAATTTTCCATTTCTCTATCTTCCTATACATCCCCATTCCACAGGACGGCAAACTGAGCCCGCACCAAGGGGCTCATTTAGGGAACCCATGAAGCACTGTTTGCCACCTCTCTGTGACCAATCCAGCACCCGGACATTAACGAATTATATCTGAAGCCTTAAAGAGGCCTTGTTGAAAGAAGTGTAGTTAATTAAATGGCAAAAGACCATGGCTGATGAAGCCAGCTTCTGCCAGACTATATCAATTCTCAGAAAGGAAGGACTATTTGTAGGATAAATTCCTAAATGTGAAATTTATCCCAGAGTGTGTTTCACATATCAGGTGCCCTGAAATTCTGTCTGTAATGGCAAAAGACCAGGAACTACCTATATGTCCATCCATAAAGGCTTTGAAAAGACGGTAGAACCATGTAACTAAAGCAGCTAGAAAAAGGAAACAGTGTCAGCTGTCAGATACCTGATCCAGCCAGTCAAGCCCCCAGAAGATCCCAGTTAGCCACCATCTGATCATAAACATGAGAGAAACCTCAGGCAGGAATGGCCCAACTAAGCCCAGTCATTCTGCAGAACTAGAATACAGAATAAGTTAGGCAGCTAGGGGTGCCTGGGTGGCTCAGTTGGTTGGGCGTCCCAGGGTCCTGGGACAGAGCCCGGCTTCGGGCTCCCTGCTCAGCTGGGATCCTGGTTCTCCCTCTTCCTCTGTCTCTCCCCTCCCCCTGACTCTGTGCTCAGGTGTGTGCTCTCTCTCTCTCTCAAATAAATAATTCTTTGGAAAAAATACACTTAGGCTGCTAAATGTGGGGTTATTCGTGAAAGTGCAACAGGGAACTGTAATAGTAAGAAATGCGTCACATTCTCTCCAGGGTACCAGATCTGCCACATTTCCTTTTTTTTTTTTTTAAGATTTT
Organism: Neogale vison; assembly: GCF_020171115.1. NCBI lineage: Eukaryota > Metazoa > Chordata > Mammalia > Carnivora > Mustelidae > Neogale > Neogale vison. The sequence goes on from NC_058098.1 coordinate 43,006,173, forward strand.
ATTTATTTATTTGACAGAGAGAGATCACAAGTAGACAGAGAGGCAGGCAGAGAGAGAGAGAGAGGAGGAAGCAGGCTCCCTGCTGAGCAGAGAGCCCGATGCGGGACTTGATCCCAGGACCCTGAGATCATGACCTGAGCTGAAGGCAGCGGCTTAACCCACTGAGCCACCCAGGCGCCCCCTTTTTTTTTTTTTTTAAAGATTTTATTTACTTATTTGTCAGAGAGAGAGGGAGAGAGAGCGAGCACAGGCAGAGTGGCAGCAGAGTCAGAGGGAGAAGCAGGCTCCCTGCAGAGCAAGGAGCCCGATGTGGGACTCGATCCCAGGATGCTGGGATCATGACCTGAGCCGAAGGCAGCTGCTTAACCAACTGAGCCACCCAGGCGTCCCTCTGCCACATTTCCTAATGTTCTCCCCCAGAACGGGCTGCAGGATACAGACAACATATCCGATTCCTGGAATGACATCCCAGAGGCCTGAGTACCAGCAATCCCTCCCCAGGTCACTGGTCCATCTTTACAATGTTTACAGAGGTTTACACCTAATACCTGACCTCCTAAAGGTTCAAAATAAGGTTAACCAAATCTGACCTCATTACCCTACTCTGCAAGTAATAGACCTGAACTAATTATTATGTCTTGGCCATCTTGGTTACAGAATGAGAGGGGAACAAACAGACAAGGAGTGCTAGGGATCAAATAAAAACCTACTCCTGCCATCACCCACTTGTGGGATGTCATTTAATATCCCTGAGCTAAGCTTCCCCTGTGTAAGGATGACAAAATGGCAGGGTGCCTGGTGAGCCTGGTCGGTGGAGCATGTGACTCTCGATCTCAGGGTTGTGAGTTCAAGCCTCATGCTGGGTGTAGAGATGACTTAAAAAAAACAAGAAAAGATAAAATGGTATTAGATGAGCCATCTTCAGCAGTACGAGGATCTAAGAGCAGAGTCTGTTTTCCTTTTCCTTAAGTTCAAGCCCTGCTCTGCCACTTACAGTCTGTGGGGTACAGTGTGAGAGAGGTTATTCCCTCTCTCTAAGCCTGTAATACGTGCACAGTAACTGTATCTGCCTCTCAGAATTGTTAAGGAATTAAATAAGAAAAGCTATGTAAAAAGGACCTGGAGGGGGCGCCTGAGTGGCACAGTGAGTCAAGCAATGAACTCAGTTTTGGCTTTAAGCTCCACTCAGGATCTCAGGGTCCTGAGGTCACCCTGAGTGGAGCTCCACCCTAAGTGTGGAGTCTGCTTAAGACTCTCTCTGCCCCTCCTGATTGCGCTCTCTCTCAAATGAAATAAATAAATATTAAAAACAAAAACAAAGGACCTGGAGGTCAGTAACATGTAACTCATAAGACAGGTTCCAAAGTTCTGTGACCCTGAATAAAAGGTAATTGGTCCAAATCTCTCGTTTCTCTTTGCCCATTTGAATTTTCTCTCTCTGATGGAAAGAAAAAAAAAAGGGGGGGGGAACTAACCTTCAGTATGAGCAGGCAAGGCCCAGTCCTTCATCCACAACTCTGAAATCCAAACAGCTCTGAAAACCAACGTTCTCACCTATCTCCCTTCGGCCATAAAAGTGGGCCCAAGCAGACAGGGAGCTACGAGGCAGACTTCATCCCCTTTGGTGTCAATATTCCTGTGTTTTGATATGGAACCCACTAAGGTGTTTAATTTTAGGGCACTGCTCCAGACCTGCCGTGGTGGTGGGCGGGGGCAAGTGGGTGGGGCAAGGGGTATATACACCATGCTACCTTCTGGAAAAGCTCAACAGTCTCACCCTTTATCCAAAATTAATCCTTCGCAAAAGGCTTCTTAAGGAAATGTGGAAGCTACCATGGACGGTGGGAGGTGACATCGGTCTGGAGATTGATTTAGGGCAAGAAAGACGTCTTGAGAGACTGAGTGATTCTCCAACCCCATGGCTGGGGGGCGCTTTCTTGCTTGCTGTCCTGTTTCCTGCAGGATCTCTACTTTCATTTTAAAAAACACACAGGTTTCCCTCGAGGTCTTCTAAAAGAACAGGTCTTTGCAGCAAAAACAAACCAATCATTGTATCAGGGCTGCTGAAAACTGCAGGAGTGTCTGGGAGGTAGGGACTTTGGCTGGCCCTCTGACCAACTTCAAAGCTGGCTAAGGTCACTTACCTGTCAAACTTCTAAAGCAAAAAAAAAAAAAAAATCCTTTACTTTCTGTTGATGCTTCCAACAGACAAGTTTATTAAATTATTAATGGTCCTATTTCCTGTGGGAGAGTACTGTGAAGGTGGTGGCCATTTGGATAAGATTTTCACACTAAGCAAGGGGCACCTGGTTGGCTCAGTTGGCAGAGCATGGGACTCCTGATCTTGGGGTCATGAGCTGGAGTCGCATGTTGGGCAAAAAGATTACTTAAAAAAAAACAAAACAAAACAACAACAAAACAAACAGGGGCACCTGGGTGGCTCAGTCAGTGAAGTGTCTGCCTTTGGCTCAGGTCATGATCTTAGAGTCCTGGGATCGAGCCCCACATCAGGCTCCCTGCTCAGAAGGAAGTCTGCTTCTCCCTCTGCCTCTGCCTCACACCCCTGCTTGTGCTCTCTCTCTCAAATAAATAAATAAATAACATTAAAAAAATTAAACAAACAAAAAAAACATGCTAAGCATATTACCCAATTCCCTTGGGATAAAAAATTCCCTCCTGGTCCCTGTATCACTTACTTCTTTAGGGTTCACAACTCCACTATATGGTAGGAGAACCTTTTCAAACGCAGGGATAATGAAGAGCATACAGCCTTATAATCCAGGAAAAAACTGTGGCTCCAAGAGATCTAACCTGCCCTTGGTCGCATAACTTGTAGGTGCCCACATTGAGATTTTAGGTGTGCTCTGTTATCTACAAAACTTGTACCTATACTTCCCCTGGACATGCCCAAGGATCTGGGCATGGTGTGGGGGAGACAGAGAGGATGAATCCTATTGTTTGTCTCATATCCTGGTGAGAAACAGCTTCATGTCAGACTGTCAACCCTAATGGCTACAGTGTCAAAGATACCTCCCACAATGCAACACAACAACCCTAAAAGAACAAGGATCCTTGGGTTGGACTTAGCTACTAAAAACTGTGTCAAATTCAAGGAAACCCCTCTGGGCTTTCCCCTTCTTTCCTTGAAAATGAGGGGATTGGACCACACAAGCTTTAAGGGTCTCTGGAGTGGTTCCTATGGATGGATACTCTTCTCAGCATCTATTCCTACCTTTCCTGGTGGGCCGTCCCATACTGTGGAGGCTAAAAAGCTATAAACTACATTTCCCAGGCTCCCTTACAGTTTTAGATGTGACTTGGGTTCCACTAGTTTACATACACTACTAGGAGATTTGAATTTGGGCCTGAGTTCGTTGGGCAGAGGCATCACGATGCAGGAGCAGGCAGCCATAGAGGCCACTGCGTGTAGCTCCCTTAGTGGCCAGTTCTGCAGTGTGTCTCTGGGATTATATCCTGGTCTTTCTTTTGGTCCATTTATTATTCTATCATTAACCATGCTCAGCGGAAGCTAACGACAATGGATTCTGTTGTCTGCAACTAAACCCACTTCACCCATGTTTCAAATGAAAAGCCAGTGCAATGAACACTTACATGGTTCTCTTATTCCTTTTCCCCCTCTTCATTAATTTAGCCTTTCTTTGAGCATGTCTTCCAGATATTTTCCCAGATCTGTGTTTCTTCTTGCTCCCTATCTCCTTCCAAATGTTGTCATTTACATCCTGCCTGCACTTCTATTCTATGTTGAGTTCTGTCCTCCTATGAGTCAGGCATTACTGTACCAGGTGCTGGGGATATGAGCCTGGTAGGAATGTTCCCTGCAGCTGGTAGGTCTAGAGTCAAGAAGAGGAGTCTGGTCAGCCAAATATCAGACACATGGTCAGTGAGTTACAATGGGGGCGGGGGCAAGGGGAAGCCAATTCTCCCTCAGGAGATAAAAGACAATAGGCAAGCAATTAGGGACAGAGCTTATGCTCTCTTACAAAAATCAAATGGATGGGTTTTTAAAAACCACTTAAATCCATGATTCACAACAATATTTTAAAAATAAACAAGTTGGCCATCGCTGTAGAATTCTGGTGAACCAGCAGATTAGCTGGAAAGCTGGTACACGAAGGGAATCTTATTTGGCCTTTCCTAAAGGAACTGTCTCACTGGGATCCAAACAGCAGGGGAGGGGAAATAAATCTCTATACAAGAATATCGGCTAAGAAATGAAGAACAGACTATCACAACCACTGATAACCTAAATCCCTTAGACTCTGAGTATTGACAGCTGCTAACATCATAGAGAGGCAACCAAATACCGTGTGCTTCTTGATGTTAATAGATGACCCTCTCCCCCGACATATTTTTTTAGCTAAAATAAATACACTTGAGCAAGCATCTAAAGCAAGTGTTCTCCAACAGAACTTTCTGCAATGACAGAAATGTTCTAGTCTATATTGTCCACTACAGTAACCACTGGTCTTACGTGGTTACTGAGCACCTGAAATGTGGCTCATGCAACTGAGCGACTTAATTTTTAATTTTTCTTAGTTTAAATTTAAACTGTCACGTGTGACTTTGGCTACCAGGGTGGGCAGTGCAGCTACAGAACCAACTACCCATTTAGAGAAAACACAGAAGACCAAGGAGTGTTAGACTCCGTGGTGATGCATTCCTCAAAATCCAGATTGTTAGCAACACTCCAAGCAAATTACTCATCTCTTCAATAATTAACTTATAAGGACATGGAAAAGAGATGGAGGGAACGTGAACAAATTATAGAAGAAATGAAAAAACACGTCAGTCGATTACACTGTGTAGACATTGTGTGGTCCTGATTCAGCAAACTGAAAAAAATACAAATTTATAAACAATCAGCAATGTGGGGCACCTTGGTGGCTCAGTGGGTTAATCCTCTGCCTTCGGCTCAGGTCATGATCCCAGGGTCCTGGGATGGAGTCCCACATTGGGCTCTCTGCTCAGCAGGGAGCCTGCTTCCCCCACCCCTCTGCCTGCCTCTCTGCCTACTTGTGACCTCTCTCTCTCTCTGTCCAATAAATAGATAAAATCTAAAAAAAAAAAAAAAAAAAAAAAGACAATCAGCAATGTGAATACTGCTGTTAATGTGGGTGTGATCATGTATTTTGGCCTTTATCTATCAGAGGCACATTCTGAGGTATTACAGTTGAAATAATATGATAAATGAGATTTGCTTCAAAATCATGGGTCAGGGATGGGCGGGGGGTTGGATGGGCAGGAATGGCCATAGATTACTGGTTGTTGGGGCTGGGTGACAAATGATGGGAAGAAAGGAAAAAGACTACCACACGTTCCCACATCTGGCACAACTTGAAGACTTGGACTATAGAGCCAGGTAAAAGACCAAAAATACTTTAGAAGGAATTCTACACTCAGTTCCTTTTAAAGTACCCTTGGGAGAGGCCAAAGGAAGAGAACCAGAAGGGGAAAATGGGAGAAGACAGATTCACTTACTACTCTACACTTGCACCTGGGTCCCACCAGCTACTGAGTCAGGAAGGAAAAATGTCTGTCAAGTAACTGATTTAAATTCAGAGTTACTTAGCTCCTGATAAACCTTCAAAGAAAGGGCAATGGTGGTCAGGATTCCTGGTGGTCTCTGCCCTGCAGCTGAAGTCCTGCGAATGGGACCAACACAGAAGAGACTTAAAGCCACCTGGACCTGTCACTACCGCCTTCTTGGATACACATGATCTCTCCACCTCAATCTGTTTGGAAAATTACTGAATCCTTGGTAGTAAAGAGACAATTTTGCAAACTGCCCCGAGGCACACAGTCATAAGGCAGATAGGCTGGAAAATGCCCGTTTCCTAACCAGCACCTGCAACTCCTTTCTAGATCCACTTACCAGCACAGCCGGATTGGCAAATCCCTTGTTCCCACTGTAGGCAACAAAACGTTGCACCTTATGGAAACCTGCCATACATCACTGTTTGCTAACTCCCTCGAGTTAGAGAACATGCTTGAAAGTGCTAGATACTCTGCACCCTCATTTCATCTAACCAACCCTTGTGAGAGGCCGATTCTATTGCTTTTCCATTTTACAGGTCAGGAAAATGAAGACTCAGGCCAGATAATGTGTTCCTAACACAGCTAGTGAGATGGGCCCAATTGATGTCTGACCCTTCCAGAACCCCTCCTGTGCAGGAACATCTACCCCTCTCAGCTTGGTCCCTTCAGCATCTCGCCCTGGCCCAGCTCCTCATCTTCTCCCACTCTTCTCTCTGACCCTACCAGGTCCATTTTCCATCTTCAGGGACCAGAACTTTGAGTACTTTACCTACTCAAGCTTCAGGCTCAGACCATGACCCTGCTCTATCTAAAGCCTGCCTCTCCCTTCCCCACTGCCCTCAAATCCACACCAAGAAACTTTCCCTGGCTCAGAATTTATTACCTCTTTGCTTGTGCTTTAGCATTCCTTTTGCTGGAACAGAATTATTAATTAATTGTGTCTTCCCACCAACTCAGAGAATTCTAGCTGGAGCTAATGGGCACCTACCATGTTCCCCTCTTCACTCACTTATTATGTTTACCACTCTTTATGGTAGGTATCATTATTATTCCCATTTCACAGACAAGGAAACTGAGGCCAAGAGGGATTAGCCACTTACCCAAGGTCAGGCAGCTAAAAAGTGACAAAGCCAGAGCCTAGGTGCTTAACCATTACTGTTAGATGATTCTAGACTACGAGGCAGGGAACATTTTATCTCCTGGCTGCCTGGCACAGAGCAGGCACCCCATAATGTTAAATGGGACTTTGCCTCTCTGCGGGGCACTGGCTCAAACCTGCCCCTCCCCTAGTCCTGTGAGCCAACTGCTAGGTGAGTGCCTTTAAGTCATACAAACTCAGTCATTATGCATCACCTATGGGCCTCATCCTGGAGAAGCATTCCTTTTCTTCGGGTTAAGAAACTAATTTTTAAGAGAGCAGCGGGGTTTGTGTGGAACTCTAGAATTATGCAATATGCTAAGTCACAAGTAATTTGGACAATCCTCTGGACAATCCTCTGAAACCGGCCAGTACTACAGAGGATAATTCCGGAGGCTTGGAGCATCTTAATACCAACATGTCTCCTATTTTCAGATGGAGGCTGAGAGGGGAAAGTAATCTAAACATCCTTAGTAAACAAATGGAACTTCTCCGGAAGTTGTGCGAAGGTTGCAGAGCTAACACTCTACCCCAGCCCCCAACCCCCAGCCCTGGGGGCAGCATGTAGTTCAAGATCATAGAAATAATATTGTGGTTTATTTATTCCTTTAATCCAGGGCTCCATTGGCGATGTATGCCTGGAACAAGAGAGAGCTCCTAAAATACTGGTTAAGGGACTGGATCTTTCACCCCTGCCACTTTCTCCCCAGGGTAATCTGGGAAATTGGGGGACCGAGGGGCAAACAGACTACATGCAATCCCAAAACAACGTTGCAATTGTCCTTCCAGGCCGGTGATAAATATGCAAGTGGGACACTTTGTAGAATTTCCTGGAGGGCAGAGTTACCAGCCTCAGGCAAACTGTCCCCTCCCACTTAACCCCATCGGGCCCACAAAGCCTCAGGCCGGCTGACTTTGAACCTCAGCAGCCCACTTAACACCAAGCAGCATGAGCCATAGCAACCTTTAAAGACGTCTTTCCAGAGGATTTTGGTTCCAGCCACTAGCCTCAATTCATAACCAAATGCACCCTAGGCAGCCCCCAAGCCAAACCCCAGGAACCAGTAATATTCATAGGGAGGGATGGCCTCGCCCAGGAAAAGTAACCTAGTCCTACCCAATCCACAGCAAACACTAGAGTTCCTCCTCCCCATCCCCCCATCCCCCCATCCCCCTCCTGGGCAGCAGGGCTGCAGGACCCCTTTGGAGCCCGCAAGAATTATCGCCCACCACCCAGGGCCTGGAGCCCGCAGAGTCCCACTAGGCTAGGAAATGGGGTCATGTGATTCCTAAAACACCACTGAGGCTCCAGCTGACTAAATCAGTGGAATGGGATTCCTTAATCTTGCGGGTAGCGGATACATTTGAGCAGGGGATCATGTAAGTTCTACCCAGAAAAGCCAGATGAATGTCTCGATAAGATGTCGCCTACCATTCTAGAAGACTTGAGGTGGGAGGGAATGAAGAATAATAATGCGGGGTAACGAAAACTCCAAACCACTGGGGGCGGGGCACTGAGGCAATTTGCAGTTGAACCCCTTTATCCATCAATTTAATTCAGGAAGATTTGAGAGAGATGAAAAATTTAAAGTGCCCAGCACAGACCTCCGGTCTAACGGGCACTCCATAATTGTTAATGGGAATAGCTGTTACCGTGAGAGGTTCGCTGTGTGCCAAACAGCCGCCACTGCCTCCAGAACGCAAGGAAGTGTGTGAAACTCAGAATTACAGCGCTAGGAATGCGCCGCAGAGAATGGAATTCCTGAGGGCCTGGATCCTTCCTTTCCGAACCCGGGAACCCCGACGGCCTGGTGATTCTTCAGGCTCTGCACACAGAATGGGGTACTAGAGGGCCGAAACTGGGCCTGGTTCTTTTAGGCAGTTCCAGAGGCCACCCCAGCGGACCATGCCGGCTCAGGAGCCGGCCTCCAGGGCTTAGCGGCGCGGGCCGTTGGCTACCCAGCAGACAGGAGGACGCGCAGAGCCGCCCTGGCCGAGACCCAGAGGCAGGTGCAGGAGCCGCGCAGAGGGCGCGCTCGGTGCCCGGGTGCACGGGTGCCCGGGTGCGCGGGCGGGCGCGGCAGGGAGGGGCGCCGGCTCCGGGAGCCCGACGCCAGGGCGTGGTGCAGGTGGCGGCGGGGGCAGAGTCGACACCGTACCTTGATTTTCGACCTGGCGACGGGACGCTGCATCGCCGCCAGGTGTCCGCCCGGGCCCTCGGCGTCGCCGGGCTCGGAGATTTCGCGTTCGGGGGCGCGCGGGGACGAGCTGCTCTCGGCGCCTCCAGGCTCCCCCGCGCTGCTGCTGCCGCCGCTGCTGCTGCTGCTGCTGCCGCCGTCGCTGCGGCAGTCCTCGGGGGGGTCGTGGAGCAGACGGCCCAGGCCCACTGCGGAGGGAGGGGCGGTACCCCGACACACAGACACGCGGCGTCAGGCCCGGGCGTCCGCGGCAGTTTGACCTGCGGGCGGTGCCGCCGCCGCCGCCCCGCCCTGGACCTGGGCACCTGGCCAAGTGGGCAATACGCGGGGGTGGACGAGCGAGTCCCCGGCTGAGCCTCCGGAGCGAGCACGGAATTTGGGGGGCGGCTCCTCGGTCCCAATCTCCGCGCCCACAAGGAACCGAGGGCCTTGGGTGGCTGCGGACCCCGCGCGCCAACTTCCCTCTCTCTGGGATAGGGGGGTTGGGGGTCTGACCTCAACCCACCCAGCCCGAGGGGCTGACGGATCCTGGTGCAATCCCATGAGGACGTGGGACTAAGAGTAGCCCCTACTGGCCTTCAGTCTCCCCTCCTTCGGTTCACCTCGGCCCGCGCGGCAGCCAACGGTCCCGCCGCCGGGCAATTACTGGCGCCCACTAGGGGGAAGGGGGCGCAGGGCGTCCCGGGTTCCCAGCCTCTCTCCGTCTTCCCGCTCCTCAAGAAGCACCCCCCCGCCGCCCCGAAAGAGGCGGCAAGGGGTGGGGAGTCCAGGCCCGGCGGAGGAGCCGAGGGGACCCGACCACCCCTGCCCCCACTCCGGGAGTCCCGCGCCCAGGCCCGGCCCCCGCGCGGCGCTCACCTGGGATGTAGGTGTCTGCCCTTTCCTCATCCGGGAGCTCATCCCAGCTGCGGACGGAGACCCCCGGGCTCCTCCTCTTCACCAGGAAGACTTTGGGCATGTCGTGGCCCCCTCCCCGGCCGGCGGCCCCCTCCTCCCGGCTGCTCCCCGCTAGAAACTGCGGCAGGGACTCGATCCCCGGCTCCCGGCGGCCAGAGCCCACCTTCCCGCCTAGCCTGCCCTCTCCCTCCGCCCCCCGCCGCGGCGCGGCCCAGGCCTCTCCCCCGCACGCCTGGCGACTCCCAGCCTCCAGGCTCCGCGACACCTATGCCTTAAATCGCGGGTGAGACCACGCCGAGGAAAAAGTTTCATAAGGTGGAATAGAAAAGGCACCAGGAAACTTGGGAGTGAGCATGCGCCCTGCAACATAACGGTGTCAACAAGCTCGCTACCTGTCCGACCGGTTCCGGCGGCCGGGGCTGCCTGTTCCAGCCCTTCCTTAGGCATGAATGTTTGCAAAAGAATTTAACGTCTGATTCTTCCCCCTCCCCTTTTTAAAAAGGGAAGAACATTTTTAAATCAACCTCTCGCCCCAGTCCCCATCACATGCATCTCAGGGCAAACTCTTAGAGGTAAGCCCCCAGGTCCGCTTCCCCGGGCATCCATCCTAAGAGTTGGAGCTTCCTGCGAGTTGCACCCCCCTTCCCCGCCCCCAGGTGGATTGTCTCCGACAGGCAAGCAAGAAAATGGCTCAGTTCCTCCGGTCTTGGTGGATGGTTGCCGAGGCTAGTAGAAATCTCGGCGGACGGAAGGTGGAGGCGGCGGGGAGATTGCAGGGCTCATCTCGTAAGGGGGGGGCGACTTGGGGACTTAGGCTCCCCATCATTTACAACAGTCCCCCAAATAAACACGGTAATAATATGATTTAAAGTTCGGTAGCTTTAGAACACGTCATTATTGATTTGTGCCGTACAATCTAGGAAAAACAAGTTGGCTAGCTCTGCTAAAGCAGCTTCCACCCCAAGACCTACCGCTCCAAGAGCCCCATCAACCCAGATAAACACACAATGGAAACAAAAGCCAAGCGCATGTTATGCAAACGCGGCTTCGTAACAAATTTCTTATCCTTGCCCACTCCCATTATGGTCTCCCCCCAACCGCCCGCTCCCCAAATTCTGAGGTTGGGAAACACGTTTCCCAGCAAAGTGAAGTCGGCCGCTACTGGGGAGTTGGCTGGAGAGCTTTGTATTTATTTTTGGTTTTGGCTTTTCCTCTGCCTTTATACCTGGAGGGGGAGTTGGGAGAGAAGGAAGAGGAGTTGGTAAGAGAAAGATGCCAAGTTTCTAAGAGCAGCAGTGCCGGCATTTGGGGAGCGCGCGCTGTCCCTCTCACGGCGGCTGCTCGGATGCCCCCGGGGACGCGCAGCAGTGCCTCCACCGCTGCGGTGCTAGCACTCCTGTGGGCGATCAGACTTGCGCGGGCTCCGGGGGCTGTGCAGGGGCGCGTCTAGCCAGGAGCTCCCTGGCGCCCGCAGCTCGCCCATCCGCCAGACTCACCTGTCTGTAACCTGACCCGCTGCGCGCCCAGCCCACAGGGCTGAGGAATCAACACAGCGGTTTTCCCCGTCCTCTTCCGCCCTGGAATGGCCCTTGGGGACACAGCAGCCTGGTAACGGATTTCTCGGCTCGGTTGGAGTACTCTCCCCGCGCACGGAGAGGGGGCGCAGCTCTCCTGGGTCTGAGAAGCGAGGAGACGCGCCATGCCTCGGGGTCTGCCCTCAAGAGGTCACCCTCTCCTGGCTCAATCCTGTCTGGACTCCAGATATTCTGAGAACAATCAACTAAGGACGAAAGAGACTTTGATCCGGTTAAGCCCGGAGTGGAGTAGGAAGACATTTCTATAGCGGCACGAGGAAACGAGGCTTCTTTTTAGTCCGTGAAGCTGATGGCGCCGCTGCTGGGAGAATCTGAGAATGTATTTTTATCTACCAACAAACGCAAGATTTTCTAGAAAGGAGCTTGGTTGAATGAAAGTAAAATAAAGTAAAACTATGAAATCACAGAATGACCTCTATCTCATAAAAATCTTTAAAACTTCCCTTAGTTCAAAATTCCTTGTATTGCGAAAAAGGCGGCCAACCCCATTAACAGATTTTTTTTCTTTTATTGAATTTCAAATCAATAAGTGCCTGAACCACTTTGTCCTTTATCTGAAAAGAATATAAAATGACAGATTATAAGACTAGAAACCTCAAGAAGCATTGCATCGTTTAGCAGATTCGGGATGAAAATTAACAGGAATAACTACACTTTTTTTCAAGGATTGTTGGATGCACACTTACTATGATATTTGAGGGCTGTTTCTTCCAGGGGAAAGGAATTCTAATGTGCTATCTTCCTCTCTCTTTTCTTGATCGGACTTGAGAGGGATTTATCAATATTATTAACATTTTCAATGTTTTGCTTTTGTTGACTCTTCTTTATTTTATGATTAGTTTTCTAAGTATTATGAGGAGCTGATAGAGCATCCCCTAAAAGTAGAATAAGAAATAAGCTCAATTTTTTAAAAAATCTCAAAGCTGGTATTTGAGAGAGGCAGAAGTCTTGATCTGACCCACACCCTGCCCCCCACCTCTCCCCTGGGAGGACAGGGTGACCCTCCATAGAGTCCTTAGAAGGTGTGTGTGTCCTTCCCTGTTTGAATGCTTAAGTGCTGGGAGCTCGCTTTTTCAAAAAGCAGTTTATTAAAAAAAAAAAAGCAGTCTATTCTGGTTAGGTGACAATACTGTTAGAAAGCTTTTCCTTCTGCTTTATGGAAGTCTGTTTCCCTGCAATTCCATGTCTCCTCTGCATTCTGCCTTCTCCGGCAGCTGAGACAATGCCTGTGCCTCCCCCACCCCACCCCCCAACCCCCTCCCTAGTTCTTCAAATGCGTGGAAACAGGCATGGGGGTTCTCACTTAAGACCTCTTTTCTCCAGTAATATGTAGTCAGGTTGAAAATAGACAGGTACGAACCTGCTCAGTGGGATCCTTAGAGGATAAAGAGAGGTTAGGATGATGGGGAAATGGATGATGGGGGAAATTTTTTTTTTTTTTTTTTTACTTTTTACCAAAGTATAACATAGTGTTTTTAAAAAATGCACAAATTGTAAGTTATATGGCTTGATCCATTTTTACAAAAAAAAAAAATTCTAGCAGACAGCACCCCAGAATGAGACCAAGCTGCCTACTCCCACCACTCCACTTCACGTGAGATCAACTTTTTGTGGGTACAGTAAGGCAGAGAAGAAGAAATAAAGGTATAAGGATCATAAAGAAAAAAAGCAAAACTATCATTATTTGTAATCAGTAAGATTAGCTATGTGGAGAAGAACTACAGATAAATGGCTAGAATTAATAAAAGTTTAGTAGAGTTGTTTTATAGAAAAATCTCGATGTGTGTCAATTGCAATTCTAAACATCAATAACATTTAGAAATCTACCCAGTCATCTATGGATTTAATACTTGAAGAAAAGATCTTTTGGGGGGCGCCTGGGTGGCTCAGTAGGTTAAAGCCTCTGCATTTGGGGACGCCTGGGTGGCTCAGTTGGTTAAGCAGCTGCCTTCGGCTCAGGTCATAATCCCAGCGTCCTGGAATCGAGTCCCACATTGGCCTCCTTGCTCAGCAGGGAGCCTGCTTCTCCCTCTGCCTCTGCCTGCCATTCTGTCTGCCTGTGCTCTCGCTCTTTCCCCCTCTCTCTCTCTCTGATAAATAAATAAAATCTTAAAAAAAAAAAAAAAAGCCTCTGCATTTGGCTTGGGTCATGATCCCGGGGTCCTGGGATCGAGCCCCGCATCGGGCTCTCTGGTCCGTGGAGAGCCTGCTTCCTCCTCTCTCTCTACCTGCCTCTCTGCCTACTTGTGATCTCTGTCAAATAAGTAAATAAAATCTTTAGAAAAAAAAAAAGATCTTTTTGTGAGAATAACAAACTTGTTCTAAGCTTGTAACCAAAACATTCCTGAAGAACAAGGCATATAGATTCATTCTATCAGATATTGGTGCAGAGTAGAGAGCCCATGTGGACTTTTGATTTATGAGAGAGGGCATTTCAGAAAGATGGGAAATGGGACTGACTGGTAATGCATTTGGGGGAAAAAAATAAAGGAAATTGAATAATGCACACACATATGGTCAATTTCCAGTGGATTAAACATTTAAAAGTGTACGTGCATACATATGCATAGATGAATAGATAATGGAGAATATCTCTATGACCATAAGATAGAGTAGAATCTTATTTATTTATTTATTTTTCTTATTGAAGTATAGTTGACACACAATGGAGCAGAATTTCTTTTTTCTTTTTTCTTTTTTTTTTTTTAAAGATTTTATTTATTTATTTGACAGAGAGAGATCACAAGTAGGCAGAGAGGCAGGCAGAGAGCGAGAGGAGGAAGCAGGCTCCCTGCTGAGCAGAGAGCCTGATACAGGACTCGATCCCAGGACCCTGAGATCATGACCTGAGCCGAAGGCAGCGGCTTAACCCACTGAGCCACCCAGGCGTCCCTCTTTTTTCTTTTTTTAAAATTTATTTTATTTTATTTAAATTCAATTGCTGTTAGCTTCAGAGTTAGAGTTCTGTGACTCATCAGTTGTATATAGCACCCAGTGCTCATTACATCACATGCCCTCCTTAATGCCCATCACTGAGTTACCCCATCCCCCCACCCTGGAGCAGAATTTCTTAAGACACAAAGAACAAACCATTAAAGAAAATATCTGATAAATATGACTGCAGAAAAATTAAGAATGACTATTAATTAATCAAAAGACACAGTAAAGAGAATGAGAAACTAAATCAAAAGTAGAGAGAAATTTTGCAATACATTTACTACATTTACCTTATAAATCATCAGAATTCTGATGACATAAAGAATTCAAATGTTAGAAAAAGAAACATAATTTTAGGGGTGGGTGGCTCAGCAGGTTAAGCCTCAGCCTTCTGCTCAGGTCATGATCTCCGAATCCTGGGACTGAATTGGGCTCTTTGCTCAGCAGGGAGCTTGCTTCCCCCTCCCTCTCAGCCTACTTTTGATCTCTCTCTCAGTGTCAAATAAATAAAGAAAATCTTTTTTTAAAAAAACATAATTTTTAAAAATGGCAAAAGACATGAACAGGCATTTTCCAGAAGAGAAAACATGAATGACCCAACAACATATAAAAAGATACTCAATCTCATCAGTAAGCAGGAAAATGCAAATTAAAATGGCAATGAAATACTATTTCATGTTTGCCAGACTGGCAAAATTAAAAAGTTTGACAATACTGCTAAGTGTTGCTTTGGATGTAAGAACAATAAGTTCATGCATTGCTAATAGGTATATAGACTGATTCAAACATTTTGGGCAAGAGTTGGATTTTATCTGGTAAAATTAAACATGCACATATTGAATGAGCCAGAAATTCCACTCCAAGTTTTTAAATTTAGAAAAAGTCTTGCACTTTTGCACCTAGAATTACAGACAAGAATATTCACAGTAACATTATTCATCCTACTCAAAAACATAAAAACCTGAACACAACTGGAATGCCCATCATTAACTAATTGGATTATATTGTGATAAATGCATCTAGTGGAAAAGAATGGCCCACAGCCACACCCATTAACTAAGGTAAATCTCAAATACATCTTATTGAATAAAAAAAAGCAAGTGACAGAAGAATTGTACTGTAAGATTCAAATAATTATTTAAAATGAATCAAAATAAATTAGGAATTCAACGGCTTAGGAATTCAAACCCACATGTTAAAACCATTAAGCACCAACCAACCATCTAGAAGAATCTGGAGAGCTATGCTGAATAAAAAAAGCAATCCCAAGGTTATGCATTATCTGATTCCGTTAATATAATATTCTCAAAATGAAAAAAAAACATAAAAATGGAAAAAAGATTAATGTTTGATTGTCAGGAGTTAAGCATTTAGAAAAGGGCAACTTGTGGTAATGAAGAAAACTTGTGGTAATGGAAGTGTTCAGGGTCTCTGGTAGTTGATACCCAAGCTTACCCATGTGATAAAGTTGTACAGAACGACACATACACACGCACAAATGAGTACAAGTCAAACTATATCAATCTGAGTAAGACCTGCAGATTGTTCCCGTCAATATCCTGTGGGTGATACTGTCCTTTAATTCTATAAAATTTACCACTGGGGGAAATTGAATGAAAGATACACAGTTGCATGTAAGTAATCTACATGATCTTCAAATAAAAAGTTTAATTTTTAATGTCAAAAGTTGCTGATACAGTAGATCTTAAAAATCATCGTAAGGAAAAAAATATATAATTAGGTGTGGTGATGAATGTTAACTAAATTTATCATGGTGATCATTTTGTAATATATATATGTATCAAATCATTACATTATACATCTAAAACTAATAAACTGCCATATGTCAATTATATCTGAATTTCAAAAATACTAGGCAAAACAAGAAAATGATACAAAAGTCAGTATAATGGTGATGATCACTGGAGAGAGAAACAAGTATAAAATTAGGGAAGGACAGATAAGGGCAGGCATTCCAAAGTACTAGTAATGCTGTATTTTTTAACCTGAAGGATAAGAATAATTGTTCAGGGTGCCTGGGTGGCTCAGTGGATTAAGCCGCTGCCTTCGGCTCAGGTCATGATCTCGGGGTCCTGGGATCGAGTCCTGCATCAGGCTCTTTGCTCAGCAGGGAGCCTGCTTCCTCCTCCTTCTCTCTCTGCCTGCCTCTCTGCCTACTTGTGATCTCTCTGTGTCAAATAAATAAATAAATAAATAATCTTTAAAAAAAAAAAAAGAATAATTGTTCATATTATTTAACCATGTATGCATATTATAATCAAGCTTGTCTGTGTGATATATTTCACAATAATTGCTTAAAGATTTTATTTATTTATTTGAAAGGGAGAGAGAGAGAGCACAAGAGCAGGAAGGGGGGCAGAAGCAGACTACCTGCTGAACAGGGAGCCCCAATATGGGGTAGGAGGGGGACTCAATCCTAGGACCCTGGCATCATGACCTCCTAGCCCAATATGGGGTCGGAGAGGGGCTCAATCCTAGGACCCTGGGATCATGACCTGAGCTGAAGGCAGAGGCTTTAACCCACTGAGCCACCCAGGTGCCCCTCACAATAATTTTTAAAAGAAAACCAGGGGCTCCTGCCTGGCTCAGAAAGTAAAGCATGCAACTTTCAATTTCAGGGTCATAACTTCAAGCCCCATATGATGAAGCCCAAATAAATAAATGAATGAATGAAGAAACAAACAAAGTAAATAAACGAATGAACAAGTAAACAAGAGAAAACCAACCGGCATAGTGGACACGTATCATGTTTGAGGAAGCTTAGTACTGCTTGTTCACTTTTACTCTGGGATAGTTTTCTGTTATGAGTCTCTTTTCCTCACAAGGGACAGCAAATAGCTTTTCCAGACTCCCTGGCTATGGGTACAAGGATGTGACCCAGGTTCTGCAACTGGAATACAGCCACAGACTTCATTTAAGAAAGAAGCCTTGGTCAGGTCCTGGTGGCCATGTGCTGTGGTCACGGAGGGTGGTGGGAACTCAGGCGCTCTGAGCCAGAGATGGCCGAGACAGAGCCCCTACTGGAGAAGGCAGGAACTGCAGTTTGAGGCACGTTACAGGCTTGTCCCTTCTAAAACTGATTCTATGGTCACCTGGAGATTCCACAAGCCACCTAGCATCCTTTAATGAACTGCTTTTCCGATTCACCTAGCTACAGTGGGTTCTGTTGCCGCATCTTGGCCCATCGATTCTGTAACTGGCATTGTCCCCTGGACAGCAGTAAGACTTTCAGTTAGCTATCTTCTAACCAGAACAAGATTATGGTGTCTCATCTTCCCCCCCTTTACTGGAATTCAGAATAAAAACACCACCAACCCACATATTATGTGTGCTTATTTTAAATCTCTTCTTTCTAGAATAATTTGCAAGGTCCTAGCTAAACACATTAAAGCAAAATCCTCATCTTTCTTCCCCTAGTCCCCTGACTTTCACAGTCCTGCTTTTCTGGAGTCCTAAATGCATGCCTCGTTTGCCTCCAGTCCCACACTGTCCAAAACAAGAATCACTGGTGAGTCACACGCTGCTCTTTTTTTTTCCTGTTTTAAATTTTATTTATTTATTTGACAGAGAGCACACAGGTAGGCAGAGTGGCAGGCAGAGGGAGAGGGAGAAGCAGGCAGGGAGCCAGATGTGGGACTCGATCCTGGCACCCCAGGATCACGATTGAGCCAAAGGCAACCGCTTAACTGACTGAGCCACCCAGGTGCCCCACATACTGCTCTTGAGCACTTGAAAGGTGGCTGGTCTGAACTAAGATGTGCTATCAGTATAAAATACATACCAGATTTTGAAAACTTACTATGAAAAAAGAAAGACTCAAAATATTTTGTTAATAGTTTTGTATACTGATTTACATGTTGAAATGATAATATTATGGATATATTGGAAAATATAGTAATAAAATTAACTTCCATTTGTTTTTTTTGTTTATTTGTTTGTTATTTTGGTTTTTTTTTTTAGATCTTATTTATTTATTTGTCAGAGAGAGAGCACAAGCAGAGAAAGCTGCAGGCAGAGGGAGAAGCAGGCTCTCCCCTGAGCAAGGAGTCCCACATGGGACTCAATCCCAGGACCTCAGGATCATGACCTGAGCTGAAGGCAGCCACTAAACCAACTGAGCCACCAGGTGTCCCTATTTGGGGTTTTTCTTGTACTTTGTTTTGACTTTTTTATGTGGCTACTGGAAAATTTAACATTACATTTGTGGTTTTTATCATATTTCTGTTGGGCAGAGGGGGTCTTAGACTGTGATGATTGGCATGAATAGCCTGTATTGTTCTGGAAGGCTGTCCTCAGGCATCCCCACATTTTCTTGGTCAGCATTATGATTTGTGATTTGGGGGTAACAGGGAGGTAGCACTGAGAAGCCAACAGCTTGGCTTTGAAATCTAGCTCTGCCACTGAGAAGCTCTAAGGATATGGCAAAATCATTTAAATTTTTGAGCCTCAGTGTCTTCATCCCTAAAATGGGACAATAATGTGTCTCTCACCTACCTCACAGGGTTACTACGAGAATAAATGGAATCATAGCTGTGAACGTGCTCGTAGGAAGTATTTGTCTATTGTACAAATAACAATGGTCAATGTCAATCGAATGTCTTCTCTGATCGAGACACTGGGTAATATGCCCTAGTCACATACTGTCTCACTAAGAGATCTTTTGTGATAGAGAAATGCTCATTTTATATCCATTTCACAAGAGAGGTTTAGAAAGGTCAAGGACCCCTGCTCTGAAACCCCTCATTAGGGGTGCACTGTGATGCGAAGAATGTGCATCCTGAGGTCAGCAGAAACA
This sequence comes from Neogale vison, assembly GCF_020171115.1. Taxonomy (NCBI): domain Eukaryota; kingdom Metazoa; phylum Chordata; class Mammalia; order Carnivora; family Mustelidae; genus Neogale; species Neogale vison. The sequence goes on from NC_058098.1 coordinate 43,025,310, forward strand.
AGAGCGAGTCTATTGGGGCCCTCAGTCGGTCTGAGATGTGCCGGTGGGGGACCTCCTTGCCCACGGGGTCCTCCGTTTATAAATACACTGATTTTTCTAAGGACCAGATCTCAGTGTGTCTTCCACACCAATGAGCTCTCACTGCTCCTGGGCACATCTGTGAGTGCAGGGAAAGGAAGAGTCTAGCTGCAGAGGACACCTGGTGTTTTCATCTGCCCTCTGGCATCTGATCTGCCTTCTTCTGGTGCCTGAATGTGCAGTTTTGGGCAGGCTGACTCCATCTCTCCTGGGGGAGGCTTCCCCTTGACCACAATGATTGCATCAAGGGCAGACATGAGATCCAAACTGAGATTCCCTTTCCCTGAGGCTGAGAGAGGAGGGGATGCAAGCCTGGGGTAGCCAGCCACCTTCGCCCCCAGCAGCTGCACAAGGTTGAAGAAAACGTAGAGAAAGCAAAGCAATGAGATGGGAGAGCACGACTTGAGTCCTCAGGTTCCACATGGTCAAATATACTCTTCTATCTCTTGGTCTCTTTTTTGCTTGAGCCAGTTGGAATTGTGCTTTCTCACTTGCTGTCAAGAGTTTCGACTAAGCACCCATTAAAATGACACTGCCTTACTTCTCTTCTCTCCTGTGACTCATGGAAAAAGCAATGTGTCCTGGGGTGTCTGGGTGGTTCAGTCGGTTAAGCAGCTGCCTTTGGCTCAGGTCATGATCCCACAGTCCTGGGATCGAGTCATCAGGTTCCCTGCTCAGTGGAGAGCCTGCTTCTTCCTCTGCCTGCCACTCTGCCTACTTGTGCTCTCTCTCACTATTATTGCTCTGTCAAATAAATAAATAAAATTAAAAAAAAAAAAAGAAAGAAAAGAAAAGGCAATGTGTCCTTTTGCGATGAACTGAAAGCTGGTTTTCCAAAAGTCACCAGACCACAGTTACTTTTCAGCTTACTCCTGTGAGACAGAGGACATGTAAATTAAGGGCATACATGTGAAACAACAAATCTCTATTATTTTTGGTACCACAAAAATATAAATGTACAAAGATGACTTGGGAGTGAGTTGACTATCACCATAAAAGTCACTGATGTAATATTCTTAAGATGCTTATAGGTATATATAAATCCAGATCCACAAACCAGGGTGGGAGACAACGTCACATGATTTTATTATCTTTATTTTGACCCAAGGGTCCATTCCAGTGTGGTGGGGTTGATATTTCTTGCAACCAAAGGAGTACTTAGCACATAAATATTTTGAGAAATTCTGATTGAGAAAATGTTGAAGGGCAGGAATGAAAGAGTGGGAAAGACGGAGAAAGAGAGTGCTTTTACTATAGACAGTAGCATTGGTTTCTGAAGACTCTGAGATTTTCTCCCTGACACTTCACTAAGGCCCTCCTTTGGAATCCTGGCAGGCTCTGTGACAGCTTTGACCAACAGAATATGGTGAAGGGATGGGCCAGGTTCCTGGCTATAAGGGACACAAGTTTCCACTTCCTATCTTCTTGAATGCTCACTCTGGGGGAAGCCATCTGTTTTGTTTTTGTTTTTGTTATTGTTTTTTTTTTAAAGATTTTATTTATTTAACAGACAGAGATCACAAGTAGGCAGAGAGGCAGGCAGAGAGAGAGAGGAGGAAGCAGGCTCCCTGCCATGCAGAGAGCCCCATGCGGGGCTCGATCCCAGGACCCTGGGATCATGACCTGAGCCGAAGGCAGAGGCTTTAACCCACTGAGCCACCCAGGCGCCCCTGTTATTGTTTTTTTTTTTAAGATTTTTATTTATTTTTGAGAGCGGGAACACAAGGAGGGGGAGAGATAGAGGGAGAAACGGGCTCCCTGCTGAGCCAGACACGGGGCTCAATCCAAGGACCCCGAGATAATGACCTGAGCCCAAAGCAGACAATCAAATGAATGAGCCACCCAGGTGCCCCAGGAAGCCAGCCACTATGTACAATGTCTGAGTATCCTGAGAAGAAACCAGAGCTAACTATAGGGTAAGCCATATGGAGAGAGAGAAATAACTGACCAGCTTCAGCTCCTCCGGCTACCCCAGTCTAAGCCCAGGAATGTAGGTGAAGACAAACCAAGCCTTGGGTACCATCTAACTGCAGCCACTTAAGGGACCCCAAGAACAGCCACTCAGCTGAGACCATCAATCTTCAGACCACAGAAATAATAAACAGTGCTTCAAATTCCTCAATCATGGGTGGGGGGGCAGTAGGAGGGGCAGGGATTGTTACATGGCAATAAGTAGCGAGGAAGGAATACCTTCCTGTCATCATCATTTTCTTCAACAGATGGAGAATAAAAGGAGTTCCCCAGTAAAATCAAGCCAAGATGTGGTCAGCCCGGATGTGAGCCCCTGTTGTCTGACTCCAGTCATCCTGGTTTGGAGAGAGTTTAAAAAGGTAGATGTGGCAAACAGTGTCAAGGGAGTGCAGATCCTGGGAACACTGGCCTGAGCAGGTCTGGGGAAGGGACACGGGCAGATGGAGGACTGCATGGCTGGAGGCATGAGCAGAAGGAAGGATGTGAGAAAACCAGCAGAAATAATGCCTTCAAGATGCTTGGCTATGAAAGGAAAGAGAGATGCAGGCATATATCTAGAATGAGTATCCAGTACAGAAGTTATTTTTATTTAATGTTTTTATTATGGAAAATTTCAAATACTCATAAAGCAGAAAGAATAGTATAATGAAGCCCCAGGTACCCATCACTAATCATCAAATGGCCCCTTCTTCCTTTCTTTCTTTCTTCCTTCCTTCCTTTCTTTCTCTTTCCTCTTTTTTTTTTAGAATTATGTATTATAAAGAGAAAAATTGAGAGCACATACACAAATGTGTGAGCATTGAAGGGAAGGGCAGAGAGCGAAGGAGAGAGTCTTAAGCAGACTCTAAGCTGAGCATGGAACCCAGCACAGGTCCAGATCTCACAACCCTGATATCATGACCTGAGCCAAAACTAAGAGTCAGACGCTTGACCCACAGCACCACCCAGGGCTCGCCCCTTCCTTCCTTCCTTCCTTGAGATTTTTTTTTTTTAAGTAAGTTCTACACCAAACATGGGGCTTGAACTCAGAATCCTGAGATCAAGAGTCACACGCTCCATTGACTGACCCAGCCAGATGACCTGCACTCTTCTTCATTTATGCCCACTGCTGAGATTATCTTGAAACACATCCCAGATATATAATTTCAACTGTTAATATTTCAGTGTGTACTCCTAAACTATAAGAACACGTAACAGGGGGGCCTGGATGATTCTGTCAGTTAAGTGTCTGCCTTCAGCTCAGGCCATGATCCTAGAGTCCTGGGATCAAGCCCCATATCAGGCTCTCTGGTCAGTGGGGAGACTGCTTCTGCCTCTTCATTCGCCTGCTGCTCTGCCTTCTTGTGCTCTCTCTCTCATGCTCTCCCTCTCTGTCAGATAAATAAATAAAATCTTAAAAAAACAAACAAACCCTACAACACATGTTTCCTGTCTTGCTAATTTTGGCCATTCTAACTGGTGTAAGGTGGTATCTTAATGTGGTTTTAATTTGAATCTCCCTGATGGCTAGTGATGATGAACATTTTTTCATGTGTCTGATAGCCATTTGTATGTCTTCATTGGAGAAGTGTCTGTTCATATCTTCTGCCCATTTTTTTGAAATATTTTATTTACTTATTTGACAGACAGAGATCACAAGTAAGCAGAGAAGTAGGCACAGAGGAGGAAGCAGGCTCCCTGCTGAGCAGAGAGCCCAATGCGGGGCTCGATCGCAGGACCCTGGGACCATGACCTGAGCCAAAGGCAGAGGCTTTAACCCACTGAGCCACCCAGGCACCCCATCTGCCCATTTTTTTTATATGATTGTCTGTTTTACATGTGTTGGAGGGGATGTGGAGAAAGGGGAACCCTCTTACACTGTTGATGGGAATGCAAATTGGTGTAGCCACTTTGGAGAACAGTGTGGAGATTCCTCAAGAAATTAAAAATAGAGCTTCCCTATGATCCTGCAATTTCACTACTGGGTATTTACCCCAAAGATAGAGATGTAGTGAAAAGAAGGGCCACCTGTACCGCAATGGCCATGGTCGCCAAACTGTGGAAAGAACCAAGATGCCCTTCAACGGACGAATGGATAAGGAAGATGTGGTCCATATACACTACGGAGTATTATGCCTCCATCAGAAAGGTGAATACCCAACTTTTGTAGCAACATGGACGGGACTGGAAGAGATTATGCTGAGTGAAATAAGTCAAGCAGAGAGAGTCAATTATCATATGGTTTCACTTATTTGTGGAGCATAACAAATAACATGGAGGACAAGGGGAGTTAGAGAGGAGAAGGGAGTTGAGGGAAATTGGAAGGGGAGGTGAACCATGAGAGACTATGGACTCTGAAAAACAATCTGAGGGGTTTAAAGGGGTGGGGGGTGGGAGGTAGGGAGAACCAGGTGGTGGATATTGGAGAGGGCACGGATTGCATGGAGCACTGGGTGTGGTGCAAAAACAATGAATACTGTTACGCTGAAAATAAATAAAAAGAATAAAAAAAAAACCCTAACATACATAACCATGATATCATTATTGTTGATGTGTCTTTCCACCTCTTTTTCTCTCCATGCAATTAATTTATTGAAGAAAGCAAGTTGTTTACTTGGTAGAATTTTCTACAGTCTAGATTTTACTGATTCTATCTTCCTGGTACTAATATATTCTGTAGATTGGACCTAAAAGCTTGATCAGACTCTCGGTTGATTTTTTACCAAGGACACTTCAAGTGGTATTGAGTTCTTCCAGCAAGAGACACAAAATATCCTTCCTTTTTGGTGGTTTTAGCAGCCATTAATGAGCATTGCTTATATGAGCTTTATTTCATTAGTAACTTAAAGATCACGGATGTTCTAATTCTATCACTCTTTTCTTTATTAGCTGGAGTGTTGTACAAACTTCCTGCTTGTCAACAATTGATCTCTGAGATGGAGTTTATAGAAAAGCTAAAATAAATGTTTTATTCTGTTAGGGTCCTTTTTACATTTTTACCTTCAAGGGCACATCTGAGAGACCTTTAAGCTTCATGGCTTTTCTCGTCTGGGGTCCTGCAGCAGACATTTCACAGTCCTGCGTTATGGTCACTCCATCCCCAACGCCCTTGATGCTTTGGCCCTCTCTCCCTCGGACCCACCTTTCTGGAAAAAACTCACCCTAAAAGGCCTGTCTCACCCACCTTCTCTGGGCCTGTTGCTGAGCTGGTGAATGTTCCTGGAGAAAAATCACAAACCAGGGCCCGCTGGTTTCACAAATCTCAAACACCCTCCATGCAGCTCCATAGCGCCTCTACTTCTCTCTAAGAATGTACCATGGGTCCTTAAGATGTGACTATGAGTCTGGGGAACGACATTTCTATTTTTTATTTAATTCTAATTAACTTAAATATCCATTATATCACTGGCTAGCAGCTACTCTATTGGACAGCGCAGATGATTCAATAATACCTGATTACAGAAAGTTCTATTAGGCCGGTCTGGGAAAGTTGACTTCCTGGCCCCAAGATGATAAGTTCATACCTTCACCCTTTGCCTCAAATCTCCAACATTTACAGTACTCTCCCTTCAGTCTTCCTTGAGAATACAGAGTACAGAAGCTTGCAGATCAAGTCTCCGTCTTTGTCAACGCTACAAGCAAGCTTTCTCAATCTCCCACTGCTAATCTCCAAAATCTATGCACACCTGCTGCCTTGGGGTAAATGTCTGTTCTCCTATCAGAGGCCAAAGTCCCCATGATGCTCCAAATCCAGCCCCCTTTTGAGCTGCCAAGAACTGTCCCTTCATTTGTCCCCTCTTATTTTTTTTTTAAAGATTTTATTTATTTATGTGACAGACAGAGATCACAAGTAGGCAGAGAGGCAGGCGGAGAGAGAGGAAGGGGAGCAGGCTCCCCACTGAGCAGAGAGCCTGACGTGGGGCTTGATCCCAGGACCCTGGGATCAGGACCTGGGCCGAAGGCAGAGGCTTTAACCCACTGAGCCACTAAGGTGCCCCTGTCCCCTCTTATTTTGCCACATCCATCTCCCCCACTCTATCAGGTTGCTCCCACCCGCAAGCAAATATGCTGTTATCTTCAGTCTTTAGAAGTCCTCCTTTCTCCCCCCTTCCCACCGGTTCTCTCACGCCCAGTCATACCCAAGCATAGTTCATTCTGACAGTGGTTCTCAAAGTGTCTTCAGGCTGGTGGCATCAACCTCACCCAGGAATTTGTTAGAAATGCAGATTCCTGGGGCGCCTGGGTGGCTCAGTTGGTTGAACGACTGCCTTCGGCTCAGGTCTTGATCCTGGAGTCCCGGGATGGAGTCCCACATCGGGCTCCCAACTCCATGGGGAGTCTGCTTCTCCCTCTGACCTTCTCCTCGCTCATGTTCTCACTGTCTCTTTCTCAAATAAATAAATAAAATCTTTAAAAAGAAAGAAAGAAATGCAGATTCCTAGGTACCATTCTAGACCTCCTGACTCAGAAACTCTGGGCCCAGATGTGTGGGTTTCATAACCCCTGCAGGTGTTTGCTTGACTTCAAGAACCACGACCCGTGTTCTACAATAAGTGCCCACGCTTTTTTGTTTTGTGTTCACTTACCCTCCCATGGAACCCCCTGCAACCTGGCTTCTGTTCTCAGCTCTTCCTCAGGGGATGGTCCTGCCCCTTTTCATCTTCCCTGTTCTTCCCCCAAGAAAAATCTCGCCCACTCCTTGATGTTACATCCCATGACCTTCAAAGTCATCAGAGCACTCCCTGCCCTCCTGAGAGCTTCACGTTTCCCCAGATCCAGTCGCCTATTTGCTGACTCCATCTGACTGTCTCCAAAATATCCCAGAAAGTCAGAAAAAATGTTGATGTTCCCCCTCAATCTCTCCTTCCCCATGTCCCTACCCCCGCCAACCCCAACTCCATAAATGGCATTTGTTCAGCATCCTCAGCCAGAAACCTCCAAGTCATCCTTGATTCTTCCTTTCCTTCCCCACCCTGCACATCCTTATTTGCTCTGCGCTTGCCAGTGTAACACACTGACAAGTTCTGAGGAAGAGGACGCAGGACTCTTGGGGTGTGGGGTGAGGGCTAGCCTGCCTTCTACGCCATTTTCTAGGAGGTGAGGCATCCCTCTCCACTCCTCAGGTGTGACTTCGTTCCACTGAGGACAGTATAGAAAAGAGAAACTTTATAGTGGAGAAACCTGACAAACACTGTCTCAACCAGGTGGTCAAGATCAATGTCAGTGGTGGTAAGTCATGAAGGTAATATGCCCTGCTGAAAAAATGTGGAGAGAATGACTCTTTACCTCCATTATCTTTTCTCCCCAAACCCATAACCCCGGTCTAATCATGAGGTAAAGTCCAATGAGGAGGGGCGCCTGGGTGGCTCAGAGGGTTAAAGTCTCTGCCTTCAGCTCAGGTCATGATCCTGGGGTCCTAGGATTGAGCTCCGCATCAGGCTCTCTGCTCATCAGGGAGTCTGTTTCTCCTTCTCTCTCTGCCTGCCTCTCTGCCTACTTGTGATCTCTCTCTCTCTCAAATAAATAAATAAAATCTTAAAAAAGAAAAGTCCAATGAGGAACAGTCTATAAAATACATATTTGTACCCCTCAAAACTGACAATGTCATCAAAAACAAGGAAAGTCTGAGAAACTGTCACAGTCAAGAGGAGCTTAAGGAGGGGGTACCTGGGGCGCTTAGTTGGTTAAATGTCTGCCTACAGCCCCGGTGATGAGCTCAGAGTTCGGGGATCAAGGATGCAGTCAGGCTCCCTGCTCAGCAGGGAGTCTGCTTCTCCCTCTGTAACGCAACCCCCCCACCCCGCCTAGCTCATGCTCTGTCTCTCGTGCTTTTCTCTCTTTCAAATAAATAAGGAAAATCTTTAAAAAGTGGGAGAGAGAGAGAGAGAGGAGCTTAAGGAGTCATAATGACTAGAGGTAATGTGGTATCCTAGATAGATCCTGGCACAGAAAAAAGGGCATGAAGTAAAAACTAAGGAGATCGAATAAAGCATGGGTTTCAGTTATTATTAACTGTTAACTATTATTAATGTACGATGATTAATTATAACAAATGTACTACACATTTAAGATGGTAATAATAAGGAAGATGGGTGTGGAGTGTATGGGAATTTTCTGTACTATCTCTATAATATAATTTTTTTTTAAGATTTTAATTATTTATTTGAGAGAGAGACATTGAGAGAGAGCATGAACGAGGAGAAGGTCAGAAGGAGAAGCAGATTCCCCGTGGAGCTGGGAGCCCGATGCGGCACTCGATCCCGGGACTCCAAGATCATGACCTGAGCCGAAGGCAGTCGCCCAGCCAACTGAGCCACCCAGGCGTCCCTATAATGTAATTTTTATGTAATCCAAAAGTTGCTCTAAAAAATTTAGGGGGCCTTTGGGTGGCTCAGTCAGTTAAGCCTCTGGCTCTTGATTTTGGTTGAGGTCATGATCTCAGGGTGTGAGGTTGAGGCCCATGCCAAGTTCTGAGCTCAGCAGGGAGTCTGCTTGAGATTCTCTCCCTCTGTCCTTTCCCCACTTGTGTGCACACAGGCTTGCTCACTCTCTCTCTACAATAAATGAATAAATCTTTAAAAATAAATAAATAAAGATTATCTTAGAAAATAAGAATTAAAATGTAAGCCCCCATTTTAAAGATAAATACTTCCAACTCAACTCTAAACTCCTTGCATAAAAGACACACCTAAAATAAAAATTTCTTAAGTTTAAAATACCTCTTAGATATGACTTAGAGCTAAACAATTTACCAGTGATATTCTTTAAGTGTTAGAGTTATAAGGATTAACTAATTCCCAGATCATACAAATTACCGTATTAAAATTTAAAAAAGGAAAGAAAAATTTAAAAAAGACATTTTTCTAATGTCCCCCTGGCTCAGAAGAGCCAGACACCAAGATCATAGTAAAATAATTTTTAAAAATAAGAAAAAATCCACCATAGTTAAGAAATCAAGGTAAAGAAACATAAGTCCTTTTTAAAGTTACCAAAGGGGGGTACCTGGGTAGCTCAATCGTTAAGTGTCTGCCTTCGGTTGAGGTCATGATCACAGGATCCTGGGATCGAGCCCCACATCGGGCTCCCTGCCCACCAGGAAGCCTGCTTCTCCCTCTCCCACTCCCCCTGCTTGTGTTCCCTTTCTCACTGTGTCTCTCTCTGTCAAATAAATAAATAAATAAACTTTTAAAAAATATTTTGTTTATTTGAGAGAGCAAGTGAGCACAAGCAGGGAGAGTAACAGGCAGAGGGAAAAGCAGTTCCCCGCTGAGCAAGAAGCCCGATGCAGGACTTGACCCTAGGACCCTGGGATCATGATCTGAGCCGAAGGCAGGAGCTTAATCAACTGAGTCACCCAGGCATCCCAATAAATAAAATCTTAAAAAAAAAAAAAAGTTGCTAAAGGAACTCATGGAAGGATTTAAAGATAAGATAATGAAAGAATGGAGCAAAGTAGGAAATGTAAAGATGCTCAATTGTCATGTTGTGGAAATTACAGTTGTTGGCCATTTTGATACATTAACCAATTGAAGGGTTAGGATTGTGGCCAACATCTGTGGGAGATTTCTGGGGGTCCAGCATTCATCCACTCAATTCCAGGAGCAGTTCTAAGTTCTGCTGGGATGTCCACACTTCCCAATCCTGGTCCATGAGCTTTAGGTGGAGATGTCTTGAACTCAGCTCATCTGTTCCTATCAACTGAGCCAACTATGCCATTTTGAGAGCTTTCACTTGTGGCCCAGAACACTGTGTCTGCCTGCAAACCTTCTCTTCCTTTGATGAGGTAATACCTATGAAATAGGGTTTGCTTGATGTTTGCTCTGGGTACTCACTTGATTTCTGTGGTTTGGATGGGTTTGATGTTTTCTTTCATTTGTCAGAACGAAGAATGTGCCTTGCTCAGGGGCTCCCAAGAAGGACCCAACACCTGCTGTGGGTAAGGATCCCTAGTATGGGATGGGGGAGGATTAGAGGGTATTCGTTGTCCTGGTATCCTGTGGCAGACATCGCTAGTACATCACACACGTCTACTCGGCATTCACCGCTACACATTATGGCTGCTTGCAGCAAACACCTCCAAATTCTCTTGCCTGAGGACTTTTTGCAGGGGAGGTGGGGTGCATAAGAGTTGGCTTAATTGGTGTGCAGGACCAGCTGCTGTTAGTAGAATTAATGCCCTAGAAGAAGCTCTATATCCAAGAGGGAAGAGTTGGGTAACTACTCCAGTTTCCTTGCTCCTCTGTTGGGATAACTTTGAGGCAGGCTCTGTACTGTATCCCTGAGTTCCCCAGTGGGACTGGGCTTCAGCCTCCCACAGAAAAAACTTCCTTGATAGCACACCCTTTCTTTATTGACTCTCTTCTCTTTCTTATCTTGCTTCCCTATTGCCCTGGGATCTAAACTACTTCAGTCTGAATACTCGGCTCATGGTCAGATTCTAGGGGAACCCAAACTGAGATACACCCCAGTCCTACCATCTCAGGAATAGTGCCTGGGTTTTGATTTCCTTAAAACACCCCACCTCCTCATTCTCTCTTTCTCTCCCTCAGTTTCCCTCGTGGCCTCACTCCAGCTCTAGCATAGAACAGATGGATCAAAACAGCTAATCAGCAATGATCTTTCACCAGTCACAGAGGGTAGTGTGTTACCTATTCAGAGCCAATGAGATGCAGTGAGACTTTCATGTCACTGACTTTGAGCCTGGGAGGATTCTGAAGTCCAGTGTAATGTGTCAGCTTGGCCGAGGCTGGTAAAACATTATTTCTGGGTGTGGCTGCGAGGGGGTTTCTGGAAGAGATTAGGATTTGAGTCAGGAGACTGAAAGATCTGTCCTCACCACTCTGGGCAGCATCATCCAACCCATGGGGCGGGGGAGCACTGAGTAGAGGAGGGAGAGGAGGTACTTGCCTACCTTGGCTTGATGGCATTAGTACCTGCACGCATAAGGACATGGTGGGGATTGTTCTCTGCTTACACAGTGGGGAGAACTGGTATAGGCTGTTCTGGTTCCTAAGGGGCAAGGCATCCCCAGCCCAGGGGGGCAGCCTAGGGGAAGAGGGATGTCAGCATGTTCCACAGAAACTCCTCCCTCCAGACGCTCTGAACCCAGAATAAAACAAGCTACCCACAGCTCCCAATGAATACCACAATAAACACAGGTTTATTCCAGGAATATCTGAGTCCAAACAGACAGATCAGAATTTACATGAGATCAGTCTGTCCCCTGAAGGTGTGGCTCCAGGGAAACCAAAAGCCTCTCCCTACTTCAAAGACATCCATCCACCAATGGGTTGACGTGGATATTGGGACACAATACTATCTTCCCACCACCAAATATCATCCCACACCGAAATGCAGATGCCCCCAGGATGGGTGGCTCTATTGGCTACTATCAGATTTTTTTTTAATATTTTATTTATTTATTTGACAGAGAGAAATCACAAGTAGATGGAGAGGCAGGCAGAGAGAGAGAGAGAGAGAGAGAGAAGCAGGCTCCCTGCTGAGCAGAGAGCCCGATGCGGGACTCGATCCCAGGACCCTGGGATCATGACCTGAGCCTGAGCCACCCAGGTGCCCCTACTATCAGATTTTAATACATAAAGGAAATTTATTACAGAGTTTCACAGATTTTTTTTTTTTAAAGACCCTATTCATCCATTTGACAGAGAGAGATCACGAGCAGGCAGAGAGGCAGGCAGAGAGGCAGGCAGAGAGGCAGGCAGAGAGAGAGAGGAGGAAGCAGGCTCCCCGCTGAATAGAGAGCCCGATGCGGGGCTCGACCCCAGGACCCCGGGATCACGACCTGAGCCAAAGGCAGCGGCTCAACCCACTGAGCCACCCAGGCGCCCCCAGATTTTCACAGATTTTTAAGACAGCCTCTAGGAGTTAAGATGAGGAACCTGGAGAGAAGGGCTCAGCCCTAGAGGATAAAGAATCAAGTCACGCCCCCTCATTTACAGACGGCCTGTGACTGCTTGAGTGCTACAAGGGCACACCGAATCATTGCCAGGGAGACTGCAGGAGCTGTGGAACCTAATATATTTACGATCTGGCCTTTCATGGAGCAAGTTTGCTGGCCCTTCCAAGCCGGTGGTTCTTAAACTCGAGAGTGTGTCAGGATCCCCCAGACGGTTTGCCCGCCAAGCGAGGCAAGTCCATGCCAGAGTCTCTGAGTCATTCCTAACAAGCTCCCGGTGCTGCTGTTCTGCAGCCCACTTTGGAGAACCATCCTCTAACCTGGCTACCTCGTTGCTTGACATAATGCTGTTCCTTCCAGAGCTCCATTCTACAGTTCACTGCTGCGGAGGCCCAGACTCCACGGCCATTCTGAGTGACTGCAGCCTGCCAGGTACTTCCACAGCTGTGGCCCCGTGGCTCGTCGGTGAATGACGACAGCTACACAAGTTAACACCTGGGAAAGGGCAGAGGCTCAGCTGTGGTGACTAAGAGACCCTAAAATATAGAAGCTTCCATAAGAAAGATGACTGCTTGTTTTTTTGTTTATTTTATTAAAGATTACTATTTACTGGGGCGCCTGGGTGGCTCAGTGGGTTAAGCCGCTGCCTTCGGCTCAGGTCATGATCTCAGGGTCCTGGGATCGAGTCCCGCGTCGGGCTCTCTGCTCAGCAGGGAGCCTGCTTCCCTCTCTCTCTCTGCCTGCCTCTCTGTCTACTTGTGATCTCTCTCTGTCAAATAAATAAATAAAATCTTTAAAAAAAAAAAAAAGATTACTATTTACTTATTTGACAGAGAGAGACACAGTGAGAGAGGGAACACAAGCATGGGGAGTGGGAGAGGTAGAAGCAGGCTTCCCACCGAGCAGGGAACCCAATTCAGGGCTCAATCCAAGGACCCTGGGATCAGGACCTGAGCCTAAGGCAGACACTTAATGACTGAGCCACCCAGGTGCCCCCAAGAGGTCTGCTTCCATCATGTCAACATTCTAGCGGATCCAGGATGACGCTCTTTTTCCCTTTCTAGGGAGGTGGAAGACAGATCCAAGAGAAGGACCAGCAAGCTGCCCCAGAGCACTGCCCTATTCTCTACAGACTTAAGAAATCAAAGGTTTAGTGCTCGCTCATGCTCCCCGTCCAAGCCCAGCACCCAGAGGCTCAATCCAGGTTGATGCTGTCCTCCCTTCCAGACCCAGGTAGAAGAAGTATTCCATTTTTTCCAATTTTGCTTTTTAAAAAATAATTTTTGTTACAATTTTATTGTTAAGTGATCTCACCACCTCACATGGGTGTCAAACTCACAATCCCAAGGTCAAGAGTCGCATGCTCCACATACTGAGCTGGACAGGCGCTCCTCCGCCCCAAATAATATTTTGAAACATGCATAAAGAAAAGTGCACAAATAAAAAAAGTGTACTGGGGGGGCCCCTCGGTGGCTTAAACGGTAGAGCATCTAGCTCTTAATTTTGGTTCAGAGTTGTGGGATAGAGCCCGGCATGGGGTTCTGCACTCAGTGGGGAGTCTGCTTCTCCCTCTGCCCCGTCCATTCATGCTGCTGCCCCCATCCATTCATGCTCTCACTTGCTCTCTCTGTCTGAAATAAGTAAACAAAATGTTTAAAAATTTTTTTATTTATGAGATCTACTGAGTTATTGCATGTAACAAACAAGCAATAAATGTTTACTTTGTGGGTCTTCATTGTTTTGGTACCTTTTTTATCATCGTATTCCAGTCTTTGACTATTCCTAATAATGCTCCTATGCACGTTCTAAGGCATGTCTCTTAGTCAATATCCACTGCCTTTCTTTTGAATATTTAACTTGAGTGGCATTGCTGGGTCATAGGGACAAGAAAGTTGTATGCTCAGTCTTGGTACTTATTGCCAGAGAGTTCTCCACATGCTTGAATCGGTTCACACACCCATGAGCTGCATATGGGAACCCCCGTTGCTCCACATCCCTGCCGACACTTACAGCTTTAAACACAGAGTCTGATCCCGTTGGACTGGAAAGTATAAAGACAGACCATCTTTCACTTTCAAAAGCCACAGGATGCTAGGAGAGACACGCGTGCAATGTTTGACGAGTGTGACACCGCATCCAGTGTTTTCATTCTCGGCACCAGCGAGCTCAAATTGGCAGCCCAACACATTTTATAGCCCCGGTATGAGATCTGGAGATTTCACATAAAAATATAGCCATCTCTTGCCTCTAGAAAAAAGTGGGAAATTCAGCAATACAAGGTCCGTGCTCCCTCATGAGTGGAATTGGCTGCAGTTGAAGGATGGTGGCTCCCAACCCAACGTTCCCCCTTTCCCTACACCTGCTTTGACTGACCCATTTCATTCATTGACCTTAGCTTCCCAACCACAGCAAGTAATTAAGTTTCAACAGATGCAGTGAACCCCCAGCTTCCCTCCTAGCTGTGATCCAACCTGACAACCAAGGCATGCTGTACCTTCCATAGGATGTTAGGAATGTGTCAGAAATATCTTCTCTGCCCCCATATATCAACCTATTACCGCTTTTACTTTTTTAAATAATGTTCTAGGGGTGCCTAGGTGGCTCAGTCAGTCAAACGACTGACTCTTGGTTTCTGTTCAGTGTCCTGAGACCCAGACTCAGGTCAGGATCTGTGCTCAGTTTGGAGTCTGCTTGTTTCTCTTCCTCTGATTCTCCCCTTGTTCTCTCTCTCTCATTAATAAAGAATCTTTTTTTAAAAAAAAGTTCTCTTCCTGTAGGCCTTTCTTAAATAGAATAAAAATTACTGGGAATAATGAAACTGTAAATTGCCCTTTTGATGGTGAATACTTCCTGTTTCAGGTGTCTTTTGCTGGGTAACCAACCATCCCAAAACTTAGTAGTTCAAGGGGTGCCTGCCTGGGTGGTGCAGTTGGTTAAGTATCCAACCATTGGTTTTGACTCAGGGTTGTGACCTCAGGATCATGATCTCAGGGTCATGAGATCAAGCCTCGCATCTCGCTCCAAGCACAGCATGGAGTTTGCTTGAGATTCTCTCTCCCTCTCCCTCTGCCTCTCCCACTCATTCCTCACCTCAAATAAATTTAAAAATCTTAAAAAAAAAAAAAAACCTTAATAGCTCAAAACAGCTTTTTATTTGAACACAATTTCAGGCGTTAGTATTTGATCAGAGCACAGTGGGAATAGCTCATCTCTGTTCTGTGATATCTGGGACGTCAGCTGGAAGAACTCCAATAGCTGAGATCTGGTTAGAGTAATCCAACTGGGCTTATATGTCTAGGCTTCAGTCCTTGCCATTGTCTGGGTTCCTCCATTCTCCTCTAAATGTCCTCTCCATGAGGCTATCTTGGGCTTCTTTACACCTTGGTAGTCTCAGATAGCGGGATAGCCTCTTCCACGGGCTGGTTTTCCCTAGGGAGCAAGAGCAGAGGCTGCCAGACCTTCTTAAAGCTTAGACCTGAAACGGCATCATGTCTGCCACATTCTATTAGCCAAAGCAAGTCACAAGATCAACCCAAGTTCAAAAGGAGTGACAGAAATAGACTCTGCCCCTCAGTGGGGAAAATTGTCAAGAACTAGGGGCCATCTTTAATCTACCCTACCTCTCTTACTTGCCTCTCTTTCTCTGTCCTCCATCAGCCCTCTCTGCCACTCTGCTTTCCACACACATGTATGGAATCTTCTAGTCACCATGCTAATTATAGGAGTACAGAGATAACAAATGGTCCTTGACCTCAAGACGCTTACAATCTGATAGAGAAACCACAAACCGATAATTACAATAAAGTGAAAAATACAATGATTTGTGTACATATGTATATGGTCTTTATTTTTTTAAAATTTTATGTATTAAAGTAATCTCTACACCTAACATGGGCTTTGAACTCACAACCCCCATATCGAGTCGTATGTTCTTCTGACTGAGCCAGCCAGGCACCCCTGTAGATGGTCTTTTAAAATCTTCTTTATTTTTTAAGATTTTATTTATTAGACAGAGAGACACAGCAAGAGAGGGAACACAAGCAGTGGGAGTGGAAGAGGGAGAAGCAGACTTCCCCACCTAGCAGGGAGCCCAATGCCGGGCTGGATCCCAGGACCCTGGGATCATGACCTGAGCCAAAGACAGCCGCTTAACTCTGATGAGCTGATGAGCTGATGAGCTACCCAGGTGCCCCTGTATATGATCTTTAAAAAAGAGGCCAAGGGGTGCTTGGGTGGCTCAGTGGGTTAAACATCTGCCTTTGGCTCAGGTCATGATCTTGGAGTCCTGGGATCGAGCCCCACATGGGGCTCCCTGCTCAGTAAGGAGACTGCTTCCCCTTCTCTCTCTGCCTTCCTCTCTGCCTACTTGTGATCTCTCTCTCTCTCTGTGTCAAATAAATAAATAAGGTCTTTAAAAAAAATAAGAGAGACCAATATATTATTCATATTTGTAACCCATCTAATTAAGGAGCCTGGATCCTCAGAAACTCTATATAAACTTCTATAAACCTCTATAAAGAGGTTTTCAAAGAATGAATGTTTGAATGAATTTGTTATTCAAAGAATGAATGAATGTCATTAACACCTGAGCAGGAAACGAGCTTATCTGATCACTTTCTATAAAAAAAATAACAGGAGGGATGTCTTGAAATCAGCTTAATGAAATTAACTGCCCAGTTATTAATTCACCAAGTGATAAAAGTCTCAAGATTTTAAAATTTCTATTGTGAGGCATAAAATATTAATTTATGCGTGCAGAATTGCTGAACCACCCCAGCACCCAGAAAATTCCCATGGGATACTCTTTGGAAAAGACTGGAGTGAGCATTCCAGGATCACTGGGACATACTGTGGGGAAAGCAAGTAGAAGGAAGGACCAACACAGGCAGAAGGGTCCTGAAGAACAAGTGGGATGGCCAAGGGTAATTTCGCTTAGCTCATAGTTCTGCCTGCATTCCTACAACTTAACTGTCGCTTGTCACATTGAGGCTCACACTGCTTGAGAAAACAAACAAACATTTGTTTGTTTAAGCTACTGCTTATTGGTTTATTTTGTTGGTCTTGGTCAAATGTCAAGTTTTCTTTTAATCAACGTATACACAGACAGTGGAGCCTTTGGGCAGGGAGGATAGAGACCCACGTGCTGCAAAGCTATCTTGGGGCAAGTTACCTAGGAGGAGAGCTGAAAACAGCGGTTCTTCTCTGGGTGTTTCATTGGGGGTTGCTCGTGTTTCATTGGGGGTTGCTCACAGGAAAACCTTGTAAAGAAGTAAGGAGAACAGGACCTGCTGCAGGAGGAAAAGCCAAACACGGATGTGGTTTCAGGTGAAGCTGGCCTCAGCTCCATCCCACCTGGAACGCTGAAGTATAAATCGCAACATTGTCACTCTGTTTGCCTTGAGGCACAGGAACTGGGTTTTTGCACCCCATTATAGCCAGCCACTGGCTGGGACCACCCTGGTTTGAGGTTGGGGGTTAAAATCCACATGGCAGCTCTAATGGCCCACGGGCAAGTGCTGGATAAAGTTGCAGGTGGGAGCCGTTAGCAACAGCACCTGCAGCAGCTCTGGGACAGTAAAAGGGATCCCAGGGGATCCGAGCAAGACACTGACAGCACCTGCTACAGAAGATGACTAATTCTTCCCACGAATTATGATGAACCTTAAAATCTAACACATATACACCTATAAGAATGGCTAAAAGGTTACATACATGCTGACCAGAGTGTTTCCCAAAAACTGGTGAAAATGGAAGAACAGGAGCTCCCTTTACATTGCTGGTTCAGTCGATTTGGGAAAATACTTCGCTATACTTAAACAAACAAAGAAACTGTGATCAAGCAATTATTTTATTTTTTAATTTTTTAAAATTTTTAATTTATGCTTTTCTTTTCCTTTTTTCTTTTTAAGATTTATTAATTTATTTTGAAAGAGAGAGCAGAGGGAGAGAGAGAGAACACAGGAGGGGTGGGGGGCAGAGGGAGAAGAAGGCTCCCCACTGAGCAGGGAGCCTGATGTGGGGCTCCATTCCAGGACCCTGAGATCACAACCTGAGCCAAAGGCAGATGCTTAACCACTGAGCCATTCAGGCGCCCCAAGAAGGTCACGTTTTTAAATGGAGCAATTTATAAGACACAGGTGAACAACAGCTGACATAATCAAGCATCAAGCCATTTGTACAGTAATAGAGGTATAAAGGGATCAGATTCAACAGAAGTAGCCCAAATCTGTCTGGCTAGATGGAGCTTTTCCACAAAGCAATGGGTTCTGGGAAGGGCTGACTCATTTAAATCTAAGGTACGAACATATACAGTAGAATTGGTGCCCTTCCCCCTAAAAAAAAAAAAAAAAAAAAAAAAACAAGTTAAAAAAATCTCACTCAAATTATAGGATATGGCACAATATTTGACAGTATTGATTTTATAAATAGCAAAAGCACCATCCTGTTCCTGCAAGTTACCCTAGAACTTGAGTTTAAAGACTGATAAATAGGGCGCCTGGGTGGCTCAGTGGGTTAAGCCGCTGCCTTTGGCTCAGGTCATGATCTCAGGGTCCTGGGATTGAGTCCTGCATCGGGCTCTCTGCTCAGTGGGGAGCCTGCTTCCTCCTCTCTCTCTGCCTGCCTCTCTGCCTACTTGTGATCTCTCTCTGTCAAATAAATAAATAAAATCTTTAAAAATAAATAAATAAATAAATAAATAAAGACTGATAAATAAAAAGCATAATGCTATCTGCAGCGAAGAGCTTGAGACATGTCAGAAACTCCCCAACCTACCTCAAGTCAATTTATTTGCCAGTCCCAAGGGCACTGACATAATGTTAACAGACACAAAAGAGAACACATTGTACGGTCCCATTTATATAATGCTCACAAACAGGCAAAATCAATCTAAGATGATGTAAGTCCGGAACGTCCCTGGAAGGGTTTATATGGGAGTAATCTTGGGTGCTAGCACTGTGTTCCATCTTGACTGGGCAGCGGCTTCACGAACTCATTCATTGTACAAGGTCATGAAGCTGTATAGCTAACGTATAGTTGTCCTTGTATAAATGTTTTCAATCGATTAAAAGATTCAGATTTTAATCTGATTTGTCCAGGTCTAGGTGGTGTTATACAAAGTACTCAACTAAACTTCTCTGTTGGCTGTTGGTTCTTCGAGGGGAGGCATCTTTTTTTTTCTTTTTAAGAAAACTCTATGCCCTACACGGGGCTTAAACTCATGACTCCGAATTCCAAGAGTTACATCATCTACCCTCTGAGCCAGCCAGACCCTCCTGAGAGTGGGCTTCTTATTGCCACTTAACAAACATGAACAGGCACTGTGCTAGGCTCTGGGGACACAGCAGAGCAAAAATGCCATCCCTGCCTCAGTCAATATTTGCAAAGGGGGGGATGCTGATATTTGGAATCCCCAAAATTCAGGATTACACTTTGCTCCTGCTTGGTGAAAACACAGCTGCATGAGAAGAACAAATGACCATTTTCCTCAAGAAAAAAGGTTTATAAAAGTACCTATAATACCCCCCTGGGGAGGGGAGGGAATTAGACCGTACTTACTACAGACCACTTAAAAGGAAAAACTTGCCATGGACTGTAATAAAGCACAGATCAGAATTCATACAAGAATGATCAGAGGAATGGGGGGTTTTGTGCACCGGTTAGCTTCTCATAGAGCTTCCTGGAAAGACAGGGTTCTATCTCTTTGTCCCCATTTTTATTTGATTTATGCTTTCTTTGTCTTATGCCTTTCATGTTCCTAATGAAATGTTCCCAAATAAAAATATAAGAAAATGACTAAACTTCAATTCCTTTATTTGAGGAGGTTATTTACATATGTGAAGTTTGAATGATATTATGATATAATGTTCACACTCATTTTTTCCAGGTGCCCCAATACTTCCAAATACAGCTTATCCTTAAAATGCAAAAAGTCATTCCAAACAGAAAGAACACAAGACAACTAAATTTTTTGACAACTATGTTTTTTTAACATTTTAAAAAAGATTTTATTTATTCGACAGAGAGAGAAAGAAGGATCACAAGTAGGCAGAGTGGCAGGCAGAGGGAGAGGGAGAAGCAGGCTCCCCGCTCAGCAGAGAGCCCCATGCGGGTCTTGATCCCGGGACCCTGAAATCATGACCTGGGCCAAAGGCAGAGGCTTAACCCACTGAACCACCGAGGTACCCCTACAACTCCATTTTAAAATGGGTTAAAAAGCATAACATTGATGAAATCAGTTACTACTAGAAAAGGATAGTTGTTGCATGTATTTTCCTAATGTTAATTCATTTATTCCACAAGGATCTGTTCATCATCTTTTTAAATTTCATTTCCTTTTCCTTTCATGTGGGAAGCACTGTAATAAATGATACACCATCAAAGATAAGTAAGACCCAGCTTTTATCTCCAGGGATTTAAAATGTGACAGCAGTGAAGAAATCTACAGGTGTGACAAATTAAATAGTAATAATAATACAAGAATTACGCAAACTAGGGTCACCTGGGTGGCTCAGTGGGTTAAAGCCTCTGCCTTAGGCTCAGGTCATGATCCCAGGGTCCTGGGATCAAGCTCTGCATCAGGTTCTCTGCTCCTCAGGGAGCCTGCTTCCTCCTCTCTCTCTCTGCCTACCTCTCTGCCTACTTGTGATCTCTGTCTGACAAATAAATAAATAAAATCTTTAAAAAAAAAAGAATTACGCAAACTACACAGGAGTAAGAATTTTTTAAGACTCCTACAAGAGCATCAAAAATACAAGTGACACTGGTAGATACAAGATGATTAAAAGCAATAACAGTAGGTGTATTTTATTGTCTTTTTGGTAAAAAGGAGGGAAAATATTTGTATTTGCTTATATATATTGACTCTGAAAGATACATGAAAAACTAAGAGGTTATCCTGCGGCAGGGAGAGAACAGAGCAAATGGGAAGAAATGTGTTTTAAGATGTACACAGAGTTTGGGGTTTCGTTTTTTTAATTTATTATTATTATAATTATCATTATTTTCTTTTTTTTTTAAAAGATTTTATTTATTTATTTGACAGAGAGAGAGATCACAAGCAGGCGGAGAGTCAGGCAGAGAGAGAGAGAGAGAGAAGCAGGCTCCCGCCAAGCAAAGAGCCCGATGCGGGGCTCGATCCCAGGACACTGAGATCATGACCCGAGCCGAAGGCAGCGGCTTAATCCACTGAGCCACCCAGGCGCCCCTCATTATTTTAACATAGAATTTGTTTTAATCAGATATGATAGTACACACAGATGTGACAATAACTCTCACAGAGGAAGAAATTTTACCCTAGAAACAGGATGTATAGCACACAGGGGAAGCACCCAGGGAAACACCAGAGTGGTGAAGAGGCAGAGGGAGACAGGAGGAAAATGTGGGCAAACATCTTTACTGTGGTTTCAAAGGAAAGGGTGAAGTAGAGTGAATGGGCTTGATATTGGCTAGTTTGATCATTTCAGTGGGCTCTGGGGGATAGGGGCTATCTTTACTTTCCTGTTGTTTGGCTGGAGTGTAAAAGCCTGACAAAGATGAGGTTGGGGTATGGAAGACTCTGAATTGGTGGTTCGCATGTGAAAGACACACTTGCTGGTTAAGTACTTCACCATTTCTAGGAATGGCTAGCCCTGGGAGGGAAAGTATCTCTGGGTTCAGCAAGAAGTCACATCATCAGAAAATATACAAAATAAAAAACACTTAATCTTTTCACATATTGTGGGAAACATATTGATGTGAATATACTTGCTCCTTCTTGTGATAGCTGTCTGACATACAGCTCCACCTTCTCTGATACCCAAGATGGCGGCCTCCAGTGGTCAGGTCTTCAATAGTTCATGGTGGTGCATGATCATGGCTGACTGGTCCAGAGTAAGCTCAAGATGGACCAATGAGATTCTTTCTTTTGAAAGCTGATGCTCCAAACATAGAGAGATAGGCAAAAAAAAATTCTGGAGCTGAGTTTTTTCAAGGATAATAACAATTATTTTCCATACCTGACTGTCCAATATGGTAGCCACTAGCCACATGTGCCTCTTAAGTACTTAAAATGTGGCTAATCTGAGTTGAGATGTATTGTAAGTGCATCAGATTTTGAAGACTTAGCACAAAAACAAAATGCAAAATATCTCATTCATGTGTTTTTATATTATTATTGTTCAAAGGATAATATTTTGGATATACTGGGTCAGATAAGATATATAAAAATTAATTTCACCTGTTTATTTTAAATATAGATAGTCCTAGAAAATGTGAAATGACATCTGTGACTCATGATCTGTCTTCCGAGTAGATAGCATTACTCTGGACAAAGAGAAATCTGTGAACATACAGTGAAATTTTTCTTTTTCTTTTTCTTTTTTTCTTTATTTTTTTAAAATATTTTATTTATTTATTTGACAGACAGAGATCACAAGAAGGCAGAGAGGCAGGCAGAGAGAGAGAGAGAGGAAGAAGCAGGCTCCCTGTGGAGCAGAGAGCCCAATGTGGGGCTCGATCCCAGGACCCTGGGATCATAACCTGAGCCAAAGCAGAGGCTTTAACCCACTGAGCCACCAAGGCGCCCCACTTTTTCTTTTTTTCTTTTATTTATCCAGTGAAAAATTTCTTTCATCTTCCCTTTCCCTGTCTTGGTTATTCAACTCTTCAATTATCTGAAAAACTCATATGCTTCATATATGTCTGTGTATGAACTAGCTGGAGTTCATTTCTATTTCTTGCCACAAAATTAAATCATATGATGTTGTGAATGTTCAGAAAAGGATTAACCCAATGTGAGGGGGTGACCATAAATTAAACCAAGCAAACTCTGTTAGGACACAGAACAGAAATGACAACATGCAGACAAGAGATGTCAACACAGTTTTGAAAGATGGAAAATAGATGAACAAGTAAAGTCCAGGATAAATTCCAAGCCACAGAGCATTAGTTTTGCTGTATTCTGTTATTGGTCTAGTGAGCTACAAAGATCCATCCAGATTCAAGAGTAGGGAGCATAGACCCTCATGTCCCATGCTCTCCACCATCTTGTTTTGCCCAGCCGCCGGAATGAAGAACCTAAACCACTCAGGGACACCAGGCTACAGATGAGGCCCTACTGAATACAGCAGAATTGAACAAAAGTCTACCTACTAATGGGGGATTCCTGGAATCCTTCTCCTGCTGGTCTCCTAGGATGGTGACTGCCAGACCTATATCTCCCAATCAGAACATTAGAAGATTCTTTTCTGGAGAAATTCTCAGCATAAGAGAAAAGACCTATAGATACAAATATTCAGGGTTCCCCAGTGAAGTGAAAAATGAGATAGCCTTAAAAAAAAAAAAAGATGAAATAGAGTCAACATTTCTTCTTTCTAGTGTGAAATATCCCAAATCAATAAGGAGACCAAGAACAGAAATGCAAACTCATTGTTAGGACTGCTCTGAAACCTTAAACCAAAATACGGTGTTAGAAAAGTCAAAGTACAGGAAATATAGAGAGAAAGGATATTTGCAACTGCAGAGATTAGAAAATAATTAGCCTAGAACACTTTTCCAAAGTAAGTGTTGCACCTAAGACTCTAAAACCAACAACCTCCTGTAGCAACAGCAGAACAGTGTTCTATAGGCTATTGGTAGCATCTTCCCTGGACCCTTCAGGTAGGAGACTTAAGACACACTCCTCCTCATTTCTTTTATTGCCATCATTGGCATCAAGAGAGAACCTAGCATTCTCAGCTTTCCTTTCCTCCAGGATGAAGATCAGAAGAGATCCCCAAACCCCATGGGGATAAGGACATCATAAGGTGAGGACATTCCTGTCTATGCCCAACACTCATCCTTGCTTTTACAATATGCCTTGAATCCAGGACTTACATCAATAGGTCCTTCACTCATGTTTGAGAAGCTCCAGAGGCCCAGCTCACCCCTCATCACCCACACTTCCATCCCAGAAAAGCTCTGCACATTCTTCGTTCTGTCCTTTTCCCCACCACTTCCTACTCATCAAACCTCTCTTCTACTGTGCAACAACAAAATCCCCGGCATTCTTAATATCTCTCAACAGCTCCCCCAGCTTCCTGCTCTAGTGGAAGTCTGACTTACCCCTCAGGACACTGTATTCCCTACATCCCTCTCAAGAGGGGCTATTTTTTTCCTCCCAAACTGGGTGAGAGGTGAGATAGGTGTCTTCCTTCCTCCTCCGTGCCACTTCCAGATTATTCTCCCTCTTTCCTCTGCAAATCTCAGCTTTCAATATCCTCTATCACCTTGTATCACCTACTGCCCCCCATGGCTATCACCTTTTCCCCTGGGGGTAAACTCCACCCCTTATTTCTTGGCAGTCTTAGCCCTTGGCTCAAAATCACTCTAAAACTTTTAACTCAGGGTGACTTCAATATACCTGTAGGTGACCTTTCCAACCTCTCGCCTTTCACTTTCCTGAACTTCAACTTTGGCCTTCATCTTATCTCAGCCCCTCATTTCTATGGTCAAACACTATAGTCTGGGCCATGGGCAAGTGCTAGCCAATGAACTCTTGTTAGCAGTCCTTATAAGGTGAGCACAGAAATTCTAGAGGAAGGTTTTAGATACTTACAAAGCTATTTGACATTGCTGTAACATCCAACCATGTGATTAATGCTTTTTGGGTCTGTGTATTTTATAAAATGTCTTTTTAAGGAAACTCCATTTGTTCCAGCTCTGTGTGTATGTGAGGTTGTGTGTGGGGGTAGGGGGTTGTGATGGAAGAAAGAAAAGCACTTGTTCTATCATCACAGCTGCCTAGCTGGCTGCCTAGACCTTGTTACTACCAGTAATCACTTCTGTGACATAATCTCACTCTATTAAAAAAAAAAAAAAGATTTTATTTGAGAGAGAGAAAGAGAGAGAGAACAGGAGAAGGAGGGGCAGAGGGGGTGAGACAGACAGTCCCAAGCAGACATCCCGTTGAGCAGAGAGCTGTCCTCAGGGCTCAAGCCTAAGATTTTGAGATCATGACCTGAGCTGAAGTCAGATGCTTAACTGAGCCACCCAGACCTATTTGTTTGTTTGTTTGTTTGTTTGTTTGTTTTTTAAGTGTGACATAATCTCTCTTCATGCATTCTACTTCTGACTACCATCACTTTATGGTATCTCCAACAATCGTTTGACCCACCAGAACCCCCAACCCATTAATCTGGTCATTTGTTCACCACCACTCTTGCCTTTTGTTCCATCCCCACCCAGCTTACTTTCCAGGACCAGTAATTATCATCACATCCTTCCCTTGCTCAAGGGAAAGAGGGCTTTCACTTCAACATATTCACTTGGCAAAACCTCAAAACTGATTAAATTCATCTCTCCACTTTTGTGCCTGTAGAGCAGAACAAGCCGGGGAAAAACACTTTAAATGCACATCAACAGCTTCAGTTGGATCCCTGATACTGCTCAGGATTCATGTTATACTTCCCTTGTCCATTCACTCCCCTCTTCTCCTAGATGGCTGCTGCACAGATGCTCCTTTGTCCTCAGAGAGATGACACCTCCTTCTCTGTCTTCACTCTCAATTGATGGCCTTGCTTCCTACTGCAAGGATCTTGGAATCTTAGCACGTAGCTTCTACACCTGCCACTGTCCCATCTACCCACCTTTACCACTGGCACTCATATACTCTATTACCATAGAATCTGCAATCATTATTCCTGCTCTTATCTAAAGCCAGTCCCTCCCCTTGAACATTAGATCCCATCCTCTCTTGTTCATTTAAAGAAATCACTCCAGGGATTCTTCCCTTCCTTCCCCACACCATCCATGTTTCCCTCTCTACTGGATCATTCTCATCTGGACACAAGAAGGCTTAAAAAAACAACACAAAACAAAAAAATTATCTTAATTTTACTTTAACGATCATCTACCACTCTATGCCTTTACTTTGCAGCCAAACTCTTTTGTCTTCTTCTGTCTGTGTTACTATCTTTGGTTTTTTTCTGCATTCTTTCTTAAATCCACTCCACTTTTGCTTTCATGCTCACAGAGAAAACTCCTGAAGCAATTCTTTTCATGATCACCAGTAACCTTCACGTGGACAAATCCAGTCGTGGTCCTCCTATTCCTTAAACTATTAGCATTTCACATAGTTGATCACTCTTCTACTTCACCAGATCATAGGACATCTGGTCTCTTGGTTTTCTTCTACTCATTGGCCATTCTCTCTCAGTCACCTTCGCTGGCTCTTCACCTTCAACCACCCCATGCTAGAGTGTCCAAGGACTCTTTATTTATTTATTTTAAAAATTTTTATTTATTTATTTGACAGAGAAATCACAAGTAGGCAGAGAGGCAGGCAGAGAGAGGTAGGAAGCAGGTTCTCCGCTGAGCAGAGAGCCTCATTTGGGGTTCAATCCCAGGATGCTGAGATCATGACCCTAGCAGAGGCTTAACCCACTGAGCCATCCAGGTGCCCCCAAGGACTCTTTCTTTAGACTCCTCTATTTATACTTATTTCCTTGGTGATATCATCCAGTCATAAAACCTCAAGTTCCAGGTATATAAAATTCCCAAGTTTATATATCCATATAGACTTCAATCTCAAGTTCCAGACCTGTGTATTCAAATGCTTACTCACATCTCCATTTAGATGTCTAGTACACACCTCACACTAATGCACAAACTGAACCATTGATCTTTACCCACAGGTCCTGTTTCTACAGCCTTTCCAATGGTGAACTCATCCAATTGATCAAATCAAGAACTTTGGAGTCATCCTTGATGGTCTCTTTCTCTTAAACCCCACACTCAACCCATCAGCAAATCTAGTTGATTCCATCTTCAAAGCACATCCTGAATTCACCTACTTTTCGTCATCCCCACTGTTTCCATCCAAGTGCAAGCCACCACCACTTTTTGTCAGGATTATCAAAATAGACTTGTGACTGGCCTTTTGCTCTACCTTTACTCTCTACAATCTATTATCTACCCAGCTAGTGGAGTGATGCTTTTCAGTAGTAAATGTGATTGTGCCAATTATCTTCTGAGAACCCTGCAATGGCACCCATCCCTTTCAGAGTAAAAGGCAAAATCCTTCCCATGCTCTACAAGGCACTAAATGATTTGCCCCACCATTACCTTTCTGATCCTCTCTCTTATCATTCGTGATCCTGACCATTCAACCCTAGCCACACTGCCCTCATTGTTATGCTGCAAAAACGTTAGTCATGGCCCCTTCTCAGAGCCTATGCACCTGCTATTCCCTGTGTCTGGAACACTCTACTCCCACAGGTCCACATGGCTCCTCTATCAACTTCTTCCCATCTTTGCTCAATATCACATTGTCAGTGAGACCAACAGTGATCGTCATTTTGTTTTGTTTTGTTTTTTTAAAGATTTTATTTATTTGACAGAGAGAAATCACAAGTAGACAGAGAGGCAGGCAGAGAGAGAGGGAAGCAGGCTCCCTGCTGAGCAGAGAGCCCGATTCGGGACTCGATCCCAGGACCCTGAGATCATGACCTGAGCCGAAGGCAGAGGCTTAACCCACTGAGCCACCCAGGCGCCCCGTGATCATCATTTTGTAATTTTAGTCAGACTTCTTCTCTCCGCTGGCCCTCTAGTCTTCTCACCCTGCTTGGCTTTTTTTTTTTTTTTATCACTTTCAACATACAATACAAGCTATCAATGTATATTTGCATTATCTGTTTTCTCCACAAGAATTCCTTAAGGTTGGATATTTATCAGTTTTGTTTATATACGTATATTCCAAGTACCTAAAACACTACCTGACACTTAGTAGTCACCAAATAAATACTCATTGAATGAACTTAGACTCACAGATACAGGAAACAAATTGATTACAAAGGGGTGGGCAGCAAAGTAGGTCAAAGGGATTAAGAGGAGTAAACTTTCAGTTATAAAATAAATGTCATGCAGATGTAGTATACAACATGGGAAATATAGTCAATAATAGTGTAATAACTTTGTAAGGTGACAGATGGAAACTAGACTTATCATGGGGATCATTTCATAGTATATAAAAATATCAATATACATCTGAAATAGGATATTGTATGCCAATTATATTTCAAATAAAAAATATTTATTGAATGAAGGAGTGAATGAATGAAGAGTGAAGACAGGGCTGAATAAGAAATCACCAGAGAATTCTTATTTGCAGACTCAGTGAGGCTGGGGAGGATGACAGGATGAAGAGACATCCCTGATTGTGAGCAGAGTCAGTCTTGGTTGGTTGAGGAGAGGTAAAGGCTAAAATAATTCACTAACCATGAACCCTATGTCATGAGAAGAATTCTTGATGTCTTATGTCCTGATCCTTCCATACATTTCTCCTGCAAATAGCCCCACAGAGAACTCACTTCCTTCAAAGATTAAGTGATGATAATCATGATAATAATAACTATAGAAGCAGAAGAAGAAATGGTAAAGGATGTATACAGATACCAACAAGAAAACAAAGGAGAGGGCGCTTGAGTGACTCAGTTGGTTGAATGTCTGACTCTTGGTTTCCGTTCAGGTCATGATCTCATGGTTTGTAAGATTGAGCCCTAGGAGCCCTGTGGGGGGCTCCTCACTCAGCAGGGAGTCTGCTTGAAAGATTCTCTGCTTTTGCCCCTCCCCCTGCTCCTGCTCCTGCTCTGTCCCTCTTTCTCAAAATAAATAAATAAATCTTAAGATCTCTCGCCAGAATAATGTTGCCCAGGAGTAGACAAAAATTTGACTACATACATATTGCCATGACTTACAACATTCAACAAAGGAAACTCAAGAACACAAATTAGAGCTCCACAAGATTAAGTAAGCCATAATGAGACAACAAAAGGAAATGAAGGGAGTGACATGGGTAAAATGGTAAACTAGAAAGCCCTACCTCAGCAATTTCACTTCTTACTTCAGGAATCTCATTTACCCATAGAAACATGGGGAAAACAATGAAAAACTGTCTGAATAACATTGTAGGAGCTTTAGAAACCAACAAAAGTTTTTCAGCAACCAAGCAAAAACTCAGTCAAGAAAAACCCACCTTCTCAATGGTGAGAAAGTTTTGTGGTAAAGGTAAATACATGAATAAACATAAAAGCCATATCATATGACAATATTTCATATTTTAGTATTATATTAAACTTCAACATTTTGCATTTTATAATTGCAAAACTGTAACTCCACTTTTTATTTGCTGAAGCATTTAAAAGACAAATGCACAAAAATATGTTAGTGTTACAAAATTACATAAAGGTGTAATTTCTGACAGCAAGACATAAGAACATAAAGAAGAGGGATAGAGGGGTGCCTGGGTGGCTCAGAGGGTTAAGCCTCTGCCTTCAGCTCAGGTCATGGTCTCAGGGTCCTGGGATTGAGCTCCATATCGGGCTTTCTGCTCCGCAGGGAGCCTGCTTCCCCTCTTCTCTCTGCCTGCCTACTTGTGATCTCTCTTTCTGTCAAATAAATAAATAAAATCTTAAAAAAAAAAAAAAAAAAGAAGAGGGGTAGAGCTTTATAGGAGTAGAATTTTTGTGTGTAATTGGGTTAAGTGATATCAACTCAAATTAGATTTAATAACTGTGAGATGTTATATGTAATCTCCAGGGTACCACAAAAAATATCTATAGAATATATATCAAAGTAAATGAGAAAGACATAAAAATACATCATTGCCAAAAAATCAACTAAACACAAAAGAAGGTAGTAATGGAAGAAATGAAGGACAAAAAAGTTATAAGACCTATGGAAAATTAATAGCCAAATGGCAGAAGTAAGTCCTTTTTACCAGTAATTACTTCAATTTTTAAAAAAAGATTTTATTTTTAATTAATCTCCATACCCAACATGGGGCTTGAGCTTACAACCCTGAGATCAAGAGTCACATGTTCTGCCTACCAACTAAGCCAGCCAGGTGTCCCCTATCAGTAATTACTTTAAATGAAACAGACTGAAGTCTCCAATCAAAGGCATAGACTGGAAGAATGAATTAAAAAACACAATCAAGGGACGCCTGGGTGGCGCAGTTGGTTGGACGACTGCCTTCGGCTCAGGGCGTGATCCTGGAGTCCCGGGATCGAGTCCCACATCGGGCTCCCAGCTCCATGGGGAGTCTGCTTCGCTCTCTGACCTTCTCCTCGCTCATTCTCTTTCACTGTCTCTCTCTCTCAAATAAATAAATTAAAAAAAAAAAAAAACACGATCAAACTATATGCTGTTTACAACAGGCTCATTTTAGATCTCAAGAGGCAGAATAAATTGAAAGTGAAACAATGGGAAAAAATATGCCATGCAAACAGTAACCAAAGAGAGCAGGGGTGGCTATATTAATATCAGACAAGACAAAAGTGTTATAAGAGATAAAGAGGCATATAATATATTGATAATAAGGTCAATTCCCCCAAGAAGATATAACATTTATAAATATATATACACCAAACATTAGAAAGTCAAAATATAAGAAGGAAACATTGGCGGAATTGCAGGGAGAAATAGACATTTCTTTCTTTCTTTCTTTCTTTTTTTAAGATTTTATTTATTTATTTGACAGAGAGAGAGAGCACAAGCAGGGGGGCAGCAGGCAGAGGGAGAAGCAGACTCCCCACTGAACAGGAAGTCTGATGCGGGATTCTATCCCAGGACCCCGGGATCCTGACCTAAGCAGAAAGCAGATGCTTAATGACTGATCCACCTAGGTTCCCTGAAATAGACATTGCTATAATAGTAGAGGACTTCCCCACACTACGTTCAATAACGATAGACAATCAATAAGGAAACAGAGGACTTTATTTTTTTAAAGATTTTATTTATTTATTTGACAGACAGAGATCACAAGTAGGCAGAGAGGTAGGCAGAGAGAGAGGAGGAAGCAGGCTCCCCGCTGAGCAGAGAGCCCTCTGCAGGACTCGATCCCAGGACCCTGGGATCATGACCTGAGCCGAAGGCAGAGGCTTAACCCACTGAGCCACCCAGGCGCCCCGGAAATAGAGGACTTTAACAACACCATAAACCAGACATACGTAGAACACTCTTCCCAACAGCGGCATATACGTTTTTCTCAACTGACTTCCTGAACGCTTTCCAGAGAGACCATATGTTAGGCTAAAAAACAAGTCTTAATGAATTTTAAAAGATTAAAATCAAAGTATCTTTTCTGATCATGATGGAATGAAGCAAGAAATCAATTACAGAAGAAAACTGGAAAAGTCACAAATACATGTAAATTAATCCGCATGCTTTTACATTAAATTCCACATGTGGAACTAATTATTACACTGCATGTTAATTAACTGGAATTTAAATAAAAACTTGAAAAAAAGGAAAAAGAAACAGCATGCTTTTATTTTTTTAAACGATTTTATGTATTTATTTGAGAGAAAGAGAGAGAGCGTGAGCAGTGAGGAGGGACAGAGGGAGAGAGAGAGAAGCAGACTCCCCGCCCAGCAGGGAGCCTGATGCCGGGCTCCATCCCAGGACCCTGACACTTAACCAACTGAACCATCCAGGTGTCCAAAAGCGTGCTTTTAAGTAAACAGTGGGTCAAAGGAAAAATCACA
This sequence comes from Neogale vison, assembly GCF_020171115.1. Taxonomy (NCBI): domain Eukaryota; kingdom Metazoa; phylum Chordata; class Mammalia; order Carnivora; family Mustelidae; genus Neogale; species Neogale vison. The sequence goes on from NC_058098.1 coordinate 43,056,756, forward strand.
AGGGAAATTAGAAAATACCTTGAGACAAATGAAAACAAAGACACAAAATACCAAAATGTTTGGGATTCAGTGAAAACAGTGCTAAGAGGAAAATTTATAGCAGTAAATGCACACACTGAAAAAGAAGACATATCTCAGATCAATAACCTAAGCCTACACTGGAAAGGAGAGTAAACTAAACCCAAATCTAGCAGAAAGAAGGAAATAATCGAGATTAAAGCAGAGATAGGAATGAAATAGAGAATAGAAAAACAGTAGGGAAAAAAAAACAGAAAAAAACAATAAAACTAAAAGATAATTCTTCAAAAAGTTCAATGAAATAAACAAACGTTAAAAAAATATATTTTATTTTAGGTAATCTCTATGCCCAATGTGGGGCTTGAATTTACAACCCTGAGATAAGTGTTGCATTCTCCACCAACTGAGCCATCCAGGTGGCCCTAAGTGAGGTTTTAGTTCAACTGACCAGGGGAAAAAAATATAAAAGACTCAAATCATCGAAATCAGAAATGGAAGTGTGGACAGTATTATAAATTTTATGGAAATAAGAATGATTTTAGGAGACTACTATGAATGCTACATGCCAATAGACAGGGTAACCTAGATGAAATGGACAATTTCTAGAAACAATCTAACAAAACTGAATCATAAAGAAACAGGAAATCTGAATATACCTATATAATTGAGATTGAATCAGTAACCAAAAACCTCCCAACAAAGTTAATGTCCTGGGTCAGATGACTTCAGTAGTGAATTCTACCAGATATTTAAAGAATGAACACCAGTCCTTCCCCAAATCTTTTAAAAACTGAAGAAGAGGGGATGCTTGGGTGGCTCAGTCAGTTAAGCATCTGCCTTGGGCTCAGGTCGTGATCCCAGGATCCTGGGATCGAGTCCCATACCAGGCTTCTTATTTGGCAGGTAGCCCGTTCTCCCTCTGCCTACTGCTTTTGCCACTTGATCTCTCTCTCTCTCTCTCTCTCTCTAACAAATAAAAAAAAAATCTTAAAAAAAAAAAAAATGAAGAGGAGGGAACACTACCTAACTCATTCTATGAGACCAGCACTACCCGGATACCAAAACAAAGACACTCTAAGAAATAAAAATTTACACACCAATATCCCTGATGAATACTGATGGAAAAATCCCCAATAAAATACTAGAAAACTGAGTACAAGTGATAATTGGCCCTGCAAATAAAAAGGTGGATTTGTTTAAAAAAAAAAAAAAACAACTAGCAAATCAAATTCAGCAAGATATTTTGTTTTAAGATTTTATTTATTTATTTGACAAAGAGAGAGACATTGAGAGAGGGTATACAAGCAGGGGAAGTGGGAAAGGGAGAAGCAGGCTTCCCGCTGACCAGGGAGTTCCACCCCAGGACCCTGGGATCATGACCTGAGCCAAAAGCAGACGCCCAATGACAGAACCACCCAGGTGCCCCCAAATTCAGAAGCATATTAAAAAAGATCATGCAGGGCGCCTGGGTGGCTCAGTGGGTTAAGCCGCTGCCTTCGGCTCAGGTCATGATCTCTGTTTTTCTGTTTTTTTCTGCCTTCGGCTCGGGCTCTCTGCTCAGCGGGGAGCCTGCTTCCCTCTCTCTCTGCCTGCCTCTCCATCTACTTGTGATTTCTCGCTGTCAAATAAATAAATAAAATCTTAAAAAAAAAAAAATTAAAAACAAAAAAAGATCATGCAGGGTGCCTGGGTGGCTCAGTGGGTTAAAGCCTCTGCCTTCGGCTCAGGTCATGATCCTGGGATCTTGGGATCGACCCCTGCATCGGGATCTATGCTCAGCGGGGAGCCTGCTTCCTCCTCTCTCTCTGCCTGTCTCTCTGCCTACTTGTGATCTCTGTCAAATAAATAAATAAAATCTTAAAAAAAAAAAAATCATACACCTTGACCAAGTAGGATTCATTCCTAGAATGCAAGCCTGGTTCAGCATATGAAAATCAGTGTTGTAACACATCACATTAACTGAATGAAGGAGAAACCCACACAACCAGAAAAAGCATTTGACAAAATTCAACACCTTTTTTAATATAAAAAAACCCGACACTTAATAAACTAGAAATGGAAGGACACTTCCTCAACAGGATAAAGGCCATATATGAAAAACCAGTAGATAATCCCCAACGGTAAAAGACTGAAATCTTTTCCCCTAAGATCCAGGACAAGACAACGATGCCCACTTTTGCCACTTCTGCTCCATATAGTACTGAAGTCCTAGCCAGGGAAACACGGCAAGAAAAAGAAAAGACACTTACATTGGAAAGGAAGGAGTGAAATTATCTCCATTCACAGATAACATACTTTTATACACAGACACCCCTAAAGAGTCTATACACGATAAATTCAGCAAAGTCGCAGGATACAAGATCAATGTACAAAAATCACCTGCATTTGAAAAAGGATTTATTTATTATATATATAGAGAGAGAGACAAAGTATGAGTGAGGAGAAACAGGGGAGGGACAGAATCTCAAGCAGACTCCCCACTGAGTGCACAGCCCCATGTGGGGCTTTATCTCAAGACCCCAAGATCAGGGGGCACCTGGGTGGCTCAGTGGGTTAAGCCTCTGCCTTCAGCTCAGGTCATGATCTCAGGGTCCTGGGATCTCAGGGTCCTGAGATAGAGCCCCGCTACTGGCTCTTTGCTCAGCAGGGAGCCTGCTTCCCCCTTGCTCTCTGCCTACTTGTGATCTCTCTCTTTGTCAAATATATTAATAAAATATAAAAAAAAAAAAAAGAAAAGAAAACAGCATCAGAAATAATAAAATACTTAGGAATGGATTTAACAAAGGAGGAGAAAGACTTGTACACTGGAAACCCCAAATATTGCCCCCCCCCAGTTAAAGAAAGATATAAATAAATGGAAAAACATTTCCCGATGAATTGGAAGAAGTAGCATTGCTAAGGTGACAATATTCCCCTAAGTGCTCCTATGCATTCCCTATCAAAATCCAAGTGGTATTCCTTGCAGAACTAGAAACACCAGTCCTAACATTCATATACTATCTCATGGGACCCCAAATTGCCAAAGCAATCTGGAAAAATATCAGAGTTGGAGGACGCAGATTTGATTTCAAAACTTATTATAAACTTACAGTAATCAAAACAGTATTGTTCTGACTGGCATAAGGACAGACATGCAGAACAACGGGACAGAATAGAGAGCCCAGAAGTAAACTCTCATGTACATGGTCAATAATTTTTAACAAGGGGGTCATGTTCACAACAAAGGTTCAACAAATGATGCTAACTTGCATGCCAGAAAGTAAGCAAGTATGAAAAAAAGAAAAACCCACATTGGTGGGAATATGTCAAAGGGTACAGAAGGCAGCTAGAAGGGCTCCCCGTGGTCAAAGCTTTAACAATTCGACCTGCAAGTTAAAGTAATGCTGTGTTATAAACCAAAGTACAAAGTAAGTACGTGTGAGTCCTCGTGGATATAAATGAATGATTGCATACATTACTAAATGAGAGAGAAGAGACAACTCTCCTACACAGAATTCCCAATAAATTAAATAAATCCTCCACTGAATTCACAGCAATCAGTTTCAGGGCCAGACAAAAAACCGTGTGGGACTTACCGAAATGAAGTCTATGGTCTCCAACATGTCGTCTTCCTAAGCGATTTTCAAGGGCAGTCTCGACTGTGATTTTTGCTTGACAAATTGAGGGCTGACTTTAGAAGTTAAACCCGAAGAAAATGGGGCCCTATTGTATTCCCTGTCTGTTAAAGCCCACTACAGGGCCCTACCAGAGCAGAGCTCCGTGTTTGCTTTTTAAATAGTCATAAGGGTGCTTTAGAGGGTATCATGTGATGTGATATTTCTGGAATCATTTGCTGTTGAGATTGGCACATTTTTGCAAAGGTCAGACACTGGTGCCAATCCAGTTGACACCCTCCACCTTCTTCCTAAACAAATCCAGCCCCCTCGCTGCCTCCTCTTTCTATAGGAGACATGCCCCATACAACCTTCTCATCCATTGCCCTAGGCGTCTGTCCATACCTGCTACATTCGTGCCCACCTTTTACCCTACTTTAAACCTATGCCTTCCTATTAATATCTCCGACCAGAGTACTGATGATTAATATTCGCTAAAACAGAAGTGACTTGGAAACCCAGCTTCCCCATAATAGCTGCAAAGACCTGGCCCTGATTCAAGCCCACAAAACACAAGCCAAATTATACACTGGGTGGTGAAGACATTGTTTTGTTTTTTTCCAAATCCTGCCCTTGTATGAGCTAAGGTGGAACAAGCATTGTGTGACCACATTGTTCAAACGGAGGGAGATGATTGTATTCCCCCGACTTAGTTTTCATTTCTTGGTTCTTCTCCAAACCCCTGATTTCCAACTGTACTTCTTTTTGATGTTTCCTCCTCCTTGTAAAAGGCTGGAGGGGAAGGCAGAGGGCAGTCGGGGCTTCCTCCCCTAGGAATGCAGAGCCTTAGAGCTTTCTCAGAAGGTCAGATTTATATCTTTGTCTTACAAATTAAGCTCAGGCTGATGGCAGTCGTTGTGTCTCCCAGGGATTTGACATAGAAGAATGATCCTGCAAGCAAGCAATTTCAAAAGGGACTTCAAGGGTTGAAAACAGCTCAGCAAGGATGGGGTAGATAGCCATGTAAAGCCCACAGGTTTCCCGTACACCTGAGTTTGAGCACAAACAGGCTTCTGAGTCTTCCTGTTTTAATGTCACCAATGGCCACATTTCCAGCTCCCATCACCAACACTGAAGCGACAGCAGTTGTGAATAGAGCACCACTGTCCTTCTATGGGGACAGCAGCGGAGAACAGTGGTCATTTGCACATCAGTCCAAAATTGAGAGGGGTGGGAGTTTGTATGATCTCAGGATACCAGGACGCTAGAAGAGAGGCGGAGAGATGAGAGGTTCAGAAGTTCTGGTCCACAAAACAAATTGTGTTAAACTCACCATGTTTCCAAACCTTTGTATCATCCTGATAAACATAACGGCGGGATATTTGTATAGCTCGCTGGGATCAGCTGGAGGGAGCTTCATGGAAGGGCTCCTGGCTCGCTCAGTTTGTAGAGCATGAGATTCTGAGACGCAGCGTCATGGATGATCAGTATTTACATTGTCTTTATATATATTCTTAAAAAAAAAAAGATAAAATAAATCTATGATACTCTATTATTATGAAAAGAAAAACAAAAGCAAAGTATTGGGGCAGATTCAAATATTGAATCCATATAAAATCTCCTGATAACAACTCCATGATTTTTTTTTTTTAAATGAAAAACTACAGCTTGTTTCTCTGTGTCTTTTTTATACCAAGTTTTATGTTTAAATCTGCACGGAGGGGTGCCTAGCTGGCTCAGTCAGAAGAAGGTATGACCCTTTATCTCGGGTTTGTGAGTTCAAGCCCCACATTGGATATAGAGATTACTAAAAAAATAAACTTAAGAAAAATTTAAAAAATAATAATAAAGTGTCTGTATAGAATTCCTGATCAAGACAAAAAGATTTTTTAAGATTTGTAATTTAAAATTTTTTAAATTTATTAGAGAGAGAGAGAGTGCGCCCAAGCTGGGGGAGGGGCCGAGGGAAAGGGAGAAGCAGGCTTCCCACTGAGCAGGAAGCCCCATGCAGGGCTGGATCCCAGGACTCTGGGATCATGACCTGAACTGAAGGCAGGTGCTTAACAGACTGAGCCACCCAGGGGCCCCGAGCAGTCGAAATTATATTTAAAGTCTCTACTTAGCTCTTTTCCTTCTATTAACAATGGTAATGTTGACTTTTTTTTCTGATAATGTGATTTGATTTTGAATCCAAAAGAACTCTGTCCTACTAAGTATTTGGAAACAATGAAACTCCTCCAGGATTTGAGCAAGGTCCTGGAGAGTCCTCACTGCTGACCCCCACTGAGATGTCACCAGAAGGCCCACTGAGCTTATTTCCTAAATATGTGAAGCAAGGATTGAGGGCCACTCCCAGCAGCAGTAGTGACAGGAGCCCTCCCTCTCCCCCTCTCCCCAGGGCCCCCTAAGACTCCCTGGCTGGGATGCTCCAACTTGCATTATCACCACCTGCCTGGCTTTTGGTGCAGGTGTGATACTAATTCCAAGGAGGCAGCGGACATATCATTGTACCCATAGTACAGAGGAGGAAATTGAGGCCCCAAAGGTAAGGGATTGTTCCCAGAGTGAAGCCAGAATTCCTGCTTCCCACCTCTTTGTTCCTGCAGTGCCTAGCTCACAGAGACCATCTTCCGAGAACACTATTCTGCTGGGTGCTGCAAGGCTCTCCTAGCAAAGAAAGGAATGGAAGACCCAAAACCAGAATTCCAAGGGGCCACGTAAATGGAGCACATCTCTTGGAAGTCCATTTTCCAGTGGACATTCGAGGGAGGTGAATGCTATTCTCCCAGAACCTATGGTTCCTGGCAGTTTTTCTGTTCTCTTTCTCTCTCTCTCTCCCTTCTCCCATGGGCAGGGGAGTCCTGTCTTCCTCCCTCTTTCCTCTCTCTCTCTCTTGCCTAGCTCTCTCCTCCCACTTTTTAAGTCGCTAAAACATAGGATTGGAAGATTCTAGATACACGCATCCTCCTTGTATCTATTGACAGAAGATACAAGTTCTCTGTTTTAAACTTTAAACCCTGCAAAATTGGGGCACCTGGGTGGCTCAGTGGGTTAAGCCTCTGCCTTCGGCTCAGGTCATGATCCCAGGGTGCTGGGATTGAGCCCCGTATCGGGCTCTCTGCTCAGCAGGGAGCCTGCTTCCTCCTCTCTCTGCCTGCCTCTCTGCCTGCTTGTGATCTCTGTCTGTCAAATAAATAAATAAACCAGGCAAAATTAATCTTTTATGTCTTTGAAAACGAAATTAAAAACCAATTAGGTTGCTCTGTAACTTTCTGGCTTGGGACTCTGGGCAAGTTATATAGCACTCTGTGCCTCAGTTTCCTCATCTGTAAAATGGGGACTCCAACAGCACCTGTTTTGTAGGGTCATTGTGAAGAAGAAAGGAGTTGATACATACCAACAGCCTTTTTTCACCTTCTCTTAATAGCTCCAGTGAAATTATTAATGTACCATAAAATTTACCCTTTAAGGTGTCCAATTCGTGATCGTCAATCACGATCTGATTCTAGAACATTTAATTATCCCCAAAAAGAAACTCATTTGCAGTCACTCCCCATCCCCCCAACCCCCCAGCCCTTGGCAAACAGTAATCTACTTTCTGTCTCTATGGATTTGCCTATTCCGGACACTATATAAATGGAATCATAGAACACCCAGTCTTTTGTGCCTCTTGCACTTAGCATACTGTTTTCAAGGTTTCCAGTTTCATCCATGTTGTAACACATATCAGTACTTCTTGTCTTTTCTTTCGTGTGTGTATGTGTATATGTATAATGTATTTTTTCTTCTTGGTGCTTTAAAAAAATTTTTTTTCTTGAAATATTTTCTTTTATTTATTTATATATATATATATTTATTTATTTATTAAAAGATTTTATTTATTTGACAGATCACAAGTAGGCAGAGAGGCAGGCAGAGAGAGAGAGAGGGGAGGAAGCAGTCTCCCTGCAGAGCAGAGAGCCCGATGTGGGGCTCAATCCCAGGACCCCAGGATCATGACCTGAGCCGAAGGCAGAGGCTTTAACCCACTGAGAAGGCAGAGGCTTTAACCCACTGAGCCACCCAAGCGCCCCGCTTTAAAAATTTCCTTACAATTTCTTGTCTTCCTAACTTTATTGAGGCATAATTTACAAGTAAAAATTGTTTATATTTACAATTGTGTCCAATGTGGTGATTTGATACACCTGCACATTGTGAAATAACGACTACAGTCAGGCTCATGGACCCATCCATCACTTCGAATTGCTTCCCTTTTGGGGAGTGATGAGAACAATTAAGATCTACTCTCTTAGCAAATTCCAAGAATACAACACAGTAAGGTTCACTGTAGTCATCATGCTGTATATTAAAACCCCAGAACTCATTCGTCTTATAACTGTAATGGTCAAGAGGTAGATGAAAAGGTGCTCGACATCACTGTCAGGAAAATCAGGAAAACACAAATTATAACCACAGAGAAGTATCACCTCACACCTGTCAGAATGGCGGTCATCAAAAAGACAAGAAGTAAGAAGTGTTGGTGGGGATATGGGGTAAAGTAGGTAGGAATATAAATTGGTACAGCCACTATGAAAAACGGTATGCAGATTCCTCAAGAAATTAAAAATAGAACTACATGTGATTCAGCAACTGCACTTCTGTGTATAAATCCAAAGGAAATAGAATCAGAATTTTGAGGAGCTATCTGTATTCCTATGTTAGCCAAGATATGGAAACACTGTAAGTTGTCCATTGACAGATGAATGGATAAAGAATATGTCACACACACACACACACACACACACACACACACACAAACACGGATATTATTCTGCCATGGAGAAGAAGGAAATCCATTTGCAACAACGTGGATGAACCTGAAGGGTATCATGCTAAGTGAAATAAGCCAGAGACAGAAAGACAAATACGGTATGATCTCACTTATACGTGGAACCTACGAAAGTCAAAGTCACAGAAGCAGAGAGTAGAATAGTGGGAGCTGGAGGTAGAGGACGCAGAGAGAGGATAGTAAAGGGATAAAAAGCTTTGAAATGCATGCAGCTTGTTAACGTGCTAAGTGCCAATATTATGAAGTGATTTTATTTATTTATTTTTTTATTAAAGATTTTATTTATTTATTTGACAGATAGAGATCACAAGTAGGCAGACAAGCGGGAAGAGAGAGAGGAGGAAGCAGGCTCCCTGCTGAGCAGAGAACCTGATGTGGGGCTCTATCCCAGGTCCCTGGGATCATGACCTGAGCAGAAGGCAGAGGCTTTAACCCACTGAGCCACCCAGGCGCCCCATGAAGTGATTTTTTAACTCTCCCATGGATGGGTGGGTCTCAGTTTTATGCCTTCTACCTTGTAGTAGGAACTCTGCCTTTACTTACCTCTTGTGATTATTTCAGGAGCACCTCTTACTGAGATTCTACAATGGTTAGGTGGGACTTTTCCATGGTTAGCTAGGACTTTTAGCTGGCATAAGTGATGATTTACCACTGAGAAAAAGACAGTGAAGAAATCAAGACCAATCAGCATCTGTCTCCTGGAGGAGAGTTGCTGGAAGGTTCTGAGAGAGAACTGGGTCTTGAATCTTCGCTATTGATGATACTGACTCTGGAGCAGGAATCCACACCCATGCTTAACTTTGGGGAACAGCTCATTGCTGTCTTAGCTTGGGCTGCTATAACAAAAAAACCAAAGACTGCATGGCTTAAACAAGAGAAATTTGTCAGTTATAGAGCCTGGGAACTCTGAGATCAGGGGGCCAGCCCTGGTTGGGTTCCAGTGAGGGTCCTTCCTGGTCTGGAGATGGCCGTCTTCTTGCTATGTCCTAGCAAGAGCTCTAGTCTCTTGCTCTTCTTATCAGGACACTAATCCATCCTGAGGGGAGAGGGGTCTACCCTCATGACCTTATCTAAACCTAACTACCTCCCAAAGGCCCCATCTCCTATACCACCCCACTAAGGGATTAGGATTTCAACATAAGAGTTTCAGGAGGACACAAATATGCGGTCCATAACAACTGCCACTTGTCAACTGTCTCCCCGTCTCTTTTCTTGTGATTATTGGATATAGGAGTCTATAGTCATTCTCTCACATTTCAGTCATTTATGTGGCAGTAATTACACAAAATGCCCTGCTGAGGATCATAAATACTTAAACAGATAATCCACTTTTTCATCTGACACTGTTAACACAAGGATTTTTTTTTTTAAGATTTTTATTTATTTATTTGACAGACAGAGATCACAAGTAGATGGAGAGGCAGGAAGAGAGAGAAAGAGGGAAGCAGCCTCCCTGCTGAGCAGAGAGCCCGATGCGGGACTCGATCCCAGGACCCTGAGATCATGACCTGAGCCGAAGGCAGAGGCTTAACCCACTGAGTCACCCAGGCACCCCCACATACAGGATTTTTAAAAGTAGAATAAAATTACATTTAAACAAGACAAATTGAAAAATTAGTCACAATAAGAAGGAAGGCAATCTGACTCTGACAAAATTCTAAGGTCATGTAACTCTGCTGAAGTCTCAATGACTCACAGAGAAAAATATCTAGAGTCCACAACAAGTAAAAAGCAGTCTAATATAGCTTTTTTTTTAATTAGAAAAGTATACAAATATACCTTAAATTAAAGTTCTTCTAACTTCATGGTCTATTAAGGCAGGAACCCAGTTTTCCAATTCAATGGTACATTCTCCTTTGGCTGAGAAAGTTACTGTGGACAAAATGCGATTTGAAAAGAATAATAACTTTTTAAAAAATTTTATTACATTTCTTAACAATTTTTTTAAAGATTTTATTTATTTATTTGAGAGAGAGACAGTGAGAGAGAGCATGAGCGAGGAGGTCAGAGGGAGAAGCAGACTCCCCATGGAGCTGGGAGCCAGATGCGGAACTCGCTCCCGGGGCTCCGGGATCATGACCTGAGCCGAAGGCAGTCGTCCAACAAACTGAGCCACCCAGGCGTCCCCGCAATAATCACCTCATGCCATTTACGGTGAAATAACAGAAACCGGACTAGCAAAGCTCCACAGAAATGAATGCTGGAGAAACCGTTGGGTGATACTAACCAAGACCTGGCCCTAATCAACATTGTCCACAGCTGTTTCCACAGGAAGAAGCTTGCTCCCTATGAACTCCAGTGGGAAAGAATGACTTAATGGGAATCCTCTTCATTGTGTGCTCTACCAGATACTTTACAGTTTCTGCAAGCCAGACTTCTTTCTACCATAAGGAAAAGTGAAAATGATGTCTTGTGCAATGCCTGACTCATTGTAGCATGCATGCATGAATGCGTGCATTCATTCATTCATTCATTCATTTTCCTAGTAATGTGGGAATCAGGAATCCTGTCTTCCTGGTGCGCGAACTGAAGTTCCAAACTTATAAAGGGGATCTCTTAAAGATTACAGGGGAAACAAGTCGACCAGTACTTTTCTTATCTGGTGGCAACGAGGCGTCGCTGCTAAGTTAGCATGTTCTTTAGCCAGAAGGCTTTCTGTTTTAAGGAAACTCAGAGCATGACCCGCCAGCACACAGCACCAAGATGTCTACATTTAATTATGAATTTTCAAGCAAGAGCTCCAACTTTAATTACGAATCTTCAAGCACGAACTCCATCTTCTGGTGGCATCTGCCCCGCCAAAGGGGCAATGAGGCTGAGTTTGGTGAAGTTGGTATGGAGCAAAGGACCCGGGTCACCATCGCGCTCAGAGGGGACAGGGGTGTGTGTGTGTGTGCGTGTGTCCGTGTGTGCGCGCGCGCGCGCCAGGGTCGGGAGGATTGGGAAGAGGCACTCCTTTCCCAGGTGTGTCTGTCTGTGTGTGTGTATGTGTGTGTGCGAGCGCGCGCGTGTGTGCCAGGGTCGGGAGGATTGGGAAGAGGCACTCCTGTCCCAGGACCTCACCCGCAGACACGCTTTCCCCCGAAGCAGAGAACGCCGCTCGACTCTCGATTGCTCGCGCCTAGCGCGGCGGGCGGCGCACCCGGCAGCCGGGGCTCTGCGCTCGAGCTGTCGAGCCTGACCCGCACCCGCAGAGAATCGTTCGGCGACGGCCCCGGCCCCTGGCGGGTAGGAGGCGGCCGCAGTGGCCGGCGCGGGGATGTCGAGGAGCTCGAAGGCGGTGCTAGGCCTCTCGGTGGTGCTGACGGCAGCCACCGTGGCCGGCGTGCATCTGAAGCAGCTGCAGGACCGGCAGGTCGGTGTCACGTGACCGCCTCTTCCGGGACCCGCGCGGTGGCCGCGGCGGCGGCGACTGCGACCTCTGGCCCCCGATCTGTCTCCGCGTGGTTCTCCGCTGCTCCTCGTCTTTCCCTCTTTCGTGGGCTCCTCGGCGGCGCGACCCGGATCCCCCGCGCTCTCGCGATTGCGCCCCGGCTGCCGCCCGGCGGGTCTTGGGCGCCGCAGTCCCCGAGGCCGCGTGCACCGGGAGGCACCAGGCGACCCCGGGCGTCCCCGACGCCTCGGCGCCGCAACCGCCTGGCTCCCGCTAAGACTCGCCCGCGGCGTGGTCGGCGGTCCTGTTCCCAAATCACTACCAGCCTGCGTGACACGGACTTTTTCAGCGTCTCACCTGGGCCGCTGCAAACTTGAGTCGGGAAGGGGTTTACGTGGGGTGCACTCAGCAAGTTGGCTTGTCCCCAAACCCAGGCCCAAGGATGAGGCTCAATCCTGATGTGTTTCAGTGCTAGTGAGGTTTTGATCCCAGGGTTAAGGAGGCTTCCCGGCATTCACTTTCCGTGCCTTTGGCTAAGGTAATTTGGTGGATGCTTTTTATTTTATTTTATTTTATTTTTGGTCTTTTGTCTTTAACGGAGCAGTTTGTTATGGAAACCAGATTCCGGGAACTATTTTCTTTTTTACGGTACTTTTGTTTCTGGAAGTAACTGTGACTTACTGATGGGTAGATTAGCCGTCCATTCTGTATCTCTGAGTTCCTATTTTCTTACTCCAGTTGGCGCATTTTTAATGACTGATCTCACCATGTTTAAGGACCTAGTGTCAGGCTCTGCACTAGGCACTTTGGGACTCAAAGATAAGGAAGGATAGGCGTTCCTGAGTCTGTAACTGATGCATAGCAGTGCTGAATATTGAATGTGACAACAGGCAACTAGGTCAGCACGTGTGTTAGAGTTGAGCCTAGTTTGCTAAGGATGTAAGGAATGAACTGGGTTAACTAGTAAGCAGTCTTTCTTGCATTGGGCTGAGCTGTGTGCTTGATATACAGAGGTGAAGCAGATGAGGTCTTGGTCCTCGTTCACAGTCTGGAAATCAGAGAAAGGTGTGATGGTGTAAGAATTTGGGGGAGGGGGTATTGAGATGAACCACGGCAGGGCATGAAAGAGGTTAGAGATTGGGGAAAAGTATGGCTTCTCAGGGAGGTAGCTTTTGGAACAGAGGCAGGAGAGTTTCTCTTCTAAGAAGTGAAAGGAAATGAGATCAAAAGAAATTTGAGATGAAGTAGAGGGCAGTGTGTCCTAATTAGCTTGGAGGTCACTGAGGGCAGGGATTTTCAAAGAGTATGGAGTAGGGTGGGTAAGAACTTGGTTCTGAACTAGCTACACATCTCATGTTCCTTAGAAGTTTTTACAATGTAACCTACTCCAGACCTCTTAAATCAGAATCTCTTGGAGATGAGGGATCTGGTTTAGGCATCTTTTAAAAGCTACCCAGGGAATTCTAACATGCAGGCCGGCTTGAGTATCACTGTGCTAGAGAGGGGAGGAGCAGAAAGATCTAGTTATTTGGAAGTTAGGTGAAGCAAAGATTGGCCAGAATAACATGTGTTTATTTTACATCCAGTCACCATGGACTTTCTTTCCAGCCTGGGAAGGAGCAAAACAAAGGATTGACAGGGTGGGTGTGCTGGAAGTTTCAAGGAAGCAAGAAATAACATAATGACTGTAGTTTTCTCTCATTTTTTGACTGTCTACCTCATACCAGCTACTGACATTCATCCTTACAGGAAACCAGCAAAAAGAGTAATGCTACGTTAGTAATGGTGAAGAGGTGTTGGTGGTTAGGAAGGTAGTTTAAGTGGAAGTCACAGGCAATCAGCAAATACTGAAACTTGGAGGAGTTGGAGGAAGGTAGCAAATGGTGGCAGGAGAGCAAGCTCCTAAGCCATACTCTGAAGTCTGAGAAAGGAAGGGTGGGGTCTCAGAGGCAGGTTTGGGAAGAATGTTTCCAGCCCATGGTGTGTGCCTTGGGAGGCAGGGAGGGCGTGTGGGTGAATATGTCATGGTATAAGGAGCAGGGGCAGGGGCAACTGGAGAGGGAGGAGTCAAATGTCGCTGGAGATCTGGCCAAGGAGCAGTGTTCCAAAAAGTTGGTTTTCAGTTGTGTTGTCTATTCCAAGACTCTTAAATTCCCCAACTCCGCTGTAAGAGGGAATGAAACTCTAGGCCTGGAGGACGTCCGGCAAGTAGGTACTTTGTGAGTTTTTAAAATAGACTTGATAATTTAAAACAAAAAAACCCAAAAACCTCAGGCCTGGGCCCCTCACAAGAGAGGCTTCTACCTCACAAGACCCCTGTTAAAAATTGTTTTGTGACCTAAACACTATAAAATGGTAATTATTAGTAATGACTGGATTTTTGCTTTAAAAAGTCTCACCTTAGGTGCTAGGTCCGTGTTCTGGAATTTTATACGTATCTTTACTGCTTATCAAAATAATTATCACTGATGGGCCTTTATTTTTTCCTCTGTATTTTTCCCATCTCTCTCAGTTGTGTAATTGGCTAGTAATTCTGTATAATTTTTACTTCCCTTTACACATAAGAAAAAGTCAGGCTCTTTTTTGCATCCTATTTAAATTTCAGTAACCTTTTTTTTTCTTTCTTTGATGTTTATTAATGAGCGAGGATAATTGCCAACAGGAAAGTAGTTCATAGAGTTACTATAGTAAATCTCGCCAAGTCTTTTACAGCATTGAATATCAAACTTAAAGTTCAACACAGGAGCAGTTTTTTCTTTTTAAATTAATGTTATTTCCCATTAAGTCTCTATACTAAATGTTCAGGAATTTCTTAAAATATGGTAAGATGTCATTTTAGTAATAACACTGGTAGAGTACACCACCAAATTAATCTGATGGTTTATTACATTTTACATTTATGGAGAAAGTTGAAATAGTAATTGCATATTTGGAGTCTCAAAGTTTTCAGTATATTTTAGTAGCACTGTTACTCGGATTGAATGGCACGAGGATGGAAACCACCTGTCCAAGGTGTTACTGAAATCTGTTTCTTACATTTTTAGAGGCTTCATGATGGAGTGATCAGAGACATTGAGAGACAAAATCGGAAAAAAGAAAACATTCGTCTTTTGGGAGAACAGATTATTTTGACTGAGCAACTTGAAACAGAAAGAGAGAAGATGTTATTGGCAAAAGGATCTCAAGAAACATGACCCAAAATGGTTGTCAAGTATTGATGGGACAGTGTCAAGTGTGAGTGTGCGAGTGTGGATGGAGGATAGCTTAGTGAGGACTTCAGCCTTTTTTTGGTCACTGTCCTTTCCAGCTTGGCCAAAGAAAAGGACAGTGGATCATATGTTCTAAATTACTGCTTTGAAAGTCCCGTCTGAGTCAAGAAGCAGGCAGACACTCTTCTGAAGAATTTCTGTCTTTGTGGTCCTGGTAGAAGCCCCTGTAAGCTTCGTGTCCAGAGTTTAGGATTTTTAGTGAAAAAAGGACTTTGGAACCTGTGAGAGGAAGGGATGGATAGTAACATTCACCTGGGTAGTTTGATAAGCCGGCACGACGATGAAGCCACGAGAACATCTACCTCAGAAGGGCTGGAGGAGGGAGAGGTGGAGGGGGAGACTCTCCTGATTGTGGAATCGGAGGACCAGGCATCAGTGGACTTATCTCATGATCAGAGTGGGGATTCCCTCAACAGTGATGAAGGAGATGTGTCGTGGATGGAGGAGCAGCTGTCCTACTTCTGTGACAAGTGCCAAAAATGGATACCGGCCAGTAAGGAGCTTCTCAATTCCTTTCATTTGTCCTTTCCTGTGTAAAGGTTTGTTTTTCTAATCTGTGAACAAAACATGAAATGTAAAATGGACCTAAATAAAAAGATAATTATTATACTTCTTATTAGTTTAGTTGGTTAATGACAGATTTCTATAAAGCATAGACACATTTGTATTAATAAAAATTACTGTCAAACTCTCACATTGTGAAATTAACGTTCTTGATGGCAATCCAATAAAAATAAGAAAATTGGAAATTCTTTGTTATTTAAAGAATTAGCCACATTGTTCTGACAAGATCATGTTACAGATTTGGGGCCAAATAATAGGCCCAGTAAGTACAGAATTAAAGTTAAGTTACTCTGGTAATATTTAACTCCCATGGAAAACTGCTGTTGAATGTTGAAGTAAGTGAGAATTAGCAGATTAAAAGTATTTTATGCTCTTTTTCTGGGACCATTCTTGTTTTCCACTTGCTGGCCTCCTAGATCTGCTGGCAAGAGATACACACACACACATGCTCTCCTGATACCTCACGCTTTTAACTTAATCTTTGCATCTGCCAGCTTCCTGGCTCTCAAGGAGCATGCTTTGCCAGCCATCATGAGTCTTACCAAAACAGGATTTTCGCATTAGGCAGAGACTAGTAAAGACATATGTACCGGAGGAATTTTTTGTGTTTGTGTTTATAACTAAGAGAAATTTCTGTGTGTGTGTGTGTGTGTGTGTGTGTGTATATGTGAAAGGGGTCATTTTCTGGTATGTGGAAATGTGTTTAAGGTGGACTTACTATTCAGAATAATCGTTACTATTAATAAGCTAACATTTTCATTTCATTTCATAGGAAAAAATCTAGAACTTTCTATGCATTAGCTAATGTTGCTTCTGAGCAGTGTCTGCTTATTGAGTCACACACCTGCCTGAAAATCTCAAGAGCATTCCCCTTGTCCTCAGGATGTATTTTTTTTTTAAAAGATTTTATTTATTTATTTGTCAGAGAGTAAGAGCGAGCACATGCAGACAGAGTGGCAGACAGAGACAGAGAGAGAAGCACCTCCCTGCCGGGCAAGGAGCCCGATGTGGGGCTCCATCCCAGGATGCTGGGATCATGACCTGAGCCGAAGACAGCCGCTTAACCAACTGAGCCACCCAGGTGTCCCCAGGATGTATTTTAAACAGTCTTTCACGATAGACCCTGCTAGCTTCAGCTTCTCTTGTCAGTGTCCTGTCCCCACACAACCAGAAATTTGCAGTTAGGGTGAGCTTTTAATTCTCCACAAACAATTCTTTCTTATGTTAAGGTCTTTGCACATTTTAATTTCCTCTCGAATGTGTGTCTCTTTAGCCCCCAGGCACCCCTCTTCCCCTGGCCAATTCTGGTCCTTCTTCAAGCCCCCTAGAGACCCCACTCTTCTAGGCCTCCCATCTTCCTAATAGAGGGTGGGCCTCCCTTTTCTGTGCCTTCACATTGCCCTATGGTACAAAGCACATTCCATTCCAGTGATTGTCCTGTCTCCCAGAGCATCAGCATCTCCTGAGGAACATTGAAAAAGGCAGAGACCCACACCCATTTTCAGAAATCGACTCATTCTGTGTGAGATAGGCCCAGGCATATTTTTAAGAAACCAAAACCACTCCCTGGGTGGTTCTGATGCGCTGTGAGGATGGAGAACCACTGTGCTGTTGTGATGACATTTCCTCATCTGTGGCCCTCAAAATTCATAAACTGCTGAGAGCAGACTGTCTTGGGTACTGTATTCCGGTTCTTACGCCAGTACCTGGCATGCAGTGGGAACTCAGATGTTTCTTGGAAGAATATGTAAAGAAGGGCGCCTGGGTGGTTTAGTTGTTAAGCATCTGTCTTTGGCTCAGGTCATGATCCCAGAGTCCTGGGATCCAGCCCTGCATCAGGCTCTCTGCTCCCCGGGAAGCCTGCTGCTCCCTCTCCCGCTCCCCCTGCTTGTGTTCCCTCTCACTGTGTCTCTCTCTGTCAAATAATAAAATCTTAAAAAAAAAAAAAAAGTAAAGAGACCCATAGGAGTCAGGAATATCAACAGTTGGAAAATCCAATGACAGCAATAAAAACTTGCTTTTCCAGAATCTTGTAAAAGTTAGGGAACCACAGATCTCAATAGGCATATACTATGTTAGAAAAACAAAAGTCTTTTCTACCTTCCCTATTCCCATCCTGCTATCATGGGTTGGCTGAAAAAGGAAAAACATGGAAAGCATGGAAAATCTGGTTGATAAACTGATAAACGCTGCTGTAGATAAACCTGTGATGTGCCTTTTTGTTTTTCTCCTAGGTCAGCTGAGGGAACAGCTCAGTTACCTTAAGGGTGATAATTTTTTTAGGTTCACTTGTTCCGACTGCTCAGAAGATGGCAAGGAGCAGTATGAAAGGCTGAAGCTTACGTGGCAGCAAGTGAGTAAAAAGCTCTCCTCGAATTCAGGAGGACGATCCCCCAAAGAATTTATTGGAATGAATATTCAGAGAATGAGGATCTTACTTCGAGACATTGAGTTTTGAGCTATTTTGAGGGTCACTTTTTATTTCACAATGAAAATCATATTCCAAATATATGGAGAAAGGAGTTCTTTGTAAAAGTACTCAATGCTCATTTAGTGAATTAAGTTTGAGATTCTTGAAAACCTCTGATACACGCAGAATTTCATTTATATGTACTACCAAACTCTTAATTTTTATGGAATTGAAAGTGAGGTTCACATTTTTCTGGCAGCCGTGTTTAGAACAATAAAAACATTTAAAAAAAATGTAAAGATGGCCATATTTACATTTTTAAGAATGTGAAGATTCTGCCACAAATTGTTGGGAGGTATAATGTGGCTCATTGCATAAACCAACATAAATCCAGTTTTTCTGTATTTGAACACAGACATACTTGAATTTTTTTTTTTTTTTTAAGATTTTATTTATTTATTTGAGAGAGAGAGACAGTGAGAGAGAGCATGAGCGAGGAGAAGGTCAGAGAGCGAAGCAGACTCCCCATGGAGCTGGGAGCCTGATGTGGGACTCGATCCCGGGACTCCAGGATCACGCCCTGAGCCGAAGGCAGTCATCCAACCAACTGCGCCACCCAGGCGTCCCAGCTTGAATATTTTTTGTTCAGTGAATACCTATGACCACCTTTTAACCATCTCTAGTACTAGCACCATAATCCAACTGAACAGTAGCCTGAATAGTAGCTTTTTCCTGATCTCCAGTGTGCATTAATTTTTTTGGTTTTGTTATTAATATGTCTAGAACAGGGTGCCAGTGTTAACAGTAAGGTCTAAAAATGAATGAAGTGTACTTACTGAGTGGCTCGGACAAACCCAGTGCTGTTGCAGGCCTGGAGACTGCGATGCTGAGTGAGACAGCTGGGTAGCTAGCATTCTAGGTATTCATTTTAGACAGTAAGCAGACAAATAAATGAGTTAATTACCCATAGCATTTTTTTTGCTAGGAAGGAAATACACAGGGTAATGAGAAAGAGTGTAGAGGAAATGGTCTTAGCCACTAGGTATTCCTTATAAACTGCAGCTGCTTTAGCAGCTTCGACGTTTATTTTAATCGTCAGTGCTTCCCCAGGAGATGTGTTAATGAAATCTGTCAGTGGTGAACTTATGGAGCCTTTTTTGACTTGGCTGAAAATATGCAAGTGGAAAATGAAGGGAAGTTTGTACTGAGGCCATAACCTCATAAATATTATAATTATGTTTTTCTCAGCATGTGCATGGGATGTTATGTCTAGACAAGGTCAGATTAATATTAGTAGATTACTCAGATGCATATACCAATGGCAGATTTGTATTTGATCTGCAAGTAGCTTCTCAAAAAGCCGTAAAGAGCAAGAGTAGCAAATACGTATAGTTTATTTGCAAGAATACGAGTGTTTTGTGGAGGTTCTTTTTTTTTTTTTTTTTTTCCTTATTTATTTGACACAGAGAGATCACAAGTAGGCAGAGAGAGGGGGGGAAGTGGGCTCCCCGCTCAGCAGAGAACCTGATGCGGGGCTTAATCCCAGGACCCTGAGATTATGACCTGAGCCCAAGGCAGAGGCTTAACCCATTGAGCTACACAGGTGCCCCTGTCGAGGTTCTTTTGAAAAGAACAACCGGCTTTTGGATATATTGCTTAGAAGACAGAATTTTGGTTCAGTTTGCACATTTAATTATACTAACATCACTTGAAAATCATGTTTGCACTGCCAGAAGACAGACTGATGGGAGATAATACCCTGGTATGATGAAGTGGTAGGTCAGACACTTGGTAGATCTGGTCTTGGTAAACTACTGACCAGTATTTCCAGTCGTACATAAAAAACCCAGACTCTTAAGAAAGAGCTGAAAGGGAATCAGATGGTTTTGGATAGATTCTATTGATCGATATCACCAACCAGTATATTGGAATGTAGCTTTACTATCTTTTTAGATCTTAACTTTGTTGATTCCTCCAAGTAATAAGTAGAAATGCTTGTTTGATCGCAAAATGCCATTAGTGAAGGAGTCTGGTCTCCTGACCTTTTTTCCAAGCGCTTTCTTGTGTCCTCTCCTCAGTGATTTGTGAACCACAGTTGGAAATGCAGAAGCTTGATCATGTGTTTGGGAAGGGTAGGGAACTTGTTACATTCTCATCCTGGACATTTACTCTTCTGTTGCAGGTAGAGAATGTACCATGACCTATCCTCCTTATTTTTCTGGGTGTTTCCCAGCACATGCTGGTCAAGTGCCTGCTGTGGCTATGCCAGCCTGGACCTCTGCCCTGGGGACACACTGTCACTGATGGGCTTGGGCTGGTAGTGGGAGAGCTGAACACTGACCTGGGATTCCTTTTCTTAGGATTACAGATTCCAGGAGAGGAGGAAAACCATCTCCTTCATATATTGAGTTTGTAGTTTGTGCAATAAATACTAAGTGGTCATAGAAAAAGTTATTTTCCAGTAAATATATGAATTTTAACTTTCTAAAGTCATGAAATATTTCACACGTATGCCCCCCCCCCCCAAATACCAGAAATAGAGTAGCAGACAATGTCTCTACAACTGAGATTAATAGTGAATCAATGTCTCTGAGCGCTTTGGGAGTAGGCAGAAGCAGCTCATTTCAGTCTCTCATTAAAGTATTTCTTGAACAATAAGTTTTTAAAATTGTGGTAAAATATATATAACATGAAAGTTTATCATTTTATCTGTTTTTTTTAGCATATCATTCAGCGGCTTTAGGTACATTCACATTGTTTTGCAACCATCACCGCTGTCCATCTCCAGAAGATTTTTATCTTGCCATGCTGAAATTCCATATCCATTAAATAGTAAATCCCAGTGGACAGTAACTGTTTTATTTTATTTATTTTATTTTTTTTAAAGATTTTATTTATTTGACAGAGAGAAATCACAAGTAGGCAGGGAGGTAGGCAGAGAGAGAGAGGGGAGAAAGCAGGCTCCCTGCGGAGCAGAGAGCCCGACTCGGGGCTCGATCCCAGAACCCTGGGATCACGACCTGAGCCAAAGGCAGAGGCTTTAACCCACCGAGCCACCCAGGCGCCCCGACAGTAACTGTTTTAAAGATGATGTTTGTTGGCTGATGGGGACCTGTTTCAAAAATGTGTGGAAGAACGTGAAAACTCTATAGATGAGGTTAATTGTTTGGTGGGCTGTCTGTAAGTTGCAGGAGTCTAAGGAGGGGGGAGCTCAATTAATGGGAAACGTAAGCATTATTAGAAGTGTTCAGCATTACCAGGCCCTTGAAGTTAGATTATCCTCTGGACCGTAGGGGGTCTCAAGCTGTGAGCACAGGTGGTAGGGAGCCTGAATTATAGTTCAGTAGCCCCCTTACACTTTCAGGGTGCGCTTTCTGGAAAAAGAATCAAATTAGTGTCTTTTCATGGATTCTCTGTCCCCTTTTCAGTTTCAATGGCCCCAAATCAATCATTGTTTCTATTAGGTTGAAAACCTAGTTTTGTTTTATTTATTTATTTATAAGATTTCATTTATTTATTTGACAGAGATCACAAGAAGGCAGAGAGGCAGGTAGAGAGAGAGGCGGAAGCAGGCTCCCTGCCGAGCAGAGAGCCTGTGTGGGGTGCAAGCCCGGGACCCTGAGATCATGACCTGAGCTGAAGGCAGAGGCTTAACCCTCTGAGCCATCCAGGCACCCCAAAAACATAGTTTTGAATAGCTGGTATCATTTTGTCGATTTATATGAAATTACATAATTCAAAATTGCATGTAAATGTACGAAGAAATGCCTGAAGGCATGGTGATTGAATGTCTCAGAAGTGATTGTTCCTTGATGGTAGATTTAATTCAGAGTGCTTTTTACTCCTTTGCTCTTCTATTATTGAAATCTTTTACAGTGAACATGTGTTACTTATATTTCTGGAAAACACTTCCCAATTTGGGGCCATGAATTCATTACCTGTAAACAAGCAAGGCTGGACCAGATGAGGAGTTTTCACATGGAGCTCTGGGGGTGTCTTGGAGCCTCAGAGCAGGCTGAGCAGCCAGACCTCTTGGCTCGGGCCCCCCTGTCTAATGCTAATGTCATCCGAAGAAAGATTTCTATGTATGAAAATGGCTAAACACTGAGTAGATGGTGACTAACATTATTTTCAGCTTTGAAATTCTGAGAGTCCTCTGTTTCTGCTATGTGAAGAGCTTAGAAAAATATATAGGCAGGGATGACTTTAAAAATATTTAATAAAGGTCAGCCCCAGCAGTCAGAAAATGGGGGCTGTAGTAGGTACCTGGAGGGCTCACGGCCAGAGGTTATCACCTATTTAGTGCCTCATTGTGTAAGAGGAGAGATGCAGGGATGGGGTGGGGGGGGGAGTAGTAACCACAGCCAGATTGCTTAGTTGCTTAGTGTTTCACGTAGGATGGAGAGATGCAGGGAACAGGGTTGCAGAGGGGAGTAGCAACAACAGGTTGCTTAGTTGCTTAGGATGGCTGTTTCTTATCCTGACCAGTTCAGCCACACCTCAGCCCTGCATATGCAGTGTGTCAGGAACAACTGCACATACTGTAGTGGGTAGTGCTGGAAGCACTAGTGTTGGAAGCAAAACAGGAAATAAAATTCTCTACTGAGACTATTCCAAGGTATTATCCTTTCTTTTCCACCCTCTGTTCCCCACCCATTCCTACACAGGTATAAAACAATGACCATTTCCCTTGGAAGATTAGCATCCCTAATGATGCTTTTCTCCCAGCCCTTGTTGGATTTGTGTTCCAGGTTGTCATGCTGGCAATGTACAACTTGTCTCTGGAAGGAAGTGGACGGCAAGGTTATTTCCGATGGAAAGAAGATATCTGCGCCTTTATTGAGAAACATTGGACCTTTTTACTAGGGAATAGGTAATGTGATTTTTAAAAAACTTACACTTGAATGAAGAAGTAAAGTGCAAGGTACAGAAGGTTTGAGACAGCCTAACGAAGCCCTTTAGGAATTCATACTTGTGGCAGTTACAAAGAATGTTTTAATTCCAGAAAATGTTGTTACTTTTTTAAGTTAAAAAATTTGTTCACCAAAAACCAAAGTGGAAGCATATACTATTAGAAGTATAGGTTTCTAGGAGTGCCTGGGTGGCTCAGTCAGTGAAGCGTCTGTCTTCGGCTCAGGTCATAATCCCAGGGTCCTAGGACTGAGCCCCATGGCAGGCTCCTTGCACAGTGGGGAACCTGCTTCTCCCTCTGTCTCTGACTCTTCTTCCACTTGTGCTCTCTCAGTCTCTCTCTCTCTCTCATGAATAATATCTTTAAAAACAGGTATAGGTTTCCAGACTTTTCTCCTCCTACTTTAGAGGAAACTTTTAGTTTCTACTGAGCATGAAGAGATTTGAAGAGATTCTTATAAAGTTAAAACATAGAACATTGGGTTGCATGAGGCTGTTTTATAGTTGGATGAGTAACTCTAATGTGGGGATATAGGGTCATCATGTCCTTTTGAAATCAGTATCTTACGGAAGGTCAGAGGAAGAAAATGACAGTGATGGACTGTACCTCTTTAAATTGCTCTTCATGAATGGACTCATAGCAGTGCAGTATTTGTTTTTATTAACTAGCAGATAGAACCTGTTGATAACGTTTTGGTGTTGCAGCACTTAGCAAAGTCTAGGTGCATTAATACGCATACAGCTTGCTCATTCATTCTTCTCTGTGATAGTGCACTGACTTTCCTGCTGATCACGCCTCCTTGGTGGCTGCTTTGGTAATCCAGTGCACAGATACTGAGATCAACAAGATTTTTATTGCTATTAGGGATTATTAAGTTTGCAGCTGCACTGGCAAATCGTGTGAGATGCTGATTGTTAGTTGCCCTCTGACGTCCCGTGTGAGGTTCATAAATCTTGCCTAATTGGGTCAGTGTAGATGTGCCACAGGCTCTGATCACAATCAGAACAGGGAGTCTGTACCTGCCCTCACTCTGAAGGCACTGTGGCCTCTGTTTCGTACAGCGCAGAGAGGTCACATCTCTGCCAGCGTCACTGGGAGCTCAGGGCGGACAGCCGAGAGGAGTGGCGGCTTTCTGAAGGCTCGCTCTGCAGAGAAAATAGAAGAGATTCGGTTCGGTATTACAAAAGGAGTTATTTTTGTTCTTGAGTTATTTAGTGCTACTAAGAAAAGAATTGACAGTATAACTGGTTCTTTTCTTAAAGAAAGGAAATCTGTTGTCTTAGTTTAATGATTTAGCACTATTTATGGAACTTAATACACCCCATTTATAAGGCACAAGAAAGGGAGAAAACTGATAAAATTAGATCTTGGAATGTTTTCCTGATCTTAGTGCCATTCTGCTTGGTAGATTGTCTTCTTGAAGAAATTGGATTTAAATTGCCTGTTTTTAAGGATTTTACCACATTTTAACATAAGTTCTTCAGTTGTTTCATTTGTTCATTTGCAGAGCATGTTCTGAGAGGAATCAGCCAAGGCTTTCTTCCTTTTTAATACTTTACTGAAAGGCATTAATTACTCTCCAGTTTCTGTGCAGTTTAGCCATTAAACTAGTGGGTTTTGGCTGTGTTAGTGTATCACTTGAATTACCATTTACTTATTTAAATTCAGACACTTTTTTTTTTTAAATAAAGACATTCATTCTAAAAAGAAACTTCAAACCACCATGGTAAGTAGAAAACCCTTATCATTTGCCATACATAGAATGACACTATAAAAATAGGTGTGCTAAAAATAAAACAGTGCTATTAAATTGTAGCTGGATCCCAAGGCCTGTAAAGGCAATTGAGACCCTCTGTCTTGATTAAAAAGGGTAGCAGCGGTTGTTAGGGAGAATTTAAAGCAACAACCTTCTCCTTGATCTCATCAGAAGGATTGAAGGATCATTAAAAATTACTCTGTGTGGGGCTCCTGGATGACTCACTTGATTAAGCTTCTGACTCTTGTGTTTGGCTCAAGTTGTGATCTCAGGGTCGTGAGACTGAGCCCTACCTGCCCCAGCCTGGGAGTGGATTCTCTCTCTGCTGGTCCCCTGCCTCTTGGGCCTGCGAGCTCACGTGCACAGGCTTCCTCTCTAAAAAAAAAAATTGCTCTGTGATTCCTTGTCACTCAGTTTCCTGCCTCAGTGCTGTCCTTTGCTCTGGGGACTCTGCTGTCAGCATCAGTTATTGGAAAAGCCACCTGAAACCCCTTGCCAGAGTCAGTCAGTGCATATATACTCACACATCTCTGTGAACATAGGCAGAATCACTATGCCCCAGGGAAGCGGCCTGCAGAGGACATGCACAGTTAGAGCTTTTTCATAGCTACTGAAGATTTTCATTCTGCTATCCATAGAACATTCTTTAAATTCTCTCTTTTTTTTTTTTAAGATTTTATTTATTTATTTAACAGACAGAGATCACAGGTAGGCAGAGAGGCAGGCAGAGGGTGAGGGGGAAGCAGGATCCCTGCCAAGCAGAGAGCCCGACACAGAGCTCGACAATCTTACAAGGGATAGTGTGTCATAACTGACGGCTAGATTTCTGGTTTTATTGTGCATAAAATGGTGTATCTTAAAGTCAATGAATCTTACATTTGATGAAATATGATAAAACACATTCATATTATTTAAAAAGTTTTAAATGATATGGCAAGGATTCCAGGAAGATAGCAGGGTAGGAAGCACCAAAAGTCTTTCCCTAAGACAGTTGAAATGGCAGAATCTGTCTGATGTAATTATTTTGGATCTTAGATCTATATTGAAGTCTTGAAACTTCCAGGGGGAGGCTTGGAAGGTAAATTACATTGATTGTGGTGGATTTCGGCTCTTAGCACAGTGACATTTCCCCATTCCACACCGTTCAGCCCTGTGGCGGCAAGCAATGCACTTGTTCCAAAGCAGCTCATACACAGCTTGTGGGAGTCAGGGTAGACAAAAAGGACCTTGTCCTCCAAATACCAGGAATCTGCTCGTATCACTGATTGCTGCTTCTGATCACAGAAATGAATATGAAGAGGTGGGTTGCACCTCCCCTGAATGGTGTCAGCCCTTTTCCCTATGGCTGCAGTGAGTTCAAGGGGACTTAAAACCCTGGCACTTTCCTCCCCACCTTCATTTTTCTCTTTGCCCCCTTTCCAGAGCCAGACATTGAAGAGTAAGACAGTCAAAAGTAACCACATACACAGAGGAAATCAGAAAGTCATTGCGCATGCCCAGGGGAATGACCCAAGAAGAACTTAAAATTTATACCCAAGGCAGATCTTTGATACAGAGATACCTTACAACAATCAGGAAAACAAAAACCCTTAAACTGCAGGGAAGGAAAATGGTCTGATTTCCAAAGTTACTACATTTTTAAATTCAAATATCTAATTTTCAACAAAAATTTATAAAGAATACGAAGAAACAGGAAAGTATGGCCCATTCAAAGGATTAAAAAACAAACCAACAGAAACTGTCCCTGAAAATGACTTATCAGTGATCTACCAGAAAAAGGCTTTTTTTTAAAAAAGATTTTATTGATATATTTGACAGAGAGCACAAGCAGGGGGAGAGGCAGGCAGAAAGAGAGGGAGAAGCAGGCTGCCCGCTGAACAAGGAACCTGATGCGGGGCTCGATCCCAGGACCCCCAGAGTCATGACCCGAGCCAAAGGCAGACACTCAGCCAGCTGAGCCACCCAGGCATCCCCAGACAAAGACCTAAACAACTGTGGTAAAGATGCCCAAAGAAGTGATGTGGAGAAAGTCAAGCAAATGATGTCTAAACAAAACAGAAATATCAACAGAGAGATTAAAAACCTGAAAAGAGGGGCACCTGGGTGACTCAGTGGGTTGGGCCTCGGCCTTCAGCTCAGGTCATGATTTCAGCGTCCTGGGATGGAGCCCCGCATCAAGCTCTCTGCTCAGCAGGGAGCCTGCTTCTCCCCCCCACCCCCCACCCGCTTCTCTCTGCCTGCCTCTCTGCCTACTTGGGATCTCTCTCTCTGTCAAATAAATAAAAACTTAAAAAAAAATAAACCAAGAAGAAATTCTGGAGCTGAAAAGTTCAGTAGCTGAAATGTAAAATTCCCTTCAGGGATTCAGAAGCAGGTTTGAGCAAGCAGAAATAAGAGTAAGCAAATCTTGAGGGTAGGAGAGTAGGAGTTACTGGGTCAGAGCAACAGAAAGAATAAAGCTGGAAGGAAAGTAAGCTGTGCCTCAGGGACTTGGGGGAAGGGGCACCATCAGCTAGAGCAGCATGCCCACTGTGTGAGAAAGCAAGTAGACACCCCCCCCCCAACGCCCACACTATCCTTTGGGCAACAGTGGGACTTGGAAAGATTGGGAAAAGGTATGAATGTAGGAGAGGTGCTCTGGGACCAAAACACTGGGGCGGAAGGTAAGGTATCATTGTCCTTATCTCAGGGTGCTCGTGCCTATTAAAGCTCATGTTTGTAGTTTTTCTTTGTTTTCTAGCACATCTTTGTCCCTAAGAATCCTTTTTTTCTTTTTGCCTCCTAAGAATATTTTCCACCTGTTAAGGCTGGTCTTCTAATGAGAGACCGTGTTTCAGGATTTCTGGTAATTATGTTTTCAAGGTGGAAATACAACAGTTGCCTTTAAAAACATTTTCAACAGGAATCTGAATAGTTGACGTTTTACGTATCATTTCAAGTTTTTGTTACATATTTCTTCCCCCCCCCCCAAAACTGGTTATTCCCCCAGTGTTCAACTGTATTTGTGGAACATAATGTATAGTTTTATTCCACTCTACTATGAATAGGCAAACGAGCTGCCTGAGCGTTGCATCTGACTCCTGGGGTAAAGTGAACTGTTCACTAGGGCTAATGATTCTCTTGCTTGCTTGCTTTTTTTTCTTTCTTTCTTTCTTCCTTTTTTTTTTTTTTTTAAGATTTTTATTTATATTTGACAGAGAGAGATCACAAGCAGGCTCCCCACTGAGCAGAGAGCCCGATGTGGGGCTTGACCCCAGGACCCTGAGATCACGACCTGAGCCAAAGGCAGAGACTTAACCCACTGAACCACCCAGGCTCCCCTCTCTTGCTTGCTTTCTTGAAAGCTGTATTTAATTCACATATAAAGACAACTTTCATTTCAGTTAGCCTGTGGAACTCCATAATCATGATAATTGGGATAAGTGTTTTATTTTGAGCTTTGTTTGAATTATTTCATTTAATCCCCACAGCAACCTTATGAGCTAAGTTCTGTTACTCTGATTTTAAAGAAGGAGAAACTGAGGCAGCCAGAAGGTGGTAGAACCAGGACTTGAAGCCAGGCAGGCTTCAGAGCCTCTCCTTTTTTTAAAAAATATATACTTATTTATTTTGAGAGAGGGAAAGCACACATGAGTGGGGAGAGAGGCAAAGAAAGAGGGAGAGAGAGAATCTCAAGTAGATTCCCTGGTGAGCACAGAGCACACATGGGGCACAGTCTCATGACCCTAAGATCATGACCTGAGCTGAAACCAGAGGCAACTGACTGAGCCACCCAGGTGCCCCCCAGAGCTTCTCTCCTGACTGTTAGGCTCTTTTCTTTCAAAGATTGGAGGTTCCCTAGGGTATCACAGGCTTTGAGTCCTAGAGTATACAGAGTGTATTTTCTATATAATGAAAGCACTGAAAAGCCAGTAATTTTTAAATTCTTGGACTTTTCCAGGAAAAAGACTTCAACTTGGTGGAGCACAGTAGCGGGTTGCCTCAGTGTGGGAAGCCCAATGTTCTTCCGTTCCGGTGCTCAGGAGTTCGGAGAACCAGGATGGTGGAAGCTTGTTCACAACAAGCCCCCAACAATGAAGCCTGAAGGAGAGAAGCTGTCTGCCTCGACCCTGAAAGTGAAAGGTACTCCTGGGAGAGCAGTCAGTGCAGGATGTTGGCCCGGCCGAAGCCACGTGTGAGCTTACGAGACATCCTGCTTGTACCAGGCAGAGCCTGTCTGCCTCTCTGAAGTGACTCTGTTTGGCAATTTCATTATGACACATTTTGTGTCTGCTAGAAATAAATACCATATTAAAAATATTTTATCATTTAAGCTAGTGACCAGTTGTATTTGTGCTTCCGAGGTGAGCACTCAAGTTATGAGTTCTGTAAATTTCCTTTGGTATCTGAAAAGTTCTCTAGTTCCAATCTCATTTTGTTTTATACCTTTTTAATATGGAAATTTTTAAAAATCTACCAAGGTGAGTAGAGTAATGTAATGAACCCCTGTGTACCTTTCACCTCGCTTGAGCAGTTAATTGCTAGCAGTCTCATTTTATTTAGACCCCTTGGTACTTCCTCCCAACCCTCCACCCATCCCACCCCTTGGATTATTTACAAGGAAATCCCAGGTATCATTTAATTCTTAAACATGTCAGTATGTTGGGCGCCTGGGTGGCTCAGTTGATTAACTGTCTGCCTTGGCTCAGGTCAGGATCCAGGGTCCTGGGATGGAGTCCCGAAGCAGACTCCTTGCTCATTGGGGACGCTGCTTCTCCCTCTGCCCCTGCTTCTACTTGTGATCTCTCTCTGTCTCTCATAAATAAAATCTTTTTAAAAAATCTCAGTATGTTATCTTTAGTAGATAAGGACTCTTTTGTAGTCTTAACTATCAGGCTATTCACACACTTAAAAAAAAAAAATGAACCCCTTATAGCCACACATTGATCTGGTTTTTGTATATCTATAAAGTTTTAGTGAGTTTTAAATTTTTAAAAATATAATTGAGGAAAAAAATAGTATTGAAAAGTAGAAAGCGTGGTAGTGTCCCTCTTCCCAACACCTACACCTTTTTCACTCCCCAGAGTAACCACAGCTATCTCTTGTGAATGCTTTTAGAAGTTATTTCTGCATATTTAAGCATTTTTATTGAAAAATAAACTCTTCCTGTAATACCCATTCTCTGTTCCTTCTTCCCCTTACGAGGATACCTTGGACATCTTTCCATAGCAGTACATGTAGATCTACCTTCTTTTTTTTCTTTTTTTTCATTGTATCCCATTGAGCAGCCTTAATATGGTGATATATAATAGCCCATTCCCCTGTTAATGGATGTTTTGGTTACTTCTACCTCTTTGTTGTTGTTATTTTAAACAGTGCTATAGTTGTACAGATTTGTCTGTAAATTATTTGTGATAGATTCCTGGAAACAGTTTACTATATTGAAGAGCATTATTTATTCAGAATTTTAACTGGTGTTGTCAAATTACCCTTCAAAAAGTTGTAATAAAATATATGCCTTACTAGAAGGGCCTGAAAATACTCATTCCCCATAGTCTTGCTGAGCATTACCAAACTTAATGGTTATCAGTTTCGATAAGGAAAAGATAACATTTAATTAATTAAATTTGCATTATAATCCCTTTTTTCTTAAGAAAGCTCTAAGTCTTAGTCTAGGTCGTTCATTGAACATTTCTCTATTTTGAACATGGTAGTTAAGTTCACAATAACAAATTAGTAAAACAAATTAAAGTTGAGATATTTGTTCTGGAAAATTTAGGTATTTATTCTTTCCCGGCAGCCTCAAAACCAACTTTAGATCCCATCATTACTGTTGAGGGCCTTCGAAAACGGGCAAGTCGGAATCCCGTGGAATCTGCCATGGAATTAAAAGAGAAAAGGTCCCGTACTCAGGAAGCAAAGGACATTAGGAGAGCCCAGAAGGAAGCGGCCAGCTTTCTTGACAGGAGTACTTCTTCGACTCCAGTGAAGTTCATAAGCCGTGGCCGCAGGCCAGATGTGATTCTAGAAAAAGGAGAAGTGATTGACTTCTCATCCTTGAGCTCCTCTGACCGCACCCCTTTGACCAGTCCATCTCCTTCTCCATCTCTGGATTTCTCTGCCCCTGGGACCCCTGCCTCTCACTCGGCCACACCCAGCTTGCTTTCAGAAGCAGATCTGATTCCAGATGTGATGCCACCACAAGCCTTGTTTCATGGTAAGACTTGCCTTTCTTGCATCTTTGGTTTTATGTGTGGGCCCTGATACAATGCATGCGTGTTCACCTGGTGGGCCGTGTGCCCTGCACTTCTTCTTTCCTCAGTCTTGATCACACTGTCTTGCACTCTGCACAGATGATGATGAGATGGAAGGCGATGGGGTCATAGACCCAGGGATGGAGTACGTTCCACCTCCCGCTGGGGCAGCAGCGTCCGGGGCTGTAGTCGGGGGCAGAAAGAAGGTCCGAGCGCCGGAGCAGATAAAGCAGGAGGTAGAGAGTGAGGAGGAGAAGCCCGACAGGATGGACATTGACAGTGAAGACACAGATTCCAACACATCTTTGCAAACCAGGACTCGAGAGAAGAGGAAACCTCAATTGGAGAAGGACAGGAAACCTAAAGGGCCCAAGTATACCCCTGTGAGCATCTATGAGGAGAAGCTGCTCCTGAAGCGGCTGGAAGCTTGTCCCAGTGCTGTAGCCATGACACCGGAAGCTCGCAGACTGAAGCGGAAGCTGATCGTCAGGCAAGCAAAAAGAGATAGAGGATTACCACTTTTTGACTTGGATCAAGTTGTTAATGCTGCTCTTCTGTTAGTTGATGGCATTTATGGAGCCAAAGAAGGAGGAGTTTCGAGGCTTCCAGCTGGACAAGCCACATACAGAACGACCTGTCCAGACTTCCGAATCCTTGACCGATACCAGGTGAGCCTCTCGGGGCGGCCATGGAGGTGGGGCAGGCAGCACCACCGAGTGGGCACAGCTGTGCTGGGACTTAAACTCCCAAGTGATCTGGGAGGAGACAGGAAACAGCAAGGGAGAAAGATACAAAAATTGCTGGGCTTTATGTTTTGAAACTATTCATTATGAATACCCATTAATACATCTAGGTTGGTTTGTTTCCTTTGGGGCATTCAAGACAGCCTTGACATTTTGTCTCTCCTAGTCCCTGGCGGGGACTGAGTTTGCATATGGTTTGTATCATCGCCCTGAGTGACACTTTTGTGGAGGACGTAGAATGTGCCAGACCATGTGCTGAGCAGGCTCCGAGGACACGTAAACATCTCTGTAGGTAGGGGATACATGCAGGCATAGATCAATGCGTATCAGTGCTGCTCAAGAACATCCAGAGGAGTCCAGGTGTGTGTGTGCTCCTGGGAATGAGAACTTCAAGAATACACCCTTCCACAGCACGAATGAGAGGTCTTATTTTCCCGAATCTTTGCTAGCTCTTGCTCCTAAGCAGCCTTTAACTACTTTTGCTAATCTGATGGCTGTGAAGTGAAATCTTATTTTTTATTTACATGTCTTCGTTTACAGGTGAGTTTAAACATTTTTCACGTTTCCTAGTTGTTTCTCTGTCGGTGAATTGCCTGTTTGGATAATTTGCACATTTTTCTGTCTTCTTTGGAAACTAGTGGGCTGATGGTGCCAGTGTTCTGATCTTATTCTGTGATGTACCATGTGTGGGGCCTTTTCTCCCATTGTGTTGGCCATGTGGTGTGTGGGCCTTTGCAGTTTGAAACTCTCCTGGAATTCTGGAACATCTTCTTCATTTCCTGTCTTCTATTTTCTCTCTTCTGTCTCTTTAGAACACACCTATTATTTGGATCTTGGACCCTTTAGACCAGGGGTTGGCAAGCTTTCTGTTAAGGGGCAGACAGTAGATGGTTCTGGCTTTGCAGACCACACAGTCTGAGTTGCAGCTACTCTACTGTGCTGTTTTTGAGACCAAGATAAAACGGTTGGGCGTGGCTGTGTCCCAGTGACAACGTTATTTACTGCAACAGGCCAGATTTGGCCTGTGGGGTATAGTTGGCCAACAACCCCTACCCTAGATGGATCCCTTGCCTTTCTTTTTTCCTATTTTCTTTCTTTCCTGGGAGGTAGTAACTTGCCTGCCTGTACCTAAGGGTGAATAGGGAGCACCGGGAGCCTGCTTCCCTGAGGCTTCCCATTTTCAGTCCTACCGTTGACCATACCACGAGCTCCCATGTCTGCCTGAGCCTCTCCCGACAGTCTAGCCTTCTACCCATGGAGGGAAAAATCGTTTCTGGATGTGGGCAGTGGGGGTGTAATTGGAGGCTTTAGCCTTTTAAGTAAATAGACCCTCAGTCCATAGTCCTCTTGTCACTCTCAATGTTAGCAGGACCCATCACCTTCCCTGAGGCTCTGCATGTAAATCATGCCTCTCCTGGTCTGTCTGCATTGCTGCCTTAGGCTCTGCTCTCTGTTCTTAGCCATTTGCCACTTATCAGATGATTTTGTTGTAGTCATCTACTCATCCTGTCTTTGTTCTTGTGGGTTTGTCTTTTTAATCTCTATACTTAATTTTTTAAGTTGTGAAATGTATCCTATAACTAAAGAATATATAAAACACTTCAGTATAGTTTATAGACTAATAAAATAAGTGCTTTTGCATGTATCCCTTGGATTAAGAAACAGAACATTACAAGCACATTGGAGGTTCTGTGTACTGCCTACTCTCCCCACCCCCCCCCACCCCACCCCCCGCCACCGAGGGAGCCACTCTGAGTTTTTTTTTTATGTCACCTTTAGTTTTTAAAAAAGGCTAAGTAGGAGGCACCCATCTAGCTTTGTAAGGACTTTGCCATTCTTAGAGGGAGGCTTCCAGGAAGGGTAAGCTGAGCAGTCTCTCTGGGTCAGTGCTGTATAGAGAATTGTGCTCCCCTACCCCCCATTCCCCCCTTCCTCCCCCACAAGGATATATTGACATTTTTGCTCCTGGTACTGGTGAGTGTGACCTTGTTTGGAAATAGGGCATTTGCAGATGTAACTAGTTAAGATGAGGTCGCACTGGAGCAGGGTGGGCACTTAATCCAATATGACTGGTGTCCTTATGAGAAGGAGGGAAGAGACACAGAGACAGATTCAGGGAGACCTGCAGTTTACCCCTGTGCTCTCATGGAGCGCGTTCTTAGTGGCTTCAGGAGGAGAGCTGCCTGCGAAATAAAATTGGAGACTTTACATGATCAGAAGGCCCATGTGATGGTCAGGGCAGAGTAATGTTCCTATAAGCTAAGGGACACTGAGGATTGCTGGCATTACCAGGAGATAAGAGAAAGCATGGAGTGGATTCTTCCTTGGAATAGTCAGAGAGCACATGGCCCTGCTGACCCCATGCTTTCTGACTTCTGGTCTCTAGAATTGTGGAAGAGTAAGTTTGTTATTTAAGCCACCAGGTTTGTGGGCCATAGCTATGGCAGCCCCAGGAAACTCACATGGTCATGTTCTGGCTCCAGCACCTGTGACCCCTTTCTTAAGAAGTCTGTGTTCAAGGTCATTAGGCAGTCCTAGACGTCTGGGCAGGGGCACGGAGGCCCTCTGTTTCCTGCCTCCAGACTGATGTGCTTCCCTCCAGCTTGTAGGAGGTCAGAGTCTTCTGATCCAGGGATTGGGCAGGGAAGGAGTGGAGGAGTCTGAGAGTACGTGGTGAAACCCAGCTGAGCACTGATGAGATTCTGGGCTACAGCTCACTGAGTTTAGTAGATGGTCCAGCGTACCCTATGATCCTGTAATCGCACTGCTGGGTATTTATCCAAAAAATACAAACACATAAGCTCAGAGGGATACATGCACCCCTTTGTTTATTGCAACATTACTTACAATAGCCAAGCTATAGAACCAACCCAGGTGTCCACTGATAGATGAGTGGGTAAAGAACATGGGTTTTTTATACACATATATGTTTATAAATACGTGCGCGCGCACACATACACAGACACACACACACAGAGAGGAATATTACTCAGCTGTAAAAAAAAAAAAAGAATGACATCTTGCCATTTGCAACGATGTGGATGGAGCTAGAGAGCACAATGCTAAGCACAATGAGTCAGAGAAAGACAAATACCATGCGGTTTCACTCATTCGTGGAATTAAGATCAAATGAAGGGAAAAAAGATTAATCTAGAAACAGACTCTTAATTATAGAGAACAACTGCTGGTTGCTCCGGGGGTAGGGGGAAGAAGGGATTGGGGATTAAGGAGGGCACTTACGATGAAAAAAATAAAATGACAAAACTAAATAAAAGATGATGCACTGTAGCGGTGACTTAAGATGATGTCCTCAGTGTGCCTGCCCTCGAGTGACCCTTGTCACTCAGTAGTGGTCCCGGGACCTCCCTTCCTGGAGACTCACTGGCCCTTCCTCAGCGCTGAACCTTCAGTGTCCTGTGCCTCAGCTTCACCTTTCTGTAGGTTTACCCCCGTGCTGTCATGGAGCGCGTCCTTAGTGGCTTCAGGAGGAGAGCTGCCTGCGAAATTAGATTGGAGACGTTACATGATCAGAAGGCCTTGAACTTAAGCCAGAGTCCCCAGCCAGCGCTGGGACACCGAGAGACACCTGAGCAGTCCTGGTGGCAGTGCTCTCCCTTTTTGAGGGAGAACAAGGCTCAACCTGGATCTCTGTGTCCACACCCATTACAGAGGAGGATCCTTTGACGTGGACCCCCCCCCCGTCTCTTCTTTGGGGTCTTTCCCCCTGGGCCAGTCAGTCTTCCAGTCTTAGAACCCTGGTTACCACCTAGGGAATGGGGGATCCTAGCCTTCAACCTGTGGGACCCCTACCTCCGTGCCATGGAAGCAGGCCATCCAGAGTGCCGGTCACACCTTCTCTAGGGACGGGACGTCCAGACGTCCACGGGGAGGCAGGCACCTGGCAGCAGGGGCTGAGGGCTTGGGGCTCAGACTGCCCACAGCTTTTGCCTGCCTCTTTTTCTACTGCCTCGTTTTTCCCCAACTCCAGAGGAGTCTGGTGCTGCCCCCGGGTTTTAAGAGGATGCTGCAGTACAGATTGGCCTGCTTCTCACCTTCCCCAAAGCCAGCTTGGAATTTTGGCTTGGAAGCAGTTAGTATTTGTCCATCTGCTTCCCAGATGTTTCTTCCCCTGATCTTCCTATTTTTGTATCCTTCTCTTTTTTTCTAAAGTCTGATTCTATAGTTTTAGTGGGTTTGGGGAAGGGATAGAATTGTGTGATTAATCCCCCATCCTAACCTGGAATTTCAGTATCATTTTAATGCAGTTACACAGGGGAGCAGCTATCAGTGCATTGGCTCAATCCATACTCTTTCTTGTTCCCTGATAAATACAGTCATAGCTATAAATGTCCCTGTAATACTACACTAGCTATGACTTAGGACTTTTGGAATGACGTATTTATCAGTACTTAGCAGTTTGTATTTTTTCTCGTTATTTCCTCTGTAACCCGAGTTATTTAGTGCTTTTTGTTTTTTTGTTTTTTGCTTTTATTTTTAGATACGTAGGCATTTTTAAGGTCTCTTGTAATTGATTTAATTTCCAATCAGATTATGTTGTGGTCAGAGAAAATAGTGTATATGATGATGATTCTTAGTTATAAAGAAAATTACTTTTTGTAAGTTCTAACTTACGACATATGTTTATTTTTCTGTTAATTTTTTAATATTATCATGTAGTCTTTCTTCCAAACAGAATATTTTTGCATGCTCTTATCTTTTTTCTTTTGTATTATTTAGGTAGCAGTAAACCTCACTAAATTGTTTACGCTTATTTCCCATCGTTTCTCCCTAGATTATTTTTTGTTAGTCTACTTTTTAACAGTTCTAAAAAACATGGTCTTTGTGAGATTAATTTTGAATACCTGTATGTCTGAGATTATTTTCCTTTCACTCTTGCATTCAAATGATAGCATAGCTGGATATAAAATTGTTATTTTATTTTTCCTCAACATTTTGAAATTATCACTCCATTATCTTGCATACAGTGTTGCTGCTGAGAGTCTCACTGTTGGCTTATTCGTGTTTCTTTGTAGGTGGTCTCTTTCTTCCTCCTGCACCCTGGAAGCTTTCAGAATTGTATCTTCCTTTCCATTCTTTAATTCTATTTGTGCATTTAAAAAGTGTTTTTTGATCTCATTTATCTTGTTAGAGCATCTCCTTCAGTCACAGGCATCTTATATGCTTATTTGTTGTCAAAAACCACTAACCTCTGTGCTTCAGAGCCAAGTACCACACAAAGAGTTTGGGCTACAGAGGAACAATAGCCTTATGACTTTGCCCAGCTCAGGAGGCTGCAGCAGGCTGAGGAAGGGGCTGGGGGATTTTATAGGGAAACACAGGATCTAGCTGGTTTTGATGGGAATTGTGTCTGTGCCGCCAGCCTCTCGGACTAGTTTTCAGGACAGTACTGGCTTCCTGAAACAAAAGGCTGAGAAGGCGGGAGCGGTTGTGCAAGAGAGAAAGAAGCAAGGGGACTTGAAAAGTGAGCTTCCCTGAAGCCTCCGGGCAACCACTTTGACTTGTGTGCAACTTGATGCTTTTCTTCGGTTTCATCTTGACATTCATCCTGCCTTGGTTCTCTGAGCCTCCCAGATTTGTGGTTTTGGTGTGGTGTCTCATTAATTTGGCAAAGTTCTCTGTCATTACTGCTTTAAATATTTCTTCTGTTCCTTTCTCTCTTTTCGTTCTGGTATCCCTGTTATGTGTATTTTACACCTTTTGTGGTTGTAACACAGCTTTGGATATTCTGTTCTGTTCTGGTTTTTTTTTTTAGTCTTTTCTTCCTCTTTGATTTTCAGTTTTGGAAGTTCCTCTTGACATATTCTCAAGCTCGGAGGTCCTTTCTTCAACCATATCCAGTCTACTAATGAGCCCACCAAAGATAGTTCTGTATTTCTATTATGTTTTTGATCCCTAGCATTTCTTCTTGATTCTTTCTTAGCATTTCCATCTCCCTGGTTAAATTGCCCCTCTGTTCTTGGGTGTTGTCTACTTTGTCCAATAGAGCCCTTAACATGTTAATCATAGTTGTCTTAAATTCCTAGTCTAATAATTCCGACATCTCTGCCTTTGTCTGAGTCTAGTTCCGATGCTCGCTCTGTCTCTTCAGACAATGTCTTTTGCTTCTTAACATGCTTTTAATTTTTTGTTGAAAGCCAAATAGGATATCGCAGATTTAAAAAAACTGTGAAAAATAGGCCTGTAGTGGTATAGCAGTGAGATGTAGAGTGAGAAGCGTTCTATGGACCTATGATTAGTTCTCAGTGAACATGTGTTCCTGGGCTGTGACTATCACAGTGCTTCTCAGATTTGCCTCCCCAGTTAGGTGGCGTGGACTGGCAGGAGGGAGCTGGAGATGGCTAATTCCCTTTCCACAGGTTGGTTCGGTTCTGATGAAACCCAATGGGTCAGGACACCTGGTCCGGAAGGTGTCTGCCTTCGGCCCAGGTCATGATCCCAGGGTTCTGGGATCAAGCCCCACATGGGGCTTCTTGCTCAGTGGGGAGCCTGCTTCTCCCTCTGCCTGCCACTCCCCTTGCTTGTGCACGTGCGCGCGCGCGCTCTCTCTCTCTCTCTCTCTGACATATAAATAAATAATTAATTTAAAAAACCACACACAACCAATAGGTTAGGTTCTGGTAAAATAGTTTCTCTTGAGAGCAGACCTTGTTAAGAAGAACAAAGGACTTTGACGTATTTTCAAAACAGCTGCCTTTTCCCTGCTGGAAGCCTGAGGGGATTTTTCTTTGATCCTTACCATGAGAACCTGGTAGAGCTCCTGGAGGTAAAAGTCACAAAAATGTGCCCCCCCCACCCCCCTGTAGTTTTTTCTCCCCCTTCATCCACCCTGTGCCTCCAGTAATTTGTGGGTTTGTCCCTGGAGGTTTCTACTCTGCTCTTCTACTCTACTCTTCTCTGTATCCACCTGTTGGTCTTTTCAGTTTGTGGGGGAGTAATTCGCTCTGTGATTTCAGTTCTCTGAGGGATCTATGAAGAGTTGCTGATTCTCAGTTTGTTCAGACCCTGACTTGTCCACACATCCTTACCAATACTTACCTTTTTTAATTATAGCTGTCTTAGTGGGTGTCAAATGGTATCTCATTGTCATTTTGGTCTGCTTTTCTCTGATGACTGTTTATTTGCTTTTTGAAAACGCTTGTCTCTCTAGTAAATTATTCTGTCTTTTGCTGTGTACTTTGTTTACTTTGTTTTCTTTTCTTTTGCACTCCTTGTTGATGACATATCTTGAGTGTTTTTTTCCTTGTGAATGAATATTGTCTTGGTCTAACCAGGTGCCTTTGCTGGTGTATACACCTGAGGGAGGGGCAAAAGTCTGGTTCCTAGCATGTTATCCTCTTGGCAAGTTAGAATTCTCCAGCACTCCGGGTGTCCTGCCGTGACCCCTCCAGCCAGCACTTGCAGGCAAAGTTGACTGGCTGAGATCTACTCAGAGCAGAGCTTGCAAGAGGAAGTGGCCTGATCAAGAAGCACCTCCAGCCCCATCTGTGGTGGAAAGCCTTTCTCTGCTCTAGGCTGCCCTATGCTGCCTCACCTGTACCTGGCCTCCTTCGGTTTCTCCTGAGGTTTCTCAAAGCCTTTGTGTTCTATCTTCCTTCACACTCTTGTGGCATCTTTCAGGATGGGTTTGGGGAAGGGACCCAGCAGCCCACCTGGTGCTCCATTTTGTTTAGAACTGTAAGTTTGAAGAAACTCACTTAATATTTCCCAAACTTACCTGAGTTTGGGATGCTCCCCAGCGCCCCCCCTCATTTTGTCATTCAGCAAATGTTGAGTACTTCGTGTGTGCCAAGTACTCCTCTAGCTGGGGACGCTGCGGTGAATTAGGGCAGATGGTGCCCACCTGATGGAGCCGTGAAATGACAGGACTAACTAAATGGGATCATTTCCTGCAAGGTGGGTGCTGCAGTGGGTGGGAGAGCAGAAGGCCGCAGTACCACTTGGGACAGGGTGAGGACCTCCTCTCAGTGGAGGTAGCACTTAATCCCATCTTATCCACAAGGAGGACCTGGGTTGTAGAAGCCCCAGGTGCAGGCCCCAAGGCAGCAGATAGTTTGGTGTCTGGGGCTGGAGCCTAGTGATGGCAGAGGAAGTAGGTGGGAGATGAGGCCACAGAGGTAACAGGTAGATCCTGCAGTGAAAGGCAAGAACTTTATTTATTTATTTATTTATTTATTTTATTTATTTGACAGAGAGAGATCACAAGCAGACGGAGAGGCAGGCAGAGAGGGAGATAGAGGGAAGCAGGCTCCCCACTGAGCAGAGAGCCCGATGCGGGACTTGATCCCAGGACCCCGAGATCATGACCTGAGCCGAAGGCAGCGGCTTAACCTACTGAGCCACCCAGGCACCCCAAGGCAAGAACTTTAAATTGTAAGGGTAGTCACATAGGAGTTTTGACAAGGGAAGGGAATGTATTTGATTTTAAAAGAAGCATCTGACTCCATGTGGAGAATGGGTGATAAGGGGTGAGGGTGGCAGTGGGGAGACCCGTGGGAAGTGGTGGCAGTGATCCAGGCAGATGTTGCAGGTGGGCTAGGTGGAAAGAAGTCAGGGTACTGGATGACATCTCTGGAGTTCCACACAACTCACCTCGACACATGAGCCAGATCGTCCATCATGGGCCAGTGGTTCAGTGGCTGCTGTCTCCGTGGTCTATTGGTGCGTTGCAAATCACTCCAAAACTTAAGAGGCTTAAAGCAGTATTCCGTCCTTCTTCTGATTCTATGGGTTGACTAGGCTCAGCTGGATGGTGATTCTACCCCACGCGCTAAAGGCTGAGGTCGGCCCTGTGGCTGCCTTCAGCAGGGACCTCGGTCAGGATTGGAATGACCAGGATGGGCTTCCCTTCCTCCAGAGCCCATCTCCATGGGGCCTCTAGACATTCCAGGGTCCAGCCTGGACACCATGGCAGCTGGACTGGGAGAGAGAGTGGAAGCTGCCGGTCCTCTTAAGGCCTGGGCTCAAGGTACCAAAATGTTACTTCTGATACTTTGTCATTGGTCAAGGCCTGTTGCAAGGCCCACCCAGGTTCAAGGGGAGGGAATGGTCTCTGCCACTTGATAGGAGGAGCCACATGTCCTCATGGGTGCAGGAAGAAGTGTTGAGGCTGTCTTTGGAAACTATATGCCATAGCTCTGAATCTCCCTCTTAAACTTTTTTGAAAGTCCTGGAAGAATTTCAGAGTCATCCTTTAAAAGTTTTTGTGTTTTTTTTTTTAAATTTTATTTATTTATTTGACAGTCCGAGATCACAGGTAGGTAGAGTGGCAGGCAGAGAGAGAGGGGTAGCAGGCTCCCCGCTGAGCAGAGCCCGATGCAGGGCTCGATCCCAGGATCCTGGGATCATGACCTGAGCCGAAGGCAGAGGCTTAACCCACTGAGCCACCCAGACGCCCCTGAAAGTTTTGGTGTCCATTTGGGGAAAATAATGAGAGCAAATTATAAAAGAAGGAATTCTTTCTCTCCTTCCAACAAAGTTATTTTCTAAGCTAAAGAGCAAACGGACTCTCCAAAAGCAAGTCAGTTTTCTAAACTTCATCCAGCCCTTGGCAAACCACTTTATAAATGTGCCTTTGAATCTTCCATCTGGACTCTTTGCTGTAAAACCCTAATTGCACATGTTCCGTTCCTACATGACTGGGGGCCCTGGAGCAGCGCTCTGGGAAACAGACATCTCTGGGCTCCCAGGGTGAATCCCACCTGTTCCTCTCGGACACCCACCTGAGGAGCACAGTGGGCCTCTCCGCTGTCGTGATTTGGCGTAAGGACGATGGTCTATGTCAGTCCTGCTCCTGTCAGGTGTACTCAGTGGAGCAGAGGCCTGTTTTACTAAACCCACACACAGGGTTGCTGCTGCTCTGCGGATACCAGCCGACTCCTGTGCCGTGACCCACGTGAGTGGGTTACCATCTGACAACTGGACTGGAGGTGTCAAGAGGGCAGAATGCAGCTGACAGAAACTGTAAATCCAGAGCTCAGTCCTGCTTTCCACTCACTCCAGTGGCTGAAAATTTTTAAGTAACTTTAAAATTGATTAAATTATCTCAAATTTAAACTGTTGTAACCAGGATCGGCTTTTCGTATCTGATCTTATGCAGAGGTACCTATGAGGTTTGTATTGCACATCGAACATTCTGAATAAGCAATAAGAAAGACCTATTTTCTGACACATAAAAAAGTCCTATGTACTAATCTGTGAAATTAAACCCATCTTTTGAGTGACTTTATTTCTGCATAACCAGCATTTCTTTCTCGTAGACTGCCTTGCCATCCAGGAAAGGGTTTCGGCACCAGACCACTAGGTTTCTGTATCGTTTGGTGGGATCTGAAGATATGGCCGTGGACCAGAGTATTGTCAGCCCTTACACCTCTCGGATCCTGAAGCCATACATCAGGTACATGGGCAAGAGCTGTGATGTTGAGCATGTTATGAGGAATGGAGTTGGTGGCTTCTACACCCTGGTCCTCCACAGCAGTGAGTCCACACCCTCCCCTGGGAACAGGCATCAACACAGACTGAGTCTGTGCTCCACGTCCAGTCTTATCCTTAGCTTGTTTCGACTGTAGTTTTTGGCAGAAAGGACAGTCCTTTGAAAGAAATGTAAAAAACAAGAATAATAAGTTAACTCCATTAGATTTCTTTATGAGTGTTATACTCATTGTGTTTCTTTTCAGTTTTAAAGTTGTATATATTTGGTAGTCTGTTAAATGAAAAAAATGGGAGAGTTGTCTCAGTTGGGCTTAGTCTGGGGGTGATGAGGAGTCTCATTGTCTAGCAGTGCTGTGGAAGCTGAGCTGACTAGCGAGGCCCCGGTTCTGTCTTGAGAAGGTGTGTTTGTGGCCCATACTTGAGGCAGAGTCATGTGATCCTCCTTGCCCCGCACTGCCGTCTGCGCCCGGCCTGTGGAGGCGGTGTGCGAGCCTGCCCCCGCGGCCCCGGCAGCGCTGGGCCCTCCCTCGCTGGCCTCGGTCCTGGGCCAGAGCGCTGGCTTGAGTCAGGCTGCTGTTTGGTCCCTCCCTCTGTTCATGAAAGCTCGCCAGCACAAATAGGGTTCCTGTCAGGTGCAGAGGCGAATTTTAAATTTCATACCAGAAAGTATCAGGCTTTCAAGTTGTCAAGGTATCTACCACAGAAAGTAACATAAGTTAACTTGGAATTTCAGGCCAAGTAAGGAGTTTATGTGAATCACTTGGCTAGGAATGACATTGTATATTTTTCTTGACTCGACTCTTGTTTTTTTCTGCGGTCCTGGAGGCGTGATTATGAAACAAAGCCACCCAAACTGCAGCTCCTGTCACAGATTCGTTCCCACCTGCACAGGAGTGACCCTCACTGGACGCCGGAAGCCGAGGCACCTCTTGATTACTGTTATGTCCGGCCAAATCACATCCCAACGATAAACTCCATGTGTCAGGAGTTTTTCTGGCCTGGTATGTTCCCCCTCCCAAACTAGGCAGATCTGTTTTCTGTTTGGTTCACTTTAGTGATATTTTTAAATTAGTGTATGTCATGCGACTCTAAAACCTTTACTCATGATTTCATTTAGTTTGTCTCTGCTAAGATAGGAATAGTAAAATATGAACACCTCTTTCTTCCTAAGATCAAGAAGAAGCCAGCAGTTAAAGTAATAAACAGTCTTTTCGTATGTTTCTCTTTCTTGTCTCTCTCCACTTCCAGAATAAAAGATTCATCCTGTTTTGCTTCTATATATACCAGGTAATATCTACCTGGTATCAGTGGTACACTGATTGGTACCTTGGGCCTGTTGGGACACTTTTGATTTTTTGCCTAATAATTCTGTAATTTTGTTTATTTAGCTATTCCTTTGGGAGAGTGTTAATAAAGCCAAAGGCATTTTTAAAAAACCAAGTATCCCAATTGCAGACTTTATTTATTTATTTATTTATTTTTAAAGATTTTATTTATTTATCAGAGAGAGAGAGAACAGGCAGATAGAGGGGCAGGCATAGGCAGAGGGAGAAGCAGGCTCCCTGCCAAGCAACGAGCCCAATGTGAGACTCGTTCCCAGGATGCTGGGATAATGACCTGAGCCGAAGGCAGCCGCTTAACCAACTGAGCCACCCACGTGTCCCCCAATTGCAGACTTTAAAAATAAGAGTAAACCCAATATGACTTGTTATTTTATCAGCCTGAATATATTGTCTCTCTGCAGACCAGAGCCACCAAGTAGAGGAGTGAACACGTTTTCATTGCTAAATATAAACATGTTCTTTGTGGATCTGTCTTACCGCGCTGCTTTGAAACGCAAAGGAAATATTACAGATGTTAGATAAGATTTCATTGGGATTAGAGCTGTGTCATCTTTGTTGTCTGATAATCATGTAACAGTGCACGTGTGGTGGCAGAGTTGTGTTCATCTTTTAGGAGTGGTATGGGGGCCAAAAGGAACATTCCAGGAGCATCTCCTACTTCCTGACCTTACTCTGGGTGCCTCCATACCTTATACATGCAATCATTATTTGTTTATCCACACAACAGTATGGGCGCTCGGGTCTTTGCTCCCACCCTGTGAGGTCTGGGTGTGCAGACGCTGAGGCCCACATCTAGTAGGTGTCAGCTGACACACACTGCAAAGGAGGCTAAGTTCAAAGGCAGGTATGTCCAGTTTTAGCCTGTGCATTCTCCACTACCGACCCTATCTTTCTTCTCTTCTTGTCAAACATGTACTTAGAAAAGACATACACGGAATCATAGAATATGTGGTCTTTTCTGACTGCATTGCTTCACTTAGCATGTTAGTTTCACTTTTATTTTTATGATCTGAATGTATGGTGTCTATGCTAATATCTCTGTCTTCAGTTTTGTTTTTTGATTTTTGGTTTTTTTTAGCATGCAGGTGTAGTTGTAAGTACAGACTGAACAGCTTGGTCTTAATTCCAGAAGGTATCCAGTTTGAATCTCCAATTATCTCTTTTCTTTAGGCATTGACCTGTCTGAGTGCCTGCAGTATCCAGACTTCAGTGTTGTTGTCCTTTATAAAAAAGTCATCATTGCCTTTGGCTTCATGGTTCCCGACGTGAAGTACAATGAAGCTTACATTTCATTTCTGTTTGTCCACCCTGAATGGAGAAGAGCAGGGATTGCAACATTCATGATTTACCATCTGATTCAGGTAAGCTGTGCTGCCAGCTGGCCTTTGGGCTCCTTCAGGAATACGTG
The DNA here is from genome assembly GCF_020171115.1 of Neogale vison. Lineage (NCBI taxonomy): Eukaryota > Metazoa > Chordata > Mammalia > Carnivora > Mustelidae > Neogale > Neogale vison. Next base: position 43,101,655 of record NC_058098.1, read on the forward strand.
GAAGAGAGATGGAGGGACAGTGCTGGGCTGAGCCTTCCTAGCACGGCCGAACAGAATGGGTGGTCTCAGAAACCCAGTGCGAAAACATCCCTCCTGAGGCTCTTACCACACACAGATAAAAATCTTCCCCCTCTAGAATAAGATCGCTGTTCAGGCCCAGGCTTCAAAGAAACTAGTTGTAAACATGTATAGTAAATAAAATGAGGTAATTCCAGAACTGAGAGCCCAAAACCCTCATAGGACCCATATTATATTGGTAACTGCTGCTGCTCTTAGGGACCCACCGCGTGACTCTGAGGAGTGGAAGTGGAACTGTGGCCTTTAGGGGTTTTTCTTCTTAGTGAGGTATAACTGACATACAAAGCGTCCTCGTCTCAGCTGTACAGTGTGATGATTCCATACTTGTATATGTTGTGAAACAACACTGGCACCACACGGAGTTACGTAGCTACAAACATTTGTTTTCTTGGGATGAGAACCTTTAAGATCACTTCTCTTAGCAACTTTCATTTATGCAGTGCAGCATTGTAAACGCTAGTGTCCGTGCTTTACGGGACATCCCCAGGACTGCCTTGTTTTATAACCTACAAGTCTGTTCCTTTGGACGCCCCTGCAGCCAGTTCACCTGCCCCCAACCCCGCTGCTGGCAGCTACCAGTCTGTTGTCTGTATCTGTGAGTTCAGCTTTTATTGTTTGTTTTTTAGATTCTGAGAGCTAAATGAGATCATACGGTGCCTGTTTTTGTCTTCTTTCACCGAGGATAATCCCACCTGTGCAACTGCAAAACTTTTTAAGCATTTTTAAACATTTTAGCAAAACTGTCTCAACCAAGACCATATATTCTCTTATTGCTGATTATTCTTCACTTTACTGTCACTGTACAAGCTGTGTAAGTTTTTAAGACTTGATTTTAGTATTGAATTATAATTCATCTTTTGATATCTCTGTACCACTGTTGAAGAAAATATACCATATACTTATATATTAACATCAGAAAAACATGTAAGGAATTCCTCTCTCAGAATCTTTCTGGTAAACTTTTATTTCAGAACCATTTGGCTGGGGCACCTGGGGGGCTCAGGTGGTTTAAGTGTCTGCCTTCGTCTCAGGTCATGATCTCAAGATCCTGGGATCTAGCCCCGCGTTGGGCTCCCTGCTCAGCAGGGAGTCTGCTTCTCTCTCTCCCACTGTGTGCTTTCTCTCTCTTTTTCTGTCAAATAAATAAATAAATAAATAAATCTTTTTTTAAAAAAAAAAAAGAAAGAAAGAAACCTTTTGGCAAGGAGGATTGTGTGTTACATGGGCAAGATTCCTTTTTAAAAATTTTTTTTATTATTATTTATTATTATTTTTATTAACATATAGTGTATTATTAGCCCCAGGGGTACAGGTCTGTGAATCATCAGGCCTACACATTTCACAGCACTCATCATAGCACATACCCTCCCAATGTCCAAAGCAAGATTCCTTTTAAATAGAGGAAGGAGAGGGACACCTGAGTGGCTCAGTGGATTAAGCCTCTGTCTTCGGCTCAGGTCATGATCCCAGGGTCCTGGAATCGAGTCCCACACGGGGCTTTCTGCTCAACAGGGAGTCTGCTTCCCTCTCTCTCTGCCTGCCTCTCTGCCTACTTGCGATCTCTGTCAAATAAATAAATAAAATCTTTAAAAATAGAGGAAGGAGAAGATAAAATGTCATTTTCCAGTTTTTATTATTTTATTTTTATTATTTATTATTATTTTTAAAGATTTTATTTGAGAGAGAGAGAGACCAGAAGCGAGAGAGAGCATGAGCAGGGGTGAGGGGTGGAGGGAGAGAGAGAAAGAAGCAGACTCCCCACTGAGCGGGGATTCCCAACATAGGACTCGATTCCGGCACACCGGGATCATGACCTGAACCAAAGACAGACACTTAACCGACTGAGCCACCCAAGCACCCTGTTTTCCCAGTTTTTCATGAAATGTGCTTAACACTTCCCAGATGCCAGCTGGAACTTAGAAGCGTTTTCTTTTTTTTTTTTTTTTTTTTAAAGATTTTTTTTTTTTATTTTATTTATTTGAGAGAGAGAGAGAATGAGCGAGGAGAAGGTCAGAGAGTGAAGCAGACTCCCCATGGAGCTGGGAGCCCGATGTGGGACTCGATCCCGGGACTCCAGGATCACGCCCTGAGCCGGAGGCAGTCGTTTAACCAACTGCGCCACCCAGGCATCCCTAGAAGCATTTTCTAAAAGTTGGTTTCCTCTCTCCCTACTTGGCAGTTAGTATGTGCTCCCTTGTGTGGTGCTATGATGAGACTCAGTTGTACCATACCCTATCCCACAGGCCTCAGAGCCTCGCCTTTCCCCCACCAGCAGGGGCCTGCGGGCGGCCCTAGGGTCTGCAGGCAGCTCAGGGGTGACACTTCCGTGTGTGTGCCTATAGAAGGCGTGGTGCAGGGTCGGTACTGAGCGCTCAGCGGGTGGGGGCAGGAGTGTTCACCCTTGTGAGCAGGGCCCCGCCCTTGGCCAACCCATAAACCCCAGGCCCAGACAGAGCCACTCAGCTGGGCAGTAGTACCCAATGGTGCCGTGGCTGGATCAGGCGCAGGTACACAAGCATCACGCTATAAAATTAATGTCCTGCACTCGCAGCAGTGCTGTGGGCCCAGAATGTGAGTGAAGCAAAGGAAAGAGGAGAGCTGTCTACCTGACAGGGCTCTTACATCTAGGCCTGGGAGGAAACGGGGATTACAAAATCTCAGGACCCTGCCAACCTCAGTATTTTGGTGCCTTCCTCATTAGAACGTGGGGTCTTAGTTTATATGACTTTGGTTCTGATTAAGAATCTTAAGAATTTGCCTGGGATTGATAGGATGAGGGTCACTCTTTCCCCCTATGATTAGGGCAGTGCTGAATACAGAAACCTTGAGCAGTTCTGTCCGTTTGGGAGGGATGGCAGGGGGCCTGTGGGATTCAGAAGGTTTGTACCGGGTCCTTAGGTCTCATAACTAGACAAAAGTCCCAATACCTCGTATCTTGCCTCGTAACTTAGCATCTTTTCTAGTGGGTGTAGGAAGGGCATTGTTACAAGTTTGAGTGCAAGATAACATCTAGTTTTAAAAAGCAGAACTGCTCATCTTGTTCTCTACTTCTTCAAGATTGTCAGAGGGCCAGGTATTGATGTGTGTGATATTTGGAAGTGTAACTGAAGTATAAACAGAGTAATCCAGTTAACAGTACACTGTCCCCGGGCCCTTTGCTTCGGAGAGCAAAAACACCCAGCGCGCCATCCATTTCCTCAGTCTCGAGTGTTTCCGTGAGTGTGGGCCTCGGCCGCAGACAGTGACCAGGGCTCCCAGCTGTCACCCGCCCTGCTGTCCCCGGTTGCCATAACTACCTACCTCTACTTCACAGACTTCCCTCACCTACTCACTTCCCTCAGGCTCTTTGATTCTCATTGGGTACTTTTCCACGCCTTTGGCAGACCTGCATGGGCAAGGATGTGACCCTTCACGTCTCAGCAAGCAACCCTGCTATGCTGCTCTACCAGAAGTTTGGCTTCAAGACTGAAGAATACGTCTTAGATTTCTACGATAAGTATTACCCCTTGGAGAGTACAGAGTGTAAACACGCTTTCTTCCTGAGGCTTCGGCGCTGAGGTGAACGCGGCGCTCCACAGAGACACGTGTGCTGCTCGAGGTGGGTCCTCACCTGGGCCCACGGGCATGTGCTCCTGTCCCCATGGGCCCTCATCCCAGATGTTCCACCGGAGGCTAGACAGGCGGTGGGCAGTGGGACTGAGGAGCCAGCAGCCCTTCAGCCAAAGCGCTGTCCTGTGCACCTGCTGAGGCCTCAGCCCCCATCTCGGGACTCCACCAGAACTGAACGATGCCGCTGCCTGCCCTCCACGCGGCAGCTTGTGGTAATAAAGGAGTCTAAACTAATGTTCTCCTACTGTAAAGGGTGAGGAAATGTGGTAGCCGTGAATGATTGAGGCTGTGCCCACGGGGCAGTAACCCATCAGGGATGGCGGGAGATCCAGCCCTCAGAGGGAGGCCAGCACTGTCCCAGCCATCAGTGAGCCGTCATTGAACCCTTGAGCCCCGGAGAACTTCTAGGGCACTGAGCTTCTGCCGTCTCTCCCTGACTTTGGCCCCGGTCGAAATAAACAGAGTGTTTGTGTCCACGCGCGTCACCTGCTCTGCTGTTAGCATCTCCCGCTAGGGGACCCTTTCTCCCCGTGCCTGTGTGGCTGGTTTGGGGCGGCAGCGAGACTGTGCTGCTGGCTGGAGGTGGGGGAGGGGGAGGCAGAGCCAGCTGGGGACAGAGCCTGTGTTGTCTGCAGGGCCAGGCTGTTGGGTTGGGGGGGCGGGTGTTAGAGATGGACTGTCAGGCGGGCTGTTTTGGATCCAGCAGGAGCTTTTCCAAAAGTATCAGATGTTCTCAGATAAAAAATCTTTCCTTGTGACAGTCTATGGCCAGAGCTTCATTCTAACCAATTTGCTTTCAGACTCTCTTGAATGAAGAGCATTGGTTCTTAACTTGTAGGGACACGGATCCCTGTGAGAATCCAAAGAAAACTGAACACTCTCTAGAAAACTGTGCATGCACATTTAAAATCTCGCCTCCGAGATCTGTCAGGAGCCTGTTCTAGGGGCCACGCTTAGCACCAGCCCACATCCCTTCTCTCAGGAGGACCTCGCTGCTGGTCTGTGTGAGCGCCACCTGGTCGTCCTTGGAGAGCAGCTCAGGCTCCAGGCCACCCTGTGAGGGCCGGGAGCAGTTTCCCTCCCTCCCTCCCTCCTCTTCTTTTCCTCTCTCCCTCCTGCCTTTCTTCCTGAGGATTCTCTACCTTTTAAAGATTTGGGGATTATGACCCAACAGGTAACATGATTTTCCAAACTCAGAAACCAGCTTGTGGTTGTTATATGTGAACAGCAAGCATTTGCTGCAAAATGTGGCGGAAGCAACCATCTTCGTACCTTCAAGGAGCTGAGGAATTCTGTAATTGCCTTAACCAACTCTTTGTTTTGCATTTTTAGTTTTTATTTCTTGAAGGATTTTATTTTTACGTGAACTCTATACCCCATATGGGGCTCGAACTTCAACCCTGAGATCAAGAGTTGACACAGCCAGCTGTGCACTCCACATTTTTTTTTTTTTTTTTAAGATTTTACTTATTTGGGCGCCTGGGTGGCTCAGTGGGTTAAGCCGCTGCCTTCGGCTCAGGTCATGATCTCAGGGTCCTGGGATCGAGTCCCATATCGGGCTCTCTGCTCAGCAGGGAGCCTGCTTCCCTCTCTCTCTCTCTCTGCCTGCCTCTCCGTCTACTTGTGATTTCTCTCTGTCAAATAAATAAATAAAATCTTTAATAAAAAAAAAAAGATTTTACTTATTTATTTATTTTGACAGAGAGATACAGCGAGAGAGAGAACATAAGCAGGAGCAGAAGGAGAGGGAGAAGCAGGTACCCACTGTGCAGGGAGCCCAGTGTGGGGCTCCATCCCAGGGCCTTGGGATCATGACCTGAGCTGAAGGCAGATGCTCAATGAGTGAGCCACCCGGACGCCCCACCCACGTTTTTAAATTATGGTGCAGCAACCCTCCAACACCACTCAGATTCAGTGATATTCAAGATTTTCGCCACATTTGATTCATCTGTCCTTTGCTAAATATTTTAAGGGAATCCCAGATATCATATAATTTCATACCTACTTTGGTAGATATTTCTAAAAAATAGGGATATTTTCTTACATAACCTTAATGCCTACTACCACTCACAAGGTGAACCCATTTTCAGAATTAGCTAGTAGTCAGTATGTGGTTACACTTAGGGGTTGTCTCAAAAGTGCCTTCACAGCGGTTGGTTTGGGTCAGTGTCCCAACTGGGGGTCACACGGGTGACAGTCTGTTCGTGTAGATGTGCCCTGCCCTACTGCAGTCCTGCTCCGGCGTCGGGCCTGGGCTGCCTCCAGAGATGGGCCTGGTGACCCCAGCAGAACAAGCAGCTGCTGGTTTTAGTATATGTGCTGCCGAAGCGAGCACGGCAGCTGCTGGTTTTGATCTGCCTTTGGCCTTCCCCCAGGCTGACACCATAGAAACCTTCAACCACCCTCTGGAAGTGATCCCAGTGCCTAGGGCAGTGGCTGAGGTGTGGAAGAGTCTGCTCAAATCAAATCTCAAAGTTACAATTTATTTTGAAACTTCAGAATTCCCAAGGAAGGAGGAGGGCTTGTTTTTTTGTTTTACAAAAGCAGGTGTGCGTTTTAAAAAAGCTGAGGAGCCCCATCTTCAGCTGTGTGTTCCTGAGGAGTCTGGATTGTCCTTGACCAGTAGCCAGACCTCCCTGCCCCTGGGAGGTGGCCTGTGGTAGCTGAATCGGCTTTCAGGGCCCCCATGCAGGTGGGAGTGAGACCAGAATTAACCATGTCCTTATTTACCTAGAGTCTTTTACGGAGGTTGAGCTCTTTGCGGGAGGATGTTTGAGAACCAGAATCGTAATTTCAAATTTTCTAAAATTTAGTTAACGTGCTTTATGCGAAATGCACATCACCTAAAAGCCACACTTCCTTGGGACTGTCTCTAAAAGCATCTCCTGTGAATGGGCTCAGTGTCCCCACTAAGCCCTAGAGGGAAGCATCCTGGGTCTGCTCCACAAGGGCTGGGTGGCACGGCACACTTTTTGGTTAAGAATGTGCTTCTGGGGGGCGCCTGGGTGGCTCAGTGGGTTAAGCCGCTGCCTTCGGCTCAGGTCATGATCTCAGGATCCTGGGATCGAGTCCCATATCGGGCTCTCTGCTGAGCAGGGAGCCTGCTTCCTCCTCTCTCTCTGCCTGCTTCTCTGCCTACTTGTGATCTCTCTCTGTCAAATAAATAAATAAAATCTTTAAAAAAAAAAAAAAGAATGTGCTTCTGGTATCTACTAGCAGGAGATTGGGATTAAAAAAAAAACATGTATCTCAGTACTGGGGAGGGCTGTGGGATGGTTTTAAGACTACATTGGTACCCACTTACCTCATACTTGTGCATTCTTCAGCAGGAACTGCACTCCGGAAACAGGCTAAGTTCACTCCGACAATACCCTACCACAGCTCGCTCCCTTGTGAGAGGGTTGATGGCAGGTTTGCTGCAATAGGGCACAACAAGGCCCAGAAAATCACTAACGGAGGACCCTGAACTCCAAGCCAGGCAGCCTGGCATCAGGCTACAGCTCTCCCCACTCTGACCCCACCCTGGGATGGGGAGGTTAGGTGGGAGTTCCAGGAGGGATCAGCGTGTGCTTGGCTCACCACTGTTCCCAGGGCCTGAAACTACCTGGCGTAGGGATGGTACCCACTGAGGCTTGGCTGAGTGAGAAGAAGTGTCTTATTGTGTGTGTCTGGGCTTGATGGGGGGAGAGGAGAGACATCAGTAGTGGCTCTCTCTTTTTCTTTTTTTCCATTTTCCAGATCTCACATGCACAGACTCTTTCTATTTATCACAAATTAAAATTTTCTCACTTCTTGGAGTCTGCATGAGCGCAGATCCCTTCTCTCTGCCTGGATGAGTAAAGGCAGCTCCTGCCTCTCCAAAGCTTGCAATACTTAACACAGACAGGTTCCACTAGGCTAGGGGAATCCTACCAGAGTAACCAGAGACTGTAACAGATTTGGGTTTGATGCTAAAGGAGAAGACTGAAGGTTGCTCAGGTAAGAGCTGGAAGGGGCCCATAGTTGTTATGCATGGTACGTTCAGCTTTGGGCAAGCCCACGGATGCAGAGGGCAGCTCAGCCTCCCCCGCTCTAGCTTCACTAAATGGTTCCTTCCTGTGGGTGACGTTCTAAAATGCGTCAGTGTCGTGAAGGCCACTGGTCCAGGCATGGTTCCAATGGAATGCCCTCAGCCCTCGGGGCAGCTGGAGCCTCTAGGTGTTTGTCTCCGGTGCCATGCAGCCAGACGTGTGCTGATAAATGTTTGACCACAGCTGGGGCGAGGGTCAGGGAGACTGGAACCGTATGTCAAGGGCCGATTTGCTGATTTCCCTGGTGTTAACGTTCTCACCATGGCGGATCTGAAGCTACCAATGTGACATCACTGAAACCACACCTGGGAAGTTCTGCACGTAGGAGACACTGTCACATAGTGTTGCTGTCATACAGATACAATGGATGGAAACCACCTCCAGAGCAGAGCTAACTGTCACATAGTAAAATCAGCCTGTGGTGAGTTTTGAGAATTTAGCACCTTGATTTTGAACGTGATTCATGTAATTTTATGTAATTCAACATTTAATAATGGCTCACAAGATCCCTGGAAACCCAACCATCAGTTCCTTCATGCAGCTTGCCCTGGGCTCTTGGAGAGCAGGGGCCGGCCCCTCCCCTGTCGGTCCTCTGAGCTGCAGACCCATGGTCATGTGAGCCCAGGTGAGGACAGAGCTGTGGGCAGGGCTGGCCAGGGAGGTTAGGGAGGCTGCTGGAGGCCCGAGGAGCCTTCCGTTCCAGCCTTATGTGTCGATCCATCTGTCCATCCACGGCTGCCGTGGACTCAGAGCTGGGTGCGGGCAGACCTCCCTGGAGCTTCAGCACTAACAGACTTTGCTTAAAAAAATTCTTTTGGATTTAGATTCTGTTCATATTTTCACAATTATCAACATTACGTGTGTCCAGGAGAAAAACATCATGGGCTGCTAGGCTATCGGTTCAGTTGTTAGAAATTCTTGAATTAAGGGGCGCCTGAGTGGCTCAGTCGGTTAAGTGTCTGCCTTGAGTTCAGGTCATGATCTCTGGGTCCTGGGATCGAGCCCCACATCGGGCTTTCTGCTCAGTGGGAAGTCTGCTTCTTCCTCTGCCCTTCACCCCACTATACTCTCTCTCCCACTTTCCCTTTCTTTCAAATGAATAAAATCTTTACTTTTTTTTTTAATTAAAAAAAGAGAAGGTTAAATATCACCTGCTTTCTTTTCTTTCTTTCTTTCTTTTTTTTTTTTTTTAAGATTTTGTTTACTTACTTGGCAGAGAGATATCACAAGTAGGCAAAAGAGAGGCAGGCAGAGAGAGAGGGTGAATCAGGTTCCCTGCCGAGCAGAGAGCCTGATGTGGGCTTGATGCCAGAACCCTGGGATCATGACCTGAGCTGAAGGCAAAGGCTTAACCCACTGTGCCACCCAGGCACCCCATCACTTGCGTTCATCAACTACCTCTCTCATGGGTGACTGTCAAGAACTAGAAGAGAATTAGTGAACACCAGTAATCAAGAGTTGCATATAAAGGGTGCCTGGAAAAATAAAAAATAAAAATAAATAAATAAATAAAGGGTGCCTGTGTGGCTCAGTGTGTTAAGCCGCTGCCTTCGGCTCAGGTCATGATCTCAGGGTCCTGGGATCGAGTCCCACATCGGGCTCTCTGCTCAGCAGGGAGCCTGCTTCCCTCTCTCTCTCTCTCTCTGCCTGCCTCTCCATCTACTTGTAATCTCTCTCTATCAAATAAATAAGTAAAATCTTTTAAAAAAATAAGAATTGCATATAAAAAATTTTTTTAAAGATTTTATTTATTTATTTGACAGAGATTACAAGTAGGCAGAGAGGCAGGTAGAGAGAGAAGGAGGAGGAAGCAGGCTCCCTGCTTAGCAGAGAGCCCCATGCGGGACTCGATCCCAGGACCCTGAGATCATGACCTGAGCCGAAGGCAGCGGCTTAACCCACTGAGCCACCCAGGCGCCCGCATATAAAATTTTTAAACCTAGTATCTGATACTTAAAAAAAAAAAAAGAAAGAAAGAAATTATGGTTATGGAAGCCAGACCAACTTCCTCTGGGAAACATTTGAAGACTTTTTTGGGGGGAAATGGTATACAAATTCAATATTTAGTGCCATATCACTATCTTTCTCTTCTATAAAGATCATTTTCTTCACTAAGCCCCAGGTAGATGCGCCTCATCCATCCCCGGTACCCTGCGTGCCGTGCAGATGTCCTTTGGTTCGTGCTCCATGACAGGAGGCAGCCGAGAAGGGCCACCGCTGCCTTCCCATCACAACAGAAGAACACCCTCTGAACCTGTCGTGTAGTGGGCCTCGCACCGTTATCATCTGACAGTCCTGGGGGCGTGGCAGCAGCCGCAGAGGGAATAGCCTGTGTTGCCTGTGGTTTACGGTCTTTAGGAGCTGTTTGTTTTTAACCAGTCTTTAAAAACGGAAACCACTTGGGGTGACCGGGTGGCTCAGTCGTTGGGTGTCTTCCTTCTACTCAGGTCATGCAGTGTTGTGGGATGAGACCCAGGTGGGGCTCCCTGCTCAGCAGGGAGCCTGCTTCTCCCTCTCCAGCTCCCACTGCTTGTGTTCCCTCTATCACTGTCTCTTTCTGTCAAATAAATAAATCTTAAAAAAAAAAAATGGAAACAACTTGATCAAAATTATAAAATGGAATTTTGAAACTATTGAAAGGTAGTGTTAGGGAACAAAGTGAATGTAAAGAACTAGGGGAGAGGCCATTTCTGATGCCTCCCCACCCTGTATTTTCTCTTGGGAAACATGAACAAGACTTCAATAAAAGGTTAGTTTGTGTCAAAAGACTTAGAATAGCCAACACAACACATCCAGAACAAAGTTATGGATGCCTGGGTGGTTCAGTCCGTGAAACATCTGCCTTTGGCTCAGGTCATGATCCCTGGGATCGAGTGCGGCATTGGGCTCCTTTTTTTCTCTCTGCCTGCCATTCCCTGTGCTTGTGCGCTCTCTCTCTCTGACAAGTAAATAAATTAAAAAATAATAGCAAAGTTCGAGGACTAACACTACCAAATTTCAAGACCCACTGTAAAGCTACAGTAGTCAAGGCAATGTGGTAGTGGTGAAAGAACAGACAAATAGATAAATGGAACAGAATAGTGAGCCCAGACAAGCTGATCTTTGACAGATAAGCAAAAACAATACAGTGTAGAGAACATAGTGTTTTCAACAAATGGTAATGAAACAGCTAGATATCCACATGCAAAAAAATTGAATCCTACACTCAAAATGTAATTCACTCAGTTCACTCAAAATGGATCATAGATCTAAATGTAAAACTATATTTGATCAAAGTTATATAATGGAATTGGTGTTCCATTATATAATTTATATTCCATTTATATAAACTATAATTTAATATAATAAAATTGGAATTTATATTCCATTTATATAAACTATAATTTAATATAATAAAATTGGAATTTATATTCCATTTATATAAACTATAAGACTCCTAGAAGATAACATAGGAGAAAACCTAGATGGCTTTGGGTATGTGATGACTTTTTAGATACAATACCAAAGGCACTATCCATGAAAGAAAGATTTGATAAGCTGGACTTCATTAAAATTTAAAACTTCCACCCTATGAAAGACAGTGTCAAGAGACTGAAAGAAAAGCAACAGACTGGGGCGCCTGGGTGGCTCAGTGGGTTGAAGCCTCTGCCTTCAGCTCAGGTCATGATCCCAGAGTCCTGGGATCAAGCCCCTCATCGGGCTCTCTGCTCAGCGGGGAGCCTGCTTCCTCCTCTCTCTGTCTGCTTCTCTTCCTACTTGTGATCTCTGTCTGTCAAATAAATAAATAAAATCTTTAAAAAAAAAAAAAAGAAAAGAAAAGCAACAGACTGAGAGGAAATCTTAGGAAAGCACACATCTGATAAAGGACTGTTATCCAAGATATACAGGGAACACTTAAAACTCAACAATAAGAAAATGAACAATCTGATTTTAAATTGGTGGGGCACCTGGGTGGCTCAGTTGGTTAAGGGTCTGCCTTTGGCTTAGGTCATGATCCCAGGGTTGTGGGATAGAGCCCCACCTCGTCAGGCTCCCTACTCAGCAGGAGCCTACTTCTCCCTCTCCTTCTGCCCCTCCCCCAACTCATGTGCATGCGCGCTCTCTCTCTCTCAAATAAATAAAATCTTTTTAAAAAAATAAATAATAAAATTGGTGAAAGATCAGGACACCGTACAAAATAAGATACACGAAGAACAAATAAACATGAAAAGATGCTCCACATCATGACATCAAGGAAATGCAAATTAAAGCAACAATGAAATACAAATACACAGCTATTAAAAAGACTCAAATCCAGAAAACTAACAACACGCAATTCTGGCGAGGATGTGGAACAACAGGAGATCTCGCTACTGGTGAGTGTCAAAATGGTTACAGCCACTTTGGAAGACAGTTTGGCAGTTTCTAGTTTACAAAACTAGACATAGTCTTTTTTTTTAATTTTTAAGATTTTATTTATTTGTCGGAGAGACAGAGAGTGCACAAGCAGCAGAGTGGCAGAGGGAGAGGGAGAAGCAGACTCCCCGCTGAGCAGGAAGCAGGCTCAAGCCCAGAGTCCCAGAGATCATGACCTGAGCTGAAGACAGATGCCTAACCGACTGAGCCACCTAGGCACCCAAAAAGTAGACATAGTCTTAACCATATAATCCAGCATCATACTCCTTCATATTTACCCAAGTGAAGTGAAAATTTGTATCCACACTAACATTTTTTCATAACTGCCAAACCTTGGTAGTAACCATGATGTCCTTCAGTAGGTAAATGGAGAAAATACTGTGGTCCATCCAGACAATGGAATATTTTTCAGCACTAAAAAGACACGAGTCATCAAGCATGAAAAGACATGGAGGGAACATAAAGACAGATTAATAAGTGAAATAAGCCAATCTGAAAAGAGTAGATACTGTACAATTCCAGCTATATGAAATTCTGGAAAAGATAAAACTGTGGAGACAGTAAATGGATCAGTGGTTTTGGGGGGTTAGTGGGGGAAGGAGGAATTAATAAGCAGAGCACAGAGGATTTTTAGGATAGAGAAAATAGTATTAATGGTAGTATAAAGATAAAATTCATTATATATTTTGTCCAAACGCATTGAATGCACAACATGGAAACTGAACCCTAATGCAAACTATAGACTTTGGATGAAAATGATGTGTCAGTATAGGTCATCTTGTAATAGACAAAGCACTGTGATATAGGATGTTGATAATGGGGGGAGTCTGTGTGTAGCTGGGGGCAGACTTATATGGAAAATCTCTGTACTTTCTCGTTAAATCAGTGTGAAACTAGAACTACTCTAAAAAACTCAAATCCATTTGAAAAAAGACAATCCAATTTAAAAATGGGCAAATGGGGGCGCCTTCGTGCCTCAGTGTCTGCCTTCAGTTCAGGTCCTGATCCCAGCTCAGCAGGGAGTCTCCCTCTGCCCCTTTCCCCCTCTGGAGCGCTCTCTCTCTCTCTCTGTCTCTCGCAAATAAATTCTTAAAAAAAAAAAAAATTAAAATGGGGTGTGCCTGGGTGGCTCAGTGGGTTAAAGCCTCTGCCTTTGGCTCAGCTCATGATCCCAGGGCCCTGAGATTGAGCCCCACATCGGTCTCTCTGCTCAGCGGGGAATCTGCTTCTCCCTCCCTCCCGCCCTGCCTGCCTCTCTGCCTACTTGGGATCTCTGTCTGCCAAATAAATAAATAAAATCTTAAAAAAAAAATAAAATAAAATGGGCAAATGATTTGAAGAGGCAGTTCTCTGAAGACTATATACAAATGGCCAATAAGCACATGAAAAGATGATCAGTACCATTACTTATTAGGGAAATTCAAATGATACTAGTGTGGCTTTAATCAAAGAGACATAATCCTTGTTGGCAAGGCTGTGCAGAAATTAGAGCCCTCATACACTGCTGGTGAGAATATAAAATGGTGCAGTCACGTTGGAAGACAGTTTGGCAGTTTTTCAAAATGTTAAACGTGGAATTGCCATATGACTCAGCAATCTTCTCCGGAGAAATGAAAACATATGCTCACACAAAGACTTGTACATGAATATTAATTGCAGCATTATTCAAAATAACCCCCAAATGGAAACAACTCCAGTGTCCATTTGTCCAGAAATGGATAAACAAATACGGTGTACAAATAGGGCATGCACAGGCAATGGAAAATACCCAACAATAAAAAGGAGCAAAGCACTGACAAATGTTCTGACATGGATGAAACAGCCTGCGTGAAAGCATTTCAAAACATCACATTCACTGAAAGAAACCACACACAAAACAATAATTATTGCATGATTCCTTTTACATGAAATATCCAGAAAAGGCAAATCTGTAGAGACAGAAAAGTTAGGGGCTATTCAGTGTGGAGGTAGGAATGGGAAGTAGCTGTACATGAGTACAACATTTCTTTTTGAAAATGGCCTAGAATGGGATTCCGGTGGTGGTCACACAACTTAGTACATAGGCTACCAAATCACTGACTCCTACACTTATAATGGGTCAGAGTTACCGTATGTAAATTACAGCACAATAAAACTGTTACTTTTTTTTAAAAGGAGAGGAGAAAGAAGGGAGGAGCAGAAGTAAGAAGAAACCCCAGGTCCCAATGCTCGCAGTCTACGACCCTTGTTGTATCCACCCCCCTAAGGAGGGAATGCACTGCTACTCAGTGCATTGTTCAAACTGAGACCTTGAGCCTCAGGTTACCGGATCCTACTTCCTCCTGGCCCATCAGGGCAAAGTTCTGCCATTCAGCTTTCTAGAGGTCTCTCCACTCTGACCTACCCTCCTCCCCCCTCCCCACTGTCTGTCACCTTCTCTAGGCATCTCTTGCCCAAGTTGCTGTGTGAGCCTTCTCCATGTCTCACTACTCCCATCTACCTTCCATGCTGCCACCAGGTGGTTAGACTTCTTCTTTTTTTTTTTAGACTGGATAGTTTTGTATGTAAATTATTATAAACACAGTAGAGAACATATTTGAAAGAAAGGAAAAAACAAGGGCGTCTGTGTGGCTCAGTCAGTTAAGTGTCTTCTTTCAGCTCAGGTCATTATCCTGGGATCGAGCCCCACATTGGGCTCCCTGCTCAGTGGAGAGCCTGCTTCTCCCTCTGCCTGCTGCTCTGCCTACTTTTACTCTCTATCTCTCTGTCAAATAAATAAATGAATACAGCTTTTAAAAAAAGAAAGAAAGGAAGACACAGTTTTGCGCTCTACAGTTGCCTTCATTTTGGGGAGGTCTCTTTCTTTTTTGAGCACAAGGTCATCATGACACAGATGAAGTTTCGCGCCCTGAGAGTGTCACTTAATGTTTATATCCTCATCATTTTTTCCAATTTCTAAATGCTTTTCATGACCAATTTTCAGTGGCTCTATTTTCCTAGGGATACTGTTGATCCTCATTAAGATGTCTGCTTTTGCCAATAACACTGCAGGGACATATCTGTGCTTAAGGATTTTTGCCATGGATTGTATTTGTTTAACTTCCATATAGATTTGCAGAAGTGGAATTCTTAGGTCAAAGGATGTGAACATTTTATTGCCACTTTCTCATCAATACGGTTCTTAATTGGGACGCCTGGGTGGCTCAGTGGGTTAAGCGGCTGCCTTCGGCTCAGGTCATGATCCCAGCGTCCTGGGATCGAGTCCCACATTGGGCTCCTTGCTCGGCAGGGAGCCTGCTTCTCCCTCTGCCTCTGCCTGCCACTCTGTCTGCCTGTGCTCGCTCTCTCTCCCTCTCTCTCTGACAAATAAATAAGTAAAATCTTAAAAAAAAAAATATGGTTCTTAATGTACTAAGGTGTCACTCTCATCCCCAACATACCAGGTTTGGGTATTATCACTCAAAACATTTTTGGCTTATTTCAAATAGGCAATAATTTATCACTTAAATTATTAGTGTGCTTGAACATTTTCCATTGTTTGTTTCCTAGTAGCACTTCTTTTATAAACTCGTGGTAGCCTCTGTCAATTTTGAGGCAATAGAGGAATCTTGGTGCTTCTCCTTATTTATTTATGTCCATTCTTTCTGCAGTTGAAGTAGTAATTTTTCTGAGTCTAACCGGGCTAGTCCCATCTGAGGAATTTCTGGGGAGGGTCCCTTGAAAATTTCTTTCATATTAAAGAGGGAGGTGCTGAGAGGAGGGAGGGCAGGAGCAGGGAGGGACCAAAACAACGCATAGCCAGGCCTTGGGACATTTTTTCCAGACCCTCAGCTGGTCCTCATCCAACTGTACTACTTAGTTCTAAGTCCAGGGAGCAAAGACTGTCAGGAAAAACTGGGCTGCTTAGCCGGATTCTCCTGTTCCTCTGCTCCCAATAGGCTTTGAAATCCTGGCCATTTCTGGACCCCGGCTTCCTTCTCTGGGCTCCTCCTGGTCAGCCACAGTGGACTGCTCTTTTTGCCCACCCAGGCCAGCATCTATTTTGAACCTTGTGGAAATTTCTGTCTTCTGTCCTAATTCTCAGGTCCTCTGAATCACAGAGGTACGTGGTGTGGCTATAAAAAGCTTGTTCTCCGGGGCATCTGGCGGGCTCAGTCGGTGCAGCATGAGACTCTTGATCTCAGGGTCCTGAGTTCAAGCTTCACATTGGGTGGGGAGCCTACTTTAAAAAAAAAAAAAAAAGAAAGAAAAATAAGCACATTTAAAAAAAAAAAAGAGTTTGACTTCCAGATTGTTTGGGGTTGACTCCTGCACCTGCCACTTGCCCACTGTGCCTCAGTTTCTCTGTCTGTTTCTCTATTTCAACATGTCCTTAGTTGTGGCAAACACCTGTGATACCATGTGGAGTATCTGGCTTGCTGCCTGGTAGCTGGTGGGCACTCAGTAACGCTGGTTGCCCTCAGGGGAGCGGAGGAATCCCCAGTTAAAGTGGGGATGGTACTACATGTACCCCAGCCTTGCCCCACAAACCCCAGGGCCTGGATCCCATTCACAGAGCCCTTGATGTAGCATGTCTGGGACATGGCCAGGGCATAGGGATTGGTAAAAGCTCCCCAGGTCTGGTAAATTCTAATGGATGGCCAAGGTGGAGAACCCCAGGCTAGAGGGTCTAGCCAAGGATGGAAATCTGTGTACCTCTTCTCACATCCTCTGCACCTCCCGATACAACACCCCTGCTCTTCACCCTCTCTGCCCGTCTTTAGACTGGAAACCAGCCTCATTGGCTTTTAGGCTTCAAAAGTCTGCACGTGGGAAGGTGTAAACTAATGTTTGGGGAAAGCAAAGTGCTCTCCCCAAGGTCGTCAGGGATTCCCTGGGGCTGTTGAAGATAATGTCAGGAGGGGAGGGAACGTAGGATGGGGAAGACTCTACAGGTGAATCAGGCAGGATGCTTTGGACTGCAAGGAAGAGAACCCCAACTCAAGGTGGCTCAAACAACCACCACCACCAATTATTATCATTCTAGCGGAAGTCTAGAGGCAATATGTCCCATGGTCACACAACTTACTAGCTTATTACCTAGGTGACATTATGCAAGTAACTTAAGCTCAGTTTCCTCGTCTGTGAAAAAGGACTGTTGCATGTACAATGACTTAATATAAATAAAGGTCTCATAACAATCCCTAAATTGTTTTATAACCACTAGCTATTGTATCCACCAGTCATTGCTATATAACAAACAAATGCAAAAACCTCAGTGGTCTACAGCAGTAAGTCTTTCTTTCGTTTGCTCTAAATATTTAATTTATTTATTTGACAGAGAAACACAGCACAAACAGTGGGGAGCAGCGAAGGGGGAGGGATAAACAGACTCCCTGCTGAGCAGAGAGCCGAATGCAGGACTCAATCCCAGGACTCTGGGATCATGACCTGAATTGAAGGCAGATGCTTAATGGACTGAGCCACCCAGGTGCCCCTGTAAGTGTTTATTTCTTATGTATCTGTGGGTTGCTAGGGGTTTGCTGGGCCACTCCAGATCTGCGTATGCAGCTGGGTTAGGCTTGGGTTTGCCCCACGTGTGTTCCTTCTGGTTCCCAAGGCAACGCTGCTGTCAGGTACCAGGGGCAAGCTCTTCTCATGGTAATGGAAGACGAGGAAGGCACTGGAGAAACACAACGCCTTGGTCAAGAACCAATACATTCTCACTCTGGCCCTTTTCTGTTGACTGAAATAGGTTACATGTCCCCGCCCAATATTGGCAGGGAAGGGAAGTAACCTCCACCCATTCCAGTGGGTGGGTGTATAAAGCCACACGACAGGGGCACCTGGGTGACTCATTGAGTTAAAGCATCCACTTCTTGGTTTCGGCTCAGGTCACGATCTCAGGGTCATGAGATGGAACGCCATGTTGGGCTCTGCACTGGGCATGGAACCTGCTTAATATCCTCTCTCTCCCCCTCTCTTTGTCCTTCCCCTTCTTCACACACACATGCAATCTTTCTCTCTTTCTCTCAAAAAAAAAAAAAAGAAAGAAAGAAAGAAAGAAATTCACATGGTAAAGAACGTGGATTATAAACAGTCTATAATAGAAATGTGAATCTGTTGCTTAGATGGAAGTATTATTCTTTTTTTTTTAAGGTTTTATGTATTTATTTGACAGACAGAGATCACAAGTAGGCAGAGAGGCAGGCAGAGAGAGAGGAAGAGAAGCAGGCTCCATCCTGAGCAGAGAGCCCGGTGTGGGGCTCGATCCCAGGACCCTGGGATCATGACCTGAGTTGAAGGCAGAGGCTTTAACCCACTGAGCCACCCAGGCACCCCTGGAAGTATTATTTTTTAATGTTATTATATTCAGAATATATTCTCATTTCTCCACGGCTTCCTCTTTGACCATGGGTTATTTAGAAATGAGTCATTTAATTTCCATATCTTGTGGAAGATTTCCACATATCTTTCTGTTATTGATTTCTTTACTTCTCTTGGGATCGGAGAACATACTTTAGTATCAATGTTAAATTTCTGAAGCTGATGACTGCACTGTGGTCCTATTCTTAGGAGCACAAATACACATTGCACTACTTATTTAAGGGTAAATTTCCATGACATATGTAACTTACTCTCTGATGGTTCAGGAAGAAACTGTGTGTGTGTTTATGCGTATGTTTGTGTGTGTGTGTAGCGATCTCAAGTAAGAGAGAGAAAGAGAGGGAGAAAGTGAGGAATGGAGGTGGGAACACATATGAATCATTTAGCAAATAAAAATAAAATGAGAAGAAAGGATAGGCTAATAAGCTTCTCCTACCCCCACTCCTCAAGGTGAGTATCCTTCCATATCTTCTCCATAACACAAACAACTTATACTAATATGTATTCATACATATCATGTATTCATACATGGGATTTTGTTGTTTTATACAAATGGGATCATTCTCTGTGCATTATCATGCAATTGGATTTTCTCGCTTAACAATACATCATAGAGATTCCCTCCCAGTCAGAAGACCCAGGTTTAAACACAGCTGCATAATATTCTACAGGTGTACGACTATCACAGGTTCTTAAATCTTTTTTTTTTAAGATTTTATTTATTTATTTGATGGACAGAGATCACAAGTAGGCAGAGAGGCAGGCAGAGAGGGGGAAGCAGGCTCCCCACTGAGCAGAGAGCCCAATGCGGGGCTCGATGCGGGGCTCGATCCCAGGACCCCGAGATCATGACCCGAGCAGTAGGCAGAGGCTTTAACCCACTGAGCCACCCAGGCGCCCCCTATCACAGATTCTTGGCCCACCTCCCTAACGATGGCTACTCCAACAGTTTCCAGTTTTTTGCCACTACACACAAGGAAGCAAAAAGCAGCCTTGTGCATATAACGCACCCCATGGGTGCCGAGGCTGTGACTCACTTCTGGAATTAGAGTCAGCACCACAAGTTCTTTGTGATGCACTAAGGCTCAAAGCTGTTCAGCAGTGGGAGGAGGGCCGGTCTCCAGGGGCCATCTGCTCTGGTCCCGCTGCATGCAATCCCAGCCTTTTCCAGAGGAGGGCCAGAATGTCCTCAAGGAAGCGGAGCACGAAGAGGCTGTCGCAACCTGTCTGCTGGCTCGTGGCAGGTGCCCCGTATCTGCCTGGCAGGGAGTCCCACAAACCTCACGCATCCTTTCTCCGCTAGTCCACGGGTGCCTGTTGGTTATATAACTGTAAAAACTCTTGCCTAGGCATTGTAGGCAGAGCCCAGGCTTCTGTAGGTGGGGCCACATATGGTGACAAGTGGCCTGTTGGATGCTCGGGTTGAGTCCACTTCCAGCACAGTGACTTTGGCAGAGATTGTCGGTTTGCTCTCCACATGGAACACAATGCCCCACCGTGACACTAACAGTTGACATTCACGAACTGTGGCCTTGGGCCAGCCACTGAACTCAAACCACATCATTTCCTTCCCTCCACAATTCTGTGAGGTCTGAGAGGTATAGAATCCTGTTACCTCGCTTTCCTACTGCTGCAATAGTTCTGCATAAAACCACCCCAAAACATAGCCGTTTAAAACAACCACTGATCATTGGCTTGTGATGGTGTGAGTGAAGCCTTTCAGTTGGGTAGTCCTCCTGGTTTTGCCTGGGCTCCATCATGCGTCAGCCACAGGTCAGCTAGGAGGCTCCGCTTCCAGGAGTTGGGGGGCAGTGGGTGGCTGCAGCGATGGAGGGTTTTGATGTGGGGGAGGGGCACTCCATCCTCCAACAGGCTAGCCTGGGCTTGTTTACATGATGGGGGCAGGACTGAGGGAGAAGACAGGTGGGGATGAAGAGGGGGAGATATAAGGGGGTGCCAAGGCTTGTGAGGTCTAGCTCAGAATGGGCACAACATTGATCTGCCACATTCTGTTGTCTGAAGCAAGTCACAGATTCGAGGGGTGGGAAAACGGGCTCCACCTCCGGGAGGGAAGAGCTGTGAAGTCGCACTGAGAAAGGTGTGGATACAGGGAGTGTGGAGGTTCATGGGAATTTTGGCAATTTATCTCACTGGCTTTTGCAGGTCAGAGGAGTGAGAAACCAAGAGGTGTCTTAAAATTGCCCAACCTCGGGAAGCCAAAAAGTAGGGGATGTGAACCTAGGCAGTCAGACACCAGAGTCCATGTATTCAATCTCCTTCCCATTTCTCCAAGCCTCGGAGGGCTCCCTGACTGTGAAGACAGCCCTCAAGGATGTCATTCTCTCCAAAACCTCCCAACAGAGCAGTCATCCTCAAGAAGAAAATCATCTCCAAAGACCCTGAGCTCCTTGCAGGAGGGACAGAATTTGGAGGTGACGTACCAGTGGGCATGTGGATGGGTGACTCGGTAGATGGTCAGGGAACCCAATGCGCATGCTATTGGACAACTGGCAAGTACGGCAATTGGCGGGCTCCAGATGGCGCAACCTCATCTCCACTTGGGTTCCACTGAAGCTGAGGGCAGGAAATAAAGAGATCAGAGCCTCCAGGAGGCCTTTCGTGGAAGCTCCGGCTGAGTGCCTGGCGTCTGAGCTCAGCCTTTGCAATCAAGAAGACATGAGCAACTTGGGTCCTCTGAGCTGGGGAGAGTGAGTGCAGAGCCTGCCTTCCTTCGGAGGAGGGAGGGCCCAGCCAATTTTTGAAGGTATTTTTCAGTCCCTAGGCTTGGGATGATCATTTTCCAGGTCTTCTTCTTCTTCTTCTTCTTTTTTTTTTTTTTTTTGAAGTTTGATTGATTGGTTGATTTTTGAGAGAGAGGGAGAGAGTGCGTGAGTGAGCAGGGGGAGGGGCAGAGAGGGAGAAAAAAAATCTCTAGCAGACTTCCTACCGAGCATGGAGCCCGACTCATGACCTATGCCAAAATCAAGAGCCAGCTGTTCAACCAACTGAGCCGCCCAGGGGCCCCTCCATATCTCTTTCAAATTTTACTTTTAAATGTATGTATTTTACTGAGTCAGCTCGTTGGTTTTTTCTGTTGTTGTTGTTTTTTAACCTAGGAATACCAGACACCTAGGTGAAGAGCGCTGTAGGAAGGTCACTTGTGCCTCTCTGACTCGGCAAGCTCCAGGGTTACCTCTTTTCTCGCCTTTGTCCCATAGGTGAGTTTTGCTGGTTCCCAACTGTCATAGAAATGGAGTCATCCTGAATCCCATGCTTTCTTATGTTCATACTTGTAAATTTGGAGGACTGGAGCTCCTTGAGGGTAGGACTAAGCCTTAATCACAACTGACCTGTTCCCTTCCCCCCAGATTAAGACCAAGCAAGGTGCCCAGTGGATGTTCCTTCCATGAAGGCCAGCCTGCGTCTCCACAGCACGTGGTGAAGGGGAAGAACACAGGCTGCCTGCATTCAAACCTGATATATTCACTTACCTCTGTGTGACCTTGGCCAGTTACCTAACCTCTCAGTACCCAATCAGGGAGACCAATAGCACTTGCCTTATAGGATTATGGTGATCGTTATGTGCATCAATATTTATAAAACTCTTCCAAATGTCTGGAACATAATGAGGCTATTGCAATGTTTGTTAAATGAAAACATGAAAATATGTCTAAAGGCAGGGCTCTGCCTCTTTTTTCACCACTGTGTTCCAAGTCACAGGTCGGCAAACTAGGCCTTTGCACCACAAGATTTTGTAAATAAATTTTTATTAGCATACAGCCACACCCATTGGTTTGTGTATTGTTTATGGCTCCTTTCCCATCTGCAATGACAGAGTTGAGGGGTTGCAGCAGAGAAAATATGGCCCACAAAGCCTTAAACATTTACTATATGGTCTTGTCCAGAAATTTCCTGACTCTTGCTCTTGGTTTTCTAAACCCTCCACCAGCAAGGCCATGCTGTACCTTTAATGCAAACAAACTGCTTTGGGGGGGTGGGGGGGTGCGGGGATGGATGGTTTCTGTGGATGTGGTGGCATGTTCACACGCCCTCAGTATTCTCTGTGTGTGAAAGTCCCTTGACTTCCAAGGGTTTCCTTGGCCTTCATCCTGGTCCTCAAGAGCTGAGCCTCTGGGGGCCTTTCGTTTGGGGAGGTGGGGTGGGTTTGAACTTGTAATCTATCTGTGTGGGAACAGGGGAGGAGAGAGTAGACACGCCCTCTGGGAATGAAAGGCCCACACAGAGAGAGACGGCAGGCTCCCTCCCCGCCACAAGGGGCACAGTCACAAAACAGTCCTGTTTGAAGTAGGTTATTAAGTGTTGGCCTCAGGGCTGAGCTCTGGCAAGCCTGCCATTTCTTCTAGTGCTTTCCACCGAGCTTGCATTGGAGATTACTCAGGAAGGCGCCAGAGAGGAGATAATGAGATGCAATTTATTATATAAATCTGGGGCTGGTGTTAGCAGGCCGGCAGGGTTTACTGGGGCATCGCCCAGAGCCTTGCAGAGAATGGCTGTGATGTTATTCCTGGCAACACAGCTGCCCACAGTTCATAAGATCACTTAACAGTCCACTGCCTTCACACACTCATGAATGAATTTGCCCTGTTTCCTGGGTCCTATTGCCAACTGAAAAACAAAACAAAACAAAATGGTAAGAAGGCAAAACATACTTCATGGGAGCATGCAGGGGGAAAAGGATAGAAGACCTTAGTGTTTTTATAGGAAAAATCCAGTCAAAGGGCACTGCGAGGGCAGGAGCATCTATTGTGACAATCTTTCTGGAAAGCAAATTGGCAAAATGCATCAAGAACTTTAAAATAGTCATGGTCTTTGACCAAGTCTGCCCAATTATACTAATGAACAGTCCCCACTATTAGTCAGCTATCACCACAATTCTGCTGTGTAACAAAACACTCCCAAACCCAGGGATTTATACTGATAAACAGTTTTCTCAATGTCAAGAACCATGAAGAAGCAGAGGTTTTATATATCCCAAGTTAATAACTTAGCCTTGGACTGGCCCCATGGGCAGCGATGAGGCAGAATGGAAGCAGTGTCCTCAGGAATTCATTCTCAGGAATCAGAGGTGTCACAGAAGGATTTTGATGAGCCCATCTTCATATTAAATCTAATACATCTTCACTTCAAATGCTGGTTGCAGGAAGACTAAAGGAAGCAGTCTAGAACACAGGAGGCATAACTTTTAGTACCTTTATGCCACTGGGTCTCAGGGATGATGGTGGGGTGGTCATGGGATGGCCATTCCCCTTCTTGCAAAATGGAAATAATACTTACTCTCTTCCTGGCTCCCTGGGAAGACATGACGGTGACATGAATCAAGCAAGGACTCAGAGTTGCTCAGAAGAAGATGCCAGTCCAGGCTCTATGTCTCCCTCACTCCAGGGCAAATGCCTTGGAACAAGGCACTTTAATCAGTATACTCCCAGGAGGGGTGGAAAGAACCAGGAAGTAATGGAGTAATGGAAACTACAAGAATGTCACCCATGAGGAGGACTTGGTTTCTTTGGTTTGTATTATCCACACCTCCTAGAACTGTGCCTCATGTATAGTGTGCTCAAAAACAATTATTGAATCAATGAATAATTTCCAATACTTATCCCCAAAATGCAAATGAGGAAATGAAGACACAGAACTTATCTTCCTCTCTCTCTCTCCTGAGCCCACTCCCTCAGTCTATCCTGTGCACCTGAAGTCCCGGCCCATGCTCTTTTCCAAGCTCTTTTCCATGCTCTTTTCCAACAGAAGACAGCATTTATCCCGTTGATAGTTTTCAAGGAACTCTCATGTGCATTTCTCCATCTGATATGCCCAACCTTCCTGTGAAGTTCCATTGATCTATTTTCATCTTAAACACTTACAGCACCTTGCCAGGAACATAGTCAGGATTCAGTAAATGTTAATTGCCCTCCTTCTTTCCCATGCTTACCCAATCAGCAAGTTGCATTAATTAATCTTTGCATATTCTGACTTTCTGTTCAGTGAAACTACAACTGGAAATATCAATCAATTAGTGATTGCTAGACACTTATGGGCTTTTTGCCAATGCCTCAGCTACCAGGTAAGAGGGAAAATCAAGAGAGATATAGCCACAAAGTTTTATTTATTTCATATAAGTCAAGTAAGTCAAAGAAATATCAGGAAGTATTTTTGCTAGTCATTTCCAAAACCAGATGTATCACAGACATGCCATCTGATTTTGAAGAGCACAAACCCCCCCCAAAATATAGTGCCAACAGGCTAGATTATAACTGTTGTTCTTTTTTTTTTTTTAAGATTTTATTTATTTTTTGACACAGAGAGAGAGAGAGAGATCACAAGCAGGCAGAGAGGCAGGCAGGGAGAGGGGGAAGCAGAGTCCCTGTTGAGCAGAGAGCCCAATGCGGGGCTTGATCCCAGGACTCTGAGATCATGACCTGAGACAAAGGCTGAGGCTTAACCCACTGAGCCAACCAGGTGCTCTGATAATTGCTGATCTTGCTGAATTTTTCTTGCCTGCAATCTTCTCTAAGCTGGTTCTCTAAACTCAATTTTTTATCATAAGCTATGTAACTTCTCCTTTATATGGGTCATATGGAAATATTTCTATACAGTAACAACTCATAAATTACTGTCAACTCCCAAATGAATAACTTCTAAAGACTTCACTTCCTTGTTTGAGACTTGAATATAATCCAGACTGATACTGACTTCATAAACATTGTTATGGATAGTAAAGAAAACATGCTACTACAAAAATCAGAGTTCACAACCCTAAGTTTGAGGCTCACTGGCTTGAGTAATTGCCTAGAAAATCTGAGATTCTAAATTGCAATTTGAATAAAATATATTGTTAAAAGAGTGTAAGAAAAGAGAAACCAAGGAGCAAAAATTAGACAAGACAAATAAAGAACAAGTAGCAAAATGGTAGATCAAAATCCAGCTATATTAATAATTACATTAAATATAAATGAACCAAATACTACAATCAAAAGGCAGAGATTGTCAAACTAAATATAAAAGCAATACCCAGCTATATCCAATCTGTGTTTTCAAATTTCCCCTTTTGGGAACTCTCCCACACTGTTTTTGGGAATGCAAGCCACTCTGGAAAACGGTATGGCGGCTCCTTAAAACGTTGAAAATAGAGATATCCTGTGACCCAGCTCTTACACTACTGGTTATTTACCCTAAAGATACAAATGTAGTGATCTGAAGGGGCATGTGCACCCAAATGTTTTTAGCAGCAATGTCCACAATAGCCAAACCATGGAAAGAACCTAGATGTCCATCAGCAAGTGAATGGATAAAGATGTGATACACATACACACACACCCACACACATGCACACACACGCAGTGGAATACTATGCAGCCATCAAAAGAAACAAAATCTTGCCATTTGCAAGATGGAAATGACATGGATGGAACTAGAGGGTATTATGCTGAGCAAAATAAGTCAATCAGAGAAACACAATTATCATATGATCTCTCTGATATGAGAAATTTGTGAGCCAGGGCAGAAGATTGTGGGGAGTAGGGAGAGAAAAAATGAAACAAAATGGGATCGGAAAGAAGACAAACCATAAGAGACTCTTAATCTCATAAAACAAACAGGGTTGCTGGGGAGTTGGGAGATAGGGATAGGATGTCTGGGTTATGGACGTTGAGGAGGGTATGTGCTATGATGAATGCTGTGAAATGTGTAAGCCTGGTGATTCACAGACCTGTACCCCTGGGACAAATAATACATTATATGTCAATTTAAAAAATTTCCCCTTTTAATAAGAACAACCTTATCTTAACTTGACTAAATCTCCAAAGACTTTATTTCCAAACAAGGTCACTGAGGTACCAGAAGTGAGGACTACAATATATCTCTTTTACAGAAGGGATAGAAAGCAATTCATAACAGCTATTTAATGCTTTCAGTACATTTTTAAATTAAGATTTTATTTATTTATTTAGAGAAGGGGAGAGTGTGAGTAGGGAGAGGGACACACAGAGAGAGAGAATCTCAAGCAGGCTCCATGCTGAGTGAGGAGCCCAATATGGGGCTCAATCCCATGACCTTGAGATCATGACCTGAGCTGAAATCAAGAGTCAGATGCTTAACCAACTAAGCCACCCAGGTGTTCTGATTTCAGTACATTTTTCTCATCTAGCTTCCAGTGTCCCAGAAATGAAGGCATAAAAGACTAGAGATACAAAGAAATACAGAAGTTCTCTTAGACTCCGTTTGTACTCAAAACAATACTTCCTTTGTAGCAAGCTCTCTCATTGACTGGAAAAATAAGATCTATCCCAAAAGCTCCAGGTTCAAGTCCATAGGACACTTGGAATACTTGGAATGATCCTAGGATCCTAATCTATTAATGCAGCCTCATATCAGCTAACAGAACAAAAAACAGACAAACAAACAAACAAACAAACAAAAAATTAGTTTCAAGAACCCAGTAAGTGAGTAGTATTCTCACGTCATCTGGGAGAGGGTTCTCAAACCTCAGTCTTCATGTTTTTTCATTGTTTTGTTTTGGTTTTTTTGAACACTCGCTGGCTTTTCTGCTGGCCCCCATGGGAAGTATGCCTGGCAGTGCCCTTGTCTTATGCTTCTGACAAGTTTACTGTGCATGGAGGCAGAACTGCAGGCTGAGGAGCCTAAGGACTGGGACTATACCAGTCTCTATCTTCTTCACCCTTGTTTGCAAAATAAGAAAACCTCTATGTTGACAGGTCCTGGCTGAGGATGATGCTTCTTGGATCATATGTTTTTCTTGACTGGATGCCAGAGCCAAAATATCCAAGAACCACTTGCAGAGAAAATTTCCAAAGTTTGCTTTCATTACTTTGTTATTCTCTCTAGACGGCATTTGAACAGTGTCAGGGTTGAGAACAAGCAAATCCAACAACAACAACAACAACCAGGGGAAAGAGTTGGTGAGGCCCATTGGCTGGTCTTGCAAGCTGGGAGGCCCTCCAGTGGTGGTGACTTTCTGATTCTCGTGTGCATCCTTCCTGTGTCTTGCTTTCTTTTTATTTACCTTTCCCAGTCTGGCTTCCACAGTGAAGGCCCAGAATTGAGGGCTGTTATGAGCTTAAAACCTGAGATTAGTGGGAATTTAATTCAGCTGTTTTCTCTATATTCTAAAGAAAAAGAAACATAAATTCAGACTCATGGATAATTATTCTGAGGCAAAAGAGAAATGCTGGTGTGGACCGTATATTCTCAGAGCTGTTATGTTATGACCCATAGTGTGTTATGCACTGCTCTAGATGTTCCTTAAATTGCCAAAAACCAAAATAAAACCACAGTATCTAAACTAATTACAGAGTTTCTAAATGGTGGTGATATTGAGGTCTGGGGTATTATTTTAGTTCTATCACGCAGATGTAAATAATTATATTTTGTTTTATTCATGATAATTAGACAACAGTATTTTTTTAAAGATTTAATTTATCTATTTTGACACAGAGAGAGAGATCACAAGTAGGCAGAGAGGCAGGCAGAGAGAGAGGGTGAAGCAGGCCCCCTGCTGAGCAGAGAGTTCAATGTGGGGCTCGATCCCAGGACCCTGAGATCATGACCTGAGCCGAAGGCAGAAGGTTTAACCCACTGAGTCACCCAGGTGCCCCTAGACAGCAGTATTATTTTTGTTTCTATTCCAGGACTGGGGCAGGGAAAGTCTAAGATGAGCCTGAAGCATCATGGGGGCCATTAAATAAGGAAAAATTTGGAGAGAATGGGAACATCTCAAAAGGCACAGGGACCAACAGGAAAGAGCTTCTAATGGCCAAAGCTGAAATGAGAACAAAATAAATAACAGTAATGTTGGATTATAACTCATAGACTAAAATAAATACCCACAGGTAGGAGCACCTGGATGGCTCAGTGGATTAAGCCTCTGCCTTCAGTTCGGGTCATGGTCTCGGGGTCCTGGGATGGAGCCCTGCATCGGGCTCTCTGCTCAGTGGGGAACCTGCTTCCCCCTCTCTTTCTGCCTGCTGCTCTGCCTACTTGTGATCTCTCTCCCTCTGTCAAATAAATAAATTAAAAATATTTAAAAATAAAATAAAATAAATATCCACAGGTACATAATGTTATTAGTAACTGAGTTTTAAAAATCAGTAAATAATTGAGACACCTGGGTGGCTCAGTTGGTTAAGCAGCTGACTTTGGCTCAGGTCATGATCCCAGGGTTCTGGTATTGAGCCCCACATTGGGCTCCCTGCTCAGCGTGGAGCGTGCTTCTCCCTCTCCCTCTGCCTGCTCCTCCCCCTGCTTGTGTGCTCTCTCTCTCTCTAACAAATAATAAATAAAATATTTTTTTAAAAATCAGTAAATAAGGGAGAAAGAACAGCTCTTCCTTATAGAAGAATTTTAATTAATAAATGTAAAATGCACGAGGAAAACAGAAAACCACCATGAGGTCACCACCGTGACAACTGTCTGATGGACCAATGAATGCCAAGAGCAGTCAGTGAGCTCTGAGGAAAAACAGGGTTTTTGCAGTCCTGAGTATCTCTGCAAAGATGTTTATTAACTGCAAAGAAAAAAACAGTAATTTTATAGTGGACAAATCTGCAGATGCCACCTTAACCAAGAGATCAAAATGAACATTACTGGTAAGAGGATATATCAGCATGGTGTCCCCCAGGGAAAGGCACGGGGCCAGGCATGATGTCACCAGGAGCGTATCTGCCAAAAATGCATCACCTCTACCTGACCCTGCGACAAACCCAAAATGAAGAATAAGGTACTAAATAACTGAGCAGTACTTCTCAGTAATGTCAAGGTCATGAAGACAAGGAGAAACTGAAGAACTGTCACAGGTTAGAGGAGCTGAGGACATATAAATGCAAAGGTAGCGAAATAGCTCAAGTTCAAATAAAGTCTGCTGATTGGCTAGTGGTATTGTACCTGTATCAACTTCTTAAATTTGATACAGTTATGCAAGGTGTTAATATTGGGGGAAGCTGGGAGAATGTAAATGGGAACTCTTATTTTTGCAACTTTTCTCTAAATCCAAAAATTGTTTATAAAAAATAAAAAACCAGAAAAAGGAGCACCTGGGTGGCTCAGTTGGTCGAGTGTCCAACTCTTGGTTTTGGCTCAGATCATGATCTCAGGGTCATGAGATCAAGCCCCCAGCCTGGATCTGCACTCAGCAGGAGTCTGCTTAAGATTCTCTCTCCCTCTCCCTCTTCCTCTTCCCCTGCTCATGCAAGTGCACACACTCTCTCTAAAATAAATAATTTTTAAAAAGATTTTATTTATTTATTTGACAGAGAGATCACAAGTAGGCAGAGAGGCAGGCAAAGGGAGAGGGGGAAGCAGGCTCCCCACTGAGCAGAGAGTCCAATGTGGGGCTTGATCCCAGGACCCTGAGATCATGACCTGAGCTGAAGGCAGAGGCTTAAACCACTGAGCCACCCAGGTGCCCTTAAAATAAATAATCTTTTTTAAAAAACTTCTATAAAGAAGGACAGAATACATTTGAAAGCAGGTCTCTTTTAGGTTCCATATAAAAAGCTTACCTTTAAGGTTCAGAATGTTCTAGTTTCATAAAGCACCTATAGACATAGGGTACGTAGAGAGAAACAGACTTTTGGGTCTATGGAGAAAGAACCAAAAACCAAGTGTCATGGTAACTGAGACTTTCCTTCTTGCTTTGCTCCTTGCTGACTCAGTATTAACAGGTTGTTTTTTTTTGTTTTTTTTTGTTTTTTTAGTTTTCCAGGTTGGTACAAATGAACCCCTAGCTGTATTACAAATGTTTGCAATTCTTTGCATGGGGTAATGTAACTCATAGGATACTTTGTTTTAAAAAATAAAACAATGCAAAAGCCAGTTGGTGTGAATTTTGTTGACCTGAAATCAGATGTTGTGTTTACCCTATGACTTCCCTTGCCTCATATTGAGCATGGATATTCTCAGACCAGATCCAGAAAGACGATATCCCTTAATACAAGGTTGTGGTAATAGGGATCAAACTGATGGGACGGAAAACAGAGAACAAGGGATTTCCCCCTTCTAACTAAATCCTTAGGACTTTCTGAGACAAAAAATAAAATTTCAAGTGACCAGAAATGTTTGCAGGTCATCCTGGTTATGAAAATCACAGGAACAAATAGTTGCCAAGAAATTTGGATGGTTCCTCTAATATTGCATCAATGAAACAACTGAAAAGAGCAAAATATTCTCTATTTCTACCTTTTTTTTTTTAAAGCAAACTGTACACCTAACATGGAGCTTGAACTCACAGCCCTGAGATCAAGAGTTGCATGCTCTACCAACGGGGCCAGCCAGCATCCCTACTTCTATTTTTTGTGTGCTTTAAAGACACATGTATTGGGGCACCTGGGTGGCTCAGTCGGTTAAGCAACCAGCTCTTGATTTTGGCTCAGGTCATGATCTCTGGGTCATAAGATTAAGCCCTGTGTTGATCTCCATGCTGGGTGTGGAGCCTGCTTGGGATTCCCTCTCTCCCTCACCCCCTGTCCCTTCATCTACACTTGCATTCTCTCTCTCTCTCTCTCTCTTTCAAAAATAAGTAAGTAAGTAAATAAATAAATAGATAAATAAGCAGTCTGTTTTTAAAAAAGAACAGAACCATGTATTTTAAAGAAAATTGTATTTTTAACAACAGGTGCTGGGGTGCCTGGGGGGCTCAGTCTAATTTAGAGTCCGTCTGCCTTTGGCTCAGGTCATGATCTGGGGTCCTGGGATCAAGCTCCGTGTTGGGCTCCCTGCTTGGCAGGAAGCCAGCTTCTTTCTCTCCTACTCCCCCTGCTTTCTTCTCTCTCTCACTGTTTCTTTCTCTGTCAAAGAAATAAATAAAATCTTAAAAAAAATAAAAACAAAAAACAGGTGCTGTATGTTCTTTCTTAATCTGTGAAGAATAACACTGGTCAAGTAAGGAAAAAATTATGCTAGCCAGGGCCATCATGAATAGTTGTGCATGCTGTGCACTGCAAAAAAGGCACACAGTTGAAGAGCTAGTAGGGCTGAAATCCATCTCTTCTCTGTCCCTCAAGCTGCATGTCTTGGGGCTATATCCACACAAAGGAATGGAAGCCTTTTTCTAATTATACAAAGATGCTCATTGGGCGAATGTAAGCTTTAATAGTAGTTGTGATGTGTATGGTGACTGTTGGGGAAAGCAGATGGAGAAATACAAGTTTATTATGGCAAAAGAGATTTTGATGATCAATAACTATTGAAAATTATTTACTGTTTTATGGTAAATATTCTTTTCTAAATTTCTTGTTTTTATTGAAAAAGTAAGGCTCTCTGTCATCCAACTATCACTTCTCATGTATCCTTCAGAAATTTCCTATACACATACAAATATATATGTATGTACATATACACAAAATAAACATACATGTATATTAATTTACACAAATGGAAGCTTACTAGTATATCCTTTGATTTTTAAAAACTTTTAAAAATATCCTTCTGGGTGCCTGGGTGGCTAAGTCAGTCGAGCATCTATCTGCCTTTTGCTCAGGTCGGGATTTCAGGGTCCTGGGATCAAACCCCGAATTATAGGGTTTCCTGATCAGCAGTGAGTCTGTTTCTCCCTCTTCCCCTCTCCACCTTATGCCTCTCTCTCTCAAATAAATAAATAAAATCTTTTAAAAAGTTAAAAATTAGGGGCTTCTGGGTGGCTCAGCAGATTAAAACCTCTGCCTTCGGCTCAGGTCATGATCCTGGGGTCATCGGATCGAGCCCCACGTCGGGCTCTCTGCTGGGCAGGGAGCCTGCTTCCCTTCCTCTCTCTCTGCCTGCCTCTCTGCCTACTTGTGATCTCTGTCTGTCAAATAAATAAATAAAATCTTTAAAAACAAAACAAAACAAAAACAAAAACAAAACAAAACAAAAGTTAAAAATTAAAAAATCAAAAACATCCTTTTTATTATTCTGATAAAATATACATATTACATAATCTACCATTTTAACCATTAAGTATACAATTCAATAGCATTAAATACATTCATATTGTTGTCCAACCACAACCACTATCAATGTTCACAGCTCTCTCACCATCCCAAACTAAACTCTGTCCCCATTAAACAATAACCCCCTACACCCTCCTCTGCCCAGTCCCTGGCAACCACCATGCTACTTTCTGTCTCTACGAATTTAACTATTCCAGGTACGTCATATAAATGAAATTGTATACTATTTGTCCCTTTGAGTCTGTCTCACTTCACTTAGCATAATGTCCTCAGGGTTCGTCTATATTGTAGTGGGCATCAGAACATCCAGAACGGGGGTGTTTGGCTGGCTCAGTGGGTTAAGACTCCACCTTCAGCTCAGGTCATTATCTCAGGGTCTTGGGATTAAGCCCTACATCAGTCTCTCCACTTAGCAAGGAATCTACTTCCCTCTCTCTCTCTGCCTGCCCCTCTACCTACTTGTGAGCTCTCTTTCTGTCAAATAAATAAATAAAATCTTAAAAAAAAAAAAAAGAACATCCAGAATAGCCTTTATTGCCAGGCTGAATAATATTCCACTGTATGCATACACTACGTCTTGTGTACTCATTTGTCTGTCAGTGAACACTGGTTTGCTTCGACATTGTTGACTATTGGGAATTATGCTGCTGTGAACACAGGTGTCCAAGTATCTCCTCAAAGCCCTGCTTCCAGTCCCTGCGGGTGTGTACCCAGAAATGTAGTTGCAGGATCACACAGGAATTTTATTTGTGAGTTTCTGAGGAATGGTCATAGGGCTTTCCACAGGAGCTGCACCGTTTGAGTTTCCCAACAGTGGCAAGTGTGCGATTTCTTCACATCCTTGCCAACACTTGTGAATTTCTGTGTTTTTTTTTAATAGTAGCCATCTTTATAGTTGTAAGGTGGTATCTCATTATCATTTCGATTTGCATTTCCTTAATTAGTGATACTGAGCATTGCTTCATGCACTTATTGGCTATTTGTATATCTTCCTCAGAGAAATGTTTTCTCTGCATTATTTGTTGAAATGACTGTCCTTTCCCAGGGAGCCTGGATGGCTCAGTTGATTAAGTGTCTGACTCTTGATTTTGGCTCAGGTCAGACTTGGCTTGACATGGAGTCTGATGGAGATTCTCCCTCTCCCTCTGTCCCTCCCCCAATTTGCACACTCTCTCTCTTTCTCTAAATAGATAAATAATAAAATAATCTTAAAAAGGGGGTTGACATCTACAAGTCAATCAATGTGCTTCATTAATAAAAAAAAATACAAGAACCATATGATACTCTCAGGGTGCCTGGGTGCCTCAGTCAGTTAAATGGTTGTCCTCGGCTCAGATCATGATCCCAGAGTCCTGGGATGAAGCCCCACATTAGGCTCCCTGCTCATTAGAGAGCCTACTTCTCCCTCTGCAATCCGCTCTGCCTACTTGTGCTCTCTCTCTATCTCTCTGTCAAACAAATATATAAAATCTTAAAAAAAAGAGAAACATATGATACTCTCAATAGATGCTGAAAAAGCATGTGACAAAGTATAGCATCCTTTCTTGATCAAAACTATTCACAGTGTAGGGATAGAGGGCATATACCTCAATATCATCAAAGCCATGTATGAAAAACCCACAGTGAATATCATTCTCAATGGAGAAAAACAGAGCTTTTTCCCTAAGGTCGGAAACATGGCAAGGATGTCCATTATCACCACTGCTATTCAACATAGTATTAGAAGTCCTAGCTTCAGCAATCCCAACAACAACAACAACAACAACAAATTAAAGGCACTGAATTCGCAAAGAAAAAGTCAAACTCTCACTCTTTGCAGATGATATGATACTTTATGTGGAAAACCCAAAAGACTCCAACCCAAAACTGCTAGAACTCATACAGGAATTCAGTTGTGTCAGGATATAAAATCAATGCACAGAAATATGTTGCATTTCTATATATCAACAAGAACACAGAAGGAAGAGAAATTAAGGAGTCAATACCATTTACAACTGCACCCAAAACCATAAGATACCTAGGAATAAATTTAACCAAAGAGGAAAAGAATCTGTACTCAGAAAACTATAAAGTACTCATGAAAGAAATTGAGGAAGACAAAAAGAAATGGAAAAATGTTCCATGCTCATGGATTGGAAGAACAAATATTGTGAAAATGTCCATGCTACCTAAAGCAATCTACACGTTTAATGCAATCCCTATCAAAATACCATCAACTTTTTTCAAAGACGTGGAATAAATAATCCTAAAATTTGTATGGAACCAGAAAAGACCCTGAATAGCCAGAGGAATGCTGAAAAAGAAAACCAAAGCTGGTGGCATCCAATTCCAGACTTCAAGCTCTATTACAAAACTGTCCTCATCAAGACAGTATGGTACTGGCACAAAAACAGACACATAGATCAATGGAACAGAATAGAGAACCCAGAAATGGACCCTCAACTCTATGGTCAACTAATCTTTGACAAATCAGGAAAGAATATCCAATAGGAAAAAAAAAACAGTCTCTTCAACAAATAGTGTTGGGAAAATTGGACAGCCACATGCAGAAGAATGAAACTGGACCATTTCCTTATACCACACACAAAAATAGACTCAAAATGGATGAAAGACCTCAATGTGAAAAAGGAATCCATCAAAATCCTTGGGGAGAGGGACGCCTGGGTGGCTCAGTTGGTTAAGCAGCTGACTTCGGTTCAGGTCATGATCCCAGCATCCTGGGATCGAGTCCCACATCGGGCTCCTTGCTCAGCAGGGAGCCTGCTTCTCCCTCTGCCTTTGCCTGCCATTCTGTCTGCCTGTGCTCGCTCTCTCCCCCCCCCCTCTGATAAATAAATAAAATCTTTAAAAAAAAAAACCCCTTGAGGAGAACACAGGCAACAACCTCTTTGACCTCAGCCACAGCAACTTCTTCCTAGAAGCATGACCAAAGGCAAGGGAAGCAAGGGCAATAATGAACTATTGGGACTTCATCGAGAAATAAAGCTTTTGCACAGCAAAGGAAACAGTCAACAAAATCAAAAGACAACTGACAGAATGGGAGAAGATACTCACAAATGACATATCAGATAAAGGGTTAGTATCCAAACTCTATAAAGAGCTTATCAAACTCAACACCCAAAAGACAAATAATCCAATCAAGAAATGGGCAGAAGACATGAACAGACATTTCTGCAAAGAAGACATCCAGATGGCCAACAAACACATGAAAAAGTGCTCAACATCATTTGGCATCAGGGAAATACAAATCAAAACCACAGTGAGATACATCTCACACAAGTCAGAACGGCTAAAATTAACAAGTCAGGAAATGGCAGGTGTTTGTGGGGATGTGGAGAAAGGGGAACCCTCCTACACTGTTGGTGGGAATGCAAGCTGGTGCAGCCACTCTGGAAAACAATATGGAGGTTCCTCAAAAAGTTGAAAATAGGGAGCCTGAGTGCTCAGTCAGTTAAGGGTCTGCCTTTGGCTCAGGTCATGATCTCAGGGTCCTGAGATGGAGTCCCACATCAGGCTTCCTGCTCAGTGGGGAGTCTACTTCTCCCTCTCCCTCTGCCCCTGATTGTGCTCTCTTTTTCTCTGTTAAATAACTAAATAGATCTTTTTTTAAAAAGTTGAAAATAGACCTATCCTATGACCCAGCAATTGCACTACTTGGTATTTACCCTGAAGATACAAATGTAATGATCTAAAAGGGCATGTGCACCCCAATGTTTATAGCAGCGATGTACACAATAGACAAACTATAGAAGGAGCCTAGATGTCCATCAACAGATGAAAGGATAAAGAAGATGTGGTATATAGATATATCTATATATTATATATATAAAGTATATATAATATATATAGTATGTATATATAATATACATTGTGTATATATTGTGTATATTATATGTAGTATATATATTATATATATATATATATATATAAAATGCAGCCATCAAAAACCAAAAATCTTGCCATTTGCAACGATAAGGACTATAAGGACGGAACTAGAGGGTATTATGCTGAGCAAAATAAGCCAATCAGAGAGAGAAAATTCTCATATGATCTCACTGATACGAGGAATTTGAGAAACAAGACAGAGGATTAGAGGGGAAGGGAGGGAAAAATGAAACAAGATGAAACCAGAGAGG
The DNA here is from genome assembly GCF_020171115.1 of Neogale vison. Classification (NCBI taxonomy): domain Eukaryota; kingdom Metazoa; phylum Chordata; class Mammalia; order Carnivora; family Mustelidae; genus Neogale; species Neogale vison. Next base: position 43,138,246 of record NC_058098.1, read on the forward strand.
GAGACAAGCCATAAGAGACTCTTATCCTCAGGAACCAAACTGAGTGTTGCTGGAGGGGAGGAGAGGGGTGGAGAGGGTGGCTGGGGGATGGAACTGGGGAGGGTGTGTGCTATGGTGAGCGCTGTGAATGGTGCAAGACTGATGAATCACAGACCGGTACCCCCGAAACAAATAATACATTATATGTTAATTTAAAAAAAAAAAAAAAAAGACTGTCCTTTCCCTATTAAATGTTCTTGGCACCGTGGTCAACAATCATTGGACTCTATACATGAGGGTTTATTTGTGGGCTTTGTATTTTATTCCATTGGTCTCTATTTTTGTCTTGATCCACACAGTTTGGATTAGCATGGCTTTGTAGTGAGTTTTGAAATCATGAAGAGTGAGCCCTCCAACTTCAATGCTTTTTTTTTTTTCTTCCCCAGATTTTTTTAGCTATTTGGGACCCCTTGAGATTTTAGGGTGGATTTTTCTATTTCTGAAAAAATGCCATAAGAATTTTGAAGGGGCTTACACTGACTCTATCACCCTGGGTAATTTTAACACCTTAATAATAATTAAGTCTTGCCATCTATGAAAACAGAATGTCTTTCCATTTATTTACATCTTCTTTAATTTCCTTTAGAAATATTCTGTATTTTTCACTGTGGATGTCTTTTACCTCCTTGGTTAAATTAATTCTTAAGTATTTCATTTTTTTGATGGTACTGTAAATGGAACTATTCTCTTCATTTCCTTTTCAGATTATTCATTTTCATGTACAAAAATGCAACTGATATTTGCATGTTGATTTGGTATCTTGCTCCATCCCTTGCTGTTTTTTTTTTTTCCTGACAAACATCTTTACCTAAGAAATCAAGAGAAGGGGTAAGAAATGATGGTAGCCACTTCACACCAAGGGATGAGACCCATCTTAGAACTACTTGCCGAAGTTATTTAAGATGAAATAAAGTTCCGTGCTCACAGCACAGAAAATATCTGATTATAGTACTTGTTTTTAAATGGACATTTACTAGTTCACAGTAAGATCCCACCTGTTACAGGAGACTCCCCACACCCTTGTGTACAGCCTAAAAGCTAAAAATCAAACTTTAAGGGAATATAAACTTTTGTTTACAATTCTAGAATCACAACTTGGTACTAGTATCCATAACTATCAACACGTTCACGTAATCTTTAGTTTACTGTCAGAGAGAAAGGCAGTATAAGAGGATAATCCGTCACATCGGACCCAGCCTCCCATTTTACAAACATAGACCCAGGATTCTCGATTTATAGAAGAATCACCATTCCCAGTCTTTGTCAGAGGCAGGCATGTGGCTTTTGGGACTGCAAAAGCTGTTCACTTCAGCTTTTTGGGGAGTGCTATGTTTACCTCCTCTATGGTTTTATAACATCTCTAGATGTATAGAAACCCATGAATGTGCTATCAGCTTCATTCCCTACTGCAGAAGCAAACGTTTAGTTTTAAATCTCTCTACCCAAATCATGACAATGACCTTTGGTTCTACATTGTGACATTAAGATCAAGCTCTCTGAAGGAGTAAAGTCAAAAGTTCATTCTTAATTTTTAGAATAAAGATATTTTCAAGGTTATCAAGAGTTTATAAATAACATGGTTCACCAGTAACTATTGATCTGTTGACAAGCGTAAGAAACTGAATGTTCCATTTTGAAACATATAAGGAATATCATTAGGTTTAGATAAATTAAGACTACAGGCGAAACTTTCCATGCTGTCTAATCAAGTTACTCATGATGTATATGTTCCTGAGAAGACCTCACTGTAGTGACGTTATTTCCAAATTTTTCTGCATTCAACTTAAAAGGTGTTTCTTCCCAAGAAACTGAACTTTCCTGTCAAATGCTCTTGGTCAGATAGGAGAATTTGGTTTATAAAATGGATTCATTGCAAACTTTATGTAAAAATCATAGACATCCATAAGGAAGTTCTTTATTCCTTCTTCTTGGCTAAGCATAATAAATCTATTTAATAATAAAGAAATCTATTTAATAATAATAACAATCTATAAGCATAATAAATCTACTTAATAATAATAATCTAATAAATTTATTATGCCAAAGCATAATAAATCTCATATGACCTGCAGAAACAAACTCTGATACAGACCACGCATTGAACTTGTCGACAGGATTCAAGTCCGTGTTGTTAGACAGCCACATACTCATCTACAAGAGCAGTATGAGCTATGAACGGGTTCAGATGACCTATGATCATCTTTGAATTCTGCTTTTCCAGCTGGCAAAAATTCCATTTCAAAAACTGGATTACCGTGGTGCCAGCAACTATAAAGTAGCAGCTTCCAGACATTGTCTTCAAAACACAGCTCCTGCAGGGAAAAGCCAACAATGGAAACAGCCCCCATCCCTTGCTTTTTAAAATGTATGCATTGGGACTTTCCCACATAATCGATATTTAGACATATCTCATCATACCTTGGATAGCTTTTCTTTGCGCGGATATTCTAGGCCAGAGACCAAACCCATGTGTTTTCATACCTGAGCTGAGAATAGTTTTAAAATGATACCTGCATAATAACCTCTATTCTGCCTTTTGGCCCAAAAAGCTTATAATGCTATCTGGCCCTTTAAGGGAAAGTTTGTCAACCCTCCTTCTAAAATTCTCTGGTTGGCCTGCAGTCTATTAAAAGGCCATTTCAACTGTTTCCAATCTAATGCTATGAAAAATTCAGTGGATTTTGCCCTCAGGTATATTTGTGGAGTAAACCATTAGTCAAGAAAGAACTGATGGGTCAAGGGGTAGATGCATTTTTATTTTTGACAAATAATGCAAAATGGCCCTGGAAAGAAATCATAGCCATCGACTTCTCATCAGCTGTGACTCTTCCCTACATGCTTCCAATGTGAATTACTGATCTTTCTAAATTTTGCTGTCCCATTGTTGGAATTTTATTTCTTTTTTTAAGATTTTATTTATTTGACAAAGAGAAGTATAGCAAGAGAGGGAACACAAGCAGGGGAAGTGGGAAAGTGAGAAGCAGGCTCCCCGCCAAGCAGGGAGCCCAATGTGGAGCTCGATCCCAGGACTCTGGGATCATGACCTGAGCCGAAGGCAGAGGCTTAACCCACTGAGCCACCTAGGTGTCCCCCATTGTTGAAATTTTCATTCCTTTCATTATAAGTTAGACTGAGTACATTTTCTTACTTTTTTAAAAAATATGATTTTATTTCTTTCAGAGAGAGAAAAAGCGAGAGAGGATGAGCTGGGGAGGAGGGGCAGAGGAAGAAGGAGAAGGAGAAGCAGACTCACTGCTGAGCAGGGAGCCCAACATAGGACTCGATCCCAGGACCCTGAGATCATGACCTCAGTCTAAGGCAGACGCTTAACTGTCTGAGCCACCCAGGCACACCAGTTGAGTGTCTTTTCATTTATAAACTGCATGTTCTTGTCCTTTGCTCATTTTTTTCCAGGTGGTTGGATTATTGATACTTACCAACTCTTCTTGTTTTTAAATAACAGCTCTTTATATATTAAGGTAACTGTGTTTTTGTTGTATGTTCTCATTTTTTTCCAAGTTTTTCATTTTCAAAAACTTTTTAAATAAGTATTTTTCCCTAAATAGACTCTGTATATAAGCGTAGCAGTCTTTTCTTTTATGGTTTCTGTATTTTATGTCTTACTTAGGAAGATCTTCCCTATTTGGAGATGATCAAAAACAACCCTGGACTTTTCTTCTGGAACTTTATGTTTTTAAAAGTACTTTAATCCATCTGGAACTGACTTTGGTGTAAGGAGTAAGGTATGGCTCCAGCTGGCACTCAGCTGTCCTGAAGCCCTTTATTGAATAATCCATCTTTTTTCCACTGCTTTGAAATGCCACCTTTCCATATATATTTGGGTCTATTTTAGAGTTCTCTAATTTGTTCCATTGATCTGTACATTCATATGTTCTTTCAAATTTCTTTTTTTTTTAAGATTTTATTTATTCATTTGAGAGAGATAGCACAAGCAGGGAGTAGGGGCAGAGGAAAAGGGAGAAGCAGACTCCCCGCCGAACAGAGGGCCCGATGAGGGGCTCCATCCCAGGACCCTGAGATCATGACCTGAGCAAAAGGTAGCTGCTTAACTGACTGAGCCACCCAGGTGCCTCTCAAGTTTCTTTATTAAGTATAGTTTTATAATGCCTCTTATTATTTGGAGGAGACAGTTTCCTCTGCTAGCCTCCTTTTGTAGAATTTTCTTGGTTATAGTTGCATATTTTACTTTTCTTATGAACTTTAGAATCGGCTTGTCTAGTTTAAAAGTAGACATTTCTATTGAAATTGTGTTAGGTTCTTAGATAAATTCAGAGGGAAAATATAATGCAATTCTTTTCTATCTGAAAATAGGATATGTCTCATCATTTGTTGAGTTAAAAAAAGACTCTTGCTAAAGTTTTAAAGTTTTGGTTTATTTAGATTCATTTTAATCAACTTTACGTCCCAGGTATTCTGACTTCAGTGAATGTTGTAAGTGGAATTTTTCTTCTATTGTATTTTCTAACCTGGTCCTTTGCACATCAAAAACCAATTGCTTTTTGTATATTAAATGTCAGGGTCCTCTTGCTTCTCCCTCTTTCTGCTGCTTCCCTCCCGCCCCCCCCCCCGCCCCGTGTGCTCTCTTTCTGCGATAAATAAAATCTTTAAAAAAAAAAAATGTGCAAGTGGCCACATTACTAAATTTTCTTATTATTTGTTTTTCATTTGATTCTCCTGGGTTCTCAGATATGCAGCCACCTCGCCTGCAAGTACTGATAATTCTACTTTCTCCTGCAAGTGAATCACGTTTACTTTTCCTCCAGGATCCATTGCAGATCCACGCAAGGCGATCTGGTTCTCTCCCGGAAGTCTGTGTCTATAGCGCCAATGGGCTCGGCTCTCTATTCTGGGTCCCACGGCCTGACTTCCCACCAGCGTAAAATTGAACGGAAAATTGTTTTAAGCAGAGGAATGACAGGGTTGTATCCAGAGTTAGGATCGTGGATGTGCTCTGGCAGATGGCCGAGTGACCACCCCGTCTAAGGGAAGGGCATGGGTTAGCTGACCAGCCCAGACCTCGAGGTGAGAGCGCCGAGCTACCACCCAGCGGCAGCCCCCTGCACCCGGGTGAGATTAAGGAGGGAAAGTTGGCTGACACTTAATGAGCATCTACTAGATGCCCAATATGGGCACTTTAAGCCCCGCGGTCCTGGCATCTTTGTGCAGCGTTCCCAGATGACAGAGTCAGCTGCCCCAGTCTCCCAGGCAGCAGGTGGTGGTGCTAAGGCTGGAATGTGGCCCCTGAATCCCCGGGGAGTGCTGGCGGCAGAGAAGGAGTCCCGGAGAGCTGCGGCTCTGGGAGGCTGCCACTTGGCCAGAGAGCTAGTGGGAGCCAGGGAGGAAGATTTCCACTCTGGGCAGGCCTAGTGGAAGTGGAAGTCCGACAGGCAGATGACTCCGCAGGTCCAGGCCAGGGGTTTGGGATGAGTCCTTGTTAGATTCATAGACTCCTAGACTGCTAGGACTCAGACACACTGAGACTTAAGTCCTGCCTCACAACCCCTACCCGTAGTGGGGTCTCTGCTGGGTCCTAAGACATCCTTTCTGGAGCCCCGCGGATAGCTAACCTAAGGATCCCGAGTCATCATTCCCCCAACTAGTCTGAGCCCAGCTTCTCCACTAACAGCCATTTCCCTGGGCGCTGGGCCCTCTGCCACACTGACCTTCCTCACTGCACTGGCCTGGCCATTCCACTACTCACCAGCTGGGAGACCTTGGTCAAGTTATTTAACTTCTCTGGGCCTCAATCACTTCATCTGTCAAATGGGTAAGCTAACTGCCTCCTTCAAAGGGTTGTTATGACAATTAAAGGAAGTAACATTAACATAGGAGTTAAGGGTTAAGTGTTCAAACCACAATTTGCCCCTTCTCCTGGAGATGGACACTGGCGGTGTTTCCAGGTGGAGGATGGTACAAGCAGAAATACTGAGAACATTCTTGCCCGTGACTTTGGGTGGCTCTAGGCACTTATCTCTCTAATGTACAAACTTACACGTGGACTTGGGGGCTCACAGGCTATGACTGTGATCGGCTTAGGAAACTGTGTCAGACTGGTCTCCCAGGAGTTTATACCAACTCACTTCTTCCCAGAGGTAGTGAACTTGAAAACTGAAAAATTTTTAAATGGTGAAATAATTCCTATATTTGAATAGCTCAAAAGAGGCCTGGTATGGCTTGTAGTGATCCCAACGGTCTTCAGTTTCAACAGAGGATTGGAAAATGCTGCTCAGGGAATATAATTTGCTTTCCATCTACTAATAGTAAGTAAAAGAGAGAAGTTAATTTATTCATCTAAAGGCCCAGAGAATGATGGAAACGAGCATTCTTTTGGGAGGAAGAAACAAGCATTCTTGAATCTCTCCACACTATTAGACTATTAATTAAGGGACGGAGTGCTAGTCAGCGTGCTGGGCTCTGAGGCCAGCCTCCTGAGTACAGGTCCGGCTGCCGCATCAGCTGGCTGGGCATCCCAGGACAAGGGAACAGACCCCTTGCCTCTGTGTCCTCATTTATAGAATGGCAGTCCAGTAGGGAGACCTGTGTCATGGGGTGGTTGTGGGATTGAAGGAGATCTTTGTGGAATGCTCAGAACAGGGCATAGCGTATCCTACATGCTCAATTAAACATAAACTATTGTTTTGATAGCTTCAAAAGAGTAGCGATTGTTGAAAATAGGATTCTGGACAAAATGTATTCAGACAAACAATGCTGTTAGCTGCTTTTCCTTATTGCCACACAGACCTCTCCCAGCCAGAGCCAGGTAGTCAGAAATACCACTGGAGGGAGGAAGCACAGCAGGCGGTAAAAAGCCAGGGTTGTTTCAGAGTCTCTGCACAAAGGCTCAAGTTCAAGGCTGGTAGCACAGTCTCTCTTCCCCCCACAGTGGGTGACCCCAAGTCTGGTAAGCAGTGCCTGCAGCCTGCAGCTGGCTGGGGGTGTGGGGAGAAGGAGGGTGGCTGCAGGCAGCCAGGTCCCAACCATCAGCGTGTGGGGTGACCAGTGGCCCTAAGAGCAGAGGCAGAACAGATAGAAGAAGGTGTACAAGCCCTCAGGTACTCCCATGCACTGAAAGGGCTCCTGTCACAGCAGGGAACAAACAGTGACTGATCTTTTACATGATAATCTCAAGGCATCAGGAAAAAGACAAATAACTCTTTGGCTCAGGTCATGATCCCAGGATCCCTGGGATCGAGTCCCACATTGGGCTCCTTGTTCTACAGGGAGCCTATTTCTCCCTCAGTGTCTGCCTCTCTCTCTGCATTTCATGAATAAACAAAAAAATACTAAAAAAAAAAAAATAATAAAAGTTCAGCAGTCCTGAATTTACTAAATAAACTTGCCCCTTCTACCTAAACAAAAAAGCACAAAAAACAAAAAACAAAACCACTTAAGGTCTCAATTTGTGATATAATTGAAAATTTAGACACAACCAGATATACAAGGATATTGAGAAATTATGATTAATTATTACCCATGATAACAGTAGGGCAATTATGTTTAAAAACAACTTTCTCTTTCAGACATCAGGCATCTGATGTTATTTCAGACATTGTCTCTTTCAGATGCAGAACTCTCTAGAAGCAAAGCGATATCCTGTCTGGGATATGCCTCAGGACTGGGGCGGGCAGAGGATCACTGGCTAGGGTGGGTAGGGAGTACCCAGAAGACATCAGCACTGACAGAATCTGGACAGGTTGATGGACAATGTAGATTCATTCACCGCTGAACTTCTTGTGTGTGCTTTCAAAATTAATAATAAAGGTTTCTCGGAGTGGTTCTTGGGGGAAAAAAACATAAGGAAATCTCTATCTTAGAAAAATTTCCATCAAAACTGCTAAAAAAAAATTGGCACTTGAAGAAGCAAAAAAAGGGGGGGGCGGGAAAACAGTAATGTATTTTACAAAGATGTTAATCCAAAGTATGAAGAAGGCACACTGCATGGAGCAAGAGAGGGGAAAGTCATGAGCGATCTCAAAATGGCTGCTCAGAAGAGCTCCTGAATGGGCTTATTCATCCCTCTGAAACTTGCTGACAACCCACTGCGGGTAGCCTGTGGGCACCCGGTCCCGGGGGAAGGGACACCTGTGCGCCCCACCTCAGCCACACCTTGAGGCCACGCTGCCAGGTCCTAGAGCGGCACTCACCATGCGGTGTCATGGAACACAGTGTGGGAACCCCAGAGGGGTGTGGGGAGAGATGTGCTTGTGGAACAGTACTCTGAGCAGGCAGGGTGGGCCAATAGCAATTCCTTTACACAAGCACGCAGACTGTGAATCCGATTATGACCTCAAGGGCCTGCCGGGAGTTAATGCTGTATGGACGAGAGTTAGGAGAGTGCTTGGCCCGTAGGAGGGGCTTCATGTAGGTACTCAGCAAACATACTTCCTGTTACTACAATAATAATGCGGCTTGCAGTTTATTCTGCTCTCCCCAGCCGCTGAAGCATGCCTGGGGCTAGCCTACGTTTGCAAAATGGTGAGATTTCTGCCATAAGTAGCTTGGCTAATTTCTTTGCTCCCCTGAGTTCTGGGTACTGGCTGCCAGTCGTGGGAGCATAGAGGACCCTGGGCTCCTTCCCGTGGGGCATAGTTAGGGTGTTAGTCATCTAGCAAAACTCTCACACGTTGATTTAGTTGATGTAAGTATAGACAAGTTCCACACTGGCAACTTCTTTTTTTGTGTGTTTGTTTTTTTTTAATTTTTTTTTAAAGATTTTATTTATTTATTTGACAGAGATCACAAGTAGGCAGAGAAGCAGGCAGACAGAGAGAGGGGGAAGCAGGGGAGCCCGATTCCAAGGACCCTGGTATCATGACCTGAGCCAAAGGCAGAGGCTTTAACCCACTGAGCCACCCAGGCACCCCACACTGGCAACTTCTTTGGTATTCCAGGCTCTGACAGTTCAAGAAAGCCTCATCAAGCCATCGCCATTTACTCAAAAAGTACGGGGCCCATAAAGCATAATGCCAGGAACGTGGGCTGCGTGCTTGGCTCTGCGGCACTCAGACTGTTCTTTATTTTAAAAAGCCCTCTGGCGGGGGCGCCTGGGTGGCTCAGTGGGTTAGGCCGCTGCCTTCAGCTCAGGTCATGATCTCGGGGTCCTGGGGTCAAGTCCGGCATCGGGCTCTCTGCTCGGCAGGGAGCCTGCTTCCTCCTCTCTCTCTCTGCCTGCTTGTGATCTCTCTCTGTCAAATAAATAGATAAAATCTTTAAAAAAAAAAAAAAAAAGCCCTCTGGCGGCCTCTCCCCAGATCTTTTGGGCTCAGGATGTCACTCCCTAGTCACACCTAGATTCTTGATTGATTTAAGTTTTATGGGGGAAGTTTCCTCTGTATTGTTTTCTTAGCAAATAACCGTTTGGCTCCTGTTTGGAGATGATTACAAGAAGCATATGGAGAAGAGGTGAAGGCCCAAGTCCCATGTGCTTCCCTAGAGCTGCCCCAGTAGTTTTCCAGGGGGGCCTGGCAGAGGACATATAAGGCTGGCTTGGGATGAGTCATTCACCTAAAGATCTGGACCCATAGACAAGTTAAGGGCAATGCTGAACATGCCCACAGGGAACCCCGCAACCTCCTGCGTCCCCCAGGTGAGGCCACAGGGAGCAGCAGAAATAGGCTGAACGGGAGAATGCTTACCCCTTCCAGAAAGAAGCCCCGCCCCCTGGGGCCGGCTGTTGCCTCGTGGGAATGAGTGCACAACTTTGCCGGATCTTTTAATTTGTCCAAAGAGGCCAGGAATCTGAAGTTGTGAAACTGCCAAGCGTGCCTGGGTGGCTCAGTTGGTGATGTTGTGAAATTTCCAGTTTCTTCATGTTTGCAGCGATCAAAAAAAATAGCGTTATATAAGCATGTGAAAAGGGGCTCCCCTTGACCAATCATTAGGGAAATGTGACTCAAGCTACAAGGAGACACCTCTTCACGCCCATTGGAACGGCTATTACTAAAAAGCGGAGAAAAAAAGAAAATAAGTGTTGGCAAAAATGGAGACACATTGGAACTCCCGTGCAGTGTTGTTGGGAAGATCCAATTACAACCATTGTGGGAAGCAGCATAGTTCTTCACCCAAAAATTAAAAATAGAACAACCATATGATACAGCAATGCCACTTCTGGGTTTAGACTCAGAAGAATTGGAAGCAGAGTCTTAAAGAGATATTTGTACGCTGTGCTCATGGCAGAATTTCCATATTAGCAAAAACAGAGCAACGCTCCGAGTGTCCATCGATGGATGAATGGGCACACAAGAATGAGTAATGGAATATTATTCAGCCCTTAAAAAAGAAGGCTATTCCCGATGCACGATACAACACCGACACCCTGCAAAGCAAAATAAGCCATTGCCAGAAAGACAAACAGGGTATGATTCCTCTCACATGAGGAGTTTAGCATCCTCGAATTTGTAGAAATTCTCTGAAGTGTAGGATGGCTTCCCAGAGACTGGGGAGGGGAACATGGGGAGTTGATTGTTGAATGGGGATGGAGTTTCAGTTTTACAAGGTAGACAGTAGGGATGGTTGCTCAACAGTGTGAATGTGCTTAATGCCTTTGAACTGGACACTTAAAAATGATTAAGATGCCGGCACCTGGGTGGATCAGCCGGTTAAGCGTCTGCTTTCTGCTCAGGTGATGATCCCTTGGTTCTTGGATCCAAGTCCCCACACTTGGATCCAGTCCAGGCTCCTTGCTCAGTGGGGAGCCTGCTTCTCCCTCTGCCTGTGCCCTCTTTCTCTCTGACAAATAAAGTCTTTAAAAAAAAATGGTTAGGATGGTAAGTTCACTGTTATGGGTCTTTTACTGCAATTTTTAAAAATTGGGGAAAAAATGGTTTAAGTACAGCGCAGGCCAAACAAAACTTGTCTCCGCTTGTCCCGGGGTGGCCCAAGATGCTGGGTGATTCCCGGGTTCAGTCTGTGAGCAGGCACTGAGGGTCCTGCCCATCTTCTGAGACATGCAGGGATCCCGGATTTCTTGGTCTGCATCTGGCTGGTACCCTCTGATCTCTGTGACCCTCCCCGTCAGCCTGTTCATTCTCTCTGCTTTCCTCCCCAGCCCAGATCTGGAAGCCAGTCTCGGGAGCCAGGCACACTTAGCTTTGAATCCTTAGAGCCTCTGACTAGTCACGAGATGTTGGACAGTTTATGGACAGCTTTGTCCCTGTGTTTGTTTCCCACCTGAAAGCCTCTGGAGGTACCGACTCCAAATGGCTCAGCCCAGGGGTCCTGGATTCACTGACTTGAGTCAACGTTCATTGACCTGAGAACAACATTTGTGGCTGATACCCAAACGTCCTGTACCTGTATGATATTGACGGTGAGCTCAGCTCCTGGCCATGTGAACTGGCTACCAGCATGCTGATTTGGAACAGTGCTTTAGAATTACAAATTCTCTTTGACCAGCACTTAACCCATGCCTTGAAGAGAGAGGCAGCAAAATCACCAATGCAAGTGGTGGGCAGGTGTTCCGGGAAAAAGTCAAACTAAACATTGTGAAGAAGAGAAGGCAGGAGAGGATGTATTCTCAAAACAGCTTTTTTTTTTTTTTAAAGAGTTTATTTATTTATTTGACAGAGATCACAAGTAGGCAGAGAGGCAGGTGGCGGGGGTGGGGGAAGCAGGCTCCCTGCTGAGCAGAGAGCCCAATGTGGGGATCGATCCCAGGACCCTGAGATCATGACCTGAGCCAAAGGCAGACGCTTAACCCACTGAGCCACTCAGGTGCCCTCTCAAAACAGTTTTTAAACAATTTCCCCCCTCAGTCTTCTTGTAGCATTTAGCATTTCCACTGTTGCCTCTTTCCCCTGAGGGACTCCAACTGACTTGCTTTTTCTGTCACTATAAAATTTAGTAAAAGTAGGGCGCCTAGGTGGCTCAGTGGGTTAAGTGTCTGTCTTCAGCTCGGGTCATGGTCCCAGGGTCCTGGGATCAAGCACTGCATCAGCGAGGAGCCTGCTCCCTCCCAACCCCTCTGTGCCTACTTGTCATCTCTGTCTGACAAATAAATAAAATCTTTTTTTTTTAATAAATAAAACCTTTTAAAAAGATAAAATTTAGTAAAAGTGAATTTGTTCTTTTGTAAAAGTAAATTTTTGAGTTATAGCTTTAAAATGTACCATCCCTTTTTTGGGGGGCAGCGGGGACAGGCGCTAAGGATTCAAAACCAAGTTAAGTTTTGCAGAGTCCTTGTCTCCAAGGAGCTTATATTCTAGAGAAAAGAGAAATTTAACTGGAATGTTTTAAATTTCTGGGCAAGAGGGTATGATGTGGGTTCCTTAGGATAGGGAAGTGAGCCTGCTGGAGAAGAGAGATCAGGGGAAGTGTCCTGCTGGGGGGGATGCCTGAACTGAGCAGGAATTAGCCCAGTGAGCAAATGGGAGAGGGGCGATGGGAAAGTACCCTGTGACATGGGGTCTAAAATCAGGACCAATATCAGTACTGCTTTGATATCTCTCAGAACAGGGAAAGCCCCCAATGCCCCAACCGCAAATTCCCCTCCCCATTCTGCTCCCAAGGGTCACGTCCGGGACCAAACAAACCAAACGGGAGCAGGTGTACCTCCTGCGTATCTCGGAGCCCAAGGACTTGTTCAAGCAAGACAGTCTCATCCTCCCCCTGAGCCAGGGGTCACCCCATCCTCTTGATACGATGAAGCCAACCTCCACTGGAAACACGTTGTTCACTCTGTTTCCAGAGCAGCCCCGGCCCGGCTGGGCTGTGAGTATAGGCGACTCTTAAGCTATCTGTCCAGCACCACGTGTGTGCACGGCCAGCCTCATAACCTTGAGACAGAAAGCCCTCCTCACCAACAGGATGAAAACAATGCCCATAAAGGATGTGTGTGAAGGACCATGAGTCAGCATTGAGGGAGGATCTGACAAGGCTGCAGCAATGGGCTGGCCACCTGTTCGGGGAGGGAGACCATGAAAGTTCTGGTACCTTCAACAGAGCAGTGTGGATCCCAGTGGCAGGAGCCCCTGGAGGGCACTGGGCAGGGATGAGAGCTGGCCAGGTCTGAGTTTTAAATCAAAACTCTGGCCAGTGTGTGGGCTGGGTTCAGAGGGGATGAGACCAGAGGTAGCAAGTCTGATCAGGGAGCTACCCACTACGATGTCTGGATAAGAGATGGGGAGGGACCCCACCTAGGACCCCGAGTGTGAGGTGCAGAGCCTTGGGGAGTGTTTGTAATGTAGAATATGCAATCCATTTGGCCCCACTCAATCAAAAGGCTGCAAATATGGGGCTGAGTTTATTAAGCGGCAGACTCTCGATTCCAGCTCAGGTCAGGTCATGATCTCAGGGTTGTGAGATTGAGCCCTGTGTCAGGCTCCACTCTGGGCATGGAGCCTGCTTAAGATTCCCTCTCTCCCTCTCCTTCTACTTACCCCCTCTCCCTCTCTACTGAATGAAAATATATTAATCAAGCTCTTGCCGGGGTCCAGCAAGAATAACAGTAAGGTGGGGGGAGCATGTCCCCAGGGTGACCAGCCTGAAGGGGAGTGGGTGCGGCGGGACTCACGTTGCATTCCACTTTCCACACATAACAGGGACATTTGTAGGACATGGGACTTCAGAGACCAAGGTATGCCCAGAAAGGCTGTAAGGTTGGGTGTGTGTAGGGTGTTCATCTCTGGCCCTGGTGAGAAAGGAAATGCACATTGGGAGGCCGGCAAGCAACATCTTATATTAAAGGACTTTCAAAATCACCAGCTTTCACTATCCCCTGTTACTCACGTATTCTACTACAGCAGCGCTCAGAAGTCTTGCTCCTGTTCTCACACCAAGTATTTAAGATTCAAGCACAGGAAAGCTGCAAGTTGAAAAAAAATATTCAAGAAGATTACATCTCATTGATTCAAGCGTAAGCACGTTATGGAGAAATTTGGAGGAGCGGCTGTTATCCAGAGTGTCGGGGGTTGGAAAAATCGCCCAATAATTAAAAAAATACATTAGGTGTGAGACCTGGGAGCACTGATAATTAGGTTGACGTCTTAAATTCTGGTGACAGTTTGGTTTCATCTTCTCCCTACCCCAAAGAAAATCATAAATCAAGGTTCACAGAACTTATAGAATTTTTTTTTCCCCAGTAAGTCCCCAGAGAAGTGTGACAGAGTCCGGAGAAACCTGCTTTTTATGTGCCCCTGGGCTTAGCTGCCATTGTTCCTGTGGCTTTTGGCAGTTTCTTAGTTTTCTGACCAGTGGGATTAGTGAAAGGCCCCACATTCCCATGGATAACACCCACAGCACCACGAGACTCTACCAAGTACTTTCAAGAATGCTGTTGTTTCCTCTTTTCTCCGCTACGTTCTTCTGGATTGTGCTGGGTATTATAATGCATGTTTTTAACTGATAGCCCACTTCAAGTTAATACTGACTGAATTCCCGTAAAATACATCAATCTTTCCCCAGTATAGATCCATTCTCTTCCCTTCCTTATGATGCTATTGTCTTACGTAGTAAGTCCCTATATCTTATATAACCACACCTACTCACACACTCTTTACATCTATTATTTATAATACAATATTTATTTTAACATCTTAAGTTAGTGTGGTACCTATGTAGTAATTGATGAACCTCTATTATTACATTATTATTAGCTAAAAGTCCATCACTTACACTAGGCTTCACTTTTTGTGTTGTACAGAACTAAAGGTTTTTGATAAATGCGTACTGTCATGTATCTGCCAGCATAGTTTCAGAGAGAATAGTTTTGCAGCCCTAGAAATCTCCTGTGCTCTAACTATTCATTCCCACCTTCAAACCCCAAGGGTCATGAGAAGGAGCACTGGTGACCACTGGTCTTCTTGACTCTGTAGTTTCGGGGACGATGGCATATAGGTGGAATCATACAGAATGGGACCTTCTCAGGTTGGTTTCTTCCATGTAGCAATATGCATTGAAGGTTCCATGCCCTTTGTGAATTCATAGCTCATGTCCTTTCATTACTGAATAATATGTCACTGTATGGAGGTACCACAGTGTGTATATTCAATCACCTCCTGAAGGTCACCTTCATTGCTTCCACTTTTTGGTGAATATGAATAAAGCTGGTATAAACGTTCATGCGCAGGTTTTTGTGTGGACGTAAGTTTTCAACTTTTTTTTTTAAGATTTTATTTATTTATTTGACAGAGAGAGATCACAAGTAAGCAGAAAGGCAGGCAGAGAGAGAGAGACAGGAGGAAGCAGGCTCCCCGCCGAGCAGAGAGCCCAATGCGGGACTCAATTCCAGGACCCTGAGATCATGACCTGAGTCGAAGGCAGAGGCTTAATCCACTAAGCCACCCAGGCACCCATCAACTTATTTTTTTAAATACCTGGGAGTACAATGGCTGGATTGTGTGATAAGACTACATTTAGTTTTGTAAGAAACAGCCAGACCGGCTTCCAAAGTGACTGTACCATTCTGCATTCCCCCGGCAATGATGAGAGTTCCTGTTGCTCCACATCCTCGCCAGCATCGGGTGCTGTCATTGTTTTAGATTTTAGCTGTTCTATCGGGTTTGTAGTGGTATCTCGTTGTTTTAATTTACAATTCCCGTGTGATGCATGGTGTCAAGCATTTGTTCATCTGCTTGTCATATATAACTCCTTTGAGGAGATAGCTGTTTAATTCTTTTGCCCATTTGAAAAAGTGGGTTCTTTGTTTTCTTATTGTTGGCTTTTAAGAGTTTTTGTATATTTTGGATAACAGCTCTTCATCAGTTACATATTTTGCAAAGTTCTTCTCCCACTCCATGACTTGTCTTTTCTTCTAAGATAGTCCAACTTACCTATTTCTTCTTTCACAGATGGTGCTTTTGGTGTTGTACCTAAAAGTTATTTCTGAACAGTTAGCATATTGCCTTCAAGGTCCACTTATGTTGTCATAAATGGCAGGGGTTCCTTCTTTTTTAGGGTTGAATTATATTCCATTGTGTGTATATACCTTGTTTTCTTTCTCCACTCATCTGTTGATGGACATTAAGAGTCTCATATCTGGGCTGTTGTGAATAATGCTGCAGAGAGTACGGGAGTGCAGGTATCTCTACAAGATCCTGTTTTTGTTTCCTCTGGATCTATCCCCAGAAGTGAGATTGCTGAATCATATGGCAGTTCTATTTTTGACTTTTGGAGGAACTACCATACCATTTTCCATAGCGACTGCACAAGTTTACATCCCACCAAAAAGAACACTATTCTCACTATACGATCCAGCATTGAACTATCTTTTCATCATGGCATGCAAAGAGCGTGGTGTCTTAGCCTTTCAACGTGCTGTTGAATTTGGTTTGCCAGCATTTTGTTGAGAATTTTTACATCTATGTTCATCGGGGTTATGGGCTTGTGGTTTTCTCTTCCTGTAGTGACTTTATCCAGCTGTGATATTAGGGTAATGTTGGCCTCATAAAATGAATGTGAAAGTATTCCCTTCTCTTTAAATTCTTAGAAGTGTGAGAAGTACTGGCATTAACTTTTCTTCAGATAATTGGTAGAATTCACCAGTAAAGCCATCTGGCCTTGGGATTTTCTTTCTTTGGAGGTTTTTGATTACTGGTTCAATCTCCTTTAGTCATTACTGGCCTGCTTAGATTTTCTATGTCTTCATGACTCAGTCTTGATAGGTCATATGCTTCTAAGAATATATTTGTGTCTTCTAGGTTGTCCAATTTGTTCGCATATTATTGTTCATAACAGTATCTTATGACATTTTGTATTTCTGTGGTATCTGTTTAATGTCTATTCTCTCATTTATAACTTCATTCATTGAGCACTCTCTCTTCTTCTTGGTAAATCTAGCTGATGTTTTGTCATTGTTTATGTTTTCAGAAAAAACAACTCAAAGTTTCATTGACCTTTTCTGTTATTTTTCTATTCTGTTTTATTTATTTCTGCTCTGATCTTTATGTCTTTCCATTGACCAACTTTGCCTTAGTTTGTTCTTCTTCAAGTTCTTGAGGTGTAAAGTTAGGTTGTTTATTTGAGATCTTTCCTTTTTCCCAATGCAGGCATTTATCGCGCTAAAATTCCCTCTGAGAATGCTTTGGCTGCATTCTACACATTTCAATATGTTGCATTCTCATTTGCATTTGCTTAGAGATACGTTTGGATTTCTTCTTTGACCCATTGGTGGTTTGGGAGTGTGTTGATTAATTTTCACAAATCTGCGAATCTTCCAGTTTTCCTCCTGTTATTGATGTCTCATTTCATGCTGTTGTGTTCAGGAAAAATATCTGATACAATTTCCAACTTTTAAAATTTGCTGAGACTTGCTTTGTGACCTAATAATGATCCATCCTGCTGAATGTTCCATGTGCACTTGAGAAGAAGTATAGTCTCCTGCTGTTGGATGGAATGTTCTCTATATATCTGTTCGGTCCATTTGGCCCAAAGTACAGTTCCAGTTAAATATTTCCTTATGGATTTTTAAGTCTGGATGACCTACCTTTTGTTGAATGTGGGGCACTGAAGCCGCCTGCTATGATTGTATTGTTGTTTATTTCTCCTTCAGATCTGTTAATATATTTAGGAGCTGTAATGCTGGGTGCATATAAATTTACAATCATTATATCCTCTTGACGAATGGACCCCCTTTTCATTATATAATGACTTTCTTTGTCTCTTGTGATAGTTTTTGACAGTCTGTTTTGGTAGTCTGGTGTAAGTACAGCTACCTTTTCTATTAGTTTCCATTTGTGTGGAGTATCCTTTTCCATCCCTTCACTTTAGCCTATGTGTGTCCTTGGAGCTGAGGTTAATCTCTTATAGGAAGCACGTAATTGAGTCTTTTTTTTTTTTTTTCCTCACCATAGCACATACCCTCCCCACTGTCCATCCCCAGCCACCCCATTCCTCTCACCCCCTCCCTTCCAGAAACCCTCTGATTGTTTCCTGAGATTAAGAGTCTCTTACGGTTTTGGGGCGCCTGGGTGGCTCAGTGGGTTAAGCCGCTGCCTTCGGCTCAGGTCATGATCTTAGGGTCCTGGGATCGAGTCCCGCATCGGGCTCTCTGCTCAGCAGGGAGCCTGCTTCCTCCTCTCTCTCTCTCTGCCTGCCTCTCTGCCTACTTGTGATCTCTCTCTGTCAAATAAATAAATAAAATCTTAAAAAAAAAAAAGAGTCTCTTACGGTTTATCACCCTCCCTGGTCCTGTCTTGTTTCATTTTCCCTTCCTTCCCCCATGATCCTCTGTCTTGTTTCTCAAATTCCTCATATCAGTGAGATCATATGATTATTGTCTTTCTCCTCTCTAGTTCCATCCACGTCATTACAAACAGCAAGATTTCATTTTTTGATGGCTGCATAGTATTCTGTTGTATATATATATACACCAGATCTTATTTATCCGTTCATCTGTTGATGGACATCTAGATTCTTTCCATAGTTTGGCTATTGTGGAAATTGCTGCTATAAACATTCAGGTGCACATTCCTCTTCAGATCACTACATTTGTATCTTTAGGGTAAATACCCAACAGTGCGATTGCTGGGTTGTAGGGTAGCTCTATTTTCAACTTTTTGAGGAACCTCCATACTGTTTTCCAGAGTGGCTGCACCAGCTTGCATTCCCACCAACAGTGTAGGTGGGTTCCCCACCAACACCTGTCGTTTCCTGACTGGTTAATTTTAGCCATTCTGACCGGTGTGTGGTGGTATCTCACTGTGTTTTGATTTGTATTTCCCTGATGCTGGGTGATGTTGAGCACCTTTTCATGTGTCTGTTGGCCCTTTGGAGCCACTTCGATTTTCATTTGGAGAATTTAATTTATGTTTAAAGTAATTATTGATAGGTAAAGACTCACTAATACTATCATATTGTTTTCTGACTTGCATAGTTCTTTTGTTCCTTTCTTTATCTCTTTATCTCTCTTCCTTTGTGATTTGGTGATGATTTTCTATAGTGGTTTGCTTTGATTCCCTTCTCTTTATCTTGTGTATATCTACTACAGATTTTTGTTTTGTGATTACCCTGGGGTTTCCATAAGGCATCTTCTAGATATCAGAGTCTAGATATCTAGACTCTAGACTGGTAACAACTTAACTTTGATGACATACAAAATTTCTATGCTTTTACTCTCTTCCCACATTTTATGGTTTTGATATCACAATTTACTTTTTTTTACATTGTGTATACATTAACAAATTATTGTGGTTATAGCTATATTTAATACTTCTGTCTTTTAACCTTTATACTAGAGTTAAGTGATTAACACACTGCCATATTATGGTATAGGAGTATTCTGAATTTGACTATATATGTGCCATTATCAGTGTATTGTATATTTTATATGTTTTCATGTTACTAATTAGTGGCAAGGGGAACCCTTTCAAGCCAGAAGCTCCTCTTGGCCCTGAGTTGTGCCATCCTGGGGGATGGGATGGGATGTTGGTGACAAAACAGAGCTGTTCTTCCTACTCTTTTTGTGCAGTTATTCTCAGGGTTCTTTTTGTTGTTGTTCCACTGTGTTGCTGAAACTTCTTCAGTGGACTCCTGAGCTCTCCCAGAGCTGTTTTTATTCATGGATACTTGTCTAACTGTTGACCTTTGTCAAGGATGGAGGTACTGGCTCTCTTACACCATCATTTTTGTTACTTATGCACATACCTCTGTTTTCGGTTTTTAATTTAATTTAATTTTTAAGTAATCTCTACACCCAACATGGGGCTTGAGTCCACAACCCCGAGATCAAGAGTCATGCTCTACTGACCGAGTTAGCTCGGTGCTCCGCCCTTGTATATACTTTTAAAGAAAAAAAACCTATTGATTTTTTCACTTAATAAATTACAAATACAGGGATTTAATTTCACATAAAACTATTCATCCAACAGATAAATACATACTTCTTATACATTACTATGTACAAGTAGGATAGAGAAAACATCCTACCAAACACCTAAATCCTCACATGAATTTGGTCCTTAATGCACTGTGAATTAGGGTAAATGATCTCCTTGTGCCATGTTAGTATTTTTAATGTTTATTTTATGTGCCTATTAAAGTCTTAATTAAAAACATTAAAGTAATTATATTACTTATCCCTTAGTCTGTCTTTCTGTATAATCACTGTTGGGGCAGAATGTCTTCCTCAAGGCATGATAAAAGATAACAAAAGATAGATAATAGTGCAAGATATAAAATAGCAAATAATTAGGTTTCAAACTTCAAATTTAAGATTACATTCTCATCTTGGCACTTAATTAGAGAAGGAACAAGATGCAATTAAAAGAGTGGTTTTTATTTAGAGACCTGCATTTGTATCCCCACTCAATCCCAGGGACTAGTTGGCACCCTCGGCAGGTTCCTTGACCCATTCAGGCAAAGGATTCCATGGCTGGTCTGGATTCCCTAATCTACCGCGTATGAAGATTTATTTCCCATGGATGGCTGGAAGACGTTCATCTATGTCCAGGGCATAGATGATGAGAGTTTTCGCTCTGTTGGGTAAAGACCGCAGATAGATGTTCCATGTGGCCAAGTGGGGAGAGCTCTGTCCCTATACGGCAAGACTCTTGGCTTTCCCTGGACAGTACATCAAATTTTGTAAGAGGGAAGTCCTCTTATTTTATTTATTCCCTTTCCCTGCCTCTCAGTTTCCTCATCAGCGTAATGGGATAACAAGCCTTATCTGTCAGGATGATTGTGAGGAGAAGGACAATACCTGGCACTGAGTAGGTGTTCAAGAAGTAAATTGAGGGGCGCCTGGGTGGCTCAGCGGGTTAAGCCGCTGCCTTCGGGTCGGGTCATGATCTCGGGGCCCTGGAATCAAGTCCCGCATCGGGCTCTCTGCTCAGCAGGGAGCCTGCTTCCCTCTCTCTCTCTCTCTCTGTCTGCCTCTCCATCTACTTGTGATTTCTCTCTGTCAAATAAATAAATAAAATCTTAAAAAAAAAAAAAGAAGTAAATTGATAAGTGATGAGTTTAAGCTTATCGCCATATGATTTTATTAAGGACGCTTGGTACACCAGGGTCGTTTAAGATGCTTGCTGGGACCCACCGGCCCATGACGCACCTTTGGTGAAGTCTCAGTGTTCTCTCAGCAGTGGTCTTCCCAAAGGGCCAGCCCATAGAGTAAGACTTCTGGCCCCACTGCCTGAGGGGATTCTGCAGAGAATGACTGGCACATCCAGGGTGCTACCTTTGCAGAACTAACGTACGAGACTGGAGCTCTGGAGCAGTGGTGATCCTCTAAGGTGATCCTCCACTTTGGGAGGAAGTGGAAAGTTGAATGGATGGAACCCCTGCAGGTCCCTCCTTTTCACAGCTGTCTCGAGGTCCCTTTGGAAAAGACAAAGTCTGCCTTCTGACTTACTGAGACCACCAGGAACTGCCCCTTGGCTTACAAGGATTCAGAGAACCAAACTGCCTTCCATGTAAGTTTGGGGGGGAAGGATAAGATGAGGCTCTGACATACCCTCTCCCCTTCCTATATTTATAGAGGCAGGAGCTGGAGCTTCTGGAAGGCCAGTGTGGTATTTCTAAAATAAGTCCACAGATTCTTCGAAATGGCTGTCCTTGAAAGGTGGACCTAGTCCCCTCCCTGCCTCTGCCTTTGAATATGTGTGGGCTTCTGATGAACAGAATGTGGTAGAACTGATGAGCCAGCTGTCCCTTTTGAGGCCAGGTCATACAGCTTCCCACTCTCCTCTTTCTTGCTCTTGGAACCCTGTCACCATGTCATGTGGGAGCTTGGACCACATGCAGAGGGGATGCGTGGCTGTTTCCCCAGGTGCTCCAGTGAGGCCCGCAGCCCACAGTCAACATCAATCCCCAGACGTATGAGTGAAGGAGCTTTCAGACAATTGCAGCCCCAAACCTTTGAGTCTGATAAACCACCCCCTTTGTGTCCCGCTTGAATGCCTGTCCTCCAGAAACAGTGAGAAATAAAAAATGATTACTATGCTAGAAGCCACCAGGGCTTGGTGTGATTGGTTATGCAGGAATAGAAAACCAGTGGAGCCATTTTGTCATGACAAGTTAGTGCATCTTTAAAGCAATTGCACAGTTGGACCCACTCACTACTTAGACATAGGCTGTAGATGACTGTCATCACCCAGGCTGTAGATGACTGTCATCGCCTTATTTTCCAAAGGTCACTGGAGGGTCAAGGCAAGAAAAGCATTTTTCAGTCTGATAAAGCAAAGCAGTGATTCTCAATGGGATACCATTCCCAGAAGCCATACCGGAAATCTGTGGAAGTGTGGTTGGGGGTGCAGCAGTGCGCAAGGGAATCCTGCAAAAGGAAGAACTAGCTAACACCCCATACAGCTTTCAGATGTTCTTTGCCCCCTGGCTCCTGTTGGAGCTGGCCAACATGAGGCTCTGAGAAGAGAATGGAGGGTAGAAGAAGAGAGGTCAGGCTCCTTAGTATCCTGGTTTCCTCCCTGCCCAGCGGTGGGTTGGCAGGGGCAAAGTTCCTGTGCCCATGGCTACAGTGCTGATGTGGCCAGCTCCACAGCTCACTGAGTTCCATCCATTGCTGCTTCCCCTTGAACCTGCAGGAACTTTTGCTAGCCACTCGAGAGCCTGGTCCTTCCCTGATGGACCCTTCCTTCTGGAAGCCTGCCTGGACCTTCAGGAAACATCCTTCACTCCCTCCTTCAGGTGTGCCCTCTGTGTCCACTGGGGTGCCCGTGGATACTTGGTGTGTCCACCACGTCCCTCTTCAGGCGTGTATTTGTCCTGACATGTTATTCCTGCTCACGTTAAGTTTAGTTCCCCATGTCGCTTTTCATATGCAAATAAGTGCTCTATCTTACGGGAGCTCTCCTTTTCAGTCTATTCTCCACTCTTAACTGACATCTTTTATTTTTCTGTCCTTCCCATCTGGAATGTTTTCGGAATGTCTCACTTACTTTTAAATCCAAATGTATTAGTTACAAGTAGGTATAACTAACTCTACACACAGGTATAACCATTGGCTCCTTTATTATGCATTCTCTTGTAGTCATGATAGAACCACATATTGAAACACATATTATATAGTATTTTTTTAAGATTTTATTTATTTATTTGACAATCATAAGTTTGTTTGAGATCACAAGTAGGCAAAGAGGCAGGCAGAGAAAGAGGAAGAAGCAGGCTCCCTGCTGAGCAGAGAGCCCGATACAGGGCTCCATCCCAGGACCCTGGGATCATGACCTGAGCTGAAGGCAGAGGCTTTTACCCACTGAGCCACCCAGGTGCCCCAAAACACATATTATGTAGCATTTCTTTATAAACTACTTTTTTCTACTTCTAATATAGTTTGTAATATACATATATATTTACATGTGTATTGCTTGGAATATATACGCTGATGATACATATGATGCATATGTGATGCATACATGTATATACATGTACACATGTATTTAATTACATACATTTATTATCTGTGAATTTCACCTCTAGTAGTAAAGGGGATTTACCCCTTCGTAATGGGGAGATTGTTGGGTCTCATAGGGTTGAGGACTTCTGACTTAAGGGTTCCACAGTGTTGGAAAAGGATTGAATACAACTGTCCTCTGTGACATTGGCCCTGACGACCCCACAGACCCCCTAATCAACCTGTAGGATCTCCTTCTAGAACATGGCTATCTGTCAATCCATGAAAGAGCCTCCCATGTGCAGGAAGTTTTCATATGAGCACCTTCCCCCTCAAGTCTTCCAGAAGTCTGACGTGTATTCTGAAACCCACTCAACCACCTGGAAGCCTCAGAATCACCCAAGCTGTGGATTGAAGTCATGTCTCCTGGGGGAGATGCACAGTACAGATTCTTCAGCCTACGTTTACTTGTCCACACTTCCAAAGACACTAGGAATGCACACCAACTAGACAAAGTGATGCAGACAAGGTCATAAAGACCTTGGGAAGTACATTGCTGAATGTAGGAATGATCTTTCTGGCCCATACCAGTGCCTCTAGGAGAAGACCAGTTGTTAAAAATAGTGGTAAGGAAAATGCCTGATAACACATCATTCTACACATGGACTGGTATTCTTAATTCTCTTATCCTTTCATGGTTTCATGAAACACCCCCTTCCTTGAAAATGATGCTGTTATAATGAAACCGGACAGGGACAAGATGCACTAGTGCTGATCCTAAACAATTAGACCCAACTGCTGTAATCATTACGGCTCCATAATACCATCATCTTCCAAGGAGGTGAGGATCTTTTGCAGACATGACCATATTTACCTGTATGACAACCTATCCATAGGTGGTATCATCCCCATTATACCTTACGCACTTGGGACCATTTCAAGATCACCTGAAAAATTGGCCATAAAAGAAGAAACTGAAAAGAGTCTTGCACTTTTCACTTTCCTTCCAGATGTGTTGGAGCTTGTGGCCCCTGGCTGCAAGTCATGTGAGACATTTGGGAAAACACAACTGCAAGTTGCCATCCAAATGTGAAAACAGCACTCTTAAAGCCTTGTTGTTTGAAACGCTCTCCAGAAGGGGAAACAAAAAAGAATCTAACATGTCACTGAACGAAAGTGTAGGATATCTCTGGCTAGCACACCTGCCAAAAGCAGTAGGGGCTTCTAAGTATCACACCGTGAAAATAAGAAGAAAAAAACAAACAAAGAAAAGAAATATGAATAAAAAAGAAAGAAGGAAAGTCAAGAAACATTGTTCTTAACAAAACGGTGCAGGGAAGGGAGAGATAGATTCCTTCCGGATCCCTCCGCTACTAGAGGTGTTACAATACTCACACCTGAAAGAGAATCCAAGAAAAGGAAAGAAATACTTTGCCTTTTGAAGACATCTAATCTTCATCTCCAGTTCACGGCAATATTCTTCCTATTTGGCTTATCCTTCAGTGACAACAAAGAATCTGAAGCATCCCAGGGTCTTCTCCATTAACATATATTCCCTCCGCACCTGTGATGTATTCAGGATTCCCGTGTGGTTGACATAGATGTCTACCCTGGCGCTAGAAGTGTCCGAGCTTCTGGCTAACTTGAAGCTTATTTCCTAAATCAGAAGCATTCACTACACCTCTAGTAGAACACAGAAGGAAAATAAAATCGAAACTGAAAGCATCTCTCTAATGCACTGTGTGTAGAATTTGGTTTCCACCTGGCCAGGTAACACAAAGTTTTCCTGGCATCTTGTGAAGTGGGATGAGGCACTAGTCCTGGGTTGCCATGTCTGGAAGCCTCACTGTGAAAAGAATAGGGCCAAATCAGAAGACTTTTGGAGCCCCTTCCTTGAGCTCCCACCTGCTTATGGGTGATTTGCTGGATGAGGCCGTCTGCTTTCTCGGCCACACTGGGATCCAGCTTGTGTCCCCCTCTGTGATGTGTATCCCAGCCTCGCCAGATAATTACCTGATTGAACTTGGTGCGCCAACAGAATGTGAAAGACCTTTCTACACTCACTACACTGACACGAATATTTCTTTTTTCTTTCTTTTTTTAAGATTTTATTTATTTATTTGACAGACAGAGATCACAAGTAGGCAGAGGCAGGCAGAGAGAGAGGGGGAAGCAAGCTTCCTGCTGAGCAGAGAGCATGATGCGGGGCTCGATCCCAGGACCCTGAGATCATGACCTGAGCCGAAGGCAGAGGCTTTAACCCACTGAGCCACCCAGGCATCCCTGACATGAATATTTCTTTACTTTATTACCTCCCCAGCGAGACTGAGTGTCGCCGCTTTGAATCCCACCAACCCTGCCGACTCAGTAAGTACTCAATTCAGGGCTCTTAGATGTTTATACATAAGAGCATTTAACAAACTGATACAAATATATAACTAACATATCAAATTAATATAAACATATAGAAATATATTTGCGGGAGATGCATATTTCCTGTAAAAATTAATTTACTTAAATAATCATAATCTAAGATGACTTTTTTGTTTCTTAAAAAATATTTCTGAAAAAAATCTGTTTCTAGGCAAGGAGAAAATGTGTCATTTCATCAATGATAATTAAGCAGGCAAGATAATGAGACCCATTCATATTTTACTTGCAGTACAATCTTGAACTCTGAGAAATTCAAAATGTATCATATAAGCATGACTGATTCAGCTTTTTTTTAAAGGATTTGATTGATTGTTTGGTTTTAGAGAGAGTGCACAAGCACTCACAAGCAGGGAAAGGGGAGGGGGAGATAGAGAGAGAGAGGACGAAAAGACTCCCCACTGAGCCAGATGGGGCTAGATCTCAGGACCCTGAGATCACAGCCTGAGCTGAAACCAAGGGTCAGTTGTCCAACCAACTGAGCCACTCAGATGCCCCTTGATTTAGCTTTTGTAACATTTTTTGAACAATGAACCAGAAAAAGTCACAAAAATATCCATTTAATATCTGATCCCTTGCTGGAGTCCACAAATCAACCCTAGAATTCTGAATTTCCAATCCCTGAATTAGGGATTTTTTTTTTCTTGGGAGGTCTTCCTAAAGATGATCCCTTTATAGTCAATAACACAGATCCTTCTATTTCACTTTGTAAAAGCCTAATCCCAATTATGACCCCAGAATGTCAAGTGCATGAAACAGGAAAACATTCTGGGGGGGGACGTTCTGATTGTTAACCCTCTTGAGTTTTCCAGCTCTCTGAACAACCAGCGACCTGCCTGGCATCAGCAATCTCCTCCCTTCTACCTCTGAAGTCACTCAGCAGGCCCTGGAGTCACGTGCCTATCTCATTGTTCTTATCTTTCCATGTCAAGGTTCCAGCCAAGTCCTGAGCACTTAGTGGTGTCAGCTCTGAGGGCGTTAGGTGATAAAATGAGGCCTGGCACCTTTCCTGCAGGAGCTTGTTCCTGCAGGGAGAAAAAGCCAGGAGAAACACGCTCGCACCGCACCATGAGAAGGAACATCGGGGCAGGGGCATCTTGGTGGCTCAGTCCGTTAAGCCTGTATCTTCAGCTCAGGTCGTGATCCTGGGATCCTGGGATCGAGCCCCTCCTCAGGCTCCCTGCTCAGGGGCCTCTCCCTCTGCCGCTCCCCCTGCTTATGTGCTCTATCTCTCTTTCTCTCTCTCTGTCAAATTTTTAAGAAAGAGAGAAAGGAAGAAAGGGATGGAAGGAACGAAGGGAGGAAGAAAGAAAAGGAAAGTGAAAATACACAGCAGGGCAGAGGCTTGCATCACACCCAGGGAAGCCACATGAAGCGGGGGTGAGTGAGGAAGCTTCAGGGGAAGGGGCAACACTTGAGCTGGACCTTGAACGACAAATACGAGTTTGCTGGGGGAAGAAGGTGTTAGTCAATCCACGGGTCATAGAAAGGTAAGAGGATTGAAGCACAACGTTTTGAGAAGATTCTAAGTAGCCAAAAGGGGCAGAGTAGCAGGAGATGAGGAGAGGGGGCAGAAAAGAGGACAGTGAATAGTGGCTAAAACTAGGAGTGAGTGGGGTAGACAGGACCAGAACTGAACTTTTATCCTGAAAGCTGTAAGGGGCGTCTGGAGGTTTGTAAGGAGTTCAAGTGAATGGGCAGCACTCTATTTGGATAATAGGACAGTGGAAGACTGAACAGAGGTATGCTCAGAAGCTGTTGCATTCCTCCCTGGAGGCAATGCCGCAGAGAGAACCAGGCGGTTTTAAGAACCTAGGACAGACAAAGAGGGCTTGGTAGCTGATTTGATGTCAGCGTGAAAGGAAAGGGAGATGCGGACAACGACTCTAAGAAGGTGGTTAATCGCTGAGATGCTGAGCGGAGAGCAATGAAATTGATGGAGACCGGGGATGAAGGAGGAGGCAGAGAACCAGGAAGGACGGCACTGAGGTGACTCTGGGACATGCTCAGCTAGAGGTGCCTGATGATCTCCCAGAGACAAGCTCCTGGCACCGGAGACTAGGTCTGGAGTTCCAGAACATGGAGAAGTGATGTATCTTATAGGCTACAGGCAGAGTTTGGTTCTGATTGAAGAGATTGCAGGGCTCTCTTGATTCTAAAACAATGGAGCAGTACATATTCAGAAGGTGGGATAAAAACGTGAGACCTAACCTGGCAGCTGAAAATGATGGCCCAATACCGGCCCAGACGAGGAGGTCTCCTAGGTTTTAAAATTTTGTTTAGTTTTGTTTTCTTGAGTGTGTGTGTGCAGTTTTCTTTGCTTGCTTGTTTATGGTGGTCATCTAGATATGAGCTGACTGTCTTCTCCCAAGAATGTACTTAATTGCTAGGATCTGGAATAGACTTATTATCTACTGCCTGCAGGTGAGAAGAGCTGGTGACTAGAGGAAGGGGTAGAAAGAAGGCAGTTACAAAATAAGGTTATGAAATAAGTTGCTCTCCTATTTCTCGCTTCACAGGACTTGATGAGACCTACCAGGAGAGCTGTTTGATAGTGCCGCACAGGGTGTGCACTGAACAAAACTAAGGAGTGCAATTTACATCTTAGACTTTGTAGAAATAGATACGTAGCATGGAAAATTTAAAGAAGATGGAAGTAAAATGCCTTAAGGAAGGGGGCATCTTTTTCTGGAAACTCCTTTTGGAGGTGGCTCACTAATGAGAAATGTAAGAGATGTAACATATAACCATTTCACCCAGATTATTTGAAGGTTGAAGAAACATTATCTACTCATTTTCTAGTTGCTGGAATCATACTGTGTGTATCAGCATGAAATTCAGTCTTGAGCCAGAACAAACAAAATTCAAGATATAATCAGGTCTAAAATCTTGTTACAGTCAAAGGCAATGTTCTTTGACCAAAAGAGAAGGTCTAGCATCTCCACCTCCTGCTTCCATGTTGTGGAAGTGAAGAAGGAAGCCAGAAGCTATCTTGACTCAAGTTCATGTATCAATTCCTTAAGTGGAAGATGTTTACTTGCAGGAACCCAAGTCTTAATCCATTCTGGTTGTGGACACCATAGGCTGGGTGTATTAAACAATGAACATTTATTTCTCACAGTTCTGGATGCTAGAAGTCCAAGATCAAGTCATTGGCAAATTCCATGTCTGGTGTGAGCCCACTTCCTGGGGCTCTCACGTGTGTCCTCACACGGTGGAAAGGGTGGGGAAACTCTCCAGGATCTCTTTTGTAAGGGCACTAATCCTTTTATGAGGGTTCTGCCAGCATGACCTTGTTACCTCCCAAAGGCCCCACCTCCAATCACATGGGCAATTAGCCTTCAACATCCGAATTTTGGGGAGGCATACAAACATTCTATCTATAGCAGCATATCATCAAGAATACTACAAATAATATTTTAAGGTTGTTAAAATTAATTCCAGAGAAGGTAACAAAACTTCCATCCTGATTACACCTTCACTTATGTATTATTTTTTAAAAAATTTATTCCCCCTCCATCAGAAAGGATGAATACCCAACTTTTGTAGCAACATGGACGGGACTGGAAGAGATTATGCTGAGTGAAATAAGTCAAGCAGAGAGAGTCAATTATCATATGGTTTCACTTATTTGTGGAGCATAACAAATAGCATGGAGGACAAGGGGCGTTAGAGAGGAGTAGGGAATTTGGGTAAATTGGAAGGGGAGGTGAACCATGAGAGACTATGGACTCTGAAAAACAGTCTGAGGGGTTTGAAGTGGCGGGGGGGTGGGAGGTTGGGGTACCAGGTGGTGGGTATTATAGAGGGCACGGCTTGCATGGAGCACTGGGTGTGGTGAAAAAATAATGAATACTGTTTTTCTGAAAATAAGTTTGGAAAAAAAAATTTATTCCCTGGAAATAAGCTCATGAGAAGATAGACGCTGTCTTGTTTATTGCCAAATCCTTAGTGCCGGAACAGTGCCAGGCACATAGCAGGTGCTCAGTTCAATTTGATTTGAGGTTTACATTTTTTGCTGACTAAGCAAATGGAAACTAAGTTTCGGAAGACTTCAGTCAGATTGAAAAGAAATCAGGCCAATTTAAAACTATAATGATAATCACGTTGATGACTATGGTGAACATTTATTGAGGACAACTATGTGCCAGGCCACTGTTCTAATGGCTCAAGCGTATAGACCCATGGAATCCTCACGACCCACTGAAGGCTGAATAAAAAATTTCCCCCAAATCAGCTAGTTGGGGATTTAATTCTGGAACCCGTGCTGTTGACCACAATAAGTGCTTTAGCTATCATGATTAGTGTGAACACTAACAGCCTTCCTTGAGACTGAGAAATATAAACTGAGCTGGCTTTCTTGTCTTTCTTTCCAGAATGTTTTCTCTGCACCGTGAACTCATTCAACAGTCAGTTTCTCAGTTACCCCATTTTGCTGGTGGGAAAATTCCTGAATAGATAGCAGACTTTCTACCCCTTATGTGATTTCCTTTGAATATTATCTGGTGTTTGTAAGGGCCACACCTGTGGTTAGCTCATATACGACTCTGCCTACGTGTTCTGATCCCCAAGACCCTACTTCAGCCCACCATCTTAAAATGCTCATACAGGGGCGCCTGGGTGGCAGTGGCTCTGCCTTCGGCTCAGGTCATGATCTCAGGGTCCTGGGATCAGGCCTCCCATCCGGCTCTCTGCTCAACAGGGAGCCTGCTTCCTCCTCTCTCTCTGCCTGCCTCTCTGCCTACTTGTGATCTCTCTCTGTCAAATAAATAAAATCTTAAAAAAAAAAAAATGCTCATACAGTGTAGGTTTGAATGGGGGCAAGGACTTTGTGCTGTTAATGCTATAAACAAACAGTGGTAGGCACAAAGTAGACCATCCATAAATATGAATGAAAGAATGAATTCACGTTCTGAGAAACTGGGGGCAATATGTGAACTCTGCACCCCCACACTCCCCAAAAGGACTACCTATACTAGGTATCTCTTTAATTTTAGAGCAGTAAATTGCCATAGAACTCTAAGAATTTAAGTCCTTTATTTCCATCTTCTTCGACAATATCCAGACTTAAAATACAATGAAATGTTTGTCCCACCAATATTTGGAAAGATACAAAATCAACGGATTCCTCTGAGACTTTGGTTAGCTGTGTTGTTCGGAGCGAGGGCTGACTTCTGGACAACTGAACCCTGAATTTTGAGAAGTTGGCCGCTCCCATTGTCCTCCTGGATACCCAAGAGGGCTTGCCGGGAGGGGAATGGATCACTGAGTTTAGGGCGCCCCCTGCTGCTCAGCGCTGCTGCTGGGAGAACCGGGCCGGTCTTTCCATGGAGGAGCCGCTTGGTTGGAGGGTTCCGGAACCACGTATTTCATTTCTGGAAAGGACCTCCGAGGCAATTAGTTGAAACCCATATATTACAGGTGGGGAAACTGAAGCCCTAAGACGTCAAGTGTCTCACCCCCAAGTACCTAGCTGGTTAAATCTCTTGAAGGGGTGGAAGCTAGATTCCCCTACCTGTGCCTCCCAAAGAGGGAAATTGAACTTGGAACTCATCTCTTCTGTCTTTTGAAAAAAAATTTTGACCGTCATAAAAATGAGTTGTTGAAATCCAGCCAACAAAAATGAGACATTAATGAAGAACTCACATTTGGAAGAGCTGCAGTAAATGAACTATTACCGGAGCAGAGAATCCAGTTTAATATAGATCCAAAACGAAGCCATCATGAGAGTTACAGGGTAATGGATAGAATGTAAACTATGTGAATTTTTACAGAATAAAAACAGTTCACAAAAACTGAGCTCTTGGTGGGGGGGTTATTTCTATGCTGAGTTCCACGTTTCTCACAGCACATCAACAGGTCCTGCCTAAAAGTGAAATATGTACTTTAAAAAAAATACTCAGTTGCTTCATGTTTTTCATGATCTTTTCCTTTTCTTTAGAAGAATAACATAGGGGTGACTCTGTGTCTCGGTTGGTTAAGCGTCTGCCTTCAGCTCAGGTCATGATCTTAGGGTCTGGAATGGAGCCCCACTTCCAGCTTCCTCCTCATCCTGAGTCAGGCTTAGCAGGGTGTCTGCTACTCCCTTCTCTCCCCTCCTTCACCCCTACCTTCCTGTTCTCACTCTCTCTCCCCCAAAGAAATAAATAAAATCTTTTTTTTTTTTTTTAAAGATAACTTGAAGGACGAGGGTCATGTTATAAACGTTTAGCTGGTGTTCAAAGTTCATTTAGATTTAATTTCTCCTTCTTTCTCTAAATTCAATAAAATCTAATTTAATATGCTAAACTTAAATAAATCATTAAAATAGCATGACTAAGGGCACCTGGGTCGCTCAGTAAGTTGAGCGTCTGCCTTCAGCTCTGGTCATGATCCCGGGGTCCTGGAATCGGGCCCTATTTCAGGCTTCCTGCTAAGTGGGGAGTCTGCTTTTCCCTCTCCCTCTGACTGCTGCTCCCCCTGCTTGTTCTCTCTCTGTGTGTTTCAAATAAATAAAACCTTTTAAAAAATAGCATGACTAATATAATCCCAATTTTGTATAGCCAAGTGGTTAAGAGTCTGAATGTTTTTAATTTAAATTTGGTTAATTAGCATATAATGTATTATTGGTTTCAGAGGTAGAAGTCAGAGATTCATTATGCCCTACCTCCCTCCCCTCCAGCAACCCTCAGTTTGTTTTCTATGATTAAGAGTCTCTTATGGTTTGCCTCCCTCTCTGATTTCGTTTTGTTCTATTTTTTCTCTCTTCCCCTACGATCCTGTTTTGTTCCTTAAATTCCACATATGAGATCATATGATAGTTATCTTTCTCTGATTGACTTATTTTGCTTAGCATAATACCCTCTAGTTCCATCCATGTCATTGCAAATGTTAAGATTTCCTTTTTTGATGGCTGAGTAGTATTCCATTGTATATATATATACCACATCTTCTTTATCCATTCATCTGTTGATGGACATCTGGGCTCTTTCCGTAGTTTGGCTATTGTGGACATTGCTGCTATAAACATTGGGGTGCAAGTGCCTCTTTGGATCACTACATTTGTATCTTTGGGGTAAATACCCAGTAGTGCAATTACTGGGTCATAAGGTAGCTCTATTTTCTATTTTTTGAGGAAACAAGAGTCTGAATTCTTGACTCAGATTGCTAATGAATGAAGGTTGCTCATTTGCTCTGAGTTCATCTGTAAAATGAGATTAATAGTCACTAGTTTATGATTTACAGGTAATCCATGTAAAGTTCTTAGTACAGGTTCAAATGTTAGCTCTAACTATCTCTCCTTCCAGCTTTATTATTCGTATCTGTGATGATATTCATGAAATGTTAATAATAATTGTTTCTGGAGAATGGGATTAGGGTTGATTTCTTTCTTCTTCATGCAGTTCAGTACGGCCTTGTGTTTGGGTGTTTTTTCCTTTTTTACAATGAGTGACACAAAGCTGTCCTTTAATAAATAAAGTAAAAAATATATATATACTTTTTAAAAATATTTTATTTATTTATTTGACAGATAGAGATCACAAGTAGGCAGAAAGGCAGGCAGAGAGAGAGAGAGAGAGAGAGGAGGAAACAGGCTCCCTGCTGAGCAGACAGCCTGATTGGGGCTCAATCCCAGGACCCCTGGGATCATGACCCAAGCCAAAGGCAGAGGTCTTAACCCACTGAGCCACCCAGGCACCCCTATATACATTTTTTAAAAGTTAAGAATGACTAATCACAAATTTACTGTACCATTTCTTATGATTTTTACCTTCCACTTCCTATAATGTGAACGACTCACATATTCAGTATGTGATTTAAAATAAATCATCCATTATTTTTGCATCTCAAGTGCTCCCCGTGAATAGTTTTCCTTGCACACGAATGAGACACTTGCCTGTTTTTAGCCTAGATAGTTCATCATTATTTTTCTCCATAGGCCTCGTATTTTGAAGGTTTTTAATCTACCAAACAATGCACACGTTTAGAGGGAAAACTCAGATACAACAGCCATATACAAAATGCTATGCTACTGACTTATATTATCACATGAAATCAGATGTGTAAAACCCTTAAAACAGTGGCTGTGACAAAGCAAACATTCTGGAAACGTTAGCTATTATGATTACATAATAACAGCCCAAACTAAGGGGACTAAAAGCTATTTCTGCCAGTCTATGCTGCCTTCTGGAAAACTAATGTATCCCTTCTACTTG
Organism: Neogale vison; assembly: GCF_020171115.1. Classification (NCBI taxonomy): domain Eukaryota; kingdom Metazoa; phylum Chordata; class Mammalia; order Carnivora; family Mustelidae; genus Neogale; species Neogale vison. The sequence continues at coordinate 43,172,209 of NC_058098.1, forward strand.
ACATTTTGAAATATGAAAAATAGTAAATGCTTGAAGGTGACCCCAAGGATACCCTGAGGTCTAGGAGCCTTGACTGCTGTGGGCCATTGAATCCCCCACTCGGGGGGTTGCTTTGCTCTCTCATGGGTCTATGATGCTCCTCGACCAAGAGTGTCAGTGCAGGTACCCTGGTAGGAAGACCTGTGCAACCCTCCAATCTTTCTTATCACTCAACAAAAACAAATGTTTCCTATAAACTAATTTTTACAGATGTATATCTGAAATCTACTTAATGTCCAAGTGTTTGCTAAGTTCACAGGCTTCTCAAAAAAAAAAAAAAGTTAATTCTAATTTTGTGATCTAGGACAGAAATCACTAATCTAGTGACTGTCCCTGAGGCTGTGGGGATGAAAACTGACTAGGAAAGGACACGAGGGATTTTTTTCTGGAGTGATGGGAACATTCTATGTCTGGAGAACAGTTTGGGGCATCTGCGTTGGTCAAAATCCATTCAATGGTACACCGAAGATCTGTACATTTCATTGTAAATCAGTTTTACTTAAAGGACTATAAACAAATATTGAACTTTAGTTAATGATGATATGCATAGGGGTGTGTTTAGAGGTGAAGTGACTGATATCTGAAAATTTTGTGATGCATTAAAAATTTAGAGGGACTGTGTGACAAAAGCAAACAGTAAAATGTTAACTGCAGTGAGTATCTGGATAGTCTGTCTCAACTTTGATGTTAGGAAATTTCCACAGTAAAATCGTGAGAGGGAGAGAATTAAGGTAGGGTCAGTCATTTTTTAAAAAAATTTTAAATATAATGTTACTCCAACATATTTCAGTCTCAAGATTCTACTTCTTTTTTTTTTTTTAAGATTTGTTTATTTATTTATTTAAGAGAGAGCGCACAGATGGAGAGCAAGAAGCAGCGGACTCCCCGCTGAGCAGAGAGCCCCGTGCAGGGCTCAATCCCAGGACCCTGAGATTACAGCTTGAACTGAAAGCAAATGCTTAACTGACTGAGCTGTCCAGATGTCCCCTCAAGAGCCTACTTTGTAAAAGGGCATTTATTATAGCTCTAACCAAAGAAGTCTGCAGATCAGAAGCCTAATACCTTGGTGGTCCTTTTCTTTACTCCCATGGCTGGATGGGAACTCCTTGCAGACACATCCTTTTTCCTCCAGTCTGTGCTGCTGCAGGGCAGGAGTGCCTCACAGCACATGGTTTCATGAATGCCGTAAATGGTGGGTGGTGGGCACTTTATTCATGTGTCGTCAAAGCAGGGTTTTGGAGCCAGATGGGTTCAGATTTGGCTGCTGCCACCAGCACTGAGCTCCTATGTCCCCATCTTTAAAAAAAAAAAAAAAAAGGGAGTCATCTCCATTGGCTGCTACAGAGGCTTCAACAAGCTGATGTAGGTAGAGCACAGTATCTAGCTTTTGAGAATAGCTTTAAAAAAACAGTCCATACCCAAGGTTGAGCCACCCCTGGATGATTAAGCCATCAAGGAACTACTGGGGACAAAAACTCCAAAGGGTTTGGTGGTGGTGGTTGGGGGTACTGTTCACTCTTATGGAGACTGAGATATCTTGTCATTCCACAGCTCCTTTGGTGGCGTGCCTTATCCACATGCTCCCTGTCATTTACGACATGCCTCCTAGGGACTGACAGCTCTGAGCGTGGGCCCAGACCACGAACATCTCCCTTGCTGAGGAGCTCAGGTCCCCAGGTCACAATCTGCATCTTATCAGAAGCCCCAGCATATTCATCTTTGAAAAGTTCTAGTCTACATTAGATGGGAGTTATGATGGCTCCTAGTTGCCCACTGATGATAACTCTCATTTGTCTTTAGCACATCTACCCTGCCCTGGTCCTTTACTCTCTTCCTTTCATTTCTTTCTTTCTTTCTTTCTTTCTTTCTTTCTTTGATAGAGAGAGATCACAAGTAGGCAGAGAGGCAGGCAGGGGTGGGGGGAAGCAGGCTCCCCGCTGAGCAGAGAGCCCGATGCGGGGCTCCATCCCAGGACCCCGAGATCATGACCTGAGCTGAAGGCAGAGGCCTAAACCACTGAGCCACCCAGGCGCCCCTTCCTTTCACTTCTGATGGCCCTATATCTTTTCATTCTTCAGAACCTGCTCTTCGGGGCGCCTGGGTAGCTCAGTGGGTTAAAGCCTCTGCCTTTGGCTCAGGTCATGATCCCAGGGTCCTGGGATCGAGTCCCGCATCGGGTTCTCTGCTCAGCAGGGAGCCTGCTTCCTCCTCTCTCTCTGCCTGCCTCTCTGCCTATTTGTGATCTCTGTCAAATAAATAAATAAAATCTTAAAAAAAAAAAAAACCAACCTACTCTTCACTGCTGCTGCATTATTGTCATTCAAAAAAAATCTGATCATGACACTCAGTCTTGTTTAACTATGAATATGATTAAAAAATTAACTTATTAAAGGACAATTGGCTTTTCTGAAAATATTAAATATATGAGTACATGAGTGCATTATTTAAATAAAAATTACTACACTGATAAAGTTCTTTTCTCCACAATTAGGTTTTTATATTGTTATGATTTTTATAGGCTCACCAAAGTTCAGGACAGAGTCTGGACACCTCAGCCAGGCAGGTGAGGAAGCGTATGGAAGCCTCCCTCATCAGCATTACCTCCTGCCACTCCCACCTTCACCCGACCCCCGGCCCACTTCCTGAGCCCTCACAGCTCTCTGCATCTCTGGAAAGCCCTGGTGACTGGGATCAGGGCTGTGCACATCCGTCTCTGACTGCTACCTGGAAATACTACTTTTTAAAATAGTATTCTAGGGGCCCCTGGGTGGCTCAGTCATTAAGCATCTGCATTCAGCTCAGGTCCTGATCCCAGTGTTCGGGGATCAAGCCCCATATCAGGCTCCCTGCTCAGTAGAAAGCCTGCTTCTCCCTCTCTTCCCCTGCTTGTGTTCGCTCTCTCGCTGTCTCTGTCAAATAAATAAATAAAATCTTTTTGAAAAAATTGTATTTTAGGGGTGCCTGCAAGGCTCAGTCAGTTAAGCGTCTGCCTGTGGCTCAGGTAGGGATCCTGGGGTCCTGGGATTGAGCTCCCTGCTCAACAGGGAGTCTGCTTCTCCCTCTCCCACTGCTCATGCTCACATGCTCTCTCTCTCTCAAATAAATAAATAAAATCTTTAAAAAAATAATAAAATACCATTCTATTCCAATGCCTAGTGATGACTGGACAATACGGAAGGGGTGCAGGCATTAGAAAATCATCACTTTGTAAACATCGTAGTAAAACTGGTTTGTTTCGGCAAGAATCATTAATAGATAGATGGTCTTAAAGAGTGTCCCCAAGAGATGGTATGAGGTAACTGTAAAAGGCATAATCATGTGATACCCTGTGAAAGACACAACCCACACATGTCAGTGCTCAGCCTGAATCTAATATGTAGGAACTCCCCCAGCAAGAAATGTTCATCTACCAAAAAGAAGGTCCCTCTTCTTCAAGACGCGATTGTCATAAAAGACAAAATCAAAAACAAAACTGAAAAATATTCCAGATTTAAGGAAAGGAGGGACACAACAACTAAAGGTAAAGGCATAGACTAGCTTGTCTACTAGAGTGGGGGAAAGGCACAAAACACATTATCAGGCTGTCAAACTGGAATATGGACCACAGTTATGTAGAAATGTCACATCAGCATTAAAAGTACTGAACCTGATAACTATGGTGGTCATGGAAGAGAAAGTCCTTACTCTTAGGAAATGCATGCTGATATACCTACCCACAAACGATTCAGGGGAGATGTGGGTGTGTATGCTTTTCCGTGTGTGTATGTGTGTGTGGCCTTTTTTTTTTTTTTTTTAAGATTTATTTCAGTGAGAGAGAGCAACAGAGGAGCAGAGGAAGAGAGAGAGAGAAACTCAAGCCAACTCCACCCTTAGCTCCACACAGGCTGGCTTAAACTATGACCCTGAGATCAGATCTGAACCAAAACCAAGAGTCAGATGCTTAGCCAATTTTGCCACCCAGGGACCCCGTCTTTGTGTTTCCTTTTGGTATTTTTTTCCTAAGTTGGGTAGAAGGCTTTGTTTTTTTTACCTTTTGCCTCTTTTTCTTTCCATAATATAATCATTTAAATCAGAGAATTTGTTGCGATCAAAATTCTGGTTTTCATATGTAGCATGATTGTTTTGTTTCTAATGCAAAATGAAATGACTGGGGCTTAAGAAAAAAACTTAGTTTGTTACATGCACCACTGAAAAATTTCCTAAGTTGTTCATTAGGGAGGAAATTTCATGTCTTAGAATGCTCAAAAGTAGTGTTTCATTGTGGCTGTGTTCATCAAGGACTGAGAGCTAGCAGTCTGGATAGGTTGGAAAGAATCCATAAAACTGCTACTTGATGGATTAAAAGAGGGTCCATTTTTCAGAGGTCAGGAAAAATCCTTGAGTTAAGTCCAGAAAGTTTTTGGCCTAATGGGGTCATGCAAAGTTCATGGTTCTTAATAGATTCAGTTGAAAACAGACAGCATTTAGTTATCTTCTAGGGAAGTGCTGCTGGAAATATAAAATATTTTCTTTTTGTTGTCCCACCTATTGGTCCTTTGTCTTCCTAAAACGATGGGATGACCAGACAAATACATAACAGCCAAATGATACGCAAATACGTAACAGCCAAATGACCAGGTTTTCAGTTCTACATCTCTATACTCTTTTCAGTGTAATGTTCACAGAATTTCTTTTTGTCAGAGCTGCTTTAATTTCCTTCTGATAGAAAATCACCTGTGGTTTGAACCGATGGGTTGGTATCTCTGCCAAGTATTTAATACTTTGTTCACAATACATTTCACAGAAGCAACCATTGGGAACAACTAAGGCAACAGCCTATCTAAGATATGTAAAGGGTCCCTCAACCAACTTCCTGCTTGGCCAAACCAAGTCATATAAAAGAAAATTTGATGGTAGAGTTTGTCCTGCCTGGGATAACCAATGGGTTTGTTCTTGAACTTTATTATTCAGACACATGTATCTGAATACAAGTAAAAATTACAGTCACCACACAAATGCCAACTTGTTTGGTACATAATATCCCAAAGCGATTCCCTTGTCCAGCGCCTTTGCAGCAAATGACTTAAGGCATTTTTGTTGTTTGTATAGTAGACACAGATTCCATGGGCCAAGACTATCATCATAAGAGACAGTTTTCCACATGTATCCTTCTAGGTTCAAGTGCCAAAACCAAGGGGAAAAGCTGGACATAAGGCAACAGAAATCAGCTGCCTCCTGGAAAGATTATACTTCCTCCTGGGAAGTCTGCGCTTCAACAGGCACACTGATGAGAGAAGATTAAGTCATTTGAAATCTGGGTAAGAAGTGTAGACATATTAAACTAAATCATAACATAAAACCATTCCCCAGGGGAAGACTCCTTCCTCTCTCCAAAGCTGACATTATCCAGTGATCATACCTTGGCATGAATACATCAAGCCTAGTGGGGGGGGAACATGAGGAAATTTGATACATTCTGTAATTATTTCCCAGATGTCAGGAATACAATATAACAAAATATGTGTAAGGTTATAATTTAAAGGTGTAATAAATTAATAAATTAAACCAGAACAAGGACTTTAACTAGTTGAATGTAGTAAGTATTATTAGTTATGCCCTGAGCACAATTATTTATTACAAGGTTTTACAAAAAAGCTAAATACCACATAGCTGAAATATCTGTGTTGTGTTACCAGGGATAATAGTAACACTGGTAACATACCTTTAAATTTTCAATCCATTAAACTTATTCTAAGTCAAAACTGGTTCCTGAACATCGTTAACCTGTGAGGTAATTTTTGTGTGTGTGAGTTAAAGAGAAACATGATAACTTTGTTTGTGGCTAAACTTTATCACGATTGTCACTGAAGATTTTTTTAGGATACCCTAGTAAAATGTATCTGACAAGTATTCCAGAGAAAGAATGAGAAACCCAACACTTATTAAAATTCCTTATACACCCATGGCCTTATTAATTCTTTATGGAGGTGTAATTGGTATACAGAAAATTGGTTGATTAATGTAGACAATTTGGTGAGTTTGGACATGTGTACACACTCATGTTACTATCACCACAATCCAGGTAATAAATACACCCTTCATCGTTTCCTTGTGCTCCTTTGTGTGTGTGTGTGTGTGTGTGTGTGTGTGGCGCAAGAACACTTAACATTAGATCTACTCTCAACAAATTTTTTTAAGATTTTTATTTATTTATTTGATAGACAGAGAGAGATCACAAGTAGGCAGAGAGGCAGGCAGAGAGAGAGGGGGAAGCAGGCTCCCTGCTGAGCAGAGAGCCCGATGTGGGGCTCGATCCCAGGACCCTGAGATCATGACCTGAGCTGAAGGTAGAGGCTTAAACCACTGAGCCACCCAGGCGTCCCTACTCTCAACAAATTTTTAAGTACACAACATCTTGCCGTTATCTATAGGCGCTATGTAATTTGGCAGATCTCTATAAATGACTTTTGTATAACTTTATGCCTACTGTACAACTCCCCACGTCCCCTTCCCCAAGTCCTCCAATAACCATCATTCTATTGTCTATTTGTGCACTTTTGACTATTTTAAATGCCTCAAACAAGAGAAATCAGGAAGAATTTCTCCTTTGGTGATCGACTTATTTCACAGACCAGAATGTCTTCTGGGTCCATCTGTGTTGCCACAAATGGTAGTGTTTCCTTCTTAAGGCTGAGTGGCCTTATTGATTCTAACAAATTATTGCTTATATAAAGGATTACTCCTAGAATTAGAATGTCAGAAAAATAAATATAAATTTTGTGACTTAAAGTATTCAACAGACGAACTTGGCTCTGCTAGCTATGAGGGAGTAGCTGGTACCAAATTATCATTTCCATGATAAATAATCTTAACAATGGAGAAAGTATGAGGTAACTGCTTTTAGGCATTGGACCACAGGCAGCACAAGACTTTGATTCCTGAGACAGGGGAAACTTATAAGGAGAGTCTCATATTTCCCGGGCTGCCAGGCTTGGGTACAGTTTCTTATAGGGTGGTGGGCTAGAACATACTGGTCACCCACTAATGGGAGGCAAAAAAGACTTCAGGGATGATAGTAAAGCAGATGAAATGAGTGGGGCAGATCTCCAAGGAGGCAGGTGTGCAGAAGGCGCAGAACCTGTCCTCAGCTGAGGGTGGGCCTTGCCTGTGCGGTACAGACTACACAAGGATTAACTATACAGGCTGCTTTACAGTTGAGAGGACAGAGATACTGGAAACTGGATAGGGTCCCAGCTGCAGAAGTTCTGATTCCACCAGAGACCTCATCAACAGGCCATGCCTCTAGGAGTAAAAATCACATTTTTTAAATTTTAAGGATAACATTTTATTTCCGTGACTTTCTCTCTCCCAAGTTTTCACCTAATATCTTATAATCTATAACTGTATAACCCAAAATTCTGGTTAGATAAAACATCTCTTTTTATACATTATTCTTGAATAATAATTTAGCTAATATATGATTCAGAGTTATCATTCTTTAGTTTTCAGAAAAGATGACTCCATGGATTTGGTCTTCATTGTTGCTGTTGAAATATCTGCTCTCAGTCTAATTGCCAGTTCTTCTTCTTCTTTTTTTTTTTAAAGTAGGCTCCACACTTAGTGTGCAGTCCAATGCAGGGCTTGAACTCATTACCTTGAGATGAAGACCTGAGCTGAGATCAAGAATCGGATGCTTAACTGACTGGGCCACCTAGGTTCCCCAAACTATCATTTCTTAATAGCCAAGCATTCTTTTCTTTCTTGTTATTGCTAAGATATATTTTTTTGGACTTTGAATACTAGTATGTTTAGGCATAGCTTTCCATTCTTCTTATTTCCTAGTTTTTATTTATTGATTTCCTTGTACACTGCTAGGGATTAAAAATTAATTTTGGAAAAAAATTATCCTTTATCTCCTTGTTTACTGTTTCTCTTTCATTACCTATATTGTTTCCTTCTTATTTTATCTTCCATATCTCTTCACTTCTCCTTAACACTTTTTCCCTTTGTCTTTCTGTGCTATATTCTGTGTAAGTATATGGCCTTTATCTTCCACTTGACTAATTCTCTCAACTATTTAATGTAATGTTTAACCCACTACTAAGAAAAACCACATCTTATAGTAAGGTCTTCTTTAAACATACTCTAATGGAATCTAAAATAAAGATGTAACATTTGCATGGGTGAAAGAACTTGGAATTGGAGTCCTGCCAAGTCAGAGAGGCTTGATAAATACTTTGAACACCCAAATATCTACCCTAACAAATCATAAGATAAAACCTATAAAAGTTCAAAAGGACCAGTTCATAACTAAACTGCCTACAGGAACAAAAAACATACTCAGAGGAGAGGGACAGAAGAGAAGTTAGTTTTGCTACCAAGAAATATCCAGTATAAAATTGAAAAATTACTGGACATGCACAGAAACATAGTCAAGGAAAAAAAAGAAAAAAAAGCAGTCAACAGGAATAGATCCTGGGACGGCCTTGTGGTTTTCCAACAGTGGTTATGAATGTAATAAAGGAACATATGCACATGAGTCAACAGAAGGGGGGAATCTCAGTTGAAGGGTAAAAGTTATGAAAAAAGAACCAAATGAGAATTCTAGAAGTGAAAAAGCATGATAGATAAAATTCATCAAACGGGCTTAAAAGATTGAAGATGAGAGAAGGTAGTCTCAGTGAATTTCAAAACAGATAGTAGAGATTAACCAACCTGACAAACAGAAAAAAGGACTGAAGAAAATTGGACAGAGCTTCAGTGAACTGGGGGATAATCAAATGGTCTAATATATGTATAACTGGAGACCCAAAAGGAGAAGAAATTGAGAAAGTGGTTGAAAAGTATTTAAAGATATGATAGCCAAACTTGCCAAATTTAATGAAGAATATTGGCTTATAGAATAGAGAATCTTAATAAGCCTCACACTGGATAAATACGAAAGAACAACATTGTCGGGGACCGCCTCCGGCCGGGAAAGTCCCCGCCATTACAAGATGGCGCTTGGCTCACTGCCAGCAAAATATGCTGCAAGTAAACACCGAACTTTCTGGTGAAGCCCACCTGAAGGAGGACATAGTCATTGGCTGTTTCAAATTTAATCAGTATAATAACAGGACTCTCATTGGCTCTCCCCATTGTTTGGCCCCTTATTGGTCACCCTGACACATATAAGCTAAGAAAGTTGTCGAAATAAAGAGACGAAGCATTAACACCATGCCAGGCTGGTTGTCGTTCTTGCGGGCCGAGGGCGACAAATGGTGCCGAAACCCGGGAATAGTTAACGAGTAAGTAAACCTTGCAAGGAGAAAAACCGCAGGTAAGCGGGGAAGGAACCACAATTAAAGTGGTGGCAATCTTGTACAAGACCGCAATAAGAAGCGGGCGGCCATAGAGCCGGGATTTTCTTAAGGGAATGCGATTAAAGTGGTGGGAATCTTGTACAAGACCGCAATAAGAAGCGGGGCGGCCATAGAGCCGGGATTTTCTTCCGCGGTAAAGCGGGGAGTAAAGGTCGACTTAAGTATATGCGCGTAAAAAGTCAATGTGTTGGTTAGTGTCTTTAACGTCTGCGTCTGTTGTCTTTGTGTTCATAATGGGATCTGAAGTATCTAAAGAGTGTTCTTCTTGTGCCTCAGAGGGGGGTAGTTCTCGTGAAGAGGAAGAAGAAATGTCAGGGGAAAAGTTAGACCGTAAAATGTACTCCAAGTTTGAACAGTTGAAACTGTCGACTCCAGCAACGCCTAGTGCCCCTCCGCCGTATAATCCTATGGCGTGCCAAGGAGCTTGTAGCTGCTGCACCACATGCGGTAGTGGCAGGGCTTCGAGCTGGAGAGATCATGACCTGACCTCTGCCTTTCCGGTTTTAGAGGACCAAAACAACCAGCGGTATCATCAGCCTCTTGATTTTAAACTAGTTAAGCAATTAAAGGAAGCAGTCATGCAGTATGGCCCTCAGGCAGCCTTTACAGTATCTTTGTTGGAGACCATAGCGGGAATGAACTTAGTCCCTGAAGACTGGGGTAATCTAGCCCGCGCAACCTTGTCAGGAGGGCAATATCTAGTATGGAAAACAGCCTGGCAAGAATACTCACAGGACACTGCCCGCCGTAATGCAGCGGCTGGAAATCCTCAGTGGGACCTAGAAATGTTAATGGGAATGGGACCGTACATGGGAAAGCAGGCCCAAATACAATACAACCCTGCAGTGTATCTGCAAATAGCCGCGGCGGCCACTAAAGCATGGAAAACCATTCAAGGCAGTGGGGATTTACAGGGTCAGCTGTCTAAGGTAATACAAGGACCAAATGAGGCATATGCTGATTTTGTAGCGAGGCTGATGCAAACAGCTGGTCGAATATTTGGGGAGGTAGAGGCAGCCATGCCATTGATAAAACAGCTGACTTATGAGAAAGCTAATAAGTGGTGTAAAGAAGCCATCAGACCTTGGAAAAGCAAAGACTTGAGTACATATATTAAAGCTTGCAGGGATATCAATGACAGTGTTATTCAAGGGCAGGTTATGGCTGCAGCTATCACTCAAGGTTTACAAGGAGTAGGAGCTATAGTTACCAAAGAAGAGAGTTGGACCTTCCTATTTCAAAGCTCCTCTCCCCAAGAAACCGAGCTGCTCACAGTGATAAAAGCATTTCAAATGTTTCATCAAGAACCCTTCAACCTTTTATCAGATAGTAGATATGTGGTGCAAGCTGTCTCTATCATTGAAAATGTGGGTTCTATTAATGCCAGGTCTACTATCTCTAAGGCATTACAAGAAATCCAAACACTAGTTTGGGACAGGAAGGTTCCATTTTATGTTGGCCACATAAGAGCTCATACAACCTTACCAGGCCCCCTGACACAAGGTAATCGGTTAGCAGACTCCTTAACCAGAGGAGAATTTGTCTTTGCCATTGAGGACCCGCTGCAACAGGCAAGACATTATCATAAGCTGTTCCATGTGAATGCTTTAACTCTTCGCCTCAAATTTAACATAACAAAAGCACAGGCACGGGACATAGTAGTCTCCTGCAGAAACTGCGTGACTTTACTACCTGCACCGTCTTTGGGGGTTAATCCTAAGGGTCTGTTACCTAATCACATATGGCAAATGGATGTCACACATGTTTCAGAATTTGGAAAGTTAAGATATGTTCATGTCTCTGTAGATACCTGCTCTGGAATAATTTTTGCCTCAGTGCATACGGGGGAAAAATCCAGAGATGTTATCGCCCATTGCCTACAGGCTTTCGCGGCATGGGGAAAGCCACGCCAGTTAAAGACAGATAATGGTCCAGCCTACACCTCACAACCCTTTAAAGCCTTCCTACAACAACTTGACATTCACTTGATACATGGAATACCCTATAACCCACAAGGACAGAGTATTGTAGAGCACGCGCATCTTACAATAAAAAATGCGCTTTATAAACAAAAAGGGGGAATAGGGGACACCTTCAGGTCCCCTAAAGATAAGCTCAACACCATTCTCTTTATTTTGAATTTTTTAACGTTGGATAAAACAGGTAAATCAGCTGCAGACAGACATGCAAGTGCTGCTGCTGCTCCCCCTAAGCCTTTAGTACTTTGGAAGGACATCCTCACAGGAAAGTGGAATGGACCAGATCCAGTGTTAGTATGGAGTAGGGGGTCTGTATGTGTTTTTCCACAGGAAAAAGAGGCTCCAATTTGGATCCCAGAGCGGCTGGTGCGTGCAGCCTTGCCTCCGAACACCAGTCATGATGCTGAAGATGCTGATGATAACGCTGGGGATGCTACACCTCCTGTGGCAGACTCAAGCCAGAGAGCTGTGAGCAGTGGTTAAAGCATGGCTATATCCTTTACCAGTGACTAATTCTTTTCTCATATTCCCTCCTCTCCCTTTGATGCATGGCAGGTCTGTAACTTGTTAGGAGCATGTACTGATATCTCAGCAGCGTCCATGTTAAATGGTGGCAAATTCCTCAACTGTTCTTATAAACAAAATGACTCTGGTACCTTTGAGACAACAGTTAATGTGTCTTGTCCCAATAATATTATTTAATTGCTATCTTTCCCAGTGCTGGAATGTCACGGCCTTCAAGCTGGCTGTGATTATGCATATCCCTACTCCTATCCCAGTTTTCATTCCAGATGACAAGTTACCGGTGGTGCTCTCCAGAAAGAAGAGAGACTTTGGTATCACAGCCGCCATTGTGAGAGCATTGCCTATATCTACAGCAGCTGCCACGGCAGCAGCAGTCTCGCTTGCTGCAACTAGACCCACTGCGGAAGCTGTGAACAACCTTGCAGAAGGAACGGCGGCTGCCCTTCAAACACAGAGTCAGATCAATGCACATCTGCAAGCAGGAATCCTGATAGTCAACCAGAGAGTGGATTTGGTTCAAGAACAAGTGGACATATTGGGGGCCCTATTGGGACTGGGATGTATAGCACCCTTCCCGGCAATTTGTGTAACTCCCATAGCCTATGCTAATATGAGTAACTTACAGAATGTCTCCTGACAGCTCTCCCAGTATTTGCAGGGTGCTTGGTCTGACGATTTTCTGACGATTTTCAAAATTTCACACGAGTACGTGTGTGCAACCAACTTCCCTCCCAGAGCTATTTCAAACATTCAGCAATATGTTCCAGTTTACCAAACAATGGGCTGGCACAATTGGTCTTCTTGTCCTCCTTCTTATTGGCATTTTGCTTCTATTCAGAAAAGTTCGCCAATGGAGAACACAGCAGCGAGAGCAGAGCCGAGCTATAGTACAAGCCCTTATGTCAATAGAGGCTGGGGCATCTCCCCAGATGTGGCTAAGCATGCTAGATCGGTAGTCAAAGACGGGTAAGATCAGTAGAGAAACATACCAACCTAAGACAGGACAGAGATCATCGATATCTTGTGTCTGATGACGGGTAAGGATGTTTTCTGCTACTGACAACCTAAGACAGGCACGATCTCCGCCATAAAACAAAAAAGGGGGAGATGTCGGGGACCACCTCCGGCCGGGAAAGTCCCCGCCATTACAAGATGGCGCTTGGCTCACTGCCAGCAAAATATGCTGCAAGTAAACACCGAACTTTCTGGTGAAGCCCACCTGAAGGAGGACATAGTCATTGGCTGTTTCAAATTTAATCAGTATAATAACAGGACTCTCATTGGCTCTCCCCATTGTTTGGCCCCTTATTGGTCACCCTGACACATATAAGCTAAGAAAGTTGTCGAAATAAAGAGACGAAGCATTAACACCATGCCAGGCTGGTTGTCGTTCTTGCGGGCCGAGGGCAACACAACATCAACACAGTAACAAACTATCAATATCATACTGCTGAAAACTGAAGAGAAAGCAAAACTCCAATGCAGTGAGAGAACAAAAAAACGTTATATACAGGGGACAAGAGTCCATATTAAAGCTGACTTCTCAATGACATGATGGAGACCAAAATAAAATGGAAGCACAACTTTTTTTAAAAGTGCTAAAGGAGGAGGAGTCAAGATGGCGGAGAAGTAGCAGGCTGAGACTACTTCAGCTAGCAGAAGATCAGCTAGAGAGCTTATCTAAAGATTGCAAACACCTGCAAATCCATTGGCAGATCGAAGAGAAGAAGAACAGCAATTCTAGAAACAGAAAAACAACCACTTTCTGAAAGGTAGGACTGGCGGAGAAGTGAATCCAAAACGACAGGAAGATAGACCCCGGGGGGAGGGGCCGGCTCCCGGCAAGCGGCGGAGCAACGGAGCACAAAATCGGGACTTTTAAAAGTCTGTTCCGCTGAGGGACATCGCTCCGGAGGCTAAACCGGGGCGAAGCCCACGCGGGGTCGGCGTGACCTCAGGTCCCGCAGGGTCACAGAAGGATCGGGGGTGTCTGAGTGTTGCAGAGCTTGCGGATATTGGAACGGGAAAGCCGGCTACAGAGTCAGAGCCGACAGTAGCTCGCAGCTCGGGGTTACCTTGAACCGGCTGCAGGCTCGGTGAGCTGGGAGCACGGCCAGAGGTTAGGCAGACGCGAGTCACTAGGAGCTGTTCGCTGAGGGCGCACTGGGGAGCGGGGCCGCAGGCTCTCGGCTCCTCCGGGCCGGAGACCAGGAGGCCGCCATTTGTGTTCCCGTCCTCCGGAACTCTACGGAAAGCGCTCAGGGAACAAAAGCTCCCGAAAGCAAAGCCAAGCAGATCACTCAGCCCGGCCCCTAGTAAGGGCGGTGTAATTCCGCCTGGGGCAAAGACACTTGAGAATCAATACAACAGGCCCCTCCCCCAGAAGATCAACAAGAAATCCAGGCAAGACCAAGTTCACCTACCAAGGAGTGCAGTTTCAAGACCAAGGAGAGAGCAGCAGAATTCCAGAGGAGGAGAAAACAAACCACGGAACTCATGGCTTTCTCCCTGTGATTTTTTTAGTCTTGCAGTTAATTTAATTTTTTTCTTTTTCATTTTTTTTTCTCTTCTTCTGCTAAATTTTTTTTAACTTTTACCCTTTTCTTTTTTAACGTTTTTAACTAGTTTATCTAATATATATATATATTTCTTTTTTATACTTTTCTTTATTTGTTTTCTTTTTTTTAATTCTTTTTTTTCTTTTTTTTTCTTTCTTTATTTTTGAACCTCTTTTTATCCCCAAATCAGAAGAGATCCCAATCTCTTCAATCTTTTTAATTCTTTTTTAAATTCTTCTTTTTTAAAGATTTTATTTATTTATTTGACAGAAATCACAAGTAGATGGAGAGGCAGGCAGAGAGAGAGAGAGGGAAGCAGGCTCCCCGCTGAGCAGAGAGCCCGATGTGGGACTCGATCCCAGGACCCTGAGATCATGACCTGAGCCGAAGGCAGCGGCTTAACCCACTGGGCCACCCAGGCGCCCCTTTTTTTAAATTCTTGATTGAATTTTTAATTCAATCTCTTTTTTTTTATTCTTTTTTTTTTCTTTCTTTCTTTTTGAACCTCTTTTTATCCCCAAATCAGAAGAGATCCCAATCAGAAGAGATTGGGAGATCCCAATCAGAGGAGATCCCAATCAGAGGAGATCCCTCACCCAATCGTGAGGGGGGAGATTGGGATTTCTTCTGATTTGGATAAAGCGTATTTTCCTGGGATTGTTGCCACCCTTTTAGTATTTTACTTTCTCCTTCATATACTCTTATCTGGACAAAATGACAAGGCGGAAAAATTCACAACAAAAAAAAGAACAAGAGGCAGTACCGAAGGCTAGGGACCTAATCAATACAGACATTGGTAATATGTCAGATCTAGAGTTCAAAATGACAATTCTCAAGGTTATAGCCGGGCTTGAAAAAGGCATGGAAGATATTAGAGAGACCCTCTCCAGAGATATAAAAGCCCTTTCTGGAGAAATAAAAGAACTAAAATCTAACCAAGTTGAAATCAAAAAAGCTATTAATGAGGTTCAATCAAAAATGGAGGCTCTCACTGCTAGGATAAATGAGGCAGAAGAAAGAATTAGCGATATAGAAGACCAAATGACAGAGAATAAAGAAGCTGAGCAAAAGAGGGACAAACAGCTACTGGACCACGAGGGGAGAATTCGAGAGATAAATGACACCATAAGACGAAACAACATTAGAATAATTGGGATTCCAGAAGAAGAAGAAAGAGAGAGGGGAGCAGAAGGTATACTGGAGAGAATTATTGGGGAGAATTTCCCCAATATGGCAAAGGGAACGAGTATCAAAATTCAGGAGGTCCAGAGAATGCCCCACAAAATCAATAAGAATAGGCCCACACCCCGTCACCTAATAGTAAAATTTACAAGCCTTAGTGACAAAGAGAAAATCCTGAAACCAGCCCGGGAAAAGAAGTCTGTAACATACAATGGTAAAAGTATTAGATTGGCAGCTGACTTATCCACAGAGACCTGGCAGGCCAGAAAGAGCTGGCATGATATTTTCAGAACACTAAATGAGAAAAACATGCAGCCAAGAATACTATATCCAGCTAGGCTATCATTGAAAATAGAAGGAGAGATTAAAAGCTTCCAGGACAAACAAAAACTGAAATAATTTGCAAACACCAAACCAGCTCTACAGGAAATACTGAAAGGGGTCCTCTAAGCAAAGAGAGAGCCTACAAGTGGTAGATCAGAAAGGAACAGAGACAATATACAGTAACAGTCACCTTACAGGCAATACAATAGCACTAAATTCATATCTCTCAATAGTTACCCTGAATGTTAATGGGCTAAATGCCCCAATCAAAAGACACAGGGTATCAGAATGGATAAAAAAACAAAACCCATCTATATGTTGCCTCCAAGAAACTCATTTTAAACCCGAAGACACCTCCAGACTTAAAGTGAGGGGGTGGAAAAGAATTTACCATGCTAATGGACATCAGAAAAAAGCAGGAGTGGCAATCCTTATATCAGATCAATTAGATTTTAAGCCAAAGACTATAATAAGAGATGAGGAAGGACACTATATCATACTCAAAGGGTCTGTCCAACAAGAAGATCTAACAATTTTAAATATCTATGCCCCCAATGTGGGAGCAGCCAACTATATAAACCAATTAATAACAAAATCAAAGAAACACACCAACAATAATACAATAATAGTAGGGGACTTTAACACTCCCCTCACTGAAATGGACAGATCATCCAAGCAAAAGATCAACAGGGAAATAAAGGCCTTAAATGATACACTGGATGAGATGGACATCACAGATATATTCAGAACATTTCATCCCAAAGCAACAGAATACACATTCTTCTCTAGTGCACATGGAACATTCTCCAGAATAGATCACATCCTCGGTCCTAAATCAGGACTCAACCGGTATCAAAAGATTGGGATCATTCCCTGCATATTTTCAGACCACAATGCTCTGAAGCTAGAACTCAACCACAAGAGGAAGTTTGGAAAGAACACAAATACATGGAGACTAAACAGCATCCTTCTAAAGAATGAATGGGTCAACCGGGAAATTAAAGAATAATTGAAAAAAATCATGGAAACAAATGATAATGAAAATAAAACGGTTCAAAATCTGTGGGACACAACAAAGGCAGTCCTGAGAGGAAAATATATAGCGGTACAAGCTTTTCTCAAGAAACAAGAAAGGTCTCAGGTACACAACCTAACCCTACACCTAAAGGAGCTGGAGAAAGAACAAGAAAGAAACCCTAAGCCCAGCAGGAGAAGAGAAATCATAAAGATCAGAGCAGAAATCAATGAAATAGAAACCAAAAAAACAATAGAACAAATCAACCAAACTAGGAGCTGGTTCTT
This sequence comes from Neogale vison, assembly GCF_020171115.1. Taxonomy (NCBI): domain Eukaryota; kingdom Metazoa; phylum Chordata; class Mammalia; order Carnivora; family Mustelidae; genus Neogale; species Neogale vison. The sequence goes on from NC_058098.1 coordinate 43,189,459, forward strand.
TGAAAGAATTAATAAAATTGATAAACCCCTGGCCAGACTTATCAAAAAGAAAAGAGAAAGGACCCAAATAAATAAAATCATGAATGAAAGAGGAGAGATCACAACTAACACCAAAGAAATACAAACTATTATAAGAACATACTATGAGCAACTCTACGCCAACAAATTTGACAATCTGGAAGAAATGGATGCATTCCTAGAAACATATAAACTACCAAAATTGAACCAGGAAGAAATAGAAAGCCTGAACAGACCCATAACCAGTAAGGAGATTGAAACAGTCATTAAAAATCTCCAAACAAACAAAAGCCCAGGGCCAGACGCCTTCCCGGGGGAATTCTACCAAACATTTAAAGAAGAACTAATTCCTATTCTCCTGAAACTGTTCCAAAAAATAGAAATGGAAGGAAAACTTCCAAACTCATTTTATGAGGCCAGCATCACCTTGATCCCAAAACCAGACAAGGATCCTATCAAAAAAGAGAGCTATAGACCAATATCCTTGATGAACACAGACGCAAAAATTCTCACCAAAATACTAGCCAATAGGATTCAACAGTACATTAAAAGGATTATTCACCACGACCAAGTGGGATTTATCCCAGGGCTGCAAGGTTGGTTCAACATCCGCAAATCAGTCAATGTGATACAACACATCAATAAAAGAAAGAACAAGAACCATATGATACTCTCAATAGATGCTGAAAAAGCATTTGACAAAGTACAGCATCCCTTCCTGATCAAAACCCTTCAAAGTGTAGGGATAGAGGGCACATACCTCAATATCATCAAAGCCATCTATGAAAAACCCACCACAAATATCATTCTCAATGGAGAAAAACTAAAAGCTTTTCCGCTAAGGTCAGGAACACGGCAGGGATGTCCATTATCACCACTGCTATTCAACATAGTACTAGAAGTCCTAGCCTCAGCAATCAGACAACAAAAGGAAATTAAAGGCATCCAAATCGGCAAAGAAGAAGTCAAATTATCACTCTTCGCAGATGATATGATACTCTATGTGGAAAACCCAAAAGACTCCACTCCAAAACTGCTAGAACTTGTACAGGAATTCAGTAAAGTGTCAGGATATAAGATCAATGCACAGAAATCAGTTGCATTTCTCTACACCAACAACAAGACAGAAGAAAGAGAAATTAAGGAGTCAATCCCATTTACAATTGCACCCCAAACCATAAGATACCTAGGAATAAACCTAACCAAAGAGGCACAGAATCTATACTCAGAAAACTATAAAGTACTCATGAAAGAAATTGAGGAAGACACAAAGAAATGGAAAAATGTTCCATGCTCCTGGATTGGAAGAATAAATATTGTGAAAATGTCTATGCTACCTAAAGCAATCTACACATTTAATGCAATTCCTATCAAAGTACCATCCATCTTTTTCAAAGAAATGGAACAAATAATTTTAAAATTTATATGGAACCAGAAAAGACCTCGAATAGCCAAAGGGATATTGAAAAACAAAGCCAAAGTTGGTGGCATCACAATTCCGGACTTCAAGCTTTATTACAAAGCTGTCATCATCAAGACAGCATGGTACTGGCACAAAAACAGACACATAGACCAATGGAACAGAATAGAGAGCCCAGAAATAGACCCTCAACTCTATGGTCAACTAATCTTTGACAAAGCAGGAAAGAATGTCCAATGGAAAAAAGACAGCCTCTTTAATAAATGGTGTTGGGAAAATTGGACAGCCATGTGCAGAAAAATGAAATTGGACCATTTCCTTACACCACACACAAAAATAGACTCAAAATGGATTAAGGACCTCAATGTGAGAAAGGAATCCATCAAAATCCTTGAGGAGAATACAGGCAGCAACCTCTTCGACCTCAGCCGCAGCAACATCTTCCTAGGAACATCGCCAAAGGCAAGGGAAACAAAGGCAAAAATGAACTTTTGGGATTTCATCAAGATCAAAAGCTTTTGCACAGCAAAGGAAACAGTTAACAAAATCAAAAGACAACTGACAGAATGGGAGAAGATATTTGCAAACGACATATCAGATAAAGGACTAGTGTCCAAAATCTATAAAGAACTTAACAAACTCAACACCCAAAGAACAAATAATCCAATCAAGAAATGGGCAGAGGACATGAACAGACATTTCTGCAAAGAAGACATCCAGATGGCCAACAGACACATGAAAAAGTGCTCCATATCACTCAGCATCAGGGAAATACAAATCAAAACCACAATGAGATATCACCTCACACCAGTCAGAATGGCTAAAATCAACAAGTCAGGAAATGACAGATGCTGGCGAGGATGCGGAGAAAGGGGAACCCTCCTACACTGTTGGTGGGAATGCAAGCTGGTGCAACCACTCTGGAAAACAGCATGGAGGTTCCTCAAAATGTTGAAAATAGAACTGCCCTATGACCCAGCAATTGCACTACTGGGAATTTACCCTAAAGATACAAACGTAGTGATCCAAAGGGGCACGTGCACCCGAATGTTTATAGCAGCAATGTCCACAATAGCCAAACTATGGAAAGAACCTAGATGTCCATCAACAGATGAATGGATAAAGAAGATGTGGTATATATACACAATGGAATACTATGCAGCCATCAAAAGAAACGAAATCTTGCCATTTGCGACAACATGGATGGAACTAGAGCGTATCATGCTTAGCGAAATAAGTCACGTGGAGAAAGACAACTATCATATGATCTCCCTGATATGAGGAAGTGGTGATGCAACATGGGGGCTTAAGTGGGTAGGAGAAGAATCCATGAAACAAGACGGGATAGGGAGGGAGACAAACCATAAGTGACTCTTAATCTCACGAAACAAACTGTGGGTTGCTGGGGGGAGGGGGGTTGGGAGAAGGGGGGTAGGGTTATGGACATTGGGGAGGGTATGTGCTTTTGGGTAAATTGGAAGGGGAGGTGAACCATGAGAGACTATGGACTCTGAAAAACAATCTGAGGGGTTTGAAGTGGCGGGGGGGGGTGGGAGGTTGGGGTACCAGGTGGTGGGTATTATAGAGGGCACAGCTTGCATGGAGCACTGGGTGTGGTGAAAAAATAATGAATACTGTTTTTCTGAAAATAAATAAAGGGGAAAAAAAAAGTGCTAAAGGAAAATGTGTGAACTCAATTCAGTATCCAGCAAAAATAATCTTCACAAATGAAGGCAAAAGAAAGACAATTCCAAATAAACAAATATAGAATTTGTTGTCTGCAAATCCACACTATACATGCTAAAGAATGTTCTTATAGCTACAGGAAATTAAGAGCAGAGAGAAACTTAGATCTTCAGAAAAGAATAAAGAGCACTAGAAATGGCAAATACATGACTTATCTTTTCCTCTCATAATTTCCCAATGATACAGTTGACTCTGTAGATGTAATGCTGTAAGATGGGGGTTCATAATGTATATAAAAGTGAAAGCTATGGGGTACCTGGTTGACTCAGTTGGTTGGATATCTGCCTTCAGCTTGGGTCATGGTCCCAGGGTCCTGGGATCGAGACCCATATCAGGCTCCCTGCAGGGTGCCTGCTTCTCATTCTGCTACTCCCTCTGCTGTGCTCGCCTGTGCTCTGTCAAATAAATAGAAAAAATCTTAGGGGCACCTGGGTGGCTCAGTGGGTTGGGCCTCTGCCTTCAGCTCAGGTCATGATCTCGGGGTCCTGGGACCAAGTCCCACATCGGGCTCTCTGCTCACAGGGAGTCTGCTTCCCCCTCTTTCTCCACCTGTTTGTGAAATCTCTCTCTCTCTCTCTCTGTCAAATAAGTAAAATCTTTTTTTAAAAATCCTAAAAATAAAAAAGTTAAAGCTATGAAACATACCAAGAAAATAAGGCTTCCTGTCTCCTCACAGGGAACATTAGTGAAGTTCCTTTTTTTTTTTGTTTCATGCACTGAAAATCATGATCTTGATCAACCTTAACAGGGAAAGTCACTTGCCTATGATCACTTGTCTATGATCACATGATCACCTATGATCACATATGGTCCCACATATTTGGACCAAATACCCCAGCCAAACCGGTTGACTCAAAATGCCAAAGTGCAGGTGGGGCAAAGAAAAGGTCTTTATTGGATCCCTCTGACATTCAACACACAATTTCTTTGGCAGTCTTGGGCACACAGTCTGGTGCTCATTTAAGATTAGGCCAACTGAAAGAAGCACATGAATAGAGAAAGACTGTATAAGCTTGGAAAAGCAAGCCCAGTGGGACAAAGTGTGTTTTCCCAGCAGAGATAGAAGACAAAGATGAAAGTCTGGAAGAAAGACAAGGCCAGGTAATCTAAACAGTAACCCAGAAAGCCACAGAAACAGCTTCTTCCCTAGCACCTCAATGACGTCTCCTAATTCCTGTCCTACTGACATTGTCAACTGCACTCAGTACCCACTGACCTAGAAAGGGGCCCAGCAGGTGTTGTGGCCCTTCCTGAACAGCTCCAGTGAACGATGAGCTCTGGTTTGCAAAAATGGGATTCCTGCGCATATGGGGGAGGGGGGAATGACATTACTGTGAAATACAAGTTTAAAGCACCATTTCAAAACTCAGAGCTAACTGGGTGAGTGAACTCTCAGCAGTGGAAAAGTAATGAGTAAGGGAAAGAAACCTCAGATCAGCAAAGCAGCACATTATGTCTACTGCCTGCTGGGTGGATGAAAAAATCTTCCCTGCCTAAAGCAATAGAGTATCTGGGAATAGAAGCCAGCCTAGAGAAGAACATCTGAAGTATAGGAAACACCCACCCTCCAGCTCCACCATCTACCTATTCTCAACTCTACAAAAAAGCAGACTTTCCTTGGAGGGATATTTGAAGAGCACATCTTTGTAGTGAGATCCAGTCCTAAGGCAAAGGTCAGCTATGCCTGGCGGCTGCATGAAAAGTTTAAACTAGGTCAGATTTGAAGTTTGAGGGAAGCCATCAGTACCCAGTGAGACCAGGTTGCCATAGTTCCCCAGAATCACCTGTCTGTATAAGACTTGTGCAGGACTCCAAGTCCTCCACACCTCCTAGATGAAAGCCACAGCCACACCCCTGAACACTATAAAGGGCTGTTATACCAAAAAGTCCTTCTTACTCTGTTACCAGACTTGCCTACGATTCAAAGTGAAAAAGCAAGAAAGCTTCCCTGAGAAAGGTAGGGAAAATGTCTTTCCTGCTTTTCACTATAACCCTGGTGTGGGGATCCCAAGATCATTAACCCTGGTCTCTATCCAACCATCTACTGTCTAGTTCCTGGTCTGGATACTATGGGGTTTCCAAGCAAAGCAAAAATAGATTTCCTAAACCTGAAGTACTTTAAACTTAGGGTAACTACACATGAAAATAAAACATAAATATAGTCAGATCTGGGGCGCCTGGGTGGCTCAGTGGGTTAAGCCGTTGCCTTCAGCTCAGGTCATGATCTCAGGGTCCTGGGATCGAGTCCCGCATCAGGCTCTCTGCTCAGCAGGGAGCCTGCTTCCTTCTCTCTCTCTGCCTGACTCTCTGCCTACTTGTAATAGCTCTCTGTCAAATAATAAATAAATTAAAAAATCTTTAAAAAAATATATAGTCAGATCTAAGTTTTAGGAATTTGGAGATTACTTGATCTAATGGCACTAGATTGAAGGATCTGAGGCCCTCGATTAAATGCTTGCTGCCTTAGTGTGGTCTGAGGACAGAGTCAACATCATCTGGAAGATTGTTAGAACTGCTGATGATTGAGCTCCAACCCAGTCATGCTGGTTTATAATTTGCATGTTTACAAGACCTCAGGTGATACAGATGGACATCACGCCTGAGAAGCAACGGCTTAAAGGATCTACCCAGGTAAGTGGTTCAGTAACAGCAACAACTCACCATGAATGAAACTTTCTCTCCAAAACAGAATTTGTCCTCTACATTACAGGTGACACTTTCCCTTCTTTGAGTGAAAGCAGCTTTATTACAAACACTGGATGCCAGGGCCCCACTCTAAACTTATTTCTTGGGGTGGTGTGTGATATTTTTCAAAACTCCCAGGTACAGCCAGGGTCAGAGGAATCTCAAGAAATCACCCTAGGACAGATTAGGGAAGGGTTCAGGAAAGAGAGTTGGAAATTTGGTCTTGAAGAATATGCAAGATTTAGAAGTCAAGGAGGAGAAGGCAAGGTATTCCAGATGAGGTAGGGAGTGGGACAGAGTGGATGGGAAGTACTGTTAGGAAAGATGAGATAGAGAAGAGAGGCCAGGAGTCTTTTTAGAAAGCTTGAAATGCTTGGGATGCCTGGGTGGCTCAGTTAGTTAGACATCTGCCTTCAGCTCAGGTCAGGATTCCAGAGTCCTAGGATCAAGTCTCACACTGGGCTCCTTGCTCAGCAGGGAACCTGCTTCTCCCTCTGCCTGCTGTTCCCCCAGCTTGTACTCTCTGACATAAATAAATAAATAAATAAATAAATAAATAAATAAAATCTTTAAAAAAAGGGGGTGGGCAGGCAATCCAGATTTTTAGATGGAAACTCCTAGTTATTAAATGCTGAACTCTTCCAAATATGAATCCTAAGGCTGGCCAAACAAAACATCTGCGTGCCACATGTGAACAGTCACAGGGCATCCTTGCCTATATGCAAGCAAAAAATCAGCCAGATAGAAGACCATTTGGTGTTTTTTGTTTGTTTGTTTGTTTGTTTGTTAAGCCTCCCTCACTGAGGCCAGGGCAGCTTACCCAGTGACTAAGCCTCTGAGACTCTAACCTCACTTCCCGCTCTCTTCCCACTGGCCTGACCCCGGACTCTTCCTCTCATGTACTCCCTCGGGGAAGCTCAGGCAGTCTCTTCTCCTGGAAGTCTTCCTTGTTTCCTCATCTCTAAGGCTCCCAGGATCCCAGCCATCGCTGCCCTTGGCATACAGCAAGCATCGCTGGACACTTACACAGGGACGTCCCTGCACTGTTACTTTGAACCTCCATGGGTGTTAACAGCTAATTTCTTGGTGCCTAAGTCACGGGTGGGGCAGAGAGGAACTGTCAACAGAGGGCTCCAATTAAGACTAGGCGCTTCTCCAGAGCCAGGAATGAACTGAATTTACTCTGAACAAGGCAGCGGGGCAAAAGAAGGGAATAGATTCATTTCCCAAAAGCTAAGAAGTCATTTTAGTCTTTTTTTTCTCCCTAGTTCAGACCACGTGGACGTTTTCTTGGGTCTTCCTAGAGAACTGAATTTCTGAAAGCCTGTCTGAGGAAGGTGAAGACAAGTGAGAGGGTGCCCGGCTGTAAACACCCTCCCACGACTGTAGTGGGGCTTATTCTCCAGCTTCTAGATTGGGATGTTCCTGATGGGCGCCAAGGCAACCCTGTTCGCAACCACAGCCCGGAACAAAGATCCAAAGAGCCAAGCCAAAGGCGGGCTCTATTCCAAGCTACGGCCAAAGAGTGAGGTTCCTGTTCCCCAGCAGACAAGTGAGAGTTTGCCCTAAACTCTGGGGACTCCAACAGAGGAAAAAGATCTCAGGGACGACGCAGTGAGTATTTCGGGTTGAGGGCGTGTGTTCAGAACCCGGGTCTACCTCGCACGAGATGGGAGGCCTCAGGAAGACTGCTCTGCGTCTTTCAGCTTCGCTCTCTCCATGGACCTCAACACAGTTAAAAGGGCACGTGAGCGAGACGAGACCACACCTGCCTGTCGTTCACGGAACACGGGACAAGGTGTGCAAAACCACCGCTGGAGAGCTGCTACCTCACCTCCCTAGTGCCGCCCACCCCAGCCAATCCCAGAAGCCAAGCCGAACCTCCCCCGTGATGCGTCATTTCCGCCGGTCGGTAGGCGGGCCGGCACCGGATGCGGAAGTCACTGTAGGGGGCACTGGGGAGTGTAGTCTTTGAGGCGGATGCGTTAGAGAAACGGTCATGGCAGGGCGAGAAGCTATACTCGGGACCCTGTACATGTTTTGTGAACGAGGTTTAAAAAAACACCGAGGATCCAGGTGCCGCAGTGGTCATTCTCTAATGACAGGGGCACGTTACCCAGAATTGGCTCCCTGGGAGGCCATTGGGAGCTGTGGGCTGTCAGTTCGCGTCTGGCTGCGCGGAGCATCCTGGGAGGTGTGGTCCCAACGCCACGCCGAGGATGCTGGGTAGTGTAGTCCCGGCACGGTACAGAAGTAGGTCCCCAGCTGGTGGCTGGAGTGACCCCTTGTTCTTGGGTGGCGCTGGTGAGTGAGGCTCCAGCGGGATCCTTGCGGCAACTGTGCCCTTCCTGGCGCAGCAAGGTAGGTCCTAAAAGGCTGGTCTATGGGCTGAGACTGGGGACGGTGCAGATGGCGGGGAGAGGAGGTAGTGGTGGGGACACGCTGTCGTGGCTCAGGCCGTGCTCTCCCGGATGTCTTATTTTGGGGGGTGTGGGCGCGCATCTCCGAGGAACGTGGGTGAAGCCCAGCCACAGAGCCCAGTGGTAGTGGGTCCTGGGCTTGGGCTTTTCGTCCAAGGGTTCCTGAGGGTGGGGACAGGTTCGGCCTTTGCCGAAATCGCGGTGTTGAGAGAGGGCTCGCTCATGTCACAACTCCCCGGGTTTGCGGAGAGTTCAGTAAGTAGGCTTTTGGGGGTGGTTATTTCCTGGGTTGTGGTGTGGGAGCCGTCCCTGGGGCCATGTGTCCGGGGTTTCGGTGGGTGGATGTTGATCGCCTCTTTTTGGGGGGTCCAGCTACCCCTCAGCTTTGCCGAGGCGGGGCGACAGGCAGGCTGGCTTGGCCAGACGTGCCCGAGTTGCACTGGGTGTGGAGTGGCCATTTTGGCGCGATCCTACGCCCTCAGTTTGGCTGGTCGCCCCAGGGTTCCGGCCTTGGAGGAAGAGGTCGGGTTAGGGTGCTCTAGGCAAGTTTTTCAGAGTCCCCAGGATCCTCACTGACCACAGGAATCACAGATTCCCACACCTCTGGTGTGAACAGGCTTTGGCATTTGAAGGTCCATTTTAACTTTTTATGTTGGAGAAATTTCAGTCAGAAGTAGGTAAAACTCCATTAGACCCATTACTCAAATTCAGTGCTTATCACCTTATGACCGGTTTTGATTTCTTCCCGTGAGGGATACACTGAGAATCCTTCGAACCTACAGAGATTCGCCATCACCACCCTTACTGGTTAAGAATATGGCCTCTACAGCCAGATCTCAACCAGGCTGTCATAGCTGTGCCACCTTGGGCAAGAGACTGACCTCTCTGTGTCTTCATTTTCTTATGTGTAAAATGAAGATAAGAAATTGTGCTTCACTGGGTGAGCAGGATGAGGTGGAACTCCTACAGTGCCTGGAACAGTCGCTGGTGTATATTTAGTGCACTGCATAAGTACTATTCTTACTAAGAACAAAGGTGAGGGAGGATCAGCTCTGCCCATGCTCAGTGTCAGAGGCATGTCAGGGCACGCTGTGTTCCCAGCAAGCTACCCACAGTCCTGTCTTCTGTGATAGGTCCATTCCTTTAAGGAGGAGGCCCTACCCTACTGGAACTTGAGGGTTTCCAGTAACTCTTCTGAACCTTTTGTTATTTTTTTTTAAATTTTATTTATTTATCTGACAGACAGAGATCACAAGTAGGCAGAGGGGCAGGCAGAGAGAGAGGAAAGGAAGCAGGCTCCCTGCTGGGCAGAGAGCCCGATGTGGGGCTCGATCCCAGGACCCTGGGATCATGACCTGAGCCAAAGGCAGAGGCTTTAACCCACTGAGCCACCCAGGCGCCCCCCCTTTTGTTATTTTTGATCTGCCTTCTGCAGCCCCTGCCTGCCAAGAGAGGACTGCCTGGTGGGCAAAGAGAGGACTGCTGGTCTCCTGACAGTCCACCTTCAGGTGGGGACCCTTCCCCATTTGCATGCCAAACCTCAGTGGGTTTCCTTTGCTCAACTTAGATATCTTGTGCCCTACAGTGTCCTATCTGCATGAAAACAAGGTAACAGTTTTCATAAGGACTGTTCTTCAGACCTTGTGTCCTCATTTGTGACCCTTTTGATTTCTCCATGCCTCTCTGCTTCAGTAGAAACTCTGTTGATTTAGCTTAGATGCGATCCCACTGCATAGCATTCCTGGATTCCAGTGTGTCCTTGTCAGCAGCAGAACACACATGATCAGGACTCTTGGGCTCTCAGGCTGCATCGTGACTGTCCAGCTGTCCTGCTGGATTAGGTACCTCAAATCAAATACCTGGCACCTGGTTATGCTAAGCGGATGATGTAGTGTGAAGACACGTGTTGTCGTCATTGCTGGTTGGAAGGGACATTCGGGGGTGGGGGAGAGGTGGCTGATTGGAAAGGCATGGGTAGGGTGTTGTTGGAATGAGCCCTAAATGACAAGTTGATGAGGGTGGCCTCGATCTGAGGGCAGGGGGGAGCAGAGCAGTGGCAGGATTTCCCACTCCAGGTATGGCTCTTTGTCTCCTTTCCATTAGAGCTGAGCTTGAAAAAATTACCTCTGCTGCTGTCTTCATGTCTATCCTTCCTTCATCTCTTAAACATTCCACTGAGGCCTTTTCAGCTCTACCCACTGAGAAACATTGTCATCAAGGGTGGGCATCGCGTGGCTAATGCCACAGTCCGTTCTCTGCAACATTTTACGTTGTTGCATCGTACTTTCTTCTCTTTAAAATATCCTTTCATGTCGTGGCTCCTGGTTTCCAGGTTTTCCTCCTACCTCATAGGCTGCTCCTCCTGTCCCTCTCCCAGCTTCTCTTGTCCCAAATCCCCACTGCTCTTGGACCTCTCATCTTCTCCAGGCATACCGTCTCCGTGGTGGCCCCATCTCCTCTCAAGGTCTTAAATGCCATCTCTCTGAGGTTCAGCCTAGACCTAGGCCTTTCACCCGGGATTCCAGTCTCCCGCTGTCTACTTAGAATTTCCTCATGGATATATATCTTTGGCATCCCAAACTTCATGTGTCGAACAACAAACTCTGATCCCCTCCCCCAAACATGCTCCACCCCAAAAGAATATAGAGCGCTTTCTCAGAGAGCTTAGCTCTCATAGGGAGCAGAGACATGACATCTCCTTCCTTCATATTGCTCAGGCTCAATACCTTGGAGTCATTCTTAACTTTCATACCCCATCTCCAGTAAGCAAATCTGGACCCTTAACAATCTCCAACCTCTGCTGCTTCCATCGTGGCCAAAACCAGCACCATGTTTCCTGGCTCACCTGGGTGATCATAGCCTTTGAATGATCTCTTTGCATCTTCCTTCATCCCCCTAACATATATTAGCCAGTACAGCAACCAGAGGGATCTTTTAAAATGTCAATCAGATCATGTTATGCATTTGCTCAAAATCTTCTAGTTGCTTCTTATCTTAGGCAGAGTCAGACCCAGTATCCTACAAAGCTGCATTTGCTCTCCCCCCATGTGGAAATGAACTTTCTCCCACTCAGTCTCAAGCACAGCACACCAGCCACAGTGAACTCTGTACTTTGACCGTGTGCTGGCTCTTGTCTGCGATGCTCAGCATACCAGCCCCAGTGAACTGGATCTTTTCAAAGCTACTCACTTGGCTCACTCCTTCACAGGCTTTAGATGTTAACTCCGTCACCTTTTCAGAGAGCCCATGCCTAACCACTATTTAAAATTCTAATCCCCCCAATTAAATAAATGACTAAATAAATAAATTTTAAAAATTCCCAAACCCCACCCTGCTTCTCTTAACTTTTCTCCTTCCCTCCTATATTGGTCTTCATCTCACTCATCACTTCCTGCTGTACTGTGTGTTTTACTCATTAATTTAGTATGCTCATCTTCCTCCTCTGGACTTCCATGTCAGTGAGGCTAGATGTTTTTTGTCTTTGTTCACTTTTGTATCCCCAGTGTCTAAAATAGTGTCTATCATACAGTAGAAGCTTAATAAATATTTTACTAACTGAATGAATGATCCAGCCATATATACATAGACCTAGTTCTGGAAAGAATGGATGAGGCTGAGTGGGATGCTGGGAGAGGATCTGCAGACCCTACCTGGAGGATCCCTGGCCATTGTCCTTCTCCCCCAGCGGGTACAGGAGTGGGGAGGAATTGAGAGGGTTCTCAGAGGGAGAATCAGTTGGCCTTGGTAACGGGCTTTCTGTGGCAAGTGGGGAAGTAGGCCTGGTGCCTGAGTAGGGCGTGTGGGCAAGAGGGAAGGTGCTTCTGTCATTAAGAAAGTTACGGGAGAAGGCATGGCATGTCTGGAAGGGTTCTGATTGTTGATTGCTACAGGACAAACCACCCCAAAATTTAGTGGCTCAGAAGAATCAGCATGTTATAATTTCTCACAATTCTTTGGGTTTACTGGGATCAGCTTTGTGGTTCTTGTGCTGTGTGTGTTACAGATCTGGTTCAGTTACATTTCCTTAGAAGTTATGCATTAGAAGTTATGCATTTCATCTAGGCATACACATTTTTTATAGAGGTTTGAAAAATATTCTTATATGACTTTTTAAAAAATGTGTTTTAGTGATTCGGTAGTTGTTTCCCCTTTGTTGTTTCTTATTTTCAATATTTAGGTTTTCTCTTTTTTTGAGTTAGCCATGTTTCACTAATTTTTTACAGAAATGGGATGTCATTTATTATGCTTTTTTCTGTTCATTAATTTGTTTTTATCTTTATTAAAATATCTAAAGCTGTACATTTTCCTCACCTCACTGTTTCAAATGAATCCACAGTGTTTTCATTATTTTTTAAAATTTTTTAAAGGTTTTATTTATTTATTTGACCCAGAAAGAGAGATAACAAGTTGGCAGAGAGGCAGGCAGAGATAGAAGGGAAAGCAGGCTCCCTGCTAAGTAGAGAGCCCGATGCAGGATCAATCCCAGGACCCTGAGATCATGACCTGAGCCGAAGGCAGAGGCTTAACCCCCTGGAGCAACCCAGGTGCCCCTCATTATTATTTTTAGAAATCTGTGACTTCATTTGTGTTTTCCCTCTTCATTTGTGTTTTCCCTCTAACTCCCACCTGATGCAACATTCAGTAAACCTTTTCTACTTTCCCCTTCCGTTGTCTCTTCTCCCTTTTTAGTGGCATTTCTACTTGATGAGGACACATGCCATATGCCATTAATATATATTTTTCTGCTCTCTTACCCACCGTAAGTTTTTTAGCTGGTTTCTCCTGTCCTGATCATATTTAATGTTGATCTTCCAGCAGATTCCTCACAAAGAGCTCATGGCTATAGAATTCCCCAAGCTCTTGCATGTGTAAAAGTGGTTTCCTAGAGGCCTCTTACTTGAAGAATCCCTTGGGTGAATATGAAATCTTTGGGTCATAATGTCTTTCCTTTTAAGTTTCTGGTAAATGTAGCTCTGCTGTTGCCTTGCTTTGAATGACGGTTCCCAGAACAAAAATATCTGTTGTAGTCCCTGCTTTCAGTTCTTTTGGGATATCCCCAGAAGTGGAATTGGTAGATTATATGATGATTCTATTCTTAATTTTTTGAGCAACCACTATATTATTCTCCATAGTGACCACACCATTTTCTATTTCGAGCAGTGCATGAGGGTCGATGATTTTGATAATTCTGATGGAAGTCTGGTATATTTTTTGCCAAGGATCACTTAGGATTCTTGTTCTTAAAGGTCTGATAGCTTTTCTAGTAGATATCTTGAAGAGGGTGGTTGTGAATAAATTTCCTGGTACTCTGTAGGTCCTTCGTATTCAGGTCATTTATTCTTGAACTTTTCTTGGACTATAGTTTTAAATATTGTTTCCTTTTTTTGTTTTTTTTTTTCAGGAACTACAGTGATATAGGAGATACTCTTTTTTGGGGGGGGTCTGATTTCCACTTCAACCACTTTCTCTTAGCCGGTCCTTTATTTCATTTTTATTCTCTTAAGTGGTTTTCCTGCTACACTTCAATGCCCATCCTGTTTTCATTTCAATCTATTTGTGTCTGTCTTGTAACTTTGTTTCATTTCTTTCTGAAATTCAGTCAACACTCATTTTGTTTCATTATTTTGCCCGTTTCTGTTTAGCTTTTGAATTTTGTTTCCCATTTTATTGAAATATAATTGACATGTAACATTGTGTTAACTTAAGGTGTGCAATATAATAACCTGATACATGTATTTGTTGGGAAATGATTATCCCAGTAAGTTTAAGTCTATCCATTTCCTCAACATAGTTACAAATTTGAATTTTTGATTCAAGATGATTTCTCCTTATGTTTGAGGATATTGAATTCAGCTTATAGTGTTTTGTTGTGACTTTTTCTCTGTCACTGTTTTTTCTCTTTCCTTTTCTTTTTTTTTTCTTTTTCCTTTTTGTTTTTGTTTTTGTTTGCAGAATTATCTTTAGCTGAATTTTAGATTCTCATTTTCTGTTTTGGTTTTCTATGGAGGAGGACTGCATATCTGCATTTCTGTAGACAACTGTCAGATTCTAGTGTTTTTGAAGTTTCCTAGTTCAGGGAGACTCTTCTGTTGGTGTAACTAGTATGATTGCTGGATTTCAGGAGGAGAAGAGATTATATGTTCTTTTTAAAAATTCTCTTCTGTTTTGCAGGACCCTGTATTTCCCCCTTGCTTATTTTTCCCTTTACCTTGGAGTTTCCAAAGGGTGCCTTTTCCTTGCTTGTAACCCCCTTTTCCCCTGGAGCTTCCTGTTTCCAGGACTTCTGTGCTCATCCTGCCTACTCTTTTAAAGTCCCATCCCTACATGTAGTAAGTGCTCTGACCTATCAGTACATCTTTTAGCATTTTCTCATGTATGGTAGCTTTATTTATTTTTTTTTTCTTTTTCTTTTTTTTTTTTTATTAAAGATTTTTATTTATTTGATAGAGAGAGATCACAAGTAGGCAGAGAGGCAGGCAGAGAGAGAGGGGGAAGCAGGCTCCCCGCTGAGCAGAGAGCCCGATGTGGTGCTCGATCCCAGGACCTGAGCTGAAGGCAGAGGCTTAAACCACTGAACCATCCAGGCGTCCCTATTTTTTTTTTTTTTTCCTGATGGTTGTTTTCTGTCTACTTTAAATCCCCTCTTAGTTCCTTTCTTCTCTCTTTCATTAGTTTTCCTCCCTGAGCTGCTCTTCTACTCTCTGATGGCTTAATGTTGGAAGTATAGGAGATACATCTCTGGTTTCATGTTTTATGCTTTTTTTAAACATTTTTTATTTTTTAAATTAAATTTATTTATTTGAGATAGAATGAGAGTGAGAGAGAGAGAGCACAAGCATGGAGAGCAGAAGGCAGAGGGAGAAGCAGACTCCCTACGGAGGAGGGAACCCAATGCAGGGCTCAATCCCAGGACTTGAGGATGACGACCTGAGCCAAAGGAGACGCCTATCCAACTGAGCCACTCAGGCACCTCTGTTTTTTGCTTTTTTATTTTTATTTTTTAAAGATTTTATTTATTTGACAGAGAACACAAGTAGCAGAGAGGCAGGCAGAGAGAGGAAGGGAAGCAGGCTCTGCACTGAGCAGAGAGCCCGATGTGGGGCTCGATCCCAGGGTCCTGGGATCATGACCCCGGCCGAAGGCAAAGGCTTTAACCCGCTGAGCTACCCAGGCGCCCCTGTTTCTGCTTTTTTAAAAATAGATAATTTATTCACAGGTAATTTGAATTTAGAATGTCCTCTGTCAAGGTATGCTCAAAGGATGTATGTTTTGTGTAAATGACCTGTGTTTCAGTAGAGGTTTATCTAAGGTGTTTAGCAATCTTTGACATGATTGGACTCAAGCTTTAAACTCAGTCTCACCTGTGAACAGTAGCACATGCCTGCACAGCTCTGTTCACCTTCTATCCATTGTTAACCACTTGAGCTTTTTGTTGTCTTGCCTTCTGCATTCAGTCAAAGTATTCAGCAGACTTTAGGAGGTGCTTGTGTGTAGATCTGAGGCTCCATCCTTAGTTGCTCCCACTTTTCTAGGATTTCACCATTCGGTTTCCAGGAAGTCAGTAAGCCACAGACTCTTGATCAGTTGTTCCTCATGTGCCACTTGGACTAGGGAGTGCCCTCTGGTGAAAAATGAGTTAAATACAGGTCTCACACTGGGTGTGTCCCTTCTTTCAAGGTTATCCCCCCTTCAGTTACATGCTGCTTTTGGATACAGTATCTTCAAATAGTTGTTTTTTATGTTTTCACTAGGATATATAGTTATTAGTAAGAGGGTTAGTTTGATACAAGCTGTTCTCAGTATCAGAAACTACTGCTACTGTTTTAATATACTGTTTCTTGTTCTTTTAAAAAACATTTTCTTCTCTTTTTTCTCAGTTTTTTGTTTGTTTGTTTTCCTACTTTCTGGAGTAGAAGGCAAGTGAAAACAGTTGTTTGTTTTAATGCAGTACTTTGACAGTTCAGAAACTGTCATTTTCCTTTTGTGGTTTCTTATTTTCAATATTTATGTTTTCTCTTAAGATAGCTGTGTTTATTTCACTAATTTTTTAAGAAATGAGGATTTCCCCTATTATACTTTTTTCTGTTCATTAATTTCTGTTTTATCCTTTTTAAAGTATCTAAAGCTGTACATTTCCCTTACCTCACTGTTTCAGATGAATCCCACACATCCACAGTGTTTTCTGTTATTTTTAGAAATTCTGTGACTTCATTTGTGTTTTCCCTCTAACTCCCACCTAATGCAACCTTCAGTAACCCTTCTCTACTTTTCCCTTCCCTTGTCTCTTCTCCCATCAAGTGTCCCTTGATGAGGACACTTGCCATATACCATTAGTATATATTTTTCTTCCCTGCTCTCTTACCCACCGTGTAGTGCTAGATCTAAGGTTATGTATCTTAAATGCTCAATATCAGTTCTTTAGCTGATTTGCCCTGTCCTGTCTTGTGTTTAATATTCATTTTCCAGTTCACAAAAAGCTCATGGCTATGGAATTCCCCAAGCTCTTCCATGTGTAAAACTGGTTTCCTATAGCCCTCTTACCTGAAGACTCCCTTGGATGAATCAAGTGTTATCAAAAGTGTGGAAAGGCGCAGTTATATATGGCCGTTATGTGGTCATATAACGGCCATATATGTGGCTGTTATATGTGGCATTGTGAGTTGGTTGGCCTTCGGAGGGCAGTTTGGCAGTGTAAGCATATGTTCAATATTAAGCCCAGTAATTCCACTCCGTTAGCACTCATATGGAAAGACTGATGTGTTTGCAGAAAGGTATTGCTTATAACCTTTTGATTGGTGATAAATACAACAGTCTGTTCATTGACAGAGGAATACTTTCTTAAACAAAATGTGGTTGGCTGATGGACATAGTATAACAGTTATTAAAAAGAATGGAATTTTAAAAAAGTTTTTTTAAAGAAGAAGAATGGAGTTAGGTCTAGGAGTACTGGTGTATACATACCCCCAAGATATTTAATGCAAATAAGTCAGAATACAGATGGGTTTTACTTATAGGAAAGTAAAATTGTTTACACATGTACCTAAATACAAATGAAAGTGAAGAGAAAAAAAAAAAATGATAAAGAGCACTCATGAAATAGTTAAGAGCAGTTACCCAGGTGTGAGCTGGGGCAGAGTCCAGAAAGAGAACTAAACTTTCTCCTTTATTATCTTCAAACTACTCTAGATTCTTTCTAACACTAACAGAGATGTTAATCACATGTATAATTAAATAGAATGAAATTAAACAACAAAAATAAATTTCCTGAAAAATTTTTTTTTACTTCTCTTATGAGTGATTTGCCACTTTATTTCATTCTTTCTTGACCACTTTGTCCAAGTCTTATTATTTATTTAACCTGAGTTGTCATAATTTGTTATTTAAGATTGTTAATTCATGCTTGCCAGTTTCTGTCCTTGGTTATTGCTTTTGATTCCACAATATTTTGTTCTCAACACAATGTTTTTTCTATCCTGGCTATCCAATGAAAAATTTACCCTTTTTTTTTTGGAAAAATCTTTTTTACTGAATATTCTCAATTATTAAAGAAACAACAACTTAATTACCATCCTTATGTACATCATCTTGATTTTATGCTTCTTGACATTTTATTGTATTGCAAAAGTTTTTTTGCTGGTTAAGAGTTTTAAAATAACTTTTTATTAATGGAAGAATTTCAGACCTGTTCAAAAGCAGCAGCAATAGTATAATAAAGCCCCAGCGTTAATAGTCATCACCATGTTGCAGTCTTGTTTCATGTTTTTGTCTCATTTCTTCTGAAATGTTTTTAATCATTTCCATCTATAAATACTTCAATATGTATTTCTTTGAAAAACAACCAGAATACCATTTTCACAACCCCTCAAATTCATAATGCTGCATTTAACATTATCTACTGCCAAGTAAATGGCCTCAAAAATGTCCTTTTAGGGACACCTGGGTGGCTCAGTCGGTTAAGCCACTGCCTTCAGTTCAGGTCATGATCCCAGGGTCCTGGGATCAAGTCCCACATCGGGCTCCTTGCTTGGCAGGGAGCCTGCTTCTCCCTCTGCCTCTGCCTGCCGCTCTGCCTGCTTGTGCTCGCGCTCTTTCTCTTTCTGTGTGTCTCTCTGTCTCTCTCTCTGACAAATAAATAAAATATTTTTTTAAAAAATGCCCTTTTACATTCAACTTGTTGTCATCAGGAGTTTGGAACTGAACTTGTTGTGAAGGCCTGGCTTTCTGGACCTTTTTCCAGGGCCCTAGTTGAGAATCAGTCTGGCAACATTCCCCATCATACCACCCGTCCCCCAACTGAGGCAGGTCTTGCCTCACTCATGGGGAGAGCATTTCCACCTGACACACTTTCATTTCTGTTTTCCTTACCCAGATCTGCCTTCTGAGATATCAGCCTTCTTTAGGGATACCAGGAAAAATGGCCACAGGGTCCCGGAAAGCCAGGGTAATGGTGAGTGTTTTCTGTATTTGCACACTGGCTGTTTCAGAGTAGACACATTTTCTTATCCTGGCTGTCTTATTGGTACCTGGCAGAGTCTAGCTCTAGTTCTAGAGGTTTGACTTACCTTACCTGAAGCCTGTTCCACCTGTGACTTAAGTCACTCACCAAGTGGCTGACTCTAAGCAACACAAAGTTTGTATAGGAGAGAGTCCCATTCCCTTGTTCAGCTTTAAGACTTTTTTACAAGTTGAGAGTGATATCAGGGAAAATAATGAAGTAGGAAGCACCAGGAATCTGTCTCCCTACCTAGGCAGCAATTTTATTGGCAAAATCTTGCTGATATAACTATTTTGGAACTCTGGAGTCTAGTTGAATGGTTACAGCATTCCAAATCAATTCAGTGTAATCCCTACCAAAATCCCAATGACTTTTCCTCCCCAGAAATAGAACTCTTCATCTTAAAATTCATATGAAATCTCAAGGGACTCTGAATAGCCAAAACAAACATGGAGGGCTCACAGTTCTTGATTTCAAAATTTACTACAAAGGTACAATCATCCAAGCTGTGCGGTACTGAGATAAAGACAGAATTACAGAGTAATGGGATAGACCACAGAGCCCAGAAATAAACCCTCATGTATATGGTCAAATGATTTGGGACAAGAGTGCCAAGACCATTCAATGTGGAAACAACCCTATTTAATAGATAGTCCTGGGAAACTGTATGTCTACATGCAGTAGAATGTAGTTGGACCCATACCTCATATCATACACAAAAATGAACTAAAAATGGATCAAAAACATAAACAGTTAGGAACTGAAACTATGAAACTCTTAGAAGAAAATAGAAGGAAGGCTTCATGAAATTGGATTTAGTGTTGAGTTCTTGGATAGTACACAAAAAGCCCAGGCAACAAAAGAAGAAATAGATAAACTGGTCTTCACCAAAATGTATAACTTCTGTGCAAATATATTTGCAAATGACTTATCTGATAAATGATCTGAGAAGTGACTAATATTCAGAATATATAAAGAAGCATAACCCAACAAAAATAGGAACACCTCAATTCAGTGGACAAAGAAAAGAACTTGAATAGATATTTATGCAAAGAAGTTATCTAAATGGCAAATAAGCATGTGAAAAGATGATCATCGTCACTAATCATTAGAGAAATGCAATTAAGTCCACAATGAGATACTATTTTATACCCATCAGAAGGCTGTTAACAAACAACAACAAAACAGAAAGCAACAAGTGTTGGTGAGAATGTGGAGAAATTAGAACCCTTTTGCATCACTAGTGGAGTTGTAAAATGATGCAGTTGCTGGGGAACACAGTGATTCCTGAAAAAAAAAAAAAATGAATGTGACATTACCATTTGGTCTTGTAATTCTACTTCTGGGTATATACCCCCAAAGAATTGAAAGCAGGGACTCAAACAGCTCATTATACACCAATTTGCACGGTAGTATTGTTCACAGTCGTTAAAAAGTGAATACAAACCAGATGTCCATCAATGGATGAATGGTGTATACATAAAATCGAATGTTATTTTAGTCATTTTAGTCTCGCAGAGAGAGGAAATTCTGAGTTCATGCTTCCAAAGGAATAAACCCTGAAATTAGCCTGACACAAAAGGACAGATACGGTATAAGTCCACATATTTGTACTTTGTAGAATAATCACATACGTAGAGATGAAAACTAAAATGGTTGGTACCAGGGTTTGGGAGGAGGAGGGGTCATTATTTAATGGTTACAGTTTCAGCACGGGATGATTTTGAACAAGTCGTGGAGATGGACAGCTGTGAGGGTTGTACAACTACGTGAATGTACTTAAGGCTACTGAAATGTACACTTAAAATGTACTTAAATGTACACTTGAAACAGTAAAATAATTGTTAGGTATATTTTACAATAAAAATTAAAAATCTGTAGGCTGTTACATTCTACCCCTTCTGTATTCTACCTTTTATTCCTCCTGGTTGTCCTCCCTGTTCATGTGGTGGTTTCCTCTCTTCCTTTGCTCACAGTGTCATCGTCTCTGCTCCCCATATGCTTCGTCTGGAATACCTAACACTCCCTCTTCTCACTTCTGTGCATCTTAAGAGAAGTTCCTGGGACTGACTCAGGACCCTTTTCCTGATGTCTGCATTTCACAGTGCCTTCCATTTTGAAATAGAGTTAAGCAGATGAGTAAAACTGCGCAGGAGGGTGAGAATGAATGTAGAGATAAATCTGTAGGTTGAGTGGCCAAGAAGGTCCACCCTGAGCATCCACAGTGTGGGACCATAAATTTAATATATTGTCTACATTTCACTGGTTGACCACAGAGGTGGACCCCAATCCCAGACAGTACGCTCAAGTCCATGCTCTTCACTGCTCTCCACTTGTGCCTCTCAGACCCAAGGAGGCCAAGGGACCATGGCATTTAGGGAAAGGACTGAGTTATATTTAGGCTTTGCCATTATTGAGTTTATGAACTCCGGTCATTCAGATGCTTCATTCAATACTAACATGATTGATATATTACTTAATTTTCTAAATCCTTAAAATTCAAAAGTCTGTTATGTTTGTACTTTTAATTTTTATATGTTGCTTGCTCTTCTGTCTGCCTAGATTTTGAAGTTCCTGAAAGTTAGGGACTCTTTTTTGCACATCCTCTTCACACAGCCCACCCAAGATCTTGACTGTAGATTCACAGTGTTGTTGGCTGGCTAGCAACAGAGGTTTAAAGTCTTGGAACACATGGCATCAGGGTCACAATGAAAGGCAGAATGCCCCCCCCTTTTTTTCTAAGGTTTATTTATTTTTAAAGATTTGCTTGTTTTATTTTGAGAGGGAGCTCACAGGTGTGCACACACGAGTGCAGTGAGGGGCAGAGAGAGAGGGGGAGAGAGAATCCCAAACAGGCTCCATGCCCAACAAGGCCTGATACAGGTCTCGATCTCACAACTTTGAGATTATGACCTGATGTGAAATCAGGAGCTAGACCCTTAACTGACTGAGCCACCTAGGCACCCCTAAGGTTTATTTATTTGAGAGACTGAGAGAGAGACAGACAGAGTGCACGAGCAGGGGGAGGGGCAGGAGAGAGAGAGAGAATCTCAAACAGACTCCCTGCTGACCAAGGAGCCTGATGTGGGGCTCGATCTCATGACCCGAGCTGAAATCAAGAGTCAGAGGCTTAACTGACCGAGTTACAATGTGCCCCAAAGACAGAATTTTGATAGCTCACCCGCCTCCCGCAGGGCAGCCTTCTCCCTTCCCCTCAGCCTGAGTCGTGGGTGAGGCTGGCTCCCCAGTGAGCAGGGCTCTGTATTCTGTTACAGGCACACATGGCCTTCAGAGATGTGGCTGTGGATTTCAGCCAGGAAGAGTGGATGCTGCTGAGCCCTGCTCAGAGATCCCTGTACAGGGAGGTGATGCTGGAGAACTACAGCAACCTGGTCTCCCTGGGTAAGCCCTGGAATCTCTAAGGACTCACATTCTTGCTGCTGGGTGTTTCAGGCTATGCTTGAAGCAGCCATCTTGCTTTCCAAGTTGGCCATTGTGCCCCTCACCTACAGCCACCTTGTTTTTTCCTTTCCTGTGAACAGGAATTCCATTTTCTAAGCCAAAACTTATCACCCAGCTGGAGCAAGGGAAGGAAACCTGGAGAGAGGAGAGAACATGCCCACCAGCCACCTGTCCAGGTGAGTGGGGAGTGCTAAGCAGAGCCTGGAGCTGCGGGCAGCTGTGTGTGGGAGAAAGGCGGCCTCACTCCGGTGCTGGAGAGGGCAGCTCTTCTGACCTCCTACACTGTGCTTACTGTTGCCTGGCAAGGCCTCCCTTCTAGACCTTCCTCCTTCACCCAGCCCTGCGGGCAGGGCTTTCCTGGTGTCTCTCATCTCCGTCTGCCACTAGAAGTCTTTCTTCCTCCCACTGGGTTTGCTCTCTTTCCCTCACTCAGATCTCTTCCACAGTCATGGGCTTCTTTTTTTTTTTTTTTTTTCTTTTTAAAGTTTTATGTGAGAGAGATCGCAAATGAGAGAATGAGAGAGAGAGAGTGCATGCACACAAGCAGTGGGGGCAGAGGCAGAGGGAGAAGCAGACTCCCTTCTGAGCAGGGAGCCCAACTCGGGACTCAGTCCCAGGACCCCGAGATCATGACCTGAGCCAAAGGCAGACGCTTAACTGACTGAGCCACCCAGGTGCCCCTGTGGGCTTCTTTCTGTTACTGTATTTTAAAAAGACTGAGCAAGAAAGTAAGAAAAAAACCCAGTGAGTTACAGAAAGAAGACAAGCTTGCAGATGCCACCCTCTCTTTAAGACCTCATGGGGCTTCTCCACGCAAACACATCCTCGCTGTCTCTGCCTCCTCTTGGAAGGACGCTACTCACATCGAATGAGGGCTCTACCCTCATGACCTTTTTAACCTGAATTACCTCTTAATTAAGGTTTACCTTAATTACCTCTTTAAAGGCCCTGTCTCCAAATACAATAACACTCTGTATTGAATACTGGAATATAGATATGTATACAGTTGGTTTTTAAAAGTTCACTTTATTGGGGTGCCTGGGTGGCTCATTCATTAAGCATCTACCTTGGGCTCAGGTCCTGATCCTAGGGTCCTGGGATCGTGTCCCTCATCAGGCTCCCTGCTCAGCAGGAAGCCTGCTTCTCCTTCTCCCTGTGCACGTGTTCCCTCTCTCGCTGTGTCTATCTCTATCAAATAAATAAGTAAATAAAATCTTTTTTTAAAAGTTCATTGATCAAGAAAATTGTGTTCAGGTTGGTCCAGTACAATCACTACGTGGTATCTCAGATTGTTTGGTCATTTATTGCCTTCAGGAAACTAAAACCAGCTGTGATAAAACAAGACATTCAGTGTTAGCATCTTCTGCACATGAGGTACGATAAGAAGGAATTTCTGCTTCTGTGCTGATTTCTGGGAAGATTTTTGTTTAGATTAATTATGGAAATTAACAGAGCTTAAACTGGTCGGGGGCCCCAGGAGTGAACATCTTTAAGGGAGTAGGGGACTATACTGTGTTTGTGTCATCCATTGCTGAAAACCTGCGGCCTTGTAGAAATTCTGGCCCAAAGTCATCCTCTAATAAATATGTGCTGGTGAGTGGAGGAATTCCAGGCATCTCACACAAGATCTCTTCAACCATCTTTCTGCTGCCTCCTACAACTAGGGGTTCTCCATTCTGAATGACTGTTCTATCTGTCCCTTTGTTCTCAGGGGGAAATAGGGAAAGACCTGACACTTCCATACAGGTCCTCTGGTCAGATCTCTGTCAGCCAGTGCAAATACTTGCGGACATGGTTTCTGTCCCGTGCGTGGTGGTGAGGAGACAGTTGAGGTAGCCAGGGAGTACACTCGCTTAGTGGCCCTATTTAAAAGAATTGAAACTGTCTGTGGTGATTTTTATAGCTGGCTACATGGGAGATGCTTGGGAGTGGATTTTCTGGGTTATCATGGAAGAGGTTGGAAAAGCATTTCAATTTAAAGGAAGTCTTGAGACAAACCATAAGAGACTCTTAATCTCAGGAAACATACTGAGGGTTGCTGGAGGGGAAGGGACAGGAGGAGGGATGGGGTGACTGGATGATGGACATTGGGGAGGGTATGTGCCATGGTGAGCACCGTGAATTGTGTAAGACCTGTACCCCAGAAACAATGAATACACTATATGTTAATAAATAAATAATATTTTTTAAATGAATTCTTGATTGGGTAGCTGTCAAATTTTCAGCATTTTGAAGAGCGGAGAATTGGGTCCCACAGCAGACTGGGCAGACTTCCTCAGGCTGCCCCACTGAGTCTCAGTTCTAACTCTGACTTTTCCCCTCTGCAGCGGAACTAAAGCCGGAACTCCACCTCTGTCCTTTCTGCCCTTCGGATTTTTCCAGTCAGAAATTCCACATGCAGCACATGCTGTGTAATCATCCACCATGGGTCTTCACGTGCCTCTGTGCAGAAACTCACATCGAGCCAGGGGATCCGTGCCCAGGGGACCCGAAGCAACAGCAACAAGCCTCGGATCGAGAGCCGTGGAGTGATAAAGCAGAAGATCAAGAGACAGAAGTCGCCAAGCCTTTGTTTGGCAAGACAAAGAAGAGGACTTCGGGGACATTCTCTAGGCCACCTCAAAGGCAGTCAGTCAGCTCTAGGAGTGGCATCAGAGGCATGGAGATAGAGGCCAGCCCCACTCCGACGGGGAACCCCGAGGAAGCAGACAGACTGTTGAAGAGGATAGAAGTCTTGGGCTTTGGAACAGTCAACTGCAGAGAGTGTGGACTGGGCTTCAGCAAGATGACAAACCTGCTCAGTCACCAGAGGATTCACTCCGGGGAGAAGCCATATGTGTGTGGGGTGTGTGAGAAGGGCTTCAGCCTGAAGAAGAGCCTCGCCAGGCACCAGAAGGCCCACTCGGGGGAGAAACCGATTACGTGCAGGGAGTGCGGCCGCGGATTTAACCGGAAGTCAACGCTTATCATCCACGAGAGGACACACTCAGGCGAGAAGCCCTACATGTGCAGTGAGTGCGGGCGAGGCTTCAGTCAGAAGTCAAACCTCATCATACACCGGAGGACACACTCGGGGGAGAAGCCCTACGTGTGTCGGGAGTGTGGGAAGGGCTTTAGCCAGAAGTCAGCTGTCGTTAGACACCAGAGGACACACTTGGAGGAGAAGACCATTGTGTGCAGTGACTGCGGACTAGGCTTCAGTGACCGGTCAAATCTCATCTCACACCAGAGAACACACTCCGGGGAGAAGCCTTATGCCTGCAAGGAGTGTGGGCGCTGCTTTAGGCAGAGGACGACCCTGGTCAACCACCAGAGGACACACTCCAAAGAGAAGCCTTATGTGTGTGGTGTGTGTGGGCACAGCTTTAGCCAGAACTCAACCCTCATCTCACACAGGCGGACACACACCGGGGAGAAGCCTTACGTGTGCGGGGTGTGTGGGCGTGGCTTTAGTCTGAAGTCACACCTCAACAGACACCAGAACATACACTCAGGGGATAAGCCCATCGTGTGCAAAGATTGTGGGCGAGGCTTCAGCCAGCAGTCAAATCTCATCAGACACCAGAGGACACACTCAGGGGAAAAGCCCATGGTGTGTGAGGAGTGCGGGCGAGGCTTTAGCCAGAAGTCAAACCTCGTAGCACACCAGAGGACACACTCAGGGGAAAAGCCGTATGTGTGCAGGGAGTGTGGACGGGGCTTCAGTCACCAGGCAGGTCTCATCAGGCACAAGAGGAAACACTCGAGGGAGAAGCCTTACATGTGCCGACAGTGCGGACTGGGCTTTAGCAACAAGTCAGCTTTAATCACACACAAACGGGCACATTCAGAAGAGAAGCCATGTGTGTGCCGAGAGTGTGGCCAAGACTCTATCCAGAAGGCACACCTCCTCTTACATCAGGTGACACACCAGGGGGAGAAGCCTTATATGTGCAAGACATGCGGCCAAGGCTTCAGCCACAAGTCCCACCTCAGCAGACACAGGAGGATGAAATCTGTCCACTACAAACCGCCACTCCAGCCTGACTCTGAGGCCTGTACAGGACAATCTCCTGACGTCTTACACTCCCTTTGAGAGTGAATGTGGTAGCAAGGACTAAATAAATCATCAAAATTGTGACACTTCCATGAAATGGAGTAGAGAAGTGCATTCTGGGAGCAGTCAGAGGACATTTGACTTAGTTCACTTTCTCCACACTTCAAGTTTTGGGGCCTTTTGTTCTAATAAACAATGCTTCTTTACAAATCTGTAACCTTGACTACATACCTCATTCACTCATCTGTAAAGATAAGGGACAAGGAGTGGTACAGATAGCTGGAATTCTCTAAGGCCACTCTTCCACAAGAATTCAATTCCTTGGAAGACAGGAATCTATGAGTCACTAGAATATTGACTGGAAAGTCTGGTCCTTGGTAGAGGGGGGAAATGGAGGAACTGTATTCAGGGATTTCAGGTGAAGGGAGGGAATCTTCCAGGTTTCTGCCCCAAAGCATGGCCTCCTCTAGCAGATCCACTTCAATCTACAGCTACCTTCTTCCCTTGACATCTGTTATGGCCCCCTTTCTCATTTCTCTCCTCCTAGCTCTGAAATGTCTCTGCTCTTGCCTTTGCTGAATCATCCCTTAATCATGTTAAATGCTTTTTCTCAGGCTCTATTTAGTCCCTGGTCCTCCCACCATGGAGACCCTCCAACAGTACATTGTAACACTCCAGTCCTTCCGACCTGGAGTCTTTCAGCTGTGACCAACCAGTTCTTCATCTCAGAGCCTGGCTTCTCCAGTCACATTCCTGTCAGACCACCAGAAACATGGAGAATCTCCAGCCACCCCCAGCCACACCATCTCACTGGCACTCCAGTGATATAATGGCCTTTAATAACCACATGCTCCCCTCAGTCCTCCAGTAACAGGGAGAAGACTCTTGGAGCCACTCCCCCAAATCAGTCCCGGAATACCAGGGTTTAGGACTCACAGTCATGTTGGGGCGCCTGGGTGGCTCAGTGGTTAAAAAGACTCTGCCTTCAGCTCAGGTCATGATCTCAGGGACCGGGATTGAGTCCCGCATTGGGCTCTCTGCTCAGCAGGGAGGCTGCTTCCTCCTCTCTCTCTGCCTGCCTTTCTCCCTACTTGTGATTTCTTTCTGTCAAATAAAGAAATAAAATCTTTAGAAAAAAGAGAACTTAACTCAGCTTTCCATCCCAGGCCCAGGCCCCATGCCAGCCATCCAGGAACTGGTCCAAGGTCCATTAGCCACACACCCTCAGCAGTTCTCCAATTGCAAGTTTATATTCAGCCATATTTAAAGACTCCTAACCATCCTTTCACGGTGTTTCAGTCCAAACTCCATTTGCTCAAAAAAATGACCTTTAAGATAAAAACCCATCTCAAGGACGCAGCGGTAAAACACCTCCCCCTTTCTTTAAAGGTAGACTGCCTTGCGCAGCGCCTCACTTGGATGTGTCTGGAGTCTTGGAAGCTTGACTACCCTACAATCTCCTACAAAGGGACCTTGAGAGCTTGTTTGGAGGTTCTAGCAGGGGAGTGCAGCTACTCATATACCCTTGACCAAAGAACGATCCTCTTCTCCATCCGGGAAGGTCGTCCTCTTCGACTGAGCATGCAGCTTCGGGAGGGACGCACCTGGAGCAGTGAGGGAGGGAGGGGACACCTGCCTAGCCAGCCAGAGCAGCTGAGTCACTCTGGTGATCAGCGGGGTGACAGATGTTGCAGCCTGATCGTCCTCACATCCTATAAACCCTTTTTTAAGACTTAAGAAGATTAATTATATGCCCCCTAGACTCTCAACTACACAAAACATCATCCTACAGCACCCTGGCAACCCAACAAGAGAGAGCCTTCACTTGAAGAGCTCTATAGATCTTCTATCTAATGGAGTAAACTCTTGTTAGAGGCATGGGAAACACGAGTTTGTAGTAGAAACACCAGGCTGTCCTGAAAAGGACAGAGAAAAACCCCTACTTTATCCTCTTTTTAAAGATTCTTATTTGAGAGAGAGCATGAGCAGAGAGAGGGGGCAAGGGAGAAGCAGACTCCCCACTGAGCAGAAAGCCAGACACAGGGCTTGATCCCACAACCCTAGGATCACGAGCCAAACCAAAGGCAGATGCTTAATTGACTGAACCACCCAAGTGCCCCCAAATCCCTACTTTTCTATAAGCAGGGAGGCAGGCAGAGAAAACTAAGCTGCAAATATAGGTTATTTTGTACAAAAAAGGAAGAATAAGCGCAGACATAAAATCAGTTGAGAATCACTGCCAGAGAGCAGTACTGGACACTAATTAAGGAACTGGTGGCATGTGCCCAGCTGAATTTCAAAATGTCTGAACTGGTGTACATCTGTCATTTCTCCATTTTTTTAAATAGAACCATTCATTGTGGTGATATTTTATCCCCAAATCAACACAATGTCAGATACATGTCTTCAGCTCTCAAGTCTTCAGATAAAGAATCATCTATGCTTGGACATGGGTTAGATAACAAGATTCTGAACTTTTGAGTCAATGCCATAATGAAATAAGACTTTGAGGGTCTTAGGGATGAGTGGATATTTCACATGGGATGGACATGAAGTTTGGTGTCCAGATGGTAGATGGTGCAGGTAGTCTCAAAGATGGTTATTATCAATTCCTTCACTTATGTGTGTGTGCATGTGTGAGAGAGAGAGAGAGAGTCTAATTACCCTCCCCATGGATCTGGATTGGCCTTAGGGATTTGCTTAATCAAAAGAATATAGGAGAAGTGGTATTCTGGGACTTCTGATGCTAGTTCATGAAAAAGCCTTATGGTTTCTACACTGATGCCCATTTTCGTGCTGTGGAAAAAAGCCACACTGAGAGACCTCATCGAGGTATTCTGGTCAATAGCCCTAGCTCAGCTAGCCAACAATTAACGTCAGCTGCAGTTACGTGATAGAGCTGTCTTGGAAACCCCCTTCCGCTGCACCTTCACACCTCAAGAAACAACCGTTCAGCTGAACTCAGTCAGTCTATGGAACTGTGAGGGATGATGACAATCAAATTGTCTTAAGCCCTAAATTTTAGCATTGCTGTTATATAGCAATAGATAATTTTAACACCTTTGAAACAGGTGGCGCCTGGGTGGCTCAGTGGGTTAAAGCTTCTGCCTTCAGCTCAGGTCATGATCCCAGGGTCTTGGGATCAAGACCCGCATCGGGCTGTCTGCTCAGCGGGGGAGCCTGCTTCCTCCTCCCTGTCTGCTTGCCTCTCTGCCTACTTGTGATCTCTGTCTGTCAAATAAATAAATAAAATCTTAAAAAAAAAAAAAAAGAAAGAAACATAAGACTGACTTTTCTAACTATGACTAGAAATCTTGAAGCCATAGTGAAAATAGGTCGAGTTTTGCTACACAAAAATAAATTCTGCAAGTCAACCCACACCTTCAGCCAAAACCAAAGACAAACTGGAGGGACATACACTGAAGTCCATAATATAGAGAGACCTACAAAATATCTCTGGAAACGGAGTTTTAAAAATCAACAAAAGGGGTGCCTGGGTGGCTCAGTGGGTTAAGCCTCTGCCTTTGGCTCAGGTCATGATCTCAGGGTCCTGGAATCAAGCCCCACGTCGGGGTCTCTGCTCAGCAGAGAGCCTTCTTCCCTCTCTCTCTCTGCCTGCCTCTCTGCCTACTTGAGATCTCTGTATGTCAAATAAATAAAATCTTTAAGAAAATAAATAAATACAATAAAATCAACAAAAAATACACTGATTGTATGATCAGATTCAGATCACAGTGTACGAAGTCCTTTTCATTTGAAAATGTCCTTAATGTCAATGAAGATACAAATGAAAACCACACAGCAAGACTTACACCTGTCAGACTGGCCAAAATTCCAAAAGTTGAAAACATACTCTTGTAATAGACTATGGAAACAGGGACACTTACATGTTAGTCTTGGGAGTATAAATTGGAACAAGTTACAGTGGGCAACATAGTGATATCTACCAAAATTATAAATCCATATTCCCCTATGAGCCCATAAATTCAATGGAATTTATCTGATAGCTGTACACGTGTATGTGTGAAATGATTTACATGAGTTCTTCAGTGCAATAGTAACTTCAAGTTTTAGTAAAGAAGAAACATTCACCAATAGAGGAACTAATTAAAGTAAACCATGCGTAAATAGAACAAGATGCTGTATATTGTCAAAGAATGAGAAGCATCATTGTGTTCTGACATGGGGAGATCTCCAAGATTAACCAATGGAGGGAGGGCTGGGGAAAACAGTTTGAGAATGTTAATAGCCATTGTGCTATGTTTTACATTAAAAAGCAGAACATATTTTTAGAAAACAAGAGCTAAGTTGAAAGACTACACTTCCAGTTTCAAAACTTACTAAAGCTAGAGCAATAATCAGTGGCATTTCAGGAACAGAATCCCTGCAGCAGAATTTTCTTCCAAAATAGCCCAAGAAATGCAGCTTTTCATACAAATTCATGCAGAGTTTAAGTTTTGCATCTAAACTTATACACTTGGATTTTCTTCTAAAATAGCGTAGAAAGATGTTTTTCATCCAAATTAGCACAATAAGTGGGATTTTTCTGTCTGTAATACTACACCATGATCACGAAGATACAGTTTTTCATCCAAATTTATTAAGTTTTATGGGTTTTGGGAATAATTCATATGCCAAACTTTTCTCTCTCTCTCTCTTTAAGATTGGTGGCTCAGTGGGTTAAAGCCTCTGCCTTCAGCTCAGGTCATGATCCCAGGGTCCTGGGATCGAGCCCCACATCAGGCTCTCTGCTCAGCGGGGAGCCTGCTTCCTCCTCTCTCTCTCTGCCTGCCTCTTTGCCTACTTGTAATCTCTGTCTGTCAAATAAATAAATAAATAAATAATCTTTAAAAAAAAAAAAAAGATTTATTTGAGAGAGAGGGCAGGAAGAGGGCAGCGGGGAGCAAAGGGAAAGGGAGCAGGAGAATCCTAATATGCAGGACCGTGGGATCTTGACCTGAGTCAAAGGCTCAATGGAGCTACGAGGCACCCCACCAGACTTTTCTAAAATGACAAAAAAGTATGACTTTCCATCTAAGTATGCTCAGACTGGAGGGTAGTGTGGTTATAAATTCTATGCTACATTATTTTAACAAACTACCTAGAAATACACTTTCTCATCCAAACTCATTCAAATCATTGGTTTGGGAGGGCACAAATTCTTCATCAAATTGTCCTCCCAAATGGACAAGAAATATGATTTTTAAAATCCAACTTCATATAAATAATGGAGCTTTGGGAAATAAGTCATATGCCACATATTTGTCCCAGATGCCCCGCTAATGTGATATTTTCATCTACATCTGTTCAAATTTGGGGTCTTATTGAAACTAGATCCTACATTGGATTTTCTTTTTCTAAATTATGCCAAACATGTGATTTCTGACCCAAATTCACTCAAATCTTGGTATCTTTTGGACAATAGTATTATGCAAGACTTTTCTTCAAAAGACCTGGAAATGTGATTTTTCACATTGGCTCAAATAGTTTTTTGGTGGGGTTTTCTTCGGGGAAGACATAATTTCTATGCCAGATTGTCTTCCAGAGTGGTCTAAAAATGTGACATTTCATCCAAATGTCCTCAACTGGTAGGAGGATTTTTTTGGTAGGCCCTGTGCCAGTTTGTTCCTTGCAAATGGCCATAAAATAATATTTTTGATTAAAATTTACTAATATCATGAGGTTTGTTAGATGTAATTCCTGTGGCATATTTTCTTATAAAGTGGCCCTAAAACATATTTTTAAACCTAAATTCATTCCGGGGCGCCTCGGTGGCTCAGTGGGTTAAAGCCTCTGCCTTTGGCTCAGGTCATGATCCCAGGGTTCTGGGATCGAGCCTCACATTGAGCTCTCTGCTCGGCAAAGAGCCCGCTTCTCCATCTCTCTCTGCCTGTTTCTGCCTACTTGTGATCTCTGTCTGTCAAGTAAATAAATAAAATCTTTAAAAACAAAAAACCAAAATCCTAAATTCATTCCAAAATTCAGTTTTTTTCCCCATAAAGTGGGTTCTTTAGATATGAGTCCCATGACACTTTTTTTCTTCCAAAATGGTTTAGACTCTTTTTAAATTAGTTTTATTAAAGACTTTATTTATTTATTTGACAGAGAGAGAGATCACAAGTAGGCAGAGAAGCAGACAGAGGGTGGGGGAAACAGGATCCCTGCTGAGCAAGGAGCCCAATGACAGCCCGATCCCAGGACCCTGACTGAGACCATGACCTGAGCTGAAGGCAGAGGCTTTAACCCACTGAGCCACCCACCCAAAATGGTTTAGAAAGATGACTTCTCATTTAAATTTTCCCAAAATGTATTTTTGGACATAATCACATGCCATATTTTCCCTCCAAAATGGTGCAAAAATAAAATATTTTATCCAAATCTCCTAAATCTTGGGAAGGTTTTGGACATGAATTCTTCACCATATATTTTCTAAAAAATTTTAAATCCATATTCAAATTGTGGCATTTTCTGGATATACATATTATGGCAATTTTTTCTTCAAAATGGTCCAGAAATATGGTTTTTATATTCAGATTATCCCAAAATTTAGATTATTTGGATATAAATCCTATGTCAGATTATTATTTGAAAATGGCCTGGAAATACAATTTTCTAATCAAAATTTTTATAAGTCATAGATTTCTGCATTTTTTGTTACTCTTTGATAGTTTTCCAGTCCTAGCATAGTGAATTACTGTTTAGATTAGGTATAAGTACTGGTGGACCAAAAAAAAAGTTTAACACACAAGTTTATACCATATTTCCCAATATAAATCGTTCTCAGTATCTGAAAATGTTTTACTAAGGGAGTTAATATTTCTGAGTATGTGTGAAGCTGAACATCTTTTGTCCCAATGAGATTTCTTTTTTTTTTTTTTTCCCAATGAGATTTCTTAAATGCTACTTACACATATCTGTTCTTTGTATTGAGGCTAGAGGGTTGTTCTTTTTGTTTTCTAGAGCCTGGTGTTATTTCTTGTATTTTCACATTTCTTCGACAGTAATGAACACCTAGCTCATGAAAAGATTTATGTACTAAAAATTAACCAAGAATGTTTCAGGTTCTGAACATCCTATCATTTTTCTGAAACAATACATGTTTTTATTTCTTTTTCAAATTTTTATTTAAATTCTAGTTAGTGAACATACAGTGCAGTACTGGTTTCAGGAGTAGAATACAGTGATTCATCCCCTACATACAACAACACCCAGTGCCCATCATAACAAGTGCCCTCTTTAGTACCCATCACCCATGTAGCCCATTCCCTTCCCACCTCCCTCCATCAACCCTCTTTGTTCTCTATCAGTAAGAGTCTCTTACAGTTTGCTTCCCTCTCTCTTCTTTTTTTCTTCCTTCCCATATGTTCATCTGCTTTCTTTCTTAAATTCCACATATGAGTGAGATCATATGGTATTTGTCTTTCTCTGACTGACTTCTTTCACTTAGCCTAATACACTGTGGCTCCATCCACGTCATCCCAAATGGCAAGATTCCATTCTTTTTTCACATCTTCTTTATCCATTCATCTGTCGATAGACATTTGGGCTCTTTCCATATTTTGGCAATTGTGGATAATGCTGCTATAAACATTTGGGTGCCTGTGCCCCCTTTGAATCTGTATTTTTGAATCCTTTGGGTAAATACCTAGTGGTAGAATTGCTAGGTCATAGGTTTCTATTTTTAACTTTTTGAGGACCCTCCATTTCTCTGAGAGTGCTGTGGCATTGTATCTTACCTGCTGAGCCTGGAAAAGATTGACCCCATGGGCAAACCTTTAGTGAAACTAAGAAAAAAAAAAGAGAAAAGATGAAAATAATATCAAAGAGGGGACATTACTACTGGTCTCATGGAAATAAAAAGGAGTCCAAGGAAATATTATGAACAATCAGATGCTGTTCAACAAATTAGAAAACCCAGATGACAAGGCCAAATTCTAGAAAAAGACAACCTACAAAGATTTACCTAAGAAGTGCAAAATCTGAACAGTTCTAAAATAAAAGATAAAATCAACCATTTTTTTTAAAGTCTGGCATGGATGTAAGAGTCTCAGAAGCACAGAGATGAACAGGGTTATTCAGGCCACTTCAGAGCACATGGATGGGTAAGAGTAAGGAAGTCAGCTTTGCCCTGGGAGAAGTTAAATTCCTTCACCTACTCAACAGTCTGGATTGGAGGAGTGAGCCTACCCGCCTGCTCCCTATCCATGATCCTTGGAGCAAAGCCAGGGGAAGAACCGCCCAGCCCAGCCCAGCCCCACAAGGCCCAGCATCACCAGGAATGGGAGGAAGTGCCCACACCTACCAACTCTGCTAGTCAGCCATCTATTAACAGTGACCGCCCAGAAAGCCCCAGCAGTCACCAAGGAAGATCAGCCATATTACATGTAACCCGTGTACATGAGCACAATACCAACGGGAACAGAAGGCAAGCTGAGGACAAAGCAGGAGCTGACACCCCACAACCCATGGGATGTATGTGGCATTCCTCAGGCACTCCTGGCTGCCCTTAAGGAAAAACAAACAGTTGATTTACAGAGATTACAATCCTGCAAGACAGGAATCTCCCCTCATTTACAAAATGTTTAGCAATTTACAAGAACAAAGCCTTTCTACCAAAGGCCTAGCTTCCAGAAGGGAATGTGGATAGATTAAAAGTCCTTATTGATGAGGGAGCAGGAGGCTGGCTGAGGACAGAGTAGAAGCTGGCGCCTTGCACCCCCTCTTCACCCGCTCCCCTCCATATGTGTAGCATTCCTCAGGCACCCCTGACTGCCATAAAACGATAAATAGTTAACTTGCAGGGATCGCAATCCTGCAGAACAGGAATCTCCCTTGCTCTACAGGTATTCTAGAGATCTAAACAGGGAGGTTACCTTATCAATAGCACAAATTTCCAGAGGCAAATAACTCTCATGTCCTGAAGCCCTAATGTCCTCCTCCCCACCGTAAACTGGAGGAGACTGAGGTAGAAGGGAATGTGAATGACAGCAGGGTCATAATGCCCCACTAAGAATCTCCCAACTATCTTAATGTTAATGCCTGACCTAAAAAACGACATTGATCAAGCCATTAGGGCAAGGACTCCCCCCCCCCCCCCCCCCCGGCACCTTGTAGGCCCACCTTAGCACGTGAGAGCTCTGTCGAAATCTCCCATCCCTTCACCACCTCCCCCCAACCACAAGGTATATAACACGCCTACCCTCACAACCTGGGGCAGCCGCATCTCCGCCTGCCCATGGGTCCTGTCCCCGTGCTCTAATAAACCACCTTTTTGCACCAGAGACGTCTTAAGAATTCTTTCTTTAGCCGTCGGCTCCGAACCTCACCCCACCGAACCTCACCTAGGTTCTAGGACTTCATCACTTATCATCCATGGCCCATTGACAGATACCTGAACCCGGCAAGGTGTAATGTTCCTCTAGGAAGCTCCCAGCTATCTTAATGTTAATGCCCTGCCAGAGGGAAAAAAAAACCTTAGCTTGACGATTGCCAGGCCCTTGTGTATCCTGTGAGTCTTTAACAGATGAAAATCCTTTAGAAAACCTCCCTTTCTCTTACCTCCCCCCAACCCCATAGTAAATAATCAGCCACACCTCACAGCCCGGGGCAGCCCCTCTTCCTGCCAGGGGCCCTGTCCCCTGTGCTTTAATGAACCACCTATTTACACCAAAGACATCTCAAGAATTCCTTCTTAAAAAAAATAATAATAATAATAATAAAAAAAGAATTCCTTCTTGGTCGTCTGCTCCAGACCTACCCCACTGAACCTCACCTGTATTCCAAAACCCCATCAACACATCTGGAAGCCAAGCACACGTATATTTGATTGGGTCCAAGTGGTTAAAGAGAATAAAAACCCTTCCAGTTGTTCCCTTGGAGAAAAGCTGGATCATTAGGGGAGTTCTGTGGATGAAATGTTTACACACCATTCACATTCACAGTTTTCAGTAACTAGATTCCTGTATTGTGTGAATAACGAAGCGGGGATAACAAATGGCATAACTTAACATACATTTTTGGCAAAAACTGGTGAGTTTATATCCACAGGAGGGTAGTGCAGCAGTTCAAATTCATATTTCCTTTGTAAACAAGGGATCTCTCCCTGAAACATCAGTAGGAGCCCTCACTCAGAAATAAAAATGGAAAATTTAAGGCAATTAGTCTATTATTAAGGTAAATCCTAAATAGCCCATCTGAAAAGAAAGGGTGGGGAAGGGTAACTGAGGAGGGGAGGGGGGGTGGGAGAGGAGGCAGAGAAGAAAGAGAAGGGGGAGGGAGGTGGAGGAAAGTTGGGGGGTGGGGGAGGAGGGAGAGGAGGAAGGAGGTGGTGAAGGGCAGGAAGAGTAGGAGAGGTGGAAAAGGGGGAGAGGGAGGTAAGGGGCAGCAGTAAGAAGAGAGGAGACATTTAGGAGAGGGGGCAGTAAAACTGAGTTTGCAATATTCAGCCAATTCCATGAAGACATCTAGGCCCAATCTGAGACATGCTAGACCAGGTTTGTATCCTAGTAAAAATCTTGCCCCACCCACCCCCCAAAAAGGATGTTTCAAGAAATGTATACAATTCTAGGTTTCTTTTTTTTTTTTTTAAAGATTTTATTTATTTATTTAACAGACAGAGATCACAAGTAGGTAGAGAGGCAGGCAGAGAGAGAGGAGGAAGCAGGCTCCCTGCTGAGCATAGAGCCCGATGCTAGACTCGATCCCAGGACCCTGAGATCTCGACCGGAGCCGAAGGCAGAGGCCCAACCCACTGAGCCACCCAGGCGCCCAACAATTCTAGGTTTCTTTTGTCACTGGATGGTCAGATGCATTTAAGTACTTTCCCAGGAGAAACCACAAGTCTGTCTTGGGTCACTCTGGGCTGTGGGTTCCCACCACATGCAAATTCTAGCTGAGGGAACAAAGGCCTTCAACTTAGCAGAATGAAAGAAGCCAGAGGAACCTCCCTCAGAACCACCCGCCTGGCCCTTGCCATGTTCTCTTGAGCCCCCTCCTCCTTTCCTGGGACAAACACCCAGCAGTGTGCGGAGGCTGGTTCCTCCCTGGAAAGGCCAAAGACTGTGCATTTCTTTGTAAAACTAAAGCCTGAAAACATCGCTGCCCTTTTGTCCATGGCTTGGGGATCAAAAAGAAGGGGAGGGATGAGTGGAGAAAGGACACTTTTTGCCTGTGTCTTTTATGTAAATGAAACTTTCTAATGTAATTTACCTTCAAGGCCCCAGGCCAGGACGCCTGGAGCTGGGGCTCTGGCTGCCAAGTAGTGGGGCCCACCAGCCACAGGAGAAGGCACTTGCAGACTGGAGGATCCAGACTCCCAGTGTCCTCATTGTGTGGAACTCAGAATACAGTGACCTCTAAATATTTCATCACATAGGACAGAAGCTTCTAGAACACTGTGAACACAGCTGACTCATGGGTCACCTAGAAACCAGCCATAGTAAACACCATTTTACATTAACATACTCTAGGTTATGGATAGCTTGAAGGGTCTCAGTTTGCAGAAGTCCTTAATGTTTTCGACTGAAAATCCTCATGTCATTTTTGGCATGTCAGTTGAACAGTTTTTGGAGGAAAAGTTACCAGAATATTGATATCACTTGATCAAGACAGCTTTTTATTCCTATTATGGTAGCATACTGTTAAAATTCCTGTTCTCCATTAATGAATTATTGTGTCACACCCTTAAGTCTTCAAGAAAAAAAAAGTTTTAAATTTATTTATTTGAGAGAGAGAAAGAGTGCAAGCAGGAGGATTGGTAGGCAAGGGAGAGGGAGAAGCAGACTCCCCACGGAGCAGGGAGCCTGAAGCGGATCTCCATCCCAGGACCTCAAGATCATGACTTGAGCCAAAGGCAAATGCTCAACTGACTGAGCCACCCAGGAGCCCCAGAAAACTATTTCAAAAAAACACAGCACATTGTGTTTGCCATCACCATAATTAAAACCGTGCTGACTACTAGAAACCAGGAATACCAGTAGTCATTCCACGACACACAAAGATCTGAGGCTTAGCACAAATATTTTTGGAACATCTGACAATTTAACACTCTGTTAGTGTTTTCCTTTCTCCATTTCTAGTAAATCTGACCCATAAAGGTCTCCCTCTTCCAGCCACCAGTAGACAGCCACCAGCGGCGGTCTGTTAGGCAGCGGGTACACTGACCCAGACTCGGACTTCCCCTCCAGCACTTGGATAAGCCAGTGGCTCCAAGTACTCCCAGGGGCACCAGGGAATACTATGAGTTCTAAGAAAGCTGAGGAATGGAGACCTTCATTTGTTGTGTATCTGCTTTCTTCTTTTCTCTATAGCTTGTCCCTGGCTCTGCTAGATCAGAGTTGGGCATACCAAATCCAGCACAGCTTTCAGGTTCTTCTCGGTGCGTGCAGGAAGCTGCACGCCCGTCCTCTGGCCCAAGTGTGAGCTGTGGGTGGCAGAGCCTGGAGCACAGGGAAGCCCATATTCCTGAGGAGCGGAGGGCAAAAGGGAAGCACTCTAAGCAATCACCATTGGGGGCACCTTTGTGCAGACCCCTCCAGCAGCTCTGACAGAGTGTGGAGGGACACAAAGCTGGGGATGGGAACCTAGAGGAGGGCAGTTTCATCAGACTATAAGAGATGACCTTGACTAAGCCAGTGGTTGCAGGAAGAGGAGGAAAGGGAACCAGGAGCACTTTAGAATACCCAGTCTGCAAGGCTTGGTGACTGGATGTAAACGGCGGGAAGGGGGAGCTGGGGCCAACTGCCAGGCATCACACTTGGGCCCCTCGGGGGCTCCCAGCTGAGACAGGGAATAAGCAACAGGGCAAGGTCTTGGGACCAGGGTTTACCCTGCTTCTGACTCGGATCCTCAAGCTAAGGGATGGAAATTGACAAGAGGGAGCGCCTGGCAGGCTCAGTTGGAAGAGGAAGCAGCTTTTTTTGTTGTTTTTTGTTTGGTTTGGTTTTGATTTTGGTTTTGGTTTTTTATAAACATATAATGTATTTTTATCTCCGGGGGTACAGGTCTGTGAATTGCCAGGTTTACACACTTCACAGCACTCACCATAGCACATACCCTCCCCAGTGTCCATAACCCCACCCCCCCTCTCCCAAGCCCCCCTCCCCCCAGCAACCTTCAGTTTGTTTTCTGAGATTAAGAGTCACTATGGTTTGTCTTCCTCCCAAGCCCATCTTGTTTCATTCTTTCTTCTCCTACTCCCTTAACCCCCCATGTTGCATCTCCACTTCCTCGTATCAGGGAGATCATATGATAGTTGTCTTTCTCGGATTGACTTATTTCGCTAAGCATGATACCCTCTAGTTCCATCTACATCATTGCAAATGGCAAGATTTCATTTCTTTTGATGACTGCATAGTATTCCATTGTGTAGATATACCACATCTTCTTTATCCATTCATCTGTTGATGGACATCTAGGTTTTTTCCATAGTTTGGCTATTGTAGACATTGCTGAGGAAGCAGCTTTTGATCTCATGAGTTGTGAGTTGTGGTTCCACCTTGGGTGTAGAGATTACTTAAAAATAAAATCTTTTTAAAAAGAGGGGGGATTGCCTGGGTGGCCAGTCTGCAGAGATTCTTGATCTCAGTGTTGTGAGTTTAAGCCCAGCCTTGGGGATGGAGTCTACTTAAAAATAAAAATGAAAAAAAGAAGAAAGGGAAGGAAGGGAGGGGAGAGGGAAAGGGGGAGGAGGAAGAGGGAAGGGAAGAAAGGGAAGAAAGGAAAGAGGCCAAATAGGAGTTTTAGGCAAGGCTTTACTGGGGGCTTATGCTCCAGGACCCCGGGAGGGAGGTCATGGAGAGTTTCTTAGACTTAAGATGGGAAGGGCGCCTGAGTGACTCAGTCTGCCTTTGGCTCAGGTCATGATCCCAGAGTCCTGGGATCCAGCCCTCCATGGGACTCCCTGCTCAGCAGGAAGCCTGCTTCTCCCTCTCCCTCTGCCCCTGCTTGTATCCCTTCTCTCCTTGTTTCTGTCAAATAAATAAATAAGTGCAGTGTCGCCCTCGGCCCGCAAGAACGACAACCAGCCTGGCATGGTGTTAATGCTTCGTCTCTTTATTTCGACAACTTTCTTAGCTTATATGTGTCAGGGTGACCAATAAGGGGCCAAACAATGGGGAGAGCCAATGAGAGTCCTGTTATTATACTGATTAAATTTGAAACAGCCAATGACTATGTCCTCCTTCAGGTGGGCTTCACCAGAAAGTTCGGTGTTTACTTGCAGCATATTTTGCTGGCAGTGAGCCAAGCGCCATCTTGTAATGGCGGGGACTTTCCCGGCCGGAGGCGGTCCCCGACATCTCCCCCTTTTTTGTTTTATGGCGGAGATCGTGCCTGTCTTAGGTTGTCAGTAGCAGAAAACATCCTTACCCGTCATCAGACACAAGATATCGATGATCTCTGTCCTGTCTTAGGTTGGTATGTTTCTCTACTGATCTTACCCGTCTTTGACTACCGATCTAGCATGCTTAGCCACATCTGGGGAGATGCCCCAGCCTCTATTGACATAAGGGCTTGTACTATAGCTCGGCTCTGCTCTCGCTGCTGTGTTCTCCATTGGCGAACTTTTCTGAATAGAAGCAGAATGCCAATAAGAAGGAGGACAAGAAGACCAATTGTGCCAGCCCATTGTTTGGTAAACTGGAACATATTGCTGAATGTTTGAAATAGCTCTGGGAGGGAAGTTGGTTGCACACACGTACTCGTGTGAAATTTTGAAAATCGTCAGAAAATCGTCAGACCAAGCACCCTGCAAATACTGGGAGAGCTGTCGGGAGACATTCTGTAAGTTACTCATATTAGCATAGGCTATGGGAGTTACACAAATTGCCGGGAAGGGTGCTATACATCCCAGTCCCAATAGGGCCCCCAATATGTCCACTTGTTCTTGAACCAAATCCACTCTCTGGTTGACTATCAGGATTCCTGCTTGCAGATGTGCATTGATCTGAGTCTATGTTCGAAGGGCAGCCGCCGTTCCTGCTGCAAGGGTGTTCACAGCTTCCGCAGTGGGTCTAGTTGCAGCAAGCGAGACTGCTGCTGCCGTGGCAGCTGCTGTAGATATAGGCAATGCTCTCACAATGGCGGCTGTGATACCAAAGTCTCTCTTCTTTCTGGATAGCACCATCGGTAACTTGTCCTCTGGAATGAAAACTGGGATAGGAGTAGGGATACGCATAATCACAGCCAGCTTGAAGGCCGTGACATTCCAGCACTGGGAAAGATAGCAATTAAATAATATTATTGGGACAAGACACATTAACTGTTGTCTCAAAGGTACCAGAGTCATTTTGTTTATAAGAACAGTTGAGGAATTTGCCACCATTTAACATGGACACTGCTGAGATATCAGTACATGCTCCTAACAAGTCACAGACCTGCCATGCATCAAAGGGAGAGGAGGGAATATGAGAAAAGAATTAGTCACTGGTAAAGGATATAGCCATGCTTTAACCACTGCTCACAGCTCTCTGGCTTGAGTCTGCCACAGGAGGTGTAGCATCCCCAGCGTTATCATCAGCATCTTCAGCATCATGACTGGTGTTCGGAGGCAAGGCTGCACGCACCAGCCGCTCTGGGATCCAAATTGGAGCCTCTTTTTCCTGTGGAAAAACACATACAGACCCCCTACTCCATACTAACACTGGATCTGGTCCATTCCACTTTCCTGTGAGGATGTCCTTCCAAAGTACTAAAGGCTTAGGGGGAGCAGCAGCAGCACTTGCATGTCTGTCTGCAGCTGATTTACCTGTTTTATCCAACGTTAAAAAATTCAAAATAAAGAGAATGGTGTTGAGCTTATCTTTAGGGGACCTGAAGGTGTCCCCTATTCCCCCTTTTTGTTTATAAAGCGCATTTTTTATTGTAAGATGCGCGCGCTCCACAACACTCTGTCCTTGTGGGTTATAGGGTATTCCATGTATCAAGTGAATGCCAAGTTGTTGTAGGAAGGCTTTAAAGGGTTGTGAGGTGTAGGCTGGACCATTATCTGTCTTTAACTGGCGTGGCTTTCCCCATGCCACGAAAGCCTGTAGGCAACGGGCGATAGCATCTCTGGATTTTTCCCCCGTATGCACTGAGGCGAAAATTATTCCAGAGCAGGTATCTATAGAGACATGAACATATCTTAACTTTCCAAATTCTGAAATATGTGTGACATCCATTTGCCATATATGATTAGGTAACAGACCCTTAGGATTAACCCCCAAAGACGGTGCAGGTAGTAAAGTCACGCAGTTTCTGCAGGAGACTACTAGGTCCTGTGCCTGTGATTTTGTTATGTTAAATTTGAAGCAAAGAGTTAAAGCATTCACAGGGAACAGCTTATGATAATGTCTTGCCTGTTGCAGCGGGTCCTCAATGGCAAAGACAAATTCTCCTCTGGTTAAGGAGTCTGCTAACCGATTACCTTGTGTCAGGGGGCCTGGTAAGGTTGTATGAGCTCTTATGTGGCCAACATAAAATGGAGCCTTCCTGTCCCAAACTAATGTTTGGATTTCTTGTAATGCCTTAGAGATAGTAGACCTGGCATTAATAGAACCCACATTTTCAATGATAGAGACAGCTTGCACCACATATCTACTATCTGATAAAAGGTTGAAGGGTTCTTGATGAAACATTTGAAATGCTTTTATCACTGTGAGCAGCTCGGTTTCTTGGGGAGAGGAGCTTTGAAATAGGAAGGTCCAACTCTCTTCTTTGGTAACTATAGCTCCTACTCCTTGCTTAGATCCATCAGTGAATATAAGCCTTACATTACTGAGGGGTGTATGGTGAGTGATCCTAGGATATATGATTGGATTGGATAAACTGAACTGTAGCCATGGATGTGATGGGTAGTGGTTATCAAATTGAGCGCACGTTATAGTTATCAAAATGGCCCAGTCATCATCACAGGCTGCTAGGCACTTTATTTGTTCCTGCGTGTATGGTGTTATTATAGTATCTGGTTGTTTACCAAACGCTGCTATACTAAGTTTAATCCCTTTAAGTATAATTTGCGCAACGGCGCTTGGGTACCAAGGCAAGACCTTCCTTGGAGAGTGGGCCAAACTAACCCATGATATGGGGCCAGATTGCCAAAAAACTGCAGTGGGAGCTCGTTTTTTGGCAAGGACACAAAATAGCAAAGGTTTGGAATAGTCAATTCTGTCTATCTGAGCAGCTTCCAGCCTTTTCTGGATCAGACTGATGGCTGCTTTTGCCCCCTCAGTCAACTGACAAGGAGAGGTGAGGTTAGGGTCTCCTTTAAGTGTCTCAAATAAGGGTGACAATTCCTGATCAGTGAGTTTTAGGTAGGGCCTGATCCAATTGATATCTCCTAACAATTTTTGAAAATCATTTAATGTGTTTAGGTGATCTGTCCGCAGGGTTATCTTTAAAGGTCTGACTTTAGTATTCTCTAACCTAGTTCCCAAATACTCTTTAATGGGCGTCATTTGGACCTTTTCTGGTGCTATGTGTAATCCGAATCTCTCAAAATGTTTGAAAAGAAAGGAAAGGGCCTTCTCAATATACTGTTCTTCTTTATGGCACAGCAAAATATCATCCATATAATGATACACAATGAGTGGGGGAAATTGTGTTCTCACCTCCTTTAGGGCTTGATCTACATATAATTGGCACATTGTAGGGCTGTTGGCCATGCCCTGAGGCAATACCACCCATTCATAGTGTTGATCCGGACTAGAATGATTAATGGTAGGTACTGTGAAAGCAAAACATTGGGTGTCCTCGGGGTGCAATGGGATGGAAAAGAAACAATCTTTTAACATCGATTAGCACAGAGGGCCAACCAGAGGGCAGGGCTGAGACTAAAGGCAGCCCCAGCTGTACTGCTCCCATGGCCACCATCCTTTCATTAAGGGCTTGTAAGTCATGTAACAATCGCCACTTCCCTGACTTCTTTTTAATCACAAAAATAGGCGTATTCCATGGTGATGTGGAGGGCTGAATATGCCCGGCGGCAAGTTGCTCTTACCAACGTGTGGGCAGCTTCACATTTTTCTTTAGGCAGGGGCCACTGAGAAAACCACACGGGTTTACTGTTTTTCCATTGAATTTTTAGAGGTTCAGTGGCCCCTAAGAAAAACCCAGCCCCGGCCCACCTATTCTTTGAGAGAAGTAATTAGTCAAGGGAATAGGTTCAGGAGTGCCCTGCAGCTGTTTCCC
Source organism: Neogale vison (assembly GCF_020171115.1). Lineage (NCBI taxonomy): Eukaryota > Metazoa > Chordata > Mammalia > Carnivora > Mustelidae > Neogale > Neogale vison. The sequence continues at coordinate 43,233,909 of NC_058098.1, forward strand.
TAGGCCTCCTGTTCCAGGATAACCAGACTTAGTCACTAAGGCTTGAGCTTCCTCACTATAGAATAATTCTGTAGTCAACTTCAGGTTCATTTGGGCCAAAACATCCCGTCCCCACAATGAAATGGGAATTTTAAGGACATAATGGCTGCACAAGTCCATGGTGGCCTTCATCATCCTTCCATGGCAGTGTAGCTGCACTGGGGCTATGAGCAATCCCTAATCCTCGAAGTGTTTGATCAGCCTTTTGCACAGGCCAATCCTTAGGCCAATCAGCTTCATTGATGATACTGCGATCCGCTCCAGTGTCCAATAAGCCTATGAATTTCTTGCCTCTTATCCAAAGAGAGTAAAGGGGTCTATTTTCCATGCCTAGCGTGATGCATGCTAGAGGAGCTCCAGATGAACCGAGCCCCTTTTGTTCCCGCGTAACCTCATGGCTTCCAAAAAGCTTGTGACAACTAGGCAATACCAGGATTTGAGCTATCTTATCACCTGGACTAATAGCTGTAATTCCACGTGGGGAAGATACCAGGATTTTCACCATTCCTTTATAATCAGCATCTATAACTCCGGGGTGAACAATGAGTCCTGATAACGCCGTGGAGCTCCGTCCTAGCAAGAGGCCCACGGTATCCTCAGGTAATGGACCCTTAAAATCTGATTCGACTACCTGGGTCCCCATCTCTGGAGTCAATATGAGTCTGGTGGTGGCACGGATGTCCAATCCTGCACTCCCTGTTGTGGCTCGCCTTGGCTCTTCGGCGGATAATGCGAGCGAGCCACCTGTTGGAGCACCCCATACATTTGAGGGCCCTGGGGTGTGGGGCCCCCCTTCCCGTTTTTTGACCCTCTTGGAAGCAGAGAGTTTCCTCGTATATCCCTTATTGAGCGACATTTATTTGCCCAGTGGGCACCTCTCCCACATCTTGGGCAGATACCTGGTTTTTTAGGCTCTTGATAAGACACCTTTATCTCTGGGCACTCACGCTTAAGGTGTCCTGGCTCCTTGCAGTAATAACAAACTCCAGGAGTATCCCTATGTTTATATTGTTGAGCTCCCTGTAATCCTTGTAAACCTTGAGTGATAGCTGCAGCCATAACCTGCCCTTGAATAACACTGTCATTGATATCCCTGCAAACTTTAATATATGTACTCAAGTCTTTGCTTTTCCAAGGTCTGATGGCTTCTTTACACCACTTATTAGCTTGCTCATAAGCCAACTGTTTTATCAATGGCATGGCTGCCTCTACCTCCCCAAATATTCGACCAGCCGTTTGCATCAGCCTCGTTACAAAATCAGCATATGCCTCATTTGGTCCTTGTATTACCTTAGACAGCTGACCCTGTAAATCCCCACTGCCTTGAATGGTTTTCCATGCTTTAGTGGCCGCCGCGGCTATTTGCAGATACACTGCAGGGTTGTATTGTATTTGGGCCTGCTTTCCCATGTACGGTCCCATTCCCATTAACATTTCTAGGTCCCACTGAGGATTTCCAGCCGCTGCATTACGGCGGGCAGTGTCCTGTGAGTATTCTTGCCAGGCTGTTTTCCATACTAGATATTGCCCTCCTGACAAGGTTGCGCGGGCTAGATTACCCCAGTCTTCAGGGACTAAGTTCATTCCCGCTATGGTCTCCAACAAAGATACTGTAAAGGCTGCCTGAGGGCCATACTGCATGACTGCTTCCTTTAATTGCTTAACTAGTTTAAAATCAAGAGGCTGATGATACCGCTGGTTGTTTTGGTCCTCTAAAACCGGAAAGGCAGAGGTCAGGTCATGATCTCTCCAGCTCGAAGCCCTGCCACTACCGCATGTGGTGCAGCAGCTACAAGCTCCTTGGCACGCCATAGGATTATACGGCGGAGGGGCACTAGGCGTTGCTGGAGTCGACAGTTTCAACTGTTCAAACTTGGAGTACATTTAACGGTCTAACTTTTCCCCTGACATTTCTTCTTCCTCTTCACGAGAACTACCCACCTCTGAGGCACAAGAAGAACACTCTTTAGATACTTCAGATCCCATTATGAACACAAAGACAACAGACGCAGACGTTAAAGACACTAACCAACACATTGACTTTTTACGCGCATATACTTAAGTCGACCTTTACTCCCTGCTTTACCGCAGAAGAAAATCCCGGCTCTATGGCTGCCCCGCTTCTTATTGCGGTCTTGTACAAGATTCCCACCACTTTAATCGTGGTCCCTTAAGAAAATCCCGGCTCTATGGCCGCCCGCTTCTTATTGCGGTCTTGTACAAGATTCCCACCACTTTAATCGTGGTTCCTTCCCCGCTTACCTGCGGTTTTTCTCCTTGCAAGGTTTACTTACTCGTTAACTATTCCCGGGTCTCGGCACCATTTGTCGCCCTCGGCCTGCAAGAACGACAACCAGCCTGGCATGGTGTTAATGCTTCATCTCTTTATTTCGACAACTTTCTTAGCTTATATGTGTCAGGGTGACCAATAAGGGGCCAAACAATGGGGAGAGCCAATGAGAGTCCTGTTATTATACTGATTAAATTTGAAACAGCCAATGATTATGTCCTCCTTCAGGTGGGCTTCACCAGAAAGTTCGGTGTTTACTTGCAGCATATTTTGCTGGCAGTGAGCCAAGCGCCATCTTGTAATGGCGGGGACTTTCCCGGCCGGAGGCGGTCCCCGACAGTGCAGAAAGAAAGAAAGAAAGAAAGAAGGAAAGAAAGAAAGAAAGAAGGAAGGAAGGAAAAGAAAAGAAAAGAAAGAAACTGAGATGGGAAAAGGGTGAGGTTAAGCTTATAGAGGTTTAAGCTTGTAGAGCTTCCTGGCTCTTTCCTACTTTGACATTATGCTTTCCATACATTGCCTGTCTCATTAGCATGTTAAATCTCCACTCCTGGACATGACTTTTAGCATTTAAAAGAGGGAAAGGTATGGGGTGCCTGGGTGCCTCAGTGGGTTAAAGCCTCTCCTTTCAGCTCTGGTCATGATCCCAGGGTCCTGGTGAAAGACTCCGCATATAGACACCCCCCCCCAGCCATTGATTAACTAACTGCTTCTTGGCTTTTCTGTAATCGCTCGCCCTTCCCCTGTTAGACCCCTCCCCCAGTTAATTGTTTAACCACTCCCTTGCCTTTCTGTAACCACTTGGCTTTTAGGGGGTGATACTGGTCTCCTGTTTCAACAGGATACTTTATGTGCATAGTCATGTAGGCAAGGGGGGTCGCCTAGGTACGTGGGCCTAGTCACGTAGGCAGGATGTTTCTCTGCTGAGTAATAAGGTCCAACTCCCCCTCCTCACTCCCCCTCCCCACCTTTCTCTTCGCGCGCCGGGGTCCTTCAAAGCCAATCTACAAACACCGAGTATGCCTTACATTCAAACCAGCCAATAAGAACCTTGTAACTATGTTTCTGCTTCTGTACGTATGCTTTCGCTTCCCCAAACCCCATAAAAAGGCCCTGAACAAAGGGCTGGCGCGCGAGTCTTCCTAAGACTTGACCGCCCGCAGGTACCTGTGTCAACTCAATAAACCTCGTGCTGTTTGCATCTGATCAGTGGACTCGGCTTGGTTTTTGGGTCCGGGGGTCTCCTCCTGAGAAGGGGTCCATTCCGGGGTGCTTGGAGCCCCGGGGGATCTTTCATTTGGGGGCTCGTCCGGGATACGAGACCCCCCACCCAAGGACCACCGACCCACTGTCAGGAGGTAAGCTGGCCAGCACTCTATTCGTTGTGTCTGATCGTTGCGTCTGTGGCTGCGTCTGAACCTGTTACTTGTGAATTTGCGCATGCGTTTGGTTTGGGGTTCGATCGGATCCATTTGTATTTGGCGAGGGCCAGAAGGAGCTGACGGGCTCGGACTTCTCCCTCGCAGCCCTGGAAGACGTTCCAGAGGCGTTTGTAGTCCCGCCGGACGGGACATTTGAGTATTTGCGCATGCGTTTGGTTTGGGGTTCGATCGGATCCATTTGTATTTGGCGGGGGCCAGAAGGAGCTGACGGGCTCGGACTTCTCCCTCGCAGCCCTGGAAGACGTTCCAGAGGCGTTTGTAGTCCTCCCGGGCGGGACATTTGAGTCCTTCGGGACATTTGGGCCCTGGTGCAGCGGGGCATTTGGAGCTCAGCCTGTATCAGAGAGATACGTGGCCTTGGTTGGAGAGGGGGAATCCGGACCCCCAGGATCTCCGCTTGAGTTTTTGCTTTCGGTTTTGTACCGAAATCGCGCAGCGTCCTTCTTGTTAACTGTTTTGTGTGTCTTACTTATTGTCCTTGGTGTTTTCTTTGACTCTAAAATGGGGCAAACACTTACCACCCCCTTAAGTCTCACTTTAGGTCACTGGAGAGATTCTGAGTTTCTCCTAATAGATGTGGGGGTTTCTCCCTCACTCACTTCCCATGTTAATGGCTATAACTGGAACCAACGGGTTGGTCTAACTCGAGACAGAGACCATAAGGAATATTCCCAAGCAGCTGCCGAAACTCTCTTTGTTTCGGGGAAGTTTCCCTGTGTTCTCTGGCCCGACTTGGACTGCTTAACCCCTCCCCCCTTGCTGGTGGAAAAGCATGGCATCTGCTCCTCTATTGGGGCAAAGAAATGACTAAACTGATGGTTAATTGTCTGTCTCAAAGTTCTAATGGGTAATTGCTGAAGTAGCTTTCAAAGTCTTTGGTAACCTGAAAGTTTTAAAGTTTTGCTTGGATGACAAACGGAATTGAATTGTGGACATCTATATCTTAACCAAACAGGATAAAAGGCTAAGTCGTTAATTACTGGATGTAGAAAAGTATTTAAATCTGCTGGTAAACTTGTTTTCCACTTAACTGATTCATAAATTTGCCACCTGAAAAATTCTGTTGTAACAGTTCACAAATGGCTAATAACTAAAGGTGTTTCTAAGAATACAAAGTTCTGCTTAGTGTAACTAAAACTGATGAAAATAAGGAAAACTCTATAAAAAAGTAGGTGATATGTAAAAAAGATTTAAGGAATGGGAATACATTTTGTTGAAGGTTAGGGAAGGTAATTTTGTCCTCAATAAAATGGTTGTTTGAAAGAAAATGGCTTGGGACAAAACCTGAATGCAAAGGAAAGATGTAAAAGGTTTGTGAAGGGAAATCTTCAGAAAAGGAATTTTAGATATGGTCAGGACAGACTAAAAAGGAAGAAAAACAACCTCCAAGGTGATTTAATACTCTCCTGACCTGCCTCCACATAGATTATACTTCCAAGTAAAGTATAAGGGCCATTTGGCCTTGAGAGATTAAGGAAGAAGCCCAACCTTGAGAGACTGCGAAAACACCCGGTTGCCATCCTCCATTGCCTGTAACCATAGAAATTCACTCTAATCTGTAAAGAGTAAAAAGGGAGATTGATCACCTCCCATTAGCCAGAGATACCCAAAAGGGAGGGTATCCAACCTGTTTGAATCTGAAGAGTGCCTGACTGTGTAAATCTGTCTGTACGGCTTCACTGCTTCGGCTACGGAGTCTGAGTGGGCTGCACCCTGAGTCTCGCAGGGCGTCATATGACAGAACGGTCATCTACTCCACGGAGTAGCCTGGTCTAGGGTTTATTCGGACAGGCCTTAGCTAAAACGCTCCTAAGTTCCTGTGGGGAATGCGAGCAGGACAGCAGGGGAAAGATCCCCCTCCCTTGTCTGCGACATCATTCATGATGGGAGAAAAACCCAGAAAACTCCTATCTTAAGACTGCACACTTAAAAATAAAATTAAAAAGGGAAAAGACACTGGTTAAAAAAAAAAAAAGCTGATTTTCTTTGTTTAAAAGGACAAAGTTTTCTTAGATTAATTGATCAGATAAGAGAATGTAAATGGTTTCCTCTTTGCCAGCCCAGAAAACCCAGTCTCTATGTTTTGTTTTATCACGTGTTTAACATCCCTAATTATATTTAGGCATGTGCTTTAAAACTTTCTAAGATTTTAGCAATTGTTGACAAGATTTAAACCAATGATAAACCTTGGGTTACATTTGGGAAAATGCTATAATTATTCTAGAGATTCTATGCATTTCCTAAAGTTTTAATGTTTTGAGAGATCATCGCTTGATATTGTAATTACAGAAATGTTATGTGTCACAAAAATAACCTGATTTCCTTGCAGCTAAATTGTAAACTCCCGTGTCTCTTCAGCTCTAACCATATACATTCCGAGTTTTTGTCATTTATAATTATTTTAATTCTTTTGTAAAATGAGTTTTATCTTCAAGGAGATTCAGACAAAGGACTTCCAGGACAAATACAGATATTTGATATACTTGAAAATCCTAAAACTGAAATGGGTAAAAATTTCCAGAACTAACTAAAGGTGCATTCACCAGAATTAGTAACATGGAACTAAATGAACTAAAAGATTATAATGTTATGTCTCTTATTTTAGACATTGCTGGTTCTCTTTAATGTTTGCTCTTCCAGACTAGGGATACTTCCTCTTAGTTATCTGTAACTTATAGAGATGTAAAAGTGCTCATTTGTAAAAGTGCTCAAAGCATTCAACTTTTCTCTCTATCTGAACCCTCTGAAACCAAAAGGTCTCAGTTAAGTATTCTTTCTTCCATGGCTATCAGTCATTTGCATAAGTTCAATAAGAATCTGTTCTCCTTGTAACAGGACAGTATTGGAAACTGGTTATTTTACCAAGGCTTTGACTGGGATGTCATATTTGAAAAGATTCAGATATGACCAGACAGTTTAAAGGAACTAAGGTTGACTTTATAAAACCTGGAGCCATAAAGGCCCTTGGGACTATTGGCCTGATACCTTGTTTACAGAGTTCCCAGCAGCCTCACCAGGTGAGTAAAGAATGTCACTCCTTGGTAGGTGCAGAATCTCATGAAGAGGCATATGCCCAAATCGACAGGTATTGCAGGCATGCCTGATGGCAAGTATGTGGCTTGGCTTCTGGCCTGGAGAGGCTACTAGAAGTTCAACCTAGAGATTCCTTATAAGAAGTTCCAGCAAAGCAGATTCTAAAAGATCTATATGATCACACTCAACTGTTCTTGCTGAGCTTATGTAAATAATGGGCCAAGTTTGTTAAAACTGGACTTGTTTCACAAGTGACTTAGTCCTGATTTGGCTATCTCTGTAAATGAGGGTTATCTTAGAGAGAAAAATTATATTTTAATAACACACCTTTATGGATATTAAATTCTAGATTCGATTGTCTTTAAATGTTTGTTTACCTAAGCTAAACAATTTGAGGTAAACTTCAGAGAAGTTACACAATAGCTTCTTTAATCAATCTTATTATCTTGTGGGTATATTAACAAGACCCCACGGCACATGATTAAACAACTGGAAAATGGGATTGATTCCCCTATAATTGTATAACTTAACTAACACCTTGTTTGTGGCTGGGATAATGAAATTGCCTAAAGGCCAGCCTATTGCACTCCATAGGATTAACTATGGACTTATAGAGATAATGGATGACCCCACTTTCTTTATGATTAGATCGGATGATGCATGGGGAACTCCCCTTATCTCTTGACAAGTTTTCTCACTTGCCAGTGATCCTCTGTAATCAGGATATTGTTAAGGCTGGACCACTCAAAGGTCTTCTTATTGGTTTCATCCCTTAGTCATATTTATCCTAGAGGCCACCTCTGTTGAGGTGCAATTGCAAACAGATGCTTTAGCGAAACCTAAAACAGCCCCTAACTAATGAGTTCACATCAGGTCCAGATTTTTCTTAGAATTCAAAGGCCACCAAAGAATGATGAAGGCCGACTAATTAAATATTGGGCTATACTTACAGATATGCCAGATGAATGACAGTTTACTGATGACAATAGTTTTCATAGAAAAAAAAAAAATAAGAAAAGCTAGGTATACTGTAGTGTTCACTAGCACTTTGCAATTGCCAAAGCCTAAGAATAAACATTAACACTGACTCCAAATATGCCTTCCTGGTACTACATGCCCATGGAGCAATTTGGAAAAAAAAAGGGGATTGCTGTCAAGCCATAACTCCCCAATCAAATATGGGCCTAAGTTACAAAACCCTCCTTAACTTACTAAGGATGGTGTATATCAAATCTGGGATGCATATCTGTGGCTTACACCCACGATTGAACAGCTCAGTCAGAAGGCAGTTTTATGCTGGGAACAAAGAAATCATACGAGTGATATTTGGGCAAATAACACACGATATCTAGGATGGCTATCACTAGAAATGTGTTCCCAAGTAACAGTACTCCAGGCTACTGACTGGTTTGCTACTGACTGGGCAAGGCGACCTGGCATTAGATGGCCAGCTCCAAATGGAACCCAGTGGATATGTGAAACAAACCTGTGGCCCTGGCTTCCTCCAGGGTGGATAGGTCGCTGTACCTTAGGATTTGCCTGGATTCATGGGCGCATTACTAAAACCATTACAACTCCAGCTAGTCTCCCCAACTTAAAACAAAGATGGATGCGATCTATTTTTTTTAAATGGTATAATCACTTAGCATCCATTTTTGTTCCATCTTTGTGACTAGAGGATGTCATGTGGCATATATGTAATTCTCAAGACAGAATGTTGTGTGTACATCCCAGACTATCACAAAAATGTCACAGGATTAATAAAGGATATGAATGCCCAGATTAAAGCTCTACAAGATCCTTCTCTCTCTCTCAGCAATTGGTTAGCTTACTGGTTTGGAGGAGGACTGTAGCCAAATCTCCTTTTTGGGCTTCTCATTCTTATTGCCTTATTAGCCTTAATATGTTGCTTTGTTCGCTGTTTCTCTACTTGGTGCCGAGACTCCATCGCTGCAATGACTTCACCACGACAGATGATCCTTACCATGCGCAAAGATACTTTTTCACTGTCAGCACTGGATTCAGCTGCCTCCGCCTTTTGTAACTCCCCTATACATTCCTCCACTGATCAATGTTGACCTGAGTAGGTAGGGACAGCTCTACGCCCCTATTCAGCAGGAAGAAGTTACAGAAGATAAGACCTTCCACCTTCAACCACCTTAAAGATTTAAGGGTCAAAATTGTTCAGGAGGCTGGCTGAAGAGGGAGCAGGGGCTGGCGCCTTGCACCCCCTCTCCACCCCTCCCCTTGATAATATGTATGACATTTCACAGGCACCCCTGACTGCCCTGAAAAAAGAACAAATGTTTATATTGCAGAGATCACAGTCTTGTAAGGCAGGAGTCTCCCTTTGTTTGCAAATGTCCTTAAGATTTACAACAAAGAAGTTACCTTATCAATAGCCCAATTTCCAAAGACACATAACTCAGTTCCTCAAGCCCATCTGCAAGCCCTGCAGCTAGTACACCCTAACATCTGCAAGCTAGCAATGGGAACTCCAGCCAATTAGGACGTAGAAAATTACTTTGACCGCCTTCACAACCATCCCCCCTGGGGGCAACTCGGGTTAAATCCTTGGGGAAGCTATGGGGACTGAAGTCAACAAAGTATGTTAAGAACACTTATGCCCCGGGTTTCACAGACCCAGAGAGTGGACCTACTGTAGTGGGACATCCCACTTTTATAGTCGCTATTGGGGCTGCGAAACCACTGGTGACACAGCAATATCAGCTAATTCGACAGACCAGATCCCAAACTGACCTGGTACAGGACCAGAGCGAATGGATATAAGATTCTATCCATGATAAAGAAAAAGGGGGGAATGAAAGACTCCGCATATAGACACCCCCCCCCAGCCATTGATTAACTAACTGCTTCTTGGCTTTTCTGTAATCGCTCGCCCTTCCCCTGTTAGACCCCTCCCCCAGTTAATTGTTTAACCACCCCCTTGCCTTTCTGTAACCACTTGGCTTTTAGGGGGTGATACTGGTCTCCTGTTTCAACAGGATACTTTATGTGCATAGTCATGTAGGCAAGGGGGGTCGCCTAGGTACGTGGGCCTAGTCACGTAGGCAGGATGTTTCTCTGCTGAGTAATAAGGTCCAACTCCCCCTCCTCACTCCCCCTCCCCACCTTTCTCTTCGCGCGCCGGGGTCCTTCAAAGCCAATCTACAAACACCGAGTATGCCTTACATTCAAACCAGCCAATAAGAACCTTGTAACTATGTTTCTGCTTCTGTACGTATGCTTTCGCTTCCCCAAACCCCATAAAAAGGCCCTGAACAAAGGGCTGGCGCGCGAGTCTTCCTAAGACTTGACCGCCCGCAGGTACCTGTGTCAACTCAATAAACCTCGTGCTGTTTGCATCTGATCAGTGGACTCGGCTTGGTTTTTGGGTCCGGGGGTCTCCTCCTGAGAAGGGGTCCATTCCGGGGTGCTTGGAGCCCCGGGGGATCTTTCACTGGGATCCAGCCTCACAGCCTCCGTCGGGTTCTATGCACAGCAGGGAACCTACTTCCCCATCTCTCTCTGCCTGCCTCTCTGCCTACTTGTGATCTCTGTCAAATAAATAAATAGAATCTTTTTAAAAGGTAAAAAAAATAAAAGAGGAAAAGGTAACTTGTGGGTACTTCCAGTGCTCACTGCGCAGACTCTGACCCCAGCATGGGGTTGGGGGGGGTCCTCCCTGGTTTGGTCCGCATCTCACTAGTTTTTTGCAGGGGCTCACTGATGAAGTCCCAAAATCTAGGTCGGGTTCGGTGGGGTGAGGTTCGGAGCCAACGGCTAAAGAAAGAATTCTTAAGACGTCTCTGGTGCAAAAAGGTGGTTTATTAGAGCACGGGGACAAGACCCATGGGCAGGCAGAGATGCGGCTGCCCCGGGTTGTGAGGGATGGCAGCTTATGCACCCTGCAATTGGGGGAAGGTGAGGGGAAGGGAGGTTTCAACGGAGTTTTCATATGTTAAAGAGGGCCTACACGGTGCCAGGATGTCCAAGGCCTACCGGAAGCCTTGCCCTTGCCCTTGCGGCTTGATCAACGTTGTCTTTAGACCAGCCATTAACATTAAGATAGTTGGGAGACTTTTTGGTGGGATGTCACAATCCTGCTATCAATCGCCTTTGTTAGTGAGATTTAGGATATTTGTAAGCCAAGGGAGACTCCTGTCTAGCAGGATTGTGAGCTCTGCAAGTTAACTATTTGCTTATTGTTCATGGCAGTCAGGGCTGCCTGAGGGATGCTACACATATGACAGAGGGGGAGCGGATGGAGAGGGGGTGCAAGGCGCCAGCTTTTGTTTTGTCTTCAGCCAGCCCCGTGCTCCCTCATCAAACTCTCTCTTTGAAGCTGATGTCCTCTTCTCTGCATTCCCGAAAAATATATTGCTCAAGAAACACAGATTCATGAATTTTCTTTTAGGGACTTTTCACTTTACAGTATAGTTGCATCACTTTAAGGTTTGAGGAGGGGCCCCGAGTCCTGTTCCTATTCTATCTCAACCTCACGGACACAGCAGAGCAAGGGCAGCCTCGCTGTAAGGTGATTTCTCTCCAGAATTTATCAAAGGCTACACGTAGTTCAGTTTAATTTTTTTAATTGCAAAAAAACCCTGAAAATGTAGCTTTATGGGTTTCCCCATAATAACTGCATCCCCTTGATTTAGGTACAGTACACGCACTTGACCCAAGGGGGTGAAATCAGGTAGCAGGTCTGGCATTGTGCTTGCCAGCAGCCTTCTTGGGAAGTGGGGGGTGGGGAGCTTTGAGCTTCCTCCCTGGCCGAGAGTCACACCCTTGCTTGCACAAGGCGGCTGGCTACCACCTGGGGAGGGTAAGAAGATAGAAGACACTAACCTTACAGTTGCGTGGTACCGCTTACACGCCATTCTGTCGGGCATGGAGAAACATGGGAACGGGAAGTTGGATGTGCCACTTGCCAACCAGGTCATCCAAAAGGCACGAACGTGAAAGCCACCGTGCAGACTGCACTCTGCAGCTAAACGGGAAGTCGCGCCTCCTTACTGCAGAACTTTAAAAGTGATCTGTAAGAAGTTTGGGAAGGGACTTGAGTAACAGATTCCAGCTCATATTCAGAGAGCCTCAGAGAGAGGCTTTCCATCTTATGGTCTTGCCTTTTTTGGGTGCCCCCTTGGCCAGGTGTTATTAGAGAAGACATGGGGATTTGAGGAAAGAGAGACATGATCAAAGCCACGGAAGGTACCAGAAGTCTGAAAGGACAAAAAGGTGCCTGGGCCCGGCTGCGAGTTTACTTTGGACATCCTTCTTCAGGAGTGCCTCCAGATGCACCGGACAGGGGATGGACATGGACTGGCACGTGTGTGCCTTAAATTCTCCATGTGCGGTACACCTGCTGTGTCTCCACGTGTCACTGCACATCCAACCGATTGGGAGTCACGCTACACTCCACTCTTTCTCTCCCCAAAGGGCAGGCACATACTAATTGTTCACTGAATGCCTTTTGATTGGAAAAGTTCGATTTTCCTGTAAAGCCGGACTCTGATTTTAAGGAATTTAAGAAAAAAGCAGGAGAAGCAAGTGAAATAAGAGATGCTCCCCAAGGTATTTCTTGGTCTATGGAGTAAAAACAGGATATCATTTTTATAAGGAGATAGATTTCCATATATTATTGAACAAAAATATTTATGTAAAATAGTCTATGTGTGGAGAGATGTTTAGAAAACTATCTCTGGGGATGCCAGGGTGGCTCAGACTTTAAGTAAAGCATGGGACTCCTGATTTCAGCTCAAGTCATGATCCCAGAGTTCTGGGATTGAGCCCCATGTCAGGCTCCCTGCTTAGTGGGGAGTCCACTTGAGATTCTCTCCCTGTCCCTCTACCCTTTCCTCTCCCCCAACACCACAGAAGCAGGCAGAGAGAGAGAGAGATGGGGAAGTAGGCTCTCTTAAAGAAATAAATAAATCTTTAAGAAATAAAAGAAAATGGTATTATGCTAAGCTAGATAAGTCCATCAGAGAAAAATAATTATCATATGATCTCACTGATAAGAGGAATTTGAGAAGACAGAGGATCATAGGGGAAGGGAAGGAAAAATGAAACAAGATGAAATCAGAGAGGGAGACAAACCATAAGAGACTCTTAATCTCAGGAAACAAACTGAGGATTGCTGGAGGGGAGGGCCGTAGGAGGGATGGGGTGGCTGGGGGATGGATACTGGGGAGGGTATGTGCATGGTGAGTGCTGTGAATTGTGTAAGACTGATGAATCACAGATCTGTTCCCCTGAAACAAATAATTATATGTTAATAAATGTGTTATTATATCTTAATTATATGTTAATTTAAAAAGAAATAAAAAACTATCTCTGCATGGTGGTATTTCATTTCATTCTTTATTTGAATTTTCTGCATTGTTTTAGTTTTTTTTTTTTTAACAACAAACACATAATGCTCCTCCCAATTATTTCTATAAGAGAAATAGTAAATTACTCAGGCTGTCAACATTTCATGAGGCTTAAATATCAACCGTAACTATAAATGTGGCAAAAAGCAAAACATACAACATTACCTGTCTTAGAGCAACACATAAACCCACCAATCCAGGATATTATTTGGAATTTAAAATATTTATTTTGAAATTTTTAAGTTGTAAGAGTCACATCCAAATATTTTATAGTCTACTGACATGCATACTTTCATTTTTATCTACAAACTTACAGCAGATAAAAAAAATAAGAACTGTGATTTTCAAACTTCACGGGTCAGACACCCAGCCACGAAACGTTGCCCATACCCATACCAAAAAGTCATGCAATGTATTACATCAACAACTATTTTTGAGAACCTACCACATGCCAGAAACTGGAATTAGGCACCAGATGCAGCGCCCACGTACATGCAGTGTCCCAGGGAGTTTGGGAATATGGCCAGGCCAGTTCACAACGGACTGGTCACTTCTGCTGGAGGGAGAAGCAGAAGCTGTTGTGGCAGGTGGTGGGCGACCAGGAGGAGCTGCCATAGGTGCGCAGGCCCAGAGCCGAGAGAGCATGCGCAGGGAACTTTTTTAGTCCCAGGTATGGGAGTGAGGAGCAGCAAGGCGAAAGGCCGGGGCGATGGCTGCAGCCACTAATCCAGGAGTCGCCTGCCAACGTGGGGAGGGCATTTGGATTCTCATGAGAACAACTGTGGGCTACCTGGAGAAAGGCAGGACACAAGGCAGGACAGGAGGAAGAATGCTACAAGGGGCCCAGAGCATGGGGCCTGAGCAAGGCGCCAGGTTGCGACCCCAGAGCCTGGCATCCGAGCAGGTGCAGTGTGGGGGTCCTGGCCACAGGTGCAGCTGGAGGCTCAAGAACAACAAGCAGGTGTGGCCTCCAGGGGCGCGGGGGGCGGGTGTTATAGGGAGCCAAGCCGACGTGTCCGAAAGCCTGACAGGCCCAGGTCAAAGTCTCCAGGAAAGAGAACAAGATGCAGGGAGGGAAATGAGAAATTCACTGACTTGCCACTAACTCCTTCCAAGAGGAAAGAAAGTGCATAGTGATGAGCCATGAGTAGAGGAGGGAGCTGTAGAACACAGTAACTCCCGAATGGCACAAACCTGAAAGTTACAGGACTTCCAGCCTGAGAAATAACCCAAGCAGCAGAAGGGGCTCCCAGCTGCATCCAGGGCAGGCAGAGATTTCTGTCTCTGTCTGTGTAACTCCTGTTTGAAGGAGAAGAAGGAATATAGTCCTGGGACATCCAAGGGAAAACAAACAATAAATTACAGCAGTGTGTTCGTCAGGGTTCTCCAGAGAAACAGAGCCAATAGTACAGGGTGGGAGGGAGAGAGCTTTATGGTAAGAAATAGGCTCATGCTCTTATGAAGGCTGAGAATCCTCATGACATCCATCTGCAAGCTGGAGGTCCAGGAAAGCCAGTGACATAGTTCCAGTTTGAGTCTGAAGTCCTGAGAACCAGGAGCACCAACAGTGAAGTCCCAGTCCAAGGGTAGGAGAAGACTAATTTCCCAGCTCAATAGTCACGTGAGCAGTGAATTCTCCCTTCCTCCATCTTTTTGTTCTATCCAGCCCTCAACAGATTGGGTGATGCCCACCACATCGGGGAGGACCATCTGCTTCACTCAGTGCACCAACTCAAATGCTCGTCTCATCCAGACACACTCAGAGATAATGTTTCACCGAATATCCGGGCATTCCATGACCCAGTCAGGTTGACCTATGAAATTAACCATTCTAGGTAGCTTCTCCAAAGACAGGCATGGTGGCTGGGGATGGGAGCTGGGAGGGCTAAAGCGAGGAAAATAGAAAATCATGTGTGAAGCTACATTTCTCTGTGCATGTTGGTAGAGTCTTGGCCGATCTCAGATTCTGCCTAACTCACTCCACTCCCACAAGTGCAGTATGAGAGTGGGTGCCCTGGACACACAGGGACAGTTAGGAGATGGGGAGGGACGTAGACGGAAGGAGAGCCTGGGGTTGCTTGTCTTGGTGAGAAGTGGATTGTCGTGGGCAGGCAGTCTGAGATGGGAGAGCATCTGAGAGCTAATGGGCATCTGTGATTTTTTTTTCTGATTACTATCTAAAGGTAACACTGATTGTGGAAAGGTGGAAAGAGAATAGAGGAATCGGGTGAATTAAATTAAATGTCTTTAATGTGAGGAGCCAGATCCAGATATATGTGTTGTATAAATGCTTATTTTATTTTATTTTATTTTATTTTTAAAAGATTTTTATTTATTCATTTGACAGACAGAGATCACAAGCAGGCCGAGAGGCAGGCAGAGAGAGAGGAGGAAGCAGGCTCCCTGCTGAGCAGAGAGCCCGATGCGGGACTCGATCCCAGGACCCTGAGATCATGACCCGAGCTGAAGGCAGCGGCTTAACCCACTGAGCCCCCAGGCGCCCTAAATGCTTATTTTAAAAAGGCTAGTAAGTGTTAGAGCGGGACGTCCGGCTTGCGAGCGGGCACCTTCCTTTCGTGCACGACGGAAGAGCGATTTAAAAAAGGGTGATGTTGAGGAGGGCAAGAAGATTTTTGTTCAGAAGTGTGCCCAGTGCCACGCCATGGAAAAGGGACGCAAGCACAAGACTGGGCCAAATCTCCATAGTTTATTTGGCCGAAAGACAGGCCAGGCCCCTGGATTTTCTTACACGGATGCCAACAAGAATAAAGAATAAAGACATCACCTGGGGAGAGGAGACACTGATGCAGTATTTGGAGAATCCCAAGAAGTACATCCTGGGACACAAATTATCTTCACTGGCATTAAGAAGATAGGGGAAAGAACAGACTTGATAGCTTATCTCAAAAAATCTACTAAGGAGTAATAGTTGGCCATTGCCTTACTTATTGCAAAACAAAAATGACTCATGACTTTTTTTAGGTGTTCAGATGATCTCATGCACCAGAATTCAGATCATGAATGGCCGATAGACAATTTCTTTTGGACAGTCCTGATTTAAATAAGATGGGTTTGTGGTTAAATGAGTATAATCAGCTTTTGAACTTTGATAGTAATTCTGGTTCAGCAAACGCTGTCAGTTTTCCCCTTCTAAAAATATGGTCGGAATTGATTAGTAATGTTCAGCTTTTCACAGAGGTGGTAAATGCCATCTCTAAACTTATAGGAGACTGGTTTTATATTTAGATTTATATAACTGGTTACATTCATATATTTAAATACTTAGGAAATCCCTTCACTGTCTCAGAACCAAGACTCAGCTGTGTTTCAGGTTGTGTTCATTAGACTGATAAAGGCAAGGGTTGAAGATAAGCTGGCAGTGTCCACTTTTTTCCCTTAACTATGCCAATTTAATTAAAATTCCCTGCATTTAAAAAAAATAAACAAATAAATAAAAATTCCCTGCATCTCAAATGTTGCCTCTTGCTTAAGAAAGACATTTTAGTGTGGTTTATGTATAATATTAAATAAAGTATTTAACACTTCTCATCTAAAAAAAAAAAGCTAGTAAGTGTTGATATATAACTCTTTTTTAAAAAAGATTTATTTATTTATTTGAGAGAGATCATGAGTGGGAGGGGCAGAGAAAGAAGGAGAGAGAGAATCTGTGAGCATAGAGCCCGTCACAGGACGAGCCGAAACCGAGACCCTCAACACACTGTGCTACCCAGGTGCCCCAATATTTAACTCTTAATACTTTATTGATACATACTTTTAAAACATTTATGTATTTATCTGCATCATAACCTTCTGCTCCAGGTAGCCAAGGATGAAAAAGGGAAATGTTTTCTGAAGCTGATTGATAATTATCGTGGAATGCAAAACACTTAATTTCTAGCCAATCTACTAATCAACTCTTACTTGCGGAAGTGGCCAACTTCTAAAATGACCCCCTCATGGCACTTATCTCCTGGTGTCATGTCTTCATGTGTTTGCCTCTCACACTGAACAGAGCTGACCACAGTAGGATGCAGTGGAACTCGTGGTGTGGAATTCCAATCATAGGTGATAAAAGACAAGTGTCTTCTGCCTTGGTCTCTCTTAGATTGCTCACTTGAGGGGAAGTGGGCCACCATGTCGTGAGGTCACCCAAGCAGCCCATGGAGAGGCCCACACCAGGAAGAATGGAGGCCTCCTCACAAAACCAGCAGCATGGGAGCAAGCCATCTGGAAACCTATCCTCTGGCCCCAGCCAAGCTTTCAGAAGATTGAGGCCCTGACCAGCTTCTTTAGTGCAACTAATCAAAGATCCCAAATCAGAACCACCCAGCTCAGCTGCTTCTGAATTTTTAAGCCAGAGAAACAGCCAGATAGTAAGGCTTTATTGTTTTTAAGCAACAGAGTTTTAGAGTAGTTAGTTATGCAGCAATAAAAACATAACGTAATTAAATATTTACCAAGCATTCTCTTGTTTGCCAGGCCCTGGGTCAAGAGAGAGAAATAGCAGATGGTAATTTTTCTGCAAGGGCAGTGTCTCAGAAAGTGGAGGATCTGGGGTGAGCTGTGCGCATCCTGGTAGAAATGTCCAAATGTTGGCTGGAGCAGGGAAGGGGGTGAAGAGTCTTGAATTTCTGACCAAATAGGGCTGTTGAGGTAAGATGGTGGTATTAAACTAGCTCAGAGCAAGCCCTCTCTAAACACAACGAAATTTTGAGCAAATAAGTAAAAAGACAAAAAACCCCACACTATTCAGATTTTAGAGCAAGGAATGTTCAGAGAAATTAATTTCTAGGAGTCTTGGGGCACCTGGGTGCCTCAGTTGGTTAGGCATCTGCCTTCGGCTCAGGTCATGATCCCAGAGTTCTGGGATCGAGCCTCACATCAGGCTCCCTGCTCCACAGGAAGTCTGCTTCTCCCTTTCCCTCTGCCTGCTGCTCCCCCTGCTTGTGCGCTCTCTCTCTCTCTCTTTCTGTCAAACAAATAAATAAATTAAAAAAAAAAAGAAAAGAAAAGAAGATACATGTCTCATACTCTGTAAGGCTAACATTTCGCTTAACAAAGCAGTCTAAGGGAAGGATGTGAAAGGTCAAGTTCTAAAAATCTCTAATACCTCCCCAAATTTGAAAACCGAAGAACAGAACATACTTGCCAGAGGAAGAGGCATGAATGTCCCTCTAACAGCATCTGTTCCTAACAACTACGTGGTTAGAAGAAAGGAATCAACCAGATTTCACTGGTTTCTTTTTCCACACTTGGAGAAAGTAGGAAAGGGAATTCCAGGAAGAACAAGAAAAAATGAGAAAAGCACCCACAGCAGCCAAGGAGGAGAACGTGAGTCAAGCCTAACAGTGGACGTATTATTATTATTGTTTTTTTAAAGATTTTATTTTATTTATTTGACAGAGAGAAAGATCACAAATAGGCAGAGAGGCAGGCAGAGAAAGAGGGGGAAGCAGGCTCCCTGCTGAGCAGAGAGCCCAATGCAAGGCTGGATCCCAGGACTCTGAGATCATGACCTGAGCCAAAGTCAGCAGCTTAACCCACTGAGCCACCCAGGCGCCCCAAGTGGACATATTATAGAAAACTGTATTTGAGAATGCCCCTCTCTGCCACAAAATCAGAAAGGATTTGGGAATCCCTCCCAAGGATTGCCTCTTTCCCTTCTGTCTGGTTGGGGAAAGGAAGTTTCTGTTGAGCAGATGCAGGATAAAGTTGGGGAGGGGTTTGGGGGAGATAAGAATAAAATTTTACATGTTGAGAGTTTGGGTCAGAAGTAGAATTTCTGAGGTTCTAACTGCACTGGAAGTAACAAAAAATCAAAAGACCACCCAGCTGGAAATGTGGGGACTCCAGATCAGGGGCCTGGAAACTGCTGTCTATATAAAAATTACAATAAACAATAAGTATTGGATTCATATCCACTAAATGGTTTATTTATTTTTTTTTGACTCAAGGTGATTCTGGAATGGACCAACCTCTGTCTACTTCCAGGCCACCTCATTTAAACTAACCCTCCCCTCCCCTATCATGGGAGGGGTCCTGGTGGTGGGTAAGGGGTCTAAGAGTGAAGCAGATATGAATGTTAGGTCACTTGGGTCCTTCTCCGAGGATGTGTTTGGGGACTGGGTGGGCTGGAGTGGAGAGAAGGGGGTTCAGCTTTGCCAGAAAGTTCTCTTCAACTCTCTTCAACCCTCACTACTTGGGCATTTGTAGGCGGTGAAGCTCTTGCTACTACAAGTGGCTTTAAGTTCACACAAATTGAAGTTAGTGGTGGCCAAATGAGAGGTTAACAACCAATCTGAATATAAAAACACAAAAGAAGGATGGATAAAAACCGCATGACCCCTAAATCCAGGCAACTGGATAAAAAAAAAAACAAGGACACAAAATGTGTGTGTATTACTGATTTTATTCAAGTCAGGGGTAGGAAAAAGAATCAATAATCAATGACATTGTAACGGAGGCTGTGATGGTCCTTTTTTATGTGTTATCTTGCCTGGGCTCCAGTCCTTAGTTATTCACACACTAACCTATCTAGGTGTTGCTGGTACGGTATTTTGTATTGTGATTAAAGTTCTTAGCTGACTTGAAGAAAGGGAGATCATCTGAGCAGGTCTGGGTTTACCTGATTCAGTGGGTTGAAAGCCCTGAAGGAGAGAGATCTCCATAGAGGAGTTCTGCTGGTGGGCACCAGCTTCAGTAGTGCTGGAGCATGTCCTTCCTGACATCTGCCCTGTGACTGGGGACTTGCCCAGCAGGCCTCTAGAACCACCTACACCCGTTTCTTACAGTGAGTCTCTTGATACACATCTCCTGTTAGTCCTGCTTCTCTGTCTGAGCCCTGACTGATAAGAGGCCCAAGATTAATGCCTAAAAATCATGAGGCCCTGAGTTATACTGAAAGCCCTCTACTAAGTAAACCTGCACAACATATTTCATTCCTGTGTTTCATGAACCACTCCAAAATAGTCGGAAAAAACAGAAGGTTATAACACTGTGAGTCCAGGGGCGCCTGGGTGGCTCAGTGGGTTAAGGCCTCTGACTTTGGCTCAGGTCATGATCCCGGGATCCTGGGATCAAGCTCCGCATTGGGCTCTCTGCTCGGCAGGGAGTCTGCTTCTTCCTCTCTCTCTGCCTGCTTGTGATCTCTGTCTGTCAAATAAATAAATAAATAAAATCTAAAAAAGAGAAGCTATCAGTGTAACTCAGTCATGGGGAAAAATTAATTTAATGGATGCTGAAAATCACTAACGTACAGTTTTTCATCCCATCAGGATTGGTAGTTAGTTGGGAATCAGTGGAAACTAAGTTTGACTATTAGAAAACTTATATATGTGGCGGGCATTATATTTCTATTCAATCTGCTGCTCAAGACCCTAGAAAATACTCTGATTCTAGAGGATATAATTCATTTCTCCAGGAGGGGGCGGGTGGGGCGGGGGAAAAAAAAAAAAAAAGAAAAAGAATTCATTTCTCCAAATCAACAAGAAAACTATAAGGTACTCAATGACCAATAGACATGTGAGAATCCATTCACCCAGATGGTCTGATGGCCTGGGCGTTGGGGGCGAGGTGGGGGGTTGGGGGAGATGGCAAACTCCACAGCCACTGGAGCCCTGTGGGAAGGAAGCCACAAAGTGAGGGCGGCTCCTCCAAGAGTTTCCGCTGAGCCTCAGAAGGAGTCTGTGGGGAATACAGGTGCAGGGAGTTTGTGGTGGCCTGAGTCACCAGCCACCGGGCGCTCTGCTAATTGTCCCTCCATGTACCACCCGGCACCCAGAGGGTGGGCGCTCTGAGGTCAGTGTCACTGCCACCCTCCCTGGCATTCCAGGGCTGGCTGGCTGGCTGGTGAGTGGAGGCAGTTCCCACCAGACCTCCTCCTTCAGGTAGCCAGGGTCAGGGACCCACGCCATGCACTCGGCGGTACCCACAGAGCGCATTCTCTGCGTGCCCTGCCGGGGGTAGGGAATGGAGGCAACAGACAGCGCAGCAGACTGCCTCCAGTCATTAGCATACTTCAGGGGCTGCCCCAGAGAGCTGCCTGACTTGAAGTCACAGCTGTCCTGGGGGAGCAGCCACCCAGTGATTGAGCTACAGCTGTCCGGGCACCGCGAGATGATGGGCAATCCCCCTCTCCAGCACACTGCCCTGGGGCTTGCTGCAGCTTTGTGGGGGCTGCATCTGGGGTGGCAACTCCTGCAGTTCCTCCCTCTTCTTCCTTCCCCAAGGGCTGGTCCCCCCATACATCCATGTTCTCTTCTATCTGCCATCCCCAGCTGTCTCAGTCAGCTTCTGGAGAGCCCAGCCTGGGATGCTTGGAACAAGTTACATGCTGAAGGGCGGTCGCATCTCCTGCGGGTCACCTGTGACCATGCGGACGGAGGGAGGCTGGGCCCACAGGTTCCACGTTGTCCTCACTCATCGCACTCGGCACCCTCCTTTCCTTCCCCACTGAGGCCCTGCTGAGCTACAGCGGCTCCTGGCCTGCGACCAGCCTCAGTCACTCACGCAGTCCAGTCCTTTTCATTGCCCCTTACTTGTTATCACTATGGTGGTTCTGCTCCCATTTCAAGCCCTGATACAGGGTCCTGGGGAAAGGAAAAATAAAACTTCACGACGGACAAGAAATAACATGAATTTTGAAATCAGACAGGCCTTGCCTGAAACATGTGTGTAACTTTATTTTCCTGAAAATATGTAGTTCAATGTTTATGTAATGCTTTACATAACCCTGCAGGATTTCAGCAGAGCTCCTGGACCTGAACCTGTGCTCTTGCATCTCGAGCCACCTGCTCACTCTGTAAATGAGGTTTGCCGGAAACTCAAAGGTGATTTGTGCTGGCAGGGGGCGAAAGGATGGATCGCTGGCAGGAGATGTCAGGTGCGTGCCTTGCCTCTTGGAAATAGGGCCAGGCCACTCCCTTCTCCTGGAAACCCAAGGAACAGTGGAGATGGGCTTCCTGCGCTCAGGGCACGAAAGTTACACTTGAGAGCTCCAAGAGGAAAGTTTCTGGAACCCATGGGTCCATGGGGTCTCCCCTGTTCCTTAAGTTCTGGGTAAAATGGTCTTGAACTCCATACCCACTTCCCTGAGCGTCAAATCCAGAGCCTGTAAGGTGTGAGCATCTGGGGCCCTCCCCAACCTTCCTAGCGTGAGGACCGCCGCTTCACTTCCATCTTGGGAAGCTAGAAGCTGCGGCCAATCCCGCACGGAGCCATAAAGTCAGGGAAGTCTGGGACAGGTCACATTGTACCAGCTGAGCTGATACAATGCAAACTGCCCCTGACCCACTCCGTGGGTCTCTCGGGACCCTGGTTACCTTGCAGCAGCCCAACAAAGACGGCCAAGTGTGACAGGGGCCGGCCAGTGCCACCCAACCCCGCATGGGGGCTTGGCTTTCAGCAGCCCTGCTCCTGTCCTCCCGCAGACAGTCGCCCACTCGGGAAAGGTGTGCAGGTAGCGATGACAGCAGTCTATTCAAAGAAATCGGGTATTTATTGTGCCGAATTAATCATTCAGAATTAATAAATATTCCATCAACACGCTTTAACAGAAACTATTTAAGGACACCACGTTTTCAGCGTTATCACCCGAGGACTGAAATAACAATCTGAAAAAAGACATAAGTCAAAATTACACATTCCTGCAGATGGCTGATTCGGGGCTTGTTTGCCAACCAAAGAACAAACGGTAACAATAGGAATATTGATGAGCTCAACATCAGAAACAACATTTTTTAAAATAAACTTAATCTTTATGTACTAAGTTGGAACCACCTACGAGATATATTAAGGAAGAGAACAAGATGCAACACATTGGAAGAGTGTGTGGTTCGCTAGTACTTGTCTTAAAGAGGGCAAGGACTGTATCTGTTATCTATATTTGTATTTTATGTATACCCTCTCTGTACAGATGCATATATTATATACATGTGCTTATATAATCCTGTGCTATATCTGGAAAGACACAGATGACACTGGTATCAGTGGTGCCTCTGACGAGGGGATGTGGGTGGCTGTGGGACAGGGATGGCAGAGTTTTTACTACATAACACTTCATACTTTTTAGCTTCGAACCATGTGCAATTATTATCTACTGAAAAATAAATTTTTAAAAAATTTTAAGGATTTATTTATTTGAGAGAGAGAGTGCGCGTGTGCTTGCACAAGTGCGGGGAGAGGGCAGAGGAAGAGAGAGAATCTTTTGAGCAGACTCTGTGCTGAGCGTGGAGCCCAACGTGGGGCTCGATCTCAGAACCCTGAGATCACAAGCTAAGCCAAAACCAAGAGTCAGCCACTCAACTGACTGTGCCACCTAGATACCTCCTGAAAAATAAATTAAAAGAAAATTCTAAAATAAGCAGCAACAAACCCTTAAAAAAAAAAAAAGACATACATTAAGTTCGTCACCATCGACAGCATATTGGGAAATGCCTGCATGGTGGCTTACAGTGTTGTATTAAAAAAATAAAAAAGTCTTATGAGTTCCTTTCCATCTTAATTCTCAAAATGCCAATCCACATCTCAGAAAGAAACAAAGAACAGCCAGAACTGGATGGTTTCTTGCAATTAGGTCCTCTGCAGGCCCTTGGGTCTATGAGTCGTCCAGGCTGAGCTTAGCAGCAAAGAGCGAGGTGATGACATCATCCCCAGCCTGCAGAGCCAGGTCATATGGCGTCTGGCCATTCACGTTCTTCTTTTGGATGCTTGCATTGCACCTGCCAAGGGAATGGGCATGAATAGAAGGACTCAGGCACTTGAACCTGGAGGCCTGGCTCATCCCTGACACAGAGGCCAGTCTGGGAGCCTCCTGGCCCCACCTTGCTAAACCCGTCCCCAAAAGGCCCCAAGGCAACTCTACCCTGAGATCTTTGGAAGGGCTCTGTGATTTCAACACATGCAATTGCCAATCCTGCCCATTGGCTCCCATTGCATCGAAGTCCCACAACCAAGTATGTTTGATGGGGGGACAACATTTTCATTGTGCTTTTCAGAGCCTTCAGTGCTGGGGATCCATGGTGGGATGGTAGCCCCTATTCACAGGGTTAACTGTTCTGGAACTAGGGCCTTCTGAAATCATCACAGGTCAGCAGGGGGCCCTCAGAAGTCTCCCCCAGAGGCCGAGAGCATACCGCAGTAAAGCAGCGACGCACTCCCTTCCTGCCAGGCCAAGCAGAGTAGCTTCATGAAGAGCTGTGTTTTGGAGCCTGTTTTGGGGGAAGAAAATCATCCTGCTAAAGTAGTTGTAATGCAGGATACCGTGGGCATGCTGGCAGAGTCACGCTAATGACACCAACCCTTCCTTACCTTTCGTCTTTCCTTTCTCCCTGGTAGCACAACTGCTTGTTACTTCAGCCCTCACATTCCCTGGGTCTTGCTTAGGCATCTACCACTGGAACTTACACGTATTCACGGGCTTGCCACATCTCCTGAGCGGACACGTGATCCTCCTTCATAACGCCCCCAAAACTGAGGGCCGAGCGCATGTTCTATTTCCCAGCTGGGTGGGGGGTGGGTGGGGGCGGGGCACCATGGCTGGCTTTTCTGTGTAACCACAGTTCAGTCTGGGGAAGTAATGAATTGTGACTGCCGACTCTAACTTTGTACACTGGTCATCAAATGACATGACTCGAACAAGGCAAGGACACTAGAGGGGACACCTTCTTCTGTTCAGAGCAGAGGTGATACTTGTCAATCTGTTGCTCCAAGCAGCTTGGTGTTATATCACCAGACCTTCTAGAACATGTTTTGTACAGCAGGTACAACCATGGTATTCTGTGACTGTATTTTAAAGAAACTTTACTATGAATGCACAAACTACTCAAATGGTTTACTCAAATCTAAGTATCATGGTGGATGAAGGTACCTTCTCTCTTTGTAAATCAGGAATTACCTAATAGAACAACTCTCCACAGTTGAACCTCTAAGAAGCAGATTAATGGTTACATCTGCCCCTCCCAGCTACTAGGGCAGAACTAAAAGCCAGAACGTCTGAAATTGCCAGTGAAGGGGTGTTAATTGTTTCCAAAGGCAAATGGTGCTTCTCTTTGCCCCTTTCCTCACGAGACCTTGAATCTGTGTTCCTGAAATCTGCTATTAAGAGGAATCAGCTTTTTTCTTTTTTACAGATTTTATTTATTTATCTAACAGAGACACAGCGAGAGAGGGAACACAAGCAGGGGGAGTGGGAGAGGGAGAAGCAGGCTTCCCGCCAAGCTGGGAGCCCGATTCGAGGCTCAATCCCAGGACCCTGGGATCAGGACCTGAGCTGAAGGCAGACACTTAAAAACTGAGCCACCCAGGCGCCCTGAGGAATCAGCTTTGATGGAGGATGTGCACCTCTCCTTAGCCATCTCCTTGGGTTGGATATGAGTGTATTCTGGTAGGAAAGAGAAAAACACTGGAAACAGAAACACTGGGAGGGCTTTCTGCTACCTGCCAAGCCACTGAACAGAAGTTACCTGGTGTAGAGACCGCCTAGGCTGCTTCTCTCTACTAGTCAAACAAGCTGGGAGTTGGGGGAGGAAGAGTTGTTTAATCTTTGTTTGCTAAGGAGCAATTCACTGAACCTCTTTTATAGGAAAGCCAGATCTCTGGATAAATTGCACCTGAAGAGCAGTAGGATGGATGGAGGCTTGAGGTCATGTTACTGGATCTACAGAGGTCTAGCCAAGGGATAAAGGCCAGGCAGACCCAGGTCCAAACACTTCAAACTAATAAATATAAAGCAGACTTAGCAGAGCCGGCTCTCAGTGGAAAAACCTGCTATCTTCTAGTGGCAAAAACTAAAGTAGAAGAAGAATCTCTGTGCGCTACTTTGAGGGAGAGCTCTGGTCTGGTTTTCCTCCCTCCCCCTCCACGTGAGCTAGATTCCGCTAACCATGCTAACACAGTGGGAGTGACAACGGGCTACTACCCGCCGTTTAGACACATGGTACAACCGTAGAATTAGATCACGTGTAGGTAAATGTCAATTTATAGAATGGTAAGGAAGTAAGAAAGGGCACTGAGGAACACCAAGGAAAAACGGGAACTCTGTTCCATGTCCAGAGCAGTTTCTTCCTCTCAGCTGGACTTCTCATAAGGCTGGGACTCATCATATGTAAGCATCAGTTCAAAATCTGTTCAAGAGATTTTGTATCAACCATGGGCATTATACATAAGCGCCCTAAGAAAAGCTTGTCTGAATTGTACAAATACAAAGTACACCTCAGTGCCAAACAAGGTGGCATTATTTTTATGAATAATGATAACCCAAGTGTGCGATAAATGAAGAAGCTGACAGAGTAAGAAGAATGCGAACCCTAGGAAAAGGTGAGCAAGTAAATTCCAGCCACCAAATACATCCACCAAATGTGTCAAATGTTCTGCTCTAAAATAAACTAAAAAGGGGGTTGTGTCTATCTCCCATAGCTGTTTTATTGGGCCAAAATGTAAAAGCATGCACAGAAAAATTAACGGGCATATATTTTGAATAAAAACCCTGGAGGAAATGTTGAGACAGAGGAAAACAGAAGCAAAGCTCTCTAACTTCATCTCCGTGTGCTGGCTTCGCATACTCAGCATTCTGAGTCCTTGGTGGGCCTTGATCTGTCTCAGTCATCGGCCAGGGGGTCATAGTGTCAGATGGCCGCAGGAACCCCTAGAAAACTGGCAGCTTGGTTGGCAGGCAATGAGCAGTTAACATGTGGAACCCGTCCTCAAGGAACTGTCACCCCATGTTTCCAAAGTAATTAGAGAGAACAACAGAATCCCAAGGCTGGGAGAGGCCAAGAAGTAGGGCAGGCTCAAGACTAGGGAAGTGACAAAAGGTCCAACAGGACTTGGTGTCTGTCCGTCCCGCTTCCCAGCTGGGGAAACCAAATCACATAGTGAACTCGGATGAAGTTTCCTTTGCGTAGTAACTTCATGGCTACGTTTCTATGGGACTACCCTAGGCCCGCTCTCCTCCGAGCGATCTCAACAGTTCAGATCATGATGAAAATAATGTTGCTTAACATCCCAAGGGTGAAGGATTTGCCGGCCCCCTCAGTGTAAACTTGCGAGCTAGCAAAATGTATCATCATTTATAGAAGCTACAAAAAATTTGGCAATCCAACAGTCCAATTAAAAGCTTTTATTTTGCCCAGATTTGGAAGAGAGAGGCAGTTAAGCCACTGCTTAAGGCCCAGATGGGTAAAGATGGATCCCAAGGGGTTCCAGCAGAGTAGGACACGCATGTGGATGGACGCTGCTGGGGCAGGGCCCTGGGGCAGCTGCTGACCGTCACCCGCGCCAGGACTCTCCTGTGACTGCGTCTTACTTACGGGCCCCAGCGCTGCTCCGTGTCTGCTCCTCTCTGCACAAGGACTGGAATCACCTCATGGTGCTTGTTCACAACGGCCTTGGTTATCACAGGTTGCTCTTCGCCATCCCTGCAGTTGGGATCTGCTCCCTGAGGCATAAGGAAAAGGACAGACTGGCCACAAAACCCCGCTCTCGGCAGCATCCAGCTGCCATCCTGCGAAGTATAACACACATGCTTGGAGGAACCAAACTGCTTTAAATCAGAAGAGAAGAGAATCAGGGCACCCACAATCTAACTGCCTTAACTTGGGTGATAAAACTTCTGTTCCCCCCCAATCAGGAGGGGGAGGTTCCCCCGAACCTCGCTTCTTTAGGAAACATGAAGGTCACATGGGGACACAGACCAGGGATTCGGTCTACCTTTATGCACAGCATTTGGGCTCATGTGATGTTCTTCTTTGCTATAAAAAACTAGTAATCAGTAATAATTAATGTAAAAGTTCTTGACTGGCTGTTTAGTCCACTTCCAGGTGATTTTAAATGAAGTGGCCCGTGGTTCTCACAATACCAAACAAGACTTGCATCCCAAAGAGACAGAGGTGAAACGTGAGGCTGAAATCCTCAGAGAGACTTGGTCTTAGAGTTGGACTGACCTCCTCGAGTAGCTGTTCAACCACAGAGACTCTCCCTTCCCCTGTCGGTCCAACTTCCTTCAGCAGGAGACGGTTTTCAGGCTGCAGGGTTGCACAAGGTCATTTTCACCGTCACAAAACAGTACGGTCCCCCTTGCTCCAGCTCAACCTGCGGGCAAACACTTCTTCTCCAAGGTTAAGTTCTGAGCTCCAGGATCAGGTGAGTGTGAGCGTGTGCGTGCATGTGCTCATGTGTGTGTGTTACTATGTGTGTGTCGTCTCCGACACCAGCAGCACAAATAACCTAGCTAATGAAAATCTGGCTGGGTGGCTCAGTCGTTGAGCGTCTGCCTTTGGCTCAAGTCATGATCCCAGGGTCCACGGATCGAGCCACATATCAGGCTCCCTGCTCAGGGGGAAGCCTGCTTCTCCCTTTGCCCTCCTCCTGCTTGTATTCCCTCTCTCGCCGCCTCTCTCTGTTAAATATAAGTACTTAAAATCTTAAAAAAAATGTTTAATAAGAAAAGGAAGAAAGAAAATCTTGCTGTCCTCTGAAACAGTCTCGAGGAAGGATGTCAATTGGCATTGTTTTATCTTTACTAAGGACAGGGATGCAATGAGAGACCTCTCCACCACTAGTTTAATTACAAAGGAAATAAATATTCCTAGGAAAATCAACCAGATGAATCCTAATATTTCCTCTGCATGTTTTTATAAAGTGTTCTGAATCAGCCTAAGTATGACTATTCAGAAAATGTGCTCAGCTGAGGCATGAGTGAACTCATAAAGTCGACTCTTATTTGGTGTGGGGGGGGGAAGGTCTCACCTAACATCAGAAATCCAAAGAATTTATTATATGCTTTATTTTAAAAATGTGATGGAATTCCCCTTTATTTTTCTTTCTATATAAAGGATTGCAGGTGCTGGTTGTTACAAGGCTGAAGAGGCCATCTAGAAGGCTGGAGACATTACTTTCAGTAGGTTTCCACAACTGGATCTGAGGGTGACTTGGGGTGGTCCCGGGACTCTCATTTTCCTGTCTACAAAGTAGAAATCATATATCTACCTTCTCCTGGCTCTCTGAGGAGCAATTAGGATGAGGACATTGGTCAAGGACTCTAAGCCTTCCAGAAGAAGATCCCAGATTCAGGCTGTGTCCCTTCTGCCCCCTACTCTAGGCTAGTTACACAATGGTACAAGGTATTCTAATAAGTGAACACCTAGGGAGTCTTGGGGGGCACTTGTTCTTACTGAATTCCATTCCTTATGGAAACTTCTACTAGAATGTACTAGAATGTTACCCTCAAGAGGTCTGAAACTTTTATAGCTTTTGTTCATGATTTATTTTCATCACTGAGAGCTGTGCCTGGTATACGTGTGCTCTCAATAACCACCGAATGAGTGAACCACTGGACACTGTTATTATTTGTCTGATACTTATCCCTTAAATACAAATGAGAAAATAAAGACATATAGCAATGGGGGATTTGGGTCACATACAGAGTAAGTGGGGGTATTCTCCAAAACTGTTAAAGTTTATACATCTTTATACTTCTCTTTTGCTCACTGACAGTATTTTAAACTGGGAGAAGGCCAAGAGTGCAAGGAATCATATATGATAGAGGTTAATATAATTCTAAGGTCTTCGTCCCCAATTTATTGGTGTTTATGACATGCAAAGCATGTGGTGGGGAAAAGAAGATGAGGTGAGAAGTCACCTACCTCTGGAGAAATCATGATACAATCTAGATGCCGGTGTATACACCCCTGAGGGTGCCCTGAAGGCCTGGCTTCATGGAAATGGAGGGAAGAACCACATGTGACCATCCCCATTTCCGGGAGACCTAGGCTTTGAGTTTGTTGCTAACACATCTGTCTTCCCTTACTGCAGCCAAAGAGGACCGACTGAAAGGCAAAGTGGGGGACTGAACAAGGGCATCCACGGTCTCTTTCTCCAAAGCTCCACTTAAAAGTGTTCATGGTCTGTATTTTGGAAAAACAAAACTCTAACAGCCATGGGAAGCTCTGGAAGGGTGCCATCAGTGGATCAGGAATTGTCAGGAATTCCAAAGATTGGAAGTAGCTGGAATTTGGCTGAGATGGAAAACAAAGCAAAGAAAAACAAGCTGAAGATACCAGAGATAGAGTCTGTTCCCTCCAGGCAGCCCTGCAGAAGCTGAGTTAATCAACAACAAGGGCTGATGTTGGGTGCAGGTTGGATTCTATGGAAGGGCTTTGCTTTGAGTGGCTGAGATGAGTGGTGCCTTCCTCTCTCTCCCCTGTGCTCTCTGCTTAAAGACTGGTAACTTTTTCCCAGAGAGTTCATGATTTGCCTAACAAAGTCTTCTACTGGGAATACTGGGTCCAAGAAGAGCCCAGATCTCTGTGACAGACATAGGGAAGTAGAGTTAAGGAAGGAAAGGTAGTTCCATCCAGGAATGAAATATGCTAGAGCCCTTCACAGCACCATCCTTACTTCCAGAGGAAAGGGAGCTTAGGGGATCCAAATGCTTTTTCCTGCCTTCTGCCCAAACACGCTTCAGGGAGGCCTGCCCCACAGCATGCCCATCTACCCTCACAGAGACCTGAGGCCGAAACATTCATGCCACACCCCATGGCAAGCACTGGTGCTACTCAAACTGGCCCTTCACTTGTCAAGGTGACCTAGCAACCAAGGATCATCACATATTTGAGACCAACCAAAAATAAGATGGAGAAAGATGGACAGAGAACTGACCACAGAGGAAACAGATGTGATTCCAGAAACTAATAAGAACATTAAAATAGGGCGCCTGGGTGGCTCAGTGGGTTAAGCTGCTACCTTCGGCTCAGGTCATGATCTCGGGGTCCTGGGATCGAGTCCCGCATCGGGCTCTCTGCTCAGCAGGGAGCCTGCTTCCTCCTCTCTCTCTCTGCCTGCCTCTCTGCCTACTTGTGATCTCTCTCTGCCAGATAAATAAATAAAATCTTTTAAAAAAATAAATAAATAAAAAATAAAACTTAAAAAAATAAAATAAAAATAAAATAAAATAGGGTGCCTGGGTGGCTCAGTGGGTTAAGCCACTGCCTTTGGCTCAGGTCATGAGGGAGCCTGCTTCCCTCTCTCTCTCTCTGCCGGCCTCTCCATCTACTTGTGATTTCTCTCTGTCAAATAAATAAATAAAATCTTTTTTAAAAAAAAAGAACTTTAAAATAATTCTAATTAATAATTTTGACATACTTTAAAGGATTCCACAAAATAAAAATACACTTCTAAAAAGGAACAGAAAATTAAAGGTATTCTTCAATGTAAAAAAATCTCAAAGTAGGGCCATCTGGCTGACTCAGTCAGTAGAGCATGCCACTCCTGATCACAGGCCCATGAGTGTGGAGCCTACTTTAAAAAATAAATAGAATGGAATGGAATCGAGTAAAATAAATAAGATAAAATAAAATGAAATGAAATAAAATATCTCAAAGTGAAACATTCAATAGACAGGCCTAAGAAGACAGCTGTAAGGACAAAGTAGTACACATACTGTGAGCAGCTTCTTTTCTTGAAATTTTTTGGTCTTGAAATTCTTTGTCCTCTTGATTTTTTCAGTGGTATCTGAGGTACTCTGGCTGTAGTCACTCACTGAAATGACAGAGTCAAGGACTAAAAC
Organism: Neogale vison; assembly: GCF_020171115.1. NCBI lineage: Eukaryota > Metazoa > Chordata > Mammalia > Carnivora > Mustelidae > Neogale > Neogale vison. Next base: position 43,265,649 of record NC_058098.1, read on the forward strand.
GATACCCCCCACCATTCCCCACATATAAAGATCTATGCTGCTATCACGCCCCTCAAGAGGTCAGAAGTATAAAACGGCTTGTATAGAAATGTCTATTTTATTGAACCTCACAAGAAGGACTCCTGGAGCCACTCATCTCAGGCCAGGACCAGAGGATGAATGGGAAGGAGGGGAGAAAAGGAGACTACAGATTTTTAACTTATCTCACACACAACTTATCTCCCCAAGCCCTGTGAAAGATTTCAAAAATCTCACTCCTAACTTCAGAGAAGCCAAAAGAATAAAATGGCTGGAACACTAAAGGAAGATGTATGGTTGAACTGGCAAATTTTAAGCAATTCCCTGCCCTCCTTCCCAGGTCAGTTTGTTCCTGGTTGACTGTTTAAAATTACTGGAAGGGTACAACTCACCCAAGCTGGACCTGCTGCCAAATGGCCCATCACCACCCTCGGTGACACTGCTCAGAAAGTGGTTGCTGAAATCCACTGCCTTGCTGAGGTAAAGATTCTGGGCGACAGAAAAAATATAGACACCGTGATTGATGATGCTCTCTCTCTGCCTACCTGTTCTGCTCTTCATTAATGACCGCTTTAGCTACACATATAGCCAACCTGGAACTGGACATTCCCTCACTGTGATGTTTTGTCTGTTCTGTCTCTTAAATGGCTTCTCAGCCTGGCCCAACCTTTCTGTCATTATGGCCACAGCCCCTTCTTCACACACCAAGATCCCTGCAAGAGATTCCCAACTGGTTCCTGATAGCACAGATTCTACATGGCTGCCCCAGTCAGACTTCTACAATTTATAAGTGATGGTGCTCCCCTGCTTCAAACCCCTCTGTGTCTTAGAATTTGGGTGGCAAGATGGGAAAGCTCAGGCTACAGAGTTCGAATCTTGGCTCTATCATTTATTAGCTTAGGGACCTTGGACAAAGCTGGTTAAATTTCTCGTACTTCAGTTTCTTCACCTGTAAAGTGAAAATATCATGGCCTACCTCAAAGGGATGCTGTGAAATTCAAACAGGTAAAATGAAGGTCTATAAAATTAGGAGAGATGATCACAGTCCAGACCTGGAATTCTGTATCCACCTGGATGGATTCCACAGCCTGGCATCCTGCCCCACCCTCATGTGGCTGCCTCTCCCACCTCAGGGTACCACCTGCTACTGCCTGAACAGAACACGCAGGCTAAGAAAAAACATATTAAACCTGGGGATAATGACTGCACTTCTACCTGATAGACTGTGTGTCCAATATAACCTGATTTACAGTTGAAGATGCTCTTGGTGCCCACCTTGTTCCCCAAACTGTTTAGCGTATCCCTCTCAGCTGCTAACACCTCAGAGCTGGCCAGCTGCCTATACAGGTGGGTACTGCCTTGCTCTAGAGGTTACATCTCTCCTTTTCTTGCATCAACTGGGACAACTTCATGGTGCAAGTCACATTTAGAGCTCCTCATGGATCAAGTTGAAGCTGGACTTTATTCAGACCACTCAGCCCCTTTCCTTGCCTTGTCTCATGTCCCTCACTCCCCTTCTCCTCAAGTACCTCCCTGACCCAAGCTCTTCTGTAGCCACACAACTGAAAACACTGCATTTAGTGCTTGACTTCAAAACACTTTCGTGTGCCCATCGACTGCATTCTCCCAGCCTCTGAATTAGGCAGAGCCCATGTGTCTGTCCTCATTTTAAAGACACTGCTAGTCCCCTGTTGTGGACATGGCCAGGACCTGATAAATATTGATCACTATGCTTTTCCTTACCTTCTTTACCAGTCTTCTCAATCCATTCCTTATTCTTTTGTATATTCTGACTTCTTGTCCAATGAAACTACAGCTACTGGTATGAATCAGTCAGTGTTTGTCACACACTATGGGCGCTGTAGCAAAGTTCCAATCACCATGTAAGAGTGTAGATCAAGGGAGGCAGAGCCACAAAGTTTGGTTTATTTGTTATAGGCAAATAGGTGAAAGTACATACCAGCAAACATATCTGTCCACCTTCCACCTATACTTAGACTTCAGTGAGTATAAATAATCCTGAGAACCACAGGACCGATAGAGTGGGTAATAATTTCTGTTCTTACTACATCTTTATGTGCCTAAAACTTGGCTTCTCTGAGATTTGGTGCAGTTATTTATCTATTTCTATGAAATTACTGGCCTTTAGTCAAGTTTTATAACATTTGGAATTTATGCCTTCTATGCATTACACAGAAGTGTTTCGATAGTGTAAGCTACAATTTTCTGGTTTGGTCAATTTTTGAATGAACAGCTTCTAAAGGTTTTATTCACCTTGTTGGATACTTGAATATAATTCAGCCGGATGCTAACTTGATAGCCATCTTCATGGACAGTAGCGGAGATGAGCTTTTAAAAAAACATTAGAGAGAATTCACAACCACGCACATAGCATTTGATGTCCTGAGCAACAGCCAAGAAATCCTGAAATGTTAAACTGTAAATTTAATCAAATATTTAATAAACTCAAAAGAAGACAAGAAAAGAAAAACAAAGGAACAAAAGCTAAGTAAAACAGGGCATAAGTAGCTAAGTAACAGACACAAATCCAGCCACAGCTATGATTCCATTAATTGTAAATGAACAAAATTAATGTTCCCATCAAAGAGCAGAGACTCCCAGACTGGATAAGAAAGCAAGACCCAAATTTATATTCTTTAAAGAGACATACTTTACATCTAATCAATCCACCTGGCTGGATATCATCAGCTGGGTGTCCTGAGGGGCCAGGCCTTGGCAATCAAGGGCCAAGTATCATAGTTGAGCAACCTTCTCTGTTAAGCAGCTGGAAGAATTTCAACCACACAGGGGTCAGCAAATGCTTTAAGGATCAGACAGGAAATATTTTAGGTTTTGTGGGCTATGTGGCCATTGTCACTGCAGCACAAAAGCAGTTATGGACAATAAATAAATGAACGAGCTGTGGTCCAATAAAACCTGATTTACAGTGCACCTGGGTGGCTCAGTTGGTTAAGCGGCTGCCTTCGGCTTGGGTCATGATCCCACAGTCCTGGGACTGAGCCCCACATTGGTCTCCTTGCTCAGTGGGGAGCCTGCTTCTCCCCCTGCTTGTGCTCTCTCTCTCTATGCCAAATAAATAAAATCTTAAAAATTTTTGATTTACAAAACTGGGTGGCAGGCCTGATTTGCCCCACACACCATAGTTTACAGACCCCTGGATTAGGCCAAAGAATGAATAAACCACCAAAATAGATTATCAAAGGAAACCAAGCAATACTTGACAATAAATAGCTTCAATGTTGGCCTATATGGTGGCAGAGGATCAAACAGGCTGATTTTCCAAGGTTCCTTTCTAGTGTCATACAGACAGAAGAGATCTTCTCACAGAGCTCTGTGGTATAATGCTAGACAGACCTCCTTCAAATCTTGAATCCCCCAAGACCCATCAGTGCAGTCCTGGGCAGGTCACCAAACTTCTCTGAGCCAATTTTCCTGAGTGTCAAATAAGGCTTGTTCAGATTATATACTGCAGTGTAAAAAAAACCACCTCAAACTTAGTGGCACTAAACAACAACCATTTTATGAAGTTCATGGCTTCCAACAGGGCACAGCAGGGACTGTCTTTGCTCTATTTGTCTGACATCTCAGCTGGGAAAACTCAAATGGCTAGAAGTGGCTGCATGTTTGGAGGCTGGAATGACCTTGGCTCTCATCACTCATCTGCCTGGCTCCTGAGCCAAGATGACTCAAGGACTGGGTTTAGCTATGGCTGCAGAGGGGTACACCTTCACGTCACCACTCCATGGGGCTTGGGTTTCTCATAGCAGGGTGGCTGGGCTCCAAGAAGGAGTGTTGGAAGGGAGTCTGCCCAGTAGGAGAGGAAGCAGTGTGGCCTCACAAGACCACACCTTAGAAGTCCCACAGCATCACTGCCACCACTCTGTAAGCCCAACTGCCACAAGCCCGCCTACATTTGAGGTAAAAAGACAGTGACTCCACTCTTTGAAGGGAAGACTACCGATGAATTTGTGGCCATTAAAAAAAAAAAAAAACGAAAACAAAACACTGCTGCCAAAGTAATATTCCTACCTTATAAGTTTGTTATGAGCACTAAGGACAGATGAACACAATGCACATAGTGAGTGTGTTGGGAAATTGCAATTCGTATGATTACTATTGCTGCTAATATAGACTGGATTTAAGTGCACAATTTGGTGAGACTAAACTCTTCTGGGTTTTTTAGCTCTGAACCCCAGAATCTCTATAGCTTGTGGCATCTAAAAGCATGGAATGTTCACAATTTACTATCTTAGGTGCCCAGAAACAGACTCAGAGACAGGGCTCGGGTGCAAGTGATTTGCTAAGGCAGTGTTTGCAAGGGAGGACTGTATAGAAGTGTGGAAAGCAGGACAGGAATGGGGAAAGAGCCAAGCAAAGAGCAGTCTCAGATGATGTCAGTGGAGGGGACCTGCAGCCTGATCCCACGGGACTCTCTGGAGTGGAGATTCCATCCAGAGTTCACCCACCTTTCCCATTCTGGGTTCTGCGATCAAGGCCCGGAATTCAGGGTTGTTCTGAGCATAAGACCTGAGGTGGGCAGAGATATGATCCAACTGTTTTCTCCAGTATCCTAAAGAAAAAGAGAAACCCATCCTTGTGGATAACTCTTCTGAAGCCAAGAAAGAAAAATGTTCCTGTGTAACAAGAATTCTCAGATTATTTTTCTTTGCCAAACTTTGTGATGGTTTTCACTTACTGAACCTCAACTAGGTACAGAATAAGTTCCAGTTTTGCTCCCAGGTTTATTTTTCACACATGACTGATCATAGAAGAGTAGAGAATCTCAAAAGAATATATTTTGATGGCCACATATGGGGTCTTTTTCTTTTATTCTTTTAAAATTAATCATATTGAGGGGCACCTGGGTGGCTCAGTCAGTTAAGCATCTGCCTTTGGCTTAGGTCATGATCTCAGGGTCCTGGGATCAAGTCCCTCATCAGGCTCTCTGCTCGGCAAGAAGTCTGCTTCTCCCTCTCTCTCTGTCCCCCTGCCCTGTGCTGTCACGCTCTCTCTCTAAAAGTCTTTAAGAATAAATAAATCAAATTAACCATATTGAGATATAACTTTCAAGTGTACAGTTCGAGTTTCAGTGAGTGTATATATCCCGAAGAGTATGAAGGACACTTTCATTGCTCCAGAAAGCTCCCTTGTGCCCCTCTGCAGTGTGCATAGGGTTGAAAACACATTTGAATCCACACATCACCACCACTTAACGTTTGGAAGATTTTTGCACGAGTCTGGATTTCTGGTTTCTCAAGTACAGGCAGGAGATGCATTTGTAGGAAATGTCCAGAATAGGCAAACCCATCAAAACAGAAAGTAGATTTGTACTTGCCAGGCACCTGGGAGAGGAGATGTAGGGCATGTTTACAAAATGAATACTGGGTCTACTTTTGGGGCGATGAAAACATTCTCGACAAACAGAGTGGTGATGCTTCTATATTGCTCCTAATGGACTAAATAGCACTGAACTCTACACTTTAAAATGGCTAAAATGGTGAATTTTGTTACGTGAATTTTAGAATGTTAAAAAGAGAAAGATAACGGTAGATAGCAATAATGACACAGGCTAACATTTCTACTACAATAATAGCCACCTATACATGCTATTTGATTTACAGACTATACAATGGAGCTACGAGTCAAAACATCAGATTACTGGGGCATCTGGATGGCACAGATGGCTCTGGATTTTGGCTCTGGTCATGATCTCAGGGTCCTGGAACTGAGGCCCATGTCAGGCTCCATGCTCAGCAGGCCCATGGATTCTCTCTTCCCCTCTCTGCCCCTACCCTTCTCTCTCTCTCTCTCTCTCTCAAATAAATAAATAAGATCTTTTTTAAAACATTGAAAAAAAGAATAGGGGTACCTGGGTGGCTTATTTGTTAAGTGTCTGCATTCGACTCAGGTCATGATCCCAGAGTACTAGGATCGAGCCCTGCATCAGGCTTCCTGCTCTGCAGGGAGCCTGTTTCTCCCTCTCCTACTCCCTCTGCTTTGTGTTCCCTCTCTCACTGTGTCTCTATCAAATAAATAAATAAAATATTTTTAAAAATTGGAAAAAATAAAAATATCAGAATCCTTAAAGTTTAAGAGCTATAATATGAGGGAAAATTACCTAAAGAAAAACAATGGAATTTACTCCTTAAGTATAGAAATAAATCTAAAGGAAGAAAAAAGGCAATTTTCTTTCCAAGAGGGAGTTCCTTACTGATGAGAAGGTGTACATTTTCCCTCACCTCTTCCTGGGCTGATGGCTGTGAGGAGAGGTTTATGGCCGCTCATCTTCTGCCTCTGCTTCTGAGAAGCCATTTCCTGTTCCTTTTTGGCTAGTAGCGTGCCAGATGGGTAGAACAGGCCAGCAGTCTGTGTGCCCACATCCTTCCGAGTCCCAGCATCAGGTCTGGGTAAAGGAACATTTAGGGACTGCCAGGCAGATCGGGGCTATGAGCAAGGCAGAAAACATAAAATATTAGAATATATTTGAATTAATTCTTCATATTACTAATAGGAAAGAATTATAATCAGAAGTAAAAATATCTCCAAGAAACTGTACTTCAAACTAAAAAGAGGTTTTCAGCCCTTGCCTCACCTTCCTTGCTTCTGTCTCTCCTGGCGACTCCCAGCCTGATCCATATAGCCAGCCTCATCCTGTTTGGCCATTTACTATCTCAGATTCAGCCAATCAACCAAACTGATATTCTCTGCTTTGCTGCCTGAGGCCTCAAAGAAATCTAATTTATCAATTCTACAATCCAATAGAATATAGGCTTAACTACTCATCCAACCACTAGTCATCAGTATTTTCTCTGAAATGCTTCTGCATCTGGGTGTGGGGTCTTGAGAGGACCATCATGTAAGGTTACATAGTTTGTGCACTGTACAACTTCACTGCATCTAAAGGGATACAACACACGTGGTGGGCATTATATGTCTGCATATTTATTAGGACAATTTTTCTGGTAGAAGGAAGAAAATGTCTTTCTAACAAAATCAGTATATTACAATCAATTTCCAAAAGATCGCAGTGAAGTGTCTTGAGGAAAGAACCCTTTTGTCTCATTAGCATATGGGACTATTCCATGTGGGCTATTCGCAGTCCCAGGATCTATAAGTCTCAGTCTGGGTTATGAAGGCCAGGAACTCCCTAAAAAGGGATGCAAAGTTGTTGAATGCTGAATGCATCATCAATCTTCAAATTCTTCTAATGAAGAACTAAAAAGAAAACTGAAAAGCTTTTATTTAGCTTAGAGAAATTTATAAAAGGATAACACCAAGCTGGTTAGAGTTTAAGTCCTTCTGAAGATAATCTTGTAAGATATTCCTTAAATTGTACACTACTGTTATAAATGCAAAAGTAATTTCATATATCTGCTGAAAGTTTTCTAAAATATAAAAGAGCAGGAGTAAAGTTCCTGGTATGCTACATGAAATTCGTGGCAAGTATGTCTGATTCAGAGTGCCTGGGCGGCTCAGTCAGTTAAGTGTCTGCAGTCCACTCAGGTCATAATCTCAGGGTCCTGGGACTGAGCCCAGTGTTAGGCAACCTGTTCATGGGGAGTCGCTTCTCCCTCTGCCCTTCCCCCTGCCAACCCACCACTTGTGCTTCTCTTTCTCTGTCTGTCTCAAACAAATAAATAAAATCTTAAAAATAAAATGCATTTTAAATCCACTTCTCCTTCATGCTATTGTATTGATTTACATTATTTATATTAGTAGTCTTGCAAATGCAATTAAACCTCAATCTTTTACAAATAAATCTTTGAATTCTGAAATCACTCGAGTGTTTAAAACCTAAATTGATAGAATTTATTTACACATCTAGTTGAAAATCCAATGTAAAGGTCTACATATTTTGGCTCTTCTTCCCCAGGTTGATCCACAAGGTAGAGGAAAAAATTCAGAGCCTTAAGCTTGTCCCCTAGTACCAGTGCTTCCTACAGTGGAGGTCTCTCACCTGAGGAAAAGGGCCAAGTCCTCCAGGGGCTAGGGCCAGGCTGTTGTCCAGGTTATGTCTTGCCAAGGACGTCACATAAATACCACAGGAACCACAGAATTGGGCAGATGGGTGATTGCTGGCCCCACATTTGGGGCAAACAGAGTAGAAAACAGAGATGCCTGGCTGGAGGACAGAAAATATTTCCACACTTTGATAAATATTAGAGTCCTAATTTTTCCGCATAAATTATTGTCATACCATACAATCCCAAGCCATCAAAATAACATATGTCTATACTTCTGACTCTGCAAGTCCACCTTCTAGAACTTATCCTACAGATGGGCAAGTACACAAAGAAGTTTATTTAAGATCATTCCCTGCAGGATTGTGGTTTTAGACAAAGTAACTAGAAACAACCTAAATGTCTGACAAGAGGGGATGGCCTAAATGCATCATGATACATGCAGATGGCGGTCTATTATGGAGCCACTGAAAAGAATGAGGTTACTAACGAGGCACATTGCTAGCTGAAAGGAACAGAATTAGTGTCTGTATGAAACTACTAGTTTACTTATTAATGCACTGAATGGCTCAAAGAACACTCACACACTAGGTAACTCTGGCTTCTGGGGATAGGTTCTGTGGGCCCGGGATGAGAAGGGAGATTAACTCTTTACACAAAATCTGCTCCATTGTTTATGTGCAATACTTATTCAAAAAAATGACTTTGAGTGTTTCATTAAAAAGGTAAGGGGCGGGCGCCTGGGTGGCTCAGTGGGTTAAAACCTCTGCCTTTGGCTCAGGTCATGATCCCAGGGTCCTGGGATCGAACCCCACATCAGACTCTCTGCTCAGCAGGGAGCCTGCTTCCCCCTTTCTCTCTGCCTGCCTCTCTGCCTACTTGTGATCTCTGTCTGTCAAATAAATAAATAAAATCTTAAAAAAAAAAAAGGGAAGGGGCACCTGGGTGGCTCAGTGGGTTAAGCGTCTGGCTCTTTGTTTCAGCTCAAGTCATGATCTTGGGGTCTTGGGATTGAACTCCATGTCAGATTCCACACTCAATGGGGAGTCTGCTTGAAGATTCTCCCTCTGCCCTCCCCCCACTTGAATGAGCGCTCTCTCTCTCTCTTACTAAAATAAGTTTAAAAATTTTTTTAAATAAAGGTAAGTAGATAATTCATAAAAGAAGGAATACCAAGAGTCAGTAAATAATCGAAAGAGTTTAACCTCAAAGAAATGCAAGGCAAAACAGCAACAACAGAGCTTTCTTAATTCTAGAGAATTAATTATCTCTGTCTCCAGATTCTTACCTAAATAGGTGCTAGTACTCAAATCCCAAGAAGTGATTTCTGCAAGGGAGATGGGGGGACCCTGGCTCTCTCTAGAGAGGTGAGGCCTTGGCACCAAGAAGCTCAGATTTAAAATACCCACCTTGGCTCCACACCAGTCACAGAAGCAAGCTTCCCTTCGATTCCTGCGACCACACTTGGAGCAGGAAATGGTCTCCCCTTTCTGAGTGGGCGGAGAAGGGGGTTTCTCTCCACCATGCATGTGCTGGGGAACACAATGGCATTTATCAATAGACAGATCAATACTATATTCTGCAATCTCCCTCTGAATCCAGCCCCAAATTAATGCAAGCCTTGGAATAAGGTATTTTTGCCCCAGAGAGTAAAACTGTGATGACCTTCACCAATTAATAAATTCGTACAAGGAAGACACATTCCGTAAGTTGATAAAACTGGTTCCTCACACATCTTGATATTCCTCAGTATCTTCAATACCGAAGGTAGCAAGCCTACCACTGATTTACCATAACGATATTTATAAGCAAGAATGTAGGCAGAATGTCACAATTGAGGTTTATCTTCTTTCCTTTAAGGCCCTGGTTTTTGTCTGGAAATGTGAATTTATTTTCCACCCCGACACATGAAAAGAATTATTGTGGCACCTACTGTGCAGGCATATAGTGCTGAGCACAGTCCCTCTAACCTCACATCAAACCACAGGACAGACCTGTGAGGCAGGTGCCATTGTCACCTGTTTTACAGAGATTGGAAACTGAGGCACGGAGAAGGCGAGACCTACAATTTGACCCCAGGCCATCTGATTATACCTATGACCTCATGCAACCTCTTCAATACAAGAGCCTCTCCACAGGTCTGTAGGCAGTGTTCAGATGGCTCAGGGCAACTAAGTATGGAAGGATGCTTAGCACAGGCTCAAGCTCCATATGTCAGCTTCCCTTCTTTCTCTTGCTTTCCAATAGACACTGATTTCTTTTTTTTTCTTTTTTTTTTTTTAGATTTTATTTATTTGAAAGAGAGAGTGAGAGAGAACATGAGAGGGGAGAAGGTCAGAGGGAGAAGCAAACTCCCCACGGAGCTGGGAGCCTGATGCAGGACTCAATCCCTGGACCCCAGGATCATGACCTGAGCCAAAGACAGTCGCTTAACCAACTGAGCCACCCAGGCGCCCATAGACCCTGATTTCTTTAGGAGAAAGGACTACACTTCACATTGTTCTCCCACTAACACAGTACCTCGTACCTTGGCACATTAGAGTCATGCAAATGGTTACGGAATGAATGAATGAATGATTCAATGATTCAATGAGAAATGCCACATATCCCACATACAATATTAAGAACATGCACACTAGGGAAAACATTTTCAAAGGACCATTTTTTCCTCTAGAACTAATATTTTAGTCAACTTTATTTGCTTAGCTACATCCTGTTTCACTTCACGGACAGTTTCATTATTCTAAAACAGACATCTGGGGCGCCTGGGTGGCTCAGTGGGTTAAGCTGCTGCCTTCGGCTCAGGTCATGATCTCAGGGTCCTGGGATCGAGTCCCGCATCGGGCTCTCTGCTCAGCAGGGAGCCTGCTTCTCTCTCTCTCTCTGCCTGCCTCTCCATCTACTTGTGATTTCTCTCTGTCAAATAAATAAATAAATAATCTTTAAAAAAAATAAAAAAATAAAACAGACATCTATCCAGAAAGACAGAACGAAGACCTCTGTAAATACTTATCCCTTACCCCATTTCTAACAGAATACTTTTTTTTTTAAGATTTTATTTATTTATTTATTTATTTGACAGAGAGAGAGAGAGATTACAAGTAGGCAGAGAGGCAGGTAGAGAGAGAAGGAGGAAACAGGCTCCCTGCCGAGCAGAGAGCCCGATGCGGGACTCGATCCTAGGACCCCAAGATCATGACCTGAGCTGAAGGCAGCGGCTTAACCCACTGAGCCACCCAGGCGCCCCCCTTACCCCATTTCTGTGAAAGAGTGAGACTCCTTGGGACAAATCAAGAGAGAAATGCTTTGCACCCTTTTGCTTCAGACTTAAATTTCAAATATATCCTCCTGCTACAATAGGGTTTTGATATAAAACTTGCTGACCTGGGTTTCTAAATAGAAAGGCTTCAGCTCTTTTATTTAAATGCATCTACTATTCAGGGCACCTGGGTGGCTCAGTTGGTTAAGCATCCAACTCTTGATTTTGGATGAAGTCATGATCCCCACTGCTGTGAGACTGAGCCCTGCATCCGGCTATGCACTCAGAGCATTCTTGAGATTCTTTCCCCCTTTTTTCTCCTTCCCCTTCCGCTCCTCCTCCTGGCCCCCGGCCCTCTACCCCCGTTTGTGCACACTTGCCCAAATTAAAAAAAAAAAAAAAAGGAATCTTAAAAAAAATAAATGCCTCTATTGTTCAAGTGAATTTTTAAAAATATAACATTGCTTTACAGAAAGAAAAGGTATTTTATTCCGTTCATATTAATGCCATTAAACAAAGAAAAGACATAAGCTATCAGATTGACTGCACACTGTTACTTCTTTGGCACTTCAATAGTATATACTCTTATTGTGACATCCAAACTCTGATATACCATTCAAAGAGAAATCAAATATGGAAAACAAATTCAATTTTGTAATTGTTCCTGAAACAGTTCTGCTGATATGTGAGACCCAGAAACCACTACATCCCTGACAGATAATAACATCAATTTCAGTTGCATGTACTGCTATTCCTTCACTATAAATACTCAGAATAGACTGGTAGAAAAATCCAGAAGCAGGTACCCATATGTTCTCAATTTCAAAAAACAGCATGGCATAGTCAGCATAGACATACGTGACCATGAATGAAATACAGGGAGGTCTACTTTCCACTGGCTGCCACCAGTCTTCCAGACAAAGTTATCAAAGGAAATTGTAGGAAATTGCTGATTTTAGGGGCACCTGGGTGGCTCAGTGGGTTAAAGCCTCTGCCTTCGGCTCAGGTCATGATCTCAGGGTCCTGGAATTGAGTCCCACATCGGCCTCTCCGCTTGTTAGGGAGCCTGCTTCCTCCTCTCTCTCTGCCTGCCTCTCTGACTACTTGTAATCTCTCTGTCAAACAAAATAAATAAAAAATTAAAAAAAAAAAAAAGAAATTGCTGATTTTATTGAATCCCCCTGGAGTTTAGACTTTGAAAACAGTTTTGTATTGGTGAATATATAAAGTCCTCTCCACATTTAGAAATGTTGCCTTCCGTGCCTCTCTCCAACATCCTACTTCTTCCCTCCTCTGCAGATTATATTTCTTCATTATTATTATTATTATTATTTTTAAAGATTTTATTTGACAAAGAGAGAGAGAGAAAGAGACAGATAGTGAGAGAGAACAGGAGTGGGGAGGAGAAGGAGAAGCAGGCTCCTCGTTGAGCAGGGAGCCTGATATGGGGCTCGATCCCAGACCCCTGGGATCATGACCTGAGCTGAAAGCAGATGCTTAACCGACTGAGCCACCCAGGCACCCCTCTTCATTATTACTGACACTGGACTTTGAGCACCCACCAAACAGAGGCCTGGCCCATACTGTCAACTTACCTCCTGAGATGAAGGCAGGGCCCCCTCACAGGTGACACAGTATTTCAGGTGAGCTGGATTTCCTGTGCCACAGGTGCGGCAGACTACTTTCTCCTTGAAAACAAGGAACCAGAAACACATTTTTCTCTGAGCAAACAACTGTGCAAAGAAATCATCAAGAAGTCTTTTCAATCAGTCAGAATTGGACTTTATTTTAGCACCAAGACCCTGAAACTGGATTGGTTTAGGAATGATTATAACACAGTGTTAGACAAATGAAAATCGTTTTAAAAGAAACAACCCAAAATGAACAAACAAACTGAAAACAGGTATTCATTTGGCCTTGGGAAGGCAAATAAAAAATTCTGCGCTGATTATGTATGAGTTTTTTACTTTCTTTTTTTTCCCCAGCGGAAAATATGATGGTAGGCTCTCCATCTCATGGCTTGAGCAATAAATAGAAAAGCCCAGGACTAGCAAAAAGTTACCTATGTGTTTACAAGTCATCTTGTAAACTGCCTATAAGACTTCATGTTAATGAATTTAGGTTTGCTCTGTATTTCCTTACTCAGAAATGCAAAAATGAGAAGACTGTCTTAGAAAATAAATGGTGAGTACAACTTTCCAAGTTAGGAAACTAAGGATAAGTAGCAATACAGAGAGGAAGGAAGGAAGGAAGGAAATAAAGAAGGAAGGAAGGAAGGAGTATTAAAATACTCCAACTAAAGATGAGCTATTAAAGGTTTGCTAACACCTGTTCAGTCGTTGGACCTTCCTGCACTATCAGGATACTAGCCCTTCATTTATCAACGACTGGTGACACTCAAATACTCCTTTTTCCTCCAGTGCCTACATTTCCAAGGTGTCCTGAAACTGACATGGTGTGTTCTGAAGCTGTAGAGGCAACGACAACAATCAAAAGAAAGTCCAACTCCCAGGACTGTAGTTCCAATGCCACTAGGTAGGCTATGAAGTCCCTGGTCTTTCCAAGGCTGATTAATTTCACTCTAGTTCTTGCAACTCAAAGAACTCCTACAGTGCAAATGGCCAACTGACTGATATTGAAAATGGCAGAGAATCACAGAATTGCTCCTAGTGGATCCTGACACTCGCTGGTTCAGCATTCTTCAAAGTTGCTTAGTCTCTGTAGCATAATCTGTGATTGCCAGAGCCTTTCTGTGAGATTTAGGGTGTGGTCTTCCTGGAGACTCAGAAAAGTTTTGGTGACTCTCAGATACTCATTGAGAGTGAATCAAATTCCCTGTCCCTGTGTTAAAGAAATACCGAGATCAAACAAAAATAATAAAAGCTGTTTGCTTCAGGAAATATTCTGGAAAGACTGAAAACCAATAAGGCTGTTTACATATTTAGTTCAACAGCTTACTTCAGGATCCTCACACTGGCAGGTCCCACAATCCAAAATTAATATATTCCCACATCATTAACAGTTCTGTGTGTGTGTGTGTGTGTGTGTGCGCGCACACATGTGCGTGCATACATGTGTAGTGAAAACACCTAAAATCTACTCTCAGCAAATTTCCACTATACAAAGATGGATATGTTAATTAGCTTGAATATAGTAATCATTTCACTATGTACGTGTATATTAAAACATCATCACCTTAAATATATAAAATTTTTATTTATTTATTTTGAGAGAGCGAGCGAGTGGGGGTGGGGGCAAGGAGAGAGAGGGAATCTTAAGGAGACTCCACACCCAGCACACAACCTGAAGCTGGGTTCAATCTCACAACCCTGAGATCATAACCTGATCCAAAATCAAGAGTCAGATGCTTAACCGACTGAGCTACCCAGTGGCTAAAATTTTTTACTTAAAGAAATTATTAAAATTTTATTTAAATATTTAAAATTTTTATTTAAATAAACTATTTTTAAAACTAACATATCATAACTTAGCCTGACCAAAACTAACTTGGCCCTCAAGCCTGCCTTACAAAACTCCCTTTTAAATTTTTTTAACGAATAAACTTCATTTTTTTGGATTGGTATTAGGTTTCTATCAAAACTGAGCAGAAATTACAGGGAGTTCCCATATACTTACTTCCTGTTCCCAAGCACATACAACCTCCCCCACTGCTGATATCCCACAACAGGATGGTACACTTGGTACAACCAGTGAACCCACAGAGACACATCATTATCACCCAAAGTCCATAACTGACCTTAGGGTTCATGCTTGTCAAACTTCCTTTTAAAAAAATTACCCAACTGTAGTACTAAAACCCTATAAACACCCTCCCTTGCTTTCTCTCTTCTGAGATAATCAACACAGTCAAAGTGGCAGTCTACCTTCCTGTTTTAGGTCCAGTAAATAGTCTTCTTGGTCAACAGGTTTCTCTAATGGTTCTGTTGGTGACTTTCTGACACCATGTCATGGCTCACTTCCTTGAAGAGCAGTGATGGCCCACAGATAGAAATGATTTTAGGTCATAATCACTGCACTCAAAGATGTCCATAGGGATGACTTGAGATTGAGGCCACCATCAGACTACCTTAAAGAAGATGCTAAACATCTGTGATGAGGACATTTTTTTAAAATAGTCATTACCCTTCAGTGCCTGGGTGGCTCAGTCTGTTGAGCATCTGCCTTTGGCTCAAGTTGTGATCCCAGGATCCTGGGATTGAGCCCCCTGTCTGGCTCTCTGCTCAGCAGGGAGTTTGCTTCTCCCTCTGCCCCCACCCTCTCATGCTCTCTCTCTCTCTCAGATAAATAAAATCTTTTTAAAAAAGTCAATACCCTCAAATGCTACCTCACCCAGAGCATTTGCAATGTCTAGTTGAATGGTTCTATGCAATTTAGTGGACCCAACTTAGTTATTGGGGTAACATTTTTCCTTACAAAGTAGTTGGGAGATGAGAACAATTTTCTAATCTCCCAAATGATGAGCTCTGACAAAATGAAGTGAGGAAAAATGTAGTAGGGCATTGCAAAGCTCACTTCCAAGTGAATTTTGTATGTTACCAAGCTAAAGTTCTGCTTGATGCAGAGCTGTGGTTACACTAGCTTTAGCCCCAAATCATTGTGTGAGAGGCAGGGGTCTCATAAGGAGGTAATTGCCCCCGTCACGTGAATCATCAAATCTTTTTCAGTAACGACTTAAAGAGGGTCCCAACCCTAAGTTAACTCAATGCATTTTGCCCAAATCTATGTTCAAGGAACACATCTCTATGTATCTCTCAGTAATTATAGATCCTATTGGCAGGTTCTTGGGCAGCATGCCTTCCCAAAAATTAGAGTAGATTATGTTTAGATACAAGTTTATCAATTGTTCACCAACTCCACCAGCTGAAGACATTTAATGACTTACATGTCACTTTCTATGTATTTTATTCATGTTCTTACAGAATCACATTTCATTACCTTCAAGCGGAGGCTGGCCTGTGGCTGCAGCTGTAGGGTAAGAGAGGCCTCACACACCACACAGATGGGAGTGTTCATGGGCACCATGTTTCCGCACTCTGCACATAAGCCCATCTGCACAAAGAAAGAGATTTGTCTTGGGATGCAAAAACTGAAGGTGTAAGTAGATCTTCAAATACAAAATTTAATTTGCTTTTGGGGGGCACCTGGGTGGCTCAGTCAGTTAAGCATCTGCTTTCAGCTCAGGTCATGATCCCAGAGTCCTGGCATTGAGTCTGGCATCAGGCTCCCCGTGAGCCAGGAGTCTGCTTCTCACCCTCCCCCTGTTTGTGCTCCGTCTCTCTCTCTCTCTCCCTCCCTCTCTCTCTCAAATAAATAAAATCTTTAAAAAAAAAAAAAGATTTAATTTGCTTTGTAAAAAAAAAAACTTTAAAAATAATTACCTATTCTTATTTTTGTGTATTGTAAGAATATGTTTATTTTGGAAAACAGACATATAAAAAAAAGAAAAAATATCTTAGTAAGGAGTAAGGAAACCCACAACTCCTCTCTCCGAAAAACAATTATAAAGTTGGATAAAACTGTCATTTCAGATTCAAAAAACCATTCCAGATTATGAAACTCACTAAAGGTACACAGCAAACTGAAAAGTGGTGAATTGCAGATAAGAACACGAGTCTATGTGGTTCCTGCTTGAGGCTGTTCCCATCCTCCTTCAGCTCTGTCAGTGTGAGAGCTTCACTGGGGCAGGACAGGCTGTGAAAACCAGCAGCTTCATAGCTGCTGCTGGGCAGGGCTCCCTTGATTTGGAGCACTGTTAAGATGACAATCTCAGTGGCCAGCAAACAGAGAGGGCCGGTGGCTCTATAATTATGCCTGAAATCATTGTCCTGTTTGAGGCAACTAACCAGGGATTTAACACAAAGTTCCAGGAGATAAGTCAAATATAGGGAGCTTGATAAGCTCCCCACATATCTTTAGTTGACTGGAAGATATGCACCTGTATAGCATAAACCACAGTGGGCGTAAGCCACTCACACACCTCTGGCTGATGGAGGCTGCACATGGAGATGCAAAGGAGTTCAGTATAAAGTAAAAGCTGAGGCTGACTTGAAAATAGCCTGAAGCTTGAACATTCGGTCCAGCCCCACAGATCCATTAGCAGAGAGTGGAAGCCTTACTGGACCAAGGTATTTGAGTACAACTTCTGGCCAGTCTTCATTTGAGCACTAAGCTATGCAGACCCAGGGAGTCCCCAGACTTAAAAATAAAAACAAGAACATAATAATATATTATACGTTAATAAAAAAATAAAAAAATATATATTAAAAAAAAAAACAAGAACAAAAAACCTGTTATCAGTGGCCACACATTTCAGGGGAGACAAACATAAGAAAAAAATTAATCCCAGTAATTAACAATAAAAACAGCAGAAAAAAAAAAAGAAAAAGAAAAACAACAGTATGAAAAAAAGTCAAGAGTCTAGAGTTGTTACAATATATCATCTAACATGTCCAGAATCGGGGCACCTGGGTGGCTCAGTGGGGTAAGCCTCTGCCTTCAGCTCAGGTCATGATCTCAAAAGTCCTGAGATTGAGCCCCACATTGGGCTCTCTGCTCCATAGGGAGCCTGCTTCCCCCTTCCCCTGTGCCTATCTCTCTGCCTACTTGTGATCTCTACCATCAAATAAATAAATAAAATCTTTTAAAAAACGTGTCTAGAATCAAAGAAAAAAATTATGAGGCATATGAAAAACAAGAAAGTGTGACCTATACTCAGGGAGAAAAAAAACAGTTGATAGATATAGTATCCCCAAATGTTGGATTTACAAAGATTTCAAAACAGCTATTATAAAAATGTCCAAAGAACTCAAGGAAACCATGTTTGTTTGTTTGTTTGTTTTTAAAATATTTTATTTATTTAATTGTCGGAGAGAGAGTGAGAAAGAGCATAAGTATGGGGAGAGGCAGGCAGAGCAGGCAGAGGGAGAAGCAGGCTCCCTGCTGAGCAAGAAGCCTGATGTGGGACTCGATCCTGGGACCTGGGATCATGACCTGAGCTGAAGGCAGCCGATTAACCAACTGAGCCATCCAGGCATCCCTCAAGGAAACCATGTTTAAAAAATAAAGAAAGTATGTTGGTGATCCAAAAAATAAGGACTCTCAATAAAGACACAGAAATTATTTTTTAAAAAGAACCATATAAAAACCTGGAGTTTATTATTGTTTTTAAAGATTTTATATATTTATTTGACAGAGAGACAGAGAGAGAGAGAGAGAGCGTGCGCACAAGCACAAGCAGGGGGGGCAGCAGGCAGAGGGAGAAGCAGGCTCCTGGCTGAGCAAGGAGCCCAATGCGGGGCTCGATCCCAGGACCCTAGAATCATGACTTGAGTGGAAGGCAGATGCTTAATTGACTGAGCAGCCCAAGTGCCCAAAAATTAAGATGAAAATTAAATTTTTAAAATTAAAATAACTGAAATGGGGGGAAAAATTTCCCAGAGGGACTCAATAGCAGATCAGAGACGACAGAAGAAAGAATTAGTGAACATGAATATGTCCAATAGAAATGTTCCAATCTGAAGAACAGAGAGAAAAAGGATGGAAGAAAATAAACAAACCATCAAACACCTATGGGACAACATAAAACATATCAACATACATGTAACAGGAATCCTAGAAGGAAAGGAGAGGGAAGAAAAGGCAAAAAAAGAATGTTAGGAAATAATAGCCAGAAACTTCCCACACTTAAGAAAAACATGAATCCATAGCTCCAAGAAAATCAATTTCAAGAAAGAGAAACAGAAAGAGATCCACACTATAATCAAATTATTGAATGTCAGAGACAGAGAAAAGTCTTAAAAGTAGCAAGAGAAAAAACTACTTATCATGTACATCAAAAATCATACAGGTCAGAGGTAGGGGAATAATGTATTCAAAGGACCGAAATTTAAAATAACTATCAAACAAGGGGAACCTGGGTGGCTCAGCTGGTTAAGCATCCAACTCTTGGTTTTGGCTCAGGCTCAGGGTTGGAAGATAAGAGTCCCACAACAGGGTCCATGCTCTGCAGGGAGTCTACTTGAGATTCTCCCTCTCCCTCTGCCCCTCCATCCCCTCTCTCTCAAATAAATAAGTAAATCCTTTCAATCAAGAATTCTACATCCAGTAAAACTATCCTTCAGAAAAGAACGCAAAATAAATATTCTCCGATAAACAAAGAGAGAGAGAAATGGCAAGCAGATGTGCCTTTAGTAAAGGAAGTCCACCAGGCTGAAAATAAGTGACACTAGATGATAACCTGAGTTCACAGGAAAGAAATGAAAAATTAGAGACCAGACTTAATAAATATGTGAGTAAATATAAATGAGTACATAAACATTTTTTCTCATCTTTAAATGACATAAGATCATGTAACACTGCATTTTCAGTTTATAACATATATAGTTGTGATATATATATAATATATATTACAGAAAAATAAATGGGGAGGAAAAGGAGTATGGCTGTTGACCATTGGGTAGCAGAGAAGTTTAACTGGGGTGACGCAGACTTGAACTGGCAAGCAAAAAGCAAAACACTGGGTCCAGTGAAACCTGTTTGGAAATCTCCTTCTGGGGAGCCATGTGCAGGCATGCTGTTAAAACTTGCTGGCAAACAACTGGGTTCCTGCAGGTTAGTTGAGCACCATCAGAGTACAAAGAGATGAAAGCATATCAGAACCAGGAAGAAAACCCAAGCCCATTATCCTGCAGTGTCCCTCCAGCAGCAATGTTTCTCTACTAACAAAATTAACATCTAGCTAGCTGGCACAGTTTAAAGGGTCCAGCTCAAAGACCCATGAGACAGGGCAATGAAGGGTGGATCTGGAGCTAAGGTGCACTTCTCCATCTGTCTAACAAGACTCCAAGTGTTTGGGGTCTAGGATCCTAGGAGTAGGCTTAACCCACTGAGCCACCCAGGTGCCCCCAAATCTGTTTATATATTATAGCATATTAACAAATATTATTTTGGGGACAATATAGATGTTTCAAAGTTTGTAATTTAAAATATTCATATTTTAAAGCAAGGGCACCTAGGTGGCTCAGTTGGTTAAAGTCTGCCTTTGGCTCAAGTCATGATCCCAGGGTCCTACGATCAAGCTGAGCAGGGAGTCTGCTTCTCCCTCTATGCCTGCTGCTCCCCCTGCTTGTGCTCTCTCTTGGTCAAATAAATAAATAAAATCTTTAAAAAATAAATAAAATATTGGGGTGCCTGGGTGGCTCAGTGGGTTAAGCCTCTGCCTTTGACTCAGGTCATGATCTCAGGGTCCTGGGATTGAGCCCCACATCAGGCTCTCTGCTCAGTGGGGAGCCTGCTTCCCCCTCTCTCTGCCCGCTTCTCTGCCTACTTGTCATGTCTCTCTGTGTCAAATAAGTAAATAAAATCTTTAAAAATAAATAAATAAATAAATAAAATATGTATAATCTTTGATGACCTTTCTTCCCTAAAGGAACAAAGAAAGTTCTGAAAATCTGTTTTCCAGGGCACCTGGGTTGCACAGTTGGTTGAGCAACTGACTCTTGGTTTCAACTTGTGTTGTTATCTCAGGGTTCTGGGATGGAGCCCCACATCGGGCTCTGTGCTCGGCAGAGTCTGCTTAGGATTCTTTCTTTCTCTCTCTCCCTGGTCCCATCCCCTGTTCAAATTATCTCTCTCTCTAAAATAATAAAAATCTTTGAAAATATGTTTTCAGGCAAGTAAAAAATATCTTTGACACTGTACCAACGAATGAATATAAGCAGGGAAAATCCAAACTGCTGAGACCTGTTCATGTTTTATTTGCTGTATTATCTTCTTTATGAAGTTCAAGGTATTTTATAGTAAATTAAATTAACTTCTACAACAATCTTGAGCAATATGTTGGAATAAATTGTAAAAAAGATATCTATTTAAATTCTCACTCTTTGCTTGAAGATATAACTCAATTCTAGAACTCTAGACTTAAACTCACTGAATTAGTGGCTTTTTCTTAGTGACTACCTTTTTAAAGATGGTTATCTTTCAGTCAACATCATAGATCCTTTTATTTCATTTTGCAAACCCTACTCCAAAAAACTCCCCAAGTTTCAAATGCATAAAAGATAACACATTTTGGCAAAGGTTTTGATTTTTAGTAAGTTGAGTATCTTTTCTAACTACAAACTCTTTAGTAGGCTAGTACCAATTATTATCTATAATTAACAGCCAAAATTTTTTAATTGATCCATCTATGGGTTATACCAAGAGCATCTTTGGACAGAATGATGTATCTTAAGGATACAAAGACTTGTAATTAGCACTTCTCTCCATTTATTTCTAGAAAAGAAATATTACTGTACACAGGTTATAAACTGGATATCATGCAAGTAGGACATAGATATTTATCCATGCACATATCACTGAAACAGTAAAATTTCAGTATCCTTTTCAGCCTGTGCTTTTTTAAGGCCACTGAAAGAAATGGCATCGCAAACAAGGTTTTCCATTCTTAAGTAAGAGACTGGACAATAAGAGATTAATCTGCCAGTAATTTTTTCAACAAGTATTTATGTTTGGGGATCATGAATGCCAGGTACTATGCTACTGTGGCTACTAAAAATCAGATAAACCAAAGAAAGAAGTTTTTGAAGATTCTGCTGCTCACCTGAGCTCCTTCTGGGGGTGGGAGACGACAGCCAAATATGGGTGGGACAGGAGAGCCACATTCTTGACAGAAGCGAGCAAAGGGGTCAGATGGGCGGGGGGCCAGGCAGTGGGCACATCTGTAATAAAATAGGTTCCTCATTGGCCATGTTCTGATGGGTTCACATTAAGAAGTTAGACGAAAATCTCCAAGTGTTCAAACATTTTAGAAAAACAAAAACAGGGGCGCCTGGGTGGCTCAGTGGGTTAAGGCGTCTGCTTTGGCTCAAGTCATGATCCCAGGGTCCTGGGATCGAGCCCCGCATTAGGCTCTCTGCTCCACCGGGAGCCTGCTTCCCCTGCGCTCTCTCTCTCTCTGCCTACTTGTGGTCTCTGTCAAATAAATAAATTATTAAAGAAAAAAAAAAAGAAAACAAAAACAAAGAGCAGATCACTCTCAAAGTCTATGGAACAAGACAGGGGATGCTTCTCCGGTCTTTCTATTACAAAGTGGCCTTCCACCTGGACCCACTGGTACCCCTCACCTGGTCTGGCTTACCTTACTTCCTGACTGTGGCAGAAGTTTATCAGCAGTCTTGATCCCACTTGAGTCATCCTATCACATTGGATTTGGCATGTGTGACAGTGAGCCTCGAGAATTCCAGCAAAGTCTACATTAAGTGTCATTAAGTGTCACTAATTTTCTGACTTCCCACCTGACCTCTGAGCTCAGCCTAAGTGACAGGTCTTGCCTGGCATGCTGGAGAACCACTCCTTGACCAAAGAAGATATACAAATGGCCAAGAAACATGTGAAAAACATTCTCAAGATCACTTGTCATTAGGAATGCAAAGCAAAAACCCCAATGAAAATCCACTTTATATCTATTAGGATGACTATTAGAAAAACAGAAAATAGTAAGTATTGGTGGAGAAAGTGACACCCTTGTGCATTTCTGGTGGAAGGTAAAATGAGGCAGCTGTTGTGGGAAACAGTTTGGCAGTTCCTCGAAGTGTTGGACAAGAATTACCATAAAATCAAAATTCCAGTCCTAGGTAAATACTCAAAAGAACTGAAATCAGGGTCTCAGATACTTGGACACCAGTGTTCACAGCAGCGTTATTTACAATAATCAAATGTGGTAACAACTCAAGTGTCCATCAACAGACGAGCAGAGAAACAAATGGTGGTGTATACATAATGGAGTATTTTTCATCTTTAATATGGAATGAGATTCTGATACATACTACAACATGGGAACTTTGAAGATATTATGCTAAATGAAAGAAGTCAAACACAAAAGGACAAATACTGTCTGATTCTACTATATAAAGAAACTAGAATAGGCAAATTCATACAAACAGAAAGGAGAACAGAGGTCACCAGGGGCTGCAAGGATTAGGTAAAGGAGTTGTTGTTTAATGGGAACTGAGTTCCATTTGGAATGACAAAAAAATTCTGGAAATGGATGGCTGGTGATGGTTGCACAACACTGTGGATGTACTTAATGCTAGAGAACTGTACACTTAAAAATTGTTAAAATGGTAGATTTTATTTATTTACTACAATAGGAGTATAAAGGGCCTCAAAAATAATTATTATATCAAATAAAAGTAATAATTTAATAATGTATATGTATAATATGTTTAAATATAATAATGTATTATGGGGTTCATAGTATTTGTAGATGTGAAATGCGTAACCACAATGGCACTAAGGCCACTGTTACTGAGCTCCTAGAAGTATAGGATATAAGGTTCTTATGCTTTATACAAGGTGGCATAATCCTATTTCAGGATAGGCTGTGATGAGTCAAATATGTTTTAGAAACCCTAAAGCAACCACCAAAAACAAAGTTACAGCTAATAAGCTAACAAAGCATATAAAATAAAATGGAATCATGAAACATACCCAATTAATCCAACAGATGGCAGAAAAAAAGAAAAGGCAACAAAGAACAGATAAGATGAACAGAAAACAAAAAGCATGATGGTTGATTTAAATTCAAACATATCAATCATCAGAATATAACTTTTTTTTATCAGAATATAACTCTTAACACCCCAATTAAAATGTTATTAAAGCAACTAGATGCTTAAAAAAGAAAGAAAGAAAGAAAGAAAACTTAAAGAGGGACGCCTAGGTGGCTCAGTTGGTTAAGCAGCTGCCTTCGGCTCAGGTCATGATCCCAGCGTCCTGGGATGGAGTACCACTTCGGGCTCCTTGCTTGGCAGGGAGCCTGCTTCTCCCTCTTTCTCTGCCTACTACTCTGTCTGCCTGTGCGCTCACGCTCTCTCTCTCTCAATCTCTCTCTCTAACAAATAAATTAAATTTTAAAAAATTTAAAACAATTAAAGAAAAACAAATAGGTTAAACGTAAAAGGATGAAAAAAGTTAGACCATGCAAACACTAATCAGAAGAAAGCAGGAGTAGCTATGTTAATGTCAAACAAAATAGATTTTTTTTTCGGACAAAATAGATTTCTTTTTTTTTTTTTTCAAAATAGATTTCTAAACAAAGGGTATCACCAAGGTTAAAGAAGGGGTCAACTCAGCAATAGGACATAGAATAGAACTTAAAAGTACATGAAGCAAAATCTAATAGAAAGCAAGGATAAGTATATATGCTGCCGAAGCGAGCACTAGAAAGCAAGGATAAGTAGACAAATTCATAATTATAGTCACATAGATTTCTCAATCATTAAGTTACAGAGTTAAACAATACTATCAACCAACTTAACCTAATTGACATTTACAGAATACTCACCCTAGCAAAATGCACATTCTTTTCAAATATACATGAACATTAGCCAATCAAATCATATATGTTCTCTGATCAAAAAGGAATTAAATTTGAAATAAAGATCAGAGGATATAAGGAAAATCCCCAAATATTTAGAAATTTAATCAAATACTTTCAAAATAACCCATGGGTCAAAAAAGAAACAAGGACAGTTAGAGTTTACACTGAATTAAAATGAAAACACAACAGGGGCATCTAGCTCAGTCAGTAGAGCGTGTAGCTCTTGATCTCAGGGTCGTGAGTTCAAGCCCTACATTGGGCATGGAGTCTACTTAAAAAAAATTTAAAAGTAAAAATGAAATGAAATGAAAAGACATTGGGGCTAACAGTACTCAGGGGGAAATGCAGAGTTCTAAATGTCTATATTCGAAAGAAGAAAGGCTTCAAATAAATGACTTCATCTTCCACATTAAAGAAATTAGAAAAAGAAGAGGAGGGGTGTCTGGATGGTGCAGTTGGTTGAGCAAACGACTCGTGGTTTCAGCTCAGGTGCTGATCTCAGGGTAAGGAGATCGAGCCCTGTGTCCAGCTCCACACTCAGTGTACAGTCTGCTTCAGATTCTCTCTCCCTCTGCCCCCTGCTCCTTTTCTCTCTAACAAATAAATAAATCTTAAAAAAAAAAAAAAAGAAAATGAAACCAAAGTTTCACTAAAAAAAGAAATAGATAAACCTAAAAAGATTTATATTTATTAAACAAATTTTATTTATTTATTTTTAAAAAGATTTTTATTTATTTATTTGACAGACAGAGATCACAAGTAGGCAGAGAGGCAGGCAGAGAGAGAGATGAGGAAGCAGGCTTCCCGTGGAACAGAGAGCCCAATGTGGGGCTCGATCCCAGGACCCCGGGATCATGACCTGAGCCGAAGCAGAGGCTTTAACCCACTGAGCCACCCAGGTGCCCCTATTAAACAAATTTAATATGTAGTTTAAAATCTTCCTTAAAACTCTGGGCCCCAGTGCCTTTACTAGTGTACCCTACCAAACACCTAAGAAAAAATAATACAAATTCTACACAAACTCAGAAAATTAAAGGAAAGAGAATACTTCCCAACTCATTTAGTATCATCCTAATACTAAAATCAGACAAAGATCTTCACTGTAAGGTGTGAAAATTACAGACCAATATCCTTCATGCACACATACACAAAAGTTATTTATATTTTAGCAAATGAAATTAAACATGACATAAAATAAATAATATTTCAAGTGAGACTTATCTCAGAAATGCATGGGTGATTTAAAACTTAAAAATCAGGGGCACCTGACTGAAAAGTCCTTTCCTTATTGATTACTTTTGGAATTTTGTGGCTCTGTTTCTGGACTCTGATCAGAGTGGTTAAGCATCTGCCTTCAACTCAGGTCATGATCTCAGGGTCCTAGAACTGAGCCCTGCATTGGGCTCTCTGCTCAGTGGGGAGCCTGCTTCTCCCTCTCCCTCTGCCTGCTGCTCTGCCTACTTGTGTGTTCCCTGCCCACCCCCGTCAAATAAATAAATAAAATATATATATTTTTTAAACTTGAAAATCAGGGGTGCCTGGGTGGCTCAGTCAGTTAAGCATCTGCCTCTTGCTCAGGTCATGATCCCAGCATTCTGGGATCAAGCCCCGAATCAGGCTTCATGCTTAGCAGGGAGTCTGCTTCTCCCTCTTTCTCTGCCCTTTCCCCAGCTCAGGTTCTCCCTCTCCCTCTCTCTCTCTCTCTATTTCAGATAGATAAATAAAATATTTTTAAAAAAGAAACTCTCAGCAAGCTAGTAATAGAAAGTTTCCTCAATCTGAAAGGTCAACAAAAGAATCTCTAGCCAGTATCATATTTAATGATAAAAAATGGAATGTCTCCCTATGTTCAGGAATAAGGCAAGAATGTCCACTCTTGGGACGCCTGGGTGGCTCAGTTGGTTAAGCAGCTGCCTTCGGCTCAGGTTATGATCCCAGCGTCCTGGGATCAAGTCCCGCATCGGGCTCCTTGCTCTGCGGGGAGCCTGCTTCTCCCTCTGCCTCTGCCTGCCATTCTGTCTGCCTGTGCTTGCTCTCTCGCCCTCTCTCTCTCTCTGATAAATAAATAAATAAATAATCTTTAAAAAAAAAAAAAAAAGAATGTCCACTCACATCACTTCTATTCTAAATTTACTGGAAGTTCTGGCCAAGACAACAAGTCAAGAAAAAAAGAAAGAAAGAAAGAAAAGGGATGTGCATGTATGTTCCAGCTGCAGAGGGCAGACAGTTTCGGCTTGCAGAGTTCCTTAGGGAGGGAAGAATATATGCATAGAGAATGTGCCATCTAGGTGGCTTTAGGGTCCTGAGGAGTAGAGAAGGATGGCACTGGGGAGGTCTGGAAGTCTCTAATTTGTGTAGAGCTCCCCGTAGATAAATAACGGATCCCCCAGCTTCTATCTCCCAGGATGTAAGAGCTGAATTAATACGTAATTGATTGCACTGTGACTAAGGCAGGTGCACCCCCACCCAATACCATTTCTTACCCTCTAATCCTACCTGGTCTTTAACAAAGCTAAATTGCTAATTGTAAGGATAATCTCTAGTTTATCGTGTGTTTTAAAACTTTCAAATAAATCAGTTTATGCTGGAAGGAAGGACCCACACAGAAAATGAAGAAATAAAACAATTGCCTGTATTTGCAGGTGAGAGGTGCCCGGCTGCCACAGTCAGAAGAGCATGTGACTCTCGATCTCAGGGTCATGAGATTGAGCCCCATGTTGGGTGTAGAGATTGAATAAATAAACTTTAAAAAATTAAAAAAATATATTCACAGGTGTCCTGACCATCTATGTAGATAATTCTATGGACTCTACCAAAAAAGCTAAAAGAATAAGTGAGTTGAGTAAGATTCCAGGATATAAGAACACTACACAAAAATCCATTTAATATCCCAGCAATGAAAAATCAGAAATTTATATTTTAAAAGCAATAACATTTATGACAGCATCAAAAAATTATGAAATACTTAGGAATCAATTTGACAAAGGATATGTGAAACCTGAGCACTGAAAACTACACAACACTGCTGAAAGAAATTAAGAAAGACCTAAATAAATGATGATACCCCATTTTCCTGGACTGTAAAGGCTCAAAATTGTTAATAACATCAGTCTTAAATTAATGTATCAACTAAATGCAATCCAAATCAAAACTCTAGCAGACATTTTGTAGATGTTGAGAACTTGATTTTAAAACCTGTTTGAAAATGCAAAGTATCAGGATGACTGGATGGCTTGGTGGGCTAGGTGGCTGCCTTTGGCTCAGGTCATGATTCCATGGTCCTGTGATCCAGTCCTGCATCGGGCTCCTTGCTCAGCGGTGAGTCTGCTTCTCCCTCTGCCCCTCCCCCTGCTTATGCTCTTTCTCTCTCTCTTTGACAAATGGGTAAATAAAATCTTTTAAAAATATGCAAAGTACCGAGAAAAGCCAAAGTATTTTTATAAAAGAAGAACAAAGTTGCAGAATTTATAACACTTAGTTTTAAGACTTATTATAAGGGTATGGTAATCAAAAAATGTGGTAGTAAATATAGACAAACATCAGTGGATCAGAATACAGAGTCCAGAAACAGAGCCACAAAATTCCAAAAGTAATCAATAAGGAAAGGACAATCTTTTCAGTCAGCGCTACTGGAATAACCTCACACCATAATTAAATATGGATCATAAGAGATAACATTTCTAGAAGAAAACATAGTGGAAAATCTTGTGGTGGGATCTGTCTTGGGTTTAGGAAGTACTTTTTAAATAGAAGTAGATCAATAGTTGCCTTGGGATAGGGAGGGATTCCAAAAGGGTACAGTACAAGAAACTTTTGGAGGTGATGGACTTATTCATTTTCTTGATTATGGTGATAGTTTCAAGGTTATATGCATGTCAGTTGCACTTTTTTTTGCAAAATGAATTAAAATTTTTTTTACTTGAGTAGGGTTGATACACAATGTTATGTAACATAGTGGTTAGATTTCTTTCTTTTCTTCTTCTTTTTTTTTTTTTTTAGTGGTTAGATTTCTTTTTTTTTTTTTAATTTATTTATTTGACAGAGAGAGTTCACAAGTAGGCAGAGAGGCAGGCAGAGAGAGAGAGGAGGAAGCAGGCTCCCTGCTGAGCAGAGAGCCCCATGCGGGACTCGATCCCAGGACCCTGAGATCATGACCCGAGCCGAAGGCAGCGGCTTAACCCACTGAGCCACCCAGGCGCCCCGTGGTTAGATTTCTTTATATGCTATGCTCACCCCAACTATAGCTACCGTCTATCACCATAAATGTTATTACCACTCACTATATTCCCTATGCTTTTATTCCTATAACTTATTCATTCCCTAACTGGAAGTCTATTTCTCCCACTTGTCTTCCCCATTGTGCCCATCCCTCCAACGCCTTCCCCTCCAGCAAGCATTAGTTTGTTCTTTGTATTTATAAGTCTGGTTCTTCTGTTTGTTTATTCATTTGTCTTGTTTTTTAGATTCCACGTGAGTGAAATCATATGCTATTTGTCTTTCTCAGCATGATTTATTTCACTCAGCATTATATCCCCTAGGTCTATCTATGTTGTCACAAATGGCATGGTCTTATCCTTTTTTATAGGTATGTAATATTCCACTGTATAAATATACTGCATCTTCCCTATTCATTAGCCTATTGATGAACACCTTGGTTGCTTCCATGTCTTGGCATTGTACATAATGATCTGATATACATAAGGGTCAATTATACTTTTGAAATAAGTGCAGTTTTATTGTATACTTTTAAAATTTATAATTTAATGAAAGACAGTTGGGTGAGCAAACACCATTCTTATGCCTCATCCTTAAATTTTCTTGACAATGCTTCAGTAGAATTGAAGAAATAGTAAAGAAAATGTGATACTTACTTGAGAAAGTCTGTCTCTCTTTGAATTCTCATGATCTCTGTGCTTGTCAAACTCTTCTGGCCAGTTATGTGAGCAAAACTAGGGAACTACAATAAAGGATACATATAAAATCACAGTAAAAGCTCTGGGACAGTAAAATTGCATTAAAAAAATTTTTTAATGTGTTGTCTTATCACATCCAGCACTCATCTTTTAAGAACCATGATGGGAGAGTCAGAAGTTAATGATTACCCCAGGACCCAACATTTAAAAAAAATTAAGGTGTTATTATAATTAGACATGTATATTTCATTAGAAACAAGAGTTTACAAGAAGAGATCCAAGTCTATCATCAGACAGCCCAGAGTTTAGAATTTAAAAACCTAAGCTGCCCTCCATTTTTCTCAAAGATTACATCCCTGGGAAACAATTCAAAAATTCACCTAAAAGAACCTATGCAGAGAAAACATTTAACTCATTTTGATATATTTTTATTTGAGCATTCTTTGTATCAGGCACTATGCTTAACACAGGGAGGGGACAAAGATAGATAGTACATGGTCCCTACCCTTTAGGAGCTGAACTGGTGTACACACAAAATACTGAAACACTGTGGGTTCAGTGTCGTAATGCATTTGTATTGAGTCCCATGGGACTCTAGAGGACAAAATAATCACATTCACTTGCTTCAGGGGAGAAAGGTTTCCCAGGGTGCTAACACCTGAGCTTGGTCTGGGAGAATAAAAAAAGGTTGTCAAATGGACACAGGACAATGAGAATAAGAAGCAGAGGAAACCCATTTGCAAAGGCACAGTGATAGGGCGGTGCTTAGCTTATCCTGGGGCTCAGGGATGTGACATGATTTAGAAGTCTGAGTAGCTGGAGAAGGAACACAGAGGGGAGGAGCTATCATTTAGGAAGGGTCTGACACCTGCTAAAACGGTATGATGTTGTCATTATCTCAACATTTCACAGTGATCTTATGAGGTGGGTAATATTATCCTCATTTAAAATTTTTTTGTGGGGCGCCTGGGTGGCTCAGTCATTAAGAGTCTGTCTTTGGCTCAGGTCATGATCCCAGGGTCCTGGGAGTGAACCCTCTGTTGGGCTCCCTGCTCAGCAGGAGGCCTGCTTCTCCCTCTCCCTCTTGCTGTGTCTCTCTCTGTCAAATAAATGAATAAAATCTTTTTAAAAATAATTTTTTGTAATAGTTTCTTTGGATATAATTTTGAATTTAATAGAAAAGTTGCAAGGAGAATACAAATAACTCCTGGATACCCAGCTTGACCAGTTTTTCAGGTTAACATTTTGCCCAGTGCACCTTCCTTCTCTTTCTCTTTCTCTGGATATGTGTGTCCCTGAATCATTTGAGAATGAACAGCAGTTACTTTGCCCTTCTGCCCCTACATACTTCAGTGTGCACATCCTAAGAACTATGATGTCCTCTTACACCAGAAAATTTAATGGCCTCACAATATGATTATCTAATCCCCAGTTCTTTTTTCAAATGTCATTGTTCACACCAATGATGTCCTTCACACTATATATTTTTTTCTTGGTCTAGGATCCAGTCCAGTATCACACTGTGCTTTAGTTTTCAAGTCTCTTTTGTCTCCTTTAATCTGAAATTGTTCCTCAGTCTATTTGCATCTTTCATGATCTTGACATGTGTGAAGAGTAACGTGTCATTTAATTTGTAGAATCTCCTTCAATTTGGCTTTGTCTGATGTTTCGTTATGACTGGATTCACATATGCATTTTGGCACAAATATGAGAGAAATGATATAGTGACCATCTCAGTGCCTCACACCAAGAGGCACATATAATCCCCATTTTTATCTCCCTTGCCTTTGAAGACATGTCTAGCAAGAAGTTGCTGAGGCCAAGGTCAAAGACATTGCTGCCTATGTTCTCCTTTAGGATTTTCAAGGATTCCTTTCCCAGAGTTAGGTCTTCTTATTTTTTTTAAGATTTTTATTTATTTATTTGACAGAGAGAGAGAGCACAAACAGGGGGAGCGGCAGGCAGAAAGCAGCAGCCTCCCCACTGAGCAGGGAGCCTGATGTGACACTTGATCCCAGGACTCTGGGATCATCACCTGAGCCGAAGGCTCATTTTAAACAACTCTGTGTTAACTGACTGAGCAACTCAAGTGTCCCTCAGATTTAATCTGAGGTCTTTAATCCATTTTGAGTTTATCTTTGTATAAGGTGTAAGGAAATGGTCCAGTTTCATTCTTCTGCATGTGGCTGTCCAAATTTTCCCAACACCATTTGTTGAAGATACTGTCTTTTTTCCAGGGGACATTCTTTCCTGCTTTGTCAAAGATTAGTTGACCAAAGAGTTGAAGGTCTATTTCTGGGCTCTCTATTCTGTTCCATTGATCTATGTGTCTGTTTTTGTGCCAGTAGCATATTGTCTTGATGATGACAGCTTTGTAATAGACCTTGGAGTCCGGAATTATGATGCTATTAGCTTTGGTTTTCTTTTTCAACATTCCTTTGGCTATTTGGGGTCTTTTCTGATTCCAGACAAATTTTAGGATTATTTGTTAAAACTCTTTGAAAAATATTGATGGTATTTTGATAGGAATTGCATTGAATGAATAGACTGTTTTGGGTAGACAAGACATTTTCACAATATTTGTTCTTGGACGGAGGTGGGTAGGGACATGGGGTAACCAGGTGATGGGCACTAAGGAGGGCACGTGATGTGATGAGGAATGTAATATCCAACTTGTGAGTCACTAAACTCTGCCTCTGAAACTAAAAATAATAATAATCATCATCATCCCCATTTCTGAGATGAAAATGTTGAGGCTCAGAAAGTTTGAGTCACTTGCTTGAAGTCATGTTAACAATATGTGAACTATCTTATGTACTCAGGCCTCTCTGACTCCAAAAGGGTTCCTGTCCACTATAATACCTGTGGGCTGAGCTTAGGACTCCAGAATTTATGCTTCAGGCAATGAGGAGCAATCAGAGGTTCTGAGATGCTTTTGTGTCAGATACATCATGGCACAGATCAGTTGTTGCAAAGTGGTGGTCTACTTGACCAAATCTGGACCGCCACTGAGTTTTGTTTGGTCCATATATATTGGTCCACACAGCATTTCAAAATCTGATTTAATTGTTAACATTTAAAATTAGATCATAGCACATAAACATGCAGGTTTCTGGATTTTCTTCCAAAATCATGAGATGTGGCAACACTAAGCCTGTAGGCCTCCTTGTCAATAGTTGACTGGAGCTTAGTAGAGATAACTAACCCATTCAGCTGACTCAGGTATTCCATGTTGCCAGAGAACCTCCAGCTCTTATGCCCTGAAACTAAAGCCCTGTGTTAGCTGTCATTTATGTTCAACCTAGGTTTTACATTTACTCTGCTGCATAGCCCCTAACAGTGCCTAAGGTCAGACACTTAGTTCAGAGACATCTTGTCTCCCTGGTGGTATCGTTGAAATGTTGTAATACCCAGTATCATTAATTCTGATGTTTGCTGACATATACTTTAGATGGGATTCAGTTGGAATATTGATAAGAATCTCTTACCAAGAGGAATGAAAAGAGTGGAAGATAAATGTTCTGCAGTCCTTTTCTGGCCCCCTTGGACTTCTGACTTCTAGTCAAATTCCCCAAATGTATCCCCATGTTCCTAGTTTTTGGGGATTCTAAATCTTAGAATATTTACATATTGTCTCATTTTAAACAACTCATAAATGAGTAGGTGGGCAAGGTAATCCAAATATTCATACACAAAGAAAATCACTCTTTATGGACACATTAAAGATTATTATGGTCATGTGAGAATGTTTTCTGAAAAGTTATGATTGCATTTTGTCATATACCATTCGTTCTTCAAAATGGTATTTTTCTATCTCAAAACCAGTATTCTTATATACTACACTGGCTGCACTGGTGAGCACTGCTCACAGGAGTTGAGTGCTCATTAGTCCATTTGGTAACCAAGGAATCATTCTTTCAGGAGACTGAGATGGGCAATCTTCTATTGCAGGGACATGTATCCTTTTGTTTGCTGAGATTTCTAGGAAGGCCTTGCTAGATCTGTGGTCCTCTGGTCTGGGCTTTGTGACTCGCCAGGAAGTATAGTCAGTGGGCTGACAGAAGAACCCAGGAGGTTCCACTGAGATACAATACGGCACTAGGGACTGGAAATGAAGAAAAGGATTGGACTTTGGGAGGATAGCTGGTCTTCTAGGTCAGGGATACTCAGACTGAGGTGATCACCAAAATCTTTCAGGACTCCATCCCAGGCTTATGGGATCAGATGATCTAAAATGATTGCAGGAAGGTGTAGCTGGGAGGGCATATATATTTAAAGTTCCCCCAGGTGATTCTGGGCAACCAGGGTTGGGAGTCACGCTTTTTTTATACTTGATGCTAAGTATGAGCAGCCTTGGGATCACAGGCAAAGCAGCAGCAGCTGTGGCTGCATAGACAGTGTGATTCCAGGTACACTCTACTTAGGACTCAGAATTAGAGGAAGAAAGCAAGGGCTCCTGGTTTGCCCTTAGATGCCTAAGTCTAAACTGAATTTTATAAACATTGAAAAACCAGAGTGCTAGAATAGTTGTAGTAGGCAACTAGTATGAGAGAATCTTTGTATTATACAGTAATTAAATTATTGACAGGGCTTTTATTTAGGTTGTAAATCACCTCCA
This sequence comes from Neogale vison, assembly GCF_020171115.1. Lineage (NCBI taxonomy): Eukaryota > Metazoa > Chordata > Mammalia > Carnivora > Mustelidae > Neogale > Neogale vison. The sequence goes on from NC_058098.1 coordinate 43,299,841, forward strand.
TCTTATCAAATCCAATGGGCAAGTCCCAATCCTTGTCTAATTTGACATAAACATAGATAATTTGACATTTGACATAGATGTCCACTTCTCCTTGAAACTCTTTCTTCTTTTGGCTTCTATGACACTACTTTTTTTCCCCTTTGGCTTTATTCCTACTTTTCAGGCTCTTCCTCCTCTGCTCAACCCCTAAGTCAAGGATTTTGTCTTGTGCCATCTGCCCTTCATCGTCTGTACACTCTCAGCAAGTAATCTCATTCAGACCCAAGCTTCAAACACCATAATTTTATTGAATATTTCTAAATATGTATCTGTGGCCCTGACCTCTTCCCTGAGTTTGAACTTGCACATCCAATGGTCTACTTAAGACCTCCATCTGGATGTGTAATGAGTCTTTTCATACCTGCTCCTCCCTGATCTTCCCCATCTCAGTTAATACCACCACCATCTCTAGACGCCCAGGCCAGAAACCAGAGTCAACTTTGGATCCTCCCTGTCCCTTATCCCATTCATCTGATCCTTCAGCCAAACCTGGTGTCTCTTCCTCCAAAACATGTCTGGATTCCCATGCCTCCTACCACCACCGCTTCTACAACCTTGGTCCAAGCTACTATCATCTCTCCCCTAGAGTAAAAACCTTCTAAATGTTACTCCCCTCTTACTTCTCTACAGCTTAATCTCCATATTTTTGATGCAAATGATAAAAAAAACTTTAAAAACTTTTAAAAATGCAAATGATATCTTGTCTTACCTTCCAAATAGATTTTCTTTACAATGAGAAGAAAATTCAAACTCCTTGCTATAGGCCTCAAGATCCTAGTATTTGTGATTCTCAACCATGCCTGTCCATTAGAATCACTTGTGGGTGAATTTTATTCATTTTTTAAAGGATTTATTTATTTATTTATTTGAGAGAGAGAGAGAGATTGTGCACGAGTTGGGGGGAGGGGTAGAGGGAGAAGGAGGAGCAGGTTTCCTGCTGAGCAGGGAGCCTGATGTGGCACTCAATCCCAGGACCCTAGGATGACCTGAGCCAAAGGCAGATACTTAAGCAGCTAAGCCACTCAGGCATTCCCACTATTTTAAAATTTTTGGTTGATGACTTCCATGTTTATTATCTTCATGCCCCCACCCTGCATAAAATGTAAGCTCCAGAGTACAGGGACTTTCTTGTCCAACACAATATTCCCAACACTGAAACAGTCCCTGGCACATGGTGAAAAGGCTAGGGGACATTGCCTTAAAAGGATTTCACGGGAAGATTAAAAATATAGGAGGTATTTAGTACCATGAAGGTTTTCTTTAGAAGTTACCTGAGACTGGCGGGTGGGTGGTCTAGAACCTGATTCTTCATGGTGAGGTGGGATTTCCAGTGGACTCTCTGAGAAACGAAGATCCTTCCATGTTTTAGAGTCAGTTCTTTCACCTACTTCAAGATCTACAATTATTTAAAAAAAAAATTCTGTGAATATCTGTAATTATATATGTAAGCATGCAAATACATCTTCATAGGTGGAAACCTTTTGAGGGACCACCGTCATCACATCTTTAACTAGATGGAGCAATTATATAAAGAAGCTGCCACTCCGTGAACTAGCACCGGGAAAGAAAAAAATTAGCCCAGACTGAGAAAAGAAAAATCTGCCCTGCTACATTCTACAACACACCACATCAGGCTGAGAAAATAGATCAATCCAATGGCAGGGTGAGCAAGAAACCCTTTTTCTCCCAAGGACGCACTGGAGCTGTAAAATGTCGTAACAGCTCCTCTCCCCCTTCTTTGAGTGGTTGTTGTTTCTTACTTGCTAAGAAACTTTGTTCTCTAAAACCAGAGATTATCAGAAATCTTGCTGGTTAAAATCTTATCAGAAAGAATGAACCATCCAACTCTTGCCTGGAGGACGTAAGTCACTCTGACACAGAGCAGCAGCCTCGATTTCCAACCTTAGTGCAGTGCATCAGAGAATTGTCTCTGAACACAACATTCCACATTTATTTTTGTAGTTTCCAAAGTGAACAAAGCCCTGGTTCCCTTTGCAATCCATATCTGATGGTGCCAGCTCACGTGCAGCCCTGCTTTGCTTTGAGCCTGTCAAAACTTGGCTCTCACTTCAATTTTATCCAGACTCCATCTGTCTCCCAAGGCTTATAACCTTGTCTTTTTCTTTGTTTGGTGTGATGCCCCATACTTCTTCTGCCGTGTGGTCTCCCTCATTGCAACAAGTCAACAAATTTCACTTTGTTGGACTCTGTGATGATCCCTCTTGGTCTTAAGCTGTTAGCAAGGATAGCACTAAGATTATCTTACTTTTCTATTCCAGTATTTCTTATTCCAACCCTTCTACAGTCAAGAACATGAGCAATGAACCCGTATGGTGGTTTAGAATATTAACCCTTATCTTCGTCCTTCCATGTCATACCTGCAGACTTTCTAAGGTTAAGATTCCAATCCTGTTTATTTTCAGCATTCTTGTATTTCTTCCACAGTTTTGATTCAACAAATCCATTTTTCAATTCCTAGGGATGACAATCCTATGTCAATCACTTGATTACATGTTGGATGTCATGTACATATGTTGCATGTCAATCACTTGATTACACCCATTTGCAATGTGAAAATGAAAAGTTCCCAGGTAGAGACAATATCATAGCATGCCCTTCTTACTCGAAAGTGTTTAGTAGTTTTTACAAAATGACCTTTGTTTCATCTTACTCTGGAAACCCATGGCTTTGTATCCGGGCCGGTTGGCTGGCAGCATGTCTGGCTATTAGGCTCCACCATTTAAGCAGCCAAGGCCAGCAGCAGGACATGAAGGCAGGATGTTACAATCATTGGAATCTGGGGAATAACAAAGGGACCACCAGATCCAGGAGGCAAATAAAGGATGGGGGTCAGGCCAAAATAGGACTTAACTACACTACCTGCCCATGCACAGTACTTATATTCTTCTCCATGGACTTTCTTCCCCCGGACTCAGTCCCTTATGCCTGATTCAAGCCTGAGCATCTACTGAGGCAAATAAGCTCTGCTTCTACTGGATACCCCTGCCCATGGTAGATCCCTGCCCCCATCATACTTGAGCCCCACATTAGGCCTCCACCCACTGCTCTGGTCCTATAGCCACCTCTCTGGGCTCTGGTCCATTCTGGAGCTGAAGGGATCCCCTCCCAAACTTCTGGTCATCCCCATCAAGACCTCCATGACTGAGACTTTTTGGTTGATTGCTTTACCATGAGCTAGCCCACCCTCTGGCCCTTGCATCTATCTCATTGGTGCCCAAACCCAGGGACTGAAGTTTGAAACACCCTTGTAGGTAAGTCTGGTTCCTCCTCCGGAGAAAAGGTTTTGAGCTTTTCAGGGTTGAAGATTTCAGCATAATCAACAGCTATGGTCACACAGGGTTTCTACTAGTCTGATGTATCTGTTCAACAAATATACACTCACTGCCCTCTCCAGCCCTCCTCTGTGCAAGGCTATGAGTATGGCAGATGTGTTCTCTGCCACCTTGGAACTTACTCTGCATGGGGAAGGTAAACGATGAGCAAAGTAATCACATATTCAAAGCACTATAAAAGAGAAGGTCCAGAAGCTAAGGGAGCAGTGACAGAACATAGCACACACAATGTAGTTTAGCTGGAGGAATACACAGGGGAGTCACACAATGAGAAAGGATGACTGAAGACAGAAACCGATCACTTTCTTCAATAGGTAAGCGGGGTTCACTGAAGACAATGGAGCATGGGCCATAATGCTGGGGAGGAATTTAAAGTGCAGGACAGAACATGTGCAGGATGGACTGACTAACAAGAGGAAAATCACTTCATAGTGGTGGCTACTGACTACAATTATAAGAACCTATGAGCACAGGCAACGAAATGAAAGAGAAGATGGAATCACTGACAAAGAAGGAACCAAGAATTTGGTGACCATCTGAAAGTGTTACATGTACTTGCTTGCTTGGAAGAATCTTTGAGGACATTTCCAAAATGGTTTTCTGAAGAGACTATATTCTCTGGTTCACAGCCCACCTGAAACACCTTTGTTACAACGCCACTCTGTCTGCAGTCCCTGAAAATAGAAAAAGTGTTACATGAAGTTTCCAAAAAAAGATAGCCCTCTTGAATAACCACACTGCCAGCCACACCACTTAATAAAGAACCAGGCCACTGGGTGCCTGGGTGGCTCAGTGGGTTAAAACCTCTGCCTTTGGCTCAGTTCATGATCTCAGGTCCTAGGCTCAAGCCCCGCATCAGGCTCTCTGATCAGCAGGGAGCCTACTTCCCCCCTCTCTCTCTGCCTGCCTCTCTGCCTACTTGTGATCTCTGTCAAATAAATAAATAAAATCTTAAAAAAAAAAAAAAAGAACCAGGTCACTGCTATCTTCAACCCCCACCTCCCCACCCCATCTCACGCCCACCAGACTTCTTGGTTGGGTTCCATAAATTACCATTTGGGCCCCTTGTTTGTTTGCTTTTGTCTTCCCAAGCTTCAAATTCCTGCTCTTATGTTTTAAATTAACCATAAGGGGTGAGACCAAGAGAGTCTAGGCCCCTACCCTCAACCCCAATAGAAGCAGCATCCCAGGCCCATACATTCTCTCTACTGGTGATCTTGCTATGTGGTCCCTGGTATGTTACATAATTTCCAGGACTTATAAGTAATAAACCTTGTCTCTGAGAGTTTTCTGATGGTTCCTGCTGAGTATGTCTTACAACCATGGTAAGAACCACAAGGGCCAGTCCAGTCACAACACTGGTTACTGATGGGCCAAGGCCAGCCCATGACAGTCTTCATGTGGACATGTTTTCATTTCTCTTGAATAGATGCAGGAGTGGAATTGCTGGGTCAAGTGTATCTCTAACTTTTTAGAAACTGCTAAACTATGGTTGTTCCATTTTACATTCCTACCAGTATTATCTGAAGGTTCCAATTTCTCCACATACTCATCAACATTTGATATTGTCAGCCTTTTTTGTTCACCTGTACTCTTGATTATGTTCTCTGTAGGCATTTGCTTCTGCTGTGTCCCTAGAATATTGGGACATAGGCTTGGCTGTTGTAACACAAAATCAAAATAATAGTGGCTTAAACTAGAGAGAATCAACAGGGTGTAATCAGCTCAGAGCTGGTACAGAGGTGCCATGGTGATGGGTGCATGGTGTCAAGTTTCTTTCTTATTACTCCATCTCTAAGACCTTGAACTTGTCTTCATGAGCCAACATGGCTGACCACATCCACATTCCAGCTAGCAGGAAGCAGGGCCCACCTCTTCCCTTTAAGGGCACAATCTAGAAGTTGCACACACCACTTTCACATACATCTCACTGGCCACACCTGGCTCTGGCCAGTTGCAAGGAGGATTGGGAAATATCCTTCTTCCAGGCAAACATGTGTCCAGCTAAAAATCATAGGTTCTGTCATTCTAGAAGAAGGAAAACACAGATACTGGGGGACAGTCAACAGCCTCCAATGATCATCATGACCATGAATCAAATTTAACATTTTTAACTCTCATGCCCACTAATTTGTGTCGAAAGCTCACAGCTGGAACACAGATGATTCTGTGTGAATTCTATTCTGCCCAGGCACTTAACTCTTTTTCCATTTCCATTCTCTTCTTTCTTTTGTGTTCTCTGTCTGCTTTACTCTTGCTGATTTTCATATTGGTCTCTGATACATTTCATGTTTCATTAGCCTTTTGTTTGCAATTTCTTAGATCTCTTATTTGCCAGTTTTTTAATGTTTCTTAAAAATTTTGAAGCTTGGGGCGCCTGGGTGGCTCAGTGGGCTAAGCCGCTGCCTTCGGCTCAGGTCATGATCTCAGAGTCCTGGGATCGAATCCCGCATCGGGCTCTCTGCTCAGCAGGGAGCCTGCTTCCCCCTTCTCTCTCTCTGCCTGCCTCTCTGCCTGCTTGTGATTTCTCTCTTTGTCTAATAAATAAATAAAATCTTTAAAAAAAATTTTTTTGAAGCTTTAAGTAAAAAAGTACCCCAAAATGCATTAGATTCTTTGATCAAGTAAATATTTATAAATGCATAAACATCAATTACAAAACAGAGAAATATTTAACATTAAGCAATAAAGAAGTTTCAAGCTACATTCCTAGGAGAAAAAAAATGATCAGAAATACACAATTCATCTCAATGGCACTATCTATCAGTGTGTAACAATATTTAAAAACTGCATGTTCACTGGAGTGATTTACAGGTGGCTAACCTTTGGGGAAGCACACGTTTTTTGCTTTCCTTTGTTTTGTTCAGTTTTACAGTTACAGATATCTGGCTGCAGATACAAAGCATCTTTTATTTTTTTTTTTAAGATTTTATTTATTTATTTGACAGAGAGAGATCACAAGTAGGCAGAGAGGCAGGCAGAGAGAGAGAGATGAGGAAGCAGGCTCCCTGCCAAGCAGAGAGCCCGACGCGGGACTCGATCCCAGGACCCTGAGATCATGACCTGAGCCGAAGGCAGCAGCTTAACCCACTGAGCCACCCAGGCGCCCCACAAAGCATCTTTTAGATGATATGCTTATTTAACTCATTCACCTCAACATCCATCTAAATGTTCATCTTTGGTCCCAGGTCTGCCATCCAAGATACAGCTGTCTTCCTTGCTAGCACACTTCCTGGACACCACAAATATCTCCATCCAGGGATCCTTCAAATCGTGGATAATGATGGGGCTCCCTGAAATGTGCGCTTCTAGTCCCACCATCACACTGAGCAGAAGCCTGACTCCCATCCACTTGCTCTATTCCTGGAAGGTACAGGTCATCTCCCCAACCATAGCTGGTCCCTTCCACGGGGACAAAGCAAGGGCCCTCACCCATGGACTTGTTCCCTCCATGAGGAGCCCAGAAACTAGCTTCAACTGCCAACTAAGTAGAAGGATTTCCTGACTGTGATATCAAAAAAGGTTTAAGTTTGGGGTTGGAGCTAGAAATCATACTCTGCCCAAATATCATTTAAATACACAGAAATTTTGCTAGGATTGATATCAGAGGTCTTAAATATGTATCTTTAGGAATAGCAATAATAAGGTGCATTTGACATAAAAAAAATATGTGTACCTCTATCCCCATAAGATTACTATCCTCTCCATAAAATAGTAGAATTAATTGGATGATTGTAAGAGTTAAGAAGCTGGATCTGTAAGAATTCTGCAACTTGTCCAGGCTTCTCAATCTACTGAGAATTACCAGAATATTAGGCTAGATAATAGTTTGCTGTGGGAGCTGTCCAGGGCATAAGAAGTTTAGCAACATCCTTGACCTCCACCCAGCAGATGCTACTAGCACTCTCCCACTTCCAGATGTGACAACCAAAAATGTTTCCAGGCAAGACCAAATGTCCCCTTTGGAACAAAATTATGCCCAACTGAGAACCTTTGGTTTAGGAACATGAAGGGATTGAGTAGAACCTACTCACTCAGGCAGGCATTGGTTTTTCAAATACAAGGCATGCCCTTTGAGTTGTCACACAACAACAACCTGTTAGCCCCTTTGTTAGGAATGTGAGTAACAACAGACATAATAATAACAGCTATTACATGTGCAATGCCAAGTGTATCTGAAGTGTATTACCTCTGATTGTCACAATGGCTACCAACTCAGTTTTATTAACCTCATTTAACGAATGAGACAACTGAGAATCAAAACTTATTCCAGTTAGTAAGTTCCTCTTATTCAAAGAGGAGCAAGAGAACTGGGATTAAAGTCCAGATCTGAAGGCCAGCAAACTCCATCCTCTGCTCTACACTCCAAATTACCCCTCTCAAAGCAGTGCTCTTCTTGCCTTTGTTGCTGCTTTTGGAGATGGCATCTGCATCTTTCCTCCATACGTTATATATGGCTGCAGATGGATGCCCCTGAGATGCCCTGCTAACCTGCCAGTTTACTTTATTAACCATTGTTGTAAAACTGGAAAGTTCCCCATGAAAGAAAATGATTGTTCTCAGGGGACTCTGACTCCCCCAAATATCTACCTTCGGTTTGAGACAGTTTTTTTGTTTCTTTTTTTGAGACAGCTTTTACCTCAGCCCAGCGCAATTTATCTTGACCACCATATAAGGTAATTGACAAAGAAGGGAGAACCACACAAGTTCATTGCCAAAATGATGATATCAAAGAGAGGAAGTTCCTGAACAGAAAGTGGCTTTTTTTTTTTTAAAGATTTTATTTATTATATGACAGAGAGAGACACAGTGAGAGAGGGAACACAATCAGGGGGACTAGGAGAGAGAAAGCAGGCTTCCCGCTGAGCGGGGAGCCCGATGTGGGGCTCGATTCCAGGATTCTGGGATCATGACCCAAGCCAAAGGCAGATGCCCAACGACTGAGCCACCCAGGTGCCCCAGAAAGGCGGCTTTTAAAGAAACAAGACAAATGTTGGAAAGTTTACAGACCCTGACTGGACCATCAATATGGACCATCAAAACCCAACACCCAGAGTGCCTGGGTGTCTCATTTGGTTAAGCGTCTGATTCTTAATCTCAGCTCAAGTCTTGACCTCAGGATTGTGAGTTCAAGCCCCGCACTGGGCTCCATGCTGGGTGTGGAGCCTACTTAAACAAAACAAGATAAAACAAAACAACCCAACACCCACTCCCACTTGCTGAAATGTTCCCAAGTTTCCCGCCCCTCCTGTTCATCTGTGTTCTTTACTGACCATGCTCTGATGTGAAAAGTCATGTACATATATTTGGACCCATGAAAGCGCACATGAGAGTGTCCTTATTCCTTTTCTTTCATTCTAGGGTATCATATTTTAATAAAAATATATTTCCCAAAAAGTGGTATTGGCCAAATCTCTTTAAATGGAAACATCTTTTTTTCCCCATTAATGTGTCAGTTGCCACCCTTGTTTGCATATTGGAATTATCAGGAAATATGGGTGGCTCAGGTCATGATCTTAGGGTCCTGGGATCAAGCCCCGCATTGTGCTCTCTGCTCAGCGGGGAGCCTGTTTCTCCCTCTCTCTCTGCCTGCTGCTCTGCCTACTTGTGATCTTTCTCTCTGTGTGTTAAATAAATAAATAAAATCTTTAAAAAAATACTGATGCCTGGGTCCCATTCCAAGACATTGTTATTTAGTTGGTCTGGAGTGTACATGACCTGGGCATGGAGATTCTGCAAAGCTCCCTGGGTAATTCTGATAGGGACGTGTGGTAGAATGTTACAATCACAGTCCCTGAGGCATTATGTCTTCTATCTGCACCCCCTGATGCCCTTGTGCCCTTGCAGAATCCCCTCACACATTGACCTTGGGGGTTGCCAAGTGACTTGCTTTGGCCAGTGAAACATTAACAATTATGACACGAGCAGAGACTAGAAAAAACACCTGCGTATCCAGGCTTGCCCTTTCTCTTACAGCTTTTGGAAATGAATGAAAAAGCTCAGGTGACCCAGCTGAGACCCAAGGCTCAGCCAACCACCAGCACCAACCACCAGAAAAGTGACTCAAGCTTTCTTAGACTCTCCAGCTCAAGGTGACCAAAAAAAAATGTAGCCAGGTCAGGGACCTCAGGAAAAACTAAGAGAACAAGTGCCCAGCCGAATGTATACCAAAATGCCGACCCACAGAATAATGAACAAATGAATGATTGTTCAAACTTTTAAGACACTAAATGTCAGGGTGATTGGTTATATAGCAATAGCCAACTGATTCAGCAGCCAAGGTTGAGAAGCACTGGTTACATGATAATTTCAGAGATTCTTTTATTACAAAAGCAGAGCTCACTGTTAAATTTTGCAAACTATAAAAATTATCAACACAAACAACCCAAACCCTGACTGAATCACCAGAGGCAATGAAATGCTAAAGTTGGGCCTGTTTGTTGTTTTGTTTCCAAATCATTTAATCATGAGAACCAAACAAAAATCAGATAAAGAGATAAACCATAAGAGATTCTTAATCATAGGAAACAGATTGTTGCTGGAGGGGAGGGGGATGGGGGACAGGGTAACTGTGTGATGGGCATTATGGAGGGCATGTGATGAAATGAGCACTGGGTATTATACAGGACTGATGAATCACTGAACTCTACCTCTGAAACTAATAATACATTATATGTTAATTAATTAAATTTAAATTTAAAAAATTTTTTTTAAAAAGGAAAGCTTACAGTAGAGAAGAATTACATGTCAGTACCTTTTCCAAACTGAGCTGGGGCAGAAAGAGACTGAGGGGCTGCCCCTCAATCTGACCCCTTTGAAACAAAGACATCCACAATGTCCCTGGCCATCTGGCTCAGGGAAGGAGACAGCTGGCTCCGTGCAATGAGCTCTCTTTGCCCACCACTCACTCCCTCCTGGATGCCTCTGGTAGTGCCCTTCTTCAGTTCTCTCCTGACACATTTTGAAGAATCTTTAAAAAAAAATTTATTTAACAAAGTGGGAGAGAGTGGGAAAGCACAAGCAGGGGGAGCGGCAGGCAGAGGGAGAGGGAGAAGCAGGCTCCCTGAGCAGCAAGGAGCCCAACAGAGCTAGATCCCAGGACCATGGGATCGTGACCTGAGCCTAAGGCAGATGCTTAACGGACTGAGCAACCCAGGTGCCCCTGCCGACACATTATTAAACAATGTCAAAACACTTAGTGCACTCATATATCCTAACTTGTTTTCACTTGAATCATAAATATTTCCCCAAGGGGCGCCTGGGTTAAGCCGCTGCCTTCGGCTCGGGTCATGATCTCAGGGTCCTGGGATCGAGTCCCGCATCGGGCTCTCTGCTCGGCAGGGAGCCTGCTTCCCTCTCTCTCTCTCTGCCTGCCTCTCTGTCTACTTGTGATTTCTCTCTGTCAAATTAATAAATAAAATCTTTAAAAAAATAAAAAAAATAAAAATTTCCCCAAATCATTCAAAATTTCATGACCATATTTTTCCTCTTAAAATACAAGTGGCCTTTAATTGTTAACACTCCCATTTCAAAGCCTTTTCTCCTCATTAAGAAATTAATTACTGTAAGTACCTAAAAAATTTACTGCATTTAAATTCACTTAAATTGAAATTTGAATTCATTTAAATGCATACAAGCACAAATCTTTCTGTCTTGAAGACAGAAAAAAATTTTTACATAAATACTTTCCCTGACCTGAGCATACCTGAACTACTGAGTGCTTTTGGAACAGACACTAAGTGGGTACAGAGCAAGATGGTGAGAGGCATAAAGAGTGACCTTATTTTAGATGTTTTTGAAAGCTCTGTTAACTCCTACGAATTACATAGTTAGTAATTATTACTTCATTTTATTACTACCTGTAAATTATAAAAAGGCCTGCCTTACAGCATTAGGCACAAAGTATTTTATTTTTCATAACTGAGATGATTGTTTCGACAGAAGTGGTTTGACAAGTGAAAGCTGATTTTTTCTAGTCTTTAATAAAGAATGATAATGTGTATTAGCATTTTTGTTTGTTTTATTTTTATTTTTATTTTTTACGACTTTCAGATGCCAAAGCTGTCATCTGCATCTTAATCTCACAAAACAAACTGAGGGTTGCCAGTGGTAGGGGGTAGGGAGAGGGAAGTGGGGCTTTGGATATTGGGGAAGGTATGTGCTATGGTGAGTGCTGTGAAGTTTGTAAACCTGGCGATTCACAGACATGTACCCCTGGGGCTAATAATACATTATATGTTAATTTAAAAAAAAAAAAAAAAAGAATTTCTAATTCTCCTCAAAAGCTATGCAGTACCTCAGCCACCAGGGGGAGCCTGGAGAGACACTGCGCCCCCGCCCACCTTTTTTTTTTTCACCAAGTGTCTGCTCAAAGTCAGGTTTTGGTTTGGGGCTTAAAAGTGTTCCAAAAATGTGGCTAAACCTGTCTTGCTGTGTGGAATAATTCCTCTATCTCGGACGCACAGACGTGCAAAGTACTTGAGTCTTTTTCTCCACAACACACAGTTTTCAAACTGAGTGGTGTCTCTATATTTCAAAACTCTAAAAAGAAAAAATATTTTTTAATTAAAAAAAAACCTCTCTGCTGGCTAACTGAAAATAATTTTAAAAAAATAATTTTTTAAAAAAGAGTCTCTGAGGCTATGTCTCTCTCTGTCAAATAAATAAATAAAATCTTCAAAAAAATATTTAAAAAGAAAGGACAAAGAAACAAATAAAGGAGCTAATGTCCAACAAATTAAAATGACAGCAGCTATAAAGGTCGATTAAGTGAAAACAAAACATAACAGAGAATGATGGTAGTGATTGAAGGTCATGTCCTATGGAATAAAAGGACCATCTACTAAAAACAGTATTTTCTTTTTTTTTTTTTAAAGATTTTATTTATTTATTTGAGAGAGAGAGACAGTGAGAGAGAGCATGAGCGAGGAGAAGGTCAGAGAGCGAAGCAGACTGCCCATGGAGCTGGGAGCCTGATGTGGGACTCGATCCCGGGACTCCAGGATCACGCCCTGAGCCGAAGGCAGTCGTCCAACCAACTGAGCCACCCAGGCGTCCCTAAAAACAGTATTTTCTTCACAGCCAGATGAATCACTTCAAAGGTCCCAAGCCCTGAAAAGGCTCTTCCTTCCCAAAATCCCAATGTGGAATTCAATTAGCAATAATCGCACCTCAGATAAACCTCATTGGCTATGAGGCTTATGGCCATATATCATACTGCCACTGCGCAAAGCTCCAATGAGGAATTCAAAAGAAAAACAGTATATACATAGGACCTCATCAAGCTGTACTCTTGTGATTTCTGCACTTTACCATATAACTTAGTAAAAGACAACAAAACCCTGAAGTTATAGATATATGTTGAAATTAAAATAACTTTGCCTTGAATGCCCTTCTAATACTGCACTTGTTCTCACAGGAAGAAATAAATAAAATCAAAACATAATGTCATTGTATTACCAATTATTTTCATCACCATGCTCTTAACTTACTTAGAGACTGCAACAGCTTTAACTTGTATTTTTCCATCAGGCAGAGTGATAGGCTTCGTGTACTTATATGTATTATTTTCACCATAACCAATTCTCTTTAGAAATTCAGGTTTGCTGCCATCCAGGGTATAATATATGATAACATCTGGCGTGTCTGAAAGACCCAAAGCAGGTAACTGTAATTAACACTAAAGTAGCACAGTCTCTGATGAATAATGTTTGTCGGTCAGTTAATCAATGAGGTTTTTTTAATATATCATAGGAATGAATAACAGTAAGTAGCAATAAGTGAGTTCTTACTCCGTGCCAGGCACTGTGTCTTATATGAATTAGCTCCCCGCATGTGTACAACCCTATTTGACAGGTCCCATTTTATACCCACAGTGTAGATGAGGAAACTGAGTCCCAGAGAGGTTAAGGATGTTGCTTGGTTAACAGTACAGTTGTGGTTTCACTTTGGCTATGGATACAGAGCCCATGCTCTTGAACCACTGTGCTATTGTGCCACTCCAATACGGCACTGATGCAAAAAGAGCAGGGCTCAGTTTTAAGACTACAATACCCCTTTAGAAAGCAAAAGCTAGGGGCACCTGGGTGGCTCAGTGGGTTAAGCCTCTGCCTTCAGCTCAGGTCATGGTCTCGGGGTCCTAGGATTGAGCCCCACATCGGGCTCTCTGCTCAGCAGGGAGCCTCCTTCCCCCCTCTCCGCCTGCCTCTCTGCCTATTTGTGACTTCTGTCAAATAAATAAAATCTTAAAAAAAAGATTTTTAAAAAAGAAATCTTTTTATTATATTTTATGTGAACCTTGTAAATAATTCCCATACTTCTTGGAAAAATTTTAAAGGTAATAAACTCATACAATTCAAGGTTCAGAAGGTCAGGAAAGTTTGCTAAGAGAGGAGATCTTAAAAGTTCTCATCAAAAGAAAAAAACCTAACTATTGGTGATAGACAGCAACTACATTAATTGTGGGAATGACTTTGCAATACATATAAATAACAAATCATTACACTGTACATATGAAACTTACATAAAGTTATACATTAATTATATCTCAATTTTTTAAAAAAAGTCAAAAAAGAATTTATAATTAAAACCCTCTCCCACCCCTGACATCAATCAGATGGCCAAAGGCAATCAGTGGTGTCTTGAGTATCGTTCCAAAAATATTTTATACCCATACACGCATGTTATATTCTTATTTTCCCCTCTTTTAATACAAATGGTGACATAACATATCCTGTTCCACACACATCTTTTTTCATTGAACAGTATTACCTTGGCTACTCTACTATACAGCTATACAGGGTGTCCTCACTCTTTGTTATGTCTGTATTGGGTTCTGTCCTTAGATAAAGGAACCAATATTTAACCAATCCCCTACAGATGAATATTTAGGCTCTTTTTCTTTATCTTTCTTCTTTTTTTCTTTTGCCATCAGAAGCACTACAACGAATATCTTTGCATAAAGTTCTTTTAATACCTGCAAAATATGTAGAACTAGTATTGCTCAGTCAAAAGATACATGCATTTGTAATTTTAGCTTATAGGGTCAAACTTCCCTTCACGGACACTGAAACAATTTACACTATTACCAGCAACTCATGAAAGTGCCTGTCCACCCATACTCACCCCTATAATGTTTTATTAATTCTTCTCCTATTTTTGCCATCTCCTAGGTGTAAAAACAAAAAACAACAACAACAAAAAAACCTGATAGTTTTAACTCACATTTCTTACATTTTTGAGTAAGATTCATTCAGTCAGACAACAAATATTAATTAAGTACCTATTCTGTGCCAGATACTGTTCTAGGCACTGGGGAATATGCCAGTGACCAAAGACCCAGCTCTCAGGGAGCCTCTATTTTACGCAGGACATACAAACAGGAAACAAAACAAACAGGTATATGTGTGATATCAAGTGGCGACTAAATACCATGGAGTAAATAAAGCAGGGGATAAGGTCTGCTCTGCAAGTAGGTAAACAGAGGGCCAGGCATATATTTCCCTATGTTGATAAGACATTTATATTTCCTTTTCTATAAAATGTCCTTTCATATCTTTTGCCTACTTTTCTATCGGGTTACTATTCTTCTTGTTATTGAATTGTAGAACCTACTTATTTATCTGTTTATTTATTTAGAAGGTTTTATTTATTTATTTGAGAGAGAATGGGTGCACACATGAGTGGAGGGACGGGCAGAGGGAGAGGAGCAGCAGACTTCTCACTGAACACGGGCCCTACACTGGGCTCTATCCCAGGAAACCAGAGATCATGACCTAAGCCAAGTTAGACACTCAATCTACTGAGCCAACCAGGTGCCCGGAACCTCATTATTTAGTAAACATTTTAAATATTAGGGAATTTAGATACTCTATCATTCGTTTCATCATTTGTCAGTAATAACCCACCTTCTCCCAAGAGTTATGGACACATTTATTAAAATTTGTATTCTGATTTGAGAATTGTTTTTAAGATTTTATTTATTCATTTGATAGAGAGATCACAACTAGGTAGGCAGAGAGAGAGGGAAGCAGGCCCCCTGCTGAGCAGAGAGCTCAATGCAGGGCTCGATCCCAGGACCCTGAGATCATGACCCGAGCTGAAGGCAGAGGCTTAACCCACTGAGCCACCCACATGCCCCAGATTAGAGAATTCTTTTTAAAGATTTTATTTATTTGGGACGCCTGGGTGGCTCAGTTGGTTGGACGACTGCCTTCGGCTCAGGGCGTGATCCTGGAGTCCCGGGATAGAGTCCCGCATCAGGCTCCCAGCTCCATGGGGAGTCTGCTTCGCCCTCTGACCTTCTCCTCGCTCGTGCTCTCTCTCACTGTCTCTCTCTCTCAAATAAATAAATAAAATCTTTAAAAAAAAAAAAGATTTTATTTATTTATTTGACAGAGAGAAAGCACAAGCAAGGGGAGCTGCAGGCAGAGGGGGAGGGAAAAGCAGGTTCCCTGATGAGGAAGGAGCCCGATGCAGGGCTCAATCCCAGGACTCAGGGATCATGACCAGCTTGAGTGAAAGCAGACACCCAACTGGCTGAACTACCCAGGTGCCCCTGGTTTGAGAATTTTTTAAAAATAATACTAGCTTTTAAGATAAATGGAGATATAGTATATTATATTCTTAGTTAGAATTTGTCTAGGAAGCACAAGGGTCACCAGAAATACAGATAAACAGATTTTACACATTAACTATCAAAATATATAATTGGAATTTCAAAGCCTTTTTAAACAAGTATTTGTTCATATGTTTTATCTATAAAACTTTCCTGAGGCACCCAGCTTGGTCAGTCAATAGAATATGTGACTTTTGATCTCAGGGTCATGGGTTTAATCCCCACTAGGGGCACAGAGATTAAGGAAAAAAAAAAAAGCTTTCTCAGGGCGCCTGCGTGGCTCAGTGGGTTAAAGCCTCTGTCTTTGGTTCAGGTAATGATTCGAGGGTCCTGGGATCAAGCCCCACACTGGACTCTCTGATCATCAGGGAGCCTGCTTCCCTTCTTCTCTCTCTGCCTGCCTCTCTGCCTACTTGTGATCTCTGTCTGCCAAATAAATATATAAAATCTTTTTAAAAAAGCTTTCTCTTCTCATGTTAATTATATACATATGTGTGTATATATAGATATATATGTGTGTATATGTGTGTACATATATGTATATATGTGTGTATATGTATATATAAATTCCTGTTATTACCAGGAAATATATTCACCGCTTTCTTTCTGTAATAATAGTTAAGATTTATTTTGGCATTACTATGTGCCAGATGCTGTGTACCTCACATAACGTGTCAAGTTCATTTTATCCTCACAGTGGCTCCAAATGACAGACATTATTCTCACTAACAATGAGAAAACTGAGACTCAGAAAGGCTAAGTAATGTATCATTAGAAATTGTCCAAAGCAGGATTTAATCCCCAGCACGTCTGACTGGAAAGCCTGTGTTAGTAGGTCAAATTACTATCCCAGCAAAATAATGAGAATCCTGGGAAAGTCCTGGCAAGAACCAGGACATTTTACCTTGGCTAATGTGAATCAAGGCATTGCTGCAATTATCTACTAATACAAATGAAATGGTCAAAGCCAACTGCTTTCATCTAAAAATATGCCACTCTATAAACCACCAAGTACCACACTGTTTCAAATTTTGGAACTTTTACAAAATTCCCAATGTCCTAATTGTAGAAAGCAGGCAAAGTGATAAATTAACAACCCAAGGAACCTAAAAAGAGTATGGCAGTTATTTTACATGCTTTCAGGAACATTTGATTCTTACCAGATTTCATTTCCAAAAGTGTATTGTTATCAATTTCATGGTTGGCTCTTCCGGGGGGAGGCACTCGCAATGGTATGATCTGAGGGACACACACTGAGCCTGCAGTCATCTTCCCTCCTTACATTAAAAAAAGTAAAGGAAAATAAATTCCAATAGGCATCTTTTTTTTTTTTTTAAGATTTTATTTATTTATTTGACAGAGAGAGATCACAAGCAGGCAGAGAGGCAGGCAGAGAGAGGAGGAAGCAGGCTCCCTGCTGAACAGAGAGCCCGATGCGGGCCTCGATCTCAGGACCCTGAGATCACGACCTGAGCCGAAGGCAGCGGCTTAACCCACTGAGCCACCCAGGCGCCCCAATAGGCATCTTTTTTAACACAAAAGTTAAAGAGAAGTACGTGGTTTGTTTAAATACAGCAAAACTAGTAAAAAACTAAAGAGAATGTCATCAAAAACATTATTTAATTTTTAATTCAAATAATTATTGTTTCAGCTGTATTTCTGCTGTTGAGGGTTTATGTGGGATTTTGATTATCTAAATACTTACCTCACTTCTAAGAAAACAGAATGAAAGAATGGGATGGGGAAATAAAATTATTTTAAATGAACAAATTAGATGAATACAACAGTCCCCTCCCCCATTTCCACAGGAGAAATGTTCAAGACCCCCAATGGAGGCTTGAAACGACAGATATTACCAAACCATATATATACTGTTTTTTCCTATACATATACACCTATGGTAAAGTTTAATTCATAAATTAGGCACAGTAAGAGAGTAACAACAATAATAAAATAGAACAATTAAAATAGCATTCTGTAATTAAATTTTTGTGAATGCGGTCTCTCTCAAAATATTGTACTGTACTCACCCTTCTTGTGATGATGTGAGATGACAAAATGCTTCCGTGATGAGATGAAGTGAGGTGAATGACCTAGACACTGTGATGTGATATTAGGCTACCACTGACCTTCTGCCATCAGAAAGAGGATCATCTGCTTCTAGGCCCCAGTTGACTGCAGGTAAGAGTAACCATGGAAAGCAAAACTGCAGATAAGGGGAGACTACTATCTATCAGAACAGAGACCATCACTACTGATCCGATCTGAGCTTCCCCGAAATCATTATCACCCTTTCTTGCCTTTTGTCAACATGCCACCTCTCTTGACTTCAGGGTAAGTCATCACCCAAGAGGAACAGAAGTAACTCTGTATGTGGCATGAAATGTTCATTTAGAGCCAACTCCTTTGGGAAAGCTCTAGGTCCAAGGCCCTGCTGTTGTTGCGAAGTGGTTCTTGCATTAGAAAGCTGCAAAGAAATTTTAGAAGGATGGCAGAGTACCAGGCTTCAGCTGAAAGAAAGTTGGCACAGATATAAACAGTGAGCAACAAACAAAAAGACTCCCACTCCATCTCTTGTATTTATAAATAATCAAGTACAAGTAGGGAGGCCTTACTGATCTTTTTCGGTGGGATGGAGTATAATTCTTAATGCATAAAGGATATGGGGAGGGAACAACCCTAACCTTAATACAACAACCATTTACATTTTTGTGTGGCTTTTTCAAATTTCAGTGGTTATGGATTCATAATTTTCACTCAGTTATAATCTATATGTTCATCCTGTTTTTATAGTGTACTTCTTGCACCCTCCCTCTTTTATTTACTATTTTCCACATGCTTACATAATCTTATTTATCATTTTGTGGTTGGGTATTTAGATTATTACTAGTTTCTTTTTCGTTTTGGTCTGTTCAATTCTAAATGCTGCTCTGGGAGTGCCTGGTTGGCTCAGTCATTAAGCGTCTGCCTTGGGCTCAAATCATGATCCCAGATCCTGGGATAGAGCCCTGCCTCAGTCTCCCTGCTCAGCAGAAGGCCTGCTTCTCCCTCTCCCACTCCCCCTTCTTGTATTCCCCTTCTTTCTGTGTGTGTCTCTCTCTCAGTCAAATAAATAAATAAAATCTTTAAAAAATAATGTTGCTCTGAAGAAATTCTGGTTTGAATTTTGTCCCAGACTACATTCCCTAAAATCGGATAACTAAATTTAAGAAGTGACTTCAATGCCTGGTTGGATAGTTCCAGATCAGAGGCTAAGAATTTAAATTGCAGATACTGATTTTAGAGTAATAGCCTCTACAGAAGGATGGCTGGACTCCGGGAAGGGGGAGAGAGGGAAGGAGGAGGTGCTGTTCCTCATTTTTCCATTTAAGTAAGAGGTAGTTAAAATTAAAATAGCCGAGGGGCTCCTGGGTGGCTGAGCGGGTTAAGCCTCTACCTTCGGCTCAGGTCATGATCTCAAGGTCCTGGAATCGAGCCCCATATCGGGCTCTCTGCAGCAGGGAGCCTGCTTCACTCTCTCTCTGCCCGCCTCTCCGACTACTTGTGATCTCTGTCTGTCAAATAAATAAATAAACTCTTTACATATATAAAAAAATTAAAATAGCTGAAAAATTAATCCAAAAAAATCGGGTAGTCATACCCGCTGCAATTAGGAGCTACCTTTGGGAGGCTAGGGCGGCCAGTGGGCCCCAGGCGAAGAGGATCAAGACGTAGACCGACATGCTAGGTCCACATGGCAGTCTGAGATCTATGGCACCCTTAACCCCTCAACTCTTTCCATCAATACCACCCCCTCGCCTCCCGGATCCGGAACCCCTTCCGGTCCCTGTCCCTGTCCATCAGGGGCAAATAAGGGCGCCCGCTTCCTTTCAGCTGGAGTGAGGGAGCCCTTTCTCCGCCTCCCCCCTCCTCCTCTAGCCACCGGGACCTGGACTGGGGCCCCGAGATACCGCCACGGTCCCCAGTCAGGAAGCCCACCTCTCACCTCCTCTTGCCCTCTCCAAGGCCGCCTCCTGGGTTTCCACAGACGCTGGGAATCGGGGCCGGCCCACGAGAGCCGAGCAGGTGATTGGCGGACACGGACTTCCTAGCAACCAGCTCCGCCCCTGCCGCTAGGCCCCTGCCTCGAGCGCCTTTCCTAAGCCTTCACTGCAGGCCTCTGAGAATATGCCTTCACTGACATTGGACAGTGCTCGGAGATGGCGTCCTAACTCACAGTGAGGGAACCAGGCTCGTTCTTCTGACAGGTATTAACATTCAGAAAAACAAGATGTAGCGGCGCGGGCAGGTGAGGCGGGTCAGGCGCGCCTTGGCCACCTCACGCCGACAGAACAAGTAAAGACCGGCTGCGACACGACAAAGAAGGCCCCTTGCCCAAGCCCGGCACCGTTTTCCCCTTACTGCCCGATTCCTTGGTTCCCCGACTGGCTGTGTGGCGACCCCGAGCTTCTCCCACCGAGGGGCCGGGAACTGGGGAGTCATGGCTGAGGTGAAAGTGAAGGTGCAGCCGCCCGACGCGGATCCGGTCGAAATAGAAAACAGGTAAAACCTGTGAGTGTGTCTCGCTTCCCGGTTCTGGAGCCTTTCCGCTGGCGACCGGTCGTTTGGGCAGCTGGACCCCTAATCCCGGGACCCTCGGTAGATACCGGCACGCGCAGGAAGGGGATTGGGGATTTGGAACCCCTCTCCTATGCCTGGAATGCAGACTTCTTAAGAAGTTCCGAGCGAGTTTGACATTTTGTAATTTTCTTTATCTCCCCTTGTCTGGGTACTGTTTGGAAAGTTGTGATGATGTGCTTCCCTCCTGCATTATGCCCAGAGAGGACACGGCGTTTTTTCCATAGTGCTTGTAGCTACGTATTTTGATCCAGGATCGTTCTTGTCGCTAAGGGAACTCCCACGACAGAACATTTGGGCGAAGTTAAGGTGCAGTTTGTGCTTTTGAAGAAACATTAAGCCAAGTGGTTCCGTGCAGTACTTAAGTCAAGATTTTTAGGTCACCTAAAGCCTCTCCTAATTTTTTTTAATTTTTTAAAAAAGATTTTATTTATTTATTTGACAGAGAGAGATCACAAGTAGGCAGACAGGCAGGCAGAGAGAGAGGAGGAAGCAGGTTCCCTGCTGAGCAGAGAGCCCGATGCGGAACTCGATCCCAGGACCCTGAGATCATGACCTGAGCCGAAGGCAGCGGCTTAACCCACTGAGCCACCCAGGCGCCCCCTCTCCTAATTTTTTTTTTCCCCTCTCCTAATTTTAAATTCGCTCTTCGTGCACTGCTATTTTCAGGTTATCATACTTTTAAAAGACCTTAACTTTCTCAAACTTATGAAAACACGTATGATGATCCTATGACAAGGTGGATATTTGGACTTATTTTTGTTTGGTAGAGGTAATAACAAAAGCAAGCCCCAGTTATGGTGACTTGGCCTAACAAATTTTGCCTTCCTACCAGAGGTGTCTGATTTGACTCCTCCTTGCAGACTTAACGGCTGCCCAACACATTGAATGTTAATTTTGTCATACTTGTTCCATCTGAGAACATTGAAGCTTCAGCTTTAATTTTTTTCTGTGTTTTCATTTGACTTTTGTTCTAATTTTAAGTTTGTATTAGTGAGGAAAAGAAACACTTCTCCTTAAATAATAGTATAATGTAAATATGTACTTTATCTTGCTTGCTTTCTAACATGCTTTGATTCAGAACCATCGTAGAAACCCAGATTATTTCATTTTTAGCGTGGGGCACTTTACTGGGTATCTCAGTAGGTTAAGCATCCAACTCTTGATTTCAGCTCAGATCATGATCTCAGGGTTGTAAGATGGAGCCAAGCATGATTCTCTCCCTCTCCCTCCACCCTTCCCTCTTTACCCCCACCACCACACTAAAAAACCAAACAAACAAACAAAAAGATTATCTGCCAAATATGAGTAAAGACACAATTTCAAACTGTTCTGCTTGTATTCCCACCCCCTTGAAATAGGTAAAAACATGAATAATATTATTTCCTTTGTTCCTAGGATTATAGAATTATGTCACCAGTTTCCCCATGGAATCACAGACCAAGTAATTCAGAATGAAATGCCTCATATAGAAGCCCAGCAGCGGGCCGTGGCCATCAATAGACTCCTGTCCATGGTAAGGCAAATTCAACTAGTTCATATAATCATTTATGTGCTGATTGTCATTATTTCCATGTTTGTAGTTGTGAAACCATTCGAAAGTGTCTTAAGATTCCAGGCCAAAAAACAGCTCAGACTGCCTGAACTGAGGAAAGAAGGAATAATTACACATCATTTTACAAGATGAATGAGGGACACCTGTGTGGTGCAGTCAGTTAAGCATCAAACTGTTGGTTTTCCCTCAGGTCATGATCTCTGGGTTGTGGGATCAAGACCCATGTGGGCTGTGTGCTCAGTGAAGAGTCTTCCTGAGATTTTCTCTGTCCCTCTCCCTCTTCCCTGCTCCCCCAAGTGCTCGCTCTCTCTCTCTCTTTCTGAAATAAATAAATATATTAAAAAATGAATGAAATAAATGTATTTTGTTTTAACCATTGTATTTGTTAACCTAATTGTCATCATGTACACAGGGCACACAGGACTAGTCTGCTCTCACCTTCTGTTTGCTTCCTGCTGCCAGTGTTGGGCCATTCCCTATGAAATGTGTCCTCTGCCAACTATCACCGAGCCAGTTCATTAGGGTTTCATTCTCCACAGTTTCACTCTGAACATTTCAGGAGGCAGGAATGAGTCAAGTAACACTACAATGTGGTCTTTCAATGAAGCCCTTCTACCTGCTTTTACCTGTTCTCTTGTCCTGGGGCCTTAATGTCATTCTCCTCCACTGTCCAGAAACACCCACCTTGTGGGACCCCATTCTCAAAGTCTACCTATTTGTCCTTCCATTTCCCCTACATCAGAGTTCCCCTATCGTGAAAGCATTTCAATTTGGTCGTAGTAGAAATTGGTTAAAAGATTTCCACACTGGGGCACCTGGGTGGCTCAGTGGGTTAAAGCCTCTGCCTTGGGCTCAGGTCATGATCCCAGAATCCTGGGATCAAGTCCCGCATTGGGCTCTCTGCTCAGCAGGGAGCCTGCTTCCTCCTCTCTTTCTGCCTGCCTCTCTGCCTACTTGTGATCTCTGTTTGTCAAATAAATAAACAAAATCTTTAAAAAAAAAAAAAAAAAAGATTTCCACACTAAGACCTCATAGAAATTTGAGGACCCGTGAAATTTCTGTTAAACTACTCCCTTCAACACTCTAGCTCAATGGCTGGAGAACTTGATTTTCTGTAAAGTGCCAGATAGTATGTATTTAGGCTTTGCAGTCCATGTGGTTTCTGTCACAAGTATTCAACTCTGCAAGAAAGTAGCCGTGGACCCATGCATACATAAACCAATGAGCATGCTGCATTCCAGTAGAACTTTATTTATAAAAACAAGCAGTGGGCCAGATTGCTGACCTCTGTGTTAGCACTGTTGGTGATTTCTAATCAGTTCACCTCGGTGAAGGACTTGGCTCCAGGAGGGATAGTGGAAGGGATGCTGGAGGTAGTGCCAATGGAAACTGCTTTTGTCCCGCGACTACTCTTTCAGCCTTTTGCTTTCTGTCTGAAAATCATCTACACCTCCCCCTCTCTTTCTCCACCTCTGCAGCCCCATCTACTGCCAGTCCTGTTGTCTAGAGGATATAAACAATGGTGGAACTATGATGAATTTTAAGGGAATAAGTATTAGTGAATCACAAAGTGTTGCTGATTGTAGCTCTTAAAGAGCTCTCAGATTTGCCCCCTCATTTCCATTCCTACTACTCCTGCATGTGTTCAGGTCTTGGCTTTTCCCTGGACTATTATGCTGTATTCTAACCGGCTTTTCTGGCTTCATCTGCCTTAGAGAAGCCTGCCTGATCGTCTCAAACACAGATCTGGCCAAGTCGCAGAATCCTCTCAACACTAGAGATTCAAGTCCAAACTCCTGGCTTTACCAGACTAAGCCACTACCTTCCTCACCTGCCCCATCTGCTGCCACTCTGCCTCAAAAGTTAGGTTTCAGAGGAACAGATTATTTTTGGTTCCCTGCCACCTCATGCCTCATGTTCCCTTTCTTCGCAGACTAACTCCTCATTATCCCTTAAGACTCAGCTCTGCTTCCTGTTTCCCAGAAAGTCTTCCTGAACTCCCCAGTTTGGGCCAAAGCTGCTACCTCTGAGTGCCCATCCCATCCTTTACTTACCTTTATGTTAATGCTGACCAGATAGTTGAAATCAGCTGTGTGGTTCTCTTTTAGAATTCATGTTGGTCCCCCCAAATATATATCATAGTATGGGCATTCAGCAAACATTCATAGGCTGAATTAACCTCCAAGGGCACTGGGTGGCTCAGTCACTTAAATGTATGCTTTTGGCTCAGATCATGATCCCAGGGTCCTGAGATTGAGCCCCACATTGGGTTCTCTGCTCAGCAGGGAGTCTGCTTCTTCCTCTCCCTACAACTCTGCCTCCTTGTGCTCTCTCTGTCAAATAAACAAAATCTTTTAAAAAAATAAATGATAGGGGCGCCTGGGTGGCTTAGTGGGTTAAAGTCTCTGCCTTCGGCTCAGGTCATGATCCAAGGGTCCTGGGATAAAGCCCCACATTGGGCTCTCTGCTCCATGGGGAGCCTGCTTCCTCCTTTCTCTCTGCCTCTCTGCCTACTTGTGATCTCTGTCAAATAAATAAATAAAATATTTTTATAAATAAATAATAAACTACCTTCAGATGGAACTTTGTGGTTCAGTTTTGCTTAGTGGGGTCCAGGGAGGAAGTTATTACTGTTCATCCATATATAAACCTGTTTGCAAGTCATGTGCCGTCCCAGTCTTAACTCACAGGAATGTGGCCTCTCAGTCATGGATTCCCCACACTGCCAGAAGCCCAGTGGTACAACCACCTGAGTGCTTCTGAGCTCAGGCCCAAAGACCCAAGTAATTTCAAAAGCACATCAGACAGGCTTTGCTTTCCTTTTGATTTGTTTTTGTTTTTCAAAGATTTTATTTATTTGAGAGAGGGACACAGTAAGAGAGGGAACACAAGTGGGGGGAGTGGGAGAGGGAGAGGGAGCAAGGAGCATGCGATGCAGAGCTCAAACCCAAGACCCTGGGATCATGACCTGAGCTGAAGGCAAAAGCTTAACAACTGAGCCACCCAGGCACTCCTTGGTTTTTCATATAAAACTGAAACCATTGCATCTTTTATTCATTATTTGACCTTTCTGCCTGTCATATAATACAGTAGAAATCACACAGATCAGTAAATGTCACTGTTAACATTGCAGATTTTATTCAGTCATCATGTTATAGAATATTTATGCATGTTAGTCTTTATTTTGACTTTTTGTTTATATAAATTATATTTTCGTTTTTATGTTTATACTTAGTGAATTTATTTGAATTTGAGTATGGATTTTTATTTATTATTCTAAAGCTGCTTTTCAGAATTCATTATGCATTGGTCATATAACCAAGCCAGAATATAGCATATAGGAAACTGTTAGGTATTTATATTTTGGAAAGTAATGAACTAAAGAGCTAAGTTTTCAAAAATATATTAAATGTGATATGTAGGCAAAAACTTAAGTCTCAAGTGAGGAACTAACAAATAACTGTGCTGGATAGGATATTTTGGTTTGTGTATAATTTTAAAGAATACATTAACATTTGTGATTGATTTGAAATATCTCCAGAATAATTCATTGTTATTTTCTATAAAAAAAAAAAACACCAAACTTTAGGGTCAGTTGGATCTCTTAAGGAGCAATACGGGACTACTGTATAGAATAAAGGATTCTCAGAATGCTGGGTAAGCCCCAATTTTTTTATTTTAAGAAATGTCTATTATTACAAATGTAAATATGTATTTGGGGGAGAAATGCCAATATAGAATTGCATAATGAAAACTTGTCCTGCATACCATCCCTGCCTCTTATCATGAGTTCCATTTCTCAGAAATAACTGCTCTTAATAATTTGGTATATGTCCTTTTTTCTAGGAATATATATAAATATATAGAAATGATTATATATTTATATACTATATATATAATCTCTTTTCTTTTTTTTCTTTTCTTTTCTTTTTTTTTTTTTTAAACAAAAATGGGATCATGCTATCCATACTGTTTTGCAACTTGTTTTTTTCACTTACTATATCTTGGACATCTTTTCATTCTGGTACATACAGCCCTGTCTCATTCTTTTTAAGGTAAGCCCTTATTTTGGTAAATAAGTCAATGTGATGACCTTGTCTGCTAATTCATTAAAATAGTCATGTAGATTGTTAGATTATCCTGTATCTCTTTGCCTTTTTAATTCTACTTTATTCCCCTGCAGTAAAATGAAAGGATCAGATAACCAAGAAAAACTAGTATATCAAATCATAGAAGATGCAGGAAATAAAGGTAAGCATGTGAAGGAAGAAACAGAAAAAAACATTGTCTTTAGGACCAGAAATAGGGACCGAGCTCTGGCTTGCCAGTGTGCAGATCGATATATAGAGAATGCTGCCATGTATGTTAAAAGAAGAGGAAATAGAAATATGTAACATGCAGGGCTCCTGGGTGGCTCAGTGGGTTAAAGCCTCTGCCTTCGGCTCAGTTCGTGATCCCGGAGTCCTGGGATCGAGCCCCGCGTCGGACTCTCTGCTCAGCAGGGAGCTTGCTTCCTCCTCTCTCTCTGCCTGCCTCTCTCTCTGCCTACTTGTGATCTCTGTCTGTCAAATAAATAAATAAAATCTTAAAAAAAAAAAAAAGAAATATGTAACATGCATGTTTGAAGGACACGCAGATGTGATGCCATTTCTATTAGCAGGGAGGCAGGAGCTAGGTGACTGTGGGCCAGGATGGAAAGAAAGTTATAAATTCTGAACCATGGGAATGTACTGTCAGTAGAAAATAAACCAGTTAAAACTTAAGGGTTTTGTTTTGTTTTGTTTTAAGTTCTCACTTCTAAACTTTGGAGGCCTTCATTTCTTCATCTTCATCTTACCTGTAAATTGTGGATAATACCATCTCTTTCTCTGGTTTTTGCAAAAACCAGAAGGATGTCCAGTGCACTGTGGCAGTGTCTTGATGAGATCCCTCAGCAACTGTTCCGTTTTCTCTATCCTTCTTACAGAACTATACCTAATAGCTATTACTAAAATTTAGGATCTATTTGAGTCCCTGATACTAGTTTGAACAATGTATCAGCAATGATATAATTTGAAATCATATCATTCTTATATCATTAGGAATTTAATATTTTAAAAATAGACATGACAAAAGCCATTCTCTCTCTTTTTTTTAAGTCTTTATTTACTTGAATGAGGGAGAGAGAACAAGCGGGGAGACTGGGGAGAGGGAGAAGCAGACTCCCCACTGAGCAGGGAGCCCCATGTGGGGCTGGATCCCAGAACCCCAGGACCACAGCCTGAGCCAAAGGCAGACACTTAACAGACTAAGCTACCCAGGCACCCCCCCCTTCTCTGTGGTTTTGTTTTGTTTTGTTTTTTTAATTCTTCCTATCTCATTATGCCTCTGTGCTGGAAAGAAGATAGGTAATATGTTTAATAAAAAATTCCACATACAACCCTTCTTTGAAACAGAAATCCTAGCTTCTTGCACAGGGCTTTCAGTGGCTATAAGAACTGCAGTCTTCCATTTTTTCATCTCCTAAACATAGGATATAAATAATGGGTATACATGCACACAGATGCTTACATAAAGAGTTTTTTTGCTCTCCATTGACAGTGGCACCTGACGTTGGCTCAAACTTAAGTTATAATCTAAATACAATCTAAAGTAAAAATAATAGAAAACAAAAGTTGTGGTGTGGAAGGGGTTGGAAGAGACAATGTAAGTTAATGCAGTAACATTTAAGATTTTTCTTCCATTGAAAAGTATCTTTTTCACACGTTTTAAAAAGTGTCACACTAGGAGTCCCAAGAACTTTCTGGTGAGAAGATAGAGCACATAACTTACCGTTTTGCATACTTTTGTTGTTATCTGAGATTCTTATCTCTGTTTTTCCAATAGCTATACCCTAGGAATGTATACACATATACATATTTTGCTAGTTTTGTCCTGTGATGTAAGCAATAGGACTATAAACGCAAATTCTGTGGTGTTGACCTCATTTTACTTTACTTTCTTACAGGAATATGGAGCAGAGATATCCGGTACAAAAGTAACTTGCCATTAACAGAAATTAACAAAATTCTAAAGAATTTGGAAAGTAAAAAGCTTATCAAAGCTGTTAAGTCTGTGGCAGTGAGTAGTTTTCTCTTTCTTTCCCCGAAGTGTTCATTGTATATGTTTTGCTCTGAATATGTTTCAAGATCTTTCTGTTCTTCAAGCTATGTTATGATTTAAAACTACCAGTCAAAAAGATTTTTAAAAATTTAGCTCATACTGGATTGTTTTGGAGATGTTGCTTAGATTTATCACCACCTAATTAATTCTTTATGTCTCACCAACTCGAAAAGCTAAAACTACTATACTCTTCAGTAAGGAATTTTTGGAATCATAAACATTTTTCTTGGATTTTCAGCATGTGAGATAATTTACTTCAATTTAGCTATTAGATCACTCACTCAACAAATACCTATTATATGTTTGCTCTGTGCCAGGCACTGTTGTGCGTGCTTGGGCTACGTTAGTGAACAAGTCAGAGGAAGATCTCTGTCCTGGTAGAGGGTCTGTTCTAGGACATGGCGTTTCTCCTCCTCTCCCACACCACCGCGCTCCCCTCCCATGATCTCTTGCAGGGGTTTCTACTCCACAGGGACACCAGCTGCTGACCTCACTGACCCAACAGCAGAAAAGCTGAGATTCCTCTTAAGTTTGATTGAATGAGGATTTCAGCAAATAAGAATTTGATGTGAGAGGCGCCTGGGTGGCTCAGTGGGTTAAAGCCTCTGCCTTCGGCTCAGGTCATGATCCCAGGGTCCTGGGATAGAGCTCCACATCAGCCTCTCTGCTTAGTGGGGAGCCTGCTTCCTCCTCTCTTTCTCTGCCTGCCTCTCTGCCTACTTGTGATCTCTCTGTCAAGTAAATAAATAAAAACTCTTAAAAATAATTAAAAAAAAGAATTTGATGTTCATCCGAGATTTTATTTTTAACTTACTCCCTTATTTATTTACTGTAAAGATTTTATTTATTATTAGAGAGAGTGCGTGTGCACGATCACAGGGAGGGGAATAGGGTAAGGAGAGAGAGAATCTCCAGCAGACTTGGAGCTGAGTATGGAGCCTGACACGGGACCCTGAGATCATGACCTGAGCCAAAATCAGTAGCCAGACGCTTAACCGACTGTGCCACCCAGGCGCTCCCCAGTCCCTAATTTAGAACATTACCTCCCTTCAGTCTTTTTTTTTAAAGATTTTATTTATTTATTTGACAGAGAGAGATCACAAGTAGACAAAGAGGCAGGCAGAGAGAGAGGAGGAAGCAAACTCCCCGCTGAGCAGGGAACCCGATGCAGGACTCGATCTCAGGACCCTGAGATCATGACCTGAGCCAAAGGCAGCAGCTTAACCCACTGAACCACCCAGGCGCCCTCCCTTCAGCCTTTTTAATGGATGATTTCAAATATATACAAAAGTAGAGAAAATAATATAAGTCCCCATGTACCGATCGCCCAGCTTCACTTTACCAATCTTTCTTCTCCATCTTTATTTATTTATTTTTAAAGATTTTATTTATTTATTTGACACAGAGATCACAAGTAGGCAGAGGCAGGCAGAGAGAGAGGGGGAAGCAGGCTCCTTGCTGAGCAGAGAGCCCGATGTGGAGCTCGATCCCAGGACCCTGAGACCATGACCTGAGCTGAAGGCTCAGAGGCTTAACCCACTGAGCGACCCAGGCACCCCTCCATCTTTATTTTTAATAAACAGAATCATACACTGTGTTGTCTTTTGTGTCGGGCTTCTTTCATTTACATCATGTTCTCAAGATTTCAAACTAAAGTAATATTAGATTATAACCCAAAGTATAAAAAAATATTTATGAGTCCATACAGATGTAAATGTTTAAATAAATAAGTGACAGATCAGGTTGCCTGGGTGGCTCAGCCAGTTAAGCGTCCGACTCTTGATTTTGGCTCAGGTCGATATCTGAAGGTTGTGAAGTTAAGCCCCATAATGGACTCCAGGCTCAGTGCAGAGTCTGACTATCCCATTCCCTCCCCGCCACTTGTACTTGCTGTCTCCCCCTCTCAAATAAGTAAATAAATAACAGATCTCCCATCAGTAGATGCAGAATAGACAAGCCTGTGCAGAAGAAGTCCAAGTAATCTATTTTTTTATTTTTTATTTTTTTAGACTTTTTATTTATTTATTTATTTGACAGGCAGAGATCACAAGTAGGCAGAGAGGCAGGCAGAGAGAGAGGAGGAAGCAGGCTCCCCGCTGAGCAGAGAACCCGACATGGGGCTCGATCCCAGGACCCTGGGATCACGACCTGAGCCGAAGGCAGAGGCTTTAACCCACTGAGCCACCCAGGCGCCCCAGCATGTCCAAGTAATCTAAAGTGGACATTCCACTCTCAAGTAGAAAGAAACTCCCACTCCTTAAGTGTGAGTTGTGCATAGTGATTTCCTTCCACACATGGAAAGGCTAGGTGAAAAAAAAATCAGTTTACAGTGGAGAAACAAGCCACATGATCAAGGTTAACCTCAACACTGAGAAGTCCTATTGGTGGTGATCAGTCATAACTTGAAGTTTGAGTGCCCTTGACAGGATGTGATGAGAAGGGCACTTTTCCTCCGCGGTCCTTCTCCTGATCTTGTCGTGAGGAAAACATCAGACAAATCCCAGTCAACAGGGACGCCTGGGTGGCTCAGTTGGTTGAGCAGCTCCCTTTGGCTCAGGTCATGATCCCAGCATTCTGGGATCGAGTCCCACATCGGGCTCCTTGCTTGGCAGGGAGCCTGCTTCTCCCTCTGCTTCTGCCTACCACTCTGTCTGCCTGTGCTCGGGTGCTCTCTCTGTAACAAATAAATAAATAAAATCTTAAAAAAAAAAAAAAAATCCCAGTCAACAGATGTCCTACAGAACACCCGACCAGTAATTCTCAGAACTGGCAAGTTATCAAAAGCAAGGAAAGTCTGGGAATCTGTCAGGGAAACATGACAAGTAAATGTAATGTCGTATCCTGAATACGTTCTTGGGCCAGAAAAAGGATATTAGGCAAAAACTAAGGAAACCTCAAAAAAGTATGGACTTCTGTTAACAATAACGCATCAATATTTGTTCATTAATTGTAATAAATGCACCCTACTAATGTAAGATGTTAAGAGGGGAAACTGAGCACAAGGTAAATGTACCATCTTTACAATAATTGTATAAATCTGAAACTGCTTAAAATATAAAATTCTGAAGGGTGCCCGGGTGGTCAGTCAGGTAAGCATTCAATTCTTGATCTTAGCTCAGTTCATGATCTCAGGGTCAGTTCTGTGTTGGGTGTGGAAGCTTAAGTCTCTCTCCCTCTCTCACCCCTGGCTCCAAAAAAAAAAAAGTGTTGAGGGCTTTTTAAAGGTCTTATTTATTTATTTGACAGGGGGAGCAGCAGAAGGAGGAGGAGAGGCAGGCTCCCCATGGAGCAGGGATCCCGATGCAGGGCTCGATCCCAGGACCCCAGTATCAAAACCTGATCCGAAAGCAGGCGCTTAACCAACTGAGCCACTAGGCACCCCAAGGGTTTTTGTTAATCTCAGTTTTGGAAGACTTGATTATCTCCTCCCCCCCACCAAGATTGATTGATTGATTTATAAAGAGTGCATGGGCATAAGCCAGGGGCTCGATCTCATGACCCTGAGATCATGACTTGAGCTGAGACCAAGAGTCAGATGCTTAATCAGGCACCCCTGGAAGACTTGGTTATCTTATAACCACATCTGCTGTACACTTTTTCCCTAGGCCTCAAAAAAGAAAGTATACATGCTCTATAACCTGCAACCGGACCGGTCTGTGACTGGTGGAGCCTGGTACAGTGATCAGGATTTTGAATCAGAATTTGTAGAGGTGCTTAACCAACAGTGTTTTAAATTCCTACAAACCAAGGTGAGCCGTAATTCAGGAAACATCACTGCAGGTCTTTTTTTAAAAGTTGCTTCATAAAGAATGAATGAACAATCTTGTATATCATATTTTATAGGACTTGAAAATATTCAAATTGGTAATTTTTTCTTAATATATTCTGCTGTTGATATCACACTAAATAACTGTATTCATAAAATACTAGTGTTCTTGCTGAGATTTATGGTTCTACCCTTGTAGGCAGAAACAGCACGAGAAAGCAAACAGAATCCAATGATACAAAGAAATAGTTCATTTGCCTCATCACATGAAGTGTGGAAGTACATCTGTGAACTGGGGATCAGTAAGGTGAGAGCACAGTTTTTTTCATCTTATGTTTAAATTTTTTTTTTTTTAAGATTTTATTTATTTATTTATTTGTCAGAGAAAGAGAACACACAAGCAGGCAGAGTGACAGGCAGAGGAAGAGAGAGAAGCAGGCTCCCTGCTGACCAAGGAGCCCAATTCAGGACTCAATCCCAGGACCCCAGGATCATGACGTGAGCCAAAGGCAGCAGCTTAACCAACTGAGCCACCCAGGCATCCCTCATCTTACTTTTTTTTTTTTTTTTTTAAGATTTTATCTATTTGACAGAGATCACAAGTAGGCAAAGAGGCAGGCAGAGAGAGAGTAGGAAGCAGCCCTCCCGCTGAGCAGAGACCCCTGATGCAGGCCTCAATCCCAGGACCCTGCGATCATGACCTGAGCTGAAGACAGAGGCTTTAACCCACTGAGCCACCCAGGCGCCTCCCTCATCTTACTTTTTAAAGGTTACTCTTCATCATAGGGATATAGTTTACAAGGTATTCTAAACATATTTGACCCAGACCCTTTTTTCTAGGTGAACATTCTGCAGAACCCACTTTGAGAAAGCACTGTCCTACGCCGTTTAGACTAAGATGACTATCATGCCATGAGGCACTGTGGGCTCTGTATGTACTCAGCTTGCAATACAAGCAGCAGAGTAGAGGCCTGGCAATGCATTGTACTACCAAAATGCAACAGTCTGTTGACAAGGTCTTGACTTTCTCAGGGACCTTTCAATGTAGAATCCAAACATCAGCCATCCCATCAGTTGTCATTTAATTGGTATTGTGTTCCCCTTGTAAGACGTGAGTGGTGTTGTCAGCATATGCTTTTGAAGACCTGTACATAAAGACACAGTGCCGGGTGCTTTTCATAATCGGAGAAGAAACTGAAGTGATCATTTGGATAAGTCATTTTCATTTCCCGGACCCCAGATCTCTCATTTATAAAAAAGAAGGAATTTGGACTGTTTGATGTCTAAAGTAACTTTCTGTTCAACCATTTTGTAAATCTCCCATCATATTCTTGGCCCAAAACTGTTACTTTAGAAGACTTCTAAATTTTACTGAAGAGGGTGGAAAAATAGGAGTGTGTCAAATTCGACATGAGTTAGGAGTTCTGTCCCTAGTATTTCAGTGGTTTGTGCTAACCTCGGCTGTTCAACCCGTGCTTTTAATGACTCACCAGCATAATGCTTCCCCATTTCACCAAGGCATTGTGGACCTTTTACTGTTTAAAGACTCTCCAAAAGGTTGTCTTGTGCTTTTTGTGTTCTTCCTAATGCATTTCCTTTTCAGGTAGAGTTGTCCATGGAGGACATTGAAACGATCTTAAATACACTCATTTATGATGGGAAAGTGGAGATGACTATCATTGCTGCAAAAGAAGGCACAGTTGGCAGTGTAGACGGACACATGAAACTGTACAGAGCAGTCAATCCAATCATCCCACCCACGGGTTTGGTCCGGGCACCGTGTGGACTCTGCCCGGTGAGTTAAAGCGGTTTCGCGCCATACCTGACTGCCAGCAGGTGCAGATCCCACCTAAATTAGCAGCAAGCACACCCCAGCTTTCTGACTGTCAGGGTTGACCAGCAGCAGCTCAAACCTCCATGTAACCTTGATGATGGGCCCTTGATGAACAAGTCATTGCTTTACATTCTTTTTTTAGAATAACCAAGTGGAGAAATTTGTGTTTTCTTTTTTTTTTTTTTTTTTTTTTAAAGATTTTATTTATTTATTTGACAGAGAGAGAGAGGAGGAATCAGGCTCCCCACAGAGCAGAGAGCCCAATGCGGGGTTCGATCCCAGGACCCTGAGATCATGACTCGAGCCGAAGGCAGAGGCTTTAACCCACTGAGCCACCCAGGCACCCCCAAAATTTGTGTTTTCTGCCCTTGGCCCTGAAATGGACAATTTATAATGAGGGCTGATCATTTAACCAAAGTAGGGAGGAAAACGAGATTTTCTGAGAACCCACCACAGTCCAGGCATATTCTTGAAGATTTTCATGGTCTCATTTAATCCTAGTTCTGTCCCTTGGAGCTAGTGGTATTATTTCTGCATAAACATGAAGATAACGAAGGTATAGGAGCTACAGCTTTGAAGTAACACCCAGGATGGGAACCCAGACATGTTCTTTCCCCTGCAGCACGCCCCACTACTCTCCATTCATTTGGTCCCATATGGTATGTGCATGCTGGCTGCGTGCTGCAGGCACTCCTTCTGCCCTCAGGGCATTTATATTCTGGGGCTGCTGGTGTCAGTTTTATTTCATTAAACCACCCCTTGTCTATATGCCTAAGTTCTTTGTATGCTGGTTTTAAGTCCCATGAAAACAGCAAGCATATTGGGAATTCTAAACAAAAACGAATATAGCTAACATGAAACATTTGGTTAGTGAAACATATATATAGATAGGCTTTCCAGTTACCTGCTGATAGCCTTTGGCCCAGTGGGCAGATGAGCAGATCATCTTAGTGCTCCAGTGAAAGGCCTTGTATTCACTAACTTTATAATCACACAGCAGGTCCTATTACAGCATGTTCTTAAACACAGCCCTAGTCTCTTTGAAACTTTTATTTTGAAATGCTTTTTTTTTAAGATTTTGGTTTTTTTTTTATTTGAGAGAGGGAAAGAGCGAGAACAAGCAGTGGGGAGAGGGAGAAGCAGACTCCCTGCTGAGAAGGGTACCTGACGTGGAGCTTGATCCCAGGACCCTGGGATCATGACCTGAGCCAAAGGCAGACACTTAGCCAACTAAGCCATGCAGGTGCCCTGAAAATTTTATTTTTAATACTGCTTTTAAAAAATGGTTGGATCTTGGATACTTTTAACAGAACTTTTAGTTAGAGGTGACATTTAAGACTTATAATGTACTAATTTTAGAACTGTCATTTGATTGTAAACTTTTATCTTTTTTAAAGGTTTTTGATGACTGCCATGAAGGTGGTGAGATTTCACCATCTAACTGTATTTATATGACAGAGTGGCTCGAATTTTAACAGAATAGGAACTTTACTGACATTTTGCAAATGAAGTTACTTTGGGAGCAGATAATTTAACTCACGATGGAACATCAAATTCCCTTGAAAGCATACTTCACAAGAATGGACAGACATGCTGCTATGCAAAAGTATTTTTTTAATCTATGAAGACTAAATTTATATTGGTAGAGTAGCCAACAGAATATGAAACAGGTAAGGTTAGTAGTGAAATTCATTCTTCAATAAATATAATACTTTGAACTTCCAGAAGACCACCTTCTGAAGCTTTCAAGACTTTTGATGGTTCATGGAAAAAGAAGCCAACAAATCCATATTTGCCATATACTACAATAATGACTAAAGTTTAAAAATGCCCATTTTAAAGTTATTTATTAAGGTCTTCATTGGAAAATTTTATCTGGTTCACTATTGCCGTTTGTTTTCTCTTTTCTCAGTGGTTTCATTGGGAAGGAATCAAACGCAGTGAGGCAGGAATAGCACTTAGAGGCATGATTGGGGGAGAGTGAGGGGCATCCCTTTCTACACACTATTCATTCCTTTTTACATCAGAAATATTCTTTGAGTGTTATGCCTTTGTTCTTACCTCAAATACAAATGACTGTTGCCAGAGATGTTTTCAGTGCATAAGTATGATTATTCTAGTCCTAAAGAGAATGTTTTCACTGATCCTTCTTTGTCAGAGTCTTCCAAGTTTCACTCTGTGGCTCAGCTGCCTTATTTGCTAGAATTGCCCTATAATGTATTGCCCTCCATTCACACTTTATTGTGAGTGGGGTACCACTCCACTTTTCTTGTCTTATTTTAGATTTTTTTTCTTTACAGTCTTAAAAGTCATGGTGTAATTGGTCTAACCTAAGCAGAAAGCCATTATAATTTTTCTCAGTTCTTTTTTTGTTTGTTTGTTTTTTGTTTTTTTCTTTGACAGAGATCACAAGTAGGCAGAGAGGCAGGAAGAGAGAGAGAGGAGGAAGCAGGCTCCCTGCTGAGCAGAGAGCCCGATGCGGGACTCGATCCCAGGACCCTGAGATCATGACCTGAGCCGAAGGCAGCAGCTTAACCCACTGAGCCACCCAGGCACCCCAATTTTTCTCAGTTCTAATAGTACTTTCAAGCCTGTGTTATTTGGTGTATTGTTGCACAGAAGTTAGCTTTTTAGGATCTCAGCTATTGTATTTTCACTTTGTAGCTCTACTTAATGATTTCTGTGTCCAGGCCAAAAGCATGGGACCAAAGGAAAGGAACTCAAAGCCAGCTACTACTGAGGCCTGAGTTCAAACACCAGTTTGGATATACTCCAAGTGGTAAACATCAGGATTATTTTGAGATATATGGGATCAATAAAATAAAATTCAGCTCAGTAGCCAACTAAGGTGGAGACTGTGGCCAGCTCTATAGAAATATAATCAGTAACACTAGGACTTTGAAACAAACATCATTTCAGGTATTGGATATATAGAAGATAGAGAAGAATCTGGGAGCCTGAAACTACAACACCCACAGAGAGCGCTGGAATAGTAACATTATCTGTCCTTGGGACCTGGCCTGTCATGAAAGTACTAGTCTTATTTCATGAGAAAACTGAACCAGGGGGAGAGGTACAGGTGGGGAGAAGGAAGCAGTTCATGTATTAAATACAGACTTTGCATTGTGTCTTGACAGCCAAAGATTTTAAAGCTTATAATCAGAGACTGCAACATAAATGCTTTTCCCACAGCATGTTTTTCATTCTAAATAGTAGCTGAAGGAGAAAAGAGACAAAAATACTGTGCCTTTAATACATGATTAAGTGGATATTTACCCATCAGAAGTAAACTGTGACTAAAACAAATTATGGAGCTATTGACTCCTGACATGAGAATATCAAATTGTGAGTGAAGTCCTAATCCTTACAGTTGATTTCCATTTAGTATAAGATATTTTGGTCACCTAAGTATAGATATTCCCTGGAGTCTATTAGGGCCCCTCAACTCTGCTTAATAATGATCCATTGGGAATCAATCATGAGAGACCATGATTCAGTGGTTTAAATGGATAGTTTATGTGGGATTTTTCTATAAAACTCCTCTGAGCTTAATTTGGTGAAGAGTAAATTTTATGTAGCCATGATTTTTATGGCGATCAACTGAGTAAATGAGTCCAACAGTTTCAAGTTGAGTGACTTTTACTTTGAACCATTATTATTACATAATGGGTAGGAAGAATAAAAATACATGTCCTAAACTACTGCTGCCCCACAAACTTTTTGTAAGGATGACAGTATTCCATATCTACTATTCAACAAAGCAGCCACTAGTCACCTATGGCCGTTAAAAACTTGAAATGTATGAATTTCAAGTGTGAATGAAGAACTGAATTTTTAATCTTTTAGCTCCCTGTGGTTATTGGCTACCCTACTGGATAACACAACCAGGTCTAGATTAATTATAGGAATGAAGAATATCACAGTTACTTATTTCTCAGTTGTATAGATTTGTTGCCTTTCTGTGGAAGAGAAGGACAATATAATATTATTAACTTATTTGTATAAGTTTGTAATTTTTTTTATGGCTTCTCTTTTTTTTAAAGATTTTATTTATTTATTTGACAGAGATCACAAGTAGGCAGAGAGGCAGGCAGAGAGAGGAGGAAGCAGGCTCCCCGCTGAGCAGAGAGCCTGATGCAGGGCTTGATCCCGGGACCCTGGGATCACAACCCGAGCTGAAGGCAGAGGCTTTAACCCATTGAGCCACCCGGGTGCCCCAGTTTGTAATTTTTTGACAAGGGACTTCAGAAAACAAGACTGAGAGTAAGTAAAGCAATGACTAATTCCAAATAATCCAAATAGAATCATATTTTGGTTATAGGCTTGATCAAATTATTGCTAAACAACCTCTTTAAGAAAATTATTATTCAATTGATTTATTGAATTTGCTTTTCACTAACACGTCAAATGAGTTGTTTTAATTCTTAATTTTTTAAATTATAAAAGTAATACGTTTGCTATAATAAACTCAAATACCCAGGTAAATAAAAAGGAGACTCCCACCACACCATATCTAAAATTCCCATTCCCCAAAGATAACTGCTATTAAATGATAAGAGTCTTTTTTTCTTTGATCACATTTAGAAATCAAAACTTTTCAGGTTAAAATGATGGCTTTGAATCTCCTTTAGACATAAACAGAGAATTCACATCTTTGCAGCAAACGTCAGGTTCTGCAACATCAAGTATGGAGTCACTGGAAGTTGTTTGAGGCAATACTTAGGGATCATAATAGCCAAAAAATGTTGGGAAATAAAAAGCATTTTTTTGAGGGAATATGATCAGGAAAAAAAAAAATCATGGAATAAGGCTTAAATGAGAACCAAAGGACCATGGAAGTTAAAAGGTAGAATTCTTTACAGAACAAAATTTGAGGTATGGAAAAAGTCTTTTAAAAAATAGTTAAGATTTTGGAACAAAACCCAAATTATTGCCATGATTGCATCTTTTGACATTATGGTCATTTCTTATGCTTCACAAAGAATCATTTAAAGCACCTGGCTAAGTCAGTCCTAATGGCAGAGGTCACAAATGGGTTACTTGGACTTTGTGTGTCTTGCAGTGTTTGTAAATTTTTTATTTATGCTGTCACTGCCAAATTACATCATCCATATGTACATGTACTGAATGTACTGAATGTAACTCATATACATATGAACTGTGTATACAAACATATATATAGTCCCTAAATATAAAAACCACTGCATTGAGTTTTTTCCTTGAAAAATCAGAAAATTGGCAATACCCTTCCCCTTCCCTCATGGCAACAATTTAGACAAGGCATGAGTTCCCCATGTTGCCCTAATCACCACCACTCTAGTCTAGCACAGATCTGATTGGCTGTGCTCATGTGTATGTCCAGGTTGGGCTTACGGTCACTGTCTGACCTCATATACATATGAACTGTGTATGTATGTGGCAGACCCGACTCTTAGTTATGTATGGATCATTCTTCCTCAGCATGAAGGACCGGGGCAGGGTGCCATAAAGATGGGAGGCCCTGGTCTGCGTTTAATGTCCTGGGCCAGCCCAAAGTAGTTAGTGGTTTGAGCTCTAAGCCAGCACTCTGGACCTTTAGTCAGGTTTTCTTTTCTCCCAAAATAACAAAAGGTTCATTCCAAAGAGGAGTACTACTCCTACAACATACACAGTAGTTCGTTTTAATCTGGACTGAGAATCAGGAAACCTGGATTCCACTTCTGCTTATTCACTTTGGACAGATAAAGGTAGACAAACTGTCCTTATGTCCCAAATCAAATGGGGAAAACACTGCTTCAGTTCATAGCAGTTTGTGAGATATGGATCCTATGGAAAATGGAAATGCTGTTTCTAACTTATTTTGAACATTGAACTTGTGTTTTTTTTAGAACTTAATTTGATTTATGTGTCCACTAATCATCTGGTCACAGATGATTTTTATCTATTAATAACCTGATAATATAATAACCTGATAATTGCTCTGTCTGTATACTGGAATGCAAAATAGCAGAAACCATCCTGTCTATGCTGGTACTTTCAGCATAGACTTTACCACACTAATCAGTTCATGAAACTCCACATTCTGAAAGTGGCCACGGTCAGTGAATTTGTACAATTTGGCTTCCAGCCTATCAGCCACTTCCTGTTGTTCCTTCCAGGGAAGGAAAGGATCATCAGTGGAACCAAACTGTACAATGTGAGGGCAGTTGGCTTTGATCTTCTCCCATTGCCAGGGACGGTTGAAGTATCCTATGGAGAAAAAAAACACACATATATAACCCATTACCACCCATGGATAATTTCCATTTTAGCCACTGTAAAATATCTAGCAAAGACCATAGTAGAGACACAAAGATTCAGTGCCTATGCGCCAGTTAGAAGTCCTTTAGTTTTCAAATCCGTAGAGCTCCATACCATAGTCACTTGGGAAGGGGGGAGTACAGGGCTCAGATAAAATCAGGGTTAATTGTATTAGGAAGTGGTCTATCACCTCTCAAAGGGCCCAATTTGCCCCTAAAGAAGAGCAGTAAATGTTTCTCAAATGCTACTAGAGGCTTTTTTAGCCTATCCAAAAGCCAGTGCTGTTTAAACTGAACAAGCATCCTTGTGACTAGAGGAAGGGCTTTTCTGTATTGGTTTCTGCCTTCAAACTTACCACTGGCCCGCTCATTTTCATCCCCCAAGTCGGAGGTGTATGCAGACACTAACACAATAGCATATACTCGGTGTGTTTCTGCATACCTGAAGAAAGAGAAATGATGTCAGCTAACTTAGTGTTAAATCTGACTGCCAAAAAGTAAGACAAAACCAAACCAAACCTGAAAACTCATTTGACTGAGCTTATAGAAAGCAGGTGCTCTCACTTGAGTTTAACATGAAAAATAGGAAGGAAACTGCACAACTACAAGCCCGGTGTTAATGGCTAACCCTTGGCCACTTGGTGAGTTTCTACTCTTTCAAGGTAGTCCAAACCTCTTTGGTAATCCTTTCCCAAAAAAAACATAAAGAGTGTAATCATTCTCTTTGATGTGCCTATTAACCTACCTTCAGTGTGCATCAGCATGGCTTTGTTGGTCAACTGTAGATTCAGCCCAGAGCATCTGATGCAGAGGCTTGATACAAGGCCCAGGAATCTACATTTTAAGGCATGACACCTTCTCCAACCCAGATGACAAATACCAGTGATCTGTGAACCATATTTTAAGAAATTCTGTACCATGATGGAAATGTATTTCTTTTGCCACACATGACATTGCATTGTAGTAATTGTTTGTGTCATATTATATCTATCTTCTCCAATAAACCTTCAGCTCCTTAAGGGCAGGTGTGAGTCTCCTTGATCTTTGTGACCCTAGTGTCTAGTATAGTGCCTGGCAAACGGACCCTCAGCTATTTGCAGAAGGTTCTGCTCACTCAGCAGAGACTAGGCTAGGGAAGGATGTGGAGTGGTCATTGTTTCCAGAGGCCTTTGGGCCAGGAAAGACTTAGGGTTGGTATTTTGTTTTCAGCCTAAACTTTTTGCCCAGCCATTTGTTGTTTTTGTTTGTTTGTTTTGTTTGGTGAAAAAAGGTGGTTTGAATAAAGCATAGGCACAGGACCCGTGGACAGAAAGAGCTGCTGTCCCAACATTTGTTTTGAAAATTTTCAAACCTAGAACAAGCACCTATTCATTTATTTTACCACATTTCACACCTAAACATGTCAACATGTATCCCCTAGGAACAAGGCAGTCTCCTATATCCGCAGTGCCATTATTACAGACAGTGCATTTAACATAGAAACGGTAATACTATCTGTATTCATTTTTTCCCCAGTTGTATCAAAAATGTTCTTTAAAACTGCTTTTCAATCCTAAAGATTATGCACTGCATTTGGTTTTCATGACTCTCTAATCACTTTTAAATTTTTTGTTTTAAATGACATTGACATTTAAGACTTTAAGCCAGTTGTCTTGTCCATCATCCCCTAAACTGAATTTGGCTGTTTTCCTCGAGATTAGAGGTTAGAGGTTAAACATTTTTGGCAAGAATACTACATAGGCAATGTGTCCATCCCACTCCGTCACGTCAGAGACACACAATGCCAGAGTCCCTTTACTGAGTGAGATTAAGTGTGATTACTTAGGGTGAGTGCTATCAGATATCCCTTGTAGACACAACTGTCCCCTTCGTGAATAGTAAGTAATCTGTGGGGTGGTCCTCTGTGACTCTATCAATCTCCTGTTCCCCTATAGTCTTATAACCCATAGTTTTGGCAACCTATTTTCTCCTTGCCTACCTTAACTCTAGAAGTTAATTTTTATAAGGTTGCAAACAATCCCACAGTAAGTTTCAGGGATTTTTTTAAAAAAGACACAACTTTAGTAGTCAATGGCCTGAGAAAAATTCAGTGGCCTTGAGTTGGTACAGATTTCAGCATAAAGGGATTTCTTCATTTTCCAGACAACCCCTAGCAGTTTATAAACATTAGGACTATAAAGAAATTCTGTAGCCCCACATTGGGAAGCAATATCTCAGAGCCTTGAATGGTGTGGCAGAAAAATTATGGAATCTGGCAAGGTTCTCTGACAAGCAATTCATAGGACACCCTGAGCAACTGCTTGGGCCAAGGGGCTACACAAAAACTATATTCCTAGCAAATATAGAAGAAACTCAACCCTAATATGCTTACTCAGCCAGTAAGTCCTATCCTCTAGGCCTTATAAGCTTAAAGGGAGAAAGACCTGATGTTCTAACTAAGAGCATCAGGGAAGCACCATGAATCCTAAGGACTTGTTGGGGGAGAGGGCAAGGAGATAATAGCCTCCACCCTCCAACAAATATTTTACTGAGCACCTACCATATTCCAGACAGTCTTCTAGGTGTCTGGTTTCAGTGTCAGAGTGAACAAAATCCCACCCTCACAGAGCT
This sequence comes from Neogale vison, assembly GCF_020171115.1. NCBI lineage: Eukaryota > Metazoa > Chordata > Mammalia > Carnivora > Mustelidae > Neogale > Neogale vison. Next base: position 43,342,650 of record NC_058098.1, read on the forward strand.
CACATTTCTATTGGCTGGAGACAGACAAATAAACAGGACATCAGGTGGTGAAAAGTGCTATAGATAAAAAGGGGGATACCAAGATATAAAGGGGATAGGAGCCAGCGAGGTGAAGTTGCTGTTTCATCTGAAGTGACTAGAGAAAGCCTTAGTGGAAAGAGACATTAGAAAAAAAAAAAAAAAGAGAGAGAGACACATTAGAGATTTAAAGAAGAGAAAGCCATACAAGTAGCTAGAACAGAGTATTCCATGTAAAACAATGGCAAACACAGGCCTAAGGCAGGTGCACACTTGGCATGTTCAAGGAACTGCAATGAGGTCTGCAAACCAGCTGGAGCCCACATCGGGGGAGAATTCAGCAAGGATCGCACCTCATGGCTGCAATGGCCCCAGAACTGTGTCCTATGATGATGGTCTTCTCATCACAGTGCAGCTCCGCCTCCATGAAGGGCAGCCAGATGCTCTCTCGAGCTGTAACTAAGGTTCAGGGTAAAGAAAGAGTGTGTCATTTGATAGGACAGTCTTAGAGTCTAATGCTGTCCCACCTTTCTAATCAATGACTACTCAGCACTTCTCAATTTAACTGCAGGACCAAATGGAAGATGGGGCTCTTTTAACAGAGCCAATGATGTACTGGCTGTTGTTGCTGTTTTAAAGACTCAAATCCACAGTTTTGGTCTATCTATCCACCTACCTTTCTGATTTTGCTTTTATTTTTCACCATGTTCTTATAAGAAAATGCTAAGGAAATAAAAATGTAACTCTGAAGCTTTAATGTGAACTTTCAAACTTAAGAAAAAAAACTCTAGACCACATTCTCAAATTCATACACACATATATATATTCTTTTTTCCCAAGAAAAATTTCCTGACACAGGTCATAGACACAGTCAGAACGAAAGTGGCAATATTACATTTTGAAATATTCCAATCTCCTATAGGTGCTGTAAAGTTTTATCATATCTCTGTCTCACATGAAACACCCATAAATTTTGCCTAAAAATATCTGTTGACCTCTAGAAGGGAAAATCGAGTGACCTGCAAAGTTGAAAATCAAATTTTACCAAGCCCAGGTGTTTTCTTGATCCTTGCTAGAATTTTCTAGAATATCTTTCTGTTTACACCCTTTTCCCTAAACTACCTGCCATCATTCATTCTTAGGCATATACTTCCTTTGGCTTCTCTAGTATGATACTCTTGTTCTCTACCAGGAAAATGGTAAGATCAAAACCCAACAAGATGAGGCTATTTAAAAACATGTTTAAAACTTACTTGGGTCAGGCATGTTTTTAGCCAAACACTGGAAACCAGGTATCTATGATATGAGGGGAAAAAAAAGCTATAATAAAGATCTTAATTACAACTAATAATTTGTTATTAAGAAATGAGATACCTGATATGATCTTTATCAATTCAATAAATATTTGCTTATGTTATGAAATAAAGTGAGTTAAGTGCCACAGGATTACATATGAACACACAATCCCTCCAGTGATAAACTCCATCTCTCTGTATTTCTATATGTAGGTAGCTCTGTAGGTTGCTATATACGGAGACCTATATGCGCATTTATATATCTTTGCTTATTGCTGTAAACAGATACTATAGAGGTAACATGAATGAATGCATTCTAGACAAACTGACTGTAGTCAAACAGACTGTGTCCCAGGGATTAGGTAAAACGTGGTACAGAAACACGGAAGAGAAAGTTGGAGATCCCACCCTCTTGGACAGCTTCAGCCCTGATCTTTTTGGTTTGTAACTCTGGCCTTGGTTTTCAGCCACAGCCCCGGAACTTTATTATAGGAACGTACTCTAGAGCTCAGGAGGATGGCAATCCAGGAAGCAGTCCTATTGCCTGGCTATGGAAGAGGTTAAAAAAAAAAAAAATCAAGATGCACAAGACAACCACCGCTGGTCACCATTTTCATAAAGCTCATAAAGAAGCCAAATTAAATATATTGTTCAAAGCACACGGGTAGAGTTGCAAAAATATGTTCACTTTTAAGAGGGGAAATGAAAAAGATTTCAGGATGGTAGGGAAATGGGATGGGGGGGACATACATGTGGCTTCGAAGGTATTGTTAATGTTGCAGATTCTAGTTTGGTGATAGAGCCTCAGGTATTCATTACATTATACTTCATAATTTACAATGTTACATACAGCTTTCGTACATATCAAATATTACATATTGATGGTTTAAAAATCAGAGGCAGGGAGCAGAGAAGCAGATGTACAATCATCTGAACTAGGGGCAGATGCAGGGAAACGGAGGGGGCACTAGGAAGTGGTGCCCTGTAGTCTTAGTGCCTCAGCCCTCAGAGAAGTCTTCCAGGCAGTTTCACCCACCAAAATTCCGACCACTAGTCCTAGAGTTCGAGACAGGGCAGCAGGGAGAGGCATGAAAACACCCTGGCCTTTGCTGAAGGGGGTGTGTTGGGGTGGAGTAGGGGCTGGTGAACACACGTTCCGACTTCAATCCTCCGAGCCCTCCATCCCTTCCGTCCCTTCGGGCTCCAAGAGCAGCCAGACGAGTCTCTTACCTGCTCCAGCTCCTTCTTCACCCAGCCGTACCAGCCGTGGGTGGCCACATCACCGCCTCCGTTCCCGGGAACAATAACTGCCTTGCTTGGGGAAGCCATGAGCGCAGAGGGTCCGGTTTCGCCCAGTAGCCGAACCTGTAATGCCAGGAGTCCCAAGACTGAATCTGCGGAGGAGTCTACACTGTGGCATTCTGGGAATTGTAGTTCTGGGAGGCCGTGGATCCGCTCGTGGACTCCGGCGGTACTTACCGCACACGGCGGCCAAAGCAAACCCGAGAGTTCCCATGATATGTGATCCACCTACTGCTTGCCTCTTACGCTAGTTCCCTCACCACCTTATTTAGGGCAGGCTGTGATATACCCAGAATTATTTCTCTCTTTACTATAGACGTATTTCTATAGGAAAGTGTGTTTTTAGTTCCAATACACAGAAATAACCTATTTATGAGTTGAGGACTCCTGAAATTTTTATTACTTTTCCTTCCCATTTCAAAACAGTTGTTAGTACAATAGTTACTGTCAGCCCTGGTTGTTATTTTTCATCGCTTTAAATGCTGTCTTCTTAAAAGGTGCACATAGGTAAGATTCATACTCAAACCAATTTAGAGACTGGAGAAACTAAGGTAGCAATGAAGTAGTGTACCGCCTATTATATGCAGTCCTGAGATTTTAGGAACCAGTCGTGCCTCACAGATATATCCAAGTCTTTTCTTTTTCTTTCTTTCTTTTTTTTTTTTTTAAAGATTTTATTTATTTGACAGAGAGCGAGAGATCACAAGTAGGCAGAGAGGCAGGCAGAGAAGAGAGAGGTGAGGAAGCTGACTCCCTGCGGAGCAGAGAGCCTGATGTGGGGCTCGATTCCAGGACCCTGGGATCATGACCTGAGCTGAAGGCAGAGGCTTTAATGCACTGAGCCACCCAGGCGCCCCCAAATCTTTTATTTTTCTTAAAGATTTTATTTGAGAGAGAGGGAGAGAGAAAGAGAACGAGCAGGGTGGGAGGGTTAGAGGGAGAAGAAGACTCCCGCTGAGCTGGGAGCCCCACATGGGGCTTGGTCCCAGGACTGCAGGAACACAGTCTGAGCTGAAGGCAGCCACTTAACCAACTGAGCCACCCAGGCATCCCTACTTTTATATTGAGGTGGGCAGAAGTGTGTATGTGTGGTTATAAATGGGAATAAACATGCGGCACCTCCGTAGCTCAGTGGGTTAAAGAAGTGGCTGATCTTTGCTTGGTCATGTTCTTGGGGTCCTGGGATAGAGCCCAGAGCCAGCTAGTCTTCTGGCTCAGTGGCGAGTCCGCTTGTCCCTAGGTCTCCCTCTGCCCCTAATCCCCTCATGCTCTCTCTCTCAAATAAATCACTAAAATCTTTTAAAATAAAGAAACCAAATAAATGGGAATGAACAGGAAAGTGCTTCTTCCTTGCCCCTCCCATGGACTTACTCACTGTGTACATGACAGGTATTTCAGTATCTGTTCTCAGGCAGTTTATTTTTTGAACAGGCACAAGCAGATGATCAAGGATACACTGCCCTACCACCATATTCTTTAGGGAGAGCCAGACATACTCTTTCTTCTTGAACCTCAGACTCTGAATTTTCTTTAAAAGGTCAATATTAGGGGCACCTGGGTGGCTCAGTGGGTTAAAGCCTCTGCCTTCGGCTCCAGTCATGATCCCAGGGTCCTGGAATCGAGCCCCACATTGGGCTCTCTGCTCAGCAGGGAGCCTGCTTCCTCCTCCTCTCTCTCTGCCTGCCTCTCTGCCTACTTGTGATCTCTATCTGTCAAATAAATAAAATCTTTCAAAAAAAAAAAAAGGTCATTATTATTGGATGCCTGGGTGGCTCAGTTGGTTAAGCTGCGGTCTTCTGCTCAGGTCATGATCCCAGAGTCCTGGGACCGAGTTCCGCATTGGGCTCCTTGCTCGACAGGGAGCCTGCTTCTTTCTTTGACTCTGTCTGATTGTGCGCTTGCTTGCTCTCTCTCTCTCTCTCTCTCTGACAAATAAATAACTAAATAAAATATTTAAAAAAGTAAAAGTTCAATATTATTGAATTTTAAATGTAACTTTATTCACTTCAGAAGGGATGAATAACGAGACACACAATACCATGGATTGATTTCAAAATAACTGTGCTGAGTGAAAGATAAAACTAGACAAAAAAAGAGAACATACCATATTATTCCACTTATTTAAAACTATGGAAAATACCAGCAGCACAAGGAAACATTACACATGCTCATCATCCTGATTGTGGTGATGGATGTCAAAAGTTAATAAATTGTACGTTTTAGGGCACCTGGGTGGATCAATTGGTTAAGTGACTGCCTTTGGCTCAGGTCATGATCCTGGAGTCCCAGGATCCAGTCCTACATCAGGCTCCCAGCTCAGCGGGGAGTCTGCTTCTCCCTCTGGCCTTTCCCCTTCTCATGCTGTCTTTCTCATTCTCTGTCTCTCAAATAAATAAATAAAATTTTAAAATATATATATTGTACACTGTAAATATGTGCAACTTACTGTGTGTCAATTATACCACAATGAAGCTGTTTAAAATTTAAATATAAATTAAAACAATCACAAGCATTCCTGTAGCCTAGAGATTGCTTGCTTTGTGGTGGTTTTTTTTTTTTTAAGATTTTATTTATTTATTTGACGGACGGAGATCACAAGTAGGCAGAGAGGCAGGCAGAAAGAGAGGAGGAAGCAGGCTCCCCGCTGAGCAGAGAGCCCTATGCGGGGCTCCATCCCAGGACCCTGAGAACATGACCTGACCCACTGAGCCACCGAGATGCCCCTGCTTCGTGTTTTTTAGTTCAATAAACAATGACATTCCAGGGGCACCTGGGTGGCTCAGGGGTTAAAGCCTCTGCCTTCGGCTCGGGTCATGATCCCAAGGTCTTGGGATTGAGCCCCATGTCAGGCTCTCTGCTCAGTGGTGAACTTGCTTCCTCCTCTCTCTCTGCCTGCCTCTCTGCCTACTTGTGATCTCTGTCTGTCAAATAAAGAAAATCTTAAAAAACAAAAAAACAAACAAAAAAGACATTCCATTAACAGGAACTATGGGCTGAAAAAGGATCTATTCTTCCTTAAGATTTAAGATTTGCCCTTCTTCTCAGTCACAAGGTAATTGGCTCTTCCTTTGAGAAGGAGAAAAATAAGGTAATGGCCTCAAATGTCATCTTTCTCAGGCTGTTTTTGTCAACAATGATTGCAAAGATTATGTACTTACACATAAATCCATCTTGTTTTCTTTTTTACTTTCCATCTCTTGGGCAAGCATTTTTCCGAGCTTGTCATTATCAAAGAAGAAATAGCTTGGTTTCAAAATTAAAATCATTTTTATGAATCAAAAAAAAGAAAATGCACATTTATGTCTGGTATATCATTTGCTAATATTGAAAGAGCCATTCTTAAGAACTTGACAAAACCATTTTCATTTTTCTTTTTTTTTAAGAGTTTAAGTAATCTCTACACCCAACATGGGGCTTGAACTTATGAGCCTATGATCAAGAGATGGATACTTTACCAACGGAGCCAGCCAGGCACCACTCATTTTCATTTTTCTGACAGATTCAGCCATCAGTCTCTATGGCTCTATTTCTTAATCACCCTCCTTTCCCTGAACTTTTTTTTCCAGGTCAGAATCTCTTCTTTATGCAATTTGCCTCTGATTCTCCAAACTCACTGTCTAGACATTCTACCCTCTTCTACGGTTCCTTTTCTATTTCTTTCACTTAGTATTATTGTTTTAACCAATAAGAAGAAAGGAAAATATAAGGAAAGGTTCTTTGGAGTCCTGAAGGACACGTGGAAGTTAAGTGAGAAAAGAAGCGAGGCAAACAATGATGTGGAAATGTTGGGGTTTAAAGCAAAGGGTCAAGAAAGAATTCTTGAGATGTCTTTGGTCCCCAAAGTTGGTTTTATTTTTTATTTTTTATTTTTTTTTAAAGATTTTATTTATTTGAGAGAGAGAGACAGTGAGAGAGAGCATGGGCGAGGAGAAGGTCAGAGAGCGAAGCAGACTCCCCATGGAGCTGGGAGCCTGATGTGGGACTCGATCCCGGGACTCCAGGATCACGCCCTGAGCCGAAGGCAGTCGTCCAACCAACTGAGCCACCCAGGCGTCCCCAAAGTTGGTTTTATTAAAGCATGGGAATAAAACCCATGGGCAGAATGAGCTGCCCTCAGTTTGTGAGGAGCAATTGATTATATTTAAAGTTGGAACTGGGGGTTAGGGATAGTGTAAGTCTCTAAGGAATTCTGGAAGCAAGGTTTCCAAGACCCCTGAGGAGGCTAGCTATTGTCAGGAAAAAGCCAGTTATTGTGATTTAGTAAAACCCTAGCCATGAGATCCTTCAGATGTATATCAGTGGGCTGTTTGCTTGGAGTATGATTGCTAAACAGATCTTGGGTGTAGAAATAAAGGAAGTTTCCAAAGGAATTTTTATATGTTAAAGGATCTAGGAGGTTGGGATAATGTTAAGCTAAGATTGACTTTTGCACTTAGCAAAGTATTAACATCCAGGCTGTTGAGTTCCTAGAGGAAGGTCACTTTGCCTGTTTCAAGGACTTGTCAATGGGCTGTAAGTAGAAAGGAAATTTTCATTTTTTTCCTTTTGCCTTTGTTCCCCCCTTAAACCAGGTTGTTCTTAGCAATGTGGAGGGCATGAACAAGGGCACAGAGGTGAGAGAGCAACATAGGCTAGGAAAGACAATTGGTTCAGTGCTGTAGAATTGAAGTAAGTAGATCATGGAGGCCCTTGTACAGCAAGATGGGGCATGTACTTTATCCTGTAAGTGACAGAAAGCCAGGTAGAGGTTTTTTGGGTTTTTTTGGTGTTGGGTTTTTTTTGTTTGCTTGTTTGTTTGTTTTGTTTCATTTTTTTTGCCAGGTAGAGTTTTAAACAAGGGATGATCTGGGTCAGATGTGTGACTCTGAAAAACCTATCTAGCAATCAAAGTGAGATTTGGGTTTGACATAATTTGGGGAGAGAGATCATTCTGGGGGGCTGTTATAGTAATTGAACGAAAAAGAATGAGGGCTTGAAATAAGTAGATAGATGGAACTGAGAAATAATTAGAATAAAAAAATCAACAGGACCAAGTGATTCATTATTAGTTTCAAGTTTGGGGTGTCAGAGATGTAGGGGAAGAAAAAACATCTTTTCCTTCTACCCTTCTAGGTTCTTGGCTGGGACTCTGAAACAAAAAACATATGGACAAGAGAAAAGCATACAAATTGATTTTTTAAATTTTTTTATTTATTTGATAGAGATCACAAGCAGGCAGAGAGGCAGGAAGAGAGAAGGGAGGAACCAAGCTCCCTGCTGAGCAGAGAGCCCAATGCGGGGCTCAATCCCAAGACCCTGGGATCATGACCTAAGCCGAAGGCAGAGGCTTTATCCCACTGAGCCACCCAGGCTCCCACAAATTGATTAAGTATGTTTTACATGACAGGAGCCTTCATAAAGAAATGACAACCCAACAAAGCAGTTAAACCAGATTGTTTTTATGTGATGCAGAGTGGTAGGTTGTGAAGAAAATTCAATGGGATAAAAAGATATGAGCTGGGTGCCTGGGTGGCTCAGTGGGTTAAGCCTCTGTCTTCAGCTCAGGTTATGATCTCAGGGTCCTGGGATCGAGTCCCGCATTGGGCTCTCTGCTCAGCAGGGAGCCTGCTTCCTCCTCTCTCTCTCTCTGCCTGCCTCTCTACCTACTTGTGATCTCTGTCTGTCAAATAAATAAATAAGATCTTAAAAAAAAAAAAGATATGAGCTAAGGGTAGTAAGCAGAAAGAAACTTAGCAAGCAGTTCATTCTGATTCCTCTCATCAGCTAAGGGAAGTATATGCAATACTATCTCCAAAGGGTGAGGGAGGCTTAAGACAAGGAAAAAGCCCAGTAAGTCCAGCTTGACAAGAGATGATTTACTAAAGGGACTTTAGTTTGGGTGGCTGCAAGATGAGTAGATCTCTGCAACCCCACCTCTCATAAGACTTGTCTTTTTTTTTTTTTTTTTTTGCCCTAGAGGCAGGCAAATCTGTCCCGGGAGACCACCCCCAGAGGAAATGTTTGAAAACAGTTGTGTCATGTCATAGTCATAACTCCATAGCCTGTAAAGGATGTCATGCCTCAAGGGTGTACTCAAGGGTGGGGTTAGACAAAAAGAAGGTGTGTGGGGGCAGCTATGCTGAAGGCTTCAGGTTACAAAGAGACAGTCATGGTGGATTCACCCAAGACAGTGCTAGTCCAGCTCACACAGTGCCCCTCTGTCTGCAGAGGTAATAGATGTCTCCTCCTGGTAAAGGGAGGGCATCTTTCCCATGACGGTCTTATGGCCTGTTTGAAGGGAGACAGAAGAGGTCAGTGGGGCCTTCCTTGCACCTACCCTCTCTCAAAAACTCTCAGCTTAAAATATTCAATATACCAACATGTCATATTGTGGGGTGGCATGTGTTGAAACACATCAGAGACAAGGAAGGACTCCTTAGTTACTAGGAGAGGAATGGTATCTCCAAGTGATAGGTTAGTTTAAGGCAAGGGGAGCAATGAATCCAGTTTAAAAGAAAAAATTCAGTTTAAAATTTTAAGAGCTTATTTGAGCAAAATTCGGTTATAATCAAACAGGACCAAACCAGAGTGGTTTGGAGCCCTCTGCCAACAGGAGTCAGGAAAAACACTTTCACAGAGAAGGAATGGAAGCAAAGAGAAGAAATTAATTGATTGTCCAGTTGGCTCATTGTGATTGTCTATCCTTGGTGTTTTGATTTCATAACCTCGAAGCATTTATAAGCTTACATTTTAGTTTGCTTATTAGGCTGCCATGACCTTAGACCCACATCAGTCTAGTGGCCTTCGTGTTCAATCACCTTAACAGGACATATGGAGACTGAAGTGCCAAGAATATCCAGAGATACCCAGCAGGTTGTTGAATATATGACTCTCACGTTGGATAAGTATGAGCCAGAAACTTCAGAAATCAGATTATAGATGATGAATAATACATCACAAAAATTGTGAAAGATTTTGAAATAGTCAAAAGAGTTTACTGGGTGAAGTTCCAAAGAATGCTGGGCATTTTTTAAAGGACTTCCTCTGTCATCCGATTGTAAGGGGTGTGTGTCTTTATCTTTGACTAAGCTATTTCACAACTCCGTAGAGACAGAAATTAATTTACAGAAAACTGATAGTGATGAAGGCTAGTTGGAAGAAAGGCAAGCAGGGACAAGCTCCCCATGTCCCCTAAGAGGAACCTACCCTTAAAGGGATTTTATGCCATCCTGGAAGGAGCCCTCCACCCTTTCCCACATGATCAATGACAAAAACCTGATTGGATGACAGGCGCCTGGAGCGTACCAGATTAAAACTCAGTTGGTTAAGCAACTGACTGCTGATTTCTGCCGAGGTAGTGATCTCAGGGTTGTAGGATCCAAACCGCCTAGCGGTGCTGCACTCATTGTGCAGTCCACTTGTCCCTTTCCCTCTGCTCCTCGCCCCTCCATCCATCCATCCATCCATACATAAAATCAATCTTTAAAAAAAAAACCTCCCAATATTTTAAATGTGTGAGATTGTATTTAAAATATCCTTCTCATAAATTTCCAGTACTGGGGCACCTGGGTGGCTCAGTGGGTTAAGCCAGTGCCTTCGGCTCAGGTCATGATCTCAGGGTCCTGGGATCAAGTCCCGCATCGGGCTCTCTGCTCAGCAGGGAGCCTGCTTCCCTCTCTCTCTGCCTGCCTCTCAGTCTACTTGTGATTTCTCTCTGTCAAATAAATAAATAAAATCTTAAAAAAATTTTTTTCCAGTACTGAAAGAATCCAGGTTCAAATAATCAAAGCAAGCCTTTGACAAATGATGTTCTTTTAACGTTTGATTAAAGAGCTACAGCTGTCTTTTCTCAGTGTAAACCATAATACAAATATGTGTGTATTTTGAGTTTGTTTCGTTACTGAGAGAAAAACTAGTGCAAGCTTCCTAAATTTATTCAAGTTTTATAATGAAATAACCTAACATTACTCTGACATAATGTTTTAGGAACTTGGAAAATGTAAATTTGTTCAACAAAACTGAATAATTATTCCAGACTTCTCATATCAAGAGTAATTATGTAAAAACAAAGAGTAATTATGTTTCACGGTACCTGGACTTAAAACTATTTGGTATTCTGGAGCACCTGGGTGGCTCAGTCATTTAAGCGGCTGCTTTCGGCTCAGGTCATGATCCCAGGGTCCTGGCACGGAGCCCCACATGGAGCTCCCGACTCAGCGGGGAGCCTGCTTCTCCCTCACCCTCCGCTTGCTCTGCCTACTTGCGCTCTCTCTCTTTCTTTCTCTGTCAAATAAATAAATAAAAATCTCTTAAAAAGAAACTAATTGGTGTTCTGTAAGTAATTTAAAATTTTGTACTAATATTAAGTTGACCTAATAAATAGTAATCCTTGGATGTCTAGACACGTTCTAAGCATAATACTAAGTTTATATAGCTTTGTTTCTTATTTTTAAATACTACAGAAAGGCTGTATTTCTGGGTCAGATTAATAAACGTGCTCATTTTTGTCGCTTATAAAAAGGTGCATAATGGCTGTGCTGGTTGGGGGAAGCAGTGCTCTATAGAGTTAGGGGTTTTGTTAGTCTCCTGGGATGCCTGAATAGGACAGCTCTCAATTAATCACCTTCTCGTAGATGGATGACAGAGACAGACACGCAGAGAGTAACTGCATTAGCGCCATTCCCTGCAGAGAACGCGAATCCAGCAGAGCGAGCGAAAGGAAGAAAGCTAGTAATAATTGAAGGGAGCATTTCTCTACCTGTGGAATTCCCTCATCTAGCGCAGACCGCCTCACTCCCCTTGGCCCCGCCCCTTCCCGCGCTGCTACCTTTTCCCGGCAAGCTTCAATCTCCCCAGCACGGGGGTCCCTCCTTCTTCCGGTGCTACACGTCATCATTCTCGCTTCCCGGTTACTAAGGCGATGAAAGGGACTTCCTACTTAGGAGAACGGAAGTCATGTTGGCTCAGGCGAATCCCTGAGGGGTGCAGGCTGCACCTAGGAAGCAATCCAGCAGGCACTGAAGTTTTCTGAAGGACAAAGGTTTAAGAGGTGAACGTGAAGGAACTTAGGATCTGAAGAGTTTTGGTTTCGTTGACCAAGGCACGATTGTATTGCCCTATTCCAAAATGGCGGCGCGGCTTCACTAAAAGTCTTGCTTCCGCTCCCCTGCCGGAGAGGCCTTCTTTGATTGGCCAGCGGACGGCGCCGTGGAGTGACGCACAGAGACGCTGACCAGTTGGCTGAGAGCTGAGCTGGACTTGGCGGTGGGAGCCGGAGCGGGGCGCTAGCAGCTGTGGGTGCGGACGCGGCCAGGTGACGGGTTTCTGCCAGGTGAGTGGGAGTGCCTGTGATGGGGGCCCATGGGCACGGACTAAGAGTCTCTATAGGGACCGAGTGGGTGCTCCTGGGACGAAACCTCTCGGCGGGCAGAGGAACTTAGGGACTCAGTGACCCATGGGTCCGTTGAGAGTGACGCGTTCCTCGTCTGGCGGTGCGGGCGGCCGGCCGGTTTCTGGCTCGGGAACCTGCCGAATCGCGGAAGAATTCAACCTTTTTTCTGTTGAGTAACCCAAAATGTGGGTGAAATGACTTCTGTTGCGTGGCCGCTGGAAGTAGGACCCAGGTCTTCCGACTGCCTTTCAACCATTAAACTCTGCTTAAACTTGTCCACTGTGTTCTTAAAAGTTATGCTTTGATGGGATGAGCGGTTCAGTTTTTCGGGTGTGTGTGTGTGTGTCTTTTTTCTTTGTTCTTTTGGCAGATACTGTTACAAAATCTTTAAAGTTCTTTTATTCACTTATTCATTCAGCTATTAACCTCTTCAGAAAATCTTTGAGGGTATGATGTGAGCCATAAATCGACCGCCCTAGAAAAATGCACATTAGCTCATGCACACAACTTTACATACAATTTCATGCACACAACTTCATACAAGACTCTGAAGTCTTCCGTTGGTTTTGTGCCCAGAGTTAAGAATCCATGCTCTAGAAAAAGTAAGGGGAGGAGGCAGTGGGAAATGGAAAGAGCAGGTTTGAATACATAGCTGCTTGGGGACATTGGGAGCCATTACCTTTGAATAATGAAGTGTTTTGCATGGGGAAACAGTTATTTAATGAAATCTTTAGAGCTACTTGCTGAGAATTGTCCCATTAGTACATGCTTTTATTCCCACTCAGGTAGTTGCAGAGGTGGGCCCTATGTAAAGGCGTTTAAGTATCCTGCCTTTGCCAGAAAGAACAAATATATGCCTTAGAGTTTCAGTCGAAGCCAACATTTGGAATTTTTGTGGTATGAGTTGTGTGTAGTAAACTAATTGTTTCATTTACCTTTCTAGTCATATAAAAACCATTACCTTAGTCCACCTTATTTACAGTATGTATGGCACTTCTCATAATAACATAGAGACAATTTTTCAGCACTGCATAAAGTGAGCACTAGAGGCTACTAAAAATGTAGATTCTTTAATTTGCCTGTTTTTCAATTTTTCATGAGCTGCTTGTTCCCTTGAACCCTAAGTGGCTGAGATGTGTGTTAGCCTTAGCCTAGATTTTAGGATGTAGAAAGGATGTATGAAAAACTCAATGGAGATGGCATTGTGGGGGTTTGAAAAGCTTAGTCTAAATGGTTATTTTATTAGCCATAATCTTTTGAGCATAACCATGGTGAGGAGAGAAGCCCTGGTGAAGGACTCTCACTCAGCATGATAGCAAACCTAGCATTGTAATTTTGGTGATTCCAAGTAGAAATACTTTGGCTCAGAACTGATGGTGGATTACGAATTGGATTCACATATCAACATCCAGTTCTTGTCTTCACAGTTAACAAGGAGAGGAAGGGAAAGGGCACAAAAATGAGATCACTTGGAAGGTAAAATTACAGTGTTTGCTTTACTAAAGCACAGAAGGAAGGGGTTTGGGGCAGGGGGGAAGGTTGTGGATGCTAAAACGGGATTTGAGACTTACTCTTGGGCAAGGGGAACTAGAATTTGCTTGGTTGAGGTGTATGATCTATGAGTAGGTTTTCATCAGTATTCAACCAACTTGAAGCTTAAAAATGATCAAATAGGGCGCCTGGGTGGCTCAGTGGGTTAAGCCACTGCCTTCGGCTCGCGTCATGATCCCGGGGTCCTGGGATCGGGTTCCGCATCGGGCTCTCTGCTCAGCAGGGAGCCTGCTTCCTCCTCTCTCTCTCTGCCTGCCTCTCTGCCTACTTGTGATATCTCTCTGTCAAATAAATAAATAAATTCTTAAAAAAAAATGATCAAATAATGGTAAACTCCCCACACCTTTTGTTTATTTAAGTGCTAGAGAGAGTTGACAAAGGAACAATAGTGAAAGATAACTGTGAAGTTTTTGGCTTTGGGGGGTCAAAGGGAAGAGAGATGTCATCCTACAGAGACTGGTTCTTCTAGACTAAGTGTTTAAAAAACATTGCGTTAGGTGACTGTCTTCTTTTTTGAAATTTAGTTCGAGAATTTCACATAAAATTACAACTCTGTCTTCAGTTTCTTTTTAGACTATGGCAACGTATCTGGAGTTCATCCAGCAGAATGAAGAACGGGATGGTGTGCGGTTTAGTTGGAACGTGTGGCCTTCCAGCCGTCTCGAGGCTACGAGAATGGTTGTTCCCCTGGCTTGTCTCCTTACTCCTTTGAAAGAACGTCCAGACCTGCCCCCTGTACAGTATGAACCTGTGCTTTGTAGCCGGACAACTTGCAAAGCCATTCTCAATCCACTTTGGTATGAATTCTTTTTAAAAATTAGTAAAAAAGAAGAATGCAGTAAATTATGACATTTGCATGATTTCATAAAAGTGATTGAATTTGGGCAAGTCATCAAATTTGAGTAGAGAAGTGAACGGTGAGATTCTTACAGTGAAGCTTATAAAGTCTCCCCAGTCTCCCTTCCATAAAATTGGAACCTATGGGGATGAAATGGAAACAAAGGGAAGGGATTTGAAATTTGCTTTTTTTTTTTTCTCTAATTTCAGTTTGCTTTTGACTTAACTATAAATTATATTGGTGCTTTTAAAGCATTTTCCAAAAATGAAAAACTTTAAACAGTTTTTCCTACTTACCTGGTATGGTGATGCTGTGTGGCAGGAATGATAGAAGAAATCACAACTCTTAATGATTATTAAGTGTAATTTTTTATACCTGAGGTGGTGACCTATGATATTTCTCTTAAATGTGGGCATTATTTGAAAGAACTTTTTAAAGAGGTGAAGAGTATCAGAAATACTCTTTAAAAGGTAAGATTTTTATATGAGGGAACATTTTTTACTACATTCCCCTTGCTCTTATTTAAGGTACCCATATGTACAATGCTGCTCTTCTTTTGAAGAGCTAGCCTTACTTGTTAATTTTCTGAGTGTAGAAAGGGAAAAGAAGCAACTGAAGCATTATCTTTAACCAGTTCTAGAAAGTATATCAACCCAGAAGCATGCCTCCCAACTTTTTCAAGTGAGCTAGGTGCGGTGAAAGTCAGCCATATTTTTCCTGTGCATGCTTTTAGTATTGAAATTTAGTAGTTTCACATATCTGAACAATAAAGATGTTAGAAAAATCACACAGAGAAAAATCACACAGAATAGTTAAGATAATAGGGCAAAAGAGAATAACCTATAATTTATATAAAATCATGAAATTTTAAATATTATGAAGGAAATTAGAAAATAGAAAAAAAAAGATTTACTAAATCTTCATTGCCGCTGTAGGAAAGAAATTTTTGGCATATTTAACAGCCAGACTCTTAACTGCAGTGGATATTTTGTATATCCATCCATTCTTGCACACATGCAGAAACATATCTGTGTGATTTACTGAACTTGAGGATTACATTTGATTGCTTTCTGCATTAAAAATGAAAATGGTTCCTACCTATAATATTTATCTTTCTTACAGTCAGGTTGATTATCGAGCAAAGCTTTGGGCCTGTAATTTCTGTTTCCAAAGAAATCAGGTATGTGAATTTTTTGAGTGTTTTTCTGTGTTTCATTTTGGTGGAACTCTAAAAAAAATTAAGTGAGGTTGAATTTGTGTCTGCCCAGTAGTCATCAGTTTCTGCTGAATTCCAGGTAATAGCTTTTGTTAAGCATAATCGAACATTGAACATTTGTGATTTCTCTGTTGAATGGTGACTCAGTTTCATTATGTGGGTTTTTATCATTTAGTGTGGAGGGACAGAATTCCCTTTTTTTTGTGTTCTGTTAGTAGTGAATGTGAATATGTTACCTTAAGAAATGTTGTCTATATTTCATTTGATTTCAGTTTATTCTAATTGGATGGTGTATATTATTGAATTTTCATTTTTTAAAAAAGATTTTATTTATTTATTTGACAGAGATCACAAGTAGAGAGGCAGAAAGAGAGAGGAAGTAGGCTTCCCACTGAGCAGAGAGCCCCATGCGGGACTTGATCCCAGGACCCCGAGATCATGACCCGAGTTGAAGGCAGAGGCTCAACCCACTGAGCTACCCATAAATTTTCATTTTTTGGTCTTTGTAACTTTTAGGGTCCAAGTACCAGTGTTGACCGTCTTTTGATTTAAAAATTTTGAAACTGGGTCTCCTGGGTCGCTCAGTTGTTATGCATCTGCCTTTGGCTCAGGTGATGATCCCAGGGTCCTGGGATCAAGCCCTGCATCAGGCTTTCTGCTCTTCGGAAACCTGCTTCTCCCTCTCCCTGCTGCCCCTCCTGCTTGTGCGTGCTCTCTCTCTCTCTCTGTGTCAAATAAATAAATAAAATCTTTAAAAAAAATAAAAATTTTAAAACTAGTAAACTTAGAAGGAGCTCAAAAATGATGACAGAGACTTTTGTTTAAAATGAACTGTGCCTCTGATTCTAAAACTGGATTGTAGTGATCTTTGCACAACTCTGTACATTTATTAAAAAGCATCAATTGTACATTTAAGAGTATGAATTTTATGGTGTATAAAATATACTGGGATGCCTGGGTGGCTCATTTGGTTAAGCGTGGTTAAGCATCTGCCTTCGGCTCAGCTCGTGATCCTAGGGTTCTGGGATTGAGCCCTGCACTGGGCTCCTTGCTCAGTGGGGAGCCTGCTTCTCTCTCTGCCTGCTCTGCCTGCTGCTCGCCCTGTTTGTGTGCATGCTTGCTCTCTTGCCCGCTCTCAAACAAATATTTATTTATTTAAATAAAATCTTTAAAAATAAAAAATAAATATACCTCAGTAAAGCTGTTAGAAAAAAATTAATTGTTCCCAGCATAGTATATAGTGCTCTAGTAGATTTTTTTTTTAAAGATTTTATTTGTTTATTTGACAGACAGAGATCACAAGTAGAGAGAGAGGCAGGCAGAGAGAGAGAGGGAAGCAGGCTCCTTGCTGAGCTGAGAGCCCGATGCGGGACTTGATCCCAGGACCCTGAGATCATGACCTGAGCCGAAGGCAGCGGCTTAACCCACTGAGCCACCCAGGCGCCCTAAAGATTCTATTTCTTTGAGACAGGGAGCACATGAGCACATGAGATCACATGACAGGGGAGAAGGGTCATAGGAAGAGGGAAAAGCAGACTTCCCACTGAGCAGGGAGCCTGCATGGGGCTTGACTCCAGGACCCTGAGATCATGACCTGAGCTGAAGGCAGATGCTCAACCGATTGAGCCCCCCAGTCGCCCTGTAGTGGATCTTAAGATACTAATAACATGCATTTATTTATTCTTGTATTTGATTATAATTAAAATTAGCTATCTCCTTCTCAGATACATCACACAATAAGTCCAATGATGAATAAAACAATCAATATACTAAGTGTAGGTCTGGGAATTATAAGCAGATTCCATTCAAAATTAACCTCCATGGGGCACCTGGATGGTTCACTGGGTTAAGCCTCTGCTTTTGGCTCCGGTCATGATCCCAGAGTCCTGGGATCGAGCCCCGCATCAGGCTCTCTCCTTGGCAGGGAGCCACCTTCCTCCTCTCTTTCTCTGCCTGCCTCTCTGCCTACTCGTGATCTCTCTTTGTCGAATAAATAAATAAAATATTAAAAAAAATGTGTGCGGAAGGTTTTAAAGACAAAAGAAAATGCTTATGATAATATGTTTAGCATAAAGAGCAGCTTGCAAAAAAATTATATATACAGGGTGAGCTCAGCTGTGCTTAAACAGAAAATCGGAAAGGAAATACGCCTACATGTTGACAGTAGGTATCTCCAGTTGTTAGGAACATGAGGCATTTTTCCTTCTTTTATTTATTTATTTATTTATTTATTTATTTGAGAGAGAGAGTGCGTGCGCATGCACACACATGAGTGGGTCAGGGGCAGAGGGAGAGGGAAAAGCAGACTCCTCCCTGAGTAGGGAGCCCAACAGCATGGGGCACAATCCCACGACCCTGAGATCATGACAGGAGCCAAAGGCAGATGCTTAACCAACTGAGCCACCCACATGCCACTGTTTTGTTTTGTTTTTGTAAGTTTATTTTCTCCAGTAGTCTCAATATCCAACTTGGGGCCTGAGCTCACAATCCGATCAAGAGTTGCATGCTCTTCCTACTGAGCCATCCGTGCACCCCTTTTCCTGTTCCTTATATTTTCTTGTACTTGCCTGTTTTTCTACAGTGTATATGCACTCATTGATGATAGCAGCTAAAATAATAAACCCAAATAAAAGTGATAGATTTTCACCTAAACCATTGATGGGTTTAGCTAAAATCTGAGTCCTTAATTTGCAGGGGAGCACTTAAGATATGTTTGTAATAGTGCATTTTTTAATGATCTAGAAGTTACGACGTACCCTAATACCTTTTAAAAAGTTACGATGGCGGCACCTGGGTGGCTCAGTGGGTTAAAGCCTCTGCCTTTGGCTTGGGTCATGATCCCAGGGTCCTGGGATCGAGCCCCACGTTGGGCTCTCTGCTCCACAGAGAGCCTGCTTCCCCCTCTCTCTCTCTGCCTGCCTCTCTAACTACGTGTGATCTCTGTCAAATAAATAAATAAATAAAATCTTTAAAAATAAATAAAATAAAATAAAAAAGTTACGATGGGATATAAATATAAGGCAGGGTTATTGATTTAAAATTTTGATATATGTATGTATTTAAATGCAGGCTCTGATTTAGGAGTTAGGATGAGAACTGAGTCTCTGCATTTTTTTTTTTAAGATTTTATTTTTATGTAATTTCTATACCCAACATGGGGCTTGAACTCAACCCTGAGATCAAGAATTGCATGTTCTACCCACTGAGCCAGATAGGCGCCCCAAAGTTTTGGTTTTTGTATTTTAGTTACTGTTATTTAGTGTTCTGTGTTTTACAGAGTTAATACATAGTCCTTACTCATTTTTATAAGTGGAAAATAGAAGGTATAACATAAATATCTTTCAGTCCTAATGAAAGATTGCTTTGTTTTCTTTTCTTTAGTTTCCTCCCGCTTACACAGGTATATCCGAGGTGAATCAGCCTGCTGAATTGATGCCCCAGTTTTCTACAATCGAGTATGTGATACAGGTAACTTCTTTGTCATGCATTTAATGAGCGGTGTTAAATACTGAGTTTCTCTTGAATACTTGGCTTCTGTGTCCCTTACTTTTCTGGGCAACTTAAAGCTGTGAAGGCAGCAGGATCCCGAATACTCGGTCATAGCGTGTGTGCACTTACTGGCATTATTTTCAGTCTTGATAGGCGGCTAGGAAAGGGATCACTGGTGGAGTTCAGCACCTGTCCCCCACAGCCTTCTCCACCTTTGTGATGGGCCACTACTTCTTGTAGTCAAGCTTGAAAACTTTGGGTTCGTTCTTGACTTCTCTCTCTCGTACATTCCATATCCAGTCCACTAGGAAATCGCATTGGGTCTATATTCAGAATCTTTCCACAATCTAACCACTTCTTTACCTCACTGCTTTTGTCCTTGGTCAACCACCGCCTCTCACTTAAATTGCCGGGCCATCTCTTAGTCCTTCTCCATAATTTGACCCTTTCCTACTTATATTTCATTCTTAATCCAGAAGCCAGAGTAGCTCTTTAAAAACATGTCATGTTCCTCTGTGTTCAGAAACCTCCAATGCTGGGCGCCTGGGTGGCTCAGTGGGTTAAGCCGCTGCCTTCAGCTCAGGTCATGATCTCAGGGTCCTGGGATCAAGTCCCGAATCGGGCTCTCTGCTCAGCAGGGAGCCTGCTTCCCTCTCTCTCTGCCTGCCTCTCTGTCTACTTGTGATCTCTGTCTGTCAAATAAACAAATAAAATCTTAAAAAAAAAAAAAAGAAACCTCCAATGCTGAAAATGGCTCTCTTTCACCCAGAGTAAGAGATAGTCTTCAAGGCCCTGTATGGACCTGCCCTGTGTTATCACTTGGACCTCAATTTGTATTAGTGTCTCATTCAGTCACATGGGCTTCATTACATTCCTTGGGCATGACTCCTGCCTGTGGGCCTTTCCTCTAGCTCTTCTGCAGGCTGGAATTCTCTTTCCCCTGTGTCTGTATTGCTCCCTCCCTCTCCTCTGGGTTTTCGTTCTAATGTCACTTTCTTTTTTTTTTTTAATTATTATTATTTTTAATCTTTTTTTTTTTAAGATTTTATTTATTTATCAGAATGAGAGAGCGAGCACAGGCAGACAGAGGCAGAGGGAGAAGCAGGCTCTCTGCCAAGCAAGGAGCCTGATGCGGGACTCGGTCCCAGGACGCTGGGATCATGACCTGAGCCGAAGGCAGCTGCTTAACCAACTGAGCCACCCAGGCGTCCCCTAATGTTACTTTCTTAATGAGGCTGCCCTGACCTCTTAGGTAATACTGGAACCTGCACCCTACTTCTACTTTTGGAAGCCCTTTAGCCTCTCTATTCCAGAAAGTCAGCAGATTTTTGTTCTTTTGGCTCACTCATGTATCCCAGGACCCGGAACTGTGTCTGGCACATGGAAGGCATTCAGAAATGTAGAATAAATCGTTGGATACAGAGACTTTTTACATTTAGTTTGTTTTAATGTAACCTGTCATTTAATGAGGTGACTGGAAGTTAGATGTCCTTATTCCCTGTCAGTATATATAGATGAAGATTTTCATTTACAAGCCTGATTTGCTTTAAAAAGAGCTGGTTTGGTCTATTTGTATACTGACCATTGTGCTGTGTTTCTTTGCATAAAGCGAGGTGCTCAGTCCCCTCTGATCTTCCTCTATGTGGTTGATACGTGCCTAGAAGAAGATGACCTTCAAGCCCTCAAGGAATCCCTGCAAATGTCCCTGAGTCTCCTTCCTCCAGATGCGCTGGTGGGTTTGATCACGTTTGGGAGAATGGTGCAGGTTCACGAACTCAGCTGTGAAGGAATCTCCAAGAGTTATGTCTTCCGAGGGACAAAGGATTTAACCGCGAAGCAAATACAGGTTTGTGCCATGCTCATACACAAGCAGGACCAAGGAGATTTCTTAAACATGAATTGGTCATTCACTCTAGTGCTATGGGAAGTGAGTCTTCTTGGTTTTTTTTAGGATATGCTGGGCCTCACCAAGCCTGCCATGCCCATGCAGCAAGCAAGACCTGGTCAGCCTCACGAGCAGCCTTTTGTTTCAAGCAGGTGAGCTACCAACATAGAATGTTGCACACACAGTAGCCGGCATGCAGGGCTGTCTGTTGGAGTGAGAGAAAAAGACCCTTAGAACCTTTGTTTTCTTATTTTTAGAGAAAAAAATAAATGATTAAGCCTAAGAATATTTAACGTTTAATGATCTTTTGTAACTGTTTGGTGTATATTTGAAATTCATAACTGGGTTGTGGATATATACATACATATGTGTGCACACATTTGTGTGGTTAGATTTGCTCGGAATGTCTTTACTGTTAGTGTCGTGGCATCACAAGTATTTTGAGACCACTGTATTCAAGCCTTCACCTCCTTATCCATATGGCTGTTGTCCTTCTTGAGTCTTGAGTAAAGGTAGGGAAACTGAAAGCTTTGTGGGGTGTCCTCAAGCAAACCTGAGACCAGATGCTTCTTTGAGTGCCTGTGGCTACCTGGGGCTGGGTTAACAGTCACCAAACATGATAAAATGCATTGCCTGAAGTGCTGGGGACAGCCACTTAACTGTGGTAAGAAACCAGTGCTTCTCTCTGTTTTCACTCCTAAGGCTCAAGAGAAACACTTGAGAATCGCTTTAAAGTGGATCTTCAGAATGATGAAGGTGGAGGTGCCTGGGTGACACAGTTGTTTGAGTGGCTGACTCTTGATTTCAGCTCAGGTCATGATTTTAGGGTTGAGCCCCAAGTTAGGCCCTCTGCTCAGTGAGGAGTCTGGAGTCTGCTGGCTATTTCTCACTCTCCGTCTCCCACTTCTCCCCCTCTTCTTTCCCACTCCCTCTCCTCCCTCCTTGTTCTTCTGTCTCTCCCCCTTGCTCTCCCCCCCACCAAAATAAATCCTTTAAAAAAAAAAAAAGGAATGATGAAGGTGGTCCACGTACAGGAATTTTACATGGATTGAATTTACATTAGACCTGTCTTTAGGATTTCTTTGCTGCTTAAATTTAATTAAACTGACTTATTCCTATTTAAATTTAGCTTTTTTCCATGCTATATATATAAGTTGCTATATATTCAGTTTTAAGTTATGTTCTTGAGTGAAACTGCCTTGAAGGAAAAAATTTTAAGTTTTTACTACTCTGAGTAATTACCTTGAAAAGCTCTGTCTCACCTAGGGCTAAAGACCATAGTACTTTATTAAACCAGGATTGATGTGTCCATTGAAAATCATGCAGATTTCTGCAGCCTGTTCACAAGATTGACATGAACCTCACTGATCTCCTTGGGGAGCTGCAGAGGGACCCATGGCCTGTGACCCAGGGGAAGAGACCTTTGCGATCCACTGGTGTTGCTTTGTCTATTGCCGTTGGCCTTTTGGAGGTAACTCAGAATTTACCAGGGTGCATCAGACCTTGCGAGCTTGTTCCCATGGGTTGTGTTTGCTAGCCTTGTTTGAAAATGAGTTGTGACCGGGGTGCCTGGGTGGCTCAGTGGGTTAGGGCCTCTGCCTTCGGCTCAGGTCGTCGTCCCGGGGTCCTGGGATCGGGCCCCGCGTCGGGCTCTCTGCTTGGCAGGGAACCTTCTTCCCCCACCTCTCTCTGCCTGCCTCTCTGCCTACTTGTGACATCTCTCTCTCTCTCTCTGTCAAATAAAATCTTTAAAAAAAAAAAAAAAAAAGAAAGAAAATGAGTTGTGACCTATGTGAATGGATTGACAGTGGATTTATCAGAAAGCACTTCAGGTATTATTATTATTATCCACAGTGAAGGAGCCCCATGATGTTTTGAAAATACCAGAAGTTTTCATGAGAAACACAAGGCCATTAGGGCAAGGGCAAGTGCTCACAATGAATTAATAAAAGTGTACAGAGCTGTTGGGTTGGAAGTTGTAAGGCTACTTCTCTGCATTGTCATCCATGTTTTGAACTATCATTAGTATCCAGCAGAGCTGAAAAGAACTTTGGAATTTTTTTTTAGGGAGATGGAAGCATACTCAGGGTGGGCTGAATGCTTCTAAAATGCTGCCATTTATTGTTCCAGGGCACTTTTCCGAACACGGGAGCCAGGATTATGTTGTTTACCGGGGGTCCCCCCACCCAAGGGCCTGGCATGGTGGTTGGAGATGAATTAAAGGTTCCTATTCGCTCCTGGCATGATATTGAGAAAGATAATGCACGTTTCATGAAAAAGGCAACCAAGGTAGGTGCTCCTGGGCACAGGCTGTAATTCTGCTTACCCAGTGCTGGGTTTGGGCTGTTCTGGAGTGACAGCTACTTTACTGAGGCCATGCTTTGTGAGCAGCAAATGGCCCTTGCTCAGGTGACCTTCCAGATCTAGGCTGCTGTTAAATTGATGCCCCCAGCTGAGTCCTTTCTTAGAGTGGGTGGTCTTAAAACTGCTAGAAGTGTTTGAGATTAAAAACTATACATTTATTGGATGTTATAAAGAAAACTGTCTCTGTATTCTTATGTTTGGTTACATCCCTTTGGTACAGTAAGACATACCTG
This sequence comes from Neogale vison, assembly GCF_020171115.1. Classification (NCBI taxonomy): domain Eukaryota; kingdom Metazoa; phylum Chordata; class Mammalia; order Carnivora; family Mustelidae; genus Neogale; species Neogale vison. The sequence goes on from NC_058098.1 coordinate 43,366,211, forward strand.
GTGAATAATATGGTTTCCTAAAGGTAATTTTTCTCCATTCACAGCACTATGAGATGCTTGCTAACCGAACTGCTACAAATGGTCACTGCATTGATATTTACGCTTGTGCCCTTGATCAGACGGGACTTCTGGAAATGAAGTGTTGTGCAAATCTTACGGGGTATGTTGAAAGCCAACACCTGGGAAAATGGAATGTGTGTATTTTAAGGAAAGAGAAGTGAGTGATGGAAGCATAAGAATGTGCAAGGCTGACCTAGATAAGCTTTCAGAAGGCTCCAGGCTGTCGTGTCTGTGGCAGGGAGGGTGTATGGGCCTCTTGGGGAAAGAAGCAGTGATTAGCAGGAGGTTGCAAGGTTCACTACAAATGAATCATATCAGAGTAACTTCATTTCTTCCTTAGAGTTGTCACAGAATCTATAACAGGGCAAGAAAGCAAGCATGCATGGGGTATGTGGCTTCAGCAAGCCACTTCCTTGTGAGGAGTCTGGGGGTAGGCAGGAATAGGGTCTGAATGCCAAAGCAATTAGGACACCCTTCACCTGACTTAGTAACCATATGTCATGCCCAGCTTGGAGCACATGCTCAGCATGGAGGGTGCACACCCGGGCATGCGTAGTGCCCAAGTCCGTATCATGCATGCAGGCCACAGCAGAGGGCTGTTGTTTTCAAAGCGTAATGGGGCCTCGCCAGCAACCTTCAGGGCTCCCAGGCGTGGGTGAGAAGTGTATCTCCTTGGGCCTTGCCCCAGGCTTGCTGAATCAAAGTGTAAGGATGCGGCCCCAATAGTCAGCTTTCATACGCTGTCCAGGGCATTCTGGTGCACATGAGTGTGAGAACTTCTGGTGTGCACCACTTGTCTGAGGCAGGCTGCATGCCAGACTCTCCCAAGGAGCTTTACTGTTGGTTTACTTTTTTATTTATATTTTTTAAATGTCAGTATTTGTTTTTTGTTTACTTAAGTAGGCTCCATGCTCAGTGTGGAGCCCTGCCAGGGAGCTTTAAAAGCTACTTTAGCTCTGAGTCTAGTTCCTCAGTGATTCCCAATTAGTTAGCTTGGGGTGTGACCCAGCGTCAGCATTTGTTAACCTTCCCTGGGTGTTTCTAACGTGCCACTGGGGTGGGCCTTTAGTGTCCAAAGTGTGGTTGAATATAGGCAGCAGCAGCCCCACGTGAGAGCTTGTAAGGAATGTAGCATCTTAGATTTTTTTTTTTTTTTAATTTATTTGACAGACAGAGATCACAAGTAGGCAGAGAGGCAGGCAGAGAGAGAGGGGGAAGCAGGCTCCCCACTGAGCAGGGAACCCGAGGCAGGGCTTTGTCCCAGGACCCTGAGATCATGACCTGAGCTGAAGGCAGAGGCTTAACCCACTGAGCCACCCAGGCACCCCAAAACCTGCATTTGAATAAGATCTAGGAGACTTGCATAAAACATTTTGAGAAGTACTGGGGTAGAGCCATGGGTATTCCTGAGATTCTGCATTTCTAACAAGCTCCTGTGTATTGCTGCTGGTCCTCACTGAATAACAAAGAGCATGTAGAAGGTAGAATGTGAGTCACTTAATGCAGTCCCAGAAAGCCACAGATGTGTTAGGTGACCGAGTCCCAAATAACACTGATGGAGCTATACAAGTGAGCCACATTCAATAAGAGGAATTCCCACCAGTATCCTCCAGGATCTCTTGTCTTAGAGCATTAGGAAAGGCCTCACTGCTTTTGTGAATATCCCTGATTTACATGTGTGTGTGTGTGCGCGCATGCGCGCGCACAAGTGCACATCTCTGATGGAAAGGGACCATCACTTCTATCAGATTCTCGGAGAGGTCTTTGACCCCTGAATAACTTTGTCGTTACATAATAATAACTTTGTAGGTCACATAATCTGTTGCACAAGTATAGTATCAGGGAAATGTGTTAGCAAGGACATTAAAAAGTCTCAGGTTTTAGTTTTGGCTCAGTGTGAGCCAGCCATTTGGGATGACTTCCAGAAAAGGCAAGGTGATCATAGGCTGTGTTACAGGAATTGGTTATCTTCAAAGAAGATCATAGTCTTGGTTTCCTTGGTGCCAGATGCACCCAGGTTATATCATCTGCCATTCTGAGCATTTCAATTTCAAAGGGATTTATAGAGGAACTGAGGGTGTTCAAAGGCAAGTGGTAAGAGTGGTGGAGAGTACTTGAAACTATGTCATAAGGAGAATGATTGAAGGATCTAGAAAAGATACCACTGGGGACGCCTGGGTGGCGCAGTTGGTTGGACGACTGCCTTCGGCTCAGGGCGTGATCCTGGAGTCCCGGGATGGAGTCCCACATCAGGCTCCCAGCTCCATGGGGAGTCTGCTTCGCTCTCTGACCTTCTCCTCGCTCATTCTCTCTCACTGTCTCTCTCTCTCAAATAAATAAAATAAAATCTTTAAATAAAAAAAAAAAAAAAAGATACCACTGAAGACAGGTGGGCGCGAGATCTATATTCAACAATTGAAGCCTTCTCCTGTGGAAAGGGTGTTAGATTTGCTCGCTGTGTATATGACCAAAGGAGAAAACTAGACCTAGCTGTGGGAGCTGCTGGGAAATAGAATTTCACCCAGTATGAAGAAAGGCTGCCACTGAAGGGCATACGCTCCTGATGCAGGAGGAGTTCAAATCTAATCTGGCTGATAACCTGGCAGGTATGTTGTAGAGGGTTGGTGTGAGTTGGGATTAGATTTGTGTGATGCAACAGAGGTCGGCAGCCAGAGCTGGAATATTGGTTTCATCTTCATTGGGGCTGAGGCCCTTCCTGTGCTGCTCATGCAGGTCAGAGTGGTAACTGGGCTCTCACTGACTTTGAGCAGCAGGAAGGAGGAAGAGTCAGAGAAAGACATGTGCCTTCCCATGAGAATGGCCCCCACAAATCACAACGGCCATTTCCAATAAACAAAGCTGAGTTACATGGCTACATGCAAGGCAGGCTTGAAATGTAGACTTTTTCTAGGGAACCATGGAAGCCATGACCAAGGAAGGGGCGGAAAGGGCGGACATTTAGGGCCAGAATCATCTCTGTCCCTGAAGGGGCCAGGCACTCTCAGATAGCTGGACCAGACGATCTTGTGTTCTGCCCAGTTCTGAAATCCTGTTTGATGATTGATGGCTGGATGCATAACTTGCATCATGCTCTGTTTATCTGCCCCAGCACATGAACTGTGGAGATTCTGAACAGTGTTTCCCTCTAACGTCAAAAAGGCATGAAAAAGGGTTATGGACATTGGGGAGGGTATGTGCTTTTGGGTAAATTGGAAGGGGAGATGAACCATGAGAGACTATGGACTCTGAAAAACAATCTGAGGGGTTTGAAGTGGCGGGGGGGTGGGAGGTTGGGGGTACCAGGTGGTGGGTATTATAGAGGGCACAGCTTGCATGGAGCACTGGGTGTGGTGAAAAAATAATGAATACTGTTTTTCTGAAATAAATTGGAAAAAAAAAAAAAGGCATGAAAAAGTTATTCATACACTAGAAGAGATAATTCACATACAGCCAAAGATTTCAATGTTTTGAGGCAGTGAATTAATCTGAAAAGGATTTCCCACAGGCTTTGGTATTTCCCCTACCAGAGAAGAGTGAGGGGAGCTGGACACATTTTCTCAGTAGATACAACCCATTAAGCCTGTGGGCTTATCAGTGAACGGTTCTTTTGTTTTCTTTCTTTATTTGGAAATAATTACAGATTCACAAGAAATTGCAAAAATAGTATAGAGAGGTCTGTGCATACTCTTCATGTAGCAGCTCCCAGCGGTAGCATCTTTCAGAAATGTAGTGCAGTGTCACAACCAGGAACTGACGTTGGTATGATATGGTATGATATGATGAACTCTATTACAGACCATACTGGGATTTCACCAGCTTGTACGGGCACTGATTTTTTTTAACATATAGGTATGCATCGTATGAGACTGTCTCATCATCAATTTGTGTAACCACCACTGTGGTAAAGATTTAGAATTGTTGTTTTGTTTAAACTTAACACTTAACGACTGAGCCACCCAGGCGCCCCAAGAATTAGAACTGTTCTAAGGGGTCCTATCTTTTATGTCTTTTTTTCTTTCTTTCTTTCTTTTTCTTTTCTGGTGGTTTTATTTAAGCACGGGGCTGGGGGCAGGACCCATGGGCAGAAAGAGCTCTCTTTGATGTCTTGAAAATAGTGTCTTTCCTGATTACGCATTGAACCTGCTGTTTCTGGTTTAAGTTAATATCACTTTCATGGATGTTGTTTTTTTCCCTTTTTAAAGTTCTGTTTGCTAACACCAGGGAAGCATCTGAATGGCTTTCAGTCATCCTAAATGTTCACTTTCTTCTTTCTTTCCTAGAGGCCACATGGTGATGGGAGACTCTTTCAACACTTCTCTCTTCAAGCAGACATTCCAAAGAATTTTTAGTAAAGATTTCAATGGAGATTTCCGCATGGCATTTGGTGCTACTTTGGAAGTGAAGGTACAATAGCTTTCTGACACTTTCATGAAAGATTAGTTTTCTTACTTAGTACTCAGACTTGTACAAGCCTTACCTTGCTGGACATGGGCATCTAAAGGTAAATTAAAAGGTTCCCAGCAAAATAGTTTAAGAAGGTATATTGATTCTGTCTCTTTGTTACTTGAAGTTGACTTGTATATTAATTAATGTTCTAAACAAAGTGCTCTCTGATTGCCTTGCAGGCTCTGCTGTCTTGCTCTAGGACAGCAGGCCTAAGAATTAGTGGTGGGCTGAGGCCACATGGTGTTGAGTCCCCCCAACCCCCACCGTTGGCAGTAGAGGCCACCATATTCACAGAACCATGTTTATATTTAGCACCTGCCTGCAGACTAGCCAGAGTACTTGAAAATAAGTGCAGCACTGTGTGTTTGGGTCTTGTTTTTTTCTTGTAGGGACTAAAGGCCCTGCACACTTGATTCTGAGTCATTGAGAAAACATTAGAAGGAGCTGTTACATAAAGGGATTAGGATTATTACTTTGAGAGTTAAAGATAATCATTAAATCATTTAGATTAAACTTTAAGCAATCTTCTCAGATTTTGAGTGTTTTTTTTTTTAAGTTGAAGAGGAATAGACTTTAGTGAATTAAGATTTTAAAATCTAAGTATATTGGCCTTGTCATTATGTTGGAGCGTATGAAATAAGCATTTTTAAAACAACATAAAACAGTATATTCACTGATGAGAAATTATGATTATGACTGAGTACATGGGATTGGAAAAAAATGTATTGTTGGTAGAATTTCACCATGTGTATAATAATTTTAGAGGTGAGGGGGTGGCTCACTGGCTCAGTCAGAAGAGCATGAGACTCTTAATCTCAGGGTTGTGAGTTTGAGCTCCACACTGGGTATAGAGATTGCTTAAATAAATAAGCTTAAAAAAAGAAGTAAATTCAAAGGTGAGAGTTGAAAATACAGTATCTTTGGAACAAAGTTAATTCAATTTAAAGGAGGATTTTACTAAAGTTTGCATTTGGTTCTCGTGGGCATGGAAAAGTTTGTAAAAGCATGATCCATGTAGGATTTCTTTTTGGTGGAATGATAACATTGCCATATTTTACCCATAAATTTTCATTGTGTCTTTTGTGAGAGGGTGGTTTTCAGTGAATTTTACCTTCACATGCTTGTGTATTTCCATTTTAGACCTCTCGGGAACTGAAAGTTGCAGGAGCCATTGGTCCTTGTGTGTCTCTGAATGTGAAAGGACCATGTGTGTCAGAAAATGTAAGGAAAACTCTTATCATCCTCACCTCCTATGCCCCAGGATTTAACCCATTATAACCCATTCAGAATGTCAGAGCAGAGTGATCTTACCTCGTGTCACCTTTTGGGATGTGTCTGTTGGTGAAGGGAGAAGGGTCAGCTCTTACGACCACAACTCTGAGAGGCAGTGTCCTGTCTGTCCATCTATCTAAAGGGTCAGAGGGTGGCTCAGAGGGGTCAGGTGTCTTGCTTTCTGGGTCAGAGCTGATAGGGAGAAGCTAGAGCCCAGGATCCCCTGAACCCCCATCATTGCCTGGGTCTCTGTGCCAGTGAGCCACAATGTATTCTGTTTAACAAGGCAAGTATTCAGCAAGAGCCTTCAGGAATAAACCTCTGTGCTTGTTGCCCTTAGAGGTGATACCTTTGTCTCACTTCTCAGAGACCATTTTGAGTTGGTTGGGCATGAATGACACTGTTGTATATGCAGATAGCTATGTTCTTTGGGTAACAAAATTTTGAGGATATGTGAATGAAGTAAAGTTACGGTGAGGTAGCTTTGCCCGTGGCTCGCTTCCTCTGCTTATACTTTAGCTTTGAGGAGACAAACCACTGGGTCCAGTGAGGCCTTTCCAGGGTGGTTCTGGGCTGGGGTTGTCTCATTCTTGTCCTTCCCTTGTTGTCCTTGTCAATGAGATGGTGGTCTGTAGAGCCAGACGTGAATACGGGGGCACAGGTCTACCCCTGCCAGTCTTGTGTCCGGACATGGTATTTACTTGCTCTGGGATTCAACATCATTATCTGGGAAGTAGGGATGGGAACAGTACCTCACTTGGCAGTACTGTTGGGAGGGCTGAAGGAGTAAGTTCAGGTAAACTGCTCAGAAGAGCCCCTGGCACAATGGAGGCTCTCACTGGATTTCAACTTTCACATTCTCACTTTGTCTTCATCAGCAGTGACGTTCACTTAGTGACTACTTTGATTAACCCTTTTTTTTTTTTTTTTTAAAGATTGTATTTATTTGACAGAGAGAGATCACAAGCAGGCAGAGAGGTAGGCAGAGAGAGAGGAGGAAGCAGGCTCCCTGCTGAGCAGAGAGCCCGATGCGGGACTCGATCCCAGGACCCTGAGATCATGACCTGAGCCGAAGGCAGCGGCTTAACCCACTGAGCCACCCAGGCGCCCTTGATTAACCTTTTGATGAAGTTGCCAGAGGCAAACTGATTTGAGAATATACCTGTAATCCCTTGGGCGAGATAGGTGGCTGCCCCAAAGCCCATCTGAGGAGTTACCCGTTACCCTGGTGTACCAAAGGACTGGTACCCCTAATTCCTGGCAGGGCTTCGTAAGCCTGCTCAGTTCCAAAATATGTTCCATACACTTAAAAATCTGCCTTAGAAGGTAATTTTATGAATCAGTATATGAGCTGATTAGCTGTTCTAAGATCTGGTAGGGATAAGCCATGAGATTTTGGGAGGGGGCTTGGAGGATGCAGAGGGCGTGGGAATACAATTCAGTATACAAAGAAGCTTAAAGAAGAGTGTAAGGAGTTCAGTATTTGCACCACTTAGAGTCTGCATTTGTCAACATTTAGTCATTCTCACTGTCCTCTTTCTTTGCAATATTTGCTTTGTCCATCTGGTCATATCTGTCTGCCAGGTTCACGTTATTGTACTTCACAGAACCTTGGAACAGCAAGCTGCAGAGGTCACGACACTTAGCCTTTCAGTCTGCATCTTCTAAAATTAAGGATATTTGCCTACTGTGACATTACAGCAAACCTAAGAAAATAGTAATTCACTAATATCATCTGTGGCTAGTCATAGTCTTTCTCTGCTTTTTTTTTTTTTTAAAGATAGAGATATATATATATATATATATTTTTTTTAAGATTTTTTTATTTATTTACTTGATAGAGATCACAAGTAGGCAGAGAGGCAGGGAGAGAGAGAGGAAGAGGAAGCAGGCTCCCTGCTGAGCAGAGAGCCCAATGTGGGGCTCGATCCCAAGATCCTGAGATCATGACCTGAGCCGAAGGCAGAGGCTTAACCCACTGAGCCTCCCAGGCGCCCCTCTTTCTCTGCTTTAACCCCAAATACCCTTTGTAGCTGTTTGCACCCCCTCCCAACTAGTAACTGCATCTAGCATTATATAGCCTTAGTCTTTTTATTTATTTATTTATTTGACAGAGAGAGAGAGAGATCACAAGTAGACAGAGAGGCAGGCAGAGAGAGAGGAAGGGAAGCAGGCTCCCTGCTGAGCAGAGAGCCCGATGCGGGACTCGATCCCAGGACCCTGAGATCATGACCTGAGCCGAAGGCAGCGGCTTAACCCACTGAGCCACCCAGGCGCCCAACCTTAGTCTTTTTAAATCTGGAACAGTCTTCTGTTCTATAGGGTTTTTTGCTTTTTTTGTTTGTTGACAGTGATTTGTGCCAAGCATCTGTGTCTTCCACAATAGAGTATTGCAAATTCTTAGTGTATCTGATTGTTTTTTTGCAGTGGTGGTGAGTTGGTTTCTATCCTCCCTGTGTTTTTTGTAAAGTGAAAGATAGATTAGCGATTAGGTTCGGGTTAGACCTTTTGTCCACCATGGTTCCTGAGTGATCTTACGCCTCGTGTGTTTCTTCAAGAGGCACTTCTGTCTGGTCATGTGTTTGTGGTGCTGAGTTAGACTGTGAGAAGGTGATGACTGTCCTATGTCTTTCTGTTATAAGGGCATGTTTCCTTTCTGCCTTTAGCAAGAGATATGTTGAACAAGATTGTAGCAAAATATGAAAATATGTTTGCCAGCAGCCTTTGTTTAAGCATCCATTGATTATCCTTACTCGAATCATTATTTTATTGGAGATTATAAAATGGTGATTTCCTGATTTTGTCTTCATAGTTACTTTGGTAAAGACAGGGTAAATGCTTCCATAAGGAGTTTATGTATTAGTGAGAAAATGTGTTTTCAGGGCTCTGCAGAGATTGTGGCCCCTTCAGGCTTTGGTGCTTATAAAACAGGAAAAATTTTCTTTTTGTTCTACTCATCTTGATCTCATTGGCTGGGCCCTGCAAACGGGCCTGACAAAAGACAGGTTTCTCAAGAGAAAAAGTTCACGCGTGCATTGCACATAGACATATCACGTGTGCATTATCAGTAAGGAGCAACTCAGAGGGGTGGTTAGAACTTGGAATTATGTGGCATCTTAACAAAAGAACAGTAAATCTGGGGGTGCCTGGGTGGCTCAGTGGGTTAAAGCCTCTGCCTTCGGCTTAGGTTGTGATTCCAGGGTCCTGGGATCGAGCCCTGCATCGGGCTCTCTGCTCGGCGGAGAACCTGCTTCCTTTCTCTCTGCCTGCCTCTCTGCCTGCTTGTGATCTCTGTCAAATAAATAAATAAACTCTTTAAAAAAAAAAAAAAAGAACATTAAATCTGTAGAAAAGTGACAAGACATAGGAAAGGCACTTTGGGCTTCTGGGGGTGACACCTTGTGGAAAAGCAGGTAGATGGGGATAGATGGGGGAGCTAATGGAAGAGAAGAGTTGGTCTTCGTGAGTTTGTTGTATAGACTCTTCTTGTACAATCTCTGGGCTGATAAGCATCTAGAGTTGTTTTTGGTGATTGAGAATCATCCTGCCCTTCTTGGTAGGGAGAGGGCAGGGAGTTTTCTTATGTCTGCTGTTCTAAATTACGTTCAGCTTAAAATAATCCTTTTGTCAGTGGCATATTTTGTGATGGCATACACCAAACCCCTCGACTTGAAACTTCAACAGGTTTCATATTATAAAAATTGAGTTGGTGGGGCGCCTGGGTGGCTCAGTTGGTTGAGTGACTGACTCTTGATCTCGCCTCAGGTCATGATCTCAGGGTCATGGGATTGAGCCCTAATCAGGTTCCATGCTTGGTGGGGAGTCTGCTTGAGATTCTCCCTCTCCCTCTCCCCTTCCACCTGCTTACTTGCATGCTCTCTGCCCCCTCCCCCACCCGTTCTCCCTTCTCTCAAATAAATAAATCTTAAAAAACTGAGTTGGCGGTATGGAGAAGGGATTGGCAAGTCAAAAATAGGAGGCATGCAAGCTCCTTTTGCTTCTTTACCATTTTCCCTGGGTGTGGCCCTTCAACTTCCAGCAGATGTTACCTGCTGCTTTTAGAAAAGGCCACTAAAAGGGAAGGTGGACATGCACAAATCCGTCCATTTAACTATCTTTCTTCGGAAATACTGATGAAACGGTATCCTCTCCACTTTCCACCTTAGAGCTGCTCCGTGATTTCAACTAAGAATCTTCCCTTTGCCCTCTGACCATCTCCTTCCTGAGACTGCTGGTTCTTTGGCCAGGTACAAAGGCTCCTGGCAGGCTTCATAGAGGCCAGAGTGACTTTAGTCAGCTCTGCTCAGCAGACTATACAGTTTGGGTGGTGTACAATTCAGAGTCGTACAAAAGATTAGGACCCTCTTAAATGCATACTTGCATAACTTACTGAAAAGCATGGTATTTTGCATTTTGATGAGTGTTAAAATGGGTAATATTGTCTCTAGAACAATAAAGGGTTTATTTCAGAATCTAACAATCTTCTTGGTTGACAGTTAATTCTAGGTACTTTTGACACCTGCAGCCCTTTCTTCTCGTTGTCATGCATAAAACAGCAACACACTTCACATTTTAGTGAACTTCATTTATCACTGGAAGTGCTTCAACTGGTCAATAAAAGGCAGTCCTTATACCACTAAAATCCCAGTTCTCTTACAAAAAATTTTTATGTAGCTTGACATAAAGGAATTGGTTTAAAAATTAATATTAGTAGCTGACATTCTGTAACTATTCTTTTCTTTTTTTTTTTAAGATTTTATTTATTTGGGACAGAGAGAGAGAACATGAGTGGGAGGCAGAGGGAGAGGGAAGAACAGTTCCCCGCTGAGCAATGAGCCCAGTGTGGGATCTGTTTCCAGGACCCTGTGATCATGGCCCAAGCTGAAGGCAGACATTTAACCAAGTGAGCCACCCAGGCCCCCCTCCTCTTGTTCTAATAATAATAGTGAAACTTTTCAAGCTAAGCAGATAGTTCTGTCTCTTCTAGTATTTGCTTCTTCCCCACCCCTGACTTGATTCTTTCAGCTAACTTCAGTATTTTGTTCCGTGTGTGTAGAGAGAGAAAAAGAGAGAGTGTACTTTCTTGGTGATAAAATGGAAATTGGTCAGAGTTCAGATATAAAAAGGTATATCTTTGGGATGCCAAGGTAGCTTAGTCAGTTGAACTTCCTACTCTTGGATTCAGCGCAGATCACAACATTGTGAGATCAAGCCCTGTGTGGGGGGAATCTGCGCTCAGCAGGGACTCTGCTTGAGATTTTCTCTCTCCTTCTTCCCCTCCCCCCACTCACTCTTGCTTGCTCTTTCTCAAATAAATAAATCTAAAAAGAAAAAAAGCTTAATTTTAGAGTCCTATAATAAATCCTAGCTCTTATTCTGGCTTATAACTATACTTTTTTAAGCTAAATTTAAATTTTCATTTGGAATGAGATCTTCCAAGTAGCTTACTATTCTCAGAGTCTGTACTTTTCAGCAGTAGTTAACCATAGAAATAGATTTTTTGTTTTTGCTTTAATTCCTCTTTTCACCCCTAGGAACTTGGTGTGGGTGGCACAAGTCAGTGGAAAATCTGTGGCCTGGATCCCACATCTACACTTGGCATCTACTTTGAAGTAGTCAATCAGGTAGGTTGGATTTCTTCCTGAGTATTCATGTCTCAGTGTTCTGTTTTCTGATTTCTTTTTTTTTTTTTTTTTTTTTTTGTTTTGTTTTCTGATTTCTTACTGACTGGCGGCCTCTGGTTTTTTTCTGTGTGGACTGATGCTACTTCGGGCTTGTGTTTGCCTGATAACAGTCCAGCATGATCTTCTTTTCTCCTTTCAGGGTTTGGTCAGAGTTAGATAGCATATTGCTTTCATCACTTAAATTGTTGGACTGATAAGCTCATCAGAAAGGGAATGGCTTTTTACCAGTCATCATAATGTTTGTGAAGTTTTGAAAGTGTCAGTTTTTCCCCCAGTATTTGATTTTTAAAAATCCTAATTTATAGGAAAATGAAAAGAATTTTACAGCAAATACTTATACACCTACCACTCAGATACTGTAGTTAACAGTTTACTGTATTTACTTTGCCACATACCTATTTATTCATCAATTAATCTTATTTTTGATGCTTTTTTTTTTTAAGAGGGGTTGTGAGGGAGGGGCAGAGGAAGAGGGAGAGAGAATCCCAAGCAGGGTCCATGCCCAGTACAGAGCTCTACATGGGGCTTGATCTCATGACCCTGAGATCATGACCTGAGCTGAAATCAGGAGTCAGATGTTTAACCAAATGAGTCACTCAGGTGTCCCTTATTTTTGATGCATTTTAAAACAAATTGCACTCCTCAGTGTCTTTCATCCCTAAATACTTTAACATGTGTATCACTCACTTGAATTTATTACTAATCTGAAATGGTTCCTTTTTTAAAGTTTTTCTTTTTTTTGAGGTAAAAGTTATATATGGTGAAATGCCCAGATTTTAAGTGTACCATTCAGAATGCATCAAGAACGGTGTTGTTGACACTGTGTCAGTCGTTTTAGGAAGAGCACAATGGGCTCTGTGACCATCTGTGTTTGAGTCATGCCTCTAACAGTAACTGTGTGTGGCCTGTGTCCTGCAGCACAATGCTCCAGTCCCCCAAGGAGGCAGAGGTGCCATCCAGTTTGTCACACAGTATCAACACTCCAGCACCCAGAGACGCATCCGTGTGACCACCATTGCCAGAAAGTGAGCAGTCCTGGTTTTCTTTCTGTTGAGCCCTCAGTGTTTTCCCTTTGAAGAGATAATTTAGCATCTCTTAGTTTATCTTTGTAATTCCATTGAATGGTTCTCACCAATCCTGACTGACTCATTTGATCAGAGAAGGAGGCAGAGGAAGAGGATTGCTGGCCAACCTAATTAGGCCTACAGGCACTCTCCTGGAAGAATCCTCTTTTGGTAGGAATAAGTTCATTAAAAATTAATTTTCATTATAGTCAGATAAGTAACCCATAAATACATCCTTCTTGTAAAAGATACAAACAACTCAAAAGTATATAAAGAGTGGGTCCCTTTACCTGCTCTCCCCAGAGGTGTAATGCTGTTACTGCATAGGTATTTATCACAGGCCCATTTCCATGGAGTTCTGTACCATATGTTTGTATAACATGCATGTGTGGCTTCTTATTTTTAGCATATCTGTAAATTTTTCTTGGTAATCAGTCAGGGATATCTTCTGTATCAGTATGTACTAGCTGCTCCTTCCCTGTAGTGGCTGTTACAGCGTTGCATGGTTTGGATGGGATGTGTCACTTCTATCTTAAAAAGAGATTTCAGGGACGCCTGGGTGGCTCAGTTGGTTGGACAACTGCCTTTGGCTCGGGTCATGATCCCGGAGTTCCAGGATCGAGTCCTGCATAGGCTCCCGGCTCCATGGGGAGTCTGCTTCTCCCTCTGACCTTCTCCTCACTCATGCTCTCTCTCACTGTCTCTCTCTCAAATAAATAAATAAAATCTTTAAAAAAAAAAAAAAGAGAGAGATTTCAGGTCCTACCTGCCTTCCAAAAGGGCTGCATTCATGTGTTTAGGTTTTTGTGTATCCTGAGTATTTCTTTCCAGCCACTTCATAGAAGTAGAATTCTGTATCCTGCAAAACTACTCTTTTTTTTTTTTTAAGATTTTATTTTTTTTATTTATTTATTTTTAAGATTTCATTTATTTATTTGTCAGAGAGAGAGAGAGAGAGAGAGAGTGCACAAGCAGAGGCAGAGGTCTCGAGAGGGAAAATCAGGCTCCCTGCCGAGCAAGCAGCCTGATGTGGGACTCGATCCCAGGATGCTGGGATCATGACCCGAGCCAAAGTCAGCCGCTTAACCAACTGAGCCATCCAGGCGTCCCTAAAACTACTCTTAAAAGAAGTGAATTTGTGTTTTCCCCAATAGTGTAAGGAGAGTGTCCTATTTCTGCACTAATAATATCGATCTTTAACATGCCAATATAGAGCAGTTTGCCACTTTTATATGGATTTTTCTGTTTATTAATGGGTTGAACACTTTTCATATTTATTGGCCACGTATATTTCTTCTGTGATAGCCTTTTCCCATTTTGTAAAACCTATTTCTTTGTCTTGTTCACTGACTTGCAGGAACTTTTTATGTATTCTGGATATGATTATTGTTTGTGGTTCATATCTGTTCATGGCCTGTCTGCTGACTTTCAGTTTTGTTCATAGTGTCTTAATCTGTCTAGAAAACTTTCATATATATGCTGATTCTTTCTACCATGGATATCATGTGGAAATTCATTTTGTGAATTTGTAAACATACAGATTTTTGCAAGATTGACCTGGAGGAAGGAACTGGAGACTTGGGTACCTCTAGGATATCTACTCTCATGCTATCTTGTAGAATTTGGGGAAGTTCTCTGTAATTTTTCCTTTGCTTTTTTTTTTTTTTTTTAAAGATTTTATTTATTTATTTGACAGACAGAGATCACAAGTAGGTAGAGAGGCCGGCTGGGGTTGGTGGGGGAAGCAGACTCCCTGCTGAGCAGAGAACCTGATGCAGGGCTCAATCCCAGGACCCTGAGATCAAGACCTGAACTGAAGACAAAGGCTTAACCTGTTGAGCTACCAAGGCACACCTTTCCTTTGCTCTTAAAGCCTTCAGAGACTGGATGAGGGTAAATGAAAACATGTAAAACTCCTGTGATTCCTTACTGATGTTGCAGTTTGAATCTATGTTGCCTTAGATGAGGGAACAGGACTTAGGTTTCTTTATCTTACCGGAAAGCTGGCTTTCTGGTCTTTCCTGAGTGTAAGCGTGGCACTGATTCTGGACTTGTCAGTTGGGCAGATGCACAGAGCCAGCTCAGGCACATAGAAGCGGCGTTTGACCAGGAGGCCGCGGCAGTCTTGATGGCTCGGCTGGGAGTGTTCCGCGCGGAGTCGGAGGAGGGACCTGATGTGCTCCGGTGGCTGGACCGACAGCTCATCCGACTGGTGAGTTGGGAACTGTGGTACCAGCTTCAGTCGTAGTCTCTGCTCTGTGTTTGAGAACACTGGCACATACACCTGTCATTTCATACAGTCAGTCAACAAGCACTTTGTGTGGCTTGCCTTATGCCAAATGCTGAATGTTCTGGGAGTGATGTAAGAGAGGGTTATAGGTGCATTTTCCCCTCGAGGACTTACATTACCATGAGAAAGAAACAACACACACAGGACATTTAGAGAAAGATGCGAATCTGTGTACAGTAAAGGTTGATTTAGATGAGTCCCTTTGAGTGCTGTGGTTCTATATTTCGTTTGCAGATCTTAGGGATTTTTTTTTAGCAATAGGGATCCGTGGCCCAGTGAATGTGGAGATGCCTCATATGTTATTTTGGGTCTAATCAAGAGAGAGAAAAACCATGCAGTGATTTAAATAGGGGAAGCATGAACAAGCTTGTGGGACATGGCTGTGCATTTGTTTATGCGGGGCAGCTGGAGAGACAATGGGAGCACAGGTTAGTGGGGGAGAAGTAGTGAAGGTGTGGCTTAACTTTAGAATGCTTCATTTTATTTATGAAGTTATTTTAATGTGTGTTATTGAAATGTTAACATACAGTGTAACTGTAGCTTCATGTGCACTGCAGTGATTGAACAATTCCATTGGAAAACCTTGCTTTTAAAGTTAAATCACTGCTTAGGTGTGATTCCCAAGTAGGGGCCTGCCATCAGCATGATACTTGTGTTTACATTTACCATTACTGTGTGAGATAACCAGCGGGGGTGAAAGGCTACTGATAGGGGGACCAGTGGAGGATTCTGGAGGCTCAAGAGAGCTGAGACCAGGGTGGTGGTAGGACAGTTGGAGGGGAGAGCAAGTTTGGAATCAGGGTGTATGCTGAAAGAAGAATTGATAAAACTTGCTCAAACAATGTGGAATCAAAAACCAAAAAATTAACATTGACTTAAGTTTTGAGTGTGGGTGACTGCAAAGATGATGGAGAGAGAAAAGAACTGGAAGATGGCAAAGGGTGGAGGGAGGCACAATTTTTTTTAATAATTGTAGTAATAAATAGTTGAATAGTAATAATAGTAATAAATAGTTGAATAAATGGTTGAATTTACTTTATTCATGAACTTGTGAAAGTACGTGTGAGGGAAGCTGTTCTGTAGCTGGGTGAAAGTCCCCACAGGAGCTAAGGTTAGAGGTAGCACTGGACAGGGGCAGTGGGCGAGGGGCAAACTTATATGACATTGGTCTGGTTCTCCTGTTACTTGTAGCTGAAGCAGTGAGGATGGGAGCAAGCGGCCAAGAACTGGCCTCCCAAGAAACCCATAATTAGGACAAAGGGAGATGAAGGGCTGTGGAACAAGACAGAGAAGGATCAGTTGGAGAGGAAAAATAGGTGCTATGTTAGCGGCTGGAAGAGAATTTCACAGACTTTGGGGGAGTCACTTGACCTGGGGTACTGGGGAGTCCAGGAAGGTGAGAGCTATACCAGGTCATCGGACTTGGTAGGAGGGAGTAAAGATGGGCTTTCTTTCAATGGCGGAGGGTTCAGTTCTCTATTGGCCAGAGGAGATGTGTGAAACAAAGAGGAAATAAAAGCAGAAGAGAAAATGTTCAGAAATTTGTTTTTGAAGGAAGGAAGAAAATTGAGCTATAGTGTCTCAGACTTAGGGCCTTTCTTTATGGAAGAGGTGCCCGAGAGAGCTCCTTGAGCTACTGACCCATCAGAGCAGTCCTCCAGCAGCATCGCCTAGGAGCTGGTTAGAAATGCAGGCTCTCTCCAGATCTGCGGAATCAGAATCTATGTTTAGCAGAACCCTGGATGATGGGTCTGCCCAGCTGTGCTTGAGAAGTGCTGATCCGGGACCCTCAGTAAGTCAAAGTTGAGACTGGAGTGTAGTTCTTCTGTTGCAAGGATTTTTCCAGGTGACACTGACTGGACTTTTTCTCTCTCTTTTTTTCCTTTTTTGCTCTTTTCTTTCAACAGTGTCAGAAGTTTGGACAGTATAACAAAGAAGATCCCACTTCTTTTAGGTTATCAGATTCCTTCTCTCTGTATCCTCAGGTAAGTAATAGGTATTTTTTAAGTAACTAGAGAAGAATGAATTGTGATAGAAATGAAACTCTGCTCTCAGGCTGAAGTGAAGACTTGGTGGGTTTTGAGACTCCCGTCTATAGGTGATGAAGGTTGTCCAGTTAAGGACAGATACTGTGTCTGGGTGTGAGACTGTGCCTCAGCCCTATAGAAGACAGAGATGACACACAGAGAGAAGATAGTGGCTCCCCAACTCCCATGAAGAGGCAAAAACAGGGTTGTTGCTGAAGGCCACAGCAGAATCTTATCTGTAGAAGTTCTGGGCCGGCAGCTACCTCAGTGGTCACTCAAGCAAATGAAGCACACGTGAAGGTGAATATTACAAAATGAGGCCACAGATAATGGCAAATATTTAATGATACCTGTGTAGTGACAGTGCTGATCGTACCTGGGAATCAGCAGTAACAAGCAGCTCCTGTAAATAACTGCACTGCACACGAACCAGCCACTTGGGAGGCATCGGACAGTGAAAGGAGGGACGGAAGTGGACACAGCATGAAGCCGCCGTCAGGAATCTGTATTTACCTCTCCTGATGTCCACCCTCGTCTATAAATGAGGAGGCTGGAGCTGGACTCGGTAGATGGTTGTGAGGATGGCCAGCTGAGGCGGAGGATGTGGTCCGCAGGGCCAGGCGCCTGGGAAGCACTTGGTCAGTGTGGGCCCGCTCCACAGCTGGGGCCCATGACTCTCAGGTGGCCTTCATGGGTGCAGCTTTCCTGGAGCCAGAAGCAGAGCCAACTCTTCCCTTCCCTCAGAGATGCCGTAATGAGGAATAGGTAGAGAGCAGCAAACTTTCATCTTTAAATAAATTTCTGAGCACTCAGATATCCTAGTAGGTATTATCCTTTTGATTACTCAGTTTGGAAAGTGGACACAAGTTTCAGGCATGCTGTTGTATAGCTTGGACTCTTTAGGGTTAAAAGGGGGCCTTAGAGGTCACTTCACTTGACCCCCTGGAGGGTTCTGTGGTCCCTGACGCCCACCCCTGTGCCATTAGGGCAGTCAATCCTGCTCAGTGTTGAAGAGGGCGCCCTGGGCCTGCCAGAGTTCACACAGAGTTCCACTCACTAGCTCTGTCACTGCTGATCCCCTCCAGGGGATCCCCTCCCTGAACCCTCATGCATGTTGGTTTCCTCTTTACAAGGACAGAACGGGTCTGAAGAAGTGGTTTCTTATCTCTTTAAAGTTATGGAATCCTTTCTTTGAGAGGAGTCCCTCAGAAGCCAGCATGTAAGCAGATAGACTTGAGCTGCTCTGGTTGTGCCAACGTGCCACCCTTAGCACCGGGTGCTGCCGGAGCACCCTCCCCTGCCCCCGATCTTGGGCCCAAAGGATCTGATGAGATTGAAGAGCACAGTTGGAAAATCTCTGAATGAGGTGGCTTGTAAGATTCCTTTTGTCAAGACATCCAGGCTAGAGGTCAAGCTCACGGTCTTGGGAGCCAGATGCCTGGAATGAAGTGGTTCCACCCCTCAGTATGAGTGGCATTGGGAAAGTTCCCTACCCCGCGATTGCTCACCCATAAACAAGGGTGGTAAGCGAAGCTGCTTCGTGTCTATATTAGAAGGATTAAATCATTCTTTCAAGTGCTTTGTACCTTGCACACAGAATGTATTGACTATGAGCCATGATTATTATACAGGAGTCAGTGGTTCAATATTTGGAATCTCAGGAAGCTTTAAACTTCTCAAGGCAGCTCATTTTCATGTTCTGGCACCTCTTTTCCCAGCGTGGGGTTTGAATTCATGACCTTGAGATCAAGACGTGAGCTGAGCTCGAGTCGGACCCTTGGGGTGCCTGGGTGGTTCATTCGGTTCAGCAGCTGCCTTCGGCCCAGGTTGTGATCCTGAGGTCCTGAGATCAAGCCCCGCATTGGGCTCCCTGCTCAGTGGAGAGCCTGCCTCTCTCCCTCTCCCTCTGCTTGCCACTCCCCCTGCCTGTGAGTGTTCACTCTCTCTGTGTTAAATAAATAAAATCTTTAAAAAAAAAAAAAGATGCTTAATCAACTGAGCACACCAGGTGCCTCATTTTATATTATTTTTATTTCTTAAGTATTGGTACCTCTTCAGAATGAGCTAAAAGTCTGCCGTGCACCTTCAGATCTCAGGGTAAAGAGCATCCCTCTCTTCCCTCCACCCTTGATGCCAGCGCAGCAGCCCGAGTCTTGAGCTCCAGCCTCTCATCCGTGACTGCATCTGGAGTCCCCCCCACTCTGGCCTCCTCATGCACATCTTTCAGACCCCAGTGGCTTGGGAAGCCTCCTGCTGCCCCCCCACCCATCCCTGCCCCATCCTACTAGTACTGTCTTGTTTCGTGCTCACAACTTTTTATTGTGGCTGCCTGGAGTGTGCCTTTTCCTCACAGCACTGTGACCTTTCTAGAGCAGACATTCTGCCTGGAGCCTGGCCCAGTGACTCCAGAAATAAATGCTGTTTTGCCTTTCCCCCTTCATGCAGAAGCTTTGATATATCCACAGGGTCCCTCTCCCTTTCTTAAATATAATGTTTATGATTGAGGTAAAAAACACATAACATAAAATTTACCATCTTAGCCATTTTTCAGTGTGCAGTTCAGTAGTTTTTAGTATATTCACTTTGTTATGCAACAGATCTCCAGAACTTTTCTTCCTGCAAAACTGAAACTCTGTACTCACTAAACAGCAGCTTCCCGTTTCCCTCTTCCTCCAGGCCCTGGTACTCTCATTGTACTTTCCGCTTACAGGAACTCAGGGGCCTTTGTCTAAGGTCTAGCTTCTGTTTCAGAGACCTAAGGCAAGCCTGCTGTCTGGATATCTAAGTTACAACTGTATGCCCTTGTCTCTCTTTTTTTTTCTTGGTAAATGCAGTTCATGTTCCATCTTAGAAGATCTCCATTTCTCCAAGTGTTTAACAACAGTCCTGACGAGTCGTCGTATTATAGACACCATTTTGCCCGACAGGATCTAACCCAGTCCCTCATCATGATCCAGCCCATTCTGTACTCCTATTCCTTCCACGGGCCGCCAGAGGTGAGGTTTATGTGAATGCTTTTGTCAAAATTGGAATCATCTAATACGCGTTGTTGTTTTTTTCCTAGCAAGTTTATTCTTAGAGCAAAGCTGTAAAAAAAAAAAAAGAAAGAAAAGAAAAAGAAAACTTGAAGTCTTTATAGTACTTTAACATTATTTCTGAGTATTGAAAAATACACGTAGGAAAAAGTCACAGGACCTATAAAGAAAGCTATTATTTGTAGAAGGCAGGATTACATGTTTTAAAAAAAAAAAAAACAACTTACAGGGGCACCTGGGTGGCTCAGTGGGTTAAGCCGCTGCCTTCGGCTCAGATCATGATCTCAGAGTCCTGGGATCGAGTCCCGCATCGGGCTCTCTGCTCAGCAGGGAGCCTGCTTCCTCCTCTCTCTCCCTGCCTCTCTGTCTACTTGTGATTTCTCTCTGTCAAATAAATAAATAAAATCTTTAAAAAAAAAAAAAAAAACTTACAAAATTACGTAGGTACTTTTTTTTTCCCAGTTACTTTGGCCCACTAATTCCATGTCTTGTGCCTGAAGGAAATCCTCTTACATACAGAAAAAACCTTGTTCAAAGAAATAGTGAAATGAACTATTATAATAGAAGATTAGAAAATAATCCCATGTCCATTATCACCACTGCTATTCAACATAGTACTAGAAGTCCTAGCCACAGCGATCAGACAACAAAAAGAAATTAAAGCATCCAAATCGGCAAAGAAGAAGTCAAACTATCACTCTTTGCAGATGATATGATGTTATATGTGGAAACCCAAAAGGCTCCACTCCAAAACTGCTAGAACTTGTACAGGAATTCAGTAAAGTGTCAGGATATAAAGTCAGTGCACAGAAATCAGTTGCATTTCTTTACACTAAAAACAAGACAGAAGAAAGAGAAATTAAGGAGTCGGTGCCATTTACAATTGCACCCAAAACCACAAGATACCTAGCAATAAACCTAACCAAAGAGGCAAAGAATCTATACTCAGAAAACTATAAAATACTCATGAAAGAAATTGAGGAAGACACAGAAATGGAAAAAATGTTCCATGCTCATAGATTGGAAGAACAAATATTGTGAAAATGTCTATTCTACCTAAAGCAATCTACATATTTAATGCAATCCCTATCAAAATCCCATCCATTTTTTTCAAAGAAATAGAACAAACAATCCTAAATTTTTTTTTTTTAAAGATTTTATTTATTTATTTGACAGACACAAGTAGGCAAAGAGGCAGGCAGAGAGAGAGAGGAGGAGGAAGCAGGCTCTCTGCTCTGCAGAGCAGAGAGCCCGATCCAGGACTCGATCCCAGGACCCTGAGATCATGACCTGAGCTGCAGGCAGAGGCTTTAACCCACTGAGCCACCCAGGCGCCCAACAATCCTAAAATTTATATGGAACCAGAAAAGACCTCAAATAGCCAAAGGAATATTGAAAAAGAAAGCCAAAGTTGGTGGCATCACAATTCCAGACTTCAAGCTCTGTTACAAAGCTGTCATCATCAAGACAGCATGGTACTGGCACAAAAACAGACACATAGATCAATGGAACAGCATAGAGAGCCCAGAAATAGACCCTCAACTCTATGGTCAACTAATTTTTGACAAAGCAGGAAGAAATGTCCAATGGAAGAAAGGCAGCCTCTTCCACAGATGGTGCTGGGAAAATTGGACAGCCACGTGCAGAAAAATGAAATAGGACTATTTCCTTACACCGTACACGAAAATAGACAAAATGGATGAAGGACCTCAATGTGAGAAAGGAATTCATCAAAATCCTTGAGGAGAACACAGGCAGCAACCTCTTCGACCTCAACCACAGCAACTTTTTCCTAGGAACATTGCCAAAGACAACAGAAGCAAGGGCAAAAATGGAACTATTGGGATTTCATCAAGATCAAAAGCTTTTGCAAAGCAAAGGAAACAGTTAACAAAACCAAAAGACAACTGACAGAATGGGAGAAGATATTTGCAGACGACATAACAGATAAAGGGCTAGTATCCAAAATCTATAAAGAGCTTAGCAAACTCAACACCCAAAGAACAAATAATCCAATCAAGAAATGGGAAGAGGACATGAATAGACATTTCTGCAAAGAAGACATCCAAATGGCCAACAGACACATGAAAAAATGCTCCACATCACTCAGCATCAGGGAAATACAAATCAAAACCACAATGAGATACCCCCTCACACCAGTCAGAATGGCAAAAATTAACAAGTCAAGAAATGACAGATGCTGGTAAGGATGTGGAGAGAGGGGAACCCTCCTACACTATTGGTGGGAATGCAAGCTGGTGCAACCTCTCTGGAAAACCGTGTGGAGGTTCCTCAAAAAACTGAAAATAGAGCTACCCTATGATCCAGTGATTGCACTACTGGGTATATATCCTAAAGATACAAACATGGTGCTCCGAAGGGGGACGTGCACCCGAATGTTTATAGCAGCAATGTCCACAATAGCCAAACTATGGAGAGAACCTAGATGTCCATCAACAGGTGAATGGATAAAGAAGATATGGTTTATATACACAATGGAATACTATGCAGCCATCAAAAGAAATGAAATCTTGCCATTTGCGACGACGTGGATGGAACTAGAGGGTATTATGCTTAGCGAAATAAGTCAGTCAGAGAAAGACAACTATCATATGATCTCCCTGATATGAAGAGGTGGAGATGAAATGTGGGGGGTTGATGGGTAGGAAAAGAAAAAACGAAGGAAGGTGGGATTGGGAGGGAGACAAACCATAAAAGACTCAATCTCAGAAAACAGACTAAGGGTTGCTGAGGGGAGGGGGGACGGGAAAGGGTGGTGGGGATATGGAGATTGGGGAGGGTATGTGCTATGATGAGTGCTGTGAAATGTGTAAACCCGATTCACAGACCTGTACCCCTGGGGCTAAAAATACATTATATGTTTATAAAAAGATTTAAAAATTAAAAAAAAAAAAGAAAACAATCCCAAGTGTTTAATAGTAGAAAAATAAGTAATCTAAGAAATATTTAAAGTTTATGGAATGTGATAAAATATTAAAATGTTACATGAAAGGGGAACCTGGCTGGCTCAGTTGGTATAGCATGAGACAGACCCTTGATCTCTGGGTCATGAGTTCAAGCCCCTCATTGGGTATAGATGTTACTAAAAAAGATAAAGTTACATGAAAAAAATCAAAATAGGAACTTATCTAAATTATGTATTTTTTAGCATACAGGAATTAAAAACTATGTGAAAATAAATGATGAATATTTGTTGGACTTGGGTACAAATTTTCAAATTTTCCTTAACAAGTACCTTACTTTTATTATTGCATTAGAAATTCTAATAAAATGTTTTCTGTAGGAAACTTTTAAAACTTCTATTAAAAGTTGTTCTTTTTCATGTAAGCATCACTGTTCCATCATCTACAGCAGTAGATTTGAGAGAATGTGTCTCCAATAGATAAAATACATTTCTTTTATTTATTTATTTATTTTATTTATTTGACAGACAGAAATCATAAGCAGGCAGAGAGACAGGCAGAGAGAGAGGAGGAAGCAGACTCCCCGCTGAGCAGAGAGCCCGATGCGGGGCTCGATCCCAGGACCCTGGGATCATGACCTGAGCTGAAGGCAGAGGCTTTAACCCACTGAGCCACCCAGGCGCCCCGATAAAATACATTTCTAACACAAAACTGAAAATGTTTGGGATTATCTGTGGTTCCTGGAGCAAAAGGTGTTCTTAATCTCTCTCCCCAGTTGATGAGGGATTATTTGGAGGCTTTTTCTAATACAAAGTTGATACTTAGAACTTCTGGGTCGGGGAGCAGAAAGCAGGACTTTCCTTAAAAATGGAGAGAGCCATTGTGCCAGGTGCCGTTCATCAGCAGCGTTGGAACTGTTGTGTAGACACCCCAAGTGTGCGGTTGGAGTGGTCGCTATGTGGGAACAGGGCAAGACCAATGCCTTCTCTCTCCCTTTTTGTTCAGCCAGTACTCTTGGACAGCAGCAGCATTCTAGCTGAGAGAATTTTGCTGATGGATACTTTCTTCCAAATTGTCATTTATCTTGGTGAGGTAAGAAGATACTAATTTCTTTCATTACTATTGTTTTGGCTTTCTTTTTATTAATTTAGATTTTTATGGCATTTGAAATAATTTGGGCTTAGAAGACCCACTGTTTATTAGAATCAGTATAGCAGTAAAATCTTTCTCAGGTCCCTGAGGTATTTATATATTTAGTAATTTTAATTATATTTGTTGTAAATAAATCTCAGGTTGTTATTTTAAATCACTCTAAAATCCTTTAACTTGACATTATGTTCCTTGATAAATTCTTTTCCTTCTGTTGTCCATTCTTTACCTTCAATAAATTGCTTTGGAGATTGACTTGACTTCCTAGTGTCTGTAAACTAGATGTGATTTCAAATGTTCTGCAAAGGTATACATTGTTTTTCAGAATTCCCTTAATAACTTAGGATGAATTAGTTTTCCAATACTAATATGTATTTTATAGTTTTTAACTTTTTTCAACATATTAATACCCACTCTGCTAGTTGCTTGCCCATTGGGTGACCAACTGCTGTTCCCACTGGTTCCTATAGGAGCAATAATCATGATTTGCTTTCCGTGCCTTCAGCTGAGCTCTTAAAGACATTCTGACCACAGCCCCCATCCTGTTCGTTCACACATTTATTGAGTATATGTGCATGTGCATGCAAGTGATGGATTCTAAAGACGAAGACAGTGACATGGTTCTCACTCCTCAAAAGCCCCATGTCTACTGGTTGTGAGTGTTCTGATGAACTCTTGGACCCAAACGAGCTTATGGGCATTTCCTCTGTGCCACCATTCAATCAGAAATTAAGACCCAGAAGATATTACTGGAAACTAAGAAGGGGAGAGCAGGCTGCAGAAGGAAGCACCTAAAGAGAATCCTCCCTCTGGTATCAGACTAATGGTTTTGTAAAACCCATCGATCACTTGTTACATCCTCTAGTTCCATTTCCGCTGTTTTCTTTTTTAGTGTCCCCTAAATAACACGTAAAAACACTTCAGGTTATTTATAAAGCTGTACTAATCAGTCAGCGAATATTTCTTGATTTCCTGTGTGCACATGGCATTTTCTAGAGCTGTTGCCAATGGGGATAAAAGAGGGGGAGACATGGTGTCAGCTGAGGTGCGGAGATTGGCTTTACCTTCTACTCTATAGTATGTTGCCTTCTACTTGCCTACTGAACACCCACGCTTGGATTCTCGCAGCTTTTCTCTCCTCCACGAAGAGTATCCCAACCCAGACCCCAGGGAATTTGGGGATGAGTCTTTGTGAGACTAGGCACTGGAGTTGGGTGTAGAGGTGTGCCCATAGAGAAGAGAAGGGGGAATGGACTCCACGTAGGAAGCCATTTCCCTACAGCTGGAAGGACATGGGAAGCTGGACCCAGTGATGGCAGTGGAAATGGAAAGGCAGGACGGCTCCTTGGGACACCTGTACCCTGGGTGTTTTTTTTGTTTTTGTTTTTGTTTTTAAGAATTTAAGCAGTCCTAAAGCAGAGGATTCTTTTTTTTTTTTTTTTTAATTATTTATTTATTTGACAGACACAAGTGGGCAGACAGAGAGAGAGAGAGAAGGGAAGCAAGCTCCCCGCCGAGCAGAGAGCCCGACATGGGGCTCGATCCTAGGACCCTGGGATCATGACCTGAGCCAAAGGCAGAGGTTTAACCCACTGAGCCACCCAGGCGCCCCTGGGTGTTTTTAGCTAGTTGGTATGTACAGTTAGAAAGGGAAGAGGTGTGACTGATGGCTCTGACCTTTTGGGGAGAACTGTGTAGTGGGGGGTGTCCTGGCTGCACCTCTTTGCTTCCTCTACTTTAAGCAGAGGAAGTTTCCCTTTGCTACCTGCTGCAACTCGTCATTCTTGACATGGCTTCTTCCCCGAAACGAGTCATGGTGGGAGTGTTAGAATGTCAAGAATGTCAGAGAAGACTGTTGTTCCAGTGTTTCCACAGTGGTTTTGTTTGGTTTATTTTGGTGCAGACCATAGCCCAGTGGCGTAAAGCAGGGTACCAGGACATGCCTGAGTATGAAAACTTCAAGCACCTCCTGCAGGCACCGCTGGATGATGCCCAAGAGATTCTGCAGGCACGCTTCCCAATGCCACGCTACATTAACACGGAGCACGGAGGCAGCCAGGTGAGTGCGTTGAGTCCCAGCTCTTGTGTTCTGGTGGTTGCATGAGGTCTATGGCTATAAATCCAAACTGCATGGTTTAATATTTTATGTGGTGGCATAAACGGACATTCAGGCAAACTTCCAAACACGACTTCTTAAATCAGTGGTCAAAATACGTTAATGTAAAAGTAGAAGACTGCCAAAATAAAACACATGCTTCATGCTTCAGGAACCCTAAGAAATGGAGAGTCATTGGCTTACAGTAAAGAAACACGTGCCTTTGTGGTTAAAAAAAAATAATAATAAAAATAAAAACCCACAAAACTAATTTAACAAAAGGAATGTCAAAACTTTTTTTCTACTACACTAATATTAATGTCACTTGTAATCTTTAAATCTCTTGTTTTTAAAGGCTCGATTCCTTTTGTCTAAAGTGAACCCATCACAGACACACAATAACCTGTATGCCTGGGGACAGGTAAGAAATTGTCAGGTATCTGGGGAGGATGCCAGGCTCCTTTTTGAACACCTATTTACCAAGTTACCCTTTTGGCCTTAGAAGCAGAATAACTCAGGTATTTTGCTGGGGGGTGGGAAGGCTTTCTGTAACATAGCTGAGGCAGGAGGGAGCAACTTGTGTGGATCCCCTTCTTTGACCAGAGGACAGAACTCTGTAGCGTGACCTGTATTTGGCTCTCTTCATAGACACAGCAGCATCTCCCCAGACTTCCTTTGCCCCCCTGACCCAGCCCCGACCCCACTTCTCTCTCCCAATGGTGTGGGGTAAAAACATCTGATCACCACTGGCTCTGTCTCCTCACTTTTCAGCCTGTCTCCTCCTTTATCTAATTATTACGAACATTTAGGTCTCCGCCCGGTCTTTTTCTTTGACTGTTTTCTTGTAACATTTTTGAAAATTAAACTTTCCTTTGAGGCAATTGTAAATTTACAAGCAGTTGTTAGAAATAATACAGAGAGATTCCCTGTGCTCTTGACCTCCTGACCCCAGTGGGAACATCTTGCACAGCTGGAATGCAGTATCATTCAGGATATTGAAACAGATACGGTCCAAATACACATTTCCTTCACCACAAGGATCTCTGATTTGCCCTTGTGTTAGTCACTCTAACTTCACGCCTACCTCCACCTCTTCCTTAACACATGAAAACTACGGCCACGTTCTCCACTTCTATGATTTTGTCAAGAATATTATATATGTGAAATTGTATGGTATGTAACTTTTGGGACTGGCTTTTTTCCCTCAGCATGATTGTCTAGAGATTCATCCAGGTTATTGCAGGAATCACTAATTTGTTTCTTTTTACTTGTCGAGTAGTATTCTATGGTATTGATGTATTGTGGGTGTTATCAGTGTACTGTAGTTGTTTATCGTTCACCCATGGAAGGACATCTGGATGTCCTTCCTTCACAGTTCCTGGCTGTTAGGAGTAAAGCTACTAGAAATAGTCATGTACAGGTTTCTCATTAACAGAAGTCTTCCATTCTCCAAGGTAAATGCCCAGGATTACATTTGTTCAATGGTATGGTAATCTCATGGTTAGTCTAAGAAACTGATGTTTTCCAGAGTGGACTGCCTCCTTCTACATCCCCACTAGCGATGTATGAGTGATCCATTTTTCTCTGCATCCTTGCCAATATTTGATATTGTCATTATTTTGATTTTAGCTATTCCAGTAGGTGTGTACTGGTATACCATTATGGTTTTAAATTACATTTTCTTTTTTTTTTTTTTTTCAAGATTTTATTCACTTGACACAGAGAGATCACAAGTAGGCACAGATGCACGCAGAGAGGGGAAAGCAGATTCCCTACTGAGCAGGGAGCTCGATGTGGGGCTTGATCCATGACCTACCTGAGCTGAAGGCAGACGCTCAACAGCTGAGCCACCCAGGTGCCCCTAAATTACATTTTCTTTTCTCTCTTTTTTTAAGTTCATTTTTTTAGATTTTATTTATTTGACAGAGAGAGGGGGATCACAAGTAGACAGAGAGGCAGGCAGAGAGAGAGGGGGAAGCAGGCCTCCTGCTGAGCAGACAGCCTGATTCGGAATTCGATCCCAGGACCCTGAGATCATGACCTGAGCCAAAGGCAGAGGCTTAACCCACTGAGCCACCCAGGTGCCCCCAAATTACATTTTCTTAATGGCTAATGATGCTGAGCATCTTTTTTGTACTTTTTTTTCCATCTATATATTTTCTTGAATGAAATCTTTTGACCATCGTATAAATGAGTTTTTGCTTTTTTTGCTGTTGAGTTTTGAATTCTTTTTGTCAAATATGTAATTTGTAAATATTTTCTCTCACTTCTAGCTTGTCTGTATGTACATCTTCTTTACAGGGTCTTTTGCAGAGCAAAAATGTTTAATTTTTATGAAATCCACTTTAGTAGTTTTTCCTTTTATGGATTGTACTTTTGGTGCCAAGTCTGAGAACTCTGCCTAGCCCTGGGTCCCAAAGATCTGCCATATTTGTTTGTCTAATTTTACATTTCCATTTCAGTCTGTGATCCATTTTGAGTTAATTTTTGTGGGGTGCCTGGGTGGCTCAGATTGAGCCCCGCATCTGGTTCTCTGCTCAGCAGGGAGCCTGCCGCCCCCCCATCTCTCTGCCTACTTGTGATATCTCTCCCTGCGAAATAAATAAATAAAATATTTTAAAAAAATTTTGTGTGTGTCTGTGTGTGAGATGTGAGGCTTAGTTTTATTTTATGCATGTGGATGTCTAACTGCTCATACCATTTGTTGAAAGGATGTCTTGCTTCCTTTGAATTACTTTTGTGTCTTCATCAAAGGTTAGTTGATCTTATTTGTGTGAGTCCATTTCTGGGTTTTCTGCTCTGTTATGTTGATCTGTGTTTCTATCACGGTACCAATAACACAGTCTTGATTACTGTAGCTGTATAGTAAGCCAGTCTTCAAATTTTCTGATTTCTCCAACTTTTTTTTCAAAAATGACTTAGCTATTCCAGTTTCTTTGCTTCTACATAAGAATTTTAGGATAATTTTGCTTATGTCTTTAAAAACTTGCTGGGATTTTGATAAGAATTACATCAATCTTCTGTACAGTTTGGAGGAGAATTGACATCTTTACAGTGCTGAGCTTTCCAATCTGTGAATTCATTTTGTCTTCCACTCTGTTTTGATTTCTTTCCTTAGTGTTAAATGTTTTCACATTTTTCTTTTCTTTATTTTTTTTTATTTTTTATTTTTTTAGGAATTGTGATTGGTATTGTAGTTTTGATGTCAGTGCCCCAGTGTTCATTACCAGTATATGTGTACAATTGATTTTTGTGTGTTTATCTTATATCATGTGACTTTCCCGAGTCAGTACTTCTGGGAGGTTTTTTTTAGGTTCTTCAAGATTTTCAACATAGGTAATGATATCATCTACAAATAGAAAACAGCTTATTTTTTCCTTTCCAGTGTGAATACCTTTATTTCCTTTTCATGTCTTGTTGTCTTTGGTTTCAGTTTCATCGGTTTTCTTTTTTTTTTTTTTTTAAAGATTTTATTTGTTTATTTGACAGAGATCACAAGTAGACAGAGAGGCAGGCAGAGAGAAAGAGAGGGAAGCAGGCTCCCTGCTGAGCAGAGAGCCAGATGCGGGACTCGATCCCAGGACCCTGAGATCTTGACCTGAGCCGAAGGCAGCGGCTTAATCCACTGAGCCACCCAGGCGCCCAGTTTCATTGGTTTCTGTTGTAATCTTTATTTTCTTCTGCTTGCTTTGGGTTTATTTAGAAATGTTGCTTAGTTTCCAAGTATTTGGAGATTTTATTATTTGTTGATTATTGATTTTTTATTTTGATTCCATTGTGGCTGGAGATACACTTTCTATGACCTCGGTGCCTTTAAATTTGAAGTTTTTTTTATGGCCCAAACTGTGGTCTCTCTTGGCATATGTTCCATGGTCACCTGAGTATGTATTCTGCTGTTGTTCGGTAGAGTGTTCTGTAAATGCCTTGTAGATCCTGTTGATGGTGTTGTTGAGTTCTCACTGAATGCCCTGTCAGTTTATGAGACAGGGTGTTGAAGTTTCTAACTCAAATCATGAGTTCGTCTATATGTATCTCTTTTGATGTCTGTCAGTTTTTGTTCCTGTTTTGTAGCTCCATTGTTTATGTGTACACATCTAGGATTGTTGTGTTGGTGGGTTGATTTTATATCATTATATAATTTCTCCTTCTGTTGCTGGTCATTTTGTTTGCGTTGATGTCTGCTTTATCTGACATTAATAAAGTTCACTGTTTTCATGCAAAATATATTGTTTGCATGTTATATCTCTTGCCATTCTTTACCTTTCAACCTATTTGTTTTATTATATTTGAAATGAATTTCTTGTAAATAACCCATGGTTTTTAATCTGCTCTGCTAAACTCATAACTGCTGCATTTGGGCCATTTATATTTAAGGTAATTATTGATACGTTGGGACTTTCTGTTGTTTTATTTTTTGCTTTTCCATTTGCTTTCTCTGTTTTTCATTTCTCTGTTTTTTGTTTTCTTCATTCCTGTGGGTTACTTGAACATTTTTTAGAATTCCATTTTAACTCGTTTATAATGTTTTTTAGTGTATCTCTTTGTGTAGCTTTTAGTGGTTACTCCCAGTTGTAGATAGTAGAGCATTGTGTATTACCTTATATATGCATAGCTTATCACAGTTGACTAGAATCTTTTTGACCAATTCAAGTGACATATAGAAAACTTACCACAGTGCTTGGATGGCTCAGATGATTAAGTGTCTGTCTTCGGCTCAGGTCATGATCTCTGGGTCCTGGGATCAAGCCCCATGTTCCCAGCTCAGCAGGGAGTCTGGGGAGTCTGCTTCTCCCTCTCCCTCTGCCTCTCCCCCTGCTCAGCCTCTCTTTCTCTCTCTCAGATGAATAAATAAAATCTTAAAAAAAACAAAAACAAAAAACTTAACTCCCCTTTACATTCCTTTATCGTATCCCATTTATAATTGTCTTAAATGTTTCTTCTACATGGATTAGTCGGTGTTAATAGTTTTTCTTCAACCATGAAGCATAATTTATAAACTTCAAGAGAAGAAGCAAGTCCTATTATACTTCTCCATATTTTTGCTTACTGTGTTCTTTATTCCTTCTTGATATTCCAGGGTTCCTTCTTTATAATTTCCTTTCTTTTTAGAGAGCTTCCTTTAGACATTCTTTTAGGTCTTCTGATGATAGATTATTAGTTTTCTTTCATTTGAGAATCCTGATTTCCCCCTTCTTTAATGCAGGATATTTTCTCTAGATGCAGGATTTTGGTGGCAGCCCTATTCTTTGGGCATCTGAAAAATGTTTTGCTACTTCTCTTGGCTTCTGTGGTTTCTGATGAGAAATTCATTGTCCTTACTGCTTTTCCCTTATAGGTAAGATGTCATTTTTCTCTAGCTGCTTTTAAGATTGTTTCTTTGTTATAAGTACTATGTGTTTGGTGTGGATTTCCTTGGATTTAACCTATTTTAGAATTTGCTCGGCTTCTTGATTTTGTGTATTTATTTCTCTTGCCAAAGTTGGGTAGTTATCAGCCATTTTTTTTTTTTTTAAGATTTTATTTATTTATTTGTCAGAGACAGAGGGGGAGAGAGCAAGTGAGCACAGGCAGACAGAGAGGCAGGCAGAGCCAGAGGGAGAAGCAGGCTCCCCGCCGAGCAAGGAGCCCGATGCGGGACTCAATCCCAGGACCCCGAGATCACGACCCGAGCTGAAGGCAGCCGCCCAACCAACTGAGCCACCCAGGCGTTTGAATACTTTTTCAGCCCATCCTCTTTTTCCTTTCTCTCTAGGACGCCGATGACATGGATGTCAGGTGTTTTGTAGTTCCACAGGTCCCTGGTGCCCTGTTCGTTTTTTTCCCCACTTATTTTCTATTTTTCAGTTGGGTAATTTCTATTATTTTATCTTCCAGGTCACTGATTATTGTCTCTGTTCCTTTTCTGCTATTGAACTCATCCACCAAGCTTTTTACTTGTTTCTGTAGTTTTCAGTTTTAAAGCTTTCCTTTGGGGCACCTGGGTGCCTCAGTTAGTTAAGCAACTGCCTTCTGCTTGGGTCACAATCCAGGAGTCCTGAGATCGAGTCTCCCATCAGTCTTCCTGCTCTGTGGGGAACCTGCTTTTTCCTCTGCTGCCACTCCCCTGCTTGTGCTCGCTCGCTCTCTCTGTGTCAAATAAATAAAAATCTTAAAAAAAAAAAAGAATAATAAAACTTTCCTTTGGTTCTTCTCTATCTACTTTCCTGAGACATTCTTTGCTGAGGCTTTCTGTTTTTTCATTTGTTCCAAGTGTGTTTGTAATTGCTCATTGAAGCTACTTAGAAGTCTTTGTCAGATAATTCTAACACTGTCCTCAGTTTGGTGTTAACACCTGCTGTCTGTTTTCATTCACTTTGAGATCTTGACTGTTGTTATAAGTGATTTTTGTTTGTTTTTTGTTTGTTTGTTTCAAGATTTATTTATTTATTTTATTTGACAGACAGAGATCACAAGTAGGCAGGAAGATAGGCGGTGGGGGTGGGGGGAGCAGGCTCCCTGCTGAGCAGAGAGGTGGATTTGGGCCTTGATCCCAGGATCCTGAG
Organism: Neogale vison; assembly: GCF_020171115.1. Taxonomy (NCBI): domain Eukaryota; kingdom Metazoa; phylum Chordata; class Mammalia; order Carnivora; family Mustelidae; genus Neogale; species Neogale vison. Next base: position 43,398,799 of record NC_058098.1, read on the forward strand.
ATCATGACCTGAGTCGAAGGCAGAGGCTTTAACCCATTGAGCCACCCAGGTGCCCCGATGATAAGTGATTTTTTATTGAAATGTGAACATTTTCATATTTGTTATGAGACTCTGGATCTATTTAAATAGGCTATTTTAGCTGGCTTTTAGTCACGCTGCTCTAGGAGGGAAGCTGGGAAGACATTGTTTCATTACTGCCAGATAGCAATCCAGGTTTTCCATTGGCCTCTTGACACCTGGGTGGGGGACAATTCATTGTTACTATTGGGTAGGAATGGGTGTTTCAGCTTCCCACCTAGTCTCCACTGATCCTGCTGTGGAGATGGCCTTGTTAGTGTTGGGTGGTGGTGAAAGTGCGCACTGTCTACTGGGCCGCCTCTGATACCCAATGCAGGGGGCCCAGAGGTCTGGGTAGAAGTGCAGGCTCCCCGAATGGTCTCTGTTGGGTCCATGGCAATTAGGGAGATGTCCCCTTGGCCATTGGGGAGGAAATTCCCAGTGCCGTACTTGGCTTTCTTTGAACCCATCCTCATGGGCTCCCTTGTTACTGTCTTGTGAAGGTGGCCATCTTAGGTGCTCACTCAGCTTTTGCAAGTGTGTGTGGGGCCACAGTTTTTTCTGTCATCTTTGACTGGAGTTAATATCTAACATCTTTTGTCTTGCTAGGCTATGCTGGTCCTTTAACTAGAGAAAGTTGACTTTCTCTGTGTCTTTTTCTGTGTCCAATGATTGTTTGTCAGCCTTTCAGCTCCAGGTCAGGGATGTAGAGGCCAAAAGGAAACCCAAGGAGCTCACCACTGTGTTGTTCCTTGGGATCCAGGGCCCCTAGTTTGTTTGCTCTCTTCTCCACCTTTTACAGTCTTCTTACGTTTCTATTATATAAAATGTCCAGGGTTTCCAGTTGTACATGGTGGAAGGAGTAGGGAAAAGTTACAGGTACTCCTTCCCGGAAGGCATCTTATAAAATTTTAATTATACTTATAATTTCTTAATAGTAGTACAGTATCATTTTTGAAAATTTGAATATGTTAAATAAAATATTAAGAAAGAAAATTTAACATTACTTATAATGCCACTGTCCAGAGTTAAGTATTCCTGGCTTCTTTGTAGGTAATATAAAATGTGTATATTGTGTATGTTTTTACCTATTTTTTTACAGATTTGAGCTCTTACTAGAAATCAAGGTTTCAGTTCTTTTCCCTTCACATTACATAAATCATGAGCATTTTCTGATAGTACAGATACCATCTTTTCAGTGGAGATCCTGATTCACTCATTTGTAAATATACTACCATACAAGGTTCTCTTGTAAGCAGGGCATGAAGAGCATTGGGTTAGGTGCTGGCAGGGTGATGGGGAAGGTGAGACACAGGGTGTGTGGCCTCCAGGAGCTCATATTTGATGGGTGGCCAGACTCTGGGCCGGTCATCAGAACCATGGAGAGGATTAAAGCAGAAGGGTATATGCCCAAACTGTCTAATAGTGGCAGGGGATGGCTTGACCTCAGTGGGTTGGAGAGGGGTTTTGTGAGGAAATTATGCTTCAGTTGCTAGAACAGTTAGCTAAGCAGAGAATGGCAGTGGCGGGAGTCCTCCTAGCAGAGCAGGTAGCACTGTGAATGTTCTGAGGTGGCGGGAGCGTCCTTAGTAATTCATAAATGCTAACCAGCTTTTCAGATACCTGCCAGTTAATCTTTACATTAAATTTCAGGAAACAGGAGCACCCATCCTAACTGATGACGTTAGCCTGCAGGTGTTCATGGATCATTTGAAGAAGCTGGCTGTTTCCAGTGCTTGTTAAGCTGGAAGATGTGAGCAGAACATCAAAGAGCACATTGGATTGTGTTCACAATTGCTGATAATGGCTTAAAAACATTCCTTTCACTTTACTTGTGGGTTTTAATAAATAATCAAAGGAAGCATTGTATGTAACTCTTTAGATTATAATTTATTTGTATTCCTTATTTGTGCCCCTTTTCCTGCATCATCAAATGTTTTGGTACTTGTAGATGTTTATGTACTTTTTGTATCCTAACTTTACTGTTACATAAAATCAAAGGTAATGTATTTTGGCAACTTACTTAGGTGAAAATCATAATGATCAGACAGGAAATAAATCTGGATAAAGCAAACACTGGCTAAAATAATGCTAATACAAATTTGATTTCCTGAAGTTTCTATGTGTGTATGTGTATGTTTTTAGTGACTCCCCCAAGAGGTATTACCTGAACTTAATCCTCATTTTCTGTCTAAATGTTAAGTGAGGGAAAGGTTGAAATATGTGAAACTTGATCATCAAGGCAGAGCTGTCTGGAGTGCACTGTCCCTAACTCACATGTAAACAGCCCAGCCCAGGTGGCTGCTGGGGATCAGTAGCCCTAACAAAGTGATAATGCAGTTATCTTGGGCATCAAGTAAAACAACTTAAACAGGTACTGGTGTCTTTTTTTTTTGTTTTTTGTTTTTGTTTTTAAATCAAAGTAGTATATGCATAGTTTTAAAAAACAAAACAACATATCCTAAAGAACTTTATAATAACCGTTCCCGCCACTCCCTGAGCCTAGACTTACTCTTCAGAGGTGACTGGTTTTAACCTTTCTTTTCAAGTTATTTGTTGATGTTATCAGTGTTAGCCAGTGTCTCTCAATTCCCATTTTCCAGAATGAGGACCTTTCTCTGTAGCATCCAGTTTTGATGGACTGTACCTTTCTTTTTTTATTATCAAGGTTGGTAAAATTTACATTCCGACCTGTTAACCATAGTTATGTCTTTTGTCTCAAAGTTCATTCTGAAAGTTGAAAACAAATAAAGATCATTTATATAATTGTGATAATGTTAACAATGTCCTTGTTTGAGTCAGGTAGTATTACATTTTTCTCCATGGGTTTGCTGTCCCAGTCCCTACACCATTTGAAGGAAAATGTTCCCAGTGACAAAATCAGTCATTTACATTCTTATGTTCTAGCACTTCTCAGGTTGGTTTGCTTCTTTTTTGCATCATAACTTTGTGTATTTGTTGTTTTCCCTAAGAGTTTCTAATTTGGGGGCAGGTGATTTTTTAAAATTTTATTTATTCATTTGAGAGAGCATGAAAAGGGAGAGGGTCAGAAGGAGAAACAGGGAGACCAATGCAGGTACTCATTCCTGGGACTCCAGGATCATGACCTGAGCCAAAGGCAATCACCAACCAACTGAGCCACCCAGGTGCCCTGAAGTCCATTCTTTAGAGATCACTGATCTCCTCTCTAATCACCGCCCAACTGCTGACAAGTCATCCAGGAATTTGTTTTGTTTGGAAGTCTGGGTTCGTTCTACAATTCCTTTAATCCCATAAGGCATTTGCTGTATCTTAAGTTAATGGGAGATAATTCACTGAATCTATTCAGTCTTCATACTTAGCTTTGCCGAGTATAAAATTCTAGGCCCAAAACAATTTTCTCTCAGAACTTCGGAACTATTTTTTCATTCACTTGACAAATATTTTTTCAGTATTTGCTATGTATGGAGTGTCTTACAGACACTGGGTATGTAGCCAATAAAACAAATATCTGCCCTGGTGGAGTATATATTCTAGTTAGGGAAGACCAACAACAACAACAAAAATTAGAAGTAAATTACATGATTTATTAGAAGGTACTGAGTCCTATGTAGAAAAACAAAGCTGGAAACTCCTCTATCAATTGGATGTTGAGCCATCTGGATTGATTCTTTCTTGTATTTTGAATTTGTATTACAGCCTTTTGCCTTTGGTATGAGTTCTGGAGGGCCTTTCCTATCTTAAGGTGTTTAACACATTTTAAATGCCAAGGGCTTTTATTTTGTGTACATTTTCCATAGAATATTTTTCTTTTTCTTTTCTCTTTTTGTCTTAAAGATTTTATTTATTTGACAGAGATCTCAAGTAGGCAGAGAGGCAGGCAGAGAGAGAGGCAGGGAAGCAGGCTCCCCGCTGAACAGAGAGCCAATGCCAGGCGTGATCCCAGGACCCGAGCCAAAGGCAGAGGCTTTAAACCACTGATCCACCCAGGTGCCTCTCATAGAATATTTTTCTTACTTGGGGGATTTTTTTTTTTTTTAAGTGGACTCCATGCCCAGCGTGGAGCCCAACACGGGGCTTGACCTGACCTGAAATCAAGACCCTGAGATCCAAGACCTGACCTGAAATCAAGAGTCCGACACTTAACCAACTGAGCAACCCAGGCCCCCCATGAATGTAATTTTTAATTGAGTATGTCATATAGAAGAGCACAGAAATCTGATTAAGGTTGAAACTATTCCATTTTGGGCCTTTCCTTTTTTTTTTTTTTAAAGATTTTATTTATTTTACAGAGATCACAAGTAGGCAGAGAGGCAGGCAGAGAGAGAGGGGGAAGCAGGCTCCCCGCTGAGTAGAGAGCCGGATGCAGGGCTCAATCCTAGGACACTGAGATCAAGACCTGAGCCGAAGGCAGAGGCTTAACCCACTGAGCCACCCAGGCGCCCCAGGCCTTTCCATTTTAAAATAACAGAAGGTAGGGGCGCCTGGGTGGCTCAGTGGATTAAGCCGCTGCCTTCGGCTCAGGTCATGATCTCAGTGTCCTGGGATCGAGCCCCGCATTGGGCTCTTTGCTTGGCGGGAGCCTGCTTCTCTCTCTCTCTCTCTCTGCCTGACTCTCCACCTGCTTGTGATCTCTCTCTCTGTCAAATAAATAAATAAAATCTTTAAAAAATAAAATAACAGAAGGTAGAATGTAATAGACCTATCTTGCACTGGTGTTCTCTTCAGTGACAAGGAGTTTAGGTGGTGAGGTGGCACCACTGGGAGACCTAACATAGAAGACACTGCCATACAGATCCTACCTCTGGGTACTGGTGGCTGTTTGCAGAGAGAACATGGAGGCGGAGAGTAGTGTATGGAAAGCAGCTATCCTGAGGAGGAAAGCATGGAGCCCAGTGTGCCTAATGAAGACTCTGAAATCCATCTTGAAGGCAAAGAAAGCCTCTGACCTCAGGGGAAATGACCTGTTAGGGATTTTTTTTTTAAATATTTTATTTATTTATTTGACAGACAGAGATCACAAGTAGGCAGAGAGGCAGTCGGCGACGGGGTGGGGGGGGAGCAGGCTCCCTGCTGAACAGAGAGCCTGATGCGGGGCTCGATCCTAGGATCCTGGGACCATGACTTGAGCCCAAGGCAGAGGCTTTAACCCACTGAGCCACCCAGGCGCCCCCCTGTTAGGGATTTTAAAAACAGTAGGAGAAAAAATTAAAAAAACAAAAACAGTAGGAGAGTGGCAGGATGGATGGGAAGAAGCTGGAATCCAGGTGAGGTCTGAACAGAAGCAGGTGTTTGGACAGAGGTAGGGTGTTAGGCAAGAGTCTGAGTTCAAGTTTCTGGCTTGGGTGATATATCAATTATTCTCTGAATTACAGAAAAGGAGGGAAGGAGTTCTTTGCTCTTTCTTTTCTAGCACTGATAAATTCAGTTCTGGACATTTTGAGTTTAGGGAGCTTGTGAGAGATAACAGAATGCCCAGCAGGTTGGTTGTAATTAAAATGGATTTTCTTTCAGGAGAATTTGGAGCAGATTTCAGTCATTAACAAATAAAATAAATAACATGAGCAAAGTTGCTCAGGATGAGAAGAAAACAAATCTTGCAACAGAATACCAGGTTTGTTTTTTGTTTGTTTTTTTAAAGATTTTATTTATTTACTTGACAGAGAGATCACAAGTAGGCAGAGAGGCAGGCAGAGAGATGGGGAAGCAGGCTCACCTCTGAGCAGAGAGCCTGACACGGGGCTCGATCTCAGGATCCTGGGATCATGACCTGAGCTGAAGGCAGAGGCTTTAACCCACCGAGCCACCTAGGCACCCCCCACCTTTTTTTTTTTTTAAAAAACACATTTTCATTTTTATGACACAGAGGGGGAGAGGGAGAGAGAGAGCACACAAGCATGAGGAACAGCAGGCAGAGTGAGAAGAAGGCTCCCCGCTGAGCAAGGAGCCCAATGTGGGACTCCATCCCAGGACCCCTGGATCATGACCTGAGCAAAAGGCAGACGCTTAACCCACTGAGCCACCGAGGTGTCCCACTTTGTTTGTTTTTTTAAGATTTTATTTATTTGTGTGTGTGTGAGAGAGAGCAAGCGTGGGTGAGTGTACAAGTGGGGAGGAGGGGCAGAGGGAGAAGTAGACTCCCCATTGATCAGGGAGCCTGATGCAGAACTCAATCCCAGGACCCCTGGATCATGACCTGAGCCAAAGGCAGACACTTAACCAACTGAGCCACTCAGGGATCCCCAGTTCAATGAGTTTTGACAGATGTGTACACTCATGAAACCACCATCACCATACAGAACTTTTCTATCCCCCCCCCGCCCCCGTTGGTTTCCTTAGTAGGCAACTGCTAGTCAACTTTGTCTCACTGTATATTAGTTTGTTCCTAGAGTTTTGTCTAGTTTCATTTGTGTCTGGCTTCTTTCACTTAGCATAATCCATTTATGATTACCCCATGTAGCTGCATGTATCAGTAATTCTTTTTATTACCAAGTTGTATATCATTTCTCATTTATTCATTCACCGGATGATGGTGATTTGGGTTGTTTCCCTTTTTTGGCTGTTATGACTACAGCTCTGTGAAAGTCCATCTACATGTCTGTGTGGATATGTTTTTATTTCTTTTGGATAAATTGCTAGGAATGGAATGTCGAGTAATATGGTAGGTATATGTTCAACTTTTTAAGAAACTTTCAGTATTGCAAAGAGGTTGTGATGTGTTATGTTTCCACCAGTTAAGAGGTCTGATTGCTCCAAATCCTTACAACTCTTGGTATTCTTTTTTTTTTTTAAGATTTTATTTATTTATTTGACAGAGATCAGAAGTAGGCAGAGAGGCAAGCACAGAGAGAAGGGGAATCAGGCTCCCTGCCAAGCAGAGAGCCCAAAGCAGGGCTTGATCCCAGGACCCTGGGACCATGACCCAAGCCAAAGGCTGAGGTCCCAACCCACTGAGCCATCCAGGCACCCCAACTCTTGGTATTCTTAATATAGATTTTAGTTATTCTAATAGGTGCACAATTGTGTCTTGTGGTTTTAATTTGCATTTCTGCGATGACTAATGAGGTCCCTGTGCTTATTGGCTGATGAAGTTCTAGAACCTAGGTGAGGTTCGGTGGGGTGAGGTCCGGAGCCGATGACCAAGAAAGAATTCTTGAGACATCTTTGGTGCAAAATGGTGGTTTATTAAAGCATGGGGACAGGACCCGTGGGCAGGAAGAGCTGCTGCCCCGCTATCCTGAGGAGTGGTTGGTTATATACACAGGAGTTGGGTAGGTGAGGACAAAGGGGATGATGTTAGTCTCTAAGGATTTTGGAAGCAAGGTCTCCAGGACCTTGAGGGGCTAGCCATTGTTGGGAGAAAGGTTATTTATTACTAGTAAGACTCTCTTCTTGTGAGACCCTTTAGATGTATATCAGTGGGTCATATGCTTGGGAATGATTGCTGACAACTATCTTGGAAGTTTAGAGATAAAGTTTCACACTTCTATCAAGTGTCCTTGTTAGTGAGATTTGGGTTTAGAAGAAATTTAACTTTATTTACATTTCCTTCTACCTCAGCCTCCTTCAGTTTTATGGAGGGGAGGGTGATGTTAGGGCTTGAGGAACTGAGTTATTTGCCTCTGGAAATTGTGCTGCTGTTAAGATAGTTTCTCTGTTGTAAATCTCTAGGACATTTGTAAACCAAGGGAGACTCCTGTCTTGCAGGATTGTGATCTCTGCAAGTTAACTATTTGTTTTTCTTTTAGGGCAGCCAGGGGTGCCTGAGGAATGTCACACATATTACCGTGGGGAGCGGGTGGAGAGGGGGTGCAAGGCGCCAGCTTTTGCTTTGCCCTCAACCAGCCTTCTGCTCCCTCATCATTGGCCATTAGTATATCTTTTTTTTTTTTAACTTTTTTTTATTTGACAGAGAGAGAGATCACAAGTAGGCAGAGAGAGGGGGAAACAGGCTCCCCGCTGAGCAGAAAGCCCCATGTGGGGCTTGATTCCAGGACCCTGAGATCATGACCCCAGTCAAAGGCAGAGGCTTAACCCACTGAGCCACCCAGATACCCCAATTGTATATCTTCTTTTGTTAAGAGTTTGCTCAAATTTATTGCCTGATTCTTAGTAGGGTTGTCTTTTTATAATTGAATTTTAAGTTGTCCTTTTATATTCTGGATAGAAATCCTTGGTCAAATATAGGTATTTGAATATGTTGTGGCTTCTTTAATTTTCTTAACTGTGACTTCTGAAGAACAAAAGTTTTAATTTTGAAAAAGCCCAATTTACCAGTATTTGTTTTATGGTTCATGCTGTCTATATTCTAAAAAATTTTACCCATCCCAAGGTGGCAAATTTTTCTCCTGTGTTTTCTCCTAGGTTTGTAGTTTTAGCTTTTGCATTTAAGCCTATGATCCATTTAGAGTTAAATTTTTGTGTATTGCAAAACAATTTCTAAAGGGTGGGAGAAGTGGAAAGAGCCCTGATGGACACAGAGATACAGAAGAAAATTATGTTTCTGAAGCTATGAAAGGAGCAGGTATGGTCAATGGTGTCAAATGCTTTAGAGATAAAATTTGACTATGGCTGAAAAGTAGTTACTGGATATGGCAATTTACTGAATGTCCACGCTATGGCAAGTACATCACTTCTGCTCTCAAAGTTAATTTGGTCTGTTGGAGTGGTGGTAGATTATGCTTTGAATTTAGAAATGCATGGTTAAGAGAAAAGCTGGAAGGTAGACAGAGTCAAAGTGATAAAGTTCTTGAACCTAGGTGAGGTTCGGTGGGGTGAGGTCTGGAGCCAATGACCAAGAAAGAATTCTTGAGACATTTTGATGCAAAATGGCGGTTTATTAAACCACGTGGACAGGACCCCTGGGCAGAAAGAGCTGCTGCCTCGGGGATGTGAGGAGTGGCTGATTATATACACAGGAGTTGGGTAGGTGAGGACAAAGCGGGTGTTTAGAAGGGCTATCAGGGTAAAGAAGACTGTCAGGGTATTGAAGGCCTGGTTACTATCAAGCGAAGGCTGTTTTTCCCTCTAATGAAGCAAGAAGACAATTGGGAGTTTCCTGGTGGAATGTCACATCCATGCTATCAAGCATCCTTGTTAGTGAGATTTGGGTTTAGAAAAAACTTAACTTTATTTACATTTCCTTCTACCTCAAGCCTCCTTCAGTATTGTTTATGGAGGGGAGGGTGACAGTAGGGCTTGAGGAACTGAATTGTTCCCCTCTGGAAATTGGGCTATTGATAAGGTAACTTCTTTGTTGTAAATATCAAGGACTTCTGTAAACCAAGGGAGACTCCTGTCTTGCAGGACTGTGATCTCTGCAAGCTAACTATTTGTTTTTCTTTTAGGGCAGTCAGGGGTGCCTGAGGAATGTCACACATATTACCGTGGGGAGCGGGTGGAGAGGGGGTGCAAGGTGCCAGCTTTTGCTTTGCCCTCAACCAGCCTCCTGGTCCCTCATCAAAAGGAGATGTGTTTTTGAGATGTGAGTAGAGTTAGAGCGTAATCCTGAGGAGGCTGTAAAGCATAGGACCCAGACCAGTGGAAAGATCAACTTTGACCAGAGGGGACCCAAGACTCATCCGGATTGGGTTCTAGAAAGAAAAGTAGGGGGGGGGGTTGCCTGGGTGGCTCAGTGGGTTAAGCCGCTGCCTTCGGCTCAGGTCATGATCTCAGGGTCCTGGGATCGAGTTCCACATCGGGCTCTCTGCTCAGCGGGGAGCCTGCTTCCCTCTCTCTCTCTCTCTGCCTGCCTCTCTGTCTATTTGTGATCTCTTTCTGTCAAATAAATAAAATCTTAAAAAAAAAGAAAAGAAAAGAAAAGTGGGGAAAGCTTCGGGGGTAGACAGGCATTCTCGCATATCTGAGAGCTGCTGGAGGAGGATACTTAATCTTTACAAATACCATCTGAATCCTGTGTTAGGCCGGTGTTATAATTTTCCACGCTAGAAGCTTGTTCAGAGAAGTCGTCATTTGCTGTCACGTGGTAGGCGAGGCTGTTCCTCAGCAGCGCAGCCCGGAAGCCCCCTGAACCCTACACCTTAGGGTCCAAGGCGGGGGGTGGGGGGGGTGGGGGGGGGTGCTGTCACTTTCGGGACTACAAGCCCCAGGATGCATCCGGGCCATTGCAGGAAGTGGCCTCCCGGAATCGGCTCTCCATTGGAGGCGGCGGCGGTTGTGACGCGCCGGCAGGAAGGCCCGCCTCCGCCCTGGGCCTCCCGGAGTGGAAACCCTCCCCGAGCTGCATGATGCGCCCGGATCAGGCCACATCTTGGTACCGGCGGATGTCCGTGCTATATGGGGTGGGCGCTTGGACCACTGTGGGCTCCGTGTTTTATTTAAGCCGGAAAAAGCACAAGCCACCAGGTACGACCCTCCGGCAGCCTTCGGTGGGGCGTCCTGATAGGGTCACAGAAGCGGCTTCGCTGTGCTGCAAGGCACCGGGTTTATTCTGCAAAACCATTGTCGCGAGCAATTCGCTGTAGGGGAATGTGCCCGGAACTATCGTTTCAATCCTATCTGCTGCTTGTTTATTTGATGAATCTGGGTAAGATTCCAGAGGGAATGTCAAAAACACGGGACGGCGATTTATTTAAAGAGGGGATGCCTCGGTGAGCCCGGTCGCTGTTGGCGAGCAGTTTCAGCTCTTCCACCCGCCGAGGAGTATTAAAGTCTAACCGGTTACCGGGCGGAAGAGGAAATCCCCGAGCCTCTAGAGATGTGCTGGAGATCTGTAGATTCCTGCAGCGGATTCTAGTTGCCCGGGGCTGAACGGGCGGAGTTGATGGGCGGGACTTGCTAAAGGAGGGAAATATCCTAAAACTGCAGTTGCACAGATCCGAATGTACTAAAAGCCATTCGGAAAAGGAAACAGGAAAGCTGTTCTCTAAAAACCGTGCTGAAGATGACATTTGGATTTGAAGATTATCAGCGGCCTGAAAGTACACGTGTCCAGTATTGAGCATTTAAACACGTTTCAGTGTCTATAGTGGTCATGTCAATGTTTATTTTTCTTTTTTTCACAGGGAGAAAATAGTGTCAGGAATCTGACGGGGTTAGGGGTGATTCCTACCTTAGTTTATTTTATTTCCTTCCAAGACTTAACTAATAATTTAAGGACTGCTGTCTTAAAAGGTAATAATTCAGGTGTTCCTTTTTTTTTTTTTTCCAAAGGTGATGAAGTAGAGCAAAAGGATGTCCCAAGAAATGAATTGCTTGAGCCCCCGAAAGGGTTTTACTTGGAAACAATTGTCACATACAAGGAAGATTTTGTTCCAGTCACTGTCAGGATCATCAACTTTTTCAAATCGTGGACTGGTGGCCCTGGACGAGATTCGTGATTAACTGCAGAATGCTGAAAACTGGGACTTTGGTTCAGCATATGCATTTCATGGAGGCCTTGATTTCCAATTTATGTTTATGAAAAGTGTATCCATTTAATTTAATTTTGCTGTAAAATATAAACACTCGTGGTATGCAGTAAATAACGTCCTTGAGGAAAAGTCAACTTGGGTATTTCAGAGGTGTCCCTCATTACTTACATGAGTGAAAAGGTTGAAGTGAAATTTCACATTAAGCGTCCGTAAGCTGTTTTCTGAGACTGTTTCATGTAACTTTCTATTTCTCTCTTGTTGCCGGCAAATAGGGCTTTAGCACTGCTTTGAAGGTTACAATCACCCAATCTCCCACCTTCAGCCTCGGATTTATAGCAGCTCTTTAAGTACTATTGGGTACTTGGGAAGTATATTATAAACTAGATTTTGTAACTCCTGAATTAAAAAGACTTGACCTTTTTACTAGGACCAGTACAGGTACCCCTCATTCCTTCAGCAGATGTGGATTATATCCCAACTGTGGCTACCAGTATTCTAGACATGGGGGATACAAAGTCAGGACAACGTGGGTTGTGCCCTAGAGTGCTGCACTGGTCTCTACTTAGTCTATTACCATTGCAAGTAAGAACCCCATACAAGTAAGCTTAAATCAGAAAGGAGGTGTTTATAAAAAATGTGTATGGCCAGCTCAGAACTAAAGCTGAGTATGTTGAGGTCTTACGAGAGCCTGGTACCCAACTCGGGAAGGCAGCCAGCCTCTCACTGAGCCTGCTTGGGCTCTTGTTTGCCTTGTTGCCTCTCTCACTGCACACCAGCTTCTCTTCTCCCAAACCCCCACTCTGCAGTACTAGAGCTAGTCTGAGCAGCCTCTTCCCAAGATGGTGTTTGGCATCCACTCTTGTGAGACTCAGTCATTTTTTATTAGTGCCCTGCCCTGTGGATTACTGAGTATGCCTGAAAGGCATTGGTGAGGCATCAGGGTGGCTCAGTTGGTTAAGCAGGATAATTTAGGCACTGGAGAAAGAAATGTTAGAATAGGATTTCTGGTTAATGTTCTATAGGGGGGTAAATACCTACACTTTGGGGTTTTGTTTATTTGTTTACCAGACAGGAATCACTTTTATCCTTATTGGCCCCAAATCCACAAGCTAATGTGTAACTTCACGAAATCTAGGCTTTTTTTTTTTAAGATTTTTTATTTTTATTTATTTGACAGAGAGAAATCACAAATAGGCAGAGAGGCAGACACACAGAGAGGAGAAAGCAGGCTCCCTGCTGAGCAGAGCCCGATGAGGGACTCTATCCCAGGACCCTGACATGACCTGAGCCGTAGGCAGAGGCCTAACCCACTGAGCCACCCAGGTGCCCCTAGCCTTTTTTTTTTTTAATTAAAGATTTTTATTTGTTTATTTGACAGAGATCACAAGCAGGCAGAGAGAGAAGGAGGGGAAGCAGGCACCCCGCTGAGCAGAGAGCCTGATTCCGGGCTTGATCCCAGGATCATGATCTGAACCGAAGGCAGAGGCTTCAGCCCACTGAGCCACCCAGGCGCCCCTAGGCTTTTTGTTTTTAAAGATTTTATTTATCTATTTCAGAAATAGAGAGAGCATGAGATGGGGGGAGGGTCAGAAGAAGAAGCAGACTCCCCAGCAAGTATTAAGTCCAATATGGGACTCGATCCTGAGAGTCTGGGATCATGGCCATGAGCCCAAGGCAGTTGCTTAACTAACTGAGCCACCCAGGCTCCCGAAACCTAGGTTTTTAATCACAGGTTAATGATAGGTCAAACTGAGGCACATTCCCCCAGATAACTAAGGAATCTTTGAGTGGGCCTATAAAAGAACTCTTGGGCCCAATTCCAATTTGCGTGCGTGTGTGTGTGTGTGTGTGTGTGTCTTGTGTGTCTTGTGTGTCTGGTGGGGGTCCAGGCACCACAGCAATTCTTGGGAACCATTTGGGGGTGTTCTATAATTCAACTCCATTCTGACACTATCTACCGAGAGATAGCATCAGATTCCACAGGTCAAGGGCTCAGTCTTGCAAGACTGTCACCTCCCCCCCAAGATCACAATCACAGCCCAGGTCCTCCTCACCTGTGCTTCTTCCTGTGGCAGTCAGCTTTTCCAACAACACCCTCCTTGGACTTGAGACACTAGTCTCAAGCCTAGGTTGTTACCTGTTCTTTTGACCTACCAGCTATAGATCGAAGGTTCCCAAGACCCCCTCCTTGAGTTCAATTAATGTGCTAGAACAGCTCATGGAACTCAGAAACATTTTACTGACTAGATGACAGAATGTTAACTCAGGAGCAAACAGATGGGAGAGATGCACAGGGCAAGGTGTGGGGAAAGTTCCCTGTTCTCTTCTAGCATGCCTTTCTCCAGTCTCCACGTGTTTACCAGCCAGGAAGTTTTCAGAACCCTGTTCTGGTCCCCTGGGTGGCTCAGTTGGTTGATCGACTGCCATGGGCTCTGGTCATGATCCTGTAATCCCAGGATCTAGTCCCACTCCCAGCTCCCTGCTTGGTGGGGAGTCTGCTTCTCTGCCTGGCCCTCCCCCATCTTGTGCTCTCTCACTCTCTCTCTCAAATAAATAAATAAAATCGTAAAAAAAACAACAACAAAACCAACCCTGTCCTTTTGGGTTTTTATGGAGTCTTCTTTACAGAGGCATGACTGATTAAATCCTGGGCCATTGGCAATGGAACTCAATCTCCAGCCCCTCCCCGCTCCCCAGGGGTTGGGGTTGGGACTGAAAGTTCCCACCCTCTAGTCATATGATTGCGTCTCCTGACAACTAGCCTTCATCCTTTAGGTGGGGTCCAAAAGTCAACTCATTAATGTAACAAAAGACATACTTATCACTCTCATCACTTTGGTAATTCCAAGAATTTTAGGAACTCTGTATCAGGAAAAAAGGAAGACAAAATACATACTTCTTATTTCAGGTCACAGTATCACTGCTTGTTAAACACAGTCCTCCATAATGACATTAAATGTACTTTCTGTCTTTCTTTTCACTTAATACTGCAAGTTTTGGAAAATTTTCCTTTACAGCATCCTGACAGAACTCCGTCATTGGCAGGCCAGGAGTCAGTGACTCCATCACCAGGCTTGCCCAAAGACTATAGTGAGTCAAGGGTCACATCCAAGGTAAGGAGGTAATTTGAGTGGGTTTCATGGAAGGGATCAGGCATGCATGGTGGGGGTTAGGGAAGGGTGTCTTTCTGGTGATATGATATCAGAGGACTATCTTGCCATAGTTTTCTATTTTTTTCCATCACAGATTCAGCATACATCAAAATGCCACATGAGATTCTCCTGGACTTAGTTTCTTTTTAGAGAAGAAAATCGTACAGTTTTGTACTGATGGAACCAGAAATATGACCAAGTGGCAGAAGTCAAGCAACAGAGTTAAGGTTCTCCTAAGCATTAGAGATCCACCAGCTGGAGCTAAAAAAAAAAAAAAAAATCATGCTTTTTTGGGGTCACTGTGTCCAATGTGCTCTAGCACGCAGAGTGTTGGGCTTTAAACATTCAGGGGAGGGTCCTGTGGGAGGCTGAGTTGGCAAGCAACTGCCTTTGGCTCAGGTCATGACCCTGGAGTCCTGGGATCGAGTCCCGGGATGGAGTCCTGTATGAGGTTCCCTGTTCAGCAGGGAGGTCTGCTTTTCCATCTGATCTTCCCCCTTTTATGTTCTCTCTCTCTCATTCTCTCTCTTAAATAAATAAAATCTTAAAAAAAAATTCAGGGGAGCTCTGCTTCACCTCTCTGAATTAGACTTTTAAGATGAATTACATGATCTATCATTTCCAAAATGACAGATATGGCCCAGACAGAGATGATGGGTATGTCATTGTAAAGATATGTTTATTTGCAGATTTGCTTCAAGATCAGTTTCTGAGAGCTGTATTACATTTACTCCTTGCCACAATCTGAAGAAGATAGTCTTCCCAACTTTACAGATAAAAAGACAGAGGCTAAATGAGATCTAACCATATTCCTAAGGCCACACAGGGAGTGGCAGAGATGGGACAGAAAGTGAGGTTTTTCAGGGGCCAAAGCTGAAGCCATTGGCATTATGCTAACTTTGTCTCGTAAAGCAGTGAGGGAGCTATTGATGACAAGTTTTGGAAAGAAACGCTGAAAACTTTTTGTTTTCCTAGAATCCAAATGTCAGAAAGCTCAAGTTACCAGATTGCTTTATGCTTTTGTGAGGGGCAGATAACAAGTGAAAAACTACTATCAGGGCTCTATTAAAAATAAAAGTCCAGTAAATTTTGGACCCCAAGTGAATTTAGTCCAGTGGATGTAACAGTTTGACTAATAGTCTATCCATTGACTGTATTTATTTGCTGTCTAATAGAATGGTGGTTGATGATTTGAGACACAAGAGCATCCCATATCATCAGAGAAAGGTTGCATATGCAAAATGAATTTTTAGTATTAAATGTATTTATTTATTTATTTATTTATTTATTTATGAGAGAGAAAGAGAGAGAGAGAGAGAGAGAGCGCACACTACTGGAGGAGCAAGGAGGTGGCTGTGAGAAGTCTCGACCATTCCACCATTTAGATGAAGATTACTCCCAAGGAATGGCAGAAAAAAAAAAACAAGGGAAACTTGGCTGGCTCAGTCAGTGGTGTATGCAAGTCTTGATCTCAGGGTTGAGTTCGAGCCCCATGCTGGGTGCAGAGATTACTTAAAAAATAAAATCTTTAAAAACAACAGCAACAGGGCGCCTGGGTGGCTCAGTGGGTTAAGCCGCTGCCTTCGGCTCAGGTCATGATCTCAAGGTCCTGGGATCAAGTCCCGCATTGGGCTCTCTGCTCAGCAGGGAGCCTGCTTCCTCCTCTCTCTCGGTCTGCCTCTCTGCCTACTTGTAATCTCTCTCTGTCAAATAAATAAATAAAATCTTTAAAAAAAAAACCAACAAAAAAAACCAACAACAGCAACAGCAACAGCAACAACAGCAAAATGAATTGACTTGTCTGGCCCTGTGGAAGACCATACCGGTGCAGTGTTTTATGAGAAAAGAATCGAGATCTGTGCAATTCAAGACACTGTTACTTGGGTCTCTGTTACACCTGATGTAACTCCAAGCAAATCCCATTTCCTTATTTATTAAAATTTTTTTAACTTTCCATGATAGAAAAATCTCCTCTACGTTTCTGAACCTCAATTCCTTTTGATGAAGAGGCATAATATCTACCCAGTCCGCTGACAGGGTTATGAGATTCCACTGAGAAAGTGCTCTCTGCTAGGTGCCAGGGTGGCTCAGTCCGTTAAGCTGCTGCCTTTGGCTCAGGTCGTCATCCCGGCTCTTGGGATGGAGCCCCACATTAGGCTCTCTGCTCAGTGGGGAGCTTGCTTCTCCCTCTACCCCTCCCCCTCGCTCATGTGCGCTCGCTCTCTCTCAAATAAATTAAAAAAAGAAAAGTGCTCTGTGTCCATGCTATTATTAACAGGAGTAAACTATGTCTTAAGTAGTCCTGAGAAGCTGGTGTGAACACCTTCCAACTCTAAGTCCCCTCCTATAGTCCTCCACCGCTTGGCTCCTGGCACCCCAGGGACTTTGTCGCATAATACTTGCCGATACGGGGGCGTCTGGGTGGCTCAGTGGGTTAAGCCTCTGCCTTCGGCTCAGGTCATGATCCCAGGGTGCTGGGATCGAGCCCCACATTGGGCCCTCTGCTCAGCGAGGAGCCTGCTTCCTCCTCTCTCTCTGCCTGCCTCTCTGCCTACTTGTGATCTCTCTCTGTCCAATAAATAAACAAAAATCTTTAAAAAAAAAAAAATACTTGCCGATACGTCTTGCCCGTAACAGCCAGACATTAACATACGTCTTCAGCAGCACAGTTTAGCTGTGAGTATCAAAATGGAAAGTGGCATATCCTTTGATTCAGCAATCCCGCTTTCAATTTATGGAATTTACGGAGATAACTGAAAGGATTCAGGCAGAAGCATCTTCCATAAAACTTGCTCAACATGGCACTGAGCTGAAAACGGCCTCTCGGTAGACACGGCTGACTGCTTTCCCTACATTCACTGCCTCGGTTTCTGCTTTATTACAGACCGGTGAGTCCACCCCATCCATGCTCTAGGGGGTCTAGCTCCATCTGGAGGGCGGGGCCCGGTTGGTCCTGTGTTTCTCAAAGCGGGCACTGCTGGCACTGTGGATGGGACAATCCCGTTTGTGGACTGCCCCAGGTGTGGCAAGAGCCTCAGCATTTCAAATTCTCCGGTCACTAAACGCCAGTAACTGTAAGGGCCTACTTAATCAGGGGGAGCCATTTTGTTGCAGTAAACTTAGATTGACCCTGTCCCTCCCAGAGGAACTTACTTGCAAAGCCTAGATACAGGGGCGGGTCAGGCCAGGTGAAGACATCCAATCAGTGGGGCGCACATATATCTACTAGGGTAAATTGAAATTCAATTGGCCACCCGTGTGTTACCTAGTAGTTTTTTTCTGTGCGTGGCAGACTTAGCATGATTGTGCAGTTTTCTCTGTGTATTGTAATCTCATTGGCCACCTGTGTATAGCCTGGCTAAACTACCTCTATAAAAGTTAGTTTGTGAGGCTGGGAGGGGTCGCCTCTTTGCAAGAGACGGCCCTAACCAGTCAGTTTGATTCTCGATGCTTGGCATGAAATAAAGCTTTGCTTGACCTTCGCTTTGTATCAGTCTGGCTCCTTTGATTAGGGACCCTAACAGTAACAACTTCCAGACATTGCTACAGCTCCAGTCCCTCTCTTCACACACACCCCTCCTGTAACCACCTGGGGTAGCCTGGAGGCAAGAACCTTTCCTCTAAGCCAGTCATGTGGGTGGGTAGGGATGGGGTGGGGTTAAGTCCCATCTCCCTTTCACCGTTTGGGTCAAGCATGGTCATGTGACCTCATTGTGGCGAGCCAAGAGTGAGGGGCTTCCGGGCAAGATGTCCCAGCTTCAGAGGAAGGATCCAGAAGAGATGGTCTATTGTACCTTGCGCTTTGGGTCTGGGTAGAATCCCTAGAACAGCCACAGCCATACTATAAGGTTAGGGTACATTGTTAATCAAAGAGCTATATTCACACTCTTATTCATTGACCAATATTATCTGAGCTCTGGGTACTGTGTTAGATGCTTCGGATACAAGGGTATCGCCTTGTGATACAAGGGTATCTCATGCTTGTGAGAGACATGAATGATCAGAACACAGCCTAACAGGCACTAGAGTAACTGAAAGTTGCCGGAGTATGGGGGCACCTGGGTGGCTCAGTCAGTTAAGCCTCTGACTTTGGCTCAGGTCTCCATCCCAGTCTGGGATCCAGTTCCGGAGCAGGCTCCCTGCTAAGCATGGACTCTGCTTCTCCCTCTGCCCCTCCCTCTGCTCATGCTCTCTCTCTTTCTTTCTAAGTAATTAAATAACATTAAGAGAGAGAAAGAGAGAGAGAGAAAGTTGCCAGAATATGAGGGAAGAACAATGGGATGGTGCTGGGAAATAATGGGGAACAGGGACGCTTTAGTCTTCGTGGTCAGAGAAATCTGTCTGAGAAGAAAGCCTTTGAGCTGAAAACCTGAAGGAGAGGAGCAAGATGTACGAAGAATAGGGGGAGAATATACCAGATCGAGGACCAGCACGTGCTGAGATGCTGAGGTAGGAACAAATGGATTTGCTTGAGGGATGTAGAGAAGAACCACCATCTGGAAAAAGAAAAGTATATACTCTAGGAATATCACTTTTATTTCTCTGTGGAGAATGGATTGGAGCGGGAAACAGTGTGGCAGTAGGGCGACAAGTGAGAGAGCTGTGGTAGAAATCCCGGTGAGAGATGGCGGACATGTGACAGGATGACATGGCAGAGGAGAGAAGAGGGCACTTGGGGGTATGTTTTGAAGAGTGAGAAGATTTGTTGATGGACTAGATACCTGGGGAGAGGGAAAGGGGGCAACTATGAGTCACTTATGACTCTAGTAAACATTGGAGCCATTTATTTAGATAGTGATGATCCAGGTAGTGGAGTATGGATGGCTTGTGGATTTCTAACACCAACCGCTGTACTGCAATTCGGTCCCAGCACTAAGCATGCAGGCTTAGCTCCCACCCAGCAAGTTTAAGGGGCATGTCCCCAACAAGGCTGCTTTTCAGATTCCAGGTTCATTTCAGGGGTCCCCAGGTCATCTGTATTTATGACCAATGGGCTGCAAATTTGGGAGTTTCTGTGACTCCCTCAAGTTTGATAATTTGCCACAATGACTCACATGATGGGTCTTTCTGGTGACCAGCTCTTCATTTGAACTGATTTACTAACATAAAGTCAGAGGTGATCAAGGGGCATGAAGAACAAACCCATTCCTATCACATGGGAGATTCTGAGGACTTTAGAAGCTCTGTGCCAGAAACCCAGAACAAAGATCAGACACATTCTTTGTTATACAACAGGGTTGGAAATCCTGAGTTCCTTTTAGAATCTATTCACTTTGTGACATCTGTGACTCATGGAAATGGAGATGTAAAGAAGGTATTTGGAAACACAAACTCACAGCAGATATCTGGAGCAGAAATGAAAATGGGAGAGTTGGTGGCATGAAAGTGGAATTTTAAATATGAGAATGGAGAGGAAAAACCAGAGTGCACAGGGCCCTGAAGGCTTGTCACATGCAAAGTGGAGTGGAGGAAGATGGGGAAAGGAGGGAACCCTGGGGAGAGTGGCAACTGAGAAGCCAAAGGAGAAGGTGCGCAGAGGAGAGGAGGTCCTTCCAAGGGCAGAAGCCCCTGGTGTTGACCTTTCTGAGTTCACTAAATGCAAAAAAAGAACTTGGGTGTTTTGTTTTTTTTTTTTAAAGATTTTTTATTTATTTACTTGAGAGAGAGAGACAGTGAGAGAGAGCATGAGCGAGGAGAAGGTCAGAGAGCGAAGCAGACTCCCCATGGTACTGGGAGCCTGATGTGGGACTCGATCCCGGGACTCCAGGATCACGCCCTGAGCCGAAGGCAGTCGTCCAACCAACTGAGCCACCCAGGCGTCCCGAACTTGGGTGTTTTGATATGTTTTTAGAACCTTAATATTTTTATTTTTAAGGAATCCCTACACCCAATGTGGGGCTCAAACTCACAACCTTGAGATCAAGAGTCGCATGCTCTACTGACTGAGCCAGCCAGGAGCCCCTAAAACTTTTATTTTGAAGTTTCCAACTTACGGAAAACTAAGGTCCTTTCCCTTCCAAATTGCCAACATTTTATTTCATTTGGTTTATCACTCACTATATTTTCTCTGTATATATTATTTTTCTCCAAACCATTTAAGAATAAATTGCAGATATGATGTGCCTTTATCTCTAAATACTTAGGTGTGCATTTTCTATAAACAAGGATGTCCTCTTACATACAAATCAGGAAATTTACATTGATTTAATGCCATTATCAAATCCAACAGTTCTCAAAGTGTCCCTCTAGAGGACTTATGATTGCCAACTCTTTCTATAATAATGTATAGACAATATTTGCCTTTTTCACTCTTACTCCTTCAGGAGTGTACAATGGGGGTTTCCAGAGGTCCCATGGTGTGTAATGTCCTCATTGCTCTACTGTTAACATATAATGAATTTATTATTGTTTTTTTTTGAATGTATTATAAATCATTGTTTCTTTGTTGTAATTTCTAATACAGTCAATCTCTTTAGATAAAACCCAGATTAAAAAAAGCTATTTAGGTATGTGCTTTGGTGAGTGCTGTGAAGTGTGTAAACCTGGCGATTCACAGACCTGTACCCCTGGGGATAAAAATATATGTTTATAAAAAGCAAAAAATTAAAAAAAGAAAGCTATTTAGGGTATTCAATAATTTTTAAGAAAGTAAAGGGATATTGACATCAAAATGTTCGAACTATGCTGATTAAATGTAAAAAAAACATCAAATTTTAAGTTTTTCTCACTCTTAGGTTCTCTGATTGGGTCTGAGAATTAAGCTGAGAATTAAGCTGAGATTAACCGGAGAAAAGTACACAAACCTAATTACAAGACACGGAGCCTTCACAAGAAAATGTGGCTAAAGGAAATAGACTTGTGTATTCCTATGCTATTTTAATGGAGAGTGGACATCATGGAGGAATATAATAGGTCAAGGAGTATGAGGCAAGCATAGTAAAGGGGGGGGACTTAGCAAGGTCTCTTTGTTCTTGCCATCCCTTTGTCTTTGCAGATCAAGTTGTAGGGAGGGCACACAAGGATTTACGACTGGTTTCAGGAGAGAAGGGTGATGGGAAGTTCAGAGTGACTTTTCTGATCCTGCTGCTTTCTCAAGCTCTGTTATGGTATTCGATATGCCAAGGTACCATATTTTGGGAGTAGCCTGTTCTGAATGTCATCGCTCTACACCCACTAATGCTATTAGAGGTCTTAAAGAAGAAGGCATGCTGAAGCGGGCTTATTTTAAAATTTTATTTTTTTATTTATCTTAAGATTTGAGACAGAGAACAAGACAGCCACAGAGAACATGAGCAGATGGAAGGGGAGGGAGAGGGAATAGTAAACTCCCTGCTGAGCGGGGAGCCTCACTTGGGGCTTGATTCTAGGACCTTGAGATCATGACCTTAGTAGAAGGCAGACACTGAACTCACTGAGCCACCCAGGTGCCCCTGAAAGGGGTTTATTTTTCTCAGCGATAATAATGTGTAAGGGTAATACTTGTACAGTCCTTTGCGGCTTTCGAATGATTTTTACACAGTCTATTTTATTTAAATCTAACAACGCTGGGTGGGGGAAGCTGCTAAGTATTAGTATTAGAGGAATTAGAATGACGGGCTCATAGATCTGTGCAACTGCCACGGCATGGCTAAGTCATATGAATACTTACATACCGTAGTTAAATAGCTATTTTAGGAAGCAGATTCTATTTTGTCTGGTTTTTGAGAAGACACCGAGGCGGGAAGACAAGGGAAAAGGAATTTGGGAGCATCGGGACAGAGGGGTGGGCGGGTGGAAAGAGAAACACAGTATTGAGATTCAGGACAAAACTGGGATTTAGGGATGATTGGCTCTTAGGTCGGGAATGTAACACAGCTGCCGCTTGGGCAGGGGTTGAATCTGTATAGGAGCTGGGGACCCGGCGGGGGTTTCGGGATCCGGTGCGGGGCTGGGCCCACCTGTGGCTGGGGCAGGACCAAGGGCGGGGCGGGACCTATCACCAGATGGGCGTGACAGACGCGAGCGGGGCCGACCTGTGGATGGGCGTGGCCGACGTGGGCGTGTCGCCGCCTACCGGGACGGACCAGGCCGTTCTGCGCGCTTCCTGGTGTCACCCGCAGAGGGCGCCGGCCGTCGAGCCGCCTGCAGAGTAGCGAGGCCGGAAGGAGCGCGGCGTCGCCCCGCTCGCCCCAGCAGCCGCCATGAAAGCCGTGGTGCAGCGCGTCACCCGGGCCAGCGTCACAGGTCAGTCGGGCGGGGCCGGGGTCGGGCCCGGGAGGAGCCACCCCTGACCCCGCGCCCGGCAGTCCCCGGCCGCCCCCGCGAGGGTTCCCCCGCGCCGTCCCCGAGGCAGCTGCAGCCGCTGCGGGCCCTGGCGAACTCGCCCCCGCAACCGGGAGTCTCTGGGTTGGCTCCGGGCGCCGCAGCGGCCACGGAGCAGTCCACGTGCCCCGCGGGCCCTGGCGCGGCCCTGGCTGCATGGTTCTTCTTTGGGTTCATGATAAACGCGGCTTATCGTCGTGTTGTCTTTGTTCTGTATTGTCTTGTTTTGTTTTTTGTTTTTGGTCCCGAGTACCGGGTGGCAGAACCTCTGAACATCCCCGTGGCCCGTTCTTCGGTGGAGTGTTGCACAGACAACACGTAGGTAGCATTTCCCCAGCAAGGACACCACCATCCGCCCCTTACAACGTTCTACTTTAAATTTCCCATTTTTGCCCATTGTCTACCGGTCCCAATTTTTACGGAGCTTGACTGCCAATAAAATGAACAGATATGAAGAGTTGTTCATATGGATGAGTTCTGACAGTTGTGCACACCCACGTGACAGCCCAGACTCGGTACAGAATGATCCCGCCCCCAGGACACCTCTCTCACTTCTCTAACCCTACTGGGGTGGGGTAAGAATCTATAGAATTCTGGATCCATTATTTCTGTTTGCCACCAGTTTCTTGTGGACCAGGCCACCCAGCCATTTGTCATTACTGGATCACTGTAGTCTAGTTTGAACATCAGAGATCCAGATGATTAATGTGTATAAGGTAGTCGTTTTAAAAAGTCAAATGACGAATACTAGATTGTTTCTAGTCTTCTGGGTTTTTTTTTTTTTTTTCATACTTACAGTATTGTTTCAGGCCAAGTAATTCCAGATATTCTTTTCTTCAGCCAGTCCACACCAACTATGTGTTCTTGGGGCCACAAAATTATAGATTTAAAAACAAAGCAACAAAATTCCCTAAAGAAACAACCAAACCCAGCAAAACCATGTATTTAGATCTGAGAGTCTACTTTTTCAGTGCTGCCTAATGATTTCTAAGCTGTTCTGTTAACTGGTTTTGAATATGGTCCTGGAATAATAGAGAACAGAATAGCTTTGGGATTTATGGGCTTTTTAAAACAAAGATTTGGGGCGCCCTGGTGGCTCAGTGGGTTAAAGCCTCTGCCTTCGGCTCAGGTCATGATCCCCGGGTCCTGGGATCGAGACCCGGGTCCTGGGATCGAGCCCCGCATCGGGCTCTCTGCTCGGCAGGGGGCCTGCTTCCTCCTCTCTCTGCCTGCCTCTCTGCCTGCTTGTGATCTCTATCAAATAAATAAATAAAATCTTTAAAAAAAAATAAAACAAAGATTTTTGGCCTTTCAGTTAATATTTAAATTAACTAAAATGGGAAATTAATAGATGAAAATATTTTTTTGCTTTTTTCAGCAAAATCTTGCATTCTGCTCTGTGTGGTCATCACCAACAGTGAGTGAACTTTGAGGAAATTAAGTTCTAATCTTCTCTTGCAATCTTCTCTTGCACTCTTCATTCTGCTGATCTGACATATTGAGAACATGTATTTTGTGAGATTTGCTGAATAGTTTGAAAGATTTTTTTTTTTTAAAGATTTTATTTATTTATTTGACAGAGAGAGATAACAAGTAGGCAGAGAGAGAGAGAGAGAGGAGGAAGCAGGTTCCCCGCTGAGCAGAGAGCCTGATGTGGTACTCGATCCCAGGACCCTGAGATCATGACCCGAGCCGAAGGCAGCAGCTTAACCTACTGAGCCACCCAGTCACCCCAGTTTGAAAGATTTTAATTTGCTATTTAAATTGGGTGCTTTTAGTTAAAAAACAGCAAACCTGAATATTAAAAAACAAGCGTATTTAAAAAAAGAGAAGGGTATTTTAGAAAAAGAAGGGTATTAATTGTGGGAAGTTGTTAAATAAAACGGAATTCTCTCTCAGTGCTGGAGGGAACTTCAGGTTAGCTAGGCCTTCTAGCTGAACTGAGTGGAAAGATTTTCCGATTTCTTTAGAATGTGACTGGCTTCACTGAAACGTGTTGTACACGAATGGCATTTTATTATGGGGGTTTTAAAATGTCACTTTCAATTTTATGGTTGGGACAGAGGATATAGGAGTCATATCTTAGTATGTGGCAGACTCAGTGAGATTGGTCAAGTACATTTTGATGTCTTAGCGTGGTTATTGTGATAATTTTAAAACCGTTATTATGGAATATTTTGAACATGTTCATTTGGTTACTCAGGCGGCAAAGTGTGGTAGCTCTCATGTCCTATCATTCAGCTTCAGCAGCTAAAATCTGAATAGAATCATGTAATGTTGGGAAGGGGATCTAAAATGGGCTTGAATGAGTTAATTTGAGAGGTTGTGAATTCTTCTTGAAGTAGAGGTCAGTGGTGATGCCAGTATGCATGGGAAATTGACCGAATATCTCAGGTCTTTTCTAGCCCTGTGATCTGTTGTCTAAAATGGTGATTTTCAAGCTTTTTTTTCCCCTTGGAAATTAATTTGTCAATAATAAAAGAACCCTTTGGGTCTCCTAGTTCTTCTACTTGTCCCTGGAGGGGGAAGGAAAACTACTCCAAAATAGGAGAGGAGACTATGTTATAGATAGACTTTGGGGTACAATTTGTTTCTTATTAAGACAGTAATAGATTAGGGGCGCCTGGGTGGCTCAGTGGGTTAAGCCGCTGCCTTCTGCTCAGGTCATGATCTCAGGGTCCTGGGATCGAGTCCCGCATCGGGCTCTCTGCTCTGCAGGGAGCCTGCTTCCTCCTCTCTCTCTCTGCCTGCCTGTCTGCCTGCTTGTGATCTCTGTCTGTCAAATAAATAAATAAAATCTTTAAAAAAAAAAAAGACAGTAATAGATTATAAAAATGTTGAAACTCTTCAAAAATTTTTTAAAAATTTATTTATTTATTTATTAGAGATTGAGAGAGGATCGAAGAGGCAGAGGGAGAGGGAGAAGCAGGCTCCCGGCTGAGCAAGGATTCCTCTCCCAGACCATGACCTGAGCCAAAGGCAAATGCTTAACTGACTGAGCCACCCAGGTGCCCCCACCCCCCCTTTAAAAAAATATTTAAAAAAAATTTATTTATTTGAGAGAGAGCGAGCATGAGAGAGAGGCTGAGGGAGAGGGAGAAGCATGAAACTCTTCAGGTAGTGATTTGAATCACTTTGAATCGTGATTCTACATTTTAGAATCTATTTCAGAAAAGATTTAGAGGGATGAATAGCCAGAGCAGGGACGATCTTAGAGCAGTGAAATTACTACTCTGTATGATACTGTAGTGGTGGATACATGTTAATGTGTATTTGTCCAAATCTATAGAATGTGCAACACAAAGAGTGAACCCTAATGTAAACTGTGGACTTTGCATGATAATGATGTGTCAGTGCAGGTTCATCAGTTTTAACAAATGCACCCTTGTGGTGGGGGGTGTTGACAATGGGGAAGTGATGCATGTATGGGGGCAATGAGTATAGTACCTTTTTCTTTTTTTAAAGAGGGGTTGTGGAGCAGAGGGAGAGGGAGAGAGAGAATCTTTTTTTTTTTTTTTTTTAAGATTTTATTTATTTGTCAGAGAGAGAGAGGGAGAGCGAGTGAGCACAGGCAGACAGAATGGCAGGCAGAGGCAGAGGGAGAAGCAGGCTCCCCGCCGAGCAAGGAGCCTGATGTGGGACTCCATCCCAGGACGCTGGGATCATGACCTGAGCTGAAGGCAGCTGCTTAACCAACTGAGCCACCCAGGCATCCCGAGAGAGAGAATCTTAAGCAGGCTCCATGACCAGGCCAGAGCCAGATGCAAGGCTTGATCTCATGACCCTGAGATCGTGACCTGAGCAGAAATCAAGAATTGGACACTGAACTGACTGAGCCACCCAGGCACCCTGAATCTGTATCTTTGCTCAGTTTTGTTGTGAACTTAAGACTGCTCTAAAATGTAAAGTCTAAAGTTTAGTATACAGAGGTTTCCCCCACAGTGTTATTTACTGAAGTGAGAATTTTTTTTTTTTTTAAAGATTATTTATTTATTTATTTGACAGAGAGAAATCACAAGTAGATGGAGAGGCAGGCAGAGAGAGAGAGAGGGAAGCAGGCTCCCTGCTGAGCAGAGAGCCCGATGCGGGACTCGATCCCAGGACCCTGAGATCATGACCTGAGCCGAAGGCAGCGGCTTAACCCACTGAGCCACCCAGGCATCCCCTGAAGTGAGAATTTTGAAACAAACCATTTATCTAGGCAAATGGGATGGTTGGTCCAGTGGATAGAATGTAACTATTCCGCTTGATGGGATGTCACTGTTAAAAGATGTTTAGGAAAAGCTTATAACATGAAAAAATCCTTATGCACTGTTAAAAGGTGGGACACAAAAATTTATATACAATATTATTACAGTATTTGAAAACAAATATGGAGTAAAACCTATGGATAAGAAAATATCAAAAGGAAATCATTGAGGGGTTCCTGGGTGGCTCAGGTGGTTAAGCGTCTACCTTTGGCTCTGGTCATGATTCCAGGGTCCTGGGACTGAGCCCTGCATTGGGCTCACTGCTCAGTGGGGAGCTTGCTTCTCCCTCTGTCTGCCTCTCCCTCTGCTTGTGCTCTCTCTCTGACAAATAAATGAGTAGCCTGGGTGGCTCAGTGGGTTAAAGCCTCTGCCTTCGGCTCAGGTCATGATCTCGGGGTCCTGGAATCGAGCCCCGCATCGGGCTCTCTGCTCTGCAGGGAGCCT
Source organism: Neogale vison (assembly GCF_020171115.1). NCBI lineage: Eukaryota > Metazoa > Chordata > Mammalia > Carnivora > Mustelidae > Neogale > Neogale vison. The sequence goes on from NC_058098.1 coordinate 43,426,354, forward strand.
GCTTCCTCCTCTCTCTCTGCCTGCTTCTCTGTGATCTCCGTCTGTCAAATAAATAAATAAAATCTTTAAAAAAAAAAAGAAAATTTTTTTAAAAAGGAAATGATTGTAATATCAAAGTGCTTGTCTTTGGTGTTCTTTTTTTCCTTCCTGTTTCTTATATTTTCTAAATTTTCTGTAATGCTTCTGCATTAATTTAATGGTGGCTATAACTGAATAACCATTATATTTAAGCTTTTAAAACATAACTGGGGAATATTAAAAAAATATATTATTGATATTATAAGAAAATAATGACTTCTTTAAAGAACAAATAAAGCCAGAAGCTTTTTCTAAAGCAACACAAACAAGCCAACCACCCCAGTTGTTTACTGGTTATTTCAGGGTAGATTATTTCTGTTTCAGCTTCTGAGTCATTGGCTCAAAGGACTGTAAATCACTCATAGTCCATTATAAGCAAAGCAGTGCAGAAGAAAATACTTTTTTGCACAGAAAGAAGAGAAGTTAAGTTTTACTGATATTTGCGTTGGAATGTGTTGATGCTGATATTCCCCTGGGGTCTGCATGTCAGGTGGTTCCTTGTCAGGTGAAGGAAGATGGGAGTTTCTCATTCTTTCCTTAGCTTGCAAGATATGACAACACTTTTCAGTCTATGATGCCTTGTCAGGTATATTTATAGATAATATTATCCAGCAGAAGCAAACAGGAGAATGTCAGAGTCTACCCTTCTCCTGATTGGAACATTAGGCTAATAGATGGTAAATAACAAGACGTCAATAATCTAATGAGAGTTGGGAAAAAGTTGGCCAAAAATTGGGCACCTGAGTGGCTCAGTCAGTTTGGTGTCTGCCTTCGGCTCAGGTCACGATCTCAGGGTCCAGGGATTGAGGCCTGCATTGGGCTCCCTGCTTAGCTGGGAGTATGCTTCTCTCTTTTACTCTCCCTCTGTGTTCTTTCTGTCTCAAATAAATAAATAAAATCTTTCAAAAAAGTTAAAAAGGTGGCCAAAATTTTTGAAAGTTATAAAGATTTAACATTTGAAGTATGGATTTGGGTTCACCGTCATAACGTTGGATCTTGGCCTAAGAACTGTGCTAGCACTGAGATGCTGCATCATAGTAGTGAAGTGTACATTTGACTATAAGTACATACACAAATGCTTGGAATATATATTCACAGATCTGTTTATTTGTGGGTAAGATGCATGATTGAAAGGGATTTGGAGGTCATTGGCTTAGAATACAAAGTTTAGTACCAAACTGGGAAATAATAGAAGTTTGCTGACTTGAAGGTTAAGTTGTATTTATTTAATTATTTTCTTATTTAAAAAGATTTATTTATTTATTTTAGAGAAGTGGAGAGGGGCAGAGGAAGAGGGAGAGAGAGTCTTGAGTTCTGGAGCCTGACACAGGGTTTGATCCTATGACCCCAAGATCATGACCCAAGCCGAAACAAAAGTCGGATGTTGACTGACTGCACCACTCAGGCACCTTGAAGCTTATCTTTTATTCATTTATTTTTTATTTATTATTATTATTTTCTAATGTTTCTTTTTCTTTTTTTTTTTTTTTTGAGATTTTATTTATTTATTTGACTGAGAGAGAGAGAGCACACAGGCATGGGGAGCAGCAGGCTCCTTGCTGAGCAGGAAGCCTGGTATGGGGCTTGATCCCAGGACCCTGAGATTATGACCTGAGCTGAAGGCAGCCGATGAATTGACTGAGCCACCCAGGTGCCCCGAAGCTTACCTTTTATACTATAGTTTATATGTACAGTGTATTTATCTCTTTATAGTAAGTCGAAAAATTATTTATTTTTCTGACATAAATGTCTGTTATTTTGTGTTGCCTCTATATTGTGTTACCATATTTGCTGATTCCCAATAAAAGAACGTATCTCCTTTCAGAGAATTAATACTGGATTAATAATTAATTAAAGCTGGATTCTCTTGGGAGGAAATCTCTGTTCTGTTTTTACAGATGGGCATATTCTGCCATGGAAAGTTTAAGGTGTCTTACCCATGGTATTACAGATAAAAATATGGTCCTAAAATTTGGCTTAGTGGTTGTTCATTTAAGAACTCATTCATTCCAGATAAAAAAAAATCAGAATGGGGTATCTGGGTGACTCAGCTGGTTAAGCTACTGCCTTCGTTTCCCTGCTTGGTGGGGAGTCTGCTTCTCCCTCTGACCCTACCCCTCTTGTGCTCTCTCTCTTTCATTCTCTCTCTTAAATAAATAAAGAAAATCTTTAAAAAAATCAGAACGGGCATAAATCTTGATTATCTCACTGCATTTATGGAGCTCATTTTTTAAAAAATACCTTTAAAATTGTATTTGTTTACTTGTTTATTAGAGAGAGAGAGCGCTCAAGAGATGAGAACATGAGCGGGGTTGGTGAGGGGCACAGGGAGAAGCAGACTCTCCACTGAGCAGGGAGCCTGATGTGGGTTTTGATTCCAGGACTCTGGGTGCCACCCAGGCACCCCTATGAAACTCATTTTTGAGTACCTACTAACTTTATCAAAGAAGTTATAAGAAGTACGTGTGATATTTAAACATTCCTCTGGTTACTTAAAAGAGAGTCATGGCATCTGTTTGGTTCTGAGTCTTTTTAACTTTTTTATTTCCTTTCTAGTTGGAGGAGAGCAAATAAGTGCTATTGGACGGGGCATCTGTGTGTTGCTGGGTATTTCTCTGGAAGATACACAGAAGGAAGTGGAACACATGTAAGAGGCGCATTTTGAAGTCATTGCTATCTGAATAGGATGTGTAATGGTTCCATTTCTATATTTCTGTCTACCTGCCTATGTACTGATCTTTCTAAATTATATATATACTTTCACTGGAACTTTTTTTAAAAAAATTTTATTCATTTATTTGACAGAGAGATCACAAGTAGGCAGAGAGGCAGGCAGAGGGAGAGAGGGAAGCAGGCAGCTCCCTGCTGAGCAGCGAGCCTGATGCAGGGCTTGTGGGGCTCCATCCCAGGACCATGAGACCAAGACCTGAGTTGAAGGCGGAGGCTTAACCCACTGAGCTACCCAGGTGCCCCATGTACCCTTGAACTTTGATAGTATTTTATTCCTATGAAGTGAGCTTCTTTTATCTGTGTCCCATTGATGTAATAGGGTTATCTCCGTGTTTCAGATGAGGAGACTGAGGAAGACTAATTTGTCAGGTGACACCCCCTAAGTTAGTAACAGAGCTGGAATCCTGCAGCCTTGGACCCTATTTGTTCCTTTATCCCAAACCATTCTCTTAATGCAGAACTGAACTTTTCTTATGAATGATTTCTCTTTCCAGTTTGAGCAGTATGATCTGGGCACCATTTATGCATTTAAAAAATGCTCAGTTGTCCATTGTATGCCTAGCATCTGGAGCTCAGACAGTTAAATTATTTGCCTAAGATCATGAACGCCTGTGTAGCAAAAAGCCTGAATTCACATTAGATTCTAGGCTCCCTGACTTGGAAGCTGGTGCTGTTTTTACTGGGATGGGGGAGTTTGTCATTGCTATTTCCTGACTGGCTCTCCAGTCAGTACAGGCCGCCTCCTCCGTCCCCATGTTTGCCCTCCCACCCCCAGCACCTCATGGCACATTTGCTTCAGATGTATGTAGATCTGTTTATTCTGCCTGTTGGTGCCCATACCTGGGTATAATTCCACCCACGGTCCCTTTGTAGTAGGTTGGAATCAGACTTGGAACTTAATTCCCGCTAAGGACTAAATGTTCCCTGGTCCTCTTCCTTGACAAAGCGGCTGCTCTTTGTCATCCACATTTATAAGAAAGGCCCTCCTGGGGCTCAGGAGGCATGTAACACAGTTGTCAGGGAGGCTACTGCCAGGACTTTTTGCATATTTGCAGTAACCTTGAGTTTTCTCCAGGGTGTTTGCCCAGCGGTTCATTTTGAGTAGCTCAAAGAAAGGGTGTAAAGATGGGGTATTGTTTATTCCAGTGTAAAGACTGAATTCTTCTGTAAAAGAAATTAGAATTGGGTCCATGTCTTGACACTTCCACCAACCTGAAGGAGCAGTTAGTGAGTGGTTGTTCTTAGCTCTGGTTCCCATGGGTAGCTGCTGGGGGGACTGGCCAAAAAAAAAAAAAAAAAAGAAAAGAAAAAGGAATTCCGAAACAGCCCTGTGATGTAGGTCTGTTACTATCTCATGTTATAGGTGAGGAAACTGAGGCCTAGAGTGGATAAGTTACTTGCCCAAGGCCCAAATAACTTTCTCCTTATGTTCTTACATATATGTATTACGTATAATATTATGTCAGCATTATGTCCTTATTCGACAGGATGCTGGTGACACTTTGGAAGTATGGAGTGCATGGGGGGTTCTTAACGATTCTTCAGGTAGCTCTCCCTACTGTTTTCCTCGTAGGGTCAGAAAGATTTTGAACCTGCGTGTGTTTGAGGATGAGAGCGGGAAACACTGGTCGAAGAGTGTGATGGACAAACAGTACGAGGTGCTCTGCATTAGCCAGTTCACCCTCCAGTGCGTCCTCAAGGGCAACAAGCCTGACTTTCATCTGGCAATGCCCACGGAGCAGGCAGAGAGCTTCTACAACAGCTTCCTGGAGCAGCTGCGGAAGACATACAGGCCGGAGCTGATCAAAGGTAGGCAGGAGGGTGAGCCCGCCCAAGAGGAGGGTCTCTGGGACACGTCCAGAGGGGGAAAAGGAATCTGCAATTACAGTATCTCCTTGTCCAGAAAGTTTGTTGTTTGTGCTTATTATTTCCTTGAAACAGGAGAGTGGCTGCTTTCTTCTGCTGTGGTCGGAGTCGGAGTCCTCTAAAGGCCCCTGGTACTGTTTATCCTTCTTCTTTTTTCTGTTCACATGTGAAATGTTTAGCAACCCAGAAGTGTGTTTGATACAGTGGTGTTTCATTTTGCTTGCTTATCATGTCCAACAGAGAATACAGGGTAAGCCACAAATGTGAGCCAGGTATCATTTTTAATTTTTTATAGCCGTATTAAAAAAAAAGTAGAAAGAAACAGGTGAAATTAATTTTAAAAGCACATTTTATTCAACCCAAATATATCCACAATAGTACAATTTTACCTCACAATCAATATAAAAAGTTGAGATAATTTTCATTCCTTTTTGGTGCTAAGGTTTTCTAAATCTTGGTGTGTAATTTATACATACAGCCCATCTCAGTTTGGACCAGGAACACTTCACATACCTAATACCCTTGTGTGCTTAATGGTTGTCATATTGGACAGTGAAGGTATAGGTCTTTGCTTAACTGCTTATTGGTGGGAAAGCCAACCTAATTTGACTGAGGCTTAGTCTAGAAAAAACCTTGGAATAGTGGTCCTGGTTTATGAGAGAATTGTAAATCTGAACTTATGAGTCTGTTTAAGGGGGCATTCATATTCTGTTTTCAGGTTTTGGCGGGGTCGGGGGGAAGATTGCATTTAATACCATCATGTTTTGCCTTTTATTTCAAAGCTGTTAGAATGTTTAGCCTTCTTTGGTAATCATCTCAATGTGAGACTTTTCTTAGTAGAATGTCTCAGTATCTAACTGCAGTTTCTTTTGCTGCCATCATACCCTTTTGTAGAGTCTAAGAGTTGTTAATAGTTAACTCTATATTATCTCCTATACTTTGACTTTCTCTGGAAGAGACAAAGCTTGGTACCTTATTTATTGAACCTATTTTCAACCTTAAGGATTAGAAGTTACTACCTGATTTTGAAGCTCTGTAGCAAAGCCCCACATTGAGGATTGTCAGCTTATTAGATTCACTTTTTAGAAGAGTGATATTCCTGTCTCTTTTCAATATTTTTTCTTCTCTTAATTCTCCTCTTAGCTGTGTGAAGTGTCCCTTTGCCATGATGAGTATACCCCTGCCTTAAATCAAATCCCACTCTCTCCTTGGGTCCTGGTAGAGTAGAATGTATTTGCCTCTTCTGGAAATAATCCAAGTTTAGAGCTCCATTCATAATCTGGTCATGGATGTCTCCAGTACTTTTTCCTACCCTGTGTCCACCAGGATTCTTTGGTATGGCGTTGTTGCAAAAATGTTTCTTCCCAAAATTAGTAATTAAGTCAGGTCCTCTAAATGATTATTTCTCTTTGCTGAGCTGAAGATTAAATGCTGTCATCATTGTCTTTTGTGCTTGGTATTGGTAGAATCATCCCATTTCTGAGTAAACTCAGACATATTTTAGAAGCCCCTTGAAAGGATGAGCACAAGGAATATTATAAAAGTGTAAATAAAGGCACTTTAAGTGGGAGAACACTAGTGGTTGTTAAAGAATGTTCAAGTGAAAACAAAACAGCTTTCATCTGAGTCCTTAAAGAGGAGTGTTTTGTGTATTATTAGGTGTTTTGTGTTCCTTTTACTTTTTGAAGTGGTGTGTATTTTATCCAGATAATTCTCTGAAGTGCCTGAAGCAATGTTCTATAAACACTATAATTTTATAATGGACCACAATTTAAGTTCGTGGGGATATGATACATCTGATCGTTTTGATAAAAATTGATGTGATTTATGCAAAGAGTTTTAATCAAAATTTATTTCCAAATCCTTTGGACTTTGAGAAACACTTCAGTGGAACAACAGTGCCTCTCTTGCTCTTTCAGCTTTTTATCTCTTTTATGGTCTTCAGTAGAACAGGAAGCAGAGAGCATGTTTTACAGGCTTGCTGTGTTTTGCTTAATTTTGGGTTTTTGGTTTCCACTCCAGTTTGGAACGCCCTCTGAGAGTGGAAAGGATGATGGAACACAAACCAACTGCTAATAAATATGTTTTCTTTATTTTAGGGTTCGTGTGGCCACTTTGGCAATTTTAAGACTTAAAGTAGTTTAATTTCCTTTTTGAAAAAAATTAAGAATTTTTTTTTCTAGTTTTATATTGCATGGCATATAAATTCCATGGAACATGGAACATGGAACACCCTATTAGTTTTAGCTGTACAGCATGATGATTTGATACATTGATATATTGTGAAATGATCACAATGCTAAATTCAGTTAGTTCCTTACCTCACATAGTAACAGTTTATTTTTCTTGTGATGAGAACTTTTAAGATCTCCTCTCCCAGAAACTTTCAAATTTGTCATACAATATTGTTAACTTTGGTCACTATGGCATACCATAAGCCAGAATTTATTTATCTTACAACTGGAGGTTTGAACTTTTTGGCCACCTTTACCCATTTTACCCACCTTCTACCCCCTGCCTCTGGCAACCACCAACCTGTGCTCTGAATCAATGAGATAGGTTTTTTAGATTCTGCATATATGTGAGATTGTGTAGTATTTGTCTTTCTCTGTCTGACTGAAAGCCCTTAAGGTCCACCCATGTCCTTGCAAATGGCAGGATGTCCTCCTCCTCCTCCTTCTTCTTTATTTTTAATGGCTGAATAGTATTCTGTTGTGTCAATACACCATGTCTTCTTTATGCATTCATCTATCAGTGGACACTTAGGTTGCTTCCATGTCTTGGCTATTGACTTTAATTAGACTTTGCATTTATTTTCACTCCTTTGCTCTTTTTTAATTTTTATTATTATTTTTTTTAAAGATTTTATTTATTTATTTGACAGACAGAGATCACAAGTAGGCAGAGAGGCAGGCAGAGAGAGAGAGAGGAGGAAGCAGGCTCCCTGCTGAGCAGAGAGCCCGATGTGGGATTCGATCCCAGGACCCTGAGATCATGACCTGAGCCGAAGGCAGCGGCTTAACCCACTGAGCCACCCAGGCGCCCTGCTCTTTTTAAAAAAAAAAAAAAAAAAAAAAATTTATTTATTTATTTGACACAGAGAGATCACAAGTAGGCAGAGAGGCAGGCAGAGAGAGAGGGAAGCAGGCTTCCTGCTGAGCAGCGATCCCAATGTGGGGCTCCATCCCAGGACCCCCTGGGATCATGACCTGAGCCAAAGGCAGAGCCTTAACCCACTGAGCCACCCAGGTGTCCCACTCCTTTCCTCTTTAATGACTGGAACTTTATTTTAAATTTATATTTAGTTTATTTCTCTTAACTTGTTGTTAAGGATTGAGTGTCAGGAAGATTGTCCCCTTTATACCCTGTCTCTCTTCCCTTCCTGCCCCACCTTTCATGCTTTTCCTCACTAGCTGCAGCTCTTTCCCTTAGGCCCAGCCCACCTCAACTGTTTTAGTGAACTAGACCTTATTGTTTTATGACTGAAGCATGTGAAGGTATGATGAGTTCAGGGTCAGCTTGGGCTGGATTCCCTCTGTCATCACTGTTGTGACTGTCTCTTTGGAATTCTCTGAGTCCTGCTTTCCCCTGTGCATTTCAGCCTTGTCCTCAGGCAGGCCTTCTGCAGGATGGTCATGATGGTTACAGTCTTCACAGTTCACCATCCTAGGAAGGACAGTAAGTCTTTGTCTCTGCATTTCAAGCAGAAGTCCTGAAGGTCACTTTGATTGGGCCAGCTTAGGTCCCATGGCCACCCTTAAACCAATATGGGATGGACTGCGTGACTCAGTTTGGGTTATGTGTTTCGTAGAGTATGGAGTTGACCTCCTGGGGACCACCTGGAGCCACAGTGAAAGTCTGAGGCTGTTGGGAAGGGGGATGGGAGAAATGCCTTCTGGAAGGGCTACCTGAAAGTGCCACTTGTGTGTCCTTGACTTGCTCTGTTGGTGGCTGCCAAGAGCCAGTGGGATTAATAGAAAGGGTGTGGTCAAGGGGAGTAGGTGGTCCTAGCAGAACTGCCTTTCTAGTAGTGGGGATGGTGAGGGGACTGTCATATGATATGTGTGCAGTTAATGTGGGTCTCCCTTTTCTGGTTACCTGGGAGGCAGGAGCAAATGGCATAATACCCCCAAATGGCTCTTTGAGGCCTTTTCTGCCCCAGTTGGCCTTTAGTTTGTACTTGAAGCCAAGTTGACCCACCGTACTATCATGACCAGAATTCTCAGCACCCTTGACCTGTTTGGATGTACTTTGTTTGGAATTCTCGGGCTTTGCTTCTGCCATGGCACCCCTCCCCACTCTGGTCCAGTGACACTTTGGCCTTGTGAGAGTATTTCCTCTTCTCAAGAACTTGCCTACCTTGTCTTACGCTGCTGTTCACTATTGCTGCATAAAATATTACCCCAAAACTCCTGTGGGTCAGGAATCTAAGAGGGGCTTGGCTGGGTGCTTGTCTCTGAGCACTACGGTGTTGGCTGGAGCTGGAGGATCTACTTGTGAGATGGCCTGTGCATATTTCGCTCCTCCCCTCTTTCCCATCTCATCTTATTCCCCAGGGTCTCTCGCCATCACTTGGTCTTCTTATAGTCTGGCGGTATGAGGGTAACCTGATTTCTGACATTGTGGCTGGCTTCTCCCACAGTGAGCAGTCCAAGACCAGGTGTTTCACGAGACAGGAAATGAGAGTGCCGGCCCCTTGAGGCCAGGCCTGGAGGGGTGTATAGTATCACTTCTGCCATATGCTATTGGACAGACTAGTCACACAGCTTCCGTGGGAGGGATGCAGACCCACTTTATAGTGGAAGGGATGTCGGAGTTTGTGACCATCTTTAATCCTGCGTAGCTTGTAACAGTGGTGTTCTCAAAGGGTTTTCCTGTTCTCTGGCTCTTTTTCCGATAATTGATTTAGGGAGAAAAACCCAGTGCGTATATTCAGTTTTTGCCCTCTACTGCAGAATGAACTAGAGGTTAAGAGTGCTTTATTGGACACCCAGACTGAGTGGGCCCAGGAAACTGGGTCCAGATGTGGCCCTTGGCAGCCCATTGGGAATCGCCATCCTTCAGAAAGAGCATGGAAAAGTAGTGTTCAGTGGGAGGCATTACATGCTGTCAAAATTGAGTATTAAACATGCATTGCGGGACGCCTGGGTGGCTCAGTGGATTAAGCCTCTGCCTTCAACTCAGGTCCTGATCCCAGGGTCCTGGGATCGAGTCCCACATCGGGCTCCTTGCTCGGCAGGGAGCCTGCTTCACCCTCTGCCTCTGCCTGCCTCTCTGCCTGTGCTCTCTCTCTCTCTCTCTGACTAATAAATAAATAAAATCTTTAAAAAAAAATGCATTGCTTTTATAGGTAGGAAAAAGTAAATGTTAAACCAAAATGAAATAGTTGAGAGAGAGAGATCTCTGCTCTCCAGCTTCTTGTTCCAACACTGAGCCATTTGTAATGGGCCCAGGGAAGCAATCACCTGTTGGCTTTGTTGAGCAAATCAGAAGCTGCCATGATATTAAAAAGAGCTACCTGTGTATTCCTTGTGGGCTCTGATCTCTCGTGGGCGGCAAAGAGCTAGACCAATGTGAAAAGACATTTCAGGAGAGCAGTAGCTCTCTGATTGCCTCAGCTTTGTTCACTCCGTGGGACATTCATTACGTCCAGGGCTCCTACAGGTTTGTTCACAAAGAGAAGGCGCCGGGAGGAGGAAGCCCACATCCAGTATTTGCTTTGTGGTTAGTGTTTACTTTTTATGGATTTGTTTAATATCCTACTCTTTTTACTATATAAAGCATGTTAGCAGCCTGAGTGAGCTTTCAGTGGAAGCCTTTTATTTTTTTATTTTATTTTATTTTATTTTTTTAAAGATTTTATTTATTTATTTGTCAGAGAGAGAGGGAGCACAGGCAGACAGAGAGGCAGGCAGAGGCAGAGGGAGAAGCAGGCTCCCTGCCGAGCAAGGAGCCCGAAGTGGGGCTCGATCCCAGAACGCTGGGATCATGACCTGAGCCGAAGGCAGCTGCTTAACCAACTGAGCCACCCAGGCGTCCCAGTGGAAGCCTTTTATATAGTTCAGCCAGGGTGTGATGCCAGAGGCATTATTGTTAATGTAAATTTCGGAAATCACAGCGTGAGATCACATCTTCATTGTTGATAAATGGCAAGGCTGGTCGACTGTGGTATAGGCCGATGGCTTTCATGAAATCTGATGCAGATGTGTGACTGATCTTGGCCAAAAAGTTAGTTTTCTGTTAGTTTTCTCCTTCCTTTCCATTCATTCTCTTTGGTGATCTGCTTATCAGCTTCCTTTATTTCTGCCTGTCTCTTTAGGTCTTAGACTTACACTAACTATGTCATCTCTGTGACTAGTTTACCTTCGTTTAGCTTAAATGGCAAACTATATCTATTTTTGTTTTTGTGTCTTTCATTATTTATTTATTTTTATTTTTTGTTTTCTTATTTTTTATTAACATATAATGTATTTTTGTTTCAGGGGTACCGGTCTGTGATTCATTAGTCTTGCACCACTCATAGCACTCACCATGTTTTTGTTTCTTTTAAAAGATTTTGTTTTTAAGTAATCTCTGCCTCCAACTTGGGGCTTGAACCTATATCCCCAATATCAAGAGTCACATGCCCCATTGACGGAGCCAGCCAGGCTCCTTAGTCCATTTTTGTGTTTAGATCCTAGCTTTTTGTGATTCCTTGATTTGCTTACTTGTTTTGCCAAGGTGAACAATAGCATACTTTTTGCCAGTTCTCCTTTCCCTACCTAACTGTTTGGAGCCACATTATACATAGTGTCACAGATGTCGGCACCAGTATCCTGTGTTAATGGCAGAGCGGCACACCGTAGATGCTCAGTTATTTTGTGTGACAAGTGCCCCTGGGCCCAGGATGATGAGGACAGGCTCATTTTGGTGGCTTTACTATTTCATCCATTTGCTTCCTCCCTGGCTCTTTCTCCCTCCTGTCTTTATTCTCCTTCAAACCCTTTTATCTCATTTTCTGAGTTCCTCCATACTTCCACTTGTGAATTGTGGGGTCAGCCTCTTTTTCTTGCCCAGTAGAGTCTGTGATTGCAGCTCAGTTTGACGACATGAAGGCCATTTTTAAAAAAGAAGATGAAGGTATAGTTGTGAAGAAACTCACTGTTGTCATAATCTGAGGACATGAAATAACCCAGGATGAAAGGAAGAGTCTGAATCTCTCAGTGGAAGTAGGGCAAATTTAAAATTGTATTGTTTTGGGGTCTGCAAATTCAGAAATATTGATAAATTATTGATAAAATATTTGGCTCTCTATATTTTCTTCAAACAAAGGGTGTATTAAATAATAGGGTACATGGCATTGTGTCTCAAATGCTTTTTCTTTCTTTGGTGTGCCCTTAGGGGATCTTCCATTTTACTAATTTTTTTCTTTGACCAGGTCCAGTTTGGAGTTTAGCCTGTCATTTGAGTTTTAAGTCAGTAGCTTATTTTTTATTCTCAGTATTTATTCTTTCTAAAATTGACTTATTTTTTATTGTGGTAAAATAAACACTTTTTTATGTAACATAAAATAAACCATTTTAAAGTATAGAGTTTAGTAATCATGTACTCACAATGTTGTCTAACCATCACCACTGTCTAGTTTCAGAGCATTTTCATTACCCCGAAAGGAAACCCTATGCCCATTAAGCAGCTGCTTTCCCTTCTCCCCCACCCTTAGCTCTGGTAACCAGGAATCTGCTTTTGGTCTCTATGGATTTGCTTCATCTGGATATTTAATGTAAGTGGAACCATACAATCAATATGCAGCCTTTTGTGTCTGGCTTCTTTGACTTAGCATAATGTATTCAAGGTTCATCTTTTGAACATACATTGTGCATACATGCATACATTGTAGCATATCATCAGTACTTCAGTGCCGTATACAAAGAATATCCCATTGCGTGAAGATGTCACATTTTGTTTTTCTATGAATTCATTGATGGACACTTGGCTTGTTCCCAACCTTTCAGCTATTGTGCATAGGGCTGCCCTAAGCACGTGTGGACAAGTTTTTGTTTGAGCACCTGTTTTCATTTCTTTTGGTTACATACTCACGAGTGGAATTGCTGGATCGTATGATAATTCCATTTAACTTACTGAGGTACACCAAATTCTTTTCCACAGTGACTTTTTACAGTCCCACTGGCAGTGAGGGTTCTGATTTCTCTGCATCCTGCCACAGTTGTTATTCCCTTTTTAATTTTTATTTATTTTTTGATTATAGCCGTCCTAGCGGGTGTGAAGTGGTATAGCATGATGATTTTGCTTTGTAATTTTCCTAATGGCTAATGATATTGAGCATCTTTTCATGTACTTCTTGGCCAGTTGTATATCTTCTTTGGAGAAATGGCTATTCACGTTCTTCACTGATATTATTTTATTTTTATTTTTAATTAAAAAAAAAGATTTTGTTGATTTATTTGTCAAAGAGACAGAGAGCATAAGCAGGGGCAGCGGCAGGCAGGAGAAGCAGGCTCCCCGCTGAGCAAAGAGCCCAAGGACCCTGCGATCATTATCTGAGCCAAAGGCAGACGCTTAACCCACAGAGCCACCGAGGCATCCCATCTCCACTCATTTTAAAATTGAATTGTTTTTACAATTGTTTTACAATTTTTCAAGCACCTAACTGTTGATCTCAGCTCAGGGCTTAATCTCAGGGTTGTGAGTTCAAGCCTTGAGTTGGGGCTTACAATTAAAATTGAATTGTTTTTTGTCTTTTTGTTGTTGAATTGTAAGTAATTTATAAATTCCAGATACCAGACCCTTATTATATGATGATATATGTTATATGATTTGCAAATATTTTCTCCCATTCTGTGGGTTGTCCTTTCACTTTCTTGATAGTGACCTTTGATGCACAAAAGTTTAAAAAATTCCTTTTTTTTCCTTTTCTTTTCTTTTTTTTTTTTGGGCTTACCATAGGGCTTGAAATCATGATGCAGAGGTCTAGAGTCTCATCTCCCCTAACTGAGTCACCAGGCACCCCTAAAATTTATTTTATTGAAGTGTAGTTGACATACAATATTATATTAGTTTCAGCTGTGCAACATAGCGATTTGACATTCATGTATATTAGAAATGCTCACCTTGATTAAATGTTTCTACCATCTGTCCACATGTAAAATTATAGCAGTATTATACACTACCTTGTGCTTTACTTTATATCCCTGTAACTTACTCATTTTATAACTGACAGTTTGTACCTCTAATCCCCTTCACCTGTTTCACCCATCCCCATCCCTAAAATTTTTTAATTTGATGAAGTCCAATTTTGTCCTTTTTTTTTCTTCTGTGTTTTTGGTTTTATATATAAGAAACCATTACCAAAGTCCATTGTCATGAAGGTTAACCTTATGGTTTCTTTCTTTCTTTTTTTTAACCTTACGGTTTCTTCTCAGAGCTTTATAGTTTTAACCCATACAGTTAGGTCTTTGATACCTTTTGAGTTAGTTTTTGTATATGGTGTGAGGTAAGGCTCTAACCTCATTCTTTTGCATGAGAATATCCAGCCATTCCATCATCATTTGCTGAAAAAACTATTCTTCTCCACTGAATGGTGTACTTTTATTGACTATATATGTTTGGGTTTGTGTAGTAGCTTTTGAAATTGAAAATTGTAAGTCTTCCAGTTTTGTTGTAATTAATTTTTGAATAGGTAATATGATCAGATAGTTCATACATCAAAATGATATGAAAAAGGTCTGCCTTGGGAAATGTGTTGTCTACTTTGTTTCCCTTACTGTCTGTAGGTAATCACTTCTAATTAAATTTTTCTGTCTTTCTAGTGTTTCTTCATGGACATGTGAGCAAATATAAATATATATGTCTCTTTTTTTTTTTTAAGATTTTATTTATTTATTTGCTAGACAGAGATCACAGGTAGGCAGAGAGGCAGGCAGAGAGAGAGAGAGGAGGAAGCAGGCTCCCAGCGGAGCAGACAGCCCGATGCGGGTCTTGATCCCAGGACCCCGGGATCATGACCTGAGCCGAAGGCAGAGGCTTTAACCCACTGAGCCACCCAGGCGCCCCTATATGTCTCTTTTTATACAATGGTAGCATCTTTAACAAATTATTTTTTAAAAGATTTCACAGTGTGTTCTAGAGATTCTTTCCTTATTAGTTCTTAGAGAACTTCCTCACACCTTTTGGAACAGCTGTGCAGTGTTCTGTGGTGGGAACAGAGCCTAGCTTACTTAATCTATTTTAAATCTTATTTAATCATGTGGAGCATGGAGGCATGACCCTGAGATCATGACCTGAACCAGAACTAAGAGTCAGATGCTCAATGGACTGAGCCACCCAGGCACCCTTGCTTTTTTTTTTTTTTTTTTTTTTTTAAATACGCTTCATGCCCAGTGTAGAACCCAGCACAGGGCTTGAACTCACAACCCTAAGATCGAGACCTGAGCTGGGATCAAGAGTCAGATGCTTAACTGACTGAGCCACTCAGGTGGCCCAAGGACAGACATTTCTGATAGTAATTTTTGAAATGTCTGCTAGATTTTGAATCATGGTTTCTTAGAATTTCTATGACATTTCTTACTCCAAAGCTACAAAGAAATCTGGCTATTTTCCCCCCTAGTCGATTTATGCTTTCACTTTTTGATTTTGAAATCGTAGATCCATTTGGAGTTTATTTTGTGTACAGTGTAAAACAGATCCAAAATTTATCTTTCTCAGGTGGTTATGAGATGGTTCCCCAAAACATTTATTTAAAAAACCAAATTTACCTCCACTGATCTGAGATTCTGACTTTATCCCATATTAAATTCCTGTGTGTGTTCATGAACTATTAAGTTTTGTTTCTATTCTGTTTTTGTTTTCTTTTAGTCTGTATGATGAAGACACAGTTATTGAAGATTTTACTATGCTTTCTATAGAGTAAGGGGAGTCTCACCCACATTGCTCTTTGGAGTTTCCTGCCTATTCTTAATTGTTTTTTTTTTTCTTAATTGTTTTTCTATATGAACTTTTAAATCAGCTTGTCTAGCTCCAGAAAATAATCTGTGTTACTTTTTTTTAAAAAGATTTTATTTATTTATTTATTAGAGATCACAAGTAGGCAGAGAGGCAGGCAGAGAGAGAGGGGGAAGCAGGCTTCTCGCCGAGTAGAGAGCCCGATGCAGGGCTCGATCCCAGGACCCTGGGACCATGACCCGAGCTGAAGATAGAGGCTTTAACCCACTGAGCCACCCAGGCACCCTAATCTGTGTTATTTTTATTTGAATCATACTCATCGTATAAAAATTCATGAATCCTGTGGTGGATGATGATAATCACCCTCTAGCATATTCCCTTACCTTCTTTGACTGTTTTGTGGCCATGGGGGCTCCCCACTCAGGGGAGGGTAAGAGTTTATAGGCTTAGTCCTTCAAGTCTACCTTTCAACCTCCCTGAGGCTACTTCTGCCATATGTCTTTTCTTCCTAGAGGCTCTGAACTGGATAGAACCCTGCTGTGAAGGCACTCCGATCCCAAAGTGAAGATTTATTCCCTAGCCTCTGTCCCAAACTATGTCCAATCACATCACCTAGCCCAGCACAGTAGAGGTTCTACAGTGAGGCTAAGTGATATTAATACACTCCTTTAATATAATACATAAGAAACGCATAATAAAATGCCAACAACATGGAGATGCACTGAACTTGAATGTAAACCTTCTTCCATTCTTAGAGTCTTAGGGAAAACTCCTAGGTCAAGTTTAAATTCTGATTCAATTTCAAGTATAAAGGAATTAAAGTTTAAAATCAAACTAATGGTCTGATGAGCTCAGAGGCCATTCTCCCTGGTTTCTTACTTTGCTGATCTTGGTGGAAGGGTATTCTTGCCCAGTGGGGTCCAGGCTCTTTCAGCACAACTGCACCGCACTGTATAAGGCTCCATGTAGGTCCTCTGGGGCCTCACACTGCATTGTCCTCACACAGGCTCCCTGATGCCTTAATGAGAAGAACAGGGAGCCTTCCATGTAGTTATCCCAAGCAGAAAGAAGCCATGCCCAGGACCCCAGCAGAGACCAGAGATGTGCAAGCAAAGCCTGATGGCCAGAGAAAACCTTGCCTTCAGCCTCTCTGTTATATGAGGGGGCTGTGCCAGTTGCCTTGAATCTGACTTCAGAACTTCAGCTCAGATGAGAATTTAACCTCCCAGCAAGAGGTTAATTTTGGGCTATTTCCCCTGGCAACTCCTGTTTACAGCTCTTTAGTTTGGAATTGGGGTGACCCCCTTTGGTGGTAGGTGCCCTCACCTGGGAGTAGACATTTTCATTTCCACGCTGGGCCACAGGGTCTGTTCCCTAGTTCCTCTGGCCATGGACTACCTGGCCTGAGACGTCTGCTGCCTGGAGGAGGTGTTTCTTTTGAGTGGACAGAACCACGACAGAGACAAGCAGAGGCCATTGATAAGGGGGACTTGAGCCTGAGGAGAAGCTGCAAGATTCCAGGAGTTGACTTTCTGGTGCCTTTCATGATGCTGGATGTGGAATGGAACCTGGCAGTGGTTTTAATGCTGCCACCCAAGGCCTAATGTGGCTGACAGGGCCTGTTGTGTGCCCTTTTTCCTACAACTGAATCCTTTCCCCAGCCAAGTCATTTAGGAAATGTCATTGCTGGAGCTGCTGGACTTTGCTGATGGCTTCCAGAGCCCTTGCCTCTGCTTCATAGGTTCCCTTGAGCCAGATTAGCCTGCTGGGGAATCCGTGCTCTACTGGTGGTGCCCTGAATCGGCTGAGCCCTCTGGGGAGGGGGGCTCGGGGACATGGTACTCTCAGAGAAGCAGTTCTGTGCTGGTGGGCAGAGCTACCATAGTGGCCATGGCCCACCAGGGTCCACTCCTCTGGGCTCCAGGTGTGATGCAAGCCCATGGGTCTAGAACAAACTCCGTTAGCTGCGGTGGCCCTCTCCTTGCCACATGCTTGTTTTGAGTCCTCCAGTTGCACACATTTGCTTGATTTTTTGGTGCCCAGCCTGTGTACCTGATGTTAGGGTCTCCATCAATAACCCTCCTCCCTGCCTGCCTGGGCTCTGAACAGCTTTAAAGTAGAGCGAAGAGGAAGCCTGGGTGGTGAGGACTTTGCCTTAGTGACAGAGGGAGCTGCCTTCGGGGGTGTCCTCAGGTGGCTGGCCTGAGGCTCAGGACTGGTCTTCAGAGGTAGGCCAAGTCCCAACTTGGTCATGGCCATGCAGGCTGGCTGTGGAAGGTGCATGGGCTTGCTCCCAGCCAGGCCAAGAAGCCATCAAGCCTTCTGTTCTCCATTTTTCTTCAATAGCATGTTCTTTTTGGTGTGGTTTCTTTGCCGGCCCCTACCTCCCCGCCATTTACCCATATTCTACCATGGACAGCAGTGGGAGTGACAGCAGTAACAGGGACCCAGATTTCCTGCACACTGACTGTGGTGCTGTGGGCCCAGTGCCATACCTGTACTAACAAGCAGACTTCCTGTGGTGACCTGCTGTGGTCCTTGAACCAGCAGGGGATCGGAGAGGCGGGGCGGGGCTTCTCAGGGAGTGGTGACCATTAATCAGGTATTGTTCAGAAGGTGGGATGTCAGCCTTCACAGGCTAATGGGGCGCAGTGGTTTGGAGCTCGTAGAGGCCTTGGACAGTGGCTGCTGGAAAACAGGTCACAGCAGGTTTGGGGCTCCTGCTGGGAGTCTTCCAGCTGGAAACATGTGGCACAAATGTGCCTGACAGGTGCTTCTCCAGCTCTGGACAGACCCCTGGGACTTAGAGTTAAGGGTGACTTGATTATATCATCATTAGAGCCCTGATGTAGTTCGGCAGATATGTTTCTGTCTTTTAAGATTATTTTTAAAAATGTTTTTATTTCCTCTGGCCAGTATAAATTTTTCATTGGGCTTTACTCTTTGATCTGAACTGGAAAAAATGTTCCATTTTAAGACCTCTTAAAACATGTCTTTGGATTTATTGTCTATACAAATGGAAATTCAGATAATAGTTCTGTTCATAACTGAAGAAAAACAGGAAAAGAAAATAAATTTTTCGCTACTTGAGTGATAAACACGGTGAAGCATATGCTGTATATCCTGGCAACAGAAATTCAAGGTCGGAAATAATTCCTTTCCCCCTGAGTCTGCCTTCAGCTTCCCTGAGGAGTGCAGCGGCTGAAATTTTGTACTAATTGTAGCCATAATTTTAGCATGCAATTAAACACATGATTTCCTTCCCAGCTGATGTCTTTTTAGCTAGTCTGACATGGATAAAACAAAAGCCCTGTAGATTTAAATGGCCACTTTAATTTGATAGGAGTTGAAGAAAAGTCACCATTGTTTGAGCACTTTTGGCTGCGGGGTAGAAACGAGATTAATCTTGTAAAAATGGCGAACAACTTGGGTGCTTCTAATGGAGTTTCTAATGCTGCTCTCTGAGCATTGAAG
This sequence comes from Neogale vison, assembly GCF_020171115.1. Taxonomy (NCBI): domain Eukaryota; kingdom Metazoa; phylum Chordata; class Mammalia; order Carnivora; family Mustelidae; genus Neogale; species Neogale vison. The sequence goes on from NC_058098.1 coordinate 43,445,440, forward strand.
GGAACCAGCTGTTGGTATGTCCATTTTGCTAAGACCCTCCATGAGGTTGAGGATCATTGGACAGAGTGCTGCCAGGGGGAGGAGTCCGAGATGGGCACTGTATTGTTGTGGCAACAGGAGCAGAGGTTCGTGGATGTCGCCTTATGCGGTAGTGGGTCTGGCACCTGAGGGAGCCTGGGACCTGAGAGCAGAGCTGCTCTCCAGGGAGGGAGCGAGAGAGACCCCAGGCTGGCCTACCCTGAGCTAGTGTGTCCATTTGGTGCTTTTCTTTTTCTTGGCTTCTCTCAGTGGGTCATTTGCCCTGTAAAGGATATTTTATGTGAAATTAGAGCTCCTCGCCTGGGGAGTTTGGGAACTACCAAGGTAAAGAAACTAAATAGGTTTCTCTATTCAAGGACACCTTGAGAATCTGTTACACATTGCTGTGCTTTGTGAGTCTCTGAAGGAGAGTTCAGCAAATGTGGTTTTCCAAAAGAATGTGACTGTGGCATTCTTTATTCAAGGAATACCTGGCAGGGCACAGTTGGGGAAGCGTGGTTCATGAGTGTCAGGGCTATCTGCACCTGGCTAGCTGGATCTCTAGCACCATGTTGGCACATAGTTGCTGTGAGTGAAAAACAGTGAGTGGTTTTCACATGTGGACTGGATCCCATATGCTCTCTTTGTTACTTATTGGTAGGTGGCAGCAGAGGAGTTCCTGGTGGTTCTGTTTGTGAGCATTTGTACTATTTTAATCTGGATCCAGTTCTTTTCTTACTTTGCATTTAAATTGATAAATTTAAATTAAATAAATTTAATTGATAAAGTGTCAAGACCTGTGTGTTCCCTTGACTAAGTGTCTGTGTGTGTTATCAGCAGTGATTAGGCCCAGGGTTTAACAGAGGTACTTGGATGGATGGAGTCGTTTTTCTGATACTGCACCGAGTCATCTCTCAAGGCATATTCTTGGCTTTCTTTATAAATGTAATTCAGCGTTTGGGGATTGATCAGATACAACTGCGTGGGTTTGGGTGTTAAAACAGAAGGTTTGGAATAGGACACAGAGAGGAGCTCTTTTCTGGGGCAGCCTGTGGCCATTTTGAAATGAATCCTAGAGAGCAGGATGGTTCCCACAGTGAAGGAGCAGGACCTTCCTTTCCACCTATCCTTTTATTTTTATATTTAATTTATTTGAAAATTTTAATTATGAAACATACAGGAAATAGATGCTAGTATGCTTACTACCCAGCTAGTCCCATTTGTCTGAGGTTTCTCTCTCAAATCTCATCATCCCCTGCCTTCTATTCAGTATGAATGTGGTTCTTGTCCTGTGTTTGGCTTTCTTGCTCATGTTTTTTTCATATATATTTAATATATATATCTTTGTAAACAATATAACTCATTTTGGTTATTTAAAAGTATCATTTAGGGGCGCCTGGGTGGCTCAGTGGGTTAAGCCTCTGCCTTTGGCTCAGGTCATGATCTTAGCTTCTGGGATCGAGCCCCACATCAAGCCCCACATTGGGCTCTCTGCTCAGCAGGGAGCCTGCTTCCCCACCTCTCTCTCTGCCTGCTGCTCTGCCTACTTGTGATCTCTCTCCCTATCAAATAAATAAATAAAATCTTTAAAAAAACCCCAACTTAAAGTATCATATAAATGAATAAATCATATTAAAATGATATGTCCTTGTTGCAAGTTACTAAAAAAAAAAGATTTATTTTATTTAGAGGGAGAGAGAGAGCATGCACACGTGCACACATGCACCTGGGGGGAAGGGTAGAGGGAGAGGGAGCGAGAATCTCCAGCTGACTCACTGCTGTGTGGAGCCCTACACGGGGCCTGATCCCATGACCCTGAGATCATGACCTGAGCTGAAATCAAGAGTTGGACCCTTGACCAGCTGAGCCACCCAGGAACTCCAAAAGTGGCTTTTTATTTTTATTTATTTACTTATTTAAGATTTTATTTATCTGACAGAGAGAGACCCAGTGAGAGAGGGAGCACAGGCAGAAGGAGTGGGAGAGGAAGACAGGACTTCCCGTTGAGCAGGGAGCCTGATCCAGGCCTTGATCCCAGGACCCTGGGATCATGACCTAAGCCAAAGGCAGATGCTTAATGACTGAGCCACCCAGGCACCCCAGCAAGTGGCTTTTTAAAGATCATGTCACGTGTTTGAGATTTGCCCTGTTGACACATGTGGCTGCCGCATAGTATTCCACTGAGGAGTTAAAGTAGAGTTTATACATTCATGCCCCCATTGAGGGACAGATTGTGTCCCCTTTTTCTGTAATAAATGCTGCCTGGGGGACACCTGGGTGTCTCAGTCAGTAAAGCAGCTGCCTTTGGCTCAGGTCATGATCTCAGGTTCCTGGGATGGAGTACCACATCGGGCTCCTTGCTTGGCAGGGAGCCTGCTTCTCTCTCTCCCTCTTCCTGCCACTCTGCCTGCTTGTGCTCTCTCTCTCTCTCTGTCAAATAAATAAATACAATCTTTAAATGCTGCCCGGATGAACACCCTCAAACATTCCTTTTGTGTAAGAATTTCTGAGTAGACCCCCCCCCAAGGTGGAATTCCGGAGTTGTAGAACTTTTTCAAGCACCATCATGCCCTCTGAAGTGGCTAAACCAATTTACCTTCTGGCCATTTTATGATCCTGTAAGCCCACATTTCCCACCTGATGTTCCCAGATCTTTCCATTCTTGCCTAGTCCATAGGGCTTGCACATCTGCTCTTTAATTTTGCATTTCCCTCTCTACTTCCACCTTTTCCTGTGTTTACTGGCTAGTCCTACTCTTCATGTTTCTGATTGCATTGATCTGGTGACTTTTTAGACAGGGTAACCTGGGGTCTCCGTCTCTCATAACTGTTTGTGTTGCTCTTTCAGATGGCAAGTTTGGTGCCTACATGCAAGTCCACATTCAGAATGATGGACCTGTGACCATAGAATTGGAGTCCCCGGCTCTTGGCGCTGCTACCTCTGACCCAAAGCAGGTAAGCCTGGACTCTGTCGGAGTCTGTCCCCTGGCTTTTGGCTTTGATTGAGTCCCTGGAACCGTTCTCTGTCTGAGGTGGAGAAGAGACTTCATTGTAGGGAACTAGTATCTGTGTTAATACATCCCTTCCCAAGAATGCGTCTGTTTACACTGCATCTCCTTGGTGCTGTGGTAGACTGGACAGTACTTCTCCCTTAACCTCCTCCTGACTTTGGATTCCAGAGAAAATGTCCTTCGCCAGAGCCCGGCTCTTTCCCCGCTGCGAGGTGCTTTGGTGCCCACGCGCCGCTGGGTGGCAGCAGAGTAATGGCACAACTCTGTCTGAGCCCTGGCCTGTCCTCTGCATGGGATTAGAATGGTTACCTGGAGTGGGTTTTGTCCCACTGAGGGTACATGTGCCACCTGAGGTTCTCTGTAAATCCTTATTTTTCTAAAGCACTGTCTGACCTGGATTTGCTGCCAGCCTTCTAAGCTTTGAGAAAAAATTTTAATTAAAATAGAGAAAGGAAATCTATGATAGTTCTTGCAACCTGTATGGTTCTTACAGATGCTTAACACTTCTTGAGGCTTTAATTAATGTGCCCACTTAATAGCCTTCGAGACACCTGGGAGCAGGCAGAGGAGTGAGACCAAAGGGACATTTCTGTTCTTCCTTCTCCCCCACCCAACCCTCCCCTTCCTAGGATACTATGAATTGGAATGATGCAGTAGGTGGGGGAAGTATTAGATAAATGTAAAACTGGATGACGTGTTCAAAGTTATAATGTTTCTTTCATTGATATTTATTGGATAAAATACTTTTGAGATACTATTTTCACAAGACTAGAGTAGGAGAAGATAGCAGCCCATAGTCTGAATTGTTTGGGACAATGCCTGAATAGTCCCCTGTCCAGCACAGGTTGCTGAACACTCTGGTTGCTTTGCCTATCTGCCTGGAGAACCTCTTATGAAGCTGTCATTGTGAAAGCCAGTGGGATAGAGTACTAAGACTCTACCAGCTTTACAAAAGAGTTGATGTGAATTATTTTTGTGCCTGCTTGCTTATAAATTCACATCTTAAATATGAAGGTCTGCATATATGACTGAAGTTGGTCTAAGACTTGCCATTAGTATAACCTGATACCATCCAGAGGAGGAGAGCAGACTCTCCTCTTTGGGTCCTTACTGTTGTCAACCAAGAAAAACCTAATATTTATGCAAAGCAGACTGATTTAGGTCAATTGGCAGCCTGTAGTTGATGGTCCTCTGCAATGCTGAAAGCTAAAATGAAACTCCTGCCAGCCCACTTCCACACATTCCTTCTGTTTTCTTTTTTCCTAAATTCATGCGACTACCATTTACCTTGTCAGCCAGGCCCAAATCTCGTGTCATCCTACTTTCATCCTGGCCTATCCCAATACAATTTCTTATATGTTGATACTGCTCTAAGGTTTCTTTTTCTTTTTCTTTTTTAAAAATATTTTATTTATTTGAGAGAGAGCAAGAGAATGAGAGAGAGTGAGCATGATGGGGGGAAGGTCAGAGGGAGAAGCAGACCCTCAGCTGAGCAGGGAGCTTGATGCGGGGCTCAATTCTGGGACTCCAGGATCATGACCTGAGCTGAAGGCAGTCATTCAACCAACTGAGCCACCGAGGCACCCAGGTTTCTTTTTTTTAAATGTAGTAAGTGGTTTAATCTTTTTTTTTTATTTTTAAAAGATTTTATTTATTTATTTGACAGAGAGAGATCACAAGTAGACAGAGAGGCAGGCAGAGAGAGAGAGAGGGAGGCAGGCCCCCTGCCGAGCAGAGAGCCCGACGTGGGACTCGATCCCAGGACCCTGAGATCATGACCCGAGCCGAAGGCAGCGGCTCAACCTACTGAGCCACCCAGGCGCCCAAGTGATTTAATCCTTATCATAGGGTATGATGAGGAAATGGAGGCACCACGCTTAAGCAGTAGCTTAAGGTCACATAGCTGCTAAGAAGTGGAACCAAGATGCAAACCCAGTTTTCAAAATCAGGAAGCAAAAAATTGTTGCCTAAAATCTGCGGTCACTGACATTGTTTGAGAAATCCAATAGTCCCTGAATACTTGCAGCATTTTTTGGAGAAAAATGCCAGTGGTTCCTGTGCATTGTGGGCCATGGTTTATTTTTATTTTTAAAATTTTTATTCAGTTTATTGAAACTTAAAAAAATAAGTGATTTTTTTTTTTTAACTGTTCGCCCCCCACCCTTAGTTCCAAGTTATTATTTTTAAGGGGAACATAACCTTTCCTACTTGTTGCTGATTCTTTGGGTTGATAGAGAAGCAGGAACATGTCTCACATAGTAGTGCTGGACTTCAAAGGTGATAACTAAAGTTACTGGAATTACTTTAAAGGAAATCACAAATGAAAAATCCACATAAAAATTTAAATGTTTTATTTTGAAATAATTGGAGATTTTTTTTTTAAAGGTTTTATTTATTTATTTGACAGACAGAGATCACAAGTAGGCAGAGAGGCAGGCAGAGAGAGAGGAAGGGAAGCAGGCTCCCCGCCAAGCAGAGAACCCGACGCAGTGCTCGATCCCAGAACCCTGAGATCGTGACCTGAGCTGAAGGCAGAGGCTTTTAACCCACTGAGCCACCCAGGCGCCCCGAAATAATTGGAGATTTAAGAAAAGTTAGAGTCACAGTTCCCCTGGTTGCTTTACCGAGCTCCCACTAGCTTTGCCTTACAATCATAGCGTACTGATGGAACACTGAGATTAATACTGATATGTTACTGTTAATTGATTGCAGGAATGTTGGGGTTTGGAGCCAATGGCCAAGAGAATTCTTGAGATGTCTTCGGTGCAAAAAGGTGGTCTTATTAAAGCACCAGGACAGGACCTTTGGGCAGAAAGAACTGCTCTGGGGTTGTGAGGAGCTACTGATTTTACACTTTCAAGTTGGGAGGGGGTTAGTAAGTCCCTAAGGAATTTTGCAAGCAAGGTTTCCAGGACCCTGAGGGGGCTAGCTATTGTTAGGACAAGGTCATCTATTACTAGTAAAACCCTAGTCCTGAGACCCTTCAGATGTATATCACTGCGCCATGTGCCTGGAGGATGATTGCTAAAATGTATCTTGGGGGTAGAGATAATGGAAGTTTCCCAAGGAGTTTTTATATGTTAAAAGATCCAGGAGGTTGGGATAATGCTAGGCTAAGAGCACCTTTTTGCCCTTACCAAAGTATTAACATTGAGGCAGCTGAGTTCCTAGAGGAATGTTACTCTGCCTATTTCAAGGACTTGTCAATAGGCTGTAAATAGTAAGGAAATTTAACTTCTCTTTTACCTTACCCACATCATTAACAATACTACAAACCTTATTTAAATTTCACTAGTATTTTTTTCTTCTTCTAATGTTCTTTTTCTATTTCAGGGTAATCCCACATTGCATTTAATTGTTATTTCTCTTCTCTAATCTGTGACAGCTCCTCAGCCTTTCCTTGTCTTTCATGACCTTGATGATGTTCAGGAGTATTGGCATGCTGTTTTGTTGAAGATTCCTCAGTTTGGGCTCTCTGATTACAGTGAGGATATGTGTTTTGACAGGAATACCAAATAGCACAAAAATGATGTGCCTTTCTCAGTGCATGATAGGGAAGTACATGAGACTGATCTGTCTTATTACAGGTTATGTTAACCTCAGTCCCTTGGTTAACATGAATTGACCAAATTTCTCTACCCTATGTGGAATATTATTAACCTTCCCCCACTCATCTACTCTCTTGCTTGTTCAAAACAGATGGCTGTCTTTCTGCTTTACAAAGAGGCCATCTGAAGGCATTGACCCTGCTTTTCCATCCCACTCTTCCTACATAGGTGGCAGAGCTGCCCTTCTCTGTGCTGAGGCCATCACTTCCCCCTAGGCCAGGACTGGCTGTATAATTTGTGGGGCCCAGTGCCAAATGAAAACGAGCAGCCCCTTGTTAAAAAATTATAATAGGTAATTCTTTTTATTTTTTTTTTAAAGATTTTATTTATTTATTTGACAGATAGAGATCACAAGTAGGCAGAGAGGCAGGCAGAAAGAGAGAGAGGAGGAAGCAGGCTCCCCGCCGAGCAGAGAGCCTGGTGCGGGGCTCTATCCCAGGACCCTGGGATCATGACCTGAGCCGAAGGCAGAGGCTTTAACCCACTGAGCCACCCAGGCGCCCCTAGGTAATTCTTTATTATAATAAAGGGTGAAGCCAAAGGTGAGCCCTTCTACAAGCAAAGCCCTATGAGCCTGTATTGGGTGGAGCCAGACTAGCCTTGTCTGTGGCGCCCTCCCTGGCCTCCCCTGTACCTTCCTGGCAGTCTCCCTTAAGCACTTTGTCCTCCTGTCCAGTCGGTCTGTCTGTCTCATCCATCTCATTCCTGTGGCTTTTAAATATTCCCGAGCATTTCCAGTTGAGAAATGCCTCCATTTCCTTTCTGCTTGCCGCCTGCTCTGTGTACTGTGATCTTCAGGGACTCCTGCTGAGGCCCCCTGAACCCTGTGTCATCTGATTCCACAGCTGGTGGGCCCTGATGACCTGCCCACTGAGCAGCAACTGCCACTGCTGCTGCTTGGACATGGTCTTGAATCTTGTTTTCTGGGACACCGTGCTCCCCAGTTTTCCTTTTGCCTTGGGCTACTCTCTCTGGTTTGATGTGATTGCTGTTTTCTAGTTCTGCTATAATTCTATTTGGAGAAAAATTTTAGTCGTGTTTTTCTTTTCATTCTAAATCTCTAAGAGAGTAATAATGCATTGTATCTTTGGGATCCTAAACCTTATTTCAGTTAGTACCTCCTCTTTATAACATAAAGACATACAAAGCATGATTTTTTTTTTTCTTTTACCATCTGATGAGGCATGTTAGCTTATTAGAGTAAGAAAGTCTTTTTTTTTACTATTTTATTTTTAAGTAATCTCTACACATGTGGGGCTCGAACTCACAACCCCGAGATCAAGAGTCACATGCTCCACTGACTGAGCCAGCTGGCACCCATTTTAGCCATTTCTGAGTCTTTCTTTTAGGAGCTTTCTCTTCAAATGCATGAATTGTGCTGTATCACTTTCATTTGTTCTACCAGTTAACTGGCTCAGGAGTCTCAGACCTGGCAACAGGGTGCAGATCTGTGTCCTCTCACTGTCCAGTAGGTGGCGACAAGTAGGCATGGAGGGCCCCGGTGATGGCGAGGGCCAGCCACTTTGCCTGTGGTCTGTCTCCCCCTTCTCATTCCCAGCAGACTGCATGTTATACGCAGATAACGAATTGTTGAACACTACATTAGAAACTAATGATGTACTATCTGCTGGCTAACCGAACCTTATTAAAAAAAAAAGAAGGGGGTTCCTCTCTGGGCGAATAGCTAATTTGCTTGCTTTTGTGTCGGTAGGAAGACAGCTGCCAAATTGTTTCCACCTATAGATAAGCATGCCTTTCTGTCAGTTGAGCTTTTAATTCCAAATGTTTTATTTTCTCAGTATAGTCCAACTAGTAGTGAAACTATGTATATTGTAGAGAAATGGTTATTTTGGCACTTTTTTCTTTTTAAAGATTTTATTTATTTATTTGACAGACAGAGATCACAAGTAGGCATAGAGGCAGGCAGAGAGAGTGGGGAAGCAAGCTCCCTGCTGAGCAGAGAGCCTGATGTGGGGCTCAATCCCAGGACCCTGGGATCATGACCTGAGCCGAAGGCAGAGGCTTTAACCCACTGAGCCACCCAGGCGCCCCTTGGCAAGTTTTAAAACAAGGTTCTTTAAGGGTGCCTTCAGCTCAGATCATGATCCTCAGGGTCCGGGGATTGAGCCCTGTGTCAGGCTTTCTGCTCAGCAGGGAGTCTGCTTCTCCCTCTGCCCCTTCCCTCTCCCTCTCTCTCTCTCAAATAAATAAATTAAAAAAAAAAAAACCTTAAAAATTATACAGGTTCTTTAAACTGTCTGGACAAATGCACTCTGTGTGTGTGTTTGTATTTATGCATTAAGTGTCTTTTTTAGTACCTGGCAGTATACTGGGCACTTGAGGGAGAGAAAGAAGTGCTGTGATCCAGCCCCTCCTCCCAGGAGTGGATGTGGGGCAGCGTAAACCCGGAAGGTTGATAACAGAGGGAGGTACAGAGTAGTACAGGACAGTGTAGGATGGGTCACAAGAACATCATGTCCTGCTCCTCCTTAAGGCCCTCCAGTGCCTTCTGATGCCTTTAGATTATAAACTAAGTTCCCTGCTGTCACTTACCATGCCTTAGTCACCGGGCTTCTGTGACTCAGTCCACCCTGCCCTGTAGCCACCTGCGCTTCGGTTCCTATACTTTACTTAGTCTGAGAGCACACTGAGCTCTTTCCTACCTCTGACTCTTGTTTCAGTGTCCGTGTGTCCTCCGCAGAAGGTATACCCTGACTGCCTCAGTCCTGAGGAAGCCCCTGCCAGGTGCTCTGTCACTGTACTCTGATGCCTAATTTCATAGCACTTGGCCATTCTGTTATGTTCTGCTTGTTTCCTTGTTCCTCCTCTCCCCACCCTACTGTTAGAACTCAAGCTCCCTTGGTCTTGTTCACTGCCAAGTCCTGGGGGTGAGCCTGGGTTGTGTAGTTTGTTTTGGACTTGTGTGTCCTGGGTCAGGGGAGCTGTGCTGTCTGTGAATGTCCTGGGTTCTGAGAAGGCTGATGCCACTGCTGATGCGGTCAAGCTGGGCCGGCCTCCCAGAGTGAGGGTTTTCACTGACCTTAAAGTTACGGAGGGGAGGAGGCATTCTAGGTTGTTGTTCCTAAACTTACACTTCGGTTGGGGGTAGGTTATTTTCACAGGTCCCAGAGCTCTGCTTGCTGCCCATGAGGCCTGGGTTGGTAAAGGTGACTAGCAGTTTGCCTGCCTTAACCAGATCTCTGCTTGCTTTTGGAACTGGCTGTGCAGCCTCTGCACGCCTTCTGTGTCTGCATCGGCAGCATGCCCCATGCATTTACCGGCTGCTGTGTGGTCCCGTGATATATTCTGACAGTGAGAAGAAGTTGGAACAGGAGCATGATGTGCTTGCTCTGAAAGATATTTCCAAAGGGATCAGGGCGCGGAAGCAGTAGCACAACTGCCAGCCAGAAGCTCTTTTCCTTGTTGCATTCTCACGGAGGAACACGATTGTGGTAGGAACATGCTGATGATTACTAGAAAAGACTGCTAGTGTGTGAGCTCTTCCGTGGGTGGCGAGATATTGGGAGATTTCAGCACCCTCCTTAGTCATTCCTGATGGTGAAATCTGCTTTCTGCTCATGTTTTCATTTAAATGCCCTTCCCCTTTAAGTAGGGGTTATTTGCCTGGGTCTCACTGAGAGGGGGTTGCATGTTTGTGTGAGCAGGTGGGGAGGGGTATTTTGTAATTGAGGGGCTCTTCCCTCAGGCCCAGAACCCACCTAGTTCATAGTGTTGCATTAATTATTTATATTCTCATTTATTTAGTGCGATTGAAACTCTCACTTAATTGAAATGCTAGAAGGAGCTGAAAAAATGAACTTTCAAATACACATCTTTGGACTAGCTCATGTGTGTATTGACACACTGCTGGGAGAAGTTGACCAGTGAAAAATGGTGTCAGAGCTTTTAATTTTATGCTTGTCTGAATATCATCATCACTTCACTTACAACTTTCTCCATAGACTTGTCTTATCAGCAAGGATCCATCTCTATTCCTGGAAACCTTGGAATGCCTGGATTGAGACATTTACAACTTCTGTAGGGTCAGGAGGAAATATGTAGGGGAGAGAGCTGGGTGGGGAAAGAGCTCCGTTTGGTTTTATTTATTTGTACTTCCAGAGATGGGCTAGCCTTTTAAGTAATATGTGCTATGGAATCCCAAAGGTGGAATGGAGGACAGACTAGGACACAGGTGGCAGCCTGTGGCAGGTGCACAAAGGTGGGCACTTCATTCCTGCACGTTCCAGTTTGAGGTTGAGATGTAATGAGAGTTATTCTCAGTATATGGAAGAAGTATGTTGATGCCAACAAGTTTGTGTTTTTTCATAGAAGTACATTTATTTAGTGTAGGTCTTTCCTTTTTTATCCTTTTTTTTTTTTTTTTTTAAGGCTTGAACTCCAGGTGCAATTTCCCTATCTCTGTTGGTTTCATCTTGGTTTTTGCATGAGCTGAGCCAGGCTTCTTGTTGTTGACTTGTGATAAGAATGTGCTTCTAGGGGGGCGCCTGGGTGGCTCAGTGGGTTAAAGCCTCTGCCTTCAGCTCAGGTCATGATCCCAGGGTCCTGGGATCGAGCCCCACATCGGGCTCTCTGCTCAGCGGGGAGCCTGCTTCCTCCTCTCTCTGCCTGCCTCTCTGCCTACTTGTGATCTCTGTCTGTCAAATAAATAAATAAAATCTTTAAAAAAAAAAAAAAAAAAAAAAAAAAAAGAATGTGCTTCTAGGGGGGCGCCTGGGTGGCTCAGTGGGTTAAGCCGCTGCCTTCGGCTCAGGTCATGATCTCAGGGTCATGGGATCGAGTCCCACATCGGGCTCTCTGCTCAGCAGGGAGCCTGCTTCCCTCTCTCTCTCTCTCTGCCTGCCTCTCCATCTACTTGTGATTTCTCTCTATCAAATAAATAAATAAAATCTTAAAAAAAAAAAAAAAGAATGTGCTTCTAAGTCTGGTTGCCAAAATGATACTCAGATCCTCTCCTTTATTCCAGTCGTTAGTTCGTTTTGTCACACTGATTCATCAAACAGATGTTGACTGAGAGTCCTGTTGTGTTTACACAGAAGCGTTAGTAAAACAGAAGCAGAGACTTTGCAAGAGTGTCTTCATTACGTTGTTTTTGTCGTTGGTGTTGTTCATCTTTGTCGTGGTATTGTGGTGGTAGTGCTGGTGACCCTGAATCCTGGGATTCTCCTATCACCCAGCGGCCTTTCCTGGACAGGGCTGGTACCTGGCTGGACCTTTGGGCTACGGAGATCTCCCTTGTTTTTATTTCAACGTGAACACTGACCTCCTTGAGTTAGGAAAGCAGCATAACCCTCTGGGGGGAAGGTTGGGTATGGAGGCTGGGTGGGCCCTTGACCTCCCGCAGTCCTGCTCTTGGCTCACCAGCAGCTACAATCTCTACTACGTCCCATGAGTGTGAGTATGCCATGCCCTACCTGGGGTATGCGGACCTGGCTGGTCAGAAAGGTTGTAAACTTCGAAGATGTTTCCAAGCAGGCTGGCTTCTTCCTTGTTGGGGGAGCTGCAAAGGATCACTTTTGTCTTACTATTTTGATTTGTTCCCATATAAATAATTGTCCTACATTGGTATAATAGAGGCCTTTGCAAGAGATACATGGTTGTATCTTTGCTTGGGGCCCCACTGATTGATTGACTGATCGACCGACCTTCATCTTACCTTCTTAAATCTGTTTACTGAAATTGCAAAAATTGATAAGAGTTTGGTTCTCTCCTATTGAAATTTTGGCTGGTAAATTAAAAACTGCGATCTTCTCTACCTTTGACACATGAAACATTTATAATCTTCAATTAGATTAAACAACTAGATTAAACAACTCTCTCAGGGCACTAATGGGCTAGTGCATTTAAAGTTAAAGGGCTTTGTTCCTTTGTATGCATTTTGGGCAGATTCTTAGTTATTTTAACCTTCTGATCTTATCTGTGGTTGTGTCAAAAACACAAACTCCTAGGGGTGCCTGCATAGTTTAGTTGGTTAAGTGTCTGCATTCTGCTCAGGTCGTGATCTTGGGGTCCTGGGATCCAGCCCTGCGTCAGGCTCTCTGCTTAGCAATGGGTCTGCTTGTTCCTTTCCCTCTGCCCCTCCCCACTGCACAGGTGCACACGTGTTCTCTCTGTCTCTCTCTCAAGTAAAATCTTTAACCACCCCCCCTCAAACTCCTTTCCTTACTGTTTGACCTGCCAAAGATTAACCAGCATCTTTTTTGAGAGGGGAGGGGCTGAGGGAAGGGGAGAGAGAGAATCTTACGCAGGTTTTTCCCTCAGCCTGGAGTCCAATATGGGGCTCGATCTCAGGACCCTGAGATAATGACCTGAGCCAAAATCAATTGTTGGACGCTTAACCGACTGAGCACCCAGGCCCCCTAAGCATCTTTTTTATTATTCCCAAGGGAGGGAGGTGAAGTTTATCCTTCCATGGATTTATACTTTGGCAAAGCAATGCTTTAAATATACAGACTCAAAATTTTAATTGGGAATTTTTAGCTTTTTAGCTAATTTATTAGGAGCTTTGTAGTTCCGGGTAATTGCAGAAAGATGTTTGGCAAATCAGTGGTATTTTGTAGAAAGCCTTGTTCAAACATTTGCATTACTAATGGAGAGAAAGAGTGACATGGAAGTGTTAGAAATAAAAAATGGGCTGTCCTCAGATTCTCAGAAGGCCCCAAAGAAATGAAGATACTGGTGGCCTGGGGGCTATTGTGTGCAGGGATTCCATACTCTGTTCCCTGCAGAGTCACTCAGACTGGTAGTTGCGTTCTCTGTCTGAGACCACAGGCTTCAAGCCATGGAGGGTGCATATTAAAATGCAGAGTCTTGGGGCACCTGGGTGGCTCAGTTGTTCAGCATCTGCCTTTGGCCCAGGTCATGATCCCAGGGTCCTGGGATTGAGCCCTGCATCAGGCTCCCTGCTCTGCAGGAGGCCTGCTTCTCCCTCTCCCACTCCCCCTGCTTGTGTTCCCTCTCTCTCTGTGTCTCTGTCTATCAAATAAATAAATAAAATCTTAAAAAAAAAATGCAGAGTCTGGGTACTTTCCCCCCACCTCTGGTTTTCTGAACCAGAGTTCCTGGCATGTCTGGATGTAAAAAGCAGAAGAGTAGCAGGTTTATGTTTTTAGCTAGTTCTTTGTGCATGCTTTGCGAGCTACTGGACCAGAGAAAATTGAACATTGCCATTTTTATCTGCTCCAGGCATTTGTCTCTCTGGACCACCTGCCCTCCCCCGCTCTGTCTCCCCAGCTGTGATGACTACAAATACTTTACAACCTGTATTACTGCAGCGGCCAGGAAGCAAGATGGCTGGGCTTAAGAATTGAGGTCACATATGAGGCTGTTCTTACTCATCAGTGCCCCCTCAGTTCCTCACCCCCCACCCCCAAACACACCGCAGTGATGAAAATATTCCCAGAGCATGGTACCTTCTTGACACAATTACAGATGTGTCAGGGAAAAGCCGATAGAACAACAGCTCAATACATGAGTGATTGATGATGGGCCCCTCTGCCGAGTGACATTGAGGCCTTTGCCAGGGGAATAACTTGTTTCTTTTTTTTAAAGATTTATTTATTTATTTATTTTAGAGAGGGAGTGGGAGAGAGCATATGTGAGTGGGGGGAGGTACAGAGAGAGAGAGAGAGAGAGAATTCTAGACTCTGCAGTGAGTGCGGAGCCTGATTTGGGGCTTGATCTCAGGACCTTGAGATCGTGACCTGAGCCGAAATCAAGAGCTGGATGCTCAACTGACCAAGCCACCCAGGTATCCTGGAGTAACTTATTTCTTAAGAGAGGGGAACCCAATGTGTGGATTGCCCAATGGCTGGGTGAGAGTCCAGTGGCATACTCTCTTGAGATTTTTGGTTTGAGAAACAATGCTTATAGTTCTCTTGGTTTTTTTTTTTTTTTTTTTTTTTTAAAGATTTTATTTATTTATTTGAGAGAGAGAGACAGTGAGAGAGAGCATGAGCGAGGAGAAGGTCAGAGAGCGAAGCAGACTCCCCATGGAGCTGGGAGCCTGATGTGGGACTCGATCCCGGGACTCCAGGATCACGCCCTGAGCCGAAGGCAGTCGTCCAACCAACTGAGCCACCCAGGCGTCCCAGTTCTCTTGGTTTTTTGGGTACCAGACATCTGGCCCTATTCCTAGGTTGATTTATTCATGGGACTTGAATAAAAACCCAGGGTGATCACTACCAAGCCTTGGCTGGGAGAATTGCAATTTAACAGAATGCATGAATGTTGAGGCTTTGTGGGCTGTTGGCTAATCATTTACTTTTAAACACAGGGGGCATTGTTAGGGGTTTGTACTTTATGATGTATTACTTGTTAAGTTCATGGTAGAAGCTTTTCACATTAAATTGTAGGACTAGTTTCCTGCAGATTGTTTACTGGTTTTTGATTGTTATTTTTGTTTTTCTCCTTGTGTTCCTGGTCATCCACCCGAAAGGAACTCCTACCCTGTTCTCTCCACCCCCACAATCTTTTAAGGTTAATTTAAGATAGTACTTCATTCATGATGCTTACCTCAGGGCCCATCCAGGCGGGCTCTTCCTGCCTTTGAATCCTCATTGCATGGTGTGGCACTGGTTGCATAGTGGTTGGTGCTTTTATTAATGGTCCATCCTCATTCTTTAGTAGTTTGTTTGCTTGTTCATTTATCCATCCCTGCACCCGCTGTGTATCCTTCTGTCTGTCTGCCCATCCAGCCATCCTCTCACCTACCTACCACCCTCTCATGTATGTGTGTAACAGATACTGATAACGGTGCCTGCTTTGTGCCAGCTTCACACATAAGTAGAGCACGGAGCCAGCATCGCGCCCTTGTGGAGCTTGCACTGTGGTGAGACACATACAAAAGCCAGCATAATTGATGGTTGTGATTATATAAAGAAATCAAAACAGGGTGAGGTACAGAGAATGCTGTGGAGTGGGGACTACCTTAGTTAGGTATGGGGGCTGAGGAAGGAGGTGGAGCTGAGAGGGAGTCAGGACCATGAAGCCTGGGGGAAGAACGGGCTGGGTGGAGGAATCAGCAAGTACAGAGCCCTGGGTTGATCAGTGGAAGAAAGGCCAGTGTGGCCGAGCTCCGAGGGTATCTGGGAGGGGATGGGGACAAGGAGGATAGAATTGTGACCCAGGCCTAATGATGCGAGGCCTTCGTGGCTAGGGTAGTAAGTTGGATGGTTGTTGGAATCTGAGAGCATCTGGGTGTGTTCACAGACATGGCTGAGCTGGACTGTAGTGTAGGCAAGGGAAGGGGCAGCAGGTAGCAGTTCAGAGCTCTTACAACAGGTAGGTAAGAGGTGTGGGTCTGGATGTACTTTGGAGGCTCTTAGCCACTTGTGTTCTGCCTCCCGCAGTAAGGGTGTTCTATAAATGTCTCATGTTTGAATTCTTTTATACCAAGGTTTGAGCAGTGGGGCACACTGTAAAGGCTAGCCTCCTACAGTTCACTACTAGGAAGACCCCATTCCTGCCTCCAATGCAGGGTAGTGAGGGGATTCCATGGCATGAGTTTCTTTGAATTTCTAGGATGAGATCAGACAGTTAGACATCAAGACATCAAGGGGTGTGATGCTCAGCCCTGGTTCTGCAAGTTCCTTGGGCACAGTTTGGACATAAAGCCAGAACCTCTGTTTGATGATGTCCAATAACAAAGAAGCAGGTTTCAAGGATTTAGGTCCCCTTCTTCAAGTCCGCATGAAGCCACGTGTTTCACTATCAGCCTGCTTTCCCCCAAATGCAAAAAACTTTATAAAAAGAGACCGTAAAGAGCCCAAGAAACATTTATATTGAGTTTGATTTTTACATGCCATTATAACTGGTATCGTTAGGGCAGTTTCTAAATCTCAAGTGTTTGGAACTTGTCAGAGGAAGAAAAGGATTTATTTTTGGAAAAGTATGTTTCCTGGTGTTCATTGATCTTGGAAATTATGGGAGGTAATTGTCAGAAGGGCGGCAGCGGCTCCAGAGGCAGAGTGGAAATCCGGGGCTGGAGGAGGCTGTTGTGCCTGACCAATGCCAGGGGACCGCTTGCTGGTATCAGGTCAAGAGTTTCATAATCGTCGCTTTCTACCTGCTTTGTTCCGTCATCTTAGTTATTTTTGTCAATACGAAACAAAAAAGAACAGCACTTCTCTGAAGATTCTTCACTTTAAATGTATTCCTTTGACTACTCTCCATAAAATGTGAAGTCAATTTCTTTTTCTATTTTTAAGCATGAAAGTGGAGCCCGGAAGCCTCAATTTCTGTTTAATGGAAAGAGCTAGGTTTGTGGCCTTGTTTCCATTCTCCATTCCTGCTCAGACCGGGGCATGATACCCCACAGAATCCCCCAAGCAGTGGCCGTGTTCAGGAATTGTGGTGGTTTGACTGCAGAGAGGGCAAAGGCTGTTATTAACTGTTGGTGGTGTCATTGTTGGGTCATGAAACCTTTAGGGGATAAGTACAAATCCTATAAAATTTCATTTCAAAATCCAGACTAGATCTGGCCTTATGCTCTGTGGATTCTCCCCCGCATACCTCTGCCCCCGCTTGTGTTGTTCCTGTGTCTCCTTCATTTTCTCCAGGGAAGAATCTCCTATTATTGTTTTTTAAATTTCATGTAAGCAGTGTATTCTGGAAGGTACCAGTTTGGAAATGTTATTTTTTTTATTAGTGAGTTTTTATAGTATTCCTGGGCAGAAGGGTATTTTTATAGAAGCAGTTATTTTCCTGTCTTTTATTTTTCTCGTGTGCCTGTAATATACCATTTTTCTATCAGTTTTTGTTACAAGTAATATGTAAAATCAGCATCCTTTTAAAAAATTAAAAATACTAAAGATGATTTTGACTATAATCTCTCATTTCCAGAGGTAACACCATTAGTTGAGTTCTATGCCTTTTCTTCCAGACTTAATGAAAATTTGTTTACTCACATTTACCACATACTCAGAAAATATGTGGTATCTCTGAGAGTGTCTGTATCATAAGACTTTTTAAGAATTGTGGTAAAATAGAAAACAGAACTATTTTAGCCATTTTACCATATTTGAGTGTACAGTTCAGTGGCATTAATGACATTCACGCTGGTTGTGCAGCCATCTCCAGAACTTTTCCATCTTCCTAAACTGGTACTCTACCCAATTAAACTGTAATTCCCCATTCCACTCCATGCATCCCTGGTAACCAGTCTTCTGCTTTCTGTCTCTGAAATTGATTATTTGAAGGCCCTCAACATGAATAGAATCATACAGTGTTTGTCCTTTTATGTCTGGCTTATTTTACTTAGCATGATGTCTTCAGAGTTCATTCATGTAGCATGTGTCGGAATTTCATTCTTTTTAAGGCTGAGTAACATTCCATTTTAGGTATATGCCACTTTTTGTTTAGCTGTTCATCAGTTGATGGACATTTGGGTTGTTCCCACTTTTTGACTCTGGCAAGTAATGCTGCTGTGACACGTGTGTGCACATATCTGTTTGGTTGCCTGCTTTCAGTACTTTTGAGTGTATGCATTGAAGTGAAGTTGCTGGATCATATTCACAATTCTTTGTTTAATTTTTTGAACAAGTGCCCTATCATTTTCCTCTGTGGTGGCACCATTTTATATTCCCACTCGAAAGGTACCAATTTCTTCATATCCTTGCTCTCACTTCTTTTCTGTTTTTTTTTTGTTAATAGCCATCCCCAATAGGTATGAGGTGGGATCTTGTTCTGATTTGCATTTCCCTTTTGCTTTGTGATGTTGAGCATCTGTTCATTTGCTGATTGGCCATTTGTGTGGGAAATATCTATTCAAGTGCTTTGCTCATTTTTGAATCATTTTATTGTTGAGTTGTAGGTCTTTATTTTGGATATTAACCCTTTATCAGATGTATGATTTGCAAATATTTTCTCCCATTCTGTAGATTGCCTTTTCACTCTATTGACAGTGTCCTTTGATATAGAAAAGTTTTTCTTTTGTTTTTGTTTTTTTTTTGTTTTTAAGTGGGCTCAACAACTACTGTGGAGCCAGTACAGGGCTTAGATTCATGACCCTGAGATCAAGACTTGAGCTGAAATCTCAAGTCAGACACATAATTGACTGAGCCACCCACGCATCCCTAATTTACATTTTGATGGATTCCATTTTCTGTTTTTTCTTTTGTTGCCTGCCCTGTTGGTGTCATATTCAATATATAAGAAGGTTTTGAAGGCTTTCCCTTGTGTTTTCATGTAAAAATTTTGTAATTTTAACTTTTAATATTTATTTTGACTTAATTTTTATATATGATATGAAGTAAATGAAGTTGGAAAAATGGACATTTTTCCTAAACCATTTGGGAATACTTTGCTGACCTGATATCCTATCACTCCCAAAAACATGAGTGTATATTTCCTGCCAACAAAGACATCTCTTACAAAACCTCAAAACATCCATTAAAAGCAGAAAATTACCACTGCCATTTCAGTACCATCCAATCCTCAGACTGTGTTTACCTTTGAGTGATTATCCCATAACTGGTCTTTTAATTTTTTTTTTAATTTTATTTATTTTATTTTACTTTATTTTATTTTTAAAATTTATTTATTTGATGGATAGAGATCACACATAGGCAGAGAGGCAGAGAGAGAGAGGAGGAAGCCGGCTCCCCGCTGAGCAGAAAGCCCGATGTGGGGCTCGATCCCAGGACCATGGGAACATGACCTAAGCTGAAGGCAGAGGCTTAACCCACTGAGCCACCCAGATGCCCCTCATAACTGGTCTTTTAAAGTGGTTCAGACCCATGTGTGCATTTTATTTATTTATTTATTTATATATATGTTACATTAGTCACCATACAGTACATCATTAGTTTTTGATGTCGTGTTTCATGATTCATTGTTTGCTTATATCACCCAGTGCTCCATGCAATATGTGCCATCCTTAATACCCATCACCCGGCTAACCGTTCCTCCCCCCCCACCCCCAAACCCTCCATTTGTTTCTTGGAGTCCATAGTTCTGATTCCCCATCTTTATTTTCCCCTTCCTTCTCCTAATGTCCTCCATGCTATTCCTTATGTTCCACAAGTAAGTGAAACCATATGATAATTGACTTACTCTGCTTGACTTACTTCACTCAGCATAATCTCCTCTAGTTCCACCCATGTTGATACAGAAGTTGGATATTCATCCTTTATGAAGGCTGAGTAATATTCCATTGCATATATGGACCACAGTTGCTTTATCCATTTGTCTGCTATTTATTTATTTATTAAAAGATTTTATTTATTTATTTGACAGAAAGAGAGCGATCACAAGTAGGCAGAGAGTCAGAGAGGCAGATCAGAGAGAGAGGGGGAAGCAAGGTTCCCTGCTGAGCAGAAAGCCTGATTTAGGGCTGGATCCCAGGACATTGAGATCATGACCTGAGCCGAAGGCAGAGGCTTAACCCACTGAGCCACCCAGGTGCCCCTGTCCATTTGTCTGTTGAATGGTATCTCTGTTTGGGTTTCTTTAAGACTAGATTCAGTGTGTGCGTGTGCATGTGCATGTGTGTGTATACATGTATGTGTGTATGTACGTGTGTGTTTGCACATGTCCTCTACCTAAATGGTATTATAGTGTATATACTGTTCTGAGACATGCTTCTTTTATCTAGCAATATAACTTGTTTTGTTACAATTAATTCATTCATTTTAACTGCAAGGTAGGATTCTTTTTTTTTTTTTTTTAGATTTTATTATAATTTATTTAAAAAATTAAAAAATTTTTTAAATTAACATATAATGTATTATTAGCCCCAGGGGTACAGGTCTGTGAATCGTCAGATTTACATACTTCACAGCACTCACTGTAGCACATACCCTCCTTAATGTCCATAACCCCATCACCCTCTCCCTCCACCCCTCTGCCCCGCAACCCTCAGTTTGTTTTGTGAGATTAAGAGTCTCTTATGGTTTGTCTCCCTCCCAATCCCATCTTGTTTCATTTATTTTTTTCCTACCCCCCCACAACCCCCATGTTGCATCTCCACTTCCTCATATCAGGGAGATCGTATGATAGTTGTCTTTCTCCGATTTTTGACTTATTTCTCTAAGCATAATACCCTCTAGTTCCATCCATGTTGTCACAAATGGCAAGATTTCATTTCTTTTGATGGCTGCATAGTATTCCATTGTATATATATACCACATCTTCTTTATCCATTCATCTGTTGATGGACATCTAGGTTCTTTCCATAGTTTGGCTTTTGTGGACATTGCTGCTATAAACATTTGGGTGCATGTGCCCCTTCGGATCACTACATTTGTATCTTTAGGGTAAATACCCAGTAGTATGATTGCTGGGTCGTAGGGTAGCTTTATTTTCAGCTTTTTGAGGAACCTCCATGCTGTTTTCCAGAGTGGTTGCACCAGCTTGCATTCCCACCAACAGTGTAGGAGGGTTCCCCTTTCTCTGCAGGTAGGATTTTATTTTATGAAGATACTGTATTTTGTTTACTGTTCTCCTTTTGATGGATTTATGGGATTATTGACAGTTTTTTATTGTTACTAACAATGATGCAAAAATCAACCTTTTTTTTTTTTTTACATTTTTTTGTGGATGTAGATTTTCTAGGCAGTAGATTTTTATTATTATTTTAAAAATTTGAAGTATTTCAAACATGCCAAAAGTGTAGAGAATAATACAGCAACATTAACAATATTAACAATATTATATTGTTAAATATACATTATATGTTTATATAACATATAAATAATGTTATATATGTATTATATGTTTATATATTTTTACATATATATGTATTACATGTTTATATAACATAAATAATGTTATAAATATATAACAATATTACTAATATTAACAATATTAACATTAGCAAATGTTAATATTGGCTCTGAATCTTTACGCTGGAAAAGTTGTCATCCCATTCGGTATGTGGAAGTTTTACTGGTATTTGCGCAAAGCTAGCATCTCACTGAGTGAGAATTATTATTAATGACAAATTGCCTCAAAAGTATATATCTTTATTCAGGAGAGAGATATTTTGGGAGAACTCATCATTTTTAAGGAGCTGAAAATGTTGGCCTTCCACCCAGATGTGAACTGTGAATAAAATACCAGGTAGGCTCAGCCAACTTTTCTTTTAGGCTTCTTTCATGTCTGTCTTAATAGAATTTAATGAAATGAAACCGGAGGAGGAATCACGAAAGGTTAAGAATAATAGACCTGAAAGACTGAAAGACTTGCTCATTTCTCCTTTTGGATCCCTTCCTTGGCTCTGGCATTGTGTGAGGTGAGAAGTATGTCCAGGAATTCATTCCAAACCTATTTCAGTACCTGGGATAGATTGGTGATAAATTAGTTCTATACGGATGCATGACATTAGGCCAATCAAGGGAAGAAGGAAAGGAATTAAGTCAGAGCCCAGCTTACTTTATGAAGTCACAGGATATGGAAGTCTCTAAAGATAAATAAATGCATAAATTCAGGACTCTTGGATCTCTTGCAGCCTTCCACCAGAGCCTAAGGCACATGGCCAGTTGTGTCTTCCTACAAGTCCTAGAAAAATGCAGTCCATTTAAACACTGGCTCCTATGAGCTTTGGAGATGTGGTCTCAATACCTAGAAACAATGTCTCCGTGTTACTGTCAGTGGGTGTTTCTAGCGTTTTGTTTCTTTCTTTTTTTTTTTTTTAATTTTTTTTAAAGATTTTATTTATTTTTTGACAGAGATCACAAGTAGATGGAGAGGCAGGCAGAGAGAGAGAGAGAGAGAGGCTCCCCGCTGAGCAGAGAGCCCCATGCGGGACTCGATCCTAGGACCCTGAGATCATGACCTGAGCCAAAGGCAGCGGCTTAACCCACTGAGCCACCCAGGCACCCTCTAGCGTTTTGTTTCTAATGCTAAATAACAACCTTGTGAAAATTCCTCCTGGCTTGTTGATTAACAGTGTACTACAGAGGAACCACAGAGATATCTTAACATTTAGAATGTGTTGGGGATCTCATTCCTGGCTGAAACAGTTTTTGGTGGGAATGGGACTTTCATAAATTGTGATTCCTAGAGAAAAGGCCTGTGGCCTCCAGCCTGAAAGACAGCAGTAACAGTGGTAACCACAACCAGGAGCTGGTTTGGGCTTTTGTGGATTTTTGTTCTTAGTAGTTGAAGTACTATATATGTTAAGGCTCTTAAAATGAAATGCTGGTATTTCAGCATTCAGCAGAGCACACGTTAACTTGTTTCAGGCCTTGATTTAGGATTGCGGCGTAGATAGTAATTCTGAGGTTTTTTCCCTGCATCTTTTCTAGGGATACACAGTATTTGGCATTTGAAGTGATGCTGTCTGGGGCTTCAGATTGCCTCTGCCGGTCTTAGAGATGTTGGTCTTATGAGTACCAACTCACATTTGTCCCCAAGACTCTGAGAGAGGCAAAGGCAAGAGCTGGCAAACTATGTCCAACCTTCACTGTGAGCCGTGTCTTTGTGGTTACAGGGCTTGGGATGAACTGGCTGCTGGCATGGCCTGGTATTTTTTCCTGTAAGAGGAAAGAATGGAAAGAATGGCTGCTGTAGAAGAAAAATGTCATTATGGGCTTGAACACTGTGTTTGGGCTGCAGGTAAACACTGGTGAATCAGTTAGCATCTTGGCATGGAGGGTGGGCCTGTTCCCAGGCACACTGTCTACTCTTCACCCCATCTGTCTCAATTAAATGCTGGGGGAATACACACAATACAAAGTATATAGCTTTTCCCTCCTTTCTTTATTTTTCCTCCTGAAGTCTCTTGAGGAGCTTGAAGGAAAGAAGAGAGGAGTAGCCTAAAGCAGCCTGGGAGTTGGGTAGTTGGGAATTCTGGCTTAATGGCTACTGGGTGACCTTGGCTACATCATGGAGCTCAGGTTTGGTGTCTTTGTGTTTCAGGTTAGAGGGTTTGGCAAAGTGGATCCTTGGGGACCTTTTTAGCTCTAGAATCTTAGATTCGATAATGTTGACCGTTGGCTGTTTTTTTTTTTTTTTTTTTTTAAGATTTTATTTATTTTTTTATTTGTCAGAGAGAGAGAGAGAGTGCACAAGCACGTAGAGTGGCAGCCAGAGGCAGAGAGAGAAGCAGGCTCCCCGCCAGGCAAGGAGCCCGATGCAGGACTTGATCCCAGAATCCCAGGATCATGATCCAAGCCGAAGGCAGTGGCTTAACCGATTGAGCCACCCAGGCATCCCGATAGTTGGCTATTTATACAACCTCCTTCATCTGCCCTCATTGGCTCCCTCTGTTGAAATGTTTTCCCTTAGGCCTTTATTCTCTGCAAGAACCCCACACCCCCAAATGGTTTTGCAGTCCCCACTGGAGACTGTTAGGCACTGTGCAATCATTGGTCTCTGTGCACCTTGATGGAGATCAGATGCTGGCTGAGGAGGGCACCCATGTTAATAAGCCTTATGAACCAATTGCATTTCAGGTTCCTCAGCTCTGGCCTGAGGGAACTGCTTACATTCAGATTTAACTTCAGGTCAGCAGAACAAAGTAAAGCCCTGACAGTGGGGGAAAGGATTGCCGGCTTTCTCTGCTCCTCTTATCAGCCAACCTGAAAGTCTCAAAGGCCAAGTATTGTAGAAATAACAAATGCAAATAATATTTGCATTATGAATATATATCTTCCAGAACGTACTGGTATTTCTTTCTTTTCTTTTTTTTTTTTGAGATTTTATTTATTTATTTGACAGAGAGAGATCACAAGTAGACAGAGAGGCAGGCAGAGAGAGAGAGGGAAGCAGGCTCCCTGCTGAGCAGAGAGTGCAATGCGGGACTCGATCCCAGGACCCTGAGATCATGACCTGAGCCGAAGGCAGCGGCTTAACCCACTGAGCCACCCAGCCGCCCACGTACTGGTATTTCCATTTGCTTTGAGAAGGAGGCTCATTTCTGTTCTTGATCCATACCTGTATATGTAGAAATTGGGCCAGTTACGTTTTTTTTTTCCCTTTCTCACAAGTAAGTATTGTTGACTGTACTCTTCATGTACCTGATTCTGGTTTAGTCCTGGAAACAAGAAAGAGAAATCAGGCAAGGTTCCTTTCTTTAGGGAGATGGAAATCACACTGGGACAGTTCTGAGAGGCAACATTTTCCTGGTGCTGAGGGAGGGAGTGGAATACACAGAGCTTTGGGTGGGGAATTGGTCATCCGAACAGATGTCCATGAGTAGATATCAAATATCTGAGTTGAGTCTTGAAGAGTGAAGAAGAGGTGGCTGGGTCTGAAAGCTTGGGCAGGAGCTGGCATGTTCCTGGAAGAGCATGAACAAGGGGAGGGAGGCTTGAACCTGTCCGATGGGATAACAAGCAGTTTCAGTCTTGTGGCGAGAAGGCTGCACGTGGGGAGAGGCAGGCAGATGGGATGGAAGAATGACAGTGGTATTCAGGGTCTGGTAAGGAGCTTGGGGCTTGGTCATTTGGCAGGGTGCAGCCACTGTGGATAGTTCAGCAGAATGGGAAGGTCATGTTTGCTCCTTAGCTGTGACCCTCTTAGATTGGACTGGGCAAGACAGGAGAGGCGGGGACCTGAGAGGTGAGCATGGCCTTTGACCAGTATAGATGGGATCCGAGTGTCATTCAGATGGGCAGTGGGGACAACGAGCCAGAAAGGAGGGGACTGCTTGATTATGGCAGATGGGTGGTTTGGTTTCTGGTGGAAGTGACGAGGGGATGGTGGTGTCATCAACTTAGAGGGGCCCACATCAGAAGCAGTGTTTTTAAAAGGTCTCCTCTATTCCTTAAATTACTGTGGCCTCCTATCCTTGCCATCCTTCTTCATAACAAAGCCTGTACCTCTGCTCCCTCTATCCTGAGCACCTTACTTCAGACTGCAGCCTGTTCTACCTCCGTTCTTGCACTGTATTCCCTGTGCCCCTTACCCTCTCCACCTCTTCTTTGCAAGGCTTATCACCTTCTAAAATGTTATAACTGTGTCTGTTGGTTATTTATTTTGGAAAGCTTACTCTTTATTTCCATGCTAGCATGTACGTTCCCCAGGGACAGCAATCTTAGACCAGTTAAAGGAAGGCAATAG
Organism: Neogale vison; assembly: GCF_020171115.1. Taxonomy (NCBI): domain Eukaryota; kingdom Metazoa; phylum Chordata; class Mammalia; order Carnivora; family Mustelidae; genus Neogale; species Neogale vison. The sequence goes on from NC_058098.1 coordinate 43,471,099, forward strand.
GGAGTTGAGAATCGAATATGTGCTATTTACTGTGTAAGAATATGTTATTTTACCAAGTAGGCATTACAGATTAATAGATGGAAGGATGTCTCAGTAAGCAGTAATTGGGCAACTAGTTGGAAGTAATGGAAAATTAATCATTTTGGATCTTTACCTTATACTATACCTTAAAATAAATTCCAATGGAATTAGATAAATGTAATTAAAAAAAAACTCACAGAACATCCTGACCTTCCTAGATAGCAGACTGTATTACAACACTCTAGTAATGAAAACAAATGGTGCAGAGCAAGAGAGAAACTATTAGCAAACTAAATGAGAGACCTGAAAGAATTATTTAGGAGAAGTTTGGTATGTAATAAAGGCAGCGTTTCAGATCATTGGGCAACAGGTGGGTTTTCAACAAAGGTGTTAACAGCTGGCCAGTTAGTTTTAAAAAATTGGATGCAATAGAAGTATATGGACTTATATGAGAAAACATAGTGGCTATATTATTGTATGAAATAAGCATTTCTCGGGGCGCCTGGGTGGCTCAGTGGGTTAAGCCGCTGCCTTTGGCTCAGGTCATGATCTCAGGGTCCTGGGATCGAGTCCCGCATCAGGCTCTCTGCTCAGCGGGGAGCCTGCTTCCTCCTCTCTCTCTGCCTGCCTCTCTGCCTACTTGTGATCTCTGTCTGTCAAATAAATAAATAAAATCTTTAAAAAAAAAAAAAAGAAATAAGCATTTCTCTAAAGAATACTTGTAGTGTGATTCCAGTTACAGAAAAGCTAAGACTGTTGGTACATAATCCTTTTATCTGCCTCCCACTTTCATGGATCCTTTGTCTCCAGTACGTTCTGATAAAGAGAGGATCTGTCCTAAACTCTCAAGACCAAGCCCCTTAAGAGTGGCCTCAGTGCTTCTTTTGGCCCTCTCTGCAGGGCTGGGCTGACTACCCTTCTGGCCAGTGTTGGAACTCATGGGTCCTGGTATAAGGGTGAGGCCTGGGCAGCCTGCCCTACCCTGAGATAGCTCAGTGTTATTTTTCTGGAAAGGAGTCTGAATACCAAGACTTTACAAAGGTCCCCCAGGGCTTCCAGCATGCAGCTAATGCTAAAAACCACTGTTCTAATTGGATCTGGTAAGAATTCCTTCTTTTGGGGTATAACACAAGATGTAGCCAGGAATGTGGCTCCAAAGGATTAGGGTATAGGGCTCACCAGATTCTTATAGTTATATAGAGATGGGGGTGTAACTGCTATATTTTTAACCAGCCCACTTATTAAAGAGTACAGAATGTCTTCCAGGGTTGTCAATCCAGAGGATGGGAGGTGGGGCCTTTAGCTACTGGGTCCTGTCCCCATTGGCTATCCAAACAGGTGAGCAGGATTGTGTGGCTTCCTAGAAGGTCTGAGGCGCAAAGACCCTCAGTGCTTGAGGAGTCTGGCCGTCAACTGAGCTGGAGCTTGCATGCAACTGTCTGCAGCAGCCAGGGCTGATGTCAGAGATGGGTCAAGGGGAAAGCGTTCAAAAGGGTCTGCATTTAGGTTTTTGTATATTCTCATGTACCCCATCCTTAAAATTAAGTGTACTTCTAGGCACTTTGTGGGATTGTCAATAAATAGTACCAGGAACATAGTAGTTGTTAAGAGTAAAGTATTCTGTAAAGCAGTGAGGGAAAAGTCCCATATCTGTTTTATGTGTTAAGTCTGGTAGAGTAGCTCCTGGGAAGGTTAGAAGTCAGTGGGGTCCTTGGCAACACTTTTCCTTTCTGATTCCTGCATGGCTTATTTTTGGGAATTGGCAGGTGAGCCTGCATGGGCCCATCCAGATTTTGGACCAAGTCAGATATAGCCTGAGGGCCTCAGAAGGTAGTGAGGGGTAAGGGGCAATGGCAGACACTCTTGCAGGGACTTATGAAGTGACCCTTCTTGTTCCAGTTGTTTATGAAGTGTGTCGCTGGACAGGATGTCAGGGAAGACTACGACAAGGGCCTTGCCAGGTTCAGTATTTCCAGTCTCCCTTGGGCCCTTGGGTCTCACTTCTGAAAGAGCACTCCCATCTTCAGTGTGGCATACCTCAGATGTGAGGGACAAGGTGGTGCTGGGGATTGGGGTGGGGTGGGAGAGATGTTTGGGAACAGGCTGGCTAATTTGCTGTAGAAATCTAATTTTTTAAAAAAAGTTTTATTTAGGTATTCTCTACACCCAACTTGGGGCTTGAACTCATGACTGCGAGATCGAGAGTCCCATGCTCTTCTGACTGAGCCAGCCAGGTGCCCCAGAAATCAAATTTTTGCCAGTGTGGCTGAAACCTCCTGGAGCAAAAAGGGCTCATTCAGCTGTGGATGTGATGAGTATGTTATGGCTCAGTACTCTGTTACCGGATATTAAGAACAAGGGCCAGATTCCATAAGTTATCTTTGTTTCAATTTTAATATTGATCTAAAGTGTACAAATAAATGAAGTAGTAGCTCAGTTTCACTTTTGAGTATGAAATAAAAATACTCTAGAAATTAAGGAAGTTTATAAAACTGAATCATTTTACTTCTCAGTGGCTTATAATTAATGTGAGAGGCAAATCAGACAGAAAGCCTGCTTGTTTGAAAGTTCATGCTAGTTCATAAACTTCTAATCTGCCATCTAACTTTGGGTAGTAGCTCTGGTATTCTGTCTTTATTTTATTTCATTTCATTTTTTAGAAAGATTTATTTATTTTAGAGAGAGAGAGAGCAAGAGCAAGGGAGAGAGCATGTGAGCATGGGGTGGAGGGGCAGAGGGAGAGGAAGAGAAAATCTTAAACAGACTCTACGCCGAGCATGGAGTCTGATGTGGGTCCGTTCCTCCATCTCATGACCCTATGATCATAAAACCAGGAGTTGAGCACTTAACCAACTTACCACCCAAACACTCCTATCTTATTTTATTAAAAAAATTTTTAAGTAATCTCTACACCCAATGTAGGGCTTGAACTTGAAACCCTGAGACCAAGAGTCACTCACATCCTCTATCGACTGAGCCAGTTAGGCACTCCCCATTAGCTCTGGTGTTCTTTCCAAAAGTTTCTTTTCTTTTTTAAATGAATATTATGAAACGGTTTCTTTTTTGAAGTCTGTAACTCTAAAAGTAAACCTTGCTTTTCAAAAATGAAATTGTTATACACGAAGGAGGATTGTAATAAATAGCAGACTATCATTATTAATAAAAATGGATTTGAGAACTGACAGTTTTAAAGTTCCACATCTACACATGTGACCCTCACAAGGACTGAGGGAGGGGAGCAGCTCAGTCCTCACCTTAAATGACTGGTTCAAGGTCATGAGACATGGCCATTAGGTGGGAGAGCTGCATTCCAACAGAAGATCATTTTTCAGACTGCACTGCCTCTGATTTCTTTCTTTTTTTTTTTTTTAAATATATGTTTTTAATTTATTCATTTGTCAGAGAGAGAGAGCGTGAGAGCGAGCACACACAGACTGAGTGGCAGGCAGAGACAGACAGAGAAGCAGGCTCCCCGCTGAGCAAGGAGTCCGATGTGGGACTTGATCCCAGGACGCTGGGATCATGACCTGAGCCGAAGGCAGCTGCTTAACCAACTGAGCCACCCAGGCGTCCCCTGCCTCTGATTTCTGATTGAATTTCCTTAACTACCGTCTTTCTGATTTATTTTGTGGTCTGTTTAAACAAACAAAGCCTCAGGATTTCTCAGACCAGTAGGTGACTCTGGGAATTAGCTCTTTTAGAAAGGTGTCCATGTCCTTGCTGTTTGACCTTGGAAGTGCAACTTCGGTTCACTCTATAGTTGCCCTGAGGTTTACAGGTCTGTGTGTTCCTTTTCTTCCCAGAGGTTGGATGGTATTGACCAGAGTCCCTCAGTACCTGCTTGCAAAGCTGTTCTTTGGAGCTTCCTCATTCTGTGGTATTTCTCTAGGCCAAAGCTCTGGGAATCCCTGGCTTGTCTCCTGAACCTGTGTATCTCAGAGTCTGAGGCATTGTCTGAGTTTGACAGGCTGGAAAAAAAATTTTGAGTAAAAGGTTAGCTTAATAAGGGAATCTTCAGTTTTATACATATGGGAATCAAAGTATCTTACAGTGTTAAAAGAACCTCCTTTCTTGAACATTACTCAGTATTAACAGTTTTTTGGTTAAGATTGTATTCTTATTATTATCATTTTTATTTTAAAAAATAGTCACAGCTGGGAAAATGAATACATGTGTATGGATCATGCATCTGTTTATTTTAATTAATTAATTTTTCTTTTTTTAAACATTTTTTATTTTTTATTAACATATAATGTATTATTAGCCCCAGGAGTACAGGTCTGTGAATCGTTTACACATTTCACAGCACTCACCATAGCACATACCGTCCCCAATGTCCATAATCCAATGACCCTCTCTCTAGCCCCCTTTCACAGCAACTCTCAGTTTGTTTTGTGAGATTAAGAGCCTCTTATGGTTTGTCTCCCTTCCGGTCCCATCTTGTTTCATTTTTTCCTTCCCTGTCCCCCAAACCCCCCACATTGCCTCTCAAATTCTTCATATGTGGGAGATCATATGATAGTTGTCTTTCTGATTGATTTATTTCACTCAGCATAATACCCTCTAGTTCCATCCATGTCGTTGCAAATGGCAAGATTTCGTTTCTTTGATGGCTGCATAGTATTCCATTTTGTGTGTGTGTGTGTGTGTGTGTGTGTGTGTGTGTATGTATATCACATCTTCTTTATCCATTCATCTGTTGATGGACATCTAGATTTTTTCCATAGTTTGGCTATTGTGGACATTGCTGGTATAAACATTCAGGTGTATGTGCCCCTTTGGATCACTACATTTGTGTCTTTAGGGTAAATACCCAGTAGTGTGAATGCTGGGTTGTAGGGTAGCTCTATTTTCAACTTTCTGAGGAACCTCCATGCTGTTTTCCAGAGTGGTTGCACCAGCTTGCATTCCCACCAACAGTGTAGGAGGGTTCCCCTTTCTCTGCATCCTCGCCAGCATCTGTCATTTCCTGACTTGTTAATTTTAGCTATTCTGACTGGTGTGGGGTGGTATCTCATTGTGGTTTTGATTTGTATTTCCCTGATGCTGAGTGATGCGGAGCACTTTTTCATGTGTCTGTTGGCCATCTGGATGTCTTCTTTGCAGAAATGTCTGTTCATGTCCTCTGCTCATTTCTTGATTGGATTATTTGTTCTTTGGGTGTTGAGTTGATAAGTTCCTTATAGATTTTGGATATTAGCCCTGTATCTGATATGTTGTTTGCAAATATTTTCTCCCATTCTGTCAGTTGTCTTTTAGTTTTATTGACTGTTTCCTTTGCTGTGCAAAAGCTTTTGATCTTGATGAAGTCCCAATAGTTCATTTTTGCCCTTGCTTCCCTTGCTTTTGGTGATATTTCTAGGAAGAAGTTGCTGTGGCTGAGGTTGGAGAGGTTGCTGCCTGTGTTCTCAAGGATTTTGATGGATTCCTTTTTCACATTGAGGTCTTTCATCCATTTTGAGTCTATTTTTGTGTGTGATGTAAGGAAATGGTCCAGTTTCATTTTTCTGCATGTGGCTGTCTAATTTTCCCAGTACCATTTGTTGAAGAGACTGTCTTTTTTCCATTGGACATTCTTTCCTGCTTTGTCAAAGATTAGTTGACCATAGAGTTGAGGGTCTATTTCTGGGCTCTCTATTCTGTTCCATTGTTCTATGTTACTTATTTTTAATTTAAGATTTTATTTATTTATTTGACATAGAGAGACACAGCGAGAGAAGGAACACAGGCAGGGGGAATGGGAGAGGGAGAGACGCTTTCCACTGAGTGGGGAGCCCGATTCAGAGCTTGATCCCAGAACCCTGGGATCATGACCTGAGCCGGAGGCAGACACTTAATGACTGAGTCACCCAGGTGCCCCCATCTATTTTATTTTAATCTGTAATTTAAATTATAAAGTTATTTCAGAGAGGGTTTTTGGTTTTTAGGATATTTAGCTATGTTACGATAATCACATTTAAATTTAATTTCAGTTATACCAAGACAAGAACCCTGAATTTTAGGGTTTATAAGGCAGTGTAGGAAATGAGGGAATATTTCCTATTCAGTATCTTTGTTTTCCAGACAAGCTCAGGAACTCTCTTAAGTTAATCTAGATACAAATAGCTTCGATTACCACTGAGTTTATGTGAGTGATTATAGTAGACTAATGAGTTAATCAGCTAACAGCCCATTCTAACCACTGATGTACTAGATTAATTGCTTTATGTGCCTGGGTTAGTTTTTTCTGCCCCTTTTAGTGAGCATGATAATTTCTGTTTATTACAAGGGTTAGTCAGTTTTAATTATGGCAATTTTTCTGAAATATCATTTTTACAACTTTGTATTATAGCAAACTTCAAACTCACAGAGGATAGTATAACAAATTGCCATATCTGCATTATCCTGTATCAGGACGGACTGTCGTCTGTCACAGAAAGTTCTCATTGATTGGGTCTTCCCGTCTGTACAGCATGACTGTGGGCCCTGCGGGTTGAGTTCAGCTGGAGGGAAGTGTGGGCAGAGCACATCACACATCATCAGGGGGATTGTTGTGGGGACCATAGATAATTTTTCACTGAATTGCTGTCGTCTTTCCCTATTTGCTGTATTCTTCCCTATTTGATTTAGTTTTCATTTTTTTCTAACACAGGCAGTGTGACAGAAACAAGCTTGTAAACACATCTTTACCTGCTGGTGTATTTCTATTGGATAATGGAAGGAACATCTAGATATGGGGGAGGTTTAGATATTTTCATTTTTCCTTCTGATGATATTGTGACCTGATCAATTTTAACAATTTTGCTTTTTTTCTTAGAAGTCCTGGGTTATTTTCTGAATGGAAATCTTTATTGGGATTATCTTAAATACTAGCTGCTGCAGCGCACAAACTCAGAACCTCTGTGGCTTACCATGAAGTTAATCTCACCAAAGTACGATGTGGGTTGGAGGGGATCTACTCCATTTGCTGACTTGGGGGTCCAGATTCCCTTGAGCTTATAACACTGGCCTCCCAGGCAGGGGAAGAGGGGGATAGTGTCACCTCATCAACTCTTATGTATCACCTTTGCTTATATTCTCATCTAAATCACTCACTTCATGAGGGGCTGAGAACATAAGGTATAGTGTATTCCCAAACACTTGATGTCTGCCTACCAGGGAATAGGAGATTTGAAATCAAGCTAGATTCCTTTCATGACCATTTCAGAACAGCCTTTCCAAGTACATTCTGGAAAACTACACCTTTCAAGGAGCCCTTCAAGGAATGGATTTAGTGTCATTTGTATTTTAATGGCAATATTCTTTTTTTATTGTTGCTTTAAATGTATTTTATTTTTTAAATTTTTTTTTTTTTTAAAGATTTTATTTATTTATTTGACAGAGAGATCACAAGTAGGCAGAGAGGCAGGCAGAGGGAGAGAGAGAGGAGGAAGCGGGCTCCCTGCTGAGCAGAGAGCCCGATGCGGGACTCGATCCCAGGACCCTGAGATCATGACCTGAGCCGAAGGCAGCGGCTTAACCCACTGAGCCACCCAGGCGCCCTTTTTTAAACTTTTTTATTTTGAAATAGTTTGTGATATCCATGGATGATGCATTCCAAAAACCCCATATATACTCTGAAACCTATCTATACTGTGTTTTATAGTATTGAACCCTATATATATACTATGTTTTGTTCTATACCTATGTATCTGTGAAAGTTTAATTTATAAGTTAGGCAGAGTCAGAGATTAACAGCCATAACTAGTGATAGAATAGAACAATTATACAAGTTATGTGAATGTCTTCTCTCTCAAAATACCTTATTGTACTATACTCACCCAACTTGTGATGATGTGAGATGATAAAATGCTTGTGTGAATAGATGAAGCGAGGTGAATGACAGTAGGCACTGTGACGCAGCTTTAGGCTACTGTTGACCTTCTGATGATAGGTCAGAAGGAGAAGCATCTGCTTCCTGACCACATTTGACCATGGGTAACTGAAACCATAGAAAACGAAACCTCAAATGAGGGGGGACGAAAGTAGCGCACAGGGTACTTGTGTGCCTTTACCCAGCTTCCCCTGATATTAACATCTTTCATAACCATAGTGTAATGGTTGAGACCAGAAAATTAGCATGGATATGTCATTAATTTACAGATCTTACTTGAATTTTTTCAAAGGGAGTGGTGTTATAAGTAAAGCCAGAGTTGTTCTCAGGTTCCTGTTTGCATATCCCTATTGCCCATAGGTGGGCTGTCCTGGCTCACAGGTTTCTCTTACTTTACAGATTAGCCCGATGAACTGAGAATCCCCCAAGAAGCCCAGGCTAGGCCCCACACTGCTGAATGTAGCAGCACTAGGCATTTTGTAGTTCATGTATTACTACTCTGTTGACAGTATTCCAGAACAAACCAGGGGAAAGAAAGTCTTTCTTACTTATTAGACAGTAGGCAAAGAACCTCCAATAGTCTTGGGGACTTTTAAGATAAACAAGACCTAAAACTGCTTTAATTCTCACTTTTCCATAACCTCCTGTGGCCATAGGATAGGATTATCCTAATATGGGCTTAAATACAGAAGGGTCAGACTGAGGGGTCTGGATCAATCAGCAGAAAATTACTCTCATTGCTACCTTAATTCAAGTCTACTGAGTGCCTGAAATCTTGTAAAGAGGTACGGGTATATTAGTCCTCTATTCTTGTGGAACAAATTAACCAGAATGTAGTGGCTTAAAATATCAATACGTATAGGACGCCTGGGTGGCTCAGTGGGTTAAGCCACTGCCTTCGGCTCAGGTCATGATTTCACGGTCCTGGGATCGAGTCCCGCATTGGGCTCTCTGCTCAGCAAGGAGCCTGCTTCCCTCTCTCTCTCTCTGTCTGCCTGTCTACTTGTGATCTCTGTCTGTCAAATAAACAAATAAAATCTTTAAAAAAAATATCAGTACGTATATATTATCTTGTATACTCTCTGTGAGTCAGGAATTCAGGAATAGTTTAGCTAGGTGGTTCTGGCTCAGGGTCTCTTGTGGGGTTGTAGTTATCAGCTGGCCTTGCAGTCATCTGAAGTATTGGCTAGGGCTGGAGGATAGTCTGGGGCTTTCAGGATGGTCCGTAGGATTGGCAGTTTGGGCTTGCTACTGGCAGGAAGCCTGGGTTTCTGTCCACATGGACCTCCTTCCAGGCCTGTGGTATATGGCTATAACATGGCAACTGGCTTTCTCTAGGGTGAGCAGTTCAAGAGGGAACAAGGAGGGTCATCAGTGACATATCATCATTTCCACAATATCCTGTTGGTTACATAGGTCAGCCCTATTCAGTGTGGGAGGGAGTACATAAAGCCTGAAAACCAGGAAGTGAGGATCCTTGGGGGCCATCTTGGAGACTGGCTACCACAGTGGGAGACAGAGAAGCGACAAGGCTCGGTGACACTGAATTTTTCATTTATTGAAAAAATAGTATTAATTACAATTACATAATACTGGAGATTTGGGTCTCATGGCCACTGTGTTGTTTTGGATTTTTATGAAAAACAAATCAAAACCAAGAACCATCAAAAGAAAGTGGCCCTCATCAACATCAAAGTTTGGTGGGCAGAAGTAAAGATTTTGAATCGGAAGGTTTGAATTCCAGTACTGATCTCTGCTGCCTACAAGGTTTTCATGGGGAACAAAGAGGATGATGATCCCTGCCCTGTGGACTTCATGGGCTATTTTGAAGAACGAACTGGAGTGTGAGGGGACATGAATTATGCAGTGTGTTATAGGGAATATTAATTATGATAATGAGGGAGATTAAAAAAAATCCCATTAGATTTGTTTAGTACTTAAACCTGGAAGCAACTGAGTATATTTTTCAGACCAAATAGTTTAGGATTGAGCTTATTTTATTTATTTATTTATTTATTGTGCTGGATAAAAATTCCATTGACTACGAGTACCTTTATTACAAGGAGCTGTAGGATCAAAGACATGAGGTTGCTGGTGGGGGAACCTTCATAGTTCTGTAAGGAAGTTTAAATCCAGGAGCCAGATCCATTTGGAGTATTCTTCAGAGCCTTTCCATCTAGTATTGGGCATTTTCCCCGTTTGCCATTGCCATTTGGCCTGTCCTGAATGTTTGCCTCTGACTTCTTTTCATAGATCAGTGTTTCAAATCCAAGGATTTTCTCCTGGCTCTTTCATCATGGGGAGGCAAGAATTCACAGGATCATCAGCCTGCTTGTGGTTTATGAGGTCTGTGGCTGAATGTGTGGGCTGTAATCCCTGAGATTTGAGGGACAGATCTTGGAGAAATGGCTAGAAAGTGAACTTAAGGCCAGGCAAAGGCTTCTGAAAAATCCATGTTATAGGTAGGAAAAGCTTGAATTATCATAAATATTTGGTGCCGTGTTTTGCTATAAGCTTTGCCTCATTAGTGTTAGCCTATCCACACAAAGTTATTTGTTCAGCCTCTTTCCATGGATATCTGGGGGAAGAGCATTTCAGGGTGAGAGCTTAAAGGCCTGGGATGTGTATGTATTAAAGATTTAACGGTGGGTCTAAATATCAAACTGTCACCAGTCTCTTCTATTTTTACTTAATTTCTAATAATTAAATGCTTGTAATGCTTTATGTCTTTGCAGTAGATATTAATACATGCAAATGTTGATGAAATTTAACTTTCTTTCTGAAATGAAGGAATCGTGCCATCTAGTTTCATTTCTCAATGGCCACTATTGATAAGTAGTTTGGGCTGAACCCCAGATAAACACAGAGATAACTTGGTTAGTGGGAGTGTTAGAAGAGGAGGATCATGACTTTTTCTTTTTTTCTTCCAGCTTTATTGAGATGTAATTGGCACATAACATTGTATAACTTTAAGGTGCACAATGAGATTATATATATATATATATATATATATATATATATGGTGAAATGATTACTACATTGAGGTTAACACCTCTGTCACCTCAGAGAATTACAAGTTTCTTTTTCTGGCAGGAACATTTAACATTATTCTCTTAGCAATTTTCAAGTGTATAAAACAGTATTGTTAATGTAGGCAATGTGCTGTATGTCACATCTTCAGAACTTACTTACCTTATAATGGAAATTTTATACTCTTTGACCAATACTTCCCCACTTCTCCCACTCCCCAGCCCCTGGCAACTACCATTCTACCTTCTTTATAGGAGTTGGATTTATTTTGTATTCTACATATAAGTAAGATCATATAGTATTTATCATTCTCTAACTTCTTTCACTTAGCATAATGTCCTCAACAACATCCATGTTGTTACAAAATGGCAGGATGTCTTATGACTGAATAATACTCCATTATATAGATAGGTAGGTAGACAGAGATAGATATATCAGACTTTCTTTATTCATTTATCTGCCAGTGGACACTTAGGTTATTTCTGTGTTTTGGTTACTATAAATATGCTGTAATGAACATAGAGGTGCAGATATTTCTTTGAGATAGTGATTTCATTTCTTTTGGATATATAACCAGGAGTAGAATTATGGGATCATGTGGTAGTTCTATTTTTAACTTTTTGAAAAACCTCCATACTGTTTTCTGTCATGACTGCACCAATTTCCATTGCCACCACCAAGGGTTCCCTTTTCTCCACACCCTCACCAGCATTTGTTATCTCGTCTTTTTGATAATAACCATTCTAGCAGGTGTGAGGTGATATCTTACTGTAGTTTTTATTTGCATTTTCCTGATGATTAGTCATGTTGGACATCTTTTCATATACCTTTTGGCCATTTGTATATCTTCTTTGGAAAAATGTCTGTTCAAGGTCTCCTGCCCAATTCAAAAATGGGATTATTGGAGTTTTTTTTTTTTTTGCTGCTGAGTTGTATGAATTTCTTATGTATTTTGGATATTAACCCCTTATCTTATATATGATTTGCAAATATTGTTTCCCATTCCTTTGGTTGTCTTTTCATTTTGTTGATACGTTTTTCTTATCCCACTAGTTAAACATGATGGAGTTAAGATACTTAGGCTTCTGTTTCTCTGAGGTATTTATTATAAACACAGCCCATGTTAGCAACAAAGAAGAATTTTTGGTAGAACCAGCTGACCCGCTTATTCAAGGCTGGGACACTGTTTAGCAGTTGAAGATGTGTACAACATGAGCCTGCGTTTTGAGAAGTAGCACTCTGAGGCGTGGGATCTGGTTCAACACTGGCTTGCTGTGTTACTCACCTTTCTGTATAGAAAGTAGGTAAAGTTCCTGGACTGGTATCTCTGGCACATTTTAGACGCCGAACACAGAACTTTATAACTCTGTTTACAGTATCTGGGAAGTCTGGATGAATACTTTCTTTAAAAGAAGAAAATCGGTGAGTTGCCTGGGTGGCTTAGTAGGTTAGAGTCCCTTTGGCTCAGGTCATGATCTTAGGGTCCTGGGATCAAGTCCCACATGGGCTCCTTGCTAAGTGAGGAGCCTGCTTCTCCCTTTGCCTGTACTCCCCCTGCTCATGCACTCGTGCTCTCTCTGACAAATAAATAAAATCTTAAAAAAAATTGATGGGGTGTCTGGGTTGCTCAGTTGGTTAAGTGTCTACCTTGACACTTGACCATGACCAGCTCAGGTCATGCTCGTGGGGTCCTGGTATGGAGCCCTGCATCAGGCTTCCTGCTTGGTGGGGAGTCAGCTTCTTCCTCTCCCTCTTTGGCACCCGCCCTGCCTATCTTGTGCATGCGCATGCTCTCTCTCTCTCAAGTAAATAAATAAAATCTTTAAAAAAAAAAAAAGAAAATTGGGGTACCTGGATGGCTCATTTGGTTAAGCCTCTGACTCTAGATTTTGGCTCAGGTCATGATCTCTGTGTCATGAGATCGAACCCCACATTGGGCTCTACAGTGGATGTGGAGCTGCTTAAGATTCTCTCCCCTTCTTTCTCTGTTCCTCCCCTCCCTGGCTCGCTCTCTCTTTCAAAAAAAAGAAAAATCTGTAAGTACAGGTAACTCAAATGTGCATGATTGCTTTCTTAGAAGAATTTAAAATTTCAAAATAAGGTCTTTTTGTGTACCCACAAGAAAAGTGGAACAGACATCTTTCTGGGATATTGATTGTCTGATGTGTCAGATCCTGAGTTAGGTGCTGAATAGCTTGACCAAAAGCAGCGCCTTGGTGTTGGCTTGTTTTTCGGCCCTGTTGTCATCACTGTGACTGCGTGGGCTGACATGGGTTGGGGGGAATGGTAGGGGGCACTCGAAGATTTACTTTATTTATCATAATATATATTAGATTTATATTTATATACTTACATATAATATACTATAGATTTATATAATATATGTTATATATTATATAATATGTAATTAATTAATTAATTAGCTTTATGGAATCTTTCTTCCCTGCTTCAGGAGCAACTACATATCCATGTGATGGATATATATCTATTTATGATGTTTCTATTTATGATGTTTAATTTCTCTGTTCTTGACATATCAACTAAGCCTGAAAATGAGACCATTTAAACGTCATTCTTTTAACTTCATGCCCAGGTTTCTTTAGTTTTTTTAAGTTTCATAGGGTTTCTTATGACTAATTAAAACAGTACTTTTAAAGACTTCTTTACTTAGCATAAAATACTTTTCCTTTGTTTTTTTATTTTTAAGGATTTATTTATTTGAAAGAAACAGAAAGAGAGGATGAGTGTATGTGAGTGTGCGGGGGTGCAGAGAAAGAGGGAGAGGGAGAATCTCAAGCAGACTTCCCACTGATCACAGAGCCCAGTTCAGGGCTCGATCTCATGACTTGAGATCATGACCTGAGCTGAAACCAAGAGTTGGATGCTCAGCTGACTGAACCACCCAGATGACCCTAGCATAAAAGACTTTTTAAAATCAATGCTCTTTTTTTTTTTTTTTTAAAGATTTTATTTATTTATTTGACAGAGATCACAAGTAGGCAGAGGGGCAGGAAAAGAGAGAGGGGGAAGCAGGCTCCCTTTGGAGCAGGGAGCCCAGTGTGGGGCTCAATCCCAGGACTCTGGGATTGTGACCTGAGCTGAAGGCAGAGGCTTTAACCCACTGAGCCACCCAGGTGCCCCCAAATCAATGCTCTTTTAACAACTTCAAGAAAACTGCAAAGTGTTAAAAAATTAGATAAATTCAGGAGACATAAAGAGAGAAGTGAATTTGATTAGATAAAAATTAACCCTTCTTATACCATAAGGAAATTTAGAAGGTAAAAATTAGACAAGGAGAGCCTTTGGCTTTCAACTTGGAGGAAGCCAAGGTGCACCTTTCTTTTGTTATCCCAGATCTTGGTTTATCCGACACCAGCTGCCCAAGTTCAGCCCCAGTGAGATCAAAGTCATGTTCCTGAGGTGCACTGGTTGGGGAGTTGATGCCACATCTGCCCTGGCCCCCAAGATCTGTTCCCTGGATTTGTTTCCCAGAATGGCTGGTGATGACACCACAAAGGTAGCCAGTGATTGGAAGGGTCTGAGGATTATAGTGAGACGGACCATTCAGAACAGGCAGGCCCAAGTTGAAGTGGTACCTTCTGCCTCTGCCCTGATTATCAAAGCCCTCAAGAAACTGCCAGGAGGGTGCCTGCGTGGCTCAGTCGTTAAGTGTCTGCCTTTGGCTCAGGTCACAATCTCAGGGTCATGGGACTGAGCTCCGCATTGGGCTTCCTGTTTGGTGGAGGGCCTGCTTCTCCCTCTCCCATTCTGCCTGCTGGTGTTCCCTCTCTTTTTGTCTCTCTCTGTGAAATAAATTTAAAAAAAAAAGAAAAAAAGAAAAAAGACCCTGCCAAGAGACTGAAAGTAGCAGAAAAACATGAAACACAGTGGAAATACCACCTTTGAAGGATTGTCAACATTGCTGGACAGATGTGGCACTAATCTGTAGCTAGAGAGTTCTCTGGAACATGAAAGAGATCTTGGAGACTGCCTAGTCTGTGGGCTGCAATGTTGATGGCCGCCACCCTCAGGACATTGTAGGTGACATTAGCAGTGGTACAGTGGAGTGCCTGGCTAGTTAAGAAATACAAAAGAAAATATTTCAATAAAGGATCATTTGACAACCCCCCCCAAAAAAAGTTAGACTAGGAGAATATATTTTCAACTTTCTTTTTTGTCTCACAACATCAACTTGATTTGTTGATTTATCATGGGAGTAATTTCCAAAGCGGCATCTCCTGTTTTCAACATTGTTTAAAAAAAGATTTTATTTATTTCTTTGACAGAGAGAGAGGGAGTGCACAAGTAGGGGGAGCAGCAGGCAGAGGGATAGGGAGAAGCAGTCTCGCCACTGAGCAGTGAGCCTGATGCGGAGCTCGATGCAGAGCTCAATCCCAGGCCTCTGGGATCTTGATTTGAACTGAAGCCGCTTAACTGACTGAGCCAACTAGGCGCCCCTCAACATTTTTAAAAAAAGATTTATTTATCTTAGAGAGCGAGAGCATGCATGAGCTGGGGGGGGGGTCATAAGGAGAGGGAGAGAAGCACACTCCCTGCTGAGCGTAAAGCCCAATGCGGCTTTTGATCCCACAACCCCAAGATTATGACCTGAGTTGAAATAATCAGGCGCCCCTATTTCCAACTTTTTTTTTAAAAGATTTTATTTATTTATTTGACAGAGACAGATCACAAGTAAGCAGAGAGGCAGGCAGAGAGCGAGAGAGGGAAGCAGGCTCCCTGCTGAGCAGAGAGTCCGATGCGGGACTCGATCCCAGGACCCTGAGATCATGACCTGAGCCGAAGGCAGCGGCTTAACCCACTGAGCCACCCAGGTGCCCCATGTTTCCAACATTTTTTATTTTTAATTGAGGTAATTACAGATTTGCATGCAACTGGAAGAAATAATGCAGCAAGATATTGTGTACCTTCCACCCAGTTTCCTTTATGGCAGTATCTTGTAAAAGTATGGTATAATATCACAACCAGTGCATTGATTTAGTCCACACCCATCTTTAGGGTGAGTGTTTTTTTTTTTTTTTTTTTGCCTATGGATGTCCAATTGATCCAGCACCATTTGTTGAAAAGGCTGTCTTTTTCTCCATTTTTATCAAAAACCATTGGACTTGCTTGTATAGATCCATTGTTGGGTTCTGTTATTTTGTTCCACTGGCCTATGTGCCTCTCCGTCCACCACTACCACACTGTCTTGATTACTATAGCTATATAGTAAGCTTTAGTATTGGGCATAGTGATTCCTTCCATTTTATTCTCCTTTCCAGCCTTGTTTTAGTTATTCTGTGGCCTGTGCTTTCTCAAATAAATTTTAGAATAAGCTTGTCTATAAAAAACTAAGCTGGGATCTTGATAGGAATTGCATTAAACCTGTACATCAATTTGCAGTGAATTAACTTTTTTACTGTGTTGAGTCTTCTGATGCAGACACATGGTTTCTCTCTCCATTTATGAAATAGTTTCTTTTTTACGAACAAATATCTAGTACTTGGAATCCATAGTGCACTTCTACAAGTCAATAATAAAAAATAAAAGCCAAAATTCTATAGGAAACTAGGAGAAGGCTATTTTCAGTCAGTTCTCACATGAAATACAAATAGCTTCTAAGATTTGAAAAGATGATCAATCTTACTGGTGTTCCAGGAAATGCGAATTACAAGATTCCATTGTTGTGTATGATTAGAAAGGTAAAAATAAAATGGAGTAATAGTATCAATTGATAAGTATAAGAAAATGGGCATATTTTGATGTAGTCCCAATAGTTGATTTTTGCTTTTGTTTCCCTTGCCTTAGACGTACCTAGAAAAATGCTGATTTTTCAATTAAAAACAGATGATATGAGAGAAATTATTGCCTGTGCTCTCTTCTAAGATTTTTATGGTTTCAGGTCTCATATTTAAGTCTGTAATCCATTTTGAGCTTGTTTTTGTGTATGATGTAAGAAAGTGGTCCAGTTTCATTCCTTTGCATATAATTGTGCAGTTTTCCCAACATTGTTTATTGAAGAGACTATCTCCTATTGCATATTACTGCCTCCTTTGTTGAAGATTAATTGACCATATAAATGTGGGTTTATTTCTGGACTTTTGTTCTGTTGATCTGTGTGTCTGTTTCTGTGCCAGTACCATACTGTTTTTATTACTGCAGCTTTGTATTATATCTTGAAATCTGGAACTGTGGTAATTCCAGTTTCGTTCTTCTTTTTCATGATTGCTTTGGCCATTTTGGGTCTTTTGTGGTTGCATACAAATTTTAGGATTATTTGTTCTTGTTCTGGGAAAAATGCTGTTGATATTTTGATAGGGATTGCATTAAATGTGTAAATTGCTTTGGATAGTATGGACATTTTAACAGTATTTGTCCTTTCAGTCCATGTTCATGGAATGTTTTCTGTTTCTTTTTGTCTTCAGTTTCTTTCATCAGTGTTTTATACTTTTCACAGTATAGGTCTTTCATCTTTTTGGTTAAGTTTATTCCTAGGTATCTTTTTATTTTGGGTGAGATTTTAAAAAAGATTTATTAATTTATTTTAGAGAGAGAGAACGTGTGTGCGTGTGCACAGGTGGGAGGGGCAGAGGGAGAGGGAAAGTGTAAACTCTGTGCTGAGTATGGAGCCTGATGCAGGGTGCAATCACACAACCTTGAAACCACAACCTGAGCTGAAACCAAAAGTCAAATGCCCAACTGACTGTGCTACCTAGGCAGCCCTGTTTAGGGTGCAGTTGTAAATGGGATTTTTTCTTAATTTCTTTTTCTGTTGTTTCATTGTTAGTATATAGAAATGCAACAGACTTCTGTACATTGATTTTGTGTCCTGTGACTTTAATGAATTCATTTATCATGTCTAGTAGTTTATTGATGGAGTCCTTAGGGTTTTCTTTATATGGTATCATGTCATCTGCAAATAATTGAAAGTTTTACTTACCAGTTTGGATGCCTTTTGTTTCTTTTTGCTGTCTGATTGCTGAGGCTAGAATTTCCAGTACTGTGTTGAATAGAAGTGGTGAGAATGGCTACTGTTGTCCTATTTCTGATCTTAGGGGAAAAGCTTTTAGTATTTTACCACCGAGTATGGTGTTAGCTATGGGGTTTTTGTTTTTTAAGATTTTTTTAAATTTATTTGACAGACAGAGATCACAAGTAGGCAGAGAAGCAGGTAGAGAGAGAGGAGGAAGCAGGCTTCCTGCAGAGCAGAGAGCCCGATGAAGGGCTCAATCCCAGGACCCTGGGATCACGACCTGAGCCAAAGGCAGAGGCCTCAACCCACTGAGCCACCCAGGTGCCCCCCCCTTTTTAAAAAAATATATGCCTTTTATTATGTTGAGGTAAGTTCTCTCGAAAATCTACTTTGTTGAAGGTTTTAATCATGAATAGATGTTGTATTTATCAGGTGCTTTTTCTACATCTGTTGAAGTGATCATATGGTTTTTATCCTTTCTTTCATTTATGTGATATGTCATGTTGATTGATTTGTGAATATTGAATCACCTTCATATCCCAGGAATAAATCCCACTTGATTGTTTTGAATTTATATATATATATATATATATATATATGCATTTTCTTTTAGTAAACTCTACCCCCATCAGGGGACTTAAACTCAGGATCAAGAGTTGCATGCTCTGTTGACGTTAGCCAGGCACCCCTGACTTTTAAAACTATATTGTTGGATTTGGTTTGCTAGCATTTTGTTGAGGATTTTTGCATCTATGTTCATCACTGATGTTGGCCTGTGACTCCCTTTTTTTTTTTATGGTGTCTCTATCTGGTTCTGGTATCAGGGTAATGCTGGCTTCATAGAATGAATTTGGAAGTTTTCCTTCCTTTTTGATTTTTTTTTTTTTTGAATAGTTTGAGAAGGATAGATATTAACTCTTCTTTAAATGTTCAGTAGAGGGGCGCCTGGGTGGTTCAGAGGGTTAAAGCTTCTGTCTTTGGCTCAGGTCATGATCCCAGGGTCCTGGGATTGAGCCCTGGGTCAGGCTCTCTGCTCAGCAGGGAGCCTGCTTCCCTTCCTGTCTCTCTGCCTGCCTCTCTGCCTACCTGTGATCTCTGTCTGTCAAATAAACAAATAAAATCTAAAAAAAAAAAATGTTCCGGGGGCGCCTGGGTGGCTCAGTGGGTTAAGCCTCTGCCTTTGGCTCGGGTCATGATCTCAGGGTCCTGGGATTGAGCCCCGCATCGGTCCCTCTGCTCAGTGGGGAGCCTGCTTCTCCCTCTCTCTTTGCCTGCCTGTCTGTCTACTTATGATTTCTCTCTCTGCCAGATAAATAAAATAAAAAAATCTTAAAAAAAATGTTCGGTAGAATTCCCCTATGATGCTGTCTGGTTGGTATATTTTGATTACTGGTTCAATTTCATTGCTGGTAATTGGTCTGTTCAAATTTTTTATTTCTTCTTGGTTCAGTTTTGGGATGTAATATGTTTCTAGGATTTTATCCATTTCTTCTAGTTTGTCCAATTTGTTGGGATGTAATTTTTCACAATTTCAGTTATAGTTTAAAATATTTTAATTGTTCTCATAATCCTTTGTATTTCTCTGGAATTGGTGGCTATTTCTCCTCTTCATTTTTGATATTGTTTATTTGAGTTCTTTCTCTTTTTAATGAGTCTGGCTGAAGGTTTATCAATTTTGTTGATCTTTGCAAAGAAACAGCTCCTGACTTCATTGATCTGTTTTTTTTTTTTTTTTAAGATTTATTTATTTATTTGACAGAGAGAGATCACAAGTAGGCAGAGAGGCAGGCAGAGAGAGAGGGAGGGAAGCAGGCCCCCCGCCGAGCAGAGAGCCGGATGTGGGACTCGATCCCAGGAGCCTGAGATCACGACCTGAGCTGAAGGCAGTGGCTCAACCCACTGAGCCACCCAGGCGCCCCTCATTGATCTGTTTTTTTTTTTTAAATTTTCTATTTTATTTATTTCTGCTCTGTTCTTTATTATTTCCTTCCTTCTAGTGGTTTTGTGTTTGTTCATGTTTTTCTTTAGGTGTAGGGTTAGGTTGTTTGAGATTTGTCTTGCTTCTTGAAGTAGGCCTGTTTTTGCTCTAAACGTTCCTCTTAGAACAGCTTTTGCTGCATCCCATGGATTTTGGAACATTGTGTTTCCATTTTCATTTGTCTCCATGAATTTCTCGATTTCCTCTTTGATTTATTGGTTGACCCATTCATTGTTTAGTAACATGTTATTTAACCACATATTCATGGTCTTTCCAGATTTTTTTCTTGTGGTTGATTTCCATTTTCATGATGTTGTGGTCAGAAGAGATGCACTTCAGTCTTTTTTATTTTGTTGAGACTTGATTTCAATCTTTTTTATTTTGTTGAGACTTGATTTGTGGCTTAATGTGTGATCTCTTCTGGAGAATGTTTTATGTGCACTTGAAAAGAATGTGTATTCTCCTGTTTTAGGATGGAATGCTCTGAATATATCTGTTAGATCCACCTAGTCCAATGTGTCATTCAAAGCCATGTTTCCTTGTTGATGTTCTGTTTAGGTGATCTATCTACTGATGTAAGGGGGTGTTAAAGTCCCCTATTATTGTTGCATTACTATTAATCAGTTCCTTTATGTTTATTATTAACTTTTATTTGTTTGGGTGTTCCCATGTTGGGTGCACAAATATTTACAACTGTTATATCTTCTTCTTGGATTGTTCCCTTTAGGATTATGTAGTGACCTTCCTCATTTCTTACTGCAGTCTTTGTGTGTGTCTGTGTGTTTTACTCTCTTTTAAAGTCTGTTTTGTCTCATATAAGTATTGCTACCCCAGCTTTTTCTTTTCACTTCCATCTGCATGATAAAATGCTTTTCTTTTCCTTCATTTTCGATCTACATATATTTTTATCTCTGAAATGAGTCTCTTATAGGCAGCATGTAGATGGGTCTTGCTTTTTTATCCATCCTGTCACCTGGTGAAGACTTTTCAGAAGGCATTTAGCACTGTTGATCAAAATTGAAAGCAGACAGGCGCCTGGGTGGCTCATTTGGTTGAGCAACTGCCTTCGGCTCAGGTCACAGTCCCGGAGTCCTGGGATCGAGTCCCGCATCGGGCTCCCAGCTCCATGGGGAGTCTGCTTCTCCCTCTGACCTTCTCGCCTCTCATGCTCTCTCACTGTCTCTCTCTCAAATAAATAAATAAAATCTTAAAAAAAAAATTGATAGCAGACAGGGGCACCTGGGTAGCTCAACCAGTTAAGTGTCTGCCTTCAGCTCAGGTCATGATCTCAGAGTCCTGGGATTGAGACCTGGATTGGGCTCCTTGCTCAGTAGGGAGTGTGCTTCTCCCTCTGTTTGCTGCTCCCCAAGCTTATGTGTTCATGCTCTCGCTCTCTCTCTCTCTGACTAATAAATAAATAAAATCTTAAAAGATAGAAAAACTAGAACCAGACATAAGTGGACTGAGCAATTTCTCTTCTTTGAGCTTTTTTTTCAGAAGTCTGTGCACATGTGCATGAAGGCATTTGTATGAGGGGGCTCAATATGGCATTATGGAAACAACCAAAATGCTCATCAGCAGAGGAAAGGTTAGAAAAATCATATCTCATTTGTAGTGTAGAATAATGTGCACCATTTAAAAAGAATGAGGCTGACCAATTTGTGTTGGCATTCAAATTAGGTAAGAATAGGAAAGAAGTCAAATTATACCCTCCTTCCTTTTTTAGTACTACTTTGCTTTAAAACAGATATAAACTGGCCATCTGCTTGATTCTGACTTCCTTGTCACATTGTTGAACTGATACAGATGCTTCAGATAATTACACTGTGGCTCAGGGAGTCTAAATTACTGATAAATTAACTTTGTTTTTATGGCTCTTATCTTGAAGTCATTTTTACTGCTTTCATTGTGTACCAAAATGGGGAATAAAGTGTCCAGGGCTGTGGGGAAGGGGCCGTGCCACAGGAAGGAACGATGTATCTCTGGCTATGTTGAGTACTCTTGTCCTCTCAGTGCCCTGGCCCTTTGTAGTCCTGCTCAAAGCCTGCTCAAAGTCCTCCTCAAATGCCCCTGAAGGGCATTGCTAACCTCTCTGAGGAATGGTCTTTTCTTTGACAAGGTCTTAGTAGGGCTGGCATCTGAAGAAGTCTTGTTTTCATGATGCAGTTGGGAGTAAAGTTTCATGAAAGGTACCTATATAATAGTTGAGTAAATGCCTTGATCTGTGTGCCCAGCACAATGAGTTGATCATTAAATTTAATAAATCACAATATTTATTTTCTTTCAAAAATACTTTAGAACAGAATTGCTTCTGTGATAAGAGCTCATTTCCTGTGTGTTCTTTTCCAATTAAAAAATATTTTATTATGAATTTTTAAGACAAATAAGAAGGAATAAGACAGTGAACATGGTGTATCCACCTCCCAGCCTAAGAAAGTGGGTTCTTGAAGCTGTCCCAGTGAGGGGACGGCTGGCCATTTTATTGCCCATTGTGCTAGAGCTTTCTGATTAACATTGGTGTCTGGGGTTCAGCTCCATGCTGTTGTGGTAGCCCTTCCATAGCAGGGCCTAGGTTCCATAGTGATGCATTGCTGGATAAGAGACTGGGCTGGGGATCAGACTCAGAAAATGGCTTCTTGTGATTTCTTTGGAGGTGAAATTTCATAGTTAATACAGGGTTTATAGAAAGCTGTCACCCCTGCTATTGCCAAAGCTGTTGAAATTATGGCATCCTTGAGCCAGTGAGACTTTTAGCCTTTGCAGTGATGGAATCCAAATCTGGTCCCTTTCCCTCACCTACTTCCCTGCCTTCCTATCCACCATCTCTCTCTCTGTCCATCTGTCTGTCCATTCATCTGTCCTGGCATCCCTCTCTTTGATTCAGTATTCTCGAGTATCTACGGTGTTAAGGCTCTGCTTGGCCAGGCCAGACTGTTTTAAGTTCTGCTTAGAGCAAGAAGGTCAGCTGTAGACTACTTTGGACCAGCCCTGCTTATTATTGTGCATCATCATATGGTCCTGCAGGGGTTTCAGTGTGGAGTCCAGGGGGAAGCCATGATCTGCAGAGGTGTTGGAAGTCCGGTGTAGCGCTGCTCACGTAGGCCACACTGCCCAACACGTGGTTAGGACTGACACTGTGGTTGTTGGAGGAGTCACACTTCTAGTGGCAGTCCAGGTAGATGCCCTTCAGTGAGAAGAACTGCTCAGGCCAAATGGAGTGCTTATGTTTAGGGTTGGTGTGGGCTTATTGGATGTATTCTCTTCAATGAAGATCTCAGGGCTGTTAATGCATTGTAGGTCAGCCTTCTTTGAGAGCTAGGGGTTGTGGGAGAGCATGTGTTTCTCCAGCAACCTGGTCTGACTGAAGTGTCCTTTGCAGACCACCTCTGTGTACAAGTTGTTCCCTGTGTCCCAGGAGAGAGGAGCAGGTAATTCCTAGCCTATTTTTTTTTTTTTTTGAAAGATTTTATTTATTTATTTCACAGCGATCACAAGTAGGCAGAGAGGCAGGCAGAGAGAGAGAGGAGGAAGCAGGTTCCCCGCTGAGCAGAGAGCCCAATGCGGGGCTCAATCCCAGGACTCTGGGATCATGACAAGAGCCGGAGGCAGAGGCTTCAACCCACTGAGCCACCCAGGCGCCCCTTCCTAGCCTGTTTTAAAAGTTTCTTTAAGAGAGGAATGTCCAGGGTGCTATGACAGTGTGCACTATTGTATATATATTACTGGGTGTGTGAGAGAGAGAATGGAGAGAGGGAGGGAGGGAAGAAGGGAGGATATATGTATGGGTGAGAGGACAGGACAGTTCAGGGTAAGAGACAGGTTTTTGCAAAGACACAGAGAGAGCATAAGCACATTAGTTATTTATTGCTGGGCAACAAAATACCTCAAAACTTAGTGGCTTATAGCCTTTATTATCTTCCATTGTTTCTGAGCATCAGGAATTCAGGAACAGTTTAGCTGGGTGGGTCTGGCTCAGAGTCTGTGGTGGGGTTGCAGTCAGGATGTCAGGCCAGGGCCACCGTCGTCTGCAGGCTCGACTGGGGCTGGAGGGTCTGCTTCCAGAGTCGCTCACTCACATGGCTGGCAGGAATCTCACTTCTTTTCCTGATGCCTTTTGCTAGAACTACTTGACTGTCCTCATAGCAAGCTTCCAGCTTCCTTGGAGCAAGTGATCCAAGAGAACAGTCATGTCTTCTGTGACCCAGCCTCACTGGTCATTTCACATTCAACACCTGCCACTGGTGTTGTGCAGTGACAGGCCCATGCTGAGATTTCACAGTGTCCTGTTGGCCACCCAGCTATACCTGCTTTTTGAGGAGGGTGGGGGCTACGTACAGGCGTGTATACCAGGAGGCAAGGATTATGGGGACGCTCTTGGAAGCTGCCACCATAGCATGGTCCTGACTCTGTAGGCTGGTTCGTAGGCTGGCAAGGTGGGTGGTTACAGCTGTGAGTTGGGGAAGCTGATTGGTTTGGGAATCCCTGTACAGATGCCGGACCCTGCTTTAAGCACTTTCCGTTCTATCTTCAGAGTCCTGGGGAGTCCTAGTAGGATTTTAAGCAGGCAAGTGACATGCTCAGTATGCTTTTCAGTCTATAGCTCTGGTAGAGGTGTGCAGTGTGTTGGAGTGGGAGGCAGATGTGTGACTCGAGGCCTGCTGGTGGTGGTCTGTGTAGAGGCTCTGTAGTTCTTACCCTCCCTGGAGCATCTGGAGCTGGGTGAGAACCCCAGTTATGGCAAATCCCACCTCTCCCTACTTCCTCCTCTGTAAGGGAGACTCGGGCACAGGCTGGAGGGGCTGTAGACTTAATAAACCAGTGGCCTCCAGAGTGGGCCGTTGGGGGGAAAAGTCATTTGGAGTGTGGGAAGTAAATATTACCACTTTATTTATCTGTATCTCCTTTTTAAAAATGTCTACTTTTAGGACGATTTTCTGATGTCCTTAGTGTGTGAGCACCACAGTGAGATGTATGTAACTTAGAAGTTAGTGAGTGTGTGCCACGGGGGTACGTGCCCCACCTCTTCTACCAATAGGGTAGATGATCACTGAGTTTCAAGACCTCTGCTAAGAGTGAGGCTCATCCTGGGGCATGGGACAGGGTTGGCAGCTGTGCCCAGTGTCTCCCTCTAGGACTGGGTGCTTTCGCAAAGGCCCTGGCACACCTCAGCACCGCCCTCAGGAGACCTGTGCCTGCTTAGCCATCTCGTGGTAGCTGGCTTGTCCTGCAAGCCCCTAGCGATTGTCCTTTGTGACCTGGGTCACTTTAGGGATGGCATTCTCAGGCATCTTCTGGCTTCAGAGTCATACCTGCATTTCCATCAGGCTCAGAAGTGTTGGTGGTTCTGCCTTGGCAGGTCATTTGGTTTCTCTGAGGACCCCTGTCGCTTTGTAAAACAAGGGTGGTCCTCCTTTGCAGGGTGCTTTGGGGGAAGGACCTCATGCAGTGCCTGGCATGTAATATTCTTCTGCCTTCCCACACCCCACATTATGCACAGTAGGCCGGTACGGACTAAGGATTCCTTCCTGACGATGTCTCAGGTCAGGACTCCAGGGGGTTACCACGACCCCTTTATTTAGACCCTGAGGCCCCAAAGACACATTGAGTTCCAGGAAGGTCCTGGCTTACTCAGCTTGGTTACACATCTCCTGTTTGGTGCTCCTGAGTTAAAAACATGAGAAGTAGCTTTGATAACAAAGTGAAATGTCCTTAGCAGTTGGGAACTCTGTTCCTGACGAGCAGCAGTTTCTCATGTTTGATGAAGTGTACCTGTCCTTTGCAGCCTTTGTGTGTGAGGCTTACTTTGTAGTCTGAAATTAAAAAAAAAAATTAAAGTCAATTCTCATGGTCTTTTCAGTAACTTTGAAGTATCCTTACAAAAGAATGCAGCTGGTCTACAGGGCATATTTTTGTAATCTGTTGCATGTTATTTGCAAAATGTATCTTTTTAACCTTTTATTTTGAAATAATTTTAGATTTACAGAAAAGCTGCAAAATAGTAATGAGGAGTTTCTGTACACTCGTCTGGCTTCCTTTAATGTTAACATCTTACACGAGCCTAGCACCATTACCAAAAGCGAGAAATGAACATTGATACATTATCATTAAGTAATCTTCACCTGTTACTTGAATTTCCCTGATTTTCCCACTAGTGTGTTCCCTTTTGTGTTCCAGGATGCCACACTGGGGTTTGTCATGTCTCTTTGGTCTCTTCCATCGTGGAACAGTGCCTCAGTCTCTATGTTATGAAAATGTGTAAATCTGACTTTGTAGAAGTACTTTGAATGTAATTTTGTTTTTTCCTCCAAGTCCTTGGTTGCCTGCAGCTCTGACTTGGCTTCTGTTGGGCCACAGCCGGTTAGCTGGCACATAGTACTTGCTCAATGATGGCAGCTGCTGTTTTGATGATAAATGCGACATGGTCATTAGTATGCCACCAGTGTTCTTTAGTTACTTCTGGAACTTATCACTGGACTCCTTATGTGGCACCTGTGGGTGAAATGCTTTCTGGTCTGCTCAAGATTCAGGCTTTCCAGTGCAGGTGTGAGATGCAAAAGTGCCTCAGACTGTGTGCTGTGAGCCTCTGTTTCCAGTCTCGGGAGATCTGGTGCAGTAGCAGGGGCTGGTGTGATGTTCTCTATTACAGATGTGTTGTGCACCAAGAATCCATACCAACCCTGAGAAAGCCCAGATCTCACTGTTCAGGTTTGTGTATGATAAACTGCACTGTCTCTGGGGAGCCTGACTGCTTATAAGGTGGCCTTTCCCCAGACTATTGGGTGCGCTAGAAATGTATCTGGGGCTGTGGAATGACATATATGCAGAAGTGGCCTTGGTGTTTACAGACGATGACAAAGAATCCCTGTCTTTTGAGGCCTGATATTGGGTGTATATATACAGTAGTGGAAGGTAGATGGTGGGGGATGGGGTGTTGTTTTATTCTAGAGTTCTCTGTAAAAGTGAATTAGTTACCTGTATTCTGGAGTTGTGACCAACTTTTTGGGTATTTAACTCAAGAATCCCAGAATGTTTGTGTATATGCATGTGTGCATGCATATACACATGAGACAGGCACACATATACACACATACCCATAGGGAGACAGAGACAGAGGTCTAGGTGTTCCTAGGACTGAGGGGGTTCTCAGGGATGTGGGCCTTTCAGTGCTGAAACTGGGACATCTCAGGCAAACTGGGATGGTTGGTTGCTTTTATAAAGGATCTGCTTGGGACAGAAGATAATGGGGATTGGTGACACCTACAAGATGCCCAGGGGCAAGTTTCTAGCCATTATCTTCTGACATTTGCTCTGTCCCTTAAAAAAAAAAATTCTTGGGACACCTGGGTGGCTCAGTGGGTTAAGCCTCCGCCTTTGGCTCAGGTCACGGTCTCAGGGTCTTGGGATCCAGCCCTGCATCAGGCTCTCTGCTCAGCAGGGAGCCTGCTTCCCTCCCTCCCTCTGCCTGCCTCTCTGCTTAATCGTGATCTCTCTCTCTCTCTGTCAAGTAAATAAATAAAATCTTTAAATCTTATTTAAAAAATTTTCTTATTATTATTACCAACACTTTATTATTCTTATTAATTCCTTCCCTGTGTTTTGCTAGAGTTTTGAAACGGTTCCCTGATATCCTCTCATTTCTTTACATTTGATTTTATAAAAATAAACGTTTGTTTGGGGTAATCTTGGATATCCAGAAATGTTGCTGAGAGTACAGAGGTCTGAATACCCCATATCGAGCATATCCCATTGTTACCAGTCTTACCTTTCCATAGCACATTTGTCAAAATTCAGAAATTGACTTTGCTGGGGCACCTGGGTATCTCAGTTGGTTAAGCATCTGCCTTCAGCTCAGGGAATGATCCTGAGGTCCTGGGACTGAGCCATCAGACCACTTGCTCGGCAGGGAACTTGCTGCTTCTTCTCCCTCTGGCTGTCACTGCCCCTGCTTATGCTCTCTCCCTCTCTAAAATCTCTTTTTGAAAAAAATAAATTGACACTGGTACATTACTATTAACTAAACTCCAGGCTTTATTTGGATTTCGCCAGTTTTTCCATTTATATCCTCTTTCTGTTCCAGGATCCAGTCTAGGGCACCACATTACATTTTATTGTCTGGCAGTTCCTGACTTTGAGGGGTACTGGTCAGGCACCCTGTAGGATGGCCTTAAATCTGGGTTTGTGATTAGAGTGGGGTTACAGGTTTTGGAAAGAGCATCCCAGAGGTGCATTGTCCTTCTCATCCTATTAGGAGATATGTCACACCCATGTGACATCCCTGGTGATGCAAACCTTGATCACCTGGTGGATGTTGTGTTGGCCAGGTGGCTCCACTGCAGTGTTACTGTTTCTCCCTTTCCCTCCTTGGAAGTGAATCCTGAGGTACAGGCCACCTTGAAGGGGTTCGGGAGGGTGAAGCCGTACTTCCTGGAGATGGAAGTATTACATGTATTATTTGTAGGGTTGCAGGACACCTATATGACTTTGATTTTCAGGTAAACAATGAATAACTTCTTGGTGTAAGTATGTCTCTTGCGATATCTGAACTTCACATTTAACTGGGCATCCTTTATTTTGTTAAATCTGGCAACCCTAATTATTTGGAATTTTTCTCTTTCCCCACTACATTTGATTTTTAGTTTGATTCCACCATCTTTTTGGTACGGTTGTCTTCCCATTTTCCATCATCCTTCAGCAGAGTTTGATATATTTTAGTGATTGCACTTTGTCTACTTAATTTTCTTTTAAAATGGCGTGGCAAATAATTGAGTTTGGCTCAAAAATGAATTAGTGTGTGTGTTTAATAAAAAAATTTTTCTCCTTACTTGAGCCAAAAAGCACATTACTTTCCAACCCTCAATAAATCAAACCCAGAGGTGAAGGAAACAAGAGATTTGTACTGAATTTCCAAGTGTGGATCATGGGAGGTGCAGGGAAAAGAGACACTGCTGTTCCTTGAGCAGCCCCAGGAGGCGAAAGCAGCAAGAGCACTTGGATTCTGGTTGAACCTGGCAGTGTAAGGTACTTGTGATGGCTTACCATCTCTGACTTCTCGCTGGGGTGGGAGAATGCTAAGTGGATGTGGAAATGAAGGTGGACTGGGGTGGTGGCAATGCTGAGGGGGATCAGTGTAGTTTTCCTTTTGAAAGAAAACCAGATGGCCTGTTTCTTGCATGCAGGGCACCTAGCCCCACAGAGGTGTTGTCTTTCAGCAAAGCGGCAGTTCTGCAGCAATACGCTTGGTGGGGGGTATGAGGGGGGGAGGGGGTTGTTCCCAGCGTCCCAACAGCTGGCTCCAGTCACACTGGGGCCACTTCCCTGCAGCAGCAGGTGTTCCCGGAAGCGGCAGGGGCTGCTCAGCCCCTTCTGGACTAGAAGCTGCAGCTGGTGCCAGGGCCCTGACAAGCCTTCCTGGAGCCTGAGGGCCAAGCAGAGGGGAGGTATTGCAGCTTGGTGAATGGAATGTGGCTGGGCCCTGTTGATGGTTGCCTTCCTGTCAGTTCATTTGAAATGATGGAACCTTTTTTTTTTTTTTTTTTTAAAGATTTATTGATTTATTTGACAGAGAGAGAGAGAGAGAGCGTGAGTGAACACAAGTAGGGGGAGCAGGAGGCAGAGGGAGATGCAGCCTCCCCGCTGAGCAAGGAACATGATGTGGGACTTGATCCCAGGATCTTGGGATCATGACCTGAGCTGAAGGCAGATGCTTAACTGCCTGAGCCACCCAGGTGCCCCTAAACAATGACACTTGAGAGGGTTCATGTCACTTGAAGGGGGATCCTGCCTGGCACACTATGGGTGTGTGATTACAGGTTTGCCTGTAACATGAGTGCCCTTACTCTTTGTTTACATGTGGCAGCAGTTGTGACATTGATCTGTCTACTTACCTCAACCTAGTCCTGTCTCCCTCGTTAACATTGCCCATCACTTGTCATTGCTTCGTCTAAATCCCTTTTCCCAACTATAGGGTCTCATTCCTGTCAGGTCTCCACAGAAAGTCTCCAGCACTCCTGGAGCTCTGATGCCCTTTGATTCGGGTACTTTCTCCTTTTTCCCCACCAGGATGGGGTTGTCCATGTCTCTTCCTCTTGAAGGGTCTTTTATGGAATCTTGTCTCTGGCAGCTGGCACAGTCCTCGGCCTATAGAAAGCTCTTGTTGGATATGTGGGGAGTGAATAAATATCTACCTTAGGTTGAAATGATTTGTATATCCCAAAAAAGAAATACTTATAGGTGCAAAAGTGCCCTGAGCAACTTATTATTATTTTTTTAAAAGATTTTATTTATTTATTTGACAGAGATCACAAGTAGACAGAGAGGCAGGCAGAGAGAGAGAGGAGGAAGCTGGCTCCCCGCTGAGTAGAGAGCCCGATGCTGGGCTTGATCCCAGGACCTCAGGATCATGACCTGAGCCAAAGTCAGATGCTTAACCCACTGAGCCACTCAGATACCCCCCAGGGTAACTTATTAAAATATCTGTACCCTTGTACAATTAATGAATTTAGTCTTAGACTGCCAGTTCTTTTGTCATAAGGAAACAAGAAACTTCACTTTTAACATAGCTTCCTCAAGGTATTACAAATATCTGTGTTTGGTTCTTGTAATCTTCTTGACCAGAACAACATATGTCTGTCCATGTGTTTATATTTTTTAAAGATACCAGATGTCTGTAGTACAAGTTTTTATTATCTGTTGTCGAATTTTGTTTTGAAACTTAAAAACACATTTTGGAATATTGCTGTAGAAATGAGTGCTGAGTGCTACCTGATCATAGGGTTATATCTCGGCAAGCTCTTCTGAGTTTTGAATTTTCTTGAATTTCTGGTTATGGGATGCCAGCATGTGAAATACATGAATTGTAAATAGGGGGTCAGTTTCTAACCGCTCTAAAAAGGAGCAGGCAGTTATATTTTTGGTGAGGATTTTGCAAGTTGAGGCTAAGTCCCAAAGAAGGACAGCCAGGTTCTGCACCGTTTAGAGATGAGGAAGCCAGGCTGGGCATAGGGACAGTGGCGCCATTTCTGGTTCCCCCTTGTCAGGTAAAGTTCAGCTGAGCCCCACCTATCAGCAAAGCCCCATCCTGGGGGTGGCCCAACAGCTCACGGCAGCCACAGTTCCACCTGTAAGTGGCCAGTGGCGTAGGAACAGAGCACTCCATTAATTATTATGAGGTGTGACTTTCTGGGTTGGTGACCTTCCATGTCTGGAGTCACAGTGGAATTGCTGAGTGAAATGAGCTACAGTGTCTCGTTTTTACACAGACCACAATCTCTTCTGAACTGCACCCTGTTCTTTTATGAGGAAACCTAAACAGCTTTACTTGCCCTTTTCCAGATTTTCTGCTGCTCTTTTTTATAGCTGCATATGAGGTCACCGAAGGTTTTCTTTTCAGCTTTAATGTTATCGACTTGAACATTGTTGCAGCTGTGGCTCCTTGTTTTCAGATATTTGTTTCCCTGAGTTCTGGGTAACGAGCGTCTTGGAGGCACAGAGAGTCTCCCCCGGAACATGAGTGTCTTTGAGAGGTGTAGCTCACCTGGGGTGGCTCAGCTTCATCCTCATTAACAGTTAGGTGAGGATACTCCATAGAGCACTTGTTTTCAAACTTTATTAGTAGGGGACCCTTTTGTATGCCGAGCAGCAATAAAACACCAAAGCGAGCTGCTGTGTGACGTGGGGACTGGGATAGCGAGACGATGGAGAGCATTGAGCTGTTTCTGCAGGAGCCACTGGGAAGGGGGTGTCTCTGAGGCCACTTCTAGGGAGCCCTTGGTCACAGAGCCCAAAAGTCATAGCTCTGGAGTCAGGCATTTGTGGGCAGGCATCCTTGGTGCTGCCCGCTCTCTCCGGACAGCAACCCTCTGGGCTTAGGATCTGCGTTTGACCAGAGGCCTGATAGTTCCGCTGGGAAGTCAGTTAGTCTCAGCATTTCCTTTGCTGTGTTCCTCTTTTCCCTGTCATATTCACAATCTCTCACTGGCTCGGGCTCTCAGCACCTGCCCCTTTTCCCTGGCCTCTTGTTTCTCCTCTGTACCCAGGGCCTGTTCATCATTGTCTTGGTCATAATTAAAACAACATTAGTGGCTAGCATTGATGGAGCAGTCATGTTGCTAGGCTGCTGTCAGTGCTTCATTATGTTATCCTCCTCACCCCTCGCCTTGGCCTTTTCGTAGGAGGTGCAGATGACCCATAGCTTCCATTTCTTGTATCACTGCCGAACTGGAGTTCACTTCGCGCCTTACACTGGAATTTTCTAACTGCCCCTGATGCGTCTGCAGGCCATAGGTTTCTTTCTGTACCATGTCTTGCGTAGCGGGGTTTGGTGAATATCTCTCCACCACTTTGATCTCAGCAGTCCCCTCCAAAAGTCCTTGCTGGATCCACTTCCTTTAGGTAAAGCCCAGCACAAGTCTGTGTCTGTAGTCTGGGTCCCCGCGCTTCCCTGTAGGGATTGTCAGCAAGAATACACACTTCTTTTCTTGTCCCCAAGACCGTGCTCTTCTTCCATATGGCTGCAAATTAGTGCATTTTCTTCCTGTTCTCCTTTCCTTGCATTGGAATGGCAGGACTGTCTGATCTGTGTATGGTCTGGTGTGCATAGCCATCTGTTAGCACTTTCATTGCCTGGAAGTGTGCTCAGGTCATTTCCATTTGACTTCTCAAGACCTCATCCCTGTTCTGCAATTAAATTAGGAACTCTTCTATAAGAGAACCAGGACTTAAAAATCTCCCCAAACTCCCCATGACAGTGCACAGAGCAGGCAGTTGACAAATATTTGCTTTCTATTAGAGTCCTAAAGAAAATCATTCCTCAGGATGAAGCTTTGTGTCAGTGCATGCAAGCTCGGTAATCCTGTTTCTCCAGTCTTGTTCTTCATGAATGTTCTCTAGGAGAGGCTCACTTAAGTAGAAGAACAAGAAGCTATTGGTGACACTTCCTAAGGTTTCTGTACATTGGGGACACTGGCATCATCATCATGAATTATACATTAATAGAAAAATGTAAGTCTGGAGTTCTGGCGGCATTCGTAAATAATTATTTTGCATCATTTTTTTAAATGTTTATGATGTGGACCAGTTCTGCAGATTCTTGGTGTAACTGTGGTCAACAGCCTCATGAAAAGGGGAACTGAGAATGGCTTTGTCCTTCCTTAGTAGTGCCCTGAACAAGTCTCCACTGTGTAAATGCACTGATTTGCAGAGTACATGTTGACCTCTAGAACCAGGAAAGGAGGAAAGGGAGAGGCTGCCCCTTCACATGACATTCTTAGATCGAGGGGCTCCTTCTCATTCTGTGTTTATTTGGAGACATTGGTTTCATTACAGTTTAAATCTTGTTCTCTTACTTTTGCAGCTTATTTAATTGAGACCATTTCAATGAAAAAATGTTTAAAACATTGCAGTTACAAAGAATCTGGGGTCATGCAGAGGCCTTAATTGATCCTTATGATGAACGAATGACTGTAACTCCCTGGCTAAGGGCCTCCTTTTCATTATTTCTCAAGGCCTTTATCCCATCTCGATCAGCGTGGAACAGCTTAATGTTTTTGGCCCATTGCACTCTGAGTTATGCTACTTTTAAAGCTTTGACTGCATAACTGAGAGAGGCCGAAGCCAGAGTAAGCTGGATAGCATACTCCTGTGCTATTTATTGCATGAGGCAGTAAAAACAGCACCAACACAGTCCTTTGTTTTACTTTTTGTAGGCTCTGTCATCACTTTAATTGGTTGTTGTTAGAACAGATGTTTTAAAAGGAACATTTTGGCATGGCTGTATTTGCTTATTTAATTTCTGATGACTTGCAGGACCTTTATATTTACATTAAAAAAAAAAAAAAGAGCCATGGGCCATAGGCACAGAGCAACCCCATTGGCCCTTTCCAGACCTGGTCCTGGGGAAAGATAGTGAGGATCCCAGGGTGAGCTTTGCTGGGAAGAGTCTTGAGGGAAGGAACCATAAACTTGAAAACCCAGGGCCAGCATGCAGAAACCTCTCCATGTACAGTCAGTAGAACTTTCAGTAGCAATCCAAATATCAAACCATCTTGAAAGATGGCTTTTAAGAAATGCAAAAGTGAAGTTACCAGTGTTTTAAGGTAAACAGAATATAAAAAGAAAATTGTCCACCTGTTTAGAGAGAGCTTATGAACCAATTAAAGCCTTTACAACAATGATACCTTTGAAAAGCATCAAACTGACTTCAGACTGGGACATGAGCTTGCTTCCTGTGCTGTAGCTGAAGAATCCAGTGATTATTTTTGGTTCTTTGAATTTGGGCATTCATAGAAAAGCTAACTAACTGTCAGAAAAAATTGTTTCCACGTTTGGGTCAAAATGTACTTTCTAAATTGCTATTTCATGATAAGGTTTGTAAAAATAATAATGTAGCTCAGTATTTTGAAGAATTTTAGATTCAGAAAAAGTCTTTAAGAATGAAAGTTTTATTTTAAGGATTCTTTGCTCTTTATGTTTGACTCCTCCTCTTTGCCTTTTACAAATTTGAATAGATGGGGAAACTCCACTGGTTTATCCTAAAGCAGACACCTAATAAATAAACAAAACATCATCAGTGGAAGTGGTCACGATGAATCCTGTGGTCTAGCAAATTTCCTTCTATAGTTAATTGATACATAAGCTAATTTGGGGCTTATGATTGTACAGAAAATGTTTGTTATGGTAACTAGCCAGACAGATGCTGCTCAACTTGTAATCAGAACTTCCTAGATGTAGAAGTCTCTTGATTCCAAGCCAGAAAGTGAACCTGTTCTTTGGTCTAGCTAGCTGGGTTTTGCCTTACTCTTTTTCCTGTTTAATGCGACTTGTTTGGTGCATAACAAGCATTCGGTAACTGTTTGCCCAATTAATGAGCTGCCAAGAGAGTTAACAAGTGACCAGATGTCATTTATACCTGGGGGGTGGCTTATTGCTGGGGCGTCACCTGCTTTCCACAGTGTTTCCATGGTGTTATCATTATCTGTGAGTGTTAACTGATTGTCAGGCTGCTCAATCCTTCCAGTCTGTTTAAGCCCTAAGTTGAAATTCTGAGGGCTATTATGGGCTATCTTAAACCATTTGAGATCAATGGATCAGGGGCGCCTGGGTGGCTCAGTTGGTTAAGTGTCTGCTTTCAGCTGGAGTCATGATTCCAGGGTCCTGGGATGGAGTCATGCACTGGGCTCCTTGTTCAGCAGGGGGCCTGCTTCTCCTTCTGTCTGCCATTCCCCTTGCTTGTGCTCTCTCTCTCTAACAAATAAATAAAATCTTTAAAAAAAAAAAAAAGAGCTCAATGGATCAGTCTTTTTGTTTTTCTTTTTTTGTATTTTCTACCCATCTAAGCATTTTAGAATTAATAAAATGTTAAACCGTTTCTAGCTTGAAAAATGCTACAAACCAAAGCATATGTATAGTACATGTATGAATCATATTTTATTTTGTTATTGTTATTCATATTTACATATTACTAGGGGAGAGGCTGGGAGGAACTTCATTCTTAGCAGGTTGCTACTCTTGCAGAATGTAACAGGAAAGATCTAAAGTGATGAAAATTGTTCCTGTCAAGTTTATGATTTTTGACCTTTATAGAATAACATCTATCTCAATTGATCAGAAAAAAAAAGGTAGTTTCTTTGAGATACTGTCACTTACTATTTTCAAAAGAACTTTAACTCTTTAAACCCATGTCACATGTAAATTGACAGTAAAAGTTTCTTATAGGTTAAGAGAAGGTTATGCCTGGCATAACTTCCATGGCCAAGCACAGAAGTCTTTCTCTCAGTTTGATGGCTGAGTGGGACTAGCAAATTTCTTTGCCAGGTGTATCACCCAGCCCCATGACAGCATTTATCTGATTGTTTTCTCCATAAAATATGTGTCCAAAATAAAATAAAACCCTACATTGAGATACTTTTCTGTATAGATTCATAATTTATTTATTTTTTTTTAAAAAAGATTTTATTTATTATTTATTTGACAGATCACAAGTAGGCAGAGAGGCAGGCAGAGAGAGAGAAAGGAGGAAGCAGGCATCCCGCTGAGCAGAGAGCCGGATGTAGGGCTTGACCCCAGCACCTTGAGATCATGACCTGAGCCAAAGGCAGAGGCTTTAACCCACTGAGCCACCCAGGCGCCCCTAGAATTCATAATTTAAAACTTTTGTTTCACTTGTTCTAAATTGATACAAACCATTTCAGAATCACTTTTTCAAAATCATTGGTAATAAAGGGGAAGAAATGCCTAGTTTCTCAAATTAACCAAATTAAGTGGTTCAGGGCTTATATTTTCTCTTGTATTTGGGTTGCTATTTTTCTGTTTTTTCCATGTAGATTTATATCAGAGGTACTTCACTCATACTTCGGTAATTTTTTATTTTTCAGTTTGCTAACTTAATTTGATGATACACATATACATGGAAACCGTTGCTATTGAAATGTTCTGAGCAGTGATAATTTTATTGACTTGGAAGTATGTGTTTCTTGATTTCCAGTGGTTGCTTGCAGTATTTAAAGTAACTCACAACCCTGGGATCATCACCAAGTTTATGATTAGAAAAAAGTGGGGGGTGGGTCGGGTGGGGAGTAGAAAAAAATGGAATTTATATTTCAGACTGCTTGTGGCATCACATAGAGAGGGAAGTTCACCCAAGTCCCTTAAAATATGGTTGTAAATTTGAGAATTAAAAATAATTTTATGTCGAGAGGACCTCAAGAATCAAAGTCAAAAAGCACCTGTGTGGCTCAGTGGATTAAAGCATCTGCCTTCAGCTCAGGTCATGATCCCAGGGTCCTGGGATTGAGCCCCGAATCGGGCTTTCTGCTTAGCGGGAGGCCTGCTTCTCCCTCTCTCTGCCTGCCTCTCTGCCTACTTGTGATCTCTGTCTGTCAAATAAATAAATGAAATCTTTAAAAAAAATGTAAAACATCAAAAAGTCCAAATGAACTTAAAAGTGCATCAAAGGAATTACTGGAGGGTACACACCATTTCAAGTGTTCCTTTGTGCAAGGTTGTCCATTCTGTGGATTAGCCTGTAATCTGGGGCCACATGTGTGATCTTGTGGGACCCGGATTGATTGGGAGTGCCTCTCTTTTGACAAAGTCAAGTGTGGTCTCCTCTAGGGAGGTAGTGTCCATCTTCTACTTCCCCAGTTAAGAGTGTTCACCAAGTCGTATTGGAAGTTAGCTGACCTCCCAGGTGTCACCAGAGGAGCCCTAGTCATGCTGGCAAAGCCCCCCACCCTCAGCCCCTGCAAAGTGAATTCTGGGTGGGTCATGTGGGTAGTACTTTAAGTCAGACCATTTGTCTTGGTTATCTTGTGCTGTGTAGCAAATTGCCCCAAACTCAGCAGCTCAACATGGCAGTAAATATTCTTCACAGGTTCTGTGGGTTAGCTTAGCTGTGTGGTTCTGGTCAGAGTTCTTTTGTGCAGTTACAGTCACAGTGTCAGCAGGACAGACAAGAGGGCCTGTTTCCTGGGTGGCCCTCAGAGGGCTGGCTGGCTGGCTGCTCAAATGTCCTTGACAGTTGGTGTCCCCCAGACACCTAGCCTCCGAAGTCACACGCTGTCATTCCTGCAGTAACCTGTTGGTTACCCACATGAGCCCTGTTCATTGTAACTGCACAAGGTCACAAATATCAGGAGGCTGGAATCACTGGGGAATCTCAAAGGCTGGCTGCCACACCATCTCAAACATACCTTCCTTTTGGTCAAATCAATCCTGTTGTCTATTAGGAAGGTGAACAAAATGCTTGCTGAGTCCAGGCATTCTGTAATGAATCACATTCTGGGAGGCTTGCAGAGGTGGCTGCCTAGAGAAAAGCATCCTTGCTGAGTGTGTGGTGGGAGCGGTTTCTTCAAATGGTCTTTTAAAATCAGTGATAACGCTTAATATCTTTTAACAAAGAACAAGAAATTACCTTAATTCTACCTTCCTTAGTACCCAGATGCTTTTAGTTTTTTCCCATGTAGTCCTTTTTCCTTTACCTGTGTATAATGCTTATCCCTCTAGATCTACATATATATTTACAAAATGGGATCACAGTGTACTGTTTTATAACCTGATTTTTCTACTTCTAACATCATGGATATTTTTGCATATCTTCAAATACTCTTTTTCAAGCTCACTTTTAATGGGAGCCTACCACTGTGTCATAAGAGGTAGTCTGTTACCTAACTCACTATTGTTGGACATTTAAATTTCGTCCTAGCTTTCCTCTTAAGTTTGCGGCAAACTTCATTGTGTCCTAAATCTTGCTGTGTGGCCAGGGTTGATTCTTGGCATGAATTCTCGGATCCGTAACTGTTGGGGTGGACAACAGAGTCG
The DNA here is from genome assembly GCF_020171115.1 of Neogale vison. Lineage (NCBI taxonomy): Eukaryota > Metazoa > Chordata > Mammalia > Carnivora > Mustelidae > Neogale > Neogale vison. Next base: position 43,509,265 of record NC_058098.1, read on the forward strand.
TTCTCAAGGTTTTGATGCTTTTGATTAGGAGCATGGTGTCTTTATTTTTATTTACTTAATTTATTTTAAGTAGGATCCACACCCAATGTGTGGTTTGAACTCACAACACTGAGATCAAGAGTTGCATGCTCTACCAACTGAGCCAGCAGGCGCCCCCACTCGGTCCTATCTTTAGAGTAAACCTTCAGCTGGTAGAGTTTATAGGCGGCCCTTCCCAAGTATTGGACTCAGCATATCAGTGTGAATCTTTGCCAATTTGATAGATTAAAAAATGGAAAACAATAGAAATTTTATTGGAGTATACCTCACTTAAAAAAAGAAGTCGGTCAGTTTTTGTTTTCCCAAGAAATTGCATGGAGGTAGTAGGGAGGAAGTGAGGAGTAATCTGGCCCTGTGGAATGATCTGCCAAGCAAGTCAAGCAGAAACCCAAGCAGCCTCCTCTACAAGCAGCTGTTTTCTCCACCTGCACTGAAGCCAGTAAATTGGAAAATTGACTGTTTTATGTTTCATCCTTCATTTCTCTCTGCCCACTCTAAATCTGATGGTTCTGCTGAGCACAGAACAGGCAAGAGCAGAGAACAAAAGCACAGGGGTGCTCATCCCTAAGGCGATTGGTTTATTTCCAGAGCATCGAAGGTGACGATGTCCTGTGTACCTTTGCTAACTGCCACTGGTTATTAGGACAGTGTTTTGGTCATGTCTGTTCGCTGCTGCTGATTAATGTAGGGCTTGGTGAGGGACATAACCTTGAGCTCCCAGTTCATGTCTCATGCTCGTGTGTATTGGATAGACCCCCTACTTGTTGGCCCTTTGATACTTCCATCTCAGGCCCTCCAAAAGGGAAGGAATGGGAAGGAGAAAGGAACTACCATTTATTCAGCTCCTAGTGCCTCCTTGCCAGGCATTTCTCGTTTTTACTAACTTCCCTTCCCCCCTTCCAGAAAAGGAAAAGAAACAAACATTTTATATACATCGTTTTATTCAGGTGACAGAGTAGTTAATTATGGTCATAAATAACATACAACTTAAAAATTTTTCTTGCACATGAACTTTATAAGCAAGTAAATATTTTCTTATTTGGGGCCTTTGTTTTCTCTGCCTCATTCAAGAGTTTTACAATCCTTAACAATCCATGTGCATTTAAATGGTTTGAGGTTCAGTATGCCGTTTCTGTAAATGTAAAGAAAACACATGCAACTTCTCCCATTAAGGAGATGACATGTGAAATCTTTTTTTGTGAGCTAGAGCCCTGACTTTGGAACTGCTTGCTTAAGAACCCATGTTGTCTCTGTGCAGCTCTGAGTGACTTAGGGAATATTTCAGTGAAATTTCAATTCCTAGTTTACAGTTGACCCTGGAACAACATGGGGTTTGGGGGTGCCAGTGCCCCTCTGCAGGCAACAGTATAACTTTTGACTCCCTCTAAACTTAACTGTTCATAGTCTGCTGTTGACAGAAGCCTTACGTATAATGTAGTCAGTTACATATTGTGTTCTTACAATATAGTAAGCTAGAGAAAAGACAGTGTTATTAAATCTTCCCCCTCCTCAGCCTCCTCCTCTTCCTCCTCTTCTTTTTGGAGCTGTTTTCTATACCTTAAGAATATTGGACACGGGGGACGCCTAGGTGGCTCAGTTGGTTGGACGACTGCCTTTGGCTCAGGTCATGATCCTGAGTCCAGGGATCGAGTCCCGCATCGGGCTCCCAGCTCCATGGGGAGTCTGCTTCTCCCTCTGAACTTCTCCTCGCTTATGCTCTCTCTCACTGTCTCTCTCTCTCAAATAAATAAATAAAATCTTTAAAAAAAAAAAAGAATACTGGACACGGGATTAGGGGAGGGTGGTTGAGCCTGGCTAATATGCCTTGAGCGTCCACCCAGTGCCATTCTGATGTCTCTCATGGTGGAAATCCGCCCCCAGGGAATACTTTCCAGAAGGCCCATGTTTAGCTCTGTGACTTGTGCCTTAGATGTTTAGCAAATACTGCTTAGTGAAGATGTTTTACTTTTTCTGCATGTTTTACATGCAGAACCTTCCATAGATACGTTTTGTTAATTTCTCCCCACTTCTCAAAGGAGACCTGCTGGGATTTTACTGATGGGGCAGGCAGAGAAATGGGGAGACTGAGTTAGATGAGAACTAGACCCCAAACTCCTTTTCTTCTCTTTCCTTGATTTTATCAAACTTTTATCTAAATACATCTACAAAAAGGGCAAAATTCAGGAGCATTCATTCTACCAAAGTCTTAAACAGTAATTTGAAAAATGTAGTTGCTGCTTTTAAAAAATTAAACCTCAGCTCTTCTTACTGGACACACGAGTGTGATCTTAAAATACACTTGGCAAGAGGAAAGTTAAGGGCTCATTTCTAAAACGCTGCACTCTTTGATGCTTTGGTCTCTTGTGGAATAAATTATAAATGCAGGTTTTCCTGAGGTTTTTGAGATGATATGAGAGCACTGTGAGTGGAAATATAAAAGAAAGGCTTAGAAAAGAATTTGAGACCAAGAGGTGCTGTAAATGGCTGCAGGACAGAAAAGGGAGAAGGACCTTAAAACCTGAGTGTGTTTTGAGGATTCTGATGTGGACAGCCTTGGGTTAAAGGGATCTCCAGAGGTCCAGAACCACCTCTGGGCTGGCCGTCTGCAGGCACACTGTGCCAACCACCGTATGGGAGGATGTAGAGCTGATTTTAAGAGGATTCTAGGTGAGGGTTGGGCTGTTAATACCTCCACTGTTAATTCAGCTTTACTGTCTGAAAATGTTCTTTCTTTAGAACTTAGTCTTTCTGCATTAACCCACTGCCATATCTCCCTGGAGACGTAGTATGTCTTATATTCTGACACTTGCTGTTTTCTGGAAGCTCATCATAATCTATTTCAAGCAATTAATGTTTTGAAACTTGATTACAGGTGAGCCCATATTGTAACTGATCTTTTCTGAAAGAAGAGATCTGAAAAATGTCAGAAATAATAAACACTTTAAATCCTAAAAGATCCTAATCTTTAAATCCTATCTGAATGGTTGATGTTGAGATGAAGCTTTTCAGGTGAATTCTTTACCCTCCAGGAAGGTAATGTTTTACTTTTTTAATCCCATAGTTGTTTTTGTCTCAACCTCTCTATTTCTGTTCCTGTGCAGCCCCTTGTCACTACTTTATCCCCTCCACCCACATCACCCATTTTCCCCCTGTTCACCACAGATTCCCATTGAGAATTGATTTCCTTTCTTTTTAGCATATTTTGGGCTTGGAATCAGTAAACTCTTTTTTTTTTTTTTTTTAAAGATTTTATTTATTTATTTGACAGGCAGAGATCACAAGTAGGTAGAGAGGCAGGCAGATAGAGAGAGAGGTGGAAGCAGGCTCCCTGCTGAGCTGAGAGCCCGATGCGGGGCTCGATCCCAGGACCCTGAGATCATGACCTGAGCCGAAGGCAGAGGCTTTAACCCACTGAGCGACACAGGTGCCCCAGAATCAGTAAACTCATCCAGACGAAGGTCTCCTCCTGTCCTGTCTCTCGTCTTTCTAGGAGAGCTCTTTTCTCCATGTTTGGCGTTACCATCCGTAGGATGGTTCTGAGGAGTGGAAGGAATAACTGACTAGGCTTCAAGCTTCATGTAATGGGTTCTCTTTGAATACTAAAGAAATGTAAAATTTGCTAGCAGGGTAAAAACCACAATGAGCCCCGTCCTTCTCCAAGTCCCTGTGTGAGCCAGGGCCCTCTTTCTGGTTTTCCTGAGACCATACTTTTGAGTTGTGAAAGCGTTTCTTGATTTACATTTTCTTTGATTGCATCTGAAAAGGCCTGTTGGCCTGACAACAGTTGCTATGGGGATGATACTTGCGGTTAGTGCTGTGGGGCAGTCACCATTATTGAGAGCACCAGGTGCCTATTTATTCACGGTGTGGATTGAGGTTCTGTTCTAAATCACATGAAAGTGACTCACCCTAACCTTGTTCTCTATCTGATTATAGTCTGGGAGCCTACATAACATCTATCCCAACTGTGGTGGTTGTAATTTGCCACTGCTGGCCTTAATTTTCTAGGAGTCTGGAACTTGGGGTACTTTTCTTGAAGAACAAATATTAAAAGTGAGATTTTAAATAATTATCCTCCCTAGTATGCTTTATATATAATACCGACCTGTCTGATTGACAAGGAAGAAGAATGGATAAACCGCCTTTTAAAACTGACCTAATCAAACTGGCCCTGCCAACTCTTAGATTCTTTTTGGTAGGTAAAAATCACCACCAGAATGTGTGACGTGGGTGAGGGTTAGTTATTTCTTCCACCAACCTCCTTACCAGGTGTGATGGAAGCAAGTATCAGAACAAATTCTGCTCAATAGGATTTATAAAAGAAACATGCATTAACAAGCCGGCACAAAACAGTTCCCATAGCCTGTTCCTGTTAGCTTGCTAAAGCACCAGTTCTCAAGAGGATGCTGTATCTTGTAGACTTAGTGGCAGGAACTATTACCTGTACCATCTACAATTAGGCCCCTGGATCTGCGTTAGGATCCTGATTCAGGATCAGTGTACATAGCTCTGCTCAGGAATTAAGGCTGGGGTGCCTTACTCAGGCACAGAGACCACACACTTGGTTAGATTCTCATATCCTGTTTGTGCAGGGTCCGGGGAGTTCATTCCACATTTCATGAATACTGTTAACTTTCAGTGGTGAGAACCCATGTCTAATACCTGTTGTATGCAGATTCACCAATCATTAATTTGCTAGTGAATGCCCACTTCTGACATTCATTTTCACATAGTACAGCCCATTACCAACATGTGAATAATGAAGACTCTGGCTTCACGGTCTCTAGAATGTGGGTCTTGATTAGAACTCAGGCTGCCCTGCCATGTCAATTCCTGCCTGGCCAAGTCCTCAGTGTCTCTGCTGAAGGGAGACAGCAAAGCGGCCATCCACTACTACTTTTTATGGCACTTGGAGGCAGCTTCCTTTCATAAGGTGACCTTGAGCTCATACTTCAGGAGGTCAAAGTACAAAATCCAGTTTGGGGTAGATGATGGGTTCAACTTTGGCAATGTTAAGGTGATTCCCTGAATTAGCAAGTTTATTTCTATCACAAAGACAGTTTCTACACTTAGAAGAGTCTTCCAGTTGGTTCCTTATTCCTAAAGTCACCATACATAGGCTTCTGTTTTAAATGTGTATTGATAGTTTACTTGGCTCATCATAGTTTTTTTTTTTTCTTAAAGGTTTTATTTATTTATTTGACAGAGAGAGATCACAGTAGACAGAGAGGCAGGCAGAGAGAGAGGAAGGGAAGCAGGCCCCCTGCTGAGCAGAGAGCCCGACGCGGGGCTCGATCCCAGGACCCCAGGATCATGACCTGAGCTGAAGGCAGAGGCCTTAACCCACCAAGCCACCCAGGCGCCCCGGCTCATCATAGTTTTTAATCAGTCTTTCCATAAAGGTGACAAGTAACCAGCTGCATGTAGTAAGCATTATCTATTCTTTATCTTAGTGATTTTTTTTTTTTTTTTTAAAGGCCTGGCAAGTGATTAGTAGTTAATGCAAGTGGTCTTGGGTGCTTAGAGGAGCCTAGGTAGCTCAGTCCTATAAGTGTCTGGTTAGTGTCTGCCTTCTGCTCAGGTCATGACCCCAGAGTCCTGGGATAGAGCCAAGTTTGAGTGTGTCTCTCTGCTCAGCAGGGAGCCTGCTCCTTCCTACCCCCTCCAACCCCTGATGGTGCTTGCTGTTTCATGCTGCATTCTCTGTCTCTCTCTCAAATACATAAATAGATAGATAGATAGATAGATAGATAAATTTTTAAGTGGTCCCGAGCCATCCACCTTCATGCCGGAGCCACCCACCTTCATGCCGGAGCCACCTGACGGGGATGGAAGTCTGTTATCTCTGGGTCACACAACAGCTGGGCGTGCTGAGCTGTCGGTTGGGGACATTTTAAACAGATTTGCTTACAGGCTGGTTTGCTGGCAAGGTGTGGAATTATTTTAAGCATTAACGATGTGAAAATTAGGTGAGGCCCTTCACAGACACCTTCATGACAAGATGTCTTCTACTTGAGCCACGTTAATTTGCCTGGATTGTGCATAATGTACAGGTTTACCTCATTGGGAATTTTATGGGTTTGATAAAAAGCATTTTCGTTTTTGGAAGAAGGTGTTTTACTGGAAGGTTTTCTTTTTTTTTTTTTTTTTTTTTTTAAAAGATTTTATTTATTCATCTGACAGTACAGGCAGAGGGAGCAGGAGAGGGAGAAGTGAACTCACTGTTGAGCTGGATGCAGCACTCAGTCCCAGGACCTGGGATCATGACCTGAGCTGAAGGCAGACGCTTAACCCACTGAGCCACTGAGGCGCCCCTGGAAGGTTTTCAATATGGAATGAAACATCATTACCTAGAGATGAACAGGGATAAGAATTACAGCAGGCTTCTTATTAGAAACTATGCAAGCCAGAAGAGGGTAGAGGAAAGTATTTCAAGTGTTGAAAGAAAAACCCACCAATTTAGAGTTCTGCATTCTGTGAGGTTACCCTTCAAAAGTGAAGGAGAAATCAAAACTTTCTCACACAAAAACTGAGAGAACTCATTGTCAGCAGACCTGTCTTATAAGAAATGGTAAAAGAAGTTCTTTAGGCAGAAGGAAAATGATGTAGGCCAGACACTTGGGTCTCTATAAAGGAAGGAGGAGTATCAGGCAAGGAATAAATAAAGGTGAAAGAAATGTTTAAATTTATCTTATTCTCAGTGGATCCAAAAGTTAACCTTTTGGTCAAACCAATACCAGTAAAGATAGCAGATGGACAAGCAGAAGGAATGACTGCAGTGTCATAAGGGGCGGGAGAGGGGAATTAGGAATTCTGTTCTCTCGTGCCTGCACTAGATTGGTTAGCACTGCCGTGTTGATTTGAAGGTGACTTAGATTAGTTAAAAATGCATATTGTAAGGTCTTGGGCAATCACTAAAAGTTTTGAAGAGAAATATTATTAATTGATCTACTGAGAGAGTGAACACACATTTGTGCAGACATGTGTTTATCTCTTCCTATTTTTGACGACAAATACTTAAATTCCCTGGTCTAGTTCTTGGCCAGACTATGACCCTGAGGGTGATAGGTGACATATTGTGTGTCACATTTGATGCAGTAGTTCTAGCCCATGGTTGGACACTGTGTGTTGTGAAGTGTGTTCCTTGGTTTGAAGAAATGGAACCTGGTGGCCCAGATGGGTGCAGTGTCCTTTGTTTCAGTCCTTTAGTAGTGTTTTGAGCCATAGTATTTGCCACCAAGTGTGCAAAGCCCAGTTCAGAAGGTGCCTGTGCATGTTGGGACCTATTTCTAACCTCCTGGATCTATAGGCAGCAATCCATGTTGTCCATTTGCCAGCTGCATGCAGGACCTTCCTTTCAGGAGTCTGCCCAAGAGCTGTGTGAGTTTTTCTTCATTCATTTTTTTTTGTTTTTGTTTTAAGATTTATTTATTTATTTTAGAGAAAGAGAGTGCGTGTATGTGCAAGAGAGCACATGCACGCAAGCGTGAGTTAGGGGGCAGAGGGAGAGAGTATCCAAGCAGACTCCTGCTGAGTGTGGATCCCAGTGTGGGGCTCAGTCTCACAACCCATGAGATCAGGGTTGTGAGCTGAAACCAAAAGTCAGAAACTCAACTGAGTCACTCGGGTGCCCCATCTTTCTTGTTAATAGGACAGTCTTTGTTGGCATATTGTGCCTCAGAGGATGCAAGAGGAATATATTGGTAGTCAGCCCATCTCTGCATGGCTGTGGCTCCCCTGTATCCATTTATTTTATGGAACTAGGTGGCTGTTATCCCAAGTGAGTACTCTAGAATATCCAGTTGTTGGTTTCAATCACCTTCTGCACCTGGAAGAGGGTTCTTCTTATGGATATGAACATGTCCATTAAGCCCCTTAAATTTCCATTTTGTCTTTCATACCTTATGTCCTGTATGAACATCACTTTAATAGCTCAGTTTCCATGCCCATCTGTTTGACCATGTGGCAAGCCATTGACTACTGCCCTTGAGTCTGTATGTACCCAAACTTCAGTGCTCTTATTCTTGTTTAATTCTTCCATTATTGCAAGGAAAATAGTATGCACTTAGGCCACTGAGCTGATTTATCCTTAACCTTTTATCAGACTTTTTTCATGAATTAGTTGTAGTCTGACAGCTTTCTAAACAGAATACTTTCCATCTCTCTTGGAATACCAGCTGTAAACCAAGCAGCTCTTGGTCGGTCAGTTGGGAGTTTTTGTAGGGCATTGCCCATGTGCTGATAGGCTCTGGCAGCTCATTAGTTGATAACAAAGTTGTTGCTTGGGAAAAACAGTCCACCTGCTCATGAAGGCAATAACTTTGCATTTCTTCAGTAGCCTATTCCTGTATAAACCATTTCCATTTAGTATGGCACTTTTCTGGTAACTCCTTTCCTTATTAGAGTGTTTCTTTGACTTTACCTAAGGCATTCTGGGTGTTTCAAATTTCAGGATTATTTTATGTCCTTCATTCACAGGGACAATTTTCATTAATTCCCTGTAGCAAGCCAGTAATTGTCTCCCGATGGCATATACCATACCACCATGTCTAGAAATTTTCTAATTCTAAATTCCAGGGTTCACTGCTTAGTGGCATTCATGGGACTTTGCCATAAGCTCTAATCTAAGTGCGAAATCTAAATGTGGATCCTGGGGCCCAGAGGCATTGATAGCCACTGCTCTTTGCAATTCCCACATGGCCTGATATTGTTTAGGCTTCCATTAAAATAAAATATGACCTTCTTTGGGTAGTTTTGTTTAGGAGCCAGCAGTGGTCCTAGATGTAGGATACTTGTCCTCCAAATCCAAGCAGCCTGACCAGGCACTGTGTTTCCTACTTAGTTCCAAGGGTAGACAAGGACAGCACTTTATGTAAAGAAAAAAAAAAGGGACGCCTGTGTGGCTCAGTTGGTTAAGCGGCTGCCTTCAGCTCAGGTCATGATCCCAGCATCCTGGGATCGAGTCCCGCATCGGGCTCCTTGCTCGGCAGGGAGCCTGCTCCTCCCTCTGACTCTGCCTGCCATTCTGTCTGCCTGTGCTCGCTCTCTCTCCCTCCCTCTCTCTCTCTGATGAATAAATAAAATCTTAAAAAAAAAAATTTTTTTTAAAAAATTTTTTTTTCTTAAGAGTAGGCTTCGTACCCAGTGTGTAGCTCACATTGGATCTTGAACTCACAACTCTGAGATCAGACCTGAGCCAATACTGAGAGTCTGACGCTTAAAGAGCTGAGCCACCCAGGTGCCATGACAGCACTTTTAGCTGCCTGTGGAATATCACAGGTGGCTCCTGCCCAAGTTATTTCTAAGAATTTTACTATGTGGTTATGTCCCTGAATGTCTGCTGGACTTATCAATCAGCCTTTGTTAGTCATGTGTGTCACCACTGTGTTTAATTCAGTTCTAGCTTGTTCTTTAGTTTCTGCGGCGATATCGTGTGGAGTACTTACTCCACACCTGCAGTGAAGACAGATCCTCCCTAACCAGATCAAAACAGTAGGCTGGTAAATTCCAGTAACTGTGGTGGAAACACAGTAGATGTAAACTGGGATCTGTTCTGTGTGAAGGCAAATTGCAGTTGACTCTTTGAGGTAGTTATTGCAGGACCGATCACTGCATTCCAGTCTCCTCCAGGGTTTGGACCTGTTTGGACCATCAAAACCATCTCGGGAGCTGCTGATGCTATAGGTGGTACTACTTCATTCAGGCCTGGGTAACTTATTGCTCGTGTCCATAAGCTGTCTTTTTCACTGGTCACTCAGAGCAGTGATACAGAACATTTACTGGTACTTCTAAAATTTCATCAATTAAGGTGAGAATTTCTTTTTATCTTTTTATCTTTTTTATCTTTTTATCTATTTTTGTGTTGTTTCACATGAACAATTCTAGGTAGGGAATGTGTTCCTCAGTCAAACATAATATCCATCTTAATGGTACACTCATGTAAGGGAGACACAGTTAGTTCACATCAAATCTGTCCAAACACTTCAGTTCTTATCTAAACTTTTATCTTAATCTCATCAACCCTTGCTTCCCTATTTCCTCCCAGTCTAATTGTAGCGCCTTTCATGACCTCCCCAGCAGGTTTTTGCATCACAGAGAATTGGACTTGAATGTCAGGAAGCCTCTGAGAAGTTTCTTCTTCACTCCCCAATTGTTTTGCGGAGAGGTGCATATGGCCTTGGGTCCACAGGCTGGAGGAGTCAGGCCAAGAGACTGTGGCTTATTCATCACTTCTAAGCCCTATTAATTGGTCATAATGTCACCCCCAGTGATTGGGAGGTCAGGCTTCTCATTGTCATCTTTGCCTTCTGGCTTTTTTATTTTATTTTATTTATTTATTTGACAGACAGAGACCACAAGTAGGCAGAGTGCCTTCTGGCTTTTAACATTCTTCCAAATGGTAGTAAATAGAGCAGATTTATTTAGGTCCCTTTGATGTTAGAGGACCAGCAGGGGCTTCCATCAGTCAACACAGCCTTCAGTAATGTAGTGAGACCTTTGTGTTGATCCCATCAGTGTCTGGTTTATTCAGTTAATTCATTCCTTCATAACAGTTTAAAGACTCCACTCTGTTGGGAGAGTTCGTTGGCCATCTTCTTTGTCTTTCCCCATTCTTATGAATCACTCTAATAATTTTTTTTTAGCATTTTTAATACCCATAAGAGAAGCTAAAATAATAAATCTCATATGGCTTCTCAAAGTGTCCCCTCATTCTGCATCTGTGAGGTTATGTGGTGCCTGTGTAAAGGGGCTCCTTTATCCCAGCTTTTTAATGACCTTGGGAAAGGTGAACATCAAGGGGATGAACATCAAGTGGGTGAACGTCCCAGCCATAAAGCCAATCCAGAACAGCTTGCTATTTGGCATTTAAAGGAGGGGCAGTGAGCCAACTCCTTATGAGTTAGAGCCATCATTTTCTAAATTCAGTGGGACGCCTACCCTCAGCAGGGATCAGAGTACATTTGCTCTCTATAGTGTGGATAACTCCTTGGCCATCAGACATTGGAGGTTTGTCTCCCTGTTCCTTCATCCTTTTCCCAAGTAGTAATTTTGCCATAACCCAGTAAGTCAGAGTCATTTTAGTGAATCTCCCTTCTGACACCTCTCACTCTTCTGCTGAGTCTTCAGGTATTCTTTCAGGCTTGATTTTCATGAAGGATTGACAGGACTGAGAGGTAGTTGCACTCGTGGTTATGGTTTATTACAGTGAGCAGATGTAGAGTTAAATCACGAAAGGGAAAAAGTGCATGAGGTGAAGTCTGGAGGAAACCAGGTTCAGACTTCCAAGTGTCCCCAAAATATCTCATTCCCCTTAGCAGTAATGTGTGACAGTATGTGCAAAGTGCAGCCAGGCAGAATTGTTTGCCACAAGTGACACTGTCAGTATAAACTGTCCAGACAAGCTTACAGTGTCAAGGCCTTGGGCAGGCAAAAACAGTCTTATGATACAGAAGATTCTAAGGCCTCAGTTCCCAGGAGCTCCCCAGGGCTAGTTAGGAAAATGGGCTTTCCTGGGCATGTGCTGGATTTGAGCAACCCAGGCCTGTGGAGTTAACTCTTTGTTCACAACCACATATGTTGATTAGGGTTTAGGAGCTGAGGTAAATAGATCTTTAATGTGAGGATTTACATTAGTATGATTGGAGTTGGCTTTCTTTAACATTTGTTAAATGTTAGCAAGAGGTGCCAGAGGCTTCAGATTTCCCTACTGTCCTTATTTTTGTCTTCATCACTTTGGGCTTCTCTAAGTACTCCTCTCTGAGAAAGTCTCTGTCTTCTAGCTCTTTGAGCTATAAACCACTGGTCCTACACTGGAGCCCTGTTGGTATGGTGGTAGGTAAAGAATAGGGGAGGAGAATTCTGTAATCTTCCCATTAAATTTTAGTCCTGTGTCTTGGGGTGTGGGTTGATTTTCTCTATTCCCTGCTCCATTCCTTGTGTGCAGCATTCCTTACCTGTTCTTTGAAGCCCTCACCCTTTGACTATTTTTTCCTCCACTTAGGGAACCTGGAGGAGGCTAGAGTGGGAGAAACTTTCCTTTCAGAGCTAAGGGTTTTCAAAGGATAGTTAAAAATTCTTATTTATTTACTTTACTTACTTACTTACTTACTTTACTTACTTTCCTGGAGAGTGGGCCTTGGTTCTGGAAATACTCTTCACTGTGAGACTCTAATTCAGTTCCTGGTGGTAAGGCACACAAATGTGGAAACTCCCCGATACTCTGGACCCTGGAGTTTCTCTCCCACACTTGTGCATATTCAGTTTACAGCAGTTTACCAACATTACCATTTAAGCATTCCAACCAGTGGCTTCTGTTCCAGGTAAGCTGACTTTGGCCATCTCTCTTGACGTGTCTGTCTCTCCATGTTTCAAGGTGTAGTTTTCCCCACATCTCTGTTTGAAACTAAAGTCATGTCCTAGTACAAGAACCTGTTTCCCAGATTCTCAAAAGATATTTGTTCTTTGACTAATCCATTTGTTTATCTTTTAAGTATTTATTGATTATCTGCTATACCATGCATAGTACTGGCCATTGGGGATGTAATGATGAACAGAACTGACAAAGCGCCACTCCTCACTGATTGATCTGACTTGTTTGGGGTGAGGTGGACATTCTCTATGTAATAATTATATTATTCTCTGAATAAACCTTTAGGTAAATATATAATTATAAATTGTGATGAGTGCCATGAAGTATAAATACAAGGGAACCTGTATTCATCTGGGGTATCAGGAAAGCTTCCTTGGGGAAGTAAAGCTGAGCTTAAGACAGAGCGGCATTAGTGAGGATAAGTGGGATGGGAGGAGCATTCCAGGCAGCAGGGGCAGCCTTTGCAAAGGCCCTGAGAAAAGAACACAGGGTAACTCTGGAGTATTCTTATATAATAGCAAGGACATATTTCATAGTCTTTGGACCTAGCTAAATACACTTTGGGGCATAAACACTTCTCCTTGAGCATCTGAAAGGTTCCTTATCTGGGGGAACAATTTGTTTTACTGTAATAGATAGCTGAATGTTATTTTTGTCATCTGTTCTCATTTTATTCTCTAGTGTTTGGTATTTAGCTGTGATGCATTCCCAGAAATTACCTGAGCGAAGAGGTTCTTCTCAGGGAAGTGGCGTTTAATTGGGTAACACATGTACCTGGGGGAAATGCCAGCAGAGCACTATGTAGGAGAGCTTGGAAGTCTTGGCCCCATTTGCCATTGATGGGGGGGTTGGGAGGGAGATAGAACATGTGGCAGTTGGAGCCAGCAGTGACCAGGAGGGATGACCGAACGAGAAATAAAAAATTCAGAACCCTCTGAAAGCATTACAGACCATTATGGGAATTGAAATTAGAAACATTGTGTGCATTTTTAATATTCTGCTAGGAAAAAACCTTAGCCATATTAATGTTTAATGCACGGCCCGTAATAGAGAGCTAAACAGCTCTCCATGGCCCCATTTGTCCCAGACTTGTCCAGAGAAAAGAAGTTGGGTTCTATTTTAGGCCTGTATTTGAGAACTGGATCCTGCCATGGAATGAGAGCCCTGAACTCTGAGTTGCTTTTTCTCTCCTACATGACTAGGTATATTGATAGAAGAAAAATGATTTTCTTTGGGCTATCTGCCCCTCGCTCCCTCTGTATATGTGTTATACAGTTTTTAGGGACTGTATAAATTTTGGTAATTATAAATTTGTATTTATTTATTTGTTTGTTTGTTTGTTTTAGAGAGGGAGAAAGAGAATCTTTTTTTAAAATTAACATATGATATATTATTTGTTTCAGGGGTACAGGTCTGTGATTTATCAGTCTTGCACAATTCACAGCATTCACCATAGCATGTACCCTCCCCAGTCACCCCATCCCTACAACTCCCTCCCCTCCAGCAACCCTCAGTTTGTTTTATGAGATTAACAGCCTTTATGGTTTGTCTCCCTCCCTAGTTTCGTCTTGTTTCATTTTCCCCTCTGTTCCGCTATGCTTCTCTGTCTTGTTTCTCAAATTCCTCGTATCAGTGAGATCATATGATAATTGTCTTTCTCTGATTGACTTAATATTGCTTAGCATAATACCCTCTAGTTCCATCCACAGGGAGAGAGAGAATCTTAATAGGGTCCGTGTTGAGCAAGGAGCCTGACAAGGGGCTCAGTCTTACATTCCTGAGATGATGATCTGAGCCAAAATCAAGAGTCAGACACTTAACCAACTGAGCCACCCAGGCGCTCCTTTAAATTCTTTTAACATTTTTTCTCTCCAGATTTTCATAAAATCAGCTGTAGATTTTTTTTTTAGGGTAGATCTGTTAGGGACAGAGAAAGGGAGTGGAATACACATTAGTTTTTTTTTTTTTTTCTCTCTTCACTTTTACATTCGTTTCATTTGAGCAGTGATGCAGCCGAGACTTTAGTCTCTAGGCAGATTTATTTGTTCAGTGGCATACAGGGAAGGTCAAGGGGCCAGAGAGGGATATTTTATCACTAATTTTACTTAGAAGTGCCTGTATATGTTGACAGTACAAACCAGAATGACTTTCAGTCACTTTTATTATTGTTTCAAAACTATGTAGACCAGTGCTGTCCAGTAGAATTTTCTGTGATGTTTTGAGGAATTCTGTGTTTGCATTGTTCAGTACATTAGCCATCAGAAGCTTGTGATTGATGAGTGTGGCTAGTGTGATTGTGGAACTTTAATTTTATAAACTTTAAATAGCCACGTATGGCCATTGGTTACCATATTGGACAGTGCAGGGCTAGGCAGTGACCCACCTGTTGCCTGTACCAGGGCTGGATTACGCCCATCTTACCCTGGGCCCCCACTGTTTGGAGAATCTCACACCTGGTAAAACATCAAGCCAGCTTGTAGGCTGCCATCCACCCACCACTGCCATGGTGTCAGTGCCATGAATAGAGGCAGAAGACAAGAGGTTGTGCCTTTATAACAATTACCACCTTGCTTGCAACGGAAGGTGCAGTGATGGATGTATAAAGGAGCATACTTTAATTGAGTATATACTGTATATACCCAAGATGTGTGAGCCATACCCAAATTGTCTTCTCTTCCATAGTTTATTCTTTCGGTAGTGTACACATTGCAGTGCCAGGACTGAATAGAGATTTCCCTCTTTAGTTTGTAATGAAATATTCACCATTTCCCAGTGAGAGTGCCTTTCAATCAGGGCATTTGTGGTAGGCTAGTGGAAGAAGAGAAGCCATCTCCTCTACCTTTATCACAAAGGCAGCTGGCTTCATCAGGGCTAGAACGGGGCCCCACTGGTGCATAGGATCATGTAGGGGAGAGCTTAGATGCTCAGCCAGCCAAGATTTGGTTGTCTGTTTTTGAGGTCAGTGGCTCAAAGTGCGGGAGGCAGGGTCAGTCAGATTAGAGTCAGGAAGAGCCCTGCAAACATGCCTGGAAGGCATGGGTGTGGCTCTGAGCCTGGGTTCTTGGCAGTTGGCACCCTAGGCCTAGAAGTTATGTTTACTTTTATAAGATCACCCCTAACTACCACATAGGATAGAGCTGCACATGAATTAACCAATACTCTTCCTTCTTGAAATATCTTACACCTTGAATTCTTTTTTATTTGGTATATGCTACTTGTACATTTGAACATTTTCTGGAAACATGACGTGGATATTGATTCATCTTTTCTGCTTTTAATTGGCACCTGAGTAACCATGACTCAGATTTCTTCATAACTGGTATATTTGGTAACGAAATTGTTGTTTGCTTTCTTTTTGACCTTTTCTTACTTTTTCTTATGGTAGTTAGTGACAGGTAGGAAGGGAGGTGACTTTGTTCTCATGACTCACTGATATCAATGAAGAGAGAGTGATCAGTGAATAACATTGTTATTTCCCACAAGCTTTTATTGTAATTCCCAAATTGTGTCTTCAGTGTGAGTCATGCTTATTGCATTCATTTAGTTTCTCCTGTTGTTCCTTCACTAAGCACCTTGAAAGTAGCAGCCTTAACACCCACCATGGATACAACGCCAGTGTGGTGTTCACATAGATGTGGACTTGAGCAGAAGTAAAGCTTGGAGCAGAGGGGGAAACATCACCAGCGATTGATTGTTGGTGTTGTATTAGAAATCAGGAAAGGATAGACCTGTGTCCTCTAATGCGGTAGTCACCAGCCTCATGTAGCCATGGAAACTGAAAGCCATGAAAATTAAAAACACCAGAAAATTCCTCTTTCGACTACTAGCCACATTTGAAGCACTCAGTAGCCACAAGTGGCTACCAGACAGCTCAGATGTAGGACATTTCCATCACAGAGCAAGTTCTGTTGGAGAGTGCTGTGGTAGCTCTTCTTTTTGAAATGGGCTTGCTTTATCCAGTCAACAGGTTGTATTGAGTATCTTACCTTATCAAGCCCTATTCTGAGCACAGGGACACTGTGAGGAATAGGAAAGGCAAGTTGGACTCATTGTCTTGGTGAGGAGCAAGGTGCATTAAGCACAGTCAGAAAATACAATGTAGTAAATGTTAGTACTTCTGTGGTCACTGCTCCCTGGGGACACACGGATTATGCTGGGGAATACTGTCCCTCTCTCTCCTCTGTGCGGAGGAAAGATAACGAAGTATTGTTTTTATAAAGGGGAAGGATGATTAGTGCAAAGAAATCCAGCCCAGTGTATGCCTTGTTGTCAGTCCCTTACTTTCTCTGAGTTTTATTTTCTTCCATTTTAATAGTGGGGTTTTAGTACTTGTCTTATGGAGCAGTGGTGAAGGTTAAAAGAAAAAAGATATTTGTAAAACCTAGTGCTCAGCACTCAACGTTAAATAAATTGAGGCTATTATTACTCTAGCCTCTTCTACCATAAAAATGGTGTAGAAGCTTAAAAAGCAACTTCAGCAGAGGCAAGGGGAAAGGGAGGCCTTTTCCCAGAACAGGAGCAATGGAGTCAGATGGAGCCGGCCTTGAACTGTCTGTGAGAAATGACTGCACAGCCCAGTGAGAGGACAGTCCCTGGTGAAGTCCCTGTTGAAAGTAGGGCACTTTGCAGACTCCTGTTCTCACCATGTTTTTATGGATGTTGTTTTGATATATATATATATATTTTTTTTTTTTAAAAGATTTTATTTATTTATTTGACAGAGAGAGATCACAGTAGACAGAGAGGCAGGCAGAGAGAGAGGAAGGGAAGCAGGCCCCCTGCTGAGCAGAGAGCCCGATGCGGGACTCGATCCCAGGACCCTGAGACCATGACCTGAGCCGAAGGCAGCGGCTTAACCCACTGAGCCACCCAGGCGCCCCTATATATATGTTTTCTAAAGATTTTATTTATTTATTTGACAGAGATCACAAGTAGGCAGAGAAGCAGGCAGATAGAGAGGAAGGGAAGCAGGCCCCCTGCTGAGCAGAGAGCCTGATGTGGGACTCGATCCCAGGACCCTGAGATCATGAGCTGAGCCGAAGGCAGCGGCTTAACCCACTGAGCCACCCAGGCGCCCGTTGTTTTGATATTTATACCCAGGCTCCATTGTGCTCTGTGTAAAGAGCGTATCTTGCACGAATCTTTCCTGGAGTTCTCCAGAAATGAGAAAAATGTGGGCAGTACTTCTGGCCCCAGCATATTTCCCGGTCAGTCAGAACTGCATGCCTTTGAGCAAGGCAGGTCACTTGTCTGGGACAGTCTCATTGTTAGTGAAAGCGGGGATGAGAGGGGCTTGTCAAGATGAGGAAAGATGACACCTATGGTTTCCATGTCTTTCTCCTCAGGTTTTGTTTGGCCTCCCCCTGCCCCTTTAGGGCTCACCTTAGATTTGGGGGTCCTGTAGGGGTAATTGAAATGTGCATTAATTAGTGAGGAAAGTTACTATATTCGTATGTGAACTATACTTTTTTAATTGTTTTCTCTTAAAACAATTAAAAAGTAGAGAAAATATAGTTTATTTATCTTTAAATTCTTATTTTACTTCCAGTTAATTAACATACAGTGTTATATTACTTTCAGGTGTATAGTACAGCATCTCAGCAGTTCCATACATCATCCAGTGCTCGTCACAAGTGCCCTTCTTAATCCCTGTCATTAGGTTCCATCATTCCCCTACTCACCTCCCCTCTGTAACCATTAGCTTGTTCTCTGTAATTAAGAGTCTGTTTCTTGGTTTGTCTCCTTCTCTCTTTTGTTCCCTTTGCTTATTTGTTTTATTTTTTAAATTCCACATATGAGAGAAATCATAGGGTATTTGTCTTTCTCTGACTGACTTATTTTGCTTAGCATCGTATTCTCTGGCTCCACCCGTGTTGTTGTAAATGGCAAGATTTCATTCTTTTTTATGGCTGAGTAATATTCCTCTGTGTGTGTGTGTGTGTGTGTGTGTGTATGTGTGTGTGTCTATATCTATATCTATCTCAGATCTTCTTTATCTGTTTCTCAATTGATGGACACTCGGGCTACTTCCTTATCTTGATTGTTGTAGATAATGCTGCTGTAAACATTCAGGGTGCATGTATCTCTTTGGATTAGGGTTTTTGTATCTTTGGGTAAATACCCAGTAGTACAATTGCTGGATCACAGGGATGTTTTATTTTTAACTTTCTGAGGAATCTCCATACTGTTACACCAGTTTGCATTCCTACCAACAGTGTATGAAGGTTCCTCTTTCTCCACACTCTCGCCAACACCTGTTGTTTCTTGTGTTTTGGTTTTAGCCATTCTGACAGGTGTGATGTGATATCTCATTTTAGCTTTGAGTTGCCTTTTCCCGTCGGTAAGTGATGATGAGCATCTTTTTATGTGTCGGCCATCTAGATATCTTCTTTGGAGCAATGTCTATTCATGTCTTCTGCCCATTTTTAAAATTGGGTTATTATTATTGTTTTTTTGGAGTGTGGAATTGTTTAAGTTCTTTATATATTTTGGATCCTTAACCTTTTACCCGATACGTCATTTGAAAATATCTTCTCCCATTCTCTAGGTTGCCTTCTAGTTTTATTGATTGTTTCCTTCACTAATTTGAGGTAGTTCCAATAGTTCATTTTTGCTTTTGCTTCCCTTGTCTTAGGAGGCATATCTAGAAAAAAGTTGCTATGGCTGGTGTCATATGCCTGTGTTCTCTTCTGTGATTTTTATGGTTTTAGGTCTCACATTTAGGTCTTTAATCTAGTTTGAATTTATTCTTCTTCTTATTTATTATTATTATTCTTATATATGATATAAGGAAGTGGTCCAGTTTCATCCTTTTCCATGTTGCTATCCAATTTTCCCAGTACCATTTGTTGAAGAGATTGTCCTTCTCCCATTGGATATCTTTCCCTGCTTTGTCAAAGATTAATTGACCATATAGTTGTGGGTTTATTTCTGATTTTCTGTTCTGTTCTGTTGATCTCTGTGTCTGTTTTTGTGCCAGTATCATACTGTTTTGTTATTTATTTATTTATTTAATTTTATTGTGTTCGTCCCCATATAGTACATCATTAGTTTTTTTTAAAAAAAGATTTTATTTATTTATTTGACAGAGAGAGATCACAAGTAGGCAGAGAAGCAGGCAGAGAGAGAGAGAGGAGGAAGCAGGCTCCCTGCTGAGCAGAGAGCCCGATGTGGGACTCGATCCCAGGATCCTGAGATCATGACCTGAGCCGAAGGCAGCAGCTTAACCCAATTGAGCCACCCAGGCGCCCCATCATTAGTTTTTGATGTAGTGTTCTATGGTTCATTGTTTGCATATAACACCCAGTGCTCCATGCAATACGTGCCCTCCTTAATACCCATCACTGGGCTAACCCGCCCCCCCATCAGCCCCCCAAAACCCACAGATTGTTTCCCAGAGTCCATAGTCTCTCATCGTTTGTCTCCCCACTCTGATTTCCCCCTTTCATTTTTCCCTTCCTTCTCCTAATATCCTCCATGCTATTCCTTATGCTCCACAAATAAGTGAAACCACATGATGATTGTCTTTCTCTTCTTGACTTATTTCACTCAGCATAATCCCCTCCAGTTCTATCCATGTCGATGCATACTGTTTAAATTACAACAACTTTGTAATAAAACTTGAAGTCTGAAATTGTGATGCCTCCAGCTTTGTTTTTTCTTTTTCTTTTTCTTTTTTTTTTTTTAAAGATTTTATTTATTTATTTGACAGAGAGAGATCACAAGCAGGCAGAGAGAGAGAGAGAGAGAGAGGAGGAAGAAGGCTCCCTGCTGAGCAGAGAGCCCGATGTGGGACTCGATCCCAGGACCCTGAGATCATGACCTGAGCCGAAGGCAGCGGCTTAACCCACTGAGCCACCCAGGCGCCCTGTTTTTCTTTTTCAAGATTGCTTCGGATATTCAGAATCTTCTGAGGATCGAAACAAATTTTAGAATTGTTTGTTGCGAGTTTTTTTTTTTTTTTAAAGATTTTATTTATTTATCAGAGAGAGAGGGGGAGAGAGGGAGTACAGGCAGACAGAATGGTAGGCAGAGGCAGAGCAGAAGCAGGCTCCCTGCCGAGCAAGGAGCCCGATGTGGGACTCAATCCCAGGACGCTGGGATCATGACCAGAGCCGAAGGCAGCTGCTTAACCAACTGAGCCACCCAGGCGTCCCTGTTGGGAGTTTTTTGATTACTGATTCAGTTTCTTTGGTGGTTACCAGTTTATTCAAATTTTCCATTTCTTCCTGTTTCAGGTTTGGTAGTTTATACATTCTAGGAATTTATCCATTTCCTCCAGGTCGTCCAATTTGTTGGCACATAGTTTTTGATAATATTCTTCTATAATTGTTTGTGTTTCTGTGGTGTTGGTTGTTATTTCTCCCCTCTCATTTGTGATTTTATTTATTTGAGTGCTCTCTCTCTCTTTTGTGTGTGTGTGTGTGTGTGTGTGTGTGTGTGTGTGTGTATAATTCTGGCTAGAGACTTACCAAGTTCATTGAGTTTTTCAAAGAACTAGCTCCTGGTTTCATTGATTTGTTCTAGTTTCTTTTTTTAGTTTCTATATCATTTATTTCTGCTCTAATCTTTTTATTTTGTTTTATTTTAATTTATTTTTCATTTTAGAGAGAGAGAGAACAGAGAAGAAGGACTGGGGAGAGAGAGAGAGGGAATCTTAAGCAGGTTCATGCCCATGTGGAGCCCGATGCAGGGCTAGATCTCACAACTCTGGGATCATGACCTGAGCCAAAATCAAGAGTTGGACCTTAACTGACTGAGCCACCCAAGCACCCCATAAACTGCTGTTTTGATGTGACTTTTTCATGTTGGCTGCTGTCTCTTTAAGGGTGGCAACCCAACTCTCACTCTCCTCCCTGTCACCCAGTGCTGAGCCAGCTGTTAAAGCCTCAGGCTCCAAGTCCCAGTAGTTTTACCAACTCACAGAATTCAGCCCCTCTGGTTTTTAAAGCCAGATGTTATTAGGATTAGTTTTCCTTGTGTGAGCTTTCTGGTTTCGTGGGCCAATTTCTCTGCCCTCTCTGGGCCTTCAGAGAGACGACTCCTGCCTTTCTAACTTTCCTGACCTTCCAGACGCAACTTTATATTTAGTTGTGGAGTTTGTTCTGTGAGTCTTTGGGTCACTTTATGGTTTATTGACTTGGATGGGGATGATATCTAGTTGTAAATGTGGGGTAGGATAAGCTCAGGGTTCTCCTACTCAGCCATCTTCCAAAGCTCCATTCAAGAAAATACAGTTTAATACAAAATAAGCATGACACTCTTTTTCCTGGTTCTGCAAGCTTCAGGAAGAAGTTGACTGAGAGACATATATGATGGTGGCCTCTCTCATTTTGAGGCAGACTTTTTTGAGTAAATTTATCTTTCTTTTTTTTTTTTTTTTAAGAGAGGAAGAAAGCGGAGGGGAGCAGAGAGAGAAAGAGGGGGCAGAGGAAGAGGGAGAGATAATCTTTTTAAAATTAATTAATTAATTAATCTTAGGTAGTTAACATACAGTGCAATATTGATTTCAGGAGTAAAATCTGTGGTTCATCACTTAAGTATAATGCCCAGTGCTGGTCATAAGTGCCTTCCTTAATACCCATCACCCGTCTAGTTCATCCCCCACTCACCTCCCTCCATCAGCCCTCAGTTTTTTCTCTATTGTTAAGAGTCTCTTATGGCTTGTTTCCATTTCTTCTTTTTCTCTTTTCCTTCCTTTCAGTATGTTCCTCTGGTTTCTTTCTTAAATTCCACATATGAGTGAGATCATATGGTATTTGTCTTTCTCTGACTGGCTTATTTCACTTAGCCTAATATACTCTGGCTCCATCCACGTCATTGCAAATGTCAAGATTTCATTCTTTTTGATGGGCTGACAGCCCAAATGTCCACCGACTGATAAATGGGTAAAAAAGATGCAGTATTTATGTGTGTGTATAAAAAAATATGTATATATGTATGTATATATGTATGTATGTATATATGTATGTATATATATTTTATACACACACACACACACAGATACATACATACATACTGCATCTTTCTTACCCATTTATCAGTCGGTGGACATTTGGGCTGTCTACATAGTTTGGCTATTGTTGATAATGATGCTGTAAACATCGGGATACATGTATCCCTTTGAATTTGTATTTTTGTATCCTTTGGATAACGCAGTAGTGCAATTGTTAGATTGTAGGGTAATTCTGTTTTTAACCTTTTGAGGAAACTCCATACTGTTTTCCAGAGTGACTGCACCAGCTTGCACTGGTGGGGGTTCTGTTCCCTGCTTGGTGCTTTGCACAGGAACACAGCCTTTTCTACATGTGGGCACCCTGGGCCAGAGAGAGAATGTGTCGCGCTAACTTGGCTGGATGAATTCCTGATAAATGAGATGTACCAACAGGTACCCTGGTAAAGGGAGCATATAGCAAATGTCTTTAAAAACATTACAGTCTTCTTTAGGTTTGTTCCCAATAATTCATTATGTCATTTGCTAGATGCTAGCAGTATTCTTTGAACTTTTTAGGCCTTTTCAATAATAGAGTTTTTGTGCTTAAGACTGTACTTTTCCTTCATCAGATACAATCTGCAGACAGGTTGGAACAATAGATTAAGGGACACATCTCCAGGGCCCTTGGTTTCAGTGCTGTGTGTGTGAGCTGAATGCACTCAAGGAGTCCCTCTGGCCTTGGAGTGTCCAGGAGCACCGTTAGGGTTAAACACACTGGGGGCTTAGGAAATACCATTTGCCTTGCCCCAGTGCTCCAGACTTAGTAGGCTGACTTTCAGTAAATATTTACTGAGAGAGTGATGTTCTCTGTGCTTACTTTGGCTTCTGCTTTCAAAGAATACTTTGTTAAGTCTTTCTGACTGCTGATTTGTGCATCTATCAGATAAAATGCAGAAAGTAAATTGATGATTCTGAATAGGAGCAGAACTCATTTCTGGTTGATTTAAAGTATCATTTAGATTTGTTTATTTTGCATAGAGCTAATATAGAGCCATGCCCAAGGTCCATTTTAAGGTCCTGTTATGTAAACCTTATCATTGTTGATAGGAGAAATTGATCTCTAGTCACTTTAATCTCACAGAAGAAATGCTTAGGGAGCTTCTTACTCACTTCCCTGTTGGGAGTTTTTAGATAAGCATCTATTTGTATGTCCTTTTTTAAAAGGACCAGACCAAAGAGACTCTTCATTGATCCCTTGAGCCAAGGCAGGGAGAAGGGCTGATAATCTTTTTGAAGAAAGGTTTTGGTTTCTATCCCAAAGCCTGTAAGTCTCCCCACCTGTGTATGACACCCCCTCCCTCCTCCTTCCCTCCCTCTCTGTAACAGGCTCTCCTTCCTTAGTTTTAACTTCCTTTGACAATCGAACCCTCTATTTGGGTGACGTTAGCTACCTCCCTGTTTTAAATTCCCCTTTTCCCACTTCCTAGCCTGGACTGGTGTTGTGTCCAGCATGATTGGGGAGGTTGGTGGATTTAGCAAGTGGTGGAGAATAAAGATCCAAGTCCAAGGCAGACCAGAGGAGCCACACTGGGATAAGCACTGGAGGTCACAGAGGGTGATCAGCTGCAGTGGTCTGTTGGCACTGGTGATCAGGAGTGAACAGCCTTAGATGTCTCTGTGTCAGCACTTGAGTTGGGGTACCCCAGGGAGTGGGGCTGTCCTGAAGGATGGAGATAGGAGCACAAAACTATCTCTGCTTCTGTTGCAGGACAGGTCATGTCTGCAGTAGGCAAGAAAGGGAATTATTTATACACATTTTTTTTTTTTAATAAGGAATTGGCAAACTAATGTCCCTTTTAGCACACACCTTTGCCACATTTCTCCCTATCAGCCTCAGTTCCTATCCCATGGGACCAGTCTTCCTCCCTGAGCACCATGACCAACCCCCTGGCCCGAGTGGTCTCAGGGTGCCCTGTTGCCCAGACTCGGTCCCTGCCCTTGCACCCTGGGTCCACTCCCTTCTTTACTATTCTTGAATTGCTTTTTTGTTTGTGCTGAATCCCATCTTCAAGTAAGTTTTTCTAGGAAGAATGTTTGGAAAGTGAACTTTCTGACTTAGAAATCTGAAAGGTCTGTGTAGTTCCTTGTGGTTAGTTTGGATGGATATAGGATTCTAGGTTCAAAAATCCTTTTCTTCAGAACTCCCATGTGTTTGGTTCTGCCTCTGGTGTTTCTGTGATGATGTTTGCTGATGACCACATTTTCCTTGCTTGGTTGGTTTGTAGTTTTTTTTTTTCTTTCTAGAATCCTGTTTTTGTTCCTTGGTGTCCTGAAATTTTATGAAGATTACTTAGTTTTCATCCTCTTTAAATCTGAATATCCTTGGGGTGTCTAGGTGGCTCAGTTGGTTAAGTGCCTGCCTTTGGCTCAGGTCATGATCTTAGGATCCTGGGATAAGCCCTGCGTCGTGCTCCCTGTTCAGCAAGGAGCCTGCTTCTTCCTCTTCCTCTTCTGCCACTCTGCCCATTTATTTGTGCACCCCAAAGACATTGGGCATTGTCTGGACACATTTTTTTTCTTTCTTTTTAAAAATTTTTTATTTTTTATAAACATATAATATATTTTTATCCCCAGGGGTGCAGGTCTGTGAATTGCCAGGTTTACACACTTCACAGCACTCACCATAGCACATACCCTCCCCAATGTCCATAACCCCACCCCCCTTCTCCCAATCCCCCTCCCCCCAGCAACCCTGTTTGTTTTGTGAGATTAAGAGTCACTTATGGTTTGTCTCCCTCCCAAACCCATCTTGTTTCATTTATTCTTCTGTCTACAGCCATTTTTGACTGTCACGGCTGTGGAAGGGGAATGGGCTACTGGCTTCCAGTGAGTGGAGGCCAGGGATGCTACCAAAAACCCAGAATCCACAAGACAGCCCTTCCAACAAAGAATTGTCTGGCTCCAAATGTCAGTAGTGCTGAGGTCAAGAAACACTGCTGCTGAGCAGGAGGATCAAGGGAGTGTAGCATAGTCAGCACAGGTGGAAGGATGTCAGGAAGCATGTCTCCCAGGATGTCAGTTTCTGTTTTGCTTGTCCCCTCTGCTGAGGGGAGAGACTTGTCCAAGTTGATGTTTCCGTCCCAGAGAATTTGTAAGAAAGATTGTCTGGACACTGTCCAGTGCAGTGTTACTTGCCACAAGTGGCTGTTTAGAATGAACTAAAATAAAAATTTTAATTAAGTTGCATTAACCACATTTATAATTCTTGACAGCTGATTGTGGTTATTGCAGTAGACAGTATGGAGATAGAGCATTCCCCTCATCAAAGAGAATTCTCTGTAGACAGTATTGGTGATGCTTTAAGTAATTTGAAGACTAAAAGGGATACCGTTCCATAAAAAA
The DNA here is from genome assembly GCF_020171115.1 of Neogale vison. Lineage (NCBI taxonomy): Eukaryota > Metazoa > Chordata > Mammalia > Carnivora > Mustelidae > Neogale > Neogale vison. The sequence continues at coordinate 43,535,010 of NC_058098.1, forward strand.
TCCAGTTTTGTATTTCAAGGTATAAGGGGCTAAGGGGAGTTTGGAAGGGGTCACTGACTGGCACAAATTCTAATTTTAACAGATTGACTAATCAGAGTTTATCACTGGCCTCACATGTAGATATACATCCATAGTGCATATCCTGTACCAACACAGATACCCACTCACAGACGCACAGTAGCCCCTGCCCCCAGCACATAGCCTGTCTGCACAGTTGGTTCATAGCTGCTGTGGGAAGAGGGCTGGAACTCCAGGAGATTGATGTTTTTCACAAAGTTCTTCAGGAAGGTTCAGGCCAAAGATGTTCCATGCCGAGGCCAAGGATGCTGTTGAGATTATAATCCCAGCCCTATTTGATGAACCTGTTAATGTCTTGTTGGATTGGTTGTTCTTCTGGAGGGTCTGATGTCACATTCGGGTGTCTTTTACTAAGTGGGTATCTATGAGATAGTGCCGCCCTCTAGCACAGGTCACAAGATGCATTCAGGTGCCAGGAGAATGTCAGATTTTTTTTTTTTTTTTTTTTAAGATTTATTTATTTATTTGACAATGAGAGGGAGAGAGCGAGCAAGCACAAGCAGGGGGAGCAGCAGGCAGAGGGAGAGGGAGATGCAGGCTCCCTGCTGAGCAGGGAGCCCGATATGGGGATCGATTCCAGGACTCTGGGATTATGACCTGAGCTGAAGGCAGTTGCGTACCCGACTGAGCCACCCAGGTGCCCCGAGAATGTCAGATTTGAAGTTGGAGTGAGCACCCCAGACAAAGGATGTGATGGAAAGCTTCCTCAAACCACCAGTAACTAATCGGTGCTAGTGGAGGTAATTAACATTACTGAAAAGAATACATTTATGTTGCAAGGGCTACTTCACTGGGGGATACACATGAGAAGGAGTGAGTCAGGACCATGATAGGTTATAGTAGAGGGTGAGGGTTCCAGCCTCCAAAAGGAGGCTGAAGAATCTGAGCACTTTCATAACGTGATAATGAGCTCAAACAGAGATGTCTCAGTGGAAAGGAGGAGGTGGATGGAAGTGGTTTTAGCTCAGTCACGGTGGTCGCCATGAGTTAGAAGATGTGCTTTATGTGAGAATGACCAAATCAAAGGACCAGGGGACTTGATGAGCCCCCACTTCCCTTCACCTATGTAGAGCCATATATCTGCCAGAGGTGTACTTTCTCTTTTGGGAGAAGGCAGTGACACTGTGTTCCTTCACAGACTTTAAAAGAACTAAAAAGAATTGAGATGTTAGAGACAAAATGCCAAAGGACAGAAGCAGTATTGGAATCTTAAATATGTTCTAAAATGGAAGAGTTTGCTCTTATAGTCCAGCGTCCTCTCAGAGTGTTTGCTGGCATTTGACCCATGTCCTTCTGAAGGCACAGCCATTTGAATCCTTCTTCTGTACCATGTCTTCTCCTTGACTATGCTGGTGGAGCCATGACTGATCAAACCTGGAGCTAAGACTGTACTGGAAAGGGGGCCTGGCTTAATGCACCTGGTTTTCTTGAGTTTTCCCTCTTTTCTTAGATGTGAATAAAGAGGATAAAGGTTAAGTGAACTGTTATCAGCAGTTGTGGTTTGATGCTAAGAGATTTAGTTGACCAGCCAGAGGATTCCAAACTCTTCCCTATGTCAGGGGCAAGGCCAAGGCAAGGCCAGTTGTGCTTGTAGCATCAGCTCTGCCGGCCATACCCTTTGTTTATGGGAGGAGATTTGTCTCCCTGTAGAGAGGTTTATTTGGGTGCATTGCTTTTCTTTAGTACCTGGAAAGGTCTCTTCTTGAAGAGCATCACTGCAGTTGCAAGTGAAAAAAAATTAAAAGGTTAAATCTTTTTGCTACTGCTTTTGATTTTCTCCTTGTGGTGATGTTTTCTGGAATAAAGTCTTCTTCCTTTGATTTCCATACAGGTAACTTGTTGAGTGGGCGGGATTGCTCTTGGGTTTGCTCAGTTCACAGGGTCATGGTTGACTTTGGAAAAGGAAAATGAATATTGGGATTTCTTCACTGGTAGAGGATCCACTACCTTTAAAAAATGAGACTTGATGCTTTGACAATGATATGGGAAGTTGCCTCCAAGGAGCTAGATTAATAGCTAATCTTCTGAAAAAATAACACAGAAAATGACCTTTCAATTCTGTTCTCTGAGGCAGATCAAGTGGAGTGCATTTGTAGGCAGAAAAACATTTTCTGTGAATTATACCCAAGGAAGCAGTGTGAGTCAGTGCTCTGTAATTAGCCCTGTCCTGGTGTTTAAGCTTCTGAAAGGAAGCACTGCCTTTGTAATTGAGTTCTTTTTAATCTCTTTAGTGGTACATTTACATATTTTAATTGAATGTTTCAGCATTCCTCAGGTGAAGCATTTTTGAGAATTGCCATCAGGTGTGCCCCATAGAGAGCACTGGGCCCAAAGAGGCTGTAACAGCAGTGGGAGCCCAGGCCCAAGAAAATACCTGCCCTTTGATGGCCTCCCTCACATTTTGTTTTTCTCCTATGGTTTGCCATTTTTCACCTGGTCTTCATCTCCTTTAAGGAGTTAGTATCTTCATGAGAGAGACGCAGAATCCTTATAACTCCACTCTTCTTGGCTCCCTTGGATATTATCAGGATTTCAGTTGTGTTCAGAAAGAGCTTTCTTGGGTAAAACACATGGTGATTGATTATGGGAAACCAGAGACCTGCTTGGTGTCAGCTCAGATTCTTCAGTTCAAACAACCTCTTTAGTGTTCAAAATCATATATAGCTGTTGTCTAAGTAAAACACCTCGAAATGCATTAGAACAGATTATTTCTTGAGTACTCTTTGTCTGGGACTAATCTTGCTTGCTCTCTCATATATGCATCTGGTTTTACCAAATACAAGCTGTAGTGGTCAATGTCTGAGGTACATGGACGTTCTTTAAGCCAATGAGTACTGTGCACTCTAATGGGCCCAGGACTCAGAGTGGAGCGCTGGTTGCCTGAAATCATTAATGGCTCCCTTCAAGGTGAACTGATGGCTGTGTGTTCACAAGAAGGCCTCTTCAAGACATCGTGTGTTAGTCCTGTTAGTGGATCTGTTAGTGGATTGGTTGGAGACTGATCCACTGCTGAGGGGGCATCTTAGAGCTGATTCTTTTCTCTCTGGACAAGTAAACTTTGCCACAGAAATTTTTTTTTTTTTTTTTTAAGATTTATTTATTTGAAAAAGTGAGAGAGTGTGTGCACACATGTTGGGGGTAGGGGCAGAAGGTGAGGGAGAGACAGTCCTAAGCAGATTCCAAGCTGCATGCAGAGCCCAACACGGCGTTTGGTCTCACGAACCTGAGATCACAACCCCAGCTGAAACCAAGAGTTGGACAGTTAACCAACTATACTACCTGGCTCCCTGCCACAGGAAATCTTAAAGTGCATGTTAACACATATGTATGTGTGCATGCGTGTACGTGTATCTTAATCCTCCTCCTTTCTAGCCAGGAGAATAAGAGTACCAAAGGTTTACAGCTTCTTAGAGCTCCTTCCTTTGGCCCTCTCAGTGACCTGCTGGTCCTCAGGAACCTGACATCCAGCCACCAGAGGCAGGACAGAACTTTCCTGTAGGACTTAGGCACCACCGCAGAACACATAGATACTGGCCCACAGGACAGGGGTCTTGTGAGTGTGTCTGTATGAGGATTGTGGTGCAAGGGACACCTTTACAGACCTAGCTGTGTAGCCAGCTCTTCCATGAGTGGGCAGGGCGTGGGGGATTGTGGGCCATGCACATAGAAGGTGGTGAGGAGCTTGGAGAAGATGGGGCGTTCTCTCTGTCTCTTGAAATGTGGCTAGTCCCAACTGAAATGTGCTGTAGATATAAAATACCCAGTGGATTTCAAGGAGTTAGTACAAAGAGATGGTATAATATCTAATTAATAATTTTATGTTAATTACATAATATAATGTATTGAAAACTTAAAATTATATTGGTGCCTCTTATCTGTGGGTTGTGTTCTGTTTCTGTTGGACAGCAATGATTTAAAGCCTAGAGGCTTTAACTGCTATCAAGGACAGTCTAGTGAACATCTTGACACAATAGTGGTATATTTTGCTGGCCTCTGGTCTTCATCGAAAGGGGGTTTTCTTTGGGACTCTTCATGAGAAAATTTACAATGAAAGCAAGGAATGTGTATGAATATGTGTGCCTGCATGTAGATACATTCATATATGGATGCATGTAAATTGTCTAGGACTTGGAGAATAAAATAACTAAAATCTTAAATGTAAACTGTGAACTTTCTTATCTCCACAACCCTTTCTCCTTATCTCATTAGGGTATGTTATGGGAATACCATATGAGAATTAATTGTGTAGTGAAATGTCTTGATCTCGAGAGAGCAAGAAAGTACATTTACTGTTGAAATAAAGTTTGTATGAATAAAAATGTTTCTATAGACAGGGAGGTGATTTTACTGATCACTGGCGTATTGGTTATTCATTCTAAAGAGAGGAATGCAGTTTAAGACTTTTTTCTCAAATGAAATTATTCGTTCATTTGAAATGATTCTTTGTGTCTCTCCTTTGTTTCACATGATAATTTTATGCTGTTATTCAGGTAAATAGGACGTATCCATTGCTACCTAGAGGGAGAGAGCCAGAGGGAAAAACTGAGTTTTTCATAGTGATAGTTGAATTATCATGTTTAAAAAGTTAATACCTAATTTTCCTACAAATGAATAGTGACTAGGTATCAGGAATTGTTTAACTCATAAACGAGGGGGCCAGCTGGATGGCAGTGGAATCGGGGGAGGCAATAGGAGACAGGTGGGAATGAACAGTCAGGTACGAATGTTAGATTAAGGGCGCTAAGGTAAATACAAATTGATTAATGGCCATCTAGCCATAATCTTGGGAATGCCTCTTTGTTTCTACAGAAGTAACTTGGAGGTTCTCAGTCTTCTGATTTCGGACTTCATTGGGTCTGGAATCAGTAGTCAGTAGTGAAGTAGTGAAGTAGTGAAGTAGTGATTACCCATAATCAGTAGTGAAGGGTAAGTCACACAAAGCTGTATGCCCCGAGAACAAGGTCGGTCTTGCTAAACCGTGCTCCACAAAAATGTTGAGGGAGAGCCCAGTTATCTTTTGGTTTCATTTCAAAATTCTGGCTAATTTTTTTTTCTATTTCCCAGTAGAATGGGCTTATTTGATCTTTTCCAGCATTCACGATTGCCTAGGGCCTTTCCTATTCTTGTAAACTCCAAGGGAACTTAACGATATTTGAGGATCACATGAGACCACAGTTACCCCTTCCCTTTCTCCCTGTCCTCTTCCCCTGTCCCATGTCCTCACTCATGTCAGACCAGCTTCAAGTCTGAATCTCACCTCCTGGGCCTGGATGCCTGAGGAGAGTTAAGTGGAGGGATGGCTTGCTTAGTTAGAGTGGTATTTTTGTTAGTTTTTTTTTTTGTTGTTGTTTGTTTGTTTGTCTTTAATGTTTGATACTGGAGACCAATACATTAAAAATGCATGGCAACATCAGATTGCTCTAGAAGTTTTTGAACACTCTTGTGGTCTGTACTTACATCCTTACAGATTTGCACAGTTTGGAGCAGACAATGGTCTGTGGCCCTCCCTTTGAGTAGTATTGTCTTAGAGGACAGTCTTTCCTAGCACTCTGGTCAGGATAGAGGTATAGTTCCCTCTCATCTACAACGGTGGTGGGCCTATGAGTGGCTATGGGGTCTGTAGCCCTCCGACTCTTGGGTCTCCCTCAGTCCTGCCAACTGGTCAAAGTATGTGTGTTACGTAAGTCAGAGTGAAGGGTTTGTGGTACACAGATAGCTTCAAGACAAGCCTCTTGCCTTCCTTCCACTGAATTGGTACAGCCAAGCCCCACCTAAATAGAAATTCTGGAGCCATTCCTGCTTGCTGCCTCTAGGAAAAATGTGCTTTTTGTTAGGCCACTGGCTCAGACTCTGAGTCTTCACAGGCTTTTCAAGAGAGACTGAGGAATGTAGAGAGCATGTTATTTCCTAGACTCTCTTCCAAAGACCAGGACACTTGGGAAAGATGTGTACACCATAAATAAAATCCCCATTTGCTTAGGGATATTTTTGGCCTTTTGGAAGAGACTAGCTTTCCTTTCAAAGGGCATCATCAAACTTTCCTCATTCATTATGAACAAGTGGACTTCTATTTAAGTTACTTACAAAGCACATCAGAGAAACCCCCTGCTATCCTGGAAGTTTGGAAAGACATTTTCCTTCCTTGCCAATCTCCATTTCTGTAGCCTCATGTTCCAGGGAACTTCTGTAAGTGATGTGACTGGCTCTTCTCTTGGCATTAGATGCCTCTTCAGGTCTGTGGGGCTGGCAGATTGTTTTCCTGGATAGTGGACCTGTTCCCATGCAGACCTGATGGAACCAGGAAGTATTGTCATGGAGATCATGACGCTTCCATGGATTCTCTCTGCCCAGTGTAGAATGACTATCCACCAGATGGGTCTTTGTACTTACATTCTTTGATAGCACTAGTTACTCTTACCTGATGGTAGAACACAGTCTTCTTGTTGCCCTTTGGCTGTTGAATTTCTCTGATAAGGGAAGAGCACACGTCTCCTTGGAAATGGGCTGGTATACATTGTGACTCCATTGGGTTTGTGGAGGTCTGGGCATAGCTTTTATTACCCCCACAGCTCTTGAACAGTGCCCACTGCCCACCTAGCTTTCACTTACCAGTGGTCTGTTGTGCCTAGATGGGATCCTGTTTTAAGGCAGTATTTTGAAGACTGGTTGTAGTTTTATTTGGGAGATTTGGGCAAGGTGAATGCCCAGCCTTGTACTTATGGACCACCAGCAGTATAAACATAATTAATAGAATAAGCATAGTGACCTGCATATTAGACACTCACACTGGCAAATCAGGAGCCCACACATGTGCGTTTGGTGAGTTCAGTATTTATACCTCTGAAGAAAATGGGTGCCATTGTTATAAAAAGTTGAGACTTTCAGTTCTTCTCCCCAGTCCAAGAGTCTGGCTAACACGGATATCTTGATAGCAGGGTGTGTTTGCCCTGAGTCACTGCTACCTCTTCTGTAGGAGGCCCTTGCTCTTCTCATGCGTGCCCTCTTCATGTGCCGCTGTACCTTCCTCATTTCCTTGAGGCATTAATTTTGGTTCCCTTGATTTCATATGCCTTTGCTGATAAGTTTAGGGGTGCAGATTGGTGGTGAACTCTCGTCTGAGCATGGGTCAGTTTCCAGAGTCATCCTATAAGGTAGAAATTGGATGTGGTCTCAGTGGCCTTGGAAAACCCCTTGCACAACCCATTGTTTTATATAGATGGTCCTCCACAGTACGGTATATATTTATATAAATCTGTTTAGTATGTGCTGGTGGGCATGATGACATCCATAAGGGTGTCACTGATGGAGACTCCAATGGGCTACCATTCCTCTTCGCCATCCTCATTGTTTGGGTAAACACGGTTACTTATTTCCTCACTGTTTTTCTGTGACTTTCCATTCCTTCTTGTTTCTTTGTAGAAGGTGTTAAGGAACTTACCCCATTCTGCCTGTCCCCTAAAGGTCATAGCTCTATCTGAGATCGGAAAGTTCTATCCACAGGTCTTCCCATTGGTTCAGCAGCCCCTTGTTCCCGTTACTGTGGGCAGATTCTCACCACAGGAGTGGAGGGCAGAATGTCCTAGCCTACGGGGATCTTCATTTATTTCTTTTTTTCTGAATGCCAGATAGTTGAATGTAATTGGCAATACTGGTATAGACTCAGCATAAAAATCTTAGAAGTTCCCTTGGGAAATCTTACAGTCGAGGAAAGGGAATGAAAACAGCTGGTAAGGACTTAATAAGCTACCTTATACCCAGGAGTTAGGGGCTAGGGAGGGGTGGGGCATTTTCAATTGTGAGTGTTCTCCCCCAAGTTTTTTTAAAAAAGTACCTAGAAAGCCATATAGAAAATAGGCAGTCTGGAAACTCTGGGCCTGCATTCTGATTTCATTTTTGACTCTAGGGTACATTAGTCTAAATCACTTCTTATGGTTGTATTTGAGGATTAGGTCACTTTGGAAAGTATAGTGTGTTCATTTCCATTATGAATGGGCTACCCTATAATACCTTTCTAAAATTGGGACACTTCTGGATGCCTGGGTGGCTCAGTGGGTTAAGCCTCTGCCTTCAGCTCTGGTCATGATCTCAGGGTCCTGGAATCGAGCTCCACATCTGGTTCCTTGCTCAGCAGGGAGCCTGCTTCCCCCTCTCTCTCTGCCTACCTCTCTGCCTACTTGTGATCTCTCTTTCTGTGTCAAATAAATAAATAAAATCTTTAAAAAAATGTCATTTAAAAAAATAAAATTGGGTCACTTCTGAGACTGAAAAAGACAGTAGGTATGGTAGTTCTGGGCACACCACAATGTGTGGTCACCTGATTATGAAGATCAGTTTCAGTTAGTCATCTTAAAATGAACTTTTTTTTTTTTTTTGGGCTGGCAGTTTGTTTATCTTTTTGGTTATTATTAACATATAATATATTATTTGTTTCAGGTGTACAGATCTGTGATTCATCAGTCTTACACAATTCACAGCACTCAACCACAACACATACCCTCCCCAGTGTCCATCGCCCAGCCATCCTATCTCCCCACCCCCCTCCATTCTAGCAACCCTGTTTGTTTCCTGAGATTAATAGAAAATGAACATTTAAAAAGAAAAGAGATTTATTTATTTATTTATTTGACAGACAGAGATCACAAGTTAGGCAGAGAGAGAGGAGGAAGCAGGCTCCCTGCTGAGCAGAGAGCCCGATGTGGGGCTCGATCCCGGGACCCTGCAATCATGACCTGAGCCAAAGGCAGAGGCTTTAACCCACTGAGCCACCCAGGCACCCCGAGAAAATGAACATTTTCTAAAATTGAGAACAATGTTTTTGGGTAAAGATTTTATTTATTTATTTGATGAACAGAGATCACAAGTAGGCAGAGAAGGAGGCCCGGTGGGGTGGGGTGGGGTGGGTGGGAAGCAGGCTCCCTGCTGAGCAGAGAGCCTGATTTGGGGCTTGATCCCAGGACCCTGCGATCATGACCTGAGCTAAAGACGGAAGCTTTAACTCACTGAGCCACCCAGGCATCCTGTGAACAATTTTGGTAGAACTCAGATTAGGTACCAAGTCTCATATTCTCTCTAAAATAGAAACTGATAATAGAAATAATAGTTATAGAAATATGTATCATTATATTAAATAATAATACAATAGAGAAATTTTTATTAAAACTAAGTAAACTATCTTATGAAACAGATCTGTACAAAGGTAATTTCTCATAAAATAGAATTTTTGACAAAAAATGCATTATACTTTCAGAATCTTACTAAAATATTTTAAGAAAATTTTTAATGGACATTGTTTGGAGGTAAATAGGTACAGTGTTCATTTTGTCAAGGATTCACATGTAAAACAAGTTACTTGTTTAAACTTATCTTGAAGATTCATAGTTATCATTCAAATCTTTAGTAATCAGTTTATTTTTACAAGATGAACATTTCTAATAAAATTGTATCTCATGACATAAAATTTTTTTGCATTAGATAAGCTTTACAGAATGTAAAAGGAAGAATTAGTGCCTCAATTATTTTAAATGGTTCAGCCTTAAAAACAACGGAGTAATTAGGACTTGCCTTAGCTTAGAAAGCAGTGGGAAAAGATTCACTGCACTACTTCTCAAACAACATTCCTTAAATGAAGGTAGCCGATGGTGACAAATGTCACCGAGGGGATTGCACATTGATATGCTTTCTGAACCCAGACAACAGTACTGCTGAAGCCATGTGCTTCCCTTTGCAGAGTCAGGAAGGGGCTTCATGCATTGAGAGTAATGGCTTATTTTTTCTCTGCATTTCCTTCTTTTGCCGTTTGTAGATTGGGTAGATTTCAGATAGGTTTTTTTTTTTTTTAAATTGAGATAGATACTGGATATTTTTGTATTCCTATAAATATTCTTGAGCTTTTAGTCAAGTTACTTGGAATCAATTTGATTCTTTTGGGTCTTGCTTTTATGGTTGAGTCCAGAGCCTTGCTTATTCTAGAACTGGTTGTTCCCCACAATTGAGGCAAGACCTTGCTGAACGCTACCTGCTGCCCCATGGACTAGGAGCTTTTTCCATCTGCTGGGTAGGAACAGACACTGTTCCCAGCCCTATTACTGTAACCTCTAATGCTTTTGAGTGGTTCTTTCCTGGCCTCGAGTAGTCTCCTTACCCACAGGCATTGCCCAGTACCCATTCAAAAGTTCAGTCTCTGCCTGCTGACCCCCAGGGTTCTCTGTGTAGTTTGCTCCTCTCCAGTGCTCTGTCCCAAAGCGCTTAGCTGCTTTAGCCTCCAGGACTCTTAATTCCATCTATTCTACTTAAGAAGTCTTGAGATTCTGCTTCAGTTCCACTCTCTGTACTCTGTCCTGGAAGGTCTCAAAGGGGGTTGGCTGGTTCTGCTGCAGAACTCACCTTGTTTGTTTCCTGTGTCGGGAGAGGGGGTGGTCACTGACCTTTGCTGCCTTAGGTTCAGTGTCTTGAAAACAGTTGTTTCCTATGTTTGTTCTTTCTTTCTTTCCCTTTTTTTGAGGGGTTCAGGTAAAAGAGTAAGTCTGGTTCCTGTTGCTCTGTCTCTGAAAGAAGCAGAAGTCTCAGGATGGTTTTTCAAAAAAAATCTTTATTTTTTTCCCCCCTTACGAGCTGTTCTGGCTCACAATCCTTTCTTGAGGTCAAGGATGATGTCTGGGTTGCCTTGAAGTCCTTCCTTCTCTGTTTTTTTTTTTTTTTTTTTTTTTTTTTTTTTAATCTGGGTCCAGACCTTGTATAAGGATAAGTCCAAATCTGGCTTCTTCCCACAAATCTTTCTTCACTGGCTCCAGTTTGCTTGGTTTCCCTTTCTTAGAGCACTTAGAGATTTTTAGTAGTCAGTGGTATGCCATCCCTCAGTGCTTCATTTTGTCTTACGTAATTAAATCTTGCCTTTCCAGACTTTTTGAGCCAGGGGTCCTTTTTTATACATTCTCGTGCCCCTCGTATTGATCACCACAGGAATAAGCCTGTGAAGCATCAGCAGGTACTTGTTCATAGGAATACTTACTTTGTGGCCAAAGGATACTCAGGAGATGTCATTTTGGGAAATACTCTATGTGTGCAGGTTTGGGATGGAATAGAGTTGACATAGTGTGGAGGCCGAGAAAATTAAGGCCATCCCGCCTGAAGTTTAGCTGATGTGGGAAACAGAGGCAGAAGAAAATCATTAAAATTCCTTACCTACTGACAAGCCCTTGAAACAGACAGAGTGGCTCTCCCCTGGGGACTTAACTGCCCTCACCTTGAGGTTTTGCTAAGGACAATCCTAGCCTGACTGACACCCTACCCCAACAGGTCCGACCAGGATCCTTTAAGTCTACTTTAACAAACTTTATCTCTAAACCTCCAAGATAGTGTCGAGAATCATTCCCAAGCATATGGCCCACTGATAGACATCTAAAGGGTCTCATGAGAAGATTTTTATTATTGGTAATAAATAACCTTTCTCCCAACGATAGCTAGCCCCTCAAAGTCCTGGAGATCTTGATTCCTTAGAGACTTACATCATGCACAATCCCCGTTGTCCTCACCCACCGCAGAGTCCACCCCTACTCTGCCTTTAAAAACTCTGACTGTAATCTGGTTCATGGTCCAAGTCCTTACTCTGCTGCATCGGGTATACTTGGGCCCAAGCTTAAGCATGTCACCTTGGGGTCCAAGTCCCTACTCCACTGTGTTGGATATACTTGGGTCCAAGCTAAGCTTGTCAAATAAACCCTCGTGTGATTGCTTCGGTGCTTGGCTCCTTGGTGGTCTCTCGGACGCAAAAACTTGGGCATAAAGTAGTGGCTCTCACTACAAGGTCAGATGTCAACATGGCTGTACCAGTCTCCCTGGTCTGGGTCACAGGTGGCCTTTTATTTACCATGAGATTGTTAGATTGCAGGTCAGCGTGGAACTTGACCTGAGTGACCATATGAAAACCAAACCTTAACAATTGAGACAGACATGGTAATATTAGGTCATTGTCCTCTCACAGTCCTTTTAATAAAGCAGCAGTGGGCTCCCTGCATCTATGTAGGTCTCCAGTGGAAATAAAGCCCCCAGATGCACACAGGAGAGATCTGGAAGCATCCTGGGTGTTTGTCTGCCTGGCTCTATCTCAGCTTAAAGTGGTCATGATTTTACACTGACTCACATGGAACCTATTTTACCCGTAGCTGTGCCGCCCCTGGAGTTTTCTTTCTTCAGTCCACACAAAGCCTTTCGTGTGCAGACCTTCCTCCTCGCCACACCACATAAGGTACCAATTCCAGCAGAGGGATCTGGGCACAGCTCTAGGGATTTGACTGTCACTGGATCACCCTGTAATGGGATTACCATTTAATGTGTTCTCTTTCCCTCCCCTGCCTGGGCATTTCCATTTCCATTTCCCCAGTGATCTCTCTGGTCCCTTGAGCCTTGGCCGGAAGGGGCTGCTGGTGAGCTGCTTTCAGGCCTTGCTGAAGCCTCTGCTGCTCCTCGGTGGCCTCCTGCTGAGGCTGGCCCACGGGGCATCCTTTGCAGAGGTCACTCTTTGAAAGAAGCCTCTTTGTGCTCCTCTTCCAATTGCTCTTTCTTCCTGGTGCCTGTCCCCTTGGCATTTCAGGAACTGTTTCATGTAGTGGCTGGCTTTGTAAGTGTGTACCTAAAGACAATAGAAAAAGCTTTAATTTTAAACACCTATTTTCTTCCCTATACCTTTTTGCTCCTTCAGAAATGTCCTCTTGTTAAAATCATCCCAGGGTTCCTGGGGCTAGGTCAGGACTTGACTCTCTAGTTGGCTTAGATGAGCTGGCCCAGCAGGAGCAGGCCAGTCTTCTTCTAGAGATATTGAGTTCTCCTTAAGAGCTGGGGCAAGGACCTGACAGGACCTGACAGGATCACAGTGGGTTGGGTGTGACTGGTTGAGATTCCCAATGTTCCTGAATTGGTCTCTGTTGCCGGAGTAAGGATTTGGAGGATCCTTGGCCTGGGTTCATGTCCCCATCTTTATCTGACCATATCGGCTTATCACTCCTTAGTTGGAGCCAGACGCTGATTCTTATGCATTGCTCATTCCTGGCCATTCGTTCACATTGCTTCATGCTTTGTCTCTGGGTTGAGAATTCTCTCTGCTCTGGCTCTACCCGTTCTTGAGGGTCCCTGGCCTGAGACCATGGAGTTCTTGTCTTCAGTAGCACACAACTGTTCTCTCTCCAAGGGTAAGGTCTGTTCCTGGCTTTGCATCCCTTTCTGGACCTGGCATGACTGTGGGTAGAGTGGGTCATTATTAGATATTTTCATTGTCCTGATGTGGTGAGCCCTGGTTCAGACTAGGGAGGCTCTGCTCTCTTGTACCCTATAAATGTGAACCTGAGAAGGCTTGGAGCTCTCTGACCTTCAGTTCACCTGCCTTTCAAATGGGCATGACCGTGAGGCTTCCTCGCTTCCTCAGTCCCTACATCATTGTGAGGCTCAAGGAAGGTTGAGAAAGAATAGGCTCTCCGGTGAGCATAGGGTGTTTTTGTGTCAAGTCACTTTACCTCTTAGGCTGCACTTTGCTGACCCATGAAATCAGAAGGCTGTCCTCGATACATATTTTTCAACTGAATTACCTTTGTGACTTTACCACTTTGTAGCCACTGTAGGTTTATGTATTTACTTTCACCCGAGTAACATGTTGCTTGGTTTCGTGTGCTGCCGCCTCACCACATGAGTTGTATTAAAGCTGTTTTTGCCCACATGAATCCCCATATTCTGTGTGGATGACTTCTTGCTGTAGGGATAATTATTTTCACCGCAAGTTCTTTTCTTTTTCTTTTTTTTTTTTTTTAAGATTTTATTTATTTGTTTGAGAGAGAGACAGTGAGAGAGAGCATGAGCAAGGAGAAGGTCAGAGGGAGAAGCAGACTCCCCATGGAGCTGGGAGCCCGATGCGGGACTCGATCCCGGGACTCCAGGATCATGACCTGAGCTGAAAGCAGTCGTCCAACCAACTGAGCCACCCAGGTGCCCCACAAGTTCTTTTCTGCTTGGAGTCAGCTTTAGAACTTCTCCTTGCCCCTGCTGTTCACAGGTCCACTAATTAGGATAAGCAGGGTTTCCCCCCTTGGTTCAGGTCAGTGATTCTTTGTATACACAGGCTGATTAAGCACAGATGCTGAGTGATGGGTTGGATTGGATCTGCTTCCTTCAGTGCTGCCCCTGACCAAGCTGGAGGACAGCCTGGTCACTGGTCGTTCTCTAGGTTGGGCCCAGTGGATCCATCCTGTAAGAGGACTCAGGTCCCTTTGCTTGGTGTCTTGCTTAGGTAGGAGCAATTAAGAATGTTAGATATGATTTATCCTCTGAGTCCTGAAGAAATTTTAAAATTTTTCCCTTGGAGCAAAACTTATTTCTTATTTCAACTAGAAGATTTGTCAAAATAGACTGTGCGTTCACACCTCAAAGGGGGTCTGACTGCTGACGTTCCTGCTCCTTTAGCTGAGTGCCTGTGTGTGATACGAAACAATGTCTGTTGTCATTCATGTCTCTAGGCTTTTAAGTCTCTGGTTCCATTGCCCAGGTCCATCTTGGTTCCCAAGCTTCGAGAATCTTCCTGTCCCCAGTTGTCTGCTCAGCCACAGTCTGAAGACCAGTCCTGACCCCGGACCCCAGGGGTATGTGATATGGACTCTGCCTTTGCGGTATCTGCCGTTGGTCCAGCTCTGATAGTGGGTGTCGGCTCTGTGCTCCAGGTACTTACCTGAGACCTGACACTTTACTTTCTCTTGCCCCTTCTCTCTGGAGCCTGGAGATAGTAAGCCCTGTCCCTGAGGTCAAACCCCAGGGCACCTCCTTGTGAAAGAATGACTGTCCTGCTAGACCACTCCCTTTACCTGGGCCCTGCTTCCCCCCAGTGTGCAGCATGCCTGGCGGGTCTTCTCACCTGTCCCTGAAATTGGTGAGCCTATCTGCACATCTGCTTCATCTCAGAGTGTGGCTCTTTCCACACTAATTGTCCCCAGTATTCTTATGGCTGTGCCCGGCCCTGGACTGGGCTACAGCCTCAGTAAGCAGAGAACACCAAACCAAACCAAGTCACCAAATCAGACAGACATCTTGGAACTTCTGTTTGGGTGGGGGAAGGGGTTGAAACCGTTGTTTAAAAGGAGACTCTGGGATTTTCTGTGGGTATAATCTATAAAATGAAAACTAATCAAAAGTTGACAAAACTGTTTTTGCTTTCTTCCCTCATTACAGAGTCTTTGGACTCTGAAAATTCCCCCAAATTTCTAAAGGTTAGTGTATCAGGTTTTATTTCACAGGCTTTTTGTTCTCTGCACACAGCGCTTTTTCCTTGGGAAGCTTTTGGTGCTGATCTCTGGTGTACGGCTATTCTAGGTATATGTGGAGTCTGTCATTGGTGCCGACTCTTGTCTGACCTAGTTTCTGTCATGTTTGAAATGCAAATCGAGTCATTTGAAATGAAGTTGGACCTACTAATATCCTTTAAAAGATTATGCTAAGGAAAGGCCAACCCTGCCATACTCTTGGGTTACTGTATGTTTCAAACTGTTTTTCAGGCATTTGGTATTTAATAAAATCCAGCACGTTTTAGTGGTACTTTCTCCATCCGTTTTCAAAGCCTTGTGTTTTTTTCCAGCAAATGTAATCCATGTGATTCTTTCACTCAGTTCATCTGAATGTTCGTTCAGGATCTAAACCCTTTGATATCCCAGAAGCATTTAGATTCCTCTCTTTAAAAAAAAAAAGGCTATAACATTTCTCCACTTTCAGAAAGAAGAAGCAATGTTTTAAGACTGAGTGGGATCCTGAGCTCTAAAATGTTTCCAGATTCTGGTTTGTGGCACGTGGGGTCCAACTGGTTGGGCTGCAGTATCCCTTGTCCTTACTCCTCCATACAGAGGCCAGACTCTCACTGTGACATGCACACTTCTCTGATATCTGCTTGACCAACCTCAAGTCTCAGGAGGAGGCCCACAGACTCATGCAGGGTCTGCCTTCTGACTCATAGAAGGAGAAGACCTAACCTGCCTGAGACATTTTGGGGCTTGCTTTATTCTGGAAGGAAATCTTGCAGTCTTTTAAGAATAACATGGGCGCCTGGGTGGCTCAGTGGGTTAAGCCGCTGCCTTCGGCTCAGGTCATGATCTCAGGGTCCTGGGATCGAGTCCCGCATCGGGCTCTCTGCTCAGCAGGGAGCCTGCTTCCTCCTCTCTCTCTCTCTGCCTGCCTCTCTGCCTACTTGTGATCTCTCTCTGTCAAATAAATAAATAAAATCTTTAAAAAAAATAAATAAAAATAACATAAAAGGCTGGCCTGTGATTTTATAAATTTTGATTTAAGTGGAAGAGTAGCTCATTTTTTATAACGAAGCAAGTTTATCTCCTCTTGGGTTTGTGATTGCAAGAGTGCCTGTTACTTTAATCTTTCTGACTATCCCCTTAGAAGATTTAGAATTTAAGCTGAATGTAATCAGCTAGGCCTTTTACTTAACTAGCTACTTTGTGTTTATTCAAAACTTCCTCTACAGAGGGGTGCCAGAGGAAGGGGAGAAATTAGTATGCCATTCTCCTTTAAACTGAAAAAAAATATGGCAGTTCATAGGCCAGGATTAAAGATTTAGAAGGTGAAAAGAACTAGGAGAAAATAGAAGAAAGAAAAGATCTGCCTGGGTTTCTAGGAAACTTGTTTATAAGCCTCTCAAGAAAACAGCCAAAGAAAACCAAATGGAAAGAAGCAACAAGGGGTTCAATTTAAGAGTAGAGTTGGGTTTTCTTAGCCAGTCTTTGTCAGTTTCTCTGACTGGATCTTTAGTTTGTGTCTTTAAAAATCCTCAGTGATTTATTTTTTTATTTTTTATTTATTTTTTTAAAATTATTTATTTATTTGACAGAGAGAAATCACAAGTAGATGGAGAGGCAGGCAGAGAGAGAGAGAGAGAAGCAGGCTCCCTGCTGAGCAGAGAGCCCAATGCGGGACTCGATCCCAGGACCCTGAGATCATGACCTGAGCCGAAGGCAGTGGCTTAACCCACTGAGCCACCCAGGCGCCCCAAAAATCCTCAGTGATTTAAAAATCCTCAGTGAGGGCGCCTGGGTGGCTCAGTGGGTTAAGCCGCTGCCTTCGGCTCAGGTCATGAGCTTGGGGTCCTGGGATTGAGTCCTGCATCGGGTTCTCTGCTCGGCAGGGAACCTGCTTCCCTCTCTCTCTCTGCCGGCTTCTCTGTCTACTTGTGATCTCTTTCTGTCAAATAAATAAATAAAATCTTTAAAAAAACAAAAAACAAAACAAAAAAATCCTCAGTGGGCTTTGAAGTTTCAGGTAACAGTTTAATAAAGAGATTTATTTTGTATGAAAAGTTGGAGATCCACGCTTATTAGTTAGTGGAATGACGCTTACATTTTTCAAAATTAGAAATACGGAACAAAGAGCTCCTTTTAGGTCACCAGTAATTGATGCAATATTGTATTTATATTATCTCTAATAGAAAATTTTGATAATGTGTGATATACAGGAATATATGTTACATAGATTATATTAGGTTGAACCATATGAACTTGTTGCTCTTTGACCATATTTTATTACCAGTATTGCAATTTTATATGGCTCAATCTAAAATAACATCATATGTAAATTCAGAGAATTTTCAAAAAGCAGTTGAGGAGGAAAGATGCCAGCTTGTTACCTAGACCTCTCCAAGTTAGGGAAAACTTCTTGGATGTTCCCTTTGGCCCACATAGGAACCCAGAATGAGGCAGGATGGTGGTTGGGTGCTCTGCTTCTTCACCTTGGCTGGAGGCCAGAACGGATGCATGACTTACTTCCCTCTCCGCCATGAGCAGAGAGCTACAGGCCTTTGTCCTTCCTTGGAGAGCATGTCTCCTATTTTGTATTTTTGTGTAACTTGCTGCATATATGAATATTTTCAGTGTCTATGTGTTTTTCTGTGTCTCGCTGTCCTAACCTAGTTTCTAACAGCGCCCCAGGCAGAGTGTCTCTTATTTATGCACATCTAAAGATACATCCTAGACCAGTTTCGCAGATGATTTTTTAAAACGTGACTTCTGAGGGATTTGCTCCTAAAAATCTCCTGTCAGCTGCAGTGGCTGGAACATTTACATGAAATGTGACATAGAATGTCACATTATGACATATCTAATAATTACTGTAATGGGAGTTGTGAAAACACGTTTTGTTTTGTGTTTCCAGAGCATAGCATCTTATGGATTGGGTTGTTTTTCCAAAACAAGCTGCCAGAGACTGAGAGGTGTACCAGGACTCAAGCCTCCAAGAGGCACATGTGAGGGACAGGGAAAACTGCCATTTTCCTGCCAAGAGTATCCCTACTGTCGTAACAGAGGTGCCGGCATCCCAGACCCTGACCCTTGCTATGACTTAGGACACTTATTTTTATGTAAAAATGTAGCAAAGCATTTAAAATCATTTTGTCAGAATAATTTGTTTTGTCAAAGAGTGGGCGATGATTTTCTCTTAGAGCTTGGACCTCAAAGTGTAATAACATCAAAGTGTAAATAACTTTTTTTTTTCCCAATTTATTTATTTTCAGAAAAACAGTATTCATTATTTTTTCACCACACCCAGTGCTCCATGCAAGCTGTGCCCTCTATAATACCCACCACCTGGTACCCCAACCTCCCACTCCCCCGCCACTTCAAACCCCTCAGACTGTTTTTCAGAGTCCATAGTCTCTCATGGTTCACCTCCCCTTCCAATTTTTAGTCTTTTCTGATTTGGGTGGAGAACCCTGTCTGGTTTGTAAAGTGTTAGAGCCAATAGATCACATGCGATACTCAGGTTGTATATCAGTACTTATTTCTGTCTGGCTTAGCAGGGAGAAAAATAACTAATGGTTTTTTTGCCATTGACTGTTAAAGTGCACTGCTTAACAACACAAATGCAGATCAGACATAAACATTCTTAGAGGTTTTTATTTATTTATTTGTCAGAGTCAGAGAGAGAGCATAAGCAGGGGGAGTGGCAGAGGGGGAAGCAGGCTCACTGCTGAGCAAGGAGCCCGATGCAGGACTCAATCCCAGGACCTTGGGTTCATGACCTGAAATGAAGGCAGATGCTTAATCAATTGAGCCACCCAGGCGTCCCTAGACATGAAACATTCTTAAACCAGGTCACCTCATCTGTACTGACCTGTAGAAAATCTTTTAAGCAAGTAGGCCTCTTTCCTTTGAGAAGTGAGATAAATTTGGCCCTTTCCTCCTGAATTACCTTTCTAAGATTTTCAGGAAATATGTGTTTAGTTTTTTCTGTTTTCATCCTTTCTCTTCTTCTTTATGGGATTTCTAGTGCTTTATCAGCAGATCCTCATTTTTACTCCTAACTGGTTGTTTTTAAAAGCTTATTTACGTGTTAAGTGTGATTTAACTATTTCCTGGGCTGGATTTTGTTTCTGAGGACACATATATTAATTT
The DNA here is from genome assembly GCF_020171115.1 of Neogale vison. Taxonomy (NCBI): domain Eukaryota; kingdom Metazoa; phylum Chordata; class Mammalia; order Carnivora; family Mustelidae; genus Neogale; species Neogale vison. The sequence continues at coordinate 43,554,503 of NC_058098.1, forward strand.
AGGTATTATATCCAACAACCTTGTTAAACAAACTTTCTAATACTTTACAATTTATAGACTATAGATTCTTTTGGGTTTTCCATGTAGTCATACCAGCTGAGAATTATGACAGTTTTTACTTCTGGCATTATCATCTCTTTGCCTTTTATTTACTTTACTTATCTTACTGCACTTAGTATTTCAGTAGGATGCTGAACGGAAGTGATGAGAGGAAACTTGTCTTTTCCTAATTTTAAAGGACATGCTTCTCTTGTTTCGCCATTGAGATGGTGATTGCTATAGAGTTGGGTTGTTGTATTTTCATAAATATTCTTTATCAGGTTTAAGGAAGTCCTTTTCTTTTTCTACTTTCTTAACATGTGTGAATGTTGAATTTTAACAAGCAGTGTTCATCATTCTGAGGCAACCACATGGGTCCTCCCCCACTGAACCTGTTAGTGTAGTGAAGCAGACTAATTTTCTAGCGTTCAACTATCCTTGTATTTCTTTTTTGTTTATTTATTTATTTATTTGAGAGAGAGAGAGAGAGAGAGAGAGACAGCAAGAGAGGGAACACAAGCAGGGGAAATGGGAGAGGGAGAAACAGGCTTCCCATGGAGCCAGGAGCCCAAGGTGGGGCTCGATTCCAGGACCCTGGGATCATGACCTCAGCTGAAGGCAGACCCTTAAACAGCTGAGCCACCCAGGCACCCCTGTCCTAGTATTTCTTGACAAAAGCCAGTTTTGGTCATGATACATCATTATTTTGCTAGATTTGGTTTGTTAAGTTTTGCATAGGGCTTTTCTTTTATTTTTATCTGGTTTTATTTATTATTTTTTAAGTAGGCGCCATGGTCCCAACACAGAGGTTGTGAAGACCTAAGCTGAGATCAAGAATCCACACTTACCGGGCGCCTGGGTGGCTCAGTGGGTTAAGCCGCTGCCTTCGGCTCAGGTCATGATCTCAGGGTCCTGGGATCGAGCCCTGCATCAGGCTCTCTGCTCAGCAGGGAGCCTGCTTCCTCCTTTCTCTCTCTGCCTGCCTCTCTGCCTACTTGTGATCTCTCTCTGTCAGATAAATAAATAAAATCTTAAAAAAAAAAAATAAAAAAGAACCCACACTTATCCAACTGAGCCACCCACGCTCCCGAGTAGAGCTTTTCTTTGTTTATGAGGCTTACATTTTCCTTTTTTTTTTTTTTTTGCTCTATTATTATCTGATTTGTAATCCAGTTAGTATTATCTCTTAGAATTAATGAGTTGGGTGTGTTCTCTCTTTTTCTCTCTTCTCTGTTACTTTGGAAACATGTTATCTGATTAGAATGATCTGTTCCTTAAATGTTGTTTGAATGTGTCTGTAAACCCATCTGGGACGCGTGGTTTTTTGTGAGAAGTGTTTTTTGCTCCCACTTTCAAAACCATTCTTGGTTCCTTTTGAGTTCGAAAACATTCTGCAGACTCTGAAGGTCATTTGGGGTGATGATAGAGACAGATGGGAAGCTGCAGTGGCTGGGCAGGCAGCAATGGTTCTTCGTTAGCTCCAGCCCTGTGCTCTGACCTGGAGGAGGGACAGGGCGTCATATCAGCATCTGTGCATCATGGGAGATGAGGAGACACCATTTCTTCAGGTAGTTCTCTAGAATTGAGTTGGAGCCGTCCTGGGGTTCCATGACGGTCTTGGCACTGTTTTCCTCTGATCCATATCTGTTAGCCAGGCTCCAGATGACAAGTCTGCCCTGGCCATCCATTCTTTAATGCACATGTTGGCCAGCACACACCTCATTCAGGCCCCTCTCTTGTCTCCCTGTGCCCTTTCCTTTGGTGTAGTCCTGTGTTCTTACAACTTGAGTGGATGCATTTGAACCATAGTCTGAGAATGGCGTCCCCTGAAGGTAGGCCTTGACCACTCTGCTCAGTCCTGGTAACTCTCTTCTCTCGGAATCCTAACATACCTGGGACACTGGGTTAGAATCCAGTGGTGGAAAGGCACAGAGACGGTGCAGTCAGGTACAACATGCCCTGTGGAATTAGGCATATGCATTTTAAGCGAAGGTGACTAGGATGGTCATGTCGGTGGGATGGGAAAGATTTACACGTGAATAGAAGATACCCACCACATTTCATAACTTTTCTTAAGGGTATGCCTGATTAGAGATTTACACTTTTATGTTGGGTTTATCTGGCCTAGATGAAATGTACTTTTTATTGACTCATTCATCATCTGCATGAATTTTACAATCCAGCTGTATCATTGGGGACTGTGCTTGTTCATCACAGGCACACTCTGAAGGCTGCACTGTTGAGGGCAGAATAAGAGACATCATATAGGCAGGTGGACTTGCTGAATCTGCAAAGTATGCTTTCAAGGAACGGGCTGTCTTAGTCTAGAAATGCTGGGTAAATGGCTGATTGGAACTTTGTAAATCATCATTCAAATAGAGCAGATTTCAGGCAAGCCTGAAATTTGTATACCGGGTTCCCTTGAAATCTGAAAATACTGTCCTTTTTTTCTGTGAGCATAAAACACAGACACAACATAAAATAAATGCTGGAGATTTAATTATTAAGTTAATGAAATCAATTTTTTGTGTCTGGTTTGTGGAAGGAGTCAACATCGCTTTAGACTGGGGCTTCTCAACTTGACACCATTGCCATTTTAGGCCAGATAATTCTTTATTGTTGGGGGCTGGCCTGTGCCTTGCAGGATGTTTAACAGCATCTGTGGCCTCTGCCTACTTGATGCCAGTAGTTCCTCCACCCTGCTGTGACAAGCAAAAATGTCTCCAGACACTGACATGTCCCTGGCCATGGGAAGTCCTGGAAAGGGCAGGAGAAGTGCTGCTTTGCTGTATCGTGAGGCAGACTACTGATAATAATAGTTTTATCTTGGGGGTGCCTAGGTGGCTCAGTGGGTTAAAGCCTCTGCCTTCGGCTTGGGTCATGATCTCAGGGTCCTGGGATCGAGCCCTGCATTGGGCTCTCTGCTCAGCGGGGAGCCTGCTTCCCTTCCTCTCTCTCTGCCTGCTTGTGATCTCTGTCTGTCAAATAAATGAATAAAATCTTAAAAAAAAATAATAGTTTTATCTTAGAAAACTTAGCCAGCTTCACGTACACTGCCTGGGTAACTCATTCACCAAACCAGGCATGTTCTAAAGGATTCAGTGTTTCCAAAATTTTTAGTTTGTGGAGTAGAGCCTATTGTCAGGCTGATCACAAAAAGAAATGATCATCATAGTCCAAACATTCTGTTTTCTGCAGTGAGCTCTGATTTTCAGCACATGGTTCACGTTTCACACTTCAGTGTACTTGGTTTTGTGTTTATACTTCTACATGGTAATATGCAGGTGTAAATGTGTAATGTGCACAGGAAGGTGCAATGTATACTAAAGACTGTGACTTATTTAATAACACAAGAGATTGTCACAGGGGATTCGCAGACGTTACACGCGTGCTTGTGCCAGTTCTTGAGTAGAGTAACAACATTTAACCTATTGCTTCCTACACTTGATGGTTCTGTGAGTTTGTACATTTTGGCAATAGGTCTAAAAAACTTTTAAAGTGACTTAAATTATAGAGACATTTATTGTATCACATAACAAAGCATTTAAAGGTCAGCCTTCATTAACATAGTGATGCAAGTAAGTTCCACCAGGTCCAGGTTCCTTATATTTTCCACTTACCCTTCTAAGGGTTTTGCCTTTATTCACCTTTCTAAGCATATTTCCAGGAGTTTCATGCAGACAGATGGCAGTGGCCAGAGTCAGAAGGACCATCTCTATCTCATGTCCCTTTTTTATTTATTTTTTTAAATTTTATAAACATGTATTTTTATCCCCAGGGGTACAGGTCTGTGAATCGCCAGGTTTACACACTTCACAGCACTCACCAAAGCACATACCCTCCCCAATGTCCATAACCCCACCCCCCTTCTCTCTCTCATGTCCCTTTTTAGGACCTTCCCCAAAACCTCTATCTAGGAAACTTCTATCATGTTTGTTGGCCGGCATCCTGTTTCATACTTTTGTCTCACTCAATACCTGGCAAGATACATGGGGTACGTAGGCCATGATGGCTTAAACTGTGGCCCCTGAGGGATCTAGCTGGTCAAGGGTGCACTCAGTAGGAATTCTGTCAGCAGGGAGGAATGGGGGCAGAGTGAATGGGCAGGAAAGGAGAGCACCTCCCACTGAGGTGTGTCAAGAGTGGTGCCTCTGAGCACAATGTTCTAGTTTAAGAAATATAGTTAGGTGTCCAGAGCTCCTGTTCTACAGAAGAGTGATGTTCTTTTTTGCCTTAATAAATAGTGTTTTCCTATTTTTCTGTTTTTATATGAGTTCTTGATTATAAACACTAAAGTTACATCAGAGTATAAATGCCAATTTTAGGTACAGTGTGGAGAATCCCATAAACAAGGACAAGCTGACAGCAGTGAGTAGCAAAGCAGGGAAGTGATTAAGACAGTGGTTGTAGATGTTCATGGGAAATTAAGAATGTCCTATGTTAGTACAGGTTAGAATAATTACTGCCTGAAGGATGGCATCAGGCTTTGAAGTTCAGAGTCCATACACATTGATTTAGGTTGATGAGTGGCTTATGTTGTCATGGACCAGCCTTGAGCACCCATCCAAATTGTATAGAGAAAGGAAGTGGAAAAGAGAGACAGAGGCCCCATGTGTGTGACTTTTTAACACCAAGTGACCTTTCTTGCTAACAAACTGGACCCAGCAATATTCTGGAATTTGGTCCCAGAGTCCTTCCTCTTAGGGAGACGTAAGAGAAAGAGGAGGAGAGAGAACTAGGGAGGTGGGTACATGCTTTCGCTTCTTTCTGGACACTTTTAGCCCAAGCAAGGGGCATGTAGAGGACGGTCCACCTTTAAGCATGTTGACTTCATCCAAATGGTGCCAGTTTAGAGATGTGGAACCTGGAGTGTGTGAGGAAAAAGCCTCCTTTCTTTTCTCCAAGAGGCCCTTGCACTGGAAAATTTGTGGGGGAAATGCCATACAAATCTAAAAAATGACCACTGTTTGGAATGAGGTGTTCCTTCTCATTCACCTGACACTACTGCTTGTTGCCAGCTTCAGGTCCGCATCTGCTGGGGACATGTGAAAACACTGGGCTGCATTTAGGAAGATAAAATTCAGGCACCAGGTAGCAAGCCATGTTTCAGTCCAGGAAGCCTCACAGTATTCAGGAATCTGTAGTAAAAATCACATACCTAAAAGGAGTGGATATGTAGGCTTGCAAGTGCTCAGAAAAGAAAAAGCTAGGAGACAGAGGTTGGGGTTGTGCTCTAAGACTTGTATTCCCTGAGCTTTTGTGTTTTGTCTGCTATTTGTCCTCAGCCTTATTTGAGAATTCCATGGCCAGAAACCTCAGTTCTTCTACCATAGTTGCTGATTGTTTTTAATAAATAGGCTTATTATACTAAGTGGTAATAGATTTCAAAATTCCATTGGTAAATATTTTATTATTATCAAGACAAACAGTAACATGAATATTGTCCTATAACTCAGTCATAGTTTATGTATTATGTTTCTAACCTAGAACATGATTTGGGATCTGTAATGGGCATTAAATAGTATATATTTTTTCATTTTTCTCCAAATTGTCCTAAAAAGAAGAGCCGTCCATTCCTCTGGCAAGATTTAAAGTATTTGCAAATATTATTTTGGTTTCAGATAATTGAGAATCTATTCCATTTTTGTGTAAGACTTCCAAGGAAGGAAATGTGTCAGCTGTCAGCGACCTGTCCAGAGCAAGCTAGTCCTTACATAATGGAAATTGGACTAAGATGCTGCCTCCTTTTTTTTTTTTTTAAGTAATGGAATGGATGTTAAATGGATTTATTTAAAGTTTTTTTTAAATATTTTATTTATTTTTAGAGAGAGTGTTTGTGAAGGCGCAAGCAGGGGGAGGGGCAGAGGGAGAGGAAGAGATGCAGACTCTCCGCTGAGTGTAGAGCCCGCCACGGGGCTCAGTCTCATGACCCCGATGAGATCAGGGCCTCTGCTGAAACTAAGAGTCAGATGCCTAACTGACTGAGCCACCCAGGCATCCCTACATGTATTTATATTTTTATGAGGAAATAGTTATGAAGCTATTCCTTAGCTTCTGTGGTGAAGTCAGAAGTTTGACAGAATTTGTTTCTGTTGGGTCTGGTTCTGTTGGGCCCAGTTCTGTTGGATCTAGTTCTCTCATCTGACAAGTGCATTGTGCCTTAGCAGGAGCCACTGTTGTTGTTGTTGTTGCTTAAGATTTATTTATTTTACTTATTTTTTATTTTTTAAATTTTGGATCTGTTTATTTTATTATGTTACGTTAGCCCCCATACAGTACTTCATTAGTTTTTGATGTAGTGTTCCATGATTCATTGTTTGCACATGACACCCAGTACCCCATGCAATCCGTGCCCTCCTTAATACCTATCACCCGGCTAACCCATCCCCCAACACGTCCCCTCTAAAACCCTCAGTTTGTTTCATGGAGTCCATAATCTCTCATGGTTTTTTTCCCACTCCGATTTTTCCCCCTTCACTCTTCGCTTCCTTCTACTACTGTCCTCCATGTTATTATTTATGTTCCACAAGTAACTAAAACCATATGATAATTGACTCTCTCTGCTTGACTTATTTCGTTCAGCATAATCTCCTCCAGTCCCGTCCATGTTGATGCAAAAGTTGGGTATTCATCCTTTCTGATGGCTGAGTAGTATTCCATTGTATATATGAACCATATCTTCTTTATCCATTCATCTGTTGAGGGGCATCTTGGCTCTTTCCACAGTTTAGCTATTGTGAACGTTGCTGCTCTAAACATTGGGGTGCATATGACCCTTCTTTTCACTATATCTGTATCTTTGGGGTAAATACCCAGTAGTGGAATTGCTGGGTCGTAGGGTAGCTCTATTTTTAATTTTTTGAGGAACCTCCATACTGTTTTCCAAAGTGGCTGCATCAACATGCATTCCCACCAACAGTGTAAGAGGGGCTTATTTATTTTAGAGAGAAAGTGTGTGCGAGGGAGTGCACAAGTGGGGCAAAGCCAGAAGGAGAGGGAGAGTGAAAGAATCCCAAACAGAATCCCCGCTGAGTGTGGAGCCCAACATGGGGCTCATTCTCGGGGCTCATTCTCATGGCCCATGAGATCCTGGCCTGAGCCTAAACCAAGAGTTGGGTGCTTAACTGAATGAGCCATCCAGGCACCCACAGGAGCTACTTTTTGCTAATATTTTCTGTAAGATGCCATGGTCATCTTGAGTAAGATTCCATGATAGTCTTGTTTTGAACTCTGAGGCACTCCCCAGGTTGTCTCATCCTTAGACCTTAACTCCTAGTCACAGTCTGTTTTCAGTTGACTACATCTCTCTCTCCGAGACAGCAGTCAGTGTCGTCATTGTACTACATCAGCATTTTCTTGGACTTGGCCTCCCAGTTACAACTGTGCTTCAGTGGATGTCTAGCAAGAAACCTCCAAGGCATGGTCAGCACTTTCTCTCATTCCCGCATCTTGGTCCGTGTCTGGTGTGGTATTTATCCCTTGGAATTGAGACAGGCCTTCCTGGGTGGTCAGAGGCAGATGTTGAGGAATGCTGGAAGCCTGCCTCTCTCTGCTCTACTTGGGCTCTTTCCACTCATTTGGGTGCTGTGCTTGGTTCCAGAGAACTGGAATCTTTGTGTGCTGCTCTCTCCATCTGGATGGTTTTGTCTTCGTGGAAGAGGTTGCTTGGTGCCAAAACATTGGATTGTCCTCAAGTTCACTTTTTCGGGCTCCTCACAGATTCAGGGATGTGTCTGAATGAATGGGTGTGGCATGGAAAGGCCTCTGGCATAGCTGGCCTGTGAATACTGATTGAACCTGATATTTAGACATTTATTTTGCCAGCCTGACCTTCCTAGTGACAGCAGAGGCATTTTCTTTTTCTGCTTCATCAAACTCATTCTTCATCTATTTGTCCAGAAATGTTCCTGATCTTGATGTCATAATTGAAAATTGTGCAATTTACTTGTCTGCTTGTGAGCCCATATTTATATTAATTCTCATCACAGAATTGCACTGTATAAGTGATCTCACACCACAAACACAGCAATGATGGGTGTGTGTGTGTCAATTCAGGTTTTGTCCTTACAGAGTACTGACGTAATTCAGCCCAGTTAATCATCAGTGTAAATGTAAGATGTTGGTACCAAAATTTAGTTACTTTGTGCATGGACGTGAAGAGAGTGACATCTTGGAGAGGTTTCTGAGGGAGCCATGTTGGCTGATTGGGAATTCTACTCCTCTTCTCAGGAAGGTGGTCTCAGTAGGGAGTGTCGCTCCTTTGCCTGCTGTGGAAGATCCAGATTTAATCCCAGGGCTTTGGTATGGTTTGCTGCCATTTTGTTGCACTTTTGCTCCCAGTCCAGTCCAGACTGAGGAGATGGGGAAACAGTATTTTCTTAAGATGTCAGTTGCCAATGGAAGGGTGGGGAGAAAGGGCTTGGGAGTGACTTTCTCTTTACCAGAGAAAGCAAATGTTGGAGACTAAGTTTGGAGAATTACTGTCTTTGTATTTTAGGAGCCCGTTGGCTTTGTGAACTGAGAGCCGGTGAGGATGGTGTGTGGGCTTCTGTTGCTGGGGCCTGTGGCAGTGGGGGAATTGGTGGAGGGATGGCATGCACCTTCCTAGGCAGGCTGTGGCAAGGTGCTGGTGTCAGGCCCAGTGCTTGGCTGCATGCACGTAAGCCTGGTCAGAGCTGATTGTGAGCTCTAGAGCTGCAGGCCAGACTGGATGCTTCCCGAGCTCCTGCGGTGCTGGGGGCAGGACTGCTCTGGGGGCTGGCAGGTGGCCCTCAGTCCAGCTCCCAGAGAAGACCAGGATGCTGAAGTTGAGGCTCTGAAGATGATTAGGAGTGGAGTGATAATGGGAGTCTAGGCATGCACACAGGCCTGGGCAGGAAACAGGGTGATGGGGTGGGTTTGGGAGAGTTTAGACATCCTACAGCATGAAAGGCAAGGGGAAGAGAAGTGAGAAATGAAGCACTTTCAGGCCAGTTCAAGGAGAATTTTCTGGAGGACACTGAGGGTGCATTGACTTGATCCTTCGGAAATGGAGTGCCACCCTTGAAGGGTTCTAAATGGGGAGTGACTTTATTTTTTCAACAGTTTTACTGAGATATTATTCACATACAGTTCACCCACTTTAAGTGTACAGTTCAGTTCAGTGACTTTTACTATGTTCAGAATTGTGCAGTCATCCCCACAATGGCTTTTAGAACGTTCCCATCACCGCTGAAAAGCCCAGCGCTTTTTAGCTCTTGCTTCCCATTCCGCCCCCATCTCCAGCCTCAGGCAGCAGTGTGTTTCTTTTCTGCGTCTACAGATTTGCCTGCCTCGGACAGTTCAAATAAATGGAATCATGCTCTATATATGGTCTTTGGTGCTGCTTGGCTTTTTTTTTTTTTTTTCCACTTAGCATAATGTTTTAAGTGTTCATCCACATTGTAAGATACAACACTAGTTCAGTCCTTTTATTTCCAGATAATACTCCATTGTTTAGCTCTACCACATTTTATTCATCTGTTTGTCATGTGACGGACATTTGTGTTGCCTCACTTGATGGGTATTATGAATAATGCTGCTAGGGAGGGCTATATACACATCCATCGACTTGGCATTTTGACCGCATCTGTGGCTGAGTACAGGATAGATTGGAAGGAGACAAGATGAGGCAGGGAACATTGTTAGGTAGTTGCAGAAGTCTCTGTAAGTCCTTTTCATACTTCTTTAGGTGTGGAATCTTGCATTTTAGCTAAAGCCCCATGCAGAACTAGAGTGTATAAAACAGATTATTTTAGTATATGTGCTGCCGAAGCGAGCACATGTATAAAACAGATTAAATGAAGCTACCCTTGACAGTAGTGTGGAGGCCTAGAATCCCTTGCACTCAGTATCCCCCTTCCATGAAGCTGATGGGGTGGGGGTGGGGTGTTGGTTTTTGAGAAGTTACAGAAGTTGGTTGTATTGGTCAAAGAGGGGTTTCCCATGGGCAGTGTGGCTGGCTGGAGGAGGAAGAGGAGGTTAGGAGCCGGAGGCCAGGAGCTGGGAGAGTGTGTGTTTGTGTGTGTAGGGGTGGTGGAGGGAGAGAAGCCTGGAGGGGTTTGGATTCAGCTCTTCCATTGACTCAGAATCTGATGAGCCCCTCCTGGCCCCCTGGCCTTGGTATCAGGCATAGACCACTTGCTGGATGATAGCAACCCCTTCACTACAAGGCTGGAGGGATAAGCTGGCTGAAAGGTTCCCCTGAGGTGTGGAAAGAGGGAAGGCACTCACGGTGTTGTGACTTCTGGTCAGAGGCCCCAGCAAGGCATGGCTGGGCGCTGGGCAATACTCCCTCTCCCCACAAGCTCCATTAACCCCTCTCCAAAGCAGCTTGCTGCAGTCTAATTTAAGATGGTGTTCCCTCTCCATCCTCAGTTTAAGACAAGTCCTTCAGCCCAGTGTGTCTTAAATTTTAGGTGCCCGTGAACCCCCCTGGAGGTCTGGTCCAGCATGGGCTCTGATCTGCTAGTCTGAGTGGAACCAGAGAGTCTTTCTTTTCAACTAGCTCCTGGAAAATGCTAACAGCATCTTGGAGCAGCAGGGGCCAGCCCCAGTTCCACACAGGTTGTTGCTGCTCAGCCTCTCTCTTTTGGTGTCTGGTTGTGGGAATCAGGAAAGTAGGGCAAAGTAGAGTAGCCCAAAGGTTGTCAAGTCTTTTTAGGACCTTATTGGCACAGGACACTTGACAACAATACCTGTTTGGGATGTTCAGACCCGTTCAGGTCTTCCTCATAGCGCAGAGTGGGGCTGATGGGTGAGGAGAAGCATCTGTACTGTTTCCTGGGACTGTCTCATACTATGTGTATTTTGAGTCAAGAGAATCCAAACAGTAGGATGGATGGCTGTGTGAGTGACGCTTCTCTGCTCTCATTTCATTGTTAGCAAACTTTCCCTCAGGAGGTGATACTCCTGATAGCATCCTGAGAACTGAGTCGTGCCTAATTACAAATTTATCTCAGAGTGGGGTGGAGCAGCTTTTGTTTGTACTGAAACTATAGTGGATGCTTTCACAAATATTTTCTCCCACACAAATTGCATTCACGAGAGTTTTGTGGGGGTTAGCTAACATTTCTTCTTAGAAGTAAATGGTAGTGATAGCAAACGTCAAATTTCAGAGGAAGTTTGAGTGCTACAGCTCTGGCCCCTAGTGGGTATCTGTGTGTGTGCCCTGAGACTAAGCAGGTTCAGCCTTGTTGCAGGGGCATCCAGAGCCGGGTTTCAGTCGAATTCTCGGGAGTGTCAGAGTAATACTACTGAAGAGCACTTCCTTCTCTCTGACAGGCTGTGCACTTGAGAATTGTAAGTTTGTGATCAAGAGTTTTTGCCTCTTTAGATATTCTCTTCGGAGGCAAGTCAGATTGCTGGAGCTGTTTAGACAAAGCAGTGACTAAAGATGAAGTGTTGTCACTCTTGTGTTTAAAAAATTTATGACACCATTTGCTAGCTGGGAGAGAACGTATGGAGCGTGTGGAACATACATGCATGTGAAGAGCATAACATTCAGGTAAGCACACAAGAATCTGCCTCCTAAGCCTAAGAGTAGAGCATATGCTATACCCAGCAGCCTTCCTGTCCCTGCCCCCACCTCACCTGTGTCCTGGTGACCTCTGTCCAGGTCAGCCTGGGTCCTGTCTCTCAAAATGGCTTTGAGCACATGTGTGTCCCTAAGCAGCGGTGTCTGGCTGGCTTGCTTGTTTTCTAACATTTCTTACTTTTTTGACATAGGCTCCACACCCGCGCCCAGTGTGGAGCCCAAAATGGGTCTTGAACTCAGGACCCTGAGATCAAGATCTGAGCTGAGATCAAGAGTTGGGCACTTAACCAACTGAGCCACCCAGGCACCCGTGGCTTTCTTGTTTAATGATGGAGATGGGAGTTCTAGTTTTTGATTACTGCAGCCAACAGGCTTTTCATAGCAACACTTTAGATCAGTTTGTACAGAATGTCCCCTAATTTATTTAAAGAACCCTTTTCTTGTGAACTTTTAGGTTGCTCCACAGTTTTTACTGTTGTAAAAATTAGTGCAGTGAACATCCTTTCATATGTATCTTTGTGTACCAAGCCACTTGTTTTCCACAAGATAAATCTGAAGAGGTGGAATTGCTGGGTCATACTGTGCTTAGTGCTTTGAAATGAGCATTGTCAAGTTGCACCCCTAAGGACCGAATTTACACTCTCCACCAATGATATATAATGTTCCTTTCCTCAGACCCTTGCAAAGTCTGATTATTATCATTGTTTAATCCTTGTCAACTTGATGAGTAATTATATTGTATCTTGTTTTTATGTGCATCAATTTGATTGCTAGTAAAGTTGAACTCTTTTCATAAGCTTATTGTTTGTATTTCTTCATTTCTTTAAAAAAACATTTTTTTTTTTTTTTGAGAGAGAAAGAGAGAGCGAGCAAGCAAGAAAGCTGGGGGAGGGGCAGAGGAAGTGGGAGAATCCCAGGCAGACTCATGACCTGTGCCAAAATCAAGAGTCAGAAAAAAAAAAAAAATTAAAAAAAAAAAAATCAAGAGTCAGATGCTTAAGTGAGTGAGCTACCCAGGCACCCCGGCATTTCTTCACACTTTAAAATATTACTTGTGAATCTGGGTTTTTGGATCCCAATAAGTTTGATTAATTTCTCATTTACATTTTTTTCTATATACCAGCTAGTTTTAGAACTTGTATACTCATTTTATTGGTCATATTATTTAACACAGTTTCCTTTATTACTCTCTTAAGAGGCTCTAGTTCTATGAGTAATTTATTTATGCATTTTTTTTGAGGATGTGAATGGCTGTAATACATTCTGAATACTTGCATGTTTGCAAACGTCCTGGGTATTCTGAATTTTTGGGTCACCATCTTTTACTCTCAGACTCTGTAGGCATCATCCTGATGCTTGGTTGGCTTTCTTCCTTCCCTTTGTCCACCCATCTGTCATCACACAGTATTCTTTTATTCCTCTGACACACGGTTTATTAATATTTCCTGTGTCCTGGCTCTACAGTGGCGCTTAGTGTCATGGAAGAGAAGACAGGTGGCCTCTGTGAATTTCTTTTAAATTTCCCTGATGGTTGGTCCTTCTAGGATATTCTTGAGCCCTTCCGTAGTCCGGGGTTTGTTCTCCAGTGATGTCTTTGCTTGCTTTTTCTGTGTTTGCGCTGATCTCCTCTCTGTCTTGCAGCTGACTTCTAAGTTTCTACTCCTTTTGCTTAGAGTCTTATCCTCTCGATATTGGAAGGATTATATGAATTGATTTTTCTGAATCATTAACTTTTTTTATGGTATTAGATCTGTTGCTAACTATATCTGCTGTTTTGAGTTTTCTTAAACATATTTTTAATTATTTATTAAAGTAATTATGTGCTTGATTCAAAATCAGGTAATTCCTTAAGGCATATAATGAAAAATAAACCCCTTTGCCTGTTTTTCCTTATCCCATTCCTGTTCCACACAAATGAGCACCTTTAACATATATATATATATATATATATATATATATATATATATATATATATTTTAAAGATTTTATTTATTTATTTGACAGAGAGAGAGCACAAGTAAGCAGAGCAGCAGGCAGAGGGGGAGAGAGAGAGATGCAGGCTCTCCACTCAGCAGGGAGCCTGATGCGGGGCTTGATCCCAGGACCCTGGAATCATGACCTGAGCTGAAGGCAGCTTAACCAACTGAGCCACTGAGGCGCCCCTAACACATTTTTTAAAAAATATTTTTTAAAAAAGATTTTATTTAGAAGGAGTGAGAGAGAGAGAGAGCATGAACGGAGGTAAGGACAGAGGGAAGGGAGAAGCAGATTGCACTGCTGAGCAGGGAGCTTGACGTGGGGCTCCATCCCAGGACCCTGGGATCATGACCTGAGCCAAAGGCAAAGGCTTAACCTACTGAGCCACCCGGTGCCCCACCTTTAACATATTTGAAGCTATTTCTTTGAGCACTTTCTTCTCTATCCCTAAATAATAAACTTTTCTTGTTTCTTGATATATTAAATTCTGGCATTATTTCATGCTACTTAGTTAGCACTGTTCACCTTCTACGCCCTCCATCTTTCTGGTATTGGGATATCATTGATTATTTATTTTTCAATACCATTATTTTTAGTTGAACTAATAATATTTACATTGTCTCGATTCTGGAACAGTTAGGTACCACAGACTTAGTTACCACCAAAAATCTTAGGATTTTTTTTTGTTTTTTGGTCTTATTTGGCTTTTTGCTTTTCTAGGATTATGTACCTTTCTTTGTCTTCTTGAAATTTTACTGAAAGTACTGTATTTAAGCCTGCTGCTCCAAACTGCTCTTTGCTAGAGGCCTCTTCTGTGAGAACCCATATGGAACCCTTGCCGTGCTCCCGGTGGATGGGTTGCTCCCCAGGGTGCCAACCCCTCATTTTGCCTAAGCCTGGCAGTGATTTCTCTCCCAGAGAATGTCCACTGTTTTCTCTGGGTCCCATGTCTTCCTCTTTTCTGAACTGTTGCTATTTTGCACAAAAATTCTTCATTGTTCCACAAATCCGCTCCACTGGCATTTGTACAACATATAGACCAAGTGGGGCAGAAAAAACGTCCCACTCCCCCTTTTTTGAAGTCTTGCAAATTGAAGAAACATTTTGAATCATTTAAAGAACACTATTAGTTTGAAATGCTCATGAACAGTTTTCTGTTACCAATTATGCACTGGAATAGCAAAACTGAACTTGCTTTAGTGTCTCCTTAAACTTTGCTGCAGTTCGAATGCTTATGAACTAGACATGTGCCAACAGCTTGATGGAGGTTGACTTCAGTCTAAAGTAGATGGTGACCAAAGAGTGGCCTGTTATTTCTGCCTTCACTTAGCTTATGGCCTAAAAAACAAATGCACACTGGCACAGAGGAGAGAAGAACCCATTCACTTGGTGTGTGGAGTGAAAGAAGGCCGGCCTCTCGCCTCCGAAAGGCTGTGGGCCCTTGCTTTTCTTTCAGTAGAGGGGAAATGGTTACTCCTTTCCTATAAGTCTTGAAATTTTAAAATTAGCCCTCACCGAAGCAAAAGCCCAGGCCACTGATAGAATGAAGAGTTGAGAAGTGTAAAGGGCAGTGATACCTTCTTCTGTAATAGAGTTAGGGAGAGGAGGGCAACACCATAAAAGTCTTGGCTACTAGAATATGTAGAGTGCCAGGGGGATGGGTGATCAGTGTTCAGAGCATCGGCAGATATAATATAATAAAGTGTTGTGGGATTATACTCCCAGCTTGCTCGGTTGTCCCTTAACATTGCTGCATCCTTTAGGGCTGTGACGAGGGGCGTGATCCCAAGCATTGCCACTGCCTTCCAGTGGCCAGGTGTGTAAACCAGTGTTAGGACGCTGCTTAAGATAGGGTCAAGTAACAGATAACACAGAGTGAATTATCACATTAACATATGGCTAATTTTGATGAGTTTAAAATGTTTCTGGCTTGGGTCCTCCCAGAGTAAGAGGCTTTAGATAGAGGTCTTCCAGGAAGCACAGTGAGACAGGGCAGAGAAAAGCCTACTAAGGCCGTGTTGTTGATCCCTGGGGACCCTCTGGAGGACTGTATAAGACTTTTTCAGAGTTGGCACCATGATGGGGGAGGAAGCTGGGTTTTGAACCCCGCAGTTCTCATTTCTCGGTGGCTGAACTCATTCCTAGAGGTGTTGGCTTCCTGATACATTTGGCCTGCCCTGCACTTGTGGCTAGTCCCTGCCCCTGGCCAGGTGGTGTTCTTAGGCAGAGAGGTACAGGCCAAAAGTTGTGGGATTGCAGGCGGTTGTCTGCTGACACTGTAGTGATCTCTGAGCTAGGGGACATGGTGGGTTCTGGTAGCATCTGCTGTAGTGGGCCAGCTTGGAGATCTGAGGGCAGCTGCACCGATAGAGAAACACATGCCTGGGCTGGCCTTGAACCCCTTGGCACATCCCACAATGGCCTAAAACAGGCCCCACTATGTGTGTCTGTTCGATGAGGGAGTATGCTGATGGGACTTCGTGAAGTAAGAATAATAGGAAAGACAACTGAACACCCCCATCCTCAACCCCCCATCATTTTTGCATGCTTGAGAGGGTTTTTGTAAACAATGGGGAATTAGAAAATAAAATTAGCTTGCACGATTTCAGATGGGAACAGATGCCTGCCTGCTTGCTTTTTTTTAAATTCCCACAAAAACCTCAAGCAGAGTTAATAATGTATGAAAATTAGGTACCATGTGTGCACTTTGCTTCGTAATGTTTTTATTAAGCAGCCCGTTGATTTAAAAATAACACAATAGTTGACATAATGGCAGACACTGCGGTGTATATGGAAACATCCTCTTTGAATGTTCTGTCAGGTTTTCCATTACACAAGGAATTTTTTAAAAAGTGCTTTCAGAATTATCACATAATATGAAATTATATCAAATTACAGTTTGATAAAACAAATTGCCCAAATACAAATTCCAGTTGCTTTAAAAAAAATGGCTTGGTCAATTAGAGATAATCTGTAGATGTAGGTTTCTACAGATTGTTAAAATTCCACAGGAGATTCACACTTTTGTCTTCTCAAATTTTTGGCCATGTCATTTGCTAGTTGGAATTTGCCTCTCTTCTTTGTCCTTCCCACCCTCTGCCACTCTGGCCTGTAAGTAGCAGGAAGAAACAGGGAGAAGTGAAAGGTCATAAACCCAGGAGTTTCCAGTAGCTCAAGAGATTCCCTGGTTCTGAAGGCAAAAGCCCTCCTGTACCAAGTTGATAGGCATTGGACTAGCAGGTAGAAGTATCCCCACCCAGAGTTTGAGTGTAGGTCTCTGCCATTCTTTGAAGAATCCACTTATGAAGGTGTCTCATGCATTATGGAAGGGCAGCAGGCTGCCCTAGTTACTGTGCTGGTCCCCTTAGCCTCTGCTGCATCTCCTTGGTAGTAATACAAGGTTGCCTCCTGGTTTATCAGGTCTAGGAGAGCGCACTGAGGCACAGGGAAATCTAGTGATTCAGCCTAACCCTCAGAAGGTTCATTGCTGATTGGCAGAATCAGAATATTTCTGTATTCTGGAGAGCTTCACTCATACATTACTGTGAAATTATTAGCTATTCAACAAAGCATATATCTAGTGTCAGCTTGTTTTGTTTATCTGCAGGGTGAGCGAAGGACCACACAGGGCAATTTAAACAACTTGACAGAATCAGGGCATTTTTTACTGGTGGTGGTAGTTGCTGGACACTAAGGAAAGACAGTGAGCATTGTGGAAAGTTCTAAAGCTATTGAGTTATGAGTTAATGGGGCTGATGAGTTTGGGGCATTTTGTCCTTTAACTCAGCCTGGCTGGGCATATCCTTCCTTTGCAACCTCCTGTGGTTGCCCAGTTGTGCCTCTTGACACCACCAGGGCCACAGGTGTGGGCCAGCACCCTCAGAGTAATAATACCTTGTGGAATTTTAAAAAGTAATTGCAGAGGAGACATTTGATCTTTATGACTTGCACCATAAGACTTTCTTGGAATCTTTGCAAGGGGTTGGTTGGAACAGAACTTTTCCATCTCCACTACGGTCTATAAAAATCATAGTAACTGACTTCATGGGGCTTGAGTTTTTCTTTTGTTATTTTCTTCACTCTCTAATTAGATTTTGCTCATATGTGGGACAGAACAGCCTGGCAGGAAATAACCAGCATTAAAATAACTCAAAGATGGGGCCGTGGGGGTGGGCCCGTCATTGCCCTCGCAAGAATAGAGACCAGGTTTGATGTCCTGGACCTATGGCTCACCCCAGAAGCTCCTGTCCCAGTGAGCATTTCCTCCAAAAGGAGGCAGGTCAACTGGAGTCTTGGCTGGGAGTCTGGGAGACCTGGTGCTTTTCCCAGCCTGGCTGGTGCCTGGATGTGGTCTTGGGTATGCTCTCTCTCAACTGACTTCACCTCTATAGTTCTCAAAAGCAATATGGGAATCATAGTATCTGTCCTTGACTTCTTGGAATGCTAAGGGTGGCAAACTATCACAGTCTGAGGGGTCATTGATTTCCCGAGGGTGAAAAAGACTTTAAAGAACTGAAATTAAAATTTCAGGTTAGGGGCGCCTGGGTGGCTCAGTGGGTTAAAGCCTTTGCCTTCAGCTTGGGTCATGATCCCGGGGTCCTGGGATTGAGCCCTGCATCAGGCTCTCTGCTCAGCGGGGAGCCTGCTTCCTCCTCTCTCTCTCGCCTACTTATAGATCTCTGTCAAATAAATAAATAAAATCTTAAAAAAAAATTCAGGTTATGTCTTTGATTCCTTTGAGGAAGGAGGTGTCTCTTCTGTCAATCCTAGGCTCAAAAAGGAGAAAGAAGAGGGCGCCCGTGTGGCTCATTAGGTTAAGCATCTGCCTTTGGGTTAGGTCATGATCTCTGGTTCCTGGAATCGAGCCTCATGTTGGGCTCCCAGCTCAGCGGGGAGTCTGCTTCTCCTCCTTCTGCCCCTCCCCCTTGCTCATGCTCTCCTTCTCTCTCTCTCTCTCTCTCAAATAAATAAGTAATCTTTAAAAAAATTATTTTTAAAAAAATTATTTTTTTTTTAAAAAGGAGAAAGAGGAAGACCTTGATATGGTTTACATGGGATGTATGGGAACTTAGGAGGACATCAACAAGAAGCTGTAGTTTTTTGCTATCATTGCCCCAGACTACGTTGGAAGCAAATTTAAGACAGCATCTTACTCTAAGAATGATCCTTCCATCAGGAATTCCTAGGCACCTGTTTTGTTCTGAAATGACTTGGAAAGAAGTCAGTTTTCTAGAGCCCCTTCAAACCTGCACCCAGCCCCTAGAGGTCTGGCGGGCTCCAGTGTTCCCCAGAGAGGCAGGCAGAAGGGACAGTAACAGCAGACATAGGTCAGCTCTACCAGCTCTGCTTACCCCCTCTCACCCATGTAGGTGTCCCCAGCTGTGGGGCAGCAAACCCCACCTGAGCATCTCCTGGAGTGGGCGGAGTCCAGGGGAACCTGGAGTCTGACCGTACACACAGCGCTGAGCACTCAGGTTTTCTCAACAGGGGGCTCTTGACACATTAGTTGGCACCAAAGGCTGTGCTTTATGTCATCATCACACTGGAACATTCCACAGTGAACAGTGAGCAGCCTTTGAGGATTCCTCTGAAGTGCTGCTTTGTGGGTGAAAGGACAGGATGCATAAGAACAATTCCCTGTTCACTGGGTGCTCTCCCCATGCCAGCGCCAATGCCAGGGCCACACTCTGTCTCCACTCAGGCCCTGGGCCAAAAGATCTTGTGGGGGATGGTGTGGCATTTACAGAAGAGCAGATGGAGGCTGGAGGTGCTGCTGTCTGGGTACAAGACAGCCATGCCTGCCCCGGAAGCCAGGACTCACCTGTAGTGCTGATACTTGGTGTCACTTGGCGGGGTGGGTCCCCTGTGGTTTCCTTCCTCCTAGAGCCGGTAAAGCGCTGGGCAAACGCACAGCTGTTGTGACAACAGTTTGAGTCCCCCTTCCCTCGGAGCCTGTCACTCTTCAGACAGACCAGGGACTGCTCGCTCACCTCTGCCCTCACTCATGCATGTTTGGTGTGCGCGGCCCCATTCTGGTCATGTTGCCCTTGTTGTCTGAATTAATGGGGAGCTCGGGGAAAATGTGTTCCCCGGGCTCCCCCACACCGCCAGCACCCCCAGCCTGCCATGCTGCTTTGCCCCATCTGGTCTGTTCCCAAGTGTCTGGCCGTAGTTACCACCAGCAGTGTGTCAACTCACCTGCCTTTCCCGGTGGTGAAACTTCAGTTCCTGCTGGTGGTGCACCCTCACCGTCATTCATCCTTCACTCTTTCCCCTATTTTCCTGGGTGGTCCCCACCTTCACCCTGGCCTCTTGCTCTGCAGCCTTTCCTTGTCTTCTGTCATCTGCCGGTCGTTTTCTGCTCAGGGGGTCTGCACTGCCTGTGCTCTTGGCCTCCATGTGGCAGTGAAGACAGAATACACAGGATGATCCCGGTCTCTCCTCAGCCCTCCTGCAGGATGTCAACTCCCACCCACCCTCAGCCCTGGCTTCCATTGGTCCTGCCTGACCTACCTCTGCCAGTTCCTTCCCGACTTCCCCTCTTTTTTTTTCTTAATTTTTTTTTTAATTTTTAAAAAAGATTTTATTTATTTATTTGAGAGAGAGAGAGAGAGAGAGAGAGAGATCACAAGTAGGCAGAGAGGCAGGCAGAGGAGGAGGGGAAGCAGGCTCCCTGCTGAGCGAAGATTCCCAATGTCGGGCTCGATCCCAGGACCCCGAGATCATGACCTGAGCTGAAGGCAGAGGCTTTAACTCACCGAGCCACCCAGGTACCCCCTGACCTCCCCTCTTGAGACCCACCACACTCTGGCCACTCTGTGTTCCTTGCTGTGATGCTCCGGTACTGACTGCTTGCTTTGGTTCCCTGGTCCATGGCGGGGCCTTGAGAGTCCCCATGCTGCCTGCATTCTCTTGATGCTGATGGCTGGACTGTTTTCCTGCTCTGTGTGAGCCTTGTGTCAGTGGGTGGGCCTGGGGCCGGACTCCTCTCTCTCACCCTAGTCTGCCTCTCTTACTGCTGTTGACAGGCCACACAGGGTCTTTTCCTGAGGACAAGTGCCAGTGACATTAGAGAGCTAACTCTAGGGCCTCGTTGCTTTGGGGAGTTTTGGAATGGTGGCAGCTCTCAGGAGGAGGAGGGGTTGTTTGGAGGTACACAGAGACTTCTGGAGAGCTGTGGCAGGGCTGAGCTGGAGGAATCCACTATCCTGTAGGGGAGGTCCCCCAGCTCCTTCCTACTTAAGCCATACTCAGGTAGGTTTATAGCTCTTGCAGCTGAAAGCAAAATATCTCATGAAATACCCAATGAACTAAATGAGAACATGGGTGTTCAGTAGGTCATGTCACTTGCATTCAGTTTCACAGCACGCAGGTGGCTGAGATGGGACCAAACTCTAAGCCCATTGACACCAAACTCCACATTGTTTTCAAGGAGCCATATGCCCTCTTTTGCTTAATTGATGAGCTTCATTTAAGATGTATAATGAGCACCAGCTATGAGTCATGCCCTGTTCTAGGTGCCAGGGACACAGAGGAAGGCCAAGCAGGCCCCTTGGCTTCCTGGGGCTGATTGTCTACCAGGTATGTAGTTGGTGATCTCCACTTACTATGAGCCAGGCTCTGCTTTAAGCACTTGACATGTATGAAGGGTAATATTATAATCCCCATTTTTTTTCTTTTTAAGAGAGAGAGAGCGGAGTGTAAATGTTGGGGGTGGGAGGGGCAGAGGAAAAGGGGGAAGGAGAATCTTAATCAGGCTCCATGCTCAGCGCAGATCCTGATGTGGGGCTTAATCTCATGACCCTAAGATTGTGCCCTGAGCTGAGATTAAGAGTCGGACGCTTAACCAGCTGAGCCACCCAGAGGCCCCAGTAATGCCCATTTTAAAGCAGAGGAAGTTGGGGGTACTGGCAACCCCTGGCACTCTGCCTATAGTATACAGCAGGCCAGGCTGTGACCCTTCTTTGCCCTTGTCTTCATTGCTAGAAGGGATGCAGGGTCCTTGAGGCCATCTATTTGCCAAATTAAGGAGAAACTGGTTCTGACATGGGTCCAGCTCCTAGGTGGTTTAGCAGCAAGCTGCCTGTACATTTTGACCTTGATGGTTGAGGAAATGAGAAGGCTCCAACACAATAACTCAGCCTTAATTAGCTGGGAGCAAGGCTTGCTGATAAACCTGTGTTAATCGGGGAGGGAAACCTTGTACTTTAGACCCCCCCGTACCCCCTCAGGGCCTGTCAGCTATGACTTCCGTTGCACGCCCATGTGATAGCAGGGTCAGACATGGACACCTCTGAAGTAGCAAGTGGCTCGGGTCAGCAGGGAGGGAGGAAGAAGCTGGAAGGATTACTGTCCCTGTGGTGCCGGCAGCTGACAGTGGTTTCTCTGTGGGACGCTGATGAGAATACAGCTGTCACTGGCTTATTCAGAGCGAAGGGGATCACTGGGGCGGGGGGCAAAGTGGAGGTTCCAACAGGTGGCCTGTATCTGTCCTATTGACATGACATCTTTCCAGATGTTTAAAAAGAAATGTGAATGTCATCAGGTGGGACTTGTCCACTCCAGTGTGGCTGCAGTCTCTACCATGCCCTGTCGTCTGGTACTTTGTTACTTCCATTGTTGTGCTGCCTGCCTGGTCTTTCATGGTGTTTTGGCTTGTGAGCTGTGCAGTAGTGTGCGTGTGTAGCTGCCTGATCCTGACATTATGCAGTTCGAGCACGGACCGCTTTAGGACAGAGAAAATCCTTTATTTGCCCTGGATTTAATCATGAGTTAGGGAGTTTGGGGTCTAGATATTCCCATGCCCCCCACCTTAGCCCCCTTGGAACTTTCTAAGATTCACTGTGAGAGGTACAGGCTGGCCATAGAACAGTTATCCAGTCCCTGGCAGCGTCTGTGTGCCCAGAGCTGGCTGTGGAGGGTTGGATTTCTCCCTATAACACTAGAGCCTGTATGGCTTGGACAGTGTTTCTTTGCATTATGGACACCCTCATCAGTTAATTAAAAAACAAGCAAACAAAGAAAAAACCAAAAGTACTGTGCTTCAGTGTTTGTTTGTAGATCATGGGTTCATGGGACCTGTAGTGGTTTACATTCTCCTTGACATGCATCTCCCTGTTAATTTGAAAGCTGTTGACATCCTACATGATTCCATATGCATTTCTGATTTCTTCTTTCTCTTTCTTTTCATTTGTTTCCTTAAAAGAAAAATCCAACTGCTTTCTTGCCTTGAGATGTGAATTCCAAGTTTTGGCTGCCTTGGATTCCAAGTTTTCTGAGAGAGGGCTTAAATTTATTAGGTTAGTTCACAATGTTCTCACAGAGAACTTCGAGGCATGGAACCATATGTGGTTGGGGTTGTATTAAGATAAATAATGTAAGAGAATCAGCATTACATCGTTCACAGAAACTTGGGCTATGCCTGTCGCTTCAGTAATTATCACAGATGCTTTACAAGTGTGGTCCGTGGTGGGAGGGGACAGGGTTGGGGTGAAAGGTCAGATTGATGTTTCCACAGTTTCATACTCTGTTGATGGCACCTCCAAGTCAGTTCAGAATCAGATGGGTACTGTGGACATTGCAGGAGTCTCTGACAAGACTGCTTTAATTAGGAATTATTCCCATCACCAGGGTCTGGCTTTTCACCAGGATTTAAGAATAGAAAGTAAAGAATAGGTCAGTTGACAAATAGGCCTTTGCATGAGATTGAATCTTAGCGGTGGGGGGAGGCTTGGTTTGGCTAAGTCACTGGTGATACTCAGATTTTCTATATTTACCTTTAAAGAGGGGACACAAAATGGAGAGGGTCTCTTTTTAAAATAAAAATCACGCTTTCTTTGTGCTTAACTTGGAACATGTTCATGATTTTATGTGTGTGTGTGTGTATAATTTGTCTATAGATACATATATTTATTATACATACATGTATAAACACATACACAGACACTGATGTAAATGTAAGCTGCTGGCAGCAGAAGGCAACTTCGCACAGTTCACTGCAGCACATTGATTTCCAGATGTTTGGATTTCATGAACTAGGAATATTAAAAAAAAAAAAGAAAGAAATTGGGGGGGGGTACTGCGCAGCATGGAGTGCCAACTCTGTGTTTTCTGAGATCATTAACAAATTTCTTTAGTGATGGTTGTTAGCTAGACTTATCATGGTGATCAGTTTGCAGTATATACAAATACCAAATCATTACGTGTACACTTGAAACTCCTATAATACATGACGATTATATCTAGCTCAATAAAAAGGTTTTTTTAATTGTATTTAAATACACATGAAATTTATCATCCTAACCATTTTTAAGTGTGCAGTTCAGTAACGTTAAGTACATTCACATTGTGCAATCCAAGATCATTTTTGGAAAAAATAACAGAGCAAGACAGAAGGACCCCATATACTATCTTCCTCATGTCATAAAGAAAAGGAGCATTTTAACAACAAAAGGGAAATGAGAATGGTAGGCTGTCACCTTAAATGCAAGAAATGGCTCTCTTCTCTGTTGCAGAATAGTACAGAGAAATAATGCCACAAAGTACACAGTTCAGTAGCTGATACTTTCTCCAGACTTCGTTGGTGAAGGAAGCTATGTATGTGTTGGTTTACATCATGGTGCAAGTATCTTATTGTCAGGGGTCCAAGTGCCAGTAGCAAGCAGTTTACATATCTATACCTGGTTGTGTTTTTATAAAAGTAAATGTTGAGGGGCACCTGGGTGGCTCAGTGGGTTAAGCCTCTGCCTTTGGCTCAGGTCATGATCTCAGGGTCCTAGGATCGAGCCCCACATCAGGCTCTGTGCTCGGCAGGGAGCCTGCTTCTCCTTCTCTCTCCACCTGCCTCTCTGCCTACTTGGGACCTCTCTCTCTCTCTGTATCAAATAAATAAATAAATAAATAAACTTAAAAAAAAAAAAAAGTAAAAGTTGACAGTTCTGGTGGAAGCCTGTGTATATTCATTCCACTGTGATCCCATTCTCTTCTCTGTGTCCTCAAACTTAACTACTTTACTGAAGTTGGCTTGTATTCTCCTGGTCAGACCATATCGTCAAAAGCCTGTTAGTATAGTGTTTTGTGTAACTGAAATCCTGCCTCATATAGCCTTCTGAAACTTCATTTGGGTCACATAACATGATCTGTTTTGATGCAACTAGATCTGCTTTACAGTATTGCTTTATTTGACTATATACCGCATTACATTTATCTGTCCTTCTATGAGTGGACATTTAGGTGATGTCTGGGTTTTTGCTGATACAAAGAGTAGTGCAGTGCTCATTCCTGTGAGCCTTTCCTATGCACATGAATGGGAATTTACCCAGGAAAGTTACTTGGGAGGAAAGTTGATGGGTTAGAGGTGAAGTGATGTCTTCATTCGCAAAGTCTAGTTAGCATGTTACCCAACCTAATTGTTCACTACAGCTTTTCAGGGAAGTGGGGGAGTGGGAAAGATAACATTATAGGTCAACCATTAGTAAATTTGGTTTTCTGGACCAAATTGAGAGTTGCTGATTGTTGATCTATCTAAAGATTC
The DNA here is from genome assembly GCF_020171115.1 of Neogale vison. Taxonomy (NCBI): domain Eukaryota; kingdom Metazoa; phylum Chordata; class Mammalia; order Carnivora; family Mustelidae; genus Neogale; species Neogale vison. Next base: position 43,579,606 of record NC_058098.1, read on the forward strand.
AGTTCAAAGTCTGTCTGTAATCCAGAGATGACATGGCAGGTTAATTACAGTGTTTTCTTTATATGCTTGGGTGAGGGACAGTGACTGACAGGGAGAAGCCAGCTCTTCATTAAGTTTCCCTCTTTCGACGTGAACTATAAAATGTTTGTAGTCCTGGTCTGGGAGGCACATGAAACTGGGTGTTGCTGTCTCATTACAGATGGCTTTTTTTTGGTCTAGAAAATCCTGTGGGCCCAAACTTGGCCAGTGTGCTCTGACAAGTTTCTCAGCAGGCCGTTCTTGAATGGTCTTGCTGTTGCTTAGGGTGTCAGATGATTTGTTTCTTTTGACTGTCTACTCTGTGTTTTCCTTCAACACATTGCGGAGACTAATCAGGGGGGAAGTGGACCCAGGTCCCTCTGGAGTCGGATGCCAGAGTCATGTCCCCTAGCTGGCCCAGAGGAGGTCTGAGAGGGCTCCCAGGACCAGTGTCCCTGTGTAGCCCCCATGAGGCCTTACTGTGAGCATTTACAGTTTTGGTTGTGGGTAAGTTCAGTCTCAGAGAACAAACAGAACGGAGACGATATCTTAAATTGCTTAACGTCTTTTCTAAGAGGTTTTTCTTTTTTTTTTTTTTTTAAAGATTTTATTTGTTTATTTGACAGAGAGAGATCACCAGTAGGCAGAGAGGCAGGCAGAGAGAGAGAGAGAGAGGGAAGCAGGCTCCCTGCTGAGCAGAGAGCCCGATGCGGGACTCGATCCCAGGACCCTGAGATCATGACCTGAGCCGAAGGCAGCGGCTTAACCCACTGAGCCACACAGGCGCCCTGCTTAACGTCTTTTATTCAGAGTTTTCTTTCCACCTTCAGCACATAGAGGAGTGTGTTGGTCACGCTTTAGAAAAGAGTAAGTAGGAAGACGACTTGGTTAGAAAGAGGTATAGAGACATCAGAGGAAAAAAAATAACAGAATAAAAGCCTTTTCACTTATAGGGCTCTTCTCAGCCTGTCGGTGAAGCCTGTTGGTTGACATGGCAAGATGAGTTACGGGTGGAGAAAAGTCCAGAGAGATCTCGCGTGTGACTAATCTGTGTTAACAATTTAGGTGCCCAACTGACAGACATTTTGCAGACCATTTGGCACATCTGAAACCCTGTGGCACACTGGTTTATCAGACAGAAGCATGTTTAGTGGTTGCTGCGTGTGAAGTAATCGGTGTTTTGGATAGAGAGGTACATGTTTATGTTTGTAAAACAAGTCTTTTTACTTTTTATAATCAGCTGTCAAAGCTTGAAAAACAGCAGCAGAGGAAAGAAAAGACCAGAGCCAAGGGGCCTTCTGAATCAAGCAAAGAGAGAAATGCCCCCCGAAAAGAAGACCGCAGTGCCAGCAGTGGGGCGGAGGGCGACGTGTCTTCTGAGCGGGAGCCATAGACTTAGGGATGGAACTCAGGTAGGAGCCTACCCTCCCTGCATATGTCTTCTCACATTTTGGGCAAATGGTAACAAATGGAGGACAGAATGGCTTTTGAGGCAGAATTCATTTTATGGGCATTCACCCATACCTTCCTGGAAAAGTGGAGGTGCGGACAGGGAACCCTTGGGCCTGGGGTCTCCTCCTTCCTCACTTGCCTTTGTTGGCCGTAACTGCTGCTCCTGTGAGCATTTCCAGCATGTTCGCAGATGTGCGATGCAGGCTAGGAGCCTCACCCGAGCCCTTCCTCACCACTGCTCTCTCCTCTCCAATCCTGCTTTCAGCATCTCCATTGGGGACCACGGTCGCCTGCAGCCTGCTCTCCCAGAGCTGCCCCCCTCATGTTCTTCATCCTTCAATTCATCCTGCCTGGCACTGACTGTACTCCTAGTTTCCCTTTGCTAAAGCTGGGCTTCATTCTCTTCCCTTCCACAGCCAGTAGTGTCTCTTAAGTCCACCTCCCTGCCTGAAGGTCAGAGGTGTCTAAAACTTGATCCAGCCATCTGAAGGCCTTTGCTCAAGCTCATTCCTCCAGCAAGCACATTATGAAGAGCCCTTTACTTATGAGAGTTTGCAAGTTCAGGGAGAAGCATAGAAATAATCAGCAATGTGGTTTGTTGTGGAGGGAATGTGAGGGGGCAGAGAGGGAAACTGGGGAGGTTTCACAGAGGGGAGGACCCCAGAACCAGACCTTAGAGGACATATGGAAATGGGCAGATGAGGGGCAAGGGTGGGAGCTGCCTAAGCCAGGAGAAGAGCAGATGTAAACATTGTTGGGTGTGGGAAAAGAACAGAGAGTTTTGGAACAGAGGTGGGAAAGAGTGGCTGAAACACTGGCTACCGTTTGGGTTGGGTAGTCAAGGGATCTTCCATAAAATTAGAGGAGGAGGGTCCTGGTTCATAGGGCCTGGTGTGCAACTGGCCAATTTGGATTTCATTCTGGCATGAACTTCTGAAATGGTTCAAATGTACAGGTGACATAATCAGGTCCAGAGTTTAAGGAGATCACTCTAGCAGCTGAGGGGAGTGAGGTTGGAACCAAGAGGCCAGTTAGGAGGGAGTAGCAAGGTAGGAGCGAGGTCTGGCAATACATTTTGGAGCCTTCAGCTTATATATTGTCTTTGGTTCAAACCAAGTCAACATACAGGTGTGTCCTGGAGGTGTTGAGCGGTGAGAGAGGAGAACATTCATAAGATGGTCTTCTGCCTTCTCTTTCCCTTCCAAAAGGGAAGTCCATCTGTGAAATGACCTTTGGGATGCGTACTACCAGACACTGAGCTCTATTACAGAGTCTGCAGTGATAGTCGGGTGCACTAACACAGACTGGTTTACAAACACAGACAGACCAAAGGCACAGGACAGAGAGCTCAGAAAGGCTATGTCATGGACTCACTGGTAGTTTTTTTTTTTTTTTTTAAAGATTTTATTTAGTTATTGGACAGAGAGAGAGAGAGAGAGAGATCACAAGTAGGCAGAGCAGCTGGCGGGTGGGGGGAAGCAGGCTCCCTGGTGAGCAGAGAGTCCAATGCGGGGTTTGATCCCAGGACCTGAGATCATGAGCTGAGCCGAAGGCAGAGGCTTAACCCACTGAGCCACCCAGGCGCCCTCTCACTGGTAGTTTTAAGGGATGGGAGGCACTGGATAATCAATCCTGTAATGTCCACTTGACTTTTCTCCTAATCACTCTGTTCCCTTCCCTGTTTCTATGGGGGGAGGGGTGGTGACAGAACTGTGGTCACTGGTCTTGGGTGATTTTTCTCACACTCACATGAAAGTGAAGCAGGAATTAGAGGGAACCGCCCTCCACCCCCTTTTCTTGGTCTGAACCTCAAGACATGGGTTTTTATTCATGAACTGAAACAGTTGGTGTCCGTTAGGGAGAACCTTCCAAAAAGTGCTATGTGGTGTCTGAATAATGTTAAATATTCATGAATACACAGTAATATTTACATGTGTAATCTGTGGCCTTTATATCACATAAAACTTCCATTGCCATCCCTTCAGAACTTTGTGGTGATTTGCTCATATCAGTGGTCAGTTTTGTCATCACAAATCCTGCTGGCACCTCTGACTTATGGGCTGGACAGAAAGCCTCAGTCTGAAGGGTGGAGCACGGGGTAGCTCTTGAAGTTCCTTTTACAAGTACGCTCGCTCTGCAGGTCCAACAACAGCTCAGAAACTCACTGAGTTCTCATTTCCCTCTGGCCAATTTCTGTGTGACAGTAAGTTGTGTCATTTTTGCTTCCTTGGTTTTTCTTCATTAACTTAAAGAGTCAAACTCCTTCCCGTCACCAGTGCTATTGTGAAAGGCACGCAGGTAAAGGCATAGTGCAGGCTGACTGTCCTAGCAGGATGGGGTGGGAGGGCAGGTCCGTCCCCGCCCCCCCGCAATGTGTCTGTGGCACCTCTGCTTAAGCCTCCCCTGCCCCTTGGGGATCGTGCTGGAGAGAACACCCCGTATCCACTCCTGCCACCTGAACCAAGGATGAAGGACTGGCCAATCTGATGGCCAGGGAATGACAGTCATTATAGTGGGTGATTCCTTGGTTCATAAAATTAACTACAGCACATGCTATATACTACCATAATAATTTCCTTCCTTGGTTCAGAAGCAAAAATCCAGACCCGATGTTTTCTATTTCTTCTCCTTGGACGGAGGGCAGCTGGCCAGCCTGCATGGTGTTTTGCTCTCTTGGCCCTACTCTGACACGGCACCATGTGTTTTCCCTTCAGCTTTAAGATTATATAAATAATAACCTCTTCCCCAGTGAGTGTTGGGACTTTTCAATAAATTTTTAAAAATTGAATTTTCAGACTCTCATGCTGAACTCAATGAATAGATAAGGAATATTCATTTGCCAGTAACCAAACCCAGCTTAACAATGTAAACACACAAAAACACACAAATTCTAATGTGTCTTGGATCTTGTATTTTCAAAATGGCTTTAAAAAATTTTTATGTCACCTAGTTGATTTCTTTCTTGATTATATTATCTACCTGCTAATATTGTATTTTTATATTATTAAAATTATTTGTATTATTGTATAATGGTATTATTGTATAATTAAAATGAATAATTTTTGTATTTTTAAAATTCGATGTTTTAATTTTTGATGTAATTGTTTCTGTACAATACTTTGAATCTTTGTTTTATTTATTGGGGGTACTGAATTCTACTCTTTATATCAGTGCAAAACATAAATATCTATTTGTGTTAGATTTTGGCCTCAGAGTAATCCCAGTAGATTAGTTTTAGTTAGTTAGATGAGAATAATTCCAGTAGAAAGGTATCCTAGGCATTAGTATCCTGTGGCCAGTGGGCAGCTTGGGAGTGGTTTTGCATTTCTGTGTGCAAGAGGAACTCCAGAAAGCCCATGCACAGAGGAAGAGACTGTGACTTTGTGTCTCAGAACATCCTGGAGGACATGCTTCACAATAGGAGACAGCACACAGTCAGATGGGGAAGAGGTGAAAGTGCGCGTTGCTTTCTTAACATCTTACAAAGTTTAAAAGGCGAAATTTCTCATAGACTTGTAGGTATTTATTTTTTGCTTTTCTAAAATCAGTGGAAGTTTAAAACCTGTAATCATATTTAATTCTCAAGTTACTGCAAATTGGGTAGTATAGAACTTGGGGTAAATCATGCTACAGTTGACCCTTGAACAGCATGGGTTTGAACTCTGTGGATCCCCTTATCGTGGATTTCTTTCAATATATATGTTGGAAGATTTTTTGGAGATTTGCAACAATTTGAAAAAGTCCACAGATAAACCCTGTAGCCTAGAAATAAAAAAAAAATTAAAAAGTTAGGCATGTTGTGAATGCATAAATGTGACTACCATAAAATACACATAAACCTATTATAAAAAGTTAAAATTTATCAAAACTTATACATAGAAAAACTTAACAGACCATATGTGGCACCATGTACAGCGGAGAGACATGTAAACAAGCGTGAAGATGCAGTATTAAATGGTAACTGCATAAAATTAACTACAGCTCAGGCATTGTGAGTATCTGCGTCAGATGTTGTGTGATGTTCCATCATCTCCGCGTGAGCAGTTTGTCTCTACAGAAAATGCCCCAGAGGACATTGATTAGTAAGGAAGAGAAAAAAGTATCAGGATTTAAGGCAGGAAGGGAGAGGCTAACTGCTGTTCACTGTGCAAATGCAGTTGGATCGTGGTAAAAAGTGATCTGTCGCAGTTCTTGCACATTTTTCATCATGTTTCGTGCAATATCCTCACCCTTGAATAACACTGTGGGACCCATCCCAGGTGCCACTAGTGCTGCTGGAAGTGCTTCCAAGAACCAGAGAAAAGACATGACACTGTAAGAAAACGTTGAATTGCTTGATGTGTACCACTGTGGTCTGAAGCTGCAGTGCCCATTTCAGGATAAATGAATCCAGGGTAAGGAATATAGTAAAAAAAAAAAAAGGAAGAAAAAGAATTTCATGAAGCCGTTGCTGCAGCTATGCCTGTAGGCCTGGAAACCTTGCACTTCTTGATTGCTATGAGAAAGGCGTACCTATAGACTGAAAGATGATTTGAGAAAAGAAAAGTTGAAATCATTATGTGATGACTTAAAGCAAAAGGAAGGTGAAGGATCTAAAACTGGAAGGCTGAATGCCAGCAAAGGATGGTTTGATAATTTTAGAAAGAGGTTTGGCTTTACAAATATCAAGCAGCTTTTGCTGACCAAGAGGCAGCAGACGAGTTCCCAGACACCATTGGGAAGATCACCGAGGAGAAAGGATATCTGTCTGAACAGGTTTTTAATGCAAAGTGCCCTATTCTGGAAGAAAATGCCCCAGAGGACATTTATTAGTAAGGAAGAGAAAAAAGTATCAGGATTTAAGGCAGGAAAGGAGAGGCTAATTGCTGTTCACTGTGCAAATGCAGTTGGGTTTATGATCAGGACTGCCCTTACTTATAAAGCTGCTAACCATCCCCTGCTCCCAGCCTTGAAGGGAAAACATAAACATCAGCTGCTTCCTTTTTGGTTGCATAACAAGAAGGCTGGACAATGAGAACCCTTTTGTTGGATTGGTTCCATTGATGCTTTGTTCCTGAAGTTAAGGAGTACTTTGCCAGGAGGGACTGCCTTTTAAAGTTCTTCTGATACTGGGCAATGCCCTGGCTGCAGAACCCCATGAGTTCAACATTGAAGGTGTCAAAGTGGTCTGTGGTCTCCAAACACATGGTCTCTAATTCAGGCTGTAGATCAGGGGATCGTGAGGACCCTGAAGGCTCATCACACACAGGACCATACGGAAAGCATAGTCCGTGATCTGGAAGAGAACCCCAACAGAACATCAAGAAGGTCTGCAAGGATTACTCCATTGAAGATGCCACTGTTATTATAGAAAATGCTATAGAAAGCCATCAAGTCTGAAACAATAAATCGCTGCTGGAGAAAACTCTGTCCAGATGTTGTGCATGACTTCACAGCATGTACAGCAGAGTCAGTCACGGAAATCATGAAAGAGATTGTGGATATGGTTTAAAAAAAAAGAAAAGGTGAGTTGAGGGGGTGAAGGGTTTCATGATACGGATCTTGGAGAAATTCGAGAGCTAATGGGCACCACAGAGGAATTAGCAGAAGACAACTTGAAGAAGATGAGTGCTTCCAAACCAGTGTCGGCGATGGGGAGGAAGACCTAGAAGCAACAATGGCAGAAAACAAACTAGTGTCTGGCAGAAGGGTTCCAGGCATTCCTGACTGCTTTTATGATACAAATGCTGAAACTGAAGCAAAGGTAGAGAGGAAGGATTGGTGCCACAGAGAAGCATTTTTGGAGAAAAGAGAAAGCAAAAATGTTAGAAATGATGAGATTTTTTGTTTCCATAAAGTTACACAGAGTGTGCCTGCCTCTCCTGCCTCCATCTCCCCTTCCACCTCCAGCTCCTCCTCTGTTCTGCCACGCCAGGACAGCAAGACCAGCCTCTCCTCTTCCCCCACCGCCTGCTCATCGTAGGGATGGCGAGGATGGAGACCTTACTGATGATGCACTTCTACTTACTGAATAGTAAATAATCATCCTGCTGTACAGTTAGAAAACTTATGGGTTGTGTATGTGTGATTCCCATGTGAAAACCTAGCAGTTGTACAGGCCCGACTGCGTGAGACGTTTTGTGTCATCGTCATCACTGCCCACATATTCATTGTGTGCAAGATGCATATGGAAGCGGAGAGCCTATCCTTAGACAGGTGGAAGGTGAGTGATATTAATGTGAAATTGATGACATGTTTTTCTCTTACTGTTTTATAACCTTGCTTTCAAAGAATTACCATACATTGCGTCTCTCTGTCTTAGAACTGGACAAAGTGCATACTGTCCTATCATCAGAGGTATGTGGCTCTTAAAACAGCGTTAACAGTGTTTATAGTACTGTTTAATGAATACAACTGCAAAACCGTATGCCAGAAAAATTGTATAATGATTCATTCATTAGCCCATAGGCTAGGCTACCGTAAAGCAATCCTGTTGCTGCCTCTTTGTTATCAATGCACTTAGCATTACACCTGTAAATAAATATGAATTTCTTTTTCACACCGTCTTTTCATTTTTGGTGTCTGGGGTTAGTAATATGGATAATGCATACAGTGTTTTGTGTTCTGTAGGACGATGACGTAGGTACTGACAATTCATTTTGCAAACAGATGAAAGCTTCTGGTGCCAGTAGATACAGGACAGGACTGGGGATGTATTTTCTCCTCATGATTTTCTTTTCTTTCTTTCTTTCTTTTTTTTTTTTAAAGAATTTATTTATTTATTTGACAGACAAAGATCACAAGTAGGCAGAAAAGTGGGCAGAGAGAGAGGAGAAAGCAGGCTCTCTGCTGAGCAGAGAGCCCGATGCGGGGCTCGATCCCAGGACCCTAGGACCATGACTTGAGCCGAAGGCAGAGGCGTTAACCCACTGAGCCACCCAGGCACCCCTCCTCATGATTTTCTTAATAACGTTGTTTTTTCTCTCGTTTACTTTCCTATGAGAACACAGTGCATAATATGTATGATGTACAGAAAATGTGTTGTTTATGTCAGTAAGGCTTTGGTAAGCCTTACTGACTATTATTAGTAGTTACATCTTTGGGGAGTCAAAAGTTCTATGGATTTTCAACTGTGTAGGGGTTGGTGTCCCTAACCTCCATGTTATTCAAGAGTCAAAAACTAGCCATAGAAAGGACACCAGGGTTGGGGAAGCAAACTCAAGGGAACTGCAGCCCTGTTATCATTATGGCCCTGGGGAGGAGGTGGGAGAGAAGGTGGATGAGCAGGAATGACGTATTGGGGAGACCCTATCTGGCAGGAGGGAAGGTGAAAGAAAGCTTCAGGTTAGGAGAGGGACGGATGGAGAAGCCCAGGGCCACACCTGGTCTTCTGGCACCAGGCTAGAGTCCTTGGGCTGATGGTTGGGTTGTCAGGGAAGCTGGACACCTGGGGGCCTGTGCTTTGGTCCCTGGTGAGAGTCCTGGCAGGAGACTGTTGTGAGGGATGGCGGTAGGTCTCTGCGAGACTATTGCAGCTGAGTAGAAGGGGCAGCAAGACGTGGTAAGGCAACAGGATACAGCAGGAGTTAGTAGAGGGTCTCACTGCCCCATGAGGCGTGTCGAAGAGAGGGTGTGGGGGTCTGCTGAGCTGACCGTGGGTCCAGGTGGAAGGAGGGAGTCTGCCCCAGAAGCTGAGAGAGCCAGGAGGGTTGTGACCTCCGCTCTCCACAGCACTGCTGCTCTGCAACTCTGTGGGTCTCAACCACCGTCTCCATGTGGCTCCCAGGGTGGGATGTGAGGGGTCTGTAGTGCTAGTGAGGGCAGGAATGGAAATGAGGTGAAGTCAGGCAGGGGTGGGGGCTGTCACTCCTGAGCTATCAAGTGAGGCTCAGTGGTGTCCCTGGGGCTCAGCACCAGGTACAGAACCACACCAAGCACCCAGGCACAGGGGCCATTTGAGGACTCAGCTGTTCTAACACCCAGGTGAGCAGAATTACTGTGGATTCTAGATTGTGCTGCTGCTACCCAGTGGGATGGAGGCTCGTGAGGATGTTTGGATGGGCTCGTGAAAATGCAGAAGCCACATTTTCTTCGCATGTTTATGGAGCACTGTCTGGCTTTTTGACTGAGTGCAGGAGGCAAACCATTTACTGATTGGCAGTTTAAGGTGGGTGTCCAGTTGGACTTCTAACCAGAGGAGGCAGTGGAGGCCTGGTGGCTGGTACTGACATCCAGACAAGGACAGACATGAGGGGTCCTTGGAGACCCCACTGCTGCAGCCAGCCAAGGGCCAGGGAGGAGCTGGGCTACCCCCACCTCTGGGATGATAGACATGTGCTCAGATTTGAAGACCATAAAGGAGGCCAGCAGTAAATGACAGCTGCTCCTCCAATTACATATTTGGGTTTTTTGTTGCCCATGGGTTTTTGTTGCCCCATCTGCTGAAATTTGTCATCCCAGTAGACCCATGAAAACATCACCAAATATTCAGATATCTTTAAGAGCTGAATTAAATAGTGACAGAAGGTGACCTTGGCACTGACTGTGCTGCACAGAAAAACAGCAGCCCCACCCCTGCCTCAGTGAGGGGAGCTGCAGTTTTCATTTGCTTTTCTTTACAAACAGAAGGAGCCCTGGGGAGCCTCATAGGACCTAAGGGAGTAGCTTTGAGTTTCCAAGGCATGAGAGAGAAAGAAAAGGCAAAAGAAAATGGAGTGAGAGACTGCATGAGCTCGGGCACAGTTTTCTTTGAAAGTGAGTCAGAAGCCTTCAGAGGACACTCCCAGTGTGCTGACATTTCTCTATCACATTGCAGATGTTTCTTATTTTATCAGATGGACAGGGAAGTGCTAAAATACACTTCTGTTTTTGTCCTCTGTCTCATTTCTTCAGGCTCATTCACCTTGTGTGGAGGGTTCAAGGTTTCCTCTGAGGCAGCAACTCCTTTTGCCCCCCTTTCTGGCCATAGCCAGGGCACATGGCAGCCTTTCACGAGGACCGCATGCTCTCTGCCTTTGAGTGCAAGGTCAAGTATTGCCTCATTTGAGTATTTACTTTGCTGCCGTCATTAGGGAATGAGAGGAGCCCACTCTTGAGCAGTACCCCACATTTCTGTCCTCAAATGTCAACACACTTGAAACAAAGCAAGGAAAGTGTATTGGAAGCTGCCATCTGATTGCTTTTTCAAATTGACCTTTGTCTGAATAAAAGATGGATCTGGCTGAGCACCTTTCTTCCTAATGAGCTAGAGAAGTTTGTGTGTATTCAAGGATAGTCGTGTTTTCACTGTTTTCTCCCCAACTTGTAGAAAGTAGAATCTCTTTCATTTCCACGGCTTTCATTTTGCTTCCCTGTATCAACATTCATTCCTAGTTCAGGTGCTGGTGCTTCATGTATAAAACTGTGCCTTGGAGGTGCTGTTTTCATTTTTTTGAACTTTAAAAGTTTTTTTTAGTGGTCGCCCTAGATGTTGTAATACACACCTTAAAAAAAGACTTATTTATTTTTTTGAGAGAAAGAGCTTGTGAGCGAGTGGGAGAAGGGACAGAGGAGGAGGGAGAATCCTCAAGCTGACTCCATGCTGAGCACAGAACCCAATGTGGGACTTGAACTCATGACCCTGAGAACAAGACCTGAGCTGAGATCAAGAGTTGGGCACTTAACCAACTGAGCCATATAGACACCCTGCAAATCCAAGTTTCTGACCCATATCATGTTTCTTCTGCCTGAAAAACCTCTTTTAACATTTCTTACAGTGCAGATCTAAGAAAGTCTATTTGCTTCACTTTTGGAGGGTAATTTCAGTGGTACAGAGTTTTAGATTGGTGGGTTTTTTTCTTTCAGTGGATTAAATATTTTATTGCACTCTCTTCTTGCTTGCATTATTTCTTCTGAGAAGCCCTTTGCACTTTTCATCCTTGTTCCTCCATGGGTAAGGTGGGTTCACAGCTGTCCCTTCCTCCTTCCTCCTGTCCTCCCATCCCCTTCAGCTTCTTTGAAGATTTTCCCTTTCTTTGTTTACAGTTTGGATCATTCTTGGCCATTATTATCTCAAATACTTCTCTGTTCTCTTTCTTTCTCTTCTTGGTATTCCAGTTTTGTGTATGTTATGCCTTTTGCAATTGCCCCACATCCCCTTCCCCCCATTCTGTTGTTTCTTTGCATTTCAGTTTGGAAGTTTGTTTATTAACCACTTTTTAAGCCCACTGATTCTTTGGCTGTGTCCAGTCTGCTGATGAGCCCATCAGAGGCATTCTTTCTATTACGGTGTTTTTTATTTCTAGCATTTTCTTTTGATTCTTTTTGGAGTTTCTTTATCTCTGCTGCATTACCCATCTGTTCTTACATATTGTCTGCTTTACACATTAGAGCCCTTAACATATTAATCGCAGCTATTTTCCCTTGTCTGATAATTCCAACATCTGTATCACATCTTGAGTTTCACTCTTGATGACTGCTTTGGGTCTTCTGAGCCTCTTGAACCTGTAAATGTTTGTCTTTCAATACATTTGGGAAATTTTAAGCAGATTTCTTCAGAAATTATCTTCTGCTCCATTCTCTGTCTTCTAACCTGGAGGAGGTTACTGTTCCCAAACCTTAATGTTGTTTTGAGCTTTGTTATTATACAACAGACTGAACTGCTTCCTCACTGATACATAGTCGGCACATTATGTTACTTTGCCAGCAGTAGGGTTGGATTTTCTACTGGTCTAGGCTTCCACCTCAGTTAGAGATGTTACAAATATGTAATTACAAATATGTAATTACAAATATGTAAATGTTAGAGAATTGGCAAGAACCTGGCTGTAATTATTAATTCTGTCTATTGCTGAAGTATTGAGCTAAGCTTTCAGATAACCTAGAAGTATGCCATTTAATACAGTAGGTGCTACCTGTGCGTGGATATTTGAGTGTAAATTAATTAAAATTAAACACAGTTTAAAATTCATTTCCATAGTTCCATAGCTACATTTGGCTAGTGGTTGCCATACTGGGTGGTGCTGACATAGAACAGGCCCATCTCTGCAGGAAGTTCAGTTGGACAAGTGAATGTTCTGAACCACTATCAGTTCTGTAAGACTGGCTTGATTAAATATGTACAAATATACATGAGCAATAGATAGGTGGAAGTTAGGCCAAAAATAAAAACTAATTGCTGTCAGTTTCTTTTTTTAGTGTACCATACCAAGCTTTCCTGTCTCATTGCCTTCCTTCCTCCCTCCCTCCCTTCTTCCCCTCCTTGCTTCCTTCCATCCTTCCTTCCTCCCTCCCTCCCTTTTTTTCTTCTTCTTCCCTCCCTCCCATCCTTTCTTTCTTTTCTCCTCTTGTCTTCTCTTTTTAAATAGGCTCCACACCAAGCATGGAGCCCAATATAGGGGTCAAACTCACAACCCTGAGATTGAGACCCAAGCAGAAATCAAGATTCAGAAGCTTAACCGACTGGGCCACCCGGGTGCCTAAGATTTTCTGTCTTAATCAGGAAATTGAGTCACTGTCCTCATGTTCTCATCACCAATTTGGGCCCATTTGCCCTCACGTAAAGGCAGAGATTCTTCACTTGACAATTCAGTGGAAGGCTCACTGGAATTTCTGTAAATGCTAAGTCAGATTGAATCCTTCTCTGATAACGTGGACTTCTCAGAGACTCATGTTTTCTCATAGAACAGCCTTTCTTTTCTAGGTAAGTGGAATCAGATTAGATTCCTAGTTGTAGCCTGAAATAAATACATAAAAGCTGGGTTCTTTTGACAGTGGTTTGGAGAGCAGGTCTGTGGTCTGTGTATCTTAACTCAAGCACTTACATTTTGTGGTTGCTTGAATGGCCTGAAGCCAGAAGCAGATCAGCTGGAAATCAGCATCTTTGAGAGACTCAAACAGGCTGTTGAGGAATTCCTTTCTTCTGGTGCTGGACTATTCCCTATTGCCTCTGATATTTGCAGGCAATAAAAGAGAACCACTCCAGAAGGTTCTTTCTATACGGCTTTGAAATTGCGGTGCTACATTATCTCAGGCATGTACTGTTCCCTGTTAGGTGCCTCCAGCCTGTAGGTCATGTCTGCCCTCAGACAGCTCACCTGATTCCCAGGGACATCAGAAAACTGTACTATGCGAGCAGATGCCATCCTTTCAAGGCTCTCACAGGGAGGCACATTACCCTTCCTCCAGGATTTCTAAATTTCCACTCTTTTGTGCAGAATCATGTGTTTGTTCCCGTGCACATGATGTCTGCTTAGTGCTTGTGATGTGACAGGTGGACCACGCAGATAGCTCCCTCCCGGCCTCGCCTTTCATGCTTCAGGCCATGGGACGGCTATGATCTCCAGCCACACCCACCTGACAGCCAGCGTCCTGGCCCCTAGGTTCTTCCATGGTTATGGCTAAGAAAATGAAAAGGAACATTTGTTAAAGGTGAGACTGACAATAAAAAGCAGTATCTATTTGACCAACCCATGTGGTGAGGCAGTGGCTTTTGGGTGGAACAGTGTCTGTTTTTGGCCAGAAGGCTCTTGCATGCAGCTTGGGAGCTCATCACTCGTGTTGTCACTGTTGATACTGGGATGAGGTGTGCCTCTTGGGTATCCCAGTATTAGAACAGTTCATTCTGAAGGAGTTCTTAGTTTAAACCCTTCAGATTAGGTGCTTTATGAAGTCCGTAGGCCTGAGTGGTTTACTGTAGAATTTGAGAACCCCTGGGATGAAAACTCTCAGGATCCCTTCCAGTTCTGTGATTCTCTGGGAGGGAATTGGAATTTCTGAATTGTCTTTCTCATAAAATTTCTTTTGAAAGCCATTTTGTATTGCAGAATTAATGTTCGTTCATTACAGAAAATTTTTTAAAATGCCAGAATGCTCAAAGAAAATAAAAGTCACCTGCCATTTCATCGAAGATAATCATTATTAACGTAATGCTTTTATAACATTTTCTCTAATCAGATAATTCTGTATCTCTTTCTCTAATTTTACATAAAGACAGACTATATATAATGTCATATAATGTCACTGCTTTTATCATCTGATGGAATATTGTGAACATTTTCCATGTCATTTATTCTTCTTCAGCAAACTTGACCATTTCCATCTGCACATCAAACATTGGAAGCGTAAATTTATGATCTCAAAGCTTTGAAACATGTAGAATATTTATTTGAAGTAAATGTAGAAGAATAATATACTAAAGCAGGATCCCAAAGCTCATTTTAAAAGTTCAGAAACAAAGGTTTTAATCTGTACCAAGAAAACGAAGTTCCCCAAAGGTCAGTGTGAGATCCAATATCAGGATTTTAATTTTAAGTGTTGCAGATGAGGAAAGAGGCATTAATACAACTCAGGTGCCTAGATTTGGGTTAACATCTTGATTAAAATACAGGAGCATATGGATTTCTTACCCTGACTCAAAAATGGACGTAATATGGTCCCCAGAAATTATGTTGTGTAATCCCTATCCCTTTGTGGTCTTTGAGATCTCTCTTAGGAAGTAGTGCAGGACTGTGGCTTGTGGGTTTTAGAGCATGAGGGTAGACCTTGGGGAAAATTTCAGTCCTTTGCGTGGGTCCATATACAACTGAAGAACAAAGCTGCAGTTAAGTTAGCCTTTCTAGTGTGAGTCCATGGGCCTCCATAACCAGCTGGGCGCAGGAATGGAAGACTCCTAATTCTGTGGAGGTATCTGCTCATAATACGGCCCTTTTCTAAGAATGCAACCTGTGCTGGGTTTGTCCAGAAGCATATTCAAAGATGTGTGGTATCACTGTGCAACCTACTATTATAAGAAATTTTTGCTTGTACTGAAGTTCACCCAATTAGAATTTAGATCTAAGGGAATAGAAACTGTTGTTTCTTGGATGTCAATCGCCTGCCTCACAAATGTTGGCAAGATGAGCTGGTTTTTCTTGTAGCCTCAGAATTATCGAGGGAAACTTGAGACACTGGGATCTTTTATACTGAAGAACCTACCATCCTTTGAGTAATATTAAAAATAACTCAAAAGCAAGTATTTAGTTTATTCCCTGTACCTATGCTTTATTTAGGTTCCCCTCTACCTCCCTCATGATTGAAAGGATTTGGAAATGAGACTTTTGTGTCTTTTTTCAAGGACTTTTTCTATTTCATCTGTGTTGTCTGATTTGTGGGAATAAAATTGTTTGTGACATATCCTTTTTTATCCTTTTAATGTCTATAATAAAATGTACTGATGTTGCCTCTTTGATTCCTGATATTCATAACTTATGTCTTCTTTTTTCCTGGTAGGTCTGGCAAGAGGTTTATCAAGTTTATCGATCTTTCCAATTATTTATTTTTTCTTTCCATTTATTTTTTGTTTTTGTTTGAAATTTCACTAGTTTCTGTTCTAGTCTTCATTTTTCTTCTTCTTGCTTTGGGTTTTATTCTGCTTTTATTCTTTTAGTTTCTTAATGTGGAAGCTCAGATTATTGATGTGATAGCTTTTTTCTTTTCTAATACAAGCTTTGATGTTATGAATTTCCCTCTACATACTGCCTTAGATGCATATCACAGATAGTGATATGTTGCTTTTTCATTTACGTTCAGTTTAAAATATTTTCTCATTTCTCTTTGATCCAAAGGCCGTTAAGTGAGTTAATTCCCAGATACGTAGAATCTCTTTGAGCTCTAAGGACGAGGTTCTAATAAATTGGAGACTTCGGTGAGAAGTTGTTTGGATTTATACATGACAACATGGCAGATTTTTCATCATAAAGTGAAACACTGTCATGGTGTTGTCATTGTATGAACTGAAAGGGTGTCTTCAGCTGTTTGTTTAGGCTTGGTTATATATATATATATATTTTTTTTTTAAATAGGATTTGAAGGTGTATTTTGGGACCTTCTCCTGTAATGTGTTTTATCTTTGTTCTTTTAGTGCATTATCATTGGGTGGAACTGGATCCTGAAAAATTCGTGAAAGATGCTGTGTACCTTCTCTGCTTTAAGAATTTGGAACTGAATCATGAAAAGGAAGACAGAAATAAGAAATTGGGACCCTGAGTAGCCCTGCAGAAACAAAGCAGAACAAAACAAAACACCACCACCAAAGGAACGATACTATTTTCTGTTGTTGCTATGGTCTTAGTGAAAGTGGGTGCTGGCGGTGTGGTGGCGTGCACCCCGTGCACATGGCAGCAGGGCGTGTCCCCATGCTCTCCCCATGCAAAGCCTTTGCTGGTTCCTGTGATTTCTTGGCTTGCTTTTGAAACAGGCTGGCCCCACATCCTTTGTCATAGAGTCCTCCTTTTACATGTGTCCGTGATGGGTCTCCACTGCATTCACACTGTCCATGTCCTTCCCAACACTGGCTACGCCAGGGCACTGGTTAAGGTGTAAAGAGAGCAAACATTGGTGATAATGTATTGTGTAAGACCTTTGCATCTTGTAAATTTTCTCATTTTTCTAAAAAGAAATAATAAAATCCTAAACCCCAACAAACCACTTTATTATTAAACAAATCCTGCTGTGTTTGTGCTTAATGATTTTGTCTATAGAAATACAATACATCTGATCCCACTCTTTGTATAATCTATACTTCTTTTCAAATAACCCCCCTCCAAGAGGCCTTCCCTCATTACCTACACAAATCTCTGATTCCATGGTGAGAGCCTATACACTGGTAATTTGTAGTTGATGGCATTTTACTCAGACATGAGATGGCAGGAGAGGGGAGTGTACATGGGAATGTAATCCAGTTTTGGAGTGGCCCAATGACTGAGAGCCAGTGTGGCTGCCATCTCTGCCATTCACCTTTGGG
The DNA here is from genome assembly GCF_020171115.1 of Neogale vison. Taxonomy (NCBI): domain Eukaryota; kingdom Metazoa; phylum Chordata; class Mammalia; order Carnivora; family Mustelidae; genus Neogale; species Neogale vison. The sequence continues at coordinate 43,596,815 of NC_058098.1, forward strand.
AGGTCAAGAAAGGTCTCGGCATGTTGGACCATACAGATACCCCTTTCCAGGAGCTGAATGGTTGTCCATATATCCAACCGGTATCCTCACAGTTATGTGAAGAAGGAACCACATTCAGCCAAAGAGTTTCTCAGTTCATTTTAATCCATTAGTGGCACAACTATAGTGGTCATTTTTAGACATTATCTGATGTTAGTAGTTACATATATGTTACTATATATAGCATATATTTATATAACATCTCTAATATTGCTTATACAAACAGAATTATCCTCTCTTGAAATACTTCTTGCCTAACTGTAAAGAAGACATCTTTATTTGGCATTTTTGTAATGCCGAAACTCAGTGTCCTTTATAATAATTTCTGAGTCTGTCTCATCTGACTCAGTTGTCTGCTTCAAATAAAAACATAGAAAATGTGAGAAAAAGGAAAAGCCCTCAAGTTATAGCCCCAGTGTACATTCAAGTACTTGGAATATGGAGTTGGGAATGCATTTGCCAGACTGCCTTTCTCTGAACCAATACAGGTGATTTGGAATAATCCATGATAGCATGAACCTCTGGATTTGAAATCATTACATTCCAGATGCAAATCCCCAGTCGCCTTCCCCACCGGTATGGGCAGTGAGGTCCAAGAGGCTCTCCTGTTTGAATTGTTTGTATAGGCCTCTATAGGCTGAATTAAAATCCACTGTAAAAGGCAGCAACCTCTTCGACCTCAGCCGCAGCAACATCTTCCTAGGAACATCGCCAAAGGCAAGGGAAGCAAGGGCAAAAATGAACTTTTGGGATTTCATCAAAATCAAAAGCTTTTGCACAGCAAAGGAAATAGTTAACAAAACCAAAAGACAACTGACAGAATGGGAGAAGATATTTGCAAACGACATATCAGATAAAGGACTAGTGTCCAAAATCTATAAAGAACTTAACAAACTCAACACCCAAAGAACAAATAATCCAATCAAGAAATGGGCAGAGGACATGAACAGACGTTTCTGCCAAGAAGACATCCAGATGGCCAACAGACACATGAAAAAGTGCTCCATATCACTCGGCATCAGGGAAATACAAATCAAAACCACAATGAGATATCACCTCACACCAGTCAGAATGGCTAAAATCAAGTCAGGAAATGACAGATGCTGGCGAGGATGCGGAGAAAGGGGAACCCTCCTACACTGTTGGTGGGAATGCAAGCTGGTGCAACCACTCTGGAAAACAGCATGGAGGTTCCTCAAAATGTTGAAAATAGAACTGCCCTATGACCCAGCAATTGCACTACTGGGAATTTACCCTAAAGATACAAACGTAGTGATCCAAAGGGGCACGTGCACCCGAATGTTTATAGCAGCAATGTCCACAATAGCCAAACTATGGAAAGAACCTAGATGTCCATCAACAGATGAATGGATCAAGAAGATGTGGTATATATACACAATGGAATACTATGCAGCCATCAAAAGAAACAAAATCTTGCCATTTGCGACAACATGGATGGAACTAGAGCGTATAATGCTTAGCGAAATAAGTCAAGCGGAGAAAGACAACTATCATATGATCTCCCTGATATGAGGAAGTGGTGATGCAACATGGGGCTTAAGTGGGTAGGAGAAAAGTCCATGAAACAAGATGGGGTAGGGAGGGAGACAAACCATAAGTGACTCTTAATCTCATGAAACAAACTGTGGGTTGCTGGGGGGAGGGGGGTTGGGAGAAGGGGGGTAGGGTTATGGACATTGGGGAGGGTATGTGCTTTTGGGTAAATTGGAAGGGGAGATGAACCATGAGAGACTATGGACTCTGAAAAACAATCTGAGGGGTTTGAAGTGGCGGGGGGGTGGGAGGTTGGGGTACCAGGTGGTGGGTATTATAGAGGGCACAGCTTGCATGGAGCACTGGGTGTGGTGAAAAAATAATACTGTTTTTCTGAAAATAAATAAACTGGAAAAAAAATCCACTGTAAAGTTACTTCAAACTACAGTTTTGTAAATTTGGCTGTAAGGTCGAGGACTTCCTGAACACATTTGTCAGACATTTCTCCACCACAGCATTTTATCGCCACCAATTAATGCTTGCTGAACAGCTCCAGCCTGTTCTTGGGCTAATTGGTCACGAGGATGGCACAGAGAGAAGAGCTAATGTACTTGATGTCTGCACAGTGGTGAAATGATCAAGACCCTCATAGCCCACAGTCCGCTTCCTGGATCCCATCTTAAAGGGACATAGAAAAATTGGGGCATGAGTGGAGTCATGTGGGCAGTTGGCTGAAGGATCTGAAAACCATGAAGGACTGAAGGGGAGGGAAAAAACTCTGAATAATTTGAAAGGTCTGGACAAGACACTTGGGCCAGGAAAGAAAAGAGGAGCCGCGGGTATAAGTTGCATTAACACAGATGCTGGCTTGATAACAAGGTAAATCTTTCCAACGTGATTCAGAAGTAGACAGTGATGTTAGGAGCATTTAGCATTTGGGCAGAAGTTCTGAGGTTTCTTAATGTGTGCAGAGAATTTTATTTGGTTAATTTAAAAATCCTCCCTCACAGTTCGCAGCAAACCTGGTAAATGTCAGAATATGGCTGCTACTTTTGTAGCATTGGATTGAAGGAAGCTTTTCCACCATCCTGAAGGCCACTTTCAGTTGTTAGAAAGGAAAGAAGCCGCCTGTCCACTAAAAACTGGCTCAACAGGGTCAGATCTAAACCCAGGGCAAGGTTGTAAAATAAAAATAAAAGCTCAAGAAGAAACCCCATGACATTCACAGCTGCATCGGAAAGATAGTTCTTAATTCTGCCTTCTCCTACCCCTTCACTCTCTTACGGAAGATCATTTCTGACCCTTACCATGGGACTCACAGCCAAAAGTAGATTTGGGGTGCAGTTCCACTCGGAAAATATAAAACTCAGTCTTTATGCCCTCCTATCATCTGCATCTCCTGCTTGCTGCTTATTTTCAAGCTTGCTGTTTACTATCGATTAAAACATCACTTGAATGGGAATGGAGAGGAGAATCATCCCATGTATGGCTTCTCTGAGAAGGCTTGGCAGACTGCAGGACTGTACTTTAAACAGAGCAATGTCCAATAACAATGGATAACAGGGTCTGTTTCATTTGCCTTTCATGGTTTACTTTATAGGAGACCAAGCTCTTGGGAGACGCAAAACACACACCGGAGAAAGGCAGCTTCTGGGGCTGGACGTAGTATCACGTCATGGTTGGTGGTCCTCGGGAAGGCATTTTCTCTACCAAGCTGCATCCTGAAGAGATGGGTGCACCGCTACCAGAGAAAGCGGTAGTTCATTGATTTGATTGTAGGGAACAAACGGTTCCACAAACATACCCTTTCCTCTGACATGTCATTTTAGTCATTCCAAAACCAGAGAGGTGATCTTCTCTGTCAGATGGTCAGATTTCCTGCTGTTTTTCAGCCAGGCACTGTCAGAATTCTTAATTTGCAGCTCATTACTGATTTGGACGTTTTAGGAGTAGAGTTAACCTCATTTCAGAAAACACAGACTAATAGCAAAGGTAGAGCCTCCTGTTAATCATATTCGAGAAGAAGGTGGAAAATCCGGGATTCGAGGCGAGGCTGCCCCTCACTGTTGCTGCTAATGTCCTTATTTTCTTCTGGGGTACAGGCACTTGTGCATTAAATTTGTAAAGGTCTGGAAATTAAAACCTTAAATTTCTATCATGAAAGTACCTAATAGTGATGGTATTTTAGATTTGTTAACATTAATTTTTGATAAGAAAATTCATATTTGTAGGGACCCTTAAAATAACTCTGCTTGTTTTTTAACCACCTCTGAGGGTTGGTGCATGAAAGTCTCTGTCATCAAGCAGGAAGTACACCGTGGTGTCTGTGGGGGGACATTCTGTAGACGGTCACTCTGCAGCAGGGATGGTCTCCGCCCAGGGACCAGTCCAAGATGGCAGTCTCCTGGAGGGAGCTGAGGTCTGAAGGATGAGGTGAAGTTGGCCCGTTGAAAGTGGTGTGCCATGGAGGAGGGCAAGCCTTCAGGTGCAGCGCCTGAAGTTGTGAGTGAAGGGGGGTTCAGGCACCTGCCAGCAGGCTGGTGGGGCTGGATTCGGGGAGATGGGAGACGCATGGAAGAATACAGACTGGTGCAGGTGGGGAGTAAGGAGCAAGGACAGGCCCCACAGAGGTTCATGCATTTAAGCTTCATCACCTCTCCCTCCTTCTCCAGCTCAGTTTGTTCTAGTTCTGCAGTTTCTCACATGACCTGGCCTTGAGGATGACCTGGAGGACTGGGTACAGCTCTGCTAGTGTGCGGTGACTGAGGCTGCTGGACAGTGGTGTGGAGGTCCCAATGGCCAAGGGGTGGCCCAGACTTGGAGTTTGCATCCTGGCTGTGTGACAGAGGTGACCCATGATCTCGGGACAGTGTGTGTGTTTCTTCAGCTCTCTGAGCTTCACCCTACATCTGTACTCCTGGATTGTAAGGGTTAACTGAGAGATGTACACAAGGTACTAGACACGTGGTGTTATCTGCTCAGGCTGCCAGGCCGTGGCCCTGTGCTGATGCAGCTCAGTGTGGCCGAAGCTGTTTGCTTTCAGGAGCTGCACCCTAGCTCTGGCCTGGTGCTCCCCAGGCCTGCAGGCATCTGAAATCCCAGGTTTACATCCCATAGCCACTGTCTGGTCTGTGAAGAACCCAAACAAGTAACTGAATTCTGTTTCTGTTGGACTAGGCCATGCTTCTGGACTGTGGAAATATTTCAGATGGCATGCTGGCTCTTCCAGCTTTATGCCATCTCCAGACAAGTTCTCTGTACCTTTGCCCAAGTCCAGGCTAACCCTGATGCACAGGAGAGAGTTGGCACTCTGTTAGAAATCTTTCAGGTCTGGAGCTGCATTCTTTATATCGTCATTCAACCCCCATTGCTCCATTCCACGTCACCCATTCTTGCAGAAATCATGTTATACTGTTTTTATGGTATTTTAGTGATTAGCCTGATAATCCTGTCAGAAGAAATACTAGTACAGCACAGCATGTTACTTGTGAACCTGTGCAGGCTTCCAGTGTTTGCTGGGTTCTTTACCTCAGGCTTACAGACCATCTGTTTCATCATCAATTCTAGAATGTTTTCAGGAACCTGCATCTCACTGGCCTGTCTCCTGTGTCTAGAATCCATCTCCTGAAACTCAGATTTTTGGCATTTTTGGTCTTCTCTCCCCTCTTTTCATTTCAGAAGATTATTTTTTGGAGTTATGAGTGGTAAGTCTGTTCTATAATCCCATCTGTAAGTTATTTCAGGACTTTTGAAACTTCAGTTCGTTCAGAGATCCTCGTAAGTCTGTCTCTTCACCCACCAGGGGCTTCAAGTCCCCTGTTATGATGTTTCTTTTGCTCTTTTGAAGTTTGAAACATTTGCCTTACAGGAGTAGATAAAATAACTTTTGGGGGGAAGATTTTATTTATTTATTTGACAGAGATAGTGTGTGTGTGTGTGTGTGTGTGAGAGAGAGAGAGAATGAACAAGGGAGCAGCAGGCAGAGGGAGAAGCAGGCTTCCTGCTGAGCCGGGAGCCTGATGCGGGGCTCAATCCCAGGACCCTGGGATCATGACCTGAACTGAAGGCAGACACTTAACTGACTGAGCCACCTGGGTGCCCCTAAAATAACTCTTAATTTGAGCATGTATCCAGGGCTGAAAACTAGTCTAAGCCCTTTATGTATATCATCCCCACAGCCCTTTTGTTGCTCCCAATTTACAGCTGGGGAAATGGACTCAGAAAAGTGAACTGTCAAGAGCTGTGAAGCATCTCAGATCTAGCTCTGTTTACAGAGTGACCAAGGTAGCCCAGTGTCCTGGGTGCCGGCAGCAGGCAGGATACCCAGTGTGTGATAGGGCTGAGCTTTGTTGCTCATGCCAGTACTTGGACCAGCCCCTGCTCTCGTGACTCTGTGTCATCTGTCAGAGAGCCAGGTGAACCTCACGCACAGCGGGCCATGCTACAGAAGGATCCAGAAAAGCCAAATCTTTTCATAATGCCTTGGGAGAGAGACACACTGTCTCTTCCAAGGCTGTTTGCTACTTAAACATCCTCAGAAGTATAGTCCCCAAGCAAAGCAGTCACCACCGGTGCTCATGAGATGCACAGAAACATCAGAGACCATGAAAATGGTCACCCGCCAGGAACTTAACCCAAATCAGCCTGTCAGCAGATAGTGGAGTCAGGGTTCAGAGCCAGGCCAGCAGGCCCCACTGGACTGCTGCCATGACACTGTTCAGGTGCCCTTCTCACACATTGGGTCTCTCATGTTGTTGTCATCCCCTTTTCCTTGCCACTCATTCCATCTTTGGTGCGTTACTTTCCGTTCACTTGTCCAGACCCCTCCTCTGCCCTTCTCTGGACTTCCTCAAGGCTGACCCATGTGCTCTTGCTTCTAGCTTCTTGTTGGGTTGGGAGCAGGGGAGGCCCCTGTGGTGCTCTGAGGACTCAAAGTGTGAGGGCTGGTGTGGGTTGCCCATCTCCTTCCCTCCACGAGAGCAAAGGTGGCAGCCCTGCCAGGAGGTCTTCTCCCACGGCTATTTCTAAGTTTTCCAGCCTCGCCCCTACCACCCCACCCCCCACAGCCTGCTGCCATGGCAGGCTGCTCGTCTCAAGGTTTCCTGCCTAGTGACATTTCTTTGGAAAATTCTGGGACCTTTTCTTTCCTAGTCCTTCCTATGTCATGTATGTTATTTAACAGTTTAACCTGAGCACCCTTCTCTCCTTTTACTTCGAATTCCCCAGTGAGGTCCTGCGTTTCAAGTGCTCACTGTCTTGTTGTTATAGGACAGAGAGGGCCTGGACCTTCTTCCTCTTCCTCCTCTTCTTCTTCTTCTTTTTTTTTAAGATTTTATTTATTTATTTGACAGAGATCACAAGTAGGCAGAGAGGCAGGCAGAGAGAGAGGAAGGGAAGCAGGCTCCCTGCTGAGTAGAGAGCCTGATGTGGGGCTCAATCCCAGGACCCTGAGATCATGACCTGAGCTGAAGGCAGAGGCTTAACCCCCTGAGCCACCCAGCCACCCCCCTTCTTCCTCTTCTAACACTCACCTTAAAGGAAACTATGATGGCATCCCATGTGTCCTCAAGTCTCTTAATACCTTTACATAATGCCTGTTCAAGACCCCACAAATCCTTTCCATCTGAGTCTTCTTGTTGTCCATTAGCAGGTTATTCAGTAGAACTGGGGTGGTAACCTGAGGGCAACACCAGTACTCACCAATCCTGGACCATTTGGAATGGTATCCAGAGGAAATGGGCTTTGGTCTCAAGGGTCTTGTCTCTCATCAGAGGCAGGTTCTGCCGCCTTTGTACTATAATGAATGGGTGCTCCCTGCACCCCTCTACCCTGGAGGCTCTATATGGGAGGTGGAAAAGCCAGTGATAGCTCAGGGCTTGACATTTGAAACAAACAGAACAGAAAGAGCTATATACATCTGGCCAGAAGCCCCAATGTCTGGTTTCTCATCCTGTGCAAGTTCTTAGAAGTCCAGCTTGGCCTCTGAGTCTCTTTCTTGTCTGGACATTGGCTGTGCCTCCTGCAGGTGAGACTCAAGGCTGTTATACCTACAGACAGGTACGGCAAGATGGCAGCTGCTCAGCCATCTGAGTTGATGCAGCTGATGCTGGATCGGCAGTGGGGGTGGGTGGGGTGACTGGTTTGGGAGTCAGGGACTGATCCTTAAAACGCCTGCTTTTCTTGCAAACTCTGGGCTCCAGACTTGGGTTCTGTAAGTTGTGGGCTGGGATCAGATCACGGCGTGAGAGGGCATAAAAAAGGACTGCTGGGTCTCTGTGGGCATCCGCTAACTTGTTTTCGAGTTACTTTTTGGCATACATTGATGCAAGTGTTGCTGCTAAAAAGGGAAACAGAAATTCCACATGGATAACTGACAACAAGGAATGCTCTCCCCATATTTCTCACTACTATCTGAAGAAGGGATGCTTCCAAATAAGGACAGGGACAGAGGAGGCCTTCCCTGCTTAGTGGGGGAGTCCCAGAGAGAGCCAAACCAAGCTGCACTATGCTTGAGAGCAAGGCCACAGGCATAATTGTGATCCTCGAACTCCAGCAACAATTTGCCTCTCAATAGAGTGGGGTTGGTTCCCTCGACATGCTATGTTCCAGATACCCCACCGTCCCCAGGATGGCAATAACCCATTTTAGTAAGCTTGTCCCTCTGAAAAGAAGTCTATATTAACAAAAAATAAACATTATTTTGGCATTTTGGGGCAGTTATATGAAGACACTAGAAATATGGAGGAAAAAATCCTTGGATTGCCAGGAATGTAATAATAACCTATTATGGGGTTTAAAGGATTACTTTTTAAGCCTTTTATTTGGAATAATTTCAAACTTACATAACAGTTGCAAGAATAGTGCAAAAAACATCTTTATACCCTTTACCCAGATTTGCCTGCTGCTAACATTTTGCCCCATTTGCTTTATCATTCCTCCCTGTCCATGTATGTGTGTGTTTGTGTCTCTGTGTGTCTGTGTAGTGCTTGTTCCTCTAATTTATATCCTTGTTCTAATTTTATTGAATGGCCCAATAACATCCTTTGTTGCTACATTTTATCTTTTAGTAATAGGTTCAGTCTAAGATCAGCTGCCTTTCCGTAGCTGCTTTTTCCTCCAGAGTAGCTCACAAGCAGAACACTTCCCACTGTGGGCCATAGTTTCCTCTGTAAGATATAGGGGTCAGAGTGGCTGACATCTGCATTCTGTGATTATTTGATGGCCTGGGCACAGTGCTTTACATGACAGGTGTCCCTTGTTTATTTTTTTATTAACATATAATGGATTATTTGCTTCAGGGGTACAGATCTGTGAACGATCAGTCGTACACAATTCACACCACTTGCCATGCCACATATCCTCCCCAATACCATCACCCAGACACTCTATCCCTCCCACCCCCCTCCCCTTCAGCAATCCTCAGTTTTTTTCCTGGGATTAGTAGTTTCTAATGGTTTGTCTCCCTCCCTGGTCCCATCTTATTTCATTTTTCCCTCCCTACCCCCCACGACTCCCCATCCTACCTCTCAAATTCCTCATATCAGAGAGATCGTATGATAATTGCCTTTCTCTGATTGACTTATTTCGCTTAACATTATATCCTCTAGTTCCATCCACATCATTGCAAATAGCAAGATTTGGGGTTTTTGATGGCTGCATAGTATTCCATTATATATATGTGTGTGTGTGTGTGTGTGTGTGTGTGTGTGTGTGTGTGTGTACCACATCTTCTTTATCCATTCATCTGTTGATGGACATATCTAGGTTCTTTCCATAGTTTGGCTATTGTGGACATTGCTGCTATAAACATTCAGGTGCACGTGCCCCTTCGGATCACTACATTTGTATATGTAGTGCAATTGCTGGGTCATAGGATAGCTCTATTTTCAACTTTTTGAGGAACCTCCATGCTGTTTTCCAGAGTGGCTGAACCAGCTTGCATTCCCACCAATGGTGTAGGAGGATTCCCCTTTCTCTGCATCCTCGCTAACACCTGTCGTTTCCTGACTGGTTAATTTTTGCCATTCTAACTGGCACGAGGTGGTATCTCATTGTGGTTTTGAATTGTATTTCCCTGATGCTGAGTGATGTTGAGCACTTTTTAATGTGTCTGTTGGCCATTTGGATGTCTTTTCTGCAGAAATGTCTTTTCATATCTTTTGCTCATTTCTTGATTGGGTTATTTGTTCTTTTTGAGTATTGAGTTTGATAAGTTCTTTATAGATTTTCGATACTAGCCCTTTACCTGGTATGTCATTTGCAAATATTTTCTCCCATTCTGTCAGTTGTCTTTTGGTTTTTTGACTGTTTCCTTTGCTGTGCAAAAGCTTTCGATCTTGATGATCAAAATAGTTCATTTTTGCCCTTGCTTCCTTGCCTTTAGCAATGTTTTAGGAAGAAGTTCCTGCAGCTGAGGTTGAAGAGGTTGCTGCCTGTGTCCTTGTCAAGTATTTTGATGGAATCCTGTCTCATATTGAGGTCTTTCATCCATTTTGAGTCTATTTTTGTGTGTGGTGTAAGAAAATGGTCCAGTTTCATTTTTCTGCATGTGGCTGTCCAATTTTCCCAACACCATTTGTTGAAGAGACTGTCCTTTTTCCACTGGACATTCTCTCCTGCTTTGTTGAAGATTAGTTGACCATAGAGTTGAGGGTCCATTTCTGGGCTCTCTATTCTGTTCCATGAATCTATGTGTCTGTTTTTGTGCCAGTACCATATTGTCTTGATGATGACAGCTATGTAATAGAGCTTGAAATCTGGAATTGTGATGCTGCCAACTTTGGTTTTCTTTTTCAACATTCCTCTGGCTACTTTGGGGTAAAAGGTTCCCTATAAATTTTAGGATTATTTGTTCCATTTCTTTGAAAAAAGTTGATGGTATTTTGATAGGGATTGCATTAAACATGTAGATTGCTTTAGGTAGCATAGACATTTTCACAATATTTATTCTTCTAATCCATGAACATAGAACATTTTCCCATTTCTTTGTATCTTCCTCAATTTCTTTCATGAGTACTTACTAGTTTTCTGAGTACAGATTCTTTGCCTCTTTGGTTAGGTTTGTTCCCAGGTATCTTATGGTTAGGGTGCAGTTGTAAATGGGATTGACTCCTGAATTTCTCTTCCTTCTGTCTTCTTGTTGATGTATAGAAAAGCAACATATTTCTGTGCGTTGATTTTATATCCTGACACAACTGAATTCCTGTATGAGTTCTAGCAGTTTTGGGGTAGAGTCTTTTGGGTTTTCCACATATAGTATCATATCATCTGCAAAGAGTGAGAGTTTGACTTCTTCTTTGCTGATTCCGATGCCTTTTATTTTTTTGTTGTCTGATTGCTGAGGCTAGGACTTCTAGTGCTATGTTGAATGACGGTGGTGATAGTAGATATTCCTGGCCTGTTCCTGACCTTAGCGAAAAAGCTCTCAGTTTTTCCCCATTGAGAATGATATTCACTGTTGGTTTTTCATAGATGGCTTTGATGATAGTGAGATATATACCCTCTATCCCTACACTGTGAAGAGTTTTGGTCATGAAAGGATGCTGTACTTTGTCAAATGCTTTTTCAGCCTCTATTGAGAGTATTGTGTGGTTCTTGTTCTTTCTTTTTTTAATGTATTGTATCACATTGATTGATTTGCAGATGTTGAACCAACCTTGCAGCCCTGGAATAAATCCCGCCTGGTTGTGGTGAATAATCCTTTTAATGTGCTGTTGGATCCTATTGACCAGTATTTTGGTGGGAAATTTTGCCTCCATGTTCATCAAGGATATTGGTCTAATTCTCCTTGATGGGGTCTTTTCTGGTTTGGAATCAAAGTAATGTCTTTGCCGGAGGTGGAATTGCACTTCCCTTGCCAGGGGTTAGGCTAAGAAATCTGCTTCGGTTCGCTCTCAGGAGTTTTTGTTCCCTGAATGCTTTCTGTAGAGTTCTGGAGGCAGCTTCCCAATCTCCAGCCCAGAGGACCCGAGAGCTTGGGGCTCCACTCCTCAGTGTGTCCTCAGAGAAAAGGGGTCAATCACTCCCATCTCCCTGGTCTCCAGCCGCACTTCGAGCTAACCCAACATGTAACTGAGTGCTTCTATCTCGGGCGGACAGCCCTGTTTCGAGTATCCAAATCCAGCAGATTCCTTCCGCACCACCACTCCAAAGGAGGAAGGTGAGTCTAACTGGATCTGCCACTTGTGGGGTCCCTGCTCAAAGAGCAGTGGCCCAATGTGCCTCAGATCATGGTTTAAGGTAACCTTGAGCTGAGAGCTCACTCCTCGGCTCTGTCTCTGCAGCCAGCTTTCCTGCTCCAATACCTGGGAGTTCTGCTGCATTCAGACACCCCTGGTCTTTTTGTGAACCTGCATGTCCTGAGACTGTACTGTCCCTGCAAGGACTCTGCCCTCTGCTTAGCCTCTGGAGTGATGTCCCTCAGTGGAGCAGACTTCTAAAAGTTCCAGTTTTGTGCTGTGCTGCTGTACCACTTGCCAGGAGCTGGCCTCCCCACACAGTCTATCTTCCCAAATGTTGCCTTGGATTCACTTCTCTGCATGCCCTACCTTCCAGAAAGTGGTCGCTTTTCTGTTCCTAGAATTACTGCTCTTCTCTTCTCTCCCCTGTTGAGTTTGTAGGTGTTCGGAATGGTTTGGTAACTATCTAGCTGAATTCCTGGGACCCAACCAAATTTAGGTCTCCTGCTCCTCTGCCATCTTGCTCCAATAGGTGTCCTTTAGATGGTTAATGGAAATCTTGCTTTCCAGAAGGACTGGGACTTTCTAGTTGAGGAAGCTTTGATCTCCCCTCCCTCTCTAAAATAAGACTGGAAACAAATCAAAAGGCTCTGTCTTGGTCTCTGAAAGATCTCAAAAGTAACTATTTAAAATCACAATTGGAACAATGTATTTGACGATTGCAGCATATGGATAAGTGAAATGAAAACAGCAGTGGGTGAGGGGACATGGGTGAGGGGACACTCTGTTACAATGTACCTGAACTACATGTGAAGTGGAAAAGTATTATTTGAAGGTGGACTAAGATTTGTTAACATGTTTATTGTATTACTTATTTGCTTACTTGTTTACTTAACTAGATTGCTGGTTTGTTATAAAAAGATAAAACTTAGGAACAAATGGCAGAGATGTGTAGTGTAGGTACCAGGAAAGGACACAGAGCTTCCATGCTCTCCATCCCCCACACTGCTACAAGTTCACCAACCAGGAATGTATATTTTAAACTCTAGGGCAACTGCTCTATGTTTTCTTTTTTTTCAATTTATTTATTTTCAGAAAAACAGTATTCATTATTTTTTCTTTAAGAAAACTATTTTTTTCAGGACACCTGGGTGGCTCAGTGGGTTAAGCCTCCGCCTTTGGCTCAGGTCATGATCTCAGGGTCCTGGGATTGAGCCCCGCCTGGGGCTCTCTGCTCAGCAGGGAGCCTACTTCCCCCTCTCTCTCTGCCTGCCTCTCTGCCTACTTGTGATCTCTGTCTGTCAAATAAACAAATAAAAAATCTTAAAAAAAACCTATTTTTTTCTTGAGAAAGAGATAGAGAGAGGGAGAAAACAAACATGAGTGGGGAGTGGCAGAGGGAGAGGGAGAGGGAGAGAATCCTGAGCAGGTTTCTTGCTCAGCACAGAGCCCAGTGCTTGATCTCACACCCCTGACCAAGATCGTGATCTGAGCTGAAATTTAGTGTCAGACGCTTAACCGACTGAGGCACCTAACATGCCCCTACAAGAAACCTATGTTAAAAATAAAGATTGATAGGTTACTAGTAAAGGGATAGAGAAAGATGTACCATTCTAAGAGTAATCAAGAGAAAGTTGGGGAAGCTATATTAATTTCAGACAGAGAAGATATCAGAACAAGGAAAATTACTAACAAGGATAAAAAGGGGCACTACATCATAATAAATGGGTCAGTTTTCCAGGAAGACATACAATGTATGTGCCTAACAATAGATTGTGAAAATATGTTAGGCAAAAATATGTCAGCCTAAAATGAGAAATAGACAAATCCGCTGCTGTAGTTTGGGACTTCAGTGTCCCCCTATCAGTAATGGATAGATCAAGCAGGCAGAAAATCAATAAAGATAGAGTTGACTGGAACAGCAGTATCAAGCAACTTGATCTAATTGACATTTATAGAACACTCCATCTACCAGCAGCAGAGGACATTTTTTTTTCAAGCTCATATGAACACACCATGATACATCACATCTGGGTCATGGAACACTAATAATTTTAAAGGATTAGCAATCATATACAATCATTTGTCAGATCACAATGGCATTAAACTAGTAAACCCAGTAACAGAAAAATATTTAGAAAATCCCTAAATATTTGGAGGTTAAAAACATACTTCTGAGGACTTCATTGGTCAAAAAGAGTCTTAACAGAAGTTAAAAAAACATTTTTAACTAAATGAAAATGAATATACAGCTTATTAAAATTTGTGGGATGAAGCAAAAGCAGTCCTTAGAGGGAAATTTGTAGCATTAAATGCATATAATAGAACAGAAGAAAGAGCTAAAATTAATGACCTAATCTTCCATCTTAGGAAAGTAAAGAAGAAAGAGTAATTAAAACCTAAGGCAAGTAGTAGAAAAGAAAAACATATTCAGTATCCCACCTCTCCACATAAAGATACCAGACAGAAGTAACTCCATGGCGCAGAGGAATAGTTGGTACATTAATAGTAATAATGACATCAACAATGATGATAAGTAATATGGCATAGTGCCCCTTATGTACCCACTGCTCTTCTAAGCACTTCACATGTAGTCACACATTTGTTATTTACAGAAACTCTATGAGGAAAGTACTATTAGAATCCCCATTTCACAGATGAGATGCCGAGGCACAGAGCTAGTAGGTAACCTTCCCAAGAACACAGAGCTACTGAGGAGAGGAGCCAGGATTAGAATGAGGCAGCCTGGCTCCAGAAGAGGCAGAACCCCTCAGTTCCTGATCTGTGTCTATCTTCTCCATAAGAACGATGACTAGTCTTCTAGAACAATTCATGTAGACTGGGAATATGTATAGAAACGGAGACCTGGGACGCCTGGGTGGCTCAGTTGGTTGGACGACTGCCTTCGGCTCAGGGCGTGATCCTGGAGTCCCGGGATCGAGTCCCACATCAGGCTCCCAGCTCCATGGGGAGTCTGCTTCGCTCTCTGACCTTCTCCTCGCTCATGCTCTCTCTCACTGTCTCTCTCTCTCAAATAAATAAATAAAATCTTTAAAAAAAAAAAAAAAAGAAACGGAGACCTAAGGTGCTGTCATGAGGGTGGGCAAGAAATACAGATGCAATTATGCCCCTAGAAAAACTTACTAATGTTTGAAAACTCACAGAAGATAGGAATGCTACTGGAAGGTTTGTGGCAGATAAATGCTCCCCAGGAATTTGTCTGGGGAATGTCACAGGACTCTGTTCCAGACAGCACATTTATCGATGTCTTGGACTAAATCAGGTTCATCAAGTGGCAGGTGCCATCAAGTGGAGCCTTAAATGATACAGTGATGCCAGCATCTAGAGTCCACGTTGAATTCAACATAATTAAGTGATATTTGGGTAAAACAAAACTTGCAGAATATAGACTAGGCAGGACCTAGATGAAAAGGAGTTTCTGTGAAAATGAATTTTAGGTCTAGCAAACCATAGCTGCAAATGAGTTGGAAGTGTGATGTAGCTGCCCAAACATCTGGTTCTGTCTCTAGCTGCACTGGTATTTGTGCTGGAGACTCTTAAGCTGGACAGCATATCAGAATCATCTAAGAGTTTCAGATGCTCAGGCCCTACTCCCAGAGATGCTGACTCGACAGGTCTGTAATGAGAATGTTTAAAAGCTCTTGAGGTGTTTGGAATGGCAGCAGGATTGAGAACTGCTGGTCTCGCAGGTCTAATAGTTGTTGCTTGCCTGATAGTTGTTCTGGAAGTGAAGTCAGGGTGGTTCCGAGCATTGAAGTGGGGGAAATATGAAGAGACAAGCCTTCCAGTGTCAGCCTGCTTCATGGTAGAGGCTGGAGGTCACATGGGCATTAGCAGTGTGTGTCCAAAGATGCCTCTCAGAGCTGTTACTTGACTTTAGACTTGGGCATTCAAAGCACTCTGAACAGTCAACTCTGCAAGCTAGAGGGTCCTTCCTTAGTTCTGGGTTTTCCAGACTTTGATCAGAGATGTCAAGAGATTGTAGGCTTGGGGCACAAGTATGATTAGAAAGTATCTCAAGGGGATCCTGGCACATAGAAATTCCTCCCCTTGAATCCCTGTCTACCTTTACTTTCATTTGCTCTCCAGGTGTGAGGCATGCACTATTGCAATGTGGCCTTTTCAAGTGGTGTAGTAGTGAGCTTCAGTGATGGCTCTCCAGTATCATCACCTCCTGATTTCAGACTCTTGTGTAGTCCCTTCATTCTCTGAATCAGGGCTGACCTATTTGAACAGTAGAACACAGCAGAATTAATGATGTGGGACTGCAGGAGTAGGTCAGAAAAGGCCTTGCAGCTCCAACCTTGTTTTCTTGGATTGCTTGCTCTAAGGGGAAGCCGGGCACCACACCGTCTTATGAGGACACTCAAGCAGCCCCATGGAGATACCCACAAGGACAGGAATTGACTATAGCACTAACTTGCCAGGCATGTGAATGAACTACCTTGGATATAAATCTTTCTGCTTCCAGTTGAGCCTTCACATGATTCCAGCATCAGCTAGTAACTTGCTGAACTGTCACCAAAACCACACACCTCAGGCCTTCTTATTACATGAAAAAAAATAATAAATCACTAATTTGTCTAAGCCAGGGGTTGGCAAACTATACCCCATGGGCAGGTTGCCTGATTTTGTAAATAAAGTTTTATTGGAACACTGCTACATGCATTTTTTACATGTATTGTTTATGGCTGCTTTCACATTATAGTGACAGAGATGAGTAGTTGTGACAGAGACAATGTGTCCACAGCCAGAAATATTTACTATTTTTTGGCCCTTTGAGAAAGTTTGCCAACCCTTTAAGCCATTGCTTTTTTAAAAATTTCCTACCAACAGCTGAACATAATACCTAAGTGATAAATTATCCAGTTCACAGGACATTCCTTCTTAAATAACCAGGTGACTTTAATTATGTGGAAGCTCATGGAGAATCTTGTCATAAAGACTATCTGGCTTTCTAAGCTCTACATTGACCAAAGGTTTAGTTCATAAATAGTATTAGTCAGGAATTAGAGTCTACCTTAACTGATTTAAAAAAATTTATGAAAGGACTTATTACAGAGGTGAGGGAGTGTCAAGAGAGAAACACAGGAGATTGGGGCATCCAGAAACTGGTGACAGTGGGAAGACATTGCCTCCTACAGACCTCCAGGGGAAGAAGGAGGAAATGGTTTTATTTTTTTTTTAAGTTTTTGTTTTGTTTTTTAATTTAATTGACACAGAACACAAGTAGGCAGAGAGGCAGGCAGAGAGAGAGGGGGAAGCAGGCTCCCCGCCGAACAGAGAACCCGATGCCGGGCTCGATCCCAAGACCCTGAGATCATGACCCGAGCCGAAGGCAGAGGCTTAACCCACTGAGCCACCCAGGTGCCCCGAGGAAGTGGTTTTATAAGAGCCCATTGGCTACTCTGGAATCCCACTGATACGTTAGAATCAAGTAATGATTATGGTTCAAACTACCCTAGGAATTCAGACCCAGTTTGAACCAGCTATACTGAAGAAAAATTGGATGCTGGAACAATTACTTAGAAGAGGCAGCTTCTGGGATCCCTCTTTACTATAAGTCTACTGTTTGAGTAATTGTGCAGAGTAATAGCTTGTGTCTTCATTGGTCTGTATAATTATTGTCTCTTCGCTTGATTTTCATTGGTAAACTGATTTTTCTGTCTTACACAAATGCCCAAACCATTTTTAATTTGTCATTTTTTAAGTTGTCATTTTTTACCAGATTTTTTAAGCTATGAGTATTATCTATAATTAAAGGGGAATCTGTGAGTTCTCGTAGCATTTCTCATCCAAGAGAGGCTCAGAATGTTCAAATTCACTCCAAAGTACAAAATAGTCTCTTCTCTAGAGATTTTTGAATTTAATGTTTGATGGGTCAGAATAAAAGAGGCCCTGGAAAACAGAACCAGACAGGGTCTTCTCCCATTGCCTTCCCAAGTGGGTCAGAACTGAACCCTCAAAGTGATTATACCTCGTGATTTAAAAATATTGGCATGCTCTTTCTTATTTTGCATGTATCCGTGGTCTTACCAGGCAGTACATGCTAAAGTAGGACAGCTGTCTTCCTTTTTAGGTGCTAAGTCCCAAGCCCAACCCCCACCACAGTTCAGATGTTTCAAAAGAGGGACCTATATTCCTTCCCCTAAGGTGCCCCCAAGGACTCTACCTGCATTAGAAGAGGAACTTCAAACAAAATACCACTCTGGTCTATACATGCTTGTTTGTACTGTAACTTGCCATGACAAATATGATTACTGTTTAACAAATAGCCCACAAACTTAGTTGCTTAAAACAGCCATTTTATTTTACTTAATGGATTCAGTTGGTCAATTATTCAGGCAGAACATGCCAGGGATGACTTCTCTGCTCTGGGATTTCTAAGGTCTTTCCTGGGAAGATTTCAGTGCTGGTGGTGTCTCAACATTTGGGGGTAAGAATCATCCAAAGGCTCCCTTGTTCTCATGTCTACTGCCTGAGATGAAATCATGACTTGAAGTCCAGGACTAGTGCCTCCACTCACAGCTTCTCCATGTGACTGGGCTTCCTCACAACATGGCAGCCTGACATGGTTGACCTTCTTACATGGCAGCTCAGGCTCCAAGTGCTGCTGTTCCAGTGAACAAGGTGGAAGCAGCATGACCTTTTTTGGGATCCAGTCTTGGAAGTGACACAGCATCATTTATGATTTTGTTTATTGGTCTAGGCAGTCACAAGACCACCTAAAGTCAAGAAAGGAGAAATGCTCTCCCACCCACTCTCCATGAAGGGAGTATCAAAGAATTTTAGAGCCATGTTTTAAAACCACCGGATTTGCAAATGGAGGAGCAGTGTTCATTTGCCTGGTAGAAAGTGACCTCAAGTTAAATGGAAGCATTTTCTCCTCTGGAGGTTGAAGAAACTGCACCCAGAAACATGTACAGGCCAGGATGAGTGAACTTTTTAACTGGACTGCAGAGGCCTGAACTTTAAACTTGCAATAATGGATGCGTGGCTGTGATGATGGTGGTGTGGTAGAGTATTATTAAAGAACCGTGGATTTCATTAATAAAAGAAGGGATAAGAACCATATGATCCTCTCAATAGATGCATAAAAAGCATTTGACAAAATACAGCAGCCTTTCTTAATAAAAACCCTCAACAAAGTAGGGATAAAAGAAATGTGCCTCAACATCATAAAGGCCATGTATGACAGACCCACAGCTAAAATTCTCAGTGGGAAAAAAACTGAAAGGTTTCCCCCTAAGGTCAAGAACATGACAGGGATGTCCACCCTTACCACTGTTGTTCAACATAGTAGTGGAAGTCCTAGCCTCAGCAATCAGACGACAACAACAACAACAACAACAACAACAAATAAAAAGCTTCCAAATCAGCAAAGAAGAAGTTAAAATTTCACTCTTTGCAGATGACATGATACTCTGTGTAGAATATCTAAAAGACTCCACCAAAAAAACTGCTAGAACTGATAACAGGAATTCAGCAAATTTGCAGGATATAAAATTCATGCCCAGAAGTCTTTTGCATTTCTCACACCAACAATGAAGAAGTAGAAAGAGAAATCAAATAATCAATCCCATTTACAATTGCACCTCAAACCATAAAATATCTAGGAATAAACCCAACCAAAGAGGTAAAAGATTTATACTCTGCAAACTGAAGAACATGTATGAAAGAAATTGAGGAAGACACGAAGAAATGGAAAAACTTGCCATGCTCATGGATTAGAAGAACAAATATTGTTAAAATGTCTATGCTACCCTGACAGGAGAAACTTAGGAGATCATATAATGGCATCCTGTAGGGGTAGAATAGATGGAAGAGCTGAGGAAGAAGGATAAGGTTATGAATAAGGTGTGGCCATTTGTTGATTCCTAAAGGAGATGGGGCTGCCATCAGGCTGAGCAAATCATGAATCCAGGAAGAGGAAAAAACAATGTTCAAAGGAGACTGAAAAGAACTTAGAATGGATTGAAAGAGAAAATCAGATCTATCAATAGCTAATAAGAGGTCATAAGGGAAAACTATGGTTTTAGGGGCAGGAAGGGGGAGGAATTGATGTAATGGAGGCATGGCTAACAGTTAAATAAGGAAGAGATTTGGAGACCCTCAGTACAGTCTCATGAACAATGGGGCCAGAGTGTTGCTCTTGGTTTTTGGAAAGCAAGATAGAAGAAAGTTCAAGGCTGCCCATGTGACCAGCATGGACATTAGACATTTTCCAGGTACTCTAAGGGCGGGGGGGGGTAGTAAGCTGGTTATAAATATGTATCAACAAAGTCATACGTTTGCCATGGAGCAGCCCCAAGAGATAGAATTGGCCTCCTGCCTATTGGCAGAAGCCCTGCTAATGTTGTGGTTGGCAACTATTTGCATGTCTGCTAATATTCTGAGAACAAATTAGGATCCAGTGATATCTGGATGTTCCAGGAGTAGCTGGCCATAGCCATTTGGCTCTTAAGTTTATTTAGGGCTTTTACATTCATTATCTCATTTACTCTTCTAAGCTTGTGATGTAGGCAGGGAAAGTGATAATACCCATTTGGGGGATGAAGCAACTGGAAGGTTAAGTGTCTTCTCCAAGCAAGGCAGCAGCAGGTCCAGGACTAGAATCCAAGTCTCATGCCTCCTGGTATTGCCAGGGCCTCTGGCCTCTGCCCTGTCACTTCCCAAGCTGGGCCAGGAGTTTAGTGGTACTGTCAGCTGGCCTCTTCCAGGGGCAGATGTGCACAGTAATGTTTGACTGCTTCTTGTAGCTGGATCCATTTCAGCTTCCTTCTCCATGCATATACACCCACTTTGAGCTCCACACATGATGTTGCTTTTACAGGTGCCAGAGTGTTTCAAAGCCTTCAGAGTCCTGTGCTCCTTTTTTCCCCCCACCGATCAGTTGTCTACCACTGTGTTATAAGCCACTCTAAACCCTAGTGGCTTAAAAAAGTACCATTTATTATTACTTATATTTCTATGGGTCATCAGTCCTGGCAGTTTTTCTGCTGGTCTCACTTGGGCTCATGTGAGATGAGCAGATAACTGATGACTATACCATGCCTGAAAAGCCAAGATGCCCTCACTCTCTGGGTGTTAGCAGGACACCTTGGTTTTCCTCCAAGTGGATTTCAATAATAAAAGAAAGGATAAGAAATCCTTCAGTAGGCTTCCTCACAGCATGGTGGTCTCAGGATTCCAAGAAGGTAAAGGTGGAAGCTTCAAGGCCCCATCAGGCCTAGACTCATGAAACCACACAGCTTCACATCCATGATATTCTCTTGGTCAAAGTAAGTCATAAAGCCAGCCTCGATTCAAGAGGGACAGAGAAATAGACTCCAAGGATGGAGTCTTGATGGGAGGCGTATCAGTGTGCCATTGGGGCACTGGACCAACTGGGGGCCATTATTATAATGATCTACCACACTCTATAATCTTCTGAATGAGGATTAACCAAAACATGCCCCAATAGGGAAAAAGCAAGCTTCTCTCTACTACAGCACGTACATATCAGCAGCTAGTGTTCTTTGGTGGCAAACAAAAACAGACTCTAGTTAACTTAAACAGAACAGACATAGCAGGAGGGCTTCAGGAAGTTCACTGACCTGATGGAAGGGTTTTACAATGAGCCCTCAAAGGTGATAGAAAGAGAGCAGCTCTGGGTGGGGGCCGGGAGGGTCTCTGAAGCAGGGTTCCCTTTGTCGGGAACCACCACTGGAATAACTTAGTTCCAGCTAAAATTTTATTTTTCTGGTCTTTGTGCCATTTGGAGGACCTGTGTGAAAAGTGGGAGAGGACCTAGGTGGGCAGAAGTGTCAGCTGTGCTTCCTGACCATTCCCTGTGGGTACTTATTTAGCTCTGTTGGGCCTGACAGTGACCTCTGTATGAACAACATCATTCTATGTCAGTGCCTTAGCTTCCCCTCTCCTCATCCTGTCCCCAAGAAGGAAAACAATAGTTAAAAAACATTTTTTTCCTCCTTTCTGCTACATGTAATCTTAGATTAACTTTGGTCCCACTGCACCTAATGTCTTAAATGCAAGTGTTCCCTAAGTTTCTATCATTCACTCTCTTTGTTCTCAGTGTCCTCTCTGAACCCTTTTAGTCCCCATCTCCCTGCAGGGGACCCCTTGATCTAAGCCTTCACTATTGCCCATTTTCCATTTCCTATAGGAATCCTCTACCCAGATCTACTGGGCTCAACCTGCTCTTCCTTCCAAAATGTGCTATGGCAGATATCACATTGTGGCTCGCTTGGCATCTGCTTCAATCCCCTTATGCATGTCTCCCCTGAACTGTAGAGTCTGGAAAGGTGTAAATGACATTTTCCAAACTACTGTGCAGCTGGGGAGCCATGCTTGATTGACTTCCACCAAGTGGGCCTTTCCTCATGAGACAAGGGAGGCAGAAGGGGTGATGTGAGTGGTGGGGCCCTATGGGAGCCACATGGGTGCCACACCTTGTGTTGGGGCATTTGGTTCCTTAAGGGCAGCATAGGATCTTCTTCTTTCCAGTCCTCTAGGGTCACAGGCTGCGCCTGTTGGGAGCCGTGGAGTTTCTGCTGGAATATTCCTCTGGGGAGGCTTAAACATATCTCCTAGCATTGTAGCACCCAAGCTTAGCTCTTAGAATTGGAAATTTTGTGCAATACCTAATAGAATAAGACTTTTCTTGCTTGTTAAAGTAGATTCTGGGGGCACCTGGGTGGCTCAGTGGGTTAAAGCCTCTGCCTTCGGCTCAGGTTGTGATCCCAGGGTCCTGGGATCGAGCCCCGCATTGGGCTCTCTGCTCAGCAAGGAGCCTGCTTCCTCCTCCCTCCCTCTCTGCCTGCCTCTCTGCCTACTTGTGATCTCTATCTGTCAAATAAAATAAATAAAAAAAATAAAGTAGATTCTGTAGTCTTCAACCAAGAACATGCCTGATATAAATACTCCCTATCTCCACCAGTGCTATAGTATAGATATTGACAACAGACTCTTTGAGGAGGAAAGACCCTGAACAGGGATACCTGGGGCCTCGGTTGAGTGTCCAACTTTTGGTTTTGGCTCAGGTCATGATCTCAGGGTTGTAAAATAAAGCCTCAGTATGTAGGGCTCTATGCTCAGTGCAGAGTTTGCTTGAAATTCTCTGCCTCTCCCTCTGCCTCTGACCCTTCCTCTGCTTGCATTCTTTTTCTCTCTCTTAAGTAAGTAAATAAATAAAATCCTTAAAAAAATAGCCCTGAACCATTTGGAACATTCACCAACAGTGTGTGAGACTCTCAACTGCTCTCTTTCCTTGCCAGCACCTGCTTTTGTCACACTTGATTGATGTTGGTAAAAGAAACAGTATAATTTTAAAAAATGTTCCAATATAATAATGTGACTTTGAATAGAAGGTAAGATAACACACATACCCACCCACACACGCCTTACATCGCAGTTAAAAAAGAATATTTCTTATTAACACTGGCTAGGTCTTTAGAGTACACCTTCTTTCTTTTACCGACTTACATTGTGGTGGATCAAGAATTAAGGCAAGTCTTCAAGGTATTGTTTGCCTTAAACTAGAAACACCTCTCCAAATTTATAAACATAGCTTCCCTAATTGTTCCTGTCTTCTCCCCAGGTGGGTAGATGGACTGGGGACAGAACTGTCTCCTCATCAGCCCAGGACAGGTTTTTTCACACCCTGAATTGTTTTTTGAATACAACTCAAGGAGGAGACTCTGAATAAAAGGGCTCAGGTACCAAAGTTCAGTCTCAGGATCAATCTGTAACTTAGTTGTTATCTTCATGTTGAGTTAGGAGGCACATTGAAGGACAAGAGGCCTATGGTTAGCAGCTAATTAATGGCCTTGATGGAATTCTTATCAATTCAGGAGGCTGTGCTAATTTGAAACCATTGCTGGCTTCCTCTGTTCGTGAGCTGTGCTCCTTCTCCCCACCCCATCTCCAGGCATCCTCCCTGACTCCTAAAGTCTGTGGCAGATCTGGGTGAGGATTTTCACTTGCATGCCGGCCATGATCCAAGTCTTACTGAGGTCAGAATCTGACCTCAGGACCCAACTTCGGTTTTGCATCTGCAGGGAAGTTTTTCATTTCACCTTCTAGGGCAATGCTCATGACACATGATCCATGATATCCACAGAAATACTTAGTTATCTGTGTCAGGGTCTTTTATAGAGACTACAGAGTCCAATGTTGTGTTGTGTTCATGGGTATGTGTGTGCTGGGGGCATAGATAGAGAGCAAGGTAGGGGGGAAGGGAGTGAGTTCACTCATTTCAAATAAATTATTTCTGCATAGTCCATTATTTCAAAACTTCCTGTCACCTTCTCTTTCCTCCTTGGTGCTGATGACTGGACTCTATGGAATCCAGTGACTGTAGATAGACTGGCATGTGCTGAACTGCTCAGGTTGAAGCATCTCAAACTCTTTGCCCCTTGGGAAGTAGATATAGGAATTGCATTCATTATCTTGTAGTCCAGTTTTGAGGCTTCTAGAAATAGGAATTTTGCTGTCAGGCTTCAGTGCAGGGAATCCCTTCCCTTGACAATAAGGAAGAAACTAAAACAGCACACAGTGGGGCCTGTAAAGTGTATTGTTCTTATAAGATATCAGACCCAGCCTGTTGTCTGGCTTTGACTGATGTGCCATACTATAGGTGTGACTATAGGTGTAACTCTGTAACTCGCTCCTGAATTCTATGACTGCTGTATTATTATTTTTTCATTTTCATATGTGATTCTGAGGTGACAGATTTGATTTCCTTTTGGTTCCCTACCCCACTCAAGATTTGACCCAGTGTGTAAGTTAGCTTTTGCTATGTAACAAGCCACCCCCAAAACCAAGTGGCATCATATAACCAATATTTTTGATACACTTTAATTTTTTAGAGCAGTTTTAGGTTCACAGAAAAATTACATGGAATGTAAAAAGATTTCCCATGCACTCCTACCCACTCTCCCATGCACAGCCTCCCCCACTGTCAATATCCTCCTCCAAAGGGTTACATTTGTTACAATTGAGAAACCTACATTGAGACATCATTACCATCCAAAGTCCATAGGTTACATTAAGGTTCAGTCTCGGTGTTGTATGTTCTGAGAGGTTGGAAAAATGTATAGTGATGTGTCCACCATTATGGTATCTTACAGAGTAGTTTCACTGCCCTAAAATTCCATGTTCCACTTATTCATCCCTCCCTCCCACCTGCAACCCCTGACAACCACTGGTCTTTTCACTGTGTCCAAAGTTTTACCTTTTCCAGAATGTCATATCATTGGGATTGCACAGTATTTCACCTTTTCAGGTTGGCTTCTTTCACTTAGTAATATGTATTTAATTTTCCTCAATATCTTTTCATGGCTTGATAGCTCATTTCTTTTTAATCCCTGAGTAGTATTTTACTGCCTAGGACCACAGGTGATTTGTCCACTCACCCACTGAAGGACATCTTGGTTGCTTGCAAGTTATGACAATTATGAATAAAGCTGCTATAAATATCCATATGTAGGTTTTTGTGTGGACAAAATTTTTCGGTTCATTTGGGTAAATACCAGGGAACACAATTGTTGGATCATATGGTAAGAATATGTTTAGTTTTAAAAGAAACTGCCAAACTGTTATCTAAAGTAGCTATCCTAGTTTGCATTTCCACCATTAATGAACGAGAGTTCCTGTTGCTCCACATCATTGCCAGCATTTGGTGTCATCAGTGTTTGGGATTTTGGTCATTTTATTAGGTTTTTGTTGTGGACACATTTTTAATTTCTCAAGATTCTATGGGTTGTCTAGGTGGCTCTTTTCATGTGGGAAACTCACCTAGGGCTGGATAGTCTAGGATGTTCTCACTTTTATTTCTGGGCCTTGGCTGGAATGGTAGGAAACCTCATGGTTTCCCATGTGGTCTCTCATCCTCCAAAAGGCTAGCCCCGCCTTCCTCGCATGGTGGTGGAAGGGTTCTAATAGCAGGAGAGGGCATGTCCAATTGTGCAGCACTTTGGAAGCTTCTGCTTTCTTATGTTTGGTACATCCTATTGTCTAAAATAGGTCACATGGGCATGCCCAGATTGTAGGGATGGAGAAATAACCCCCAGTTCTTGCTGGGAGGAAGAAACTTATCATGACCACATTTCCCATCCATAGCAGTCAGTGATTGTGATGTCTAACTCAGCAAAGGAATCATTTCTTTAAACCATCCTAAATCCCCACCCCAAGTGGCACCCAGAAAAGCAGTTTCTTCAGTTATGTGAGGAAACATTATGTAAAGGAAATTAGATACTCTCATTCTTCTTTACTAATTACCCAGTTGGTATTGTTTCAAAGGGGCAGTCATCGTTTCCTCAGCACCATTAGGAACTCACAGACTCTGGTCCTGTGTCCCATATAAGAAAAGCAACTCATTTATTCTTGGCTTCATTTCTTAACTGCTGGGAAAGAGGTGGTCGAGGTTTAATGACTGATAATTAATCATGCCTTGTCCCCTTCCATCTTTGGAATCAGTTGAGAAATAGATGCAAGCATGGGAATTAGAGGTCAGAAGAGCACTTCTTTGCTGGCAGCACTGGACCAGAGAATGTGGTTTGGCCTATGGCCAGACAGGATTCCTGCTTCTTCCCTTCAGGAGAGACCTGGGTTGCCCATGGGGCTGCAGAGAGGTCAACTGGCCTGGCCACACAAAAGGAGAATTGTTGCCTCTTTCTTTCAGGTCATGGCAGTCAAGACAGAGGGATCAGAGCAGGGCTCGGGAACTGGGACTTAAGGGCCACCCAGGCTGTGGGTGGTTGTGGCTCCTCCCTCCTCTCCAGCAGTCAGTGAAGAGTGAGAAGGGAGTGGACAGAAGATTAGGTGGAAGGTTTCCCCAATACTTTCCATTCTGATTTTTTTTTTTGCAATTTTCCTTTATGCAAATATTTCTTAAACTTTGTTTTGAAGCATAATGTGTGTATAGAGAAGAGCAAATCATAAGTGTACAGTTCAATACATTTTCACAAATTGAAAACATTCAGGTAATCAGCATCTGGATCAAGAATTAGAAAATTACCAGCTCCCTGAAGCTCTATGGAATCTTGGTCTGGCTTCTTTTGCTCACAATTATGACTGTAAGGTTCACCATGTTGTGTATAGATTTATACTGTTAATTTTCATTGCTGTAATATCCTACTCTGAATATCGTGTAATTTATTTCCATTTTATGCCCATGATGGGCGTATGTGTAGTTGCCAGATTTAGCTGATTTGAAACATTGTTATATGTGCCTTTTGTGAAAATATGCAGTTATTTCTGGTTGATATATCCCTAGAAATATCCCCTGGGGCCCAGTGATTCCACTTCTAGAGTTACACCCAAGAAAAATGCCTAGGAATTTTAGATACTGAAACTGTTTTCCAAAGTGGAACAGCTGGGCACTCCTGCTGGTAGGATTATGAGAGTTCCAGTTGCCCACCTTCTTGCCTCCTCATACTTTGGAAGATGCAAAGTTCCTATTCTATAGATGAGGGTGAAATACCAGGAGAGGAAGAAAAAGGGAGGAATTTTGCAAAGGACTTTTAAAAAGAATTTTTAGAAAACGTGTCACTCCATCTTATTTTTTTGATGTATTTCAAACCAAGTTGTAGACCATTAACAGATGGGGTCTTTTTAGGTGCAGAGTACTACCCTACAAGCAGGAGAGTGATTTACGATCTAACTTTAGAAACTCGAGATGCTCTCAAAGTCTCACCCAGCTCTGTGGAGGAAGGGTTTGCAGACAAAATGTTCCCTCCACAGAAATTGTGATAAAACACCAATTAGTGACTGCAGCAATGAAGGGGGAGTGTTTAACCTTTCAGGCGTGCCAACAATGTGCTCCTTAATTTGAAAATAGGGTACAAAGTGTTAGCAAGTGAAGAATAGTAATCGTTCATCACTCAACTTGACATATCTCCTTTGCAGCAGAGGCAAGAGAAGGAATCCTCTCTGCTCCACTTATTCTGGCTTTCATCTAACTTCTCTGAGAAAGGACCAGATGCTCTAATGGGGGTCCCAGACACTGAAAATATCCAGAGATCAGGAGGAAACAGGCTGACAGCTTTCCCCTTGAGAAGCCTACCTTCCCTCTGAGCATCTCAGTGCACTTCATATGCATTACCCAGCAGCAAGTCTTATTATCCCTTTTTGCAAACTGTAGAAAATGGTGCAGAGAGGCTAAAAAGACTCACTTGAGGCTACAAGGGAAGCCAAATGTTCAGCTCAAAATAGAAACTGAGAGCTCTGGGAAATTCAGACAGCCTGAGAGGGTCCTTTAATCTCTGGGCGCTTCCGTGTCTTTTTAGACAATAAACCTTTCCTTGAAAGAGTTTTTATTCCCCAAACAACAGGGCTGCCAACTCTCCCTCCAGGATGTTGTAAAAAGGTGACATTTAACAGTGGAAATTGAAACTCTAATTGACTTCTCTTAAAACAGGAAAACAAGCCCCCTGTATGCCTTCTCTTGGCCAGATGTTTGTAATTGTTCCCTTGGGATTCTACCTTGAGGGAAGCTGAAGAGGCAAAATAGACCAGTTCATGGGAATTAGTATCATTACAGACTCCAGATTTGTTTTTGCCGTATGGTGGAAGACATGGAGACGCCATCCAAGCAGAGAGAGGTTTCAGGAAGAGGGTTGTAGCTCATGTCCCTAGAGACCGGGACCAAAGAAGCGCCACAATCTCTTTCAGTGATCAGGAAAGAGGTAGAGGTGAATCCGTCATTTCCAGATCTGGGTGTATAGGGTCCTATGATTATTTAGCTTAATTGTGTTACTTGCTTTAGCCTAATGGAATTTTAAAAGAGATCATGTGAGCAAAGTCTTAAAATGTACTTGTGCAGGAGGTCTCACTTTCTTCATTCATTTCAGTCATTATCATGGGAAGAACATGCCTCAGGGAGCCTGCTGGTCAAGGAAGGTGAGACACGTGGATGAGTCTGTGGAACTTAGTCTAACTGAGCCCACCCTAGACCAGCCAATCTCTAGCCTCTCCACAAACATGTAAGCAAGAGACAATTGCTTATTGTTGTGAGCCACTGAGTTTTGTGGTGGTTTGTTATGTAGCACATTATGTTATAGCTGACTGATACAGGCCCATTGAAAGGAGGTAGAGAGAGATACTTAGTGACAAAATTTGCAGAAGTGCTCTGCTTGGGGTAGTCATATAGCATGTATCTCGTAACTGCGTGAGGAGCTGAATTCAGTGGGGTGATTATATTTCATATATTTGAAAAAGAAGACTGAACCACACTATGTGTTTTGAACGTCTGGCCTGTGAGTTGATATTTTCCTCTTCATTGTAACTTTTATGAATCCTCTTCTATTGGCTTCATTCCCATCTCTTTCCTAGTCAGTATGTTGACATCTCTTTATGACTCAATCCTGGGCTGAACTATGAATACCCATAGGACCACTGCCTAGATTCTACAATTAACATTTTGCTGTATTTATTTTGTTTTGTGTCTGTCTATCCATTCTTTTTTACATCCTTCAGGCCATCTTATTTTTTGGATGCATTTTGAAGTAAGTTGCAGACATCAGTGGACATCACCCTGATGGTGAATTTTGACAAAGGCATGTACCCATCACCCATGAAAGTTTCTTCATGTTCCTTCTCTGTTAATACCACCCTCATACCCCAGGATAAAGACTAATTTTTTTCTACTATAGATTAGTTTTTTCTGGGTTAGTATATAAATGGAACTATGCACTATGTAATCTTCTGTGTCCAGCTTCTATTTGGTGTAATATTTTTTATATTTGTATCTATCAGTAATGGTCCTCATTTTAAAATGAATAATTAGACAAGATATTTGTAAACTCTCTTTACGGTAAGGTTTGGGGCTTCTGTATGGTGTATACAGTTATAGTAACCACTGTTAAGTAAACCAAAAATCCTCCGGAAAAAGGCATCTCTCATGCTGTCTGTCAGAGATCTGGTCCTTTGGTATTCACATCCCCCCCCCCTTTAAAATGATAAATCTTTCAAAACTGCTGAGGGAATTTATTGAGACTTGTCCCATGGGCACAGTGCCTTTGATTTACTGAGCTGAATAAAATGTAGGGGCTGACTGAGCTTTTAGGATTAATTGGCATCTGGCTTTTCCCCAAGGGGTCATCAGCAGTTTATCCTTCCCAGGACTCACAACAGTATGTCCAAACTGTTGTTTACTGGGAATGAGTGAAAGACTTGGAGAGTTGTCTTTCTTACTTTGCTCTACTCCGGTTCCATAGCAGTGAGTAGGAAAAAAATTTAAGAAAATGAGAATAAAATGACAGTTTTCCTCTATGGTACCTAAAAGCCAGTTCTCAGCCTATTTCACCACTTTATCCCTTAGACTTAGCTTGAAGAGTTGACTAATTTAACTAAAAAAAAAAAAAAAAAAAAAAAAAAAAGAATTAAAGCCACACTTAGTGTGGCTGGCTCCCGGCTTTGTTCCGTGCCAGTTTAGCTAAGCTGGAACTACACTTCCCAGAATTCCCTTCCCTGCAGACTTCCGGGTTTAGCGGCGACCAGGAGACTCGTGCTCCTGAGAAGACGGAAGTGACACAACACTGCAGTTCTTTCACCCTTGAAAGGAGGGTTTGGGGGCGCACGTGCTGTTGCTGGTCTTGGGGTTGGCGCCGGCACTTGGCTCACCGGTGGGCGGGGGATAGCAGGCAGTTGTAGCACTCCTGCAGCCCCTCTGACAACTGGGCAGGCGGCGGGCCTGCAGCAACGTCAGCTTCCTCGGAACGCCATCAACTTCTCTGACTTCTGGGCCAGGCTGCCAGCCGGGCTGCCTGCCTGCTGGGCACCAGACACAGAAGCAACAGCTGTACAACAGCTGTGCATAAGCTGTGCAACCAGCTCCTTCCCAGAGCTGTATCACACATCCCATATTCCGTGTTATTCTTGATGTTCCTGCATCTAATTGAATCCTGAGTGGATGTCCCACCACAGAGGATGTGCAGCATTCACTGCTGGTTCTTCTCTCTGACCCCCCTCCCCCCAGCAGCTGGACTTGGTTCCAAGATTCACAGTCCTTCCCGCAGCTAGGTGATTCAGGGAGAGCTGGCTGAGCCCAGCCTCAGAGGTGACTTGAGGAACCTAAGATAGTGTTGCTAAGGGTAATGGACCCAGTCCTAGCCCATGAGATGGAGGAGAAGTCACTGAAGTACTTCTAAAGAATAGACCCTTTGGATAAAGAGATATGGCTTTTTGTTGTTGTTCTACTAGATGTTGCCCACAACTAATTCTTCCACAAGGGACACTGGCCTTAGGAGGACATGTTGCAGGAAGATGGAAGGAAGGACCTTGGCCCATGAAAGCTCACTGAGCTGCTCAAGAAACCAACCCTTATCCTTGGTTGCCTGGTCTGTTTCAGCACTGAATAAAGGTCCAGTGTCCTGGGAAGCCCCTCAGTCCGGAGCATGCCCAGTGGGTGGTCCCTCTTGCCCTGCCTCAGGGCAGAGATGATAATTCCCTTTCCTGTTTAAGTCCCTGAGTTGTGGCTGTTTTGGGCGAGTGTAACTCAAAGGATTCTGAATGCTTTGGGGCAGTAGGTGAATGTGTCTCTAGTTTCTGACAGCAGCTGTAAAAGAGGTATTCTAAAAAAATATTTTGTGTAACGTCAATGTCATTGGAAAAGTGCTTCACTCATCTCAAACTATCTGTGTGTCTTTTGATTGTTCAAATCAATTTCACTAATTTATGGGCAGGTAAAACTTAGCACATTTTACCTAATTAAAAAAAAAGTTGCCACTTGAGCACGCATATGGTATATTAAAAGAGAAATATAAGTATCCTATTTTAGGTCTTTGCATGTCTTTGGACCTTTATTTAGCTTCCTCTTAAAATAGAGTGCCCTTAAAGTGATGGCTATGGAGGAAGGGATTATGGAGGAAGCGGGTGATCTCTGTTCTTTATGTTTAGAAGTCTTAAATAAGTTACTGGGACTTTAAGAATACATTTGTAGGTGAGTTTGGTGTCATTCAGTTGATTTTTTTTTTTCCCAGAAAGAAAGGCTTCCAGGGCTTAACACTGTCCTCCTGTGGTGCAGTAGATTAATTGTACTATTGATCTTTACCCTTTCCTGTGTCTACACCTGTCCTAGCTTGGGCTGCTGTAACAAAAATACCATCCTGGATGGCTTACACATAACAAATAAAAGAATTTATTTTTCTCTGTTCTGAAGGCCAGAGTTCCCAAGAGCAGGATGGCAGCATGGTGACAGCTCTGGTAAGAACCCACTTCTGGGTTGCAGACGGCCAGCTTCTCATTTTAACCTCATATGGGGGAGAGCACAGAGGGGAAACAAGCTGTCTTGTGACTCTATAAGGGCACTAATCCCATTTACGCGGCTCCACCCTCATGACCTCATCTAATCCTCTTTAATGCCCAAAGGCACCTCCTCTTAATAGTACCACATTATGGGGGGAAAGTTTTGCCATATGAATTCTGGGGGTATGCATACATTGTGTCCATAATGACACCCTTTGCCATGTAGTATGTGCCCTCCCACTATGACTTTGGGTATGCCCATGTGTTGTTCTTTGGCCAGTGGGTGCAAACGGAAGCTGGAAAAGTAGTGACATAGTTGGGATTGTTCATGTTCTGCTTCCCCTATGACTATGTGCCAAGGTTAGCCCATTGGAGAATGAGTGTCAGATGGCACAAGCACAGCAGTTGACAGACAAACTGCCAGATGTGAGTGAGCCCAGAGGAGAGAGAAGAATCACTCAACTGAATCTAGCCCAAATTGCTGATCCATTAACTCACAAGCTGAAGAAATGCTTACTGCTTTAAGCCAGGGAGATTGGGCGTGGTTTGTTACACAGCATTATTGCAGCAATGGATAACTAAGACATCTTTTTATCCATCAGGGACAATTTGGATGGGCTGTGAGAAGGAGCTAAATGTGGGCTTTATAGAAAATTGTACCTTATAGAATTTAACTCAGAAATTGCCCAGGAATCACCCACTTGGGCATGTTTATGTCCTAGTAAAACATAAATATAACAGGACGATTTTAAGTATATATGTGTGTCTTCATGCCTTCAGTTTTGTCCCAAAATGGGGTGGCTTCATGTGGACCAGATCCCACCAGCTGGTCTCTGTTCCACATGTATGATAGCCTTGAGTGAGTTATTGGGGATTTTTATATGAGTCTGGTGTAATTCAGCAATTAAATTCAGGGGCAGCAACCACTAGATGCCCGTGTTATTTCCTTATGGTGGTTAGGAAAATACTGAGGTGGTTTTCCAGGATGCCAGTGCGAAATCGTATGTGATTATTTAAATTTAAATTAATTGTAGGGGCACCTGGGTGGCTCAGGCAGTTAAGCATCTGACTCTTGGTTTTGGCTCAGAGTGGTGAGATCGAGCCTCTAGAGGGGCTCCACATGATCGGCATAGAGTCTGCTTGAGGTTCTCTCTTTCTCTCCCTCTGCCCGTTCTCTCTCTCTCTCTCTGAATAATAAGTAAATGAATGAATAAGTAAAATCTTAAAAAATAGTTAAATTCATTGTAAGTAAATAAAATTAATCCAGTTCTTCAGTCATACCAACCATAAGTCTATAGCCCCACAGCTATGGATGGCTAGCAGCTACTGCTTTGGATGGCAAAGACACAGAACATTTTCATTATCTCAGAAAATTTTATTGGGCAGTGTTGGATTCAGTGCTTATGTTCACATTTCTTATTTACAACCTCTTTCCTGTTTAAACCTCTAGTTTCTGCTGACCAGTTGATTCTGACAGCCCCTTAGTCTGTACCCTTTGGGAAAAATGAATTATTGTTTTCTAGATTATTTAATAAAACTCAAGCTAGCCGGTTTCGACATTTACAACGTTCAGTGTTTCTTCGTTTACAGGCCACAAAGCTAAACGACAGAGGGAGTAATGGTGCTGCCAGAGCAGGAAGGCTTGGGAAGGAGTGAGGACAGCTAAGAGCGTCCCTCAGTGTGAGTTGTGAACTTGAGTTGTCTAACAAAACTTGAGGGGGACAGAGGAGAAAATGAAGCATGGAGGAGACTGTTGGGCAAAATCGTGCTCCACTGGTCAGGCACTTCTGAACTTGCCCCTTCCACACCCACCCCTTCTGAGCTATCATTTACTAGAGGACAGAGCTGTTCTTTTCCCCTAAAGCAACTTCTCCCTAGATCACCTCTGGCCTCTCTTCACCTCTTTACTCACATGGATGGGTTGACTTTTTTTGGTTTTACTTGTTTTGATTTTATTTTTATTTTAAACATTCCCAATTACAAAAAATTTGCAAGTACCCTAATTTCCTGAATAATTTTAAAAGGTGTTTTTATTTTAATTCCAGTATGGGTATTATATTATATTCCACTATATTACAGTATAGTGTTATTATTTTCATGTGTACAATAGAGTGATTCAATATTTCCATGCATCACTTGGTGCCATTATGATCAGTGTACTCTTCATCTGCTTCACTTACTTCACCCATCTCTCCACCATGTCCCCAAAGGTAACCATCTGTTTTTTTCTATAGTTGAGTCTGTTTCTTGGTTGGTATCTCTTTCTCTTTCTGTCTGTCTCTTTCCTTTGCTCATCTGTTTTGTTTCTTAAATTCTGTGTATGGATGAAACCGTATGATATTTGTCTTTCTCTGAGTGATTTATTTCACTTTATTTTCACTTTCATTTATTCATTATTTCACTATATTCTTAGCTCCATCCATGTTGTTGCAAATGGCAGGATTTCATTTTTATGGGTGAGTAATATTCCATTGCATACATATACCACAACTTCTTTATCCATTCATCTATCAGTGAACACTGGAGCTGCTTCCATAATTTGGTTATTGTAAATAATGCTGCTGTAAACATAGGGGTGCATGTATCCCCTTTGAATTAGTGTTTTTGTAATTTTTGAGTGAATACTAAGAGAGTGATTACTGGATCATAGGGTAGTTTTATTTCTAACTTTTTGAGGAACCTCCATATTGTTTTCCAAGTGGCTGTACCAGTTTGCATTCCCACCAACAGTACACAAGGGTTCCTTTTTCTCCACATCCTCACTAATCCCATTGTTTCTTGCGCTTTTAAGTTTAGCCATTTTGACCAGTGTGAGGTGCTATCTCATTATGGTTTTGATTTACATTTCCTTGATGTTAGTGATGTGGAGCATCTTCTCATGTATCTGTTGGTCATCTGGATATCCTCTTTGGAAAAATGTCTATTCATGTCTTCTGCCCATTTTTAATTGGATTATTCATTTTTGGGATGTTGAGTTGTATCACTTCTTTATATATTTTAGAGGCTAACCTTTTATCAGAATTGTCATTTACAAACATCTTCTCCCATAGAGTAGGTTGCCTTTTAGTTTTGTTGATTGTTTCCTTCACTGTGCAGAAGTTTTTTATTTTGATGAAGTCCCAAAAGTTTATTTTTGCTTTTATTTCCCTTGAGTTAGGAGATATCTAGATGTTACAGCTGATGTTAGAGAAATTAGTGCCTGTGCTCTTGTCTAGGATTTTTGGGCTTTCAGGTCTCCATTTAGGTCTTTAATCCATTGTGAGTTTATTTGTGTGTTTGGTGTAAGAAAGTGGTCTGGTTTTCATTCTTTTGCCTGTAGTTGTTTTCCCAACACCGTTTGTTGAAGAGACTTTTTCTCATTCAATAGTCTTTCTGGCTTTATTAAAGATTAGTTGGCCACATAATTGTGGGGTTTATTTCTGGATTTTCTATTCTTTTCTATTGATTTATGTGTCTATTACTTTTTCTAGTACCATGCTCTTTTGATTACTACAACTTTGTAATATAACTTGAAGTCTAGAATTATGATGCCTCCACAATGCTTTTCTTTTTAAAGACTGGACAGCTATATGTAGAAGAATGAAACTCGACCATTCTCTTACACCATACACAAAGATCAACTCAAAATGGATAAAAGACCTCAACGTGAGACAGGAATCCATCAGAATCCTAGAGGAGAACATAGGCAGTAATCTCTTTGATTTCAGCCACAGCAACTTCTTTCAAGATACGTCTCCAAAGACAAAGGAAACAAAAGCGAAAATAAACTTCTGGGACTTCATCAAAATCAAAAGCTTCTGCACAGCAAAGGAAACAGTCAAAAAAACAAAGAGGCAACCCACGGAATGGGAGAAGATATTTGCAAATGACAGTAGAGACAAAAGGTTGATATCCAGGATCTATAATGAACTCCTCAAACTCAACCCACACGAAACAGGCAAACACATCAAAAAATGGGCAGAAGATATGAACAGACACTTCTCCAATCAAGAAATACAAATGGCTATCAGACACATGAAAAAATGCTCATCATCATTAGCCCTCAGGGAGATTCAAATTAAAACCACATTGAGATATCACCTTACACCAGTTAGAATGGCCAAAATTAACAAAACAGGAAACAACATGTGTTGGAGAGGATGTGGAGAAAGGGGAACCCTCTTACACTGTTGGTGGGAATGCAAGTTGGTGCAGCCTCTTTGGAGAACAGTGTGGAGATTCCTCAAGAAATTAAAAATAGAGCTTCCCTACGACCCTGCAATTGCACTCCTGGGTATTTACCCCAAAGATACAGATGTCATGAAAAGAAGGGCCATCTGTACCCCAATGTTTATAGCAGCAATGGCCACAGTCGCCAAACTATGGAAAGAACCAAGATGCCCTTCAACGGATGAATGGATAAGGAAGATGTGGTCCATATACACTATGGAGTATTATGCCTCCATCAGAAAGGACGAATATCCAACTTTTGTAGCAACATGGACGGGACTGGAAGAGATTATGCTGAGTGAAATCAGTCAAGCAGAGAGAGTCAATTATCATATGGTTTCACTCATTTGTGGAGCATAACCAATAGCATGGAGGACAAGGGGCGTTAGAGAGGAATAGGGAATTTGGGTAAATTGGAAGGGGAGGTGAACCATGAGTGACTATGGACTCTGAAAAACAGTCTGAGGGGTTTGAAGTGGCGGGGGGGTGGGAGGTTGGGGTACCAGGTGGTGGGTATTGTGGAGGGCACAGCTTGCATGGAGCACTGGGTGTGGTGAAAAAATAATGAATACTGTTTTTCTGAAAATAAATAAATTGGGGGAAAAAAAAAGGAAAAAAAAAAGATTGCTTTGGCTATTTGAGAACTTTGTGGTTCCATACACATTTTAGGATTGTGTATTCTAGTTCTGTGAAAAATGCTGTTGGTATTCTGATAGGAATTGCGTTAAATGTGCAGTTGCTTTGGGTAGTATAGATATGTTAACAATACTTGTTATTCCGATTCATGAGTGTGAAATGTCTTTCCATCTCTTTGTGTGGTCTTCAATTTCTTTCTTTGGTGTTTTATAGTTTTCAGAGGACAGGTCTTTCATCTCTTTGATTAATTTTATTCCTAGGTATTTTATTATTTTTGATGCAACTGTAAATGGGATTGTTTTCTCAATTTCTCTTTCTGCTGCTTCAGTATTAATGTATAGAAATGCAACAGATTTCTGTACATTGATTTTGGATCCTGCCCTACTGAATTTGTTTATCAGTTCTAGCAGTTTTTTTGGTGGAGTTTTTAAGGGTTTTCTCTATATAGTATCATGTCATCTGCAAATAATGAAACTTTTACTCTTTCCTTACCAATTTGGATGCCTTTTATTTCTTTTTGCTCTCTGACTACTGTGGCTAGGACTTCCAGTACTATGTTGAATAGAAGTGGTCAGAGTCAATATCTTTGTCTTGTTCCTGACCTTAATCAAAGGGGGAAAACTTTCGTTTTTTTCCCATTGAGTAGAAGTTCACTGTGGCTTTTTCATATAAGGCTTTTTATTATTTTGAGGTATGTTCCCTCTTAAACTACTTTGTTGGGAGTTTTTATCATGATGTTTGTGATGACTTTTTGGATTGTTGATCTGGGAATTATAAACTGAGCTCTTCCATGTCCAGAACTTTCCCTTGGTGGGCCCCTTATTGCTAGCCTCATAGGCAGAGGCCTCCCAGGATGGGGGCTGATAGGTAGTTGGATAGCTCTGCCTTGCATCGTGGGATATAGCTGGCAAGTCCACTAGAGCCTCATATAAAGTACTTCCCCTTCAACTACATTTCCCTCAGTTATCACTTAACTTTTATTTATTTAAGTAATCTCTACACCCAACATGGGGCTCAAACTCACAACCCCAAGGTTGAGAGTCAGGTGCCCCGCTCCCTCAGTTATCACTTAACAGTAAAATTTTGGTTTTCATCTTGGATTCCTTGTCTTAGTTCTCAATTTCTTTAGAATTCAGATGGGGAAGAGAAATGCTGTTTACTGGATGTTCCCACTGACCCCATAGTCTTGTTAAAGAGTTTTCTGCTCATGCTTGATTTGGGCACCTGTGCACCTGCCTCCAGTTTAGCATGTGTCTGACTCCCAATGCCTGAAGTGTATCCAGTTAGTTGTTTTTGCAGATTTTACTGCATGGGGAGAGGCCAATGTGGTTTAAACTGAGGTGTGAAGGAAGGGCAGAGTTTGGATGGAAATAGAGGGTGGGATGCACAAACCTAGAGGCAGAAAGTTAAAGAACTGTTCAGGAGAGAAGTGTAAAACCATTTGGTCTACAGGGCTCCTGCAGGCATATGATAGGAGATAGTCTGGAGAGATAAACAGGGATCATTGACTGATGGTATTTCTCTCCACCTCAATGTCATCAGGCAGAGAGCCTGTGCGGGGCTTGATTCCAGGAGCCTGAGACAATGACCTGAGCTGAAGGCAGAGGCTTAACCCAACTGAGCAACCCAGGCACCCTTATATATTAGAAATTTATGTGTATGTTTTTCTCTTCTAAGCTAAACTGCTTTTTGGACATATTTATTTTTGCATATTCTTTTTTTATTGTGGTAAAAAATACACGACATGAAATTTACCATTTTAGCCATTTCTTTTTTTTTTTAAGATTTTTATTTATTTATTTGATAGAGAGAGATCACAAGTAGGTAGAGAGGCAGGCAGAGAGAGAGAGAGGGAAGCAGGCTCCCTGCTGAGCAGAGAGCCCGATATGGGACTCGATCCCAGGACCCTGAGATCATGGCCTGAGCCGAAGGCAGCGGCTTAACCTACTGAGCCACCCAGGCGCCCCCCATTTTAGCCATTTTTAAGTGTGCAGTTAGATGGCATTAAGTACGTTCACATTGTTCTGCAACCATCACCACCATTCATCTTTAGAACTTTTTATCTTATGGGGTGCCTGGGTGGCTCAGTCGATTAAGCATCTGACTTTTGGATTCAGCTCAGGTTGTGATCTCGTGGGTTGCAGTCTCATGGGTTGTGGGATCAAGCCCTGCATTGGGCTCTATTCTCAATGGGGAGTCTGCTTGAAGATTCTCTCCCTCTGCCCCTCCCCCTCTTGCAGGCGCACACACTCTTACACTGAAACTGTGTGCCCATTAAATAGGAATTCTCCATTTTTTCCCCTCCTTTCAGCCCCTGGCAACCATTGTTCTTTTTTCTGTTTCTGTGGATTTGACTATTCTAGGTACTTATTATAAGTGGAATCCTACACTATTTATCTTTTGTGTCTAGCTGATTTCACTTAGCATAGTCTTCAAGTCTTCAAGTTTCTTCCAAGGTGTAGCGTGTATAGGAATTTCATTCCTTTCTAAGACTGAATAATACTCCACTGTGTGTCTATCACATTTTTGAAAAGTTATGTGTTTTTATTATTTTTTCTTATTTCAAAGAAGTTAATTCCAGGAT
Source organism: Neogale vison (assembly GCF_020171115.1). Classification (NCBI taxonomy): domain Eukaryota; kingdom Metazoa; phylum Chordata; class Mammalia; order Carnivora; family Mustelidae; genus Neogale; species Neogale vison. The sequence continues at coordinate 43,636,223 of NC_058098.1, forward strand.
AGTCAACATACAGAGTTATATTAGTTTCAGGTGTACAATATAGTAATTCAATAATTCTGTGTATCACCCAGTATTCACAACAACAAGTATACTCATTAGTCCCCATCACCCATTTCCCCCACCTACCTCCCCTCTGGTAACCAACAGTTGTTCTCTATAGTTAAGAGTCTGTTTTTTGATTTATCGCTGTTTTTTTCTTTGCTCATTTTATATCGTATTTTGTTTATCAATTCATTCATCGATGGACACTTGAGTTGTTTCCATCTCTCAGCTGTTGTGAAGAATGTTGCTATGAACATGAATGTACTAATATCTGTACAGTGCCTGCTTTCACTTATTTTGGGTATGTACCCAGAAATGGAACTGCTGGGTCATATAATAATTCTAGGGTTAATTTTCAGAGGAAGCGCCATTCTGTTTCCCACAGTGCTGTGCCATTCTCCATTCCCACCAGCAGGGCACAAGGGTTCGGATCTCTCTACATCCTTGCCAGCACCCACTTTCCATCTGTGTGTATTCTTAACAGTGCCAGCCAGGGCTTTCCGTAGTCAATGCTCAGCAAACGTGTTGGGGATGGAGATGGTAACAAACTTGAGGATCCTTGAATACTCAAGTTATCCAAATTCTTGCAGAACTTTTTTTTTCCAATTTATTTATTTTCAGAAAAACAGTATTCATTATTTTTTCACCACACCCAGTGCTCCATGCAAGCCGTGCCCTCTATAATACCCACCACCTGGTACCCCAACCTCCCATCCCCCCGCCACTTCAAACCCCTCAGACTGTTTTTCAGGGTCCATAGTCTCTCATGGTTCACCTCCCCTTCCAATTTACCCAAATTCCCTACTCCTCTCTAACGCCCCTTGTCCTCCATGCTATTTGTTATGCTCCACAAATAAGTGAAACCATATGATAATTGACTCTCTCTGCTTGACTTATTTCACTCAGCATAATCTCTTCCAGTCCCGTCCATGTTGCTACAAAAGTTGGGTATTCATCCTGCAGAACTTTTGATGAAATTTAGTGTGGAAAAGATCTCGGGAATACTGGAACATTTCCTCAGAACACCTGACCTCTAGAAAGGGGTCATCCTTATGACAATGATGATGGTGAGTTGTGGGGAGCCCTTCCTGCCCGAACTGAACTGCCTCTCCTTCTTCAGTGCTGGCTGATTGTTGCCAGACAAAGATGTGGGTCCAAGCTTATGGATCCTTCCATGAATAAGAAAAGTCACAAATCTGGATCTTAAAATGTGAAATCTCTCTTTTCGTGTGTCAGTAGCTAGGCAGATTACATTGTTGGTACAGTTTTTTTCTTCTCCCTGCCTCTTGCCCAGTCATGTCCCCTTCATGGTAGAGCATGCCTCCTTAACCTTTGACTTTGCACCTGGCTCTGAGAGTTGCTTTTTGCTGCTGGTCCATGGGCAGGAGTGGCACAGAGCCAGGGCCAAGCCTGGGCCTTTCTGCGCACTGCCCTTTTACTTCTGCCATTACCACAGGAGGGACATGCCTGGCTGGCCTACTGGTTGCAGACAGAAGGTGAGAGACACATGTATCTAGAACAGCAGCCTAGTCCATCTCAGCACAGAGCAGCAGACCCCAGCCACCCAAAGACACGTGAGAAATAATTATTTAATGTTAGTTACATGCTGCTAAAATTTTCAGGTTGGTTGTTTTGCCACATAATATAGCAAGAGTTAAGTGATATAAGAATGAATTAAAAAGTTAAAATTCTGCATCACAGTGCAATAGTAGCGACTGAGAGATATAAGAACTAAAAAAAAAAAAAAAAGGAACCACTATTCCAGGTTTGGCTTGTGCCCTCTGCTTTAGACAGAACTCATGCAGATCTGTCCTTGCCTCTTTTTGTTTTTAAAGTCAGGTTTGTTGAGGTATAATTTACATGCCTAAATGCATCCCTTTTAATATACAGTTCTGGATTCTGACAAATACATACAATTGTGTAACCACCAGCACAATCAGGAAAAGTTCCATCACTGTCCCCCGCTCTTACCAAAAAGAAATTCTTTGTGTTCCTTTCTAGACAAACTCAATTTCTTCCCCTAATCCACTGGTCATTTTTTTTTCCTTTTGCAGTTCTGCCATTTTTAGAATGCTGTATGAATCGAATCATATGTCATCATTTGAATCTGGTTTCTTTCTTTCGGCATAATGCATCTGAGGTTCATCTGCGTTGTGCAGTGAATAGAGAGCTTGTTTCTTTTTGTTGCCAAGTAGTATTCCATTCTGTAATTATGCTGTTTTGCTTATCTAATCTTCTGTTGATGAACAGAAGATGAAGGACATAAGCAAAGATTCGGATTGTCTCCTAGTGTTTTGCTTTAATGGACGATGCTTCTGGGAACACTCATATGTCCTACCTTTCTTTTCCTTTCATTTCTCTTGCATAAATACTCAAGAGAAGTACCTACGGGTTGTGTGCTGAGTGTGTGTTTGACTTTTACCACTCTAGCCAGCAGTCTTCCACAGCAGCAGCATTTTGCACTCCCACCAACCCTGCATGGGAGCTCCAGTTGCTCCACAGCTTTGCCAACACTTGCCATTGTCAGCCTTTCCAATATTCATGATTTTCATGGGTGGGAAGACGTATCTCACTGTAGTTTTAATTTGCTTGTCCTTAGGGACTCATGATGTTGAGTATTTTTCCAAGTATACTGGCCATTCATACTGGAATTCCTTTAATGGTAGAAATGCTTATAAAAGATAGGAACTCATGAAGGGGACAAATATGGGCTTGGAATCATGTTCTCCTCTGACATGCTGAGGCAGGAGTGGCAGCCTAGTTGGAGATCTATCGGAATAATTCAGAAGGAATTCCTCTGCTCTGAGGAAAAGCATATATGGGTGATGGGTGGTGATGCGGGCTCAGTTCACTGTTGGTGGCTCACAGCAATCTTACTGAGTATTTACTCACCTCTTAGTTTAAAATTCTCTGTGCAGATACCCATATCAGGTGGTCTCAGGGTAAAGTCTTGGTTTTGGGAGCTGCTGGGTTTTGTTTAACTGCTCCATGTTGAGCAGTTAAAATGTTGCTTATCTATCATGTACCAAAGAAAATATACCAAATCTTTTTTTTTTTAAATTTTCTGCATTCCTTCCTGAGAGAACAAAGCTAAAAACAGCTCCATTTAATGTAGCTTCACTTGCATATAAGAGCAGCATGGTTATGAAAAGGCATAGTCACTCACTTGATGGAGCTCCCAATGGCCAAACCTGGGACAGTTTGAGCAAGAAAATACCTAATGACAATAATAGATTATGACTCACAGAATAAAATAAATATTCACAAGTCCCTACTGAGATAAAGACATATTTGAACAAATAAAGAAATGGGGGAGAAGGGGTAGCTCTTCTTTTTATTTTTAAATTAACATATAATGTAATATTTGTTATTACATATAATGTAATAACATATTAATTACATATAATGTAATTATATATGTATTTTATATATGTATATTATTAATTATATATAATGTAATATTTGATTCATGAATCACAGACCTGATTCATCAGTCCTACACCCATCACTCCACTATAGCACATACCCTCCCCAATGTCCATCACTAGATACCCCATCACCCCTGCTCCCCTCCAGCAACCTGCAGTTTGTTTCCTGAGACTAAGAGTCTCTTATGGTTTGTCTCCTTCTCTGGTTTCATCTTGTTTCATTTTTCCCTCTCTTCCCCTATGATCTTTTGTCTTGTTTCTCAAATTCCTCATATCAGTGAGATCATATGATAATTGTCTTTCTCTGGCTGACTTATTTCACTTAGCATAAAACCCTCTAGTTCTATCCACGTCATTGCAAATGGCAAGATTTTGGGTTTTTTGATGGCTACCTAGCATTCCTTTAAAAAAAAAGATTTTATTTATCTATTTGACACAGAGAGACACCTCAAGAGAGGGAACACAAGCAGGGGGAATGAGAGAGGGAGACGCTGGCTTCATGCTGAGTGGGGAGCCTGATGTGGGGCTTGATCACAGGGCCCTGGGATTATGACCTGAGCTGAAGGCAGATGCTTAATGACTGAGCCATCCAGGCGCCCTGCATACTATTCCATTATATACATATACCACATCTTCTTTATCCATTTTTCTGTCGATGGACATCTAAGCTCTTTCCATAGTTTGGCTACTGTGTACATTGCTGCTATAAACATTTGCATGAACATGAAGGGCAGCTCTTCTTAAGCAAAATTCCAGTCGTTAAATCTAAAGGGAGTGATGGGGGTGGAAGATGGCCATTTGGTACATTTCACACTGACGGACCTCTGATGGATGCAAAGAGAGGGCTGAAGTATGATATGAAACAGAATATTGGCAAAGTCTCATATCTCTTTATGTTACTAATTACAGAAAGAAAAATAGTAATTGCAGTGGATAAAACTGGTAGACACCACTTTGACCAAGTGACCAAGGTCAACCTCACCAGTCATGAGACACACTGATACCATGTAGCCTCTGATATGATGCACTGAGAAGGGCATAAGGTCATTTTTGTAGTATTTTGGCCCAAAATGCACAACCTCAATCTAATCATGAAAAAAAAAACAAAAACAAAACCAGACTGCCCCCAGTGAGGGCCATTTTACAGAGGAACTTAGCCAGTATTCAAAAGTATCAAGATCATGATAGACAAAGACTGAAGAACTCCCAGACTGGAGAGCGCTAGGGAGACATAAAAACTAAATTCAGTGCAGAAGGTGGATTCAAGACTAGAAAAGGGACATTTGTGGGACAATTGGCAAAATTTGAGTATGGTCTGTAGATTAGTTAATAGTATTGTACCCATATTTCTTTCCTGGTATAGATCATTGTGCTGTGCCATGTAAAATATTAACCTTTGGGGAAGTGGGGTGCAGGAGATACAGGAACTTGGGTGTTTTTATAACCTTTTTGTAAATCTGACATTATTTAAAAATTAAAGGAAAATATATATGTATTCTAGAGTCATTCTACCTCTTTTTAAACCTGGCTACCCTACTTATTAGCTGTATGACTTTGGATAAATCACTTCATTTCTCCTTGTCTCAGTTTCCCCATCTGTAAAATGGGAATAAAAAGAGTACCTTCCTCAGAGGATTGTAATGAAGCTTAAAAGTGATTACACCAGTTAGAATGGCCAAAATTAACAAAACAGGAAACAACATGTGTTGGAGAGGATGTGGAGAAAGGGGAACCCTCTTACACTGTTGGTGGGAATGCAAGTTGGTGCAGCCTCTTTGGAGAACAGTGTGGAGATTCCTCAAGAAATTAAAAATAGAGCTTCCCTATGACCCTGCAATTGCACTCCTGGGTATTTACCCCAAAGATACAGATGTCATGAAAAGAAGGGCCATCTGTACCCCAATGTTTATAGCAGCAATGGCCACAGTCGCCAAACTATGGAAAGAACCAAGATGCCCTTCAACGGATGAATGGATAAGGAAGATGTGGTCCATATACACTATGGAGTATTATGCCTCCATCAGAAAGGACGAATATCCAACTTTTGTAGCAACATGGACGGGACTGGAAGAGATTATGCTGAGTGAAATCAGTCAAGCAGAGAGAGTCAATTATCATATGGTTTCACTCATTTGTGGAGCATAACCAATAGCATGGAGGACAAGGGGCGTTAGAGAGGAGTAGGGAGTTTGGGTAAATTGGAAGGGGAGGTGAACCATGAGTGACTATGGACTCTGAAAAACAGTCTGAGGGGTTTGAAGTGGCGGGGGGGTGGGAGGTTGGGGTACCAGGTGGTGGGTATTGTGGAGGGCACAGCTTGCATGGAGCACTGGGTGTGGTGAAAAAATAATGAATACTGTTTTTCTGAAAATAAATAAATTGGGGAAAAAAAAGTGATAATACATGTGTAATGCCTACAACAGTGCCTTGGCTCAGAGGGAGGGCTATGTTATTATATGCAATGATCATTTGAGGCTAGCAGCATTCTCTGTTGATCTTAGGGATATTTCTCCCTCCGTCCCCTGATTTCTCACTGTGCCTCTGAAGCTTTCTGATGCCAATCCTGGTACTGATTCTTTCTCCAACCAGCCATTTTTCTCTAAAAACATTTCCCCTTCCACCAGTGGCTATGTAATGCCAAATCTAGCATTAGGATCTGTGCCTTAAGGATTTAAACACCTTCAAAGGAATCAGAATAACTGCTCTGAATTAGGATTGTTATGGGGAGAGGCCTGCATTGGAAAGACAGAACTCATATCACCAAAAAAACCCTCTGGGGCCACTTTCTTTTATTCCCAACACGGGGTTCAGACTTTTCTGGGCCTGTGAGACCAACAGCCCTGATTGGTTTGAGGGGGTAGTATGCCCCCTCAATTGTGAGGATATGCCTCACAATTACCTATCTGAGGTCTCACCCCATGTCACATTTTAGTATCTGTTTGGCCAATAAGACTGCAGCACACACACTAGCCTCATTCCCTGCTTGGGCCTTACCACTGATGTCACAATCTGACTTGTGGATATTAATCTGGCCACAGCTGCTCACAAACCAGACGGCAAGGTCAAGAGGACCAGCACAGTAAGATGTGGAAGAGAATTGACCATCAGCCCAAGATCAAAGCAGTGGCTGGGCCTCAGGCAGGCCAGTTCAAAGAACTGGGTGCAGCGCACGAACCTGCCATGCCACACCCTCTGGAGCTGTCAGAATTCCAGAGCTTCCCTGTGTTTGAGGACATTAGCCATCACATCAAAGAGGTGGGGGCCCAACTGGTAAAGAAAGTCAATGCCATCTTTCAGCTGGACATCACCAAAGATGGGAAGATCATTCTGCAGTGGACCATTGATCTGAAGAATGGTTCTGGGGACATGTATCCAGGATCCGCCAGGCTTCCAGCTGACACTGTCTTCACAATCCCGGAACCTGTCTTTATGGAGTTGGTTTTGGGCAAAGTGAACCCTCAGAAAGCTTTCCTTGCTGGCAAGTTCAAAGTGAGTGGCAAAGTTCTGCTTGGCCAGAAGCTCGAGAGAGTTTTCAAAGACTGGGCTAAATTTTAAGCATGTAAAATACCAAAGAAATGATCAGAACTTCTCTCCGGTTATAATGTTGAGCGGAAATCATGCTTAAACTGAAGATTAAAACAAAAAATATCCAATATTTTTACTCAAATTCTTCCTGTTCAAGTTTGATTAATTTTCCTGCTGATGCGTTAATTTTCAGTGAGGGTTCTAGAGCAGTAAAGAGTGTTGGAGTGTCTCACCTAAAATCTTTGTCTTTTTCTTTCTTTAGGTTCATGTATGCTACATTATGTTAGGTTGAAAGCCACACATAGAGAAATGGGTGGTTTTGACACATGGATTTAAATGCTTTCATGATTGAGTTCCTGAGAATTTTGTTTGTGCTTTGGGGAAAGAAGTGCCCACCATCATTGTGTCGGTTTGCATTCCAGTTGGTAACTTGGTTCTTTGAGATTTTAAATTTGCAGAACTTAGAGGGGTTGAGCTCTTGGTGTATCATGACTTTGCATAGATATAATTCCAAGAGAATCCAGGAGTTTGGAAGAGGTTCTAGGCTACTGAGTCTTAAACTAGAGCATGCATCACACCACCTGCAAGACTGGTAAAAGCCCAGATTGCTGGGGCCCACATCAGGGTTTCAGTGCTATAGGTCTGTGCGGGGGAGAATGTGCATTTCTAACAAGTTCCCAGGTGATGTTGATGGGACCACCCCTGGAGAACCCCTGCCGTAGTTCATGCTCCAGCATTCAGAATTGGTAAAAACTATTCTGTTCTAGACCAGTGAGATATTGCCATTATTTAAATGAGATGTTTCCACGACTTAAAGAATCTCCTGGAATCTCCCCCATCCTGTGTGCCATTTCTGAAGTGTCAGGAGCTTGTTTACTGAGCATTTTACAAAACCAAAGGTTATGCTGGGAGACTTTCCCTTCTGGGAGCCCTGTTCATACATTGGAGGACTAGGAATAGAGCCAGGTGTAGCCTGATATGACCTCTATGGGTGAGTGTGTGTAACGCTGGTTTCCCTGTGATCTGTGTAGACCTTTACCTTGTATACCTTTATACTCTGAAGCCCACATAGAAGGTTCCTGAAAACAGCCATGCCCCAAACGCGTGCCTACCAAATTGTCCAACTGTTCCATCCTGGGTATTTCCCTAGGAGGGAAGAAAGCATATGTACGAGTACAAAAATGTGTACATGAGTGTTCACAGCAGTTATATTTGTGGTAGTTCCAGACTGTAAATAAGCCAAATGCCCATCAGTAGGTGAATGGGTGAACCCATTCACCTACAGACGATGCTCTGTCGTACTCTGGAACACTACTCGGCAAAAAAGAAAAAGAAGGGATGAATTATTGATGTACATAAAACGGCAAGGACCAATGTCAGATTATGCTGAGTGGCAGAAACCAGAGAAAACCAAGTACAGAGTATGCGGTTCTATTTATGTACTAGGAAATGCACACTGGGGGGATAGAAGGAGGAGCAGTGGTTGCCAAGAGACAGGGATGGGGGAGGGAAGAGGGTTGGGAGGGCGGATTATTAATGGCTATGAGGAAGCTTGGGGGTGATGGGTAGATTCATTATCTTGATTGTGCCAATGGCTTCACAGGTGTATATATGGGAAAGACATCGCATTGTATACTTTATATGCCCATGGGCAGCTTTTTCTGTGTTAGTACAGACTCAGTAACGCTGGAAATCCTGCCACCCTCAACTAAAGTGGAGGCTTTATAAAGAGGATTTAAAGCTCTACTTGTCTCTTGGCACCAGTCTTCTGACCTCACACGTGCCCACCTGTCCCAGCCGTTACTGATTTAGATGGCTCTGCGAAGGCCTTCCTAAGGTCCCCCTGTCAGAAAAAGGCAGAATGAGGGCTTGTTGCTAATAAAATCTCTCCGTGGGAAACAAAGAGGCCTTTTGTTTAGTTCATGTTCACCTCTGAGGGAAGAGACCGAGAGTCCCTTACTGAGGGTTTGTGAGTAGGGACAGGGAGCGCTCCCTGGTTTCTTTCCTCTCCTGGTCCTTAGGTAGGTGATGTGTGTGGTGCTCCTGCCAATGGCCCTGCCCAGCCAAGTGGTGGGCATCTCAGAGGCTTCAGACTGATTCTGAGTACTGTTGTGAGCACTTACCTTGCCTGGTTTAGGCACCTCCATTAGAGCCATATTTAAAAATGTCAGGCATAGCTGGGCAGGTGTTTGTTTAGGGAAATGGCTTGCCCAAGCTTGTTCCCTGAGTTGGCCCTAGCTTCGGGGGATTGGCCCGGAGATGGGAGTTGCTCAGAGATGGTTGGATGTGGAGAAGGGTATGAGGCAGGGAAGGGTTGCAGAGGGTCACATCTAGGCTACCATCTGACCGAAGGGAGGCCCATCCTGTAGACGGTCAGTGACTTATGGCCAGCTTTGATTTGGAACAAAACACGACCCATGCCAATGAGAACCCTTTCTCAGGACTTTGGAACTGGGAAGCAGAGGGACTGAGCTACAAGTGAGCAGTGAGAATAGAATCTGCCTTACAGGCTGGGATGTGGTGTGTGTGGGGTGGGTAAGGGAGGTGCTGTGGAGGGTGGGCAGAAGTAGAAGTGGGAGAAGTTGGTAGAAGTTGGAAGAGCCTTGAATAAGGAGAGGGATCTTGTTCACATCTGAGAGAAGACTCTTGACCTTGGGAAACAACACCAACATCCCTTTCAAAAGGAACAAAATCACTCAGTGCTGGGATGCCCTGTGGAACAGCTGGGAAGACTCAGATTTTGAAATCAGAAATGTGGTTTTGAGCCCCAGGTTATAAGCACAGAGAATTACTGAACCACTCTGCACCTCAGTGGCCTTACCCAGAAATGAGGCCAGTGGCCCTTATGACATCAGGTTGTTGGGGAGCTCCTAATAGGTCATGCCCAGTGTAGTGTAGTCACTGGCCCATGTGAGTTTTCCATGCGTATGAATGAGTTCCTTTTCTCTTCTGGATGAGAGGGAAGAGGACAACTTCCCCTGGCTCCTTACCGCCTTCCAAGAAAGTCCACACATGGGGCTTTTGTGCTCTGCTCTGGGGACCTTCTTTCTGCCTTTTCATTTACACTCAGTTGATGCCCTAGAAGGTCACATCTGACTCAAAGTACACATGTGCATGTTGCTTGGTCTGTACAAGTTTGGCCAGTACAGTGTTTATAGAGTTTGAATGAAGTTATTTTATATAAAAATTGGATTTTTGGAATCTCTTGCGAAATTGCATGCTTTGGTCACACTAAGCCTGTACTCCTGCCAGGCAACAGCTCAGGAAACAGGGAATGGGGGTCGGTGTGGGCCTCACTCTCTATGCTGCCTCTTTGACTCTCACACTAAATTTGGTGGCCCTCTCTCCTGGAGCCTGTGCTGTTGTTTCCTTCAGCTGCGCCCGTTTGACTGGAGCCGGGGCTAGTGTATGCCTTCATGACTGCAGCTCCCCCTGCCCCACCCCCCATACATGGTCTTACTCATCCCCCTAATGGAAATACCCTGTGTTCATTTTCTTTTGCTGTGTGACAGAGTACCACAGCTGAGCAGCTTGAAACAATACCCATTCATGATCTCACAGCTTCTGCAGGTCAGAAGTCTGGTTGGGCTCAGCTGGGTCCTCTGCTCCAGTCTTATCTCACAAGGGCCAAAATCAAGGTGTAGGCCAGGCTGGGATCTCACCTGGGGACTTAGGGGAAGAACTGCCTCCAAGCTCATCTGGTGGTGGCCTTATTCAGTTCTGTGTGGTTGTAGGACCGAGGCCCACGTTTCCTTGTTGGTTTTCAGTCAAGGATGCTCTCTCAGCTCCCAAAGGTCACTCACATTCCTCGTCACGTGACTTCTCCATCTGCAAAGCCAGCGGTGATGTGTGGAGTCCTTCTTAGGCTTCAGGCCTCTAGGAATTCTACTGCCTTCATTTTCTGCCTCCTTTTAGAGGATTTGAGGGGTTGTGTTGGGCCCACCCAGATAACCCAGGATAATCTCCCAGATATGTACATATCCCCCTAATGTACATGTCCTACCTTCCACTTTTTTTGTTTTTGCAAGAATGGTAGCTGACTATAGATGCTGTTCCCGCCTTGCATTTTGAAAGGTTACAGAAAAACAATCTGAGGGGTTTGAAGTGGCGGGGCAGTGGGAGGTTGGGGTACCAGGTGGTGGGTATTATAGAGGGCACGGATTGCATGGAGCACTGGGTGTGGTGAAAAAATAATGAATACTGTTTTTCTAAAAATAAATAAATTGGAAAAAAAAAAGGTTACAGAAAGATCTCTTCTTCAGAGAGTGCCCTCCTGAGGGGTTAAATGTTTGACTTCACTTACCCCACTGAAACTCTTCACATTTCCCCTGTTCTTTAGAAAAAAGCTCACAATGGGCAGCTTTACTGGTGAAGGTTGCAAAATGGACCCCTCTCCATTGGAAGTGGGATTTACTTACCCTCATTGTTGAAGAATTCCTGCCAATCCTCTGTGTCCCAAGGGCTGGAGGCTGTCCTTGCCCGTGGCTTTTCCCGACCCTCCCATCCTTCTGGCCTCTTGTCTGCTCAAGGGCACCCAGAGAGTACCAGGTGTGATGGGCTCCTGAGAGGGGATGCTGAAGATCTTGCTGGACCTTTATTTTACCCTTAGGACCAAAAGGGTTGTCTGATCTGAGAGAGGGAACCCTAGCTTTAAAGTAGAGATCAGCAGAGCTACAGAATCAGGTACTTCTGCAATAGGTAGAGATTGGGGTGGAAGAGAGTAGGACCTAGGGCGGTCCTAGGTCCACGAAGGGGAATCCTGAATATCCCCATAGCTGGGACTATTTCATTCATTTGCCTGAAGCCCAAAAAAAGACAAAATCTATTCTGATGTAGGACTTTTACTACTTTTCTATTAGAGACTCAGGAATGTCTCTCCTGGGAGACTGTCTCTCCCCTCTTTATGTGGTTGTTCATGAAACCCCACACTTGGCCAGTTTTTCTGTCTTCCTGCCTAGGGGTAGAAGGAGGGAAACCAGCTCCCAGTGACCACCATGGAACACCTAGTGCTGAAATGAGGAACTCCTTCCAGGGGACAGCTCAGAGGTGTGGGTGTGAGCTCATATACTGGGCATCCTCAGAAAGTGGCTCTTCATCTTTTGTGCGCAGCCTGCTTTATACTCCTCAGGGATTTGTATCTCTCTGATTTGGCAGGTAGTACGGGGGACGTGTTGAGTGCAAGGCCCGTGAGCCGCGACTTAAGATAGTCTTGTATTGAAATGCTGTCATTTCAATGACTGAACAGCTCATTCATTCAGCACAATTTTATGGTGCATCTGCGATGAGGGGGCTCCATGCTCAGCACTGAGATGCAGTGGGGGGATGAAGGGCTTCCTCTCCACCCAAGCAGACAACACCACACTGGAAAACAATCCTCAGGGCTGGAACCTGGAGCTCAGAGAGGCTGAAAGAATGCTGAGGATGGGCTGGTGGAAGGAGTTTTGTCAGGGCTTGGGCTAAAAGAGCTTCCCGGGGGGTTGCTACCTCTTCAGCTCCGAAAAAGCTTGGTTGTGTACCAGGCCTAGACGGGATGGAGCAAATGGCTTGTGACCCCCATGGAGGTTTCGTTTCTCTGATTACTCATGCTGGGGTGCAGACAAGACTAATTCTGGGACCTGGAGCAACAGTTAGGGCCCCCATTGTTTTGCCGCTGATTTCCTCACTCCCCAGAGGGCAAATGGCAGTCTCGGCTCCCAAAGTTAGGTCTGTTCACCTGTGTTTAGGCGTGAGATCCAGGAAAGCATCAGCAACGAGGGCAAGGTTTCTGTTCTGGGGAGCTTAAATAAGGGCAGATTTTGGATTTTTAGCAATGAGCTGCCAGATTTCATTTGTTCGTAGACGGACTAATTCATTAATCTCATAAATATTTGTTGAGCATTTATCATGTGTTAGACACTAATGATGTTAAGCTGGTAACACACCCATGGTTTATGAGATCAGGATTCGTTCCTATTGGTCAGACCCTGGGCTCTGGGTTCGTCCTCCTCCTCCTCTTTCTCTTCTTCTTCTTGATTTATTTATTTTACAGAGACAGACAGACAGAGAGCATGAATGAGAGGAGCAGAGGGAGAGAGAGAGAATCTCTAGCAGATTCCACAAAGAATACAGATCTCAACATGGGGCTCCATGTGGGGCTCGACTCAGGGCTCTATCTCATGGCCCTGAGCCGATGCCAAGAGTCAGATGCCTAACTAACTGGGCCACGTAGGCATCCTGATGGGTTTCTTCTTTACTGTACTTGTTACTAAACATTCTGGAAATCACTGCTGGTTCTAGGAGCTAGAGGGGGACAGTGGCAACCCGAGGTTCCTCTTCTCCCACGCTTTCATTTTTCAGATGGGGGACATATGAGGGTGGTGGGGAGACAAACAATAAACATAAATGAATAACCAAGCAAAATGATTTCAGAAAGTGAGTACAGTTGACCTTTGATCAGCACAGGTTTGAATTGCATGGGTCCACTTACATGTGGATTTTTTTTTTTTGATAAATGTAGTACAGTACTTGTGAATGTATTTTTTAAAATTTCTTTTCAGCGTAACAGTATTCATTGTTTTTGCACCACACCCAGTGCTCCATGCAATCCGTGCCCTCTCTAATACCCACAACCTGGTTGTATTTTCTTTTCTTAAGATTTTCTTAATAACATTTTTTTTTCTCTAGCTTATTTTATTGTAAGAATAAGGATATAATACATATAATCTACAAAATATGTGTTCATTAACTGTTTATGTTATTTGGAAGGCTTCTGGTCAGCAGAAGGTTAGTAGTAGTTAAGTTTTGGGGGAGTGAAAAGTTATATGTAGATTTTTGACTACATGAAGGGGGAGTCAGTGCCCCCAACCCCCATGTTGTTGAAGGGTCAACTATAAAACCAAAAGGGAAAAAGTGGGTAATGTGGCCAAGGGGAGCTGGGCGGCCAGAGAAGTTCTGAGAAGGGACTGCCGGAATTCCATAGGGCAAAGGTTCGAGCAGCTTACGTGGGAGGTAGCCCCGGAAAACACCTATCAGGGATTGGACAGAAAGGCAGGAGACTCCTGTTTGTAAGTGGACCCATGGGGATGTTCAGGGAGATGCAGTAGTCATCCCACCAATATGGTGGAGAGCTCCAGCCTTTGATGGAGAGCTGCTCCTGGACCAGGGGCAGAGTGAGCTCCAGGCACTCACGAAAGCTCTCAGGCAGTTGGAAGTCAGCCGGACTAATAGCGAGACCCAAACACAGACCATAGCAGGTGATGAATCTGGCCACCCGAGTGGGCTCTGATCTCTTGGGAGTAAGAGGCTGGACTCTGGGACCAGACTGCCTGGGGCTGGGTCTCATCCCAGCCACTTCCTAACTATGGGAACTCAGGCATGTTCATTTATTTTTTAAAATACACTTTTTGATGGAGGAAAGCCTATAAGCCCTAGGTGTGCAGCTCAGCAAATGTTCCCAAGTGGAACAAACCCCTGTAACCAGCACCTGGCTTGGGAAATAGGACACACCCAGCGCCCGGAAACCCCTCTCATGCCATGCCCTCCCCCCTCGAGGATAGCCACTGTTCTGACTTTTTACTTTTTTTATATATACATTATATATATAAAATAATATTTTATATTATTTATGATTTTAATATAATAAATTTTCGTGTTGCCTATTTTTGTGCTTCTATAAATGGCTTCTTCCACTCTGCATTCTGTGTCTGAGACTCCTGCATATTTTTCTGTGTAGTTATGGTTTCATTTTACCATTGAATGGTGTTTCATTGTATTTGGATTGTTTCCATTTGGGGGCTATTTCCAACAGTGCTGCTGTGAGCCTTCTTGTAGATTTGTGTGATGGGAAGTCTCTGTCACTTTGGTGACAGCCACAGCAGAGCATCTTGCACGCAGTAGGTGCTTTCTGAAGGTCTGCGGCATGAATCCGGGGACAGCACAAGTCCAGAGGTACAGAAACAGCGCATGCTGGGGTTGCGTGTGTGAGGTAACTTGAGGGGCAGAGTTGAGACCGTTCCAGTGTGATTCACATGGTGTCCGACCTGCTCTATGGACTTTGGACCCCACTTGCTTTGTTTCAGAGGGAAACTTACAGCTGGAAGGAATTCTGCCCAGTGTCCGTGCTGGCCCATGAAGTACCCACAAACAGCTGTTGAAGATCCTCTTTTTTACTTTTCTTTAGGGGAAAAAAAATTCTTCCAGACCTGTGTCTTGGCTAATCACAAGAAACATCTGTGACCTCCTAAAAATATCTGCTTTATACCATTTTGTGGAGTGCAATATTTATATAGCCCAGCAGTATAATTAAGTTGATGTTTAGTCAACTCTTGAAAACAGCTGGGGGCTCCTGAAGCCCAGGACAAGATTTGCAGGCGACCCGTGAAACTGGCTGGGAGGGAGGTCCCCGGGGATGCTCCCACGGCTTTGGTGGGGGAGGAACCTGGGGTGGCCCTGGAGATGGGGGCAAGGAGAGGAGTTGCAGAAAATACCACAGTGGAGGGCTGCTCAGCCCCCTGAGGCAGTTGAATAATGGTTATTTCCATGTCTCTGTCTGGCAGCCTCTGGAACATTTCCTGCTGAGGAAGGTTTTCCCTTGAAGAACAAATCAGCAAGTGCTTCATCCCAAAGTACCTTTTTTTCTTGTTGTTGTTTTGAGCTTGAGCAGATTAAGTGGGGGTACTGGTAGATTTTTCTGGAAATATTCATGCTGTTTTCCAGGAAGCCACATATATTAATCAGGATTTTAGTCAATAAGAGGGTAGAGCTTTGTGTGCTCTCTCTCCCCCCTCACTGATAAAGAAAAGAACATGGCTGAAGAAAGTTTTTAGACAAAGGAATCTCCCAGCTTTTCTAGTCTGTTTGATTCCTTGGAGGGTTACCAAGCAGGGCTGGAATCTGTTATGGGCAAGCAATCTCAAAAGCCTTGAGGATACCATTCAAACATGGGTATCTTTAGAAGTGTCTTCAAAGCACAAGCTGGTTTGGGATGTGGGATTCAGAAGGGCCTTTAGGGGAGTTTGATGAGAATTCTGGAGTTAGGAAGACAGTCTAGGGATTGCACCTCACCCTTTGACCAAGTCCTTCCTTTGGAATTCTGCTCTTTGCAGGAGGAGAAGGGACAGCCTGTTGATGTTCCCAACCCCTAAGCATGCATCCATTCATTCAGTGATCATTACTGAGCATCTACTGTGTAATGAGTCTACTCAGCCTGTACTGAGTGTAAAGGATGCTGTGGTGAGCACTGCATGAACACCTCCTGTCCTCAGGGAACTTCCAGTATAGCCTCTGGCTACACTTTGTGGTGGTGAGGTCTCACAAAGAAAAGCTGAGGGCATTCTCATGGACTGAATAGGGGTCAGGGCAGGTTTCCTGAGGAATGAGATCAGAGGAGTGATTAGGAGGTAATTGAGTTGGGGCAGAGATGAGGCCATTCCAGGCAGAGGAAATAACCTGTGCAAATGCCCTGTGGCTGGCAGTGCTGGATGAGTTCCAGGAACAGAAGACCAGGCCTATGGGGCCAGAGCATGGTGGTCAGTGATAGATATTGTGGAAAGGCTAGTCAGGCACAGGAGCTAGCCAGAGCATGGACTTCTAGCCTGGAGACAGGACTTTGCTTGTCCTCCTCACATAATCTGAGTCTGAGAACTGCCTACCCATGCTGGCTGGACCTGTCTAATGGAAGAGTGTGTTTAGGTGAGGGATGACACTTTCCAAATTGGGTCCAAAGACTCATAAATCTGGGATTTCCAGAGGATTTAGTTTCTTCCTCTGTCTTAAGAGCTGTGACTGCAGACTCCTCCAGGCTCTATTGGTGATCCTCATGCCGGAGGTGGTTCTGTGACATCACTGTAGGGACAGTGACCAAAGACATAAATATAGGACTGCTCATGAAACAGAGGGTTTTCTATCAGTGTCTTTCCAGGCTATAGCCTAACGGGTCAATAAATAGATTCAAGAGGAGAAACAGCTGAGGGAAGAAGGAAGACTACCCACTTGTATTCCCAATGGTACCATCTTTTCTCCTAAGTCTAAAGGAATATGAGTATGTGGCCAGGCAATGGTGTGCAGTGGGCAGGCTGGGGACATGGGGCAATGGGAGGCCATTGGAGGCTCAGAGAATGCTGAGGATTCCTGGTTCTATGGCCAACCAGATGTGTGATACCATCCTCTCTTCTCCAG
Organism: Neogale vison; assembly: GCF_020171115.1. Taxonomy (NCBI): domain Eukaryota; kingdom Metazoa; phylum Chordata; class Mammalia; order Carnivora; family Mustelidae; genus Neogale; species Neogale vison. The sequence goes on from NC_058098.1 coordinate 43,653,373, forward strand.
TGGGTCTGTTTCTCTTCAAGTCCACCATAGGAGAGACAACCAACCACATCCAACAATGGATCCCCATTTGCCTAGATATTTATCATTCTCAAAAAAAAAAAAAAAAAAGTCAACATTCGAAAGTTAACTGGGAAAGGGGAGGTCCACTCAGTGATAAGGCTGAGGTGACGTCTTGGGTACATTTGTATCAGTGCCAGGCACTGCATTAAGTGCTCAATGTGTTATCACCTTAATTCCTTATTACCTCCACTTGGAGAGGTCCTGAAATTATTTCCATTTCTACTCAGATGGTGAAGACCTAACAGGGTCTAGGCCTCAGAATCATGGTGGTGCTTTCCTTCCATTTCCAACACATGTGACTAAAAATAAAAAATGTGCTAAACCATAAATCAAGTACAAGATAGGCCAACCAAATTCCAGATTTTTCTCCATGATGATTCATTTAATGTCTTCTGAAATGTTATTACATATAATTTTAGTTGTTTTTTTTTTAAAAAAGTATTTATTTATTTATTTTAGAGGGTAAGAGAAAGACTGTACACATGAGCAGGGTGAAGGGCAGAGGGGGAGAGAGAGCATTCTCAAGCAGGCTGCCTACTGAGTGGGGAGCCTGATGTGGGGCTCAATCCCATTAACTTGAGATCATGACCTGAGCAAAATCAAGAGTTGGCTACTTAACTGACTGAGCCACCCAGGCACCCCAACTTATTTTTTTTTATGTGAGCTTGAGTGATGTGATTCTGAAATTGTCTAATATAAAATAATAACAAAGTCTCACTTTATGATACAAATATAAAATAGAGTATCAAGAAATTAAACTGTGGAAAGATCTGAGATGTCCTTCAACAGATGAATGTATAAAGATGTGGCTCATGTATGCAATGGAACTTACTTAGCCATCAGAAAGGATGAATATCTACCATTTACACCAACATGGATGGAACTAGAGGGAATTATGCTAAGTGAAATAACTAATCAGAGGAAGACAATGATATGGTTTTTCTCATATGTGGAACATAAAGAATAGTGCAGAGGATCATAGGGGAAGGGAGGGAAAACTGAATGGGAAGAAATTGGGGAGGGAGACAAACCATATGAGACCCTTGACTCTGGGAAACAAACTGAGGGTTGCAGAAAACAAGGTGGGTAGGGGGATTGAATAACTAGGTGCTGGGCATTAAAGAGGGCACGTGATATAATGAGCATTGGATGTTATATGCAACTAATCAATCATTGAATGTTATATCGGAAACTAATGATGTAGTATAAGTTGGCTAATTGATTTTATTTTTTTAATAAAGATTTTATTTATTTATTTGACAGAGAGAGAGAGAGAGAGATCACAAGTAGGCAGAGAGGCAGGCAGAGAGAAAGGGGGAAGCAGGCTCCCTGCTGAGCAGAGAGCCCAATGCGGGGCTCCATCCCAGGACCCTGAGATCATGACCTGAGCCGAAGGCAGAGGCTAACCCACTGAGCCACCCAGGTGCCCCGGCTAATTGATTTTAAATTAAAAAAAAACAAACAAACATAAAAAATTAAAGTTGGATGGGAATTGCAAAATTGGAAAGGTGTCAAGATAGAATGGTTTGTGAGCTGTGTTGAAGATCCTGCCCATGGCAGGGAGCTGCTTGCGCTGGGTCAGGGAACACCCACCATCATCTGTATGGGTCTTGCCTTTTGTGAGCTGGGATTTCCATGACATCTTCAGGAAAGCATCTTCCTAGTAAATACAACTGCCATGCAGCATATCATTTTTGGGTAAAAAGAACCCCCAAGTGCCTTTGAATTGCATGTGGCAATGCTATGAACTCACAACACCTACTGGGTCAACTAGGGGAAGAGAAACTGAGAGGCACGTATAAGGATACAAGATCAGGATGAGACCAGGATGTGAAAACAGGGCTGTTGATTCCAAATGCCTTGTCGAGAGAGGTTTAGTGTTCTTGACCTTCTTCCAGAGAACTGTTTAAAAAACAGGGGCACCTGGGTGGCTCAGTTGGTTAAGCCTCTGACTCTTGGTTTCCACTCAGGTCGTGACCTCAGGGTCCTGAGACTGAGCCCTGCATCCTTAGGGAGTCTACTTGAGATTCTTTCCCCCTCCTCCCTCTCCCTCCCCCTTTGTTCCTCCCCCTCTGCTCTCCCCCATGCTCACACATGCTTGCGCGCTCTCTCTCTCTCTCAAAAAAATCTTTAAAGAAAGAATTATTTAAAAAACAAAAATCAAAGAGCTAAATAGCACTTTGAAGTTCACCAAATCCAGGGCTTACCTTTTAGAATGGAATAAACTGAAATCCAGAGAGATGCAAGGTCATGGTTGTTGTAATTCCAGGGGCTTACCAGTCTTCCAGGGAGTCTTCTGAAGGGGAAACCTAAGCTCTATTTCAGGCTGGTTCCCAGCCTCTCCGTGTGACCACCAGGAGGAAACTTGCCTTCTCGGGGCTCCAGTCTTGCCTTTCTCAGGCAATCAGATGAGCTGGATTAGGTGGTCTCCCACTTTTCTTTCCAGAGCTCTTTAACTCCAATTCCAGCTGCTTCTCATTGAGTTTCTTCCCGTGTCTCTGGGGAAGAAAATCAGGGTGGTGGTGTAGGTGAATCAGTAATGCAGAGGTGATCATTTTTCTAAGGGAAGTTCATTTAATAATGATAAAATAATATCTCTTTTTTTCTTTTATTTAAAGAAATAGCAGGTCAGAGCTCAAGACAATGGACTAGAAACTGATGAATTTTACTAGTTCTTCGTTACAAGAATCATCCAAAGATGCTGTCCCATTTTCATGCTCAGCACACAGAACCCAAAATGCACTTGCATGTACCTATCCATCCCGCACCCTGTGAGGCTCAGGCATCATGATTAGCGGGCATCAGTAAGCTGGGTTAAGGCAGCCAGTTTTGAGCAGGACTCAGGCAGTGGCTTTGATGGGAATTTCTGGACAAATCCATCCTATGGGTTCATGTGTGCAAGACCTTGGAAAACATTCTATAATGTCACTGACCAGCTTGGCCAACATATTAATTAATCTTCTATTCATGTTTTCTTCATCTTGAGAAGTGCCATCATATGCAATTAGTCATAGCACTTTCTCACATCTCCTAAATATTCTTTCTGAAATGGGTCCAACGTTGTTTTAGTATGGCAGTGCACCATTTACTTATGGCCACAAAAACACTGTTACAAGCTATCTCAACATTCTGTGGCTTGACAGATGCTGAGCTCTTCTGCTGGATCTGCAGGTTGGCTGTGGGTCCTCTAATCCAGGCTGGGTGTGGCTGGGGTGACTTGACTCTGCTCCTCTGCTCCTCTGGTCCCTATTCCCTCCCCCTCTCCTGACCGGGGGACTGCTCCTGCCAGGTATGTCTCTCCCATGGTGATGGCAAGGAGAGCAAGCCTGCTTATCCAAGCCTGCTCCAATATCATGTGCACATCACTGTGCTAACATCCCACTGGCCATAGCAGGTCACATGGCCCATACTCAGAATCAGAAGGTAGGGAAGTGCATTCCCCTATTAGAAGCTGGGGAAGAGAGTGAAATAGTGGGACAATAATTGTTGTCAATATCCACTGTTATAATGTACAGGTTGTGGTCTAAAAAACGCCTACAAATTCTTCTACATTCCTCCCATCTAAGAGGTGGACTCTAGGTCCCCTGCCTTTGAACCTGGGTGGGGGCCAGGCCCTTGTGACAGCTTCAATGGATAGAAAGTAGCAGAGGGGATGTTGTGTGGCTTCCCAGGCTTTCGCCAGTGTCTAATGTACACACACTCAGCCCATGTGAGAGGCCCTGCCACTCCATGCAGGTTGCTGCATGGAGATACGAAGTGGGGAGACCGTGGAGACCTGCCTGAGGACCCCAGAGCCCCAACGAGGGGTCACTGAAGATGAACACAGTCACACTGCATCTGTCTGCAAACTCATGGGAGACACAGAGAGAGGACTGTCTGGTTGAGCTGGTTAACTCCAGACTCTGAGCAAAACAAGTGATTGTTCCTGTTCTAGCTGCTGCTTTCTGGTGGCTCATTATGTAGTGTTAGATAACCAGAAATCATGGTTATCACTTCCAACAAGGACTGGATCTCTGGGGGAATCACAGCTCCACTGCTTGCCACCTAGTCTATGCTTGGATGAGCCCTCAGTTTCTCCCATCTGTAAAATGGTCACGTTTCCAGCCTCATATGCGTGCTGTCAAATTACATCAAACACTTAGTAGAGACCTGCATCATAGCTGGGGTCAGTTCATGTTGACTGAATAAATCATCACCTGCTGTTAAATTCGGCTCATAGAGTGTGGAGGCAGCGGGGGTAAAAACTGGCTGAAAGGGTATTGGGGACCACAAAATGGACAAACGGAATGATTGTTAACAGAGCTATGATTTAGCCTAGGCTGCAAATTATGGCTATCAGAGGTTTTAAGAGTATTATGTGTGTGCACATGTGTGCAGGCATATGATTCCAAGTCTTCTTTTAAAAAGGAAGATAATAAAAAGAGTAACTCTTAAAAGTTCTCATCTTAAGAAAAAACTTTGTAACCGTGTTTTTTGGTGATGGATATTAACTGAACTTATTGTGGTATTCGTTTTGCAATATATCAGACATCAGATTGTCATGTTGAACACGTGAAACCAATTCAGTGTTATATGTCAATTACAGCTCAATACAATTGGTGGTGGGGGGGAGGAAGCCAACGCCTTTCAAAGTCTTGACTGACATGTATGAAATGTGTTTTTCCAGGCCTGTTAAGGGAGTTGTTTTTTTTCTTAAATTAACTTATAATGTGCCATTTTTTTTCAGGAGTACAGGTCTGTGAAGGGAAGGCTTTTTTTTTTTGGCCGAGGCTTGTTTTCTTTAAGGTACGGTGACATACAATGTATAATGTGTAATGTGTTTGGGGTGATGCTTTAGTTTCAGACAGGGTCTTTTCAGGCAGGACTTTTCATAAAGTCAAGGTCGTCTCCTTTCTCCAGACCCTATAGCCAGCCTGTTTGGATTTCTCTCTGGTCTCAGCAACCAAAGGAAACTTCCCCTTTAAAAATATTTTTATAAATTTTTAAACTTAAACCTGTAAACATGCATACATGCAGAGGGCACATACATCCGAAGTGTACAGCTCCATGAATTTTTGTAAAATGAACACATCCATCCAGGTCAAGAAACAGACTATTCGCAGCACCCTGCATGTCCTTCTTATGGGCATATTCCCAGGCCCTGCCTGATTTCCCCACCAAGGGAAACCGAAATTTCAACTTAAAATAACATTGTTAAGTCTCTCTAGTTTTTGCTTTTTATATAAACAGAATCATGCACTCTTTATGCTTTTGCATGTGGATCCTTTGGCTCAATGTGCTCTCTGCGCAGTTCATGAGTCTCTCGTGTGTTCTTTGGCTCGCCCGTCCTGTTTGTGGCACCATATTTCATTTTATGAATATATCACAATCTGTTTATCCAGTCTACTGTTGGTGGGTAGTTTCCAGATTTGCTTCCGATCTACCTATCGCCCCAGCATGCAGATTATTTAACGTTTTCCCAAACCTACAACATTTACTTGGAACCTCAGGGTAAGAAGGAAGGTTCTTTTTGTAAATTCAAATCCATCCCCATCCCACTGCCCACGCTGCCCATGTGTTTTCATTGGCTCACTCACTTGGCTAGATTTCAAGGAGTGGTGTGTAAGAATTCATTCCCTCACTTCCCCCCACCCTTCCCCTCCCACTGCCAGTGCCTGCATCCCATTCTTAGAGGCTCTTTCCTTTCCCACTGTAGAAATGCAAGTACGCTATGGGGAAGGCATGTTCTTTTGAGCCTTCTGTGTCATCTGTCCCCCAGGGAGAAGAAAGGAACAAAGCTTTTCCTGAGAGTTGACCCAGATGAGGAATCCAGTGGCACTTGATATCTGAGTGAAGAGGTTTTCCATTTAAGAAGGAAGGCGAAGGGAAAGTACCATAAAGTGAGGGAGAAGATGTGGACTATGAACTCAGTGTGGCTCATGATTCTTCCTGTGTCTGGCCCACTTTTGGGCACTGTGATTGAAGTGAGGCATTAGATGTGGGATCTGGTAAAGCCCAGTACAAAATACTGTCTTCAGCCCCACCTGGTCTGAAAGTGGACTTTTACTGCTGTCTCACCGAGGAGGAAGAAACATTGCAATGAGAACTGTGACATCCTGCTTTCTTATCATTTGGAACTTATCTTTAACTCATTGAAAGAGCTCTTTCAGACTTAATTACATGAAGATTTTATCAACTATTCCTCTTGGATGAACATAAAGAAAGACAAGCAAAACAAATTGGTTAACATATTCTAGATTTCTCAACACTCACACTCCGATTATTCTGAGATTATTTTGACAGCTTGAGTCCTGTGGTTCTCTCTCCCTCCCCAGCAGTATTGCTGTCAGCACCCTCAAGAGCTGGGTTGGTGTAGCAGTACCAGGTGTCGAATCCAAACAAGAACTGAAGCTAGTTTTGCCATTATGCAAGGCTAGCCTGCTTCCAATTCCAATTTAGGGGCTGCTAAATCATATATCACCTTCTTCCCACCCCGACCAGGTGCTCGGCTCTCAGCTGCCACTACTCTGCCCGTTTTGATGCTGGTGCTTTCGATATTCAAGCATGTGCAGGCACGGTTACTATATGAACTTCCTAGAGGAAGTGGTTTCCAGGAACCTTTGATGATATTATGAATCCCAACCTGAGAGCTGTTAGGATGGGGAAACAAGTCCGTCCTAGAATAAGTTCTTCGCCATAACCCCACGGCTGCCTGCAGACTGGCTCCCAGATCCCCAAATCCGAGACCACGCACAGGTCTGCTGCCTCTTCACCATCACAGCCTGTGTCTGCACACTTGACTTTTCTACATCTTCTGAAAATATTGTCCATAGAAAAATTATGTCACTTCACTCCCCACACTCTTCCAAAAGTAAGCCTAGTAACACAACTCAGTGATTTTTCTGGAGCAAAATGGAAAGGCATTGCCAGGCTTTAGACCCGGGGTGGGGGTGGGGGAGTGGGAGTTGGGGGCAGAGAGTGGGTGCATGGGTGTGTTCATTAACTAGTTGCGAAATGAGTCAGCATCAGAGCAGCCCCTGGAGGGCTGGGGTGGCACTCCCTCCTGCTTCCACCCCTGAACTTCCACACAACGACCCTCCTTGTGGCGTGTGCCGCAGTGTGCACTGACCGGGGACTGAGCCTGGGACAGGCGCTGGAGCACAGGGTGAATTTTCTGCTTTTCTGCTTGATGTTCCCAGTTTGCCCGGGGATATGCTTTAGGACTGGCAGATGGATGTTCTGTTGTTCAGTGCTGCTCCATTAAAGCGTTGCCCCTGAGACTCCTATGAAAACAGTTTGTGTTGTTTTTCTGGACAGGGGTTCATTCAGGAACAGACTGAGGCAATTCCCCTGGGGAACTTGACTCTTTATTTTGAATGGCTTGGGAGCCTAGAAATTTGATATTCATCTCCCTGACTTTAGAGCTTGCCACAGAAAGGGTTTGGAGGGTGGAAAGGTGATGGCTTATTTTTCTTTGTAGAGTTTTGTAGGTGACGGCTCAGCAGGATCATAGCCACAGATTGAGGGGCTCTGCCTAAGCTAAGTGTACATTTTAGGCAAATTTAGTTTCTTAGCAAGCTTCCTGGAAAAGTGTAGGAGAGGTCCATTCCCATTGTGGAGCTGTGCTGAGCTTTGGAGAGGAAAACAATGTTTCTGGTCTGAATGAAGGGGTAACCATCCTGCAGAGATGAAGAGAAGGCTTTTCCTGGATCCCTGCAGAGATGTGAAGGGAGAAGAAGGGAGAGGGAGGTGGTGTGGGGCTGGGGTTATTCCATGGGAGCATGAATAACTGATCCCAGTTCTCCTCTCCCCTCTAGTATTATGTACCCAAATCCCTTGCTGTGGCCTCATGGGTTGGGGGTGACTGAGTATTTGTCCTACTCCCTGACGTTAGATTTGCCCATTTAACTTGATTTAGTTGATGAGATGTTAGCAGATATGACATGAATGGAGGCTTAAAATGCTCTTGGGCAAGGATTTTGCTCTGTTGCATTTCTCCTGTTCACCACACTAAGAACATGTCCCAGATATTTGCAAGACTGAGGGCAATGAGGAACACATGGAACAGACCTGGACCCAATCCATAATGTATGCCATGCCCGCCCAAAGTCTACACTAAATCAGCCAAATCCCAGCCAATCCACTGATATGTGATCAGGGAATCAATTCTTACTGTTGCATGCCACTGTGTTCTGGGATTGTCTGTTCCACAGCATGTTGTGGCAAGAGCTAACTAATACAGAAATCTATTTTTTTATCCTCTGAAAACTTTAGTAAAGTCAGTAAATTCATGAAATGCTTGAGACAAACTATTTTTTAAAATGGAAACCAGTGAGGGGTTGGGCTTAGATATGAATTGCAAGATAGTATTGAGGGAGAAAGAAGCATTTGGAAGAAAGTTCTAGATGAAGAAACGTCCCAGGGAGAGTTTTGAACCTCACATGAGCATGAAAATTGGGGCTGAGCAAAGTTTTACTAGCTCCCTAAGAGGCATAGACCACCCAGATGGCATCCAGTTTAAATAAGAAAGGGCACAATCTAGCAAACAAGAATATGGATGTATTAGTTAGGTTTCTCCTGAAAAACAAAATGAACCAGACTTGTATATGGTGACAGAAAGAGACTGTTAAGGAATTGGCTCACATGATTATGGGGGCTGCTGAGTCCCAAATCTGCAGGATGGGCCGACAGGCTAGAGACTCAGGGAAGAGGTTATGTTGTAGTTCATGTCCAAAGGCCTTCTGCTGGTGACATTCACACTTGCTTGGGCGGAAGTCAGCCTTTTTTTCTTCAGGCCTTCAACTGATTGGATGAGGCTCATCCACACATAGACCACTCTGCTTTGTGCACGCAGAGAGCACCAACTTAAATGTTAATTGGATTAAATGCTAATCTTATCCAACAACACTCTCACAGAAGCGCCCAGAATAATGTTTGACCACATGTCTGGTCACTGTGGCCCAGCCAAGGTGATACAGAAAATTTATCATCACAGTGGGCTTTATCTTTCTCTGGCCCTGAGGAAAAGAAACCTATTGGTTCCATGCTGGAAAGTTATAAGTTAGCAATAAGAGGGCCAGCATCCAATCACAGTGCTTTTATTCATCTGGTGATCATATATCCCAGTGGAAGTGATTGGGGCTCTTGTTCAGGAAATTCTGGATTGAACCCACTGAATTCACTGAGCTTTGTCAAAATATCATTCCTAACATTCTCAAAAATATCTCTTACTGAACTGTAGTATACATCCATGAAATGTATGAATCAGTGTAGCTTAGTGAATTTTCACAAAGTGAACCAGCACAGGATCAAAAAAATAGAACATTATGAGAGCCCCAGCACCCCCTCTCATGTTTCTTTCTAGTCACTGCCCTCTCCCTAAGGGTAACAACTACCTTTCCCTCTATAACCCACAGATTAGTTTTTCTTGTTTGGCACTTTATGACAGGTGTATTTTTCAAAGATGTTTGTACTAATGTATCCCATCTTACCTCTTCTGAAAATGTGATGCAGACTTTCCTTCACTGAGAGGTGGAATCTCCATTCCCTCCCTTTGAGTATGTATAACCATAGTTATAGGTAACGATGGTGGAAGCGACACTATGTGGCTTCTGGGGCTAAATTATAAAAGGCAATATGACTACTCCCCGATTCTTCTGATTTACTCACCCTTGGAGCCCAGCCACTTACAAAGCTATGTGTATATGTTACAGCCCCAGACCCAGCTGAGGTTCCTACTGAAAGACAGCATCAGCCACCATACATGTGAGCAAGGAGCCCTCAGGTGATACGGGTTTCAACTTTCCAGTGTCCCCTTCTGCCTGTGGAGCCAAGATGAGCTGCTTTATGGAGTCCAGCCCAATTTCAGATTCATGAGCAAACAAATGTTTGCTCATTAGTTAGTGACCATAGTTACTAACTATGGTATCATTTGTTACACAGCAAGACATAACTACAACATGATTTATGCAAATGGTATCATATAGTATGAATTCTTTACTTATATTCAAGATAATGCCTGCAAGATTCTTCCACAAGACATTATTGTTGTATGTAGTTGTAGATTTTTCATTCCTATTGCTTTAGAGTATATAATATTATATGAATACAATGTAATGTGTGTATTCATTTTGTTGTTGCCAGAAATGAGTTGTTTCTAGTTTGGGGCTATTAATAAAAGCCAAACATTCTAGTACATGTCTTTTGGTAAACAGAAGTATGTATTTCTGTTGGATACGTATGCAGAGTTGGAATTGTTGTATCCTAGAATATTTATATCTTCCACTCTATTGGTTACTGCCAAAAAGTTTACTAGTAATTTTTTCTGAACAAAATATTAAAAGCAAATTTCCAGGCTTGTTTAAGGACTGACCTGAATGAAGTTTGATCCAGTATAGGGAGGGAGGTCATATTAGAGGTGTCCTTGTCATCATTAGGAAAGTCTCCAGGTCAAGACTGATTTATTCACTCTGAAACTTCAGGGCCCAGTAGACTTGCAAGGAACATAAACTTTAATAGCATCAATTTGCGGAATAGGAGCTTCCCAGTGTAGCACAACCTTGGCGTAACCCTTTCTGATATTCCTTATTTGCCTTCTTTTTGACACATCTGTGAAGACACACAAAGCCAAAATATGGCCTCATCTTTGGAAACTGTCATTGCCATAGTCCAAGGAAGTTACTTGTAGGTGTTTCATGATAAAGAAGATTCTTGGATCACACACCACAGGCTCTGCTCTCTAAAGCAGATTAGTTAAGAAAGATCCCAGTGGAAGTAGGAAAAGGCTAAGTTACTCTTCTATGTACCCCTTCATATACAATTTTTTAAAAAATATTTTATTTATTTATTTGAGAGAGAGACAGTGAGAGAGAGCATGAGAGGCGAGAAGGTCAGAGGGAGAAGCAGACTCCCCATGGAGCTGGGAGCCTGATGTGGGACTTGATCCCGGGTCTCCGGGACCGTGACCTGAGCTGAAGGCAGTTGCTCAACCAACTGAGCCACCCAGGCGCCCCTCTTCATATACATTTTAAATGAAAATTATATCAGGGGTGCCTGGCTGGCTTGATCAATAGAGCATGGGACTCTTGATCTTGGGGTTGTAAGTTCAAGCCCCCTGTTGGGTGTAAACATTACCTAAAAATAAGATCAAATAATAAAAAAAAAAAAAAAGAAAATTATACCCAGTTGGCACTAAACTCACAATGCTCAATTGAAGTGATGGCAGTGGGAGCCATGACCAAGATCACACAGGCCCAGGCAATGACAACTACATCACCGTTGCCATCTGGCCAGTAGCAATTGTGAAGATGCCCCAGATGGTAACCTTGATTTCAGGGGTGATAAAATGTGAAATGAATGTGCATGTTAGAAGTGGTCCAACATAGCCCTTTGAATATCACTTCCAGCCATAGCTTCTTGCTAGGAGGGCAACTTAATCCATTGTACATATTGATTTTTACCTTGATCAGCTTAGGTGATTAAAGATGATTTCTGATTCTATTAATAGTTTAGAAAAAGTATTAAACCTTCAGAGTATCTCTATGTCTAAATTCATCAAATTGTTTGATGGGCATTTTCCTGAAAGGTAACAGGAAGAAGGGTTCCTTTTTCCTTGTCACCATCAGAGGCTTTGTGGGTGCTCCTAGCTGGACCATACCCTTGGGATTTAGATTTAGGCTATTTGGGCCTGGACATCACCCCCAGGTCTAGTAATGCCCAGAGAATCTACTGAGAGGTCTGAGGTGTGGACAGAGAGAGCAGGACCAGGATATGAGAGGGAGAGAAAGATTGAGAAGAGAGAAGCCTTGAGAAAGCAGTAGTCCAGATGGAAGGAAAGAGGAGAGAAAGGTACATGTGATAAAGATTGGTCGAGCCCTCAGTGACCACACAGCACAAAATAATGAAATTGAAAGATTCTTGTGAGCCTATAAAATGGGATGATGATGATCATCCTATCATTATCATCATTACATCATCATCATCATCATCATCACCGTCAACATCATCATCAACATCATCACTACCACCACCACCACCACCATCATCATCACCATCATCATCATCATCACCGTCAACATCATCATCAACATCATCAGCATCATCATCATTGTCATCAACATCCCATCCTCATTCTTGTGTTTCCATGAGAATTCTTTGAGATGACAGCTATAAAGTTCTTACCTCAGCACCCCAGGTGTGGGGTGGAGGGTTATGGAGATAATTAATGTAGTGAATGTTAAGATTCTACACAGTTGGTGATCTAGGTAATAAACAACAATATTCCTCTGATAAACAGTAAGTATTTTCCCCTGGAAAAAATTCTGGCTAATTTTCCTATACCACCACATATAAATGATTGCTTTTCAAAATAGACTAGCACCAGGTAAATATAACTGAAGGAAGTACAATAACATATAAGCCACTTTGGAATCCTGCAACTCCCCAGGACACTGTTGGGACTCCCATTTGGATGGGCAGCAGCTTATGCTCTGCCTGGGTTTGAATCCCAGCTATATGACCTTTGATAAGTCCTTATCTCCTCTGAGCCTCCATGTCTTTCTTTCTTTTTAAAAAATTAATTATTTTAAAAAAATTTAATTATTTTTAAAATCAATGTATAATATAATATAATAATATATAATAAAGTATTTGTTTCATGGGTACAGGTCTATCATTCATCAGTCTTACTGAGCCTCCATTTCTTACCTATAAAAGGCAAATAATGGTAGTATCCATTACACAGTGTTGGTGTGAAAGCTAATGTGGTTAGACAGTTTAAAACTCAAGGAGGTCTTGGGCACATAGTTAGCACTCAGTACTTAACCAGCTATTATATTTCAGTTGAAGGATTGGTCAGGGTCAGATTCATAGGGCATCCTGACTGGGTGAATGCTGAAAACCACTTATTCCAGGTCAGACTAAAGGGGATGAACTGCAGATTCTATATTAGTCCTCCCCATTCCTCAAAGTCAGCCCTCACTGCTGATGCTGTGTGTCAGGATGAGACAGGGGGCACATATTGGGGAAGTTGTAATGAGCACTGAACACAGCTGGGAGGCAGCAGGGGGCAAGTCGTCATGCCAGGATTTGGTGGACAGAAGCAGCAGCTTCCTGAATATCCACATCAGGCAAAAGATGAACATGTTCTGGTTTCCCAAGGGCTGTGTCACCTCTCTGAGTGTTGCCTGATTACTTTCATTTCCTTAGCTTTCCTATCAAGAGACCATTTGTGTTTCCTTTGAAGGGCAGCTGCTCCCTCCTGGTGTGCCTTCAGCTCCAGTTCCATCAGTGCACCTGAGTGTCTTACAGATGGTATGGACGTGGGTATCTGCAGATGGGCTTGACCAAGGAGCCACCATCTCAGGCTCCACTGTCCCTGTGAGACCTCAAGGTTGAGGTGGAGGGAGCAGGTGGGACTGGCCTACTGCACATAGCGACGTGCAGCTACCTGTCCGAGGGACTTGGCCATCCAGCATTAGCACCACTTTTTCTCTGGGTCTGCAGACTGTTCCACCTGCTTCCTCTCTCCTGACTGCTCTGTTGCCTTTTTCTACAGAAGCAGCTGCTCCCATGCTTGTGGTATGTTTGCCTTTCAAAGCTAGTGCTGAGCTAATGCACAAAAGGCAGACTCTAGAAGCAAAGACTTTCATGTCTTGACTGTTCAGCTGGCTTCTGAGCCATCCAGGAAGTAGTGGGAACCTGCCTCCATAGTGCTTTAAATGGGAAATTAGAAAACACAATATGATAAAATTGGCTTAAATTGGGAGGATTAACACTAAGGATATGAGATGGACGGGAGCAAAAACCGTAATCAGAAACAATGGCAGGCAATGAATGGAGGGAAATGAGAACCCCCTGCTGGTGCCCAGAGCCCAGTCTCACTGATCCTTCCCCCACAGATTCCTCTTCTCCAGGCTTCCCAGCTGATTTTGTTTATCAAACACTTGCTGCTGGCTTCCTTGCACCGGACTCTCAGCCACAAGGCTGGGTAAGCTTGTAGGGGCATCAGTGCCCCTGGACACTGGGTGGCCCAGGCCCACAATCCTCAGTGAAAGGATGGTGTAAACCTGGTCTGACTGCCCACTGACCCCCAATTCCTTTGCCAGAGGATTTGACTGCTCTTGAAATCCAACATCTGTGCCTACAGGTGTCCTTAGTATGGATGCAAGGTTGGTGTGTTTGTGTTGTCTGTGAAATTGATGAACTAGCAAACTAGCCGACTCAACCCCAAGAGGGAGGGAGGGGAAGAATGAGGCAGACTTCAGCTATGGTTGCACAAAAAGAAGTGTTGGGGTAGGCAGTGAGGCGTTCTCTTTTTTGGCAAGTTTCTGTATTTGGGGAGTCCTGAGCTCAATGATCACCTCTGGTCAGCAAGATCCCCAAGAAGCCAGGCCTCACCTCAAAACTACTATCAGCTACTACTACTACATGAGAAACTGCCTCGTAAGGAATCTCATTACAACCCCAAAAAGTCATCGAGTTCAGGACTCCCTGCTTTGAGAGTCAATCACTTCATTGCATGCAGCTAAAAAAATACCCTTCTGATTGAAGCAGAATAAGCAGAACAACGCAGGCAGTGGAAGTGGATATAGAAGTTAGCTTTGCTGCCCTACGGTACACTACTAAGGGTTTACTTGTTGCTTCAAAGGGTATAATTGGAAAGTAAGCACCATATAAAGAGGTAATGGGTCCACGAACAGAATCTTGCTTGTTTTCTCCAGATGCTATGACAAATCATTATAACCAGAGTGGCTGAAAACAACACAAAGTGATTCTCATATTTCTGGAGGTCAAAGTCTGAAGTCAGTCTCTCTAGGCTGATGTGAAGATGTCAGCAGTTTCCTTCTGGAGGCTCCAAGAAGAGAATCTATCTCCTTGTCTTTTCAGCTTCTAGGGGCTGCCCATCTTCCTTGGCTTACAGCCACTTCTTCTGTCTTCAAAATAAATCACTCCAGTCTCTGCTTTCATCAACATATCACCTTCTTGGACTCTGACCCTCGTGCCTCCCTCTTATAAGGACCATTGTGATTGCATTTGGATTCATGCAGACAGTCTGGGATAATCTCCCCATTGCACACATTTGCTAAATGTTCTTTGTCATGGAAGGTGATACTCATGGATTCCAGGGATTGGAATGTGGACACAATTCCAATAATTAGGGAGTAATTATTCAGCCGACCATAGGGTCACTTGCTCAGCCTTTTGGAAAATGAATTCTACATTCAGTTAAGGCCAATGGTCCCAAATAGACCATTTCTCTCAGGACGGTGGTAATGTCTTTGAATGTGACAACGCATTTCCTGATTTATGAGGGAGAAATTGGAGGCAGCAAGGCCCCAGAACAATGCCTCTTGGCGGCTCCTAAGAGGTTGAGCATTTTAAAAGCCAGTGAATATATTGGTGGAGGTATAGGTCATGCATGGAAGCAGATGGTACCATGGAGTAACATGTGCAGAAGGAGAAACAAGTTCCCAAATGTCAGAGAAGTCAAAGGTCATGAAGAGAACAGGGGAAAACAGGGTGCAGTGTCATCATGGGTAGCCCAAGGTGAGCAGTTGCATGGGGGCTGTCACAGCTACCGGAGGAGACTTGCCACTTCTCCCCGAACACAAGTGGTGGGATTTTCAGAGGTCCAGGTTGATTGGTTTTCTTTTCCAGCTTTAGAGCACTAGTTTTTCTTCTTGTATATCATGACTTGCTCCACTGTCTACAGATATGTAGGAGGTTTTGTATCTTATTTGGACTTCCTTGGATTCACCTCCCAAATAAACCCCCAGCACTCAAGTCCTTGTCTTGGAGTTTCTGCTTTTGGTGGGACACCAGCAGGACACGTGGTTCTATATAGTCCTTCCATTGAAAAATGTAGCTGCAAGCATGGGATTCCTGTGGAGGTCCTGACACTCAAAAATATCAAAACCCATTGATTTAGATAAAACTTTCATTTCACAGATGGCCAATAAACATTTGGGGTCTTTTTTAAAAAAAGATTTTATTTATTTGTCAAAGGGAGAGAGAGAGCTAGAGCATAAGCAGGGGGAGTGGCAGGCAGAGGGAGAAGCAGGTTCCCCACTGAGCTAGAAGCCTGATGCAGGACTAGATTCCAGGACCCTGTGGCAGACGGGGACTCCATGCTACTGGAGACCACTGAAGAGTTGCTTCTCACAGTGTGATCTCTGGACCAGCAGCACCACCATCCCCTGGCGCTTGTTAGAAATGCAAATTCTATGGTTTCACTTATTTGTGGAGCATAACAAATATCATGGAGGACAAGGGGTGCTAGAGAGGAGAAGGGAGTTGGGGTAAATTGGAAGGGGAGGTGAATCATGAGAGACTATGGACTCTGAAAAACAATCTGAGGGGTTTGAAGTGGCGGGGGGTGGGAGGTTGGGGTACCAGGTGGAGGGTATTATAGAGGGCACGGATTGCATGGAGCACTGGGTATGGTGAAAAAATAATGAATACTGTTTTTCTGAAAATAAATAAATTAAAAAAAAAAGAAATGCAAATTCTCAAGGGCCCAGACCTACCGATCAGTCCCAGCTGAGGGGCTCAGCAATCCATGTTGTGAAGCTTTCCAGGTGATTCTGATGTACCCTGAAGCTTGAGAACCACCAGTAGAGGACATGCCACAGAAGTGTCCCATGGAGAGGTTGGGGGGTGGGGAAGCTGAAGTGACCACCCACCAACTCTCTGCTTTTACTGGTTGTGGTTGCTTGGTGGTCTGAAATCCTTAGCATTCTGGATTGCCCTGTGCATGGCCTGAGCAAGGTCACCTGGTGCTTTCTCTAGCTCTCAGGAACGGAATTTGCAAGATATAGGTGCTTCAGGTGGATGCTGGCAATGTACATAGGAACTCACCACCACAGCTGGAGGTAAACTCAAGAGGTTATCCAAGGGGCCCTGGAGCAATCAATATATTATGCCCCACATACTGAGAATTCAGTGACATTATACATATTTGGAATTAGAGGTGCAGATAGTGTGTGTATACATATATTCATTAGATTCATGGTAAGGGCCTAGTTAAATGTGGAGAGGATACTTATTCTTGCTAATTGAAACCATTATAGAGTGTATCCATTCCATGGATTTACCAGTCTCATGCTGTGTAATAATGTGATTTTGCCTCATTACCCATGCCGTCATTTGTGTGGAGAGACATAAATTTTATTTTTCTGTGAAAAATGACTCAAGAAGTCATCAGCTAATGTTGGTCATTCAGGTGGAGAGAAGGTGAAATTCTTAGCTAGACAAGAGAAATAACTCTCAAGAAATGACAGATAATGGTGTCATCTGTATATTTTTTGGGAGGTGTTGGTGCAGAAAGGTGTTGGACTGTGGCTTTTCCAAGCATCAAAATCTGCCGTGTTGTGTTCTTAATGGTTCTCATTGATTCTCTCCATCCACCATAGGGAGGGAGGTGGACAAGAATTAGGCAGGATGCAAGGATTGAATAGGGGAGCTGTTCGATCCTAGTGCAGACCTGGCAAAGTCTATACCAGCCAAGACTACCCATCAGAGGAGTCCTGTATTGGATGGAAATGTCTAGACCCTTCCTTGTTTCACTGACTTGGTCAGTCATTGACTGGGCACTGCCCCAAGAAGAATGTGAGTTTGGCTTGAGAGTCAAGGTAGACTCTGAGGAGTTAAAGTGGGAGGCTGCTAGTAGGACCAGGGATATAATTTGTAGGGCCTAGAGTAAAATGAAAATAGGGCCCCTTGTTCAAAAACTACTAAGAATATCAAGATGGTGGGATCATGGCATTAAGCCAAGGGTGGGACCCTTCTAACTATGGGGTCCTGTGCAACTACAAGTCTCAAACAACCACGAAGCCAGCTCTGGCTGTAGCTGAACATGCTGCTTGCACCTGCATAGCATGTCTTACCTTGAAGGGGATCTGAGCAGTGCACCCTCACTTTGCTGCAGATCAGGACTTTCTGTAAAGTCAGGAGAGGTAGTTCAGCCTGTCCCTGGGTGCATCCCATTACACTACAAAGGCAGCCCTCATTCTTTGAAGGGACAGATCTGTGATGTGTTCTGGGTGGTTCTTCAGATGGATCCCAGCAAGATTGGGCTGTAGTTGTCTATAGCAATAATCAATTCAATAAAATGCATTTTATGAGCTTTTTCTTCTTCCATGTCCTACTTTGTCTACTCCTTCACTCCTAAGATCACCTCCCAGATAGTCAAGGCTTGTACCCAAGTCCTTGTTTCTGGCTTTGATAAAAAAACATGCCCTCATTCAGGACTATCTCAGGAATTGGTGCCTTTGGCTGAGCACAGCTAGAGAAGAAGAAGCTGATTTATTCACAAAATAAGTTATATTTTCTCAAATATGTGGAGGAAGAAACTGAGAGAAGTACTTTTGATTAATAAACAGGCTATACTCATTGCTGGGAGCAATGAGGCCATTGTTTGCTTTGGCTACCATGAAGGTCTCACCTGCTTTCTCAGTCAGAGACCCACAATCTCATGGCCAGTTATCCTTGAGACCATGGGACAACCTTGGATTGAGAATTTATTGCCAAGTATTGACTATCCCTTCTATGTAATGGGAGAATAACATTTTTGCTAGAGAATGGAAATTGAAATAATTCCTTTCTAGTAAATATCTTGAGTAGTTTGCAGAATGAAGGAGGGTATTTCCAAAGAGCTGTTAAAGTTAGGGCTACCATGGATTAATTTTCCCCCTAATCTTATTGAAATATACTTGACATATAACATTATATTAGTTTTAGATGTATCACATTATGATTTTTTAAAATTTAATTTTATTTTTTTCAGTGTTCCAAAATTCACCACTTATGCACCACACCCAGTGCTCCATGCAATATGTGCCCTCTATAATACCCACCACCAGGCTCACCCAACTTCCCACCCCCCGTTCCCCTCCAAAACCCTCAGTTTGTTTCTCAGAGTCCACAGTCTCTCATGATTTGTCACCCCTTCCAACTTCCCCCAACTCACTTCTTCTCTCCATCTCTCCATGTCCTCTGTGTTATTCCTTATGCTCCACAAGTAAGAGAAACCATATAATTGACTCTCTCTACTTGATTTATTCATTTAAATCATTCAAATAAACATTTCTCAGCATAATACCTTCCAGTCCCATCCATGCTGATACAAAAGTTGGGTATTCATCTTTTCTGATGGAGGCATAATACTCCATAGTATATACGGACCATGTCTTCTTTATCCATTCTTTCATTGAAGTGCATCTTGGTTCTTTCCACAGTTTGGTGACTGTGGCCATTGCTGCTATGAACATTGGGATACAGATGGCCCTTCTTTTCATTAAATCTGTATCTTTGGGGTAAATACCCAGTAGTGCAATTGCAGGGTCATAGGGGAGCTCTATTTTTTAATTCTTAAGGAATCTACACACTGTTTTCCAAAGTGGCTGCACCAACCAACTTGTATTCCCACCAACAGTGTAAAAGGGTTCCCCTTTCTCCACATCCCCTCCAAAACTTGTTGTTTACTGTCTTGTTAATTTTGGCCATTCTAACTGGTGTAAGGTGGTATCTCAATGTGGTTTTGATTTGAATCTTCCTGATGGCTAATGATGATGAACATTTTTCATGTGTCTGTTAGTCATTTGTATGTCTTCTTTTAAGAAGTGTCTGTTTATGTCTTCTGCCCATTTTTGGAAATGATTATCTGTTTTGCGTGTGTTGAGTTTGAGGGGTTCTTTATAGATCTTGGATATCAGCCCTTTATCTGTAGTGTCATTTGTGAATATCTTCTCCCTTTCTGTGGGTTGCCTCTTTGTTTTTTTGACTGTTTCCTTTGCTGTGCAGAAGCTTTTGATCTTGATGAAGTCCCAAAAGTTTATTTTCACTTTTGTTTCCCTTGCCTTTGGAGACATTTCTTGAAAGAAGTTGCTGTGGCCCATGTCGAAGAGGTTACTGCCTATGTTCCCCTTTAGGATTTTGATAGATTCCTGCCTCACGTTGAGGTCTTTTATCCATTTCAAGTTTATCTTTGTGTATGGTGTTAAAGAATGGTCGAGTTTCACTCTTCTACACATAGCTGTCCAACCTTCCCAGCACCATTTATTAATGATTTGATATATGTGTATATTGCAGAATGAAACAGTATGTCTAGTTAACATCTATCAGCTCACATGGTTACAAATTTGTTGCTTGTGATGAGAACTTTTTTTAAGGGGGGAGGGGCAGAGAGAGAGGGAGAGAAAGAGAGTTCCAAGCAGCCTCCATGCCCAGTGCAGACTCAATTCCACAACCCTGAGATCATGATTGAGCCAAAATCAAGAGTCAGACTTTTTTTTGTAAGGTTTTATTCATTTATGTGCCAGAGAGAGAGAGAGAGAGAGAGAGGGAGAAGCAGGCTCTCTGCTGAGCAAGGAGCATGGTGCAGAAATTGATCTCAGGATTCTAAGATCCTGACCTGAGGAGAAGACAGATGCTTAGCCAAGTGAGCCACCCAGGTGCCCCATGATGCGAACTTTTAAAGATCTACTTTCTCTCTTTTTTTTTTTTTTTTTGCGGTGAGGAAGTTCTTTTTTTTTTTTTTAAGTAAATTTATTTTCAGCATAGTATTCATTATTTTTTCACCACACCCAGTGCTCCATGCAATCCGTGCTCTCTATAATACCCACCACCTGGTACCCCAACCTCCCACCCCCCCCACCACTTCAAACCCCTCAGATTGTTTTTCAGAGTCCATAGTCTCTCATGATTCACCTCCCCTTCCAATTTACCCCAACCCCCTTCTCCTCTCTAACTCCCCATGTCCTCCATGCTATTTGTTATGCTCCACAAATAAGTGAAACCATATGATAATTGACTCTCTCTGCTTGAATTATTTCACTCAGCATAATCTCTTCCAGTCCCATCCATGTTGCTACAAAAGTTGGGTATTCGTCCTTTCTGATGAAGGCATAATACTCCATAGTGTATATGGACCACATTTTCCTTATCCATTCATCCGTTGAAGGGCATCTTGGTTCTTTCCATAGTTTGGCGACCGTGGCCATTGCTGCTATAAACATTGGGGTACAGATGGCCCTTCTTTTCATGACATCTGTATCTTTGGGGAAAGTACCCAGGAGTGCAATTGCGGGGTCATAGGGAAGTTCTATTTTTAATTTCTTGAGGAATCTCCACACTGTTCTCCAAAGAGGCTGCACCAACTTGCATTCCCACCAACAGTGTAAGAGGGTTCCCCTTTCTCCACATCCCCTCCAACACATGTTGTTTCCTGTCTTGCTAATTTTGGCCATTCTAACTGGTGTAAGGTGATATCTCAATGTAGTTTTAATTTGAATCTCCCTGAGGGCTAGTGATGATGAACATTTTTTTCATGTGTCTGATAGCCATTTGTATGTCTTCATTGGAGAAGTGTCTGTTTATATCTTCTGCCCATTTTTTTATATGATTGCCTGTTTTGTGTGTGTTGAGTTTGAGGAGTTCATTATAGATCCTGGATATCAACCTTTTGTCTGTACTGTCATTTGCAAATATCTTCTCCCATTCCGTGGGTTGCCTCTTTGTTTTTTTGACTGTTTCCTTTGCTGTGCAGAAGCTTTTGATTTTGATGAAGTCCCAAAAGTTTATTTTCACTTTTGTTTCCTTTGCCTTTGGAGACATATCTTGAAAGAAGTTGCTGTGGCTGATATTGAAGAGATTACTGCCTATGTTCTCCTCTAGGATTCTGATGGATTCCTGTCTCACATTGAGGTCTTTTATCCATTTTGAGTTTATCTTTCTGTACGGTGTAAGAGAATGGTCGAATTTCATTCTTCTACATATAGCTGTCCAGTTTTCCCAGCACCATTTATTGAAAAGACTGTCTTTTTCCCACTGTATATGCATTTGTTAAAACTCAATGAATATATACTTATTATTTGTACATTTCATTTTATGCAAATTTTTTAATTTTTTGAGAAACCTACATAATGTTTTCCACAGTGCTGCACCAATTTTCATTCCTAACAATGGTGCATGAGAGTCCTCCCCTTTTTTAATATCCTTGCCAACATTTGTTATCTCTTGTCTTTTTTTTATAAACATATAATGCATTATTAGCCCCAAGACCTCTTGTCTTTTTAATAGCAGCCATTCTAACAGGTGTGAGGTAATATCTCACTATGGTTCTAGTTTGCATTTCCATAATGATTGCCTTGGGTTTTTTATTTTCAAAGTGTGTGTATACATTGATCATTCGTATCCGGGTGAATACTACTATTAATTATAAGAATATAGGTCAAGGAGAGTATGGATGAGTTCATGCTAAGGAAATGAGGGAATTATTGTTATAAATGAATTTTGGAGACTGTGGTGGGCTCTCTGATGAGCTATCTGGATCCACCTTGTCAAAGCTTAATTCTTCCAGCTTCTGGGAGTCCTTCTGGCAGAAAGCCCTTAGTTGTCAGCCTTGTGAGGACTGGCTGTTTCAATGTCAGTCCTCCTGGAAGGGCCAGGTTTCATTTAGTGATTGGTCAAGGTAGAGTATAAAGTATAAATCCTGGCCCTCTGGTCCCTGAGGAGTCAGCACTGGAGGCCATCTGAGTACCAGAGCTCCCATGAGATTGGCTGAGTGTTGAGACTGTATCACAGCTCAGCTTTTCCCTCTGTTCCATCCTGCTTGCATCCCTCCCTTTCTACAAACATTGACCCCAAAAACCCTCCCTCGAAAGCCTCCTACAAGCTAATATTCATTCCAGAGTCTGCCTTCCAGGAAACTCAACCCTTAATGGTGACATTATCCATGACATCTGTGTTAGTGTCAACTCCCAGCAAGGGAAACCCTCTTTTGCATCTTGCAAGTTGGGTTTGTCCTGGGGTCAAACTTCTGTTCAACAACCTTTCTTTCACTGGGAATTCCAAGAAGCCTCGGTGTTTAGAACACTGTTCTTAAGTTAGAGGGCCAACACAGACTTCCCAGTAACACATCTGTTCTGCAGCTAGAGAGTTTGTTTGCTTTCAAATTGAGATATAAATTATATACAGTGAAATGAAGATTTTAAATGCATAGTTTAATGAGTTTTGACAAATGTTTATGCCTGTGTAACCAATACCCCATTCTGATAGAAAACATCTCCTTTACCTCCCAAAGTTTACTTGTCAATAACTTCTAGTCAATAACTTCATTGTCCCTTCCAGAGGCAACCCCTATTCTGATTTCTATCACCACAGCTTTGTATGGCCCCTTATGCAATTTCACATGAATGGAATCATATGGTGTGTACTCCTTTGTATCTGCTTTCTTTCACTGAACATAATGATTCTGAGATTTACTCATTGTCTAAGTCAGTTTGGGCTGCTATGCTAAAATATTGACTGGGTGCCTAAATCGACTGAGTGTTTTCTCACAGTTCTGGAGGCTGGAAGCCTGAATCAAGGTGCCAGTGTGGTGAGTTCTGGTGAAAGCCCTCTTCCTGGCTTGTAGCTGGACATCTTCTTGCTGTGTGTTCTCATATGGCAGACAGAAAGGAAGCAATGCTCTTTCTCATGTCTCTCCCACCAAGGGCACTAATCCCATTATGAGGACCTTCACCCTCAGGACATAATTACCTCTCACATGTTCCATTTCCAAGTACTTATCAGATTGAGCACTAGGATTTCAACATAGGAACTTTTGAGGACACCAACATTCAGTCCATATGGTTCAAATTATTGAATATATTATAAGTGCCATGTTTTTATTGCTAAAGAGTATTCATTGTTGGGAAGCACTACAACTTACTCATTTTCCTGCTGATGAACATTTTGGTTGTTTCTCGTCTTGGGCTATTTGAACATTAGTGTAGAACTGTTTGTGTGGGCATATGTTTTCACTTCCTTTGGGTAACAGGGAGAGGGACTGGTGGGTTATAGGCAAATGCATGGTTGACTTGATAAGAAACTGCTGAACAGTATTTGACAGTGGTTGTATTTATTTACCCTTCCCAGAGTGAGAGTTTGGCTATTTGATTGTCTCTTGATTCAGTGTTGGAACAAATGGTGATCTTGCTGTTTCTTGAACTTTTCTGTCAAGCCCCACTAATGTTAGAAGAGGAGAAAGTCATAGGAGATGGAGAATGGCCTGAATCAGCTCACCAAGTCCCAGTGAGTTTCATGGTTTATCCTAAAGGTTCCTGGAAACTTGAGCTCTACTCCAGCACATATCTGTATTTTTTTTTTTTAAGCCAAACTATTGGAGCTACATTCCCCATCTCCAGCCAGATGTTCTGAGGTGTGTACTCTGGGGATTTAAACCTTTTCTTGACAAGCAAACAACTAGCCACCTCCTTTCTTTTACAGATTATACCTCACCTGCAGGGAGGTCAGCTAGCTTCTCTAAGGTCACATGGCTATCTAATGAAAGGGCCAATTACTAGAACCTAATTTTCTTAACCAGCAACTGAGAAAGATAAACGTCTACAGAGCTGAGTCACTCCCTATACCCTGGTTACACCTCCTCATTCCTCAAGTAGAGGCAGTGAGAGATTTGATTGAATGCTCTTTTCTTTGCTAAGGAGAGTTTTGTAATGTTTTAGATCTGCTCCCCCAACTGATGAAATCATTGCTTCTAGTTCCTCTGAAGGGAGAAAGGGCTTTAGTTTTCCAATCAAATCAAAACCACCTTTCCCTTTAAGCAGCTTCAGGATGCAAGCACACATGAAATTCACATGGAATAAACTGTTACTATACTAAAGGGGGTGCCAGCAAGTGGCAATAGTGATTAGAAACACAAGCATCGAGCTGCAGGGAACTGCCCAGAAATAGCAGCCTCCTGCAGCCCCCTGATGGGGAGATTAACATGTAAGGAGGTGATGACAGTGATGTGGGAGACATCTGGCTCTGTGTTCTCTATCTATTGTCAGAGCAAGTGTCTCTTCTTCCCACTGTATGCAAGACGTTAGCAGGAGCTACCCAGATTCACACTTTGGACCGACTCATATCATGGCAGCTGCACTGACAGGACCCTGCTGCTTAAGAGTTCTGAGCTGGCCTGTAAGTGTCCACCCCAAATACCAGCACTCTGCAGACCCAGGGTACAGAGAGGTGAGTGCCATGCCATGATGGTTTCATCACCAGGCATCTTGTGATGGTGGAAAGAGATGTGAATTCTAGTAGTTAATCTGCCATGGGCTGTGTGACTTTGGGCAAGTCATTCCATCTCATTGGAAGGGTTTCCTCATCTGTAAAAGAAAGGGTTATTTATTTACTCATTCATTCTTCCTCTCCTGAGCTCAAAAACAATGACTAAGGACATGCTGTGTACCTGGCACAGTAATAAGCTCTGCGGATAGAAAATGAGTAAGGTAGGATTCCAAACCACTGGAAATTGGGTAAACTGCGTTAATGCCCTAATTCTTCATCCCACCCTATATCTAATCTATCCCCTTCACATTTGATTTTTAGCCCCTCCCAATAAAGAGGTGGAATCTATTTTCTCAACCATTGACTTTGGCTAGATTGTGGGACTTGCTTGGGATCATAGAATGTGGTATAAATAACAGTGTGCCAATTCTGAGCCTAGGCCTTAAGAGAACTTGGCATGTTTCCTTCTTGCCTCTGCTATTGCCATGCAATAGCATGGACACGCACAGTCTAGTCCACTGGTTTCAGGAGGAGGATGAGAGAAACATGGAGTAGAGCCATGCCATCTGAGGCCAACCTGATCAGCTGACCCTCAATTAACTCAAAGACATGGAAGCAAGCCAAGTTAGGATCAGCAGAACCCTTCAGCCCAGATCAGCACATTCCTAGCTGACCTATTGGTTACCTGTTGGTGATCATAATTAGCTGCACAGAGCTCTTGGGCCATCAGACATGCCCATACAGTGGGATGGTTCTCTGATAGAAATGGAATGGTGGGGAGATGGAGATGGGCTATCTAGATTCAGAGGGGCAGTGAGTCCTAAGTGGGACTCAGAAGTTCCGAGGAAAAGATACAAACTTTACTCAGACCTGGATAGTAAGAAGAACATAGATGAAGTGGAGAGAAGGGGAGCTGGACCAATGATCAAAAACTTGTTGCTTGAAGTGTGAATATAGTTGAGTTATATTTCATTTGACCTGCACAGAACTTTGGAATTTTTAAATTTGTTGCCAACATTTATAAATGGAAAGATTTCTTTTTTTAAAAAAAATTATTTATTTATTTTTTAAATTTATTTTTTACTTATTTTTGGCATAACAGTCTTCATTATTTTTTCACCACACCAGTGCTCCATGCAATCCGTGCCCTCTATAATACCCACCACCTGGTACCCCGACCTCCCACCCCCCGCCACTTTAAATCCCTCAGATTGTTTTTCAGAGTCCATAGTCTCTCATGATTCACTTCTCCTTCCAATTTCCCTCAACTCCCTTCTCCTCTCCATCTCCCTATGTCCTCCATGTTATTTGTTATGCTCCACAAATAAGTGAAACCATATGATAATTGACTCTCTCTGCTTGACTTATTTCACTAAGCATAATCTCTTCCAGTCCTGTCCATGTTGCTACAAAAGTTGGGTATTCATCCTTTCTGATGGAGGCATAATACTCCTTAGTGTATATGGACCACATCTTCCTTATCCATTCGTCCGCTGAAGTGCATCTTGGTTCTTTCCACAGTTTGGCGACCGTGGCCATTGCTGCTATAAACATTGGGGTACAAATGGAAAGATTTCTTATTAAAATTCAGATTTTACCTTTTCTAGAAAAATGGAAAAATCTGGGGACCCTGGGCCTACCTCCTTGCTTGGCAAAAATGTCTTGGAGGAAAGTAGTGGAAAGGTTGTGTCCCCTCTCATTCTATAGTCCTTTGGTCATTCCACTTCACTCATTTATGAGACTTCCTACTCTCACACACATCTGAGTCTACACATCCTCGACGTGATCATCTTCATGGTCTGCTGGTTTAAAGTCACTTATTCCCTTGACTCTGTCCAGTCGAAATGATCTCATCTTTGTGCTTTCTCCCATGGGGTTATCTTTTTTTATTTCCAAGATTTGAATCAGTCTTTTTATGTGCATCTGTTCTTTTTTCTTATCTTTTTAAAATTAAAATTTAGAGGTAATTGTAGATTTCACATGCCACTGTAAGAAATAATATGGTGAAAGTTTGCATGCTCTTTATCCAGTTTCTTACAAAGGTAGTGCCTTACAAAATTATGGCACAATATTACAATCAGGATTTTGATATTGATACAACCTACCCACTCACCCATCTTGTTTAGATTTTCCCAGTTTTACTTGTACTCATTTGTGTGTATTTAGTTCTATAAAATTTTATCACATGTGTAGGTTTGTGTATTCACCATTGCTATAAAGATACAGAACATTTCCATCCCCATGAAGACTCTTCCTGTTGCCTTTTAGAGCAATACCCATTTTCCTTCCATTCCCTGGGCCCACCCCTCCATGTTTACCTCCTGGCCAACACTAGTCTGTTCTGTTTCTATAATGGGATTATACAATATGTAACATTTAGGATAGACTGTTTTCACTCAGTGTAATTTCCTGGAGACTTAAACAAGTTGAGGTGTGTATCAATAGTTTATTCTTCTTTATCATGAGCACATTCCGTGGTATGGATGTACCAACCACAGTTTAACTGTTCATGTTGAAGAACATCTGGGCTATTTCCAGCTTTTGGCTCCTGTGAATAAAGCTGCTGTGAACATTCATGTTCAGATTTTTGTATGAACATAAATTTTCATTTTTCTGGGATAAATGCCCAAGGGCACAGTTTCTGGATCATATTGGTAATTGCATATTTAGTTTTATAAGAAGCTATCAAACTGCTTTCCAAATGGATGTGCCATTTCATATTCCCACAGCAACATGATCCAGTTTCTCCACATCATTGCCAACATTTGATGTTGTCACACACTTTTTTTTTTTAAGTCATTCTCTTAGGTTTGTAGTAATATCTCATTATGGTTTTGATTTAATTTCCTGTGATGGCTAATGATGTTGAACGTCTTTTCATCATGTGCTTTCCAATGTGCTTTCTTTCACCTGTGTGTGCTTTTTGGTGAACTGTCCACTTTTAAGGAAGCAAGTGACTTGATTTGGCTCCTGGAATCAAGGTGCATTCAAAGTTTTCTACCTTCTTCAGCCCTAAAAGCCATAATCCCAGGCAGCAGTAGACTACTTTCTTTACAGCACCCAGCTTGGAAGCCCCATTCCAGCTCCTGCCTTCAAGCCATAAACCTGGTATCTAGTCTCTGAATACCTCTGTTCTAATTACCCTAGCTGGAGAGTCCCAAACTGTTCCTGGGAAAACCCACACTGGAAACACTTTCTCTACATCCAGGGCTCTTTGATTCTTTATTCCATAGCACCGCATCTTTGTTTTCCAGCAGAACATGGATATCGTGTTCTCAACTCGAACTCATGCTTATGTGTGTTTTTTGTGTTCTGTGCCTACTAGCCCTTTAAGTGATAAAAGGCAGTGTGGGGGTTGCTCTGCAGGGAGGGTGGTAATTAAGTTGGGTTACTCTAATTGGACACTGTAGGTATGTTGTCCATAGCTTCTCAGACCATTCCAGAGGTCACTTTTAGGCAGTTCTTGTACATATCATGGCTTCTTGTATCTCTCTGCCTCAGAGCTTCTGGTTGCAGGTGTGTAGTCTGTTCATGAACAGGACAGACTGAAAGTGTTGGGGAGTTAATGCCCAGAAGCAACTTTCAACCAAAGAGCAAATGTTGGTGAATTAATATCCCTGCTTCCTTCCCTGTCAGTGATAGAAGTTTGAGGCATGTTCTTCACATACTCTCAGAGGTTCCCCAGCAGGACTGAGGATCCTGCCATGTTTACTCATAAAGGCCCAATGCCCCAAAATAGTATTAAAAAAATCCCCTTACTTCAAATGTTAACGTTTGTCTTATTTGTTTTATCATTCTCTCTCCCTGATTTCCTCTCTCGCTTTCCCTCTTCCCCAATACATTGGTATACATTTCCTAAAAAACAAGAAAATCCCCTTACATAACCACAGTAAAATTCTCCAAATCAGGAAACTGATATGGATATAATACTGCTGGCTAATCTGCAGATCTTACTCAAATTTCTCAATTTTCAATAGTATGCTTTATATAAAAAGAAACATTTTATGATTTAGGTTCCATTCAGGATAATGCATTATAATAATAAAATATAATGTCATGTCTCTTTAGTTTCCTTTAATCTGAAACAATTCTTCAATCTTTCTTTGGCTTTCACAGATGCTCTTGATAGTTCTTTCTTTCTTTCTTTTTTTTTTTTGACTTCGACATTTTTAAGAGTATAGGCCAGTTATTTTATAGAATGTCCTTCAATTTGGGTTTGTCTGATGTTCCTTATGATTAGATTCAGTTGATGTGCTTTTGGGAGGGACACCCCAGAAATGATGTTTATCCTTCCCAGTGCATCCTATCAAGAGGGAGATGATGTCATTAGTTCCATAATTTGTGATGTTAAAACTGATTGTTTTGTGGAGTAGGAATTTAAGAGGAAGTCACCAATAGGACCTCTGTGTTTTCTTTTGAGTGAGGATTCATGTGCCATAGCTTGGTGGAATCAGATTTCCTTTAGACATTCTTTCACATACCATGCAGATTATTTGTACCTTGAGGGCAGGTCTATGCACATGGAAGGTGATGGATATGCTCACATATTAGGCCTGAGCTCTGGCCTCAGGAATTGTGTAGGATAAGAATTCTGTTCTCCTCCCCAGCCTCTTGGATTCAGAGGCAGCTGGGGAATGAGGCGATGGAGTAGGGACAGTAATGCTATGTCCCTCAGACACTTTCTGTTCCATCCAGCTCTGGTCTAGACATATCAGGTTTATAAATCTGATTGGAAATATACCTCTCCATCTAGGTTTATCTTCTTTGACTATAGACCAGGCATTTCTGCTACTATGTATCTATGTCTGTGGTTTTCTAACACACATAGCAGAATATCATGTGGATTTGGACAAGTCACTTAAACCCCTAAACTTCAGTTTCTTCATCTGTTTGGTGATCCTAATATATACTTTCTAGAGTAATGAAATTAAAGATAATATAATTAATGTAAAATGCAGCATGCATCTGGAATGCATAAATGCCCAATAAGTACTGTCTATTATTGTTAATGATGATAACTAAAAGAAGCCCACACTGAGAGTTAGGGAAATTGGATTTGAATCCCAGCTCAACTTTGTGACCTTGCATGTCTCCTCACCTCTGAGCCTTGAATTCCTTGTCTGTAAACAGGATAATCATATTTTTCCTGGCTGCCTCACTGGGCAGGATGAAGTGGGCCATTGTGGGTGAAATCCATTTACCCAGTGAAAAATTAGGTAAATGCAGGTAGACCCTGGCATTCCCTCTTCTACACCAGCTTAGGCTCTACACCCATGGGGAGGGGCTGGGTTGTGTGATATCAATGGGGCTGGAAACGATTATTGGTTCTAAGGCCTCTCAGTGAAACCACTGAAAATACTGCCTTGTCCCTCCTCTGAGCCCTGACCCTCCCTAAGTTTGGCCCCCAAATGGCCCTTGGGACACCTTTGATGGTCCATGGCCCCTTGGTCGCTGGATAGCTGCTTTCTATGGCATTGTGCTCTGTAGGCTCATTCCTTATGTGGGTGGCTGCTAGATCACAGAGGAGCCCTGGACCCTGCAGATCCCTACCTTTGAAACTGCTCTGGCCATTCTGATGTGCCTGGGGTGGAACCGACCCCTCCTTGCATCTGTGTACTTGATACTGTTAGGCTACCTCACAGTTTCTTAAAAATCATTTTATCAGTTTTTCTCAGCCTCAACTGCACATTGGCCATCACCTGGGGAACTAAAAAACACTGGGTAGAAGTCAGACATGAGTCTTTTTAAAGCCATCTCAGAGATTAAAGATGGAGGATTACTGCTCTAGACTAAATTTTTTCTCCAAGCCAGAATTTTAAGGCTTGGGGACTCAGGAAATCTGCTCCTCATGGACCTGGACCTCCCTCTGGTCCAGCTGCAGTTGGACTATCTGGTTAGCCAACAGAACTGCATGGTAGATGAGTGAGACACCCCCTTAAGGGCATTGCAAAACATTTTGCAAGGACATTGCAAAACTCTAACATTTATCAGCCTTTAGCTGGTTTGACCTGACATGATTTTGGCTGCTGGATTGAATTGGGAATCTTCCATCTATAAAAGTATGACTCCGCTGTGATTTCACGATTCGTTCAATTCTTCCCATTATCCTGTGAGGTGGGGGACTCATGTAAAACCCACTTAGCAATTGGAAAAACAGCCTTGGGTGATGGTGAACCACTCAACAGCTGAGTAGTGTTATGTCCTAATCTGGATCCTGCTATTACAGTTTGTTACTCAACTACTTGTGTCTCCAAATTTTGTCACATTTTCCATAACCTCTAGCACAAGACTGGGCATATGGTGGGTATTTATTATGACTGTTAAAAAGCATTTTTATAAAAAATGGACAACATTTGTAAAGCATCTTATAGATTGCAAAGAACATTCACATCCATCTTGTGAATTGCAAAGGACATTCATATCCATCTTCTTTCTATTAAGATGGTTGCTGAGCACTTATGAATAAGTAAATGGGCATAAGGTTGGAAACAGAAGCTAGATGTTTGTACCAGCACCTTTTCAAACTCCCTGAATATTCAGGAAGGCAATTTCATACTTGCCCATGGATGACCTGAATCTCTGGTCCAGTTAAGTTCATGCCTTGATTCTTCATTCTTTTTAAAAAAAATTAATTATTTTTATTAACATATAATGTATTATTTGCCCCAGGGGTCAGGTCTGTGAATCATTGGGCTTCACATTTCACAGCACTCACCATAGCCCATACCCTCCCCAATGTCCATAACCTAACCACCATCTCCCTACCCCCCACCCCCCAGCCCCCAGCAACCTTCAGTTTGTTTTGTGAGATTGAGTCTCTTATGTTTTATCTCTCTCCCGATCCCATCCTGCTCCTTTTTTTCCTTCCCTACCCCCTAACCCCCCCACGTTGCCTCTCATATTCCTCATATCAGAGAGATCATGTGATAATTGTCTTTCTCTGATTGACTTATTTCACGCAGCATAATAACCATTCATGTCATTGCAAATGGCAAGATTTCATTTCTTTTGATGGCTGCATAGTATTCCATTGTATATATATACCCAATTCTTCTTTATCCATTTATTTGTTGATGGACATCTAGGTTCTTTCCATAGTTTGGCTATTGTGGACATTGCTGCTATAAACATTCGGGCCCATGTGTCCCTTTGGATCACTACATTTGTGTGTTTAGGGTAAATACCCAGTAGTGCGATTATTGGGTTGTAGGATAGCTCTGTTTCCAACTTTTTGAGGAAACTCCATGCTGTTTTCCAGAGTGGCTTCACCAGCTTGCATTCCCACCAACAGTGTAGGAGGATTCCCCTTTCTCCACATCCTCACCAACATCTGTTATTTCCTGACTTGTTAATTTTAGCCATGCCGACTGGTGTGAGGTAGTAGCTCACTGGGGTTTTGATTTGTATTTCCCTGATGCTGAGTGGTGTGGAGCACTTTTTCATGTGTCTGTTGGCCATCTGGATGTCTTCTTTGCAGAAATCTCTGTTCATGTCTTCTTCCCATTTCTTGACTGGATTATTTGTTCTTTGAGTGTTGAGTTTGGTAAGTTCTTTATGGATTTTGGATACTAGCCCTTTATCTGATATGTCGTTTGCAAATATCTTCTCCCATTCTGCTGGTTGTCTTTTGGTTTTGTTGACTGTTTCCTTTGCTGTGCCAAAGATTTTGATCTTGATGAAGTCCCAATAGTTCATTTTTGCCCTTGCTTCCCTTGCCTTTGGTGATGTTTCTAGGAAGAAGTTGCTGTGGCTGAGGTCGAAGAGGTTGCTGCCTGTGTTCTCAAGAATTTTAATGGATTCCTGTCTTACATTGAGGTCTTTCATCCATTTTGAGTCTAATTTCACATGTGGTGTAAAAAAATGATCCAGTTTCATTCTTCTGCATGTGGCTGTCCAATTTTCCCAACGCCATTTGTTGAAAAGACTGTCTTTTTCCCATTGGACATTCTTTCTTGTTTTGTCAAAGATTAGTTGACCATAGAGTTGAGGGTCTATTTCTGGGCTCTCTATTCTGTTCCATTGATCTATGTGTCTGTTTTCGTGCCAGTACCATACTGTCTTGATGATGACAGCTTTGTAATAGAGCTTGAAGTCTGGAATCGTGATGCTGCCAACTTTGGTTTTCTTTTTCAACATTCCTCTGGCTGGTTGGGATCCTTTGTTGTTCCATATAAATTTCAGGATTATTTGTTCCATTTCTTTGAAAAAAAATTGATAGTATTTTGGTAGGGATTACATTAAACATGTAGATTGCTTGAGGTAGCATCGACATTTTCACAATATTTGTTCTCCCAATCCATGAGTATGGAACATTTTTCCATTTCTTTGTGTCTTCCTCAATTTCTTTGCTGAGTACTTTATAGTTTTCTGAGTATAGATTCTTTGCCTCTTTGGTTACAGTTATTCCTAGGTATCTTATGGTTTTGGGTGCAATTGTAAATGGGACCAACTCCTTAATTTCTCTTTCTTTTGTCTTGCTGTTGGTGTATAGAAACGTGACTGATTTCTGTGCATTGATTTTATGTCCTGACACTTTACTGAATTCCTGTATGAGTTCTAGAAGTTCTGGAGTGGAGTCTTTTGGTTTTTCCACATAAAGTATCATATCATCTGCAAAGAGTGAGAGTTTGGCTTCTTTGCTGTTTTGAATGCCTTTAATTTCTTTTTGTTGTCTGATTGCTGAGGCTAGGACTTCTAATATTATGTTGAATAGCAGTGGTGATAGTGGACATCCCTGCCATGTTCCTAACCTTAGGGGAAAAGCTCTCAGTTTTTCCCCATTGAGAATGATATTTGCTGTGGGTTTTTCTTAGATGGCTTTGATGATATTGAAGTATGTACCCTCTATCCCTACACTTTGCAGAGTTTTGATCACAAAAGGATGCTGTACTTTGTCAAATGCTTTTTCAGGATCTATTGAGAGTATCATATGGTTCTTGTTCTTTCTTTTATTAATGTGTTGTATCACATTGATTGATTTGCGAATGTTGAACCACCCTCGCAGCCCAGGAATAAACCCCACTTGGTCGTGGTGAATAATTCTTTTAATGTACTGTTGGATCCTATTGGCTAGTATTTTGGAGAGAATTTTTACATCTGTGTTCATCAAGGATATTGGTCTGTAATTCTCCATTTTGAAGGAGTCTTTGTCTGGTTTTGGGATCAAGGTAATCTTGACCTCATAAAATGAGTTTGGAAGTTTTCCTTCCATTTCTATTTTTTGGAACAGTTTCAGGAGAATAGGAATTAGTTCTTCTTTAAATGTTTGGTAGAATTCCCCCGGGAAGCCATCTGGCCCTGGACTCTTGTTTGTTTGGTGATTTTTGATGACTGTTTCAATCTCCTAACTGGTTATGGGTCGTTCAGGTTTTCTATTTCTTCCTGGTTCAGTTTTGATAGTTTATAAGTCTCTAAGAGTGCATCCATTTCTTCCAGATTGTCAGGTTTGCTGGTGTATAGGTGCTCATAATATGTTCTTATAATTGTTTATATTTCCTTGGTGTTGGTTGTGATCTCTCCTCTTTCATTCATGATTTTATTAATTTGGGTCCTTTTCTTTTCTTTTTGATACATCTGGCCAGTGGTTTATCAGTCTTATTAATTCTTTCAAAGAACCAGATCCTAGTTTTGTTGATTTGTTCTAATGTTTTTTTGGTTTCTATTTCATTGATTTCTGCTCTGATCATTATGATTTCTCTTCTCCTGCTGGGTTTAGGCTTTCTTTGTTGTTCTTTCTCCAGCAACTTTAGGTGTAGGATTAGGTCGTGTACTTGAGACCTTTCTTATTTCTTGAGAAAGGGCTTGTATTGCTATATACTTTCCTCTCAGGACCACCTTTGCTGTGTCCCAAAGATTTTGAGCAGTTGTGTTTTCATTTTCATTTGTTTCCATGAGTTTTTTCAATTCTTCTTTAATTTCCTGGTTGACCCATTCATTCTTTAGTAAAATGCTCTTTAGCCTCCATGTATTTGGGTTCTGTCCAACTTTCCTCCTGTGATTGAGTTCTAGCTTCAGAGCATTATGGTCAGAAAATATACAGGGAATGATCCCAATCTTTTGGTACCAGTTGAGACCTGATTTGTGACCCAGGATGTGATCTACTCTGGAGAATGTTTCATGTGCACTAGAGAAGAATGAGTATTCTATTGCTTTAGAATAGAATGTTCTGAATATATCTGTGATGTCCATGTGGTCCAGGGTGTAATTTAAAGCCTTTGTTTCAGGCACCTGGGTGCCTCAGTGGGTGGAAGCCTCTGCCTTCAGCTTGGGTCATGATCCCAGGGCCCTGGGATCAAGCCCCACATTGGGCTATCTGCTCAGCAGGGATTCTGCTTCCTCCTCTCCCTCTGCCTGCCTCTCTGCCTACTTGTGATCTCTATCTGTCTGAATAAATTCTTTATTCTATCTGAATAAATAAAATCTTTGAAAAAATAAAGGCTTTGTTTCCTTGTTGATCTTTTGCTTGATCTGTCCATTTCAGTAAGGGAGTGTTAAAGTCCCCTACTATTATTGTATTATTGTCGATGTGTTTCTTTGATTTTTTTATTAATTGGTTCATATAATTGGCTGCTCCCATGTTAAGGGTATAGATATTTAAAATTGTTAGATCTTCTTGTTGGATAGATGCTTTAGGTATGATATATTGTCCTTCCTCATCTCTTATTATAGTTTTTGGCTCAAAATCTAATTTATCTAATGTAAGGATTGCCACCCCAGCCTTCTTTTGATGTTCATTAGCATGGTAAATTGTTTTCCACCCCTTCACTTTAAATCTGGAGGTGTCTTTGGGTATAAAATGGGTTTCTTGTAGACAGCATATTGATGGGTCTTGTTTTTTTATCCTTTCTGATACCCTGTGTCTTTTGATTGGGGCATTTAGCCCATTTACATGCAGGGTAACTATGGAAAGATATGAATTTAGTGCCATTGTATTGCTTGTAAGGTGACTGTTATGTATATTGTCTCTGTTCCTATCTGGTCTACTACTTTTAGTCTTTCTCTTTGCTTAGAGGACCCCTTCCATATTTCCTATAGGGCTGGTTTGGTGTTTGTAAATTCATTTTTTTTTTAAATTTTCAGCATAACAGTCTTCATTATTTTTTCACCACACCCAGTGCTCCATGCAATCCGTGCCCTCTATAATACCCACCACCTGGTGCCCCAACCTTCTACCGCCCCGCCACTTCAAACCCCTCAGACTGTTTTTCAGAGTCCATAGTCTCTCATGATTCACCTCCCCTTCCAATTTACCCCAACTCCCTTCTCCTCTCTAACACCTCTTGTCCTCCATGATATTTGTTATGCTCCACAAATAAGTGAAACCATATGATAATTGACTCTCTCTGCTTGACTTATTTCACTCAGCATAATCTCTTCCAGTCCCGTCCATGTTGCTACAAAAGTTGGGTATTTGTCCTTTTGATGGAGGCATAATACTCCATAGTGTATATGGACCACATCTTCCTTATCCATTCGTCCATTGAAGGGCATCTTGGTTCTTTCCATAGTTTGGCGACCATGGCCATTGCTGCTATAAACATTGGCGTACAGATTCTCCTATTTTCAATAACAGCCTAGCTGGATATAGTATTCTTGGCTGCATATTTTTCTCATTTGGTGCTCTGAATATATCATGCCAGTCCTTGCTGGCCTGCCAGGTCTCCGTGGATAGGTCTGCTGCCAATCTAATATTTCTACCATTGTCTGTTACAGACTTCTTCTCCCGAGCTGCTTTCAGGATTTTCTCTTTGTCACTGAGACTCGAAAGTTTAACTATTAGATGACAGGGTGTGGACCTATTTTTATTGATTTTGAGGGGGGTTCTCTGTGCCTCCTGGATTTTGATGCTTTTTCCCTTTTCCATATTAGGGAAATTCTCTACTATAATTTGCTCCAATATACCTTCTGCCCCTGTCTCTCATTCTTCTTCTTCTGGGATCCCAATTATTCTAATATTGTTTCATCTTATGGTATCACTTACCTCTAGAGTTCTCTCCTTGTGGTCCAGTAGTTGTTTATCTGTCTTTTGCTCAGCTTCTTTATTCTCCATCATTTGGTCTTCTTTATCATAATTATCTCTTCTGCCTCATTTATCCTAGCAATAAGAGCCTCCATTTTTTATTGCACCTCATTGATAGCTTTTTTAAATTTCAAACTGGTTAGATTTTAGTTCTTTTATTTCTCCAGAAAGAGATTTTGTTTCTCCAGAAAGGGAGTCTCTAATATCTTCCATGCCTTTTTCAAGCCCAGCTAGCACCCTGATAATCATTCTGAACTCTAGTTCTGATGTATTACCAATGTCCATTTGATTAGATTCCTAGCCATAAGTAGTGCCTCTTGTTCTTTTCTTTTCTTTTTTTGTGGTTTTTCCACCTTGTCATTTTATCCAGATAAGAATATATGAACAAGGGGCACCTGGGTGGCTCAGCAGGTTAAAGCCTCTGCCTTCGGCTCAGGTCATGATCCCAGGGTCCTGGGATCGAGCCCCGTGTCGGGCTCTCTGCTCAGCATGGAGCCTGCTTTCTCCTCTCTCTCTCTCTCTTTGCTTGCCTCTCTGCCTACTAGTGATCTCTGTCTGTCAAATAAATAAATAAAATCTTAAAGAATATATGAACGAGAGAACAAAATACTAAAAGGATGGCAAAGACCCCAGAAAAATATATGCTAACCAAATCAGAGGAGATATGAAACTGGGGGAAGGAAGGAGGAAAAATAAAAATAAAAAAATGTATATTAGACTGGTGAATAGAACAGAGCCCCCCACTTGATTTTGGGTGTATTCTTGTCTCTTAGAAGAAACTACCTCCCAAAATTTTAAGGAAAGAAATACTTACATATATATAAAAATAAGGGTAAACATGATGAAGGGATGGAGTATGACTGTAAAGATGAAAATTAAAAAAAGATCCTAAAAAAGGAATTGATAAGTTGGTTGGAAAA
This sequence comes from Neogale vison, assembly GCF_020171115.1. Lineage (NCBI taxonomy): Eukaryota > Metazoa > Chordata > Mammalia > Carnivora > Mustelidae > Neogale > Neogale vison. The sequence goes on from NC_058098.1 coordinate 43,691,401, forward strand.
GGAAAAAAGGAGAGGAGAGAATGTGATCAGGCTGGAGACTAAAACAAAGCCATGTGCTATATTTAGGGTATATTTTGTTCTATTAGAAGAAATTGTATCCTAAAATTTTCAAGGAAAAAACCCTATATGTGTACAAAAAATAAAGTTAAATACAATGAAGGGACAAAACATGACTACAAGAATGAAAATTTAAGATTTTAAAAAAATTTTATTAATTTTTTTGATTTGTTTTCAGTGTTCCAGAATTCATTGTTTATGCACCACACCCAATGCTCCATCCAATATGTGCCCTCCATAATACCCGCCACCAGGTTCACCCAACCTCCCACTTCCCTCCTCTCCAAAACCCTAAGATGGTTTTTCAGAGTCCACAGTCTCTCATGGTTTGTTTCCCCTCCAATTTCCCCCAACTCCCTTCTCCTCCCTGGAAGAGATTATGCGAGTGAAATAAGTCAAGCAGAGAGAGACAATTACCATATGGTTTTGCTTATTTGTTGAACCTGTTTTTTTAAAAAAGACATTATTAAGATAAAGTAGTTAGAAAATGTTAAAAGAGGAAAGAGGAAAAGTTAAAAGAAATAGAATAAGAAAAAAAATTTTAAAATTTTAACTTTATTAATTTAATTAATTAATTTAATAACTTTGATTTAACTAAAATTAAAATTTTATTTTAAAATTTTAAGACTAAAGGATCATGGGGAAAAAGCCATGAATTCTACGTGTTGCTTTCCCCTAGTTCGGGAGTTCCTCAGTTCACGGTGAACTTGATCTTGGTTGGATGTTCTTGATCTTCTTGGGGAGCAGCCTGTTGCACTGATTCTCAAATGTCTTTGCCTGAGGTGGAATTGCACCACCCTTGCCAAGGTCCAGGCTAAGCAATCAGCTCAGGTTTGCTCTCAGGAGCTTTTGTTCCCTGAACACTTTCTGTAGAGCTTTGGAGGATGGGAATGAAAATGGTGGCCTCCCAATCTCTGGCCCAGAGGAACCAAGAGCTTGGGTCCCCACTCCTCAGTGCACTCTCAGAGAAAAGCAGTCAATACCTCCTGTCTCCCTGGTCTCCGGCTGTGCTCTCAGCTCACCCAACCTGTGACCAGTGTTTCTATCTCTGGTGCACGGCTCCGTTTGGAGTTTCCAAGCCCAGCAGATTCCTGCTGCATGCTCCTGTGCCACTCCTTCTCGATAAGGAAGGTGAGTCTCCCCAGATCTGCCACTTGTGGGGTCCCTGCCCAAAGATCAGTGGGTCAACTGTGTTTTAGATCATGGTTTAAGGTAACCCTGAGCTGAGAGCCCACTGTTCAGCTTTGTCTCTGCAGGCAGCTTCCCCAGTCTGATACCTGGGAGCTCTATTGCACTCAGACACCCTGGTCTTTCTGTGACCCTGCAGGACCTGAGGCCACACTGTTCCCATGAGAGTTCCACCCCCACTTAGCCTCTGGAGTGATGTTGCACAGTGGAGCAGACTTCTAAATGTTCTGTTTTGTGCTCTGCTGCCCCACTGCTTGCTGGGAGCCCCCATGTCCCCCACCCCCGGTCTATCTTCCCATTGCTTCAGATTCACTTCTCCACACATCCTACCTTCCAGAAAGTGGTTGATTTTCTGTTTCTAGAATTGCTGCTCTTCTTCTCTTCTATCTCCTGTTTAGTTTGGAGGTGTTTGGAATAGTTTGATAACTATTTAGCTGAACTCCTGGGACCTAATGATATTTCAGTCTGCTACTTCTCCATCTTGCTTCCTCCTCTTGATTCTTCATTCTTAATGCTCATTTCTCCCAGCATTCATCCTGTAGGATCTCATGGAGTGGTAAACTTACATCTTAGGTTTAATCATGCCTCTGCCTCTGACTACCAGCATGAGGTTGGACAAATCATTTCTCTGGGTTTCAGTATCTGCATATGAAAAAGGGGAGAGCTGGACTAGATTGGTGGCAAATTCCAGGCAAGTATTCACATCTCTCCTCACCCATGCACAAACCAGACAGTGCTAATTGATTGTACAACTTCTTGCCTACTGAGTTTGGATGCAGGCTCAGAATCCTCTGAATCCTGCCTGCCAGGCAACCATTACAAATGAACTGAGTTAGCATTGAGGATGAAACCAATTAGCCATTCTGGCAGTGGATGGTTTCTGAATTCCCTTCCAGCTACCCTTTGTTCTCTGGTTTTAAAAGCTCAGGCCTGTGAGGAGAGCATCCTACAGGCTGTTATGAGCCTAAGGGTGGAACGGGCAATGTAACTCGGGATGGCCAGGGCATTGATGATGCTCAGCACTTTCTTTAAAGCAGTATTTACCAGGTTTGGCTGAACATTAGCAGCATCTTGGCAGCTTTAAAAAAGTATCGGGGTAAAGGTATATCATACATGTGGTAAAGTGCATACATTTTAGGTGTGGAGCTTGATGGGTTTAACATGCATATGTATTGGTGTAACTACTATCCTAATCAAGACAAAACATTTCTTGCAACCCCAAAGAAAGTCTTCTTTCCCTTTTCATTAATACCCTAGAGGTAACTACTATTCTGTTTTCTCTTCCACTGATTAATTTCTGATCTTGAATTTTGTATAAAGTGTGTAGTCTTTTGTGTCTAGCTTTTGAAATTCACCCATGTTGTTGAGTGCATTGGTAGCTAGCTTAGTTATATTGCCACTTAGTATTTCATTGTGTGAATATATCACGCACTATCCATTTTCCTGTTGATGGGTGTTTGGACTATATCCAGGTTTGTATTGTTGTGAGTAGAGCTGCTCTAAGCATTCCATACTTACCTTCTGGTAGACATATGCTCTCATATGTCTACCTCATATGTCACTCTCATAGGAGTGAAGTGCCTTGTTGGGTCTGAGGGCACAGGTACAGCTAATCTTCATTATATTTGTAGATTCTGCATTGTAAATTTGCTAAAATACATTTGTGGCCCCAAAAGTAGATACCCATACACTTTCACAGTCATTTGTGGCTATGTGCAGAGTGGCAGAAAATTTGAGTTGCTCTTTCCAGCTGAGGTCAAACAAGGAAACTGCCTTTTTGTTTCAGCTCTCATTCTGAAAGCAACTGTCGTTTTCACTATATATTTAGTGCCATTTTTTTTTTTTTTACATTTCTGTGCTTTTTGTTGGTAATTTCAATGTTTAAAATGGCCCCAAGCCAAATGTTGAAGTACTGTCTATGTTCCTAAGATCAAGAGGCTGTGATGTGTCTTACTGAGAAAATACATGTGTTAGATAAGTTTCGTTCAGGCATGAGTGATAGTGCCATTGGCCATGAGTTCAATGCAAATGAATCAACAATATATATAAGATAAGACGTCTTTAAACAGAAACACACATAAAACAAGGTTATGTATTGATTGGCTGATGAAAATGTTATGACCAGAGGCTCATGGAAGCCTAAACCTGTATTTTCCCCAAGAGCAGCAGTTCAGTATTTACTAACTCATAATCATCATGACTTTATAGGACACAACTACTGCAAACAATGAGAACTGACTGTATGTTCAATTTTAATAAATAATGTTCAATAATTGCTTAAGTTGTATCACCTGAGGAAAATTTAAAACTCCCCTTGGTCAAACCACACCCAGACCAATTAAATTAGTGTCTTTGGTTGGGGGACCCAGAGACAGTGGTTTGTCACTGATAGAAATATAAGACTGGACAGTCACAAAAGGGAACACTGTGTATATAAATATATATATACATATATATGCATATATATATGAGTGTGTGTGTGTATATATAGTGTTGCTATATATGTGTATATTTATATATCTATTACTAGATGAATAGTTGTTTTCACATGCATGTATTATTTAAAAAAAAAGATTTTATTTATTTATTTGAGAGAGAATGAGAGAGTACGCAAAGGGGAAGGGCCAGAGGGAGAAGCAGACTCCCTGCTGAGCAGGGAGCCCGATGTGGGACTTGATCCTGGCATTCCAGGATCATGATCTGAGCTGAAGGCAGTCAATCAACTGAGCCACCCACGCATCCCAACTTGCATGTATTCTTTTGGGTTCTTTTTATTAAATGTTTCACTCTTTCTGTATGGTTTGTGCATTTAAAAACATACAATCAATGGGGAAAAAACAATCTCTTGCCTGGAAGATAAATGACATGAACTGTCCCCATAGCAAGGTACAACTCTAACTCACAGGCCTCGGCTTAATTGTAAAAATCAAACAACCACTTGGCCAACAGAAGTAATTACCTACCAGGCACATGTGCATCTCTCAGCACCTTTAATCTTGAGCAAAGGGAGAACAGGGAAGTCATGTAGCAATCAGAAAGTTGCTGCAATAGGAAGCCAAGGTGAGGATTGATTTCCAAGTGCAAAAGAACAGCTCTGTGTTATTAAGAAATCAGTAGCTCCTGTCAAAGCCAGCAGTGCCAATTTCCACTAAAGTCTTCACAAACTTAACTGAAAAAAAAAATCAAACTTCCACTATCCAAGAGGATTAGCTCTGTTGTTGAAATAATTATAACTGCTTCGGTTAGATGGTGAGATTTTAAGGTCCACTTCTCATTTACCAAGGCAACCAAGAGCTGCTTAAGGCACTTTCTTTTTTATTTTATTATTTTATTTTATTTTATTTTATTTTATTTTATTTTATTTTATTTTATTTTATTTTATTTTATTTTATTTTATTTTATTTTATTTTATTTTATTTTTAGGCACTTTCTTTACCTAGCCTTCAGGCATCACCTGAAGGTATCTAGGTATTTGCCTCCAGGTGGGAAGTCCCAACCATTAGGGTGAATTGGAAATTGCTGATAGCCTGTCTGAGTTGCCTAGCAATTCTCAAAGTGTGGTACCCAGACCACAACAACAGTATCACCTGGAACTTGTTAAACATGCAAATGTTCAGGCACCATCCCAGTACAGTTGCCAGATAACATAGTATGCCCAGTTAAATGAGAACTTCATATAAATAACAATAATTTGTTAAGATAAAAAAAAAACAAGGATTTTTTTTCTTTTTTTAGTATAAGTATGTTCTATTTGGGACTGAGTATTTATAATATTTGGGACTGTTTAACTGAAATTCAAATATAACTGGGAGTCATGTATTTTTTTTTAAGATTTTATTTATTTATTTGTCAGGAACTCTACAAGGTTCTCACAGTGAAGATGGAGAAAAATCCCCTCAAGCTTCCTACTGGAGAAGCCATTTTTGAAACCCCAAGACCATTCTGTTCTTCTCAACAACATTTGCACTCTACAGATGCTCTTTTTCCAGAGCCTAATCTATTGGGGGTTTATCAGAACCTAAGGAACCTAAAGGAAGCAAAATACCCAACTTCAGGCTCCATTAGCCATCCTATACCATGTAAAGGGGTGGGGCAAAACACAGAGAAGCACTTATAAAGTCCACAGCCAGTGATCTTGTAAGTGAAATGAATAACAATGATATGTTATTATAAGGCACTTGCACTACCTATGAAACAGTGCAGCATCTTATTTGGAAGTAAAGTTGGATAAGTTATAAATGTATAGTGCAAACTCCAGGGTAACCACTTAAAAGAAAAAAAAAAGTAAAAAGGAAGTGTAGTGAATATGCTTTGAAAGGAGAAAAAATGAAACATATAAAATGCTTAATTAAAACCACAAAGGCAGAAAGAGTGGAAGACAAAAAAGGAACACAGAACAAAGTTTTCTATTTTCAAATATATGTTGTATATAAGAAACACACTTTATTTTTTTAATTTTTAAAAAGATTTAATTTATTTGAGAGAGATAGAAAGACAAACATGAGCAGGGTGAGTGGGTATTGAGAAGCACAGGGAGGAACAGACTCCCCACTGAGCAGGGAGCCCAAGACCAGGGCCCTGAGACCACAGTCTGAGCCAAAGACAGCAGCTTAACTGAGTCACCCAGGAACCCCAGGAAACATTATTTTATTTTATTTTAATTAATTAATGTATTTATATATGTATGTATATAATGTTAGTCACCATACAGTACATCATTGGTTTTTTTTTTCCAATTTATTTATTTTCAGAAAAACAGTATTCATTATTTATTCACCACACCCAGTGCTCCATGCAAGCTGTGCCCTCTATAATACCCACCACCTGGTACCCCAACCTCCCACCCCCCCGCCACTTCAAACCCCTCAGATTGTTTTTCAGAGTTTGGGTAAATTGGAAGGGGAGATAAACCATGAGAGACTATGGACTCATCATTGGTTTTTGATGTAGTGTTCCATGATTCATTGTTTGCCTGTAACACCCAGTGCTCCATGCAACCCATGCCCTTCTTAGTATCCATCACCAGGCTAACCCATCCCCTTCCCCCACTTCTAAAACTCTCAGTTTGTTTCCTAGAGTCCAAAGTCTCTCATTGTTTGCCTCACCCTCTGATGCCCCCCCTTTATTTTTCCCTTCTTTCTCCTAATATCTTCCATACTATTCCTTATGTTCCATATATAAGTGAAACCACATGATAATTGACTTTCTCTGCTTGACTTATTGCACTTAGTATAATCTCCTCCAGTTCCATCTATGTTGATGCAAAAGTTGAGTATTCATCCTTTCTGATGTCTGAGTAATAGTCAATTATATATATGGACCACATCTTTTTCATCCATTCATCTGTTGAAGAGCATCTTGGTTCTTCCACAGTTTGGCTATTGTGGACATTCCTGCTATGAACTTTGGGGTGCATGTGGCCCTTCTTTTCACTACATCTGTATCTTTGGGGTAAATACCCAGTAGTGCAATTGCTGGATCATAGGGTAGCTCTATTTTTAACTTTTTGAGGAATCTCCACACTGTTTTCCAAAGTGGCGGTACCAACTTGCATTCCCACTGACAGTGTAAGAGGGTTCCCCTTTTTCCACAACCTTTCCAACATTTGTTGTTTCTTGCCTTGTCAGTTTTTGGCATTCTAACTGGTGTAAGGGGGTATGTCAGTGAATTTCCCTGATGGCTAATGATGATGAACATTTTTTCATGTGTCTGTTAGCCATTTGTGTATCTTCTTTTGAGAAGTGTCTGTTCATGTCTTCTGCCCATTTTTTGACATGATGATTTGTTTTTTGGGTGTTGAGTTTGAGAAGATCTTTATAGTTCTTGGATCCAAGCCCTTTATATGTAGTGTCATTTGCAAATATTTTCTCCCATTCTGTGGGTTGCCTCTTTCTTTTTGTTGACTATTTCCTTTGCTGTGCAGAAGCTTTTTGTCTTGATGAGGTCCCAAAAGTTAATTTTGTTTTTGTTTTCCTTGCCTTTGGAGATGTGTGATGAAAGAAGTTGCTGTGGCCAATGTCAAAGAGGTCACTACCTATGTTCTTCTCTAGGACTTTATTTTCTTTTCTTTTTTCCCTTTTATTTTCTTCTCTACGTCTTTCATCCATTTAGAGTTTACACTTGAGAAACATATTTTAAATATAGAGACACGTATAGATCAAAAGCAAAGGGATGGATAAAGATATACCATGCTAAGACTAATAAAAAGAAAGTTGGAGTGGCTATATTAATTTCAGACAGAGTACACTTCAAAGTAAGGAAATTTTTCAGGGATGAAGAGGGGCATTGCATAGTAACAAATGAGACATAATGATCCTTAATGCATATGCATATAACAACAGTGTGTCAAACTACATAAGGCAAAAACTGACAGAATTGCAAGAACTAAGTGAATGCATTATTACAGTTGGAGACGTCAAACCTCTCTATCATAAGTGGACAGATCTATTAGGCAGAAAAGTATTACTGACCTCAATAGCACTGCCAAGATATAATTGACACTTATAGATCTCTTCATCCAACACCAGCAGAATATGTATTCTTTCAAGTTCATGTGGAAATTTCACCAAGATAGACCACATTTTTGGTTAGAAAACACACCTTTACAAATTTAAAAGGCTAGACATTATGCAGTGTATATTCTCAGACCAGAAAGGAATTAAACTAGAAATCAAGAACAGAAGTATAGCTGGAAAATACAAAAATACTTAGAGATTAATTAACATACTTCCAGAGAGTGCATGAGTCAAAGAAGAAATCTCAAGAGGAGTTAACAAATGCTTTGAACTAAATGAAAATGAAAATATAACTTCGCAGATTTTGTGGGAGTCAGTGAAAGTAGTACTTAGAGTGAAATTTGTAACATTAAATATTTATATTAGAAAAGAGGAAAGATCTAAAATGAATAATCTATGTTACCTCCCTAGGAAATTAGAAAAAGAAAATCAAATTAAATCCAAAGGCAGAAGAAAAGAAATAATAAAAATAAGAGCAAAAATCAATGAAATTGAAAACAGGAACTCAGTACAGAAAATGGATTAAACCAAATGCTAATTCTTTGAAAAGAAAATAAAGTCAATAAGCCTCTCCAAGGCTAACTAAGGAAAAAAGATACACAATTTATTAACATCAGAAGTAAAAGAGAAGACATCACTATAGATGATATGGACATTAAAAGAATAATAAAAGAACACTATGAACAACTCTGTGCCAATTCTTTGAAAGACACAATTTGTCCATACTCACACAAAAAGAAATAGACAATCTGATTAGGTCTTCATATATTGAATCAATCAATTTATCAAATTGAATCAATAATTAATAACCTTCCAAAACAGAGAATGCCAGGCCCAGATGGATTCACTGGTGAATTCTATCAAACATTTTAGGAAGAAATTATTCTAATTCTCCATAATTTCTTCCAGAAGATAGAAGCTTCCTAACTCATTCTATGAGGTCAGCATTATGCTGTACTAATGTCAGACAAAGACATTACAAGAAAAGAAAACTACATACCAATATGAACATACATGCAAAAAAATACTCAAAAATATTTGTGAATCTGGAGTGCCTGGGTGGCTCAGTGGGTTAAGCCTCTGCCATTGGCTCAGGTCATGATCTCAGGGTCCTGGAATCGAGCCCCGCATCAGACTCTCTGCTCAGCAGAGAACCTGCTTCCCCTCTCTTTTTCTCTCTGCCTGCCTCTCTGCCTACTTGTGATCTCTCTGTCAAATAAATAAATAAAATCTTTAAAAAATTAGTAAGTCAAATCTAACACTATAAAAAGAATTATTAAGGCAGGCACATGATATGATGAACATTGGGTATTATACACAACTAATGAATAATTGAAAATGACACCAAAAATTAATGATAAAATATGTTGGCTAATTGAGTTTAAATTAAACAAAAGAGAAAAGAAGAAAAAAGAATTATTTACAATGACCAAGTGGAATATATCACAGATATGTAATGCTGGCTCAACATTTGGAAATAATTAATGTAATCATCATATCAATAAGCTAAAAAAAGTCACATGATCATATCAATAGGCACAGAAAAAATATTTGAAAAATCTAATACTCATTCATGATTTATTTTTCATTTTATTTTTTTTAAGTTTAATTTCTTTTCAGTGTAACAGAATTCATTGTTTACACACCACATCCAGTGCTCCATGCAATACATGCCCTCCATAATACCCACCACCAGGCTCACCCAACCTCCCACCCCCACCCCTTCAAAACCCTCAGATTGCTTTTCAGAGTCCATAGTCTCTCTCTCATAGTTCATCTCCCCCTCCAATTTCCTTCAACTCCCTTCTCCTCTCCATCTCCCCATGTCCTCCATGTTATTTCTTATGCTCCACAAATAAGTGAAACCATATTATAATTGACTCTCTCTGCTTGGCTTATTTCACTCAGCATAATCTCTTCCAGTCCTGTCCATGTTGATACAAAAATTGGGTATTCATCCTTTCTGATGGAGGCATAATATTCCATAGTGTATGGCCAAAATTAATAAAATTATGAATGAAAAGGGAGAGATCACAACTAACACCAAGGAAATAGAAACAATCATCAGAAGTTATTATCTTCTTATGTCTTAAGACAGAAGTTATTGTCTTATTATGCCAATGAGTTAAGCAACCTAGATGAAATGGATGGATTCCTGGAAAACTATTAACTTCTAAAATTGAACCAGGAGGAAATTGACAACCTGAATAGACTGATATCTAGTGACAACATTGAAGCAGTGATCAAAAACTTCCCAAAAAACAAGAGCCCAGGACCTGATGGATTCCCTGGGGAATTCTACCAAACTTTCTTTCTTTTTTTAAAAAAATATTTTATTTATTTATTTGACAGAGAGAGAGATCACAAGTAGGCAGAGAGGCAGGCAGAGAGAAAGGAAGGGAAGCGGGCTCCCTGCTGAGCAGAGAGCCCGATGCAGGACTCGATCCCAGGACCCTGAGATCATGACCTGAGCTGAAGGCAGCGGCTTAATCGACTGAGCCACCCAGGTGCCCATCTACCAAACTTTCAAAGAAGAAATAACACCTATTCTCCTGAAGCTGTTTCAAAAAATTCAAGCAGAAGGAAAACTTCCAGACTCTTTCTATGAAGCCAGCATTACCTTGATCCCCAAACCAGGCAAGGACCCTACCAAAAAGGAGAATTTCAGACCAATATCACTGATGAATATGGACGCTAAGATTCTCAACAGGAGCCTAGAAAACAGGATCAAACAGCACATTAAAAAGATTATCCACCATGACCAGGTGGGATTCATCCCTGGGCTACAAGGATGGTTCAATATTCACAAATCAATCAATGTGATAGAACAAATCAATAAGAGAAGAGAGAAGAACCACATGGTCCTCTCAATTGGTGAAGAAAAAGCATTTGACAAAATCCAGCATCCGTTCCTGATTAAAACACTTCAAAGTATAGGGATAGAGGGAACATTCCTGAACTTCATAAAATCTATCTATGAAAAACCCACAGCAAATATCATCCTCAGTGGGAAAAAGCTCACAGCCTTCCTGTTGAGATCAGGAGCACCACAAGAATATCCACTCTCACCACTCTTGTTCAACATAGTATTAAGAAGTCCTAGTAAGAGCAATCAGAAAACAAAGAGAAATAAAATGTATCCAAATTGGCAATGAAGAAGTCAAACTCTCTCTCTTCGCAGATGACATGATTCTTTATATGGAAAACCCAAAAGACTCCACCCCCAAACTACTAGAATTCATATAGCAATTCAGTAAGGTGGCAGGATACAAAGTCAATATACAGAAATCAGTTGCTTTCTTTTTTTTTTTGATAAACTTTTTTTTAAGATTTTTTATTTGTTTATTTGACAGAGAGAGATCACAAGTAGAAGGAGAGGCAGGCAGAGAGAGAGAAAGAGGGAAGCAGGCTCCCTGCCGAGCAGAGAGCCCGATGTGGGACTCGATCCCAGGACCCTGAGATCATGACCTGAGCCGAAGGCAGCGGCTTAACCCACTGAGCCACCCAAGTGCCCCAGTTGCTTTCTTATATACTAACAATGAAAACACAGAAAGGGAAATTAGAGAATTGATTCCATTTACTATAGCACCAAGAACCATAAGATACCAAAGAGGTAAGGGATCTGTACTCGAGGAACTACAGAACACTCATGAAAGAAATCAAAGACACAAAAAGATGGAAGACCATTCCATGTTCTTGGATGGGAAGAATAAACATTGTTAAAATGTCTATACTGCCTAGAGCAATGTATGCTTTTAATGCCATTTTGATCAAAATTCCACCGGTATTTTTCAAAGAGCTGGAACAAATAATCCTAAAATTTGTATGGAATCAGAAGAGACCCCGAACTGCTAAGGAAATGTTGAAAAAGAAAAACAAAACTGGGGGCATTATGTTGCCTGATTTCAAGCTTTACTGCAAAGCTGTGATCACCAAGACAGCATGGTACTAGCATAAAAACAGACACATAGACCAGTGGAACAGAGTAGAGAGCCCTGATATGGACCCTCAACTCTATGGTCAATTAATCTTCGACAAAGCAGGAAAAAAATACATAGTGGAAGAAAGACAGTCTCTTCAATAAATGATGCTGGGAAAATTGGACATCTATTTGTAGAAGAATGAAACTCAACCATTCTCTTACACCGTAAACAAAGATAAACTCAAAATGGATAAAAGACCTCAATGTGAGGCAGGAATCCATCAGAATCATAGAGGATAACATAGGCAGTAACCTCTTTGATATCAGCTACAGCAACTTCTTTCAAGATATATCTCCAAAGGCAAAGGAAACAAAAGTGAAAATGAACTTTTGGACTTCATCAAGATCAAAACTTCTGCACAGCAAAGGAAACAGTCAACTAAACAAAGAGGCAACCGATGGAATGGGAGAAGATATTTGCAAATGACAGTACAGACAAAAGGCTGATATTAAAGATCTATAAAGAACTCCTCAAACTCAACACACACAAAACAGATAGTCATGTCAAAAAATGGGCAGAAGACATGAACAGATACTTCTCCAATGAAGACATACAAATGGCTATCAGACACATGAAAAAAGTTTCATCATCATTAGCTATCAGGGAGATTCAAATTAAAACCACATTGAGATACCACATTACACCAATTAGAATGGCCAAAATTAGGAAGACAGGAAACAACATGTGTTGGAGAGGATGTAGAGAAAGGTGAACCCTCTTACACTGTTGGTAGGAATGCAAGTTGGTGCAGCCAGTTTGGAAAACAGTGTGGAGATTCCTTAAGAATTCAAAAATGAAGCTTCCCTTTGACCCTGCAATTGTACTACTAGGTATTTACCCCAAAGATCCAGATGTAGTGAAAAGAAGGGCCATCTATACCCCAATGTTCATAGCAGCAGTGGCCATGGTTGCCAAACTGTGGAAAGAAACAAGATGCCCAAATTCATATCTCTCAATAGTTACCCTGAACGTTAATGGGCTAAATGCCCCAATCAAAAGACACAGGGTATCAGAATGGATAAAAAAACAAAACCCATCTATATGTTGCCTCCAAGAAACTCATTTTAAGCCCAAAGAAACCTCCAGATTTAAAGTGAGGGGATGGAAAAGAATTTACCATGCTAATGGACATCAGAAGAAAGCAGGAGTGGCAATCCTTACATCAGATCAATTAGATTTTAAGCCAAAGACTATAATAAGAGATGGAAAGGACACTATATCATACTCAAAGGGTCTATCCAACAAGAATATCTAACAATTTTAAATGTCTATGCCCCCAACGTGGGAGCAGCCAACTATATAAACCAATTAATAACAAAATCAAAGAAACACATCAACAATAATACAATAATAGTAGGGGACTTTAACACCCCCTCACTGAAATGGACAGATCATCCAAGCAAAAGATCAGCAAGGAAATAAGGGCCTTAAACGACACACTGGACCAGATGGACATCACAGATATATTCAGAACATTTCATCCCAAAGCAACAGAATATACATTCTTCTCTAGTGCACATGGAACATTCTCAAGAATAGATCACATCCTTGGTCCTAAATCAGGACTCAACCGGTATCAAAAGATTGGGATCATTCCCTGCATATTTTCAGACCACAATGCTCTGAAGCTAGAACTCAACCACAAGAGGAAGTGTGGAAAGAACCCAAATACATGGAGACTAAACAGCATCCTTCTAAAGAATGAATGGGTCAACCGGGAAATTAAAGAAGAATTGAAAAAAATCATGGAAACAAATGATAATGAAAACACAATGGTGCAAAATCTGTGGGACGCAACAAAGGCAGTCCTGAGAGGAAAATATATAGCAGTACAAGCCTTTCTCAAGAAACAAGAAAGTTCTCAGGTACACAACCTAACACTACACGTAAAGGAGCTGGAAAAAGAATAAGAAAGAGACCCTAAGCCCAGCAGGAGAAGAGAAATCATAAAGATCAGAGCAGAAATCAATGAAATAGAAACCAAAAAAACAATAGAACAAATCAACGAAACTAGGAGCTGGTTCTTCGAAAGAATTAATAAAATTGATAAACCCCTGGACAGACTTATCAAAAAGAAAAGAGAAAGGACCCAAATAAATAAAATCATGAATGAAAGAGGAGAGATTACAACTAACAACAAAGAAATACAAACAATTATAAGAACATACTATGAACAACTCTACGCCAACAAATTTGACAATTTGGAAGAAATGGATGCATTCCTAGAAACATATAAACTACCACAACTGAACCAGGAATAAATAGAAAGCCTGAACAGACCCATAACCAGTAAGGAGATTGAAACAGTCATTAAAAATCTCCAAACATTGAAAAACAGTCTGAGGGGTTTGAAGTGGCGGGGGGGGGTGGGAGGTTGGGGTACCAGGTGGTGGGTATTATAGAGGGCACAGCTTGCATGGAGCACTGGGTGTGGTGAAAAAATAATGAATCCTGTTTTTCTGAAAATAAATAAATTGGGAAAAAAAAAATCTCCAAACAAACAAAAGCCCAGGGCCAGACGGCTTCCCGGGGGAATTCTACCAAACATTTAAAGAAGAACTAATTCCTATTCTCCTGAAACTGTTCCAAAAAATAGAAATGGAAGGAAAACTTCCAAACTCATTTTATGAGGCCAACATCACCTTGATCCCAAAACCAGACAAGGATCCCATCAAAAAAGAGAGCTATAGACCAATATCCTTGATGAACACAGATGCGAAAATTCTCACCAAAATCCTAGCCAATAGGATTCAACAGTACATTAAAAGGATTATTCACCACGACCAAGTGGGATTTATTCCAGGGCTGCAAGGTTAGTTCAACATCCGCAAATCAGTCAATGTGATACAACACATCAATAAAAGAAAGAACAAGAACCATATGATACTCTCAATAGATGCTGAAAAAGCATTTGACAAAGTACAGCATCCCTTCCTGATCAAAACCCTTCAAAGTGTAGGGATAGAGGGCACATACCTCAATATCATCAAAGCCATCTATGAAAAACCCACTGCAAATATCATTCTCAATGGAGAAAAACTGAAAGCTTTTCTGCTAAGGTCAGGAACACGGCAGGGATGTCCATTATCACCACTGCTATTCAACATAGTACTAGAAGTCCTAGCCTCAGCAATCAGACAACAAAAGGAAATTAAAGGCATCCAAATCAGCAAAGAAGAAGTCAAACTATCACTTTTCGCAGATGATATGATACTATATGTGGAAAACCCAAAAGACTCCACTCCAAAACTGCTAGAACTTGTACAGGAATTCAGTAAAGTGTCAGGATATAAGATCAATGCACAGAAATCAGTTGCATTTCTCTACACCAACAACAAGACAGAAGAAAGAGAAATTAAGGAGTCAATCCCATTTACAATTGCACCCCAGACCACAAGATACCTAGGAATAAACCTAACCAAAGAGGCTAAGAATCTATACTCAGAAAACTATAAAGTACTCATGAAAGAAATTGAGGAAGACACAAAGAAATGGAAAAATGTTCCATGCTCCTGGATTGGAAGAATAAATATTGTGAAAATGTCTATGCTACCTAAAGCAATCTACACATTTAATGCAATTCCTATCAAAGTACCATCCATCTTTTTCAAAGAAATGGAACAAATAATTTTAAAATTTATATGGAACCAGAAAAGACCTCGAATAGCCAAAGGGATATTGAAAAACAAAGCCAAAGTTGGTGGCATCACAATTCCGGACTTCAAGCTCTATTACAAAGCTGTCATCATCAAGACAGCATGGTACTGGCACCAAAACAGACACATAGATAAATGGAACAGAATAGAGAGCCCAGAAATAGACCCTCAACTCTATGGTCAACTAATCTTCGACAAAGTAGGAAAGAATGTCCAATGGAAAAAAGACAGCCTCTTCAATAAATGGTGCTGGGAAAATTGGATAGCCACATGCAGAAAAATGAAATTGGACCATTTCCTTACACCACACACAAAAATAGACTCAAAATGGATGAAGGACCTCAATGTGAGAAAGGAATCGATCAAAATCCTTGAGGAGAACACAGGCAGCAACCTCTTCGACCTCAGCCGCAGCAACATCTTCCTAGGAACATCGCCAAAGGCAAGGGAAGCAAGGGCAAAAATGAACTATTGGGATTTCATCAAGATCAAAAGCTTTTGCACAGCAAAGGAAACATTTAACAAAATCAAAAGACAACTGACAGAATGGGAGAAGATATTTGCAAATGACATATCAGATAAAGGACTAGTGTCCAAAATCTATAAAGAACTTAGCAAACTCAACACCCAAAGAACAAATAATCCAATCAAGAAATGGGCAGAGGACATGAACAGACATTTCTGCAAAGAAGACATCCAGATGGCCAACAGACACATGAAAAAGTGCTCCATATCACTCGGCATCAGGGAAATACAAATCAAAACCACAATGAGATACCACCTCACACCAGTCAGAATGGCTAAAATCAACAAGTCAGGAAATGACAGATGCTGGCGAGGATGCGGAGAAAGGGGAACCCTCCTACACTGTTGGTGGGAATGCAAGCTGGTGCAACCACTCTGGAAAACAGCATGGAGGTTCCTCAAAATGTTGAAAATAGAACTGCCCTATGACCCAGCAATTGCACTACTGGGTATTTACCCTAAAGATACAAACGTAGTGATCCAAAGGGGCACGTGCACCCAAATGTTTATAGCAGCAATGTCCACAATAGCCAAACTATGGAACGAACCTAGATGTCCACCAACAGATGAATGGATTAAGAAGATGTGGTATATATACACAATGGAATACTATGCAGCCATCAAAAGAAATGAAATCTTGCCATTTGCGACAACATGGATGGAACTAGAGGGTATCATGCTCAGTGAAATAAGTCAAGCGGACAAAGACAATTATCATATGATCTCCCTGATATGAGGAAGTGGTGATGCAACATGGGGGCTTAAGTGGGTTGGAGAAGAATAAATGGGACAAGATGGGATTGGGAGGGAGACAAACCATAAATGACTCTTAATCTCAAAAAACAAACTGAGGGTTGCTGGGGCGAGGGGGGTTGGGAGGAGGGGGTGGGGTTATGGACATTGGGGTGGGTATGTGCTTTGGTGAGTGCTGTGAAGTGTGTAAACCTGGCGATTCACAGACCTGTATCCCTGGGGATAAAAATATATATTTATAAAAAAATTAAAAAAAATAAATTAAAAAAAAAGAAACAAGATGCCCTTCATTTTATTTTTAAAAAGATTTTGTGTATTTATTTATTTGAGGGAGAGCATAAAAGAGAGAGAGCACGAGTAGGGGAAGGGTCAGAGGGAGAAGTAGACTCCCTGCTGAGCAGGGAGCTGGATGTGGGGCTTGATCCAAGGACCCTGAGATTATGACCCAAGTTGAAGGCAGATGCTTAACCAACTGAGGCACCCAGGTGCCCCCCACCATCATGATTTTAAAAAAATCAGCAAACTAAGAATAGAGAATAATTCTATTTTCCTCAAAACATGTTCTTCAAAAAAACACCTACGAAAATTCTACAGATAATGTAGTATTTACTGGTCAGAAACTAGAAGATTTCCCACTCAAACTGAACAAAGCAAAAGTACCCCTCTGGGTGTTTCTTTTCAACAACAAATTGGAGGGCCTAACTAGTACAATAAGACAAGAAAATGAAAAAAATTATACAGGTTGAGAATGAAGAAATAAAATTGTCTTTGTTCACAGATGACATAATTATTTATGTAGAAAATTCAAGAGACTTGCCAAAAGCATATGAAAAAAAATCTCTTGAACAAATAAACGGTTATAGCAAGGTTTTAGGATACAAGGTTAGTATACAAACTCGATTACTTTCTTCTATACCAGCAATGAACAAGTGGACCAAATATTAAGTTTATATACATTTAATAAAATATGTGCAAGATCTATATTAGGAAAACTATAAAACTCTCATGAAAGAAATCAAAGAATTAAGGTAATGAAGAAATATTACATATCCATGAATAAGAGGACTCAATATTGTCAGACGATAATTCTTTCTATCTTGAACTTTAGATTCAAGACAATCCCAATTCCAATTCCAGCAAGTTGTTTTGTAGATATTAACAAACTGATTTTTCAGTTTATGTGGAGAGGTAGAAGACCCAGAATTTACAACATAATATTAAAACAAAGTTGGAGGACTGACACTGCCTGACTTCAAGACTTACTAAAAAACAACAGTTATCAAGACAGTGTGGTATCGGTGAGATAATAGTCAAATAGATCAGTGGAACAGACTAGAGAGTCCAGAAATAGACACACATAAATATAGTCAACTGACTTTTTTTGGTCATATTTATTTATTTGTTTATTTTAAAAATTTTTTCAATTTATTTATTTTCAGAAAAACAGTATTCATTATTTTTTCACCATACCCAGTGCTCCATGCAATCCGTGCCCTCTATAATACCCACCACCTGGTACCCCAACCTCCCACACACCTGCCACTTCCCTATGACCCTGCAATTGCACTCCTGGGTATTTACCCCAAAGATACAGATGTCGTGAAAAGAAGGGCCATCTGTACCCCAATGTTTATAGCAGCAATGGCCACAGTCGCCAAACTATGGAAAGAACCAAGATGCCCTTCAACGGACGAATGGATAAGGAAGATGTGGTCCATATACACTATAGAGTATTATGCCTCCATCAGAAAGGGTGAATACCCAACTTTTGTAGCAACATGGACGGGACTGGAAGAGATTATGCTGAGTGAAATAAGTCAAGCAGAGAGTCAATTATCATATGGTTTCACTTATTTGTAGAGAATAACATATCATGGAGGACAAGGGGTGTTAGAGAGGAGAAGGGAGTTGGGGTAAATTGGAAGGGGAGGTGAATCATGAGAGACTATGGACTCTGACCTTTTAAAAATATTTATTTACTTATTAGAGAGAGAGAGAAAGAGAGAGCAGGGGGAGGAGCACAGAGAGAGGGACACAAGCAGACTCCCACTAAGTAGGGAGTCTGATGCAGGGCTCAGTTGCAGGATCCTAAGATCAAGCCAAAATCAAAAGTTGGACACTTAATCCACAGAGCCACTCAGGCACCCGAATCAGCTGATCTTTGACAAAAGAGCAGAAGGAAGACAATGGAACAAAGATAGTCTCTTCAACAAATGGTGCTGTAACAACTGAACATCCACATGCAAAAGTGACTCTTAATCTCACGAAACAAACTGTGGGTTGCTGGGGGGAGGGGGGTTGGGAGAAGGGGGGTAGGGTTATGGACATTGGGGAGGGTATGTGCTTTTGGGTAAATTGGAAGGGGAGATGAACCATGAGAGACTATGGACTCTGAAAAACAATCTGAGGGGTTTGAAGTGGCGGGGGGGGTGGGAGGTTGGGGTACCAGGTGGTGGGTATTATAGAGGGCACAGCTTGCATGGAGCACTGGGTGTGGTGAAAAAATAATGAATACTGTTTTTCTGAAAATAAATAAATTGGAAAAAAAAATAAAAAATAAAAAAAAAGTAAATCTAGACACAGACTTAAAATTCTTAACAAAAATTAACTCAAAATGGGTCATAGCTCTAAGTGTAAAATGAAAAACTATAAATATAACATAGGAAAAAATCTCTATGACTTTGGGTATGGGATGGCTTTTTAGATACAACACAAAAGCATGATACATGAAAAGAATCATTAATAAGCTGTAATTCATTAAAACTGAAAACTCCTGCTTTTTGAAAGACATTGTCAAGAGAATGAGAAGACAAATCACAGAATAGGAGAAAATATTTGTAAAAGATGTATCTGATAAAGGACAGTTGTCCAAATATACAAAGAAATCTTAAAACTCAACAGGAAAATGAACAACCCAATTTAAAAATGGGCCAGAGACCTTAGTAGACACCTTACCAAAGAAGATAAACAGGTGGAAAATAAGCATACAGAAAGGGGTCTCACATCATATGTCAGCAGGGAATTCAAATTGAAATAATAAGATACTACTATACACCTATTAGAATCACCAAAATCCAGAACACTAACAAGACCAAAAGCTGGTGGGGATGTTGAATAACAGGAACTCTCATTCATTGCTGGTGGGAATGCAAAATGTACGACCATCTAGGAAGATAATTTGGTGATTTCTTAAAAAACCATATGTACTCTTGCCATATGATCCAGCAATCACACTCCTCAGTATTTCCCTAAAGGAGTTGAAAACGTGTGTCCACACAAAAACCCACACTCAGCTTTTTGTAGTAGCTTTATTTACAATTGCCAAAACTTGGAAGCCACCAAGATATCCTTCAGTAAGTGAGAGGATAAACCAGGTGCATCCAATTGATGGAATTTTATTCAGTAATAAAAAGAAGTGATCTATCAAATCATGAAAGACATGGAGGAACTCTTAATTCATATTACTAAGTGAAAGATGCCAATCCGAAAAGGCTAGATACTGTATGATTTCAACTATATGACGTTTCTAGAAAAGGCAAGATTCTAGACACAGTAAAATGATCAGTGGTTCCCAAAGGCTGGGGGCAGGCTGGGAAGCAAGGGATGAAGAGTTAGAGCGCAGAGGATTTTTAGGGCAGTGAAACTATTCTGTACAATAATATGCTGGTGGGTACATCATTATACATTTGTCCAAACCCATAGAAAGTACACCACTAAGAGTGAATCTTAATGTGAACTATAGGCTTTGGGTAATTATGATGTATCAGTGTAGGTTCATCAATGGTAATGAATGTACCACTCTGGTGGGGGATGTTGATAGTAGGGAATGCTGTTAGGGGTGGTGGGGAGGAAGTACATGGGAAATCTCTGTACCTTCTACTCAGTTTTGCTGTGAATCTAAAACGTCTCTAAAAATGAAGTCTGTGTTTTAAAAGTCATCCCACATGAACTTACACACTGTGTTAAAAGTGTTTTATTTAGGTCTTGGAGTATAGAAGGATGGTTGGACCCTTATTGGTATTTTCAAGTTTGAAGTACAAAATCTAAAAGACTTTATACCCACAAATACGAGGACAGTAACATGTACTTTCTTTCACTCTTCATTTGTTTCAAAGGAAGCTTGAATAGAAAATTGAAATGAAGAATCACCTGGTATGAATGCTTTTTGATTAAGGCATCAGAAAGAAACTTGTTGGATCATGAAGTTTATTAGTTTATGTGGACAGAGGAGACAAGGCTGGGAACTAACATCATGAAGACATAACATCTGCTGTAGTTTTGTTTTCTCCAGCAGCTGACTCTGAGACAGAGGGTCAAGTCCAAGTCCTTTATTTGGACAATGAAGGTAACTCCTAAAAGGGAGTGGAGAAATCATGCAAGGAAGGGAAAGCAAACAACAGAGATTGTGTCATCAACTCAGCCACCCATGTGGGCAACTGGGGCTTGGGTGTGCAGGGCAAACTATAAAAAGTTAAAATACTTACTGTACTTATGAAAAAGGAGCTGGGATATTAAAAGAAAATTATCCTCTAACTCTTGTCTCAGTTGGAGGTTGAGACTTTAATCTTCATGCATTTGTGGAAGTAGAAGAGGCATAATGGTCATGAACCAGGTAATGAGTTTTGTTTGGGGTATGGCGTGGTAGATCAGGGAAGCAAAAATGGTGATGGTGAACAGTCTCAGTGAAAGTTTTGTAGGTAAGAGAGGAAGGCTCTTCCAGACAGAACAAATGGCATGTCTAGAGGAGAGGAAGTGGGGAACCGTGTGGTGAGTGTGGGAGATGGTGGATTATCTGGTCACCCCATCACCCTATTATTGATGCTATGGAATCATG
This sequence comes from Neogale vison, assembly GCF_020171115.1. Classification (NCBI taxonomy): domain Eukaryota; kingdom Metazoa; phylum Chordata; class Mammalia; order Carnivora; family Mustelidae; genus Neogale; species Neogale vison. Next base: position 43,712,912 of record NC_058098.1, read on the forward strand.
GGCTGGGGAGGGGGCAGGAAGCGGAGAGAGGGGCCACCACAAGTCAGAGGGTCTTATGTTTCTGGACTTTGTCTGTAAAGTAAAGGAGAGGCCTGGAATGTTTTTGTGTATGTGGGCAGTGGTTCCAGTCATACAAGGGCCCTGAAGTAGGTGGCAGGTGTGAGAAACAAAGGCGCAGGGAACCAAAGTGGAAGCCGGGCGCATAGAAATGAGCTATTAGCTCAGGATACCATGGCAAAATTCCATAGACTGGGGCTCTTAACCAACACTAACCTATTTCTTCACAGTCTTGGAGGATGGAAGCCCAAAGTCTAGGTGCCAGCAGATTGTTTTCTGGTGAGATCTCTCCTTGGCTTGCAGACATCTGTCTCCCTGTGATATTCTCAGTTGGCCTTACCTCCTTGCCTGCATGCCCCTGGGGTCTCTGCCTCTTATAAGGACACCATTCTTACTGGATTAAGGATTCACCCTAATGGCCTCATTTAAGTATGATCACCTCTTTAACAATCCCATCTCTTAATTATAGTCACATTAGTTAAGTTAAGCCTTTAACCTATGGATTTGGGGTGGCACAATTCTGTCTATAACAAATGGTGAGAAGGATTTGAGGCCATCTGGGTAGAGTCCCAAGAATGTACACCAGTAAACACCCCATTGTAGCTTCTTTAGTGATCACTTTGCATTATGGGTGTGTATTGAGCACTCTGTCACTGGAATCTCCCAATCTTGCACAAGAGCTGTCTCACCCCATGCCTGGACAGTTGGCCATTACCATGTTCTCAGTCTTTCTCAAGAAACAAGAAAGGTTTCAAATACACAACATAACCCTACAACTAAAGGAGCTGGAGAAAGAACAACAGAGAAAGCCTAAACCCAGTAGGAGAAGAGAAATAATAAATATCAGAGCAGAAATCAATGAAATAGAAACCAAAAGAACAGTAGAACAAATCAACAAAACTAGGAGTTTGTTCTTTGAAAGAATTAATAAGATTGATAAACCCCTAGCCAGATGTATCAAAATGAAAAGAGAAAGGACCCAAATTAATAAAATCATGAATGAAAGAGGAGAGATCACAACCAACACCAAAGAAATACAATTATAAGAACATATTATGAGAAAGGCTTGCATCGCTATATATTTTCCTTTCAGGACTGCCTTTGTTGTGTCCCAAAGATTTTGAACTGTTGTGTTTTCATTATCATTTGTTTCCAGGAATTTTTCAATTTTTCTTTAATTTCTGGGTTGACCCATTCATTCTTTAGAAGGATGCTGTTAAGTCTCCATGTATTTGGGTTCTTTCCAAATTTCCTCTTGTGATTGCGTTGTAGCTTAAGAGCATTGTGGTCTGAAAATATGCAGGAAATGATCCCAATCTTGTGATACTGGTTGAGACCTGATTTATGGCCCAGGATGTAATCTGTTCTGGAGAATGTTCCATGTGCACTAGAGAAGAATGTGTATTCTGTTGCATTGGAATGGATTGTTCTGAATATATCTGTGATGTCCATCTGGTCCAGTATGTTATTTAAGGCCTTTATTTCCTTGTTGATCTTTTCTTGGATGATCTGTCCACTTCAGTGAGGGGAATATTAAAGTTCCCTACTATTATTGTATTATGGTTGATGTGTTTCTTTGATTTTGTTATTAATTGGTTTATATAGTTGGCTGCTCCTATGTTAGGGGTGTAGATATATAGTCTTTGGCCTAAAATCTAACTGGTCTAAGGATTACCACCCCAGCTTTCTTGTGCTATCCATTAGCATGGTAAATTGTTTTCCACCCCCTCACTTTAAATATGGAGGTGACTTTGGGTCTAAAATAAGTTCTTGTATACAGCATATTGATGGGTTTTGTTTTTTTATCCATTCTGATATCCTGTGTCTTTTGATTGGGACATTTAGCCCATTAACATTCGGGATAACTATTGTGAGATATGTGCCATTTTATTGCCTATAAGGTGACTATTACTGTATATTGTCTCTGCTCCTTTCTGATCTACTACTTTTAGGCTCTCTCTTTGCTTAGAGGACCCCTTTCAATATTTCCTGTAGAGCTGGTTTGATGTTTACAAATTCTTTTAGTTTTTGTTTGTCCTGGAAGCTTTTAATCTCTCCTTCTATTTTCAATTATAGCCTAGCTTGATATAGTATTCTTGGCTGCGTGTTTTTCTTTTTTAGTACTCTGAATATATCATGCCAGTTCTTTCTGGTCTGCCAGGTCTCTGTGGATAAGTCTGCTGCCAATCTAATATTTTTACCATTTTATGTTACAGACTTCTTGTCCTAGGCTGCACTCAGGATTTTCTCTGAGAAAAAAGACTTGTAAATTTTACTATTAGATGACAGGATGTGGACCTATTCTTATAGATTTTACGGGAGGTTCTCTGTCTCCTGGATTTTGATGCTTGTCCCCTTTGCCATATTAGGGAAATTCTCTACAATAATTTTCCCCAATATACCTTTTGCTCCCCTTTCTCTTTCTTTTTCTTCTGAAATCCCAATTATTCTAATGTTGTTTCATCTGTATCACTTATCCCTTGAATTCTCCCCTTGTGTTCCAGTAGTTGTTTATAGTAGTAGTACTAGTACTACTATTTCAAAAGAGAGTAGTAGTCTCTCTATTGTTCAGCTTTTTAATTCTCTGTCATTTGGTCTTCTATATCACTAATTCTCTCTTCTGCCTCAATTATCCTAGCAGTAAGAGCCTCCATTTTTTTATTGCACCTCATTAATAGCTTTTTAAATTTCAACTTGGTTAGATTTTAGTTCTTTTATTTCTCCAGACAGGGTTTCTCTAATGTCTTCCATGCCTTTTTCAAGCTCAGCTAGTACCTTGAGAATCGTCATTCTGAACTCTAGATCTGACATATTACCAATGTCCGTATTGATTAGGTTCCTAGCCTTCGGTACTGCCTCTTGTTCTTTTTTTTTTCTTTTCTTTTTTTGTGGTGAGTTTTTCTGCCTTGTTATTTTATCCAGATAAGAATATATGAAGGAACAAATAAAATACAAAAGGGTGACAAAGACCCCAGGAAAATGTTCTTTAACCAAATCAGAGGAGACCTCAAATCATGGCGGGGGGGGGGGAAGAAGAGGGTAAAAAGAAGTTCAGGAAAAGAAAAAAACAATAAAAAAAAAGAAAAATATAAAAAAGAAAATATATATATTAGACTGGTGAATAGAACAGGGTTACCCACTTAATTTTGGGAGTATTTTGGTCTCTAGAAGAAACTACCTCCCAAAATTTTAAAGAATGAAAACATATATAAGGGTAAACACAAGGAAGGGATGGAATATGAGTATAAAGATGAAAAAAAATTTTAAAAGAATTTATAAAAAATGGGTTGATAAGATAAGTTGGTTGTAAGAATAAAGAAAAAGAATGTGGAGAGAATTTGCTCAGGCTGGAGACTAGAACAAAGCCCTGTGCTAGATTTAGGGTATATTTTGATCTATCAGAAGAAATTATTTCCCAAATTTTTTAGAAGAAAAAACCTATGCGTATACAAAAAAAATTTTAGATACAATGAAAGATAAAATATGGCTATAATAATGAAGGTTCAAAAATGATTATTTTTTATGAAAGGTATTGTTAAGATAAGCAAGTTAAGAAATGTTAAAAGAGGAAAGAGTAAAAGTTAAAAAAATTAGCCTAAGACAAAAATAAAATTAAAAAAATTAATTAGTTTTCAAAAAAAATTAATTAGTTTTCAAGACAAAAGAATCATGGGAGAAAGCCATGAATTCCATGCTTTGCTTTCTCCTCCTCTAGAGTTCTGCTGTTCTTCTTGGTAAGTGAACTTGGTCTTGGCTGGATTTCTTGTTGATCTTCTGGGGGAGGGGCCTGTTGTAGTGATTCTCAAGTGATTCTGCCTTTACCCAAGGCGGAATTGCACCACCCTTACCAGGGGCTGGGTTAAGAATTTGCTCCAATTCACTTTTGGGAGCTTTTGTTCCTTGAACACTTTCTGTAGAGTTCTAGAGGATAGCAGTGAAAATGGTGGCCTCCCAATCTCCAGTCTGGAGGAGTTGAGAGCTCAGGGCCCCACTCGTCAGAGTGCCCTCGGAGAAAAGTGCTCAATTACTCCCATCTCCCTGTTCTCTGGCTGTTCTCTGAGCTCACCCAGCCTGTGACCAAGTGTCTCTGTCTCTGGCACACAGCCCCAACTGAAGTCTCCAAACCCTGAAGATCCCTGTGCTCTTCTGGGGGGGGGGGTCTCCCTGGTTCTTGTGGGATCCCTGCTCACAGATCAGTGGTCTGACTGTGCCATGGATCACAATTTAAGGTAACCCTGAGTTGAGAGCTCACTCCTCAGCTCCATCTCTGTACCTGGCTTCCCCACTCTAATACCTGCAAACTCTGTGACACTCAGACACCCCTGATCCTTCTGTGACCCCGTGGGACCTGTGACCACACTGTTCCTGTGTGGGCTTCACCCAGCTTATCCTCTGGAGTGATGTCCCTCAGTGGAGCAGACTTATAAAAGTTCTGATTTTGTGCTTCATTGCTCTGCCACTTCCTGGGAGCTGGCCCCTCTCCCCATGGTCTATCTTTCTGTTGCTTTGGATTCACTTCTCCGCTGGTCCTACCTTTCAGAAATTGGTTGATTTTCTGTTTCTAGAATTTCTGCTCTTCTCTTTGATCTCCTGTTGGATTTGTAGGTGTTTGGGATGGTTTGATAAACTATCTAGCTGATCTCCTGCTACCTGATGTCATCTCAGCCTGCTACTTCTCCACCATCTTGACTCCTCCCTCCTGAAGGAAACACTTTGATTACCATGCACGTTTTGTAATTTCCCAGCTGCATTTGGGCCGCCTTACTCAAAGGCAAGTGGAAAATGTATTTGTCACAAAAACAAGGCAAATAACTACCCAACAATGTGCAACACTACATAGAAACCATTAGAGGGGATTCCATCTGTCAATATCCCCACTAGGAGCAAATAATTTCACATAGACTGTCTCCCCCTTATAAATGGACTTCTGTAATGGTTTTTTTTTCCTCCTAGTATTCAGGGATTTTGGAACATGCTCTATCATATCCTAATGTTTCTTGCTCTAAAACTGACCTTTGGGTATTCATATGTAGGAGGTCTGTTGTACACGCATTTCAGGGGTGTATTTACAGTTCACAGTGAGTTCCTGAAACTATGCTCCCTCACTCATGGTGAACTGTATTCACCTATTATGATCCCACCTCTTGGGGCATGGTGATTAGATTGGGGGCTTCAGGGAAATATTGAGCCCAAACTGTGTTTGTATCTCTGGGGGTGGCAGGGAAGGGGGGATTCGAAGAGAAGAATGCAGTCATGTATAGGGAGAAGTAGAGACTGGGAATGAAGAGAAAATTTGGCCAGGGATCTCCAGGAATCCATTTCAGCCCTTCCTGGCCTGACTATCATTCTTGCTCAGGAAGCCCTGTTTCCAGATGCTGAGCCTCCTGTGTTACTTAAATCCATTTGTGTTATTTTTTACCACATTGTTGTGTATAGAACTCCTTCCCTAGGGCCATTCTTTTTTATTTATAGACACAAAATGGGCTATGAGACATGATCTGGGACTACACTTGCTGATGTTTGCTGAGCCCTTGGCAAGTTTCAGGGGAGATAGAGATGAGCACAGCATCTGCTGCATGTTCCATCTGCCCCTGTGAGTCTGCAGAGAACTGTGAGAAGATCCTCTATCCCTCACAGGACAAGGTACCATAGCAACCATAGATGCCTGGTCCCAAGTGTACCAAACTTTGAAGTTTTTAGTTCCAGAGGAAAAAAAATGAAAAAGCCACCCAAATTTGTTGTATCCTTTTGAAGGTTATTGTTTTTTTTAATTATTGATTTTTTTTTGTAAGATAGATTTAGAGACACAGAGACCTTTTGAGTAGATGGAGAGGCCCAAATAAAAACACAAAAATGCAACTGAAGCTGAGACTGGTGCATGAGGACCAAGTAACACTTTACCAGAGGGGAGGGGAGTGGGGGAATGGGTTAAATAGATGGTGGAGATCAAGAAGTTCATTTGTTGTTATGAGCACAGGGTGATGTATGGAAGAGTTGATTTATTATATTATATACTTAAAACCGGTATAACACTGTATAACTGGAATTAAAATAAAAACATTTTTATTGTGTTATGTTTGAGAAAACAGTAAAATCATGAAGGTCACTGTGACCCCAACCCTACCTACTCCTCACCCTTAGGTCATAAATCTTCCATGTGAAAGATACCCTCCCTTTATCAGGAGGAAGCAAGACATTCTTAATACCAGAGACTGGCATTTTGGCAGTCAAGAAATCTTACAAACAAACCTTGTTAAACTCACCCTTATCTTCATAATTACCTCTACACCATTTACTACCTCTAGCCCAAACACCATTGTCTCATCAGTTTTTCACAAATTTATCATTTCTTTGTCTAAAAGGTATAAAAGCATCTTGTTCCAGTCAATTTTCAGGTCTTCATTCTCTAGTGAAGGCCCCCATGTACATGTAAAAATACAATAAAATTTGTATGCTTTTCTCCTCTTAATCTGTCTTTGTCTGTTTAAATTTTTGGACATATCCAGGGTCCAAAAAGTGTCAGGGAAATTTTTTTCCTCCCCTACCAATGCCGATACTATTTATAGACATCCCAGTGACTGAGGGTATATGAATGGAGAGACTGTGGAATAGAGAATGAATGTGGCCTGAGTAAGGCCACAAGAGTGTCCAAGAAATGGTGTTGAGCTATAAGGAGACAAGTGTAGTTATATTGCTCAGAGGGCTCAGAAAACCCAACTGTCAAAGTTTGCAAATCCTCAGTATTAGTACACTATCTGCCTCTGTGTTCACTGTTACTGCATATTGAGGGCTTTTTACTGCATATACCTCCAGCTCTCCACCTGAGGACATTCTCTGGTATGCTTGGCCAAAGATGGGTAGGCAGAAGTTCATACCCCCGGAAAAAGCCCTCAGCAAACCATGGTGGTATTTGATACATTCATACTCCCACTTCCTCACCATTGTCCTCAGGGTAGCAGAGCTCTGTGCCATGTTCTACACCATCTTGATTGATCCTCAGTTGCCTACGATGGTGTCCTGATCTATCCCACATCCTTTATGGTGGGATTGCCTGGCTTCTCTTCCCTACCTCATTTCCCCATTTCTGTAGTGGTACTTCCTGGGACCACCTCCCAAATAAACTATGTGCACTCAAATTATCATTTCAGGTCTATTCTAGGAATTCAAACCTAAGACAAATCAATTAAAACCAGATAACTGGTATTCTGCATCTAGGCATTCTCCTTTAGCAGAAGGGAAATCGGTATCATTGCTTATTAGATCATGAGCCTTAATTCTTAGTCTTTCTGGGGAAGGGACTCTCTGGGTATGCTTGTCCAGATATAGGTAAGTTACTGGTGTAACTGCTGTGGGATGTTCCCCAAGTCCTGTGCTTGCTCTGGACCACCATGTTCACTTTGAATGTTGTACTATCATCACATTTCTGTCAATCAAGTGGACATGCAGGGACAATTTGTGGGAATCAGTTTTGCATTATTTGATACCTCTGTAGATGGAAGAGGATATGTGGCCACTCTGTAACATTTGGAGGCAAGGCCAGATCTAGGGATGGAGGGTAGATGGCAGCAAAGTCTTGGTCATATCTGTTGGAATGTGACATCCTCTTTTGCTTGTGTTGGGAAGTGTATTTCAATCTCACCACTCAAGAGGTTTGAAGTTTTTTTCTTGTCGTGACTGTTTTTGAATAAGCTGATATCTGCATTTTTGAACTTAGCACTCTCTATGGCCATATTGTTTCTGAAACTGTTTACACAGTCAAGTTTAAAAATTTAAAGTCAGGAAAGAGATGATTCCAATAAAAGCCAGTTAGGGAGGACTCTTAAATCTTACAAATCACTTGTCTGCACATCTGAGGCTAATAACTTTTAGTGCATGTAAGTAAAAGTAATTGGTTAACTCCCATTGACTTTCTTTAGAGCCCCTTTCTGAGCCCAGCTCTTCTTGGGCTCCTAAAAGAGGGAAGTCAATGGGACTGAAATGGTTTCTGGTAACCGATCCCCAAGTAGCCAGTTTAGATCAAACCAGAGAGCCTATAAAACATCAAATGTGCATCAAAAAATCAGGAAAGGGCACTGGAGAGGCCTCCTCCTGCGGGAAAGCCTCGGGTGGTGAAAGGCAGAAAAAGCCCAGAGGGGAGAGAGGAGGAAATGAGGGGATTATCAATATTGCTTAAGCGTCTTGGGTAAAGATTGCAACTCCGAAGATGGCGGGGTACTAGGAAGAGGCGTCTTTTCAGCTGGTACCCCAAAGTGAGCTGATTACCTACCAAAGAACTCCGATCACCCATGAAATCAGCCTGAGATCAGAATTATACACGTCTGGATCTCTACAGGGGCAGAAGACGCCAGTGAGCAGGTAAAGCGGAATGGGAATGGCGGACTGATATCAGAAGATAAACAAGAGGGGGAGGGAGCCACCAGAGGCGACCGGTGGGAAAGTAATACCCCAATACGAGCGAGAGTGCCCTGCGTCTGGGGACCAGCATTAACTTGGAGACTGGTTGAAAGCACTCCAAAAGAGCAAAGGATCGCGGGGGCAAATTGTGGGAATCGGGGCGATAGGGACAGGGGCTTAAGTCCCCGGTCCCAGAGGGCCTCCCCGGCGCGGAGGCAGAGAGAGTGCGGCGGAGAAACCAGCTCCTGGTCCCTAAGCCGCCAGCGAGCCCCAGAGTGCGTGGGTTCCGGCTCCTGTGAGGGGATGGGAGCTGCGCCGGTCTGCAGAACGCGCGCTAGCCCTACCACAAAGCTTGAGATGCACGCGCACGTCCCTCCAGCTCTCCTGGGTTTCTAAGGCCCGGGGGCACTTCTTGACCTACGGCATTGTTTCAAAGTCTAAGCCACGTGAGCACGAAACTCTTCCCCGGACAGAGGCGCGCAAAAGCCCAGCCTGCGGCTTACGGACCAGCGCCCCGTTCTCAGTGCCCCAGACGCGCGCCCGACCCACAGCCGCCTCTGAAAAGAGGTGCGCCCAAGCCGGGCACTCCCAGCCTGGGCCGGCGGCAAAATCTCAGTGTGCGATCGCTGCTTGGAACCTCTCTGGTGGTCAGGAGCTCCCAGACAGCCGCCACTGCCTTGGCTTTGGGTACGAGCAAAAGATCCAGTGCCCCCAGGGTCTGCAACTTGGAACCTGCTCTGCCAGCAGCCAAGGGGGAATTTATTCAGCTTCTGCACCCAGACTGAGGCTTTTCTCTGAGACGGAGATCAGGAAGTGTTCCAGGGTGCACCTTGACAGCACCAGAGTTGATACATCCAGCTACATCTGTTCAGTCTTCTCCCACCAAAATGACTAGGAGGAGGAATGCCCAACAGAAGAAAAATACAGAGGATGGACCTTCTGCAACAGAGCTAACGGCTATCAACATAGACAATATGTCGGAAAGAGAATTCAGGCTAACAATAATTATCCAGGCAATAGCTAGGTTGGAGAAAGCCATGGATGACCAAACAGAATTGATTAGGGCCGAACTGAAAGCGACCAGACAGGATGTCCACAATGTTAGGGTGGAGCTTAAAGCTACCAGGGAGGAGGTCCACAATGCTCTCAATGAGTTCCAATCTAATCTAAACTCTCTCAAAGCTAGGGTAACTGAGACAGAAGATAGAATTAGTGATCTGGAAGACAAACAGATAGAGAGAAAGGATCAGGAGGAAGCCTGGAACAAACAGCTTAGATCCCACGAAAGCAGAATCAGGGAAATAAATGATGCCATGAAGCGTTCCAACGTCAGAATTATTGGAATACCTGAAGGGGAGGAGAAAGAAAGAAATCTAGAAGATATCGTGGAACAAGTCCTTCATGAAAATTTTCCGAATCTCGCGAATGAAACCAGCGTAAATGTACTAGAGGCTGAACGGTCTCCACCCAAGATTATACACTCCAGAAAAACATCACGACACCTGATAGTCAAATTGAGAAATTATAATTGTAAGTATAATCTCTTGAAAGCCGCCAGGGCAAAGAGACTCCTTACTTACAGAGGGAAGCCCATCAGAATAACGTCAGACCTGTCCACAGAGACCTGGCAAGCCAGAAGAGGCTGGCAAGATATATTCAGGGCACTAAATGAGAAGAACATGCAGCCAAGAATACTTTATCCAGCAAGACTGACATTCAAAATGGATGGAGAGATAAAGAGTTTCCAAGACCGGCAAGGCTTAAAAGACTATGCAACCACCAAGCCGATACTGCAGGAAATATTAAGGGGGGTTCTATAAAAGAGGAAAAATCCCAAGAATAGCATTGAACAGAAATATAGAGACAGTCTACAGAAAGAAAGACTTCAAAGGTAAGTCGATGTCAATAAAAACGTATCTATCAATAATCACTCTCAATGTGAATGGCCTAAATGCACCCATAAAACGGCACAGGGTTGCAGATTGGTTAAAACGACAGGACCCATCCATATGCTGTCTACAAGAGACCCATTTTGAACCTAAAGATACACGCAGACTGAAAGTGAAGGGGTGAAGAAGCATCTTTCATGCCAATGGGACTCAAAAGAAGGCTGGGGTAGCGATTCTCATATCAGATAAATTAGACTTCAAACTAAAGACTGTAGTCAGAGATACAGAAGGACACTACATAATCCTTAAAGGGACTATCCACCAAGATGATCTAACAATTGTAAATATCTATGCTCCCAATATGGGAGCAGCCAATTACTTAAGAAAACTGTTAATCAAGATAAAGAGTCATATTGATATGAATACACTAATCGTAGGAGATCTTAACACGCCTCTTTCAGAATTAGACAGATCATCGAAGCAGAAAATCAATAAAGAAACAAGAGCAGGGAGAGGAGTCAAGATGGCGGAGAAGTAGCAGGCTGAGACTACCTCAGCTAGCAGGAGATCAGCTAGAGAGCTTATCTAAAGATTGCAAACACCTGCAAATCCATCGGCAGATCGAAGAGAAGAAGAACAGCAATTCTAGAAACAGAAAAACAACCACTCTCTGAAAGGTAGGACTGGCGGAGAAGTGAATCCAAAGCGACGGGAAGATAGACCCCGGGGGGAGGGGCCGGCTCCTGGCAAGCGGCGGAGCAACGGAGCACAAAATCAGGACTTTTAAAAGTCTGTTCCGCTGAGGGACATCGCTCCGGAGGCTAAACCGGGGCGAAGCCCACACGGGGTCGGCGTAACCTCAGGTCCTGCGGGGTCACAGAAGGATCGGGGGTGTCTGAGTTTCGCAGAGCTTGCGGATATTGGAACGGGAAAGCCGGCTGCAGAGACAGAGCCGACAGTAAGCTCGCAGCTCGGAGTTGCCTTGAACCGGTCGCAAGCTCGGTGAGCTCGGAGCGCGGCCGGAGGTTGGGCAGACGTGAGTTACTGGGAGCTGTTCGCTGAGGGCGCACAGGGGAGCGGGGCCCCGGGCTCTCGGCTCCTCTGGGCTGGAGACCAGGAGGCCGCCATTTGTATTCCCGTCCTCCGGAACTCTACGGAAAGCGCTCAGGGAACAAAAGCTCCTGAAAGCAAAGCCGAGCTGATCACTCAGCCCGGCCCCTGGTAAGGGCGGTGTAATTCCGCCTGGGGCAAAGACACTTGAGAATCACTACACCAGGCCCGTCCCCCAGAAGATCAACAAGAAATCCAGGCAAAACCAAGTTCACCTACCAAGGAGTGCAGTTTCAATACCAAGGAGAGAGCAGCAGAATTCCAGAGGAGGAGAAAACAAACCACGGAACTCATGGCTTTCTGCCTGTGATTTTTTAGTCTTGCAGTTAATTTAATTTTTTTCTTTTTCATTTTTTTTCTCTTCTTCTGCTAAAAATTTTTTATAACTTTTACCCTTTTCTTTTTTAACGTTAACTAGATTATCTAATATATATATTTTTTTCTTTTTTATACTTTTGTTTATTCATTTTCTTTTTTTTTAATTCTTTTTTTTTCTTTCTTTCTTTTTTTGAACCGCTTTTTATCCCCAAATCAGAAGAGATCCTAATCTCTTCAATCTTTTTTTTCTTAATTCTTTTTTAAATTCTTGATTGAATTTTTAATTCAATCTCTTTTTTTTAATTCTTTTTTTCTTTTTTTTCTTTCTTTCTTTTTGAACCTCTTTTTATCCCCAAATCAGAAGAGATCCCAATCAGAAGAGATTGGGAGATCTCAATCAAAGGAGATCCCAATCAGATAGATCCCTCACCCAATCGTGAGGGGGGAGAAATCCCCCCTCACGATTTGGGATCTCTTCTGATTTGGTTAAAGCATATTTTCCTGGGATTGTTGCCACCTTTTTAGTATTTTACTTGCTCCTTCATATACTCCTAGCTGGACAAAATGACAAGGCGGAAAAATTCACAACAAAAAAAAGAACAAGAGGCAGTACCGAAGGCTAGGGACCTAATCAATACAGACATTGGTAATATGTCAGACCTAGAGTTCAAAATGACAATTCTCAAGGTTATAGCCGGGCTTGAAAAAGGCATGGAAGATATTAGAGAAACCCTCTCCAGAGATATAAAAGCCCTTTCTGGAGAAATAAAAGAACTAAAATCTAACCAAGTTGAAATCAAAAAAGCTATTAATGAAGTTCAATCAAAAATGGAGGCTCTCACTGCTAGGATAAATGAGGCAGAAGAAAGAATTAGCGATATAGAAGACCAAATGACAGAGAATAAAGAAGCTGAGCAAAAGAGGGACAAACAGCTACTGGACCATGAGGGGAGAATACGACAGATAAGTGACACCATAAGACAAAACAACATTAGAATAATTGGGATTCCAGAAGAAGAAGAAAGAGAGAGGGGAGCAGAAGGTATACTGGAGAGAATTATTGGGGAGAATTTCCCCAATATGGCAAAGGGAACGAGCATCAAAATTCAGGAGGTTCAGAGAACGCCCCTCAAAATCAATAAGAATAGGCCCACACCCCGTCACCTAATAGTAAAATTTACAAGCCTTAGTGACAAAGAGAAAATCCTGAAAGCAGCCCGGGAAAAGAAGTCTGTAACATACAATGGTAAAAGTATTAGATTGGCAGCTGACTTATCCAAAGAGACCTGGCAGGCCAGAAAGAGCTGGCATGACATTTTCAGAGCAATAAACGAGAAAAACATGCAGCCAAGAATACTATATCCAGCTAGGCTATCATGGAAAATAGAAGGAGAGATAAAAAGCTTCCAGGACAAACAAAAACTGAAAGAATTTGCAAACACCAAACCAGCTCTACAGGAAATACTGAAAGGGGTCCTCTAAGCAAAGAGAGAGCCTACAAGTGGTAGATCAGAAAGGAACAGAGACCATATACAGTAACAGTCACCTTACAGGCAATACAATGGCACTAAAATCATATCTCTCAATAGTTACCCTGAATGTTAATGGGCTAAATGCCCCAATCAAAAGACACAGGGTATCAGAATGGATAAAAAAACAAAACCCATCTATATGTTGCCTCCAAGAAACTCATTTTAAACCCGAAGACACCTCCAGACTTAAAGTGAGGGGGTGGAAAAGAATTTACCATGCTAATGGACATCAGAAAAAAGCAGGAGTGGCAATCCTTATATCAGATCAATTAGATTTTAAGCCAAAGAGTATAATAAGAGATGAGGAAGGACACTATATCATACTCAAAGGGTCTGTCCAACAAGAAGATCTAACAATTTTAAATATCTATGCCCCCAACGTGGGAGCAGCCAACTATATAAACCAATTAATAACAAAATCAAAGAAACACCTCAACAATAATGCAATAATAGTAAGGGACTTTAACACTCCCCTCACTGAAATGGACAGACCATCCAAGCAAAAGATCAATAGGGAAATAAAGGCCTTAAATGATACACTGGATGAGATGGACATCACAGATATATTCAGAACATTTCATCCCAAAGCAACAGAATACACATTCTTCTCTAGTGCACATGGAACATTCCCCAGAATAGATCACATCCTCGGTCCTAAATCAGGACTCAACCAGTATCAAAAGATTGGGATCATTCCCTGCATATTTTCAGACCACAATGCTCTGAAGCTAGAACTCAACCACAAGAGGAAGTTTGGAAAGAACACAAATACATGGAGACTAAACAGCATCCTCCTTTTTTTTTTTTTTTCCCCAATTTATTTATTTTCAGAAAAATATTATTCATTACTTTTTCACCACACCCAGTGCTCCATGCAAGCTGTGCCCTCTATAATACCCACCACCTGGTACCCCAACCTCCCACCCCCCCCGCCACTTCAAACCCTTCAGACTGTTTTTCAGAGTCCATTGTCTCTCATGGTTCACCTCCCCTTCCAATTTACCCAAATTCCCTACTACTCTCTAACACCCCTTGTCCTCCATGCTATTGGTTATGCTCCACAAATGAGTGAAACCATATGATAATTGACTCTCTCTGCTTGACTGATTTCACTCAGCATAATCTCTTCCAGTCCCGTCCATGTTGCTACAAAAGTTGGATATTCGTCCTTTCTGATGGAGGCATAATACTCCATAGTGTATATGGACCACATCTTCCTTATCCATTCATCCGTTGAAGGGCATATTGGTTTAAACAGCATCCTTCTAAAGAATGAATGGGTCAACCGGGAAATTAAAGAAGAATTGAAAAAAATCATGGAAACAAATGATAATGAAAATACAACGGTTCAAAATCTGTGGGACACAACAAAGGCAGTCCTGAGAGGAAAATATATAGCGGTACAAGCTTTTCTCAAGAAACAAGAAAGGTCTCAGGTACACAACCTAACCCTACACCTAAAGGAGCTGGAGAAAGAACAAGAAAGAAACCCTAAGCCCAGCAGGAGAAGAGAAATCATAAAGATCAGAGCAGAAATCAATGAAATAGAAACCAAAAAAACAATAGAACAAATCAACCAAACTAGGAGCTGGTTCTTTGAAAGAATTAATAAAATTGATAAACCCTTGGCCAGACTTATCAAAAAGAAAAGAGAAACGACCCAAATAAATAAAATCATGAACGAAAGAGGAGAGATCACCACTAACACCAAAGAAATAAAAACTATTATAAGAACATACTATGAGCAACTCTACGCCAACAAATTTGACAATCTGGAAGAAATGGATGCATTCCTAGAAACATATAAACTACCTAAAGTGAACCAGGAAGAAATAGAAAGCCTGAACAGACCCATAACCAGTAAGGAGATTGAAACAGTCATTAAAAATCTCCAAACAAACAAAAGCCCAGGGCCAGACGGCTTCCCGGGGGAATTCTACCAAACATTTAAAGAAGAACTAATTCCTATTCTCCTGAAACTGTTCCAAAAAATAGAAATGGAAGGAAAACTCCCAAACTCATTTTATGAGGCCAGCTTCACCTTGATCCCAAAACCAGACAAGGATCCCATCAAAAAAGAGAGCTATAGACCAATATCCTTGATGAACACAGATGCAAAAATTCTCACCAAAATACTAGCCAATAGGATTCAACAGTACATTAAAAGGATTATTCACCACGACCAAGTGGGATTTATCCCAGGGCTGCAAGGTTGGTTCAACATCCGCAAATCAGTCAATGTGATACAACACATCAATAAAAGAAAGAACAAGAACCATATGATACTCTCAATAGATGCTGAAAAAGCATTTGACAAAGTACAGCATCCCTTCCTGATCAAAACCCTTCAAAGTGTAGGGATAGAGGGCACATACCTCAATATCATCAAAGCCATCTATGAAAAACCCACTGCAAATATCATTCTCAATGGAGAAAAACTGAAAGTTTTTCCACTAAGGTCAAGAACACGGCAGGGATGTCCATTATCACCACTGCTATTCAACATAGTACTAGAAGTCCTAGCCTCAGCAATCAGACAACAAAAGGAAATTAAAGGCATCCAAATCGGCAAAGAAGAAGTCAAATTATCACTCTTCGCAGATGATATGATACTATATGTGGAAAACCCAAAAGCCTCCACTCCAAAACTGCTAGAACTTGTACAGGAATTCAGTAAAGTGTCAGGATATAAGATCAATGCACAGAAATCAGTTGCATTTCTCTACACCAACAACAAGACAGAAGAAAGAGAAATTAAGGAGTCAATCCCATTTACAATTGCACCCCAAACCATAAGATACCTAGGAATAAACCTAACCAAAGAGGCTAAGAATCTATACTCAGAAAACTATAAAGTACTCATGAAAGAAATTGAGGAAGACACAAAGAAATGGAAAAATGTTCCATGCTCCTGGATTGGAAGAATAAATATTGTGAAAATGTCTATGCTACCTAAAGCAATCTACAAATTTAATGCAATTCCTATCAAAGTACCATCCATCTTTTTCAAAGAAATGGAACAAATAATTTTAAAATTTATATGGAACCAGAAAAGACCTCGAATAGCCAAAGGGATATTGAAAAACAAAGCCAAAGTTGGTGGCATCACAATTCCGGACTTCAAGCTTTATTACAAAGCTGTCATCATCAAGACAGCATGGTACTGGCACAAAAACAGACACATAGACCAATGGAACAGAATAGAGAGCCCAGAAATAGACCCTCAACTCTATGGTCAACTAATCTTCGACAAAGCAGGAAAGAATGTCCAAAGGAAAAAAGACAGCCTCTTCAATAAATGGTGTTGGGAAAATTGGACAGCCACGTGCAGAAAAATGAAATTGGACCATTTCCTTACACCACACACAAAAATAGATTCAAAATGGATTAAGGACCTCAATGTGAGAAAGGAATCCATCAAAATCCTTGAGGAGAATACAGGCAGCAACCTCTTCGACCTCAGCCGCAGCAACATCTTCCTAGGAACATCGCCAAAGGCAAGGGAAGCAAGGGCAAAAACGAACTTTTGGGATTTCATCAAAATCAAAAGCTTTTGCACAGCAAAGGAAACAGTTAACAAAACCAAAAGACAACTGACAGAATGGGAGAAGATATTTGCAAACGACATATCAGATAAAGAACTAGTGTCCAAAATCTATAAAGAACTTAACAAACTCAACACCCAAAGAACAAATAATCCAATCAAGAAATGGGCAGAGGACATGAACAGACGTTTCTGCAAAGAAGACATCCAGATGGCCAACAGACACATGAAAAAGTGCTCCATATCACTCGGCATCAGGGAAATACAAATCAAAACCACAATGAGATATCACCTCACACCAGTCAGAATGGCTAAAATCAACAAGTCAGGAAATGACAGATGCTAGCGAGGATGCGGAGAAAGGGGAACCCTCCTACACTGTTGGTGGGAATGCAAGCTGGTGCAACCACTCTGGAAAACAGTATGGAGGTTCCTCAAAATGTTGAAAATAGAACTGCCCTATGACCCAGCAATTGCACTACTGGGAATTTACCCTAAAGATACAAACGTAGTGATCCAAAGGGGCATGTGCACCCGAATGTTTATAGCAGCAATGTCCACAATAGCCAAACTATGGAAAGAACCTAGATGTCCATCAACAGATGAATGGATCAAGAAGATGTGGTATATATACACAATGGAATACTATGCAGCCATCAAAAGAAACGAAATCTTGCCATTTGCGACAACATGGATGGAACTAGAGCGTATCATGCTTAGCGAAATAAGTCAAGCGGAGAAAGACAACTATCATATGATCTCCCTGATATGAGGAAGTGGTGATGCAACATGGGGGCTTAAGTGGGTAGGAGAAGAATCCATGAAACAAGATGGGATAGGGAGGGAGCAAACCATAAGTGACTCTTAATCTCACGAAACAAACTGTGGGTTGCTCGGGGAGGGGGGTTGGGAGAAGGGGGAAAGGTTATGGACATTGGGGAGGGTATGTGCTTTTCGGTAAATTGGAAGGGGAGATGAACCATGAGAGACTATGGACTCTGAAAAACAATCTGAGGGGTTTGAAGTGGCAGGGGGGTGGGAGGTTGGGGTACCAGGTGGTGGGTATTATAGAGGGCACGGCTTGCATGGAGCACTGGGTGTGGTGAAAAAATAATGAATACTGTTTTTCTGAAAATAAATAAATTGGAAAAAAAAAAAAAGAAACAAGAGCATTGAATGACACATTGGACCAGAGGGACCTCATAGATATATACAGAACATTCCACCCTAAATCAGCAGAATACTCATTCTTCTCAAGTGCACACAGAACCTTCTCCAGAATAGACCACATACTGGGTCACAAATCAGGACTCAACCGATACCAAAAGACTGAGATTATTCCCTGCATATTCTCAGATCACAATGCTTTGAAACTGGAGCTCAATCACAAGGAAAAGTTCCGAAGGAACTCAAACACCTGGAAGCTAAAGACCACCTTGCTTAAGAATGCTTGGATCAACCAGGAGATCAAAGAAGAACTGAAACAATTCATGGAAACCAATGAGAATGAAGACACTTCGGTCCAAAACCTATGGGATACAGCAAAGGCGGTCCTAACGGGAAAATATATAGCCATCCAAGCCTTGCTCAAAAAAAATTGAAAAATCCAGAACACACCAGCTGTCTCTACACCTTAAAGAACTGGAGGATCAACAACAAATCAAACCAACTCCACACATAAGAAGGGAAATCATCAAGATTAGAGCTGAGATCAATGAGGGAGAAACCAGAGATACAGTAGAACGTATCAATGAAACTAGAAGCTGGTTTTTTGAAAGAATCAATAAGATCGATAAGCCACTGGCTACACTAATCCGAAAGAAAAGAGAGAAAGCCCAAATTCATAAAATTATGAATGAAAAGGGAGAGATCACAACTAACACCAAGGAAGTAGAATCAATCATCAGAAGTTATTACGAACAGTTATATGCCAATAAGCTTAGCAACCTAGATGAAATGGATGCATTCCTGGAAATATATAAACTACCAAAATTGAACCAGGAAGAAATCGACAACCTGAATAGACCGATATCTAATAACGAGATTGAATCAGTGATCAAAAACCTCCCAAAAAACAAGAGCCCAGGACCTGACGGATTCCCTGGGGAATTCTACCAAACCTTCAAAGAAGAAATAACACCTATTCTCCTGAAGCTGTTTCAAAAAATTCAAGCAGAAGGAAAACTTCCAGACTCTTTCTATGAAGCCAGCATTACCCTGATCCCCAAACCAGGCAAGGACCCTACCAAAAAGGAGAATTTCAGACCAATATCACTGATGAATATGGATGCTAAGATTCTCAACAAGATCCTAGCCAACAGGATCCAACAGCACATTAAAAAGATTATCCACCATGATCAGGTGGGATTCATCCCTGGGCTACAAGGATGGTTCAACATTCGCAAGTCAATCAATGTGATACAACAAATTAATATGAGAAGAGAGAAGAACCACATGGTCCTCTCAATTGATGCAGAAAAAGCATTTGACAAAATCCAGTACCCGTTCCTGATTAAAACGCTTCAAAGTATAGGGATAGAGGGAACATTCCTGAACCTCATCAAATCTATCTATGAAAGACCCACAGCAAATATCATCCTCAATGGGAAAAAACTTGCAGCCTTCCCATTGAGGTCAGGAATAAGACAAGGAAGCCCACTCTCACCACTCTTGTTCAACATAGTATTAGAAGTCCTAGCAGCAGCAATCAGACAACAAAGAGAAATAAAAGGTATCCAAATTGGTAATGAAGAAGTCAAACTCTCTCTCTTCGCAGATGACATGATTCTTTATATGGAAAACCCAAAAGACTCCACCCCCAAACTACTAGAACTCATACAGCAATTCAGCAGCGTGGCAGGATACAAAGTCAATGTGCAGAAATCAGTGGCTTTCTTATACACTAACAATGAAAATACAGAAAGGGAAATTAGAGAATCGATTCCATTTACTATAGCACCAAGAACCATAAGATACCTGGGAATAAACCTAACCAAAGAGGTAAAGGATCTATACTTGAGGAACTACAGAACACTCATGAAAGAAATTGAAGAAGACACAAATAGATGGAACACCATTCCATGCTCTTGGATCAGAAGAATAAACATTGTTAAAATGTGTATACTGCCTAGAGCAATCTATACTTTTAATGCCATTCCGATCAAAATTCCAACGGCATTCTTCAAAGAGCTGGAGCAAATAATCCTTAAATTTGTATGGAATCAGAAGAGACCCCGAATCGCTAAGGAAATGTTGAAAAACAAAAATAAAGCTGGCGGCATCACCTTACCTGATTTCAAGCTTTATTACAAAGCTGTGATCACCAAGACAGCATGGTACTGGCATAAAAACAGACACACAGACCAGTGGAACAGAGTAGAGAGCCCAGATATGGACCCTCAACTCTATGGTCAATTAATTTTTGACAAAACAGGAAAAAATATACAGTGGAAAAAAGACAGTCTCTTCAATAAATGGTGCTGGGAAAACTGGACAGCTATATGTAGAAGAATGAAACTCGACTATTCTCTTACACCGTACACAAAGATAAACTCAAAATGGATAAAAGACCTCAACGTTAGACAGGAATCCATCAGAATCCTAGAGGAGAACATAGGCAGTAATCTCTCTGATATCAGCCACAGCAACTTCTTTCAAGATATGTCTCCAAAGGCAAAGGAAACAAAAGCGAAAATAAACTTCTGGGACTTCATCAAAATCAAAAGCTTCTGCACAGCAAAGGAAACAGTCAACAAAACAAAGAGGCAGCCCATGGAATGGGAGAAGATATTTGCAAATGACAGTAGAGACAAAAGGTTGATATCCAGGATCTATAATGAACTCCTCAAACTCAACCCACACGAAACAGACAAACACATCAAAAAATGGGCAGAAGATATGAACAGACACTTCTCCAATCAAGACATACAAATGGCTATCAGACACATGAAAAAATGCTCATCATCATTAGCCCTCAGGGAGATTCAAATTAAAACCACATTGAGATATCACCTTACACCAGTTAGAATGGCCAAAATTAACAAAACAGGAAACAACATGTGTTGGAGAGGATGTGGAGAAAGGGGAACCCTCTTGCACTGTTGGTGGGAATGCAAGTTGGTGCAGCCTCTTTGGAGAACAGTGTGGAGTTTCCTCAAGAAATTAAAAATAGAGCTTCCCTATCACCCTGCAATTGCACCACTGGGTATTTACCCCAAAGACACAGATGTCGTGAAAAGAAGGGCCATCTGTACCCCAATGTTTATAGCAGCAATGGCCACAGTCGCCAAACTATGGAAAGAACCAAGATGCCCTTCAACGGATGAATGGATAAGGAAGATGTGGTCCATATACACTATGGAGTATTATGCCTCCATCAGAAAGGATGAATACCCAACTTTTGTAGCAACATGGACGGGACTGGAAGAGATTTTGCTGAGTGAAATAAGTCAAGCAGAGAGAGTCAATTATCATATGGTTTCACTTATTTGTGGAGCATAACAAATAGCATGGAGGACAAGGGGCGTTAGAGAGGAGAAGGGAATTTGGGTAAATTGGAAGGGGAGGTGAACCATGAGAAACTATGGACTCTGAAAAACAATCTGAGGGGTTTGAAGTGGCGGGGGGGGGTGGGAGGTTGGGGGTACCAGGTGGTGGGTATTATAGAGGGCACGGCTTGCATGGAGCACTGGATGTGGTGAAAAAATCATGAATATTTTTTTCTGAAAATAAATAAGTTGTAAAAAGAACAAAAACAAAACAAAACAAAAAAAGATCAAAACTTCTTCACAGCAAAGGAAACAGTCAAGAAAACAAAGAAGCAACCCACGCAATGGGAGAAGATATTTGCAAATGACAGTGCAGACAAAAGGTTGATATCCAGGATCTATAAAGAACTCCTCAAACTCAACACACACAAAACAGACAATCATATCAAAAAATGGGCAGTAGATATGAACAGACACTTCTCCAATGAAGACATACAAATGGCTATCAGACACACAAAAAAATGTTCATCATCACTAGCCATCAGGGAGATTCAAATTAAAACTACATTGAGATATCACCTTACACCAGTTAGAATGGCCAAAATTAGCAAGACAGGAAGCAACATGTGTTGGAGGGGATGTGGAGAAAGGGGAACCCTCTTACATTGTTGGTGGGAATGCAAGTTGGTGCAGCCTCTTTGGAGAACCGTGTGGAGATTCCTCAAGAAATTAAAAATAGAGCTTCCCTATGACCCTGCAATTGCACTCCTGGGTATTTTCCCCAAAGATACAGATGTCATGAAAAGAAGGGCCATCTGTACCCCAATGTTTATAGCAGCAATGGCCACGGTCGCCAAACTATGGAAAGAACCAAGATGCCCTTCAACGGATGAATGGATAAAGAAGATGTGGTCCATATACATTATGGAGTATTATGCCTCCATCAGAAAGGACGAATAACCAACTTTTGTAGCAACATGGACGGGACTGGAAGAGATTATGCTGAGTGAAATAAGTCAAGCAGAGAGAGTCAATTATCATATGGTTTCACTTATTTATAGAGCATAACAAATAGCATGGAGGACATGGGGAGATAGAGAGGAGAAGGGAGTTGGGGGAAATTGGAAGGGGAGGTGAACCATGAGAGACTATGGACTCTCGTGGACTCAGAAAAATAATCTGAGGGTTTTGAAGGGGCGGGGGGTGGGAGGTCGTGGTACCAAGTGGTGGGTATTATAGAGCCACAGATTGCATGGAGCACTGGGTGTGGTACAAAAATAATGGGTACTGTTATGCTGAAAATAAATAAAAAAATTTAAAAAAGTTTGTATGGAACCAGAAGAGACCCCGAATTGCTAAGGAAATGTTGAAAAAGAAAAGCAAAACTTGGGGCATCATGTTGCCTGATTTCAATCTTTACTACAAAACTGTGATCACCAAGACCGCATGGTACTGGCACAAAAACAGACACATAGACCAGTGGAACAGAGTACAGAGCTCAGATATGGACCCTCAACTTTATGGTCAGTTAATCTTCGACAAAGCAGGAAAAAATATACAGTGGAAGAAAGACAGTCTCTTCAATAAATGATGCTGGAAAAATTGGACAGATATGTGTAGAAGAATGAAACCTGACCATTCTCTTACACTGTACACAAAGATAAGCTCGAAATGGATAAAATACCTCAATGTGAGGCAGGAATCCATCAGAATCATAGAGGAGAATGTAGGCAGTATTCTCTTTGATATCAGCCACAGCAACTTCTTTCAAGATATGTCTCCAAAGGCAAAGGAAACAAAAGTGAAAATGAACTTTTGGGACTTCATCAAGATCAAAACTTCTGCACAGCAAAGGAAACAGTCAACTAAACAAAGAGGCAACCCACAGAATGGGAGAAGATATTCACCAATGACAGTACAGACAAAAGGCTGATATCCAAGATCTAAAAAGAACTCCTCAAACTCAACACACACAAGACAGATAGTCATGTCAAAAAATGGGCAGAAGACATAAACAGACACTTCTCCAAAGAAGACATACAAATGGCTAACAGACACATGAAAAAATGTTCACCATCATTAGCCATTGGGGAGATTGAAATCAAAACCACATTGAGATGCCACCTGACACCAGTTAGAATGGCCAAAATTAACAAGACAGGAAACAACATGTGTTGGAGGGGATGTGGAGAAAGGGGAACCCTCTTACACTGTTGGTGGGAATGCGAGTTGGTGCAGCTTCTTTGGAGAACAGTGTGGAGATTCCTCAAGAAATTAAAAATAGAGCTTCCCTATGACCTGCAATCGCACTCCTGGGTATTTACCCCAAAGACACAGATGTCGTGAAAAGAAGGGCCATCTGTACCCCAATGTTTATAGCAGCAATGACCACGGTCGCCAAACTGTGGAAAGAACCAAGATGCCCTTCAACGGATGAATGGATAAGGAAGATGTGGTCCATATACATTATGGAGTATTATGCCTCCATCAGAAAGGATGAATACCCAACTTTTTTATTTTTTTATTTTTTTTATTTTTAGATTTTTATTTAAAATCTGCAAATGATTCCTTATACATCTTTTTTTTCCTCTCTTTTTTTTCAATTTATTTATTTTCAGAAAAACATTATTCATTATTTTTTCACCACACCCAGTGCTCCATGCAAGCCGTGCCCTCTATAATACCCACCACCTGGTACCCCAACCTCCCACCCCCCCCGCCACTTCAAACCCCTCAGACTGTTTTTCAGAGTCCATAGTCTCTCATGGTTCACCTCCCCTTCCAATTTACCCAAATTCCCTACTCCTCTCTAACGCCCCTTGTCCTCCATGCTATTGGTTATGCTCCACAAATAAGTGAAACCATATGATAATTGACTCTCTCTGCTTGACTTATTTCACTCAGCATAATCTCTTCCAGTCCCGTCCATGTTGCTACAAAAGTTGGGTATTCATCCTTTCTGATGGAGGCATAATACTCCATAGTGTATATGGACCACATCTTCCTTATCCATTCATCCGTTGAAGGGCATCTTGGTTCTTTCCATAGTTTGGCGACTATGGCCATTGCTGCTATAAACATTGGGGTACAGATGGCCCTTCTTTTCACGACATCTGTATCTTTGGGGAAAATACCCAGGAGTGCAATTGCAGGGCCATAGGGAAGCTTTTTTTTTAATTTCTTGAGGGAATGCAAGTTGGTGCAGCCTCTTTGACTACCCAACTTTTGTTTTAACATGGATGGGACTGGAGGAGATTATGCTGAGTGAAATAAGTCAAGCAGAGAGAGCCAATTATCATATGGGCTTGCTTATTTGTGGAGCATAAGGAATAACACAGAGAACATGGGGAGAGGAGAATGGAGCTGGGGGAAATTGGAGGGGGGGGCTGAACCATGAGAGACTGTGGACTCTGAGGAACTAAATGATGATTTTGGAGGGGAAGGGGATAGGAGGTTAGGTGAGCCTGGTTGTGGGTATTGTGGAGGGCATGTATTGCATGGAGCACTGGGTGTGGTGCATAAACAATGAATTCTGGAACACTGAAAAGAAATTTAAAAAAATAAATAAAAACAAAAAAATACTAGAAGTTGAAAGAAGAGGAGATATGAAAAGTTGAAAGAAGAGGAGATATGAATGGCTAGTTAATATAAGACTCTTATATTACACTCAATCTCACCAGCATATGTATTGGAAATCCATAATAAAACAACATAAGAATTTTCATCAGTTAATATCCAGGGTGGAGAAGAGAAGACTCCAATGCATTGATGTTGGAAGTATAAATTGGTTGCATTTTTTTGAGTACAGTTTGGTAACTGTCTACAGAAATTTTCAATGCATGGGCATTTAACCCAACAATTTCACATGTAGGTATATTTTCTAGAGAGACATTTGCAAACGCACAGATGCACAATCATGATAGCACTATTCGTTCTTCTACCAAATGTTCATAAAGTGATTACTGTATGTGAAGCTCAGAGATGCTTATTATAAATCAGTGAGCAAACCAGGCAAAATTCCCTGCCCTGGTGAAACTTGTATTCTCATGGGTGTAGACAGACAGTAAACAATTAATATAGGGAATATGTAAATTCCCTAGTATTTCAGAAGACAATAAATATAAGGGAATACAAGGAGGAAACATTTTCTGTGACCCTCTTAGGGTCCCTGGCTGGGTCTGAAGATTAATCTGACAGGAGAACTAACAGGAGAAAAGCATATACATTTATTTAAAATAAGCTTTATGTGACATGGGAACCTTCATTAGGAAATGAAAACCTCAAGAAATAGATCTGTTTATTTTTATGCAAGGTTTGAGGAAGAGTGGACAGTCATGGAGGAATATGGTTGGTTAAGGAAAAGGAGCTAAGCATAGTAAACCAGGGGAGTTTTATTGCTAAATTCAGATGCTTCTTGCCATCACTTTTTCTTTGGAGGTAAGAATGTTCTTTTCTCTGGGTATAGGGAGAGTACCTCTCATGTTCCAGGGGAGAAGGGCGGGGAGAAGGTCAGAATGACCTTCCTGCTTTTACTATTTTCTCAAACTCCTTTAACTTAACATATTCAAGATCAAAGGTGACTTATTCTGGGGTAGTGTGTCCTGAACTTTATCAGGAGAATCAGAAGTACTTGGTGGGGGGGTGAGAGTGGGGAACAGGTTTCAAAATTAAATAAGGTGGTTGGGGTGGGCCTCACTGAGGTGAGATCTGAGAGAGCCTTGGAGGTGAGGGAAGGAGTCATGCAGGTGTCCTGGGGAACAGCAAGGGCAAAGACCCTGAGCTGGGAGTGGGTTTAGCATGTCTAAGAAATAGCAAGGAAGCCTGTATACTTGGAGCAAGGTGAGTGCAGGCTGGGCATTTCTTGTTCCATTTAAAAAAATAGCATTTTCAGAGTCCATAGTCTCTTATGGTTCACCTCCCCTTCCAATTTCCCTCAACTCCCTTCTCCTCTCTAAACAATCTGAGGGGTTTAAAGGGGTGGGGGGTGGGAGGTTGGGGAAACCTGGTGGTGGGTATTAGAGAGGGCACGGATTGCATGGAGCACTGGGTGTGGTGCAAAAACAATGAATACTGTTACGATGGAAAAAAAAAGATCTTAGGAATTTAAAAAATAAAAGCAAAACATTTTGTGGAAAAAAATAGCATTTATTTTAAAAAGCTAAAAATAAACTTAAAAATATTTGATAGCTACAGTCATTGATTTTCTCAAGCTCTACATGATAATGCTTCCATCTCATTTTTTTAAACATAAGAAGCAATTTGTTGTACTGATGTACGACAAAATTTTAAAGGTTCCAAAAAGTATAAAGTCAAGTACCACTCAGAGATAATCATTATTCGCATTTTAGTGTATTTACTTCCTACCACCCCCTCAGACATATGCTGTTAAAGAAAAAAGTTATTCTGACAGTTTTTTTAAATGGTAAAGAATACTACTCAGGACTGTTGTGATGGGTGACGAGGCTGTTGCCATGGCAGACAGAGACTGGGCTCAACTCCGAATACAGCAAGAGCAGGTGGTGGTTTATTGCCAATGAGCAGAATGCGAGGGGTCAGTGGGCAGAAAATTACCTAGAGGAGAACTCAAGGGTGGGGGAATTCTTACTGACGACAGGCAGAGTGATCCCATATCATGATTCTTGCTAAGAATGGGTCATGTAGGTAGGGAGCATGGCCAGTGTCAAGGCCTAATTGAGAAGAGGGCTCAGAGGAACCTGACTGGAGTTTGGTCAAGGAGAGCCTTTGTCAATGCTAGGGGGACAAATGAAATATTTATTTAGGAAAGACCCTACCCCTTCCTTCCATCTGTTGCCACATGAGCCCTCCCCAGCAGAATGGGAAAACAGAGAAATGAAAGAACAAGGAGAGTAGAATCTGAGAAAGTCACGGGTCTTGAAGGTAAAGTAAGCTAACAGAAGACAAACTCTGCTTGTCCTAAGGGAAGAGGGGAAGGCTGTGTCACAGAAAAAGGATGGGAACCTGGATATTACATACAATTTTCTCAAAATATCTCTTGATAAAAAGTGAGGCCATAACATTAGGTATTGGGATTAGTAGTTACGGTTCCCCAGGGAAGCACTGATTTTGACAGATAATCGAGTAGGGAGCTCCTAATTAGCACCTAATGAAGCTAGCCCTTACTGTTAAGACACAAGATCAACTTTGTGCTGTGAGGCAAGCGGCTCTGTGTTTAATTCGTTTTTCAGGTACCAATCTATTGTATAACCCTGAATAAGTCACTCAACTTGCCCAAGGCTTTACTTTCTTTATCAGTGGGTAAACTGAATGAGTGGGATCGGTCCATTTGTAAGCACCTATGAATCTATAAAATTAAGGTTGTTGTGAAATGAGATCTGTGCTTTCCCCTTATCTTGGGAAGTCCCCCATCCCACATTCACTATGGCAAATGTATGTGCCTTCCCATCCCTTGAAAATGGTGGCCGGCTCTTTGGCATCTGTTTGTTCCTGTGGTCTCTCTGGAAGAGTTCTCCCTGTGACCTCATTGCACCAATCTCAGTGTTCTCAGAAAGAGCAGACTAGTGATTACCAGGATGTGCCATGGTGGTCAGAATATTGAGTCTGGACTAGGGTGAACCTGAGGGAAATGGCTTTTTAATGTTAGTGTGGACAGTGAGATGATCCATGTGATGGTAGGAAGAGCTTAATGGAGACGTTTCCTCCTTTCTCTTCTTCCATCTACCCTCTCCTACAGCCCTGTTGCCCACAAGAACTGAACTACTTAATTATTGTAGGTGATAAAGATTGATTGTAATCATGTAGCTTGTGAATGAGTGAAAAGAGAGGTTGCCTGTGAATCACCCAGGGTCTTCTTCCAAACCTTGCTGGAAACTAGGTTGTGTTTTTTATGACTTCCATGCTTTGCAGGGCCTCTAATTTTCCCCGGTTGGTGACCATTTACAGAGCTTTATATAGAACAGAGAAACAACATGTTACATTAATCTTTGCAAATGACACAGTTGGACAGTACCTTCATAAGCAGTAGGCTCTGATGCGAACATGGGCAAATGAGACACAACTTTAGCTTACCTGCAACACTATGGCTTCACATAGCTTTCCCCCCTGTGGCTCACACAACACTTTTGAAGCATCATGGACAATGCCAGCATTGTCCCTAACTCCTGGATGTGGGGACTGTCAGAATGGCCAGTTTAGAGCTGGATGTGGGCATTTGACCTGTACTCAGAGCCCCTTCTGCTGCCCCCTGCTCTGGGCCACCATCTCTCTGCTGGATTATTGCAATAGCTTTGTGACTGGGCTCCCTGTTTCTACAGCTTTCCCCACAGTATACTTTCAAATCAAGAGCTAGAGGGATCCTTTGACACTATAAGCTTGATCATGTCACTGCTCCTCAAAGCCTACCCAGGCTCCCCATCCCATTCTGAGTAAAAGACAGTTCTTATGATGCCCTACTTACTTCTCTGCCCCCTTCCCTGGCTTCCTCTGCCTGGAAGAGTCTTTACACTGGCTATTCCCTCTGCTGGGAATTCTCTTTACCCCAGCTCCTTCAGTCATTTCAGTGAGGTCTTTTCTGCTCTTAATGATACAAGTGGATCCCCTACACTCCCCTTCCTCTTCCCTGACACCTACCAACATCAAATATGCCATTTTAAATTTAAGGCAAACAGCTCACTGGTTATTTTCAAAACTGCCCATTTTACATACTAAAATAAATTATCTATCTCACAATTTTTTAAAATATTTATTTGACAGACAGAGATCATAGTCAGGCAGAGAGGCAGGCAGAGAGAGGGGAAGGGAATCAGGCTTCCTGCTGAGCAGAAGGTCCAATGTGGGGCTCGATCCCAGGACCCCAGGACCATGACCTGAACCAAAGGCAGAGGCTTTAACCCACTGAGGCACACAGACACCCCTGTCTATCTCACAATCCCTGTTGAACAACATGGAGGTTAGTGGTGCCAACCTGCTATGCAGTTGAAAATCTGCCCATAAGTTTTGACTCCCTCAAAACTTTACTAATAACCTATTGACCAGAAGATTTACCAATCATGTAAATAATTGATTAACACAGATTTTGTATATTATATTTACTGTATATTTAAAGTCAGCTAGAGAAAAGAAAATGTTATTAAGAAAACCATAAGGACAAATATTAAGTCATTATGTTTTATATCTAAAAATAATGAACTGATATATGTCAATTACATCTCAATAAAATAAATGGATGTCTTAAAAATCAGAAGGGGAAAATACATTTACAGTGCTGTATGCTATTTATTGGAAAAAAATCCACATATAAGTGGGCCCATGTAGTTCAAACCTGTGTTGTTCAAGGGCCAACTGTATACTTACTACTATTATTATTTACTGTTTATCTCCCTCAAGTGAAATAAGCTTCATGAAGTTGGGGCTTTTCTCTGTTTTGTTCCATATACATGGGATTATATCCTTTTGAACAGTGCTTCACAAATTTATTTTTTATTTTTTAATTTTTTATAAATGTATAATATATTTTTATCCCCAGGGGTACAGGTCTGTGAATTGCCAGATTTACACAATTCACAGCACTCACCAAAGCACATACCCTCTCCAATGTCCATAACCCCACCCCCCTTCTCCAAACACCCCTCCCCCCAGCAACCCTCAGTTTGTTTTGTGAGATTAAGAGTCACTTATGGTTTGTCTCCCTCCCAATCCCATCTTGTTTCATTTATTCTCCTCCAACCCCCTTAAGCCCCCATGTTGAATCACCAATTCCTCATATCAGGGAGATCATATGATAGTTGTCTTTCTCCGCTTGACTTATTTCGCTAAGCATGATACGCTCTAGTTCCATCCATGTTGTTGCAAATGGCAAGATCTCTTTTCTTTTGATGGCTGCATAGTATTCCATTGTGTTATATATACCACATCTTCTTTATCCATTCATCTGTTGATGGACATCTAGGTTCTTTCCATAGTTTGGCTATTGTGGACATTGCTGCTATAAACATTCGGGTGCATGTGCCCCTTCGGATCACTACGTTTGTATCTTTAGGGTAAATACCCAGTAGTGCAATTGCTGGGTCATAGGGCAGTTCTATTTTCAACATTTTGAGGAACCTCCATGCTGTTTTCCAGAGTGGTTGCACCAGCTTGCATTCCCACCAACAGTGTAGGAGGGTTCCCCTTTCTCCACATCCTCGCCAGCATCTGTCATTTCCTGACTTGTTAATTTTAGCCATTCTGACTGGTGTGAGGTGATATCTCATTGTGGTTTTGATTTGTATTTCCCTGATGCCAAGTGATATAGAGTACTTTTTCATGTGTCTGTTGGCCATCTGGATGTCTTCTTTGCAGAAATGTCTGTTCATGTCCTCTGCCCATTTCTTGATTGGATTACTTGTCCTTTGGGTGTTGAGTTTGCTAAGTTCTTTATAGATTTTGGACACTAGTCCTTTATCTGATATGTCGTTTGCAAATATCTTCTCCCATTCTGCTGGTTGTCTTTTGGTTTTGTTAACTGTTTCATTTGCTGTGGAAAAGTTTTTGATCTTGATAAAATCCCAATAGTTCATTTTTGCCTTTGCTTCCCTTGCCTTTGGCGATGTTCCTAGGAAGATGTTGCTGTGGCTGAGGTCGAAGACGTTGCTGCCTGTGTTCTCCTCAAGGATTTTGATGGATTCCTTTCTCACATTGAGGTCCTTCACCCATTTTGAGTCTATTTTCATGTGTGGTGTAAGGAAATGGTCCAATTTCATTTTTCTGCATGCGGCTATCCAATTTTCCCAACACCATTTATTGAAGAGGCTGTCTTTTTTCCATTGGACATTCTTTCCTGCTTTGTCAAGGATTAGTTGACCATAGAGTTGAGGGTCTGTTTCTGGGCTCTCTATTCTGTTCCATTGATCTATGTGTCTGTTTTGGTGCCAGTACCATGCTGTCTTGATGATGACAGCTTTGTAATAGAGCTTGATCCGGAATTGTGATGCCACCAACTTTGACTTTCTTTTTCAATATTCCTTTGGCTATTCGAGGTCTTTTCTGGTTCCAAATAAATTTCAGGATTATTTGTTCCATTTCTCTGAAAAAGATGGATGGTACTTTGCTAGGAATTGCATTAAATGTGTAGATTGCTTTAGGTAGCATAGACATTTTCACAATATTTATTCTTCCAATCCAGGAGCATGGAACATTTTTCCATTTCTTTGTGTCTTCCTCAATTTCTTTCATGAGTACTTTATAGTTTTCTGAGTATAGATTCTTAGCCTCTTTGGTTAGGTTTATTCCTAGGTATCTTATGGTTTGGGGTGCAATTGTAAACGGGATTGACTCCTTAATTTCTCTTTCTTCAGTCTTGTTGTTGGTGTAGAGAAATGCAACTGATTTATGTGCATTGATTTTATATCCTGACACTTTACTAAATTCCTGTACAAGTTCTAGCAGTTTTGGAGTGGAGTCTTTTGGGTTTTCCACATATAGTATCATATCATCTGCAAAGAGTGATAGTTTGACTTCTTCTTTGCCGATTTGGATGCCTTTAATTTCCTTTTGTTGTCTGATTGCTGAGGCTAGGACTTCTAGTACTATGTTGAATAGCAGTGGTGATAATGGACATCCCTGCCGTGTTCCTGACCTTAGCGGAAAAGCTTTCAGTTTTTCTCCATTGAGAATCATATTTGCGGTGGTTTTTCATAAATGGCTTTGAGAATATTGAGGTATGTGCCCTCTATCCCTACACTTTGAAGAATTTTGATCAGGAAGGGATGCTGTACTTTGTCAAATGCTTTTTCAGCATCTATTGAGAGTATCATATGGTTCTTGTTCTTTCTTTTATTGATGTGCTGTATCACATTGATTGATTTGCGGATGTTGAACCAACCTTGCAGCCCTGGAATAAATTTCACTTGGTCGTGGTGAATAATCCTTTTAATGTACTGTTGAATCCTATTGGCTATTATTTTGGTGAGAATTTTCGCATCTGTGTTCATCAAGGATATTGGTCTATAGCTCTCTTTTTTGATGGGATCTTTGTCTGGTTTTGGGATCAAGGTGATGCTGGCCTCAAAATGAGTTTGGAAGTTTTTCTTCCATTTCTATTTTTTGGAACAGTTTCAGGAGAATAGGAATTAGTTCTTCTTTAAATGTTTGGTAGAATTCCCCCGGGAAGCCGTCTGGCCCTGGGCTTTTGTTTGTTTGGAGATTTTTAATGACTGTTTCAATCTCCTTACTGGTTATGGGTCTGTTCAGGCTTTCTATTTCTTCCTGGTTCAGTTGTGGCAGTTTATATGTCTCTAAGAATGCATCCATTTCTTCCAGATTGTCAAATTTGTTGGCTTAGAGTTGCTCATAGTATGTTCTTATAATTGTTTGTATTTCTTTGGTGTTAGTTGTGATCTCTCCTCTTTCATTCATGATTTTATTTATTTGGGTCCTTTCTCTTTTTCTTTTTGATAAGTCTGGCCAGGGTTTTATCAATTTTATTAATTCTCTCAATGAACCAGCTCCTAGTTTTTTTGATTTCTTCTATTGTTTTTCTGGTTTCTATTTCATTGATTTCTGCTCTGATCTTTATGATTTCTCTTCTCCTGCTGGGTTTATGGTTTCTTTCTTGTTCTTTCTCCAGCTCCTTTAGGTGTAGGGTTAGGTTGTGTACCTGACACCTTTCTTGTTTCTTGAGAAAGGCTTGTACCGCTATATATTTTCCTCTCAGGACAGCCTTTGTTGTGTCCCACAGATTTTGAACTGTTGTATTTTCATTATCATTTGTTTCCATGATTTTTTTCAATTCTTCTTTAATTTCCTGGTTGACCCATTCATTCTTTAAAAGGATGCTGTTTAGTCTCCATGTATTTGGGTTCTTTCCACACTTCCTCTTGTGGTTGAGTTCTAGCTTCAGAGCATTGTGGTCTGAAAATATGCAGGATATGATCCCAATCTTTTGATATCGGTTGAGTCCTGATTTAGGACCGAGGATGTGATCTAATCTGGAGAATGTTCCATGTGCACTAGAGAAGAATGTGTATTCTGTTGCTTTGGGATGAAATGTTCTGAATATATCTGTGATGTCCATCTGGTCCAGTGTGTCATTTATGGCCTTTATTTCCTTGTTGATCTTTTGCTTGGATGATCTATCCATTTCAGTGAGGAGAGTGTTAAAGTCCCCTACTATTATTGTATTATTGTTGATGTGTTTCTTTGATTTTGTTATTAATTGGTTTATATAGTTGGCTGCTCTCACGCTAGGGGCATAGATATTTAAAATTGTTAGATCTTCTTGTTGGACAGACCCTTTGAGTATGATATAGTGTCCTTCCTCATTTCTTATTATAGTCTTTGGCTTAAAATCTAATTGATCTGATACAAGGATTGCCACTCCTGCTTTCTTCTGATGTCCATTAGCATGGTAAATTCTTTTCCACCCCCTCACTTTAAATCTGGAGGTGTCTTCGGGCTTAAAATGAGTTTCTTGGAGGCAACATATAGATGGGTTTTGTTTTTTTATCCATTCTGATACCCTGTGTCTTTTGATTGGGGCATTTAGCCCATTCACATTCAAGGTAACTATTGAGAGATATGAATTTAGTGCCATTGTATTGCCTGTAAGGTGACTGTTACTGTATATGGTCTCTGTTCCTTTCTGATCTACCACTTGTAGGCTCTCTCTTTGCTTAGAGGACCCCTTTCAATATTTCCTGTAGAGCTGGTTTGGTGTTTGCAAATTCTTTCAGTTTTTGTTTGTCCTGGAAGCTTTTAATCTCTCCTTCTATTTTCCATGATAGCCTAGCTGGATATAGTATTCTTGGCTGCATGTTTTTCTCGGTTAGTGCTCTGAAAATATCATGCCAGCTCTTTCTGGCCTGCCAGGTCTCTGTGGATAAGTATGCTGCCAATCTAATATTTTTACCATTGTATGTTACAGACTTCTTTTCCCGGGCTGCTTTCAGGATTTTCTCTTTGTCACTAAGACTTGTAAATTTTACTATTAGGTGACAGGGTGTGGGCCTATTCTTATTGATCTTGAGGGGCATTCTCTGAACCTCCTGAATTTTGATGCTTGTTACCTTTGCCATATTGGGGAAATTCTCCCCAATAATTCTCTCCAGTATACCTTCTTCTCCCCTCTCTCTTTCTCTCTTTCTTCTTCTTCTGGAATCCCAATTCTTCTTTTTTTTTTTTGAAGAATTCTATTTATTTATTTCCTGGAGCAGTCAGGCAGGTACTAAATTGTTTGGGTGGGCAGTAAGCCAGGTGTAGGGGATAGAAAGGTGGACAGGCAACAGGGAAGTTGAGCATCCTGGGGAACAGACAACATTACTCCTATATGGTCCTACTCCTTAACAGCTCCCCTGAGATGGGGCACCCAGGCTGCATCTCACTATATTTGTGTGCCTTCTCCCTGCAGTTCTATTGATGAAGTACAATCCAGAGACTGCAAAGAGAAGAGTAGAATGGTAAGGAGAGTAAATGAAACTGAGTAGTTTTCCTCCCACATAGCTTTAACTCCCTGCCTCCTTTCTTCTAAATATGTGTCCTCTGTACCAATTCCCCAGTTACCTCCTTGTATAGTGGACAGGTCTGAGGAGTATGTTGATTTTGGCTTTCTTTATCAGCAGCACTCAATTACCTATTGTACTGAAAGCAAAACAAAACTCTGATTTTATACATTCCACTTTTAATGCCCAGAAAGAAAAGAAGTCATGGCCAGAATGCATGGACACCCATTAGAACATGATGGAATCCCAATTATTCTAATGTTGTTTCATCTTATAGTGTCACTTATCTCTTGAATTCTCCCCTCGTGGTTCAGTAGCTGTTTGTCCCTCTTTTGCTCAGCTTCTTTACTCTCTGTCATTTGGTCTTCTATATCACTAATTCTTTCTTCTGCCTCATTTATCCTAGCAGTGAGAGCCTCCATTTTTGATTGCACCTCATTAATAGCTTCTTTGATTTCAACTTGGTTAGATTTTAGTTCTTTTATTTCTCCAGAAAGGGCTTTTATATCTCCCGAGAGGGTTTCTCTAATATCTTCCATGCCTTTTTTGAGCCTGGCTAGAACCTTGAGAATTGTCATTCTGAACTCTAGATCTGACATATTACCAATGTCTGTATTGATTAGGTCCCTAGCCTTCAGTACTGCCTCTTGTTCTTTTTTTTGTGGTAAGTTTTTCCGCCTTGTCATTTGTCCAGATAAGAGTTATGAAGGAGCAAGTAAAATACTAAAAGGGTGGCAACAATCCCAGGAAAATATGCTTTAACCAAATCAGAAGAGATCCCAAATCATGAGGGGGGAGAAAGGGGAGAAAGAGGTTCAGAAAGAAAGAAAGGAAAGAAAGGAAAAAAAAAAAAGAAAAGAATTAGAAAAGAAAATGAATAAAGAAAAGTATAAAAAAGAAAAAAATATATTTGATAAACTAGTTAAAAAAACGTTAAAAAGGAAAAGGGTAAAAGTTAAAAAAATTTTAGCAGAAGAAGAGAAAAAAATGAAAAAGAAAAAGAATTAAATTAACTGGAAGACTAAAGAATCACAGGGAGAAAGCCATGAGTTCCGTGCTTTGCTTTCTCCTCCTCTGGAATTCTGCTGCTCTCCTTGGTATTGAAACTGCACTCCTTGGTAAGTGAACTTGGTCTTGGCTAGATTTCTTGTTGCTCTTCTGGGGGAAGGGCCTGTTGTAGTGATTCTCAAGTGTCTTTGCCCCAGGCGGAATTGCACCGCCCTTACCGGGGGCAGGGCTGAGTGATCCACTCGGGTTTGCTTTCAGGAGCTTTTGTTCCCTGAGCACTTTCCGTAGAGTTCCGGAGGACAGGAATACAAATGGCGGCCTCCTGGTCTCCAGCCCGGAGGAGCCGAGAGCCTGGGGCCCCACTCCTCAGTGCGCCCTCAGAGAATAGCGCCCAGTAACTCCCGTCTGCCTGACCTCCCGCTGCGCTCCGAGCTCACCGAGCCTGCGACCGGGTCAAGGTAACCCCAAGCTGTGATCTCACT
Source organism: Neogale vison (assembly GCF_020171115.1). NCBI lineage: Eukaryota > Metazoa > Chordata > Mammalia > Carnivora > Mustelidae > Neogale > Neogale vison. The sequence goes on from NC_058098.1 coordinate 43,749,187, forward strand.
GTCGGCTCTGTCTCTCTAGCCGGCTTCCCCGTTCTAATACCTGTAAGCTATGCGACACTCAGACACTGCCGATCCTTCTGGGAACCTGCGGGACCTGAGGCCACGCTGACCCCGTGTGGGCTTCACCCCGGTTTAGCCTCTGGAGCGACGTCCCTCAGCGGAACAGACTTTTAAAAGTCCTGATTTTGTGCTCCGTTGCTCCGCTGCTTGCCGGGAGCCGGCCCCTCCCCCCGGGGTCTATCTTCCCGTTGCTTTGGATTCACTTCTCCGCCAGTCCTACCTTTCAGAAAGTGGTTGTTTTTCTGTTTCTAGAATTGCTGTTCTTCTTTTCTTTGATCTATCAGTGGATTTTTAGGTATTTGCAATGTTTAGATAAGCTATCTAGCTGATCTCCTGCTAGCTGAAGTAGTCTCAGCCTTCTACTTCTCCACCATCTTGACTCCTCCCAGTGCTTCACAAATTTTAACATGCCCAGGAATCACCTGGGGATTGTTCTAAAATGTTGATTTTAATTTGGTAGCTTTGGGATGGGACCTGAGAATCTGTATTCCTAACAAGCTCAGGTGGCCCACATTTAGAATAACCAGGCTGGCATCCATGCGGATCCCTACCTATCAGCAGGGCCACCATTTGTTTTCTTTCCAAAGCCAAGTTCAAGCTCCCAGGGCTGGGTTGATGGTATCAGAATCACCTGGAAAATCTTTCAGCTAGATTTCTGGGTGCCCACCTCTGAGGCTGTGACTGAGTGGGTCAGAAGTAGAGCCCTGGAATCTTTTTTATAAAGCTTTCCAGGTGACTGGAATGTACAGCCAGCGTGGGTTCCCACTGATAGAGAAAAGAGAACTTCTTGCATGTACAGATGTGATTCTGATTTTGCCAAATTGTCATCTAGTGGATACAGAATGAAAATTGACATCTTGATTGAAAATTTAAAAAAAAATTCTTTTTCCTCATTTGCATCATTTGGTTAGCCTCCAAAAGAATCTAATGATTTCAACAGAAAAAAGGAAAATGTGTATAATCAACTCCAAATATACCCATTCATCCCTTTAAAGTTCTATTTAGTATTATGAAAATAACACAAGCACATGGTAAATAGTTCAAACAGTGAAAAAGTATGCAATGTCAAACAGTGAAAAGGTATACAATGAAAAGCAAGCTTTTCCATCCTGGATTTCTAGTCTCATTCCTTGGGGTAAATTATTGTCAACTGTTTCTTGTGAATATTTACAGATAGTTTCTAGACACACACACACACACACACACACACACACACTTTTAAAAAGGGGAAAGCACTTTGTGTCAGGTTTTTCCTTATCACTATGTATTTTATTTGGTCACATATGCCATTGTGTTTTCTAAGATGGCGGCAACACTAGGTTTTCCCTGATGCACTGCTCACTGAGATGTGGGATTTGGAACTTGGGTGGGTTTGTGACTATGTTGGGAGTGACACTATGTCATTCTTAAGGCTAGATCATTAAAAGTGGTACAACTTCCACCTGGTCCTTTGGGATGCTCACACATGGAGCCCAATCACCAAGAGAGACCACATGGAAAAGCCATGTTTAGGTTTTCCAGCCAACAGCCCTAGGCCTACTCTGAGCCAACATCTAGCATCACCTTCCAGAAATGTGTGGGAGTGAGTATCAGATGATTCCAGCCCCCAGCCTCAGGCCACTCCAGCACAAAGCAGAGAGGATCTGCAAAAACACTGGGCATAGCATTTCCTGATCCTATTTAAGGGTGACATAGCAGGAGTTTTAGGAGGTTGCTGTAACCTGAGTTGACATTTGTGGATGACCTTGAGTCAGTCATTTTGTATGAGTTATGCTAGGTTAGGCAGTGTAGCAAAAGCAAACAAATTTCACATCTTACAACTTCATATCATCAGTGTATAGTTTTCACTCATATTACAGTTCAAGGAGGAGCAGGAGGCTCTCATCTACATCATGACTTGGGGGATCCAGTTTTCTTCCATATGGTGGCTCTTCCACCTTGCAGACCCTCCTTGGAATCCTGTACTGCATATTATTCATTTAAATGGTCTATCAGTAAAGAAAGAGAATACAGAGGATCATGTAGGAAATTGTATGGCTTGGCCTTCAGTGAGTTCTATCACTTCTGTCCACAATCCACTGGCCAAGACCCAAACATATGGTCTTGTCCTAACTGCAAAGGAGTGTGGGAAAGATGGTCTTCTTGACTACTCAGGGAGTATCTAGCTGGTTTCTGACACATAGTGCCTCAATTTCCTCTCTGTGGATGAGGATAATAATAATGGCAACATCACCGGATAGCTGTGTGGACCAAAATATAAGAAGTTGCTTTATCACTGAAGAAGTTGAAAGAGCTATACACATTTTAAATATTATGGTGTTTCCTTTGGAGAAATTATCTGAGATGATAGACATTTTACATCATCATTCTGTGGTCCTTGTGGATAATGGGCAATCATAAGCCATTGCCCCTGCCCTGGGTTGTCTTATATCTAAGCACTGGCAACCATTGCCCTACACCAACAATTGCTTCTCCCTGATGGAGAAACAACATGTTATACAAAGCAATTCACCCACATGTTATTTAAGCTCAAAGAAAGAAATATCAGGAACATGGTCAGTCCCTCACCAGGCATCATTCAAGTGGGACATTAAACAGAGATGCACTTGTTCTTTCTGTCTTCAGCTTTGTGCTATACTGGTGGCTACCCAGACTCTGTTTCCATAGCAGCATATAAACTTCATATACACAAGAGCAAGAGAAAGACTAAGTAAAAGGAGCTGAAAATAATGCCCACAAGGCTTTCTTTTCTTCTTTTTCAATAAGGTACTTGAATTGGGGAAAGCAGAGTCTTTTCATCTGTACAATGGGATAATAATACCTGAGCTGCCTAGCTTAAGAACTGTGCAGAGGATCATTTAAGGAAATGCTCTGGACAGAGCTTTATAAACTGCATAAAATGTACACCGTAAAGTGGTGTGCAGTGGTGCTTCTCCTACTATTGCTTGAGAAGCAGTGGGCACCAGCCTTATTGTGTAACTCTAAAAAACCACAACCATTTTACTGATTATAAATTTTCTGTATAAAACTTGGAAAATAGAGGAAAGTATAATTATAGTTTCTGCTGAGTAATTTTATGTCCAGTTGGCTCACCCTCACGGGATGGGTAGTAGGATTCTGTCTTTCTGCTTGCATAACAAACAGCTAAGCAAGCCTATTAGATTCAAGGTACTTATGCTGCTTGCTTTATCTATTTATTTCCAAAGCAAGCAGCTTAGCTGTTTCATGACATGCATCACGGCCTGAACAAAGTCCATTTCCTTTGGCCCTATATGTTTCTTCCTAAGAATATATCTTTCCTAAAGATATAAGCACAGCCCAGATTTAAAGATTCAAAGATGGCTGCTGCAGGGTTATTTACAAAAATGAGAGGTTGAAAATGTAAACAACTGTCATTAAAGTAATGGTTAAGTAAATCATGGAACATTCCTGCAGTAGAAAATTACGGGATTCCCCAAGAATAATGTTTAAGTTATACTTTTAATGGTATAGGAAATTGCTTATTACATAAATATTCACAAGATGGTGACTGCTATATAGTTTTATCTCCACTGTGTTCAAACTGTGGAAAAACGACAGGAAGAAATAGGTCAAAAGGAACTACATTGCTTCTGGATGGTAGAATTATGAGAAAGTTTCTTTTTTTGATGTGTTCTTCACCACCAGCACCCGCTTTTCTATAGTACTTTTAAAAGTTTTTACATGAAAAAAAAAAAGTTCTACATGGAGCAAGATTAGAAAAAATAAAGTAAAACACCAACTTAAGTTTAAAACTCTCCAAATTGCAAATTCCTCTCAAACAGACGTTCCCTATCTCGACTCCATTTGTCTCACTTATTTACAGTTTCATTTGCTTTTTCTTATAAATGCTTATGTAGCCATTGGTGCCACCAGCACTAGGTGAAATTCAATTCCAAATATGTAAAGACTGGAGCCCGCCACTCACCAAGGCTTCATCTGCTGAGCGGATCTTCAAAGGAACTGAGAAGTAAGTGGTTCTCATATTGAATTTCCACCTTCAGGCACAGGTCAGAAAGTACAATCAAATGTTTTCCATAATGGCAAGCATATCTTTCACAAACAAGATTAAGGGGGAAAGGAAGTATTAACATGGATCCAATTATAGCTGCTGCCTGTTGGAGATTAACCTCCATGAAGAATCAGGTCAATTTAGAGAAGACAGTTTTGCTGAGGATGCAAACAGACTAGGTTTCCTTTAGAACTTGATAATCTCTGTGAAAGGCTCAAGGATAAGTTTCATGTGAATGGAGACTGAATGTCCTTTAGAGTAGTTTGCACAGAGAATAGTCAATGAAGCAACCTATAGGTGGGATTTTTATCATTAGAAGTGGAGTGTGCATATGGGACAAAGCATTTCCAGTATCATCTTGTCTACCTCACCTGTTCTTGCTGGTTTCCCCCAAAGGCCTCTAGAAGTCCAAGTCACATACGGGGTGACTTCTGAGCAGAAGCCAATAAAGTCTGATGTGTACTATCCATTTGTGTCACATATAAAAATAGGAATATTATTTGTTCTGAGTGTCAGTATTTCATGAGGCTTTTCAGAATCCTTGACAACAGAGACCATAGAGATACTCACCTTGCATCTTTCCTATTAGGGAAGATGGGTCAATCACAGATTTTGCTCATTAGAAATTGCTTTAAAACTCAAAATTTGGGCTTTACTTGGAGGGCAGACTTAGTGACTGCAATGGTGTTTGCTGATCCTAGGAATCTCAGCAATATCCACACTTGAAAGAGATCTTCAGTTGAACACACTTTGTTGCCCTCTGATATTTTGTAACTAATGTCTGATATTGGTTGATATATCAAGTAAAGCTGGTATTGAGTATTGTGGTCTTGAACTTTCCTGGGACCAGGGGTATTTGCTAAGGAGGATGTTATACATGGAATTGGTTTTGGGGTTCCACCAAAACTTGTACTGATTTAATTTCACTGATAAGACAAGATTTCCTTGTCTCTCTCATGATGTGGCTCCTGGCTCTTCACTTTGCATTTCTCTTCCTCTGTCCCCATGAGGAGTTCACCAGTTCCCCTTACCTTTCTGGGCTTGTTCTCAAATTTCCCTTGTGTCTGTCTGAACAATTCTGGATAAAGCCACTGTCCTTGTTTGGAGCTCAGAGCCTCTGTGCACATAAATTCTTATGGTAGGTCCTGCCATGTCTCCTGTTATGGAGTCCCTGCATGGTTACCTGACTTGTACCCTTGCACCGTCCATGTCCTGGAAACCAGTTCTTCTTTTTCAGGATCCTTGTCAAATATTAGAGCTGTGACTTTAAACCCAAGTCTAGACCTTTATGGTGCCAACAAGTTCCAAATCTTACCACTTCCCCATCCCTCCTAGTGGGAGTGTCCACAGAATGCTTGTCATCTGTGCTATTTTGTATTTCAACAAAACTTTCAGGTTTTTTTTTTTTTCCTAAAATTCAGCATACGGTTGATCTACCCTGACAACAATCTGCAGGGAGATACTTCCTACCTGAGTAGAAGCTTTTCAGGTGATTCTGTTCCACCCCTCAGATCCAAGAGATGAGGGTAACTAACTCAGTGTGCTGTTACCCAGAAGTTAGATCAAGTTGAAGAGTGAATTTTCTGAGGTGCAGAGGCTTTCTTGATGATATCAACTTCTTATCCCAGCTTTCTTGAAGATAATTGACAAATAAAACTATATATATTGAAAGTATATAATGTGATGACTTGATACATGTATACATTGTGAAATGATTACCACAATCAAATTAACACACTTGTCACTTCATGTAGTTATCTTTTTTTGTGGTGAGAACACTTAAAATCTACTCTCTTAGCCAATTTCTAGTACACATTATTATCTTTTTAAAAAGATTTTTATTTATTTATTTGACAGAGAGAGAGAGAGATCACAAGTAGGCAGGAAGGCAGGCAGAGAGAGGAGGAAGCAGGCTTTCCGTGGAGCAGAGAGCCCGATGTGGGGCTCGATCCCAGGACCCTGGGATCATGACCTGAGCCAAAGGCAGAGGCTTCAACCCACTGAGCCACCCAGGCGCCCCTCTAGTACACATTATTATTACTGTGGTCACAATGCTGTCAGTTAGATTTCCAGAGTATATGCATCTCCTTACTGGAGTTTTGTACTCTTTGACCAACATCTTCCCATTTCCTCCACTTCCCAGCTTCTGGAAACCATCATTTAACTCTCTATTTTAATCAGTTCAACATTTTTTTTTTTTTGTATCCCACATATAAGTCATACTATTCAGTATTTGTCTTTGTCTGGCATAACATTAGCTTCTGATTCAGAAACAAAGATAAATCTTCCTGCATGACAGGCAGGCCATTTAGGAAGGTAAGACCAAATTACAAGGATGGCTTTGCAACCTCTGATGATTGTACTGTGGAAATATCCTCACCACTGTCATGAAGTTTCACAGTCAACTGTGAAACACGTGCCCCTTCCTAAATAGTAAAATTTAACACAGACTATCCAAGGAGAATATCCTTCATTTGTGGGGTAGTTAGATCACATAGCTCAAATCTTGTCCTTTCAAATGTGACCTTCTTCTTGAAGATTTCTTACTCATGTTCTGGCCTGAGTAGACACACAGCTCTTCCCCTTAATAGTATAATTGGAAAAGTATGACTCTCAATAGAACTTCCCTAAAGTTTTCTGGATTGCAGAATGGAAATATATGCTGAAATTAACCACAAATAAGATAATATGGCTATAAACTACAGAGTTTTCTTGTTTTGTTTTATTTGATTCTTGGGATGCTCTGCAGGGGATGTATTCCTCTTAGGCCTCAGCTTTCTGAGGTATCAAACCCCGGGTGGATGTTAAGAAGTCCACAGATGCATTTCAGCAAGGTCCATCAATACTTTGAAATTGCAGTAGAATGTTTGTGTGCCTGTGCATTTTTCTGGGAATAGAATCCACAACTTTCATGAGATTCTTAAAGATGTCTTTGTATCTCTAAATGGTAGGTACCATCTTCACCCCTATAACTGAGTCCCACACATCTGGATGCCTCCTTAAAGTTAAGAGATTAAAAGCAGGAGACAATGGGTAGATCCTCTCTCTCCAGTTTTCTTCCTTGGGTGATTGGCCCCAGGAAATACCTTCTCTTTCAAGGGGGACAAAACCACACTGCTAATGAATTCAAAACACAAATCCAATAGAAACAGTACCCTAACATTTGGGATCATGTTTATTATAAAGCCAGCCTCTGTCTGGATCTCAACAAGGTCCCATACAAGCCAAAGTTTTTCATTTTATGTCTGTAAAAATAGGAAACAGTTGTTTAAAGCCCTCACATCTTTTTCTTCCAATTTCAATTGAATTGGGTTTTTAGAAGGTTTAGCAAATTTTGTTTTTATAGAGACCCAGTGGGGAGAACTTTAACTTTAATCTGTTTTATGTTCTCAGAAGGTTAGAACAATTAATATTGTGGAAATAGTACCACATATAGTCCCAGGGATAGCTATGAATATAAAATGATACATTAGTTTAGTTCCTCCAATGAATGGCTTAATGTCTCTGTCAGCAAATGTGGCTTCATGGATAATTGGCAAAATCACAGAGATACTTTTCCAATGAATTCACATTGGGCTCATTGGAGATCAGTAGAAAAGTCACTGGTTCTGATGTGATTGATGAAATGTTGATAGTGACTGAAAGGATCCTTGCAAACTTAACAGTTCTGAGTTCCCATGGTAAGGATGCTACCCTTGAGATGGAGAGGCCAGAGTTATGATGCTGCGCTAGGTACCAACAAAGTATGTAAACTTTGAATTACATGGTCTGTCTGGATACTCACCTGGGTTCTCATCTGTAGGATGAGGCTCTCTGAGATCTAGTGCAGCTCTGACTTCCATGAGTCTATTGACTGTAACGTTTGAGTGGCTCTGAAAAGGCTTTGGAGGCAACACATTGTGTTAAGTATGGATCAAAGGAGCCAGGGACAGGGCACCAGTACTGTGGGTTAGGGTGGTGCTAAAACAACTTTAAGTGGTTAAACTGAAAAATATTGGGACCATGATGATCTTATTTCACTCTCTGGGATGTTCAGGTGGACAGTCCATAATTTATCCAATAACTGTATAATTTCCTACCTATCTTTGGCTTCATGAAGGCAAGCAAATTTGCGCTGATTTCCAGAAATAAGAAAGAAGCATAAGCACAGTTGTTTATTAGGGCCAGATTTTCACTTCCACTGTCATCTCTTTGCCCCAGTGCACTCTCTTCTTTACTCATGGTAGTTATCTGAAATAACACTTATATGTTGGACAACTGTGGAATGAACATAGGCTTCTATCTCCCAGGAGGACTCAGATTCACTCAGTATTTCCCTCTGAGAAAAGGCCCAAGTTCCCAAGCTAGGAAAATATTTCTAAATAGCTCAACACTGGGACCTGAGTAATGGACACACAGAGCGTCTTCACTTGAAGACATTAGTTATCAGTTTAAGCAGCTTTCACATAGTCCTGCCAGTGAAACGCATGCTTCTCTCAGTTCTCACTGGATAATTTGTTTACAAAACCTTCAGTGATTTGGCAAAAGCTGAGTGTCCCCACCTGCAATGCCTACTAGCAAACTCAGTTTTTAATTTCCAGAATTTTTTTTTTGGTAGATGAAATTTACAGTGACCCCATTAAGACTGCGAATCAACAGAAGGCACCATTTATGAGAATTTCCCAATCGGGTGAAGGAGAGCTGGGTAGAGAGCCATCTGGAGACATCCAGATGAAAATAAAGCTCAATCATTTTAACCCTCATGTATGGAATGTTTTGCTGAGGCCCAGCCAGTGACCTAGAAATTCATAGCCAGAAAGGTGATATTTCAAAATGTTTCTGAGTAAAAAGAATTTTCAGTATATACTACTGTCAAATACAAGTTTTATGCTAAGTTTGACACAAATGCAAATCAGATGCAGAACGCCTATCCTAAGTGAGTTTAAAAGGAAGACAATTTCATTAATAATCAGGACATGTAATGATATAGGTAGAGGTATTTGAGGAGGTGTGAAGAGCCGTAGCCATAATACAGTTGTGGAAGTTGCCAGAATTTCCACAGGATATTGCACAGGAAACTGTAAGCTCAGCTTGGTTGGAAACCGGGTTGGAAATCAGGTTGAAAGAGTAGATTGGACTCAGGACGTTTTCATGATATTTTTGTTGTCACAGGCTGGGAAAACTTTAACCTTTTTAAAGCTAACATGATGGCTTATTGTCTCAATGAGAGCTTTGGGGCTGTTGGAGGCCCCAACTGGTCAAGAGGGCCCCAGTGGTCAGGAGGCTCCCAGGAGACTATAGCTTGCCTATACTGTCTTTTTGAAACTTTTGAGATATTCACTGAACCTCCTATGTAAAAAAGCTCTACAAAGCATTACAAGAAATCCTAGGAAGAATCACTTCTAAGAATCCTGGAGTTTAGAGACAATTGTAAGTATCTTAAGAAAGACATATGGAGAAAGAAAATAGATGCTCAACAGGCACTTGATGAAGTCAGTATCTCTTTCTGATAAAACTCTTTGAACTAGGATGAGAAGAATGGATGCTTAATTTGGTAAAGATGATTACAGGGGACATTTGCTGTTTGGGGTCATTCCATGACTATTTTCTAATCGGCTTAAACCAATTAACATACCCCGTCTTCTTGGGCTCTAGAGACTTGTTTAGGAATGAGTAAGTGACTGTCCACTGGGCTGATGTGACATAAAGATAATTCCTCTAGCCCCTGGGAAAGCAGCTACCTGGAGGGATGTTCCCTTTCTGTTCAGTGTGAACAGGAACACATGCAGCTCTGAGAGGCCTCTGGTAGCCATCTTGGGACAGGGAGGGGAAGTGTGTCTTAGACTTAAGATGGAGAAGAGGGACGGTCAATTGGAACAAGTCTCTCCTGAACTGGCTGTGGGACTTCTCATTTGTTTCATAGGCCAATTGGAGTTTACTTTCCTGTTACTGAAAACTACTGAAAGATTGCTAATTGACTAAACATTGATCTTCAGTTAAGAAGAAAAATCACATTTCATGGAAAAACTTTAGAGACATTCTCATTAAAGTCAGAAACAAGAAAATATTGCCACGGTCCCTTCTGTAATTCAATGTTGTTTTACACTGCATTAGCCAGAGTAGTACAACAGATTACAGCAATGAATTTTAGAAAGGAAGACTTATAGATGATATTATCATCAGTTACAAATCATACTATAATCCATTTGAAAAACTTAAAATAAGCAACCAGAAAACCATTGTAAGAGAGTTCACATGTATGGCTGGATATCAAATATAGGGGGAACAATCTATAATTCTCCTCTGTACCAGTAATAATGTTATAAAAATCTAATGAAAAATAAGCGCACTCACAATTGCAATAAATAATATGTATAAGCCATACTTAATAATTAATAGCATTTAACAGAGGCAGACATTTCAGACATATATTTGAATAATGCACAGTGTTAGTGGGAATGCAGGCCCATCAGACATTGCTCAGTTGTAATAAAAACGGTATATTCATTTTTGGAACTCAGTGAGGCAATGAATACCAAAAGCTTTAACAGCTTAAGAAATAAAACAGTTTGTTTCCTAGCCTTTATTTGTCCAGAAACTTATCCTAAGAAAATTATAAGATCTTTTCAAAGATTTAGTTCCAAGCTAATGTTTTATAAATACAGGAAATAGTTAAAAAGTAGCACAAAATGGATTAGGCAAACTAATTCTGGCATATTCTTACACAATGCGATAGTCTGCAATTATTGAGAATATGTTATAAAAGTGTGTTTGTTGGTTTAGAAAGATATATATGATATAGTATATGAAAAAGCAGTTTACTGAGCAGTATGTACAGTGTAATCTCATTTTATAATTTTTAAATTTTTTTTGTAGTTTTGAGTTTTTATTTAAATTCCATTTAGTTAACATACTATTAAATTCCATTAGTTAACATACACTGTAGTATTAGTTTCAGGAGTAGAATATAGTGATTCATTCACCCATTTAACCCATCTCTCTGCCCAACTTCCCTCCAGCAACCCTCAGTTTGTTCTCTATAGTTAAGAGTCTGTTTTTTATGATTTGCCTTTCTCTCTCCCCCACCATGTTCCTCTGTTTTATTTCTTAATTTCCACATATAAGTGAAATCCTATGGTATATGTCTCTCTCTGACTTATTTCACTTAGTATAATTCTTTCTAGTTCCAACCATGTCACTGCAAAAGGAAGACTTCATTCTTTTTTGTGGCTGAGTAATTCCATTATGTATATATACCACATCTTCTTTATCCACTCATCAGCTGTCGGACATTTGGGCTCTTTCCATAATTTGGCTTGTTGGTAATGCTGCTATAAACATCAGGGTACCTGTATCCCTTTGAATCTCTATCTTTGTATCCTTTGGGTAAATAGCTAGTAGTGCAGTTGCTGGGTTGTGGGGTAGCTCTATTTTTACCTTTCTGAGGAACATCCATACTGTTTTCCAGAGCAGCTGCACCAGTTTGCATTCCCACAAACAGCGCGAGAGTGTTCCCCTTTCTCCGCATCCTTGCCAACATCTGTTGTTTTCTGTATTTTTTAGCCGTTCTGACAGGTGTGAGGTGGAATCTCATCATTGTTTTGATTTGCATTTCCCTGATTATGAGTGATGTTGAGCATCTCTTCATGTGTCTGTTGGCCATCTGGATGTCTTCTTTGGAAAAATGTTTATTCATGTCTTCTGCCCATTTCTTGATTGGATTATTTCTTCTTTGGGTGTTGAGTTTTATAAGTTCTTTATAGATTTTGGACACTAACCCCTTATCTGATATGTCATTTGCAATGATAAATGGTTGCAATGTCTTCTCCCATTCTGAAGATTGCCTTTTAGCTTTATTGATTGCTTCCTTTGCTGTTCAGAAACTTTTTATCTTGATGAAGTCCCAGTAGTTGATTTTTGCTTTTGCTTCCCTTGCCTCAGGAGACATATCTAATAAGAAGTTGCTATGGCTGAGATCATAAAGGTTGCTGCCTGTGTTCTTCTCAAGGATTTTGATGGATTCCTGTTTCACATTTAGCTCTTTCATCCATTTTGAATCAATTTTTGTGTATGGTGTGAGGAAACGGTCCAGTTTCTTTCTTTTGTATGTTGCTGTCTAATCTTGCCAAAACCCTTTATTGAAGAGACTTTTTTCCATTGGACATTCTTTCCTGCTTGAAGATTAGTTCACCATAGACTTGAGGGTCCATTTCTGAGTTCTCTACTCTGTTCTGTTGGTCTGTGTGTCTGTTTTTCTGCCAGTACCATACTGTCTTGATGATTACAGCTTTGTAATAGAGCTTGAAGTCCAGAACTTTGATGCCACATGTTCTGGTTTTCCTTTTCAACATTCCTTTGTCTATTCAGGGTCTTTTCTGGTTCTATACAAATTTTAGGATTATTTGTTCCAGTTCCATGAAAAAAGTTGATGGTATTTTGATAGGGATTGCATTGAATGAGTAGATGGCTTTGGGTAGCATAGACATTTTAACAATATTTGTTCTTCCAATCCAAGAACATGAAATGTTTTTCCATTTTTTTGGTGTCATCTTTAGTTTCTTTCATAAACGTTTTATAGTTTTCAAATACAGATCTTTTTACCTCTTTGCTTATGTTTATTCCTAGGTATCTTATGGTTTTTGGTGTAATTATAAATGGGATCACTTCTTTGATTTCTCTTTCTGTTGCTTCATTATTGATATATAGAAATACAACAGATTTCTGTACATTAATTTTGTATCCTGTAACTTGACTGAATTCATGCATCAGTTCTAATAATTTTTTGGTGGAGTCCTTTGGGTTTCTACATAGAATATCATGTTTTCTGCAAATAGGGAAATTTTGACTTCTTTCTTTCTGATCTGAATGCCTTTTGTTTCTTTTTGTTGTCTGATCACTGAAGCTAGGGCTTCTAGTAATATTAAAAAGCAGTCAAGCAGAGAGAGTCAATTATCATATGGTTTCACTCATTTGTGGAGCATAACCAATAGCATGGAGGACAAGGGGCGTTAGAGAGGAGTAGGGAATTTGGGTAAATTGGAAGGGGAAGTGAACCATGAGAGACTATGGACTCTGAAAAACAGTCTGAGGGGTTTGAAGTGGCGGGGGGGTGGGAGGTAGGGGTACCAGGTGGTGGGTATTATAGAGGGCACAGCTTGCATGGAGCACTGGGTGTGGTGAAAAAATAATGAATACTGTTTTTCTGAAAATAAATAAATTGGGAAAAAAATAAAAAAATAAAACAAAACAAAACAAAAACAAAAAAAAGCAATGGTGAGAGTGGACATCCCTGTGTTGATCCTGACCATAGAGGAAAAGCTCTCAGTTTTCTCCCATTGAAGATATTAATTGTGGGTCTTTCCTATATAGCCTTTATGATGTTGACATATATTCCCTCTGCCCCTGCCTTGTTAAGGGTTTTTTATCATGAATGGATGCTATACTTTGTCAAGTGCTTTTTCTGCATCTATTGAGAGGATCATATGGTTTTTACCTTTTCTTTTATTAATATGGTATATCACATTGATTGATTTGTGAATATTGTGCCACGCTCCAACCCAGGAATAAATCCCACTTTATTGCGGTGAATGATTCTTTTAACATCCTATTGCATTTGACTTGCTAATATCTTGTTAAGAATTTTTTTTGTTGCTGTTGAGAATTTTTGCATCCCTGTTCCTCAGGTGTACTTGTAATTCCCTTTTTTAGTGGGGGTCTTTGTCTGGTCTTGGAATTAAGGTAATGCTGGCCTTGAGCGTTTGGAAGTTTTCCTTCCATTTCTATTTTTTTTTTTTTAGAACAGTTTGAGAATACGTGTTAACTCTTCTTTAAATGTTTTGTAGAACTCCCCTGGGAAGCTATCCAGCTTGAATTTTTGTTTTTTGGGAGATTTTTGATCACTGATTCACTTTCTTTGGGGGTTGTTGATTTGTTTAGGTTTTCTATTTCTTTCCGCTTCAGTTTTGCTAGTTCATTTGTTTCTTCAGTTTTGCTAGTTCATTTGTTTCTAGGAATTCATCCATTTCTTCCAGATTGCCCAGTTTGCTGGCATATAATTTTTCATAATATTCTCTTATAATTTTTTATTTCTTTGGTGTTGGTTGTTATCTCATCTCTCTTATTTGTGACTTTATTTATTTGGGTCATTTATTTTTTCTTCTTGATAAGTCTGGCTAGGAGTTTATCAATTTTATTAATTTTTTCAAAGAACCGTCTCCTGATTTCATTGATATGTTCTGCTGGGGTTTTTTGTTTGTTTGTTTCTGTATCATTTATTTATGCTCTAATCTTTATTATTTCCCTTCTGCTGCTTCTGGCTTTAGGCTTCATATGTTGTTCTTTTTCTAGCTCCTTTAGGTATAAGGTTAAGTTGCGTATGTGAGATTTTTCTTGCTTCTTAAGACAGGCCTGTATTGCTCTATAATTCCCCTTAATGGCTGCCTTTGCAGCATCCCCAAAGTTTTGGACCATATCATGTTTTCATTTTAATTTGTTTCTATGTATTTTTAAATTTCTTCTTTAATTTCCTGGTTGACCCTTTTATTCTTTAATAAGATGTTTTAATTCTTTAATAGGATGTTCTTAACCTCCATGCATTTGTGGTCTTTTCAAATTTTTTCTTGTGGTTGACTTCAAGTTTCATAATGTTGTGGTTGGAAAATATGCATGGTATGATCTGTCTTTTTGTAGCCTGATTTGTGACCTAGTACGTGATCTATTCTAGAGAATGTCCCATGTGTACTCAAAAAGAATGTGTATTCAGCTGCTTTACAATGAAATGTTTTGAATATATCTGTAAAGTCTATCTGGCCCAGTATATCATTCAAAACCATTTTTTTTCTTGTTGGTTTTCTGCTTAGATGATCTGCGCATTGATGTAAGTGGGATGTTAAAGTTCCCTACTTCTATTGTACTATTGTTAATGAGTTCCTTTATGTTTGTTATTATTATTTAAAGATTTTATTTATTTATTTGATAGAGAGAGGGAGAGAGAGAGAGAGACAGTGAAAGAAGGAGCAGTGAGAGAGACAGTGGAGAAGCAGGCTTCCTGCTGAGCAGGGAGCCTAATGCAGGGCTCAATCCCAGGACCCTGGGATTGTGACCTCAGCTGAAGGCAGACACATAATGACTGAACCACTTAGGTGCCCCTGTCTTATTTTATATAGTTGGATGATTGCTTCCAAGTTGGGGGCATAGATATTTATAATTGTTAGATCTTCTTGTTGGATTGGCCCCTTTATTATGACATAGTGCCCTTCCTCCTCTCTTGTTATAGTTTTTGGTTTAAAATCTAGTTTGATGTAATGTTCAGTGATTCATTAGTTGTGTATAATACAACATGTGCTCACCACAACATGTGCCCTCCTTAGTGCCCATCACCCAGTTACCATATCTCCCCACCCCCCCATGTTGTACAATAGGTTGGCTAATTGAAATTAATAAAAAAAGAAGGAATACAAGTAAAAAACTAAATAAAATCTAGTTTGTCTGACAGAAATATTACTATTCTGGCTTTCTTTAGACACCCATTTGCATGATTGATGTTTCTCCATCCCTTCACTTTCAATCTACAGTGTCTTTAGGTCTAAAATGAGTTTCTTGCAGGCAGACCCATATAGATGGGTCTTGGTTTTTTTTTTTGTTTTGTTTTTTGTTTTTTTTTTTAACCCATCCTGACACCATATGTCTTTTTTCGGGGCATTTAGTCCATCTACATTCAGAGTAATTATTGGTAGGTATGTATTTTGTGCCATTTTATTGCTTGTTTTGTCATTATTTCTGGAGATTTTCTCTGTTCATTTCTAGTCCTTTTGCTTTTGGTCTTTCTTTCCTACTCAAGAAGAGTCTCCTTTCATATTTGTTGCAGGGCTGTGTACAGCGTAATCTCACTTTAAAGCAGAGGTGGCATGACAGAGGTAGGAGTGGGGATAGAGTGAATGGACTAGATGTCCTAGCAGATATCATGTGTCAGGGAGGCTGCACATGGGTCTCTAGAAGGTGGCAATTCCAAGAGGGAGGACATGGAGAGAGAGAGCCAACGAGAAGAAAGTTACCACTTGCTTCTGTGTGTCATTCCCCTCCCTTGTGGCTCCACACATATTCATTAAAACACATTTGTCATTGGGTTTCCTGAGGAAGGCATATGGGACTGAATTTTGTACTGTTTCCTCATCTTCCTACCAGCATCACTTTGGGACATTCTCCTGAATTTTGAAAAATAAAAAGTAGATTTCCATCAAAAGCTACTGTTTGTTTCGTTTGGGGCAGACAGAGGAGATATTCAAGTGAGCAAACACAGCCCAATGCCTAAAAATCTGATAAGCAATAATCATCCTCAGTGGGGCCTAAGTGCTGATTAAACAGCAGTGGACAACCTATAGTCCAGAAGCAGAGCTGATTACCTGACTGTCATGTCACTCCTCCACACTCCCCATCAAAAGCATTGAGGGATAGAATGGGGTCCCCAAAGCTCAATGCCTGCACACCCCTCCTCACATGCACACTAGCTGCACACACACACATACACACACATACACATATGTGTAGACAGGGACAGTGTCACAGTATACGTGACAACATGGAGGTAATTTTTATTTTATTATGTAACCCATATAAGATCCAGGACCTTCGATGATCCAGTCCCAGTATTTGTCACATTCAAAGAAACACAGTCTAGCAAACAAACATAATAAAAAAATGTAATCCCAATCTTTGCAGGTATCTGCCAAAGAATGTCAAGGGGGATCTCATGCTTAACCTGTAGGAATTTTTGGAAATTCCCTCCTTGCTCCTCTGTCATTGTCTCATACTCTGAGATCACTCTCTTGATCCCCCTTTCATGCAAACTCTCTTCTTTTCTCCTTTCTTCTTCTATTTCTCTCCTCTGCTCCTCCAGGACTGCGTCTCTCTGTCCTTCTTTGTTAAAAGAAGTGAGAGGTTATACCTGGTTATGAACAAAAAGATAGTCCCTAAAAGAGTGGCATTGGGGATGTTCCTTGAAGAATGCAGTAAAGAGAAAGAGAGAGGGCTTGAGCAAGGAGAAGAGATGGGGGAACTCACAAGTTACTTTAGAATCCAAGAACTATGGGCTTTTGAGCAGGAAGGGCAATCAGGAAGGTGTGGGGCCATAGTACAACTTGAACAAAGCTCACCAAAGTTCATGTCATGGGAAATACCCTCTAGAATCTCATGTGAACTGGATATAAACTGCAGTGTGGCAAGGACAATGTGATTTAGGAGGTGTGCACAGAGTCATTTAAGAAGACAGAAGAAGGACTAGTGGAGGTCAAGGAAGGTTGCCTGGAAGAGGGTTACATGGAGGCAACATGGATATATGACATTAATTAGGCAACTGGGGGCTTTTCCTGGTGAAGGGAATAGTCTGAGTAAAGGTAGGAAGATAGGGATGTTCAGGAAAACTATTATATGAGTATAAAGTTTAAAGAAGGGAGTGATGCGAGAGACTCAGAGAACAAGCTTACAGTGAAAGTCTTGTCAGTCTGCTAAACAGTTCAGACTATGGTCCACAGGGGGCTTTTGGAGGGTTTCCACAAAATAGGGTGTAGCTAGACTTGCACTGTACACAAAGCTATCCAGGGACACGTGGGCAATGCACCAGGCAAAGTGAGATGGGAAGAGAATCTCCTCTCTTAGGTGCAGAAGTGAGAGAGTGGGAATGGTCAGGTATGATTCTGAGGTTTCCATTTGGGGCACAAGTGGACAGTGGGGTTTCCAGTGGAAGGCAGAGAAATCAGGGCAGGTACAGCTGTGCAGGGAGGTGTGGATTTGGCTTTGGCCATGTTGGCATGGCTGTGGGGCAGTGTAGGTGCGGAGTCTAGCAGGGGACAGAGTAGGAGCATAGGGAGGGAAGAGAGAGACAAATCAAGAAACAGACTCTTAACTACAGGGAACAAGCTGATGGTTACCAGCGGGGAGAGGGGTCAGGGGACAGGTTAAATGGATGATGGGTATGAAGGAAAGCCCTTGTGATGAACATCAGGTATTGTATGTAAGTGTTGAATCACAAAATTGTAAACCTGTAACTAATATTACATTGCATGTCAACTAACTGGAATAAATAAAAACTTAAAAGCAAGGAAGGAAGGAAGGAAAAAAAGGAAGGAAGGAAGGAAGGAAGGAAAGAAAGAAGGAAAGAAAAAAGGGAGAAAGGGAGAAAGAAAGAGGAAGGAAGGAGGGAAAGAAGGAAGGAGGAAGGAAGGTAGGAAGGAATCCCAGTCAGGGTCAGGCTGACTGTGGGGATGTAGGAGCTGCCACTGTTGCTGAGTCCAACAAGGAGCATGGAGGAACAATGGGGAGCATCTGGTACAAGGGAGGACCCTGGGGATGCCAGCAGTCCAGATGTGCACGGAAGGAGAGTCACCCATTGCAGGGCAAATAAGAAGGGTGGCAGCTGCATGGAGGGTAGGGTGAGAAGTGGAGAGGGGACACTGTTATGCTGGAGCAGCTATTGGTTCAGCATGCAGAGAAGCTTTAGTGCCTTGGGGGAGGGACAGTGTCAGATCAGGGACTTGGTCTGGCCATGGTGGAAGGTGGCTCGGAGGAAGATGGGGGAAGGGCTGCTTCAGTGTCTGAACACAGACTAGAGAAGAAGGACCCCAGTGGGACATCCCCTGAAGTAGGGGCCGAGGATGCTAGAATTGCACCACCAGAATTTAAGTCCTGGCTCTGACACTGGTGGTTTACATGACCTTGGGCAAATCCTAGTTGTGCCTTCACTTCTTCATCTGTAAAACTGCAGTAAAAGTAGGGTAGTAGTGAGGGTAAAATGTGTCAATAAGTGTATGTTATAACATAATACATAGTAAGTGCAATATCAAAACTGTTATATTACACATGGCCTGTGTAGAATATATATATTCTAATATAGATATATAAAACATGGAACATATATATATAATATGGAATATAAAGTATATATTAAGCAGTACATATATTATAGTATCTATATAGTATGTATTATAAATAATTATATATGTAATTATTATAATAAATACTACCATTATAATATGTGTTATTTAAAATAATAAATTATTATATAGTATATATTGTATATAATATATTTAATAATATGTTATGATATTACACACAAATATGATATAATTGTGTATATTGCTAGTAGAGTCACAGTGCATATATTGTTACTATAAAAGCAATCATTATTATCATTATCATCATTATTGCTATAATCCAGTCAATGGGATAGATGCTGAGGTAAATAGAGAAATAGTGAGAACAACAGAATTTGAGAGCCCAGGAGTTCATTGATGTTGATGCTGTGAATAGAAATAAAGAATCTGAAGAGAGAGTGTGTGTGTGTACGCACGGGTAATGAATTTGGCTTTAGACACAAAATCATAGAAAGAGTTGATAGAGTTATTGTAAGCTAGCTGGTCCAACCCATGCTTCACTCAATTGCCTGAGGTCATGGGGTCATTGATGGAAGTTTCCTGCCTCCTCTCTTGCAGGTGCTGAATTGGGTAGAATCCAGCAGACATGATGAGCCTGGAGAGGAGGGTATAATCTTGAGGAGGTCCTTCCACTGGAATTTTTGTTTCCTTCCTTTACTTAGGGTCCAGCCCAAACTTCTCTCCTGCCCATCTTGCCTCTCTCCACTTCCTCTTACCATTTTGACATTTAGAGACCCTGTCCTATACCATCCAGGGGTGCTAATATTTGCCTCTGGAGGGACTCCTGATGGAAGGCTCAGAGAACACTTAAAAATACAACAGGTCAATTCTTCAAAAAATCCAACAGAAGGAGCCAGTCTTGTCCCCTAGACTGTACAAGGTGAATCACTGTGTCCTCAGGGTCAATTTCCTTGGAGAAATGCAGGGACAGGCAGATAATGAGCTTCTGAGGAGGTATCTAGGGTACAGAGCTGTTTCCCTGGCCCTAAGGAGTCCCAGGAATTGTTTGATATCTCTATTAATAGACCTGTAGAGGGCCAAAATGTATTCTCTGAATTTCTCCTATCATCTTAGCTCGAAAGAAAAGAGTAATTTCAGGTAGTTTGTGATTCTAGAGGTGTTATGAAAGATGTCTTTCCAGATACATTTTGGGATGTTGTCAGAATAAATCTAACCACTGCCTTTTCTTCCTTGGTTCATTGTGAGTTCATCGTGAACCTATGATGGATGAGCGTTTGTTGTTACACCATCTCGACCTTCCTCCCCATGCCTCATTCTTCTTGGGGACCAGGAGGCTTTTGTGTGAGGTCTGCAGGTGTGCAGCTCCCTAGCTGTCTCCTGCCCTCCCTGCCTCTCCTCAGCACCCACTGTCCTCGGGCCCTTTCTGGAACAGGGTCTGTGAGGCACTGTCTATGGCAGGAGCATGGGCTGAGTGGGAAACTGTTGTGAGGGTGAGGATCTCGAGGTGTGCTGGTGTCAGGATGGAGGCTCATTTTGTCCAGTAGCTCTTCTATGGGTGACAACCCCTCACACAGATTTCCCAGATCTAAGTGGAGGAGTAAGATAGAAAGGACAAAGGCCCAGTGAATCTCTTCCATTCAAACTGTTCTTTTCTGTAAGAGGGCAAGCACCAGAAGCTTGCCTAATTTCCAGTCAAGTCCTCCCAATGTGGACACCTTTCCAAACTTGGGCATTTATAGTGCATTGGCTCGGAGTGATAGAACCCACTACAGACTGTGCTAAACAGTTAATCAAAAATACAGCTACACAAAAACATGAGGAATGCTTTAAGTGTAATGCAGTTGAAAAATAAAAATTTTAAAATTTGATTAAAGTTAAAAAACCTGCAACTCTACACAACAATATAATATTGAGCTTTAAAAAATCCTTGAAACTGTTTGCACCATGACACACTTTTAATAAAATTAAAAACCACTAAAATGAAACAACATACTTTAAAAAATACTTATGTGTTAAAACCGTATATAAAATAAAGTAGATGTGAAACCTGTGGTTACAACAATTGTGGAGAGGTAGAGGAATGAATGGGGGGAGGAGCATGTGGGTAGATGTAAATTATGGTCACTATTTTGGGTCTTGTGTTCATGATGTATTCACACTTATGAATTATATTCTATTATTAAAATAATATAAATTGTAATAGTGTAAATTAAAATGATCAGATCGATGACAAAAATTGATTGATCTAGTAAACACACACCTGCCAGATCTTGTTCTAAGCACCCTGTAAGTAGTCAATAATACTTAATTCACTCAATTCTCAAACCACTATAAACAGTAGATACTAGTATTATTTCCATTTCCATGAAGAAACTGAGGCACAGGGAGGTCAAGTAACTAGCCCAACCTCACAAAGCTGAGTTGGAATTCTAACTCAGGCCATGCATCTTCAGAGACCTGCACTGAACACCAGTGTTATGGTTACTGTATTTGTATGAGCCTGAGGTGTAAATAAAGGAGAACAAGGTATCTGAAGGAACCAGTTTCTACATGAAGCAGGTGAAAATGAGATTGGAAAGAGGGATGTCTGGCTTTAGTCTGGGTACAAAGCAGATGGTTTTGTATAGGATAGTTATTCCACTGGTTACTGTCTCCACCTTCCCAGACACTTTACAAAGCCCTTCTGGATTGATTCTGATAGTGGGAGTTTTGGTGACGTGGCAGACTATTGAATCTATTCATTGAGTCTTGGAGCTCCCTCATGTCCCAGTGCAGAGCTGACCACTGGCTAGATGAAGTTAGTGCTTTTCAAGATTTATCATCTATTGAGCAAATACTGACTCTTTGAATGAACTTGTAGTGTTTTCGGCAATAGAATTCAGTATTTGTTTCATAACTTGTCTGGTGACCAAATGCAGTGAGTAGTCTACCATCAGTAGGAGGACACATGATAGAAGCCTCTTTTTAAAAAATTCTTAATGTCAATAATATATTTTAATTCATTATATACAGAATACCATTTCAACATGAAACCAGTATAAAACTTAAGATATTTTACATTGCATTTTGAACTAAATCTTTCAAATTCAGTGTGTATTATATAGTTCTGTGTTACAGTGCATCACAATTTCTTTTAATTTTATTGAAGACTTATGGACAAATATAATGGTATACATTTAACATATACAATGTGATGATTTGCTGTAATGGTGGGATGGTTGCCAAGGTCAAGATGAGTAACACACCAGTTAACTCTCGTTTGTGTGTATATGGTGAGAATGCTTAAGGTCTACATTCAGCAACTTTCAAATACACAGCACTGTATGGTTAACTGTAGTCCCCATGCTGTGTATTAGGTCTTCAAAATTCATTCTTGTTGTGACCAAAAATTTGTACTCTTTGACCTACGTTACCCATCTACTCCACATGACCCCTGGCAACCACCATTCTAGTCTCTGTTTCTGTGAAATCAGCTTTCTCTCTCTCTTTCAGATGATACATGTAAATGAGATCCTGTAATATTTGTCACTCTCTGTCTGACTTATTTCACTTAGCATAATGCCTTTGAGGTCTATCCATTCATAGCAAATGGTAGTATTTCCTTCTTTAATATGGCTGACTAATATTACACACACACACAAACACACACACACATTTTTAAAATCACATTTTTAATCCATTTGTTTGTTGATGGATACTTAGGTTGTTTTCATGTCCTGGCTGTAGTGAATAATGAACACGGGAGTGCAGATATGTCTTCCAGGTATTAATTTCATTTCCTTCAGTTATATACCCAGAATGGAATTACTGGATTATATGATAGTTCTATTTTTAATTTTGGAGGGTACCTCCAAACTGTGTTCCACAATGGCTGTACCAATTTATATTCCCACCAATAATGCATGAGGGTTCCCTTTTCTCCACATGCTCCCCAACACTTGTTATTTCTCATCATTTTGATGAAAGTCATTCTGACAGGTGTGAGGTGATACCTCATCATGGTTTTAAGCCTCCTTTTCTTTTAAGTCAGAAGTTCTCTGTTCTCTGAGAGTGGTCTCCAGAACAGCAGGGTTAGCATTTCTGGGGAATTTTTTAGAAATGCAAATTCTTGGGCTTCTCCTTAGTCCTGCTGAATCTGGGGTTCCTGGGGTGGGGTCCAACTGGTGTGTGTAGGCAATTGTTTACCAACTGGCTCACTGGAAAAAAAATAGTTATGTACACATGTTTGTTATAAATTTAACTGGTACATAGACTATGTAGCACATAATTTATGAATAATAAAATATTTATACTCTTTATTATAACTTTCATGTAGGAAATTGATTTTCACAGAATAATTTCATTGGCTTTTGTCAGATTTTGATATCAGAGACAACCTATGGTTGCAATTAATGAATGAGTATATTTCCAACATGAATGTTTGTTGGTATTTTTGTTTACAAAAATCAAAGATCAAAGTCAAACAAAGGACAATGTATGTCAGAATGTCATCTCTTTGTCAAGGACATAAGTAACTTCTTTGCTAAGTCAGATAATAGTTTTCAAATACTGGAAGACTACTTCCTCAAAAAAAATTTTTTTCACTGTTCACAATGTAATAGCTACAGGTTGACATACATCTAAGTTTAATCTGTATTTTCAAATAGGTTTTATTTATTTATTTGTCAGAAAGAGAGAGAGCACAAGCAGGGGGAGTGGCAGAGGGAGAGGGAGAAGCAGGCTCCCCACCAAGCAGGGAGCCCGATGAGGGGCCTGATCCTAGGACCCTGTTTTAAAGATTTTTTAATTTATTTTTTTGACAGAGAGAGTGAAAGAGAGAGCACAAATAGGGGGAGCAGCAGGCAAAGGGTGAAGGAGAAGAAGGCTCCCTGCAGAGCAGGGAGTCCGATGTGGGGGTTTGATCCTAAGACCTTGGGATCATGACCTGAGCCAAAGGCAGACACTTAAATGACTGGGCCACTGAGGTGCCCCTAATCTGTATTTTTAAGCTTTTCTCCATCACTTTCTTAAGTCTAGACAATCAATAAGATAATCCAAGTCCAGACATGTACATTTGCCTACTGTATGGTAGAAGTACTTCTACAATGGTCAATTTCAAGCAACATGACACAATGAACAAAGAACTAGAAAAAAAGGTACAGCAGCTCTCCACATATCCTGTTTCCTTCCTATAGAGACAATAGACATAGATGTCCTCCAGAGCAGACATAATAGAAACATGTAGAAAATGCCTTTAATGTAGTTTTTTTAAGACATAAATTTTAATTATACATTTTCATGATTTTTTTTTTTTTTAGTGAAAGCTGTGTTTCACAATCGGCTTGAAATATTCCTGAAAATTTAACCATCAGCTCCTCATGAGCTGTTATGAATCATTCCAGTAAACCATCAGGCCCAGCAGTGTTTCTACGAGCCCTCCAGGTGATTCCAATGAATCTCAAATTCTTTTCTTTCCTCTTTTTAAGAATTCATGTATAATTAGTATACAGTGTTTCAGGTGTACAATATAATAATTCAACAATCAGATGCACTACTTGGTGCTCATCATGATAAGTATACTCTTATTTTTTTTTGAATTTTTTTATTTGTGAGAATGAGAGAGAGATACCAGTGGGAAGGGTAGAGGAGGAGGGAGAGAAAGAATCTCCAGCAGACTCCTTGCTGAGTGAGGAGCCTAACATGGGACTCAATCCCATGATCCTGAGATCCTGAGATGATGACTTGAGCCAAAATCAAGAGTCAAATGCTTAACTGACTGAGCCACCCAGGCACCCCATGATAAGTGTACCCTTAATCCCCTTGACCTATTTCACCCATCCACCCACCTCCCCTCTGGCAACCACCAGTTTGTTCTCTATTCATAAGAGTCACTTTTTTTGTTTTTCTCTTTTCCTTTTTCTCTTTGTTCATTTTTTTCCCCCTTAAGTTTCACATAATGAGTAAAACCACATGGTATTTGTCTTTCTCTGACTTGCTGTTTTCACTTAGTGATGATGCTGAATTTTGAGAACCACTGACTAAGCCGGTGCCAAGGAAAAGAAAAGCATTTAGCTGTAATTAACCTGGTGCCACCTACTTAGGTCTGGCCAACCAAATGTTATACTTAAATGTTTAAGCAAGTTCAGAATTTGGGAGAAAGTATGTCTAAAGGAAGAAGAGAGAAATGAGAAAAAGCTTTGAGTTTGAGTCTTTGATTTTTTTCCCCCCCAGATTTGGCCCAGTTCAGTAAACTATTAATAGATACCCTAATAAACCTTAAGCCAAATAATGGCTTGGTTTATCCTCTTGAACCAAAACAAAATGGCAGCTAATGCAACTGCTCAAATGAAATTTCTCCTGGGGTCTTAAAAATTGGTTGATTTATTCAATAAATATTTATTAAACGTCTATGATATGCCAAGCACTGTTCTGGATGTTAGTGATACAGAGAACTGAACAAGATAGACAAGGTCCCTAAGAATTTATATTCTAGGAAGAAGAGAGTAAGCAAACAAACAAAACAAGTAAAAGTCAGATAAGCAAGATAATTACTGGAACTATCTCATGCTACAGAGTAAACAGAAAAAGATTATGTTATAGAGGGTGGTGTGACAGAAGGTACTATTTTTTGGCTAGACTGGTCATTGATGGTCTCTTTGAGGAGGTGACAGTTCAGTGAAGAAATAAATGGTGAATTTAGTTTAGTTTGATGTGTCCAAGTCCTTCCTGGAAAGGAGAACAACATGGCTGGAAGATTGTGAATGAGGAGGGAATGGTAGGAGATATGTCAAGAGGCAGGAAGATCAGATCAGGTAGGGAATTTTAGGCCACAGCAAAAGTTTGGGATTTCATTCTAAGCAATGGGAAGCCTTTGGGAGGCTTAAAGCAGGAGAATGATTGGCCTAATTTCTGCTTTAAAAAGATCTCTGGCTGCTGAGTGGAGATTGGGCTGTGAGAAGAAGAGTGGAAGCAGCGAAATGCATTGGGAGACCATTGGAAGAGTCCAAGGACCGGGTAACATGACCTGGAATGGAAGTAGCCAGCTTTGGGGGACATTACAGGGGACAAGCAGATTGGACTGACTGAGGGGGTTGTACCAAACTCTTTATAAGGAAGATGTGGCCCATATACACTATGGAGTATTATGCCTCCATCAGAAAGGATGAATACCCAACTTTTGTAGCAACATGGACGGGACTGGAAGAGATTATGCTGAGTGAAATAAGTCAAGCAGAGAGAGTCAATTATCATATGGTTTCACTTATTTGTGGAGCATAACAAATAGCATGGAGGACAAAGAAAGTTACAGAGGAGAAGGGAGTTGAGGGAAATTGGAAGGAGAGGTGAACCATGAGAGACTATGGACTCTGAAAAACAATCTGAGGGTTTTGAAGGGGTGGGTGGTGGGAGGTTGGGGGAACCAGGTGGTGGGTATTGGAGAGGGCACGGATTGCATGGAGCACTGGGTGTGGTGCAAAAACAATGAATACTGTTATGCTGAAAATAAATTTAAAAAAATTTTAAAAAAAGAACAAAATGAACCATTAACCTTATACTCTTTAAGCAAAGTGGACTAAAATTGTTTGTGTTGATGCCTGCTAATCTCTTACCCACTTTGGTTGATCCATCTGTTTCTATCTTCTTTACAGAATCGTGGACACAGTGTCTTAAAAAGGTGGTATCCTCTTAACTGGGTGGGAGACTGAGGAGGCTTCAGTCAGGAGATACTCCATGGAGACAAAGTATAATCCCAGGTCTATACCTATGAGCTTAGGTCAATAAGGGCCAAGCAGGAGTTAAGAAGAGAGACCATCACCACAACTCTTTGTGCCTATGTGCAGGTGGGAGCAGCTTTTACCAGTGTGCCTTTGTAGTGTCCCCAACCTACTTGAATTGAGTGGATGAGTGCCCTGCGTGGGTCTAGGGAACTTCACCTTTCCCATGCAAAGTGGTTGGGTTTGTGTGTGCATTTTGCCAGCGGTGGGCTTGAAGGGTAACTCCCAAAGGGCTCTGTCCTGCAGGTTGCTTAACCTGTGGTTGACCGCTAAATGTCCTTTGATATATATGGAATAGGAGCTGTCACTGGGAGATACACAGGGATTCTCAGTCTGATGCTTAGGTCATTACTATGGTGAGCATTCTGTAAATTGTTTAGCATATAATTTGTATTCACTGATTTAAGAAAACCATGAACACTGTAACACCTCATTTATCCAGAATTCTCTGAGAATATGACATTTTATATAGATGCATTTTTCATGTATACCTTTAAATGTCAAGGCAACTTTTATGTCATGAACATTTTGAGCATTTTGGAGGGAAGACTTTCTAAAGCAGGCGAGAGTCTCTTAAGCAGGGTTTTACATGATTTAACTTTCCTTGATGACTCATATTCACCCATTGTGCCAATCTGTCACTCCTTTGTACTCTAACTGCAGTGATGCAGCGACTCCAAGCCCAAGGAAGCTGCTATTGTGTGAATTCCTTCACTCCCTTCCTTTCTTTGTGGAGAACTAAACCCTCTGCTGAGGGTTTTATGTCATTAACACCTGCTAATGGCACCAGATCAAGCAAACAAGGACCACCCCTTCCTGTTTCTTGTTTGCATATTGGTGTTTTTTTAAAAATTAAGTCAAGTAGAGAGAGTCAATTATCATATGGTTTCACTTATTTGTGGAGCATAACAAATAGCATGGAGGACAAGGGGAGATAGAGAGGAGAAGGGAGTTGGGGGAAATTGGAAGGGGAGGTGAACCATGAGAGACTATGGACTCTGAAAAACAGTCTGAGGGGTTTGAAGTGGCAGGGGGGTGGGAGGTTGGGGTACCAGGTGGTGGGTATTATAGAGGGCACGGCTTGCATGGAACACTGGGTGTGGTGAAAAAATAATGAATACTGTTTTTCTGAAAATAAATAAATTGGAAAAAAAATTTTTTTTAATTTTTAAATTAACATATAATGTATTATTAGCCCCAGGGGTACAGGTCTGTGAATCGCCAGGTTTACATATTTCACAGCACTCACGCATATTGGTGCTTTTAAGAAGATAGTTTTTATTTGGGAAGTTTTGTCTGAATTAGCTAGTCTGCTGTTACTGAAAACAGAAATCTCCAGGGGCCTATGTTTTTCTGAGCCGTGCCTACATTTTCTATATGTGACCACATTTGTGTATCATTAATTAATTGGTTAATTAATACAAAAATACTTTTATCATTGGTCCTGGTTCATGTAAACTGAAGAGTAAAGAGGAGTCCTCAGGATGATAAAACAAAATGCCTCCAGGTCATTCAAGCAGAAGCTAGCCAAAGGAAGAAATTTGACTGGAGGAGACCAGGAACCTCCAGTATATAAAATAACATCAGTGAGACCTCTGTCCCAACGCAGAGGCCATGGCACTCTCTCTCAGCCATGAGTCAGGCAGCCGTGAACGGATGTGAATGGGGAGTTTTGGGGGCAAATAGTCACAGCTGCAATGCATGCAAGTTTTTTAAGAACTGGTTTATGCACTAAAGAGATCCTGGCTTGTAGGGGAGGTTACATCATAGAATCTTCTAGAGATTTCACTATCCTGCTATGATGTACAAGAGCTGCCTTGTTCTAAGAATTTGTGGTGGGAAGCATTTGACACAGTCGTTTACATGAAGACATAAGTGGTGTCTTTCTTACAGTCCCTGGACTTTGGCAAACAGAAGGGTTCTTCCACTACACTGATGGATGTCCTTATCTTTAGCAACAGTTAATCCTCCACCAGTAAAATTGCTGTAGCACAGAGACAAGTTTCTTCTTATAGGCCAGATACTGGAAGTGTAGGTGGGAAGGTTCAGGGCTGCTTTTTGAACCAAAACAGAAGAGAGATGAACCAGAAATGTGTCTACATTTTGCCTGCTGTTTTGTTCCCTTTTGTTGGGGGAATATATGATTATTTTGTAACTATTAATACTCAGATGCAGGTAATTTTTTTTCTTTTTTTAAAGAGAATGGTCAAAGATTGTCACAGTCTGTGTCACATCAAACTGAAACAGCTTCAGCCCCTTCCTCTGTATTTCTGTGATAATTGGCTCCATGATCTACAAACAAACCATACAAGGGTTGAACAGGATGAGGCCATCTGGGCTTGGGCAAAGTGTGCTTTCCTGGACAAGGGAAGGAACAGGACTGCCTGGGGGCTGTTGGCTCTTACTTGAAGAGAAATCCTTGGTCTAACGACTTTCCTTTGCTCCTTGATTCTTCACCTAAACCCAAGGGACAGACACTGCTTGTTCTGCAGGGGAAGCTGTTGGCAAAGTCTTTGTGTCCTGTAAATGGTCAAATTGAGCCTTCTCGGTCATTACTGAGAAAGGTTTGTGGAATGCTTCTAGGGTAATATCTATGCTTGGGTTGGGGTGATGATGCATAAAATCTATGGGGCCATCCCTCAAGGGGCTTAGAGTTTGGTTAGACAAACAAGAAGAATTAAATAAGACAAAAATCAAAACAGAACAACAAAACAACTGAACAAAATAACCCCCCCCCAAACAACTACCAGTCCACCATTTCTTCCCCTCTCATCCAGCCATGTAAGCATATTCATTTAATTGCTGATCTGTTTTCTTTTACATGAGTATTTGTTCTTTGTTGGGGGAGGGGCTTGTGTATTTCTTGAGCTGGAGATTATTAGCACTTTATGCCCAATGATCTGATCTCTCTGTTTTCTAGGTGTAGGGAGGGCTATCCATAAATCACAGCCATCCAGCTTTACAAAGAGCTTTCCGAACACTGCATTTCATTTGTGGAGGGAAAAAATGCCTGCATTTAACTTCTGGCTCCTAATCTTCGGTTGACAGAAACCAGGAAACTGCTCAATTTCATATGTTTACTTCAAAATACCCTATCTCAGCCAAGTGTCTGGCTGCTCCATTCTATAAATGCAAGGCGCCACCATCATGCCTTGTATTTCTTTCCTCTCTCCCTATGTTGGCTGATGCTTGTGTCCAAAAGGCAGGCTTTCAACAAATTGCATTCTGATTGACTGACCTGGATTTCTGCTGGGGAGCTGAATGCCAAAGCCAAATTCGACCAAAACTTGCTTTGCTGGGTTTTTAAAATCTTTTTCAGAAACAGCATCAGATATATTTTATGACAGGGATGAAGAATATTATTTAAAGACAATGGTACAAGCCAGAGTCACAATAAAGAGGGTTTGAGAGTTGGGTGAAATCTCAGGTTATCTGCTTGAAGTTTTTAGCTATTCAAGAAGACTAATGGTCTTTTTTTTTTTTTTTTTTGCATTTTTTAAAATTTATTTTTTATTTTCAGCATAACAGTATTCATTATTTTTGCACCACACCCAGTGCTCCATGCAATCCGTGCCCTCTATAATACCCACCACCTGGTACCCCAACCTCCCACCCCCCTGCCCCTTCAAAACCCTCAGATTGTTTTTCAGAGTCCATAGTCTCTCATGGTTCACCTCCCCTTCCAATTTCCCCCAACTCCCTTCTCCTCTCTATCTCCCCATGTCCTCCATGCTATTTGTTATGCTCCACAAATAAGTGAAACCATATGATAATTGACTCTCTCTGCTTGACTTATTTCACTCAGCAATTTCACTCAGCATAATCTCTTCCAGTCCCATCCATGTTGCTACAAAAGTTGGGTATTCGTCCTTTCTGATGGAGGCATAATACTCCATAGTGTATATGGACCACATCTTCCTTACCCATTCGTCCGTTGAAGGGCATCTTGGTTCTTTCCACAGTTTTGTGACCGTGGCCATTGCTGCTATAAACATTGGGGTACAGATGGCCCTTCTTTTCACGACATCTGTATCTTTGGGGTAAATACCCAGAAGTGCAATGGCAGGGTCATAGGGAAGTTCTATTTTTAATTTCTTGAGGAATCTCCACACTGTTCTCCAAAGAGGCTGCACCAACCTGCATTCCCACCAACAGTGGAAGAGGGTTCCCCTTTCTCTACATCGCCTCCAACACATGTTGTTTCCTGTCTTGCTAATTTTTACCATTCTAACTGGTGTAAGGTGATATCTCAATGTAGTTTTAATTTGAATCTCCCTGATGGCTAGAGATGATGAACATTTTTTCATGTGTCTGATAGCCATTTTATGTCTTCATTGGAGACGTGTCTGTCCATATCTTCTACCCATTTTTTGATATGATTGTCTGTTTTGTGTGTGTTGAGTTTGAGGAGTTCTTTATAGATCCTGGATTTCAACCTTTTGTCTGTACTGTATCTGCAAATATCTCCTCCCATTCCATGGGTTGCCTCTTTGTTTTGTTGACTGTTTCCTTTGCTGTGCAGAAGCTTTTGATTTTGATGAAGTCCCAAAAGTTCATCTTCGCTTTTGTTTCCTTTGCCTTTGGAGACATATCTTGAAAGAAGTTGCTGTGGCTGATATCGAAGAGATTACTGCCTATGTTCTCCTCTAGGATTCTGATGGATTCCTGTCTCACATTGAGGTCTTTTATCCATTTTGAATTTATCTTTGTGTACGGTGTAAGAGAATGGTCCAGTTTCATTCTTCTACATATAGCTGCCCAGTTTTCCCAGCACCATTTATTAAAGAGACTGTCTTTCTTCCACTGTATATTTTTTCCTGTTTTGTCGAAGATTATTTGTCCGTAGAGTTGAGGGTCCATATCTGGGCTCCTTACTCTGTTCCACTGGTCTATGTGTCTGTTTTTATGCCAGTACCATGCTGTCTTGGTGATCACAGCTTTGTAGTAAAGCTTGAAATCAGGTAACGTGATGCCCCCAGCTTTATTTTTGTTTTTCAACATTTCCTTAGCGTTTCGGGGTCTCTTCTGATTCCATAGAAATTTTTGTATTATTTCCTCCAGCTCTTTGAAGAATACCGGTGGAATTTTGATCGGAATAGCATTAAAAGTATAGATTGCTCTAGGCAGTATAGACATTTTAACAATGTTTATTCTTCCGATCTCATGGTCTTTTTTGACAGTATCTGTTGAGACTGGGTTTCTAAGTTCATAAAACCATGGGCCTCTGAGTGATTGGAGTTTGTGTTTTGACTATTTGCTTTGATACTTGTTTTGAGCTTGAATCTCAGAGTAATTTTAACCCATCTAAGCAAGGAGCCTGGTATCCTGGAAAGTAGCAAAGTGAGGTGTGGATTGCATAATGATACTTGGTGGTGTGGGGGCAAAATCCAGGGGATTCACAGCCTCTTGACTGTTCACAGGGACCCTGGTCAAGGCCATCACCATTTCAGCTGACCTAGCTGACTGCAGTGGATTTCAGATAATATCTTGGACTCTAGCCATTTCCTCTTCCAGTCCAACCATACTGTTTTCCCAAAGCCCCAGAATTATCATGGTACTTTCCCCAATCTAAGCACTTTGATGGCTCCCTTTTATTTTTCTAGTAAATTTTTATCTTTTTTAATTTTTTTTTTTTATTTGACAGAGAGAGATCACAAGTAGGCAGAGAGGTAGGCAGAGAGAGAGAGGAGGAAGCAGGCTCCCTGCCGAGCAGAGAGCCCGATGCGGGACTCGATCCCAGGACCCTGAGATCATGACCTGAGCCGAAGGCAGCGGCTTAACCCACTGAGCCACTCAGGCGCCCAATTTTTATCTTTTTTAAAAAGCATGTGCATTGTTACTAACTGAAGTCCATAGTTTACTCAGGTTTTCCTAGGGGTTTTTTCTTTTTTTTCGTTTTTTAAAAAAATTTAAATTCAAATAGCCAAAATATAGTAGTACATCACTGATTTTTGGTGTAGTGTTAAATGATTCATTAGTTGGCCATAACAACCAATGATCTTCACATCACATGCTCTCCTTAATGTCCATCACCCAGTTACCCCATCCCCCTACAGTTTGTTTCCCAGAGTCAAGAGTCTCTTATGGTTTGTCTCCCTCTCTGATTTCTTCCCATTCAGTTTTCCCTCCCTTCCCCTATTGACCTCTGCACTATTCCTTATGTTCCACACATGAGTGAAACCATGTGATAATTGCCTTTCTCTGATTGACTTATTTCACTTAGCATAATACCCTCCAGTTCAATCCATGTTGATGTAAATGGTAGGTATTCATCCTTTCTGCTGGCTGATTAATATTTTATTATATATATGAACCACATCTTCTTTATCCATTTATCTGTTGAAGGGCATCTTGTCTCCTTCCACAGTTTGGCTATTGTGGACATTGCTGCTATGAACATTGGGGTGTAAGTGTACCCTCTTTTCACTACATCTGTATCTTTGGGGTAAATACCCCGTAGTGCAATTTCTGGGTGATAGGGTAGCTCTATTTTTAACATTCTGAGGAACTGCCGCAACTTCTTTTAAGACACATCTCTAAAGGCAAGAGAAACAAATGCAAAAATGAACTAATGGGACTCCATCAAGATAAAAAGCTTCTTCACTGCAAGGGATACAGCCAACAAAACTAAAAGGCAACCTATGGAATGGGAGAAGATATTTGCAAATGACATAACAGATAAAGGTCTGATATCCAAGATCTACAAAGAACTTATCAAATCAACACCCCAAAAACAAATAATCTAGTCAAGAAATGGGCAGAGGACAGGAACAGACACTTCTCCAAATGGAGAATGGCCAACAGATACATGAAAAAATCCTTCATATCACTTGTCATCAGGGAAATACAAATCAAAACCACAACAAGATACCACCTTACACCAGTTAGAATGGCTAAAATTAACAAGACAGATTTTCTTAGTTTTAACCTAATGTGCTTTTCCTGTTTGAGGATCCCACACCATTTACATTTAGTTCTCATGTCTCCTTAGGCTTCTCTTAACTGTGTAGTTTGTCAGGCTTTCCTTGTTTTTGATGATCTTGACAGTTTTGAGAAGTCCTGATAAGATGTTTTGTTGGATAGCCCTCCATTGGGATATGTCTAATTGTTCTCCCTCAGAATTAGCCTGGGGTGATATGTTCTTGGGAGAAAGACCACAGAGATAAAGTGCCATTTTTTTTTTCCTTCACATCATCTTAAGGGTGCATACTATCATAATTGCCTGTCACTCTTGATGTGAACCTTGATCACCTGACTGATGTAGTGTTTGTCAGGTCTCTCCACAGTGAAGGCCCTCTTTTCCCTCTTTAGAAGGAAGTCACTGTGTAGCCCTCACTCAAGGAGGGTGCAATTGAGCTCCATTTCCTTGAGGGCAGAGTGTCTACAAAGATTATTCAGAATTCTTCTGCACAGAGATTTGTCTATTCTACTTTTATTTTCATTTATGCAATCATTTATTTATATCAATATGGACTTTATTTCTTTATACTTTTGGCTATAATCCAATGCTAATTTATTTTTTCTTCGAATTATATTAGCTTTGACTGTCACAAGTTGTTTCAGTTGGCTCTTGTGTCCCTTTCACAGATGCTTATCATTGTGGGGATTTTTTTAAAAGTATTTTCTTACTTTCTTATGGTATAAAGATGCTCCAGGTTTATCTTGTACTGTTTTCTAACCCAGTCCTAGAATCAGCCATTTTTTCAAGGAGCCCTGGTTTCTTTTTTGATTCCAAAGCTGCTTAGATAAGCATCTTTTCCCTCCACTCTGTATAGTAAGGTTGCTTCATATATTTGTAGCAGTTAAATTGTTATATCACATTCTGTACTCAATCTTGGGATCTCTTGACATTCTAAATAATTTTTTAAAATTTGCATACATTAAAGTTTATCTCTGTGCTGTGAGTGTTATGGGTTTTGGCAAATACATAGTGTCACATATTCACCATGAAAGCATTGTGGTTTCTGAGTAATGATCCATTGGAGATGTCTACCTCCTAATCCCTGGAAACTATGAGTATATAACTTTATGTGGTGAAAGGCATTTTGCGTATGTGATTCAGTTAAGAATCTTGAGATGGGGAGATTATTCTGGGTTATCTGGATGAGCTCACTATAATCACAAAGGTTCTTATAAGAGGGAGACAGTTAGTAGTTAGAAATGTGATGGAAGCAAGAGGTTAGAATGATGTGAGGAAGGGGGCTGCAGTCCAAGGAATGCAGGCAGCTTTGGGAAGCTGAAAAAGGCAAGGCATAGATCCCATCCTGAAGCCTCCAGAAGGAATGCAATTGTTCTGACGTCTCACCATCAGAATTGTAAGAGAGTAAATTTGTGTTTTAAGCCACTAA
This sequence comes from Neogale vison, assembly GCF_020171115.1. Taxonomy (NCBI): domain Eukaryota; kingdom Metazoa; phylum Chordata; class Mammalia; order Carnivora; family Mustelidae; genus Neogale; species Neogale vison. Next base: position 43,784,246 of record NC_058098.1, read on the forward strand.
ATTTGTGCTAATTAATTGCAGCAACAATGGGAAATTAATATACATTTTAGTACTTGAAATGGGGTGCTGCTATAACAGATACCTAAAAATGTGGAAGTGGCTTTGGAATTGGGTGATGGATAAAGGCTGGAAAATTTGTGAGGACTGTGATAGAAGAAGTCAAAATTGCCTTGAACAGACAAATATGGATGTTAAAGACTTTGTCTGTGAGAGGGATCATGAGGAAGTGAGGAACATGATAGAGAAAACGTGTATTGTCTTAAGGAATATTGTCATAAACAGAACATAAAAATATGAACATTAAAGGTACTTCTGATAAAGGATCAGAAGGAAATGGTATTGGAAACTGGAGGAAAGGAGATCCTTGTTACATAGTGACAGAAAACTTAGCTGACTTTTCTTCTGCAGTTATGTGGGAAGCAGAAAAGCAGAATTTGTAAGTGATGAATTTATGTATGTAGCTGAAGAGATTTCCAAGCAAAGTATTGAAAGTGAAGCTCAGTTCCTTCTTGCTGAGAAGACAAAGATAGATAGAAAATAAAAAGAATTTTATTAAAAAAAAAAAGGAACCAAAGACTTGAAATTTGGGAAATTCTTAGCCTATCCAGATTGCAAAAGACACCAAAATTGGAAGGTCCACTGTTAAAAATGTATACTCTGGAGAGAAGTCAAAGTATAGCTGGACAAACTTTTGCTAGTGTTTGAGAGGGAAAACAAGAGTACGGAATTTAGTCATACATAGGACTCTCTGAAAAGATTACATTTGTGACTTATGGATCTCCTCAGTCATCTCAACAGAAACCAAAAATAGAGATGGAATTACCCAGGAAAGATCTATAGAAGAGTGTCTTGTCTAATGGAGTGAACCTCCATGACATACATGGGAGACCCACTGTTTTTTTAATGTTATGTCAGCAGAAATTGTGGTAATTTGTTCTTATAGCAATAGAAAACTAATACACGTACCCAATATCCATATTTCCTGTCTTCATCAAAGTACCTTGTTTTTATTTTTTGTTTTAAAATACTTTTTTCTTTAGATAAAAATGTTTAATGTTTGTTAAAAAATTTAATGTTCACAGCAAAATTGAGGGGAAGTTAGAGAAATTTCCTGATTACTCCTTGCTTCCCTGCCATGCACACATAGCTTCCTCCATTATCAACATGCCTCACCAGAGTGGTACATTTGCTACAATTGATAAACCTACATCGACACATCATAATTACCCAGAGCCCATAATTTGTCTCATGGCTCATTCTAATGTCATATATTCTATGGGTTTGGATGAGTGGATAATGACATGTATCCATCATTATGGTTTCATACAGAGTATTTTCACTCCCTGAAAATTGTATGTGTTTTGCCTATTCATCCTTCCCTCCAAATCCTCCAATCTCTGGCAACCACTGATTTTTTTTTTTACATTATTAAATTTTTTTATTATCTTCAGTTAGTCAACATATAGACATCATTAGTTTTTAATGTAGAGTTCAATGATTCATTAGTTGTGTATAACACCCGGTGCTCATCACAACCACCAAACGCTTACAAAAGAAATGGAGGAAGACACAAAGAGGTGGAAAAACATTCCATGGTCATGGATTGGAAGAATCAACATTATTAAAATGTCTATGCTACCCAGAGCAATCTACACTTTCAGTGCAATCCCTATGCCATTGGCATATGGCATACCATTTTCACAGAGCTGGAACAAACAATCATAAAGTTTGTATGGAACCAGAAAAGACCCTGAATTGCGAGGGGAATGTTGAAAAAGCAAACCAAACCACTGATTTTTTTTTTTACAATGTTCATAATTTTGCTTTTCCAGAATATCATATAGTTGAAATTATATAGTATGTAACCTTTTTAGATAGGCTTCTTTCACATCACTTTATTAGTTGTGTCTTTTACAAATATTTTCCCCCAGTCTGTGAGTTTTTTTTAATTGTCTTGACTGTCTTTCACAAATCAGAAATTTTATTTGTAATGAATTCCAGCTTATCAGTGATTTATTTCATGGATGGTGCCCTTGGTGTCATATCTAAAAAGTCATTACCATACCCTAGATCATCTGAGTTTTGTCCTGTGTTATCTTTAAGGAGTATTATTGCTTTGTACTTTACCTTTAAGTCTGTTATCCATTTTGAGTTAATTCTTGTGAAGAGCATATGGTCTGTATCTAAATGAATTTTTTTTTACATGTTGATGTCCAGTTTTTCTAGCACCATTTGTTGAAGAGACTATCTTTGCTCCATTCTTTTGCTTTCTCTCCTTGTCAAAGATCAGTTGATTATATTTACGTGGATCTATTTTTGGACTCTATATTTGTTCCATTGATCTGTTTTTCTATTATTTCACTAGTACCATACTCTCTTGATTACTGTTGCTTTATAGTAAGTCTTAAAGTTGGGTAGTGTCAGTCCTCCAACTTTGTCCTTTTCCTTCAATATTGTATTGGCTATACTGGGTCTTTTGCCTCTCCATTAACTTCAGAATCAGTGTCAATATCTACAAAATAACTTACTAGGATTTTTATTTTGATTACATTGAATTTATAGCTCAAGCTGGGAAGAACTGATATGTTGACAATTTTGAGTCTTCCTGTCTATGAACATGGAATATTTTGTCATTGCCTTCATTCTTCTCTGATTTATTTCATCAGGGCTTTGTATTTTTTTCATATAGATCTTGTACATATTTACTTAGATTTATACCTATGTATTTAATTAGGAAAGGTGTTAAAGAAATAGTATTGTGTTTTAAATTTTAAATTCCACTTGTTCATTATTGATAAATGGGAAAGCAATGGACTCTTACATATTAACCTTGTATCATCATATTCTCCAATCTTGCTCTAATTGCTTATTAGTATCAGGAGGTTTTTTTTGTCAATTCCTTGAAATTTTCTAAGTAAATAATAATGTCATCTGTGAACAAAGACAGTACTGTTTCTTCCCTTCTAATATGCATAACATTTATTTCCTTTTCTTATCCTCTTGCATTAACTAGAATTTCCAGTATGATATTGAAAAGAAATGATGAGAAGGGATTTCTTTACCTTGTCCTTGATCTTAGTGGAAACTTTTGAATTTCTCACCATTAAGTGAGATGATAGCTGTGGGTGTTTTGCAGGTATTACCAAGTTGAGGAACATTCCATCTATACCTAGTTTACAGATAATTTTTTTTTTTCAGCATGAATGGGTGTTTGATTCTAAGAGCAGCAGTTGTGGGGGCACCTGGGTGGTTCAGTGGGTTAAAGCCTCTGCCTTCGGCTGAGGTCAGGATCCTGGGGTTCTGGGATCGAGTCCCACATTGGGCTCTCTGTTCAGCAGGGCATCTGCTTCCTCCTCTCTCTCTGCCTGCTTCTCTGCCTACTTGTGATCTCTCTCTATCGAATAAATAAATAAAATCTTAAAAAAAAAAAAAGAGCAGCAGTTGTGCCCTGCTACATTTCCCAGTCTCATTCCAGTTAGCTGTGACTATGTAAGTTCTGGCTATTAAGAAACAAGGAGAATGAACCTGTGAGGTAAGACTTGTAGAATTGTTCCTTAAAGTAGAGGGAAGATGGCCAGGGAATGCCTTTTTTAGCATTTTTCTCCTCCTTTTTCCTATCTCTGGAAAGTAGATAAGATGGCTAGAGATTAAGTCACCTTCTTGGACCATGAGGATAAGTTGTATATAGAGATGGAAGTTAAGTGTTAAGGAAGGTAGAACAGAAAAATCTAAGGAACATAGGTCCTCAATGATTTTATACCACATCTCTTATACCCATTGTACACAACCAACCTCTGGGATTGGAGTCTGTAATAGTTTTAATTGCTATGTAATTACCACAAATGTAGCAACTTATAGTAAGTCTTAAAGTTGCTGTAAATTATTATATTACAGTGTCTGTGGGTCAGGAGTCCAGATGTAGTTTAGCTCTTCTCACAGTCTTGCCAGGATGAAATCAAGGTGTAGGATGGGGCTACAGGCTCATCTAAGGCTTAGTTGGAGTCCTTTTCCAAGCTCATTGTTTGTTGGCAAAATTAATTTCCTTGTTTTGTAGGACTAGAGTTCCTATCAGTCAGGGAACACTCTTAGCAACTAGAAGCCACTTTCAGCTTTTGCAATGTAGCTGCCATAGGTAGTTTGCAACATGGACACTTGCTTTCTTCCTGGGAAGCAGAAGAAATCTCTCTTCAACCTACTATGATAGAATCTTACGAAACTTAACCTAATGAAAAGAGTGATTGTCTCATCCCATTCATACTAAAGGGGATTATACAAGGTGTATAACCTGAGTGGGAAACTTGGGGTCCGTATCAAAATTCTGCCCATCACAGTTGACAATCACCAGCGTCTGAAAGACTCCTTATCATTATTGTTGATTGATTGGAGAATTGGCTTTTCTGTCCCAGACCTGGGTTTCTGGCCAGTTCTATTGCCTCCTTGCTGCTAAAACTATTATAGTCAAGCTCCTCAGTTATCCAGCTCAGAGAAATGGTGCCACAGGTAGAGTAAGAGTTAGGTTATTCTCATATTTCTGAAGAATTTGGACAGGTCAATAAAATAATTTTAAAAACAACAGCCATTAAAATTTACAAAGAATTGTAGTGGTTTGGTGAATACTTTGCACGCATGAACTAACTGAAACCTTGTAATAAGTCTAAGAAGTAGATGCTATTGTTATCCCCACTTTGCAGATGAAAAAACAAAAATCAATAACTTTCTCAGGTTCTCACAACTAGCAAGTAGTGGAGTCATGTTTTGAACTCAGACAGACTGAGGTCAATGCCTATACTCAAATCAATGCTAATGGGCACGCAAATCAATTAGGAGCTACGAGTCAAATTCCAATTCAGAAATTCTTTTTTTTTCTTTTTCTTTTTTCTTAAAAAAAAAAGTAGGCTCTTAAAGTAGGCTCCATACCCAGCATGGAGCCAATATGGGGTTCAAACTCACAACCTTGAGTTTGGGAGTCGGACATAGACTGAGCCACCCAGGCACTCCTAATTCAGAAGTTCTTGAGTGAGAGGCCTGAGATGCTGCATTTCTAAGCAGCTCTAGATGATGCAGATCCAGGGACCACACTTGAGTAGCAAGAATATAAACTATTATGCTATGTTGTCCCACAACATTTGGTGGGCATGTCAAACCCTGATGTTGAATGTGGGAGTAGAAGATATAAATGTAGAAATAAATACAAGGAGCTTCAAGTTCTCCAGATGAGCAGATGTTGGAATGAAGAGTAAGGGTCAAGCTTTAAGTATATAAGGAGTCATGAAAGGAATTTTTAGGATCTTGGGTTTTTAGGAGGTGCCAGTTCTGGATTTGCTTGTCTTCTACTTTCCCAGCTGTTTCAACTCTAATAGACACAGACTTTTTTTCTGGGCCTGGCTTATCCCCTTGAATATCTCCAGAAACAGACTAGGTCCACAGTGTTTGCCTGTGGCCTGGATGGCATGTGGGGAAGGCAGAGATGTATACCCTCAAAGGGTGGACTTGGGAGTAGTCATTATGGTCTTGTTTATAGCTTCAGAAGTAGGAGATCATAAACTTTCTCAGGTTAGGTGGACTAAATTAGGGGTGGCTTCTCAGAGATTCTAGGAGGTTGGGCTTCTCTCAGCTCTTAGTCAAGTGGGAGTTGTGTGAACTTGCTAGAAACTCCAGGATAGATGAAGTGTTGTGAGAGAGAGAAAGGAAAGAGGCTTCACTTAATGTAGATGGATTGCACCTGGGGTGGGGGGCAGTCTGCATAGTGTGTTGGAAAGGGAAGTGGTTCCCAAGGAGAATGCAATTCTCAGTTGATTCCTTTTTGACTTACTTAAGGGATAGGTGGGATGTGGAATTTAAGTAACTTTACCTGGTCAGTGCAAACAGGCACCTGCATACTTTTGATTCCAAGAAGGGCTTTCCCCTTGGTGCCTGGGTGGCTCAGTGGGTTAAAGCCTCTGCCTTCAGCTCAGGTCCTGGGATCCAGTCCCACATTGGGCTCTCTGCTCAGAAGGAAGCCTGCTTCCCTCTCTGTCTCTCTGCCTGCCTCTCTGCCTACTTGTGATCTCTGTCTGTCAAATACACAAAGAAAATCTTAAAAAAAAAAGAAAAAAAGAAAAAAAGAAGGGCTTTCCTAGGTTAGCCAGCAGCATTCCCCAACATGGAAATCTGCATGACAAGCAGAAAGGGCCGAGCTTAACAATGAAGGTAATATGTATTACTCAGTACATGGACTAAAAGGTTTTTAGGTGCATCATTTCATCTATGCCCTGTACAATCCTCATTTTACATGTGGAGAAATTGGGTACAGGAAACGGAAGAAAGTTGCTGAAGACTGTAGAGCTAGTAAATGGTGAGATCAGGGTTTAAATTATCTCAACCTGTATCTTTGAAGTTTGTTTACTGAACCACAGTGGTATACTTTCCCTAATAGATGGGGACCAACATTTTTGTTTTATCCAGTTAAGAAAACTGTGGCTTAGTAAATTTGGGGGGTTTATCCAGGAGGCTAGGACCCCAGTCAAGATCTCATATTTTCTTGGTTATCTCACCTTTTTAGTCAAATTGAAAACTTTCTGAGGGCAGAATCCCTGCTCTATTTTTTCTCTGTAGTATGAGCTCCCAGTATAAACTAGGTGCTCAACTAATGTCAAGTGAGTGAGTGGGCAGTATCAGACTTAGTTCAGTTGTTAGCTAAATCTGGTATTGGGTGTGAATTTAATACGGTCTGTAGTGTCTAGAACTCTATTTTATTAGGTGCTTGAAGGAGGAATCTCCTAGCAAAGGAAAGGAGCTTGGTTCCCCAGAGTTGTGGCAACCTTCTATAGATGTTCTCATTACCCTAACCATTTTGTCTTTTGATTCAACTCACCATTCCTCCTATAAGCCACCCAATCTCTTATTCCTCTATGTTAACTACTCATGGCTTTAGTCACTATGCAGCAGTATCCAGTAGAATTTTCTGTGATGATATAAATGTCCTATATCCTTACTGCTCAACATGGCAGCCAGTAGCCACATGTGGCTACTGAGCCCTGGAAATGTAGCTATGCAACTAGGGAACTGAATTTTGAATTTTATTAAATTTTAAGTAATTTAAGTAGTTTAATTAAGTAGTTACATGTGGCTAGTGATTACCATATTGTAAAAGGCAGATCTAGACTTAACTCCCACTTTGCTTCCACAACCCAGGTTTCTACCTTGAGCCTCCAAATTAATTTGTATCTGACTATTGAATACTGCCTGATCTCAATGACCAAATCAGTTCCATCTAGAATGCCTTATTAGCCCCATGCCAAGTCTGAGTTTTATTTGAGTTCTTGATCCCACACAACTGATCACCTACTACCTGGTTGCTTAGCTGGAAGTCACCTTGGTGTTTCTTGATGCTCTTTCATTTACACATGGAGACTCTCCTTCCTGTTATCCTTCCTCTTGCCACTGGCTTTGTTCTGATGTTAATCACCTCCTGCCTGGACATTTGCAATGATCTTCCCATTGAGTCTCTTTTCTTTATGCTTCCCCTGGCTTGTGGTTGATTGCATTGCTGGTCCCAATTCTTCAATCCTCTGTAATAGAATCATCCATTTGTCATGTCTTCATGGTGGATGGACTTTGAGGTAGGGCTTGGTCATGTGACTTGCTTTGACAACTGGGATGTTGACAAGAGTAATTTGAGCAGAAACTTGAAATGTGCTTGTGCATCTGGGCTTGCCTTTTGTGCTTCTGCTAGGACTCTGAGAAGAAAATGCTCTGGGTAACTTCTGGCCCAAGGAGGATGAGAGATACTTGAAGTAGACCTGAACCCCATAGATAGTTTGGAGTTAAGCCTAGCCAACTCCAGCTAAGGTCACCTATAGCCAAAACACAGGCACAAGAGTGAGAAGTAAATGTTTAATGCTGTATGCCACTATGATTTTAGAGTGTTTGTTATTCGGCAAAATCTGACTAATACAGAGTTTTCATCTCTTCTCCTTACTGCCAAGTCTCCATTGTGAAACATAGATCTATCTTTAAAAATCAGTGTCTGATTTTTCCTGCAGGATGAAATCCAAATGTTTATCCTGGAATGGAAGCCCTGCCTTGCCCAACCTCAGCTTCTTATTTCCATCTCACTCTACATGATGCTGACTACTCATTTACCACCCAGAATACTTGAAGGTTTGAAGTATGATTTGGACTTTGTCTCCTTCATACATTTGTTTTGTCTTTCCTTCTGCCTAAACTTTTATGCTGTACCAGTTTTGTTATTTCCTACTTATTCTTCAAAGCCAGCTTAAATTCCACCACTTAGAAGTGTCCCATTTATGACTTCATGGTACTTCACTGTATTACTGTTAGAAAAATAATTTCATGGCATTGTAGCAGATTGTATCTGTGACCTGACCTATGCTGATAGCTTTAGGGAAGTGACTTTGTTTTATTCATGCTTGTGTCCTTCATATCTAAGCCTAACCCATTTCTTGGCATAAAGTAGATGCTCAAAACAGGTGTAATGAGTAAATTTTAAGGGACATCATTTGGCAGTCTGCCCTTCTAGGTGGTGTGATGAGCTTGTCGGGAGCAGATTAATTTAGAGGTCTCATGCAAGCAGCATTCCTGTGGTTATCAGAGTAATTCTGCCAGCAAAGGAGTAAGCCTGGCAGAATCTGTTAGAGATTCTGTCTGTTCTGTTCCAGAATAGGTGGGGAGGCAGCATAGTGCCATACTTGGATTACGGGACAAGAGAACCAGTTTGTCACCCTGGCTTTGTCAGCAACTTTTCTTCCTATCTCACTGAGCTTCAGGTTCTTTATACAATGAGGTTCTTGGATTTGAGAGTCTCCCCAGGCACTCCCGGATCTGATGTACAGCTGGGATCCCTACAGAATTCCTCAGGTCCCCAGGAGATATGAAGAGCCGTGAAGAGTGGGGCAGCTGGATTAGGGAAACTAGTCCCTCACTGTGGTCAGGGAATTTGGTTCTCACCAGCTTTCCCTGGGCTTATATTCTTATATCCAAATACTGGATAAAACTGACACCAAAACACAGTAACTTAAAATAATTATTTATTATTTCTCATGCTTTCGTGGGTTGGTTAGGTTTATCTGGGCAGATTTTGCTGGGGATCTCCTCTGTAGTTATAGTCAGATGATGGCTGGGAATGGAGTTATCTAGAGGCTTAACTTGGCTGGATGTCCAAGATGCCTCAACCTCATGGTTAGCAGCTGATGGCAGCTGTCAGCTGGGGCTGTCACTGGAGCATCACATGGCATGTCCATGTGATGTTGGCTTCTCACATTATGGTGGCTGACTTCTAAGTAGGAACAACCCAAGATTAAGAGTTCCTAGTGCCTCAGGCAGAAGCTGCAAGATTTCTTATGACCAAGGCTCAGAATTCTCAGAACATCATTTTTGTCACATTTTTGGATAGGCAAGACAGTAAGGCCAGCCCATATTTAAGGAATGAGGCACAGACCCAGCCTCTCCATGGGAGGAATGTTGAGGAATGTGCAGCCCTCTTCAATTCATCTCAGCCTAGGAATGTGCTGAGATAAGGATCTTGGAACTCAAAAATCTTTTAAGACTGGAAAAGCCCAGGTGAATATGGCTAAACATTTTGGGGTGCCTTGGGGGCTATCCTCAAGGTTGAGAAGGGGTAAAATAAGATTAGATTAGATTAAATAAAATTAGATTAGATTAGATTTCATCCTAATTTTGATCAGAGCATCTCTCTGAGATTTGGGTTCAGCTGTTCTTTTTTTTTTTTTAAAGATTTTATTTATTTATTTGTCAGAGAGAGAGGGAGAGAGAGCAAGCACAGGCAGAGGCAGAGGGAGAAGCAGGCTCCCTGCCGAGCAAGGAGCCCGATGTGGGACTCGATCCCAGGACACTGGGATCATGACCTGAGCCGAAGGCAGCTGCTCAACCAACTGAGCCACCCAGCTGCTCTTTTTTTAAAAGAGTTCCATGACTTTTAAAGGTAATGCCATGATCAGGGTTTTGAATGGGTCCCACAGGCTTAGAAAACAAATGTATGTTGAGTAAGTTGTCCCCTAGGCATTTATAGTTCATTCTGGGTACCTACCGCAGAAGACAGAGATGCAGTCTTGGCCTGACCTTATAGATAGAAGTGCTTTCTTAGATTGGGGCTTCTCAGGAGCCCAGGCAGAACTTGAGGAGACTCTCTTCCCATGGAAAAACACACTTTGGAACTTTGTTAAATTTCTCACTGGTCTAGATTTCTCCTGGAATATTATTTTTGTTAAAATTGAGTATGAAATATAGACCAGGTGTGAAAATTCCTTGAGCAGACAAAATCATTTCACCCATATAAGGAAAAACTAAATCTAGTGTATTTTATCAACATAAGCAAATCTTAAGTTACTTCTTGTATGTCTCTGATAATCATAAAGGAAATTGAAGTCATCTTCCTAAAAATAATATGAGATAACTTTTAAATCTTTTTATTTTTTAAAATTTTATGTAAATTCAATTGATTAACATATAGTGTTTTATTAGTTTCAGAGGTAGAGTTCTGTGATTCATCAGTTGCATATAACACCCATTGCTCATTATACCACATGCTCTTCCTCATGCCCATCACCCAGTTATCCCATCCCCCCACCCACCTCCCCTTCAACAACCTTCAGTTTGTTTCCTGTAGTTGAGTCTCTTACGGTTTGTCTCCCTCTTTGATTTCATCTTATTTAATTTTTCTCTCCCTTCCCCTATGATCCTCTGTTTTGTTTCTTAAATTCCATATATGAGTAATCATATGATAATTGTCTTTCTTTCATTGTATTATTTCACTTAGCATAATACCCTCTAGTTCCATCCATGTTATTGCAAATGGTAAGACTTCATTATTTCATTCTTTTTGATGGCTGAGTAATACTCCACTGCGTGTACGTGTGTGCATGTGCATGTGCGTGTATGTGCACACATGCGTGCCGCAACTTCTTTAGCCACTTATCTGTCTAAGGACAACTGGGCTCTTTCCATAGTTTGGCTATTGTGGACAATGCTGTTATAAACATTGAGGTACAAGTGCCCCTCTGGAACACTACATTTGTATCTTTGGGGTAAATCCCTAGTGTGCAATTGCTGGGTCATAGGATAGCTCTATTTTTTAACTTCTTGAGAAATTTCCATACTGTTTTCCAGATAATTACTTTTAACCAATTCTCTGCTATCTGGAAACCCCATTAAAATAACCAGTCATTGTAAGGTTAAACAACTTCCTCATTTTCACTTTATAAACCACCCTGTAATGCCATGCCCCTGAGCTTCATATCAGTTTTAAATTTTGAAAGCTCCAGTTCACAAACTGTTCTTTTTTAAATTTTTTATAAACATATAATATATTTTTATCCCCAGGGGTACAGGTCTGTGAATCGCCAGGTTTACACACTTCACAGCACTCACCATAGCACATACCCTCCCCAATGTCCATAACCCCACCCCCCTTCTCCCACACACACACTGTTCTTATATGCCCAATTAACTCTTACTAAATACTATTTATTGATCTAGTGGTTTTAATTTTGCTATTTCTGGATTTATGACATTGTTAACTCAGTTTTCTGCTTGAAGTCTGGGTCCACAAGTTGTACAATCTGTAGCACTTGTCATACTTCTATCATCTGGTGTATCATGAACTTTAAAAGAAGATACTAACTGAAGCCCTTTTTGAAAAAGCCTAAGAACATCAACTTCCTATGCTGTTCATTGTCATTTGCCCCATTAGACTGAAATCCCTTTGGGGGTAGGAAGTGGGGTTTCCTCATCTCTGTGTCCCCCTGGTATCCCATTTGCACACAGGATGTTCTCAATGATGTTTATACCTAGGTTGGATGAATTTAAAAGCTCCAAGCTGTCCTAATGACTGTTTCCTTGGGAATCCCTTCATAAATCTCTGAGTGGCCCTGGATTCAGTACTTTGAAGAAAATGTTTTGCACTTAAAAGGGAGAGGGCTATCTTTCCTCCTTTGATGGATTGGTGGCTGGGCTAGAGTGAAGAGAGGTGACTCACCATAGAGGTTAGGGTGGATGGTGGGGGGGAGGAAGACTTGACTGTCATGCTACTTGGGGAACCTCTCCAAGGTTGGGTTTGTCATGCTCCTTGTCTGCTTTTAGTCATTGGGGTTATTAGGTTCTGTTGCAAATGGCCCTGATTCTCAACTGTTAGAAGTATAAGATAGGCTCAGAATAATCCAGGTCCAAAACCTGCCATAAATTTGTCATGATTTGATATATCTTTTCAGGCACCACACTGAGTATGTATATTTAAGTATATCTGATGGAGGCTTGGGAATTAGATTTCTTTAGGACAGTTGGCTGTTCAAGCACATGTCCTTGGCCCCTCTGGGTGCAAATGTCAGTGAGAAAAATGGAAAAGCAATAGCTGGTCCCTGCAAGGACAGCACTCACCCTGTCACTTCCTTCTCCCTCAAATTACTGGTTGGTTTAGTTGAAGGGCTCTTCCTGGCATGTGTAGCTGTTTGCTGGTGGGGACTTGGGGTAACAGGAGTGAATCTTTCTGGACTGATAAAGCCAGACAATATGGAAGTCTTGAGCCTTCAGTAATAGAATCTGTCTTGGTTTGAGTTTCCTCCCAAGAGTAGAGTCTGAGACTGGGGCTTGGGTGCAGGTAGTTTTCTGGGAGGTGCTCTTAGGAAACAGAGGGTTGGAACCAAGGAGGATGAGACAGGGCAAGAGAAAGAATCAAAATAAGGTTGTATTACTGTGAACATCCAACAAATACTATGTTTTGCAAAGACCTCTAAGAAGCATAGAGAATGTCCCCGTGAATGACAAGAGACTGGAACACTTATCCACTTGTGCCTTCTTCCCTCATTGGCTGTGGGTAGCTCCTAGAATGTTGAGGATATGTTTGTCAGTGAGAGGTGAGTCTGCACTTACAAGGGACTGTCCACCAAGCAGGCTAGAAGCAGAGGTGAGCTGAGCAGATGTGATGTAGGACATCTTCTGCTTTCAAAAGGGATGACTTCTGATGATATCTTGAACCATAAGGAGTAATGGGCCCTTAGGACTTACTCATTGAGAAGGAACAGGTGCTGTGGGTTAGGTGGTAGGCTTGACTAATTCAGGAATGTTTAAAATAGAATTGTTGCTAGTTAGAAGACCCACCACTATTGTCTACTCTTGGTTTTACTTTTACCAACTTGAGGTATTTTCTCATCTGAGACCAAAAATATTCTATTAGAAATAAGTTCTTGGGGTGCCTGGGTGGCTCGATGGGTTGGGGCCTCTGCCTTCAGCTTGGGTCGTGATCCTGGGGTTCTGGGGTCGAGCCCCACATCAGGCTCTCTGCTCAGCAGGGAGCCTACTTATTCCTCTCTCTCTCTCTCTCTCTCTCTCTCTCTGCCTGCATCTCTGCCTGCTTGTGATCTCTGTGAAATAAATAAATAGAATCTTAAAAAAAAAATAAGAGCTTCACTGTTACCTTTAGTTTTACCATTTCTACTGCATTTCTTTAAGGAAATCCAAATATTTGAAATATTTGGAGAGATAATGGCCAAAAATTGTCTAAAATTAATGAGAGGCCATAAGCAAGAGGCTCTGTGTACCAAATCGGGACAAATATAAAGCACGCACACACATACACACACACACACCATAGTCAAACTGCTGAAACCCAAAAATAAAAACTTGAAGGCATCCAGACAGAAAGCAAATACTATGTAAAAAAAAAGAATAAAAATAAAAGCATTTCTTCTATTCCATTCTCTCTTTTTTTCTCCTCTTGGGACTTCAATTATATGTATGTTAGACTGCTTAATATTGTCCAACAGCTTCTGAAAGTTTTTTTCTATTTTTTACTCTTTTTTTTCTTTTTGGGCTTGAATATGTATAATTTTTATTGACCTATTCTTAAGTTCATTTATTTCTTGCTCAGCTGTGTGCATCCTGCTGATAAGGCCAGAGGAAGAATTAATCTCTGAAATTGCATTTTATATTTCCATCATTTCCATTTGACTCTGACTCACTGCTGAAATTTCCTATTAGTTCATGTTTCTATTAAATTCACCAGATTCATGTTCAATGTTTCCATAGATTTCTTAACATAGTATCAGTTATTTTAAAGTCTGTGTCTGACAGTTCCAACATCTGAGTCATGTGAGTCTTGTTCTGTTGGTTGTTTTATCTTTCTACATTTGTTTGTTTTTTCTTGTCTTTTTTTTTGTGTATCTCAAAAATTTTTATTGCATGCCAGATATTGATGGTAAAAGAATAGAGACTGAAGTAAACATCATTTATATCCAGAAAAGGATGTGCCTCTTCTACAGGCCATCAGAGTGGGTGGTTGAGTCAGTCTACTTAGGAATTGAGCTGGGTTTTGCTTTGTTTCTGCTATCATTTCCTTTAGTACACCACAGACTTCAGATTCCCCTATCAGTGAGATGCTGTTATCTTGTGCTTAGTGTGGGGATTGGAGTATTTGGGGCGTTGTCTCAGTTTTCCTCTTTCACACTCAGCTTTCAGTAGTTAACAGTGGTCAATTTCTCCAAGATCCTGACACTCAGAGACTTTGTTGCTTGTTACGTGGTGCTCTTGATGGGGACTGGGGCTGGGCAATGTCTCACTTTGCTGGTCTAGCCTCGGGCTTAGGCAGGGACTATGTACCTGAATCTTAGGGATAGGGGATTTATCAGCATACTTCCACTCCTACGGAAACCAAACTCTGTAGGATTTATCTGTATTGGATCTTGGTTGGGAGAGAATTTCCTGCCCCTTTTCAGTAGTACCAAACCTCTGCTTTGTATTCGTGTAGTATTCTGGGCTCGAGAGCATTTCTTTCCTATACTCCGCAGCTTAAGGCTGTTGCTTCATCTGAAGGAGGGTCTGGGAAGTGTATAGTGCACAGAAGTGTGCAGAGGCAGCAGATCACCACCTGTATACCTGCACCACCTTACGGCACTCATTCCAGTGTCCTCTCTTGCACCAGCCTTTCTATGTGCTTCTGGTGAAGGCACATAACAAAGAATTTGTGAGCAACTTGGGAACTCTCTTTGTGCCTGGGACTCAATGAATTCTAAACTAATATTCTAGCCCACACTTGGCTTTTTAGAATTCACTAAAGTTTTAACTGATATCTTCTTACCCACTTTTGTGGTGACCTCCTTTGTGAGGCTGTGGTGAGCTGACGAAGGTGAAACAGTTTGTGTGATCCCTCTCTCCTCGGAGGTGTTTTCATCCTTTGGAATTTAGTTCACTTGCTTGCTTTGTGACCTAAACTGTCTGCTGGGCTCAAGAGTTACATTTTTGCAGATTTTCTGGCTTTTCCTCATTGTTAGAGTAGGAAGAAGTGTTCTTCTATAACTTTCTAGATCCTGTGTGCAAGTGGGGCAGCTATTATTTGAATGTCTATTATATGCAGGAAACTGGGCCAAGCTCTGTTTGTTGACATTGCATGATGACTTGTCTTTTTTGACATATCCCTCTTGATGGACAACTTACTGATTTGTGGAAAAGGCACTTCCTGGGTTTCTCCCGCAACTTTAACATCACAGTATTTGGGATGGCAAGCCCCACCTTAGTCCTGTACCCAACATTCTGGGATACCATCCTGACCCTGGCCCAGCATCACTTTCTTGGGAGGGGATGGTGGTCACATCTATTTTTCTATCTAAGGGTAGTGTGGCAGAGTAGGAGGAGATCAGGTATGTCGTCAGAACTAACTCCATGAGAGTGTTGACTAGATGTCCCTTCACTCGGAGTTGAGTTCAAGCAAATATTCTCCAGTTCTCTTGTCCTAACATTAGAGATTGGACCAAGTTTCCTTAGAACGAATCCTCCAGACCATGGTGGGACAGTGATTCCTGGAGTTTTGAGATTTATATGCACATACATATTTTCTCATTTAAGAGATAATAAAAAGGCAACTGCTATCAGATGGGGTTATAGGAAATGCTCTGTGTTAAAAGTAGTGCTCAGATTTGGGAAGGAGGAAATTGCTGCTGAGCTTCTATATATTTCAAGAGGGTTCGCACCCCTGTCCTCCACCATTTCATTCAGGCCATCTCAGACTTTACATAGCTTATTTCTTGGGCAGATCAGTGGTTGCCAGAGGCCAGAGTTCAGGGGAAGGAGATGAGAACTTTTTGGGAGATGGAGGTATTCTGCATCTTGATGGTACTGGTTGTTACATGGGCCTGTTGAATGTATTTAGCAAGACTCATTGGACTGTTGTTATTAAGATGGGTGAAATGTGTTGTATGTAAATTATACTTAATTTTTTTGTATTCTTTTTTTTTTAATGTTATGCTATTCACCATATAGTACATCATTAGTTTTTGATGTAGTGTTCCATGACTCATTGTTTGCTTATAACACCCAGTGCTCCATGCAATATGTGGCCTCCTTACTACCCATCTTTGGGCTAACCCATCCCCCATCCCTCCCCTCTAAAACTCTAAGTTTGTTTCCTGGAGTCCATAGTCTCTTATGGCTCATCTCCCCCTCTGCTTTACCCCCTTCATTTTTCCCTTCCTTCTAATGTCCTCCATTGTTATTCCTTATGTTCCACAAATAAGTGAAACCATATGATAATTGAATTTCTCTGCTTGACTTATTTCACTTAGCATAATCTCCTCCAGTCCCATCCATGTTGATGCAAAAGTTGGGTATTCATCATTTTTGATGGCTGGTCTATTTTTTGACATCTTTTTTCATATTCATATATATACATACATATATGTATGTATATGCCTAGCAACAACCCACAGTATTGTTCCAAACTTTTGTTCAAAATTTATGCATTCAGTTTCAGAATATATAGATCATTCTGCAATTCGCTTTTTGCAATCAACATTATTTTTTGAAACCTACTCATAATGATATGTATCTAGGTCTAGGTAATTTCTCTTACTGTTGTGCAGATTTCTATTATACTATTATACCATAACTTAGTTTATAATTTTCATTTTTTTGTTGTTATTGTTAGGAACATGTGGCATGATCTTCCTTTTCTAACTACACAGTGCATCTCAAATCCCACCCAAAGATCCCCTTCCATTACTTCCATTTCCGCTTCCATTACTCTGACCCTATTGCAAGTCACTGTTCTAAAACAGGTGTTGGCAAATGTTTCCTTAAAGGGTCAGAGAGTAAATATTTTAGGTTTTGTCAGCCAGTGGGTAAAACTAAGAATATGATGTGGGTATTTATATAGCCAGTAGAAAAAGTAAAAACCATTTAAAATGTAAAAGTAAAAACCATTGTTAGCTCATAAACTATGAAAAAGCAATGACTTGGTAGGATTTGATTCGTGCACCATAGTTTGTTGATCCCAATAGGTTCTTACAGTTCCAGACAATTTTCTGGTTCTAGTATGAATTTATTAATTAATAGATAAATTAATCCATGTGTTAATCATACACACACACATACTTGCATACACACACACACACACTTACACACTGTAAGAAGTTAGGTTGTTGTCACATCCACACTTCTTTTTAATTTAATTTAATTTTTAAAAAATTTTTTCATTGTCCCAAGATTCATTGATTATGTACCACACCCAGTGCTCCATGCAATACAGGCCCTCTTTAATACCCACCACCAGGCTCACCTAACCACCCACCCTCCTCCGCTCCGAAACCCTCAGTTTGTTTCTCAAAGTCCACAGTCTCTCTCATGGTTTGTCTCCCCCTCTGTTTTCCCCCAATTCACTTTTCCTTTCTCCTAATGCCCTCCATGTTATTCCTATGCTCCACAAGTAAGTGAAACCATATAATAAGACTCTCTCTACTTGACTTATTTCATTCAGCATAATTTCCTCCAGTCCCATCCACATTGATACAAAAGTTGGGTATCCATCCTTTCTGAAGGGGCATACTACTCCATTGTATATATGGACCATATCTTCTTTTTTTTTTTTTTTTTTTTAAAGATTTTATTTATTTATTTGAGAGAGAGAGTGTGAGAGAGAGAATGAGCGAGGAGAAGGTCAGAGAGCGAAGCAGACTCCCCATGGAGCTGGGAGCCTGATGTGGGACTCGATCCCAGGACTCCAGGATCACGCCCTGAGCTGAAGGCAGTCGTCCAACCAACTGCGCCACCCAGGCGTCCCTGGACCATATCTTCTTTATCCATTCGTCTGTTGAAGGGCATCTTGGCTCTTTCCACAGTTTGGTGATTGTGGCCATTGTTGCTATGAACATAGGAGTACATAGGGCCCTTCTTTTCACTACCTCTGTATCTTTGGGGTAAATACCCAGCAGTGCAACTACAGGGTCCTAGGGTAGCTCTATTTTTAATTTCTTAAGGAATCTCCACACTGTTTTCCAAAATGGCTGCACCAACTTGCATTCCCACTGACAGTATAAGAGGGTTTCCCTTTCTCCACATCCTCTCCAATGCTTGTTTACTGTCTTGTTAATTTTGGCCATTCCATCCATATTTCTGATTGAGGAAATCCCCAGGGGAAATGGAGTCCCATTTCCTGCAAATTTGCTGTTGCCCTTGGTTTTTAGAAGCAACAGTGCTGAGAGTGGCTCCATTTTCTACCTGCAAGGTGCCTTGTGTTTCTGTGTCATCTTAGCTAGTGGTGTACCCTTTTTTTTGGTGCCTGGATGTATAACAATGATGCTTCTGTTTTCATGGTTGTTTTTAGTTGTAGGAACACAAAGGTACAATCTCCCACACACCCTATAACACTCTTACATGGAATGTGATGTATGTATTGGGTAGGGTCCCCATGATCTCAAGAATAAAATGCTGTGAGGTTTTTAGAGGAGCAGTAGAGGGCAGAACCATACAAATGTGCAGAACTCTGGAAAACAGACATTAGGGAGCATCAAAGGGTTTGACTTCATCTTTCTAAAGATAGAATGGGGAATAGGGTATAGGCAAGACTGATATGGGGGAAATACCTACTCCATGTTGTTCCCTTGGATGACTAGGACAGAAAGATTAATGGAACAGATAACAATGAAAAAAAAGACTCAGGTTAAATCTGTTTTTCATAAAACCTGAATCCTAAGTAGAATTTGGCATGGCCATTTTCTGTCCTCCCAGTAGGACTACATTCAGATTCACTGTGGCAATTGACATCCAAGCTACTCTACCATTTTTGGGCAAATCATCCTTAGAGTCTCTTTCTCTAGTGACCTTGAAGGCACTTCCTGGGAGGTGGCTGACTTAGGAGACTATGTAATGTTCCTTACTGGTACAAGGACAACCATTTGTGTGTTGAGAGAAGGGAAACTAGGGAGGGCAAAAGAGGGAATGTGTGTGTGTGTGTGTGTGTGTGTGTGTGTTAGCAGTGGGAGAGGCCAGATAGAGAAACTGTCCCTTTACAAAATGCCAAACACACATAGAAAGCATGCTTCTGATCCTAGTGCCCTCTCCGATTCTGTCAGTCTCCCAAATGTGGACGGGCCCAGTGCTGCAGTCTTTCACTCCCACCATCCTCTGCCTCTTATTGTCTACCTCTCCACCTTCTGTTTCCCTCCAGCAAACACACTTCCCACTTCTGTCTCAGCCACACTGGTCTGACAGAACCCAGAGAAGATAGGATAATAAAGAACAATTTGTTGAATATTGCCCAAAGAGGTGCCCCCTTGAGTGTCTTCCAGGCCCTGAAGCTGAGTGATGGGGCTTATGCTGTGACTTGGGCAGGCAACCCCATGAAGAGATGAGTGGAATCAGTAGATAGAGCTGGTGGATGAGGTAAGGGTCCTTACCTTCTTTTCCAGAATTCTCTACCTGTGCCTGGAGCAAGTCACTGTCAGAGCTGGTAATCAGTGCTGGTTTTCGACCACTGGTTTTATGATCTATTGATTCAAACATGCTGCCTTTTATGTGGATCAAAGAGCTCAGCAGTGAAGCCCTACAACTCCCAGAGCTCAGTTTTGCTGCAGCCCACACAGAGGGCTGCCTCAGACTGTTTGTACCTCAGTGATGTCTTCTAAGTGATTCTGTGAATAGAGATGTCTATTCCCTGCAGAGATGGAATGGCGCAAAGAGGGGAACTCAGAGATAGGATTCTATAAGAAAACAAAGCTCACTAGTGAACCAAACGTCCACAAGTTTAAATATTTAAATCCAAGTTTCAGCTGAGAGGAGAATTTGCCATGAGGTACTGTCAGGCTCTGGTGTTAATTCCCTCCTGTAGAAAACGGAGGGCCTTTTGTCCCCTCTGGCGTCTGCACTTGCTGCTCCCTGAGCCAGGTATGTGCATTTCCCTGCTACTGATCCCCCAGTGAATTCTCACTCATGGCTTGGACACTGCCTTAGTACCTTCCTATTCTGTCTCAACACTGGGCTCTCCTGTTACAGAACTTGTCATGTGGGTTGCTATTGCTCACGCATTCACCTGCGTCTTCCACTAGATCAGAAATAGTGTCCTCACAGCCCAGTGCTGTGCTTAGGACAAGGCTGAATGGAGCTGAAATGACCCCCGGAATGGCCAAAGGCACACAGACCCAAAGAGAAGACCCCTAGAGCATCATGGTCAGAAAAGCAACAGTGATCATCAAACCAGGTGGCACAATGTGCCATAGTGAGGAAGGCAGGAGGTCAGGAGCTGAGAATGTGAGGACTGGCCTTGGGATGAGTTCCTGAAGGCTGAAGTTCTAGATGTGGACTGTGAACCATGCCAGGATGTCTTCACTTATTCTCTGCCTGCTGGATGAGGATGAGGAGGTCAGACAGGGGGCTCAGGGTGCTGGGATGGGCCAAAGGCTCAGTACCAGGCATGTAGGATCTGAAGCTTATACCAGAGGCTCATGCTAAGGGGTTCTGTGACTCTAGGACAGGTCCAGAGAGTGTGCACACTCAAGAATGGCTTCAACATGAATGTTCCAACAGCTCATTCATGTAAGGCAGAGTAGGAGATACTGGACATTAGGCGTGTTCAACTCCTGGCAGGGTTTATCCAGGGTTGGTGATGGGCAGTGTAGGGGCCAAGATCACTACAGGGGGAGAAGATATAGATCCGCAGATTTCAGGATCCAGTTGAAGCTGGACAGAAAAAATAGCATGGTTTTTATTAGCTAGGTTTCCCCTGAAGTGGACTCAGTGTCTCTGTAACATAGACATCCTGTCTTATTCTTCTGTATTCCCTTGTCTCCCAGGCCTGCTGTGTAGAAGACCCTGAAGAACATGTGGTTGAACAGAACTAAAATCCAGCTTGGAAGGGTCAGAGAGGAGAGGAGAGGAGAGACTGACTTACTGCCCAATCCATAGACAAGGATTCCAGGGCAAGTCATTTATTTGGGAAGTAAAGGGAAACAGTGATGGGAAGGGTAGGAGGTGAAGCTGGAAAAGGAAAGCAGCCAGTCAGGTGTATTATGAAATGACTGAACACCTAGGGGCCCACCTTGCTGGGAGCTCTGGGAGCCAGTGTAGACCATGCCCCAGAACCATCCTGCTTCTGGAGCGTGGGAGCCTGGGCATTTACCCAACAATTCTCATCTGCCATTGGCTGACGGTTGCTTTTCTAGAACCTCAATTTCTTCTCCATCATGAATGGGGGGAAGTGACACTAGCACCAGGAAAAAAAAAACAAAACCCAGACAAAGAAGTGCAGTGCTGACAGTGAGCTTCTGGGCCCACGTGCCCTGAATCGATAAGGCTTGAGTGCTAAGACATACTGGTACACCTGCCATAAATCTTCAGCGTGAAGACTTGCTCCTGGACCATCACACACTAGGGTCAATTTTGAGCAGCTGTGAATAGTGTGCCTGCACGGACTCTTGTGCTGGCTGTTGACACTCCACTTCCCCTGTTGAACTGGGTGTGGTGGAATCTGCAAGCGTTCCCACTACACTGAGGCTCTGGAGGAGGGACACCCCATCTTGATTTTCCTGCATTCCCTTGTCTCCCAGGCCTGCTGTGTAGCAGACCCTGAAGAACTTTTTGGTTGAACAGAATTAAAATGCAGCTTGGGAGGGTGAGAGAGGAGAGGAGACTGACTGACTGCCCAAGGGCCCAGTGGGCACCATCAGTGACCAGTATTCCCAGGTGCATGCTGGCCTCATCTGAGCCTCCTACGGGCAGCAGCAGCAGACAGTCACAGAGGGCTTTCTAACTGCCAGGCGTCGCGCTCCGACCCTTACATACTTTCTCTCATTTAGTCACCAGTGCCTTTGGAGGTAAGTACCAGAAGCATCCACAGTGTACAGATGAAGGAAACTTGAAAGTCTGAGAAAGCAATTTGTCCCAAACCTCTATTCTTTTTTAAATTAATTATTTTTATTGACAAATAATGTATTATTTGCCCCAGGGTACAGGTCTGTAAATTGTCAGGCTTACACACTTCACAGCACTCACCATATCACGTACCCTCCCCAATGTCCATAACCCTCTCCACAAACCACCTCCCAGCAACCCTCAGTTTGTTTTGTGAGATTAAGAGTCTCTTATGGTTTGTCTCCCTCCCAATCCTATCTTGTTTCATTTTTTCCTTCCCTCCCCCCAACGACCCCCCACCCTGCCTCTCAAATTCCTCGTATCAGGGAGATCATATGATAATTGTCTTTCTCTGACTGACTTATTTCCCTCAACATAATACCCTCTAGTTCCATCCACGTCATTGCAAATGGCAAGATTTCATTTCTTTTGATGGCTGCATAGTATTCCTGTGTGTGTGTGTGTGTGTGTGTGTGTGTCTTATATCTTCTTTATCCACTCATCTGTTGGTAGACATCTAGGTTCTTTCCATAGTTTCACTGTTGTAGACATTGTTGCTATAAATATTCAGGTGTATGTGCCCCTTTGGATCCCTACATTTGTATCTTTAGGGTAAATACCCAGTAGTGTGATTGCTGGGTTGTAGGCTAGCTCTATTTTCAACTTTTTGAGGAATCTCTATTCTTTGACATGACATCCATATGGGACACTGAGCTTCAATTTACTTCTTCCTGTGAATGGGCAGCTTGTCCCAAACCCAGGGCTGTCATGCTGGGTGAGATCATAGCAAAATCTGTGCACTTTGGAGAACAGAGGTTCCCCAGACTCAAGACCTCATGGAGCCTACCCTTCATTTTACAGTGAGGGGAAACACCTGCTCCAAGGTTCCCCCAGCTAGGTCTAGAGCCTCCCCTAGGATTCTAAGACCAGAGCTGCATTCATTCATTCACATTGCCTCTCCTTCTGACAGAAAAGCATTTTTCTAAAAACAGTTCTGCTTATATGACCCATTTTCTAGGTTAGATTTTCCCAGGTGAATATTTTGTGTGGATAAGTGAATATCTTATAGAATTGTTATGCAATGTTTAGTCTAGGAGAAAAGGCTAATTTTTGGCAAGAATTCTGTGGCTATTAGAAAGAGCTCCTTGGTAGGACCAAGTCATGGGAATTAGGAAAGAAGGCTGAAGGAGACTGAGGCAGCCCTGCCCTCCAACGTCTGTAGCTGTCCAATACCCTGAAGTCAGTTCAGCCTGACATTGTTCTCAGGAGGCTTTCTCCGCCCTATTTCCTGGGTTCACGAGTCCTACATACTTATTCCAACGTTTAGGGCATTGTCCAGGAAAATGATTTGGACTGCTGCTGGAATAACATCTTTCTTTTTCAGAGTTTCGTATGCATGTAATTTTCCAATTTTAAGAAATGAGACTGATATTTTGCTGGGTCTGTGGAAGGAAGGAACAGGATCACAGTCACTCTCTGGATGCCTGTCCTTCCCTCTCCATCCCATATACTCATCTCTGCTGTTGGCTTGGGAGAGCCCACGTCCTCACTTGGCTCCCAACATTCACCTTTATAGCCCCAGGATTTTGTATCTCTGTCTTGTCAGACTCGTCCTCCCTCAGCCTCTGGTTTCCAAGAAACAGAAAATTTGAGTGGCCCAATTCTGTGCCTTCTAGTTGTCCACATCTGACATGGAAGTATTCTGAGGAGATTTATCCTGATTGTTCCCCCAATGTCCTCTGTCTCTGATGTTAACCTAAAAAATGTCCAACCTCTCTGTCATTTCCCAGGGCAGACCAACATTTCCAGGCCAGGCCTCATTCTTTCCAGAAACTTAGAGAAAGTAGGTATCAGTGCAGAGTCCCTGCTGGGGACCTCCATCATCAAGGCTATGGTTGTGCCCACAGAATGACCTCTATAGGAAAAGGCACCAGGAGGCAGTGGTGATCAAGGTAAACACGTCATGAATTTCCAGACCAGACTGCACCACCAGATACACCTGCAGGGCTTACAAAAATATAGAATCTTGGGTCTCACATCAGTTAGTTTTTGCTGTGTAACAAACTGCTTCAAAGTATAATGGCTTAAAAATTAGCCACTTATGTAACTCGTGATTCTGTAGGGGGTTATTTTGGTCTGTGCTTACTCATCTGATCTTGGTGGATTTCCCTGAGGCAGTGTGGTTCACTGACAGATTGACTGAGACTTGGCTTATCTGGGAAGACCTCCCTTACATCTGCCAGAGCAACCAAGGCAACTGGACCCCAAGTGTCTCAGCTTCCAGCAGGCCAGCTCAGACTTGTTCACATGGAGCCACAGAATCCAGGAGTGGTGAGAGGGTAAGCCCTGAAGAACAGGCTCCTCTCAAGTCCCTGATTATGTCACATTTGCTCATGTCCTGTTAGTAAATCCAGTCATGTGGACAAGCCCAGAGTCTTTGTGGGATGGGCCCACTCAAGGTCATGGACATGAGAGGTGTGAACAAATGGAGGGCATTACTAAAAACATCTATCACAGATGTACTGAATTTGGAGGGTGGCCCCAGGAATCTCTAGTTTTAACCAGTGCCCTGGGTAATTCTCACATAGGAGGTCGGTCGGAAACCACTGAATACAATGATGGGTTGCATTGATGGGATGTTTGCAGAAGCGAGGCAAGTAACAAATACTTGACGTCAAAGGTGTAGGGCAATGGGAGATGCTCAGTCTGGGTGAACTGGACAGTCCCCAAATGGAAGGAATTAAAAATCATTTTTCTTCACGTGTCTGTTGGCCATCTGGATGTCTTCTTTGCAGAAACGTCTGGGATAGGGAGGGAGACAAACCATAAGTGACTCTGAATCTCACGAAACAAACTGTGGGTTGCTGGGGGGAGGGGGGTTGGGAGAAGGGGGGTAGGGTTATGGACATTGGGGAGGGTATGTGCTTTTGGGTAAATTGGAAGGGGAGGTGAACCATGAGAGACTATGGACTCTGAAAAACAATCTGAGGGGTTTGAAGTGGCGGGGGGGTGGGAGGTTGGGGTACCAGGTGGTGGGTATTATAGAGGGCACAGCTTGCATGGAGCACTGGGTGTGGTGAAAAAATAATGAATACTGTTTTTCTGAAAATAAATAAATTGGAAAAGGTGGCTCAGTGGGTTGAGCCGCTGCCTTCGGCTCGGGTCATGATCTCAGGGTCCTGGGATCGAGTCCCGCGTCGGGCTCTCTGCTCCGCAGGGAGCCTGCTTCCTCCTCTCTCTCTCTGCCTGCCTCTCTGCCTACTTGTGATCTTTCTCTGTCAAATAAATAAATAAAATCTTTTAAAAAAAATCATTTTTCTTAACATACTGACCAGGCCAAACCATTTAGGTCCAAGTGGGACATGGCTATAAGCCCAGGGCCCTGTTTTATCATGATAACTTCCCAAACTGTTAGAAAGACGAGTGGCCCCGGAAAGAGAGGCCCCACATCACTCCACATAGACCTCTACTTGTATCCCAGCTGCCTTACTGTGGGTGCTAAAGCAGGGCAGCTGGCACTCAGGAGGTCTCCCTTCCTCCCTCCCATCTCAGACTCAACCCCTCCCCCTTCCTTTTCCCCCTGAGAGCTTCCCTGACCGGCCTCCACTTTATTTCTCCTTCCAGCACTTCTTGCCTTTTTTTGTCTGTTCATGGGTTTCTGTCCCTCTCTTCCAGGAGAACATAAGCACCAGGGACTCTGTTTTGTCCACTTCTGGACTCTAGAGCCTGGCACTCAGCAGGTCCTTCATGAGTATTTCTTCAACGAATGGAACTCCCTCGCCCTCATTTTTTTTTTTTCTTAAAATTTGTTTTTTTTTCCCAATCTTGAAAATTTTATTTATTTTTTTTTCCAATTTATTTATTTTCAGAAAAACAGTATTCATTATTTTTCCACCACACCCAGTGCTCCATGCAAGCTGTGCCCTCTATAATACCCACCACCTGGTACCCCAACCTCCCACCCCCCCGCCACTTCAAACCCCTCAGACTGTTTTTCAGAGTCCATAGTCTCTCATGGTTCACCTCCCCTTCCAATTTACCCAAATTCCCTTCTCCTCTCTAACGCCCCTTGTCCTCATTTTTAATTCTGATCACTCCTCTTTGTTGCTCAGGGTCTGGCCTCAGGAACAGTGCCAGCCTGGCTTCAAGCATCTCTCTCGGTGCTCTGTGCTTGTTCTGTGGACTGAAGCATGTTGAAGAGATAGATTCCTCCCATGTACGCCCTTCCTCCCCCCAAATCTTTCCCTTAAGAGTTTTCTCTTGAAGATTCTCAGAGAAGGATGAAATCTCCCCTTCTCTCTGCGTCAGGCCTCATCTGAGGAAGAGCCAGGGCAGTGGGAGGGACTGTGAGACCTGGGAGTGAACACACATTTGGAGACCTTTGCTTTAGGTGTTCCTCCACTCAGCATTTATTATTATTATTAATTGTTATCATTATTGTTATTATAGTGAGAACATTAAAAAAATTTTTTTTAAAGATTTTATTTGTTTGCAGAGAGAGCGACCACAAGTGGGGGAAACAGCAGACTGAGGGAGAAGCAGGCTCCCGGCCGAGCAGGGAGCCTGATGTGGGACTCTATTCAAAGACCCTGGGATCATGACCTGAGCTACAGGCAGACGCTTAACTGACTAAGCCACCCAGTTGTCCCAATGGTGAGAACATTTTAGTCCAACTCTCAGCAAATTACAATGATATGATACAAGGTTTTCTGTTGTAGTTGCCATGTTATACATTAGAGCCTCCTCTCATAGCTGAAAGTCTGTACCTTTTAACTAACCACTTCCTACCCCTTCATCCCTCCAGCAGAGGCAACTGCTTTTCTACTCTCTATTTTATGAATTTCACTTCTTTTTGTTAGTTTCCACATGTAAGTGATACCATGCAGTATTTGTGTTTCTCTGTTAACTTAGCATAATGTCCTCAAAGTCTATCCCTGTTGTTGTAATGGTAGGATTCCTTCTTTCTCAGCCTGATTCGTATTTTGCTGTATATATGTACTCCATCTTTATCCATTCATCCCCTGATGGACACTGAGATTGTTTCCCTGTCTTGGCTATTGTGACCAATGCGGCACCACTGGCTCTTTAGAATGCAGACTGTTAGGACATGGGGACTGTGTCTCATAGATATACCTGGAGGGGGATGGGTGTGTGTGTGTGTGTGTGTGTGTGTGGCCAGCAAGGGGCCTGCAGCTCAGTGTATCACTGGGCCCCTTACTTACCTGGGAGCATTTGAATTTGCTCCCCCAGATCTTACAGGCAAGGAAATTGAGCTTCAGGAATGTTAGAAATTCTGCCCACAGTCCCAGAGCCTTCCCACCTTCCCACTTCCCGGCCCACCAGATTCCCACCACATCACTCTTGCCCTCTCTCATCCTAAAGGGGTGAGCAAACCAGATTTTTCCTTACCAAACCAAATTCCAGCTTGACTGCCCCTGAAGTAAACAATATGCATGGGCCCAAAAATGCCTTTAGAAAAAGAGAAAAGGATTTAAGTATTATATAAAGATAAACAGGAACTCCCAGGAGGCTGGGGTTTGAACTGTTCAAAAGGGAAACAGAGCCCCCCAGATGAGCTTTTGATGCATCTGTTTAGAATACAGGGGAACAGGAGAACAATGCGGCAGAACCCAGTCCTCTCAGAAATGCGGCGGTGTTGGAGCTCCTGTGGGAGAAAATCTCCTGCGGCGTATATCTGTTTCTCTGTTACTGCTTAGACAAAATCATCCAACTGCTTGGGTCTGCATCTCTTTGGAAGCAGGAGGGAGCAGCCCAGCCTGTTTTAGATCACAGTTTACCGGCTGGAGATATGGCACTTTTCAAGGGCCAAATGTTAGAGGAAGACACACCATGTTCCCACTCGGAAATTCAGGACTTATTGGATGGGAAATCTCACATAAAACATGAAAATCCAGCAGTTCCAAGTATCAGAGGAGTTGCAGATCCAGGTCTTTTCCTGATGTGCCTCAAAACATGTCCAGATGGCCCACTGGAAAGAGTGTGTTGCTTTACGATACCAGGAGACAGTCCTGCAGGGGTCTCCCCTAGTCTGGGCCAGGTGGGGTGGGTGGCATCTCTAACTGGGCCTGGAACCAAATGACACTTGTTCAGAGGAGAAGCTCTGTGCTTTATTTGTGGGACAGTGGGTGCTCCACCCAACCCCATCTCTTTTCTGGGGGTCTGGCAGGAGGAGAGGCTGGTCTGCCTCTGCCAGAACTTCTCAGCATATAACACAATCAGACCATATTGCAATAGGAGAGTATTTGCTCAACCCACTTTCCCGAGTATCCTTTGCTTTTAAGACCAGTGCCTGAGGCCAATGAGATGTTGTTTCTGCAGAGGAGTTGGTGGGGGATAAAGTAGCCTTTTATAGGTGCTTCTCAGAGGTGTCAGCCATTTGGGGGCTGCTCTTAAGAGGCAACGCTGGGCACAAGAGACCAATAGGGGTAAACCAAAGAGAAACAGTGGTCTGAGTGAAAGCTCAGCCCTGTACCCAAGAATCTGGGAGCTGAGAAGTTGGAAGTGCTTCCCTACTAAACGAAGTCTACTTCGTTGTCTCAAGACCAAGAAAAGAATCTACAGGGCTGCCAGTAGGATTCATTATCAGCTCCAAAAAAACCTTTCTGAGCCTAGTGATGATTACCAAGGGAGGCAGAGGCACCTGCCAGCTTAATGGGATTATCTCCCAGTTTTACCCTCAAATTCATATGTGCAACCAGACCCTGACCCCAAATTCCAGGTCTGTCTATACAACTGTCGACCTGGCATCTCACATTTGACACATCCGAGATAAGTTCCTAACCTTCCCATCCACACCAGACTCTCCATGTCTTTCCCATTTTAGTCAATGGCAAATCCACCTTTCCAGGAGCTCAGGCAGAACATCTTCTAGTCACTTGTGACTTTTCCCTTTTGTTCATACTCTATACACAATCCATCAGCAAATACTGGTGGGTGGGCCTTGGAAACATACTAGAATCTGCCCAGGTTATGGCCCCTACAGCCACCGTCCTGCTCTGGGACATTGTCACCTCTTATCTGAATCCAGTTTTGTGGCAGTCTCCTAACTGCTTAGCTAATTACCATCTTTCCTCAGCAAGTAGAGTGATTATCTTAAAAACATGGTTCAAATTATGCCATTCTGCTCCAAACCATTCATTTCTTTTCTTTCTAACCAAAGTAAAATCTGAATTCCTGACTATGGTCCTGCATGCTGTAGCCTACCACCCCCTGTCTGACCTCCTCTCCAACCTGCTTCCCAAGTCCCTACTTCAGGACCTTTGTGCTTGCTGCATACTTTCCAGTGAGCTAATTACTTTGGAGTGGTTAGAGGACGGCTCCCACCAGCTTTGCTATGGTCGATGCTCTGGAGCCTTGAAGTGTCTTGGGCAGACACTGTGGTGCCTGTCTATATCCCACCCCCTATACTCACCTTCCTCATGTGGATTGATGGCTTCCTGGTGGGGGCAACTCCCACCCCAGGTGGTGTGCTCAACCCTTGTGTGGGACAGGCCAGTTGGGGTTTGGAAAGTACCCCACCCTCCTCATCCCCGGGATAGGGCAACTCTGAGGTAGGTTGGACCATGATCTCCCAGAGGGCTCCAGTAGGACCGAGCCCCAGTTGTCCACAGTGCTATTTGACTTGATAACACAAGTGTTATTTGTAGCCTTCCCAGCTCTGTCTTACTCCTCCACTGTTTTCTGGGATAATCTTCCAAACAAATCACTGACTTTTAGGTCCTCATCTCAGGGTCAGCTTCTGGGACTCCTATATAAAGGAAATGACTTCAAGGTGCTGCTAGCATGAGTGTCATCCAGGAAGACAGTCCAAAGGGAAGACCCTGTCCACACCTTGTGACCCAGAGCTCAGTGTGTCAAGTACTACTTTCCCAAAGAGACCACTGCTCATGGCTTCCATGTGAACAAATGGCTATGAGTCTTGAAAATGTCAAAACAGACACATTGTGAGGCCTGGAAAGAAGTCCTATTGTCGTGCTATGTGCCCTTTCTCTCTATTCTCCCCTCATGTGCCAGTGGACCAGCCTCAGTGGAGTTGAGAATTGACCTTTCATCCTCCAGCAAGAAGAGAAAGTCACCCCAGTTCCCAGGGCCCTTGGAGTTTCAGAACCTGGATTACTCAGACTGTGCTTGTCACCAGGTCTGTGAAACAAACCACCTTAAGCCTAGTGGCTTAGAACAATAACAGTATTTATTTTGGTCACAATTCTGCAGTTTGAGCAGTACTTGACAGGGACAGCACATCTCTGCTCCCACAACAGTAGCCAGGGCACCTCAAAGGCCAAGGGCTGGGATCTCCATGCATCCTGCTGGAAGCTGACAGTGAAAGGCAGTAGATGATGCTCGGGCATCTCTCTCTGCCTTCTAGTGTCTTTCTATGGGATCTCTTCAGTGCGAGACTCAGGTAGCCAGACTTACAAGGTGGCTCAGAGCTCCAAAGGTGCATATGCCAAGTGGGAGAGAACTTGGTGGACCATGTCACTTTTTATGGCTGGACCTAGGAAGTCACACAGCATCACGTCTGCTGCATCTCGTTGGAGGTGGTGACAAATGTCCGCCCATATTTGATCAACTTTGCCACACAGATCTTTGCTCTCAGGTCCATTGGTGGAATACTCTTCATGGCTAGAAGCTTCTAGTCTGCAGAAAACACCTCTGTAGGCCACCAGTGACATGGTTAATGATGGTGTAACAGGGGTCTTGGCTGGGCCAGAGCTTGGCGACGTTTTGCTGGGAGGCCAGGCTATCTCCCAGCCCAAGCGTTTGCATGAGTTCTTACACACAGTTTGTATGCTTGAAGGAAATGGAAGGGTTTGGGCAAAAGAAAAAGAGACAGAAAGATGAGGGCAGGAAGGCAATTGTAGGAAGCTGGTTCCCTACCTAGCCTCTGGAACTGTTTGGGGCCCCAGTGGGATTGCCGGAGACAAAGGGCCAAAGAGCCTGTTAGCACGAGGCCCTTTCAGAGGTGGTGGGTACAATGGTAATGCTGCAGGGCCCAGGCAATGAGGTGCAGGGCAACACTGGGGAGCAAAGAATCCTGTTCTGCCCTGTCGCATGGGGCATGGGGCTTGGGAGCTCTGGGAGGTAGGATGTACATGGGTGTGTCCCCGGAGGGCACAGACAGTGACTGCCAGGGACTGTGACAAGAAGCTGGAGCAGAACAGGGGGTATTTGTTTCTTTGTGTCTGTAACACACCATTCTGGGCACATCCCAAAAGAATGGGAGGAAATGGGGGAGGACCTGTGCCCCTGTGTCACCAGGTACAGACCTGGAGCTGGGAGGAGTGTGGTCATGACACGAGTGGGCCCTCCTCATGTTCACAGTTTGGTTGTTTGGGGAGGGTAATAGCATGGTAAAGAGACAGTCATATCATAGCCAGGGACAGTGAATTGTGGTGGCAGTCGTATGTGTGTATAAGCAAGTGTGTGTGTGTACATGTGTGCACGGTTACAAGTGAAAGTCAGAAGCTGAGTGGATCAGGTCAGCATGTTTACTGAGTACGTGAAGCATTGGGCCACACACTTGAATATAGACAACCTGTCTTCCATGTGGTGGTGGCTGCTGCACTAAGAAGCCCCTCATTTCTGGGCCTGGTGGGTGAATCTCAGGAAGAAAAAACAAGGTGGGAGTTTTGAGCTGGACAGAGACCTAGGGCTTCAGTGTTTCACGAAGGAAGACACAGCAGTCCTGGAGACATTCTGGGGACATCAGAGCAATCCTAGACCTACCCAGAAAGGACTCACTATTTCGGGGCATGAATTTGTAACAGCATGCACAGGGGACTATGTGATTTCTTCAAAGAAATTGTCAGACTTCTAAATGCTACACTGTCCAATGTATTTTGTCATTTGAGAAAATCTTCCCCCCCCTTATTTAGAAAAATACATGTTTATTTTTGAAAATCTAAGAAAAGTCTGAATGCACAAATAAAATAAAATCACTCCAAATCTTAATACTTGATTATGTCCAACATTAATATAATATTATAGTATTATATAATAAATAATATAATAGTGTAGTATCATAAATAATATAATATAAAAATAATATTGTAAAAGACATTAAATTACTAAATTACAAGTACTTAAATTTCTCCCCTTCTTTCCTGAGAAGGGAAGCCTTTATTATGCTCAGTGGGAAAGTTGGGGGGAAAGAAATTTGGGCAAGCTGCAAGAGGCCAAGTTGATCTATATATCAAGGGACATGGAGATACCCCAAGGGGGAAAAGATAAGAGACGGGGAGGAATTTGGAAGAAGAGAGAGAGAGAGAAAGAGAGAGCAAGAAGGGGAGGGGCAGGGAGAGGAGGTGAAGGGTGGAGGAGAAGTTTAGCAAGGCAAAGAGAGTGGTGGATGAGGAAGAAAGGCTCAAAGGCTGGGAGTTTGGGGGGCATGAACACGATCAAAAAGAGAAGGATGGGTGTGCAGATAGCTGTAATGTAGAATAACATTTTGAGGAAATGATGGTAAAAGAAATTTTTTTTTTCTGAAAAAAATTTTTTTTCCAATTTATTTATTTTCAGAAAAACAGTATTCATTATTTTTTCACCACACCCAGTGCTCCATGCAAGCTGTGCCCTCTATAATACCCACCACCTGGTACCCCAACCTCCCACCCCCCCGCCACTTCAACCCCTCAGATTGTTTTTCAGAGTCCATAGTCTCTCATGGTTCATCTCCCCTTCCAATTTACCCAAAAGCACATACCCTCCCCAATGTCCATAACCCTACCCCCCTTCTCCCAACCCCCCTCCCCCAAGCAACCCACAGTTTGTTTCGTGAGATTAAGAGTCACTTATGGTTTGTCTAAAGAAATTTTTTTAAAGAAATATTTGTCACCATACGGACCATCTGAAAACTTTAGTAAAGAAATGCATTCCCCTTTAATTCTTGCTTGATATTGAGAGCAGTTTTAAAGTCTGAAGATGAGCCAGTTTTATTTGGGCTATTTATATCCATCTATATAACTCCATATTATTAAAAAATCGAAGTAAGTTCTTATTCTACATATTATTTTATAACCTCTTTTCACTTAATGCTATGTATAGACCATAATCCTAATCACCATAAAATACTTCATTGTGAGTATGTACCATAATTTATTTAAATCATCTCTCATTGGCCATTTGAATTATTTCTTTTTTAGTATTCTAGCAATATAGTAATGACTAACCTTTAAGTTAACCTTCATGCACTTACATGATAATTTACATATATGATGATTTCTTTAGGATACATTTCTTAAACAAGATTTGCTAAGCCAATGGGAATACAAAATGTTATTGCTTTTCATACCCATTACTGAACTGCCTTACAGAAAGATTAACTAATTTTTCTCTTATTGGGAGGATAACTTCCAATGTATTGATCCTGGATTATCTTCCCTTTGTTCTGTAACTATATCTTTTTTTTTTCAATTTATTTATTTTCAGAAAAACAGTATTCATTATTTTTTCACCACACCCAGTGCTCCATGCAAGCTGTGCCCTCTATAATACCCACCACCTGGTACCCCAACCTCCCACCCCCCCCCGCCACTTCAAACCCCTCAGACTGTTTTTCAGAGTCCATAGTCTCTCATGGTTCACCTCCCCTTCCAATTTACCCAAATTCCCTACACCTCTCTAACGCCCCTTGTCCTCCATGCTATTTGTTATGCTCCACAAATAAGTGAAACCATATGATAATTGACTCTCTCTGCTTGACTTATTTCACTCAGCATAATCTCTTCCAGTCCCGTCCATGTTGCTACAAAAGTTGGGTATTCATCCTTTCTGATGGAGGCATAATACTCCATAGTGTTCTGTAACTATATCTTGAGGGTAATTCAATTAGAATGTAAGTTCCAGGAAGGCAGCAGTCCTTTGTGACTGTATGTAGCATAGATCTTAACATATTATAGAAACTCAATAAATATGTTTGAGTGAATAAATGATTGTTGGGCAGATGGATGGATTCAGACTCCTTAAGGTCTTTGTCTAGAGCTCTCTAATGTCCAATACATTGTCAAGCATTAAGGTAGGTGCCTAGTGGTAAATATCTTAAGGAAGTTGGTCTCAGTCTAATTAAATTGCCATCTGGGACACAGTAATTCCTTCCGATCTAAGAAATCAGATTGTTCACTTGAAGGTCCCTGATTCCAAAAGAAGTCTGTGACCCCAAGATTGAGCTGTAATCCCTGGAGAACTGGGTTCTAGTCTTCACAAGCTGTCCATCCTAATGACCTCTGCTGACAAGTTTCTTTTGGGGTGGATCAACCTGAGAAAATCCTTATCTTCTTCCAATAATAGATCAAGCCATCTTTTCGACGTTTCTTTAAAATGCTGGGTTGTAGGGGTGCCTGGGTGGCTTAATTGGCATCCAACTCTTGATTTCTGCTCAGGTCATGATCTCGGGGTTGTGAGATTGAGTTCAGTTTTGGCTCCATGCAGGAGCCTGCTTAAGATTCTCTCTCTCCCTCTGCCCCTCTCCTCCTAAAAAGAAACAAGAGAAGAAAGGAAGGAAGAAAAGAAGGAAAGAAGGAAGGTGGGTGGGTGGGTGAAAGAGAGGGAGGAAGGAAGGAAGGAAAGAAAGGAAGAGGAAAGGAAGGAAGGAAGGTGGATGAAAGGGAGGGAGGAGGAAGGAAGGAAGAAAGAAAAGAAAGAAGGAAGGAAAGGAAGAGTAAAGGAAGGAAGGAAAGGAAGGAAGGAAGGAAATTAGGAAGAAAAGAAGGAAGGAAAGAAAATAAAATGCTAAGTTGTGAAGACTGAGGGAGAAGATGGATGGGAAGCATCTGACATGGTGCCAGACACAGAGTTGGCTCTCAAAAATGGCAGCTGTCCCGTCCCTGTGATTAAATCAGAACCATCACTCTTCAGTGTCACCCCTGGTCTCATCTACTCAAGGGGAAAAAAAAAGTAGAAAACTAACATTGTGTTAGCTTTTGAGTTTAACCCACTCTGTGCTGCTATGGGTTTGGTATATTTTTTCCATTTCACAGTTCCAGAAACTGGAGTTTGGAGAGGTAAAGTGACATTCCTGCTATCTCACAGTTGTTAGTTGTCTGTCTGGCTCTAGGTAAGAATGTGTGCCATGTCAGTCTTAGTCTTTGGACAAACTCAACCCTTTGACCAATCTGCAGAGATGAATTGCAGGGCTGCTTGTGTGTCAGGGACTCTGCTGGCTGCCTAGGTGTTTGTAATATTCCTGAGGAAGGTGGCGGCCATTTTCGTCTGAGCCTCTCTGACTGCACAGTGGGCAGAGGCCAGCAAGGTTTAGGAAACTCCACTGAGGTCAGCCAGACAAGTGGTGATAGCTCAGGCCAGACGCTGTCTATGAAAAGGAAATCAGTACCTAAAAATTCTCTCGCCAACATTGGGGGAGGTTCCTGTGAGGAAAGACAGTAGTCAAGATTTGCTGCATCAGGTTGAAAGTAAAATGAACAAATGCTCATGTTGAAAGTGAAGCCAAGCTAAAGAGGCCAGGTTTTTTGGTGGATATCCCCCCCACTACTTCATTTGATTTAAGGTGTGGATCTGGCATTTCATTTGGTCTGGATTCTTGTGAACCCCTGGGCCGAAGGAATGCCGGGAGCTTGTCCGGCCATACACAAACATTAATTCTGTCCTCCCAAACCCCACCACTTTGATCCCCTTTCCATTTTCCCAGTGATGCCAGCGGCAATGGAAAAGGGAATTAGTTCAAGTTGATCGGTTTTTCCTTTGAATGTGCAAGTTTTTGCTCTTGGGGCCTTTGCTGTAAACCAGATCTCCAAGTCTAAACAGCAGCTGTGCCTACCCTGGTGAAGGATAAAGCTTCGTGTCTGGGAGGGGAAAGGGGAATTTGATGCTCTTCTGTCAGCACTCAGATCTTGGTTGCTACGGGGGGTGGGGGGAGACTGTGTCTGGCATCACTGGCTTTTCTAGAGGACTGTTACATGGTGAGAGCAGAGCAAAGCTGGGATGTAAGTCGGGCATACACACACCCTCACAGACATAACAGACTGGTTTCTTTTCACAACTCTTCCAACCTGATCTTGGTGTGGGTCTAGATCCTTGCAAGATGGCATCTGTGTAGCAGACATCATGTTTCCAGGCTTCCGAAGACTGCCTGTGTGACTTTGAGTGAGTTATTTGATGACATGGTACTTCATTTTCCTGAAGTATAAAGGGAGGACCAGTGATATCCTAGGTTATAATAATATTTGTAAAAGGACCCAACATTTAGGGGGCACAAAATAAATTCTCAATTCCATCCTTATTTCTTCAGCATTGGTTTCCTTTCCAACGTCCTGGACCACCTAACACGGATGCCTTCAGGGAGCTGATTGTAAGGACAGTCATTGCAATCTGTGTTGGTCTGACTGGCTGCCTTTCCCAAGGCATCCAAGGTCATCTTCTTAGGAAGTCTGAGAGACAGACCTCAGACTGTGTTCATTCTTTTCCAGATGGAAAATGGAAAAATGTGGTCAAGCATCCAAATGTTTGGTCTATAAAACACTCAAAATATTCAGATGTTTGGTATTGGGAGGGCAGGATGCCATCAAAGCATGTGAGTGTCATATAGTCACGACTGGCCCAGCCATTGGGATTTTTTATTTTAATCAGGTAACCCAGGAGAAGTAACCCAGGCTTTGTGATTTAACTCATTTCTTCTCTTCCCTAGAAAAATGTGTATTTGACCCTTACTCCAGAGGGTTAAAAAGAACTTTGCTTTGAAATTAGTTGATTTGCAGCGGCTGGATGGGGTTCTTAGAAATTATAAATATCTGACTTTATGAGGATTCAAATTTAGATACTGGCTGCTTTTTTAGACCAGACTTGGTCCAAAGGAAATTCTGAATTTACCCTAGAGAAATAAAATAAATTGTTTTCAAGATGATATAGTTTTTTTTTTTAAAAAAAGCTAGATCTTCATATACACATTAAGTGAGAAATTTTCATTCTTCATCTTCCTTAGAATTTAGTCTTCATTTCAGTGCTGTTCACAAATGAAAGTCATAATGTTAAATATTTCTTTTAAAAACAGAAATAGAACAAAAGTCCTAGTATCAGTGTTGCCTTCATTCATGGAGTGGAAGGAGCGCTAAAAATATGAGATCTACCTGTAGTAGGTTGCTTGCACTAATGGTCTCAATTTTTCATTCCTGTCTTTGTGGGCATTCTGCTCCACTCCTTTATTCCTGGGTCCACCATGTGACTTGAATTGGCCAGTGGGATATTAGCACATGTGATGAGTGACATAGCAGAGACTTGGGGCTTTCTCTTTTGCAAAAACCATGAGAACACACCTGAGCTAGCTTACTGGAGAATAACACATGCAATATAGTCACATCTTCCATCATCCCAGCTGATACCATAATGACAGATATGGAAGGCTAGCTGGAAACAGCCACAGCTAGCCAGATGCATGAGCATCCTGATCAAGATTGTCAGAAAGATCCAGATGACCCACAGAATCAGAAGCAATAACAATGGTATATATAAATATTAAAATAATTACTAATGAGAGGAATAATTATTTTAAGCTACTGCATTTGGGGATGTTTTGTTACTCAGCATTATTGTGACAGTTGAGAACTCATACACTGCTGAACACACAGCTCTGTGCTCTGCAAACAGATGGACCTAGCTGCTTCAGACTAGCTGTGTGACAAGGCGCATGTTACTTCATCATTATTTTCCTCACCTGAAATATGGAGAAAATAAATCCTGTCTTGCTGGTGGTTGATCAGGTTGATACAAATTATTACTGAACGATTAATAAATAGACCCTTTATTGAATAGGGACTTTTACCCTGCCTTTATCTTTATCAAGACAAAAGGGAGTCAGTAAGGCAGTTGATGTCTGGTTGGGCCAGTGTAGGGTTTTTACAGAGTCTCTATTTTTTTCAGTTAACATATAATGTATTATTTGTTTCAGCGGTACAGGTCTGTGATTCATCAGTCTCACACAATTCACAATGCTCATCATAGCACATACCCTCCCTGATGTTCATCTCCCAGCCACCGCATCCCTCCCCCCTCACCCCCCCCACCAACCTCAGTTTGTTTCCTGAGATTAGGAGTCTACAGAGACTCTTTTAAAATACTTGGAATAAACTCACCCAGAGAGAAAGCCCTGGGATGTCCTGCTCAGAAAACAAAAGGAAATTATTGGCCAGGAAAGAACCTTTGAATCTGGAGTATCATTTTGACCTAATTTTTTACTTCTGAGAGAAGATAGGGTAAGGGCCAAAGAAACCCATGGAAATATCTAATTAAATTAGTCTCTTTAATCCTGAACTTCCAGATAACCATGCAGGACCTGCTGGCTGTCTCTTAAGCAAGGATATTTGAGTTGCAGAGGACAACTTACACAGTTTGAGGAGATAATTCCCATTTCTCCAGTGGGTCAGTTGAAGTGAGCACCTGGGGCTCAGTGCCTGGTTGATGGAGTTGTGACATTGGGCCCATTTTGGGGCACACTCTAGGTTTGTGTTTCTGGCTAAGAGATAAGAGCTAACCAGTGAGGATTAAGGCCATGTTTCCACTGTGTTCCACTATGTTTCCATGCTGTGAGACCTCTTTATTCCATAAATACTGCTCAACAGAAGTCTCTATATCTCCACGTTCGGCAGAATTCACCTAAGTTTAGACTCTGGCTGAATATGCTTAATTAATGACTATTGGATGTATAAATGAATGGATCAATGAATGAATAATTCTCCCCTGCTATAAGATGGTGAACTTGGGGCGCCTGGGTGGCTCAGTCACTTAAGCGTCCCGCTCTTGATTTTGGCTCAGGTCATGGTCTCAGGAGGGTGAGATTAAACTCTACTTTGGGCTCTATGCTCACTGGGGAATCTGCTTGAGATTCTCTCTCTCCCTCCACTCCTTCCCCCTTGCACGTGCATGCTCTCTCTCTCTCTCTTTCAAATAAATAAATAAATCTTTTAAAAAAAGGTAGTCTTCCATAGAAATGGATGAGACCATTGAATCTTAGGATGTGTACAAAAAGGGGCTCTAGCAACCACTTTGTTCAGTTCTCTCAAATGATGATGACATCATCTTGGAGAATTGACATAACTCACCCTGGGTTACCAGGCAGGTATGTGTAGACTTTGGTATATACCTGGGGCAGGAATCCAGCCCTCCCATTGACCTTGCCATTCTAGCCTGCTTGAGCCTCTCCCAAACTGTAATGTGTGGTCAGGCAGTGTGCTGGGCTGGTAACCACATTCCTGGAATTTTAAGTTTAGTGTATGTACCATTTCCTTTGGAAAGCTCGTTAAGTTATCAGAGATTCCCTAAAGTCCTAGATTTCATAATTACATATATTTATATACTTACGATTATTGTAATACAATGTATAATATGTGAGTGTATGTTGAATAATTACATAAGTATTAATACAGATAGGTAGAATGTAATATCCAACCCCTGCACAAAACGACTTTCTGTGTCAGTCAGTTAAACTAACCCCATCTCACTGGGGCCTCACCATTTCCATGGTAACTAATGCATTGCAAAGTGGGGACATGGAGAGGAGCTTGGTATAGAGGATTAAAAAACAACACCATATATGAGCTTAGATAAAATGTGCCATTGGATGGGGTTCAGGAGAGGTCCATAATGGTTTTTAATTGATGTCTGCCTTGGAAACCCCCATATCTGACTTACAGCTTTGCTCTTTACTCATAGCAATCAAAACCTCCATAGCGTTTGGGGCATTGAATCCTCTCTACTCCTGGTGCAGGAGAACAGAGAAGCTGTTTGCTAGCTGGTACTGGCAGAGGACTTGAACTGAAATGTTTGGATTTTAAACTTTCCATTTGTCTGGAGCCTTCAAAGAATACAAAGAGGTTCCAGTTTCCTGCCTTGAGCAGGTGCTGGCCTGGTAGCTCAGCCTTGCAAATTAGCACCTGCCCATGAGCCTGGGCCTTGTTTGAGAGCAGGCCAGACTCAAAGAATGAGCTGGTAAACCCCCGTGGGCTTTAAGGAGCTGGGCTCCTGGCCAACCCTACCAGGACTTCTTTCTTCCTTTCCTTTCTTTTTCTTTTTCTTTTCTTCTGTTCTCTTTTGATTTTTCTGTCAGTCTGCCTTTTTTTTTTTCTCTTTCGTTTCCACCTTCCTTTGATTTTCCCTTTCTGTGAATGCTTCTATCACCCCCTTCCTGTGATCCCTTACCTTTGTGTGGGCTGCCCATATGGCTGTTCTCCCTGTAAGCACTTGCCTCACCCTCGCTGCCACACCACAGCTCCCAGAAGACAGCAGCTCTGCCTTCTCCCAACTCCTAGCCCAGTGAGCAATGGCTGCCCCACTCTAGCCCACCGGTGGTCCTCGAATTTCACCATGCCTTATAATCACCTAGATTGCTGGGCTCTGACCCCATAACTTTGCTTCAGTAAATCTAGGGTGGGAGGAAAATTTGCATTTCTAACAAGTTTCCTAGGTGGTGCTGCTGCTGCTGGTCTAGGGAGCACATTTTGAGAACCATTGGTCTGAGTTAAGCATAGACTCTTAACCAAATGGATCTTGTGATTTTCTTTTTCTCTCCTTTCTCTCCTTTTAAAATTAATTAATTAATTTGAGAGAGAGCATGCGTGAGCAGTAAGGGCAGAGGAAGAGGGAGAGGGAATCTGAAATA
Organism: Neogale vison; assembly: GCF_020171115.1. Classification (NCBI taxonomy): domain Eukaryota; kingdom Metazoa; phylum Chordata; class Mammalia; order Carnivora; family Mustelidae; genus Neogale; species Neogale vison. Next base: position 43,824,993 of record NC_058098.1, read on the forward strand.
GACTCTGTGCTCAGTGTAGAGCCCAACACAGGGCTCGGTCTTACTACCCTGAGATCACGACCTCTGCCGAAACGAAGAGTCAGATGCTTAACCGAGTGAGCCACCCAGGCACCCCCCTCTCTCTCCTTTTTCAGCAGAATTGGTATCACACGGCATACATAGTTTTGTATTCTGTTGGTTTGCCCTACTATTACCCTGTTGTGGGTGTTCCCCAAGCCCCTGTTCAGACCAGCTTTGAAAAGTTAAATCTCACTTGAGGGCAGTGGTAATGGGGGAAAAAGTTTTACTTTATTCAAACCAAGTAGAACAATTTATGGGACGTGAGTCTAAGAGTTCCCACTGGAAAAGTCTTCCTAGCCTTTTCCTCACACTAACCTGAGCTCAGAAATCTTCCAAATGAGGCACAGCCCAGCTTCCCCTGGCTGGGTGGTGCTGGAGCTGGACATCTCACTGCCAATGAGCTGGGCTACATCTCAGAGGATAGCTAGGGCCTGCGACTCCTCCTGCTGATAGCCTGTCAGGGGTCCTGGATGGTCCAGCCCCAGAGCCTGGAGCCCGGAGGAGCTAGGGGGAGGGAGTTGTTTGTGTTGATGTGTGAGCCAAGTCTTAGAGAGGTTGGAATGGGTACAGGGACTTGCCTCTTCTGATTTCAAAAGTGAGCCCATGGGTGCTTTTGCATGAAGAAAGAGCTGAAAGAGTCTCATCTCCTCTTTCCGTGGAGTTTTTGATAACCAGGTATGTGATTTTAAGGGAGACATCTTATCCTCAAGAGAGAGCCTTCCAAGCTTCAAGCTTCCAAGCATACATCCCAGATGCATGTGCGTGCATACATACATGTGTGAGTGTAGTGCACACGTGTGTGCAAATGTGTGGGTAGTTAATGCCCCTAGGGTAACTCTCACACTGGAGGGTCCAGCGTCAGTGGATAAATGCCCAGCTGCTGCCTTTCAGACAGATGATTCTGGGTGGTACTGTGTATGATTCCCAGTGGGATTGAACCCTCCCTTGCTAGCAACCACCTCAGTATATGCCCTGTCATTGACCTTTCCTACTCTTTTGTCTCATTCCTATGGTTACTGCTTTAAGGAAATAATCTTTATCTAAGTTCTTGTCTCAAAAGTCCTCCCATCAAAAGAAATGAAATCTTGCCATTTGCGACGATGTGGATGGAACTAGAGGGTATGATGCTTAGCGAAATAAGTCAATTGGAGAAAGACAACTATCATATGATCTCCCTGATATGAGGAAGTGGAGATGCAATGTGGGGGGTTTGGGGGTAGGAAAAGAATAAATGAAACAAGATGGAATCGGGAGGGAGACAAACCATAAGAGACTCTTAATTTCACAGAACAAACTGAGGGTTGCTGGGGATCGGGGGGTTGGGGGAGAGTGGTGGGCTTGTGGACGTTGGGGAGGGTACGTGCTATGGTGAGTGCTGTGAAGTGTGTAAACCTGGCGATTCACAGACCCCTGGGGCTAATAATACATTATATGTTTATAAAAAAATAAAAAAAAAATTTAAAAAGTCCTTCCTTCTGAAGAACCTTAGATAAGGGACATAGTTTAGTTCTTTTGATCTCTTCTGATAAATGGCCATGATCCTCCATTCTACTGCTTTCAGACATATCCCTGAACCCCCAAAAAGCCACTGAATGAGAGAGAAGGGCAGCAAAGATCAGGACAGTGGTTAGAATTAGGCGTCAAGGAAGCTGAGAGCTCCATGCGAGACACAGGGGTGCTATGTGTGTGGAGGGAGGAGGGGCCATAGGAAGACCTCTGGCATTGGGGACAGCTCTTCATTATCTGTTTAGGGTATAGGATTCCCAAGTAAGAAACTTATAAACATGATTCTGCTGCTTAAAAATGCCCCGAAGCCACTGGGTTTAGGTCTAAAGCCCTCCTTAGTGAGGGCAAAAGCTTTTCCCCAAAGCAGGTGTAAACAGCACTCAACTCTTTACGCATATGCTGTATGTTCATGTTGCCTTTGGCCATAGGGGGTGGGCAGAACATCTCTGAGGGGCAGATGAGAAGTTGAGCTCTTAGCTTTAGGACATCCTACCATTCTTGATGATGGAGGAGGTGAGAAGGATTGTGCCCCAATGGCCATACACTGAGCCATCCATGCCTGTGGGGTGAGGGCAGGAAAAAACCTACCATGATGTCTCCACAGCTTGTTTTCCTAAAACCAAGTTAGAGCAACTGTCAAGGACAACAAGGAAGGGTGAGAGAAGTCACAAATGCACCTCACTGAGCTGGGCTTAAAGAAAAATCCAAGTCCATAAGGTAGAGAGAGATTGGCACTTTGTCATGGTGGGTCCGTTTTGCTTACTTAGAAATGTGCAAACCAGGCCAAAAAACTATACATCTTACACACACACACACACACGCGCGCGCGTGCAGAGGATGGGAATGGAATTGGAAAGCATTGGCCAGGGACCTCTCTGGGAGTTAGGTTTCAACACTCTTCCATTCCTAGATGCAAAGTTCTTTCAGGGCAGTGGTTTTCAGAGATTAGCAGAAGGGTATTGGCCTGGCTTCTCAGACTCCACCCCTGGATAGTCTAATTCAGTATATCTCGGTGGTTCCTGGCATCTAAATGTTTCTTGTGTGTTCCCTAGGTTATTTTGAGGTGCAAGCAGGCTTGGGAATTTGCACCGCATTAGGGCATGCTGGTCTCGTTTGTAAGTCATTCACATCAGGGGTCACTGTGGCCAGTTCTAGCATCTTGAAGGCTGTGGGGCAACCAGCTGCTTGTACCCTTCATCCCCCGATACCTGGGAGACACATCAGCTCTCATGTTCACAATGCAGGGAAGCGGCCAGAGCGCTCTCATGAGAGCTTCCTGTGATGGGGACAGAAGGACTGGTTACAACCCAGCTGGACTGAAATAGTTTCCAGTGACCTTGCTTGCAGCTCTTTCATGCCACTTGAAATGTCCTAAGTTCTAAAGTTTCTCAGGGGAGTAATCAAGGGAACCCGCTCTCCTTTCTTCTTTAAAGCTGTGTGCATCCCTTCTCCCTGATGAGATGTTCAAGGACGTGTCTGCACTCAGTCCTATTTCACTCTGGAGAAAATAGAAGCGTGGACTGAGGAAGGCTTTGCTCAAAGCGGAGTGAGGTTCCAGGGCATGAAGAACAAAAAAGGTGGGGGGAGAGGAAGGAGAGGTGGCAAGAGGAAAGAGGGATGTAGAAGGAATGAAATGGAGAGAGAAATGGAAAAAGACATGAAGGAAAAGAGGCATAAGGAATGGAAATAGAGGAGGCAAATGGCACCAGTGGCTTATTTCAGATTACACAGGCGGCAACTAGTAGTGCAGGTGCTTTTCTTCTATATCCAGGTAGCATAGGGGTGTCTGCCATTTCCTCCAACGCATGGAGCGGGTAGAGCTCCAACAGTGCCACTGATTAGCTAGACCACAGTGGAAAGTACTTTGATCCTTGCCTGCGACATACAATACCTTGATGCTGGGAGGCAAAATGGAAGGAGAGTTGTTAGGCACTCTGCTTTTCAGGGAAAATGTTGACATAAAACCAGAGCACAGTCTTCAGCACCCATTGCTGCTGCCTTTATGAACCAAGAGGATGGCAACTGTACGTGGATTGCGGATAGATAGCTGACTTCTGTCAGCTGTTTCCTTTTGGGAATCTGGTCCTCTCTTGGCATTTGATTAATTTCAGGCTGAAAGATATTTTGCTTGGGGTTAACCTTAGTAGCCATATTTCTCTCCTTATTCCTGACTACTGACTCTCTATGTAGGTGTTCTTCTGCTCTGAGATGGTATCCATCTGGTTTACCTGGATACTACCAAGCAGGAAGTATTTCTGCTCAGCGGGGAGCCTGCTTCCCCCTCTCTCTTGCCTGCCTCTCTGCCTACTTGTGATCTCTATCTCTGTCAAATAAATAAATACAATTTTTTAAAAAACAAAGATTTATCCTGACTCTTTTTTTAAAGGATTGTATGTATGTATGTATGTATGTATTTAACAGGGAGGGATAGAGAGAGAGAGAGAGAGAGAGAGAGAGAGAGAACAAGCAGGGGGAGTGGCAGAGGGAGAGGCAGGCTTCCTGCTGAACAGGGAGTCCAATGCTGGGCTTGAACCCAGGGCTCTAGGATCACAACCTGAGCCAAAGGCAGACATCCAATCAACCCAGGTACCCTGCATAGTCTTACTCTTTTGGATCTTAGGATCTAGCACATCGGTTCTCAACCCTGTATGTACACTGCATACCCCTCTCCAGACCCCATCTTTGACATTCCATCAGAATCTCCAGTGGGGAACCAACTAATTCCAAGGCTCACCTGGCCTTGAGGCCCGGTGGAAAAGATGCTGTCTAAGCATTAGTAATAATCAGGTCCTAGAATTCTACCTTAGTCTCTCAGTGGGGACATGAAAAGCATCTGGTTTCCTGTCTTTGCTCCTACTGCTGCTGGACGGCTCCTCCTTCCACTGACTCAAACTCAGTGTTCAGACCAGTTATGGATTCAATTTCTGCAGCTTTGGCAACAGCATTTCCTTTGTTTATCCTCCTAACCCTAAGGGTGGAGTGACCTCTAGCTGTCACTAAGCATTGTGTGACTTCTCAGTTGTTCCATCACCTATGTAACTGTTTCCCTATAATGAATTCCCTCTCTTTGAAGTGTCTGGGGTTGTTTCTGTTTCCTGAAGGGACCCTGATGTACACGAAGTAAAATATAATGGAAAACATCTATGAAGTGGCAGGTCCCATCATCCCTTGTGAGTGATGCATTTGGTGTACAGGAAAGCAGAGACCAAGGCTACTGGGAAAAAGATGTTCATATCCTGCATCTGAAGCATCTGGAACAGAACTTCTGTCTGTGACCTACCTGCATCCAAATCACTTGGGGAGTGCACCCTGGATGCTGCTTCCAACCTGCTGAATCAAATTATCTGGATGGGTTCAGAATTTGTCAATATAGGAGGTTTCTCCAGAGGTAGATATGTATCCTGATACATTCAGCCATGCTACTATAGAAAGCTGCTAATGATCTGAACCTCTTAGAGAGCCAGCTGTGCTTCTTCAAGGTCCAGTTTCGTTTCCACCTCTAATTCATCAACCCTCTGAGCAGGAGAATATCTTTTCACCATATGGGACCACTCCATGAGGAACAAGTGACCATGTGGGCAAAAGACCAACTCATATGCATCTCTCTCAAATAACACAGTATTTTTGGAACTGGAGGAGAGGTTCAGTGTATGAAAGCAGTGTGGCTTGTGAGAGAGCAAAAAACATGAAAACGTCAACTCTTTCAGACCCACATTACAATCCACACTCAGGAAACTTGGCTGCATATTTACCCTCTAATGATTGTCAATACTCTGACAATAATATTTTCTTATAGAGGATCCATGAAAAAGTAAATGAGATAATAGCTTTTTAAATTCCAGCAACATAGTAGACATTCACAGCAGTGGGTCCCTCCCCCCTTTACTCCATTCCTCCCTCAAATTGTTGTAAGAGTCCAGCAGAAGAGACTGAGATCAAGAACTACTTAGGCTTTTGCTTGGCTTAGTCATTCCCACTTCTCTTTCCTATCATGGTAAACGAGAATTCTGCTGCATGCCTTGGATATTTCCTTCTTGTAAACTACAGTGGCACTTAATTTATCATTATTGTTTTCCTTAGGTATTTATTTCTTTTTTTCCCAAGCTTCTTTGAACTAGGAGCCACACTCACCCTAGCTTAAGAGCATCTTGCTGGGGGGCATCTGGGTGGCTCACTCAGTTAGGCAGCAGGCTCTTGTTTTGGGCTCAGTTCATGATTTCAGGGTCCTGAGATACAGCCCCAGGTTGGGCTCTGAGCTCAGCCAGTATTCTGCTTGAGACTCTGTCCCTCTCCTTGGCCCTTCCCCCTACTCGTGCTCTCTCTAAAATAAATAAATAAATAAATAAATAAATAAATAAATCTTTTTAAAAACCTTACTGGGAGTATTGTATATTTTCGCATACAAATTTCAGTGACTCCTCCAATGATGACTACAACGTCTCATAAAGGGTTGAATTTATAATTCACCCCCCCCCAAGTGGAATAATTTCTCAGATGCTATGCCTGCAATTCAAATTTCTGCCATCAGGGGGCAGTATGGTCACGGTGGGATGCTGTTGAAATGACTTGGCCCCTCGTCAGGCTTAGGGCACTGAAGTGGCTCTGCACTTGATCTGGTACAGGGAATAAATGCCCATTATCAAAACAGCATTGTAAAACATTTAGCTAATCATCAGTTAGCTACAATCCTGTGATTTCTCTGCCTACTTCCCCCCCCACCCCCGGCTGACACTTGGTATTTTAAATTACATCTTTCACACCTTTCTTCATTTACATTCCATCTGCATCTCCAAATAACTCTCCTCATCCTATGGCCTTTATGTTTTTATTAGAACACCTGAGTTCACTTACCTTTTAGAGTGTAGTATTTTTCCTCGCTTCTTTTAACTGCATGAATCATTTACTAAGGTTCTGCTTCCTTGTGAATAGATGGCTAATTAATCAATACCATAATATCTTTCATTTTCCTCCAAGAAAACTCCAGACTTTGTAGGTGGAAAAGCTGTAGCCATTCTGTACTGGGAGACTGTTTTCCTTCTTTAACATTTGGAACTGAACAAAACAGAACATAGAGAGAGAGTGTGTGTGTCCTTTTGGTTAGGTGTGACCAACGGTTTCTTCATAGCGGCCTCTTGAGAACTTTGTGTGGATTAATGAGACACACGACTGAAATGGTTTTCGTAAGAGTTGTGAAATAGTATTATTATAAGGAAAACCTCTCTGTCCCTCAAAATGCAGTCTGAAAATTTTTGAGTGTGAGAAATTGTGTATGGGGGGGGGCAAGGGGAGAGGAAGTTCAAGTATAGAAGTCAGTGTCTGCCCATAAATGCCTTCATGCCTAATGGAGCTCCTTCCCTATCCTACCATCCTCCAGTTCTGAAGCCCAAGCCTCTCCCTCCCTACTTTTATTCCTTGGGACATCATCTCCAAGAGGAGAAACAGAATCTGTGTCCCATGCATGAAAACACAAACATCATTTGAATGGTGCCTAGCAGAAAGCCCCAGCTTTGAAATAGTTCTCATTGAAAGAAGGGAAGGCTAGTGAAAAATACTAATAGGGATACTAATATCTGATGCCATTTTGTGGCCACTGGCTTAGTGTTTTCATATGCATTATACCCCAGCCCCACTTACCATCCTGTTCTCTTGCTACGTAACAAAAGATCCCAAAACTTAGTGGCTTAAAGCTACTAAAATAAGTTTTATAAAATTTAAAGATTGGTTTTATCATATCTCATAATTTTGTGGGTCAGAAATTCAGGCCAAACTTGGCCGACCAATTCTTCTGCACCACACCCATCAGTTCAGGTCATCTGGTTGTTGTCAGGGTGCAGATGGGCTGTCTGGAGCGTCCAGATGGCTTCACCCCTTGTATAGGGGCTTGATCGTATGACTGGAAAGCTGATCTCAGCTGGATAGTTGACCAGAGCACCTACATAGCACTAGTGTGTAGAATGGGGCTTCCAGAGAGAATGTTCCAAGAGATCCAGAAGGAAGCTACAATGCTTCTTCTGATCTTGCCTTTCCATGGAATCCCCAGATCACTCTCTGCCATTTTCTCTTGCTCAACAAGTCACTAAGAGAAGCCCTGCTACAAGGAGGTGGGAATTAGCTCGCACTTCTCCCTGGGAGAAGTAGCAAAGTGTATGTGGCCATTTCCCTTCTCCCTTACCTTCTCTATATTTCCTTTTATGCAGCAATTTTCATTTCTAACATACTATATAATTTACTTGTTTATCAGGTTTACTGCTTATTGTTAATCTATCCACATTTGAACATGAGCTCCATGAGGGCAAGGGTCTTTGCTTTCTTCACTGGCATGTCCTGAGCACCTAGAATAGTATCTAGAACATAGTAAATGCTCAATTAATATTTTTTGGATGCTGATTGATTTCATTTCATCTTCTTATTGTCCTTTGAGAAAGCTGCTAGTATTATCGTTATTTCTCAGATGAGAAACTGAGGCACAGAGAGGGGAAGTCACTTGTTCAAAGTCACACATAGCTAACATGTGGCAAAGCCAGGGCTTGATCCTTGGTCTTTCTGATGTGCTTTCATAGATCAAAACTAATTCCACACCAGGAAAGAAATCTAGCACACTAGAGAGCATGCAAAGACTCATAGTCATGGACTTTTCTTACTTCTTAAGCCAGATTGGTGACTGGTTTAGGGTCCACGGTATTCCCTTGAAATGGTTTAGCTTTGTGCTGGCTTCTCCTTCTTTTTACCAGGAAGACCTATGGGAAGACTGATGTGGAAAATTGAGTGTGGGGTGAGCTTATTGCCTCTCTCTCAGAGCTGCTGGCACTAATAGTCAGTCCAGGACTCATAGACGTGAAAAAGGCTCTTCATTTGATTGTGAAATCAAGCCAAGCTCAACTGTGATGAGCAGCAGCTTTCTGCATTCCTGTTGGAGAATTCTGTGTAATAGTCTCCTAGCTATATTTAGACGTGACACACAGTCTCTGTTAAGACCACGATACAAACTAGGGGACAATGTCACCAAAGCCACCCCATGCAGGCAGAGTTTAGTGTCTGGAATCACACTTCCCAGCCCCCTTTCCTCCCATTGTGAGTGTTAAGTTCCTCAATATCTCCAGGGAGAAGCCAACCTCCCTGGATGCTTTTATTTTGTCATCTCTGGAACCGCTTCAGTGAAGTGACATCATGTGACCTTGTCAAATCCTGTGAAATCTTTTCCTATCTAAATATAAGTATTTTGGTGCATGCAATTTCTTTCAGGATGGAGGGGCTAGATTCTGGCAGCTGGAGAAGTTCTCTATGGTTTGTCGTATGATTCTCCTTTGTCCCTGCTCTGCGCCCCCACCCCTCCCCCCACTGTCCCCTTTGCTAGATGCAGCCCCATGTAGAGGACCAGGCTGAAAGTGACATTGCTGATTGGTGATGCTGGGCCTCAGTGGGCAGAACAGAGCTGGGCCATACCAAGTGGAAGACGAAAAGCATGGCTGAGCAGGGGGTGTTGTAGCTGGGGTAGTAAATAGGGTCTGCCCCAGGGTGGGACCCACAGCTGAGGGCAGAGCCAGGCCATGGGTCATGCTTTTCTTCTGTCACCATATTCTTCTCAGCCCACTTTTTAAAAAATTGAGGTTAAGATTCACATAGCTTGAAATTCACCACCAACCATTTCCACTATCTTGTTCCAGAACCTTGTCCTCAGTCCATGGAGGACCCTGTACCCATTAGCACTCACTTCCCTCCCCCAGTGCCTGGCAAACACTAATCTGCTCTCAGACTGTATGAGTCTGCCTGTTCTGGACATTTCATGTGAGCGGAATCATAGAGGATGGCCACTTTCTTTTTCCCGCTGTTGGTGGTGACAGTGAGATCAGGTCAGGGGTGATCTGCTGATACCTTCCCTCAGCTAGAGGGATGCTAGGAGCCACTTGGCTCTCCTGGTGCTGAGAAACAGGGCCTGGAGGAGGAGGCACCCCTCCTCCACGTTTCGAGGGGAAAAGTCAGAGGTACCTGGTTACTCATGGCAGTGATCCTTAAGGCACCGCTGGGTTGACCTTCCCCCTCAGCCCTGCCAGTCCTATCCCATGAGCTGACTGCCTCACCTCTGCAAACAATAGCAAACTGAACAATAAAAACAACTTCTCACTGGGAGCCCTTTCTCAGGTGCTGCTTTTGGGGGGGTGGTAGGGAGGTGGGCCTGGAGAGGAAAACCCCCTAAAAGGGACTTTGCCGCCTTTGGACACAGCTGTCTGTCACACAGCCAGTGTGGATATGGGGAAGCAGTGAATGCAAAGGCACTGGAGTCTTTCTTGCTTCTAGCCCAGCTCTGTTCCTCAAGGGACCCTGCTGAGCACTTCCCATGCCTGTGTCTCAGTCTTCTCATGTATAACATGGGTCAATAGCATGTACTACCGTTCAAGGATGCTGAGAAGCTTCAGTGAGATAATCTGGGATGAGTGCTGCATGTAGGGCCTGGCCATAGTGAGTGCTGATGAAATTGCTGGGTCCCTTGAGCTCAGAAACTCTACTGAGCAAAATGGATTTCCAGGCTCACCCTACTTGAGCCCTGCCTGTATCCACCCACCCAGAGCTGCACTGTCCCGGCGGTAGCACTACCTGCCTTTCAAGCCCTCAGTTGCCCCACATGGCTGGTGGCTCTCTCACTGGCTGGCACAGATACAGGACACTTCAGTTATCTAAGAAAGATTTTTAGATATCATTGCTCCCAATGCTCTGAGCTCTTTATTTTTTAAATCTTTACTGTTCTTTCCCACCCCCAAGCCTTTGTTCATGGCCTTCCTCCTGTTTGGATGGCCCATCCATTGGCTGCTTCCTCTCCCCCAAATGTCATCATTGCTCTGGAAGGTGAGGCACCGCTGGGCTCTGACCAGCATCAGCCCTGTAGTGTCAGGGTCCGCTGGAGGCTGGCTCTGCTCCATGTTGCCTGACCAGCTGTACTGGACTCTTTGCTGCCAGCATGGCTCAGGTTCTGTTCCACCTGGGTTAATTCTGCATGCCAGACTGGGTGAATAGCAGCCATCGGTGGGAGGGTGCTGAGCTCACAGTGATGGCAGAAGTCCAAGAGGCTGGGGACAGACGCACTGTCACTTCTGCCCATATCCCATTGGCCAAAAGCAAGCCTGTGACTGAGCCCAAATCAGGGGCAGGAAGTCCCCTCTGCCTTAGTGGGAGGCACTGCAAAGTTATAAGACCAAGGGTATGGATACAGGGAGGAGCACAGGATTGGAGCAAATTACTTTATCCATGATTTAGGAGACCACTTTCCCTCTTCCAACTTAGTGACTCAATAGTTGATCTTCTGGCTTCCAAAGGGCTCCCCTCAATTCTTTGCCCTTGGTGCCCCATGCCCATGATGACTCTTCCTCTGTCTCCCTCCATACAACACTCCCTGTGAACCACACCATCCCTTGCGTGCCGGGCTCTCAGCTTCCTGGAAGACACTGCCTAAAAATATGAATCACTGAGAATTAATACTTCCATTGAGATATTTGCAGACTGACCCAGCACCACAATTATTCAGATCAGTGAGTCTTTAACAATGTATTATAGGTGGTGTGAGAGGTATTCCAGGGCTGTATTTATTGTTATTGGTATGTTGACAAACAGAAGCTGGGGCCAAGGATGTTTCTCTTGCAAGGATCCCGTTAGGGCACTGGTCTGGGAGTCAGGAAATCTGAGGTAGGTTCCAGCACAGTCAGTTCACCTTTGGGAATGTTTCTTCCCATCTCTGGGCTCCAGTTCTTCCATGGCTAGAGTGGATAATCAGGCTAATGGTTACTACAGCCGCCCATGGACCCGAGATGTGGTTCTGAATCCTGAGTTCTGATTGCCGTGTCTACAAACTGTGTCTACTTTTCCAGCCTCTGACTCTCGTTCTTTGCCAGGAAACTGACTTCCATAAAAAGTGTTGCAGGGTCTACTTTTCCCAGCAGGTGTGTGGCTATGGAGACCTCAGAATGGACTGGGCCGTGCATGGACACTATCCAACCTAGAATCCCATTGACTTTCATCAGGATGGGAGGAGAACTCACTGGGCAGAAATGCCATGTTGTAAACTCAAGTCCAACTCAGTCAGATCCCAACCACGCTCCTAGGGCAAATTCAGGCTTATGCCCAAGGCACTGGCTTCCAGGGCTTGTGCCCTTCCCTGCTCTACCCACTCAAGTTTCAGAGCAGAGGTGTTGATCCATTTTCTTCAGACAAATCCCGAGATTCTCTTTCCCAGAAATCAAACTAACATTTATCCAGAATGATTTGCCGCTGGTTTAGAAGCTCATATTTAGAGATAGGTTCATATTTGGAGAAGTTCATATTTGGAGATTTCTGTAAAGGGCCTGGAAGTAGCTGGAGAAAATCATCTATTTGGTTGCTCAGCTTGGACAATAATGGAAGCAGGCAGAATGATCCATGACTCCTGGGGAAGACAGCTCCCTGCACAACCCCAGCTGGGCAGCACCTCTCCAGGAGCATTTGCTGGAGGCTGGGAGAGAAGGTTTGGGGGATGCTGAAGGATGCAGGTGCTCTGGTCAGACAGGTGGATGCTAGAGTTGGGTAGATTCAGATCTAGACCACTAGACCACCAGGGAGGAAGGGGGAGGAAAGCCTTCCCTGACGGAGCATCTACCAGAACTGGGGCTCTTGCCAATGAGATAGTCAACCTCTAGTCTGCGACTCAAGTCTTCCTCTCCCATCATACCCACTGAGCATGGAGCACCTATCACGTGTCATGTATGGTGTGAAACTCTAAGTGTCAGGAGGGAATGCAGCCCTTGAGACCACCAAGGTCACTGTAACTGTTAATTCTCTCTATAATACAACTAATGTGACACTGACAGAGCTCTGATAATATGCTGGGTGCATGATCTTCCTTTCTCACCCTTAAAAACAGGAATCACACTGTCTGCATTTTACAGAGAAGGAAATTGAGTTTCTGAGAATTTAAATAATTTGCTTTAGGTTACACCTAATACAGAGGGGTTCAGGGAGAATAACCCATTAGAACAGTGCAGTCCAGCAGGAAAAAAGGGAAACACTCCAGTAATTTTAAGCATTCTCCTAGCCACATTAAAGAGAGAGGCACCTGGGTGACTCAGTCAGTTAAACGTCTGCCTTTGACTCAGGTCATGATCCCAGGGTCCTGGGATTGAACTTGGCATCAGGCTCCCTGTTCTGTGGAGAGTCTGTTTCTCTCTCCCCTTCTGTCCCCCACCCCCCAATCCCTCATGCGCTCTCTCTCTCTCAAATAAATAAATAAGATCTTTTAAAAAAAGATTCTAAGGAATTTATTTAAAAAAAAAAACAACAACAGTAGAGAAGAATGGGTAAAATCAATTTCAATTTTACTTAATGCAATACATCCAAAATATCATCTCAACATCTAATCTATGTAAAGATTTTTTATGAGCTATTTTATTCTTTCTGTTTTTGCATCAGGTTGTTGAAATTTGGTGTGCATTTCACCCTCACCAGCACATCTCAACGGGGACTTGCCGCATTTTAGGTGCTCGACAGCCACATGTGTCCCATAGCATTTGTACTGGACAGTGTAGTTCTAGAGGCACACATGGGTTTGGGGAAAGCTAGGTGGGAGCATTCCTGAGAAGCCCTCTTGTCAGAGTTGGCTTCAAGGGCCAATAGCCACCAAAGCTGGACCTCCGGACACAAATGTTGTACCACCAAGTTGAAACTCCAGGGGCGCTCTTCTCCCCATTGTGCTCCCAGGAAGCATCTGGGTGACCTGAGATGAGGGAAGGCTATGCCTGCAGAGAGAATGATCATGCAGTGAGGCCACAGATCCTCCAACAGTGCCACCTGTTGAGGGAACTGCAAGCACCTGCCATGGAAGAGGAGGAGGTTGGTGGGGGTTAGACTGAGGAGGAAGAAGAACAGGCTATGGCAGCCTCGAGTGCCACCCCAAGGAGACTGAGCTTCATTCTGCCCCTGATTCAGAGTCGTGATGCGGTGACACTGTCCAGGACTTGCAAGCTGGGTTGGAGGACCTGAGACAGAGAGATGGGAGGGAACTCTCAAAGGAGCAGGAGAGAAATATTGAGGGGCTGGGTGGGTGCAGGGGTGGGTGGGGAGCATGGGTGGGCATCAGAGAGAGCCATGACTGGACACTGTGGGGTATCAAATTGGAGTGAAGGTGAAGGTAGAATCCAGCAGGCTTCCATCTGCAAGGGTGTGTGACTTTTCTGCAGAAATCCCCAGCTGCCTGGGAAAGAAGTGGAGGGCCAGGACTTTGGAACACACTGTGTCTGCTTCACAGAAATAAAGGCATTGATCTGACACCAATAGGAAGCTAGAAGCACCTTAAATCTCCTTGACACCTGTCTTACGTGCTTCCAGCACAAATGATCTGCCTTCTTCTGTCCTCTCATCTCCCTGAAGTTCCAATGAACAGGCCTATTTCTTCCCATTTTTATTTCTCCTGATGGCCCTTGGGAACACCTTTCTGCAGGGTCACCTGAAGGCGTCTTGTCCAGAAAGAGAAGCACGCAAGCAACAGTTCCAGCGTGGCTCTTTCTGGCTGAATTTGCCACATTCAGTGACAGTCCTCGTTCCACTCACATCAAAACACCTGCTGTGAGGGGCTTGAGATTCTGCATTTCCAACCAACTCCCAGCAGCCTTTGCTGCTGGGACATGAACCACACTTGGAAGTATGAGGGGCCAGAGCCAGGGTCCTTAGCCTTGGCCACTCAGCACAGAAGCACCTGGAGAGACTTAAATGCCCAATGCCTGGGCTGCATTTGACACCAAGTAAAGCAGGCTGGCTCTCTCAGCTGGAAATGGGACCAGCCTCAGTCACTTTTAAAAAATGCTTGCTTCTAGGGGTGCCTGGGTGGCTCAGTGGGTTAAAGCCTCCGCCTTCAGCTCAGGTCATGATCCCAGGGTTCTGGGATCGAGCCCTGCGTCGGACTCTCTGCTCGGCAGGGAGCCTGCTTCCCCTTCTCTCTCTGCCTGTCTCTCTTCCTACCTGTGATCTATGTCTGTCAAATAAATAAATGAAATCTTTAAAAAAAAAAAAAAAGCTTGTTTCTTCTCTTTTGGAATCCAGCCACATAGGAAGAGGTCTACACAATCTCCCTGGAGAGAAAGGCCTTGGTGGATGAGACACCAATGTCAAAAGATAGGCCACAGAGAGGAGAACCCAGGTGCAGATGTGAGCCATTCCAGCTAAGGGCTCAGACACAGGGGAGTTGGAGCAGCTGGCCTGGGGCTGGCACCACACGGAGAAGGGGTGAGTTGTCCCCACAGAGCCCTGCCTGAATTCCTCACACATAGCATCATGAGTATTTTTTTTTTTAAAGATTTTATTTATTTATTTGACAGGGAGAGAGAGAGAGAGATCACAAGCAGGCAGAGCAGCAGCAGCAGCAGAGAGAGGCGGAAACAGGCTCCCCAGAGAGCAGAGAGCCTGATGTGGGGCTCGATCCCAGGACCCTGAGATCATGACCTGAGCCGAAGGCAGAGGCTCAACCCACTGAGCCACCCAGGTGCCCCAGCATCATGAATATTTTTAAGCCAAATCATTGTGGTTTGTAAGTCTCTCAGCTTGGGAATATTTGTTATGCAGTCATAGCTAACTGTTACAACCCACAGGACCCTAAGTGCCTTGAGAGTGGGGACATATTTTGGTTTATAACCCTTCCATGCTTTGTACTTAAATTGGTATTCAGAGAGTACTGGAGAAATGCTGAGGGCCAGGGAAAGGCCCAAGTGAAAAATCACAATGTTGTCTGGGCCAATAAAAGTTAGGAATTGATTTATTGTTTGGACATATATTCAGTGAGAAACAAAACAAAATAGACAAGGCTTCCTTCCTTCCCTGGAGAAGCAATCATCCTTCTGCTGGCCTTGGCTGACTCTGCTTTCCATTTCTCCCTGCTCAGTGCACTCCCCATGGCTCCAGCTTCCAGACACAGCCCTGCCCCTTGGAGCAGTGATCAGTGAGGGGTAGATGGCCTCAGGGGTCTGCCTGCAAGGTGCTCAGCTCAACTTCCTGTGATGTCCTGGCTCCTGTGCTTTTCCCAGGGCTTACCCAGCATTGCCAAAGATGCCAGGACTAGGGATTCAGCCTTCCCTGAAGGTGAGGGATCAGTGAGTGCCCCAAGGTGGCCCAGGGAGGAAGCAGGTAGGGGAAGTCCAGAAGAGAAGGATTCCCGAGTTCCCAGACAGATTTGGGGGTCCTTTGAGGGTCACAGCTCCTGGCCCAGCAAGCCTGACTCTGCTATGGGATGTAGGCACACCTTGTGGCTGTTGCATTGGAGATGTGACCTAGCTTCCCTCAGGTGGGTCTTCTCAGGGCTCTTCTCTTGAGCCCCAGTGCCTCCTGCTGCCTCCAGAAGCATCTGTCCTAGCCATGGGGGAACGATGTCCTGAAGACTGGGCTTAGGGATGAGGGGTGGCGTCTGCCTCTGCCTGCCCTCCATCCTTGCCTTTATGTGAAAAGACACAAGGCTGCAACTCTCCCTTGTCCTTTTCCAGCGGGTTCACATTTCCTTTCAGAAAGCAGTCCTGGAGAAAATGTCCACTCACTCCTCCCTGGTGCCCGGCTAGTGCCAGGCACTGGGCTGTGCTCAGAGCAGACATGGGAAGACCTCGTGAGGACATGGGGGCTCTAGGGTGGGACTGCTCAAAGTGGCACAGGGGCTGGTGGCAGGCCATGTGCTCTTTGGTACCCATTGGTGACAAGATGAGCAGGTAGAAAACTTTGTGGCATTTAAACATTGCTGCAATGTCCAAGCCTATGACTTTGTATTTTACAAAAACTAATGTTCACCATGGCTTAGAAATGAGGTCAAAGAAATCCATCACCACAGAGAAGCAGCAGTGGGCTGGGCACAGTGCGCTGGGCATGGACAGGACAACTGCTCCCAGGAAACAGCCATCCACTGCACACCCCGGGTTTTATACTCATGAAACGGTGGGGAAGGCATTCAGTTGCCCAGAGTTCCAGCCAACTCCAGTGCCAGCCCTTCCTTATCTGACATCCTGCTTATTGGTGGCTCTCACCGTATGGCCGTCAGGCCAGCAGCGTCAGCAAGACATGGGAGAGCTTTAGAGAAATACACATTCTTTATGTGAGACCCACCGTGTCAGGACCTGAATGATGAGTTTCAGTAACATAAGTTAGCAGATGGCCTGGGACAGATCTATGGAAATAGCTGGCTTCTGTGCCAAGAACCCTGACCCCAAGTTCTCACTTCTATTTTCTACAGAAGAATCCCTTGGACTTTGGCATGTCGTGGCTGTTCCTTTTTTGTCCCTCCTGCTCTGTATCATGTGGGGAACAAACTCAGGGTGTTAAGTACTGCAGGGCACTTCTGACTCACTGCTTGCTGGACCCCGTGCCCCTAGAATCAAAGGCCACTCCTACTTGGTCTCCGGCCAACTTCCTGCCCTCACCTCCCCACTAGGTCCTTACTGATGTGTCTGTGGCTCTCTTTCCAGCATGCCAGGCTCCTGCTTGCCTTGGGGCTCCACAGCAATTCCTGTGCTTCTGCCTGGGTCCTCCTGGACTCTTTGTCCTATTTGGGTCTGAGCTCACACATAATCTTCCCAGAGGCAACCACATCTGGTGACCATATACAATGTCACCTGCCTTCCTTCCTTTGACCCTTCTGCAGCCCTGCCCCCGGGCACTCTCTCTTCTGTCCCTGCTTGATTTCCTTCACAGCACTTGCCAGCCTCTGCCTTGACTTCCACGTTTGTGAGAATGCTTGCTGCTGCCTACCTCCCTGGGATAAGCACTCCATGGAAGAGGGACTGCATCTGGCTTATTCCTTCCTGGATCCCAGTGACTTTATCCATGGCTGGCATCCTGGGAATGTTGGAATACACCCTGAATTTGGAGACAGGGGGCCGTGTGCACTTCTTGTGGCTGCTGTAACAAATTACCTCACACTAATGTCTTTAAACAAAATAAATGTATTTGCTCACAGTTCTGGGGTCCAGAGTCTGAAATCAGTTTCACAGGGCTAAGGTGCTGGCGAGACCACACTCTCTCCAAGGACCTCCAACATGCTCTTTGCTTCTTTCAGCTTCCAGTGGTGGCTTGTGGCCTCATCACTCCAATATCTGTCCTTCTCTCTTATAAAAGATACATATGATTGCATGTAGGACCCACCAGCATAATCCAGATTAGGTGATTCCTCTCACTATCCCTAATTTAATTGCACCATTTGCCTTATAAAGTCATCTCTGCAGGTTGCAGGGTTAGGAGCTGGGAACAGGACTGAGGTCAGCATTCAGCTCATAACAGATGGAATTCATAATATGGCCTACCTCGCTGCACAGAAGTTTGTTGGTGAGATCCAAGGACATTTGAATAGGATATGCATTGGAATGAAACAATTCCTTTCAAATCTTTATTCTTAGTGACTTAGAAGAATGCAAGGTGCAACATAAAAATGAGTTCTTGCACTGACAACCAGAATGCTTATGTGCATGCGGGAATTTGTTTTGGCCTTGGTCTTCTTGATGCTAGTGGCCTGGTGGCCTCTGCTGGTGTCCCAGCTATGCTCTGATAGCAGCAGCTGCTTGAACATAGGTGTATTTTGCTGAAAAATTAGATAAAACTAAAACAATTGGAGGGCTGTAGCTTGCTCACAGTTTTGCAGGCTCAGCAAAGATAGCCAAATTTGCTTTGTGTGCAGAATACTATTCCCTCTCTGACAAGAAGCTCACAGTATCTTTCCAACAGGAGAATCCAGGGTCCAGCTTCGTGGCAGAGGTGAAGGACGGACAGGCAGGGAATCAAAGGCTGTGAGAGGTAGATCAGAGGAGAGGATATGGATGATTACTGCAGGGCTCTTTTTGGTTCCAACTGGAATTGTCTGGGGAGTTTTAAAGTCCTGACACCTGGACCCTATCCCAGAACTTCTAATGTAATTGATCTGGGTGTACCCTGGGCAGTCAAGAGATTTTATTTTATTTTATTAATTAATTTTTATTTTATTAAAATATAATGTATTATTTGGTTCAGAGGTACAGGTCTGTGAATCATCAGTCTTACACAATTCACAGTGCTCACCATAGCACATACCCTCTCCAAGGTCCATAAGCCAGCCACTCTATCCGTACTCCCCACCCCCTCAGTTTGTTTCCTGAGATGAAGAGTCTCTTATGGTTCGTCTCCCTCCCCAGTTCTATCTTATCTCATTTTTTCCCCTCCCGTTCCCCCATGATTACCTTGCCCTGCCTCTCAAATTCCTCATATCAGAGAGATCATATGATAGTTGTCTTTCTCGGGCGCCTGGGTGGCTCAGTGGGTTAAGCCGCTGCCTTCGGCTCAGGTCATGATCTCAGGGTCCTGGGATCGAGTCCCGCATCGGGCTCTCTGCTCAACAGGGAGCCTGCTTCCCTCTCTCTCTCTGCCTGCCTCTCCATCTACTTGTGATTTCTCTCTGTCAAATAAATACATAAAATCTTTTAAAAAAATAAAATAAGATAGTTGTCTTTCTCTGATTGACTTATTTCACTCAGCATAACACCCTCTAGTTCCATCCACGTCGTTGCAAATGGCAAGATTTCATTTCTTTTGATGGCTGCATAGTATTCCAGGGTGTGTGTGTGTGTGTGTGTGTGTGTGTGTGTATACCACATCTTCTTTGTCCACTCATCTGTTGATAGACATCCAGCTTCTTTCCATGGTTTGGCTATTGTGGACATTGTTGCTATGAACATTGGGGGGCATGTGCCCATTTGGATCACTACATTTGTATCTTTAGGGTAAATACCCAGTAGTGCGATTGCAGGGTTGTAGGGTAGCTCTATTTTCAACTTTTTGAGGAACCTCCATACTGTTTTCCAGAGTGGCTGCACCAGCTTGCATTCCCACCAACAGTGTAGGAGGGTTCTTCTTTCTCCGTATCCTTGCCTTTCTCTGTATCCTTGCCAACATCTGTCATTTCCTGACTTGTTAATTTTAGCCATTCTGACTGGTGTGAGGTGGTATCTCACTGTGGTTTTGATTAGTCAAGAGATTTTAAAGCCGCCTGGGTCGTCCTAGTGTATTGGCCATGCTCAAGACCTCTGTGTTAGGCTCTGGCTAGGACAAGGTTGTAACTCCATCCAGGTGTGGTGGAGATGATGGTCTCAGGTTTGAGGGTTCAGCCAAGTCATTGGATAGAGAGAGGGAAACTTGGGGGTTTCCTTGGGTGATTTTACGTATAAAATACACAGCTTGCCAAGGTGATTTGTGTATAAAACGGGAGCACCCCTGCTTTCCAGGACTCTCTGGACTTGGGGAGCTCATGATATGGCCCCTGGAGACAACCTTGCATTTGAGCTGGTTTTGCCTCCCAGCCCCAACTGAGGTCCCACCACAGATCAGTGCTTCTCAAACTTTGAAGTGCACATGAATCACCAGGGGATATTGTTCAAGCATAGATTTGGATTGGTTAACTCTGCGCTGAGGTCTGAGATGCTGCCTTTCTCAAGGCTCCCAGTGCAGCTGCTGGTACCCATCGTAAGGAGTCAAGAATACAAATGTGGTCTTCTTTAGCAGGCCCCTGACATCAAGCTTTCCCCAGGAAACTTCTGGATATCAGGGGTGCTACGTCTAGTTGGGATTCAGTGGCTCTTGGAGATGTTAGTGAGGCCCGTTGTCTCTACCCCTCCACCGGTCACCATGTTACACTGCCTGGTGCTGGTTTACTCCAACATGTCATCTTGACTCCTGGAGCAGTGGGTGTCAACTTGGGCTACACATTACGATCATCTGAGGAGCTTTAAAAAATACGGGTCCAACCCCCATAAAATCAGGTTTGATTCATCTAGGGTGTGCCACCCACCCCAATGGGATTGTTAAATCTCCCTGGCCTGTTCAAACATAAAGCCAAGGCTGAGAATTTCTGGCCTCAAGTGCAGAACATGGGCAGAAGCAGCAGGATGTCCTAGGAGCCTGTGAGAAATGGGAATTCCCAGGCCCCACCCAGACCCACTGAGTCAGGAATCTGGGGTGAAACCTGGCAATCTGTGGTCTAACAGCATTGCATGTTTTTCTGATGTACCCTGACTTTCAGGATAGCAAGGAGGCATGAATAAAGCTTGTTTGTAACCCAACCATTGCTGAGGATGCAGGAGAGGCGGGCACAGCTGTATCTTCTTGGGAAGCTCTGAGCAAAGCTAGTTAGTCCTGAGGGGGGCTCCTAGGACCCTGGGATGCCAGGAGACTGTGGGGTGATTCAACAACCTTCTCAGGCCCCCACATTTGGGGGCTGGCTGCCCTGGCCGCCTCTGCTGGCCACCTTTCAGCTCCAGATGCACCAGCTATTTAAAGTCTCAGCTGAATAATATTTTCCATCATGTGGCCCAGACTTTACTTAGGTCCTTTGGGGCTGCTGGAGGTCATGTGTCTCAGCTTATCTATGACTGTCTGGACCCAAGTCCCTGGGACAGATCACTTATTTCTGTGTTTTCTCCTCCTAATTGAGGCCTAATTGAGGGGGAGGGGGAGAAGGGAGGAGGGAGGAGAATGACCTGGAATGTCCCCTGCCCTTGCAGGAAGACTCCCAGAGCACATGTTCCTTTCACAACCCCTCATCCCTCATGAAAGGGTGGCGAAGAGGGAGGGTGAGCCATTGCCCAAATTCACACCACTCATCTCTGCCAACCACAGGTCTCCAATATAAATCTCGGGCCCAGCAGGCTCATTGTCTTGGCCCCAAACGTTTTTATGGGAGGCCTCTTGACCTCCTCCACATTCCTCCCTCATGGGCTGTGAGCTTGCAATCCTTGGGGATTCATTCCAGATTTAAGATCAGGTGTTGCCTGCTGTCTAAGGTGTGGGGAGTAGAATCTGCAGAACACATCCTGAGAGGCATGGCACCCATCAGCCTCATTGGTGGGACAAAAAGAAGCCCAGATTGCCCCTTAAGCTCCCAGCAGAACTAGCTGATGAGCCCTCTTCCCAGATCCAGGACACTACAGAAAAAGGGCTAGAATCTAAGATCTATAAAGAAACCCAGGCACCTGGGGCAGATGGCCTATTTCCCAGATACCCTCAAAGAAGGATCATCTGCTTGCAGCACCGCTGTCTTTGGGGGATACCTGTACAGACCCTGAGCTGGAGATGTGCTCTTAGGTACAGCTCCTTGGGGAGTAGGGTGGTCAGAGGGGGTGATTGGCATTCCATATTGTCAACAAAGTCCTCAGCCTGTCCCATGGGGGCTTTGCATAAGGGCTGGGTAAGAGCATAGGGGCTGGGCTTGATATTCCCACCATTGCCAATTTTGGGAAGGGTGTGAACGTGGGTGGGAGCTGCCAGCCAGCTTTCAGATGTCTGGGCAAGCATGCGTCTTGGGCTGATGGAGAGTCGGGGTGGACACACAGCACCCATCACAATTCCATGCCACTTAGCCAAGCCCAATTCAGGCTGGCTAAAAGTGGGCTTTCCTGGAGTTGCTGTTTCTTGTGAAGGAGCAGAGCTGGCGTGACCATGAACAAGACCTGGAAATACCTGGGCTTGACTCAGTCTCACTACTCATTAGCTATGGGGCCTGGGGAAGGCTACATGATGTCTCTAGGACTCAGTTTCCTCCACTGTAAAATGAAAATACTATTGGCATTGATTTTATTGTGAGGACGAAAGGAATTATCATGCAGAAAGAATTTACTCCGTGCTTGGCAAAGTGCTTAATAAATAGCATTTTGTTCCTGGAAAGGGTTTGGTGTGCTGAGGAACCTCCCTGAGGACAGAGAATGCTGAGTCTGAGGACAAGTATGACTTTGGGGTAGGAGACAATCAAGAGGGTGTTGGCACACATATGCACATGCACACACACACACACACACACATACACTTGAACACCAATCCCCCCTCCCCAGCCTCCCTGGTCCTCTCCAGGGAAAGATTGCTGTGGCAGGAATGTAGAGAATAATAGCAGCCGATGCTCAGACTTTGAATTTCTACAAAAACCTGTGA
Source organism: Neogale vison (assembly GCF_020171115.1). NCBI lineage: Eukaryota > Metazoa > Chordata > Mammalia > Carnivora > Mustelidae > Neogale > Neogale vison. The sequence goes on from NC_058098.1 coordinate 43,847,487, forward strand.
TGCCCCATGAAGACTGGGAATCTCAAGGCAGGGCAGAGCAAAACAGGCTCCCTGCAGGTATATTTCCAGTGAGGATTTTCAGGAGAAGGGTTCTGAGGTGTCCTGCCAGTTTTCCCGAGATACATGCAGATTTGATGGTGTCCTCAGTGGGGAAGACAAGGAGCATGTGGACCATCAACCCATGCTTGCTGGCAACGTGGCAGTGGCCGAGAACAAGGCAGGGAGGTGTAGCTCCAAAGACACCAGAACGGGCAGATGCTGACCATGGTCTAGAGGGCTCCTGTTGACCCCTGAATGCTGGGTGTGCCCACCTCCCCACCCCTTTGGCCGCTGGTTTTAGAAGCTCCCCAGGGAAAAGTTCAGGTTCAATCTGAAATGACCAAGTATATACTGTCATTGAGATAAATGAAACTTCCTCACCCTTAGCAGGAGGTGAAAATGGGGGTAAAAAGTAATAACAAAGGAACATCGTTGTAGAAACAACATTGCTGTATCTTTGGGGTAAATACCTAGTAGTGCAATTCCTAGGTCATAAGATAGCTCTATTTTTAACTTTTTCAGGAATCTCCGCACTATTTTCCAAAGTGGCTACACCAGCTTGCAATCCCAACAGCAGTGTAAGAGGGTTCCCCTTTTTCCACATCCTCTCCAACATTTGTTGTTTCCTACCTTGTTAATTTTTGCTATTCCAACGTCTTCCTTGGAGAAGTGTCTGTTCATGTCTTTGCCCATTTATTTATTTGGCTTGATTAGTTGTTTTTTGGATGTTGAGTTTGAGAGGTTCTTCATAGATCTTGGATAGCCCTTTATCTGCAGTGACATTTGCAAATATCTTCTCCCATTCTATGGTTTGCCTCTTCATTTTGTTGACTGTTTGCTTTGTTGTGCAGAAGCTTTTTATCTTGATGAAGTCCCAAAGTTCATTTTCACTTTTGCTTTCCTTGCCTTTGGAGACGTGTCATGAAAGAAGTTGCTGTGGCCTATGTCGAAGAGGTAACTGGCTATGTTCTCCTCTAGAATTTTGATGGATATCTGTCTCACATTGAGGTCTTTCATCCATTTTGAGTTTATCTTTGTGTATGGTGTAAGAGAATGGTCGAGTTTCATTCTTCTGTATTTATCTGTTCAATTTTCCCAGCACCATTTATTGAAGAGACTGTCTTTTTTCCATTGCATATTTTTTCCTTCTTTGTCAGAGATTAGGTGACCATAGGAGTGCTGTGAAGTGTGTAAACCTGGCAATTCACAGACCTGTACCCCTGAGGATAAAAATATATTATGTGTTTATAAAAAAAAAAAGATTAGGTGACCATAGAGTTGAGGGTCCATATATTGGCTCTCTAGTCTGTTCCATTGATCTATGTGTCTGTTTTTGTTCCAGTACCATGCTGTCTTATGATCACAGCTTTGTAATATAGCTTGAAATCAGGCAACACCATGCCCCTAGCTTTAGTTTTTCTTTTTCAACATTTCCTTGGCAGTTCGTGGTCTTTTCTGGATTCATACAAATTTTAGGACTGTTTATTCCAGCTCTTTGAAAAATGTCATAGGTATTTTGATCAGGATGGTGTTGAAAGTATATATTGCTCTGGGAAGCATAGACATTTTAACAATGTTTATTCTTCCAATCCATGAACATGGAATGTTTTTCCATTTTTTTTTGTGTCTTCTTCAATTTATTTCATAATTGTTCTATAGTTTCTAGAGAGCATAGATCCGTTACCTCTTTGGTTAGGATTATTCCAAAGCATCTTATGGTTTTTTGATGTTATTATAAATAGAATTGATGCCCTAATTTCTCTTTCTACAGTTACATTGTTAGTATATAGAAAAGCAAATGATTTTTGTGCATTGATTTTGTATCCTGCCACATTATTGAATTGCTGTATGACTTCTTGTAATTTGGAGGTGGAGTCTCTTTTGGATTTTTCACATCTAGTATCGTGTCATGTGTGAAGAGAGAGGTTATGACTTCTTCGCCCATGTGAATACATTTTTATTGTTGCTATTGTTGTCTGGCTGCTGATGCTAGTACTATATTGAACAAGACTGGTGAGCATGGGCATCCTTGTAGTGTCCCTGATCTTAAGGAAAAAGCTTTCAGCTTCTCTCCATTGAGAGTGATATTCCCTTTGAGCTTTTCATAAATGGTTTTTATGAATTTGAGAAATGTTCCCCCTGTCCCTACACTCTGAAGAGTTTTAATGAGGAAAGGCTGCTGTATTTGGTCAAATGCTGCATCAATGGAAAGGATCATATGTTTCTTGTCTCTTATCTTATTAATGTGTTCTATCACACTGATTGATTTGCAAAAGTTTAACCAACCATTCATCCCAGGAATAAATCCCACCTGGTTGTGGCCAATAATCCTTTTATTTATTTATTTATTTTTAATTTTCAGCATAACAGTATTCATTATTTTTGCACCACACCCTGTGCTCCATGCAATCCGTGCCCTCTATAATACCCACCACCTGGTACCCCAACCTCCCACCCACCCCCCGCCACTTCAAACCCCTTGGATTGTTTTTCAGAGTCCATAGTCTCTCATGGTTCACCTCCCCAACTCCCTTCTCCTCTCTAACTCCCCCAATAATCCTTTTAATGCACTGTTGGAACCTATTGGCTAGGACTTTGTTGAGAATTTTGGCATTCATATACATCAGGGATATTGGTCTGTAATTCTCCTTTAGGATGGGGTCTTTGCCTGGTTTGTGGATCAAGATAATGCTGGCCTCATAGAATGAGTTTGGAAGTTTTCCTTCTGTTTCTATTTTTTAAAACAGCTTCAGGAAAATAAGTATTACTTCTTTATTGAAGAAGAATATCTTTTTTTTGGTAGAATTTCCCTGGGAATCCATCAGGCCCTGGACTCTTGTTTTTTTTGGGAGATTTTTGATCACTGCTTCAATTTTGTTCCTGGTTATTGGTCTATTCAGGTTGTCAGTTTCTTCCTGTTTCAATCTTGATAGTTTATAGGTTTCCAGGAAGGCATCCATTTCTTCCAGGCTGCTTAATTTATTGGCATACAGTTCTTGATAGTAATTTCTGGTAATTGTTTCTATTTCTCCAAAGATACAGATGTAGTGAAAAGAAGGGGCACATGCACTCCAATGTTCATAGCAGCAGTGTCCACAATAGCCAAACTGTAGAAGGAGCCAAGATGCCCTTCAGCAGATGAATAGATAAAAAAGATGTGGTCCAGAGTGGTTGCACCAGCTTGCATTCCCACCAACAGTGTAGGAGGGTTCCCCTTTCTCCGCATCCTCGCCAGCATCTGTCATTTCCTGACTTGTTGATTTTAGCCATTCTGACTGGTGTGAGGTGATATCTCATTGTGGTTTTGATTTGTATTTCCCTGATGCCGAGTGATATGGAGCACTTTTTCATGTGTCTGTTGGCCATCTGGATGTCTTCTTTGCAGAAACGTCTGTTCATGTCCTCTGCCCATTTCTTGATTGGATTATTTGTTCTTTGGGTGTTGAGTTTGTTAAGTTCTTTATAGATTTTGGACACTAGTCCTTTATCTGATATGTCGTTTGCAAATATCTTCTCCCATTATGTCAGTTGTCTTTTGGTTTTGTTAACTGTTTCCTTTGCTGTGCAAAAGCTTTTGATCTTAATGAAATCCCAAAAGTTCATTTTTGCCTTTGCTTCCCTTGCCTTTGGCGATGTTCCTAGAAAGATGTTGCTGCGGCTGAGGTCGAAGAGGTTGCTGCCTGTGTTCTCCTCAAGGATTTTGATGGATTCCTTTCTCACATTGAGGTCCTTAATCCATTTTGAATCTATTTTTGTGTGTGGTGTAAGGAAATGGTCCAATTTCATTTTTCTGCACGTGGCTGTCCAATTTTCCCCACACCATTTATTGAAGAGGCTGTCTTTTTTCCATTGGACATTCTTTCCTGCTTTGTCGAAGATTAGTTGACCATAGAGTTGAGGGTCTATTTCTGGGCTCTCTATTCTGTTCCATTGGTCTATGTGTCTGTTTTTGTGCCAGTACCATGCTGTCTTGATGATGACAGCTTTGTAATAGAGCTTGAAGTCCGGAATTGTGATGCCACCAACTTTGGCTTTGTTTTTCAATATCCCTTTGGCTATTCGAGGTCTTTTCTGGTTCCATATAAATTTTAAAATTATTTGTTCCATTTCTTTGAAAAAGATGGATGGTACTTTGCTAGGAATTGCATTAAATGTGTAGATTGCTTTAGGTAGCATAGACATTTTCACAATATTTATTCTTCCAATCCAGGAGCATGGAACATTTTTCCATTTCTTTGTGTCTTCCTCAATTTCTTTCATGAGTACTTTATAGTTTTCTGAGTATAGATTCTTAGCCTCTCTGGTTAGGTTTATTCCTAGGTATCTTATGGTTTGGGGTGCAATTGTGGAAAACAGCATGGAGGTTCCTCAAAATGTTGAAAATAGAACTGCCCTATGACCCAGCAATTGCACTACTGGGAATTTACCCTAAAGATACAAACGTAGTGATCCAAAGGGGCACGTGCACCCAAATGTTTATAGCAGCAATGTCCACAATAGCTAAACTATGGAAAGAATCTAGATGTCCATCAACAGATGAATGGATCAAGAAGATGTGGTATATATACACAATGGAATACTATGCAGTCATCAAAAGAAACGAAATCTTGCCATTTGCGACAACATGGATGGAACTAGAGCATATCATGCTTAGCGAAATAAGTCAAGCGGAGAAAGACAAATATCATATGATCTCCCTGATATGAGGAAGTGGTGATGCAACATGGGGGCTTAAGTGGGTAGGAGAAGAATCCATGAAACAAGATGGGATAGGGAGGGAGACAAACCATAAGTGACTCTTAATCTCACGAAACAAACTGTGGGTTGCTGGGGGGAGGGGGGTTGGGAGAAGGGGGATAGGGTTATGGACATTGGAGAGGGTATGTGCTTTTGGGTAAATTGGAAGGGGAGATGAACCATGAGAGACTATGGACTCTGAAAAACAATCTGAGGGGGTTGAAGTGGCAGGGGGGTGGGAGGTTGGGGTACCAGGTGGTGGGTATTATAGAGGGCACAGCTTGCATGGAGCACTGGGTGTGGTGAAAAGATAATGAATACTGTTTTTCTGAAAATAAATAAATTGGAAAACAAAAACAAAAACAAACAAACAAAAAAAAGATGTGGTCCATATATATAATGAAATATTACTCAGCCACCAGAAAAGATGAATACCCACCATTTGCTTTGACATGGATGGAACTGGAGGGGACTATGCTAAGTGAAATAAGTCAAGCAGAGAAAGACAATTATCATATAGTTTCACTTATATGTGGAACATAAGGAATAGCATGGAGGACATTAGGAGTATGAAGGGAAAAATGAAGGGGTGGGGAATCAGAGGGGGAGAGGAACCCTGAAGACTATGGACACCAGGAAACAAACTTAGGGTTTCATGGGGAGGAGGATGGCAGGATGGGTTAACACAGTGACTCGTATTAAGGAGGGCATGTATTGCAAGGAGTGTTACATGCATGTATTGCAAGGGTGTTATATGCAAATAATGAATCATGGAACACTACATCAAAAATTAAAGTACTGTATGGTAACTAACATAAAAAATGAAATGTAGGAGATATGGGTAGATAGGTGTGTGATACATATATAAATATGTCCATATGTGTGAGTGTGTTTGTATAAATATTGATATGAACAAAAATACAAATACATATTGAGAAAAAAAGGAAAAAAGTTGCTTTGGTCCCCCTGCATCCTTGACCTAAGTGTTCATACCTTCCAATTCTCAGTCCTCTTTCGGTCTCTTCAAACTCATCACCCACTTGGCATTCCCACTTCTGGAGGCTTCTTTAGACCCCATCCAAAGGACAGAGAGCAATGTGCTTTGAAGATGACAAGTCATATATGGAAGAGCATTTTATCAATGGTAAGGCACCGTGCAAATGTAAGAGAAGGGGTAATGATAATGTACAGAATTTGTCCAGAAAGAGAAAAGCATTAAATTCAGAAGGCAGTGAAAGGGGATTATCTTGAGAAGAAATTCCCAATGCTACTTCAGATTGTCTCTGCTACTGAGCCATGTAAGGTCTTAAAAATCGTTTCCTGTCGCTGTTATATATGGCTAATGTAGGCGGTTAAATAGCTCTTGAACAAGTCATATTGGCTAATTCCTATAATTGTAGGGCTTTTTTTTTTCTCTTTTTATTTTAAAGCCCAGAGACACTGCCTTGGTAAGCTTCCAGCAGGTGATAGGCTCCATATCCAACATAAGCCTGTCAAAATCCCATGTTTACAGCGTTAGACTATCACGTTTCCAAATGCAACCTTCTTTTCATTGGTTGACTCATATTTGGGTTGTATCCAGATTTTTGCAATTGTGAATCACGTTACTGTGCATGTTAGTGTACGTGTCTGTGTGGCTGTGTGTTTTCGTTTCTCTTGGGTATATACCTAGGAGTAAGATTGTTGGATCATTTGGTAATTCTGTGTTTAATCCTTTGAGGAACTGCCAGACTGTTTTTCAGAGTGGCTACTCTAGTTTACATTCCCTTCAGCAGTGAATGAGAGTTCTGATTCTTCATGTCCTCATCAATACTTACTATCTGACTTTTTATTTATAGCTGTCCTAAGCAATTGTGAAGTGGTATCTCACTGTGGTTTTGATTTGCATTTCCCTGATGATTACTGATGTCGAATGTATTTTCATGTGCTTGCTGACACTTGTACATCTTCTTCAGAGAGATGCCTGTTCAAACTCTTATATTTATTTATTTATTTATTTATTTATTTATTTTAAATAATTTTTTATTGCCCAGGATATTTTTTTCTTGTGTCTTGTTTTTTTGTTTGTTTGTTTTCTTTTTTTAATAACTATAAATTCAAGCTTAGTGAAGCTTGCTTTGTCTTGAAAAAACAAAACAAAACAACAAAGCTGTTCTATTATTTGCTAATCTGATCTCATTTGAAGAAAGAGATGGTAGTTATCTTGCAAGTGTAAAATTTATACCATGAATGATGCAGGTCTAAGTCTGGTGGCACTAAAAGGAGACAATAGCATTGTTGACAAAATTATAATCTGCTGGTGGCATTTGCGGAAAAGAGGCCCTTGCAAATTTCTAAATAACAGTAAACTCTGTTAGGAAATTCTAAAGTGTCTTACAGGCCAAAAAGGGAATGAGGTTAGTAAAATGCCTCAACAGAGTTTGAATAAAATACTGGATTTGAGAGTTACTGGAACTTGGATATGTAAAAATAGGGTGGCAGGTTGGGTCATGCTTACAATGGTCTCAAGTTCAAATAAACTACTGTGACAATACACCACTTCACAGGTCACACGCTTTTCTGGGGCTGTTCTTTCCTTCAGTAGGTGCTGGCAGAAGGTGTGCTGAGTCGCTTTCCGATATAGATGCCTAGGCCCAAAGCCAAAAGATGAGAGAGGAAGAGAGACGGAATGAACACCTTAATGAATTCTGCGGAGAAAATACCCCCTTTCTTCATGGCCCCACTTTTCCTCATGCTTAAAGAGACAGAGCGTTTGGGGTGTCTGAAGTGGAACTCCTTAGGCGGAATGTTTTCAGGTCTACTGGACCAGTCAGACACCCAGTCAACACTTTTCTTCAACGCATCAACTTCTTTCTCTCCTTCTGCAACTTCTTCTTCTGACTGAGAGCTATGGTCCCTGCTGGTGTGCATCTCCACATCAAACATAATCTGCCCATCTTCTTGTGGGGAAGGGCTGTCACAGTGAGAACTGGCTCTTGAACTACTCTGTCCTGATTCGTGTTGTGCATCCAAAAGAATCTTCTCCATGTCTCCATTGTGGATAGAGGATGAGGACGGTACATGTTCTAGCCCCCCATTTTTCCCATTGCCATTATCATTGCCATTGCTGCTGTTCATGGGTAGCTCCACCCAGTAACTGTTGAGGCCGGCTGGCGGGGGCAAAGGTTGTTCACCTTCCTCGCAGTTGTTGTTGTTGTGCGGGGGCGGCGGCTGCTCTACTAAATGAGACGACATTGTCAGGTGGCTGGAAGGGCTTGCGGCCACAGCAGGACCGTCTCTGGTTCTCCGGCAGCAACACAACAAGCCTCTTATTTTTATTTTTATAAGATTTTATTTTTATTTTTTATTAACATACAATGTACTATTTGTTTCAGGGGTACAGGTCTGTGAATGATCAGTCTTACACAATTCACAGCACTCACCATAGCACATTAAGATTTTATTTTTAAGTAATCTCTGCACCCAACGTGGGGCTTGAACTCAGGACACTGAGATCAAGAGTCACATACTCTACCAACTGAGTCAGGCAGGTATCCCTTTTGTTTATTTTAAAAATTAGGTTATTTCTCTTTTGGTTGTTAAATTATAAGCATTCTGGATACAAGTTCCTCATTGGATATATTTGAAAATATTTTCTCCCATTTTTTTAAATTTATTTATTTTCAGAAAAACAGTATTCATTATTTTTTCACCACACCCAGTGCTCCATGCAAGCTGTGCCCTCTATAATACCCACCACCTGGTACCCCAACCTCCCACCCCCCCGCCACTTCAAACCCCTCAGATTGTTTTTCAGAGTCCATAGTCTCTCATGATTCACCTCCCCTTCCAATTTCCCCCAACTCCCTTCTCCTCTCTAACTCCCCATGTCCTCCATGAATTTGTTATGCTCCATAAATAAGTGAAACCACATGATAATTGACTCTCTCTGCTTGACTTATTTCACTCAGCATAATCTCTTCCAGTCCCTTCCATGTTGCTACAAAAGTTGGGTATTCATCCTTTCTTTTTCATTTTCTCTTCTCCAATTTATTTATTTTCAGAAAAACAGTATTCATTATCTTTTCACCACACCCAGTGCTCCATGCAATCCGTGCCCTCTATAATACCCACCACCTGGTACCACAACCTCCCACACCCCCGCCACGTCAAACCCCTCAGATTGTTTTTCAGAGTCCATAGTCTCTCATGGTTCACCTCCCCTTCCAATTTACCCAAAAGCACATACCCTCCCCAATGTCCATAACCCTATCCCCCTTCTCCCAACCCCCCTCCCCCCAGCAACCCACAGTTTGTTTCGTGAGATTAAGAGTCACTTATGGTTTGTCTCCCTCCCAATCCCATCTTGTTTCATGGATTCTTCTCCTACTCACTTAAGCCCCCATGTTGCATCACCACTTCCTCATATCAGGGAGATCATATGATATTTGTCTTTCTCCGCTTGACTTATTTCGCTAAGCATGATATGCTCTAGTTCCATCCATGTTGTCGCAAATGGCAAGATTTCGTTTCTTTTGATGGCTGCATAGTATTCCATTGTGTATATATACCACATCTTCTTGATCCATTCATCTGTTGATGGACATCTAGGTTCTTTCCATAGTTTAGCTATTGTGGACATTGCTGCTATAAAATTTGGGTGCACGTGCCCCTTTGGATCACTATGTTTGTATCTTTAGGGTAAATTCCCAGTAGTGCAATTGCTGGGTCATAGGGCAGTTCTATTTTCAACATTTTGAGGAACCTCCATGCTGTTTTCCAGAGTGGTTGCACCAGCTTGCATTCCCACCAACAGTGTAGGAGGGTTCCCCTTTCTCCGCATCCTCGCCAGCATCTGTCATTTCCTGATTTTAGCCATTCTGACTGGTGTGAGGTGATATCTCATTGTGGTTTTGATTTGTATTTCCCTGATGCCGAGTGATATGGAGCACTTTTTCATGTGTCTGTTGGCCATCTGGATGTCTTCTTGGCAGAAACGTCTGTTCATGTCCTCTGCCCATTTCTTGATTGGATTATTTGTTCTTTGGGTGTTGAGTTTGTTAAGTTCTTTATAGATTTTGGACACTAGTCCTTTATCTGATATGTCGTTTGCAAATATCTTCTCCCATTCTGTCAGTTGTCTTTTGGTTTTGTTAACTGTTTCCTTTGCTGTGCAAAAGCTTTTGATCTTGATGAAATCCCAAAAGTTCATTTTTGCCTTTGCTTCCCTTGCCTTTGGCGATGTTCCTAGAAAGATGTTGCTGCGGCTGAGGTCGAAGAGGTTGCTGCCTGTGTTCTCCTCAAGGATTTTGATGGATTCCTTTCTCACATTGAGGTCCTTAATCCATTTTGAGTCTATTTTTGTGTGTGGTGTGAGGAATGGTCCAATTTCATTTTTCTACACGTGGCTGTCCAATTTTCCCCACACCATTTATTGAAGAGGCTGTCTTTTTTCCATTGGACATTCTTTCCTGCTTTGACAAAGATTAGTTGACCATAGAGTTGAGGGTCTATTTCTGGGCTCTCTATTCTGTTCCATTGGTCTATGTGTCTGTTTTTGTGCCAGTACCATGCTGTCTTGATGATGACAGCTTTGTAATAGAGCTTGAAGTCCGGAATTGTGATGCCACCAATTTTGGCTTTGTTTTTCAATATCCCTTTGGCTATTCGAGGTCTTTTCTGGTTCCATATAAATTTTAAAATTATTTGTTCCATTTCTTTGAAAAAGATGGATGGTACTTTGCTAGGAATTGCATTAAATGTGTAGATTGCTTTAGGTAGCATAGACATTTTCACAATATTTATTCTTCCAATCCAGGAGCATGGAACATTTTTCCATTTCTTTGTGTCTTCCTCAATTTCTTTCATGAGTACTTTATAGTTTTCTGAGTATAGATTCTTAGCCTCTTTGGTTAGGTTTATTCCTAGGTATCTTATGGTTTGGGGTGCAATTGTAAACGGGATTGACTCCTTAATTTCTCTTTCTTCTGTCTTGTTGTTTGTGTAGAGAAATGCAACTGATTTCTGTGCATTGATCTTATATCCTGACACTTTACTGAATTCCTGTACAAGTTCTAGCAGTTGTGGAGTGGAGTCTTTTGGGTTTTCCACATAGAGTATCATATCATCTGCAAAGAGTGATAATTTGACTTCTTCTTTGCCGATTTGGATGCCTTTAATTTCCTTTTGTTGTCTGATTGCTGAGGCTAGGACTTCTAGTACTATGTTGAATAGCAGTGGTGATAATGGACATCCCTGCCGTGTTCCTGACCTTAGTGGAAAATCTTTCAGTTTTTCTCCATTGAGAATGATATTTGCGGTGGGTTTTTCATAGATGGCTTTGATGATATTGAGGTATGTGCCCTCTATCCCTACACTTTGAAGAGTTTTGATCAGGAAGGGATGCTGTACTTTGTCAAATGCTTTTTCAGCATCTATTGAGAGTATCATATGGTTCGTGTTCTTTCTTTTATTGATGTGTTGTATCACATTGACTGATTTGCGGATGTTGAACCAACCTTGCAGCCCTGGGATAAATCCCACTTGGTCGTGGTGAATTATCCTTTGAATGTACTGTTGAATCCTATTGGCTAGTATTTTGGTGAGAATTTTCGCATCTGTGTTCATCAAGGATATTGGTCTACAGCTCTCTTTTTTGATGGGATCCTTGTCTGGTTTTGGGATCAAGGTGATGCTGGCCTCATAAAATGAGTTTGGGAGTTTTCCTTCCATTTCTATTTTTTGGAACAGTTTCAGGAGAATAGGAATTAGTTCTTCTTTAAATGTTTGGTAGAATTCCGCCAGGAAGCCGTCTGGCCCTGGGCTTTTGTTTGTTTGGAGATTTTTAATGACTGTTTCAATCTCCTTACTGGTTATGGGTCTGTTCAGGCTTTCTATTTCTTCCTGGTTCAATTTAGGTAGTTTATATGTTTCTAGGAATGCATCCATTTCTTCCAGATTGTCAAATTTGTTGGCGTAGAGTTGCTCATAGTATGCTCTTATAATAGTTTGTATTTCTTTGGTGTTAGTTGTGATCTCTCCTCTTTCATTCATGATTTTATTTATTTGGGTCCTTTCTCTTTTCTTTTTGATAAGTCTGGCCAGGGGTTTATCAATTTTATTAATTCTTTCAAAGAACCAGCTCCTAGTTTGGTTGATTTGTTCTATTGTTTTTTTGGTTTCTATTTCATTGATTTCTGCTCTGATCTTTATGATTTCTCTTCTCCTGCTGGGCTTAGGGTTTCTTTCTTGTTCTTTCTCCAGCTCCTTTAGGTGTAGGGTTAGGTTGTGTACCTGAGACCTTTCTTGTTTCTTGAGAAAAGCTTGTACCGCTATATATTTTCCTCTCAGGACTGCCTTTGTTGTGTCCCACAGATTTTGAACCGTTGTATTTTCATTATCATTTGTTTCCATGATTTTTTTCAATTCTTCTTTAATTTCCCTGTTGACCCATTCATTCTTTAAAAGGATGCTGTTTAGTCTCCATGTATTTGTGTTCTTTCCAAACTTCCTCTTGTGGTTGAGTTCTAGCTTCAGAGCATCGTGGTCTGAAAATATGCAGGGAATGATCCCAATCTTTTGATACCGGTTGAGTCCTGATTTAGGACCGAGGATGTGATCTATTCTGGAGAATGGTCCATGTGCCACTGGAGAAGAATGTGTATTCTGTTGCTTTGGGATGAAATGTTCTGAATATATCTGTGATGTCCTTCTCATCCAGTGTATCATTTAAGGCCTTTATTTCCCTGTTGATCTTTTGCTTGGATGATCTTTCCATTTCAGTGAGTCCCCTACTACTATTGTATTATTGTTGATGTGTTTCTTTGATTTTGTTATTAATTGGTTTATATAGTTGGCTGCTGGTATTCATCCTTTCTGATGGAGGCATAATACTCCATAGTGTATATGGACCACATTTTCCTTATCCATTCATCCATTGAAGGGCATCTTGGTTCTTTCCATAGTTTGGCGACCGTGGCCATTGCTGCTATAAACATTGGGATACAGATGGCCCTTCTTTTCACGACATCTGTATCTTTGGGGTAAATACCCAGGAGTGCAATTGCAGGTTCATAGGGGAGTTCTATTTTTAATTTCTTGAGGAATCTCCACACTGTTCTCCAAAGAGGCTGCACCAACCTGCATTCCCACCAACAGTGGAAGAGGGTTCCCCTTTCTCTACATCCCCTCCAACACATGTTGTTTCCTGTCTTGCTAATTTTGACCATTCTAACTGGTGTAAGGTGATATCTCAATGTAGTTTTAATTTGAATCCTACTGTGTTCTGACTTCCATGTTTCTAATGGGAAGTCAACTATTAATTTTATTGGTTCTCTTGTAAGTAATGAATCCTTTTTTTTTTTTCCCATGCTGCTTTTAAGGTTTCCTCCTTTCTTTAGCTCTCAGCACTTTTACTCTGATTTGTCTATTTGTGGACCTCTTTTTATTCATCCTACTTGGAGTTTGTTGAACATCCTCAATGTGTAGATCAATATTTTTCAATAAATTTGGGAAGTTTTTCAAAATTAGTTGAGTATTTTCCCCTCATCCTTTCTCTCTTTTACTTCTGATCCTTCCATTACATGTATGTTGGTGTACCACATTTTTTGAGACATTTATTTTTCTTCATTCTTTTTATCTTGTTGTTCTTCAGATTGCATAATCTCTACCAGTCTGTCTTCAAGTGTGCTCATCCTTTCTTCTGCCGGTTCGAAGATACTGTCGAGTCCTTCTGCTGTGTTTTTCATTTCAATTATTATACCCTTTAGTTATGGAATAGCCAAATGGTTTTTATTATAATTTCTATCTCTTGATTGATATTTTTTTATTCACTGCAATGTTGTCATCACACATTCCTTTATTTCTTTAGTCATAGCTTCCTTCAGTTCTTGAATATATTTAAAATGGCTAATTTGATGTCTATTTCTCTTAAATCTGACTTCTGGTCTCTCTCAGATAGTTCCTATTGACTGATTTTTTTCTAGTATATAGGTTGTACTTTCTTGTTTTTAGCAGTTTTTAAATTTTTCTGGACATTTTAGATAATATATTGCTGCAATTCTGGGTATTGTTCTCTCTTCTCCAGGAACTGCTATCATCATTAGCTTTTTTACATGTTTCATAACTGGCTAGATTATTTTAGTGAAGCCTATTTCCCTCTCCTTTCTACAGTGTGAAGCCTCTGATGGTGTTTCTTGGGAACATATCTGTGGGGAAGCCCACAGTCACCCTGAAATGACACCAGTTTTGTATGATTTCAATTATTTTCTAACATTTGTTAAGTTTATGGTGTAACTCAGGATTTGGTGTATTTGTATGAATGTTCCTTGTGCACTAGGAAAGAACATTATATGGGAGTGTTGTATAAATATTTATTAGATCCAGTTGTTTAAGTATTTGTCAATTCCTTTCCATCCTTGGTGATTTTCATCCTACCAGTATTATCAGTGACTAAGAGAGGAGTAGTGGAGTCTACTACTATAGTTGTGTCTATTTGTCCTTTCTGTTCTGTTTTTGCTGACGGGTATTTTGATGCTCAGTTATTTGGTGTTACACATTTAGATTATTAAATCTTCCTGATGAATCTACCTTTGATCATTATATTATATACCTCTTTGTCCTCAGTAAGTTCTTTCTTCTAAAGCCTACCTTGTTTGATAGTAATAGAGACACTTCTTTCTTTTAATGTTTACATGAAATACCTTATTCCATCCTTTTATTTATAACCTACCTATATCATTATGTTTGTAGGGAGTTCCTTGCAGACAGCATATAGCTGTGTACATTGTTTGTTTTTCCTATCTACCCCGACAATATCTTTCACTTTCAATTGATATGTTTAGATCATGCACGTTCAATATCATTATTGGAATGTTGGATTTAGGTCTATCATTTTTTTTGTTCATTCCTTCTGTTTTTCATTTCTCTTTTCCTCATTTCTTGCCTTCTTTTGGGTTACTTGAACATTATTTAATACACCATTTAGATGTATCTATTTTGACTATACCTTTGCTTAGATATTGTAGAGGCTGCTCTAGGATTACAATATACATACTTAATTTTTCACACTTCACTTAGAATCAATATTTACCACTTTAGGTGAAATATAGAACTCCTTACTACTTTATAGATTTTCCTCTTTATGTGGTAGTTGTCTTATGCATTACATCTACATACATGGAAAACCCCTTGAGAAAATGTTATAGTTAGTTCAATTCTCAAGGTCTATAATATACTTTAATGGTCATATTCATGCATGTACAACTTGTAGCTGAGCTCAAGAATCATAACCAAATTATGTGGTTCCTTTTTTAGAGCTCTAATCCATCTGTGACTTCCTTAGTACTTTCTGTTCTCCTAAGGGTTCCCCCATTTCAGTCCTCAGACAGAAACCTGGTACTTTATCTTGCTCTGCCACAACATTCCCCCAAGGGCACACTTGTCTGGGGTCAGGCAGCAGGAGGATAGAGAGAAAAGAAGCAATAGGGGTTCAAGCCTCACACTTGGGATCACAATTCCTCCAGTAAGTCAGAAAAGTCCTCTCTCTCAGAATTGTGGGCTCTTGTGGGCCCTCATTGATGTTTCTGCTGGTGCCACTATTGGCACCAGATCATTTGAAGCTAGAGTGTGGGAGAATGGAAAAAAGAACGAAAACGGAGAGTTCCCAGCTCTCTCTGACCATTAGGAGACTCCTTTTCTACTTTAAAAGCCAAAACTAGGAGCTTTTTCTAGAGCTGTTTGTCCATACCTATGCCCATACCCAGGTTTTAGCTTGAAACTTAAGTCTGTGCTGGAGTACTAGAGGAGAATAAAACAGAAAATCACTGCTAGTTCAATGACACTTGAATTCTGGTCTTCTTCCCCTATCTATTTGCTGGTGTTTACTTCTCATGGTCCTTAAATAGCTGCTCCATGCCTCTGTACAGGTTATAACTGCATTCAGTGGGTGCAACATACTGGAGTATACCAACCCATCTTATCCCAAAATGGAACCATCTCTCGGTTATTTATTTACTTATTTATTTCCTTTTGGGGGTCACTATCATATATCCCTCATCACTGAGAAGTACTTATTTGACACTTTCCCTCTTGTACGGCTCCTTTATTTCCAAGGCATCCTCCAACAACTGTTAGATTCCAGTACAAAAAAACTTATTAAGTTCAACTGAAAGTATCATCAGCCTTAGAAACTCCTCTGCCTACAATGCAATAAAAGATTCAAATCCCTTCCCCATGAAAGTTTGTTAGCCAAGTCCTAACTCAAACATTTGCTGAGCAAGAATTACATAATTGGCATGATACTAAAGGTGGAGGCCTTGTTGACCACTGGACATTTAACATTTCTTTATATAGATAATATGAACAAGATAAAGATGATGATAAGATACAGTGAAATAATCCACCCAGTCACAATGATAGGAGAGAAATATTCAACCAATATTTTTTAAATTAATAGCAATGTAATTAGTATAGCCTTCTTAGAAACAAATGTGGAATAAAGCCAAAAAATTGTGTAAACCGGGCGATTCACAGACCTGTACCCCTGGGGATAAAAATATATGTTTATAAAAAATAAAAAATTTAAAAAAACATTAAAAAATTGTTAAAGCATTTATACATATTTGGGAATTTATCCCAAGGAAATAACTCTAACAATGAAGCTATATACTAAAAAGGTACTTACTAAAGAATTATTTCTAATAGCCAGGCATTGGAAATAACCCCAACATACCCAAACTAGAGAACATTTCATTAAATTATAGTACATAAATAGTATGTCATGGAATATAGTCATTTAAAATGAATATTTTGTATGTTGTGTAGGGGGATACAAAAATGGATCAGTTATCTATTGTTGTGTAATTTTAACACTAGCTAGACCAGATTAAGCTTTTTGGTCCCTTTTTAAGCTTTTTGTTCCTGAAAGGGAACAAAAAGCTATGGATACTACCCAAATGAAAGGGATAGGAAAGTAAGTTTCAACAGAACATTGTTGAAGCCTATAATTAAATAAAAATAAAAACACGTTTCATGTTTGTACTTTACCCAGGATGTTAAAAAACAAACACCTCTACCATGTACTTTCCGATTGCAACTTTATTCAATCCTTATAAATTTTAGTAGAGTTTTTTTTGGGGGGGTTGAGTGTTTCTAAGTATGCAAGCTTATAATCTTCAAGTAAAATTAATTTTGGCTCTTCAATATTAGTTCTGAGCGTTTTGTCTTATAACATTAGGGGGAAAACCTCTAAAATAATGTTGAATAACAGTAGTGTTATAATAATTTTCTATGCCAGAATCCTTAACATAATTTATTGTAGGAGAAAAAATATGATTATAGCAAATCACATTTAGCAAATGCTAAAAATGAACTGTATAAAATTCCACATTCAGTCCTTATGAAAGCTCTAAACATAATTAGAATAGGAGCATACAAAAAATGATATTTTTTTCCAAACCAACAAACATCTATTTTGTATGCCACTACAAAAATATGTTCAATATGGTCATTTAACATGTCTCTGTACCGGAGTACCTGGGTGGCTCAGATGGTTAGGCATCTGCTTTTGTCTCAGGTCATGATCTCTAGGTCCTGGGATCCAGCCCCATGTTGGGCTCCTGGCTGAGTCTGCTTCTCCCTCTGCCTCTCCCCCTGGTTGTGCTCTCTCTGTCTCTCTCTCAAATGAATAAATAAAATCTTAAAAAAAATAAAATACATGCCCTTCCTAATCCCCACCACCTGGGGGCCAGGTGGTGGGGATTAGGGAGGGCACATATTGCATGGAGCACTAGGTGTGGTGCAAAAACAATGAATACTGTTACGCTGAAAAGAAATACAAAAAAAATAGAAAAGAAAATGTCTCTGTACCATAACATTATATTCATATATTATAATTTGATGAACTTAGTTCAGGGATTATGATGTTAAATTGAATATTCTTGAAGTTCTCAATAACTTTCTTTCCTGCAGATTCAGTTTTGGTGCCATGTCTATGAACTCTTTGCTTAACCTCAGATCATAAAGATTTACATATTTTTTAAAAATATTTTTAAAATTCTATTTATTTATTGTGTTTGGTTAGCCAACATATAGTTTTTGATGAGGTGTTCGGTGATTCATTAGTTGCATGTTAACACCCAGTGCTCATCACAACATGTGCCCTCATTAATACCCATCACCCAGTTAAGCCTTTCTCCTTTCCCTCTCCCTTCTGTAACCCTAAGTTTGGTTTCCAGAGTCCAGAGCTTCTCAGTTTGTCTCCCTCTCTGAGTGAAATAAATCAAGTGGAAAATCAGAGAGAAAGACATTCATCTATAGTTTCTTCTAAAAGTTTTATAGCTCCACATTTTACACTTAGAATTATGACCCATTTTGAGTTTATTTTTGTCTAAGATGTGTGGCTTAGATTCGTGTTCAATTTTTTGCATGTAGATGTCAGATTACCACTTTCTGAAGACTGTCCTTTCTCCACTGGGTTGCTTTTGAAATTCAGTTTTGTTCCTCCCAGTTTCCCATAAGTCAGCAGCCATTTTGGCGAGTCTGTATTTGGACTCTCATTTTGTTCTACTGCCTTAATTACCATAGCTTTTTTAAATGTAAGTCTTAACGTCAAGTAATGTGAATCCTCTAATTCATTCTTTTAAAAAATAACTTGACTATCTAATTCCTTTGACTTTTCTATTTTAGAATCAGCTTGATTATACCTGCAAGAAATTCCATTGGGATTTTGATTTATGTTGCTTAAATTCCGTATGATGTCAACTTATCCACCAAAAACACATTCATCTGGGAATTGAATCATAATTCCTGGAATAAATCCTCTCTGGTCATAGTTCATCATCCTTTTAATATACTGATGAATTCAATTTGTCAATATTTCACTTATAATTTTTTTGCCTCTACATTCACAAATAAAGTTTGCTTGGAATTCCTTTGTTTTGTTTTATTTTGTACTTCCTGTATAAAGCTTTGCCAGTGTGGCTAAGGTAGGTTCATTAAATGGAATTGGAAAATTTTTTTCATCTTTTACTATGGTTTGGAATAGTTTGATACAGGAATTAGCTATATTTTTTATAGACTTTCTGAGTCTCTGCATACCTACAATTATCTTTCCTTGACAGGTGATTGATTTTGTGGCTGGGTATAAGATTCTTGGAATGTTGTCCTCATTCAGTCATCTTTAAATATTTTCCCACAGCCTTACCTCCAGTGTGGCAGACTGAGTGTCTGATGCCAGCCTATCTTTTTTCCATTGAAAGGAGTCTGTCATTTCTTTCATAAGCATGTAATATATTTTTTAAAGATTTTATTTATTTATTTATGTGACAGAGAGAAATCACAAGTAGATGGAGAGGCAGGCAGAGAGAGAGAGAGAGGGAAGCAGGCTCCCTCCTGAGCAGAGAGCCCAATGTGGGACTCGATCCCAGGACCCTGAGATCATGACCTGAGCCGAAGGCAGTGGCTTAACCCACTGAGCCACCCAGGTGCCCCAATAAGCATGTAATATTTTCTTTTCCCTAACTGGAATTCAAAATTTCATCAGGAAATGTTACTGGAAGTCTGGATTTCTTTCTTTCTTTCTTTCTTTTTTAAAATAATGATTAATTTTACTTGGGGCTTTGCCTCTCCCTTAACCTGAAGACTCAAACTTTTTTCTACCCAATTTTTTAAAAAAATATTTTTTATTTGTTTATTTTGAGAGAGAGAGAGAGCATGAGAGGGGAGGTCAGAGGGAGAAGCAGACTCCCCATGGAGCTGGGAGCCCAATGTGGGACTCGATCCCAGGGCTCCGGGACCATGACCTGAGCCGAAGGCAGTTGCTTAACCAACTGACCCACCCAGGTGCTCGTCTACCCAAATTTTATTTTATGATTTCTTTATTTATTACTTCCTCATCTGTTCCCCTTTCCCTTTCTAGTAAACATGTATTATTCACATTCACATATCCCAGTATGTCTTCTAAGTCTCTTTTTTAATTCTTTGGATTCCACATCATTTATAAAACAGTTCTAACACTTGACCTTACTAAATAGTAATTTCGTTCCAACAAAGAGTATTCTCCTCTCTGTTAGTCCACTGCATTTGTGAGTTCATAAATAAGTATTTTAGTTCTAGATTTTTTTTTTTTGTTCTGTGTTAAATTGAATGCCCTTGGGAGTTCTCATTTGCTTTTTGTTTAAGTTTATCTGTTTCTTCCATTACCTCTATTTTAATAGTAGTCATGTGTTCTATTTATTTTTTATTGATTTTTAAAATTATTTTTATATTAACATACAATGTATTATTTTCCCCAGGGCTACAGGGATGGAATGTTCTGTATTTATCTGTGATGTCCATCTGGTCCAATGTGTCATTTCAAGCCCTTATTTCCTTGTTGATCTTTTGCTTAGATGATCTGTCCATTTCAGTGAGGGGGATGTTAAAGTCCCCTACTATTGTTGTATCATTGTTGATGTGTTTCTTTGATTTTGTTATTAATTTGTTTATATAATTGGCTGTTCCCATCTAAGGGGCATAGATATTTAAAATTATTAGATCTTCTTGTTGGACAGACCCTTTAAACATGCTATAATGTCCTTCCTCATCTCTTATTATAGTCTTTGGCTTAAAATCTAATTTATCTGATATAAGGATTACCACCCCAGCTTTCTTTTGATGTCCATCAGCATGGTAAATTGTTTTCCACTCCCTCACTTTAAATCCGAGGTGCTTTGGGTCTAAAATGAGTTTCTTGTAGCCAGCATATTGATGGGTCTTATTTTTTTTATCCATTCTGATACTCTGTGTCTTTTGATTGGGGCACTTAGCCCATTTACATGCAGGGTAATTATTGAAAGATATGAATTTAGGGCCATTATATAGCTTGTAAGGTGACTATTATTGTATATTGTCTCTGTTCATTTCTGGTCTGTTACTTTTATGTTCTCTCTTTGCTTAGAGGACCCCTTTCAATATTTCCTATAGGGCTGGTTTGGCACTTGCAAATTCTTTTAGTTTTTGTTTTTTGTGGAAGCTTTTTATCTCTCCTTCAATTTTTCAATGACATCATAGCTGGATATAGTATTCTTGGTTGCATATTTCTCTCATTTAGTGCTCTGAATTTATCATGCCGATCCTTTCTGGCCTTCCAGGTCTCTGTGGGTAGGTCTACTGCCAATCTAATATTTCTATCATTGTATGTTATAGACCTATTGTCCCAAGCTAATTTTAGGATTTTTTCTTTATCACTGAGACTTACAAGTTTTACTATTAGATGATGGGATGTGGACCTATTTTTATTGATTTTCAAGGGAGTTCTCTGTGCCTCCTGGATTTTGATACTTGTTCCCTTTGCCAAATTAAGGAAATTCTCTACTATAACTTGCTCCAATATGCCTTCTGCCACTGTCTCTCATTTTTCTTCTTCTGGGATCCCAATCATTCTAATATTGTTTTGTCTTATGGTATCACTTATCTCTCGAATTCTCCCCTCATGGTCCAGTAGTTTGCTATTTTCTCAGCTTCTTTATTCTCCATCATTTGGTCTTCTTTATCACTAGTTCTCTCCTCTGCCTCATTTGTCCTAGCAGTAAGAGCCTCCATTTTCAATTGCACATTATTAATAGCTTTTTTGATTTCAACTTTCAGTTTTTGATCCTTTTATTTCTCCAGAAAGGGATTCTCTAATATCTTCCATGATTTTTTTGAGCCCAGCTAGTACCTTGATAATTGACATTCTGAACTCTAGTTCTGACATCTTACTAATGTCCATATTGATTAGGTCCTTAGCCGTCAATACTGCCTCTTGTTCTTTTTTTTTTTTTTTGTGGTGAATTTTTCCACCTTGTCATTTTATACAGATAAGAATAGATAAATGAGAGAACAAAATACTAAAAAGATAGTAATGACCCAGAAAAAATACACTAAGCAAATCAGAAGAGACCTGAAACTGGGTGGGAGAATAAAGGGGGAATAAAGAAAAAAATATAGACTGGTGACTAGAACAGAGCCACACATGTAACAAATATACAGACTGGTGACTAGAACAGAGCCACACACTTCATTTTGTATGTATTTTGGTCTGTTAGAAGAAACTACCTCCCAAGGGATGAAGGGATAGAATATGACTGTAAAGATGAAAATTTAAAAAGGAATTGACAAGATAAGAAGTTGGTTGAAAAATGATAAGAAAAAAAAATAGGAAAGAATGTGATCAGGCTAAAGACTAGAACAAACCACGTGCTAGATTTAGGGTATATTTTGATCTGTTAGAAGAAATTGTATCCAAGAATTTTAAAGAAAAAAAAACCCTATATGTATACAAAAAAATAAGGTTAAATACAATGGATAAAATATGACTATAACAATGAAAATTAAAAGAGATTTTAAAAAAGATATTGATAGGATAAAATAGTTAAGGAGTTAAAATAGGAAAGAGGAAAGATTAAAAAAACAGAAAAAGAAAAAAATGAAATTAAAAAATTTTAACTTTGAAAGATTAGAAGATCATAGGGAAAAAGCCATGAATTCTATGTGTTCCTTTTCCCTCACTCGGGAGTTCTGCAGTTCTCATTGATTGGTGAACTTAGTCTCCATGGGAGGTTCTTGCTGACCTTCTGGGGGAGGGACCTGTTGCAGAGATTCTCAAATGTCTTTGCCAAGGTGGAATTGCACCACCCTTGCCAGGGGCCAGCCTAAGTAATCTGCTTGGGTTTGCTCTCTGGAGCTTTTGTTTCCTGAATGTTTTCCTTACAGCTATGGAGGATGGGAATGAAGATGGCAGCCTCCCAATCTCTGGCCCAGAGGAGCCAAGAGCTCAGGGCCCCACTCCTCAGTGCACCCTCAGAGAAAAGCAGGCAATCCCTCCTGTCTTCCCGGTCTCCAGCTGCACTCCGAGCTCACCCAACCTGTGACTGAGTGTTTCTATCTCTGGTGCGTGGCCCCATTTGGAGTTTCCAAGCCCAGCAGATTCCTGCTGCATGCTCCTGTGCCACTCCTGGATAAGGAAGGTGAGTCTTCCTAGATCTGCCACTTGTGGGGTCCTTGCTCAAAGAGCAGTGGGCCAACTGTGCTTCAGATCATGGTTTAAAGTAACCCTGAGCTGAGAGTTCACTGCTGGACTCCATCTCTGAAGCTGACTTCCCCACTCTGATACCTGGCAACTCTGCCACTCTCAGACACCCCCACTCTTTCTGTGACCCCACAGTCCTGAGATCACACTGTCCCTGTGAGGGCTCCACCCCCTGCCTCTGGAGTGACATCCCTCAGTGGAACAGTCTTCTAAATGTTCCGATTTATGCTCCGCTACTCTACCACTTGTCAGGAAGCCAGCCCCTTCCCACCCCCCGTGGTCTATCTTCCCATATATTGCCTTGGATTTGCTTCTCCACACATCCTACCTTCCAGAAAGTCTTCGATTTTCTGTTCCTAGAATTGCTGCTCTTCTTATCTTCTCTCTCCTGTTTAGTTTGTAGGTGTTCAGAATGGTTTGGTAACTAGCTGGACTCCTGGAACCTGATGATATTTAGGTCTCATGCTCCTCCGCTGTCCTGCTCCTCCTCCTGTGTTCTCCTTTTTAAACTTAGTCTTCTCCCTCAGGTTGCTGAATTTCCTCAATTCAATGGTTCTTAACCATGGGCAACATGAGTATCATTCTAAGAAGGTTTTTAAAATCCCAATGTCCCAAACACAGAGAAACCAATTAATGAAGAATCTCTAGGATTAAGATTCAGGCATCAGTAGGTAGCTTTTTAAAGATCTTTAGGTGATTGAGTGAATTAGCCAAGAGTGAGCACTGCACCCTTAAATGGTTCTCATTTTATCTATTTATGAGTGTATATTGCCTTAGAATTTGTAGAGGTTAATAGCTTTGGTGTCTCAACTGGAAGTTTTTTCTTCTATGGTGTGATGGTGAAAATCCTGGAAAAGTGTTCACTATGCTGGAAAATGGGAGGAAACTCTGTCCCAAGGTCTCTTTGGAGACAAATGACAGCACTCCCCAATCCACAGGGACTGCTGTCAATACATTTCATTTACATCAGTCCTCCAAGTTCACAATAATCTGTGGATTAGGCAGGCTTTCTAAGGACCACAAGGCATCCAAATGAGCAGGGACAGACAAAGACCTTCTGTTTAAGGGTGATTTTTGTTGAACATTTTTATTTGTGCCATTCCAGATGGAGAGAGGGAAGGGAGGTGAATAGCTATGCATGTAAGCAACCATCTTGCCAGAATCGCCACTGAGATTCTTCATGGTGATTAAAAATTTATTATAATTTAGATTTTTAGGATCAGATGGTTAGTGTAAATGTCAAATGTCCATAGCTTTAATGCACAAACAATGAATCATGGAACACTCCATCAAAAACTAATGATGTACTCTATGGTGACTAATATAATAAAAAGATAAAGATTCATCTGGAGCCATCAACCCATCTGAAAGATAAATTCCAGAAAAACATGAAAATGGCTCACTAAGCAGAATAATTGAAAGAATATATTCCTGCTAGCCCAGGCCCATGTCCTGTTTTGTAACCTCCCTAATACTTGCTGAGTACCAGTTAGGTACTGGGCTCAGTACTCTGGACTATCAAGAAATGGGACGAAAATTTTAGATTTTTAGTTTATTTCATCTCTCAAAACATTCACAATAGGCCTCAATAAATGTTTATTGAATTAGGGGCCCCTGGTGGCTTAGTGGGTTAAAGCCTCTGCCTTTGGCTCAGGTCATGATCCTGGGATCGGGCCGCACTGGACTCTCTGCTCAGCGGGGAGCCTGCTTCTCCCTCTCTCTCTCTGCCTGCCTGTCTGCCTACTTGTGATCTCTTTCTGTGTCAAAGAAATAGGTGAAATCTTTTAAAAAATGTTTATTGAATTAAAAAATAAATTGAGTTTAAAAAGTCTTATGTATATATACACAACACCACATGGTCCTCTCAATTGATGCAGAAAAAGCATTTGACAAAATCCAACATCCGTTCCTGATTAAAACGCTTCAAAGTATAGGGATAGAGGGAACATTCCTGAACCTCATCAAATCTATCTATGAAAGACCCACAGCAAATATCATCCTCAATGGGAAAAAGCTTGCAGCCTTCCCATTGAGATCAGGAACAAGACAAGGATGCCCACTTTCACCACTCTTGTTCAACATAGTATTAGAAGTCCTAGCAACAGCAATCAGACAACAGAGAGAAATAAAAGGTATCCAAATTGGTAATGAAGAAGTCAAACTCTCTCTCTTCGCAGATGACATGATACTTTATATGGAAAACCCAAGACTCCACCCCCAAACTACTAGAACTCATACAGCAATTCAGCAGCGTGGCAGGATACAAAGTCAATGTGCAGAAATCAGTGGCTTTCTTATACACTAACATGTATGGATCTCAAATGAATTATGCTACATGAAAGAAGAGAGACACTAAGTGAAATAAGAGAAACACATAAGGATACACATAGTATAATTCCATTTGCATGATTCTGGGAAAGACAAAGACAAACCATAGGGACCAAACTGATCAGTGGTTTCCAGGGGCTAAGAGTCAGAGGAGGTGATTGTCTACAAAGGAGGGTAATTATGGGTGATGAAACTCTAATATATCTTGATGGTGGTTACATCATTATATGCATCTGTCAAAACTCAGAACTGTGCACTAAGAATAGTTTATTTTATTGCACGTGAATTGTACCTCAGTAAACCCTCTTGGAAGAAAGTCTAATGTATCTCCTCCATGATACTGAACATTTTTCAGATCCCCAAAAGTCTCAAAATCCTCTCAGCCTTTGTCCATTCTATTTGCTCTGCCAAGAAATTCCTTTTTAACCTTTATGACTTGGAATAGATGCTACCTTGTCTAAGAAGCATTTCTTATCCCTGCAAGACTCCTCCTTGTGCTTCTCTGACACAAGTGAGATTATTGCTATCCTAGCCTTCCTTCTGTGGTGTTGCAGGAGCTTGTCTATGTGTTTGTATTCCCTGATAGACTGTAAGTTAAAAAAAAAAAACCCAAAACAAGGATTTCATCTTATTTATCATTGTCTCCCCATACGTGACTCAGTTCTAATTATTGTCACCTATAACTTGGTGAAAGAAAGCAGCTGCCTGCTAGCTCTTGTACCTGTTCACTAGGAACTTGTGCTTTCAGGAAGCTTCCAAGAAGTATCTAAAAATCAGGAAATGTCCTAGAAATTATTTGCAAAATCCTTGCACTAGAGCACGTGTGCTCAGCTGTGGAGCTCACAAAGCAGATAACCATGCTGCTGAATTTTCAAACATGAAAAGTGGGTATCTAGAGGAAGATATTTTGAGAAGACGGAAGTGAGTTCCCTGAAAAATCCATGGTCCATAACACCTCATTCATTTTTATAGCTGCAATCAACAAGAAAGCTTGTTCTATTTGCCTTCCTTGCTTGACAATATAATTTCAGAGACTGATGAACAATGTTTTCAGCACTAGAATCAATACTTCTGATTATGGCTGCTTTTGTGCTGGTCTCTCGCCAGTGGAAATATTGCCAGGAAAGATGGGAAGATCTATGGGAGCTCCATGATCCTGATTTTTTAGCTCTCAAAAGCTGTCTGTTCTAATCAAAAGCTGCATTTATTTTGAAAATTTTGAAGTCCAATGTAGGGGTAAGAGAAGAGAATTGATAGCTTTGAGCACTTGTGATAAAGCCGTTGTACCTAAAAAAAAATGAGGACCCATCCTCTCACTTCTGCTTTAGTATCACACTCCTTTTCCTTGAGTCCAAGCCAAATGTGTTTTGTAAAAGCTCTTAGTGTAGTTGTCCTCTCAATCTGTGCTCCCAAGGGATTCTTGTTCAAGATGAAAGATGGAACACCTCCCTTAGAAGGAGAAGCCTTTGCAGTCTCAAGCCACACAATCAAATGAACAAGAAATGCAACTTTGCTTGCTTGTCTTTAACTGAATTAATTTCTCTTTTGCATTTGGCTCAGTGGTGGGACATTTCTATCATTCATTTCAGGGTTTCTTCTCCTTTTTATTTCAGGATTGCATCTAAGTTCTGGGAAGCTTCAAAGCACCAAAGTGTCCAGAGGTGAGCAGAGAAGGGAGGCTGTGGTATTGTGATTTATAATAAGAAATACATATATTGGTTTTTGCTTCTGGTTCCTGACACAGAGCTCCTAAAACTCTTGTTATTCCCTAAGTGATAAGAGCACAAAGAGTATCTCTTATTCTAATGTTTGGTCCTTTTGACCTCGGTTCCTGTTACCGATATGTTTGTAATTTCCTGGGTGATAGGAGTGTCTTTTATTCTATTGAGGTAACTCTGCGTGGGCTCTCAGATGGCTCCTGAATGGGGGCTGGTTACTAGAAAGAATAAACCTTGGAATTCTCAGCCTCATACACCATTCTCTTGAGAATGGAGAAGGGCTGGAAATGGACTCAACAATCCCTCATACCTATGTGAGGAAGCCTCCCTGAAATCCTAGGAGGGGTCAGAAAGGTTTCAGAAAGCCTCCAGGTTGGCAAACATGTCCACACCAGGAGGGTGACATACTTCTCTCCAGGAGGACAGAAGCTCTTGCACTCAGAACCCTCCTGAACCATGCCTTATTTATTTTTCCATCTGGTTGTTCATCTGTATCTTTTATCATATTCTTTAATAAACTGGTAAATCTAAGCATTTCCCTAAGTCCTGTAAGCTACTCCAGCAAATTAACTAAATCTGAGGAAGGGGCCATGGGAACCTCTGATTTGTAGCCAAATCAAACAGAAGACGTGGGTAACCTGGGGACCTACTCCTTGCAATTGACATCTGAAATAAGGTGGGAGCAGACTTGTGGGACTGAATCCTTAACTTGTGGGATATGACACTTCCTCCTGGTACACTGTATTAGTATTGGGTTAAATCGCAGGACATCCAGCTGGTGTCACAGAAAATTGCTTGGTGTGGGGAGAAACCATGCATCTGGTGACCAGAAGTGAAGTGTTTTGTGTGAGTAGTAAAAGAGCGACCCAGGAAAGAAACACAGTAGGGAAGAACTGGGTTTTTGCCTACATTGGTGGAAAGCTGACTTTTCCCTTTTTTAGAGGCATATTTCATTTTCTGTTGTTTTTGTTTTTCTGCCACATGCTTCATTCCATCTGGCCCTTGGTCATTGATTCATGCAGGTCATTGCCTTCCCATTCCTGTTCTTCCCCTGTCCCATTTTATCTCAGTGTCCTCCTTCAGCCCGAATACTGGATCCCTCTCCCTGCCATACAAAAAAAAAAAAAAAAAAAGATAGTCTTCCTATCATTGTTCAAGGGGTCTCTCTGAGGTTGTCTTGGCCCATCTACCTAGACACTCTGTAAGAGAGGTCTGGATTTCTTCCTCTTCTTATAAGTACAATCCTATCATAGTGTCCCAATCTCATTACCTTATCTAAACCTATTAAGCTCCCATAGACCCCACTTCCAAATGCTATCACAGTGTCTCCTCTGTCTTAGGCCCCATAAGCATGGAACAAGTCTGTTCAGTTCCCAGGTCCATCAGGAAGTGAGGCACAAGGTTCTTGGCTTCCTGGGTTCCAGTTACTACGCCTAGGTCCTAATTTACCCAAGCAGTGGTAGATGATAGATGGGTTATGGGATGCTAGCTCTTGTCTCAGGGCAGCCATGAGACTTTTGGCCATTAGATGCCACACAAATATATACATGGTCAAACCATGTATATGAAATAAAAAATTAGTTTAATGGTAGCCATTTCATACAAAATTGAATTAAATTAAATACCTACCAAATCACAATCTACAACTTTCAATCTGCCCACCCACCAACTTTGCAAAGATTTTTGTTAAAATGTTTCTAGAAAATTGCATTTCTTCTTGATGAACTTTAGCTGTTCTTGCGAACTAATCAGAGGGTGTTACACTTACATATTTTGAGCAAATTGTTTCTAAGGCACTGGCACTCATCATTTGGAAGACTGTTTAACAGGTTATAAAGTGTTTCCAAGACTTTAGAATGTGGACAGTATAGACTTTTTACAGATAACACATATTATTTTTTTAAATCTCTCTCTCTCTCTCTCTTGTTGGGAATGTTCCAAATGTCTTTTATAAAATGCTGTCTTCATGACACACATTTCTTTAAGAAAGCAGTTTCTTTTCCTTCTTTGTTTAAATGTCATCTTTACCTTGAATGGACAGGCATGACACTTCTTTTAAAAAGAAATACTTGTTATATAGCAGAACAGTGACAGTCACTTGTCATCTCAGGAAAGGGCAGCAAATCTGAAACACTTGTCTTTTTGTAAAAGAAAAGTATATAACTCATCTTAAGTCTGTCACATCTTTTAAGTACTTTGCTGTGACATAATATACAATCTGTATGTGGCACAAAAATGCTTCAAAGTCAATCCTTTAGTTTGCTCTGGCTGCTATAACAAGATACCATGTAGCTTATTAAACAGCAGAAATTTATTTCTTACAGTCACAGGAGATTGGAAGTCCAAAACCAAGATGCTGTCTGATTTAGTGTCTGGCGAGAGCCTACTTGCTGGCTTATAGATGGCCACCATCTTGCTGTGTGCTTACATGGCCTCTCCTTGATGTATGCTGAGAGAGAGAGACACATACACACACACACACACACACACACACACACAGAGAGAGAGAGACTCAGGGCTCTTGATTTTCTTACAAGGGCACTAATCCCATCATAAGTGCCCCATCCTTGTGACTTCATCTAAATCTAATAATCTCCCAAAGAAGGCCCTACCTCCAAAATATCACACTGTGGGTTCACACTTCAACATATGAATTTTGGGGGAACACATTCAGTCCTTAAGAGTTCTCTTCTATTATAAAATATAATAACAATTCTGTTGATTTTAAAGGTCTTAATCTTATAAATTTGCCAACATCCTTGATATTCTATAGTCCTTGGCACACTTCTGGCTGCAACATACTTGCTTGAAGAGTTGGCCTGTGAATGAGGCAGTAAGTAAGTGTGTCTCACATGTAGTATTATCTTGGCAGCCTTACCCCAGAATTCTTTTTTAATCTCATAAACCCTTGTATTTAATAAAGAACTCAATTGTTGAGATTATATCTTTCCTTGCTCATCTTTACTATAATGACTCACCAAAAGTACTTTTTGTGGATTTCATTATTGAAACCAATCTGGCAAGCTAAAACTTGTTAGAAACATCTGTATTTGATCTATTTACAACCTCTGGCTCTGCATGCTTGTTTAAATGCCTGTTTCTCCCATGGTGTTTTCTGTGAGTATTCCAGTGGTGTTTGCTAACAAAGAGATATATCTTAATTCCATATTTTGATTGAGTGGTGGTATTTGTCTAAATCATTAAACTGTACCCTGATAGAAAAAAGATGCATTTTTGTTTGTTACCATATTGTATTCCACACATTTTATTTTGCCATTTTTTTATTGTTGTAGGAAGACAAATGTTCTTCCAAAGCTATGTGACTTTTTGTTCCTCACTAATAAATAAAAATATTTTTTGAAATTTTGTATAGTACAGGACAGGGCTTTAAACATCAAGGAAAGATATTATTATTTGTCTTCTCAGTTTTGTTGCTATTAAAAAATGTCTCACTAAACATGATGGCTTCATTCAGCCATTCTCAACCTAATGAAACCCCACAGTGATTTGAGTGATTTTCCTGAATTCCTCCAAGGAAGGTACAGAGCTTGTCGGTACCATTCTAAGAGGCATAGGGAGAGAGTAATCGATTACATTCAGTGAATGTTTTAGGGCATTAAGACTTATTTTCTTGGACCTCCAGCTGAGAAGTACTGCAAAAATCTTAAGACAAAAATATAATTTAGGGTTACATCCATCATTAATAATAATAGATATAAATGTTTATTTTAAATAGGCATAAACTATATAAAAGTCAATACTAACCCTTCTGTATTATAGAATTCCCATCCTTCCTTCTGGATCCCTGGGGACATGGCTGGCATATGGATCTATTGAAGACCTCATGTCATTCCATGTATTAACCATTAGAAGGCTAAGATCTTTTCTATGTTCTTGAAAAAAAAAGTAAGTATAGCTTACGTATTGAAGTAAAGAAGTGTCTCATTTGGGAGATCAATGGTTTTGGAGCACAAATATCACTGTTTTTTTTTTTTTTTTTTTTTAATCTTTTTTTTGGGTCACCATGCCAGCCTGCACTGAGAATTAGAAACTGGGAAGGGGGTTGATTATGAGGTTTAATTTACTTAATAGCAAAAGCTAGACATAGAATCCCAGGAATGTGAGATTGATTGTTCTGTTTGTTAGGCAGCATTGTTGCAACAGAACTGACTTATTCAGTTGACGTGCCCCTGTAAAGTAGATGTAGCTCCTTTTTTCAGGTAACAGAATGAAAAGCACACAGGAGGACCAAACCCAGCTTGGTACCTGGAGCTGAGCCCTGCTGAACCCAACGGAGCCATAGCTGGACTGTAGATCCAGGAGTAGTATCACAGCAAAGGAATGGCGAATAAACTTCTGAATGTGAGTGTAGGAGTGTGCTCAGCATTGTTTTCAGCCTCCAGGAGTCCTACACTCTTCTACCCTAAGTTCTGTGAAGACATTAACACATAGCACTCAGATGCATATATACATTCTCTAAACAGTTTTCAGAATTACCTGGTTATGACGTGGGTCCAAAATATATTAGTTTGGCAACTATGTTGGACGGTGACCCAGTCCCCAGATACACATTTTTAAAAAATTTTGTTTTAAGATTTTATTTATTTGAGAGAGAGAGAAAGAAAGAAAGAGAATCTGAGTGGGGGGAAGGATGGAGGAAGAGAGAGAATCTCAAACAGACTCTGTGCCCAGTGCAGAGCCTGATATGGGGTTTTATCCCATGACCCTAAGGTCATGACCTGAGCTGGAACCAAGAGTCAGACGCTTAACCAACTAAGCCATCCAGGTGCCCCACCCCACCACCTGACAAATGCACCTTATTATTTTTCATTATTTATGCCTTTGGGATGAAAAATGTGTCATTCTAGGTTTGGTCAGTACAAAAAACTCACTGTGTTACAAGAAACAGGAATTGGGGTTTACATGAATGTGGGGTAGCTGGGGGAACAACAGTCTAAAGGCTGCAGGAGAAGGAGGAGAGACAGTCACTTGCAGCATACAGCTGGAAAGATGGGAATTCTCAGAGATGTCTGAGAAACCACCACATCTGCCTGCCAAAGTATAAGCTTGAGATGAGGTCTGCTAAAGAGCCACATTCTACAAAACTGCTGAGTTTGACAACATGTCTTCCTCAGAACTGTTACCTCTGCTTTTACTTCTGCTTCCCCATGCAACTCTTCTCATTGGCCATGAGACTTTCTCAATTCAAACCTGGAGCCTCTGAGGGAAAGGAGTATTAAGAAATGTAGCTGCCAATCTTAGGTGGGACTCCTGGTGGTATCAGTTGGCCACAGATAATTCAGCAGAAAGACTGACATTTGTTGTGTGTTTTCTCTGTGCCAACTACCAACTGAGGGCTCCTTGTACCTGACTGAGTCTGTTTAATTCTTGTAAGAACATGGAGGAATAACATTTCTCCCAGGTACTCAGACGGTACCAAGACAGGATGGGAGCTCCAAAGTCCATATTCTTGGCTTCATGGCTTAATGTAGTTCGTAACCACCAGTGTAGTTCCCTCCTTGCCATGTGGCGTTGTCATGGGTCATAGGTGTCTCCTTTGCTGAACTTTGGGTTCCTGGGAGAGGAAGATCTCTCTTATCTTTGGTTCTTCAATTAATTGGCATTTTTTTTATGTTAGTGTTGCATCTTTACATAGTAGGAACTCAGTAAGTATTTTTACATTGGATTGTTTAGATCTAGAAACAAAACGTCAAAAAAAAAATGTGGATGAGAAGGTGGATACTTGTACTTACCAAAAAACACCATGCTTCCTTCCTGCCATTTAGGGTATATTTTGCAGCAGGAATTCTTGACTCATTCCCCAAAGCCATTTTCTTGAGAGGCATGTATCTGGTTTGTCTCCTGGACTCCAGGAAGTGGTCCATTCCAGCCACTTGTAAGACCATCTTTTATTTAATTAATTAATTTTTTAAAAAAGTCTTATGGTCTCTCCTGAATTTGTTTAGGAATATCAAGAAAAGAACTGAGATGGGACTGAACATTCTTAGTTGTTGTCCATTCTCAAACAGCACATAACTTCCCTATGATTTGATGGAATATTTGCATTTAAGAGAAGCATCTGTTAGCTTGGTTTCTGGAATGTGCTTTCACTCTCAATCCGTCCAGTCTGTCTCTCCCAGCTTCTAAAAATATGATCTTATTTTTACTCTCCTTTCAACGTGAAACGGACATTGAATACAGACATCTCATACCATTTGCACCCAGAAGGCTGTCAGCAGAGGCGCTTGGGGGAGAATGTGTTTAATCTTGAGAAGGAAACAGAATGTATACACACCCAGCAAACTGAAATGTTTTACCTTGGCTCTGGCTTCTACCGCCTCCACGTGTGGTAGCAGCTACCAAGACTCAGCTATGAATCTCCATCATTGTCAGAGTCCTGTTGACAGGAATAATTGCTAAGGTTTTCCTGCTTTGTAAACTCTGGGCTCAGCCAAGTTACCAAGTCATCATTAGCCTGGGCTGCTGGTTTAGTTCTGTTTGATGACTCCTCTTGGGGTAACTATTTCATGGCCAGGGGGTAGATATCAAAAGTACATACAACCTTATTTATCTACTGTGGGTAGATATCAAAAGTACATACAACCTTATTCTTTGTTGGTTTCTTGTCTTCTGCTGGTCCCTCCTATCCTCCCTCTTTGGTCTTTGAAGCTGATAGAAGTCATCCCAGCTCCTGTCTCCTGTCGGTCCTTGAAGTGGCTTGGAGGTCGATGGAACAATCACTGACAGAGTCATCCCTTCTTAGTCAGTGAACCGTATCATTGGTACATCTGACCTGCCTAAACTACATGTCAGAAGAAATCTTTGGTATCCCTGAGGGCAGAAGTGCATGTTGCCTTGGACTCTAGAGGTGCTGTCACTTGCTAGAGTGGCATGTCCCAAGTAGAGTTAGATAATTCAATAACTGTCATCATCTCCCCACTCCCAGAAGCCAGACCCCTACAGCAAGAAACACTGTGCATGTGCTTTCCTCTCAGAGCCTTTGAAATAGGCCAAAGCACATATCCTCCAGTGACCTGAAGAAAGAAGAGAAGCCATTTTTCCCTTTTTATAGAGTCACTGCTACTAGTTATTCCTCCCTCTCTTCTTTGTCTTCTTCCTCCCTCCCTCCCCCCCTCCCCCTTTTCCTTCTCTCTTTCCCTTCCACTTCCTTTTTCTTTTTCAATGACTTCGAGGTTCAAAACTAAAAAGCCCACAGGGTCTCATGCTCCACTGGTGTAGGAGAATTTGGTATGACACTTTGGTACACTCTTTAATTACATCTAATAAAGCAGCACCAGCAATGCCTAAGCCTGCGGCCTTTTTAGCTTTTATGTATAATATGATCCAGGAATTTCACTCCTAGGAACAAACCCAATAGGAATGCATACATTTGTGCATCAAGGGACATATCCTAGAATGTTCCTAGAAGTGTTATTCATAAGAGCCCCCAAATGGAAATCAGTGGTAGAACTGATGACTGTTCATCAATGGTAGAACTGATGACTGATTTGTGTGATATGCACATGGTGCCATACGACAAGAACGAGAATAAACAAAATACAACTATTTATGATAACAGGAATGAATCACACAAATATATTTTTCAGCCTAAGAATCCAGGCACTGAAGAGTGCGTATACTCGTGCTGAGTCCAGTTACATAACGTTTGGAAACAAGAAACATTAATATACGGTGTTCGAGGCAGGATGCAGAGCGGTCTGAGTCTGGAAGGGAGTTTGGGGAAGTAGGCTTGAGGGTGGAGGCTGGCAATGCTCTGTCTCCTCATCTGGGAGCTGGTCCAGTTGTGTGTTCAGTCTGTGTGGGTTCATTGAGCCATACATTAGTCATTTGTGCATTTTCCTGTGTATATGTGCCTTTCTTCCATGATTTTAAAAGATAGGAAAAACAAAAATAGAAAGCCCATGGAAACAGAGTTTGTGTGTGTGTTGTTTCTTTCTGCCGGACAAATTAGCTGTCTGCAGAGAGAGCAGTGATTGGCAAGCACCCCACTTGCTCTCCAGACTTGGCAGGATCCTCTGGCCAGTGGGTCCCAGCTCCTTCCCCCAGTCCTCCACCCCACACTTACATTTCCCCCTTCTGTGTAATTTGCGTCACAGATGTACATCTGCTTCTTCTCCACATTTCCCCCTCTACCATGATCCCAAAGGCTCTGGATCTATTGCCATAACTGCTGCCCCCTGCAGTTTGGGGCCTTAACTCCACCAGCCTGATGTATCAATAGCCCTGGGTGCGTATTTAGGGCCTGGAAGCAGAAACATAGCTTTCTCATATCTCTCCATATCCCCGTGCTATCAGAAATCCCAATATTACGTATTTCCTTTGGATGATGGTGTTGAACGTTCTTACTTAACTGTTAAAATGGAAGTGGCATATTTATGCTATGTTATAATCCACCCATCAATCAGACTTTTCTTAAGGTTCCCTGTGGGCTAGAGGATCTTCAGGCTGCACTTCTTTGGGCAAGGTCATCAGACATTTGACCTTAAATTTTTGTTTGTTTGTTTGTTTGTTTTAAAGATTGTATTTTTTTTTTTGACAGATACAGATCACAAGTCGGCAGAGAGGCAGGCAGAGGGCCGGGGGCGGTGGGGGGGGGCAAGAAAGCAGGCACCCTGCTAAGCAGAGAGCCCAATGCAGGGTTAGATCGCAGGACCCTGGAATCATGACCCGAGCCAAAGGCAGAGGCTTTAACTCACTGAGCCACCCAGGCACCCCTTTGACTTTAAAGTTTTGAAGAATTGACTGAAAATTTTGTTTTCTTTTTGTCTAATCATTGGATTCTGTCCTTTCTTGACATAAATTGTGGGTACCACAGATTTAGCTAGTGTGGTGATTTTTCAAACTGCTTTTTTATCTGCTGAGTTCTTCAAATGCCATCTAAATTAGAAGCATGAGCACTTAAGACTGATGAGGGTGGAGTTGTTGACCCCTTCCAGCCCCTCCTGGGTGGGTGGGGGTCTCTGTGTTCAGGTCAGTATGGGGGCTCTAGGAGCTCAGATTAGAACATTGGCTATCTTGAGTGAAATGACCTACTTGAGGTCCCTCTGGCCAAAATGGCAGAGCCAGGCCAAGAATCCCCTTCTCAAACCAGGGCTCTTCCACCTCTTTGTCATGGGACAGGTTCTGGTTTCCTGTCTTGCTTCAGTGGCTGCAATTGGCATCTCCTTGTGTGTTTGAGTTCTGAGTTCTTAAAGCCCAGTCCCTCCTCAGATGTTTGTAATCTCTTAGACCCAGGAGTTTACTGCTAGAGCCAGGTGCTGGGAAATTAGGGCTTTCCTAGAGGAACTTGAACATTGGCTTCAAAGTTCAGGGATTCTGGAGTAGACTTTGCACAGATCAGGGAACTGTGCAAAGATATTGGAATCTGGGAGAGGGATCCAGCCTTCTGTCTTCTGATGGAAGTTGCATGAGGTGGGTGATATTGTTGTACAGTGAGTTTCATCTTTGAATACACTATTTAATCCTTTAAAGTGTGTGTGTGTGTGTGTGTGTGTCTCCAAAGCCCCACTAGCCAAAGATCTGGGAACACTCCTGGAGGAACAAGGTCAGGTTTGTTTAACTATCTATATCAAGAGAAGGGAAAGGCCCACACTGGGGGAGTTGGGAATGTCTCAGTAAGAGGAAATTGAGAGAGGTTTCCCATGGGATGGGGGCTTGTTGGGCGATTCTAAAGATGATTTAGGGAAGTGGAGGCTAGTTCGAGATGGGATGCTTTTAGGATGGAGGAACAACACTATTTTTGAGTGTCTTGGTAATTGTTATTCAGGAGGCAAAAGGATTAAAATGGGGCTAAAGTTATCACTGGTAAAGGAACAAAGGTTAATTATGAGTTATTTTTGTGGTTGCAGAGTGTACTTTATCTCTAATATGGTTTGGATACAATTATGGAGAGGTTTTGTTTCTGTCTTGTTTCACTCAGTGTCTTTGTCTGAATATTATTTATATCCTGCAAAAGTTGTTTACACTCAGTTGGTAGCACTACACCCTGTTTACTGCTTGATATCTACTGGAATGGCTGTTCTTTAAACACACATAACACACTCACACATATGGTTTTGTCCAGACCCATTGTCATATATATATAATGTGGGCATGTCATTAAATGATGTAGTGTATTTCCAAGTACCTGGTATGGTGTGTCTAAGATAACGCAGCCTGAAGAGACTGTTTTACACAGAGGCTAATCACAGACAGACCTAGAGTTCTACTTCCTTAACCAAATTTCTTCACCAAAGTCTCAACTTGCTCATCCCCAAAATGGGAATAATATTACCTGTGACATAGATCTGTAAGAAGTTGACAGACACGTGCCTGCAAAATGATAGAAAATGCCTGGAATAGTAATGAGCATACACATGGGTAACCCCTTTGATCCCTACGGCCATCTCTAAGGTAGGGACCCGGATGGCCGGGCCAAAATTTTGCAGGGGAGCCTGATGCCAGAGCCTAGATCTTACAATTGTATTCTGCTTTCTGGTACTTGACAGGGAAGGCAGACCCCTGTCTGAGATATGTGTGTATCCCAATGAGAGCAAAGCACTGCTCCCACCATAATAGGAAGGTCCAATGTAGTCAGCTTGCCATATTCAGCATTGGTTGGAGCCAGATGGGAGCCAGGAGGTCATTGATGCTCTGCACACATGCCACTTTCTAGGGAAAGCATTTGGAGAGGGTAGAGAGGCACACATTGTTTTGTGAAGTCCCCAAATCCAGGATCCCTTGCTCTGAGATTATCTAAGTAGTCTGGTGTTTTCCCACTTCCATGCTCCTCCACTTCTGTCTCAGTGGAGCCCTCTTAATGGTCTTTTCCATCTTGGTGGGAAAGTAAGGCACCCTCTCCCCTTTCCAGAAATAATTGCATTTTAACATTAGTGTTTGAAGTGCCACTGTGTCAAGCATGTTTCATTCCTCTGTGACCACAAGGTTGGACCCATGGGAACAGAGATCATTATTTGATTTGACTTCTTGACTCTTCAGAATCACACCTGGAGTATCCGGCTTGCCTCCTAGGTGGATGTAGAAACCACACGGAGGTTCACAGAGGAATTTGGGGAAAGCGGGATTGCAATAATTCTCAGAAAATTTCCATAAAATAAGCTGAGGAGGAAGAGCATAGCACTGAAATCTGGAAATCCTGGATTCAAAGCCAGGCTCTACCAAGTCCTTGAGGTTATGACTTTGGGCAAGTTACAAACCCCCAGGGAGAGTAAGCTTTCTTCTTCTGGAAATTAGGAACAATTTAGAGTGACTCCTAACCACCCCCATCCCACGCCAGGGTTGTTAGGAATTTAAATTTGATCATTCTGGTCTATCCCAATAAGGTTCTAGTGGACATTAGCTATGCTCCTTCTGTCCCATGCACTGCCCCATGATGCACAAGACCCCGCCAGTCATCTCTGCATCATCTCTGCCCCTTGTCAAAACTACAGAGTCAATGGTTCTATGTCTTGTTAAGGGGTGTCAGGGTCTGAGCCTCCCAAGAGGAAGCCAGACATAAAAGAGTAGAAATGTTAGGTAAAGCTGTGGCTTTTTGCCAGTGAAGCCCATCACATCAATCTGCAAAGTTGTGGTTCCTTATTGTCAGGATGATAGAAGTAGTCTTAATGCCATGGCAGGGACTCAGAGCAATGATTCTATGATTCTTTTTTTTTTTTTAATTTTTTAAATTTATTTTCAGCATAACAGTATTCATTGTTTTTGTACCACACCCAGTGCTCCATGCATCCGTGCCTTCTCCAATATCCACCACCTGGTTCCCCCAACCTCCCACCCCCGCCCTTTCCAAACCCTCAGATTGTTTTTCAGAGTCCATAGTCTCTCATGGTTCACCTCCCCTTCCAATTTCCCTCAACTCCCTTCACCTCTCTAACTCCCCTTGTCCTCCATGCTATTTGTTATGCTCCACAAATAAAGGTTCCAGCGCTAGGGTCAATACCACCCACTGCTTGGGTTTATTCATCTCCTTCCTGAGCTCAGTCATGCATAACCAAACCGTACTTGTGGTTCCTAAATCCATCTGAAGGGGGGATTGTTTCATGGGCATCCTGGCTTGTAGCTAAGACATGGGCTTGCCTTTTCCAGCAAGGAAAACAGACCAAGGTGGAGAGCAAAGGCGAAAAGCTGCTGTTCCTCAAGGAACATGAGCCAATGGCTTGAAATAGCTTGAACTGAACAATTTGATTGCGCATCATTCACGGAGTTTAATAATGTGCTAAGGGGATTGGTTCTGTGTCCCTTCTATGGGGTTAAATGACCACGAACTCACTCTGCTGTGAACTTGTCTCTGCTAGCACAGTCTCACGGTGAGTTCTCTACTCTAAATATTTATAATTTTCATAGTAGGTTAAT
Organism: Neogale vison; assembly: GCF_020171115.1. Lineage (NCBI taxonomy): Eukaryota > Metazoa > Chordata > Mammalia > Carnivora > Mustelidae > Neogale > Neogale vison. The sequence goes on from NC_058098.1 coordinate 43,886,706, forward strand.
ACCTGCTACTATGCCTAGCCAACAGCCATCCCCTGCCTTTTTTCCTTGCTGGCAGAGGTATGCCTCTTCCTCTGCAGAAAGCCAGATACTCACTTTCCCAGACATCCTTTCTCTGAGACTTGTGTATTGACCCAATCTTGACCAGTGGAACCAGAGGAACAGTCAGCTAAGGGCTGAGGAAAAGGATTTTCCTCAGTATTCGAAGAGTAGCACAGGGGAGGAAACACCCCTCTGCCTTCACTGGGACTATGTACATGAGGATGCTAAGTCAGCTATCTAGTGTCTTAGAAGGTAAAGATGAGAGAATCAGAGAAGCACACCGGAGTCTTGACATAAATGAGGCAGCCTTGGAGCTGAGAAAGCCAAATTTTCTGCTATATGAGCTAATCCACACTTTCAGTTGATTGTGGAAGACATTTCTATTGATGTAAAAGTATTCACCCACATTCCTTGCTAAAAGAATCACAATTTTATTTATTTGGGAGGAGATTCTCTTAGTTTCTTTGCTGGGGGTGGGAGGGGCACATAAATTATCCTGAACAGTAGAATGTAAAGGGAAGCCTTCCAGAAGGTTCTGAGAATTATTCTTCTTTTCTAATAGAGAAATATGTGAGCAGAGAGGTCTGACACCCTCTTCTCCTTTGAAAACAGTTGTATGAGGTCACATTTCCTAAGACTGTGGCCATTCTCTTAGGACCAGAGGAAGATCAGAGAGAACTGTAGAGGAGGTACTAATAAGCTGCTGAACTGACCCCAGCCATGTGTATTTAGGGTTTTCAATAATAACCATTTAGTATTATTTAATTTGTAGGCATGGTTGGACATTTCTTTGGTAAAGAGGTGTTGAATTGCTCAAGCTTAGCCCAGCACCCTAGAAAGCTAGTGAGAAAAGAGGGGTAGATTTTAAGACTGATGCAGATTAGTTTTTAAGTCCAAACAAAAGGGATGCACACCATGTTCTTAGAGAGGAAAAGGGAACTAGAAAGAACCAAAACACCTAGTTAAGTGACAAAATGGTCCCCTTGGTTAGGGGCTCTGAAAGTCAAGGCTGCCTAGGACTGTGATCTGATCATGGAATGTGACACAAGGTAGGGAGCATCCCAGATGGCCACTGGAATGGCTGAGGACAGGAAGACTGGGATGGGGCTGGGCACCTAGTGACCTGGGGGCTGCATCATGAATGGTGGGAGAAGGGAGGCAGCTGTTGTCTCCTAGAGGTTGGACACAGCCATCTCTGAAAGCGTAGGGGAAAGTGGAGGTGAGTTTCAGTGATTTGCTGATGAAGGCTAAGTCAGTGACCATTTTATCACCCAAATCTGCAGCCCTGGTCTATGCTGCCAGACTGGTATGGTTTGGGAAAATGATGGATGCCCTTGTGTTTATATACATCTACCTTGCTAGTTTGTAAACACCTTGCAGGCAGGAACTTTAGTGATGTTTCTCTGATTGCCCTGTGTGTGGGCATCAAACACTTAATTTTTAAATTTAATTCAACAAATATTTATTGAGCCCATACTCTGCCCCAGGCACTAGACCACACGCTGGGGACTCAGCAATAAACATTTGTTGCAAGGAGGCTTGTGTGTCAATGCAGGCTTGGGGGTGTACCAGTGGGACTTCTTCACTGATCTGTTTTGACCAGCAGAGGCCAGAAGAGGAGGCCCTTTTGTAAGAGACTGTACCTGGAGGCACTGCAAAGTGTCTGAGGGGCCAGGCTCAGGATACCACCTAAGACCTAAGAGGGAGGCAGAGATGGGAACAGTACTCCTCATGATTACTTCTGAGTGGTGTGTTTGGGGCTGGGTTTTGTCTTTTCTTTCTTCCCAAGGCATTTTGCAAATTGGAAAATCACTCAGTCATGCTAATTGTGACAGCGTGAGACCTCTTGTCAAATTACTACAGTGCCTGTGCTCTGGGGATCACTGCCTTTTAAGTTGCAAAATGTCTTCTTTTACAATAATGAACAACTTTACCAGCATAAGAATGCATCAGAAGGTTCCCAAGAAAATAGGCTCTTTCCCACAGGCAGTTTTTCTGCCTCCTCAGTGTTCCCCACCAACCTTGGGCTAGAGTAATTATGAAATGATTGGATTTTCCCTAGCTGTTGGAGATGGGGGGGTGGAATTTACTGAATATATGAGCCAGAGCACAGTTTCTAAGTCCTTAAGCCATTGCGGCTGAAGAGCTGATTAAAAAGCTCTGGGTGTTGAGAAATAGCCACATTCCTTTATCTCATTCTCAAGTTTCTCAACCTTTTACATTTATTAACTTCTGAGCTTGGCTGCTCTATAATAAATAGGAAAATCAGGAGTCTTTGTTTTCTCTCTTTTGTTGCTTGTGGGTTTTCCTACCTGCAGTGGGATGAGCCCAACTTTGCCACCAGGGACTAACTGGCAGAGGTTCTGGAGCTCTTGCATGATGTAAGAGACTTGTTAGTGTTTGGAAAAGGAGCAAGGTAAGCTCTGAGGTTTGCAGGTATGACCTCCAAAGAGTCAGAGACAGAATTAACAATCCTGTAGTCTTATTTTTGCAAGACCACACAATTTGTTGTTGAAGCTTCTCGTAGAATTGTCTCCTATGAGTGACTGGTTACATTATTTTGCAATTATATCCTAATGTTTGAGGAAAACATAAAAAACAATACATTTAATGGAAAACCACTTCTCTCTAATCATTAACTGCTCAGTCAACAAGAATTTATTGAGCATTTGTTAAGCTCTGGTCAATGTCTGTACCCTGTGAAAAGTAGAAGGCAGATTGGCCAAGAGTATGGGGCCATGCTAAAATAAAAAATACAAGAAAAAGTATGTGTTGTTGAGGATGTGGGGAAAAGGAACTCTCATGCACTGTTGGCAGGAATGCAACTGGTGTGGCCACAATGGAAAACAGAATGGAGACTCCTCAAAAAATTAAAAATAGAATTACCATATGGTTCAGAAATTCCTCTACTGGGTATTTACCCAAAGAATATGAAAATGCTAATGTGAAAAGATATGTGCACCCTATGTTTATAGCAGCATTATTTACAATAGCCAAAATATGGAAGCAGCCCAAGTGTCCATTCATAAATGAATGGATAAAGAAGATGTGGAATATATATACAATGGAATATTACTCAGCCACAAATAGGAATGAAATCTTGCCATTTGTAAAACATGGGTGGAGCTAGAGAGCACAATGCTAAGCAGAATAAGTCAGTCAGAGAAAGAGAAATACCGTATGATTTTACTCACATGTGGAATTTTAGAAACAAAACAAATGAACAAAGAAAAAGAGACAAGCTGAAAAAGAGACTCTTTATATAGAGAACAGGTTAAAGAGGAGGTGGTTGGGGAAATACGTGAAATAGGTGAAAGGGATTAAGGAGGGCACTTGTCATAATGAACACTGAGTAATGTAAAGAATTGTTGAATCACTGTATTTATACACCTGAAACTAATAGAACACTGTTCATTAACTCTTCTAGAATTTTAAAAATTAATAAATTTTTTTAAAAGAGGAAAAAAAAGGAGTATGGAGCCAAGGAGTTGGACCACATGATTATGAATCTTTGCCCCACTACTTCTGGCTTGTAATTTTGGACAATTTAAGTCAACTCTATCACCTCTACTTAGTGACCCTCACCACAGGGTAAGGGCTTCTGGATCCTGAGTCACCCCACAGGGAGAAACTACTCAGAGAGCCATTGACTTGTATCATACTGTGGTGTGAGTAAGAAGGAAAGTGTTGTTATGCTGAACCATTGAGATGTTAATGATGAAGTTCTAGAACCTAGGTGAGGTTCGGTGGGCTGAGGTCCAGAGCTGCTGACCAAGAAAGAATTCTTGAGACATCTTTGGTGCAAAATAGTGGTTTATTAAAGCACGGGGACAGGACCCGTAGGCAGGAAGAGCTGCTGCCCCGGGTTGTGAGGGGGTGGCAGGTTATGTACCCTGCAGTTGGGGGAAGGGGAGGGGAAAGAAGGTTTCAATGGAGTTTTCATATGCTAAAGAGGGCCTAGAAGGTGCCAGGATGTCTGAGGCCTACCTGAGGCCTTGCCCTTGGCTTGATCAATGTTGTCTTTAGACCAGCCATTAACATTAAGATAGTTGGGAGACTTTTTGGTGGGATGTCACAATCCTGCTATCAATCATCTTTGTTAGTGAGATTTAGGACATTTGCAAGCCAAGGGAGACTCCGGTCTAGCAGGATTGTGAGCTCTGCAAGGTTAACTATTTGCTTATTGTTCATGGCAGTCAGGGCTGCCTGAGGGATGCTACACAAATGACTGAGGGGGAGTGGATGGAGAGAGGGGTGCAAGGCGCCAGCTTTTGCTTTGTCTTCAGCCAGCCTCGTGCTCCCTCATCATTAAGATTTGTTTGCTATCACAACAGATAACTAGCTGAAACTAGCTGTAGACAAAGCTAGTTTCTTTGCTTCAAAGCTTCTTTATCCATTCATTTATGAATGGACACTTGGGCTGCTTCCATATTTTGCTATTGTAGAACTAGAGGTTCTCGTAACCTCTGCCTATCTGCTAAGCACTCCTTCTCCAGGCCTCTCCATTGCCCTGATCCTGGCCCAACTATTACCCTCAGTCCACCTCCTCTGCTGCTCCTCCCTTCTCTCTACACTTGACTGCCATGAGCACCCTGGGTGTCTTGTCTTACCACATCTTGGTTCTCTCTATGGCAGCCAGACACCCAGGTCACAGAGGTGATAGAGGCCAGAGGCCAGAGTTGGGTAGGGTCAAGCCAACATAAAGATCTACCCCACCTTTTGTCTCATAGCCTCTGAATCAGAAACCAGGATTTCCTAGAGGAGGCAGGCTTATATACGCTATCCTACAATGTCATGAAACATGGCTGCCTTACATGGCAGAGCTAGCTCAAGGTGGAAGAGGATTCATTTTATAGCAACTTGTTTCTCCAGACCTTTTGAAATAGAGAAGTATTCCTCAAAGTGTGTTCTAATAGACTGCTGGTCCCCCCCCCCCAGGAGCTCTGTGAAGAATGTGGAGGCAGAGTTAGCTTGGAGAATATCACAAAAGACTTTCCATCTTGAAACTTCCCATGAACACCAGCACACTAGGGTTTTGACAAGTCCTGTGATAAACCCACCTGTTTAACACAGTTTAACCAAACTTGATCCACATTTCCTCTCCTTTTGCTCACAAGCATTACTAGGAACAAATTTATAGAAATGATAAAAGGGAGGATTAATACTTATTCTCACAGCTTCTGACCTTCACAGCATCAATTAGAGCTGTATTATAAAAATTCTGTATTGATTGTTGGGATAGTAGAGAAAGCATGATTCTTTAAGTTTCCTATTTTAATTTAAATGATTTTTGTAGTTTTACACTATTGTCTCTCAATGACAATTAATATTAAATCATGTAAATATATTCAGTAATTACAAATAAAATGAAGTTATTTTGCTATTAATGTAAGAGTATCAAGCACTTTTCACTTGATTGGAGGGGATGGCTTACTTTTATGCACCTAGTTGTACCTCACTTTTCACAAAAATGTGTTCTGAGAATATGTGTGAATCAAACTTTTAAAAATAGCATCTTACATTCTTATTGGCTTAGTTTACCAGTATTGCTTTCATCTTAGTTGATACCAATCTACATTAATTAATTTTTTCTGTGTTTTGTCTGCCTAATGTTTTAATCCATTAGCTAATAATCAGTAAGCTGCTAAATGTGCAAAAAACCTAGCAAGTAATAATTAAATAAATGATTATTCTCTACAGATACCTTTGTAGGTTTGGACACAGAACCTTCTATATTATAAACATTTAATAAATCTTACCTAGATGAATAAGTAAATTTGTTCATTAAATTTAGTGCTGCTTATACCTAAATATAGTAATATTTTAGCAAAACCTAAATTTATGTCTGCAGCCAGAAATGTATATCCTGGTTGGAAATCACTTCCTATTTTTAGAAGAAGTGAGAATATATGCAGAAAGAGTCGATATAAAATTTTACTATGATCGCTGAAGAAGTTCTAGGAAGGAATTTTTTTTTCCCAATTTATTTATTTTCAGAAAAACAGTATTCATTATTTTTTCACCACATCCAGTGCTCCATGCAAGCTGTGCCCTCTATAATACCCACCACCTGGTACCCCAACCTCCCACCCCCCCGCCACTTCAAACCCCTCAGATTGTTTTTTAGTAGATGGTGTTATGTGATCACATTGGAGCAACAAAAATGAATTATACCAGGATTCTGTAGAGAGCAGAACAGGAAAGATAAGCTGCATTTTTCTGCTGTAAGTGTCCTATTTTAATCATTTTATTCTTTGTGTTAACTCTACATTGCACAGTGGGTCCTGTCCTCTGGTGTATTTGCCCAGCTCAGAAGCATTTGGTCAGGTCCTGGTGTCCATCAACAGCCTTCAACATTGTGTGGCACCTTGTAACACTGGCGTGCCCCGAGGTAGCCCTCCCCATCTGTTGTTGACAAATACTAACCCTCCAGGCAATGCCCATCTTCATGCAGGCTGGGAAACAGAAGAGGCATCAGTAACTGCTTGGCCATGACAACTAGCCTGGGCAGGCATGCAGAGGCTCTCTTTTGCCGTGCTCTGCCCTGTGCATCAAACTTGGCCACTTCCTCCAGCCTCCATCATCTGAAAGAAGTGGAAGGGATTCCCTTCTGCACAGGGAATCCAGCAGGCTGCTAGGTGGTTGGAAGGAGGTCCCTACTGACAGGTTCCATGTTACATGGGAGTTGCTCTTTTTATCTTATCTTTGTATCTCAAAGCCTAGATTCAGGAGAGGCACTAGAAATTAGAGGCAATGAAGGCACTGTACTTGGTTCAGGTATTTCTCCCCAATGATGCCTGGAGGGAGTCTTTTATTTTATCTATTAGGATATAACATACACAATGTGCTTAAAGTGAATTTAAGAGTGTACAGCTCTATAAAACTTTACATGTTGTATTCTGTAGAGTCAGTTGGGGCTGCCATAATAAAATACCACAGACTCAGTGGCTTAAACAGCAAGAATTTATTTCCCCACAGTTCTGGAGCCTGGAAGTCCAAATTCAAGATGCCAACAAGGTCAGTGTCTAGTACGGCTCTCTCCTTTGGTTGCAGATGGCCACATTCTCACTGTGTGCTTGCATGGTCAGAGAGAAAGAGTGAGCCAATGACATCTCTTCTCACAGGGATGCTGATCTTATTGGATCAGTGTCCCAACCTTCTGAGCCCATTTAAACTTAACTGTATCACAAAGGCCCTATCTCTGATACAGTCACTTTGTGGGTAGGGCTTTAAGTTATGAATTTTTGGGGAAACACAATTCAGTCCATATCATATGTGTATATGCCTATGTAAACAAAACCCAAATCAAGATTCAGAACCCTTCTAGTTACACAAGAAGTTTCTCTAGTTTCCCTCCTGTTCAGGCACCCTCACAAGTTAGCCATTATTCTTACCTCTATCTCCATCAGAATGAAATCATACCATATATGAACTTCTGTGCCTGGCTTCTTTCTCTCAACCTTATGTCTATGAGATGCATCCATATCTTCATGTGTGTTCATGGTTGATTCATTTTTATTTCTGTCTAGTATTTTCTTATATGATGATACCCCAATGTATCCATTATCCTCTTGATGAAGCTGATTTGAATGCTCTCATGTGTCTTCTACTGAGCACAGACATACTTTCTTTTGGGTACCGTGGAAGCTCTGGGCCATAGAGTTAAGAACTGATTTTAACTCAGTTCACTTAAGTATGTGTGAGTTGGCACGAGTGACTTTCAGCTATAAAAACACAAATGTCCCAGTTTCAATTAATTACAAGTATAAATGAAAGTTTATTAACATCAAGGAGACATGATCCCTATAGACAGCCTGGCCTTGAATCTTTGCTTTGCCACTTAAGTCAGGCTACTTAAAACCTCAGTTTCCTCATCTGTAAAAAGTCAAGAATGATAACAATAGCTACTTACCACTAGTGGTGTGTCTATTTGATGCCCAGAGAAGATTGTTCTAACATTCCCTCTTTTAGATTACAAAATAGGTCCCAGTATCAGCCATGTCATAATCAATAATAATCATTCATTCCTTAATTTGTTTTTCAGTTTTTAAAATAATTAACAATTTAAAAATTAAAGTTCAGTTTTAAAGATGTTATTCAAATTTGATAAAATATTTCATGGATGAACTGACATTTTCACTCACCAAACAGAACTAGTGTATCCAAACAGAACTGTGCCCAGTTTCACTGTTTTAAGTTTTAGTTACAAATAAAAACCCCATCTGGTCACATAGAATTAAAGTGACTCATGTTTTGTCTCTTCACAATCCCTGTGTTACCCTTTTGTTGGACTCTCCCGGCTACATGCAAACACATGCAAGACCTCAGAAGTCAAAGACAGAAACTGAACCCCAAGTCCCAACCCCAAGCCCCAGCCCAAGCCCCAAGAATTCCCAACAGTTATGAACTTAATTCTCAAAGTGAATGCATGTGGCTGAGTCTGCACATGTCAGAGGCCAGCTCTAACACTGGGAATTCTCCAAATTACTTTCTTTATGGAAAACAATGTTTATTAAAAGAAAAGTAATGAAAATGTGCTAATTTGAAGTTTACATTTACAATATTAAAACTGAGTGGCAATTATTTTGGATAAAGACCAATATTTAGGGAGGAATATTTTATCACAGAAGATTTTCGGAATGGCTAATTCATCATTAAAAAGGAGATGAAGTGGGCACCTGGGTGGCTCAGTCAGTTAAGAAATTGGCTTTTTTTTTGGCTGGGGGTGTGGGGGGGCTGACTCTTGATTTCAACTCAGGTTGTGATCTCAGGGTCGTGAAATCAAGTCCCTAGTTGGGCTTTATGCTCAGTAGGGAATCTGTTGGAGATTCTCCCTCTCCTTCTCTCTCCGCCCCCTACCCCCACCCCACAGTCTTTCACTCCCTCTCAAAAGAAGAAGAAGGAGAAGGAGAAGACGGAGAAGAGGGGAAGAAAGGGAAGAAGAGGAAGAAGGAGGAGAAAGAGGAGAAGGGAAAGGAGGAGAAGAAGAAGGAGAAGGAGAAGAGGGGAAGAAAGGGAAGAAGGAGAAGGAGAAGGGGAAGGAGGAGAAGGAGGAGAGGAAGTTAAAGGAGAAGAAGGAGGATGAAGAGGAAGAGGAAGAAGAAGAAGGAGGAGGAGGAAGAGGAGGAGAAGGGGGAGGAGGAGGTGGAGGAGAGGGAGGAGGAAGAAAAATATAATGATGAACATTTGGTCAGTGTTCTTTCTTCTCTAACATTCTCTTCTGACAATGCATCTGCTTAATTTTGTACACTTGGGGAAGAATGCTCCAATGCCATGTTCCTGGGACTCTACTTTCTCCCAGGGCCACTGTGAGTCATTCAACACATATTTATTGAGCACAGTGATGTTTAAGGTACCACTCCTGACACTGAGGCCAGAGAATTAGAACATAAGTTAAAAGTAAAATAGTAATTATATCCTATCTCAGTAGTGAGAATGTGGTAAACACTATTAAAATGGGTTAAGGAGGACAGAGAGAGATGGGTGGTTGTCACTTTTTGGTGGATGATCAGGGAGGGCCTCTCTGAAGAAGGGATGTTTGGGTTACACAGACTTCCAGGTAGACAGAGGGCCAGGCTGAGGGCCCAGGAAGTGCCAAGCCCTAGCGGGGAGCATGTTGGGGACAGCAAAAAGGCCCATGTGGTCAGACCTGGATCAGAGGAGAGAGAAGTGGAAGATAAAGTCATGGGTGCAGGGCTGGGCCAGGGATGTGTCCTTGCTGGCACAGTGGGGACATTGAATGTTACTCTGAGGGAGGTGGGAACTTGGGGGCTGAGATGGAGGCAGAGGTAAGACATACTCTGAAATGTTTTAGCAGAATCACTCTGGCTGCCGTGCTGAAGACAGATGCATAGCTAGATGAGGGGTGAGGTCAAGGGCAGAAACAAATGTCTCTCAGCAACAGCCCAAGAATAACCAAAGGAGAAGAAGATGGCTTGGACCAGGTACTAAGAATGGGGGTGGGAGAAATGGATTAGCTGTCGGAGTGTGTGTGTGTGTGTGTGTGTGTGTGTGTGTATGGTTCATCTATGAGAGCTTTGGTCTTGCTTCTGGAAGGAAGGGCACCATTGACAGATCTGGAGAATACCAGAATAATGGGGAGGAGCAGATGAGGAAAAAAATCACAAGGCCTGCTGGACATACTTGGTTTGAATGGCCTATTAGCTATCCCAGCAGGGCACACACTGGGCTGGAAGTAAGATCCTAGCTGTGGTCAGTTTATACTCTGTGTGTAAAGCCCTGGGACAAGGAGAGGATATCTTGTAAGCAATAGGAAGGTGGGACCACAATGTTTAGAGAAATGGGGAGGGGAGGAGAAGCCAATCAAGACAACTTAGAAGGAACAGCCAAGAGAGGGTGACATCCCTGAAGCTTTTTGGAGGAGGAAGGAGCGGTCCTGTGTCAGGTGCTAATGAGGCAGAGGAAGGAGTTGAGAACTGACCACAGGGTCCCTGAGGACTGAACGAGGTAGTGCACCTGGGAGTGCCCAGCCCACTTGAGCACTCAGTGATCACAGCCATCCCCAGTATGGCCTAATGACTTTATCGTATGTAACACTATAATGACTGTTAGTATAATAATGTCTTTCTTATTCACAAGTCTTGGGATGTCAGAAAGATGCTGGCTGTTAGGGGGATGATTAAAGCCTTTCTTCCATTTGAACAGGAGAGAAGAATTTGGATACCTTCTTTGTATGATTATTTCTAGTGGCTTTCATGCACTGTCAGGGGCCCACTCCCTCTGAGCACAGCATCTGGGGTTCTGTGTTGCTGGTATGCTGCTCAGCTTTTCTGTGTCCTCTATGTAAGCACATCTGATGAGCACAGTTCTGTTCTCTTTATGGTTCTGTTTTGAATGTGGTGATGATGCATCTACCTTGATAAACTGCAAAGTTCACCTGTCTCTCCACTTATAATTGGCTGTCTCTTCTCAGCTCTAATTTTTCCTGCCAGGTGAGTATGTTCATTTCTTTGAGGACACATATGTAGCCCTGACAAAAAAAAAAAAAAAATAGCCAGGTGTCAATGGTGTATATTACACAAATACTCCAGGGGCAATGTTCTTAGAGGGTCAAGGCCCCTTGTTTGAGTCTGTGAAGAGTTGCACCTAATGCCTCACACCTGGACCCTGCATCCTCCAGGTACAGAGAATGGTGGACATCAGGCTGGTCACTTACTCCCATCAGGTGAGAGCAGCAGGTGGCATCTTGGTGTGAGGGTATAGTCAAACTTTACTGCTCTTCCCTCTTCTTGTGAATGCTACATGTTACCCTGTTTGGCTCTGTCTGCTATCTCAACTAGCTTTCTGGCCACAGCCATGCACAACAGTGTCTTCACTGGTGCATCTTTAGGACAAAGAAGACAGATGATCCCATATCCTCTTGAGTCCTGGGGGCAATCTGGACTCTTGAACACAGCTTTTTGGAAACAAATGTTAGGCTTCTTGGCTAAGTATAAATTGGCTGCAATAACACTTTGTTATTTGAGATCACTGGAAACTCTGCCTAGTTGGAGCCTATGTGGTAACAGTGAGAAGCTTTAGGTCATTTATCTGCTCATGTGTTCTCCTGCACCTGAAATGGACTACGGAGACCCCTGGACTGCTTTCTGATCATGCCTATACATCCAAATGCCTGCTTCATATCCCCCCTTGCATGTTGAAAAATCATCTCAAAGTGAACATGTCCAAAACCAACCTGTTGGTCTTCCTTACTCCTAAAGTTCTCTTCCTGCGGCCTTCCCTGTCCCTGTAAATAGCAACTGCATCCCCCCATTGGCTCATGCCTGAACCTTAGAATCAGTAATTGACTCCTTTTTTTCTGTTCTCACAGACCACAGAAGAAATCCAGAATCCAGTCATGTCTCAGGATACCTGATCTACCTTTCTTGCTCACCTGGAAGTTTCAGGATCTTTGTAACGAATCTCATAGTTTCTACCCTTGGTTTTGTCCACCCGTGCCCCACTCCCTATCATTGTCTATTCTCTGCCCAGCAGCCAGAATGACCCATTTTAAATATGACAGATTATACGCATTTCCTGTATAAAACCCTCTGATTGCTCTCATCTCACTCACACAACCTCCAGAGTTCTCACTGTGGCCTTCAGGCCCTGTGTGATCTGGTTCTATTACTCCCCAGCTTCAGCTTCTTGTCTCCTTCTCCCGGCACCAACTCCAGCCTGGTCACCCTGACCTCCTTACTGTCCCAGAAGCATGTCAGGCACAGGTGACCTCAGGACATTCGCTCCTGCTATTCTTTTCTAGAGCATGCTTCCGCAGTATTCACATGGCTCACTCTCTCTCTCCCTGGCACCTTCTCAGTAGGGACTTGCCTTATATCTGATGTCCATTTCAGCCCCTGGCCCCATCCTCCCCATCACCTACACTCCTTCCACCCTCAAGACTTTATTTTTTCCTCTATAAGACATATTCGTCTGACATACTGCAGCACAGAGCAAAGTGGTTAACAGCATAAACCTGGAGATAGATCAGGTGTCTGCATGGCTTGATTTCATTATAGACTAGCTGGGTAACCTTGGGAAAATTGGTTATCCTGTGCCTCAGTTTCCTCATCTGTGAAACAGAGATACTTGTAGGTGAGTTAATATGTGTGTATTGTTATATAATTGTTGGCTTTTCTTCTTATTATAATTATTAATTATTTGTATTGTCTATCTCTACTCATGAGAGTGTAAAATACCACGAGGGCAGGAAGTTTTGCCTCTTTTGTTCACAGCTATATTCTTCATGGCTAAAATAATGCCTGGCATATAGTAGGTGCCCTATTTATGTATATGGAATAAATGAATGAATGATAAAATATATAAAGCAGGCAGTTCATAATCTCTTACTTGGCAAATAATCATTTTTATGACGTGTTTTTCATATTTAAAAAAAACTCTGAGTATAATAGAGTAGGGCATCCTAATTGAAATTCAAAACAACTCAGCAGAATAAACAATAAAAATAGTGAAATCCTTTCATATCATCCTCATCCTTTCCCAGAGGTCCATCCAAGTGAAGTTTGCCTTGTATCATTTTTGAGACTTTTTGGCTAATTATATACTGTCTATATCTATATCTATATCTATCTATCTATCTATCTATGTATCACATAAATATATAGTTTTATTTTATTTCAGGCTTAAATAAAATGGCAAACTGGAGGAATGTTTAGTCTTTGTGTAGTCAAATACATCAGTCATTTCCTTCATGGCACTGGGGGTTTTGTGTCTTGTGTAAGATCTTTATAGCCTCATATTATGTTTTATGATTTTTTTCCCCTTCAGAGCTTTTAGAATTTTCCTCTTTATCCCTGAAGTTTAGAAATTTATCAGTAGAGGCCTGTGATTTAAAAATTATCATGCTTAGTAGGTTTTTTCAGTCTCAAGATGCATGCCTTCCTTCAGTACAGATAAACACTCTATTCACATTCTTTGATTATCTCTTCCTTTCCATTTTCTCTGATGCTTCCTTCTGGAATATCAGACCAATGTAACATCTCCTGCATATATCCTATAGTGTTTCTCTTGTATTTTCCAACTGGTTGTATCTTTTAGCTCTTTGTTTTGGCTACAGAGACTCTGATAAAGAAAGGAAGACTGTAAATAAAAAAATTTCCTGGTCTGCAGTGTAGCTTATCTGCTCATATGTAATGTCTTTTATGGGATGAGTGTTATTCAAGAAATAGTCATCTCTCCCTCCCAGGAAGACTTTATGTCATCTGGGGCCTCTTAGCCCTTGAAACTTCCGTAAGATACCCTTGAACTCCCAATTCATGGCCTGTTGAGTCCCAAGGTGTCTGTGAGTTCCTGGGTATTCCGTTCTGATGGCCTCCTTGGTCTGGGGTCATTGTTTTGTTGCCTGAAGTATTGTTTTTCCATGTGCATGTCCAGGGGAGAAACTCAGTTTTTGCTTCCATTTAAAAGTTATCTTCACATGAATTTTTTTTTTTTTAAAGATTTTATTTATTTATTTGAGAGAGAGAGACAGTGAGAGAGAGCATGAGCGAGGAGAAGGTCAGAGAGCGAAGCAGACTCCCCATGGAGCTGGGAGCCTGATGTGGGACTCGATCCCGGGACTCCAGGATCACACCCTGAGCCGAAGGCAGTCGTCCAACCAACTGAGCCACCCAGGCGTTAAGATGTTACTAAAGAACTGGGGGAGATTGTCTGATGGATGACGTAGCAAACAATGCAACCCTTAACACCCTAATCTCTTGAGAGCTCATTCCAGACACTTAGCCACCTTGGTGACCTGCCCTCTCTTCAGCCTCACTGACCTCTCACCCTGCTTTCTCTCCAAATTTTCCCCCTCTGTAGGCAGGATCACCCCTCCCACACACACACACACATATACCTCTGCCTACATCTCTGGCTCCTAAACAAATGTAACCAAGTGCTTCCATGTCCAGGGCAGACAAAGAGCTTCCCTTGATAAGATCTCTTCTCTTTATCAGGCAGCTTGGGTTACAAGTTACAGTATTTTGTTCTGTTTTTTTTTTTTTTTTTTTTTGTGCGTGTGTGTGACTAGAAGCAATGCTTCCCGATTCTAATTGAATGATTTTAGCATTTCAAAGATGGAAGAGACCTTAACATTTTCTAGCAACTGCAGTATAATTAATTACCCTTCTAAATTCTATGTTTGTTGCCTTATAACTTCCCACCAAGTACATTTTTCACATATCAGAGAACCCATCCATGCATAGCTGACACGCTTAGACAGTTTTCAGTGTTTATATTCCACTGAAAACCTGGCTTTCTGTTGCTTCTAGTTTCTTTCCCAGATGAGTTACAATCAATAGTGTGTGGCGACAGATCAGTGATCAGTGATAGAGAGTAAGTCTGTGGGAAATGATGAAGAAATGTTAAGGTTCTCTAGTTGACCGGAAGGCTGGTACATCTCTTAGGAATTCATCTACAGTGATGGTAGATTAGAAAGTAGAGGACTGTCTGTCTCATGTAACAGGAAGTCTAGAGGTGGACAGCCCCCAACCATTTCAGCATATTGAAGCACCCTCATTGACAGAGTGTCCTCTATATGCTATTTCTCCTTACAATGTGGCCTACTAGAGCTGTAATTGCAAAGTGGCTGCAGCAGCTCCAGTGATCACATGCTTCTCCATCATTGCCTGGAAATGTTTGCTTGTCCCTCCTACCAGTGAGAAAGCCTAGGAGATTCAGTTTTTAGCTTTCATAGGTTTCATCATAGAGGGAAGAAAAGGCGTGGAGGTGGTTGTAAATAGAATCTGGATGAGCTAAGCCACAGGGTCTGTCACATACTGTGATGGCTTCTAGGGACACATGAGGAAGCATGTGCTCTATTGAGGAAGGAAGATTTGGTTTGGAGCATACTGGATTTGAGCTGCTGGCAAGGTTATCGCCCAAAAAACTAGAGGTTGGACCTGCTCCAGCTTGACTCCTTTTATCATTCCTTAATATTAAAAAAGTGGTATAGCTAGAAAACCTTGAGTTGTGGCTGCTTGTTAATAAACAGTGGACAGGACATAGCCGGGAAATAAAGGAAGAAGTCAAGATGCAATTCAGGCTGACCAACTTGTTTCATGTCCTTGGCCTTCATAATTGGTCAAGGTCACAAACATGACACATGAAACAAAGTGAACCAATGAGACTCATTGCTAGGACTTTGGTGGGGACTGTTGGGAAAGGGGAACTTATTTCTACTTGGGCCATTGATAGTTGGAACTGCAGGTGGTCACTTGGCTAATCCATGGCAAGATGGTGTGAAAATGGAAAAGATGGAGCTGCAGCCACCATGTGGCCAATGGACCAGACCAGATAGTTCATGGGACAAGAAGGCAGCTTTTCCCAGGCACAAGTAGTCATGGTAAGACTGGGCTATGAGTCTTCATGGTTTAAAAGCTTTCCTAAAAGCAGCGACATCAAAATAACAAGAATGAATGTGACTTAATTAGAAATTTTAGAATCTCTTACTAATGTTTGACCATTTTTACAGAAGGTAGACTCCGTGCAAGATTTGGGGAAAATAATACACAATAGTATATATCATGGCATTGTTTTTAATAGTAAAACTTGGTAAAATGTGAATAACCAGCAGCAGCATTCAAAATGTGAATATCCAATTCACATGTAAAGTGGATGGATGAATTATGGCGTGTCTGTGCATAAGAGTGTTAGGTAACCTTTAAAAATTACGTGTCAAACAATTTTTAGTGATAATTGAAAATGCTCATGATATAATGTTGATACAAAATTATATAAAAGTATAATTCTAATTTTTTTTTCCTAAAAAAAGCCTTAATTTTCAGATAAAAGAAATTGAAATGAAATATATCCACATATAATAATGTCTTTCTCTGGATGAGGAGACTATGAATAATTTTAATTTTCTTCTTTATCCTCCCTATATTTTCCAATGAGTTTCTACTTTCATGATCATTATTATTTGTTTAAAGATAAGGGGGAATAAAAACACAACCTCTGGTCATTATTTCAAATTTATCCCAACAATTCAGCTGTTCTTCCCGAGTCACAGCACATGGGGCTTTCCACCATGAGTCAGAGTTGAACCTCTACCCAGATTCATCTTCATCGCTGGACTGTAGACTCCTTGACATCTTTCCTGACCCCATGCTGACCTGTCTGGTACACTCTTGAAATCTGAGCCATAGATGCTGAGTTGAATTGCACTGTGCAGCCCAAGTCTGGTGTTAAGTCTGTAGCAGGAAGAGAAATAAAGAGATAAGAAAGAAGCCAAGAAGAGATCCTACAGAAAATGATCTCCAGGAAGGACGTGAGGGTATTTTCTTTTTCTTTATCTTTTTCTTTTATCTTTATCTCTCTGTGCCTCGCTTTAATCATCTGTGAAGTGGGAATGTCAGCAGAGCCCTCTTTAAGGCATTGATATGAAGATTTCATGAGGTGAGGTCCTTGTCAAGTGCCCTGGGCACCTAGGAAGATTTGTACAAGCATTTGTTCTTCCTGTTAGATGTTCCTGCTCAAATGTGGGCTTCTCTCAACTGCCTGTCAGCCCCACAGTGAGGACAGCCTTCTCCATGCTCTGTACCTTGTACCCAAGGCTGTGCCTGGGTGCTTCAGTCTCCCTCTCACGTATGTCCTTCTATCAGCTCCTTTGCAAACTTCTTTACCCTCTGGGATCATAAACCCCCTGCAGGCGGGGATTTCTTAAACTTGATATTCTCTTCCCTACATTGCACCTGGCAGGTACAAAATAAAACACATTTAATTAACTTTAAAATAATGTGTTTCCTTCTCCTCCCAGATGCCCTAATTTTTCTTTTTAAATCATAGCATCCCTTAAACCCAAGTGTAAACATACCCTGCTTTATAGAGCCAGTTGAAAGAGAAAGCCACACTTAGCTTCCTGACTTAGGGCAGGACTTTGGGAATGGCATGAGAGGTCAGTGGTCCTAGGCACACAGCTGGGCCATGCTAAGGATATGCTGGACCCAGACCAACAGGGGATGCTTTCACTGTTACCCACCCCCAATCCTAGAAGTTCATCTTCAAGGTAGAGAGGAAGGGGTATACTTCTTATTTCCTATTTCCAGCCACCTGAGGGTAGATTAGCCATGTATGCACCCACTCAGCACATGTTCTTGTGAATGAATATTTATTAATCACAAGATTTATTGATGGCCCCAGGCTGCTCAGTTACTCTCACCCCAGTTCTCTGGCAGGTGTGTAGGGAATGGAAGCCAATTTTTTATATTATTCATAACTCTAAGGTTCTATTTGAGGTTACTTTCAGAGTAATAGTGGGGGGACTTATGTGCTGCATTCTATAGCTGAAATCAGGAGCTCTTAGTAACCATGCTTGACCCTACTTCAATGAGAGCATCATCCAGGAGGTGTTCATGAGGCACAGAACCAGCCCCCAATTCAAATTCTGTCTGTCTGAGTCAGTTGCCAGGGTATACGAGACTACCCCATTCATTTGTTCAGTCTGTGTGTTGTCCTCTAGCCTAGGGAGAAGTCAATCTGTTGTGACCTGCTTTCTCCCCTCCTGGAGCAAAGTGGGGATTCACATGTAAATGATCCCTAGCATTTTTCAAGCATAAATGTGAATTGGCAATAACCATTTGCTGTGTTGATTTAGGAGCCTCCAGAGAAAGCTTCCTGTTTAATCTGCAAGTAAAGGTTCCACCTTTGATCATGGGGTTGCTCATCATTTCATAATGGCATTGGAGCATATGTCTTGCTGGTGCATGACTCACAGACTGAGTTGGCTGCCACCGGATGTCACAAATAATACTGCTATTCAGAAGAAGAGGAATGCTATCGGCAGGGCTCAGAAGTGATTTTTAAAATTAAAAACCTTATTTATGTGTCCTCCAGAATATTCCAAGCCCCTCCAGGAAGAGATACGATGCTCTTTGTTTAGCTGCTGAGGCGGAGGAAACAAAAACTACATTATGTGTAATATCCCTGAAGCTAAATTACAATATTTACCTCCACATGTTAACTTGATGTGCATAATTATCTGTGCTTAGAACAGAAAATGGAAGAAAAGGTTCAGTGAACACCCACCTGGGTGTTATGAATGATGTTGTTCCAACAGAAACAAAAGTTGAGGAGGAGGATTTAGAGAGGAGGGAGGAAGCATGGTACTTAAACACCCTTAGCTGAAGAATGAATGAACCTTCAGGAGAATCACTTGGAGCATAAGGCTCTCTTGTCTACCCCATCAGAGATGACTGGTGTCATTATTTCCCCCCTCCAAACCACCAGTGGTGTCCTGAATTCTCCTCTATCAAAGATCAAAGGAAATAGCTCTGATGTGATGAGATAAGCTCAGAGAGTATCCAGAACCTTTTGGCAAAGCATTGAGGCTAATTCTATGGAAGGCTGCACTGTGGCCTTTATGACCGTCTCCAGCTGGATTGGGCAGTTAGGGCCCATGGCAACACATGATGTAGAGCTGCACCCACACCCCCTCTCATCCTGGTAAATGTCACTGCCAGCAGCCAGCACCTGTGCCTCTCCCATAGTAGACTGTCCTACCCTATGTCAAGGGCACATGGGAATGCACAAGTACCTGGGAATTTAACTCTTGCAGTGGTGGTCCTTGACCAACAACCAATCAGTTTGCAGTTGTAGATTCCCTGTAGATTCTTGTCTTGCCCTCCCCACACCCACAAATCAGACAACCCTGCTGCGTCTCCTGAGCTCCCCTATGGGAGTGAGCCCAAGTCCCCCCATGGGACTTTGCTAGATGCTGCACACTGGTCCCACCTTCCCATTCCCTTACCAAATTTCCCAGAATTCTTCTTAGCAAATCACTTTCATATGAACCAACTGACCATTTCATGAGAAGCATTCCCATGTGCAAGAATATAAGACTCAACTGTTTTGGCTGTACATAGTTGAAGCAAGGAAGAGAGTCTGATCCAAAGCAGCTGGTCCATAGAATGACAGAAGAGGTCTGCCTAATGGTACTAGTCCTTGATGTCAAATGGTTACCCTAATCATATCTGCACATGTTCAATTCAAATAGGAGACATGCAATTAGTTGGAAGCCCTAGGAAAAGCCCAAGCAGCAATGGTAAGGAGTTCTCGCCATAATAGTGAAGCATTAGACTCGTGATGCAAGGAAAATGGGACAGCATTATATTGTTTGAATTGTTTTCCCTGAATGGCCTTGATCTTGCATGTCTCTCCAATCTTCTGAGACCTGGCTATGGGGAGATTGAAACTATTTTCTGTCCACTTTACTTGCTAGTATGTTTTTTTCATTCCCTTTCACCCCTTACCCACCCCTCACTGACCAACATGACCATGTTCCTGAAAAATCTTAGTAAGTACAAAGAAGGATGTGAAAGAAAATTCCCACATAATTCTAGGACCTAGAAATAATGCCATAGTCCCTATTAGCATTTTCAACTTATATAATTATATGTGTATATTTTACAAAGTTAGGGTTATTATATCTCAACAGAATTTTCTGAGGCCCTGAAATGTCTTTAAGTATATGTCTGCCATATTACATAATATTTAAAAGCAGGATAAACCATAACTTACTAAACCAATCTTCTATTGGACACTTATGTTGCTTTCAGATATTTATCCTTTAACCTTAATACTTGTCTCTGAATGGTAGACTTACAGACTCAGGAATTATGAATTTTCTATAAATCTTCATATGGCCTAATCATGCTTCTCATATCAGGCTGGAGGCCTTCAGAAAGTGCAGAACCTCGGCCTCACCCTCAGAATTCATGATCTGAGTATTCTGGAGGGAGGTCAAGGCTAGGAATTTTAAGATTTTTAAGGAGATTCTCAGGTAACGCTAAGAAGTCGGACTCACTGTGGTACATAGTTTTGAGGGCTGCTTTTAGCTTTAAGAGAGGAGAGATATTAAATAGTAGCAAAGTGGTGAGAGTGGGCCTCCCTGTCATGTTCCTGACCTTAGGGGAAAAGCTCTCAGTTTTTCCCCATTAAGGACGATATTTGCCCTGGGCTTTTTATATGGCTTTTATGATATTGAGGTATGTTCCCTCTATCTCTACACTGTGGAGAGTTTAAATCAAGGAAGTATGCATTTCTGCAAATGCTTTTTCTGCATCAATTGAGAGGATCATATGGTTCTTGTTCTTTCTTTTATTAATGTGATGTATCACATTGATTGATTTGCAAGTGTCGAACAGCCCTTGCAGCCCTGGAATAAATCTCATTTGGTCGTGGTGAACCATACTTTTAACGGACTGTTGGATCCTATTGGCTAGGATATTGGTGAGAATTTTGGCATTCATGTTCATCAGGGATATTGGTCTGTAATTCTCCTTTTTGGTGAGGTCTTTGGTTTGGGATCAAGGTAATGCTGGCCTCATAGAAAAGTTTGGAAGTTTTCCTTCCATTTCTATTTTTTGAAACAGCTTCAGTAGAATAGGTATTAGTTCTTCTTTAAATCTTTGGTAGAATTCCTTTGAGAAGCCATCTGGACTTGTTTGGACTCTTGTTTTTTTGGAAGATTTTTGATTACTGCTTCAATTTCCTTGCTGGTAATGGCCCTGTTCAGGTTTTCTATTTATTCCTATTTCAGTTTTGGTAGTTTATACTCTCTAGGAATGCATCCATTTATTCTAGATTGCCTAATTTGTTGGCATATAGTTGCTCATAATATGTTCTTAAAATTGTTTGCATTTCCTTGGTATTGGTTGTGGTCTTTCCTCAAAAAGCCAGAGGAATGTTGGAAAAGAAAACCAAAACTGGTGGCATCACAATCCCAGACTTCAAGATCTATTACAAAGCTGTAATCATCAAGACAGTATAGTACTGACACAAAACAGACACATAGATCAATAGAACCAAATAGAGAGCCCAGAATTGACCCTCAATTCTGTGGTCAACCAATCTTCAACAAATCAGAAAAGAATATCCAATGGAAAAAGGACAGTCTCTTCAATAAATGGTGCTAGGAAAATTGGACTGTGATATGCAGAAGAACGAAATTGGACCATTTTCTTACACCATACACAACGATAAACTCAAAATGGATGAAAGACCTAAATGTGACCTCTTCAACTTCATCCACAAGCAACTTTTTGCTAGACATGTCTCCAAAATCAAGGGAAACAAAAGCAAAAATGAACTATTGGGACTTCTTCAAGATAAAAAGCTTCTGCACAGCAAAGGAAACAGTCAACAAAACTAAAAGGCAGCATATGGAATGGGAGAAGATACTTGCAAATACCACTGCAGATAAAGGACTAGTATCTGAGATCTATAAGAAACTTCTCAAGCTCAACACCCAAAAAACAAATAATCCAGTCAAGTAATGGGCAGAAAGAGGTGCCTTGGTGGCTCAGTGGGTTAAAGCCTCTGCCTTCGGCTCAGGTCATGATCTCAGGGTCCTGGGATCAAGCCCCGCATCGGGCTCTTTGCTCAGCAGGGAGACTGCTTCCCTTCCTCACTCTCTGCCTGCCTTTCTGCCTACTTGTGATCTCTGTCTGTCAAATAAATAAATAAAATCTTAAAAAAAAAGAAATGGGCAGAAGACATGAAGATATTTCTGCAAAGAAGACATTTGAGTGGCCAACTGACACATGAAAAAATGTTCCATATCACTTGGCATCAGGGAAATACAAATCAAAACCACAGTGAGATACCACCTCACGTCAATCAGAATGGCTAAAATCAGTAAGACAGGAAACAACAAATGCTGGAGAGGATGTGGAGAAAGGGGAAACCTCTTAGACTATTGGTGGGAACACAAGCGGTTATAGTCACTCTGGAAAACGGTATGGTGATTCCTCAAGAAGTTAAAAATAGAGCTACCATACAATCCAGCAATTGTGCTACTGGGTATTTACCCCAAAGTTACAAATTTAGTGATCCAAAGAGGCACCTACACCTGCACCAATGTTCATAGCAGCCAGGTCCACAATAGCCAAACTATGGAAAAAAACAGGATATCCATCAACAGATGGATGGATAAAGAAGATGTGGTGTTCATGTATACAATGGAATATTACTCAGCCATCAGAAAGGATGAATGCTTAAAATTAGCAGTGATGTGGATAGAACTGGAGGGTATTATGTTGAGTGAAATAAGTCAATCAGAGAAAGACAATTATCATATGGTTTCACTTATAAGTGGAATATAAGGAACAGGGCAGGAGACCATTGGGGAAGGGAAGGAAAACTAAATGGGAAGTCATCAGAGAGGGCAAAAAACCATGAGAGACCCCTGACTATAGGAAAAAAAATGAGGGTTGCTGGAAGGGAGGTGGGTGGGGGGTGGGATAATAGGGTGATGGGCATTAAGGAGGGCATGTGATTTGATGAGCACTGGGTGTTATATGCAACTGATAAATTATTGAACACTACATCTGAAACTAATGATATACTATAATTTGGCTAATTGAATTTAAATTTAAAAAAATATTAAGGGAGTCCTGCTGTGTGTAAGGAAGGAAAGTCACCGAAGTTGAAAACATTTCCTTTGTTTTATACTGAGACTTCACTGCCAAGGCTGATGATTAGTTTGATAGTGCCAAATGCCAGGGAGTATCCAGATACTGACTTTCTGCTTTACACGGTACCCCTGCATCCCACCTGAGTGCCATCCACCGATTCTCCCTGCCTCCCTGCCTATCCAATGGCAGAGCCAATCACAGCTCTGTGGAAGCTGATCTTGCCTTCCAAAGTCCCTAGAGGAGGCAGCAGCAAGCTGTTTTAGGTCACTGTAAGTCTTGCCTCTTGCACTGGTTGTTGTCCCCTTTGCTGCTACTCAGTCCCTGCAGCTGCCCAGAAGGAAAGGAAATGACTTCCTATGGGCTGGATGTTCTGGTTACCCTCTTTCTAGGTCCCAAGTTTTCCCATGATTTTAAACCTTGAAGCCACCTCTGATGCTGAGGCAATTTTGGAGTATGCCTTCATAATCCACAGTCAGATCTGCTTCTTCACTCTCATACCTGGTGCTACAGGTAGACACCTGGAGTAGCTGGTGACTGGCTAGACATCTTTCTCTCTGTCTCCATGCAGCTAGCCTGGGATTCTGCACAGCACTGTGGTCTCACGGTAGTCAGAATTTTACCGTCTTGGCTGGTTTTCTCCACAGCATGTGTCCTAAGAAGCCCAACTGGAGGATGTGAGGCTTTTTGTAACCTAGCCACGGAATCTGCAGAATGTCACTTCCACCACAGCCTATTGGTCAAAAGTGAGGCACAGGGCCAGCCCAGATTTAAGGGGTAGGGACTACAAGAGAGTGTGAATACCACGAAATGGTGTTCATTGGGGAGCCATCTTTGGAGATGACTTACCAGAGCAAGCTCACAAGATTGAGTGCAATTATTGAGGTGTCAGGAGAAGGCAGATGATATTTGTATCATTTTCCTTTCCTGTTTCCTCCTGTTCACGACACTGTCGTTTTCCCAACAAATTCTCTTACACACACACTTCAGCCAGAAAGTGATAGTAGGAATGAGGTTTAGGCAGAAAGCAAGGGTGACCTTACCCAAAAGTCAAGGGAAGAACCTCCTTTGGCACTGAGATCCTATGCTTCTTTTTCAGTACCATGTCCTCCCCAAATTTAACCCACTGCCTCCCTGCTGCCTTATGTATGAAGACCAAAGTTTTTGAGACTTGACATACTCAAGAGCACAGAAATACCAGGGGCCTTCCACCAGACTTCCATATGAGCCCACAAGGCTTTTAAAAAAAACAGTATCCAAGGGAAGTTGCCATGGTGGAATCCAATGACCACCTTATTAATGGCAGTTGATGCAAAACTATGATTTCTGAATTATCCCATGGGGCAGATGGAAGTTGTATTCTTTAGTACACAGGATTCTTCAGGAGCACAAAAATAATTTATTGTTTAATCTCCACTGCCCTCTGTCTGTATCCATTACCAATAAGAGGCATTTAAGCCTTTGTGTACATCTAGTCTCTTCAATGGAGCCAGAGACCAGACATGGGTATATTTCAAACTTCTCAGAGTAAGAATCCCACTGAGTGTGGTGTTTCCTGTCAGAGAGGTCATCGTTGACCTTGAATGGGCATCTGATCAAGATCACTCCACTGGATGGCTCCAGGGAGCTATCTTGAATCCTGAAGATCTCAAACCTCAGGTCATCATCTGCAAACTTGGCCCCTAATGCTGAGCCTTGGAGAGCTTGTCATGCAATTCTAATTCAAAGTTTAATCATGAATCCAGGGTGCCTGGGTGGCTCAGTTGGTTGAGTGACTGCCTTCAGCTCAGGTCATGATCCCAGAGTCCTGGGCTCGAGTCCCATGTTGGGTTCCCAGCTCCATGGGGAGTCTGCTTCTCCCTCTGACCTTCTCCTCTCTCATGCTATCTCTCGTTCTCTCTCTCAAACAAATAAAGAAAATCTTTTAAAAAAATCATGAATCCAGATTTTTAAGCCACAGTGCTAAGCATGTGGTTGGGTGACACTCAGCAGGTACTCAAAGAATACTTACTGAGTCACTGAGTGAATGAATGAAGTCCAGAGATATAAAGTGACTTGCACAGGTTCACATGATGAAATAGTGAAGTTGTTTCCTTCTCCCTTTCGCTGTCTGTTGGAAGTACTTAGTTTGAGGTTGATATAATTCGTGCAGTGCTGATCTCTCTCTTCCCAACGTTCTAAATGTCTGTGCATGCCCCTTACCTTTCCTGTCAGGCAATAGGCTCCTCAAGGACAGGTGTTTGCTGTACACTCCTCCATACCACTTAGGAAGTCAAGCTGAGTGTTTTGCCTACAGTAAGAGGTCAACAATGTGTGTTCCCTCTGATGCTGTAGGTCCTGGGTCTTTGAGTTGGCATATAGAGCTTTTTTGTGGCTTCCCTCATTGTGTTGCTGTAAGTTTTTTGGTCACTTTTTTCTCTTGTTGGTACCTTCTAATCTGTGGCTTCAAAACTGCCAAAGGCAAGAAATAAAAAAACACATGGGCTATGTGTGTGTGCACCCAAACACATGCATGCATGCACACATACACAGTCAATTCCTGTTACTTGTGGTAGTGGTTATGTTCTATAAAGTCACCACGAGCACTGAATTGGCCACTACTAAACCACTACTCCTGGAGGAAATACAGAGTTAGATGCCCGCCGTCCTTCAGTCAATCCAGAGTCACAGAACAATCCAGAGTCAGAGGCAGACAATCTGAGTCCTGAGTATGTGGTCCAAACCTGATCTACCCCTTGACATATTAACTTCATGAGCCAGCAAATAAGTCAGTATGAGTCAGCATTTTTGTCATTTCCATGTGAACAAGTCCAGATTAAT
Organism: Neogale vison; assembly: GCF_020171115.1. NCBI lineage: Eukaryota > Metazoa > Chordata > Mammalia > Carnivora > Mustelidae > Neogale > Neogale vison. Next base: position 43,912,478 of record NC_058098.1, read on the forward strand.
TTACCCACTTAAAAAATGTTTCTTCTTATATTCTAGAAATGAGATAGAACTGATGTTGCTTTATCTCCAACAATAGAAAGCTCTCTACCTAATGAGGCGTTTTATAAAGATAGGTCTTAACAGTCAACCTTCCTAACACACAGGCATACAGAAACATATACTGTGCTCTAACTGTGTACCAGGAGTATGCTTTGGAGATTACAAAATGAATACAAAAAGCCTAAACTTTCAAAGACTTCATGGTTTAAATTCTTTTAAACACCTAAGAAAATTTTCTTATAATGAATGAACGGAAGATAATATTCTTCTTATTTCTTGTTTCACTTAGCTATTGCTACAATAGTGCTGAGGCCTTCTAAGCCATAGGCTCACTTTCATCTTGTTCTGTTGGCTAAAGCAAGTCACGTGGACAAGTATAAAGTCAAGCAGGTGGGGAGGGGGCAGGGAAATAATCTGCCCTTTAAGTGGGAGAGATTGCAAAGACCTGTAACAAAGGACATGAATATAGAGAGGTGAAGAACTGGAGCCAATAATGCCATTTACCACTCATTTATTGGTCTTAGATCTACCTCCTAGAAATCCACTTGAGCTTAACACAAGGGAGAATTGCTCACTTAAAGTGGCTTCCTAGTCTGCTTTGGAGTTGTTCCTCAGATGAACTTAGAGAACTTGCTAGTGCTTCATCCTTTCTGGGCCTCACTGTCCTCTAGCGGAGAGCATGGCAGTAGCTATCTATCTTTAAAAGGGTCCAGGAAGCTGTCACTGGTGCTTTCATAATGTGCTCTTATCACGAGCTCCTGGAGGTGGGACTCTGCATCATTCCAAGCTGCATTCTATAAATCCCTATGTTCCAGAGAAGCCAATATTAATGAGAATGCATTACGTATGAGGTTATCTTGAATTTGTGGACTTCTTTCCAAAACTACCCTGAGAAACTGTTTGCATCAGGCTAGTTTTGCTCATTCCTTTGGTATGAGCAAAGGAATGGTAATAGGATTAGACAGGCTACATTATTGCCTTTAATGTCTTGCTAGAGAAAGATTGATTTTTCTCAAAGTGAGGTACAAGGCATCCTTTCCATTAAGCAAATTAAACTGCTTAGGTCATAAAGGCTATAAGAAGGAGCAGTGGTGTGCTGATAAGCCAGCTCTCAGATGAAAAAGCCCCTATTTGTAGTATTTGTCAATTTCCATAGCATACGCCCTCACAATGGCTGCTTTGAGCATTCAACACAATGATGTCCCTGAGCACAGCCTTGAGAATAGGTGCACCTGTGCACATCTGCTCTGCTACCTGCTACCTACATGGCTGTACTCTGGAGATGGAAAAATGGGTTCATTCCTCAGGTGTTCCTCGAAGGAGAGGAGGTGGCATTTGTGTCCTGTGTGTCTAACTTTTGTAGAAGCTAAAGTCAGCACTAAATCAGTCAGGATGAATCCAGAGTGCTGACAAAAGGGCTTTGGTGGGATGAGGTTATAGAAAACTGTTGGTAACAGCAGCTACTTTTTCCCCTCGTGCCTACATTTTTCTCAATCAGCATGATTATGCCACAACTCTATTGGAGAATTTGAGGTATGGATAGTTCAATGGCATGCCCCAGGCCACGCTAATTAAGTAGAGACTGAGATTTGAACCCAGAGTCCTTGTTTGGTCCCGAATCTCTCCTGACACCCTCCCAGGACCCAGGGAGCTTCAGGATGAGACTGTTAGCTCCTGCTTGCCTTTATATGTACTGCTCCCTTCATCCAGGTGCCCTTGTCCTCTTTCTCCATTTAGCAAATGAACACTTCCCCTGCAAAATGCAGGAATGAGAATCATCCTCTCCAAGGGTAAGTGTGTGTCTGCCTGCCTGTGCTATGACTCCTACCTGAAGCCCAATCCCAGGCTCTATCCAGTGATGGGCAAGCTGGGCTTATACTAGCTAGCTCACTAAAGCCATTTGGTAAATCATCAGGAATTCCACAAGTCACTATAAAAACTCAAATTATATAAACTTACAATGAAATGTACTATGTTAAACATGGGGGAGATTAGAAGAAGGAAAGGAAAAGTGAAGTGGGGGAAATTGGATGGGGAGAAGAACCATGAGAGATTGTGGACTCTGAGAAACAAACGAGGGTTTAGAGGGGAGATGGGTGGAGGGATGGGGGAGCCTAGTGGTGGGTATTAAGGAGGGTTCATATTGTATGGGCACTGGGTGTTGTACATAAACAATGAATCATGGAACACTGCATCAAAAACAAATGATGTATTTTATGGTGACGAACGAAAGACAATAAAAAATGAAAAAAAAAAAGAACAAATACTGGTCACTCTTCATTTCCTAATTGTTTTACTATAATCTGTGCTTTTGGGGTTGTTTATGTCTCTAGTATCCACACAGTAGAAAAGCCCATCTCATGGTGTTTATTGTGCATTTCTTCTGACTCCGTGTTGAGTGACAGCACGTTGGTATCTTGAAATCATGTATAGCAGGAATATTTATACAATGGAAATGAGCAAATGATGCCAAACTGGGTATTGTTGTTGTTGTGGGGTTTTTTTGTTTGTTTGTTTGTTTGTTTGTTTTTTGGTTTGCTGTTTTGTTGATTGGCTAGGTTTTAAAAAGTGATGGAGGCAATATTAGTAACATAGATAAAATTTAAAATTGTGTCGTGTCTGTAATTTCGACATTGTGAATAGCACAAAGCTTAAAACATTTTTTCCCCAATATTTGAAACTTGTTGTTCATGTCAGGAAAGAAGTTGCTCATATCATTGATGAACAAAATGGCATTCCAACATACAGCTTTGTATCGCTATTGTCTTACTCACGAATCTTAACAAAAATATCAACCAGCATTCACATAGAACTGCACTCATATGTCAGTTGCAACCACAGGTACCAGAGTTAGACAAAAATCAATGAAAGCAGCTTTCATTTTCAACCAAGATGGGGGAACAGGGACCAGATCCACCCTCTTGCCTAGAACAACAACTCAAAATGGATAGAATATGTGAAAAATGGTTCATTGTATATCAGAAAGACAGTGAGAAAGAGAAAGGAAACATGATTACCCAGCTTGCTTTCTGAAGAGATTTCATGGCAGCAAAATGGAGGAGGGGGCCGAAGGTGAGGTTGGGGACAGAATCTGGTGCGCTCTCTGAGTTGAAGAGATGGAGGTAGAAGTCTGGAGAGGTCAAAGTGGGAGTCCTCACAGAGTATCAGGGAAGAGAGAACTGCTCAGCGGGTACCCTGTGGACATCTTCAGAGAGTGTCCCTCCAGTACTCAGCTGCCTGCTGATCATCATGATAGCTGTGCGGTACCTGCTCTTTACTTGACTCAGGTTAAAGTCTGAGGGTTATCCATAAATGATTGTACAGATTCTCTCTACCTCGGGATGATGAACTCAGATTTACATACGAGTACTTTGAGATTGGATGTCTCCTTGCATATGATAAAATAAGGTAGGTTAGGTTTAGACACCCTTTAAAGTAATCCACCTTGAGGGTCGCCTGTGTGGCTCAGTGGGTTACCCTCCACCTTCAGCTCAGGTCATGGTCTCAGGGTCCTGGGATCAAGCCCCACATCGGGCTCTCTGCTCAGCGGGGAGCCTGCTTCTCCCTCTCTCTCTGCCTGCCTCTCTGCCTACTTGTGATCTCTCTCTCTCTGTCAAATAAATGAATAAAATCTTTTAAAAAAGTAATTCACCTCGACAATGAAAAAGCCTGATTTATTCACAACAAATCTGAGATGCAGCATCATTAAACGGGAGCAGGAGAATGACATGCAGTACTTTGCAATGTATCAACAGCTAATGGAAATATATATATGCAAGACGCAGGTGTCTTTATACATTCACATGTGGGTCAGGCTGGATCAGGTAGCTGGATGTGAGGTTTCTATGCCTCTGGATTTAGAGTCACAGACAAGCTGGACAGAATTCTTATTTCTCCATGGCACTTAGTTAAAAGCATTGACTGAGACTTGTGATGATGATGTTAATGTGCTGACCATCAGGCTGGATGGCAGGGAAGAATGCACAGGGATGGACCTAGCCACTGGGGCTGGGAGAGTCCCCACACTGCAGCTTCTGAGCATGGGAGGGAATAAGCGGCTTTTATCATTTCCCTGGAATGTCACTCTTAGTTCTTGGCTGCTAGAAATTATGTTTATATAATGCCTCTAAATTCCAGTCATCAGATTTGTGTATAAAGTCACAGAGTCACAAGAGACTGTAAATCCTACAGCTACTAAAACTACCTTTTCCCCCCCTGGGCTATTTGTCAGTTGTGCCACATGCTTTTCCATACATCATCTCAGTAGGGGTGAAAGTTTACTTAAGCTGAAAAGGCAGGCTCAGAGGGAAAGCTACTTCCCAAGATCTCCAACTATCTCCCAGTGATGTCTGTCTTACTCTAAAGCTTGGATATTTAATTTCCATGTTACATAATGGTTCTTAAGGAACAATACTATTAACCATTATTATTTGCATAGGGCTTTACTGTTAATAATTTACATAATCTGATTTAATCATTCACACACTAAAAACCATCCTGTTGCACAGGAACCTGTAGCCCCCTTGTGCAGGTGAGGAGACTGACCGTTAGGCAGGTTGTGTGTCTTGTCCACTTAGGGGTAGGTGGGATGTGGCAGAGCTGGAATCGAACACTACCACAAAGAGGAGAGAGTGTTCTTCTATAAAAGATTGGACTGAGTTTGGTGTGGTTTATTCAGGAGAATATTAGTATACAGAATTGTTCTCAGCAGAAGTTGGAGAAAGGGGAGAGGTTACTTCAGACTCTGTGATGTCCACAGTGCTATTGTCACCTTGGTGAGCCACTTGGAAAGGACCCTTATTCTATACAATATACAAAAATCAGCTCAGAGTGGATTAAATACTTAAATGTAAGTATAACTAAATAAATAAAACTCCTAATGACATTGGTTTTGGCAATCTCTTCAAGGATATGACACTAAAAGCACACAACAAAACCAGAAATAAATGTCGAACTGAAAAGCTTCTGTACAGCGAAGGAAGTAATCAGTAGTGAAAAGGAACCTGTGGAATGATAATACTTACCAACCATCTATCTTATAAGGAATTAATAGCAAAACACATAAAGAATTCATACAACAAAAAACTAACAACCCAATTAAAATATGAGCAAAGAACTTGAATAGGTATTTCTTCAAAGAAGACAAATGGCCACAGATGTGGCAGGTGAGAATTCTACCACTGAGCCTCCAATGCTCCAGCTGACCAATGGGCCAGGTGTATGAAAAGATACTCAACATCACTCATCATCAGGGAAATGCCAATAAAAACCACAATGAGATACCATCCCCCACTTGTAATGATGGCTATTATAAAATGAAAACAAAAACAAAAATAAAAGACAACAAATGTTGGCGAAGATGTGGGAAACTGGAACACTTGCATACCACTGGTGGAGATGCAATGCAAAATGGTGCATCAGCTAGGGAAACAGTATGGAGTCTCCTCAAAAACTTAAAAATGGTGCTACCATATGAGCTGGCCATCCCACTTCTGAGCATTTATCCAAAAGAACTGAATTCAGGACAAGATATCAGCACTCCTGTGTTCATTAAAGCACTCTTCACAGAAGCCAAGAAATGGAAAGAAACATTAACGTCCATAGACAGATAGACAGATCAAGAAAACGTGGCGTGGACACATAATGGGATACCATTCAGCCATAAAAAGGAAGGAAATCTGCCATTTTCAACAACATGGATGGACCTTTTAGGACATTTTGCTAAGTGAAAGAAGATAGTCACAGAAACACAAATACCGCATGATTCCAATTATAGGAGTTATTTAAAATGACAAATTCATAAGGTCAAAGACTGGAATGGTGGTTACTGGGAGCTGGGGGAGAGGGTGTTGGGAAGTTGCTAACTGATGAGCATAAAGTTTCAGTTATGCAACATGAGCACAGTCCAGAGATCTGCTAATAACATTGTACCTGCAGTTAACTATAATGTATTGCATGCTGAAAATATAAGAGGACAGGGCTCATGTTAAGCGTTATTAACACAATAAATTTTTTTAAATGAACAAACAAACAAAACAACCTGAGCTCTTAAAGCAATGCCAGAATGGGGGGGGGAGTAAAGAAAAAAAAAGGGGAACCTCAGTGGCTCAGTTGGTCAAACATCTGCCTTCGGCTCAGGTCATGATCCCAGCATCCTGGGATTGGGCTCTGCATCAGACTCCCTGCTCAGTGGAGAGTCTGTTTCCCCCTCCTCTGGTCCTGCACTCTTTCTCTCTCTTTCTCTCCCTCTCAAATAAATAAAATCTTTCTTTTTCTTTTTAAGAAGAGAACACAAGGACTTACCTACTCACTTACTCAGATCTGGAATATTTTCTTTGGCCTCCTGCTTAAGAGAGCTGGGCCTCCAGATTCTGATGGTCTGGGTTACAGTTCTATCATTGCCCTTTCAGGGCCGGGTGTACTTGACCTCTCTGAGCTTCAGTTTTTCCAAATGCCAAAAAAAAAAAAAGAAATAACCATATCTAACAGGGCTGTTGGAGGTTGAAACAGATGATCCATGAGCTTAAGCATCTACTGTGGTCACTGTTCTTGGGAACATTTGGGCTGAGCAGGCTCTGGGGGCCAGAGAGAGCAGAGTCCCCTTCTGTCTCATGCATGGCAGCCATGGGAAGGATGAGGGCTAGGGGACACAGAAGGGGTGTCAACTTTCTCTGGTTGCATTTCCATCAGGTGATGGATGATGGGGACCCATTCTCAGAGACACCTTACAAAGTTGGCACACATGGGTGTGGAGGCTCCGGCACGTGGGGTATTAGTACCAACAGGTCCTCAGCATCCTCCTAGAGAGCTGACCATGTGACACCTAACTCCACCTCAGTGACAGTGTGCTGTGCTTAGAGCTCTCCTCTTTCTCAGTGAGTATAATTCAGCCAACATTCCCTGCCCCATTAAACATCTAGGTTTCCATTCTACCCTCTGCATTCTCAACATCACATGTGGCCCTTTGTTGTTTTAAGGAGTGAGATTATTCAGCTGAAATTTTTTTGAAGAGTACTGTAACTCGGAGGTGTTGGAAGACCTGCATAAGGAATCCCAATTATTTTAACTCAAAAGTAATAAAGCTTTAGGTATTAAAAATACTCTACAATTTAAACATTTCCATTTTAATTGGCTTCACACTCCTGCACAAACACATCACAGACATTTATTATTTTCTCTTTAAGATTTATTTACTTATTTGTCAGAGAGAGAGCAGGAGCACAAGCACAAGCAGGGGGAGTGGCGGGCAGAGCAGGTAGAGGAGATGGAAGTTCCCTGCTGAGCAAGGAGCTAGATGCAGTACTTGATCCCAGGGCCCTGGGATCATGACACAGGCCAAAGGCAGATGCTTAACCAACTGAGCCACTCAGGCATCCCCACATCACAGACATTTAGAACATGGTATCATCACATAATATTCTTGGAATCTGGGTACCCAAGTTTTGGTTGTGGTGATGATTCGTTCCATAGAGCAAGTTTTCTTCAACCTCTCTTAACTTTTAAAATATTAAATAACTGCAAAATACTTTTTGTAATAAAAGGGGCGTTATAGAGGAGTAGGGAATTTGGGTAAATTGGAAGGGGAGGTGAACCATGAGAGACTATGGACTCTGAAAAACAGTCTGAGGGGTTTGAAGTGGCAGGGGGGTGGGAGGTTGGGGTACCAGGTGGTGGGTATTATAGAGGGCACAGCTTGCATGGAGCACTGGGTGTGGTGAAAAAATAATGAATACTGTTTTTCTGAAAATAAATAAATTGGGAAAAAAAACTTAAAAAAAAAAGAAATACAGCTGAGATGTATAATTTCCACTGAAATACATTTCTAAAATGAAAAAAAAGGAATAATAAATGCGTGAGATCTTATACTCACTACCCAGCTTAAGAATTGAAATATTAACAATTTCTTTGAAGCTCCTGTGGACCCTCCCTTATCCTACCTACCTCCAACCCCCTACACAGAGGTAATCACTATCTTGAATTTTGTGTTTATGGCTACTTGGCTTTTATTTATAGTTTTATTACATATTTAAGTTTCCCTATGCAATGTGTTTCATTCTACATGCTTTTTACTTTATGACTTGATTCATACTGTACATATTCTACTGGGACTTGTTTTGACCCTTAACATTATGTTTTTGAGATTTTCTGATTTTGTTTTAGTTGCTGTAGGTCACTTGTTTGCATAACTCTGTAGTTGTGCATTGGATGGCTAGACCATATACCATCTAATTTTAAGGTTTTTATTTGTCCACTTTTCTTTTTTTCCTCTGTTCTTGCATTTTTTCCTGGATTGTATTCCTTCCCTGAATCCCACCCCTGACTCCTTTTTTAGACTTTTTCAATTGACTTCAGACTACTGCACTCTGCATTTGTTCTCTGTGACTTCTTTTTTCATCAGCCAGAGAAATCTGCTTTTGAAGGGGTCATGTGATTGGATAAGAGACCCTATCTTACAGTCAACCATGCCACATAATGTGACGCAATTACAGGAGTGATATCTCACCATTCTTAAGGGTTCCATGGATCAAGGCAGAACATCTCAGGCTGTCATTTTAGAAATTGTACCATAGCTTGTGACAATTTGACTGATATTGTACATCAGAAATGCTCTGTATGGCATCTAAGGCTAGGTCAGGAGAGATGGGGCAGCTTTCTGCCTTGTGTGCTGGAAGACTATTTCTTGGAGCTCTGCAGGGTCACGTAAGAAGTCAACTAACCTGGGATTGCCATGCTGTGAGGAAGCCAACTCAGATATAGTGGTCCTGGTTAGACACTCTGGCTGGCAGTCCTAAATTCTGTGGCAATGCAGGCCAGGCCCCAGGCCTGGGAGGACACCAGCCTTAGGTGACTCTAGTTCCGAGATGTTGAGTCTCTCCCAGTCTTCAAGTTCCCCCTTGGTTGAGGTTCCAGACTTAGAAGAGCCAAAGCAAGATACCACCTCTGCACTTTGTTCAAACTCATGACCCATGAAATGGAGAACATAATAAAGATAGTCTTACTCTCTCTCCGCTTGACTTATTTCGCTAAGCATGATACGCTCTAGTTCCATCCATGTTGTCGCAAATAGCAAGATTTCGTTTCTTTTGATGGCTGCATAGTATTCCATTGTGTATATATACCACATCTTCTTGATCCATTCATCTGTTGATGGACATCTAGGTTCTTTCCATAGTTTGGCTATTGTGGACATTGCTGCTATAAACATTGGGTTGCACGTGCCCCTTTGGATCACTATGTTTGTATCTTTAGGGTAAATACCCAGTAGTGCAATTGCTGGGTCATAGGGCAGTTCTATTTTCAACATTTTTTTTTTTTGTTGTTGTTGTTGTTAGCTTTTTTTTTTTCCCCCAATTTATTTATTTTCAGAAAAACAGTATTCATTATTTTTTCACCACACCCAGTGCTCCATGCAAGCCGTGCCCTCTATAATACCCACCACCTGGTACCCCAACCTCCCACCCCCCCGCCACTTCAAACCCCTCAGACTGTTTTTCAGAGTCCATAGTCCCTCATGGTTCACCTCCCCTTCCAATTTACCCAAATTCCCTACTACTCTCTAATGCCCCTTGTCCTCCATGCTATTGGTTATGCTCCACAAATGAGTGAAACCATATGATAATTGACTCTCTCTGCTTGACTGATTTCACTCAGCATAATCTCTTCCAGTCCCGTCCATGTTGCTACAACCTCCATGCTGTTTTCCAGAGTGGTTGCACCAGCTTGCATTCCCACCAACAGTGTAGGAGGGCTCCCCTTTCTCCGCATCCTCGCCAGCACCTGTCATTTCCTGACTTGTTGATTTTAGCCATTCTGACTGGTGTGAGGTGATATCTCATTGTGGTTTTGATTTGTATTTCCCTGATGCCGAGTGATATGGAGCACTTTTTCATGTGTCTGTTGGCCATCTGGATGTCTTTGCAGAAACGTCTGTTCATGTCCTCTGCCCATTTCTTGATTGGATTATTTGTTCTTTGGGTGTTGAGTTTGTTAAGTTCTTTATAGATTTTGAACACTAGTCCTTTATCTGATATGTCGTTTGCAAATATCTTCTCCCATTCTGTCAGTTGTCTTTTGGTTTTGTTAACTGTTTCCTTTGCTGTGCAAAAGCTTTTGATCTTGATGAAATCCCAATAGTTCATTTTTGCCTTTGCTTCCCTTGCTTTTGGCGATGTTCCTAGGAAGATGTTGCTGCGGCTGAGGTCGAAGAGGTTGCTGCCTGTATTCTCCTCAAGGATTTTGATGGATTCCTTTCTCACATAGAGGTCCTTAATCCATCTCCCTGATATGAGGAAGTGGTGATGCAACATGGGGGCTTAAGTCGGTAGGAGAAGAATCCATGAAACAAGATGGGATAGGGAGGGAGACAAACCATAAGTGACTCTTAATCTCACGAAACAAACTGTGGGTTGCTGGGGGGAGGGGGGTTGGGAGAAGGGAGGTAGGGTTATGGACATTGGGAAGGGTATGTGCTTTTGGGTAAATTGGAAGGGGTGGTGAACCATGAGAGACTATGGACTCTGAAAAACAATCTGAGGGGTTTGAAGTGGCGGAGGGGTGGGAGGTTGGGGTACCAGGTGGTGGGTATTATAGAGGGCACAGCTTGCATGGAGCACTGGGTGTGGTGAAAAAATAATGAATACTGTTTTCCTGAAAATAAATAAATTGGAAAAAAAAACAAAAAAAATTATATATATATATATATATATATATATATATATAAATGAGCCAGAATACTGAAAACAAATTAAAAATAAACATTGTCCTATGTAGTAAAAAAAAAAAAAAAAAGATAGTCTTACTCTCTACACTGAGAGTAATCTGAATCCCTTCCTCAGGAGTTATAATATGCCGTGAAAAGTTCAAGGAGCTAAGCTCATTTAAAAAATATTTGTTATTTATGTCTACCTTGTGCTGGACATGAGACGAGGTGCTGGAAAGGAGTGCTAGACAGCGGGGGGCAGGATCACTCCCCTCACAGGGCTTGAAGGTTAATGAGGAGGACCAGACAGTGACAATCCAAAACATGCTTTCAAGATAGTTTTAGATAATGGCAACCCTTTTTATAGTAAAAAAATTTATTTCTTAATATAAAATTATATTATAATAATTTATATTTAAAATAAAAATAATTTAGGGGTGCCTGGTTGGCTCAGTGGGTTAAGCCTCTGCCTTCAGTTTAGGTCATGGTCTCAGGGTCCTGGGATTGAGCCCCACATCAGGCTATCTGCTCAGTGGGGAACCTGCTTCCACCTCTTTCTCTGCTTGCCTTTCTGCCTACTTGTGATCTCTCTGTCAAATAAACAAATAAATAAAATATTTTAAAAACTAAATAAAATAAAAATAATTTATATATAAAATATTATAAAATTATTTTATAATAGAAATATATATTTATTAACACATAATATATTATTCGCTTCAGGGATACAGGTCTGTGAATCATCAGACTTACACAATTCACAGCACTCACCATAGCACATACCCTCCCCAGTGTCCATCACCCAACCACCCTATCCCTCCCCCACCAACTCCCCAGCAAGCCTCAGTTTGTTTCCTGAGATTAAGAGTATTTTATGGTTTGTCTCCTTCCCCGATCCCATCTTGTTTCATTTTTTCCCTCCCTACTCTCCATGATCCCTCATCCTGACTCTCAAATTCCTCATATCAGAGGGATCATATGATGATTGTCTTTCTCTGACTGACTTACTTTGCTTAGCATAATACCCTCTAGTTCCAGCCACATCATTGCAAATGGCAAGATTTTGGTTTTCTTTTGATGGCTGCATAGTATTCCATATTGTGTGTGTGTGTGTGTGTGTGTGTGTGTTCTTTATCCATTCATCTGTAGATGGGCATCTAGATTCTTTCCATAGTTTGGCTATTGTGGACATTGCTTGCTATAAACATTCAGATGCATGTGCTCCTTCGGATCACTACGTTTGTATCTTTAGGGTAGATATCCAGTAGTGCAATTGCTGGATCACAGGGTAGCTCTATTTTCAACTTTTTTGAGGAACCTCCATACTGTTTTTCAGAGTGGCTACACCAGCTTGCATTCCCACCAACAGCTTTTCTCCCTTTCTCCCCATCCTCACCAGCATCTGTCATTTCCTGACTTGTTAATTTTAGCCATTCTGACTGGTGTGAGGTAGTATCTCATTGGGGTTTTGATTTGTATTTCCCTGATGCTGAGTGATGTGGAGCACTTTTTCATACATCTGTTGGCCATTTGGATATCTTCTTTGAAGAAATATCTGTTCATGTCTTCTGCCCATTTCTTGATTGGATTGTTTGTTCTTTGGATGTTGAGTTTGTTAAGCTCTTTATAGATTTTGAAAACTAGCCTTTTATCTGATACGTCATTTGCAAATATCTTCTCCCATTCTGTCAGTTGTCTTTTGGTTTTGTTGACTGTTTCCTTTGCTGTGCAAAAGCTTTTGATCTTGATGGAGTCCCAATAGTTCATTTTTGCCCTTGCTTCCCTTGCCTTTGGTGATGTTTCTAGGAAGAAGTTGCCACAGCTGGGGTCAAAGAGGTTGCTGCCTGTGTCCTCCTCAAGGATTTTTGATGGATTCCTACCTCACATTGAGGTCTTTCATCCATTTTGAGTCTCTTTTTGTGTGTGGTGTAAGGAAATTTCATTCTTCTGCATGCGGCTGTCTAATTTTCCCAACATCATTTGTTGAAGAGACTGTCTTTTTTCCATTGGACATACCTGCTTGCTTTGTTGAAGATTAGTTCACCATAGAGTTGAGGGTCCATTTCTGGGATCTCTTTTCTGTTCCATTGATCTTTGTGTCTGTTTTTTGTGGATAATGGCAACCCTTACAGGGCAAGGAATCTTCAGGTAATGATAACTTCTCCAGGGTTAGGTGAGCCACAGGCAGTGGGGGGATGCCACTTCTGCATGGGTGGTGAAGGAAGATCAGTCTGAAGGGGTAGCAGCTTAACTCTGAATGGCAATCACTTCTCTCATCCCTGTTTTGAAAATTTGAATTTGTCCCCATGAGATTGCTGTATCAGGAAACAAGTTTCGAATTTGCTCATGGGATTTCATCTGTAAAAACACTAGGTGTGTACAGACAACTGTGCCGAGCTTAACTAAGCAGTGTAGGAATCACAAAAGGCAACCACTGGGCCCCCAAACATCCACCAGCATCCTTATTTCAACACATGTGCTGTGAGCCACATAGTCCATGTTTAGCGGTACAACTGTCTGATTTTAGATAACCTCCTCCATCCCATTCACTGTAATCCACAAGTTGTAGCCCACCTACTGTCCACCTCCCCTAGCAAACTTCAGACCCCTTTCAAGGGTAAGTGACACATTTAATGTCATATTTATATATTTATTAAGCATTTATATGTGCAAAACTACCATTTTTATTAGGTTCCAGTCTCTTAGAATTTTTATTCCAAGCTTTTGAATGTGTCATTAAGATATTTGAACGCCGTGCCCTTACCCTTGTGTCCCCCATAAATCCTGGTCATTCTGACGGCATGATTTTGCACACATGGGATTTTGTGAACACACAGATCTTGTTGTAGCAGAGTCGACTGTACAAGAAGGACTCTACGAAATCCTGTGAAGACTCTGGGGCTTCAAGTGCTGGGTCCCAGAGGCAGAAGAGAACTTCATACATCTAAGGAACAGGGTGACCGCATAGACACGGCAGAGAGGAACAAAAGAAATAAGGGGGAGACAGCCATGAGAGCGAGATCATCTGGGGTCCTATAGTGCATAGGCAGGAATTGGGGTGTGACACAACAGGAGGGATTACATCGAGCATCAGTGGCAAAAGAGTTGATCTGCATTGGAGAGGGGAAGGAGATACTGTCCAGCTGTGTTCTCGCCAATGCTTCCCCCTGTGGGGGGGCAAGTGCAAGTCCTCTCAAGGAAGCCCCAGGATGGGAAGTGGGTTGGTTTCCTCCAACTTAAAATTCTCTCCCTTTGCATTGCACCAAGGCCTAGCTTGGTGCTCAGGGGCTTGCTAGGAGAAACGTGACGATCGTCATGGATGTCATCGTCGCCATTACCCCATCCCACCTCCACTCTGAGAGGGGAATGGTTTGCCCATGTTCACAGTGGCAAAGGTGGAACTGGAAATGAAGTCTAATTTTCAATGGACTGATTGGCAGTGTGGATGAAGGCATACATTTTCAATTTCCTGGGACGGGGTGAAGGGGGGGGTAGCAATGCCTTACATTAATAAATATCTAATAGGGTGGCTCAGTAGGTAGAGGGACTGCCTTCTCTCAGGTCATGCTCTCCTAGTCCTGGGATGGAGCCCCACATGGGGCTACTTGCTCAGCAAGGACTCAAATTCTCCCTCTGTGCCACACCCCCACCTGCTCATGCTCTCTCTCTCTCAAAAATGAACAAATAAAAAAATCTCAAAAAAACCCTAAATAAATAATACCCACACTGAAGGGATTTGAAGAACTCTTGTTTCTTGCTACCAATATCTATTCAATAAGTGTTAAAAACTTTTTTGGCTGCATACTGAAAATTTTCCATTGTGACATTATTTCCACTCAGAAAGGTTTGAGTCCTTGACTTTCTAATGGTCTGGAGGACAAAGTGGTACTCTCTCTTTGATCTCCCTTTGAGTGGCATTCCGTAGCAATTCTGAGAAATTTTGTTTTTTTCTCAGCACCAGGATGAAATTTTAACAGGGTTGATAATGTAACTGGTGGAGGGACTCTAGTTGAGGGGCAAATGGTTGAAGAGAAATAAAATAATTTTACCCTATAGGCAGGGAAGCTAAGGCAAAGGAAGACAGGGAAACTGTTGCATAGTAATGTTGTGGGTGTCCCATTATAGCTCAGACATAATGCATTGCCTCTATTCCTTTCTCCCTCCACCTCACCTCCTAAGCTTCTCCTCACCCAGATTGAGAGGGACAAACAACCTCCAGGGCTTAGCTCTCAGTCAAAGCAATAAAAGTGCTGCAAGCTCTTCCTTGGGCATTTAGTTTCTTTACATTCTATGGCTACTGTTCAGGGATTCCATGATGAAACAGAAGTCTCTCTTGGTTTTCACTGAGGCTCTTCCTCCTTAACTGCCAATATCCCTCCTAATTCAGAAAGGGACCTAGTGGGGGAACTCACAAGGATCTTTGTTCAGATCTGCCAAGTTCATTCCATCATTACTGCTTGCTTTTCTGCTCATTCATCATCCAAATCGCACACATCTTTTAAGGCCTGAATATGTTTTGTTTTCTCCGTGAATATTCCCCCAACTATTGCCCCACATATACTGACTTCCCATCTATGCATTTCTGTACCCTTTATGTTCAAGTTAGGAAATTTTCATTTGTAAAGAACAGACTGACATTCAGATGATTCAAGATAAACAAGATACAGGTGGAATATGGGGAATTCATGTAAGAATACAGAAAGGAATAGAAATGGCTGAATAAGTAGGTTTCAGGATGGGTGTGAACTGGTCAGTCCTAAAAAGGGGGCTGGCCTCTACTGTCTCTCCAATTCTTTCTCCCTCCTTCTGTACTTCTTCTGTACTTCTCTTTGTTATCTTTATCTAGTCCTTCTTGCCAGTGTTCTTCCTCTGAGCTTTATTTTCTCATATCTTTGGTGTGTATTTGGCCCCAGATGGTTCCTCTGTTCTCAACTGTCTATGTGCACTGGCACCTACAACTGACCAAGAATCTCTCTCTCAATCTCTTATTCTAATTCTTGGGATGAGAAGACTTTGGTTGGCACAGATCATTCTTTTGAAACAGGGCCCATAGACCATGAGTCTGGACAGCCAATGGCTCACTCCCCTCCCATTGATCTGGGCAAGTGGAAGAAGGCTTCATTAAAGAATTGTCTAAAGAGTGGGGGATAAATTGGCATCTTTAATACAACTTATGTTCTGTTTTACAGACTATAATACCTAATGGTTCTTGTAATGCTTCTTATGTCTTAATCTTATCTCTTTTATGAGATATGTTCCTGTTGGCCCATATCACAAACAGTCCCTATTTGACCTGCATTTTCCACAATATTGTTGGGAGGACCAGCACAACACATATCTGTTTTAAATAGAAAATGTCAACCTGAGTATCCAATGAAGAACAATTGATTAAATTAATTATGTCAGGACTGTACATGGAAAACTATTCCACTATTTGTTTATTTATTTATTTATTATTTTTTCATTGTATTATGTTAGTCACTATATGCTACATCACTAGGGCTCTGTTTGTTTGTTTTTAATTTTTTATTTTTTCAGCATAACAGTACTCATTATTTTTGCACCACACCCAGTGCTCCATGCAATCTGTGCCCTCTATAATACCCACCACCTGGTACCCCAACCTCCCACCCCTCCCGCCCCTTCAAAACCCTCAGATTGTTTTTCGGAGTCCATAGTTTCTCATGGTTCACCTCTCCTTCCAATTTCCCTCAACTCCCTTCTTCTCTCCATCTCCCCATGTCCTCCATGCTATTTGTTATGCTCCACAAATAAGTGAAACCATATGATAATTGACTCTCTCTGCTTGACTGATTTCACTCAGCATAATCTCTTCCAGTCCCGTCCATGTTGCTACAAAAGTTGGGTATTCGTCCTTTCTGATGGAGGCATAATACTCCATAGTGTATATGGACCACAACTTCCTTATCCATTCATCCACTGAAGGGCATCTTGGTTCTTTCCACAGTTTGGCGACCGTGGCCATTGCTGCTATAAACATTGGGGGACAAATGGCCCTTCTTTTCACGACATCTGTATCTTTGGGGTAAATACGTAGTAGTGCAATGGCAGGGTCATAGGGAAGCTCTATTTTTAGTTTCTTGAGGAATCTCCACACTGTTCTCCAAAGTGGCTGCACCAACTTGCATTCCCACCAACAGTGTAACATTCTCTCCAACACATGTTGTTTCCTGTCTTGCTAATTTTGGCCATTCTAATTGGTGTAAGGTGGTATCTCAATGTAGTTTTAATTTGAATCCCCCTGATGGCTAGTGATGATGAACATTTTTTCATGTGTCTGATAGCTATTTGTATGTCTTCATTGGAGAAGTGTCTGTTCATATCTTCTGCCCATTTTTTGATATGATTGTCTGTTTTGTGCGTGTTGAGTTTCAGAAGTTCTTTATAGATCCTGGATATCAACCTTTTGTCTGTACTGTCATTTGCAAATATCTTCTCTAATTCAGTGGGTTGCCTCTTTGTTTTTTTGACTGTTTTCTGTGCAGAAGCTTTTGATCTTTTTTTTAAATGTATTTTTTATTTATTTTTGGCATAACAGTATTCATTAGTTTTTCACCACACCCAGTGCTGCATGCAAGCTGTGTCCTCTATAATACCCACCACCTGGTACCCCAACATCCCACCCACCCGCCAATTCAAATCCCTCAGATTTTTTTTTTAGAGTCCATAGTCTCTCTTGATGAAGTCCCAAAAGTTCATCTTCGCTTTTGTTTCCTTTGCCTTTGGAGACATATCTTGCAAGAAGTTGCTGTGGCTGATATCATCATCAGGTTTTTTAAAAAGAGATTTTATTTATTTATTTGACAGACAGAGATCACAAGTAGGCAGCAAGGCAAGCAGAGAGAGAGGAAGGGAAGCAGCTTCCCTGCCTAGCAGAGAGCCTGATGAGGGGCTCGATCCCAGGACCCTGGGATCATGACCTGAGCTGAAGGCAGAGGCTTTAACCAACTGAGCCACCCAGGTGCCCCCATCATTAGTTTTTGAGGTAGTGTTCCAAGATTCATTGTTTATATATAACCCCCAATGCTCCATGCAATACATGCCCTCCTTCATATCCACTACCAGGCTCACCCATCCCCTCACCCTCCTCCCCTCTAAAACCTTCAGTTTGTTTTATTCCACCATTTAAATGTAGTAGTATTAAAATATTGATGTGGTAAGATGTTTAAGACATTGTTAAATGGAAAACATGAATTCCAGAAGTATACATTCATGATTCTATTTGTGAGCATACACACACACACACACACACACACACACTCATCCTCATAATTAGAAAGATGATTACCAAATATCTACAATATAACCTGGGTAGTGAGATTATTGATGGTGTAATTTTTATCTTATTTGCTGAGTTATATTTCTAAATTTTCTGCAATAAGCATTTATCACTTTTGCAATAAGAGAAAGAAATAGTAGTTACTAAAGGGAATTTAAAATGAAATGCAAAGCTGTTGTTTCCTTAAGGATAAACTGGTTTTTTAGATACCACTGCAATAAATAATTTTGTTTTTTTTTAATTATGTTCAGTTAGCCACCATATAGTACATCATTAGTTTTTGATGTAGTGTTCAATGATTCAAATAGTTGTGTATAACACCCAGTGGTCATCACAACACTTGCCTTCCTTAATACCCATCACCTGGTTACCCCATCTCCCCACCCCCCTCTTCTATAACCTTCAGTTTGTTTCCTGGAGTCCATCATCTCTCAAGGCTTTTCTCCCTCTCTTGAATTCCCTCCCCTTAAGTTTCCCTCTCTTCCCCTATGGTCCTCCACACTATTCCTTACATTCCACATATGGGTGAAACCATGTGATAATTGTCTTTCCCTGCTTGACTCATTTCACTTAACATAATCCCCTCCAGTTCCACCCATGTCAACTTGAATGGTGAATATTAATTAATTTGGGGTCCTCTTAAATCCTATGTGGAAAGGTTGTATATAAATATATATACATCCCTGTCTGAATGTGTGTGGATGTAAAAAATGTGATTACCAGTCACATTACATTGAATGGCTTTCTTAGGCTCAGCTTCTGGAAGGCAATTGTTTATTTGAAAGGCAATCCCAGGAAGCACTGGTAGGAGAGGAGGAAAACAGAGAATAGAAGAGAGAAAGCAGCATGTGTATTCAGGAAGCACTGGGCATCCCATCCTTCAGAGGACCTCTGGGAGTGGGACAGATATGCCTTAGAGTTGCCCTTTCTAAGTAATGAGCAAACTTATACATTTGCCCATCACTCTCATGTGCAATTGGCTTAAAGCTCCTCCCAGAGAGAGCTCCCTCTGGCACCTCAAGTCTCCACATGCCCAGGCAGAATGGGCTCCAGGACCAGGGAAACCTTTTGGTTTGGCAGACAGGTAAGTGACTGCAGTTGGAAGGCATTGGGAAGATGTGCACAAGAATGGTAAGTGTCAAGGGCATGTAGGATGGGTCCCAGCATCATCCACTGTAATGGCATTCTGGCTTTCTTGATAAGTACCAGCCTACCAGGTCTTGCATTTCTGTCCTGGTCAGCCTGATACTACAGCAAGACGGGGACACAAATGGTTGCAATGCAGAAAATCTGCAAAGGAGATCCCTTGACTGTGCTTGTTGCTACTCTGTCACCCACCAACCGCTTGAGTATGCATGTAGAAAGCTCACCCTCTGGTGATGCTGGGAATATTCAAAGTGAACATTGTGAAATCCAGATTTCAACATGAGGCCACTATGGCCAGTGAAACTGAAGAATGCACCATAAAAACATGGTATCAGAACTTAGTTATGTTTACTTATGAATTGGGCAAAGCCTTCTTGTTTTTTATGATGTGTTTGAACTCTTCTTTGTATAAGGCAGATTCCATCAGCCCCGGTCTATAAAATCCTTCACAATTCACTTTATGATGTGTTTGGAATAGCACAGTCTGAATTATTAGTTGATGATTTGTCCTTTCTTTTTGACACCTCGGCTGGGGATCATCCTTTTAAAAATAGAATTGCTAACTTCTTGGAGACCTCTGACCACTGTTTGCTAGCAACATCAGTATATACCAGGAAGAATAAATGATTATTTATTAGAGGCAAGGGAGTAGTAATAGAGTTCTGGACATCAGAAGCTCTAGCAGTAACATAGACTATTAGAACTAGCACATAAACTTTTCATTTTATGGTTGGGGAAACTGAGGCTCAAGAGCACCCAGCTAGTGCGTGGTGGATCTGGAGTGAAACTACCATCTCTTCCTGTGATATAGCCTGGGCATGAGGGGTAGCAGGTGGCACATACTAGTTGGCTGGTACCTGATACCAACCATATCTTTCCATGACTCATGTGAATTGTCCCATCAGACCCCAGTGGTGGACTCTGATGAAGTCTCCCTCTCCCTGGTTACTGGGTGCTTTGGCAGTGATATCACCCTCTGTGGCTTTCCAGGGTGTGTTACTTTTCCAGGTTCTAGTCTTTGTCTCCTTCAGGAAAAACTGACCAATTTTTAAAAATGTTGGCAATAAGGGGGTGGATGAGTAGCGCACTTGGTTGGGTGTCCAACTCTTGATTTTGGTTTAGGTCATGGTCTCATGGTCTTGAGATTGAGCCCCCACGTTGGGCTCCATGCTCAACAGGGAGTCTGTTTCTCTTCCTCTCCCTCTGCCCCCTCTTCTACTCACATACACACACACACACACACACACACACACACACACGCTCTTTCTCTCTCTCACAAATAAATAAATAAATCTAAAAAAAAGAATATTGCCAATCAGCCAGAAAAATTTGTTCTGGGTTCCTTATATAAAGTTTTGGAGTTTGGGAGGACAGAGAGGAAGGGAGAGAGCCAGGGAGGGAGAGTGAAAAGAGATGGCTGGACGCCTGCACACTTATGTTTAGGCCCAGGCTTCTTTCCATCCCAATGGGAGTACTTTTGAGGATAAGTTGAATAACGTGTGTGAGGAAACCACACTAGAGTGAAGTTGAATTCATCAGAGATGAAATGTTCAAAGAAACAAAGGGGAATTGGTCCCTTTGAGGATTCAAGCAAAATGTTAGAAGTCTAGGTACAACGTGTCAGGGCTAATCTGCCAGCTCGGGGAGGGAGGCAGGGGCCCAACACCAGATAAGGACAAGATGGGTGGTTATTCAAGAGCCTGTGCTTTGCCACTGTATGTGCAAATGGGGCTCAGAACTTGTAGGTTATTAACCAAGAAAATAACCTTTCTCAGCCTCGATGCATTCAATGGTGAAATTGAAATAATTTGCCTTATCTTTTATTTCTGGATGGATAAATTAGGACAAAATAGAAAAAACACATAGGACAGTATCAAGATTGTAGTATGTGTTCAACAGATGTAACCTATCTATCTGTATTTATCATCTATCCATCTGTGTATCATCTATCTATCATGTATCTATATAATCTATCATCATTCATCACCATCAACAATAACGACAAAGTAATGACCAACAGACACAAGTTCCTGTTTAATCTCCTCCCCAAGGCTCTAAATTTTCCTTTTCACATACTACTCTGTGCTTTTGCTTCTCAGAGAATTTTGAGCTTAGTTTTAGCTCACCTGCCATGGCTGCTCCTTCATTTGCTCAGCACCCATGTAGCCATGGGGCGCAATCTCCTACTCTGCTTGCTGCCACCCATCCGCTCGTACAAGGTCTTTTGATGCAGACTTTACTGAAGGTTCAGGGCAGCTTAGGGGGCCCAAGTAGTTGCAACACGGTGGCAGACCTTCTTAGTTCCTAGTAGCCACTCCCCTTCTTTTTGTTAATTACAGAACCCCAATTTAATTATTGTGCTCACATGCTCAACTAAAAGTAGTTACTTCCTCAGACTCCCTTGTAGCTAGGGGTGTGACACAATTCTGTCTAGCAGGGCAAGTCTTGGCTTTCATAATATAGACTTCTCCTTTGCTCTTCCATCTTCTTCCTGCCTAGAAGATGAATGTAATGCCTGGAAATGCAGCAACCACTTTGTGACCATTAAAAAAAAAAAAGCATAGTCTCTCATGGTTTTTCAGAGTCCATAGTCTCTCATGGTTCACCTCCCCTTCCAATTTACCCAAATTCCCTACTCCTCTCTAACTGAAAAACAATCTGAGGGGTTTGAAGTGGCGGGGGGGGGTGGGAGGTTGGGGTACCAGGTGGTGGGTATTATAGAGGGCACGGCTTGCATGGAGCACTGGGTGTGGTGAAAAAATAATGAATAATGTTTTTCTGAAAATAAATAAATTGAAAAAAAAAAGCATATGCTAAGGAATACAGAAGACTCTTTGTTTTTGAGCTGCCAGACCATCCCCAAATTGTCAACTTTGCACTTACTGTCATGAGAGAGAGGGAGAGGAAAAAAAAATTCTATCTGTTCAAGCCTGAGTCAAAAGCTATCCTAACATGAAGACAAATATCCTCCTAAATCAAAGGCTACATTTCTTCTTTTGATACACTGGTCTCTGGTTATTTCTCTCAGTGTGGGGTCCAGTTTCCAGACACTTTCTTCATCCTCTACTTCCAGCCCCACTCAGTCCAGCAACTCCCAAATTTCCTCATGTTTTGTTATCCAGAGAGATTCAATACTTTTTCCACCTTATTTCTCAGTTTCTTTGCTTCCTTAAGCAAAGAAATTCTAGAGGACGTTCAAGGAAAAAGGGCCATACTGACATGCATTGGGACCCGTACTTTGGAAGAGAGAGTTAATTGAAGCCAGTATTATTCTATATTATATACATTAGATAAATTAGTAAGATAATTTATGAAGCTCATATTTCAAAATTTTAAGTGAACTTGTTCTCTTATTGGACAGTTATTGTATATAGGGGCAAAGAGGATTCATGTCAAAGAAAAGAACTAAGGAAGGATATTAATTCTTGGCTCTGATAAACAACCAAGAAAATGAAAAAATAAAAATAAAAAAAATTTAACAAGGGAAAGGAAAGCCTCTATTTCATTATGCAAAGCCTGATAATAGCCATGCTTGAAAACAGAGACATATATTCAGGGATCTATAGTACTTTAGACATTGCTGTATGTAGCTTCATTTTATATATAATTAAGAATTATAGTTATCAGTATATGGGGTTTATTTATTTATTTATTTAAAAACTTCTTTTCAGTAACAGTATTCATTGTTTTTGCACCACACCCAGTGCTCCATACAATACATGCCCTCCCTAATACCCCCACCTGGTGCCTCCCACCCCCCGCCCCTTCAAAACCCTCAGGTTTTTTTTCAGAGTCCATAGTCTCTCATGGTTCACCTCCCCTTCCAATTTCCCTCAACTCCCTTCTCCTCTCTATCTCCCCATGTCCTCCATGCTATTTGTTATGCTCCACAAATAAGTGAAACCATATGATAATTGACTCTCTGCTTGACTTATTTCACTCAGCATAATCTCTTCCAGTCCCGTCCATGTTGCTACAAAAGTTGGGTATTCGTCCTTTCTGATGGAGGCATAATACTCCATAGTGTATATGGACCGCATCTTCCTTATCCATTCATCCACTGAAGGGCATCTTGGTTCTTTCCACAGTTTGGCGACCGTGGCCATTGCTGCTATAAACATTGGGGGACAAATGGCCCTTCTTTTCACGACATCTGTATCTTTGGGGTAAATACGTAGTAGTGCAATGGCAGGGTCATAGGGAAGCTCTATTTTTAGTTTCTTGAGGAATCTCCACACTGTTCTCCAAAGTGGCTGCACCAACTTGCATTCCCACCAACAGTGTAAGAGGGTTCCCCTTTTTCCACATTCTCTCCAAAACATGTTGTTTCCTGTCTTGCTAATTTTGGCCATTCTAATTAGTGTAAGGTGGTATCTCAATGTGATTTTAATTTTAATCTCCCTGATGGCTATTTATTTATTTTTAATTTTTATTTATTTTTTAAAACTTTCTTTTCAGTGTTCCAGAATTCATTGTTTATGCACCACACTCAGTGCTCTATGCAATATGTGCCCTCCATAATACCCACCACCAGGCTTACCCAAACTCTGACCCCTCTCCCCTCCAAAACCCTCAGTTTGTTTCTCAGAGTCCACTGTCTCTCATGATTTGTTTCCCCTTCCAACTTCCCCCAACTCACTTCTTCTCTCCATCTCCCCATGTCCTCCTTGTTATTTGTTATGCTCCACAAATAAGCAAAACCATATGATAATTGACTCTCTCTGCTTGACTTATTTCACTCAGCAAAATCTCTTCCAGTCTACAGGATTCTTTTTTTTTTCCCCCAATTTATTTATTTTCAGAAAAACAGTATTCATTATTTTTTCACCACACCCAGTGCTCCATGCAAGCTGTGCCCTCTATAATACCCACCACCTGGTACCCCAACCTCCCACCCCCCCGCCACTTCAAACCCCTCAGACTGTTTTTCAGAGTCCATAGTCTCTCATGGTTCACCTCCCCTTCCAATTTACCCAAATTCCCTACTACTCTCTAATGCCCCTTGTCCTCCATGCTATTGGTTATGCTCCACAAATGAGTGAAACCATATGATAATTGACTCTCTCTGCTTGACTGATTTCACTCAGCATAATCTCTTCCAGTCCCGTCCATGTTGCTACAAAAGTTGGATATTCGTCCTTTCTGATGGAGGCATAATACTCCATAGTGTATATGGACCACATCTTCCTTATCCATTCATCCGTTGAAGGGCATCTTGGTTCTTTCCATAGTTTGGCGACTGTGGCCATTGCTGCTATAAACATTGGGGTACAGATGGCCCTTCTTTTCATGACATCTGTATCTTTGGGGTAAATACCCAGGAGTGCAATTGCAGGGTCGTAGGGAAGCTCTATTTTTAATTTCTTGAGGAATCTCCACACTGTTCTCCAAAGAGGCTGCACCAACTTGCATTCCCACCAACAGTGTAAGAGGGTTCCCCTTTCTCCACATCCTCTCCAACACATGTTGTTTTCTGTTTTGTTAATTTTGGCCATTCTAACTGGTGTAAGGTGATATCTCAATGTGGTTTTAATTTGAATCTCCCTGAGGGCTAATGATGATGAGCATTTTTTCATGTGTCTGATAGCCATTTGTATTTCTTGATTGGAGAAGTGTCTGTTCATATCTTCTGCCCATTTTTTGATGTGTTTGTCTGTTTCATGTGGGTTGAGTTTGAGGAGTTCATTATAGATCCTGGATATCAACCTTTTGTCTGTACTGTCATTTGCAAATATCTTCTCCCATTCCGTGGGTTGCCTCTTTGTTTTTTTGACTGTTTCCTTTGCTGTGCAGAAGCTTTTGATTTTGATGAAGTCCCAGAAGTTTCAGCATGGTACTGGCATAAAAACAGACACATAGACCAGTGGAACAGAGTAGAGAGCCCTGATATGGACCCTCAACTCTATGGTCAATTAATCTTCGACAAAACAGGAAAAAATATACAGTGGAAAAAAGACAGTCTCTTCAATAAATGGTGCTGGGAAAACTGGACAGCTATATGTAGAAGAATGAAACTCGACCATTCTCTTACACCATACACAAAGATCAACTCAAAATGGATAAAAGACCTCAACGTGAGACAGGAATCTATCAGAATCTTAGAGGAGAACATAGGCAGTAATCTCTTCGATATCAGCCACAGCAACTTCTTTCAAGATACGTCTCCAAAGGTACAGGATTCTTTTAAAACAAAGATTTGCAGGTTACAAAATTCACTGTAGATGCTATATCTGCTTCTCTTGATTCTACACCTGACAAAAAAAATCACCCAATTTCTGGGCACAGCTGAAGTTATGAGATGCCTCTTCTCCGAGGACTGAACGGAATTTGGGGGGCAACGGAGCTTGGCTGCCTCCACAAGATGGTGTCAGAAGGTGGGTTCTTGTGATTCCGAGACTGAAGGCCTTGTAGCCCTTGTTTACTGATTAGTAACGGAACTAGCTGGCTTTTCCTGAGTCCCTCCTCTGCGCCAGGCCTCTGAGCTCAGTCATTCTGCCCTGCACTCTCATGCAGAGAGCACGCTTTGTACTGGCTGACCTGGATCCCAGAGGGGTGAGTTGACTTGTTGAGGTCATTGGTAAAGGGGCTCAAACACAGGCATGCCAGACTCCAAAGACTTTTAATCGCCATGGTGGGATGACCTGTTTGTCTTCTGGTTTTATTTTTTGACAACCTTTTTATGTTGGAATACTTTTAAGTGTGCAGAAAAGCTATCAGAGCTAAACTAAACTTCTCAGTAGCTGGCCTCCCCGTCATGTTAACATCTCACATTGCCATTGGTTCTTTTTTATCATTTCTTTACCCCCTTTGAATTCTGGGTTTCACCTTTTGGGCTATGAAGAAAATAAATCATCCCTTTCTCTGCTTCTGTTTTATTTATTTATTTATTTGTTTGTTTGTTTTACTACACCCTGCCCAATCCCTTTTTTGGAGGAGATCTTCAAATCTTTCAGTAGGTAGACTCAGCCTGGCCTGGGGACAGAAAAGGGATAAGGTGCCTGAGCCAGCCAGATGTCTATCTTCTATGGCTCTGCTGGCACCTGGGGGTTCACAGAAGTCTCTACTGTTAGGAGGACCAGCAAAGGTCTTCTAGTGAGAATCCCGACAGACAGGAGCTGTTTTCTGGAACAATTGTGTTTGCTTTAGACTGTTTGTACCAGCTTCTCAGTTGAAGACCAAGGCATGTTCATGAACATGAAAGTAACACCACTTTGTTCTTACCCTGTTTGTTTAAGATGGCAAAGCTCTCTAAGGGCATAGGGATCCTGAATCTCCAAATGACCCTATGGAACTACCCTGCCCCTTGTTTAACAAACTCTGGAAGAAAGTAAGAAACTAGACCTGCCACTTCATCCTGTTGGTGACTGGTACAGCTTCTGCAGCTCCAGTGGGGAGAGGTCAGTGTATTGTTACATGGTTCCATTTTCTTCTAGCCCCACTCTCCTCTATGTATCAGTTACCTCCCTGCGGACCGCACTACTTTTTTTTGGCAGGTCACAATTTCACACAATCACTCTTGGGATGCCAACAGAGGCAGCGGGTCTGGTTTAGGGAATTCATCCTTTAGCCAGAAACACCATCCATATCCTCATGCCTTAGCCTGGCATCCAGAGTTTTTCTCATCCTAGGGGTTGTGCCCCACACCCTTGTGTGTATATACTGACTCACTTGGAGTAAGGAGATAGAGTCTACTGCCTTCACACCAGAGCCAGTGAATAGGGATCCCCACAGAAGGGGTTGTGGAAGGGCATGCACAAATATGAGATTCTTACAAATGTGGGTGGTTCGAGGTGCAAAAACATCTTCAGAAAAAGCAAACCTTAGGGTTATCTATAGGGCTTTGTGCATTGTACCTTCATAAGGCATTCATTTAAAAACAATAAGAAGAGTTGGGGGATTATCCAATGTTTTTCCCCTTCCTGATTACACTGAAACTCTTTATATACATATATGTTTATTTATAAACTCTTTATGTATATATTTACACATGTAAATATATTTCTCTCTAAATATTTAGAGAAAGAGAGATAGAGTGCAAGTGGGGGTGGGGGAGGAGCAGAGGAAGAGGAAGAAAGAGAATCTTAAGCAGACGCCACATCTAATGCAAAGCCCAATGTGGGGCTCACAGCCCTGAGATCATGATCCGAGCTGAAATCAAGAGTCAGATGGTTAACTGACTGAGTCCCCAGGTACCACAAAAAGTCCTATTTTCTTAACAGTTCTGTCAACAAGAGGATTCCACACTCTCTTCTTATCCCATTTTGTGGTATTAATAGATCACCGCCAGTTGGCCAAACTAAGAATGGCTAAACGTTTTTGTTGGGTGAACACAAGAACTCACCCTCATGGGGTGCGCAGGGAAACCTTCATGATTTGAAATGTGTAACAGATTCTCACCAGCTCTTTCCGCTTTCTTTTTGAAAATAGAGTTTGCCAATATATAAATAGTAATGGTAACGTTAACCTTAAAAATAAAACTTCAGATATTTTACCAGCAGAAGATGAGTTTATTCGGGAAGAGCAAAGAATTGCAATCTGGGACAAGCAACCTACAGCGAAACCATAGGCAAGTCTGACATACACAAGGGGGGAACATTATTATATGGAAAAGAAGAAAGAAATTGAGAGGGGTTGTTTTGAACAAAAGTCCATAGGAAAGAATCGGGAATTTAGAGTGATAGTGATTTCTCATTGGCCAAGTTGCAGGGGTGGTTGATTTCTTATGGGAGGTGCAATGTACATCTTCTCTTGTTGGGGCCTGACATTGGTGATTCTTCCTGTAGCTGACACAGAATAATATGCTCCCCTACCAAGCTCCCTCTTTAACATCCTAGGTCCACTTTAGTGTAGTTTCCCTTATTCATTTTCACAATAATAACCCCAGAGAGTCCTACTACCTGAATTCCACAACACTGTATGTGCGTGAAAGCCCCAGGGAGGTCTAACCTGGAGCTTGCAATAAGGTCACCAGGGAAGGCTTAACAAGGCTGAGCTAATTTTATTTATCTATCTATCTATCTATCTATCTATTTATTTATTTTACTGATTCAAAGTGGAACTTTAATTTTTTAAAAAATTTCCTTTTTTTACTTAAATTCTAGTTAATGCATATGGTGAAATTAGCTTCAGGTATAGAATTTAGTGATTCATCATTTACATACAACACCCAGTCTCATCATAACAAGTGCCCTCCTTAATAACCATCACCCCGTTAGCCCATTTCCCACCCAAATTCCCTCCATCAACCCTCACTCAGTTTGTTCTTCATAGTTAAGTGTCTCTTATGGTTTGCTTCTCTCTCTCTTTTTGTCTCTCTCTTTTCCCCCTTCCCCTATGTTCATCTGTTTTGTTTTTTAAGCTCCACATATGAGTGAATCAGATGGTATTTGTCTTTCTCTGACTTATTTGTTTTGTTTAGCATAATACACTCTAGTTCCAACTGTGTCATTGCAAATGGCAAATTTTCATCATTTTTGATGGCTGACTAATACTGCATTTTATAATACATATATACCACAGCTTCTTTTTTATTTTTTGATCTTGCCAAAATGTTTATTTCTTTTTCTTTTTTTTTCCTATTTATTAACATATAATGTATTATTTGCTTCAGGGGTACAGGTCTGTGAATCATCAGTTTTACACAATTCACAGCACTCTCCATAGCACATACCCTCCCCAGTGTCCATAACCCAGCCATACTCTCCTTCCCCTCTTCCCCCCAGGAACCCTCAGTTTGTTTCCTAAGATTAAGAGTCTCTTATGGTTTGTCTCCCTCCCAATCCCATCTTGTTTCATTCTTTCCCTCCCTAGCCTCCAATGATCCTCTGCCCTGCCTCTCAAATCCTCATATCAGAGAGATCATATGAAAATTGTCTTTCTCTGATTGACTTATTTTGCTTAACATAATACCCTCTAGTTCCATCCACATTGTTGCAAATGGAAAGATTTCATTTCTTGATGGCTGCATGGTATATATATACATATATATATGTATATATATAATATCTTCCATCTTCTTTATCCAGTCATCTGTTGATGGACATCTAGGTTCTTTCCATAGTTCCATAGTTTGGCTATTGTGGACTTAGCTGCTATAAACATTTTGGTGCACATGCCCCTTTGGGTCACTACATTTGTATCAGGATAAATACCCTGTAATGTGATTGCTGGGTCATAGAGTAGCTCTATTTTAAAATTTGAGGAAACTCCATGCTGTTTTCCAGAGTGGCTGCACCAGCTTGCATTCCCACCAATAGCATAGGAGGGTTCCCCTTTCTCCCCATCCTCACCAACATCTGTCATTTCCTGACTTGTTAATTTTAGCCATTCTGAATGGTGTGAGGTGGTATCTCCCTGGGCTTTTGAGTTGTATTTCCCTGATGCCGATGATGTTTAGCACTTTTTCATGTGTCTGTTGGCCAATTAGATGTCTTCTTTGCAGAAATGTCTGCATTCATGACTTCTGCCCATTTCTTGATTGAATTATTTGTTCTTTGGGTGTTGAGTTTGATAATTTCTTTATAGATTTTGGATACTAGCCCTTTATCTGATATGTTGTTTGCAAATATCTTCTCCCATTCTGTCAGTTGTCTTTTGGTTTTGTTGACTGTTTCCTTTGCTGTGCAAAAACTTTTGATCTTGATGAAGTTCTAATAGTTCATTTTTGCCATTGCTACATTGCCTTTGACAATGTTTCTAGGAAGAAGCTGCTGTACTTGAGGTTGAAGAGGTTGCTGCCTGTGTCCTCCTCAAGGATTTTGATGGATTCCTGTCTTACATTGAGGTCATTCGTCCATTTTGTGTCTATTTTGGTGTGTGGTGTAAGGAAATGTTCCAGTTTCATTCTTCCATATGTGGCTGTCCAGTTTTCCCAACACCATTTGTTGAAGAGACTGTCTTTTTTTCACTGGACATTCTTCCTTGCTTTGTCAAAGATTAGTTCACCATAGATGGGAGAGTCCATTTCTGGGCTCTGTATTCTGTTCCATTGATCTATGTGTCTGGTTTTCTTTTTTTTTATGCTAGCACCATACTGTCTTGATGATTACAGCTTTGTAATAGAGCTTGAAGTCTGGAAATGTGATGCTGCCAACTTTGGTTTTCTTTTTCAACATTCGTTGGTTATTCAGGGTCTTTTCTGGTCCCCTATAAATTTTAGGATTGATTATTTGTTCCATTTCTTTGAAAAAAATGATGGTATTTTGGTAGGGATTGCATTAAGTGTGTAGATTGCTTTAGGTAGCATAGATATTTTCACAATATTTTTTCTTCCTATCCATGAGCATGGGATGTTTTCCCATTTCTTTGTGTCTTCCTCAATTTCTTTCATGAGTACTTTATAGTTTTCTGAGTACAGATTCTTTGCCTCTTTGGTTAGGTTTATTCCTAGATATCATATGGTTTTGGGTGCAATTTGAAATAAGATTGACTTTTTAATATCTTTCTTTCTTTTCTTTTTTTTGTCTTGCTGTTGGTGTATAGAAATGCAACTGATTTCTGTGCATTGATTTTATATCCTGACACTTTAATGAATTACTACATAAGTTCTAGCAGTTTTGGAATGGAGTCTTTGGGTTTTCCACATAAAGTATCATATCATCTGCAAAGAGTGAGAGTTTGATTTCCTCTATGCCAATTTGGATGCCTTTTATTTCTTTTTGTTGTCTGATTGCTGAGGCTAGGACCTCTAGTACTATGTTGAATAGCAGTGGTGGTAGTGGACATCCTTGCCATACTCCTGACCTTAGGGGAAAAGCTCTCAGTTTTTCCCCATTGAGGATGATATTCATGGTGGGTTTTTCATAGATGGCTTCGATAATATTGTGGTGCATACCCTCTATCCCAAAACTGTGAAGAGTTTTGATCATGAAAGAATGCTGTACTTTGTCAAATGCTTTTCAGCATCTATTGAGAGTATCATATGGTTCTTGCTCTTTCTTTTATTAATGTATCACATTGATTGATTTGTGCATGTTGAACCAGCCTGGTAGCCCAGGAATAAATCCCACTTGTTTGTTGTGAATAATCCTTTTAATGTACTGTTGGACCTTCTGGCTAATATTTCAGTGAGAATTTTTGCAGCCATGTTCATCAAGGATATTGGTGATTTTCCGTTTTGATGGGGTCTTTGTCTGGTTTGGGGATCAAGGTAATACTGGTCTCATAAAATGAGTTTGGAAGTTTTCCTTCTTTTTCTATTTTTTGGAACATTTTCAAGAAAATAGGTGTTAATTTTTCTTTAAATGTTTGGTAGAATTCCCCTGGGAAGCTGTCTGGCCCTGGGCTCTTGTTTTTGGGGAGATTTTTTGATGATTGCTTCAATCTCCTTACTGGTTATGGGTCTGTTCAGGTTTTCTATTTCTTTCTGGTTCAGTTGTGGTAGTTTATATGTCTCTAGGAATGTATCCTTTTCTTCCAGATTGTCAAATTTGCTCGTGAAATCTTGCTCCTAATATGTTCTTATAATTGTTTGTATTTCTTTGGTGTTGGTTGTGATCTTTCCTCTTTCATTCATAATTTTATTAATTTGGGTCCTTTCTCTTTTCTTTTTGATAAGTCTGGCCAGTGTTTATCAATATTATTAATTCTTTCAAAGAACAAGCTCCTAGTTTCATTGACTTAGTCTACTCCTATTTGGTTTCTGTTTCATTGATTTCTGCTCTGATCTTTATTATTTCTCTTCTCCTGCTGGGTTTAGGCTTTCTTTGCTGTTCTTTCTCCAGTTACTTTAGGTGTAGGGTTAGGTTGTGTACTTGAGAACTTTCTTGTTTCTTGAGAAAGGCTTGTATTGCTATATACTTTTCTCTCAGGACTGCCTTTGCTGTGTCCCAAAGATTTTGAACCGTTGTGTTTTCATTTTCATTTGTTTCCATGATTTTTTTCAATTATTCTTTAATTTTCTGGTTGACCTATTCATTCTTTAGTAAGATCCTCTTTAGCCTCTATATATTTGAGTTCTTTCCAACTTTCCTATTGTGATTGAGTTCTAGTTTCAGAGCATTGTGGGCAGAAAAAATGCAGGGAATGATCCCAATCTTTTGGTACTGGTTGAGACCTGATTTGTGACCCAAGATGTGATCTATTTGGAGAATGTTTTATGTGCACTAGAGAAGAATGTGTGTTCTGTTGTTTTGGTATGGAATGTTCTAAATTTATCTGTGATGTCCTTCTGGTCCAGTGAATCATTTAAAGTCTTTATTTCCTTCTCGATCTTTTGTTTAGATGATCTGTCCATTTCAGTAAAGGGGGTATTAAAGTCTCTTACTATTATCATGTTATTGTCAATGTGTTTCTTTGATTTTGTTATTCATTGGTTTATATAATTGGCTGCTCCCAGGTAAGGGGTGTAGATATTTGAAGTTTTTATATCTTGTTGGACAGATCTTTTAAGTATGATATAGTGTCCTTCCTCATCTCTTTGGCTTAAAATCTAATTTATCTGATATAAGGATTTCCACCCCAGATTTCTTTTGATGTCCATTAGCATGGTA
This sequence comes from Neogale vison, assembly GCF_020171115.1. NCBI lineage: Eukaryota > Metazoa > Chordata > Mammalia > Carnivora > Mustelidae > Neogale > Neogale vison. Next base: position 43,945,152 of record NC_058098.1, read on the forward strand.
AATTTTTTCCATCCCCTCACTTTAAATTGAGGTGTTTTTGGGTCTAAAATGAATTTCTTGTAGACAGCATATTAATGGGTCTTGGTTTTTTATCCTTTCTGATCCCCTGTGCCTTTTGATTGGGGCATTTAGCCCATTTACATGCAGCGTAACTATTCAAAGATATGAATTTAGTGCCATTGTATTGCCTGTAAGGTGACTGTTACTGTATATTGTCTCTGTTCCTTTCTGGTATGTTACTTTTAAGCTCTCCCTTTGCTTAGAGGACCCATTTCAATATTTCCTGTAGAGTTGGTTTGGTATTTGCAAATTCTTTTAGTTTTTGTTTGTCCTGGAAGCTTTTTATCTCTCCTTCTATTTTCTATGACAGCCTAGCTGGATATAGTATTCTTGGCTATATATTCTTGGATATAGTATTTCTCATTTGGTGCTCTGAATATATCATGTCAGTCCTTTCTGGCCTGCCAGGTCTCTGTGGATAGGTGGGCTGCCAATCTAATATTTCTACCATTGTATGTTATAGACCTATTGTCCTGAGCTGTTTTCAGAATTTTCTCTTTGTCACTGAGACTTGTAAGTTTTACTATTATATGATGGGATGTGGACCTATTTTTATTGATTTTGAGGGGGTTCTATGTGCCTCCTGGATTTTGATGCTTGACCCTTTGCCAAATTAGGCATATTCTCTGCTATAATTTTCTCCAATATATCTTCTGCCCCCCCCTTCTTCTATAATCCTTATTACTCTAATATTGCTTTATCTTATGGTTTCACTTATCTCTCGAATTCTCCCCTCATGGTCCAGTAGTTTTTTGTCTCTCTTTTGCTCAGCTTCTTTATTCTCCATCATTTGGTCTTCTATACCACTAATTCTCTCTTCTGCTTCATTTATCCTAACAGTGAGAGCCTCCATTTTTTTATTGCACCTCATTGATAGTTTTTTTTTTTTATTTCAAACTGGTTAGATTTTACTTCTTTTATTTCTCCAGAAAAGGATTTTATTTTCCAGAAAGGGATATCTAGTATCTTCCATGTTTTTTTATAGCCCAGCTAGCATCTTGATAATCATCACTCTGAAATCTAGATCTGACATCTTTTCTTTTTTTTTTTCTTTTGTTCTTTTTTTTCTTTTAGGTGAAATTTTCTGCCTTGTCTTTTTATCCAGATAAGAATAGATGAATTAGAGAACAAAATACTAAAAGTGTAGCAATGCCCCCAGAAACTAACCAAATCAGAAGATACCCAAAACCAGGGGGTTGGGGAGGAGGAAAAGAGAAAAGAAAAGAAAAGGTGTATGTATGTATATATATATATATATATACATATACATATACATATACATATACATATACATATATACACATTAGAGTGGTAAATAGAACAGAACCAGACACTTGATTTTGGGTGTATTTTGATCTGTTTGAAGAAACTGCCTCCCAAAATTATAAAGGAAAATAAGGGTAAACATGAAGAAGGGATGTAATGTGACTGTAAAGATGAAAATTTAAAAAGTTAGAGAGGAGTAGGGAATTTGGGTAAATTGGAAGGGGAGGTGAACCATGAGAGACTATGGACTCTGAAAAACAGTCTGAGGGGTTTGAAGTGGCGGGGGGGTGGGAGGTTGGGGTACCAGGTGGTGGGTATTATAGAGGGCACAGCTTGCATGGAGCACTGGGTGTGGTGAAAAAATAATGAATGCTGTTTTTCTGAAAATAAATAAATTGGAAAAAAAAAAAAGAAGAGATCTGGAGAACATATCCAGAAAAAAAAAATGATTCTAAAAAGAGGAATTGATAAGAAGTTGGTTGAAAAAGATAAAAGAAAAAAAATAGGAAAGAATGTGATCAGGCTGGAGACTAAAACAAAGCCATGTGCTAGATTTAGGGTATATTTTGATCTGTTAGAAGGAATTGTATCTCAAAATTTTAGAGAAAGAAAGACCTATATGTATACAAAAATAAGACTAAATACAATGAAGGAATATAATATGACTATAACAATGAAAATTAAGAAAGAGGTAAAATAGTTAAAAATATTAAAATAGGAAAGAGAAAAAAATTTTAAAATAGAATAAGAATAAAATAGAATTAAAAAAATTTAACTTTGGAAGACTAAGGAATCATGGGGGAAAGGCCATGAATTCCATGTCTTGTATTTCTGTAGTTCTGAAGTTTTACAGTTCTCATTTATTGGTGAACTTGGTCTTGGGTGGATGTTCTTGCCGATCTTCTGGGGGAAGATTCAAGATTCTCAAATGTCTTTGCCCAAGGCGGAATTGCACCACCCTTCCAGGGCCAGGCTAAGCAATCTGCTCAGATTCACTCTTGGAAGCTTTTGTTCCCTGAATGCTTTCTGTACCACTTTGGAGGATGGGAATGAAGATGGCAACCTCCCAATCTCTGGCCTGGAGGAGCCGAGGGCTTGGGTCCCCACTCCTCAGTGCATCCCTCAGAGAAAAGCAGTCAATCCCTCCTATCTCCCTGGTTTCCAGCCACATGTCAAGCTCACCCAGCCTGTGTCCCAGCGTTTCTATCGCTGATGCATGACCCCATTTGGAGTCTCCAAACCCAGCTGATTCCTGCAGCGTGTTCCCGTGCCATTCCCTGAGGGAAGGAAGGTGAGTCTCCTGGGTGTAAATTGTGGTGTCCCTGCTCAAAGAGCAGTGGCCCAAATGTGCCCTGGATCATGGTTTAAGGTAACCCTGAGCTGAGAGCCCCTCCTCGGCTCCATCTTTGCTGCTGGCTTCACCACTGACACCTGGGAGCTCTGCCACACTCAGATACCCCTGGTCTTTTTGTGACCCTGCAGTTCCTGTGACCATACTGTCCCCATGAGTGCTCCACCCTCTGCTAAGCCTCTGGAGTGACATCCCTCAATGGAGCAGACTTCTAAAAGTTCTAATTTTGTGCTCCGCTGCTCTACCACTTTTCAGGATCCGGGCCCCTCCCCCTGTGGTTTATCTTCTCATATGTTGCCTCGGATTCAGTTCTGTGCATGTCCTACCTTCCAAAAGGTAGTAGATTTTCTGTTCCTTGAATTGCTGCTTTTCTCTTCAATCTCCTGTTGAGTTTATAGATGTTCTGATTGGTTTGATAACTATCTAGCTGAACTCCTAGGACCCGATGATATTAGATCTCCTACTCCTCCACCATCTTGCTCCTCCTCCTGTACCATATCTTCTTTATCCATTCATTAGTCAGTTCACATTTGGGCTTATTCCATAATTTGGGTGTTGTTGATAATATTGCTATAGACATCAGGGTGCATGTGCCCCCTTGAATAAGTATTTTTGTATCTTTGGGTAAATATCTAGTATTGCAATTTCTGGGTCCTAGGGTAGTTCTATTTTCAACTTTTGAGGAACCTTCACACTGTTTTCCAGAGTGGCTGCACCATTTTGCATTCCCACCAACAGTGTAAGATGTTTTTCCTTTCTCTGCTTCCTAGGCTAAGATAGTTTTAAACCAGGCTTCCAGATAAATGAAGAAAAGTGTGTGTGTGTGTAAGTACCACATTAATGTGCATGCATGTGTATATGCAAATGGAACTTGTCTCCAAATGACATGTTTTGGTGAAAGCATGCAAAGAGGCAACAAGACTCTTGAAAACAACTATGCTCATAGAGCTTGTGATCATCACATAAGAGTATCTGCCACCTGTCAGAGACTTAATCAGTGGATGGAATGCTCATATAGCCTTCAGAGTGGGCATTGGTGTAGTTGATATTTGAGGGACTGACCAGAGCAGATGCTCCTGTCGGTGCTTCACCCACCACCTGGAGGGTTTGTGCACCATTGTCAGTCATTGTCATGTACACCCAGTGTACATTCATCTCCATCAGCCAGCTTCTGGGTCTCCGTAAAAGGACTTCTCTCTGGCTGCTGGCACACACTCTGCCTGCACCTGGAGACTTCAAAGTTCCTGGGAAGTGTGTTTTATTTCATAATCTAACAGTAAGTAGGCAGATTTGACAAGAGGCCCATGCAGTGAGATGCCAAATTCAGATTAGGTTTCTGTCACATTTCCCTTTGCCTTTTAAGACAATGCAACATAATCTATATTCAACACAGCCCACAGATCTTGGGTTTTGACAAATAGAGACATCTACAAAACTCACACTCCCTGTCAAAATAATGAGCATGATTCTCAACATAAATCTTTTTATGTATCCTTCGCAATCAATTCTTACCTCTCTAAGACCACAACCACTTTGCAATTTGTATCACTATCATTTAACTTAGCCTGTTCTACATTATGTTCTCTCTCATGCCTGTTTTCTTTCTTTCAGCATTATGTTTGTAAGATGCATCCATCTCATTGTGTGTAGCAATAATCTTACCATTATCATGGCTGCATAGTATTCCATTGCATGAACCTACAGTTGGTTCACCCATTCTTCTGTTAATGGACATTTGTGTTGTGTCCAATTTGGGCCATCACAAATAAAGCTATTATGAACATTCACATACAAGTTATTCTTAGACCAATTGTTTTCTTCCAGACAATTTTCCTCCTCCTTCCTCTACCCCATTTAAGTATCTACTCCACTATGTGCTTGGAAGTGTTTTTTGACAATTCTAAATCAGAGTTTCCTTGACTTGATTTCAAAAGGCCATGCCCTTACTAAGTAGCAGACTGAAGCATTGGCAGCTTAGAGGAGACAGGACTTCCTCTGCTCAGACTATGGAAGACCTGCTTGGATAGGAGCAGTGAAGAGAGATAGAGAAGACAGAGATGTGCAAGGCTGAATGGACCCCAGAAGAAGCAGAGAGGACTCAATGGGGCCACAGGGTCAGGAATGAGTGAACTATGAACAAAGGGCCATGGAATTGGTCCAGAGTCTTGGTTACAGACAGAAACTGAGCTCAGTTAAATTAAGCAGCAGAAGAATTTATTGATTGGGTATTGAGTAGCTGATAAAATTTAGAGAAAGGCTATGGAACCATAATCAGAAAATGGAAATGCCATCTTGTTTCTCCTCCCATACCACTTCCAGATGCTGGATCCAGATGCTGGATGTTTCTTATCTGGAATTGCCACTGGCACTGGAATAACATGGAAACCTGCCCCACCGTTGCACCAAATGATGAATTCTAAGGTATTCTTGTCTCCTTGAACTCCCATCTACTGACCATTGAACTGTTTTTTCCGAGGTCATGTCCCATGTCACTTATCACAGAGAGTGCACACCTGGTCTTCTGTAATTTACCTCATATGAGACAAATGCTACCATACAGCATGGATTTTCATACAAATGTGGGGTACAGATGCTTGTCAGAGCCAGGCACTCCACCACCCAGCACCATCACCTTGAGAGGCCTCTTTCAAGCATGGGGAGCTACGAGTATGGCACACATGCCCAACTCCATTCAACAGGCACCACTTGTATCAGGGCTTTTGTTAACTGTCCTTGGATGTCTAGTCAGGACTTTCCCTCAATAGCCATCTGGTCCCCAAGTACCTGCTGATTATGAGTGACTACTGCTTGTGCCCAAGGTTTTGGTTGGTCTTCAGCCACCCGCATGGATTCGACTCTCCACCTGTAAATCCAAGATTTGACAGTGGGGCTCAGAAGTTCTTAAAAAATGGTGGAGATGGAAAGGAAAATCTCTCTTACCTGAACTAGGGACATTTGTCTGAAAAGACTAGCTAAATTCATTAAACTTTAATGATAGAGGTTATTGAACATACAAAGGCCTGCAATCTGTGGATAAGTCTGATCCTTCTATACCCTGATCCATATATTCCAGGCATCATATCATATAATTTCATTTATAAATAATAGAGTATATATCTGTGACATTGGAGGGTACACAGTATGCCCAAGACCACCCTCACTTTGGACACCCACTGCAAAATTAGAGAGGGTACTGGTTTATTATAGGCAAAGCATTAAAATCAGCCTAGTTTAGAACTACATATATCAGGGTCTGAGAGAGTTCCAAACATGGAGAGTCCAGTTGTCTTCCCCATGGAGTTATGGACAGCCCCATTTCCTGGCATTGATGTGTGACAATATGCACAGAGTGCTGGCAACCAGGAAGATTACTTGAGACCTGGAGTCCAGACTCTTTACTGGGGCCCACTGGTTATCTGCCCATATGGCTGACATCAGTCTTCAGACCCTCAAGAGACTGAGTTGATACCACATGCCTCAAAACCCCAACATCATTCATATTGTCAGACTTGTCGGTGTGGTCAACCCCAACCCTAGACAAAGACCCTCCTATTAAGTATGACATTCCAAGGGTTGAGAGATTATCTTTCAAAAGCTGAGGGCAAAAGCCAGATTTCTCTTACGGCAAGGTTAAATTATGACTACATGGTATTTCTGAATAAATATAACTTGTAGAAAAACACATAACTACGATACAATTATCACACCCAAAAAATACCCAATAATTCCTTAATAGCATCAAATATGTAGTCAGTATTCAGATTTTCCTTTATTTCATGAGTTATAATTTTTTAAAAGATTTTATTTATTTATTTGGCAGAGAGAGAGTGATCATAAGTAGGCAGAGAGTCAGGCAGAGAGAGAGAGGGGGAAGCAGGCTCCCTGCTGTGCAGAGAGCCCGATGTGGGGCTCAATCCCAGGACCCTGAGATCATGACCTGAGCTGAAGGCAGAGGCTTAACCCACTGAGCCACCCAGGTGCCCCTCATGAGTTGTAGTTTGTTTGTAGTTGTAGTTTTTTGGTTTGAATTAGGTTCCAAATAAAGTCTAGATGCTGATTGACAGGTTTTTATTAAAGATTTTATTTATTTGAGATTTAAAAAGAAATTATTAAAGATTTTATTTATTTTTAAATTTTTATTTAAATTTAAGATTTTTTTTAAAGATTTTATTTATCCATTTGACAGAGACAGATCACAAGTAGGCAGAGAGGCAGGCAGAGAGAGAGAGGAGGAAGCAGGCTCCCTGCCGAGCAGAGAGCCCGATGCGGGACTCGATCCCAGGACCCTGAGATCATGACCTGAGCCGAAGGCAGCGGTTTAACCCACTGAGCCACCCAGGTGCCCAAATCTTAAATATTTTTAAAGATTTTATTTATTTGAGAGAGAGAGTGCATGTGCACACACATGAGTGGTGTGGGGGAGGGCAGTGGGAGAGGCAGAGTCCCTGCTGAGTGGGGAAGACTGACTTGGGACTCAGTCCCAGGATCTTGAGTCAGGAGCTGCAGTGAACATAGCTGTTTAAGCTACTGAACCATCCAGGCACCCCCTGGCTGATAGATCTTTAAAGCCTCCTCTTCTATAGGTTTTCCCTCCATACTATTTCCTTGTAATTTATTTGCGAAGAAACTAGTTGTTAGCCGTATAGGATTTGGCACATTCTGGATTTCACTGACTACTCCCCATGGTGCTGGTTGGCATGTTTCTCTGTCTCCTGTACTCACTGTAAATTGGCAGTTCAGTCTAGAGGTTCAATTGGATTCAAGTTCGATTGTTTTTGGCAGTACTACTTCATATATGGTGATGTGCTCATTATCTGGCACCTCTGTTTTTCTGATATTGGTAGTTACTGATGGTCATTGTTTAGATCTATTAGTTCATCATGGGTTGAGAGACGGACCAGCTCCAAGGAATACTGAATTGAGTCAGTGATCAAATAAAGCTTGCCATTCCTTCTACCTCACATTTTTGTTCCTATCACTCAGGTGAGGAAGGATGTTTCTGGCCACCAACTTACTCCTTACCAATCTATTGGGGACAATGGTGAATTTGGTTTTATCCCTTCACTCTTTTGGGACACTTTCTATCTTTGCTGGTCCATAAGCACCACGAGGGCTGCTGAGATGGTGACTCCATGTAGTTACCCTTCAGGCAGGAGGGCAATGGCCTACAGACCTCCATCTCTGCTCTTTCTTTCCCCAGTACTTATTCCTTTGTGTTTCTTCCTCAGAGAAATGCCCATGGGCCAGCCTGTGTGTGTGTAACCTTATTATATGAAGGGTTATGAAGATACTCTCGCAGGGAAAGATAGGAGAAAAGAGGGGTCCACACCTTCTCTCCCTGCACAAAAGCCATGCAGTCTGAGCCTTCAGAGGAGGGATATGGCTGCCCTCTCTCCCAACCTTTCTCTTGTCCCTGCAATCACACATTTCAGACCTTACAGATCTGTGTCCCATTTCCTTCCCTTGAAAAATCCCATCTCTGTGTAATGCTTTCCTATGACTTGCAAATTCAAGTTTCATGGTGTGCACATGTGGCTTCTCTTGGCCCAAGCACTGCTCACTCTGTAAGGGAGAATATGGGCAGGGCCAGGCTGGAGGGGTGGTACCTCTGCCACCAGTTTTATACCCCCCACAGATTTCCTCTCAAGTTACCTAAGAAGCATGTTCATTCAGCAAGATGGGCACTCTTTTTTGCCCAGAAACAGCAAAGTCTAGTCTCTTACAAAGAATGGCACTCCTCCTTCTTTACCAGTATCCCCAGCATCACTGGGGTTAAGAATCATTTGACCCTTTTCTGAACCTGGCTTACATTGTACGTGCATCCTAACAGCCACATCAGAACCCTCTTAACCACGTGGGAACTATAGCTCCAACCTGTAAGGATTTTTACCTCTGGCAGAAAGAATGGAGGTCTGCCTACCTCCACCATCCTGCTGCTGCAGAGTTGAGAAACCTGACAGAAAGAGCTTAAGTGACTTGCCCAAGGTAACACAGCTTCTAATGGTGAAGAAAGAATTTAAACTCAGGTTTGTTTCTTTCCAAAATCCATACTCTTTTCACTCCCACCTTTTATGCAATGACCCATAATTAAAAAGGAGAAGGGACTTGCAGGTCAAAATCTTTGACTTAGTGGGGTTTTAAAATTCTATTTATTTATTTATTTATGTATTTATTTGAAAGAGAGAGTGAGAGAATGAGAGCATGAGTGGGTGCAGGGGAGGGGCAAAGGGAAATCAGGCTCCCTGCTCAGTAGGGACCCAGGAATCATGACCTGAACCCAAGGCAGATGCTTAACTGACTGAACCACCCAGATGCCATATTTTGTTTTTGCTTCTTTGTTTGTTTGTTTTAATGTCTAATTAAAAGGCAGTCTGAGGGCACAAGTGGCCTGGGTGAAATGAAACAGAGGACTGAACCTGGTGCTTCCAGGTGCGAGAGCAATGCAAAGAGGGGCAGCGAGGCAGGGAAGCGCGACGGCCATGAAGCTCCTGCAGGCACACACAGCTGTTAAGGCAGAGGGAGAGTGAAGGTTGTACTCAGCTGGACTCTGGTGAAAGATATATTTTTAAAAATCTGTAGCCTGGGAAAACTGGAAAAACTGAAAACCGGAAATTCAGAATTACTGAAGGGTGGCAATTCTTTTCTGTGGCGTCAAGTGACAAAATGAAAAAGACTGCAGGTGGGCATCAGACTGGTTTAGCTGTGATGACAGGGTGCTGATCTTGAGAACCACTGGACACTCTGAGCTTTAGGGACACCTGGAAAATGTACTCAAATACTGAAACATAATCTGCCACAGGGTCTCCTTGTTACTAGTCCCCCAACATGGGGACCTGACTTGCCTGACTGCCACCAGGCTTTAAGGCCACATCCTGAGGGTAGGCAAAGCACCTGAGGGTGGGCAGATCTCCTGCTTCTGAGCAGGTGTGAGCAGGTGGAGACAAACAGCTGTTGGGGAGACCATGTGAATTTTCTGCACACTTACAGTTCTCCTGTAGCACGGTATGGTTGAAGAATCGTGTATGTGCTGAGAAATACCATATTTATCAAAATAAAATATTGAGGGGGAATAAATCATTCTTTCCATGGTAAAATAATCAGGGTCTTTGGTCCAAATTTCACTGCCATCAATATGCTTCTGGGTGAGGGGCTCCTGGGTGGCTTAGTCAGTTAAGTGTCTGACTCTTGATTTTGGCTCAGGCATGATCTCAGGGTTGTGAAATCAAGCCCCATATTGAGCCCAGCACTGAGATCCCTGCCCCCACCATTGGGTTCCACACTGGGTGTGGAGCCTGCTGAAGATTCTCTCTCTCTCTTCCTCTGCCCCTCTCCCCATTTAAAAACATGCTTCTGGGAGAATAATATTTTTAAAGTAAAAAAAAATAGTAAGATTTTTATTTCTATCCCATGTATATTACCAAGCAGCCATTTCGCAAAAACAGCCAGGTGAAAGGAGAGGGAGAGATGCCCCTCTAGGAGGCAAGCTTTGATCTAAGGGTGTCCTCACTGCCAGGAAGTCGAAATGGAGGCTCCCCAGGGATCTGTGGGAAGAGGAGGTGGAGACAGGGAAGATAATGAGATATATATCCTGACCCTCCTGCTCTAGGTCAGGTGGCTACTTAGAAGGAGAGGGACATTGGCCATGTTTCTCACGTGGAATGTTATATCTTCTGATTCAGCAAAGGAGGAGAAGAGAATTTGAGTTTGTACTTCCAAGGTCCCTTGGTTCCTGTGTGGTGGGGGCAAGGATCCAGACAAATCCCTCATCTTCTGAGTGTGGAGAATCAGCAATGAATCTTTGGGAGGCTGACAGAGAAGTTACCATGGCAGGGCAAAATGACCCACGGACAAGAGCCACAGGGACAGCCACCTAGGCTTGGGACTTAATGTGACTTCCAAACAGACTTCTGCATCAGAAAGAGCTAGATTGGGAGACCAATCAACAGGAGAGGACGCCAGGCCCTGACAGGGCTCAGAAGCTGGACTGGGAGTTTGCGGGCCATGGTTCCAGCCTCCAGTGCAAAAAGGGTGCTTAGAGAATGGATGGATTAGGGGTTCTCCAAGGAGAGCAGAGGAGCCACAGCTGTGCATACACCAGATCCCCAGTCCACCCTCAGCAGGAAGCCCCCACCTGAAACACCGCTCAAAAGCCTTGGAAGAGCAGAGAATGAGGGGGCTACACATTCATCCAGAACACACTGAGTTAACTGAGGAGACTTTTCATTGGATTGGTTCAAGCTGAGTACACCACGTTAACCTAAATATAATGTGGCCCAGACCTGGCAGGATGGAGTGGTAGGGTCATGTGGAAACTTTCCTTTGAATGTGAACTTGTAGACTTGCTGCATGGGAAAGCAAGTTGTGAGATGTGAGTATTCCTCCTCTCTAGATCAAATTCTTGGAGGGGTTGAGGGCACAATTGCAAACTAAGGGCATTTGCTTCATTTCCCTTTGGAAATGTGGGAGGCCACTTCCCAGGAAGCTCCTGCACCCACACAGCAAAGATCCAGAGGCATGATGAGACAGAGAGCCTCAGTTCAGCTTCCAGACTCTCCTTGTCTTCCCTATGGCAATGGCGTGATACACTAGCTCTACGTCTGATGGAAAGGTGTGGAAAGAAATTGACGGTGCTGGCAATGAACTTTCATGGAGGTCACTGTAGTGACAGTAAAATGACCTAGTAACTGAGTGTCAATCTCAGAAGAGGTGTCAGTCATTCTATCCATATCCCAGTGGCTAGAACGAGTCATTTGGCCAGACTTGGCTGCAAGGGGGTCTGGGAAATTCAGTCTTCCTGTGTACCCTGCAGGTAAATGAAATGCTCAGTGAATACATATCATTACTTTAGTTACACAGGCAAGCCTCTGGGAGATGTGTAGTGCCAGTGAGATCCCAGACTGGGCATGCTAAGTACAGAAGCTCATCCAGCCTTCACAGATTCAGCCAGTGTAGTCTTCAGAAGGGATATGCCCAGGGAGGATGCTGTCAACTCCACAGGGAAGGGGACTCCAGAGAACAACAGTGCAAGGACCTCCTATGGCAGCTTTCCCAAGGATAAAATAAGGACTTCCTTATTCCTAGGTGCCATATTAGGGAAGAGAAGGAGGGGCAGAATTTGGACGATCCAAGCATTTATCTGAAAGAGGCTGTTGTAAACTAAATGGAAACTGCTTAAACCCAAAGAAAAAATCATTGTTGGTTATCAAGATTGGTTCCAATTTACCCTGAAAGGTAGAAGCAGGAGGTTTCCCTAGGGAGATTAAATCTTGCATTGTTAATAAGAGAGACACACTTTCTAACACACCTGAATATGGAGTCTGTTAAATTGTGGCCTTGCATAATGTTTTTGTTTTGTTTTGTTTATCTGAACTCAAAACCCACACCAAGAAATGCATCTCATGCATCCTCTTGACTAGCTTAAGGTATGCACTCACTGAGTTGCTCTTCTTTAAAACTCTTCTTGGGGTTCTGATGTAAACTTCTGAGGACAGGACCTTTTCACATTTTCGTTCTTGAACTTTGCCCACGATCACAGGTTGACTCTGCTTGGAGGCAGGAGGGTGAACCAGATGTCTTTAGTTGTTTGGTTTTTGTTTGTTCGTTTTTTTAAGATTTTATCTGTTTATTTGAGAGAGCGCGAGGGAGAGAGAGAGAGAGAGAGAGAGAATGAGGGGCAGAGGGAGAGGGAGAAGCAGGCTCTCCACCCAGCAGGGAGCCTGACACAGGGCTTGATTCAAGGACCTTGAGATCATGACCTGAACTTAAGTCAGATGCTTAACTGACTGAGCCATCCAGGTGCCCCTAGATATCTTTAGTTTAATGAGTCTGTGGTGGTCACCCAGGCTGCTTTTAAAAAGAGTTGGCCTTCAATATCAGTTTAGCTATTGCAAGCTGAAAACTGCATGCAGGTAACTGGCAAGTAGTGTATATTGGCCAGAGTGAGGCATTAGGGACTTGTGGTGACTATGGCAAAATAAAGACCATGTGTCTTGTCCAGTGATATTCAGATTTATTTTATTTTTATTTTTTTTTAACATTTTTTAATTTATTTGACAGACAGAGGGCACAAGTAGGCAGAGAGGCAGGCAGAGAGAGTGGGGGAAGCAGGCTCCCTCCTGAGCAGAGAGCCTGATGCGGGGCTCGATCCCAGAACCCTGGGATCATGACCTGAGCCGAAAGCAGAGGCTTAACCCACTGAGCCACCCAGGTGCCCCTCAGATTTATTTTTTAAAAATGAAGCAAAACATTGTGCTTACCAAACCAGAAGCAACTACAGGCAACATTTAGGCTGCCAGTTTGCAGCATCACTTTAATAGCCAATGTTTTAGAATTGCTAAGGCATAAAATGTAGACATAATTTTAAAAACTATTTGCTACTGAGGAACATCTTCTTTTCATTTTTGTCCTTTCATGAATTGTTTTGAAACACTCAGAGGTTCTAGGGTCATAAGAACCCCAGATTACCATAGGAAAGAATCAGTTACTGTTAAAAGACTGGGCAAAAGAGGGGAGAGTTCATATTCTCTGAAATTTCAGTCTGGTGTTTTCATTCACCAGGAGACATGGACTGGAGGTCTGTTTTATGGGTATTGAACTAGAGTGCTTCCTTGTTGATTCCTGAATGAAATATAAAGCAGAAAGACAAGAATCAAGAAAAACTTAGAAATCATGTGTTTAAAAAAAAAGAAGAAGAAAAAGAAATCCTGGGTAAAAGAGTCAAGACCAGAGAGGACACTTGGTGAATGCAGGCATTCTGCTTCCCCTCCCCATCCCACAGGCTCCTTGGAGCTCTGTGGCCCTGTCAATGCCCTGGTTTGAAATTACCTAGAAATGGACACCTACTGCTCAGTGTCCTTTCCTTGGAGGTCTCCAACCAACCCCTCAGGGACACTCCTCCAAAATCAGAGACAAAAACGCCAGCCTTCTGATATCCTCTCCTCAGTAGCATGAGTTTTTATCTGCCTGGGATCTCTAGGAGTTGGATGGACCATTCAGAATATGTTGGGTTCTCCAAGCCCAGCTCAGTTAATTTTCATTTTCACATTAAGTATGAAGTAAAAACAGGCTTCTTCCTTGCTCGCACTAGCTCTTCCTGACCTGCTCATAGAAAACAACACAGGCAATATTATGGGGCAGTTTAAATTCATACGAGGAATATGTGCATTTATCCCACTAAACAACAAATACCATAAGCCCAGCTCTGCTAGAATACAAGTCAACTTTACATTCCCCACCCCCCCGCAAAATACTCAACCTCTCATTCCCAGCAGCACTCAGGTTAACAATGACCCCAACCCTATGCCTGAGAACACAGGGTGAATATTTGATTTATATATGCCCAATTTAAAGGCCCACGATGTTGATTTTCTCCTAAGGATAAAATCACATTCTACTTCTTCCAGCGTGGCTGAGACCTTTAAATCTCTTCTTTTTAGGGCAATGGAGTGAAGAAAAGTGTTATACTAAAGGCTGGCCATAGTTTGAGCCACCTAACTTACGTTAAAGACAGTATTCCTTTCAGGGAGAGCCATTTTGCAATTTAGTTAAACAACTGTAGCGGGTATATATTCTGGGTTGAATAGCTTCCCCTTAAGTTTATGTCCACCGGAACCTCAGGATGTGTCTTTAGTTAGACATAGGGTCTTTGCAGAAAAAATTTATTAAGATGAGGTAAGACTGAATTAGAGCGCAGACTAACCCGATGACTAGTGTCTGCATAAGAGCAGAAAATGGACCCATAGGGAGAATACAATATGACAACGAAGGGAGATGTTGGAGTGTTGCAGCTGTAACCTATTGTCCCGCATCACTAAGCAGCCCTCAGAAACTGGAAGAGGCAAGAAAGGACTCTCCCTGGAGCCTGGAAGGAGCATGGTCCTGCTTATACCTTGTTACCCCAGAACTGTGAGAGAGTACATTTTAATTTTTAAATGACCCGGTTTATCATCATTTGTTACAGCAGCCCTAGGAACCTAACAGTGTGTTTGATTTTGAAGATGATGTCCCCTTAGGAACAGTTTATTTTTTTTTAACTTTTAAAATTTAAGTGGTTTTAAAAGTTTAAAAGCAGAGCTCATGAATAGTAAGGCAGGAATTTTGAAGGTTTCTTTTGCAGGTGGTTCAATGAGGAAGGTGAGAGTTCAGGCAGAGGAAAATTGGAAGGACAGGTGACCATAGGAAGATAAATGCCAGGAAAAATATCTTAGGGTTCACTTTCTCCTGGAACATTCCTGGCATTAGGAGACAAAAGTAATTCTTTTAAGTTCATGAACTTAAAGAGGAAGGGCTAGATTTCTGAAAATCATGGTATCATGGTCTCTTGCTAATGATCAGAACCAAGTATATGCCATAGAAAAACTAGCAAGCCAGAGTGGTTAACTTGTACTACACAACCATGTCTAGAGGGGGAAAAGATCTGGCCAGGTCACCTCTATTCCCTCTCTTTGGCTGAGTGTGTTTGTTTTGGGAGAGAAACTTGTATACAAGTGAATTGCAAATAGAAGGCATAAATCTCCCTTTCTGTGCACTTCTCAGATGTTCTGTCAGAGTCCTTGACCCAACTCCAAACTGACCCCCTTGGGCCCTCAGGTATGAAGAGTAATGGCTCCCCAAAGATGTCCATGACCTAGTCCCCAGGAATCGTGACTATTACTTTACATGGCCAAAGGGGCTTTGCGGATGTGATTAGAGTTTCAGACCTTGACATGGGAAGATTATCCTGGATTATTCAGATGGGCTCAAGCTAATAACACAAATCCTTAAAAGTAGAGTACCTTTTCAGCTGTGGTTAGAGAGAAACATCATTGCAGGCCTTGAAACTGTGGGAGGAGGGCTGTGAGCCAACAAATGCAAGCAGCCTCTAGAATCTGGAGAAAACAAAACCAGACAAACAAACAAAAAAGTACTTTCCCCATCATAGACCAAGTGGTTTAAACCACAGATATTTATCTCTCACTTTCTGGAAGCTGGATGTCCAAGAACTGGCTGCCAGGTAGGCTCCTTAAGACCCCTCTTTCTGGCTTGTAGGTGGTGTTTTCTCATTGCATCCCAACTTGGCCTTTCCTTGGTATGTATGTATCCTTCCCTTCCTCTTCTTTTTGGGTTAGGACCCCACCCTTATGATCTCATTTAAGTACCTCCTTAAGCTCTGTCTCTGGACAGTCACATTGGGAGTTAGGGCTTCAATATATGAATTTGGGGACAGGGAGGCGGGACACAATTCAGTTCTTTTCACTCCCGCCAGAGTCTCCAGGAAGGACCCCTACCCACATCTTGATTTTAGCCCAGTGTTTAGCCACTACCTTTGTGATCATTTGTTATAGCAGTGGTAGAAAACTAACCCAGACTCCTCTTCCTCTATTTGACATTCTTTCATCTTCCATTCACTGGATTTGCAATGCGAACTGGACTACTATGTGACACAGTGTTCCTTGTCTTTAAGCACCAATGAGGAGGCTATGTATAGATACGTATGTTAGGCCCTTGGAGCGTACAGATTCTGTTGTTCATGACTCTGCCTGTCTAGTCTAGTGCCTAAAACATAGTAGATACTCAATAAGAATTTGTCAAATGGAAAAAGAAAGGAGATTAATATTCAAAGAAGATCAGAAAGGATAACTTTCTCAGGATCAGGGAGTGATATGGATCCAAACCATCTAAATGAAACTCACACATTTTCCTTTTTTTTTTTCCTTCTGTAGTTCTTTTTTTTTTTCCAATTTATTTATTTTCAGAAAAACAGTATTCATTATTTTTTCACCACACCCAGTGCTCCATGCAAGCTGTGCCCTCTATAATACCTACCACCTGGTACCTCAACCTCCCACCCCACCCCACCGCCACTTCAAACCCCTCAGATTGTTTTTCAGAGTCCATAGTCTCTCATGGTTCATCTCCCCTTCCAATTTACCCAAAAGCACATACCCTCCCCAATGTCCATAACCCTACCCCCCTTCTCCCAACCCCCCTCCCCCCAGCAACCCACAGTTTGTTTCGTGAGATTAACAGTCACTTATGGTTTGTCTCCCTCCCTATCCCATCTTGTTTCATGGATTCTTCTCCTACCCACTTAAGCCCCCATGTTCCATCACCACTCCCTCATATCAGGGAGATCATATGATAGTTGTCTTTCTCCGCTTGACTTATTTCGCTAAGCATGATACGCTCTAGTTCCATCCATGTTGTCGCAAATGGCAAGATTTCGTTTCTTTTGATGGCTGCATAGTATTCCATTGTGTATATATACCACATCTTCTTGATCCATTCATCTGTTGATGGACATCTAGGTTCTTTCCATAGTTTGGCTATTGTGGACATTGCTGCTATAAACATTCGGGTGCACGTGCCCCTTTGGATCACTACGTTTGTATCTTTATGGTAAATACCCAGTAGTGCAATTGCTGGGTCATAGGACAGTTCTATTTTCAACATTTTGAGGAACCTCCATGCTGTTTTCCAGAGTGGTTGCACCAGCTTGCATTCCCACCAACAGTGTAGGAGGGTTCCCCTTTCTCCGCATCCTCGCCAGCATCTGTCATTTCCTGACTTGTTGATTTTAGCCATTCTGACTGGTGTGAGGTGATATCTCATTGTGGTTTTGATTTGTATTTCCCTGATGCCGAGTGATATGGAGCACTTTTTCATGTGTCTGTTGGCCATCTGGATGTCTTCTTGGCAGAAACGTCTGTTCATGTCCTCTGCCCATTTCTTGATTGGATTATTTGTTCTTTGGGTGTTGAGTTTGTTAAGTTCTTTATAGATTTTGGACTCTAGTCCTTTATCTGATATGTCGTTTGCAAATATCTTCTCACATTCTGTCAGTTGTCTTTTGGTTTTGTTAACTGTTTCCTTTGCTGTGCAAAAGCTTTTGATTTTGATGAAATCCCAAAAGTTCATTTTTGCCCTTGCTTCCCTTGCCTTTGGCGATGTTCCTAGGAAGATGTTGCTGCGGCTGAGGTCGAAGAGGTTGCTGCCTGTGTCCTCCTCAAGGATTTTGATGGATTCCTTTCTCACATTGAGGTCCTTAATCCATTTTGAATCTATTTTTGTGTGTGGTGTAAGGAAATGGTCCAATTTCATTTTTCTGCATGTGGCTGTCCAATTTTCCCAACACCATTTATTGAAGAGGCTGTCTTTTTTCCATTGGACATTCTTTCCTGCTTTGTCGAAGATTAGTTGACCATAGAGTTGAGGGTCTATTTCTGGGCTCTCTATTCTGTTCCATTGGTCTATGTGTCCGTTTTTGTGCCAGTACCATGCTGTCTTGATGATGACAGCTTTGTAATAAAGCTTGAAGTCCGGAATTGTGATGCCACCAACTTTGGCTTTGTTTTTCAATATCCCTTTGGCTATTCGAGGTCTTTTCTGGTTCCATATAAATTTTAAAATTATTTGTTCCATTTCTTTGAAAAAGATGGATGGTACTTTGCTAGGAATTGCATTAAATGTGTAGATTGCTTTAGGTAGCATAGACATTTTCACAATATTTATTCTTCCAATCCAGGAGCATGGAACATTTTTCCATTTCTTTGTGTCTTCCTCAATTTCTTTCATGAGTACTTTATAGTTTTCTGAGTATAGATTCTTAGCCTCTTTGGTTAGGTTTATTCCTAGGTATCTTATGGTTTGGGGTGCAATTGTAAATGGGATTGACTCCTTAATTTCTCTTTCTTCTGTCTTGTTGTTGGTGTAGAGAAGTGCAACTGATTTCTGTGCATTGATCTTATATCCTGACACTTTACTGAATTCCTGTATAAGTTCTAGCAGTTTTGGAGTGGAGTCTTTTGGGTTTTCCACATAGAGTATCATATCATCTGCGAAGAGTGATAATTTGACTTCTTCTTTGCCGATTTGGATGCCTTTAATTTCCTTTTGTTGTCTGATTGCTGAGGCTAGGACTTCTAGTACTATGTTGAATAGCAGTGGTGATAATGGACATCCCTGCCGTGTTCCTGACCTTAGTGGAAAAGCTTTCAGTTTTTCTCCATTGAGAATGATATTTGCAGTGGGTTTTTCATAGATGGCTTTGATGATATTGAGGTATGTGCCCTCTATCCCTACACTTTGAAGGGTTTTGATCAGGAAGGGATGCTGTACTTTGTCAAATGCTTTTTCAGCATCTATTGAGAGTATCATATGCTTCTTGTTCTTTCTTTTATTGATGTGTTGTATCACATTGACTGATTTGCGGATGTTGAACCAATCTTGCAGCCCTGGGATAAATCCCACTTGGTCGTGGTGAATAATCCTTTTAATGTACTGTTGAATCCTATTGGCTAGTATTTTGGTGAGAATTTTTGCATCTGTGTTCATCAAGGATATTGGTCTATAGCTCTCTTTTTTGAT
Organism: Neogale vison; assembly: GCF_020171115.1. Taxonomy (NCBI): domain Eukaryota; kingdom Metazoa; phylum Chordata; class Mammalia; order Carnivora; family Mustelidae; genus Neogale; species Neogale vison. The sequence continues at coordinate 43,964,173 of NC_058098.1, forward strand.
GGGATCCTTGTCTGGTTTTGGGATCAAGGTGATGCTGGCCTCATAAAATGAGTTTGGGAGTTTTCCTTCCATTTCTATTTTTTGGAACAGTTTCAGGAGAATAGGAATTAGTTCTTCTTTAAATGTTTGGTAGAATTCCCCCGGAAAGCCATCTGGCCCTGGGCTTTTGTTTGTTTGGAGATTTTTAATGACTGTTTCAATCTCCTTACTGGTTATGGGTCTGTTCAGGCTTTCTATTTCTTCCTGGTTCAATTTTGGTAGTTTATATGTTTCTAGGAATGCATCCATTTCTTCCAGATTGTCAAATTTGTTGGCGTAGAGTTGTTCATAGTATGTTCTTATAATAGTTTGTATTTCTTTGGTGTTAGTTGTGATCTCTCCTCTTTCATTCATGATTTTATTTGGGTCGTTTCTCTTTTCTTTTTGATAAGTCTGGCCAAGGGTTTATCAATTTTATTAATTCTTTCAAAGAACCAGCTCCTAGTTTGGTTGATTTGTTCTATTGTTTTTTTGGTTTCTATTTCATTGATTTCTGCTCTGATCTTTATGATTTCTCTTCTCCTGCTGGGCTTAGGGTTTCTTTCTTGTTCTTTCTCCAGCTCGTTTAGGTGTAGGGTTAGGTTGTGTACCTGAGACCTTTCTTGTTTCTTGAGAAAAGCTTGTACCGCTATATATTTTCCTCTCAGGACTGCCTTTGTTGTGTCCCACAGATTTTGAACCGTTGTATTTTCATTATCATTTGTTTCCATGATTTTTTTCAATTCTTCTTTAATTTCCCGGTTGACCCATTCATTCTTTAGAAGGATGCTGTTTAGTCTCCATGTATTTGTGTTCTTTCCAAACTTCCTCTTGTGGTTGAGTTCTAGCTTCAGAGCATTGTGGTCTGAAAATATGCAGGGAATGATCCCAATCTTTTGATACCGGTTGAGTCCTGATTTAGGACCGAGGATGTGATCTATTCTGGAGAATGGTCCATGTGCACTGGAGAAGAATGTGTATTCTGTTGCTTTGGGATGAAATGTTCTGAATATATCTGTGATGTCCTTCTCATCCAGTGTATCATTTAAGGCCTTTATTTCCCTGTTGATCTTTTGCTTGGATGATCTTTCCATTTCAGTGAGGGTGGTGTTAAAGTCCCCTACTACTATTGTATTATTGTTGATGTGTTTCTTTGATTTTGTTATTAATTGGTTTATATAGTTTGCTGCGCCCACGTTGGGGGCATAGATATTTAAAATTGTTAGATCTTCTTGTTGGACAGACCCTTTGATTATGATATAGTGTCCTTCCTCATCTCTTATTATAGTCTTTGGCTTAAAATCTAGTTGATCTGATATAAGGATTGCCACTCCTGCTTTTTTCTGATGTCCATTAGCATGGTAAATTCTTTTCTACCCCCTCACGTTAAGTCTGGAGGTGTCTTCGGGTTTAAAATGAGTTTCTTGGAGGCAACATATAGATGGGTTTTGTTTTTTTATCCATTCTGATACCCTGTGTCTTTTGATTGGGGCATTTAGCCCATTAACATTTAGGGTAACTATTGAGAGATATGATTTTAGTGCCATTGTATTGCCTGTAAGGTGACTGTTACTGTATATTGTCTCTGTTCCTTTCTGATCTACCACTTGTAGGCTCTCTCTTTGCTTAGAGGACCCCTTTCAGTATTTCCTGTAGAGCTGGTTTGGTGTTTGCAAATTCTTTCAGTTTTTGTTTGTCCTGGAAGCTTTTAATCTCTCCTTCTATTTTCAATGACAGCCTAGCTGGATATAGTATTCTTGGCTGCATGTTTTTCTCGTTTAGTGCTCTGAAAATGTCATGCCAGCTCTTTCTGGCCTGCCAGGTCTCTGTGGATAAGTCAGCTGCCAATCGAATACTGTTACCATTGTATGTTACAGACTTCTTTTCCCGGGCTGCTTTCAGGATTTTCTCTTTGTCACTAAGGCTTGTAAATTTTACTATTAGGTGACGGGGTGTGGGCCTATTCTTATTGATTTTGAGGGGCATTCTCTGAACCTCCTGAATTTTGATGCTCGTTCCCTTTGCCATATTGGGGAAATTCTCCCCAATAATTCTCTCCAGTATACCTTCTGCTCCCCTCTCTCTTTCTTCTTCTTCTGGAATCCCAATTATTCTAATGTTGTTTCGTCTTATGGTGTCACTTATCTCTCGAATTCTCCCCTCATGCTCCAGTAGCTGTTTGTCCCTCTTTTGCTCAGCTTCTTTATTCTCTGTCATTTGGTCTTCTATATCGCTAATTCTTTCTTCTGCCTCATTTATCCTAGCAGTGAGAGCCTCCATTTTTGATTGAACTTCATTAATAGCTTTTTTGATTTCAACTTGGTTAGATTTTAGTTCTTTTATTTCTCCAGAAAGGGCTTTTATATCTCTGGAGAGGGTTTCTCTAATATCTTCCATGCCTTTTTCAAGCCCGGCTAGAACCTTGAGAATTGTCATTTTGAACTCTAGATCTGACATATTACCAATGTCTGTATTGATTAGGTCCCTAGCCTTCGGTACTGCCTCTTGTTCTTTTTTTTGTTGTGAATTTTTCCGCCTTGTCATTTTGTCCAGCTAAGAGTATATGAAGGAGCAATAAAATACTAAAAGGGTGGCAACAATCCCAGGAAAATATGCTTTAACCAAATCAGAAGAGATCCCAAATCGTGAGGGGGGATTTCTCCCCCCTCACGATTGGGTGAGGGATCTCCTCTGATTGCGATCTCCTTTGATTGGGATCTCCCAATCTCTTCTGATTGGGATCTCCCAATCTCTTCTGATTGGGATCTCTTCTGATTTGGGGATAAAAAGAGGTTCAAAAAGAAAGAAAGAAAAAAAAGAAAAAAAGAATTAAAAAAAAGAGATTGAATTAAAAATTCAATCAAGAATTTTAAAAAGAATTAAGAAAAAAAATGATTGAAGAGATTAGGATCTCTTCTGATTTGGGGATAAAAAGAAGTTCAAAAATAAAGAAAGAAAAAAAAGAAAAAAAAAGAATTTAAAAAAAGAAAATGAATAAAGAAAAGTATAAAAAAGAAAAATATATATATATTAGATAATCTAGTTAAAAAACGTTAAAAAGAAAAGGGTAAAAGTTATAAAAAATTTTAGCTGAAGAAGAGTAAAAAAATGAAAAAGAAAAAAATTAAATTAACTGTAAGACTAAAAAATCACAGGCAGAAAGCCATGAGTTCCGTGGTTTGTTTTCTCCTCCTCTGGAATTCTGCTGCTCTCTCCTTGGTATTGAAACTGCACTCCTTGGTAGGTGAACTTGGTCTTGCCTGGATTTCTTGTTGATCTTCTGGGGGAGGGGCCTGTTGTAGTGATTCTCAAGTGTCTTTGCCCCAGGCGGAATTACACCGCCCTTACCAGGGGCCGGGCTGAGTGATCTGCTCAGCTTTGCTTTCAGGAGCTTTTGTTCCCTGAGCGCTTTCCGTAGAGTTCCGGAGGACGGGAATACAAATGGCGGCCTCCTGGTCTCCAGCCTGTAGGAGCCGAGAGCTTCGGGCCCCGCTCCCCTGTGCGCCCTCAGCGAACAGCTCCTAGTAACTCACGTCTGCCTAACCTCCGGCCGCGCTCCGAGCTCACCGAGCTTGCGACCGGTTCAAGGCAACTCCGAGCTACGAGCTTACTGTCGGCTCTGTCTCTGCAGCCGGCTTTCCCGTTCCAATATCCGCAAGCTCTGCGACACTCAGACACCCCCGATCCTTCTGTGACCCCGCGGGACCTGAGGTCACGCCAACCCCTTGTGGGCTTCGCCCCGGTTTAGCCTCCGGAGCGATGTCCCTCAGCGGAACAGACTTTTAAAAGTCCTGATTTTGTGCTCCGTTGCTCCGCCGCTTGCCGGGAGCCGGCCCCTCCCCCGGGGGTCTATCTTCCCGTCGCTTTGGATTCACTTCTCCGCCAGTCCTACCTTTCAGAAAGTGGTTGTTTTTCTGTTTCTAGAATTGCTGTTCTTCTTCTCTTCAATCTGCCAATGGATTTGCAGGTGTTTGCAATCTTTAGATAAGCTCTCTAGCTGATCTCCTGCTAGCTGAGGTAGTCTCAGCCTGCTACTTCTCCGCCATCTTGACTCCTGAACCGAAAGTCACACATTTTCCAGGACAAGGTGCAAGCCCCCAAATTACAGTACATATAGAGCAAGAAAAGATATATTCAGTTGTTTCTCATTGTCGCAGGTCCTTTTCATGCACTATTTCATCTGGGTCTCATGAGGCAAAACTTAACATAATTCATTGTTCATTGGATGAGTGAGAAAACCAAAGCTCAGAGAGGTTGAGTGATGTTCTCAAAATTTTATAATAAGTTGTGGCAGAAATTATTTCAAAACCCAAGTCTTTTAGGCTTTATGAAGTCAACATTTTTTCCACTGCCTCACCCAGGAAATGTATTATTTATTTTCATTTGTTTGTGCTCATGAGTTGTCCTAAGAAAGCAGGATCTATTGCTCTTTTTAGAAGTTCTAACTACTCATAGCAACCATGGTTTTTTTTGAAGGCAGGAGCCACATCTCCTTCTTTTCTCTTATTCTCAGTGGCAGCCCATTCCATGTAGCATATCACACATGCAGGTGTCATTAACTGGCAGCAGACTTCCTGCTCCCAGATCTCAGGGGTATGCTTATACTAATTAGAGCTATTTCAAAATTTCAGAACAGCTGGAAGTATTTTGTTCTGAAGAGTCACTCAGTCAAGACGTGTGTGTGCGCGCATGCCCGCTTGTTATTCAAGAGGCGCTATGTAAGGAAGGGCTAGAACAAAGGCTATCTGGAGGCACTATGTGTGACCCTGTGGTTAAATGCATGGGCTCTAAAGTCAGGCAGACTTGGCTTTGGATTTCTGGACCACGTTTGCTAGCTGTTGGATTTTGGCAAGTTGTATCACCTCTCTGAACCTCATTTCCACATCCATAATAGTTATTATTTCCCAGGTTTGCTTTTCTTTCTTTGTTTTTGCTCTATTTTGGGTAAGGACTAAGCAAAATGAAGTCTGAGAAACCCCAAGAAGAATATGTGGTGGATCTAGAAGTCAGGCTTACACATATGGGCAAGGGGAGTGGATGTCTGAAACCAGTTGAAGAAAACAAACAATTACTCCAGAATTTAATAATGCTGGAGAAGTAGCTTTTACTTGAAAAGTAAACTACAGAGGTGGATGGGAATGTGTCCTGGATGGTGCTGAACGCTATGTGTGTATGGAAGACACTCCTGTGTGTTTATATACCATCATGCTTCCTTCTTCCTGTTAACAAGAGTTTTTTTCTGATATTGGCTGAGTGGCCAAGTGTTTTTGTGAGGTGCAGGACTGCCCTCAGATCCTTCAGGGTGCATCTCTCCACATCCTTGCCAACACTTGTTATTTCTTGTCCTTTTGGCCATGACCATTCTAATCGGTGTGTGTTCATTGAATAGGCAGGTCAGAATAGCACTCAAACGAATTCTCTTGCTTTCCAAACTCAGTTTGGCATCTTGAAAGATGTTTTGATATTTTTTCTTAGCATTTTTAGGTATGCCATACCAAGAAGATTGTCTGTCTACATAGGAATTGGAAAGCCTGAAGAAGGAAGGCAGTGTGGAGAGAACTTGGATAACAGAGGAAAGTAGAGAAAAAAAGAGAAGGATGGGAAGAAGGGGGAATGAAAAGGAGGAGGAAGCAGAGGACAAGAAGAAAAATATAGAAACAGAGAAAGTAAAGCACAGAAGAACACATAAGACCTAGGAAGTGATGACTTCTTGATTTCCCTGTAGCATGCCCAACCCTTATTCCTGGGACTGTGATATTCCTGTCTTTGGAATTTGGGATACATCCTGGGTCTTTAAAAACGTACCCTTATTTACTTGTTTAGACATCTCAACTTAGTTCCTGTTATTTCTCATGAAAAGGGTTTTCTGGATACTCCATCAGCTTACTTCTGAGACTAAGTTGGCTGGTCTTCTCTTTGGGTGGGGGACTTTTCTACTTTGCTGTTAAGACACATGGGACTGTAGTCAGCAAAAAATATAAGGGCTTTCCAAGTCCTGGCCACACTGTATAATCTCAAATTCATAGTCCAGTTTAGAAAAACAATATTCAGTGATGATTGCTTAGAGGATATTTACTCTTTCAGTTGTTCTAAATTTTTACTCCTCAATTAAACCAAAACTAAAGAAACCAAGCTCCCATATGGCATCATTCTGGTTCCTTCTGATATTTATTTTGCTACATAGCACACTGATTTGAAGCTACCAATCCATATTTGTGTTTTTTATAAGAAATAGCATCTATGTGGTTAATGGGCACCTTGCTTATAATTATAGATTCAATTGTGTCCCCATCCCCAAATCCATATGTTGATGTTCTAATTCTCAGTACCTCAGAATGTGACCTTACTTGGAAATAGGGTAGTTGCAGATGTAATTAGTTAAACTTATATGAAATCATTAGAGTTGGCCCTAATCCATTATGCCTGATGTCCCTATAAAGAAGTGAAATTTGGACACATAAATGGAAAATGACATGTAAAAATGAAGGCAGAAACTGGGGTTATACATCTGCAAGCTTAGGAACACCAAAGATTATTCACAAAGAATGCGAAGCTAGGCAAGATGCACAGGACATTTTTCCTCACAGTCATAAGAGGGAAGCCACCCTGCTAATTCTTCAGATTAGGACTTTCGGCCTCCAGAACTGTGATACAAGAAATTTCTGTCATTTAAGCCAGTTACTTTGTGGGTACCTTGTCCGTCTGATTGTTTCCAGAGGGATGGCTAACGGTGATCTCTAGTAGAGACGACACGTGCATTTTGCTCTCTGGTTACAAGTGCTCATGATGGCAACTTCTCATGACCTGTTCAACTTGCGCTTAAGTATGGTCGTGATTGTACTTAATATTGCATTACTGCTACTCACTCACTAGGAAAGAATGGCTCAGGTGTGCCAAGAAAAGCATCAATCACTCACCTGCAAACTTTTGTTCTTTTAGAAATGCCAATGGGAGACTGTCATCTAGAAAAAAAATCCAGTCATGCTTGAAGTGTGGCCTGTTCAAGAAAATGGTTGAGAGGTCACCAGATTTCTCAGTGGGTTATTTCCCACTCTTTGATTTTGATCTAGTAGTCAGAGTAGACTTTCTCTCCCTTCTTACATAAATACACATGACAAAATAATTCTTTGCACTAGAAAGAGACTTCCAGCAGCCCTCAGAGGGTAAGGGGTTTGGACTTCCTATCACAGCAGAACATAGCCCTCAGCATGCCACTGCTCTCACATCTTGTGATAAGGGCTGACCCAGTCATGTTCCCAGGTGGTAAACTCCGTGGTCTCGGCTAACCACAATACTGCTCCTCCGGGGCTTTCTATGAAGTGGACATTTTTCGTTACTTTTCTCAGAGTGGGCCTTAATCCGATATGACTGGAGTCCTTAAAGGAGAGGAAATTAGAACAAAGATATACAGAGGGAAGACCATGTGAAGACACAGGGAGAAGATGGCCATCTACAGGCCAAAATAAAAAGAAATAAATTTCTGTTGTTTAAGTCAACCATCTGAGGTACTTTGTTATAGCAGCCCTAATAAATTCAAAGAGTACAAATCAACCAGCAGTTCTAAGGGGTGGGTTTTGACTGGTTCTTATGAATCAGGGTATTCATATTTCCATGAAAGCAGTGGCTGGTTTACTGGTGAGATCAATTGATTGAGTATTTGACTTTAATTTTTACCTATATTTACACCCTTATTATGTCTTCATTGTGGGCAGAATGTACCTTCCTGTCCCTTGATGCTGGCCTTGATCTTGTGACTTCTTTTGACTAGAAGCATTGTGTTTCAATAGAGGTCTTAAGAGGCTTTCTGTTTTCACTTCCCTTCTTGCACACCTGTTGCTTCTGTAACAATAATGAACTCAGCTAGCCTCAGGTCCTAGGAGAATGAGGGAGCATGAAGAGCAAAATCTCCCTGGCTTGAAGTAGAGCCACCAAGTCCATACCAGCCTAAATCAACACACCCTTGCCCAGCCTTTAAGCATGTCAGTGAACCTAGATAATATTAGCAGATCTTCTAGACAACTATCACACACATGAGTAATACTTACAATTAAATGGCAAGAGATTCTGTAGTTGTTACACAACATTTGTCCAATAACTAACTGATATAATGAATATGTGACCTGAGATGTTCGATCAAAACTGAAGCCCAAGGTTTTTTATCAGTGTTGGGAGAAGTCAGCGAGAAAGTTTTTTTCTCTCAGAAAACACGTGGTCATGGAAATTTTTGGCAGTGACCTTGTAAACCTAGATTGTAGATGATACTAAGGAGATAGAACAGAGAAATGAAAGGAATCTGTGTTCTTATTGGTATTGTTGAGCCAAGGATCAAACCAAACATAAGGCTTGAACTACCTCTGAAATTCCCAGTTAGATGAGCAAAGAAATCCCTTTGTTCTTGGATGTTCCGTTACTCTAAATATAGACACAGAGCTTCCGATTTCAGTTCCAACATGTAAGGAGCTTGGAAGATCCTGTTGTTACAGCAAGAAAAATTCTGAACACACTGAAAATAAACAAAATTATCTTGGAACCATCAAGGATGAAACCAGAGGGTCATCCACCACTCCAAAATCTAGAGAGATAGTAAATAGAGAAGCTGCTTACTTGGAGCAGAAGCCTCTGGAGCCACAAATAGGTAGAGACTTGAGTGGTGATTTTGATGAGTTGCTGGAGGCTGAGTGTGGACTAGCTTGATGGTGATAAACTCCTGGAGTCTGCAATCTTAGGGAACCCACACACTCTCATGGCTCTACTTCTAGGAACTCTACCAGTTCTTAATAGTGAAGCACCAAGAAAGATCTCCTCATGGCTATGGCAGGAGGAGAGGAGCAGTAAACATTGTGAGATATGCCCAGAGAGTCCTCCATAACAAATGTTTGCTCTCGAAATTGAAAAGGAAGAATGTTGTCAGAATATAAGGGGAGGAAGAGAAGCTAAGTAGCACATAATTATGAAGGTCAGGGCACAGGGATATGGGACTATTAATTTTTTTAACAGATTTATTTGTTTATTTTAGAGTGCAGGGGCAGAGGGAGAGAGAAAGAGTCTCAAGGAGACTCCTTGCTGAGCATGGAGCCAGATGTGGGGCTGGATCTCATGATCCCAAGATCATGACCTGAGCCAAAATTAAGAGTTAGGTGCCCAACTGACTGAGCCACCCAGGTACCCCATCATGGGTCTATTAAAAGTCTGATATTTAATCAAATAGTTATGGCATGCTTCCTCTCCCCAACACCTTACCACCACATCAATAGGACTCCAGTATAGCAACATTGGATTATAGCTGAAAAGCTTCAAGATAGAGACTCAATTTAAGGAACCCAGAGGCAGCAAGAGAGACAAAACAAAGACATTAGACATTTGAAGTCTCTGACATCTACAGTTACAACAAACATTAAACACAGCCTGACTCTTAGATTAATATAAAGCCTTATACTAAAGGTTTTACCTCAGTTCATATTACCCAATAATTATGACTGACTTTTAATAAAATATTACAAGGCATGCTAAAATATTACATGGCAAGAAAAAAACATAGCCTGAAGAGGAAAAGAAACCATTAGAACCAGACTCAGATATGACACAGATTTTTAAATGGTTAGACAGCGAATTAAAAATAACTATGATTAATATGTTAAAAGCTGTAATGGAAAAAGTAGACAACACACAAGAATAGATGGATAATGTAAGCAGAAATAAGGAAACTATAACAAATAATCAAAAAGAAATCCTACAAATCAAAAGCACTGTAATAGAAATGAAGAAAGCCTTTGATGGGCTCATCAGCATCCTCACAACAGCCAAGGAAAGAAGGTGAGGTTAAAGACATGCCAATAGAAAGTTCCCAAGTAATTTTTTTTTAAAAGAAGGAAGAACAAGATATTCTAGACCTGCGGGGAAATTTCAAAAGCTATAACATAGTTGGACTACCAAAAGAAGAAAGACAATGAAGATAAAATATTTGAAGTAATAATGACAGAGTTTTCCAAAATTAATGACAGACAAAACCAGGGATGTGGGAAGCTCAGACAATACCAAGAGAAATACCAAAGAAATCTACACTTAGGTATATAATATTTGAACTTCATGAAACCAATGACAAAATCTGGAAAGAAGACAGGAGTGTAAGAAGGACCTTGTCTCTAGAGAAACAAGGATAAGAATTACAGAAGACTTCTCATTAGAAGCCCTGCAAACAAGCAGAGAGTGGAGTGAACTATTTAAAATGTTGAAAGAAAAATGTATAGGATTCTATATCCAGCAAAACTATCCTTCAAATGTGAAGGAGAAATAAATATTTCCCAGTAAAACAAAAACAGAGGGAATTTAAATATTTCCAGAAAGAAATATTTAAAAAGTTCTTCATGGAGAAAGAAAGTTATATAGGTCAGAAATTTGGATCTTTTTGAAAAAATTTTTTTATAAACATATAATATATTTTTATCCCCAGGGGTACAGGTCTGTGAATCACCAGGTTTACACACTTCACAGCACTTACCATTGCACATACCCTCCCCAATGTCCATAACCCCACCCCCCTTCTCCCAACACCCCTCCCCCCAGCAACCCCCAGTTTGTTTCGTGAGATTAAGAGTCACCCACAAGAGGAGGAACACCAGAGAAGGAATAAAAGAAGGTAAAATTTGTTAAAATTATATTTTTTTCTTTTTTCTATACTTCTACCCATTTCACCCACTCTTCCTCCCAACCTCTGGCAACTACCAATCTGTTCTCTGGGTCTTTAAGTTCAACTATTTTTGGAGTCCACATATAAGTGAGATCACAGAGTATTTGTCTTTTTCTGTCTGACTTATTTCACTCAGCATAATACCCTCCAGGTCCATCCACTTTTTCTCAAATGTCAGATTTCCTTCCTTTTTATGTATTTATTTATTTATTTTAGATTTCTTTTATTTATTTGACACACACAGAGAGAAAGACAGTGAGAGAGGGAACACAAGCAGGGGGAGTGGGAGACGGAGAAGCAGCCTTCCAGCAGAGCAGAAAGCCCAATATGGGCTCAATCCCAGGACCCTGGGATCATGACCTGAGCTGAAGGCAGACACTTAAGAACTGAGTCACCAGGTGCCCCTTCCTTTCCTTTTATGCCTGGGGGGGGGCGGAATATATATATATATATATATATATATATATATATATATATATATAATCTCACATCTTCTTTATTCATTCATCCATCAATGAATAGCTAGGGTTTTTTCCATGTCTTGGTTTTTGTAAATAATGCTGTAGGGAACATGGGTGAGCAGATATCTTTTTAAATAGTTCTTTTTAAGTAGTTATTTCATTTCCTTCAGATAAATACCAGAAGTAGAATTACCCCCTGGGTTATGTGGTAGTTGTATATTTAATATTTTGAGGGCCTTCCATACTATTTTCTATAGTAATGGCACCAATTTATATTCCCACCAATTGTCCACCTGGATTCCTTTTTCTCCACATCCTCCTCAGCACTTTTTATTTCTTTTCTTTTTGATGATAGCCATTCTGACAGGGGTGAAGGGATACCTCATTGTGGTTTTTGATTTACATCCCCCTGATGATTAGTGGTGTTGAGCATCTCTTCATGTACCTCTTGGTCATTTATATGTCTTCTTTGGAAAAAATGTCTATTCAGACCCTCCACCCATTTTTAATCAGATTGTTTGTTTGTTTGTTTGTTTGTCTCCTACAGGGTTGAATGAGTTCTTTATATATTTTGGACATTTGACCTTCACCAGAGATATGATTTGCAAATATTTTCTCCCATTCTGTAGGTTGCCTTTTTATTTTGTGTGGGTGTCCTTTGCGGTATGGAGTCTTTTCAGTTGTACGTAGTCCCTATTTTGCTTATTCTTTTTTTTTAAAAAGATTTTATTTATTTATTTGACAGACAGAGATCACAAGTAGGCAGAGAGGCAGGCAGAGAGAGGAGGAAGCAGGCTCCCTGCTGAGCAGAGAGCCCGATGCAGGGCTCGATCCCAGGACCCCGGGATCATGACCTGAGCCGAAAGCAGAGGCTTTAACCCACTGAGCCACCCAGGCGCCCCCCTATTTTGCTTATTCTTAATTGATCTAAAAGATAACTGTTTAAAGTAATAACAATGTATTGGGTGATTGCAACATATGGAGGAATAACAGTCATGCTATAAGGGATGAAAGGGAGGGGCTGGGAATACTCTTTTGTTACAAGGTAACAGCACTACATGTGAACTTGATACAGAGTAATTTGAAGGTGAACTTAGATTAGTTGTAAATGCAAACTATAGGGCAACCATTAAAATTTTTTTAAATGAAATGTAATTTGTATCTAAGAGAAGAAACAAAATGGAATAAAAAAAAATTAAATTAAACCAGAGAAAGAAGGAAAGAGAGGGAGAAAGAAAAGAAACAAAGAACAAGTATGATGAACAGAAAGTTGTTGCAAATATGGTAGATATTAATTTAACCACATCAATAATCAATAAATGTGCATGGTCTAAATACCCAAATGAAAAGACAAAGATTGTCAGAGTGGATCAAGAAACTAAACTCTAATATATCTTGTCTACCAGAAACCCTCTAAATATAAAGACTCAGATGGGTTGAAAGTAAAGGGATGGAGAAAGATATACCATACTCCACTAATAAAAAGAAAACTGGTAACTACATGAATTTCAGACAAAACTGACTTCAGAACAAGACAAATGATAAGAGATAAAGGGAGGCATTACAGAACGATAAATGGCTGAATTCTCCAAGGAAACGTAACACTTCTAAGTGTGTATGTACTAGCAACACAGCCTCAAAATAGGTGAGGCAAAAACCAATAGAACTTCAAGGAGAAACAGACAAATCCACTATTATAATTGGTGACTTCAACATCCCTCTTTCAGTAATTGATAAGCAAAGCAAGCAGAAAATCAGTAAGAATATAGTTGATCTGAACGGCACTATCAATCAACTTGACGTTTATAGAATACTCAATCCAAGAACAGCAGAGTACACATTCTTCTCAAGCTCCCATGGCCCTTTCCCCAAGACTGACCACATTCTGTGTCGTAAATCACACCTTAACAAATTTAAGAGAACAGAAATCATACGAAGTATGTTCTCAGACTACAGTGGAATTAAACTAGAAATTAATAACAGAAAAATGACTGCAAAATCCTAAAATAGTTGATAATTTAACAATCTGAGGGGTTTGAAGTGGCAGGTGTGTGGGAGGTTGGGGTACCAGGTGGTGGGTATTATAGAGGGCACGGATTGCATGGAGCACTGGGTGTGGTGAAAAAATAATGAATACTGTTATGCTGAAAATAAATAAATTAATAAAAAAAAAAGAAAAATGTACTCACCATGCTAAGAAGTAAAAAGACATCCCATTGTCAGAAAAAGAGCTGACAGAGCTATACAGACAAACATTGTAACTTTCTCCTTATCACTATCTTTGCCCAAATTCCACTTATAATTCTTTACTAATTAAACTCCCAAACAACAGCTTTCTGTATCCTGTGAATGAATTCCTTGTACATTTACTGCCTATCTAAAATCTATTAAAAACTGCCAGCCTTCTTCATTTCACTTAAAAAAAAAAAAGTACTTCTAGATCAAAAGCTTCTGCACAACAAAGGAAACAGTCAACAAAAAGAGGCAACCCACGGAATGGGAGAAGATATTTGCAAATGACACTACAGACAATGGGCTGATATCCATGATCTATAAAGAACTCCTCAAACTCAACACACACAAAACAGATAATCATGTCAAAAAATGGGCAGAAGACATGAATAGACACTTCTCCAATGAAGACATACAAATGGCTAACAGACACATGAAAAAGGGTTCATCATCACTAGCCATCAGGGAGATTCAAATCAAAACCACATTGAGATACCACCTGACACCAGTTAGAGTGGCCAAAATTAACAAGACAGTAAACAATGTGTGTTGGAGAGGATGTGGAGAAAGGAGAACCCTCTTACACTATTGGTGGGAATGCAAGTTGGTGCGGCCACTTTGGAAAACAATGTGGAGACTCCTTAAGAAATTAAAAATAAAGCTATCCTATGATCCTGCAATTGCACTACTGGGTATTACCCCAAAGATACAGATGTAGTGAAAAGAAGGGCCATCTGTACTCAATGTTCATGGCCACAGTTGCCAAACTGTGGAAAGAACCAAGATGCCCTTCAATGGATGAATGGATAAGGAAGATGTGGTCCATATACACTATGGAGTATTATGCCTCCATCAGAAAGGATGAATACCCAACTTTTGTATCAATATGGACGGGACTGGAGGAGATTATGCTGAGTGAAAAAGTCAAGCGGAGAGAGCCAATTACCATATGGTTTTGCTTATTTGTGGAGCATAAAGAATAACATGGAGGACATGGGGACATGGAGAGGAGAAGGGATTTGGGAGAAGTTGGAGAGGGAGACAAACCACGAGAGACTGTGGACTCTGAGAAACAAACTGAGGGTTTTGGAGGAGAGGGGGATGGAGTGTTGGGTGAGCCTGGTGGTGTGTATTATGGAGGGCACGAATTGCATGGAGCACTGGGTGTGGTGCATAAACAATGAATTCGGGAACACTGAAAAGAAATTTAAAAAATAAATAAATAAATTTTAAAAAGTACTTCTAAATAACACACCATTCAAAGAATTCTAAAGAGAAACTTACAAATATTTTGAATTAAATGAAAAAGAAAATACAACTTATCAAAAATACACACTCCTCACTGACACGCTGTCAATTTAGACTTGCAGAGAATTGCTCATGCCCTTTCAGGAAAGGTACTTCTTTTGTCTGTCTGTCTGTCTATCTATCTATCTATCATCTGTTTATTTTTAAGTAATCTCTATGCCCATCATGGGGCTCGAGCTCACCACTGTGAGATCAAGAGTCACATGCTGTACGGACTGAGCCAGCCAGGTGTCCCAGGAAGGGTACTTCAATGAAAGGGTAGCTAACCCCAATGTAAGGATCTGACTCAATCACAGACATGATGAGATCCTTCCAAGGTGGCTCAGGGCATTCAGACAGGCTTTGATGGATCTTAGGAGCAGATGCACTGTAACAAAAAACTTCAGAGAGCTCTTAGAGAATGAAAGAATGTATCTATACAGCTTATTCCATAGAGAATTTTCAAATACTGTCTGTTTTTTATTATAAACACCCCAGCAAAGCTGTAAAACTTTTCAGATCATGAATTTAAAATATTCTAAAAATGACATCCCCCAAAGACCTGAGCCTCTGGTTGGCTAGTTCTCCCTTGGGCATTTTTTAGTTTAATTGGGTTTACCAGTAAGTGCTGGCACAAAGCATAAGGATGCATCATAGTTTAGCTTTGACCTCAATACTGGGCTGCAGTCTGCTATTTGGCTTTGCCTGATTTCAATCTTTGAAGTCTAAATAGCCTAATTTGTCTATTTCACCACTCTGTTTTGCAACCTTATCTTCTGTTTGATCAGTGATCATGTGATTGCATAGGGAACATGTATCTAATTGGAAACAATGCCAGTAACAGGAATAGACATGTACTTAAGATTTATCTTTGATATTTGACTATTTATTTCCACATGTAAGCAAGTATTTTAGATGTAAATTAGAGTGAAAAGTCTCCAAAATTTGAAATTCTGTTAGTTAACTAAAGTGTAAGTGTATATTCATTATTATAAGAGCAAAATGTTATGCTAATTAATGGTAATTTGTGAGGCACTACGTTTATGTATAAAGTAATTAGTGTTTTCAGGTATTTTAACAGGGAAAGAGATTGAAAATTATTATGAATTTTTAAAAGAGAGGGTACTGGCTAAATAACTTTAATATGACCAATCATCTCATTCTTTCTGAGCAAATAACTATTTATAAAAATTTGAAAAATAATTGTATTGGTCTGTTTGAACTGCCATAAAAATATCCTGAAGACCAGGTGACTTAAACAACAGAAATTTATTTATTTCTCACAGTTCTGGAAGCTGAAAGCCAAGATCAAAGCGCTAGAATGCTTGGTTTCTAGTGAGCTCTCTCAACCTGGCTTATAGATGGGCACCTGCTCACGTAACCTCACATGCCCTTTCTTCTGTTCCCATGCTTCTGGTGACTCTTGCTGTTCTTCTAAGGACATCAGTACTATTGGATTAGGGTCTCATTCTTGACCTCATTTTAACCATAATTACTTTCTTAAAGATCGTATCTTCAAATACAGTCAGTTTGGGGGTTAGAGCTTCAACATAGGAATTTGGAGGGGCACAATTCAGTTCATAAAAATAATACAATAATAAGAAGTGTGCTGGGATGGCTCAGTTGGTTAAGTGTCTACCTTCAGCTCAGGTCATGATCCTGGGGTCCTGGGATCGAGCCCCACATCAGGCTCCCTGCTCAGTGGAGGGCCTACTTCGCCCTCTGCCTGCTGCTCTCTCTCTCTCTGTGTCAAGTAAATAAATAAAATCCTAAAAAATAAATAACATAATAGTAATTTAAAACAGTAACAATGTAAGGGATATACTAACATCCATAGCATTAAAGAAGATTAGCTTTGTGAACTGTAATTATTTTTTTAGTTATTTGGTGTCACATAAGGCATCAGAAAAAAGTCTTATGTGGGGCTTCTTCATATCTTATGATGACAAGTTAAAAGCGGAACTTCAACTTTGCCTCATCAAGATTCCACAAGGAGGAAAAAGCTTCAAAACTCTGTAGTCAAACATCTTCAATCAAAATGTAATTTTTAAAAAAGAGAGAGAATGAAGAAAAATACTTGGAAGACTATATATAAAAATTCCAAATAACAGAATTCCAAGTGCTTTAAGAAGAACACTTTTATAATTTTGAGTTAATAGGAACTTAAGTTTGAAACAAAAATAGGTCACAGTAGTTGTTTTAGATATCAGTCATTCTCAATAATAGAGCAAGCTATGGATCCTATGTGGAAAGTTCCTTTTAGAAGTGAGTTTTAGGGGAGGAGTCAAGATGGCGGAGAAGTAGCAGGCTGAGACTACTTCAGCTAGCAGGAGATCAGCTAGAGAGCTTATGTAAAGATTGCAAACACCTGCAAATCCATCGGCAGATCGAGGAGAAGAAGAACAGCAATTCTAGAAACAGAAAAACAACCACTTTCTGAAAGGTAGGACTGGCGGAGAAGTGAATCCAAAGCGACGGGAAGATAGACCCCGGGGGGAGGGGCCGGCTCCCGGCAAGTGGCGGAGCAACGGAGCACAAAATCGGGACTTTTAAAAGTCTGTTCCGCTGAGGGACATCGCTCCGGAGGCTAAACCGGGGCGAAGCCCACATGGGTCGGAGTGACCTCAGGTCCTGCGGGGTCACAGAAGGATCGGGGGTGTCCGAGTGTCGCAGAGCTTGCGGATATTGGAACGGGAAAGCCGGCTGCAGAGACAGAGCCGACAGTAAGCTCGCAGCTTGGAGTTGCCTTGAACCGGTCGCAAGCTCGGTGAGCTCGGAGCGCGGCTGGAGGTTGGGCAGACGCGAGTTACTGGGAGCTGTTCGCTGAGGGCGCACAGGGGAGCGGGGCCCGGGCTCTCGGCTCCTCCGGGCCGGAGACCAGGAGGCCGCCATTTGTATTCCCGTCCTCCAGAACTCTACGGAAAGCGCTCAGGGAACAAAAGCTCCTGAAAGCAAAGCCGAGCAGATCACTCAGCCCGGCCCCTGGTAAGGGCGGTGTAATTCCGCCTGGGGCAAAGACACTTGAGAATCACTACACCAGGCCCCTCCCCCAGAAGATCAACAAGAAATCCAGGCAAGACCAAGTTCACCTACCAAGGAGTGCAGTTTCAATACCAAGGAGAGAGCAGCAGAATTCCAGAGGAGGAGAAAACAAACCACGGAACTCATGGCTTTCTGCCTGTGATTTTTCAGTCTTGCAGTTAATTTAATTTTTTTCTTTTTCATTTTTTTTCTCTTCTTCTGCTAAAATTTTTTATAACTTTTACCCTTTTCTCTTTTAACGTTTTTTAACTAGATTATCTAATATATATATTTTTCTTTTTTATACTTTTGTTTATTCATTTTCTTTTTTTTAATTCTTTTTTTTCTTTCTTTCTTTTTGAACCTTTTTTTATCCCCAAATCAGAAGAGATCCTAATCTCTTCAATCTTTTTTTTCTTAATTCTTTTTTAAATTCTTGATTGAATTTTTAATTCAATCTCTTTTTTTTAATTCTTTTTTTCTTTTTTTTCTTTCTTTCTTTTTGAACCTCTTTTTATCCCCAAATCAGAAGAGATCCCAATCAGAAGAGATTGGGAGATCCCCATCAGAAGAGATTGGGAGATCCCAATCAAAGGAGATCCCAATCAGAGGAGATCCCTCACCCAATCGTGAGGGGGGAGAAATCCCCCCTCACGATTTGGGATCTCTTCTGATTTGGTTAAAGCATATTTTCCTGGGATTGTTGCCACCTTTTTAGTATTTTACTTGCTCCTTCATATACTCTTAGCTGGACAAAATGACAAGGCGGAAAAATTCACAACAAAAAAAAAGAACAAGAGGCAGTACCGAAGGCTAGGGACCTAATCAATACAGACATTGGTAATATGTCAGATCTAGAGTTCAAAATGACAATTCTCAAGGTTCTAGCCGGGCTTGAAAAAGGCATGGAAGATATTAGAGAAACCCTCTCCAGAGATATAAAAGCCCTTTCTGGAGAAATAAAAGAACTAAAATCTAACCAAGTTGAAATCAAAAAAGCTATTAATGAAGTTCAATCAAAAATGGAGGCTCTCACTGCTAGGATAAATGAGGCAGAAGAAAGAATTAGCGATATAGAAGACCAAATGACAGAGAATAAAGAAGCTGAGCAAAAGAGGGACAAACAGCTACTGGAGCATGAGGGGAGAATTCGAGAGATAAGTGACACCATAAGACGAAACAACATTAGAATAATTGGGATTCCAGAAGAAGAAGAAAGAGAGAGGGGAGCAGAAGGTATACTGGAGAGAATTATTGGGGAGAATTTCCCCAATATGGCAAAGGGAACGAGTATCAAAATTCAGGAGGTTCAGAGAATGCCCCTCAAAATCAATAAGAATAGGCCCACACCCCGTCACCTAATAGTAAAATTTACAAGCCTTAGTGACAAAGAGAAAATCCTGAAAGCAGCCCGGGAAAAGAAGTCTGTAACATACAATGGTAAAAGTATTAGATTGGCAGCTGACTTATCCACAGAGACCTGGCAGGCCAGAAAGAGCTGGCATGACATTTTCAGAGCACTAAACGAGAAAAACATGCAGCCAAGAATACTATATCCAGCTAGGCTATCATTGAAAATAGAAGGAGAGATTAAAAGCTTCCAGGACAAACAAAAACTGAAAGAATTTGCAAACACCAAACCAGCTCTACAGGAAATACTGAAAGGGGTCCTCTAAGCAAAGAGAGAGCCTACAAGTGGTAGATCAGAAAGGAACAGAGACAATATACAGTAACAGTCACCTTACAGGCAATACAATGGCACTAAAATCATATCTCTCAATAGTTACCCTGAATGTTAATGGGCTAAATGCCCCAATCAAAAGACACAGGGTATCAGAATGGATAAAAAAACAAAACCCATCTATATGTTGCCTCCAAGAAACTCATTTTAAACCCGAAGACACCTCCAGACTTAAAGTGAGGGGGTGGAAAAGAATTTACCATGCTAATGGACATCAGAAAAAAGCAGGAGTGGCAATCCTTATATCAAATCAATTAGATTTTAAGCCAAAGACTATAATAAGAGATGAGGAAGGACACTATATCATACTCAAAGGGTCTGTCCAACAAGAAGATCTAACAATTTTAAATATCTATGCCCCCAACGTGGGCGCAGCAAACTATATAAACCAATTAATAACAAAATCAAAGAAACACATCAACAATAATACAATAATAGTAGGGGACTTTAACACTCCCCTCACTGAAATGGACAGATCATCCAAGCAAAAGATCAACAGGGAAATAAAGGCCTTAAATGATACACTGGATGAGAAGGACATCACAGATATATTCAGAACATTTCATCCCAAAGCAACAGAATACACCTTCTTCTCTAGTGCACATGGAACATTCTCCAGAATAGATCACATCCTCGGTCCTAAATCAGGACTCAACCGGTATCAAAAGATTGGGATCATTCCCTGCATATTTTCAGACCACAATGCTCTGAAGCTAGAACTCAACCACAAGAGGAAGTTTGGAAAGAACACAAATACATGGAGACTAAACAGCATCCTTCTAAAGAATGAATGGGTCAACCGGGAAATTAAAGAAGAATTGAAAAAAATCATGGAAACAAATGATAATGAAAATACAACGGTTCAAAATCTGTGGGACACAACAAAGGCAGTCCTGAGAGGAAAATATATAGCGGTACAAGCTTTTCTCAAGAAACAAGAAAGGTCTCAGGTACACAACCTAACCCTACACCTAAACGAGCTGGAGAAAGAACAAGAAAGAAACCCTAAGCCCAGCAGGAGAAGAGAAATCATAAAGATCAGAGCAGAAATCAATGAAATAGAAACCAAAAAAACAATAGAACAAATCAACCAAACTAGGAGCTGGTTCTTTGAAAGAATTAATAAAATTGATAAACCCTTGGCCAGACTTATCAAAAAGAAAAGAGAAAGGACCCAAATAAATAAAATCATGAATGAAAGAGGAGAGATCACAACTAACACCAAAGAAATACAAACTATTATAAGAACATACTATGAGCAACTCTACGCCAACAAATTTGACAATCTGGAAGAAATGGATGCATTCCTAGAAACATATAAACTACCAAAATTGAACCAGGAAGAAATAGAAAGCCTGAACAGACCCATAACCAGTAAGGAGATTGAAACAGTCATTAAAAATCTCCAAACAAGCAAAAGCCCAGGGCCAGATGGCTTTCCGGGGGAATTCTACCAAACATTTAAAGAGGAACTAATTCCTATTCTCCTGAAACTGTTCCCAAAAATAGAAATGGAAGGAAAACTCCCAAACTCATTTTATGAGGCCAGCATCACCTTGATCCCAAAACCAGACAAGGATCCCATCAAAAAAGAGAGCTATAGACCAATATCCTTGATGAACACAGATGCAAAAATTCTCACCAAAATACTAGCCAATAGGATTCAACAGTACATTAAAAGGATTATTCACCACGACCAAGTGGGATTTATCCCAGGGCTGCAAGATTGGTTCAACATCCGCAAATCAGTCAATGTGATACAACACATCAATAAAAGAAAGAACAAGAAGCATATGATACTCTCAATAGATGCTGAAAAAGCATTTGACAAAGTACAGCATCCCTTCCTGATCAAAACCCTTCAAAGTGTAGGGATAGAGGGCACATACCTCAATATCATCAAAGCCATCTATGAAAAACCCACTGCAAATATCATTCTCAATGGAGAAAAACTGAAAGCTTTTCCACTAAGGTCAGGAACACGGCAGGGATGTCCATTATCACCACTGCTATTCAACATAGTACTAGAAGTCCTAGCCTCAGCAATCAGACAACAAAAGGAAATTAAAGGCATCCAAATCGGCAAAGAAGAAGTCAAATTATCACTCTTCGCAGATGATATGATACTCTATGTGGAAAACCCAAAAGACTCCACTCCAAAACTGCTAGAACTTATACAGGAATTCAGTAAAGTGTCAGGATATAAGATCAATGCACAGAAATCAGTTGCACTTCTCTACACCAACAACAAGACAGAAGAAAGAGAAATTAAGGAGTCAATCCCATTTACAATTGCACCCCAAACCATAAGATACCTAGGAATAAACCTAACCAAAGAGGCTAAGAATCTATACTCAGAAAACTATAAAGTACTCATGAAAGAAATTGAGGAAGACACAAAGAAATGGAAAAATGTTCCATGCTCCTGGATTGGAAGAATAAATATTGTGAAAATGTCTATGCTACCTAAAGCAATCTACACATTTAATGCAATTCCTAGCAAAGTACCATCCATCTTTTTCAAAGAAATGGAACAAATAATTTTAAAATTTATATGGAACCAGAAAAGACCTCGAATAGCCAAAGGGATATTGAAAAACAAAGCCAAAGTTGGTGGCATCACAATTCCGGACTTCAAGCTTTATTACAAAGCTGTCATCATCAAGACAGCATGGTACTGGCACAAAAACGGACACATAGACCAATGGAACAGAATAGAGAGCCCAGAAATAGACCCTCAACTCTATGGTCAACTAATCTTCGACAAAGCAGGAAAGAATGTCCAATGGAAAAAAGACAGCCTCTTCAATAAATGGTGTTGGGAAAATTGGACAGCCACGTGCAGAAAAATGAAATTGGACCATTTCCTTACACCACACACAAAAATAGATTCAAAATGGATTAAGGACCTCAATGTGAGAAAGGAATCCATCAAAATCCTTGAGGAGGACACAGGCAGCAACCTCTTCGACCTCAGCCGCAGCAACATCTTCCTAGGAACATCGCCAAAGGCAAGGGAAGCAAGGGCAAAAATGAACTTTTGGGATTTCATCAAGATCAAAAGCTTTTGCACAGCAAAGGTAACAGTTAACAAAACCAAAAGACAACTGACAGAATGGGAGAAGATATTTGCAAACGACATATCAGATAAAGGACTAGTGTCCAAAATCTATAAAGAACTTAACAAACTCAACACCCAAAGAACAAATAATCCAATCAAGAAATGGGCAGAGGACATGAACAGACGTTTCTGCCAAGAAGACATACAGATGGCCAACAGACACATGAAAAAGTGCTCCATATCACTCGGCATCAGGGAAATACAAATCAAAACCACAATGAGATATCACCTCACACCAGTCAGAATGGCTAAAATCAACAAGTCAGGAAATGACAGATGCTGGCGAGGATGCGGAGAAAGGGGAACCCTCCTACACTGTTGGTGGGAATGCAAGCTGGTGCAACCACTCTGGAAAACAGCATGGAGATTCCTCAAAATGTTGAAAATAGAACTGCCCTATGACCCAGCAATTGCACTACTGGGAATTTACCCTAAAGATACAAACGTAGTGATCCAAAGGGGCACGTGCACCCGAATGTTTATAGCAGCAATGTCCACAATAGCCAAACTATGGAAAGAACCTAGATGTCCATCAACAGATGAATGGATCAAGAAGATGTGGTATATATACACAATGGAATACTATGCAGCCATCAAAAGAAACGAAATCTTGCCATTTGCGACAACATGGATGGAACTAGAGCGTATCATGCTTAGCGAAATAAGTCAAGCGGAGAAAGACAACTATCATATGATCTCCCTGATATGAGGGAGTGGTGATGGAACATGGGGGCTTAAGTGGGTAGGAGAAGAATCCATGAAACAAGATGGGATAGGGAGGGAGACAAACCATAAGTGACTCTTAATCTCACGAAACAAACTGTGGGTTGCTGGGGGGAGGGGGGGTTGGGAGTAGAGGGGAAGGTTATGGACATTGGGGAGGGTATGTGCTTTTGGGTAAATTGGAAGGGGAGATGAACCATGAGAGACTATGGACTCTGAAAAACAGTCTGAGGGGTTTGAAGTGGCGGGGGGGTGGGAGGTTGTGGTACCAGGTGGTGGGTATTATAGAGGGCACAGCTTGCATGGAGCACTGGGTGTGGTGAAAAAATAATGAATACTGTTTTTCTGAAAATAAATAAATTGGAAAAAAAAATCCAAAAAAAAAAAAAAAAGAAGTGAGTTTTAAAAATATTTTACTGAATTATAAAATACTGTGTTCAAAAGGGGTCATAAGATTGTTTAATGTGCCACTTCTGCATCAGGCATTTGGACATGTAAGATCACAAGCCCTTTTACAAGGACAGCAATGGTGAATGCTTTACTAAGACTTTTTCAGTTGTTTCTGCTAGTTCACATATGAGTCTGCTGAAGAACTATTTATAGAATGGAAATTCAGTGAAGAAAAGACCCTTGCAACCAGTGATGGAACATGCATGGCTAAGGTCAGGAGTGGATGAGGTGCTCACAAGCATGCCAGCTTTTGTGCAAATCCTGTAATTGTGTATTCAAAAAGTAAAAAAAAAAAAAAAAAGGCAATGAGTAATGTAAGAAAGTTACTGGTCTGAAGTAGACAGATTGTGGGCCATGTCCATTGTCTTCTTTAATCACAGCAGACTACAAGACCTGCAAGAGATTTACAGAGCTCTCGTTGAGTTTTAAGAGTTTATATATAATTTGCATGGTAGTCTTTTTATTATGAGCCTTTTCAAATATTTTCTCCCAGTCTGTAGTTTTTTTTTTTTTTCTCTTTCTTTTGGCAGTATCTTTTACAGAGCAGTTTTTGGTTTTAACAAAGCCCAGCTTATCAAGTATTTTTTTCATAGATCATGTCTTTGGTATTATATCTAAAAAGTCATACCCATGCCCAAGATCACCTACATTTTTCTCCTATTTTGTCTTTAAGGCGTTTCATATTTTTCCTTTTATATTTAGGTCAAGGTCAATTTTGAGCTAATTTTTGTGAAGAGTGTGAGGTTTATATCTAGATTTTTTTTTTTTTTGCATGTGGATGTCCAATTGTTGCAACACCATTTGTTGAAAAGATTGTCTTTAGTCCATTTTTTTACCTTTGCTATTTTGTCAAAGATAAGTTGAATTTATTTATGTGGGTCTATTTCTGAGTTTTCTATTCTTTTCCACTGATACATTTGTCTATTCTTTCACAAGTACTATACTCTCTTGATTATAGTTTTATAGTAAGTCTTCAAGTCTGGTAACATCAGACCTCCCTGTTTGTTCTCTTCTAAAATTGTGTTGACTATTCTAGGTCTTTTACCTCACCATAAAAACTTTAGAATCAATCTTTCAATATCCTCTACATAACTTAAGTTTTTTTAAAAATTGGGATTGCATTGAATCTAAAGATCAAGTTGGGGGGATGCCTGGGTTGCTCAGTAGGTTAAGCCACTGCCTTTGGCTCAGGTCATGATCCCAGGGTCTGGGATCTAGTCCCGCATCAGGCCCCTTGCTCAGCTGGGAGCCTGCTTCTCTCTCTACCTCTGCCTGCCACTTTGCCTGCTTGTGCACTTGCGCACGCTCTCTGACAAATAAATAAAATCTTAAAAAAAAAATTAAAGATCAAGTTGGGAAGAACTGACATCTTGACAATATTGGATTTCCTATTCATGAACATGGGCCAGCTTTTTATTTATATAGTTCTTTAATTTCTTTCATCAGTCTTATAGTTTTGTGCATATAGTTCTTCTATATATTCCATTGGATTTTTGCTTATATGATTTTTTGAATGCTATAAGTGTATCATGTTTTTAATTTCACTTTCCACTTACGCATTGCTGGTATGTAGAAAAGTGGTCAACTTTTGTATATTAATTTTATATTTTGCAACCTTGCTATTATTGCTTATTAATGCCAGGAGATTTTTTTTTTTTTTGGTCTATTCCTTCAGATTTTCTACATAGACCATCATGTCATACACAAAGCAAAAACAAAAACAAATCAGTTTCATTTCTTTCCAATTTGTTTACCTTCTATTTCCTTTTCTCATTTTATTGCATTATCTAGGATGTCTATGATGTTGAAAGTGGTAAGAGTGGTGAAAAGGGACAGATTTGCCCTTTTTCTCATCATTGTGGGAAACCTCCTAGTTTCTCACCATTAAATGCAAAGTTAGCTATAGGATTTTGGTAGATTATCAAGTTGAGGACGTTTCATCTGTTCCTAGATGACAGAGGTTTTTTGTTTTTGTTTTTGTTTTAAATCAAGATCAGATGTTGGATTTTGTCTGACTTTTTCCCCTGCTATCTATTGAGATGATCATGTGATTTTTTAATTTACCTTGTTGATGTGAAGGATTACATTAATAATTTTCAAAAGTTGAACCAGTCTTGCATACTTAGAATAAATTCCGCTTGGATATGGTGTATGGATTTGATCTGCTAATGCTTTTTGAGAATTTTTGCATCTATGTTCATGAGAGATACTCGTTTATAGTTTTCTTGTAATATCATTGCCTGGTTTTGTTATCATTGTAATGCCAGTCTCATAGAATGAGTCAAAGTCTTCTCTCTCTTTCTACTCTTGGAAGAGATTTTAGAGAATTGGTATAATTTCTTCTTAAATGTTTGGTGGAATTCACTAATGAATCCATATAGGTCTGGTGCTTTCTGTTTTAGAAAGTTGCTAATTATTGATTCAATTTCTTTTATAGATGTAGGTCTATTCCAGTTGTCTATTTCTTCCTGTGTGAGTTTTGGCACATTTCAAGGAATTGGTTCATTTCATCTAGGTTATCAAATTTGTGGGGTTAGAGTTGTTCATAGTATTTCTTTATTTTCCTTTCAATATCCATGGGGTTAGTAGTAATGATCCCTCTTTCATTTTTTATATTAGTAATTTGTCTTCTCCTTTTTAAAAAAAATCAACCTTACTAGAAGATTATCAATTTTATTATTTTTGAAGAATTAGTGTTCTATTTTGTTGATTATTCTCTGTTGATTTTATGCTTTTAATTTAATTGATTTCTGTTGATCTCTTTATTATTTCTTCTGTTTACTTTTTTTAAAAGATTTTATTTATTTATTTGAGAGAGACAGTGAGAGAGAGCATGAGCAAGGAGAAGGTCGGAGGGAGAAGCAGACTCCCCATGGAGCTGGGAGCCAGATGCGGGACTCGATCCCTTGACTCCGGGATCATGACCTAAGCCAAAGGCAGTCGTCCAACCAACTGAGCACCCAGGCATCCCTCTTCTGTTTACTTTTGATTTAATTTTCTTCTTCTAGATTCCGGGGCTGGAATCCTAGATTATAGACTTTAGATCATTCTTATTTTTTAGATATATGGATTGAAAGCTATAAAATTTCCTCTAAGCTACTGCTTTCCCTGTAACCCAGAAATTTTAATAAGTTATATTTTTTCACTTTCATTTCATTCAAAATATTTTAAAAATTTTTCTTGAAATTTCTTCTTAACCCATATGTTAACTGGAAGACTGCTGTTTAATCTCCAGATATTTGGGGGGATTTTCTAGCTTCTCATTATTGATTTCTAGTTTAATTCTGAAAGTGTTCTTTATATGATTTCTTGTTCTTTTAAATTTATTAAGGTGTGCATTATGGCCCAGAATGTGGTCTGTCTTGGTGAATGTTCCATGTGGGCTTGAGAAGAATGTGTAACCTGCTGTTGTTGGATGAAGTAATCAATGGATGTCAATTACATCCAGTTGATTGATGGTGCTTTTGAGTTCAACGATGTCTTTACTGATTTTCTGCCTGTTAGATCTTCGCATTTCTGAGAGACAGATATTGAAATCTCCAACTATAATAATGAGCTCATCTCTTTCTCCTTGCAATTCTATCAGCTTTTGCTTCATGTTTTTTGACACTCTGTTATTAGGCACAAACACATTAAGGCCTGTTATGTCTTCCTAGAGCACTGACTCCTTTATAATTATGTAATGTCCATCTTTATTCCTTGTAACTTTCATTGCTCGAAGCCCGAGCTATCTAAAATTAATCTAACTATTCCTGTTTTCTTTTTACTAGTGTTACAGTGGTATATATTTCTCCATTTATTTCCTTTTAATCTATATTATCTTCATATTTTAAGTGTATTTCTTATAGACAACGTATAGTTGAGTCTCACTTTCTGATCCTCTCTGACAATCTTTGTCTTTTAATTGGTATATTTAAACCCTTGGTGTTTAAAGTGATTATTGATATAGCTGGATGGATATCAACCATATTTGTTATGGTTTATGGTTTTCTACTACTGCCCTTGTTTTTTGCTCATATTTTTGTTCTCCACTCTGTTTCTGACATTTGTGATTTTTATTTAGCATTTTAGATATCTCCATTTTCTTTGCTTTCTTAGCATATCCGTTGTGCATTTTTCCTGGTTGCTCTACAGTGAGATATACATTTATAACTAATTCAAATTCATTTTCAAACAATGGTGCATGGTTAGGGCAAATATCTTGAAATAACAAAATAATCCTTATTCTTTCCCTCCATCCCTTGATCCCTTGTATCATTCATTGCTCATTGCTGTCATTCATATATGTATGTATGTATGTACCTACATCTATATCTATATATGAATATATACATGTTAGAAATTGGATCTACATAAAGATATAGCATCAGAGAAGGAATAATTGAAGGTAAAATAAAAACTTTCATCTTTCTTATTCTTAATTGATTTAACAGGTGACAGTTAGCAATTTCTCCTATCAGAAATTTGGAAGTCCCTGATATCTATATACCATTATGAGTGATGATGTGATAGCTCTTTATCTTGGAGAGAGGAAAGAAACAGGGCTTTTTGTAAATGAGGAAATGAAGGCACATGGGGTTTGTGACATTCTGCTAATCGTGCGTATCAGTAGAAGAGCCAGAAATGACTTCTACTTCCTTTGAGCCCTGATTTTGGGCTCAATTCATTTATAGTTCTGGAACCAGAGATTGTTGCTTAGGAAGGAAAAAAAAAGTGATTTTCTATGTGGAAAAAGGAGCCCTTGTTTTAACTTCAGGGTCTCTGGGGTTTCCTTTAAATAGAAAGAGAAAAAAGAGTGCATGTTTTAAAAACAACACAAAACAAAACACCTTTGAACCATGACATTTTGAATTGGTGATCACCAGTAGTATAATACCCCAAAGGTCTGACCAAAGATTTCTTCATGAAAACCAGTTAAAGTGATTAATCAAAGACAAAATTGCATCTATCAAATACTTTGTGAATACTAATAAAATATGGATAACAAAATAAAAAAATACATTTTATTTGATTGTAATAAGTTCTTCAGCTTGATTTGTGTACTTTACTAACAGCAGGTTTGGGATCATATAGAGAGTTACTAGATTTTTCTCATCTTTCATTCCTAAAGCACACTTGTTCTTTTATAGACACAACTCTGAATGATAAGCCTGGATTCCTTGACTGGTAGGTTCATATTTATGGATAGGTTATGAAATCTGATCTGGGAGTTCTTGAAGTTGGGCGCTGTACTACATAAATAATTTCCTGGGATATCAAGACAGGATGGAAATACAGCCTGTTTTCCTCTCCCCTTCCCTCCTTGTTTGTTGTTTGAACACAGCTCTCCTCTCTCCTCAAACTCCCACTTTACTCGGAAACACTTAAGTCTTCTCCAATAGTTATTAAATGATTCAAAGATATGGTAAGTAACTTTTAGACGAAGTGGTTAAATACCACACTAATCATTATTGTGGATAAGATCCACCAATGGATGTTAAAATTAATGGGTGAAAATTTGAAGTGAAACAAAATTTTATAGTTTTGAAGTTTCTCTCCCCACCCCCAGATATTAACTTCAGGCAATCAAGGTTCACATCACCTGTGACAAGGCACCTTGACATCACAAATCCTTGATAGATTCAGTATCTTTTCCTTATCAAAAATGTGTAACCTCATGGAAATAAAGAGAAAACATTAGAGCAAACTATATCAAGGAACATTCTCCAAAATTAACCATCAGTACTCTTCTAAAGTGGCAAAGTCATGAAAGATAAGGGAACACTGAGAAACTGTCATAGATTGGGTGAAATTAAGGAGAAATAATAACTAAATACAATGTGAAATCCTGAATAGGTTACTGGAACAGAAAAGGACCATCAGAAGAAGAAGTGATAAAATTTGAGCAAGGTCTGTAGTTTATTTAATAGCATTGTGCCTGTGTTAATTTTATAGATTTGATTTTCATAGTGTAGGTAAATACTTAAGATTATAACATAGGAAGAATTCATGAGGGGTCTACAGGATCTCTTTGTACTATGTTTGCAAAGTTTTGTAAGTTTAAAATGAGCTCAGAACAAACAAACAAAGGAAGAAACAGAGAGAGAAACCAAGAAATAGACTCTTAACTGTTGAGAAAAAGCTATGGTTACGGAGGGTGGGGGTGGGGTGGAGGATGAGTTAAATAGGTGATGGGGATTAGGGAGTGCATTTATCCTGATGAGCACTGAGTAATATATAGAACTGTTGAATCACTGTATTATACACCTGAAACTAATATAACCCTGCATGTTAACTATACTGGAATTAAAATTTAAAAATAGCTCAAAATAAAAAGTTAAAAAATTTGTTGCATTCAATTTTTAACACCTCAAAGGACTATTTTTTCCACTCCTTTAATAATTTTTGTCATCCTACTCAAGAACTCGATATTTTTGGACATAATATTCTAATGAGAATATGACTAATGCAAATGATGGATGGAAACATTTTGAAAGAAAATAAAAAATATTATACCAAGTCAGGGTTGTATTCTCAAATTCTCATGCTCCTTTTTGAAAGTTTAATTTATACCCTGTTTTCTGTTTCAAATACATTTTCGTGGGGTTGTGAACTAACATAGTTTATGATAGGTATGGGATTTAACTTAGAAATTCTTCTTTTGAATATTTTCTGGAATGGAGGGACTCACTATTCACAGCTAAATGTTTAACGATGTGGCTGAAATTCTTATTCCTTGGGGACTTCAGAATCTATTGCTTGTAGATTACTTTAAATGTTTAAACATTTGGAATTTGGTTTTGTAGGCTTTCCTTACTTAAGAAGTGTTTAAAAGCAAATGAGATATTGCAAGTTCAAAAAATAAAATGATATATAAAATTTTGAGTGTTATCATTTGTAGTTAGCCATAAATATGGGTCATTATGAAGTCCTAGAGGAAG
Source organism: Neogale vison (assembly GCF_020171115.1). NCBI lineage: Eukaryota > Metazoa > Chordata > Mammalia > Carnivora > Mustelidae > Neogale > Neogale vison. The sequence continues at coordinate 43,994,834 of NC_058098.1, forward strand.
TGCCAACCCAATCCATGTTTCTCCATCTTCCCTCTGCATAGGAATCTTCCACGAATTTTGTTAAAAAGCAAAGTTTGATTTAGCAGGTGTCTGGTGGACCCTGAGATCTGCATTTCCAAGCAGCTCTCAAAGGATGCCATGTTCCTGGCCCATGGATGACATTTTCGGTAACGAGGACCTAAATAGTTAGAAGGGAAATGGTACATACGAGTCCTGCCTACCTCACGTGTAAATTTTCAAAGAAGAGATTTATTATTAAACAAGTGACATATTTAGGTAGCTGAAGGCAGTACAGCCATCATAAACATTTGAGGAAATCTCTTCAGTGGCTTGAACTCTGGGGACAGAGTGCTACAGGTGACGCAGCACACACCTCAAAGTCAGATGATGCCTGAGCAGAAGAGGTGGAGACTGGATTCAGTCTGAGATTAAGCTGAACCAGACAAGGGCAGAAAGGGTGGGAAGGAACCACTTTCAGGTGGTCAGAAATTCCCCCCCAAAGAGAATGTCTACCACGGCCACCAGGGGGCGCGCTACCACCGCTTTTCAAGGTCGGCTGTGTGGACTGCCCCCCCAGCCGTGCTGGCTGGTGGTCTGGGGGATGGAATGAGATAAGGAAATGAATAAAGCACTGTACCCCTCGAGGCCACTAACTTAGAGCCTGACACCTGGTCTCTGGGGGGACAAGGGCTTGGTGATAGGTCATGTCTGGACAACTCTTAGGATGTTACACTTGGCAGTTGAACTGGGCTTGGAGTGGACTCTGATCTGCAGTTCGATTCCCAGTGCTAGGGAAGAGGGGTTTGCTGTGATTACCCTCATTACCGATAACACAGGATTACTCAAGGGTGAAGAGGGACAGACTGGCATCTCTTTCTTTTGGCTGTTTGTATTTTCAAAACACTGCCTTGCCGCAAACAACCTTCTGAGGAAGGGCTGGCAGCATTTTTCTAGTTACCGTGAGGACATGGAGGAACACGGAAGAAATGCCTGAACCTTATATCTACAGCCAAATTAGAATCAGAAGTCCAGCTTCCTGCTCTACCAGCTGAGGCCGAGCACCTGGGTGGGCTGCCTGTCCTCTAACATCCAGGGCTCCTCAGAGACAAGCCTCAGGGCACAGGGCAGCCAGGAACTCTTGGGCAAAGTGGCCTGGAGCCCCTCACGCAGCCTTCTGCTCAGTCCTGCCAAAGTCAAACCATGTCAGTTCCTCTAATTTAAGTCAACTGTCTTAACTACTTACACATGAACAGATTCTTTTAATTTTTCCTTATTTTTTCAATTAAAAAAAATAGGACATGCTGATGCCAGAAAAATAATTCCAAGAATATGAAACAGTATAAAATAAAAAGTGAAAGTGCCTCTTTATTCACCGATCTCCATCCAAAGTCCTGTAATCCCACCTCTAGGAGTAACCATTGTCAGCCATCTAAAAAAATATATATTTTTATGTAAGTATATGTTTTATAATATCTTTATATGTTTATATATTACACATATTTATATCTATCTATATAAATGTAGAGATCGATATATTTTATGTCATTCAGATTTATATCTATATATATTTTGACATCTATTTGCCTATTCAGAGACACATATGATCTTGCTTAACTTGACAAAAAAGACATAACACAGTTCATAACACAGCTTGCTTTTGCTATTTAAGACGTATACCATATTTATCAGGATGAGGCCTTGAGATGCAAAAATGATAAAACATTTTATAGATCTATTTTCTTGATTAAAAACATGGGATTCTTAAGCTTAGTATTGATATGTTAACAAAAATAAGCCCCCAGGGCCCTCCTTGCCATACTCAGTGTCTTGTGTGCCCCCAAGTTTCCATCAACAAAATAAAACTAGTGGAGTTTATGTGTTTTCTTTCTGATTATTTTTGTAAAAGATTTTATTTATTTATTTGACGGAGAGAGACACAGTGAGAAAGGGAATACAAGCAGGGGCAGTAGGAGAGGGAGAAGCAGGCTTCCCACCCAGCAGGGAACCCGATATGGGGCTCCATCCCAGGATGCGGGGGTCATGACCTGAGCCAAAAGCAGAGGCTTAACCCAATGAGCCACCCAGGTGCCCCTCTGATGATGATGATGATGATGATGATGATGATGATAATGATGATGATGATGATTTTTTGAGAGAGAGAGAGAGCAAACAAGTGTGCTGGTGGAAAGGGGGAGAAGGAGAGGGAGAGAGAATCACAAGCAGACTCTGGGCTGAGTATGGAGTCCAATACAGGGCTCAATCTCAAGACCCTGAGATCATGACCTGAGCTGAAATTAAGAGTCAGACGCTTAACCGACTGAGGCACCCAGGTGCCCCTGTAAGAGTTACTTTTATTTGTGATACAACTTGTGTGAAACAGAAGATAGATATAGCCATAGTTATAGGGTGTGTTTGTGTACCCTATCTTTATTTCTTCCAAACATCCCAAACAAGTCAATTAAAAATATTGACAAAAAGGTGCAAGGTAATATATTTTTCATTTTTAGATTTGCCCTCCAGGATCCACCAAAAATACAGGCCAAGCTGTATTCCCTAGAACAGCAGACATCAAACCGTAACACAGAAGAACCCCTGAGAGCTTGTGTATACATTTCTAACAATCTTTCTTATACTTTCTAAGTCCATTGACATTTGATTGAAAGACTGTTCCATGGCTGCTCTGTCAAGGACTGGGTGGGAATCTCTCCTGATAGTACCTTTTCTACTTAACTCTCACTTAGAAGAAAAAGAGGGGGGGAAGAATTAACAAGAAGTGCGTTGTGCTTTTTCCATTCCAAGCTGCGTCCAAAGCTTATGCACATCTGAGGGCTTCTTCTAGGCTTGTCTTTAAAATCTCGACCCCCGAAGTTTGCTGGTTGACCTGTTGTCCTGCAGTTACCCTGGGGTAGTGTAACCGGTTTGAGAAGCAGCCTGTGACTGTTTCAATTTCAGTTGAAGTTCCTTATAAAACTAGCCGATCTGGGAGGTCATTTGTCTCTGATCCAGAGGCAATGATTTGATATTCTTGGCTTACACTAAACTTGGAAGGGAACTGAAGCATCAGGTAAAAACAATACACACCTACGCAGCATGAAAAAAATAAATCACAGCTCTACACACCCGTGTGGACAGATCCCACAGAAGGAAGCATCCATTTACCTGAAGTTCAAGGACAGGCAACAAGGACCTGCAAAGGGTTGTTTTCAGAGGGTTACTGCCTACTGGAGGGTTGGTACAAGGAGTCTTCCGGGTGGCGGGGTTGGGGGAGGAGGTGATCAGGAAATCTTCTAATTCGTGATGTGGAACCTATGTAGGGTGTACATCTGTACATACATACATACAATCATTGTGCTCCATGCTTCAGCTGCATGCATTTTACTGTATGTATATTATAATACCTACTTAAAAAAAAAAAAAAGATGGTGGGTGGCATAGTCCGTTAAGCATCTGACTCTTGGGTTGAGCTCAGGTCATGATCTCAGGGTTGTTGAGATCCAGCCCCATGTCAGACTCTGTGCTCAGCTCGGAGTCTGCTTAAGAATCTCTTTCCCTTTCCCTCTGACTCTTCCACTCACATGCATACATGCTGGCTCTCAAATAAATAAACAAATCTTTTTAAAAAAAAAAAGAGGATGGGCAGCTGTGAGTATGACAGTGTTCCACCAGGGAAAGAAAAAGACCTACAGCCGTATTCACGTAGTGAGTCCAAATTGCCAAACAAAAGCAGACAGTTGGGAAAAAAGGAAAATAAAAAATTGGAAACTATCATAAAATGAGCAGTTTCACTTAATTCTTCTTTAACATTTGAGGTAACGTGAGCCCCACGTGCCGACAGGGTGCTCCCAAATGCCTCTGGATGCAGAGTGCGGACTCACACACATACAGGAGTGATAATTTGTGTTCTTCAAAATGCTGACGGCTCAGGAAGAGTCTCAAGGAGCAGTTTTACCGGCTTTTAAGAAAGGTAGCTGATAAGAACAAAAGGGAGAGCAAGAGTCAGGCTTTCCAGGGTGAAGTTGGGGTTTTGTCCAAACCTGGGGGACTGCACATGCACAAGGTGACATGACCGCAGGTGAAGGGCTACAGGTCAGTTTGGTCAGTGCCACAGATTACTGAGTCAGGTGTGACAGGAGGCCTGGGTGGTTGTCTCTAGGCACATGGAAGGAGTACTATACCTGAGGACTGTTCCAGAAACATTCCACGGAAGAGTTTCTCCTTTTTATTCCCTCATCTGCCAACATTTGGCCTTCCCGTGGTTAGAACTTTTCTGTGAGGGGTGCCTGGCTGGGTCAGTTCGTAGAGCACGCAACTCTTAATTTTGCGGTTCAAACTCCTTGTTGGGTATACAGCTTCCTTAACAAAAATATGGTAAAAGAGATGTAAAAAAGTTTTCTGTTCACCTCTGGTGGTCTTCTCTTTTTGCTTGGGCCATGTTTCCCTGTGTTAGAGGGCAGCCGTGGTAAGTAACCTCAGCCAGCAAGTGGCATATGATTTTCTTGTTGCTTCCCTTCCTTCCTCCTCAGCCGGTGGTTTGTCTGACACAACTGGCATTGTCTGGTGTTATGGAGATAGGACCTTGCTCTGTTGTGGAAACTGCTGTCAGGTCTGGGTGCTGTGGGCGAGGGGAGGCTGGAGACCTGGAAAGAACACAGGAGGGCCCGGGAGCTGCTGGTTTTCTGGGTGCAGATAAGGCTCCGCTCACTGGCTGACTAAGAGCTCTCCTGGGCTGAGCATGAGCAAATGTGGTCATGGGAGGCCTTGAATTTTTGTTATAAAGGCAGAGCTAGGAGAAAGATGAATCACTTCTGTGCCCCCGCATCAGGCCCAAAGTCTTTACACAGAATGAAACTGGAATATGGATGGGAGGTGAAAACAGGGGCCATGCACAGTGATCCCCAGCACCTAGCCCTGAGTGAGGAGGTGCCTGGCTCATTCCTGGAAGGGTAAAGTCCCCAGTGTATCTCGGGCTGATGCCTCTCTTTCCAAGCAAGCTAAACTTCAGACTGACATAGCAGGGCCTGGAATTTTCTCCCTACAGCTCCCGGCACAAAAATGTGAGATCAAATACAAGCAGATTAAGAAATAAAAGGCAAAAGCTACCTCAGGATTGATGACAATCCTGATGGTGAAAGATAAGTAGCACATTAATGATTTCAGCTCCTGGTTCTAACAAAATTCAATTGTGGGAAGCGGGGGGCTTCTGAAAACTGGGAGAGGACAGGTAGGACAGAAATAGCTGTTTTCCTTCGAAGAGGAGCCCCCTGGGATCTGCCTGTCTTCCCCATTGCTGACAGAGGACTTAGGAGTCCCCCGCTCCCCAACCTCCAAAGGTGCCTTTTGAAGAAGAGGGTCCTGCCTGACCCAAGAAGAAACCTTCCCTCTCCTTCCTGCAGAGAAGCCATTGCCTCGGGGTGGTGTGAGGGGGCATGCAATGAGGTACCCACCTGCCTAAGGTTCTATCAGGCCTGGGAACATATTTCCCCATTTTTCTTCCTGGGTGGTGACTGGCTCAGGGGTCTTTGTTTTACTTCAATACCCTCTTTGCTCTGAAATGTCACAGTTAATATTAACTCAAAAGTCATTTCTATGTGCCACAGGAGTGAGCTCTTTCCCCCTCTCTCCCTTCTGCCCTGTTTCTTCCTCTCACTTACCACAGGTGCTGGGAGGATTTCTAGGGAATCAACAGTTCCTGGTCCCTACTCCCTGCTTCCTCTCCATCCCACGATCATACAATTTCTGGTGCCTGTGGCCATTTCCCCCTAAGCTCGTGTTTATTCCCCAGCCCAAATAGTTCCAGCTTCCCTCTTTCATTTTTATTTTTCCTATTTACACTATTGGAGTGTCTTCCCTAGTTAGCTGAAGGAAAAGCAATGTGTTCTGCGCCCCTAACCTTCCATTTTTGTGTCTCTGAATATTTGAGGGAGGTAACACCACTGGAGAAGCCCCCCCCTCCCCACCCCCAACTCCAGCCTAGAGGAACTTACATAGTTTTAAATCCTCCTCAGTAGCTGGGAACCAAAGCAAAAGGACAACCAGACCGCTGTCATAGGAAGGGGTTCTCTGTGTCTGGGAAGATGCCAAGCTGAGAACAGGAGTAAATAAATGACATGCCCAAGAAGCAGTCTTCCTATCTCTGTGAGTGAAATAGTCCCTCTCTGGAAAGGAAGCCACCTTTGAAGGTTTGCTTTGTCCTTTTCTGTGACCCTGCTGTACCCAGGTGGTGTTCAGGGTCATCTGAGAAGCTGTGGGCTAGATTCCCCCACAGGTGCGGACATACTTGGACTTTGGGTGCTCCTGGACCTAGAACTGGAGAAACCTTCTTCCTGCTCACCTGTCTAGACGTCTATGGCGAAGTATTCTCATAGGAGACAGTCACACACACAGGTCCCCAGTTTCCAGATGATCCTCTTTTGAACCTGCCCCTTTTTCCCCAGCCCCATCGCAGGGGCATCATCTTAGGGCTGTTTATCTGTCGTCCGGCCCACAGACCTAGGGAGGCATGTGGAAGCCCGAGGAGGGATGGTGGGTGGTTCTGAGACCACTAGGTGTCCTCTCTAAATGGGAACCTTCTGCAGGGCTGTGGGCTGGGCCAGACTCTAGGACAGTTACCACCTTAAGTAGGTGAGGGCAGGAACTGGGAGCAGAGGAATGGAGGAACTAGGGCTGTGACCTCAGGGGGGTAGGGGCAGGGTGATGCTCCCTGCGGGAAGCCAGGGTCCTCCTCTTGAGGTCGGCTAGGGACCCTTAGGCCTCCTTATTCAGGGACAGTGCCGATGCCCTCCTTCCTTCAGCCACAGCATTGGGTTGGGCCCAGCGCAATCGGGGAGTGAAGTGCGAGCCGGGCAGCGCGGGGATCCAGACACCCCAGTGAGGCAAGAGCCTCCGGAGAGTCCGGTTCCAGGTCGAGCCTGGCGCGCAGGAGATCCCCACAAGGGGGCGGAGGGAAACCCAGGAGGCCCCCGGGAGGAGGCGCAGCCAGCGGCTGGGCGCGCGCAACCGAGCGCACTCGCCGCCCCTCGGCTCGGGGCAGAGGGTGGGGAGGGGGCTGAAGAGACCATCGGGTTCTCCGAAGTTTCGGGCGATTCCTTCAGCCCGGAGACCCGCCTCCCGGTAGCGTGCTCCCCAAGAGAGGGCCTTCTGCGCTGCCCCCCCCTCCCGGCACTACACGGTCGAAGGATCGCGCGCGGGGCTCCCTCCCCAGCTCAGTCTCCTCCCCACGCGCCCCCTCTCCGCCGCGCCGGCCAGCGCGGGCTGCGTCCCCGGCACTGCCCCCCGCCCGCGCCCGAGCCCGAGCCCGAGCCCGAGCTCGAGCTGCCGCGCCGCCGCAGGCTGCGGGAGCTGCGCCGCCCGTGCTCACGCCTCGCCCGTGCTCCCGGCGCGCCCCGGCCCCGCTCGGCCCCGGCTCCCCGCTCCCCGTTCCCCGCGCGCGGACCATGGAGTGAGGGGGCGGACGGTCCCGCGACGCGCTCCCGTAGCCGGCGAGGCCGGAGCCAGACCGGGTGGCCTCACCAGCCGGCGGAGTTGGCCAGCGGCGGGCCCTCCTCCCGCCGGTCCTTCCCCGCTCCTCCTCCTCGGCCGCCGCCGCCCCCGCCTCCCGGCCGCCCCCGCCGCCCCCGCCGCGCCGCCGCCCGAGGCCGAGCGCGGACGCCGAGCGTGGGAGCCATGGCGCTCGAGGAGGAGAGGGACCCCGAGCGCAGGGAGGCGGCGGCGCGGGCTAGCGGCGAGGAGGAGGAGGAGGAGGGCGAAGAGGGACTGAGCGACAGCGACGACGAGGACGAAGACGAGGAGCCCGGCAGCGGCGGGGAAGAGGAAGAGAAGGCGGCGGCCGAGCAGGAGCGCAGCGAGGACGCGCGGATGCAGCGCGCGGGGTTGCCTCCTGCCGCCGTCCCCGTCGCGGCCGCCCGCGAGAGGAGCGGCCGGCGCCCGCCGGGGCCCCCGCCGGGGCCGCTGCCCTGCCGCCCGAGGATGCCGTCGCCCGACGACGAGGACCGCGAGCGTCGCCGGAGCCGCCGGAGGGACCTTCTGCTGAGCCAGCTCTGCTTCCTGGCCTTGGTGGCGCTGCTGCTCTGGTCGCTGTCGAGCATGCAAGAGCATAATGGTGAGTGCTCGAGGCTCGCCCCGAGTGGGCGCTGCGGCTCCGGCAGCTCGGGGCTCCCGGGCCGGGCGCGGGGCAAGCAGGCTGGCCGGTGGGAGGGGGTGCCGGGCACGAGGACTCCCCCTGCCTCTTGGGGGGCTCGGAAGGAGGGGGCCCTGGCGAGGGACCCCCGCAGTGGAGGACCGCGCAGTGGAGACGCAGACGGCACGCGGAGCGCCGGGCTCGCCCTGGGAACCCTTACCTGTGCCTCTTGGCTCTATCCTTCTAACCCACCGGCTGGAGGGATTGGTGGTAGAGGCGGTGGGGACTGTTACCCTAAGGAGGTACTCCCCCCACCCCGGGGGCCCAACAATAAAGTTGTCCTCTTAAGACTCGGTACCTGTGCAGGTAACCACCTGTACACCTTTGGCTTGTTGAGAGCGTGAAGGGGGGCTGGTTGACTGGTGAAAATGTAATTCTCCAGTGTTCTCCATATAGAACACGCAGTGTGGACCAGGTAGAGGGCTCCATACCCGCTTTTCCAGAACAGGTGCCCGGAACTTCGGGTAGGAAAAAAAAAGTGTTGGCCACCTGACTAGGGTTTAAGGAATCTACTTGTTCTCTTTCACTGAACACGGACTGGGAAGACTGATCCCTTTTGTGCCTTTGCAGGTCTGGAAGAAATGGTTTAGATTATCCTGCCCATCAGGCTCTCTACTGCTCTCACGGTGCCCTGCAGTGGGTCCGCCCTTTACCCACAACTTTTGTCTTATCTTTGTCCTTGGCTTTTCTAGAGCTGAAATAGACCTTGTGGGGAAATGTGCTCAGAACAGTTGTCCACTGAAAACAGTTTGGACCCTGGGGGGCAGCTGTCTAAATAACGGAAGGAGAGACTTGGAAGAATAACTGTTGTAAAAACGGTTTTATATCCCAGCCGTTCAAGTGGCACAGTTCGTGGGAAAACAGCCGTAAAAATGGTTGTGAGAAAAAGCCGTTACAAATACGTGCCTTGGTGTTAAGACAGATGTAGCCCTGATACAAGGAGTTAGGAAGTGCAGGATAAAATCTTTTCGATAGCGATGGTGAAAGGGTGGCATCAATTAAAAAAGGGATCTCCCCCAAATCGGCTGGTCTTGTTCTTCCGGGGGGTGGGTAAGCAGATGGTCGGGCTTGGTTCAGGTCTTAACAGACCTCTTGACAGACTTCCTCATATATGGTAATATGAGAGAGTCCGCCTGGGTCTTCAGTGGAGCCCTTGGAACTACAGCTCTCTCCCTTTTCCCCTGAATCCCAGATTATCTGGTGATAGAGGACGGCATCAGGAAGGGGGCTGTGCTTGGGAGGGAAGCTGGACCTCTCTCAGAGGGCAGTGCCAGACCTGCCAAGGGCAGCTACTGACTGCTTCTCCCAAGAAGGGTTTCTTTTCACTGCCTTATAATCTACCGGATTTTTATGAGTGCAAAGCCAGTCTGTAGTTGGTGCCACCTTTGGAAAGGAACATGTGAAGTCAGTTACTTGCCGGCCATTTTTTCCTGCATGCTGGGGCTCCGTGAGTCCTAGAATTCCCACCGCTGTCAGGATATGAAAGACATTTTTCTGGATGGAGAATGTGACCCATACAGTTAAGTCCATCAGTGACAGGGGGCTGCCTGGGCCCTGGGAAAGCTGGGATGTTCAGGGGGAAAGGAGGTGGCAGACAGTGTGCAAACTTAAAACCTGGTGACTCAAATGTCATTTTGAAATGGTTTCTCTAACGGTGACATTTCTATTCAGGTGCCACCAACTTGGGCATAGTTCCATAGCATGGCTCTTTTCCCCGTCCCTTCCCTTGGTCTCTCTCCTTCCATATTCTTTCTGCCTCTCTCTCCCCTCCCAGAAATATAGGGCTTCAGAAGACCCTCGCCCTAGCAACTGAAGGTAACAGTGAAAAGCGAGCAGTGCAAAGAAGGATGTCATCCAGCCCCCAAATGGCATGCCCACCCTAATTCTGTCCCCTGTCACTTTTTCTTCAAGTAGATACTCGTTATTTCATTACATGATGCCTAGCCGATTCTCAGCAAGGCTCAGGTGTTTTGAGCTAGTTTTTTTGAGCTAATTAATTAATGTGTGTGAATCCGCAAGTGATCATTTAGCTTGGGGGACAGTTGTCATTCAGCATACTTAAGCATTTGAATAGTGACTTTTACCCTGGAAACTTGGGTGTTATTCTACTTAAGGGTCCTTTCAGTATGCATAAAAAGTTTGGAATTTAGCCTCATTTTAAAAGACACGGTGTCTGGGAGAGGCTGAGTGATCCGCTTAAGGTCATACAGCATTTGGGGCATAGAGGGAAGAACCAGCCCAAGGTGGCCTGGCTGTTTGATCCCACCTCTGTTCCCTGCTATTCATGCCACCATCTGGGTGCAGCTTTGTAATATTTATATAAACACATAGGGGGTACCTTGCTAAGGATCAAAGGGGGATTTATTTATTTACCTTGAAAGCCACGCAGTGATTAAACGTAACTTCACAGAAACCTGTTTTCTAACACATATTAATTTTTCTTTTCTTTTCTTTTTCTTTCTTTCTTTCTTTTTTTTTTTTTTACAAAGAGCACAGTCCTTTCACCAGACACAAATAGAGAGGTGTTGCAGTTGTGTTACACAGTGTTGTATAACATTCCTGATCGTATGGAATCTGAGCTCCCTTCCTGGACATCTGACCGAACTCCAGTCTAAATTCCTTTCTCTGAGACGGGACACAGGCATTATTAAAGGGAGGCCAGTGCTGTAATCAAGACAAAGGTTAACCCTCATGGTAACAAAAGCAGTAATAATAACTGGAACTTGGTAGGCTCTTACATGCCAGGCACCGTGCTAAAATAAGGACACTTTTCATGCGTTGTGTTCTTTAAACTTCCACACACTCTTTGCGGATGCCCCGAGCCTCTGGTGGTGGAGGAAGCAAGTGGGCCTGGGTGTTCTATTTAGATATTGCTGATAAAGATCTCATTTTTTATTTGTTTTCAAAGCCAATTGAAATAAGGTGTCAAATTTCCTATGGGGGGGTTTCTTTTCTTTATCTTGTTTTTTTGCAGTGAGAATGGATTACTTTTGTGTGTTTTGAGTGGTTTGAAAGTGTTTAATTTTTGTTTGAAGTAAGGAACCTGGTCATCTTTTTTCCCCGGAAGTCATGTCAAAAAAGCCCAGAGGTTCTAATTCAGGAGTGTTTATAGACACCTCCTCTAGAAAGTTCCTGGGTAGGTGAATAATGAGTAAGGAAAAAAAATGTAATATATATTGCTCAAAACATACACACACACACATACATACACACACACACGTATGTAGGTATATACGTATGTATGTACATATATTATATATATTATGGCCCAGTTACTATTGCTAATACCCCAAAGTATAGTGGTGTAAAACTACCATTTTATTTTTTTGCTCATGGATACTTTGGGTCAGGAATTTGGAAAAAGTGTAGTAGGGATGGCTTGTCTCTGCTCCACGTCTAGGGTCTCTGCTGGAAGGAGTGAAAGGCTGGGGGACTTGCCAGCTGGGTCTGCAGTCCTCTGGAGGCAACATCACTCCAGTGTCTGGGGTTGATGCCAGCTGGTGGCTGGGACCCTCAACTGGGCTGTCAACCGGAAAACCTATGTGTGGCCTCTCCGTATGGCTTTTCCATGGGCCTTAGTTTGAACTTCCTCAGAACACAGCAGCTGGGTTCCAAGAGGATAAAGGGGAAGTGCGTGGCATTTTTCTGTCTTAGCCACAAAAATCACACAGTATGACTTCCATTGTTTTCTTTTGGCCAAGGCAGTGACAGATGTCAGCCCAAGTTCAAAACAGGGGGACAGAGATGCCCCCACTTACTCAGTGGAGGAGTGGCGGGGTATATGGTAAGGTGAGCAGGCGGGCGTGTGTGTTGGTATATAAGACGGGCATGTGTGTTGTGGCTATCTTTGGAAAACCAGGGGGCCAAGGGATAATAACTTAGAGATCAGAGCCATTTCCCAAGATGGTAAATGGTGAATAACACACACATATTTGAAATACTTTCCAATCATGATCACGTGGCAACGCATCTGAAGTCAGGTGTGGGGTGCACAGGTGGTATTTGGAAAGGGGGCTCTGTGCGTGTTTGAACTGCAAATTTCAGTTGCTGATCTGAGAGCGCATCTTTAGCTTTGTGGCTTCCCCTTCCTCAGAGGACAAAGAGCACAACCTCTCCATCCCTCCTGGGGCTGACAGGGCTGCCTCCCTGGATTCCCCAGCTTTATCTTCCCTCCCCACCTTCCCTTTCATGCTACACTACTCAGGCCTTCCTTCTGCTTCTGTAAGGGGTGACGCTTCTTCTAGCCCCAGACCTGTCACACACGCTGGTTCCGTAGTCCCCAGCCCAGCTAGTTCATCCTTTACTTCCAGGCCCAAGATCTTCCTAATCCAGCTAGGTCCCCGGTTTTGCTCTCTGAACATCCTCAATTTTCCCTTCACAGTATTTGTCACAGTTGGCAATTATGCATTTATTTGGTTGGTTTGAGCAATCTGTCATGCTTTCCAGATTCTAAGCTCCCGGAGGTCAGGGACCTTGTGACCTTTGCTCACCTTTGTCATCTGTGTCACCTGCCCACAGTAGATGCTCGTGATACGCTTGTTAAGTAAAGAAGCTGTTTTGATTTCTGAACGACAGTCCCTGTGTTCAAAACTAGCCACCATGCCCCGGGAGCTCATTTACTAGCATATATTTTCATCTCATGATTTATAGTTCTGCTGCCTGTCCATCAAATTCAATATTCTTACCTGTTTTTCATGGGCTCACACGGAGCTGCAGAAGGTGAGCACTTTGCCCAGTGTCACTTCATTAAGTGGCAGGATTTGAACACAAGCCCACTTGCATCCGAGCTGGATGCCGCTGCATTCCCTAGCCTCAGCTTAGGAGGACATGAATAGAAAATGGGAATCACGCTGCCTTTTTCAGTCGACTGGAGAGAGTAAAGGAGTAACAGAAGGTTGCTTTCATAGAAGCAGTATTTTAGAAACACATTGCTTTTCAACCTTTTCTATTTTTTGCCTAAACATATATAGATGTGTCTCTCCTGGCTTTTCTTAGCTGCTCATCAACCCAGATTTTTTCTCAAAGATTTCCTTTACTTGCAAGCCTTGAATCCTTGGGGGAAGATTTCTTTCTTTCTTTCTTTTATTTTTTTAAATACCCCAGAGGGTTGGCAAAGCCAAAAGAATTGCAAAACCAGCCATTTGCTGAGAATTCCAAGGCTTGGTAGAAGTTGGCTGGTGGGGCAGGATTTTGGCAACTCTCCTTTTCCTTAAGGAGATTCCTTTTCTTTGAGTGAAGTAAGTTTTTTGGGAGAAATGGTAGTACACAGACACTTGTGTTGGGGAGACTTGAGGTAGAGAGTTCAGAAGGCATCCTTGAAGTCACGTAGTGAATGCCTGGTACTGTCAGGAAGGTGATAGAAGTTTTTCTGCTCTTTTCCTGCCTTCAATTTCTGTAGAGCTTATTTGGCAATGAATTTTGTTTATCTTTGCAATGGTTTGAAACATGGTATTCTCCTGTAGAGTTTGAGAATTAAGGATTCAGTGGAAGAAGTTTTCTCTGAGCGGAGTGGTAGTGGCACCATCCAGCCGTTTATAATCCTGGAGCCCTAAGTTGTTAGACATGGATGACGTCTTCTAGACTCTCTCCTGGAAGCTGCACTTGTCTTGTCCTTGTCCTCATCCCTGGGGGAAGTGATGCTTTTCATTGTTGGGAGTCCTGGGGGTTTTCCCACCCCCACCTTTGGGACACTGTCTTCAGTGGCGCCCGTTGGATGAATTCCTGCCTGGATGCTACTGGTGGCACAAGACCCAAGGACTTCCATTCATTCACTCAGTAAACATGTGGTAGGCTTTTTCCTCATTGTTGGGGGTGACTTTGGTGTCTGAGATGGATACCCAGAATATTGTCGTCATGGTGGCTTAGACTTTAGTGGGAGGAGAGGTGTTGAACAACTAATTTTCAGGAATTATGAGAGGGAATGAATGAGAAATACATCATGGCGTGGAGGAGGTGTTGGTGGTAAGCAGAAACTGGAATCTGGAAAATAAAAGGAATTAGGTTGGGAATGAATAGGGGATGAAAAAGATAATTTATAAAAAATGGGCAATAGATACAGGCAGGCAATTCAAAAAGCAATTGCAAATGACCAGTAGACACCAGTAAAAACCCTCAGCCTTAATAGTAATCAGAGACATCTAATTTGAAAGATTTATTTATTTGAGAGAGAGAGCAGGGGGCAGGGCAGATAAAGAGAATCTTCAAGCAGATTCCCTGCCGAGTGTAGAGCCCCACACAGGGCTCAATCTCATGAGCCTGAGATCATGACCTGAGCCAAAATCAAGAGTTCTATGGTTACCCTGCTGAGCCACTCAGGCACTCCTCAGAGAAATTTGATTTTTAAAAATGATGAGATACCATTTTTTAAAATCAGATTGGCAAAAATGAAAGCATGTGATAATGTCAGGTGTTGGCAGAGATGCAGGGGAGACAGCTTCTCTCATTTACTGCGGGCAAGGATATAAATTGGCTCCCCAAACACTGTGGGGAATTGCAAGGTGATAAGGTTTTAGGCACAGACCCCAAAAGGAACCTTGGCTAATTTTTAATAAAAGGTATAGAAAGGGGAGCAGAGGGATTGGAATGGCAGTGCTTAGACAGTTGAGCCTTGGATGCAAACCCAACTTTCCTGGATTCATCGGTGACCGTGCTGTATGTTGGTCACGACCCTTTGCACTCTAGACTAAAGACGTTAGGTGGGAGTTCAAGTGAATGAGGGGAAAGGCCTTTGTCGTAGCTGGAGGTGTTCAGACCAATACCAGTTGCTTATTTGAATCATGAAATCTAGCCATTGTTCCTTGCTTGTCAACCACTCCTTATTTCCAGGAGAGTGAGAATAATTAACGTCTGCTCATCTGTGACCTAGCTGGTGGAATTTCACATTTGCAACTTAGTGTTTCTCTCTTCATTTCCTCCCTGCACTTCTGCCTTGCTTGACCACAGCAAATGTCGTTTTCACTTGCGTGACTTACAGTGGACCCTGATCCTCTAGAAGACAGGAAGTAACAAGTAGGTTGCTTGACTAGGACTTTGATGTGAGAACAAAGAGGGTGGGGGTATGGTATGCACCACCAAAAGAAAGGGGGGGTGCCCCCATTGACCTCAAGTACCATTTTTTAAAAATGATTTTTAAAAAAAGCACCATTGTTTTATTTTTTTTCCAATTTATTTATTTTCAGAAAAACAGTATTCATTATTTTTTTAAAAAAGATTTTATTTATTTATTTGAGAGAGAAACAGTGAGAGAGAGCATGAGAGGCAAGAAGGTCAGAGGGAGAAGCAGACTCCCCATGGAGCTGGGAGCCCGATGCGGGACTCGATCCAGGGACTCCGGGATTGTGACGTGAGCTGAAGGCAGTTGCTTAACCAACTGAGCCACCCAGGTGCCCCAACAGCACCATTTTTAAGAAAGAATATGAGATAGTCACTTTTGGACGTTTTGATTTTGATAGCTAGTAGGACATCTAGGTGAAGTATATCTGATCATTAAAATCGAGTTTATAAGCTGCAGGTAAAGATGAGTCACTGCAGATAAAGACCTGAGCATAGTATGCACGAGAGTGAAAATTGTGTCTTTGCTGAGCTGCGTGGGTCTCAGTCTTCTCTGTGCGTTGTAATCACTGGGGAACTTGAAACTGTACTTATGTCTGGGTCCTGCCCCCCCAAAGATTCTGATGTAATATTTGGGGGGGGCAGCCTGGGCATTGGGATTTTTCACAAAAGAAGCAGATAGCCCCAATGTGAAGCTAAGACTGGGCACCCCTGGATTAGATTGGGGGGTCAGTATTTACCTTATCATGGACATGTCGTAGCTGAGCTGGGAATTACGCTGGGCTGAATTTTTCTGTCCTGAACAAGAATGCTTCTTTTTCTAAGCCTTCACCACTAATTGAAGCCCAGACTTTCCTCCGGTTACCTTCATCTTCATTCCCTATGTACACTGCCATTGGATATTCTATCCGGTTCTCTTTTTCAAGAAATCTTTCTTAGGTTCTTCTGGCTTGTTCCAGTCTGGACAGGTTGCTTGTTAATCTGCTGTCCAGCTGTCGTTTTGAGATCTCTCTTCAGCTTCTTCCTGACTGTGGTTTCTTTCCCCCAGCACTCCATATGTTGAAAGGATCCCATGTATGTTTGCTATCTTTTTTGGTGTATCCCTTCATTTGTAGAGTACATTTCTGGGGATCATACACTCCAGGTGCTTTCTAAGACAGGGGTGTGGAAATAACAAAAACAAAAATTTGAGACATTGTAGGTCTGAAAATACATTAATTCTAGCCCCACACTTTGAAGATGGGGGGTGGGTCGGGAATTCAGTTTGGAACACAATTTCCACACAGTTTTGAAGGCCTTGCTCTTATAACTTGCAGGGCTGTCCCTGAGAAGTCTGAGGCTATTTAATTCTTTGGTATGAAACCTGTTTTGCCTCCTCTGAAAGCACGTGTGCTCTTTGCTCTGCTTCTAAAGCTCAGGCGTATCACAGTTAAATGTCTGCCGTGGTTCTATTTTCATGCATTTTCCTGGGCACTCACCTGTTTCTTTTAATCTGGAAGCAGATGTCCTTTGGATCTGGGAACTTGTGTGATTTCCTCCATCCTCCGGTCTCTCTTCTCTCTGAATTGTCTGTTATTTGGATATTTGACTCCTGAGATTCTGATTTTGAAGATTCATCTTCTGATTTTCTTATTTTTTCTCTCCTATGTTTTTTTCCCCTCATCCTTTGCTCTAATTTCCATAGGTTTCCTAACCGTATCTTTGAATTTCTGTCGTATTTTTAGTTTCCAAGAGCTCTTTTTTATTTCCCCTGTGCAAGTTATTTTTAGTAGCATCCTGTTCTGCTTCATCAATACAAGTATCATCGCTTACATCCCGACTCGATTTCTCCAAGTTGCTGTTATCTATTTTTCTGT
Source organism: Neogale vison (assembly GCF_020171115.1). Taxonomy (NCBI): domain Eukaryota; kingdom Metazoa; phylum Chordata; class Mammalia; order Carnivora; family Mustelidae; genus Neogale; species Neogale vison. The sequence continues at coordinate 44,011,916 of NC_058098.1, forward strand.
TTTGTTTTTCATGTTATGGGCTTTCTTTGAAAACCATGTGATCCTTGGTGTCTACTCATATTTACATGAGGCCATTGAAATGATGATTGGAAACTGTGCAAGGAGAAGGGTCTGTTGACTGTTTCTCTGTAAGGTGATCTGGCCAGGCCACGTCTCTGGGCAGTGCTTCCACATCTCTAGTTCTGGATCTTTATCAGTGGGTCGTCAGATTTCCCAGAGAGGGGTCACCCTGTGTCCTGTCTAGAGGGGGATCAGTGGGAATACAGTGGGAGAGGAAGTGGAGTTTAGGGTGTGTCGTTCAGCGGAAACATTTCTCTAGGCTCAGAGAGTTGTCTCAAGGGTGGCTAGGAGTATGACAGAGCCGCACAATTTATTTTGATCCATTGCAGGACCATCCTGAGTTATTTCAGGCTCCCTTCTTCCTGCCCTTCTCCTTCCATTCCTGTCTTCCTCCTTTTTCTTTCTCTTAACTCCTGTACACGCCAAACTGGTAAGAACTGTGGCCTCCTGGGAGAGCTTATGCTCAGGGTCAAGGGGGAAGCATAGTTTTCACCATCTTCTTAATTTTAACTGACCTTTTTATGGAGGTAGTTGTAGATACACAGCTGATGTAAGAAATAATGCAGAGAGACTCCTCACACGTTTTCCCCAATTTCCTTCAATGGTAATGTTTTGCAAAAGTCTATTATAATATCATAACCAGTGTAGCGCCTTAGATACAAGCCACCGACCTCATTCAGATATCCCAAGTTTCATTAGTGTTCATGTGCACGTGTGTGTGCGCGTGTGTAGCACGTGTATGTGTGTTTGTATGTACATGTAGTATGTGTGTGCATGTGTGTGCAGGCTGTATGTGTATAGCACGTGTGGTGTGTGTTTATGTGTGTACACATGTGTATGCATGTGTGTAGTGTGTATGTGTGTGCAGTGTGTGTGTATGTGTATGTTCTGCACAGCTTTATCACCTGTATCAGTTGCTGTAACCACCACAATCAGAATGCCGGACAGATCCACTGTCATGACGGCAACTTACGTTCCCCTTTCCATAACCGCACAGCCTCTGTGCCTGTTTACACAGATGGAACAGGCGAGGTAAGTAACTCATGTCACTGCCAAGAATAAAGTTAAAACATTATAACTTCTCTAGTGAAAGGCTACTTATAAGCTGGGGGTGGGGAGAGGAGTGTGAAGTCTGTCGACGTTCATGAACCTGGGCCATGGAGACCTTGGTCAGTGATGGCATTCCTTCCCTCCAGGGATGCCACCGTGTACTAAGTGCCAGGTTAAGGCTGCGTGGAAGTGGGGACCAGTTTCTCTGATGGGTCACGTTTTCTGTCATTTGCACAGCATTTCTGAATGAATGCTCCATGAAAAGTTTACCCAAGCCTCTTTTTCATTCAGGCAGGTTAGCCAAGCTTTCTGCAATCCTAGTTTCACCATTATTTGTTTCCTGGGTAATTAGAGATGGAAATCTTGGGGACCATTGTCTCTTAACGTCTGGCTTTATGTTTAAGGAAGCTGATGTGAAACAGAATTGTAATCAGGGCCCAGATCCTCATTTTCTGACTCTCTGCTTAGTAAATAACTACCCCCCACCCCCCGAAAATTAAGGTTAGGAATATATTTAGTGCAGATGGATTCTGGATTATTTCAAATTTGGAAATGTTTCTGAAGTGTTAGGACCTTGTTGGGAATTATTTGGCATGCAGTGTGGTCACTGTATGGGGAAAATGAGGGAATTTCAGGGGCAGCTGCTTCTTGTAACAAAAGATTTTTTTTTTTTTTCAGAAATATTTGCTCTTAGGACACTCCTGGCTTGCTTCAGGAGAAAGTTAACATTATTGGGTTACCTTTCATTTTGCTAGTCACCTCATGCAGCTATGAGAATGATTGGTTGTTTTGAAGATGAGTGCTCATGAATTTATCTAGTTGGGGTCTTTGAGTTGACAGGATTTCACCATTTTTCATACCTGGTATTGCAATTCTTGTCTGTGATCTAAACACCACTTCCAAACAAAGCAAAGCTTCCTAGAACCTTAAGACCCTAGGTTTTTGAAAACCCCAGGATAATTCCCTTCTGAGTGGGATTTCACAGTGTGGTCATTTGAAATCACAAGTGTTTGCTGGGGTAAGTGCAGAAAGAAATCTCATTGTACCTACTTACATTAAATCGATATGAGGATGGGTCAATTGCAGTATCTTCCAACATTATGGTATATTTTCTCCCTTAGGTATTGCAAAATTCATAGAATACTATATAAAATGTCTTGGATACTGCTTTTGAAGCTAAAACTAGTAATATACAAGAAAGTTGATTGACAGGATCCAGAACAAAAATATCACCCCTTAGAAACTTTGTCAAACTAACCCTTTGTAATTATATCCTTCCTCATCCCTAACCTCTGATCTGTGTGCTGACACCATGGTTTTTGTCTTTTTGAGAATGTCGTACACATGGAATCCCACACGATGGAATCTTTTGACATTGGCTTCTTTGGCTCAGACTCTTAGATTTGTCTACATTGTTGCATGTGTGGGCCATTCATTCCTCTTTATGGCTGAATAGTATTCCATTAAATAAGATCTACAACAGCTTGTTTAACTATTTGCCTATTGAAGAACTTTGGGGTTGTTTTTAGTTTTGGTAATTATGAGTAGAGCTGCTTATCAGTATTCAAATCCAGTTTTTTTTCCTTAAATTTCTTTTTCTCACCTTATTATGCTAGCAGAGACTTCCAGTACAATGTTGAGTTTGAGTGGACATGCTTGCCTTACCCTGATTACTTAGGGAGAAAGCCTTCAGTCCTTCATCCTTAAGTATGATGCTTGCTGTAGGACTTTCATAGATGTCCTTTATCAAGTTGAAAAAGTTCTCTTCCACGTAAGTTTGTTGAGAATATTTTTTTCTTGGTTCAAAATATCACTTTATTATTAGGAATTTATAAGCTGCCACAAAAATCTACTACATTTTTATTTATTTTATTTTTAAAAAATTTTTATTTTATTTTTTCAGTGTTCCAAGGTTCATGGTGGTGCATAAACAGTGAATGTTGAGAATTTTTATAAGGAATAGATATTGAAGTTTGTCAGGTGGTTTTCCTGCTCAATTGATATGATCCTATGGTTTTTATTCTTTAGACAGTTAATATGATGGATTACATGGGTTGATTTTCAAATACAGAATCAGCCTTGTGTACCCTGGAGAAGCCCCACTTGATCACTGTGTTTTTTTTTTTTTAATTTTCCTGAATTTGGATTGGTCATATATTATTGCAGACTTTTGCATCTGTGACCACCCAGGGTATTGGTCATAGTTTTCTTTTCTTGTAGTATCTTTGTTTAGTTTTTCTGGCCTCACAAAATGAATTAGGAAGTACTCCTTTACCCTGTATTTCTAGAAGAGGTTGTGTAGAATTGGTAGATTCTGTTTTTTTTTTTTTTTTTTTTTTATTTAACAGAGAGAAATCACAAGTAGACAGAGAGGCAGGCAGAGAGAGAGAGAGGAAGCAGGCTCTCCGCTGAGCAGAGAGCCCGATGCAGGACTCGATCCCAGGACCCTGAGATCATGACCTGAGCCGAAGGCAGCGGCTTAACCCACTGAGCCACCCAGGCGTCCCTAGATTCTGCTTTTTAACGTATCATAAACATGGCACCAAACTTGACAATGAATTTTTAATGTCCGCATAATGATCATTTTAAAAATCACAGTATTTTTCTTAGTATTTATAGCAAGTGATATTTATTGGACACTTTGCATGCTCCAGGCACTGTGTAACTGTTTTTACCTGTATTGACTCCTTTAATCACCATATTCAATGGCGTAGATACCATTATAATCTCCATTTTACATGCAAAGAAGAATAAGATGAAGCATGTAAGTAACTTGCTTAAAGTTTCGGTGTGACCGATATCATTTGAATTCAGGCTGTCTGATTCCAGACCCCATGGTCTTAACTATTACATTGTATCCTCCAGTTATATTATAATTTATTTATTCAGGCCTCCATTTGGGATACTGAGGTATTTTCTATGTCCTCACTGTGATGAATGTTCTTGTACTGAAATCTTTGGTAATCGATGACAGTTCCTTAGGCTGGATTCCTAGAAGTGCTATGTCAAAGTGCATGCCTATTGTAAAGGCTAATAACATCCTGCTATGTAATTTTCCAGGAACTTGGAAAAATTAGAAGTTCCAACAGCAATAGTTTGAGAGTGCTCAATTCAGTGTTCTCTTCCAGAATTGAATATTAGGATTATTTTACATATTTTAAATTCAGTTTGATTGTGGAGAGATGGTATCTCATTGCTTTACTTTGCATATTTTCATACTATTGAAGCTGAATGTTTAAAAAAGTTTGGTCATTTATATTTTTTGTGAGGAAAACTTATTAATGTCTGTTCTCCATTTTTTTTTCCTAAGGGATAATTGTTTTTCTTAATGACTTGTAAAAAGCTCTTTATATATTCTATATATTTGTCTTTCATTCTATATCAGAAGTTTTGCCCCCCCCCCTTTTTGGTGTACAGATTTTCATTTTATCTGGTCAAAACTGTATCTCTTTTCTCTTGTATTTTTCCATTGTTTTATTGTTAGACCTAGGATCTCAAGTGTGTTTATTCCATATAATCCTCTATGTCTTTTTTCCTCCTGTTTGTATGGTTTAATTTAAAAAAAAAAAAAAAAACAACAAAAAAAACCCCTCTTTATTTCATTTGGGATTTACCTGAGCTAAGATGAAGATTTAACTTGAACAGAGGAGCAGATTTAACAGTTAAATTGTTTATTGAATAATCTTTCCTTTGCCCACACATTTGTGGAATGACCTTTTAATCCGTGCTTGTTTGCTTATATATCAGAGGCAGTTGCTGTGATGTCTGTTTTGTTCTATTTTTTCATTAATTAATTATTGTAGCTTATTAGGATATTAATTATCTAATGGGGCAGGACTTCTCTCTTGTTATTCTGGGAGAAAAAAAATCATTTGTTGTTATCACTTGTTTATCCTTCCAGGTGAACTTTAGAATCTCTGTTGAATTTTGCTCAAATGCCTGTGGGTTTTGACAAATCTATAAATAATCTGTGGAGAAATGGCATTTTACAGCATTGATTCTTTTCATTCCTGGTGTGCTTTTTCATTTGATCAAGGCTATAAAACAAATCTGTCAAGATTAATAATTATTTCCCTATCTCCTTCTTACATATATTTGTGAAAACTATTATTATTTATTCTGACTGTTGTTTTATTCCTTATATATTCTCTTAAAATATTTAATCTTTACAATTTTTTCTTCTTTATATTTTATTCTTAAGTTTTAAACTATGCAAGTAATAATAAACACAAATTTGTTATACAAACCAATACCTTGTATTTTCCTATAGTTTTCTATTAAAGGGAATTTTTATTTCTTTATTTTTTTATGATAAAAGTGCTCAACAAATTAGGTTTATTTGTTTTTTCTTTTTTGTTAAGTTTTTATTTTAATTCTAGTTAGTTAACATACAGTATGTTATTAGTTTCAGGTGTACCCGTATAGTGATTCCACACTTCCATACAACATCTGGGGCTCATCACAACAGGTGCACTTGGAGGGCATTTTTATTTTTAATTAATTAATTAGAGAGAGAGAGAGAGATCTGAGCACGTATGAATGGAGGGGGGCAGAAGGAGAGGGAGAGAGAGAATACTAAGCAGGCTGCATGCCCAGCATGGAGCCTGACATGGGGCTCAATCCCATGACCCTGAAATCATGACTTGGGCCAAAATAAAGAATTGAATGCTTAAAGGACTGAGCCACCCTGGCACCCCAGAGGGAATTTTTAGATTCATGCTGTAGTTGGGTGGTTTTTTACTGGTGGCTCTTGTTAGGTGCTTTTCATTATGCTATGGAAGTTTCCTTTTATTTCTCATTTTCTGAGTTTTCTTTTCTTTCCTTTATATCTGCCATGGATGTTTTATGTGGGCAAATGCCCTATTAACATTTGTTGAAGTGTTTAGTATAATGTAACATAAATAAATATCCATGTGAAGCTACTCCTGAGGTAAACCCCAGATAGCCATGATTTTTTTTTTCCTTTAATAGGATACTGGGTTTGATTTGTTCATATTCCTTATAGGATTTTTGCTGTTATATTCTTGACAGATATTGACATACAGCTTCCCTGCCAGGTTTTGGTGTTAGCATTGGAGCAACCTCATAAAACTATTTGATGATTTCCAAGTTCTCCTGTGTTCCAGAATATTTTATGAAGCAGGGAGTTGGCTTGTAACTTTAAAATCTGCAAGAACATTTATATGGGACTGCCTGGCCTTTACCTGGTCTGTAGCAATCTTCTTAAAAGTAATTTTGGAGAAACTTTTCAATTTCTGCCACTGCTTACTTTTCCATGGAGCTAATTTGTTTTCTCAGAAGTGTCCATTTCATTAAGGTGTTTTAAAATGAACCAAATTATGCAGTGCATTTTAAAATTTCAACTTTTTCTTTTATTGTGATTATGTAACACTTTCTCATTACTAACTTAGGTGTTTCCTTTTTCCTTGATCAAATTTGACTGTATTTGGTTTATTTTATTATTTTTGGAAGATCCATCTCATGTATCTTTTTTTTAAATTTATTTTCAGCATAACAGTATTCATTGTTTTTGTACCACACCCAGTGCTCCATGCAATCCATGCCCTCTCTAATACCCACCACCTGGTTCCCCCAACCTCCCACCCCCCACCCCTTCAAAACCCTCAGATTGTTTTTCAGAGTCCATAGTCTCTCATGGTTCACCACCCCTTCCAATTTCCCGCAACTCCCTTCTTTTCTACATCTCCCCTTGTCCTCCATGTTATTTGTTATGCTCCACAAATAAGTGAAACCATATGATAATTGACTCTCTCTGCTTGACTTACTTCACTCAGCATAATCTCTTCCAGTCCTGTCCATGTTGCTACAAAAGTTGGGTATTCATCCTTTCTGATGGAGGCATAATACTCCATAGTGTATATGGACCACATCTTCCTTATCCATTCGTCCGTTGAACGGCATCTTGGTTCTTTCCACAGTTTGGATACCATGTATCTTTATCAATTTTGCTCTTCCCCCTGTTTTCTGAATCAATTACAACACTAATCGTTCTTTAAAAATCTTAATTCCTTTGTTTTCTAATATCTTGAATTAAGTGCTTTATTTGCATATTTTTATTATTTCTTGTTAATGGTGCATTTGTCCTTGAGGGAAGCTTTAGACTCACCTTATAAGTTCCAAAGTGTCAGGTAGTCATTATTCTACTTTTCAAATAGTCTTGTCATTATAGTTTTATTTTTTCTGCAAATTAATTATTTAGGAGAGTGATTTTTAACTTCCAAGTTTATGTGTTTTTTTAAAAAACACTAATTTCTAATTGTCTTTCAGTTTGTCCAGAGAATACGAGTTTTGATTGTGGTTTTTCATCTGCTTTGGTTGTTTCTTTTTGGAACACGAACTGTTTGTGATTGGATACCCTTTGTCTGTCTTTCATATCTATCATCTTCTCATTTCATCATTTCCCTCTTTTTGTCATTTCCTCTTCATTATGCAAGAGTTTCTACTTTTTTTTTTCCTCCTCAATGGTTTTATTTTCAGCACTTTGGGTCTGCTCTGCTGCCTTTTATTCCATTTAGGTTTTGTTCATGCATTTCCATCTTTTTAATTTCATATCTTGTCCATCCTCATATTAGCTAGCTGCCATTGTAATCTTAGCCTTTCTGCCCATTTTTAATTTTCTTTCATATAGCCCATATTTCTTTTTATGCCACTGAGATTATGAAGTAGTTTCTTTCTAAAATTTACTTCTACTTCTTTTAATAAACTATTTTTGGAAGGATAGTATTCTTTATGTTTCAGTGAATTTTTTTTTTTTTTTGAGTTATCCACCCTTGAAAGGGAAGATCCAGGCCCTGTGTATGCCTGGGAAGGGACTCCTCTGTCCCTCCAGAGCACCCTGCCATATCGTAATACTATTAGCGTATCTTCAGCTGAAGGTCTGGTTGCCGTTTGTTCATAGTCTTGACCAAATTCCCTGTGTTTATGTGACTTTTCTAGGGTAATTCAGCTTGCCTGAGAGGAGATATCCTGGTAGTTTGAATATTTAGATGGAGCTTTATTCATATAATTGCAATCAGTGATAGTTCTTGTAGAGACAGTTCATTAAAATCTTCCACCCCAGTTTTTGTCTTCCTTTGGTTCTGTTTGTCTCTTCTCTTTGTTGTTATTCTGCAGATGGCAATATTCCCCAATCCATCCACTCTTTCCCCAGGTTGAGTTATAGAAAGAGATATTCATAGGGTGGAGAGCCCCTTGAAAGCATTTCCTTTCAGCAGCCTGGTTCACGCCTGGGGACTGGTGGGCCATAGCCCAGCTCTCACTTCCCACAGCCCACCTGTCATGTCCCATTCTTCTGTTTCAGGAGCTCATCCACACTCTGTGAATGTAGGAAAGGGCGAGTCACATATTGTTGACTGATGACCATAGTATCCCAGGATGCCTGTGCAGATTTCCACTTTAAAGTTTCAGTTTGTTACAAAGAAGAAGAAATTTCATTCATGGATAGCGGGATTCAGGAACAGCTGAATGTGTCTAGTATTAACTGACTGGTCAGTGTTTTTTCCATGCTCACACCTCTTTCACATATTTTATCTCACTGAATGATGGATTCGATATTATTATCCTCTTTGGGTTAAAGTGACTTGCTCTAAGTCACACAGGTAACAATGCTGCTTTCCACTGTGCTAAACATCTCTGAGGAACAATTCCTGCCAGGAAGTTCAACAGAAGTAACCCCAGTGTGGTAGGCAGAATAATGTCCTCCTCCCTGTCAAAGATGCCCGTGTCCTAATCCTGGGAATTTGTGAATCTATAGCATGTGGCGAGGGTGAATTAAATGAACTAATCAGCTTGTTTCAAGATGGGAGAGTATCCTGGATTATCCAGGTGGGTCCATTGTGATCACAGGGGTCCCTGTAAGTGAAAGAAGGTGGCAGAAGCCGAGGTGGGGGTGGCCCACTGACTGGCTTTGAAGATGGAAGGGGCCATGAGCCAAGGAATGTGGGCCGTTGCTGGGAGCTGGGAAAGATAAGGAATGGGATTCTCCTGTGAAGCCTCCAGAAGGAACAACAGCCCTGCTGACACTTTGAATTTAGCCCACCAAGACCCCTGTTGGATTTCCCATTCTAGAAGTATAAGATTTTGGTTTGTTTTAAAGTCACTGAGATTGTGGGAATCTCTTGCCACAGCATTGGGAAACTAACACACTCCGCATATCAGACTTTATGGTCTGTTTTTTTCTTTGTTTTGTTTTTATTTTTTCTTAAAGTTTTATTTATTTGTTTGGGAGCCGGGAAGGGCAGAGGCAGAGGGAGAGAGAGTCCTAAGCAGACTCTGTGCTGAGCATGGAGCCCGGTGTGGAGTTTGATCCCACGACCCTGAGATCATGGCCTGAGCTGAAACCAGGAGTTAGATGCTTAACCAACCGTGCCACCCAGGTGCCCTATGGTCTCTGAGAAGCAGGAATAGGAAGTCCTGGAGGGATCTATGTGTGTGCACATCACATAGGCATTTACCTGGGCCCTCGTTTGATACATTTTATCCTCATTTGATATACTGTGTATTTATTTTCTCACTGTGCTTGTGTTACCCTCCCAAGGAGAAGGTCAGCTCCCGGGAGCAGGAGCTTCCTCTGTTGTGTTCACCGTCTTATGCCCAGTGTCTGGTTTGGAGGAAAAGCTCAATAAATATTTGTTAGATTATTCCTTTTTGCCTGGATGATACCGTACTAACAAAATGGAGTCTCCGTTGCTTCCTTAATGGAATACTGCCAACTGTATAAGTAGTAACAAAAATAAAAAGAAGAAACTGAGTTAAAATGATTACTTTTCAGTGTTTTTTCTAGTGTCTAGTCATATACATAATTTTCTTCTTTTTAGAGTTAGCAGATTCTTGTCTCATACTCTCAAAGGATCCTCTCACAAAATAAGATAGGTGATCATTATAAAATAAATACGGTGTTGTAGATTACATTGTTGACTTATACATATGATTTTCCATGATGCATTTTTGCGACTTAACATATTTTAATAATGATAACCATCAGTTTTTGATAATTATCATTTCATGGGCTAGTTGGCTTCCAGGATATTCCATTGGATATGTAAAATATATGTATTTAATTTTTTGATTATTTAAAATATTATAAGTTACTTAAAATATTTAATCATTACTAATTAAATACCCTTGCCTATGAGTCTGTTACGAGTCACTGTACTCTGTAGTTATTATTCTGTTCGTAGTCATTGGTAGTATGCTTGAGCTGCTGACAACATCTGTGAAGTTAGGGGGCTTCCACAAGTTTCTGTATAGACCTCTGTTCACTAGGTTCCCTGTCTTGGAGTGTTTTTTTTAAAATATATATTTATTAATTTTAGCTAGAGTCAGAGAATGAGCATGAGCAGGAGGGGCAGAGGGAGAGAGAATCTGAGTAGACTCCGTGCTGAGCAAGAAACCTGGCACAGAGTTCAGTCCCAGGACCCGAAGATCATGACCTGAGCCAAAAACCAAGAGTTGGACACTTAACCCACTGTGCCACCCAGGCGCCCCTGTCTTACAGCAATTTGAATAGCTTCTTCGTTTCTGTTTACTTCTGAGGCATTCTCTGCCTGGTATCAAGTGTCCCCGCCTTGTCTCTTCAACCTCAGATTGCACGTCTGTGTCAAATTCTCCCTTGTCAGAAAGCCCTAGAACCTCTACAACAACTGGAGGGAAAGAGAGTGTTGATGGGTCAGTGATGGCAAAGAGGGACCAGTTTGGAAAACATGTCAAGAGGGTTATGAGAATCCAGTGGAGGCATCTCCTTAAAATATATCACATGATGACCTTCCCTTTTATAAGTAGACACTTTATTTTTTTCTTTCTTCCTCTTCATGACAGTTGCTTTGGTTTTCCTACATGCTGATTGCTCCTTTGATAACAAAATAAAAAGGAAACAAGTGTTCACCATTGACTCAGTTTCACAAGAGCAATGAGAAATCCAGGGGTGGGGGAGGGGATCTCTCTAGACGCCGTTTGGTTTGTTCAAATCAGCAGAGTTAACTGGATTACATTACAGTAGCCCTGAGCCCGGGAGGAGAAGGATGTCCACTCTGAGGCCAGTCTGGACAGTTGTTTTGCCTAAGATGGCAAGATCATCATCTTTCCATCTCGAGGCAAGAATGCCATACATGGGCACATCTTGTCCTGCCTGGGAAGGGATGGTCCTGGAGGTTTCCGGGGTGCCATCGTGTCTCTCCATGGCCCTTCCATGTCAGTGTTTGCTTTTTCTGTGTTTTCTGAGTCCACTGGGAGGGAGAGTAGGGAGGCAAGAAGAAAGAGGGGAAGCTAGGAGGACTGAATCCTTGCCTGGGAGCACTGTCTTTCGATGAACGTGAGTGTCAGTGCAGAATGAAGGTTTATTTTAGGAGACATCAGGAATGAACTCTTTTATGTTGATATTGTACAGGACTGATCTGTATTATTCTGCTGTGAAGAATGATAAAACTTCCTGATCCTCCTACATCTTTATAGTTTCTGCCATGGGAAACATTCGTGGGTAGGAAACTTGGCTCTTCCTGACCAGAACAGGAGTACTGGACAGTAAGTCTGGAAATGGGGGTTCAAGTCAGCTGCATGGGCACATACGGTCTCCATTTCCCACCTGTGAAATGTGTGCCTTTGCACTGTGTTGTCTTTCCACTGGAAAATTCTACAACTCCCCAATTTTACCACTAATTTTAAATCACTAGCGTCCTGGAAGATGTTGGAGATCTGCTTCCTCCTAAGGCTAATTTACAGCCAGAGCAATAGAGTTTTGCTTCTGAGCATGCCCTGAAACATTATTCATTTTTATTTCATAGAATTACTCTTATAAATGTGATTTTCTGTTGGTTTCACAGAGCCATTGAGATTGTCCAGCTCGATGGATTTCTTGGGCATGTCATAAATTTTCGCTTGTAGTGGAAGACTAGTGTTCAAAGCAAGATCCTCGGATCCATCATGTCTGTATCACCTGGTCCCCTTCCCCATTTGAACTTGCTAAACATGCACAGTCAGGGGCCGCATTCCAACCTTCCGAATCAGAATCTTTGGGGATGGGAGCTAGGAAACTTTATTCTTTTTTTTTTTTAAGATTATTTATTTATTTATTTGACAGATCACAAGTAGGCAGAGAGGCAGGTAGAGAGAGAGAAGGGAGGAAGCAGGCTCCCTGCTGAGCAGAGAGCCCGATGTGGGGCTCGATCCCAGGACCCTGGGATCATGACCTGAGCTGAAGGCAGAGGCCTTAACCCACTGAGCCACCCAGGTGCCCCTAGGAAACTTTATTCTAACAAGGTCTCTTAATTGCATGTCAGAGAAAGTTGAGAAGCATCCACAAGCCGGGGAGGCAGACAGGTGCTATGATTTTTTGCCCTACACTTGCGAACATACCCCCAAGCATATGGTTTCCTCCTCGAGGGACACTACTTCCGTCAGACCTAACGAGCTTTATCTGAAATGCCAAGATAGAGACCTTTCTGTGTTTGGGAAGGTCAGGCGGTTCTGTCGAGGGCCTGAGGATGTCGAGAGGGAAACACAGATTTTCTTGGGGGGGGGTGGGTAGAAAGGAGGATGCCCTTTCCTTAAGGGGTGACATCCATTGTCCTTGGTACCCCAGGCTTACCTCCACAATGTGGAGTGTTCTCAAAAGAGCCACAGGAGTTTTAGGAAGGGGACAGCAGCTCTGGCTGGCAGGGTTGGGATGCAACACATACCAGAGGTGGCTCATGCGGTCGCCTTTTTAAATTAGTTGTTATTACACAGGTAATTCATGGGTTACTGCTTCTGAAAATTAAAGACATCACATAGCACTTATATTCTCTGTGCATGCCTGTCTCTATCCCCAATATTTACAGCCCTATCCAGGAGCCACTGGTCTGGCTTACCCCACTTAATCTCATTCAACAGTGTATGCTAGAGGCTGATCCCCCTCCTTTTCCATGCCAGAACAGTATTGCAGGATACCCTGTACACACTCCCAGATGCATTTCCTACCTTCTCCTGCTCTTCTTTTATCCTTGGGAGCTACTTTCCCCAGCTCCGTGGCCCTCTGTCTTCCAGGCACTTTGGCCAATGGGAGTACAGCATGGGGAGAGAAAGGAGAGCATCTCCTTCCCTTTCTTCTCCTTCCTCTCCCACCTTGCTTCAGGCTGCCTCTCTCCGTGACTGCATTTAGTCTGGAAGCCCCTCCTTTCATGGCCCGGCTCCTGAGCCCTGGTCTCAGGCCATTTCCCTGTTGTCCTTCCCACCTTAGGGATGCTAACAACCTCCTGCCATAGGTCATCTCTGGTTGCCCCAGGCTTCTAACTCTGTGACCTGTACAGCCCGTGGTACTCCGTATAACTTCCTCTTGTGTTGGTTTTCTTCACTGTCTTGTTCACAGGATTTTGCTTTTTAGCTCTTCCTCTTCTGTTGGACATTTGAGGTGTTTTCCTTGTTTCCCCCATCATAGAAAGTGTTGGAGTTGAACATTCAAACACACAGTTTCTGTGCGTGAGCCCAGGTGATACCAAGCCGTGGGACTGGACTCTCTTTGGGTGCATTCTGGATCTTAGGTGCTTGTGGTACGCAGCGAATTACTCTGCTGGGAGGAGCTTACTAACTGTTGGGGGAATGAGTGCACGAATGAAAGAAAGAATGACAAATTTCCTTAGGCAGATGGAGAAGGCATTGCCTCACTGGCCTCATGTGAAACTGCCTTTGTTCTGTGGCCTGTTCTGAGGCCTGAACAGAGTACAAGTCCTTTCAGGGTCCCCCTCCTTGCAGAAGCTGGCCCAGGCTCCAGAGCAGCATTCAGGAGCACTGCTGGGGCTCGTGAAATGAGTGCTACCGAGGAAGCTCCTTGGTCTCCTTAAGTCAGGGTTTGGGGAACCAGGCATCTGCTGTGATTCAAGAGAGTGTTGTGCCTTTGCACGTGGATGGGGGTGTTGATAATGAGTGACGGGGGTTAAGAGGATGAACTAAGGGGAAGCGAGCAGCTCATGCCCGCAGGTGCTTGGAGCCTCCCTCGCTCCCCAGAGAAGCAAAAGGCTGGCCCATCGTTCTTTATACGCTTCTCAGCTCCATAATGCTTTTAGAGGAGGATAAGGAAAAAACAACAACCACCATCTTCAAAATAAGCATCAAGGGCTGTATTGAAAGGCCAGCGGATGTGACCGGCAGACGGGGATGTGTGTGTGGAAAAGGAGTTGGGGCGTCCTTTGGGGATGGTTGGACGTTTACGGATCACTTTCTCCAGATTTATAAACCTGCCTTTTTCCTTTTTTTCCTAACAGTTGAGCTGGTAGAGTTTAAACCCCTCTTCTTCCTTAGGCTGCTGTTCCCCAGGGAACTGCCCAGACTTCAGACACTTCCAAATCCTGCAATTAACTTGAAAAAGTAAGATTAGGTTTACTTTATAGTGCTTGGCCTGTAAATGATGATAATGAGGAGTTAGGGCCACCCAGCGCACATCAGATGAGCTCAGTCCTCGTAAACGCATTTGGCAGGGATCGCATTGGGCCTCCCTCTCCGGAGAGGCCTTTACCTTTCGAGTTGAGAGACCCTTCCAGTTTCAGAAGCTGCCGCTGCTCATTCATTGTGTTGCCGGGTTGGTGGAGGGGGTCGGGGTTTGGGTGGATGGAACCCTCAGGATTCTGTTAGCCAATAGCACCGTCTGCCCTTCTCCTGCCTTCACCCGCTTTGCCTTCTGCAAGTCATCCTGGGAAGGGATTTCATGAAAAATTGCCTTACAAGGAGGCCCAGCATGAGGTCCCTGTAAAGGCACAGGAATCTGTGCTCTCCGGGATTCAGCATCTGCTCCTGTACCCTGTGAGCTCAACCAGGCTTCAGGCTCTGTGAGGCATCCAAAAACTGGCAGGGCCAGGCTGGAGTTCAGGCTGCAGATGCGGTCCTGCTCAATGCTTTCCTTGTGCAGAACCCTGACCTCTGGTTCTGTGTCACGTTGGTACACACGCACCGTAATCTGAATGAGACGTTGACAGCCGGAGCATCCCTGTGTCGCTGGATTCAGACAGATTGCGATTAGCCCCCAGTGAGAGGAGATGACACACCCAGCTGTTCTGGGGGACTCTGGTTTCGTCCCCTTCTCACCAAATCCCACCCGCAGCTCTTCCCCCTGGCCTCACCTCGGCTTCTGATGTAAGCCGGAGCCTGCATCTTGCCTATGTTGATGGACTTCCAGAGCCTGAGCCCCTCTGACATTTTCCTGCTGACTTTTCTGTGTTCAACACAAATAGGAAATGACAGGGATGGTTTCTGTGCAGAGAGAATAGGATTCATGTGGTTACTTTTAAAAACTCATTCGGAAGTTTAATGTATACACAGACATAGACACACACGGAGAAAAGCATATCTATCACAAGCGTTTAGCTTGATGATTTTTCATAAACGAATAGCAGCTGTGAGATCAAGAAGCAGAGCAGGGCCTCTACCCCTGAAGCCCCTTAGGGGTCCTTCCTGCCCACCCCCCGGACTGACCATTGTCCCAGCTTCTAACCGCATAGATTAGTTTTGCCAGTTTTTGTATGTTACTTTAGTGTAACCTGTGTATATATTCTGTTGCTGAATACATGCTTGTGGGCTCCACCTGTGTCATTTTAAGTGTTGTAGATTCCTCACTAATGGGGTGCGTTCTCGTGCCTGCCTTTCCAGGATCATGTGTGCACACTTCGATGAGGTCTGTACCCCTAGCGTGGAATCACTGGGTCTTGGGATGTACCTACCTTTGGCTTTTGCAGGTCCTAATAAGTAGTTTATCTATTTAAAGTATAGCTTGGATTTTAAAGCAAAGTAAATAATTGAGTTTAAGCTTCATGGTCACATGTGGTTGGATGGAAAGGTTTCATGGGCAAATCACTGCCAAGAGAGAGTCCAAACCTTTGGGATGGAGAAATTGCTGGCATCATAGCATCTTCACCCTTGTTTGGTGTTGGGGTCCTGGGAAGAGGTGGCCAGATGGGCTCATGTCTTGCCGTCCCTGAGCTGGAACAATTATTTCATTTTTGACCCTTCTCTGCATCTCCTCCTTCTTCCTGTCCCTCTTCTTCACGGATTTCTTTTCTCCTCTCTGAACATCTCGAAAAAGCAGTTGTATCCCTGGCCCTCCCGCCCCTGCTGCACACGTTTCACGTACATTCACACACACATACCCCTTGCCTGTGGGAGGACCAGTTCCTAAGGTAGTAATACAGTCAGGGGAAACACAGCATGGAGAAAAGTGTTAATTATCCTGGAGGAAAGTGTGATCACAATAACTGCAGCTCTTCAGAGAAAAGCTTATTTAAGAAAAAATACGTGGTAAGAACAAGCGTTCCCCAAATGACTGTGCCCGAGGCCAGGCCTGCACGAGGCAGCCCACTCTTGCTCTCATGCTGTTCTCGCGCCATGACACGGCTCGCCCATGTGCAGCAGGCTGGCCAGCAGAAGCCACCCAGAGACCCGCAGATGAAAATAACAAGGCAGTGCATCCTCTAGACGGCACATTGCCTTGGTAGCCAACGCCTGCTGTGCATGGGGATCGTACCAGCCGCTCCTTCCTCCAGCCTGGGTCTGGCCCCAGACCCTGTGGCTTGGAGTGAAGGGTCAAGGATCTGGGCACCCATCTGTTGCTGTCCCCAGCCCTCCTCAGGGGACCTGTTTGGGGGGTTGGAGTGGAGGCCGGCTGAGGGACCTCTGCAGAGGTCAGATGTCGGGCTCCTCCTGCCATCCTGGGGACCCTAAGGGACTCGGTTACAGTGGCAGTGCCTCCTGGGAGCCAGTGCATAGAAGGCATCTATGCAGAAGCTGACTGGATACCACCCAAGAGGTCTGTGGGCAGCCTTGGCACAAGTCCAGTGGCCCTAGACACAGAAGAGTATCCTGGGGAGAGGTGACAACCTGGCTGGGAGCAAGCATACTAAGGCAGGTGACTGAGTGGGTCCAGCAGGGTTGTATGTCGCCATCACTGGCTCCTCTCTGCCCTCTGACCCTGTGCGGCCCTCCTTGACCACGGCAAAGCCCCAGGCAGGGTGTCCACCCCTCTCAGTTCTATGGCCTGCTCTTTGGACTTGAAAGGATACCGTGGACACCGATGTGGAAGAGGAATGACTTGGGACCATCCTCATCTCTGTCTTCTCTCTGTCGCCTGAGATCCAGTAGAGACAGCCACTTGAACAAGGTGCGAAGATGGTGGTTTCGGTACCTCCTGCTACTATAGTCTTCCATCCATACAAAGTCTTAGATTTGTGGATTCATTAAGCCATACTAATAAAACACCGATCTCTTCATTTCCCCTGAAAATCGTCAAAGACCCATGTGACTGACTACTTTTGGGGGCTTTTGGCCTGCCCGGTGGTACGTGGGCTGCCACCAGAATTTACATAACTGCCACTGAGAGCAAAGGCTGGTGGCATTTCCATTAGCCATCATGGCCTTCACTGAAGTGGACATGAGGGTTCCGTTCTTCTGACACAGCGTGTAGATCCTCTGTACCACCTCGTCCTGCTGGGAGGCAAGGGCCGGCTCTGCAGTGTGAATCTGCATGTAAGAGCAGACTGTTTCCAGTGCTTTTCCCATTTTGGGTTGCTGGGAGCTCCAGGGACAGTGACCCTCTGTTCAGGGTGGGCTGAATTACTTGCATGCAGATGGGCAGACAGGCCCGGGGAGGTGAGGGAAGCCAGTGTAGGTGCTGCCTGCGGTAACACAACCTCCTTGGGAAGGAGTAAATGAATATGGAGTCATAGACCTCCTTCAGCAGGGGCCCACTGTCTCTGGTAGGCAGAGCCTGGTTCCTGGGCAAGTGAGTTATTGAAGGATGGAAGCAGGACAAAGCAGGTTAGGCTGGGTGTGAAGGCTAAGCTGGAATGTAGTCTCTGTGGGGGCCAGCTAATCCCACAGGGGGACCTGGAGCACAGTTACATCTCAGAGTTGATCCTGTGTGGGGCAGAGTGAGCCATTCACTGGCCACTGGCTGCTTGTGGCATGGGAGGAAGAACCTGTCAGACAAGGCAGCTGCCTTGGAGAAGGGGGCAGATGACTCCGTTAGCAGCCAGCTCTCACAGCAGCTGGGGTGCCTGCGAAGGGCAGGGGACCTGGGTGGGCACCAGCAAATAAGCACCACATGGCCTGCGGGCCTGGCCTGTGATGGGCTGCTACCGGACTTGGATCCTTGGACCCAGTGACGGTAGAAATGAGGCCAGACCCCAAATGTAAGGGCACAGGCAAGGCTTTATTAGAATAACAGCTGCAGCTGAAGGGAGACATAGGACAAATCGGTATCAGACTGGCCCTCCAAATGATAGCCCAGGTAAGTGTTAAATGGGCTGAGGTGGGAAAGGAGTGATGTGTAACATGCAGGGGGGGTGGAGTCCCGGGAAGTCGGGCGCGCAGGCGCAGTGGACATACATTGTATGTTTCATCTGCACGTTAAGCCTCCACCTCTGGGTGTTTTTTGTTTTGTTTTGTTTTGTTTTTTTAAAGCATGAAAGTGATGGGAGAAGTTGGTAAAAGGTCGCATTTGGCGGCAGTTTGAATCTGTCTGGGCTTGCTCCTTGGACTGTGCTCTGCTTTTCCAGGAAAAGTGGGAATAGGCAGCAGGGAATGCCCCAGGTGCATGGGGACTTGTTCCCAAGTTTCCTGTCTCAGGGCTACCACCTCTCCCAACCCCGTCCATGGGAACTGGACCCCCCCTCCCCGGACCTGCCTGTTTGGACTATGCCACTTGGACAGGTCCGTGTGGCCTTGCCAGGCAGGACCTCGTGGCAGGTTTCAGCAAAGCAAACAGTTTTATATAGTTGGATAACCACATAAGAGGGCAAAACTGGGGTTCAGAGATGTAGCTGTGAGAATTGGAGAGGGTTTGGGGGCTCCAGATATTTGGGGAGGCATTCCTGTTTGAGACCCTTAAAAGAGGACTTTTTTTTATTGGTGTTTTTTTGTGTTGCTTATCCGTGTGCTCTGGGGCTCCAGGATCCATGCAGATGCTAAGTGGGGCTTGGAAGGTCCTTCCATTCTCAGCACACGCACAGCTCTGTCCCGTTGGTCCCTGCCACCTCCACCTCCATGCTGTCCCCACTCAGGCTGGGGGCCCTTTCTCAGAATGGCCTGGCTCTTCAGGCCACTCCATTTCTCCATTCTTGAGGTAGAATTGTTGGTCCAGAAAATCTCTCCTTGTCTAATTGTGGTGGGCAGGCAGGCCAGGTCCAAATTGCAAAAAAAGAAAAAAAAAAAACAAAACCACGGAAATGTGCTTGTAGGTAGATTTACCGAGCATGCCTGGTTGTGTGTGTGGGCAGGGGTAGGGGATAGGGGGAGAGACAGTCCCTGGGCTGGTATTGATAAGTAGATAGAGGTGACTTAAAACTAGCACTTTCATTGGTCTGTGCTGGTGGTTTGTGGAGACATAGTGGCATTTTGAGCTCTGTCCCTTCTTGGGACAGATGCTCTTTCCAGGCTTAGAGTGGTGGCTCTGAGTCTAGAGCTTTTGGCACACCTAGCTCTCATTCAGGGCAATTCTGAAGAATAGTGAATTAATGTCCCCAGATAATGGGGGTCATTTTACCGCAGAATGGCTGCCCTTTGTCTCTCTGGCAAAAGGGTGCTGAGAAATGAATGTTCAGGGCTGTGGAAATGCTGAATAATAAGTGAACTTGATCCCATCGGGCAGCAAGGGCTGAAAGGCTCCCTCTGATGGACCCAGTTATACCTTCGGGGTCCCTGGACTGGTGCTTTGGAAAAAGTGATTGGCTTAAGTGTCTCTTTCTGTTGATGTTATCAGATTCCCCACCACGGACTTTCATCTCAATAGTGAGTTGTAAGTTTTGAGAGTAACTCAAAGGATTTCCTGGAAAAGGTGGAGGAGGGGAGTTAGGCTGTGGGGTTGTGAATGGGTGTACTGGAGACCCAGAGCCAAGGGAAGATTAATTTACACAGGGAGGGAGGGATGCTGGGCCCTCATGGGAGTAAAGAAAAACCCCAGTTTTTAGAGGTGCTTCACCTTCATTCATTCTTCCCTTCATTCATTCCTCCTCTGTTGAGTCAACAGACAGGTGTGGGATGAGGTCGGTTTTGCTGGCATTGTGTTTGAGATGGCCCATATAGATTGGGGTTTGGACAATAGAGGTCTGGGCTGTGGGAAGGAGCAATTCTTCACTCTTTTCCCAGGACTGTACTGCAGCAGCTGGGATTGCAGCTGACATTTTCTACACATTTCCATGTTCTCGAAGGACAAGGTCAGTTTTTGGTTTTCTGGTTAAATTCATGGGGCAAGTTCCCTCACTTCCTTGTGGAATGATTTTCAGAAATGGTAAACCTCAACTCTCATACAGATAGAAAATGAACATATGTTAAAGATTTTATTTAACTCATGAAGGAGGAAACTGGTAAGATGTGAGGAACATTTCAAGGGGAATCCGAAGAACAGACACCTTTATAGATCAGGAGTGTTGAAATGAATATGCAAATAGAGGCAAGAGGGGTTTCTTCCACAGCAGGGGAGAGAAGTCAATCAGCACATATAGATAATAATTATTATACACCACTGTCAGTTTACGGAATGTTAAATAGCTCAAGGGCCATGAAAAGTGAGAGACAACTTGGAAAGGTGTGTTCTAGACGATGCTTGGTTTTCTGTTGAAGTGCACATTTTTCCCTATCCTCTTCTTAAGAAAGTCCAGTGTTTTAAGCATTAAACTTCCTCCAAAAGTGCCTTTCTTTCTCTTTATTAATATACAAATAGCAGTGATAAAAGTGTTTCTTTTTCATTTTTGAATGCATGCTGGTGGTTTTTGTGATACTAAGGCCAAGCTTACTACTTACCAAACAACTTTAAGAGTTATTTTGGGAGAGAATTACTCATTTTAGCCTGGGTAGTTTCCTAGGACCTATATTAATGAGTAGAAAGTATGATTTACAGGAATTATATATGTGATTTATAAGAATATTGGGTATACGAATAACATGGAAATAGTGAATCTGTGAACCAGAAATGAATTGGCTCAGACAACATAGACTATTCCAGAGCACAGCTATTGCAGGGTTGGGTGGGATGGGAGGTAGGGGAAGAAGACACTTGTAGAAGCATCTAGATAATTTCAGAACAAAATTCCTGAAAAAAATACTTGGGAATTTCTTCATGCATTAATTTTTAAGATCTGAAAACTTTTAATGTTATTTAACTGAAGCCAATATTTTCCACAGTTCTCAAGGATCTAAAACCCTAGTTGTTTCTCTCTTGTTTGCCTTTCTGAAGCTTATTCTAAAAAGGTGTGTTGTAGTTATGAAAAAAAGGAAGGACTAGGGAATTTATGGTGAGATTTAACTTACATACCTCTTCTGGTTTATTGTGAAAGTACTTCTTCATGACCTATTGGTAGCCCTTGACATTGCTGTCCCACTCTCCTATTGGAAACCTGTCCCTTTTTTTCTGGACCCTCTACATTCCCTTGCTTTCCATTGCTGGGATTATTCTCTTTCACCGGTTTTCTTCTCTGTTCCTGGGATGCCCCACAGGCACTATATTCCTCTCTTACAGCCACCTTCCCCTGGACGCTGCATCCTCGTGCAGAGAACCAGCTCTCACTGGGGTTCAGAGGGTCATGCTCTCCATTCTTGCTCCAGAACACCATACCAGCATTTCCACCTGCTGCTGGAGGTTTCCACCTCAATATTCTCGCCCATCATACTCAGTACGTTTGAACAATCCTGTATTACAATACAATCCTGTATTATATACTTAAAAGTTGCTATGAAAGTAGATCTGAAATGTTCTCATCACCCAGGTGTATAAAGTAATCCAATTCCTTCTGTTGAAATGTAGTTCTTCCTTTTGAACTTATTCTCCCAGCCACTTACCAAACACTGTCAGTTTATTCTTCTCAGGATCTCTTTCGTTGATGTTCTCTTCCATTCCACTGTTGCACCATAATTCAGGCCTTCGTCTCTTCATCACTGAGTTGTTACACAGCTTCGACGTTACCTGAATTCAGTCAGTATCCCTTTAGTGCCTTGGGAGTGGATACCATGAGCCAGACCCTAACACAGCTGGTGGGAGTCCAGTGCTTCTCAGTCTGCAGAAAAGACAGACATCAATTAGATGCTCACACTACTAAGTGTATGATTATAAGCTGAGGTAAATGCTGGAGGAAAGTGGTGTAAGAGTGTGTAATGGGAAACCCTAAATTAGCCTTCAGGGCCAGACAGGCCTCCTTGGAGGAAGTGACCCCTGAGAGCACTGAGGAATGAACAGGTACTAAATGAGCAAAGGTGCCGGCTTGAGTTTATCAGGAGAGGAACCTAGTGTTTCCCAAGTCCTGGAGGTGGTGGTTGGAGGCATGGTGCATTAGCAAAACCATGCCTGAAGACCCATGTGCTGCGGTGATGTGAGTGGGGGCAGAGCGATGAGGGATGAGCTGGGGGCAGGGGGAGGCAGGGGCAGGCTGACGGTAAGTTGCAGTACAAATTCAGGTGTCTGCATGATACCTCGAGGGCCTAGGCTACGTGAAATAAGAGGAAGGCAAACACTGTATAATCTCCCTTATACGTGAAATCTAAAAAAGGCTCGGCGAATTGGAGAGCAGAATGGTGGGGGATGGGCTGGGGGAGGGGGCAGTGGAAGATGTTGGTCACAGGGTACAGACTTCCAGTTATGAGTAAGTTCTGGGGATCTGATGTACAGGATGGTAACTATATTCTACAATCCTGTATTATATACTTAAAAGTTGCTATGAAAGTAGATCTGAAATGTTCTCATCACCCAGGTGTATAAAGTAATTATGTGAGTTGTTGGAGGTATTAACTAATGTTACTGTGTGGGAAGCATTTTGTAACATGTGCTAGTAGCAGATCATTACATTGTAAACCTTAAACTTCCACAATGTTATAAGTCAGTTATAGCTCAATAAAGCTGGAAGGAAAAATCTGGTGTCTATCTTCAGAGCCAAGGGGAGTCTTTGAAGGGTTTTAAGCAGGAAGGGCACGACATGCCCAGATAAGCCTTTTCAGAAGGTCATTACAACTGCTGTGTGATACCAGAGATGTCCAGAAGACAAGACAACCTGAAAATCCTCTTGATCCGAAGCAACAGGAAATACTGGATAATATTGTAGCAGAGCTGCACTTACTAGGAAGTAAGAGCCATCGCTGGAGCTTTGAATAAAGGGAACGCTACTTACCCAAGGAGCATGCTGGCCCTGCCTGCTTCATCTCCTTGGTGGGCATTTGCCCATTTCAGTGAGCAACAGATGTGACTTCTGTGACTACCCAGGGACAATAGACAAAGCAAGGGGTGTGAATGGATTGGGGAAGTGATCTGAGACCCCAGCGTGAAAGAGAATCAGTAAAAGGGGGGGACCATCCACTAAATCTGCACCCCACAAAAGAAAATGCTAGGAAGTTTGTCTTTTTTGAGCTGGGCTCTGGTTGGGAGTGGGACAGGTCTTCTGCAAAGATCTCTTTCTATGCACACTGCCCTAAGTGGGTGTGGGAGTCCTCTTTATACTGTGTTCATGGTCCTGGAACCCCAGGCCAAGAAATTAGCATAATAATGAGCCCTGTGCTGGTAGTCACCCTGGGATTCCTAGAAGCAGCCTCGCAGTTTTCTCTGATACTGTAAGTAGAATTTAACCTGGAAGATTTTCATATGATTTTATTCTTTCATATATATGAATCTATCTGCACATATGTGTATACATATATGGATACATACACATGCATATATTCAATGTTTGTTCACATACATATGAAATTGGAATGTATTTTAGATTGTATAAAGCAATGATGACTGTGTAAGTACACGATCAGCTTGGGCAGGTAACCAGTAAAGCATTTTTTAACTTTCTGTACTTTTGCAGAAGAGAGTGATGTGTTAATTACAACTTAATTTTATTAAGTTAAATGTGTATGTTATAAGTTATGGGGAATTACCAAAATACTATGAATAGGGTATATGATTTCCTAACCAGTAGAGGAGAAAATTGGTGTGTAAAACCCTATCAGTCCGAAAAAGAGAGAAAAGAACAGACAGAAGGAGAGAAGAAGAAAAAAAGATAACCAAATGAGATGGTAGAAATAAATTCAAATATATGAACAACAAGACCAAGTTCATGACAGATTGCTAGATTGGGTTCAAAATATTTTATCTTTATGTGTTTTCCCTAGAGGACACATCCACAGTATACAGGCACAGATCATTGAAAACAAAAAGATGGGAAAATATTGAAGGCAACTACAACCTAAAAGACACCGCTGGGTTGGATAAGGTTGGATATTATTATCCAATAAAATATACTTAAAGGCAGAAATTATGACTTGGGATAAAGAGATAGTATTTAATGGTAAGTGATACAGTTAACTGGGAAGATAGAATAATTCTAAACTTCTAAGCACTTAATAACATAGTATCAAAATAGCATAAGTAAAACTTTTTTTTTAAAGAAGAAACTGACAATAACAAATTTATAATCATATGGGGGAGATAATATAATTTTCTGAGTAACTCACAGATCAATTATTAAAAAAATCATGAAGGATATAGAGGATTTGAAAAAAGTTTTGATCTGATGGACATGAATAGACTAGTGATCTCAACAATATGTAATGCATACTATTTTCAACATGTATAAAATGGAACATACATAAAAATTCACCTTGTACCAGGCCATAATACAAGTTTCAAAAAATGTCATGGGATTGGTATAACACAGATTAAATTCTTTGACCACAGACAGACACTTATAACCTTGTTAAATATATAGTATGTTACATTATATCATAATACATTGTATTTTATTATATTATGTCAGAATATAGGAATATTAAAATTAGATATGTAAACTGTTCAGTTTAAGAGGTAGGAGGAAAGAAGAGTAAATATACTCAAATCAGAAGGAAAGAAATAATAAAAAATAAGAGTAGAATGAATGAAATAGGAAGCCAAGTTATAATAAGTAGAATAACCAAAATCAAACTTTGGTTCTTTATAAAAAGCAATAAAATACACAGACTCATTGACAAGTCTGGCCGGCACAAATGAATAGTAGTAGGCACGAGAAGGAGGACATGGATACAGCTATGGCAGATATGAAAAAGAGTAACTCTAAGTGTAGTAGGAAATGCAGATGAAATTGACATTCTTCAAGAAAAATTTAGCATAACTGAAGAAGAAATTGAAAACCTGAAGAGAATTGTTATATTAAAAATGTTGATATTATTTTATTAGTGTAAAATGTTTATTCATCTGGTTAGAGGCATTAATGTAATTTTCCTTATGAATATATTTAAAAAGGCTAAAAAAAGTGATTATCTCAACAGATGCAGAAAAATATTAAAAACCTCACACCTACTATCTACCCTTCTTTCCATTTCTCTCTTGAACTTTGCAAACCAGAACTAATAGTTAAAGAGTATCAAAATCCAACAATAAAATTTGTGTTATTTAGTTAAGAAACATTGGAAGCCTTTTTTAAAAAATCAGGAATAAGGAAGCATTTTGCCTATCTTTTGTGATCAATGTCTTATCTGGTGTTATAGCTAATTGTAAAAGTAAAAAAACAGATTGGAAAGTAGTAGAGGTAGTTCAAGGTAAGAAAGTATATTTATTTACAAAGATTGTGATTTTCTAATTAGAGAAACCAAAGAGATTATTATAGATTCCTAGAATTAATGAGAAAATTCTTCCAGATTGCCGGATATAGGATCAATAGAAAAAAGCTTGTTCCATATCTGTACATTGGTCATTTATAAATAGAATAATATATTCTGCTTAGAAAGGAACACTAGTGATAACCTTACTCAGGTACCATCTCTCTCTCTGGGGCCAACCTTGATCAGGCAATCTTCCAGTTCAGGTACAGAAACCATTCCTTGTACATCAGTATGCCCAACCTCCTACCCATCCTTCCCAGAGTTACTTCCTCAATTGCTTGGCTTAATGGTTTTCTGACTAAAAAAATAAAAAAAAACAAAACAAAATTAAATCCGATTTCTGAACTGTCTTCAGCTCTTGACACAGATCTGCAAGTCTCTCGGTACATTCTTTGCAGGGAAGG
The DNA here is from genome assembly GCF_020171115.1 of Neogale vison. Lineage (NCBI taxonomy): Eukaryota > Metazoa > Chordata > Mammalia > Carnivora > Mustelidae > Neogale > Neogale vison. The sequence continues at coordinate 44,038,027 of NC_058098.1, forward strand.
GTATAATTGCCGAGGTAATAATTTTATGGATGAGAATGTGAGGCCCATAGCTACTGAAATTTTCATTCCTGGAGGCAGGAGGCAGTTCCCAGCCTCATCCCACATGGTGGAAACCAGTCAAGCACTTGACTGTGGAATTGAGATGGGCTCTGAGTGTAAAGCACCCCCCAGATTGTGAAGAATTAGTTCAAAGGGATGTGAATGTCTCATTCATTATTTTATATCGTAATACTTTTGCTGTATAAGGTTAATTAAAATGAATTATTAAAATTAACTTCATTTTTAAAAATTTTTTTTCCCAATTTATTTATTTTCAGAAAAACAGTATTAAATTAACTTCATTTTTAAAAATTTTCTTCATGTGAATACTAGAAAGTTTTGTACATATACGGCTTGCGTTTGTTGACATTTTCTTTTCTGGTTCTAGGTTTCTCCTTCCTAGTGGTGTGGTTTGGGATGAGGGCTTCACTTTCTCTGAGGCTCAGTCATCATCTTTGTAAATAAGGGTGATAAGTGCCTCATGTACCTTGAGTAGTTGAGAACGTTCAGTGGAGAAACCCATTACCCAACGAAGTACTTGATAAATGGCACAGCTCTGTATCTACACTGGATGATTTTGTTTCTTGTTTGTCAATCCATCTTTGTTCCAGAGCACAGCACAGTTCTAGAAATAGAACAAAAAAGGAGTTGGATAAAATGGACCACATTGCTGGCACCTTGCCAATTTATTGGAGCCCCAGGGATCAAGACCAACCTCTAGGAAAAACTTTGTTATTTGTCTTTTTTGTGGGCTTCTGATTTTAGAGAAAATTCTGTGTGCCTCACATTCTTTTAATCCTGGTGTGGCTGTACAGAATGGTAAAAATGACCATGCGTACAGGAATTGTACAGAGCAATCTTAATACTCAATCAGAAAAATTATGATGGTTTTGTAAACTTTGAAATTTTTTGCTAACATCATTAAAATTTTTAAAATTTAAAATATTTAAGTGGTACACTTAATTTGTTTTTTAAAATATTTAGAAATAATTAAAGTGCTTTATTTATTTATTTTTGTAAAAACAACTTATCAAGAGCAGTTTAATTAGTGCTTAGGATATAGACTGAGAATCTTTTCTAGGCTATGGTTACTTGTCTTACTACTTTCTGAGTTTGGGTCAGCTTCTGACATTTTTTCTTCTTCCTTCCTTTCTTCCTCCTCTCTTTCCTTCCCATATGGAGGGGAAAGAGAGAGAGGGAGAGAAAGACTCCTAAGCAGGCTCCATGCCCAGTGTGAAGTCCGATGAGAGGCTCGATCTCACAGCGCCAAGATCAGGACCTGAGCCAAAATCAAGAGTCAGACACTTAACTGAGTGAGCCACCCAGGAACCCCTTTATCTTTTATTTTAAAATTGAAGTCTAGTTGACACACAGTGTCACCTTGGTTTCACATGCATGGCATCGTGATCAGACACATCAGTACCTCACTCAGTTCTGCCACGATGCGTGTCGTCACCATCTATCCCCGTACAACATCATTACAGTGTTAAGTGACTTTCCCATGTGGTACTTTTCATCTCCTTCACTTATACATATTTTAGAACTGGAGAATAGATGAGGGTGATTAAGAGGGACAACATTTTATCTCCTGAACTTTTGCCATCACCAGGTATCTCCAGGGTCTCCTTCAACGTGCATCACTTCCTTAGAGACATTGTCATCCTTTGGTCACCACCACTTTCTTCATTCGTGCTGCTAAGTTTGCACTGAGCTCCTCTAGCTGCACATCTCGAGTCTCTGGACACTAGTGCCGAGCCACTTCGTAGTCGGCCCTTCCTTCTACACTGTCGTCTAAGCCCTGGCCACCTTTACCTTCTGGCGCTTCTACTTCTCATATTTCTTTGCCGCATTTTCATCTTGTTAGCCAGTTCCTTCTTTCAGTTGTTCATCTTACAGAATGTCACATGGGTTTATTATGGGGAGACAAGGGGCAACACAACCACATGACGCACAGTCTCTTGGCAGACTGAGTCAGCAATGCAGTGACCCGCCATGACAGGCTTTGGAAATACTGACGTGTTGGCCACTGATCATGGTGTGTGTGATATTTACATGGTGGTCATGGGCAAGGGGAGCTAGCGGTGAAGTTTGTACTTTGAGCAGTTCTTCACAGTTTATAGAAACTTGAACTGTGTTTTTGGGGCACTGCTCTTATTTGACTCAACCGTGGCACCTGAAATTAGCACTTCTCATAACTGTGCAAAATGAGGGCTCTCATTCTTGGCATGCTCCGAAGTTATTTCTCAGGACAGACACACACCAGTGCCTCCACTTTTGTCTCTTATCCCTTGTCTGATCTGAAAGACCACCTTTCCTATTTGTAGTTCCCAGATGTTACCTTAAGGGTATGCCAACTATACAGGGGGAACTCTGCAGGGTTCAGTGTTCATTAAGTCATTTCACAGCTATGTCCTCCATATCCGTCTATGCTGGGCACCATGCTAGACTCTGGCATGTTTGCTGGCAAATGAAAGTGCCTTAAATTGCTCTCATTTTTGGTTTTTGGCAGCTGACTTTCCAGCATATTTTCCAAACCACCACTTATACCATTTTCACAAAGTGACTTCTTCCTTGCACAAGTTTTTACTGTCTTGAAGTCACTTTAAAATGCATGCCATCAGAGCCTCAGGTCCCTGAAATTGGACTATGGTCTGCATCTTGGCACATCAGATGGGACAGTCCCTTTTCTAAATACAACAATCAACTAATGGACGTGGTCTAAACTTGCATAGTTGTTTGTTAATTATTCAAAGCATGTTTCATCAAAGCCAGTCTCATTTCTCAGCATCTTCTTTCTTCAGTGTTTTTAATTCACCTGGGGATTATGGCTATGATACTCTAAAGAGCATCTTAGGGTTTATTTAGAGTCAAATGTCTCTGCCTGGAGCATTAAATTCCACTGAAAAACTGCTTCAACCAGAAGATAGGTGTGGCCAGAGGGAAAGGTTCATGATCTTAGAGCTTTAAAATTTAAAAAAAAAATTCTTTTGAAATTCATTGCCATTAAATACATTAAATAGTTTTGGCAAATGATGTATTTGCTTAAGAAATTTAAAGCACTCTTTTTTTTTTTTTTTTTTTTTTTTTTTTTAAATAAAAGAGCTCTCTGGCTCCTAGTGGTGATGGGAACCAAACACTTACTGAGCTCAAACTGTGCCAGGAGCTTTTCCATATCATCATACTTAATCCTTATAATGGCCTTATAGGATAGGAACCGTTTATCTGCATTTATATAGTTGAAGGACCTGAGGTCTCAGCAGGAAAATTAAGATGCCCAAGACTTAGCATCTGTTAAGTGTTAGGGTTGGATTTTGAATTTTGAGTTTGTCTGATTCCAGAGTGCTTTTAGTTTTCTATATAGAAATGGTTGTAAATGTCTGGCATACTGAAAACTGCTGTCCTATCCTGATCCCATTACAGACATCACCAATGGATAACCTATTTATTCTCCTTGCCTTATTCTGTGCTGCAGCCCATAAAGATGCTGAATGAGCTGAATGGAAAATGCTTCTCACCCTTTCAGTGTTTAAGGATGTCTGGACTTAGGGAGGTACTCATACAGCTGCTGGTAGATGGCTTCCAGGCCAGTTCTGCTACTCACGACTGAAGGCCAGAGGTGTCCCCCTACCATCCCTCCTTCTAGCATTTTCCCCATGCTCACTGTTTCTATATTTGGGATTCTAAGAGAGAGCTGAAATGTTCCCTATGGGATAGGCACAGACGGGAAGAAAAACAATTATGAATTTAAATCCTGTCTTGGTTTGGGTTTTCCAGACCCTCACACCAAGGACTTGGGCACAAGGATTCAGGACTCCTTCCAAGTGAGTACATGAGGAAAGTGAGACCAAATGGGGGAAGGGCCAAGACAAGGTGCCTTCTTCAGCAGAATACTGCTGTGGGCATCTGGGGTCCACCCTAGATCCCTGGGAGGCTGTGTGGAACTTGACTCAGAGGCAGGAAGCTGGGGTATTTATCCGGCATATTCCAGTCCCCACGGCATATTCCAGTCCCCTGCTGGTGGACAGCTGCTCACACACACTCCTCTCTCCTCCAGGATGAAATCTTCTACACCTCTCAGTTGCCTCTGTGCCAATCAGCCCCCTTTGGTGCTGGGAATAACCCTCAGGCTGAGAAGCTGTCAGGTGCAGTGTGATGGAGAAGCTCTGAGTGGACCCCGTACCAAGGATGATCACACGGGGACTATCGGGGCCTGGAGCGGGGCTTCTCCAGTGTCTCCTCCAGCTGACATCTGTTGGGTGATTTTCCCACATGCTGGGATGAGAGTTAAGCTGATCCCACTCCTCTCCCTTTAGAGAGTCTCCTAGATTCTTTATATTCTGAACACCTAATGTCATGGGGTGGATGGACCCCAAATGGCCTGTCTCTGTGGCCAGGCTACATTCTAAGTTGTTGCAGTTTAGCCATGTGGACTTGAAATTTATGGTGGTGGTTGATTGCATCAAAGACAACGCAGAATGCTGTGAGTGGCTCCTAATAAATTCCTTGTTATCTTTTACAACCATCTCCGGCAAGCATTGTTCCTCTTGACACAGTGGGCCGCGTCAGCCAGATGAATGTTATCCCAGACAACCATGAATTGAAGACCAGAGAGAGTTGGGGCTAAAATAACTAGCTTTGAAATGGAGCCAAACTGTCTTTCAGCAGTGGAAGGGGCAGATTTAAGGCAGGGGGACCTCAGGTGACCTTGGCGCCAACGAGACCCTTAGCTTTGGGAGACCCTCAAAGTCACAGGTAGCAAAAATCTCTGCTCTCAAAGCTTGGAGTAAGAAGCAGCAGCCATGGTGGTGACAGGGTAACGATGTATTTGCGGTAATAGGCGCTAATTAACCCGGACAGCTGATTTTAATCATTGCTGTCATCTGCTGAAATCAGCTAGCTGACAGAGTGGTTTGGTTTCATCTTTTCCAATAGGCGGATATGCGAAAAGTATTCTTTCCCCCTTCTCACTCTCTTATTTTAGCTTAAGAAGAACCAGCCTAAAAGGAGAATGGAGGATTCATTTCCAAGAACCCCTTTACAGTTTCCCTTGAGTTAACTTGGTACTTTTTTTTTTTTTTTTTTTGCATGTGGCTTTGTCTCACTGGATCATGTGAACCAGGCAGAGAACAATTCCACATTTCCTGTTGGACAATTTTTTTTTTTTTTCCCAATGGAGCTCCCAGGATGAACTTCTTTGGATTCTCCAGTAGACCCTCCAATATGGGGGAAGGGTCAGCGTACACTCAGAGCTAATATGTTGGCAGCTCCAAGTTAAATTCTGACAAGATCCATGAAGAGACGATACTCGATTTCATAACCTCATGGTAGGAGCTGATGTGCATTTAGATTTATAGAATTATACAATGGGTGAAGTAAGGTCATGTGGAAACATCTGGAGCAATTCCTGGATGCTTGGTCTTCCCACGGGATTAGGCAATAGTGCTGGTCCGACTATGCCCCCAGGCAGTGGACAGGATGGTATCATTTACAGAAGGCACCCTGACATTTGTGTGGCGGTCTGTGGCCTTTTCCTATAGGAATGGGTGGAGACCAGGGACAGACCTGAATCTTCACATCCCCTGGGGTTCCATCTGAAGGTCCCAGGGCGCAGATCATGTCCTGAAAATCTCAATCGGTGACCCAAAATGTTAGGCGTAAATGACCTGCCACTGTTGGTGTTTGGAGTTTGTCATTTTTAAGGCGTTTCCACTATGGCAGAGGTATGAAATTATTTCAGACCTCAGGGTCTGATGATGGAATATATGGCACATACTAATGAATCCCTTGCTAAGCATCACCCTGGCCCAGCCCCACTGTTGCCCCGGGGGTCTGAGCTCTTCTGAGCAGTCAAGTTGGAATCTTCCAGACTTCACAGATCCTTAAGCCACGGAGTCTAGCATTCACTTCTCTGATTGTTTCATGGTTGTGCATTTTGAATCACCAGCATCTTTCCTTGTAGGAGCCAAGTCTGTACATCCTTAGTCTTCTGGGAAGCTGTGTGGAGTTGCGCCTCTCCACCCTTTGTCTTTCTAGGCTCTCCTCCTCACCCCACATCACCCTTGTACCTACCATAGGCCCAATCCAGTCTGGCAGCAGAAGGAGCCAAGAGAAGTGTATGAAATGTTCCTTTCTCAAAGAGCTTCTGGAGTGGAAGGAGAAACGAGGCATTCACATGTGAGAAAAAGATGGGATCTGACATTCCAGAATTAAATGTGAGCAAGAGCAGCCTGGAAGTGGGAGGGCGAAGAAACAGGGCTTGGGGGCAGAGAGGGAAGGTGTCACAGACAGGGAGGGGTGCAGGCTGACCGCTGCTCTAGGTGTGGTATGGATGTGGATGATAGGTAAGAATGTGCTGCTTGACAAGCCAGGGACTTCACCCTCCTCTGCTCATGGCTGTGTTGGGGGTGTGTGCTCCGTGTCTGCCAGAAGGCCTGGGGAAAAACTGTAGGGAGGGTGGGGATTGCAGTGCAGATCAAGGAGGCTTCCTTGTCCAAAAGGGGAATAGATGCTTACTAGGTGTCCACATGGCAGGAACTCAGGCCCATTCTGCCAGGTATTCCAGTTTTTCAAGAGAAGCTGGAAATCGGGCTTTCTCTGTGACATCAGGGAAATCTTATAATGGTGTCTGAGCTAAACTCAACGCATCTGTGCTGCTCTCCAGCTGGACTGAAACTCTGGCCTCTGCCATCACAGGGTGCTCATTCCATAGGGTGGTCGTGCCTGGGAGCCTGGTATTCCCCCCGCCCCCATTTCCAACTGGAACCAGAGTCCTCATGCCGTTGTGTGGCCACCCCTCCAGGAGCTCCCAAACAGATCATGAGATCTTGACTTCAGCTTCGGTACAGGGGGAAGAGAGCTCCCTGGTGGGGAAGCTGCCTTTCCCATGCTCAGTGGGCCACTTGCTCTCTTGTTGGACAGGGATTTCTGGAAGCCGGCAGTGGGGTAGGGTGGGCACGGTTTTGAGGACAAAAGCAGTGAATCCAAGTGTTGTGGTCTGTCATTCTTTAGCAACAAACTCAGCAGCTTGCCTCCCAGTTTAATAAGTCTAGACCTTTGTGGCTTATACAACAAGAGTGATGACAAGTAATAATAGCTCATAAGAAAAAGAAGGTTTTGTTTGTTTGTTTTTTTCGTCATTCCTGACTCATCCCCCTAGCATGGGAAGTCCAGGCAAGAGTGCCTAGAGATGCCAGAAGACACAAATTCAGAGGTGGTACTGCATGGGCTGGGAGGTCCCAGGGGGTCCATCCTGGAGGAGGAGGCTCCATTGGGAGCGCCCTGGACTCCTTAGATGTCCCAGGTTCCTCAAGGGCAGAGCCTTCCAGAGCCAGACTGCGTGGGTTCATATGACTGCTGTCCTGCTTCTTAGCTCTGTGACCTTGAGTAAGTTAATTAAACTCTTTGTGCCATCCTCTATTCATCTTCGGATGCAAATAATAATAGTACTAATAGCAGTGATGATGATGATATCACCCCTACGTGGTCGTGAGAATTAGAGCTCCTGTTTGTGAACCACTTAGAAGACCCTCTGGTGCGAGAAGTGGTTGCTATTATTATTTTTGTTACTATACCTGTAGCACGTGCAGAAGAAAGATGCACCTGCACTTGGAAGGGCAGGTGCATCTTTCTTCTGCATGTGCTACAGGTATAGAGTAAGTATAGATGCCTTTGACTCCCTGGGTGGGGATCCTTGGGGCAACTTATTTATAAGAGATGGACGTTCATGGACTCTTGTGAATCCAGAAGACATCTCCTCCTCAGACGGGTCTCCGTCTCCTTTCCCGAGCACCGCCTGAAGTAGGGGATGTAGGTGCCGTTCCTCTGTCAAGGGGTTTTGGGGAAGTGGAGTGGCTTCTTCATAGCGACCTGTCAGTTTAACCTTGGTTGCCTTTTACCAGCTGTTGCTTTCAGGAGTCAGCTCGTCGGGAGGGTGGAGAGGTGCTTTCTTTAGGGAGAAGGTGGGCTTGAACTCTAGACATCCCGAATCCGCGTGTTCCCAGGCCCATCCAAGGGCACCATGCTTCCTCCTCTCACCAGCCCTCGTCTCTCACCTCCTCCTCACCGCAGAGGGAGGACAAGGAAGGAAACCCAGCAGGCCAGACATTCTTCTCTCTCAGCAACACTCCCAACCTGGCTGGCTGCTGTTCTGTTTTCAGCCTGGGTGCAGGCCCAGTGGGACAACGGCTGGGCACCCAGCCACAGTCACCACCCCCAAAGAAAACAGAGCCCAGATCTGCACTAACACTGGGCTCACGGAGCAGTACGTCTGACTGAGATGTGCTGATGTGTGCATAAAATACACAGTGGCTGCTGAAGGCTTAGTACAGAAAAAAGAACGTAAAATAGTTCACTAATAATTTTTATCCACACAATGGAATATTATTCAGCAACTAAAAGCGAGGAAGGCCTGAAGAGGCATGCTATGCCATCGAGGAGCCTGGAGCACACTTATGTGAACTCAAGGAAGCCAGTCACCGCAGACCACATACTGTATCATTTCATTTATATGAAATGTCTAGAATAGGCAGAACTACAGAGACACAACATACATAATGATTGCCTCAGGTTAGGCCCTGGGGGTAATGGAGAGTGACCGCTGATAGGTGAAGGATGTCTTTTCGGGGTGCTGGAAATATTCTAAAATTGCATCACAACTATGGTTGCACAACTCTGTGAATGTACCAGAAACCATTTAATTGTACATTTTACATGGGTGAATTTTATGGCAGTTAAGGTGTGTCTCAAAAAAAGGTGGTAAAATAGTTTTTGCATTTATTACTTGGTAAAATGATAATATTTTGATGTATCAGGTTAAGTGAAAGACATTAAAATTAATGTCACCAGTTGCATTGTACTTTTTTAACATGTCTGGGAGAAAATGCAAAATTGCCTACGTGGCTCACAGTATATTTCTGTTGGACTGCACTGCACTGCACATTCTCGAAGGACCTTCCTGGCTTCAAAATTATATTCTTCCACAAAACGATCCCCAGGTTTGGACTTCTGATGACTCATCTTGGTACCATGGCTAAAACCCAACTTGAAAAAAGGTTCATTTGGGTCTTTTTTTAAAACCATTTGCAAAAATAGGTTTTTGGAGAGAAATCCTGGAAGGAGGCACAGAGTCACATAAGGTGAGCCTGAGTACTGAGACTGTCACTTTCTCCTGTCCCCATGAGCCACTAGAGCCATCTGCAACTGTGGACAGAGCTGTTATAAAAAAATCTGTAGTCTAAACCTGAACAACAGTTTCCTCAGTCAATTCTCTTCTTGGAAAGTTGACTCTGTACCATCACTGTCCAGAGAACAGGCAGTAAATCCCTAGTTGGCAATGTGGCTTCACGGGAGCCAGTGCCTGGCTTCCTAACATCCTTATGGCTCAGCTGGAGACCACGGGAGTGTCTTTCTTTCCCCCAACGTCTCAGTGTCAAAACACAAACCTTGGCCCCCAGTCTCATCTACAAGGAGGGTTGAAGATGATCTCCAGAAGTGTCTTTTTGTGGTTGTCCCCCAGTAGCTGTTATTCACCAGATGCCGGTTGTCCACTGCCTTAATGGGCTATCACTTACTCAGTCATGAGCCTATAGGCCTCACCTGGACCTTTTTGTTTTACTCCATGCACACTGCCCCTTAACTGTCTGAGGGCTTCCTTTGGCTGCTGGATCCTGCTGGGCCCAACAGAGGCCACTCTGCTGCCTTTCACTGGGTGCTGTAGGAAGTGCAAACTCCCAAGTAATAGAGCTTTGTGGAGATACCAGACTCTGGCAAGAATAGAGGAGTATCAGCATGCATTAAAAAAAAAAACAAAAAACAAAACAAAAAACCTGAGTGGCTGTATTTCCTCTGTGAGTGGGTCTTTCCCTTTTGCTTCAGCCAACCCCTGGAAGGCTGACAGTCTCTGAGCCCTGGTCAGCTTCTGTATTCTTCAGCACCTGCTCCTGCGTAGGTCTCTGCAGTGTTATTCTTAAACTCCTTTACCTCTCTTTCGATCCCTTTTCATTTAAACAGTCAGGGAAAGTGTTCATTGTCTTGGGGAGGCCCAGCTGCTGGAGGCTTTGTAGCCCTGTCCCACCTGCTCCCTGCCCCTGCCCCCTACCCCCCGCCCCTGTCATCCCACATCTCTTGACGAGCTTCTTAGTGCACCGTGAGCTCTTGCCCATTCCAGCATTTGGGTAAGGGCATGCAGAAGCAAGGGCTTTCTGTAAAAACCTGTTTTGCCATTTCTCCAGGGAGTAAGGCAGAAGCAAACTTCTTTAGTTCCTGGGCTTCTTTTGAAATAGCTGTGGTCACAGAGACATAGTCATAGAAAGAGTAATGATGAGGAGGATAGAAGAGCAAACCCTTTCCCATAGCTTTTCCACTCAGTATGAGCTTTCCAGAAATCCCCAGAGAAGAATAAGCAGACACAGAGTTTGTGCAGGGGGATAAAGCACACGAGACAGAAAACTCGACCAAGGCCACTGCCTGTGGAAATCCACAGTTTCCAGGACACCAGGCAAATCATGTCGAGACCCTATCTCATCCTGGTTAATAAGTGCACCAAAGGAGCATGCCATGGCACCAGATTTCCATTTTAATATTAGTGCAGCGATAGATTGCCAACGTCATGATTAAATTAGAGTCAGGTACGTTTTCTTGTAACAGCGATATCCAGAGGAGGGATTGGAAATGGAGCTGCTCAAAGACAATCTTCCTCTGGATCTCCCAAGAGAGGACACTCTGCTGATGTGGCTTCGCTGCTGAGGTATCTCCCTCTGAGGAGATACCTCAGATTGTGGCTCTCGAAGAGGAAAGGAAATATGTGTGCAGCCGGCCAGGCAGGGAGGCAATGGGATGTCCTGCCTCCAATGCCTGGATGTCTCAGGAGCACAGGCTCTGGGGTTAACGAATGTTGGTTCTAGAATGGAGGGCTTCCACCCACCGGACACCACCAAACATTCTCTTCTCTGTGACGGGTGTTTGTGGCGCACTTGGCTGTTGTGTCGTTGTCACACCAGTCTGGTGGTGACCATGAGGTCTCTGAGGCCTTTTAGGCAGAGGGGCACTGTTTGGAGGCCAAGCAGTACTGGGCAGCAGCATCCCATCCTGTTTTGGAACCAACCAAGGTGTTGGGATCACCCAGTGGCTGGCACCCTGCCCCATCTGGATGGGTTCCTCATCCATACCGGTCTTGGCCACATTGCCATTATGTTTCTTTTTCCCACTCCTAGATACTGTAAGGGGGGTGGTACTGATATTCTTGCTCCTCTGGTACCTTCTTTAACATTATTTCCCCTCCAACATTTTATATGGAAATACTCAACCATTGAGCAACATGGAAGGAACATTCAGATACTCACCACCTAGACTCCTCCGTTAACTTTTTACTATAGACACATTTTTTCTTTTCTTTTCTTTTTTTTTTTTTTAGCCCTGGTGAAATCTCTTCATGATTTTCCCATTGATGTGTTCCTTAAAACAAAACAGTCCTATCTCTGCCCTGTCACAGATGGAAACATGGATGGGAAAGTAGTGCAAAAGGCCTCTTAGTGAAGCTGAGGCAAGAATCCAGGTGTTCTGAGTTTAGGGCAGGTCAAGGGAAACAAAGGGTTCCCAGAGCAGGAGCTCGAAGATGGGAGCGCCAGACCACGCTCTGCTGCTACGAAGCCTGTGACCCTAAGGGGATCACCTTCATTCTGCCAGGACAGCTCTCGTGCTGACCTTGGACAAAATGCTCCCTGCAGTCCAGTCCCAGGCAGGGACTGGACATAGAGCTTGGCACCTTTGGCAGATCAATGGCCTAGATTCTGAGCTGTCGGTTTCTCATCTGGGAAGTGGGGATAACAGCACCCATTTCACAGAGCTGTTGTAAAATGACCTGAGGCATTGAGACACTACAAAAATGCCCTCAAATGATGCCTGGCATGGGATAGGCAGGTGCAGGGTCGCCCCTAGGATGAACGCAGATACACATATACCTTTGTATGGGTCTGGCTACGTGGTGCTCACAGAGGGCCCACCTATTATGCTGCTGAAGGTACAGCTGTACTCTATTTAGAAACAGTCGTAGTAACAAGGAAAGTCGTTTCTGTGGAGTTAAGTAAACCTGAACCAAAGATAAAAAGAGCCTGAGAGACAAAAATGTCTCCGTTCACACTCTGAGCATCCTCTGTAAGCCTCTGTGGAAAGCGCTGTTCTGTTCGCCTCTGTGGATGAGAATTTTCTGATTTATTGCTTCTCATAAAAGATTGAAGGGACGAGAGCACTGTCCCCTGCGGCCCTGTGGAGAAGGCCTGGGGCATCATCGCTGTACAGGACACGATTATTGGAGCTCTGCCCTCCCGTGGGGCGACCGTCTCTGTCACGGAGGGACGTACTGTCCTCGCTCCGTGACTTCCTGCTTCTCCTCTGGCAGCAGCGACAGCTCACGCTTGTCATCGGAGGGGATGGGATCAACTCGAGTCACAGAGGCAGCGTGTTCCTAATTAAGCACCAAGTGAGGGTGGCCCTGCAAGCTGGAGATGGCAGGGCAAGGCTCTCTGTGAGCCTCCAGCCCCTCCCGAGGCTCATCACAGGCTGCGGGCTTCTCGGAAATTAGATGCGCCTTTCATGGCTTCGTGGAACTCTTCCGAGACAGGGCATCTTCTTGGAGAGGTGGCAGGGTGTTCTAGGGACTCCTCATCCTTACTAGCCTCCTGTCTGGTTCTGTTTGGGGCTGGGAGGCCATATCGCTGACTGCGGGGCTGTCATGATGGGTGACGAGAGAAGTGGGAGTGCACCAGGTGCCCCACTTACTTCATGATGGTTTGATCCCCGAGTGGGGGAGGGACTTTGCAATGAACTCTCACTGCTCTTAGGAGGAAGCTTTGTGTCTAGGTAGGCTCATCGGTGGCCCAGTTTGTGTGTGTAAGGCAGTGTCCGGGAAGAAGTCCATGCAGTGGTATGGTCACGTCGGTTAGAGAGTTGCCCAGCTGTGGTTTGAACCAGAGTGTGATACTTCTCATGGGAGTACTCCTTATCTTCTTAACAAAAGGCTTAGTCTTATACGTCGATCATGGCACTCCATGCTGTCGGAAATAAAAAATTCAGAATGCCTAACATATTGGGGGATTTTTTGGGAGGGCATATCTGCAGGTAGGCTTCTCAGTGCACCAGTGATGTCCTTAGGGACCCACTTTTTCCCCACTCTCCCTTTTCTTCCCTTCCTTATATGAACTTCATTCCAAGACCAGCTCTTCTCCTGGTGGCAACATGGCTCATGAGGTTCTAGGAATCGCCTCTTCACCCAGAAGGTGAGAGGAAAAAGGACATGAGCAGCTCTGCCTAGAGAGTGAGAGGACTTCCTTCCCAGAGGCTGCCGGCAAAAACCTCCCCTCTGTGTCTCACTAACCTGAGCAGGACCACTTGCCACTCCCGAACCAAACTTTTTGGTTGTGTGCCCATCCCCGGGGATGAGGTGGGGTCAGGCCACCCCTTCTCCATAACTGGCTACTGCTACCCAGTGGAGGAAGAGTGGAAGAAATCTGAAGAAAAGGACCCCAGTGTCTGTGATATCGACCATGACGGGCATTTGCTAACCCCACCCACGGTGTCTGTGACCCCTCTGCTCTTCCGCTGCCCACTCATCCTTCTGCCATGGAGCCACTCAGACGTGATTCCAGAGTGAAGGGCATGCTCCTCGGCTCCCAGAGTCCCTCACTCCATCACTGCCTCTTAGCCCATGTGCCTACGTGTGTCCTTTTGTCGACCTCCGGTCTCTTGTTTCCTAGTTCCTTCACTTTTAGAAACACTGGAAGAGGTCTTTGCTTTTTTCTTTCTGGCACCCTGTCAAAGGGCTTCCTGACCTTGGCTGATGGTGACTGTGATGGACAGGGTCTCTCTCGGCATTTGAAGTGGCAGAGCCTCACGTTGGGAGAGCACCCGGGCTGGAGGGAAGGGCGCGGACGGCATGCGTGGAATAAACCTCACCAAGTGCGATGAGGAATCACGTGGCAGGTCTTAAATACTGAACCTTGATTGTCGTTTTCAGCGGGAAGTTATTGGCAGTCTGCACTTGTTAGGACTCTAGAAAATAAACAGAGCCTGATTCTTTAGGCCAACCCCAAATCCATAGAAGTACACTTGGCGGGCTTCACTGGGGATCAGGGCGAAGGGAGGTGTTGCTCTCTGGCTGGAAGGTGAGAAGCAAACTAGGTAGCAGGTGGTAGCCTGGAAGGTTCTGTGTGCGTCAGCCTGTCCTAGTCTGGCCATTCATGTATTTTCTCCCCGTCTTCCCTTTCCTGATGCTGGATCTCTGACTTGGGACTGAAACCCGAGAGGGGATGAACGGATCCTATCTTTCTTTCCACTCAACCTTGTTTCTCTCTGATGGCTGGCTTCAGTTTCCAACTTGGAAAGGGGCAAGCGTTGGGCCAATGAATAGGAAAAAGTGAGAAGAACCAAGTGGCTTTGTGCTTAAATGAAAACCACACCAGCCGACCTCTCTTTGGTCCTGTCCTTCTCATTGTGAGGCATTGAGAGAATATTTTAGTTCTGGCATCAAGTTCCCTGGTGAGAGGAGAGAAGGAAAGGAAAACATTATTGGAAAGTCTACATGTCTGTGGCTCTGGACCAATCACATCATCCCACTTTCTTCAAGAGGCATTCTTTCCAAGGTGAGGCCAAGGTTACCTTTGGTAGCTGACATCATTTGGTGTCCCCTCAGCCTTTCTCTGGTTCTAGTTGCAGCGGCAGTGGGTAGTTTGGGGTGAGTTTAGACTCTTGTTGCCGTGGCCCTCAAGCGTGGCCCACGGTCTTTCCCAGTACGTGGGAACTAACTTGGCTCACTCAGAAGTGCTGCCCAGAATTTGTGGGGCTTCATGCTCCCGGGGCAAATCTTAGCTAGTGGGCCATGGGAACCACAGCCCTCTTCCTTCAGGTGGGCATCCTGGATGCATCTCTGAACTTCTAGTGGGTTTATGCCCTAGTTGCCGGCAGAAACAACCTCCATTATGTGTCCTTATGTATCTAGTGGCCATTTCCCTATCTTGCTTTCCACTCTTCCTTCCTCCTCCTACTTGGTATCCCCTACAGGGGAAACTACTTGTATGTAAGACTTTATCACAGACTTAACATCTGGAGAGCCCTACCCATGACACCTCCCAATATGGTGGGCATTGCATTGCCACCTAAAGCATTATTCTAGTGTCACAGCAGCATTTGAAGCTTTTGTTTGTTTCACTGGGTCAACCTCTAGCCATTGTCTGGCCCAGGCTGACAGGGTATTTGGGGGGCAGGGTTAAGAGTCCCTCTCTACCGTCAGTGGCCAGCCTTCATCCCTTGCAGCCTGTCCTGGACACCTTATCCCTCAAAGCCATTTCAGTCCCCATACAATTTCCTGGCACTCTCATGGCTTTATTAGTTTTGTTCATAGAAACCATTGGGAGGCTCTGTGTTCATGGTAGGATGAAAGGTATTTATGCGGAGAGAAAAAGGAGCTCTGTGTTTGGGAGTGCACTGCATGGACATGTGAGGATAAAGGCCAGGGAAATTTTGATACAAATGTGGAGGTTCTCATATTTTCTTCCCACCCTTCAGTGAGTCATACAGGCCATCCTCTTGGAGTGCATGACTCTCAAGGTTGGGGATGGAGGTGCCATGGGACCCTGTTAACCTTTGGTCAGATGACTCTCCCCAGATATAAAATAATCCAAGCTCAAGGAAACTTAGAGGTCGGATCACTCAAGCCTTTTCACTTTTCAGAAGCAGCAACCGAGATAAAGTGACTTAGCTTCTCCAGTAGCCTGGAGCTAGTTGCAGAACTGGCATAGAGTCCCAAGTCACCAAATGGCCAACATGGTGAATTCTTATGACCACGAGCCCTGGGGTCCTTGGAACAGACCCACTTGTTTTATTTAGTAGGGCAATGAAAGAAGATGGAGCAGGTTTGAAAGAGAAAGCTCTGAAACCAGGCTGCTGGAGCCAGATCTTTTAAGCCTTTCAGAGGACCCTGAGGATGGATCTGAGGAGACAGACATGGCGGGAAATGTCTCAGGGAGCCCACACAGCTTCATGGGGGCCAAAGCGCCATCTTTGGCCATGGCTCACATGGTGCTCAGTGAGGGGCCTTTCAGGTCTCTGAGCATGTTTAGGGGTTCCTGCGTTTCCAACTAAAGAGGTAGAGGGACCAAGCAGGGAACCGTACCGGGAACTGTGCAAGTGTTCCATGACGTCTGTGAACAAGTTAGGAGTAAAATAGTACACACGAGTCAGCTGTTGAAACACAGCGTCCCATGCAGTGGGAAGTGTGAGGTGCGTCCTGAATTCTGCATTTCTAGAAAGGTCCCAGGCTATGCTCACGCAGCTGGTCCCAGGACCACTTTGAGGAGCAAGGCTGTAATGGGAACGGTTTTGTCCAGGAATCTGCTAATCCTGAATTTCTGGTTCTGGTTGGCCACTAAAATTCTCGGCTTGTCATTGAAACATCACTCCGCCCCACCCCCACCCCAGTCAAGGGGCATGACCCCTGAGGGGTGATACAGAATCCCCTGGGTATCTTTCCTGGGGATTCATGGATTCCTCCCAGTCCCGCCCAGATGGTGGCTTGAGTGAAACACAGTGACACTGTGACTCTCCGGCATTGCCTGAGTTCCAGGCCAGAAAGACACAGGGAGGAGGAAAACCAAGCAGGCTGGGTATTCCTGGAGCTTACATATGGGTTGGAGGATAGGGAGGAGCAATAAGGACAGGTTATGATTCTGTCTGTGATATGTGATCTGAAGGAGGAGTAGAACTTTTTCTGGGAGCTTGTGGTGAGAGAGGTCCTGGAAGGTCAAGGAGGGCTGCCTGGAGGAAGGACTTCCCTTTGGCAGCAGTGAGGGACTCAGAGTCTCACAGCTGGGCCTCCTTTGTTTGGCCATGGCACAGTCTGTATCTGGGGATGGTTTGGACTCCTGACTCATGCCTTTGGGTGGGTGCCTTGGGCAGGCCCTTGTCCCCAAGGCCATTCTTGCAGGAGCTCTGCCAGCCTCTGTGGGCCTGGGGTGAGTAACTGAGCTGGGCTTGGTGGAGAAGGGAAGGGAAGGCACAGCAGGGGTGGAGGACTTTGCAGGGGGGGGTGGGGAGGGGGGAATAGAGAGATAGCTGGGCCTTCCTTTGCCCCTCCTATGGGTTGGTTTGCTTGGAGACTGCTAGTGGGACTGGTCTTTCCGATGCAGGACGCAACTGAACACCACAGCATGGCCTGAAACCTTGGTAGCCTGCTGTGTGCTCCCTGCACTCTCTTTCTACATCAGATGCCCTGGCTTTCCAGCAGTGGCAGGCAGGGTCTGGTTCCCTCTGCCCTGCAGCCTCCCTGTGTGTGTGATGCCTGGAGGACTGCCCCTTGGGCTGTGGGGGCAGCAGCTCAGGCTCCAGTGTGCTCCAGGAGGCTTTGGGGTCTCCCCTGGCTGGAGACCTGCATTTCCATCCATCCCCCAGGAGATGCCCATGCTGTAGCTAACAGAACATTATGTAGGAGACCTCCAGAAGACAGGGCATCAGCAGCAGTGCCTGCTTCTGGGACATAGTTACTCCTCCTCTGAGTGAAAGGGAGGCTCAGTGGAGGGACAGAAAGACTTCAGCTTTTCCACAGGGTTTTCCTTGAGGAGAGGTGTTGTGCTCCGGTGCTAGGAGGTTTGAATTCAGTGTGAAAGGTGCAGCCTGTGAATGCCGTATGTGGCTGGAGCACATACAGGAGGAGAACTTGTCCTAGTGTGCTGGGTTCTCAGGGTCTCCCCTCTGCCCCACCACCACACCTGACAGTGTGTAGAAGCAGCTAGAGAGAGGAGAAGTTTAAACAGAGTGTGTGGCCTTTCCGCCACACTGAGGCCTCTGGATCTACTCTTCTCTGTCTTTGTGGAAGCATTGAGGCAATGGAGAAGAACCAGTGCACAGCCCGCTCAGCCTCTGGCTTTTTCCTCTCCTGGTGGTTTTGGAGAGCTTGCAGCCTCTGCACAGTTTGTGTTCCTTTTCAAGGACCAAGAACAGTGCAGAGACACACTCTCTTCTTTCAGCTGGAAATTCCATGTGAAAATCCACGTGCAGGAAGCTGACGCCCCCATTGCCTCTTCTTCACCCCGGGAGAGTGAGAACCACTGGGCTCACCCTGGAGAGACTCTAGGAGTGGGGTCAGGAAGGGGGCCATGTGGAGGGTGCCGCTGGGGACCGGCAGACCTTGCCCCTGCTCACCGAGTCTGCAGAAGGCGGTCTGCTGGCTGTGGGCCTATACAAACTTGACCTCCAACCCCAGGGTGAAGACCCGGGGCGCAGAGAGTGGAGACAGCTGTGTAAACCACGGGGTGGGGTATTTATAGCCACGGTAAGGAGCGCTGAGCCAGCCTAGAGAGCCAGAGCCAGTCACTGTGGCCGTTGGCTCCATCTCTTGTTCTCTGTTAACTCGGTTTTCGGGACATTATTTCTTCAGTGTTGCGTTAGGCATTCTGGACTCGGTTTCCTCATCTGCAAATGGGGGTCTGTTGTCCTGATCTTCGGAGCATTTCAGAGTGGTGGCTCTCTCTATCCAGTGTTCAAGAAGAAATGCAGGATTCTAGTTTTCAGGGAGGGGAGAGTTAACATGGCCTCTCAAAGTGAGCCCTCGAGGCCATGTCCCCCAGGCTCCTGGAGCTCTGGGATGAGGTGAGACACACATACCTGGGTTTTGGAGACCGCTCTGGGCTTGAGTCCTAGCCTGGCCGCTTAACCCCAGCAGCAGCAGTGAGGCGGTGGAAACGCTGCGGGAGAGCATGGGGTGGTGTGGTGCGTACGCAAGGGGCATGCAGGCCAGTCGTGGTGTTGTCAGTCGTGGTGCAGCAGCACGCCTGCCTGTCTGTGCCTGCCTGTGTGTCTGTGGGAGTCACCTACTCAGAGAGTGGACAGCCCTGCCTCCCTGAGGGGCCTGGGGCCAGTATTTGGGAAGGACGGAAGCCCTGTGCAGGAGAAAGCGTGTTCATTTTCAGAAGGCTGAGATCTGGGGTACCCAAGGAAATCCATTCTTGGTGTCAGAAAACTTTGGGTTCTCTAACCCTCAGTCCCAGGGAGTAAAAAGGGGTGGGGGGAAGAGAGAAGCAAGTGAGCAAGAGAGAGAGAGAGAGAGAAAGGCCGAAGGGGGTGGTAAGAGCAGGAGAGGGTGAGCACACAGCTCTGTAATGGAAACTTGGCATCCAGCCTCTACTTCTTCCCTTCCTCAGTGCATGTGGCTTGAGTCGGCTTGAGAATGTCTTCCCCTTTCAGCAGGCACCCCGCACACTCCCCGTGGCCCACCCCGTCCCCCCTTCTCAGAGCCTGCAGTCATCCAGGCTGCTTCCATCGGTGACACAGGACCTGGGAGCCTCCTGCCTCCCTCCTCATGCACCCCCTCCCTCCGGACTAATTAGGCCAACATGCGACTTCCAGGGCCTGGCAGATGAGGAGCCAAGAATGCGGTGGACAGGCGCCAAATGTTTTTGTTGACATTGCTCAAGTGCAGCTCTGTGGATCGGCGTCTGCTGGGGCAGAGAAGTCCAAGGAAGCCGGAGATGCATAAAGGAAGAGCGGAGAGAAACCCAAGTGGGTGCCTCTTCCAGTCCCCTTTGCCTTCCCCACGGCTCCCCCTCTACCCCCCGCCCCCAAAGAGCCCTCCAAGTCATGACCCATGGGACCATCTTAGTCTGTGAGGAGGCCACACTAAGTGGAGTGCCATGCATTCACTGGGGTTTTTGGAACCATTTTCTTTTCTGTTTGTGACGGCTTCATGTGGCGTATGCCTCACCACTGTTCCTGATGGTTTCCGAGGAAACGAACTTCCTGGAAGTAAGTTTAGGGAGCCTGTCTTCACCCCTAACCTATTAAAAGGTTCAGGCTGCATTGCTGATCTGCCTCACTGTACCTGAATAATGCAGCCAGATGGACTGCATCCTCCCCAGGGATCTACCATGAATGTGGCCCTTGGGTTACCAGGCCTGGGTTCGGATCCCCATTCTACTTTGGATCCCCATTTGGATCCCCATTGCTTGCTGTCTGACCTTGGGTGAGTCTTTGAACTTCTTCACACTTTGGTTTGCTTATTTGCAGATGGGGCTAATGGTTCAAAATAAGACTGCTGTAAAATGAAACATGGATGGAATGGAAAGTTCTTCGCACATAATAGACACTCAGTAAATGGAAGCCATAATAGCTATTAAATGGTAGTTGGGGTGGCTGGCTATGGATTGGCTCTGATTTTAGGCAAATCTCTTCTACCCTGACTTCTTTACTTCAGAGTAGGTTGACCCAGCACCAACTGCCCCTGCCTACCTCACCACGATTTTGTGAGAACAAATGGAATGGGGTATAATAGTGTTACACTTGGTTCTCAGTAGGGAAGGAAGTGAACGCAGTACTTGCTGTCATCACTCTGATTTTCTCAGACTCTGGTCTCCACATTAGTAGTTCAGTGGTTAGTGGTAAACTATATTTTTGTTGAGATAAAAATTTGTAGGTTTTGGAATCCAGAGGTGCTGCCTTAATGGTCTCTAATGCCTGAAGATATTGAATCATTATGTAAAAAAAAAATCCTCTAATTTTCTGCTACAATAGCTGGCTTTATTTTTACATCTCTTAATTGGTATCAGCTTTTCTTTCAGAATTACAGAACCATGGAAACTTGGCCTGAGAAAGAACTTTGGAAGTCATTGGAAGGGACACTTGCTTCTCTGCAGATCTTTGGAGTCTCCCTAAGCATTCGGACTGTAGTACCACAAAGCACTTTTTCTGACCCCGATTGTGAGAACAGCAGAGTGGCCAGTCTGTTGATCTGTAGCACACCTCTGCCTTTGGATCTTATGCAGGCTGGGAAATGCCATTGGTGCCCTGCCCATATCCCTTTGTTCTTGCCTCTTCAGTGCTCACTGGTACTGTTTAAGTCTTAGCATCTGCATTTCATTGTCTAAGGCCTTTGCCTGGGCACTAGAGCCCACCTTGGACACCCATGTACCAAGTTCAAAGTGCCAGGGAATCCATGCCCCCTGGAAATAGCCTTCAACCAACGGCAGACCGGGAATAGGTAGATATGTACCTAAGCTTGCTCACCCCTGAGTATCTGAGCTACCTGTCTACTTTGACCCCCAGAGCTTTCCAGGGGAGCCAAGCTCTAGTTGACTCATTCTGGTGACTGGCTTGAAGTGTATCATCTGTTGGCTGTCTCCCCTTCCCCATCCCATGGTCCTGTTCCCTTACAGGTACTTCCTGGGGTCACCCCCCACCCTCATAGGAAAAACCCATTCAGATCCTCATTTCCAGGGCCGCTGTTGGAAACTCAGCCGGAGACAAATGCGCTGTCTTTCTGCACACTTGCAGATCGTTTGTGACAATAAGGTGCTAAATTCACATTTCAGGGCTGCTTGTTGGATTTTCAGGCCACTGACCTTATTGTTTCTTCATGAGCTTTTGAGATTATTTTCTCTGCCTGTCACCGTTCTTAATCCTAAGAATTAACTGTGGAGGTTAACCAGATGACGCAAATGCCTTGCTTTCACCTTGAATTATCTCTGGCACTGTTCTCTTAGTTATGACTACACTGATGTCTGTGGCCACCACGTCTAAACTGATTGTTCTCGTTAGGTTCCACATTCTACATTTGTGTGTGTGTGTGTGTGTGAGAGAGAGAGAGAGAGAGAGAGAGAAAGATGTCTAAGATAGCTGTTCTGGCTAATATGTGTAAGTTGTAATGAAATACCTTGATGATTTTATATCTGAGAGCAGATTCCATTTGACGGAGAAAGACCTTGGTGCATGAGCTGCTGCACTTACATGTGTCCTGTGGCTTAGCTGAGATGTCTACAAGCACTCTGATTTCCAGAAACTTCTGCAAGTCTTACTTTGTCCATCCCCAAAATGGGAATAGGTTTTTCAACCCATACTTACTGAGCACCTCCTCTGAGCCAGGAGTGATTTGGTGTTAGAGAGACAATAGCGGACAAAGTGGACAACATCCCTGATCCCTCTTGCTTTCCCAACCAGTGTCGTGAGGTTCAAATTCAACAATGAAGGTGGAATCATCTGGGAAACTAAAATTACCATGGAAATAGGGGAATAGGTATGATGACCTTCAACTCTTCATTGCCCATTTCAGAACATCACACTGATGTGGCTGGATGAAGTGTTCCCTCTGGCCTTCTGTGAAGGCCACTTGGCCCATGAATTAGGCCTTTATCTTGTACTTAGATCCATTTTCTGCCCACCACACTTCTGGACACTCAAAGGGTGTCCCTTGCCTCATGCCACATCTTTCTTTAGTGCTAAGCCACCAGAAAGACTGTCTTTGCTTGCTGTTTCCACTGCCCAGTGGCTCTCTGAGGTCCAGCTCTGTTATTTCTTAGCCTTTGTCTTACTTGATTTGTCTGTAGGTCAAGGCCATTGGCCACTCCTGAAATTCCCTTTCTGCTGACCTTGCCTTATGCTATTACCTGTCCTCTTTCCTTTCCTTTCATGATCCATTCTCTAACGGAATGTTGAATTCCCCATGACCTCTTCTCTTCTCTTTAGTCCCCTCCCAGAAGACCCCATGCATCATGTCTCATACTTTTCCCTATTTGCTTATGACCTTCTTGGTGCTGTCTGTAGCTTAGCTCCCTCCCCTAAGGTATCTCCATCCCCTGTGTTCACAGGCAGCTTACCACCCTTTCTGTGCTCCACAACACTTCAAGGTCAACAAGTCCTTTATGGTTACGTGCTCCTTTCTCCCCTCTGATGTGCCCTTCATCTTTGTTCTTTCTCCTGGCATGTCAGTCCCTACAGTCATCTCATCTGGAGATCTCACCACTTTTAACCTGCTCCTGCTGTATTGCATTCAGTGGTTTTCACATTTATGCTTTCATCTCTTGTTTGTGGAAGTCTTGATATGCAGCATTGACTGGCCCAGACTCTGGGGATGTTGACATGGTGTCCTAGCTTGGGGAACCCTCCAGAAGCAGTTCCTGAGAAAGTGTTCAGTTGTGAGAGGTTTATTTGGGAGGAGTAGATGCTGGTGGGCTCAAAACAGTCACACTGACTTCATGGACCTAATTATACCCATCTCTTCCCAAATCCATGTTCGGTGAGGTCAACGTGGGTCATGTTGAACTTGGCCATGATGAGAATATTTACACTATGGAAATAGGCCAGTGGCTCCAAACAAGGACTCCCCCTGCCCACCCCCTCCAGAGAGAGTTGGTTGTTAAAACATCTATCAGTGTGTTACTAGGAGTGAGGAATTAAGGTAGAAAAGGACAGCAATTAATACATTGTGTTTTATCAGGAGCATTACACTGTAGACAACTGGAGCATAATCCCAGTGGAGAAGATTCTGTAATTCAGTTTAGAATACGCATCTTGAAGTCATCCCACCGGAGTGGGTGAGGTAGTAATATACCAGTCCCTCCCAGTCAGTGGCTGAGGGCGGCCTCTGTCAGGCCCAGCAGGATCCAGCAGCCCAAGGAAGCCAGCAGGCAGTCAGGGGCTGCGTGAATGGAGTATAATGATAAGACCCAAGGCGGGGAGGAATAGGCTCACCACTGAGCAAATGGTGGCTGATGGAGGTGCTGGACATTCAGCATTGGGAAAGGCCAAAGCCCAGCTGTTAGTGATGTGTTGTTATGCTCTTTGTCTCCCCAGACCTCGACTTCATGGACCTCCTAGGGGAAGACCGACAGTGGACCGTGGGGAGGAAGTTAATGCAGGTGAATGACACTCTGACTTCAGAAGATGCAGGACTCCGGAGCAGCAAGAACTGCACTGAACCAGGTAACAGTTACAGCTGCTGTTGTGCGCAGTGGCTGCCATTTTCTCTGGTTATGACTAAGGAAGAGCTGGACGCCATCTTTTCCCTTTGAGTTCTAACCCAGAGAGATCTTAATGACGTTTAGGGCAGGTGTCTAAGAAACTGAAAGGGGACGTTCTGGGTGTGATTCTACCTCTGCATTCTTTTTCTAGGGCATGGGTGAAAGGTAAGTCAAAGTCAGCGACCCTCATGATTCTGTGCTGATATTGAATGTGGGGGCTGGTGCTCTCAAGTGGGAAACTGAGTTGGGAGCAGGATGGGTGAGGGTGTTCTCTGGCCATCTTTGCTTTGATCTCTGGAATCCTCTCTGGGTGGTTTTTAAGCAGGAGCCTTGTTTCTGTCACAGTAAAGAAAAAGGGGGTGGAACCATATCCTTAATTGTGTTGTTGGTCTTCTTGGGAGAAGTGAATATTCATTTACCAGTGGTCATATTTAATATCTGTCGTGTCTTTATGTTGATCTTGAAAGGAAAGCAAACATAAAGGGAATGAAGGGGACTTGGAATCATCAGAACCCAGCCCACCAAATCTCAGAAAAGGCAAGCACCCTCTGGATGGTTGAGGGCCTTGTTAGTTTCAACCAGGGGTCAGGAAGCTTGTCTCACAAATGGCTAGACAGGAAATATTTTAGCTATTGCCACCCATATACCATGTCTATAGTTTTTGGTTTTTTTTAAAGCATCCTTTTATAACCCTTTACACATTTAAAAACCATTCTTAGCTCATAGACCATACAGAACAGGCATTGAGAGGTATTAGGCCTGTGCTGTACTTTGCCAATCCTGACTTGGGCTGTTTGGCTCTCTGGGACCTCCCTTCCATGGATGGTGGGAACTTGGGCCCCATGCATGCCCCTTTTGAGGGGTCAGGAGCTCAACCATGTGTTGATCCCACATCCAAAGGCCAGTGTCATTTTTAGTGTCACACTGCAAAGATATAAATAGTCTTCATTGCAGCCCAAAGAACCTTAGACCTTTGAAAACAGAAGTTGCTCTGTGAAGTTGTGTGTCTTCCTTTTTTTTGATAGAGGTGTCCTTCACCACCATCCTGAGAGTTTTAATAGTCCGTTCCTAGGCAGAGCTGGAAAGAATTAAAAATCAATTACCAGCAATCCCCCCCATCCCAAACCCACAACAACCCACAATGCTACATCATCTATATTCCTCAAGCTGGAGAATTCAGGGGTTACTGTGGCTATTACTAAGTGCTCTGAAGGAATACCCTTGAAGGTTATTGAAGCACATGGCTGCTCCATGAGCTATAAGCAAAAATGGATGTGATGGGTTTGAGTGCCACACTGAGCCAACAGAGCCTTTGTAGAAAGATGCAGCAAGAACCCTGGTTGCTGATCTGGTCATGTAGCCAAATATTTTTCAGTGTCTTCTGATAACTAAGAGGCAGGTAGTGAGCAAGATGTCAGAAGACTAGAAATACTAGAAAGACTAGACTAGGAGGCCAGTTGGCACCTTTGGTATACCTTTGGTATGGGAAAGAATGGAGTCACTTGCAGTACAGTGACTGGCTTCGGGTTGAGGTCAGCCACCATGCTCAGGGCCAATGGTGATAGAAGGGCTTCTGATCTCTGTTGAGAGATGTATGTTGGGGGAGGTGGTGCTGTCTCTGTGACTGGCATTGTTCATTATATCAAGAAGCCTCTTTTTCAGAGTGATGGGTGTAGAAGAATAAAGCACATTAAAACCATTTCAAGAGAGGAAATGACTCAGCCCCCAGGTAGAAAGGAAGATGTCCAGGTTTTTGGTGTTGACAGGGAAGGCACAGGGGGAGAGAGGAGGAAGGGCTTCTAGAGAGTAGCAGGAGGAGAACTAGAGCTCATAATGCTTAGAGCTAGTCCAGAAAGAATAAAGACTCAGAAGGAACATTCTCAGTGTCTTCATTTGGGGGCTATTGGAACTGGACTTGATTTCTGGGTGCTGGACCTCAGAGCCAAAGACCACAAGGAAGGTGATCATGCCTGAAAGAGGAGCGGTCTCTTTTAAGACCTGACACAACAAGGGCCTGCCTGGAGTCTCTGTTCTTCACCAGACCTGCCTTGACCATCCCAGGCTGCTGTGACCATTCTTTTTGCTAAATGTTTTTGGTACAAAATGTCTCTCACTGTGCTGTCCAATATGGACACTCAGTAGTGACTTAAATTCAAATTAAGTCAAATTAAATACATTAAAAATTCAGATTCTCAACTGCACTAGATACATGTCAAACACCTAATAACTGTGTATGGCTCATGGCTACCATATTGGAGATCGTAGACCGTTTCTGTCATCACACAAAGTTCTATTGGACGGGCAGGTCTAGAGCTTCCATCTGCCATCTTTCCAGCTTAATTGCAAGCACCTCAAGGATATAAAGTGGACATGTAGATTTGAGAGCTCGTCTCTTCCTGGGTTTGGGAATCACCCTCCCCTGGATTTGAATCCCAGCTTAGAAGCTGTGGGCTTTGGGCAAAATAGGCTTTCTGAGCCTCTCTCTGCTTCTGTGAGAAATTGAGGTAATCATTCTGACTTTTCATGACTGCTGTGAGAATTGGTAATGAAGTCATGAAGTATGACCATCTTAGTGCCCTGTGTGTGGTAGTTCTGTAGTAGGAGTTCCCTCATGAATTGCTGGCTGTTGGGGGCAGCCATTCCTCCATTATAGGTGGGTCACGGATACCTTCTTCAACCGCTCCTCATAGGAATGGGCACATTCTGTTCCTCTTGTTCTGTCAACAGGCCACATCCTCAGGTGGCCCAGGTCTGACCCATCAGGAAGCTGGGCTGAGAGGTTCAAGCACTATTTTCTAGTACATAAAAGCTTGAAAGATCTCACTATGGTAATAAGCACATCACCTCTGAGGAATGCTCTCTTTCTACAAGAATGTGGTCAAAATGTGACCACAGACACAGGTGACCCCCGGTAGCCTTGGTGCTCTTTCCAGAATGCTGTTGGAAGTCTGCTTCTCAGTTTTCATAGAACAGATATTTTATGCAAAAGTGTTGAGAGCAACAGCACTCATAACATCGGATTTGGAATTTAAATTCAGCAGTATTCATCTTCTCTACCTCTAACTTACTGTGGGAGGGCAGGACTGAACTGGACTGAGCCAAGGCCTAGTTGCCCAGGTTTCCTTAAGAGGTCAGAGGGCCCTGGAGGCAAGGAATATTGCTTGTACTGGTTGAATGCAGTAGTGTCTGCTCTCAAAAGTCTTCAGTGTAGAGGCTAGGAAGGAAGCCATGTGGTTTCTGGACTGGCCTCTCTTCTGCTTTGTGATGATGTCAGCAGAACAAGAGTGTACTTCCAAAGATGATGCATCAGGCTTCCCTCTGTGCTCAGAGTAGTGATTATTTACTAGGGGGCCTGAGCATTTGGGATGCCAGCATGGTCCATGACCATGTGAGTAATGGTGTCAGGGTCATAGGCAAGAATTAATTGGTTCTTGTCATAAGGTACACCTAGTGCTACTCATCATGTCACTGGGCTTCTCAGACTGTGTTCTAGGAACCCATGGCTTTAGGTGCCATTAGAGTAAGTATATTCAGAGCCTAGAGATGGAATGATCTCTATCCTGGGTGTACTGTCTGTTCAGGATAGGGGCTTACTTTGCTTCTCAAATGTCAATTTCCTCATCTGTGAAATAGGCTTGCAACTAGTTGATTCTTTCTACTTCTTCCACTTTACAAATCCAGTAGTTCCACAACATTTCAAGAAGAGAGATTCATGAAGACATCCACCCCAAGTTTCCCTGCTCCGTTTTCCTAAATAACTTCTTTGCATTTGCAAAATTCCATATCATACCCCACCCCCTCCTTGGACCCTCTCTCTCCTTTCCTCTTCTCCTCTACCCCTCCCCTGCCCCATCCCCCATCTCCCTCTTTGCCTTCTTCTGAAAACTAGGTGCCCAGAGTACCTGCCCAGGGGACAATCAGGATGCAAGGTGCTTAATATAATGTCAGTGCTGTCTTTGGTTGGTGTGGTAACACAAAGATGACACATTCTTCATATGGCAGCTGCCACTTTAAAGACATGTTGTTTTGCAGTATTTTGGATTTTTTTTAAATGGCATTCTTCTTTGCCCCTCCAAGACATGGTTTTGGTGGAAATTGGTAATTTTTTTGTGCCTCCAGAACTGCATGAAAAAGTCAAAGCTCTGGGCTCCAATTTTTCTGCAATTGTTCCAGTCCTCTGTGAATTTTTAAGGTTGTTTTCTTAGCCTGACACTGCCGATTTCATTTAGAGCCTGGAAACATATTGTTTTTTGGCAAATAACACTTGAAACTGTTTACTCAGATGACCTATTAAGTGAAATTTAACTTTGAATAAATTTTATCCATGGAAAATTAAGTTAGCTAAATGTAATATTGAGAGTGGTGGACAACTGTAGCAGAAATGAACTCTTTGTAGTATTTATTTGTACACTTTGCAGAATTTTATTTATACACTTCGAAGTCTGTCTCCAGAAAAATCTATCATCTTTTGGTTTTTAGTTCTTTGATGTTTTAAGGAAATGAGCTTTTCCTCAGAGTGCCTCCTTCAAATAAACTTTGGAAAAAAGAGCTATTTAAAATGATAGCCTTTGGCAAGAGTCTCACTCTGAGATCACTGGATGTTCTTTTGAAAAAGGGCTCATCTCCCTCTCTCTGTGTGGCTTAGTTGGGTCTAAGATCCTTGGGCCTATGCTGTAGGTACCTTTGGGGCATGCTGGGAGTGTTTACTGGATTAGGTGTCTACTGGAATGTCCAGGAAGTATATGATCTGAGAATCAAGTATGAATTGTAGTAGAGGAGGGAAGCCAGAGTCCATATAAGTGAAGCAATATGGGTAACTTCAAGGGATGGGTATGTCCACAGATTGGGAAGCAGCACAGACTGGTTCACGTTAAGTGCTGGAGTCCTACTGGTTTTTTACTTTAAACCATAACATCAAGGCCAGCTGGTCTGGGGAGGTGGGTGGGGGATGAGTGGTACAGGTGATGGGGATGAAGGAGCATACATGCCATGACGAGCCCTGGGTAATGAATGCAAGTGTTGAATCAATATAGGTACACCTGAAACTAATATTGCTTGGTGTGTTCACTACCTGGAATTTAAATTAAAATTAAAAAAAAAAAAGGCCAGTTGGTCTATAATCATAGGGCTGGGATGACCAATCTACAAAATATGAAAAGTCCGAATCTCTCATCTCTTACATGAAAAAAAAAAAAAAGATCCAGAGGGGATGGATGACTTTCCTAAGGTCACAGCACTTGTCAGAAACAGGTTAGAGCCCCCTGCCACCAAACTTCCATACATAGATACTCAATACATGTGGGTAATTAGATAGCCTGACATCTACATGATTTGGGGTAGCACTGTCCTGCAGAATTAGAATACAAGCTACAGGTGTAGTTTTAAATCTTCTAGTAGCTACATTAAAAAGGTAAAAAGAAGGGACGCCTGGGTGGCGCAGTTGGTTGGACGACTGCCTTCGGCTCAGGGCGTGATCCTGGAGTCCCGGGATCAAGTCCCACATCAGGCTCCCAGCTCCATGGGGAGTCTGCTTCGCTCTCTGACCTTCTCCTCGCTCATGCTCTCTCTCACTGTCTCTCTCAAATAAAAAAAAAAAAAAAAAAAAGGTAAAAAGAAGCAGGTAAAATTAACTTTAATCATACATTTTAGGGGTGCCTGGGTGGCTCAATGGTTTAAGTGTTGGATTCTTGATCTCAGCGTTGTGAGATCCACACTGGCTGTGGGCTCCACACTGGCTGTGGCCCTTACTTAAGGAAAAAAAAAATACATACATATATATGCATTTATACATGTAATATGCATATATAGCACATTTTTTTTATTTAACAGAATATATACAAAATATTAAGAATGACAAATCTCAGATTGCCTCTGTGTTTTATCCCTGGGTTTGAACCCAGGAAAGAACTAAGGTTTTTTTTAGGGACACATGAGTGGCTCAGTTGGTAAAGCATCTGCCTTCAGCTCAGGTCATGATCCTGAGATCCTGGTATTGCCTATGTCAGGCTCCCTGCTCTGTGGGAAGCCTGCTTCTCCCTCTCCTGCTCCCCCTGCCTGTGCATGTGTGCTCGCTCTCTCTCTCCCTCTCTGTCAAATAAATTTTTAAAATCTTTAAAAAAAAAGAACTAAGGTTTCTTTTTAAAAGTCTTAAAATCTATTCCTTATTGTACTAGCTTACAGAGCTTTCAACAGTGTTTCTCTGCAGTTATGATTTTCATAATGATTCACATGATAGCTGTTAACACTCTTAAGTGCAATAAGTTAAGAACTTACTGTGATCCACTCTTTAATTTGTATCAAACTCCTTACTGAATTAGATTGGGTAAGGGTAGCTGCAGTAACAAATAAGTCCTGCAGATGTGAGAGTTTAACACAGAGTTAAGGATTTCATTCTTGTGGAAGGTTCTGGCCTTTGGGTGGCCCTACTGCAAGAGATGGTCCATGGATTCTGAAGCCTTCCATTTTGAGACTTTCCCAGGCTTACACTTTGGTTCCCAAGGGTGTTGTGCTTCTCTCTGCTTTCAGAGGCACAGGCATGGAAGATTGTACATAGCTGAGTTTAAGGGATTAGATCCTCACTCCTGCTCACATGCCACTGGCCAGGACTCAGTCACATGACAACTCCTCACTTCCAAGGAGGTTGGGATTTGTATATATTAGCAGAGTGCCCTCAAAGAAGAGAGAGATCTGGTGAACAGCTAGCTGGTCTTTGTTACCTTATTTCTTCCCCCAAATTTGTTTCTTTTTGAAAAAAAAAAAAAAAGACTCCTCAGTTTTCCTTTATGCCTATCTTATTAGTAAAGCCGTATTTTACCCTCTACAGAAAAATCATAAGCCAGACTGACATCTTTTGAGGTGGGCTTAGCTCTTGGTTTGACCTTCCTGATTCTCACTTGGGCAAGGTGGAGCAATTTGACTCTTCCTCTCACCTTGGGAGGATCACAAGTGAGGTAAGAATTGTCCCAGTTGTGCCTATTTGCACATTGTGTCTCTTCTTTGTAAATACAAGAACCCTAGGAAAAATAACGCATGTTTGATGCATGAAGCCATTGGCAGTAATGTAAGAGCTTGGGTTCCAGAGGAGATCCTCAATCTCAATTCCATTACTTTCAACCTCTGTGGTGCCAGGTGAGTGTCTCAAATTCTTTGAACCCCATTTCCACTGTCTGTAAAATGCCAGTCAGGATGCCCACTTCACAGGGATGTGGTAATCACGAGCCAAGGAAAGCTTCGTAAACAGCTGCAACCTCATAGTATGTGCTTATTAAATGGTAGCTGCATTACCTTCGTTACTGAAATAAAATGGAAGGCAGACCCACAGAGGTCATTTTTAGGGCCTTTGCAACACTCTGAGTCACCCTAGAACATGGTGGGATTATGAAGATTGTTTTTAGGATGGATAGATTATTGAGTGCAGTTTGGCCCCAGTACGGCATTCTCAATAGCTGTGTGAACGAGACATGTCAAGAGATTACCCAGGAAGCTTCTGACTAATGCTGTTTCCTGGCCTCAGAGGCTACTCTAGAGACACACAGGATGAAATAAGGAGTACCGGATTTTCTACTGCACACTAATGAAGGGTTTCACAGCTTCCAGTTCTGGGAGGAGAGGCCAGACGCTATTTATTTCTTCCAGCTTCAGAATCCCTTTAGGACTTATTTCCTGAGACATTCTTAAAAGCCCCATTCTTTAAAAGTAGCCTGGGCAGACTAATCCAATGAACGGTGCATAGAATCTTCCCGAAACACAGGGGAAGGGTGATAAGCTCTGCTCTTAGATGCTTTCATGGGCCTATTTGCACAGGAGCCTAGACTCTCAAAGCATTTTTACATTCGCTAGCTCATTGGAACATGTTTGGCTCCTGGAACAAAAATATCTGAAGGCCAGGAATGACTGTATTTTTGATAGATAAATTAGATCTAGACTGAGGCTGGTTAGGTTAAATAATTGAGTCATAGTCATAAATGTGGAAAGAAACTTAGGGACTCTTGATTCCAAACTCTTTTCCTCAAGTCAGGGTCCAGCTAACTATGGCCCTTGACCAAATCTGGCCTGGTGACCATGTTTATAAATCAAGTTTTATTGGAACACAGCCATACATATCCATCTACATGTTGTCTGTGGGCTGCCTTTGCTGTAGGAAGGCAGAGCTGAATATTGCAATCTAGACTTCGGGTCCTGCAAAGCCTGAAGTATTTACTCAGTGTCCCTGTACAGGAACGTTTGTTGCCACCTCCTGCTCTAGGTCCTGGGACTGGTGCTTCAGGTGGCCCTTAGGAGAGGTGAAGGTGAGAATGATTTCCCCACCTCTCTTTCTGCTCCCCTGACCTTTCCCCCGGATGTACCTGTGCCTTATTAAAACTAGTATCCTAGTAAATATTTTTAACATCACTCCTGACCTGGGGCCCTGTAACTCAGGTATTGCCCCCTTTCTGTTTTCTCTCTCATGCATAGACATACGATCAAAAACCTTCAGCATTGTCTGTCCACATGTTAGGGACATGTGTAAAGTAGAAGAGGTCATATTCCCTGCAGTTGCACTCCTGGGTATTTACCCCAAAGATACAGATGTCATGAAAAGAAGGACCTTCTGTACCCCAATGTTTATAGCAGCAATGGCCATGGTCGCCAAACTATGGAAAGAGCCAAGATGCCCTTCAACGGACGAATGGATAAGGAAGATGTGATTCATATACACTATGGAGTATTATGCCTCTATCAGAAAGGATGAATACCCAACTTTTGTAGCAACATGCATGAGACTGGAAGAGATTATGCTGAGTGAAATATATCAAGCAGAGAGAGTCAATTATCATATGGTTTCACTTATTTGTGGAGCATAACAAATAGCATGGAGGATAAGGGGTGTTAGGAGAAGGGAGTTGGGGGAAATTGGAAGGGTAGGTGAACCATGAGAGACTATGGACTCTGAAAAACAATCTGAGGGGTTTGAAGTGGCGGGAGGGGTGGGAGGTTGGGGTACCAGGTGGAGGGTATTATAGAGGGCACAGATTGCATGGAGCACTGGGTGTGGTGCAAAAATAATGAATACCGATTTTCTGAAAATAAATAAATTTAAAAAAACTGTTAAGCAAAATAAGACAGAATACATAATGTATTATCACTTTTATAAAAGCTTCAAGAACAAACAAAATAAATCTGTTCTGCTAAAAAAAAAAAAAAAAAGAAGAGGTCATATTCATCCCCATAACGATGCTTGAAACCCACTGGTCTGGACTAACTCCTTGTCCCAGAGCCTCTGGGTATCTGAACCACCTGCCCAGTCTTTCTTACACCTGGAATGACTTCCCTTTGGGGTTAGAGAGTGAAGCACCCATGAGGGGCTGATGAGTATGGTCGGTCCCCACCACATGTGGACAGTTTGCAAGGTACCCCCAGAGCAGTGAGCATGGAGCTTCCCTGTGTGTGTGGAGGCCACAGGCACTGGAGGGGGTGGCCGGGAATGCTGTGGGGTCTGCTCAAGCGTCCGTCCCCTCCTGGCAGTGGTGCATCCCTCAGCTGTACCTGTATGGCCTTTTGACAGTGGCGGTGACAGCCACTTCCTCCTTGTGGCCCCAGCTCCGTCCCCCACTCCATGAGAGCTTATTCTTGCCTGCCTCTGTCTCCTTGGTGGTGCTGCAGTATACCTGAGGTGACTGGGGGACTTTTTTCTTGAATCACACATTCCAGAATGATCTTGTGCCACAGATAAACCCATTTCACGGATGAAGCCAGGACTAAGGTTGAGAGGCATGAAGGAGCGTCTCCAGGGTCCACCTCTGGTTGGCAGTCAAGTGAGGATCCGCACCTTCTCTCCTTTCTTGCCTCTGGCCACAGGGCTGGGCTGTGTCCCCTCACTTGTGTAGGTGTAGAGTCTGAAATCACAGGATCACCAGGAGGACACCACTGTGCTCTCATGCAAGTGCTCTCAGGTGCCTTAGGGTAGCTCTTTTCAAAGTGCGGCAGACCCGCAGCAGCAGCCCTGGGAGCTTGTCAGAAATGCACATTCATGGGTTCAACCTGAGACCTCCTGGGCCAGAGATGCCAGGAAGTGGGCCCAACCCTCTGTGTTCTCACAAGCTCTCCAGGGGCCTGCGAGGTGCACTCGAATGTGAGGAAGCCTGGCTTAGCTCACTGGAGTCCCCTGGAGAGACTTTCAGTCCAGGCCCCACCCCAGACCAACTCGAGTCTCTGGGACTGGAGTTCAGGCTTCAGGGGTTTGAAAGCTCCTGGGTGAGGCCAGGGTGCCATCAGGGCTGAGACCATGGCCTGCGGCCACCCACCTCCATGCACTGGCTGGCTCTGGAAAGCTGGCCATGGAAATCTGGTCGAGAGGAAGAGAACTGGGTGGGTGAGCCCAGCCAGCCAACCAACCAAGCAACCAACCAGAGGGACGGTGTCAGCCAAGTATAAGACACCAGACCTATCTTGCTATAGGTTCCTCACTCCTTCTGCTTTCATTCATTCATTCCTTGTGAGTCACACAGATGGTCGTTCACTTTTAGGCTCCATCTTGGGGGTCCCTGGGTTTTGTTTCTGAGATCCCTTCCCCCAAGAAACACCAAGATGGAGTTTCACCTAGCTGTATTTTAAAATGTCCAGCTGGGGGCATCTGTGTGGCTCAGTCAGTTGGGTGTCCGACTCCTAATTTCAGCTCAGGTCATGATCTCAGAGACATGAGATCAGGCCGCGCATCAGGCTCTGTGCTGGCATGGAGCATACGATTCTCTCTCTTTCTCTTTCTGCCCCTCCCCACCTTCTCGCTCCCCATCTCTAAAAAAATAAATAAAATGTATTTCTGTGAGGGTTGGGTGAGAATGTACCTACCTCACCTTTTAGGGGATCTCATCCTGTGTTCCAGATCTTGGTTGGTTGCGGAGTGCTCACCTTCTCCCACTCCCTTTATCCCTCCTTCTTAGACCCCTGGGCTGTCTGGGACCTCCGGGCTGACCAAGGGCTGACTGTGGGCCTGAGGCCTCGGGGTGCTGACTGCCTCTCCCTGGGCACTCCGATTTCGACCTGAATGGGACATGCTCAGGCATGGGGTAGACTCTGGGAGCTTCAGGGTAGGATGAGGCCCAGGCAGAGTCTCTCTCCCCAGAAGCTCACAGCAGCTCCTCTGGGCCTCAGACTTCTGAAAACAGGCTGTGTCTGTAAGCAGAGCATTGTGGCTGAGGTCTATAGGGAGGGCATGTCTGAGTGCACTAAGTGTGCCTTCCACAGATCACACACTCGGGCAACAGGGACCCAGCCTATTGCTTCCTCCTACCTGGAGGCTCCCTATGGCCTGTAGGCCAATGGCCACCCCTCCAGTCTGCATTCATGGGGACAGGCCCCATTCGTGCCCATAACAAGTTCACATTCCACCTTGGAGAGTAAGGTTAAATAAGTGCATGTCTGGGTTTTTATATTGGCACTTCTGAGGTTCCTGATATAGTTTAAACCATTAGTTTGGATGAAATTTCTATAATAGAACAATAAAATCCCTGAATTAAAGATTAGCAGACTTTTTTTAGAAGCGGACTTTGAACGAAATAGACATGAACCCCGCCCAGTGTCTTGTCTTGTCCATCCCTGCCAAGGCCTTTGTGCACAGAGCTGAGCCTGGCTTCCTAGCCCGGAGCCTGCAGGGCTTACCCAGTGTCCATGCCATTGGGATCAGGGGCACTGGGCTGAGAAAGGGAAGAGATTAGGATGCGGAGGACTGGGGACAGGCCGCTCTAGGAGCAGCAGAGGACTGGGGTCTGAGGAGTCAGGCTGGACTCAGTTAAGCTTCCGTCACCTCAGTCAGTAAAAAGGTGCCTGGAGTTCCCACCCTGTGTTGGGGTCATTGAGACAATCAGGAGATAAGGGGTGCCCGTGGTTTATAATTAAAAAATACTTCTGCATGGAGGGTAGAGATGGGGAGGCAGACCAGGGTTCCACAGACCTGGAAAGGAGTCCTGTTTTGATGTTCGGGGACTATGGGATCCTGGACCAGTCATGGAACCTCTCAACGCCTTGGTTTCCTCCCCTGTGAAGTGGGAAAATTCAAACAGCGAGTTTTGCTGGGAAGAGTCCATGGAATACACTATGGAGAGTGACACAGAGCAGGTTTTCAGCCCATGAATGGATGCCCATATTTTGAACGCCTGCTATGCGCCAAGGGGTTTTGCACGCAGGGCCTCAATTAGTGATGCATGGAAGGTTGTGGTTATTATCCACACATCGATTAGGACATGGAGATTTCTACTGCGGGAGGACAGTGAATGGATCTGACACGTCCTAATATTGTACACGCACCTCATTTTATTGTACTTCTCTTCTTTCTACTTCAGAGATACTGCATTTTTTTTTAACAAATTGAAAGTTTGTGGCAATGCTTGGTTGATGAGCATGTCGGTCGGCACCATTTTCCCCGTGATATTTACTCGCTTCGTGTCTCTGTCTTATTTTGGTAATTCTCACATATTTCAAACTTTTTAATTATTATATTTGTGATGGTGGTCGGTGATTACAACATGCCAAAAGCTCAGATGATGGTTAGCCTTTTTAAGCAAGTACTTTTTAATCAAGTTACACATGTCTTTTGGTGTAATACCATTGCACGCTTAATAGACTACAGTAGAGTATGCACTGGGAAACCAAAAATAGTCATGCGATTCACTTTCCTGAGACACTCATTGTATCACCATGGTCTGGAATTGAACCTACAGTATTTCTGAAATATGCCTGTCATACCTAGGTGGAAAATAAAAATATTCTTAGTGGCCAGATCCTCCGTGCTGCCCATGAACAGCCTGTTGGCATCAGCCTCAGTCTCCCAGTGGGTCTTTTTTGGGGAAAGGGAATGCCACTTAGCTGCATTCATATTGGTCTGTCCTGGGAAAATCCACAGGAAAATCACTGGTAATGGGAATTTTGAGATGCAAGCTTGGCTGTATGGAATGGACGCCAGTGGATGAAGGAAGAGGGAGTGAAGGGCAGTGAGAAGGTGGGAAAGAAGCTGGACTTGTTCTGTGCTCAGTTCTGTCCACTTGTCCCCATGCGCGTCTGCCCTTTGGACGTAACTTTAAGTCAAATCATGTGAAAAGAGATGACCTATGTTCCATGGGCAATGGTCCTTCCATATTCCAGAGACCGAATTCTCCCACTGCCTGTGCTGTTTTAACCACAAGTATGAGATCAATTTGTTAAATTCTAATTTGATGAATTTAAAGGAAGGAAAATAGTAATACAGCTGTACCCATCCCTCTAATCAGATGTTTTTACCCATTGACCCTAATTTCATACAGAACATTGGCCCCCTTGCAGGAATCATTGTACGTTTGTGGCTTACAAAAAGACGTTTCCTTTAATGGGGCCAACCACGAATACTTTGGTGCTTGGTGGTTCCCAAGGGTGCAAAGTTTGTCAGTAGTAGCCATTATGGATCTAGAATGATTGTTTTTTTCAGTGCCACAATTTCATGTGCTGGTTTTGTTGTTGTTTTGTTTTGTTTTGTTTTTTACAAATTTGTATCCCCTCTATCCCAATCCAGGCTCAAAAACATTATCTTCAGCTTTTTTTCTGTTTGTTTTAAACTCTAGCAATTTATTATAGAAATTTGCTGACATACAGAAAAATAGAAGGGATTTTACAGTGAACGCCCACAGACTCCATCCCTAGGTCCTGTCATTTACATTTTACTCTGTTGGCTTTCTCACACATTTACTCATCTAGCCCACCTTGTATCCATCCATCAATCTGTCCTATTTCATTTGAGCGTATTTCAAAGTCATTTGCAGAAATAAATACACTCCCTCTCCCATAGGTTAGCATGAATGTCATTAACTAGAGTCTATTGCTTACCCTTTTTGGGTAACATTTCTACACAATGAAGTGCACAAATCTTTCGTGCACCATCAGTGAGTTCTGACATATGCATACAGCAGTGCTCCCAACCTCTGTCAGGATTTAGGACATACATCATCCCAGGAAGCCCCTTCATGTCCCTTCCCAGGAAACCCCCCAGCCTACCCTCTCATAATCATTCTTCTGATTTCTTGCACCATAGAAAAATTTGCACCTATTCTAGCATTTTATATACAAGAATCATAAAATATCTGTGTTTATCCTTGATGTAAGGCTTTTTTGTTGGCACATTGTTTTTGGGATTCATCCGTGTTTTTGTGTAGAGCTACAATCTTTACTATACATGCATACACACACACACGTCAATAAACATGGATTACATTTACATATGTGACACACTTCCCATGTAAATGTTCATATATGAAGTATATTTCTCTCCAGGAAATGCTTTGTAGATTTTGATTACTTCTCTTAGAAACTTATTTTAGGGCGCCTGGGTGGCTCAGTGGGTTAAAGCCTGTGCCTTCGGCTCAGGTCATGATCGCAGGGTCCTGGGATTGAGTCCCACATCGGGCTCTCTGCTCAGCAGGGAGCCTGCTTCTCTGTCTCTCTCTGCCTGCCTCTCTGCCTACTTGTGATCTCCATCTGTCAAATAAATAAATAAAATCTTTTTTAAAAAAAGAAATTTAGTTTAGATCAACCTCCAAAGAGACCTTTATGATGTCTGGAAAATTAGTACAAGCTTTGGTTGACCAGGGTCTAGATGGAGATGAAAGCCAGTCATCCGTAGTCCCATCCTCTCTCTTGCCTCCAGAACCGTGAACTGGACCCAGAAGCCTTCTGGCTGTAGGAAGGGAAGAGGGAGGACGTGGGAGAGGAGATCTCCCTTTAGGCCTCTGGAGGCAGCCCTGCGTATTCAGTTACTCAGTTACAAAAAGAAGTGGGAGAAGCCGAACCGTGAAGGTGGAGAACACGGTCTGGTTCATTGAGTAAACAGCCATGTGCACTCTGCCGGGGAAGCTGCTTCCAGGAGGCCTGTGTGGCATTCTTTCCTGCAGGAGCTGGGCATGCTTCTCCTCACCAATAGCATCAGAGAAAGACCTTCTCTCTCTAAGCACCTCCTTGGGAGGTAGATGCCTCGTCAGGGAACAGGACCAGCCCTGCATTCAAGTGGGAACTGTGTGTGTGTGTGTGTGTGTGTGTTAGTATCTTTGGAAAGGGTGAGATCCTCATTTTCCCAAACAAGTTCTGTCCCAGTGGAACCCTTTGTCGGCATAAGTCTTCATTTGTTTATGTTCCTTGTCTGCTTGTCTGCGGTTCCTGACAGGTTGATTTGGAGTAGGTAATTGAGAGGCACAAGCCACGGACCCAATGAGGAACACCCTGGGTGATAGTTAATTTCATGCCATAGCCATTAACTCTCTCAACTCAGTTCTGGTTCCCTTTGAAGCAGACGCTGAGATAAGAGTTTGGGTGCTTGTAGTTTATCTGGGAGGTGATCCCAGGAAACTCCCAGAGAGTAAGGGAAGTGAGCTGGGGAGGGAGGACAAGGTAGCCAATGTTCACATGTCAGTCATTTACCACTGGAGACAACAGGGTACAGAAGACGCCTTGGAGGTCTCCCCCTCAGGGGTGAGGGAGCCGGGGTATGTATACACCAGCTCCCACATACCTAGCCTGCCCCTCACCCAGGCAGAGCAGCATCCTTGACCAGGGACTAGGTCCAGGGGAAGGAGTGTGGGTGTGGGCCGCTGGAAGTTGGGGCACTGGGCACCCAGCTGCTCAGAAGCAGGAAGGTGAGGGGGCGTCAGCTGTGATTGCTAAACACGGACTTCCTTCTTTCCCACGAAGTGGTTTTGTGTTGTAAAACGGGTTGGAAAGCTCATCCTAAACCAGGAAGACCTCATAAGGGCACTTTGCACTTCCTGTGTGTGTGCATGGGTTTGTCTTGCCAGACGCAGGCACTCAGACTCACCCCGTTAGTTTTCACTGTGTCATAATGTGGGTTTGTACAAGTGCTGACTGCTCATGCCGCAGGGAGCCGGCTCAGGCTGCAGGAACCGAGGAAGCTTTTCAGGCCGGGGTCTGCGAGCAAAGGGCTTTCATGAAACCAGGAAACATGCCTTCCTTCCTCCTTCACCTAGGATTGCCTCCATGCACGTATCAGACTTCCGGGGACCCCGGGGAAGCTCAGAACATGTCAAAATAGAAAAAAGAGGAACCCACCAAGAAAATCCTGCCTAAGCTTCTTCCAGAAGCAAGCAGAGCCTCTGCTCACCAGGCAGATCTTTTTGTTTTGCAATCAGTGAAAGCAAAAGAGTTACTTCTAGAAGTGTTGCTGGGCTCTGGGGCCCGGAAATTATGTAAATCCAGGGAGAAGACTCCGTTTAAACCATGACTAGAAATTAGGAAATGTGGCACCACCACCAACATGTGGCCCATACTTCAGTCTCCAGCATGGGTGTTATTTAGGGGAATACATGGGCTTTTCTGGCTTCAGAGTGAAACCAAATCGATCCGGGTCCTTGGGTAATCATTTAATCCCTCACTGGGCTCTATCTTGTATCAAATGGAGTCCGTATTTCACACCAAATCATCTTGACTCAGTATGTTTAAAGCAGAAAACCCGAGAGCCCTGGTCTTTAGGGCCTATATGTTTTCATATTCCAGAGCACCCCCAATGTGGGACTTCCAAAGTCTTCTAGAGGAAAGCATATCCAACTGAGTAAGGTTCTTCAGCCCAAAGCCAGGCACAACGGGAAGTAATTCCCACGTGGAACTGGAGGCATTTAGATCCCTCCAAGGCTATGAGGCTGTGGAATGCAGTTTTTAGCCATGGAGGAAGGATTATACCTTATGGTGTTTTAAGTGCTTTGATATTTCTCCTGGGACGAGGTTAGACACTCATTCTCCTGCTCTAGAGTATGGCTGGCCTTCACGACCCACTCCTGACAGATAGACTGTGGCAAAAGTTGTGCGGCTTCCAAAGCTGTGTTGTGAAAGGCAATACAGCGTCCACTCAGCTCTCTCCCTTGGGACAGTTGCCCTTGGTCCCGGAACACCATGATGAGAGGAAGCCTGGGCATCACAG
Organism: Neogale vison; assembly: GCF_020171115.1. Taxonomy (NCBI): domain Eukaryota; kingdom Metazoa; phylum Chordata; class Mammalia; order Carnivora; family Mustelidae; genus Neogale; species Neogale vison. The sequence continues at coordinate 44,078,761 of NC_058098.1, forward strand.
AGACCACCTGCAAGTGCTCCTGGCGACAGCCCCAGCCATGGTCCTGTGTGACCACTGACAGCCAGCATCGACAACCAGACCTGTGAGCGAAGATACCTTCTAGATGCCTCCAGCCCTAGCCTCCATCAGACGGCAACTATATCCCATCCCGAGTAAGAACTGGCTGGCCGAGATGAGCCACCCCTGGAACCGCAGAGATGAAAACAATTAGTGATCATTGCTGCTTGGGTCTGCCAGTTTGGGCTGTTTTGTTATGCAGCCATGGTGACTGGGACAATCATATACCCATGGCCCCATTGCCAAAGAAGTTTCAGGGCCAGTGAAAGACCTGCTTTTATCGGGTGTGGTGACTCACTTCTTGATCCCTGGGAAATCAGTGTCTGGGGAGAAGAGACAAGAGTGGACCTGTTTCTCAGAGTCTACAGCTCGTTGCCAGCTTGGCCTAGAGATGCATGAGGTTTCCAGCTCTTTCAGCCTCAGGAGGCTGGGGACTGAGAACCCCGTTCTGGGTCTGGCTATGAGCACTGGGTCAGCAGTGGTGGGGAGCAGCCCTACATGTCCTCCCAGTGCTCTGGGCTTCTGGGGCTGACTCTGCACCCTGAACTTGCTTTAGTGTCATGACGTCCCTGGTCTGGGCTCCTCCAGGTGCAGTGGCCTGTTAGAGGGTGCACAGGAGTGTGGTCCTGGCAGCTCTCCTGGCGCTCCAGTCCTGGGGAGGGTGGGTCCCTGTGGGGCCAGCTGGGGGTCTCCCCTCTCACTTCTCTGTGCTTCTCCTCCTTCAGCCTGGGAGTGGATCCACCATTTCTTCACTGTCTTGGGAGAGATGTAAAAAAAAAAAGAAAGAAAAACAACAAAAAACAAAAAAATGCATGTGAGAGAACTTTGAAAAATCTGCAAAAGTCTTATGAAACCAGAGGTACTATTAAGGGATTCGCAGATATTATTGGATCAGGCCAGAGCAGCATACCTGTGTGGTGGTTTTATCTTCTCCGGAGACCGGACGTTAAGGGTCATAAACTCTCAACACTCAAACGCTCTAAAAACGTCTTGTGGCCCAGGACCCCATATAATGCCCGAGTTCTCTTCATGGCATTGCCTGAAAATTGCCCTCCATCATGTCATTGCATAGCCTCAGTGACAGGGAGCTCACCCCCCACCTCTTATTAGAGGCCTTTTATTCCTTTGGGCAACCAGGATCATGAAAATTACCTTCCTTGTGGTGAACCAAAGTGATCTTCCTTTTAGGCATTCAGAATTCTACAAAATAAGTCCTCTTCCTTTTCCTCATGGCGTCCCTCTGAGGTCAGATATCAAGGATATTCAGGCTTTGGTGTTTCCAGTTTTTTGAGCTCTCTTCCCACCCCTACATCATATGACATGACTGGGAGAGACCCCCCACCATCCTGGTTACCTTCTGGACTCTGAAAACTTCAGTCTCTATATATTAACAAGGGAATATTTTCATTAAATATATTTCTAAGTGATCACTAACTTAAATTTATTTACATCTTATCTTTTAGCTTAAAGGCATCAATTGCTATTTTTTTAATTAAGTTCAATTAGCCAGCATATAATACATCATTAGTTTGTGATGTAGTGTTCTGTGGTTCATTAGTTGCACATCACACCCAGGGCTCAGCTCCACAGGTACCCTCCTTAATACCCATCACCCAGTTACCCCATACCCCACCCCCCTCCCTTCTGTAACCTTCAGTTTGTTTCCCTGAAGTCCAGAGTCTCTCATGGTTTGTCTCCTTCTCTGAGGTCCTGGGATCAAGCCCTGCCTTGGGCTCCCTGCTCAGTGGGAAGTCTGCTTCTCTCTCCCTTTGCCCCTCCCCGCAACTTGTGCACATGTATGCTCTCTCTCTCTCACACACAAAGAAATAAAAATCCTAAAAGAAAAGAAGAAAAAAATCCATCTCCTGTCAGTGTGTATGAACAACACATGAAGAATTGGACCTGATTCAGTCCCTGCTCAGCTGTTAGACATAATTATGTCAGATGCCAACACATCTAATGCAAACCCATGTTCAGATGCAAATCCATTAATGGCTAAGCTAGGATTTAAATCCTTAGGTTCTTTCCAGAGACAGGATCGAGTGTCTCCTTGGGGTCAGGGCTGGGCTAAGTGCTCTGCAAGTCTCCTTAACTCCGACAGGCGCATGAGTGAGGCGTTCCTTGGGCACCCAGGGACGGCTGCCCAGCTGGACTTAAAGCCCAGCCGCACCCAGGTGCCCCTTCCCAGCACCGCACTCTCCTCTCCTCTACACTGTACGTCAGGCATGAATGTCGAGTTGACACATGATTTCCACAAGTACTAGTCCTGGCCTGCAGGTGCGAAACCCTGTGTGGGCCGGCACCAGGGCTGTTTTGCTCACTCTTGTATCCCCAGGGTCTGCAAAATAACCCAGAACATGGTGGCTGCTTTTTCATCTTTGTTGGATGAACGATTGAAGGAATGCATGAATCCTTCTGCTTGTAACTTCTCTGTGACAGTTGTTCCCCCGACAAACATTTCATTTTGAAACAACAAAAGATGAACACAGTAAACTCTAAGGGAAAACTATAACAAACTTCAGTGTATTTCCTGTTAGAATTAGTGAATGTTAACATTTTTATTTGCTTCTGATCTTGTGTCTAAGAAATACAACAACACAGATCAAGTTAACATCCTTTCTTGTGCTTTGTCAAGTCTTCTACCTTCAGAAGCAATCATTGTCCTTATTTTGGGCGTGGTTGGCCTGTGTTTAGTGTTTCTATCTCATGTAGATATTTACACATAAGCAATAACTTTGTTTGGTGTACTTTGAAATGCACATGAGTGTTATTTGACTATAGTAATATTCTGCGATGTTTTCCCCACTTCTATATTTTTGAGATCTATGTGCATGCATGCTCTGGTCCATTCATTTTAACTGCCGTCTTTTTTTTTTTTCTCTCTTTCTTCCATTTGTAAGATTCTATTGGCATTTATCTATTCCCTAGTAGTACATACACGTCTTGTTCTGTTTGTTGCTGTGGGTAGTTAATATTCTCATCATCCTGCATTGTCAGGCAAGGAGACTTTGAGCCAGCGATGAGATGACCCCTCTAAGGTGCCACAGTTTTAAGAGGTTGTAGACCAGAGGATGGGCCCATATCTTCTGACCTCAGGCTGTGGTCTTCCTCACTGCGCCACATTGTCTCCTTTGGGAAAGCCGATGACAGGTCAGAGGAAACGGAGAGGGCTCTATCTCCTAAAAGCTCCAGAAAGGGAAGTGACCATTTTGAGAGACCAAACGTTTGATGCAAAAGGAGGTCACCCCCATGCATTTCAAGGAAAAGACCCGAGTGTCATTGGTGGGGTAACCCTGATGTTGACCCTTGTGTCTGTTGTCAGCCACCTGGGGCACCCTGGACAGACAGGTCAGGATAAGGCTTACAACCACCTCAGGGCTGGCCCGAAATTCACAAAAGCAGCAAGAGGCCGTAGATGACTTTATCTCCCAGATCAGAGGGTCTGGGGTATGGGGCCACTTCTGTCCTGGGGGTTAGCATCCCCTCCTTTTTTTCCCCCAAGTGAATATAGGGTTACTGTAGAGCAGGAATTAAAGCCAGTTAATATGAAAAAAAGACTAATCATTTCTATCTTCGTTTCTCTTTAAAAATTAGGGCTTTGAAAACATTAATCAAATTTTGCAAATTTAGCAAAAGACGTTCAAGTTTCTGAGACAATAAAGACCTTCTTTTCCCTTCTCCAGAAATGGGATAATGGCCTTTAGGCCACCTGGCTCTGTGGACTCTCAGGGGAGAGTAGAGCCTCTGGGGCGATTTGCGTAACTTCTCGGTTTCCTCATCTTTCAAAGCAGATGATGGTGATAACCGCCTCATTGCCAGAACAAATTTGCCAGGAAGTCGGAGCCTCAGGGCGCTTCACTTGCAGGAGCCCTTCCAAGACCTTCTATCTAATTTTTATTCATAATTTGGTATGCTTTTTCATGAAGGGGGTCTGCCAAGTTGTATGAGCTTCAGCCCCACGTGCTCTGGGTTCACCTCCTTGAGCAGACCTTGGTTGTAAGGATGTCCTGTCGCATAATTAGTGCACAGTAATTGTAAGCCTTTGTTAGGATAATTATTTAATTAATAGCATGAGGCCCGAGTGTAACCTCATGCCTGGAACAGAGTGGGGGCTCAGTTAGTAACAGCCTTGGTTATTCTCTTCTCAGATTCAGCACAGAGCTCTGTTTTTATAGGGTCTTTTATTTTCAAGGATAGTGGGAGGGGGACCAGAGGTAGGCTCCTGCCTCCAGCGGGCCCACGGCCCCAGATTCTCTGTAATACAAGAGACAAAAATCCCTTTAAGGCCTTAGAAGTTTTCTGCCTGTCTTCTCCATCATCTGGCTCCCCTAAATGGTCTGGTTGACCTTCACGTCCCATGGTGAGGTGAGCAATCAGATGGGCAGGGACACTGACTGGTTGACCTCACCTTCTCCCATGCTTTTTTTCCTCCAAAGACCATGAATATGAAAGTCCCTCAACTAAAAGCTGGTGGCAAATGAATTTACCATGGGAAAAATGCTTATAAGAGGCTGAGAAAGAAGCTGAGGAAACAGAAGCTGAGAAAAAGAATGTCTTCAGAGTGGATGGGATTGGAAAGAATAGGGAAGTCTAGTCTTAGACACTCTCAGAGCCTTGGCTTCTAAATCCTCCACACTCTGAAAACTGGGACCAGGATATTTGGGTCCCATCTGAATTTTACGACCTGATGAGTTATTTTGTTCTTTCCTTCTTAAATGCAACATGACAGTTGTGTTTCTAAATTTAACTCTTCCTGTTTTGGTTGCTCAGAGTATGTTCACAGAAGACCTGTGTGGGATGAGAGCAGCTCTCCCTGGGGCATCAAGCCCACCATGGGCTGTCATGTCCCTGGGGGAAAAAATCCTAGGCAGGATGGCCTCACCAGCCCAGGAGGCTAGTGGCTTGTGGATATCACCTTTCTTTTCTTGGAAAAGATATAAATATGTGTGTGTGTGTGTGTGTGTGTGTGTGTGTAAATATGTGTGTGTGTGTGTGTGTGTGTATAATTTCCCCCCAAGGTTAGTTTCCTTGGCATTTTGTTACTCAGTCTTCTCGTTACACCTGTTTTTCTTAGGAAGTTCTGAGCACTGCCTCTTTCATGAGAGAATGTGAAATATGGTTGCTCTTAGGGCATCATTCTGAAAGCCATTTATGAAATCTTCTTCCAGTTTCTAACCTCTTTGAACTTCTTCTTAGCATTCTTGAGTAGCCAGAGTTACTTGTAATTGAGGAACCTAAACCACAGGGAGGGTAAGGATTTGTCCAAAGGGAAGCAGCGTGCTGAGAGCAGATGTGAAACCCTTACTTGATGGCAGTGGATTTGGGTCATCGTCTTTCCATGACTTATTGGTGGGAACTTGAGTCCCCTCATCTCAAGATGGATATATGTATTATAATACTGTGCAGTTATGAAGAATAAAGGAGGTTGGATTTGTGATCGCACCTACTATTCATGATGTATTGTGTGTACAGCCAGTGCTCAGTTAGTGGTCACTCCCCTTTGAGCTCCCATTTCTTTGTCTATGAGATGCATGGAGTAGACTGGATGATCGTTAAGGTTCCTCCCAGCACTGAAATGGAATGATTTTATTGCGAGGAGACATTGAAATCTGTCCTCATGTAGATGAAGAGCTTCTGGAAATGTGAAAAGGTAGGAAGAACCTCAGTTTAAAAAAAAAAAAAAGCATCTTTTTTGTGAGGCATTTTGCACAAGATTATTCACCCCAGGACACCATGCCCCCCCAATCCTCGGAGGCAGTGCTTGATCTAGCAGTTTCTTCTCTGTCCCTGGGGCCTACAACAGGCCTTGGCACAGTGTGGGCCCTGGTTGGATATTTGGTGAATGAGTGAATGGACAGCATGATGTCTTTGTGGTCCACAGACCCCAGCATCATGGTGGCCCTCAGAGCTAGAAGAAGAGATGCTGATGATGACAGTGGAGGGTAGGGCTATTGATGAGGAACTGGCTAGTTATTACTTCTGCTCTAGGACCTGCTGATCTAACTTAAATAAAACAAAAAATTAACACTTGTGTGGTCCATCCTGAAAATATGTCCCATTTTGCAACAGTCTGGCTTGTTGGGAAAATAAAACTAGAGGCGGGGGGTTCCATGATCCCCTAAGTTTAGGAAACATGGCATCATATTCTTGGAGAGACCTCAGACGCTTTCCCATCAAAGCCTCAGAGAGCTGCAGGAAAACTTGTCTGAATTTGTTTCAGCTCATGTTTTCCAAACCAACTGGGCAACAGAACCATATTCTGGTAATTCTTATTAAATTCCTAGGAATCTAGGACTGGGGAGAACACACCTGGGGAAATGCCCACACAGGTGAATGTGAATTATGTTGCAAACTGTGCTTTTTATTCAAGATGTACAGTTCCAACTATTTTCAAAACCAGGTGGTGATCCTCTGACATATCTCATGCTGGGCAACCAGTTAAAACTGTAGAGGTACATCTTTAGTGCCCTGGGGACCTCTGGGCTAGTCATTCTTCTGCAGTGACTGAGCAGCTGCTGGTTTACTTAACCAAACACAGCGCAGGAATATTTGCATTTTTCCCATGCCTGATGTTAATGAAGAAACAAAGATGTTTTAAGAGTGAAATGTCATCATCTTTCTTTGTTACACTTCATCTAATATCTCCCTCACACAGAGGTTGCCCCGCAGGAGTATAAGAAGGGACCTTGGGGTACAGATCGGGCTGCAGGTGCTTGTGCACCAAGGTCAGTCCTTTTTCCCTTTGAGCGTGGCCACTGTTTACACTGAGGATGGATCATATCAAGCATATTTGACTTCCATGCTATGAGGTTTTCTAATGGGCAAATAAAGAAATGCTTTGAAAGGAGAAGGTCTCTTTCAAGGTGTATTGGCCCACCTTGATGTTACAGCCCCTTCATGCTCAGTTTCTTTGACTCCACAGCTGTTATGTTTTGCTCAGATGGCCCTTGCAAGAGGAAAGTTCCTACTTAAACTGGGGAACATCTTCATTCTGACATTGACAAAGACTGAAGGTGCTGATCTTTGTAGTCCCCAGACACGAGCTGGGGACAGTGTCATCTGTGGTATCTTCCAAAAACAGATGCTGGAGAACCAAATCATATAAGTTCCTGGCCGTTTGCCTCACTGGCTGAGGGTCTATCAGGATAGATTTGATCTGTGATGCACCCTGCAAACCCTTGTTGAGCTAATGTTTTTAATTAAAATGTCTGAAATCAGCTGTGTCATTTGCACCAGACTGCAGTGGGGGCTTTGTTCATTGTTAAGGAGCCCATGTTCTGACCTCAGCACCTCATTTATCTGTATCGTTGAGAAATCTTTCCACCTACATGGCTGCTCCTGATAGCCCTGTCTTGCACATCAAGGAACTCAACAAATATTTGTTGAATATGGTGGAGCGAACAAAATGAAACCTTTCAAACGCCAGACCATTTAAAGAAGTAGTAAGCATTTGACTGATGTCTTCCTAAAGTAAATTCTCTACATTCTAGCCTCTGGGACACAGTGCGCCAAGTGTGGATTGGACTTCGTTGTGATACATTTAGGCCATCATTTTGTTAAGGAAAGAACATGAGCTTTGGTGTCAGGCTGACCAGACTGAAAATCTGAACGCTCCCATTCTCTAGCTGTAGAACGTGGTCCAATTTTCTCATCTTGATGGTTGGCTTCTCCCTCTGTCAGGTGGAGGGCAGTGCCTGAGTTGCTAGCATTGTTAGTACATTAAATTAACTACTGTAAATTAGTTAGCCTAACTAGGTGGCTAGCACATTCTCCAGCCTTCTGGTACTTATTGTGAAGGACCAGTGAGGCAGCTTCAGCATATCCTGGGAGCTGGCTGGGAATGTGGAATCATATCCCACCCAGACCACTGACTCAGGCGCTGCCTGCCAACAGGCTCCCCAAGTGATTCCCCAGCACACTGGCCCAGAGCTCCCCTTTTCTCTCCTGTTTGGGAGAAAAAGCAATGAACCAGCTTTAGGTAGTCAAGGCCTTTGGCTTTCTGGAAGGGGGTCGGGTCCTAAGCATCATGAGAGAAGCCTAAGGAAGGAGCATGGAAACTGCTTTCTGATTCTTCTCCATGGAGGTGGGTTAATGCGAGATAGCCCTGTACTGTTCATTTCTCAGCCACACACAAGTAGATGTAGAATCATCTTTTGGGGGATGACCAGGCAAGGGATGTCCCCTTCCCCAGGAGAGCTGGGCTCCCTTCTGTATCCCATGGACCACATGCTGGTGGGGTTGATTCTGGGTCATCCAGCTAGGACAGGGCAGCAAAGCACCACTGTCTTGACTACAACATATGGCTTCTTGTAGTTCTGACGCTGCATAGAGTCCAGCAGGTCCTGAGGGCCTTGTAGCAGAGTTGAGTTCAATGTCAGAGGCAGCCCCGGGAGATGGGCCTGAACTTGCTTGTTCCTGACAGAGCTGTACTTCACTTGGACACCTGACATCCAGCCACTGCTTATGCAGTTTCTTAAACGGACCCTTGTTTTCATACTGCCCCTTCTAACATCTTTCACTGTATTCTCAACCCTTGCTTCTCAGAGTGTGGTCCAACCATAGAGAGGCATCGGCATGCCTGGGAGCTTGTTGGCCACCCAGAAGCTCAGGTCCACCTAGACCCACTGAATCTGAATGTGAATTTCAAACATTCCTAGAGGATTCGTGTGCATAGTAGAGTCTGACAAGTGCCAGGCCAGTGTATGCTCAGTAAATATTAATTCTCTCTTCCTTTGTTAAACATTGTGTATAAAATAAAAATCAGTAAGTCTCCCCATGAAAGCTTGAGAAGTGAGGAGCAAGATGTCAGGGCAGAAATTTTATGAAAACTCTCTCTTCCCTCCCCAGTGCGGGCCAGTTCTCTGGAAGGCTAGGGCCACTCCACGACCGCCTTGGGACTACCTGGGGAGGAACCTGACGGCTCCCGGCACTGTTTTTCCTTGTGGGTGTCTGCAGCCTGGGCGGGAGACAGCCATGCTCTGTGTTGCAATCGTTCGGGCGGCAAAAATATAAACAGAGCACGATGCTGCGTTCAGCTTGGTTACGTAACTTCGCTTGGGAGTCATACTTTCCAGATGTTGTGTATCGACATGCTCCCTGCTTCTCGCACTACCTGTTTCTTTAGCCATGTTCAGCTTTTCTGGGGAAAGGTCAAAGACAAGCTCCTAGGACAGCCCAGTGCTTTAAATCTTCTGGGAAAATACCTTTTTTGAGCTCATTCTAGGTTGTGTTTATTTGCTTTCCTGGAGGCTCTCTGAAAAAAATTTTTTTTCTCTCTCTGTAATCTTCCTTCCTTGCTCCTTCCCTTCCTCTCTCTTTCCTTCTCTTTCTCTCTCCCTCCCTCCCTTCCTTCCTGAAGAAGCACAGTTTGGGGCCATTGGAGCCTTGGTTTCCATTGCTCCCATGTGGATGTGGGCCTGAGTTCGTATCTCCAGGGAATTTGGGCATGAACGTAAACCCATGTTCAAGGTCCTGGGGCGGGAAGAGAACCCCAGACTTGCAGTGGGCAGCTTTGGGACAGCAGGGTCCAATGGTAGTTTGTCACGATGTGATGAATCATTCTGGGGCCACACACAGGAAATCAGGATGCGGTGATAATGAAAATAGACCTGCCCTCCCTGAGCTTTTTCTTGCTGGTCCAGGCACTTCCTTGGTGGCTGGGAGGCTTGAAGATAGAAAGGACATGGTTTCAGCCCTCAGGAATCCCATGCTGAAGGTAGGGGGAGAGAAATGCACCTACTTCCATACGGTGTGATAAATACTCCACTATAGGTGGGCACATTGGGCTGGTTGGGGTCCCAGAAGAGGGTGAGATGGATGGGAGGGTACTGGTAGGGAAAGGCTTCCCAGAGGCGGCGGTGTTTCAGTTGAAACAGTTCAGTGTTTCCCCCAAAGGAAAATGATTGGATTGTGCCCCCCCCAGGGGGCGGGGAAGATGATGGTACTTGTTGAAGAAGGTGGGCTGATGAGACCAGGACAGCCTATTGTACGTTACCAGCAACACACAACACCTTTCTTTGCACTGTGGTCAGCACAGAATCCATTTTGCAGCACTCGCTTCCCATACTCATTAGAATACAACTCTCGAAAGGATTGCACAAAAGAAATACGGCTGCAGTTGCCTGATATAATTCTTGGCCCATATGAGAACATGGCTGCCTGTACCCTGTTTGTTACATGGGGACTTTTCCCTATGAATTCTCTCCCTTTCATCTGCTTTGAGCAATGAGTAATTTTGCACCCATTTCCTGCTCTCGTTCTAATTCATGTTCCAAACACTAGAATAGCAAATGGAAGGGAGCCTATAATACAAGAACAATAAGTTCAGGGGTAGCTGGAAGGAAAATTGGATGTGAAAATTGCCATGTGAACCATCGGGATTTGAGTAATTTATGAAGGTGACGAGTTTATCTTTAAGTGTCAATGGATGTCTCTCAGGTCAGAGTATAGGAAAGAGTTCTCTAGGAGTGTAAGACACGGGGCTCTGTTTTCCCCTCAGTGAAGGGCTTCATTCTTGCTTCTAAAAAAATGTGTCTGTGATGTCAGCAGGCTACCCAACATGTGGACAGGAATAGATGAAGAAATTCTATGAATCTGCCCAAAGCTCCAGTAATATGGAAGCTTAGAACAGCTTAACTCTCTGTAGCTTTTATATTGGTATCTTTGATTTTTTAAAGTCACAAGTCATCTAAGAATACATACTTAGCTTAGATAATCCAAATGGCGTCTACTGAACCACATAGAGAAAAAGTTAAAATCCTTCTTTACCCACACTTTGCCTCTCCCAAATCTGTATTCCAGGAAGATTACCATTGCAAACAGGGTGGTTGGGAGGGCTGGATTCCTCATGACCTCCATTTATTCACTCACAAGTGTGCATGTATATATTATTATAACATAAGTGGTTAATACCCAAAGTTTATGAAGAACTCATCATCAAAAAACAAAACCCACAAAATAATTTTTAAAAATTTAAAAATTAAAAAAAAAAACCCACAGATAATCCAATAAAAACGAGCAGAGGACCTCAATAGACATTTTTCCAAAGAAGACATCCAGGTGGCCAACAGACACATGGAAAGATGCTCAACATCATTAATCATCAGGGAAATACAAACCAAAACCACAACAAGATGTCACTTCACACCTGTCAGAATGGGGAAAATCGAAAACACAAGAAATAGGTCCTGGTCCAGACTGGTGACATGGGAGGAACCTAAACTCACCCCCTCCATGGAACACACCAAATTAAGCCTAGCTGTAGAACAGTTCCTTCTAAAGTAGAACTGAAGGCCGAGTAAACAGATCCACACAACAAATGACAGAGAATAACAGAAGAGAAGAGCAAGAGAGACAAAAGACATGGATGCCTGCTACCCGGAGAGCACCCCCTAGCCCATGCCATCCCATAGTGCCAGCCAACCAGCAGAAGTCAGCCGTTACACACAGTCTACATAGTGGTTGACCATACAAGACCATTCCTTGAAGTTTAGAAGTAGCTGGTCCACCTAATCCATAGAAACAGACACAGGAAGCCAAGCAAAATGGGGAGACAGAGGGGTATGCTCCAGGAGAAAGAAAAAGAAAAACATTCAGAAAAAGAAGTAAATGAAATGGACATAAACAATGTGCCCAGTCAAGAATTTGAAGTAATGATTATGAAAATGCTCAGTAGACTAGAAATAAGAATGAAAAACCATAAGAAATAGCAAGTGTTGCTGAAGATGTGGAGAAAGGGGAGCCCTCATGCACTGTTGGTGGGGATGCAGGTTAGTACAGCCACTCTGGAAAACAGTACAGAAGCTCCTCAAAAATTTGAAAGCAAAACTACCTTGCGATCCAGTAAATCTACTCCTGGGTTATTTACCTGACAAAAATGAAAGCATTGATTCAGAGAGATATATGTACCCTTATGTTTACTGCAATAATATTTACACTAACCAAGATATGGAAGTAACCCAGGTGTTCCTCTAAAGATTAACAGATGAATGGCTGAAAGAGAGGTTTGATAGATACAGGCATAGATTCAATGGAATATTATTCATCCATAAAGAAGAATGAAATTGTGCTATTTACACTAACATGGATGAATTTAGAAGGATGCATAATGCTAAGTGAAATAAGTCAGAAAAAGACAAATACCAAATGATTTCACTCATTTGTGGAATTTAAGAAACCAAAGAAAGAAAAAAGAGAAACCAAAAAATAGACTCTTAAATACAGAGAAGAAATGTTCTTTGGCTGGTTGTCAGAGGGAGTTGGTGGGAGATGGGTGAAACTGATAAAAGGGACTAGGGGGTACACTTATCTTGATGAGCACTGAGAAATATATAGAATTGTTGAACATTATATTGTACAGCTGAAACTAATATAATACTGTGTTAATTATACTTCAGTTTAGAATAAAAAAAAACAGAAATGAGCTTCATCGTACACCTTATTATGTTATTTACACCTTATTTTGCTACTTGCTAAACTGTTGCCCATGATGTTTTGGTTTTTTTTTGTGCACACCTTTTTGTCTAGATTTTTTTGGGGGGGGGTCAGGAGGGGCAGACAGAGAAAGAGAGAGAGAGAGAGAATCCTCCAGCAGATTCCACATCCCACATGGAGACTGATGTGGGACTTGATTCCAGACCCTGAGATCGTGACCTGAGCAGAGATCAAGAGTCAGATGCTTAACCGATTGAGCTCCACCCCCAGATGCCCTCTTTTGTCCAGATGTTATGTGGACACATGTGATGGGGAAGACAAGTTTTTTTTCAGCACTTGAGCAAACCAAGGGGCTCATGCCATGTGCTCGTGCGGTCAACCAGGGTCTCAGAGCTCTGTCAGCCAGCTGTGGTTATGCTGTAGCAGTGGAGTTTTTGGTGCTTGAGGGTGACTCCCTGGCATCCCCATGAGCTGGTCCAGCCTGGCCATGCAGGTTTCTGGGCACCTCCTTCACACACTGTCACTCTCCTGCCAGAACTGCAGCATCAGGACCAACACAGTGAGGGCAGGCAGCTAATGTTTTCACTTAGCTCTCCCTTTCTCTTTGCCTTCTTTATTCCTGCTCCAGGTGGACACATAACAGCTTCTGATTTCAGAGTAGGTCCTTAGGGTTCTTGTGACATCGGGCACAAGGTTCGTGCTCAAACCCTGTCTTCTACCTTTTTGAGGCTGGTAACAGGGAAGTGTCTTGAAGACCAGTTTAATCTCTTTGGGGCTTTAGAAACTTGCTCAGCCTGCCCAACCCCCCTTGCCCCCCCCCACCTTAGCAGAAGATTATACATTAAACCTTATAGCAGAAGGTGGGCAGAGGGACAGGGTGATGCTGGACACATGGGATTCCTTGTAGAATTTCCTATGTGGGGGTACAGAAAGGAGATTCTTCTGCAAGCATTTCCTGATAGAGCTCATGGTCCAACCATTCTGATCATTGATCCAGGTCACGTCTGTAGATCTGGGGCCTCTGGATGGATGGTGAAAGCTTTTGACTTGAAGATTCCCTGCCCCCAAGTTTTTCTCTGCTTTTGTTGCAGGGTCGGAGGGCTGTAGACAGGATCCTTCCAGGGGCTAAGTTTCCCAAGGAAGGCTGGAGGAAAGCTGTTTCCTGGTCCTGTTCTAAACCATCTTTGCTGGCGTTCTGGACCCTTGTGTGTTCTCCCTCAAGAACACAGGTTTCCTTATCTGTAGGGTGCAGGAAGCTGCAGTGGAAGGATTTTGGCTATGCAGGCAGCCACACTGCGTGCTGCCCCTATTCACAGTTTTCCAGGGAAAGAGTCAGCTTAGGCTTAAAATAACACACCTTGGCATCTGCCAGGCCGTGGCCTGCCATTGTGCCTGGATGGGGGCAGGAGGCCTGATGTTTCAAATGTGTGATTGACACGGGGTGTCGGCTGTGCATGGAATCACAGCATCACCCTGTTGTCTGAAAACAGCAGGTTGAAGGTCATTTGCTTTGATTTTATGGGTTACGGGGCTAGTGTGCTGGCCGTCAAGTCGCGTGCTTTCTGAGGCGCCCACGTTCTGTCCCAGCTCAGAGGTCATCTGTCTTGTTTTCATCTTCCTGAAAAGAATGGGTCCTTTGTGTCACTGTGTTCTGACTCGCTCACCCTCACACCCATATCTCTTTCTAGCACCTTCACGCCTCCTGTGTGCCGAGCAGACCTTTCCTATCAGACTAGGAATGCTTTAAGTGAGGAATGGAAAGGAGGCTCTGGGTGGGCCCCTGGCAGCATCCCCAGTGCAGGTTTTCCAGAGTATGATGCCCTCAGAGCAGTCATTGGGCTGGACATCAGACTCCCACCCAGGTGCAAAGTAGGAAAAGTTCATGGAGGGATTTTTCCATCAGGCATCAGATAGGAATGAAATGGAATGTTCTGGAAGGAGGTGGAGTCATGGTCCCACCCTAAGTAGGTTGAGTGGCTGGGGACAGATCCTTTGCCTTGCAGGGCTGAGACCTGTCCCTCCTCCTGTTGTGGCAGTTATGTGGGGTGGTGTACCATTCTCGAGATTTTACCAAAAACACACATGGTGGTGATTTTTATGACCTGTGTAGATCCATGGGCTCTATGGGTAGAGGGGATCACTACTTCATTATAACTTCGAGGGTCATAACACTGTAATCAGAGTTCACAGTTCTTTTGTTCACTCATGCACATAAACGCTTGGAAAGTGCTGGTGTAAGGGACGTTTGCAAAGATGAGGCCTCAGATCCAGGCTCTATGTACTTGCTGTAGCTGGAGAGAGGAAAAGAGAGATAGAGAGTGTGAATGAAAGAGGGATGAGATGAAGCCTCGGACACAAACAGCGGAGGCAAGCTGGTCCCCAGGGTTTATAAAAATAGCCAAGGAAGGGAGTTGGCCAGCAGCCACGTTGGGGGCAGCACTCCATAAAACATTGGTGTCTGTGCCTCACACAAGCAAGCGTGATGGTCCATTTGACAGGACAGGGTTTCCCTGTTTCATCTGAGTTATGGATCATAAATCAGTCAAATAAAAAAATCCAATCTTGAAAATGTCTAGCAGTTCAAAAACTCTGGGATTAAGTTGTGTCAATGGGAGCTATAAATCAGCCAGGAGCGAAGTCATTCTGATTCCTCTGGGCAGCAGTGGAGGAGGGTCGAGGCCACGTTGGCTTGGGGGAGGTTGGGGAGATGTGGTGGGGAGGTCACCTGACCTGAGGTGGGCCTCCTTGAGCAGACAAAGCGAACGACCACAAGGTCTTTGTGGAGGAGGGGGATGTTAGGGGGTCCTACCTCTCTTAGCAGAATTTTAAAATGTGGAGATCCCTTGATTTCCAAATGATGGGTCAGGATGGCCGCCCCTTTTCATGGGTATCGGGATCATCTTGTTTTTGTTTCTCCTCCGTCACCAAGTGATGTTTCATGTCTACTCTGCTTGCCGTAGCGATTCCTCTATGACCCGCTGTATTTACAGAAAAGAGGCAAAAGGGAAAAGAGCCCTTTGGGGCAGAGCAGCCACACAGGCCCAGTGGGCCACCGCCCCTCATTCTTGGGATCCCAGATGGTAAAATCGATTCGGATCCCTAGCCACTCCTCAGACTGGCCTTGAGCATACCTCGGTGGAAAGCAGGCAGGAAGGAGTCCCGGTGGAACTGCCTTTCCTCGCTGAGTTGCTCTGATGGGGACATGGCTCCTTTGGGGGCCCCTTTGTTCTCCATGAGTTCTCCCCTTGTTGTTGGAGAAATAGAATTGCTTTTATGGGTGCATGCTTATGCCTTGTGTGATGCGGCCCCTGTCTTCTGAGGAGTGCAAAGCCTTTTAGGTGTGGGTGACCTCAGGCACCCTAGCTGGTGCAGTAGCATCTGCTTTAGGTTCTTTCAAAAAGTAGGTGTTGCCTGTCCCCTGCTCATGACTCTTCTGCTCTTCCACTCGGTGCATGCTGGCCAAATTCTCCCCACTGCCTCTCACACTTTTTTGCTGAGAGGCCCTCCCTTGCCTCAGAGTTCACTCTCCTTCCCAAGTGGTAGGCTGGGAGGGCAAGGAGCCCATGACCCATGTTATCTGCCCTCACCCAGGGACTGTCGGGAGCTGGTGCATCGCCCCTCTGATGGGATACCCACAGTGGGCACCTGCTTGATTACGGCTGCCCTCCCTGCTGTGTCTCCGCTTCCCATTCGTTACTTAGTCCAAATGTCTTTTCTTCTGAGTGTCTGTTCTGTGGAATCTTACACCAAGACATTTGCTTGCATCCTTTTGTGCAGGTAGGCAATGGTGAACACAGGGAAGCAGAGGTTAGCCGTGGTGAGTGCCAGAGATTCCCAGAGCAGGGCCTGAACTGGGGGCATGTGGTGGGCGTCACCCGCTGGCACCTCTGACTGGGGAGGCCATGTTGTTTCCTCACCCCTGGTATCGATGTGCTTGACTTTTCCAGAAAAGCCAAGGTAGCTCTCCTAAGTCCATTTCCTGAGTTAGGAACTGTTAATACCAGACACGAAATCCAGAGTGGGAGACACGGGGTGTGCTTTTCCAGGTGGTACAGAGTATATTGATATTTTATCAACTAGTGTAGCTGTCTATACTGATGTCCACCAGCTGGCCCGTGCCTGTTTGATGGTGGGGTCACATGCCACTCACACCCAAGGAAGTTGGTGCACAGGGCTTGCCAAAAGACAGCAGTGCCTCCTGACTTGGGGGTTGGGGTGGGGAGGGATTCCCAGAGCTCCCTCCTACAGACTCCCAGGGGCAGCTGTCCTGGGCCTGCCTTGTGCCTAGACAGGTGGCATGGATTGGAAAACCAGGTCCACCCAGCTTTGCTCACCTGTAATTACATTTACTTGAATCTGCTGGCGTGTCCAGGCTGCACCTGGAGCCAAATGTGTTTAAATAAAAGGTGGGCCGGAGAAGCACCAATGCCTGTATTCTCTGCTCAGCTGTCCAATGGCTTTGTTTTCTGTCGGGCACCAAATGGTCAGGCTTGTCATATGGAGAGGCGGCACAGGTGTGGGTCTTTTTTGTTTTGATCAAAATATGTTTCGATCAAAAAATTTACTAACAGTATAAATGTCGCGTTATGAAATTAACATGAGGGGACGCCTGAGGGGAACTTAAAAAGGAGATTTCCACCTCATTTAAGAAATTGTTGCTGACTTGCTGTTCCAGAGCTCTTGAGTTTGGACATCTGCTCATTTCTCTGGGAGGGACGTGGTCCGTTGTTTGGTTCATGCTGTGCTAATTTGCCCCGAGGGAGCTGATCTACTGACGCTGTGCCCTTCTGGCTCTGTGTCAGCATCCTACAGACGGTGCATCACATGTGCGTGCTCTCTCTGTCCTTATGTGTACATCCCCAGGCGTGTGTGTTTCCTGGGTGCATTTTCCTGAGTCACCAACCCCGTCTCCAAGTCTGAGTGGACACTTGCATGTCCAACATGTTTCATTTGATTCTGGCATGGTGCAGGGATAACATGGGATGCCGCAGGCTGAGGACTCAGCCCCACCAGGCTGTCCCCTCTTCGGATGCCTGGTGCAGGTCCAGGTGGTCACTGGGCTTCTGATGGACTGGCTATAAATCAGAGGTTCCTACAGCCCTCTTCCTGGGTTCAATTAATTTAGTTAATATATTTTTTAAATTAATACATTTCAACTAGAATTTAATAAAACTCTGAGAAATGTTTACTGACATCAATCAGTTTATTATAAAGGGCATTCTATATGGCAATTATATCTTGAAACAAAAATGTTGAAAAGCTTAGAAAGGATAAAACTCTAGACAGGTGAGGAGGTACACAGGGCAGGGTCCAGAAGGGTCTTGTGTGCAGGAGCTTCTGTCTCTGTGGAACTGGGGTGTACCATCTTCCCAACACATGACTGTGTCCACCAACCTAGGAGTTCAACTGTTGCTGTTCAAGACTTTGGATAGGGTTCACTGGGCAGCCCCTGCCTCCCCTTTCACAGAGGTTGGTGGGTGGGTTAAATAGGTCAACGCTAATCACTCAGTGACCATCCCCATCCCGAGGCTCTCTAGGGGCCTCACCCTGAGTCCTCTCATCAGCATATACTCAGGTGTATCCAAAAGGATCTTCTTCAGAGTGACAGAGGACATTGCTGTCACTCAGGAAATTCCAAGAGTTTTAGGAGGTTTTTGCCACAAACCAGGAACAAAGACTAAATATATTACATTGGACATACTATTACTTATGTACATACACACCGTGTGTGTGTGTGTGTGTGTGTGAGAGAGAGAGAGAGAGAGAGAGAGACTTGTTTCTTTTTTTTTTTGGCAAAATCACTTAGAAGTTAAGTTGCGAGCAGACATCAAAACCCTGTGTCTCTAAATACTTGGGCCTGATCTCCTAAGAATAAGAGGATCGTATTCCTATCCATGAACAGAATCCTGCGTAAGAAATGGAACAGTCAAAAAAAAAAAAAAAAAAAAAAAAAAGAGAGAGAGAGAGAGCAAGAGAAAAAGAAAGAAATGGAGCAGTCATGTCAGAAACTTTTAAAACAGTGCAAATGAAGTTTTGATCGAACTAAGACCTAAACATCTGAAGCATGAAAAATTATTAGTAACATATTGAACACACATTTACCAAGTCACTGGTATGCTCTGGTCACTAGGCATGGGACCAGGGAAGCTAAGGGCAAAAGAAAGACTGAATTGGTGAATATACTGGAGATATATGCAAAGGTCAAAAAAAGAAATTCAAAGAAACTCATGCTGAAGGACTACAGTTTTGGAAAAGTAAAAGCTGCTTCTACTTACAGGCTGTCAGATCATCAAGACAGAACATCTTATCATCAAGACAGATTATGTTAAGGAGTGAGATGGTCTTATTCCGTGGATCTCTGAGACGTACTACATTTAAATGTATTTCACGTAACTAAAAGTGTATGCCAGAGGACAGCAACTGCTAAAACGTTTTTATAGTTCCCTTCTGCTGTTAAATAGAGTTAATTTTCTAGCCCCGCCCCCCCAATCGTGTCAATAATAGCTAATGTGTACCCATCTTGATATTTCTCCCAGTTGTTCCCAAGAGTGTTTTATATTTTCATATTTAAAATCTCACATCTAGAGGAGGCTCACTTTGATTGAGTATGTTTAATCTGCCGTATTTTAGAACATCTCTTTTGCTTTTTTCTTTTCTTTCCCTGCCATTGACATTTTGACAGACTCAGGCCTGTCAGCTTGTAGGGTGCCTCACACTCTGACTTTGTCCGGCTGTCTCTCCCTGGTTAGATGCAGGTTAAACATTTTTCGTAGGAATTCTGCATATGGGTTATGGTGTCCTTTTCAGTGTATCATGTGTCAGGAAGCACGAGATGCCAGTGTGTTCCTTTTGGCGAGTTGGTTATGCTATAGACGTGAAACCCATGCTTTGTATCTGTGTAACTATGCTGCTTCCCAGCAGTCTTTCGCCCCGTGTGGCTTTAGTGTTGGGAGATCATCCTTCCCTAGACCAGTTTGCAAATTGGTGATTTTCCTATTCAATCACTTTTACATTAGGTGGCATTCCTCTCTAAAAAAAGAGTGCTTCTGCCCCATTTAGTATCACCATGGATTCGTTTTTTGTTTGTTTGTTTGTTTGTTTGTTTGTTTTTTGGTCTATTCATCATCATCATTTTTTTTTTTTTAATGCTCCAATTGTCCTAATTTTGGCCATGACAGCCCCTTCAAGCTGACCTACTCATTAATGACTTGCCAGACTTACCTTGCCTTGTTCTTCCCTGCAGGGTATTTCAGACTTTCAATGACTTGGGGTTTCTCTCTAGCCTGCACCTACCTTTTCTGCAAAATCCAGTTAAACCATCACAGTTTTCCGGCGCCTACAGAGCATTGGTCTTAAAAATGTGGTGCTCCTTTGTGTCTACTTGGCATACACAGAAGACACCATCCCCCTGCTGGACCTGGGCCTCGCAGCCATGAGCTCCTGGAAGTCAGCAGACCCATGCTGAGCCCTTCTCTGAGCTTGACCGGATTAGTTCACGTTGTCAGCTAGAGCTGATGAATTGACAGTGAGACACCAAACACAGGGACATAAAGGACCCTATTTTGGGTGAATGACATTTTCCTTTGGAGAGAAATAAAATCTTTATTCTTCAGGCTGATAAAAGTTTGAGAAGGCTATTGTAAACAGAATGACCTAGAGCAAAGTGTGACTGCGGATGAGCTGATGGTCGAAGAGCTAAGCAGGTCTGTAACATAAGCTTTTGGATGGCCCAGCCTGAAAATGTTCTAGACTTCTCCTAGGACCAGAAGGTTTTATCTAGGGTAGTTGTTTCTGGCGAAGTCGATCACTGCTATTAAATTAAGACTTTTTTGGTCAGTGCACCTCCAGAAGGAATGGGATCGGGCCCTGTGGACCCATCCTGCACATTGAGGTGACCATGCGCCACGAGGCCAGCAACAACCTCAGCTTGCCCTTTGGAATGCCTTCTCTGTCTACTCCTTTACTGTGACTCCCACCCACATCCGATGGGCTTACAGGAGGATAATATGGGGATCGAGGCCTGGGGGGGCTTTTGCTACCATTTACACATTTTCTGCACCCTTCTGCCAGTGTTGGAAACCACACTTACCCGCATGGGAAAGTAAAAGCTAGGCCCTCATTTGCCACAATGGCAGAAGAATTGACTTTAGCTAGAAAATTGTTCCTTTTCCCTGCTCAGTTTGAAACATTTTTTTCTATCGCTCTATAGACAGACCATTTAACTGATGTTACTCTTACTAACGTCATCACAAGCATTTCAAACCAGTCTACTGAATTAAAAATATTTGCTTTCTAGCAGATAAGATGAATGTCTGCCTCACATGGTGGCTGAGAGGCAGGTGAGATCAGGCCTAGAAAGTTCCTAGTGCAACAATGCCTGGTGCGGGATAAGAGCTCAGAAAACATCAGTTTTGATTACGGAACATATTTGGTGGCTCTGATGATCTGGCCTTGGAACACTTCAGAATGAAAAATGCTCTTCCTAAGTCACTAAATAATTCCACTTATTTCAGTCATTGGAAATCTCCTGGCTGTCTGCTGTAATGGATAAGTTACAAATGGGTGTCAGAGGGCACATGGGACTGGCCTTTTTCCTCATTAGAGGAGGGCAAGTTCGCCAGAATGCTGCTTTCCTTGGTGTGAAAGCCGCACTCGGATCAATTCGAAACCACTTTTAGTTTTAATGTTTTTCTTGCGTACTGATCAGTATCTGCAGCGAGATTGGGCTGCAAACATATGATCAGTTATAAACCCTTTGACGATGACCAGGGGGCATTTTCACTGCTCTAAGTGAGGAGTAGGAAGTTCCGGTTTTAAGAAAGCGGCTCTCTCTAATTCACACCAAGAGATGTTACAATCCCACAAACCCCTGAGTGAGTTTGCCAGTACCCCCCATCACAGGGCTCTGTGGTGGTGGCTGTGCGGGTCATCACCTTTTCCTGAGTGCACACCAGGATGGTTTGATGTCTTTACTCATCCGCATAATCAGAGAAAATCAAATTGTTGGCTTTTAATGAGATGCCTTTAGGCTGTATCTATAGAATGCCAATTATGCAGCTGGAAAGAGGGGTAAAGTCAATTATCTTATTTTTCCCCAAGACTTTAACACAATCTGATATTTGCATTAATATTGTGACACATGCTGTCCTGGGGAATGTCTCAGGCTTTTGTTCAGTGACTTAATCCTCCCGGTATGTTCACTTTTCAATCTTCACCCAGGCAGCTGACATTCCAGAAGCGCAGTTTTCTCTGTTGTGACAGCTCCTGGAGGTGAATGGAAGGTGGGGCTTTTTTCCCCCCCTTGAGATTACACCTTCTCATTCTTACTTCTACACGTCATTCTCTTGCATTCCTGAAATAGCTTAGGCAGCCTTTAGGTGAAAGTGGCAAATTGCCCCCCCCAACCCCCTCCCCCCCCCAGGAAAGGAGCCCAGACCGCAGCCCTGCGCACTAGGAAGACAGCCCCTGCCCGTTTGCAGGGTTGACAGCCAGTCTGTGAGCCCTGCTCCTTCCTCGCCACTGCATGCGAGACAAGGCATGGTTGCCAGGACTGTAGGGCTGTTTTTCCCTCTGAATGTGGTCTTCCTCTTGAAATGTGCATTCTTCCTTCAGCCTCAGAAACAACAGATGGTATTCTCCAAAGAGGTGGCTGGCATGGGGCTGGGGGTAGTTTCAAAAAGGATGTATTTTTCCCAATAAGTGGGCAGGATGCAGAACAAAGAAGAGATGCTAAAGCTTTCTAGAGGAGCTGTGGCAAAGGGCCATCACCATCCCTCTGCCTAAGAGAACAAGGAGGGTCAGGGACACCCCAATACTGAGCTGTGGACTATGGAGGGGGACTTGATGGGAGCTGTGGACCAGGAGAAAACCAGGGGGAAATATAGAAGTCTGAGGTCTCTCAACCTCTAATCTCCTGCCATTGGCCAAATCCACCTGTAAGCCAAAGGCCAAGGAAGCTGGGTCTGGCCTTTTAAGGCACAGAACAAGAGTGGGGGGCCTGTGGGTTGTGGGTCAGGAGGGATGGAGGAAGAATTTCCAACACATTCAGTTTTCCCTTTTTTAACACAGAACAAAGCTTGTTTCCTTTGTTTTACAGAAATGGATACTTTGGAAAGCCAGGAAAAATAAATCCTGCCAATAATTAGGTACTGTTTAGAGATTCATTAGAACCAGACTTTGCACCAGAAGAGGGATGTGGCTTGACCATTTTATGAAGGTTTACTGTTCCCTACATTTATTTTGATTAATATTTCTTTATTTCTTTAATTTTACTTTTTAAATATCCGATTAATATTTAACTATACCTGTATTGGATCATTTTGTTCTGTTATGATTCGCACAGTGAGAGATAATTTCTTTTCTTTTTTAGAGAGAGGATGGGAGTGGGGTGGGGGGAGAGCCAGCAGGAGAGGGGGAGAGAGAATCTTAAGCAGGTTCCACAGACACCAGCACGGAGCGCAACATGGGGCTTAATCTCGTGATCCTGAGATCATGACCTGAGCGGAAATCAAGAGTCTTGATTTCTTAACTGACTGAGCCACCCAGGTGCCCTAAGAAGAGAAGTTCTAGACTTTTCCTCTCATGATTGCTGGAGTGGTAGATTAAGAGAAATACCTTGGGTTTTGTCAGGTTTTGAGAAGGTCATTGTTGATTCCCTGTGTCTTCCCATTTTGTGGCTGGGCTGGAGAGGGACAGAGCAGCCCATAGCTCCAGTTGCTTTGTTGCTGAAAGGCACAGTGCACTGGTCACTGAGAAAGACCTTCTTTCCATTCGCCATGCACGAGCCCTCTGGAGAGAGCTGCCAGCGAGTGGAACATACGAGATGATGTACGTGTGCAATCACAAGATTTGTTACCTGCACAGACTTTTGAAGAATGAGGAAGAGAAACCTCAGTGTGTGCCATACCCAGACATGGCTCAGAGTCTCAGTGTGAAACCCAACACCCTCCAACCTCAGACTTCGGCGGAACCTTCCAAACTATGCCCGCAATGGATGTTGCTTCAGGACGTGTTGTTCTGTCTTTGCTCACTATTTACTCCACTTATATATGGTCTTTCTCATCAAAATGTCATTAGGATGGTACTTATTTGAACTTGTCTGCTCCCCAGCCTCAGGACCCTCTACTGCATTCTTGGCTCACTATACTTTAATGCTTTAAATGTGTTTCCTTATTCTGTCCACTTTTCTACAAAATTCTATAGAGACCTGTTCATTTATTATATATTTATTGGACACCCACTCTGTGTCACTCACTATGTGTTCTGGGACAAGAGGACAATGAATGAAAAAGCCAGAATTCCTGTCCTCATGCATCCAGGCTCGGGGAGGGGGAAGTCAAGGCAAACAGCAGACAAACACAAGTAAATGTTGAGTTGGCTAGAAAGTGGTACATGGTGTGAAAAAAATGAACAAGATAATGAGGGACCAGGGTGGGTTGCAAGTGTAAACCAAGGTAGTAGAAGTCTTTGAGAAGGTGGTATTTCAGTCCTCTCTGAAGAAAGTGCAGGAAGGAGCATGGAGATAACTGAGGGTGTGCATTGCAGGCAGAGGGACAGCAAACACAAAGACCCTGAGGGAGAAGCATGCTGGATGTGTGCACAGGATAATGCGGAGTCAAGGTAGCTGGAGCAGGCTAAGGCAGAAGAAGAGGAGCAGGAGAGAGGTCAGAGTGGGGGAAGACTGAACTGGATCACTTAAAGCCTTGAAGACCAGTTGAGGTCTTTGGCTTAGCCTGTGGTTGGGGAGCTGTTTCTTGCTCTGAGAAGTTATGTGCCCAAGCTTATGTTGTGGAAGAATCAACTGGAATGTCAGGTTGATAATACAATGCAGTGGGCAAAGATGGAAAGTAAAGTCTTAGGAGACTATTAAAGTGGTTGTGTCTCTGAAGAGGGTGAGAGACAAGGAGGGTGTGAGGAGGCATCAGGTCCCGGCTACATTTTGAAGGCAATAACAACAGGGTCTCCTGAAGGAATAGATGTGGATGAGATAGAAATAGAAGAATCCAGGATTCTTGATCTGAGCAAGAGTGAGTGAGGCAGCTGGTACAGCAGGCTTTGCTGGGGAGATGATACGGTGTTCTTAGAAATGGTCTTAGAAATGCTAATTTCTAAGAGAAATACCTTGGGTTTTGTCACACTAGGCATCCGAGTAGAATTAATGAGTAGGAGACTGAAGTGTGCACATGAAGTTCAGTTGATAGGTTAAGGCTGGAGATCTGAACTGGGAGTTTTGCAGCATATAGAGGCTTATATTTATAGCTTGAGATGGAGGAGATCCCCTGTGGAGTGAGCATTGACAGAGAGGGGCCTATCTGGAGCCAGCAAAGGAGACTGAGGGGAGAACCCATCCACAGGGGAGGTGGTGTGGTCAGATGGTGTGACCATCTAGTGTGGTCAGTCTTAGAGGTCCAGCACCCAGACAAGAGGGAGTGAACAATGGGGTTGGATGCTGCCCACACATCTGGTGTCTTTGGTGACATGTACAAGAGTAGTCTCAGTGTTGGTGGGAAGACAATTCTGATTGGAATGGGTTCAAGGAAGAAGGGAGGGCAAGAATTGGAGACAGATCATATAGGCAACTCTTTTGAGAAGTTTTGCTACAAAAGGGTGAAGAGAAATAGTATAGTATCTCATAGGAAAAGTGGGAATAAGATGAATTTTTGCTGATTGGGGAAAAAATAAGAATATATTTTTATAGTAATGGAATGATCTGCATTCAGCTGAATGTATTTACTTCTTAGAGTCTCTCTCTCTCTCTCTCTCTCTCTTTTAACATAATACATTTGTTATACTACTTCATTCCATGGGTGTGTCTTCCTCTCCCCTCAGTAGATCAAAAGAGTCTTTATTCCTCTGGGAGACACATAGTAAGACATCCTTGAGCTCCGGTTTTGTTCATCTGTTCGTTGGGCACATGTAACATATGGCAGTGCTCAATGGATAAACCTGTTCTCTTACTTCGTTCAACCAGCCAGGTTCTTATGAATATAATTAAAAATTAGCTCCCTTAACATAGGACCCCACTTGAAGGGGCTCTGCTGGGACAAATCTGGGGCAGTTTGAGTACCCAAACAGATAAGGATAGGAATAAAGTATAGAAAGTAAGAATCTATTATACCATGCTTATAATAAATAGATAAACCAATAAAGAAACAAATCTGGGAGGAGGGAAGTTTCTTGTTTACATTTGAATGCTGAGTACTGATTGGTAAAAGTGGAGGAGGTACTAGATTGGGAAAAATCACAATTTTGCAGTCATCACAGTAAGGATTGAATCAGGTTAAAGTTACCAGTAGGTGCAAAATCCAGGGATAGATCTGATGAGGAAGAGGATATTTGCCTGGTTTTAAACTATTTCCTCATAAATTTCTTCTAAGTAGCAAGAGAAACAAAAGTAACTACAGTGGATAAATCCAACAACATATTGACTGAAATCACCTTGATCAAAGTGAACATTACCGATGAGACTGGGTGGTCACAGCACCCTATAGAAGTGATACCCCAAAAGGCAAGTTTGCTTCCATGGTGTTCTCACCAGGAGAACACGACCCAAGTCTAATTATCAGAAAGTACCAGAAAACCCCAAATGAGGAATTGCATCAAAAATTGGCATCAAGGGGCACCTGGGTGGCTCAGTTGGTTGAGCATCTGCCTTCAGCTCAGGTCATGATCCTGGCATTCAGGGATCGAGTCCCACATTGGGCTCCCTGCTCAGCAGGGAGTCTGCTTCTCCCTCTGACCCTTACCCCTCTCATGCTCTCTCCCTTTCTCTCTCTCTCTCCAATAAATAAATAAATATTTTAAAAAATTTTAAAATGCTGCCATCAGAGCGACAGGAAGGCTGATGAGCTGCCCCAGAGTAGAGGAGAATGGGAAGACAGTACAGGTGAGCGCAGATCTTGACCAGATCCTGTACTTGGAGAGAGGGGGGGAAGGTATTCTAACAGAAATGACTGGGTCAGTTGACAATGTTTGAATATGGACAATATGTTAGACAGAAGAATTACGTCAATAATAAACTTTAAAAGTTCATGAGTGTGCCATGGTCATGTATAAGAATGTCCTTTTGTTGAAAAATAAGCTCTGAATTGTTTTAGAGTATAGACACATGATGTTTGCAACCACTCTGGAACAGTTCAGAAATAGTGATGATGGATGGATGGATGGATGGGTAGATGAATATAGAAATTACATAGATGGGCAAATAGAACGATAAAGCAGATGGAGAAGAATATTGACAATAGGGAAAAGGGTTTATGGGAGTTCCATGCACTACTTCAATTTTTATGTAAGTTTGAAATTGCTTCCAAAGAAAAGTTAAAGATCCTTTGTTGAAGGCTTGATTGATCCACATTCATGCAGAATTTATTCAGCATTGATTTCCCATGCAGTGACCCATGCAGACAGAAACCTGGTTCTCAGGAAGCTTCTGCTCTAGGGGGAGATGACAGAAGAGAGGAATACACAATGAGCCCCAAGAAGGTGTCAGATGGTAATCAATGTTCAGAAAAGGGAAACTGTGTCATAAGGTGGTGATGGGGATCAATGGGAGGGGTCCTGTTTATACTGGGGGGCCATGGGGAGAATGGTAACCTGATTGAGGGAAGGAGTTGGTCCTATATGTGCCCAGAGAAGAACTTTACAGGCTGAAGGACCAGCCACTTCAAAGGCCCATTGTCAGGAGGGAGATGGCATGCTTGAGGAACAGAAAAGGACATTGTGACTGGCAGTTAGGGACAGGGACAAGGAGTTGGTCCCTAGAGCAGGGCTGGACCATCTAGGGCCTTGTTGGCCATAGTAGGGAGCTTTAATTTGATTCTAAATAGGAGAGGGATCCAATGGTTGGTTGGAAGAATGGAAGCGACATTGAGGAATTCATGTTTGGAGAGATCACTCTGGTTATTACTTATAGATGGACGCTGCTGGGGGAGGAAACCTCCATGAGGGACTCAGAGAGGCAGCACCATCTCTAGCTCCCACTGGTGTGAATATTTTTGGGAGTCCAGGGTGTCTATATGAGCACACTGTCTCTTTTTTGTCTTTAATACTAAAACAGATCTTTAGTGCAGTTACTCAGTGCTTCTCGGCAACTCTAAAAATTGACCAGATTTCTTTTTCCAGCATTACTTTGACACATGCCAAGAATGACAAAAATGTATCTCTCTCCAATTTTTTTTTTCTCTTGAGCTACTTTCAGGCCTGAGTGTTGGGGAATAATAAATAGAAACCCAGAACATGACTAAAGAGGCCCCATTCCACAGGAAGAAAATCACTGTGAGGTTCCAGAGAAGTATTTGGGGGTTTCACCAGAGCTCCAGAAATAGGAGGGGGTAGTCAAGGGGACATCAGCCCTGTGACTACTCTGGCATTATCCAGAATACTGTAGAAGAAATAGACTGTAGTTTTTCTTGCTCATGGTTTCCCACCACTGCTTTTGCTGTCTGCCACCAGCCATCCTTTCTGGAGTTTGGAACTCTGTAGTCTAGGGAGGACACTGAGTGGCCCTGTTTTGCTTCCCAGTGTCCAGTGAACTGTGATTTTTCTTTAGCAGACTGAAGAGGCCCAGAAGTGGGGTTCTTGTAGCTCTTAGGTGTTTTGTTGAGGCACCATCCTGACAGAAAGCAGAAATGTGAGGCTTAGGGAAAGGGTTCTTCAATGCAATGATTGATTCTTTAAAGAGTAAGCAGACTCTTTATAAGACCCTCATAAGACCCCAAATGTGTGTGGATGTATGTGTGTGTGTCTAGGGTCTGGGTGGATGCACGGTGGGACAGTAGATGTCCCTAGAAAAACACAGACCTGTGATATCAACAATTCTGGTAGATCTTCTTTAGAATGTGTTTAGCTGCTCTAAGACACCCTTGGAGTATACCATGAAGTTCAAATTAGGGCCTGGGGAACAGATTCTGGTGGGGGCACCTGGGTGGCTCAGTCATTAAGTATCTGCCTTTGGCTCAAGTCATGATCACAGGGTCCTGGAATTGAGCCCAGCATCAGGGTCCCTGCTTGGTGGGAAGCCTGCCTCTCCCTCTCCCGCTCCCCCTGCTTGTGTTCCCTCTCTTGCTGTGTCTTTCTTTGTCAAATAAATAAATAAAATCTTTAAAAAAAATAAATAAATGGCCCAAACAGATTCAAAGTCACTGGGGGAAGGTGGGAGACTTGGTCTATTGCAAAGAACAGTGTGGGAAGAGGAGGGAAGTATTTTACCAAAGTGGTTTGTGGCATCAGTAAGAATCAGAGAACTAGGGAGGAATGGAATTTTTAAAAAAATACATTTTTGTGTTTGAATTTGCATTTTGTTGAGCAAACAAAATGTTCCTGAGTCCAGTCTTTGTGATTTTTTTTTGCAGTGTAAATAGATAAATTGATAATTGAACATGGTAGTTTTTTTGAAAACTAGAAAGGAAGAAAGCGACACTAGTATAACTATTTCGTATTCTTTTTCTGTATGCTCAGTGATAGTAAATGATCCTTCAGTGAATGTGACTTTGAATTTTGGATGTAGCCATCAGGTCATCGAGCAGGAATAATGTGTGTGAGAGAGCTGACTGCCTATTACCATTTTGGAGAAAGAAGACAAGAGAGATAGTTGTACAACCCTGTGAATATACTAAAATAGGTTGAAGTACACACTTTAAATAGGTGAATTGTATGATATGTTAATTATATCTGAATACAACTGTTAGAAAAAAATAGCCAAAGAGTAAACTATGAAGAAATCAAATTTTAAAAAGCCATATAGGAAACAGAACATACAAATGAGCACTCTCATTTCCATGGGACTTGGACCACTTATTTTAATGATTTGACGTGGGCCCAAACGTCCTTAAGCCGGCTGTGGGAAAGCTTTCAGAACCAGGGGAATATTACCTTCTGTATTCTCAATGAGGTCAAATGTCTTTGGAGGATGGTTCGGTTTTTGGAAACAGCGAAAAATGACTCAAAGGTAAAATTAGCAATTAAGCAAATGATGAAGCTGAGAGAAGTAGCAACACAGTAAAAATAAAAATAATAAAGAATGCTCTAAAGTAAGATGATAGACATTTCCTTTTGGGAACACCCATTTATTGACTCCACCAAGGACCATCTTTTTCACCAGTAAAATTAGCAGGTTTCAAACACCAACACTGTAGGCTAAGGGAAATGTGAGTGCCTCACGATTTGTGAATAACTGTAGTTAATCGTCTTGGTTGGGTTCCTCCAGAAGCCAGCCCGGTGAAGCCAGTGAGGGGAGTGTTCATGGCAGGTGATCACTGTGGGCATCTGGGACTCCCTGTCACCAGGAACATTCCTCAGAGTCACCCAACCTAGGAAGAGAGGAAGGTGGGGTGTTTGCCCACTGATTCTCATTGATCTTGTTGAGAGCTGCTTCTAGGAGTATTTGTTGTCTAGAATTTGTTTGCTGGAGTACCCTGCAGTTAGGCTGAGCGTGCTCTTCTAGCGAGAAACACACCACTCAGGCAGAGTTGGAATTATTAGTAGCATCTACTACTTAAGTCTAAATCAGTGTTGTCCATAGCATCTTCTTCAGCGATGGACATGTTCTGTAAGCTGCACTGTATAGTAAGATAGCCTCTCGACACTTTGAAAAATGACTAATGTGGCTTGGGCTTGCTTCATTTCCAAAGCTTCATTTCCTAGCTTCTTTCTACCAAAGGTAAAGATTGTATATTAATTGCCTTCTTTATAAAGCTAAATAGCAATATCTGAAGATATTCAGGGACTTGACTTTAATAATTCATACGGGTGAGATGAGATGTCTGCATCTTATCTGCACGATGTCTGCAGTGGTCATTGTGGCTAGTGGCTACTAGCCCGGGCAGTGTAAGTCTAAATAGAATATTAGAAAACGAATCTCTCAAAGTCTCCTAGTCTCAAAGTCTCAAAATTAGGTATCAAGAGGACTAGAATAAAATGAGTGGTACATTTTATCTAAAGATGTATTTTGATGGACCCTTAAGTCTTTAGTCTTTGCGCTTTGGCTGAACAGATTTTCAGCTGCTCTTAGCTGATAGGTAGGACTCTGTGTGCTCAGCCAGAGATAATTGCTAATTAATACAGTTCACATTTTTTCAGTGCCCGCTGTAGAAAAGTTCTGTGTCTCTGCATCCTAGCTCTGAACACAGAGAGAGAGGACTAACATGCTATAGAGCCTTCAGTGATAGGACTCTATGACTCAGCCCTGCTCAGATGAATATTGTTGCAAGGAGGTTAATAGAATTATCCCTTTGGTTTGATACTTATATTTGAAACAGAGTCATTTGATGTGACCCTTGTAATTGAAACAAAGGGAGTTAGGCAATTTTGATTCGTCTTTTTTTGCTTCATTGTATTGACCAGCTTTTTTCTTTGGGGATGATATGTTTGAAGATATCAGTTAGATCACTGGATTATAAAGGCATTCAGAAGATTATTCATACCTGTGTCTGAAAAGAAGCCTGAATCATCTGCAGTTAATTGTTATTGAAAACAGTCTGTGGCATTGTAGAACGTAAATGACCGACATGTGGGACACCTGACTTAAACTGTGTTTTTTTCCTCCCTTCCTTTGCCTGAGGCAGACATGGCTAATCAATCACAGTGGTCTTTCTTGTGGACCCAAAATACAGCCTCTGGGTCTTTTCATAAGACAATGCTCCTGGCATATACTGCAAGTCAACCAAGATAAGCGTGTTCAGTAAGAAAATGAGTCATTTCTGTCGTACCTGATAGAAAAGAGCGGGCAATTCAGGGATCACTTACACATACAGAACTTTAATTCACTGGTTGTTGTTGTTTTCTCTTTTTGACCGTAGGGATTCAAAGTACTAACATTATAATCTATTATGCACCACCCTCCCCCTCCACCCGCACCCCTGGCCCTATTCCTTGGGCCGGGGCTCAGCAAACTATCTCTGTTTTTGTAAAGAAGATTTTACTGTTTGTGTTGTCTGTGGCTGTTTTTTTTGGTACAATAGTATGTTTGAGACCATATGGCCTGCAGAGCCTGTCTGCCCTTTTATAGAAAAGGTGATGCCATATTAGACTCTTCTTCTGACTTTTGTACAAGAAGAAAACCTCTCCTTCCTGTTGGTACAGGAACAGTTAGATGAGCCTATGCTTGTCCACTCGTGCACTGGGCGAAGCTGGTGAACTTATTGCTCGTGCAGCTTCCAATCCGTAAAATGTATGTGAACTTGCTATGTGGCCAGGGTGCAAACTTGTTAACCCTGGCACACCATAATTAATTACAGAAATAGAACTTCATAAGCACACACTCCGTGAGGGTGTGAACTTGGGATAAGTTGGTCTTGGGGTCACCGTTTGGATCTGCCACTTTGCGTGTGCCCTTGGTTGAGTTAGCCTCTCTGAGTGTCTGTTTCCTCATCATTAATATGATAGCATTAAATCACAGTCCTTGTTGTGGCTGTAGAGATAACACTGCAGTGAGGATGAAATAAGAAAATGCACTAAAACATGTTATTCTAGTGCCTTGCACATATTCATAGTCTGTAAGTTGAAGCTCTTCTTGCAGAAGCATGTTTTAATAAATAAGGGAATGGATTAGGAGAATGGTCTTCTTTAGAACAAGCTCATATCTGCTGTGCGAGATTCTTAAGAGAGAGTCTCCATTCATATTTTGGGACCCCTACTGTATCAGTTGGCTATAGCTGTGTAATAAGCCATCCTGAAACTCAATTGTTTAATACAAAGAGCATTTAAATATTTTATTTATTTATTTATTTAAGAGAGAAAGAGAGAGAGAGAGAGCACCCGCATGTGCATGCAGGGGGAGAGGCAGAGGGATAAGAAGACTCCCCGCTGAGCAGGGAGGTCTGATGTGGGACTCGATCACAGGACCCTGGGATAATGACCTGAGCCGAAGGCAGATGCTTAACTGACTGAGCCACCCAGCTGCCCAATAATAAGCATTTACTATGGCTCATGAGTCTGTGGGCCAGCTGCATAGTTATGCTGGATTAGGATCAACTGATCTCAGCTGAGTAGGTCCATGTGCATGTGATCATTGGTGGTCAGCGGGGGCTGGGTGGGGGCTGCTGGACGAGGATGGTCTCATGTTGTCTTGACACCTATGCTGAGAAGTGGCACAGCATCATTTCCACCATATTCTTTCATCCCATCAAGTCATAAGGACATCCCACATTTAAAGGATAACCCTACCAAAAGATAGAATGAGCTGAAACATCTGACTGCAAGAGGCATGGAAAGGGATGAAAGAAGAACTGGCGCTTTTTTGTTTGTTTGTTTGTTTGCAATTGATCTATCATGTGGGCTATTTCAAGATGATAAAAAATAAATCAAGAAATTGCAGACATCATGCCTTTCATTCACATGTATTTTCAAAAGTCGAGTATCCACATATTTGCAGCTACTACTATTTAGCTTGATAAAGAAGACAGTGAATTTACAACTTTTAGCATTGAGCAAAGCTAGGAAACAAAGCTTTTGATTAGGAAGTTCCACGTGACAAACCCAGGATTTTCCTTGCCACATCATTTTTGCTACAGACTTTGGCCAATGGAGCCTTCGAAGGGACAGGATGTTAATTTGGGGCTTGCCTCCCACAGTTTGTCATGTAATCAAGTCGGCAATCCTCAGGGCCTGTTGGCTGGTCATGTGTCAGTATTCTCTGACATTTTAGTAAGCACTGCAGTCCTTGAATTCTTTTATGAAGGAGCCATCAAGCCCCCTGTTTCTCAGACTTATGGAATTCCCAGACATAGTCTCTGGGTGCCATTGACACTAAGGCCACTTGGGAAGGGAAAACCGTGGCTGGACAGTGCACTGCCTTGGCCTCTGGGGTCAGGCCACCCTGGATGCCTTGGTGGTTTGATCTCACTGACTATTCAGTTTCAGTTTGGGGTTGGACTCACTAATTGTTGAAGACATGAGACGTTAAAAAACCTGGGCTCTGGAGCCCAACCAAATGTGGACACCTGGCTCCATCACTGTAGGTGTTACCTTGAGCAAGAGGCTGAGCTGGAGAATGGCAGGTTTTACATAAATGTGATGGGAACATCATGGTACTTACAGTGTGGGGCTACAGGATGACACAAGCTAAAGCGCACGAAGCCTCTGACTTCAGTTCATGGAATAAACACTCAGTTGGCGACAGCTCTTATTATTAAGATTATTTTTAGGGGTCTCACTCTACTGTAGCATGAGCCCCTTGGTGATTTTTGAGTCTGAGTTACTTGCCCATTTTTGCCTCTTTGGAAGGGGTCTTGACCACCTTTCTCCGGCTGGCTCTGGAAGGCCCCGTTTGAGTGGAAACATCCGTGGGTTGCCATGAAGATGTCATTTTGATTCGCACAGGGAATTTCCACATTTCAAAGGGGATAGCTTCTCCTCAGCACAAGGACCCTTGCCAAGCTTCGAAAGAGCTATAAACTTGCTGAATCGTGGAAAGGCATTCTTGGACACCCAGCTTCCAACAAACCAGACCCTGTTTGTAATTAATTTGAATGTTTCCAGAGCTTTGTGTTATACCCTCCCTGTTGTATTTCCATGGGGAATTCATTGGGCCGTAGCTATGGTTCAGAAAACCATGCACAGCCCTCATTTTTTCATGTGGGCTATATTTTAATGGAGGGCAGTGATTTTTTTTTTTTCTCCAGGTACCGGGTTTGTCTTTTTTTACATGTTCAGCATCTGTGTGGCTGTTTGCCCTGCAGAACGGAGCTTGTAAACAAATACACTCTATGAGGGATACCATGAAAATATTCATTCATAAACTATCTCTGAGTCCATATAACAATTTATAGGAGAACAGAATGTCAGTTCATTTATTTAGTGGTTCAGAAATTCTGCTATTTGCTGTTTTATGAGGAAGAGAAATAGGAACGGGTTAGGAAAACTGAACCCAAGGTATGGCAGTGTTGGGAGAAGCAGAAATTCTTAAACAAATACTGGAGTTCACATTTCACTTGGCTCCCACGTGGTGTTCCAGAAAGACCCCACCCTGACCTACCTGCTGGGTAGAACTGTGTTCTTAACTCAGGGCCGTAAGGTTTGCCAAGTGCTGAGGGCTGAGGGCCAGCAACCAAGAGCAGAGAAGAGGACAGAGCTGATCTGGGGTGGCCCTTGGCAAGTCCTGGCCATGAGCCGGGTCACTTGGCTGCAACTCTGAGTTAGTGACACTTGAAGTGTGTGATCAATCATGTTTAGGCAACAGTAGATTGGGTAGAGGGAAGCAGAGGAGTTCCAAGTGGAAAAAAAGGTGAGTTTTGTATAATCTCCACAGGAATTTCTTGTGATGGCTTGTGAAGCAAGGGATTTTGAATAAACTGATGTTCTAGCCAGGGCCTCACACCCTTGCATGCGTTTCGCAGCCTGTCCCTGTCAGTGGGACTTGGGGCATGTGCCCGACCCCAGGGTCGGGGTGGGGGGGTGCTGGTCTCAGACCTTTAGGTTTGGGAGAATGTTATTTGTTGAATTGTATCTCCCTGTCAAATAGATATGCTGGCTTCCTGATTCCTAATACCTAGGTATGTAGTCTTATTTGGAGATGGGTTTTTTTCCAGAGGTGATCAAGTTAAAATGTCACTGTGGTGGGCCTTAATGCAGTATGATAGGTATCCTTATAAAATGGGGGCATCTGGACATAGACACACTCAGGAAGAATGCCATGTGAGGATTAAGAAAGGGGTAGAGGTGAAGATTCTCCAAGCCAAGGAACAGATTGGCAGCAGATCACCTGAAGCAAGGCAAGCACCGTGGAACAGGTTCTCCCTCAGAACCTCCAGGAGAATACACTCCGCCAGCACTGTGATCTTTGACTTCTAGCCTCTAGGGCTGTGATATAATAAATCCAGATTATTTAAGCTACCCCATTTAGGGTACCTTGTTGAGGCAACCCTAGCAAACAATACAGCTAGAGTTGGGACAGAAGGCATAGATATTCTCACCCATTGCTGCATTGTCCCGCTTAGCCCCATCCCCAGCCCCCACCCCCATGCCCCCAACCCCGCCCTGCAGCCTGTGCAGGGAGCACAAGTGGTAGGAGGTAAGCAGTGAGGGGCTGGGGGACCAGGGATTTCCAGGTCCTCTCAAACGAGGCTGGGTCCCACTTGGCAACTGAGACTTGTGTATTTCTAATAAATACCCAGAAATAATGTGATGAGGTTCTGATTTCTGCTTGTCATCTAGATTTTCTGTTAATAATAATAATGTAAAAAGTGCGTTTGTAAGGTGTGATTCAGTGAGGGCGTTGTCAGTGCATTGGAGACTTGGTATGCAGGCCACACTTAGTCTTCACTCCCACTGAATGAGGGTCTTATGGGCCCTTTTTTTGAAGGGGAGCTGAGGCTCCAGAGGGTGACAGGACTGGCACAAGGTGAATGATAGGACCAGAACCTAGTCTGGGACCCTGGACTTGCAGGGTTGAGGACCTCCCCACTGTTCTGTAGGATGAGGGCACTCTTCCCCGGCTAGGGTCACCTGGAGAATTCTGAAGGTACTGATGCCTGGGTCACTCCCAGAGGGGCTAATGTAATTGGTCTGGGCAGTGGGTCTGCCCATGGGTAACGTTCAAATCTCCCAGCTTGAGAGACGCAGCATGATAGGCAAACCAACAAGGTAGTTTAAGTTGAAAATTTTAAGTTAGCTTATGGAGATGTTCTCACTGAAATTGCTGAGAATCACTTGCAAAATTTTTCCTTGAACGCAGATTCTTGGACCCCACTAAGCACACTAACGTAGAATTGCTTGGAGTGGAGTCTGGGCATCTGCGTTTTATGAATGCTCCAAAGGTTATTCAAAGATAATACAGGTTTGGGTTCTAGGATTTGTTCAAGAGGGGTGCTGGGCTATGAAGGGCTGTTACCTTCCCAGAAAGCTGGTGCTCTAACATCCTACCTAGTGACCTAGGGAGCATGGACTGTTCACTTCAAACATTCTGAAAGTAGATATTACAATGTCATGCTAGAAAAGCTCCAGGGCTTAAAGATAGAGTAAATATGCCTTTCCTCAGTGACTGGGTGTAACTCCGCTTCACCCAGGAACCTTGCTTTGGAATTTTGCAGCTTTATCCAAGCCGGCCAAATGGATGCAGTTTCCATTCCATAAGGAAGCCCTTGAAGGCAGCCTTTTTGAAGTCAATTGGCAGGTTTCTTTATTCTACAAATGAAGAACCTGAAGCCCACAGATGGTGCGGCTTTCATCCAATCCCTGTGAAGGAAGGTGGATGTAGAACTGGAGGCTCTTAATGCCCAGTGTGACATTTTTCTCCGTGTCTCTGTGTTTCTGACCCTTCACCGTCTAGCTGCAATTCACTGGCCACATCTGTGAGAGCTCTGTGTTCTGGATTGGGCCCTTCCTGCAGGAGTCACAGGAAAGCTGTTTTTGGTGAGGAGCTGTGCTAGAACCTGGGGGAATCTGCCCAACAGGAGAAAAGTACACTTCACACTTTGTGGCTTTGGGCAGAGGGAGTCCGTGTTCCCATTCAGGATGTTCTGTAGCGTGAACAATATGGCCTTCCCTGGAAGGTTGCCCACACCACCTGGAGAACCTCCTGAGTCTGCATCCTATAGACCTGAGCATGTCATCTTGCACGTTTCAGGGACCTACTGGGGTGGTTCACTGTTCCCTGTGGGAAGATAGCATCATGTAGTGGAAATGAGCACAACACTTGGGCTTGGGATACGTTCTTGGTTAAGTTCCAGCTCCACCCCTTAGCTGCACTGGATAAACTCATTAGACTCTCTGGGCTTCCATTTTCTCATCTCTAATAATATCTCTTTGGGATATTGTGAGCATCAAAAGATCTTTAAAGCTTTATAAAAAATTAGTTATTACTATTATTGGAATGTTAGTCTGCATAAGATTTATATAGAAATGCAAGATAGGACACCAACGTTGGCTTGTACCTACAAGAACAATTAAGTACCAGTTTCTATTTGGGGGCCTGGCTTTCTCTTGCCATCCTCCAGATGATTTAGTAATATAAAGCCTCATATAGTGAATTAGGCTGATTAGCTCCCTGTCTTCCCAAAGCTTAAAATCCAAGACTTCAGGGGCGCCTGGGTGGCTCAGTGGGTTAAAGCCTCTGCCTTCAGCTCAGGTCATGATCCCAGGATCCTGGGATCGAGCCCTGCATCCTCCTCTCTCTCTCTCTGCCTGCCTTTCTGCCTACTTGTGATCTGTCTGTCAAATAAATAAATAAAATCTTAAAAAAAAAAATCCAAGACTTAAAATATTGGTCATGGCAAAAGTGACTAGGCCATCAGCCAAACCAAATTCATTAATTCATCATATCATATCATTTCTATCTTGTCAAAGTGCTGTGGGAACCTGGCACAGATCCATGACAGCTATACCGTGCCCAGGTACCCATCATGATAAGTTTGGGCTGAGCTGGTTATGTTAATCTTTGGACCAATTAGATCCAATTAGATAAATGATTGTATTCGATTATAAACCAATTACAATTGGAATATTGGGTAATGATTAAAAATCAGGTTGCTGGGGTGCCTGGGTGGCTCAGTCAGTTGAGTGCCTGTCTTCTGCTTGGGTCATGATCCCAGGTCTCTGGGATCGAGCCCTGTGTTGAGCTCTCTGTTCAGTGGGGAGTCTGCTCCTCTCTCTCCCTCTGCCACTCCCCCTGCTTGTGAGCTCTCTCTCTCTCTGTCAAATAAATAAAATGTTGTGCTCGCTTCGGCAGCACATATACAAATAAATAAAATGTTAAAAATCTGTTAAGAATGGGTTTCTTGTGGCTGAAAGAAGATATTTTTATTTTCATCTTTGTATCTATTGGCATTTTTTAAGAAAATGCTACTTCAGCCTGATGAATGTAGCTTCACAGAAGACAGAAGACAGAAGTCTTTTTAAAAATTTTTAAAAAATTTTTTCAGTGTTCCAAGATTCATTGTTTATGCACCACACCCATGCTCCATGCAATATATGCTCTCCATAATACCCACCACCAGCCTCACCCATCCCCCCAATCCTCTCCCATCTAAAACCCTCAGTTTGTTTCTCAAAGTCCACAGTCTCTCATGATTCATCAAGAAATGGGCAGAAGACATGAGCAGACACTTCTCCAATGAAGACATACAAATGGCTAGTAGACACATAAAAAAATGTTCATCATCATTAACCATCAGGGAAATTCAAATCCAAACCACATTGAGATACCACCTTACACGACTTAGAATGGCAAATATTAACAAGACAGGAAACAACAAATGTTGAGTTGGGTCTTAATGGATGTATAGGAGTTTGGAAAGGCAGAAGGACTATCTTGAGAAATGAGATACCATTTGTGGAGGCATAGAAGAATTAAATCTTATGGCCTGTTCTGGAAATGGCCAGCAGTTAAGGCTGGACCATGTGGTCAGACATTTAGGGTTTGCACCAGTTCTGGCTAGAACAAAGAGAAAGACTTGGGGAACTTTGGGAAAAAATGTTGGATAATTTCACTGAAGACAGATCATGGAAGACCTTATAGGCCTTGTGGTAGATTTCTCACCCATAAAGGAAAGAAGGGTTAGGATGTGATTTTACTGGTGTTCTATGCTTGGTAAAAGTGTTGGAGCATAAGGGGCTTTGCCCCTGCCATGTTTTTCAAAGTTGTTGGGTCCTGGACCTCACCTGTAGCCAAAACTGATATGGAAGTGTTTTGGAGCTCTATTTTCCACAGGCATGGAAATAAGCCCTGATCTCTGACCCTGGAAAGAATCATGGTAGACGTTACTTCTGAGCATTGGTTTCTGGGTTGGGGATAGCAGCTGAGTATCTGTGGACACCTGCTCCTCCAGTGAATAAACGGGAGCAGTGAACTTGTTGAGGCCATTGTAAAGTGTATGGCTTCATCACTTAAATAAATTATTTGCCTTTTAATTTTTTTAATTTAATGTTTTACTACCTCATTATTTCTGAAGCTTAATAATATGGCTGAAACATATACCTGGTTCTGTTTTTAGTGGAAACACCATGCCGTTTCTGAACAGTGTATACAGGCACTCTGAATCTTAATTTCTACACCCATAGATAGAACGTACATACGTACGTACATACATACATACATACATACATGATTTGGTTTTGGCTTGGGTTTCCCAAAAATCAGACCCTGAAAGTAGGATTTAACTAGTTTATCTGGAAAATGACCAAGCACCACTGGTACAGGAGTGGGATGTGAGACAGGCAAGGAACAGAAATTAATAAATAGATGGAGCCCTGGGTGTGGTGCATAAACAATGAATCTGGGAACACTGAAAAAATAAAAGTAAATTTAAAAAAAGAAGCTAATAAGTAGGTATCTTTCTGGGTAATAGGGGCTTCACCCCAGGGGACCACTGGGAACCTACATGAGTACATGCAAGATTGATATCCTCAAGGGGTGAGGACACCAGAGAGCATTTAACCCACTGAGCCACCCAGGTGCCCCACGAGAGAGCATTTAAATGAACTCCTGTATACCCTTAGTTGAAGGTTACTTCTGGGAGAATTAACTCCCCAGCATTCCTGGTCTTTTCCACATAATGGGCCAAACATGCTCTATGGCCAGAGAAAGCCCTCAGACACAGAAGACTGAGTGCCAAGGGAATATCGGTAGAGGACCCATTGCTCCACGTCACATAGAAGGTTTAACAATAAAAGTCATGCTGATAAACTAGATGTCCTTTCCCTAAGATCAGGAACAAGTCAAGGATGTCTGCTTTCACCATTTCTATTCAACAGCCTACTGGAAGTCCTAGCTAATGCAATAAGATAAGAAAAGGAAATAAAAGGCATACAGATTGGGAAGGAAGAAATAAAACTGTCTTTGTTCACCAATGTCATGATTGCCCATATAGAAGATCCTACAGAATCAATAAGAACTCGTGGAACTAGTAAGTGATTATAGCCAAGTTGCAAGATACAAGGATACAAAAGTCAAGTGCTTTCCTATATACCAGCAATTAATAATTGGAATTTGATATTAAAAATACTATTTACATTCACAGAAAAACAATGAAATACTTAGTTATAAATCTAACAAAACATTCAAGATCTATAGGAGGAAATCTAAAAAACTCTGATGAAAGGAAACAAAGAGCTAGATACATGCAAGGAGAGATATTCCATGTTTATGGATAGGAAGATGCAATAGTGTTAAGATGTCAGTTCTTCCCACCTTGATCCTGACTAGCTTCAGTGCCATCCTTGTAAAAATCCCCACCAGTTATTTTGTGGATATCAACAAAGTGATTCTAAAGTTTACATGGAGAGCCAAAAGACCCGAGGATAGCTTACTCTGTGTTGAAAGAGAGGTTGAAAGAACTAAGTTGGAAGACTGACACTATGGCACTTCACCCTTATTTTAAAGCTAAATTCATTAAGACAGTGTGATACTCTGCTGAAAGGAGCACAGTGTGTGTAACTCATAAATAAACAAATACATATATAAACAGATTTCTGTGTATTTTTTAGAAGGTGTGATACTGGTGAAGGAATATAAATAGATTGATAGAACAGAATGGACAGCCCACAAATTGGAGGCAACCAAGATGTCCTTCAATATGTCTGTGGATAAGCAAATTGTGGTGTATCCATACAAATGGAATATTATTCAGCAATAAGAAGAAAGGAGCTGTCAAGCCACAAAAAGACATGGAGGAACTTTAAAAGCATATTGCTAAGTGAAAGAAGCTAGCTTGAAAGGGCTACTTACTGTATGATTCCCACTATGTGACATTTTGGAAAAGGCAAAATAACGAGAAAGTAAAAAGATCAGTGGTTCTCTGAGACTCCAGGGACTAGAGGCTGGGACGTATAAATGGGTGCAACCTTTAACCATCTATATGATATTTCTTAGGGTGGGGGTTCATGAGTGGCTCAGTTGGTTAAGCATCTGACTCTTGATTTTGGCTAGGTCATGATCTCAGGGTTTTGAGACTGAGCCGCACGTTAGGTTCTGCACTGGGCATGGAGCTTGCTTAAGATTCTCTATCTCCTTCTGCCTCTCCCCCACTCTGTCTCTAAAAATATATATAAATTAAAATCTTTTAAAAAATGATTTCTAGGGTGGTGAAAGTATTCTGCATGATACTAAAATGCTGGATACATGACATTATTTGTCATAACCCATGGAACTGTACAACATGGAGAGTGACCCCTTATATAAACTGTGGACTTTAGATAATTATAAGGTATCAGTACTGGTTCATCACTTGTTACAAATGTACCACATTAATGCAAGCTGTTAATAATAGGGAAAACTGGGGTGAGGAGGGCAGGTAGGAGAACTCTCAATTGTTGCCTTCCACTCAGTTTTTTTTGTAAATCTAAATCTCTCTACAAAACAGAGTCTCTTAATAAAGGAAAAAATAAAGCAAACCATTAAGTAGATTGGTGTTTTAAAATTTTTTTAAAAGATTTTATTTATTTATTTGACAGAGAGAGAGAGAGAGAGAGATAACACAAGCAGGAGGAGCAACAGGCAGAGGGGGCGGGAAAAGCAGTCTTCCTGTTGAGCAGGAAGCCGGATGCAGAGCTCTATCCCAGGACCCCGGGATAATGACCTGAGCCAAAATCAAGAGTCAGATGCTTAACCAACTGAGCCGCCCATGAACCCCTGGAATTTCAAAAATATTAATATTTGTGACTATAAATTAGAGCAGAGCCTTGATTTTTCCTATAAAATAATTATTCTAATGTGAAGACTAAAGGGTGACATTATGGAGGTCAAAGGCACTGAGTTGGGGATGTGTATGGAGCATTAGAAGGCCCCGGGCTTAGGAGTTACTCCTGCCTCAGTCCTGTACCAGCCCGTCTCTTAGCAGCAGCAGCACTTCAGATAAGTGGTACCTCAGCCTCAGATTTGTCATCTTCAAGGTGGGGATGATAAGACATACTCCATGGGGTGGTTGTGGAAATAAAGGGAGGTAATGGCTGTAAAGTGGTTGGACAACTCTATGCATGGAGCTCAGTTGCCTCCCAGCCTCGCCCTGCCTCCAGATCTCTCAGGGTGCTGTACAGAACATTTCATTTAGATTCCATCAAGGGTTGTGCCATCTTTGGCTTATGTTCTGTGGTGAACATGCCAACTGATGACAGACAGCTACTCTGGCAGGTCACAACAAAGTAGTAATTGACCTTGCTCCCCTCCCCCTACCAGGACATCTGTTCAGGCTCTGCTAGAAGCCAAGGGCTCCCCAGGTGGGGGGTTTCAGTTTTAAACTGCAGCACTCCAAACATTCTTTATGGGCTGGCAAAGGTGTTTCACACTTCAGATGGGCCTCTTGAGGACAGTTTGTTTTCTACAAGGTGGATTGGGAATTCCCAGCTGATGGAAGGTTCTGTTTAGTCTCATTTTGGCACCACTGATAGACTCCCATAAGTGCATACATGGCCAATTCTGGATGAGCCATCAGTAAGTAGCAGGGGGTAAGCTGTACTGTATTGGAGAGTGCAGATACAGATTATTTCATTCATCTCAGAAAGTTCAGTTGCATAGCACAGGTAAGGAATATTCTGTCTCTCTCACTAGCTGCCCCCCCATTTTAATCCCTTGCATGTATTTGTGCCTTGATGTTAATGCTACCACCACCCCAGTTCTGGCCTTTAGTGCCTATTAACATGTTGACAGACTGATAGAGTTGTCCTTGAGCAAGCCTGGTGTAATGCTAGATACATCTTTCTTCTCAGTTGACAGAGTGAGTTCTCTGCTGGGTACTCAAGCCCTTACCACAACCCCAGCTCACCTGTGACACTTTATTTCCTCCCATTCTCCAACATTCCCCAGAGTGTGTGACATGTATGCACCAGGTGCTTGGTCAGTCCTCCCCACTCCCCCACCCACACATGCCTCTGTGCTAGGTGTCGTTTCACTCCCCACTCTTGGAGTGATCTCCTTCCTCTCCATCTGTCCTAGCCAAAGGCTTCTCCATCAGGTGGCACACTTCTCAAATATCACCCACCCCTCAAAGGAGGCTGACAGGCTCACCCAAGCAGAGACAGTTTGTCCCTCAGGGAAATGCTTTGGGTTTCCCTTCCTTGTGACGCCTGGCACATCTTGCTTCATGGGAAATCATTTGTGTGCCTTATCCATCCTTACTTCCTCCTGGAAATACACCCCTTTAAGGGCAAGTGCTCTACCCCTTCATCTTTGTGGGCTATCCCAGTACTTTGCCAAGCAATGTGTATTTGGTGAATTTTAAGACCCTCCTGCCAAAAAACATTCTCTAAAGTCACTCCTCTGTTTTCTTTCCTAAAGCATCATAGGAGCAAACCAGCACACTCACACTGTCTCCATGTAGGGAAATCCTGCAGAATCTCTGTTTCAATCCCTGATCTTTCTGCCTCTGAACCACCTTTTAGCCACACTGGTCATGCGTCTCCTTTTGCACACTAAGGGGATTATATCATGTACCAGGCAGTGTTGATGCCCAGCGTATGTCCCTCAGGCCTTAAAACTTAGGTTTATACTGCCCAAGCTTCTCATGGCTTGAATCTGAATCTCTTTGCCTGAGGGATTTGGAGGTTCTCCAAATCCTGGGAAAATGACTCTACTCCACAAAGTCAACCAGAAGTTCCAGGGGATGAATATCCTTGGGAACAGTCCTCAGCCAAGAACTGATGTAGGCTGGTGTATAAATACCTCACCTACCTCTCCCATTGGTTGGGAAGGCCCTGAGGTACATAGTTTAGCTGGTTTCCCAGAGGTTCCCCAGAGGATGAGTTTCAGTTGGCCATAGCATCACTAGCTTGATAACTTAACCCTTTGTTGGTTGCCTTCCTTCCCTGTCCCACTTCTGCACTTTCTGGGTTCCCTTTATCTCCCAAAAAAAAGAGCTGCCTTGAGTCTTTGTCTCAGATTCTGCTTCTGGAGAACCCGAATTAAGACTGAATGACTGCAGAGTGGTCTTTATTGCTGAAACTCTGGCTTCTTTGTTTGTTTGTTTGTTTGTTTCATTCTTCAGTTTGCTCCGGTTTGTGTTTTAT
The DNA here is from genome assembly GCF_020171115.1 of Neogale vison. Lineage (NCBI taxonomy): Eukaryota > Metazoa > Chordata > Mammalia > Carnivora > Mustelidae > Neogale > Neogale vison. The sequence goes on from NC_058098.1 coordinate 44,123,179, forward strand.
CTACACAGTTTGTCACCTGTGAGGCAGACGTCCCTAAGCTCTTAGCTGGAATGATTGCCTTAATTATGTCACAGAACTAATCCTTCTAAAGTTATATGTTCAACTGGAGACTCAGCAAGTTGAAGAATGTCCCTTCGACATGTGGGCACAATTGGACACCTCCAGAAGTTTTGGAGAAAAGGTGCAGAGATGTTCTTGGCTACAGCAGCTCTACCTAAAGCCAGAGATTACTGAGAGTTACCAGCTCTGCTATTTATAAGGAATGAATTCATGGCTAGGGAATTTATATATGAAAAATGGGAAATACTTTTATAATGTTAAATATAATTTTGTTCTGTAGTTGGTAAAAAGAGCATTTAATTAGAATAGAATTTGGTGGAAGATATCAAAGTTACTTTGCAAAGTTTCAGACTTATTTCTTTTCTTTCACAGACTTATTTCTATCTGAGCTTCTGCTTTCCTGTCCTGTCTTTTATTCTTTTCCTCCCTTCCTCTCTTTTTACCATTATTATTTGTGCTATTGTATCTAGACAGGATTAAGGTGTTTTTAAAAAATCCATATGCAAAGATAATTTGATTTAACTGTTTAGCATTTGAACTCATTAGACTTTCCTAAACAACAACAATAAAAGGACAAATCTGTGGCAGACAGGTTACATCTCCCCTCTACTGATCTTGCCTTACATCAATAGTCGATCACAACACCCTTCTCAACCTAGAGTTCAAAGGAGCCATTGCCAATTGATCAGTATTAGCTTAGGAAATGAAATTTTGTAATTTAATGTGAATGATTAGATTTGGGGAAACCAGTTTAGACACATAATTGATATGCCTGCTCTTTTCAGTTACTCTTTGTTAGAAGTCAGAAGAAAAGGATGGTTCTAGGACAACGTCTCCTTGGGTTCTGTGGGTATTGTCAGTCTTGGGTGTAGCCCTGTGCTAAGTTTTTCATTAGCTTGAGAGAAGTCCAAGAAAGATAAGAACCACAAACGGAGTTTTCCACTCACCTCTGTCCGAGCCCCAGGGGCAGTTTAATAAAGAGCTTTCACAATATCTGCACATGGGCTTCTTGCCCTTTCTCTCCTCCCATCAATTTTACACATATCCATGCCAATGGCATTCCCTGTAAATTAGCTCCTATGTCCCTTGGTCATTGACATCATCCCTTCTCAGATGCTTTGATGTTTGGCTGGCTCTGTGATGGTCTTCAGGAGCTCAGATCCAGGTCAGTCGAGGAAGGTGAAGACTTCCTCCACATTCGTACCTCATCAGTCTTCCCCAGAAACCTAGTCTTGGTGACATGGGAATCTCTAATTGCTGCTCTGCCAGGTCTATCCATATGGGTGGGCTGACTCCTTCATATGTGTAGGGATCACTTCTCTTTTCTCCCACTTTGCTAGGCCAACTTCTTGAAGCTAAAGCTTATTCTTGCTCTTCCCTCTCTGTCTTATCTCTGCATCACGGGCCAACCCATGGGACACAGTTGCAGTGTGTTCTCTGTGTCTGCAAGTATGGCTAGATAGGACCCCCATTCCTCTGATTCTCTAGCTATTACCACCCTCTCCAGCTTCTCCTGTCTACTTGTCCTCAGGTTCCAGCTTGACAAACAACTTGGAGAAGTTCTCCAGTGTTTGCTTTGTACCCTAAGTGATTCAGCTTCTCATCAGCACTTATGTGTATATCAACAGGGGTAGTCATATTTGTCACTCCCCGCCACCCCAAAATGCCTCTCCTGGGGTATTTATCAGTGTCTTTTATGCCATTGACACTCTGACTAGAGGTTTAGCTGTGGGTAGTTATCTTCTGTCCACAACCTAAGACTTCTGAAAATGCCTCTTGTTTGATGGCTAAGTTAACCTGTTTCCCCCCAGGTGATTGATTTGAGACAGCTGAATGCCATCATCTGCAGAGTTTCCATGGCTTTAAACCAGCACAGAGTTCATGGGAAACTTCCCATTCCACTGACCAGAGAGTGTGGCTTCAAAAAATCTTATCCTTTGTGTCATTAATGCATAGGGGAGAAAACAGTCCCCTCTGTATTGTGGGTTTCTAGGAGCAGAGCCTGAGATGGGGATCTATGAGCGTGTGTTTTACTGAGGGAGAGCTCTCAGGAGAAGTCTATGAAAGAGAAAGAGAAGCAGGATGTGGCAGGGGAAAGAGCTAGAAAGGATGGCCTTTAAGGCAGGTTTAGCCTTGACCTGATCCATTGTGGGGAGGGGTTAGTGCTCTAGCAGAATTGTCCCTGCTTGAGTCAAGGGGTCTTAGTTTCTGTACTAACATAAGTCACTCATTGAACACGCCTGGAGGCCTGGGGTTTTTCAGTCAGTGTTTAGAATCCTAGGGGGCATTTCTGTGGACAGAGTCCCAGCTTTAGCCCCAGCAGCGGGAGGGACACAGCATCAGCTGCTAAAGATCTTGGCTGGCACCAAGGGCAGTGATCATCCAAGTCTTGTGCAGGAAGAAGGAAGCTCACACGTATTGAAAGGCTGCTGTAAATGGGTGTGTGTGGAGAGCCACCACATCCATCTCTTCATTTAATGATTTAAACAACCCATAAACAGGGGTGCCTGGGTGGCTCAGTTGGTTGAGCATCTGACTCTTAATTTTGGCTCAGGTCATGATCTCGAGGTTGTGAAATCAAGCCCTGCGTGAGGCTCTGAGCTCAGCAGGGTATCTGCTTGAGGTTCTTGCCCTCTCCCTTTGCCCCTCCTCCCACTCTCATGTGCTCTCTTTCTCTCAAATAAATAAATCTTTAAAAAACAAACAAATTTCTTTGAAAAAGATGGATGGTACTTTGATAGGAATTGCATTAAATGTGTAGATTGCTTTAGGTAGCATAGACATTTTCACAATATTTATTCTTCCAATCCAGGAGCATGGAACATTTTTCCATTTCTTTGTGTCTTCCTCAATTTCTTTCATGAGTACTTTATAGTTTTCTGAGTATAGATTCGTAGCCTTTTTGGTTAGGTTTATTCCTAGGTATCTTATGGTTTGGGGTGCAATTGTAAATGGGATTGACTCCTTAATTTCTCTTTCTTCTGTCTTGTTGTTGGTGTAGAGAAATGCAACTGATTTCTGTGCATTGATCTTATATCCTGACACTTTACTGAATTCCTGTACAAGTTCTAGCAGTTTTGGAGTGGAGTCTTTTGGGTTTTCCACATAGAGTATCATATCATCTGCGAAGAGTGATAATTTGACTTCTTCTTTGCCGATTTGGATGCCTTTAATTTCCTTTTGTTGTCTGATTGCTGAGGCTAGGACTTCTAGTACTATGTTGAATAGCAGTGGTGATAATGGACATCCCTGCCGTGTTCCTGACCTTAGTGGAAAATCTTTCAGTTTTTCTCCATTGAGAATGATATTTGCGGTGGGTTTTTCATAGATGGTTTTGATGATATTGAGGTATGTGCCCTCTATCCCTACACTTTGAAGAGTTTTGATCAGGAAGGGATGCTGTACTTTGTCAAATGCTTTTTCAGCATCTATTGAGAGTATCATATGATTCTTGTTCTTTCTTGTATTGATGTGTTGTATCACATTGATTGATTTGCGGATGTTGAACCAACCTTGCAGCCCTGGGATAAATCCCACTTGGTCGTGGTGAATAATCCTTTTAATGTACTGTTGAATCCTATTGGCTAGTATTTTGGTGAGAATTTTCGCATCTGTGTTCATCAAGGATATTGGTCTATAGCTCTCTTTTTTGATGGGATCCTTGTCTGGTTTTGGGATCAAGGTGATGTTGGCCTCATAAAATGAGTTTGGAAGTTTTCCTTCCATTTCTATTTTTTGGAACAGTTTCAGGAAATGGAACAAATAATTTTAAAATTTATATGGAACCAGAAAAGACCTCGAATAGCCAAAAGGGATATTGACAAAGAAAGCCAAAGTTGGTGGCATCACAATTCCGGACTTCAAGCTCTATTACAAAGCTGTCATCATCAAGACAGCATGGTACTGGCACAAAAACAGACACATAGATCAATGGAACAGAATAGAGAGCCCAGAAATAGACCCTCAACTCTATGGTCAACTAATCTTTGACAAAGCAGGAAAGAATGTCCAATGGAAAAAAGACAGCCTCTTTAATAAATGGTGTTGGGAAAATTGGACAGCCACGTGCAGAAAAATGAAATTGGACCATTCCTTACACCACACACAAAAATAAACTCAAAATGGATGAAGGACCTCAATGTGAGAAAGGAATCCATCAAAATCCTTGAGGAGAACACAGGCAGCAACCTCTTCGACCTCAGCTGCAGCAACATCTTCCTAGGAACATCGCCAAAAGCAAGGGAAGCAAAGGCAAAAATGAACTTTTGGGATTTCATCAAGATCAAAAGCTTTTGCACAGCAAAGGAAACAGTTAACAAAATCAAAAGACAACTGACAGAATGGGAGAAGATATTTGCAAACGACATATCAGATAAAGGACTAGTGTCCAAAATCTATAAAGAACTTAACAAACTCAACACCCAAAGAACAAATAATCCAATCAAGAAATGGGCAGAGGACATGAACAGACGTTTCCGCAAAGAAGACATCCAGATGGCCAACAGACACATGAAAAAGTGCTCCATATCACTCGGCATCAGGGAAATACAAATCAAAACCACAATGAGATATTACCTCACACCAGTCAGAATGGCTAAAATCAACAAGTCAGGAAATGACAGATGCTAGCAAGGATGCGGAGAAAGGGGAACCCTCCTACACTGTTGGTGGGAATGCAAGCTGGTGCAACCACTCTGGAAAACAGCATGGAGGTTCCTCAAAATGTTGAAAATAGAACTGCCCTATGACCCAGCAATTGCACTACTGGGTATTTACCCTAAAGATACAAACGTAGTGATCCAAAGGGGCACGTGCACCCGAATGTTTATAGCAGTAATGTCCACAATAGCCAAACTATGGAAAGAACCTAGATGTCCATCAACAGATGAATGGATCAAGAAGATGTGGTATATATACACAATGGAATACTATGCAGCCATCAAAAGAAACGAAATCTTGCCATTTGCGACAACATGGATGGAACTAGAGCGTATCATGCTTAGCGAAATAAGTCAAGCGGAGAAAGACAACTATCATATGATCTCCCTGATATGAGGGAGTGGTGATGGAACATGGGGGCTTAAGTGGGTAGGAGAAGAATCCATGAAACAAGATGGGATAGGGAGGGAGACAAACCATAAGTGACTCTTAATCTCACGAAACAAACTGTGGGTTGCTGGGGGGAGGGGGGTTGGGAGAAGGGGGGTAGGGTTATGGACATTGGGGAGGGTATGTGCTTTTGGATAAATTGGAAGGGGTGGTGAACCATGAGAGACTATGGACTCTGAAAAACAATCTGAGGGGTTTGAAGTGGTGGAGGGGTGGGAGGTTGGGGTACCAGGTGGTGGGTATTATAGAGGGCACGGCTTGCATGGAGCACGGGGTGTGGTGAAAAAATAATGAATACTGTTTTTCTGAAAATAAATAAATTGGAAAAAAATTAAAAATAAAAAACAAACAAAAAACAAAACCCATAAACACAGCATCATTTGCCCTCAGTGGGATTCAGGAGCTTTCTAGGGTTGGGAAAATGAGCAGAGGAATCAGGATTTGAACCCAGATCCCACTTTCTTGGTTTCTCACCTCAAGGCCCCAATTGTCTGCCTTGAAACTTACTTCAAAATTGTTGCCTGCATCAGGGACCCCTTTTCAATATGTCATTTCTCAGTCCTTGATGGGTAAAAATACTGCACACCAATCTCCTAGGACAATCTCCTGTCCTAGGAGATTGACTTATTTCGCTAAGCTTGAAACCTCTTTTTCAGGCCTCTTTGCCTTTATTTATATAGTTGTGCATTTAAAAGTCACACTTCTTTGTCTGTTTCCCATACAAGCCCACAGTAGATGCAAATCACCAGTTTGGGTCATGGGTCATCTACAGGCAGTGGGAGGCTGACAGTCTTCAGTGGGGGAGAGAGTTGAATCACAGTAATCAGAAAAAAATTAAGTCTTGGGCCATTCACTATAGAAAAGCCTGCAGTTTAGGGGTACCTAGGTGGCTCAGTGGGTTAGGCCTCTGCCTTTGGCTCAGGTCATGATCTCAGGGTCCTGGGATCAAGCCCCGCAGCAGGCTCTCTGCTCAGCAGGGAGCCTGCTTCTCTCCCTCTCTCTGCCTGCCTCTCTGCCTACTTGTGATCTCTCTCTCTGTGTCAAAGAAAAAAAAAATCTTAAAAAAAAAAGCCTGCAGTTTAACACTCTTTAGTAGACCCTATGAATACCATTATATTACATCCCAGAAGTAACTGGAATTTATTTGCTCATTTCTTAACAGACCTCTATTGAGTACCTACCATGTGTTAAATACCATGCTAGAGATACAAGGATTATCAAGACACAGTCTTTGTCCATACAGGGTTCGCATCATTAAAAACTGCTATTTAAAGTAGAGCAAGAGACCATCATTAGTGATGGGGGAGATGAAAAGTAAAACCACAGTGAGATACCACTGCACAATCACTAGAATGGCTCAAATGTAAAAGCTGACAATGCTGAGTGTTACTAAGGATGTGGAGTACCTGGAACTCTAATATATGGTTAATAAAAATACAAAATTATACAGCCACTTTGGAATTTCATATACATTAAGCATACACTCAGCATATGGCCCAGCCATTGGGCACTTAGCCCTTTACCACCAAAGAAATGAAAACATGGTTAATAAAAAGACACGCACACAAATGTTCATCACAGTTTTAGTTATAGTAGCTCCAAACTGGAAAAACGCAAGATAGCCATCAACTGGTAAATGGATAAACAAATAGGGATAAATGCATGTAAAGGGATACTACTTAATATTTAAAGGAATGAACACTGAAAATGCATGAATGGATCTCAAAAGCATCATGTGAAGTGAAGAGTCCAGACATGAAAGCATACACACTGGATGATTCTATCTGTATAAAATTCTAGAAAATGCACATGAATCTGTGGAGTCAGAAAGCAGACCAGTGGTTACATGGGGGGTCAGGTGTGGAAGGGATGCACCACAAAGGGGCACAAGGAAATTTCGGTGGGTGATGGAAATGTACACCTTAAATGGCTACAATTTATTGCAAGTAGATTGCACTTCAATAAAGTTTTATTTTTTTTTTATTTTTTAGAGAGAGAGAGAGAGAGAGAGAGCGCACATGCACGTGTGGGGTGTGAGGAACAGAGGGAGAGGAAGGGAGAGAATCTTAAGCAGGGTCCACTGCAGTGTGGACCCTGACTTGGAGCTTGATCTCACCACCCTGAGATCATGACCTGAGCCAAAATCATGCACTTAACCGACTGAACCACTCAGGTGCCCCAAAGTTGACTTTTAGGAACATTCAGCAGCTTGCCTAGCACGTTGCAAGTGCTCAGTAAATGGCGGGCTTTATGGAAAGTGTATATGTATGTGGCCCACTGCATGTTGACCTTTCACCAACTTCACTCCTAGATAAGTCACTTCTTCTCCAGTGGGCAGCAGACGGGGATAGAAGCTCCCTGAGGTCTTCCCTGGAGGGTGGAAATCCTGACACAGCTCTCCTCCTCAGTGAAGCAGACAAAGCTGCTTTCAGCCCGAAGCAATTGTGCTCTCTTTTCCATCTTGGCATCATTTGCCTCCATTCAGATTTCCCAAGGCCTGGCCACACCTCAGGCTGGGCTGAGTCAGGAAACCAGCTGGTCCTCACGCCTCTGCTCCACCCAGGCATCCTTCTGGCCCACAGGGAGGAAGCTGCACGTGGTTCCAATTACCAAATTAAAGACTCGACCTTCGCTTTGGTTTTTCTTCAGTTTGGAGGCCCCCTCCAAACCTTTCTCCACCAGCTCAGTTCTTCTGTTAGCATTTTGATGTGGGTTTCAGAACACTTCACAGGATAGCCCTGATGAAAATCCAATAAGATGAGACACAGAAGATGGGGTAACAAGGATAGAACACTGGAAGAGAGCTCAGCTTAATTCCTGACCTCGGCATTGTATATCTGCTAAGATAAACACGAGCCACTTGCCTCTCCTTCTTAAATTGGTATCTGATTTCTATCTCTGACTTTTCCAGCCTGGAGCTCTGAGGACTCCCAGGGACCATCCATGGCCACTGACCCAACTCCTTGGGAGCCTCTAGTACCCCTCCCCTTCCAAGGGTGCACAATCCCCTTGGCAGTCTGGGGAAGGATATTGTTCTAAATACATTGGATAGGGATGCCTGGGTGGCTCTGTCGGTTAAGCATATTCTGCTCAGGTCATGATCCCAGGGTCCTGGGATCGAGTCCTACATCAGGCTCCGCAGGGAGCCTGCCTCTCCCTTTGCCTGCTGCTCCCCCTGCTTATGCACTCTCTGTCTCTCTCTCTCTGACAAATAAATAAAAATTTTTGAAAAAATAAATACATTGGATAAAATACACAGGGCAGCAGAAAGTATTACAACTACACTGCAATATAGTTATCAGCATAGTGAATAAACAGCCTGGTGATGGAGTGTGCTTCCATGTGCTTCTTTATTCTCATATCCAATAGCAAGATCTGGTGGTGGGTCTAATAACTACTGTCATTTTGAATTGCTGATGAGCATGAATGCTATCTGGAGGTATCTGCCACACTACAGTGGGCTATAAAGTATCTGACAGCTATGGGTGATAAAGTCAAAGAAATTGCTATAATACCATGTAGCTTGCTGCCTACATTCTTATTAGAAGGAGATGCTACATTTCAGTTAGAAGTCAGTAAAAGAAAAAATGTATTTCCTCTTCACAGTTCCCAGGTCCCCCTGCATTCTACCTATAGATCCCTTGGTTAAGAACCCTCGGGACTAGGGCCAAACTTTCCTCCCTGCCTGGCCTTCCCACTGAGATGGATCCTCTGTCACCACTGGTGGCCATATAGATCACCTCCTACATTGAAAAAAAAAAGTGACAAACTATTTCAGACATGAAAGCATATAGGGAATAATATAGCAAGCCTCCATATATCCATCCCCACCTGAGAAATAAACAATTGCAGATGCTTTTGGAAATCTCCTTTGGACTTCTCACTGCTCCTATCTGCATTCCGTTCCCTGCCTCCCAGGGGCAACCTTTGTCTAGAATTGGGTGTTTGTGGCTTCTGTGGATATCTTTAGGCTTCTACCACAGACGTACATATCCATAACCAACATCCAGTATCAGTTGCCTGTTTTTGAACTGGGTCTAAATGATTTCTCACTGCATGAGTCCTGCAATGTGCTTTTCACCCTTGACGTTATATGTATGAGCTTTACCCATGTCATGCATGAGACTCAGTATGCTTTTTTTTTTTTTTAAACTGTGTGGTATCCTGTTGCCTGACTACACCATGATTCTGTTAGCTTTCCTCCTGTCGATGGACGTTGGGATTGTTTCCAGGGTTTTGACATGACCAGGCCGTGTTGAACACTCTTGAGGATGTCTTCTGCAAAGATAATTTCTCTAGCTGTGGAATGGCTGGATCATAGGGTACATGTGTCCTTCGTTTCTAGGAATTCTACCAGACCATTCTTGGTTATACCGATAGATTTACACTCTCACCAGCAGGAGATGTGAGTCCCTATTGTTCTGCATTATTGTAAATGCTTAGTATTGTGAGACCTTTTAATACATGCCAGTCTAATGATGTGTCTCCATGTGGCTTTAATTTGCATTCCTCTGGTTCCTGGTTTCAGTGAGATGAATGATGTCCTCCCATGATATCAGGTCCTAACTCCCTGGAACCTGTGACGATTATCTGCAAAGTTTTTGCAGATCTGATTAAGTTAAGGCTCTTGAGATGGGAGGATTACCTTGAATTATTGGAGTGGGTCCTAAATGCTGTCACAGGTATCCTTATAAGAGAGGCCAAGGGGAGGTCAGACATACACAGAGCAGGCAGTGATGCAAAGGTAGGGGCAGAGACAGGAACACTAAGGCCATGAGCTGAAGAATGCCAGCAGCTACCAGAAGTTGAGAAAAAGCAAGAAACAGATTCTCCCTGAGAGATTTTAGAGCAAGTGTGGCCCTCCTGACACTTTGACTCTGGCCTTCTGGTCCCCAGTGCTGTGAAATGATACATGTCTGCTATTTTAGGGCCCCCAACATGTGGTCATTTGTTACAGCAGCCCCAGGACACAAATAAGCCAATCAAGATCAGCTTCCATTTATAAGTTTATTGGGCATTTGTACGTTTTCTTCTGCGAATTTCTTAGTCATAAACCTTGCCTTTTTTTTTTTTTTCTTAGTAACTGTAGGAGACCTTTCCAAATCCTGGATATCAATTCCTTGTTAGTGCTATATTTTGTTTATGGCTTGTTCTTCTTTTTGATGGTGGTGTTTTGTTTTGTTTTTGTTTTTGTTTTGTTTTGTTTTTAGAGAGAGAGAGAGCATGCACAGGAGAGAGGGAAGGGCAGAGGGAGAGGGAGAAAATCCTAACCAGGCTCCATGCTTAGCATGGGATCCTAAGCAGGGCTTGAACTCAGCCCTGAGATCATGACTTGAGCCAAAATCAAGAGTCAGACACTTGACCAACTGAGCCACCCAAGCATCCCTGGTAGTGGTTTTTGATACATATGAAAGGTTTGTACTTTAAGGTGGTCAAATGCATCACTTTTTTCTTTATGGTTTATGCTGTGTCTTGTTTAAAAAGTCCTTTACCACCCTGAGACCAGGGATACATACATACCCTGCTCTTATCTTGTAAATACCTCCTGCTATTGAGGAACCTTCTTTTGGGCAAGAGACCCCAGCTGGGGAGGTGTCACCTCACTCTTCAGACAACTGGCAAAGCCTCTCAGATATTCCAGTGAGCCCGCCAGGGACTGCTGGCCTGAAAACAGGTGTGGGCTATCTTGATTTTTCCCAGATGGCCATGCAAGTTATTTTGATGTTCAGCTTTCATAGCTGTACCCACTCCTGCCCTTCTTGTTTGTTTGTTTCTAAGTAGGCTCCATGCCTAATGTGTGGCTTGAACTCAACCCTGAGATCAAAAGAGTCACATGCTCTCTCACTGAGCCAGCCAGGCACCCCTGCTCCTGCTCCTTGTAATCCCCACTTGTCATGGGCTGCTCCTCACTTACTACCATGGTAGGTCCAACCAAGGTATATTTGCTCTCCAGCTCAGCTGTGCTTGATGGCCTGTTACAGAACCACCTCTCTGCCTTGTAAACTTTGGTCTCATTTTGGGAAAAAGAGAAGTAGAACCTCCATCAGATGAAATGACTCTTCCTAATTCCCTTTGCAACTTTAACCAAGTCATTGACGACTCTGAATCTTTCTTGAGCTTTGAAATTGGATTACAGAGTAGCTTATCTCTAAGGTGCATTTGAGCTATAAAAGTGTCTGATAGAAATCAGACTTCAGAAATCCAAAGGTGTCCATGTTCACAGACTTCTGTTTTCCTTTTAGGAAAAACTGTGGTAAAATACACATAAAATGTACCATTTTAACAATTTTAAAGTATATAATTTAATGACTTTTTTTCTATTCACCATGCTGTGCAACTACCACATCTTTCTAGTTCCAGAACATTTTTGTCACCCCTGAGGTTACCTTGTACCCATTAGCAGTCACTCCTGACTCCCCTCTGCCCCTAGCCTCTGGCAAACCCTAGTCTGTGTTCTCTATCTGTGGATTTGACTATTCTGGATATTTCGTATAAATGGACTCATATAATATGTATCTAGCTTATTTCATTTAGCACGATGTTTACAGCATATGTTAACTATGTATATATGTACAAGGTATGTATAATTGACCCCTAAAGAACAAGGTTTGAACTATGTTGATCCACTTACATGTGGATTTTTTTTTACAGTAGAGTACTATGAATGTATTTTCACTTCCTTATTTTCTTACTAATATATTTTTTCACTAATATTTTTTCCCCTAGCTGACCTTATTGTCAGAATACAGTATATAATGTAAGCCACAAAATGTGTGTTCATCAACTGTTTATGTCATTGGTCAATGGGAGGCTACTAACAATTAAGTTTGGGGAAGTCAAAAGTTATACATAAATTTCCAACTTCTCAGGATCATCACTCCAATACCTGCATTGTTCAAGGGTCATAAAATTACATAAATTAACATGCATCAATACTTCATGCTTCTTTATGGCTGAACTAAATAATATTCCATTGTGTGGATATATCACATTGTGTTTATCTATTCACCTGTTGATGGACCTTTGGGTGTTTACCCCTTCTGCCTGTTGTAAATAGTACTTTTTTGAACATTCATGTATGGTTCTTTTGTTTGAACCCCTCTATGGTCAGTTTACTGAGGAACCACCAGTTTTTCATAGCAGTGGTACCATTTGTGTCTTTCTTGATCCATCGTTTTCCCTTGAACATTTCTTATTCTTTTCTTATTCTTGCCTGTGTTGTAAGAGTCTTCTGTCCCTGCACACATTTTTCATTTATGTGTGGTTCAAGTGAGAAATTTGTGATTCAAGGAGAAATTTGTTACAAACAGCCTACATGGGACTCCCATACTTTCTCTACTCACTGAGGGCACCATTCTGGGAACACCCCCCTCTTTAAAAGAGAGCAGTCAGCTCATGTGCCCCTGACTCACATGGGCATCTAGGTATTAAGGGAGAGGAGGGACCCTTCCAGACTGTCATGTGGTTGGAGGTGAGCATGTCCTCAGCCCAGAAGGGATGGTAGTAGAATATGAAGCACTTCCATAGATTTCTGTCATTTGGTGCCCCTTAGTCCTCAAGGAGCATGTCCTTACAACCACCTGCTTCAGCAACGTAGTGAGTAGCTAGGAACCTGGAAAGCTATGGAAGAGGAAGTGTCTCCTTTGGCAGGGATGAATTGTACTGACTTTCTGCTTTCTGACTATCTATTTGGAGATAGCACTGGTCTTTGAAATGCTTTGGAGATCACTTAGTTTGGGTTCCCACCAAAGTCAGAAACATGGATTTGAATGCAAGTACATTGTTTGGGAGGTGATCTCAATAAATACCAGCAGGGAATGTCACTACTGAGAACAAAAGGGCCCAGTTCCAGTGAAGAGAACTGTCTCTGGGAGATAGTGATGAATCACTGTCAAGTGAGGAAACTGAGGTATTTACCTCCTATATCTCATCCTGCTATAGTTGAGGGTCACTTCTGGGCTGTAACCACCTCCCTCAGTATTTCTTGCCGCCCATATAGAGGTTGAGCCCTCACTTGGGGCCAGAGAGCATCCCCAGGCAGAAAAATGCAGGATGCTATGGGCCCATTGGATGGAAATCATCCATGGAAGCCTCCAAGGTGGTACCAACACAGTTTGCTGTGGTTTCGGAAAGGGATGTGGAAGAAGAGTCTACAGTTAATGCTCAGGAGTCAATATCTCTATCTTAAGCCCCGCTAAAGTCATTTGATGTTCTAAGTCAGACATATGAATGAGCAGATCTTAACATCTCATCCTGTAACTTTCTCAGCATCTCAACATGTGAATGTCTCCACTGATCCTGTAAATGTCTGTACATGTCAGCAAGTGAGAAGCCCAACATCTGAATTGTGAATATTTTAATATGGCAACCTGTGAATGTCTTAATTTCAGAACTTGTAAATACCTTAACTCCTCATTGTGCAAATGTCTCAATATCCCAACATGTGGATCTCTCAACACTTCAATATACAAATGTCACAACATCTGCATCTATGAATGTTTTAACCTCTCCACATGTGAATGTCTCAACATCTCAACATGCAAATGCCTCAACATCTCAACATGGCAAATGTCACCACAAATCAATACTTGATATTGTGACACATGAACTTGCAAATCTCTCCACATCTTAACACATGTCTCAGCCTATGAATCCGATGGTCACATCTCCACATGCAAGTGCCTTGACATCTCAACATGTGATTGTGAACATCACAACATGTGGGTATCTCAGCGTCATAACACATGAATGTCACAATACCACAACTTCAAAGAGATGGATGAGCCATTGTTTTCCTTTTTAAAACAAAATCAGTGTTTTTATTTTTTATATTTTTTAAGTTTTTATTTTAATTCCAGTTAATTAACACACAGTGTTATGTTAGTTTCAGGTGTACGATATAGTGATTCAGCACTTTCAGACATTACCCAGTGCTCGTCATGACAAGTGTACTCCTTAATCCCCAGCATCTGTTGAACCCATCCTACCTCCACCCATTTCCCTTCTGGTAACCATCAGTTTGTTCTCTACGTTAAGAGTCTGTTTCTTGGTTTCTCTCTCTCTCTCCTTTTCCCCCCTTTGCCTGTTTATTTTATTTCTTAAATTTCATATAGGAATGAAATCCTACAGTATTTGTCATTCACAGACTTATTTCACTTAGCATTATGTTCTATAGTCTTTGCAGATGGCAAGCTTTCATTCTTTTCGTGGCTGAGTAGTATTCCATCACGTGCATATGCCACATATTCTTAATCTGTTCATTAGTCAGTGGACACTTGGGCTGCTTCCCTAGCTTGCCTATTGTAGATAATGCTTCTATAAACATTGGGGTGCATGTATTTTCCACTCAACACCTGTCCCTCAGAACCTAGTGAAATACTAGCACACATAAATTTTAACTCCTGAAGAAATTCTAATCTTTTATATATCAGCACTGAATCTGTAGATAGAAAAAGATAGATGTCTAGATATCTATAGATATCTACAGGTAGATAGAGATTTAGATATCTATAGATATCTATAGATAGATAGATATCTACAGATGGAAAGAGAGCTGCTCAAGCTTTATAACAATCTGCTAGCACTCTATTTATATGGAAATCAGGCTGCTGGCAATATCACATATTGCCAGATCTTTGTTGGGGGAGAAATGCCTCTCAGCCTCCTGGGAAAGACTGCCCCAAGCCCCATGCTTCCTGAAATGGCTTTAGAATTTCTCTCACGATCTTACCCAGATAAGTACAGATAAAATGAGGTCACAGATTAGAAACAGAACCTCTGGCATTTGTAAAGTGACAGCTGACAGCAGGGAGAAGAGAAAGAAGACCTGTAGAAAGTAAGCTCCCCAGGAGTATGAGTGGAATTGAATGGGATGGGGCTCTGGGGCACTTTCTGGGGCAATAGTCATGGTCTGCATCTTGATAAGTTTTGGGGCTACACAGGTGTGTTCATTTGTCAAAACAGTGAATATTCACTTAAGATTTGTGCATTTCATTGTCTGTAAATTGTATCTCAATAGAAAAATACCGTACATATTTATATGATACACATACTGAAATTATTCAGAGTAGTGTGCTGATATCTGCAATATACTTTTAAATGCATTTTTGAAAGGACAAATTAATGATGGATAAATGGATATATGTGTGATGAAACAAGTATTTTATAATGTTATATAAGAATCTAGGTGATGGATACATTCTTTCAACTTTTCTGCACACTTGAACTTTCTTTTTTTTTTTTTTTAATAATAAGGTATTCTGGAAAAAAGTAGGTTTGGAAGACTAACAAGTTCAGCCATTTGGGGCTGCTTTAACCACATCACAGACTCTGAGAACATTGCCCAATTGTATCTCATTTTCATGCCTGATATTCATTAATGTCCCAGATTATTTTTAGAAATCTTAAAATTCTGATCCATGTGTATTTAAGACACCAAAAAAGAATGTAATTACTTTTGGAAATTTTCCATTAAATTTTTCTACTTTCAAAAAAAAAAAAGAGTTCAATTCTTAATTAGGGGTAAAGTTTAGATACCTGAAAAATCCCACTTAAATGAAATCACTCATTCCCTGACAATGCAGGATACATGAGATACCATTTTAATAAGCATTTCTAGTTAGTAGATGACTTGGCTTCAGCATTTTCAGGCTATTTTTACGTGTATTGCTTTAGGGTTTGGGGGAAGGGATTTTGGGCTGGAATCACTTGACTTTGGATTCTGTCTAGTTCATCCATTTGTTGTGTGTGACCATGGGGACATTTCTTGATCTGTTTGAGCTTGATGTCTTTATGTGACAGGTGGGAATGATGATACCTAGAATATAGGCTTTTTGTACAAAATAAATCGAATACAGGTTTTCCCCACCATCCGAAAGTAGAGCATTCCTGTGAAACTGTTTGTAAGCCCAAATGGCAAAGTGAAGAAATAATTACCTTTAATCTATACGGAAATAAAAATGTGTGAGCATTCCCAGACCCCAAGAATAACCACTTTGGCTTTTCTGGTTCCTTGGGACACAACATGTTAAGGGATGCACAAAACAAATCGAGGTAAAGCACAGACGCTCACAGACACAGTTGAAAGTTCTGGGGGCTTGATGCTGCGATGCTGAATGTAGTTCCCTGGGGAGGTGCTGTGTGGCGCTGCTCCTACGGCTCCAGGGTGTATGTTGCCTCCATACAGGCAGTCAAAGTTATGCCCACTTTTGGCCTTTCTTCATGGAGTGAAAATCCTCTTTGGATTTCTGTCAGTTAGTAAAAACAAGTACTAAAGTTGTTCTTTCGTTAAAGTAAAGTGGTTAACTTGAACTTTCAAAAACGAGGAGATATTGCCCTATGACCCAGCAATTGCACTACTGTGTATTTACCCTAAAGATACAAACGTAGTGATCCAAAGGGGCACGTGCACCCGAATGTTTATAGCAGCAATGTCCACAATAGCGAAACTATGGAAAGAACCTAGATGCCCATCAACAGATGAATGGATAAAGAATATGTGGTATATATACACAATGGAATACTATGCAACCATCAAAAGAAATGAAATCTTGCCATTTGTGACAACATGGATGGAACTAGAGCGTATCATGCTCAGCGAAATAAGTCAAGCGGAGAAAGACAACTATCATATGATCTCCCTGATATGAGGAAGTGGTGATGCAACATGGGGGCTTAAGTGGGTAGGAGAAGAATAAATAAATCCCAAGATGGGATTAGGAGGGAGACAAACCATAAGTGACTCTTAATCTCACAAAACAAACTGAGGGTTGCTGGGGGGAGGGGTGTTGGGAGAAGGGGGGTGAGGTTATGGACATTGGGGAGGGTATGTGCTTTGGTGAGTGCTGTGAAGTGTGTAAACCTGGCGATTCACAGACCTGAACCCCTGGGGATAAAAATATATGTTTATAAAAAATTTAATTAAAAACAAAAAAAAACCAAAAAAACGAGGGGCTACCCGTTATACAGGCAAAGCACAGTTAAAGAGGCTAACATATAATAGGTTCTTAATCCGTTGGAGTTCTCAGCCTCCTGAAATCCCTATGAGGGGACCCCTTTGTCCACAACCTCTCCAACATTTGTTGTTCCTTGTCAGTTTTTGCAGTTCTAACTGGTGGAAGGTAGTATCTTAGGGTGGTTTTGATTTGAATTCCCCTGATGGCTAATGATGTTGAACAAAGAAGGGCCACACGCACCCCAATGTTCACAGCAGCAAGGTCCACAATCACCAAACTGTGGAAGTAGCCGAGATGCCCTTCAACAGATAAACGGATAAAGAAGATGTGGTCCATAAATACAATGGAGTATTATGCCTCCATCAGAAAGGATGAATACCCAACTTTGCATCAATATGGACAGACATGGAGGAGATTATACTAAGTGAAATAAGTCAAGCAGAGAAAGACAATTATCATATGGTTTCACTTATTTGTGGAGCTCAAGGAATAACATGGAGGTCATTGGGAGAAGGAAGGGAAAAATGAAGGGGGGGAAATCAGAGGGGGAGACGAACCATGACAGACTGTGGACTCCAGGAATCAAACTGAGGGTTTTAGAGGGGAGGAGAGTGGGGGAAAGGGAGGGCCCGGTGTTGGGTATTAAGGAGGGCATGGACTGCATGGAACATTGGATGTTATACGCAAATAATGAATCATGGAACACGGCATTAAAAATGATGTACTGTATGGTGACAAACGTAACATAATAAAAAAGTTATTAAGAAAAAGTCCCTATGAAATTTCTAGGCAGCAGAATGTATATTGCCTTATGCATTTTCCAGAGAAGATAACTAGTGTTTGTGGAGGTGCAGTGACGTGTAGACCTCTAACCATGTGGATATTCCAAAGTAGATGGAGGACTCAAGCCAGCATATGTGAGTCCGTTGCTTTTTTTTACTTTAGCCAGTGGTGATGGGTCAGTAGGTTAGAAGTGGCTTTCCACAGCCCTGGGTCCTTTTCAAATGCACTTCCCTTAAGCTTCCCTTCCTTTGGCCAAAGCTGTGGAATTTCCACATATAGTGGTCAAAGAAGAGTTCTGTTACTGGACCATTCCCTCTGAGACATCAAATCTGCCCCACAGCTGGTTGTCTTAGACAGCCTTTAATGAAGATTTGCCCATCTCTTAGGTCCGTCATCCAGAATTGGCTTCCTGGCCTTATTTGCAACATTAAGGAAGAAAAAAGTGCCCATCTGAAAGTAGTGTGAGCTATTTGAGGGCTCCCTCAATGCTGAGAGAGCCCCAGAGCCCAGCATGTGCGTCTGGTGGGGGATGCCCACTCAGGGTGCTATATGGTATGATAGAAACCATGGTAGGAACAAAGTACAGTCCAACCAACCCTTGGAGCATGGCCACGGCCAAAGAACACACACCCTCGTGGGGCTTATTGTTTTTAGAGCATGCTAGGGAATTACAACAGACTGTTTGGAGCCTTCACAATCGCTTATTTTGTATTGGATGTTTTAAAAAAAGCAAAGGATTTTTTCTTTGTATGTGACACATATGCCAGGAAAAATAGTTCCTGGAGAATGAAAACATCTCGAGGGGCAGTTTGCAACTTGAGAGGGGCAGTTGGGCTCAGTTGCAGAGATGGCATTTTCTCCCAAGCAGTGAGCGTCCAGGGAGGAAACAGACGTGGTCAGGCAGATGGGCTGATGTCAGGAGGTTTCCGGTCTTTAGCAAGGGCCCAGCTGGATCTTCAGTGGGAGCTGCGGGTGCAGCAGTGACCTTGCCCCTGGCCATCAGAGACATGGGCTCCAGAGCAGCTGGGTCCAAACCCTAATGGGGAACAGGGTGATGATGGGAGTTCCAAACTGGGCTGATGTCCTGCAGCCTGGCCCGGCGTCCAGCTAACTTTGAAACCACTTATTGCCTCAGCACCACGTGGGTGCCACCAGTTTCTCTGTGGGCAGTGAGATCGTCCACTGGGCTGAGAATCTGCCAGGTCAAGGGCCTCAGGGGAATAGGCACAGAGAGACAGTAGGAGAAATGAAAAGAAGGAAGTAGCAGGAAGAGCCCAGCCTGCAGACTGCCCTGGGCTTTGTGGGTCAGCACCCCCTGTAGACCACAGAGAAGGCTTTTCGGGGCTTGTGTACATCACCTGCTAGGAAGGATGCCCACAGCTTGGCACCTCACTCTGTGCAGCCACGTGGCTGTGCTGGGTGCTGACAAATGCTGTCCTAGGAGGCTTTGCATTTTGACACCACTGACAAGTGAGGAGAGGGATGTTCCTCTACTGGCCACTTCAGCTTGACTCTCCTTCCAGGAGTAAAAGGAATCATGAAAACCAAGAGCATTTCTCAAAGAGCCGTTCCTGGACCACCAGCCTCAGTTACCCCTCAGGAGCCTGTGGGACATGCACATTCTTCAGCTCCTCCCCAGACCTGCTGAATCAGCAGTTCCGGGAGTGGGCCCGGGAATCTGAGGTTTCAAAGTCCTCCAGGTGAGTGGGATTAGCACTCCTAGTCTGGGATCCGCAGGTGGAGAGGAACCCAGCTAGCTCCCAGAGGAAATGGGTAGGGATGGGCATTCCACTGTAGGGTGTCTCCTACGGTCACCCCCATTCTAGTTGCTCTCCATGGGCTTCAGTGGGGTTTTTACATGGGATGGCCTTTAGGAAGATTCGAGGTAGTGATCTGCCTGGAGTAGGGCACCGGGATTATTTATTTATTTATTTTCAAGCTGCTCTATAGGAAAGCACAAGGTCAGTATTTAAATGATATGTCGATAAAAGCAGTAATGATTTTGTAATACTGCTTCTGTTCACACTTTACATATAGACGAGAAGGATGGTGTCTTCTAGTCTAGGACTAGTGATCCTTGTCTATGGGATGTGGTGCTAGAGCCCCTGCCCCCCCGCTCCTGGAGGATCCATAGTGAATACATCCAATGCCAAAGGTTGCCTACTGTGTTGTTCAGGACACTGCCCTGTGAAAATGAAGATCCTTGTGTTTTGTTTTGTTTTGTTTTTTCCTTCTTCCTGACTTTCCCCTGACATGTGGGTCCAGGTATTATTTATTATCTGGTTTTGCTCCCTGCCTCCAGGCAAGGACTATTCAAAGCCAATTCAAACTTTGCAAGTCTTAAAAATAACTCTCTCTTTGCTAACCCCTTCCAGGTTTGGCAGGGCTTTCCTTCAAACAGGAAATCCATCTCTTTCTACCTGCCCAACCCTCGTGCTTAACTCACCCCAGGATCTGTTCTTACTTTTTCAAGCTACAAGTCAACAGGGTGATTTTGTGTGTGTGTGTTATAGGGGTGCAGGGGTCCTGTTTTCCCCTTCCCTTGCCAAGAGTCCTGATTTTCAGTGTCAAGGTTAACCTCTTCAAAGTCAAAACAGTCATCATGGCTCATTGTGAGCTGACGCGTTTCCCATGAGTTCATCTTCAACTTAACTGTTCCTAAAAGTCATCCCAGCCTTCTGGAAGTAAAAGTTACTGTGACTGTTTTGAAGAGTGACTTAAATACTGCATGTTCACAGCAGACATTTAAGCTGATCATGATCTCCAAAGTGAATTCCTTTCATACTGAGACTTGACCTCTGGAGATTTGACTTTTCTTTTAGTTTCTTCATTTTAGTGACTATTTTGACCACGATTTTGTGCTCTAGTCTCTCTTTCTCAACTGTCTCCCCATCCATCCTGATGACCAGAGTCCTAAGACTCCTTCCTGTCCTCCAGACATCAATGTAATAAACCAACTCTCCATCCCTGGGAGGGGTCCCCAAACCACGCCTTTCTCTTCACAAAACCCTGAGTAATAATGACTGGGAATCTTTGGTCTCAGAGAGATCTTGGGTATGGTCAAACTTAAAAATATCTTTAAATCATAAATAATTAAGGGGGAAAAGAGACCAACAGTTGGACTTCATATTGAAGGGGATGTTTTATCTTGTGGAGAAATGAAGAGTGGAAAGTATGTGGAAGGTAAAAAAAAAAGATCCATAGAAGAAAGATAAAGGCCACGTGCCTCCCATTCCCACATCTCCACCCCTCAAGTGTACGTCCTTTACACCTGCTCTGAGCCCAGGCTCTCTCTCCTATGAAATAGAAGGGTCCTTTGCCCAGCCCTGCCCTCTAATAGAACTCCCGTGACAGAATGTTCTCTGCACTGTTAGGAAGCCGCTTGCCACATGTGTCTCTTGAACACTTGACATGTGGCTAGGGCTACTGATGAGCTTCATTCTGAATTTCATTTCGTTCTATTTAATTTACTTTTTTAAATGGCCACACGTGGCTAACGACTGCCATGCTGGGCAGCACAGAGCTGGAGGGAAGGAAGTGAAGTTGCCCGGGCAGTGCCTGCTCCAGATAATTCCTCTGGATAGTGGTAACAAGGACCAGACTAGCTCCCCAAAGAGTACTTCCTCCCCCAAATTATTAAATCTGGAAGCGGAAAAAGGAGAAGATCACTGTTTTACAAAGAAATTGAGATAATTGAGGCTTGAAATTTTCACTGAGGTGAAACAGAGCCTTCCTTCATTATTAACAAGTAGGCTTGGGATAAAAGCAAAAGACTAAACAGGAAGCCCTGAAAAAAAATTTTTTTTTTCTTTTTAAAATCCCATTTCGTCAACCAGGGATGAATTGCAGAGAACTCTGTGAGTATGCAAGGGTTTTTGTTTGTTTTTGTTTTGCCTGGGAAAAGGGCAATATAGACACTTGTCCACTTAGATGCCCAAGTTCTCAGAACCTGGTGGTCTGTCTGCCTTTGGTTTTACCATGTGTGGAGCCATGGGGCCATTCCTGGGGAGTGAGAAAAAGAGAGGGAATGAGAACCAGCTGATTTGACCTCGTTGGCCAAGTTCAGGACAGCGTCTGGTGGAAAGTGCTTGAAACATCCCAAGGTCTGGAAGATCCTGAGTAGCCTGCACCTGGTACCATTTGACATTGGTGTCTTGGCAGTTTTTGTCTGAGAAAACCAGCTCTATTTTGGAACATTCCTTAGTAGCGACCACCCAGCATCCATCGCTGATGTGTGCTGAGTAACAGGCTCTATGTTTCACACTAGGAGCTTCAGGAGCTTTAGGAGAAACATCATTTACTACCACAGGCAGGAAAGGTAGTTATGGAAGTGTTAATTTTTCAGTAAAGAATGAGAGTGTGAGTGTAATTGTGTGTGTGTGTGTGTGGGTGGGTGCATGTGCAATCTTAGTTAACACACTGGTGGCAGCAAATGAGACAAAGACTTTGTTATTAGAGAGTTGCTGGGTTCCTTTTAAATTGAAGCCCTCTTGCTGGTGTCTTTATTGAGGACAGTCCGGTAAGTGGTGACCATGAATGCTGACACTTTAAGACAGAGTACAGCCCGAGAGAAAATGGAGCAGACAGAGTTAAAAGCAGAAAGGCAAGGTCCCCAGACTTCCCTGGGAACCTGGCACCCATATTTGCCTGTCCTTCCCCTGTATGTTGGCTCTGCATCATGGTCCTTCTTGGCACATGCCTTTGGCTGGGTGTCTCTGCTAGCAGCATTCTCCAGCTTGGCTCTGGTTTCTGGGCTGGTGTTTGCCCTCTGTCCACGCTCTTGGCTGGCACCCCACCCCCCAGCAGTGGGCCACTGCATTCAACGGAGGTCCAGGCAGTGGCCCTCCTTCCTGCTCCATGGGCACTACCCCATTCCCTGTGCTGTCCCAGGCCCATCTGCTTCACCTCTCTCCCTGAGGCAAGCAGCCGTGACAGCTGCTGGCCCCAGTCCCCAGCAGTGTAGCCAAATGATGCTTCACTGAAAGAAAAGCATTTAACAGAAAGTTAAATCTATTCTGGAACAAAAATGAGGCCCATGGTTTCTTAGCATCCAGGAGAATTTCTCGGTCCCGACATGTAGAGACTACAAAGCGGCCAGCTTGAAGGAGCTCTTACTGGCCAAATCTGGGACAGTTTGAACATCAAAATAAGTAATGACAGTAGCAGGTAATAAATAAAGTATAGGACTAAAGAATCAGTGAGTCCACACTTGAATGAATGAATGAGTAAATGAGATGGAAATAACCTCCTTTGACAAGAAGAAATGACAGAATAAGAAAAATCCCCATATAGCAACCATCATAGTAATTGACTCAGTCAATAACCATAAACTGATACCATAACTAGGTGGCTATATGCATGATAAGCAGGTATTACATTGCCTCAGGGCATATCCCCAGCAGTAACTTTACAGTGGAGGAAAGTGTGTGGACTGACTCCACTCTCACCTGTGGGCTGACGGAACACATTGGAATTGTGTGCTTTGGGATGGGCTGCCCTGGGAGGGGTGCAGTGTCACTTCTGGGGCACTCCTTTCAAGAGAAATCAGCAGGAAAACCCAGACTGAGGGGTGTTCTACAAATAATTGGCCTACAAGGACATGAAAGACAAAGGCAGAGCAAGAGTGAGGAGTGTCCTAGTTTGGAGACCAAGGACAGAGGACAGTTAAGTACAGCTTGTGACCCTTGATTGAATCCTGTGCAGAATTTTTTTCTTTTCCTATAAAAGATATTAATGAGATAGTGAACAAAACGAATGAGGTCTGTGGATTATAGCATTGTGATCATTGTTAATTTCCATAGTTTGACAGTTTTTCTGTGCTTATGTAAGGGAATGTCCTCATTCTTAGGAAGTACAATAGACCAGGCAGGTGCAAAGGACCTGTACCCAGATTGACTAGAAAGGGGTACAGAGGAACTCCCTGGGTGACAAGGTACTCTAACTCTTGGTTGAGTATTGTGGATACTCTTGGTTGAGGTTGTGGATTACAGGAGCATCTACAATTGTTGAAACTTCCTGAACTGTACATCTGAACATCTGTGCATTTTCCCATGTATAAGTTATGCCTTGCTGAAAAGTTAAATCAGAAAATAACTAAAATTTTTAAAAGACAATTCTAAAATTGTTCAGTGTGTAAAGCCATTGAAATGAGTATTAATCTTTCCAAATGGCTCTCTTGAAATTCCAGGGTATTCCCTGATCTAAGCATATTCCTTTTAAAAAAATAATTCACTATTTCGTGGTTGTATATTATTTCTTCTCATAGCATTTGGCACCATATAACACAGAATAAGTATTAGCCAGCTGTTTTGATGGCCTGTATCTTGGACTTTATAATAAATACACTTCATTGTGTTTGAGATCTGGTGGACAAGTAAGACATTTATGTATCTAGGGTGGCAGCAGAAAGAGACCCTGGGTCAGAACTTTCCAGACACTCACAACCACAGTGGAAACATTTTTCCACCTTAGGAAATGTTCCTGCCACCCAATAGGCTGCAGAATGGCAAGCCCAGGTTTGGAGCCACACAGTCTGCTTTTTGGAGTTTCCCTGTTTCCTTTTAAGGGTCCCCAGCCAGCTTCCCACCTTATTTGCAGAGGCTGGAAAATGTATCTGTTGCTTTTTAAGTTCCCCTCCTGTGCCAGGAAGCTTTAGGATGTTGTAATCCTTCCATCTCCAGGTCAAATGGAGTAAAATATGGATGCGAAGTTGGGACTCTGAACCCAGAGCAGAGTTCCGGTCTGGAAAGCAGGTTCAGGATCTCACCCTGGCAGTCTCTCACTGGTTCTGGCTCTGGTTACTCAGAAAAAGAAACCCGCCTCTCAGTCTGATCAGCACATGGTGTCAGGGGCCTGGCAGGTCACCATGGTCATCCTACCTTTGTCACGTGCTGGAGGCACCCAGGCAACATTGTGACCTTTATTGCAGATGACAAAACTGAAGCTCAGAGAGGTCAAGTCCACTAGAACCTGGGCTTTCTCCCCTCCTCTCTGAGGATCTTTCCAGCATATCACATAATCTTGGTGGGAGTCTCCCTGGAAGCAGACACTGAGCAAAGACTTGAGTATAGGTCATCTGTTTGAGAAGAGTCCCAAGGAAGAGAAGGAAGCCCTGGTGGTACCTCACCCTTCTGGGGATTTGGGGAAGGAGCAGAGAACCCGTATATGAGCATTCTCCAACCCATGGGGGAGGGAGCAGGGGTATATATACCCCAGTTCTTATGACTTGTTGGTTGAAGGCTGTTGGGAGAGGGCTGTGTTTATTCTTGATACATCACTCTGTCCATCACACATTTGGACAGAGAGATGCTGGTACTTGTAGGTGGAGATGGAGCTGGCAGGGACTGAAGTGGTGGACACTGAGGTGTGGGAAGGGTACCCACAGGGTCTTCCAGGCTACGTTTCAAGGACCAGACCATATGGAATTGACTTTGAGAGCTTTGAGGGGAAAAAGGCATTATGGGCTGGACTTGGAGCCAGATCTTGAAGTAGGTTGACTCTGCCCTTGCCACTGGTAAAAGGATTGGGGAGGACAGGATTCTCCAGTTAGTTTATTAAGTGGGCCAAATCCTCCCAGTGCTTTCCATCAGGAATAACCCTCACTGTCCCCAAAATATGGGGCAGGATTCCTGACAACATCCCTCCTACACCTCCTCATGGGAATAGCCTCGGGCTGCCGTGCCTTTTAGTGATGTCCTGACATCCTTGTTCAGTGTCATGACTCAGTCTCACCCAACCATGGCAGCCCCCTGAGGGTGAGGGATGCTCTGGGAGGCCAGAGAGCACATTGAAAACAAAACAACAACAGAGGCTCTCAGGGAAGAAAGGTCATGAACTTGGCCTCATTAGCACTATCTGGCAGTGGATCCAATTATCTCCCTCACACGCTTATTATGGAAATGGTGAAACACAAAAAGAAATAGATAGACCAATACACAGACTACTTAGCCTGGGGGAAGCTTCCTGTCTATTTACTAGTAGTGGAGTTGTACTGTGGTGAGAAATCGGGGTTCCCTTGTCCGAGCCCCACTGGTCTCCCATTATTGAGACTAGGAGGTAATAAGAGTCTCCATGAAGAAACAGGACAACATTAGTGAGTCCAGGTCTTTCACTTCATGTGCTCCACACCATCGAGCAGAGGACATGGGGAACCACCAATGAATTTCCGCCTTTCTCTGTGGTGGCCACAGATTTAATCAGGTGGCATCAGGAGGCAAATATTTGGACCTGCCTATGGAAAGTTCTTCTGCTCCACCATTTCCTGTGGTGGCCTGGGGCTGGTCGGGACCACAAGGGAAGTGAATTACCCAGAGAGGGCACATGCCTGACTTAGTTACCAAAAAGGAAAGAAAGAAATCCTTTAGCTTTGTGATTTTTTTTTTTTTTTGTCCCTTTTCATTGAAGGGAGATCCTGGCAATTAGCTCTGGTCAGGGGCCTATGCGTTGGCTCTCTGCCTTTGCCCCACTTTGTCTTTTCAAACGGATGCTTTTCGGTCTGGTTTTTGTTTGCTGCTGGTGTTTAGTTCCTGAGAGAGGATCTGACTTATACAAGCTAATTTCTCCTTCAGCAGACCCCAGAGGAAATCAAGCCAGAAGCAGAGACCTCTTAGGGGGAGTCTCTGCTCTATGCTGGCCAACATCAACCCTGTTGTCACCTCCTCTGCAGAAGCAGTGTCCTAGGCTGTGCAGAATTCTTCTTGAACCTGGCTGGGAAGTTGGATGGGAGACTAGTAGTCTGGAAAAAGCAGTGCACCATAATGGTTTATGGTATCAAGTTTGGAACACCAGAGAGGAATGGAAGTAAAAAGAAAAAAGAAAAAAAAAAAAAAGAGTGGTAGAAAAAGAAAAAAAAAAAAAAAAAGACTCATTTCTCACAGAAGAAGGGGACAGGCCTTTGTGAGAAAAGCCCTGTAAGGACTCATAGTCATAATCTTCATTTTCAGCTTACCACATGACTTTGGAAAATCACAAGTTTCTGGATCTTGTTTCCCCATTGGAAGAATAAGAGTATAGGGCTGTATGACCTCTAAACCCCAACGGGAAAACCAGGGAGAACAAGGGCAAAGGACATTGGCTGAACCTGCTGCCAGCCTTGACTGGGTCACTTAAGTGCTCAGAACCTCAGTGACTCTCCCTTGCATCTTCCTGAGAGTTGAAGACATTTAGGGGGACCCTCTGAAGATCACCCATGGATAACATGAGAACTTCTCAAACCCCTTGACTGCTGGGGTTATCTCCCTATCTTTCACTGAGTACATGAAGCCAATAAACTGAGTACATGAAGCCAATAAGCCTTCTGAGGTATCAGATTTACTAGAAGATTTGAGGGAGAAGGATCACTTCTTAAGCCAAAACAAACAGTGGCACATTTATGCTGTTCATGTAAAATGTACTTGAATTTTAAAGACAGATACTTGAACAATAAGAACTGGAAATGGATTCCATGCCTCCCTTCAACCACGTTCTACAAGAGCCCAGTCATGGTCATGAACATACCTGTCCTTCATTTCTCTGTTCAGGGACACCTGGTGGTACATTAGAGAAGCCACTGCTTTTCTCTGTGCCTTGGAGATCAGAACAGCTCTTATGTACCTGAGTACCATAGTAGAGAACATGACTGAGCTCTATGACTTTCCAGAGGTTACTTTGGTCTAGGATGGTGGTTCCTGGTTCTTGAGGGAAGACTGCCTATTTGGAAGACCTGGTGATAGCAGCTTTAAATTCTGATTTAGGTTTTATGTGGAATTTGAGGGCACTCAAGGATCCATTTCATGCCCACTCAGTAGACCACTACTGTCTGGATGCCAGGTTAAGAGGACTTTGTCCAGAGGAATATGGGTGGGCAAAGGAAAAAACCTGGGTGGGGGAAGAGCTTTAGCTACTGATTTATATCATTTTTCCAAAGTGGGTGGGCTTCTGGATTTGAAGGTGTCTGCTGAGGGTTGACCTGTTTTGAGGCCAAGAAAGCATGAAACTTTTAGAGGTGGTGGGAGGTAAGGTGTGTGTGTAGGGGGAAGGAGTGTGTGTCTGTGCATATCTCCTAGTTGCCTGTTAGGGTTAGTCACAGCTCTTTTGGGTTTTTCTTGGATAGGCTAAATACTTGGATTACGTTGTAAGGATTTTTTTTTTTTTTTTTTTAATCTGGGTGCTTGTAACCTAACTACTGACATCAGCTCTCACACTGTTTTTTAAGATAACACGAGTACTTTGATGTCGCGGTGTCTTTGCCTGAGAAGGGGCTTCAGTTTGGAGAAGTGAGGAGTGGGTGTTTATCTCATGGTCAGAAGGCAAAGCAGGGAGCCCCGATCATGCTTTGAAAATAGGAAAGTCCCCTAGTTTCTTTGCTTACCTGGCCCCAGTATGTTACTCAGATGTTACCTGGCTATGACTCTCCCTCTGTTCGAGTTGTCTTCTCTTTCTGATCTTGTATGAGTAACCCCAGTCTTGTCGTAATGTGATGTTTCCCCTGAGTTGGGATGCTGGTGCAGCAGGTTGGATTCACACCCCTGAAAGTTTTAGGCAGAGTGCTTGCCCCCTACACATCTCAACAAGCAGGATCCTGACTATAGCATCAAGCTCCCCTTGGGTGCTCTGTGTAAGACACAGAGAAACAAAGCCTGTGGCTCCTCTCTTATCGTTCTTGGAGCTCTGGGCACATGGTGGGCTCCCAGCCTACCTTGTAGGCTTGGGGGAGTTCATGATTTCACAGGTCTTTCTAAATTGCACAGTTATTTACAGAATCATCTGACTTAATTCTCACCATGAGCATGGGGGTGGGTATAATGGTATAATTTTCTGGATGGGGATCTGAGGTATAGGTTAGAGAAGTCAGGAGGTATTTCTCAAGTGCCAGCCTGATCAATGGCAGGACACAAAAATTCAGTGACTGTCATGACCCTGCCTGTATCCTTCACCTATACCCATCAGGACTTATATTCTTCGCCTGATGGGCTTTCTCTGGCCATCTAAGTGTGCTTTGCCTGCCTTTGTGGTAGACCAAAAGTCAGAGGAATGAATTCTTCTTGGGGCAGCCCAGGACCTGTGACAGATGGGAGCTGGTGTATAACTACCCCAGATCCCTTACCCCTTGGAGGAGATAACACTGAGGTACCTGGTCTATGCATTTTTCCCAGAATTCCCCTAGGGATGGGATTAAAAAGTCCGTTGCCCACAGTGATAACGAGTTTGTGGACCAACTGGCCACCTTCCCTTCCACATGTCATTTCCACACTCCCCTGCTGGCTCTCCTCCACCTCACAAATTAGCCCCTTGCACCTGAATCCTTGTCTTAAGAGTCTGCTTCTAAGATCCTGATTCTTGGGCACCAAATTCTGGCTATTCCCATCTGGACAGCAGTGCTCCCCTCGCTTCCTTCTAGTGTAACGGCTCACCAGGCTCCTCAGAGAGAATCAAGCTGTGTTCTGAGGCTAAGAACAGCCTGTCAGTGCTGCGGTACATGGTGTGTAGTTGGTGAATTTTCTTTCTTTTACTCTGAGGAGAAAGAAAACCAACTGGTACTCCCTGGTACATCCTCCCACCCGCCCCACAGATCAGCACTGTTTCTTATCCATAAAGGAAAGTTGTCTGAAATGGAGATGGGGAGGTCAGAGACCCAGGAGAAAACCCCACCTTCAGAGCCTCTGGTAGGGAAGATGGATTGGACCCAGAGAGGTTATAGAGTTCACCAAGTTGCTGCATTTGTTCTGCACATTGTCTACATTATGAAAGGGGAGGAAGTGCCATTTCACACTCGTGGCAGATGTTGTAAATCATGGGAAGTGTGCTGTGGCCACCTCTGTGAGGTGGCTTGGAAATGAAGCCATCTATCAGACCTGGAAGCCAGACTGCCTGGCCCTCACTCCCCTAAGTTTTGCTTTGGTGAAAAGAGGGGGCGCTATTGAGGTGTTGGTGGGGGTGGGATTCTGCAACTCCTTTGAACACCCTTGAGCATCAGAGAAGTTGAGAAAAGCATGTCAAGATTCCCTGAGAAATTTTGACTGCATATGGCAAAGGTGAATTAGAATTTTCCATGTGAGTGGGGAGGGACTTTTTAAATAAAGCAAGAGCTCCAAAATTCATATCCCTGTCCAGAAGCTTCTTTTGTATATCTTTAAAAAGATTGAAATAGAAGATGTTGAGGACAGCCTGGCTTTCTCATTTAAAACTGATTATTACAAGTTGGCTTGCTCTAACCCAGTATGAGAACAATGTGTGTGTGTCTGTGTGTGCAAGGGCAAGTGCTGGAAGAAAATATATGAAGGTGAAGGAAAGTGGCATATAAGGACATTTCCTGAAATACACTGTGTACCTGTTTGTATTTCCTATAATATCATATACTTTTAATTTTATTATTGACCAAACTGCTGGTGGGGGAGCAATGTTTTAGGTCCTAGGTGCCACTTCCAACAAGATAATGTTTTAGGTGCTAGGTGCCATTTCCAATAAGAAAACAAAAAATGGAAGAAAAACAAGGTGGAAGATTATCTGTGTTCAAGGTTGCTACCTGCTGGTTGTTCTGGTGAGTAATATTACAGAAAGGAAGATAGATAAGAATAAATGGGAAACGAGGCATGGGATTCATCTCTGGATTGCTTTTTCCCCTGCTCTGTGTGTCCTTAGCATGGTTAATCGTGGGCAGGCTGTCATTCTAGCCTTCCTGGGAGGCTGTTCCCAATTTATTCTTTCCCTCTCTGCCATGAGCAAACCAGAAAAGATTATTTCCAGAACCAGAGTGTTCCAGGTTTTCTGAAAGGTCATTGCCACTTTTTTTTTTTTTTTTTTTTTTTTTTTTTTGGTAGCTCCCAGCACGGCAGAAATGCTTGGATGTCAACCCTGTCCCTTTCACCACTGCTGCAAGCTGACTCCATTTATTTGAGATAAAACTTTCCTCCTGGTCCAGTAGCATTCAAGGCTGAATTGGCCATGAGACAGAGGGCCCTGTGTTCCTAATTATTTCTGGATGAAAAGTCCTGCAGGCGAGTGGAGATTCAGGGCAAGGATGGCCAGGTGGAGCAGTCACCAGTGTGCAGTGGATTGTAGAAATGGAGAGATAATTAAATTAAGAGGGCCAGGTGCAGGCATTGAAAAATAACCGTGGGTGTTAATTATGCAGCCCGGCTTTAGAGTCCAGTGTTAGCAGAGGAAATGCCACGGGACAGTTGGTCACATGGCAGCTTGAAAGGCTTAGGAGGGACACATTCATGATTTCTAGAGAATTTGCCAGCGCTGCCTACTTGGGATTCTGGGGAAGCAAGATTATTTATTAGTCGGAGTGTGTGTATTTTTTCTGTTTTTTGAGCCAAGGTGGGAACTTGGTGCGTGTGTGTGGGGTCGGGGGCGAAGTTTGAGCCCCACGGAAATTAGAGTGTAGTGGGAATCGTGGTGGAGGATGTCGTTTCTGGCATAGGCCCTTCCAGAAGGACTTACCCTCCCTCTGATTTGAAATGATTTTGATCTTAGGTGTCTGGGGCAATGTGTCCCTGTTGGGAAGATGAAAGGATAAGTCATGACTTAGTCTCAGAGCGGACAAGGGGGTGGAAGCTGATAGTGCGGAACAGCAGCACAGCTGGGGTGCTGGTATTTTGAGAAACAGAAGCCACACCTCTAGGTCCTTTCTGCCTGATTCCATTTTGCTGAAGTTCTAGGTCAGGCTAAATCGAGCTCTGGGGATGCATGGCGGGGCTGGGGTTTGCATAAGGGAACTTTGTAAGGTAGTGGGGGAATGTTCTGTTTCTTTCTTGGACCAAGGGTTAGATGATGTGAACATTTTTCAAAATACATGGGATAGACACTTAAAATCTGTGCATTTCATTGCACGCCAATTGGTCCCTGATGAAAGAAACATGAAAAGAACTTCCAGCGCTGCGCCTTTCCATGGATTTTGAGCCCTAATGGGTCTATCCCATATCTCGTGTTCATGGTCATTCCTGACCACCCAGGCTTTCCCCATGCACAGAGCTGTTCACAAAAGCCTCTCATTAGAGGGAGGCCGAGTCTAAAGCACAGACAGCGCACTGTGGCCCTCGGGCCAAACCCGCTCACCCTCATTTTTGCAAATACAATTGTACTGGAACACAGCCACGCCTGTTCATTTATGTGTCCTCTGTTGCTGCTCTCATGGCACAGTGACAGCTGAGTTGTGGCGGAGCAGGCTGCTGGCCCACCGGCCCGAAATCCTTACCATCTGTCCCTTTGCAGAAAAGGTTTGTGGCAACCTGGTCTAAAGGACCATTACTTTGGGAGCGTCTCATGACAGCTGGGGCAGAGGATGCTGTCCTGGAAGGGGTCGGGTCTAGCTGTCGAGTTGTGGTCACAGTGTGGATAAGTCATTCTTCATCCCCTGGGTTTTGCTGGATGCGCATGGTGTCACGGATCAACAGTGGAGAACAGCTTGGCCTAGATAGAGTAGCAAAAAAAAAAAAAGTTTTCTGGGTCGTTGCTTTTAGGGAGGGAGACATAAGTAAGGCCTGGAAGCTCTCTGTGGCCAAAGCAAGACTCCTGTTTTATACCCCTTAAACTTCAGCGATAAATGATGCCCGCTAATGAAAGTCAGCTAATTGATTTTGGAAATCAATTGGAAATGAAAAGTCAACTGGAAAATGAAAGTCAGCTAATTGACTTTGATAAAAGTAGGCGTGCTCTGGTGAGAACTGATCAGGGTGATTGACAATATTCGTTAAGTAAATGAAGGAACTAACTGGATGTATGAACCAATGTCAGAATTTGGGTTTGTATTTGGAGCTAAAGGAGCCATCTCTTGAAGATACTTTTTTAAACCGTTGTTTAAAAGGTTTACGCCCCCGTCCTCCTTCACTTTCTCCCTGAAATGAATGCTTGTGACCAGGCAGGCAGTCCCTGGAGGCTCTGGTAATGTGGCACACGGGTCCCAAAGCTTAGGCTTTTGTCATTTTGCAATTGTTATTTCCTTCATGCATCTGGTTTTCTTACTCTGTGGTTACCAGAATTAAAGAGTTCAGTCTTGGGAAAGAGGGGAAGAGTTATTTTTTAATGAAAATAACTAAATGTGAAGTAGATTTTTGTTCTCTTTAAAAATATGTGTGTGTGTGTCTATGAATATATCATATGTTAATGAGGCATAGCATATAAATATGTAAATGACGGTGTGTATGTGATGAATATGTAAATGAGAAATATAGTAATGATATAGCTATGTAATCGGGGCCTTAAAAAACCCTGGCAGCCCTTGAGTGTTGCGTTAGGCTGTTCCTTCATGGCCCCAGGTTACAGGGCTGGGAGCTGGTCAGGCAGAATTGCCGGAACTGATGAATTGCTGTCTGACCAAGAGGAATTCGCAAACAAGCAGATGGATTCTGAGTCGTGGAGATGTGGTGTTCAACAGAGCAGGGAATTACCGGTTTGATCAGGTGGCTGGTGCCGTGCAGTTCGTTCACTTAGTCGTATATGTTAGGGCCTCCTCCGTGTGCCATGTCTTATGTCAGTAGAGGTGAGAGGCCATGGGTCTGAGCTCACACTGACACGCCTCGCAGCTACCTCTGTTAACTGGGAGCTACTCAAGGACTGGATGCTCAGCAGAATTAAGCCAGCTGCTCCTTCTGCTGCACGGGAATGTCAAAAATAATTACATGTCTATAAAGGCCTCCCTCCTCTCTTTTGGGTTGCCGTGCCCGACAGTGAGAACCGCAGCAACACCAACACACATGCACACACATGCACACACACACCCCGTCATCTCATGGCAGTTTCCTTAAAACTTTAGATACGGATTTGGGATTGAGGGAGAATGTGATTTTTTTCTTACCTTTTATAAAGTATTTATTCTGTAAGTATTTTAATAGCAGTGTTAACAATAACCCCGTGATACGGACACTGGGTAGTATGTATATGCATTCCTTTATTGACCCATGCATTCCCTTAACTCATCTTTACAGATCACATTGCCATCTGCCAGGGGCCATGCTTGGTACTGGGAGTGAGAGGGGGGGAAAAAAAAAAAGCCCAGTTCTTGCCCACAGAGAACTCATAGCTTCCTAGGAGACAGATAACCATCAAATAATATTGAATTACATGCTTGCCAGTTTAGAAGAGTATTATAAATTATTCAGTACCATAAGATCACACAGTAGGTCTGGGGGTTAGGACATACTTCACAGAGAAGAAAGTGGATGGAGTTGGAATCTACAGGGAGAATTTTGACCCATGAGGGTTAAGGGAAGTTGTGCAAGGGCCCCGTAGTCCAAAGGAACGGGGCATATAGGAGGAACTGAGACAAGACTACAGAGTGAGAGAAATGCGGAATGTAATGCAAGATGGCTTCAGTATGGCCCAAGACATTGGCAGTGACCTGGCAATGCAGGGTTCTTGCGGGTTATGATAAGGAGGTGAACTTGAGTCTAAGGATGGCGAGCAGTTGCTGTAGTACTTTAATCAAGGTGAATTTACATTGGGAAAATGTGATTTGGATTTACATTTTGGGACACTTCCTCTGGCTGTGGTGCTGGTGTGGACCAGAAGGGGAAAACTCAGCCTGCAATGATGACTTTCTGTGGGTTTGTTTTTCTTCTTTCACTTTTCCTCTGAGTTGTGGGGCACTGGGCTGATTTAGTCTCTGATGGTCTCAGAGCAGAAGGACTGGTGATAAAAGGTCATAAGCAGAAAGAAAGGTAGGATGGACTATTCTAGAAAGGTATTCCTTGGACTGTGGGATGAGTAGGAATACCATATGTCAGCAGCAGTGGCCTAAATGGGAGAATTATGGTGGCCTAAATGGGAGAATTATGGTGCTAACAAGTCAACCGATGTCTGAAACGATTCCATCCACCAAACCTTGGCCTTAAAGAGTAAGTTCCTGTTTTAAACCAGTTTTTCCTTTGACATCCAGAATGAAATGTAGGAGGATTTCCTTGACAGTAACTCTTTAACCATAGGGCATTGGGGAATGATCTTCGACTCTGACTCAAAATAGTGAGACACCTGGGTGACCCAAACACTAAGTTGTGGGGAGGAGAAGTACAAAAGTGCTGACCTTCGTGTCCTACCCAGTTGCTAGCTGTTATTATATGGCTGTTATTAATATCATTACCACTGTTACCAATAGGAATGTCCTGCATTACTCTCTCACCCTTTACTATTCATTCGTTTGTTCATTGATTCATTCATTTATTTCACCCTTTAAAAAAAAAGATTTTGTTTATTTATTTGACAGAGATCATAAGTAGACAGATAGACAGAGGGTGGGGGGGAATCAGGCTCCTCGCTGAGAAGACACCCCAATGTGGGGCTCGATCCCAGGACCCTGGGATCATGACCTGAGCCAAAGGCAGAGGCTTTAACCCACTGAGCCACTCAGGCACCCCCATTTCACCCTTTTAACAAACATTATCGAGAATGAGAACCAACTACACCAGGTATTATTATAGGTGTTGGGGCTGTAGCAGTGAACAAAACTTCATTGCACTCTCCATGCAGCTTACACTCTAGTTCAGGGAGGTGAATAAATAAATAAAAGCCAAATAAATAAATAAATGCATTAGCTGACTGATGAGCATGAGAGCTGAGAAGAAAAACCAGGCAGGAAAAGAGGCTGGAGAGTGATGGATAAGATGGTTCAGGCAGCCCCTCTGAGCCAAGAACAGAGCAGAAGGCATAGACTCTGCCAATGACTAGGGAAACTGAAAAGCAGGTGCAATAGCCCTGTGGCAGGAAGTGCTTTCAGTACTTGAGGGAGGAGGCTAGTGTGCCTTGGGGAGTGCTCTCCACTGTGTGCTTAGGCTTTCATTTTTACCTAACCAGGAATCCCTAATAATGGGAGTGGGCTCCTCTTTCAGGTGCAGGAGGCAAAGAAACTCTGATAGAAGTGATGGGCACCTACTTTTGATTTTTTCCCCCCCTTGGGGCTCTGATCCCACCTCCTTTTCACCATTTATGCATAGGTTAGTCCTGCAGCCATTCATACCCTGGGCAAAGGTTCCCAGAAGAAACCTCATGGGAGGTCTAACAAGTTAAGGTATTACTGTGTCTCCTTTCTGACCATTTTCAAAATTGACTAAATACCCCAGTTGTCTAGCAGCATGGTCGCTGGAGGGGCAGGTGTCCTATTAAACGTGGAATACGTAAATAAGCAATGGGCATTGACAAGATGAAATAAAAATGGAAGGAAATACATTTCTGGATGAAATGGAGCCACCCCAGTGACATTCGGAATGTCTGCTCTGCATTCAGTAGATGATGTTCTCTGCCACGAGCATCTCTTCCAACACTAATGTGGACATCTGCCACATGCCTGTTCTCTGCTGGGGCTGGAAAGTATTCTTCAGTGTGTCAGCGTCTTGGTAAACATGTCAACAATTTGTGTGATTCACTACACGTGAATAAATGCAATGAATTTGGCTGATCGATGGGCCTGCAGACGTGGGAGAAAATGCCACTTCTTATCTGTGGGCGGACACGGAAAAAAGCAGAAGTTCTCCCCAGGATGGTAATTACACAACGAACGATGCGAGTCTGTGAAAAGTTCCAGAAACTCGATTACTGTTGATGGTGATAATATGATTAATTAAAACCACTCAGGAATTAGTCTAATTTACTGTAGTAGGAGGAAGGGGAAAAAAAATGGGTTTAAAAGGAAAATAAAGTTTTAGGGTTTTTTTGTTTTTTGTTTTGTTTTGTTTTGTTTTTACATCTAAGAGTCAGAATGATTAAAATTACGCAGCTTCCTCTTCTTTTTCGAAGGGAACCGGGAAAGTCTGTTGTCTTTGCTTCTGGGGCTGGCGGCTGGCAGATAGGTGAAGTGAGCGCATGTGTCCCTCCTGATTCAGGAGCTATCCAATGCATAGCTGTGACCAGTCTCTCTGCACAGCACCCCTCTCCCTGGCCTTGTCAGGCAACACAGAAACCTCCAGAGTGCACTTGGACGAAATGACAAGACTGCCCAGATGTGAAGGGGAAGAAGAGGGTTTAATTCCAGCTTCCCTCCTTTGCTTGTTATGTCTGTCCCCATCTAGAAATTCATTTGTGAACAAATGGCATTTTCGGAGCCAAAGAGGGTCAACCAGGACGCTGTTGGCCACAACCAGGCTAGGTGATGGGGCTGCAGCTTACTCAAACGCTCTGATACATTCCCTCGAGTGTCTGCCCCATGTCTCTATGGCAAAGCCTGCAAAATTGTGAGCATTCAACTCTTGCAATTACCACTGACTCAGCTGCCAAAACATATTTTCCGTCCATTTCTGACAGAGGCTTCTGTTTAAATAGAGAGGAGGAGAGATGATCTCTTTTCAAAGTGATTCCAGCCTGATTCTCAGAGTGCAAGTGGTAAAGTCACCAAGTCCAATTGGAATGAATTGATTTATCTTTTTTGGCAGCCCTGATCAGCACCCTCCCAAGAGGCTGGGCTATAAATGGGAGGTAATCATCATGATATACATATTTCTCTGGATTCTGCTTGGCTAATCCAGTCCATTTTCCATAGATATTATCACTTCAGACAGCTGCTATTCCATTGCTGGTCTTGAATTTTTGTTTAACCCTGTACTTCAAGAAGAGAAATCTGGTGGTTTTAAAAAATGCAATTGAATTGCCAGAAAAGATAGAGGAGCTCATTCCCCTTTAACATTTTTCTGTGGAAGTTTTATTCTTTTCACCTGGACAAAAATGGAATGATCTGTGAAATGACATACGCACATGCAAAACGTGCACATAATTATCAACTCACATGCATGTACTGATATTCTATGTTTATACTGTAAACTGATGGATCCTCAGCTTGTCATTTTGCCTGTTTTCCTCGACTTACTGGATTAGGGGCTTGATTGGGACGAAACTTGGTATTTGTATGACTCCCCCCCCATTACCCCTGTTGAGTCCTAGTTAGAACCCTTGAGAACTGTTGGCATATGACCTCTTTTACCCACCACCTGCTTGTACCCCAAATCTCACAAAACAAACTTAGGGTTGCTGGGGGGAGGGGAGAAGGGAGAGGGGGGTGGGGTTATGGACATTGGGGAAGGTATGTGCTATGGTGAGTGCTATGAAGTGTGTAAACCTGGCGATTCACAGAGCTGTACCCCTGAGGCTAATAGTACATTATATGTTAATTAAAAAAAGAAAAAGAAAAAGAGTATAAAATTAAAAAAAAAAAAAAAGAATGCCTTCTTTGGCCACTCTACTCAACAGAGTACTGGAAGTACTAACCAGAGCAATCAGACAAGAAAAAGAAATAAAATCCATCCAAGTTGGAAAGGAAGAAGTAAATTTTTCTGATGTTGCAGATGATAGGATCTTTAAGAAGATTTCACAAAACAACTACTAGAACTAATAAATCAATTCAGCAAAGTTACAAGATAGAAAATCAACATACAAAAGTAACTCATGTGTCTGTACATTAACAATGAAATTAAGGAAGTTAAGGAAATAATCCGATTTGCAATGACATCAAAAGAAATAAAATATTTAGAAAGAAACTTAGCCAAGGAGGCAAAAGAATTGAAAACTACAAAACATTGCTAAAAGAATTTTTAATAGACATGAATGAATGGAAAGATAGCTCATATTTATGAGTTAAAAAACTTAGCATTGCTAAGGTGTCAATACTATCCCCAAAGAATTTACAGATTTAATGCAATCTCTTTCAAAATCCTGATAAGCAATTTTTTGCAGAAACAGAAAAGTGCATCCTAAAATTCCTATGCAGTCTCAAAGGACCCCGGGACCCTGAATAGCGCCCTCCCCCACAAAAAAGCAAAAAAAAAAAAAAAAAACTTGAAAAATAAGGACAAATTGGAGATATTACTCTTTCTTATTTCAAAACTTATTACAAAGCTACAATAATTAAGACAGTGGAGTGTTGGCTTCATGACAGACATATTGACCACTGAGTAGAAGAGAGAGCCCAGAAATCAACTCCTGCACACATGGTTAAATGATTTTGACAAGGACACCAACATCATACACTGGCAAAAGGACAATCTTTTCAACAAATGGTGTTGAGAATACTGGCTATTCACATGCAAAAGAATGAAGTTGGATTCATACCTTACCTTATACTATATACAAAAATTAACTCAGAATGGACCAAAGAGTTAAATGTAAGACTTAAAACTATAAAAATCTTAGAGGAAACATATGGCAAAAGCTTCACAACATTGGATTTGGCAATGATTTCTTGGATGTGATACCAAAAGCAAAGGCAACCAAAGTAAAAATGGGTACATTGGTCTTTGACAAGATTGAAAACTTCTGGGCATCTAAGGACACAGTCAGTTGAGTGAAAAGGCAGCCTACAGAATGGAATGAAATATTTGCAAATCATTTATCTTTCGAAGGGCTACCACTCAGAATATATAATGAACTCCTACAAGGGAAAAACAAACAAACAAACAAAAAACTAAATTTAAAAATGAGCAAAGGGCTTAAAGAGGTATTTCTTGAAAGAAGATACACAAATAACAATCATATGAAAGATGCTCAATATTACTAATCATTAGAGAAATGCAAATCAGAACCACAGTGAGACGCCACCTTACATCCATTATGATGGCTACTATTAAAGCAATAATAACAACAGCAACAACAACAACAAAATATAAATAGGTGAGGATGTTGAGAAATTGGTAACCCCTGTGCACTGTTGGTGGGAATGTAAAATGGTGTTGCTGCTGTGGAAAATGGTATGGTCATTCCTCACAAAAATTAAAAATAGGATTACCATATAACCCAAAAGTCCCACTGCTGGGTATACATTCAAAATAATTGAAAGCAGGATCTCAGAGAGTTATTTGTAAACTCATGTTTATAGCAACATTATTCACAATAGCCAGAAGAAGCAACCTGAAAGCACTGAAGCACTGAAGCAACCAGTGAAATTAGTGGATAAATGAAATGTCATGTATACGTATGATGGAATATTATTCAGCCTTTAAAAAGAAGGAAATTGTGACACGTGCTACAAAAAATGGATGAACCTTGAGGATGTAATGCTGAGTTAAATAAGCCTATTATAAAAAGACAAATACTGTATGATTTCACTTACATGGGGGTAACTAGAAGAGTCAAACTCACAGAAATAGAAAGTGGTATGGTGGCTGCCAGGGACTGGGGTTGGGGGTGGGGAGAAGAGTCACTGAATGGGAACACAGCTTCTGTTTTGCAAGATAGAAAATTTCTGGAAATGTGTTGTAAAATAATCTGAATAAGCTTAACACTAATGAACTGTATACTTAAAAATGGTTAAGATGATACAATTTATGTTATATGCATTTTACCACAATTTTTAAAAATCGCCTATAATCCCACCACCACCAGAATTAACCACTCTTAACATTAACATTTCTTTCCTCTGCATGTGTGTTTGCAAATGTGTACATGTGCACACACACACACACACACACACACACACACACACACCAACGATTTGTTGGCTTGAGAGCGTTGAAATCACACGGAGAGATACATATGAAAGGAGAACAGAGAGGTAATGGAGTAAGTGGCATAGTTGGCGAGTGTCTGACTCTTGATTTCAGCTCAAGATCTCATGGTCCTGGGATTGGCCCTGTGTCAGACCCCACACTCACTGCAGAGTCTGCTTGACTTTCTATTTCCCTCTCTCTGCATCTCCCTGCTAACTCTCTCTAAAGCAAATAAATCTTTAAAAGAAGAAGAAGAAACCTAGTGTGCCATGGTAATTAAATGCTAAGAATGTCAAAACACTTTGGGAGGAGAAAGGAATGATTTTGCCAAGGAGGAGGCATCTGAGTTAGTTGGGTTTTAATGTATGAGTAAGAGTTTTATGAGCAGAGAAGGAGGATCAAGGAGAGTATGTTAAAAGGCATGTGGTTGTACAAGGCAGCAAAGGGTTTGGAAAGCAATGAATAAGGAAATGTTGGGAATATTGGGAGCAGGAGGCAGCAGTAGGGCCTGAGCCCAGAGAAAGTGGTTTGAGGACACATTGGGGGGCTTTAATCTTCTAGCTGTCAGCCAATGGAGGTGTCATTCTTCCCTGCCCCAGATGTGTTTGTTTGTGTGTTTGTTTTTTGAATAATGAGAATGACATTTGGGCTGCATGACATTGAAATAATCACCACAAACCCATTGTCACTGCAGGAGATGCAAAGTAACCCTTGAAGATGACCATTTGCTGGTCATCTTCAATAGAAAATTACCCATGTTCTGATGCTTCCAGAGGATTAAACTTTAAATGTGTGTGGGGATTGACGCAAAGGGTAGTCTGCTTTTTCTGTGGCTTTTCATATCCTATATAATTAAAAATAGATGAAGCAGAGAGTCCAAGGACTTATTTTTTATTAATCCTTATTATCTAGAATGACACTATCTAATAAAGATATACTGCAAGACACATATGTACTTTTGAATTTTCTAATAGTTACATTAAGAATGGTGAAATTAACTTTGATAATGTATTTTATTTAAACCATTTTATTGCTTGTTGAAATAATATCATTTCAACATATAATCAATATAAAATTATTAATGAAGTCTTTACATTCTCCTTTTTATGTGAAGTCTTCAAAATCCAGTGTGTATTTTGTGCTTACAGAATGTCTCAATTCAAACTAGCCTCCTTTTGAGTGCTCAGTGGCCATAGGTCATTGGTGACTCCTCTACGAGACAGAGCAAGTCCAGAGCAACCATGCGGTGGTTGAAAAGAAATGAGCACTAGCTCTGAGATTATGCTGAGTGAAATCAGTCAAGCAGAGAGAGTCAATTATCATATGGTTTCACTCATTTGTGGAGCATAACCAATAGCATGGAGGACAAGGGGCGTTAGAGAGTAGGAGGGAATTTGGGTAAATTGGAAGGGGATGTGAACCATGAGAGACTATGGACTCTGAAAAACAGTCTGAAGGGTTTGAAGTGGCGGGGGGGTGGGAGGTTGGGGTACCAGGTGGTGGGTATTATAGAGGGCACAGCTTGCATGGAGCACTGGGTGTGGTGAAAAAATAATGAATAATGTTTTTCTGAAAATAAATAAATTGGGGAAAAAAAAAAAAAGAAATGAGCACTAGCTATGTGTTCTCTAAAACATGATCAGGATCATCACCCTTTTTTAACAACTTTGCTCACAGTACAGATCAAATTCCTTCTCTTGCATTTAGGAAAGTTTAAGTTGATGAAGTATAATTTTCACTGACACTCTCGTTTGCCAGGATCATATGGTGTCTCAAAAATATGCAGTCATGTCAAATCATGGTAATTAGTGCCAGAAAAAAACTTGTCAGGGGTATGCATTGCAAACTCTATCACCTCCACTTGCCAACCTTGCATACGGATGTTCTTTTGCATTTTCATCACAGCCAACAGAATTGAATTCTGCTTCAAGACACATACACGTGGCCTGTATTAGTATGGGTGGAATTGAACTTAGAAGAGAATTTGTCCTGAAGGGTAAATGAGAAAGTGATTATTAATGTCATTGAATATTTGAAGTAGCAAACACACGAGGATAAGAGTAAACACTGGATGTGTGTTTGTATGTGTATGTGCATTTCGACCGAATTAATGCTTTCGGTCTCCACTTTTCAAATTTCCCCTCCTTCTGCATCTTGCAAATTTTTTTACATACAGATTTGGAATGCTAACATAATGCATTATCTTTTTCTCATTAGCAAAATTTCTTCCACAAGGCATATGATTTTCTCCCCTCAAAATACAAATGATTTGTTTTTCATCCTAACCAGTTAGGTCTTGCCAAAGGTATATGCAATAATCATTTGAGATGCATATCGTGAGGCTCTGTTCTCCAATCAAGATAACAAACTAGTTGGAAACCATAGCAGCTGGAAAGAAAATAAGACCTGGGCTCAGGAGTTTAACAGTGTTTTCAAGCTTTGAATGAAAACAAAATCCTAAAAACTTATTAGAGAAGAGACATTTGTTGTCTTTTAAAGTAGGACTAGGTTTTTTCCTTGTCTCTTATTTCATTTTACCTTGAAAATATTAGGCTTTCCTTTTTTTTTTTTAAAGATTTTATTTATTTATTAGGCAGAGAGGCAGGCAGAGAGAAAGAGAGGAGGAAGCAGGCTCCCTACTGAGCAGAGAGCCCTATGCAGGGCTCAATCCCAGGACCCTGGGATCACGACCCAAGTTGAAGGCAGAGGCTTTAGCCCACTGAGCCACCCAGGCACCCCGAAAATATTA
Organism: Neogale vison; assembly: GCF_020171115.1. Taxonomy (NCBI): domain Eukaryota; kingdom Metazoa; phylum Chordata; class Mammalia; order Carnivora; family Mustelidae; genus Neogale; species Neogale vison. Next base: position 44,166,216 of record NC_058098.1, read on the forward strand.
GGCTTTCTTAAAATGTGAATGGTTATAAAGGGAAAGACTGTGCTTTTAAAAAAAATGTGGTTGTTAAATGGATAAAGAGAATAGGGTGAAGATTTTAAAGTTGAGGCTGGAGAAAACAGTAAGACTCTTTACATCTGTTGTATAAGGTGGAAATATCCAAGAAAGAACTATTTTTATGATGACAAAAGGGCTGTTAATTCTTGACACAGTCTTATGAGAATCTCAAAGATGTGAAGGAGAAGTATTACATCACTCTCTTAGAACCTTGCAACAGGACGTAAGATTCCAATAGGAAGTGAGATGCTAATAGGAAGTGAGAAACCTGTTTTAATGTCAAGTTTTGATTGTTCATTGCTAGCACTTAAAAATGCAATAGGTTCCTGCATATTGATCTCATATCCTGCAACATGCTAAATTCACACTTAGTTCTAGTAGCTTTTTGCATATTAACATTAGTTTTCTGCCTAGAGATCATGTTGTCTGCAATTAAATACAGTTTGACCTTTTTCTCTTCAATCCAAGTGCCTTTTCTTTTTCTTGCCTTATTGCTCTGGCTAGAACCACTGTGATTTGAATGGAAGTGAAGAGAGTAGACATTCTTGTCTTATTCTTTATCAGGGGAAAAGCATTCAGTCTTTCACCATTGAATGTGATATAAATTATAGGATTTTTCTAGATGTCTTTATCAAGTGAGGAACTTCCTTGTATTTTTAGTATGCTGTGAATTTTTATCAAGGATGGATATTGAATTTTTTAAATGCTTTTTATACATCTATTGAGATGATCATGTGGTTCTTATTTTTAATTTGTTAATATGATGAATTATATTAATTGATTTTGAATGTCAAACCAGCTTTGACTCCTAGAATAAATCTCACTTGGTCATGAAATATCCTTTTCACATATTTGTTGGGTTTGCTAAAATTTTATTTTTCATTTTGCATCTATGCTCATAAGGGATATTGGTCAATAGTTCCTCTTTTTTTGTAATGTCTGTGTTTGGTTTTGGTAGTAACAGGATAATACTGGCCTCATAATATTAGTTGCATGGGAGCTGGAAAAGTTTGCATGGGATTGGTATTCTTTCTTTCTTAAGTATTTGATACAACTTGCCAATGAAGCCATCTGGACCTCAAGTTTTATGTTAAGGTTTTTAACCACAAAATCAATTTCTTGAATAGTTAGTTAGCTGTTAAAATTATCTATTTCTTCTTGAATGAGCTTTAGTAGTTAGTGTTTGTCAAAGAATTTGTTCATTTCATGTAAGTTGTCAAATGTATTGACATGAAATTGTTCATAGTATTTACATAGTATCTTTTAAACATACACATATGCATATGCATACATACACACTCTCCTCATGTCACCTCTCTCATTCCTTATCTGTCTGAATAGAGGATTATCAATTTTATTAACGATCTTTAGAACCAACTTTTGATTTCATTGATTTTTACCTATTGCTTTTTAAATTTGTTTTCTATTTCATTAATTCCCACTCTGATCTTTATTAATTTTCTATTTTCTTCTTTTTTAAGATTTTATTTATTTATTTGACAGAGATCACAGGCAGGCAGAGAAGCAGGCAGAGAGAGAAGGGGAAGTAGGCTCCCTGCTGAGCAGAGAGTCTGATGTGGGGCTCAAACCCAAGACCCTGAGATCACAATCTGAGCTGAAGGCAGAGGCTTATTCTACTGAGCCACCCAGGCGCCCTTCTATTTTCTACTTACTTTGAATTTTCTTTTCTATTTTTGAGAGATATATTTATTTACTTTAGAGAGAGAGAGAGAGAGCATGCACATGAGCATGGGGGTTAGGGGCAGAAGGAGAGGGGAGAGAGACTCCCAAGTAAACTCCATGCCCAGCATGGAGCCTGTTGTGGGACTCAATCCCAGGACCCTGAGACTATGACCTGAACCAAAATCAAGAGTCAGATGATTAACCAACTATGCCACCCAGGCACCCCTGCTCTTCTTCTTCTTCTTTTTTTTAAAGATTTTATTTATTTATATGGCAGAGAGAGATCACAAGTAGGCAGAGAGGCAGGCAGAGAGAGAGGAGGAAGCAGGCTCCCTGCTGAGCAGAGAGTCGGTGCAGGGCTTGATCCCAGGACCCTGAGACCATGACCTGAGCCGAAGGCAGAGGCTTTAACCCACTGAGCCACCCAGGCGCCCCTGCTCTTCTTTTTTTTAACTACTCTATTGAGTTATGATTTACATACAGAAAGCTGTACATTTTGAATGGGTACAACTTGTGGAGTTTGGAGATAAGTGCATATCTGTGAAACTGTCACCCACAGCCTATGCCATAAACATATCCATCACCTGCAAAAGTTGTCTTCTGTCCTCTTAAATTATTTATCATTATTTTTGTGTGATAAGAATACTTAACATAAGATCTACCCTCTTAGAAAAATTTTAAGTATATAATGTAGTATTCTTTTTTGAGAGAGAGATAGAGGGAAAAAAGTGCTTGAGTTTGGGGGGGGGGGTGTCACAGAGGGAGAGGGAGAGAAAGAATCCCAAGCAGGGTCTACACTCAGTATGGAAACCAACACAGACTCAGTCTTATGACCCTGAGATGATGACCTGAGCTGAGATCAAGGGTTGCATACTTAATTGGCTGAGCCACCCATGCATCACTACAATATAGTATTCTTAACTGTATACTGTTTGCTATATGATAGATCTCTAGGATTTACTCTTCTCATATAACTGAAACTTTGCTTACACCCTTTGACTAATACCTCCCTGTTTCCTCCTGCACCTAGCCCCTAGGAATCATTAATATCTACTCTCTGCTTCTGTGAGTTTGACTATTTCAGATACTGTAAGTAGTATCACATTGTACTTATACTTCTGTGTTTGGTGTATTTCATTTAGCATAATGTCCTCCAGTATCACTCATTTGTCTCAAATGGCAGGATTTCCTTCTTTGTTAAGGCTGAATAATATTCCATTGTATGTTTATGCGGTATTTTCTTTACTCATACATCTGTCAGTGGCCATTTATGTTGCTTCCTTGTCTTGGCTATTGTAAATAATGTTGCAATGAACATAAGAGTGCAGATATCTCTTTGAAATCATGATTTCAATCCCTTTGGACATATACCTAGATGTGGGATTGCTAGATCATATAGTAATTCTCTTTGGGGACTGCAACAAAGTAATATGGATCTGCACAGCAAAAGAAACAATTAACAAAATGAAAAGGCCGCCTATGAAATGGCAGGAAGTATATGCTAACTGTATATCTGCAGAACAGTATTCAAAATATATAGGGAACTCCTACAACTCAATAGCAAACAAGCAAACAAACAAAAAACCCCACAAAAACAAAAACTGCACAAATAAACAAATTTAAAATTAGGCAAATGAACCGAATAGACACTTGTCTAAAGAAGACATAGAAATGGCCAAGAGATATATGAAAGGTGCTCAACTTCACCCATCATCACAGAAATGCAAATAGAAACCATCCTGATATCACCTGACACCTGTTAGGATGACAGTGTATTAGAAAACACACACACATACACACACGCACGTGTAATTCTTAGCAAGGAAGTGGAGAGAGAGGAACCCTCATACACTGTTGACAGGACTTTAAAATGGTGCAGCCACTGTGGAAACCCATCTGGAGGTTCCTCCTCTCTTGTTCTTTTAAGATGGATGTTGAAGTCATTGGTTTGATACTTTTCTTCTTTCTCAGTATAGGTATATAGTACTGCATGTTTCCCCTTTCTTGGTGGCATTCCACAACTTTTGATATGGTGTTTTTATTCTCATTCTATTCAAAATGCTTTCTAATTCCTCTTTGCATTCTTTGACATATGGATTATTTAGAAATGTATTATTTAGACATTATTATTTAGAAATGGATAGAAGATTTTTCAGATACCTTTTGGTGATTCATTTCTAATTTAATTCCATTGTGGACAGAAACAAACTTTGTATAACTTAATTCCTTTCCAATTAATTGAAGCTAGTTTTATGGCCCAGAATATGGTTTATTTTGATAAATGTCCCATGTGTCCTAGCAAAGAACATGCTTTCTGCTATTGCCGGGTGGAATGTTCCACAAATGTCAGTTATGTCTTGCGGGTTGATAGGATTGTTTAAGTCTACTGTCTCCTGACTTATTTTCCATCTACTTGTTATATTAATTATTGAGAGAGAGAGACATTGAAATATCTTTGTGCTCTGTTTTATTTTGTTTCTATTACTATATCTTGAAAGTCACTAATCTTTTTTTTTGAAATGCCCAATCTGCCATTAATCCTGTCCAGTATGTTTTCATCTCAGATGTAGTTTCTATCCAGAGAAGCTCAGTTTGAATCTTGTTAACATCTTCCATGTCTCTATGTAACTTTTTGAACTACAGAATGCAGTTGTAACAACTGTTTTAATGTCCTTGTCTGCCAACTCCAACATCTGTGTCAGTTTTTCGTTGGTTTTGACTGATTGCTTTTTCTCCTCATTATGGGTCCTGTTTTCCTGCTCTTTTGCCTTACTGGTAATCTTTAACTGGCTGTCCAGACATTGTGAATTTTACCTTGTTAGGTGCTGGGTATTTTTATATTCCTGTAAATATTCTGGGATTCAGTTAAATTACTTGGAAACAGTTTGATCCTTTTGGATCTTGCTTTTTCTTTTCTTTCTTTCTTTCTTTCTTTCTTTCTTTTTTTTTTTTTTTTTTTTGGCAAGATCTCAGTAGTCAGTGTTTAGGTGCTTAGGAAGGCTCGTTGCTTCCCTCTGCTAAGGGGAGACACTACTGTGTACTCCACCCACTGCACCCATGAATCTTGAGCTTCTCCAAGCTGGCTGATGGGCACAGGCACTGTCCCAGCCCTTTGGTGAGCACTGGACACTGTGACCTCTAATCCTTTTGAGTGGTTCCTTCCTGGCTTTGGCGTGCATGTGCTGGTCAGTACTTGGCTAAATGCTAGAGGCGGGTCCTCTGCAACCCTCCAGGAGGCTCCTTCTTTGCAGCTCTCTTTTCTCCCCAGTGCTCTGTCCTGAGAGCTTAGGCAAAGCTCTGTATCCTCTGTTGAAGGGGGTCTGCCAGTCTCCCTCCGTATTCTCCCTCCCCATATTGTGCAGCCTGGGAACTGTCTCAAGGTGTTCCTAGACCTTGTGACATTTATTTCCCATCTTTCAAGATGCCTGCCCTTCCATGTCTGATGCCCATTGTCTTGAAAACTGTTACTTCATATATAGTGCACATTTTCCTGGTGGTTTCAGGTAGGAGGATGAATCTAGTTCTTGGCCAGAAGCTTATCTGGGGCAAATGTTTAAATCTCTATGCCTGGCTTTTCTCAGTTTCCACCCATGTTCTACCGTAGGGCTATCATGGGATGGGAGTAGTATGAAGCACTTAGATTATGCCTGATGCATGATAAACTCCCTTCCTATTTTGGGAGGGGGACTGGCTGAGGTCTGAAGGGAACTTGGGCCCCAAGACAACACCTAGAATGTCAGGAAAACCCCCTGAGGTCAGAAAGTAGCTGAAGAACTAATCCACAGAGGTGGGTGGGTGCCAACATTGATGGCATGAAATTCTGTCTTCTCCAAGGGGATATACTCATGGAAAGTTAAGAACAGTTCAAGGATCCAACAGCCCCGATGTGGCTGAAGTAACTGTGAAAGATTTGGAAACCAAGGACATTGTTGCTGCTGATGTCTGTCTCAGACTTAGGGGTGGAGAGGGACCCTGTCTGCCGTAACAGACTGCTATAACAAAATGCCATTGACCAGGTGGCATAAGTGAACGTTGATTTCTCACTGTTCTGGGGGCTGGAAGTCCAAGGTCAGCACGCAGCACGGTCAGGCTCTGGTGAGGACTCTCCTCCTGGTTTCTAGACAGCCATTTAATTTACATCATAGAAAAAAAGCAAGAGAACTCTCTGGGGGCTGTTGTATTTGGGAAATAAACTCATTCAGGAAGATTTTAGCCCATGGCCTGGTCACCTCCCAAAGTCCATACCTCCTCTTACCATGACACTGGGGGTCAGTATTTCAGCATAGGGATTTTGGTGGGGGACACTGCACAAACATGTGATTAATAACAGGCATCCACTCAGATATCTGTCAGAAAGCAGCTCAGAGTCTTGAAAGAATTTACAAAAACTCACAGATCCTCAGGGATCATCAACTTTGGACCCTCCTTTAGACTGATGAGAATGCTGAGAACACGGCATGGAAGATGATGTGGCTTATCCTAAAGGATTTCCCAAAAGAGGTTGGTTAGGAATCAGTTTGGGGCTTAGCTGCTCCAGGGATCCTGCCCAGAGCCACTCAACCTTACTGCTCCAGGGCAAGGCTGCCTGGTTCTTACTCCTAGCAACCTGCACTTATTTGTCTAAGGGCCTTCTTTGGCTGGTGAACCATGTTTTGCTTTCCTAGTGGAAACTAAAATGTGGGAAATAATGCCTTTGTCTACCAACCAACAAACCACTATGCAAGTTGGTGTGTAAATACCCCAGCTCCCTTGCCTCAGAAGTGCATGGGTTACAGCACCTCCTGGAATTACCCAGGGAGATTGAATCCTGGCTGATTGACCATGGTGGTATCTAGTTTTGTCACACACCTTTTGATGAATGACATCACTGCCCGGTCTCATTCCTGCATCCCCTACTGTGATTCCTAGGCTCACCTCCAGAAAGCATCACTTGCCCTTAAATACGGTGGTAGTGTCTGCTTCTGGAGGAATGCAAACAAGGCCAAGGGTGGGGCTGCATAAGGACGATTTACAAGCATCAGGAAAGGCAGGAGCAACTAAGGCAGAAATCCCTTTTTAATGTAATGTTATGAAAGAGGAAAGAAGGAATTACAGCTCTAAAGCTCTAATCTAAAGATTAGACAGAAGGCTGGGAGGAAATGATCACAAAATAATCAAATCCACAGCAATCTTAGTAGGAATAAGCCAGAAGATGAAGAGACTCCATCTTAGGAAAGCAGATTTGCTTGGGCTTTCTCTCCAGCTGTTTTTCCCAACCATGATATGAAAAGAGCGAGAGGAACACAGACATCAGAGCAATTCTTCAACAGCCTAAAGTTTTCTCCAGAAGCAAATGAACCAGGATCTCAGAAATACAAAACTGTTGAGAAATCAGCCAAGGACTTAGCCCAAGTGCATAGAGTTAGGGCACAGAGGGAATGAGCCCAAATCCTCAAAGAGGAGGGTGATGAGACAGCCAGGCACACCCGCACAATATTGAGAAGGCCAGCCTTGAAAGGAAGGGTTGCCAGCAAAGAGCATGAAAACAAACAGAACATTTGAAATCTACTGGGCAGAAGGAACAGATCAGGGAAGTTAGCTTCTTTGACAGACAAAAGCTTTTAAAATCTGACTTCTGTCCTTTCAGAAAAGATCTGCTGTGGACATCCTGCTGCAGCTAGTTCCAGTTTGTGATATTAGGAAGGCAGGCAAAACCCAGACAGAGAACTGTGTGGTCTGAGATGACCTAGAAATATGACATGTGTTGAGCTTAGCAGATGCTGGCACAGAGCTGTCCAAAAGAACGTTCTGTGGTGGCAGAAATGGTCTCTATCTGTCTACACTATCCAGGAGAGTAGTCATTGGCCACATAGGGCTATTGAACACTTCCTTGAAAGGTGACTAGTGTGACTGCGAAACTGAATTTCTAATTTTATTTCACTTTAATCACCATAAATTTAAATAACCACATGTGACTAGTGACTTCCATATTACATAGCCCGGGTCTACAAGATGCATCTCTAGGCAATGGCTAGCCCATCTGGACTTGTTGCTAGCCCATCCCTTGGAGGTATCACATACGACAGAGAATAAGCCAAAGGACTGGAGAAGGGCCAGTATTGCTTCTCTGCCTTTCTATGAGAAGTGTGACCCTGGCTTTGCCTTGTCCAAAGTCTGAAGAACTGTGGGATCTACCCCCACAGTAATTAACTGTGATGCAATATTTTATGCAGTTCTTAGGCAGCATCTGAGTGCCTATTCAATTTATCATTCATGCATGCATGCATGCATTTATTTATTCAAGATGTAGTTATTGAGTTAGACATATGAGTTCACGTCTGAGGACAACATCACAGACCCAGTCTCTGCCATCATCCTCATGGAAATGATAATCTAGCAAGAGGAACAGACATCAAACTGGTGATCACATTGATTTATTTAATTTTAACTTTGGATAGTGCTATTAATAAATAGGACAGAGTGCCATGAGACAAATAACAGGGGCTCTGACTCATCCAAGGATAGCAGGATGCAGAGGGAGTTATTCTGGCAAAGATAGAGCCATGGGTGGTCAGAGAAGGGCATTCTAGGCAGTGCAGACAGCATATGGATTTTGGGGTATTTTGGGAGCCATAGGCCAGAATAGCCAGATTCAAGGTATTATAAATATTTTTGGGTGGGAGAGCCTTCAGGGGGCAAAGAGTCAAGTGGTTTTAACAACCTTTTTAAATTATTATTAGTGGAATCCATCAGTCAAACAAAAAATTGTGAGAGCTCTCATGATAAAGCAGGTGAAGTTGAAGGAAAAGTTTTGTATGCACCTTGTGCATGGAAGCACTCCTCCTAAGCCTTGGGGTTCAATGTAACATAGTTGGAAAACATTGCTGGAGTCCACTCTTTAATTGGCACAGAGGAAGACACTGAGGATCAAGGCAAATGTGTGGCTTTATTAAAGTCCTAGAGTTTGATAAGGGCCAAGGGAAATCAGCACTTTGGTTGTCTCTCTCCACCCCCTACCAGCACATGTTCTCTCTGCTTTACTACCAGGGAAGAATTCCGAGCCTGCCACTGGAGATTCCTTGGTATTTCTTTCCGAACTCTGTTCCATTTAGCAGATATTTCTGAGCTTCTCTTACATGTGCCAGGTGCTCTCCAGGGAGCTAGGAATTTATTAGTTAACAAAACAGCCCACAGTCCTTTGTGGAGCTTAAATTTTGTGTGCTTATATTCAGACAGTGAAATATTGGGCTGGATAAGCTGATGGCCTTTTCTCCTTGTCAAAATCCTTAGATTCTTAGGACATTGCACAGGGGGCAATTAAAAATGCCTTTACCAGCTTAGTGTGATGGTCAGTGAGAGCCACCGAGTACAAGGGACCTAGTAAGTAGATCTTTAATACATACCACCAGGAAACAGGAGCCAAAAGGGGATACCAGTCTCACCCCCAGTTTTTGCTCTGCACGTCCCTCATGCATTTATTGATTCACCTCAGTGCAAGCAAATAGTTTGCCCAGCTGGTGATGGGGGCATGCCTTTTCATTCCATCCTACACAGATGTCAGTGTGTTATAGCACAGTGCCAATGGGCTCGGGAGACAGGTTGGTCAGTTACAGTCTGTTGCAGGTATGAGCCAGTCATTGTGCAGCACACGTTCCCTCGCGGGAATGATAGTGCAGTCGGAGAAGTGTATGGGCTTCTTCCCTGGCTGCACTCTGCTTCTTTCCCCCTGACTCCCAAGCAAGATGGTCCTGCACCGCTGGTTTCTTTCAAACCTATTAGGGGTGACAGAGCTTTTTAAAATTATATATATATATATATATATATATATATATATATATATATATATATATATTTAATTTTATTTTTAAGTAGGCTCAACGTGAGGCTAGAACTCAGAACCCTGAAATCAAGACCTGAGCTGAGATCAAGAGTTGAACACTTAATTAACTTAATTAACTCCCTCTGCCACCCAGGAACCCCAATACAGCTTTATTTTTAAGACCCTGCTCAGTTTCTTTGCACTTACTCTCCCAGAGTACCAAGAGCAGAGATAGCATGCACAGTGACATATCCCATTGGGGTCACTCCTTGATGACTGTCCTCTGGCCTTAGGGTGAACTCTTGCTGGCATGGCTATCTCTGAAAGCCAAGAATCCTCATCGTTCCTTTGTCCTCCAGCTTGTCTGGAGTCTTAATTCCAAGATTTAATGTATTTTATTATGGCCTGCTCCCAGCATCCCCTCCAGCATGGGGGGGAGGGCTCAAGTAGCTGCGCGCATAACTGAGTGTTGGAACTCCCCCTTCTATCCTCCAGGGTCTTCTAGAAAACCAGGACCCACCCAGACCACTAGACCATCCATCTTGATTTCCTCTTCCCTATTCCTTCTGTGAAGTAAAGCTGACAGCTAGGAAAATAGATTCATATTTGAGAAAACAAAATTAGGAGGAGTTTTCTATCATTGGCCTCCTAGATGCTTCAAATTCGTTTTTATTTTGAGACAAGGGCATGAACAAATCACCACACGTCATCAGTAGTCTGACCAGGTGCCTGGGTGCATAATTGAAACACACAAGGCAGAGTGACAACTTGGAATTGATGGCCATGGTGGAGGCATAATTTGAGCTGTATCCACCTTCATTCCCAGTTGGTGTTTTCCCTACATTTTTATCAAAAATCATCCTGACATAAATAACCTAATTCCTAGGAGTACAGTTGACATCAGCACTGTGTTCCAACTGGTTTAAAACAAAGCCCCAAATATTTGAAGTATTTGAAGAATTTAAATTTTATTTCTACCAAGAAAAATTATCAAAAGGTGCAGCTGCTTGGGCTGATGGGACTGTTCTGGCTGGGCAGTGTCAAATTAAGGTGCTTTTTTTTTTTCTTTCTTTTTACTTTTTTTTTTCTTTTTGTAGAGGGAACTTTGGGTGAAATAATGGAACAGTTTTAACGCATGGATTAGGAAATAGATTCATATTTGTTCAGTGAATGATTTCCTGTGCTGAAGGATTGTATTAATAAATACTCTGTCAGCAAATGGAATTTCAAAAAGGAACCTCTCAAAATCTGATTTTGAATTGCTTCATAGAATTCGCTAAAATCTTGTACCTGCCTTTCTTTTTTATTTGATGGCTTTGGAAAAGTCTTAGAACTCAGTCTCAGAGGCTTGATGGCCTTCAACGATATTTAGGTGGCCCAACCCGAAGTACCCATATTTTAGCAGAATGTTTGGTGTTCTTAAATTGATATGATTAGTTGCGGGGGGTGGACAGGGTTGCGGGGGGAGGATTTGAATGTTGGTGCCAAATCATACCCCATCTGGAAGGTTCCATTTTTTAAAATTCCACATGAGTATCCTTGTACTTACATGTGAGAACAATTGTGAAATTATAGAGGATTGGCACAGTTGATTTAGAAATGGTGGGGCTTAGAGCTCAACTTTACAGCTTTTCTGCCTCTCTTTTTCTGTAATGGCCATACAGAGACTAAGAGAATTGGCTTTTAGATCTTTGTGCAGAGATTCAGTCCAATGCCATTCAGAAATATGTTTTGAGGGCGCTTTCTAGGCCAGTCCACTCTGAACAAACTGATCCGTGCTTTAACAGTCTCTTGCTGGGGGATAAAGACACGTGTGACAGATTTATTACAAGAAAGAAACAGCAGTGGAGCTAGAAGAGTGGGGATTAGTATAGGGGTAATAACGAGAAGAGGGAAAGGCAGCACCAAAGAAGAAAGGATTACCTATGAGAGTGTGGAAACAGAAGGAATCTGTGGTGTTCTCCGTGTCTTCAGTGGCCATTTTAGTCCACCTGGCTGGAATGAGGCAGAGCTGTGGCCTGGGCATCCCAAAGCATGGTTAGGGTTATTCTATTCAGTTGCTTTTTCTATTGTATGTGTGAGAAAACCTCCTACACCTTCTAAAAGTATGAATGAGGTGACAAAGATAGAAGTATCAGCCTCAGGGGAGGTGAGGGGATGGATCCAGTAAGAGATACAAGTTGACAGATATGGTATTTCTGGGTCCCCTTCACAGAAATGTATCACTAATCAATCATGGCACTCTTTTCTGTTGGTCTCTGACAAGATGATGAACCAGGTACTTTCTACCAGTTGGTGAGGTTGACTCTTACCAGAGGATGTTTCTGAAGAGTGAGTAGGAAAGTGGGAGCAAACTGGGTTTTTTGGTCTAAGGACAGTGGAGACTTGCAAAGACCAGAGCCAGTTCTTATCACTGGGTCCATGTGCAGAAGGTAGCCATCCTGGGGGAGAGCATTTGGACAGTGATGTTGCGAGGCTATCTAAGAAGGTCCAAGGCAAAGAACTGGTAATAGGGTTGTTTGTGGTGATCAATGGAAATGATGGTGGAGGGAGATTTTGGGATGAGTTAGACATGCTCTTTAGAAGGATGGTGTTTGTCATCTTTAGTTTCTCTGTGTCCCGATACTGTGTCCCAATTTCTCCTCCTGGGAATCAAGAAAGGGGTGGGTTGTGCTCTGATGGTGCACTCTCCCGCTGCTTCAGGCGTTGATGGAGGCCACCTAGCAAAGCGGAGCTGCCTTTCATGTCAGAAACAGGGGAGGGGAAATAACAAAGTTTTCCTGGCTTTAGAAGAGAACCGCAGGAAAGATGAGCAGGAAAAGATCTTCGAGGAGAATAAGTGAATCACAAAAGGATCTATTTTAGGAGGCTGGTTACTGGTGATTAATGTCAGGCATGGAAAGAAAAAACAGGAAAAACTAACCCACCACAACAATAATAATGAGAATAATCTCATAGAGATATGTCAATTTCACCCCTTGTGTTTTATGTGAATCTATTTTCCCTTTCTCCACCGTATTGACTGCTCAACCTTCTATAGACCAGCAAGGAAATGTTGACAGTGGTGTGTTTCTGTTTTGATGTCTGCACCCTAACTACCTAACCACCCCAAAAGAAGTTAGCAGAAGTTTTCAGTGAGAGTAAGTCCTTACACTTCTTTCCGTGTTAGTGGGGGTTGGGGGAAGACAAGGTGAGGACTGCTCCCAGTTCCAAGGGAACATAGTGGTTTTATAGGACTAACCCTGTAAAACCGGTTCCTTCTTTGAACATTCTTTCTGTAACACTTAAAAAAAAAAAACCTACTGTTTGCAAAACACCTCTAAGAATAGAAGAGGACGATGAGAACTCAAAAAAAGAAGTGGGAGGAAACCGTTGAGTAGAAATACCTTTAAACTCAGACATGGGAGGGTTGGTTTGTTTGTTTTTTTAAATCTGTAAAAAAAACACATTTTCATTGAAGAAAATCTATAAAGCACTGAAAGTAGAAAGGAAATTGTCATCCTAATTTTATCAGTCAAAGATATACCACCACCATTTGATACATTTTTTTTATCATTTTCACGTCTTTAAAAATTCTCTATAAATATGGGATTTTTAAATTTTTTATTTTATTTATTTTATTAATATAGGAGTTTTTTTAGGATTACTTATTTTAGAGGTGGGGGAAAAGGCTAAGGGAGAGGGAGAGAATGTTAAGCAAGTGTCACACCCAGTGCAGAGCCTGATGCAGGGCTCCATCTCACCACCCTGAGATTACAACCCGAGCTGAAACCAGGAGTCAGACACTCAACTGACTGTGCCACCCAGGAACCCCTAAAAATGTGTTTTTTTCAATGGCTGAATCATATTTCATCATTTTCATATGAGATTACATGTACAACAAGTTCCCCATTTTTCTGTAGATTACAGCTGCTTTCGGTTTGTTTGTTTTTAAATTCCAGTATAATTAACATACAGTGTTAGATCAGTTTCAGGTGTAAAATACAGTGATTCACTTTCAGTTTTTAAGATTATAAATTGTTGTCTGATGATCATTCTTTACCAGAACTGGCATCTCTTTCCCTTTCATGTCATCAGAAGAGCTTCCTTGAAAGAAAATCCTGTGGAAAGTATATGGATATGGATATTTTCAAGAGTTAAGAAATTCTCTTAAACTATGATATAAACTACACTCATATATGTGGCAAATACTACAAAGAGTATTTCACCAAGGAAATGAGATTGACTTTCATGTTTTCATTCATTCATTCACCAGGAAACACTTATTTAGCTCTTGCTCTATATCTTCACTGTCCTGGGCAAGGTGTCATAATAATGAACAAAAGAAACTGGGTTTCACTGAAGGGAGAAGACAGTCAAGGAACACACTAAAAAGGAGATATTTTCAGAGCGTGCTGGGTGAGGAGCTTGTTGAGAGTAACTGACAGGGATAGGAACCTATAGCTTCTTTAGATTATAGCTCCAAAGAGGCCTTTGAAAGGTGACCCACAGGCCGGGACCTGAATTATGAAGAGAAACCTCGCAGAGACCTGAGGATTGGCCTTTCAAGGCAGAGGAGTAACAGGTGCAAAGGACTGGCATGGGCCCTCTCTGTGAAGGTGAAGAGGTCAGAGCCAAGACTGGAGGGGCAGCTGGGCTAGACTCAGTAGAGTTAAGGAAGCAAAAAATGAGCCCAGATGCTGATGCTGAGGGATCTGGAGGCGGGATGTACCCCATCAGGTGAAGACTAGGATATGCCAGGACACATATCCTAAGAGGAAGGAGAACATTCTGTGCCTGTTCTGACCAATAAACTGGAAAGGGTTCAGGGCATATTTGTGGGTAAGACACTGAGTCAGAAGGATTGCAGCCCAATTAAATTCAAATGTTTGTTTGGAGAAGAGGTTGAGGGAGATAAATGTATTTCCTTATACAATTATAGCAAAAAAGGAAAAACAACCCAAGTGTCAAGCTAGGAACATGATGCAATAAATAATGATAGATCCATAGTATAAAAATATTATACCACTGTTTAAAGTCAACAGCCTTGAAGAATTTTAATAACATAGAAAAATAACATAGAAGAACATAGTTAATGAGACTGTGTGAAGTTAAAAAAGATCTAGAACTATATATAGTAGCACAGTTATATAAAAAGTATATACATACTCAAAATACGTATGAACAGAGCGGTCTCAGGTGTTAACAGTGGGTGTCTCTGGGTTATCTTTCATTTTTATCTATATAATTTTCTGTATCTTCCAAAACTTGAGTGATATAGACATTACATCTGTGATCTGAAAAATAAAATATACAAATGCTTTTTTGAGTGGAGAATTCAGATGAAACATATTACACAGATACTCAATTATAGGACAAGAACGACCATAATAAGAATAGGGGTATATGTTAGAAAGATGTTGAAAAGAGCCTGGAACAAAGGAAGTGCCTTATAAGAAGCCTGGAGACTTTATCAAACACCTTATTAAAGGCCTAGAAAAAAATACAGAGAAGCAAAGAGATGTTATGCCCAAAGGGGAAAAAATAAACTGTCACCTGACAAACTGACAAAATGCATTAGATAATGTCCTTGTAGAAAGTGACCCACTGTGTAGTGATGCTCCCCCCACTCTCCACCCCCCAAAAAATTAAGAGCATGGAGGGAAAAGAGGAAGTTATTGCCTTGCTGTGCATCTCAGCACACATTTGGAGAGAAGCAGGAAATGCTGTGCTCCCTCCTGAGCTGCTAGGTGGGACTTAGGCCATTCTACCACAAGAAAGACAGGGCAGAGTAAATGGGAGTGGGAGGTAAGGTGGGAGAGGTGAATGGGGAAGGAGGTAGCTGCAGATTTTATTTTAATATTTAATCAGATCCCATGGAATACACCTGCTCTTCCAGGTAAGTGAACCAAGGTGTGGAGCAGGCAGGACAACTGCCCAAGTCTGATTTCCAAGCCTAAGAACATTAGGCCATTCCTCACTGGGTGGTGGAGGTGGTAAGGTGCACGCATCCCCAGTGTGTGTGGTGGAGTGCCCCATCCCCCATGAGCCAGGAAGCAGGGGAGAGAGAAGGTCACTGGAAGACAGACTTAAAAGATGAACAGCATTTGGGCTGGAAAGACGGTAAGCATCTATCAGATCATGAAATCATAAAATGGTGGAACGTATGGGAATATACTGCTTCATCCTCGCTTCTGTCAAGTCTGTATATTCCAAGAAGGCGGAATCACGTCCCGTTTTGCTCTCCACCACAGGCCCAGCATGAAGAACACCATCTGGCACATACTAGGTGCTCCATAAACAGTGAAAATAAAGGAATTAAAAAATCCAGGGAAGCACGAGTTGAAGATAACTTAGAGCTCACACTATAAACATCTTCACTCAAACATTAACTTAAAAATTGAACATTTTTCCAGCACAAGGCAACATCTTCAAAGTAGAAACGGGTCCATGGTAAAATTGACCAAATCAGTGAGCATACACTGGGTCGTGAAAGGGACCTGAGGTGGATGATCTTCCTGGAAACATCTCCACCTTTTAGAGATGGATTCTCATTGTTCCCTGCATTCCTTGGATCTCAGAATGGCTGTGCATTTGTGGGTCTGGTTCCTGAATCCCTTCCCTTCCAATCCAGTTGACACCTTCCTCCTTACTGTTTAGGGCAATGTTCTGAGCAGTGCAAAGATGGGCAGCACTGACTCTGTACATTGTCACCTCTTCATTTCTCTAGCATGAGTCTTCAGACTCCTCTAGTGCCACTTTAGTTAGCAGGGAAAGAAGGTCAGTATTTTGAAAATGTCAGGATACTCTTAGATTCTGCCTTGGCTCTCCCCCAAGCAGCTTGATGGTAGCTTCGACCCAATTCTAAGGTCTACATCTTTCAGGGGCGTCCAGCAGCAAGAAGTAAGTTGGATTTTTCAAGCAACTGAAGGCTCTGGCTGTCAGAAAAGTCTTGTTTTGATGCATGAGTGAGTCAAACAAGCTTGAGGTGAAAGTGGCATAAGGAAAATAATATACGAGCGATGGGAGGTCACTTGGGAAACATCTCATTTGCTTTCCTCCTCCAAAGGTTTGGCAATCTTTCCATCAGTGTGAATAATTGCGGGTTATGGCTTTGAAAAGTGAAAACCCAAGTTGTTCCCCTTTAGCAACTTTCGATGCCATCAGTCACCAGCAGCTACACACTCTAGCTTTGGGCACAGGGACATGAAATTTTTCTCAACACTTCCAAAAGAGTGGAATTTTGTTTCTTAGCTATTTGATGAACTTATTTTGTGTTCATGTCAGGGCCTACCAGGATGTAAGAAATTCAGAATGTGAGTGAAAGAAAGTAGTCAGCCCCCATTCCCTGTACTTATTTTTCATCATATTTTGAACTCTAAATATGCACAAGGTCATAGCCTCTCCTTCTGCAACAAATGGGGGAAACTTTTGAAGATATTAAACTACAGTATTCTTGATCGAGGCAGATTTCAATCCCAATAACTAGGAATTTGGAGCATTTGGCCTATGATTTTGTTCCAATTCATCCAATGCATCTTTGTTTCAAGCCTAATGAAATTAAGTCCTAATGAAATTATTCAGGGAGAAGGAGTGACCCAGACAAAGAAAAACACTCTGGCTTCAGCTGGTAAGACAGAGCCAGGAAGCTCATGGAGAAAACTTTCCTATAGGACAGGGATGGGAAAATCATGAAAAAAATGACCATTGATTTCCCTGAATGAGTGCAATACCAAACTGGGGAGGGAGAGGGGAAAGAGGAAGAGGAGGAGGAGGAAGAGAAGGGGACCACCCAAATGCAGCAGGATGGCCAGCCTGTCCTGATGAAATAATTTCAAGACCTCTCAGGGCACAGTATAGGGAGCTTATTTTAGATGCCCCCTTGGCTTAATATCTTGCAAGATAAGAGGAAATGGGTCATTTGTTCACAGCCTGAATCCCCTGTACTTCCTAAATGTGGAGTAATAATTTGCAAAGCATTACCTGATTCCCTTCTAAATGAAACTCTTAGAACTTGGCCAATTCATATTATTTGGTAGACTTTCTACATTTCAGTATCTCTCTGTTGAACACATTGCAGTGTTTTCAGGATAAAAATAAAAGAAAATCAGCACTTAATTTTTTGAAATTGTATAATGAAATATGTCAAAATTTAAAAGTTCTGCATAACTCAGTGAACCACTATTTTCCAAATGACCAAATGGCTAATGTTACAAAATCATGCATGATTAAAAGACACATTAAAAAAAAAGAAGAAGAACTAGCACAGTGACTTCGCTCTGGGGATGAGCCTTCTCACCTGACACTTGCTTTGGGAGTTCATTATTTGTTTTGAGTGATCTACTTAGGGAAGTCTGCAGCATGTCTATCTGGGACACTCCCATAGTCTCTTAGCTCCTGTAATGGTCAACACTTTTGCCTTTGGCCATCTACTTAGTCATTGAACCAGCTTAAACCCAGAAATCTAAGGCTGAGGGAATTGGCCTGAACCTGCAGGTAGTTATGTTTCCATAATTCAGACCCTTTTCCAAAAGCAAAAGAAGAAAATGGGGAAATGAGAGCATGGGTTGATGATTCCTCATGGAGAGTCGAGGACAAAGCTGAAATGCAATGGGTATTGATTGTATCCATAAATAAACAGTACCATGCCTTGAGCTCTCTGGTCTTGGTGACAAGGGAAAAGTGTCAAAGAACTGGAGAAAATCCTAAAAGATTAGAAAATTTTTCCAATTCCTCTTCAAAGAGGATAACCAAATTCCAGGTGAGCCCTTTGAGCTGCCCAGTGGTGTGGCCAATCTTTTCAGAGTTCTGGGCAAGAAGACACCTGAAGCTGTAAATTCCAGCTACATTAACAGCCTCCTCTGGCCCCTGGTTTTGGTTTCTGTCAAGGATTTGAACACGCAGTAATCAGCTTTTACTTTACCCTCAATCCACCTTTGCCACACAGACTAATGATTATGTTTTGATTTGCAACTTCCTGTTCTGAAGTAAGGTAACAGAAGGAAGAAGGTCTCTATGACATTCTACCATAGTTCCCTAGGACAGGAATATTTTAGTAAAGATCACCACTGGAATTGCAGAATGTAGGTACACTGAAAGGAAGCAACAAGAGGTTTGGCTTCATAACATTTAAAAATTTCTGTCCATATCACTATCCCATTAGCAGAATTATGGGTAAACACCATCTTGGGAAATGTTTGAAACAAATGGGACAGAACAAAAAGATTAATATTCCTAATATGCAAAGAATTCATGCAAATCGATAAGAAAAACATTAAGACCCAAAATAGATACCCAGGTAAAGGACAAACAAATCTCCAAAGAGGAAATGCAAATGGCAAATCAACATATGATAAACTGTCCAGCCTGGCTGGTTTTTTAACAAAATGCAAATTGAAATAGCAAGGGGACATCATTTCCCCTATCAAATTAGCAAAGATTCTACAATGATGGTCCAGAAAAAAGGTGCAGTGGGATAGAATGGTATGTGCTACTCAGGAAAAGCACAGATTTTCTAGAAAATAATGTGTCCATATGCATTAAGAGCTTTAAAATATGTTCATGGCCTTTGAATCAAGAAGTCAACCCATAAGGAACTTATGTTGAAGAGGTCATCAGAGGTGTGGACCCTCGTTTATGTATGAAGGTATTCATAATGGATATTTGAGTTATTGAAATGCTTGTTTAAAAGAGCCAGAGTGCACCAGGTGATGAGAACAGCTCAGTAAATAAGGCTGAGTGTCCCATGAACTATATAACCATTAAACGTGTCATGAAGAAGAAGAGTGGTCATGAAGAAACCACTCTTCATGGCATGGAAAACCCTTAAGATATAGAAGTCAATTAGAAAAATATAGGAAAATGTCACTATGTATGGTTTCATCTGTATTTTTTTTTAAGATTTTATTTATTTATTTGACAGACAGAGATCACAAGTAGGCAGAGAGGCAGACAGAGAGAAGGGGAAAGCAGGCTCCCTGCCGAGCAGAGAGCCCGATGCTTAGATGGGGAGAGAGTGGAAGAAAGTTACCAAATCCTCATCCCAGTTATCTCCGGGTAATACTATTACAGAGCTATTGTATTCTATTTAAATATCTCCCCCAGGTTTTCCAGAAATAAATAATAGCGATCTCTCTGAAGTACCATACAGCATGCCCTCCATCAATGGACGACTTACCCATAAATTACACAGTTTGTTCCCTTTTTTAAAAGATTTTATTTATTTATTTGATGGAGAAAGACACAGCGAGAGAAGGGGAAGTGGGAGAGGGAGACGCAGGCTTGTGGCCAAGCAGGGAGTCCGATGCGGGATTTCAAGTTAATGAAAACCATTGAACGCCTTTGGAATGTGTGTGTGTGTGTGTGTGTGTGTGTGTGTGTGTGTTCTGCTCAATAGTCTAGATACATTTGTGATTGATTTATTTATTTATTTAGTTGACACACAGTGTCACATAAGTTTCGGTAGACACATTTGGTTGTGATGTGTCCTCTAGCAGGAGGGACAGGTGAGAAGCTGTGCAAAGATCCTAGCTGAGTTGGGGGTATACACACTCATAAGTATGCTACCACACACATCATGAGCATACCTGTGCAAGCACACACACACAAACACACACATTTTGCCAGACATTCCTTGTTCAGCATAATTCCTAACCCCTGGCCACATCCTTGACACGCTACTTCAGAACTGTGTGGACTCTGTGCCTTTAGTTCATGGTGTAGTCTGAGTGATAGATGCCACCTCACATGGCT
This sequence comes from Neogale vison, assembly GCF_020171115.1. Classification (NCBI taxonomy): domain Eukaryota; kingdom Metazoa; phylum Chordata; class Mammalia; order Carnivora; family Mustelidae; genus Neogale; species Neogale vison. The sequence continues at coordinate 44,186,482 of NC_058098.1, forward strand.
ACAGTCAGCCTTTTCTCTTCTTGGAAGAAATCTGTCTTTGTCTACATAGTGCAGCAAAATTGTATTAACAGACCTCAGGCCAGTCCGTATGCATCTCTACAAAAAAAGTGGAGATAAAGACAGCTGCTTCAGCCATACCATTCATTTTTCCTGAAATTAACAAAAGAACCTAAAAGTATTCAGAATTCACCTTGGAGAAAAAGTTGAGATTGAAACAGCCTTCCAGAACTAGCTCTGGAACCCTGTCCAGGAACTTCTCTTGAAGTTCCATTGGCATGAGTCAGCCTGCAGGCATTTCGGAGAATTTGCTCTGTCAAGTGAGTTCTGTCATCATATGCCATTTCCAGGAGGGGAAACAAGGTAGACCATTTTAGCCTCCAATTAATGTATTAAATTTAAAGGAAAAGTCTTCAATGCTCTATTGTGTTTTGGATCTTTTGTATCTTTTCTTCTGAATGTGAAAGTTGGTTTATCGGGATAGCCAAGCACAGATTTGTGGGGTCTTGGGCCTGGCTTTGTGAGTTTTTGATTTTTTTTTTCCAAATAAGAATTCTGTATATTTAAAGGAGAAAGCATGATATTTTGATATACATATACACAGTGAAATGATGGCCACAATCAACGTTATGAACATGTCCATCTCCTCACATCATTACCTTTGTTTTGGGGAGGAAAGCACCTGAGATGTACTCGCTTAGCAAACGTCCAGCACACCATACAGGTTAATTAATTACAGTCACCGAGCTATATGGCAGAGTTCTAGAATTTATTCATCCTGCGTAACTGGAACCTGTACTCTTGGAATGACAGCTCTCTTGCTTACCAGTTTTGTGAACTTGGCGGTGATATTTAACTCCGCTGAGCCTCAGTTTCCTCATTTGCAAATACAAAAATCACAGCTCATGCACTGTGGATTTTCTCTGTGGAGGGGGCTGGGCTGAGGGTCTTAACAATGTATTGCCTCATCTCAGCCCCCACTTCACTGGGTGGGCATCACGTGGACTCCTTGGCAAAGAAGGAAAGCCAGTCACAAAGAAGTGAAACCATTTGCTAAAGTTCACATGACTTGTAAGTGGCAGGGCCTGCATTGCCAGTAGGAAGACAGGCCGTGGAGTCTGTGTTCTTAACCGCCCAGCCTTGGCTGGTTACAGTTACCTCAAAGGATGACCCTGAGGATTAGGCAGAATGGGGCAGGGACAGTGACTGATTGCACTTTCACCCCCAGTTCCAGACAGTGCCATCCAGGAGAAGTCATACTTACAGAAGGAAATGCTGTAACAGCCCCCCTCGCACCCACCCCCACTCCCCATCACCACCATGCAGCATGAATAATGCCCTGGTCTCTGGTCAGGTGTTGCTTTAGCAAATCTGAAATTTCCATTACGTATTTCTCTAAAGAGTGTCACTTTAGAAAACAGTGTGGAGATTCCTCAAAAAATTAAAAATAAAGCTACCCCATACCCGGCAATTACACTACTGGGTATTTACCCCAAAGATACAGATGTAATGAAAATAAGGACCATATATGCCCCAATGTTCACAGCAGTCATGGCCACAATCGCCAAACTGTGGAAAGAGCCAAGATGCCCTTCAACAGACGAATGGATAAAGAAGATGTGGTCTGTATATACAATGGAATATTACTCAGTCATCAGAAAGGATGAATACCCAACTTTTGCATTAACATGGATGGGACTGGAAGAGATGTTGCTGAATGAAATAAATCAAGCAGAGAGAGTCAATTATTATATGGTTTCACTTATTTGTGGAACATTAGGAGTAACATGGAGGACATTAGGAGAAGGAAAGGAAAACTGAATTGGGGAAAATCGGAGGGGGAGATAAATTATGAGAGATTGTGGACTCTGAGAAACAAACTGAGGGTTTTGGGGGAGGTGTGTGAGGGGATGGGTGACCCTGGTGGTAGGTATTAAGGAGGGCACCTATTGCATGGAGCACTGGGTACTCCATAATACATAAACAATGAATCTTGGAACACTGCGTCAAAAACTAATGATGTATTTTATGGTGACTAACACAACACAATAAAAAAAAAAAAATGTCACAGAAACTTGATCATACTTGGGATAGGCTGTAAAAAAAAAAAACAAACCAAAAAACAAAACATCCCCTCCAAGACAGGCTTCCTAAGCCTCAGAACCTATAAATATTATTTTATATGGCAAAGGAACAAATACTAACCTTGAATGGCCAAAAATGTAATGAAGTTAAGGATCCTGAAAGGAAGAGATTGTCCTGGCTTATTCCAGTGGCCCCAAATGTCATCACAGGTGTCCCTATAAGAGAGAGGAGGAGAGTGACTGGACCCACACAGAGAAGGAGGCCATTTGAAGACAGGGACAGAGATTGGAAGCTGGAAAAGACAAGGAAGTATTCTCCTCTGGAGCCTCTGGAAGGATTGTGGCCCTGTTGACCTCTTGATTTCGGACTTCGGGCCTCCAAAACTGTGAGAGAATTACGTATCTGTTGCTTTAAGGTTCCTGGTTTCTGGTGATTTGTTTATAGCATTCCCAGGAGACTAATACAATATCCCATCCCTAATAGACCGAGGGCATTTCTGTTTATTTCTGCAGAGGCAACCACAGTCAGCCTCCCTTGCTTACCCAGGTGGTAAGAGGATTTACCTGGGCTCTTACAAAAAAGAATGCCATCTGCAGACATGTCAGTGGAGGATATTATAGAATTTAAGGTGCTCAAATTATATTAAGGTATGAATTCCATAAAGTGTTTTGCCTGTCCATTTGGAAAATGAGAACTTTGCTCTGAGTGTCTGGAGATCCCCTGGTAACATCTAGACCTGGGGGCAAGCTTCTGATAGGGCTAAAAGAACCTATTATCCCCATTTTACTGTGAGGACACTGGAAGAATGGTTAACTAAGTTTCCCCATCTTACCTCAGTGGAAGATTGAGAGAACTTTCTGTACAGATAAGAGAGTCCTATGTAATTATGAAATGTATTATTTGAGCTTTGGAAAGAACGGTTATTTGATTCAGGGAAGAGAAGCCCCACTAATTTCATTTGCATTGTCAAGTATTAATTGACATATCACTGTACCTGGGCAAGCATGAGGAGCTCAAAAGAAGTTAAGATCCCAGTCTCTGCCAGTATGGGATTGGTTCAGGAGATGAGCTGTTGGCACAGAGAGCAAGTCAAAACCAAGACAACTGCTTAAATGTGAGAAACAAATACGTGAGTGAAGAATTCAGAGAAGGGAGTATGTGGTTCTGAGAAAAGACCACTCATGGAGAAGTCAAGAACTTGCTGCTCAGCCCATGAGCCCAGCTCTGCCATGAACACCCTAGTGGTTCCTGGACAAGTTCTCTCAGGCCCTGGATCTTAGATTCTTATCTGTAAAATGCTAGGACAGAGTGGGCTCCATAATTACTGAGGTCCCTTCTAGCTCTAGTAGAGATCCCAGAAACCAGTGGAGTTAAGAGATGGAACATTGTGTCACACCCCCCAGCAAAATAGTTAACTCGTCTGTTTGGGCCATGTCAGTAGGACCCAGGAGTCAATTTAGGAGGTTTCCCATTGGCTAAAGATGTGATGTTCTGAGCCCCACTTAGAGAATAAAGCCTGCAATGCATGGAACCACAGTCTGTAATGATGCTTGAAAGGGAAACTCTTTGATTACCTTTGGAAGATGCCCAGTAACCAGCTCATTATTTTGAAAGCGGGTAAATAGCAAGAAAGAATCTATTTGTTTTGTCTTTCTTGTAAAACTGTACCTTGGGTCACCAAATAGTTGACAAGAGACATTTCTCTGTATGAAAGCACTTGAGTTAATAACCAAGGAAGGAATGACAAAAATGAAAACTTCACCATGTTGCATTGGCCAATGAAATGAAGGATCCAAGCTAGGATCATTGGTCACGGAGATTCCAAAAAGAGTGACATCCAGACGCATCCTGCCTTCAAATAGAAGTACCTGGGAATAGCACCTGGGAGGTGGTAAGGCCAAGTTCTTAGCACACACCAGACAGTAAAAGGCCAATTTCTCATATTCCTGATATTTAAGACAGGGGAGAATAATTTAGGTTGAGGCTCTGTTTATATTGAGTGGATGGAGTGGGGATCTGGCATAAAGGCTTTTGTAAGTCATTTAATTATTTAATGAGCAACCCAGTGCCTCCAAGCAAAAGTTCCTGAATCTCTGCCCAGAAGGAATGTTGGAGGCTTAACCCAAAGTCCATCCATCAGGTGGGCTCGAGCTGCGGCCCCTCTGAAACCCACCCAGGGAGGGACATGGAGGAGCCAGGCGAGGAGGGCTCAGCCTCAGGGCTGGGCAGCCCCAGCAGCTGATGGTTCATCCCTCTCCCTACCACAGTCAGTGAGTGATCTCCTCCTGCACCTTCACCCTTTGCTTTCACAGGTTTTTAGAGGCTGAGGTAAGCGAAGTTCTGAGGTGTTACCTCAGTCTCACAATGTCTTAGTTGGGTGCCCCCAAAAGCCAAGCATGAACAAAGGATCCCAGGAGGCACTGTGAAGGATTGAAGAAGTGAGACATGTGCCCCCACCCAAGATGCATTAGGAGCCAGCTACCATCATGGGCAGCTGGGGTTCAGTACCCCTGGGGACCTCCAGGAGTTGTCCCATCAAGGGAGGAGGAAGAGGGAGTATCCCTCCACCAGTCATTGTCTCTCATTGGCTGAGGTCCGCACCTGGGCTACTCACTCCCTGACACTTCTGGTCAGTCTTATTGAGCATGCTATCTGGCCATGCTGTCTGTCCCTGCGGACAGAGAGACTTGGGGCACCAGGTACCGGTAGGGCAACTTTCTGCTGGTGATTTCCACGGTGAAGAGTCCAGCAGAGCCAGACCTTCCCGGCCCCAAAGCCGTGGTGGTAACTGCTGCACCAGATCGGTATTGGGGTCTTTTCTAAGGTCCAGATCTGGAACTCAGGGAGAGAGGATAGCTGGAGTTCCCTAAGCCCAGCAGGTGTCATGTGTTGGAGGAGCAGACCCTTGGTACTGTGCACAGGTGACTCGACGTGATATGCCCTGGAAAGAAACTGGGACATTTTTCTGCTCAGCGTTCTGGCTTCTGACCCAGGCAGTCTTCCAAGTTCAGCATCTCTTGTGGTCATCCCTTAGGGCTACTTCTGCTCCTCACCTGGCAGCTTTGGTGGAAATGCTTTCAATGGCTCTCAACCGTGGCTGCACTTTACAGTCATCTGGGGACCTTTCAAATGACGGATGCCTCTGTCCCATCCCCAAAGTGACAAAAGTAATTGATCTGAGGTGAGTGCTGGCCCAGGGAGCTTTAAAGATCTCTCCAGGTGTTTCTAATGAGCAGCCACAGCTTATAAGAAAATTCTAAAAGCTTAAGCAGGAAGTCCCTATTGCAAGCAAGTATTGTAGCAATCAAGAAGGAATTTCTCACTTCTTTATGAAGCTCCGCCCACTGAGTTGTGGGGAGAAGGAGACCCAACAGGGGGGTGCATGAGTAAGTCCCTTTTGCCTGCAGGCCTCTGGTGGATTAAGAGAGTTCATAAGTGTAACTGATGAGTGATTGATTGATTGATAAGCGATTGAGAGAGATTCGCTGCTGGGTGCCGGGTCTCGGTCACCTCCTGGTCATAAAGGCCTGCTCACCAGCTGTGCCTCTTCAACTCCTCAAGCCTCTGTTTCTTCTTCTCTGAAACAGGGATCTGTGTGCCAGAGAAAACTCCCATAAACCATGTGCCTACCATGCTCGGGGCATACAAGGGCAGCCCTGCCCCACATCCAGCTGGACAGGCCAAGGGTGGCCACATCGAATTTGCTGTCGTGGAGTAGATGTTGGCTCCTCTCTGCAGTGCTGGGCAGCCAGATGTCATGTGAAGGAGGCAGTTGAGCACCCAGACTCCGGAGTGAAGATCACACTTCCTCCAGGTTTCCTGCTGCCCCCCTGCTCAGTCCCCACCACAAATGCAGAGAGCCAACAGCAGGGCAAATGCTATGTGATAAAAGATCCCCACTCAGTCTGAAAGAGGTGGCTGTAATTAGGACAGAAGAAAATGTAGCCAGGCCATTTACAAACTTTGCAGAACGCTTTCCCTCCCAAAGAACAGCTAAGCAGGAGCCCTCTGGAGGTGTTTTTAATGGGCCTGAGCAGCAGGAGGGCTTGCAGAATTGTTTTCCCAGCTCCCAGGGGTTCAGTTTCTGTTTTGGTGTGGGCACTGAACAGTATTGGTCTTCTAGAACTCCTTTTGTTGTTATTAATAACACCACATCATCCAGAGTTTGAGCAAAGACAGGCAACTAGGGAAGCAGGGGTCCTGATGTTTAGAGGGCAGCCTGTTCACAGACATCCCTGCCCAGATCCCACAGTAGGGCCAGCCCTGTAGACGTTTGAGGGTGCCCTGTCTCAATGGTGCAATCACGATTTGAAGCCAGTTCTATCTGGGGAGTGTACTCTTGAGTGCAGGATGCCAAGTACATCAGCACATCATCTCAATATTACATGGTGCATGATTTAATGGAAGTAGGCATGGAGCCTGGAGGGAGAGGTGGGGAAGTCCAGAAGAGACGTTTGCCCAGCAAGGCGTCTCATCTGGGTTGAGTTTAAAGGAAAAACAGTTACAGCATGTAAAGGAAGGAAGGAATCTTTCATGGTGGAAGGAAATGCATGAGCCGTGGTAGAGCCAGGAGGAAAAGCATAGTGTGATGCAGGAACAGCAGACAGAGAAGTGTGGTTACAGCAAAAGGTCCCAGGGCTGGGGAGTTGAGTTGGGGCGGGGGCTTTGAGGAAAGATATAGCTGGGAGACTGAGCCGAGACAAAACATCCAAAACCATTTGCTGGGTCAGAGTCTAGAGTGATCAGAGGAAAGTCCTTCTCTCCTACTTTTTTTTATTTTTTGAAACTTCCAAAGCTACAGAAAAGTTGAAAGAAGAATACAACAAATAGCTATGCTCCCTGTACAGGGATCCTGAGGTTGTTAACGCCTGTCAATATGTCATACTGACCTTTCTTCTGCCATTTTTTTTTTTCACAGTCTTTGAAAGTAGATTGCAGACATGATGACTAAATAATGGAACATGGGTCTTCAGGAAGACAGGACATCCATTTTCCCACATTAACCACATTTCCCCATTAACCACAATACCATTATCACCCCCAAAGACCGAACACTGGTCACACACTGAGTGTGTTTTCCAACATCCGGTCCACAATCAAATTTCCTCTCTTTTCCCCAAAATGAACTGTATAGCTCTTCTAGTCTTCATCTGGTGTCCGATCAAGAAGACATACTGCCCTTAAGGACAATTGCTCTTCAGTCTCTTTCAGGGTAGAATGTCCCCCACCTTTTGTTGTTTTGTGTTTCTTGACATTGTCCTTTGTTGAGAGGACAGGCCGGTGGCTTAGTGGAATGTCCTTCTGGATCTGTGTGATGGTTCAGCCATAACTAGATAAAGGTGAAACATTTTTGAGAAAAGTACTCTCCTTCCCATTGTACCACTCTCAGAAGCTCGTAATGCCAGCTGGCCCAGTGTTCTGGGCTAAATGGTTCACTTGGTTGTCACCATGGTCTCTCCATCGTCCAGAAACATCTTTTTCTCTATAACTAAGGATGATTGTGCAGTTCTCTCTTTTCCTTCACTCTTTGTAGATTGGCATTCTTTCAGGAAAATCTCCCCACCACACCCCACTTCTAAAAAAATCATCATTTGAGGCTTATGGGATTTATATTTTATTCAGGGTATTAGAAAATGCCATGGTCAAGTTGTCTGAAGCAGGGCCAGTGGGAACCCCTTCAAGCCAGCCAGCGCGAGTGTCTTTGATGGGCTCCCATTTGACTTTGAGGACTGTGGGCTTTCTGCCTTGCTTGGTACTTTCATGTTCCACACGTGGAAATGAGTACTTCTCTGAGGAGCCCTGGTTGCTTTCAGTGAGGAATGATCATTGGGAACCGTGACCTGGATACCAGCTGTGGTCCCCAACTACAGAAATGTTATTTCTAGGCCCTTTGAGAGGGGAGTGCTAGGAAATATGTATTTTTTTTTTAATTTGCAAGTATATGTAAATGACACCAATTCTTCACAAGGCTCTTTTTTCCCCCACATCCATATCCCCACATTGGTCCCCAAATCCACAAACTTACTACTTTTTTGCTCTATTCCTCAGTATAGACAGTCATTCTGGATTACTGTCCTAGTCACACCACCACTAAGAGCAGGCTTACTAGGGAAAATGCAAGATTTCTTTGCAGTTACTTTTCTTTTTAGAATGTATTTTACGAGAGTGTGTGATCAGAGTATCTGAACTTATCATTTGTGTGTGTGGTTGCATTATCAATGTGTATGATCAGATTCATGGAATACCATTTAGGGTTTGTTTTTCATCTTCAGTTTTATTTTTGGAGACGTATTTTTTGGAAATTTTTTATGTCCTAGAGATGGGCACTTGCTTGTTTTCAATATTTTGCTGTTACAAATAACACGGTGGCAAATGCTTTTGATCTGTGGACATGTATCTTACAGGTAAACTCCTGCAAATGTGCTTCCTGCGTTGAAGGACAAGTACGTGTGTCATTTCATGAGATATTGCCACATTTCCTTTGGTACAGACTGCCCTTGAGTTTTCCGTAGGTTCTTTTGGAGAATGGACTTGAGACTTGAGAGCAAACGAGGTCGGACATAGGAGGTGACTGCAGCTGTCCAGACAAGTGATGGCCAGTGTCTCAGCCAATGGCAGTGAGATCAGAGAGGGAGATGGGCACTGACTGAGGGTGTGATTGGATGTGGGATAAGGGAAATAAAATGTCTCTAGAGTGTTTGGACTAAGGTAAGGAGGCAGTTGAGCGGCCACCCTGAAGCAGACGTGTTTATGAGCACACGTGTTCATGTATGTGTGTGTCCATATGTAAGATGGTGCGAGTGGGTGCCTATGAATGAGTGCATTTCTTTTTTTTTATTTTAATTTTTTATTTTTTATAAACATATATTTTTATCCCCAGGGGTACAGGTCTGTGAATCGCCAGGTTTACACACTTCACAGCACTCACCAAAGCACATACCCTCCCAATGTCCATAACCCCACCCCCCTTCTCCCAACCCCCCGCCCCCCAGCAACCCTCAGTTTGTTTTGTGAGATTAAGAGTCACTTATGGTTTGTCTCCCTCCCAATCCCATCTTGTTTCATTGATTCTTCTCCTACCCACTTAAGCCCCCATGTTGCATCACCACTTCCTCATATCAGGGAGATCATATGATAGTTGTCTTTCTCCGCTTGACTTATTTCAGAATGAGCGCATTTCTATCCGTTTGTGTGTCTGTGCATGCACGTGTGTAAATGTGTTTGGAGAAAAGAGGTGCAGAGGCCTGGAGCACAGAGTGGGCGGGCTTGGCAGCCGTGAGCCCCTGGCATGAAGAGGCTGAGCTGAGATCGTGGCTGAGATCACTACATCCACTCCTGTGTGTCCCGAGCCTCTGGACACGGAGGGGAAACGGGGCATTTATTGTACCTTTCTCAGATATGCGCATAGACCTGCTGCCTTAGCCTTAGTGGACTCACCTGAAAGGGTAACTGGAAGTAGAGGAAAAGTAGAGCGAGTATACTATGTCAAAATGGACCTGCTTGCTGTTTTTAAAAAAAAAAAAAAAAAATGGATTTGATGTTTCTTGGCTTCTCAGGTACCACACGGGCTTTGGCGGGTAGGTACACACGGGCCCCGATTGGAGGCAAGAGGACTCTCATGAAACAAGCTGCTGGCTGGGACCTCATGAGCCCCTGCGGGACTTCTGTTCATCCTAGACACATTCTCTGTCCTCATCCTCCAAAAGGCTTGTCCTGGGCCGACCCAGGCATGATAAAGATCGCTCTTGGAAAAAAAGTTAATTTGCCAGAGGCTGGGAGCACTAGAAGGCAGTGGGAAATCTGTTCACTGATAAGCTCCTGTGGGATCTACAAAGGTTCCCTGGAAAGGGGTCCTTATCTTTCATCAGGAAACATGCTCTTTGTTTCTAGAGGCCACTTTATGTTTGGCTAAAGGTGCAGCCTTGGGTAGTCATGTGCAACTTACTTACATAGCAGTGGATAAATCCCCATTTTTAGAAGCTTATCAAAAATTCCATTCTCTGCACACATGTAACAAACTAGCATATTTGCAGAAACACGTCAGGGGCTGGGCATTGCTGGGCTCCTTATGCTTCAGTAACTCAAATCACTGAAAAATTCCTTCATGAACCAACTCAGCAACAATAAAATACAACCCCCATTGGTTTCACTCATTCCAGCGCAATCTTTCTAATAGTATGCTTTCCTGCCTCCCTATACTGTGTGTAGGGTCCATTACTTTGTTATTTCTTAATAACTCAGTAGAATTAATACAAGCATCAGCCTGGCCTGGTTGTGATTATTGTAGTTTCTGTTCGCTCTCTTCAAGGTTGGCTGCCAGTGGCCACCTCTGTTCCCTTCTGGTTTGCTTCTAATAGCTCTTTTCACACAAGTAAAATCTAGTCATTCTCCTTTCTTTGCTGTCTTGGACATCCTGTGGGCCTGGACACAGCTACCCAGTCTGTAACGGTGTCACTACTATGTGTTAAATAGGAGTCACGAGACTCTGAGAGACTTCTTGAACATAAATGCCAGCCGAGGCACCGTTAGCGAGGGCTGAGAGATTCCCATCGAGAGTGAGGATATGGGGAAAGTGTGGCTTCTGGAAATGTTCCTTTTCCTCAAACTGATAAGGCCTACGATGCAGCTGACCAGAAATAAGCTTTGGGTGGAATTTCTGGGATAAATTCTGTCCTTTGAGTGGGTGGAGATTGGCATAGGCAAACCCTCCTCATTGTCTGGCAGGCAAAAGAGAAGATGCCACAGACAGGGGTTCCGAGGTCTTATGTGCCCCAGATGCTATCACTTCTGGACCGTAGGGTTAGGTTAGACCAAAAGGTTAGAAATTCCTTATCTTCCTGTCTCCTCCCTGCAAATGGAGCTCTTACCTGCCTTGCCCCACTGGCGACTGTGGAAAAGCTTTCTATAAGCAGTGTGGTCTCTGTCCACAAAATACCTTTCTCTGCACTTTGGGGATATTTTAAATGGATGATAGACAAGTTCTGGTATTCCATTTGTGACTTTCCTGAGCACACGTGGGACATTTGCTTTCCATCTTCAAGTTCCCCCTTCTCCTCTAGAGATGTTTTCTAACCTCTCTCTGCTCCTTAGAACTTGAAAGAGAAATATAATGCTGTTCAAAAAAAAAAAAAAATCTGAAATAATGCTCCCCATTCCCCACGCCCCACCATGACCTGCAGTGATCAACAGTCAGAGTTTCATCTCTCTGAAGGTTACCCACCATAGGAAGGGGTGTGAACTATGTGGGCAAAAGCAAACAGCTCAGCCATCCCCCACTGTCCTCCCCTTTCTCTCTATTATCCTCAGGAAAAGAATCAAGGGGCTGGTGTGCACCTGCTGGCCGGTAGGAAGCTGCTGGCATTTGACCACTTTTAACATGCAGAAAGGCTAGCTTCCAATGATTTAACCTAATGATTTATGAGGAAAGGGAATGACATGCACGGTTCAGGGTTAGTCAATCAATACTGCAGCATAATGCTGAAACTCTCGCTTTTATGGTTGAAAAATCAAGGAAATAAACCCCAGGAGTGCCATGTAAATAAAAAGCAAAAGTAATAAATACACAGCATTTTGATTACTCTATTCTCTACCCCCTCCCCGACCCTATTCAGTAGATGCTGTTCTTTTCTTGGGGCCAGGACAAAGCTACATGTTTGTATGGAAGACGATGGGAAATTGGACTTGAATTTACTGTGTCATTTTAATATACTGCCCCCTTTACTTGACAGCCAGGTTCACTGAGGGCTGTCTTCAGAGCACTGTCGACCTGCTAAATAAATAATGTGCCCAGCTCAGAATCTCTCTACGGTGCGTCCCAGAGGCTCATAAGTCCACTGTCACAGGAGAGCAGCAGGGTGTTTAGCTACTCCATCTTCATTTCTGGCTGACCCATAAAAAGCATCCTCCGTGTTGCTGATTATGAGCCCGTCATCTGATTTGAAGTTATGTCACCCTAAAGCAGGGAGAAGTTTCTCACAATAAATCTCATTTTTAATCCAGAACTGAAGTGGGGAAAGCCTGTCTGCACAGTTTGGAGGAAAGTGGGAGGTAGAGGGTGCCGGAAGGCATTTCTGGGGTACCCATGGGTCTGAAATCCCAGGAGGGAGAGAGGTTGAGTGGAGGGAGGGGCTCTTTTGGTCTCTTTCACCCTCTCCAGGCTCCTCTCCTTCCTGCCTCTCCCAGCCCCACTCTCTGCACCTCCCTACCCCTCTCCAGTCTCCTCTCCACACCCCACTTGCCTCACTTCCCTTCTCCAAACCCCACCTCTCCTGAACTCTCACCCCCCACTCCCTTCTCCAACCTGCTCCCCAGCCCCACCCCTTCTGTCCTCCCCTCTCTTAACCTTCACTCTGCCCACCCCCCAGCCTTTTCCTTTTCCATTGAGCTAAGATTCCTTGTGGCTCTCGATGGGGCAAAGCCCCTCTTTGGGTTTAGGTCTTGGAGCTGTAATCTCTGCTGCCAGGAGTTTTATAGAGATACAGACATCCTACTCTTGTTTTCTGGGCTCACCAAGGAGAGGAAGGAGAATTAAGCAGAGAAGATAGGAAATCTAAAGGGTGTTCTCCTTTGGTGCTCTGTTCAGACAGGTGCTGTCTCCACTCAGACCAAGGGCCTGAAACCCAAAGAAAAGAAACAGGAGATGGGAGGGAAATTGGGTGAGAAGGAGGAAAAGGTAGAGGGAAGGGAAGAGGGAGGGGGGGAGGAAAAGGGGAAAGGAGGGATGGGAGAGGGGGAGGAATGAAAGGGGGAGGGAAAGGCCATTCTCCCAACTGATCTGTGTGGAAATTAAAAACAGAACCCAGACTGCAGGATTTCTGCAGCCTTCAGGGAGAGAGTTAATGGGGAAAATAGTGCGGAAAAATGCAGCTGATCCACGTTAGCAGCCCCACTCCCTTGAGATGCCCCTGCCCCAGTCTGTGACCACACACACATATGCCCGCACATGTGCACACATGCGCAGACACACGGCTCACACACATGCGCATGTAGGCAGGCACACATGTACCCGCATGCATGCACACGTGCACTCACAGGTACATACAGGCCCACACTCGTACACGTTATCACACACTTGCATGCAGCATGCACGTGTACACAGAGAGACATGCTTGTGTATTGATGCATGTACACAGAAACACACACACACTGACACATGGGCACACATGGACCTACACAGGCACACACAGACTTGGATACATGCTCACACACTCATGCACGTACACAATCATGTGCACACATGCATGTACCCATACACACACGGGTGTATCACCCCCTGCCCCATTCTTCCTGTTTGGAGTCTTGGCCTCTGTCGTTGTCTTCACCCTTGGTCCAGGGGTGGGATCTCCAACAGGGTCATGTCCTCTCATTCTCCACCTGCCCTCAGGACTCCAGCCAGTCTTCTACTTCTGCTGGGCATGAACAAGGAATACCTTGGACTTTTGGAGAGGGGTGGAACAGCCTTTATACACCTGTGAGAGTTTGAACTGGCCAGTGAATTAGCAGGAAGAAAATGTTGAGTTGAGTCTGGCGAGGCCTTGGGTGTGCCCTTGGCTGAGCCTCCAATAGACATACCAAGGTCATCATGGGAGCCTCCGCGAAACAGATGCCAGGATGGGATGAAACATGCAAGGGCTTTCCTAGGGAAGTGTCCATGGGGGCTGGGGGTAGGGCACACATGGATGTGCCCTGTGAGATGGCCCTGCAGGCCAGGAAAGGTTTTACAGGACGGGACCATCAGGGAATCACTGAGCCATTGCTCGCCCTCATGGGAGTCCCACATCTCCTGGGGACAGGCCACCTACCTTGGTGTCCCTGCTGATGTGGCTGTGAATCCTGTCATCCCATGGCCAGTGGGCAAGTTGTGTCAGGTGCATGACCACGCAGACACCTATCTGTGTCAGGGAAGACAGAGACAGAAGTTGATTGGAATTTTACCCCAAGTCAGAAGCAGTGACCCAGCTCCCTTTTGTAATGATTCAAAACAGAAAATCAACAATTCACTCAAGAAATAGGTTCACTTTTCAAATAATGCTATATTTGGTCCACTAATCATTTGCTCACAAGGTGTCTGAATACCAGGGGGTTTTCTCTGCCCATTCAGCTGGTCAACATGCAGGCACCCCTGTTATCAGCACCAAGGAATGCCGGCCCTTTCAACTGGGTAAGGGAGCTCTTGGCTTGGGAATAGGGAGGTCTTTCTGGAAATGGGGAGGTCTTTCTGGATGTTGAAGGGAACCCTAAACATTGCCCATGCTTATTGAATCATTTCATTTTAGTACCTTTAAAAATCAGTTTGAGGTAGGTTGATTGACCCTGGCTGAGGGGAGATACTTTGTCATTCTAACTTCCCCATTAAGCCCAACCCTTTCATGCTGGGGTCAGTTAAAGGCCCTGTGGGGTGACAGGAGATAGAGGTCCTCACATGGAGGATAAGGAAGTACTGAGTATGTTCATGTAAACACAGACCTTAGCAAAAGCTGACCCCAAAGCTGATAGTCGCCTGACATCATTTTTATGAACTCAAACAGGTTTAGATAGAATTTTAAGGAATCATCCTAATAAACAGTGGAAAATTTCAGAGTTTAAAAAATTGCCCAGTCCATCACAGAAGACAAGGAAAAAGTGCCTGCATACTTCTGTTCTTTGCTTGTTCTTTTTCTGTGACCATCTTTAAGGTAACCTGTAAAGCTTTCTCTCACGGCCTGCCATAATTCATGTAGACAAAAATGGCAGCACAGAGAATTCCAAGCTAAGGTCTGATTCTACTACCACATACATATCTCAAGCCCCAAGACATTCATAAGTGAAGGGGGATAAAAATCAGCCATTATGAAAAGAAGTTTTCGTCTGGGAGCTGGGATCTCTGGTCTGCCCCCGTAGAGAGTCTGTAACATGACGCTGTGGAGACCCACTCAGCTGTGTTGCCCCAGCTACCGAGGAGAAAGATTTGCCAGCTTTTAGTAGCAAGATGCATTACTTAACATGAATTCACCAAGGCATCTTAAAAACATCAATGTAGTGCCATAAGTTATGAGAATTTAAATCCATGTGAATTTTGCAAGCTTTCAGTGATGGAAGGTGATGGTTGTCACTGTCTTCATCTTCAATCATTTTAGAAGGAGTATACTTCCCTTCTTCTGGTAGTTCCAGTAGAGATATAGATATTTTACCCAGTGCAAGTAGCTATCTATGTAGGAGGTGTCCCCACTCAGGATTTAATGGGATATTTGCCTTCCTCTTGGTACATCACATGGAGCATTTCAAGTTCTGCGTGGAGCAGTATGGCCCCACATTTTCTTAGTAGACTAATGACACATGACCAAATCCTTATACAGAAAACATTTACATTTTATTTTCAGACTTTGGGAGTTGAAACTGGGTCAAATCCCAGAGAGCTCTTACACAAACTAATGAGGTTACAAAATCCAGATCCTCAGAAATCATGCTTGCAGTGGTTTTAATGAATGTTCCACGGGGAAAATGCACCAAGATCTTTTGTTTGAATCAGGCAGTGACTTAACTTAGGTCACTTTGGGTAAATTTCCTCCAATATGCAGAGGATTAACCTTGCATCTGCATATATGTTATTCTTTTGATTCTTCTTTCAGTCACAACAGTAGGGTTTTCATCTCTGAAAAGCATGATGAAGCGACCCAGAGTTTTCTCCTGTCCTGTAGGATATGGGCTTGCAGTTTGATGAGAGTGTCTTAGTAGAGAGAAATTTCCATCTTGGTTTAAAATATAATGTGTTCATAGATAAATTTGAGGTAGGGTAGGACCAACAGATTAGAAGCAGACTGCCATGGAAACAGCTCTTTCCTTACCGTTCTGGAGAGAAGGGGCCATTCCATACCATTCAGAGCCACCTGGGGAAGCACCAGGGTCAGGAGGGTGAAGGCACATCTGTGGGCAAAGCCTTTATTGTGGTTTCCATGGGAAGGAGTGGGTGAGTCAGTATAAGCAGGCTTAGGATTTGCTAGTTGGAATAATTTCAGTAGACTCTGGGGAGTAGGGGCTATCCCTTGTCTCGTGCCTGGTCCTGGGTACCAGGTTAGGGCAGGTGGATAGTGACCCAGAATGTGACACTGGGTGGGCTTTGGATTGATTGGTTTGCATTTGAAAAGCATGCTCTATGTTTACTATTCATTACTTTTATGTTTACTCAAGGAATTGACTTCCCCTGAGAGAGGCCATCCCTTCAGGGTCAGCAGGGCCCCAGATGTCAAACCATTAGAATTTAGAAAATAAAAGACATGATTAATGCACATCTCCAAGTTGAAAATCCCATGGTTTATCAAACAAGACAAGTAAAGATTTAGGGCTGCATCTGTGCTCACGGAAACCCTCATCTGAGGGAAATTATCTTGGATATTGATACCAAGAAATGACAGATCTTTATTCTCCCATGGAAGTCCACAAACCTGGCATTCATCAGCCCCTGCTGGTCATGAAGTCAAGAGGCTCTGGAAGGCTCTGTACAGAGAAGCAGGAAGCTAAGTGAGCCAAGAGACAAAAGGGGGGCACATCTCTGAGTTCGAGTGCATGATGAGAACAAATTTGAAAGTGTTTTTTTCAGATGGCCTCAGCCCAGGAAAAATTTACGCTGCAGGAATAACATTTCAGTTGGTGGATAAGATGGAGAATATTGTAGAACCAGGCTGTACTGTTAGCATTGGTGATGAATAACCTCGTTTTGGAGAACTTGTCATCTGCTTAGAAAGGTGGGAAGGTGAGTTGTTGGTAATCCCGACAGGGTAGACAGAGCACACACCCTTCTTCTGTCTTTGCAAACATTCAGCAGCTCGCATAGCTGGCTCTTGGAGGTTTTGTGCTCTTGGCTAATTACAGAATGAAGGACTTAGAGTCTCACAGTGAAGTAAGTGAGTAACTCACCCTTTTTCTTTTTTCCTAAGAGAAATGGAACTTCTCTCCTGCCTCATTGGAGAGTCATGGATGCAGGTGAGAGAAGATGCTGACTGCACACCCAAAGGAAAGGAACCCCTTCCCTTCTTGCTGACAGCATGTAGGGATTCCATTCCTTAGTTTTGGAAGCTGTACAACTGGGTCACAAGTCCCCTTTCCTTTGTGTTGCCGCTAGTTCCAGGATGCTCACATATCTTTCAGCAGCTGCTTTTTGATCAACTGATCCACTTACTCTGACATGGTATTTTTGCCAAAAATGATTACAAGATGCTGCCCTCTCTAATTGGGGGCAATCTATAATCAAGAGATAAGAGATAAGTCAGGCAAGCACAGGTTCAAGTCCTAGCTGAGCCATTTAGCAGCAAGACAGATTTGGGCTTATTACTCCACTCCACTTCTTTGAACCTGAATTTCCTCCTCTGCAAAATGAACTCGGCAGCACCTATCCTGTGACTTCACAGGAAGGCCGGGCAATACCGTTTGTAAAGGTACTGCTGTGTCGTAGACCTATTGTTTGTATATTTTTAACACTTCTACCCAAATAACCTCCAAATGTATTTTAATAAGAATGTATTTATTGTCACCATTTATATTTTATGCCATAGCAGTAAGTACAGCTTCAAAGTGGAATATTTGGGGAGGAGATTATCTGCCCACTGAAGATGTTAGGAAACCAGAATGATGTATTTGACTAGATGTTGTGTTCACAGATGGGTACTGGCCCTCTTGAGGGATTTCAGAGCAATTAGTATGTGGCTTACCAAGCTGTCTGGCCAGGCATAGAGTGACCCAGTTGGGGTCCCCACTCACTCCCGGCAGGCACTGTCCAAAGGTGACTGCCCTTTTCTCAAGTGTCCCATGAGAATCTGACAGCTTTCTTTATCTTTAGGGTGTTTTCCATCTGAAACAGTCAACAGATATAGGAGAAACAGAACAGAGAGGAAAGTTTTATTCTACCACATTGTGGTTATTGCCCTTCCTGTTTCCAGGAATGAATAGAAAGAGAACCTAGATGTTTAGTTTGGTCACCTGAAATTCCCTGTACCAAGTGACGCAGTTGGACATAACACCTCCTTCTTACAAATGCTGACTTGTACTTGGTAAGGAGAGATTTGAGGTCTCCTTTTTTCAGATACAAATAAAGAGATGATAGTAGGGACACCTGGGTGGTTTAGTCAGGTGAGTGTCTGCCTTCGGCTTGGTCATGATATTGGGGTCCTAGGATCAAGCCTCACATTGGGCTCCTTGCTTAGCGGGAAACCTGCTTCTCCCTCTGCCTGCTGCTCCCCCTGCTTGGGCACACACACATTCTCCCTCTCTCTCTGACAAATAAATAAATACAGTCTTTAAAAAAGAGAGAGATGATAGTAACTCACATTTATTGAGTATCTGCCTTGTGGCCGATGTGGTTCCAAGAGCATGACACACATCAGCTCGCTCAGACCTCATACTCTATATGAAGTGAGGACCATTATTATGACATCATGGGCTAACATAGTATAGCACATGTATTGGCCCAGATGAGGAAACTGACGCCCAGAGAAATTCAGTGCCTGGTCCCAAGTTACACCACCGGGGAAGGGAAGCTACAGGCATGGATTTGTGCAAGCCACTAATAGGTCTCCTGCCTGACCTGCGATTCTTCAGAGGCTATGAGTAGTCTCCTCTCATTTCCTTTCAGCAAGTCCAGCCAAAGGGCCCAACAGAATTTTGGCTCCTGCTCTTGGCACCATAGAGCCTGACTCTCTCATGTGTATCTCTGAGACGTCCCATGTGAATATAGAAAAGAACACCTGCTCTCCATGGGGAGAAACAATCTCTGTGTTCACATGGATCAGAGGCCCTAGGACCCCAGGGGCACCTCCAGGGGATGTCTTCCCTACAGGTTTTGGCAGGCAACTATCAAGGAGCTTGTGGCCAGTGGCCAGCTGCTGGAGCAAAGGCCTCGACATAGATGTATGGCTGTACCTTCCATTTTATTGGCCTTGTTCCCCCCTTAAATTCTCCCGAGCCTCTAGAAAGGGAACCTCTTCTCAGCTCTAGTTAGGAAAACCCCAAGATAAAGTACTGACTGGTTTTAGCAGTTGCAAAAACCAGGGAAATGAAGGATTATTTTTGGCCCCAAATCACCCACATGTCAACCTTTGACCAATCACTGCAGCTGGATGATCAGAAGATAGCAGTCTTTTTTCTGGCTGACAGAAGTAGAGGAGGTGTAGGGGGTGAGATGTCCCCCTGGAAGGAAAGAGGTCAAGTTCCAAAAGACAGAACAGAGATGTGGGCAAATAGAATAACAATGTGAACAGCAAATATATAAAAATTATCCTGAGAGCATCTGAGAATGAGACGAACTAAGACCATAACCCTCTGCCAATGTGCAGCGGAAGTTTTGGCACTGGGATATCAGGGAGCTTCAAATGGAAGAAGAGAGGCAAAGGTGTGTGTGACAAGTGATTGGGGAGCACAGAGGAGGGGTTGGTTCATATACCTCAACTCTCCCAGTTTTCTTCTGCTCCTCAAACTAGCTGAGCCTTTTCAGCACAGGGCCTTTGCACATGATGTCTTCTCTTTTGTAATGCTCACATTTTCACACTAACTGTAGCTGCCTTTTTCCACCCTTAAGATGCCAGTGTAAGAATTATCTTCCCTAGAGGCTGAACTTGAGCCCATGATTAAGTTAGGTTCCTCATTTTTTCTTCTCTTCCATAGATCCCTCTTTCTTTCAGAACACTTAAAATAAATTTTAGTCACTTATTGAATTGTTTCTTTATTTGTTCCATGTCTCTGGACTGTGTCTGTTGGCTCCTCTGTATATTGCCAATGCTTGGCAATCAGGCACTCAATACCTATTGTGGAAATACTGCCCTTGTATGAATGATGGTATTATGGGATGATCAGAAGCAAATGGGCTGAGCCAATGTGGAGAGGAGAGAATGAGGAAAGGATACATAGAGGAAAGACAGTAGAGTCTGAGAGTCAGAAGTCAGAAGGAAGTTTGAAGGAACTGGGCCATTGTGATGCCCTCAAGTAACTCTGGGTTTCCTAGAGTTTTCATATGGGGTGAGGGTTTATCTAAGAAAGTTTATCTGTGTGTCCAAGATGGTGATGCCAGAGAGCATCTGGGTTATCATGGCATGACCCTGTTCCATGGTTGGTGTGATGGAGAAATGGGTTTGCAAATGGTTGACTGATGTCAGGTGGGCCGTGGTGCTTTGTGTCATGTGGGTTCTGTTCCCTGTCTCCTTTCTCCTCTGCCTTCTTCCCGCTGTTCTTGGGGTGCAACTGTTGGCCATGCCTACCTCTCACATTGCGATTTCAGAAAATTCCTCACTACCACTTCACCACATGACAGTGAAGGCACATCAGTGAGGCCATTGAAGGAATCTGCTATATTTTCAGGGCAGTGTTCTGTGCACATGTCTAACCCCCAAACAACCCAGTGGAAGTTCCCCCTGAACGGCTCTGGCATTGGTGCCCTGAGCAGACTCCTTGCTTCATGGTTGAATCCACTGACCCCCTGTTTTCAAAATGTGAAATGATCACTTGGGAGAAAGTCAGTTGAACTTGGCCAGTCCCTAGTGTCTGGGCACCATGCATTCTGCTGTGAAAGGAAGATGCTGGTTTTTCAGAATCTATAAAAGGCATCTGAATGAGTTGGGAGAAGTGGCTTTTCACCACTTTCAGGAGGGATAAATTGAATTTTTTAAAGGAGGCTTTTATTTCAGGGAGGCCTGGTTTATACAGGGACTGTTTCTGAGTGACATAGAAAGCTAATCTTGGAGACCTTCCACACTGGGTTCCTCCTGACCTATTGCCAGTCCAGGGGTGATGGGTAGTGTAGACAGCCAACCACTTCTTGGTCTCTGCCTGCACCCATCCCCACCCCACCACAGAGTTATATGGAGCCTTCATCCCATGGCTGACCAAAGCATGCCCAGAAATGAATGCACAGCCAGAGTGAAGATGTCTTTTGGTTGTGGCTTTCTGGAATTCAGAGCAGCTTCCTTAAAAAAAAATAGGGCTTATTGCCTCTAAGTGGGCACTTCTCTCCAAAGTACAGATACTTCTATTCAGCTGCTGCTCATGTCTTCACCATGGCATCCACTGTCGCCAGCAGGCCTGATGCCCCTTTTAGCACACTGTTGCTTCCCTTAGGTCAGGGACCCTGTTGTGTGTCAAGCAAGCCATGTGATCCCACTTGGCAGCCATCCCAGGTCTGAGGGTCAACCTCACTCATCTTTCACTTTGAAGGCCTGTAGGAGCATAGTACCAAATTTTTGTCTTTATATTATTTCTTGTTTTTATTTAATATTTTCTTCTGTAGAAAAAAAAACATAAAAAGAAACCCATATATGGGCAGAACAGCATAGTGCCTCTCAAACAGGTAGATATGACTGGATTTCACTGTTAGAGATGTACTTGTGAAACACTTATGAGTGACTTACATCTAATGTGATTCTGTACACATTTTGTTGGCATATTTAAGTGACTCCTTAGGACCCCACAGGAATAATGATTAATCATAGCCAGAATTCACCAAAACAAATCAGAACGCATTTTCTTCCAAGGACTTCCAAATCTCTTGCATTCTTCCTTTCATCAGAACAACTGGTGGATTTGATCTGTGCAGTGGGTAGTTCATAGATCTTTGAATAAATCAGAGCTTATTAAACAGAATGCCTAACCGATCTGAGTGTCTTTGACAAAGAACAAGACCTTTCCATGTGGACATGGCTGACTCCCTTTGTGGACGTCAGAGAGAAGGTTAACACTGGTTAAGGGAAGGGAGAGAAAGGTGCCATTGGTTTTGCATTTAACCAGCATTGGGTGGATGTGTGTTGGAGAGGGTGATGTTAGTGGCTGGGTTCTGACTGGTGGATGTAGGGATTTTATTCCCACACAAGTAGTATGTATTCCTATAGGTTTATTATATTTCCCACTTTCACATATAGGGGAAAGAATCAGACCTAATTTTGACAATTTTTTTTTTTGCTAAAATATATGTGACTCCTTGGACATTGAAATCAGACATCACTCTGGAATCTGTGTTTTCTTCCTGTTTTGGTAAATTTCACTTGTTTCAAAGTTCAGAAATACCAAGTATAAATTTCAGAGCAATGACATACCCTGTACTTTACTTCCAGCTTACTAGAACCATCTGATCACCTGCCCTCCCACCACATCTGCTGGGCACCTGTTTGTCAGTTAGGTGATGAGGCTCCTGTCTGAAATCTAGAAGGGAGCTGGTGGGATAGGTGGAAAAGGGATGAGAGTCTAAGGAGCTGTTATATCTCTGATTGTGGTAACCCTCCCAAATCCTATGCTGCAGAGCTAAGAGGGAAATAATCCATGTCTATGGCACCACTAACTTGGCTTCTAAACCATGAGGTCAGAGAGAGAGAGATGGTGGCCACAGTTGTCATTCCTATACTGTGCTAAGCAGAAAAGATTTTTGTACTTGAAAAAAAAAAAAATCCTGAAACAGTTCCTGGAGGAGAGACCTGGATTTGTTACTCTTTAACGAATGAATAGAGTTTCAACAACTGGAGATAAGTCCAAGTTCAAGAAACAGTGTCAGGGTACCTGGGTGGCTCAGTTGGTTAAGTGTCTGCTTTCAGGTCAGGTCATCATTCCAGAGTCCTGGGATGGAGCCCCACATCAGGCTCTCTGCTCAGCAAGGAGCTTGCTTCTCCCTCTGCCTCCTGCTCCCTGTACTTGTGCTCTCTCCCTCTCTGTCAAATAAATAAATAAAATCTTTAAAAAAAAAAAAAAGAAGAAGCAGTGTCAGAAGAGGTAGAAGACAATGGTGATGGTGGCCAAGACTCCAGCAGATATCTGAGGAGGATGGATAGAAGGTGAAGTCCCAGGCTCCCAGGGTGGAGGGCACTATTGGCAGCCCAGCACTGGACTCAGGAATTTCGTCAAGTGTGGTTGACAGGTGGGTTAACAGCAAAGCCACTGGCTCTCTGAGCGAGAAATAGGTGGGACCCCAAAACTCTGTCTTCATTGGATGTCACATCGCATACAGGTAGCACTGTTTCAGACCAATCTGTACAATAACATCTGGGTCAGACCATTTTTGAAATCAAGGTTGAAATCTTTAGCCTTCCTGCTGTCCACTGAGCCAGGAACAGGCTGACCTCTTCCTGGGCTGTCCCTCCCTCACTCAGTAGGATCCCACTTCTATCTCAGCTCCAGTGCTGACAAGCTGTGACCTAGGTGTTCTCACCTTCGTGGGCCCTGACATCCCCACCTGGGGGCTGGAAGTGATGACAGTCGTGACTCACAGCCAAGTACAGGAACCTCATGGTCTGCTATGGATACATGCTCTCCTTTCCAGCTGAGGGACCCTCTGCCTCCAGAAGGAAAGGAGTGAAGATCACATTGGGCTAAAGTTGGCATGGGCTCACTCAATTCACAGTACTTCCTCAACCAAACAGGCCATATTTCTTAGAATCTCAGGAAATAGAAATACATGTATAAATTTAAATACATATGCATGTATTTAATGCTTATTCAAGATAGTTTTAAAGACTTTAAAGTTTTAGGTTTATAAAAAGTGGGTGGGAAACACCATACACCCTTTCACTTCCACCTCCCAGTGTCCCCTTCTGGTAACAACTTGCATTTCTGTAGTGTATTTGTTACAAATGATGAACATAAAATGATGCAACATTATTAACTAAACTGTGGTTTACCGTAGAGTTTGCTCTTGGTGACATACAGGTCTGAGTTTTGTCAAGTGCATAGTGTCATGTATCCACTATAATGGTATCCTGCAGAATAGTTTCCCTGACGTAGAGATCCTGTGTTCTGCCTCTTCATCCCTCTCTCCCCACCCCCAACCTCTGGGAACCACTGATCCTCTTATTGGAGGATTTAATTTAATTGTGTGTGTGTGTGTGTGTGTGTGTGTGTTCCAAAATTCATTGTTTATGCAACTAACCCAGTGCTCCATGCAATATGTTCCCTCCTTCATACCCACCACCAGGCTTCCCAACCCCTCACTCCCTTCTCCTCCAAAACCCTTGGTTTGTTTCTCAGAGTCCACAGTCTCTCATGTCTCCCCATCTGATTTCCCCCATCTCACTTCTCCTCCCCACCTCCCCATGTCCTCCATGTTATTCCTTATGTTCCACAAGTAAGTGAAATCTTATGATAATTGTCTTTCTCATCTTGACTTATTTCACTCAGCATAATCTCTTCCTGTTCCATCCATGTTGATACAAAAGTTGGGTATTCATCCTTTCTGATGGAGGCATAATACTCCATTGTATATGTGGACCATGTCTTCTTTATCCATTTGTCTGTTGAAGAGCATCTTGGCTCTTTCCACAGTTTGGTGACTCTGGCCATTGCTACTATGAACATCAGAGTACAGATGGCTCTTCTTTTCACTACATATGTATCTTTGGGGTAAGTACCCAGTAGTGCAATTGCAGGGTCATAGGGAAACTCTATTTTTAATTTCTTAAGGAATCTCCACACTGTTTTCCAAACTGGCTGCACCAACTTGCAATCAGTCTAAGGGGGCTCCCCTTTCTTCACATCCCCTCCAACACTTGCTTTTCACTGTCGTTAATTTTGGCCATTCTAACTTGTGTCAGGTGGTATCTCAATGTGGTTTTGATTTGAATCTCCCCAGTGGCTAATGATGATGTGTCTGTTAGCCATTTGTATGTCTTCTTTGGAGAAGTGTCTGTTCATGTCTTCTGCCCATTTTTTGACATGATTATTTGTTTTGTGTGTGTTGAGTTTGAGGAGTTCTTTATGGATCTTGGATATCAACCCTTTGTCTGTAGTGTCATTTGCGAATATCTTCTCCCATTCCGTGGGTTGCCTCTTTGTTTTATTGACTGTTTCCTTTGCTGTGCAGAAACTTTTGATCTTGATGAAGTCCCAAAAGTTCATTTTTGCTTTTGTTTCCTTTGCCTTTGGAGACATATCTTGAAAGAAGTTGCTTTGGCCAATGTTGAAGAGGTTACTGCCTATGTTCTCCTCTATGATTTTGATGGATTCCTGCCTCATGTTGAGGTCCTTTATCCATTTTGAGTTTGTCTTTGTGTATGGTGTAAAAGAATGGTCGAGTTTCATTTTCTAGACATAGCTGTCCACTTTTCCCAGCACCATTTATTGAAGAGACTATCTTTATTCCACTGTATATTTTTTCCTGCTTTGTTGAAAATTATTTTACCATAGAGTTGAGGGCCCATATCTGGGTTCTCTACTGTGTTCCATTGGTATATGTGTTTGTTTTTGTACCATGCTGCCTTGGTGATCACAGCTTTGTAGTAAAGCTTGAAATCAGGCAACATGGTGCCCCCAGTTTTTTTTTCTTTTTCAACATTTCCTTGGCAATTCAGGGTCTCTTCTGGTTCCATACAAATTTTAGGATTGTTTGTTCCAGCTCTTTGAAAAATTTTGATGGGGATGGCATTGAAAGTATAGTTTGTTTTTGGCAGTATAGACATTTTAACAATATTTATTCTTCTGATCCATGAGCATGGAATGGTCTTCCATCTTTTTGTGTCTTCAATTTCTTTCATGAGTGTTTCATAGTTCCTCAAGTACAGATCCTTTACCTCTTTGGTTCAGTTTATTCCTGTATCTTATAGTTCTTGGTGGTATAGTAAATGGAATCGATTCTCTAATTTCCCTTTCTATATTTTCATTGTTGGTGTATAAGAAAGCAACTGATTTCTGTACATGGATTTTGTATCCTGCCACATTACTGAGTTGTTGTATGAGTTCTGGTAGTTTGGAGGTGGAGTCTTTTGGGTTTTCCATATAAAGTATCATGTCATCTACAAAGAGAGAGAATTTGACTTCTTCTTTGCCAATTTGAATACCTTTTATTTCTTTTTGTTGTCTGATTGCTGTTGGTAGGACTTCTGTTGTTTCAATTCCTTAAAGACATATGATATTAAGCAGCCTTTCCTATATTTATATGCCATTTGTATACCTTCTTTTGTTAGGTATATATCCAGGACTCTTGCCCATCTTTTAATCGGGTTGTTCATTTTCTTATTGTTGAGTTTTAAGAGCTCTTTTTATACTTTGTCTAATAGTCTTTTGTCAGATAGTCTTTTGCACATATTTTCTCCCAGTCTGTGGCCTGTCTTCTCATTCACTTGACAGTATCTTTTACTGAGAAGAAGTTTTTAATTTTAAGGAAATCCAACATATCAATTATTTTTTTCATGGATCATACCTTTGGTGTTGGATATAAAAAGTCATCCCTCAAACCAAGGTCACCTAGATATTTCCTTACATTATCTTCTAAAAGTTTTATAGTTTTGAATTTTATGTTTAGGTCTGTGATTCATTTTGACGGTTTTTTTTTTGTGAAAGGTGTAATGTCAATTTATTTATTTTTTCACATATAGATGTCTAGTTCCAGCACTTTGCGTTAAAAAAAGATGCTCTTTGCCATTAAATTTGTCTTTGTTTCCTCCTCAGAGATCGGTTGACTGTATTCGCATGAGACTATTTCTGAGTTCTTAATTGTGTTCCATTAGTCATTAATCCATTAACTTTCTGTTCTTGCACCAATAGCACACTTTCTTAGGGAAAAAAAAAGTCATAGGGAAGTTCTATTTTTAATTTCTTGAGGAATCTCCACACTGTTCTCCAAAGAGGCTGCACCAATTTGCATTCCCACCAACAGTGTAAGAGGGTTCCCCTTTCTCCACATCCTCTCCAACACAAATACCTGGAGTTTTATTTTTGTTTTGATTCTTTGTGATTTCTTGCATTTAACCTCTGAATAAAGACAATGTATTTCTTCCTTCCCAAATCTGTGTGCCTTTTATTTATTTAATTTTATTATTATTATTATTTTTTTTTGGTCTTATTGATTGACTTGGACTTCCAGTATGATGTCAAATAGGAATGGTGAGCAGGGACATCCTTGCCTTGTTCCTGCTCTTAGGGGGAAAAGCATCAAGTTTCTCATCATTACTTTTACCTTTAAATCCTCCATGTGATATAGGGTTATAGGTGCTCTACCTTTATTCCCTTGCCATCCACTTTTCTTTGTGGAAGGGCTTTATCTGGCTACAGAGCAGATTCAGTCCATTCTCAGGAAAGGCCAGGAATACTGGGGGTTAATAAAGTACCTATTTTCTCACCATTAAGTATGATGTTAGCTGTAGAGTTTTTGTAGTTGTTCTTTACCAGGTTGAGGGGGTTTTCCCCTATTCCTAATTTGATAAGAGGTTTTGTTTTGTTTTGTTTTGTTTTCACCATGAATGGATGTTAGCGTTTGTCAGATGCTTTTTTTTGCATTTATTAATATGATCATATGATTGTTCTTCTTTGGCCTGTTGATGTGATGGATTACAGTAATTGATTTTTAAATGCTGAACCAGCCTCTGTACCTATAATAAATCTTAACTGGCCATGATGTATATTTTTTATACATTTTTAGATTTGATTTGCTAATATTTTATTCAGAATTTTAAAATCTGTGTTCATGAGAGATATTTTGTAGTTTTCTTACAAATTTCTTACAATTCTTTGTCTGGTTTAGTAGTAGTAGGATAATACTGGCCTTTTAGAATGAGCTAGAGAGTATTCTGTGTACTTACATTTTTTGGAAGATATTATGAAGAATTGGTATAATTTCTTCCTAAAATATTAATATAATACACTGGTGAACCAACCTGGGCCTGGAGCCTTGTCTTTTAGAAGGTTATTAATTATTAATTCAATTTCTTTAATAGATACAGTCCTATTCATATTATCTGTTTCTCCTTATGTGAGTTTTGGTAGATTTTATCATTCAAGACATTGATCCATTTTATGAGTTATCAGTTTGTAGGCAAAGGTTATTCATGATATCCTTTCATTATTCTTTTATGTCCCTGAGATCAGTGGTGATACCTTTCTTTCTGATATTAGTGATTTGTGGCTTCTCTCTTTTTTTTTCTTATAACATGGCTAGATATTCAATTTTAATGACCATTTCAAAGGTTTTTTGTTTACTGTTTTCCAGTTTTCTTTTTCTGCCATTTATTTTTGCTCTAATTTTATTATTTCTTTCCTTCTGCTTACTTTGGATTTAATCCATTTTCCTTTTTCTGGTTTCCTAAAGTGAAAGCTAAGATGATTGACTTAGAATCTTTCTTCTTTTCTAATACATGCACACAATGTTATAAAACTCCCTCTAAGTACTTGTTTTTGTTGCATCCCACAAATTTTGATAAATTTTTTATTCATTTTAATTTTACTTAAAACCCATGTAAGATATAGAAAAGCACCAAGATAATTTAATGTATTCTGTGTTATCACCAATAAGAACTGACTTTGTCAGTAACCTTTCATCTTGTCTCTTTTTAGTAAAAGCCAGCACAATACTACATGTGATATAGATGTACTGTCCTTGTCACCAGTCCTAATCACTCCCGGCCCACCATTCCCAGAAACAACTACCATCATGAACGTGGTGGGTTCAATGACAACCTCAATTTTTCTTACATCAACACTGTGAACCCCACAGTGCTAGAAAGAAGAGCAGTCAGTAGAGAAGATAACAGAAACAGGATTCAGAGTTCTCTAGTCTGGAATACAGAGATGTCTATTCATGCACAATGCATCTGTCTTAGTCTGGGTTCTTCTAGAAGCAGGCCCAGGGTCAAGGATTTAAGAACAAGTCATTTGTTTAGCATGCAGCTCATGGAGCAGCAAGTTAGACAAGGAAGGAAAGAGCACCAGGAGAGGACACATCATCAGGACAGTTGTAACTGGCGAATGGAGACCTGGCCCTCTGGGGATATGCGATGCAGCACAGAGCACACATGAGATATGAAGAAGTGAGATGCACCATAGCTCCCATCAAACAGTGACTGAGAGGGCCTCTGGGGTCCACTGAGCTCCTAGAATTTCTGACCATGGACAAAGTTGGTTCTGACAGCCAAAAAGGGCCCTTGGGCACAAAGGTGCAGGTGCTGGCAAACAGAAGTCAAGCAGGTGTACTGTGGTTAAGAGAGAGGATGTGGTTCACCCACTGACAGCACCTGTTAAAACCTCTCATTAAACATCATTTTGCTAATGCTTAGCTTATTTAATAGTTATGTAAAAAGAAAAAAAAAAGAAAAAGCATGTGCTGTGTGCAAGTTCCTGGGATCTTGTTCCATCCTTGTAAGAAGGATGCGAGGACAGGGGTGTTATCTTTTCCCTGTTGTCCATATCTGGGAAATGAGACTGGCCAGGCTTCAGTGCTCAGCACTGGCCAATGACTCACCTGTCAGGACCCCAAACTGCCTCTCAGAGACTGTAGCGCCACTAACCCTTAAGAACATTCATGACCCTGCAATTGCACTCCTAGGTATTTACCCCAAAGACACAGATGTTGTGAAAAGAAGGGCCATCTGTACCCCAATGTTTATAGCAGCAATGGCCACGGTCGCCAAACTATGGAAAGAACCAAGATGCCCTTCAACGGATGAATGGATAAGGAAGATGTGGTCCGTATACACTATGGAGTATTATGCCTCCATCAGAAAGGATGAATACCCAACTTTTGTAGCAACATGGATGGGACTGGAAGAGATTATGCTGAGTGAAATAAGTCAAGCAGAGAGAGTCAATTATCATATGGTTTCACTTATTTGTGGAGCATAACAAATAGCATGGAGGACAAGGAGCGTTAGAGAGGAGAAGGGAATTTGGGTAAATTGGAAGGGGAGGTGAACCATGAGAGACTATGGACTCTGAAAAATAATCTGAGGGGTTTGAAATGGCGGGGGTGTGGGAGGTTGGGGTACCAGGTGGTGGGTATTATAGAGGGCACGGCTTGCATGGAGCACTGGGTGTGGTGAAAAAATAATGAATACTGTTTTTCTGAAAATAAATAAATTGAAAAAAAAGTCTAAAATACACTAAAAATTAAAAAAAAAAAAAGAACATTCAGGAACGGAAAAGCTACAGTGTCAAAGGAAGCTTATTTTTTTTTAAGATTTCATGTATTTATTTGACAGAGAGAAATCACAAGTAGATGGAGAGGCAGGCAGAGAGAGAGAGGGAGGCAGGCTCCCTGCTGAGCAGAGAGCCCAATGCGGGACTCGATCCCAGGACCCTGAGATCATGACCTGAGCCAAAGGCAGCAGCTTAACGCACTGAGCCACCCAGGCACCCCTTGAGCCAACTTTTAGAGAGCAGCATACAGTGAATGCTGGGAGCCTTTTAATTAAACATTGAAAAGCACAGGAGCTTGAAAGTAAGTTGCTTCAATGGGAAAGCTAATATTTACAGATTAAAAAACATGTAAAAGTCTGGAAATGCAGGTCTCTCATTAGAGGTGATATAATCACCAAGTTCTCGTTTCCTAGCAATAGGGGCCAAGATGTTAATTCTCAGTTCACAGTTTGCCTTTAGGCGGGTCTTGGATATGGGTTTGGTCGCTGACTGACACTGTTGCCAGGGGACACGTCTTCAGGTGTTCTGTTGGAGGAAGTGTTCTGCGGTGGAGTTACCCTTATTCTCTGCATTCAGGTGACTTGGGTGGGGCTTTGAGCAGCAAGTGATGGGAGGGAGGCTACCCTTTATGTGACCTTGACTCATTCTACCAGAATGTCTACCTGTGGGGAAATCTCCTGGGCTAAAAAACAAAAAGACTTCAGTTTAGCCCCTAAACAGCTGTCAGACTTTGAACAAGTCCATGAAACTCTCTGGATTTACTGATTTTAGTCCATCCTGCTCAGCTCTAATAGTGCATGACAAACAGGTGACTACATGTCTGGAGTCCACGTCCAATGCTTTGTATCCATTTGTGGTGCTCAGTGTCTGCCACTAGTTCATGTCCCCTTGCATCATTAAGTGGGATCCCCCCAGGCCAAGCCTGGTGCTTCACTATAGGGCTCCATTGTTCGACATCCTCCCTGTGACTTGGATGAGGGCACTGAAAACATGCACATCCATCTATGGATCCCATAAAGCTGGAAGGGTGGGCAAAAACAGCCTTGTTGAATTATTTAAGGTAGTTGTAGCTTCTGTAAGAGGCAAGACCTCAAATTTCAGGGCCTGAGCACCATGGAAGGTCCTTCCTTACTCTTGCAAGGTCTGATGCAGTATCCAACAGGCACCCTTCCATACAGTGACTCAGGGAACTAGGGATCTCTGTCTTCAACTCACCAAGTGCTGGGACCTCAAGCATTCCCCTCCAGCTGGCAGATGGAGAAGGAGAAATGGTGGAGGACCACAAGGGAGATTTGAAAGGCCCAGACTTAGAAGTGGTGTCTCTCACTTATTCCCATGTGTTATTGGCCAGAACTTAGCTATATGGGCACACATTGAAGGTGAAGTGAGTGGGCATGAGTTTTGCTGCAATTATAGCCCAGTCTTCTTCAGTCATGTAAGAGCAGAAGCAGGATTCACAAAGGTCTGAGAGCCTTTAATAAGGGGGCATATCTTAAAAGATAAAATTTGGTGGAGATTAATATCTGAAGTCAAGCTCTTGGTTTGGGAAAAGGCTTTCTATAGAAGTATGAGATGGAGAAGATGTGACTTACGAGCATCACACTTGTAAGTGGCTCTTAGCTTCCTTGGGTCGCATATACTGAGCAGTTAATGTGTGTCAAGTACTATGTCAAGTCTTTGTGGCAGGTGATGTACTGGGCATTTGTATGCATTCTCTCATTTTCATAGCCACCCTCGGAGTTGACAGTCCCCTCATCCTCACTTTACAGATCAAGAATATAGGACTTAAGGAGATCCTTGAAAGCCCTGTTCTGCAGGGGAAGCTGGATGCCTGTGCTGTTTGGTCTGGAGAAAGGGCATTTGGGTGGCACTCCATCTGCTTGAGTGAATGAGAGTCTCAGGGGACTATTTTTTAAGAGCCCTGAGCAGTAGGGCCAGGGCCTGAACAGGTGCCGTTCAGGGAGGCCAAGTTATGTTCTGTATAAGAAAGAGCACGTTTTGCTTTTTTTATTTTTAATACAGAGACAGAAAGATGGCAGGTTCGCTATCAGTGGGAGTATTGGGGCCAAAGCTGGGCGTGCTTTGCTAGTGGTGTTTTGAAGGAATTCAAACACCCCTTGGAGGTGATGACTATTTCTCAATGATGCTGCTCTAGGACACCCCAGTGGTGGATGGTCCACTTTTCCTTTACACCCCCACCATGCCCTTAAAAGAGCCTTGTTGTTGCCCTTGGGACACATTAGTTACTTAATTTCTGCAGTAGATTCAATGTACCTTCACATCTCCAGTGGTTAGCACAGAATGGGGACTTAATAAAGGCTTTTGAATGAATGAATGAATGCTGGTTTGGATGGTAGGGGCAAGTGATTTCTTGGGTTCCTGCCAACCCCAGGATTTCATACTTCCATGCACAAAATGAGCTCCCTTCCTCCCAGCACTAACCAGTGCATTTAGCTCCTCCTGCCCTTGCTGGTTCTGAGTCCTTGGGAAGGTCCACTGAGTCCAGAGGGAGGTCACCTCCTCTTCTCCAAATGCAGGGTCTGGAGTCACCACCAATCCTGCACAGGCCAGGATGGCAGGACCTAGTCTCCAGACCCTCAGCTCATGGCTAGACACAGTGTCAGACTCAGTGTTTTGAGATTATTTTCTCATTACTAATAATAGAGTCTGTACTGATAGTGGCCACATATTGGATGCTTATTATGTGCAAATAACACTTGGTTACTTTGCACAACCTCTTTTAAATAGTTTTTTATTATCTACATTATTTTTGGTAATTTTATTTTTTTCAGTGTTCCAAGATTCATTGTTTATGCACCACACCTAGTGCTCCATGCAATATGTGCCCTCCACAATACCCATCACCAGGCTCACCCAACCCCTATTCCCCTCCCCTCCAAAACCCTCAGCTTGTTTCTCAGAGTCCACAGTCTCTACATTTTCTAACATAAAAATAGAGACTTAGGTTTCAGAGAAAATACATGGCAGATCCTGGATGCAAGCCTGGGGTCTTCCCTAGGGCCGCGTTTCCCCTGCAGGATGTCACACAACTTCTCCGAGCTTCGTGAACTCACAGCATCAGACAGATCATGAACTGCCCTTTCTCCCCAGAAACAGCCTTTAATGGTTCCCCAGGTCAAGGTTGCGTTTGTGCCAATGGTAATTGGGTGACGCCCCACCATCATGGTAAGGGGTATGAGGTTGGACTTGGACCACCTTTGGGTCCGATCTAGGCCTCACCACCTAGCAGCATGTCACCCCAGAGTGACATTCATACCAGTCACATAGGCAGTTGTCAAGGATTCGGTCAGGTAAACCATGCAGAGCCACTTAGCACAGTCCTGCCTCCTCACAGGTTCTCCATAAATTGTTAGTATTGGAGCAAGAGTGAAAGGCTGGAAGGCATTTCTCCTCTTCCAATCTTTTCTTATTCTTTTAAGGTTTAAGTATTTCATTTTGATTTTTTTTTAAATTTTAATTCCAGTGTCATTAACATACAGTGTTATATGACACTACTATAACATATAGTGTTATATAGTATTACTATAACATATAGTGTTATAGTAGTGTCAGGTGTACAGTGTAGTGATTCAACACTTCCATAGTGGAGTAAAAGCCTCACGTCCTGAGAGGGAGTCACAACAGAGTGGCCGTCCTTCGGCCCTCCCTATGTGGACAGACCTGGGTTGAATATGGCAGGGACTCTGTCCATATTACCCAGGATCCCCTGAAGGCAGAGCCTGAGATAAGGACTCATGTGGTTTAGGAGGGGATCGGTGGCAAGAACTTGAAGTGAAGGGAGAGACAAGTGGGGCAAGAAGGAGCGGGCCCCTATTGAGGGAGCAGTGTCGAGTGTGCTGTGCAGGAGGAAAGGGGCTCCACGGTTCTCAGGCTGCGTAGAACATCTTGTGAAGCTGTCCTCTGCAGGGATGGCTGCAGGGAGAGTTCTCCAGTCCCTACCCCCCATAGCTGAGGCCCACTTCTCTGCACTTCCAGGGCTAGGCTTTGGGAGAGCCCAGAGCAGAAGGCTGACGGCTGTCGTTTGGCGCTGGCGGTGGTCCTCTGCCTGGAGACCTGGGTTGAGCCCCCAGTCACAGCTGAAATAGAGGGCTCAGGGTCTGCTGACCTCCCTGCCTGGGGGAGGGCTAGGAGGGGCTCAGCAGCTGCCTTTTCAGGAAGCTCACCCAGAGGGTGGCCTAGGCTGGGGCCTTGAATCAGCAACTGGGAAAAGCCTTGGCCTTCCTCAGGTTTTCCCAGCCAGGGTGCCCCGCCCAGCCAGTTGCCCAGGCCTGGGACTCATGCCCTTAATTCTGCCAGTGTTCCCACACCATGGATCGTCTTCCTGTCCTTGAGCTTGCACGTTCTACCAATTCCAGAGATGAGATGAGATGAGATGAGATGAGATGAGATGAATGAGAACCTCTTCCTGGCCTGCCACATTGAGGGAAAGGGGAGGACTGTATTTCTACCGTAGGCTCTCTTGGGAGTCCCGCCTTCCTACCACTGTCCTATGGCAAGAGGTCCAAGTTCTGGCCCTGGAAGCATTGTCAGGCAGGCAGACGGCATTACAGGTGCTCTCTGTGTTGAAATTTTATTGGAAAGAAACATTAACCAGAAAATAAGGGGAAATGAAATGCCTTTCTTTTTATTATTGTTAGTATTTTAATTTTGAGAGAGAGAGAGAGAGAGAGAGAGCATGTGGGGCCTGGAGGGGGAGTCCTTGGGAGAGGAAGGAGCTGAGGACGAGGGAGTGAATCCCAGGCAGCTCCACACCCAGCATCGAGCCCGACACAACCCTGAGATCATGACCTGACCCAAAATCAAGGGTTGGATGCTTAACCAACTGAGCCACCCAGGTGCCCCCAAATACTTTTTTTTAAATAACCTTCATATTAATTTATTCATTCATTCATTCATATATTATTTCTTGAGCATCCTCACTTTTTCCAAAAGAACAGAGCTCAGGGGTCCAGTCCTCAAGGCCTAAACAGTCTGGGGAGAGGAGGCAGAGGTGTGGGTCAGTTTGAAAAGAACCAAAGTTGTGGTTCAAAGGAGCCGTGTCTCTGCAGGCTAAGGGCGTGTCTCACACGCCCTTCCTCTGGCTCACGGGAGTTTAGATGATGAAACTTCAGATGACGTGATGGGGATCCCTTCCACTGAACAGTAAACTGGCCTCACCTCTAATGTTCAGACAGTGGCCAACACGCAACATCCAAATTCAAGGCAGCTCTCAGTGACAGACAAGGTTGCATCCCCGATGCTTGTTCAGTCTTCTTTCCACCCTCACTGCTAATATGCTCCCCATTCTGGTGCCATCTCCCCGGCCCTATAATGAGCAATGAGAAATCTTACTGTGGGGAGGAAAAGAAGGTGGAAGGGAGGTAAAGAGGAGTGTGCACAGAGGAAGGAAGCCCTCCTTCTGTGCATTGTCATTTGTCACGACCTGTATCAGAAGGTTGTCATCTCTGCACGTGCCCACCCTTCTCCTCATTGTATGGTAAGTTCCACCTATCGTAGGACACCACTAGCTCACAGAACACTTTTGTGCAGACTGGAGAAAAGTGCCCCTTGTGCTAGTCACAGCCTTATGGTCACTGGCCTAGCAAGCAAATGGCACCTTGGTTCATATTTTTTTCAAGATTCCTTTTAGAGGTGACTTCTGGGGTTCAGGCTCGTGTTCTGTTTTTTGACCCTGGTGCTGATTACCTGGATGTGTTCATTTTGTGAAAATTCATCAAACCTGCAACTTATGATTTACATACTTTCCTAAATGTATGTGCTACTTCAGTGACATTTACAAAAACATTAAAAGAATAAGAAAATATGTATGTTAAAGATACTCTTTTCTGCATTTTGGCTTGGCAAGGGCAGCCAGGGGCCTTTGTGCATCGCACATCCTACACAAAAACAACTGTGCATGGCTGCCTCAGCCTTACTCAATGTCTTATGTCTCAGGCGGGCTTCCTGAAACTGTGCCTGGCCTCCAGCCGGTCATCTTGTTAATGGGTGTCTTCTTGATCTATTCATCAGTTGGATTGAGCCTCTGTAGCCCTCTGAGTAGAGACAGCTCTTTTTCTCCTTCATTGCCACTGACAACTCAGCTGTGTGGCCCAGTGGAGAGGTCACTTGCGCAACTAGAGAATTTTGTCACTTGCGCTAATCCTGTTTCTGCAAGAGCAAATGAAAGGTTGGCCAGTAGCTCCCTGCATGAGACATTTTGAATGATTGCTGCAAATGCGTGTAGGACTGGGAGATTCTCAAGGTCATTGGGAGGTTGCATTTTCAGCTGTTGATAAATAACTTTTAACTGGTTTGTTAGTGACTCCATCCCTTTCTGGAGCTGTTTTCCTCTTCCCTGCACACCTGCTTTAAGAGTGGACTACATGCTCTTTGTCATGTAACTGGAAGGAAATCAGATTTTAGCTCATGGGGTTTTGTTTTTGTTTTTGTGTTTGTGTTTTTGTGGGGTTTTTGTTTTTTTTTTTTGTTGTTGTTGTTGTTGTTGTTTTATTTATTTTTTTTTTGGTCTGTTTTTGTTTGTTTTGCTTCCTAGCAATGCTCGAATGGGCTTTCAGGTCCAGTAAAGATTTACCAAGAGCAGCCCTCCCCATCCTTATTTGCTTTTCCTGACATCCTCAGTCTGTGCACATGCATAAGACAGGATTCTCTGTGTGGCTATTTTCAGGAGCCCAGACCACATCTCATCACAGCGCAAGAACATAATTCAAAGAAGCCCAGCCCTGCTCTGGGGAAGCATTGCATATGAGAGATAAGACGCTCCGGGCTTATCCCACAAGTGCAATAGTTTATTTCAACCACAGACCAACAGTTGAGATGCCAAGGGGAAGAGATGGTGTACTTTTTAAAGAATAGGGTTAGAATTTTCCAAGGGGGTTATGGTTTATCAAAGATTCACATCAGAACCTACTATCTGGCCATCAGGCATCAGGCTCCCAGCAGTATTTCTGTCTTAATTGTATTTACTGTTGTCAATGGCAAAGTTTAAAAAAAAAAAAAAAAGGAAAGCATGGGGCTGATGTGGGATCTGAGGGGTGTGTGTGTGTGTGTGTCTGTCTGTCTGTCTGTGTCTGTCTTGGGGGAGGTGAGGTGCTGGGGTGACATATCATTAGGCAGGAGAGTGTTGAGAGAGGTGGGATACTCTGGATGCTTAACTGGAAAAATTGAGGTACTTGGTGGGGCTGGGAAATAAGCAGAGGACAACAGTTGACCCGCAGAGAGAGGACCCTCTAGGAGCCTTAAGCTCTACCCATCCACAGGACATCATTGATCGGCTATGGCTAGATCCCTTGTGTCACACACCCTGATCCAGCTCTTTGGAGAGAGAACGAGCTGATGCACACAAGGAACATGCTGTCCACCACCAGAGTCCTTTGGGATCCTGACCAAGTTTGGGAGGTCCTTGGCTTCTGGTCTCAAATGAAAAACTGCTTAATGTCCCAGGAGGCATAAGGAGTGGTGGGTGGCAGTGGGTTATGGTGATGGAGAGAAGGCTAGAGACAGGTGGTGAGCTTTCAGGTTCTGACTGAAGCAATTTTGCAACATTCACTTTAGATGCTCTCCACGTGCCCAAGTCCCATGTTTCTTTTATGCCAGACCCCTGCATGCTCTTACTCCCCTCTAAGCTACTCCTTCTCCCCAGCTCACGTGCAGGCCCTGTTTTGTCCCTGTCTAATAAGGGCATCGGAAACCTACTCAGGAGAGAGACTTGAGGGGCTGAGAGTGTTCCTAGGCTGCCCCGTCTGCCTTAAACAAGACTAAAAATACACCTGAAGGCTTCACTTACTGCAAAGCATTTGGAAGAAGGATCACCACCACCATGGACAGGGCCCTTTTCCATTTTACAAGCCACTGTCTCCAAATGTTTATGAATTACTCCTTTCAGAAATCTGATCACCTTGGTAATGTTACCATCTCCTAGTTCAAAAGGCAGAGATGCTGGAGATTACCAAGTGTACTCAAGGCCCATGATTTAGAGACAGCTCTGATGTAATTGAATATTTATGGACCCACAGGGTGGGGTCAGGTTTGGCAGCCACCTTGTGCACTTTCCGACCATCTAGTGAGTTGACTGCTGCCGGGTCAGTGAACAGAAAATGCGTCAATGTTGTGGGGTCCCCAGCCTGTGACCCTCTGATTCATGATGGATTAAAGGTTCACGGAGGGCATCTTTTGCACTGGTCACTTGTTTCCTGTTTTGTAAAAAGATTTCCAGGTAATTCAGGACTATGAGGTAGAATATGGGTGGGGGGCAGGATCTTGATTACAATATGAGACTTATAGAATCTGTCATTGTTTTCATTGGAGGCCAGACAGATAATGGGGCATGAATACAGTTGGTATGTTAGTAGCTGGTGGACAAACTGTTTCAAAGATATATTAATGGGGTAGGGAGGGAGACAAACCATAAGTGACTCTTAATCTCACGAAACAAACTGTGGGTTGCTGGGGGGAGGGGGGTTGGGAGAAGGGGGGTAGGGTTATGGACATTGGGGAGGGTATGTGCTTTTGGGTAAATTGGAAGGGGAGATGAACCATGAGAGACTATGGACTCTGAAAAACAATCTGAGGGGTTTGAAGTGGCGTGGGGGTGGGAGGTTGGGGTACCAGGTGGTGGGTATTATAGAGGGCACAGCTTGCATGGAGCACTGGGTGTGGTGAAAAAATAATGAATACTGTTTTTCTGAAAATAAATAAATTGGAAAAAAAAAAAGAAAACCCTTCACAGAAAAAAAAAAGATATATTAATGGGGGGCTCTGTTGATTAAACATCTGACCCTTGATTTTGGCTCAGATCATGAGCGCAGGGTCGTGACACACTCGGCAGGGAGTCTGCTTGAGATTCTTTCTCTCCCTACCCCCTGCTCTCATGCTCTCTCTCTCTCTCTTTCTCTCTCAAATAAATAAATAAATAAATAAATATATATATATATTTTTAAAGTGATTAGGGTGTCTGAGCAGTTCAGTCAGTTAAGCATCTGCCTTTGGCTTAGGTCATGATCCCAGGGTCCTGAGATTGAGCCTCACATCAGGCTCCCTGCTCAGTGGGGGGAGCCTGCTTCTCGTTCTCTCTCCACCCCCGCTCATGCTCTCTCTCTCTCTCTCTCTTGCTCTCTCTCTCTCTCAAATAAATAAATAAAATCTTTAAAACAATTAAAAATGTTATTAATAGCATCGGTGTAGGAGGGGTCCTCTATGGCATGTCTGCACTCGACTGTCAAGCAAGTTCAACATTTTCCCAAATGACAGTGGATTAGAAACGTCAAGCCATAAAACATTTCAGCAAAGACCTAAAAGGTGTGATTATCACATTTGCAAGAGACCCGAGGGTTGTAGTGGTAACCACAACATGTAACGAAGGACCAGGATGTCAGGCTGTCTCCACAGACCGCAGATGGAGGAGATCAAATTTAATTGGTATAAGTGCAGAGTCCCACACAGATGCCCCGAGACCCATGATGTGAGTGGGGGAGGGTGAACTCTGGCTGAAGAGCACTCTCTGTAGAGTGGACCTTCTGGTTTGGTTCATGTTCCTGCCGTCGATGTGGCTGAGGATGTGCGTTCCTAGAAAGAACCCAGGTGTTAGCTTTGTTGTCAGACCTCCTTCTCTTCTTACCCCCCAACACTTGCTCTATGTGCCTTGTTATCAGCAAGAAGACTTTTATGCCCCCCTTGAATTTTTCTTCCTCAGATCTCGGGCTTGTTCCTGAGCCCAGTATTTATAAGCAGAATGGAACCACTATTGTTGGTCACTGAATGACCGGCCATGAGGAGAATTCAGCCTGGTGGAGTTGGGATCCTGGTAGAAAAGAGGGAGGGGGGGAATATGCAGCCAATAATGTCAGCAACTCTAAGATTCTCTAGTTCTTTTTTATTTTCCGTAATGCCTACTGCAGTGTTGGGTCATTGGTGGGTCAATTAATTAACGACTTCTTCATCTTTCTCCCTCATGGCGTTCTCTGGTCATGGCTCTGTGCTCAGCTTGAGCACAGAACAAGCTGAAAATGCCTAGGACTCAGTGACCCAGGAACAAACCTCCCTAGTGTTGTACAGGGTTTGTAGATAAATTACACCACCTTCTCTGTGTCCTTGTGGAACAGTTCAGAGGTGACTCAACATCACCTCTCAGAGTATCCTCGGTGGGGTTGCCCACTGAGGTCACAAGCTGGGGACTAAACCCTTTCCCCCCACCCTGTCTTCACTTCCCTGCTGTCTTCCTGCTGCTTCCTGTCACCACTCCCCAAATCAACTCCTTATCTGATGGTCAGCTTCTGGAGGAACCCCCATGAAGATAGAGGCCAAATAACTAGAACTATATTTACTTGGGTGATGAAAATGACTAGTGTTACCATCACATATCAATTCCTTCAGTGACATTGAGTAGGTACCTGTTGAATGCAAGTAACTACACTGTGGACTGGGCATTCTTACACAAAGCTTCGAGTTTACAGTGCCTGAGGAAGGTCAAGTTTGCATGTCCCATCCTGCAAGTTCTCTACACTGCCAGGGAGCACAGGGCCCCCTGAGAATCCTGCCTTCTACTCTTCTTCTCCATCTTTATTCGTAAAACTGTTTCTTAACTTTGAAGGAGAAATCCTTAGGAAAAGAGACTCGGTAGGATGCTATTTCTTTGGAGCAACAGTTAGCAAGCCTTTTGAGGAATGTGTTTGTTCCTTGACAGAGCAAGCCTCCATCCCATTCTTCACACCCTGCCACATTGTCTTAAGATGACCAGCATTTCAGTGACCACACTAGCCCGAATTGTCCCTCCGCAGCTAGGAGTGGTTCAGAAATCCTCTGTCCACCTACAAATCCCAAACCCTGATCACAGGGCAAGGCAGGTTGGTGGGAGCAAGGAGTGGCCGTGGGCAGTGACTTCAGCTTGGCGGGGGTGGGGTAGGGGGCTTGACCTGAGAGTCACTGCCATGTCCAGCCTGGGGACGTAATGCTCCCCATGTTCTAGCAGCCCGTTGTATTTGCAGACACAGAACACAACACTGAGACCTTGTGCAGAGCCTCCCTGTTAATGTCTTTAGAAGCTTAAATATTAGAGCTCGAGCTTTCTCTTGGGATTAATATAAGGGGATATAAGGGGAGGCATGTGCCAGATATGGCTCCTCCATGATCTTTCTGCTGCTATAAAAAGAAACCCTACAAAGGGCCTCCAGAAAAATGTCTCAACCCCAGAAAAAAATGAATAATGTAGCACTTATTGACATGTGGCCTGGGATGTAAAGGGAAGCCCTCATGGCATCATCCCAGATCTTCTCGGAGCCTCCCATTTATGACCAGAGTCTCTAGTGGAGGCAGGCAGGCTGTACAAAGGAAGGCAGGGTTCTGGGGCCTGATTTGC
This sequence comes from Neogale vison, assembly GCF_020171115.1. NCBI lineage: Eukaryota > Metazoa > Chordata > Mammalia > Carnivora > Mustelidae > Neogale > Neogale vison. The sequence goes on from NC_058098.1 coordinate 44,227,775, forward strand.
TGTGTGACCTGGGGCAAATTGTTTTACCTCCCTGGGCTTTAACTTTCAAATGAAAGAATGAGACTGGGTCATTTTCAATCCCTGCCTACCTTCCTTCCTTCCTTCCTTCCTTGCATGATACAAATTCTGGCTATACTATAAATTATTCATGGCCTCCTTTTTTTTTTTTCACTCAAAATGAAAATGCGTTATTAAATTCTCCTTGAGAAAAAAAATGTGTATTCTAACGATTTCGATGTTATACTTCACTGAATAGAAGAACACCAATGAGAAAGTCGGTGCTACTTTTTTGCCCTCTGAAATGGTAATAGCTAGGCATATTTGAGAAGAGGTAGAGTGGGGGAAACTTCCCAGTATACTGCCCTAAAACAGGCTCTCTGCACTGTCTTGTGAAGCCAGGCAAATGTGTGCATCCTGATGGCCACAGATCACTCATCATGAAACCAAAGTCCCCTTGGAGGACAAATATTCTCTAAGCCTGTGACTCTGGCCGGCTGTCATCCCATCTGGAGGAGGGTGAGGGAGTCAGCTGGGAGAGCGAGTCGGGCAGTCCCCAGAGAAAGAATCCCACGCAGCTTCTCTGGCATTTCCTCCAGCTCGTGGTAATCAAGAGTGGCAGCTCCAGCTATGAGGCTGGGAAGCGGCAAAGCCTCAGGACAAGGTGCCCCCAGGAGAATCCCAGGGAATCGGGAACAGCAGTGGATCTGTTCCCCAGATTTTTCCTCCCCAGAAAAAGCCAGATTGCACACATTCATTTGCACACATAATTGCAGTTACATAATTATCCTATCATATGTGACTTCTGCACACCTGGGTAGGCGGGGCACCCCCATCAGTCAGGATGTGTTCTGGACTCATTCCTTCTACATCCTGCACAAAGGGTGGCTTCAGACCTGCCTCTAACACACACATGCGCACACGCACAAATGCATGCACACATACACACCTGTGTCCGTGTGTGTGTGTCTGTCTGTCTGTATCCTCTCCATTCTTGGGTTCACTTGAATAAAGTCAGAGGCAGGCTTCCTACACAGCCTTTAAGTGTGACTATGTAAGTGTTATTTTTAACCAACTCCAGCCTTATATTTGGTATTAGTCCAGGCAGATTTTTAAAAATTTTTAACAGGCCTGTTCTTTCACATATAAAATGTGCCACATTAACCCTTTTCCTAATGTTCGGTAGCATTAAGCACATTCACATTGTTGGGCAACAATCTCCAGAACTGTTTCCATCCTGCAAAACTGATATTCTGTCCCGATTAAACAACACATTCCCCATTCCCCTCTTCCTCCCAGCTCCTGACAGACACCATTCTGCTTTTTGTCCTTCTGTGACTGTAATGACTCTAAGTACCTTATAGAACAAGACAGAGCATCGTAAGGGAAGGGAGGGAAAAATGAAACAAGATGAAACCAGAGAGGGAGACAAACCAAAAGAGACTCTTAATGTCAGGAAACAAACTGAGGGTTGCTGGAGGGGAGGTGGGTGGGGGGATGGGCTGGTGTGATGATGGCCATTGGGGAGGGTATGTGCTCTGGTCAGTGCTATGAATTATGTAAGACTGATGATTCACAGACATGTACCCCTGAAGCAAACAACACATTATATGTTAATTTTAAAAAGAATAAAAACTGTCACAACTTAAAAATGAAGAAGAAGAAGAAGAAGAATCATATGGTTGTCTTTTTGTGACTGGTTTATTTCATTTAGCATAATGTCCCCTAGGTTCAACCATGTTATGTAGCATGTGACAGGATTTCCTTCTGTTTTAAAATTAATCAATATTCCATTGTACGGGTATTCCACATTTTGTTTATCTCAGACTGTTTTTCTCTGCTGATTGAACAGTCTAGTTCATGTTGTTTATATATACCCTGCAGTCATCAATGTTTGAAATAGGAACTATATTTAATTCTGTGGGGAGGTGGATAAAATTGGTGAGTTTTTGCTCTGTGAGCTTTATCAAGGTGCTTACCTTGATGGACTTGAGAATTGTTACCTGTAGACACTGGAGAACGTTGGGCTAGTGGACACGCTTGCCTTGGCTTATGAGAGGGGTTCAAAGAGTAGTGTTATAGTCAGACTTGCTCAAAACTCACTTCTCTTCAGCGTGAGCCCGGGGTTCACTCGAATATCCTTTGGTTTTGGAGGACTCAGGTGTGCAGAGAGCAAGTGTGGTGGGTGATAAATCAATCTTGGTTGACTTGATTAGGTGATGAACACGTTTATTGAGTTGGGTTGCTGTTAATGGAAAGTATGCACATTCCAATATATTTAAAGAGATACTAATCATAACCCTGAACATACAGGCCAGTCTTGTTACAGTTTCAGCAACTTCTTCCAATTTGTGCTTCCCTAGCATCCCTCCCTTGAAGGCTCCATCAGGTAAAACAGCCAAGTATAAATGGACTTCGTGCAAGACTTCCTCATATTAATAACCTACTCATTACCATTCTTCATATCTTTCAGTTGTGGAAGGAGTGGGAACTTGGGCATGTGCCTGACACATTATTCTTTTAAGTTATGGATACATTTGAGACACCATGTAAATATTTATTGATTTTTATTGCATGGACTGTATTGACATAATGCAATATTAAATAGACTCTTAGTCCTGGATGGAACTTTAGAGAGTGGTTGTTCTTCTATCCAAATACAATGTGTGAGCTTTGTTAAATATTTCATAAATGGTCAATAACTATTTCTTTTAATATAGCCAATGTGATGTCTCTCTGGAAGTTGAGTGTAGATTTGTGATCTTCAGTAGCTGAGAGAGACTTGGGGAGCCCCTGGGAGTATCTTTCTGATATCAGACACCCCACACCCCAGCCCCACCAAGGCTGAGAGACGGCAAATGCCAGGCGAGTTTGCAATTTCTGTTCCTCATCCCTGCCAGCTCTCAGACATTAATTTTGCACATACAAATCATCTGGCATCTTGTTAATCTGCACCTCTATGACTCAGAAGGGCTGAACTGGAACTGAGGTTCTGCATTTCTAGCCAGCTCCTAGGTGATGCTGCTGCTGCTGGTCCCACTGCTCTGCATAAGCAAAGCTCCTGGCAGCACAGGGTATCAGAAGAGCGGGGCTCAGACCAGGTGAGTGTGACATCTTGGGCACAAAGCACAAGGGGGCGCCGGCTCTCAGTGTTATTTATCCAAGGGCACTGAGGGTGGCACTTCCTCTCTGGGTGTGCAAGTGCAAGGTTGCTTGACCCCAGGGGCCTCCTTACATTCTATGCCCCAAATTCCATTCTCATGCCACGCTAGTCCTGGCTCTGAAAGGAAGCTTTTGGTCCAGAGATGGGGGGATGCTGATGTGCTGCTCTAACCTGAGTTATCCTGTGGGACAGTACAGTGGAAACACCTGTGTTTGATCAGAGATTCCCAGTCCTCCTTGCTGCCTGAACTGACCCCAGACAGCCAGCTGGGCACACCTGAATGACCCGTCACCTAACCCAATCAGCACAGGGCTCCCGAATAGCTCAGTCTGTCCTTTCGCTGCCCAGCTGGTGCAATCTTTTAAAAAGAGCATGTTTTATCCTAAGTGCTCTCTGGAGTGAAGCACACAATGCCCTCCATAGCAGCAGGCTTAGGGGATGTGGTGTGAGTCTGTCACGAGGCCGTGACTTGAACCCAAGTTCACTTGCTGTGTGTTAAGCCACTCGCTCAGCTGAAGCGAGATTGCTGGAGCATGCTCTGTGTAAGCTGTCTTATGTTGATGTTTTTCCCTCCAGGTGCTTATCATGGGTAATTAGGCTCTCTGCCACATGTTAGCTGTGACGAGTCACTGCAAAGCCCCTACACTCTCCTTTCTGCAAGTCTCTAACTCTCCAGTGAAATCAAATTACCCAAAAGCAAAAGAAGAGAGGGGTGAGTGTTTAGCTGACAACCATGTAGCATGGGCTCTCCTGGATGGTTCCGTTGGGGTAGGGGGTGGGGTGGCAGGATGTACATTTCCTGGTGGAGTCACATGACAGAGAAGACCAGACTTTGGTTGTTCTCAAGCTAAAAGTTCATTTCTCAGCCCTTAGAGGGACTGATGAGCCTCTTCTCACCCCATACCCAGGTCTGCAGACCCCTGAGAAGGATGAGGTGAGGCTAGTGACTTCTACATCTACGCCTTCAGCATTCCCTGCTTTTCTAGACTCCACTTCTCCGCTCACACTGTGTCCGTTTCCCAAGAAGGAGCTTGGGATGCTAAATCTAAGTCCACTTCATGTTCTCTAGATGGTCTTGGATAAGTCCCTTGTCTTCTGCCTCAAGTTTGGCAAAAAGGTTTAGCTCTTATTTTCTCCACCAGAAGAAAAATGGGAAAGGGAAAAACTACATACACATCTGTACATATATGCGTGTATATCTATATACATACATGTATTAAACATATACACATACCTTGTATGAATATAATATGCATGCCTTGAACATTATTTATTTCCCAGATACTTGGCTAAGTACTTTACCTGCATATCTCCTGTATATCCTTGCATCAGTCTTAAGAGGAAAATACGAATGCCCTTCTCCATTTACCCCCAAGAGGTAAAGTACTGAGGGCTGAACAGATATTAAATGGCTGATTGAGGATTTGAATGCAGATACACTGACCCTAGTGCCTGGAATCTTAACCACTATCCCAGTCGTTCTCGTATGTCTGAGTTTGGGTTTCCCCAAAAGCAGAGTTTGCTCTTTCCCTGAAAATGCATGTAATTTATTTGGAAGGCAACTTCAGGACTCACTGATGGTTGAGTGGAGAAGTGAGACAGGGAAGGAAGGCAGTCAATACAGTTTGCTTTATCCAGTCAGTTACCTCTTTGGACAGCTGAAGCTCAATCCCACTGGGCAACTCTGGGACACAGAGTAGAACACGTGCCTCAGTGGTACCCAGCCTGAGGGGTAAAGGAGCGAGGGTATTTATCCACCAACCCCCATTATTCGCTGAGAGATGTTCAGTCCCTGGCCATCCAGGGCTGCCGTGCACACAGGCAGAGAAGGCTCTGCTAGCAGGGAAAGCTAGCTCCCATGGGCACTGATGGCATTAGGATTATCCCACACACCTATACAGGTGCTAGGTGGTGAAGAGCATGACTTATCTTGTCCCACCCCCTGACACCTAGGGGAGGGTCCCAACTGTCACCTTCTTTTGTTCCCATTTCCTAGGGAAAAGAAGAGCTGAATGTGTAGACACAGCTCTCAGCTGAACCTCAAACGGCAGGAGAGCCCAAAGCCCTTGGAAGCTATCAGCTTCCCACCCTTGGGACACCCCACCCCCCAGGGGCTTTGTGCCCTGTCCCACTCCTGATTCTTTTCTCTTCCTGTCCCACTCCTGATTCTTTTCTCTTCCATACTCTCCTGCTACCAGTCACTGAGTGATCCTACAGAAATCTAGATCCATATTTATCTGATATGCCAGGGCCGCATGCAGAGCCCAACAATATCATGGATGGAAGCCAGATCACCTAAAGGATAAATGGTGGGAAGCAGAGAAGAGTGGTTAAATGACTGTTTTCAGACAATCAGAGGTTGCCAGGGGGTTCTTGGGAGCTCCAGCACTTGAGGCATTTATAATGAACTTCAGAGAGGTGGAGAGGAGTGCTCCCCACCCAGACTGTGCGGCAGGGGAGTTGTGCAAAAAGCACTTCTTGCTTCTTGTGTTCTGGAGCAGGGAACCAGCAGACATGTCATGGGCACCCTACATGCCTTGGGTCCTTTGGTGAACCTGAGTCTCTGAGGACATGTGTGTCCTCCCAGGGAATTCGTTTTGGTCCTTTGGCTTCTGGCGCATGGGTGATATGCTCTCGCTGTGTTCAGGAGGGCTGATGGAGGGCAAAAATTTTCAGCTTCATTCTTTGGGCTTCAGCTCCTGCCCTGACATCTGGCCCATGTGCCTCCTACTTCCCTGCCTGTGGTCTCTCACTTTGACCCCTCTCATCCAGGATGTATTTGACACCAAAGATTTTCCTTCTTACAGCCCTGTCATTGCACACTACTGAGCCCACATCTTGGCAGATGATGGCACTCCCCTCACCACAACCTCCTGCCTTTGCAGTAGTCTTAGTGTTGTTCCTCAAAGGGTCTCAGTCCTCTTTTCTTCCAGGTACTCAGATGACCTCCCCATGCCCTTGAAGCCAGGTGTGGTCATGTGATGTGTTTTCAGCAGAAGTGCAATATCCCATGTGGGAGCTATAAGAGCCAGTGGTGGTTTGTCATGTCTTCCTTCCTCACTTGACTGGTTATGGGTTGAGAGAGTTGAGAGGAAGCCTCCCAGAGTGATTCCTGGGAGCATCGCCTCCTACTGACACACCCTGGATATGTGGTGTGAATGAGAAATACACATGTGCTGAGTTAAGTCACGAGATCCCGAGTTGTATGTCACTGCAGCGTAACCTTAGGTACTCCGGATGACACAATCTTTGTACTTGCAAGGTAGCCCAGTCTCTCTCTGTCAGGCAAATCCAAGTTCCTGATTGTGCTGCCCAAGCCATTTCCTAGAGTGACTTGTCTCCTGATTACTGTGGACTTGTTTCCTTCCTTGGGTTTGGACTCCTACTAGTCGCTCCAAGCACTCTCCAAAATGTGTTTGGAGAAATTCTTCAGGTCAAGGCTGTTAGCAGTAATCATCTCCTTAAAAGGATTCCTCTTGTTCATTTTCAAGCAAGTGCTTTTTACCATTGCCTTGAAAAGAAAGTACCTGTGCACAGAGTTGGGATCCTGTTAGAAGAACTCCATTGTTAATTGGGGGGGAATCAGGGATGGATCCCCTACGCCATCACTGGTGATGTTCTCAGTGGTGAGAACAATGGATCCATCTTCCCCTATGGACAACCTTGCAGGTCTCCAAGGGCCGCCATCCATGTTTTTGTTCAGTTCACAACATGTTAAGAACACCTTTCCTTGTCAACATGAAGAGAAGCAGTCCATGGCTTTTAATAACTGTGTGGCATTTCCCTGCATGGTAGCTCCATGTTTATTTATGTAGGTGTCTCCGTAAGACCCTTGGTTCACTGCCATTTTCCCCGGGTCATAAACACCACTGCCTCCTTGTCTGTCCACCTTGCCTTACAACAGATTCCTAGAGTGCTTGCTGGTCCAGTAACACCAGTATTCCCCAAGGGACGTGGTGTAGGTGAGGACAGCTCCCTCTTTCCCAGGACACACGTGCCCACCACAGTCCCTCCATTATTAACATTTTAGTCTGGATGGAATCATGTTGAAGGTGAGTATTCACATATTCGTGTAGAGAAACCCCCAGAATACCTCCACTGAAACACTGACCCCTCATTGTGGTGATTTTCTATTAGTAAATATCAAGATACAGGAAGGCTTCAATGCATTTTCCATTATTTGTTCTTCGACAGCTGCCCAGGTGTATGCATAGCATGAATGAAATGTTGGAGCAGGAGTGGGAGAGAGAAAAGGGGTGTGGGCCATCACAGTGGGTGCCAGGCTGGGCCCAGCCAGGTCACAGGGACAGCTGATTGCCATGTTGAGAAGCTGAGACATGCGGACAGGAACACTTTCCCCGCCTGCACATGCAGTGTGAGAAATTCAGGAGAAGACCCATCTGCTAGGGTTGGCCTGGAGATGGAATCAGGACTGAGAAAGGCAAGGGCTGAGAAAAGCTGAGAAAGGGGAGGGATGCAAGGGGCTCATCCTTTCCTGCTGGATGTCTCGAGGGGAGGGGCTCAGCATGGGCTGCACTGACTTTGTCAGTCTCTCCCTGAATCGCTGGGAGGGAGCCCGTGGGGGTGGAAGGTGGCCCTGGGGCCTTCTCTGTCCACTCTTACAGCCCTGCTGAAAATAGAAGTCCATTCACATGTCATCCACAGGCCTGGATACTCACTCCTGACTCACCAAACACTGAGAAGGAAATCGCAACACGCTGTCACCAAGGCCATCGGGAAGTTAATGGTTTTCTATTGACCTTTTTACAGGTTAATAGAACCTGTAAAAAGCTGCCGCTGCAGTGGAAGGTTCTCCATCACATGGGCTGTCAGGGCAGGCATAGGCTCTGCTGACGGTGGGCTTTCCTGCCTCCTTGGAGCAGTTTCTGTGACTTGCCTCTGACTTACCCACATTCCTCTGCAATCAAAAGCATGTGTGCACACACACACACCCACACACACCTGCACACAGGTACGCATGCTCACACCAGTGGACGTGTGTATGGATGTGAGCCCATTCACATGTGTGCCCAGAAAGATGGGGGCAAGGGAGAGAGGAAGTCAGTGGGAAAAGCAATGACCTTCTGAAGCTCTGTTGTGTTAGGACACCACGTGGAGAACTCGTGTGCTCACTCATTCGTTCGCAGTAATTCTTCCTCCTGGGCCTGGTTTCTTGGGGGCTGTTAGTACTTTCTGTTGTTAAAATTAACAAAATTATAGCACATTCTATGTGCAAGGGTACATTTGTCTCAGGAATTTAAGCCTTCCTTTAAAAAAGGGAAAAAAAAAAAGCCTTTAAATATATTGAAACTGAGGTGGGGGGAAAAAAGGAGAGAGTGTGTCCCTTATACAGATGAAGAAACTAAGGTCCACAAACACACCGTGAGTTCCCCTGTTCCTCATCCTATTCATTAGAGAAAATAAAACCCCATATTTTCACCATGGGTGGGAGTTTGGATTTTCTTGAATTTAGGAGCCCAAATTATAAATCAACATAACTTCTGTAAAAAGTCAAATGATGGTATTATTTCAGGCTGATCCCCTCTACTGCCATTCCCTACAATAGCTCTTTTGATCAAAAAGTCTCGTGGCCGTAGGAAAAGATGCTGTAAAACTCTCCTAAATGGGGATTATGTAAAATACGCCCCAGAAAAGAGGACAGTGAGCATCTGTGATGCCTGAAGAGTCACGAGGAAGGGGGTCCAGCCAGAACCACCTTTCTTTTCGGCCTCTATGCAGTGGAGGTGGCCCGTCGGTGTTATCTGTTTGCATCACAGAGCAAAACAGAATTCCTGTTTGAAGGGGGAAACCTCCTATGCTTCTGGAATATTGTCATGGTCATCCTTCCCTTGAAAAGTAATAAAGTATATGCACTTTCTGATTAGGGACAAATGTCAAAGTGTCCACGATGATGGACGTCTCCGATTTCCATGGTGCTGATATATCATGGCGGGAGCTCATGAATCTTTAATGGCTGGCCTATATTTAGGGGCTTTCAGTTTCTGAGGGCGATAAAAGGTTCTGCAGAGGTGGAGTTCTCCTAGTGTCCTGTCTTCTACCAAGGCTGATGCCTATTTAAAGCACATCTCGTCTTTCTAATGCACAGAGATTCTGCTGATCATGAGAATGTATCTTGGGCCTGAAATTAGATTATAAGTCTCCCCCCCCCCCGCCAAAAAAAAGTGTTGTTTAATTTAGGCAGCAGTATGGTAAGATTACCCATGATGGGTCAGGCCTGTACTAGGAGGTCAGGTGCCTGACCCCTGAACTGTTATTCTAAGCACAGGAGATGGACTACAGGGAAGAAGACAAATAAGGTAATCACTGGCTGTGATAATTGCTATGAATGATATAAGCAGGGTGGTGTGACATGTTCTAAGTACAGCAGTGACATCCCCCAATTTGCATTTTGAAAGATCATTCTGGTTGCGGGGTAGGAAGATGGATCGTAGGGGGACAGACATGAAAGCCAGGACACCAATTAAGAGGCTGTTGTAGGGGTTCAGGGAAGAGTCGGTCATGGGGATGAAGGTGGCAAGAAAGGGGGGATTTGCAACATATTTGAGAGTGCCAAGTGAGAGAACTTGCTGGTGATTTGGACAGGATAGCAGAAGAAAGAGAAGGAAGGAAGATCCTAAATTTACAGCTCAACTTGGCGGATTGTTGTAACCTTTCCCAAGACAGGGGAGATGGAGGTGTGAGTAGAAGGGGGAGGTTTGGGGATAAATATGGAGTGCCCTGTCATCTAAATGATCTAAATATGGATATCCTAAGCACAGACAGACATGCCTAGAGTTCTGGAAAGAGGTCAGGCCTGGAGATACCCAAATGGGCAGAGACAGAAGCTTATAGGTGGCATTTGAAGCTATGGATTGACCTGGAAAGACATCTCAATTAGAGAATGATCCCTCTGATCCATCACCATTTGGAATCCAGTAGGAGAGGTACAGGTGATGGAAACCAAGGAGTGGCCAGTGAGGAAGAAGGAAAAAAGGATATGGCATCCTAGAAGCCAAGAGAGGTGAGGAGGGGTGGCCACCAGGGAGATAGGGTCAGAGAAGCACTCGGTGAGGAGTCCCTTACGATGGAACCTGTAGCAGCCTTGCCAAAGGCAGTTCTAGAAGGAGGCTGAAGGGCGTGAAATGGGTTGGGTGAGGCAATAAGAAATGGAGTCAAAGGACCAAGAGGAGCAAGTTGAGCCCTCACTTTTACAAGTTTTTCTTTGAAAACAGCACAGAATAGAGCACCAAGTGTGGTGCATAAACAATGAATCTTGGAACACTGAAAAAAAGAAAAAAGAGGAAAAGAAAACAGCACAGAAATGGGGTAGTAACTGGATATAGGGTACTGAGTAGCAGAAGGATTTGCTTGTTTTTTAAAGATTTTATTTATTTATTTGAGAGAGAGAGAGAGAGCAGGGGGAAGGGCGGAGGGAGAAGGAGAGAGAAAATCCTAAGCAGCCTCCCCACTGAGCTTGAAGCCTGATGCAGGGCTTGATCTCGCAGGCCTGAGATCATGACCGGAGCCAAAATCAAGGTCAGAAACTTAACCAGCTGAGCCACGCAGGCACCCCGGGAAGGATTTGTTTTAAGGAGGTATTTTTAGGTGGAGATTCTATTGCATCTTCATTTACTGATGGAAATAACAGAGTAGAAAGGAGGGGTTCATGTTTCAGAGCAGAGGGGAGAAGGATAGGTGCAAAGCTGTCAAAAATCAAGGAGGGGCTGGCATCCCAAACACAAGTTCACCAGTCTTCCTTCTAAAGCAGCAGGGCAGGGAGGTTCCCACTTTCAAACCAGGAGCAGGCAAGGGAGACTATAGGTGTAGACGCAGGGAAGCATGGGGATTTGGTGGAGGAAGACGAGAGTCTGATCGTCTTCTTTCTGAAAATAAGGCAAAGTGATGAGCTGATGGAAAGGGTGTGTTTGAGGAGCACCCAAAGAGCAGGAAGCAAGGTCACATAGAAAATGTAGTCCAGTTGCCTGGCTCCCTAGGTGACCCTTGGAGTATCAGTGTTCTGCCAGTCCAGGTGGGTCATTTTCTCTGGCCAGGTTAAGTTGCTCAGGTGTGGCCCAGTATAGGTAGAGCATTGGACTGAACCACAGTCTGAAGTTTTGCCCCTTCAGTATCATGTAAGATGTGAGAGCAAGGAGGTGAGGGTGTTTGAAAAGGAGTAATTAGAAGGATAGACAAGGCCGTGAAGAAGGGAAGGTGGTGGATAATGGGAAGGGGTTGTGGCAGTTGGGGTTCTAGAGTAAGTGGCCTGGACAGCTTTGGGGGTGGTCAGAAAGGATGTTTGAAACCAGGATGTTGGATTAGGGATGTCCTATATGTTGACAAGGGTCAAAGCTTATTAGTAGGGGCAGAGAACATGAGCCTTGGGAGTAATGAGATCAGGAAGGGGAGAGGTCAGGGCTCTAGATGGTTGTCCCTCTGGTTCTTGATGTCACCATGATGATGACAGGAGCAGGGATGGGGAAGCAGGGATGAAGCTGCAAGTTGAAGAAGGAAGAGGAGACATGGTTTAGAAGCCCCAGTTGGGGAACTGTGATGGAAATGAAAGCTATCTGGAATGCTTGCATTTTCTCACTGTTTGGGCTTGGAGCCAGTGTTTTACCGTGTGCTGCAGAAGCTTCTTGGAGAACTACATGTCCCCAGGCTTGAGGACTCCCAGCTGTCCCAACTGACCTGCAGTGCTGGAGAAATGACAGCACCTCACTGTCCCATGTGTCGCAACATGTGGCTGCCTCCAGTGCTGCAAGGCCAAGCCCACGATCACACGGTGCATTCACCTTGGGGCCTCAGGGGACCAGAGCACCTGCCCAGCTCTGCCCGAATATCCCTGTGTGACTTTGGACCTTTGATGGCATCTCTCTTTACTTATGTGTGATGTGAGAGAGTAAATGTACTCCTCGATCTGGAACCTTTTTTGCTCTTGCCTTCCATGACTTTTCCTGTCCGCACCTGGTCTGAGGCCTCTGTCTATAGTCTTGAGAAAAACCAGCACACTTCAAGTTGTTTACATTGAAAAGGACACCCTCCGTTTATGAATATTAACCAACCAAGCCCATCCAAGTGTGTCATCGTGGGACCTTCACCTCTTCAAGACTAACAATATTCCTGTGCAAAAGGGACACCCGTCACACTGCTAAGGGGTGTCTGCCCACACAGACATCCTCCCTGTAACCCTGGAGGGGCTCTCAGGTCTGCCAGGGATGCTTGCTTGAGGAGCACCTGGCCAGCCAGGTCACTCCCACAGCCCAGGGCTGTGTGCAGGTGTGTGTGGAGAGGCCCTGTCCCACCAGCCCCACTCCGCACCTGTCCTGTCTGATAGGGATTCAAACTAGGGGCCTACGTCCCGCCCACAGAGGTGAACCCAAACATCGTCCCTCTCAGTCCTGCTGCTGATTCCCCAGAATGGCTTGGCTTATGGCTCCGAGGTTGCCGGTTCCCAGGTTTGATTTAAGAGAGGGGACCTGGGGGGGAGGGTCCCTGAGCAGGGCTCTTATCTCGGTGACTGCAGCTATGGGATTGGGGGACTGACTCTCCTTCTCTGAGAAGGGGGTGGATTGGAACCAGCAGGCCAGGCTGCCCTGCCCGGATGTGAAGAGAGGGCTCTTCTCTGTCCTAAGTAGCACTTGTTCCGACCCTGAAATGTGAGTCACGTCGCAGGCTGGGAGATGCGTGCTCAGATACACAGCACTAAGTGCGCACACTGAGTGTGCCTACGTGTATGTGTGCGTACGTGTACGCACGCATACACAAACACAAGACCACTCTTGGCTGACAGTAAATTTAACAACACACAATCCTGGGTATTAGACACCAAGGAAGACTGGCCTTCTCTGTGTCGCCTGTGCCTCTCCAGGGCCTTGAATTAGGTAGATCACATAGGCCCACATTTCTTCACTGATATGTGTTTTTTCTTCATGCACATGTGAGTGATGTCAAACCCATATAGCCCCAGCCACTCAGGGAGGTGCAGGCTAGTGGAGGTGAGCATGTGCGCGCACACACACACACACACACACACACACAGACATATGCACCCCACACAAAGACACACACACACACCAAACAACACACACACAATGCTCCCCACACACCACACATACACACACCACACGCACACGCATGCAGCCCACACAAAGACACACACACACACACACACCACACACCACACACACATGCACACAGCCCACACAAAGATACACACACACACACACTCCACACACACACACTCCACACACACCACACACACATATACACCACACCACACACACACACACACACACACCCCACGTACACACAAGACCATGATGCACATATACTAAGTGACATGCAATACCCAACAACAAAACACCATGGGAGTTCAAAGCAGGGTGGATTTTTCACAGAAGGCAGGTTTGGGAGAGGCTCTGGAACCAGGTGGTACCCATGATTCCAGCAGGCAGCATAGTGGGTGTCAGGGCCTTGGAGGGCACGTCAGGGATTCTGGGCCTGTTGTGATGTTTCTAGCTCAAGGTATCTTCGGGGAATTTGAGGGAGAAGCAGAGTCAAGGGGGACCCTCTGTGTTGATGCTATATGTGGCCCTCTGGCTGATGGTGTCTACAGTTGTGGCATCTCAGGGATGCCCTCTTAATGGGGGAGGGGGAGAGTGCCCAGATTTTCCTAGTCTTCGCCCTCGACTGCTGTTCCGGTCCCTCCATGAATGTGATCCTGAAACACCCACAGAAACTGCTTCAGGTTTCAACCTTAATTAATATGCCATGAAGACCAAGTTTAGCACCAGTTTCTTCCTTAGAGTCACTGCTAATGCATTTCCTCTTTCGCTCTGGAAGCCGGAAAGCGAGGTGCTGTTTCTGTGAACAGCTCTGGTGTTGACTACATGTGTGGAACTAGGGAGTGAGGCAGGGGTGTCCTGGTAAACTGCCCCCCTGCGAGGGGAAAAAGACCCAGTTTGTGAATTGTAGCCTTTGCTGACTTCTCTGGTGTAGATACCCCTACAATCGCCAACGTCATAGTAGGAATGATTTAACAAGTGGCTTGTAAAATTTTTGAATGCTTAACATATGGTTCTAGGGGTTGGTCCAGCCAGCCCATCACTGAGTGGCAGGAAGGGTGATGTGAAGAAATGAAAGCATATGCAGTCAAGTTGAAAAGTTTCCTTCTCTTGGGACGCCTGGGTGGCTCAGTTGGTTAAGCAGCTGCCTTCGGCTTGGGTCATGATCCCAGCGTCCTGGGATCGAGTCCCACATCAGGCTCCTTGCTCGGCAGGGAGCCTGCTTCTCCCTCTGCCTCTGCCTGCCTCTCTGTCTGCCTGTGCTTGCTCTCTCTCCCTCTCTCTCGGACAAATAAATAAATAAAATCTTTAAAAAAAAAAAAAAGTTTCCTTCTCTTGCTGTCACAATATCTCTGACAGCCAGTCCCATGCACACAGCTGCTATTTACCTACAGAACTGTAAAACAATGTTTGTATTGTTTAAGCGCAAAATAGTTTTTTTTTAACTGAGCGAATATAGCCGGTTTACCGACACCCAAATTTCCAAAAGTCCTTTTTTAAAATACATCAACATCTGAAATTTTAAAATATAAAAATAACAGTCTACAAGCGTCTGCATGACAGAGAGATTATTGCTTTGCAAAGGAAATTACCATGTACTTCTTTAAATACCAGGTAAGCTTGGGGTTTTTTAATTATTCACTTTTGCAAATATTAGCATAGTGTTTCTTTAAAAATCCCTCTTGGTTTTTTTGTTTTCTTTTGTTTTGTTTTGTTTTTTAAAGCAGTGGCTCTAAATTTGGGATCCAGGAATCCCTGGAAGGAGCCACTGGGATGACAGTTTAGGGACTTTGTGCAGATTCCAGCATATTCTTCAGCATGTCCATTACATACAAGGTGATGGCCTATCACCCGCCACGGGGCTCGGTCATGCATGTCATAAATGCATGGGTGGTCAGCCCTGCGGATCCAACAAGGCATTTCCGAGTTGAGGACACATTTAAAGTCGGAGCAGATTCAGTCTGTGTAAATGGTCTCCTTTTCCTGCTAGAGGTGTTGGGCTTGTCTTGGGATGGCAGGCGGGACCTGGGCTTCGCAGGGAAGGTCTACAACAGATTTTTGATGAGGACAGTGACAATGATGGTGACATCTCAGCTTTACTCACATAGGTGGGGAAGGAAATCAAAAGAAACAGAAACCGTACTAAAGCCAAAACTCATCCACGGGGCCGCTCTGCATGTTGATGCCCTTGAGTCTTAGGGTGTTACACTTGCTCCTGTCACCAGGGCTGTGAGGGGCCGTCTTCTGTGACAATATTCGTCACCATGGTGGGGTCTCCTCGTGAATTGGGGAAACCAAGTCCTCTCTGCACCTGGCCTTCCCAAGGACAGAAGGATTATCTGCAGGTGTGGGGGTGCTCCTGAGGATGCCAGGAAGGCTGTGGATGGCACAAGGAGCCTTGGAGCCATCGCATGGAACACTCAGCTGGGGCATGTGGGACTCTCACTGCATTTGGCAGCGAGTTAGCACTTCTGGCAAAGCCAGAAGCCATGCTTCTCTAACCCCCAGAAGCCGAGTTTGGCCGCATTCAGGACCGAAGTGACTTGGTGGGGGCAGGGTGTCCCTTATACGCTTGCTATGGTTATACGTTCAGCCTCACGTGAAGCCTCACGTCCACGTGACTCTTGGGATTTTACTTCATGGGTTTGTATTTGTCCACACGGTCCTAATTTTAAAGAGAGGGATTAAGTTCAGTTTGTCACTGATTATAAGTGAAAAACTCACTAAAATGGAAACATTTGGCTTTCTGTGTGCTGCACCCTAGGTGGTATGGGATTCTCCCAGGTGCCCCCTGCTGCTGGATTATCACGATATAGTGATATGTCCTGTGTTGTCCTGTGTCGTTCATCAGCCAGCCGGTCGCTGTCTGCCTTGTTCCAAGTACGTCCCTGGGCTGGTTGGTGGGTCAGCTTTTTGCAGTTCTCTGTGTATTAATTAATGTCACCCTCTGCAGAAGGAATTTCTTTTTAAATTATGTGTTGTTGGGGCACCTGGGTGGCTCAGTGGGCTAAAGCCTCTGCTTTCAGCTCAGATCATGATCCCAGGGTCCTGGGATCGATTTATTTATTTATTATCAAATAAATAAATAAATAATTTTTTTAAAGATTTTTTTTTTTTATTTGACAGAGAGATCACAAGTAGGTAGAGAGGCAGGCAGAGAGAGAGAGAGGGAAGCAGGTTCCCTGCTGAGCAGAGAGCCTGATGTGGGACTCGATCCCAGGACCCTGAGATCATGACCTGAGCCAAAGGCAGCGGCTTAACCCACTGAGCCACCCAGGCTCCCCTAAATAAAATTTTTTAAAAAATTTTTAAAAATTATGTGTTGTTAGTCACCATACAGTAAAAAATCCCAAGTGAACATGACATCTTCATAGGATTAGTATATAAATGAACTATATTCTGAAGAATATTATCATTTCAGTCTCCATATAGTTGCTGTTTGGGGAATACAGTCTTTCCAGTGAATTGTGTTTCAGAACGAATGGGATGGTTTCTATCTTTTCTTTCCTCTCTTCATCTTCAGGACTTCAAAACACTTGCTCCTTAGTACTCTATGCAGCAAGTTAGACAAATTATTATTTGTTTACATTATAAAGGTGAGAAAACTGAGCCACAGAGTTTATGGAATTGGCTGAAGCAAGAGCTCTAGATTGCTAATTCACTGTCCGCTCCGGTCAGCCAGTGGGAAATAATAATGGTAGGGACAGTCATAGTGCTAGCTGTGACAGCTGGACTTCCTTAAGCACTTTCTGGAACGGGGCTCAGTTCTTTATGTGGTTTTTCTTCTTTCATCTCACAACAACCTATGACACAAATAAGTACTATTATTATTCGCATTTCCAGGGTCACACAGTGAGTGAGCCACTCACCCAGAGCCAGGCAGCTGGGGAGCCGGGAAGCCAGAATCTGAACCAGCTCTCCCTGACCTTACTCTCTGCTTCTAGTAAGTTCCATGTAGGTCTTGGACGACTTACAAGGCCGTACAAGACCTTCCCAGGGGAGCTGTTGTCACTGCCACAGAGGGTCTGATAGCTCCGTTGCAGATGCTGGTGAAGAGTTTGGGGACGTGCCCTCAAGGAGGGACAGAAGCCGTCAGTCTGGTGCAGGCCTTGGCACCAAATACCTCTCCCGTCCTTTCAAATCAGATCAGTCTGTAATTCAGTCATTGGGTCTGCAGAGACTTCTCATTAAGAGATGGATTTTTTTTAATGAACTTTTATTAATTCAGCAATCTCACTGAATGCTGAATTGTCATTTTTTGCTAATAGAGAAAATGGTTTGGTTTATTTTCCAGAACAAAGAAAGCCACTCAACTTAATTAAACTGTCTGAGGAGATTTTCTACTTGTCTTACTCAACACGGGCCCAGGAGCGTGCTTCGTAAATCCTGTTGGCCACAGTGACAACTCTGGTCGAGCTTTCCTTTTGAAGTTGGGCTGCATGTGGTGTCATCTACTTCTAAAATTCCCATTGTGGTCTCAGGGACACCCACCTGAAGCAAAGCACATAATTGTTACATGATTTCAGGGATTGAGAAAGCCCCCAAGTCCCTGGGGGGGATTCTGCTACCGCCCCTGGGCAGGGTAGCCCAGGAACGGTGGAGGGTAGCTTTATTTCCCAATAGCTTTGAACTTCATCATAACCCAGATTTTAGGCTCTATTAGAGAGCACCGTGAAAAGAAAATTATTAAAAATTCAGACCTGCCGAAGAAAATACTAACTAAATTTGGCAGTACATGAAAGAAGTATTTCTCATAAGCAGGTGGGAGTTATCTTAGTGCTACAAAGATTGATTAATAGTAGAATATCTACCAATGACATATTTTATAGAGATGAGGCTCTGTGGAGAAAAAAAATCATGTGGGAAAAAAAAATTGATGTTGAAGGAAGGGCATCCCTGATGTCAAAAATACTCTCTCACTCTGATACAAGTGGTCAGCAATGGAGGCGGCCAAGAAACACACATGATACATAAAAATCACTTCCATGACACAGTGTCCATCATGACCATTTTTATTTGACATACTTGCTTTTTTAAAATGTTCTGGTCAATAGAAGAATGAATGTTATTTACAGATAATACAATGGTATACCTAGAAAATCATAAGAATGTACTGATAATCTCTTAAAATTAGCAAGAAAGTTTTAAGTGGTCAGACATAAGATGCAGAAATCAATAACTCTCCCAAATACTGACAGTGACTAGACAATACACTGAATCTTTTATTCAGATAATAGCAATAAAAAAGATATAACACATTTACTAGGATTGATTTTAACCGTGCACCCCTTTATAAGGAAAACTTCAACATGTATCTAAGTATATATTAAAATATTTTTTAAAGTCGATGTTCTTGAGTAGAACATGGAAACTTATTTTTATTTTATTTTTTTTAAATTTTATTTATTTATTTGACAGACAGAGATCACAAGTAGGCAGAGAGGCAGGCAGAGAGAGAGGAGGAAGCAGGCTCCCCACCAAACAGAGAGCCCGATGTGGGGCTCGATCCTAGGACCCTGGGATCATGACCTGAGCCGAAGGCAGAGGCCTTAACCCACTGAGCCACCTAGGCGCCCCACTTATTTTTATTTTTAAATTTTTTTTATTATGTTATGTTAGTCACCATACAGAACATCATTAGTTTTTTTTATGTAGGAAACTTATTCTTAAATCCTTTTTCCAATTTAACACAAAAATCTATAGGGTCGGGCGCCTGGGTGACTCAGTGGGTTAAGCCTCTACCTTCGGCTCAGGTCACGATCTTCGGGTCCTGGGATCGAGCCCTGCATCGGGCTCTCTGCTCAGCAAGGAGCCTGCTTCCCCCTCTTTCTCTGCCTGCCTCTCTGCCTACTTGTGACCATTCTCTCTCTCTCATATAAATAAATAAAATCTTTTAAAAAAAATCTATAGGGTCTATTTTTGGATTTACCTGAAGACCTAAACATATTTTGAGGAAGAACCATGAAGGAACATTTTTCCTTTCCTCCATACTGAAATGTATTTTACATTTTGTTAGAGCTGCAGCATCCTAGCAGGCAGATGAGTGGAACACCGCGGATGGCCTGAAAGGGACATCAGGACATGAATCTAGTCTCTAACAAAGGGGACAGCCTTGATCGAGGCAGAAGGGATGTTTAGCAAAGTGCATGGGGAAATCAGTTGGGAAGACTCAAGGTAGAGTCCCACCCCACCATCTATATAAAACTGTCCTTGTTCTCCCATCACTTTGTCAGATCCAAAGCAATCCACTCACAGATGGGAAAGTATGAAGCATCTGCCCTGCCAGCCTCTTTCTTGCGAGAATTGCAGCTGGTTATGTGAACGTACCCAGAACCTCAATTTGAGGAGCGATTGCTATAAATCCAAGATGCTAGTGGTTAATAATGATAAGCCTGAGCTTGCCTTGGATGCAAATCCTAAGCTTGATTAAAGATGGATAAAGGCAGTCCTGCTGTTCTTACTACTTAGCAAATGACTTCACGTTTCTGCTGTGCAATATAAAACAAGTCTAAATGTAAAATGCAAAACTTTAACTCCTAGAAGATAACACAAGAGAAAAATCTATCTGGCTTTGAATTTGGTGCTAACTTTTCAGATAGGACCCCAAAAGCACGATCCATGAAAGAAGATGGTAAATTGGACTTTATTAAAATGAAAAAAACCTTGAGCTTGTTGAAGGACACGGTTAAGAGAATGAAGAAGCCACGGACTGGAAGAACATCTTTGTAAAAACAGATCCAATAAAGGGCTGTTATCCAAACTATGTAAAACTCCTGCAACCTGCTGCTGGAGAGGGCTGGGTGAGTGTGTGTGGAGGGAAGCTTCAGAGGAGGAGAGGAACACAGTGGAGAGGATGCAGCCTTCATGGCAGGGAGAAAGGAGCAGGGGGGTGGTCATCGCCCAGTTGTGGGAATCCAGAGCACAAAGAATTCCAAAGGCAACCCTTGGAGGAGGGATGCCAGCAGTACAAGTTTGTTAATCCTCCTTTTCTCTCTGTCACTGTCCTGACTCTTCTGGGTACCGTATGGGATTGTTAGGAGCTGAATTAGGCAGAAATGACAGTACAAGGTGAGGGCTCATTTCCTTCCTGTGGATGAGCCCCCAGGGTGTTGGTGGGGGAGTATGTAGGCACCATGGTAAGGACGCTGTTCCCCACTTGAGGTGAGCAAGAGTTCTTACCTGGTTGGAAGTGAGTAGGAGAGATTGAGAAAGGAAAGTTTACCACTGGAGAAACGTGCTTATCATGGCACAAGCAGGTGGACCTCCTAAGGACCTCTTCCCTGTGGTGCTGAGAGGAAGGACACCTGATGGGTAGAAGAAATTTGGCAGGAAACAGCCTTCCTGATTGGGAAGCTGGCTGGACATGGGCTGGGCAAGTGTAAGGAAGCCAGCTGATTCCAGACTTCTGTTGGGCACCTGTGCAGGTGTTGCTGCCATTGGCAGAAATAACACATGAGGGAGAAAGAAGCAGGTGTTTGCAGCTGGAGGGACCTTCAGGGAGCAGATTGCCAATTTAGTTGAAGGCAAGCTAAATTCACAAAAGGGAGGGATTTTAGTAACAGATAAATTAATTACCTGGAAGTATTTTTGAGTTACACAGTTTTCTCTTCTATGGTGTAAGTGTGTGCTAAAAAACCCTGCAGAGAAAGAACAGTGCTTAACCCAGAGTTAAAAATTACAGGTACCACATTTCTTGCATCGGGGAGGGTCTTTAGCCAAGGGGTCAGCCAAGCTGGCTTTACCTGTCAGGAGAATACCACCTGCCACCTGTGTGAAAATTAGGTGTCTGTGACATCAAATCGAAACAAATGGGCTCCTTCTCTGACAATTTCTCCCTTTGGCCAGACTTAATACATGAATATAGTATAAACTCTGTGCACATTGGATACTGTCTGTAAATGGTATATAGTCTATAGTCTGTATAGTATAAAACCATTTAGACTTAATGGCAAAAGAAATTAAATTACTAATATTACACCTTGAAGTTATTGGAAGTGAATGAAAGGATCTGGTTGTCATTTTCACAAGGGACAACCTATAGAGGGGATTAAAAAAAAAAAAAAAAAACCTACAGAGAAACAGAATCCCCAGGTGTCTGGTTATTAATTCTCTCCCTTGAAAGGCCTTCAGGAATCCCATCCATGGGGTCAGCAAGAAGTTCTTGGTCACTCACATTTATTGCCATCTGTCATCTTGATTATTTGTAGGGATTTCATTTAGTGATCTGAACCCAGAGGTTGTCCGTCAGAGTCGGGAGCTGGAGGATGACCTTGCATGGCTGCCTCTGCTCCTGTCCCAGTCTTCCTGCATTTGATGAATGACACACCCCTCCTCCCACCCCCTGGAAGAAATTAAGTGCAGGCTCAGGGCCTTATCGATTTTCCATAACAACAGATGCATCTTTAGAACTCTATTTTTATTTCAGAAGTGGACTTCTGACCCGATTCAGGTCCATAAATCAGCTGACAAAATGTATTACTACTGTTCTCCTTGGCATTACCCTTTACGCCATGGCTTTTTCTTACAGATGATGTGGAGAATATCCTTGGGGTTCAGGTACACCCTTTCCTTCACTGGAAGGCATTTCTGCACTTTGATTTCAAAGATTTTTTTTCAGAAGGTGAATGAAGGGACCATAGTCCTTGATCTCCTGTGGTTTGACAGGTGAGGCTCAGCAAGTTACAGTGTGCCCCAAAAATGAGTGGTCTCCTGACCGTCAGCAGTGTTTCTTAGCCCAGCTGGGGTAAGCGTGAAAATTTCCCCTGGGAGAATCTGACCTCTGTAAGAGCCGTCCACGGATAAGTTCTGGCTCACCAGGCCCTTCCTATTATGTGACAAGGAACTGGAAACCATGAATGTTTGGAAACTTGAAGGTGAGAACTGAATCAAGTTTCTCTGCATCCCAAAACTCAGCTCCATGCCTGGCACCATCAGCTCCTGTTGGCTGAATGGGGGAGCAGGTGACCTTGGTTGCCAGCACCAAGACTCCGTAGGAAATGAGCATCGTTGATGCCCTGGCCATAGAACATTTGGTTTCCTCCTTTGGAAGACCATTGTGCTGTCTTGGAGCTTGTTACAGGTTTCAGACGGCGGTGTGGCCTTCTCCCAGGCTTCTCCTGGGCCCAGGCCAGGTTCGCTGACTGGCTACCCCTGAGTGGAGAGGGCAGAGTCACAGCCTGGGTTGCCTCAGCATTCTGTGGCTAACATCCATGTACATGCAGCTCCCTTTCCCACCAGGGTACCATGGGTTCAGCACCGTCATCGGGAACAACTGACTGCAGGCAGGTTCTCAGGTTAACTGCTTATTGCCAGGGTCTTGCTCTTCTTGGCTTTGTAACTGTCCATCGTCCATGTTTGTGGGAGGCCCATCTCCTGCCCAGCCTTCCTGATGTTGCTCTTCTGTGTTTCAGATGTCTTCTGTGCTCTCTGTTTTCACAGATCAGGAGAGAGAACTTTCCTGTTTGTTTCTCTCAGTCTTAGCCTGGGTTCCCCAGAGAGCATCCCCTGGACAAAATGCAAGTGTGAGAGGTTTACTAGGAGTGACCCCAGGGAACTTGGGGGGCCATAGGGAAGTGAGATGGGAGGGGAAGGAAATCAGTACAAGGTGTGTCAAGGAGAAGGGGGGGTTCAGTCCTACTAGGTGGTGTGTAACCTCCAGCTCCCACCCATCACTGGCTGGGGGTACCCTCGGACCATTAACCCCCAGCTCTCCGGTCTGTCCTGCTGTTCTACCTGCAGGATGGGAGACAGCTTCATCCTGCAGGTAGGACATGGAGAATCTCAGGCTCTTGGCATAAGGGCTATGAGTGTGCTCAGAACACATGGCTGGGACATGAACAGCAGTATTACACTCAGGTTTTGAGGCTTCACAGCGGACTCCTATACCTGCCTGCTCCAAGGACTGGGGCAAGCAGCCCAAACTCTGCAACACTCAGTTCTTCCTTCAGAAAAACAGGGACAGTTGTGGTACACATTTATACCATGGTTGCCCAAACTAGGAAATGCTTATAGGCATGGGGCCTGGCTGAGGAAGTTCAAGGATGTTTTAGCCCTGAATGGTGCTGTAACCATACTTGTCTCTCACTGATTATTTCAGACTGAAATTTGCTCGTTGCCGTGTGATCAGGTATCTGCAGAAACATGCAGCAAGAAGTTGCGGTTAGCAGGAAACGGGGTGAGGAGGGCAGGTGTCTGGCCTTAAGATGAGTAAGCTAAGGAAAGTCATTTCTCCCCTTTGGATCCATTTTCTCATTCAGGAATTTTAGACTGGAAGAGGGTTCTAATCATTGATGAATCTGCAGAACAGCTACTCAATGGAAAGCTGCACTTTACTCCCTGCTGGTCTTTTTGTCTCCCAAACCTTTCCTTGCGAACCATATTTATATCACTGGACATGTAGGTGCCTGCATCTCCTTTTTCAAAAAGAGGAAAACATGGTACCCAATTCCAGGTGTAGTATTATATTACTTCATTAGGGACGGCCTGGCAGGTTGCCTCACTCACAGGTGGCAGGGTCCTTACCTCTAGTCTCAGTTCGGTGCCTTTGTCAAACAACTAGCCCACTTAGCTCCTGAGACCCTGCTCACAGGCAAGTCCAGAACATTCCGTAGATTTCACACAGGTCTGTGTGCAGGTCTTGGAGAAGGAAAGGTTCCCCCGAGGACTGTTGGCTTACCTGAGCTCCTTGGGTCAGTGGCCTCAATCTCAGAGCCGCATTTATTGCTCAGGAACATCTGGGTCATGGGAGACCAATCTTTCCTGGCAGTGAGGCTCAGAAGGTCTCCTGGAAGGGTCTGAAACAGCACAACTGAGTTTAGTAACGTAAGAAAAATCCAGTAGAATTCAACAGATGTATATTAGCCACCCTGTTTAATAAAAAAGCATCTGAAAATACTGTGGCTTTTTGACAGGAGCATCAGAAATGCTTGCCTTGCCTATGACTTACTGTCTACTCCTCTTGTAAAATTTCTTGTGGCTACACATTCAGGGAAAGAGCAGTCATTTTTGGAGCATGTACTGGGCGCTTGGGAGTCAAATATAAATGAGGAATAGCTCCTTCCTGTGAGGAATGGCTAGTTCAGATGAAGAGACAGATATCTGAGGTAGGGCTTTCAAGAGAAGGTGCTACATTGCCACGTCTTGGCTATCAGTGTGAAGTACGTGGAAAGAAATACTGAAATGATAGCCAGTACTTATTGAGCAATTACAGTGTCCTGGACCCTTGTTTTAGCCCTTTATGTACATTAGTGCTCAGCTTTACACACATTCTGCATAAAGTAAAGGAGGTGACAGTCACAATTTTAAATGAGGAAACTGAGGCCCAACACTGCCCAACTGGTAAGAGGTGGAGTTAGAATGAGAGTCTGGAAGGCCTGGCTTTAGACCTTACTGAGACTCCATCCTCCTGAAATTAGAAGAATCTGGTAGGGATGGAGAGAAGGGTCTGAGAGAGCTGCGTCTCTGGTGAGGGCATCAAAGGTCAGGAAAATGCAGGCCAACTCTGATTTTCCATTTGGGTGCCTGGTGACCTTCATGGCCCCATCAGTCCATAAGATGGGTGCACAGTGGAAGCCTAGTGGTTATCTCTGAGATGGAAGATAACAGACTGGGTCTGAGTCAGGATAAATTGAGTGAGACATTGGTGGAATAGTGGGCAGAATGCCCAAGGGTGGGAGAATGTCCAAGGTGCCTGGGTGGCATGGCTGGGTAAAGCATCTGCCTTGGTTTTGGCTCAGGTTGTGATCCCAGGGTCATGAGATTGAGGCCCGGGTTGAGCTCTGTGCTGAGGGCAGAGCCTGCTTGAGATTCTTTCTCCCTCTGCCTTTCCCCACTGTGTGCCCTCTATCTCCTTCTCTATCTCAAAAAGTAAATAAATAAATCTTAAAAAAAAAAAAAAAAAAAGAATGTCCATGGGGCTTCCTAGAGAAGTCAGCAAAGTCAAGGAAGCATTTCAGTCCACCCAGAGATAACCAATGATTGTTCACCATGCAAGTCTCCCACATGAAACTCTTCTTTGGGAGGAGGATGCGGTGCTAGGGCCTCCTGTATTCGCCCTTGCTGTCACAGCTCTCCTCTGAACTCTAGACCTAGCTGACACCACCTCCTGGAAAGCCACCCTCCACCCATCCAAACTGACCCTTTGATTGTCCCCCCAACCTGGCACTCCTCTTGGGTTCCTGTTCTCTGAACACCCACTCATGGCTGAAGACAGGGATGGGGACATCCTCATAGAGCCACACCCAGTGTCTCCACTAACAGACCCTGGGGCTGTACCTCTTCACTAGCTCTCAGATCTGGCCACACATCTTCCATAAGACTGCCAAGCACTTCTTACTCTCTCTTGGACAGTGCCGTGGCTCGTGTGGTTTCTGTGGCTTCTGCCTCCTTCCAGTGCTCTCACCTACACAACAGCCACCGTGATCCTTCTACACATTCTAGGTCATCATGCATCCCCTTTTGGAAAATGCATAAATGATTTCCCATTGCTCCCCAGGGAAAGGGCAACCCTTGTAACCTGACCCACCTGAACCATGTGGTCTGGCACTTCCCTCTTCACCTCCCCTCTCTCCGCCTGCCCCTGCCTTTCTCCCCTCCAGCCTCTCTCTCCTTCTTGAATAGCACAAACACATGTGGGCCTCCCACCCCCACTCCAGCATTTCTAGGCTTTTTATCTTACCAGTTTTTCCTCTGCTTATTTCCTGTTTCCCTCCTACTCTTCTTCCCTCCCTCCATGGCAGAGGAATTTCAGCCCTCCCTTCATGAGCACTTCGAGCCCCAGGGAGCATCATAGTTGAAACCTTATATTCCTTAGTGAACTTAAATCGTCGGTTACTAGACAGTAATCTCCCTGTACTTGGTGCTCTGCAGGTAGCAGGCACATAACAGGGTATTATGTTATTATCTAAATGAGTGAATTAAAGAATGAATGAATGAAGCAAACTTGGGACAGTCTCACCTCTCTCCCATTTGAAGATTCTTCTTGCCTTCTGTGAAGACAGAATGCATACCTCGCTGAAATGTTCTGGACAGAACCAACTCTTCTGCTGAGAAAGGACCTCTGGGCAGAGTTTGAGGACATGGCTCAGCCAACACAAGGCTCTGTAAGCATACTCACCGAATTGAATTGCAGAGTTTATAGATTCAGGGTGAATACCAACTTAGCAGATGGGAAGTGTGCTGAGTTCCAGGAATGCACTGTGTGATTGCCAGGGTCCTCCCCTCTCTGAAGCATGGCAGAGCCAGCCCAGCCTTCTGGTTGAACTCCCGTGTTAACACACCTTATGTCTCCACTGCAGGGATTGAGGTTCTGCAGCAAGAAATTACCTGCAAATGATTAGCTTGTTTGCTTGCAATTAATGACTGCTGAGGGCAGGCACATCAGGGCCAGTGATCAGTCCTGATTCATTGATCAAATCATTCCACTGATCAGGGATTCCAGGAAGCACCTGCGCTCAGTCACCAATAATCCTCCTCCTACCCGCATGGCAGGGGTTGACATTTAACAAGCAATAGCTCCTTGGCAGATTTTTGACCGAGCTTGGCTTTCCAAAGTAGTGGGAATGGGGACCAAGAAAGAAAAAGAGCTGTTTGCAATGGAAACAAAAGAAAAAGAGATCGTAGAGGCAGCCAGCCTCGGACGCTGGACACAGATCAGCCTATCACATTTCAGTGGCTTGTGGAACTGCGTGTGTATGGTTTAACCAAACCTAAATTTAGGGTTTGGAGTATTTTGGCAAGATCTTAAGGGTAGGTAGCATTTTTACCAGCTGTACCAGCTGTTTTTCTTGCCTCTGAGGTTAAATGATGTTCCAAATGCCCTAAAGAGCTGCCTCCTTTGTGTGTGCACCAGAGTCGCTGTATCGGGAGCAAGAAAGAGGCTGATGGGTCAACATGGCCAGGAGGCTAAGCCAGGTGTCCTGGGGCCTGAGCACATGCAGTCATTGTGTCAGGAGCTTTGAGACAGGCTCTCTCTGCTCATGGCCAAGCCTCGTGGAACCGGCAAGCCAGGTTGGGTCCACACTGTTAGGGCTGGTTCCAGCTTTATTCTGAGGTCATCTTGGAAGGGCAAAATACCAGAGTATGGTAGTGTGCTGAGGACAGATTCAGCAATAGGCTTAAAGGCTGAAGAGAAAGGATTCCTGGAAACTGAGGTTCCGACAGTGTTGAAGGGTCAACTGGAAATAAATGACATTAAAACCTAATGAAGGAATTAAAAGTAGAATCACCATATGATCCAGCAATTCTACTTCTAGGTGTTTATCCAAAAGACTTGCAAGCAGGGTCTCAAAGAGATATTTGCAGACCCCCTGTTCACAGCAGTATTATTCACAGTAAAGGGGGGAGGAGCCAAAGAAGGGGAAGGAACAGAGAATTGAATGGGTATGCAAAACAGGCTATTACGTACAATGGAATATTATCCAGCCATAAAAAGGAAGGAGTTTCTGAGACATGCTCCAGCATGGGTGAACCCTCACGATATTATGCTAAGTGAAATAAGCCTGCCACAAAAAGACAAATATTTTATGATTCCACTTATATGGTATATGGTACCTAGAGTGGTCCATTTCAGAGAGAGAAGGTAAAATGATAGTTTTCAGGGGCTGGGGTAGGGCAGAATGGGATGTCATTATTTAATAGGCACAGACTTTAAATGTTGCAAGATGAAAAAGTTCTGAAGATCACAGCTGAGTTGTGCACCTAGAAATTGGTAAGATGGCAATTTTATGTCATGTGTACTTTACCACAGTTGAAAAAAAATGAAACCTTAAAAAAATATGGAAAGATACTCAACCTCATCAGTTACAAGCAAAAGTGCAAATTAAAGCTCCAATGAACACAGTGTTCCCTGCATCACAGTGGCAGAGGTCAAGAAGCTAGAAAATCCGTTGGGAAGCAGGCACTTCATACATTGCTGGTGGGTATAAAAATTGGTACTGACTCTTTGGATTATATTTTATTTCTAGCAATGTTAGAACATGTGCATTGCCTTTAACCATTGATTCCCCTTCCGGGAGTTATCCTATAAATATACTTGTCCAGGTACACAAAGGAGCGTGCAAGGGAATGCTGCAGCCCTGTTTGCATAGTGAATGACAGGAAGCAATCTAGGTGCCTGTCACCAGGGCACCGCCGAGGGATGGGTCTTTGCAACACATAGAAAATGAGGCAGCTAGATTGGTGTGTTCACATGGAGAAGCTTCCAAGATGCGTTAAATGAAAATGGCAGCATGCAGACCACTGTTTAATTAGCTACCATTTGTATGAAACGAAAGGAGCTTGGGTTATGCTTTAGTGCTCATATATGCATAAGAATATTCATGCCAGGGCCCAAGAGGACTGGGCATCCTGGTGGTCTCTGAGCCTTGGGATGACCGGGACCACCATTCCTTCTTATATCTTCTGGGATTCCCTTCCATAAACTTGTGTTCCTGATTCTAAACAATGACATGCACACATCACCCAGCCATCCAGACGTATGCTTGCTTTCAGAGTTGGAGGTGATACTGAAAACCCAAGGCCTTGCAGTTTCTCCAGAGGCCTGTCTGAAACCACCAAGATTCACTCACTTCCAGAAAATGCCCCTGTCCTAGCAGTCTCCATGTTGCCAGAATCAGTCTGGAATCTTCACAACCCAAGATACATGTGGAGACTACAGATCAGGCAGTCTTCTGCATTTAATGAATCAGTTTTCTTTCCTCTTAAAACTTCCATGACTCTTCTCATACTGGAAGAATGGGTTTCGGTTGTAAGAAACACAGAGAGGGTGAAACAGTGGGGGAGGGGGTCAAGGTCACTGGAGGGTGTGAAACAGAATTTCTGCTCATGGAAATTTGGATTCCATGCCCACCAGGGAGGGAAAGAAGAAGACACAGAATCTGGAAGACAGGCCAGACTGTGAGGGATTCCATTGCCACAGATCTGCTTTTTTCCCCAAAGCCAGCCTCTCTGACCCCTCTCCAGGAGAGGGTGTGGTCCCTCCAAAAAAAGAGAGAGAGTGCCAAATAGGTGGCCAGACCAAACACCTTTGACTCATTCCATTGTCCCCATACCAGGCTGCTTTTCACATTTGGGGTTAGCCCTGGGGGTGAACCCTCAAGGACTTTGGATAATGGACCCTTTTGCCGGCAAGGGGTCTGCTATAGACAGACAGGTGCAGGAACTGGAGCAATGGTAGTTGGGGGGGAATGACCGGGTGGACAGAGCTGGCACTCAGAGGTGGCCATGGGCAAGTTCTGTCTGTGCTGTGGACTCCTGCCTCTTTGAATGGTGGTTAAATGTACCAACACCAGGATGAGTCAAGCCTGGGATTGGGCTCTGGTTCCAGATCCCAGTGGTTATAGAAGTGCCTAAACCTCAGTTTTATTAATCTATGAAGTGGGGGAAATATTATGGATACGTTCTTCATAAATGAGTTTGGAAGATCCGTTAGATAAGTGTCGAGAATTGACTATTTTCTTACAAACTTTCTGTGGCATCTCCCATAGAACCAAGTGCTCAGAACACAGGAGATGCCAGAAAGATTCCTCTGGGATTGCATTAAATACCCTGGAATATTCTAAGAGGGTTTTTGAGCCTGGAGACATCCATGCCATTGGGAATCTCCCTCATGTCCTCCCAGAAGCACAGGGAGGGCTCTGTCCCCTCTCCCCCAGCACTCCCTCTTTTCCTTTTCAGGTCATGGTTTTCATTTTTCTCATCCTTTCGTTTCTTCCTGCCCTTAGAATCTTATTGGTTTCCCTAGCACCAGCATCAGTACTTCTGAGTAATAATGGTGAGGACAACAATGGCACTTTAGAGTTCCAAAGCAGAAATTGTCTTTTGCCTTATTTGGTAGATGGGGAAACCAAGGCTCAGAGAGACCACATGCTCAGCCACAGTAGAACCACAGCTTTCTAGAGAAATCATACCAGTTTGTGGCACAATCAAGCTATCTGTATTGGAAGTCATCAAGAAGTTCTATCTTGAGTCTGTCACAGTCCCTAAACCTAGTCAGTCACTGAAAGCAGAAGAGGAAGATTAAAATCCATACAGCACACCAAACACCCACTGAATTCATACAATGGGATGTAGCTACTGAACTCTGGAAATATCTGCTGATCCCCAAGATGCTGATACCACTCCGGGGTCATGAAGATCTATGCCAAGCTTCTCAGAATGATGTCTCTTTGTGGTTAGCTGCCACTTCCAATTTTATAGGCAAATTCCCTGTAGGGTTTCATTCTGTTTGTTTGTCTTTTCCTGATGGGGCTAAATACGTGGGATGCTTCCTTCTTCAAATTTAGGCTAAATTGAGGGATGTATCCATAACCCTCTCTGGGTGTTTATGTCATCACATCCTCAACAGTCACTTAGGTCCTTGTACCTCCTTCTCCAGAGACTGATGGGGATGGGAAGGCATCAATGAGGGAGACTTTGTATATTAAGTAAGAGAAATTAGTATGGTCCGGGTAATGTGACTATTCCTATTTACTCTGGCATCCATCCCACAGATACAGCTGCAGTCATGGGACCTCAGGCAGTGCTCAGTTCCCTCATCTGGGGCAAGCAGAGGCTAGAGGGCAAGTGCTTTGGAGTGCTGAGCTGGACCCCTAACCTCAGCTCTCTTCCCTGCTCACCTCCGAGGATTGCTTGCACCTCCGCCTTCCTGCCTTGAGCACTTCCAGGACGAGACTGAGAGGTCACACCAGGGGTCTTAACATAGGAAGGTAAAACAAAACCAGGACAATGGTTTGTTAGAGAATTTCATGGGTTGAGCTCTGTTCTACATGATCCCATGATGCCTTGAAGAATTACTAGACTCTCAGTCCCCTTCACAGGGACTAATAAGTAAAGACACAGATCCCTTTCTCAAGAGGATTGACCCACTGACTCTGGGAGCTTACTGTTTTCTCAAGGTATGTGATTTTTCATGTTCCAGAATCCTAAAGTTCAGATCACAGGTTTTAATGGCAAGTATTCCATTTTATTTATATTATTATTATTATTTTAAGATTTTATTTATATATTTGACAGAGAGAGATCACAAGTAGGCAGAGAGGCAGCCAGAGAGAGAGGTGGAGGCATGCTCCCTGCTGAGCAGAGAGCCCGATGCGGGGCTCAATCCCAGGACCCTGGGATCATGACCTGAGCTGAAGGCAGAGGCTTAACCCACTGAGCCACTCATGCGCCCCTATTTATATTATTTTATAATATAATATAATATATTATTTTATAATATAATATAATTATGATTGCAGCAAAATCATGCCTACCTGGTTACACAATACATGGCCCAAGAAAGTTAAACACCATAGTAATATATTCAACAGGGGCTCATAAGCTATGTTTTCAGTTCGTAATTTACATTTACCAAATACCTGAAGTGTGGTAGATATAGTCTAAACATTTACATATTTTGCTCTCTTATGAATTTTTTTCCCCAACTTATTTTGTCAAAGGAGATCAAGGGTCTTTGGAAGCAAAGTAAGAGTGGGGTGTTGTTCCAGAAATTCTATCAGCCAAAACTATTCAGAGGCACCAAGGCGCGTATCAATGAGCTTTAACTTGAGTTTAATAGTGGCCCTGAGGCTCTGTGGGTCCTGAGTTGTGTTTTGAGTATAGTAGAAAAATCAAATTATGTCCAGAAAAGTTAGTGCTAAGTGTACTTTATAGTAGCATGTGATCTTTTTATTTAGGTGGCCTGTATGTTAACACATGGTAGGTAGCTCTGTTTCTGGAATGTGCCATTCCCTTTAGCATACTAAATAACACAGTTTAATGTTGCCCCATTTTCCTTCTGAATACAACACTAGATCCCAGAACCTTTGGGTAGAAGGTAGAAGAAAATGTCTTTGGGAAAAAAGTTCCTAACATTTATGGGTGTGCATGTGATCCTGAATTACTACGTATTTTTTTTTCTAACTTTATAAACTGCCAAGGACTGCCAGGGATCCCAGAAACCACACTTCCTGATCATCAGTGGCCCCAGACCGGCCACATGAACAGTCCATGAAGTTCATTCAAACTGTCCTCTCAAACCATAAGAGACTCTTACTGTCACAAAACAAACAGAGGGGAGGGGAGTGGGGAGGGGAGGGGGGTGGGAAGAGGGGGGTGGAGTTATGGACATTGGGGAGGGTATGTGCTATGGTGAGTGCTGTGAAGTGTGTAAACCTGGCGATTCACAGACCTGTACCCCTGGGGCTAATGTGTTTATAAAAAAATTAAAAAATGTAAAAAAACCTGTCCTCTTGACCCCAAAGGCCCCCTCTCCTCCCATCTGTCCCTATGGACAGTCATGAGATGGAACTCATAGCTTGTGGCCCTTTGGGAATGGAGAAAGTGGCTCCTGATCTACTTCCCCAGGACAGAAGCTCTTCTCAGACTCGTGAGAAAGCCGGCAGTTGAAAAATATCTCCTGACCCTCACTCCATCCTACTCTACTCACAAAGCCCAAAGGAGAGGCAGGCCAGAGCCCAAAAAAACTTTCTTCATTGCTTAACAAACTCAGATGATAACCCCCAGAAAACTAGGTAGTCGTTTTCTGGGGAAAGAGATGTCTGGGGGTTGTCATCTGAGATTTAATTACCTTAAAGAAAGCTTCAGGACCTGGACACCTGCTAAAAGATGAGAATGATTCAGAGACTGACACAGAGCTGTTAAGATCAGGAAGTAGGGAAGATTCTACTGAAGACACTAATGTTGAAAATGAACATTGCCTTTCAGTTTGGTTGTCCCACACCCTGCTCTCCAGGACCCCTTTTCCGAGGGACACAAGATTGTATGGGCTCTTTCGCACAAGACATGAACCCCTTTTCCGAGGGACACAAGATTGTATGGGCTCTTTCGCACAAGACATGAGATCTGCCTCGGGGACACTTGACTTATCTCCTCCTGCTTGTTCTTTGCCTTCCCTCAGAGGTGTTAAAGTATGTGTCTGTGGATGTTACACAGGTGAATGACTGACTGTGGGGCAAAAAAATTCTTTCTCTTCTCCACTCCCTAGTGGCAATTTTTTAAAACTCAGATTGTCTCTGTTTTTCTTTGCAGTTAGCAGGGAGTGTTTTATTCATATTTTTAAACGTGAAACTTTTATAAAATTCAGTTTTGCCTTTTCCCTACTCCTCATGCGTTAATGACTCAGTTATGCTAGTACTCATTTGAAGCCCCAGTACTTGGCCCTGCCGTTCCTCAGGGAGAATGAGTCCTCAGTGCCAGCCTTGAACTTGGATGCCCGGGGTACCAGCATCAACCAACCCCCAAGCTCCTCACCTGAGCCGTGGGGGGGCTGTTCCACCAGATGGTGTTATCGCTTTCCTGCCCTTCAGATGTCTCTCTTTGTTCTCCTTTCTCCTGGTTATTGCTCTCTCCTGTGTATTGTTTCCCCACACCTCTGACTTTTATTTTTTATCTGTACCCTCTGTGTAACCAGCCTCTTCAACGAGGCTGCCCTCCCCAGCCTCGTTTGCCATGGTCCCCCAGTTGGCTGAGCTAACTGTCGTCTGTGCCCACAGTCGTAACCTCAGGGCTGAAGTGCCCAATCTTTGTACCTGATGGACAAAAGCAGGCTGATGGGGACTGAGCTTCTAGTCCTCCTGGTTCATATATCCACGCACCTACCCATCCTCTCTTCCCACTGTCTGAGGATGAGCTCTCCCGAAACAGCCCTGAAATGAGGTTGTGTGTGCTATCTCTAAGGATGACATACTAGTCAGAGAGTGGGGCAGGAAGAGGAAAAGAAGGAACGAAAGTGGGGTGTGACCTCAGCGAGAGTCCTGCCCAGGCTGTCTCCCCCCTGATCCCACAGTGGCTCTCAAGTATCATTTATGCCCTCTGAATGTCCCAACCCCAGGCAAGTTTGCTCCTTCTATTAGGGACTGGATAAGGGACCTGGGCAAGGGAAGGGTGATGTGTTAGCAGCCGGACTTTTCTGCAGGTGCCCTAGGGCCATCCAGGTGCTGGTTTAGGGGAACTGGAAGCCTAGGAAAGGGGTGCACATCCAAACGAGGGGGCTGACAGATCACTGTTGTCAGTGAACCAGGAGAGAGGCAACTCTGGGAGGATTTCCAAAACAGAGCCTTCCTGCCGACAAAGTCATCCCTGTTCTTCCCTGTCCTCTGGGCCAGATGCTTTTTTTCCTCATAATTAGGACAACATTGCAGTTAAAAATGTGGGTTCTAGGATCAAAGGAAACTGGGCTTTAGATCTGGCTCTGCCACTTAGGAGTCTTGTGGCCATGGGCAAGTTATTTGCCTTTCTGGAGTCAGATCTTCACATCTGTGCAATGATGACAATTCCATTTATCTGCCAAGGTGTTTGGAGGACCATTTGAGACAATATGTGCATGGCCGACCACCAGGACTCGGCCCTCGACACCCACTCAATACATAAGAGGTCTTAGAGTCACACATCTTTCCCAGTTTGAGAGGAGAGGAATTAGGGATGTTAATGCTACTGTAGGACCCTCGCTTACTGTGGACCTTTGACCCCTGAACTTTGAGGCTTAGATGTCCATACTTTAGCTGATCATATCCCTTGTCCATGTTTGCCATGGACAATTATTTCTTTTATAGGGCTTTTCTTAAACTGACTTTTTAAAAAGATTTTATTTATTTGAGAGAGAGAGAGTGGGAAGAGGGGGCAGAGGGAGAAAGAGATTCCCTGCTGAGCAAGAAGCCCAAGGTGGGGCTCAGTCCCGGGACCCTGAGATCATGACCTAAGCCAAAGTCAGACACTTGCCTGAGTGAGCCACCCAGGTGCCCTTAAACTCACTTTCAAAAAAATTTTTTTGTTGTTTACTCTCAACAAGGATTTTTTCTAATTTTAGTAAATCACGATGTCAACTTTCCCAGCTTTACAGAGAACAAGATTACCCAAGTATACAGAGTTAGAGATTTATTTTCATGCCAAAATTCCCTGTGAGATGGCTAATTGTCCCTTTCTGTGGATATAGCCAATTATGGTCACTTACTCCTGAATCATTCCAGTGCACAAACAAGAAAATTCATTCTTGGTAGAGGGGATGAAAGCAGTCTTGGACAAGCATTTGCACATACATAAACAGACATCATGTGTGTGTGCCCTGCTCTCCTTAATCCATTCCAAAATTGTATCAGCAGAACAAGACTGCACAATAAACACTCCTGCTTAAACACATACACACAGACAACGGGAATACCTTGACAGTAAAAGTTTGGGTAAATTTCAGTGCTCCCACGAAACAAACAAACAAACAAAAAAGGCTTCTATACCACTATAAATGCAGAATTAAGGAATTTATTTTTCAAGGTGGTTTTATGTATCTTCCATAAATGAACACAGATATTTTATAGTAGTATTAAAATAAGCATTATGTAACTGTTGACATAAAGTTTGTTCTTATATGGCCCAATATCATCTCATATATCCCCCCAAAACACCCCAGGCATTCCTGCTGGAAGCACTTTGTTCATCAAATGCCATCCAACCACAGCGATGGACCTCAACAGCCCTACAGCCTGAGAAGGAGTTATGAGTCTGTTATTCCTAATCTTTCTGATAAAAATGTTTGGTATTTTTGAATGCAAGTGTCTGACCGCAGGTAGAGAAATATTTTTGGGCCCCGAGGTTGCTGATGGGGCTGGCAGGTAGCTCTCAGAATTAAATGGCTGGGTCTGGCCTCGTCACCATAGTGACAGGAATCAGCACTAGCCCACCAGATAACCAACTGGGTGGGGAAGATTTACAGGTGTAAGTTGTTCCTTTGTCAACATCTCAAGGTCTCGCATTCCCATCCCCCAAGTGGGTCACACCAGCAGTCACCATCTAGATGTCACCTCTGACATCTGAGTTGAGAGGACCTGAAAACCAAGGGAGTAGCCTACTGTACATACCTTGGAAGAGACACATGATGCAATGACGTATTTAAAAAAGAGAGAGGGAGAAAGATAAGTACGTAAGGTAAGCATTGCCTGTTTACTTGGTGAGCACAGCTCCTGGTGCAGAGTACGCATTCCAGAATTTTTATTGAACAAATAAGCCAAGTCCTAAAACCATTCTGCATCACAGTCAGGCATCCACTCCCTGCAAATAGCATCTCCTATTTGCTGTGGTTTTTTTTTTTTTTTTTATGACCAGGTCAAGGATAAAAGAGTAAAAGAATCTGGAAGTGTAAAGCACTGTTGGAATGTAAAGGGGTAGGTGGAGGGCTGGGGAAGAGGAAGAGGTTATGGAAGTTTCTTGGGGAAAGAGGACCAATTCGAAATTGGGAAGGGTCAGGAGTCGGAGTGAGGGGTTGGGTGTTGGGAGCACACCTGTCACGCCAGCTGCCTGCTCATGCACGCCCCAGCCCTCCCACCCCCAAAACACTGCAGTGCAGCTGATGAGGGGCGGGCCAAGGCTGTCCACTCTACTGCCTGCTTCTTTGGGTCCTCAGAAGAGAGGCAGTTTGTTGGGAAAATGCTCTCTTGGGCGTGCTTGCTGTACACTGTATCTCTTGGCTGTGGCTCCCTTTGGCCTGGCTTGCTGCATTCCAAGTTAAAATAGCTCACACTCCTTCCGGGTGGGAACGAGGAGCCTCCCCAGGGCTTGGGGTGTAGATCTGCATAGAGCAAGAGAAAATCCGTGGCTGCTGTTCTTCCTTTTGATGGACGTCTATCTGTGCCCCTCACTCTCATGCCACCTGTGTTATCTGAATATCTAGATCCTAGCGTGGCCCAGGATCTGTTGTCCCTCCCACTCAAACCAATCATACTTGTGGAAAATGTTTTCAGTTTTATCATCCTTGCCATGAAGGAGAGCAGTATTTCCCTCGAGACATCAAGGTGGGAGTCCTGCTGTAGAGAAGCACTTCTTGTGGTGATAGGGCTCTGTCTTCAAGAGCTACAGAATTAGCTGAGGAAAGATTTGCAAACATGAATCTTTAGGGCGCCTTAAAAGGATGCCTGGTTTTGTCCAAACTCATTACCTTCCAAGTGACGGAATCATCTGGGAAATAAATTTCTTATTAAAATCTAAGACCTCCCCAGAATCCATCTGCAAACTTCAAAGGGAGATTTGGGGAAAGGAAATCCTACCCAATTTTAACTATTCCACGGATGTTTGTGCGGGGTTAGAGGGAAGGAAAATGGTTTCTTGATGCCAAATCAGAAGCTGGTTGCATGCTGTGGGTCAGTTTCCAGGCACACCACCTGGGCAGCTGCTTTTCTCAGGCCGGGGGCTTAACTTGCAACAGAAAGAGCTAGAACCCACAGCCCAGCTCTGGGCCGCTGTGATTTGGAGGGATTAAGAGAGGCAAAGCTTGCTTGGGCCATCCTGGAGTGCACAGGGATTCACCTTCCCCAGCTGCTGTGCATTTTCCATTTCAGTGAGATTTCCCATTCCCTTGGAGGCTTAGAAGCAAAAGCCAGCCCAAGGGGCTGTCTCAGATGGAGCCCCCAAGATTAGAGGTTCTGGGGCAGGAGATTTATTGATGGAGAGTTCTCAGGAAAAGGTGAACAAGAGAAGCAGGATCAGGCAGGAGGACGAATCAGCAGGGCAGTGTTCTCAGCGGCAGACTGGCCTCCGCCTGATCCTCCAGGACCATGGTGCATGAATAGCAGCATGGAGCTGTCCTAACTTGAGGCAGAACATTGGCTGCACCCTGCTCTTGGCATGAGGACTTCATCTTGTGGCCATTTAGGTTGAGGTAGCGCCCGTTCGCCGAGAGCGATTCTGAGGAGAATGCACCCTGAGCCATTAGCAGCAGCATTCTCGCCACGGGGCAGGGGGCACCCCAGCCCGATGAAGGAGATCCTGAACCTTCATCAAATGGTCCTCTCCAGTGGTGCACACTCATCATCCTGCTTGACTTCCCACAGACTGGGAGTAGTAAAACCCTCAGTTTTTGTTACCTTTACAAGAAAGTGCCATTCACCAGTCTAAGAGATTCACTTTCCTTTCCAAGCCATTATACCGTAGCAGGTTTTAGACATGTTTTATAGAGGAATGGGGAGGGGAGGGGATACATAAGCTAACATAGCTGGTCAGACATTATTGCCTCCCCCAGCATACAGCACCACCAACTATGGACGTAGCCACTCAGTTATTCAGCCAGGCTTGTTAAAAATGAAGGCATAAAAAGAGCTGATTTCATCCATTTTATGGCAGTATATTTCCCCCAGGAAATGCAAGGTTGGCCAACATGTGTGTGGTCCATACCTTTTGTGTGGAAGATGTTTTTAAGACTTTACTCCCTTGTATGTGCCTAGTCTTGCCCCTGACCACTACTTAAGCTTCTCATCTTTTCTCAAGCTTTTTTCCTTTCTGTTACCTGGAAATGGTCACAAAAAATTATAGCCTTTTCCATTCTCAAATCCAAGCTGCCACTTTCTTTCACACACACACCATGAGGTTCTAATATCCAGCTCATCCACAATACCCCAGATTTGGGGCTGGTTGTTCTTTTGTCACCTGAGTCCGTTTCCACTTCCAGTGGAACAACCACAAACTATTCTGTTG
Organism: Neogale vison; assembly: GCF_020171115.1. NCBI lineage: Eukaryota > Metazoa > Chordata > Mammalia > Carnivora > Mustelidae > Neogale > Neogale vison. The sequence goes on from NC_058098.1 coordinate 44,266,454, forward strand.
TCTGTTTGGATCTGAGCTTCCTGGTAAAAACAGTTTTTAAGAAACCTGACAGGAGAACCTAGGTTCGTCTGGAATGTGTTCAAGACCAATGAAAACCCGTAAGAAGACATTCTCGCTGCCGACTCTTGGTTCAGACAAGTCAGACGTGCCCCTGGGACACCCCTGGCTCCCATCAGTTGGCACCAGGAATGGAAACTTTAGCCGCGCGTAGTTGTTTCTGTGGCTTCTCTGCTCCCCTCTTGCTGACGATTTCCCAGAGCATGTCCCATCTAGCATCAGTCTGTCCTAAACATCAGCCAGCTCATCTCCATGCAGCTAGGACCCATAGGCATGCTGCGATCTCAGTACAAAAAATGCTCATCCACTGAGCTCACATAGGCCCCCCTGGGAATTGACAGGCTGATGAGTGATGTGTGTGGCTTGTTTGGGACCCTGTCATTTGAAAGAAAGGGTGGAATGCCTTCCTCATACCCAGGGGTGTGGGGAATAAGCTGCTGCCCACCACTAACCCTCTAGCCTCCACTCATGTGGTCTGGATCCCAATCTCTGTGGTGATTTAGTGCAGGATTCCTTTGGGATGATCAAGGGAATGTTTGTGGAAGAAGCAGCATTTGTGTGGTTCCTGGGTTAGCCTGGGCTCCCAGAAGCTGAGCCTGGCATGAGTGTTCATGCGAAAGTGATTTTGAAAGTGCTCCCTGGAAAAACTGGTAGAGAATGAGTGGTGGGACCAGAGAGGGAGGAGAGAGGAGAAGAATAGTGTCAAGCAGGCTTACAGTGGCCACTTTAGCTCAAGGTAGCCCTGGGTGCTTGTCATCAGATATGAAAGCACCCCAGGAGTGACAGGAGGAAAATGGCAAGGAGATTTGCTTCAGTTCCCTTCTAGCAACTTCCAGAAGAGTTTACAGGAGCCACAACTTCCCCAGGTCAGTTCTGCCCCCAGTGTCTAAACCTCACTGCATTGTAAGTTGGGATCTTTGGGAAACCCGTATACCAACTCTTTTTTCTGCCTTACCCCTGTGGGTCCTAACACACTAAGCAGATATTGGGGCGGCAGCATCCCATGGCCATAAAATATGCAAATGATAAAATGGGACTCCAGGGCACAGATAGATGCACTGCATAAGGTGCCAATATGCTTTCCATCAAGATGTTATCTCAGCTAACAGGAGGATCTGAGTTATGTCCTTGTTTATTTTCAGTCTATAGCAGGTAGACATTCCCAACACTTAACCAAGGCAGAGCTCCAAACCAGTTCCTTTTGGGTAGAAGGGGTCAGAAACCATTTTGTCTGAAAAGGAAGCCCTTAAATGGAGAAAGCTATCCACCACAAGTCCCGCAGTGGGGCAAAATCCCAATGCATGCCAGAATTATGTTCTCTAGCCTGAGGCTTAGTAAAAGGCTAATCAGGAAAACTGGCCAATTTTAGTCTTGGGTCCCATTCTGGGTTCTAATGCACCATGAAATTCAATGCAATCCCGTGTTCTTTCTTAGATTCTGGTTGCAGTCTTTTCCTTTTAGGGGTGGGGGGGGACAGAGCTGGGCTTTGCATAAGTCCATGCTTGATCTCTCTAGGCCTTCGGGAAAACATGAACTAAGCCCTGACTCATGTTGACCCTCAAGAGGGCACTTAACTTAGATCTGGCCCCAGGATGGTTCTTGCTAGACCTCATTTTCCTCCTCTATAAAGTGCAGGGGTCTCGGGATGGTGATGAGGATTAGGAAGGATCATGTAAGGGAAATGGTGATATGTTAACACATTAGTAGCTATTTGTGTTTCCCATGGAGAACTTGGCTGCTCATTCAAGGAGAAACCCATTGAAGAGTACACACCTTGTTAGAGAACGGCTCTGCTACTTCCCACCTCCTCCATACTTCTGTCTCTGCTTCCTGTCCACTTGAAATGCCTCCTCTACAGCTGTGTAAGCCTTTTCTTCTTAGAGGCTCTGCACGTCTGAGTCACCCATGTCTTTATCCACTGAGCTGGCTCATGCTGACATTTTTCTTCCTGACCCCCAATACCATTCACTCTCTGATTCACCTTCATCTAAATAAAGATTTGTTGTAAATATGGTTGTAGATGTAGTTCTCCTTTTCAGATGGAGGTGAGTAGTGGCAGGTTGCCTCTTCCAACATGGTCACAGCAGTAACTCTAGGACCATGTGCTCATCCAGAATCTTGTTCCTCCCCCTTGAGGCCACCCGTACCTTTGTAATGACCCTCTGCGTGACTTCCCAGGCCAGATCATAAAAGGCCATACAGCTTCCTCCTCTAGCTCTCCATCTTGAAACTTGTGCCTTGTAGCACTGAGCTACCAATGGGAGAAGTCCTCAAGCCAATGAAGGGAGGGCCATGTGGAGAAGCCACACTTAGTTAGAGAGAGAGGCCAAGCTACCTGAGTGGTTCCAGCCCCCAGGTGTTTGAGTCTCCCCAGCGCAGGTGCCAGACAGTCAATGAGTAAGTGTCATGTTTCCAGTTCCAAATACTAAGTCATTGCAATCACATGAGCGGCCACGAAAGGGCCACTTCCCCAGAAATGTGAGATACAATAAAAGCAGTGTTGTTGCCTTAAACCGCTACATTTTGGGATAGTTATTGTGCAACAGTTGGTATGTCTAGGATACATAAGTGTGTATATGTATAGACATGTGTGTGTACATTCATATACATACTTATGTGTTTGGGAGGGTATAGCCTGCCTGTTACCATTCTTCGGTTTGTATGTTCATGCACTCAAATCTGACTTCTTCGGTGGGTGGGTGGGTCTGTAAACTCCACGAGGGCAAGACCATGTGGCATACTTCCTAGTTATCCTCTGGCAGAGGTAGGGCTGCCCGGCAGATGCATAACCACTGCACCATATGTCCTTGAGTGAAACTGACAGGGAAACATCTGGGCCCACATCTGTGTCCCTGGAAAGCTTGCCGTCCTTACAGAGTGCAACTCTGATCCTGAAGGCATCGGAGTCTCTTTGGTACTTGAATCTTTCTCAAAGGAACCCTGTATCTTTGGAAAGAAACGTTGCCTGAAATCACTGAGAGAAAGCCAGCCAATTTGCTTCTGTGTCACAGACTCAGGGAAAGACAACGCTGCTCTCACTGGCCCTTCCACCTGTGGGCACTTGACAGCCAACCTCTTCCAAGTGATTAGGCAAGACCTTGTCTCCTAGGTCCAGGACCCCTGTAGGATTTGCCACTTCCCTATTCAGGCTGAAAAACAGCCCCTTAGCCTGTCTCCTCCTCTTAATGTTACCTAGGAGATCAGAGATTATTTATGCAGCTATCTGTGACAGTCTGGTTCTGCTTATTTGAGCTACGGCAAGAAAACTTAAACATTGGAGCCTTTCATAGAAGGATAAAGTTATTTGTATTTCTTCCCAAAAGCAACAACAAAAACAAAATCATGGAACCGGGGTGGCTCAGTGGGTTAAAGCCTCTGCCTTCGGCTCAGGTCATGATCCCAGGGTTCTGGGCCCCCGCATCAGGCTCTCTGCTCAGCAGGGAGCCTGCTTCCCCTCCTCTCTGCCTGCCTCTCTGCCTCCTTGTGATCTCTGCCTGTCAAATAAATAAATAAAATCTTCAAAAAAAAACCCACAAAAAAACCCAAAACCATGGATCTCAGGGTCATTTTTTAAAGAATCATTTTAATAGATTTTTTTCCCCTTAGGTCTATATGATATGCCCTGAAATTCAGTGTTTATGTGAGGAAGGATTGAAGGAAGGAACGATACAAACTCTTCTATCCTATGAAAGCCTGCCAACTCCTTTTACCCTCCCTCTGCATGAATTCACTGTCCAAGCAGCTCAGGTGAGCTGCAGGCCAGCATCCTCAAGTACACATTAAACCAGACTTTAGATGGTGGTGGTTTCAAGGGATCTTCATTTTCTCTGGCCAGCTTTTTCTCGAGTGAGCCTAAGATTTGTACTGGTTTATGACCATAAATTACATACATTTGCATGCAGCTTCTGTGACATGATGACTGAGGTTAACCCATCACAAAGTGTATGTTGCCTTTCCATTTTCTTTTTTTGGTCTCAGAATAATGATGTTGATTTCTTTGAATGTGCTTTCAGTTCCAACAATCCTGCAATGATATGCAAGCACATAGAAAGACACAAGCCAACCAGTTATGACACTAAATTCTAATTTCAGGGGTGAGGGGGGGGAAAGGTCATTGACTTGTGATAGGGAATATGTTGGGGTTATGGGGCAAGAACAAAGTGGAACCCCTCCCTCTTCCTTTGTGGATGCCTTTCCACTTTACTTTCACCAGACATGTAGTTTTGATTATTTTGTTCTTGACTAATTCAGGAAGTTAGCAGAATTTTCTTTTTCTTCCTTTTAAAAAAAAATTAATCACTAATATGTTTATGTGCTTGATTTAGTGACCAGATTTAGTCAGAAGTTTGATTTGCTGCCTGCCTTTCTTTCCTATTTCTGAAGCTTCACAAATTTGTCTGGACTTGAAAGGCACTTATTAAACACCTACCTTCTATTGCTGTGAATTTCAATTTGCCAACATCTTGTAGGATGTCAAAATTTGACACTTATGGGAAAATGTATGAGAACCTCCAGACTCCTAAAGAAGTAGAACATGATTTCACTCCCTTGGCAGTAACTGGTTTCCAATACCCTTTGTCCCCTAACACACATTCTTGCCTCTGAGCCTTCGAATATCACCTGTCAGAGACATCAGAACTGCCACAGATGCTTTTCTGGGTTGTCTTGACCTTGAAATATTTGTAGTTGAAGGCTGTGGGAGGCTGCATCATCACTTCCTATAAGCTCAGCTATATCAAGGACCCATTTTGCTCAATTCCTGGTTTATCCATACAAATTTGTATGCAATTCAATTACCTGTGGCCCTTTATCAGATCTTGCCAGCACATTCCAATGACCTTCACGTTCCCCAGGTCCTTATTTACTACTGGGCCACATGGTTCCTCCAGGTTGCCTTAGTTCCATGGAGAACTTAATGGGGCTAATCAAGTTTGGGAACCTATAATGTGAATTTAGTTTCCTGTAAGTTTTCTGCCATAGGTGATGATGCAGAATATATTCTGTTTGTTTCATTCATTTTCCAGAGTTTTTAAACATTGTTTTTCTTTATTTTCCAGAGTCCATAATTATTCCTACAGGGGAATTAATCCAATGCAAGCTACTCTACTATGAACTGAAGTAAAAAATCCAGAGTATAGTCATTGTTTCCCCCACACTGCTTGGTGTGCCCGCAAGCATGGACAGTTCAGGTGTCAAAGACTTCAGAGTGGGATTTATATGCATGTTAGGGCTCCCCCTCTCTGAAATCTTCCTTTCTGGGACGCCCATTTCTAGCTCCTCCAGAAGCTCCAAATTTCAGTCTTGGAGACCTCAGCCCAATAAGATCCCTGCTTTGTGTTCCACTCTATCCCCCAGCTCTGTTCCAGCTCTATCCACACATACTGGGGAGTTTCACAGGGGAAAAGCTGACAGGTGTGACTACTTCTTTCAGTTTGGGGGAAACAATGGTTTAAAAGCCTGAAATTGCTGAGTAGGGATTTCGGATTGCTCTCAAAAGACAAACTCTGGAGTTCAAGTTCCCAGTGTGTAAGGGGCTTGGTAAACAGGTCAGACTTCCCATTGAAATCCTGTGAGGACCACATCCCAAGATAAAGAGCATAATTAGAACAGACTTCTGTCAGAAAAAAGCCTAAAACCACCGCCAGAGATGATCCTGCAGTAGTTAACTGCCTATTGGAACAAATTCAACATTGTTCTGAGGAAGACAACAGAATCCAGAGTCTTCTCAGTTCATCTTCTGTAAAGTCAGATATATGATATAAAATGACTAGACATACATCAAGTAGATTCTAAATTCTTTTGCTTTAACCTTGTCCGCTACGAGCTGTAACCAGCCTTGCTCTGGTAACTACAAGACAGCACAGTGACCTTCTTGAGGGATCTTTCTTTGTCCTACTCTTGGTCTGTACTCTTAAAAGCCTAGTTTGGAGGACAAAGCGCATTGTGAAAACAAAAGGTATTTAGTCTGTTTCGTTCAAAACCATAATGTACCATCCCTACAGCCAAAAAAAAAAAAATGAAAGAAAAATTGATACAGTAATTACGTTTAGTTTTGGATTAATTATAATCTTCTTGTAATTTTCATTCAGATGGAGCAATCATATTTGGAATGTAGACTTTGAATGCACAAACTTAGTGATCCAATAAAAAAGCTCTGATTTGAGACCTACCCTTAAAAGAGTTTCAGATATAGTTAGATTTTTGAGTGTTTTGACCCCAAACCATAGGTAGCTAATACTTAATATATGTCAACATAAAAAGGAAAATTATTTCCTCCAGGTAACATGTTAATTTTTCTTCCAAGGAGGAGCAGAGGTTGCCAGGTACTAATGAGGAGTAATGTGTTTTGCCAGCTAAGTTAGCCAGTAGTTTCTTATTTATTTATATCTCTTCCTACAACTCTACAACTAACTGTGAGTTTCTTTAGGTATTTATTTCATTGCTGTAAACCAGATTTCAAGCAACTATATTTTAGGTGTGTAACAACCTAATGAATCTGCTTGAATATATTTGATATCTTTGGGAAATTGTATTGAAATATTTTCATCCCCCCCGATCTTTAAATAGATAATGCTCAAAAAGAGATGCATATTAAAGAAAATTATGGCAGTCATTACTATTACTAGGAGCAGGGAGTGCCAGTTATTCTTTCAATTTCGCACTTTGTAAGCAAAGCTTCAGTGAAGGGAAATGAGAAGAGCACAGGCCCCATCCCCATTCCCATAACCAATATGGCAGCATTTTTAATAGATCAAGTTCCTCTCCCACACTGCACCCCATCTAAGACTCAGCCTAACAGCCAGTCATTACCACTCTACTGATGAACATGTGCGATGAGATCTATTTTCTGTCTCTGAAACTGGTGATCATGGAATATCATCAAGGGTGAAAGAGAAAAAACGGATTTTGAAAGGAGAAAACAGAGGAAAAACTTTAACTGTGCTTCTCACCAAATCCTTCTGTTACTACCTTCCCATCTATAGACCAAGAGAACACTATAGGTTACTTCTGGCTCTGAAATGTGATGGATTAACACTTTTTTTTTTCCAAAAGAAATCATTGATTTTGAAGTGTCCACTCATTTCGCATGCACACTTCATCTCTGCTCTAAAATAAACACATGAAGAAGGAAAACTGTCGATTTAAAGTCTTATGGGGAATTACTACATTCAAAAAGAACTGTTTAAATTGCATTTGTCCTTTCCTAGGACATGCACCCTCATCCCCCCCACCAAGGGTGCTGAGGAGGAATGACCTTTTCTTTTACCAGTGTGCATCCCCTTAAGGAACTATGTAGTGGGTTTCTGTGCTTATCAGTTTGTTGGTCTGAATTTCTCTGCATCAGTAAGCAGACGTGAAATCATGAGAGATGCAACACCTGGGTCAGACCCCAGTCCATCCAGCCACACGTTCTCTGACATTGGCACCAAGGGACATTTTGAAGAACAGAGCAGTCCATGAAGGGCCTAAAGTTCTGAACAGCACAGAGCTATTGACCATAAATATTCCATTTCCTTTAATAAGAATTCATTACTGATATAGCCATGGACATCCCACATGAGCAACAAATACAGGTTGTAGGCTCCTGCCCCTACAAATAGGCCTCCTTCTATGTGCTGCCATGTTTGTGGCCTGAGAACACTAAATTAGTCATGGGATCACTGTATTTTCTACAGTAGCTACTGGCTTGGAGACATGAGCAACGCTGATGCCATGGCTTTTTATTATTGATAAAGAAATATGTTTCCAGTTCCTCAAATTACATTGCAGTGCCTTGCCAGGCCAAAAGTCTATGGTAACTAATGATTGGGGTTCTTTAGTTGCAAAGAATGTCTGTTCCCTTCCAGGAGAAAAGCTTGTGGGATGATTTTTTTAAATCTCCTGCCAATATGGATATGAGAAAAAGAGCTCTGAAGTGGAAATCAAGGAACTTCTCATGGGTGTGTTGGATCAACGTCAGCACCATCAAAACAGGGCAGACAGTCTTCCAACCTGCATTCAGGAGTTAGGTGGTTCCATGCTGCTGTCAACAAAGCAGGATGCGTCAATCCCCTATAAAAGTATAGAAGTGAGGCCGTTGAAAACTGTTACCATTATTGGCGGGGCAATTCACCTGAATATGGATGAGTCCTCTGCTGGAAGAATAAATCTTTGTTGAAATGGAGAGGTGCCAACGTGCAAAATTCTTAGCTTCCCTTGTCTAAATATGGGTGCCTCAGAAGTAGGCCCTGAGGCAGATTCAAGTACAGGTTTATTTGGGAGATGATCCAGATAGGGGAGTCAGGAAGTGAGACAGGAAAGGGAAGGCATCCAATCAAAAGAGTATTACAAAGCCAGTTGTCACACTGAGCACCCGGAGATTTCCCCAGCTGAGAGTGCTAGCAAATAGCGCCGGACACATCTGAGAGTTATCTCACCCAGGTGGTGAGGGAGCTGAGGTGTTTATACACTCACCCTTTCATCAGACATGGGTTGAGGGCCTCACCTGGGGGAAAGAGCAGTATTAATTCTCCAGCATATCCAGCTTGCAGTATCTGGGCAGAGAACCCCATCTTTGCCTTAGGGAAAGTCTTCAGGCAGACAGACGCAGGTGCTGGTAATTGCTTAGCCTAAAAGTGGTAGGATCCCAGGAATGTGGGCAGTGTCCCCAGGCACTGATGTCCTAGGAAACAAGTCTTGTCCGTATTTTTCTCTCTTCTACTATTTAATAAAGTTAAAGGAGCTATCATTTGATAATTACTTGCCTGATTCTAGGTACTACATGTTTCATAAACATCATCACAATTCATCTTCATAATAACTATGTAAACTGATGTTGTTTTCATCCTTCCATTTTGCACGTTAAGAAATTAAGACTGAAAGAGGTTAAGGAATTTCCCCAAGGCCACAGAACTTATAAGTGGTGAAGGAAGTCTTCAGGTCCAGGTCTTTAGGCTCTTACAAAACCCTGGCTTGCCTGTGGTAAACAAATGTCACCACATAAGCTTTTGAAACCAACTTTCTCAGCAAATTTGACTGGTAGTATCTTTTTGATTGACAGCCACATTGAGGCTCTTGGTTACCATGACCCGTGGTTATATCCTCCTTCACAGAGATGCTGTTATGGTCTCATATCCAGCACACATCGATCCATTTGAATCCAGATTTTGTTTCTGGCTTTCGAAGGGAAGAAGTTGTGACCTTCAAGTTCAAGGGAGGAGAAAGGTCAGTTTGCCCTTTCTAATATGGAAGAATCAATATGCTAGAAAGTCAGACCCCACTCATGATCTCAGGCCCTCCACTACCATCTGTGTGAACTTTGGCTCATGACTTGCCTTCTTTGAGTCTTGGTTTACTTATCTGTAAACTGAGGATAAAAATTCCTATCATAGAAACCATGATAAAGTGAAAAATAGTTATAGGACTCAATAAAGATTAGTTCCACCCTTAAGTATTGGGATGGTTGCAGAGAGAGCTGAATGTTCCCTGGCTTCCAACCTATGCTTTGGTCCACTCAGCTGATGACTCATTAGTGACCAGGACAGTGCCTCCTTTGCCTTTCTGTAACTAGGGTTGAGTAGGGTACCCGGCATGTGTGAAGAACTGAGTAACTGCATGTTTATTTGCATATGATTGATTTGTTAATACATTTTCCAGTGTTGTTGAGACTCAGATTCCAAAGACGACCTCCCAGCAGCCTGCAATTCTCTGGGACACCCTATATTCTCCCATTGCCATATACGTCCCACCCCACCTCCCACCCCTGTACTTTTGTGGCTTACTGAACCTCACTGAGCATAAGAGAAGGGCACCAAAATGTCTCTGAAACTTTTCCAGAGACTAAATATTTAGAGAGTTAAGTTGAGAATATATCCATTTTCACATAGCTTCCTTTGTGGATAATTTTGTTCAGGGGCCTTCAGTTATGACATATGTGTTCATTTAATCAACAAACACTCTTAATTAAGTGACTGTTCTGTGCCAGGCACCTCACTAGGCACTGGGAATGCAGAGAAGAGAAGGATAAATTCCTTCCAGCCTTAACTGTCCTCCCCTGGTCTGTCGGAGAAGACAAAAGAAACTAAAAATTGATGAGGCAAGGCCTTACATGCAGAATGCTGAGTCCCATATTAGCTCTCCCATTACTCAGGATGGGCTGGGCTACACTGAGTAACAAACAGCCCCAAGCATCAGTGGCTAAGAGAAGAAGCACATTATTTTTTTACTCATTCTACAGGTAAAAAATGTGCATGTCAGAGGGGTAGGATTCTGATATCAGTTGCTCAGGGACTCAAGCTGATGCAGAATTCATCCTGCTGTGTGATTCTATGCATATTTAGATAAGAAAATGCAAAATGATGAATCAGACACTGACTATTAAAGCCTGCCTAGAAGTGTGACATATATTGTTTGCTCCCATTTCATTGACCAAAGCAAGCCAGGTGGCCCCACCTACCCTTAAAGGGAACCTAGAAGTATAGTCCTTCCAGGTCTCCAGAAGAGAGAACAGCCAAAATAGCCACTTCCAATTGCTGGGAGTTTTACTGCTCTGTTTCTCCCAACAGGATTTCTTAGTTAATAATTCTGTCTTGTGTTTATACGAAAACTATCCCCTGGGAGAAAGTCCCTCTAAGTTTGTTCACACTTGTCTTCTCATGGTATTTATTTTTCTCTTTCATGGACCTTGGCCCAGTGGGTGCTGGCCACAGAGAGAAAAATTGCACAGTTCCTTTCCGCAAGGAGTTCACAGTGTGGGAATCAAAGGTGACTGCAGTTGGTTGGAAAACCGCTTATTGGGCACTTATAGGACAAGGACACCACCGAAAGAGTCTGGAAGACTCCATGGGAGACTGAATACTACGACAGCTGGCTAATGGTGTTCTCCCAGTGTTAACGCCAGGGGAAGGGGGAAACAGAAGGTTTTATGGGATGGAGCACTCCGATGGAGGAAATTGTCTAATGCAGAAGCATGAAGTCAAGCATCATGCACGGGAGAAGTTGGGCAGTGTCAACCCTAAATTCTTGGGCAACTCCCAAGAGACAAGTCAATAAAATGCGCAAGGTATTTTGTTATAAAAAGGCCCCTGGGACGAAAAGGCCAGTGTTGTGATGGTTGTAGCAGTCAGATTCCTTTCGCTCAAATGAATTTGAGCTAAATTTTTGGAACTACATCTTGGGAGGCTCTATGTAATCAACATGAGATCAGTATGCCTATAGATGCCATGACTGTTCCTGCTACAATTTTTCCCCCAAATGAAACAGAAAATACTCTCTATCCCTTACAAACCTCCATTTGGACTCATCAAACTCAGGCCTCAGGAAAGCAGCCAGGAGAAGCAGGACAGCTGACTGCTGTTGCCTTGGTTAAGGGGGATCCACTCTGTTCAGGGCTCTGTGGTTTCTATGGGAACAGCACTGCTTGCTTTTGCTGGCTCCCCTGAGCTGATGAGATGTACTAAAAGGAAAATTGAGGGAGAGTACGAGAGGATCAGAAAGGGACTTTGAGGATTTTGGAGGTTTTTGGGGGAACCCTCCATTGGATGTGTAGCTGTTCCCAGGACACCACGTGGGCCATTTGGCTCCAACACAGCCTGAACAGGGGAAGCATATATCTAGAGGTACATGCATTCACACAGCTCTCTCAGACTAAACACCATCCTGGAGAAACAGATGCCAGCACAAAGCAGGTGGGAATTGGCAATAGGAGGATTTCAACTCCAAGACCAGAAAAGAATGTGTCCTTGTCCCCAGGCTGGACCAGCATCCCATCATTGTTATAATTATGAAGACTCATGATAAGTGGCCTAGGAAGATGGTGGGAGACATTTTACATACTCTGCCTACACTCTCCCCAGCCACCCCGCAAAGCCGGCATTCACCCACCAATTTTACAGATGAAGGAAATAGGGCTCTGAGAGAGGATAAGATAACCCATGAGTTATACAAGTGGTATAGGTGGGATCCGAACCCAGGCCTGATGCTCCATGTTGGGCCCTTATGCAAAATCTAACCAAAAGCCCAAGGGCAGTGTCAAGTTCCCAGAGATGGGTAACTATCCAGCTCCCACCTTGGCCAAGAAATGACCCTGGTTCTCTGGATTTGCGTGTGAAGAAGCACACCAAAAATGGAAGGCACATGGGATGGCATCACTACCATTAGCTCTGCAGAAGGCTCTAGCAGCCCTACCTTGTTTTGTAGATGAGGAAACTGAGGCCAAGAAGCACTGGGAAGAACCTTCTAGTCCAGCATGCCACAATGTATCTTTACAGGTTATCTTGGACAGCTGTAGTTGTTCTGAAAACACAATTTCTCAGGTGTATTTGGGGCCTACCTGCCAGGTAGGGAGCTAGCTCGGGCTCAAGGAAGGAAGCAGCTGCTGCTGGCAGCCCTCTTCTTGACCAGTTGGGCCAGGTGGACAAGGTGGACCTATTCCATCCCCAGTCAGTATCCAGGACTGGGGATTCCTTTAGCATTCTTCATCCTGCTGACACTTATTAGACACCAGCTCTGTGCACCAGTCATACTCTGAGATAAGACAGGAGGGAGCAATGAAGAGGAATTGCGGCCATCTTTCAGATGGCCAACAGACACGCAGGTGGTTTCTTGAAGCACCTGTGAGTCTGTCTGGGGCCTTCTCTGGTCCCACATACACACTGAGTTAACCAAGTGCAGAGTTGAGGAGTGTTAAGGGTCAGTCCTAAAGTGTTTAGGACAGCCTTCAACAGTGATGAATGAGCATTTGTGGACAATACTGAGGCATATTCTACACCATCTCTCAGAGGGGCCCCAGCAAATTTGAGCCTATTGTCTCAGCCCCTTTCTGATTTGTCTCCCTCCTCCCAGATATCACTTCCCAGATAAACTGCTGGCATTCATATCTCTGTCTCAAGGTCTGCTCTTGAGGGACCCAGCCTCAAACATAGGCATGTGGGACCTCTGAAGGAGAGCTTACTGCCTGGAGGGCAAGAGGAGATGGACACCAGCTCATGTTTAAAAAATCTTTTCTTGTAACTTTCACCAAAAGACGATTCTGTAGGAACGAAATAAAATATGTGTATTCTTCTTTGCAAATTGTGCATTAGCTCTTTGAAATTATTGTTACAGTTTCATCACCAGCCCAATACATGTTTTCACAAAGGACCTATAAGGAATAAGTAGAGTGGGATCCATGTCAGTAGCTTGCTGAGGGATACTGAACCTGGTCATTCTTTCCACATTGCTGTGAACCACCAAATAAGAATTTTGTTGTTGTTCTTGAAGCAGACTGATCTGAGAATCCTTAACTGCCTCTCCTCTGCTTTTCCCACCCCCGCCATCACACCCACCCCTTATCTCAGCCACTGACCAGCCAGGTTCAATTTCATGAGGAAGTTTGCCAGTGGTCTGCTTGGCCAGGACTTCGGACAGCGCCTCAGCCCTTCCTGAGCCAGCACTTGACTCTGTGGGTCCCACCTCGTTCGTTCAAGGGCATAGCCTCCAGCACGGTCTGGGCAAGTCCAGGTGAACATGGGGACCAGCCAGGTCTGGAAGGTTTCCAGCCCACCCAGCAGGGCCTTTCCTCTCCTTACCTTTGCTCCATTCCCCACCATGGGGGTGACCCATGGAGACCATCAGTGTCCTGGGTTTGGGAAGTGGACAGAAAGGGACATTTCTCTTGGTTTCTGATCCACACTGAACAACTTTGGGAGGGGAGGGCAAGGTGAGAGCCATGGGATGGTTATTTGGACTAAAATATATTCAGGCGAATTCAAAGAGAAGTTCAAAGGAGGAAGTGTGAGGAAGCATCTCCTAAGAGTGTAAGACATCCTGTGTGCACAGGGAGAGCCAGGATATGTGGAAGAAGGACAGGCAGGAATTGACTGGGGGGCTACAAATACCAAGCTTCCCCAGATCCAACCTCTGTGGGTAATGTGGGCAGCAGGGAAGTTTCAGGGAGGAGGAAGTCAAAGGGTTTCTCACCAGGGAAGCTGGAGAGCCTCCTCTAGCTCTGCTTACTGGACAAGAGCACACCAGCCAGAAACATTAGGCCCATAGAGGGAAGATGCTAGAACAGAGACTCCTCAGTAAAGTGGCTGGAATCCTTGCAGTGCCCAGGGCCTGACGGACAAACTTCAAGCTTGCTCTGTGAATGCTTGTCCCCTTCTGGTAATTTCCAGATTGTCGTGTCATTTGGTCTTCAAAGTGAAAGCCTCCAGGCTTGCCCTCGTATTTCCCATCCATTGATCAGGAGGACTCAGTGCAGCCTGTTTGGAATAGCTTCAGCTTGGAGAGCCACTTGGAGGGGTGTGGGAAGATCACGACCTCCCTCTCTTTCCTTATCTTCTCCACTTCATCATATGAAGAATAGGACAAAACTAGCATGTGTGATCACACCTGTGACATGTACAGGTGATCTGTGCTTCATATGCTGGATGTAGCTTCGGGCCATATCACCACTGTTGTGGCTCTGGAAAGAGTTATGTGGTGTCTTTATCTGATGATGCCCTGGAAGCAGAGAGCAGAACTTTTTCAAGGAATAGCCAGAGACTTGCATCTTGGGCCAACTGCCTGGCCAACAAGCTGCAAACCAGAGGCATGTTCTGTGCCGTCTCCCCGGATCTGCAGCAGGACTGGGCCCCAGGTGTCCTGTGTGGTCACCCACTCACTCATCAATTTTATTGTCTTTGACTCCCTTCCTGCCCTGGTCTCCTCCCCTTCCTCGCTCATAGCGTGTCCAGGAGTCACCTCCAAATAAGCTATGTATCCCCAAATCCTTGACTGAAGATCTGCTTTGGGGAAAACCCAAAACAAGACATGTGGCAAGCAGGTGTCATCTTGTACATCCTCCCTGTCCACTGGTGATAGTTGTCCCACTTGCGTGCTGGAGATGGATGGAGAGCTTGTGGAGCTCTGAGAGAAAGTCTGCTTTCATCAGCTGGCCAAACTTGCTAAAGATGGGGCCAAGGGCAGGGAAACATGCACAGCTTCCCACAGAGCCTGCTCTGATGCGTCTTTGCGTCTTTCAGAGACGAGAGCCATGGATCCTACAGGAGGCCTTATGAAGGCTCTGGCCTTGAAGCTGATGGGATTTTATGAAAGGCAGGGAGAGAAGATCACTTGGGAAAGGGGATATCTTGGGCTAATGATATAATCTGTGCAGATAAAGACATAAAAAGAAAGCAAATGCAAGGTGTGCTCAAGGAATAACAAATGGTCCTGTCTGTTAAGAATATGACACCTACGCAACAATGCTGACTGTCAAATTTCTAGCAGTGAGAGCATGGCCTGGCACACAGTAGCTGCTTGGGAGTTAGTAACTAAGTGAATGAGCACATGCAAAGTATAAAAGGGTGGGAGGAGAGAAGAAAGCTCTAGTAGGGACCATCTTGGCACTGCCGGTGCATAGACTGGGGCTTTTATCGCCCAGTAAGGAAGGTTTGGAACGAGGAAGACAGGCATGAGCAGCTCTGTGCTTGATAGTCCATTTCAGGGGTGGCAAATGTGGGTCAAATTCAGAAGGGGTAAGAAAGACCAGGGAAGGTGTTGTACCAGGCCCGAGGGCCCAAGCCAAGAGAGTCCTGGTGGGAAAGGAGGGACAGTTTAGGACAGGGATCTTAATCCTGTGCGTCCCATGGACCCCCTTGGTAATGTAGGGAAGCCTACAGACCTCTGCTCTCATGAACTCTATAAATCACAAGGGGTGATCTAACTGCCTCCCAATGTTGCAGCGGTGAGCAAGAGCTGCTGTGGGCATATAGTATAACGTACCATGAAAACATATCTGTTGGGGACCGAGTCTCTTGTGCTTCTCACACTCCTGAGGTTTGTTGCCTACTTTCTTACCTGAAGGAAACACTAAATTCCAGGTAGAGATGTGTGAATGTAAAGATATAATTTTTTCTCATCCAAGTTCATGGATTCTGCATTAAAACAAGGACAGGCACGACTGTCCCAGTCTTCCAGAGCTGAAAATATTATTCTCTGTTCTGAGCTGGTTTTCTCTTTCCGTTCTTCAGCCCTGCATGAATTCCCCAATGACATCTTCACCAACGAGGATCGAAGACAGGGGGCGGTCGTTCTCCACGTGCTCTGCGTAAGTACCCCTTTTGGGGCTCTGCTGGAGGGTCCAGATGGGAGACCTGGCCAGTGGTGGGTGGGCATAGTGAGATGAAACCTTGGTGTGGGTCCTCCGAACCCCGTGGAGGGCAGTCTCCAAATGTACCTTCTGTAGGAGGCTGTAGGCTCATAAGCTGGGAGATAACAATGTATTCTTTCCTTGATATCAGAGTCTAAACTGTGGGTTCCCAGGTCAGCAAGATTTGCTGTCTGCTATTTAACTTGCTCTCTCTCCTCCAGTGCCACCCTCTTGGGGAACCCTTTACTAACCAGCCTCTCTAGAATGCCATCATCTTTCCCCATCCTGGGCTTTGTTTTTCTCCATATCACTGATCACTATCTGACATATTATGCTATCATTATTTGTTTCCTGTCCATCAGCCTCACTCACATGCAAGCCCAGGGGAACTAGGGCATGGTCTCACACATGGCTTCTTTCCCAGACCCATTTCTGGCACGCGGTAGTGACAACGTATTTGTGAAATTAACAGATTACGTGTCACGCCGCTGACACGGCATCTGACCTAGAGTAAGCGAGCAAAAAAACGTTTGTTCTGATTCCTAATGTCCACCATTGCCCTAGAGCTTCCTCGGCAGACCCAGGGCATGGAGGGTCCTCACTTTTCTTTGCCCCTGTTTGGAGATCGTGGGGAGGGTGTGTACGTGAAAATATATCTAAGGAGTGGCTGCAGAATCAGAAAGACCCAGGCCAGATCCTGGATTCGGTACGCCACTGTGCTTTCCCGTCTCTGTGGTATTCACTCTCCCCCGAAATGCTCTTAATTCCATCTTGGTTATTTATTGCTGTAAAACAAATTCTCCAAATTTAGTGACATACCCAATGACCACTCTCTGTTATTCACTGGGTCTGTGAGTCAGGAGTTTAGAAGGGGCACGGAGGGAATGCTGTGTCGCTGGACCTGGGTCCGGGAGGGGACAATCCAGATGGCTGAGAGTGACCCCAGCAGCTGGGCTAGAGCCCTTGATGCTGAAGAACCCCCCCTCCCAAGAGGGTTTCTCCGCCCTGGAGCCTGGTGTCCGGGCTGCAGTTACCAAATCACCAGCTTGGCTGGGACTGTTGGCCAGCGTGCCTCTGTGTGACCTCTCCGTCATGGCTCCCTGTGGCACTCCAGTACTTGGAGAGGGACATTAGGTGAACAAGGAGTAAGCCCCGTGGCCTGTAATGCTCTGGCCTCGGAAGTCACATGCATCATTTCTACAAGATTGTATTACTGTCACAAACCCACCACAACTCAAGGGCAAGGGACAAACACCTTCCTTTTCAGACCACACCGGGGGCATAGGTGTGGAGCCCAGGTCCGCTGTCCTTGCTCTGCCTGTGGCTTCTGACAAGATGTTTAGCCTCCCTGGACCCAATGCTGCTCCCAGCTTGACTCCCCTTGTGGTGAAAGCAATCAACTCTTTAGAGCTTTCCCCACTTGCCCCACTTCCTAGAACTCTCCTCTTGAAGAAAAGGCACGAGAAATCTTTTTTTAGCAAAGACATTCTCTGAAAACACCATATAAAGTAGACTCTTTGCCATCCTCCCTGCCCTTCAGGAGAGTCACACACACAGAGCAATTAATATGGTTTCCCTTGGCACCAGTGAGGCTCCCCTGTCTCCAGGCCGAGGAGATCCAGTCACTGCAGTTGGACTGTAGTAGGTTGGCATTTTCCAAAGAAGGGAGAAAAGGAACTCTAGGAAGGAAAGGGGAGCCTATGATCAAAGATGTAGAGACTCAAGAGTGCAGGGCGTCGGGAATGAACAGAAACTAAAGACAGGGAAGGTGGGGGCAGGGATCACCTGGTAGGCACCATGAGGTGATTCAGCTGCTGAGCTGGAAGTAGGGGGAAGCAGATTCCTGACCTTGCATAGGGAGTAGGGTCAGGCATGGCCAGAGATGACCCAGCATGGTCTATGCTCTAGTCAGGTGACGAAGACCCAGGCAGGCCACAGAGAAAGGCTCAGGGCCATTTGAGCAGGGGTCCTAGAGTCTAAATACCCTAAGAACACCCCAGGCATGGGTGTTCATGAGCATCAAGAGGAGGTGTAAGGGACTGAATGTCATCTAGCTGCCTCTGGGCCCCCGAAGAGCAGGGTCTGCCCATCCAGTGAGGCAAAGGCCCCAGACTTGTGTCCTGTCACCCCAGCCTGCCCCAGGGAGAGGGTCTGGGTCTGTCCTTTCATTGGGATTCACTGATGGTCATGGTGGATCTAGACCGGAGAACTCAGTCCTTTCAGATCTTACTCCGAAACCTGACTAAACTTTTCATTTGCACTCAAACTCCAAATTCCCCATTCCAGTTGGGCCGCATGGGTTTGCTCTTCACATGGGGCTCCGTAGAGCTCGTAGCCTTCAGCCTTGGTCGATTCCTGGTCTGTGGACATGGGTGCTTTTGAAGACACCCCAAAACAGTCTTTTAAATCTTCACAACTTGCTTCTCTTTTTCTTTGACTTTCCCAGAAATGCTTTCCCCTCTTTTGTGAGCTTCATGGAAATCAAATAGCCATTTCTGGTTTAACTTTCCAAAGGCTGCAGTTTTCATTTTCCCTTGAATCCGTCTGGTTTTGTGGATTTCAAAAACCCTAAATCCCGAGATTGCCCTAAAAAATACTTCTGCTCCTTCTGACTGTTCTTCATGGTTGGATTCTTTGCTAGTGTGGAAAGTCATCATTGGTATAACTGTATCAACAGTGAATATCCCCAAGAAAACACACTGGTCTTAGAACCTCCTTAATAGCCAATCTGTTATAATGTTGAGACACTAAAGCAATGTTCTCTGTCTGTGAGGAAATTTGCACCTTATAAGCCCATGGAGGCTGCCCTAAATAGAGAGAGAGGCCTGTGAATAATTTTGTGATTTAGGAATATCTTGTGAAATTTGCTAATCATCCCCCTGGTAGATAGTTGAATCTTTGAGATTATAAGACAAGCTAGTAAAAGCTTTTCTCATCTAGTAAAAGAAGCTTTAAATAATCAATATTTGAAATTCTTTCTCAAAATGGGCTTGTCCTTAGTAAGTCAATTTCCATTACAGAAATTAATACCCTCTGTGTACCTTGTCAGCATTCAAAAATATTCTTCTTAAGCTTCAAGTCTTCTTTTCACATTTTTAATGTAATTCCCCTCTTCTGGTACACATATTTCTATGTGTGTGTGAGAGGTAGTATAAAGGATCATGTAAGTGATGAAGTTCTAGAACCTAGGTGAGGTTCGGTGGGCTGAGGTCCGGAGCCGATGACCAAGAAAGAATTCTTGAGACATCTTTGGTGCAAAATGGTGGTTTATTAAAGCACGGGGACAGGACCCATGGGCAGGCAAAGATGCAGCCGCCCCTGGTTGGGAGGGATGGCAGGTTTTGTACCCTGCAGTTGGGGGAAGGTGAGGGGAAGGGAGGTTTCAATGGAGTTTTCATATGCTAAAGAGGGCCTACAAGGTGCCAGGATGTCAGAGGCCTACAGGAGGCCTTGCCCCTGCGGCTTGATCAATGTTATCTTTAGACCAGCTATTAACATTAAGATAGCTGGGAGACTTTTTGGTGGGATGTCACAATCCTGCTATCAATCGCCTTTGTTAGTGAGATTTAGGACATTTGTAAGCCAAGGGAGACTCCTGTCTAGCAGGATTGTGATCTCTGCAAGTTAACTATTTGCTTATTGTTCGCGGCAGTCAGGGCTGCCTGAGGGATGCTACACATATGACAGAGGCGGAGCGGATGGAGAGGGGGGTGCAAGGCGCCAGCTTTTGTTTGGTTTTCAGCCAGCCCCGTGCTCCCTCATCATAAGGACCTATTTAGCAAGAGGCTTCCATAAGGTTAAACAATAACCTTGTTGTTTAACCCTTAAAGTGTCCCTGCTTCCCTTCCTCCTGGGGATTTACTTAAAAACAATCCTGGAAACCAGCTCCAGGTAACAAAGCCCAGATACAAAGGTGGGTCAGGCCAGTTGGAGACATCCGATCAGTGGGGGGTTGCATACTGTCTCCCTAGCTACCAAGGAGTATGGGTCCCTGCCGTTTGGGAGCCTTTTGGGCACCAATTCTAACCAAGGTGATAGGCTAAGTCAAATGTCTACTATAGGGTAAATTGTAATTCAGTTGGTCACCTAGCATCACTGTGCAGCTTTCTCTGTGTGTTACAATTTCATTGGCTACCTGTGCGTGGCCAGGCCCGACCGCATGGCCTTTGCCCTTAAAAGCTAGTCTGTGAAACAGAGAAGGGTCGCCACTCTCTGTAAGAGGCATGGCCCTGGCTGGTCAGTTTGATTCTTGATGCTTCGCACGAAATAAAGCTTTGCTTGACCTTTGCTTTATATCAGTCTCACTCCTTTAATCACAGACCCATTATTGGGGGACCTAACAGATCGCAGTCCTAAAAATGAATGTATAGCCCTTATGAAGGCAAATTCCTGCTGAGTGAATCTGGCTGGGAGATGGGCTCCTTAACTGGTGCAGGAGCTCAGACCCATCCATGGACCAGCCAGGAAAGGTTTAGGAACGAGAATGTTTCTAATGCCCATCTTTGTGTTCTAAAACCTGGGTATGCTTGGAGAAGCCCCACCAGAAACTCAGGTGTCAACCCTGTGCATGCAGAAGGGACTTCCTCCTCTGTGGAGCATTAGGGTCGCCTCCACTGGAGCCACACCAGGCTTCCCAAGGCAGCAAAAGAATGCATGAGCCACTGAGAGGTTTCTGGCAGAGAATACATCTGCCTCAGGCCCAATCTGTCCAGTGGTAGGGACTCCTTTGTCCACATCTCGGTCTTCACTGCACTCCTATATCCGGTGCTGATTTTAGGAGCTCATGTGTGTTCACAGGAGGTGGGCTCTATTCGGGCTGGAGCATTTCAGAATTAGAGGCTAGATTTTTGTGATGGGTCGTCAAGCCAGGGCTCCCTGGGAGTGGAAGTGAGGGCCATTGATCTCCAGCCCAATGGTGTCCGGGACTGCATCCCAAGCATGGGGACTTTCCTGTACCCCAGTTCCTGTCCATATTTCTTTTCCTCCTTCTGTAGCCCAAGGACTCTTTAATCTGGTCTGAGAATTTAGGGAAACTGGCTCTGTGAGCCTGCAACCAAATTCCATCTTGTTCCCAGATCAGCCTGCTTTTTAAACTCAAGGAATTTACTAATTTCTGTCTCATGGTTCCATTAGGACCTGGCTTGCTCTCCAAAGCTGCGGGAGGAAACCAGTTGGCATCCAAGGAAGTGATGGGGATATGAGGCAGAGGGGTTGGTGTGGGGGGGGTGGCTGTTTAAATACCAGGCTCCCTCTGGAATTGTGTTTTTTCTAGGTCCATTCCATATTGCCTCAATGTTGCTGGTTTTCCAGGGCTCCCAGACAGATAGAATGCCTAGATATCCTGGATGTATCCATTCTGCCCTCCCTTTCCACACTGTTCTCATGCTGGCCCCTTTTGTGCACCTGTTCTGCTGGCTCTCTCCCTGTACCCTTCACTCTTTCTCAGTTCCCAGCCAGCTAGTCACCAGCCAGACTTAGTTGCCTTCTGGGTCTGGTCTTAACCAGTCAACATGATCAAAGTACAGGCCTGCCCTCAGCAGATACAGACATTGGGGCAGCTTCTGAAGGAGGAGTCTGGGCTCTGCAACCCCAACCCCAAACTACCCCCCTCCACCCAGAGCTTAAAGAAAGGCAGATTTGGATGTGTTCTTGGAGCAGCCAGGAGGAGGGGTCTTTCTGGGGAGGGCCCAGGTACCACGTGGTCTATTCCCCTTTCAGTCCCGGGGGAGGAAGCTGTCTGGAAGGGGCCTCACCAAGGGATGTCATTTCCTTGTGGCCTGAGTTCCTTCCAGTTCTCTCTATTTAATTTTAATATCTGGAGTAGTTTCTCTGGATGTGCCC
Organism: Neogale vison; assembly: GCF_020171115.1. Taxonomy (NCBI): domain Eukaryota; kingdom Metazoa; phylum Chordata; class Mammalia; order Carnivora; family Mustelidae; genus Neogale; species Neogale vison. The sequence goes on from NC_058098.1 coordinate 44,288,445, forward strand.
CTGTGGGGCCCAGATTGCTTTTGTTAAGAGCCAAAGAATAAACTATTTGCTGCAACAGCCGGTTATTAGAGGGCAGAAGGGCCAGGCTACCAGCAGGAGGTAGAGGGGGCCCCTTCCGCTGCCCCTGCCCCGCATACCAGCCCAAGAAGAGGCAGCTTTGCATGTCAAAGCTCTTGGTCCACCTCCACCCCAGGGGTGATTTTTGTCTCTCCAAGGCTATCCCTTGCTTTTTTGGCTGTGAAACAACTCCACTTTTATATGCCAGCCCTATCTAATAGAACTTTCTGTGCTGGTAGAAATGTTCTCTGATGGCCTGGTCCAGTAGGCAGTCTGCTGGCCTGTGTATGTCCACTCAGCCCTGAAAGTGTGGTTAGTGTGATGGAGGGACTGATTCCTTATTTTTATTTCATGTTAATTAACATAAATTTAAATAGCCTCTTGTGGCAGGGGGCTGCCCTGGAAAGCCTTCAGATGGATTCAGACTCAGCGTCTTCCCTTCCTTTTTTATGTTGTCAGCTTGAAATCAAGAAGCAGAGACAGGAAAAAAGCAAAGGGGTGTTGCTCCCTCATTTCATTCTCTTCAGGGCTAGCCTGGGTTTAGCAATTCAAATGCACGGGGTGCAGGGAAGTCATTGCCAGGACCCAATGGGTTGTTTGATGACGAGGCAAGACATCCAGATTAGGAGTGAGGACAGTTACCTGTCACCCACAAGCTCAGCACTTTGGAACAAGTCAGAGAACTTCTGACGTCAGTTTCCACATCTGTAGAGTGGCAGGTGCATAGTAGGTGCTCGGTAAATGGTAGGTTTTTGATCTTCACCTTCTCTCCATCCCACACCCCTCTAAGGGCAGCTCTCATGTGATTAGCCTGTTACAAACACCTGTCATGGGTCCAGAGCCAGATCCACTCAGAGGCAGCCCTGTCCTCCTGAGCAGCCAGACAGGGGGCATCAGGAAGGCCTCTCTGCAGCTGGTGTCTTGCCAGACCCAGGGCTCTGGGAGAGAGGCAGTTGCTGGGGTTTGAAATTTAAAGGAACCTGTATGATCTGGTCAGCAAGGTCCCAGCAACAGTTCACTCACTGGGCAGACGTGTTTAGTTAAGGGATTTCACCCTGGAAGAGAAAAATGATTAGAAGAGCTTGTGGAATTTGCTGTTTACTCTTGGAAAAGTGCTGAGCATGTCCTTAATTTGTCAGTGTCAACACAAAGCTAAAACTGGCGTCCAGAGAGGATTAGCACGAAGAGAGTAAATTATTATGTTTCAATAGATCTTAAGTTATTCCCTCCCCTCCTTGCTCCCGGGACCCACTTCAGAAGGCTCAGGTTTAACCATTAGGTCTCATGGGCTTGCTGAGAGATTGATGTCCCCAGGACCCCCGAGCTGGATACAAAGCATGAAGAGGGTTAGAGCACACTCTTGGAATGAAATCCATCTGCATTCCAGTCCTGGCTCTTCATTTATTAGCTCCATAGCCATAGGCAAGTTGCTTTGCCTTGCCAAGTCTCAGTTTCCCTCATCTGTCCCTGGAGATAAATATGGCAGCCACGTCATCAGGTTGCTTTGGGGAATACATGAAGGCAAGCATGCCAGGCTCTTGGCAGAGTGTCTGCCCTGCATAGACAGTGCCCCACCTCTCCTCATAGTACTTGCAACCTGTGTGTGCCTGCCCACCTCCCAACTTCCAGCCTGCACAACTCTGGGCTTTTTCTGGTCTACAGAGCCCATTCTACCGGAATGCAGGACAGCCCAGAAGTAGCCCTCGGATGGAGCAGGCTTGGTTGGTAAATATCTCCATTCCTTCATGCCTTACTTGGGCTAAGTGAAACATTTGTTCTAGGTTATATCCCAGAGTTGCCGGAGCAGGTAGAAGCTCTAGGTGCCCAGACAGTGCCTTGCTTGATAACACCTTGATTATCTGCCCAGCTCTCCTCCAGCTCATTTTTCTGCTTGTCTGTTGCTGCTTTCTGGGAATCTCCGCTTCCAACTAAAGGACTTGCACTGGAATCCTGATACCCAGTTCTGCTTCCGAGGCACAGGTTGAACAGATAAAACCTACCATTATTGTTATGTACATTGTTATGCCTGAGTTTTCAAGTCTGAGAGACCACCAAGAAGCCAAAGCACTGATGCAATCACACGAGGGTTTACTTGACAAGCTTAAGCTTGGGCCCAAGTATACCTGGCACAGCGGGGTAGGGACTTGGACCCCGAAACAGATTACAGTCAGAGTTTTTAAAAGGCAGAGTAGGGGTAGATTCGGTGGTGGGTGAGGATAAAGGGGATTATGGATGATGTAAGTCTCTAAGGAATTCTGGAAGCAAGGTCTCCAGGACCTTGAGGGGCTAGCTATTGTTGGGAGAAATGTTATTTATTACCAATAATAAAAATCTTCTCGTGAGACCATTTAGATGTCTGTCAGTGGGCCATATGCTTGGGAATGATTCTTGACACTATCTTGGAGGTTTAGAGATAAAGTTTTCTAAAGGAATTGTTAAAGTAGACTTACAGGATCCTGGTCAGACCTGTTAGGGTAGGGGGTCGGTCAGGGTAGGATTGTCCTTAGCAAAACCTCAAGGTGAGGGCAGTTAAGTCCCCAGGGGAGAGCCACTCTGTCTGTTTCAAGAGCTTGTCAGTAGGTAAGGAATTTTAATGATTTTCTTCTGCCTCTGTTTCCCACACCAGCTAAACTTGAGGTGGGATGGCCTTAATTTTCTTGGCCTCCACACAAATCAGATACATAATGCCAGTTGCAGAATTAGGAGATTCCAGTCCCTTTTAGACATCTACAGACCAAGGGGTGACATGAATTCATCTACTGTCTCTGTGAATCATATCCTGAACCCTGTATGATATACAAAGAGCTTGAGAATGAGCCTTGGAGCAGACACCATGAAATCTGGCCCCTAACAGTGAGGGCAGAGCGTGAACACATGACTTAGACACCAAACATTTCCCCATGGGGGCCAGACACCGGGAGCCTGCTGTATGCTTCTCTTCATCTTATGTATTATTTGCTTCACTCATCCCCACTGTCTGCATTTTTTCATTTATTTCGTTATTTGGGAAATAAGTTTTATTTATGTGCTCCTCTGAGATGATTTGGCCAACAGCCACAATTTATACACAGTAGCTATGCGTTGACTATTTGAAGTTTTGTAGTAGTTTTTCCTTTGAAAAGTGTAAATACCAAAGCTAAGTGAATGATCAGGTACTGCTGTTTGGATTTGTCATATGTCCTGGTTTAAAGAACTAGTCTGTGGCAAATATTCAGCAAAGCACTCTGGATAAAGTAGTCCATTACGTGCTCTAATTTATCAGAAAATACTCCATGTATTTTAAATGTTGATGCCTGGTGGTGTGGATCTTTGTCAGTGGTTTCCTGAAATCATCAGGAAACAGACAACAGAATCACTGTTGTGTAGAGAAGCTCAGTAGAAGACCTGTGGTGTATCATGCCTTGCAGCATCAGAATAAGTGCTACCTGGAGGAAACTTGGTTTTCTGTTCCCTCTATCTGTCATGCCTCCCACCCTAACCCTGACTCTGGTATGATATAGAGACTCTGGATAGGAGTTTCAAGTTTAAACAACAACAACAAAAAAGCCCCGACCTTAAAGCCCAGAAGCTTCTGCACCGAGGGACCCAGATCTGCAGCCTGTTCCACAGTCTGAGGAGCCAGTTTCCACCTCAGATTGGTACCAGAGGAGCTCCTGTGGCCAAGAGGCATGTCTCAGGCAGGGTCCCCCCCCCCCCCCGCTCCCGAAAAGCTGGCCCCGAGACAAGGAGTCAGGACAGGAGCTTCCTTGGGGGGATGATGCCGGGAATCACCCAGCAGGGCTAGGCAGAGGAGGGGGCATCGAATAAAGGCTATGTGGTGAGGCCAGTTACACATCATGGTCACGGTGGCTAAAGCTTAGCCCCATGGAGACTGGCTGATTGTGGAGAACCTGCCCCTCTGATCACCCTAACTGAGGTGGGGGGTGGGAACCGCAGCCTCCTGTCAGTCACTGCTGAAGGCTGCACTCCCGGAGGAGCTGAGCTGTTCCAAAGCCCCAGTCAGTAGACGGCAGTTGTTCAGTTGCCACGCCAGGCACGTGAGTACCAAGATTGAGGGTGGGCATGACACATCCCAGCCGGACCGCTCCAGATAGGAGAGGACTTGCACCTGTGCCCACACCGTGAGCTCCTTCTGAAGATCCTGGCCAGTGCCTTTCTCTGCATCGTTTCCCCAGCAACACCTTCCGAGTCTGAGGCCAGCAAGCATCCTCTGTGTGAGTTCACCCACTTGGGAATTCCCAAGACTGGCTGTTTGGCAGACGGTCATGCAACTTTTCGCAGACTGTCTGAACCCACTTGGGTTGGTGGGGAGCAGAGCAAGTTGGTGTCTTCTCATGTGTGCCTTGTCAGACTCCCTTCCCCTGCAAGGGTCCTGTCTTGTCCCAAAGCCTGGGTTCCCTTCCATGTGTTCCCTCCAGCACAATGTCCGACTTTGAACTTGACAAGTTCTGTTAGTTCTACCATTTCTCAGGATTCCTGCGATGGTCAAGAGTTCAAGAGTTCAAATGCTGACTGCCGCAGACCTTCTGCATGGCCTTTATGACTCAGGGCCTCAGTTTCCTCATCCATGTGTGCGGATGACGCTAGCCCCTACTTCATAGAAGTTCTGCTGCCAAGTAGGAGAAAGCAGGGAACATGCTTAGTCCAGTGCCTTGGCTACAATAGGAACAAGAAAACATTAGCTATCACGTTACTTTATTGTTCTACCCTGGATCCTTCTTGGGTCCCTTTCGTGTCTGGATGGTGGCCATCCAGATGATCTTTCTGGCTTCATTCTATGGTGGCCATTCAGATGATCTTTCTGGCATTCTTTTCCCTTTCCATTGAAATTCAGCACTATTCACACCAGATCAACACCCTGAATGCAATGTCCTGGTCATGCTCAGAACTCTCCCCAGTTACATCCCCCACCAACGGAGGGCCAACCTGGCTTGGAAGGGAGGGCATTGGGTGTCAGAGTCAGATCACTTGGGTTCAAATGCCAGCCTCAGTGCTCTTTTTAGGTACAATTAATAGCTTTGGGCAAATAAACTTTGTTCTCTGTGCCTTAGTGTCCCTGTAGCATGAGGATAATAGTAGCATCTGTTTCTGAGATGCTATCTTAGTGCTTGGAGCACAACCTGGCGCTTAGGAAATGCTCCTAATTGTCAGTCATTGTCCTTATTATTATTTCAAAGTGTCCCCACCATCTGTGCATCAACTAGTTCAGTTTTTTTTTCTTTTCTTTCTTTCTGTATACCAGTATAGGATAGCCTAGCAAAAATGGATTCTTCACCACCCACCAAGAAATCCCAGGGCCTCCCTGCCCATGCTTCCTGCCCATGCTTTCCCATTATCTCTAGTCTTCTTGCAGTTCTCCTCCAAGCTCCTTCTGGATGTTATCTCCTTGGAATTTTCTCTTACTTCCCATAAGGAGAAGTGGGACTTCACGTTGTCTCAGATCTGCATCCTATTCTAAATCTCCACTTTCTTTGTTCACCCCCCAAGGAACTTCATGCAGGCAGCCCTCTGTTAATAACACATCTTGCCTCTCCCCTTCTTCCCATATGAGTATTAGTGAGCTGGGACCATGCTTTAATCATCTTTATGTTCCTGTAATACCCAGCATAGCACCTTGCATGCAGGAATTGCTCACTGAAAGTGTGATGTATGAGTAAATGAATGGATGAAATGGGCTTAGTATCTTAGCTGCTGAGTATAGGGTCTGTTCACTAAGCTGGTAAGAATTAAGCAATGAAAATAATAGGGTACTTTCAGAAGGCTTTGGGGTTCATCAGTGCCAAGTATAATGATATGGTCTTTTAGAGACAGATCTTCATTGAGAGAAGTGTACTGAGTTAAATGCTGAGGATACCCCAGCATCCAAGGCAGGAGTGGATGAATTAAGACAAGAACCCAGAGGCTTCCTATTCCAGTGGCATGCCTTTCTTACCACAGTTTCAGTGCTGCCCAGGTAACTTGGACATTACAAAGATCCAGTGACAGTAGAGACCCTCCCTTACAGAGATGTGTCTGTTTCGCCGAAGACTCAAAGTCCTTTCTGAACATTTGCACAAAAACGTAGCAACTAAACAAACATCATCATTAATGATAATCACATTGTTCTCTAACTTTGTTAAGCTAAATTCTTTCCCTAAAGGATTGGCCTTGATCTACTGAGGCATTATTTCAGAACCAAAGGCAGTGCCCACATATGAAAGGGACTCAAACTGTGTTATCAGTTAAGGATGAGCAGAGGTGACATTTGGGAACATGGCTTTGGTTTCCTAAGCCCATTTAGCTTGGAGGATCCAATGATGAAAAAGGCTTGTTTGCAGCAGACACCAGGATTCCAGGGGATCCCTCTCATTCCCTGAGATGCCAATGAACTTCTTGCTCTCTTCGAAGGCTCCTGAAGATTTTCCAGAGCTGTTCCTGTTGCTGCCGGTGCTCTCTTATTCTTACACTTTCAGGAACCACAAGGACCCCCAAAGATAACTTGTCCTTTCAGAACTTACCAGCTGTTTCACTAGGGAATTTGGAGCCACTTCCTCCTGGTTCATAGGACATGTGTAGTAGACTGGCAACCATCAACTATCCCACTTACTGAAAACTGGGCCCAAGATGGTGCCCACTTACCCAACTCTTTACCCTTGTAAAGCCTTGTGTCCATGACAACCTTTGGCTCTCTCAAGACTTTTATTTCCTAAGGCTCTCTTCACATTTTTCCCATCAGATCTAGGAGCTGTTTGTAAATATATTTCTTGGTGACATGCTTTTTCACCTAGAAATCTCAAAGCAAGTATGCAAATCAGGTCCAAATGTGGCCCTCATTCTTGAGTCTTTGGTTGGGATGTTTTCACTGATTCTCTTGACATATCCTTAGCTCCTTGGTAGTGAGCAGATTCCAGAGGTAATCATGGAATCTGTCAGCTATTTCTTTGGTCTCTGACGGTTCCAGTCTTAGGTGCAAAGGTGGAAGCCAGAGGATCTATTTTTTCCCTTCCTAAAGTTGTGAGAACAGTTTTTCTTTGTGATATGGACTTCAGGGATTAAGGCAGACATGTATTTTTGGCAGTTAGCATAATGCTTTTCAGCATCTGAAGCTGTGATGGGACCAGCAGTTTTGGCATTTGCTGGGCCCTCTTATCCTTTCCTGGACACAGGCCCAAGTTCATTTGACTCCACCACTCTTGGTTTTACAGAGCTGGCTTGAGGCAAGACCCATTACGCTCATCTTTAGAGGAGCAGGGCCTGGAGGGTTATGTTATCTCCAGGCTCATATACACATAAAACATCAGAGTGGGCACATTCCTCACACAGATGCACATCTATGGATCTATTACCTTTTATAAAAAAGACAATTGGAGATCATATTAGGCATGACTACTTAAAGCGGGATATTGGAGAAATGAAGATTGTGTGTGTGTGTGTGTGTGTGTGTTCGCGCTTGTAATCTCTCCCTTAGCAACTCAGCATGAGTGGACATGCAGTCAGAATATAGTTTGAAATGGAGCTATGAATTTTTAAAAGACAGCTGCCTTTCATTCTCCCCTGTAACCCATTTAGCCCTTAGTTTGACCACCTCAGCAACTGTCACCACCACCACCATGCAATCCCCCTGTTGCTCAGGCTGGACTCAGGAATCAGCGTTGACTCCTCCCTTCCACAACACCCATCAACAAGTCCTGGCCATTCCACCTTCAACCTATGTCTCCATCCCATCCTCTCTCTCCAGCTCCACTGGCATGGCCATCATCCAGGCTACCGTCATCCCTCACCTGGACCAGGATCTCCCCTCTCACTTACACACTGGTGTCCTTTAAAAACATGTGGGGATCAGAAGTGCACTTCCTGGCCCTTCTGATCTCTCCAAATTCACTTTACCTGAAACACCTGCCATACTTCAACCCCACACACCTGCCCTCCCGTTGCTCAAATGTTTCAAGCTAATCCCACCTTAGGGAGCTAGGTATATGCCCTTCCTCTGATGGCACCTGGACCCTCTGTACTGATGTCTCGTGCCGCCACATCTCAATCCTAGCTTACCTGTGAATATTCACTGATGGCCAGCTGCTTGAAATTCTGCTCCACTTTTTGCTCTGCTGGTCAAGGAACCATATTCTTCTATACCAAAAATGGCAAAAAGAAAAAAAAAAAAAGAAGAAGAAGAAGAAGTGAATCGCCTTGTCTCCTTTCTTGTAGTAAATAGACAAGTCAGCTTAGAGAGGAATCTGTTCAAACTAGAAAGGGCTCAGCATGACTGAAGAAGTAATCGGCGATGTCATCCCTTATCAAATTAGCTGGCCCTCATTTAAAAAAATTTTTTGGAAAGGAAAGGAAAAGCTCTTCTGTGAATGTATTCATATAACTTGATTTAGTGATGGTGTTGTCACGGAAACGCAGCATGCCAAGGGAAGGGGCTAGGGTGCTCTGCACTGTAGGACACGGAAAGACTTCAGTTTTCCCCATTGTGATATTTTTCATGATAAGATGCAAAGAAAGCATACTCGCTTAGGCATCAATACGTTAGCCATGCTGCTTTGGATGTCTTCAAATCAGTTGAGTAAATGAGAGGCTCTCTCTGTTTGTCTTTGAGGTAACTGGGTGATGACCCTGGACCTGTTACCAAAGGAGAAGAAGGTATGAATAAGGGAGGATGTCAATATCTTAAGCTTATTTAGTTCCATGATGGCTCAATGGTGGGCAATCTTCTGTCCAGAGGCACCAGTGACCAACTCTGTGGCCTTGAATAAGTCACTTGCCCTTTGGGATCTTGGCTTATTCAACTTTAAATAAGAAAAATATTCTCAAGGTCCAATCTGACTCCAAGAGCCACCCCTCCCCCCAAAAAGACTCTGAGATCTATAGTTTGCACAGTAGAAGCCCCCTAGTGACTTCCCCCTTCTGAGGAGCCTGGAGTTCCTGGATATACATGGGAGTCATGATATTGCCCAGCTAATACTCACCAGGCAGTCATGACGAGCTTCAGTCCTGGGCTATAACCAGGCACTCTCAAAGGCTCTGTATCTTCTTGTCATGGGTGAACTGGCATGCCTCCATGGTCCTGGGGTTAGAGCAAGTCACGTGGCCAACATGGGCAGAAGAAAGGCCTACAGCTGCTCAATATAAGGAATAGAACTATTGTCCAGAAACAAGAGCCAGTGCCTCTCCCAAAATAACATTAACAGCTGCAGACCAAATGCCAGATGATGCCAGACCTGGTTTGCCCGTGGCTCACTGTGTCCACATCACTTCTTGCCAGCCACAGGCACCAGGATGGAATGTCAGCAGAAAGGCCACTTGATGTATTTTTGCTTCTCTGCTGTAAGCTTGTGGGGCAGGGATGCCCCTGTTCCATTTTTCAGCTGTAGATGGGCCCAGCAGCAGTCCAGGTGCATCCGAGCTGCCCTGAAGTTCAAAAAGCAATCAACCAAGTTGTTGGGAATTTCTCATCTCCCACTAAGATGCTTACAAGGGAGGATGGGGGAGAGAAAAATGGGTCAGGTATGAAAAAAATAATGTACAAATTCAGCTGCCCAGTTGTTTTGCTCCCAGGCCATGAAGAGAAAGAGGAGAGGAGAAGTATGCTGGGTCCTCTGCACACCCTCTCCTCTGACTACCCCCCCACCACCACCACCTAGTGTCTGTCACCCTCTCTGTTTTATAATTGAGTAAGCCAAGGGCTGGAGAAGTCACTAGTCCCCGGGAACAAATTGCTTGTGTCCTGTTTAGACCAATGCCTGTGTTAGATATCTTGGCTTCCATCAAACAAAGAAGTATTTCCTGGGACCTTTGTAAATGATCAGGGCAGAATGGACACAAGGAGGGATAGATAAGCATGGTCCACACCTGCTCGGCGTCCGACATCTTGTAAGACATGAACTGGGAAGCATCACACAGCAGTGGAAGATGTAACCGTGTGCATGTCGGCTTTTCCTGCCACATGGCTGTTCTCATTCCCATTGTGCTGATGGAGGGATAAGGCACTGAGCTGTTAAGTGACTTGCCCCATATCATATAGGTATTACCTTCTGCCATTTTACAAGTTGAGGAAACTGAGGCACAAAGAAATTAAGCGACTTGCAGAGCACATAGCTCAGGAGTCAGAGCAGAGTCTGACCCCAAGCCTTAAGGCTCCAGAGTAGGGGTGGTAAGAGGGAGAGAGCCTCCCTCCCATGACAGTGACTTGAATGGCAAGTTTGGAAAGGGTTCCAGGCATGATCAGTGGACATGTCTGTTCAAGGTTTTCAGTCTTTATTCTAGATAAGCTCTAGAAACAACCTCCTGAGCTGCCAGAGAAGCCAGGGGGTCCTCAGGAGTGGGCATGGGGCCCTCAGGGTAGTGTCAGCCAACCTCAAGTCCAACACCAAGTGGGCTGGCATTCTTGGACAGGCTTTGCATCCCTCCATGTCTAGATCCAAGAGTGACTAGGGTCTGTCCTCACCACTCCCTCATCTACACCTTCAGGAGAGGGACCACCAGACCAGACTCTGGTCACCACTTGGGCCTGGGCCCTGCTCTGGCCCTTTGCTCTCGTCTGAGCAGCTGGGCTGCATCAGAGAGTGGGACCCTGGGGCCAGTGGTGTTGCTGGGTTCAGCCAGCTCTTCTGTTACCCTCGTTTGTCTGAAATTCCGGAAGCCTTTGAATAGCACGTGTGATAATTACAGAATTCCCACATATATTGATGAGAAACAGCTACATAAATAGCATAGCTTGGTATTTACGAAGTACCAGTTTTCTGTAAATATAGAATTTTGGTAATTACTGCCAAGCAGCTCGTCCACCTTCTGGAGCTCTTCCCAGGGGACACGTCACATCATCTCTGTGGCCAATGTCGCGGAGTAAGTGGGCACAGGTCCATGAAGCAAATAGGCAGTCTGGAACCAGTGATCCCCAATCTATTTTGGAGTATGGGGATTCCTTTTTGACAGACGAGGAGTGTGTTGACCCCTCCTCCACCATCTATGCACAGACGCCTGTCCACCGTTCCAATAAGCCAAGCTTCTCAGTGGGCCCCTGGTCCACAGATTGAAAACCAAGTTTCCTTTACTGACCTAGAGTAGCATCTCCCACCCTGCTTTCTCAGGGCACTCCTGGAAGGAAGATGGTCATAGGTATGATGTGGAAAATAAGGGTTCTTTAGTAGCATGTTTAAGAAATGTTAAGGTATTATGTATTTATTTTCTCAATGCAGGATTTCTCACAAACTCCAAATATGCTATGTTGGGCCATAGCCCTCCATATGGGATGTATAATAGCAGGGCTTTCAAACTCACCATAGATTCCATCTCTTCACAGAGTAGTTCATAAGAGTTTGCAAAGCATCCTACTTTGGGGAATAATGACTAACCATTCTCAGGGCTCATTAATTGATCTTGGCTCAGCTCTCAAAGGAATGGTATATCCGTTATCTTTCACTGCGTAACAAATAACTCTCCATTTTAGTAGCTGAAATCAACAGCCGTTTATTCAGGTTCTGGTTCTGTTGGTCAGCAGTTTGGGCTGAGCTCAACAGGGTGGTTCTTTTGATCTTGGCAGACCTTCCTCATGTGTCTGTGGTTGGCTTTCAGCAGCCAGATAGCTTGGCCTTGGACAGATGACCAGCTGACAGCTGGGGCAGTGAAAGCTATTGGGCCACATGGTGTATCAGTCTCCGTCAGGCTATGCTGGGTTTATCTACATGGCAGCAGGATAGGGTTCCAAGAAAGCAATCGGAGGTAGCACTACGCTCACCTCTGCCACATTTGTTCAGAGCTGTTCACAAGGTCAGCTCCCATGAATCCTAAGCCAGGGAGAAATGAGCAAGAGAACTGGAAGATTCTAAATGTCTAGGGTCTTTGGAGAGGCAGTTTGTTTGGGAGAACGGGCCCAGAGTTATTGTTGAAGCTATGATCCTATAACAAACAAAAAGAGTTTGCGAACCTTGATTGCATGTTTATTTGGGGTGCCAGAGAGGGAGGGGTTGCTGCTGGAGATGACACAAGACTAAGTCCACCCTGTATCCTCTCCTCCGTGTGCCCAGTAGAGGTGAGTCTAAACTTCTCTCTCCCAATAAAATAGTATTCTTAGGTATGGAACCCTACCAGTGAGAGATGAGCAGGAATACCCCTTTAGTTACCAAGAGTATGAAGTTAGATTCTTTCAAGCCTGCTGCAGCAAGGGAGAATGTTCCCGGAGGAGCATTGGGAATGTCTCTGGAAGAGGAAGTTAGCCTTGGGCCACATGCCTTTGAGGAGGGATGGAGGAAGAAGGAATGGTGGGGTAGTGGTTATTTGGGATTCAGGGTTCAGTTTTATCCGTGTGCTATTAGACACAAGGCTCAGAATTTGCCCGTCTATGTGGAAATGTCTGAATTCTGTTGGGATCATTGTGATTTGGTTGCTGGTGGGCAAATTTTTGTTTCCTCATAGGCGAGGATGGTAGTTGGTCAGTAAGAGACTGTGCCATGTGCTAGCCTCAGCCGTGCATGGCCCTGAGATGCTTCATCGTGTCAGAGGCATCGCAGTCTCAAGAGTGAATTCCCAAATGGAGCAAAGAGTTAAGCTGGCAGGTTGCAACCTTGGCCCTCCCCTGAGACTTCCTGTTGAATAAGGGAAACACTACACAGGTGGCCATTGCTCAGAGGAACCCTTGCTTGGTCAGCCTTCAAAGTAGCACAAGGATTGGAGGAGTGACTCTTGGAGTATCCCTGGGCAAGCCACTAGACTGCCAGTAGTAAAACCAGCGGGTGGCTGCCTGTCCCTGCCCAGCTCTTAGACACTCAGGGAAGTTTGTAGAAAATCATGCAGGGAGCACTTTGAGAGCACATCAGCACATATGGTGTCTGTGGATGAAAGACAAAGGGCCAGTGACAAAATGGCACCCCTTCCTGAGTGAAACAAGGCAAACAGGGCATGGAACTTAACCACAAAATGGAGACCAGCAGCTCACAACCCTCCGTGGAAAGCCTTGTGCAGTGCACAAGCTACACAGCTGTTCTCAGCAGTCCAAATTCTTTGGAAGGAGGTTTTCTATTCATCATCTGTAGCAGGGTGAAGAGTGTGGCCATTACTCTGCTTAGTTCAGGACTTTATGTGAGATCATTGTTTGTTTTAGCTCATAGCACTTAATAAAGAAGATTCTTTACCCTACATCCTTCAGTCAATGAATGTACAGTTGATTCTCATTAGTCACAGATTCTGTATTTGCATATTCATCTACTTGCTAGAATTTATTTGGGACCCCCAAATCAACGTTCATGCTGACAGACATGCACAGAGTGGTGACCCCATGTGCACGTTCTCGGCTGAGGTTGAACGAGGCAAGGCTCTGCGTTCTTGTCTCAGCCGATACTGTCAACAAGCATCCTCTTCACAGTCTTCCTAGTGCCAGGGTTTGTGCATTTTTGTGCTTTTTGTTGGTGATTTGCTGTTTAAAGCTGTCTCCAAGCATAATGCTGAAGAGCTCTCTAGCATTCCTAAGCACACGAAGGTTGTGATGTGCCTTACAGAGAAAATAACGCGTGATAGATAAGCTTCATTCAGGCATGAGTTATAGTGCTGTTGTCTGTGAGTTCAATGTTAATGACTTGACAGTATTTATTAAGTGAGGTGCTGTTAAACAGAAGCACCCATAAAACAAGGTTCTGTGTTAATCATTTGATGACAGTGGTGTGAGTTGGGGCTCTCAGGAACCCTGCATTTCCTCTGTGAGGAATGCTTCAGTATTCCCAAAGTCTGTGTTCCCAGCGATGGGAAAGGGCATAACTACTGTGAATAAGGAGATTCAAGGATGTGGCCACTGCCTCCTTGGCATTCACCAAGTCCTCAGTGGCAGTTAATGGACAGAGGACCCTGGCCTTCCTCAGCAGGAGCAAGGAGCAAATCTGAAGTGTATCAGGCGAGAGCATCACTTTATTTGAAGCATTTGGAATTGCCTGCAAGGCAGGGACACCTGTGTTCATGTGCTAATACCAAGACACATTCAAGAGCTAAATATTAAAGCGATCTGGATTGTCTGTGTTAATGTTCCTCTCCATTAATGCAAATTTGAGAGTTAACGGTATTTTCATTTGCTTTGTAAATTTTGAAACTGGGTCTCTCTCTTTAGTTAATATACTCCACATTCCTTTATCACCATAATGATGAGGTATTCTCATGAAAACTGGACCTTTTGGGCGTGCCTGGGTGGCACAGTTGGTTAAGCATCCGATTCTTGCTTTCGGCTCAGGTCATGATCTCATGGGGGGTAACGTCGAGCATCAGCCTCCATGCAAGGAGTCTGCTTGAAGATTCTTTCCCTCTACACCCCCCCTCAATAAATAACCTTTTAAAAAAAATTGGGCCTTTTGTATAAGGACCTTTTTTTCTCCTTTTTTCCTTGCCCTAAATTCTCCTTTTAGGGGAGAATCGCCCTAAATCATATTCACAGAGCATCTTTTTTTTTTTTTAAGGTTTTTGTTTTTGTTTTTGTTTTTAGCAGCCATCAAAAGAAATGAAATCTTGCCATTTGTGACGATGTGGATGGAACTAGAGGGTATTATGCTTAGCGAAATAAGTCAATCGGAGAAAGACAGCTATCACATGATCTCCCTGATATGAAGAAGTGGAGATGCAACGTGGGGGTCTTGAGGGGTAGGGAAAGAATAAATGAAACAAGATGGGATCAGGAGGGAGACAAACCATAAGAGACTTTTAATCTCACAAAACAAATTGAGGGTTGCCAGGGGAAGCGGGGTAGGGAGAGGGTGGTGGGGTTATAGACATTGGGGAAGGTATGTGCTTTGGTGAGTGCTGTAAAGTGTGTAAACCTGGCAATTCACAAACTTGTACCCCTGGGGCTAATAATACATTATATATTTATAAAAAATTTAAAAAATATTTTTAAAAAGATTTTGTTTATTTAGATAGAGCTCATGAACGGGGAAGGTACAGAGGGAGAAGGAGAGAGAGAATCCTAAAGCAGACTCCACTGAGCAGAGTGCACTGCAGGGCTGGATCCCAAGTCCCTGAGATCGTGAGCTAACCTGAAAACAAGAGTTGACGCTCAACCAGCTGAGCAACCCAGGACCCCCCTTTCAGAGCACCCTTATAGGCAGTCCCTGAGAGAAAGGGCTACTTGGGGAATGTGACATGCGCTCTGCACAGTTGCTTACTCTTTTTTGGCTAGTTGAGGGGCAGTTGTATTTTACAGATCATAACAGATTTTCTGTGTTTCTAATTTCTCATCTGACTCTGCATCTCTTCACTCTTCTAGTTCCTTTTATGTCCTTTCCCTTCTTGCCTGGCATTTTAAAGATTAGATTTTTTTTTTCCCTTGTTATATGCCTACTTTAGTGGCAAGAATTTCATTAACCATGGACAAAAAAAATACCAATTCCCCAACTGTGCCTGTCGAAGAGACTTCCTGACGGTCACCTCTCTTACTCTCAGCATACCCATGTTTTCCTCCAGGCTCAGGAGTTCAGTTCTAAGTAGAGAACCCAGTTCCAACCTTATCCTTTCCCCCCACTATCCTTACCATTCCCAGGTTTCTCTCTCATTTCTCTTTTATACCTCTTTACCCAGTGGCACATTCCCAAGCCTAGTAGTATTTTCAAATCACAATAATGTGTGTCTGTGTCTGTGTGTGTGTGTGTGTGTGTGTGTCTCCATCAAAGAATGCGTATCCAGAATATGCAAAAAAAAAAAAATACTGTTACATATCAATAAGAAAAAGAAAGCAACCCTAGGAAAGGAAAAGCACAAAAGTCTTAAACAAGCATTTTCATAGAAGAGGAAATTCAAATGGTCAGTGGATTTATAAAAAGTTGCTCAGGCCATCATTCACCAGGGAAAGTTAATTAAAACCAGAATAAAGTACCACACCACATCTACCGGCATGCCTGAAATGAAAGATGGACGATCCCAAGTGTCGACAGGGATGTGGGGCCCCCGGACTCTCTTCTGCCAGTGGTGGGAATATAAATTGACGCAGTCACTTAGTGAAACTGTTTGGGAGTCATTTACTGAAGCTGAGCAAGCAACATGGGTTTGCACAGTGACCTAGCCATCCCACTCCTATGCTATCCACAGAAATGTGTAGTATGTGTGCACCAGCTGTACGAGAATGTCCACAGAAGCACTGTTCTTAATAGCCACACTCTGGAAACTACCCAAATGCCCATCAGTAATGAAAGAGAAAGATAAATCCTGCTCTCATCCCACTATGATAATGATCCACACTGATCTCTAACAACTTGCAACACTGTGGTTGAATCTCACCAACACAGTACTGAGCCAGCCACAAAGGAGAGTGGACTGTAGGATGCCACTTAGGTTAAAATACAGAAACAGAAGTCAGGATAATGGTTGGCCTTACAGGTTAAAGACTACAGGGAGGATTTTGGGGTGCTGGTCATGGTCTGTTGTTTCTTGATCTGGTTGCTGATTACATAGGTGTATTCATTGTATAAAAATTAATGAGCTGTTCATTTATAACATGTCCATTCCAATAGGAAGGGAAACATAAAAAGAGGATCCCTGTGTCACTGATGACATGGTGGCTGCAGCTACACCAGAGTTCAGAGATGCTCCCTGCCCTGCCTAGCCCAGCTCTGGGCAACTGCCTGGGGTGTGATATATACCATATACTATGTTATCTGACCCATAGTACAGATGAAGACACCAAGACTCAGAGAGAACAGATGGCCCATCCAAGGTCATTCAGGGATTATGTTCATACAGAACTAGAACTGGAACTAGGGTCTCCCAGACTCCAGAACTTGCCTTCCAAAGGAAGGACCCTCCTGCCATGAAGAGGAGAGCGGGGGGCTCAGCTGGTGCTCCAGGCAAGGGTCCTGCTCTGGCACAACCAGAATAAGCCAGAAGCAACCAGAAACCTTCTGCACAGTTGTCTCTGCCTGAGTGCCCATTTTAAATGCAAACGAATTCTGTGATCTGCCTTGAAAACGCAAAAGCTGTTACTTTACACAAATATGAAACCAGAAGGTTCTCAGAGGCCGATAACACCAACTCCTCCACATCATACATTCCAAACAGTATGGGAGGGATGAAGCCAGCACCAAAGTGAGGAGTAAACATCACATGTGTTAGGGGGTGGGTGGTTAATGTTGCATGAAGACTGGCGAAGCGGATTTCCTGACGTTCTGCTTCTACAGCAGTGCTGCAGGAATGGGCACATTTGTGTTTGATTGGCCTTATTTCCAGAATTATTTTCAGAAATGGGAAAGGAACCTGAGGAGGAAAAAAAAAAAAACATCTCCGGTCTTCCTTCCCTTTACGGTGCAGTCCTAACTCATTTGTTACAATCACCAAAGATCAATGACAAGTGTTCATGAAAAGAAAATCGATCTGAGTAACACTGCTGCTGAAAATGTATTTGAACTGTATAAATATTGAAGTAATTTACAAATTACAGATAATTTTGTGCTGATATCCTCCGTGTGCCCTGCCCCTGCTTCTTGTGGGAAAACCCCACAAAACCATCCGTGATGAGAACCTGAGACACTGAAGGCTTGAACCCCAGCTGCTTGAAGAAACGCCCACATGTGCAGCTCACATCCTGATTTTATAGCAGTTGTTTATTCTTTCTCTTTAGTGAACATATTTTGCTTAAACCTTTCAACACAATGTACCTTTTAGGCTAAATCCCTGATGGAAACTTTTCAGATGAAAAAGAACAGCTTGTCTGCAAGACAATCATTATAATAATGGTGATGATGGCGTTGCACCAAGGAGATATTTCTAGAAGACGTTGGCACTGCCCTAATCCTCCTCTACCCCCATATATGTTTTGTTTTCCAGGAAATGAGGGTCCCGTTGCACCCAACTCTCTCCTTATCGTTCTCACTTCCTTCCTGCAGTCAAGATAACGCTTTCTTGCACAAACACCATTAAGGGTTTACCCCAAGGTTTGGGCAGGCCCTGCAGGAAGAGGATTTGGAGATGTGATCCAAAGATGTGGGACCTCCCCCATCCTCCACCTGCCTGGAATCACAAGCTCCTCACTTCTCAGGATTAGTCTTAGGATGCATGGTCTCATTTCTTATCATTTCTAGGGAGACCTGTGGGTGAGAGCTGTGTGTGGTCAGCCCATGTAGTTCCCTCTTCTTCTGTGGTCTCCTGGCTTGCAGGTCCTTGGCTACCATAAAATAATCAACATGCATCGTGATACTACTACAGTGGACAGGCTACCAGGCCCTGGGGGGTGGGAGGCAATAGGGGCAGGATGAGGGAACAGCTTCCAGTCCTACCCACCAAGAGATCACAGTCTCACAGGGATCCCAGCCAAGGGCAATTCCAAATGAGAATCTAAAGGATCCTATGCAGCAAAGCATATCACATCAACCAACTGGGGGGACCTGCAGTCAGGCTGAAAGGGAGCATCGAGACGGAAGATAAGCGTTTTGAGGCAGTGCCGCAGGAGACACACCTGAGCTGGGTGCTGAATGTTGAGGCCCAGGTGGGAATTGCATGCTAATCTCTGTTGAAATCCTCGAGCTTGCGAAGTTGAGAGATTATGCGTGTATGTATTTATTAGGTCCTGAAAATATGTCAGTAAGTAATCACTGTTTGGGATCAGGACAAGCCGCTGGTCATCTTTTTGCAAACTAAGCCTCCTGTTTTCAGACTTTCTCTTACTGAGAATGCAAATGTCAGGGTATGATTCCTGGATCGGGGTGGTCAATGAGCTGGAACGCAGGATTGGTGTTTCCAGGTGAAAGCACCTCTATTTTGTTTTCAAAGCTACAAACATTTGACTTTTACTGTTGCTATTGTTCCTTATGACTGCAAGGGGGACATTAGAGATGGGGTAAAGTCTGAGTTTGGGGCTAAATTAGGTTCCTGGACTAAATACCAACATGTGGGAAGAAGGCAAAGATGGGGTTCCCACCCAATACCCCGCAATTCATGGAAACCAGCAGGATATCCAAGAATTCAACTCAATTCAGCTCAATTCTGTTACTGTCTACCTAGAGACAGCATCTGAATTCCCAGGATAAGGGCGAAGTCCTGCAAGAGTGCCCCCTTCCCCACTTCAGACACCGTGTTCAAGCCCATGGGGTGTCTCTCCTGTGCTTCTGACCAGCCAGTTACATAATTAAGAGGTTCCAAGCACACCGCCTCCCTTGGGTTCAATTAATGTACTACAGCAGCTCATGGAACCCAGAGAAATATTTTATTTGATCACTAGTTTATTATAAAAGGATATAACTCAGGAGCAGCCAAATGGAAGAGATGCATAGGGAAAGTATGGGGAAAGGAAGCAGAACTTCCATGGCCCGCTCTCTCCAAGCATCCCATTCTCTCCAAATCTCCATGTGTTCACCAAAAACCAATGCTTGTTTGCAGGTACAAACGTGAGTACAAGGGAGGCTGTGTGATAGGCCTCCTTGCAGGAGCACTGGGGAAGGAGTCCAACCACTCCCACGCCCTCCCTTAAAATGGCAAGTCCTCACAGGCTTCGAGAGGAAGCACAGCATTTTGTGTTCTAGGAAAACCAGTGACTGCTTTGTGGATATCTGGTAACTGATAAATGTTGGTTGACTTGATAAGTAAACTAGGTTTCCAGGGATGGTCGGTTGTGCTATTCTTTGCAAGGAGGACAGCAGAATTCGGAGCATCAGAACCCAGTGCTGCCTCGGGCACAGTTTATGGCTGTAGGTAAGGAGGTTTATCCTCACCTACGTTCCAGAATGTACTCACTGAAGTGAATTGTACCCTCTTCAGAACGGTAACCTGGGAGGCTGATGCTATTATTGTCCCGAGTATTTTTGGAACTCCTCTTGGCCTGGTGAAGAGTTTGGGAGTTTATGAGTCCTCATTGGAAGTCAAAGTTCTGACATTACACTCCTACTTCATTTGAGCCACAAATGTGATGACCTGAAATTCACATATTTTACCTCTAGAGGATTTTTGGCCAAAATCAAACCACCTTCTGTGGACTTTGTTTGCTGCATTGAAGTTGTCAGAAAGGACAGGCTGCAGGCTCTGAAAGCAGTTCCAAAGGAAAGGAGTGACAGCATAGAATCCCCTTTTTAAAAGGCCTTTTTAAAAGGCTCTAAGAACATTTTTAAAAGGCCCTAAGAACATTTTTTCATGTGTCTGATAGCCATTTGTGTGTCTTGATTGGAGAAGTGTCTGTTCATATCTTCTGCCCATTTTTTGATATGATTGTCTGTTTCATGTGTGTTGAGTTTGAGGAGTTCATTATAGATCCTGGATATCAACCTTTTGTCTGTACTGTCATTTGCAAATATCTTCTCCCATTCCGTGGGTTGCCTCTTTGTTTTGTTGACTGTTTCCTTTGCTGTGCAGAAGCTTTTGATTTTGATGAAGTCCCAAAAGTTTATTTTCGCTTTTGTTTCCTTTGCCTTTGGAGACATATCTTGAAAGAAGTTGCTGTGGCTGATATCGAAGAGGTTACTGGCTATGTTCTCCTCTAGGATTCTGATGGATTCCTGTCTCACGTTGAGGTCTTTTATCCATTTTGAGTTTATCTTTGTGTACGGTGTAAGAGAATGGTCGAGTTCCATTCTTCTACTTACAGCTGTCCAGTTTTCCCAGCACCATTTACTGAAGAGACTGTCTTTTTTCCACTGTATATTTTTTCCTGTTTTGTTGAAGATTTATTGACCATAGAGTTGAGGGTCCAATTTTAGTATATGTGCTGCCGAAGCGAGCACGAGTTGAGGGTCCATATCTGGGCTCTCTACTCTGTTCCACTGGTCTATGTGTCTGTTTTTATGCCAGTACCATGCTGTCTTGGTGATCACAGCTTTGTAATAAAGCTTGAAATCAGGTAACGTGATGCCCCCAGCTTTATTTTTGTTTTTCAACATTTCCTTAGCAAATCGGGGTCTCTTCTGATTCCATACAAATTTTAGGATTATTTGCTCCAGTTCTTTGAAGAATACTGGTGCAATTTTGATCAGAATGGCATTAAAAGTACATATTGCTCTAGGCAGTATAGACATTTTAACAATGTTTATTCTTCCTATCCAAGAGCATGGAATGGTCTTCCATCTCTTTGTGTCTTCTTCAATTTCTTTCATGAGTATTCTGTAGTTCCTCCAGTACAGATCCTTTGCCTCTTTGGTTAGGTTTATTCCCAGGTATCTTATGATTCTTGGTGCTATAGTAAATGGAATCAATTCTCTAATTTCCCTTTCTGTATTTTCATTGTTAGTGTATAAGAAAGCCCTAAGAGGGTA
Source organism: Neogale vison (assembly GCF_020171115.1). Taxonomy (NCBI): domain Eukaryota; kingdom Metazoa; phylum Chordata; class Mammalia; order Carnivora; family Mustelidae; genus Neogale; species Neogale vison. The sequence goes on from NC_058098.1 coordinate 44,309,678, forward strand.
CTCAGTTCGTGCTTGGCCTAGTGGTAACCCAGCAAGGTAACATGATGCTGTAACTTCCCATAGAGACATAAGAATAGAACAGCACGGAAGGTGGACATTTTTCCATTCTCTGTTCTGAGGTCCCAGGTACCCAGGCTTGACATAGCAATAACATCAAGAAGAAGCTTGAAAGAAAGAAGGAAAAAAAAAAATATATATATATATATAAGCACTAAAAAGACACCTGAAATTCTAACACTTGTGCATAGATGTACCAGGAGAATTCTGCCCATGAGACATGACTCTTGCACCAGGCTAAAATTTATAGGGTTCAAGGTTGTGGGACAGGAGGTTGGTAAGCATAATCTAACACTTGTTCCTCCTATTTAGGGCATATCTTAGGCAAGGACAACAGCAGAGCTAGGAATTAAGCATGTGTATGATACCCACCAGTGCAAAACTCTGATGAGGTTTGCTGGACTTACACATGCAAGCCCAAGGTCCAAGTGCAGCTTCCTTCTCTCCCGGTTGTATCTAAGATGGCACAGTTTCCAGAATGAACCTGACAACTCCTGTGAACCGAAAGAGAACAGTCACACCTGCAGGTCATTATAAGCAGCCGACCTGTGAGTAGCTCATGCTAACCAGAAACTTGAATGAACTCTGACTTCAGATGAGCTTCCTTGCAGGAAACGACAAGAGGAATGGGGAAGAAACACAAGTGCGGAAAGGAAGTGTGGATGCTTCCTTCTATACTACCAGATCCAAGGTTTAAGAAGAATAAAGCTGGGGGCACCTGGGTGACTCAGTCATTAAGCATCTGCCTTCGGCTCAGGTCATGATTCTTGGTTCCGGGGTCAAGCTCCATGTTGGACTCCTTGCTCAGTAGGAAGCCTGCTTCTCCTTCTCACACTCCCCCTGCTTGTGTTCTCTTCTCCTGTGCCTCTCTCTGTCAAATACATAAATAAAATCTTAAAAAAAAAAAAAAAAGAAGAAGAAGAAGAAAGCTGTATAGCACTTAGGACCATAATTTACATAATTAAATTCATAATTAAAACTTAAAAAAAAAATATTAGTAGGAGAAAGAGCCTGTGGGGTTTAAAACAACCCCACTTGTTTGTTATATCTTATGTACTGACTGGACTCAAAGTGGTGGAGGAGAAGGGGGAAAATACAAGAAGTGGTTAGCTATAGTGAATGAGCACTGGTTGTTTTATGTAACTGATGAATCACTAAATTCTACCTATGAAACTAATAACACAGTATATGTTAATTAAAATTGAACTTAAAATAAAGTAAAAAAAGTTGTTAGTAGTTCAAAATGCTTGTAATGTAGGTGGAAGAAAACACATAATTACATAAAACTCTGTAAGAGCAGATACGAATTAGCAAGCAGTTCCAACAATAAGGGCAGACCAAGTCTGGAAGAAAGGAATTCCTAGTTTCCGTGTGGATGACAGGCATGTGTAAGTGCTCAGCTCTTACATCAGAAATGCTCCCCCCTGGAGTCGGCAGGCCTCACTTCTGCACTTGTACAGAGCTGTCCTTTCTATGCAGATTGTGTTTAGTTAAGACCAGATAATAGGGCTTCTTTTCTCTGACTCCTGCTCCCATGCGGGGTCAAAAGGAACCAAACATCTAGGTCAGCCACACTTCCTGGCTTGGAAAGGCAGTGATGTTGTGAGCAGGTCTCTCAATCTCTCTCTCTCTCTCTCTTTTTTTTTTTTTTTAAAGATTTTATTTGTTTATTTGACATAGAGAGAGAGAGATCACAAGTAGGCAGAGAGGCAGGCAGAGAGAAAGGGGGAAGCAGGCTCCCCTCTAAGCAGAAAGCCCAATGTGGGGCTCGATCCCAGGACCCTAGGATCATGACCTAAGCTGAAGGCAGAGGCTTTAACCCACTGAGCCACCCAGGCACCCCGTGAGCAGGTCTCTTGAGACAGAGTTGGAGGTGCAGGGGGTTGGGCCCTGCTGCTTGGCAATGTCGCCATCCCTCAGTGTGTTCATGAGGCCACCTGTTCCCCACTGGAGGATGCCTGGAGTGTTTCTACAATGCTGGGGCATTGTAGTACCAGTACCAATTTGGAGTCATTACCTTTTGGAGTTCCTGGAGGAGACCAAGGACTTTTTGAAGCATTGTCTTCATTTTTACTGACACAAATTAATTGATGAGTAGGATGCTTTCATTTCCCTGGAAGTAAACACCATTCTTTAAAACCTATGAAACAGGTAGCTGGCTTTCTTACTGGCTCACTTTCCCAGGATGTGGCTAGGAGGAGCATTTTGTGGCTGGTGAGGAATCCTTCACAGCACCCTTCCTTCACCCCTTAGCTAGAACCAAGATGATCAGAGCTGAGAAAAGAGTGTTCTGTGACTGTCAAGAACCAGGTCACAGTCTCTTGATACCACATAATACCAAACCTTCTCCCCACCCCTCCCATCTTATTATTTTTAGCAATAGGTTATAAACCAAATTTCATCAATGTGTAAAATAGAGCTGCATCACAGAGGTTGTCCAGAAGTACCAAAGCTGTGCTCCCCTCATCCAATCGGTCCTTACCCCCATCCCACTCGCATCCTTGCCCCCCACAAGGCAGCTCCATGGAGACTGAGATCCAGAGAGCACAGTGTGCCTTCATTGTCAGGGATGGCAGACTAGTGATTTTTATGGTCCTTTCCAATTTGCAGATTCTCTACAGCCATCTGCTCGCACGAGTAAATCCCAGCCTTGCCTCCCAAGCATAGCCCCTTTGTACCCTCTCCTTTCCCTGTGAGTGGATCTGCCCTTCCTACTGTGCTAAACTAGAAACCTTGTCCCATATCCCTTGATGAAATCACCACCTGGCCTGCTCCATCCTGGCTACTCAAAGCTGGGTCCATGGACTACCAGTATGGGTATCACTTGAGTGCTGGACAGAGTGCAGAATATCTGGCCCCATCCCAGATTTACTGACTGAGAATCTGCACTTTAGAATTATAGTGTGAAAAGCAGTGGCACTCAGCTCTATCGGCTTTCAATCTCTACTACCCATTAGCCCATGTGCTCTTGCCTAGACCTTTGCAGTCCCCTTGCCTCCAGGTTGGACAGCTCTCTGGGACCATTCACACCATGGAAGAGTCCTCCATGGGATCCGGCTGAGGCTAGCATCCCCCAACCCCAGGGTCTTCCATATTGACCCACCCACTGCACCCCATGGTGTGCTCCAGCAATCCTGACCTTCTTCCATTTCTTCAGATATCTGTTCTTTCTTTGGAAGGTTAACTACTATGCATTCCTAAGAGCTCGGGAGTGGTCATCTCCTCTCTGTAGCCTCTTCTGACCCAGATCAGATTACATCCCCTGTTTGTACAAATTGGTAGCTCCCTGTGCCTTTCCTCTGGTAGCTATTAACACAATATGCAATTATATATCTATTTGTGGGATTGTTCCCTTAACATTCCTCTCCTTGCCAGTCATTGGTCTCCATATGGGTAGGGACCACGTCCGTTTCACTCATCACTCCTTCACCAGGGCATAACAGTGCCTGACACATGACGGATGCCCCACAGGCATCAAACTGAGTGAAAGAGGAGTAGTACAAAAGACTATAGATGCTGTATGAATCCAGTTATGTGAAGCTTCTAAAAAGGGGAACTAGAAAGTTCAAAAGAAATCACTGGTTGCCTTCAGATGGAGGTGGAAATTAGGAATGTCTGCAGCTGGACATGGGGGGACTCCTGAGGGGGGCAGGGAATGGAAGTGTCCTAAAACTGGACTGTGGTCATGATTGGATGATTATATTAATCTATTAAAAATCATCAAACTGTGTAGTTACAATGGTTGAGCTTTGTGATATATAAATTATAACTCAATAAGGCTGTTCAAAAAAAAAAAAATGAATGCAGTGAAATGAATGGGGATCTCACGGGTGACTGCATGGACATGGCTGCTGTCATATCTCCCTCTCTCCTTCTTCCAACCAAGAGATGTGCATGCTCAGCAGCAGCTGGGGGAATGACCAGGCCAAAAACAACTCCCTCCCTCACCCTCCCCTTGCCCTGAGCTGAGCTCACATACAGATGCTGGAATTGCAGTTCCTTTGATGGTGTCCCAGAGCCAGGGCAAGAGAAGATTCATGATTTCTAATAACCATCAGCCCTGGATGTAGCTATGTCCTCTCTCTAATTAGACAAGTCTCCTTTGGACACAGCCCAGGAATCAGAACATCTTGGCAGTTTTCACTGCAAAGTTTAGCAAAACAACCAGGTATTAGGAGCTACAGCACAGGCAAGGATTTTTGCCCCTAGATTATAAAAAAATGCCCAGTCAGTGTTAGTTATGTTAAAATTCTTCTCCTGACCACATTCTTTTCTCTTCTGAATTTACATGTTTTTTTCAGTTACCAAGTGGATCAATTTAGGCCCTGTGCATGAAAGATATGGACCTAGTCTACAAGTGAGACTGACATACAGCCCAGCTCAGCTGTGATTGGGTCACTAACTATTCAGATTTGTTTGTACTCATCCTTACCTAGTGTTGCATATCTAGAATGTTCCCTGTGTTTACAAGGACCACGTTTGAACAAATTACCATGCTTCATCTCCATTGTAAGTTCTTTGTTTTTAATACCTTAACACTATAAATAATGGCCTTGGAAATTTTGTGTCATTAATTAAGAATATATTACTAATTTTTTTTAATTTTGGTCATGTCTAATATTTAACTCCTATAATCATTTTCATTCCTTCTTATCAGGGAAGGTGCGTTTGAGAGAAATACAAATAAAAGCTTTGGGTTGCCAAGACAGCACTTACTAAATTTAGCCTTGACAAATTTCTGCAAGTTACTTTTGTCATGCTGTTCTAGATGGAACCTAAGAATTGTAGCAATTTCCTTTTATTCCCCACTCTAAACTTTTCTAATATATATATATACATATATATGTGTGTATATATATATATCTTTTTGGCTTTTTAAAAGGCAACAGATTAAAAAAATTTTTTGATGAAAAAACATTTGTTCTACTAATGTGCCATTTGCGAACCCCCTCAAAACACACACAGCGTCACTGAGCTAAGTTCTGTTGTGTCTTGTAAGATTTGACATTTCTCGTAAAGAGGAGGGGAAAAGGAAGATCTGTTGAGAGGGAGTAGCTGGCAGTAGTTTTCAAAGACTTTCTTTAGTTCACGCAATGAAACAATTGAACAACATACAACTGAAAAGAATTCTACCTTCTTGACTTATACATAGCAACACAATCACAACTAGAGAAAAACGGGTTTTGGTGTGTGTGTGTGTGTAAAGTGGAAAATGCTTTTCTGTATTTTGAATTTCAGTTAAAGACTAGCAGCATGATGTCAAAATGAAATTTGGTTTTTGGCCAATATATTTTCCTTTTGTCTTTGCACAGAGATTTAGTCCTTGGCCTTCTATCTGTAGCTCTTGTAACCCTTTATTGTACCTGTGTAGAAAGGTGATCCACTAAGTCTGGTTGAGAGAGGAAGTGCCTGCAAAAGTTGTGGCCAATTTAGGAACTGTACTGAAAAAGTTAAAAATTAATTAAGAGAAAATTAGAATAAAGTTGAGAGTGGTAAGTAAATTTGACTCAACTTGGCAATGAGGTCTGAGAGTAAATTAAAACCAGTGGGGGTGTGGGGGTGGGGAGTGCCAGTTACATAAGGCACAAACCAAATAGGCTTAGGCTCTGTGTTATTCCAGTCTATTCAGCTTCAGGGAATAGAGAACCCAACTAACATTGGCTTACACTCATAGGTGACTGTTTTTCTCAAGAGGCAAAAAAGAGTTTAGAGGAGTCATGTCAAGGGCTTGTGCAATGTGCCAAGATCCTTCCATCTCTCTGCTCTGCTTCTCCTTAGTCCCCATAGTTTTAAGATGGAGGCTCCACTTGAGAGAAAAGAACTGATGGATGTGGGACATTAGATGGAACATACTGGGGAGGCGGGGGGCAGTGGTCAAGAGTCGAAGGCATGAATTTGAGATCAAGGAAGGGACAGGAGGTATTAATGACAGGGTCTACTACGGTGGGATTATAGAGGTGAATGTCTGAGGGAGGATGAAAGACAAGACCCTTGGAGTAGAAGAATTCAAGAAACCAGGAGGGTGTTGAAAAGATTGTGTGCATGTATAATGAAGTCTCCAAAACTTGAAGCAGAAGTGGCATTATTTTAAAATTATCATTGCTTCTTCCCCATCCCATGACCCTCCATGGACCTCACAATGGATATAGAAAAACAAATTCCTTGGTGGAGTTGCCATAACATGCCAGGAGTTTTGTTTATTCTTCATGTGCTGTGTCCTCCCAGCCCCCTTTGAAGGCCACGTACTGCCCTGTATTGGAGGTACAGGCAATGGTTAGCTGGGAAATGCCCTGCTCCTTTGACTCCTGCGAACTAAAGCACTCCAACACAAGGCTATTCTGCTCATCACCTACCTTGTGGGACACAGTCAGTCAGCTTTCCTCCTAATGAGTCCTCGAATTTATTCCAAGAAGCTACTTCATTACCTTCTTTCCTCCTTCCCTTTGCTCCCTAGATGACAAGATAGCTTGACCTCAGCTGCTTGATCCATTCTTGGGGCCCAAATTATATATAAAAAAAAAAAACTCTCTTAAAACCCAAGCTATGAAAAAATAAAATAAAAACAAAAAACTGAAAGTTGATTTTGCTGACCATGCAAGAAGCTGCTCACTTCTTTGCTTGCTAATACTCTTTTATTTACCTGGAAGCGATTTTCAATTTAGTTCCCTTGCCCCTAAAAAAATATTTCTGTTTCCTTCGAGATCTACCTGTTTGAAAACTTTTCTTTTTTTCTGTCTTCAAACTTCTCATTGTTCATACATTTTGGGACTGTTCCTCTCCCCATGAAGAAAGTTAGGGCAGTCTGTTCTCAGCTCCAGCCATGAATAGAAAGGTAAGCTCGTGCTTCTAAGCCTCTCCCTTCAGTAGAGGAAAAAACAGACATAAGCAGCTCTTCTTCCATGTCCACAAATATCCACAGACAGACCAGTTCTTCTTGATGTCTGTAAAGTAACACTCATCCCTGTTGTGTTGCTGTCTACATACCTTCTTCCCAACAGCGGAGAGACCAACAGTGGCATTCTACTGACTTAGACTTTATTCTGACACCAAATCATCCAGGTCTTTAAGGTATAGCTGCTCCTCGCTGTGGCCGTCTACTTCAAAGTTTAGGTAAATCGAGACTGTATTTCTACTTTCCACCAGTGATGACATTCTTTCCATTACTCTCTACACTGACAGGAACCATTCCTTTCCTGCGCACCAGATGGATCTCTGGGCTGCAGCGAGGGGTGAAAATAATTTCATTATGAAACAACATCTGATTTCGCCTGATGCCATTTACTTTTTACTTTGAGGTTAAACATTTCACAAGATCTGGTTTTCTTCTTTCTGCTCCCTCTTGAAACTCCCTGTTTTGATTTTCTCAGCTGCCTCCACTTCGCCTGGCCTGTGGTTCTCACTAATGTCAGACTCCCTCCCCAGCTATCTCAAGTGCCAGCTTTGGAGAGCAAGAATGGACAGGATTAGGGGACAGCCTATGCCTGTGTCATCTTTCCTCATCAGAGGAAGAGGGAGGCTCTATTTACCAAGGTCCATAGATCTTAATCAACAGGAATTTGCCATGTGCAGTGTGTGCAATGTGGCAAGCAAATGTCAAGGGTTGCAGTTCTAAAAGCTTGCAAAGGGTCCATGCCTTGCCTTTACCTAATCACCCTTCTTTTCCTTCCTTTCCTTTTCTCCCTTCCTTCTTCCCTCCCTCCTTGCCTTCCTTCCTTCCTTTCTTTTTCTAATATCTATAGAGTTCTTCTGCCAAATCTCAAGCTATTTGTAGCAGATGGGCAGCCTGTGTAACTGAGAGTGTACCTGTGTGCCTGTGTGCTGACCCATGTGCACCTGTGTGTGTAATAAATGCAGGTGGTGGGTGGTATTGACAGAACACCTTAAAAGCTATGGGGTGTGGGTACGTAGATTACAGTTACTGTAAGGTAAATCACTGCATCATGAGAAAGTACAGTGGCTCTTGCCGTGACAGGGATACAGAGCTCAGAAAATGTGAAATCATGTCCACCAAAGGGTAGAAGAGCCTCTCTATAACACAGCTGTGTAAACTACAAGAGGCTGGAGTCCAGATGGGAATAATCCTTGCTTCTCTGTCAGCCCCTTAGAGTGTGTCTTTGACATTGTGGGTACTAAGTAAATATTTAAGAACAGGATGACTGATGGCGTGCATAAAACTAATGCTGATAAAACCATTTATGAGCAGTGTTGCTGCCCACATCAGCTGACTGTGGAATGGCCACCTCAAGCCCTTTAAATGATGCTGGGAAACCCCCAAGACTAGGGGCATGAATGGATGTGTGGAATGCACAGGTCTGCCTTAGAATGCTTCCAGTGATGTACACCTTGGAAATAGAATAAAATATTTGGGGACCAAGAATAGGGAGCACTTACAGGGCTATACAAGCCTGTGCATGTTTGGTTGACTTTGTAGAGGACTGTGCAGGCTGGTGTGTCCACATGAGGATGGCAGGAGGCAGGCAGCACAGCAAGTAGACAAGAGTGTGGGAAAGGAGGGAAGTGATTCAGAAAACACAGAGAGAGAATCTAAGATGGCAAATGCAAAGAGGAATGGAGTCAATGAGAATAAGGTAATTTAAGAAGAAAGATGGCAGAGATCAGAAATGGGGCATTCATGGTGCACCACCCAGCATGGTGGGCACAAGGCCCAGGAGTCTCTGGAGTGTGTGAAAGATGATGGCAAGTCCAAACTGAGGTGTGCTGTAAATGTAGATTGCCCATCACATCGCAGACACTTAGGATGAAAAGGAAGAATGTAACATATCCTGTGAGTATGTTTATATTGATATTGAAATTACATATGTTCTGACTTTAAATTTCATATTGAAATAATATGTGGGTTTATTCAGTTAAATGCAACATATTAAAGTTAATTTCACCTGTTTCTTCTTACTTTTTTGAACTAAAAATCCTACTTCAAAAGCAGAACATTTTAAATCAAAATTTAAAACTCAATCTCAATCAAATTTCAAAAATCCAGGAAATCTCAAAAAACCTTGAAAAATATAAGTCAATGAATTGTCTATGTAGCTCGTGTATTTCTCTTGGATAGCTCTGCTCTAGATGTGCTTCTAGCTAAGTTTGGGGAGGAGAGGAAGGGTAGAGGAGAGAGAATGTTGTGAGAGCGGAAGTCACGTAGAGGTCTTGGTCCTGGCTGTACGTCCTTGGACAAGTTATTTAAGCTCAGTGAGCCTCAGTGTCTTCATCTGTCAAATGGTGCCTACTGATAATGTCTATTTCATGTAGTGGTCATTAACCTAAATAGGAAACCATGTAGAGCCTCTAACGGAATACCGTTGCAGGAGGTCCTCAGATAACAGTTGCATTCTTTCCTTACTTTCCTTCAGCCAGAGTAACACACTGGGAGCTCCAGAGGCATCAAGGTGGAGCTAAACTAGACTTCAGCACATTCTGAATATGTATTTCAACTTTCCAAATGCTCTGGTGTGCAACAGACTGGGCAAGTGAGGAAAGGATAGAAAGTCCAGTGGAGAAACCAAAGAAAGGACTGCACCCAGAAAGGGATGATAAAGGCATCCTTCTGATGTGGAAGGAAGCTGTAATGGCAACAGAGAGTCCTGAGAGTTAGCGGGGAAGCAGGGAGGGTGTAGAGGTGCCCTATCCAATTTTGCTAAAAGCTGCTCTCAGATATGCCTGGATTAAGCAGATACTTTGGTTCTTCTTAAGTAAAGGAACATGATTTTCTCATTCTTTGCAATTTTGGATGCAGCATGGAGTTAGCCACAGCCTGAGCCACTGACAACATCAGTAACATCCCCCAAATAGAATTTAGCATCCCTGAAAAGGACAATAAAATCCATGCTTATTGTTCTCTCTCAAGGAGAAGAACTCATGTACTGGCTACTTAAAAATAAATCATTTGTTAAGGGAACATCACATAATAGTGAATGCAAATGTCCCACCATCCTGATGAGCCTAGGTGGGAGCAAAAGGGAGTTATTTCAGAGGCCCCTGGTGGTGATAAGACACTTCTTAAATAAAGGAAACTGAGACCAAGGATCACTGATAGATGGGAAATTCTGTTCTCCAGTTCCAATATATTGGGTTCAAAGTTCAAGAATGGCCATAGGTCTTCCAGTTTGTTCCAATAAATGGAAAAGAAAAATAGATGCATGGATAACTTAGAATGGTAGGTATTTGCTAGTTTGCTCCAGGCAGTATTCTGAAAAACAGTGATCTAGAAAAATTTCAGGAGACCTGCTTCTACCACAGGGGCACAGAGATTTGCTCTATCTCCTTGGAACATCCTGTCTCTCTTCAGTGGGGCTCAGTTTCTCATTTATAAAATGAAGATCACTAGCACATGAAAGGACATCACCAAGCCAATTCCTTTATTTTATCATGGGGAAAAAGAAGGCCCCCAAAGTCATTCTGTAAATAACTGGTGGGGATTGTGAACTGTTCTGCATTTTAAAGACCCCTCTCCTCTGAGGAGGAGCAAATACACCACACAGAGAATTTCAGCAACTCAAGCTGAGTAAATGCTGGCAGTCACAGAGACACACAGAAAGATACATCATGGGGGCACCTGGGTGGCTCAGTGGGTTAAAGCCTCTGCCTTCGGCTCGGGTCATGATCCCAGGGTCCTGGGATCGAGTCCCGCATCGGGCTCTCTGCTCAGTGGGGAGCCTGCTTCCTCGTCTCTCTCTGCCTGCCTCTCTGCCTACTTGTGATCTCTGTCTGTCAAATAAAAAATAAAATCTTTTAAAAAAAATAAAAATAAAAAATAAAAAAGAAAGATACATCATGGGCATCAAAATTTACCTGTTACTCATCTTCTTCGCTGTGTGCCTTAGGCATAAAGAAAATCCAAGAATAAAACTCTTTCATACTGGCAATGCATTCTACTGGGAAAATTGGTCATGGTGTTAATAATAAGTTTGTCTTATTAAATTGTCCTCTCCCCCACCCCTATCACCCAAATTGGTATAGAATTCAGAGTCAGCTGAATAATTTTACCATTGAGTTAAACCATTTAATAAGTGTGGGTTTTCTTCCGGCAAACCCTAAATAATTATGTTGTATTGAGAAGGAGGCATTGTTTTTAGCAAGTGTAAAAATGTTGCTGTAGTAGCCAGTGTGTTAAAAAAAGAAAAGACAAATTCAACTTGGCAGCTCAAACAAAGCATATGTAGCCTGTTTCTACGACAGGTTTTTGGGACACCTTTCTTCAGACTCCCAAGTGACTAGGTTCATGTAATCCTTGCTCTGTGCAGCGTCTTCTCTCTTACTTCACAGACAGGGTTGTGCTATAACCTTACTGACCTCAAAACTCAAAGTTAGAAAGAAAGAAGTCAAATTAGAAAACACCAGGCAATCCTTAGATCTATAGATGTTTTATGGGAGCTGAATATTCCCTGCATTTCTCAAAACTCATTAAAAAAAAGTCTCCCCTTCATTCCTGGTGCCCCAAGAAGTAGGGTCCTCTTCATGGTCTGACTGCCCCATGAGCCTAACACCCCATGCTGCCAACAAGATGTCCAGGCCCTCTGGGCTTTGCCAAACCATAGCCCTGTGGAGGTCTGTAGGTAGCATGCTCTTCTTTGACATGGCATTCTTCCACTTGGAGCTCAGGTTCCTGGATGACCTGGAAGTCTGTAGTTTACACAGTCTGAGGGCATCTCTCCCAAGTATTCTTTGCTCTTTTGTGATGGCAACATCTTGATTCTTCTGTGGCTTTTATCAGACAGATAAAGAGGCCTCTTCCACCTACAAACACTTATGAGATCCTTTCTCCTGTTTATCAAAATACTGAGTCCTGCTCCCTTCCCCCATCATGTCTGTCCAGGAGTATACTAGAGATGGCTCATCCTAGCTCACAAGAGCCGAAGATCTCTTCCCATCTTCTCCGGGTAGCCTAAGATTGGCCATGGTGCTAGTGTTTACACCATGGAAATGTACAAATGCTACCTGTCATGGATTTTCCCCCAGAGTGTCAGGTATTAAACACTTACTAGCTCACCACTGAGTCCATCTATTTGCATTACCACCTCAAACTCAAAATCTCTAAAACCACCTGCCCACTTCCATTTTCCTTAAAGATGGGTTTCTTCTAAAAAAAGACACAACTAGGGGTGCCTGGGTGGCTCAGTGGGTTAAAGCCTCTGCCTTCGGCTCAGATCATGATCCCAGGGTCCTGGGCTCGAGCCCCACATCGGGCTGCCTGCTCAGCAGGGAGCCTGCTTCCTCCTCTCTCTGCCTGCTTCTCTGCCCACTTGTGAACTCTGTCTGTCAAATAAATAAAATCTTTAAAAAAATAAAATAAAAAAGACACAACTAGATTGAATGTTTAAAAATATAATCCTGTTGTTGAAATTTCTTTTAATTCTTAGCAATCATATCCCCTTTTTTGAATGAAGTCATAAACAATAAATCTGGGTGTGCTTATATGTATATGTGCATGTATATATGCACGTATGTGTATATAATAGAAAAAATGAAGTTGAATTGAAATGTGACCAAAGGTAGGGTATGTGGAAGAGAAATGAGATCAGACCTCCATATGCTGACCATTTCCCTATCTCGGGCACCTCGAAGAAACCTCACACTCTCTGGGCTACAGTTTGAGAAATGTGGACCTGCTTATTTTTTAATTACTTCAATTGAGGTATAATTAGCATGCAAAAAAAAGATATCTACTTTTAAAAAAGCTTTTTATGGGACTCCTGAGTGAGTCAGTCAGTTGAGCTTCAGAATAATTTTGGCTCAAGGTCCTGGGATTGAGCCTGCTTTGGGCTCCAGGCTCAGCACAGAGTTTGGCTGTGATTCTCTCTCACCCTCTCTCTCTGCCCCCTTGCGCTCTCTCTCTCTCTCTCTCTCTTTTTAAAATAAGTTAATAAATAAAATCTTTTTAAAAATTAAATAAAAAAGCTTTTTATTTTGTAATAATTTTAGGCCTATAGAAAAAAACTGCAAAAAGAGTACAGAGAATTCCCATATGCCCTTAACCTAGATTCCCCTAATGATAACATCTTACATAACCCTAGTAAGATCAAAACCAGGAAATAAAACATTGGCATGATGCTATTAATTAATCTACAGAACTTATTCCAGTTTCACCAGTTTCCCTAATGAACTGTTTTTCCATGCCAACCTGGAATCCCACGTTGCATTTAGTTGTGTGTCTCTGTAGTAGATCCAGTCTGTGACAGATCTTGGTCTTTATTTATCATGACCTTCACAGTTTTGAAGAATCCAGGCCAGTTTGGGTTTGTGCTCTGTTTTCTCATGATTTGTTTGAGGTGTACATGCAAAGCAGAATACTGCAATGATACTCTATTCTCTTCAGCATCTCATATCAGGAGGATGAGATGTTGATATGTCTTATTACTGGTGATACTAACCTTCATCGCTTAGCATAATGCTTTTGAGATCCATCTGTGTGGTTGTGTGTTCTGTTGTATGTACAAGAAGTTTATTCTTTTTTTTTTATTGCTTAGTAGAACTCTACTGTACAGGTATACCACTTGCATATCCATTTACCAGTTGGTAGACAGCTGAGTTATTTCCCATTTGGTGGTTATTATGAATAAAGCTACTATAAATATTCATGTGCAAGTGTTAGTGTCTATAGATGTTGGGTAAATACCTGAGATCAGTATGTAAGTATTTTCTGGATTTTATAAGAAACTGCCAAACCTTCTTCCAGCATGGCTATAGTTTTTACATTCCTACCAGCAAGGTACGGGAGTTCCAGTTCCTCTATTTATTCACCAACACTGGATATTGTCAGTCTCTTTCACTTCAAACATTCTAGTGTGTAGAGGCAACCCATTGGGGTTTTTATTTCCATTTCTCTAATGACTAATAAGCTTAAACATCTTGTCATGACCTTCTCTCCCATTTATTTATCTTCTTTGTTGAAACGTATGCATATATATTTTGGCCATTTTAATTATGTAACTCCTTGGTTTTGATTATAAATGTTCCTTATATTTATGGAATACAAGTATTTTATAAGATGCATATTTTGCAGTCTTTTTTCTCCCAGTCTGTGGTCTGTCTTTTCATTTTTTAACAATGTCTCTTGAAGAGCAATGTTTTGTTTTTGATGCATTCCATTTTTTAAATAATTTTTTATAAACATATAATGTATTACTAGCCCCAAGGGTATAGGTCTGTGAATCACCAGATTTACACACTTCACAGCACACAACATAGCACCTACCGTCCCCAATGTGATACATTCCATTTTATCAGTATATTTTCTGTCTCAGTTCTTCTTTTTATATTCTAACTGATAAACCAGTGTGTAACCCAACCTCACAAAGATGTTCTCTTGTATTTTAGTCCAAACTGAGTTTCAGGTAGCAATAGCGCCTCACATTTTTGTTGTTCTTGTTGTTCAGTTTTATCATGATGGCAAATTTGATTTTTTTATTACCTTAAATGCTCCTTTGTTGGCTTCTGTGGGGCACCTTCTACTTAGACTCTTAATTTGGATGCTTCCCAAAACAAACCCTGAGACAAACCTAGGATGAAGACAGTGGTGTACTGGTTACTATTTAACAACTGGTCCCCTGAGGTGGGGAGAAACCCTGATTTGTAACATTTGCCAATATCCATGGTGTAAATACCTAAGCCAGGACCAATTTTAAGCTATTAGTACATTGCCAGATATGCAGATTTCTTGAAAATTTAATTATTTTTCCTTGTGAGCTGATCAGAACATCACCAGGTGCAGGCAATTTATTTGAGGTGAGGCTCAGGACACAGAGTGAAGGAGTGAGGAGAGCAAGACAGGGAAAGGAAGAGAACTAGCAAAGGGGCATTCAAGATCTGGTTACCACTGTGAACAGCTGGGGCTCCATCCTAGTGAGGACTCTCAGAGAAACTGTATAGACTCAGACTCAGAACTGTCCTAGTCAGAGCTGAGCAGGCTGGCTACTGATTCACAGATTCCTTCTTCTGTCTTTCTTTTGTTGATGGTGGTCCCTGAGCTGTTAAAACCTGGGCACTTTCAGGCTGCTCTGCTCATTATTAAGGAAAGCTCTCTAGCACTGGTGGCTTCCCCAGGCAGAAAAACAGAGAGCCACAGGTGAGGTGGGAAGCTGTTCTGGGTAGGAAGCTGCCAGTGTGTCTTAAGATGATCATTGTCAGAAGTGGGATGGGGAGAAACAACAGGGTCCACTCCATGTAGTACATACTTTTTCTAAATACTAAATTACCGGTAGTCAACAGCATCTCCCACAGGGTCCACAGCCAAAGGCACAATCCCCTGCCCAGTGCAACTTAGGTAATGCTTTCTTTATTGGCTTTTATCAGCGCATTTTTAAAAAAGATTTTATTTATTTATTTGTCAGAGATAATGAGCACAGGCAGACAGAGTGGCAGGCAGAGGCAGAGGGAGAAGCAGGCTCCCTGCCAAGCAAGGAGCCCGACGCATGACTCGATCCCAGGATGCTGGGAGCATACCCGAGCTGAAGGCAGCCTCATAACCAGCTGAGCTACCCAGGCATCCCTTATCAGTGCATTTAAAGTCACCACCAAACCATACCCAGTGACACTGCTATTCCCTCTAGGAACCACAAGGTCACTTCTGTTCAACTGGTATGTTCTGTTTAGAAAGGGTTAGGGAAAATCACTTCCTTGTTGGTTCTTAAAAGCATGGGTAAAATAAGTATGAGTAATAGAATCTAATCAATTTCCTCATTCAGGCCACTTCATAATTGGATTTCTATATGCCCGAGAGCAAGCCTTGTCTTACAAACCAGTAGACAAGTCATATTCAAATACTTCCTTTTCTCCAGATTGTCTCACTTGTGGTGACATCTTGAGCTTGAGCAGCTGTCTACATGACCAAGGTCGTCCCACTGACTTTCCCTTGTTGGATGTCTGACTTAATGTTTCTGTGGTTATTTAGATCAGAGAAAGTCTTATCATGACAAATAATAAAATGTTTTCTGAAATGCAAAAGTCTAGTCTTTCTTGGGGCAAAAAGAAGTTGGCTATAGCTCTGTCTTCTCCACCGGGGAAACTTCCTACAGACAGGGAACAGATGGGCCTAGATCGAGGCACCATCTGCTTTTCAGTTGTAATTAACATCGGATCCAGGGGTGGGTTGGATTTTACCATAGTGTTGGCCATCCCTCTTGACCACCAGGGAATCCTAAATCATGCGTTTGTTGGAATGTGAAACTTGGGTTGGGTTTCTTTGGATGGGCAACAGCTCTTAGGAGACAGGAGCAGAAAAGAAAGCCAGGCTGTACGGCAAACCATTTCTGTGTGCCGGCTTCCGTGCTGAAGTGGCCACGACAGATGCAGTCAAAGAGGAAGAAGCCTGCTTATCTTTTCTTGCGATTCTTTGATTCCGTTTCAGTTCAGTTGGTCCCACTTTTCTAACAAGTTGATTGAAATAATAATGACCCCTGGCAAAGATAATATTATTCAGCGTTTATTGAATGTTTGCAACCTTCCAGCCATTGATGATAAGAATTTTGCATGAATTATCTAGTTTCAAGACAACCATGTGAGATAGATACCATTATTTTTCCCACTTTACAAATAAGGGAGACTAAGTCTAAATTGAGGTTTAAAATACTCACTTCAGGTTACACAACTCAGATATGGGTCCAGGCTATCTGATTTTGCTTTGTAACCATGGTTAATCACAGCATCCACCAACTTATTTACATTAGGGGAGAGCAGAGTTAGTGGTTGGCAGATTTCTCCCAATCCTGTTTTGTAAGTTGCAGAAGAGAACTATAGAAACTCAAAGATAATTAGTGTTCTTCAGTCCCTTTATTACCTCAAGGGACTGTATCTCGCCTGTGTTTCACTGTGCTCTACCTCCATGCCATTGGACTCTTAGTTGCAACTCTGCTTCTTACTTTTTCTGAGCCCTTAGAGAGTCAAATGAAAACATGACTAAGTTTTAGCTCTCTGCCTTGAATCCACAGCTCATAAATTTGGTGTCAGCATCTACACACCACAGCAAGAGTCGGTCCCTCTCATTATCAGTGACATTGTTCCTCCAACAATGGAGAGACTTTTTAGCAGAATGGCCTGGGAGCGTCTTTGTCTTGAGCCCAGATTGCCTTCTAAGGGCACACCAAGTGAACAGAATGCAAGAAGGACATCCCAAGACTGGCAGTCATTTGTACTGTTGTCCAGGTACACAGGATTCCCTGGAATATCCTGTGAACATCAAGCCAGCCTATGTCAGCCTTGGGAAGGAGCCCATGTGCCCGGCTAAGCTAATTGTCTGGCAAGAGAGATTTTGCACCTCCCAGTTAAAAGTCCCTTATAATCATTTGGTAATTATTGTAATGGATTGTCATTAAAGTATGAATTTGGAAATAATGTAATATGAAGCTCTGGTCTGGCATCATTAGTTGCACTAGATCTTAAGTAATAAAATGAAGGTCAGAGTTTAAGCCCCACACAAACCTGTTGGCCTTGTTCATTATATACACAATCCCAGAATGGACCCTTACCTACAGGCATCCAACCATTAGCCCTTTATACCATTCACAAACAGAATCAGGCTGGGGAGGCTTGGTGACCCAGCCTTCTGTTCCAGGAGTGTATCCTGTGATACTGGGTCAATTCTGGTAATAGGACACAGTAAAGACATACAGTTAAGGAAGTGGTCTCAACCTGGGAATGCTGTCATGGCTTTCTGCTGGGTGCCCAAAGCTAGATTGCAGGGTGGCCATCTGGGTACCTTCTCAGGAGTGCCAATCTACCAAGAATACTAAAACATCACTATAATAAGTGGGAAAGATGGTGCCACTTCACTATGGCTTCCACACAACACAACTGAAGACAAATAGATTGATCCCCTCCACCTGAAGCAAACAGCCACCTAAAATGGAACAAAAAGGATGTTTCTGCTTTTTGCTGCTACTGTCCTCTTTCGATTACATGTACTCTGTAAGTGCTCATATCACTGCAACAGCTAAAATTTTAAATTTTCACAGAGCATAGTATCTGAAACATTGACTAAAATGTGTTTCATTATCTAAATATTAAATACTAAAATTTTGAATTCACCCACAAGAAGTTGCCTACTTTAGGGTAGTTATTGTTACAAAAGAAACTCGAAAGAGACAACAATTACAGAAAAATGGGGGAAGATTTTTTAGAATATTTTTCACAACATTGACTCTGCTTACACCAGTGGAAATGAATTAGTAAGGGGCTTAATTTCTATATATATTTTTTTATTAATAGAAGATTAGTTTTCTCTTCCCTTCTCCACTAAATAAATGTTGAATAAATATTTAAAGAACATGGGTTTGAAGAGGCGCCAGCTTATGAGCCTGCTTGGATGGCCAGCCTGGGTCTCCCGCCGATTCTGTGTTTGGAAGTGCTGGTTGCTCGCCTATGATTGGCTTGTAGTTCCACTGTTTGATATTATCCAGCAATTGTGGTGCCCACCAGCTCCCAAGACTGTTTGGGGAGAGAATAACAAGAAAATGACAGAAAGGCAAGAATGCAAATATCTTGATAACTTTAACCAGCCTGGTGTCTTTCAAAGGCACAGTATTGTGCAATAAGCTTAGCTCTAACTCTGGCATGAAAATCCCTACCCTATTGTGGTTTTCCTCAGAAAGGCTTGGCTTAGGCTACTAATAAAAACTTTGAGGCAAGAAGCAGGTTTCTCATCGTACCAAACATGAAATGAAGAGTTCTACCATCTTGCAAAGAGTTGGGGAAAATTTGAAATTCCAAACTCCTCCAGAAAAGTTAAAGTCTTTAATATTTGTAGTATATTTCTAGGGGAGAAGTCATTGTCTTCATTTTCTCAAACAAGCCTGAAGAGGAAGAGGCCACTGTTGGGAGACAAGCCAGTTGTCAACCAGTCTCTGCGTGAGACTTTAAGAACTCCCACAGAGTGTGTCACTAGAGTTTAATGGGGAAGAATGAGGTATGAGTGTCACTGAGAAGTGGGATAGGAAGGAAGGGAAGAAAAAGACCCCAAGAACCCTTCAAGACTGTGGGCATTCTAAACCTCCAGACCATGCCTCTTCTTTTGCTACTGAAAGCAACTGGGGTTAGATCCATGAGTTCTGGAATTGGATTAGATTCATACAAATGGGGTTGGAGTCCCATTTCAGTCACAGACTGGCTCTGTAATCTTGGGTTTATATTCTCTCTGACTCAGTTTTCTCATCTGAAAAGTAGAGATGACAATAGTCTTTATCTTGTGGTGTAGTTGAGAGATTAAGCTTTAAAGTAATTCTAGGCCCATGCTCAATATTCAATAAATGTCAGGAATCAGAATGATCGCCATCACCATCATCATCATCATCAACATCATCATCATTCTCTGTCATCATCATATCACAGCCACTATATCACCTCCACTTTCATCATTGACACCACATGGTCAAATGTTTATTACCATCAATATCATTATCGTCATCATCATCATCACCATCATCACCACCACCACCACCATCACTGTCCTTATCATCATCATTACATCATCATCACTAACTTAATCATGGTTACCATCACCATCCTCATCTTCATCATCATTATCATCACCATCATCATTATCATCACCATAACCATCATTCAGTCATCATCACAATAATCATTACCAGCACCGTTATTCGTCTTCATCACCATCACCACCATGATCATCGTCTTCATCATTACATCATCACCACCTATCATCACTACTATCACCATCATCATTATCATCACTGTCACCATCATTACCATCACGACCATCACCACAATCACCATCAGCAATAATCATCATCACCATCATCACCACCTTCACCATCAGCACTACCACCTACCATCATCATCACATCATGAAATCACTATCTCTATCACCATCACCCTCATCATCATCATTATTGTCATTACTATCACTATCACCACCACCCTGACCACCAATATTACCATCACAATCACTAGTATGACCATCATCATCATTGTCCCCATCATCATTGCATCATAATCACTGTTATCACCATCATCATCATCACCACTACAACCATCATCACCACCATCAAAACTATTTTCATCGTTATAGCATTAAACCTACTGGAGCCAACAAGTAATTCATGTTCAAGGCAGACAGTCTGCATTTATGCACCCAAATACCAGCCCGGAATATAAGAGCCTCCCCAAACTGATCTTTGCCTATTTCTGCAGCCTCATCTGTCTGCTTTCTTGCCCATAGTCTACACTCCAGCAATAGTGAATAATTCGTCATTTTCGGCACAAACCATGTTAATTTATGATACCATGCTTTGATTCATGCTGCTTTTTTCCTTACCTAGCCACTTCTTTGCTTGGCTTCTCACACATGATATAAGCATCTACTCCTCCCAAGAGTCTTGCCATACCTTTCCCCTCACTATCTAAAATGTAGGTTAAGCGTCCTTCCTGTAAGCTCATGTAAAATGTTGTGAATAGCTCTGTGTTTGGCTTTAATACCAAATGTTCTGCTTACATATTTAGCAGACCTGTTGGTGCTCCTTCAGATTGGCCTGAGTCCTCTGTACTAGTTTGTGGCTTTTGGATGCAGTGCTTCTCATGGATCACACCTGTGACTTTCTAAGATCTGGGCTGCTGGAGCTACTTCACCAGGGTTCACTGAATGGCAAGTCCCTCATCATTTGGATTCTCTGGGGTGGCAAATAGCCACTGATGATTGGTTGATACGTAGTATGAAAGCCCAGCCCATTGT
Source organism: Neogale vison (assembly GCF_020171115.1). Lineage (NCBI taxonomy): Eukaryota > Metazoa > Chordata > Mammalia > Carnivora > Mustelidae > Neogale > Neogale vison. Next base: position 44,330,427 of record NC_058098.1, read on the forward strand.
TTCAAGGCAAGACAAAGTCTGAGGTGCAACTTATACTCTAGAGTTCTGTGCAGAATCAGGTTGAGGCTAGGTATCACCTGGCATCTGCCTTTCCTTTATTTCTTCTCCTTCCTTGTCCTGTTCCTCCATTACCTTACCTTGTATATGGATTCTCACCTGAGGGTCTCTTTTTGGCAAACACAGCCAAGTTCCAGGGGCCCTTTCCTTTGGACTGGTTGATACTACCTAAGCACAGATTGCTCTGCCATAATAAATATCATGTTTAAATGAATGGGTGGAATGGCTGCCAGGCAGGTAGCGAATTTTCCATTCTCAGTTCCTAGAGTCCACTGGGAGTGGAGATCATGTGATGAAGATTGAGGGCTTTAAAATCACACAATAATAGACTTGAGTGATTGCTGACTCTGCTGATAAAGTACGTTTCTTATTCCCTCCAGATACCAGTTTTGCCTGCAGTAAAAGGGAGACTCTCTAGAGCCAACATCTGTATGTGGGTTATTGGGAGGGTGAAATGAACTAATGCATTTTACACATGGAGCCTAGGCCCTGGCCCATAGAAAGAGCTCATTCATTCATTCATTCATTCAGGCACTCATTCAAGAAATGTTCTAGAAACAATGTCAGGCACTGATGTAAGCCAGGGGATACAGAAGTGAACAAACCTGTCCCAAACCTCTGTCCTGGGTGCCATCCAGGTGTTGTTGATGTTTTCATCAGCATAGACTCTAGGTCTGAGGTGTGGGACACCTGGGTCTGGGGCTCTTGAAGTTCACACATGGGTTCAGGCTTTCAGCACCAGGTAGTTAGTACCTATCTCCTGGAATAAACTGGAAGGCAAGTGGAAAGATGCTGCCTGTTATCGTGGGAAGAGCCCTGGCCCAATGGTCTAGGGATAGGAGTTTCAGAACAAGCCAGGTAGGATGACTACAGAAAAGTTATTTAACTGCCCAGGGCCTTATATTGCTGATCAAAGAAATGGGCTGTTGGACCTGACCTGAGATCATCATGCTGACTACTGACAGGTTTCATTTGGCTCAGTGCTTTACAATTGTTGAATTCAATCATTCATTCATTCAGTACTTACTGAGCATGTACTGTGTTCTGGCCCTGTTCTAGGTACTTAGAGTATGTCAGAGGATGAGACAGGAAGAGCCCCCTGTCCTCATGGAGCTTATATTCTAAGGAAGGAGGCAGACAGTAAAATAAACATAATAAGTAAATTGTTTACTATGCTAGAAGCTAATCCATATGGTAGAAAAAAATAGTGGAGCAGGGTTTGGACAGTGAGGAGGGGAGGTGCAGGAGAGGCATGTCGCAGGGTGAGGGTAGTTTCGAAGAGGGTGATACTTTAGTTAAAATGAAAGAAGTGAAGGAGGGAGTCATGTGGATGCCTGGTAAGAGAATGGGCCAGCCAGTGCAAGGGCCCTGAGGTACAACCGCTGCCCAGTTTTATTCATGCAATAGCCAGGAAGCCAGTGTGCCTGGAACAGAATCAGCAAAGGAGAGAGTCAGGGGTGAATCAAAGTGGCTACATTGGTTTCCATTACTCAGAATCAGAAGGTTTTACCTGAATTCCAGATTTGCAGCTTCCCTCTTCAAAACTCAGTAGCTCTGGCCACACTGAACACATATTCTCATGCAATGTTGGCTAGGACAGAGCACAGGCTGCCCACCTGAGATGGGCCTCCACTGTCCAGTAAGCCACAGACCCCGCCTCATCCACTTTCTTATTCTTATACCTTGTGACCCCTGCAGGCAATTGAGGCCATGGTGTCAGGCAGCAGCTGGTGACAACACCAAGGTGCCTGAACTCCATAACTCACTGAGTCCGCCCCTTCCTTCATAGTCCTTATTTCCTCTCTGCCCTGATTCTGCGCTTGTTCTTGTGTAAGACTTTGGGTAAGACTTTGAAAAGGAAGCCCATATAGATGTAGGAAAATTATCATTCCTGATTATGCAAACAAGGATCTTCCTTTGGAAAGAATTAATGGACTTTATGGAGTTGTATGTGTGTTTGGGAAAAAGGCTGCAAGGGAGCAAGGAAATATTTTTCCTCTTCTACTCAGGCTTGTCTCCTCTCCTGGCAGCAGGGCTTCAGGGAGATTTTATTTACTTTTTTGCCATAAGTGAAGTTATTCACAAAACCCCATACTGTGTCATGATCCCATTACCTCGTATGCATTCAGATGGCTACTGTCAAAAAACAAAATAAAACAAAACCCAGAAAACAGCAACTGTTGGCGAGCATGTGAAGAAATGGGTACCCTCTTCATGCACTATTGGTGAGAACGTACTATGGTGCAGCTACTGTGGAAAATAGAATAAAGTTTCCTCAGAAAATTAAACACAGAATCACCACATGATCCAGGAATTCCACTACTGGTTATTTACCCAAAAACATTGAAAGCTGGGACTTGAACAGATCATTGTACATCTGTGTTCATCATAGCCAGAAAGTGGAAGTAATCCAAATGTCCATACATAGATGAACAGATGGAGAAATTGTGATATATACATACAATGGAATATTAATTCAGCTTTTAAGGAAAGAAATTCTGACACATGCTACAGTGTGGAGGAGCCTTGGGGACATTATTATGGTAAGAAAAATAGGTCAGTCACAAAAGGACAAAAACTGTATGATTCCACTTAGATGAGGTACCTATAAGAGTCAAATTCATGGAGACAGAGGGTTAAATGCTAGTTGCCAGGGCCTGAGAAGGAGGGAAATGAGGAGTTAGTGTTTAACAGGTACAGAGTTTCAGTTTGGGCAGATGAAAAAGTTCTTAAAAATGGGTGGTGGGGATAGTTGTATAACGATCTGGATCTGAATGCGAATGCACGTAATGGCTTCGAACTGCATGCTGGAAAATGGTTAAAGGGGTAAACATTGTATTGTGTATATCTTCCACCATAAACAAGTTAAATTTTATCCCACTGAGCCACCCAGGCGCCCCGATAAACAAGTTAAATTTTAAAAAATCAAATATATGTAATAGGTATTAAATATCGATGGAGAGAGATGGAGAAAGAGAATGCTCCATGCATTCTCAGAGAACTTGGCCCTTCTCTGAGAACTTGGCCCATCTCACCCTACCCCCTCCCCCGCCCCGCCAACTGGGTTTGCTCTCTTCTGTCTTATCTGACGAAAAGAAAAAAAATGCTTATTTAGAGATGGGAGTGGTCCACAAACCCCAGGAAGCAGTTCAGCCCATGACCCCAAAAATGGGTGTGTCAGGGAGCCCCCGTGGGGGTTCAGACCCAGCCAGCCAGAATGTGCTTGTCCCCCAGGGCTCCCCCGCCAGGATTTCTGAGGTCCCTGTGGGGTGCAGTGTGCATGGTGCTATATGTGTGTTTCTTCTCGATCACAGCTTCCTACTTGTGTTTTTATTTTTCGTCTGTTTTGATATTTTACACTTATTTGTGTTTACCACTCTTATTGTATCTGTTTTTATTGTGAGTGTTCGTAAATCCCCAGTGAAGGGAAGGAAGTCATGAAGGGCTAATGTCTTTATGAATTGTGGCTGGCGCTAAGAACCTGTTTATGTCCTTTCCATCTCCTTCTCCTGTGTCCCCCCTCCCCCACTGTTGTTCCCCTTTCTTTTTCACATCTCTCCCCAGTTTTCCTACGGAATTTTTCTCTGTCTCCACCCCCACTTTCATTGTCAACTCTTCTCTGCCCCACTCTGGACCCCAGAAGGTAAGGACCTTTTCTGCCAGGCTTCCATGCCTCTGGGAAGGGACGAGAGTGAGAGGTCAGAGTATTTCTTTCCTTCTCACTCCTGGTTTCTAGGCTCTGTCAGCAGCTGCTTCCCTCCACCCTTTGTGAGAACCTGCCTGCGGAGCAGCACATCCCCACTCACCAGACTGTGGGAACCCTGTCCCCTCCTCTTGCACCTTCAGGCCACTTCCAGGGAACAGCTTCCTGTGTTGCTAGGTGCTGGGTGCTTTGCTTTCTCTGTCCCGTCCATTCTCTGTCCCTTAGCCCTGCCTATACCACTGTAAGTTAGCCCTTCATCAAACTCTCTGGAGAAGAATCCATGAAACAAGATGGGATAGGGAGGGAGACAAACCATAAGTGACTCTTAATCTCACGAAACAAACTGTGGGTTGCTGGGGGGATGGGGGTTGGGAGAAGGGGGGTAGGGTTATGGACATTGGGGAGGGTATGTGCTTTTGGGTAAATTGGAAGGGGAGATGAACCATGAGAGACTATGGACTCTGAAAAACAATCTGAGGGGTTTGAAGTGGTGGGGGGGTGGGAGGTTGGGGTACCAGGTGGTGGGTATTATAGAGGGCACAGCTTGCATGGAGCACTGGGTGTGGTGAAAAAATAATGAATAATGAATACTGTTTTTCTGAAAATAAATAAATTGGGGGAAAAAAAACTAACAATAAAAAAAAAAACTCTCTGCAGTTAAAAAGAATTCTCTCTGGTTAAGCCCTTTTGAGTGACCTTCTCTTTCCTACACAGTCTCTGACAGAGGCACCAAGTCTCCCCACTATTGTGAACTTAACTCTCTCTCAAGGGATCCCACTGGGGGCCTGCAGAAATGGACCAGGGAACTCCTGGACCACCTATATCAGAACTATCTGGTGCTGATTAGAAATGCAGATCCATGGGTCCCCACCCAGACCTGCTAACTAGATCTTCTGGAGGTAGGGCTGTGGGGCCCTCATTTTGTCTGCATTTCCCAGATGACCCCAGTACACTTTAAAGCACACAACGATCTAGAAACCTGCATGATTCTTTGTTAATGTGTCAAATACAAGAACTGACGTCATATCTCATAGCTATTTTTGAAGTAGTGACAAATAAGCATGTGGTCCCAGCAGTGCTGGTCATGTGATATGAAAGGTCTATGATTCCCCCTGGGGACATATTCCCAGGTCTGGCCAGTACTACTGTGGCTTATTGCCTATATTCTTAGTGGAAGGAAATGCTGAATTCCGCTCAAAGGCTAGTGAAAACAGAGATCCAATTTGTTCCCACCCACATAAACAAACTCCTAAGTTCTGAGTCCTTCCTGGTAGGGTAGGGGGTTCAGGGACCCCTGCTTAAGAGCCCGTGTCTCATAGGAGGTCTCCACAGAAGGGAATTTGAGGCCTGGCACAGGTTAGAGGAGTAGGTATTCCTTAAATAACGGACAGTGCCTTACATAAAGAAGCATCTCTTCCTGAGAGGCTGTGTGGAGTAGTGATTAGGAGCATGGACTCAGGAGGCAGGTGCCCTCCATTTAAGTCCTGCCTTCACCACCCACTAGCTGTGTGACCTGAGCCAAGTTACTGAGTTTGATTCCTGCCTGTGAGGCTGGTAAATCCAGTGCCCCATCCTGTACCATTGTTCAGATCAACAGAGAATGTGTGTGCCTGGCACCAGTGATCTTCCTGTAAGACCCACATGGCCATCAACCCAGCTACATAAACCTGCCCCTGAACTTTCCTTTAATGAATATGGAAGGGAAATGGCAGTTATCACCCTCCACTTTTGTGAGAACCTGACAACCAAAAGAAAGAAATGACTTCCTCAGGGACTTAGGAACGAATATCTCAGAGCAGCACCAGGGGAGAGGCTTCTGGGATAAGAGAGAGACAGAAAGAGAAGAGAACACAAGGGGAAATAATTGTTCTTCTCCCACCAAAATATTTCTCCTGAGATGGCAAATATCTCATTCCCAAGGCCCCCAAGTAGTCACTCCAATGTGGTGACCTCCAAGAACGCTGATCAGTTCTGAGCCTTATATGGCATCATAACAACCCTTTCAAGTAACATAATTATAGGAGTTATGCTAATGGAACAAGTACATTAGCATACTCTTTTCCTTTAGCATTTGAGTTCCTTCAAGAGAAGCCCTTTCAGTTGACAGTGGTTTCAAAGACCTTCACAGAGCCAGCTGACAAAACAACTGTGGCGGTGGGACTGAGGGATGGAGACCCTGTTTTGTGTTGGCCTCAACCTACAGATACTGATGCTGTCTTCTAGGGGTTCCTGGGGCATGTCTCTGGGCCACTGCTACCTGTGGCGAGCCCTCACAGACATCTCCCTGACAGAAGCCAGTGTTATGACTGAATTGCCCTTTGTGGCTCTTATTATGAATGCAAAGCCTCCCTCAGCAACAACCATCAGGGAACTCTACAAAACTAAGGTTTATTACTTATAGGCTCTGGAGGGCACAGAGTATAGCAGAGCCACACAATGGGGGAGGGGGCAGAGTGAGGGAGTGCAGACCTGGGGCTCTGTCTTCACTGGGGTCAAGGTTGGGATGCCTGGGGTTTCATAGGCTTACTCTTTATTGGTGAATTTAAAACAGAAGAGTGGGAATTAGGGCACGGGAAGGGAGAAGCAGGGTCACTCACACGTTCAGTCACCTAGGTCAGCCAGGGCTTTCTAAAAGGGAACTTGATGGTGGGGCAGCCCGGCTCCTTATCTAGTTGTGTAGCTGACAATATGTTTGTCTGAGATGGATGTCTTTGAATTACATGCCCTTACACTAGTCCCGCTGGATTTTCGGAAAACTCGTGTTTCTAAGAGTGGATTGCAAACTGCATTTCATTCTCTCCATGGTCTTCTTTAACTCCCTTCCTTCTTGTTTTAATTTGGGCTCTCCCAGAAGCAGACACTGAGACAAGGGCTGGAATGCAAGTGGCTCTCTGGGGGTGGAGAGAAACATCAGTAGTGCAGTAGGAAGTGGGACAGAGAAGGGGGAGGGAGACTGATCATTAAAGATTGGGTGGTCGAGCTTGCAAGAGCGTGGGCACCTGAAGCTTTGGCATCTGGGAAACCCAGCGAGATAGTGATGGTTACTCCACCCAGAGGGCAAGGGACCTGGGATACTGATACACCAACTCCCATTGGTCATGTTGGGGGGCTCCCAGGGGGCAGTTATGCCCTAGCACTTCTGGATTGCTTTGTGTAAGGTTAAATGAAAGGTCTTCAAGCAAATCAAGCCAGAATTATGGCCTTCAAAAGACACTCTAAATTAATAAAGCCTGAAGAATATGGTAGGACCAGGGGCCCACATAGTTATCTGCTACATTCCTCTTCCCTGCAACTCCCCTCCCCCAAATCCCAAATCCTGCAGAACCCTAGTCTGACTGTGAAGCTGAGAGTTTCTTTCTCTAGTCCCCAGACAGGGTGAGTGTTTCCAGGAGACTGTTGTCTGTCATGGTAGCAGAACCCGAAAGTGATTGTGTATACCAGTCCCACCATGGCATTGTGGGACCATTAGAGACCAAACCTGTAATGGGGGGAAATTATTTTAAAAGAAATACCGTCCCCCCCCCAAGTTTAATCTTATATTATCACTTGAAACTATGAAAAAAAAAAAAAAAGAAGGGGAGAAGAAATCTTTTTTTGTTTAGTATTCAGACCATATTCCCTGGGAGATTTAGAACCATTTCCACCAAGGCCAGAGTTCTATAGATCTTCCCTAGGAATTGCTTGTCCAGCACCACCTTCACTGAAATTAAAGACAGAGTGACATGAGTGCAGATGATGTGGTAAAAGGAAATTGTCTGTGAAAACCGCTGACTGTGGATGCCACATAAAACAGCGGGGTTAATGTTGCACTGTTCAGAGACATTTGCCCTCACAATTCAGAAGCTCTTATGTATATTGACATTTCAGCTAGAGCCTGTTCACCTCCATTAAGCCCCAGGCCACGATAATTTCCTGTTACTTTAGGTGCTTTCCAGTTTAACCACTATGGCCAAAGTTTCTCTAGTTTTATTAGTCCCAATCAACCTGTGAAACCACTTGATGAGATGGTATTTATCTTCCAAAATCCCAGTTCAGTGGCCACATCCTCTGTGAAGCCTTCTCTGGCCTCCCTTCACTAGCCTCGTCTAGCAGAATGAACTGTATATGTCCAGAATCAGATAGGGAGGGGCACCCGGAAGTCTCAGGAGGTTAAGCGTCCACCTCTTGATTTTGGCTCAGGTCCTGAACTCAGGGTCATGAGTTCAAGTCCCAGGTCGGGTTGGGCTCTCAGCATGGAGTCCGCTTGTCCCTCTCCCTCTGCTCCCCACACCACCTCCCCACCCCCACTGCTTGTGCTCTCTCTCAAATAAACAAATAAATAAATAAAATCTTTTAAAAAATCAGATACGGAGGCACACGACTGCAGGTGTGGAAACCTGACTAACGGGCACTGAAGCAAATGGGGGTTCATTTTTCATTTTCTCACCTAGAAGGTACAGAGGAAGATGGTTTCTGGCATTTGAGAAGCTAGTGAATGGCATCCTTAGGGCTCCGCCATCCCTTGCACTTTGGTGTGTATCTCTTGCTTGTTGTCTCATGGTCATGTGACGGCTGCTGCCACTCCAGACATTACGTTCAAGTGCAAAGCTAGAAAAAAAGTCACTTTAGTCGCATCTGTCCCTTATTCTCATTGGCCCAAACTGCATCCTATGATCATGGCTAGTTCTAGGGAGACTAGAAAATCTGAGTATATGGTCAGTTAGAACTTGGAAGTTACATGTCATTATTGTTCTCATTCTGGCTGTATCATCATCTCTGTATCTGTTGCCTGATACCATAATAATGCCATATAGCAAATGAGCCCAAAACCTCAGTGACATACAACAGTAAATATTTATTTAGCTTGTGGGTCTTTGGGGTTCAGCTGAACTTTGGGGATCAGGTGACCCACATCTGGGGGTTAGCTGCTTGTCAACCGATCTCTGACAGCCTCAGCTGGGATGAAGGCAATTTGGCTGTGCTCCGTTGTCTCTTGTCCTCCAGCAGCCTACCTGGGGCACGTTCTCACAGCATTATTATTGCTGTGGGAGGTGTCTGGCCACACCCAGTCCCCTTTGCTCTTCTGCTTCCACATACTCCCCACAGTAGCCTCGAACATTAACTTGAGAACATGGTGTGATTGGTCTCGTGTTGAAGGCTAAGTGAGGCAAGGAGAGTCACTCAAGGTCACAGTGTGGGATTTGATGTGAGGTCCTTGATCCCATCCTGGGGTTCCTCCAAGGCTCCAGGCTGCCTCTCCTTCTACAGCTGCTGTGCTAGTCAGTGCTATACAGGCATTTCCCTTGATGGCTTCCAAAGGTGGCACCGTATTCTGTGGGCACGGCCCTGCTTGGACGCATTCATTTCATTTCACAGGACCTTCAACTCTGTGCAAGCCTGCCCTGAGATGGGGTATGAACATGGGAAGAGCACAGCTGCTGGCCTCTTCAAGAGGAGAGAAGCCAGGTACCTGACCCTGAAACAGGGCTCACAGTCCAGGTAGCACATAGTGTAATGCCCACAGCAAGGGCCCTGATGAGTTCCCAGGGAAGTGAGGAGCCCTGTGACCCTGAGCTTGGAGTTGAACCTGAAATGGACCCCTCCTCTCCTCTCATTCTGCACACACACCCCGCTCATGATTTCCGGAAAGCAACCCACGTGTGGTTGTTCTGGTTGTTACAGCCAGCCCACAGGCTCGAATTCCAGGGGACACGGCCACACATCTGCCACCCTGGGGCACTGGCTCACCTCAAACATTTTTGAGAGTTTAAGTCTGTCTTGTATTTTTTAGGGCACCTTGTAAAAATAATAATATTAAAAAAGAACATCACCCAGCAGTTCCAGCATCTGGAAGTTTATCCTAAAAGTGCAAAAGGATGTATGTTTAAAGAAGTTCATTGCAGCAGTGTTGATAGTCCTTTTATTTATAGGGGAAAACAGGAAGCTGCTACAAATAAAGAGGTGACTAAGGTTTACTCCTGCTTGTGCTGATCACATTGATACATTTATGTAAGTGACGTATTTGTATATGAGTAGGTAATCAAAATTAAGCTTGTAAAAAAAAAAAAAAAGAAGATAAGAAAGAACATCAGTGACTCCGACCAGCAGCTCCCAGATGTGGATGACTGGGATTCCAAAACCATCCCTCCCTTTGTGTAGTTGGAGAGATCAGCTTATTTGTAGGACAACTGAAAATAGAAGGTGTCGATTGGGTAGCAGTTCCGGAATGGCCTCTGTTGGGGGAGGCAGCTGGCCTCGGTGGGACGACTCAGAGAGTCTTGGGGTCACATCCAAGGCCTGCCATTTGCCATCCATGTGTCCTTGGACAAGGTACCGTACTCTCAGAGGCATCTGGGAAATGGGGCCAGTAACTCCCTGCCTCCCCCAGGGGTTAAAGAAATGACTTGGACAGTCCTCATAAAGTATCTGGAATGTACCTCCATTCCTGACCCAACAAATAGTAGCAAATGTTAACAGTATTGTTATTCATCATTATCACCAATCATTATATCCTTTGGCAATAGAGGAATGGCCAGCTTGATGGAAAAGGGCCTAACTCTAAAATATTCAGGCCAGTGGTATCGATGGTACTATCTATATCATCAGGCTTTCTTCAAAATTGTAGGTTCTTCGAGGTTGTATCTTCAAGACTGACTTTGTATATTTGTTTTGTTCCTTTGTTCTATTTAGTTTTTTTTTAAATTTCTTAGTACTAGTAGTAGACCCTTTTTTAGAGCATTTTTAGGTGCATAGCAAAATCGAGCAGAAGGTACTGATTTTCTTTTCCTTCCTACTCCTCTACCTGCACAGCACCTTCCCCCATCAATACTTTGTTCTGTTTTATTTGTTTTTCCAGTGGGAACCTGATTTCCAATGGGTAACGCGGCAGGAATTGGAACAGAATTTCTTGTAAGCAGAGTGGTAGGACAGTAAGTGCTCTATGGCTGGAAAGGAGCCCCATCACCTGGTGGCTAGAGGGGCATCTGATCCAGGATGGGCATCCCCATCTCACACTCCCCTGTTCAGGGAAGTTAATGTGATAGTCAACACCCTTGAAAGCACAGAGAACCTGGGAGACCTCTTCATGTCTCAACCCATCAATCAAAGTGTTGATTTGCAATATGTTAGATGGAGCTTCTTGCTTCACAACATATTGGAATATATTCTTAAAGAGATGATTTATAGACTTGGCTATTTCAGTGAGTTGAGTGTGGCAGCTTTAGACAGCTTATTTAGATCTTGCTTAATTCAAAAATGTGCAATTCTGTATTCCAGTTACTGCATCTGGCTGCCCTTTCAAGATAATGATAAAGTCCACATAGCTTTGGATTCAGCCAAGTCATACAGTAAAAGGGGGGGCGCTGAGTCCATTACAACTTGGGAGTATATTTTCTCACTCATCCACAAGCTGTAAATATAGCATTAATTTTTTTAATTGACATTTTCTTCCCCCAGAAATCCACAAATAATTTTGTGTAGATTGTGAATAGACCGATCAATTAAAGTTATTTTTAAGGCTTCTCTGCATGCCAGACATCACAGGGTCCTTGGAGATTAAAAACATATAAGATGGAATCCTTGCCCTAACGTCTCCTCCATCTACAAAATTCACATAAGAAATACAAACTCAAGGTGGACAAACAGAAAATATAGATAGGAATCATAAAAACAAAGGTCACGCCAACAGGGAGAGAACCTATTTTGATTTATGGCCTTACAAACTCTTATATGCAAATATACTTATGTGAGTATGTATATATTTATGTGATTTTTATTAACATATAATGTATTATTTACCCCAGAGGTACAGGTCTGTGGATCATCAGGCTTATACATTTCACAGCACTCACCATAGCACATACCCTCCCCAATGTCCATCACCAAGCCACCCTGTCCCTCCCCCTCCACCCCTCAGGAACCCTCAGTTTGTTTCATGGTTTATGGCTTTATGGTTTTTCTTATGGTTTATCTCCCTCCCGATCTCATCTTGTTTCATCTTTTTCCCTTCCTACCCCCCACAACCCTCTGCCTGCCTCTCAAATTCCTCATACCAGAGAGATCATATGATAATTATCTTTCTCTGATTGACTTATTTCACTCAGCATAACACCCTCTAGTTCCATCCACATCATTACAAATGACAAGATTTCTTGGGGGTTTTGATGGCTGCATAGTATTCTATTTGTGTGTGTGTGTGTGTGTGTGTGTGTGTGTGTGACACCTTCTTTATCCATTCATCTGTTGATGGGCATTTAGGTTTTTTCCATAGTTTGGCTATTCTGGACATTGTTGCTATAAACATTCAGGTGCAAGTGCCACTTTGGATCACTACATTTGTATCATTGGGGTAAATACCCAGTAGTGCAATTGCTGGGTCGTACAGTAGCTCTATTTTCAACTTTTTGAGGAACCTCCATTCTGTTTTCCAGAGTGGCTGCACCAGCTTGCATTCCCACCAACAGTATAGGAGGGTTCCCCTTTCTCCGCATCCTTGCCAACATTTGTTGTTTCCTGACTTGTTAGTTTTAGCCATTTTGACTGGTGTGAGGTGGTATCTTACTGTGGTTTTGATTTGTACTTCTCTGATGCCGAGTGATACTGAGCTCTTTTCCTGTGTCTGTTGGCCATCTGGATGTCTTCTTTGCAGAAATGTCTGTTCATGTCTTCTGCCTATTTCTTGATTGGATTATTCTTTGGGTGTTGAGTTTGATAAGTTCTTTATAGATTTTGGATACTAGCCCTTTATCTGATACACCATTTGTGAATATCTTCTCCCATTCTGTCAGTTGTCTTTTGGTTTTGTTGACTGTTTCCTTTGCTGTGCAAAAGCTTTTGATCTTGGTAAAGTCCCAATAATTCATTTTTGCCCTTGCTTCCCTTGCCTTTGGCAGTGTTTCTAGGAAGAAGTTGCTGTGGCTGAGGTCAAAGAGGTTGCTGCCTGTGTTCTCCTCAAGGATTTTGATGGATTCCTGTTTCACATTAAGCTCTTTCATCCATTTTGAGTCTATTTGTGTGTGTAGTGTTAGGAAATAGTCCAGTTTCATTCTTCTGCCTGTGACTGTCCAATTTTCCCAACACCATTTGTTGAAGAGACTGTCTTTTTTCCATTGGACATTCTTTCCTGCTTTGTCGAAGATTAGTTGACCATAAAGTTGAGGGTACATTTCTGAGCTCTCTATTCTGTTCCATTGATCTATGTGTCTGTTTTTGTGCCAGTACCATACTGTCTTGATGATTATAGCTTTGTAATAGAGCTTGAAGTCTGGAATTGTGATGCCACCAATTTATTTTTTTTTTTCAACATTCCTCTAGCTATTGGAGGTCTTTTCTGGTTCCATAAATTTTAGGATTTTTTGTTCCATTTCCTTGAAAAAATTTATGGTATTTTGATGGGGATTGCATTAAATGTGTAGATTGCTTTAGGTAACATAGACATTTTCACAATATTTGTTCTTTCAATCCATGAGCATGAAATGTTTTCCATTTCTTTCTGTCTTCCTCAATTTCTTTCCTGAGTACTTTATAGTTTTCTGAGTACAGATTCTTTTGCCTCTTTGGTTAGGTTTACTCCTAGGTATCTTATACTTTTGGGTGCAATTGTAAATGGGATCAACTCCTCAATTTCTCTTTCATCTTGCTGTTGGCGTATAGAAATGCAACTGATTTCTGTGCATTGATTTTATATCCTGACACTTTGCTGAATTTCTGTGTGAGTTCTCGCAGTTTTGGAGTGGAGTCTTTTGGGTTTACCACATATCATATCATCTGCAAGGAGTGAGAGATTGACTTCTTCTTTGCCAATTCAGATGATGTTTATTTCTTTTTGTTGTCTGATTGCTGAGGCTAGGACTTCCAGTACTATGTTGAATAGCAATGGTGATAATGGAGATCCCTGCCATGTTCCTGACCTTAGGGGAAAAGCTCTCAGTTTTTCCCCATGGAGAATGGTATTTGCTGTGGGTTTTTCATAGATGGCATTGATCATATTGAGGGATGTACTCTCTATCCCTACACTTTGAAGGGTTTTGGTCAAGAAAGGATGCTGTCCTTTGTCAAATGCTTTTTCAGCATCTATTAAGAGTATTATATGGTTCTTGTTCTTCCTTTCATTAATGTATATATCATGTTGGTTGATTTGCAGATATTGAACCAACCTCGCAGCCCAGGAATAAATCCCACTTGGTTGTGATGAATAATCCCTTTAATGTCGTGTTGGATCCTATTAGCTCGTATTTTGGTGAGAATTTTTGCATGCATGTTCATCAAGGATATTGGTCTGTAATTCTCCTTTATGTTGGGGTCTTTGTGTGGTTTTTGGATCAAGGTAACGCAGACCTCATAAAATGAGTTTGGAAGTTTTTCTTCCCTTTCTATTTTTTGGAACAGTTTCAGGAGAATAGATATTAATTCTTTTTTAAATGTTTGGTGGAATTCCCCTGGGAAGCCATCTGGCCCTGGGCTCTTGTTTGTTAGGAGATTTTTGATGACTGCTTCAACCTCCATACTGGTTATGGTTCTGTTCAGGTTTTCTATTTCTTTCTGATGCAGTTTTGGTAGTTTATATGTGTCTAGGAATGCACCCAGATTGTCAAATTTGCTGGCATATAGTTGCTTGTAATATGTTCTTATAATTTTTGTACTTCTTTGGTGTTGGTTGTGATCTCTTCTCTTTCATTCATGATTTTGTTAACTTGGGTCTTTCTCTTTTCTTTTTGATAAGTTTGGCCAGGGGATTATCAATCTTATTAATTCTTTCACAGAACCAGTTCTGTTGATTTGTTCTACTGTTTTTTGTTTTCCACCTCACTGATATCTGCTCTGATCTTTATTATTTCTCTTCTCTTGCTGGGTTTATACTTTCTTTGCTGTTCTTTCTCCAGCTCCTTCAGCTGTAGGGTTATGTTGTGTACTTGAGACCTTTCTTGTTTCTTGAGAAAGGCTTGTATTGCTATACACTTTCCTCTCAGGACCACCTTTGCTGTGTCCCAAAGATATCTTTAGGTCCCTAGCCCTTGGTACTGCCTCTTGTTTTTTTTTTGTTTTGTTTTGTTTTTTTGGTGAGTTTTTCCACCTTGTCATTTTATGCAGATAAGAATAGATGAATGATGGGGGGTTAAGGGGGTAGGAGAAGAATAAATGAAACAAAATGGGATTGGGAGGGAGACAAACTATAAGTGACTCTTAATCTCACAAAACAAACTGAGGGTTGCTGGGGGGAGGGGGGTTGGGAGAAGGGGGGTGGGGTTATGGACATTGGGGAGGGTATGTGCTATGGTGAGTGCTATGAAGTGTGTAATCCTGGCGATTCACAGACCTGTGCCCCTGGGGATAAAAATATATTACATGTTTATAAAAAATTGAAAATTTAAAATTTTTTTAAAAAATTTCTTAAAAAAAAAAAAGAATAAATGAATGAGAACAAAATACTAAAAGGGTAGCAACAACCCCAGAAAAATATATACTAACCAAATTAGAAAGGCCCTGAAATCGGGGGGAGAAGAAAGGGGAAAATGGGAAAATAATATAATATATATGTAATATATAATATGTTATATATAGAGAGCCACACACTTGATTTTGGGTGTTTTTTGGTCTGTTAGAAGAAACTGCCTCCCAAAAATTTTAAAGAAAGAAAGATTGGCTCAGTTCATGATCCCAGCATCCTGGGATCGAGTCCCACATTGGGCTTCTTGCTCAGCAGGGAGCCTGCTTCTCCCTCAGTCTCTGCCTGCCACTCTGTCTGCCTGTGCTCACTCTCTCTGACAAACAAATAAAATCTTTTTTAAAATTTATATATATACAAAAATAAGGGTAAAAACAATGAAGGAATGGCATTTGACTGTGAAGATGTAAATTTAAAAAGACTGTAACATTGGGGAGGGTATGTGATATGGTTGGTGAGTGCTGTGAAGTGTGTAAGCCTGATGATTCACAGACCTGTACCCCTGGGGCAAATAATACATTATATGTCAATAAAAATAATTAATAATAAATAAATAAAAATATATAAATAAACCTTTAAAAGAAAAAAAAAGATTCTGAAAGAGGAATTGATAAGATAAGAAGTTGATTGAAAAAAGAAAAAAAGAGGAAAGAATGTGATCAGGCTGGAGACTAGAACAAAGCCATGTGCTAGGTTTAGGGTATATTTTGATCTATTAGAAGAAATTGTATCCCAAAATTTTAAAGAAAATAAAAACCTGTATGTTACAAAAAATAAGGTTAAATACAATGAAGAGATAAAGTATGACTAGAGCAATGAAAATTAAAGATTTTTTAAAAGGTATTTATAAGGTAAAATAGTTAAAATAGGAAAGAGGAAAATTTTTTAAAAACAGAATAAGAAAAATTCATTTTTGCTTTTGTTTCCTTTGCCTTTGGAGACATATCTTGAAAGAAGTTACTTTGGCCGATGTCAAAGAGGCTACTGCCTATGTTCTCCTCTAGGATTCTGATGGATTCCTGCCTCACTTTGAGGTCTTTTATCCATTTTGAGTTTATCTTTGTGTATGGTGTAAGAGAATGGTTGAGTTTCATTCTTCTATACATAGCTGTCCAGTTTTCCCAGCACCATTTATTGAAGAGACCGTCTTTCTTCCACTGTATATTTTTTTCCTGCTTTGTTGAAGATTAGTTGACCATAAAGTTGAGGGTCCATATCTGGGCTCTCTACTTTGTTGCACTGGTCTATGTGCCTGTTTTTATGCCAGTACCATGCTCTCTTGGTGATCATAGCTTTGCAGTAAAGCTTGAAATCAGGCAACATGATGCCTTCAGTTTTGTTTTTCTTTTTCAACATTTCCTTAGCAATTCAGGCTCTCTTCTGTTTCCATGCAAATTTCAGGATTGTTTGTTCCAGCTCTTTGAAAAATGCCAGTGGAATTTTGATCAGAATTGCATTGAAAGTATAGATTGCTCTAGGCAGTATAGACATTTTAACAATGTTTATTCTTCTGATCCATGAGCATGGAATGCTCTTCCATCTTTTTGTGTCTTCAGTTTATTTCATTAGTGTTCTGTAGTTCCTCAAGTACAGATCCTTTACCTCTTTGGTTAGGTTTATTCCCAGGTATCTTATGGTTCTTGGTGCTATAGTAAATGGAATTGATTCTCTAATTTCCCTTTCTGTATTTTCATTGTTAATGTATAAGAAAGCAACTTATTTCTGTACATTGAATTTGTATCCTACCACATTACTGAATTGCTGTATGAGATCTAGTAGTTTGGCAGTGGAGTCTTTTGGGCTTTCCATATAAAGAATCATGTCATCTGTGAAGAGAGAATTTGACTTCTTCATTGCCAATTCGAACACCTTTTATTTCTCTTTGTTGTCTGATTGCTGTTGCTAGGATTAGTACTATGTTGAACAAGAGTGGTGAGAGTGGGCATCCTTGTAGTGTTCATGATCTCAACAGGAAGGCTGTGAGCTTTTTCCCATTGAGGATGATATTTGCTGTGGGTTTTTCATAGATGGATTTTATGAAGTTGAGGAATGTTCCTTCTATCCCTATACTTTGAATCATTTTAATCAGGAACAGATGCTGTATCTGGTCAAATGCTTTTTCTACATCAATTGAGAGGACCATGTGGTTCTTCTCTCTTCTCTTATTGATTTGTTCTATCACATTGATTGATTTGTGAATGCCGAACCACCCCTGCATTCCATGGATAAATCCCCCCTTGCCATAGTGGATAATCTTTCTAATGTACCGTTGGATCTTATTAGCTAGGATCTTGTTAAGAATCTTAACATCCGTATTCATCAAGGATATTGGTCTGAAATTCTCCTTTTTGGTGGGTTCTTTGCCTGGTTTGGGGATCAGGGTAATGCTGGCTTCATTAAAAGAGTCTGGAAGTTTTCCTTCTGCTTGAATTTTTTGAAACAGCTTCAGGAAAATAGGTATTATTTCTTCTTTGAATGTTTGGTAGAATTCCCCAGGGAATCTGTCAGGTCCTGGGCTATTGTTTTTTGGGATGTTTTTGATCACTGCTTCAATCTCATTACTAGATATTGATCTATTCAGGTTGTCAATTTCTTCCTGATTCAGTTTTGGAAGTTTATAGGTTTCCAGGAATGCATCCATTTAATCTAGGTTGCTTAACTTATTGGCATATAATTGTTGATAATGATTTCTGATGATTATTTCTATTTCCTTGGTGTTAGTCATGAACTCTCCCTTTTCATTCATAATTTTATTAATATGGGTCCTCTCTCTTTTCTTTTGGATTAGTTTGGCCAGTGGTTTATCAATCTTATTGATTCTTTCAAAAAACCAGTTTCTGGTTTCAGTGATGCATTCTATTGTATCTCTAGTTTCTATCTCATTGATCTCTGCTCTAATCTTGATTATGAATTCTGGAACACTGAAAAGAAATTTAAAAAAAATAAAAATTTAAAGAAATAGAATAAGAAAAAGAATTTCTAAATTTAACTTTGAAAGACTAATGATCATGGAGAAAAACCATGAATTCTAGGTGTTGCTTTCCCCTACCTCTGGAGTTCTGCAGTTTTCACTGATTGGTGAACTTTGCTGGATGTTCTTACTGATCTTCTGGGGGAAGGGCCTGTTGCAGTGATTCTCAAATGTCTTTGCCCCAGGCAGAATTGCACTGCCCTTGCCAGGAGCCAGGCTAAGTGATCTGCTCGGGTTCATCTTGGAGCTTTTATTCCCTAAACGCCTTCCATAGAGCTTTGTAGGACGGGAATGAAGTTGATGGCCTCCCAATCTCTGGCCCATAGTAGCTGAGGGCTTGGGGGCTCGCTCCTCAGTGCACCCTCAGAGAAAAGTAGTAAATCCCTCCCATCTCCCTGGTCTCCGGCCACACTCCAAGCTCATCCAGCCTGTGACCAAGCGTTTTTATCTCTGGTGCATGTCCCATTTGGAGTCTTCAAACCCAGCAGATTCCTGCCACATTCTCCCACACTACTCCTTCCAGAGGAGGAAGGAGTCTCCCCGGATCTGCCCCTTGTGGGGTCCCTGCTCAAAGAGCAGTGGCCCAGCGATGCCCCAGATCATGGTTGAAGGTAACCCTGCATTGAGAGCCCAATGCTTCACTCTGTCTCTGCCAGCAGCTTCCCCGCTCTGATACCCGGGAGCTTTGCCACACTCAGACATCCCTGGTCTTTCTGTGACCCCATGGGTCCTGAGACACACTGTCCCCACAAGAGCTCCACCCTCTGCTTAGTCTCTGGGGTGATGTCCCTCAGTGGAGCAGACTTCCAAAAGTTCTGATTTTATGCTCCCCTGCCTTACCACTTGCCAGGAGCCAGCCCTTCCCTCTGCGTTCTCTCTTCCCGAATATTGCCTCAGATTCACTTCTCTGCATGTCCTATCTTCTGGAAAGTGGTTGCTTTTCTGTTCCTAGAATTGCTGCTCTTCTTCTCTTTGATCTCCTGTTGGGTTTGTAGGTGTTCAGAATGGTTTGATAACTATCTAGCTGAACTCTTGGGACCTGATATTTAGGTTTCCTACTCCTCCGCTCCTACCCCCCTCCTGCACCTACCCCCTGTACTTATGTGTTTATACAATAGATAATACCCAAAAAGATAAGTACACACTGTTTTATAATATTTTTCAATTAGCAATGTATTGTAAATGCCTTTTCTTGTTGTTAACTATGAACCAAAATAATCTCTTTTAGCAGGATTTCATTGAGTGACGAACCACAGTTTAGATAACCAATCCCCTATTGTATATTTTGTTAGGTTTTGATAATTTATTATAGTCAGCATTTTGGAAAGAATATCCCCACTGCATATGTTTTTTGTGCACTCATCTGATATTTCTATAGAATCGGGTGGTAAGATGCATTTTAGAATCTTACAGTCTGGTCAGAGAGCCCAAGCACATAGGTGTGAAAAGGAAAACGGGTTCATAGAATAGGGGAGGGATGGCTACATTAGTGCAACAACCAAGAGGCAGAGGCCAGAAAGATAATTTCATGCTTGGTTTGCTACAGAAGGCTTCATGAAGGACACCTGTGAGTGACAGAAATTCCATTCAAGTCATCTTAAGTGTAAAAGGCCTATTATCGGCTCATGAAACTGGAAGGTTGACTTTGGTTTCAGACTGAGCTGGGTCCAGAGTTCATGAGGTGTCATTGAGCACCTGTGTGTGTGTGTGTGTGTGTGTGTGTGTGTATCTGTCTGTCTTTTTGAATGTGTATGTCTATATGTATGTATCTGTGTGTGGATATGTCTGTCTGTCACATCTCTTTGATGGTCTTCTTACTACATGAACTGCATTCTTGGGCAAGCTCTCTCTACACCAGCTGCCTCCAGCAGCTCCAGACTTGAGTGGTATTTATATCTCATAAGGAGAGAGCCTCTCTCCCAGTTTCTCTGTCAATCTCTCCTTGGCCCCTTGCAGACCTTTTGCCCACCACCACTGTATAACACAGAATGGGATGTCCTGGCAGCTAGCCTGGGTCTTGTGCCTGCACCCTGTGCAGAGAGAGGCTGAGAGTGTGTGACTAAGGAGCAGTTCTCAAAAGGAAAAGATGTTGAGAGTTGAAAACATGAAAGCGATGTCACTGCAGAGGATGCTGAACTTAAGGAATGAGCCGCTATACCCATTTGATGTTTTTGGTGTCAAGTAACAGGAAAACTCCAAATCAGACTGGTCTGCTGAATGCCCTGTTATGAAATCCAGAGGCAGGCATGCTCCAGCCTGATATGCTCAATGGCTTGGTGATGCCGTTAAGTTACTCAGAGTCAGCTTCATCTTATATCCCATTTCCCTCAACATGGCTGCTAGGAGCAGTCAGGACTCCTAGCTTCCTTGTCTGTAACCAGTGCTGGAGGTTGGGAAATGGCACCCACTGGCAAGAACTCTAAGACATTTCCTGCCATGTCATTGGACCAGTCCAGATCATGTGTCCACCCTTGAACCACCAGCCATCAGTGGGAAACACTGTACCCTATTGCCCAGTCGGTATCTACTCCTGGAGGAAAGGATGGGGTCACCTTCCCAGGGGATATGGTGGATATTGGGATGAAACTGGGGTCCCATTGGGATGGAGTGGAAGACAGATGCTAGCTGGTCAACCAACAATGGAATCCAAATAAGATTTTACTAATTAGAGAAGAAACCTGAGTTAAACAGGTAGAGAGGTAAGTTATGGCCAAAGCGTAGGCTTCAGGGTTTTTCCTAGTCAGAGCTGACAAGAAGAAAGATTGTAGAGTCTGTCCTGCAGGGAACAGCACAGTGAACAGCCTCAGTTGAAGTGTTTGTTAATTTATTCCTTTTTTGCGTACATATTTTTTGAGCACCTAATACGCACTGTGCCCTTACCTGGGGATAAATAAGATAGATAAAGTTCACCTCCTTTTGGACTTCTAGTGAGGAAGATGGAGAACGTACAAATTAATATGTCAAGGAAAACAAGTCAGGATAAGGTGAGTAGAGAGAAATGGGAGGGAGGGGAGTCCAAGGACTCTTGCTTAAGTTGACATTGAACCAGGGACTCGAAGGACCTGATGGAGTAAGCCAAGGTCATCTGAGGGAAGCATGATTTGAGCAGAGGGAACAGTAGGTGCAAAGTCCCTGAGGCAGGCATCCATAGTCTGTTTGGTGGACAAGGGGAGAGTGGTAGATGGTGAGGTCAGAGATGACGGGTGAGATCGCAGAGGGCCTCCCAGGCAATGCAGTCTTTGTACTTTACCATGTTGCATCCATGATGTTGGAGGGTGTTATTGAAGCAGAGGGTAGACAGGCCCTCACCCTATGGCTCTGCCTTGGCTCTGACTTCAACACCTTCTTTCTTCTCTTCCAGGCCATGTACATGTTCTACGCGCTGGCCATTGTGTGTGACGACTTCTTTGTCCCCTCCTTGGAAAAGATTTGTGAGGTACGTGCCTTATATTCTCAGCATGTCTGGGCAGGTGATGCAACTATACTGCCCCAGTCCCCTTCATTGAGGACTTGGGGAGCCCTCCATGACACCTGGACGGGAGCACCGGCCATCAGCATCCTTCTGAGTGACCATCAAAATTAGCACAAAAGCTCCATTGGTCCCTTTAGAATGTCAGGGTACCGACCCATAGTTGGGCTTTCACCCCTATGGCCAGCTCTCCCTGCTCCATTCAGCAATTCGTGATGCTCTTTGTGTCCTACTTCCCTGTTCTCTTTTCCTCTTTTAAATCCTGCTTTCTCCCTTTGTGTTCCTCATCTTCCCCACCTTTGTTTCCTTCTGCATCTGTGACCTCCCTCGTGGGGTCCTCACAGAGCAGGAGGTCTTCAGCCACACACCTCCACCACCCTGCCCCTCTGTACACGTGCAGAAATGCTCTAAGCAGAGGCCCAAGAAGGAAGATGATTAAAGAACTGACCACAGAGAACAGGAAAGAGACTCTGTTCTCACTCAGCCCAGGAATGCCAGGTTGAAGACCAAATGACAGCCCTTTCATCAGAAAATATTCAGAGTATTTAGAACACTTTCATTCTCTCGCCTCTTTCATCTCCATCTGTTTCGAAATGTAGTTTCCTTTATCTGGAAGCTTTCCACTTTATTTTATTTTTAATTCAGAATCCTGTTTTCCGAAAGCCTCTCTCCCAGACACGCCTCCCATCTGGGACTCATGTTCCTCATGTCGTTCTCAGACTTGGTCATCCTTCCCTTTCCCTCCCCTTCACCCAACCCCCGATTGTCTGAGTCATTGGGGGGCAGCAGAGGACCCAAGTTGCATTGCTGTGAAGTGTCCAGATAATGCTGGAGCTCTTGGTCTACAAACCTCACTCAGAGATCACTCACTTAAACAGTTTCTTCTACATCCTGGAAATCTGCTTGGTTTTTGCACTTTAAAAATGAATGGATGGGTGGATGGATGGATAGAAGAGAATCGGGCCTCAGGAGTCCTGGAGGGGCCTCAGGAGGAGGTTCCTTTATTGGGTGGAAGGAGAAGGAGAACAATGAGGTGGCCTCTGAGATGGATAGTGGGCACATGTGGGAGCCTTTTGTCCCAAGCAATGTCACCTGAGCACAGGGTCACCTTATAGGGCAGCAGAGGAGGTGCTGAGGCACCCATAACTGGGATCATTTGTGATCTTGGAAATGCCACCACTTGGTGTTCTATTCATTATGCAAAACAAACTCCTCTCTTTCCCACACAACTTTTTTTTATAGTCAATTTATGACCCTACTCTAGACATGATGTAGTCTTGTCTGGAGGTATTCTGCTCCATAGGGGAAATCCGTAGCACCTGTGAGCACACCCCCTTGGGGAGGAAATGGGACGAGACAGAGCGTGGTTCCTTGACATCTATGGGCCATAGGACACATAGCCAGTCTCCAGGGTGAGGCACACGGGGCTGGATGAAGTTCTGGGAAGTTGAAAAGTAGAGAGAAAGGAAAGGGGAGGGAGAGCTGGATGGGGGGTGGGGATGGTTAGGGAAGGGCTTGTGCAGGGACAGGGTGGGAGCAGCCCTTGGAAGCATTTTTCACATTTCAAGACAACACATTTCAAGGAAAGATATTTGTGCTGAGAAGAGTCTGAGCTCTGGGACCAAGGGAAGAGAACCCAGGACTGGAATCCGCCTCTGGGGAAGGCAAGGCTGGGACATGAGGGTTACCAGCGCTCAGGAGGGAGCTAAGAAGGCTCTTGACAACTATGTTCTTGTAGATAGAGGTGTCCAGAGGCAGGAAGACCCTCTCCTTCCCCCAGCTGGTGATTCGGAGTATCCAGCAAGATGTTACCAGAGCCCAGGTGAATTAGGGATGAGAGAGGAGGGGAGGTAAGGAAACATGGGAGAAGAAGCAGACCTCAGGGTTTGAAGGAGAGAGAGAGGAACTGGAGATGAGCTCAGGGTGTGGACTCTATGTCTCATGCCCATTAGGGACCCCGAGCTGGAACAGACACAGCAGTCCTGGGCTCCCAGCTCCTGGCAAGTCTTGATGGACCACCAAGGAATGTGAGCTCTGTGTTAGGTCACCTTCAGGGACTCTCTGTCCCGGGTCTCACCTGCACCCCTCACAGCCACACCTTTTAACTGGAGGTATCAGCACCTCTTAGAGTCTTCTCAGAACCACATGTGAAGTTGAGCTGTTCAGTCCAGAGTGAGGGATTCCCCGGACTCCAGATCTAAGTGCTCCATTAGGGCTACCACAGCAGCCCATTGCTGTCCGTGGAGCCAAGGGCCTACACCGAGGCCATGCTGCCCCTCCATGGCCGAGCAAGGAAGTGCAGCTGCTCCTGCAATGGGAAGAGGGACTGTGTCATTCAAGACTAGCCTCTCCTGGCGGGAACCCAGCAGGAAACCCGCTAGTTACTGACAGCGGGGACAGCATATGTTCTGAGTCCTGACTGAATGCAGGAAGGCTAAACATGCTAACCTGCCTCAGATACCTGTATATTTGTCTCATCTTCTTGTAGATCACATTTTGGACTTTCAGACAGGGTAACTCGGAGGATTCATTGTATAGAACATATTGGACGGCTCCACATCCTTTCCACTCAGTCTCAGTCTCACTGCTCCCCCCCATTCTCCCCAAAGGGGGTTCAAAATTGCATTAGTGAGGAGCAGTAGGTTTCAGGAGGGTGACCCCTCCACCCCCAAAGCTGCTATAACCTCCTAGAATCCAGACTTGCAAACTGATTACCAGGAGCCTCATTTAGCCTATGATAGGCATTTAGGCATACCTAAATATGCCCTTAGGCATACCTAAAGAATTACTGGGGAAAAAAATCAAAATGTTTTGCCTAAAAATGTGGATTTGGACATCCCTTAAGAAGTAAGGCTATTTGGCAACATGGAGGAAGTGAGTGGCATACCTTTTAGAAGGGAGGTGGACCCCCACCATGCCTCACACTAGCCCATCCCCCCCTGCGCCTCCCCCTCCCCCCGCCCCCCCCCCCCCGTTATCTGCACACCACCTGGGGCTCCTGGGTTGGGGATTCCTAGATCTTGTCAAGAACCTTTAACTCACAGAACTTTGGAGCCCCTCCCTCATCCTACCCCTGAGGAGGATGGCCAGGGGAGCTGTGTCCCAGCAGGGGGTGGTGCAAGAAAGGTCCAGCTGTGGGAGGGGGACGGTTCTGGGAGGCCCCAAGCTCAGAACCTCAGGAGTCATGATCGCCTCTGTTCTCAGGGGAGTCCCAACTCACCTGTGCTTTGTCCTTGCTCCTCTGTAGCGCCTGCACCTCAGTGAAGATGTGGCTGGGGCCACGTTCATGGCAGCAGGCAGTTCGGCCCCAGAGCTGTTCACTTCCGTCATAGGTAGGTGATGACCTGGGAACATCTCTCAGCCCTGCCCTCTCTTGAGGGCAAGGGCTATGGGGACAGACAGCCTTGTAGTGGGTTGGCGAATAGGAAATGAGACTCCTGAGACCCCAAGGAGCAGAACACCCGTCTTCCCGCCCCACTGTGGTTGCTGTCATTCTTTTACTTAAGTGACACTTTCACTTTGCACAAGCGTGTCCCAGTTCCTGTGCCAGTGCCCCCACGGAACAATAGCCCCAGTGCAGATTTTAAAACTCTCTCCCATCCTCGGCCATTTTCCCGTGGACCCTGAGAACGGTCTAGCTAATACTTGTGAACACTTCCCCACACTTGCATGAGGATAACTGGCCACAACAACCAGGCTGACCTCAGGTCTGTTTCAGGGGTCTTCATCACCAAGGGCGACGTGGGAGTCGGGACCATCGTGGGCTCTGCAGTATTTAATATCCTGTGCATCATCGGTGTCTGCGGGCTCTTTGCTGGGCAGGTGAGGCCAGCGGTGGGACGTGGCATGGGGTCAGAGGGGACAGCGTGGAGGTGGGGGCCGGTGGCCCCGGGCAGTAGTGACATGGGATCTCATACTCCAGTAGGCTGCCCAACTGGGACTGGAAACTGTCAGGCACCATTGTTTGGTCTCCATGCTGATGGCTTACAGAACACCTGGGTCCACATAAATAATTGACCAGCCTGAAGGTACAGGCTACGGATCTGAAGATGTCCAGCTCATTTTGAATGTCATGATCTGGACTGGAATGACCTAAAACAATTTATGGTATGGCTTTGCCTCACTGGCGATAAAGGAAGTGAGGGAGAGAGAGGGGGAGGAAACGACGGATTTTCGTTTTCTGCTAAAAACCGTTTGCTGCCATCACAGCATAGGATGGTTTTTTGGGATAGCCATCAAGCCATTTATTTTTGTGGTTACTTTAGCTTCGTTCTGGGATCCTGAGGGGCTTTGCATGCCTGTGTTTTGTCTCTGGAGGCTGTTCTACTTCCAGAGACTGTCATGGGGTCTGGTATCTGTTTTGGAAAACCTTAGGAAGACACCCAGAAGTCACCTAAGTGCAAGCCTCAGGCAATGCTGAGGCACCCATGTGTTTGCCAGCTCTGACGTCCTAATCCCCTCATGGGAGCGTTGATCTTGAACTCTGCCCAGACACCTGGGCTTGAATATCTTCTAGGAAAAGCACCTTCTAGAAGCCCATTTAGGGCACTCCCCCTGCTTTATTGAGGAGCCTGGTAATCCTAACCAGTTCCCTCACTGTGAGGACACAGGGTCCTGCTAGAGGTGGTTAGCTGGTCTGAAGGCGAAAGAAAGTGCCTTTGAACCTTCTTCCACACCCTTTTCTGGGCCCCTGTGCTGTCCAGTAAGCCGGCCAGGGGCACCCACCCTGCCTGTCTCTCTAATACAGACTGGAGTCTGCAGGAGGCACCTGGAACACCGTTGCAGTTCTCCACTGCCCATTTCTCACTGTCATCATTTTATGCCCGTCAATGTGTTCAGATTGCCTAATGGGTTGACTGCTTGTGGGTAACAGGCAGAGGGAATCGGTGTCACCAGGAATGGGCTCCAGAGCCCGCTGACATGTCCATACATGGTGGTTGAGTTCTGCCCAACTTGCTAGACTGACATTTTCTATTTTTCTCAACATTTTGACCCATCATCTCTTGTCTTAGATTGTGTGGACCCACAATATGGGGTTTTTTTTAGACTTATAAATATAGTTAGTGCCCCCCCAAACCCAAAAACCAAAAAACAGGTCTCTGCCTTTGCCTTTGGTGCCATTTGTGCTTGCGTGGATCTCTTCTTGTCGCCGTCTTCTCGTTTCCTTGGGGAGATGAATAGTCACATCTTCAGAAGAGGCTGTTGCCGTTCACACTCTCTTAATTAGCATTGTCACCATTAACAGTATGATTATTAGCCTGGCCATTATTCTCATTGTCATTAGTGCATTAGTTATTTGTACCTGCAGCATGATGGAAAGGCGAGCCCAAAGGGGGAGAAGCCAAGTAAAGAAATGAAACAAATGACTGGGAGGTACCCAGTAAATGCCAGGCAACTAATTACATATGAAGTGGTTTGCATTCATTTGTATTCATAATTTATTAGCAATGTGGTTAATCACTGGTTTGGTTAGAACACCAGCTTAAAAGGCAGATTGCTTCCTGAACTTCAGCATGTGCTGGCCTCAGTCACTTTCCTCCCTCTGGAAGGTCCCTGCAAGCAGAGAGAAGCAGCCGTCACGATGTTGTGAGAAGTCGCCCGTGTGATGATTCTGGTTGCCAACACTTCCTTCTGTTTCTCCTTGTCTTGTGCCCACTTGGAGATGGCTAAGGCCATCCACCTCTCTTCTTCCAGCAGTTTGTAGTATCCCAGAAGTCTTTGCAGAGGGAGGAAAATTATGTTTCAGGAAAGAACATGGGTCCCGGGACTCAGAGGGAGGAAAATTATGTTTCAGGAAAGAACATGGGTCCCGGGACTCAGACTGGTCCCGGGTTTGAATCCCGACTGGTTTGAATCCCAACTCTGCCCTTTGCTGGCCATGAAATCCTGGTGGAGTGACTTTATCGCTCCTCTGAGCCCGTTTTCAAATCTATGGAGCAGGTGGCTCTAAGCCCACCTACCACCTAGCATCGCCATACAGGAGAAACAAAACAGGTTCAGCATTAAGCAGCAGACAGTCCACCCGGTAAATACTCAATAGAAGATGCCACCATCGGCTCTCAGAAGAGTAACGATCCCTGGGGTCCTCACCTCTGAATCCCACCACAAGTCACTGTGATCCTTTGGCCAAGAAGTTGGTGGACTCTACTAACTAGTGGAACATCCACGGGGTGCCAGGTGGGGAAGGAAGGGAAGGTCAGGAAGAAGTTCTTGTAAATGAAAATCAAAATGAGAAGATGCAGATAGAAGGGCAGTCTCAGAAGACCAGGCTTTGCCTCCAGGCTGTCTCATCATGGAGAGGGAAAGGAAAAATGGGTGAGAAATGAATCCTGCCTTACACCCGGAGAAGCATTCCCAGGTGGTGGGCCAATACTGTGGAACACCGCAGCAAGGGATGGATACTGGGAATTGAACTGATTAATAAATCCAATCATGGGTCTCACTTAGCATAGTTATTTATGTGGCCCCACACTTTCATTTGGCTGGGAGAATTCCCTGAGAGTGCCCGCAGGCCTCTTTCTAATGTATTCTGGCCTGAAGGGCTGCTCATGACCAAGTCTGTTACTCATCTGAAATCAAAGTAATTAAGCAGTAAGCTTTGAGTTCCTGTCTCAATTAGGGTTCTGATGAATTCGATGTAATTAAATGTCTGCCGTATTTGCAGTTTGCAAACATACCCAGTGCTCTGGTGTTTGCCTAAGGTGCTTTGGGGAGTTTTATGGGACAAGAAGAAAATTGCTTCTTAGAAAGTGGCTTTTAGAGCAGTCCTTGGCATCCCCACAAGACATGTACAGGGCTGTAGTCCTACAAGCTTGCTTTATTTAAAAACAAAAAATAGGAAGAGAGAGAACACCAAGCTCTCAGTACAACATACTAATGTATTTTGCATATTGTGTGGCAAGAACTTCATGCCAATTTTGTGAAACAATGTACTTATGAATTTAAGTCCACCATCCAGCACATGTTGGGCTTTAAAGACATAAGCACAAAGAGAAAGTAAACCATTTAAGTGCATTCCAGATTAAGATGTTCATATTCCAGTTTAAAGAACTCCAGCATCAGCTCTCCTGGCATTCTCGAAATGGGCCTGATGATCCCTGGCAAGGTGCATCTAACCTTGGCTGACTTCACCTTTCTCCAAATGACACCCTATCCATGTTGGCCCCTTTACACAAACCAAAGTAGCACCCAGAGGTTGCACATCTGAACTGAAACCTGTCTTCAGTTGGGTTTCCACAGGAGAGTCTAAGCAACAATTCCTAGACAGGTAGTTGATCTGGAAGGTGATCCCAGGACATGCCAAGGAGGGAGTCAGTGAGGCCAAGAAGAGAAACTAGACAAGGAAAGTGTGCTTATTAGTAAGTAAGTTACCACTGTGGGCAGCTGAGATTTACTTCTTCTGGGGAAATGAGAGACTATCTAGAATATAGGTCTCTTAGGTATCCAACCCAAGGGAAAGGGAGTTGGGGTGTGTATTCACCAGGCTCCACCAATTGTTGGTAAGAACCTCTCCTGCTGGACATGAGCAGGACTGACTTCGGGAGAAAACCTCCAAGCTAAAAGACATAGAGGCTGGGCCTTGGAAGGACCTGAAATGGAAGACAGGAGTGCAGCCCATAAAGCATTTGCTAGAAACTCAACTAAGCCTTTAAAAATAAGCCACCTATGTGGTCTCATTTTCACCTCTCCTGGATGAAACACAAGCTTCATAACTAAGCTGGCTATTAAGAATTCAGGGCCAGGACATCTTGCATTTAGGAAGTTTCCTCTAGTGCTAAAAATAACAGCTACCATTCCAGGCACTCACTGCTTCCCGTTAGGACACAGAAGACCTCGGCTCCCATGGGGACACCAAAAACCAATCTGGAGAATATAAAAATCATACCCATATATGAGACCATCAGAGAAGAGATGAGGTAGGAGAGACTTGATGAACTAGCTTCCAGAGAGAGGAGCCCTCTGTCAGTGAGCTGAGACCTGGCAGGTCTGGTTGCAGGCAGAGCAGAAGGCTGTGAAGATCCAGAACTCTGCAGGGTAGAGATGAAGCCGGGTGAGATACTGGCGGTGCTGGAGATAGCTGGGAGATACTGGTGTCTGAAAGACTATCACATACACTAATAATTTTTTTCAACATCGGAGAGTAGTCCTTTCCACCCCTCCCCAAACTTGCCTGGAAAAACATAAGTGAGGGCAGGACAGAGAAGCAGAAAGAGATCATTTCATCTGTGCCATCTCTCGTGTCCTCCCAGTCCCCAAAAAAGAGGAATCCCAAATCCAACCCTTGGAACTAGGAGACTAGCCCTTCCTACAGAAGCTGGGTGGGTGAGGTGGGGCTGACCACAGGTGACCCACCATTCACTCCCAGTCAAATGAACACTTCCTGAAACATGAATAATCACTCCCTCCCTTTAGCCAGCGAATGAGAGCAGAACTTGACATTTGTTGGGGGTGTGGCGGAAGGATCAGTATTATTCTTCAATTCTCAATTTTCTTCTGTATATAATTTCCAGGGTGCAATAATAAAATCCAAAACCTGTGAGGAGGCGGGAACAGGACTCATACCAAGGGAAAGCAGCAGCAGAAGCAAACCACAGATGATCCAGATACAAGAATTAGCGGAAAAGAATTTGAAATATCTATCTTAAATAGGGACAGATGGGAAAAATTAATGAATGGCTGGGGAATTTCAGCAGAGAAATGGAAAAAATAAGAAAAACCAGATTGAATTATATATATATAATTATATATTATATAATATATATATTATATTATATATTGTATAATATTATATATTGTATATTATATAAAATTATGTATTTTTTAGATATAATTTCAGTCTGTTTTTTAATATATGTAAACAACCTCCACTCTCATTTATTAAACTTCCCCAGTGTGCAGGCACCACAATGTGCTTTATAAATGTTTGTAGAAATATACCTCCTGAGGGTTTTTTTAAGATTTTATTTATTTATTTATTTGGGAGAGAGAGAATGAGCATGAGAGAAGAGAGGTCAGTGGGAGAAGCAGACTCTCTGCCAAGCAGGGAGCCCGATGTGGGACTCGATCCTGGGACTCCAGGATCACGGCCTGAGCTAAAAGCAGTTGCTTAACCAACTGAGCCCCCCAGGTTCCCTACCTACTGAGTTTTAAGACAGTATTATCATCATTTACAGCAAGGAAGAGGGTATCTGGGTGCAGGAGAGGCCACCTTGAGCTGGTGAAGCCTGGATTGGAGCCCACATCACTGACTGTAAAATCCATTCTCCTTCCTCCTGGGGAGCCATGACTTAAAACTCCCCAGATGTTGTTATTGCATTATTATGGTTAATGTTTCTGTGTTCTCTAGAAGTGGGTAGTGTAGGAGCTGAGCCAAGGCAAAGAAGGGACCTGTCCACAAATGGTGGTGCCCTGGGATGGGTGTTGAAAGTGCTCAGCCCAACCAGTGCTCCACTAGAAGCTTCTTTCATAATCAGGTGGCATCATCTACCACCAGACTTTCACTCCACTAAACAGACGGGAGGATTCAAGCTAATAAACACAGTAGGAGCCCACAGAGCACCCCAGTTTACTCTGTTCACCTTGGCTCCTAGCTTATTGTTCTCCAGACAAAATCCGACATGTGACTTAACCCAACCACGTTAAGTTCCCAGTTCTGGGAAGCATCCAGATTCCCCGAGAGGCTGAGGGACCAAACAGATGAAACTGAAAAACCCCACCCACATGCTTGGAAACAGGGCCTGGAGGTCTATCATTCTCCCTAGAAAAGGAGATGGAAGTACACGAGGGAGAATTAGTGATGCCTGGAATACTTGAGGGGCAAGTTGCTTTACTTTTTAAGTAGGAGAGGATAATTTGTGGTGGGAAAGGAAACAAAGGCCAGGGCCTGGTCTCTCTGGAGTCCCTGGATCTATCACATTCCAGTGAAATAATAATTTCTTCTAGTGACATCGGCCAGCCACCTGCCTCAGGAAGACCTTGCTTGAAGGCAGATCCCGAGCCCTAGTTTGAGATCAGCTGAACTTGGAGGAGCAGATGTACCTGCTGGAGCCCCATCTGTAGGCTCAGCTCAGCTCAGATTCATGGACCAAGCTTGGCCTTGGGCAAGAGACAGACCTCATTGGGCAGTTGGCCCAGGCAGCGTGAACTGTCCCCATTTGATGCCCCAATCCTATATCGGGCTGTCTGCCCTCACTGTTTCCTGGTCATTTCTTTTCCCTGGCTATTCCCACTGCCCCTTCAAGGCTGGGTACGGGCAGGGCTCCATACCTGATCTTTCCCCTGACACATACTCGTTCCTGGCCCCAAGTTCCATTAAAGTCACCCACCCACCTCTGGGCTGCTCCATCTTAATGGCCTCTGCATCCTCATCCCAGATCTCTTCCTTATCTTTGACTTTGGCTTATGGCTCCTGTCTCTGGCTTATTCTACAATCTTGAAATGATCTCTCTAAATCTAATCCATTCCTGGACCCACATGTAGACTAGTTCAGAGGCTTTCAGTTTCAAGTAACAAAAAATCCCCACCTCTAACTGGCTTTTTAAATGGAGGGAATTTATCAGTATCTGTGAAAAATACAGAGGAAAATGGACATCAGGCATGGTTTGCTCAGGGCTCCCGCCCACTTTCTGTGATTCTCTTATCACTAACCTTCTCTGACTCCTTCCTCAAGCTATCCCTCAAAGCAAAAGATGACCATAGTGGTTTCACAGGCATTGACCAGAAGTGAAGGAGAATTTCTCCCCACCCACCCTACCTCTCATCCCCTACCTGGCATGATCAACCAAAAATCTGAGTGGGCCATCTTGGGTCACCTACGCATCCCTGAACCAGTCACTATGGCAAAAGAACTAGAGTAATCCGATTGGCTTAGGGTAATCAAGAACCACCTGCCCATTGTCTTCTCTCCAGAGGTAAAAATGTGATCAGTTCTGCCCCAAATATACAGCTTTTTACAGAACAGGTAACTGACTCCTGGGCAGAGTCATGAGCTGCCTCAGTGCCTGCTTCCCCTTGGCTGGTGTAACGCAGGTGGTAACACAGTGCACAGATCCATCACAGGTCTTTGTGTGAATGTATGCTTCCATTTCGTTCAGATGGATTGCAAAGGAATGGGATTGCTGGGTTGTATGGTGAGTGTATTAGTAAGAACAAGCTAGCAGGTTTTCAGCGTACCTGAACCATTTTGTATTTCCCATACTATGTGAGGTTACACCGGGTGTTACTGGTTTCCTTTTGTTCTAATATTAGCCATTCTGATGAGTGGGGGGGGCACCTCACTGTGGGGGGCATCTTCGTTAGCATGGGTGTTACTGGTTTCCTTTTGTTCTAATATTAGCCATTCTGATGAGTGGGGGGGCACCTCACTGTGGTTCTAATTTGTGTGATCCCTGATGAATCATGATGGTGAGCATGTTTTCATGTGCTTACTTGCCATCCAATATCTTCTTTGATGAAGACCCTGTACAAATCTTTGCCCGCTTTTTTTTCCACTGGAGATTTTGTCCTCAATGCCACTGTTCAGAGATCCTCTAACCACCACTTTGGACCTCCCTTCTAAGTCCTTCTGTCCAATTCACTCATTTCCAAATCAGTAGAGCCTGAGGCCATTCAAAATGATTCAAAGTGATCTTGGCCATGTTTTGTTTCTTTCGTTATTTGCATGTGGGTTTGCAAGAGGTACTCAGAAGTGGTACTCCTGAGTTATGTGGGAGAAAACGCAGAGGTCACCTCTCTTTGTCCAGCATGACTTTCTGTATAGCAGTCACTGAGAGCTGAGATGCACCCTTTCAGAAATGGCACCCAGCCTCTGGCAGCCAGGGCCAGACATTCCTCCCATGTAATTAAGTCTCACGTTGCTCCTTGAAAGTGAGCAAAGGGGATGGAGTTTCAGATCACCAGCTCCATCCTTGGAAAGGGAGTTCTCAGTACTGGCCAGACTTCAACACATAGGGAGACCAGAACCTTACACCCGTCATGGCTGGGCACTACCCCATGAAGAGAGTCCATCTTTTCAGCACAGATGGCATTTATTTTCATGATCATGTCCAAGTGAATATAGCATCCCCGACACTGCCTCCTGGTATAGATGAGTGGGGCTCTTAGCAGGAATCTACCCTGTGGGCTGGTGCCAAATTGAACCAGAGCCAGGCCACCCTAGTGAAATCGCAGAAAGAGCTATAAACTGTGGACATCCAGGCCCTCTTCCTCACCAACAGCTGGACCTGAGGTTGAGGATGAATGCAGGGAGGACAAAAGCCCTTCTGACAGACAGATGCTTGTTTTATATAGTATTTCTCTTTAACTAGCACCCTTTTTTTTTTATTTAATTTTATTTTTTCAGTAACCAGCACTCTTAAATTCCCTAACCATGTGCCAGGCACTGTTCTCACCACTTTGCATAGATTAACACTCTTGGTCCTTACAACAGCCCTATGACAAGGACACTGTTTTTAGAAAAGAAGAAACTGAACTCCAAGAGGCTGAGCAGTGTGTCAGTCACAGGACCAGAAAGCTGAGAGGCTTTTAGGGCTTCAGGGGTGCAGTCCTTCTCAGAGAGCTGATTTCTACCAAGCCTTATCCAGAAACTCCCTTCTGTGTGGCAGTCGTCCTCACCATCCCTCGAAGGATCCTCAAATGCCCCCGTCACCCCCAAATGGAATGTGTGTGTAGCATCTGCTGAGCTTACATTATTCTGGAGGATTCTGGCATCTTGGGCCTATACACCCACACTTGGATCCCATGAAAGCTCCAGGGGGCCCAGGCACCCCAACACTTGACACAGAGATTCCCTCACCAAGACACTTGCCCTTTATTCACAGCCAGACCCTGCAGACGCCACTAGGGGAGGTGAGGAATTCCAATCATGACCTAATTCCACCCCAGGCAAAAGTTTGCTGGAAAGCTTCCCGTGATAAAAATGTTAGCAAGTTTAATGTTAAATGTTAGCAAGTCATGAAAGTGTATCTGCAAGCAGGACAAAGAAAGCCTTCTGCTGGTGGCCACCAGAATCCTTCCTGGTCTTAGCACTTGTCTCCACCACCACCCCAACACATACGGCATTGCATGTGCTGTACAGAACAGACCAGATTTCATGTTTTGGATCCCAGCAGCTATGATTAGAGTGTCCATGGTATGAGCCATGGTCAGCCCCTGACACCGTGAATCCCCAGTACTTTTGATCCCGGGCATATCTACACAATAACATTAATTAAAGGTGGTTTGTCTCTTTGTATTACCATCTATGAATTTAAAGCCAGGGTAATAATCCATTGATTGTGTTCTGGAAGGAAATGTTTTTGTTTTATTCCTTCTTTGGTTAGTTCATTCGTTGATGCAACAAATGTTTACTGAGTGCCTAGTATATTCTAGGCACTGAAGAGATACTAGAGGAAAAAATTACATTCTAGTAGAGGGCTGTGGGATCTTAAATACCCAACACAGATAACGGATTGATGCATTAGATAGATGACAGATAGGCAGACAGATTGATAGAGTTTGAGATAGTGAGGGAATTAAATGTGGACATGATGTGTTATGCCAGGTGGTGGTCAATGCTCTGAAGAAAATAAAGCAAAGTAAGAGTCACAGAGAGAAGATGGGAGAAGAAATACTGATTTATAAAGGGCTTCCAGGAAAAGTCCCTTTGTAAGTGTTGATAGTTCAATGTGAATGAGAAAATACTTCTGTTTTCCACTCCATGAAGAAAATGGTAACATCTACAGTGAAGATTGGTTCTGGGCACTGTTTTGAACATCTGAGTCTCTCTGAACAGAGGGAACATGCCCCACAAGCAGATAGACAGTTCTTGCCCTAGGACAGTGTAAAAGGTTTGTCTGCCAAGCTTACAGGGTAGAATAAGGATACACCAATGCCAAGCAAAGCCAGAAGGGTGTATGCAGTGACCACAACCATCCCCATCCACCATGAGATGCAGGAGGAGGCTGCAGAATTGTAGGGAAACTCTCTCCTGCCAGTAGGGAATCATGATGCATGGTGGGAGTTCCCTGAAGGCCCAGCCTGGCTCCACCTAATTCCAGCTGTATCTGCAGCACCAAGAGTTCTACCCACATATGGTAAGCACTCCATCAACCTTTGATGAATGACTGACTGATACACTGATGTGGGGCGGGGGAGGATGGATATATGAATCAGAGATACAATTCACAATGCCCCCTGGCCTGGCACAAACATGCTCAGGAACTGTTTGATAGGTGTTCGGGCTTAGACAGATGCAGTGATGAATGTCCCAACTTGCCGCCAAGAACCCCAAAGGTGAGGTGGATTGAAACAGTAGAAACTCTTCAGGAAGAATGTGAGACATAGTCATGAAATCTAATTAGTGATTTTTATGTGGACTTCAATTCTTGGATCCATTCACTGCCTGTTATATACAGGCACAGGGCCTACAGAGGTCAATAAGAGAAGAAAGTTTCCTCTCTTTCTAGAGCTCATAGACCAGTAGGAAACCCAGGCAAAGAGCAAGTAAACCAATAAATGATGATGTAATAATACAAAACAAGAAGTTCTTGAAGACAGTGCATTGGGATATGGGGTGACTGGTGGGAAAGGTAGAGGAGGAGCTTTGGGAAGGGTGGTCTGGAGAAGGGTGTCAAAGAAACCCCAAATCATGAAGGCAACTCCATATGCAAATCTGGGAAAGAGTAGTGGGTCTTCAG
Organism: Neogale vison; assembly: GCF_020171115.1. Classification (NCBI taxonomy): domain Eukaryota; kingdom Metazoa; phylum Chordata; class Mammalia; order Carnivora; family Mustelidae; genus Neogale; species Neogale vison. Next base: position 44,366,724 of record NC_058098.1, read on the forward strand.
GCAGAAACAAGTGTGGTATGTGTGTGGATCAGGAAAAGGGTCCATTTGGAAGAACCTACTAAAGGCAGAGTGTGGCTGAGAGAGAGCTCTGGTTGGAATCAGATCATGATGGAATTTGGGTGAAATGGGGAGCCATTGGAGAGTTGTAGGCTATAGAGTGACATTACCTAATTTATACTTTGGGAAATTTTCTCAAACTACGCTGGGGGGAAAAGCACCCTATGGAGACAGATGGTGGCAGGGAGACAAGTTAGGCAGGTCTGTGGGGAAGCATGAGTTGAATTTGGGGCAGTAACAACAATAAGAAGTGCTTGTTAGACACAGAATATTTTTGGAGATGGTGCCGAGAGGATTTACAGATGAATTAAAAATGGGAGTGACAGAATGAGATAAATCATGGAAGATTCAGGATTTTGGTCGTGATCCATGTAAATGGGGCCTGGCGATACTAACAAGTACGAATTGGTCATGACAACTGAGGAGGGTTTGTTTTCAAAGACCAGCCAGACTATTATCTAATGTATTCTAAAGTCTACTCTGGTATGTCAGATCCAGAAACTTGGTAAGGGGGCCAAAATACATTGTGAAGTTTTATTTTTTGTAATTCAAAGTCTGATCAGCCATCTGTTACTCACCAGCCACTTTGCCGGCCAGCTTTTGTCACTAACAGCCCTACTCAGCCTGCCTGAGCAAGCCCAGCCCAACTGTCTTAGAGAGCCACTGCTCCTATTGGTGTCACTTCAGTGAAAGCCCTGATTAGCTCCTTCTAGGGCTTTAGATGCAGTGAGACCTGAGTCCTGGATGGCACTGCCCATCTTATGTCAACCTCCAACTTTGCGAATTTTTACAAGCGACACCTGGGAGCTCCGTAGACCCATGGTGGTCATGATCTTGTGTTTGGTGAAGTCAGATAAGAACAGTTGAAATCCCCAGCATTTACTGAGGTATGGCTGGACCCATCATTTTCTCTGTCACTTCCTTTCCCCTCCCTACCCTGGGTCCAGATAGAGCTAGGGTATTATATCAGGTCATACTAGGCTGCGGTACCATAGGGTTGTCTTTATTCCAGGTTCTCTCATTTCCCTGTGAGCCCTGTCTCTACTTGGTAATTCATCAGGACACGGTTTGCAACTTGAAAACTGGGGAAACAGGAGGAAGCCACCAAGGAAAATTTTGTGGATTTTTTTTTTTTTGCCCCCTGTTTTTTTAATGTGACCAAACACTTTTTATAGTTCACTCTTTTCTATTCCAGGCCAATCTCCTTTTATTTATGTGAAGTAAGACATTTACGCCCTCCTGATCCAGCTGCTTTTTCCTGCAGGGGAAATATTGCTCTGCATTTAAATGGAAACCTTAAGACTGGACCTGAGCCTGAATCTCCAAGTGAGAAATAAACAAATGTCATTAACCTTTCCAGATAGCGTGCAGACTGTTTGGGGCAAGAGGAGAGCTCATGTACCAAATGTCTGGCTTTTACAGGCAAAGTCCGTTGGAGTAGAGGGTGGCCTGGGGCTTTCCTCCCCCTGACTCAACCAAGGGGTGGCTTATGTTTACACAGCAGGAAGGGGAACTCTCTTTCCCCATAGTGGATATACGTGAGCTGCCACTTTCAACGTGACTGAGGAAGAAAATGGCTTCAGTGTGCTTTATTTGTGATTTTTTCTCTCTAAGATCAAGTTGGGGCATGGAAAATAAGAATTAGGGTACTTGATGCAGTAGCCCTCCTTTGCGGGGGGACTCCTGGCTCAGTCAACTGTAAGCATGAGACCCCCTGGCCTTCATCATGTCAAGATCTTGGTCATTATCAGTAAATCATTTTTTTTTTTCCGTTTCCTTTCTCTGTCTCTGATCACTGCAACATGCAGCTGCTAAAAACATGGGTTCTAGGTTCCCCATAGCATCTTTGCCTTTTTTCCTTTTTTGCTTTTTAATAATATATAACATTCTTCTGCTTCCAGCTATCATCTATTTTTATTTTTAATTAAAGACAGTTTCAGTATTAACAGTTCATCTTTATTGGTTTTTCATCTGAGTTAATATAAAATTATATATATAAATTTATATATATATATATATATCTCAGTGCATGCTTCCATCAACCCCATGGAGTGGCTGTTGTCTTTCTCATTTTACAGACCCAAAAACTGAACCCAGAGAAGGAGGTGGGAAAACTTGCCCCAGACCACAGAACCAGGAATAGCAGAGTTGGGATTCAGAACTAGGACATCTCATTCTAGAATTTGTATCCTTCATCCTTGAGGAACAAAAACCAGCAGAGGAAAGTAATGTGGGGAGGTCTCTCATGGTGGAAGGTTGTAGGAAAACACATTTTGTGATTGAAAGAAGAGACCTTCCCAGATTGTCAGATAGCTCTCTCTTAGTGTCCCATGTATGGGGTTTCCTTTAAGTCCTTCTGTTTTAGAACTTTTTATAGAAAGTGCTGAGACCAGCAGCCTGGGGGGCTGTGAGTGAAAAACCAGATGATGTCTCCTTTCAGCAAGGGAGACTCTGTTCTGAGCTGCGTTTATAAATGATCTGACAACAGCAGGTGTTGAAATGTGTTGTGAGACGAAATGGGTGTCGGGACTCTCTCATACCACTCTTAGGGTGCAGTGCGCTTCCACAGAACAGAGCAGCAGAAAGCTGGCCCTTCCACTGCCCCACATTGATGGGGGTCGCCCCTGATTGATTTGTGCAGCCCATTCTACCCTTGGCCTATATTCTTTCCTTTAGAGGAGTCTACTCTGTTTCAGGGAAAAGATTGAGAGGATAGCCAGGTGGGTTCCTACTTGACCCAGGGAGACAAAGCCCAAGCGTGTCCCTTGTGAAATGTTGGTTTCCTTTTCAGAATCAAGTTTCTTTTGGAGCCCTTGGGTGGCTTGGTTTTGCTTGTGCAACCTGTGAAGGCCCAGGGGCCAGGTTGAAGGCCTACGGGAATCTTCCTGAGAGAGGCCTCTGTGTTCTCTGCACAGAGCTATGAACCAAAATGTGGCAGAAAATCTATTGCTTTTACCCAAGTGCTAAGTTCAACTTCTGGCCTTCTTAGCTTCCCCTTGGCCCTAGCTTGAACTGCCAGATACTGCCAGGGAGAACTGGACAAACCCATGTGTGATTTAGAAGCAAAAGGATCCTTATGAATTATAAAGTCTCTGGCCATGACTGGCCGGGACTGGGGCTGACTTCACTAGTCCTGCCTAGACCTGGCCCAAAATTCTGTGGGGTTTTGGTCTGAGCACACTTGGCCATGCCATTGCATCTGCCCACTGAAAGTTCCCAACTGTCCAACCAGGTCACTCAATGGGGGATGGTGGTACATGCTGCCTTTTTTTCCCCTAAGATTTTATTTATTTATTTGACAGAAAGAGAAGGAGATAGCACAAGCAAGGTGAGCCACAGACAGAGGGAGAAGGAGAAGCAGACTCCCTGCTGAGCAAGGAGCCAGAAATGGGGCTCAATCCCAGGGCCTGAGACAAAGGCAAATGCTTAACAGACGGAATCACCCAGGCACCCCCAGATGCTGACTTTTTATATTTCTGAATTTGCATTCTCTAATTTCTGTCCTTTTCCAAGGAATAAAGCAGTGGAGGGGGTTCCATAGTGGTTCTTTCTGAGGTGGTTTTGGGGGCTTTTAGTGTGCAGGGGTCAAGCAAGCCCCACCAGACATGGAAATCAATGAACTCTATAAATAGTCCAGAACTGACTTTGTATTTGTAACCACACCCTGTGGGGTATCTATATACCTGTTTGCCCAAGTGGGCTGACTGGTATCAAACCATCTACCATTGTTTGAAAGGGAAGTCCTTTCTCCATCAGAAGAGGGTTCCTGGAGCTTTCAGTCTCCAGACACATTTTCCCTTTAGTTCTTTTGTGGTCATTCCTTGAATTGTTTGCTCATTCTGGAATTAAGTGTGTTATCGCCACCCTTGGAGCCGTGTATGCACATAACCCAAGAAAATGCTGTGAACTCCTGGGGTGCCAACTGTGTCTGTTCTTGGTGCCCTGTTCCCACTGAGCCTGATGTGCAAGTGAGCCCCATCATTCCAGGTCTGTGGAAGGATTTCCGGGGAAGCCCTGGGACTCCGGTGGCGTTATCCCACAGAGGGTAGCCCCGGACAGCACCAGTGTGATCCAGTCACTTACTCAACCAGTGATCATTTCCTGAGCGATAGATCCAGTGCTTGGGAAAATGATTATAAGACTGGATGGGCCCCTAAGCCTTAGTGTTGCTTATACTCCAGTTGAGGCAAGACAGATGAGGAACAAGCATACATTAAACCAACAAGGTAGTGTCAGATGGAAATAGTCCGAAAATACTAAAATAGAGTGACCTTGGTGACTAGCAGAAAGTGAGAGGCTAGAATGGGACCACCTCACATGCTGCAGGAGAAAAAGGACTCTTCGGGGCTGAGACCAGATTGGTAATGAGCTAGAACATTTCCAGGCAGAGAACTTCATGCAAGAGCTGTGAGATGGGAACAAAGGAGCAACTTGGGGGAACAAAAAGGAAACCAGTGTTTCTGAGTGGGGAACCAGGGGTGAGGCAGGACCAGCTCCTGAAGGTCCTAGTGAGGGGTTTGGCTGCAGTCAGGACAGTGTTCTAGGGAAATACTTGGGGGCACTTTTCCTGGTGAGATGTCACAGAGGGTGAAAAGGATCAGAAATCTGTGTGTTAACCTAGGTCTGTCAAGGTGTTAAATGGTTCTAAACCAGCTTAATGCCACAGGGGCAACATCTCTAATACCACCCAAATGTGAGATCCTACTGTATCTGCCTTTGGATATTGGCTCAAAACCTGTGATTGCTCCTTCTGAGGAATTTCCCCCAAGGTCTTCCTCTACCCTCCCTCACTTCTCACCAGCTCTGTATCCTTACATCAAAGGACCCCCTTTTTGCTCAGCCTCAGTTCCATTCCTGAAAGATATACAGTCCATTAGCCTTAGTGACCTTTGTCTTTTCCAAATCCTTTTATCCTTCAGATTCTCAACATTCTCCTCTTACGGTGGCCTTTCTGATTAGCTAGTCTCAAGCCCAAGTATTTGCCTACCCAACTCAGGGGCCCCTTTTCCCCTTCCTCCCACGCCCATTTTGGAATACTTGGTCTGACCAAGCCACTTCCAGGTGCAAGAGTTAAATTGGGAAGTCATTCGGGTGCTGAAAATTTAGAATTTGCTTGGGTGATCTGGTGGTTTATTATGAGCAACACTTCAGAATATTTGAAACCAGGACTGTCTATACATAGGCCCCTTTGTTTGTCTGCTTCTCACAGTCATCTCTCAGGTGTCAGTTTTGAGTTGTAATTTAACAGATTTCTATTCAGGCCGAGCTTCACCTACTTTCCAGACTCTCTCTGTGGTGCCTCAACTGAGCAGACCCTGTAGTTTTAGTCTCTCTCAGATGAAAGCTGGCCTAAATTGTAGTGAAAGGGGACAGGCTTTACTGAGCACAGGGCACAACATGTACATTTTCTTACTTATTCCTCATAAAAATAATCAGGTTATAGTTATCTCTAATTTGAGAAATGACATTTGACAAATGTGGTAGCCAGCCTCTAAGATGGCATCCCACTTCCTGGTATTCAGGCCTCTTTGTTCCCCTCCCACCCTGAACAAGGAGAACCCATTTAACCAGTAGTATATTATGGAAAAGGCAGTGCGACTTTGGAGGCAGGCCATAGAAGGCATGAGAGCTTCTGCCTCCCTTTCTCTCTTGGATCACCTGTTCTGGGGGAAGAGGCAGCCATGTTGTGAGGCCACTCAAGTAGCCCTGTGTTAGGTCAGAGTGGGGAGAAACTGAGGCTTCCTGCCAACAGCACCAGTGTACCAGCCCTGTGACTGAGCCACTTTAGAAGAAGCTCCTTCCACTCTTGTAAGTGGACTTGTAAGGTGACTGTGGCCCCAACCAACATCTTCCCTGCAACTCAGTGAGTCCTTGAGTCAGAATGACCCAGCTGAACCACTTCCAAATTCTGAATCCTCGAAAACTACATGAGATAATAACTGGGTTTTTTGTGTTTAGTTGCTACATTTGGGGGTAGTTTTTTATACATGGTAGGTAACTAATACAGTAAAATTTACCCCCATTTGGCAAATGACAAAGCAGGCTCAGAAATATCAGGGATTTGTCAGGAAATGGCAGAGTAGGAATTCAGCCCACACCTGTTTCACAGAAAAGTCCATGTTCCCACCTCCCTGCATGTTTGCCGGTAGCATCTGACTTTTGACAGGCAGATAATACCAGGTAAAAGCAACAGACCGCATTGACTTCACTGACTGAATCCTGCAGTGGTCTTAGATTTGGGAACCCCAAGACACTGTATGAAGTGCTTGATTGATCAGATTTAATTAAAGCTCCATACTCACCCAGTTCAACAACAGCTGTTTAATGTTTGGACTTTCACCCTGTGTTTATTTCTAGTTTTTTCTCTATAATTTTTTACAACACTTAAATCCACTGCCTAAATAGTCTGTTTCCAGTTAGAACTTTTTTTTTTAAAGATTTTATTTATTTATTTGACAGGGAGAGATCACAAGTAGACAGAGAGGCAGGCAGAGAGAGAGAGAGGGAAGCAAGCTCCCTGCCAAGCAGAGAGCCCGATGCGGGACTCGATCCCAGGACCCTGGGATCATGACCTGAGCCAAAGGCAGCGGCTTAACCCACTGAGCCACTTTTCTTCTTCCTTTCTCCCTCTCTTCTTCCCTTCCTTCTGCTCCCCATCCCCGTGCCCCACTTCCTCCCTCCCTTCCTCCTTTCCTTCTTTCCTTTCTTTCTTTCTGCAAAATATAGCTTTGGTGTTAGAATGTAACAGCAACATGCGAGTTTTTGAAGCTGACATCAACAGATTCTTAGGACTTTTAGCAATTTATATTGACTGCCATTAGGAGATGCAGGTCCAATTCCATAAGCCTGCCATTCGCATTATTGCCGAACTTGCACATCTGGAGCCATAACCCATGCTGTCTTCATTTTGAAAAAATATTCTTCCCAGCACAGGCTTTCTGACATCCACCTGTGGAGTCTCTGTTTAGAGACCTGATGTTTCATCCTCTTCTCCAGCAACTCACAACCACCAAATTGCCAAAACTTCAGTTTTCCCCACGAATCAATCTGGTGAACTTGCCAAGCCAAGAGAAAATGAGTACACCCTAATAGTCTTGAAAAGGAAGAGGAAACTCTACCTACCAGGCTGCTTTTTCCCCCAGATGTCCACTGAATGGTGGCAGGAAGCAGCAGCATGAGGTTTAGTGGGCTGTGAAGGGAAGAGGCTACCCCTCACCTGTTCTTGCTGCGAATAGCTGTGCCCACTCTCTGAAGCCAGTTCTGACACCCAGTTCCAATTCCTAGCCTGGCAGTAGGTTGAGCCTCCTGATGTCCCCAGCTGGGCTTGCTGTTTGGCCCAGCAAGGGAGAGCAGGCCAAACTAGCCAGTCCTCCACTTTCTGTCCCTGAAATAAGGTGGGTCTGTGATATCATACCCGGACCTCTGTGCTCAGCAGACCCCTCCCCTTGAGAGTTATTCTGGGGAGCAGGGCAGAATAGAGGGCAGGCTGCCTGCCTGGGTTCCACATGAACATGCTGCTCACTGGTGTGTGTGGACTTGTCTTGTTCTAATTACTACCTGCTGAGTACTTAGGGCTTCCAGCGTGGGGGAGGGGGACTTCTTACAACAGGGATGATTCTGGTTGAGAATGGTGCAGGCCGCGCCCATAGAAGTAATGGTAGTAGGTATTGATCTTACTTTTTATCCCATAGCTCAGACTGTTTGAAAATTGTTCGGTGCTGAAATACAGAAACACATTTCTTATAAGGGATTTCAAGCTCCAATGAAGCTCTAAGACTTCTCTGTAAATTTGAATCTGAACAATTGCTTTGCAAATGGGATTCATCTGACATTGAGGAGTGAATTTTTAGAGCCTAGGGAAGTATGCTAACTAACCTCTTCTCTGTCCATAAATAAAAATAAAAGGCATCTGTATGTGCCTTATGTGTAGGAGGGAGATCAGAGGGGGCATAGGACATGTGGGACTGAAGGTGTAGAAGGAAGAAAGCCAGGAAAGGTCATGAACCACAGAAGAATGACTGGAACAGATGGGTGGGCTGATGCTGGGGGAAGTGACTTGTCCACCCATACAACTTGTAACTGTCAAGACTATGAACTGAATGCCACTGTTGTGCTTTGGGTCCAGCCTCCCTTGGCCTTTCCAGTGTGTATGGGTACAGTATGTTACTAAGCTGTGCTTTGTACCTGGTTCACGTGTCAGTCCTTCCCTTCTGCAGCCTCTCAGGCCCCTTTCATGAATTAGTGAATAGATATGTGGGCATGAAGGAGAGATGGACAAGTTGAATGGGTCCAGACAGTTGTCTTAAAGGAAATCACCAGTAAGATGAGTCAACTCAAAGATACTCTTTGAGAACCTGTAAGATATGACTCATCTCCTTCTCCTACTCCCACTCTCCAACACACACACACACACACACACACACACATCTATAAAGTGATTTACTGTAAGGAATTGACTCACATGGTTGTGGAGACTGAGAAGTCCCAAGGTCTCCAGGGTGAGTTAACAAGTTGGAGGCCCCAAGAAAGTTGATGGTATGGTCCAAGTCTAAAGGCCTGGGACCCATGAAAGCCATTGGTGTAAGTTCCAGTCCAAGGCCAAGTCTGAAGGCAAGAAACCAATGTCCTCACCCAAAGACAGGCAGAGAGAATGAATTATTTCTTTCCCAGCTCATTATTCTCCTCAGGCCTTCAGTAGATTGGATGAGGCCCACCCATATTGGGGAGGGGAGTCTTATCCAGAAACACCCCTGCAGACATGCCTGGAAATAATGTGTAACAAAATATCTAGGCCCAGTCAAGTTGACATGTGAAATTAGCCATCCCACCATTTCACCTGAGTTCTTCAGGTATCCTGAGTGTGTATCCCTTGGGTTCTGTCTCACACTTTAAGCCTCAGCCTCATGGCAGACACTCCACATCCAGCCTGTTGTCAAATCTGTTTGATTCTTCCATCACAGCATTTCTTGTATCTGTCCCTTCCTTTCAAGTTCACTGACACCATCTTATGCAGATGGTGACTCTTGGGCAACTGGTCTGCCAGAGTCCCCTGACCCCTCTTCCCTACCTTTTAGCTTTTTATCCTCAAATCCATTTTCACATTGACTAACCTCCTGAATCTTCTCTCTGATGTCACCTTTTACCTGCAAGACCTATCTTCCATGGTCACATCCTGGTGGCCATTTCCCATTTCTGGATGTCTCTCACCTATCCATATTTCAGCAGAACTGAACAGCTTGTTGTGTCTGTCCCCATTTTCTCACCTCTGGACAAGTGTATACGTATATGTTGTTCCTTCTAGCTGGAATGCCTTTCTTCTCTTTGTTCAGTGTACACCATCTCCCAATTCTGAAAGTGCAAGTCATTTTTGTTTTTCGGGGCTCTATTCAGTGTCACCCCCTGTAAGAAGCCTTCCCTGATTTCATCAGCTGGACACATTTCTTCTTTGAACTCCTGTAGCAGTCTTTCAGTTTTGCTATTGAAGTGTGCAGATGATAAACTCTAGTAAACTCCTAAAGTTGGCTGTCCAAATGGATTTTTCAGTTACTCACTTTCTCTGGTGATGGCGATATGGGGGTGTGGGTGCAGAGGAAATACATACACTTGTGAGTATCAGTTAGCAGTGTGAGACTTAAATATACCTTTAAAGCAACAAGCAATGCAAAGTTATAGGTTGGTAAATGGTTAACAGCCAAGTGAATTGTACCCTTTTCTAGTTCCCAGTGCATTATTCTACATGAGTTAAAGTTGGTCCTTCTGTATCTGTGCCATTTGCGGGTGTCTTATGTACACACACACACATACACACACACACACACACACTTCAATAAAGAAGCATAACTAAGTCAATAGCTTTTCTTTGAAGATTAGCAACACTTGCTCCATTTTTCAGGAATCCTTTTATAGTCTCTATGGAATCACCATGTAACAATAAGGCTTTAAAAAAGAAGAAGAATGATATTTTTTAAGTAGACAAAGAGAGTACAATGAATAATGGAACCAGGGGTCCTCATTGATCTATGTACTGGATTCATTACCTGAGGCCCTGCTGTTAAGCGGTTTGCATAGAGAAACAGAGTTGTTAAAACATACAATATTCGCTAGCGAATTGAGCACTTGAAAAAAGCAAACCCCTTCATCCACCCTTCCCTGCTTAACAAAAGGATCTTGTTCCACCCATTATATCAGTCTTTTTGTCCAGTTCATGGCTATTTGTTGGACAGAGGATCATCCCATAGATATGCAAATCTCATTAAGCTGACATATTGGAGAACTGCTTACACCCCATACTCAAAAGCATCACTAAATGAGGACCTCACAATTGAGGATGAACATAAGACAAGGATGATGACACAGATTCTATATCATTGTGAAGCAAATGACTCAAATAATGAAGGATTAGGATTAGAAACTTGGAAAATTGGACAAAACCCTTGAATAGTTTACCCCAAACTCTCTGTATTGTTGTGGAAAATGGACATGAAGGGGCATTGTTATTGTGAACTTTCTACTGTAGTTATAGGATAACTACACTAAGGAAAATCAACCCTAGATCCCTCCCTCATTCAATATAACAAACAGGGCATGGTTGTTCTTAGAACATAATTTTTTTTCCCTGGGGGAACATTTACACACCCTTTATTATTTTTTTCCCATTTTTTAAATTATTTTTTTATAAACATATAATATATTTTTATCCCCAGAGGTACAGTTCTGTGAATCGCCAGGTTTACACACTTCACAGCACTCATCATAGCACATACCCTCCCCAATGTCCATAACCCCACTCCCCTTCTCCCAACCCCTCTCCCCCCAGCAACCCTCAGTTTGTTTTGTGAGATTAAGAGTCACTTATGGTTTTTAAGGAAACCTTAGGTCTCTATTTTATTTTTCAAGATAAAATCTAAGTGCAACCTTCTTATGCATCTTTCCTTCATTTCAAGTAGTCTACATGAAGTTATCTTTCCCCTCTTCAGGTTATCCCCATGTATATTATATGTAAATAATAGAATTTTCTATCTCTGAAAAAGAACTTGGAGATCAAAAAGCATTTGGTTTGGGGGTCTCTGTCTTTTCATGACTTGGTGAAGTAGGTAACACAGTAAGTGAAATTTGTGGTGTTTGCCATCAAACTAAACAAGTATTTGTTCATCTTGATTGTAACTGTGGATCCTTGATTTATGTTCACTGAGTCAATATGCCGGTGTTGGATCGCATACCAGGAAACTCAGGTAGAAAAGTGTTTGTTTTCCTTATAAGCCAGCTATAGTCAGTTGCTCAGTTCTGATGAAATAAAACTTTTCCCGAAAGTTGATGCTTTTTTCTTATTCTTTCTTTTCTTTTTCTTTTCTTCTTCTTTCTCTGCCTCCATTGTCCTCCTCCTCTTCTTCTTCTTTTTTTTTTTTTCCTTTTAGGGTTTTGTTCTGTTGGGTTTTTTGGTATTTGTTTGTTTTTATTAAATATTATTTCGCTTACAGAGAGATAGATTGGAATCTTCTAACTTCCTTTCTCTTCTTCAGATGTAGAATGTTAATACTGAAAATGATCTTAGTGATGAGCAAGACTACTCCGCTCTTTTTAAAGATGAGAGAACTCTGGTTTGAGAGAGAATGGTTGAGCTGAATCAGGCTCCTACTGATCCATTCATGGTTCTAATCTATGTCCTCTATGCCACATCCTGCTTCCTAGTGGGAATGGCCATGACAGGAAATGACACAGAATCTAGGGACACCAGATCTTGGAACCTTTCCCCCTATGTCCAATTTTGTATTCCCTAGAAGTAGACCTTTAGACAAAGATTCAAGAGCAAGTAATTTATTTTGGGACTGGACCCCAGGAAACCCAAATGTGAGAGAGGCAAAGGAGATAAAGAAGCACCCACGGGTGTGCTGTCAAGCAGGTTACTGTCCTAGACAGCTGGGACTCAATCCTATGGGAAAACTCTGGGAGATGGTTGGAAACACACACATCAGCATTCTACCCCAACAGTGAGAGCGTTGGGGTATGTACATATCTACTCCCATTAGACCATTAGGGCTGTTCCTCAGAGGTGCGACTCCCCAGCACTTTCAGCCTGGCCCATGTGAATGTAGAGTGGAGGATGTTGTGGCAAAGCTGCAGATGCTGGAGTTTGGAAGCCCAGCTTATTTGTGTGGAAATGGTTGATACTGATGAGATATGGGTAGAGATTAGCTCTGTCTTCCACACAGTATCACAGAAATACACCATGGGGAGGATAGAAGCCTCTTTCCTGCTCTCAGGGAGGAAGATACTGGTTTTACAGATACTAAATTCCCTTTTCAAGAAGGATAAGAGGAAGAGGGGACTAGTACACATGACAGCCCTAAATGTAAGTGACTTCCTTTCAGCAGGAATCCTTTGTGGTAAGTCTCACCAACACACACACACACACACACACACACACACACACACACCCTTGCAAATTCAGTAGGTTTGTGGATAGTGGATAAGTTTAAGATAAAATGCTAGTCTTAGCCAGGTTATCTCTACAGCAAGAATCTATGCTTCTCTGCCTGTTTTCCCACCTTTAAAATGTTGGATAAATCCATCACTGACATGGTTCTTGGAACAGAGAGGAAAGGAAATGACGGCTGCATGTTCAGAGATTCTTTGAAAGCAGTGACCAGTCTGATATCTCACCTAGGATTCCTGATATCTCAATCAGGGATGGCCAGACAGAATGGCCCATACACAAATGATTACTGCCATTTTCACCCATAAAGCTACTGGAGGCTAGAATGACATGGGGAAATTTACCTGACTGCTCCTTAGACTTTGTCAACACCATACCTTCTCCAAAGGCTTTTGGACATTTGGGAATTCAGGTAGTTTATACCCCTTCAGCCACTCTCCACAAACCAAAACTTCTTCCTGAGTGAAAAGAATAAGAATGTAGAATCTGAGGGTTCAAAGGCACACCTCAGTGCAAATTTTCTCCCAATATAGTATCCCTTGAATAGATTCTTGATCCCACTCAAATCAGGCCTGTGCCCCTTCACTTGCCTATAACTGCTCTCATCAAAGTCACAGTGACCTCCAAGTAGCTAAATCTGAAGCTGATCGGAAGCCTTCTCATTTGATGTAACATCAGTGAGTTGTTCACTGCTGGGGAGACTTCTTCTCCTTGGCTTGCAGACTCCACACAACCCTGGCTCACTTCCCCGCCATTCCCCCTCAGTCTCCTTTGTTTGTCCTCACGTCCCCACTGGACGAAAAACCAGAGTGCTCTGTCTTCTGATCAGTTCTCTTTTCTCTCCACACTCATTTCCAGACTTGTGGCTTTAAATGCCACCCACATGCTAGTGATCCTAGACCCCCATCCCCAGTGACCTATAGGACATCTCAAATATGTTCAAACCTGGACTCCTGACTTCTGGCAAATCTGTTCTTCCCATGGTCTTTCTTATAAGTAAATGGTATGTCCATTTTTGGAGATGCTGAAAGAAACCTTTGAGTCATCCTTGGTGATTCAAGACCCCGTAATCCATGTCCAGACTATCAGGAAAACCTCTTAGATATACCTTCAGAATACATCCAGAATCTGACCACCTCTCTCCACCTCCACAGCTGCCGTCCTGGACAAGCCACCATCGTCCCTCCTCAGGATTGCTGCATAGGCCCCTGAGTGGTTTCCTTGTTTGTTTTTTCTTCATGCTTTCCATTCTATGTCCCCACAGAGCAGCCAGAATGACATCTGAAGGTCTAAGGGGGAATGTAGCACCACTCAGCGTAAGCTCTCCATTAGGCTCCTGTCACACTCAAGAGTGAAAGCCAAATAATGGCTGGCCTCCAGGACCCTCTGACTTCATCTGCTAGAACTTGCCCTTCACTTTGTTCTCTGTTCTCACTGGCCTCCCCACCATTTCACAAACACATCCCGTGCCCCTGCCTTTGCACCTGTTCTTCCCCCCTTCAGGAACACTCCTGCCTCAGACATCCACATGCTCACTCTTCCATGTCCCTTGTGCATTATTCAAATGTCTCCTCTTGTTAGATCTTCCTTGGTCATTGTGCTAAAATGTTCACACATGTCCCCATTCAGAACTCTCAATCCCCTTTCTCTGCCTCATTTTTCTTCATAGTGCATATCATCATAAACATGCTATATAATTTACTATATATTTATTTATTATACACCCTCATCCTATGGGATGTGACTATCACCAGGGGCAGGCAGGTTCACTGATACTGATTTCTGGTATATCCCGTGCCTAAACAATGCTGGGTATCTGTTTGGCAACTGACTGATGGAAGAACAGACATCACAATCAAGGGCCCATCTACCCTCAATGGCTTGTCATTCAGTGATACAGAGCTTACAGTTTTGCAAAGTGCTCCTATTATGAATTTTTGGAAGATTTCTTTCTTACAGTATTCGGTTCAAATATCCCTCCCTAGACTGTGCGGCAACTGGTCCCATTTCTCTGCCTTATCTGCCAAAACAAAATAGATCTCTTCCCTCCTTAATCAATAATGAAAGTCAGATCTCAGATGGACCCTTCAGACGGACCCTCAGGTTTTAGTTCCCAGTGGGAACTCCTCCCTCATTCTCAGTTCACCCAACTGCTCCTCTGGAACTTTGTCTCAAGACACCTGTCCCACCTTTGGTTGTTAACCCATTGTCAGTGTCTCCATCCCAGAATGGGATCCAGATTCTGCACCAAATATGGAGCCCAGCCCAGGCCTCGAGTTCATGATACTGAGATCATGACCCTAGCCAAAACCAAGAGTCAGAAGTTCAACCAACTGTCCCACCCAGGCATCTTGGTTCTCACTCTTGGCTCATAGGAACTTTTGAGCTGCTCAGTCTCCAGGTATTTTTCCCATGCACCACCTTGTCCTATATTTAGGTATGAGATTCTTTGCATTCATTCCTCCCACATCACCCTTGTTTGTCTTGGCACAGGCTACTAACGTCATAATTCTCTCCCGTAGTGCATTCCCATCTCCCAGGTGTCCACAGATCTGATAAGCAATTCCAATAGTGTGATGACGGTGGAGGCAGTTCGCCTCTGGTGAGTTTCCAGGGAAGATTGGTCTTCCTCCAACTCATAGATATGAGCACTGATGAAAACAGGACTGGAACAGGTGGCCTAGTGCCTCCCACCATGAGTGTTGATCATCTTTGGGTAGGTGACAGCCTTGAGAATGAACCTCTCTGATTCCTGACTGCAAGAAAGTAATTGACTGACCATCCTGGCTGCTGTGTTCTGAGATCCAACACGGCATTTAGGTCAGGGCAGTGCTTCCCACAGGTCTACTTCCAGGGATACTTAGTAGTTCTGGGAGACCTCCGACCCATGAGCCAAACTCTCTTATGATCTAGACTTAAATCCAAAATGTGGACTGCTCTCTAAGAAACTTCTATAACCCAGACTATCTGCAACCTCTGTTGAGTCCAGTAACCTCCACTGGGCTCTACAGTCAAGCAAAATGGGCTTTTATATTCTTTGCCATTTCTGAAGAACTGTAGGGGTTGGCTTGAGTAGCACCTTGAAAAGATTGGGGTAAGATTAAGGGCTTAGCATTTAGAATCCTACTGGGGGGACTGAATCCATTTCTGCCACCTGCTCCCTGTGTGACTTTGAGCTAACTGAACAAATTGTTTAAATCTTCTGTGCCTCAGTTTCCTTATCTGTTAAGTGGGTTAATAATAATAGTTTTACCTTGTTGGGTCATTGTAACAGTTGCATGAATTAATACACGTAAAGTACCTAGAATAACACCAAGTATATAGTAAATATTTGGTAAAAATAACCCTGCAAGTATACTTGTGCTCACGCAGTATCTTTCTCCTAGAAAGCCCTTCCTGCCTGGCCCAAGCCCTTCCTCTCTCAGGCAGTTGCAGGCCCATCAGCACTCCTTCATGCAGACATTGGTGTTTACCCCAAAACCTTGCTCTTGATCCCATTCTGCTTTTCTTACCCACTGTACACGTGTCATTCTGGGTCACTATGCTGGCCTGTGGGCACTGGGAGAGCAAACACTATCACTCAAACTTCTGTTTCCCATTCAGTGCACAGTACACAACAGGTCTTATTAACCAAAAACACACTGCAAATTGTGGACCCAGAGAAGTGCAGTCACGCTCTGAGGCCCCTCTGGATACCACGTGGATTCTGATTAAAATGCCACCAGCTCTGCAACTGCCTGTGACCTTGCTTCTGTTGACCCACGTAGATCCCTGACTTGGATCACTCTGCTAAGAACATAAAGACTGGTCCTAATTAGTGAGGCTGAGATAGTAGGAGTGTTCAGAGAAGATCAGATGAGCTACTAGGTCAGCATCTCACAACCCATATTAAAATTTGCTGGTGGTATGTGTATGCATATATGTGGGTTTTTTTATTTTTTATTTTTTATAAACATATATTTTTATCCCCAGGGGTACAGGTCTGTGAATCGCCAGGTTTACACACTTCACAGCACTCACCAAAGCACATACCCTCCCCAATGTCCATAACCCCACCCCCCTTCTCCCAACCCCCCTCCCCCCAGCAACGCTCAGTTTGTTTTGTGAGATTAAGAGTCACTTATGGTTTGTCTCCCTCCCAATCCCATCTTGTTTCATTTATTCTTCTCCTACCCACTTAAACCCCCATGTTGCATCACCACTTCCTCATATCAGGGAGATCATATGATAGTTGTCTTTCTCCGCTTGACTTATTTCGCTAAGCATGATACGCTCTAGTTCCATCCATGTTGTCACAAATGGCAAGATTTCATTTCTTTTGATGGCTGCATAGTATTCTATTGTGTATATATACCACGTCTTCTTTATCCATTCATCTGTTGATGGACATCTAGGTTCTTTCCATAGTTTGGCTATTGTGAACATTACTGCTATAAACATTCGGGTGCACGTGCCCCTTTGGATAACTACGTTTGAATCTTTAGGGTAAATACTCAGTAGTGCAATTGCTGGGTCATAGGGCACTTCTATTTTCCACATTTTGAGGAACCTCCATGCTGTTTTCCAGAGTGGTTGCACCAGCTTGCATTCCCACCAACAGTGTAGGAGGGTTCCCCTTTCTCCGCATCCTCGCCAGCATCTGTCATTTCCTGACTTGTTGATTTTAGCCATTCTGATTGGTGTGAGGTGATATCTCATTGTGGTTTTGATTTGTATTTCCCTGATGCCGAGTGATATGGAGCACTTTTTCATGTGTCTGTTGGCCATCTGGATGTCTTCGTTGCAGAAACGTCTGTTCATGTCCTCTGCCCATTTCTTGATTGGATTATTTGTTCTTTGGGTGTTGAGTTTGCTAAGTTCTTTATAGATTTTGGACACTAGTCCTTTATCTGATATGTCGTTTGCAAATATCTTCTCCCATTCTGTCAGTTGCCTTTTGATTTTGTTAACTGCTTCCTTTGCGGTGCAAAAGCTTTTGATCTTGATGAAATCCCAATAGTTCATTTTTGCCCTTGTTTCCCTTGACTTTGGCGATGATCCTAGGAAGGTGTTGCTGCGGCTGAGGTCGAAGAGGTTGCTGCCTGTGTTCTCCTCAAGGATTTTGATGGATTCCTTTCTCACATTGAGGTCCTTCATCCATTTTGAGTCTATTTTCGTGTGTGGTGTAAGGAAATGGTCCAATTTCATTTTTCTGCATGTGGCTGTCCAGTTTTCCCAACACCATTTATTGAAGAGGCTGTCTTTTTTCCACTGGACATTCTTTCCTGCTTTGTCGAAGATTAGTTGACCATAGAGTTGAGGGTCTATTTCTGGGCTCTCTATTCTGTTCCATTGATCTATGTGTCTGTTTTTGTGCCAATACCATGCTGTCTTGATGATGATAGCTTTGTAATAGAGCTTGAAGTCCGGAATTGTGATGCCACCAACTTTGGCTTTCTTTTTCAATATTCCTTTGGCTATTCGAGGTCTTTTCTGGTTCCATATAAATTTTAGGATTATTTGTTCCATTTCTTTGAAAAAGATGGATGGTACTTTGATAGGAATTGCATTAAATGTGTAGATTGCTTTAGGTAGCATAGACATTTTCACAATATTGTTCTTTCAATCCATGAGCATGAAATGTTTTCCATTTCTTTGTGTCTTCCTCAATTTCTTTCATGAGTACTTTATAGTTTTCTGAGTATAGATTCTTAGCCTCTTTGGTTAGGTTTATTCCTAGGTATCTTATGGTTTGGAGTGCAATTGTAAATGGGATTGACTCCTTAATTTCTCTTTCTTCTGTCTTGTTGTTGGTGTGGAGAAATGCAACTGATTTCTGTGCATTGATTTTATATCCTGACACTTTACTGAATTCCTGTACAAGTTCTAGCAGTTTTGGAGTGGAGTCTTTTGGGTTTTCCACATATAGTATCATATCATCTGCGAAGAGTGATAGTTTGACTTCTTCTTTGCCGATTTGGATGCCTTTAATTTCCTTTTGTTGTCTGATTGCTGAGGCTAGGACTTCTAGTACTATATTGAATAGCAGTGGTGATAATGGACATCCCTGCCATGTTCCTGACCTTAGCGGAAAAGCTTTCAGTTTTTCTCCATTGAGAATGATATTTGCGGTGGGTTTTTCATAGATGGCTTTGATGATATTGAGGTATGTGCCCTCTATCCCTACACTTTGAAGGGTTTTGATCAGGAAGAGATGCTGTACTTTGTCAAATGCTTTTTCAGCATCTACTGAGAGTATCATATGGTTCTTGTTCTTTCTTTTATTGATGTGTTGTATCACATTGACTGATTTGCGGATGTTGAACCAACCTTGCAGCCCTGGAATAAATCCCACTTGGTTGTGGTTAATAATCCTTTTAATGTACTGTTGAATCCTATTGGCTAGTATTTTGGTGAGAATTTTCGCATCTGTGTTCATCAAGGATATTGGTCTATAGCTCTCTTTTTTGATGGGATTCTTGTCTGGTTTTGGGATCAAGGTGATGCTGGCCTCGTAAAATGAGTTTGGAAGTTTTCCTTCCATTTCTATTTTTTGGAACAGTTTCAGGAGAATAGGAATTAGTTCTTCTTTAAATGTTTGGTAGAATTCCCCCGGGAAGCCGTCTGGCCCTGGGCTTTTGTTTGTTTGGAGATTTTTAATGACTGTTTCAATCTCCTTACTGGTTATGGGTCTGTTCAGGCTTTCTATTTCTTCCTGGTTCAGTTGTGGTAGTTTATACGTTTCTAGGAATGCATCCATATCTTCCAAATTGTCAAATTTGTTGGCGTAGAGTTGCTCATAGTATGTTCTTATAATAGTTTGTATTTCTTTGGTGTTAGTTGTGATCTCTCCTCTTTCATCCATGATTTTATTTATTTGGGTCCTTTCTCTTTTTGATGTCTGGCCAGGGGTTTATCAATTTTATTAATTCTTTCAAAGAACCAGCTCCTAGTTTCGTTGATTTGATCTATTGTTTTTTTGGTTTCTATTTCATTGATTTCTGCTCTGATCTTTATGATTTCTCTTCTCCTGCTGGGCTTAGGGTTTCTTTCTTGTTCTTTCTCCAGCTCCTTTAGGTGTAGGGTTAGGTTGTGTACCTGAGACCTTTCTTGTTTCTTGAGAAAAGCTTGTACCGCTATATATTTTCCTCTCAGGACTGCCTTTGTTGTGTCCCACAGATTTTGAACCGTTGTGTTTTCATTATCATTTGTTTCCATGATTTTTTTCAATTCTTTAATTTTCCGGTAGACCCATTCATTCTTTAGAAGGATGCTGTTTAGTCTCCATGTATTTGGGTTCTTTCCAAACTTCCTCTTGTGGTTGAGTTCTAGCTTCAGAGCATTGTGGTCTGAAAATATGCAGGGAATGATCCCAATCTTTTGAGACCGGCTGAGTCCTGATTTAGGACTGAGGATGTGATCTATTCTGGAGAATGTTCCATGTGCACTAGAGAAGAATGTGTATTTTGTTGCTTTGGGATGAAATGTTCTGAATATATCTGTGATGTCCATCTGGTCCAGTGTGTCGTTTAAGGACTTTATTTCCTTGTTGATCTTTTGCTTGGATGATCTGTTTATTTCAGTGAGGGGAGTGTTAAAGTCCTCTACTATTATTGTATTATTGTTGATGTGTTTCTTTGATTTTGTTATTAATTGGTTTATATAGTTAGCTGCTCCCACGTTGGGGGCATAGATATTTAAAATTGTTAGATCTTCTTGTTGGACAGACCCTTTGAGTATGATATAGTCCTTCCTCATCTCTTATTATAGTCTTTGGCTTAAAATCTAATTGATCTAATATAAAGATTGCCACTCCTGCTTTCTTCTGCTGTCCATTAGCATGGTAAATTCTTTTCCACCCCCTCTCTTTAAATCTGGAGGTGTCTTCGGGCTTAAAATGAGTTCTTGGAGGCAACATATAGATGGGTTTTGTTTTTTTATCCATTCTGATACCCTGTGTCTTTTGATTGGGGCATTTAGCCCATTAACATTCAGGGTAACTATTGAGAGATATGAATTTAGTGCCATTGTATCACCTGTAAGGTGACTGTTACTGTATATTGTTTCTGTTCCTTTCTGATATACCACTTGTAGGCTCTCTCTTTGCTTAGAGGACCCCTTTCAATATTTCCTATAGAGCTGGTTTGGTGTTTGCAAATTCTTTCAGTTTTTGTTTGTCCTGCAAGCTTTTAATCTCTCCTTCTATTTTTCAATGATAGCCTAGCTGGATATAGTATTCTTGGCTGCATGTTTTTCTCGTTTAGTGCTCTGAAAATATCATGCCAGCTCTTTCTGGCCTGCCAGGTCTCTGTGGATAAGTCAGCTGCCAATCTAATATTTTTACCATTGTATGTTACAGACCTCTTTTCCCGGGCTGCTTTCAGGATTTTCTCTTTGTCACTAAGACTTGTAAATTTTACTATTAGGTGATGTGGTGTTGGCCTATTCTTATTGATTTTGAGGGGCGTTCTCTGAACCTCCTGAATTTTGATGCTCGTTCCCTTTGCCCTATTGGGGAAATTCTCCCCAATAATTCTCTCCAGTATACCTTCTGCTCCCCTCTCTCTTTCTTCTTCTTCCGGAATCCCAATTATTCTAATGTTGTTTCATCTTATGGTGTCACTTATCTCTCGAATTCTCCCCTCGTGGTCCAGTAGCTGTCTGTCCCTCTTTTGCTCAGCTTCTTTATTCTCTGTCATTTGGTCTTCTATATCGCTAATTCTTTCTTCTGCCTCATTTATCCTAGCAGTGAGAGCCTCCATTTTTGATTGCACCTCATTAATAGCTTTTTTTATTTCAACTTGGTTAGATTTTAGTTCTTTTATTTCTCCAGAAAGGGCTTTTATATCTCCCGAGAGGGTTTCTCTAATATCTTCCATGCATTTTCCGAGCCTGGCTAGAACCTTGAGAATTGTCATTCTGAATTCTAGATCTGACATATTACCAATGTCTATATTGATTAGGTCCCTAGCCTTCAGTACTGCCTCTTGTTCTTTTTTTTGTGGTGAATTTTTCCACCTTGTCATTTTGTCCAGATAAGAGTATATGAAGGAGCAAGTAAAATACTAAAAGGGTGGCAACAACCCCAGAAAAATATACTTTAACCAAATCAGAAGAGATCCTAAATCGTGAAAGGGGAGAAAGGGGATAAAAAGAGGTTCAAAAAAAAAAAAAGGGAAAAAAAAAGGAATTAAAAAAAAGAAAATGAATAAAGAAAAGTATGAAAAAGAAAAAAATATATATATATTAGATAAACTAGTTAAAAATGTTAAAAATGAAAAGGGTAAAAGTTAAAAAAATTTTTTTAAATTTTTAAAAAAATTAAAAAATTTATCAAAAGAAGAAAAAAAAATGAAAAAGAAAAAAATTACTTTAACTGCAAGACTAAAAAATCACAGGGAGAAAGCCATGAGTTCCGTGCTTTGCTTTCTCCTCCTCTGGAATTCTGCTGCTCTCCTTGGTATTGAAACCGCACTCCTTGGTAGGTGAACTTGATCTTGGCTGGATTTCTTGTTGATCTTCTGGGGGAGAGACCTGGAATAGTGATTCTCAAGTGTCTTTGCCCCAGGCTGAATTGCACCGCCCTTACCAGGGGCCGGGCTGAGTAATCCGCTCGGGTTTGCTTTCAGGAGCTTTTGTTCCCTGAGAGCTTTCCGTAGAGTTCCGGAGGACGGGAATACAAATGGCGGCCTCCTGGTCTCCGGCCCGAAGGAGCCGAGAGCCCGGGCCCCACTCCTCAGTGCGCCCTCAGAGAACAGCACCCAGTAACTCCCGTCTGCCTGACCTCCGGCCGAGCTCCGAGCTCACCAAGCCTGCGACCGGTTCAAGGTAACCCCGAGCTGTGAGCTTACTGTCGGCTCTATCTCTGCAGCCGGCTTTCCCGTTCCAATATCCACAAGCTCTGTGACACTCAGACACCCCCGATCCTTCTGTGACCCTGCGGGACCTGAGGCCACGCTGAACCCGCGTGGGCTTTGCCCCGGTTTACCCTTGGAGCGATGTCTCTCAGCGGAACAGACTTTTAAAAGTCCTGATTTTGTGCTCTGTTGCTCCAGCCGCTTGCCGGGAGCCGGCCCCTCCCCCCGGGGTCTATCTTCCCATCGCTTTGGATTCACTTCTCCGCCAGTCCTACCTTTCAGAAAGTGGTTGTTTTTCTGTTTCTAGAATTGCTGTTCTTCTCTTCGATCTGCCGATGGATTTGCAGGTGTTTTCACTCTTTAGATAAGCTCTCTAGCTGATCTCCTGCTACCTGAAGTAGTCTCAGCCTGCTACTTCTCCGCCGTCATGACTCCTCCCCCTGTATATATATGTTTTGATTAGTGATCCTTTTGCTGTTTGGCCATCATCCAAATCATAACCTCTATTTTAAAGCTATAATCTTTTAAGCTTTAATTTCACTGACTATGAGGTCTTTACCTTCATCCACACAGATAGGGTAAAGATCATTTATGGGATAGATCATTCTCACCAAATGGCTTAATCCCTTTACCAGCTGGTTTTCTTATTGTTGGGTTCAGTTTGGCTTAGGTTTCTTTTTTGTCCTATTTTAAAGTCAGGGAGAGACCAAGCTGAGCCTAGACATTTTAAATGAATTAATTAGGTGCTGCCAGTGGTTGGTTTTCTACAGACAGACACTGAGACAGAGTTTTAGGTACAAGCTCTTTTTTAGGGATTAATACCTGTGAAGGGAAGAGGGAAGAAGTTGAAGTCAGGCTGTGATGCAGGCTCTCCAAAGGCTTGGCTAAGCAGGCAGAGTTCTGGAACTAATCTGGACCCAAACTTCCCAGCCTATGTGCCACTGCTTCTCTTAGTCAGTGGATGAGTGCCACCCAGGACAGATGTGACCTCAAGCAAGACTGCTGTCTGCAGAGCCATCCCAGGAGAGATGACAACTGGAAACCACTCAACCACACTCCTGTGCCTGGGCAGCAAGTCCTTCCCAGAAAGGAGTTTGAGTATGACCTCTCCATGCTTGCCATCTGTGGTCCAGCAGAGCAGTCCAGGACTCTGAACATTCACATGCACCCAGTTGGGGACAGTGTGTTGGGGAAGAACGCTAGGTTCTTGGCCACATTTTGGTAAGTGCTCTGACCTCCCAGTTCCCAGGCCCTCTGTCTATTTTGAAACAGCTGGCCTAGACTGGCCCACTGCTGCCAAGGCCACTAAATGGTGGGCACCTGAACTAGAAAGGAAACTTCTGTGTTGAAATCACCCTGCAGGAAATGGGTCCCAGTGAGGGTCTGCTTGTCCAGAGGGAATTGGAAGGCCTAGGAGCCATTTAGGAATTTTGATCAATTGATGTTGAGTCATATCTATAAGGACTTCAACTTTTTTCCAGCATCACACTCTCCTGACGTCCTCTTCAGCCAAGAGCCCAAGCATGGCTCAGCCCAAGTTGCTGCTTATGCAGCTGAGAACTCTCTTCCAGCGTCCCTTTGAGGCATGGGAAGAAGGAAAGGAGCAAATCACCTTGGCAAATGCCTCCAGCAACCCCCCCCCAAAAGGACAGGATAACTATAGGCCACTCACCCACTCTTTTATTCAGCATTTATTGGGTACCTATTAATGGTGAAACAGGCCAGTAAAGCCTGTGTCCTTGTGGGCCTTACATTTGGGTGGGACATACAGCCTATAGGCACCATGCTGAGCATTGCATGCCAGGTTAGATGGAAATGGCCTCAGCCTTCAGAGCTTATAGTCCTATGGGACAAGGTTCCAAATGAAACTGGTTTCATCAGGCGCCTCTGGAGTCAATCCAGTCCTTCATCTGTACTCCAAACACTGATGAGGTGTGAGAATGGGTCATGAAGAGGGCCTGGTGGGTTCTGTGCCAGCGCATTTGTGCCCCCCCCCAAGTAGTACACCCCTAGAGTACTTTGAAGTGTTACCCAGAGATGTTAGGCAAGAAGCCCACAAAACCGTGGCAGCCACGGACATACAACCAGGCCCTTCTTCCCACTGTCCTCCGTCATTGGCCAGCAAGGAACAGAAGCAGCCTCCCAGTCTTGAAGCAGCAGAGCTTTGAGATGTCTAGTGGAGGTGACCTTGGCATTGAGGCCTTTTCTTCCCACATGGACACATGGGACAACAAACCATGAGTTTCAGGGCAGATCTGGGAGGGCAAATGGTGGTGGAACAAAGACTTGAGTTTGGGAAGACAGTTCTGGGGTCCCCTCTCTGAAGTCTAGAGCAGGGAAGTCTCCTGGGAGAAGTCTGCCATCCAAGGTCTATATCCTGAGCCACCCACCTGCCAACATATTCTCATCCATCACCAGCCCCATAACTTTCTGTCTCTCAGAGCAGCAACTGTAAAAAGAAAGATTTAATAAAAAGAACAGGGGTGTCCCAGCAGGAATTTCTAGTGCCTGGTTCAGCCAAGGCTGTATATTATATAACTTCAGGGTAATGAAGTCAGGGAGGCTCTGGGGGGCTCTGTGACTTCTGTTTTTGATCTCCAACTTCCAAGCCAAATCCCAGACAGCTTTAAAACTCCTCTCGTCCTATTATAAATAATCTCATTTCAAGTGGGTTTTTCCCCCTCACTTTGAGTTGCTTTCTCCTCCCATTCCCCCTGAGCATCCTCCTAGAAATTTGCCAATGAGGAGTGCCAGCCTGTCTTAAAAAACACTGTTTTACTAATGGTGGGGAAATTTGGGGAAGAGGATCACTGTTGGAGACCCCCACTTTCCGGACCCAGAGTAGAATGGTTGAGAATGTGGACTAGAGTCAGGATACCTGGGTTCAGATTCCTGTGTCACCATGCATTGGTGCCTAACTAAGTACCACAGACTGGGGTCCTTAAACAACAGGAATCTCTTTGCTCACACTCGTGAAGGCTGGGAGTCTGAGATCAAGGTGCCAGCTGGATTGGTTTCGTCTGAGGCTTCTCTCCTTGACTTGTAGATGGTCATTGATCTTCTCACTGTGTGTTCATGTGGTTTTGCCTGGGTGCATGTCTGTGTCCTAATCTCTTATACAGACACCAGTCATGTTGGATTAGGGCCCATCCATAGGACCTCTTTTTCCTTAATCATCTCTTTAAAGGCCTATCTCCAAATTCAGTCACATTCTGAGATACTGGGGATTCAAACTGAAACACATATTTTGGGAGACACAATTCAGCACATAACATACACGTACCAACTAGGTGATCTTAAGTAAGTATTTTTTATACTTCATATGCCTCTGTTTCTTCATCTGAAAAATGG
Source organism: Neogale vison (assembly GCF_020171115.1). Lineage (NCBI taxonomy): Eukaryota > Metazoa > Chordata > Mammalia > Carnivora > Mustelidae > Neogale > Neogale vison. Next base: position 44,392,401 of record NC_058098.1, read on the forward strand.
GCACAGTGATAATGCCTACCCCACGGAGCCACTCTAAGGACTAACTGGGTAGAAAAGTGACAGAAATTGTTATTTCAGATGGAAGCATAAGAGATTTTCAAGGCATGCCTGACTCTGTCCTCAGAATTGAAAGGGTCTGTGGCCAACCATTGAAACTTTTGGGAGTTTGGAATGGTTCAGATTCCCACAAACCAAAATGCAAACCAATGGCAGGGTGGACCATCAGAGCAGACCAGAACTCCCAGCCCCCTCCCCAACATTGCTTCCTGGCATCCATACATCTCCCCAAGCCACTCCTGCCCAACTGTGGTGGCTTGAGACATGACAGCAATTTCCTTTCCCTTTCTCCTATTCAAAAATAATAGTCTATTTTCCTTCTCCTTGACTGTGGGCTGCCTAGTGCCTCACTTCCAGAAAATAGAGTGAGAGGGAAGAGACACTGCCTGGCTTTCAAAACTGGATCAGAAAAGGCAATAGGGCTTTCCCTGCTCACTGTCAAGGTTCTCAGGACATGGACTTTAGAGGCCTGTGACACCATGAAAGAAGTCTAGCTACTCTGAGCTTCCATGCTAGAGAGACAGTACAAGGATAGAAAGAGAATGTTTCCAGCCCAGAGCCAAACAGAACAAGCAATCCTCAAGCCACACCAACGTTGCCAGCTAGAGCCGATGAGCTCTCTCCATGGATCTATAGGATCTGTGAGCATAGAAATGGTTGATTTATGCCATCACACTTTGGAATAACTTATTATACACGTTACATATATGGAGCACCATCTTAGCTAACATCCAACCACTTTGGGCAGCCTTTTGGGGGGTGTTCCTCTGGGCTGCAGCCCCTCCCTTTGATGCATTATATGATAAAGAGTTCTAGGCCCCATTTGGGTTTGGATTAAAGTTATTGGAAACTGACAGAAGGAACTGTAGTTTATTGCCAATGACAGATGATAATCTTAAGAGAAGAGAAGTTCTGGTTATGGCTTGTCATGCAAGTAATAAGTGTGGATGCAGATTAAATTATGGCAAAGGAATATCTTAACTGAGAGGAAAGTTGATCAAAAAGGAAAAATGGAAAAAAAAAAGAAAAAAAAAAGGAAAAATGGAAGGTGGGGGATAGCTATGGTTTTAGGCACTTTGCCCCGCAGAGGGGGGGAAAAAAAAACACTTGGAACCCACCAGAAGTCACAAAACCCCTGCTACTTCGCCCCACACAGCCCACCCCCACCCCACAAAGGCCCTCCTTTGCATTTTCAGAGGAACTAGACCAGTTTTCCTTGGTTGACTTACTCCATAATCCCCAAAGTTAATTCAGCAACTGGGAATCCCATCAAAATCTGCCTAGCCTGAGGGTCTTGCAGTGCATCCAAGCTATAATCCTGCGAAGCTTTCCCACGTCACCTTGACTAGTTAAGCAGATCTTTTTATCATCAGGGCAGCTTCCAGCATGTTAGAAATAAGCTTAAATGGTGATTCTTTTCCCTTTGGGATAAAAGAAATGATGAACTGGGGAGTCTTAAGAGCCTATGTGCTGTCAATCTTCTTTGGGGTGAGGCTTGAAGAGATAATGATTGCACTTGAGCATCTCAAGTTCAGAGCTCTTCAAAACCAGTACATTTTGCAGTGCTCTGTCATGGGAAACCATACAGATGGTGAGAGATTAGGCATTCTTGAGAGAAAGAGACGGGAAGAATAAGAACTGACATTACCAGACCTTGACACCAAAGCTTTGAAAGCAAGACAGGGGTTCATCTGGGGGGCAGGCAGCTGCAGCTGTCATCTGATGTCACTGGGACACCCAACTCATTAGTGAAGGAAGTCAGATGAGACCCCACCTGCTGGGACATGATTGGGTCTTCTGTCTTGTGTTTGCTGAGCAAATGGATGGATAATTCACTTGTTCCTTACCTGAGAAGTGAGATGTGGGGTTCTGTCCTAGCATGAGAGATCAGAAGGGAGAGCATTTGTTGAGCTGGAAAAAGCTGCAATTCTGGCCTTGTTGTTAGTCTATGTTATCTGGAGAAAGAGAAGGTTGAGTTTCCTGGCTCTCATTCATCTACCAGGGTAAATTCTGGCAAAGCCCAGAGACATTTTTCAAGGAGCCTATCCTAGTGTCCTGCTGAATGACATTATCACTGGCTCTGAGAAGGTTTCTTACCTGAAAAGCACACAAGTGTTAAGAGCTGCTGGTCTCTTTCTGGTATGGGTTTGATTTGAAAAGTGCCTGTAGGATTTTCTGTTCTCTTTCTTGAACAGCCAATTCCAAGTTCATTTCCCAGACTCTTCACTCTCACTGTCTGGAGGTAATAAAATGAGGCAAAGAACGTAATTTCTGACCCCCCTAAATCCCACCAAACTTCCTGTTTTTAAGGCTCCCTCTTGATGCCTATCTGTTTAGTTGTGCCTTCCTCTGTTCTGGCAGTGGTCCTGTGTGGATGCTTGAGTGGATTCCCAGAGATTGACATTACCAAACCAACAGAGTCAAAATAGGCTCATTTCCTCCCTAGATCTCTTAGCTCCTTGAAGAGTTATCCCACCCACCCACCCCCAGCAGTAGCTCTTAGCCTTTATTTTTTTTAAAATATTTTATTTATTTATTTGACAGACAGAGATCACAAGTAGGCAGAGAGGCAGGCAGAGAGAGAGAAAGGAGAAAGCAGGCTCCCTGCTGAGCAGAGAGCCCTATGTGGGGCTCGATCCCAGGACCCTGAGATCATGACCTGAGCTGAAGGCAGAGGCTTAACCCACTGAGCCACCCAGGCCAGCCCTTAGCCTTTAGACCTAATTTTCTCAAACATGAATATGGGTAAAGGGTTTTTTTTGTTGTTGTTGTTTTTTACAAAGGACACTTAATATTGTTCACCCATGTAAAGAACTGGATTTTGGCATTCTTTCTCAGAGTGTGTTGATTCTGGTCCCTTCAGGAATTATATCTAGTTCTCAAACATGCAGTGAAGTGAAGTGTTCCTTTTTGTGAGGACTTAGACTCCTTAGGTACACCCCAAATGTCTGTTTACTTATAGACCAGCATTTCTCAAACTTTAATGCGCAGGTGGATCACTGGGGATCTAGTTAAAATGCAGATTCTGATTCACATGGTCTGGGGAAGGGGCTGAGATTCGGCATTTTTAACCAGATGCTGAGTAACACTGTTGCCCTACCTCAAACCACACCAAGAACAAGGCTATAGGGCATATCCAGTCTTCTGCTCTTACCATGCTGCCCAGAACCACCCATTCATTCCACCACTTGTCCTTCAGAAACTCTCCTCTCAGCTGATCTGCTCGTGGCAGATCATTGTCATGAGGCACCGAAGCCCAGAAATGCCAAATCTCCCAGTGCTGCAAATGTAGACCTGTGGCTCTTATCAGCCCTTCAATCTAATGTCAGGGATCCATTGGGCTCCTTCTTGTGCAGACATCAAGGAAGATGCAAGGAGGTGATGGGTTTCCAGGGGCTCTTTTAGGCAGCTCCTACAAAGTTCCTGCTGTGCACTTGCAAAATCAAGGACACAGAAAGAGTACCAGATGAGAAATCAAGATGAGTACCGAAGCACAGGATTGCACTGTGGCAGCACCACAGCTTTCAGGAAGTTGGAAAGAGCCTTTGGAGATTGAGACAGGATGGGGAGCTGGAGCTTGATGCTGAGATGTTCCAAGATGGTGACCATAGTTAGCACACACTCTTTGGACAGATGAGATTGGTCCATTAAGAGGCTAGCTTGGGGACGCCTGGGTGGCTCAGTTGGTTAAGCCACTGCCTTTGGCTCAGGTCTTGATCCCAGGGTTCTGGGATTGAGTCCCACATCAAGCTCCTTGCTCAGTGGGGAGCCTGCTTCTCTCTCTGCCTCTGCCTGCCACTCTGCTTGCTTGTACTCTCTATCTCTCTCTCTGACAAACAAATAAATAAAATCTTAAAAAAAAAAAAAAAGGCTAGGTTGTTGGTAGCTGAAAGTCAGTGTAGGTTTAAAGGAATACAAAAGAGGGAAACTAAGGCAAAAATGCTTGGGTTTCCATTGACAGATGCATGGATAAGGAAGAGGTGGTATGTATCTCCACAATGGAATATAACCCAGCTATAAAAAAGGATGAAGTCTTGCCATTTGTGACAGTATGGATAAACCTAGAGGGTATTATGCGAAGTGAAATAAGTCGGAGAAATACCATAGGATTTCACTCATATGTGGACTCTAAAGAACAAAACGAATGAATAAACAAACAAACAGAAAAAAAAAAAAAGAAAAAAACGCTTGGGTAACATCTGGAGAGTCTCTCTGAGTGATATGGTACCAGTGCTTAAAGGTCATCAAACCAGCAGCCATAATTCACACCCTTTTATGAAGAGTTTCTGATCAGAGAGAGCTGAAAAATGACAAACCTGTTTCAGGGAACACAGTCCAGAATATTTGCACTCTCATTCTTTAAGTGTAGACTTCTGAGAAGGCCTTTTGCAACACACCCTGCTTTTGTCTAAACTGGGGAATAGCATATCTGAAAGCAAACTTCACATTCCAACCATCCTGGATTATTTTCCAACCCTGGAGCATAAAAATGAGTTCACATGAGTTCAGTTATAAATATTTTCTGCTTTTTGTTTTGGTTTGGGTTTTTAAACAATAGGAGGCACCAAATGTTGTGACTTGAGTTCTGAGTCTCTCTAATCAAGCAGGAGAAGGAGGTTCCTATCAGCGGCTGCTGCATACACTAGAACTTGCCGAGAGGCTTGAAAACGCCACAGGCCTGTTGTACTAGTGTCCATTTTCTTTGGATGGTGGCAACTCTTTCGCCACAAAAACCTTCCTCAGAATGAGTGGCTTTGGGCCCTGGAAATTTAACCTCTATCACTCTATGTGCTGACTGCCCACACCTGGTTTGCTCAGTTCTGAAGCAGAAGCTGCAGGAGGGACAGCAAGCCTGTGGTTCTTGTTGGAAAGGCTTGGCTTCTCTTTTTAATGAGTAGTATTTATTAAAGCTTCACAATGTAGTGGAGTTGACCAGCATGCTGCCCTCTAGAATTGTACTGCCCAGTTTAGCAACCACTAGCCACATTTAAGATTAAATTAAGTTGTGTGATTTTAATTAACTAAAATTTAATTTAATTTTGAAATTTAGTTCCTCAGTCACACCAGTTACACTTCAAGTGCTCAGTAACCCCATGTCAATAACAGTTACCATATTGGACAGTGCAGACCATAGACCATTTTCATCATCACAAAAAGTTCTGTTGGATAGCTATTCTAGAAGCTAAGCACACACGTTGTCTCGATACCCAGTGGTAGGTAGGAAATGGGCCTGCCAGAATGTGAGCAGAACATCTGGAGAAGAGCAAATTCATGTCCCTAAGATGAGAGACCACACCTGTATCACCCAAGGGGCTGAGCTAACTACCAACAGCTGCAGATGGCTGGTGGCCAGCTACATCCCTGTGGCTCCAGAGGAAGAGAAGGAGTTGAAGAGCATACCTTATTCTCCACAAAAGCCCCCTTTGTTAAACTGGCTTAACAACTCATTCTCTTGTCAGGAGTAACGACATGGACGTCCCTCGAAAAAGCCAAGGCTTTCATGAAATCTCTTCAGGTCTCATCTCTTATTACTTTTCTTCCAGAACTTACTTGCTTTCTTCCAGCTCTGGTTTTGAGGCCCCTTTACCTGGTATCTGCATTTCTGCCTTGTCCCATCTCTCTGATGCTTTGATAGGACTCTCTGCTTGGTTGGATCTTGATGGGGCCTCTGAAGATCATTTTTCCAAAGTTTCTCAATGACTGTTCTGCAGGCAAAGGGCCCAGAATCCTGGATCCCAGTCACTCATCTACCAGGGAAGGGGGTTTAGACAGGTTCTCAGTGTCAAAATAACGCTGTTTGAGTCAGCTATTGCTGTGTAACAACCAACCCTAAATCTCAGTTGTACAAAACAATAAACATTTATTTCCTATACAGATATTCTGGGTCCCAGACTGAGACAGAAGCAGCTGTCTTCTTGTGGCAGTGGTAAAAATACAATAGAGCAAGTAAAATACCAGACCTCTTCATTTGAGGCTCAGAACTGATGAACCCTCACTTCCGCTATCATTCCGGCATCCAAAGAAAGTACATTCCACATTTTTTAAGGAGAACCACAAAGTTATGTGGAATCAAGTATAGATCCAGAATGAAGAATCAGAGCCAATGGTTCAGTCTGAGACACTGCTAGACCACTTATCTAGATCTTGAGAAGAGAAAATGAGCTAGTTAATCAGTCATACAGCTCACATTCATTGAGTTCTAACTCTGTGGATAAGTGCTGGGTAGTATCAGTTATCTATTTCTGTGTAATGAAATATAGAACAACTGACTTAAAACACTATTTTTTTTTCTTTTAAGCTTGTTTTTACTGTGGTGTAGTTGACACACAATATTACATTAGTTTCAGGTACAACATAGTGATTTGATACCTCTATGTGTTATGCTATGCTCACCACAATTGTAGCTACCATCTGTCACCATACAACATTATCACAAGAGCATTGACTGTATCCCTATGTTGTATCTTTCACCCCTGTGACTTATTCATCCCAATTATGGGATGAATAATTTCCACTCCCCTTCATTCCTTTTGCCTATCCCCTCCATCTCCCTCCCCTCTGCCAACCATCAGTTCTCTGTATTTATGGATCTATTTGTTCTTCCTTTCTTGTTTGTTCATTTCATTTTTAAGATTTTATGTATAAGCAAAATCATCTGGTATTGGTCTTTTTCAGTCTAACCTATTTCCCTTAGCATGATACCCTCTAGGTCCATCCATAGAACAACAATTTTATATAGTTGATTCTGTGGGTCAGTAATTAGAGCTAAGTTTAGTGAGATGATCCTTCTGGTGTGGGCTTCTCTTGGCTGGATTTGTTGAATGTCTCAGCCTGGGAAGGCTGCACCTTACATTCTCCAGCAGGCTAGCCCAGGCTTGCTCAAATAATGATGGAAGAATTCCTACTGAGAGTCAGGCTCAAGGCCTCTAGAGACTGAGGCTTAGAGCTGGTACCCCACCACTTCTGCTGCATCTTAAGACTAAAAGATGGAAGCCCAGATTCAAGGGAGAAAACAGGGAATCATTTCACCTTTTATTGATAATAAGTAATCTTGGCTCCTTTTTGTGGTCTGTTGGATGGATCTGGCATATATATATTCCATGATTGGAAATAAAAATATGAGTTTAACAAGTAATACATTATATCTTAATTTTAAAAAAATATGAGGTTTACTCCACATCCAAAATTTACTATATAGAGGTATCCTGAGGAATGCAAAGCAAAAGTACAGGTGGAATTCAGAGAAGGCTATGTCTCTTTCCTCAATTTCTCCCCATGCAGTGGGGCATCATGGCATGTCCTATCTTACTTGATGAGACAACATTAAAATCATGTTGACATTACATGATATATTATGATAGCCACCAGTTATTAATCCAGCATCGCACCAGCAATTCCATGGGTCTGAATTTACCAAGACAATCCCCATGTATGTCTGTCCTCAACCAATACCACCTGCCAAGTCTTTTCTAAGAGATGGAGTTGCAGCTGCTAATAACAACTGTCTACAACAGCTGTGACAATAACATTAAACCTCAAGAGTCTATAATTTCTTTCTGGGAGCCAAAGTGACTGCAAGCGTATAGTGTGTCACTGATCCCTACCCTACAGGAACAGTTGGCCACAAGTAAATGCAAGTAGTAAATCCTTGAAATATATATCTTTTCCATGGAGTCCTAGTTTTCTGATTCATCCTACCAAGAGTTTTAAAGCAACATTCTCCTTCTTCGGACATTTTTTATCTATTCATCTGGTTGAAATTTCTTTTGGGCTGCCCTTTCTCTATCTCTGCTGAATTTATTCTTCCCATTTATCTGTGGGAATAATTTGTTCATTTTCATCACTTTAGTCTACCTGCCCATAGCTTTGTATGGTGTTAGTGAATCTGTTTTAGTAATATTTACTATTTTTTAATATTACTTAGATTTGTAAAATATTTCAACTTAGTCACTTACTCCACTAAAAATGTTCCAGAATTCAGAATGAAAGGGAAATTAACATTTATTGAATACCGCCTACATCCAAGCTCCATAGTAAGACTTATAATTCTGCTCCTTCCTTCCGTGTTCATCCTCTACCCCTTGTGTAAGGGGTAGCTTATTACTTTTGTGTTTCAGCTAAGAAAGTTGGGGCTCAGATCAGTGAAGCACTGACCTAAGTCCTAGAATGAAAGTGAAGAAAAGAAAGAATATTATTCATATCACTTTTCCTGATGATAAATCTGTGACATAAGTTACATATAGAGTACGTCAGAAATTTTTGCACTTTGTTCATAGTAAGAGACATAGTAAGAGACAAAAACGGTGTTTTATTGAACAGAATAAAATTCAGCTTTAGGACAACAATGCAGCTTATTTCAAGAGTAAGTAATTATTTCCTTGTTCTATCCTCCTGGCTCTGAATAGGTCTTCCCAAGGAAACATAACAGACATTAAATTTAAATAATTAGTGCTTCCTTGTAAGTGGTTATTTCTCAATTCCAGCACTCTGTATACACCACAACCTAAAACCTTTACATAAAATTACTCTGGGAATCTTGCTCCACCCCATGAGTATTCTACCCACCAGGTATTAAGAATAAGGATAAATAATGTTGATGTAGAGGAAAAATATTCACCTTCATGGCCCAAGTCCCCCAATTCTGAAATTGCCTTGAGCATTTCAGTTACTAGCAATGTGTGTATTTGATCGTCTTCCCTTCCCTTTTCAAAATGAATATGGACTGTCATGGAGAGCCAACTGATTCCTGAGAAAAGATCAGATAGAAAGTCCTAGGTAAGATGATGGACAAGAATCTGTATCCCCAACTTCTAATTGAGGACTCTTCCTACAAGGTTATATAACCAGAAAATGCCTGACTTCCTGGAGATCTACAGACTGACCAGGAGTGAAGCCCATTAGAGCCCTTCAAACTCCCTTGTTAACTGCAAGGCATAGTTGATCCAGTTTAGTGTCAGAGTCAGAGTATGAGTGCAAAAGGCACTTAAGAAAAGTCTAAGGAAATGAAGGCACTCATTTAGGGATTCACTGTATTGCCTACTACAAGGATGCAGTTGCTTCTCGGTGCTCTTTCCTAAGAGTGACACAGTTGCACAGAAGCCGTTATTTTTAGCCACTGTCTTTCCATTTTTACACATAAAAATATTGTTATTGTTATTCCATTATGTCTGGATTTTCCATTTTCTTGACTATCTCTCTCACTATTGCCATAGTATCCCCACCATGCAAGATTTGGGTTTTTTTAGAGAAGAGGGACTTCCTTTGCTTAGTTTCAGCACTCATAAGCCTAACATGATTCTTGAGCATTCAGCTTTTACAGCCTTAAAACCACTTATACCTTCTATGGACATAAAGGAGTCCTGACTGTTGTGTTTACTAGGCAGATGGGTTGAAGATGGATAAAAAGGCACAAAATGAAAACTATTAAATGTTTTGTGGGAGAGAGGATTATGATAAAACAGATAAGGAGAAAGAAGCTGTAAGATTCAAGAAAGGAAAGACTAAGTCATGCCTGACCAACATTATTTTAATTGTTTCACTATATTAGTCAGCAGAGAAAGGAACGCTATTGTTGCCTTCCCTTAAGAAGAATGTTAAGTTGAGTGATTTGTGAAATATTTACCTGTCACATTTGTTGAACAAGTATAAACACTGAACAGTGATGAGTGACAAGGGTTTCATAAGAAGACATGTATTAGCACAGGTAGAAGCAACTTGAAGTAACTTTAAGGAAAATTTTAATCAGCTACCAAGATGAACAGATATCTTAAAGAAAAACCTGCAAAAGTGCAAGTGCTCATATCACCAATGACTACAGAGAGGAGCTGAGTGGCATTAGCAACAGGGTGGAATAGGAAGCCCCAGAGAGTCCTTCCCCTTGGAGACATTGATTTAACAATAATACGGACTAGATACATAAACCATATGATTGCCTTTGTGAGAACATCAGAAGCCAGTTGAGAGGTTACAGCACCCCCAGATGAGTGCAAGGCCAAAAAGAGATGCATTGGAGTAGGTAGGAAAGTCCATAGCATTTAACCACCAAACTCCATCTCACTCCCAGCATATGCTGCATGATTGGAAGAAAAATCCCAACTCAGTCTCTCTCCCTTGGAAGGGAAATAAATATGGATCACATGTTCAATGATTTGGATTTTTAGGGTGCTTCCAAAGAGTAGTTTCTATCTTACCTCACTCAGAGCACTGACAAGAAAGGCAATAAATAGTACACTTTGGATACCTGGGAGACACTGAGAACAAAGGTGGGCTTCTTGAATTGCTGCAGCATCAGAAAGATTATAGGATGGCAGACAAGACACCAAGGGAAGTTGGTGAGTAGAAACAGGCACATTTCTTCAGCTGAGAAATTACACACACAAGCCTAGAGAAGTCACAGTCCAGAAAAGGTTGGAGAGACCTACTGAATCTCTAGCTGGGCTTATTGGAGAAGATTTTCCCTTACATGAAGATAATCCATAAAGACTTGAAGAAGTAGCTGTTCTTTTCAAATATCCAGATCTCAAAAAAAGATCACAAAAGCATACAAAGAAACAGGAAAACATGGCCAAATCAAAGGAACAAAATAAATCTCTGGAAACAAACCCTAAAGAAATAGAGACCTAGGAGTTATCTGAGAAAGAATTCAAAATAGCCAGCATAAAAATGCTCAATGAGCTAAAGGAGAACACAACACACGACAAGATGAAATCAAGTAAACATTGTATGAAAAAAGTGAGAATATCATCAAAGAGAGAGAAACAATAAAAAAAGAACCACACAAACTCTACAGTTGAAGAATACAGAAACTGAATTGAAAAATTCACTAAAGGAGCTCAACAACAGACTGACTATCTAGCACAAGAACCAGCAAACATGAAGGCAAATCATTTGAAATGATCCAGTCAGAGAAGGAGAAGAAGTGGGAGAAGAGGAAGAACAAGAAGGAAAATGAACAAAGCCAAAGAGACTTATGATATACTATCAAGTAGACCAATAGAAGCACTCTGGGAGTCTCAGAAAGAGATTATGGGGGAGGGGGGACAGTGGATGGTGTGAGAGTGGGCAAAACCTATTTGAAGAAATCATGGCTAAAACTTCCCAAATTCAAGGACATACAAATTCAAGAAGCTAAAAGAACTCCAACCAGAGTTAATCCAAAGAGACCAACACTAAGACATATTGTAATCAGACTGTCAAAAAGCAAAAGCAAAGTCGTAAGGGAATAACAACTCATGAAGCTCTCATAGAATTACCCACAAAAACTTTGAAGACCAGAAGGGAGTGGAATAATATATTCAAAGTTCTGAAAATAAATAAACAAGCAAACAAACGAACAAATAAATAAATCTGCCAGCCAAGAGTACTCTACCTAGCAAAACTATTTTCCAAAAATGAAAGAGAAAACAAGACTCCCAGATAAACAAAAGCTGAGAGAGTTCATCATCACTAGACCTGTCCCATAAGAAATGGTGAAAGGAGTCATTCAAGTTGTAATGAAAGGGTGCTTGATAGCAGTATGAAAGTGTATGAAAATATAAAGCTTTGGGTAATGGTATACACACAGACAAATATGGAATCAGTAGTTTTGTAAAGTTGGTGCATAATCACTTTTAATTCAGTATAGAATTTAAAAGATGAAAGCATAAAAATTGTTATAAATTATTGATGAGTAGAGAGAAATAATTTCAGAATCTCCATGTACATGAAATCTTGTGGAAAGCCACTTTGATTTATGCTCAGAAAAGTTTCTATTTTGAGTAAAGTTGTCCAGCTGGAAATGAGAGAAACAGTCAGATGTAAAAATATTAGATAAAGTCACTTAACAAAAGCCAAGTAGTGTGTAGCTTTGAAGATATATCTGTTCAGTAATAATATTAATATCAATATGTTTTGTGACAAGAAGCTACCCAAATACTCATGAGGACCCCCCATGTTTGACCTGAATGATCTGGGTTGACTTGTGATATATGACATGAGTTTGCTCAATTTCCAGAATCCTCAGGTCATTTGCTGCTTATGCTGACTTGGTAACTCTTGCTCTGTTTTGAAAAACATTCTGATGATGAAAACAAATAACAGGTTAGGGTCAAGGAGACCATTTGAGAAACAAAATCACCCCAATTCTGGTTCTGGAATATAATCACAGAAGAGTGACAAAATATAACTGTCCTGAAATGTTTTCTAGCTCAAAGGTGTTTTTTTCTACAGTGGGATGCAGTTTTCTTTTCATTTTTAACTCAGAAATATTTAACATCACTTTCTTATTTACTTTATTTTTCATATCTATGACATAACCCAAACTCCATTAAGCCAAAAACATTTTTTTAAGTATCTAGTCAGACTACAATGGAAAAAGACTGACTTGTTACATAAAGCTAGCCAGGGAGGTATTCCCCAGGATGAAAACGTGCCACAGAACCAGAAGAGCAAGGAGGGATGAGTCTTCATGGACAGTGCTTGAAAATGGCTTCATGGTACTTTAGGTGCTGACCTTCTAAGAGCTAATTAATTGTCCAGATGGAATGTGTTAGCTACTAAGAAGTAAAAACTACATCAACAATTATGTAAAACATAGTCACCATTACCATGTCACTATGTGTGTGGAATATGGATTTTTTTAATTTTGCATTTATTTTATTTTTATTGTTATTTTTTTTAATTTTTAAAAAATTATTTATTTTCAGCATAACAGTATCATTGTTTTTTTCACCACACCCAGTGCTCCATGCAATCCGTGCCCTCTATAGTACTCACCACCTGGTACCCTGCCCTCCCACCCCCCCGCCACTTCAAACCCCTCAGATTGTTTTTCAGAGTCCATAGTCTCTCATAATTCACCTCCCCTTCCAATTTACCCCAACCCCCTTCTCTCTAACTCCCCATGTCCTCCATGCTTTTTGTTATGCTCCACAAATAAGTGAAACCATATGATAATTGACTCTCTTTGCTTGACTTATTTCACTGAGCATCATCTCTTCCAGTCCCGTCCATGTTGCTACAAAAGTTGGGTATTCGTCCTTTCTGATGGAGGCATAATACTCCATAGTGTATATGGACCACATCTTCCTTATCCATTCATCCATTGAAGAGCATCTTGGTTCTTTCCACAGTTTGGCGACCATGGCCATTGCTGCTATAAACATTGGGGTACAGATGGCCCTTCTTTTCACGACATCTGTATCTTTGGGGTAAATTCCCAGGAGTGCAATGGCAGGGTCATAGGGAAGTTCTGTTTTTAATTTCTTGAGGAATCTCCACACTGTTCTCCAAAGAGGCTGCACCAACTTGCATTCCCACCAACAGTGTAAGAGGGTTCCCCTTTCTCCACATCCTCTCCAACACATGTTGTTTCCTGTCTTGCTAATTTTGGCCACTCTAACTGATGTAAGGTGATATCTCAATGTAGTTTTAATTTGAATCTCCCTGATGGCTAGTGATGATGAACATTTTTTTCATGTGTCTGATAGCCATTTGTATGTCTTTATTGGAGAAGGGTCTGTCCATATCTTCTGCCCATTTTTTGATATGATTGTCTGTTTTGTGTTTGTTGAGTTTGAGGAGTTCATTATAGATCCTGGATATCAACCTTTTGTCTGTACTGTCATTTGCAAATATCTTCTCCCATTCCATGGGTTGCCTCTTTGTTTTCTTGACTGTTTCATTTGCTCTGCAGAAGCTTTTGATTTTGATGAAGTCCCAAAAGTTCATCTTCGCTTTTGTTTCCTTTGCCTTTGGAGACATATCTTGAAAGAAGTTGCTGTGGCTGATATTGAAGAGATTACTGCCTATATTCTCCTCTAGGATTCTGATGGATTCCTGTCTCACGTTGAGGTCTTTTATCCATTTTGAGTTTATCTTTGTGTATGGTGTAAGAGAATGGAATATGGATTTTTAAGTATTTTTTTAACAAAAATAATATTGTGAGCAGTGAACCAAATATTGTATTGTTTTATAAAATAACATCTCTCATCTATCATGGAATGATTGACATAAAGTCAAAGTAGGCCAACTCTTCCTTTTTATTATTTTTTTTTTAACTCTGTAGAGCACAAACACCTCTTTCTTCTCCCTGTGTCATGTTTCAGACCATCCGGAGGCACCAAGGAAATCAACAGTGGGAGCATCATTCTGTGTGATATCTGTGTTTGTATAGGAGGAGGGTAGGTGGAAATTATGAGCTCAAAGGATTTTGCAGTTATCTTAATTCTCTTGTAATTAGTAAGCCTCTCTGTGGGCAGTGCAGGGACTGTTGGACCACACTTTCAGGCTCAGAATTGAGTGTTACAATATTCTTTGTGACCAAGATTGAGTCCCAGGTTGTTCCATAAATTTGGGTTGTGGGTGTTGAGTCAATCTGCACAGCCTCCACCCTGAGCCATGCCAAAGCTTCCCTGTGGGTAGCTGGAAGTGATGCCAAGATTAAAAAATGTGACCTTCGAACATGGATAAAGCTTGCAGACGTTGTGATGAGTGAAAGAAGCCAGAAACAAAATGATAGCCACCGTAGGATTCCACTTATATGAGGTACCCAGAGTAGTAGAATTCATAGAGACAGAAGTAGGATGGTGGTTGCCAAGGACTGTGGAGGAGGAATGGGAATTTATAGTTAATGGATACAGGGCAGAGTTTTCTCTGTATACACAACAGAGTGAATTTACTCAGTGCCACTGAAGTGTATGCTTAAAAGTAGTTAAGATGATAATTCTTATGTTGTGTATATTTTGCTGCAATAAAATTAAAACAAACAAACCAACAAACAAAAAAACCTCTGTGGGTTCCAGGCTTTGGCAAACGGGGATCTGGACCTGATCCTACCACTCTTAGCTGTGGTGAGTCTCTCCACTGTTCTAACCCACCATTTTTACCTCTCTGTAACATGGGACCAAGCACACGGGCCTGTGTAGGATGGTAGGAAGAGTTGGAGGCTGTGGCAGATTCATTAAAGACACCCTACTGCCCATGCATAGCCTCAGGTACAGGGATGTTGGCACCCAGTTGGCCTAAGGAAAGCTGGACTTCATCTCAGGAAAATAATTTGAACCCTGATTCAAACACTTGCCAGCTGGGATTGGTGGAGGTCAGAAGCATCTGGCATGTAGACACAGGTGTATTCATTTCCTATTGCCAGTCTTACAAACATAGTGGCTTAAAACAACACAAATTGATTTTCTTATAGTTCCAGGGGTAAGAAGTCTAAAGCTAGAGTGGCCATAGGGCTGTGTTCCTTCTGGAACCTTCAGGGGAGAATCTGATTCCTCTTGCCTTTTTCAGCTTCTAGAGGTCACCTTTCTCCTTCCTTACATCACTCCAAACCCTTGCTCCTATTACCATATCTTCTACTCTCTCTGACCCTCCTTCCTCCCTCTTGTAAAGACCATGATGATTACATTGGTTCCTGGATCCAGGATAACCTCCCCATCTGAAGATCAATAACTTAATCACATTGACAAAGTCCCTCTTATCACATAAGCTGACATATTCCAAGGGTCCAGAGATCAAGATATGGACATCTCTGGGGGGCCATTATTCAGGAACCATACCAGGCAATCTGGTTTATTTATTTGTTCTTTTCAGGAGACTATCAAACTTCCCTTTTCTGTCACCCCTGGGTCTAGCTCAAGAGGTGAAGAGCAGTTGTGCTGTGGGTTAGATCAGATTTGGGCACACAGTCCTGGACTAGTCTTTTAAAAAAAAATGTTCAGCTTGGTCCTGCAACTCCTTGAGCTGTTCAGACTTGACAGCTGGGCCATATAGCTGCCTCCCATTACAGAAGTTTTGTCTTCACAATGAGTTGTAAGTTCCTGCAAGATAGAGACCTGCCTTCAATTTTATTTTCATTACTTGAGAAAGAAATAGTTTTTTATATATCTAACAATTACAAGCATGGGCTTTTGAGTCAGTCAGCTAGCTTCATTACTGGGCATACAAGGCTTGTGAGCAAGTTATGATGATCCTTGGTTTTCATATCTGTAAAATAGAGACATTATGTAGCACAGCATTAGTCTGCTGAGTTTGTTCTAACAAAGTACCACAACCTGCGAGCGTAAACAACAGAATTGTATTTCCTCACACCTCTGGAGGCTGGAAGTCTGAGATCAAGGCATTGGCATGATTGGCTCATTCTGAAGCCTCTCTTTGGTTTGTTGATGGTCACCTTCTCCCTGTGTCTTCACATGTCTTCCCTCTGTTTGTGTCTGAATTTCCTCTTAGGTAGAGACCACAGTGCACTGGAGCCCAAGTTTGTGAACTTATTTTTTTTTTTAGATCCAAAAATGATTTTATTTTATTTTATTTTATTTTATTTTTTTGACATTCCAAGATTCATTGTTTAATCATTTTTTAATGTAATTACCACTTTCAAGACCCCTCTCTTCAAGCCCAGTTGCATTCTGAGATTCTGAGAGTTAAGACTGGAACCTGTAAATTTTGGGGAGGGGCAGTCACAAGTAATCCTATAACAAATATCCACCTCAGTGAGTTATATGACAAATGAATTAAGGCACATGGAGAAAAGCTGTTAGGATGGTGCCTGGCACTCAAATATTCCATAAAATGCCACTGTTGTTGCTGCTATTGTTTTTAAAGGAAGTTGGCCAACACTCCCTCCCACCTCTTTCTATATCTGTTATAAAATAGTTCACATGTTTATAAATTCTTTTTAAAAGCTTCCTGTGTCTTCCATTTCCTTTTAGGTTCCCTACTTATTTTTATATGTGTGGCCATTCCTAAATACTAAGACAGTATTGCCACTGAAAAAGGATGCATTTTGAGGATTTTGCTCCATGGCAATTATATTTATATGCTATTTAAAGGGAGACTGCTTGCCATCAAAAGAAATGAAATCTTGCCATTTGCAACGACGTGAATGGAACTAGAGGGTATTATGCTTAGTGAAATAAGTCAATCAGAGAAAGACAATTATCATATGATCTCCCTGATATGAGGAATTTGAGAGGCAGAGTGGGGGTTTTGGGGGTAGGGAAGGAAAAAATGAAACAAGGTAGGATCGGGAGGGAGACAAACCGTAAGAGACTCTTAAGCTCACAAAACAAACTAGAGGGTTTCTGCGGGGAGGGGGATATGAAGAGGGTGGTTGGGTGTGGACATTGGGGAGGGTCTGTGATGTGGTGAGTGCTGTGAAGTGTGTAAGCCTGACGATTCACAGACCTGTACCCCTGGGGCAAATAATACATTATATGTTAATAAAAATAATTAAGAAAAAATAAAGGGAGGCTGCTAATCTCTTTGAAATGCTTATGACCAAGTCATACCTGAGTCAACTTTTTCAGTGTGGCAGTGCTGGCTTTGATTTTCACAGATCACTTTTGATTTGGTTTTCTCATTCCCTCTAACTCCTGGGATCCAGAGTTTTATCATTCATAGAAAAGCTGAAAAAACGAGTTGTTCATTTATGAATCCCAGTCACCCAGCTGGCACCAGGAACTCTGCCAGGGAAACTCTACTTTTTCTAAGGAAGAAATGAAGGGCCTTACAATCTGTGGATTTAAAGATTTATCCAGTGTCCAATGAGAGACTTGTGTCAAAAGGGTGAGAGCAGCTTTAACCACAGTAACTCAGAACCAGTAACATCCCAAATATCCTTCGACAGGTCAATGGATAAACAAAAAGGATACTGCTCAACAATAAAAAGGAGCAAACTATCCAATACACACACAACATAGATGAGCTCAAGAAGCAGATGCAAATGTGAATATACTGTATGATTCCACTCTAGAATAATGAAAACTAATCTATGGCGATAGAAATCAGATGAGTAGTTGAGCATGTGGGGATAGATGGTGTGAGTGATGGGAACAAAATGGGGACACTCTTACAGGTGATAGAAATGTGCTATATCTTGCCTAGGGTGGTGGTTAGGTTACATGGACATATGAACTTGTTTGGAACTAACTGAGCTATACATTTAAAATGTATGCACTTAATTGCCTATAAATTAAGTTTTCAAATTTTACTTAAAAACCAGTCAATAAATAAAATAACATCCTGTTCCATGTGGTCTTCTCCAAATTAGAATTTGAGGTTATATTGACACAGGCCTGAAGCCAACTGGCCTTTCTTGCTCTCATTATATTCTTGTGTGCTTTACCCACAAAGGGCCAGATTGGAGACGAGAAAGTGAGGCAGAAGGCTCTTGAATAGAGAGCCATAGAATATTACATATCAAAGTAATGCATAAGCAACCAGGATGCCTGGAACAAATAACTTTTTGCTGATCCACTGTGAAAATTCAGCAAACTCAAAAGCCCTTTAAATTCCTCATTTTGTTCCTGAAGACTAAAATAGGTTCTTGTATGTATTTGCTGACTAACATTCTGTCCAGAGCCTTTTAAGAGAGAATTCTTATAAATTCTTATAAATTATCAGCAAACATTCTGCCTGAGTTTCAATGCTTTAGGTAGTGAACATTGCAATTTACCAGTAGACACTGGTAACACTATTAACCTCTGCCATTCCCTGTTCAGTGTTGAGAAAAACTGGGCACTGTTTAATACAAGATCTGCTATGTATTTACTAAGGGATCATGAATGATATAACTAAACAAATGGATCCAAATTCATCACCTTCTTATGCCTACCTCATGGAGTTTTGGTGAAGAAAATAAGTTGGAATAACTTAAAAAGATGAGAATCATGGTATTATGTCACATTTACTTTCATGTAGGTCCAGGAATGTCTACCTGAACATCAATGAAATTCCTTATTTATCCCTCCTCTATTTGGTATGACTTCTGTATTTTTAAAGGAAGCCATTTTGGACTCGTATTCTTCTCTCTCTCATTCTCTCATTTTTTTTTTCTCTCTCTCTCCTATTAATATAAATTCTCTGTACTCCCACCCCATTCTTGCTCTGATCCCAAAGAAATTTTTTTTATCTCTTCATATGCTTGGAAGACTTTGTTCAATGACAAGGGTAGGAAAAGAGGAGTTTAACTGGAAGAAAGAGCTGGATACCTTCCAGGCACCTTGAGCTGGTTTGGCTTCTCAATGGAGAATGGGAATTGAGAGGTAGAATCTAATGGAAGCAGTCCTTAAAGATATGAAAATTCTGGGCATGTGCAGAGCTGACTGCCCCACGAAACAAAGTATGTTGCACAATCAGGAAGATCCTTCTCTTTACCTCCAAATGAAACCTAATATTATGCTGACACTCAGTATTTTTGGTAAATCTAAAGACAGAAACTATGGCATGCATACTGACTTTTTTTAGGCACATGGTGGCAGTAAACTTTTTTCTAAAATGATTTGCAAAAGAACAGATGTAGAAACCGGAAAAAGACAGGAAAATAGGGTACAAGTTGCATGACAATTATGGGTTAACAAGTGGGCCAGTACACCTGAAATATCTCTGGAGTACTCTTAGTTTTGTTGGAGCACTTGGGTAAGGGGGATGGGAGTCAGCTCTTAGTAAATTTATCCAGTCAGTACACATGAGACTATCTCTTTGATGGCTCTATCCCTCTCCTTCTCTTTATCCCTCTCCCATTCTCTCCCTCTTTCTTGTTCTCTTTTTCAAGGTTCATTATGGTTGGCTGTTTATGTTCTGAGCTATTTCCAGATTCACTTAACATTCTGGTTTCTCATCTGGTAAATGAGGAATTGGGGCCATATCATGTAGAAAAGTCCTTCCACAATCACCAAACTGTGATTTTCTGAATAGAATGGCAGAGAACATGGTTTGTGAAAATGTACCAGGTAGTTGCCCAAGATGGGTGTTATATCCCCTGCACCTACTTACTGGGGAGAATCTTTAAATCTGGTGTGGTGGGGGAGAATGTGAAAACTGGAATCTTACATTCCTTTCCCTATGTAAAACCATAGTTTGGGTTCTGGTGCGTATTTCTTCCAGCTTCCATTCTGACAGGAAGTGACATGAAGGAGTGGTGAAGGACATGGAACCCCAAGCAAGATTTGTTTGAAATCTAGTCCTCCCGGTTACTAGTTTTGTGGCCTTGACAATTAATGAACTTCATTATGCTCTCATTTTCAACTAGAAAATGGAGATGGTTACAGTATGGCCTAAGTCAGAGATTTGTAGCAAAGTGTAAATGAATTTCTGTAAATGTTTGAAAGAACATCTGGTGAATAATTTATACAATACATTATTTATTTATACAATATAAATAAATACAATATAATTTGATTTATACAATGTAAAATACGATATTTAAAAAACTACAAACTAGAGCATGTGTCACATTGAAACCATTGTCTGATTATATTTCCAGTGTTCCTTATTAAGTCTGCGCATTCCATGAAGACTAGACCAAAGAGCACATGATAATAAATATTTGATTAATATTGGGCAAGTTTAAAAATCTAACCAAGATAAAAGAAAATTAACATAGTCAATTTCAAACCCTGTGTGATTAGGGAAAAAAAGACATTTGAATACATTTTTAGTATTTGTGCCTTTCTTATCTCATAGACACAGCCTGTTTCTAATTCATTACTGGCTATGAAATGTGCCCATTTTGAATGGAGGATCTGTCTCTTCATCTGAACTACCTCATAACTGGTTCTCAGGAGGGATATTTACACCCCCCACACATACCTACAACCTTCTTGAAATAACAGTTGTGACATTCAGAGGGGATGAATCCATTATTATTTCCCAGAGACCAGGAAAGCATGCCAGGGGTTTCTAGACACTTCCGTGAATTTTTACAGGACAGAAATCATATGTGATTATTCTGACCCAGAGCAGGGAAAGACTCAATATAGAGCACATGTAGGAAAGAGTTAAAGTAGAATTGGGTCCACTTGAGCTCTCAGAGCTTTGACCATAGAATCAGAAAGTGTGGTATGTGCAGAGGTTGGTGAAAAAGGAGTAATTAGAGTAATTAATTCAATGAGTATCTTTGTGCTTCAGGCATCTATTGCTGTGTAACTAGCCACCCCAAACTTGGTCATGTAAAACAACAGCCTTTTAAATCTGTGCTCTGAGAATTTGGACAGAGCACAGCAGGGATGATTTATCTCTGTTCCACCATGTGTAGTGAAATACTGGAAATGTTAGAAAATACTAAGAAAATACAGTGTCACTGGAAATTCTGGACTGTCAAGAGATGACTTGGTTGACTAAGGCTGTAATCATCTGGAAGAGTCTTCACTCACATTTAACCCTGGACTGGGGTGACTTGAACCTGGGCTCAGCTGAGACTGTTATTTAGAGTACCTACCTGTAGCTTGGGCCTCCTCACATATGGCAGCCTTGGATTGTGTCAGATGACTTTCATGATAGCTCCAGGATCTCAGGGTTAGTGTTCCAGAAAATAAGGCAAACATTGTATGGCTTCTTATGACCTAGTTTCCAAAGTCATGTAATGCCACTTCTGTCATACTGTATTAACAAGTCCATCTGGATTCAAAGGGAGAGGATATAGATCTCCAAGTCTTTTTTTTTCTTTTTTTTTAATTTTTTATTTTTTATAAACATATAATATATTTTTATCCCCAGGGGTACAGGTCTGTGATTCACCAGATTTACACACTTCACAGCACTCACCATAGCACATACCCTCCCCAATGTCCATAACCCCACCCCCCCACCAACACCCCTCCTCCCAGCAACCCTCAGTTTGTTTTGTGAGATTAAGAGTCACTTATGGTTTGTCTCCCTCCCAATCCCATCTTGTTTCATTTATCCTTCTCCTACTCCCTTAACCCCCGCATGTTGCATCTCCACTTCCTCATATCAGGGAGATCATATGATAGTTGTCTTTCTCCGATTGACTTATTTCGCTAAGCATGATACCCTCTAGTTCCATCCACGTCGTCGCAAATGGCAAGATTTCATTTCTTTTGATGGCTGCATAGTATTCCATTGTGTATATATACCACATCTTTTTTTAGATCTCCAATTTTTGATAACAGGAGTGTCAAAGAATTTGTGACCATGTTGGAAAACCACGCTGCTTTAGAATAAGTGAATCAACTGGTTCTTTCTCATCTCTATCAGTTGGCCAGTGTCTATCCCAAGGCAGAACCAGAAAAATGGTCTTTAAAGCAAGTGTTTATCTGTCTAGGAAGGCTTATAACTTCTGCTAGAGAAGAAAGAAAATTCTGAGCTACCTCTGGACCTTTACAATGCCTAATATTGTAAAGGGGCTCAAAAGGGAAGTAGGCAAGTAAATCACATTCAAATATTATATCTCCTCTTTATTTTGCGTTTTGGTTGGAGGCTGTACAACAATGACCACACACCCTCAACTGAAGCTTGCCTGTCTACACACCCTACATACCTCAGAGAGCCAGCAATCAACTCTCTCATTTAGAGGACTTTGGGGAAGGAGGTCTATACACCTGCAAAGAAAATTCGTGCTGGTTGCCATATTATTCAGTCATTAGTTCCTGTATATGAGCATGCTTCCAAAGACTATCAGGCATTTGAGAAAACTTCCCAAGAGAAGAATCAAAATGGATAAAAAGAAGAGCTCTCCACCAAGTAACCAATAATTCAAGTGATAGAAATAAACTTTTAAAAAATATTAATTCAGGGGCGCCTGGGTGGCTCAGTGGGTTAAAGCCTCTGCCTTCAGCTCAGGTCTTGATCCGAGGGTCCTGGGATCGAGCCCCACATGGGGCTCTCTGCTCAGCAGGGAGCCTGCTTCCTCCTCTGTCTTTGCCTGCCTCTCTGCCTACTTGGGATCTCTGTCTGTCAAATAAATAAATAAAATCTTTTAAAAAAATAAATAAAATTAAAAAAATAAATTAAAAATATTAATTCATATACTCAAGGGTTGCACATAAAGTCAGAATAAGCTGCTATAAAAAAAAGGAAGGGGTGGGAGTTGAGGAGAAACAAGATGTCAAAAAATTGTTTAAAAAGTTTATAATGTGAATTCCAAAATTTAAAAATATGAAAAACACTGAAATAATAGAATTGATATGGTGATGACCAAAACAAAGACTTTAGAGACATAAGAGTAGTGGCATTCAGATCAGAAAAAAAAATGTGATGGAAAATCTGATGGAAAAATTAAGAAAACTGGAAGATCAAGTGGGGGCTCCAATATGAAATTTAGCTGGAGTTCCAGAAGAAGAGAGTACAGAAATTAGAGGGAAAGTCAACAAATATATAACAATAGGAAATGCCCTCTAGCAGAAGGAAAACACAAGTCTACTTATTGAAAAAGCTGACACAGTGGCGAACAAAGAGAATAAAAATACATCTATACCTAGAAACATCTGCATGAAATGTTCAAATATTGAGGCTAGAGAGCCTAAAAATTTTCAGAAAAAAAACAGGTCATGTACAAAGGAATAGAATTGGACTAACTTCAGACTCTAACTGGCAACACTAGATGCTAGAAGACAACAGAAATATACTTCATTAGGAAAGGTAATAATTTAGACCCAGAATTCTATATTTAGCTTAACTAGCAATCAGATGGGAGGTCAGATAAAAATGCATTTCTGCAAAATAAAGCTCCAGGATTTTACCTCTTACCTAATCTTTTTTTTTAGGAAGCTACTTAAGAATATGCTCCAGCAAAATGAGGGTAAAAACTAAAAAAGAGGTTGGCAAAATTAACACAGAATTCCAATAAAAAGAAATCCTAAAAAGCAAGCTGAACAAGCAGATCTAAAAAGAAAATGGCTCAGATTTTCAAAGAATGAGTTCTAAGATCTCCAAAAGGAAGAATGGAATTAATTGCAAGTCATATATATATATGTGTGTGTGTGTGTGTGTGTGTGTGTGTGTGTGTGTAGAGAGAGAGAGAGAGAGAGTGTGTGTGTCTTGGGGCACCTTGGTGGCTCAGTCAATTGAGCATTTGAGTCAGTTGAGCATCTGACTCTTGATTTAAGCTTAGGTCATGATCACAAGGGTCCAGGGCTCAAGCCCTGAGTTGGGCTCTGCACTGACTATGGCATTCACTTGAGATTCTCTCTCTCTCAAAAAAAAAAAAAACAAAACTTTTTAAAATGTGTTTTCACATGTTGGTAACGTGGGGAAGAAGGCACATATCAAGTGTCCCAACAAGGATTTAAAAAGGTAGTTTCCAACACCAAGACAAAAACCTATGCAAGAAAAGTATTGCAAATATATAATGCAAATTAAAATATGGAATCTCTTTTTTTAAGGATGAAGTTTAAGATGATAAACTATTTTATCTTGAGATGAGAACATTATCTTTTCAGTAGTAAGTGAGTGGTGACATCAAACCTATGAGAAAAAAATGACATTTTTAGCATGCTGTTTGGCTCTACAGTGAGCAGTATTCACTTCCTAGTCATCTTAATATAACTATTATTTATTGGCTTTCTATATGTACACTCAACCTTCAGATAAAATGTGGACAACTAAAAAGATGGTGATAGAATGTAAATGATTTCATGTTGAAAATGTAAAAATCAATTTATACTTGGGGCGCCTGGGTGTCTCAGTGGTTTAAAGCCTCTGCTTTCGGCTCAGGTCATGCATGATCCCAGGGTCCTGAGATTGAGCCCTACATCAGGCTCTCTGCTCGGCGAAGAGCCTGCTTCCCTCTTTGCCTGCCTCTCTGCCTGCTTGTGATCTCTGTCTGCCAAATAAATAAATAAATAAAATCTTTTAAAAAAATCAATTTATACTTGAGAGAAGTTTAAAGTAGAAGGTGAGATAAGAAGATGGCTGGAGATAGGAATGTGAGCACTCTTCTATGGAATCAAGACATACTACCAAAAGCTAATGGAATGTGAGATAGAGGAGGAAAACTTCAAAGATTTATTAGTCCTAATAATAATAATATGACTTTCAAACATTATGAGTATAAGAAGATACAGGGAATAATAGAAATGAGCTAAATCTTCATTTTTCAAATGATGATGTCCGAAGTGGATAAATCTAGAAGGAATTATTATGATCCCTTTATTTGGCATTATAGAAATAAGAACTAAAAGAACCAAAAAGGAAAATGATTAAAACCGTATACTGCTGGGAGGTGGGAAGGATGAGGCAGGAATGGTTGTTTCTCATTAATAAGACCCTGTAAGTACTACTTAGTTTTTTTGGTAATGCATGCTATTCAGTTTTCTTAATACGGGTATAAAGTCATTAACACAACTCCCAGAAGAATTAACTCAAGTATCAGGGGAGGAGGACGGGAAGGCAGGAGAGAAGCAACAGCAGGAGCTGTCCCTTATTATATAGACTTTAATATCATGCCAGGCAGAGTCCTAAACCTGGTACGTGTATCAGCACATTTGGTAATAACCCCTGACAGAGGTGCTGTGATCCTCTCTGTTTTGAAGATCAGAAACAGAGGCAGAGACTTGAAGTAAGAGCTTGCCCAGAGCTGTATAACCAGTAACTGCTGGAGCTGGGGGTTCAAACTCAGGGATGCTGGTGAGGGGTCCTTGCTCTTCACCATTCTGCTTTAGGCTGTCGTCATTCCTGTGGGATTGTTGTTTCCTCACCTTTCCTTTTCTTTTCTTTTTTTTTTTTAAGATTTATTTATTTATTTTAGAGAGAGGGAGAGGGAGGGACAGGAAGGAGAAGGAGAGAAAGAATCCCAAGCGGACTCCCCAACGAGTGCAAAGCCCACTGCAGGGCTCCATCTCATGCCCCTGAGATTGGGACCTGAGCTGAAACCAAGGGTCCAATACTTAATTGACTGAGTTATCCAGGTGTCCCTCCCTTGTCTTTCATAATGAGAAGTCCAGAGCAATGAAGATATGGAGGTAGAAACAATTTTATTGAAGCTTTGTGACACTAAAATTACAGAAAGCAAAAATGTTAAAAATGGGTACATCCAGTGAGTGAGGAGGCGATGGGGAGGTGGAAGGCACGGGGAGGCAGAAAACTTTTGCTTGCATTCATGCTCCGTCTACTGCGTTGATTTTTTTTTTTTAACCATAATCGTCAATTTTGTGTTTTAAAGTTTGTGTTGCCCAAACCTTAAAAATTTTAGTGGACTTTTATTTTAAAATCAGATAGGAGTAGGAAGGCATTTATGAAAACTCAGATTTATGTTTCTTCCGTCTCCCAAGATCAGAGATAATTTATATAAATGTGTGTGATTTATGCAACCAAATGCACGCTTTGGAAATTTGATTTAAACATTTTATTATCTTAAGTGTTTGTTTCATTTGAAAGGAAATATATTAAAAATGTCCTGCCAGTGCTCCTATCCAATTTTAAAGCTCCAAACAATGGTTAGACGTTATCAGTTTTGTGACTAAAATGAAGCCATGTGATCCCTGAGGCCAGGTCCTAAAATGCTATAGAGCTTCTGCTTACTCTTTTGGGACACATGCATTCAGAGCCCTAAGCTCCCACATAAGTGTCTGACTGCACTGAGGCTACTATCCCTGAGGAGGCCTCGGCCATGTGGAGAGGCCATATGTAAATTTGGTCATTAGCCCTGCTGAGATCCCAGTCCATGGCCAACAGGAGCCACTGGTCATGCAAGCGAGTCAGGCTGCCAATGACTCCAGCCTCTAGCCTTTGCATCCTTCCAGCTATAAAGTTAAATCCAGCGATTCCGCACTTTTTGTTTGACACTGACATGACTCACAAAGTGAATTTTTATTATAAATCCAAAAGAGATATTAAAACAAATCTACTTTATAAGCAGAGTGATGGATTGCAAACACTCCTAGTGTGTAGACTATAAAATATTCATAAGGAATATATAAAATTCATTGTCATTTCTCAAAACCTCATACACAGAGGATAGGGTTTTCTTCCAGGTTGTGTGGGACTGGGTAGTGCCGAGCAGTTTCTCATTTCTCATTTTCTGGACATCTATCAGACTAACAGGTCATAGCAGGAGGGAACAGAGGTGTCAACGCTTGCTGCTCAGGGTAGAATCACCTGAGAATGAAAACTCCAGTGGCCAAACCACAGCCCAGCTTAGCTAACTCACCATCTCTGGGGGTCGGACCCAAGCATGCGTGTTTCATAAGGCTTCTGGATGGTTCCACTGAGCAGCCAAGGGTGAGAATCAGGCCTCCCTGAGGATGATTCAGAAGGTCTGGGGTGAGCCCAGCAATCTGGATTTGTCACACAGACCCAGGTCATTCTCATGACCAGGTAAGTTAAATAATCACCTGTAAGGGGCTGACCATGGGGGCTCTGTGGGTACTCACACCTGGCTCAGTCACTCCATGACTCCATGGTCAGTAGAGAATGGACCATGTCCTGGATCACACAGCACAGTAAGGGTGAAGCTGGGGGAAAGCTCTCTGGAAAGTGGAGAGAATGAAAGCCGGGGACGAGGCTGCAAATGGAGGGGTGCGACCCCACCTCCAGTCCTGGAAGACACCTGGAAGCCACCCCTTGCCTTGGCTTCCTCCGCACAGCA
The DNA here is from genome assembly GCF_020171115.1 of Neogale vison. Classification (NCBI taxonomy): domain Eukaryota; kingdom Metazoa; phylum Chordata; class Mammalia; order Carnivora; family Mustelidae; genus Neogale; species Neogale vison. The sequence goes on from NC_058098.1 coordinate 44,419,765, forward strand.
TGAACACATCTCCCTACTGGGTGCTTCCCACCACTTTGATGACATTTCTGATTCCACTGCTCTCCACTTACACGGTCATCTGCAAAGTGAGAAAATGAACCTAACCCCAGAGATAACCTCTGGCCATGTTTTTGGCTAAGAACTATTCTTCGGTTCTTTCGGGAAGAGGTTTTGGTTGGCCAGCTGGTGTTACGCGTCCCCCCACCCCCGTGCCCCCCACCACCACCCCTCTACTCCCTCAGCTTTCTGCTTTGTTGCCTAACGCAGATAAACCCAGGATGTGTTACTGATGTCACCATGTTTTAATTATCAATTTCTTTAATGCGGGGAGAAAATATCTTCCAAGCACTCATTAAAGAAATGTTCTTGTGTTCAGTGTGCCCTGGCTTCAGAATCGATTCATGAACGTCACCTGCTGTCCCTACCCTGAGTCACAGAAATTGCTTAAAATAGATTGCCTGACATTAACTGGAGCCGGATGAGCCACACATACGTGGCAACCAGTATTTTTTTAGTATGAAAATATTACTGCACTGCATCGACTCATGAGTAGGGGACAGGTGCTTCCTTTGCTACCTACAGCCCCCACGGGTGATGTCCTCCCACATTTCCTTTGAACACATATTCCATTAGAAGACAGAATAACTCCTGATATTGCAGAAGTCCTATTCTTTGTCAACAGTGGGGATAAATCTTAATTTTAATTTTAATTAATCAATTTTTAAGGTACACAATCCACATTGCCTCTCCTCTATAACTTGATGAAGGCAGGGAAACATGGATCCTGCCAGGGATAATGTGTGTAATTTTAGCCAGAGCTTCCAGAAACCTAACTAAAATACATGGTCTTAGCTGTCTGATTTCTGAACTCACGTGATTTGTATTAACTTCCTTTCTCATCAACACTTCGAACGCAGAGAAGCCCTACAAGCTTTTTGGGGGACCTTACTACCTATGATGAGGTGTCCCATATCAGGACCCTGAGATGATCCCACAAGCTTGAGATTGTCCTTCTAGGCTTCATAATCCATGAAATGAGGAAATACTTGCCTCCTGTGTGTATTTGGCTACTACCCTCAAATGGTATAAATTTAAAAAGAAATTCAGCACTACTCTACTTTGGCATCTTTATACCATCTTTTCAGCAGACAGTGTAGGAGAGTATACAGGGGAGCCAGGATTTCCCTGCCATGGTTCTCCAAAGAGACTGGACAAGGGGTGATCCCCCAGCATCTTCAGCAGACTTGGTGCTAGAAATGGACAAAGTGTACAAACCACCGTACACAGAAGTGTTAAGGAGCTTCTGATTTGCAGCTTCACCTCAAACACACCTAGTTGCTCTTTGGTGCAAAGATCCTAAGTGGCTGCTCATGCCCACAGCATTGTGTCCAGCCCCAGTGCCCCAAGTGAAGGGGGAGGAGCCACCCCACCAGCCTCCTGCTCTTTACATTTCCGTTCCACAGGTGTGACCCAGACTTGGAAATTCTCTGTCCTCTGGGCCAGCACTTCTCACACTGTAATGTGCGCATGGTCATCAGGGGATCTTGTGAAGATGCAGCTTCTGATTCAGCAGACCTAGACCTGAGAGTTGCATTTTGAACCACGCATTCTGGGCCACACTTGGGGTAAATAGCAGGAGGCACGCACCAGGCTGTGGCGAGAGCATCACTTCAGCCAGAGGACTGACACCCATTCTGCATTTCCCGGGCTGAGGAAGGAGAATGAATGTTTGTGAGCCACTTCAGTTCTTCCTGGAAACCGATATAAATGTAGCCAAGCTTCTCTCCAGGATAATGGATGAAACAGCACACATAATTGAAATTGTCAGAGAGCTCCAAAGAGTGCTTTTGCCATTAGTTTCAAGCCCCTCCATCCAAGTGCTTATCACCACACCCAGAAAGGGACTGAGAGCCTCCTCACCTCCCGCCACCTTTCTGGTAGAGGGACAATTACGTAAATGACAAAAAGCCAGGAACCAACAAAGAGTAGAACCTCAGGACTTCCTTTCCCAGAGACTAGATTAGAGGAGTCTGTGAACTTGAGCGAGAAAAAATATTACATCTTTCTGAACCACGTAGGTTTAACCTTTCATTTCATTATTCATGAGGCACCAAACCAGCAGTAGCTACTTGTGGCTTTGTCTCCAGCAGAAATACAAGAAATATTCATGCTACGTTACAACTATGGCAGATTATCTGGGATCGCTCTCCTTACTCATTACTACATTGAAATGACTAACTCTTCTTACAATAAGGAAACTTCCTGGCTCTTGTTAATAAGGAAGCACGTATACTACTAATATCTCCATTTTTCCGTGTTTTGATAACCGGATTTCAGTAAATCGGTTTCTTGGTCACTCTTTGTTGTTTATTTTATATCTTTTACTACACAGTTCTGAAAAAGGGTCCATAAAGTACGAAGGTGTGCATTTCACAAAATGTTTAAGACCCCCACCCCCAGCATGATGTTGGACTGTGAAGAAATGGCAGCCGGTGCATTCAGCATGGTCAACACTAGTTAAAATAATTCTTTTAGATGAGGGGTCACAAATGCATGTTCCTGCAGAGCCCACATATATAGAAAAATGAGTGAGGCTGTCCAGTCTAAGAAAAACAACAGCAGAAAGAAAATTATATATGGCACAGCTGACTCTTGTCTTTGGAGTTGGGGACAGTGGAGTTGAGGGGACTGTGGCAAGCTGAAGAATGTATGTCCTGTCTAAAGAGGGCATCTCTGATGGCTCCACAGTGACGTGAGAACACCCCCAGGTTGCCAGGTTTTCTGGTTTTTCTGAGAGAAGCCAAAAGTCTTGGTGTTGTGGAAATCCTCTCTATCACACTCAGTATTGCAATGTACATCTTGGCAATGACTGCAATTAACAAGAAACTGAGGGGGACAGATCCTCTGAGCAGGCTAGACAACCAGAACAAAACAGCAATCAATATCCTGCATGAGATAAACAGACAATATAGAAAAAAATTCAGCTTTTCCTTGGCCTTATGAATATTTCAAAATCACCAAACCTACAGTTTTGTACTTAAAGAAAGGCAAAATAGTATCTTAACCAAGACCCAAAATTTTGTAAGGAAGGTTATCAGATTTAGCAAATAAAAATAGAGGGCACCCAGTTAAATTTCAATTTCAGATAAGCAACAAATATATTTTTAATATGCTTCCCAAGTGATGGTCAAGATTATACTTATATTTTTAAAAATTACTTATTGTTGTCTGAAATCATATTTAACTGGGTGTTCTATATCTTATCTGGCAACTTCACTCCTAAGCCAACTCTCAATGTGAGGGAGTAGCTACTATTAAGATTAATATGTAATTGACAACCAACACAGCAATTGCATTTTTCTTTTGTTCAGGTAGCATTTTTATTGGGGGACCACATGCATTCAGGAAAGTACATATATCATCTGTATGGGTCAGTGACTTTTCACAACTAAGCACATGCAGTAATCAGTACCCTGATCAAGAAAGAGAACAGTCCTGCCCTGCAGGAGCCCCTTGTGCCCTTTCCAACTCTATTCCTGGCCCATGGGGAACACCATTCCAGATTTAAAACAGCATAAGTTTGGGGTGCCTGGCTGGCTCAGTCAGTAGAGCATGCAACTCTTGATCTCTAGGGTGGTGAATAGAAATTACTTAAAAATAAATAAATTAAAAAAAATATATATATATATATAAACTTTTTAAAAAGCAGCATAAGTTAGTATGTTCTGCTTTCAAATCTTATGTAAATGGGATTGGTTGTATTTTTAAGCTTACAGAACTGTATGTACGGGGTGTCTGGGTGGCTCCGCTGGCTGAGCATCCGACATCAGTTCAGGTCTTGATTTTGGGGTGCTGGAATTAGACCGCACGTCGGCTCTGCATTCAGCCAGGAGTCTGCTTCTCCCTCTGCCTCTGACTCTCCTCCTACTAGTGTTTTCTCTCTCTCCCCCCCCATCTCTCTCAAGTAAATAACATATTTTTAAAAAACACAACTGTGTGTGTATGTGTGTAAGTGCGTGCTTGCATGTGGGAGAAAATGCTTACTCTGATTATTGGATTGCTGTGTATAAATCTATGTTTTGAGTACAGGAGACACTGCTGGTGCTCCATAATCCCCTGCACTTCCCCATCTCAGTTCCCACCACCCTGACTTCCATCTGCACCACCATACCTGCATTTCTCTTTCTGAAGGCTCTCCTTGGTCACTGCCCTGGGGCAGGAAGTGTCAGGGATCAGCAGACCTGGGTGCTCGACCCTGGGTGCTGGGTCTTCAACCAGTGACTGATGGGAGCGGGTGGATAAATACCCCAGCCCCCTCTCCCCTTGGGTGAGACAAGGGGAGAGGCACATTCTCCCTGGTCTCCCAGAACTCTCTAGCAGGAATCAGGATTGTACCCCAGATGTACCTGCTGTAACTTGCTTCTTGTATTCCTTCCATTACCTGCCTCTCTTCCCCCAGACACCAGCACTGCTTCCTAGAACCACCTCCCAAATAACCTTGGTGCACTCAGGTCCTTGCCTCGGGCTCTATTTCTGGGTGGAGCCAAGCTCACATATCTAGTGACGTGACATTAACCTCAGTACCCTACATGTATTCAACCAACTCCTATCTGGTGCTGGTACCTAGTGCTGCCAGAGGCAGTGGTAAATGCAGACTCTACACCTTGTCCAAGAGTGGGCAGAGGGCTCCAGGAACACAGCAGGCCACAGTCCTGTGGCCACAAGTCTGGCATTTCCTTCCCTAAGGCAGAGCTAGCTGACCCCTTGTGAATTCTGATGGGTGTGAGCGCAGTCGGAGCTACCATATTTTGAAGACCTACCAGGCAATAACTTGCATTTCACGACTGCACGTAATGTTTCGGATGATTAAGAAGGCACTCCAGAGTCCTGGGTGCTACAGATCATGATGAACACCCGTGGTTACTGTTCAGTACAATCAACAAAGAACGCGTGTTCGAGAGTTAACCACGTGTCCGCACTCCTGGTGCAGCCTCATTTTTCATTTAAATATATCTCCAATAGCAGCTTGTTTACTTGTCATTTGCTTTGCCCATATACATCTCAAAATGAGATTTCTTAGAAAAATAAAATAAAATTAAACCTATAAATTCGTTTTCATGTTTGCGAAGATTAATAAGTGAAGGTTCACTGTATTTTGCAGAAGCATGGTCTTTTTTACATGGCCTGCTTGTTAGGGTCCGTTTCTGACAATAAACCAGAAGGCAGGAGCCTTTTATATAAAAGGGGTTTTTCCCAGGATCAAAGGATTTAAAAAGTGGCCTTGAACAATGCACAGAGAGCAGCGCCAAGCCTTTCCCATGGGAGGAAGACCCATTCTCGGTACGGCTGACCATGCTCACATTGGGTGGGGAATGCCCCAGAGCCCCATCCTTGCTCTGCATCGTGTGGCTGCCTTTCCTGAGATAAGAATTGGCTGTAGAAATTGTGTCAGCTCAAAAGCTTGGAACAAAGCTCATGTTATGATTTTTCAAATCCCTTTTCCATGAAATCTGTGTGAAATCACAGCATTTCTGAGATGATAGTTGTATGTTTTATGTCATGTAACCATTATGCTGTTCTGACTGCTTCAATAGTTTTTCAAAAAGGCAAAATGCTTGCAAGTCAAGGGTATGTGTGCCTTTCTGGTGCCTGGGTGGCTCAGTGGGTTAAGCCGCTGCCTTCGGCTCAGGTCATGATCTCAGGGTTCTGGGATCGAGTCCCGCATCGGGCTCTCTGCTCGGCAGGGAGCCTGCTTCCCTCTCTCTCTCTGCCTGCCTCTCCATCTACTTGTGATTTCTCTCTGTCAAATAAATAAATAAAATCTTTAAAAAAAATGTGTCTGCATTGTCAAATTCTACTGTTCATTGAGAAAAAACATTATATGTATTACATTATATTATGTATATTTACACTGTGTATCTACATATATACTATGTGTGTATATTATCACATGTATAAATAGCTGTATATAGATTTGCAATATATATCCAGAAATATACAGAAGACATACCATTTTATCATAAACAATTACTTTCAACCTCCTAGAAGGAGCCAGAATTCCAGAAGATTATCAGTCAACATTTGAATAAAGGAGAATGTGTTTTTTTTGTTTTAGAAGGGTGGTTTTTTGGCATTATGCCACTCTGAAACTAAATGAAATCATAAAAAGGAAACTAAAGTTGCATATTTAATAGAAAAAGTGTGAAATGCACTCCAGAAATAGAAAAGATGATCAAGAAATATCAAGCTGAAATTTCATTGGGAGGGATTCCTAGAGCTAGGCGGCAAGTAGAGTGTCTGCCTTTAATTTACGGGGGGAGTTTGCCAGCGATGGCCTTCTGTAATCTGTACCAATCTGCATTATTGATTAATGAGGTCAAGGGCAGGATTACTCACTGTTGGTGTCCTCCCAGGAGCCCTGCTCTGGTCTCTTTGCTAGAGTGACTTCTCGGCCTTCCTTGCAGCCACTTTGCAAAGTGCTAAGGAGGTACTGTCCTCCCATAAGTGCCCCCCAACCCGAGCTGGGTAACACCTGACAGCAGATGACAAAGAGGCTCCCATTTTGATGAAGACGTGCTAATATGTCTCTCTCTGCCAATAAATGTGTTCAGGATCAGAATCCGATGGTTGCTGTCCCCCCTCTAGAGATAAAACACCCTTCACCGAGAGGCAAAGGGAGCCCCTTAGACCGCACACACCCCAATTTGTGGAAAAGTGAAACATTCAGTCACCAAACAATGAGCTTATATTGGTATGTGTTTGTTTGTTTGTTTTAACTAAACTAGCTAAACAGAGTAGTTTCCAGCTTATTTCACGGACTCTCTCCCTCCTGGAATACATCCATACCATATCCGTATCTGCGGTCCTTATGGTAAGACTTTCCTGCTTGGGGTCCTTGGCCTAAATCTCTGTAAAGCAGTACATATTCTAAATTGAGCTTTGGTCACTGCTTTCTTTTCTTTCTTCCTTTCTTTCTTTCTTCCTTTTTCTTTCTTTCTTTCTTTCTTTCTTTTTCTTTTCTTTCTTTCTTTTTTTCTTTTTCTTTTTTTGTCTCTTACCTTCAATTTTTCCCTCTGTTGGCTACCATCTCCAACACACCTGCCTAATGGCTTAAGGTTGTAGAGAAAAGACGACCTCCATGAGAGGCAATCACAAATGGGTGTCTGCTTTTCAACCCTGCCTGCAGTGAGTCTTTGTGCCATAGTAGGAGGGGGCAGGGGCTTGAGACCCTGACTTCCTGGTTCAGATCCCAGCCCTTCCCACCAGATTGCTGGCCAGCGAGAGGGACGGTGCCCACCTTATTAGGTCATGACAGGATTGAATGAGATAACCCTTCTGGATCCCCAGATTTGCAGAAAGCGTCAGGTAAATATTTGCTGTTGTGATGAGTGGCAGTCACAGAAGCGTAAGGTAGAGGCAGACAGGAGGTCATGTCACAGCTCTCAATAGAGACCCCGCAGTTCATCAGTGGTGCTTTAATTCCCTCTAGGGTGTGGAAAGAAATTATCCTCTGGTTTGACTCCTTCTTACTTGTCTTCTGGTTCATTGCTTCTATAGAAAAGAATTGGTTTCACTCCAGTGTGGGCTGTGAATGTGAAGCTAAATTTGATGATGGTCCAACGACTGAGAGCTGTTCTGGAGAGTAAAATAATGACGACTCATCCAGAGTTGGCCTGCAGGCTGAATGCAAGGTGTATCTTTTTTTTTTTTTAATGTTTTTATTTATTTATTTGATAGACAGAGAGAGATCACAAGTAGGCAGAGAGGCAGGCAGAGAGAGAGGGGGAAGCAGGCTCCCCGCCGAGCAGAGAGCCCAATGTGGGGCTCAATCCCAGGACCCTGAGATCATGACCTGAGCCGAAGGCAGAGGCCTAAACCACTGAGCCACCCAGGCACCCTGTAAGGTGTATCTTGCAGCAGTAAATCAAAGTGGATACTTTGTACTATACTTTCTTATTTTTTAATTTGTATTTAAGTTATATATGCACAGAGCTTAGAGAGCCAACCAGTTCTAAAAAGCTTATTGTGAAAGCTCTTTTTTCCAGTCCACCAGCACCATTTCCCTCTCTTTTGACACACCTGCATTTTTTAGATGACGTACACTGGACACACAAGGTTATGTTGGCTTCAGGTACCCAGCATCAAGACTGGTGGTCTTCCAGTAGCTTTTCGAGAAGGGATACATAGGAAGTAAAGGTTTTGAGACAATTACATTTTTGTTTTTATTCTTCTCTCACTCTTAATGAATAGTTTGGTTGGGCACAGAATTTCAGGCTGAAATAATTTTCCTCTCTAATTTTAAAGGCGTCACTCCATTGTCTTCTCGTTCCCAGTGCTTTTGTTGAAAAATAAAATGTCATTCTGGTTTTGATCCTTTGTATGTAATCCCGTTTTTCTCTTTCTGGTAGTTTCTAGGACCTTTCTTTTCTTTGTGCCAGGATTCTGAAAATTCATAATGATATGCTTCGGTGTACATCTTTTTTTTGGTCCATTGTGCTAACACTCAGGAGGCCATTCTACTCAGAAAATGCACATCCCTAACTTCTGGGAATTTTTTTAAAAATATTTATTTAATTATTTTCTCTCTCCTATTTTCTGGAACTTCTGTCTTCAAGTGCCAGGTTTCCTGTATCTCTTAAGGTGGGGGAGGTATAGTCACTGGTCTGCTTGAAGTGAGGGAAATAATTTGTGGGTTATATTTTCAAATATTCTTTCAGTTATCCTGGCTTCAGACCCTCCTTCACCCCAATGTCTAGAGCTTTGCCCACCTGAGTATTCCATCATTCTTCCGCTTTCCAGCATCTGGAACGCTTGGGTGGCTCCGTTGGTTAAGCATCTGCCTTCTGCTCAGGTTATGATCCCAGGGTCCTAGGATCGGACGCACATCGGGCTCCTGGCTCAGTGGGGACTGCTTCTCCCTCTGCCTGCTGCTCCCCCAGCTTGTGTTTACTCTCTCTCTCCCCACCTCTCGGACAAATAAATAAAATCTTTGATAAGCCCTCTTCCTTGGGGAAAATTCTCTTTTCCTTGGGGATTTATACCTTGTTAAAAAGAAAAAAAAAAAACCTTTACTATTATATTATTTTGGTGTAACAAGAGCAAAGGTCATGGGTATGTATCTAGTCTGTTATCTTAAACTAAAAGCCCAAGAGATTTTTTTAAGGCAGTTCAGAACTGATGTTTGCCACATGTTTTATGTCCATTTTCCTAGCCATCTGATGCTGAATAAATATTCACAACCTTTTATGACCTGCTGGAAAATGGACAGTCCAGTCCAACATAAGCTATTCCGTAGATGACCACGGATTCTAATAGCATACACTACAAGGAGAGAGCATGATAAGAGGGTAACGAGTACTTTACATTTGTGCTAAAGTGATTTCTGTGGCATGAGCCCTCTTCTTGACCACCCGGTCGTCTGTAACTTGGATCTGCTAGCACAAGACCTAATAAGGCAAAATCAGCAACAGAAAAATACCTAAGTGTCCCTATAACAAATGGAAGAATGTGTTCATGGAAAGAGACCTCATTACTCATTTATGGTTCTATTTAAGTCCTATCTTTCATGTTATTTGAATCCAGAAAGCCTTTTCTGGTTTGACTTTGCCTGATCTTTTCTTTATAGACTGACACAGTTGTCAGGGAGAGAAAAGACTCCAAATGTTGCCTTGTCCCCGAATCCTTTTCTCCCTTTGTCTTTAGTGCAGCATGTGGCTGTCATTGGCCCAGCCAACAGCTGATATTTGCTGTGTCCTTCTTCACTTACGAGGCCAAGGGCAAAGGCAGCTAGACAGGTCCTATGGCCGAGGGGTGCTTGACACTTGTCTAGGGAGGTGGGAAGGAGCTGCGAGGGACAGGCAGGAAGCACTTCCCACCCCTCTCTGTAGACTCTCCCACCCTTCTTTGTGAGAGTCTGCCAAAATGGACCCACTCCACAAAGTAAAGAAAGAAATAACAGGTATCCCTCCAAAGGTGATTTGGAGGGACTTACCATGGAGAAATGACTCTTCCTCCAGAACAGGAATCTTAACCTGGCATCTGCAGCTCCCCCCTTCCCAGCAGCCTCTCCTCCCCACGGCCCAGCCTGGCTCCATTGCCCCCCTTTGTCTCATCCAGGGGCCTCCCTCTGTAGGAAGTCTGGACACAGCAGGCCAGGCCTGTCACAGCCTCCAGCAGTGTGTCTCCTGGCCTCACCTTGGCTGAGCCATCCTATCCTTCCTTAAAGGGACATAGTCCAACTGCTAAGAATAACATTTTCTCCAGATAAATATGCAAATCTGTGTTTTAAAAAATTCTGATCAAATCAGGAGTCAGGTGCCGACAAGGACAGGCATATAATAGAGGTGAGAGAAGGTGGCTACAGAGGCCCCTTGTGAAGGGCAACGGCTGTCCAGCCCTGGGTTCATTCCATGAGCCCAGGCTGCAGCAAACATGAGAGCCTTGACAAGGACCCAGGGTGGGCGGCTCCTTCATGCCCTTCTCATGAGGAATGCTAAGGCTGGTGGGTTCCTGGGAGACACAGGTTTTTGACTCGGCTTTGCTGAGCCTTCCTCGTGCTGCCCAGCAGCCTGGGGCATGTCCACCCTCTCTCCTTCACAGGGGTCAGACCCGAAACGTGGTTGGGTGGCCCTCCTACCTTCCCCCCGGCTGCCTCCCCGTTTTCTCTCATGAGTGCCTTCCCCTCATAAAACGGTTGCAGGTTTAATCCCTTCTTGGAATTTGTCTTTCAGAAGATCCAAACTAATACACCCAAAGACCTTCCATAAATTCATACTTGCAGGCAGATTGACTGGGGTCAGCCCAGGAGAAAGAAATACTAAGTTGTGTTCCCGGTTTATCACTGGTGAGAGCCACCGGAAGCCATGCTTTCTCCTTTGCACCGTCAAATATCCTGACTGTTACTGTCTTCTTCTCTTTTCATTCAGGTTGTGGCTCTTTCCTCCTGGTGCCTGCTGAGGGATTCAATTTACTACACGCTGTCTGTGGTGGCGCTCATCGTGGTAAGTGTGTGACACACCCCTCATCGGAGTCCCCTTGCCATTCGACTCTTAACTCATCCTTTTCATTGCTTGGGATTATGTGCAGCTCCCCACATGGAGCAAGTTCAGGGTCTCTGGTGACAAAGAAGCAAACAGATGTCTATGCATGGAGGTGGCTTCTCTTTCTTCCAGCTCCTTTGATCAGCCAGAACCCCAGTGTGGTAGTTTGGTGCGCAGAACAGGAGTGTTGACTCTGGTTACCTGATTCCATGAGAGTCCTCTGCTGTTTTCCTGGGACCCCCTGACCATTCCCTCTCACTTTCTCATGGGCTCTTCTAGAACTCTCTTTGGTGTCAGTGTGCCCTGTCCCCAGGTCCCCAGTGACCTTAGTTCCGCCTCTCCATATGCCCTCCCAGGACACCGCCCATGGCCATTACCACCTTTGTGCTAACACCTCTACACTGTATTTTTGGCAATGGCATCTCTCTGAGGTCCAGTCACAGAGAAGCCCCTCTCTTCTCTACTGGACATCTTCCTGTCCCAAACTCAACGTGTCTCTAAACTTAATGTGACTTCCCCAAGACTGGACGCTCTTTCTGTATTTCAACCCCCATTTCTCTCCTAGCCACCCAACCTGTGGATGATACTAAGTGGACCATTTTCCCAATTCCACCATACCCATTTCGCTTCATTTTAGATTTTCATCTTGTAAAAATCTCCCCAGTGTGTCCCTTCATAGCCCATTTTAGTTGAGGGTTTTTATGTCTTTGGCTGGAACTGATGGCCTGTTGCGGGTCAGTATGACAATGGGAAGCATCACTGTCCCCGCTACCCTTCCCCCCTTTCCCGGTCAGTCCTCAGAGCTGTCCCACTGGTAGCTCTACAAAGAACAGCCTTGTGCCTCCTTGTCACTTGTGGGGACAAATCCAAACCCCCGCTTGGCTAGCCAAGTCATCCAGAAGAAGGATGGTGGCGAATCAGAAACACACCGAAATGGGAGTTAAGGCATCTGACTCCCAATCGTGGTCTCCTCCCTTCTGGCTAGCTCTGGTTCTTGAAAGTTACTGTTTCAAAAGGCATGGCTTGCGGACACGATAAATAGATGCAACTCTCTGTTTTGCCGAATTTCGCAAAGAGATGACCATTCCCAGAAAGACGAGGTTATGAGATGGAAAACAAAAGCTGAGATTTCCCTGGAGCAGAGACTCAGCATGTCCACCCCCAACAGTGAATTGCCCACACTGGCTTCTTTTTCTGTTCTCAGCACAGACACCTCCTGGACTCTGGGTAAAATAACTTGTCTTCAGTCGGATTTACCTGAATATGCCCAGGATTTTTTTTTTTTTTTAATGTCACTGTTGTTATGATGTGTGAGGAAGTAAAGAGTTTTGCTTCCTTGGGCTGCAGGTGACGCTCACCCAAGAGCGGTCTTTGGGCAAAGCCGTCCTCTACCCAGCATGTGGCTCATGAATCGCAGAGCTGAGCCCACTGGACAACCAGGCTGCTGCAGCTCTGTGTTTCCTTCATATGGCAACAAGATGCAAAAGTCAGTAATTCTCTGCCATTCCCTGCAGATTTGGACTGTGTATTTACAGCCCAGATGTCAAGACTAGAGTTTTCTGATTTTGAGAAAAATTACATTTCTCCACTCTTAGGAAGCAATAGCAGAGAAAAGCTTGAGTCCTTAGGGTTTGGTCTTGGTTCTTATTTTTACCGGTGTTCCCGCCAACTTCTGTATGCCCAGCAAACACCCAGCATGCTGACGGAAAGAGCGCAACCCAGAAATCTTAATCCAGTAAGCTCTGGGGCAGGACCCAGGAACTTCCACTGCAGCCAGGACCCGCCCTGCCCCTCAGACGACTCTAATGCACCATACTCACTTCCAGAAACTAAACTGCAAATACAATGAGACACCACTTCCTGGGGATAGTCCACCTGCTGCCTGGCGACGACAGCTTCCGGAGGAAATGTTGAGTTTCTCTAACACGAGGCATGATGACTGCTTATTTGGCTGGATTGCCGACGGCTGTTCATTCTCAGGATCATTTTCAAATGAGACCTGAAACCGGGGTGAGGAGAACAGTCTTCTATACAGAAGTCCAGCATTTAGCAAAGTGCATTTCTCAACAGCCCCAGGTCTGTCCCATGGACCAGCCCCAGGCTGCTGCTCACCACAGCTGCTGTTTGTTTTTGTCAGGGTGTTCTAGTCTCCTCTTTCTGTGTTTTCCCCAAATGTCATGGGGAAAAAAATCACTTTTCTTCTGGCCTTCTTTATAGAATATTAGGCTTCTCTATAGGACCTGCAGTGGAGCAGGACACTTAAAATTCCTGTATTTAAAAGCCTTCCTCCTAGCCACAAATAATTGCCAACTATCCGTACAATTTAACATTAGGGTTTTTTGTTGTTGTCCTCTCCCTCTTTTATGGTTCTGAACTGTTCAGAAGACAGAGTTGCGGGTCTCCGGAGGTGATGCGGTAAAGATCTTGTTCACCCACAGGACAGTCCTAACTAAGCGGGTGCATGAGAATCACCTAAGTGGGACCAGATGTTGCTTCTTTGTACATCCCTGTGAGAGGCCCTACAGCCCCGGGCAGAGGAGCCCCAAGAATGAACCATGGGTCCTGGGAACCCAGAGAACAAGGGAGACAGTTATGGGAGGGACACCCCTGTTGCTGGGCCAGGAGCGCACAGACAGTCGGGATTACCTGGGTCTGTAGCCGGTTTGAGCTGGAGAAGACCAGAAGGCAAACACGCTGAAACCCACAGAGCTTAAGACCATTAACTTAGAGATAAGGGACTCGGTCCCTTGGGCATTTGGGTTTCACCTACCTTAGCTCTGTGCTATTTTCTGGTGGGTTTGATGTTGTCTTTCAGGGAGAAAGCGGAGGAAATTAGGAACGTGTTACTGTCGAAACCAGTTATGATATCAAAAACATGTAGTGTGTGTCTCTTTGCCCTTCCTGCCCCATTAGGCACCCCCCCCCCCACAGCTTTGCCCAGGCAACGTCCTATACAGCAAAGCCTCACACCTTGGAGAAGCTGAACGTGGCCCAGCAGGCTCGCCCCATGATTCGAGACTATCACTGCAAGACAGGTGTCACCTTTGAGGTCCCAAAAGCATTCTGGGTTCTTTGGAGCATGTCCTTGCGTGCGTCTACGCAGCAGATAGTCTCCACAACCTTGCAGACCCTCTTGCTTCTTCTCTCCCATTTGATTGACTCACCCCCAGCCAATGTCCACCACCACAGACAGCTCTGCCTAGCCCTACCCTTTCTCCAAATTCCAGCAGGCCCCACAGCCTCTTTTATTGAAATGTTACTGTAATTTACATAATCATGTAATTTACATAAATGCAAATGATTCATTACATCCTCAGTCTAACAGCTGCCCTAAAAAGGAATACTTTATTTTTACTCTTCATCTCTGCTTTGAGATGGGGTTTGTGAGCAATAGGAGAAGGGAAACCTCCAGGGGGAGTGGATAGGCCTTGGAGACAGGTCAGGAGTGCTGCCTACCTGGAGAAGGGTCAGGTGGGCCGCTGGCACCAACTGGGGGCCCTCGGGGCCCCCTGAGCATGGGCACAGCAGCGAGGCCCCTCCGAGGTAACACTTCCCTCTCTTCCTCCCCGGGGACTACTTGCAGTTCCCCCCTCTCGATGGGATTTTGTGGGGACAGAGACAACTCAGCTGGTCCAACCACTGGAGATGGCCTGGATGGCACTGTCCAGTGGTGTAGCCAGTGGGCACATGTGGCTATTGAGCTCTGGAAAATGCAAGAAATGAAACCCAGGAACTGAAGTTTAATTAATTGAAATTTATGTAGCCTCACGTGGCTAGTGCCTACCATACCAGAGAGCACAGTTGTAGAGAGCAGATCCATCCAGAGAAAATACATGCACGTTGCCCCAGGCATCTCTGAGTTTTAACCTGCATAGACCCAGTATTTCCTACAGGACTAGGTACTACACTGGGTCTGTCCATGAAGAATTTCCAGTTCAATACTCACGACTCTGCAAGCTAGCTAATTGCATGAGTCCCATTTTGTAGATGGCAAAACTGAGGTCCCAGACTTTCAGGGATTTGCTTAGGGCCGGGGAGTTGCAGTAGCTCAGGTTTGCCAGAGCAGGTGTCTAAGATGGTACTTCTCCACCCTCTCCCACCCCCTAAGCCCTGGCAAAGAGTTCAGATTTCCCCCTCCAATAAAATCTGCCTCTTCATCTTTGAAATCATCCTGATTGTCCCTCACCAGCTATGCAGTCAGCCACTAGAGAGGCATGCCTGCTTCTCTTACTCCACATTCTTAGACTGAAAGGAATAGCTCCTGCCTTCCCTCTCCTGATTCCTTTTTTCTTAAGACAGCTGATCATAAATGATCCAGAATCTTCTTCTGTTACCCTATCTGTGAGAGAAAAGACATCTCACACTAGTTGATTGATGACTGTCGTTTTCCCCTGCCTCCATGCTGGCCTCCAGGGCCCTGCCCATCTGGCTTACTGTCCTCCCTTCTCGGACCCCTTCCTTGCAGGGAGGTAGCCTCTTCTCTCCAGTTCAGCAACACTGAGGTTCTTACACTCATGGTACCCTTGTTACATCTCAGCTCTCCTGGGAAAGCGAGAACTGACCACGGTGGCTAGAAGATTGTCAGAGGGAATGAATGTGAGACTTTTTTAAGTTCCTTAAACAAATCAACTATGGTCATACAAGGGGTTGCCTGTGTCATTATCACTGCCACTGAGAGGAAGAAGGGTGCGCTGTAAAGGCTCCTGGGGTATACCAGGAAGTTGGGTCTTCCTTGTGCTCGGTTCTAGAGCAGGGGCATGGATCAGTCAGACTGTGGGATGCACAGAGGACCCTCTTCTCTTTCACAAGGAAAATGACTTGGAAGTTTCAGTTATGTGCCTTTGTTTGGTTTTGCACTGCTCAGCAAACAGAGCCCTTTTGGTTTGGCAACTATCCTCCCCTGTACCCTAAATCCATCCCATTATCTGCTTTCCATCCTTCCATAGCCTGCTTCTGCATATTTACGTGAGATGACCAGCTCTGTTCAAGCCCTGCCTTGAAGAAGTCCTTATTTCCTACACTCCTGCAGCCCCCACCACTGTTGTAGGCCTGCTAGAGATCCAGAGGTCGAAAATCCCGTTTAACTTTCAAGTGTGGGGACGCCTGAGTGGCTCAGTCATTAAGTGTCTGCCTTTGGTTCAGGTCATGATCCCAGGGTTCTGGGATCGAGCCCCACATCAGGCTCCCTGGTCAGTGGGGAGCCTGCTTTTCCCTCTCCCACTCCTCCTGCTTGTGTTCTCTTTCTCACTGTGTCTCTCTCTGTCAAATAAATAAAATCTTTTTAAAATTAAAAAAAAAAAAACTTTCAAGTATAAACTATATTGGTGCTTAACAGCAGCTTTCCAGTGCATTCCAGTGGACTCCTCTCCTCAGAAGGAATGCCATCTGCACCCCCATCCCCATTTGGGCACAACTCCTGAGGGATCCTCCATGCTGTTGAGTGAGAATTGGAGGGGGAGGGGTGCATTTTCCATTTCCAGCTAGGGAGGGAAGATTTTTCAGGATTTTAGTGTCTTGAAAGAGACTGGTGGTGTTGATTTTCTCCTGTTACTTTTGCTGTTTAAAATTCTAATGGTGCCAGTGATGATATCACAAGCTATGGAAATTTAAGTTCTTCAGTGCGGCTGCTTCTGCTCCGTGGTTATGGCTTAAAGTAAGCTGCTCCATGGACTGACATGCAATGTGGGGACAGCCACCTGCCTCCCTGCTCAGAAGCCAGCCCGGCTGTCTGCTGTCCACACACCTGGGCAATTCCTGGCCCTTGTTTTCCCTGCTCTTCTGCTTTGAGCATGCCACATCCTTCGCATTTCCCTGGGATGCTCTGTCATCCAGGGATTCACCTGCCTGATGTAAGCCTGTCTCTCTCAGAAGAATTCTAGAGCAGACACCAGGGCTGAAAGCTGGTTTCCATGGTACCCAACTGTTTCTCTGAGGCCTGAAGGAAAAAAGTGGTTTGGGGTTTTTGTTTTTTATTTTTTTGTTTTTTTGTTTTCAAATTTGTTCATATATGTTCACATTTAGCTGGTCTGTGGAACACGTGGAAAGCTTAAGGGCGAAGCCAGAAGTAGCTTCTGATGAACCACACTGGACTTAGAGAGCAGGTCCCTTGACCTGCTGTGTGCAGCAAATCTGGGGCTCAGATACCGGTTTGCACCACCCACATGTGGTCACGGGAGGCAGCCCCAAACACAAGCAGCAAAGCACAAAGGGCTGCTTTCCCAAGCAAGACTTGTTTTCAGAAACCCAACTGGGATAAGAGTGAGTCAGTTCCGAAGGCCACACAGCAGGTCCCTCAAAGGCCACATGTCCTAGGGTTTCAGTGGTGGGATGAGTTGAGGGACCTGCCTGTCCCCAACTCAGAACACATCCTGCCTCCAAAACAGCTGAAGACTCCGTTAGGAAGCCGTCTGTCTTGAGTTGTTTACCCTCCTCCCAGGAGGTTTAATGAAACCTTGAAATGGACTTGATCTGACTTCCTTCCAAACCCCCTCCCTGCCTTGGCGGAGTGGACAGGCAGCGGGTAGGACGTGAGCACCACCTAGTGGTGACCGGGTGGAAGTGGGGGCACGATTTCTTGTTTCCAAGTACCTATATAAATTATTTCAGGGGGGTTTCTACCCTAGTAAGGTAGTTGTTTCATCTTATTTTACCCACAGATAGAACATGGAAATACAGAAGGATATGCAGTATATGTCTTAAGAATATAAAATAAAATAAAACAGAATAAAATGAAATAAGATACTTGTTGGCAAAGTAAGATCCATTCCCTGAAACCATCAGAAAGCATCACTTTCTCAAGTGAGAAAGTCGCCTGTCCTTGTCATTTTAGGACTTTTCAGACAGAGCAATTCCAGCACTCTGTCATGGTGGTCCAGGAACTAGAGGGAATATGCTGTGAGCAGTGTCGATTTCCTCATATTCAGTCTTCTGAGTGGGGGATAGTCCCTGGCCCAGCCTCATCCAGGTGCTGCCAGTAAGGTCCAGAGTTATTCGTAACTCACCGTCCACTTCCTTTCTTACCACAAACAAGCCTGTTCCATGTAGGTTAAAGGCCTGGCTTCTATTCCTTTTCTCTGTTATACTGTTCTTTTTTCTGAGTCCTTTCATTTTTCCACCAAGCCCTCTAAAATAAGTCAGATGAATCCCAGGCAGTGTTTTGCTCATTAGGCACCGGGCATCTGAGGGCTCCTGGCCACGAGTGGTCAGTGAGGGGGTATCACTGCTTAATTATCTGGAAGCTTCCAGATCACCTCCATCTGTTAAGACTCCTACCTAGCAAGACCATCAGCCTCTCTCCTTGTCTGCCTCCCTCAACCCCATTCCCACCCCCGACCTCCCTGGCCACCCTCGATACCTTAACATCAGGCTCGTGATGTCCTTAGTTGTGCATCTAGTCCAGACCTCACTACTCCCTGATGTATTGTGTTCTCTGTAAATCCCATTCTCATTTTGGGATCCTTTGCACAATTCCGCGTATGCTGCTTTTTCCCCATTAATATGATCACTGAAATAATCGTTAAAGACCTATTGATCTGTGCCCCCACAAGTCACTCAGATGGCACAGAATAAGGGCCTCCTGAAAGCTGCTTTTCTGTTATGCAGTATCACCTGCCTTCCCTTTCGTCTTTCAGACGAAAATTAAATTGGCACTTTAATAAACTCTACCAGTATCTCGTGCTCTCCTGAGTGGCGAGCATTGATTGCTCCAGCACTGATACTAAATTAACTTCAATTAATAGAAACATTTTTCAACTTAAATCATTTGTTCTGTTCCCTGATTTCTTGACAATGGATTTTTTTTTTTTTTAAGCCAGTGTTGGTACAAAAGAATCTGTGAATGCCTTCCGGGGTGGACTGCAGACCACCCAGACTGGATTGCAGGATGGTTTCCTTTATTTCTTTAATTCTCTTCCCTTTCTGCTTTGACATTTTCATCCAAATGTCAACCTGTTGAATCTGATCACAAGAGTCACAAAGCTGCTGAAGCCAACGTCTTCTTCAGTGTCTTGTCAGGAAGTGTGAGCTACAAATAAGTGGGGCCCCTTTGTTCTCATCTTCCCTTTGCGCCTTCGGGATAATTGGAGAGAGGTCCTTTCCGGTGCCTTCGGAGCCGCACCTGCTCGGCTGTACAGTTTTCTCTGTGTGTCTCACAAATGCTGCTTATTATCCTCTCTCGGGACTGAAGTGATGCCCGTGTCTTCTGTTGGGTGTACCATCTCCATGCAACAATGACCCCTTGCACCCAGAGGTTTCTGCCTTGGAGTCTGCCTTGGAGGGCCACAGGCCCCCGAAAAAAAAGCGCTCAGAGTTGGTGGTACCCTGAGCAGTCATATCCCATGAAGGTGGAAAGAGCGAGCAATGAAGCAACCCTCAGCTTCCACTTTTCTTTTTTTTTTTTTTTCCAATTTATTTATTTTCAGAAAAACAGTATTCATTATTTTTTCACCACACCCAGTGCTCCATGCAAGCTGTGCCCTCTATAATACCCACCACCTGGTACCCCAACCTCCCACCCCCCCGCCACTTCAAACCCCTCAGATTGTTTTTCAGAGTCCATCGTCTCTCATGGTTCATCTCCCCTTCCAATTTACCCAAAAGCACATACCCTCCCCAATGTCCATAACCCTACCCCCACTTCTCCCAACCCCCCTCCCCACAGCAACCCACAGTTTGTTTCGTGAGATTAAGAGTCACTTATGGTTTGTCTCCCTCCCTATCCCATCTTGTTTCATGGATTCTTCTCCTACCCACTTAGGCCCCCATGTTGCATCACCACTCCCTCATATCAGGGTGCAACCACTCTGGAAAACAGCATGGAGGTTCCTCAAAATGTTGAAAATAGAACTGCCCTATGACCCAGCAATTGCACTACTGGGAATTTACCCTAAAGATACAAACGTAGTGATCCAAAGGGGCACGTGCACCCGAATGTTTATAGCAGCAATGTCCACAATAGCCAAACTATGGAAAGAACCTAGATGTCCATCAACAGATGAATGGATCAAGAAGATGTGGTATATATACACAATGGAATACTATGCAGCCATCAAAAGAAACGAAATCTTGCCATTTGCGACAACATGGATGGAACTAGAGCGTATCATGCTTAGTGAAATAAGTCAAGCGGAGAAAGACAGCTTCCACTTTTCAACAGCGCACCTTCCGGGGAAGGAAATGTGTCATGGAGAGAAGACATAAGAACCAGGTCTGAGTTCTAGAACCAACTCTGCAGCTAATTGCACACCTTCAGCTCTTTGAACACCCAAAATTCCTCGTGTTCTCTGTGGCTTCTTTTCCCCGTGTAAATCAAAGGGCCAGGGTGACACCACTCTTTCCCCCAAAGTGAGAAGTGATTTGGGCTCTGGCCTAAGCAAATTCAATCGTTGCTATATGCTTTCCCTTTGGATCGTAGCTGATCCGGGAGGACACCTCCGTTTGGCACTGGTCCATCTTTCCAGCCACCTCTGACCCTCGGGAATCTTCTTGGAATGAACACCGGCGGGCCCGTGGCCCAGGGCACGGGCAGCCTGCGGTGCCCCCTGGGGCTTGTAGTCACTGCGCTGATTTCCCACCCTTTGCACAGGGCGGCAAGCCGAGCGGAATCTCTGCTTCTGGTTGTGATGCAGAGTTTCCTTTGAAAATGAACTCTTTTAAGGAAACTAAACAAAAAAGTAGGTCAACCAAAAGAAAAACGTTGAGTACACAGAAGTCCAAGGGCTTGCCTAAAAGCTGGAAGGCGCTGTAGAGAGCCCCGAAACCCCGAGACGTGCAAACGTCTTACAGGCGGCCCCCAAGTTGCTGATGTTTGGAAGCACCTGCCAGGCTCCCCTAACCCCTTCCGGATCTAAAATTCGACAGCGCCTCGTGCTCCGCACAAAAAGGTGGGCATGCTTCCCTGTCTGTCCACCGCTGGACAGAAGTTGCAAAAAGGGAGGGATGACCCGGTGCTTCTCCCCTCCGCATCATGCCTCTCCAGCCTGCCAACAACACCTCCTTCCGCTAACTTTAGCAGGAAGCGGAACCAGCACAGAGGGAAGTTGGTCGGCAGATCCTCGGTGTTGCAGGCCAGTCCCAGGCTGATTCCCGCCAAACTGGCTTCGTGGGTGGGCAACGCGCATGCCTGTGCATGCAGACCTCGCAAGTGCACGCGCACGTGTGTGCATGTCTAATTGTCCTATTTATTTATTTATTTATTTATTTATTTATTTATTTATTTATTTATTTTACAGTTCATTTATGATGAACAAGTTTCCTGGTAAGTACCTCCTTTTCCTTTCCAGTTCCCCCTGGCTGTATGGCGGAGGCAAATATATATTGAAGACTAGAGTCAGGGTTGAGGAAAGAAAGGGGAATGTCCTGGCAGCTTGGAACAATTAGCCCTCCTTGGGACCCCCCTGTGGACCTCAACAAAGACATTAGATCAGCTTTCACAGAGCAGAGACCTTCCTCTACCCCCTCCCAGCTGGGGTGGTGGCCTTCCATTTGGGATGCTAATATCCCATTGTCTTTGTCATCCAGGTGAGAGGGGGTGATTTAATGGGGCTTTCTGCAAGTCAGCCATTTCCTGGTCCTTACAGATCCTGTGCAGACTGTGTTGGCATATTCCAAATACCATGTATGTTTCAGGAACCAGAGATGGAGGCACTTCAGTTGTCTTTTACCCATTAAAGTTCTATCTGACATTCAAGACTATCTTAGATCTCTGAAAAATCAGTGATTTTTTTTTTTTTAAATGGATAACAAAGCTTTAGCCAGTTTACATCTATGAGAACATTTACATTTGGGCCAACTATTCATCATTTATCAGGTGAGTTTTGAGCAAGTCAGTTATGTTTGGAATGGAAATAGAAATTGAGTGCGTTGTGCATTCTTGTTACGTTATTCTCGAATATTTGATCTGTGGATGTAGAGAAACATGAAATAGCATCTGTGGGATAGTGTGACAGCATAGCTAGTACACCAACCAGGTAAGCAGACCAACTTTTATGGTATTATTTAAAGCTTAGAATGAGCTTTTGGCATATGAGCAGTAGCCATTTGTGGGAGTGACATCTCTTTGTCTTAGGATCTCTGATTTTCAGAATTTGGGCATGGCAGAGGAGCTTGCCCCATTGATGGTAAATGTGATTCACCGTGCCAAGGTGTTTAGTGTAGTTTTGCCAACTCTCTTTCCTCTGTCCAGGAGGGGTATGGAGGAGACTGCTAGGAGACCGTGCTTTAAGACACACCATTTTTATGTCAACGCTTAAGAAATAAGAAGGTCTTCTTTGAGAAGCCAAGACCAGTAGGCTAAAAGGGATTAAGGAGGTCTGGGAGCACCTCAGGTCAGCGGTCAGGAAGAGCCTCTTCATGGGATTTGTCTGGACGAGGTCTCCAAGCAGAGTGGTGACATCTTCTTCCCATGTTCTTGGGGATGGAGTGCAGCACAAGAAAACTTGCAAAACTATCCTCACTCCAAATGATGACACACTTAGCATGACCCTCACTCTACCTTACCACACAGTAGGTGCTTAAGTGTTGCTCAGTGTTGCTGCTCTTAGCTCACAACACTGCCATAAAGATAAGTTATGATCGCATTCGATCTCAGGAATTTTTCTGCTGTTTTTGCATGGAAAACCTTAAGAAAGTAGCTATGGGTGGATTACTGTTGGTTTTTCTTAGAGAGAGCTCTCTTTTCTTTACCTCCCTGGCTTTGCTATGAAAGCAGCCTATTTCAGTCCTTACCCTCAAAATGTCTTTTAGGGTCTTTCAGATAGTGTGAATCAAGAAAGAGAGAGGCTGTTTCCTCTGCATTCCAAAAGCCAGATCTCCTATGGATGATATGAGGTTAGAACCCTGGGCCTGCACTGAAGGGCTCAGATCCTGAGGTCCTCAGGCCCTCAGCATGAGCCCTGAGGCTCCCACATGGAGAAGGAGAGAGGAAGGCCGTGAAGGAATGAGTTGCAAATTCCCAAGTATGTTTGGTTCCAGCCTGTGCTGGGTTAGAATCCTAGCTCATGTACAGGAGTAGCTGCAGGGAAGTACAAGGGGGAGGCTTCATGGCACCAGGACATCATTCGCAGACTGCCGACCTGTTACGTAATTATTGTTATGTGGATGGGCTAATGGAGAACATTCTCCATGTGAGTGAGGCCAAGAGATTCAAGTCTGCGCCACTGGACCATAACTGCTCTGGGACTTCTAGGGATCTTAGCTCCTCATTTAAATGCAAAATATATTGAACTTTAAGGTATTTTTTGCTGTCACCAAAAATATCGGGTATTTTTCATACCCAACCAACAACAAGCATTTGTTTTGCTAAAAGGATGTGTCTAGGTGCTGACTTCTCTCATTTCTCCCTTTAATGTCAGATTCTTCAACTTGTGCAATTACAACACAGCAATACTTCACGAATGCCTTTAACAGTGAATTCCATTCCTTGTTGTAGAAAACTCCATCATGTCCGACTCAAGGGAGGTAACCAGTTCATCCCAAATCCTCAAAAGGAAACTAATTTCAGTTGTGTATCTTCTGAAACAAGAGTACTCTATAGGACTAAAGGAGCCTTGTGGAGTACAATACATAGGGGTAACCCTTCCCCGTCATCCACAGCTTAAATGCCTCTACCACTCCTGAATCCGAATTCTGCAACAGATCTCAAGCAGCCAAGAAATGGAAGGCAGAAGGTTTTTACAGTGGAAAACCAGCTCTAGTGGGTTAAAGAATCAGTGGTTTATTTTTCTTACAAAACAAGTACCCTAGCTGTTGGTGGTACGATGCCTCTGCATTTCTCTTGGCCTTTCCATCGTGATCCCAAAAGGACTGCTGTTGTCTCAGGCATTGAGTTTGGATTGAAGGCAAGAAGAAGGAAGCAGGAAAAACACCTTTCCTCCTTGTACCTCTTTGGTCCCAGCTGGGTCTACGTTGACCAATAAATGGCCAGGCAGAATAGAATTACAACTCTAGACAGATAATTATTTATCCTAGAAGTGGGTCCACTTTCCTGCAGATCCAGGGGTCCTCATTTGCTATCTCAACCTCATAGACTCTTGTTAGCAAGCAAGAGGCAGGCAAATATATGTTTGATGCTTTTCAGTTAGATAACTACCCCTAAAGACATTTGAAATAGAAAACAATGGAGATTTACCAGATAGGATGAATGTTCACCCTGAATCCATAATAACAGCCCAGCAAGACCCAAAATATTGCCAGAAAGAATTTGGAATATGTCTTCAGTGAGTCTGAATGCCTGACAAGAAAACAAAAGGATCCAGGTTGATGTTCTTGTTTCTTCTTTGAGCCTCAAGCTGTAACTTTGGGAGAGAAAAGAGGGCCTGGGAACATGACCTGGAGAATATCTACCTGTATGGCACTTGGAACCAGCATGGAGTGTTCTGGACCACAGTTAAGAAAGCAGAACCATGCCCTCTGGGTGAGAATGGGGAGGAACAGGGAGTAAACCTCCCAATACAAGAAAGAACAATCTTGGGCATGAGAACCAGGGGCTAGTTGAAGGTGGTTCCAAATGGAAGTTTGCAGGAAGGGAAGGAACAATCCCAGATCATGCCACAAGACCAGGTCCTCGGAGGACAGTGGATGTTGTGGTTAGAAGAGGCAGGCGGAGAACCGGCTCCAGGAGAAGTGGGGGAGAGGGGAGACAAAAGCCATGTGACTTTAGAGGTCTGTATTTGGAATCTGTCCAATTCCACCTGTTTCCTAGACACCTCCTGAATCCCAGGCTCTGTTCCAGAACAAGACACAGAACACAAAACCAAACTCGGCCTTCACTTTGGGGCTCTTTGGGACTAGAGAGGAGGCAGACAGTTGACATGTAATCATGGGGTCATTTGGAGACACTCACAGCACAGGGCAGGGGAGGGGGCAATCCCTGGGACTCTGAGGAGCATGAAGCCAAGACTGGATCAAACACTCAGGCCCCAAAGCAGAGAGGACAGCAGCTAGCTAGTGTCAGGGCCTCACAGAGCCTTGTGTATTTCCTATGGAGGAAGTGCTGGGCAAGCCCTGAGTCTGGATACCAACCAAGCAAACCTGAAAGGTCAGCAGACGCAGAGAACCCCCATCTCACAGGCATCCCCAAAATGTAACAAAACAGAATCTTACTTGAACATTGCAATGGAAGGGCTTGTTTTGAGGGGGAAAAAAAAAACAATGAAAAGTTCTAGATGAATTAGAGAGGATCTATCTACCTATTTACAAAGAGCTGGACTTCATTCAGCCTAGCTGAAATAGTTCACTGATGTGGGTCTGTTTCCCTTCCTGAGTCTATTAAAATGCATCCAAGTTACATGGCATCCCTTTGGATCTCGAGAATCTCTGCCTTCGAAATGAACACTGTGACTAAGCCTCATTTTTCCTAATTAACTTTATGCCACACATACACTGGTTTCAATAAGGACCATGTTCAAAAGGTCTCTTGCAACTGAAAATGGATTTTAAGGGAAGTCTCATCCTATGCAGATGAACTGAGGGCTTTCCTGTGCTGGGGAGAAGAGAATAGTGGGCAGCTGGGGAGGGAAGGGGAGTCAGCTGTCAGGGGATCTGCTCTAAGCCTCTGGAAAATGAGAAACCAGATAGCTGAGGCAGGGGTCAAGAATGAGGAGTGTTGTCAAGTGACTGCCTGAAACAGGCATTAATAAGCAATGAATAAATAAACAAGGGAAGCACAGACTGGTCAGCAGTTTAAAGAACATACTCAAGGTCTTGTAATAGAGAAGTAGGAGTAGGCAGGGAAAACTTCTTGGAAGAGATGACATTTCCACCAGCATTTGCAGGATAAAAGGGACCAGCCAAGGAATGAAGGGAAGACTATTCTTAGCAGAGGGAGCAGTGAGTGCAAAGATCCTTGGAGAAGGAAAGAAGCTTCTGGTGTGTGCAAACGAAGGGAGGCCAGTGGGATGGAGCACAGACCAGGCACAGACAATTGGAGGAATAGAAGAACTGGGTTTTACAGACAGGAGGTACTTTTTGTTTTCTCTTTTCAACTGTGTTGGGAAGCAGCTGGAGAGATTGAAACAGAAGAATGATATGATCCAGTAGCCTCGCAGATACCAGTATAGAGGCTGCTATTTGGGTGGCCTGGTGGGTAGCAGTGGGGAGGGCTGAAGCCAACAATTCAGGAAATACCTCAGACATGGGGTTCCGAGGCATGTAAGGCAAGGGTCAAGGAGGGTTCCAAACTGATTTCCAGATTTGGAGCTTGACCAGGCAGGGAGTGGTCCAGTTGATTGAGGTGGCAAAGCCCAGGGAGCATGAAGCCAGGAAGTAGGAATTCCAGATTCTGCTCTGACGTCATAGATGCCACATGGAGAAGCCGTGTTGACTGTGGGTATAGGCACCTGCGCCAAGGAGAGGTGTGGGGTGGAGATGTCAGCTGGTGTTTACAGCAGGAGGACGAGATGATGTCATCCAGGGAGAACGTGTAGGTAAAAGGAGAAGAGGGTCCCATATTTAGAGGTTCACCTGAGGCAGTGGGGGAGGTGGAGGGAAGGAGAAGTTAGGGGGATGACAAGAGGAAAACCAGCCGTGTGGCCTCTCAGAAGTGAGGAGAAGAGACTGTTGCATGCATGAGGACAGGTGGTCAGCTGCAGGGACTTTGAACAGGGTGGCAGAGAACCGTCCCTGGGCACATGCAGATGGAGGTGGCTGGTGCCCTGGACCAGTGTGTCAGAGGACGGACGACTGTGGATATTAGACTCAAGGAATTGTCCAGTGAGTGGGAAGTGCTATGGTGCAGGGCATGTGAGGCTTTGAGAAGGTTTGCTGAGAGAGGAGCTGAGAAATGTGGTGGAAGGTAGAGAGATTTGAACCCCTTGACTTTATTCTCTTGGTAGCACCAAAGGCACATTCTATACCAGATACACATACACAGTTTGCATAGTGATTTGGAACCAATGTGTGGGATGGACAGGTGGACCCAGCCTCCCCTCCTACAACTGTCTTTCTGTTTTCCAGCACTTTGGGGTCATAAACACCACTACAACAAAAACCGTTGTGTGTGGCCTTTTTGAATTTGACCACATACTTCCCCAAGGGCCAGTTTTTAGACATAGAACTTGAGAAGAAAACAGAAAAGGAAGGCATAACCCAGAATTTCTTCATCAACCATTCACCAGTAACCTTTTCACAAAATCAGAATTATTCCCTCAATTCTACAGCTAAAAGGGGAACTTAGAAATCAAATTCTTTGGTTTTGAAGCTGGAAGTTACCAAAATGAATAAAATAGAAGTATTCAAATTATCAGAACCCCAAGGTACATTCCATTGGGTTTTTTACTTTCTCTTGACCATTTTTCAGTTGTCCAGTCTTATCCTTTCTGCTGGCACTTTCCCTGCCCAGGTGTCCTTTCTCCCTCCTTCCCTCCTTCCCCCTTCCCCCACTCTTTCTCCCTCCTCCTGCCTCACTTTCTCCCTCCCCCTCCATCTTCCTCCCTCTCCCTCTCCCTCTTTCTCCCTCCTTCTGCCTCTCTCCCTCTCTCTCCCTCCCTCTTTTTCCGTCCCTCCTCTCCCTTCCTTCCTCTCCCAACCTCCTCCTTCCCTCCTTCTCCCTCTCTTTCTCTCTTCCCCCTCTCCCCTCCCTCTCTCCATATGCCTGTCTCCTCCTATCCAACAATCCCTGGGTCATCCTTGTCAATTTCTCTAGTTTGCTCTTTATAAATATATCTGAATAGTTTTAGTGAATGATTAAGCTGAAATATAAATTTATATATACAGGCCTATAATCAGCAATATTATGGTAGACTTGTGCTCTCACAGAACTTTCAGGTGAGTGAATAACAGGGAAGGAGCATTTTCCTTTTAGGTAGAGAACGAAAGCAATCCCATTGAAAGCTGTGTCTGCAGACCAGGAAATACTTGTAACCCGTCTGCACATGTGGCTTCTCCTCGCCCTGCTTGCCAGGTGTAACTGTCCTCCATGTGGCATGGATGTTTCGAGATCGGCTGGTGTGTTGCACATCTGCCTGTGATGACTTTCTTTAACTAGCCATTCTTGGTTTTACACAGGTGGGAGTCTTTAGTCCTCGTGCTGATGTATCTCATCTATATCGTCATCATGAAGTAAGTAACATGCCTTCTCGGTTTTCTTTCCCAAAACTCTTTCCTACATCGAGCATGACAGGATAATGTAAAAAAAAAAAAAGGAATGGAGGCAGGGCAGGTAGCAGGCTGGCTATCAGTGCCGATGATCACAGTCTCCTCAGTTCCCTCAGACCTGTGTGTGGCACTGTAAGTTCTGATCCATGGCAATAGCAAAGACCCTTCAAACACCCATGCAGTAATGGAATCAAAGCTTTAAGTGTTTAATTTGAGAAATCTCTCAAACCCCTTACCCCCCTTTAATATCTGGCAACCAAGTTTGGGGCTGTTTTCACTCTCTTTCCTAACAGGAAAGGAGGTAGAACTCACTAAGTCATGCTTCTCTGTAGGGTGACAAAGATGGGACCAGACCTAGTTAAGAGATAACTAAAACCATGGACTGAATACTTGCAGACTTGCATTATTTATATCGTATTTGTCACCTACTGCTGTGTAACAAATGAGCCCAAAATGTAGTGTCTTAAAACTACAAGCATGTGTTATCTAATTACAGTTTCTGAGTCAGGCATCCAAGAGGACATAACCAGAGAGTTCTAGCTCAGGTTTTTTCCTTTTTTCCTTGAGATTGTACAGTGTTAAGAGGTTGGCTGGGGTAGTTGTCATCAACTTAACTGGTTCTGCAAAATGACCTGCTCTTACTGTTGGTAACGTTAGCCAGCTAATGTTGGCTGTTGGCTGGAGCCCTCGGTTCCTCAGCATATGGGCCTCTCCTTAGGGCTGGTTGAGTGTCTCCACAGCACGGGAGCAAGTGAGTCAAGAGGGAACAAGTGCCTTTTCTAATCTGGTCTCACAAGTCACATGCTGTCACTTCTGCCTTGTTCTGTTTATTAGAAGTGAGTCTAGCCCAGACTCAGGGGGTCTGTGTCACCATTTGAAGGGAGGGGTCTCAAAGAATTTGTGGATATATTTTAAAACCACCACTCCATAGGTTCTTTTCCCCCCAGAATCTGGGAGGCTTCCTGTGTGTTTCAAGAATTATATTGCTGGTGTTTCCCATACTCTAAGGCAAAATGTAAGCACCATGGCTGTGAACCTGCTGGTTCATCTTTTTGCCAAATCCCATTGAGATGAGGAGCTCGTAAATAATGCAGAGCCATTCCATGCTGCAGCTGCTGGACCCCATGGAAACTGTTTCTTTCATTCTAAATTAACCCGTACTTTCCCCAGCATTTGTGACCACCTTCTCAGGGGGCAAGAAAGTACCACATGATCAGAAATTGCTGGTTAGACATGTCAGGTAGTAGTCTGGAATTTGACATGACACAGTGTCTTTTCTACTAAAGTCTGACAGAAATTACTTCTGGCCACTAGTGTCCATGAGACCTTTTTTGAGAAATCAGCGTGGCCCCACTGGCAGACATTTCATGAACAGTAAATGTAGGAGCTGGCTCAGCTGGTGTCCGTTGTGGGCTGTAAGTAGTCTATGGCCAGTCCACTCAATATGGCATCCAGCCTTCACCTCAGGAGCTATCCAGTGGTCAGTGTGGACCTGATATCTGGGTCTTGTTAGTGGAAGAGGGCATTTCTAGAGTAGCCTGGTGTAGGATTATCACAGGATAACTGACAAATCAGTTATCACCTTGATAACCTTGGTTGTCACCTTGGTTATAACCTTGATTGAAGAAATCAATACTCACCTTCCATCTTAAAATACCAATTGATGGGCTCCCATGAAAACCACGGTTGGCCCAAAGACCTTTCAGAGTTTCTAGACTCCAAAGGGAGAGTCTCTGAAGGCATCTTGCTCCTCCGTCTCTCAAATAGCAAAACCATTAGGAAATCAGTGGTCTCAGCAATAGGGGGAGGTCTCAACAATGCACACATCTTCTTTCAGTGTGTTTTAAATTTGATTATTTCACCTTTTTTTTTTAATTTATTGAGGTCCCAAGTTTGAGTTCCCCAAGAGTCAAGAGCCCTTTTCTTCCCCCTTTGAAAGGGTGAATTAGTCAATTATTGCAGAATAATTAACTGTCTGCTGTATACCAGACATTGGTCTTGGGTTTCAAATTCAAATTTAGAGACAACATATCCCATAGTGCACTTACTGGGGGCTTCACAAAATAAGGAGGGCTTACACCAGAGTTAGTCTAAAGGGAAGGAATGTTGAG
This sequence comes from Neogale vison, assembly GCF_020171115.1. Classification (NCBI taxonomy): domain Eukaryota; kingdom Metazoa; phylum Chordata; class Mammalia; order Carnivora; family Mustelidae; genus Neogale; species Neogale vison. Next base: position 44,450,006 of record NC_058098.1, read on the forward strand.
GAATTTTGCTAATATGTATCTTGTGACCACTGCACCCCTCTACCAAGCCATCATAAAAGCCCATGCATTGCTGATAGGGCATGTGGACATTAAGATAACACCGTGAACAAATTCTCTCCTCTCCCCCAAACTGTGCCTAGTGTGAAAGCTAATGAGGTGTGTTTCTGCTGATGCCTCAACTTTCCCAGCCTGCCAGCTGTTCAAACCAGCAGGATACAAATAAAACAGGGAATGGCAGCTACTGTGCTCACAGAATTTTCTGCATAAATTCCGGTCCCAAGTTCTAAATTGAAATCTCTGCTCTTTAGCCATCCCTGTCCGCAATCAGAGGCTCTAATCATGGGGTTTTATAAAATCTGATTTATAAAATTGCATGCTCCACAATAAAATAGCTTCAGGGTGCAAGCACAAAATTTAAAACATTCAATTAAAAATATAAAACTGAGTAGCAGCAGTTAAAAAAACGCATATATTAGAGATGTCAGCTGCCTCCTGGGTGGATGACTTTAAACATTCTGTCTGAAGGTCAAAAAGCAATTTCGGTTTGGCCAAGTTGATAGAAACCTTAAGGGAGCATGAGGCATACCTGGACTTGGTGAGGATTGATTTCTGTACTTCTGGGTCTCTTCCTTGGGATTTGGTCCCCAGATGAAGCAATGTAGTCTAGTGGTTGAGATCAAGGGTTGTGCATTCAGCCCTGCCTGGTCACACCTCAGTTTGCCACTTGCCAGCGGCCAACTTATGATGCCATTTTGAATCTCTGTTTCCTCGCTTACAAAACGGGGATCCTAACGCCTCCTACGGCAAAGGTTGTTCTTAAGCATGAAATGGGACAGCATAGTTAAGTTACTACCAGTATCTAATTTCAAGAAAGCTCTCGTAATAATACTAGGCCTAGTGTTCTTACTTTGTTTTCCAAAGCCAAATAAATGTGTAGCGCAAGGTTATACTTTCAAAGCAAAGCCTCATGCAAGTTGGTATTTCTGTGGGGAAATGGATTTTGAGTCAAGATGATAGAAATTCTGCCTCTCTCCCATAGTCTGTCAGTAAGAAAGTGGGGAGACTTTTTCATTAAGAAGAATTTGAATATAGAATGGTATGACAGCCCCCCCATGCTCATCATCAGCGCTGACAGCCAGCAGCCCACACCACTGCCCATTTCCTCCCCGCCACATGGTGTGAAGCCCAAGAGACATGCCAACTCATCTATCAAAAACCTCAGGATATGTCTCTAAAAGGACTCAAATTTCACATAATAACCATCACATCATTATCACGCCCAAGATTAATGCTATTTCTTCAAGAGAATTAAATATCAAATCAATATTCAAACTTTCATTGATCTCACAAATGCCATTTTTTTTACAGTTTCTTTTAATCTCCTAAATATTTTTTAAAATCAGAATCCAAATAAATCCCACTCATTATCATTGGTTGCTCAAACTTTTAATCTATGAATCCCCGCTCTGGTTTTCTTTTTCCTTGCAATTTATTCTTTGATGAAGTTAGGTTGTTAGCTACACAGTTTCCCGCAGTTTGGAAATTGTTGATTCCGTCCTGTGCTGTGGTGTGGCCTGTTCCTTTGACCCCTGTGTTTCCTGTATGCCAGCCATCAGTCCAGTTTAGGGTAGACTGGGTCCCATGTGGTGGTGAGTTCTGCCACCAACAGGCACACTGATGTTTCCTATCGCTCTGTCAGTAATGTTGGGAGCCATCCATGCACAAGATCTGGCTCCATTATTTCTTTAGGGTTGCAAAAAAGTGATGTTCTGGTTCTGTTCTTTGCCTCGTGTAAAGCCTGAGAGTGTCCCAGGACTGGCCTGCCCACTTCCTTTCTCACAGAAACCATCATCACTTTTGACTAGTTTTCTAGTCTCCCTCATGCCATGGAGGATGAACTGTAAGCTCCCAGGGAGTACAGGAAGGGGCTGTCCAGCTGCAGAGGGTCCCTCGATCTGTACCATGATGGCCCACCCACCCAGAGCTGCTCTCACTGAAGAACAGGCATAAGTGCCAGTGAAGCAGACTCCAGAGAGCCTGTAGCAGTAAAGGATGTGGAAGAGAAGCCTATGTGGGGAAATACAGCTTGAGGGGCCTACCACCTGGCCATTTAGAGTTGCCATGCCTGGCTGCAGTTCCTCTGGGAAGCCAGAGATCAAGCTGGGGCAACATGTTGTTGTTGTCCCATGGCTTGTCCCATGACTAGTAAGCCACTGATGCCTTTAGCTGTTTGAGTGGGGCAAAAAAAATAGCAGTGGCCTCCAATGCTCTGGAAACTGCCTGGCTGTGTTTTCCCAAGAGTTTTCTAGGATTCCTGTCTGGGGACCTTCTAATAGTAAAGGATATTTAATATTGTAAAAATATGTAGCTGTCAAAAACATGTTAGGAATTTATATAAGCGTCTTCCCTTCCAACACAAAAGACTAAAAGAAAGACGACACAATGTTTTCACCCAATCATTCTGGGAAAAATAGTCCAGAATTGTTTCCTAAAGCCAACCACCTGACCTGGAATTATGGCCCACTATGTACAGAGATTCCCAGGACCACAACCTATGGTTTTAGAAAACCAAACAGAGACCTAGAGTGCCAGTTGGCCTGTGGCCCGCAGACCATGATGCACTGGGATTAGGCAGGAGCATGGATATGACACTTTCTCATTCCCCCACCCAGCACGCCCTTCACAGGGGTGTGTCCTGGAAACATGGCAAGAGAAAGTAGACCTTGCCCATCCTGCTGAGTCTCATCATGGCCCTTCCATGCATGGACTGTGAGCAAGGGAGTTCAATCCCAGAATGCCACCACTGATCTTGAAAATTTGCAAAGAAAGAAGTTTGTCTCTATTTACTTATGTGATGTTGGTTTTATCTTCACTCACTCAGAAAATAGGACAGATTGCATTTCTCTGTGGGGACATGAATAAAGAATAATGATAACTTGAAGCATGGGGTCTCCCACAATGTGCCTACACTGAGAGCTGCAGGACACACAGGCTGATGGGCTTCTTCTGCTCTTTGCTTTGTTCAGATATAATGCTTGCATCCATCAGTGCTTCGAAAGGAGGACGAAAGGTGCTGGAAACATGGTCAATGGCTTGGCCAACAATGCTGAAATTGACGACAGCAGCAACTGCGACGCGACTGTGGTGCTACTGAAGAAAGGTACCTGCGGGCAGCCTGGGCCCCGGGAGGGAGCCCTGGGAGGATGCCTGGCCGCCCACCTTCACGGCCACCCCTGGGGTACTGTGGCTGGGCTGGTGGGAGGCTGCCTGCCCCAGAGGAGACCAAGGGAGAGAAGCTTCCAGACCTTCCTGCCTCCCTTTGGAACATCTTCTGGCAGGCATACTCGGTGATGAGCTGCCTGGGAAACTTCACTGGGCAAAACATTTGCTGGCAGTGACACAGGGGATTTAGGACAGGACAATAAAGGAGGCAAGACCAGGGGTCTTGAGGTATTGACTCTGTCACATTTTGGCTATCTGACTGTGAAGCCAATTAACAATCCTTTCTGAGCCTCAATTTTTTCTTCTGCAAAATGGGGATAATTGTAATGAGTAAAGGAGATAAAGTATATAAATTACTCCATTAGTGATAGTTGCTATTAGTATATTATTATATCCACATTCTTTTTCAGGCTACATTACCTCTGTATGCAAAATAACAGAAAATTGCTGCCTCCCTTTTTTCGAAGTAATTCTTGTATTCAATAGGTTCTCATTAAGCAATTGATACACTGAGAGAACTAAGATAGTACTCCCTAATAAAGAATATTCTTTCTTAGAGGAACACAGAAAATTATCATTTACTTTTGCCTTAGAATGTGTTTGGATTTTCAATTTCTTTTAACCTTCCCTAAAAATGTGTGGGTTTATTTCTTCTTGGTCTCATATGGTTGCTTTGCAGGAAAACACAAAAGAAATTTGAAAATCTATAGGTTATTCAAATCTGAGTTTTAAATCTGAAGTAATTATTAGAATTTGAAAATCAAATATTTGATTAACTTTTCTAATTATGTTTAGCAAAAGACTTAAGTATTCAGTGCCATCCCACAAAAGGATTTCATTGAATCCTGGATAGTTTATAACCATTAAAGGAATACTCTTAGGAAACCAAAAAGAGCTACCTCATATTAGTCCATGTTTCCAGAGATCATTTCATGATTTAGTGGCTTGGAAAACAGGGGTGACCACCAGCAGAGTGTGTGGCCAGACACCTATGAGCTGTGTGCTTATATTGCATGTTTGTAGAGAGGGGGTTGGCCTTGATGAAACTTATTTATCAGGACTGCCAGCAAACGTTGTGTAACAGTTTGGGCCATTCTGGACCTTGGACCTCTGTCATGTAGCTGGTTCACCTACCCTTTTGCCCCTTTGTCAGCCTTGCCCATAGGCTGGGCCGCAGCAATGTGCTCATTCCCCACTTAAGCCCTCCACTTGGCACTAAACTCATTTCTGCAGCTTTCAACAGCTCAGAACATTGAACATTGTTGACATTTGAAAGGCATAAAGGGTTACTAAAGATTATTGGGATCTTTCCTGTGCCCCCAGTCTGAGTGTTGGGGAAAAAATCCTTTGAAGATATAGAGGAATTCTCTTTCTTATCACTCTTACCATGCCAGTGAATGATGCTTATATTGTTTCAAGTCATTTCAAAAAAGCTATCAATGAGCCTTATGGAAAAAAGAGTTTGACTATTCTCCATATTTTGCTCCTTGGATGGAATGATGGTTGGTTGGGTGGATGGAAGGAAGGAAGGATAGATGGGTAGATGGGAGTATGGGTGGGTGGATGGATGGAAGGATAGATGAGTGGATGGATGGATGGATGGATGGATGGATGGATGGATGGATGATTGGATGGGTAGAAAGAAGGATAGATGGGTAGATGGGTAGATGGATGGATAAATGAATAGGTGGGAAGGAAGGAGGGGCTGAGGGATGAAGGAGGGGAAAGAAGACTAAATAAATATCTCTTTTCTGCTTCTAGCTTCAATAATATCTTTATTTTATGTTTTCAATTTCCCTAGCCAATTTCCACCGCAAAGCGTCAGTGATTATGGTAGATGAGCTGCTGTCAGCTTACCCTCACCAGCTTTCTTTCTCTGAGGCTGGACTTCGAATCATGATCACCAGCCATTTCCCCCCCAAGACCCGACTCTCCATGGCCAGTCGCATGTTGATCAATGAGGTATCTGGGAAAGCACACTCTATTTGCCGCTAGACAGAGATGGGAGACTTTGGGAAGGGGAGAAACTTTCTTGGTCTGAGAAGAGAAATACCAAACTCTATATTTAACAAAATAATACCCCTCAGCTACTTCCCAACATCTTTGCCCATGGCCCAGCTGTGCATCCTGGTTCTTGCTCTTCTCTCCATGTGTTGAAAGACATGACCAGGCTCCCAGTTATATAGAAAAACTCTCCTGTTCCCTTCCACATACCTTTTTCTTTTCATCTTCCTTTTGGATAAAGCTCTCTGATGTGAACTTGCACAGAAGTACTTGCTAAATCAAGGTTGCCTTATTTTAAAGTAATGTAGTCTTTGACCTGAATTTTCCTATGTATCCCTGTTTCTGGAGTCACAGCCTTATTGATATACTAGTCCAGACACATCTATGTGGCTTTTTCTCTTATGGTCCAAGGGATTCCTACAGTCCAGAGAAGAAAGATAATACTACAGTGCACAGGAATCAAGAATGCTGGTAGAAAATGCTCCAGTGGGTCATAAAAGGTTAATCCTTCCTCCCGGAAGGAGGTTGTCTGAGTTGCTTCTTACTTTGAGGAATCCCTTAAGACTTCACTGCAGAATCTCCTGGAAGCATCTCCTTGTCAGCAGCCTGAAAAAGATCCCAGTAGCTGGTGTTCTGGGTGTGCAGATCTACAGTTCTTCTGACTATGGTAAGAATGTGCCTTTCTCTTTCCAGAGACAAAGACTGATAAGCAGTAGGGCCTATGCCAATGGAGAATCGGAAGTGGCCATCAAAATCCCAATTAAGCACACCGTGGAGAATGGGACAGGGCCCAGCAGTGCCCCAGACAGAGGCGTGAATGGGACTCGGAGGGATGATATTGTTGCAGAGGCTGGTAATGAGACAGAGAATGAGAATGAAGACAATGAGAACAACGAGAATGACGAAGAGGAAGAGGAGGATGAGGATGATGATGAAGGACCGTACACGCCATTCGACCTCCCCTGTAAGAGGTCCTATGTCTAGGCTGGGTTGGGGAGCTATTTTGAGGCCACTGAATAGATGCCCTTGACTTTGGTGATCTTTTTGACATTCGATTCAAAGAACTATCTTTATATGAACATAGAAATATTTATATTAATTTCTACAGTGGGAAAGACTGTTTTAGAAGGTCCAAAGATGAACAAGATGGGAACACTTGACCATGGATTGAAATGTTGGGAAGGCAGCTTGATGCTCAAGGCAATAGGCACATCACCCACCTTCACCCATCCCATTACATTTGGCCGAGGGACCTGTTCTGCCAAGGCCAGCCTAGGGGGAAACATGCAGACTTCTCAGCTGGTCTTTGTTCTCCTAGTCACTTCTTGCCCCTTACCTCACACACCCCATTCAAGTTTCTCCTATCCCATGACCTGCATGTTTCCAAGACGGACACCACAGGAGATAGAGATCCCAGCCCCAGCTAAGTCTCACACAGTGATGCTGGCCAAGGGCATCTCCCTGGTATCTTGAAGGGGAAGCACAGGCATGTATAATTTTCAGGACCCCAGCCACCAAAGCAGTGTCCTCCTCTGACTGCTACCCAACAATGACTTGGCCATTGCAAAGACTTTTCCCCCTCATCCTACCATTTGTGGAATGTGTGGACCAAGCCTAAAAAATTCTACCAATTTTCTATACCTTCCAGAATCTTCAACTGTTTCAGGAAAGTGCCCTGGTCCAGTGTGAGAGCTTAATAAATGTGTGACTTCTTTGGGATGTTTAAAATTGCAGGAGAACTGAATTCTGGTGAAGTATTACTTGACTCACTTGAAAGGCCATTTAATGATGGGATGTGGGTGTGGAGTGGCAGAGTTCTGTGTTAATTTCAGATGTAAGGCCTTTCTGTGGTCCAGGGGATAGCAAGTGAACCTAGGATGAGAACTGCTCCTGGGTCCCCTCAGGGCCCCTCAGATCTCAACCTCATCAAGTGCTTCCCCAAACTAACTAGAGAATATCCACTCAGATCTTTTACCCCAAAGTCCCAACAGCCCAGCTAGAGTTAAGCCATTACTTGTTAGGGGTTTATCTTGGTAGGAAAAAAAGCATGCTGGCTCTTTATCCATTTTGCCATCTTTGACTCTATTTCTTGGCAACCTTCTTCCCTATCAACAGGACAAAAACATTTTAAAGATTAAGCAACCAGGCCCTCTATATCCCCCTTATGAACTTTTGTGTTCATTTTCTATTGCTGTAAAACAAATTACCACAAACTGAGTGGTTTAAACCAACACCCGTTGATTAGCCCCCAGTTCTGTAGGTCAGAAGTCCAGCACAGCCTGGCTGGGCTTCAGAGGGTCCACAGGCCATATTAGAGGTGTAGACAGGGCTATAGACCTTCCCAGAGGCCCTGGAGAGAATCACTCTCAAACACATGCAGATTATTGGCAAAACCCAGTTCCCTGTGGTTGGAAGGCTGAGCCCCATTTCCTTGCTGGCTGTCAGCGGGGGGCTGCTCACTGCTCCTGCAGGCCTGCATTCTTCACATCACCAATGTGCTTTCGGTCCTTCTCACAATTCCGGTCTCTTGGACTTCCCCTTCTGCTTCTGAGGAGCCTAGAGCAGGCCCGCCTGCCTAATCCCCTTTCAGAAGATAGATTCTCCCACACAGCAGAGCATAGTCATGGAACTGATGGTACAGCCTCCTCTTCACAGGTTCTGAGAATTGGGGCACAGACTCTTGGGGGTCTACATCTAAAATCTTTGCTTTCAGAGCTCACCCTCAGCAGCCCATAACGAAGTTCCAAAAATGCCTATTTTGCTAGTCTTTCACTGATGAAAGAAGCTCTTGGACCAGGTGAAGAGTCTGTAAACCAGTATTGGGGGGGCGCCCCCAGAGGCCCCAAAGCCCCATGGACACCCTTCCAGGCAGATGACCAAAGACATGTGTGTGGCACTAGACAACTCATCTGGCTCCCACAACTGGGTCTCATTACTCAGTGAGACAAAGGGGCCCCTTTCAGGTCACTTGTTTCCTTTTTCTCACCTGAATGGGATAAATGCCAGACCTAACTGGGAGATTTCAAGGTATCTTATAACTGTTGCTCACTTCTGCTCCTCGTCTCTGGGGTTCGTTGCTGATGAAGTGGCCCCGGGCATCCAGCCACATCACCTTGTCTCCTCCTGTTAAGAGGCATGGCTGTTGGTGTGGGCTCAGGAATCGCTACCACCCCACCCTGCCCCCCGCCCCCGAGGCACCCTGCATCCTTTGGCAATTCAAGCACTAGAGGAGAATGGATGCTCTGCCTGGTCTTGCCATTCCTTGGGGGTCTCTTCTTCATTTCAAGGCCCTGAGCTGCCAAGAAAGGAAGTGGAACCCCAGGTTCTTCTAGACCAGCCCTGTCACCAGGGCATCCTGGATAAAAATGCAGGCTCTGATTCGGGAGCTCTGGCGGGGAGGCCCAGATTCCGCATTTATCACAAGCCCCCAGGGGACACTGGGGCTACTTGTCCGGGGCTGCACCAGAGGCAGTGAGAGGGTAACATCCTGGACTCACAGCAGCAATCGTCACCATTCTCCTGAGCCTCAAAACCAGGTGAGGTGCTGCAGCTGAATTGGAGAGTGGGTTTTTCCAGTTATGATCCTCCGTTCCCTCCCACCACCAAACCCACCAAACCCACCACCAAACCCTTCCACCTGAGGCTCGCAGCCTGCATGTCCAGCAGCACCGGCCCCACGCCCAGGGCAGGCAGACCCCTCACAGCAGTGAGAGGGCCAGCAGATGGCATTCGAGGAGCGGGAAGGACCCAGTCCCAGGAGCCCCACATCCAGTACCTTTGGCCTGAAAAAGCTCCGTCCACATGTTGAGGACATTTTTCCCCCTCGTGGTAATCTTGCCAGGGCCTGGCTCTCTGTGTTTCTGTCACTCAGATGTAGGGCTTTCTTCTCTCCAGGACTTGACTGTAGTGAGTGTAAGTAACGAATAAGTAATTATGTGGAAGTATGTAAACATAGGTGTACCTAGGATGGATGGGTGTATATGCATAGACACTATGTGCACATACATGCACATATGAGTATGTGCATATATGTGGTGTGCTTGTGTATGGTTGATATCATGTGTACATATGACATGTTTATTCATGCAATGTATACATTTTTATATTGAGTTTATGCTTTTATGGTTTATGCACAGATATTAACATACCTGTATTTTTTATATGTGCTCATAATGTACATATGGGTTAAATTCATATAATATATATTCATATATATACCTATAAATAGAAAATGTGTGTGTATCTATATAAAAATTGCACATGTATACTTATGTCTTGCATGAAGAAAGCTTTAATGTTAACTGAAAGAAATGGAAATATTTACATATTTACATGTGGGGGCACCTGGATGACTCAGTTGGTTAAGCATCCAACTCTTGATTTCAACTCAGGTCATGATCTCAGGGTCATGATATCGAGCCCTGCATCAGGCTCTGTACTAGGCGTGGATAAGATTCTCTCCCTCTCTCTCCTCCCCTCCCCCCGATTGCATGCTCTCTCTCAAAAAAAAAAAAAAAAAGAAAGAAAAGAAAAGAAAGAAATATTTCCATGTGTACATAGGCAAACATACTTCCACAGAAAAAGACTGAAAAGAAATATACCAAAATATGAGTGTGTTTCCCCAGCTGGTATTCTTTTTTTATTTTTTTCTAGATTTTCCATTCTAAAACACTGTGTTTTTATTGCCTGTGTAGTTAGAGAAAATTGATATATTTAACTCCAGGTCTATAAGAATGAGCAAGGACTTTTCTTTTCAATAGAAGTAAACTTCTGTAAAAACTCAATAAGGAATACAACTTAAGGACAGCTCCTTTGCTTTTTGGAGACAAGTCAACTCAAAGGGATACTATAATGCTCAGAGTCCCCACTTCATGTCCCTGGCTTCATCTCCCAGCTGCTGCCTCCCTTCCAAGGAATCACATAATCTTGGGTATATCAGGTTCATGCTCAGGGAGTTTGGTTTTCTTAGCTCGTCCTCAGCACCCGGAACAGCACCTGGCACAGACTGGCCTTGGGGGCGTGGGTGGGGTGGTGGTGGTATGGATTCAAAGAATATTTGTTAAGTAAAGAAATAAACCTATCCCCTGGGGGACTAGAAGCGGACCACATAGCAATGGAAGAAAAGATGGGAAAATGTCCAGAAATACTGTTGACTCAAACAGGAAAGGAAAACATTTTATCCCTTTTTTCAGAAACAGAAATTTAGGCCAGCTAAAATGTGCACATACATTAACATTCTTGTGTTTATATGTGCATATAATATACGTAGAGGCTAAATCCACATAGTATATATGTAAGTTATATGCACCTATGCATAGTATAAGTTGTACATATATTAACCCTTGCATGAAGAAAGACTTACTGTTACTAATAGAAATAGAAACATTTACAAAGGATGTAGGGTAAACACACTTTCAGCAGGAAAAAAAGAGACTGAAAAGAACACACCAAAATATAAGTACCTTCCTTATCTGACTGCTCCTCAAAATCACTTAAAAAGCACGTTTCCGTATCACTTGGTTTGCTCAAGGAGTTATATTTGTTACATTACACTTAAAAGTAACTTCCAGATGATACTGATTGAGTTTCTACTGTAAGTTTGTGGTTACAGTGGAGCTATAACTTAGAGAAAACATCTGTTTCATGAAATGGAGAAAACTGTTTCCTAGATATATGGCCCCTCCAGGGTCAAGTCAGACTTTCGCTAAAGCAGCTGAGAGAAAAAACTCAAAATTCATTGGTGCCAACGTATACTGCTTACAGTTCTACTGAATCAATATCATTTTCTAAGCTTCTGCAGTCTTAAGTTCCAATTTCATTTTTTTCCTTGTCTTTTTTTAAATTTTATTTTCTGAAGAAAGACAAAGCCAGATTGTAGTCATTTCTCTTCCCATTCGTGTGTTTCTTTGTAACTTTGATGGGGTGTATGTTTTAAACTGGACCAAGTCTCTCTGTGTAAGGGCATCCGGAGGACTGCAAGGCCTGGGAGGGGATTGCCCGATGAAAAAAGGACATCACCACGTTACAGGCTTTAGGATCATGCCGAATTCCAGGATGCCTTTGAGATCCAAGGGTCTGACGATAATGGTGGACTCCACAACGTTTGGAAGCCCCTCACAAAAAGAACCCTGACCGCTTTCTTGCTTAGAAATCCAGCCAACAGTCTCAAGGTTGTCACCACCCGTTCCCAGCTCCGTATCTGCATAGCAGCTAATTGGAAAAGTGCTGGATACTGACATAAAATTTTGAAATAATTTTCATTTAACATTTTATTAATAACTGTTCAAAGTGTAATTTAACAAATACCTCCTGCGTTCTGATAGGAATATAAGATGGCATGATCATTATGGAAAAGTGCTTGGCAGTTTCTTGTGAAGTTAAACATCTTCCCTGTGACTCAGCAATTCTATTCCTGGGTCTTCACCCAAGAGAAAGAAAAACATGCCGACAAAACAAAGGGTACAAGAATACCCATAGCTCCTTTAGTTGTAATACCTGAAAATTGGCAACAACTCAAATTCCCATCCCGAGAGAATGGATAAACAAATTGTGTATCCATAGGATGGAAAACTACAGAGCAATTAAGAATGAACTCCTGACCCATGAATGAATCTCAAAAAGCATGTTGGCTGAAAGAGCGTAGTTGACTAAAATCACATGCCATGTGATTTTCTTTATTTAAAGGTGGATAACGGGGAAAACTAATTTATGGTGGTAGAAGGTGGAAGGTTGACTGGAAAGAGGCTCAAGGAACTTTCTGGAAGGCAGAGAGGTTCTTTATCTCAATTGAACCAGGGAGTGTATGCAATACATATTTCTTACCAGAAGTGTTAGCACTTACTCAGGATGGTAATAAAGGCTAAAGGAGAATTGAAAGGTTTGTCAAATCTGCGGTTACAAGGAACTCATGGCAACATGGTCACCAAAATAAGCATTTATGGGTATCTCTGAAACACAGGGCTCAGGCAACACAGAGATGATAAGATCAGGTCATCACTAGCCATGGCAGCAGGTATTTAGAGAACCAGAAATCAATGACTAATATGCAAATTCACTTCAACTTGAGATACAAACCCCACCTTGAGAACTTTCAAATCATTGTTCATTTCAGAGAGTTGACAATGTTGAGCAATTCCACTAGATGGCGCTGGGACCACTGACACTTTATAATCTGGCAAGATTTGATCTAACCGTGGGGAGAACAGACCCCAGGCCAACTGGTGGTCTTCCAGCTCCCCTCCCTAACCTTCACCTGCATCCCCACACACTCCCCTCCCTTTGCATCTGGGAATCTTCCTCATCCTTTGCCACCAGCCACATGTGCCAAACCATCCTTCCAGCCCTGTATCCTCAGAAGTGCCTCATCTGTCATTTGGGTGCCTAACTAGCAGGTGAGCGGTGGATAACTGTTTTTATTCTGCTTGCTTTTGTATGCTAGGTTTTGCTGCTGGTAGGAAGCCATTTGTGTCTTTTATGAAAAGGACAATATATTAAGCCTGATTTCACAGGTCATCAATTAGGACGTAAATGTCTGGGGCAAGTAGCACAGAGGGCTGGTAAAACACAGAGATGAAACTAACTAATTTTTGTTTTTGTCTTTGTTTCCTTTCCCAGCTGGAAAACTGGAAACAGTGAAGTGGGCGTTCACCTGGCCACTGAGTTTTGTCTTATACTTCACTGTACCCAACTGCAACAAGCCGCGCTGGGAAAAATGGTTTATGGTGACATTTGCTTCTTCCACGTTGTGGATAGCAGCCTTCTCCTACATGATGGTGTGGATGGTGAGTGTACTGAGGACCCACAGCATTGCTAGACCTCTTTATAGAGAAAAATACCCTCAATCAGAGGGGACTCAGAGGTGAGGTGTCAGCCCAGTCACTGTATCAGTCAGCTAATGCCTCAATAAGCTGCATGACAAACCACCTCTGAACTCAGTGGTTTAGAATCACAAGAAGTTATCTTCCTGCTTACATACCTGTAGGTTGAGCGTGGTTTGACTAATCTTAGCCAGCACTGACAGAGGGTTCTCCTTCAAGCCATAACATGGTTATATGTGATTCAGGCAGCAGGGGGTTTCATATCTACCTTATGTTTGCTCGATTTCCTTGGACCGGTGGCTACCTAGGGAATGCTATTCTCATGGCAGATTTTTGGAATGCTAGAGGGCCAGTGGAAACATGAGGTGCATCCTAGCACCTTGGACCTGTGACTGGAATAGATTTTCCCCACCTGCTCTAACGGGAAGAACAGCAGAGCCACAAGGCAGAGAACATGAAGGAAAGATGTGAAGAATTGGGGAGTAATCACCCCAGCTGTCATCGTCACTTTCCTTAACTAAGTCATAGTTTTGTCAACCAGAAAATAAGGTCAATGGACCAGGTGACCACTCAAGGTCTGAAGCTAAAACAGGGATTCAAGAACTGGCATTGGTTGTGAGGTTCTGGCTCAAAAGAGCCTCTGCCCCAAAGCCATTTTAGGAAACACAACCATCCAGAATGCATTGCCTATTTATGACTCCACTTTTCCATTCTGGGGTATCCTAGGACCATCCTGAGTTCAAATATTCTGTCCCCAAGTCACCTTTTCCAGGAAACTTTCTCTCAAGCCTCCTGCCTCACCTGAAAGAAAGATGTATACAATACTAATCTTTGGTTGGGAAACATGGGCTCCATAATTGTATCTCAGTTCCCAGACCTGCAATCCTGGTCTGCTCTGCACGATGTTCTTTGCCGTCTACATTGACAACGAGAGCAGACATTGCCCCCTGAGGAGACTGCCCAGATTGCAGCCTTTGGTGCTTCTTGGGCAGAGGATCCACTAGTGCATCAGGTTGACATCAGCCCCCAACTTACCACCTCTTCCTGCTTCTTCCAGGTGACGATCATTGGATACACGCTGGGAATTCCTGATGTCATCATGGGGATCACTTTCCTGGCAGCTGGAACCAGTGTGCCCGATTGCATGGCTAGCCTCATTGTGGCCAGACAAGGTGGGACCTCCATTTAGATGGGGATAGGGGTGGGCGAGGGAGGAAGACCTATGGGTGGGGGGTAGCTTTGGGGGATCCACATGACAATTACCCAGATGATGGTTGACTTCAGTGCTGTATTAGTCGAAAAGGTCACTGGCATCAAAAGAACAGGTTAACAAGCCCGAAGATCTATCCTTCAGAAAGGCAAAGACATTTTCTAGGTAGTACACAGAGGCCTTTCTAGAGGTTGTGTTACTGACCCCCTCTTGTATTAAAAATAGTAATAATGTAATGAGAGTTAACCTTTGCTGAGCGCCACACACCGAGCAAAGCTGTTTAGGTACGTTATCTTTAAACAACTCTGTGGGATAGGGAAGATCAGTCCCCCATTCTATGGATAGGGAAACCAAGGCTTAGAGAAGACAGAACCCATAGCCCAAGGTCTACCCAGCTACAGTACCCTGACAATGGTGGTTGTCATAGGTCAGTCCTCAGTGTATGGCACAGCCTCCCCTCCTTAAGTTCACAGATGGATGCTCCTTCCAGAGGCCATGCCCTTTGCTAGCACCCACTCTAGTGTGTATGCCTGATTTGTGCTGATTGAATTTGTTTTTGACAAATACAATGTATAGCTACGACACTTAGAGCAGTGTCCCCGAGAAGTCCTCATGAAATTCTACTGGTTACACTGTTTTTCTTAATAGTGCTCAGTTATTTAGAAAAAGAGTTGAAGTCAGTGTAGAGCAGTTGGGAGATGGTAGTAAAATATATGAGTTGATGAGCTCGTGAGAGGCTTAACAGAACTGTTAAGTTTATTCCTTTCTAGAAGGAAGTTTCAGAATTTGGGGAACTATATTTGGTTTTTGGAATTATTCACATTTTACCAGTGATCATATTTGAAGGTCAACAGTTCAGTAGTATGTGCATTTCATTCTAGTCTGTTCTGTTCCATTCTGTTCCTTTCTACTGAAGATACCTAGTCCATTGAAAATACAGGTGGTAGCCTGGGAGGGAACCACGTAGCAAATGAGCCAGCAGATCTGCCAGCTAAGTCTCTGGATGTCAGACCAAAAGTTTGACAGGGTCCCTTGGGGAGCCCCTGTACTATCCTGAGATCACCCCCCTCACTCTAGTGACCTCTTGTCCTTTCAGGCATGGGAGACATGGCAGTATCCAACTCTATCGGGAGCAACGTGTTTGATATCCTCATTGGCCTTGGTCTCCCATGGGCCCTGCAGACCCTGGCTGTGGATTATGGATCCTACGTAAGTGGGTTTCCCCTGTGAATTCCACTTAAATCTCGAGCTATGCAGACACTGTTTTCAGGGCAGAGGAGATGCGGAAATACTAATGTTGAGAGGCAAAGGAACTCTTGCTTATCGAAGTCCTTCTAAAATCAGGCTTGTGGGGGCATTCAGGACTTGAAAACGGGGTTGGCAGACTTCTTAAGGGAAGGACCAGATAGTAGTAACACTTCAGGCTTTGTGGGCCAGATGGTCTCTGTCACAACAACCCACCTCCGCAGCTGTAGCCTAAAAACAGCATATACGATGTGCAAATGAGTGAGCGTGGCTCTTTCAATGCAACCTTAAGTACAGAAACTAAAATTTGAATTCCATATAAATTTTACATGTCCTGATCTATGGTATGGGATTCTTTTTCATTTATTACAAAAATAGTTCTTAACTCATGGGCCACGCAAAAATAGGAGGCCAGCCGGATTGGTCCTATGGGCCATCTTCTGTCAGCCCCTGTCTAGTGTGTGTGCTTTGTGGACAAAATCATTTCATTCATGGAGGAACGTACAAGATGCACCCCCTGCAACGGGTCTGGTGAGGGTCAGCCCCCACAGAGATAGCCTCCATTGCTGTTTCTTAAGGCTAAGTTGATTGTGACTTCAAGTGGATTTGCAGATGAGTGACATGGAGGGTCCGGCTTTCTTTCCCAATTTGTTAAAATGTTCCCCCCACCCCCCACTAATGGCAGCTCTGTCCCAGATACTCACTACCCAAGGACTGAAAAAGAAACTGCAATTGGAGGTTTTTGCCTAGACACGGGAAAAAAAGAGTAATGTGCCTCCAGAATTTTTACACTCAACCCAGGGCCAGTGCTTCTCCAGATGTGCTGCTAAGCACTACATTAGTCTATCTGCACAATTTGTTGTTAAGCAATGGTATACCCTGTAGGAAATACTGTGGCTCATTTTATCAGATGACAATTGTCTTCCAAGTTGCTTGACAAATGAATAGCTATTTCAACCAGGGAAGGGGTGTTGCAATGAAACTGAAATCCATGCAGACAGTGTTTTTGGTTCATCTGAAGTTACCTGATGGCTGAGAAATTTCACCAGAGGGTAAAGATAAGCACAAGGGGATGGAAAGAAGCAGAACGTGTTCTAAGGAATGAAGATCTCTGCTCTGTTGTCAGTGAAATTGGGTAATGACATGGTGAGAGAGGCTACATTCCCTTGGGGGGATGCTGGTAGCTTTCAGAAGGTAACTGTGACAAGAAATCTGAATAACTAGACAGAACCAGCCAGGGGGATTGGGCAGCAGTGTGCAACATTCTAGGCAGAAGGAACATCCAGTGCAAAGGCCCTGAGGCAGAGATGCACTTGGCATGAAGCAAGTCCAGTGTAAGTGGAACAAAGTGACCATAGGGGAGGTTTGAGAGGCAGTTGGGAGTCTAGGCAGGGTCAGGTCATGTGGGTGCTCATCAGACAATTGAAAAAATAATGACATTCAAACTTACATGACAATATGGATTTAGAAAATGATGTTTTTGATGACTTTTATGAGCGATTCAGCAGCACGAGTTTTAATCCTGGGCCCTAAGGTATAAGGATCTCTCAGCCTTGGCTAAATTAGTAATATAAACAGATATCCATCAGGAAGGCCAGTTCTTCAATAACCCTCAACAGTTCACCCTAAATATCATACCTCCCAGACTACTTGCCATCTCAGACATTTCATAGAGCCAAGCCAGTGCCCTCGGAGTCCTTGTCCCTGAAGGTACCCTGTTTCAGAGGCAGATGACTCTGTCTCAAATGCACACATCCCATCACTCTTCCCATTGGAAATGATGTCCCTTCTTCCAGGTGTGTCTCATGCAGAATTCCTCTCTGGACCCTCCCCAGCATCACCACCAAATGGGACCTCTCTCCATAGCCTTTGTTTCTATCTCACCATGGCTGTTATCCTAAATCTTGAACTTGCTTCATCTTCTTCTTTTTTTTTTTTTTAGATTTTATTTATTAATTTGACACACAGAGAGAGAGATTACAAGTAGGCAGAGAGAGAGGGGAAAACAGGCCCTGTGCTGAGCAGAGCCCAATGCAGGGCTCAATCCCAAGACCCTGAAGCCATGACCTGAGCCAAAGGCAGAGGCTTCACCCACTGAGCCACCCAGGTGCCCCGCTTCATCTTCTTAAGTGACATATAAAAGAGACACTGAAGAAATGCCCTCCAGGTTGGCCACTGAAAGGACATCATTAGGTGGTCACAGAATTCCAGATAATCTTCTGAAGATGTTATGAGTGGTGTTGTCAGTCAGGCCCTTATGAAGGGGTTCATATCAACCAGATTCACAGGAGTTTGATGTTTATGCTAGAATGTCAACAGGTGGCAGTAAGATATTCAAGTGTCAGATAGAAAACATACTTATTCTGGACAGTTTTGTGCTCTGTTTTCCAAGAGAAAGATCTCATGTGAGAGGTATTTTGTTTCTCAATTGGGGGGGTGGTAGAGGGAGTGGGAGGCTCTTTTTTTCAATTACAGTGTAGTTGATGCAAAATGTTAGTTTCAGGGGTATAGCATAGTGATTCCACAAGTCTCTATGTTGTGTTGTGCTCACCACAATTATACCTGCCATCTATGACCATACAACACTATTATAATACCATTGACTATACTCCCTATGTTGTACCTTCTGTAGCCATGGCTTCTTCATTCCACAACTGCAGCCTGTACCTCTATAGATGGGAGGTATTTGGGGAGCTCCATGACCACCCTCAAGTTCATTGACTCACCAGGAGTATTCACAGGACTCAGCAGCAGGTCTTAGTCATGGCTAAGGTTTATTATAGCAAGGGATATGGAATAAAAGCAGAGCAGTGGAAAAATGAAATGCATCAGGAAAAATCAAGAGAGGTTAGATGTGGGCTTCCAACTACTGTCCCTCCCAGTCAGATAAGATGTGCTTTCTCTCTAGCAGCAAACTATAGGGCCATGTGTGAACTATATTCATGGAAGTCCACTGGTGTCTGAGGCTTTTATGGAGGGCTGATCAGGCGGGTACATTCCTGCTCAATGAACATCCATGATAGTAGAACTCAGAATCCCAACCCAGACACCAGATAAACATCATAAAGCTTGCTGACCAATCCTGACAAGCTGTAGAGCAAACCCCATTGCTTTTGGAGGACAAAACAACATCATCTGTCAATTACATAAAGAACATTCCAAGGACCACATTCTTGGAGATTGGCTGAAGGTCAGTCATGGGTTCTAGGCTCCTCTAGAGGCTCACAAAGATTAAGTCACCAGACCTCCTGCATTAACATATTCTGTGTAGAAGATCAAATTAGAATGTATATGTTAGAATAAGTATCACTGCTTCTATGTCACAAACAACCCCCAAAATTTCACTGGGGTAGCCCAACAAGGGTTTATTTCTTGCCCCAGGTTCATTGCAGATATTTCCACTCTGGCAGCTTCCATGGTTCTCCAAACAGAAACTTAAGGATTGGGGCTTATTTCATCCTGTGGTTCTATCCTCTTGGAGTCCTTCCCCAATAGACAAAGAAAGTAGAGAAATTAAGGGCATGGAAGATTATGTAGATCTTTTTCTAACAAGGACAGAAAGTGGTGGGTGCCCTGCCTGTTCCCGCCCATTGTCCAGATGAGCAAACATTTCCATTAAGATGCAAGAAGGATCCAGAACACTTGTTTAGCTGTGCATCCAGGAAGGAGAGTAGATGTGGGTGTTAGTGGACACTAACAACTTCTAAAGTCTAGGGTGTCAGGTTGAGAGTTGGAGCCACCAAGAGGGTTTGCTGGACAACTCTTACTGGAGCCATTAAATTGCTATTTTCTGAGGCATCAATCCATGGTCATAGGGCTTTTTTCCCCTCCACAACAACCATCCTGGGGTACATTGACCAATCCTGCCTTCTTGGGTTTCGTTTTCTGGGTCATATGTAGACCCTCCCTCTCCCAGTTAATACACCTTTCTTGTACTTAAGTTGAAAACAATACTATCGATTATATTGAATCTTTCTCATTAAAGTCACTTCTTCCTTAAAATACAAGTTCACCTTGATTCTGTTTTGCCATTCCTCACATAATCTCTTGGGTTTTTCTACAGTCAAGTCATCTTTTTTTAATTAATTTTTTATTAACATATAATGTATTATTTGCCCCAGGGGTGCAGGTCTGTGAATCATCAGGCTTACACACCGCACTCACCATAGCACATACCCTCCCCAATGTCCATAACCCAACCACCCTCTCCATACCCCTCCTCCCCCCAGCAACCCTCAGTATGTTTTGTGAGATTAAGAGTCTCTTATGGTTTGTCTCCCACCCAATCCCATCTTGTTTCATTTTTTCCTTCCCTACCCCCCAAAACTACACATCGCCTCTCAAATTCCTCATATCAGAGAGATCATATGATAATTGTCTTTCTCTAATTGACTTACTTCACTCAGCATAATACCCTCTAGTTCCATCCACATCATCTCATATGGCAAGATTTCATTTTTGATGGCTACATAGTATTCCATTATATATATATACACCACATCTATTTTATCCATTCACCTGTTAATGGACATCTAGGTTTTTTCCATAGTTTGGCTATTGTGGACATTGCTGCTATAAACATTCAGGCGCACATGCTCCTTCAGATCACTACATTTGTATCTTTAGGGTAAATACCCAGTAGTGTGATTGCTAGGTCATAGTCTAGCTCTATTTTCAACTTTTTGAGGAATCTCCATGCTGTTTTCCAGAGTGGCTGCACCAGCTTGCATTCCCACCAGTAGTGTAGGAGGAACTTGACTTTGTTATTCCTTTTTTCTGGTTATAAAAATAGCTCATGGTCTTTACAGAAAATTAGAGAAACTCTAATTAGAGAACACTTGAACACTTGATCAGTGCATGCCCAATAGAACTTTCTTTAATGATGGAAATATTCTATATTGTACTGTCAAATATAGTAGCTACTAGCTCCTTGAGACTTTTCAAGAACTTGAAATATGGTTGGTTCAAGTGAAGACCCGGACTTTTAATTTTAATTTCATTTTAATTAATTTTAATTTATATAGCCACATGTGGCTCATGGCTGTCCATGCAATTCTGCAGGTTCAGAGGATGCAATAAAAATCATGCACCGTTCAGTCCTAAAAATCAGTTGCTAATATTTTAGCACATTTTTCTTTCCTCTTTGATTCACATAGCTGAGACTTAATTGTACAATCGCTTTTTTACTCCTTATCGTAGCAAACACATTCTCCTTAAAATCTTATAGAGACATCATCTTTAAAGGCAACCTCATATTCTAGTTACACCAAAATTTACTTAACCATGCTTCTGCCTTTAGACACATATTGCTTCAAGATTTTCGGGATTATAAATAATGATGTGACATACATCTTTGTATATCGATCTTACAGATTTTGGAGATCTATAAAAATTCTAATTAAAACTGTATTTGTATTTGAGGTTATTTTCCCAAAGCTGGAGTTGTTACATAGACTATGAACGCTGTGACACTCTTTGCACATCCCTAATTATTTTTCCAAATGACAGTATTCTTTACATTTTGATTTGTCTTTATTTCATTTCCAAGATTTGGAGGAAGCTTCATGGCACCCTCTTATTCTCTCTCTCTCTCTCTCTCTCTTTTTTTTTTTTTAACATGGGCTGACCATTTTTTTAACAACATTCTGACCATTAAGGTGAGCTTCCTCGTGACACATAGTATGGGGCGTGTATGTACTTGAGCCATGGAAAAAAGTGTCAAATATAATGGGAATAGCCCAACCTCAATTCCTTTGGAAGTATCGCTAGTGACCCTCTGTCATTTAATCATACTCAGTCTTGGTTGTCTCCCTGCCTCCACAGGCTGCTCCATGCAATGTTCCATCTCTCATTTCATGGTCTACATTTAGATCCCATCTTCACTGGCACCCCAGACTCTGCCTAGCCTCTGTGCCTCTTAACCCAGTACAGAGCCATGAGTGTGGATCTGTTGAGTACCCCCAGCAAATCCACCTGGTGTGTTCCTCTGTTTCGTTTCCTCACTTATCTCTTATCAAAGTTATGAAAAAGTAAAATTCAGACTTGTGTGAATTTTAACTACTTTTTGTTGCCTCTGGTGAAGACTAGAGAGTAGTGGCTAAAAAGCAGGCAGCAAAAAAGATGAAAAGAAACCGTGCTCCAAATATCCTGGAAAATTGATCCATGAATAATAGACTTTTACCACATTGACTCTCTCCAGCAGCAGAGAATGCACAAACAGGAGCGGGGGATGAACATCACTCTGGTGTTTATAAGATCCATTCAACCATTGTGTTTATTTTTTCTATATTGTGGTTACAATGTACAACCATATAAGGTGAAATCAAAACCTTTCCAAACAAACAACAACAACTTATTCTAGAAGCAAACTGATTCCTGCCCCTAGCTTTGAACTCCCCTTGACTGAATATGGGCATCAGACCTGAAATTCCAATTCAGCAAAGCACATTTTGTGCCGTAAATGAACCCCAGTGATCTGCCGTCCTTTCCCGTCCTTCTGACATTCTCCCAGCACTCTTCAGAGAGCAGGAAATTAAGCATAATTCTCATTCAGTAACACCCACAGCCATGAAAACATATGCTTTTCAGGTTCCAAACTTTAGTGACAGGGTGACATCATGAAGACAAAAATTCAGGCCCTGTTAGATGTTTAGCCCAAATTCATGTTTTCCGTCTGTAGATGACATAATTGGTTCGCTCTGGTCATTCTTTTGGGATTGTGCAAGAAGCACATCTAATCCTGTGGTGAAGATGGCCCTGAACTGAAATGGAGGGGGAAATACAGGAGAAGAACAGGAGAGATCAACAGCCATTGCACACAGGAGGGTGCTCCTGATGGAACTTTTGGTCAGAAGACAGGAGAAAGACACATCCATGTTGCATTTTCATCCAAATACTATTTCTGTTCTCAGTCAGAGAGATCTTCATTTTATTCCCAGGATATAAGCATCCAATGTAGGCCTCACTTTTGAGAGCAGAAAATCAATAACATTCTCTATAAACAGTTCATGAACCCCAGGGAAATCAAGATTTTTTATACATGGTGTGAGGTAGGGGTCCAGTTTCATTGTTTTGAATGTGGACGTGTTTGTTTTAGCACCATGTGTTGAAAGGAGATTTCATTTTGAACTTTCAAAATTCAAACAAAAATATTTGTTAACTTATTTTTCTTTTATTTATTTTTACAAAATTTGAGTATAGTTGGCACATAATATTACATTAGTTTCAGGTGTACAACCTAGTGTTTTGACAAGTTAATACACTACGCTTTGTTCACCACAAGTATAGCTACTGTCTATTCTACCTCACTATTACAATGTAATTGACTGTATTCCTTATACTCTTTTACTCCCATGGCTTACTCATTCCATAACTGGAGGCCTTCACCCATTTTTCCCAACACCCCACCTCCCTCCCCTCTGGCAACCATCAGTTTATGCTTTGTACTTATAAGTCTAATTCTGTTCTTTGTTTATTCATATTTTTAGATTCCACTTATGAGTGGAATCATAATAGTATTTGTCTTTCTCAGCCTGATTTATTTCACTTAGCCTAATAGCCTCTAGGTCCATCCATGGACTCATGTCTCAAATGTCATGATCTCATCCTTTTTTATGGCAGTGTGATATTACAGTATAAATACTTAAGTGTGTATGTATATATATGTGTATGTGCATATGTATATATGTACACACACACACATTACATCTTCCTTATCAATTTATCTATTGATGGATGCTTATGTTCCATGTCTTGACTATTGTAAATAATGTGCAATAATCATAAGGGTGCATTTGTCTTCTTGAGTTAATGTTTTTGTTCTCTCTTTGTAAATATCCAGTAGTGAAATGACTGGATCATATGGTATTTCTACTTTTAACTTTTTAAGGAACCTCCATATTGTTTTCCATAGTGACTGCACCAATTTACATTCTCACCAACAATGCACAAGGGTTACTTTTTCTCCATATCCTTGCAAATACTTGTTATTTCTTGTCTTTTTGATTTTAGCAATTCTGACAGAGGTGAGGTGATATCTCATTATGGTTTTGATTTGCATTTCCCTGATAATGTGACAATAAGCATCTTTTCATGTATCTTTTGGCTATCTGTAATCTTCTTTGGAAAGATGTCTGCTTATTTTTCAATAATATTCATGACTTAGGAAATATTAGGAAGCCCATGATTGTATTTAGTTAAAGCTAGGTACTCTAGAACCCTGTATTTTATAAGTAGTATAATCGTAACTATCAGGAAAAGTTTTGAGCCTAACTGAGACAGAACGTAAAGTTGAATGGTCAAGAAGGAGGGGATAACAGCCAGGTGAGCTGAATTACGGAAGGACAGAGTAACAAAAGCATCCTCAGAACCTAGTGGCATTCTTTAAGATGCTACTTTTTTCTTATTTTACTCAGATAGCTTGATCTTTTTGGTTGAAAGGGCATTCAACAAAAAGGAAAAGGATACCTCAGGTCCTTACCACATGCCTAGCTCTCTAGCCCTTCCACATGCTGTCCAAATACAGCATCACACTGCACATCTATAAACTCTTCCCCACGTCTCTGTTGATCCATTCCCTTCCTACCTTGTCTGGTAGTTATGCACCCACATCATCTACCTGCTACTAGAATCTGAATGTAGGACCACATCCACTTCATGTTTGCCATTCACGTTGCACACTTTTCCATCTTACACATAGCAGGATATTTCACTTGTTTAAATAGAGAGTAGGGATGCCTGGGTGGCTCAGCATTAAGCGACTGCTTTGGGCTCAGGTCCTGATCCCAGAGTCCTAGGACTGAGCCCCATATCAGGCTTCCTGCTGAGCAGGGCAGGAAGCCTTCTTCTCCCTCTCCCACTCCCCCTGCTTGTGTTCCCTCTCTCGCTGTGTCTCTCTGTGTCGAATAAATAAATAAAATCTTAATAAAGAAAGAAAAGAAAGAAAGAGGAAAGAAAAGAAAGGAAGGAAGGAAGAAAGAAATACATTTTATTTCCTCAAAAGTGGAGGCAAGCAACTCCTTAGACATGGGTAGATCCTGAGAGCTTTGCCATATTTCAGCTCAGGTTAAAAATATATTATATATATACATATATAATATATATAATTAAATATAATTAGAATATATTTTATCATTATATATTTTATATAATTTATATATATAAAATATATATGTATATGTGTATATGTATACTATATATTATGTATTTTATATAATTATATTTTTATATATTTTATATAATTATAATTTATATATTTTATATAATTGTATATTTTATATATTTATATATTTTATATAATTATATAATTATAATATAATTATATATTTTTTATATTTTATATAATTATATAATTATATAAATATATTATATATTATAGTTATATAATTATATAAAATTATACATAATATAATATTAATATAAGTATATAATTATATATAATATAAATATATATAATTATATATCATTTAAGTTATAATTTAATTATAAGTTATATCATAATTTTATTATAATTATATAATTATATAAATATATTATATATATTATAGTTATATAATTATATAAAATTATATATAATTATATGTAATATAAATATATATAATTTTATATAATTATATAACTATAAATATATATATAAATATATAAATATATAATATATATTATATATATGCACAAGGGTTACTTTTAGATAGTATACTATCTATATTATATATATATATTTTATTTATATTATATATTTTATATATAAATATAAAAAAATATATTTTCCTTCCACTACTGGATATTTACAAAGAGAGAACAAAAACATTAACTCAAGAAGACAAATGCACCCTTATGATTATTGCACATTATTTACAATAGTCAAGACATGGAACATAAGCAACCATCAATAGATAAATTGATAAGGAAGATGTAATGTGTGTGCGTACATATATACATATGCACATACACATATATATACATACACACCTAAGTATTTATACTGCAATATTACCCTGCCATATATATATTATATTATATATTTTATTATATATAATGTATATATATAGTATATATATACTAATACTATATATAGTATACATATACACATATACATATATATTTTATATATGTACTATATATACTATAATGTATACTATATATTATACTATATATACTATATATAGTATATATATAATTATATATATTATAATTATACTATATATACTATAATGTATACTATATATACTATAATGTATACTATATATTATATATATACTAGTATATATAATATAATATATAATATATATAATTATATATATACACATTATATACTATAATATAGACTATATATTATACTATATATACTATATATACAGGTATACTATACTATATATATTATATACTATAATGTATACATTATATATATATTTTTTATGTTTTTATGTTCTGTCTCAGTTAGGCTCAAAACTTTACCTGATAGTTAAGATTATACTACTTATAAAATACAGGGTTCTAGAGTACCTAGCTTTAACTAAATATTTTACATATAAAATATATATATAATTATATATATAAAATATATATATAAATATATATATGTATTTTTTCCTGATGGTGCTTCTGAGTCAACAAGAAAAAGTTATGAAACATTTTCATCAAAAACCTGGCCTATAGAGAGATGGACTTTAATTTTCTGGGAGACTACTTGTACAGACTGACATCTTTGCCTCATAATGGTAGACTTGTAGACCAAAATAGTGGCCCAGGATTTGGCCCAACCACGCTGTGTCTTTTGGTTTTCCTGGAAGACAGGGGTCCAGAAAATATCCATCTGGAGTTAGATGATCCTGTCTTCCCCATCTTGGGTAGAAGACATGTGAAGAGAACAGAATGAAAAGAAAATATGACCTGAGAAGAGAGCAAAGGGGAAGAAAATAACAATAAGAATAGCTTAGAGTCACCTAAGCTTAGTCACCTAGATGGCTCAGTCAGTTCAGCATCCAACTCTTGTTTTCAGCCTAGTTCGTGATCTCAGTGGTCATGAAATCAAGCTCCATGCTCAGTGGGGAGTCTGCAGGAGGTTCTCTCCCTCTGCCCCTCCCCTCACTCATGCACGTGCTTGCCCTCTCTCTCTCTAATAAATAAATAAATCCTTTTTTTTAAGTCCTTTTTTTAAAAAAAGAACTTAACATACATTGAATACCTACTGTGTGCCAGGGACTGGCACATAGCCTCATCTAATTCTGACAACAGCTTAATAAGGCAAGGATTTTTTCTTCAACCAGCATTGTTGTTTGTGCAGCTGCTAAATATGCCAAGAACTTGGTGAGGTGCTGGAAACACAGAATGACAAGATAGAATAGACCCTCCCCCATAAAATATGCACCAGGGTGGGGAAGACAGTCCATGAGTGACAAGTGCATGAGTATGCTAACTTGATAGAGCAAAATCCTCATGAAGATAATAATGTAATAGGGTGGGTGGCATGCATCACTGTGAATTCATTGGATAGGGAGGTTGGATTCTGTGCTGAGAAGCAAATAGTAATATAGAGCTGGGTGTTTGCAAGGCAAGGGGAGCATTCTAGAAAGAGGGGGCTGCAAGTATCAAGGCACTGAGGCATGCTGTGTCTGAGAACAGAGAAGCCAGGCAATAGAAATGTATCATTAAAAAAAAAAAAAAAGGAAAAGAAATGTAGGGGTGAGGTTGGCAGGGTTCATGGGTTTCATTCTAAGTGCACTGCTGTCCCAAATCCTCTTGTGCAGATCAGGCACCCACAGCTCAGAGAGGTTGTCGCAGCCAGAAATAGGCAGAGAGAAGACAGTGGGACTTTATTTTTCCCCAGAAAACCAGACACTAAAGCAGGAGGGAGAAGACTATTACCAATCATAAATGGTGCCACAATGCCACCATGCACAGTTGAGGGCTCATGAGTGCAGGGGATGTCACTGGGGTGGGATTTTAGACTGGATCCATCCTTGAGTTTGCCTGAAGAGAGGGCAGGGTCTGCTTATAAAGCTAAAGCAAGCTCTGCAGCTTTCCATAAAGAAAGAAGAACCTGACAAACCATAAAAGACTCTTAATCATAGGAAACAAATGGAGGGTTGCTGGAGGGGAGGGAAGTGGGGGGATAGAGTAACTGGGTGATAGACATTAAGGAGGGCACATGATGTAATGAACACTGGGTATGATTTAAGATGATGATGAATCATTGGACTCTACCTCTGAAACCAATAATTCATTATATGTTAATTAATTGAATTTAAATTTTTTTTAAAAGGGAAGGAGACAACTCCTGACCCCCAGGTTCCCATCCTAGAAGTCCCACAGATATGGTGGCAGCGAAAATCCTTGCTGTCCTAGGCCATGGTGCATTATATTTCTACAGTGGGTTTCTGACTGAAGGTTGGAGGAAACATTCTGCATCCTTCCATGAGGATTACATGTTTATTCAGTCCCTGGGTCCCCACCTGGCTTTCACCAGGACCCCTTGGCCAGCCCCCAATTCCCAGACACATTTGAGGGGCATCTCCATGTAACCTCATGACACGGCACAGAACTCACCTGGAAAAATAGTTTCAGGTTCATGAAAAGGCAAACTTAAGGGTTTATTTGCCATGAGCATCTTGCCTTCCCTCTTAACCTCCAGCTTTTCCTGGGAGAGAGGCTTCATTTCTGGAAGGACACCCAGGGGCCTCCTTCCATGTAGCATCGCAGTAATCCATGACATCTCTGCATCTCTCACATCAGAAGCTGTTTAATAGACTCTCCTGCCCTCCCAACGGACTTGCTGACAATTCTGAAGCAATTTTTCCATCTCTACTAGATGGAACTTCCAAGTCATAATTACTCAATAATTACCATCAATACAGCTGTTTTGTGCATACTATTAGGTTCAGCCATTTGATAGGAATAAATGCAGTTTTACAGATTTTGACATTTCTTAGTACTTGTAGTTTGCTCAGAAGCCAGTTAGCTACCTAAGTGCCTGAATCATTTCTAAAAGTCAGAGTTTGGAAAATGAGCACTCCTTGTCCTGTTTTTGTGATGAATGTCTGTTTTATATGCTCTAACAGAATTAAGAAAGTCACCAGGCAGGCTCCAGGAAGCCAGGACAATACTCGGATCTCTGAGCTATGGCTTAGAAACGCAAAATGAATCCACAAAGTAATAGAGGGAGAAAGAGACTATTTTTTTTTTCTAAGCCAAGAGCCCATCTAACTCCAGAATCCACAAAGGTAAAAGGAAGAGGTGATCAGAAATATTCTTTTCCCATCCTTTCTGCCCAATTCATTCTTTTTCTGACACACATTAACTGAATGCTTACTGTGTGCTAAGCTGGTAATCCCCATTGGGGAAGCGTCAGTGAGCAGGCCAGACACTGTCCTATGCCCTGGGGCTGCAGCATCTGGAAGGAGACAGTTACACAAGCAATTCCAAAACAAAGTGTGATTCGTGCCTTCCTAAGGTTGGTTGTGTGGGAGTTGCACAGTATATGGCAGGGGCTGGGGACCTCCAATGTTTGTAAGGAAGTGATGCTTATTCTGAGAATTCAAGATTATCAGGAGCCAAGCAGGTAAAGAATGTGAGAGGAATAGTTTTTAGAAGAGGAATATCCAAAACAGCTTCACACACTGAAGGACCTGATGGTGACAGCTGGGATAGGGGGGGAGTGTGGTAAGTGGCAAACTGGAAGGATGAGTAGCCAGGATGAGTTCAGAGACAGAGAGGGACCATGTGCTAAAGGATAGGGGAGCTGGAGTCACGGCAGTGGGAAAATGAAGGCTATAAAGGAGGGAGTGGTGTGATTGCGTGTGTCTTTTAGAAAGAAGATTCTGACTACTTCATAGAGAAGAGGTCAGAGCCAGATCAGACTGATGACAGCAAGACCAGTTATGAGGCATTTGCAGGAGAGAGATAATATAGTGAACTAGACTAGGATAGTTGTATAAGTTAGCTATTCTACCATAATGCTGTGTAACAAACCATGTGCAAACTCAGCAGCCTGCATACATTATCATGTATTTCTCATTCATGCATCTGTGAGG
This sequence comes from Neogale vison, assembly GCF_020171115.1. Lineage (NCBI taxonomy): Eukaryota > Metazoa > Chordata > Mammalia > Carnivora > Mustelidae > Neogale > Neogale vison. The sequence continues at coordinate 44,479,531 of NC_058098.1, forward strand.
TGACAGGTGTTTGGCCAATCTAGGTTTGGCTCCAAGGTTCAGATAAGGCTCTTCCTTGTGTCTCTCATCCTCTTTGTACCAGTGACTTCCTGAGACACATTCCTTGTAGGATCAATGCACAAAAGGTCGTGTCAATGATAGAAGTACCTTTCAAACCCATGTTTGTGTTAAATCCACTAATATCCCATTGGCTAAAGCAGATCACATGGCCAAGCCCAACTCCAAGAGGCAGAGAAATGCCTCTGTCCACCATGAGGCTGTGGAAAGGGGGTGGACACAGAACTCTAGTACAGGCGAGAGGAACCGAGACCAGTGACCTGCTCTTCCTCAGTTGTAGCAATACAGCAAGAGAACAATGAAAGACACCAGAAGAAACTGCAGAATAAAATTCAGCAGGACCTAGTGGTTGCTTTAGCATCAGCCCTAAATATCTGTTAATGGGGAGGTAAGTTGGGATAAGACAAGGGTCTGGTCATCCAAAGATTTTGTTGGCTGTTGTGAAAAGTTTGGGTTATATTCTAACTGCCATTGAAGATTCAAGCAAGGTAGAAGCATGATTCACTTTATGTTTTAAGATCATATTTGATGCTGTTTGGAAATGTATTATGAGAAGGCCAGGAAGAGGAAAAGAAGTTAGGGAGGTAACAAAAAGATCCTGGTGACATGGGCTAAGGTAGTATGAGTATAAAAAGGGAGGAAAAGGGGGCACCTGGGTGGCTCAGTGGGTTAAAGCCTCTGCCTTCAGCTTAGGTCATGATCCCAGGGTCCTGGGATCGAGCCTTGCATTGGGCTCCCTGCTCAGCAGCGAGCCTGCTTTCTCCTCTCTCTCTGCCTGCCTCTCTGCCTACTTGTGATCTCTCTCTCTGTGTGTCAAATAAATAAATAAAATCTTTTTTTTAAAAAGGGAGAAAAAGATTTTCAAAAGAAATGACAAGATTTTCTGATGGCTGTTTGGAGGGGATGAGAAAAAGAAAAATTGAAGGTCACTTCTGTGTCCTTCATGGAGATGGGAAGACAGGTGGTGGGGTGGGGAACATATTTAGGAAATATCAAAGGGTCCCTTTAGGACAGATTAAGTTTGATATGTGTGAGGGTCATCCAAGTGGAGATAGCAGGTAGACAGCGAGATAAATGTGCCTGACTTTAGAGGTGAGGTCTCAGCTGCAGGCATAAACTTGGGAGTCAGTAGCTTTAAATGGTTTTCAAAGCATAAAGATCATAAAGGAAGTAAATGTAGCTAGAAAAGAGAGCCCAGAACTATATCCTGATGTTGGGTCAGGAAAAATAAAAACATCCAGGGAAGGGGCGCCTGGGTGGCTCAGTGGGTTAAGCCGCTGCCTTCGGCTCAGGTCATGATCTCGGGGTCCTGGGATGGAGTCCCGCATCGGGCTCTCTGCTCAGCAGGGAGCCTGCTTCCCTCTCTCTCTCTCTGCCTGCCTCTCCACCTACTTGTGATTTCTCTCTGTCAAATAAATACATAAAATCTTTAAAAAAAAACATCCAGGGAAGAAGACTGAGGAGCAGTCAGCCGGAAATGGCGGTTATGGATCCAGGAGAATGTTTCAAGGGTGGAGTGGCCAAGTACATCAAGGTTTTCCCTGAAGAGTTCTTCTAAGACCAACCGTCAGCCAACCACCCCCTCCTCCAAGAAGGCTGCTCCCACCAAATTTACTGCCTCCAGAATCACATGGGACTGTCCTCTCTGGCATGCAGAAATTGAATCTCTCTCAACGAATGCTTCCCGGCACCCAGGAGCGGGCCCATGTGGAATAAGTCCATGGGCCAGTTCTTAAGTGCCTTTCACATCATTCCTTCTCGTCTTTTGTAGTAAGCATTCCCACATCATTCCAACACCTGGCACTGTTCCAGCTGCTAGGACCGTTTTCCTTTGTTCTGAAAATCCCTTCCCAAACCCTCAGAGGACAGTGAGGCACTGGAGCCAGCTCTTAAAGTCTCTGGAGAAGAGACTGAATGGCTTTTTGTAACCCCGCCTTCAGCGAGGCCATATTGGTGGTTTATACCCAGCCAGAGCAGACGGTTCCCACTATGCAAAGCCACAAAATGCCAGAATGCCACTAATAGGGCCAGTGTACGAAACTGTTCCCACAGCATCTGGATAGCGAATTTGGGGATAGTTTGCAGACATCCTACTGAATGGTTCTTCTTGATGTTGTCCTAGCAGAGTTCCTGGGAGCTACAGTGATGCTACACAATCCCATGAACACAAGCTTTGCGTTAGATTTCAGGCACTGTGTCAGGAAAATTAGGTGATATTTGGGGGAAGGCAGTGTCTTTACAGGTCCCCTATGGATGGGCTTACCTGAGTTGCCAAAGGCCTGAAGCCTATTCATTTCACTATCCGAGGTTAGAGTCCCCCAGAAACTATTTAGTCCTGAGACAAAGGTTTGAGTGATGTGGGTGCTGGGGAGGAGTGGGAAACTCCAGTGGGGGATGAGAAGGGGAATGGGCAGGGAAGGCAGCCAACCAAAGTCATAGTGACCGGAGCGGAGTCCCTGAGGGTGAGACTCTAGCAAATGGTATGCACACCCATCCTAGAATGACCCCATCTGAGGGGCAGGGGAGCTGTGTGTTTATGCACTCACCCTGAGAGTCACTGATACAGCACAGTTTGGCACTTCCAGAGTTTGGAGAAAAAGCCCTTCAGGCACAGACACTGGTACTAGTTGTGGAGAGGTTGCTTGTCCCAGAAAAATCATGAGAAGGGACACTAGGACATGGATGGGGTCCCAGAAGCATCTGCCACAGGGATCTGTGGTTCTTAGAGTTTATTCAGGACAGTTTCAGAAATGATAAGCAGGAAAGGCCAAGATATAACCTCTGAGGATTCTGAGTGGGTGAAGAGAACTCTAGCATTTTCCCTGCGCCCTGGAGGGTGCAAGGAAGAGTCTAAAATTTACTGTTGGAATTCCAATTCTCAGTCTACACTGTCTACCAGTTCCCTGGCCTTTTATGATGTTGTGGTTTATAAGAAATACACGTTTGATCTTCATCCCTGTTTCTAGCACAGAGCTCCTAAAACTTCTGGAATTTTCCCAAAGATGAGAGCTATAAGATGTCTTCTGTTATGTTAATGAGGTGACTTTCCTATCCCACCTAAGGATGGGAGCTGGTGACCAGGAGAACCAACCATGTGATTAAAAGGTTGAAACTTCCAGTCCTACCCGACCACCAGGGAGAGGAGAGAGGCTAGAAGTTGAATCAGTTGCGAATAGCCAACAATTTAATCAATTCCCTATGCAGCGAAGCCTCTCTGCACACCCAGAAGGATGGGGTTCAGTGAGCTTCTGGGTTAGTGAACACGTGGAGATTTGGGGAGAGTGGTTTGCTTGGAGACAACATGGAGGCTTTGCTCCCTTTCCCCATACCTCACCCTGTGTATCTCCCCCATCTGGCTGCTCTTAAGTTACATCCTTTTATAACACACAGTCATCTAGTCAGTAAAATGTGTTCCTGAGTTCTATGAGCCTCTCTAACAAGCTAATCAAACCCAAGGGGCGGGGTTGGGGGGTGTCATTGGAATCTCCAATCTGTAGCTAGTCCATCAGAAGCACAGGTGATATCTGGACTTGTGATTGGCATCTGGGGGCAGGGAAGACAGTTTTGTAGGACTGAGTCCTTCCCCTGTGTGATCTGATGCTTTCACTGATAAATAGTGTCAGAATTGAGTGAAATTGTTGGGGCGCCTGCGTGGCTCAGGCAGTTAAGCGTCTGCCTTCAGCTTAGGTCATGATCCAGGAGTCCTGGGATGGAGTCCCACATCAAGCCCCACATTGAGTCCTGCACTGAGCTCCCTGCTCGACAGAGAGTCTGCTTCTTCCTCTGCCTCTCTCCCCGCTCATGCTCTCTCTCTCTCAAATAAATAAGTAAATAAATTATTTTTAAAAAGAAAAAGAATTGAGTTAAATTGTAGGATACCCATCTGGGATCATAGAAATGCTTGGATGTGTGGAGAAAACCCACACCCACACACAAATGGGAATTGGTGAGCAGAGCATCAACTGTCTCATCTTTACATGGGGAAAACAAAACCTACCCCCCCCCATCTCCAGAGTCGCCACTAGAATTCCACACTCTTGTGTTTGTGAGAGTCCTCTGGACGGAACAGGACACATGCATCAGCTGTCACCGAAACGCCTCTTCTCTCTAGGCGTATTCACTTTCTCACCTCATTTAATTTTTCTGGGAAGGAGATTCTTGTCCGGTGATATTTCACAACATCAAACCAAGGCTAGACACATCCATTTGGAGCCTACACCCACACAAATGTTCAAATTACCTAAATCTGAAAATGCAAAGCCACATGCAGCATGCATTCCAGATCATAAATAAACTAGCAAAAATCCAGGGGCTCCTTAGTTTTCCTATAAGAATTCCTCTGAATGTGGGGAGCTGACCTCAAACCCTAGGGAGATTTTAAACTATAATATGGGAAAGTCAGAATCTTTGAGGCTGGGGATTTTGGATCCCTTAACTGGGTAGGATTTAGGGAACTCTTTATGAACCCTGTGCACAAATAAACTAGGTTTGAATGGGCATCTATGTGTGCATCAAAATGAAAAAATATATGTGCATGATGGGCTCGATTTCTGTTGACTCGGCAACCAGCCAGCCTTCTGTTTTCTCTGCAGCAACTACCATGAGGGAATTAGAGGATGAATTCACATATTTTGAAGGCAAGAAATAAGAACAGTGTTCAGTGTCAGAGCAGTTGTGCCTTGAATGCTCTTGGGTGGGCATTGCCATGGAGATTTGCTGCATTTGCACTTCGTGGACCCTGCATCTGTGTCTCAGGAAGCAGGGAAACCATTGTTTAGAACAACACTATGCACAGCTAGAGCTCCAAGTCTTTTGCAAAGGTAGTCTAGAGATGAGAAGGGTTCGTGCTATTGCTGGCTTAGCACACCCCAAGAAACTAGTTTTTGAGGGGGTTGAGTTAAATTTGCAGCCCTTAGGGAAACTTACTGGGGTGATGGAAATGTTTTATAGCTTGTTGAGAGGTAGGTTACATGGGTACAAGCATTTGTCAAAACTTAGCCAATAAGAGAGATTTGAGCCTTTACTATATGCAAATTATACTTCATTTTTTGTTTAAAAGAAACAAAACTATTTTGGTGTCCTCCACTGTTTTGCTTAAAAAGATCAGCTTAAAGCCACCCCCATGTTGGTCTCCTCATCCAGCTCTGAAATCTTGCCCCATGCCACTCAGCCTTACTGCCTCCAACATGCACACGCACCCCATATGTGTACACACACACCCCACGTGTGTGCACACACGTGCATGTACTCACGCACGTGCACAAGCACACACACATGCTCAGCATCACCCACAGATGTTTATTTAAACTTAAGTACAGTATATGTAGACAAGTGGGGAGTTAGGTGCTGGGTGGAAGGAGGAAAAACTGAAGACCAAGCATCTGCCTCAAAGCAGTGGGACTGGCTGGAGAGGAGGGAAGGCTACACAGACAAGGTTGGGAAGTGATCTGCATCAGAAGTGGAGCTAGGGCCAGCGAGGGCTCAGTGAACTTGGAAGAGACAAAAGGACTGAGGGAGAGATGGGCAGAATAGAGCTGAGGTTGAGTAGGGGGTACGCAACCCATCTGACCTGACTGAGGTTCCAAAAGGGAGACAGCAGTGTGCTAAGGTGAGGAAGGTGAATCTCTCCTGTTTGGAGAGGCTCCTAGTGCCCAGCTAGAGAGACAGGATACTGGGATGTGAAAGAGCATGTTTGAGGTCCCAGCAGACCCCTCTGGCTGTCTTCATTATCTTCATTCCTGCTTCTCCTTTGGGTGACAAGGGCCTCTGTAGGTCTCTTATCGTTGTGTTTGTGAATTATAAAATCAATGCATGTTGATAGCCCCAAACTGGAAGCAAGCCAGATGTCCATAAATGGGAGAATAACTAGATGAGCTGTGATATATTTTTGCTGTTACAAAAAGAAATGAGCTATTGATGTAATGAAAAATACAAAGGAAATGAAGAAATACTTTAAAAATTCTGCTGAGTAAAAGAATCCTGATGTAAAAGAACACACATTATAGGGCTCCATTTATATGAACTTTCTTGGACAGGCTAAGCCTAGAAGCAGTGACTGATCTTGGGTGAGACTGATGAGGGAACAAGAGAACTTTCTGGGGAGGATGGAAGTGCTCTCTACTATGGTTACAGTTTAGGTTTAGGTTACACAGGTATATGCATTTCTCAGAAACTCAGAAACTACTGAGCAGTATAGTTATGATTTGTGAATTCCACCATATGGAAATTGCATCTAGAAACAAACGACCTGTGAACAATAATGGTTCTTTTTTTTTTTTTACTTTTTTTTTTCAATTTATTTATTTTCAGAAAAACAGTATTCATTATTTTTTCACCACACCCAGTGCTCCATGCAAGCTGTGCCCTCTATAATACCCACCACCTGGTACCCCAACCTCCCACCCCCCCGCCACTTCAAACCCCTCAGATTGTTTTTCAGAGTCCATAGTCTCTCATGGTTCATCTCCCCTTCCAATTTACCCAAAAGCACATACCCTCCCCAATGTCCATAACCCTACACCCCTTCTCCCAACCCCCTCCCCCCAGCAACCCACACTTTGTTTCGTGAGATTAAGAGTCACTTATGGTTTGTCTCCCTCCCTATCCCATCTTGTTTCATTGATTCTTCTCCTACCCACTTAAGCCCCCATGTTGTATCACCACTTCCTCATATCAGGGAGATCATATGATAGTTGTCTTTCTCCGCTTGACTTATTTCGCTAAGCATGATACGCTCTAGTTCCATCCATGTTGTCGCAAATGGCAAGATTTCGTTTCTTTTGATGGCTGCATAGTATTCCATTGTGTATATATACCACATCTTCTTGATCCATTCATCTATTGATGGACATCTAGGTTCTTTCCATAGTTTGGCTATTGTGGACATTGCTGCTATAAACATTCGGGTGCACGTGCCCCTTTGGATCACTACGTTTGTATCTTTAGGGTAAATTCCCAGTAGTGCAATTGCTGGGTCATAGGGCAGTTCTATTTTCAACATTTTGAGGAACTTCCATGCTGTTTTCCAGAGTGGTTGCACCAGCTTGCATTCCCACCAACAGTGTAGGAGGGTTCCCCTTTCTCCGCATCCTCGCCAGCATCTGTCATTTCCTGACTTGTTGATTTTAGCCATTCTGACTGGTGTGAGGTGATATCTCATTGTGGTTTTGATTTGTATTTCCCTGATGCCAAGTGATATGGAGCACTTTTTCATGTGTCTGTTGGCCATCTGGATGTCTTCTTTGCAGAAACATCTGTTCATGTCCTCTGCCCATTTCTTGATTGGATTATTTGTTCTTTGGGTGTTGAGTTTGCTAAGTTCTTTATAGATTTTGGACACTAGTCCTTTATCTGATATGTCGTTTGCAAATATCTTCTCCCATTCTGTCAGTTGTCTTTTGGTTTTGTTAACTGTTTCCTTTGCTGTGCAAAAGCTTTTGATTTTGATGAAATCCCAAAAGTTCATTTTTGCCTTTGCTTCCCTTGCCTTTGGCGATGTTCCTAGGAAGATGTTGCTGCGGCTGAGGTCGAAGAGGTTGCTGCCTGTGTTCTCCTCAAGGATTTTGATGGATTCCTTTCTCACATTGAGGTCCTTAATCCATTTTGAATCTATTTTTGTGTGTGGTGTAAGGAAATGGTCCAATTTCATTTTTCTGCACGTGGCTGTCCAATTTTCCCAACACCATTTATTGAAGAGGCTGTCTTTTTTCCATTGGACATTCTTTCCTGCTTTGTCGAAGATTAGTTGACCATAGAGTTGAGGGTCTATTTCTGGGCTCTAATTCTGTTTCATTGATCTATGTGTCTGTTTTTGTGCCAGTACCATGCTGTCTTGATGATGACAGCTTTGTAATAGAGCTTGATGTCCGGAATTGTTATGCCACCAACTTTGGCTTTGTTTTTCAATATCCCTTTGGCTATTCGAGGTCTTTTCTGGTTCCATATAAATTTTAAAATTATTTGTTCCATTTCTTTGAAAAAGATGGATGGTACTTTGATAGGAATTGCATTAAATGTGTAGATTGCTTTAGGTAGCATAGACATTTTCACAATATTTATTCTTCCAATCCAGGAGCATGGAACATTTTTCCATTTCTTTGTGTCTTCCTCAATTTCTTTCATGAGTACTTTATAGTTTTCTGAGTATAGATTCTGTGCCTCTTTGGTTAGGTTTATTCCTAGGTATCTTATGGTTTGGGGTGCAATTGTAAATGGGATTGACTCCTTAATTTCTCTTTCTTCTGTCTTGTTTTTGGTGTAGAGAAATGCAACTGATTTCTGTGCATTGATCTTATATCCTGACACTTTACTGAATTCCTGTATAAGTTCTAGCAGTTTTGGAGTGGAGTCTTTTGGGTTTTCCACATAGAGTATCATATCTTCTGCGAAGAGTGATAATTTGACTTCTTCTTTGCCGATTTGGATGCCTTTAATTTCCTTTTGTTGTCTGATTGCTGAGGCTAGGACTTCTAGTACTATGTTGAATAGCAGTGGTGATAATGGACATCCCTGCCGTGTTCCTGACCTTAGTGGAAAAGCTTTCAGTTTTTCTCCATTGAGAATGATATTTGCAGTGGGTTTTTCATAGATGGCTTTGATGATATTGAGGTATGTGCCCTCTATCCCTACACTTTGAAGGGTTTTGATCAGGAAGGGATGCTGTACTTTGTCAAATGCTTTTTCAGCATCTATTGAGAGTATCATATGGTTCTTGTTCTTTCTTTTATTGATGTGTTGTATCACATTGACTGATTAGCGGATGTTGAACCAATCTTGCAGCCCTGGGATAAATCCCACTTGGTCGTGGTGAATAATCCTTTTAATGTACTGTTGAATCCTATTGGCTAGTATTTTGGTGAGAATTTTTGCATCTGTGTTCATCAAGGATATTGGTCTATAGCTCTCTTTTTTGATGGGATCCTTGTCTGGTTTTGGGATCAAGGTGATGCTGGCCTCATAAAATGAGTTTGGAAGTTTTCCTTCCGTTTCTATTTTTTGGAACAGTTTCAGGAGAATAGGAATTAGTTCTTCTTTAAATGTTTGGTAGAATTCCCCCGGGAAGCCATCTGGCCCTGGGCTTTTGTTTGTTTGGAGATTTTTAATGACTGTTTCAATCTCCTTACTGGTTATGGGTCTGTTCAGGCTTTCTATTTCTTCCTGGTTCAATTTGGGTAGCTTATATGTTTCTAGGAATGCATCCATTTCTTCCAGATTGTCAAATTTGTTGGCGTAGAGTTGCTCATAGTATGTTCTTATAATAGTTTGTATTTCTTTGGTGTTAGTTGTGATCTCTCCTCTTTCATTCATGATTTTATTTATTTGGGTCCTTTCTCTTTTCTTTTTGATTAGTCTGGCCAAGGGTTTATCAATTTTATTAATTCTTTCAAAGAACCAGCTCCTAGTTTTGTTGATTTGTTCTATTGTTTTTTTGGTTTCTATTTCATTGATTTCTGCTCTGATCTTTATGATTTCTCTTCTCCTGCTGGGCTTAGGGTTTCTTTCTTGTTCTTTCTCCAGCTCCTTTAGGTGTAGGGTTAGGTTGTGTACCTGAGACCTTTCTTGTTTCTTGAGAAAGGCTTGTACCGCTATATATTTTCCTCTCAGGACTGCCTTTGTTGTGTCCCACAGATTTTGAACCGTTGTGTTTTCATTATCATTTGTTTCCATGATTTTTTTCAATTCTTCTTTAATTTCCCGGTTGACCCATTCATTCTTTAGAAGGATGCTGTTTAGTCTCCATGTATTTGGGTTCTTTCCAAACTTCCTCTTGTGGTTGAGTTCTAGCTTCAGAGCATTGTGGTCTGAAAATATGCAGGGAATGATCCCAATCTTTTGAGACCGGTTGAGTCCTGATTTAGGACCGAGGATGTGATCTATTCTGGAGAATGTTCCATGTGCACTAGAGAAGAATGTGTATTCTGTTGCTTTGGGATGAAATGTTCTGAATATATCTGTGATGTCCATCTCATCCAGTGTATCATTTAAGGCCTTTATTTCCCTGTTGATCTTTTGCTTGGATGATCTGTCCATTTCAGTGAGGGGAGTGTTAAAGTCCCCTACTATTATTGTATTATTGTTGATGTGTTTCTTTGATTTTGTTATTAATTGGTTTATATAGTTTGCTGCGCCCACGTTGGGGGCATAGATATTTAAAATTGTTAGATCTTCTTGTTGGACAGACCCTTTGAGTATGATATAGTGTCCTTCCTCATCTCTTATTATAGTCTTTGGCTTAAAATCTAATTGATCTGATATAAGGATTGCCACTCCTGCTTTTTTCTGATGTCCATTAGCATGGTAAATTCTTTTCCACCCCCTCACTTTAAGTCTGGAGGTGTCTTCGGGTTTAAAATGAGTTTCTTGGAGGCAACATATAGATGGGTTTTGTTTTTTTATCCATTCTGATACCCTGTGTCTTTTAATTGGGGCATTTAGCCCATTAACATTCAGGGTAACTATTGAGAGATATGATTTTAGTGCCATTGTATTGCCTGTAAGGTGACTGTTACTGTATATTGTTTCTGTTCCTTTCTGATCTACCACTTGTAGGCTCTCTCTTTGCTTAGAGGACCCCTTTCAGTATTTCCTGTAGAGCTGGTTTGGTGTTTGCAAATTCTTTCAGTGTTTGTTTGTCCTGGAAGCTTTTAATCTCTCCTTCTATTTTCAATGATAGCCTAGCTGGATATAGTATTCTTGGCTGCATGTTTTTCTCGTTTAGTGCTCTGAAAATGTCATGCCAGCTCTTTCTGGCCTGCCAGGTCTCTGTGGATAAATCAGCTGCCAATCTAATACTTTTACCATTGTATGTTACAGACTTCTTTTCCCGGGCTGCTTTCAGGATTTTCTCTTTGTCACTAAGACTTGTAAATTTTACTATTAGGTGACGGGGTGTGGGCCTATTCTTATTGATTTTGAGGGGCGTTCTCTGAACCTCCTGAATTTTGATGCTCGTTCCCTTTGCCCTATTGGGGAAATTCTCCCCAATAATTCTCTCCAGTATACCTTCTGCTCCCCTCTCTCTTTCTTCTTCTTCTGGAATCCCAATTATTCTAATGTTGTTTCGTCTTATGGTGTCACTTATCTCTCGAATTCTCCCCTCATGGTCCAGTAGCTGTTTGTCCCTCTTTTGCTCGGCTTCTTTATTCTCTGTCATTTGGTCTTCTATATCGCTAATTCTTTCTTCTGCCTCATTTATCCTAGCAGTGAGAGCCTCCATTTTTGATTGAACTTCATTAATAGCTTTTTTGATTTCAACTTGGTTAGATTTTAGTTCTTTTATTTCTCCAGAAAGGGCTTTTATATCTCTGGAGAGGGTTTCTCTAATATCTTCCATGCCTTTTTCAAGCCCGGCTATAACCTTTAGAATTGTCATTTTGAACTCTATATCTGACATATTACCAATGTCTGTATTGATTAGGTCCCTAGCCTTCGGTACTGCCTCTTGTCCTTTTTTTTGTTGTGAATTTTTCCGCCTTGTCATTTTGTCCAGCTAAGAGTATATGAAGGAACAAGTAAAATACTACAAGGGTGGCAACAATCCCAGGAAAATATGCTTTAACCAAATCAGAAGAGATCCCAAATCGTGAGGGGGGATTTCTCCCCCCTCACGATTGGGTGAGGGATCTCCTCTGATTGGGATCTCCTTTGATTGGGATCTCCCAATCTCTTCTGATTGGGATCTCTTCTGATTTGGGGATAAAAAGAGGTTCAAAAAGAAAGAAAGAAAAAAAAGAATTAAAAAAAAAGAAAATGAATAAAGAAAAGTATAAAAAAGAAAAATATATATATATTAGATAATCTAGTTAAAAACGTTAAAAAAGAAAAGGGTAAAAGTTATAAAAAATTTTAGCAGAAGAAGAGAAAAAAAAATGAAAAAGAAAAAAATTAAATTAACTGCAAGACTAAAAAATCACAGGCAGAAAGCCATGAGTTCCGTGGTTTGTTTTCTCCTCCTCTGGAATTCTGCTGCTCTCTCCTTGGTATTGAAACTGCACTCCTTGGTAGGTGAACTTGGTCTTGCCTGGATTTCTTGTTGATCTTCTGGGGGAGGGGCCTGGTGTAGTGATTCTCAAGCGTCTTTGCCCCAGGCGGAATTACACCGCCCTTACCAGGGGCCGGACTGAGTGATCTGCTCGGCTTTGCTTTCAGGAGCTTTTGTTCCCTGAGCGCTTTCCGTAGAGTTCCGGAGGATGGGAATACAAATGGCGGCCTCCTGGTCTCCAGCCCGGAGGAGCCGAGAGCCCGGGCCCCGCTTCCCTGTGCGCCCTCAGCGAACAGCTCCTAGGAACTCGCGTCTGCCTAACCTCCGGCCGCGCTCCGAGCTCACCGAGCTTGCGACCGGTTCAAGGCAACTCCAAGCTGCGAGCTTACTGTCGGCTCTGTCTCTGCAGCCGGCTTTCCCGTTCCGCAAGCTCTGCGACACTCAGACACCCCCGATCCTTCTGTGACCCCGCGGGACCTGAGGTCACACTGACCCCGCGTGGGCTTCGCCCCGGTTTAGCCTCTGGAGCGATGTCCCTCAGCGGAACAGACTTTTAAAAGTCCTGATTTTGTGCTCCGTTGCTCCGCCGCTTGCCGGGAGCCGGCCCCTCCCCCCGGGGCCTATCTTCCCGTCGCTTTGGATTCACTTCTCCGCCAGTCCTACCTTTCAGAAAGTGGTTGTTTTTCTGTTTCTAGAATTGCTGTTCTTCTTCTCTTCGATCTGCCGATGGATTTGCAGGTGTTTGCAATCTTTAGATAAGCTCTCTAGCTGATCTCCTGCTAGCTGAGGTAGTCTCATGCTGCTACTTCTCCGCCATCTTGACTCCTCCCCCGTGAACTATAATGGTTTAAAAAAATGGTGTAATTCTTTCAACTTTTCTGAATGTCTGAAAACTTTCATAATAAAATGGTAGGTGAAAAAAGGCTACATGCATTAATAAAAAAATAAAGTGGGGAAAGGGGACAGGGAATGTTGGATAGGATTGTATTGCTTCTGGAATACTATCTGGAAATGGCAGCTGGGGTTGCCCTGCTCCCAGCCTCTCTGTGAAAAGTCCACCCTGCTCCATTTCACTTCTGCAAAGGAAATGGATTCATCATCTCTTCATTGGTTACATACAGAAGCATGTGCTCTGTGCTCAGCCTTGTGCAAGGCAGAGGATAAAGTTAGACATGGTCCCCACCCTTACTGTGTTTGTCATCTACTAAGGCTTTGAAGAGGGGACTCGTAGGTGGTGAGTTTATAAAAGAAGCAGTCAGAGGTACCAGAGAAGGGATTAGGCAGCTCATGGGTTGAGTGGAGAATAATGGCCCAGACACACTGAGAAATCACTATACACTGGGTCCTTTTCAAGCTTTTTAACATGGATTAATTCAGTGAGTCCTCACAACCACCTCATGAGGTAGAAATTGTATTATCCCCATTTTACTTCTCAGAAAACTGAGACATGGGAAGTTAAGTCACTTTTCCATGATGATACAGAAAGTGGGTGACCGAACAAGGATTCAGAAGGGGTTTGGTAAACTGGATCAGGAGCCCATGCCCCAAACTAGGGATCAACAGACATTCTGGAAAGGGCAAGAGGGGAAATATTTTAAGCTTCATGGGCCTTATGGTCTCTATGGAATTTCTCGACTCTACCACTGCAGAAGTAGACAATATGCAAATGAACGAGCTGAGCTCCAATAAGTTTCATCTACAAAATCAGGCAGTGGGCCAGACTCAGCCCATGGCCCATAGCTGGCCACCTCTTGCCCCAAACCATCCGTAGTCTCCAGTGATTGGGAGATGTTCAAGTTGGACCCAGAGGCAACTGAAGGAACCCTAATTCCTGACTGCTGTGTCTGTGTGGAGATGAGGGTTCAGATAGCAAGAACTCAATACAGGCTTTGAGAGCCCAGGTCTGTAATGAATGAAAATACAAAAATTACCTCTAGATGCATGTGGCAATCTGTTACCAAAGGATGACTGCAGAGAAAAAGGTGAAAATATGAAATATACTAAAAAATCCCACCAAGTCAGTTGTCTTTAGTCTTTGGAGCCAGATTTAGAATTTTAGAAGCACCACTCTTTGAGATTTTATGTCAATGGAGGAAGAATAAAGTTCCAAAGCTCTAGCTGAACATGATTGATTTTGAAAAGATAGAAGGCTTGGCCAAAGAGAAGGTTCCTGCTTAGAGCCTAGCTCTCAATGGCTCTTGGTTTCCAAAGGGCAGGAAATCACTTTACTCAATTCTTCTTGCTGACAAGGATTCAACCCTAGAGCTCAAAGGGTGAGCTGGGCTGTGAATACATTGGCCCCATGCTTAGCAGAATCCATGCATTGTTGACAGTTAAGAGCTCAAAAGGGTTTCTGAGTGTGTGCTGACATCTTCAGGGTTAGCCCAAGGCCTGCATGACAGAGACAGCCCCTGTAGGCTCTTCTTCATTCTGCATAGGAGCTGCCATCTTGCTCTGAGGAGCCCTGCCCCTGCCCTCCATCTCTGGCCAGGTACATGTGGGATTATCATAGGTTCAGTATGGACAGAATACTTTTTCAGTATTCATGCTATACTCCTAGATATTAGCCTTCCTATCCCTACACAGCTGGTGAAAGGAGGAAATCTTTCTATAGGCAAATCAAAGGTTTGCAGGAAGATAAGCTACCAGCTGGACAGGGATGGATCCAATACTTCGTGGTTTTTTTGTTTGTTTTTTTTTAAAGATTTTATTTATTATTTGACAGACAGAGACCACAAGTAGGCAGAGAGGCAGGCAGAGAGAGAGAGAGAGGAGGAATCCAGCTCCCTGCTGAGCAGAGAGCCTGATGCGGGGCTCGATCCCAGGACCCTGGGATCATGACTTGAGCCGAAGGCAGAGGCTTAACCCACTGAGCCACCCAGGTTCCCAGATCCTTTGTTTTTTTTACATGAACTTACCCAGGTTAACCCATTGCTTTAGTATCACAGAGATATGATTTGAGTCCTTTGCCCTTCCGAAGGCATTTGGTGGCTAGGAATAGTTTCCAGTTGGGGTTCAGTCAATGGTTGGCTCACGCGGATTATGCCAGCAGGAGAGAGGGACTGGTGCACTCCCTCTGGGACAGAACATTGCATAAGAAGATATGGTGTTAGGGTCCGTGATCAAAGGAACGAGACTGATACAAAGCGAAGGTCAAGCAAAACTTTATTTCGCGCCAAGCATCAGGAATCAAACGACCGGTCAGAGCTACCTCTTACGAAAAGGCGGTGATGATGATCCCAACAAGGTCACTTCCAAGAAGGCCACTCGGATGAGGCCACTCTAGATGACGCTGCTCCGCAGATGAGGCCGCTCCATGATTGGAGCCGCTCCCAAGAAGAGGCCACTCCCAAGACAAGGCCACTGCTCAATGAAGTTGCTCCCCAGACAAGGCCGCTCCCAAGAAGAGGCCATTCTGGACAAGACCGCTTCCCGGACGAGGCCACTCCCAACAACGAAGAAGCAATGATGACAGCAACAATGACAAGGAGGACAACCCGGATGACACAGACTCTGCTCCCCACGATGCTACTCTGACAAGGCTTCCACCCGGAGGAAGCCACCACTGCGGACAAGGCCACTTGTGGTTCAGGGTGGCGAGGCATTTTGCGGCGAGGCTGCTGGCGTCTAGGGGCCGTTGGCATCTCAGGGCTGCTTGCACCTTGGGACCGCTGGCGTCTAGGGGCTGTAGGCGTTGGGACCTGGGACCGCTGGACCGCTGGCGTCCACCGCTGGACCACTGGCGTCCAGGGGCTGTAGGCGTTGGGACCGCTGACCGCTGGACCGCTGGTGTCTCGGCAGCTCGGGGCTGCTGAAGGCAGGGCCGCTGGAGGCTGCAGGCGGCGGCTCGGCCGCAAAGGCTGGAAGCTGCGGGTGGCGGCTGGGGGCTGCCGGAGGCTGGACCGCTGGAGGCTGGGCCTCCGGCGGTCGCTGGAAGCTGCAGGCCACGGCTCCAGCCGCCGGAGGCGGGCCCGCCGGGGGTGGGCCTCAGGTGGCTCGAAGCTGCGGGCAGCGGCTCCAGGCCGCTGGAGGCTGGACCGCCAGAGGTGATTATAGCTCTTACAAGAGCTGTTACAGCTCTTCTATTCACCGTTGACTCCCCTGCTCTCCGCCGACTCCACCACTCTCCCCAGATTCCACCGCTCTCCGCCGACTCTCCTGCAGCAGCCCCCTGACACCCTGGCAGAGAAACCTTTATGGGGGTGGTTGAGCCCCGCCCCTACACAGGCAGCCAATTGAATTCCAATTTCCCCAGTGGATATACATACGCCTCACTGATTGGATGTCTCCACTCAGTCTGCCCCACCCTTACATTCAGGGTCCACAAGCAAGTTCCTCTGGGAGGGGCAGACCCTTACAATGGTATGCCCCTGGATCCCCACACAAAGGTTTTGACTGTTAAGAGCATGGAGTTTCCTGTCACCAAAAGGTAAAGTGAACACACCCACCTACAGAGACACCCCCATGTTCCCATACCTACACCCCAGGGGTGAACTGGTAAAAGGGTGCCAAGAGGCACCTTGAACCTTGTCAGAAGGGTCCCAAACCACTTTTAGTAATAGTCACCACTCAGTTCTCTAATAAAATGATCAACCTGCCTTGCTTTTCCTTCCTGTAGGTACAGGTGAGCCTTTGATTCCCAGTAGAACAGTGTATGTTGGTCGGGGCTTTGTGGTCCCCAAGCCTCTATGCAGATAAGATTTTCCAAGAGAACTGGTGAAAATGAATGTCAAATTTCTAGCCCCCAAACCTGTGGAGATCAGAAGTGGATTTAGCCTCAGTATCGGCTCAAAGTCAGTGGTTCTTAAACTTTCTCATACATCAGAACCATCTGGAGGGCCCCATCCCAAAGTTTCTGATTCAGGAAGTCTGGGTGGGGACTGAGATTCTGCATTTTTTTTTTAAGATTTTATTTATTTATTTGTCAGAGAGAGAAAGGGAGAGAGAGCAAGCGAGCACAGGCAAACAGAGTGGCAGGCAGAGGCAGAGGGAGAAGCAGGCTCCCCGCCAAGCAAGAAGCCCGATGTGGGACTCGATCCCAGGATGTTGGGATCATGACCCGAGCCAAAGGCAGCCGCTTAACCAACGGAGCCACCCAGACATCCTGAGATCCTACATTTCTAATAAACCCCCAAATGATGCTCGTCCAGGGAGGATGCTTCGAGCATGGCTACTCTCAGGCATACTTCCTATTTCAGGGTAGCCAACCTCATGACCTTTGACCTAGGTCAAGGCAGAAGGAACATCTTCTCTACACTATGAAAGAAACTTTGTAATCTTTTTTGGCCAGGTGGCCTCTAAATATTCTCTACCTGCCCTACCCAATACCTCAGCCACTAATCACATGTGGCTCTTAAAATGTAAATCTGAATTAATTGAAGATAAGATTAAAATTTTTGTTCAGCTGGACAAGCCACATGTGCCTAATGGCTGCCATATGGGACAACACAGATACAGGACATTTTCATCATGACAGAAATTTCTGCTGGACAGTGCTATCTTATAAGAATTCCAAAAATTGTTTCTCTCTTTCTCCTCAGTGTTTGGCAGTTCACTCCACTATCTTACCCTGAAAGACAAACAAAACAAAATCCTTTTACGAATACCAGGAATGGAATGTTAACTCTTTCCTCTTCTTTGCTTGCTGACAAGAGCAAGACTCACCCATCTCTTCCCATCCAGTCTGTGGGCAGTTCACAGACAATTGAATGCAAAAGAGATAACAAGTTTAGTAATACTTTTCAAAATATTGCTCCCATCCCTCAGTGTCACGAGATTTACCCTAAAAGTTGTATGTCAAGAAAGTGCGTGCACCCTGGAGGTCAGGTCCACAGCGAAGTGTTGTGGGCACCAAGAATCAGGCTGCACACCACAGAGAATTCAGGTGGCCATGGAGCACCCCAGCGGGCCCTATCTCTGGAGGGTAGGATGGGATTGGACTGAGAGGGGACAAGACAAGGGCGCCCCTGGCTGTCCTAGGAAAGTGCACACCCCTGCTCCCAGCAGAGTGGCAGAGCATGGCTGTCCAAGCTCCCTTTTGTTTGTCGTCCTAAAGGAGAGATTTGGACTGATCGCCACTCAGAGTCGCTTCAGCCCCTGCACTGAGAAGATGCCTTTTTAGAAGCCTAACTGCACATCCTTTCTTACAGATACGGCTGAACAGCAGAGGACTGATCTACTCCGTGGGCTTACTCCTGGCCTCCGTCTTTGTCACGGTAGGCTACAGCTCCTTCCCCTCTCGAGTTCCTGTGACTCCTCTCCCCCCAACCCCCAGCCCCGCCTTTGGGTTCTTTGGCTACAGAGTTTGTTTGGACACCAGATGGGCTTGGCCTCCAGGATGAGGACAATTGGCCTACAGATGTCCCATCTCCTTCATGGCTGTTTTCTTTAGAAGTGGATCCTAGCAACTCACTAGAAAGCCTTCCCTCTGTATGAGAGGAGCCAGCCCTCCTCTGAGAAGCATGGCCCTGCCTCATGTCAAGCCATTTTTATCAAAAGGAGAGATCCCACTTTTTCTGCACGATTAGTCAAGAGAAGGGTAGATTCCAATTAATTATCTGTTCCAGGTTAGTAAGCATCTCCATAAATCTATGGATTTGACCAACACTCAGAGACTAAGAATACAGTGTTTTACTGAAGTGTACTTTGATGCCATTCTGCTGTCTTGGCCATTATATCTATTTGTATAATTTGATATTCCAACTCAGCTGACATGTTTTGGTGGAAATCGATTTGCACCAACACATGGACTGGTCCACATGAAGTATCCGTTAACATACAAGTAGGCAGTTGAATTTTCACATTAGAAAACATTGAGATGCAGTGTGTTTCTTCCTGAAATTTTCAAGGAAACAGTCATTGAATTATACTAGCATGTGAACGTCCATATGCTAGAGAACAGGAACTCAGAAGAGCAGGCAGGAAGCTGGAGGTCATTGACAGGATCATGCTGTGAGTCAAATGTCAAAGATTCACTAAGGCAAACACAGCCTTACACAAAAGTGGGAATCTATGCAATTCTTTGTTCTGTAGCTTAGGAGTTTCTTTGGGTCTCATGTGACCTAGGCTTATGATACCTGTCATAGCCACACATTATGCTCATTGCTTTGCATACATTTTCCCATTTGGACCTCACCACATGCCCATCAAGTAGCCGCTCGACCAGCCCCATTATACAGATGAACATCTGAGACCGCTAGAGGAATTGACACCAAATGAATGAAGGGGCAAGCCATCTGACATCAGAGCGCATGCTTACAGCTACACTTGTACAACCTGTAGGAGATGAGTCTAGCCTCCACCTGGGATGTTGAAATGGGGTTGCTAGAAGATGGAAGAGAAGTAGGTTTGTCAGCAGTGGGGGAAGAGCAATTTCAAACATCTTGAGCTTTCAGTGCCTGTTCGACACCCAAGGGAGAGGTCAAAAAAGCCACCGGAAAGATGAGTCTGAGTTCAGGAGAAACGTTCAAGCTGGAGGCCCCAGAACGTGGATGGTATTTAAAGACGTGCAATTAGATGCAGGCAGCAAGGGGGTGAGCAAGGACAGAAAATAGAAGAGGCCCAACATCTGAGTCTTGGTGCCCTCCGGAGGTCAGGATGATGATAATAAAACACCAAAAGAAACAGAATAGCAGTTAGAGAGGTAGGAGGAAAACCAGGGGAGTCTGGCATCTGGAAGCCAAGTGGAGAAGGTATTTCAGGGTGGAGGGAGTGATCGGCTCTCTCAGGGAGATGAGCCCTGAGCACTGGCCACTCAATTAGCGATATGACATTATTGGTGTTCTTGGTGAAAGGGTGGTTTTGTGGGGCAATGAGACAGAAGGTTAAGTAGAACGAGTTAATGGAGAATGGAAGGAGAGAAATTGGACAAAGTGGTATTTACCACTCTTTCAAGTCATCCTGCTATAAAGAAAGGAGAGAAATATCTATTCAGAAAAAAATGTAGCTGTTTTTTTAAGAGGAGAGAAATAGCAGGATTCTTTTATCCCAGTTGGAGTAATCCAGAGGTGGCGTGGGGAGGCGGATATGAAAAAGGGGCAGTTGCTGGGGCCATGTCTTGAGTGGTAAGGGAGGTGGGCTTGTGTACACATGTGGAGGAGTGCACTGTGGACAGAGCCATGGGCATTGGGTCCTCACTAGCAAGAGAGAAGGCGAGCAAGTGGGTCTGGTGGTGGGAGCTCTGTGGATGGGAACATGGTCATGTGCTGAGAGTGAAGGGGGAAGAAGGGGTTAAGGGGGGTCTGAGAAGAGAGGAAAGGCTGGAAACAACCATCCAAGAAAAGGAGAGAGTGCGCACTTAGAGAAATGTGGGAGGATTGCCATTAATGGCCCGCTTGAGATTTGTGGGCTTGAATTTAAAGGGAGACCCTTCGGCATGGCCAGGCATTTTCCTCCAGTTTGGGTCAGCAGCACAGAAGGAATGTGGAGTTCCTGGAAGCTGGGCTCAAACCCAAGGCTGAGACTTCACCGACATCACCAGAGAGGCCAATGAATGGTAGTAGATGCCCAGGGATGGTTCTAGAAATTGTTGGTGGGATTTCGGCAGGGTAAGGTGGGACATGGGTGGGTCCGGGGGATGGCATGTGGTGGAATGGTGGTGGTAGCAATGAGTTCTGGGTCCTTGCAGGTCTGTAGAGTTTCAGGAGGGAGGCTCCCAGACGGACTAAGCTGGAAAGAGGAGATGGCAGTCAGAGAGCAGGATGAAGAACACTGAGAGGATAGAGTCATTTCTGTTCTTATTCATCGCCGGCTCTCAGCTGCAGAAGTGGCCAGCAGAACCTGTCCAGTGGCCTGTGCCTGCACCTGCACTGACAGCAGGCATTGGCTGTGGGTGTGGAGCCCATGACATGGGGCTAGTGCAACTGGGCAACTTAGTTTTTAATATTACATATGTCCAGATTTGGGTGGACACATGAGACTAGCGCAGTGCAGGTGCAGGGTTGGAGATGGGGTGGAGGACAGGTGTTGGGAAAATCCTCTCCATGGACGATGAAATTGTGGGGAAGGACGTTCGGGTGCTGTAAATGGGAGTGACAGACAGTGGGACTCAGGGATCTGAGGAAAGGGGAGGGCAAGAGGTCGGGTGTGCAGTGCATACTGTAGCCAGATGAGATGGAGTGTGACTGTTAGAAGGCTTTAGATTCCAAGCTGGGTGTTTTGGGGAAAGCAGCAGTGAGGAGCAAGGGGTACAACTACCTTGCCTCCAGGCATAGGAATGGAAGAGATAGTGGCCACCACCTGCCAGGAGACGCGTCCTCAGGAAGAACCAGGAGCTGCTTGGGGACAAGAGGCTGAAGAGAGAACAGGGGCTGTGGGCACAGAGCAGTGCTGGGTTGAAGTTCAGGGTTAGTGTGGTGGCCACAGTGCTTGTGTCGGTTGGTCCCATTGTTATGACTTTTTATAAAGTTGTTTTCAAGTTCTGATTTCCCCTCTTGATTTTGGTGTTCCGATCTTCCAAAACGTGAGCGATGAGCTTGCAGGGTGCTCGCAGACAACCAGTGCCCCGCGAGGTTCGCCACTGGCCGGCCCCTCTCCCACCTCCACCCCCCTCTTCCGCCCCTCCCCTCCCGGTGCCGCCTCTTCCGGCGCCCTCTGACCCGGCTGTGTGTTGCAGGTGTTTGGCGTTCACCTGAACAAGTGGCAGCTGGACAAGAAGCTCGGGTGCGGGTGCCTTTTCCTGTACGGCGTATTCCTGTGCTTCTCCATCATGACGGAGTTCAACGTGTTCACGTTTGTGAACTTGCCCATGTGCGGCGACCACTGACCCGCCCCGCCCGGCCGCCCACCGAGCCTTGGGCCTCCTTTTCTGTGCAATACAAGATCCAGCCACACCCCGAGTCACGCGGGCCGCCCCCGTCCCCGGGGCCGGGGCCTCTGGCTCTCCCGCGCTGGTCACAGGCCTCCGCTCCTGCCTCGGTGGCCCAGGCTGTCCCCGCCCCTCCCTACTCCCCACCCTCCTCCCTGGGTTCCTCCGGCCCACCCCTTCCCGTCTCCTCCGTGTGAAGACTCTGACATCCGCGTGAATTTTCAAGCTCCATTTTTGAACAGTGACTGAGATTCTAGGGGAAAAACAAAAAACAATACAAAACAAAACTGGCTGCTAACTGGCCCAAGCCAGGCAAAACTTACTATACTCCCTCCTCCTTTTTTAAGTTATTGGATGGAAGACAAACCTAATTTATGACCTGAGACTGTCAAAGGAATAGAGAGGAGAGGGTCTATCAATGCTAGGGAGTGTCTGGGATTTCGTTATGTTTCGAGGTGACGGCTAGGTGACTGGGTTTGGGGAGGTTGTTCCACTTGGGGAGGGGGGCTTCCCCCTTTTCTTCCTTTTCTTCCAGAGACGGAGAGCTTCTCTTGCCTCTTCTTTCGCGGGGCTCTGGATTAGCAGAGCCACAGGCCGTCCCTGCCGTGTGGTCTGGGATCGCATCCCAGGCGCGGTAGACTAGGCTCGGAGGTAGCGCTTAGGAGACGCCCATGTGGGCGGGGCCACCGGGGACAGACGCGTGACGTTTCACAGCGGAGGTCGCCTCCCGGAAGTCCCATAGGCGTTACCCAGGGGGCACGAGGCTTTCGAGGAAGAAGACCGCTTCCCACGTAGGCATTAGGACCATCTTTTTCTCACTAGGTACCTTCTAGTCTCTCAAGCAATAGTTCTAGCCTGCCTGAGGCCTTGGACGAGGGGCCCCGGCTCCATTCCCCGACTGTGACAGGGCCAGGCAGTCAGCGCCAGAAGCTTCCCAGCCCGTTGAGTCCCGGAGAGGCGCGCTCGTCGCTTGGTGTTTGTGGGGTGACAGGGAGTGACCCAGAGGCCACCACTGCTTTTCGTGCAGAAGTTACAGACACTGGTTTCTTGGAAAATGGAGAGAAGCACACTTTGCACAGACGTCGTCAATAAAGTCCCGATTTGCCACTCGGTATTGAGTACACTGGACCCTGACGGCTGGCTCTTGGGCCATCGTCCTTCCTCCTGGGACGCCTCCACCAAGCTGGCCCAGCTCCGCCCCTCCCATCCTGGAGGGTTGGCCCGGGAAGGAGAAAACAGAGAACTGACGGACACCTTCGGAACCACAGAATGTGTTCAATGCAGACTTGCTCAAGGGCCTAAGTTATTGTGAACGTTGTTGCCAATCACTGCTCAACAGCCCTGCTAGATTTTGTATGATGCTGAATTATTATGCAGACTAATTCCACCGAGTTGATACCCACCCATGCTTGTTACACTTGTATTTATTGAAACTGTGGATTCTTGCCCGTGCTGCCCCCTGTATTTACTTTAGGCACTGATCACTTATCATTCATTCAGTATGGTTTTCCGCCCCCGTCCCTTGTACACATTCTGGTATGAATTGTAAAAATAACCTGCTACACATTGGTTGAATGTTTTCTGTCAGTGGTGCAAACCGAGGCCAGCGCTAGCCAATGGGGCACCTGCCCGAAGGAGGAACGGGAGAGGAAATCACCAATCTGGGCTCTCAGAGCTAAGACACACATTGATTCTGTTGCACATTTTGCACTGGTTTATGGAGATTGTTTTCTTGGACGGATCATGTAAAATAAACTTCTCTGTTCTGTATCCTTCCTTGAGCAGCGCACTTTACTTCCTCTCCTAGGGTGTTGCCTGTTTTAACTACACTGACCAGTACGCTCAGAAGGAAGCGGCCAGGTGTTTGTGCTTCTACTCTTTCTGGGTGGGCTCACCGGGAAAGCTGGCAAGTGTCTGGTGGATTGCAAGTATGAAGTTGCAAATCGTGGGTCTTCTCTCAAGGTTGCAGGGACTTTGGATCTGTCATCCTGTAGCATCCGTGCAATGCTTCATTAGGAATTCTTTCAGCTGGAGTGAGAGGAAGAAATTCCAGCTCTGCTGATAATGTTCAGCAACGTTCAAGTTCTTTATCCTGTCTGATCTGACTACTTTTCAGTTGCGAAAATTCAGACTTCCCTGAAGCTAACTCCTACAAAGGGAGACTAACACAATTTTGTAATAAGCCCCATTCTTATCCTGAGTAACTCCCAAGAAATAATTACCCAGATCTAAAAGTAGACCAAGGTTAGTGAACAAGCCATGTTTCCGCCTGAAGCAACAGAATTCACTTATAGGAATCAGAAGAAAATCTGCCAGTAAGCCACAGCACCAACTTTTATTTAATTATGTAAAAATACATATATATTCCTCTTGGAGCATCTGGATGGTTCAGTTGGTTAAGTCCCTGACTCTTGATCTCAACTCAGGTCTTGATCTCAGGGTGGTGAATTCAAGCCCTGTGCTGGGCTCCACCAGGGTGTAGGGCCTACTAAAAAAAAAGATAAATAAAAAAAATATATATATGCACATATATATTTGGGTGTGTGTATATATATTATATATATTGTGTATTATATATAATATATAGATTATGTATTGTGTATTATATATGTGTATTATTATGTGTATATACACAAAATATATATATATATTTTCCCCCCTAGGTTGGAGGGAAAGGTACTTAGCTTTGAGTGTTGATATCTAAAAATGTTTTATCACTCTCTTTGTGCATTTTATAAATACATGCTGGCCACAGACAGGGTATTTTCATTGTTCTGATTGGTGCTTTTTATATTGGTCTTAATTAGCTTTAGTCTCAGACAAAACATTTGATCTGAAGCTTGAAGTTTTCCTTTCAAGCATGCTTTGTATGATATCTTTAGACACTGTCATTCCATGCTAAATTTCTCAAAGAAAAAATCATGGGTTAAGGTAAAGTTCCCATGCATAATGATTGCCAACCTAGGAACTGGGACAGTTTTCTATATGAAATGAGCAGTTGGCCTATTTCTGCCTAGATCCCTGCCATGCATGACTGTGTCTTGAGTTACCGACTGAAAATGTGGTTCTAAATGAGCAGGCTCTCCAATGATGCAAAAGAGCTGATGTTGCTATTTTCACTGCTTCCACTGCTCTGGGATTTATCTGGGAGGGGTTAGAATGGATATGAAGCAAGAACGTTGCTTCAGTAGGCGGTACCTGACAGTAACCCCAGAGACCAAGGAACCCTCTCTGCAATTTTCTGGAGTGCGCTGGAGAACTCCCCAGGTTGTGATATTGTGCATAAGGGGGCAAGGGAAGGCAGATACTGGAATTTACACTTCTTCCTTATCACATCTGAGTTGACTTCACAAGGAGGAATTGCCAGAAAGTTCTCTGCTTCTGGAAAATATATTCCCAACCATGCCTGGCCTGTTGGGCCCCTGCCGGCAAACATAGGTGGCGTTGGATGCACTGAGAGGCCACAACACCAGGAAGTTTCCAGAAGGCTTCTGCCCCCTTCTGAAGGAAAGTACGGGACCGACCTTTTTAGGAGTAGGGCCCTTTTGTAGGTACCTGTTTTTTATCTGCTTCCAAAAAGGCCTGGCTGGAGGATAAGTAGGTGATTATGTTTTCCTAAGTCTGTTGCTGCAGACACTTAACAGTTTGTGGTCATGAATGTGAATGCTAGAGATTTGAGATTCTGTATGTCTCAGACAGCAAGACACTGAACCCACTTTATGCACACAGGCTTCAAAGAAAAACCTAAGTGTTTAAAAATAGGGGTCCAGATGATTATATTCTAAGGTCCAGATGGTTTTGAATTGTGGTATATAAAATAGGAATAATATCTTCTTGCAATACAATGTAATAAAACATATAGCCTTAGAGCTTTACCTAACTGGTCATGGAAATATTCAGACTCTTGGGAGAAATTGGAAGTGAGAAACTGGTGTTGGTGGTGCTCCTTCTAAGATTTATTTATTTCACCTTTTCAAAATTGGATGATTGTCCCATTCACAGGCTAATTATCCAATTACTTTGACCCATTTTGATCAGTAATTTTGAAGTAGATGGGATTTCCATGTTGAATCTTGTGTAGGTTCATACTAATTATTGAGTCTTGTTTATTTTTCTATTTTTTGCAATAGCTGCTCAACACACACTCCCTGCCACATACACAGCCCCACACACATACACACCATCTATCTGACATCAAAACTCTCTATGAAAACAATCCAATAGGTCTTTGAAAACTGTCCCAATATCCGGCTGTCTGTTATGATACAACTTCAGGAGGAATTGTGTGGGTTCAGCCAATGTTTCTCTGATAAATAAAATGCCATGTGTCCATGGCATGATCCTCCAGAGATGTGGGGCACTTAGAGATGCTGAAAAGTTAGACGCTAAAGCCATGGACAAGCCTGGGATTAGCAACATGCATAAGATAGACGATGTGATGTCCCAGAATTGATTTCACATTAAGCTTTCTGCTTAGTTTCAAAACCCAGGGCAGAGCAATAAAACTCCACCAAAAGTTCTTAGATAGCTTCCTGTTGCACTCAGAACATTTATTTCCTTAATAAATTGTGGCCAGTAGTCCCATTAATTTTTTACCGAGCTTCAATTTGGCAAACACACTTACCAAGTTGTAGAGATGTTAAATGTAGTGAATAGTTGTAGTTACTACTCATTTTGGTTTTGGTCTTTTCTTTCACAACAGGTAGGAGAGAAGGGAAAATTTAAGACAACATTGGCATATATGCCGCTTCAGGGTTTTCCTGCTAAAATTAACTTACAAAAATGTATGCATATATACATACATGATAATTCTTTTTTGTGAGACTTCAAACTTACCCTGTTTATCAAAAATTGAATATGGTGATATCACCTCTTTCGTTTTGTTGAGACAATTTGTCCAGTAACTGATTCCAGAAAACTGCATACAAAAGTTGGAATGAAGTGTGACAAATAATTTCAGGACCCTGGCAGTTGTTTCAAGAGATTGTGAGCCAGACCCACAGGCCATTGATAAAAAAGGCACTTATGCACTAAGGTGCTTTCAGCAGAAAGTTAATACTTTTAAATTCTTGCAGAAATAAAGATGTACTCTACTTAGGTTTGTGTCCTTCTTTTTGATACATAAATCATATGTATCATTTCCCTCCCATGCTTGCTGCGGGATATGTTCAGATGCTCTAACAACTATGGGTTTAAAGCAAAATGTCCACTGCTATGGTTTCAGAATTTACTTTGCTGACTTTGACAGGTCCAAACAACCAGTTTCAGAATATCTAAAACTTTATTGTCATGTCAGGCTGAAATATTCCTTCCAGTTGCTTAGAAGTCAAATACTCTATTCAACTTCATGTATGAGAAAATGCATTTACCTACCTTCGTGGTCTAAAATCCAAGCTTCCCAAATTTAAGTGCCAATTAGAATTACCAGGAGACTTACTCAAATATGGATTTCCAGTTCAGTAAGTCAAAGAATTTGAATTTCTCACCAACCCCCAGATGCTACCACGGCTGAATCTGGGTCCCACTTTGAGAACCACTGGCGTAAATAATGTCCTTTGTCCCAGCTGATATTACAGCTTATGCAACACACACACACACACAAACACACACACAGGTGTATTATTTATTTCATTCTTTCAAAATTTTACACTGAGATTTACAAATGGCTGAAGTAAGAAAAGAAATTTGGGTAACTCGATAATGTGAATTCTCTATCATCCTGCAATATGTTTGCTTCCTGCCAAAAACAGCTTTTAAATTAAAACCAAACCAGGGGCACCAGGGCGGCTCAGTGGGTTAAGCCTCTGCCTTTAGCTCAGGTGATGATCTCAGGGTCCTGCGATTGAGCCCTGCATCTGGGTCTCTGCTCAGCAGGGAGCCTACTTCCCCCCCATCTCTCTGCCTGCCTCTCTACCTACTTGTGATTTCTCTCTCTGTCAAATAAATGAATAAAATCTTAAAAAAAAAAGATCAAAGTTAATGATTTAAGATGAGATGAGAGAAAGCCAAGATTCTGGGTGGAGTTATCAGCTCAGTAGAGATGGACATAGGCAACCACCAATTTGTTCAAGTTGAAAAGGCATTAGTTATAAACTCCACCAAGAGAGGGGCACCTGGGTGGCTCAGTGCCTCGTGTAAGTGTCTGCCTTCAGCTCAGGTAATGATCCCTGGGTCCTGGGGTCAAGGTCCCCATTGGGATTCCTTGCTTCCTCTTCTCCCTCTGCCCCTCCCCCCACTTGCACGCTTACTCTCTCTTTCAAATAAATAAAATCTTAAAAAAAAAACCTCTAACGAGAGAAACTAATGGCAAACACACGAGAAATTTCCTGCCCGTGAACTCCCATTCACACATTACAACCATGTACAACTAACTTTCTAATCTAAAAAGTTTATTCTGATGCAAATCTATCTAACAAAGATGTCATGACTCAGAAAAGAAGGAAAAGAGTTTACAACAGTATTAGCCTTCAAGGCCGCAAATGCTTCAATCATACAAACTCACTTTACATACACGCCTAAAAAATCAAAGTAGAACGTGGCCAGTCACACATAACCTCCTGCCAGGCATGGAGAAACCTCCATATGCAGGCTATGGCCCCCCGTCAGTGTCCACCTGGAAAATGATTGCCACTCCCGGGCAGGGGACAGGACGGGCTTGGTTTGTGCCCATAGCCAGACCTTAACTCGGATGTGGGCTTTTGGCTTTTCTACAGGAACCTCAGGGACACCCTGTGCTCTAAAATGAGGTGGTCAAAGCCATGTTTTTCTGTCCACTAAAGGTTTTGCTCAGAGTCAGGAAGCGCATTTAGATATCGGTGTGCATAATTGGGAGGGGAGGCAAGGAGGAGGGGAAAGTTATCCTTTCCAGAAATAAAACATTTTATGCTTTGCCTGTGGTAGCAGTAGGGGCCTTGTGCCCCAAAGCAAGGAGATGTTCTACATCACTCCCTAAATCTCTCTATGCACTGTGGAGCCATTGCCAGCCTCTCTTCCTAGAGGGGACATCATTGATCATGAAACATGCTCCCAGGGTAACAGTGTTAATATGAGACCACACGAGTCACGTTACAACCAAATGTGACGTTTCCTGTCTCCTGAATGCAAGGACCCCTCCACCGTAGAAGGAGCCCTTTAGACTTCAAGGCAGGATTTCATCTGCCACCTGAATATTAACTAACAACACATGCCTTAGGAGGACAAACAAATTTGAATATATAAAGGAAATCCATGCCAAGAAATTAACTCATCTGTTATAAATGAAGCAAATCAATCCGTTGGAGTTGGAGGCACTGGGTTTCAATGTGTTTTGGAGGAACACTGTAACAGAATTGTTAACATTATTCCCAAAAGGCATCTAATAGAAATCCACATTTTTAAACTGCCTTTTAGTGTTTGTTTCAGAAAGAAGTTGTGTCCCCTTAGTATTTTAACATGGGTTGACTGGCTACACAGAAAGTTTCATATTTTCTATACAGGAATTCTGGAACAAGAGAGCCTTTTTGTGTGAGTGCTAAGCTTTCCCCTGTACCTCATCAGGAAAATCGATGTCATGTATCACTGTTACTTCTGAGAGTCACCAGTTGTGACTCAGTGGTCTGGAAACCAGTGAGGACCCGTCTCAAGTCCCACCTGGTCCCTTTCTTCTCTCAAGCTTCACTACTGTCCACGGTCCTGACTGTTCCCACTTGGCATTTTTTCCCACCTCATAGGCTGTCTGGCCCGATTTCTCCCTTTTGCTGGCTCAAAGGTGGCCAGAGGTGGGTCTTTCAGAGCTTCTCTTTGCCAACTGAGTGGCAATGTGATGTGCACCACTCAAAGTCCTCAGAACAGTGAGGGGTGGTCAGGGCATAACTATAGATTATGTTTACCTGCATAATCACAGGTTCTGTGATACATGGAATAAAAACTGGAACATTTTTTAAATTGAATTGTAGTTGACATACAAGTTATATTAGTTTCGGCTGTACAAAATAGTGATTTAACATTTATATATAGACATTATATATACCTTACAATAAGATATATATATATATATATATATATATACCTTACAATAAATCTAGCTATCATCTGTCACCATAAAAAGTTACCTATTATTAACTATATTCCATATACTGTACAATTTGTCCCCATGTCTAAAAACAGGGAACATTTCTAACCCAACTTTTGAACTCTAGATAATGACATAGTGGCCATAATAGTATCCTTCTTCTTGTGAAAGCCATAATTCAGTGGAGCCAGCTAGGTCTGGACCCCAGGGCAGAAGTCCTATCCCATCCTGTCATATGGGTATCTGAATTTCTCCCAAATGACTGTGTAGGATCACATGATCACTGAGGTCCCTGCTAAAGTAGACATCCTATTAATTTAGACTAGAGAAAAGATGATTTCCTCTTGAAATTAGTACATATTTTATAGAAAGTCAGCAAGCCTGGCATGAGTTTTGAGATAAAAAAGAGTTTGCAAGTTATTCTGGATGCTACAGTTCCCCTGTAATTGGAATTCCATCTTTACTCTTGCTGGGATTTTTTTTTTAATGTTTATAATTTGGATAGTATCTCTTAGAAAAACCAAAACTCTTTGACAAATTCTCATCCCTTGTCATGCTCAGAAAGAATTTTTAGGGTTTCAGAGACTAAAAACACATTCATTTCAAAGAAAAAAGTGGCATATCTGCTTTTTGCTGGCAATGGCTGGAAATATATTTATGCTTTCTAATCCCCAAATGTAGTGTGAGTTCTGGACCTCTAAAAAAAAAAAAAACAAAAAAAAAAAACTGAGAGACTATGGACTCTGAAAAACAATCTGAGGGGTTTGAAGTGGCAGGGGGGTGGGAGGTTGGGGTACCAGGTGGTGGGTATTCTAGAGGGCACAGCTTGCATGGAGCACTGGGTGTGGTGAAAAAATAATGAATACTGTCTTTCTGAAAATAAATAAATTGGAAAAAAAAAAAAAAAAAACTCCAGAGGATTTACTCTCTGGGGAACAAGGAATTCCACAGGATGCAAGGACTGCTGGGCCACAGGACTCCAGAGAAGCCAAGCTGTGATAAGCAGATGACGTGTGTCAGGACTTTCCAGTAGGGCTGGTGGAATGCTCCCAATCTTAGTCTGATGACTGGGAAAAGAGGCTAGGCATCTTGAATGAGGCCACTTTAACATACATCAAAGTTGGAGAACTCCTCATGTAGTTGACCTCCCTTTCACATGTAAGTCAATCTGGGGACAAAGTCTATTTTAAATAGTTACAATATGTAGAATAGAGAGAACATTGCAATCATTGTGATTATATGTTATTCATTTTCTTGTAGGTCTCATGGCCATCAGAAGGTCAGAGTTACGTTTTATCTTTACTCACACTTAAAATTCATGATTTGGGGGCGCCTGGGTGGCTCGGTGGGTTAAGCCGCTGCCTTCGGCTCGGGTCATGATCTCAGGGTCCTAGGATCGAGTCCCGCATCGGGCTCTCTGCTCAGCGGGGAGCCTGCTTCCCCTCTCTCTCTCTGCCTGCCTCTCTATCTACTTGTGATTTCTCTCTGTCAAATAAATAAATAAAATCTTTAAAAAAAATTCATGATTTGATGCAGCACGATGAGTCACAATGTTTATTAGGGCCTGGAGGGGTTGAGATTGAGGGAGTAGCTGTCGGTATCTGCATCCACCGCATGCTTTCCTTGGGGGAAAAATGACAGTGCTTGGTTCAGTGCTTACTAAATTTTGGGCTTTTCCCTAGAGAAGAATCATGGTCATTAATGGTGAGATCTGTAGAGTGTATTAGTAAATATTAAATCAGCAGCTTGTTAAGGAAATCTCCGGGCATTCTTTGGACACGAACCATAAAACGGGTTTGCAATGGTCCAGCTTGATGCAGTTCAGAAGACCTAACCACACGTAGCCTGCTGAGGTCACATGTGCTTTCCACAACACCAGCAAAGAGCAGTTAGGCTGTCCTCTTCAAACAAAGTGGAAGCCTGCTCATATGGAGAAAATTCCCACTCAGGTCCCACACCAGGTACAATATGCTAATGAGGGAAGGAGGGGGAGGGCCACATGGTTCTGATTGGTTGGAAGGGTCTCTTCCTGATTGGTCGATACTGGTAGGCAACTCAGGCAGCCCCTTCCTTCCTTTTGGAGCCCCGTCCTCTGGTTTAGGTCCAGCTTGTCAATGGGGAAGCAGTTCTGCTCTGTGAGCGAAGCAGTTTAATAATAACAGCAAACAGAAAGCGTCGCAGGTGCATAAGGCTTTTCACTTACGGCTTGCTCCCATGGTCCCTGACTATCTCAACTGCACTGGGCAGAGGCCCCGCTTTCTTGGCTCCTATTAGAATTTTAAAATAATAATAATTTTTAAAGCCTCAATCTTGTTTCTCAGAGACATCACGGGAAAATGGAGTCACTGAAAAAATCTGTGCGTAGACACAATCAAGGAGACTGCTGGCTGCTCGGACGGAGGCAGCCCCTACACTCCTCCCCTCCCACTGCAGAAAGCCATGTATTTTGACATGCCCAGAAATTATTTCCTAACCCTCCTCACTCTGCGTGTCAGTGCAGGTCATGGTATCGAACTCCTGCCTAAAGCAGTGACTCCACCCTGGTCCCACATTAGAATCACCTGGGATGCATTTAAGTCTCCCAGTGCCCATCCCACTCCGCCCACCCTACCCCTCACCATAATTCTGATTTGGGTTACCTGGTTACTTGTATCAGGCTCCCAGGTGTTTCTACATGTGTCCAAGATTCAGAACCAGGGCCCGCGGAAGTATAATCAGACCATTTGTGATATTGTGCAGATTCTGAAAGAAATGCTGCGTGTTCCACAGGTTTTTGCTACTCAAAGTGTGGGTGGGGCTTAAGCTAGCGGCTTTAACTAGAAAGAGATTTTTGGAACTTTTAGAGAACAGCATTGTCAAGTAGCACTTTCTGAAGTGATAGAAATGCCCTACATCTTTGCTGTCCAATATGGTAGCTGTCGGCAGGTGTAGCTGTTGAGCCTTTGAGAGGGTGCTCATGCAACTAGGAATAAAGTGTTTAGTCTTTTAAAATTAATTTAAATTTCTTGTAAAGAATTGCATATAATTAGCAGTTGCATTATGAGACAGAGCAGGGAGAGGATTATTAAGGGACTGAGTTGGTTCCTTCCATAGTATGGAGAAGGTGCCCCTTCTGCTTTGCCCTGAAACAGGAGTACGCCTTGGAGCAGCCATTCTCAAGGTGTGGTTGCTGGACCAGCAGGAGCAGCATCATCTGGGGGCTTGTTAGCAATGCAGGATCTCTGGCCTCACTCAGACCTACTGAATCAGAACCTGTATTTAAACAGGTCCCCAGGTGATTTGTACAAACACCAAGAAGTGTAAGAGCTTTGAGAAGCTCTGCATGTAGATAGTCGCTCTGCCCTTCAGAAGACGCGATTTGTACTCTATATTGTCACTGGTCAGTGTATGTTGTAAGAATTGCCATTTGGATGGGGGTGGGGAGAGCCTGGGTGGCTCCATCTATTAAGTGTCCTACTCTTGATCTCAGCTCAGGTCTCGATCTTATTATCCTGAGTTCAAGCTCAGCCCTGGGCATCATGCTAGATGTGGAGCCTATAAAAAAGAAAGAAAGAAAGAAAGAAAAGCAAGGCCAAACAGGGATAGACACAGATAATGGAGAACAACACATTTGAAATTGGGGATGGATTGGTGAATTTGGAGGGCAATAGGGTTATATTTTAGTTAATAAGTTGAGGGTAAAGGAGAAACTATAGAGAACTGAAAAGCCAAGATCTAACTCAGGGTGTATCTCACCTCATCCTGAAATTCACCCCTCTCTTTAGATGTGGACCCACAGGGGATATGCTGCCAGATACATTATTAACATTGGAGATTCCTGCATTGTACTGATCAACTAAGCTGGTCTGTCTCCTTACTACAGTGAAATTGGGAACTGATTCTATTCTTTACCTTCCAAAGTCCCACCAGATTTTTGCTTCACTTGCAAGATGAGAGATTTCTCCTGTGAGGCTATTAAAAAAAGCAACCAAAAAACCTCAACCAACAAAGTCATTGCACTTAGCAAAAAAGGGGCAGAAGATATAACAAGGAGGAGAGTGGTTTATGTAACAGCAGCTTTTGGTAATGAGTGTGGGGACAGGTCCCACCGGGAGGACATTTAGGCTATAATTTTTGAAATGAAAATTGGGGCCCAGCTGGATAGTGGTCAAGTTCGAAGCCAGGAACCATCAGAGCCAGGAAGTGGAGTAGCAGATGACTCAGCCCAAGGGCATGGGAGGTTGGATGACTGCTTCACCCAGGGGAGCACCAACAGTCATCTCGTGTTGGTGGTGTTGTGTAGTCCTCTCGGTATAAGCGGAAATAAAAACCAGTCTTCCTGCAGCTCATGAGAGTAATTTAATCACAGTTCTGCATGCCAAAGTCTAGATATTTAGCACCAACCACCCCTGCAGTTTCCTTAGTGTTGAATTTTCCTTGCCTTGGGACCTGCTGTCCCCATACTCATTTCCTCACTTAGCGCTCCCAATCCAAATATAAAACTAAATAGCTGGGAATTGGTTTTAAATGCCTCTTTCACAGCTGTTCAGACCATCCTAAGTACCTTAGAAATCAGATTAAACTATTTAAAATCAACATTCAGGGGCACCTGGGTGGCTCAGTCATTAAGCATCTGCCTTTAGCTCAGGTCATGATCCCAGGGTCCTAGGATCAAGCCCCACATCTGGCTCCCTGCTCAGCGGGAAGCCTGCTTCTCCCTCTCCCACTTCCTTTGTTTTCCCTCTCTCACTGTTTGTCAAATAAATAAATAAAATCTTTAAAAAATTTATAAAAGACAAATCCTTCACACTTTAAAAATAAATAAATAAATAAAATAAATATTCATCCCTCCCTCTCCCCTCCTTATACAAAAGTTATTTTTATTTTTTTTAAAGATTTTATTTATTTATTTGACAGACAGAGATCACAAGTAGGAAGAGAGGCAGGCAGAGAGAGAGGAGGAAGCAGGCTCCCCACGGAGCAGAGAGCCCGATGTGGGGCTTGATCCCAGGACCCTGGGATCATGACCCGAACCGAAGGCAGAGGCTTTAACCCACTGAGCCACGCAGGCACCCCACAAAAGTTATTTTTTAAGATTTATTTATTTGAGAGAGAGTGAGTGCACAGGCAGGGGAAAGAGTAGATGGAGAGGGAGAGAATCTCAAATAGACTCCCCACTGCATAAAGCCCCCTTGGGGGTGGGGGGAAGAGCTCCATCTCCCAACCCTGAGAGACCAAGACCTGACCTGAAGCTGAGAGTGGGATGCTTAACCAACTGCGCCACACAGAAGCCCCCAAACGCTTTTTTTTTTTTTTTTGAGAGCTATCATTACAGAATTTCATTTGCAAATCAACACGGGATGAAAACAAATGAGATATTTTATTCTGGCATTTCATGTGTTTCTATGCACATGCAAGAGCAAAGCCCTTGAGGGAATTTGATCCATGGTCTCCTCCCCCAGGACCTACAAGGTCCTGGCTCAAGAAAAAACATAACTGGCATGTTGACAGATAACTTCTTATGTTCTGTGGCCAAAATAAGGATACAGATAAAAAGTCCAAACATGGGTCAAAAGTATCTATTCAAAAAAGTTTTTCACAATTACTCTTCCACAAAAAGAAGGGAAGAAATAGAGGTTGAAGATCTATTAACTCAAGGACATGGGAAGTAGTAAGAGGGTAAAGCTGGTCCAAAGAGTATGGGAGGGTGTGGGGACTTGGAGCTATACCCAAGGACTCTAAAGAGAACAGTGAAAAGTGCTACATACAAGACCAGTTAACCAGCACCAGGGCAACCAGACCTTGGTGATCTGTTTTACTGAAGGAAACTATTTGCCTCTCTCAAACAACACGCACAAGTTAATGTTCCAAGCCTTAATCAACAGTAGTGAGTCAAGCACAGATGCATTCCTGAACATGACTCCATAATATCTAAGTGGATGGGTTAAATAATGGCTCAGTATGACACAAAAGAACAGACTAGCCTTACCCCCAATCCCAACCCTCTCTTGGCCTTTTTTTCCAAGTGCTGGGTATAATATGATGGATCTCCAACTGGTTTCAATTGAAATCACTCATTATACATGCAGTGTTCACAAGAGATTCAGCTAAACAGGACTGAGATTCCTCTAGTTTCCTAGCATGTTGATTAAAAGCATGGCCTTTCCCTCCCTAAAATGTCCCCTTTGTAGCCCACTGCCCCCAACATGGTACAAGATATTAATTCAAAGGAACTTCATGCAATAGTTAGATTCCTCTCCCTTGCAAATCTGCCTTTGTTCCTGCTCCATGGTGCCCACATTTCATTCAAGGCAGCAGGAAAGCATAGCAGGAAACATTCCGCTGAGCACGTTCTCACCCATAAGCAAGTGAGAAATTAAACAGGAATCTTTGACTGGATTGAATTAAACGTTCTTTTCTCTCTGAATGCAATGCATGAAACTGTAAAATTGAAACATTTATGTGATTTAATGTTAATTTCTCTTGAGGGGGTCTCTACAGTTTAAAAAAAAAGAAAGGAATTAGTGAATTATGACAGTAAAAGTTCATTCTCAGATATTACGTTCCCGTCAAAGAAATTTTTCACCCTAAAGTAGGATGAAGTAAGAGAAAAACTTGGGTTATCTTTTTTAAAAAGATAAACTGATTTTTTTCATACTTACATGAACATGATTTTCTATATTTGTTTTTGTCACTTATTGTAGAGGACTACCGTGTTTTTCACTCTTTTTCCACTTGGATGCATAAATTAGCAGCTTAGAAGAAGTGGGAGCATGTATTTTCCATTTCTTAGGAACCTAAGTATTCATAAAACTGTCTTTCAGCATTTGAAAAAGTATTGGTAACCCTAGAGAAATTTCTCAGTGCTGTTTTTTTAAAGAATAATAACAAGATTCTTCACATATCACTATTCCATTTATCTTTTAATTTACTTTGATAATTATTGATTCAGCTGTATCTCCTGCCCCCCAAAATATGTTCAGGTCTTAACCTCTGCTACCTGTGAATGTGTCCTTATTCAGAGAGAGTCTTCACAGATAGAAACAAGTTAAGATGAGACCATATTGGATTCACACGAACTGTAATCCAGTGACTGGTGTCCTTATAAGAGGGAAATTTGGACACAGACACACAGGGAGAATGCCATGTGACCACAAAGGCAAAAATGGAGTTATGCTGCCGCAAGCCAAGAAATGCCAAGGACTGGCGATGATTACCAGGAAGCTAAGATTGGCATGGAACAGACTCTCCCTTGAGCCCCCAAGAAGGAACCAACCCAGATTGATCTGGGACTTCTGGTTTCCAGAGCTGGGAGAGAATAAATATCTGTTGTTGTAAGCCACCCAGTTTGTGTTCTTTTGTTATGGTGGCCCTAGGAAACCAATGCCATGATGATTCAGATAGAGACACCAAAACAATACCAAGCTTATGAGCACACTATGTCTCTTTGATTGGATCTTAACTAGTTAGGAAAAAGCTATAACTATTGGAAAATTGCCCAACACTGTTTCAGTTCTCTGTTTCCATTTCCAGGTGGGGCTGTGGTACAAATAGGAGAACAGACTCCCCAGTTTTGTCACCTCTGATAGGACATCCATTCCAGGTGACACCTGGAGATGTCAAGGCCACAGGGCCACTGCCCATCACCTACACGCACAACCTTCCTGAAGTCCTGAAGATGGGAACAGATCCATCCGTGATTCTGCCAGAGGTAGTGGTTGGCCACGGATTTATGGGATGAGGCTACTCCCAGGTGCTGGGAGTAGGGGTGGGAGATATTGTCTAAAGGGGATGGGTGTGTATGAGAGACCAAGACTTCTGCAGCTTCTGCTCCCATTTGCTCTTACATAGGTGGGCTGAAGGCCCACACCAGAGGGCAGGCAGAAGATGGAAGAGCGTTCTCCCTATGAAACATCCCCTTCAAGGGGCAGAGTCTGAGCCTGGGGCCAGCATGGGACAGTAGCCAACAAGCTCAGGATAAATGGGAGGATCACAGTCCCAGCCTTCAGACCTCTGGAAGGCTAGTAGGGACACAGACCATGCAGCTCCTGGAGTGTGCAATGGCACTGCTGTGCACCCAAGAGGGCTTCTAGCTTGAGGGAACCACTGTCCTTAGCAATCATTTGTCTTCATTAGCTATGTTTTTGGAGACCAGGAAAAGAAAAGTCCAGCAGATACAATTCTCTGAGATACAAGCATGCCAGACCTGCCCTCAGAGGAGACCAGTGGGGGAAACTGAGTCATAGTCAATCCCAGGCTCTGTCATCACTGCCCTGATCAGCAGCCTTGGGGGTATATTCCAGGAGCAGCTGGCTCAAGGGTGGCATTTTTATTCACTCAGGCATCTTCTGAGATGTTTTCTTTTTCCTCTACTTTTCTTCATTGGTCCCCACCCTGTGGACAACTTGCAGGTGTGATAACTCCATGGATCTGTCTTAGGTCCATGTGCCTCTGTCTCCTCATAAATATTTCTTCTCCTTTCATACCATGTCGAATGAGGGAGGACCCTGGAATCTTCCCACTTTGAAAGGAGATGCAGGGATCTATGACTCCTCCTGACCATAAACAGGACTTACCATGGAGCAAGACATTTATACCTTTCCTTCAGAAGGTTCACACTTACATGATGCCTGGCCAGAAGCATCCTGGGTTGAACTGTCATTCAGATGAGTAATATCATCTTCAGGTTCAGGGTGCATCTTCTGTGCCAAGGACAAAGCACACTAGAATATAAGAATTATAAGATGTGTCCACTGACCAGAACCAGGTATTCCAGAAGTATTGGACACTTCGAGTTCATACAACAACTAAACAAACAAAAACAGAAATGGACCCATAAATACAAACTGATGGTTAACAGAGGGAAGTAGGCAAAATGGATGAAAGAGAGTGGATGGTACAGGCTACCAGTTATGGAATGAATAAGTCACAGGGAGGAAAGGCACAGCATAGGGGATAAGGCCAATGGCATTGTAATAGCGTTGCATGGTGACAGGTGGTAGCTACCCTTGTGTGGAGCACAGCACAACATATAGGGCTGTCCAATCACTGTTGTACTCCTGAAACTAATGTAACATTGTGTCAACTAGACTTTAATGTATTAAAAAAGTTCCTAGTGTAAGCCACCTTATTATTTCCATCCTTCACTTGACAGTCTGAATAAACATGGGCTAATGGAAACAAACCTGGAGATACTGGATATTCTCAGGCATTTCTCTTCACTAGAGAGGTGATGTTATAGCTTGCTTTAAGAGCAGAACACATGGAAGACAACTGATGTTGCTTCTTCAGGCCACCAGAGACAGCTGTGAGAGCCAGTTTCCCCACAGTGTAACTCAAAGACCCCTAAGTTCCATCTTCTAGGGCCCCCCTCTTCTTTAATATCCAAATGACATATCTGAAACTAGAGTTCCACATGGCAGACTGATAGTACACATTTGCCTCCCTCCCTGCCCACATCCCCCTATAATGAAAATAAAGGAGTACAAGCAGAATTCAGTCCATCACAACAAAGAGATCTGTGTGATCTCCGTCAGAAAATTTCAGCCAATGATAAAGTTAACCAAGACCAAATAGATGAGAAGATCCTGGTGGAGGGTGCCTGGATCACTCAGTTGGTTAAGTGGCTGACTCTTGATTTTGGCTCAGGTCATGATCTCAGGGTCGTGATCTCAGCATCATGAGACCAAGCCCTGTGTCAGGCTCCTGCTTAGCCAGGAGTCTGCTTGAGATTCTCCCTCTCCCTCTGCCCCTCTTCCCTCCCTCCCTCACACCCACCCCACCATGGCTCTTGTGTGCTCTCTCACACAAATAAAGAAATAAGTCTTTAAAAAAAAAAAAAAGAGGATATTGGTAGATAAAACAATGAATGAAACACCCACTCCCAGACATACAACAGCTTGGAAGATAAAGAAAACTTTCAGAGGAAAAGAAAATCAGATCAATTTTAAAGAGGAGATTCAGACTGACAGCATCCATTAGTTAGATCTCTTTTCAACAACACCAGATGGCAAAACACAAGGAAAAAAGGCCTTCAAATGAGGAAGAAAAAGTATTTTGAGCCTAAAATGTCACTGTTAATCAAAATATCAATTAAGCACCAGTGCAAAATAAATACGTCTTCAGACATATGCAGACTCTGAAAGTTAGCCTTCCGGAAACCTTTGTGAGATAAAATGGGGGCGGGGGGAGAACTGAGATCTAGAAAATAGTGGCTCTACCCCAGAAGTACAGAGAAAAAGAGCTTTAGGATTATATTTCTCAGCATATCTAGAAAAGAATCAATTTGATTGGAGCAGAAATACAGAAATCTCTAGAAGAATGTTTTCAGAGAGAAAGTGGATTCCCTGAAGCAGTTAGTATAATTGAAAGTATAGATATTTCTGAAGATCTGTGAGAGTAAATGTGCTTTGTTGACAACACAAACAATAAAAAATAAAGAGGGAAGGAAGGAAGGAAGGAAAAAGAAGGAAGGAAAGGAAGGGAGGGAGGAAGAAGGAAGGGGAGAGGGAGGGGATAAGGGAAGGGAGAAGGAAGGGGGGAAATTAGAAATTTGGGGAGGGAAAGAACCATTTAAGGAAATAAAGGTTCAAATATCAAGTCAACAGAAATATAGCATGATCATGATTTTGAGGAATTGAAGGGGGTCAAGTAGAAAATTCATTTGACTTTGATGCTAGAAACATCTTAAATGGTGACATCTGGTTCATTAGAGAAGGAGAAGAAATCTTAGCCCATTGTGAGGCTGTAGAGCAAACCTGGGTTATAATGATGTTAATATGGTTTATTGTTGTTCAGTCTTTAGAATCAACCTGTAAACAAGGTCTAGAAAACTGAGTTATGATTTCAGAGCCGAATGCACAAGCAAAAGTAAAAATGTATCTGATAAAGATGATGGAGGGAACAGTTCTATCCCGGAGGTAGTCAGAAGAGTCTTGTCCTCTCTGCAACCCCGCTGTCCCCTATCTACTGAGTTATGTTTGTTGTTCCACAGGCATACGCAGCTCCCCTGCTCTGCACCTTTGGCCTTGCGTCCCTCTCTCTTCTTCTAGCCTCTCTGAGTCTGTGTTCAAGCTCCAGCCCATGTTTCAATTTCCCTGGGCTGTCTTCTTTGGCAACCCCAGTCTACAGTGATCTCACTGTACATTTGGGAACTGCTTCACAGACTCCAACTGACTTACCAGACGGAAGATTTAAAGAATGGTCTCTTCATACTGCTTATAAAATCAAAACACATGCAAAACGTGGTCGCAAAGGGAAATTCCAACTGGTCATTTGGAAAACTTCCCTAAAAACCAAGAATCTGATCAATTTTTGAATTTATATTCCTGATTATTTTCAACTTTTGGAGCAAAAGTAATACAGATCTTTGTGCTCTGGCCCCACTTTTTATTAATTACACTAAAACAGGGCTCCTGGCCTTTTCCTTACCAGGAGGAGAAGAGGACCAAGCCCATTCTCCATAAGCACCTTGCTATGGCCTTTGCCATCAGTTGCATGCTGGCATCCCTGGGCGGGGGGCTTTTAAAACTCCTGATGCCTGGGGCACACTCAACTTTAATTACATCACAGTCTTTGGTGGGGTGGGTTGTTGGGTGTCAGTGTTTTTTAAAAAAGCTTCCCAGTGATTCCATGGGGCACCTGGGTGGCTCAGTCTGTTAAGCGACCGACCCATGATTTCAGCTCAGGTCATGATCTCAGAGTCATGAGATCAAGCCCTGTGTCAGGCTCTCTGCTCAGCATGGAGTCTGCTTGAGATTCTCTCTCTCCTTCTCCTTCTGCCCTTCCCCCTGCCACTCATGCACTTGCTTTCTCTCTTTCTCATTCTCTCTAAAATAAATAAAAATAAATCTTTAAAAAAAGTAATAAAGCTTCCCAGTGATTCCATTGTGCAACAAAACTAAGAACTGATCTAAAGTCTGCCGCTTTTAGAACAGCAATGCTTCGGGGGACTTGGCTACATACTAAAATCACCTGGTAGGTCTAAGGCTGCTTGTGCCTGGTCCCATTCTAGAGACCCTAATTTACAGATAGGGGGTCAGACCTGGGCATCAGGAGTGTATACAACCCTCCAGGTGATTGTAATGTACAGCCAAGGTGGAGACCCATAGCCTGGCCCATCCCAGCGCATTAACAGTGAGAGAAGATTTGGTGAGAGACCCTATAATGGGAGCTGGAGCTGGAGGAAGCAACACAGAGAGGGACTAGTGGAAGCCCCTTAATCACAGAAATCAGCCATAAATGCAAATGCCTGGATGCAGATGTCAGAGATTAACAGGGAAGCACAGAAGTCTGCTTAGGTGAGGCGTCAGGGCAAAGAGGGTCGCAGGGATCAATGGCTCCAGGACATTCCTTCCTCCAGGTTCCCTGGGCAGTGGAGCAGAGCAAAGGGGAAATGGCTTTCTCCCAATGTTGCTCCTCCTGCTGGATTAAAAGTGAAACCTAAGGGGGGGTGTTGACTGGTGGAAGCCAGCAAGTGGGCGTGACCAGCAATCATTTTTCAGGGCCTGGGGAGCTGCTCTTGTGGGGCTCATCCTTTCCTACCATGGTAGGAAGACTCCTATGCTGGACGAAAATGCCCCATGATATCCACCCATGGAGTTAGGTCCTATAATCTCTACCATTTGGGCAGGACCTGTGATTTGCTTCTAGCCAACAGAATATGATAGGTCGTCGTTCCTATGATTACATAATGACATGTATATACGATGCCGTCTTACCAGAGTGCATTACAGGGAGAGATACTGCTGACCCTGAAGACGGGAAGCACCATGGGAGCTCCCTATGGAAAGTGCCACCCAGCAGGGAGATGCAGACAGTATCCAGGAGCTGAAAGACTAAACATACAAATGGACAATGGCCAGACCGAGTGTAGAAATACAACTCTGACCCATAGCCTGCAGCAACCAGCCCAGAAAACCAACCCAGCATCTACAGTAACCAGCCCAGGAAGCCAGCTGCTTGCATTTAGAAAGCAGACTTGTAAGAAGTCAGACTACGATCCCTAGCAACGGATCCAGGAAACCACACAATAGCCTCTGTCATGATTGGTCCCAAATAGCCAGCACCTGATTCATAACCGACAGCTTCCTAATTTTGTTCCTCTTTCCAACTTGGGACCAGTGAGAGAGAGCAAACATGAGCCCCTAACCAGTCCCTTAGGACACTGGCCGCTAGTGAGCCTGCTCTGGCTTCCCCAGGCCAGCAGCCTGCAATCAGGGCATACCTGACCTGAAGCCCTCCCTTGTTCCCACTATAAGCCTTTCTGGCTTTCTACCTGCCTTTGAGTCTTGTCTTTGCCAAGCACGAATAAAATGATGACCAACTCCCTTGCTTGAGCAAGTTCTGAATAGACGGACTTTGCCTAGTCTCACTTGGTTGGTCTTAAGTTATTTCCACAGACCTGAGAGCCTCAGTCCCACAGCTGCGAGGAAGTGAATTCTGCCAACAACCACAGGAGCTAAGAATTGAACCCAGAGGAGAGTTCAGAGGTCTCAGCTGAAGCCACAGCCCCGGACAGCCCTGGGATCGAAGCTTGTGAGACTCCAGGGCAGAGAACCCAGCCAAGCTATATCCAGAATCATGACCCACAGAAACTGGAGCTGGTACATGGGTGCTGTTTTAAGCTACCGCGTTTGTGGGCATTTAAGAGAAAACCAGTCTACATATCCTTAAACTCATGAGAAGCAATAAAGCTTGGAGTTAAGCTTTGGCCCTTCTCCAATACACAGACCAGCTAGAATAGTCAGTACCCTCAGAATATCATGGACGCTCAAGCCAAAATATTGTATGCCTGAAGAGTACAACCATGGGAAAAGGGACAAAATGTACCAAGATAGACCACATGAAGCAGAATTACAGAAATGGTGATGCCAAAAAATGTAAATAAGCATGATAAACATATTAACATTGGGGAAGAAATTAGCTGTATGACACAAGAATCAGAGATCACACATAAAGGAAAGAAGTGGGAGTATTAGATATGAAAGATTATTTTAATATGGATAATGATAGGGGTGCCTGGGTGGCTCAGTCAGTTAAGTGTCTGCCTTCAGCTCAGATCATGATCCCAGAGTCCTGGGATCAAGTCCCTCATCATACTCCCTGCTCAGTGGAGAGTCTGCCTTTCCTTTTCCCTGATCATGTTTTCTCTCTCAAATAAATAAATAAAATATTTTAAAAATATATAGCAAATAATAGTGGTTGGATATAGGTGTGGAATAAAGAACAGACCAATAGAGCCCAAGAACTGGTGTGACCTCTCCAAGAAGGCAGCTGAGAAAGATGGGGAAGTTAAAAGGAACAGAAGACAGAAGTAAACAGGCAGATCCAGATCGCAGGAGATCAAGAAAGATAGGAGGAAAGACTTGAAATAATGTCCTTAAATTCTCTAGAATTAAAAAAGATTTTAGTCTGCAGATGTAAAGAACACCAAGGATACTACTGAAAAGGAAAACTCTTGGACCCCTTTAAGGGGGAATTAGAAGCATTGAAGACAAAACTATTATTTTTAAGTTTCCAGATGACCAAAGCAGATCGCCTTTGCTTCCTTGCTTCTTGCTTGCAATGGAGCCGTAATTAAACTGACCTCAGACTCCTCAACAGCGGTCTTAAGCTCAAGAAGACAACAGAATTACATTTTTGAAGTGTTCATAAATATAACTCAGAACATAGAACTTTATAATTAGCCAGACCATCGCTGAACTATGAGGACATAAAAATATTTTCAAGCGTGTGAAGTCTCCAATAGGGTGTTCTGTGCCAGAAGTGCAGATATGCAAAGGACCAGAAAGAAAACAGCTAGGCAGAGGCTCTGGGGCTGGATGGAGCTCCGTATGCTCAAGGAAACAACGGAAGGCCAGAAGTTGAGCAGCAGGAAATGGGGTTAAAGAGCACCCCCAGCCAGTGTGTGAGGACTCTAAGAACCATGAGAAAGATTTTGGATTTCTTCTGAGAAGAGTGGGTAGCCAGAGGGGTGAGCAGGAAAAGGGACAGGACTCAATTTCCTTTTGAAATACACCATTCTGCTGCTATGCATGAAATAATCAGTAGGGGGCAGGAGTGGATGCCAGATTTCAGCAGAAGGCTTCCTGCGGTAGTGATTGATGGTGGCTTG
This sequence comes from Neogale vison, assembly GCF_020171115.1. Lineage (NCBI taxonomy): Eukaryota > Metazoa > Chordata > Mammalia > Carnivora > Mustelidae > Neogale > Neogale vison. The sequence continues at coordinate 44,524,517 of NC_058098.1, forward strand.
GCCTACGTTGGTGGCAGCGGAGGAACAATGGAAGTGTAACCTTATTGTACCCAAATGTAAAACAGGAGCATGCCCAGTCGGTCCTGCCTTCATAATGTCCGGGAGGCAAACTGTTCCTCTCTCCTCGTAGAATCTCTGGCTGGGGGGAGAATTACGTCCACATAAGACAGACCAGCAAGAACAAAGCATACAGGTTCTATTTTATATTTGCATAGGAAACTTCCCAGGGAAATGAAGACCCCCAGAGTGGTTGGGTCTAGGTGCTTATATAATAGGTTGAACAAAGCAGTGCTTGTGTAATAGGGGAGTGAAAAGGAGGAGAAGGCTGTTTTCACGAGGTGAGTCTGTCCAGACTCTTCTTGCCTCGAGTCCCCATCTCTGCTGATGACAGTGTCCCTTCTCTCCTGGTACAGTTCTGTGTCCTGTTTTTAGGAAAAGAAGGGGAGCTCAGAGTAGCCTTCTTGCCTTTTGTCTTTCAAGTGCCTTTAGCTCAAATAAGTCGGTATGTCAGTTAGATGTATTTGGAATGAAGTGTTCTGAGCCCCCTTTCAGTAACTTACGGGGAACCCACCTGCTTAGCTCCATATCAACTCCCACATAGTCACCATCCGCACATCCACAACACTGCCCAGTGCCTGCCAAGCTTCCTCACTTACTGCCTTCCATTCATTGCTGTCTCCTTCCGTCCCTCCTTGCGCCCTAGGGATGCCTTGGTGGTGATTTAAAAATGGAAGCCAGATCGAGCCATTCCCATTTGGAACCCTCCCAAACTGTTCCTAAACCCCTCACTCCAGCCTTCTCAAAAACTCTTCACTTCCTGAAAACCCTTCACTCCCTAATCCTTGAAGCTCACCTTAGGGCCTTGGTTCTGGCTGTTCCCTCTGCTTAGACTGGAACACTCTTCCCCAGAAATTCACCTGACTGGGTCCCTCTTTTGTCATCTGTCTCAGCTTAATTGTAGCCTTGGCAGGGAGGTCTTCTCTGATCCCCAAACAGTGTAAGTCCTTGAGCTACTCTCACATTACATGTTTTTATGGCACGAATAATATACCCTGTATATCTTCATGTCTATGTGTATGTTTACTTTTGTCCCCCCCCACTAGATGGCAAGCACCTTGAAAGAAAGATTTTATCTGTCTTATCATATATTCACAGTGCCTAGAAGAGTACTGTCGCCCAGAAAATAATTAAGATTTATGTGTTGAATAAAGAGTGAATGAACCACTATGGTGGGTTTTTTTTTTTTTTTTCCAAATCATGGACGATTTCTATAAAGAAATAAAGTTTAGATCTTTTAACCAAAAAGCATAGAACTTAGGAAGTGGTAAGGTTTTATAAAACCTCAAAAGCATAAAACAAGGTGACAGAAATTAAAACAAATTTACTAGGTGGATTTAAAAAATAAAATATAGTTATGGTATACATTGCTTCAAAAGGACTCATCTATAATAAAATGATGTGGAAAGGTTTACAATACAAGATAGACAAAAATGCATCAATTGAAGGAAAACACAAAGAAATCAGGGGTCATGATAGGTATTTCTGAATGAATCAAGGCAAACACATTGAATAGGGCAAAGGAAGTTTATAACAAATTACATGATCCAGAAAGAAACTATAGTAACAGGAGTATTTAGGTACTGGGTAACAGTATGAAAATGCAAGAATACAAACAATTGTAAATTATAATAGATCATATAGATTGTATTGTAAATGTAAATAGAATTATAAATTCTAAGAAAAATATCAGAGCTCCAATTGAAATGAAAGGTCTTTTTTTTTTTTTTAGATTATATTTATTTATTTTGGGGGCCTAGGGACTCTAAAGCAGACTCCGCACTGAGCATGGAACCCAGTGCAGGGCTTGATCTCACAACCCTAAATCATGACCTGAACCAAAATCAAGAGTCAGATGCTTAACCGACTAAGCCACCAAGGTGCCTGAAAGGGAAGATCTTAACACATCCGCCCTAAGTCCATAATGTTCCAGAAGGGGAGAAGGGAAGAAAGCAGAATATAAATTAGGAGACTGGCAAATAAAATAGTAAAAATAAATGACATTGTGAATTAGAATAAATATAAAAGATAAACTAACATTTAATAAATTGGTATTCAGTTTCAAAAATAAACAGTTTTTGAGCACCTGCTATATGCTAATTTAGAAAGGGGTCATGGGGGTGTTTAATATGCCTCTTTTCTGATAAATACAGAAATATTTTTCTCAGTGGATCATATACTAGGTCACAAAGAAAGCCTCTATTAATTTCAAAGAGCAGAAATTATATAAGGTACATTCTTTGTCCACAGTGCAATAAATCTGGAAATTAGTAGCAAAAATTTAAAGAGTAAAAATATACCTCAACACTTGGACAGTTTTAAATGGTCTAAATAATAAGGTCAAAGGAAAAATTAAAATATCAGACAATTATAGGTAAGTTCACCTTTACACTTGTATTTCTAATTCTTTGTGCATCCAATTTTATATGTACAATTAATGCTTTTTTGATTAGCAAAGTAATACACCATCTTAAATACTCAGTTCATAAACATACAACTTGAATGGTTAAAGTCTTAATAATCCCACACTCCAGAGGTAATCACTGACTCCTTTCTTTCAGATTTTTTTTTTTTTATGATTTTTTGTTTATTTGGGACAGAGAGAGCAAGAGCACATGTGCATATGCACTGGCACAGGCAAGGGGAGGGGCAGAAAGAGAGGGAGAAGCAGACTCTCAGCTGAGCAGGGTGTCCAGTGCGGAGCTTGATCCCAGGACCCTTGGATCATGACCTGAGCCACAGACACTCAACTGACTGAGCCACCCAGGCACCCTTTCTTTTAGATTTAAATAAACAAAGACATGACTAAAAATATAATAAAATTCATATCCCTGCCAAGCACCCCCTTCTGTGAAAAATTACTTCCCTCTGCATGAACTGCATCTTTGGAAAGGGAATTTCTAACTATCATTTAACTGCCAGATAATTCCTAACACTAGGAATTGGTTAACTATACACAGATACTCCTTTTTTTTTTTTTTTTGCTTTTTAAAGATTTTATTTTCAAGTCGTCTCTACACCCGACATAGCGCTCAAACTTACAATCCAAGATCAAGAGTTGAACCCTCTACTAACTGAGCCAGCCAGGCACCCCGTTACGCGGATACTCTTTACTTGTCTGCCGGTGGACTTGGGGATGGACGAAGGTAATGTCACCCCATACCAAGGAGACCCATGAATAAAGAATTGCCATCATTATTCTGATGATTATTCTACAGCTTAGACCCTGAGGTACAAAAGTGCTCTTTTCAAGTCATTTTCTGTGCATAAGACACTTCTCCTTCTACAACAGAGAAGAGAAATTGCTGAGCTGCCAGCTCTGGGCAATGCTTTCAGAACCAATGCTGCTGGGTTTACTTTAGAGGAGAAATAGCTTCATTACAAGTGACATTTTCTTGGCTAGGGGGTCCTCAACTGACCGAAGTGCACCCAGAGCACGTGATCTCTGCAGCTAACTGGAGTGGTCCCTTCAGGTACCTAGGTACCCTAGGGTAGGAAGTCAAAACTGCCAAATGTGAGATAAGTCCATTAGAGGATCCAAAGTTTGTTTTGTTTTTTATTTTTTTAAAGAGTTTATTTATTTATCTGAGACAGAGAGAGAGACAGAGAGAGCATGTGTGCTCAAGCATGAGTGGGGGTGAGGGGCAGAGGGAGGGGGAGATACAGGCTGCTGGCTGAACAGGGAGCCCAACACAGGCTGGACCCCAGGACCCTGAGATCATGACCTGAGCTGAAGGCAGATGCTTAATGGACCGAGCCACCAAAGAGCCCCTGAAGTTTGTTATTTTAATGTTGTTATTGCTTTTTTTTTTTAGTTTTCTCTGACTACCTGTTTTAAATTGTAGCCTCCCCACCACCCTCTTTCTCTTCCTGGGCTGATTTTTCTCAGTGGCAGGTATCATTAACCTTGCTACATTATTTTCCTTGTCTGGTTGATTGCCTCTGTCTTCACATTAGAATGTGAGTTCCATGAGAGCATAGCATTTTGTCTGGTTTACTGCTCTAGCCCCACTGCCATGCTTGAAGCATAGTAGCTTACTCAATAGATAGGTTTTGTTTTGTTTTGTTTTGTTTTAGAGAGAGAGAGAGAGAAAGAAAGCACGAGGAGGGGAGAGACATGGGACAGAAACAGGGGGAGAGAGAGAATCTTAAGCAGGCTCCATGTCCAGCAAGGAGCCATGTGGCAATGTCCACAAGATGAAGGAAGTTTTCAAGAGGGTGAATGAAAAGAGAGAAAGGAGGAAAGGAGCAGAGGCCATACACCTTGGACTTTACTGGGGGAGCTTCCTCTATAAAATGGAATCCTTCCGGGGCGAAGGGACCGAAGAGGGAAGGATATGAAGCCAGGTCTGCCTCATTCTACCTCTTGTTTTTCCAGTGTATTCAACCTCTTGGGAATTCCTGACAATTCTACCTTCAATATAAATATGGATCTAACTACTTGTCTCTGTGTGCCCTGCCGTGACCCTGCCCTGTGCAACCTCCCTCTCCAGCCAGGATCATTTCAATAGCCCCTAACTTGTTCTAACTTTGCGTGCACAGACAGCTCTACGTATGGCATCAAACTAATCTTTCAGTAACAAAGATCAGGTCGGGTCACCCCCTGTCCAGACCCTCAGAAGCTTCTACCTACCACCTCCGAGCCTTTGACCTTAGTGCTCATCCCAGGTATGTACTCCTACCTCACCTCATCCAGGTCCCTGCTCAAATCCCATCTTCTCAGTCAGGCCTACTCTGACCGCCCCATGCATTCAGTTCTACCCTCTGCACAGACATGGGCACTCCTCAGCCTGTGGAGCTCTTCTAACATAGGGCAGGGAGATCTGTTTTGCTCCCCAGGGCATCCCAAACAGTAGTGCCTGGTGCCTATCAGAGGCTCAGTCAATTATGGAATGGGTGACTTGGAACATTAAAAGAAGTACGGTGGATTATGACTTCCTGGGGACTGAGCTGATTATGAAAGAGAAATCTTGGGGTTTTACAAGACAGAAATCACAAGAACCAAGGCCAATGCAATTGTCCTCTTTGGAGAGGCAGAACAAAAATAAAAATAAGGACTTTGTTTCCTTTATCTGCTTCTGTCCCAAACAGGTATCAGAGGCTCCTTCTGAGTCTATGGCTACTTGGGTAACTCTAACACCATTGTGATTTCTCCTGAAAGGTGTTCTCCTTGGCAGGGGAGTGGGAAAACACTGCAGCTCACCGGGGTCCGGCCTGGCTGGGAAGGAATAGAGCACGGCTTGTTCCTGGCAGAGTCCACCGGCCTGCAGCTCCCACCTGGCTGCCAGTCCACCCTGCCGTCCTTATGATGTAGTTCTGGAATGTTGGTGAGGTCTGGAGCTGAGGGCCAAGAAAGAATTCTTGAGATGTCTTTGGTGCAAAAAGATGATTATACTGAAGCATGGGGACAGGACTGGTGGACAGAAAGCTGTGCGCTGGGATTGTGAGAAGTGGCTGATGACATACTTGAGGTGGGGAGAGGAGTCCAAAAGCTCTTTCATATGCTAAAGAAAATTCCTAGGATACTGGAGGCCTGGCTATTGTCAAGCTAAAGCTGTTACTCCAGCTAGTAAGGCACCAAAAGTAAGACAGTCGAGCTTCCTGCCTGTCTCAGGTCCTTGCCAGGGGCCTGCAGGTCATTAAGAAATTTGATTTTATTTTCCCTTCTTTCTCTGTTTTCCACATCACTGCGGAGGGGAGGGTGACCTTAGGGCTCCAGAAAGTTGAGTTAGGGGTCTCTGAGAGTTAGACTATGGATAAGAATGCTTTTTCCTTGTGTATCACCGACACATTGGTACACTGATGGAAACTCAAGTCCTGCGGGATAGTGATCTTTATCAATTAACCATTTGTTTTTCCCTTTCCTTAGTTCTAGGGCAGCCAAGAGTGCTGGGGACTGTCACAGGTATCCCACCTGGAGGGGGGTGTGGGTAGTGAGGGTGTTGTAGGATGTCAGCTTGTGCTTTGTCCTCAGCTCGCCTTCTGCTCCCTCAGCGCCTAGGCGTTCTAAGGGTGGCTCGGAACTGAGCTAAACAACATTCAGCCTCCCAGCTGCTCTGGTTCCCTGGGGTCCTGGCGGAGGGGGTGGTGGGGGGAGCGGGGTGGGGCTGGGCAGCTCAGCAAACTCCAAACCCGACCCTGGCCACGGGCTTCCCAGCGGGGATGCATCAAAACATCCCCCAGGGAGAGCGCGGCAGCTGCCCGGCTCTAGAGCTCCTCTGAGCCCCAACAAAGGGCCGGAGTCCACCCGGGACTCCCCCACAGAGGCTTCCCAGCCCCCGGGGCTGATCCCGGGGTCCGCGCCTGGGGGTGCTGGCGGCTGCCCGGCTCAGCAGTGAGTGCAGAGAAAGGAGACAGAGAAGAATCTCTGAGAACAAAACTCGCGTCCTCCCCGGGGAGCGCAGAAGAGCCGGGCGGCGGCGCCGAGGCGCGTCGGGAGCTGCCCCAGCCAAGTTTGCTTTGGGTTAGATCAACTTTCTCGGTCCCGGCTTCGCCCGGTTGCAGCAGCCAGGGTTCCCGGTCACCCACAGGCGCCTAGGCTGCACGTCCCGAGGGGCGGAGGGGACCCCGCACGCGGGGAGCAGGCGGCCAGACCCCGCGTCGCGCAGGCGCCTTCCTCGTTCCCTCGCCTCACCCCCGCCTCGTCCCCTCCCCCGGCGCGGGAGGGTGGCTGGGGGAAGGGGAGGGGCAGCGCCGGAGCCGGGGGAGGGCCGGAGGCAGACACAAAGCCCGTCCCTCCCTCCCCCGCCCCTCCTCGGCTCCTCTTCCTCCTCCTCCCGCTCCGCCCGGGCGGGGAAACCCAGCCCCGCGCCAGTCCGCTGGGCTACCTCTCGCCCCCGCCTCCGAGACCTGCGGGGAGGGCCTGCGCGAGGTAAGGGGCGGCAGCCGCGGAGACCCCACCCCCGGTGCCGGCACCCAGCACCCGGGGAGGCTCCGGGGCACGGGCGGGGGCTGAGCGGGGTTCGAGGCGCGGGGTGCTGCTGCTCGCACCGTCTTCCCCTTCGGAGGGGACCTGGAGGGAGAGAGTGAGCGAGCGTCTTCGCGGGGCTGTGGGAACGGGTGGGGGAAGGGGGACCGGGGAGGGGGATGCCTGGACCGGGGCAGGGTGACCTTCCGGTGCCTCGGGGCGACCGCAGGTCCAGGTAGGGTCGTGGAGTATATATCCTCATGCAACCCCTGCGGGGGTGGGGTGAGGGGCAGCCGGAGGGTGCGGGCGCCGGTGGCTCCAGGTGCAGAGTGTGTGCGTGCACGCGGGAGGAGGGGGAAGGACCTTTGTAGAGTTCTACCTGCGGGGGCCGCGGGTGGGGTGTCAAGTGCGCCTCGTGCCTGGGAACGCGGGCCGGAGTCGGGGTCTCACCGCCCGGATGCCCAGCTCCGCCCCGGTGCGTGCGCGCAGTCCGTGCACTGGGCAGACGCCGGGGTCCGAAGCTTCCTCCTCCCCCGCCAGAAGATCCCGCAGGAGGGTGTGTTGAGTCCGACCTGGGAGCGCTGGGCTGTCGCGGCGATTGATGGCTGCATAGCCGGAGAAGGAGGAGCCTAGGGTTCCTGCCGGGAAGGGACGGGGCCACTTTCCTATCCTCAGGCCTCCCGCCCCCTTCTGGACTCGGCCTCCACCCTTGGCCTAGGCTTCCACCAGTAAGGCTAAGGCGTCCACCCATCCTGTCACTGGGCCCCCCTCCACGTTCGGGGGACAGCAGGATTTGCAGAATTCTGCTTTAAAGCCTGTGATTTGTTAAGAAATACAGGGCGGGACCCGTCTCCTTGGGCCCTAAGAGGCGCCTTTCTTCACAGAGATCTCAAATCCTTTGGGTTTTCCTAATTCAGCAGAGGAGGCTCCACACAAACCGGGCATGCAGTGGAGCCCACTTATTTGCAGGCCTAATGGTTTCTGGAACATTGGGGTTTCTTAGGAACCTATTGTCATCAATAAGGAAATCTCAGAGCACTCTTCAGCAACAGGACTTTGACAATATTGAGCAAAAATAAACAATTGGCAGCACTCAGTAATTCGCATGGTATTTTAAATTTTATTTAAAAAATAAAATTTAGTGTAAAAAATCCACGATGAACAAAATAACCAACATTTTAAATAAAGAGAGGTTTTGTTAGGCCCTTGCGTTACTGTGCAGTGGGGACAGTGGTTTCCAGTGACCCTCAGTTTGTCTGGTCCCTGCCTGGGAGTTAATGAGGGTTGACAGTGACCTGCAGCAGATTAGGCAATGCTGGCTTTATATACAGTCTTTTTTTTTTCCCCCGATAGTACAGCTTTTTATTAACTTTTCACATAGTTCAAATATGGGAGAATATTTTGATAGGTGTGCAGACATGTATGCACTTTCCTTTTGGCCTCAGGTTCCAGTATGTTTCTAGAACCCCCTTGACTCTCCTGTGCTGGGGTACTGGGGTAGCTCCACAGAGGGCATTGGGGTGTCAGGGATTGGGTGAGGCCTGGGAAGTAAGGGGCCCTTGCATTTGGGACTGGAGAAGAAGGCTGGTGATTGACAGGAATTGTGGGGGCTTGGGACTGCTCCCAACAGTTGGAGGCTGAAGACATGAGAGTAGAGAACCTGCTACCAGACCTCCTTTGTCTGCTGGCATTCTGCAGACAGGTTAGGTAAGTAGAGAAGGAAACCTAAAATAACCCATACTTTACCCTCTTGCAGGGGCAGCTGGAAGGAGCTTGACTCTCTTTAGGGCTCTGGTGTGTGCTTGTTTGCCAGAGAGAACTTCCCAGCAGCCCTTCTGTCCCCACTTAAGTTTCTAATGGTTTCAGCTAGGAAGGTTTCCTGAGGTCCCTCCTCCTTTCCCTGATAAGACACCCCCTCAGCACCACAACAATTCCTTGTGTATCACTTCTGAGTACTGCGCAGGGGACCCCACTTCTCCACTGAGAACAAGGTCAAAAGCCAGATCCTAGCTCCTCCTTCCTGCCTCCAACACAGAGGTGTGGGTGTTGAAAAGAATGAACCAAAGTATTCCTTGGTAAACACACAGCAAGATGTCCATCTTGAGCAGATTTGCCATATTTTTGTAGTGCACTGCAAAATGTTTTCACAGATAGCACCTCAGGTTTTTTTCACTGTAGTATGATTAATTCCATTAGTTAGGTGAGAAAACAGAGTTCAGGAGAGGTCAAAGCACCAAAGCGGGCACCAGGGCTCCAAGCCCAGTAGGCATCTTGCTGAACCACAGCTCACTTGCTAGAGGTGGCTGTGTTCGGAGGTACAAGCCCGGCAGTGTCTGTCTAGAGCAGAATTTAACCAGGTTGTGTTTAGGGTACAACTTTATTGAAGAATTACAATAGATACATACACCAATAGATAGGCACCTTGGTGGCTCAGTTAGTTAAGTGTATGACTCTTGATTTCAGCTCAGGTCATGATTTCAGGGTCTTGAGATCACACCCCAAGTGGGGCTCTGCACTGGGCGTGGAGCATGGTTACAATCCTCTCTTTCCCTCTCCTCCTTTTCCCTCTCCCTGCTCATGTGCGCTCTCTCTCTAAAAAAGAAAAATTTCTAAAGAGTTACAGTGATAGAATACTAGAACGCATTGGGAAAAATGCTAATATTAAGCAGGGTTTCCTCTGCAGGACTTTTTAGTGCCTTTATTACAGTGTACGCTGGGACTTTTTAGGATGACGCCATAATATGGACTGTTTGCCAGTTTCATTTGGCCGCAAGAACACTCCTTCTCATGAAGCATCTTTAGGATCCAGAGTTCCAAGGAGTCCACTTTGGGAAATGTTTAGTTTACCCCAAATGCTCTTTTAGTTCACCTTCTGACATCTAGGCAGTTTTCAAGGAGCATTGGTGCTTTGGATAGCAAAACATCTATATTCTGGACTTTAAAAATGCACAGTAATTCCTCTTCCACCTTGTAAGGTGTTAGTTTGCAGCTGCCATGCGCCTGATTAACAGGACTCAGTTTTCCAGGGGCTGGTCAGATCTGAGGAAACCAAAGGAGTCAAGTAAACAATGCAAACGAGCGTGTCTTCATGCTGCTTAGAAGCCGGCAGATGTCAACCAGCTTTGCCTGAGCTTGCCACCAGCGTGGCTTGTATGTGAAATGGCAGCATAGGGATCTGGAGCTGAGACACATCTTGCTTGATCACCTCCATTGAGTGGGAAGGTACACCCAGGATTTTCCGTTGTCTCAGCTTCCTCTCTTCCCGGGAGCTGGCAGTGTGGATTCTGTAGGATTTCTGCATTTACTCTTGAAAAGGTAGCTGCTGGAGCTGGAACCAAGGGCTGCTGTTGGGATCCACCAACCCACAAGCACCCATTGTTGGAAACCTGGTCTTTGTAAGAAAGAGTTTGCCAGCAACCAGCCATTCCATACTTTTCATAGAGGGGTAACCCTGGATGTCCAGCCTTGTTTGCACCGAAGGGAAAAGGTGAACAGGGGAAGCCAGAGTTTGTATTTCAGGGTTTCAGGGGAGGGTGGCCGGCTACCAGGTTCAGCAGAGGAGCCTTGGGAAAGATGACACCATCATCAGAGAGGGCACGGCCGCAAGCAGACATTCAGGGATCTCCAGGGTGAGTGAATTTATCTGAAGATTTGTTTTACAGATATTTCCAAAGCATGGAGAGGGAGTAGTCTCTGGGACCTGTATTGATCTGTATTGATTAGGGTGATATCACAGAAGTCAGGGAAAGGTGTGTTTTGAGAGAAATGGACCTATCAGGAGTGTGTGTGTGTGTGTGTGTGTGTGTGTGCGCGCGTGCATGTGCGTGTGCCTGAGCATGCCCTCCTGCATTGGAGGCCAAGGGAGAAAATGGGAGGGAAATACTGAGTGTGATTTTTTGTTTTGTTTTTTAGTTTAAAAGTATTGTGGAGGAAGAATTTCCTCTGCCCTTCAAGGCCCCTCTAGCAGGACTAAGAATCAAATAGATGGGGTTCTCGTGAGCCAGATTAATAGGAGAAAATCAAATTTAATTACATATATGGAGGGAATCCACACAGACATGAGAGTCCCAGGACAGTTAGGCAGCATGAGACAAAGGCGTGGGATAGGAGGGTCTGAGGTTGCCCTATAATACAGGTAAGTTTCTTAGGTACAGAGGCATCTCTGGTACCTGCAGGCAGTTGAAGGGGAGGTAAAGAGCTTTTCCCAAATCTCCTGGGTTTTGATGCTTTGAAGTCAAAATAATCTTCATGCCTTATGGCCCATCTTGGGGTGGCCTCCCTTGGCCCCTACAGAAGTCCTATACGTTACACAGACAGAAATTTTCAATAAGCAGCTGCAGACACAGAATCACTGGGGCATGGTGGGGACTGAAACATGGGAGCTGATGAATTTAACCACAGAGAGACCACAGGCCCAGCAGAAAGGGGTCAAAGCAGAACCGGGAAGCCCAAAACCAGGAGCAGGGTGGAGTTCATGAAGTCAGGGACGGGGATGAAGAGGAAGAACCTGCAGCAGTGAGTGGGACCGTCCAGGGTTTTCAGCCTGTGAGTTTGTGGCCTGCATCTGTTGTGATTGATCTGGGCCTAGTATGTCCCATGTCATTACGTATTTTTGCTGTCATCTCTGTGAAGTGTGGAGTGGCTGCTGAGAGTGTGAACAGAACCACACAAGTTAATGCAGCTGCTAGCAAACCCACTCAAAAGTATTATTATTTTGAATGAATACATGATTAAATGGCATTGTTTTTTGTGGTAGAAACAGTTTTTGAACTTTTTTTTTTAATATTTTATTTTTTATTTGACAGAGATCACAAGCAGGCAGAGAGGCAGATAGGCATAGAGAGAAAGGGGGAAGCAGGCTTCCCGCCAAGCAGAGAGCCCAATGTGGGGCCCGACCCCAGGACCCGGAGATCATGACCCGAACCGAAGGCAGAGGCTTAACCCACTGAGCCTCCCAGGTGCCCCTGAACATGTTAATGGTTTGGCAAAAGCCTAAACAGAGTCATGTGTTGTAGAAGAGCCTCAGAAAATAAAGTTGGATATGGCCAGGAGGTTGTGTGGGTGAGGCTGTAGATACCCCATCCTGTGGAAATGTCTTATTCTGATCAAGAGTCTTTGGTGGGGGGGCGGGATCTGGGTGGCACCATGGGTGGCAAATCTTACCCCATGGGGTTAGTCTAGAATTATCCTCAGCCTGGACACTGATTTGAAAAGACTGGTCATTTTTGCTCCTCGTCTAGTAAATCGCAAACAGAACGCAACCTGTGGGCCTTGGCTGTGCATATTCAGGCCACACTGGCATCTGGTTTTGGCACTGTTACCAGGTGTGGGGTCCTGGCTGACTTCCGGGACTCCGGGTCCCCTTGGGATCAGAGATCTGACCAGTGCAGGTGTCATGGTATGATTCCTGCCTCATGGGCCCTCCAGCCTAGCAAGGGATGCTTAGAGATGCTAGCAAGTTTAGGACAGTGTAGTCAGTGCTTGACTCAGCAGGCAGACTTGTGCCAAATTTGACCCTGAAAACTCCTTATTGAAATGCTTTGTTATTTTCCTCTGTGATTGTTTTTCCCCTGGCAGTTTAGGGGTCTGAATGAGAACAAAGATAGATATTCTTTGTCTTTAAAGAAGGGGTTTTCTTTTTTTATCAGGTCTTTATTAAACAAACAAAGGGGTGGGGGTGCATTTCAGGGGCTCCTCTGGATCAGCGCCCTGAAGGAAGGAGACTCTGCCCCCATTTTGTGGCTTCTTAACAAAGAACCAGAAGGAGGGAGGAACCAATGAGATGAACAGATAGGAAGGGCCCCACAGGGGTAATGAAGGGTGCTTTCCTCAAAGCTTCTCACTTCTCACATGGGTGAGGTCTGATCTATGAAGGTGCAGTCAGGCCTGACAACTTCTTATCCCTCCCCCAGGGTGGGAGCCCTCCCCTGGTCTTCTGTCCTTGGGGTCCACCACCCACTCTGTCTGTATTCTGGGATTCCTGTCTTGACACAGACTTTACACTTACTTGGTATTACAGTCTTTCTCTGGGCACATCTCATACCTCTTATGCCCAATATTTTCAGCTTATGTCTTTCCCTAGATAGTGTACAGGGTGACCTTGGTCCATGAAGTATTGTAAACAATAGAGGTAACCTATATTATAATGTTGGCTTGGGCGATCCCTTTCTCTTAAACTGAATTTTCACAGGACTCTGGTACCTACCAGAGGTGGAGTCATATCAAAGAGTGGGGGCCAGAACAGAGCACAGTGACCTCTTTCTATTCAAGCATGCTGTGGTAGCATACAGAAGGGGCACTTTATCCTGTCCTGGGTGTCGGGAGAGGATTCACAGTGAAAGGGAGTAGCTCTGACAGATGGGTTACCAGTGGGTTTCAGGTAGAGGAGTGTCACATACAAAGAATAAGAATCAAGAGGAGGGAGGTGCTTTTGGAGAAAGAGTTCTGATCATTATGGCTCCACTTAGAATGTGAGGTTCCTGCTTGGGTTCTGGGGAGTATGGAGGGAAGATGTGTGGCCTCAGTACTCTCCTGGCCTCAGCCTGGGGAGGGCGGTGAGAACTGTGTGTGGGACTTGTGGAGGACAGTTTAGGACAGTGTCATGTCCTAAAGAATCAGACTAGAGAGATGGGGAGAGTCTGGGTCAGGAAAATGATCATCCACAGAGTCTTGTCACAAAGCCCTGCTCAAGCTCTGTGGGGAGTTGTGCCCTATTTTTGATTTAAGGAGACTCTCACCTTCCTTTGTCTCACAGAAAAGTTCTGGAGACTACGTAGGGCCCACCGAGTGGCTAGATCAGAGGCCAGCTGCCTGGAGTAGTTCCACCCCGTGTCAGTCTGTGTTTGGCCAAGGGCTGCCCCTCGCACTTCAGCTTTCTCTGCGTGCAGGCGGAGCGGGTCCCATCAGCCTGAAGCCATCCTCCCACAGAAATGGGTGCTGGCCTAGGGAACGAAAGTGGTAGAGGGGTCTGAGGGGACATGGGCAGACCACTGGCAGCTTCAGTCCCTGTCTGGGATGCTTATTTTCAACCTTATGGCCAGGGGAGGGCAGACAGTGGGGAAGAATTAGCCCCCTTCACTTCCTGTGATGGTTTGAGGAACAAGAGTTCCTTACTGACCCTCAGCCATGAGGCTTATGCCTCCATGGTCCGTGAGTGGGCACACTGGCCCACCAGAAACCATCTTGGATGCTTCCTAGTTGTGTTCACTAACTGTGGTTTTACTGTAGACATTTATTTCCTTAGATCATATTGGAAATACTCAGTGTAATCACAGGATGCCTATTACTATGTAAATATCCTTCTTGGACATAGTAAGCTCGTTGTGTCTGCCATCATTGGCTCCCAGTTCCTTGAAGACAGGTGAGATTCTTCCTTGAAGGATGGTGGAAATCGAGAACCATGGGTCTAGGAAACCGAGAACATTAAGATCTGAAGGAGAGTTTCTTAATCGTGTCAGGAAAGGGCAACCTACACCCTCACTGTCCTGGCCAGGCATTTGTCAGATTCTTACTCCATAAATACCTGTAAGCATCTGAGAGCATGTGTACCTGCACCACTATCCTCTCCTCCCATTTCCAGTGGGTGAGGGCATAAGACAGTGAGATAATGTGATTTGTTTCAAACTAGCCAGTCACAGGCAGCCTCAGAAAGGAAGCACCCTGTTACCAGGCAGGTGCAGTCTAACCTGGAGATCCTACCAGTGTCTCACCAGTGTTTCATCCATGCATCTGCTCTTTTGAGCATGCAGCGCTTGGAATAATGGTTGAGACAGAGAAGTCAGAATAACATAGCAGGATCCGGTGGAATCTGGTGAGATTTTAAGCATCGTGGTTCAGAATCTCAAGAGATCTCTCGTGATAGGGTGTGATTTGGACAATTGATATAAGATAGAAATCAATCTCTTTTAGTTTTTTTCTAAGTCATTTTTCATTTAGTGTAAGAATCAAGAAACCAGGATGCCTGGGGTGGCCCTGCCAGTTCACTGTCTGCTTTCGGCTCAGGTCATGATCCCAGCATCCAGGGATAGAGTCCTGCACTGGGCTCCCTGGTCAGTGGGGAGTCTGCCCCCTCTGCTCCTGCCTCTCTCTCTCTGCCTCTCAGAATAAACAAACAAAATTTTAAAAAAGAAATAAAAAATAATTAAAATTGTAATTGCAAGAGAGAAAGTGATCAGCTCTAAGGATGAAAGAAACTGAATAGTACAAAAGTATAACATTTTAGCTACTATTTTCCCGTGAATCCATATAAACTTGTGAGTCTTAGCAGGTCTTTAATATGAAGGAATTCCTTTTTTAAAATTTTTTAATTTTTTATAAACATATATTTTTATCCCCTGGAGTACAGGTCTGTGAATCGCCAGGTTTACACACTTCACAGCACTCACCAAAGCACATACCCTCCCCAATGTCCATAACCCCACCCCCCTTCTCTCCAAACCCCCTCCCCCCAGCAACCCTCAGTTTGTTTTGTGAGATTAAGAGTCACTTATGGTTTGTCTCCCTCCCAATCCCATCTTGTTTCATTTATTCTTCTCCTACCCACTTAAGTCCCCATGTTGCATCACCACTTCCTCATATCAGGGAGATCATAAGATGGTTGTCTTTCTCCACTTGACTTATTTCGCTGAGTATGATACATTCTAGTTCCATCCATGTTGTCGCAAATGGCAAGATTTCATTTCTTTTGATGGCTGCATAGTATTCCATTGTGTATATATACCACGTCTTCTTTATCCATTCATCTGTTGATGGACATCTAGGTTCTTTCCATAGTTTGGCTATTGTGGACATTGCTGCTATAAACATTTGGGTGCACGTGCCCCTTTGGATCACTACGTTTGTATCTTTAGGGTAAATACCCAGTAGTGCAATTGCTGGATCATAGGGCAGTTCTATTTTCAACATTTTGAGGAACCTCCATGCTGTTTTCCAGAGTGGTTGCAGCAGCTTGCATTCCCACCAACAGTGTAGGAGGGTTCCCCTTTCTCCGCATCCTCGCCAGCATCTGTCATTTCCTGACTTGTTGATTTTAGCCATTCTGACTGGTGTGAGGTGATATCTCATTGTGGTTTTTGATTTGTATTTCCCTGATGCCGAGTGATATGGAGCACTTTTTCATGTGTCTGTTGGCCATCTGGATGTCTTCTTTGCAGAAATGTCTGTTCGAGTCCTGTGCCCATTTCTTGATTGGATTATTTGTTCTTTGGGTGTTGAGTTTGCTAAGTTCTTTATAGATTTTGGACACTAGTCCTTTCTTTATCTGATATGTCGGTTGCAAATATCTTCTCCCATTCTGTCAGTTGTCTTTTGGTTTTGTTAACTGTTTCCTTTGCTGTGCAAAAGCTTTTGATCTTGATGAAATCCCAATAGTTCATTTTTGCCCTTGCTTCCCTTGCCTTTGGCGATGTTCCTAGGAAGATGTTGCTGCGGCTGAGGTCGAAGAGGTTGCTACCTGTGTTCTCCTCAAGGATTTTGATGGATTTCTTTCTCAAACTGAGGTCCTTCATCCATTTTGAGTCTATTTTTGTGTGTAGTGTAAGGAAATGGTCCAATTTCATTTTTCTGCATGTGGCTGTCCAATTTTCCCAACACGATTTATTGAAGAGGCTGTCTTTTTTCCATTGGACATTCTTTCCTGCTTTGTCGAAGATTAGTTGACCATAGAGTTGAGGGTCTATTTCTGGGCTCTCTATTCTGTTCCATTGATCTATGTGTCTGTTTTTGTGCCAGTACCATGCTGTCTTGATGATGACAGCTTTGTAATAGAGCTTGAAGTCCGGAATTGTGATGCCACCAACTTTGGCTTTCTTTTTCAATATCCCTTTGGCTATTTGAGGTCTTTTCTGGTTCCATATAAATTTTAGAATTATTTGTTCCATTTCTTTGAAAAAGATGGATGGTACTTTGATAGGAATTGCATTAAATGTGTAGATTGCTTTAGGTAGCATAGACATTTTCACAATATTTATTCTTCCAATCCAGGAGCATGGAACATTTTTCCATTTCTTTGTGTCTTCCTCAATTTCTTTCATGAGTACTTTATAGTTTTCTGAGTATAGATTCTTAGCCTCTTTGGTTAGGTTTATTCCTAGGTATCTTATGGTTTGGGGTGCAATTGTAAATGGGATTGAAGCCTTCATTTCTCTTTCTTCTGTCTTGTTGTTGGTGTAGAGAAATGCAACTGATTTCTGTGCATTGATCTTATATTCTGACACTTTACTGAATTCCTGTACCAAGTTCTAGCAGTTTTGGAGTGGAGTCTTTTGGGTTTTCCACATATAGTATCATATCATCTGCGAAGAGTGATAGTTTGACTTCTTTTTTGCTGATTTGGATGGCTTTAATTTCTTTTTGTTGTCTGATTGCTGAGGCTAGGACTTGTAGTACTATGTTGAATAGCAGTGGTGATAATGGACATCCCTGCCGTGTTCCTGACCTTAGCGGAAAAGCTTTCAGTTTTTCTCCATTGAGAATGATATTTGCGGTGGGTTTTTCATAAATCGCTTTAATGATATTGAGGTATGTGCCCTCTATCCCTACACATTGAAGAGTTTTGATCAAGAAGGGATGCTGTACTTTGTCAAATGCTTTTTCAGCATCTATTGAGAGTATCATATGGTTCTTGTTCTTTCTTTTATTGATGTGTTGTATCACATTGACTGATTTGCGGACGTTGAACCAACCTTGCAGCCCTGGAATAAATCCCACTTGGTCGTGGTGAATTATCCTTTGAATGTACTTTTGAATCATCTTGGCTAGTATTTTGGTGAGAATTTTCGCATCTGTGTTCATCAAGGATATTGGTCTATAGCTCTCTTTTTTGATGGGATCCTTGTCTGGTTTTGGGATCAAGGTGATGCTGGCCTCATAAAATGAGTTTGGAAGTTTTCCTTCCATTTCTATTTTTTGGAACAGTTTCAGGAGAATAGATATTAGTTCTTCTTTAAATGTTTGGTAGAATTCCCCCAGGAAGCCATCTGGCCCTGGGCTTTTGGTTGTTTGGAGATTTTTAATGACTGTTTCAATCTCCTTACTGGTTATGGGTCTGTTCAGGCTTTCTATTTCTTCCTGGTTCAGTTGTGGTAGTTTATATGTTTCTAGGAATGCATCCATTTCTTCCAGGTTGTCAAATTTGTTGGCGTAGAGTTGCTCATAGTATGTTCTTATAATAGTTTGTATTTCTTTGGTGTTAGTTGTGATCTCTCCTCTTTCATTCATGATTTTATTTATTTGGGTCCTTTCTCTTTTCTTTTTGATAAGTCTGGCCAGGGGTTTATCAATTTTATTAATTCTTTCAAAGAACCAGCTCCTAGTTTTGTTGATTTGTTCTATTTTTTTTTTTTTTTTTGGTTTCTATTTCATTGATTTCTGCTCTGATCTTTATGATTTCTCTTCTCCTGCTGGGCTTAGGGTTTCTTTCTTGTTCTTTCTCCAGCTCCTTTAGGTGTAGGGTTAGGTTGTGTACCTGAGACCTTTCTTGTTTCTTGAGAAAGGCTTGTACCGCTATATATTTTCCTCTCAGGACTGCCTTTGTTGTGTCCCACAGATTTTGAACCATTGTGTTTTCATTATCATTTGTTTCCATGATTTTTTTCAATTCTTCTTTAATTTCCCGGTTGACCCATTCATTCTTTAGAAGGATGCTGTTTAGTCTCCATGTATTTGGGTTCTTTCCAAACTTCCTCTTGTCGTTGAGTTCTAGCTTCAGAGCATTGTGGTCTGAAAATATGCAGGGAATGATCCCAATCTTTTGAGACCGGTTGAGTCCTGATTTAGGACCGAGGATGTGATCTATTCTGGAGAATGTTCCATGTGCACTAGAGAAGAATGTATATTCTGTTGCTTTGGGATGAAATGTTCTGAATATATCTGTGATGTCCATCTGTTCCAGAAAGGCCTTTATTTCCTTTTTGATCTTTTGCTTGGGTGATCTGTCCATTTCAGTGAGGAGAGTGTTAAAGTCCCCTACTATTATTGTATTATTGTTGATGTGTTTCTTTGATTTTGTTATTAATTGGTTTATATAGTTGGCTGCTCCCACGTTGGGGGCATAGATATTTAAAATTGTTAGATCTTCTTGTTGGACAGACCCTTTGAGTATGATAGAGTGTCCTTCCTCATCTCTTATTATAGTCTTTGGCTTAAAATCCAATTGATCTGATATAAGGATTGCCACTCCTGCTTTCTTCTGCTGTCCATTAGCATGGTAAATTCTTTTCCACCCCCTCACTTTAAATCTGGAGGTGTCTTCGGGCTTAAAATGAGTTTCTTGGAGGCAACATATAGATGGGTTTTGTTTTTTTATCCATTCTGATACCCTGTGTCTTTTGATTGGGGCATTTAGCCCATTAACATTCAGGGTAACTATTTTTTTTTTTTCCCCCCACTGGTAACAATTTCAAGAACCTTTATTAAACCAACATTCAAATAGTGTCTTAAGGGTGAAATTCTGTTTCAGCAAAACCAATTTAACAATTCCAAATATATATAAAAACGTTTAAAAATTAATCTTGTTAAAGGTGATAATTTCCCCTTTCCATTTTATCTGCTATACTTCATTGCACCAAATAAACAGGGAAGACTAATCATCTGCACCAAAAAAAAAAAAAAAAAATTACATATTGACAAGTGCCAAATGTCAGAGATCACATCCAATCAGAGTCTAATTATAGGCTTAATACGGTGTAACTAAGGCTTCCAACAGGACAGTCCACAAGCCCAGTGTGAATCCCCACTACCTTGAGGCGGCCGTAGCCTGACTTGGCCGGACTGAAGGCACAGGGGCCGTTACCTAGGATAAATGAAGAGACGCGTTAATTCTGGAGAAGTAGAAACGGGCAGTAATTAAGGGCTTACTTCTAGTTATTTCCGCAGTGGTTGGCTTGCCTAGCCCGAGCGAGGGGACGTCGCTGGTTCTTGTTTCTGAGCTGGGCCCAAAGAGGTGAGTTGCTAGTGGGGAGAAGCCACAGAAGCTCCCATGTCAACCGGGTCAAAGATCTACTTGTTCTAGAATTGGAACTTAGTTCACATTGGTTAAGAGGAGCATCTCTATCAGGTTTTCAGATATTAAACGTAGAAATGAGCACAGCCTGCACCTATGTGCCAATTTAAAAGCTTTACCCATATTTAAAAATATACATATATATGGTCAAGAGTTTTACAGTTACTCTTCATAGATAGTCCTTTAATGTGTTTACAAATAGTACATAAAGGGAGGCATGACCTGCGGCGGGGGGCTCCCGGCCCCCACAGCCCCGGGGAAGCAGCAGCGGGCACAGGAGGCCCGGGCTCAGGCTCGCTCACTATCCCACTGAATCCGTCTCCTCCGAGCCGAATCCACACCCGCCGAGCGCTGCGGCCCCACCAAACCGAGCGCCCGCCCGGCCCGCTGTCCCCGCCACCGGGTGGCGCGAGCCCAGCGCGCTCTAACGAAAGCGGCCTCCGCGCGAGTGCTCCCAGGGGCGGGCACTTGAGCGCTAAGTGTTGTGAATCAAAGTGTTTACGTAACGGGGGAAACCGGTGCGAACTACAGCTGGGCAGACAGAAACGACAGGAGTTGCTCCACAGACCCATGGAATGAGACAATCAACTGCCCTTCTAAGAAGTCTGGCTTTCAGGCACAGATGTGTGCAAGAACGCCAGCTCCGCACAAACAACAGTCCTTTCTCGCGCATTAGCACGTGGCACGGTTCACATTGTCAGTAGAACTTCTTCCCTGAAACGATACTACAGTCTCCAAGCCCAACACTGACTTTTATCTTAAGCTCTCCGGTTCTTCTACCTGCGGACAGTCGTCTTCCGGGCGCTGGGCCCCGCTCCGGAGGGCACCCGTCTGCTCGGCGTCCTGCGGGGGCGCGAGTGCCGGGAGGGGGCTCGGGGCTGCCGGGCTCCGGGGTGTTGGGCTCGGGCGCGCCGCTCAGCTGCTCCGCCTTCTCCAGGTGTTCACTGTGGCTGACCGAGCTGGTCTCGCTCAGAGCGTCGGAACCTCTCAGGGACCTCCTGAAAGGCTTCTGGCCTGGAAGTCTCTGCTTCGTGCGCGTGCCCGAGGGGGTCTGCGGGGGTGTGACGCCTGTGCCTTGTACCTTGTAGACATAGGTGTGTTCCGTGGACTCCAGGGAGCCTGCTGTTAAGTTAAAGGTTCTTCCCTTCTGTGAAGCTTGTACCGGAGAAAACCAGTTGAGCACGGACCCCACGACGGGGATCTGTCGCAGCACCCCCTCTTCCAGAAGCCGCTCCTCGTTTGCCTTCTGCAGCTGAACCTGGGCTTCCTGGATCCCTTTTCGAACCACCTCTGTCATGTTTTCTAGAAGCCGTGAGTTCTCCTCAATTTCTCGGGCTGTGACCGCAATGGTCTCTACCAGTTCTGAAATATCCACATCGTCACTCGCCATGCCAATGTAGATGCAGCTCTTCATGCTTTTGTACTCAGGGCCCATTTTAAACGTAAGGTCGGATTCCAGTTCATTTAACTTTTTCAGGAGCGCAGCATGGATTTTTTCCCCTTCTGGATCTAATTTCAAACTGCTCTTGTCATCGTTAGCATGTTCGTACCTGACAACTCCTATTCCATGCCAGTTCGGGTCATCAACGTGCAGGAGACCTGCCGTGGCTGTCACCTCCTGCTTGAACTCCTCCCGCAGCTACAGGGTGCAGGTCAGGACCGGCAGCTTGCTCTGCACGCAGGCCGCGAGCTGATCCACATCCTCCCCCCGCGTGCCTAAAACTGCCGCGGTCATCAAAGGGCTGAACCGGATGCACACGCCCTCCACTTCCAGGTCCATGACCGTGAGGCCGCTCGTGGGCACCAGCTGTTTGAGCTGCTCTCCCAGCCAGCGATTCAGGGCGTCACAGCAGTGTCTTTCCCAGCCGACTGCTGAAGGTGCCGCGCTGGGCACGGAGACGGTTCTGGGCACTGGATCTGAGCCTGGTAATTCCTGGAAAAACCTGAACACCACAACTGGAGAACTGAGCTCATCTTCCACCAGGATTTTGATGTGGTTCACTTTCTTCAAACTTTCTTGTAACCGCTGACTCAGTTGGCAGGCGTGCTTAATCCTCTCCACAATCCCATCAAGCCCCAAGTACTGTAAAGACAACCACAGCGGCAGGGCACGGAGTTTGTCCGCTGGCTTGTTTGATGTAAGACCGGCAACTAAAGTCAAGGCTGGGTCGTCGTGTTTATAAAGGGTGACCGCAGGGACAGCCGGCAAGCCCAGCCATGGACCTGGAGTCAATGTCATGCTGTCACATTTGGTCGCAGCCAGCACTGATGAGGAGACATAACCTAGAGCCAAGGTTGCCAGATTCACACCCTCCACGTGAAGCCACATGCCATACTGCTCACAGAGTTCTTTTAAACGTCCGATCTTGTCCGTGTGCCCTATTGCCGCGGTTCCAGCATTTGCTACAAGCAACAGGGGCAGTTTTCCTCGTTCTATATCATCTTTAATCAGTTTCTCCAGGAAGGCAACATCCATCTGATGCTGGGATCCAAACATGGTGTTACATGGCACACGACACAAGCAGGGGAAGGGCAACCGGAGCTGATTACAAAGGTACTGGCCCAGGCCAGGCCTAGCAGCAGCGCTAAGATATATGACAGGTTTTTTATTATATAACACATTGAAACCATCCACTACGAAGTCTTCATAACGAGAATGAATAGCAAGCCTGCAGATCTTTGCAAGTCCTTCTCTTTCTTCTTCGTGGAAATAGGCGCAGCCATTTTCATACCTGAAAATTCTGCATAGCCATAATGTAGTGTCTGAAAGTATCCTGGTCATAAGTTTTCTAAGCTTCTCTTTGTCCAGGGTTGAAATATAAGCTCCCAGACTATGCCCCAGCAAAGCTATATGACCTTGTTCTCCAATATTCTGGATTCGGGCACTCTGGGGCTCCTCGTCTTCATCTCCGTGCATCAGGTTCTGAACTAACTGGAGGAGGCTCACCATGTCTTGTCCACTGCCTTGGAGTGGCCCCGGAATATCTCCTGATGATTTCTTTCCATTTTCTTCCTCTGTTCTTCTCTGACTGTCCTCTAGCATCTTCATGGCCTCTTTCAAGTTTTTTCCCATCTCAGCTAATGTAGGGTCTGCTTCTCCAGGGACGCGTCCATGGCTGAGGCGGCCGGCGGAGGCCGATGGAGGCTCCGCGGACCAAGTGCTACTTCCGCCTCCCGCCTCAGGGTAACTATTGAGAGATATGAATTTAGTGCCATTGTATTGCCTGTAAGGTGACTGTTACTGTATATTGTCTCTGTTCCTTTGTGATCTACCACTTGTACACTCTCTCTTTGCTTAGAGGACCCCTTTCAATATTTCCTGTAGAGCTGGTTTGGTGTTTGCAAATTCTTTCAGTTTTTGTTTGCCCTGGAAGCTCTTAATCTCTCCTTCTATTTTCAATGATAGCCTAGCTGGATATAGTATTCTTGGCTGCATGTTTTTCTCGTTTATTGCTCTGAATATATCATGCCAGCTCTTTCTGGCCTGCCAGGTCTCTGTGGATAAGTCTGCTGCCAATCTAATATTTTTACCATTGTATGTTACAGACTTCTTTTCCCGGGCTGCTTTCAGGATTTTCTCTTTGTCACTAAGACTTGTAAATTTTACTATTAGGTGACGTGGTGTTGGCCTATTCTTATTGATTTTGAGGGGCATTCTCTGAACCTCCTGAATTTTGATGCTTGTTCCCTTTGCCATATTGGGGAAATTCTCCCCAATAATTCTCTCCAGTATACCTTCTGCTCCCCCCTCTCTCTTTTCTTCTTCTGGAATCCCAATTATTCTAATGTTGTTTCATCTTATGGTGTCACTCATCTCTCGAATTCTCCCCTTGTTGTCCAGTAGCTATTTGTCCCTCTTTTGCTCAGCTTCTTTACTCTCTGTCATTTGGTCTTCTATATCGCTAATTTTTTCTTCTGCCTCATTTATCCTAGCTGTGAGAGCCTCCATTTTTTATTGCACCTCATTAATAGCTTTTTAAATTTCAACTTGGTTAGATTTTAGTTCTTTTATTTCTCCAGAAAGGGCTTTTATATCTCTGGAGAGGGTTTCTCTAATATCCTCCATGCCTTTTTCGAGCCCTGCTAGAACCTTGAGAATTGTCATTCTGAACTCTAGATCTGACATATTACCAATGTCTATTGATTAGGTCCCTAGCCTTCGGTACTGCCTCTTGTTCTTTTTTTTGTGGTGAATTTTTCCACCTTGTCATTTTGTCCAAATAAGAGTATATGAAGGAGCAAGTAAAATAGTAAAAGGGTGGCAACAACCCCAGGAAAATATGCTTTAACCAAATCAGAAGAGATTCCAAATCATGAGGGGGGAGAAAGGGGATAAAAAGAGGTTCAGAAAGAAAGCAAGAAAAAGAAAAAAAAAGAAAGAAAGAAAGAAAGAAAAGAAAAGAATTAAAAAAGAAAACAAATAAAGAAAAGTATAAAAAAGAAAAATATATGTATTAGATAAACTAGTTAAAAAAGAAAAGGGTAAAAGTTAAAAAAAATTTTAGCAGAAGAAGAGAAAAAAAAATGAAAAAGAAAAAAAAATTAAATTAACTGCAAGACTAAAGAATCATAGGGAGGAAGCCATGAGTTCCGTGCTTTGCTTTCTCCTCCTCTGGAATTCTGCTGCTCTCCTTGGTATTGAAACTGCACTCCTTGGTAGGTGAACTTGGTCTTGGCTGGATTTCTTGTTGATCTTCTGGGGGAGGGGCCTGGTGTAGTGATTCTCAAGTGTCTTTGCCCCAGGCGGAATTGCACCACCCTCACCCGGCGCTGGGCTGAGTAATCTGCTAGGGTTAGCTTTCAGGAGCTTTTGTTCCCTGAGCGCTTTCCGTAGAGTTCCGGAGGACGGGAATACAAATGGCGGCCTCCTGGTCTCCGGCCCGGAGGAGCCGAGAGCCTGGGGCCCCACTCCTCAGTGCGCCCTCAGAGAACAGCATCCAGTTACTCCTGTCTGCCTGACCTCCAGCCGCGCTCTGAGCTCGTCGAGCCTGCGACCAGTTCAAGGTAACCCCAAGCTGCGAGCTTACTGTCGGCTCTGTCTCTGTAGCCGGCTTTCCCGTTCTAATACCCGCAAGCTCTGCAACACTCAGACACCCCCAATCCTTCTGTGACCCTGCGGGACCTGAGGCCACGCTGACCCCCTGTGGGTTTCGCCCCAGTTTAGCCTCTGGAGCTATGTCCCTCAGCGGAACAGACTTTTAAAAGTCCTGATTTTGTGCTCCGTTGCTCCACCGCTTGCCAGGAGCCGGCCCCTTCCCCCGTGGTCTATCTTACCGTCACTTTGGATTCACTTCTCCACCAGTCCTACCTTTCAGAAAGTGGTTGTTTTTCTGTTTCTACAATTGCTGTTATTCTCTTCGATCTGCGATGGATTTGCAGGTGTTTTCAATCTTTAGATAAGCTATCTAGCTGATCTCCTGCTAGCTGAAGTAGTCTCAGCCTGCTACTTCTCTGCCATCTTGACTCCTCCTCCTGCACTACTGGATATTTACCCCAAAGTTACAGATGTAGTGAAAATGAGGGGCATGTGCACCCGAATGTTCATAGCAGCAATGTCTACAATAACCAGACTGTTGAAGGAGTCGAGATGACAACAAATGAATGCATAAAGAAGATGTGGTACATATATACAATGGAATATTACTCAGCCATCAGAAAGGATGAATATCTACCATTTACATCGACATGGATGGAACTGGAAGGTATTATGCTAATTAAAATAACTCAGTTAGAGAAAGACAGTTATCATATGGTTTCACTCATATGTGGAACATAAGGAATAGTGCAGAGGGCAGTAGGGGAAGGGAGGGAAAACCTAATGGGAAGAAATCAGAGAGGGAGACAAACTATGAGACTCTTGACTGTGGGAAACAAACTAAAGGTTGTGGAAGGGGAAGTGGGTGGGAGGATGGGATAACTGGGCGATAGGTATTAAGGAAGGCACGTGATGTGATGAGCACTGAGTGTTATATGCAACTAATGAATCATTGGACACTACTGTAGTATATGTTGGCTAATTGAATTCATATAAAATAAAAAAAGAAAGTCATGGAGTGTTATATATATTATATATTCTATAATATATAACTCATAATATATTATGTACATACAGTTTAAAAGGGATAAACTTAA
This sequence comes from Neogale vison, assembly GCF_020171115.1. Lineage (NCBI taxonomy): Eukaryota > Metazoa > Chordata > Mammalia > Carnivora > Mustelidae > Neogale > Neogale vison. The sequence goes on from NC_058098.1 coordinate 44,550,613, forward strand.
TTTTATATAAAACTCATGGTCATGCCCTTGCTTTCCACTCAACCAGCACCAGGCACCATGACCTTTGGGGTTCTTTTGTTCTAACCCTGGGGTTCTGTCTGTGGAATAGCTACTCTCATACACAAGCAGGATTTGGAGCCCTTTGCCGGTTCCCCTCTTTTTGCTCCTGGACAGCTGGTCAAGGCAAAGCTCAAGCTCCTGAACTCGGCTCACATAGTGCAACCCGACTCAAGTGTCACTTCTCCCTTCCTGACCCCAGCCCCCAAGCCCGGTTCACTGAAGCAGGAAAGGGAGCCTGGGGATAGCTTGAGAGGATAGGGTCATAGCACAGCACAAGGCTCTCAACCTACTGACTTGGGTTTCCAGAGGAAGTCAGAGAGGAATGTGGACTGGGCACATCATATTTTTCTTGGAGTAGCAAGTGATAAAAGCAATATTTTTGCAACTAGAGAAGAAATGGGGAAAAGATCAAGAGCCAGCGGATACAGAGGATGGGAGAGGAATCTTGAGATGTAATTTTCCCTTGTCTTCTCCCTCTGTGGCACATGAAGGAATTGAAAATGCCTACAGAAAATCATTCTATTATTTCATTTTTACACACTCAGTGATGTTATTTTTAATAGTGACTGTGATCACAGTTGCTGTATTATTAGGAACTTTGCAGTTCTCTTATGATCCCCCAAGCACAGTCATCTGGCCTCTGGCACACCCTAAGCCAACAGGAGGCCAAGCTGTGGCTCATCTAGCACTTGCCTATCTGGAGCCCCCAGCACCTAACAGGGCCATCAGGAGATGACCGAAACCAGCCACAGAGAGGGAATGGACAGCTCGTTTCCAAATCAATGGTCAAGAGCCACCCATAATGTTTGCCCACTTCTTTAAGCCATCAGCTACCATGTCTGGCATTCCCCCACTCCTGAGAAGGGTGCAGAGGGCTTCCTGCCCTGGCAACTTCTCATTTGCATTTGCTTCCAGGGTATTTTTTACAAAATTCTACTTTAATTTCCTGTTTGATCCATTCATTTTTTAATAGGATACTCTTTAACCTCCATGCATTTATGGTCCTTCCAAATTTCTTTTTGTGGTTGACTTCAAGTTTCATAACATTGTGGTCTGAAAACATTCATGGCATGATCTCAATCTTTATGTGCTGGTTGAGAGCTGATTCTGGAGAATGTTCCATGTGCACTAGAAAAGAATGTGTGTTCTGCTGCTTTAGGGTGAAATGCTCTGAATATATCTGTTAAGTCCATCTGATCCAGGGTGTCATTCAAAGCCCTAGTTTCCTTGTTGATCTTTTGCTTAGATGACCTGTCTGTCGCTGTGAGTGGGATGTTAAAGTCCCCAAAAGCATTGTTGTTGATGAATTTCTTTAATTTCGTTATTAATTGGTTTATGTATTTGGCTACTCCTAAGTTAGGGTCATAAATATTTACAATTGTTAGATCTTCTTGTTGGATAGACTCCTTTATTATGATAATATAGTGTCCTTCTTCATCTCTTAGTACAGTTTTTGGTTTAAAATCTAGATTGTCTGATATAAGGATGGCTACTCCAGTTTTCTTTTGATGCCCATTAGCATGAGAAATGGTTCTCCATGCCCCCCTCCTCCTACTTTCAATCTGGAGATGTCTTTCAGTCTAAAATGGTTTTCATATTGATGGGTCTTATTTTGTTTATCCAACCTGATACCCTGTGTCTCTTGATGGGAGTATTTTGTCCCCTTACATTTGGAGTAATTATTGAAATATATGAATTGAGTTCCGTGATATTACCTGTAAAGTCGCTGTTTCTGTAGATTGGCTATGTTACTTTTGGGGTCACTCTCTCTTCAAAGTACCCTGTTTAATATTTCTTGCAGGGCTGGTTTAGTGTTAACAAATTATTTCAGTTTTTGTCTGTCTTGGAATCTCTTGATCTCTCCTATTCTGAATGACAGTGTTGCTGGATAAAATATTCATGGCTGCATATTTTTGCCATTTAGCTCATTGAATATACCATGCCAGTTCTTTCTGGCCTGCCAGATCTCTGTGGACAGGTCTGCTGCCAGCCTTATGTATCTACGTTGGTAGGTTAAGGGCCCCTTGTCCCATGTTGCTTTAAGGATTTTCTCTTTATCTTTGTAATTTGCAAGCTATGCTATAATATGTTGAGGTGCTAATCTATTTCTGTTGATTTTGAGGTGGATTCTCTGTGCCTCCTGGACTTGAATGCCTATTTTCTTACCCAGATTAGAAAAATTCTCAGTTAAATTTTGTTCAAATAAACCCCTGCCCCTTTCTCCCTTTCTCCTACATCTTCTAGGACTCCTATAATATGGATATTATTTCTTGTGATCTAATAGGTGTCTTTCCCTCTTCAGCTTCCTTATTTTCCATCATTTTATCTTTTATATCACTAATTCACTCTCTTGATTTGTTCGTCCTCATTTTTTTTTTAAGGTTTTGTTTATTTATTTGACAGATGGAGATCACAAGTAGGCAGAGAGGCAGGCAGAGGGAGAGAGAGGGGCAAGCAGGCTCCCTACTGAGCAGAGAGCCCGATGCGGGGCTGGATCCCAGGACCCTGGGATCATGACCTGAGCTGAAGGCAGAGGCTTAACCCACTGAGCCACCCAGGTGCCCCCATCCTCGTTTTTATGACCTTCACTTGGGACTGTATCTCTTTTAGTTTCAGCCTGACTAGATTTCAGTTATTTATTTCTATAGTAAGGTATTCTCTAGTGTCTTCTATGCTTTTTTCTAGCTCAGCTAGTATCTTTATAATCATTGTTTTAAATTATACTTCAGACATCTTACTTATATCCACATTGATTAAATCCTGTCTGTGAGTGCTACCTTCTGTTCTTTCTTTTGGGGTGAATTTCTCCATCTTGTTATTTTGTCAAGAAAAGAAAAAAAAAAAGAAAGGAAGAAAGAGAAAACAGCAACAACAACAAAAACAGAAAGCCAACAACAAAGAAACCCTAGATCCTGGGTGTATTTTCATCTGCTTATAAAAAGAAACTAGATCCCAAAATAAGAAAGAAAAATGTATATGTATGGGTGTGTGTATGTGTGTGTGTATGTGTGTGTGTTTGTGTGTGTCTCTGTATGTGTGTGTGTGTGTGTATTTGAAAATAAAATACAATACAATGAAAGAAAAAAATACATAAGATATATATATATAAATAAGAATAAAAAAGAATTGAAAAAAGAAAATAACTGGGAAAATAATACTAAAAGACTAAGGAATAAAAATACAAAGAATGCTGTATACTGTTTTCCCTAGGAGCTGAAGCTTTGCAGCCCTCTGTGATCAATAAACTTGTGAGCTAGTTGTTTGTGCTAGTCTTCTGGACAAAGAGCCTGTTGCTCTGATTCTCGTGTGGACTTGAGCTAATAGAAGTGTACCTCCAGTGAGCAGAGAGGCAGGACTCTGTTTAAGCAGCTCCAGATTACAGCAGGTGCTGCTGTTTTGCTCCCCGACTGCTTTCAGCACCGACAGGCAGGATGAATATGGTGATGCCCTGCTCGCTAGCCCTGGAGCTGAAAGTTCACATCCCCTACTCTTCAGTGTGCCCTTACAGAAGAGCAGTTAATCACCCTTGTCTCCTCCATTTCTGTCAGAACTCTGTGTTCACCTGGCTTGTGATTGAGTGTTTTTATCTCAGGCACCCACCAAACTTTACCCACTCCTGGGGCATGGACTGTACCATTCCACCCTGGGGGAGGGGGTGCTTGCTGTGGTTCTGCTACTAGCTGGGCCCCTGTCCAGAGAGTGTCACCTGACCATGTGTGGGTTTGCAGTTTATGGCAACACTGAGCAGAAAGCTGGCACCTAGACTCGTTGCTCTCAACCAGCTCCCCTACTGTTATCCTTGGGAGTTCTGCTGCTCTCAGCCTCCCTCCCCATCCATTCTTTTTGTGACCCCCTGAGACCACGCTGTCCCACCTGGAATTCCACCCCACTTCCCCGCTTGAGTACCTTTAAGCCAGGGATGTCCCCTGGCTTTAGGGGACTTCTAAAAGTTCTGATTTTGCTCCCCGCTGGTTATAATACTTTGTGGTAGCCTCCTTAACCAGGCTTCCCCCTGCCCCCACCATATCCTCAGATACATAGCTCTGGATTCAGGTCTCCACACCTATCTTCCAAATGGTGGTCACTTTTCTACTGGTAGACTTGCAGCATTTATTTTCTCAGATTTCTGGTTGAGTTCTCAGATGTTCAGAATGATTTGATATCTAGCTGTAATCCAGGGACCAGAGAAACTTAGGGTCCCCTACTCCTCCACCATCTTTACTGCTCCCCCCAATTCTCATCTTTTATTAACAAATAATTTCGAATAAAAGATGGGTTATAGTTTTTCTCTTTATTATTATTATTTTTTTCAGTTGGCTCCACACCCAGCATGGAGCCCAACATGCGGCTTGAACTCACAACCCTGAGATCAAGACCTGACCCGAGATCAAGAGTCCGATGCCTCACCAACAGAGCCACCTAGCCTACCCCTCTTTTTTATTATTTTTAAAAGAGGTAAACTATAACAACATTCACCATCTTAAGCATTTCTCAGTGTATGTTTCAGTGGCAATAACATTCGCAATGCTTTACAACCGTCATCGCCGCAGAACTCTCTTCACCTTATGAAACGGAAACCCTGCACTCCTTAAACATGAGCTCCTCACCTCTAATCCCCGTCTCCTGGCAACCACCATCCTACTTTCTGTGGTATTAGACTACTCTGTGTCCCTCACCAGTGTGGAATCATAGACTATTTGTCTTGTTGTGAACTGGCTTATTTCACTTAGCATAATGTCCTCAAGATTCAGCCATGTTGTAGTGTGTGTTAAAATACCCCCCCTTTTTCAAGGCTGAATGATATTCCATTGTGTATCTGTATACATACCACATTTCATTGATCCATTCATTTGTCGATGGGCGCGTGGGTTGCTTTCACCTCCTGGCTACTGTAAAAAATGCTGCTGTGCATGAACATGAGCGTTCAAATACCTCTCTGAGACCTTGTTTGCATTTTTCAGAGAGTACACCCAGAATTGGAAATACTGGATCACATGATGATTCTGCTTTTAATTTTGGGGGGGAATTGCTCTGCTGTTTTCCACAGTAGCTTGCATCATTTTACATTTCCACCAACAGCTCACAAGGGTTCCAGTTTCTACACATCCTCGCTAACACTCATTATTTCGGTCTTTTGATAGGAGTCATCTTAATGTGTGTGACGTGTTGTCTCATTGTGGTTTTGATTTGCATTTCCTTAAAGATTAGTGATGTTGAGCCTCTTCATCTCTGTGTTGGCTATTTGTATATCTTCTTTGGAGAAATATTTATTCAAGATCTTTGTCCATTTTTTTATCTAGTACTTTGGTTTTGTTATTGAGTTGTAGGATTTCTCTCTATATTTTGGATATTAATCCCTTATTTGCTATACGATTTACAAATATTTGCTCCCATTCTCTGGGTTGCCTTTTCACTCTATGGTTTGTGTCCTTTGAGGCACAGATTTTCTTAACTTTGAAGTAGTCCAATGAATTTTTTTCTTTTGTAGTCTGTGCTTTTGATGTTAAACCCAAGAACTCATTGCCAGATCCAATTCGTATTTTCTTTGAAGAGTTTTATGATTTTAGCTCTAATACTTAGGTCTTTAATCCTTTCTGAGTTAATTTTTATATGTGGGATAAGGTAGGGACCAACCCTTTCTTTTGCATGTGGATATCCAGTTTTCCTAACAGCATTTGTTGAAAAGACTGTGCTTTGCACATTGAATAGTCCTGGCCCTCGTGTTGAAAATCGTTTTACCATTTATGGATGGGTTTATTTGTGGGCTTTTTATTCTGTTGGTCTATATGTCTGTTCTTATGCCAGTACCACACTCTTTTGTTTACTGTAGTTTGAGAGTAAGTTTTGAAATCAGGATGCCTTAAGGGTTTTATAAATCGTTCATTGGAACTGACCCTCCATAGCCTAGAGGTTCCAGGAAATGACTATTTAAAACCAAACCCTCAAGTAAACTGAAGTGGTCTTTACTCACAGCAGAAACATTCACTAATATTTTTCTCTAACTTTGTATTAGTTTCCAGCTGAGAATTGACCCTCCTTTCCATAAGGATTTCCTGTTCATGTAAAATCTTTGGTGCAATTTTCATTCCACATGAATTCAGGTGCAGCAAAGCCTTATTTGGTGGCTTCCTTGTGCTTTTACTTTGCTTTTTTTTTTTTTTTTAAAGTAAAATTTTACTCTTTTAGGAAAAAAAAAAACCATAATTGGATATCAGGAGGCTTGGGACCTTTGATTACAGTCAACACGTGTTACAATCCAGTACTACAAGGCGTGATTTTCCTCCAAATCTAATGAAATTCTTAGAAAGGCAAATAACGCTACAGAAGCTATATTTACAATAGATTAAAAAAATTATGTCTCTATTTAGGATCTATCTGAATATATCTTCATTTATTGAGAAAGTAAAATAAAGTCTCTTGATACAGAAGTGATTAACTTTGGAAATGTGAAGGCTATTGCCCCTGGGCATTTATAAGTCTACAAATTAGTTTACACCAACGTGCTCCACTGCCAGATGTTTAAAAAAAGGGGTAGCAATCAGTGACCAAACAAAATGGTGAAATAAATTTGCATGAGTAATGGGGCGCCTGGGTGGCTCAATGGGTTAAGCCTCTGCCTTTGGCTCAGGTCATGATCTCAGGGTCCCTGGATCAAACCAGGCATCAGGCTCTCTGCTCCGCAGGGAGCCTGCTTCCCCACCCCCTCTCTGCCTGCCTCTCTGACTGCTTGTGATCTCTCTCTCTGTCAAATAAATAAATAAAATCTTTAAAAAAAATTTGCATGGGCATCTCTGTAGACAAAGAACTTCCGATAACAGAAATACCCTAAAACTCACTGAATCCTACCACCTAACTTTACAGAAGGGGAAACTGAGTCCTAGAATAGTTAAATTATGTGTCCAAGCTCTTGTAACTAGCACGCTTATCATTTGGGGCTGCTAGCTTTGCATTGGCACTGTGCCGTGTGGGGCCTTTATTTAACAGTTGCTGAGATGAATGACAGTTATGTTTGATTTTATTTTATTTAATTTTTTAAAAATATTTTATTTATTTATTTGACAGACAGAGATCACAAGTAGGCAGAGAGAGAGGGGGGAGCAGTCTCTCTGGCTGAGCAGAGAGCCCAATGCAGGGCTCGATCCGAGGACCCTGGGATCATGACCTGAGCCAAAGGCAGAGGCTTTAACCCACTGAGCCACCCAGGCGCCCCAAGTTATGTTTGATTTTAATCTCAAATCATTAGTGCCTCTTTATTTTCTTTCAGAGGAGAAAACAGTCCGATCTAGAAGGAAAGACATTTTGTGTTTTTATTTATTTTTCTGAGATAATGTAATGTAAATTATACTTTTATAACCGAGTTATTGTTAGACATTGGGATTATTTTCTTTTGTTGCCCCCAATGTATGAGCTGCGCTGCTTTCAAACTAATGAATTTCTAATTTTTTCAAATTAAACAAGTAAAAATTTAAGTTAAAAAAAACAAAAGACTGATCATCATTTATGCTCTTTTGCTCTTGATGTCACAGAGCATGTTAGATGAGTAAACTCTGGCCATAAACCACTCTGTAAAAGAATGATCCAGAAGAGCTGGACTCTGAATGTGAGGAAGTTTTCAAGACCTCATGCAATTAATTTGGCTTATCAGTTTCTTTCTATGTGTTTTTGTTGATGTATTTCTTTTCTTTTTCTTCTTCTTCTTTTTTTTTTTTTTAAGATTTTGTTTATTTGACAGAGATCACAAGTAGGCAGAGAGGCAGGCAGAGAGAGAAGGGGAAACAGGCTCCCCGCCGAGCTGAGAGCACGATGCGGGGCTTGATCCCAGGACCCTGAGATCATGACCTGAGCCAAAGGCAGAGGCTTAACCCACTTAGCCACCCAGGTGCCCCGATGTATTTCTTTTTATGCCCAAGAGTGATACATGATGTTTAAAAAATGTCTAACTAAATGGAATGGAGATTTTCTGATGAAAATAAAAAGTGCTGTGATGAAAACTGTAGTTCCCACTATGTTGGGAACTTTATCTATTTTATTTCATTTGGATCTACTACATAGTTTGTGAACTAAGTGCCATGAACTCCATTTTATAGATAGGTAAACAAAGGCTCTGAGAAGGTAAGTGAACTTGTCCCAAGTCACAAAGATAGTAAGTGGTGCCTGAGCCAGGATTTGCAACCAGGAGTAGCAGATTGCAAAGTGTCACTGGGACTTTCCATGACTCGTCCCCAGCATAGCCCAAAGCCACATCCCTGATGCTTTTGCTCCCTGCAGATGCTGGGCAGGGAGAACCTGAGCCCCAGGAAATACGCACATCTGGCAGCCAGTGCTTAGAACGCACCAAGCAGTGGAATATGTGTGCTGTGTACGTTTGGAGTAAAGACGTCTATTCAGAAAGCTGGGACCTCGGAGGACCCCTGAGGGTGCAAGGGAAACTGAGGCCCAGAGAAGCCACAGGCATTTCCTGCTAGCATCTGCGAGTGTGTCCCAGGCCTCCTGACTTTTCTGACTCCTGGGGTTTCCCTTCTCCTTCTTCACAGCCGAAGACCAGCAGTGGAAAATCCAGATCTTGGATTAGGGAAAATTACAAAAGTCAGAAGGTAGGAACAGATGAAAGAAAATTTTAAGTGACTAAAAGGAGAAAATCAGGTCCCACAATTGATCTAGTGAGGGCGCTAATGGGACTATTTTAGAGGATCCACCCACTTAGATTACTGCAGAGCTGTAAAAGGAGAGCTGGTTGGGGCGCCTGGGTGGCTCAGTGGGTTAAAGCCTCTGCCTTTGGCTCAGGTCATGATCCCAGGGTCCTGGGATCGATCCCACATCAGGCTCTCTGCTCAGCGGGGAACCTGCTTCCCTTCCTCTCTCTGCCTGCCTCTCTGTCTACTTGTGATCTCTGTCTGTCAGATAAATAAATAAAATCTTAAAAAAAAAAAAAAAAAAGGAGAGCTGGTAATATTCTTTGCATTTCTGGGTCTGGAGAAGCAGCGTCATGCCCAGGAGGGCCCTGCAGTGAGGATGGGAGAGGGTCTGATTTCTGGTTTAATTCCCATTGAGATCCAGCCAGTCCTCAGCAAATGGGAGCTCCCGTGTGTCAGGCACTCCAAGCCCAGACAGAAATAACAGCAACAATGACAATAATAATAATAGTAATAGTAGTTAATCTTGGTAACTGAGTGTTACCGCACACCCGAGTGTTAGGGGTCACACAGCTAAGGGCTCTTCTTATATTGTGAAGGATTGGGATAGATTCGAAACAAGAGAACAGCAAGATCAGATGTTAATTAGGGAGTCATGTTCAAGGAAGCTTCCAGGTTGTTTTTCAGATTTGTGTCTAAGCACTGCCTGTCCCACAGTTCATGCATCAGTAGAGCTGAAACTCAGACTGGTGTAATTAACTTGCTCAGGATCCCAGGATTAAAAGACAGGGATGCAGGGATTTGCATAAGAAATGTAATTCTGCATTCCAGGACCCCTGTTGTCTCTTAAGTTGAAAACCATTTATTGTGGCTGCCCTTGTCAAACTGTAGCCCAACAGGGAGGCTCAGAGAAGAGTCCTCAGACCCAAGCATTAGAAATATGCATATTTTTACATAACCAAACATTTAAAGATTTTCTAAAATAAAATCTGGGCAGGTGAGCAGCCCACCTCTCAAAAGTATCACAGCTGGGGGGCACCTGGGTGGTTCAGTTGGTTCAGCGTCTGACTCTGGTTTAGGCTCAGGTTGTGATTTCAGGGTCCTGAGATTGAGCCCTGCAACAGGCTCTGTGCTCAGTGGAGAGTCTGCTTGTCCTCTCTCTCTCTCTCTCTTTCTCTGCCCCTCCCCCCACTGATGCTCTCTCTCTTTCTAAATAAAAAAATCCCTGGGACGCCTGGGTGGCTCAGTTGGTTAAGCAGCTGGCTTCGGCTCAGGTCATGATCCCAGCGTCCTGGGATCGAGTCCCACATCGGGCTCCTTGCTTGGCAGGGAGCCTGCTTCTCCCTCTGCCTCTGCCTGCCATTCTGTCTGCCTGTGCTCGCTCTCTCCCCTCCCCCCCGATAAATAAATAAAAATCTTAAAAAAAAAAATCCCTCCCCTTTAAAAAAAAAAAAAGATTTTATTTACTTGATAGAGAGAGACAGTGAGAGAAGGAATAGAGGCAGGGGAAGTGGGAGAGGGAGAAGCAGGCCCTCCCGAGGAGTAGGGAGCCGGACTCTGGGCTTGATCCCATGACCTGAGCCAAAGACTGTTGCTTAACCAACTGAGCCACCCAGGCTCCCCACAAATGAATAAATAAATCTTAAAAAAAAAAAAAATCCCCCAAAACCCTACCACAGCCATCGCTGACTGAACTCAAGTTAATGCAACCGATCTGGGTTTTTATTGGGACCAGCATATTTTGTGCCCCTAGGGAAGGAACACACCCCCCTCTGAAGTGTGCGGAAGCACAGCAAAACCAGCTCAATTCCAGAAGTCGGAGAGTTTGTCCCAAGAGGCAGTGTTATGGCTTCTGCGCTAGTAATACTACCAGTACTGGAAATACCTTTTATTCCTGATTACGAAGGCCACCCCCACTCGTGTACTGTTTGAACAACTCAGAAGATAAGAAACCCCGCAGCTCACGGGTTGAATCCTAGGACCCAAAGGTCATGTAACTGAGACCATGCCTTGTTCATGGGAGTGATGTTTTCTTGAGAAATGTCATCCACCAGGCTAGCGCTGGATGGCTGGAAAGCTGCATTTGCCTAGAATTCTGTTAAAAGAAGAGCATTAACACAGGACAGCCTAGGGCTGTGGACTGAGAGCACTTGACATCAAGGTCACACATTTGTGGTTTTGAAGTAGTGCCTTCCTGAGGAGTCACTGTCGGGGGTGCTGGTGCTTCACCCCTGCTGGGACATCACGTGCCCTGCCTGGCTCCCGCTCCGAACTCTGCATGTACTCTCTCTTACGGCACAGACGACCCAGTGTGAGTGAGGGCTGTCACCGCGAGGCCACCATGAATTGGTGCACTGGTGGTGAGGCATGCAGCACTCCAGGAGGTGGTGCTGAACCCAAAGGCCGTGGGAGAGGTGGTAGGGTGTGGGAGCTTAAGTCTACGTTCTAGTGGTGGTTGTCTCCACTTACTAATGGTGGTTGTCTAGGCAAATCAGTGAACCTCTCTGAGCCGCAGTTTCTTCCTAGGTGAAGTGGGGATAAGAACAGCCCCTGCCACGAAGGAGAGTATACAAAGAGTCATGCATGTGTAGGACCTCACTTGGAGGAACGGTTCTCATGCTCGGCCCATGCTGTAAGGATGATACTAGAGGTCCTGAACGGGGAGGCAGGGCCTTCGTTCGGTTGACTTTGGGTCTCCTCCTGCTAGGGAGATGGAAGATGGCTGCCTCTTGGTCAGATGGTTGCATTGGTTAGGAGAGACCGAGCCAGTAAACCTCCCACTTTCAGGAGCTTAACCCAAAAGTGAATGTCTAGCCAGTGTGTGTGGGGAGGGGGGTGGCACTTCTTTAGCCCGTCCCCACCTTGTAGACTGTCATCTGGAAGACACAGTTTCAAGGATTATAGCAAAAGGGGAGAGGGGTCTAGTTTGCCGAACAGAACCCAGCCACATAGGCTCTCCCCAAATGCAAGAACCTCAGGAATAAAAGGCACAGGGGGAGCCCCTCTCCCACAGGAGCTGCCCTGTTCTAGAACTTGCTTATTGTATTATTGCCAAGAGAGACCACACTGATGGTGATTTTGATTAGGTGACTTTCTGGAGATTGGTTTCTGGGGAAAGGGATGACCTGACTTTGGGGATCTGTTTAAAGAACAGCCATTCTGTAGCACTCTGGACATCTTACATCCGTCCGCATACCCCTCACCGTGATTTCAGGAGGGTCAGGAGACTACAGAAGAAGAGGATGTGCGGTTTCCCTTTTTCCCCAGGAAAAGTATTTCCTGGTACTCACCTGCAGCCAATCTCCCTTAACCCTATGCTTGCAGTCACGATGCTACTTAGAGCTAAAACACACTAATGCAGGTTATTGATGACCCAGCTTGTCAAACAAAGGTTCCATTTCTCCTGATAGGTTGGTTTCTAAGGTAGGGTGGCAGAACGCATTTTAAATAAAGCCCTTAGAAAAAACCTGTTTAATTCTTTGAGGTTTTAATGCCTAAATGGTTAGCCATTCTTTATCTGGGCCCTGCATGTGACCAGAACCCACAGGCCCACGTGAGATAAAGTAGATACAAATTTATAGGAGAATTATTCAGGGGCACTTGGGTGGCCCAGTTGTTAAGCGTTCGGCTCAGGTCATGATCCCAGGGTCCTGGGATCGAGCCCTGTATCAGGCTCCCCACATGGCGGGGATCCTGCTTCTCCCTCTCCCACTCCCCCTGCTTGTGTTCCCTCTCTCATTGTTTCTCTCTGTCAAATAAATAAGTAAATAAATCTTTAAAAAAAGAATTATTCATAAAATATCCTATGGATTGATCACACTAGACTGGCTTGTCTTTCCCACTAAACATCTTGAGGGAAGGGTCCAGATGGCACTTGCCTGTCCTTCATCATGGGCCCACCTACCTAATCCAATGTTAGGCATGAAATGTATATTTTAGAATGGTGATTATTGTAAAATAATGAAGTTTAAATATAGCAGTTGATTTGATTCCCGGCTGTCTCCAAGAATTCAAAAAAGCAGTGATCCTTCTTATAAATATTCATCTTTTTCTCCTGCATTCTAAATGCTTCCCTGGTTTCCATTAGGCATGTGCTTTGCATGGCTTCTTCTAAAACATGACCCTGGCTGGCTGTCCTTGTCTTAATCATGAAGATGGGCCCCGTCTGGCGCATGGGTGTATTTATTTCGTGGTCATTGTCAAGTATTTCGTAAGCTGGGATGGCAGCTCCCGGCTGTAACAGGAGGGGAACCTGAGTGTCGGCTAGCTTTGTGACCGCATGAGGGAATGATTAGATAGCCTTTGGTCATTTCCACTTCTCCACATATGACTACTTCTTCAGTATGTGACCTCACCAAGAGCTCACAGCAAAGAGGGTACCGGTGGTCTGTGTTCGGTTTTCTAGAACCCCCATGGTGGCAGTGGAGGGGAATTCTGTAGAATTCAGGTCATCCTGCCTTACTTCTCCATCCCATCATAAAACAATAACTTAAACCTTCCATGTTTCACAAGGTTTACATTAATGTGGTTTTCTTAACCCGAATTCCTCCTCGTTCATTCTTTCCACAAGTATTTACAGAAAAGCTACTATGTACACAGGCCTTGGCTGTGGAATGTAGAGTGGCTGTCTGACCACTGTCCCTTTAAATCAGCCCATGGCCATAGCGGTGGCCCTGGGGACAGAGAGTACTCCAGGCTGTGCCCTGCACACTCCCATTAGGACCTTCTTCTGCGCATCCCTGGATCCTTACTTCCAAGTCTCCTCTCCTTTTCACCCTGTTTGCATCTGTGACCGGGTTTGGGGCTGTCTTCCTGGCTCTGAACTGTCTATGTGGAGGCTCTGAGAGGCTGGAGAAGAGGAGCCAAGCTCAGAGGCCCTCTCAGTCTGGCTTCCCCCGGAAGCAGGCTTTGAGCAACGATTTGAATGTAAGTACTTCATTTGGGGGGTGGCCCTGGGAAGCACTGGTAGGGGAGTAGGAGGTGCATTGTTGGGGAGGCAGCCAGTCCACGGTGTATTATCAATCAAATCAGCCCTGTGGATAAGAGTTTACCATTGCCAGAACATGAACTCTGACTCAGTTATCCTGCCCATTAGGTGGGAGGCAAGGGGGCTGGGTTTTTCTATCTCTCAGAAGTCATGGATGAGGGCTGTTGGGGTGTGGAGGGAATAATGCCCAGCTCTTGAGACTTGCTGTGCTCCTGGCTCAGGCAGCGTCTACCCTCTACCATGGGCACCTGGAGGGAAAAGCCATACATATCTGAGTAAAGCTGGCACCTGGAACCAGGAGGGCTTTGCTAGAGCCCAGAGAATTACCTCTGTTTCAAACTTGAAAATCTCAGGGCAACCTGAAGCACAAGTTCGGCTTCTCCAGTGACTTCTACCTACAATTTCATTCTGGGTGGCAGATGCTGTCAAGGGCGCAACCCTTTGCTGATAGAGTTGGAGAAAGTTTGTCTGTTTTGGTGATGGCTGTTGATATGTAAGAGTAAGAGTTAGCTTTGGTGTACGTTAGGGCATCAGAAAGTATTTTAAGCAATTGGTTTCTTGTGTGTGCTTGTTAGTTATTACAGAGTTCCTTGTTTAAAAAATGTACAGCTAGGGCGCCTGGGTGGCTCAGTGGGTTAAGCCGCTGCCTTCGGCTCAGGTCATGATCTCAGGGTCCTGGGATCGAGGCCCGCATTGGGCTCTCTGCTCAGCAGGGAGCCTGCTTCCTCCTCTCTCTCTGCCTGCCTCTCTGCCTGCTTGTGATCTCGCTCTGTCAAATAAATAAATAAAATCTTTAAAAAAAAATGTACAGCTATGCTGAGACATCCCTGCGTTGTGGAGAGTACATAGGTCCGGGTAAAATGGGTGTATATATATATATATTTTTTTTAAATGGGTGTATATTTAATGCAGTGAATGACATTATTATTTAAACATATAGAACTCTAAGTTGTAGTAGCATAATGGTGATTGCCTAAATCCAAATTTTTGTATACCTTCTCCCCCAAATCCCTCAAATCAACAAACAGAGCAAATAAAAGCATCTTTTACACATGCCTCTAGTATTACTAGGAGGCATCATCTTACAAACTTCAAGTTACCTGTTACAGAGGGAGAAAAACACCCAAGTCCAGCCAGACACCTCTGGCGCCCTGCCCCCCGTCGGGAGCACTGGATAGACAGTGAAGACAAGTAAAGAAGAGGACAGAAACTGAGGAGCCTGGGGTGATGCAGCCCATCCAACATCACCTCTAGAAAGTCAGGTCCCAAATGGCTATCAGACACATGAAAAAATGCTCATCATCATTAGCCCTCAGGGAGATTCAAATTAAAACCACATTGAGATATCACCTTACACCAGTTAGAATGGCCAAAATTAACAAAACAGGAAACAACATGTGTTGGAGAGGATGTGGAGAAAGGGGAACCCTCTTACACTGTTGGTGGGAATGCAAGTTGGTGCAGCCTCTTTGGAGAACAGTGTGGAGATTCCTCAAGAAATTAAAAATAGAGCTTCCCTACGACACTGCAATTGCACTCCTGGGTATTTACCCCAAAGATACAGATGTCGTGAAAAAAAGGGCCATCTGTACCCCAATATTTATAGCAGCAATGGCCACAGTCGCCAAACTATGGAAAGAACCAAGATGCCCTTCAACGGATGAATGGATAAGGAAGATGTGGCCCATATACACTATGGAGTATTATGCCTCCATCAGAAAGGACGAATATCCAACTTTTGTAACAACATGGACAGGACTGGAAGAGATTATGCTGAGTGAAATCAGTCAAGCAGAGAGAGTCAATTATCATATGGTTTCACTCATCTGTGGAGCATAACCAATAGCATGGAGGACAAGGGGCGTTAGAGAGGAGTAGGGAATTTGGGTAAATTGGAAGGGGAGGTGAACCATGAGAGACTATGGACTCTGAAAAACAGTCTGAGGGGTTTGAAGTGGCAGGGGGGTGGGAGGTTGGGGTACCAGGTGGTGGGTATTATAGAGGGCACAGCTTGCATGGAGCACTGGGTGTGGTGAAAAAATAATGAATACTGTTTTTCTGAAAATAAATAAATTGGGAAAAAAAAAAAAAAAGTCAGGTCCCATGCCGAGTGTAAATACTTAAATGCTGGTGGGACCCATAGGGATAGTCCTGGGAATGAGGAGGCTTCAAGAAAGAAGCGGGAAACTTGGAAGGGCACTTACTGCTTGGAGACTGGACGATGTGGAGAGAGAGTGAAATGGATAAAATTAAGAGCCCCCCAGAGATAAAAAGGAATCAAAATCAGAAGAGACCCTCCCCCCGCAAACCCATGCTGTTTCCTAAGGAAACTGCACTTTACCACGTCAACAGCAGAGGGCGGGTTTGAACCAACAAACTTAGGTAACCACCCAAAGCCCTGTTTCTGTCTCCATGAACTCATTGCTGGTCCAGAAAGGAAGTATTGTCGGAGGAGGAGAAGACAGAAGACAACATGCAAGCAAAGCTGCAGTCAGACAAAAACAGTTTGATAATCAAAATATTTCAGAGGATGAATTATCACTCTGTCTAAAAGCATGCAAGCATAAACACACACACACACCCCCACCCCAAAATAGAAGAAAACGGTACAGTGTTTAGCATTAATTATCCTGAGACAAGCATTTTCACATTTCACATATATATTCATATGTATTTTTCCACATATATATCCATATATATGTGTGTATGTGTATATATGTGTGTGTATACATACATATTATATGTATATATATATTTTGTGTGTGTGTGTATGTATATATATTCCGAATCAAAAATTTTAAAAATCAGAATTAAAATGGACAAAACCTTGGAAGATATGAAATGAGAGTTGGCTGAACTTGAGAGAGGAGATGAATTTCGGTTTGCAGATACTAACTGGACAGCAGACTGACCTTTGTGAGTTGCCCCTGTCCATCATCCATGGTTCTTTCTTTCCTGAGCTCCAGGACAAAGCAAGTATTCCTTGCCCATAACTACTCTCTTCCAATGGGAAACATTTTATCAGGCCAATCTTGATAGTTTTAACTTTCCAAGTTCTCCATTAAATGCCACTCTAGGAAATACCCAAATATTTTCCAAGGGTGGTTGGATTTAAGTGGTATTTATTAAATAGATGAAACCTTTGAAGGACAGCATCATCTGTCTTGATAAAATGTCAGATTTTCAGAGATAACAGACTTTTCATAGATGTTTCTAAATTGCAATGAATGATCACAATAAATATGCCATATTTTACAGTTCACAAAGTAATTTCTGTATACTATGTTTATCTTTAAAGTTGCATGTTTGAACAGATGGTGATGGTTTCTTCCCCTCCTCTTTGTAACCAGAACCAGATTAGAAATGCTTTCTCTTGGTTTACATATCTGAAAAATGAGAGTGGCATGGGTTCCGTCATACGTGACATTTGCAGTACATGGCTAACTTAAGACTGTGGGACACATTGTATTTTTCCAGAGATGGCTACATCATTGCCCAACGCACATGTTCTCTTAGCCAGCTCCCCATCAAGAGGGAAATCTGATCCCTTTCCTGTGTATCTGGATACATTTGTGTCTCACTTGTAACAGTAGAATGTGGCAGGAATAATACTGCATCACTTCTAAGGATAATTTGGAAGAGATCAAGCAGGTTCCACTTTGCTTTCTGGAACATGCTTGCTGGAGCCCTGAGCTGCCATTTAAGTAGTTATACCTGTCCACAGCCACCATGCTGTGAGGAAGCCCAAACTAGCCCCTGGGAAGAGACTCTAGGCCAGTCTCAGGCTGTGCCAGCTGTGCCTCACACCCCCCGCCCCACCCCACGGCCCTTTGTTCTAGTTCCAACTAACATCTGGCTGCAACCACATTCAGAACTTTGGGCCAGAACTGCCCAGCCAAAACCTGCCTGACTTCCAGATGCTCAGAAACCATAAAGGTAATAAAATGTTGGTGTTTTAAGTCAGTAAGTCTTGTGGTGATTTATTATGTTGTAAGAGCTAATGATTATGAACGAAGCCTCAAGGAATAAGGACTCTTTCTATGCCTAATATTCGTTGAGTGGCTTTGTTTTGGATAATTTTTAGAGACAGTTGATAGACTAGAACATAGACTAGAACACCTCTTTAGATTTTGCATATAAACTAACCTATCCAGGGGCGCCTGGGTGGCTCAGTGGGTTAAAGCCTCTGCCTTCGGCTCAGGTCATGATCCCGGGGTCCTGGGATCGAGCCCCACGTCGGGCTCTCTGCTTCGCCGGGAGCCTGCTTCCTCCTCTCTCTCTCTCTGCCTGCCTCTCTGCCTACTTGTGATTTCTCTCTCTCTGTCAAATAAATAAAATCTTAAAAAAAAAAAAAAAACTAACCTATCCATTGAGAAACAATCGAGCTCTTTTTTCAGGTAATTATCTTTGTAGTTGCAGAGCTTTCCCTGTTGCTTTTGGTAGAAGTAAGTGATAGGACAGAATGCTGGAGGGAATTGTTTACTTTGTTCTGGAAGGGGATAAAACCTTAAGAATGCAGGAATTAAGAACATGGCGGCCATTTTCAAGGTTTTCTGATGAGGCCCAAGTTCAGTAGGTTTCCTGTTGGCCACATGGTGAGCATACCTGTCCAGTGGCTTAGGCAATAGTAAAGAGAAGTGACCTCAAACAGAGGGCTGGGGCAGGAAGATTTGATTCCTAATGGTATAGTGGCTGTGTTACGGAGTCAGTCTGGTTTGGATGCTGGCTCCCTTGCATAATGGTGGTGTGGCCATTGGGTAAATAGCCCATTTTGCTGTGTCCCTGTTACCTCATCTGTTGCTACAAAGGTTGTCACAAGGATCGAGTGAAATAGTACCTGGGAATGGCTAATACAATGTCAGGCATATAGTTAGTATTCAGTGCTCTCAGGATTTTAACTTCAGATCCACAGACCTAGATCTAGTGAAGAGGAGAATAAAACATGGGAACTAAGAACCATCCAGAGATTAATGTTTGACTCAAATGTGTGTTTAGTGGCAGCCACAGTACTGCCTGTGTGGTAGACTAGGATTAAAAGGCAACCACCTTGGAGGGCCTGGGTGGCACGGTCAGTTGAGCATCTGACTCTTGGTTTCAGCTCAGGTGGTGATCTTGGGATCATGGGTTTGAGTCCTGTGTGGGGCTCCATGCTCAGCGCTGAACCTGCTAAGGTTTCCCTCTCCTTCTCCCTCTATCCTTTCCCCCACACTCTCTCTTGCTCTCTCTCTCTCTCTCTCTCAAATAAATAAATAAATCATTAAAAAAAGAAAGTCAATCACCTTAACCATCCATTTTATATGAGCACTAAGACAAGGAAGAAGAAATGGAAGTTATTAAAATTAGAAAAGAATAATTAGAAGTGTCATTCAGAGATTAATATACTAGCAACAGTTAGAAAAGTTAACAAAACATATGGTTTGCTGTGTAAAAAGTACCATGAAAAATATCTAGGAAAAAAATTTAATAGCAGATGTGCATGAATGCTGCACCAAAAAGTACAAAACATTGGGAAAAATTAAAATTAAGATCTTAAAAAAATAAAAGCATATACCGTGTTCATGAATTTGGAATACTCAATATTTTAAAGATGTCAATTCTCCCTTAAATGACATATAGATTCTTTGAAATTTTAATTAGTGTTCCAGTAGGGGTTTTTCCTATAAAAGTTGAAAAGTTGATTACAAAATTTAAATGGAAATGAAAAGTAATTATAATACACAAGGAAATATTTAAGAATAGCAACAAATCTGGAGGTTTCATATTACCAGTTTTAAGACTTGCTCTAACCCTAGGTAATTGAAATTGTAGCATTGAAACAGGGACAGATAAATCAATGGAACAGAAATGAGAGTCCAGAGACAAACCTACAGATATGTAGTCACTTGACTTACAAGAAACATTACCCTACAATTAAGTGAGGGAGAGGAGAGTCTTTTCCATAGTTGATGTGAGGTCACTTGTAGGCTTGTAAGGAAAAAAATTAAGCTTGATCTCCATGCCATACACAAAAATTATTTCAGGATGGATTATAAACTTAAAACTATCAACATCCTAGAAAAAAACACAAGAGAATATCTTGGTGACCTTTGAGAAGGCAAAACTTTTAAAAAACAGAACTGATAATAAAAGAAAAAGATGGAAAAATTTGACTTCATTAAAATTACTTTTGTTCATTCAAAATGTCCTTAAAAGAGTAAAAAATGCAAGCCACAAACTTTGAAAAGGTACTTTTTTTGTGGGGGGGGAGATATTTGCAATACGTGCATCCAATCAAGGACTCCAGTCCAGAAGTATGTGTATATGTATTAGACAACTCACTTTAAGAATGGACAAGAAGTGTGCCTGGGTGGCTCAGTTGGTTAAGCTGCTGCTTTAGGCTCAGAGCGTGATCCCAGGGTCCTGGGATAGGGCTCTACATTGGGCTACCTGCTCAGCGGGGAGTCTGCTTCTCCCTCTCGCTCTGTCTGCTATTCCCTTGCTTGTGCATGCGCTTTCTCTCTCTCAGTCTCTATCAAATAAATAAATAAAATCTTAAAAAAAAATAGACAAGAGACTTGAGCAGACACTTTCTAAAGGAGGGTATCAGAATGTCTACTAAACACATGAAAAAATAATGTTCAGCCAGAGAGGGTCTCATCTCAAACAAATGCTGTTCTCACCAGAGAAGTCAAAATAGCACAATAGTAGATCATGACACACCCACCAAGATGGCTGAAATTAAAATGACTGACAACATACCAAGTGTTAATGACAATGTAGAGAATTTTAACTCTCTTACATTGCAGGAGAGAATATAGGTTGGTACAAGATTTCTGAAAGAGCGTTTGGCTGTAGTGACTAAAGCTGACTATATATCTGCCATATGGCAGAGAGAGTATACTGTGAACTCTCAGAAATGCGTGCTTGTGTCCACATGTATTTATTTATTTATAATAGCCAAAGCCTGGAAACTTCCATTACCTACATAATGATGGGAAGGAATGAACTACGGATACATAACAACATGGATGAACCTCCCAGACATAACATTGACTTTAAGAAATCATAAGAGTACATATTCTATGGTTTCATTTATATGAAGTTAAAAAACAGACTGATCTACTCTATGCCACAAGTCAGAGTTTGGGGGCTACTGAATATGGAAGGCTTGAGAGAACCTTCTGGAACGGTGTGAAAAATCATCAAGCTGTATCCTTAACAATTGTACCCTTCACATATGAGAGCTGTATGTACTTCAATAATATATTTCCTCTTCCTTATCTTTTGTTGTGTGACTGTCTTTGAATTTTCTTCCTATTCTTTTATGACATTCCTGTCTCCAGTAGCTTCTTTTCTCTCATTTTATACAAAACTCTTTCCACAGTTCTGTTATTTTCTTTTGCTATAATCTGTCTTGGGCATTTTACCTGTGACCTCACCTGTCTGCTTTCTGTAGGGGACCCTTACCCCATATGTATTTTGCTCCAATCTGCCTCCTCCCATGGTGTCATAGTGTAAGGGCCTATTTAGCCAGAGCGGCCCCACCTCGGTTGAACAGCCATTTTGTTGTTCATGCAGTAAAACTTAAACTGACCCTGCCCCTCCTCCCCGGGGGAACTTACTTAAAAGCAAGACCGGGAAACCAGTCCCAGGTAACAAAGCCCAAATACAAGGGTGGGTCAGATCAGGTAGAGATAACAGTTGCAGGGATAAGTCGGGTCAGGTGGAGACATCCAAT
The DNA here is from genome assembly GCF_020171115.1 of Neogale vison. Taxonomy (NCBI): domain Eukaryota; kingdom Metazoa; phylum Chordata; class Mammalia; order Carnivora; family Mustelidae; genus Neogale; species Neogale vison. The sequence goes on from NC_058098.1 coordinate 44,572,010, forward strand.
CAGTGGGGCGTGCATACTGTCTCCCTAACTACCAACGAGTGTGGGCCCCGCCTTTTGGGTGCCAATTCTGACCAAGGTGATAGGCTAGTTCAAGTAGCTACTATGGGGTGAATTGTAATTCAGCGGACCACCCATGTGGGACCTAGCATGACTGTGGAGCTGTCTCTGTGTGTTACAATCTCATTGGCCACCCGTGTGTGGTCAGGCCCAACCACATGGTCTTTCCTCTATAAAAGTTAGTCTGTGAGGCTGAGAGGGGTCGCCCTCTCTGTAAGAGGTGGCCCCAACCAGTCCGTGTGACTGTCGGTTTGATTCTCGACGCTTGGCGCAAAATAAAACTTTGCTTGACCTTTGCTTTGTATCAGTCTCGCTCCTTTAATCACGGACCCATTATTGGGGGACCCAACAGTAGAACTGACAGGAACATCTATTATCTAGCTCACCACCATATGCTTCAGTCCCCTCAGTGGCATCCTCTGGGGTGATTGTCCAGTCTATGCTTCAGTTTCTTTCTTTTCTTTCTTTTTTTTTTTAATTTTATTTGACAGAGAGAGAGAGATCACAAGTAGGCAGAGAGGCAGGCAGAGAGAGAGGAGGGAAGCAGGCTCCCCACTGAGCAGAGAGCCCGATGCGGGGCTTGATCCCAGGACCCTGAGATCATGACCTGAGCTGAAGGCAGAGGCTTAACTCACTGAGCCACCCAGGCACCCCTATGCTTCAGTTTCTTGATGATGAGGCAATCCCCCTTATGATGTACAGGAAGTCCTTACCTTGACCTGGAATGTGCCTTCCCCTAAAATCTGTCCTTTGGTTCCTAGGCGTACCTCTTACCTGTTAGTGGTCAAGTCTGAATCCTCTTTGCCAAGATGGAAGGAGGCTTTCCTGCTTTTCCTTTTCATCAGGTCAAGCATTCAAAGCTCCATCAAGCTTTTTCCCCACACCACAGTCATGGTCATTTCATTTCTCTCCCCTTCTGACCCCAATTTTATCATCAAAGTGTGGCACCCAGAATTAGGGTGATCTGACTTCTGTAGACCATCATCCCCTTCATTGTGGATGCTCTTTTCTGGATATATAGTTAACCATTTGATCGTGTTAGTGGTCCAACTGCCTTTTGGATTTCTCAATCTAGATCTTCCTCAGGACCTCTGACTCCCCTAATCCAAAAATGAAACAATAGTACACCTACTCACAGCAGTGATTCCTGTATCTTACTAAGACCTGCAGATTAGGTTCCTTGCTCCCCACACAGGCAGTATGATCCTTAGCGCTACTAATATAAGGCACCTGTTATACAACTTCTGACATTTTCTGTTTGCATATGTGGGTTGGGGGAGGGGACCGTTTATCCTGATGCAGATTATGCATTTATTCCTATTCATTTTTCAACTCCTATTGGACTTCTCCACTCAGACTTTCCTTATCTAAACATAATCATCATCCACCTGCCCACACTGCCCCTTCTGACTTCCTTATCCTCTGGGTATCTGTAATGGATGATTCCTCCTTGCATCTGGCATAAGAGCTCTTGTGTCTGGCACTTTCTTTCCAAGTTCAAGTTTATAGTTCCCTAGCTCAGCTCTTCATTATCTGCCCTAAGTTGTCCTTCCACCTCCAGCATCCACCTCAGACAGAGATTTCAGGGGCTTCTGTAGGTTTACCTTATGCAACAACAGAAGCCCTCCCCTGAGTCCAGGCCTTTCCCTGATCACTGTTTCCTCCCAAACCCTCAGGGCCCCCAGAGTCAGCCCAGATTCTCATGCCTTTGCCTTGACACCTCTGCTTTTAGCCAGGTGGTTCTGTCTAAATGTTTTTCCTCATGCTCCCCTAGTTGAACCTACACCCATCTTCACCTCCTCTTCGGATGCCTACATCCGAAAACAGGAACCTGTTTGTGCCCCTGTAGTGTCCCTCTTAGACCTAGAACAAAATCAAACAAATGTGTGTTAAATTGGATAAATATGTGAATTACTTGCCCCTTTTGTTAATAGGCAGAATGGAGATAGAAGTAGTTGAAAATTACCATGGATATATAGGTGTTCCTAGAAATACTCATCATTTCTAAAGCTAAGAGTTTTCCAAAACAGCGAACATATTTGTGAGAATATTATTCAAAGTAATCTTGTGGATCTTACTTAATGTAATCAAATATATTTAAATAAAAGTCAAGAATCTAGTTTGGAGGTCTAGTGCTAAGGTTTAGTTTGTTGAAGGTCAAGAAAATTCCTAGCTTGTCCTTTGAAAGAAGTCATACCAGAGAAGAAAAATGATTGACCTAGAGAGGAGGTAGGCCTTGCACTTGGATTCACATTAGTACATGTAAGTGAGGAAAACTTCATATAGTCATGGCAACCTGGCTTCTGGGAAAAAGATTTATCATTGGTTAAGGAAAATTAGCTGGGACATCCATTTTGAAGTGATCTGAAGTAATCTAAATTTTCTCTATTACACAAAAGCCTTTGGGAAGGGCATAAAAATATAACAAATTGAATCCTGGTTTTTCATAGGTATTGTAATTTCTATTACCAAAAAATATTTTTCCAAATGTTGATATTCCTAGAACTGTCAGCAGGAGGTGTTTTATTGGAAAATGTTACTATTCTCATGCAAACATCAGCATTTGGAATGACTGATCAGTACAGTTAGGGGTCTTTAGTCTGCTTTTATTGTGCCCTTTTCAGACAACAAATGGGTAAGGGAAGAAGTCTTCTAAACTTACTGGAAATGGGACGTTTTGGAATTACCCATGATTACTATCTTAATTCCCTCCCTCCCTCCCCTGTCACTATGGTTGGGGTAGGTCGGGGGCAGGATCCCCTTTAGGGACAAGGTCAGAGCAGAGGACAGGGTCAGCTTGACTGTAAGAGCTGAAAAAGAGAGAGAAACTACTTTTTGTTGGTAGAGGAATGGCAGTGGGAATGTCTCCAGAGGTTTCCTCTACCTCTTGCTTTAAGATTCTACCTGTCAGTGAATGGGAGAAGATATTTGCAAACGACATATCAGATAAAGGACTAGTGTCCAAAATCTATAAAGAACTTAACAAACTCAACACCCAAAGAACAAATAATCCAATCAAGAAATGGGCAGAGGACATGAACAGACGTTTCTGCCAAGAAGACATCCAGATGGCCAACAGACACATGAAAAAGTGCTCCATATCACTCGGCATCAGGGAAATACAAATCAAAACCACAATGAGATATCACCTCACACCAGTCAGAATGGCTAAAATCAACAAGTCAGGAAATGACAGATGCTGGCGAGGATGCGGAGAAAGGGGAACCCTCCTACACTGTTGGTGGGAATGCAAGCTGGTGCAACCACTCTGGAAAACAGCATGGAGGTTCCTCAAAATGTTGAAAATAGAACTGCCCTATGATCCAGCAATTGCACTACTGGGTATTTACCCTAAAGATACAAACGTAGTGATCCAAAGGGGCACGTGCACCCGAATGTTTATAGCAGCAATGTCCACAATAGCCAAACTATGGAAAGAACCTAGATGTCCATCAACAGATGAATGGATAAAGAAGATGTGGTACATATACACAATGGAATACTATGCAGCCATCAAAAGAAACGAAATCTTGCCATTTGCGACAACATGGATGGAACTAGAGCGTATCATGCTTAGCGAAATAAGTCAATCGGAGAAAGACAAATATCATATGATCTCCCTGATATGAGGAAGTGGTGATGCAACATGGGGGCTTAAGTGGGTAGGAGAAGAATCCATGAAGCAAGATGGGATAGGGAGGGAGAAAAACCATAAGTGACTCTTAATCTCATGAAACAAACTGTGGGTTGCTGGGGGGAGGGGGGTTGGGAGAAGGGGGGTAGGGTTATGGACATTGGGGAGGGTATGTGCTTTTGGGTAAATTGGAAGGGGAGATGAACCATGAGAGACTATGGACTCTGAAAAACAATCTGAGGGGTTTGAAGTGGCGGGGGGGTGGGAGGTTGGGGTACCAGGTGGTGGGTATTATAGAGGGCACAGCTTGCATGGAGCACTGGGTGTGGTGAAAAAATAATGAATACTGTTTTTCTGAAAATAAATAAATTGGAAAAAAAAAAAAGATTCTACCTGTCAGTAAGGACCATCCTCATCATTTACCCAATTCTTATTTCAAGAACAAGATTTACATTTGTAAAAGGCATGAGAGGAGTGTATAATATGTTTAAATATATAATATGCCAGTGCAGTAATCCATGCAATGAAAAAGGTATACAAATTAAGACCCATTAACTAAGTGCAGGGAGGGTTCCTGGCAGTGAGGGACACATGTGTTCAGAAACTCAGAGCAGCCTTGGGGCATGATGGCAAGGACCAGCAGAGGGGGCAGTGGTGATCGATGAAGCAAAGACGACTCTGGGCTTTGCCACTGACCAGCTGCTGGTGCTGCCCATGACCACCTCTTGCAGCTATAAAATGAGAATTGAATGCTATCCTCTTCACAAAGCTGCTCTGATGGCTTAAGGGAGTCACATGAAAGGTACTTAACACAGTGCCTTGGCTGTAATCAATTCTTAATCAATGGTAGCATTTATCTGCTAGAGTTTGAGATGGCGCTAAAGGATGGGCAGGATTGTAGCAAGAGATAGCAGTAGATGGTAAGGTGTTTTAGGCTGAGCAGCCACCGTGTGTGTGCGTGCATGTGCGTGTGTGTGTGTGTGTGTGTGTGTGTGTGTGTGTAGCTCACCAGTCAAGGGATAGGGGATAGCCATATGGTATTAGTGACCAGTAAGGTTTTGAGGGCTGTTCTATAAGGAAATGCTGTCCAATAGAAATACAATGTGATGGGGCACCTGTGTGGCTCAGTTGGTTAAGCACCCACCTTCAGCTCAGGTTGTGATCTTGGAGTCCTGGGATCGAGCCCTGATTCAGGCTCCTTCCTCAGTGAGGAGTCTGCTTCTCCCTCTCCCTCTGCCTCTTTCCCCTGCTCATGCTTTCTCTCTATCTCAAATAAATAAATAAAATCTTTAATAAAAGAAATATGATGTGAACCACATATATTATTTTAAATTTTCTAGTGGCTATATTCTTAAATTTTTTTTAATAGATAAAGTTAAATGTTTATTTATTTATTTGCTTGTTTGTTTATTTATTTGACATAGAGCACAAGCAGGGGGAGCAGGAGAGGGAGAAGCAGGCTCCCTGCTAAGCAGGAAGCCCGCTATGGGGCTCTATCCTAGGACCCAGGGATCATGACCTGAGCCTAAGGCAGGTGCTTAACTGACTGAGGCACCCAGTCACCAAAAATTAATTTTAATAATATATTTTCTTTAATCCAGTATATCAGTTTCAACATGTGCAATGTAAAACTTCTTTAATAGTGGGTTTTACATTTTTTCACTAAGACTTCAAAACCTGTTGTGTATTTTCTATTTAACAACACATCTGAATTCGGACTCCCCACATTGTGGGCAATCAATAGCTATGCAGGGCTAGTGGCTGCTGTGTTGGACATCCCAGCCCTACGGAGTCTTACTTCAGTAATAGCAGCACCATTTTCTTTGCGCTCTTTCTCTCTGTCCTCCCCCCAGAAAGATAGATGGCAGTGCCTTTCTCCGATATGTTTAATTTAGGGAAATGGAAAAGAGAGGGAGAAAACATGCTCCAGGTCACCATCTTTCACAGTTGGTCTAATCCTGAGATAGTTGGGAATAAGAGCTCTTTGGTTAAAGAATTTGGGGAGAGGGACGCCTGGGTGGCTCAGTTGGTTGGACGACTGCCTTCGGCTCAGGGCGTGATCCTGGAGTCCCGGGATCGAGTCCCACATCGGGCTCCCAGCTCCATGGGGAGTCTGCTTCGCTCTCTGACCTTCTCCTCGCTCATGCTCTCTCTCACTGTCTCTCTCTCTCAAATAAATAAATAAAATCTTTTAAAAAAAAAAAAAAAGAATTTGGGGAGATACTTGGACATAAATTAACCCTTCCAGATTAGATTCACATAGAGGCTCTGGAAATCTTGGAACAACAAAACAATAAAAACAACAACAATAATAGCAACAAGAAACCTTGTTTCACTTTGTGTAACTCCACATTTCCCAGTTCCTTGGGATTATAGAGCAATGTTTCCTTTTAACACATACTAGCTTAGGTGACATTGTTTGGCAGCCTGTTTTCTTCAATCTGCTTTTGCCTTGAGGGTTTCAGTTTTTAAATATTTCATAAGGCTTTAGAGCTTCCGATGAGTATTAGGTGTGTGCAGTCACACCTTACAGATTCTTAATCAGTATTTGTTCATCAGTGAATAGTTGTGATCAAAACACGCCCCCATAAATTTAGCTTTTTTTCTTCCATAGAGAAATGAAATTAAAACTCTAGATAATTTAAAGTTGTCAAGGTGAGAAACCCTTTAGTATTCCCTGGAGAAAATCTGGTTTGCTAGGCAACCGAGGTAAGTTTGAAATGAATTTACATTTCTCTTAGGAACACAACCATGTTAAAGTTCAATGACCAAGTGAGGACAGACACCCTTCGCTGAAGAAATGCCTCTGTGCGCACTCCATGAGACCAACACAGCAAGGCTGGGACAGCTTCCCAGACCCTTATAGCTGCTTCACCCCTTCTGATGGAAAGCCTCCATCTGTCAGCTGTTCTTTTTAACGATCAGTTATATTTTTCTTATAAAAAGATGATCTTTATGTGACTGGTGTTTGACGTTTCTGTATGGAGGATTTTATAACATATGCCATATGTTATATATCCACCGTTAGCTCAGTTTTATATCTATACTTAAGACTTGTTTGGGTTTGCTGAATTCTTGTCTTTTTGTAAGTCAGAACCCCTTTGGAAGTTGGCTAATTGTATTTTGCCTGGAAGGTTTTTTCCCCCTAGGGGCTCAGAACACTTTGTCTTAAGCACTTAGGGATGCTACTGCAGCAACGTGGGTGAAAATTGAATATTGGTGGCAATATTGAATTCTCTCTATTTTTTGTCTGTGTCGTGACAGCACTAGATACCTGAAACTATGGTCTGGTGTTATAAGCATGGTAACTAAGAGTCACAGCAAACCCCCTTCTCCCGATGGCCAGATGTGTTTATCAGCCTCCCTAGTGCATTATTTTGCTAAATCAGAATTGGAAGTGTATGCCAGGATGCTAAAACTCAGTCAACAGTATTAATGGAAATACCTGCATCAGGCTCCGTATTGTGTGATAAACAATGGTGCATGAGTAATGGGAAAATTAAGACCAGAACCCCCGAGCTACACACATTGAAACATCATTGAATTTGAGGAGTGGTTAGTCTGGGTGTCCACCAGGAAGTTGTTTAAAGATTTTTCAAATAGATGAGTACACAGGAATATGTACATAGAAGAGGGAATGTACCTATGAGCTTGACCTTTCCTGTTTCATCAAATGAAAGATTTGGATTATACAGATTTTCAAAATGGGCATCTATAAATATGGATTTATTCTCAGGGGTTCATACATCCTCTTTGGGAATTGTTGAAATACATGTTTATTCTGAGGATAGTGTTTACTAATTACTTTAACTATTCTGGGTCATCTAAGGCAGTGTTTTTCGAACTGTGGGTCATGACCTCCCTCAGAGATTGTGAAATAGGAAGTTGGGCACATACAGCCTTGTCTATTTTTTTTTTAAAGATTTATTTATTTATTTGAGAGAGAGAGAGTGTGTGTGTGTGCATATGTGAGTGGGTGGAGGCACAGAGGGAGAGAATCTCAAGCAGACTACCCTCTGAGCACAGAGCCCATAGTGGGGCTCCATCCCATAACCCATGAGGTCATGACCTGGGCCAAAACCAGCAGTTAGAAACATAACTGACTGGGCCACCCAGGTGCCCCCAGCCTTGTTTTCAGTAAAAGTGAATGGGATAGAAAACATCAGAACATAAGAGCTAAGTGCTGTTTTATAAAATGTTTGTTTCTGGGGCTTGTGGGTGACTCAATCGATTAAGGATCTGACTCAGTTTTGGCCCAGGTCATGATCTCAGGGTCCTGGGATCAAGCCTGTATCAGGCTTCATGCTTAGCTTGGAGTCTGCTTGAGATTTTTCTCTCCCTCTCCTTCCGCCCATCCCACTTATGCTCTCTCTCTCTCTCTCCCTCTCTCTCTCTCGTAAATAAATATAATCTTTAAAAAAAATATTTCTGTTTTGAATGTATGTGTATGGTATCAGTCATGATGTGAAAAGTATTTTTTACTGTGGACCGAAGTCAAAAGAGTTTGAAAGCCATTAATTGCTAGATCTCTGGTTCTTCACCAGTGCTGCACACTGGAATCACCCAGTGGGCTTTGAAAAATAGGGCTGCAGGGGTACAACCCCTGGGGATTCTACTGTTGTTGATTTGGTGTATGACCTAAGCATGGGGCATGCTTAAAACTTCTTAGATATGTAAGCAGGAAGAAGAGCCCTTGAAGAGCGGAGCCTTCGGGACGCGTTCGGTTAGGTAATTTCAGTGCCTGCCATTGGATTTGCATTTATTTAATTTGCCTTGGGACCAAGTGGTCCTACAAATTGGAATTGTGGCAGGGTCCAGGGAAGGAGCAGAGCGGGCTTAGGACACAGAGAATGCCTGCCCCCAATGAAAGATTGGTGCAGTCTAGTGGGGTAAGAAATGAAAGCTTCATAGTAGTTCAGCTTGAGAAATGTGGAGGGAGAGTGGAAAAGAGACTGGGATCATTAGAACTGTGTCAGCATTCCCCCTGCCATTCCACTCTATGAGCACATGGCCCAGAGTCAGCATGACAGGGGACCCCAGCCTGCTCTGACCCCAGGTGGTCTGTTTATGGGTGCCTCCCTCTCATGCAAGCCTCTCCACACACCAAATTGCATTTAAGGGTGATTCTTTTTCTTTGTTCTTTTTAATTTAATTTTTAAAAAAGATTTTATTTATTTATTGGACAGACAGAGATCACAAGTAGGCAGAGAGGCAGGCAGAGAGAGAGGGGGAAGCAGGCTCCCTGCAGAGCAGAGAGCCCGATGGGGGGCTCGATCCCAGGACCGTGGGATCGTGACCCAAGCTGAAGGCAGAGGCTTAACCCACTGAGCCACCCAGGCGCCCTAATTTAATTTTTTATGATTTAATTTTTTAAAACTTTGATTCCACTATAGTTAACATACAGTGTTATAGTAGTTTCAGGTGTCCAGTATAGTGACTCAACAGTTCTGTATATTACTAATCTGCCTTGTTGAGGGTTTTTATCATGAATGGACGTTGTCCTTTGTCAAATGCTTTTTCGGAATCTTTTGAAAAGATCACATGACTTTTATGCTTTCTCTGGTTGATGTAATGTATCACATTGATTGATTTCTGAATATTGAGCCATCTTTGCATCTGGGACTAAATCCCACTTGATTTGTGGTGAATGATTTCTTCTTTTTTTAAAAAATATTTTATTTATTTGACAGAGATCACAAGTAGGCAGAGGCAGGCAGAGAGAGAGGAAGGGAAGCAGGCTCCCCGCTGAGCAGAGAGCCCAATGTGGGGCTCTATCCCAGGACCCCGAGATCATGACCTGAGCCAAAGGCAGAGGCTTAACCCACTGAGCCACCCAAGCGCCCCTGTGGTGAATGATTTCTTAACTTAGTGTTGGATTTGGTTTGTTAATATTTTGTGAGAATTTTTGCATCCACGTTCATCAGGAGTATTGGCCTATAGTTCTCTTTTTTAGTGGAGTTTTTATCTGGTTTTGGTTTCAGGGTAATGTTGGCCTCTTATAGAACAAATTTGGAAGTTTTCCTTCCTTTTCTCCTTTTTGGAATAGTTTGACAAGAATCAGTATCAGTTCTTCGTTGTGTGTTTGGTAGCCTTCCCCTGTGAAGCCATCTGGTCCTGAACTTTGATCAGTTGGGAGTTTCTTGATGACTGATTCAATATCATTGCTGGGAATCATTCTGTTCACATTTTCTATCTCTTTCTGATTCACTTTTGGGAGGCTGTGTGTTTCTAGGAATTTATCGACTTCTTCCAGGTTGTCCAATGTGTTGGCATATAATTTTTTCATAAAATTCTCTTACAATCCTTTGCATTTCTGTGCTGTTGGTTGTTCTTTCTCCTTTTTCATTTCTAATTGTATTTATTAAAGTATTTCCTCTCTCTCTCTCTCTTTCTCCCCCTTCCCTCCCTCTTTCCCTTTTTATGAATGTAGCTAAAAGTTTATCAATTTTGTTGATCTTTTCAAAGAATGAGCTTCTGGTTTCATTGACCTGTTTTATTTTTATACTTTGTTTCATGTATCTTCTTCTCTAATTTTTATTATGTCCTTCCTCCTGCTGCTTTTGGGTTTTGTTTGTTCTTCTCTTTCAAGCTCTTTTAGGTGTGAGGTTGACTTGTTTATTTGAGATTTTTCTTGCTTCTTAGGGTAAGCCTGTATTAATACGAACTTCCCACTTAGAACAGCTTTTGCTGTTTCTCAAAGATTTTGGACTATTTTATTTTCATTTTCATTTGTCTCCATGTATTTTTAAATTTCTTCTTTGATTTTTTTGGTTGCCCCATTCATTGTTTAGTACCATATGATTTAACCTCCAGATTTTTTCTTTTGATTTCTAGTTTCAGATCATTATGGTCAGAAAAGATGCATGGTATGAATTTGTTGAAACTTATTTTGTGGCATAATATGTGATCTGTTCTGGAGAACGTTCCTTGTTCACTTGAAAAGAATGTGTATTCTGCTGTTTTAGGATTGAATGTTCTGAAAACATTTGTTAAATCCATCTGGTCCAATGTGTCATTCAAAGCCACTGTTTGTTTTGTTGATTTTCTGTTTGGATGATCTGTCCATTGATGTAACTGGGGTATGAAAGTCCCCTACTGTGACTGCATTACTATTAGTTACTTCATTTATGTTTGTTATTAAGTTTTATGTATTTATGCACCCATGTTGGATGCATAAATATTTACAGTTGTTATATCTCATTGTTCCTTTTATGGTTATATGTTTTTCTTCTTTGTCTCTTGTTACAGTCTTTGTTTTAAAATTTTAAGGAAAATTCTTGGTTTATTCTCTTATGATAGTCCTTCCCTCACAGAAGAGGAAACTCTGCTATATTCATGTTATAAGGAATGACTGAGTTTTAGCCAAATAACATCATCTAATACATTAAATTAATCTCATTACTTCTAACTGTATTGGTTTCCATTCCTGTTGTTATATGGCTTCCTCTGCTTGGTGTCACTGTGTGGCTTACCCTGAATATAGTGGGTCAGTAAATTAACTCCCAACTCCTTGTATATCTGTTAGCAGAAATTAGAAGACATTGTGAAGTGATGTGAATGGGTCCTAAAGCTTACCTTGACTATTTATCAGTAATCTTACCTATGTATATGTGACATAGGCGTCAGAGGAAAACCTGTATTAAAAAGGAAAGTTGGGGGGCGCCCAGGTGGCACAGTTGGTTGAGCGTCTGACTCTTGTGTCTGCATAGGTCATGATCTCAGGGTCCTGGGAAGAAACCTCTGGTCAGGCTCTGCACTCAGCAGGGAATCTGCTTGAGGATTCTCTCCTCTCTGCCCCTCCCCCTACTTGCACACTCACGAGCACACTCTCTCTAAAATAAATGAATACATCTTTTTCTTTTTTTTTTTTTAAAGATTTTATTTATTTGACACAGAGAGAGCACAGGAAGGGGAGCAGCAGGCAGAGGGAGAAGGAGAAGCAGGCTCCCTGCTGAGCAAAGAGCCCAACATGGGGCCTGAGACACAGCTGGGATTCAAGATCAAATGCGTTGCCCCCAGATCTGAGAACTGAATTTTCTCGAGAGTGAGGAGAGGGTCGGGGAGGCTGTTCCAGGCCAGAGGCCAAACTGGAATCCAGAGAATGAAGGGATGCAAGTGACGTGATGTGCTGGAGAGGGAGTCAGTCCAGTTACACAGCCTGAAACCATGGAATATTACCAAAGAGTAGCAAAAATAAAATGAGAGAATCTTCTTACACTGATGTAGGGAGTTTGATAGGACATCTTGAGCATGGAATACACAAGGTGTAGGATGACACACAATGAACGTTTATTTAGAAAAGAAACACATGTGTGTATGTGTGTGGGTTGGGGAGAGAGAAGGAGAGAGAGTGAATCTATAACAGTGTTCACCTCTGCCAAGGATGTGGGCTCCAGGTGTTAGTGGTTGTGGTCAAAAGAATTTGAGCTTTGATCTAATAGTTGTGTTTTATTTCTGTTTGTTTATGAGTGATTTGACTGCCTTTGTGTGCTTCGGTAATTTTGGAAAGGTTAGGGCTTTGATACAAAACAATGAAATAGGGGGATAAGTCAGGATTTCATATTCAGATTGGTCCTATCTCCAAAGTTCTAGACTGGAAGATTGCAAAATTCTTTAAATTTGTAGAAGCTGATATGAGGCAAGGGGATAATGGAAAACAAATTGACACTTAATTGATAGAAAGACAGCCTGGTTACTAATTAGCTCCATTATTTATTTATTTATTTATTTATTTAAGTGAAAGACTTTTGTGGGAGTTTTAGAAATCTGAGCATTAGCATAGGGATTTAGAGGACATTCTGGTAAAGAATGCCTGTCTTTAGTTACCTGGTCCAGAGGTGGGAATGAGGGCCAGTCAAGGAAGGGAAGGCCATTGGCTGCACTCCCAGCCATCACTGGATCCTTCCAGAGCCCAATGAGACAAGTCCTCTATGTGGTTGCACACGATATTTTTAAAATGCTTCCAAAACCCTAAATGGCTGATTCTGTGTGTTATAGATGGAGGCAAGAGATCCGGACTGCTGAACTTCCACTGGAAAAGATAAAATGTGCAAGCCCTTCAGGACACTGGAGAGGCTGGGGCTGAACTGAAGAGGGAGACAGGACATGCCGGCGTGAAGGGTATGTCACATCGAAATGATAAAACCCGGTGTGTAGCAACCTGGGGATGTTTCTCATTGCCAGTTTGTTCTGTGCTGTCGGAGTGACTGTGCACTCTAGCTTGGTTGACGCGGGTGTGACTTCTCTGACGGGCAGCTGCATCCCTGTTTCCAGGTATCTGAGGGAATCAGCGTGTGATGGATTGGCCACAGGGTCAAACCAACGCCAAGGCGGTTGGGAGAGCATAAACCATAGCTCCCATTTATGGAGCACGGACTACGTGCCAGGTGAGGCTCTAAGCACTTTAACGAATTGATTCATTGAATTCCCACACCACCACCACGAAGGAGGCTCAGCTGCTATCCCCATCATAGAAATGCGGCCATCAGGGAGCACAAAGAAGCTGGTTCCTCACCAAGGAGGGTTGCAAGCATAAAAGCCTTACACTGTCCGCTCTCTCCCTCTCTTGTACATTTCTTCCCATCCCCACCTTTCTTTCTCTCTCTCTCTTTCTCTCTTTCTCTTTTTTTTTTTTTTTTCCATAGCATCATAGGTCTCCATATAACAGGGAAATAGCATCAAAGGGATGTCAGTAGACGCCACTGGCAGATCTGATTTTCCAAAAGTGGCCACAACAATATTGCTTAGAACCTTGCCATGTTCCCTCAGGCAGGGAAGTGCATTTTCCCTCTCCTGGAGTCTGGTGACAGAGTGGTGGCAGGAGGGACACAGAGTGGTCTCAGAGCCAGATCATTGAAGATGACATGGCTTTTCCCTGGCTCTCTCTCATTCTTTAGGCACACTAGTCTTTGAGACCAGCTACCACTGGCCCAGTCCCCTTATAAAGGCCATGTTTCAGGGTTCTAGCTGCCAGTCCCACATAAGGCCACACAGACACGTGAGCGAGACTTTGGGTGGCTCCAGCCGCCAGCCTTGGATCTGCCCCCACTGATGCCAGGCAGAGAGGAGACAAGCTGTCTCTGATGAACTGTTCATGTTCGGCCCTGCCCCCACAGCGGATTCATGAACAACACCAACATCCAACATTGTCTTCTTTTTTAGGTCTCTTATTTTATACCCACTGCAACACCATTTAAGGTCAAGGGCATTGCACTCATTTACGAGTAAGGAAATAGGAGCCCATTGAGATGATGTGACTCACCCAGGGCCACACAATGAGCTGGGATTTGAGCCCAGGGCTGGTCTACCCAGGCTTATGAGATCTGCCAGTGCCCAGACGTCCGCTCCTTCTGGATCAAGAGTTGGGGTGTGGGCTGCCTCTTAGACACTGCTGTTCTCAGAGAAAGCCAACCCATCTGGCATAAGACGACAAGACAATAACATAGGAGAACTGGTTTTATATAGTCTGTTGTGATTGTTTCCTTAATTTGAACCCCAGATCAATGCTGCCAGTCCTGGCCTAGACATACAGTTCTCTCAGGAAGCCAACCACCTTCTCTCCATGAGCTTACACAGCTTGGGATCTGCTCATGGCACAGAAGATACTTTTCCTTGTCATGTGAAATAATAGTCATTTGTGTGACCAGATACTTCTGTATCATCAACATGGCTATTTCTTGTTTGACTTCAGGCTCCCTGAGGCCAGCAGGGAGCCTGTCTCCTGTCTTCTCACCTCATGTCTTCTAGCACAGGTTCTGGCTCCCAGCAGACAGACAATGAACAAAGGCGTGAGAAATAAATACCTCAGAGCATCAACCAAGAATTTTCTTAACAGTGATGACAGTAGGGTAAGGAAGTGCAAAATTCCAGATATAAATACCGACGTCTTATCTTGCTGCTAAAGATTTGTCTTTTGAGGTCAGAGGTTTCTTTTTTCACTTCCTCGGTCTTTCCTGCGAGATAAAACATCTTCACGTTTGGCTTCTGTAAAAAAAACAACTTCATTGAAAATCAGTGGTCAGTTAACAACAGCAGGAACAGGCAGGGCTCTGAGATGCTCTATTTCACCCCGTCATTACCAAATGAAAAATACTTTCAGAGGTGCGACACGAGAGAATTGACCTTGGTGCAAATGTTGAAATATGACACGTAGCTTCTGCATTCATTCCCGGTAGCCTTACTCATGGGAATGATGGCACATGGGTCTTTCATCTTGTGTTTAGTTTTGTGAGTGTCATTGCAGCTTCTCAAGAACTGTGAATAACTCCCATCACTACCTTGTCGAGAATGTCCACTATTTTACTCTACGCTTAGCTGGTGTAGGGCTCCTGTAATAAAGGAGGTGGCAGCAGGACCAGACTATGAGGATTTTTTTTTTTTTATTATGAAGGATAAAATAAATGCATGCAAAATACGAGGCAAGTTTGTCTTCTGTCCTATTTTACGACCCAATCCATCAGTTAGCTTTTGCTACCTTAAAAAAAAAAAAAAAAAAAAAACCAACCCCAGAACATAGTAGCTTAAAATAATAGCCATTTATTTAGTTAAGGATTGTACAGGTTGATGGGCTGGGCTGGGCTCTGCTGGCCTGGCTGATGCAGCTAGGCTGACACATGTGTTTTCAGTTAGTGGCCGGTTTGGCGATGGTGGCCTTGCCTGGGATGGCTCACCTCTGTTCTGCGGGTCTGTCATCCGCCCACGGGTTAGGGCTCCAAGAGAGTGAGCATGTGAGCCTCCTCGAGGCTAGGCTTGAAATGACACAGGGCTGCATCTGCCAGATTCTTTTGGTCAAAGCAGGTCACAGGCCAATCCAGATTCAAGAGAAGAGAAGTCAACTCCAACCCTTGATGGGAGGAACTGCAAAGCTGCCTTGCAAAAGGCAGGCGTGTAGGAAGAGTGGAGAACTGTGGTTGTCTTTGCAACCCACAATACCACATAAAATGCCAGTATTGTACAAAGGGAATTAACAACATTACGATAGAGAATGAAAGGAAACCACATGCATAGCTGGTAACTTACGAGAAAAATGGCACTGGGCTGAGAAGAGAGGACAGCAGGAAGAAGTTGAGATGGGTATAGCCTAGAAGAGCCACTGCCATTCTCTCCTTTCCCGTCCCGCCTCACTCTGTAAAAGGGGGATTGAGAGGGAGGAGTGAGGCAGAGCAAAGGGGGTGTAGTTGGTAGGAAAGATTCTTTTTCTCTTTCCTCCCGTTGTCAGTGGCGGGGTGGGGGGTCGCAGGTGATGAAGGTGTGGCTCTCTCATGTCTCACTTGGGGGAGCCAGCAGAGAGGGTGGGGAAGGGTCAAATGGTCTGTCTCCCGAATGGCTTTGTTTCCATGGGATCTCAGGAAGGCTTCAACTACAAACACTGGGCCTCGTGAAACTACCACTGAGTTCACGGTCACATTTCATTTTCTCAACAGCCCTATAAGGGTGGGATCATTATTATCCTCACTTTACAGATGGGGAAACTGAGTGCTAAGAGCTCCGGTAACTTGCCCTTGGTCGCAGTTAGGCATTGACACAGATAGGGTTCAAAGCCCAGTTGTGTGATGGCTTCCACGGTGCACTTGGCTAAATCCTGCCACGCTGATGTCACCTGCGGGTTCTACAGAAATGGTGGCCCTCTTGCAGTTGTGATCAGAGCACGTGGGATTTACTCCCTCCCCTTCCCCTGACCTCTGTTTGGATCTTGGAATGAGGAGCATGCAGTGGAAGGATAGGGCTGGTGGGATGACTTGCCCCGTGGAGAGATTGGCAAGCAGCAAGTAAGCAGCTACCTTTGGGAAGACCCCCTGCTTCCCCGGGGTAAGCAGGGATGGGTCATTTTCAGTCCCAACTGAGTGATCCATCTCCTCTTCCTGGCTGAGTCCTGAGGCCCCAGTCGCCGGGTTTGAATGTTGTATTTCTCGGTAACCAGAGGGTGCTCTGGTAGGGTGTAGTGGAAGCGTAGGCCTCACCAGACCAAGATCCTCAGCCCACTATTGGGCCCGTCTGAAACAGCTCCACTAGAAATACCTCCCATGCCTCAGTGCACACAGAGGAGCACAGCCTGACTGATGTCGCGGGATTCCTCTCGGATGCTCTCTGGTTCTCCGGCTTCTCCTCTTTCCATGCGGCTGGATCTCACCTATGAAATACAGTGGAGAATGCTTGTTTTTCCTGTTGCTGCTGCCTGTTTAGTTAAAGGCTAGTGCTGCCATCCACTGGCTGAGAATTTTAAAGGGGTTTCATGAAGAATTTCTCTATTTTCTCGTCATTCTTCTTTTCCCCTCTGTAGTTTCCTCAATTTTGCTGGTTCTTTCCGACCTGCAGATGAAGCTTAGAAGCCCAATAGCAATAAAGACAAGTGAGTCTTGTTGGAAATAGTAACATTGCCTTATGGCTCGCAATGTCAAGGCCTATTCTAGGTCCATTACCCATTCTTTCCTCACGTGGCCCTGAGAAATAGTGTCTTTGTCCCCATTTTACAGATGAGAAAATGGAGAGTGGTGAAGTCATCTGTGTGTCATGGTGTCTGGCACAATCGAGTGCTTGATGAATGTTAGCTTTTATTTGTAAAGATGGGCCATATCCTAGCTTGCATCAAGAATTTGTGTGCAGTGACACAACTGGACACTCAGTGAAGGAGAGGGTGAGGTTGGGAGGGCAGGAGGCCATCAGGATGTGACTGTGAGCAGGTGACAGTGGGTACCTGGGGCTCAATCCCACTGGGGGATCTGTAGGACACATCTTGGAATTGTCCCACCAAGGGACACAGAAGCTGGGGTATTCTTGGAGAAATCACAGGGGTCTTTTCAAAGCAATTGCAGACTTCATCGTTGTATCCTGTATGTTACCACCCGTTTGTCCCAGGAAAGGAAACAAGGAAAAGCTATTGTGCATCGTTCCCCTTGGCTTCCTGTACTTCCCCTTTGTTCTCTGGCTGGACTGTCACCGCGCAGCAGACTATGCCCATACTCCGTGGAAAATTTACAATGAGCATTTACTTATTAGCTCATGCAACTAAAGGTTGGCTGGGGTTTGACTGATCCGGGTTGAGCTCACCTGGGTGGCTCTGCCTCTGGCATAGGTCCAGCTAGGCTTGGCTTCTCTTGGCTGAGATACAGGCTTGGACCAGTTCACCTGAGCGCATTCTGAGTCAAGCTGGTGGGCAGTTGCTACCCAAAGTAGGCTCTTCTCATGGCCATGACAGAGGCACAGGGATACAAGTGGAAACCCAAGAGGCCTCTTCACGGAGACTTCTGTATTATCTTCTTGTCTAAAGGAAGTCTCATGGCCAAACCCAAGTTAACAGGCAGAGAGGTACGTTCAGCCTTCCCTGGGGAAGTTTCTACTGCTGACCTTGGCTTAGAATCAATAAGGCACTCTACTGTGCTTCCTTTGCCTGGGCTAACCTATGCAAATACAACGTGAAATTTAAAAGTTTTACCAGTGCCAGTCTTCGTTATCACCTTGGGCAAAATCCCAAATCTTTAATGATATTCTAATTTAGTATTAAATGGGAGATGGTTATTGAAAGCTGCATACCCTCAGGTTCCAGAAACCTCTTTGCTGTCTCAGTCCTCAGCTGGGGATTGTTGCCTTATCTCATACCTGGAGAGCTCATTATAGACTCACAAAGTGTCTGGAGGTGTTGAGCTCTTCTGTCCCAGTTACAACTGGTCACCGCCTAGGTAGCTGCCTCAGAGGGTGAGACTTGGCATCTGCCCGTACAGTTGCTCAAGCTCCAAGTGAAATAAGAGCAGCAAGTGGAATGAATAAATTGTCAGTTATAGGGATGTGTGTATTTTCCTACATTTTAGGAGAAGGCTGGACTCCTGTAAAAATCTCATTTCTCTGCTCTTCTCAGTACCTTGGCTCTCTCATCTGGCGGGACGACAATTTGGCTGGAAGGAGAAGAGGGAGAGCTTTTATGTTGGTTGGAATTTGCAGCCATAAATTTACAGGACTTTTTCCAAGTTAGCATGGAAAAGACTTGCCGTTGAAATGCTTTTTGTGAGTTATAAGTCATAAAGCATATGCTCAGGGTGGCTTGACTGTTGTGTTCTTGGCCCCGTAAAGAAGGTCTGCGGAAAAAACCTAAGCCTTGAACGATTAAACGTCTTTGCAAACACTCCTAAGTTATTTATGTGTCCATATACCAGCCGAGCAAGCAAGTGAACACAGATCTTGATGATGCTAACGTCTTAACCGTAGCACCTCACTTTGTCCCTTTAGAGCATTCTAATTAACACATTGTTGAAATCCTATGCCCTCTTAATCCTAAATCCAAATGCCTGTGAGCTTAGTGGTTTGCTTCTGTCTTTATAAATGCACCAGGGTGGAGGAGACAGAACCAGATGTGTGAGCCAGTAACTAAGTGTCACTTCTTGGTGGGAAGGACAGTGGGGGCAGTGCGTAAATGAAACAAGGAGGAGAAAGCAGTCATTTTACTGGGCAGATTGCCATTATGGGCAAGGGGGTCTCTGTCCTGCAGGTGAGCTCTGGGAGATGATCAACCTCATCTCAGAGTTGCTTCACCAAGGAGTGAGGTCGCTGGGGTATTTTATCCACTGATTTCCATCCATCATCGGTAAGGACCATTTCAGGGGGCAGTAACTCCCTGGTCTTCTGGTCTACCTGTGGGTGAGTCAAGTGTGTTGCTGTCAGAGTCTTCAGAAAGAGTGCCGCTGGTACTTACCATGGAAACTCTAGACTTGTTAAGAGGGTGGTAAGTGCAAAGGGGACATGAGTGAGGCCCCAATAGCACCTGCTATGGGGCATGCCAGAGATTTTCAAGAATGGAAGGAGGGAATTTGTAGCTTTTGAAAGAGCTACCAAAAAAAAAAAAATTTTTTTTTTTGAAAGAGCATAGTAGAAGCTAAATACCTTGAAGGCCTTTTGGACTGAATGGGGAAAGGTGAGTATTCCTTTGCTTGGCTATTTAATTTATTTACATTTTGGCACAGACATACAATGAAACATTATATGACCATGAACAAAAAAGGGAGAGCTAATGAGCTGATATTGAACTCTATTCAAATTATAGTTTTGAGTAGGAAAAAAGCATAGTGCAGAACAATAGGTAGAGTATGCTGGGTTTTTTTTTCTTTTTTTTTTTAGGCAGGCACTTTTATTGGTTTATAACTTACATGTCCTAAAATTCACTGATTTTTAAGGATACAAGTATGAGTATTTGGGTAAATATATAGTTTTCTAGAAATAGTTTTTTTAGAAATTTTATGTAAGTGGAATCATACAATAGGTAGACTTTTATGTCTGACTTTCACTCAGCATAATGTTATTAAAATTATTCACATCATAGCTTATGTCAGTAAATCCCTTTTTGCTGTGCAATAGTATTTCATTATACAGATATATCACTTTTTGTTTATCTGTCCTATAGTTGATAGAAATTTGGTTTGTTTCAGTTTTATTGTTCCTAATAATGCTGCTTAGGAACATCCAGACTAGTCTTTATGTGGATATATATTTTAATTTCTCCTGGGTAGGTACTTAACCAGTGAAATTTCTGGGACATATGGTAAGTCTATGTTTAGTTTTTTAAGGGACACCACACTGTTTTCAAAGAGACTGTACCATTTTATTGCATTCCCCCAACACTGTATGAAGGGTCCAGTTTCTTCATATCCTCACCAACAACTAGTATTGTGAGTCTTTCTGAAGTTAGTCATTCTGATACTAGCCTAGTGGCATCTGATTTCCGGTTTAGGGTTTCCTAATGATTAGTGTTGTCCAGTGTCTTTTCATGTGCTTTTTTGCCATTCACAAATCTTCTTTGAGGGATACCTCTGTTCAAATCGTTTCTTTTTATTTAAAGATTTTATTTTTTTATTTGGCAGACAGAGATCACAAGTAGGCAGAGAGGCAGACAGAGAGAGGGAGGGGGAAGAAGGCTCCCTGCTGAGCAGAGAGCCTGGGTTCAAGGCTCAATCACAGGACCCTGGGATCAGGATGCCAGCTGAAGGCAGAGGCTTTAACCCACTGAGTCACCCGGGCACCCCTGTTCAAATCTTTTGTCTCTCTCTTTTTCTCTTTTTTTGTTATTGATTAAAAAGGGTTTGGACTATTGTAATTTTTCCTGTAAGATCAACATTATTTCCAAATAAAAAGTTAAAGGAAGAAAAAC
This sequence comes from Neogale vison, assembly GCF_020171115.1. Taxonomy (NCBI): domain Eukaryota; kingdom Metazoa; phylum Chordata; class Mammalia; order Carnivora; family Mustelidae; genus Neogale; species Neogale vison. Next base: position 44,592,832 of record NC_058098.1, read on the forward strand.
CCCTAGACCCCATCAGTGCCCCCCCATGCCCCATCTGAATGGTACCCTCTGCAGTTATTTCGTGGTGTTTTGTCCTCAGTAAAAAACTTAAAGGGAAGGGAGAGATCAGATTTTTAATCTTCCAGAACAAGTCATTGTCTGGTAAAGACATGATGGATCTTTCTTAAATCAAGACATACTTCCTTGACAACTTTTTTTTTTTTCTGTAAATGGGAAATTGATGATTTAAAAATGCCCAGATGTTAGAGCAAGGAAAAACATGAAAAGGCTTATTATTACTTTTCTTTCTTCTGTCCCTGAGGAAGTTACCCAGCTCCTCAGCCTTCCTCCCCACTCCACCCTTCCGCCCCGAGTATGGGTAAGAGACATTTGGCTATGTATCTGCCTGCCATGTAGTGTGTGACCTGGCCACGGAAGGGTGAGGAGGGCTGGTCCGCGCATGGGCACAGGCGCTTGTGTGTTCCCCAACGGCTCGCCCCTCCCACCTGCTCCACGCTGACCCCGATTACAGCAGGTGCGTCTGTGGAGTTGCCTCTCTTCCACTTCCCACCAAATCTTCAACTTGTACGATTTCTCCCATAATGAAAATGAAGCAAAGATATGCCTGCAAATTTATTAAGTTCAAACAGAAATTAATGGGCCAGTTACCTAATAGCAGATGAAGTAAAGAACAATGAGATGGAACAGAAAAATGTTCTAGTTCACCTACCTCCCTTATCCTTGACTTTCAGCAGGTTGGCTTGTACTTTACTGGCTTTTGATTTTTCCAATACTTAGTGAGTACCATCTATTCATTCTTTCATTCATTGATTGAATCTTTAGGAGATCCTACTATGCATCAGACACTTTGTGAGGCCAGAACCAGCCCGACAAAGTGCTTCCCCAGGAGATTCCCACCCTAGTGGGAGAATTAGACAATACATAATCAAGCAAGTAAATACACACTATGTTAGGTTATAATAAACATTAAAAAATGAAATGAAATACAATAAGGAGGTAGAGACAGATGGGTTCATACAAATTCTGGAAGGATGTACTATACAGGATTAATAGAGCTGATCATTTATTTATTTACTTATTTTAGAATCTTCCTATAACAAACTTGGATTGCTTTTGTAATAAAATGGTTATTCTAAATTTGCAGAAAAACGTTAGATTTAAATGTCTGCATGGGGGAGCCTGGGTGGCTCAGTTGGTTGGGCAACTGCCTTCCGCTCAGGTCACGGTCCCAGAGTCCCGGGATGAGTCCCGCATCAAGCTCCCAGCTCCATGGGGAGTCTGCTTCTCCCTCTGACCTTCTCGTCTCTCATGTTCTCTCTCACTGTCTCTCTCTCAAATAAATAAATAAAATCTTTAAAAAAAAATGTCTGCATGGTTAATCAGATCACTTGTATCCTCGTTTTATGACTGACTGGAAATATTGAAAAAAGTCAACTGTGAAATAACACATAGTCTTTATTATCTGGGAGTGTGGTTTCTGCATGTTAGGAATTTTGATATTTGGAAATACAAGATAAATAAATTATAGAAAACCAGACATGGTTATAAAATGCCTTCCTGATGGGTAATTGGAAATGATGAACGATCCCTTCAAGTCTTGGTAAATTGTAAATTTTGCCAAGTAGGTCAAAATAGAAAATGGTAGCATTGATGAAAGATGCGGGAACCAAAACATCTGAGCTCAAACTGCTGTTTCTGACATTGTTTTGTTTTGTTTTGTTTTTACTGGCAATTGGGAGTGTAAACGTGTATCTAGGAGTTCAGACCATAATATAAAGTGGAGATTTCAGTCAGTTAGCTTGGCCCAAGAAAACTCCCAAAGTTGGAAAATTCAGACAATGATAAAGCATTCAAAGGCTTTACCCAGGCTGTTTGCTGGAGGCCCAGCTCCCTGGAACAGATGCCTGTGGGTATGGGATGTGGGGTGATCATATTGCTGGCTCCTCCTTTCTTCCCTTCTACCCTTCCCAAACCTCAGGGCCCCACATGCCCAACTCTACCTTTTCACTGATTGGTGCCACTTCTCAGGGGGTGACATTTCATTTCATAACATCACCACTTAGATCATAGCAACCCCTCGAGATAATGAAGCAGGAGAGTGAGGCTCTTCTCTCAAGCAAAGAATGATCTCATGGACAAAGAAAGTGAGTAAAGCAATAGAGTTTTATTAAGCGAGGATACAGAAAAAGCTCTTAGGAGTGAGAGGGGTCCCAACACAACTACCCCTGAGGGCATTTAGGGTTGGTCATTTTATAGAAAGCTAACCAGGGAACTTAAATCTTTTTGACTTCTCTACTGGTGGCACAATTGATTAAGGATGAGTGATAACAACTTTAATGGCTTACTTCTTTTTAGGGTCTGGTTATTTTTGTTGGTTACAGGTGACTGTCCTACAAAAAGACACACACACACACACACTCTGGACACCTACGGCAGGGTGGTCTGCTGTGTTCCCTTATCTCTGGTTTCCATACACCTCTGCATTTCTGGGATTTCTGTGAGCCTGATCCCATTGCCCCGCCTCTCTTTCCCTACCTAGCCTCTCCTGTCCCTTACTCAATAATAGTGTGGTCACACAACCCCCTCACCCAGATGCCCACCCAAAATTTTCCTGCTCCACACTGTCAAGTCATTCGATTTCTGGTCCATACTGATTTCAAAATCCATTTGGCTATCTCTGGTGCGGGAATAAACAAAATCCTATTCAAATATGAACTTCATTTTATGTTTTGTAAACTTTGTCATGTTTTCTTGTAACTAACCAATTCATATTCATCTTTATCTACTTAACCGGTGGCAAAGAAACTCAAAATTGGTGCCCACATGGATTATTCATTGGCTTGTACTTGAAGTATAAGCTCTATGACTCTACTCATTGTTTCCAATAATTTCCATTATTTCAAAGTGATTGATCCCAGTATCTTAGAGGCTTGTTTTTTGTTTTGTTTATTTTTGACTTGCTTATTGATTAATTTCTTGGGGAGCCCAACTTCTACTCTCTTATTTTGCATTCCTAGGCAACTCATTACTGAGAAATTAAATAATGTTACTCCAGAGAATGCTTATAGTAATGAGGCATAAATTTTATCTACAAAGATAAAGTGTACTTCAAGAAAAAGTTGCCATCTTAAGATTTGATGGTATTCAACAAAAATTGAGAATGAATGAAAAACAATATATTGGCTCATTTTTTCTTACAACAAATACCAAGTTCATTAAAAATAATTCATTTTTTCAATAAAATACTTCGATAAAATGTAGATTTATTAGGCTTTGTTTTGAAAATCTGCCCTCTTTTTCCTTCTTTGGGCTTTGAAAAAGCAGAAGTTACGCTGACATGCTCAGTATGGTATTTGCTGATGTTTGAGTGTGTGTGTGTATGTGGTTTTAATTTTTAGTTGTTTTTTTTTTTTTCCTCCCTCAACCTTTTCTTTTACTTAATGTGAATCATATTGTATTTTCCACTCCTGAGCACTGTGATTCATTGCCATCTATTTCCTCCAGAGCTCTCTACCCCACAGAGTCCTCTGGGAAATTGATTAGTCACCCACCAAGCAAGGCACCTTGCGTGCCCATGGTCAACATCCTCTCCCAACAGCTGCGTCTTTTGGAGGAAGATGAAAGTTGCTGTAGCATCTTCCTTTGGGGAAGTAATAGGGCATCAGTTTGAGGGTTTGTATGGCTTATTGTACTCCTGGATTCATCTTTACAATTTAACATACAGACAAGTTGGATATCACAAAAGACAAATGTATCATTTGGTTAAGAAGCTTTTCAAGCAATACTTCTGACCTCAGGAAACAGGTATGTGAGTTGGTCATGATGCCTTTCCTGTGGCACATGCGTAAAGTGTTTGTGGATGGGCTGAGTCTTAATATATGAATGTAGTTTTGAAAAAGTTGCAATAGATTCATTTATCTCAAACATATTTTTATTAAACCCACTTGGGTCTAACTTCAGAAAGTTTCGAGCCAAAAAATTTTTCTTCATAGGCCAGACTTATGAATACATTCCTAAAATCATGCCTTAATCATATCAATTATTTTTTTAAAGATTTTATTTATTTCTTGGAGAGAGTGAAAGTGAGAGACGTCACAGAGGGAGAGGGAGAAGCAGGCTCACCATGAAGCAGGGAGCTTGATGCGGGCCTCAATTCCAGGACCTTGAGATCATGACCTGAGCTGAAGGCAGATGCTCAACCGACTGAGCCACCCAGGTGCCCCAATCATATCAGTTATTGTCTTGAGGTTTCAATGTGCATTTCATATTGCTGACTGATTTTGACGGCATCAACCCGTAGGTTACAGTTTGATTTTACCTCCATTTGATACCACCTGAACTAAGACCACTAGGACTGCTGTCTGTGAAGTCAGAAGAACTCTTTAATTTTGTTAGTCAGAGTAAAGCCTCTTCAAGTTTACGGAACTAGAGCAGTTGAAGAGCAGGGACACATGGTTAAACAGGTAGGTAGGCTGAACAAGGTGTTAGAAAGTCCATTTCTGGGCTGACTCATGGGTGGCGTTGGGAAACTACTTTTGCCTTGCTAGGCCCTAGGCTTCTTAACAGTCTGTTAGCATGGGGAATTAGAAGTGGGAATGCAACAGAAAACAGGGCACACACATAAGGGTTAGGCATGGGTAACGTGGAATCAGAACTGGGTCACACAAACAAAAAACCTGACCGTGTATTAGATGGACACAGAGAAATAGAATACTTTAACCTTCGCTGTTAAAAAAGTATTACCAGTTTTTTTTTAATATTTTTTTTAATTTATTTGACAGAGATCATAAGTAGGCAGAGAGGCAGGCAGAGAGAGAGGAGGAAGCAGACTCCCTACAGAGCAGAGAGCCTGATGTGGGGCTTGATCCCAGGACCCTGGGAGCCGAAGGCAGAGGCTTTAACCCACTGAGCCACCCAGGCGCCCAAGTATTACCAGTTTTAACTCACTGAGATGATGGAAGCTCTCATCCTGATATTCCACTTTTTGCCTGTCCTGTTGATTGTCTGGAAGCTCTGGGGAAATATAGAACATAGTCACCTTCCAACTTGGAATTAGGATGTAAGAGTTGGCCCGCTGTCAGGACAGTCCTGGAGAGCCATGTTCCACCCCAGCTTTGACACTGGCCAGCCGTGAGTCCTTGGGTAGGTTGTTTAGCCTTTGAGCCTCACTTTCTTTACTGACAGGGTTAAAGTGGGACCAACTTTACCTGAAGGCTTGGGGTGCTGTGTGGAAAAGGGTGCTGAGGTACCCCATTGGGATTTTTCACCACAACCCATGATTGGTGTCTGTGGTGTCAGAGAGAAAGGAAGTCTGCTCTCAACCATCCACACGCTCAGGGAGCCCTCAGTTGCCTCCTCGTTGTGTGCCAAACACACTCTGAGATGTTGCGAATTATGGCAGGTCCAGATGCCATATTTGTTGCTCACTAGCTAGCCTGAACCTTGCTCGGAAACCTTTACAGACACAGAAACTCAGGCAACCACAAGGGGAGATCCGGGCCTTAGGTTGTTTCTCTTAATTGGATTCAGAGCTTGGTTTCCTGTGTAAACCACAGTGCCAGGATGTTGCACCACCCTGGGAGCTAGTGCCTGGTGGGAAACTGGAGTATTCCCTGCTGTTCTGGAATTTGTAGGCCAAGGAAAATAACACTCCTTTTTCCAAAGGTGCCTTCGATGAGCTTAGAACTAGGAAGAAAGTGAATGGTCTCAAGTGGTGATTCCCATGGATGATGCCCGGGAAACTGGGTGCCTTGACTGGTCCCCTCTACCAACAACCAGTCAGTCCAGGGCAACTCCGACAAAAACCCATTTTCGTAAAGCCTTCTTGTTTCAGTTTCCATTCCTGCTGCCATGTTCTGTTTTAATGATTTTGTCACTTTTGTCACTTCTGGCCTTTAGAATAAGGAAGTGTTTGTTTCCATGTGAGTCAAATAATGTTTATTCTCTCCAGCCTTTTCTTTGTTTCATATTTTAGACATTCCATAGAACTTAGGTTCGGGAGTGAATTGGACACGGTGTGAGCTCGTCCCAGAACGTTGCTGCGGATGGTACTGACAGTGCTCCTCTAGAAGAGCCCTCTGGTTTCTGCCTCAGGTCGCATCCATGTCATTCACTGGCCATGCTATAGACCCCCAACAGCTCTGTGTCTCCACTGCCTGCCTGTGTGTCTGTGCTCCAGACTTTTCTCTCTCGGTCATCTCTGCTTTGGGGACCCACTCCAAAAACTCAAAATTCTTCTAAAATTGAGCTCTTTTGTTTCTCCCGTGACACGTGCTCGTTTTCTAGAGGCCATGCTTTGGTGAATTGGACCACCTCCACTCGTTTCCTATAGCTGAAGCCTGAATGCGATCTTAGACACTATTCCCTCTTCCTACCGCCCCCATGTATCAAATCCTATACCCCTAGATTTCACATGAGTATATACCACACCCTTTATATTCATCTCACATATATATTACTTCCTCTTTTCACCCCCCAGTGGCCCTCCACATTTTCAGTCTCCTATCCAGAAGTATTCAGCAATGCCTTGTCATGACCCATAGGGTCAAACCTAAGTCTGTTTGCGTTGCCTACAAGACGGTCTGTTCTGGCCAGCCTCAAGTCCCCTTCCGCTGAATACTGAGGGTTCTTGGCAGTCATGAGCAACACTGGATTTGTGGTTTCTCCCAAACACATCCCCCCTCACTTTGTATGGCATTTCTTGTGTTTTACTCTGGCTAGAACCCCCTCCATACCTACTTACCCTTCCAGGCTCAACTCAGACGTTGCCTTCCTTGTAAAGCTCTTCTGGTCTTCTGCAGAGGGACTTACACTTCTTGTCGTCCGTTCCTGTTGCACAGCTCATGACTCTCAATTTTAGCAATGGTCTTATGAGTGTCTTGGTGCAGAAGGTAGCATTGTAATACATGTGCTTTCTCCCTTTGACTGCCTGCTATATCGTAGGTGCCCAATCATGCTGCTTAAATAGAAGAATCGTTGAATGACTTTTGGTCCCAGATGCACCCATCCTCAGGCCTACGTTGGGAAAGCAAGACCTGGAAAGGTGAAAAGCAGCATTAGAGCTGGCTCATTCCTCTCTCATGTTATTTGAAGGATATCTTCACACTACACAGGAACATGGCCTCTGGGACCTTCAGGCCCACAAAATCCGTGCTAGTCTGTGTCCCCATTCTTTAGGGTGGACCCAAGTATATTTTATTTCTAGGTGGCCCAGAGGTCTGCACTTCCTGGGAGCTTTGTAAATGAGAAATGCTGCAGGACAGATATTGGACAGGTTGACCAGTTCTCCAAGACTAAGGAGGAGGCTGAGAGCTGCCTGGATCTGATCAGTGGAGGTGGCAGCACTCTTTTTTCCTTCCTGTGTTTTCTCAGAGCTTAAAGATGAATGTCCTGTAATGAATCCAAAGAATGGAAAGAATTTTCAGGGGCTGGATCAGTGGAATAAATGAAAGAGCCCATATTTGTATGAGGTAAGGAACTCTAAAAGCCTAGAATAGATTCTAAACTGATATCCTGATTTCATCTTTAAGACTCTCTTGCTCAGGACCTGTCCTTACTCCTGTCCTGATCCTCACTAAGTACCTATATTCTGTTAGGAGTTAGAATTATATTAACTTACTGTGATGAGCAGTAGGTGTTGTACGGAAATGGTGAATCACTGTGTCGTACACCCAAAACTAATATCACACTGCATGTTAAGTAACTGGAATTTAAATAAAAACTTAAAAAAAAAGAAAGAGTTATATTAACTTAGAGCACTAGTAAAGTCTCAGCTAATGATCCTTATTCTCACAGGGATAGTAGATGCTCACTGATTTACACTAATGATAGAGATACACACACACACAATTATCAGTCCCAAATGCTGAAGCACTGTATACATCTATTTGGATGAGTATAATGAATTTTTAATTATGTATGGTCACTCTTTATTGCTCATGCTAATATATGCATTATTATGGTTACATAATTTTGACAATAATTTAATAATTAATTCAATTTAATAATTTAAAACTGCTTTGCATTTAATATATTATTTCTTCATAATGTACTCTGTCAAAGGAGGTGGCTGTTTTCATAAATCCTTATGTTAGTCTAGCAACTTAGTAAACCAAACTTTTAAAAAATGTTTTAAATAATTCCTAGTGACTGATAAGAATCATTAGAATAGCTAGCACATATTAAGGATCTACTATATCCCAGGTGTTATGCTAAGAAGTACTTTTCCATAGATTATTGCATTTCATACCCATTTTACAGATGAGGAAACTAAGGCATAGGGGGACCAACTGTTCAATTTCTCCCTGAGATGGACCCTTCCCTGTTTTAGTAGTTACAGAGCCATAACAGGAGATTTTTTTTTCTTTTTCTTTCTTTCTTTCTTTTTTTTTTTTTTAAGATTTTATTTATTTGTCAGAGAGAGAGAGAGAGAGAGAAAGAGAGCACAAGTAGGGGAGTAGCAGGCAGAGGGAGAAGCAGGATCCCTATTGAGCCAGGAGCCCACTGTGGGACTCGATCCCAGGACTCCAGGATCATGACCAGAGACAAAGGCAGATGCTTAACCAGCTGAGCCACCCAGGTGTCCCGCCAGGGGATTTCTTACCTTAAAATCAAAGCTAACTGATAGTGAACATGGTAAAGAAGCAGAAGGTAGTGAAAATATTTATGCTTTAAAATCTGAAGGCTGAGTTAAGTTGTTTCATCCTTTAATCTCTGTTTGACCTTCTCTGAGCAAAAGTGAGTGAATGGTAATAACACCTGCTTTGTTCCTTCTACAGCCACCCAGAGACTGGTGTAAGCATCAGGGGAGCTACTCATTGCATAAAAGTGCTTTGAAAGCTGGACCTCAGTAAGGCCCTCCGTTGGGGGCCTGAACTAGGCCTCCCTCCAGATGACACTTTCCTTCTTGGAAGAGTCCTGGGGCAGAAAAGGAAGCTTTCAAATCTGTTTCTTACCACCACTTATCAAAATTGCAAGAGGAGGGCGTTGTATGCCTACTCTTGGTTGAACATGAGATGATTTTAGACATCAAAAATAAATCTTTTTTGAGCTTGAAGATTCATTTTAAGATTATTTAAAATATATTACCTAGCACATCAAATTGCAATATCACCATGTTTATTGCTTAGAATGAGTTAAATGTATTTGTTTTTCAATGAATTGACTTTAAAAACCCCCCACGTTGCCTCTCAAATTCCTCATATCAGGGAGATCATATGATAGTTGTCTTTCTCTGATTGACCTATTTCGCTCAGCATAATACCCTCTAGTTCCAGCCATGTCGTTGCAAATGCCAAGATTTCATTTCTTTTGATGGCTGCGTAGTGAGTGTTCCTTCCTATCGGGAAATGATTGGTGGGACCTGAGCTTTTGTACCTTATGTCTTGAGTTCATTTTTTAAAAACTGCTAAAGACCATTTTTCTTCTTGGCTCCTATTGTGTCTCTGACAGCCAGAACTTGAAAAAAAACAACAAACCCGAAAAGCAAAAATACCCCCCAAAACAAAAAACTCTCTTCATGAGGTTCTAGGAAGCTCCTATAACTGTTATAAAATCCAACTCACAGGGATGGATACAGGTGTTAGGGGGTCTGAGGTTTATTCTATTTGGGGAGCCCCCTTTATAAGAAACAATTCAAAATTCCTAATGCAAAAATGCCGGCAGGCCCCTGGAAGGGCTCTGGCCACTCACTGTAAGGGCCTTGAAGGACTCTTGAATGTAACTAGATATATCATAACTCTATGTCTGCCTGCATTAATTTTTGCCACATCCACAGAACATTATTATTTATTTACTTTTTAAAGTATGCACAGTAGCCATGTGTTTTGTACCCTTACTCACAGGATTTCACATTTATTTCGGCCAACTTTCATTTTGTGAGCCTATTATCTCAGGTACTTGAAGTGTATTTTGTATCACAATCATGGTGCCTGGTTCCATTTTTCCGAAGCATGTTACAAATGCCACTAAGGGTAGCCCAGATGTTTGGGTGGTACTCAGATGGACATTTTCTATACTTTTTTTGTTGTACCTTTTAATTCCTATGAAGTTAATTTATACTGTAAAATATAATTAGCACATCAAATACATAGCTTCTTTTTATATAAATTTAAGTTAAAAAGGAGTCCATTTAAAGAAGGTCCTTAAGCCCTTCTGGTACACGGTGACAGGAACTGTGAGGGCAGTACATGAATGGCGGGTGTTCGGGAAACACTGACTTAGGAGGTCTGACATCTCTCTGTCCTGTAACCCATTTGTCAGCTTACACTTCACTCAGCCCTTAGCCTTGTTCAGTTTATTAATGAACATCCTGAACAGGACAGGCGTGGGAGGAAACTAGGGACCTGCTCTGGGATGGTTGGAATCCATCAAGTAGGGCTTCCTATATATGGTCATTTAATTATTGTACTGTCATCCTCTTAGGCAGAATTTTCCATCTTGCTCAAAATGTGTAATTTTTTGTTGGCTCCTTTCATGAAATTCAGCTCCATGGTAACAGGTTCTTCGTAATTTCCTAGTCTAATAGCCCTGCCAAGAACACAACAAGTATGGCTAAGCTGACACAGCTTGCCTTTGGACACCCAAGCTGATCCCTGAGGATGAGCACTTTCTGCCAAACCATTTTACCAGTGATCCCAACCATAGTCAGGAGTAAGGTGGCCCACAGGCCCACAGCTGCATAGCTGGAAGAGTCCACTGTCTTCTCTGTTTCTGAAACTGGAGGTCAACATTATCCACCAGCCTTGACCCAGAACTTCTTAAATTTCCTATGATGCCTTGAAGATAACCACAAATTATCTCCTGTGCATTTTATTTTTAACTGTAGCCTGGCATGTGATCCCACCAGATTAGGAAATGGAGACACCTATGGAATATCCAGATACTTGATTCAGTCCTGAACAATCATGCTGGCTTCCTCTTTCCAGTCTTACAGTCTTACCTCTTTCTTTATTTGTTCATATTATAAGGATTAAATACTCAGGTGGACAAGAAATTGAGTAAGCTTGCTTCTCTTATTCTGCTGCCATTGAATCTTATCTTGTTCCAAACCTTTTAGAACTTCCTTTATGGTTTTACTTAGCTTTGTTATATTTGCAAAACACTCCTTCCTGACATTATTCATATAGATCTGCCTCAGGAGGTGGGATTCAGCTATGCCCCTGGAACCCCATATTCATATTTTGTCCTTTCTTGCAGAGCTGTCTACGCAAACACATTGTTGTGATTCTTCTCTCTCTACCTATGTACTTACTTGCATTCGTGGTGTTAGAACCCCATTGCCAAGAACTTCCCACCTTACTTGATGAGAAGGAAAACATTTTTTATAAACTGCAAATCACCTTTAAGCTTTTTGAAATCTCTGCTCATAACTACAAAATTCTGCCAGACTAGGTTTCTCATTCTGAGCTGAGTTGAGTGTAAGGATGATGTGAGAATTCTGTCTCTTGGTGCCCATGACCGCCACTTCTCCCGTCAGTTCCTCCTTGTGATTGGAAGGAGACAAGAACACCACGCCCTCCCACCACTTGCTCAACCTTCTGAGGCTGGAGTCTGCTGGCGCGTTAAGTCAGGGGTGTGTCATCTGGAGTTATCACAACGATACTATGAGAATGTGGGTGCGCAGTTGAATTTCCCAGCAGGTCTGTCTTCGATCTCTCTTCCTGATTTCTGTGGCAGGAACTAATCACTCATTTCCTGCATTTGACAGGGACTGTGGCATCCTGCCATTACAATAGCACTGTTTTTCATTTATCTTCCTTATTTTGCGCATGAAAACTTGTGGATGCATAGATTCGATCTCAACTTACAGAGACAGCTTACTGCTCTCCAAAACAAATGAACAAAATCCATTACTTATGAACAAAGTATGTCCTACCTTTGTCATATTCTGATTATGAGTCCCATTCCTTGTGGTCTCACTGACTCCTGTGAGGTTCTGTTGAGCTGGCCATTTCCTCCTCTCCCCCTGGATCCGGTTTTGCTTCTCCATGACTCTACCCTGTGTTGTACCCGAACTGGCCTCGCTATGTTTTTTCTCTGGCCCCCTTTGATAACTGGCTTCCTGATGGATTCTGTGGGTGGAAGGAAGAGAAAAGCCAGGGCAGTTCGCCAAACTTGGTATATTAGTGACTCAGATTTGTGCCTCAGCAAAATGACAGGTTACCTGGGGTCATCACTGGAGAATTAGGCTCATGAATGGTAAGGACTACTGAAATGACCACAGGATGAGAAGAAGCATTGATGAGAGGTTGACGGAGGGTATAATTGGTCTGGGTCTTAGGGAGTACATTGCTTTTTCCTGGCAGTCATGACCACATGCTCAGAAGAGGAAGAGTAGATGAATAGTTATAGAGAAAATGGAGATTCATCAGCTAGAACTGTAGAACAGAGGGCATCAGTCATGAGACATGAAACAGAAGAGAATAGTGTGGGTCTGGTGTATGAAGGATCTTCGGGAATAACCTTGCTAAGGAATTTGCACTTTCTCCAGGCAAGTTTACTGTAACCCTAGAATTCTAGGATGGGGAGAAGCAAGAAGACCAAGCTATATAAGGACAGCTCCATTCATAATCTACTTCATGTACCAAGCTTCTACAGAATACTGTATCTGAGAAAATGTGTTGTGGCTTACAGAGTCCCAAGTGCACTGTTGTGGGTGATAGGAATGTATTGGTCAGGGTATTCTGATGCATACAAATGAATCGCCTGTAGCTGGCTGGTGTAGAAAGGGATTTTGAGGAACAGAGTTCTCAGAATCATAAAAGGGAATCAAGAGGTGGGCATCAGGCTGAGGTTCACCAGTGACGGAGAGTGACGCAGTAGAGTCAGCTGCCAAGCATCAGTGAGCTGACGAATCAGGAGATCCCTCCCCAGCTGCTCTCAGAGCCACACCAGTTCTGCCGTGGCCACTGATCCTGTCTCTGTCCCTGCATCACTCTGTTTCCAGCAAAGCTTTGGATGAGCTCTTCTGCTTGGCAGAACCTAAATCACATGACAGCATCCCCGCAGCAAAGAGGCCACGAAATGAGAGTTTTGCTTTATTCCCACATTCTATGTTAGAAAAAGACTTATCCTGGGGCACCTGGGTGGCTCAGTTGGTTCAGCATCTGCCTTTGGCTTGGGTCATGATCCCGGGTTCCTAGGGTTGAGCCCTGCATTGGGCTCCTTACTCAGCAGGGAGTCTGCTTCTCCCTCTGCCCGTGGTCTCTTTCTCTCTCTCTCTGCCTCTCTCTGAGACAAATAAATAAAATCTTAAGAAAAAAAAAAAAAAAGACTTATCCTATAAGATGTTATCAAAGTGTAGAGAGTATGGTCAAGAGATTTGAGGCAGGGACGCCTGGGTGGCTCAGTTGGTTGGATGACTGCCTTCGGCTCAGGTCATGATCCCGGAGTCCCGGGATCGGGTCCCGCATCAGGCACCCAGCTCCATGGGGAGTCTGCTTCTCCCTCTGACCTTCTCCTAGCTCATGCTCTTTCTCACTATCTCTCTCTCAAATAAATAAATTAAAAAAAAAGAGAGAGATTTGAGGCATACACAAATGACAGGTATTCACTTTAGGAAAGCACTAATATTTTTATCTTTTATTTTTTAATTTTTAAAAAGATTTCTTTATGTGAGAGACAGAGAGAGAGACAGACAGACAGACAGATAGACAAACAACCTAAGCAGGGGGAGGTGTAGAGGGAGAGAAACTCAAGCAGACTCCCTGCTAAGCAATGAGCCCAATGTGGGGCTTGATTCCACAACCCTTAGATCATGACCTGAGCCAAAACCAAGAGTTGCCTGCTTAACTGACTGAGCCCCATGCACTATTTTTTTTAAGGGAAGGCATATAAGATGATGTCTGTTCAGGCTGCTCTGATAAAATGCCACAGTTATATAAATAACAGAAATTCACTTCTGATGATTCTCAAAGGAAGTCTGAGATCTGGTGCCAGGATAGTTGGGTAAGGACCCCTTCTGGGTGGCAGACTTCTGTTGTAGCCTCACGTGGTGGGAAGCATGAGGGAGCTCTGTGAGGCCTCTTTTATAAGGATGCTTATCCCCTTCATGAAGGCTCCACTCACGATCTAATCACCTCCCACCTAACATCATCGCCTTGGGCATTAGGTTTTAAATATATGAATTTGACTATAAGAGATGAAATTTTCATTTAAAAATATTATTTTGATGAAATCACTCAATTTTTTAGCCAACACCAATCCTGATGCCTGTGTATAATGTCTGAGACCACTGGTGTCTTCAGGTAGCCTCACATCTTATTTTAACAGGTTTTCGGAACCCAAGTTAGCAGTTCATTAACTTTTATGCCAGGCCACAAATCATTTTTTCCTTATATGGCATGATCTTGGAATCCTTTCTTGGCCCGTCTCTGACGTGTCCTACTTGCTCAGTTTGGTGAGGACCACCTGCTTCTTGAGATAGAGAACCCTCCTGTGTTACTTGAGGAATATTCTCAGAATGTAACCATCAGCCATAAATCCTAGCCCTTTGCAATCTTGTTTCCCACTGGCTGTAACATACAAGCACCTGTTTAGCACAGTGTCCTGAGGCCACTAATTCACTCTCCAGGACCCTAAATGTGGTTTGGATGATATTTCCGGTCGCTGCAGAATAAAGATGTGCAATTGCCATATGATGTGTCTCTGAAGTGAGTGAAGTGTCATCAGTGTTGTGGACATTGTGATGTGCCACCAGATCACCTTCAGGAAAGGACTTGTTCCCAGCTGCTGGACATCCCAACCACAGGCAGCCTTCAGTGTCAGGGATGCCTGGTCCCTGACATTGAGGGGTGCTTCAGCTGCAGAGAACTGCCTAGTCCAGTGTCACGGCCATTCCCAGAGGGACCCACATCCAATGACTGTTGGCTGTAGGGGTACAAAAGCCCAGCCATTGCAGCCCAACTCCGGATGACTGTGGCCAGGATCCTAGTTCCCTGTGGGGTTGGCTGAAACCATCCCCCAACTTCACTTCTGCCTCTGCCTCTCCTGCTTCCTCCACCTGGATTCCACAGGCCTCAGTCCCGTGGGTGCTCCTTAATAAATCTGCACACTAACTTCTGTCTCTGAGTCTGCTTCCTGGGGACCCTAACCTACAGTAATGAGCATCTGCAAGAAACACATAGACAGATGCCCGTGCATGGCATGTACCAATCAAATGCTCCATCCGCCAATGACATTAAATTCCCCTGAAATGTGCAGCTCCTGCCAACTCCTCTCAATCAGATAACATCCTGCTGCTCAGAAGTGGTTTCACTCATTTAAAAACTCAGCGTAAATTTTACATCAAAAGAAAAAAACTTCAGAAAATTTTTGAACTCTAGTTAATGATCCACATGATGAAATAGTAGGAACAAGTACAGGTGTCTATAGTTTTCTCTGGAATGCACCAGAAATCAGATGGATTGATAGAGAGATGGACAAATGGATAGATATGTGATAAAACA
Source organism: Neogale vison (assembly GCF_020171115.1). Taxonomy (NCBI): domain Eukaryota; kingdom Metazoa; phylum Chordata; class Mammalia; order Carnivora; family Mustelidae; genus Neogale; species Neogale vison. Next base: position 44,608,278 of record NC_058098.1, read on the forward strand.
TGCACTGTAAGATGTTAACAGTAGAATCTAGGTGATGTGTGTATGTTCACTGAAAAAACCTTTCTGTTTTGCTCTGTTTGAAGTTTTTATTATAAAGTATTGGAAAAACAACTAGATATGGTGTTCCTAGGAAAGGCAGAGTAGGAACTTTTTATGAATTTATTTCCAAGATAAGGTTAAGCCTGTCTAGTACTCTTCAGTCCTATTAGTGTAATTTCCCTGATAATTGGATCCATCGTTTATTCAGCAAACATTTACCGTGTGTGTTCTATGAGCATGTTTACGCAGATGTTCCAGGAAGGATAAAGGAATATAAGAGCTTTATTCTGCAGTTCTGTTACAGTAGATAAAACAAATATGTATAAAATGTTAAGTAATAATAGTTCACATCACATCACCCTTGGCATAGATTTTTAAAAATGTGTTTATTGGTTCTACTATAATGTGTCAGACAATTAATAAAAACAATAATAATAGTGGCCACTTACCCTGTGCTTGCCTCATGCCTGGCCATGTTCCAAGAGCTGTATGTGTTTTGATACATTTCATCCTTAACACTTGTGGGGCCATGAGAATGTGCCTCCCAGACTTGCAACTAAAGGGGACATGATTGACCCAAGAACCAACTGCTACACTTGGAAATCTGAAGCCCCGCGGGGATGTTAAGGCAGGTCCATTCCTAAGAGACACAGAACCCCTCTGACAGCAGTCGCTGCCTCCATGATTCTGGCAGCCTTTTTAGACTCCATCATGGTCAAGGATGTCCTTCCACCCTTCCTCATGGCTCTCCCAGCCTCCCCAGGCTCCCTTCCCATCTCTTCCACAGGAATTTCCCCTAATAAAATCTTCACACAATTGATCCTGTCTTGGTGTGTACATCTCAGAGGACCTGGACTATCACAGTACTGACTTCTGAGCACTACTATTACCATTTCCATTTTGCAGGAGCAGAAACTGAGACACAGGGAAGGAACTCGCACAGAGTCACACAGCGGAGCTGGAATTCTGACCTGTGTTTCTGATAACCTTTTCCTAAGAAGATGATATTCTAGGGCAGGTCTTGAATGTTCTGAGTTGGACAGTCAGTATCTAGGGTTTATAATTAATAATAATAAAAAATAATAATATTGATAGGTGCAGGCATGGTGCATTGCATACCTCAACCAATTTAATCCACACACCAACGACATTACATATCCGCTAAAAGGTACAGCTGGGTCCTCCCCACTGTGATTCCGCTTCAGGGTCTTGCTCTCCACCTGAGGTGCAAACAATAATCTCAATAAATACTCATTTTAGAGGAGCTGGAAGATCTTGGGCACTGTCCTGGCTGCCCTGCTATTTTTACTACCATTTATTGCTTGTTAAATGCAGATATTTCCCTTAAAGCTTTATTTGTCCCCATTTTATAGATGTGGAAACTGAGCCTCAGAGAGGTTAAGTAATACTGAACACAAAGCCCACGTGCCCACTCATGTGCGCATGCGCGCACGCACGCACATATATACACACACACACGCACACACACTCAAGCAAGCACACAAACACATGTGCACAAATGGTAAATTACCGAGCTGGGGTTTCAGGCAGTTGGGGCTTCTGACGGAGTCCAAAGCCTTTACATGTAATAGCAGCAAAAAAGGAAATACTTGAGAATGAATTTAACTCAAAAACTGTGAAGAACTGTTCAAAGAAATTTAAAATGCCTCAGGGGAAAATAAAAGCACTGAGAAATCAACAAATTTTAGCATTATCTCTTTCCTAACCTTGGCTGATTTCATAAGTGAGAAACAGCTTTTCATTGTCAGTTCCGTTTGCATTTTTATTACTGGGAAATTTCAACAGTTTCAAATTAACCACAGATCTTTTCTATCCTGTGGCTTTTTTGTAGGCTTTTTTTTTTTTTTTTTTCTGTTCATAACTTGTGATTTCACTGTTGGGATGTTAGAATTCTTTTTTGATTTATCTGAATTAATTATAAGTTAATTTTATTATCTTTTGTTAGATTCCTAGCAACAGCAAAACCATCCTTTTACCTTGCCTCTTAATTTGTTTATTATGTGTGCTGATGTACATACTTAATCTTCTAATGTAATTAGGTTTATCAATCTTTTCCTTTTTAATTCTTACCTGGAAGGGAGTGTATGCTGACAATGATCTTCCCTATTTAGAGATGAGAGAGATAAATGCCTGTATTTTCATATGGTTTTATTATTTATATATTTAATTCTAGTATATTGAGGGGAGGGGGAAGAAAAATAAAGATATTATTCAGCAGGCTGAAGCAGAAACTTCACAAAAAACAAAAACAAAAACAAAGTTTTGTTTTGTTTTGCTTTGCCAAAAAACTTTCAGAGATGTTAGAGAAAGACAATTATCATATAATTTCACTGATATGTAGAACATAAGGAATAGCGTGGAGGACTTTAGGAAAAGGAAGGGAGAACTGAAGCGGGGAAAATCAGAGCGGGGAGAGGAACCATGAGAAACTATGGACTCCAGGAAACGAACTGAGGGTTTCAGAGGGGAGAGGGGTTAGCCCAGTGATAGGTATTAAGGAGGGCACGGATTGCTTGGAGCACTGACTGATATCCACAAACAATGAATCATGGAACGCGACATCAAAAACTAATGATGTACTGTATGGGGACTAACAGGACCTAATAAAATAAATAAAATATAAATAAAAATAAATAATAAAAATAAATAAATAAGAATTTAAAAAAGGAAAAGAATCACATCTCTCATTGAGAGGCTATTTTGTTCTTCTTTCAATATGAAATAACTTTTGCGCCTTCTAACTTACTTTTAAGATTTTATTTATTTATCAGAGAGAGAGAGGGAGAGAGTGAGCACAGGCAGACAGAGTGGCAGGCAGAAGCAGAGACAGAGGGAGAAGCAGGCTCCCCGCCGAGCAAGGAGCCGATGTGGGACTCGATCCCAGGACACTGGGATCATGACCTGAGCCGAAGGCAGCTGCTTAACCAACTGAGCCACCCAGGCGTCCCCTAACTTACTTTTAAAAGCACAGATTCTGCATTGTCAGTCTAATATCCGTTTTATCCGCCTACACGGAGCTGCGTTTGCTCTTTGTCTTAAAGAATAGAGGGATGCCCTGGTGGAGTAGGTGCCATGGGGACTTACCTAATTTACTCAATCCAGGGTAAGGAATTTCTTCAATAAAGTGACTTTAATAAAACCATTACTTTTTTTTTAACTTTCAGAAAATTGAGATATGATCCACATGGCATAAAATTCGCTCTTTCAAAGCATACAATTTGGTCATTTTCTGCATATACACAAAGTTCGGCAACCATGACCACTATCTAATTACAGAACATTTCCATCACCCCTGAAAGAAACCCCATAGTCACTCTCCATTTCACTTTTCTCCTAGTCACTGACAACCATTAATCTACTATCTTTCCCTGCAGATTTACCTTTTCTGGACATTTTATATAAAAGGAACCATATAATATATGACTTTTAGATCTGTCTTTTGCTTAGGATAATATTTTCTGAAGTTTCATCTATGTTGTAGCATATATTAGTACTTCATTCTTTTCTATAGCTTAGTAGTATTTCATTGTATGGATATACAATAGTCCACCATTATCTATGGTTGGTGTGTTCCAAGACCCCCAGTGGATTCCTGAAAGTGTAGATAGTACTGAACTTTATATATTCCATGTTTTCTCTATATATATGCATGATAAAATTTAATTTATAAGTAAAACACAATAAGAGATTAATGACAATAACCAATAATAAAATAGAACAATTATAGAAATACACTGTAATAAAGGTCATGGGAATGTGGTCTCTCTTAAAACATCTTATGATACTATACTCACTCTTCTTCTCGTGATCATGTGAGATGATAAAATGCATACATGATGTGCTGAATGAGGTGAATGACGTAGGCATGATGATGTAGCATTAGGTTGCTACTGACCCAAAACTAAATCACAGGAATGATCATCTGCTTCCGGACCATGGTAGACTTCAGGTAATATAAATCACAGAAAGTTAACTAAGGATAAAAGGAAGAGGGTGGCTACTGTACCACATTTTGTTTATCTGCTCATCAGCTGATAAACGTTCAGATTATTTCCTCTTTTTTTGCTATTATGAATTATGTTGGTATCAACATTCTTCTACAGAGTTCTGTGTGGACATGTGTTTTCACTTCTCTTGGGTGTATACCCAGGAGTTGAATTGATAGATGATAGGGGAACTTCATGTTTAATTTTTTGAGGAATTACCAAACTGTTTAGCATTTACATCATTTTACAATCCCACCAGCAATGTGGGAAGGTTCTAATTTCTCGAGATCCTCAGAACACTTATCATCCCTCATTTTGATTGTGGTCATCCTGGTGGGTGTGAAGTGGTATCTCATTTTGGTATTGATTTGCACTTCCCTAATGACTAGTGATACTGAACATTTTTTCCATGCTTATTAACTATTTATATATCTTCTTTGGAGAAATGTCTATCCGGAGTCATTCCCCATTTTTAAATTGGGTTGTCTTTTTATTGTTGGTAGAGTCGTGCAAATTTTTGAATAAATTATAGATACAAGCCTGTTTTTGGATATGTAATTTGTATCATAGCTTTGTAGTAATTTTTGAAATCAGTAAGATCAAATTCAAAGTTGAGTACTCCAGTGTTTTTCTTTTTTCGAGATTGTTGTGGCTATTCTGCATCCCTCACATTTTGGCAATTCTACACAAAGCATTTTGAGAAGGATTATGTTGAACATGTAGATCAATTTAGAGAGTGGGGGCCATCTTTTCTTTCATCTTCCAACTCATGAACATGGACTGTCTTTCTTTTTGTTTCTGTCATCCTTCATTTCCTTCAAGGATGTTTTGTAGTTTTCACTATATAAGTCTTACCCTTCTTTTGTGTGGTTTATTCCTAAGAATTTTATTCTTTCTGATACTATTATAAATGGATTTATTTTCTTCATTTCACTCTAACTGCTGGTGCACAGAAATGCAGTTAATTTCTGTGTATTGATCCTCTGTCCCACAACTTTGCTAAACTTCTTTTTGGTTTTGATTTGTTTTGTAAACTCCTTAGGATTTTTTGTATGCAAGATGATATCATCTCTGAGTAGAGATACTTTTGCTTCTTCCTTTCCAGTCACTTTTTATTTCTTTTTACTAACCAGTTGTTCTGGCTAGAACCTCTTCTGCAGTATTGAGTAGAAGTTGCTCTTAAGGGGAAAACTCTTAGTCTTTCACTGTTAAGTGTGATGTCATCTGTGGATTTTTCATGAATGCTCTTTATGAGGTTGAGGAAATCCCCTTCTATTCCCCTTTTGTTGAGTGTTTTTTTTTTTTTTTTAATCATGGATTGGATTTTATCAGTTACTTTTCTGCATTTATGGACATGATCATGTATTTTTGTTATTTACTTATATATTAATACATCGATTTTTTTTCACCTTTGTTGAGCTATAATTGACAAGTAAAAGTGTAAGATATTTAAAGCATACATCACAATGCTTTGATATATGTATACATCTTGAAAGGATTCCTCCCATTTAGTTAATTATCACATCACCTTACATATTTATCTTTTTCTCTTTTTTGTGGTGAGAATATTTAAGTTTTGTTCTCTTAGAAAATTTCAGTTATACAATACAGTGTTATCAACTATAGTCATCATCTTATACATTAGATCCTCAGACCGTATTTATCTTATAGTTTCAAGTTTAAATTCTCTTACCAACTCTTACCTAATTTCCCTAACCCCCAGTCCTTGGCAACTACTGTTGTACTCTGTTTCTATGAGTTTGACTTTTTTTTTTTTTTTTAAGATATCATATATAAGTGATATGCGATGTTTGTCGGTCTCATTTCTTTCTCTTAGTGTAATGCCCTCAAGGTCCATCCATGTTGTTGTAAACACTAGGATTTCCTGTTGTCCATGACTAATATTCCAGTGCACAAATATACCACATCTCCTTTATCCATTCCACCACTGATGGAACTTAGGTTGTTTCCCTACCGTGGCTATTGTGAGTAATTCTGCAATAAATGTGGGAGTATAGAGATCCCTTTAATATTCTGTTTTCATTTCCTTTGGATATATACTCAGAAGTTGGATTGCTGGATAATGTGGTAGTTACACTTTTTTATTTTTGAAGAACATCCATAGTGTTTTTCATAGTGACTGCACCAATTTACATTCCCATAAGCAGTGCACAACAGTTCCCTTTTCTCCACATCCTTGTCAACACTTGTACTTTGATTTTTGTATGTTGAACTAACCTTGCATTCTGGAGTTGAATCCCTCTTGGTCATGGTGTTTAAACTTTTATATATGTTGCTGGATTTGTTTTGCTGAAGATTTTTATAGCTATATTCATAAAGGATATTGGCTTGTAGTTTTCTTATGATAACTTCATCTGGTATTAATACTGCATAATGTGGTCTTATGGAGTGAATTAGACAGTGTTTCTCCTCTTTTTGGGAGAGTTTGTGAAATATTGGTCTTAATTCTAATTTAAACACTTGCTAGGATTCATCAGTGGTCATCAAGTCCTAGGCCTTTCATTGTGGGAAGTTTTTGTTTTTGTTTCTTAAAATTACTATTTTAATCTCTTTATTTGTTATGGATCTACTCAGATTTTCTTTCTTCTTGATTTTCTTCTTTCTTTCTTTCTTGAGTCAGTTCAGTAATTTGTATCTTCTAGGAGTTTGTCCTTCCATCTAGGTTATCTAACTTGTTGGTATATTTTTGTTCATAGTATTCTCTTATAATTCTTTTTATTTCCATAAAGTAAATGGTGATGTCTCCTCTTTCATCCATGATGTTAATAATTTGACACTTCTTTATTTTTTCTAGTTCAACCTAACTAAAGATTTGTCAATTTTATCTTCTTTTTCTTTTTAATTTAAAGAATTTATTTATTTATTTGACACAGAGAGAGATCACAAGTAGGCAGAGAGGCAGGGAGAAAGAGAGGGGGAAGCAGGCTCCCAGCGGAGCAGAGAGCCCAATGTGGGGTTCAATCCCAGGACCCAGAGATCATGACTTGAGCTGAAGGCAGAGGCTTAACCCACTGAGTCACCCAGGTGCCCCTAATTTATCTTCTTAAAGAAACAACTTTTGTTTTTGTTGATTTTTCTCAATTTTTCTATTCTCTAATTCATTTATTTCCATTCTAATCTTTACTTCCTTCCACTTGTTTTGGGTTTAGTTTGCCATTTAAAAGAAATCCTTAAGGTGAAAGGTTAGGTTTTGGATTTGAAATCATTTATCCTTTTTTTAAAAAAAAAAAAGATTTCATTTACTTATTTGAGGTAGCATGCACACGAGTGGGGGGAGGGGCAGAGAGCGAGAGGGAGAAGCAGGCTCCCTGCTCACTGGGCTGGATTCCAGGACCCTGGGGATTACAACAGCTATATTAATCTGTAATAGTCTAGTTTGAATTAACACCAATTTAGTTTTCATATATATAAAAACTGCTTCTCCTTTGTGTTAATATTGTCATACGTATTATATCTTTGTATACTATAAGCCCATCATGTGGTTTTACAATTACTGTTTTATGCAATTATCTTTTAAATCAAGAGAAAAAAACTATTTCAAACAAAAAATACATTTGTATGGTCCTTTTTTTGTTTGTTTGCTTCTTTCTTTCTATTATGTTATGTCAGTCAAGTACATCATTTGGTTTCCTCTATATTTTTCTATGTAGTTACCTTTAATGGTGCTCTTTATTTCTTCATATGAATTGAGATTACTGTCTACAGTCCTTTCATTTCAGCCTGAATGACTTCCCTTAGTATTTTTTTTTTTGGCAATTCTGGTAATAATGAATTCTCTCTGTTTTTGTCTGTCTGAAAGTATTTTAAATTCTCCTTAATTCTTGGAGGATAGTTTTACTGGATGTAGAATTCTTGGATGGCAGTGCTTTTCTTTTGGAACTTTGAGTGTGTTATCCCACTGTCTTCTGACCTGCATGGCTCCTGATGAGATCATATTTTCAGGTCAATAGATAAGGTAGGAGGTAGCAGAGCTGGCTGTTTTCTTATTTCAGTTTCCATTTCTTCATCTTTCACAGAGAAGGGTCATGTTCTTAGTAGCTACAAGAGTCTGGGGCTGCTTTCAAACTTCAGAGGCCTGGAGGAGCCTCAAGTCCTGGAAGAGTTTGCAAGTCTACTGGTGGAAAATATAAAAAGAGAGAGAGAGAGAGAGAGAGAGAATTATACATTAAGGATCCTACAAAGAGGGATAAATTAATATAAAGGATAATAATGTCTACTTCTTTAAGTAATTTAAGGAAGAAAAAAGGGGGAAAAGAAAGAAAGGGAGGGAGGGAGGAAAGGAGGAAGGAAAGAAGGAAGGAGAAAGAAAAAGAAAAAAAGGAAGGAAAAAGGGAGAGAAGGAAAGAAAGAAAGAGAAGGGAAGGAAAACCAAATTTGGGCACCAAAGAATACATACCACATGGTTGCATTTGTATGAAATTCAAACAGGCAAAGCTAAAATGAGGATAGAAGTCAGGATAGTGTGTCTCTTTGGTGATGTTATCTGGAATAGTTCAAGATAGAGGCTTTTGGGAGTCAGGTGGTTTTTTAATATTGGTGTGCAGGTGTAGACTTGTATACAAATTTATAGAGCTGTCCACTTAAGATCTGTGCATATATGTCATATCAATCCCCCAAATTAAGGGAAAAAGTAATTCTGGAAAGATACATTCCAAACTATAAATAGTAGGAGCATAGGAAAAGTAGAATTATGGGTGGAAATATGTTGAGTAATGTCCCTATGTCTATCTGTTTGGGAAAAAAATTTTTTTGCAATGATTGTGTGTTAGATAAAAAGTATTTCTGCATTGGAAAAATATTAAATGAATAAGTAATTGCTGGGGGAGGGAATGCATCTGATGATTAATTTAGTGCTGGGAGAAGATGAAGATGGAGTAATGGGTTTCGGGGGCAGTGGCTGTTGTGAAGGGCAGGGAAATTTCACAACACTTTGGGGAGGATTATGGTTCTGGGCACTCCCTTCCCCACTGGGCATCATCCTGGGGCCTGGAGCTGGCTGTTTCCATTCAAGTCTCTTTCCCCTATGGCTAGGGGAAATCACACTCCCAAACACGGAAAAATGTAAACTGGTGGCCTGGATAAATCCATTGCAGACAGGTTTGACAGTTTTCTGGCCCGGGGGATTGGATAACCCAGCAGATCTTGGCATACCCATATTCCGGCATTTGTGTTTCCAATGTGGGATGTGGCTCTGGGTATAGGGCTGATGCTGGGGGTGCCACCCCACCCACCCCATAAACTGGAATCTTGGGGATCTCATAGAAGCCTTCCCCTTTAGTCCCTGTAACTCCAACCAGTGATGTAACAACTCAAACTGGTCAGCTCTGTGGCCCTGTGAAGCCTTCCCCATCATTTTTTGATCTGGACATGAGTGGACCGTCCCATTTATTAAGAGCAGGATTCCAGCAGGAACCGTTGAATGAGATTGCTTTCCCAGTGAGATGGGCCCAGTTCTGAGTGCACGTGGCTATACTCATCACCTCACGGATGGACCTGACATTTGTTCTTTTGTGCCCTTGTCTGCTTTAACCTATGTCTCACTACCACCTCATATTCATTGGAGGAATAAGATAACAGGTGAGGTGAGCTCATTCCTTAAGTGTCTGCCTTTGGCTCAGGTCATGATCCCAGGGTCCTGGGATCGAGCTCAACATCCATTTCCCTCTTCAGCGGAGAACCTGTTTCTCCCTCTCCCAATCCCCCTGCTTGTGTTCCCTCTCTCGCTGTGTCTCTGTCAAATAAAAAAAATTTTTTTAAATCTTAAAAAAAAAGGCAACAGGTGAATAAAGCTGCTGTGTACTGGTTGGTATATTACTGCCTAAATGCTTGTGAAGGAGTACAATAAGGGAAGAGATGGGGAGTGGCCTCCTTTCTCATGACCATGACAGTAACTGGCTCTGTACACGCTGTAAGGCTTGCTTACAGCTTTCATGAGCTAGATCCCTTCTAGCTCTGCTTTGTCCCAGCTCTGCTTTGAAATAGGAACTATTGTCTAGGTGTTACCTTGAGGAAATGGAAACTCAGGGAGGTTCAGTCAGCCACCCAAAGTCACAAAACCAGTTCAGTGATGGAGTGGGACATGTCTCCTGGCTCCTGGCCCAATGCTGTACCTCTGGTCAACCTGCTTAAGCGTTTGCTGTGCCATAAGGAATTGTTGGGTTAGAGGAAGCCCTGTTCTGTCTTCTCCCTCCAGTCAGTTGTTGGAAGGTCTAATTCAACCCTCACCCCTGACTTCTCTTCTAGGCCTTTCTTCCTGTGCCTCAGTATCCCCATCCCTCCTGCCCCTCCCACTACCCGGAGTATGAGGGGGTCAGCAGGGCCCTTCCCTTTGCCACTCATTCTCTGATTGAATCATGTACTGTTACAATGAACATGTATTATTTTGTTTAATTAAGGGAGAAAAAACACACCACAAGCTAATATTTCAAGACTGTCATTGTCAGTATCAACCTCAAATTTCATAAGATAAGGCGCTGAAACCAGTGGAACTGGCTGAGTCCAGATTTCATGGCTTTTGTCCCTGTGGCTATTCCTCTGGTGCCAAGGCTAGACAAAAGAGTAGTTAGGCTTATCAGTGCTTACCTGGGCCCAAGTTTGGAATTGGCTGTTTCTCTGTCCCTCATAAAGTGCCTGAGCTTCCCCTATGTGACAGGGAGCTGGCAGTGCCTGGAGGGAGACAAATTACAACCAAGGGCTACTCCCGTTGTACAAACACACATCATCATTCCCTTTCCACAAACAGCCCTTCCCACAGTTTCCAGGAATGTTTTAATTTTATTTACATATATTTGAAGATTTTATTTATTTGTCAGAGAGAGAGAGAGAGAAAGAGCACAAGCAGGGGGAGCAGCAGGCAGAGGGAAAAGGAGGCTCCCCACTGAGCAGTGAGGCCAATGCCAGACTAGATTCCAGGATCCTGGGATCATGACCTGAGCTGAAGGCAGACACTTAACCGACTAAGCCACCTAGGCATCCCTCCAGGAATGTTTTTAAATTGTTGACACAACCTTTCCTAGGTTCCTTTCGAGGCTAAGTTGCCTTGCGCCTAAGGCCAACCAAAATTACTTATGAAAATTAAGGAGTTGTTTTTACATGTCCAGTCACATCCTGAATTTCTGGGAGAGTGTGTCTCCATCCGAGATGGCTAGAGAGCGGTCAAGTCTCAGATCCATACAGCTGCCTTCCCTGGGGCCCAACAAAGCCTCTTCTCTGTAGGTTTCTCAAGGTCCCATTAGGGCCCCCTCACTGTGCTTGGGCTTGTCCAAAGCAATCCATCAACACATACCTTTTTTTTTTTCTAGGAACTTTACAGATTTAAAATCTTAAGTTTTAAATTTAAAATCTTAAAATGTGAAGATATATATATATTTTTTCTTGAGAGTGGACACATAAGTCAGATTCTAGAGAGTTCCTGTCATCTCCACCATGGGACTTTCATACCACTTTCTTCTTTTCTGGCTCCTCCCATTCCCTACGAGGTCTGTTCTCCACAGGTGTTTGGTCATATGAGCCATATTCAAGCCTACATACCTACGAGGCAAGGACTTTTCCAAAAGGACTTCATTAGGGTTTTCGGCATTGCCACCTTGAACATGAATGGGCTTTTGTTCTTTCAGTTTTGTTCATGTGAATTGACTCTGTATCTTCACCCAGTGTTGGGGATCACAGATGCAGCCCCATAGGCTTTGTTGACGTATGGAATAAAAATGAAATGATGATATGGACTGTATTGCTGAAGTTTCTTTTTCTTTACTAGGAAGTGCTCATATTTATTGTAGATGATTGAGATGTCCTTATCATGCAGGAGCTTATCTCATGATGAAGATGACCTCTTCAAAGATCAGAACATTCCGGAGCCTCCTGCAGTGGAGAATTGGGGAGACTCTGTACCTCATGTGGGAAGCAGGAGTCTTAGAATGATAGGAGCACATGGAGCTTAGCTAGTGTTTGTCAGGACCTCCTCTGTCCCTTCTCTGAGGCAGGGTCCTGTCAGGGGTGTTTGTCGATTCAGTAATAAGGTCCCCGTGGTATAAGTGCTGGTGGAGAAGGGAACCTGGGAGAAGCAGGATCGGATCGCAGTGTTTCAGGAAGTTTTCTGAAGGGAGGCGGGATCGGAGAAGGCTCTTGACTGAATGAGTTTCAGAAAAGCAGAAAGGAGTTGGGGAGTGTGGAACACAGCAGAGTCCAGGGCTATGGAGGGACCTGGAGAATTATTGTGAGGAGAGCATGCTCAGTCTGTATAGTTCTGGAAAGTCTGCCAGGGTACCCGAGGCAATTTTAATGATTGCTTCAGAAACTCTGCAACCTGGAAAAGGAATGAAAGTGTGTCACTCGGCCAGTTGTGTTCAGACAAGTCAGGGCTGCCTCTGAGTAGACTGAAGGAGTGTCCCAGCGGAGCATCTCACACCCACCCCCTTTAGCCAAGGCAGCTTTGCCTGTATCTGGTGAAGTTCTACCCAGAATTTCACTTGAAAAAAGAGATGTGCTGCAAATAAAAATGTTGGAATTCACCAAGGCATCCGCATACTTTAAATATAGGGAAACTGAGGCGCAGAGAAGGGAGACAACTCTTTTGTGTATATGTATGTATATATATATATATATATTTTTTTTTAATTTTATTTGAAGGAGAGAGAGTGTATACATGAAAGAGAGAAAGATCGCAGGCAGGAGGGAAGGGTAGAGGGAGAAGCAGACTCTCTGCTGAGCAGGGAGCCCGATGAGGGACTCGATCCCAGGACACTGGGATCATGACCTGAGCCGAAGGCAGACGCTTAGCCGACTGAGCCACCCAGAGCCCACCTCCTTTCTAGGTTATACAACTCGTCAGACACAGCTTCTAGATCACAACTTCTACATTGTACAGCTAGTCAAAGACAGCTCCTCTTACATCCGATCCAGTAATCTATACAACCACACCCCGCCAACATGATCAAAAGTAAAATGGCAAGCAACATTAAAGAAGAGAATCACTTTCTTTGAGTTTCTTTTTGGTAAGAACAAGTCTTGTCAGAAGTAGAAAATTATTCTAACAAAATCACTTCCAGTCTTCAACATGTTTTCAAATAAAAGGTGTTGACTTTCTAAAAAATACATTTTCTAGTTCTGTATAACCTGGCAATGAGATATCATGGCTGGTTTGTAACTTTGTATGCAAGAGGATGCAGGTAAATTAACAAGATTCAGGGTACAAATAGCTTAGATGGGGATGCTTAAAGGCTAAACTTAGTTTCCTGATTGTCAATCATGCTTAAATCCTCAAGAGTGTCAAACTCCAATGCCACAGTACTTCAAGAGAGAATAACTCCAGAAATGATGTGGATGGAAGATTTTTCCAGTTTGGCTGGTAGGACTGGAAACAGTTTGTAATTGGAATTCTGTGCTCTTGGGAGCTACATTAAATACTTCATCGTCTCAGATATTTTAAGGATAAAAAACATCTCTTGCCTCTGAATCTGGAGTCAACAATTCTGCCAAGATATAAGCTAAAGGATCAAAGCCCCTCACGATTAAACAGAAACCCCTAGAATATAATCTGAAACATAATCATTCTTACTTCTAAGTTTTTTTTTTTTAATTTGTTGTCAATAGCTTGGATCTGTTACTCTCCATATTAGCCTGTCATAATTACAAAGTTATCTTGGTGTCTCCAAGTTATGTCTACCACAGGGGGCACAAGGTCAAAGACCAGGTAGGCACGGAAAAAGGTACACGACTAGCGTGTGATAACTGGGGACCCCCGTTCCTTCTGTGGGGGAGGGGACATCTGTGGTTCCATCCAGCTGACTGCTTGTCACATGAGAATGTAGGACTGGTGTTGCCAGCCCTTGTAATTTTTCAAAAGAGGCCAAAAATTCATTTGTTAAGTGTCACGTCTTCATTTTGCAACATTGGCAGTGATTCAGTTTTTCTTTTCTTTGTTTTTCTATAGCTGTTCCGCCCAGAATTAGTATTCAGCCCTGCAGCCAACCTTCTTTTATTGCTAAATAGAATAATGACATGGCTGAATTGCTGAAGATCTTCTTAAGGGAGGCTCATCAAGTCCTCTTTTTTCTTTCCTCCTTCATCTAAAGCATTATTTGTAGTTTGTTTTAGCTCGTGCATTAGCATCATTTCTCCCATGAACAAAAATCCAAATGGTCCGAGGTCCTGACCTCCCCACCAACTCCTTCTGCTCTTTCTCGTGAAGCTGTGAGTTTAGGCAGTTAGCTCTTCTGTGCTCTTTGTTCAAGAGATAATTTATAAGCAAGAGCTACATGATTTCTGAATGTGATTTTTTATTTCACCCATTAAGGAATCAGGAAAGCTTATGAGGAAATGCCTATGGATTTGAGGGGGATGAGCCCAGGCTGGCAGTGGAATCAGCTAAGGGGTAGAGGTGCTGGAGCTCCAGCTTTGGAGAGACTGAGGGTGTTCTAGAACTCTGCTGTCCACACAGTAGCCCCTGGCCACATGCGGGACTTTGAGCACTTGGAATATGGTTTGCACGAATTGAGATGTGTTGTAAGTGTAAAATACCAGATTATGGAAAAAACAGAACGTATCTCATTCTTAATATTGATTGCATATTAAGATGATATTATTTTAGATGTGTTATCTAAATAAAATACTAAAATTAATTTCACCTGTTTATTTTTATGTTTGAGTCTGGCTGCTAGAAAATGATGCTATTCTATTGGGAAGTGGTGCCCTAGAATAGGGATCTGCAAACCTTTCCAGCAAAGGTTCTGGTACTAAATATTTTTGGTTTCTCAGGCCATAAGGTTGTAACCATTGACTATCATTCTAGTGAAGGAGTAGCTAGAGACAATATGTAAATGGATAGGTGTGGCTATGTTGTAATAAATCTTAATTTATAAAACAGGCAGAGGCAGATTTGCTGACCCCTGCTTGATGAGAAGATGAAGACCAGTGGGTAGGAGGAGATGGGGTGGCTTCTGATGGTCTGATGGCACGCTGTTTGTTGCTCTGGGTGCTGGTTAAGTGGATCTGCTAGCTTTCTGAAAGTTCATCAGGCTTTTTATGTGCCAAATCTGTATTTTTCTAGATAGCCACCATACTTCAATAAAAAGCTTAAAGACTTAAGAACCCAGAATGTGTATCTGCTTTTGTCAGTCAGTGACAGTCCTCTTCCCACTTTAAGAGTGACACCACTTTTCACATTCTCCACTGGTAGTCAACCATTTAGTTGGCCCACATCATCTGGCTTTCTCCCCAGGTATCTGTAACTCCTGTCCTACTGTATGTTTGTTCTGTATAACAGTCACTATGTTTGGGAGAACTGTACAGGGACAAAAGTCAAGCCCTGGCCATCTGGGGAGGTGTAAGGGGACAGAATTCACTGGACTGCAAAAGCTGAAGCTAGCTGGATTAGAGCTGCATATGCATAAGCCACCATATTTTGCCAATTTAAAAAAATCTCTGGTTCCCTATGAGCTCATCCTGTCTGCAGAGTGAATAAATGGGTTTCATATTATGTCGTTTAAATATAGACAGTCAGCAAAGTCTGACTTTTCCTTCCGGACCTTGATGCTGACCAATGATCAAGGCATTTGCGTGTGCACGCCTGCTCAGATCTAAGGAGAGAGCCAGGAGGACGGGGACCGGGGTCTGGGCACGGGAGCTCAACACGCACCCGGGTTCAGTAGCTGAAAGAACGTCTTTCTACCCCCAGCTCTTTGCTCCTGCGCTGCCTCGAAGTTGCAGAGAGAGGGCTTCCAGAAGTGGACAAATTTTTAAATAAATCTTTTAACTTTTCGCCTGTAGATACAGCTGCGTTGACACAAAGCCACGTTTGAGGCATGCTGTCTCGGAAGCCTGGCACCACGGAGTGTTTTTCTACTGGGACCCATAATGGCTAGCTTTTAAGAGTGGTCCTGTGTTCAGTTTTATCAATGTGGTGCTTGAACTGGGCCTTCAGCTGACCTCCAAAAGGAAATAGTTTCAAAAGGAAGAATTTTAAGTCTGCCAAGAGTCAGATAATGGCACAGCAGAGAAAAAAGCAAAGGGTTTTGTGTGTTTTATATTAAAATACGAGTCTCTTAATGCCTCAAAACAGCAGCCTCTAGAAAATGGGCAGCTTAATGTATCAGGCTAGAAATTACAGTTTTAAAGATCAAAAAATTTCCCCTTTTTTCCTTGTGATTTATTGGAAAGAAACAAACTCTTTCCTCCTGAATCTCCTCCTACCTTTATTTTTGGTTTTGTGCAAGTAGACTGTTCTCCTTAAAGAAAATTTCAGAGCACTTTGAAAAAGTCCCTGCTGTGTTCAGAGACTCGTGCCTGAGGAGCTTTTAGCCTGGACGTCCTGCAAAAATGTGCCTGGAACACAAAGGCCATTAACATTTGGGTAATTCTGTATGGTCAGTTTCTTTCCCACCTGCACATCCTCCTCTTTTCCCAAAGCGTAATCTATTTTTTTAAAAAGATTTTATTTATTTGAGAGGGAGAAAGAGGACTAGGGAGAGAGTGTGTTAAGCATTAGTGGGGGGCAGAGGGAAAGGGAGGAGCAGACTCCCCACTGAGCAGGGAGCCCAACATGGGACTCAATCCCAGGACCCTGTGATCATAATCTGGGATGAAGGTAGCCGCTTAACCGACCGAGCCACCCAGACCCTCCCCCTGCCCCCTACCAAGTGTAATCTAGTGAGGACCCTGGAAGACGAGGGGGGGGGGCTTTGTTCACTGTTCACTGTGTCAGTACATGAGGCATGGCTCAGTGGAGGCTGTCCTTTCTCCTCAGGGTGATTATTTCTAAGGAGAAATACTGTGTATTCCTCTCATCAGTATGGACTCTGGCTGGATGCTAGACAGGGAACAAAAGCCAAAACGGCAAATCAGTTCAGGGGAAATGTGATCTAGAGTTCTCACAAACCAGCCGGCGGTGATGGTCACCTTACTTTCTGTTTGTAGCAGCCCCATGAATAAGTGGAACTGCAAGGAACAGCTGACGCTACCTGTAAAGGAGGTCTGGGGACCCTGAATTCGGTAGGATTGCCTTGTACATGTCATCACCCGACATGTGCCTCTGGTGTGGTACATCTAGTTCCAGAAAGTTCTCAGAGGGTGCACACCGAGGTTAAAAATGCCTGACAGAAGGAAGTTGGCCTGCACTGCAGTCTGACCCTGCACTCCAGGTCTGCTGGGAACCAGCACAATGAGAGAAGACAGTGAAGCAAGGAGGGCATCGTGCAAGCCTGAGGCAGATGAGATGGAAGTGAGAAAGGGAACCAGATGGTGTGGGGCTGATACTGGGCCACACAGGGTCCAGCCCCAGATGTAGAAAGGATTTGCTGTTTTGGTAGTTCTAGACACAGGTGAAGTTGGAGCCAGGTAGAGAGGGAGAGAATTGGGGCAAGTTTCCAGCCCCTGGGGAGACCTGCACACATGCCAGAGATCCAGAGGGACAAAGACCCCTGGGCTCCTGAGAGGTCTGGGGTGGGGTGACTGCATGTAGTTGGTGGACACCGTGACAGCTGCAATGAGAATGGCTGGGACAGTCTACGGCCATACCACCCTGAACGCGCCCGATCTCGTCTGATCTCGGAAGCTAAGCAGGGTCGGGCCTGGGAGAATGGCTGGGACAGTGGGTTAGTGAGCTATTGTCTCAGTAACGCTGCCTAACAAAGCATCCCGAACTGAGAGATGAACAACCACAAGGATTCCTTCCTTGCTCTGAAGTCTGCAGGTAGGCTGAAGCTTGGCTGATCTGGGCTGGGCTCAGTGGGGCTTGTCTTCAAGATGTGCATTGGGTCAGGTCCTCTCCCTTTGTCTCTTATCTACCTGGGCTTTCTGGGATGTGTTCTTCTTACAGCCATGCCAGAGGCACTGGAATGCAAACCCAGCTGCATACTCGCTTTCAAAGCCAAGCGATAAGCCAACACTTATCCTGTTGGCCAAGACAGGTTACACCACCAGCCCAACATCAAGGGGACAGGGAAATAGACTCTGCCTCTGCTGAAGGAAACTGCAGTCATGTGACAAAGGATGTGGGTAGGGAGAGGGGGAAAGAGTTGGAGATGGATTACATGATCAAATTGATTTTTTTTTTTCCCGGTTGTGTACCTTCTTTTTTTTTTTTTTAAGATTTTATTTTTAAGTAATCTCTCCACCCAGCATGGGCCTCAAACTCATGACTCTTGAGATCAAGAATCGCACACTCCACCAACTGAGCCAACCAGGCACCCCAGCACGTGTAGGTTTTGATCACTGCTCAGGATGGATTTCATGAACTGAACTCACACAGCTTGTAATGAAGTCAAAATGCCAATTTACTGATTTGTGATGAGAAACCTAAATATTTTTTGGACTAGGTAACTCCTGCCATCCACTCAGTGTATTCTTTTCTTGTAGGAAAGCTACTTAGAACATCAAATCATCACTCCAGTTTTGCTTATAAACATGGGGATAGAACAAGGGGCATTGGTTGGGGGTCTTAATGGCTTGAGTTATCCAGGTCTGGTCTCCAGCAGAGACCTCCATCTCCACTGTAGGAAAAGTCCTGCCAAAGGTGTACTTGGGCAGGTTACCCCTCCTTTAGGTGGAGATGTGCCAACTATTTTTTGCACTGCTCTTTTTGAATCTTTTCCCTGATCATTAATAACCTACATTCTTTCTTAGGTACAATATAACTGACTCCACCATAGCTTTACAGATGATAATGAAATTATTCCTCAGTGATCAGCTGATAACCATACTAAGAATTAAGGCATTTGCCAAGACTACCCAGCCATTCAAGTACTGATCATTGTTTAGGACAAGGTGATTTACATATTCATTAATAATTCTGAAATTGCGGGATGCCTGGGTGGCGCAGTTGGTTGAACGACTGCCTCCGGCTCAGGGCGTGATCCTGGAGTCCCGGGATCGAGTCCCACATCAGGCTCCCAGCTCCATGGGGAGTCTGCTTCGCTCTCTGACCTTCTCCTCGCTCATGCTCTCTCTCTCACTGTCTCTCTCTCAAATAAATAAATAAAATCTTAAAAAAAAAATAATTCTGAAATTGCAGTGGGCATCTTGGAATCTTTGTTGGCCACATGGTCATGAGGTGGTTGTTTCCTGTGCATGTAGAAACTTGCTTGTTGTTCTTGGGGGCCTCACTGGATAATGATAGCCTCAACATTTCAGTCAACAAAGCATTTAAGGACTGGTTGAGGAAGAAATAAGAGTCTAGGTTGTCATCTGAAAATCTTCCATTGACCCCTGTGCAAGATCAAGCATTAGACTTGTACAGTCAGAAACTGGGGAGAAAATCCAAGAGACAGTAGCAGAGCACTCTTAAGAGACTGTGCACAAAAACACTCTTGAAAGTTTAGGCTCTGGATATGAAAGAGTTTTAGGATTATATCAATCAACCTCTTTGCTTATATTTTCCTTTTAATGCATGCAGAAAAGGATATATGATAGCATTATGTGTCTAAATAGGGCTTCTAGCTTTTAAAGGCTCTTTCAGTAAGATTCAAATAAATTCAAAGGCATTGGAAATCATCATGTCATGGTTTAATTGGCAATGTTTGTCCTACTAGATGGTATATAAAATAATGGTGGTCTTAACTATCACTGGTGATTTAGATGTTGTCAAACTTGGTATTTTTCCACTGGAGCATACCGGTCATCAAAAATGGAACTAGAACCATGAATGGAATAGCTGCAGACCTGCAAGTTGGCTAATAAAGAAACAGGAAGAGAAACCACTCCTTGGCTTTTTAAAGCCTTTACGTATACTGGGGTATTTTAACACTATCCTCATTTTTTATACAAAATGATTTCATTGGGCTGGGGTGTGTAATTTTCACACAGTAAAAGTAAAATCTTAGATGTACAGCTCAGTAAATGTTTTGTAGACCCTGCTCTGTAGCATACCAGCACTGTAGCTACCACTCAGATCAAGGTGTAGGACATCTGTATCACCCCAGGTAGTTCGTCAATAACACTCCCAAATGAGAGTGGCCATTATTCAGATATTTGTCATCATAGATTCATCTTAGCTAATCTGTGGCATAAAATACTTTCGTGGCTGACCCCTCTTGCTCACCATGTTTTTGAGATGCATCTGTTTTATGATAATATCAATAATTTTTTTCCTTTTAATTCCTGGGTGTTTATCCATTATATGAATGTACCATAATTTATTTATCCATTTTCCTATTTTTATAACGATTATTTATTTATTTATTTGACAGAGAGAGAGAGAGAGCGAACACACAAACAGCGGAAATGGCAGGCAGAGGGAGAAGGAAAAGCAGGCTCCCCGGTTCCCCAGCAGAGAGACCAACACGGGGCCCAATCCCAGGACCCTGGGATCAGGACCTGAGCCAAAGGCAGACACTTAACGGACTGAGCTACCCAGGCACCTCTATCCATTCTCCTGTTACTGGATTTTTAAGTTGTTCCTAATTTGAGCTACTATGGAGTGAAGTTGCTGTGAATATTTTTGTACATACATCTTTTTGTAGACACATGCACTCATTTATTGAAGTAGCATTCCATGTGACAGGGTTGGCATAGATATCAGTAGACATTCCAGTTTTCCAAAGTAGTTGCACCAAATTTTCCTCCCACCTACAGTGTGAGTTCCAGTTGCTCTACATCCTTGCTAACACTTGATGTGGCAGTCTTTTAAATTTTATCTGTTCATCTGGTTACATGGGTGTATCTCATTATGGTTTTAGTTGAGATTTTCCTGATGAATAACAATATTGAACACCTCTTTTTTTTTTTTTTTTTTTTGCTTTAGACTTGTATATTCTCTTTAATGAAGGGCCCATTCATGTCTTTTGCTCCTTTTAAAAATGTCTTTTCTTTTCCTTATTGGTTTTCAAGTTAAAAAAAAAAAAATTCTGACCATAAGTTCTTCATTAGATGTATGCACTTATAATATCTTTTCCCATCCTATGACTTGTCCATTCACTTTTTAATGATGTGTTTTGCTGAACAATGTGTCTAATTTAAATGAAGTCTAATTTATCGGTTTTTTTTTTTTGCATAGTATATCCTTTTAAAATGTTGTTGTTGTTTTTGAGATAGGTCTTGCTTTTTATGTCCTGATTAAGAAATCTTTGCCTACCCCTTATTCTCTAGTCCAATAACCCATTTCCCATGCCAGTTCAGTTGCATGCCAAAGTCAATGTATTTTCTTGAGGATAGAAACCAGGTTGAGCTAAATCTGGGTGAAGCAGGAAATGCCTGAGGTTAAGTTAGGAAGGTGAAATCAGCAGATGTGAGGAATATATTGAAACAGAGAGAAGCCCAACACAGTTAAGTTTTTGGTTCAAGGAAAGATGAATTTTAGGGGCTTTGTGGTTGGGCAAGTGGGTAATTAACGTTGTTGCTGTCCAGCCCACATTGTATCTCTGAGTATTTTGAGAGTCTGGTCAGACTCCTTAGTAAAATTAAATTCTTCAATGTTCACGGCTTCTGATTTATTGCCTAGAAACATTAAAAAGTTGACAAATTTCATGTTTTAGGGATGTGATATTAATGTCTAGTGGCCATCGTTTTTCTTCTAAGTGCTCAAAACCCATTATCTTAATAATGCTTTCTTGACCATATTCAGGAAACAAAACCTCCACTTAGAATAACATTTATCCATCCCAAATCTTCTCAGTCTTCCCCCATTTTTTATAAGTTTCCCTAAAAAAGATCCATGTCAATAATTCCATGATCTCATGTTTTCCTACAGTCCTGGGTAAATGTTTGGGTTTGCTTGTCATAATGAAACCCTGGCAGGTCCTGGACAGAACTGCCCAGACAGAGGAGATGCGTGCCAAGTGGGAGTTGGCAGGAAGCACAGGAGATGGTAGGGAGTAGGCAGGGCAGCTGTAAAGGGGGACAGAAACCTGTGTCTCAAGGTAGGGATGAGCTCAGGTAGCAATAGCTGAGTTGAGATCCCACCACTCAAGAGATGAGCTCTGGAGGCCATGGTTCTGTGAGGCTTTCTCAGAAAGGAAGAATAGCTGTGCAGTGAGAACATACATCCCTGCCAGCCTGTTCCAAGAGTTTTATTCTTTGAATGTTGGGGCAATAGAAATGGATCCTAATCATCATTACTAAGTGATAGTAATTGTCAGGAACAAGATGGGAATAGCCCCTTAACATCTAAGAAGGTGAACTGGATGAGGTTGCAGAGATGTCCTTGGCTGTCTACCCTCAAGGCAGGTTTCATGGGCATGGTGTAGTAGAAAGAGAGGACTGTTGGCAGTTGAACATACCTGTTTCTAATACTGGCTTTACTACCTGTTAATTATAGGACACTAGTCAGGATGATACTTCCATCCTAAGATTGGCAAGAGGATTAAATAGGGTAGTATGTATAACATGCTAATTTTCCCATTTTCCTCCTGCTTCTTCCCTATGCTCCACCAATGGATAGCTGTAACTCCTTTTTCTTGCCCACTTTGCACCACTGGCTCAATTGAACAGTCATAGTATTTTGAAATAAAACCTTCCCTTGACTCCCAGGTAGATGCCCCCTATTCCATGATGACAGCTACCATGTTGTATAAATCTGCTAGGACTGCCATAACAAGATACCACAGCTTAGGTGGTTTAAACAACATAATTCATCTTCTCACATTTCTGGACGCTAGAAGTCCAAGTTCAAGGTGCTGGCAGGGTAGGATTCTTCTGGAGCCTCTCCTGAGTTTGCAGATGACTGTCCTCTTGCTGCCTCTTCACATGGTCTTTTCCCTGTGTGAGTGCATCCCTGGTGTCTCTCCCTGTATGCCCTAATCTCCTCTTCTTGTAAGGTCAGATGGATTAGGGCCCAACCTAACAACCTCATTTTAACTCATTTGCCTCTTTAAAGTCCCTATCTCCGGGACGCCTGGGTGGCGCAGTTGGTTGGACGACTGCCTTCAGCTCAGGGCGTGATTCTGGAGTCCCGGGATCGAGTCCCACATCAGGCTCCCAGCTCCATGGGGAGTCTGCTTTGCTCTCTGACCTTCTCCTCGCTCGTGCTCTCTCTCACTGTCTCTCTCTCTCAAATAAATAAAAAAAAAAATAAAATCTTTAAAGTCCCTATCTCCAAATGCAGCCACATGCTGAGGTATGGGCTTTAGGGCTTCAATATTACAAATTTTGAGGGGCAAAATTCAGTCTATAGCACATATGTGTGCTGACAAATCCCACACTTCTTTGTTCAGCATGTACCCCCCCATCCTTAAAAGCCAGATCCATTTAGGCACCTGCCTCCAGACCTTCCCTCCTACAGTCCTCCAGTCAGCTCAAACCCAACAATTCCAAAATCCAATGCATTGTCTTTTCCCTGAATCCTTCCCTTTCTTGTGAACTTATGGATTCATATAGGAGGAGCACTATCTCATACAAGTCTTATCAATTTGTTGAATCTATCTGCATAGGAAAAATCGAGGGGCAGTATAAAATGTAGCATGGTTTAATCATGTAGCCTCTGGGGTCCTCACTTATCTCTACCATTTACTCCCTGTTTACTTGGAGAACATTATTTTGCATTTTTATGCCCCATTTCAGGCTGATTTAATACACCAGCCTCTTCTGGATGTTGTGAGAATTATATGAGTCTGTGTACCTAGTCTGGTATCTTGGGCCTTATCTGTTCTATTCATACCAGCCTGACTTCTGGCTCCTAGCATTTGCATCTCTCTACCAAAAGACAGCAGGAGCAGCCCTCAACCAATGACTTGTGAATGCTGCTGTATAAATACCCCAGCCCCCTATCTTTTCAGATGGGAACATTCTAAGGTTTGTGTTTGATGCTGTTTGCCAGAGTTTCTCTATGAAATTAAACAGCAGTGAAATTGGCTTGAAAAACATCCTCTCCTTCTGTGTCTTACTCTCCCTACTCATCTACTAGTATTTCCTAGGATTATCTGCCCTAGGAACTGCTTGCTCTTGAATCCCTGTCTCAGGGTTTGCTTCTGGGGGAACCCAAGCTATGAGAGTATGCTATGGTCTGAATGTGTCCCCTCAAAAATCATATGTTGAAATCCTGATGCCCAAGGTGATTGGCCTAGGAAGTGGGGCCTTTGGGAATTGCTGAGGTCATGAGAGTGGAGCCTTCATAAATGGGACTCGTGCTCTTATAAAAGAGAACCCACAGAGCTCCCTCACCCCTTCTTCTATATGAGGATACAACAAGAAGTCTGCAACCAGGAGAGGGCCCTCACCCAACCATACTGGCAGCCTGATTTAGCACTTCCAGCCTCCAGAACTATGAGCAATAAATCTTTTTTTGTTTCTAATAGCTCTGATATAGTATTGTAAAAGCTTGGCTCAGTGCCTAGCATTTAGAAAATGCTCAGAACCATTGTTTCTGCAATTATCTAGTTGTTGTTCTTCAGTAGGAAGCAAAGATGCCCCTGAGTGGGAAAGCAGTCTTCTCTGTACTCCGGGGAGAAACCCTGTGTGGCCATCATGAGGCTGTGAGAACCCAGTTAATAATGGTCAGTTTATAACCTGTGTATGTTCTTGTGGGGGCTCTAAGAGCCCCAAAGAGCCAAATGTTGTTGGGGGAGCAGGGAATGACAACAAATTTTTGTCTTTCTATGTATAAATCACAGATACCTATGACATATAAACAAATATGCAGTGTATCTGTAATATTAAAATTGAGTGGGGGGTCATTAGGAGAAAAACGTCAAAAAAGGCTCCCAGGAGGACACCAATGACAATAAGGACAAGAACCCCGCTGGTTTATTATAGGCAAAAAAGTTACTATTGATGTTCCCCTGGCTTTGACATTTTATTTATTTATTTGACAGAGAGAGATCACAAGTAGGCAGAGAGGCAGGCAGAGAGAGAGGAGGAAGCAGGCTCCCTGCTGAGCAGAGAGCCCAATGCGGGACTCGATCCCAGGACGCTGAGATCATGACCTGAGCCGAAGGCAGCGGCTTAACCCACTGAGCCACCCAGGCGCCCCATCCCCTGGCTTTGGACCAACCTGGGTGGTACTGTTAAGTTTGCAAGGTTCATGTCCTCTGTTCTGGAGTGGGGAGTTAACAGTTGAACTTGCATAAAGTTGTTTAGTTAGGTTTGCCCAGGGAGGCACCAGGCTTTTGGCAAAATATCCATCTGTTTGTGGTTAAGATTGTCCTGGTTCTTATTACAGCCAGACTTGGTTACATTTTGAGAACCATGAGGCTTGGCTCTGAGGAACAAGACGACCGGTTCATCCAACATGGTGTGCTTTGAATCTTTCCTTCTGACTTCTCCAAAGCTTCTCCTCTTGGCTGAAGGCATTGAATTTGGCAAGAAGAAAAAAGAAATGAATTCCTTCGTTCCAACCCACATTTCTTTCGCCAAAGTATTATTAAAGAGTTTTGAAAATATAGTTCTCTGACAGGCATAATGAGCCTGGCTTAAAAATTTATTTCACTCATTAGGAAGGCATCGGCAGGATGCCGATGACATCAGTCAGGCTAGTTCAAAGTAGGATATGGAAGATGAATATGTATATATGATTCAGTTCAAAGCAAGATGACTAAAATATGCTCATTTAACTTAGGTACAAAACTAGCTACCATTGTACAGGTAAGTCAGACCATAATCTTTGGAGTTGTTCTCTACTGGATAATTGTAATTAGTGAATTATGTTTGCATGATTGTATCTGTGTGTTTTGGGAAGTTTTTCTTAAATTATCATCCAGATTCACCTTGACATTTTCTATACCAGTGTCTATGGCCTATGAAATCTTAACAAGCTTTAGTTTTTCTATTTTTTTTTTTTTTTAGTATCTAAAAGCCTACCTGAAAAACTTGAATTAACCTGTCCCTTTTACATCAAAGGCACTTGAAAGCCAACTGCATTCAATGGTTTGCTGTGTGTACAACACCTTTATATGTCTACCTATTTTTGTGGTGTAAATACTCCAGACAGGAGGAATTTCCATCTACCAATGTGATGTCCTTAAAGGCAGAGTTGAGAAGAAATGTATACAGTTATTTTTGTGAGCCAGTATTTTCTAGTTTCAGCACATCATTGAGTGTGTGTTCTGATACACATTTCATGGCTTGTGGTCATGGTTTTCAAATTACTTTCCAACAATGTAGAATTATGGTCACTCAGTAAATATTTCTGAAGAGTCTGAAAGATCAGCTCATCTGATGGTCCTGAAATTATAATCTCTGGAACCCTAATCATATCCCTTGGGGATGCCTCACAGGTTACACAAACCTAATTCGAATTTATTTTTCAAAGTTACATTTTTAAAAATACAGTGAAAGAATACACATGCATACACATGTAGCAGACATATAAAGAAATATGTGGGACTGGTGAATACCAGGTGTAGAATTTTTGTGAGAGATAGAAAAGAGAATACGATGGTGAAGAATTTACAGGGGTTTTGAGTACAGAGGTGTGCGATACTATTTTCATACTTTGTTATATATCTTTTTAAAAAAAGATTTATTTATTTTAGAGAGAGAGAGAGATGTGTGCTTGTGCAGGAGTGGGGGCAAAGAGCAGAGGAAGAGGGAGAGAGATACTCTGCACTGAGCGTGGAGCCTGACATGGGGCTTGACCTCATGACCCTGAGATTACAACCTGAGCCACCAAGAGTCAGATGCTTAACCAACTACATCACCCAGACACCCCAAACTTTGCTGTATATCTTAAATATGGTGGAATAGTTTCATAAGACATGTACCTATAAATACACTTTGTATCAAGTTTCAAACCTCTAAAAAACAGTGTCAAATTTGCTACCAGACTAACTTATTTGATGCAAGTGTGGAATAAAATTTTCTCTTGCCTTCTCTGTTATTACACATTTTCCAGTGTTGCATGGGAAGCTTTAATTTTAAAGGTCAAAACATTAAATTGTCACTGAGAATCTTGTTTTATTTTATTTCATATAATGAAACAGTGGAATGTATTTTTAAATTTTGAAATAATTTCACACTTCTTTAAAAAAGGATGTATTTATTTATTTTAGAGAGAGTGAGAGAGAGTACACACATTCCAATACACTGAGCCAGGGCAGTTGAAGTGCCAGGAACAGAGGGAGAGGGAGAGAATTTCAGGCAGACTCTGCCCTGAGCAGGGCGCCTGATGCAGGGCTCAATCCCATGAACCTGAGATCATGACCTGGGCCGAAATCAAGTGGGGATGCTTTACCAACTGAGTCACCCAGGTGCCCTGAAACAATTTCATACTGACTAAATATTGCAAGTAATACAAAGAAACAAATATGCCATTTATTTATCCAGATTAGTAAATTGTTAACATATTACAATACTTATTTTCTCATTCTCTCTCTCTCTCCCCTACACACTCTCACACACACACATACACCTTTTTCTAAATGATTTAAGGGGTAATTGCATGCATCATGTCTCGGTCCTACTTCATACTTAAGTGTTTACTTTTAAGAACAAGGACATATTCTTAAGTCACCACAATACAATTGTAAATTTAGGACATTTAACATTAATGTAATACTCTAATCTGTGGTCCGTATTCCAGTTTCCCCAATTATCTCAATAATGCCATTTATAGCTATTTTGTCTTTTACTTTTTAGACTTGGGATCCAGTCCAGGATCATGTGCTGCATTTAGTTGTCATTTCTTCTTAGAACTTTTCTGTCAGAAGTGGATCTTCAGACATTGTCTTTTTTGTTTTTTAAAGATTGTATTTATTTATTTGAGAGAGAAAGTGTGTGTGTATATGTGAGGAGAGAGAGAGAGATAGAGCAAAAGAGTGAGCAGAAGCAGGGGGAGCTACAGAGGGAGAGGGAGAAACAGGCTTCCCACTGAGCAGGGAGCTGCATGTAGGACTTGATCCCAGGACACGGAGATCATGACCTAATCCGAAGGCAGATGCTCAACTGACTGAGTCACCCAGATGCCCCAGCCTTTCTCTGTCTTTCAAGACCTTGACATTTTTTTAGTTCAGCCCTGTTGTTTTTGTAGAGTGACCCTCAGTCTGGCATATCTGCTGTTCTTCACAGGTGGGTCCGGGTTATGTGCCTTTGGTGGGAATGCTACGGAAGTAATGTTGCATCCTCCCCAGTGCCCAATATCTGGAGGCACAAGGGGCACATACGTACTCTGTTGGCTGGCTAAGGTGCTGTCCTCCAGGTTTCTCTTCAGTGGGAGA
The DNA here is from genome assembly GCF_020171115.1 of Neogale vison. NCBI lineage: Eukaryota > Metazoa > Chordata > Mammalia > Carnivora > Mustelidae > Neogale > Neogale vison. The sequence continues at coordinate 44,636,422 of NC_058098.1, forward strand.
TTTTTGAGGGCCATGATTTGACTACAGATGAGGAATGATCCAGGGTCGGGGGCTTATTTAGACTCTCCTGGACCATAGCTCTTCACTTGCTTTGAAAATGTCAGCCAGCGGGGTGAGCCAGCCTGTTTTCTAAGCTGTGTGGCATTTTTGTGGCCCCAAGAAAAGGCAGCATCAGCAGCCTGCTGGGGAGGAGGGGAGCCTGCAAAAGCCATCCATGTCTGCATGTCTGACTTGTGGCACCCTGGTGCTCAAAGAGCTGAATTCAGTTCCACAACAGGAGCCTGCACCAAGCGAGGCCTCAGGGATTGTTGCTGAGTGTGGTTGTTCCCCTGTCTGGTTATGTCATATGTGTGCAGTGTGGCTTTTCTGAGGTTTTCCTACTTTCCTGTGCACAATAAAGACGGTCTTTTCTCTGAGCCAGCACTCCCGAAGGCCAGGTCACAAACCGTGCATGGCCTGACCCAGGCTGGGACAGTGGCCTCTCACAGAAAAACAAGAAATTAGAACTCAGGCACTGTCCACGTGTTGGCTAAATGATGACTTTCTCAGTGGTTCCATGTGGCTCGAATAACAGGGTTTTTTTTTTCCCCTCCCACAGAGGAAAATACTCTAATTAAGATGTATTTTAGGGGCACCTGGGTGGCTCAGTGGGTTAAAGCCTCTGCCTTCGGCTCGGGTCATGGTCTCAGGGTCCTGAGATCGAGCCCCACATCGGGCTCTCTGCTCGGCGGGGAGCCTGCTTCCTCCTCTCTCTCGGCCTGCCTCTCTGCCTACTTGTGATCTCTCTCTCTCTCTCTCTGTCAAATAAATAAATAGAAGTCTTTAAAAAAAAGATGTATTTTATTGAGTAATGTTTTATTCTAGTGAATTATTTCATGTCCTGCACCATTTCAAGTTCTAGCACAGATTGGCTCAGGAATTCACCCCACAGATTGTCACTGGGCCATGGGATCATGGTGGCTCGGGCAGGCAGATGGTCTGTAGGTAAGCTCAGCATCCTCTAAGTGTTCAGGACCACGTGGGGCCTGAGGGTGGTCAATAGAAACATGGAATTATAGTGTCATGGGAGGCTGTTTGAGGGGCTGTGATGTCCAGAGAAGGGAAGGCTTTGTGGTGGGGGCCAGAGAAGGTTGTTCAGATCAGGTGGTCCTCGGCCTGAGTCTTGAGAGGTGGAGAGCATTTACCAGGTGGTGAAGGGAGCATTTATTTTTTTAATATTTATTGATTTGAGAGGCAGAGAGAGACAATGAAAGAGAGAGAGCATGAGAGAAGAGAAGTCAGTGGGAGAAGCAGACTTCTGCTGAGCAGGGAGCCCGATGTGGGACTCGCTCCCGGGACTCCAGGATCATGACCTGAGCGGAAGGCAGTCGCTTAACCAGCTGAGCCACCCAGGTGCCCCGAAGGGAGCATTTTAAACTGAGAGACTTGAAGTGATTCAAAGGTGTGGCAGATGAACATGGCCTCGTGGGAGGGGTCAGAAATAGGAAAAAATGTTTGGGTCAGATTGGGGAAGACACCATAGTGTAGCGTACATCAAAGAGCTTGGTCGGGTGTCTCATCTCCATTACTAGATTTTGTGCTTCAGAACAAGCAGGGTTTCCTCAAACTTGAGGGAAGGCTTTCTGGGAAAGAAGACCATCACTCAGCCTTCTTAGGGGACCTGACCTGTCTCTGGATGTATAGATGTGGGGCTCTGAAGACAGGAGGTGCTCCTGTTTTGTGACCGTGGGCCATGCTGAGCACAGCCAGTCCCGACCCCAGGAAGCCAGAACTGGGAGATTTCCATGGCCTCATAGAAATCGTGGAGCTACTGGACTGGTCCATGCCTCGTGACGCGTAGACTTCAGTACGTCTCTTAGTCACTTGGACTGCTTAGTTTTAAGTTTTTATTTTGAAATGATGCCAGACTTCCCAAAAACAGTTGTAAGGAGAGTTCAGGGAACTCCTGTTTACACATATTCACTGATCTGTACCTGAGCCGCCCTTTGTCTGTACCAGTTGAGGGCAACTTGTAGACTTCACATTCAGTTACCACTTCCTACTTCATATGCTCTTTTTAATAACAGGGGTTTTCTCTTCATTCCCCCAGTCCTAAATTGTGCAAGACAGAGGCTTAGTCATTGATGGGAACTACAGATACTAATTTCTAACTGTTGTTAGTGGTCTTCTATCGCACGCTCCAGTCAAGGATCACGTGTTTTTCAGAGGTTCAGGTATTTTTAATCTGGAATGATATTTTCAGCCTTTCTTTGTCTTTCATGACATTGATCTTTGTGTAGAATCTGGGTGTTTATTTAATGTCCCGCCGTTGGGGTTGTCTGTACTGTTTCCTTGTGATTGGATTCAAGGTTCCACATGTCCTGTTGGAATGCACTCTGACTGAAGGTGTATTCTTGGGGCATCACATTAGGAGGAACGTAGCATATGTTCCACCCCCCAACCGGGGATTTTTTTTTTTTTTTTAAGATTTATTTATTTATTTGACAGAGACAGAGATCACAAGTAGGCAGAGAGGCAGGCAGAGAGAGAGGGGGAAACAAGCTCCCTGCTGAGCAGAGAGCCTGATGTGGGGCTCGATCCCAGGACCCTGGCTCACTGGGGATCTTAACTTTGATCACCTGATCCACTGCAGAGTTGCTATCATTTCTTATGCAATTAACGAGTCATCTGTAGGGAGAAATTACTGTTCATTTTTAAGCCAATTTGAATCAGATTTTGTTACTTAAAACATGAAAGCTCCTTACTTTTTCAAGGGCCTATTTATATTGTGGGATTAATTGCTGATGTCCATGGGGAAACAAGCAATGGATTATGATGAGAAGAATGGGGAGTTTCTTAAAAGCTTTAATTGTGGGTCAGGTAGGAACAGAGCTGGACCAAAGTGCATGAGTTTTTTGTGAGGATGAATCAAAGTCTTTGAATTTATTTTAGAAAAAAAATGTGATTGATCAAATCACATCCCCTGTAACATGTCTTTTAATTGTGGAAAATTTGCAACAATTTGAAAATCAGAATTTCATTTTTTTCATTACTCTTAACTGGATAGTGTTAGTTATACTCACAAAGGATAGTGATTATTTACAGGAACACACAAACCTTATTCAAAATATATGTACGTATTTTTTCCTGGATTTCATATTGGCAAAGATGTTTCCATTAATAGCAAATTCAGTACCACCTGAGCAGGATCCCTAAGAGAAGTAGTGAACCGGACTCTAAAATAAGAATTTCGGTATAGGCCATTTCCTGGGAGGCTCTCTCAGGGAACACCAGCAGAAAAGTAGGGACAGAGTGAGGGGAAGGGAAGCAGTCATTAAATTGTGTTATTAAGCCGGTGTGTGTGTGTGTGTGTGCACGCGCGCGCGTGCACACAAGTACCTGTGTTTTATGCATGTGCGTTCGCATCCATCCACAATTGTCTGTGGTTATCTTGGGATGGGTGCCCTCAGAAATAGACCCTGAGCTAAGGATTCAAGTGCAAATGGCTTTTTCACCACATGTGGTGTGGCTTCAGCATCGTATTCTACGTGGATGCCAGCCGAGGCCAACTCGTTTGGTCTAGGGGGGACGGTGTGATTGGGAGTGACCATGTGCAAAGGTCACCTGGGAAAATACTCAACCAGGATAGGCCAATGCTGGTCAGGAATGTACCCTGTCTCCACTCTTGTGAGATCTCTGAGATCTCTCTTCTGGAGGGGACAGTGTCAAACAACACACACGTCAGTGCTGAGATTAGAAAATTGGGCTGAACACAGATCCAAAGGGGACCCTGAATTCCTAGCCAGGGAATATGGATATTCAGTTCTAAAAACTAGCTTGCGAGCCCTTACTGGGAAGCAGGTTGCTGGGAAAGGACGGTCCCTTTGGTGTGGAATGTTCCTGTGGCATGGAAAGGAGCAGACGCAGACGGCGGGGGTGCACAGACATTAGGGAGCTGCTGAAACCATTAAGTTTGCCGCAGCCCAAGGTCTGAGGGGTTGCGGAGACAGGGAAGGAAGATGACAGCCGTTTCAAGGAGAAGACTCTGCAGAGCTGGGCCGTGATTGATGTGCAGAGTCAAGCGAGGTTTCAAGCCTGGTGCCCTCATTAACAGAAGGGCGCGGGGATTTGAGAGGAACGGAATGTTAAGTGGAAAGTCAGCATTCAACATTCAGAGCTGTATTTCAGAGAAAGAAACAAAATCCAGTGCTTAAACTTTTCATGCTTTTTTGTAGACAGGTATTTTTGAGTTCAGAAAAGCAGGTAGGAAAGCGGGAAGGGGACTTGGCCAAGACTGGGTTTTGTTTAACTTTGTTTTTTTCTAAATTGGAACCAGACAAAATACATAGTTGCTATCTAGAAATAATGCACACGTCTGCCAACTGAACGATTCTGTCTGCTCTCTTTGTACACCTCAATGAACTAATAAAGGGGATAGAAAATAATCAGAAACAGGGAGTGGGAAGAAGAAGGAAACACTCAAGGCCTAACTGAGAAAAGAAAGCGTTTGGTTAAAATAGAAGCTTCCGGCCAGCGGGGAGCCTCATGTTTGTACACAGAAGTGCCATGTAACATGAGATGTCATAACAGGCAGGAAATGGAGATATATGGGTAAAAGCCCTTTGTAAATCAAAGTGCTATGGGCCACTGGGTCACTGTTCCCACAATCAAGGGTGTTAACTCTGTTATATCCGGTCCCCACCATTTGGCTGAAGCCAGTGGAGACTGTGAGTGGGGATAGTTTGGCCCAGCTTTGAAGCAAACTACCTTTCCTGCCCTTCACAAAAACACTTTCAGCCTTTTAGAGAAGAGCATGAGGGTAAGGTCTTCAGGGAGATAGAAGCATTAACCAACCTCTAATCTTCCTTTTGGCTGGAGACCTATTATAGTCACCCAAAGAGAGGGAGGTCTTGTTTTGCCAAGATAATCAGCTTTGGGGTGATTCTCTGCATATTATCCAGTTTCCTATTATCTGCAGTAATTCAAGGTCAGTAGAAGCTGACTGTAGAAGGTCATAATGTATCTCCAGACCCAAAACAAGTGTGCATTTGGGGGCTTGATTTCAGACATGGGGCTGAAGTATTTTTCAGTGCTTACTGACTGTGTTTTGACCTCCAAGATGATGATGCTGGCAGGGGAAAGGCCGCTAGTTTGGGACTGAGGCAGAATTGGAGGAGGACTCCAAGATGGTAGACCCATAGTGAGGAGCTGTAGTGTTCTAGAAGAGTCAAAGGGGAGAGAAGGTGGAGGAAGGAGTATAATAGATAGGATACTTTTAAGGAGACAGCATGATCTCTTAAAGTGGAATTAAGAGGTAGAGAGAAGTTAGGAAGCCTTAGGGCCATTGAATGCAAGTGCCACCAGGTTGTAACTAGAGCCATTTGGGACTGAACCTTACACTTCTGCAAACCATGATCTGGTGAGATTGGGGGAAGACCCCACGTGTAGTGGAACCTGTGTCTTTTCTCTCATGGGCCCTAACATGATCCAACCTGCCCTGAGACCTGGGCAAGGAAGGCCTCTGTCCTGAGCTGGGCACTTCATTTCACTCTGGATTCATCAGGCCCCATGGGTGGGGAAGTCCACAGCATCAAGGCTTCTGCCAGCCTGGAGCCTACATTTCCCTGCCCTTCTTGTTCCAGGTGCATGATGCTCTAGAATCCCTGCCTGCATGCCCCAAGCCTGGTGGCACAGCCGGGGCAGGCTGGAAGTTTGGTGGAGGGACTTCAAGATGGACAGGAAGGCTGGGTGTCCACAGAGCTGTCCGAAGAAAAGGGTGACAAGCCATGGGATAAGTTCAGGATTGTCCCCATGTCCCCACATTTAGCATCGAACTCTGAAGATTATGAAAATTTTAAAGTGAAGCCTGACCTTCCAAGTCCTGATAAAGGTACATGTCTTGGTAGGAGAATAGAATGCATTTTAGTGAACAGTTTGTGGTTTTGAGTTATAACTTTTAAAAAATTCTGACATAAAGTATGTGAGCCTCTATTTGTCTTCTTGCCCCAGGCCCTGCAACTATTCATGTCCACCTAGCATCCCCTTGGGAGGCATGAGAGCCCAGACAAGGGCAATGGCTCAGTGCCTCCACCATCCATGGGCTTGTTTGACGCAGCTCTTCTTTTTCTAGAAGTTGTCAGACTTCTGGAAAAGCATCATCATGATAGCCCAAAGCAGTCTCCCTCAAGTGTGAGTTTGTGCTCATCTTCAAATACTCCTGATGGAAAAGGGGTGATCCAGCAGCTTCCCCACCCCTGACCTCCATAATAACCATGCCTGCCATTATCATGGGTCAGACACCTGCACAAAAAGACAGGGTTTGGGTAAACCTTAGCAAGGAAAATGCTGTGCTTCAAAGAGAACATTCAGGGGCACCTGGGTGGCTCAGTGGGTTAAGCCTCTGCCTTTGGCTCAGGTCATGATCTCAGAGTCCTGGGATTGAGCCCCACATCGAGCTCTCTGCTCAGCGGGGAGTCTGCTTCCCCTCCTCTCTCTCTGCCTGCCTCTCTGCCTACTTGTGATCTCTGTCTGTCAAATAAATAAATAAAATCTATTTTAAAAAGAGAGAGAGAGAGAGAACGAGAATATTCAGAGCCTACCAGAAACTACTTGGTAGTTTGGTAGTAAAATGAGATTGGATTTGTGAAATGTCCCAGTCGTATGTACTTGTGTCTCTCAGCAAAAGACAGTGAATGCCATTGGTCAGCCAAGAGAGACTAAAACATGCCTAAACTGCCAGGGCACAATTCTAGACACAAAACCACCTCCTTGGTGATGGCAGCAGATAATAATGAGAGCCTTACCACGAGAGCTGATATGAGTGTCCATGACTGTTTTGTAGACACATAAAATATTGTTTTGGAGAGCAGCTGTTTCTTTATGCATTATCTTTGATAATTTCTGGATTCTGGCTGTGATGTGGTATTAAAAGATGACAGTAGAGCATTTACTATGGATAGAGGGTATCGTGGTATTTTTTTGTTTTGGTATTGGATGTTGTGCTTCTGCTGACCATCCCACATGGAATCTGCAGACTCAGAAGGAGGGCATTCTTCAGAGGAGGCTCATGTATTCTCCACCCCACTTAAGAGCAAAGATGGGAATTTTAAGCCTCTAATCCCCATAACACATGGGTGAAGGTACATGCAGAAACACACAGAGAAGTCTATTTGCTCAGCCAGTTATATTTCCTTGGGAGTTTTGCATCTGCTCTGGTGGATTTTTTGTTTGCTTTGTGGTTTCCAATGAAGATGCAGTGGTGTGGACACAAACCTGGACACTCTAGAATTCTGATTTGTGCAAAAAGTCAGAAAGCCAAGGAACATGATTGGGTAGGGAATTGCAGAGAACAAAGTGGTTCTGTATGTGATAGAAGGGAAAAGCCTCCAGATCACAGACTCTGTAGGAAAAATCCAGCAACAGACAGAACATGTGGATTGCCTACACCAACTTCCTGTGTTTCAAAGTAGTATAAAGAAGGATTTTTCCAGCATGTTATATGGTTTGACAGTGCGGTATTTGAGCTTATCTTGTCATTCTTGAAGCTTTGGTTCTTCATATTCTCTTATGCTCTTGATGGAACCGTTCCTTAAAAACCCTTCCTTTCAGCCTTGATGACGTCTTTGTAAGATCTCATGCATTTACTTATCCAAGAAACATTTCTTGACCATATATATATGCCAGGCACTGTGTCAGGTATTAGAGATACTACCCTGAATAAGGCAAATGGAATCCTCAATGTCTGAGTGGCTAAAGGAAGATCTTTTCTTCCCCTCTTCTTCAACCTATAAAGAAACAGAACCCACTAACCTTAAAAGAACAGACTAAACATATGGCTTCCTTCAGGTTTTCCTGATGGGATCACTCAGCTTGGTTGAGATGATAGCTGGACATATTGTAGGTCTTATCAGGAAAAATAATGTGGTTCATTTCGATCTAGAATCTAGTTTCTTACTTTGCTTTCTTTTATTACCTTGGTATACAAAGAATCAAATAAAAACCACCTCTTTAGAAATCTTGGGGTTTAGAATGAGTGAAGGAGTCACTTGTCCCTGCTCAATAGAGCTGATTGTTAGATTTTCATGAATGTTTCAAGTTTGTTGATGGCCTGTTGGTAGCTTGAAATTGGCCATGATGAGAGGATTTAGCCCCACAAAATAGGAAAATGTTAAAATTGGGGGCTTTTATTACCCAGAAACCAGTTGTTAAGGATTTTCCAGCATATCCCCTGATTAGAGGGGCAGGTAGGTCTCCTAATGGTGAAGTGGAAAGCTGGAAAGACATCAATATGTACACGATCCAAATGAATGAAAAAAGAAGCAAATCAGTCCATGAAATCTAAGCAATATGTGACCCAGGGGCTGGTTTAACCTATAGGGATGATGTCCTTTTTGTCTTTTAGAGGTGGTTGTCATGCCATTTTAATCTAGGATTATTTTATTTTATTGTGGCAAGAACACAACATGAGACCTACTTTCTTAAAGAAGACATTTTTACGTAATCCTTTAGACTGTGTGTCTGTTCTTTATTTTTTGTCTGCTAATGGCAGAGGCTGTTCATAAACAAAACAAATTAAAAGAATAAAGAAGATTGAGTTTGGAATTACAGTAGTCTATTGCTGGGCAACAGAGTATTCCACGAGTTCTTCTACTTTTCTCTCTGATTATCTGAGAAATACAAAGTATGCAGTACGGTGGCCAATTCATAATGAAATAGGTGACCTTCACTGAACATCACTGTGATAGATGCAAACCTGACTGATGAGTTACATTTGTGTGGAGTTTTTGAAAAGGAAATAAACCTTGGTCTGAGAGATAATACACTGGTAGGAGAAAACGTTACAAGAGTTCAAACTATGCAGGTCGTATTTGTTATTTTCTAAAAATATGCAGACTCATAAATTGAATAATTTTGCAAAACATATATTCAAAATTTAACCCAGGAAAATTGGAACTTGATAGAAATAATGAAAACAATTACCACCAGCTTATGGGGCAGAGACATTAAGCAGTAGAGTTTCGTGAAGACAAAATTCTGTTCAATCAATCATATCTTCGATGTAAAGTTTACAAAGAACAGCATTCATCCCTAAAAACTATTTTCCTTAAAATTAAAATTAAATGGATATCCATTTGGAAAAGTAAAGATTCCCAAACCCCGACCTCACACCATACGCAAAAATTTGAGGTGGATCATAGATCTGTGCATAAAAACTAAGATTATAAATCTTTGGAATGAAACAGAATACTTACTAGTTTTAAATTCTTATATCAGAAAAGAAGAAAGGTACAAAATGAAAAAGAACTGAAGAAAGCTTTAAACAGTTTAACTGCACTGTGTAAGAAACTGACCAAGGCCTTAGTGCCTTAATAGAGTGTGCTTCAGAAGATATTTTCTCCATGAAAGTGATCAATATTGGTAAAATCCCAATGGGAATATTTGTGCTCGTTAAGTACTGGGTTAAAATTTCCTTGATGACACAAAGACCAGATTAAAATAACAGGTTAAAAACATCTTTACAACAGGGGCGTCTGGGTGGCTCAGTGGGTTAAAGCCTCTGCCTTCAGCTCAGGTCGTGATCCCAGGGTCCTGGGATCGAGCCCCACGTCGGGCTCTCTGCTCAGCAGGGAGCCTGCTTCCTCCTCTCTCTCTCTCTGCCTGCCTTTCTGCCTACTTGTGATCTCTGTCTTTCAAATAAATTTTTAAAAAATCTTAATTAAAAAAAAATCTTTACAACAGTCCACAACTCTGTGTCATAATTAGAAAAGCTGACTCCATTCCATTTCATTCAACTCAGGAACTTAAATTTTTAAAAGAGAGGTAGGGGTGCCTGGATGTTAAGTGTCTGACTCTTGATGTCAGCTCAGATTATGATCTCAGGGTCATGAGACCTTGCGTCTGGTTCTGCCCTGGGCGTAGAGCCGGCTTGAGATTCTCTTTCCCTCTGCCCCACCCCCAAAGATAAATGAATAGGTAGATAGAGAGATAAAAATAAAAATAAAGGAGAGAGGTAAATATACAGCAAATGAAACAGAATACTTACTAGTTTTAAATTCTTCTATCAGAAAAGAAGAAAGATACAATTAAATTAAATTAAAAAGAACTGGGGTGCCTGGGTGACTCAGTGGGTTAAAGCCTCCGCTTTCAGCTCAGGTCATGAGCTCAGGGTCCTGGGATTGAGCCCCACATCGGGCTCTCTGCTCTGCAGGGAGCCTGCTTCCTCCTCTCTCTCTCTCTGCCTGCCTCTCTCCCTACTTGTGATCTCTGTCTGTCAAATAAATAAATAAAATATTTTAATTAATTAATTAATTAAAAAGAACTGAAGAAAGCTTTAAACAGTTTAACTGCACTGTGTAAGAAGCTGACCAAGGGGTTTGGGGTGTTGATATAAGAATTAGAAATGTGTCTTCTGTTTGTTCTTTTCACCCCCAAATTGAAGCATCTTCCCTTAGATGGTTCAAAGGCTTCCCTATCCTGTGTTCATCTGAAATATCCCCACCAAAGGCAACACCAGCAAGTTCTGCTCTGGTTTGATGGGAATTTTTCTTTATCAGTGTGTGCTTTACCTTATACCAAGATGTTTGATAAGATGATGAAAAACATTTTAAAGTTATACCTGCTTCTGAGAACTCAAGGTTATCCTTCTGAAGCTATTCTGGTCAACACATATTTGATGGAATGGAATATAAATCCACCCAAACTGTTTTTAAAAAAGGAACATTTATTGGCAAGGTACAAGATTAATTGAACCTTGGCACTGCCAGGCCTGGTGGGAACTATAAGGTCAATGGCCTGAGGTGAAGACTCAGTTGCACATGTACATTCTCCCTTCCTGGCCCACTATGTATCGGTAGCCCCTTGTATCTGCTCTCTCAGGGTATATGCTTCCCATAAATTGAACTGGCATATGGCTCCAAATCCAATGTTCAGGTATAACCATCTACCCTGTGATTCTCAGCTCAGAATCTTGAAAGGAAGATTCTACTTCATCAGAGAACAGCCAATGATATACTTTAGCCTGGGTCAGTTGTAACATGACTGGTCCTATCAGCTGAGGGGTTGGGGTGGGCAGAATCACTCACTTTGCTTATCAGGCACCACATGGCAGGGCAGCTGCTCTACAAGAGGTGTGGGTGGGTCAGACAGGGCATCTGAGTGAGGGGAGAAGACCCATCAGCACCTGAGAATTGGAAGAGCTTATATCCCATCTAAAGAGAACACTGAGTTATCCAGTTGTGGCCAAGATGTGATCAAATGTTCAAGATGTGATCAAGATCGCTCAGTGTGATCAGAGAAGGTACATATCTACATTTTATGCAGAATGTCCTGATTTTTTAAAAGTGGCCAGTTGTAGCAGCCCCTGCCAAGCCCTTCCTGTATCCCTTGAGTACTTAACATTTCCATGCACACTGACCTGATTTCCAGTTGCCAACTTTGCCTGAGGGTTCTCTTTGGCCGCTAGAGCCCATTCGGCCCACACTAGGGGCATGGTGGAAATGCTGGTGAATTAAGGCTTCATGGGGGCAGCTTTCAACTAGTGACTGGGTACAGTTGGACATTTCCTCAGCTCTCTTGTCCCTCAGTTGAGACTACTCTGAGGCATGGTCTACATGACTTCCAGAGTTCCCCAGAAAGGTTGAAGTCCAGTGGCCCAGTGGCAACATGCTTGGTCTTGTACTTTGTATTGGCTGCTCTTCCCCATATCACTTCCCCTCCCCAACTTAGTGTTTCTTGAAAGTGCCTTCGATGAATTTCTTAGACATGAATTGTTGACTCAGGGTCTCTGGAGACCATCAATTCAAACTTTTTTTAAAAAATGTATTTCTTGGGAAGCCTGGGTGGCTCAGATGGTTAAGCATCCACCCTCAGCTCAGGTCATGATCTCCAGGTTTGGGGATCAAGCCCCACATCAGGCTCTGGCTCCCAGCACAGCAGGGAGTCTGCTTCTCCCTCTCCCTCTGCCTCTCTCCCTGCTCATGTTCTCTGTCTTTCTGTATCTCTCTGTCTCAAATGAATAAATAAAATCTTTTAAAAAAATATAACTTGATTTGTTATATCTGCAGTGTAGACCCAATTTAAGAGCTGCTACGTTATACACCTCCAATTAAAATTAACCACCTGGGGTGCATAGGTGGCTCAGTTGGTTAAGTGTCTGCCTTTGGTGCCGGCTGGGATCAAGTCCCACATCAGGCTTCTGCTCAGTGGAGACCCTGCTTCTTCCTCTCCCTGCTGCTCCCCCCACTTATACTCTCTGTCAAATTAATAAATAAAATATTTTAAAATAAAATTAAAATAATCGCCTATACAAATTTAACCCCCATACACTTTTTACCATCATGGCCTGAGAGCCTTAGAAAACAAAGTTCTAAACTCAGGTGCTCACATGTTGGCAGGTAAAACTTGAGGAAGACCTGGGGTGTGTGGCTCCCTGTCCATGGCCTCCTTTGGGTTAAGAGCCAATGTGGCTTATGAGGCTTCCTTATTGTATCTAAGAAGTCACTGTACAAATGTGCAAAGTGTGTAACATTTACCACGTGGAACTTTTTATATGAGGACGTCGAAAAGTCACATACTTTTGAAATGCTGCAAGAGAGTGGCCTGGGGGAGTAGGCACCCCCTCTCCCTTCTCAGCCTTGTTCCAGCTGGGCAGAGTGTACCAGCCTTGAGTCTGGAGCCATGCTCAAGAGAAGAAGTCACTCAAAGGAGGAATAGGTATGTCTTCAGGGATCCAGAAGAGGGTAAAGCAGGAAGCTGATTCTTGAATGGTCCAAGAGATAAAATGAAGGCATTTATCAGGTGGGAAGTGAGAGAGGCAGTTTCCCATCCAAGAAAAGCGGAATTTCTTGCCAGTTGAGCTGCCCGTCTGTTGCCCAAGGTGGCATGGATTGCCTTTGGTGGAAGTGTCCACACCTTGGCCACGTGGGCACTAGCAAAGCTAATGCAGCATGGATATGGTGAGGGTGTCTATGAGGTACCCGTTTTCCAAGGATGGAGGGGGTAGACATCCAGTGGAATAATTAGCCCCATTGTTGGGCCAGTCTTAGAAATGTACCTTTCTTTAAAAAAAAAAGAAAAAAATTATGATCTTTCATTAATTTGGGGGAAATTGAGGTGTTGAACATTGTTCCCAATTCTATTTAAAAACACAGTTATGAGGGGCACCTGGGTGGCTCATTTGGTGAAGCATCCAACTCTTGGTTTTGGCTCAGGTCTTGATCTCGGGTCCTGAGACTGAGTTCCGCGCTCAGAGGGGAGTGTGCTGGAGAGTCTCTCTGTCCCTCTCCCTCTGCCCTACCCCTGCCCCACACTTGTGCACATGCTCGCTCTCTCTCTCTCACTCTCAAATAAATGACTAAATCTTTAAAAAATGAAATAAAGAATAAAAATAGTTATTAGTAAGAGAACTGGGAGTACAGTTTTTGCTTCTGATTTCTTCCCACAAATTAGTTTCTCTTTGCGATAAAAACAATTCATAATCCTGAAACTTTTTAAAAAAAAAGTTTGACTACAACTGAGGGAAAATCAGTGCTGGACAGGGATATAAAATGCTTGAAGAAAAACATTTTTTTAAAAAGGTCACGTAATTTGGAAAAAAAAAATTATGTAATTTGAATTGTCAACCCAGAGCCTGGACTATAGTTTTTCTGTCCAGCCTGTAAAATCCCTGGTAATACAGAGATAATTATGGAAATATTCAGAGCCCTTCCCTGGATGCCAACACAGAGCCGCGCCACTGGGTTTTTACCTCTTAGTAATGATGAAAAGCGTTCAAAAAGACAGACCTGCCATCCTCAGAGGCACTTAAGGAACCGGGGAAAAAAGGTAATGTGCATTTCTTGGGATTGGCCTTGACCTGACAGATTCCCAGGGATGAGTCACTCTCTCCTTCTTCAGTCAGTTCGGCTATAAAATAATTATAATGAGAGCTTGTTTACTAAGAGCTGAAGTCCACTTTGCTGCGTCTCATTCAGCTGCGAGGAAGGAGAAGAAGAAAGGTAGTGATTAGGGAAGACTTCTGTACCCAGCTGTCCCAGCAGCTCGGCTTTGAGAACCCATGCCCTGAAGAGGCGAAGTTTCTTATAAATTGGACTTGTGAGTAGCAGATGCCAGTTTAAGTGTTCCTCTGCTTCTCCTGTGGGTCTGCACTTGAGACTTGAGGCAAATAAGTAGGAAGGGTAGTTTGATGAAATTAATGGAGGTGGGGAGGTGGAGGGCAGGGGGGGAAAGAGGCTACACCACGGACCCTCCTATCTTGCCAAGATCTAGCCTGTGGCCAAGGAGAGCAAAAGCAGCAAGAGTGCCAGTGACTATACCCAGCCCTGCTGATCAGTGAACTGGAAGCGAGGCACTCGATGTCCCTTTTCCCTGTACCCAGCCTGCAGCCAGGGTCCAGGCGGTGGTGCCTCCATGCCTGTCCTCATCGGTTCCCAGTGGAAGGTGCTGGACAGCCAGCCCCGAGCCCTGCCAGACCACTCAGTGTGTCCTCCACGCTGAAAATTCAGGACCGATCTTCACCTCAGCAGTGGTTCTTGGGGCCACATGAAAAGTCACAGCTAGGTTTACTTTCAAGTGGCAGAGGCTGGTGTTTCTGGGAGAGAGGAATATTCACTTCCTGCCTTTGTCCTTTAGCTGACTGGAGCAACCCGCTTCGTTTACATTCCTTCCGTGGTGTTATTGAAAAGGATTGGCAGCTCCAAAATGTTTGCAGTGTCCCATTAGGGCTTTTTTTTCCCCTTCTCCCACTATTATTTATTTTTTATTTTTTAAAATTATTTTGTTAGCTTTTAGCTAGCATCTGGAAAGATCCACTGGATGGATGTGATGGGCTCGTTTTTCAAGTATCCAGTTTACCCTTCAGGGAATCCAGGAAAGGAGCAAGCTCCCAATATATAAATCTGGAGAAATTAAACAACCTCTCCAACTACTGCACCTTTTTTGTCTAGCCTGTTACTGGGGTAGTTTTAGGACCGAACCCTGGTGTAACCCCTCAGGGTAAGGGAGGGTGGGGAACCATGAATGGAAAGAAGCTATGCTTTTAAGTTAGATTATATTTCTGCCCAAATTGAGTTAAGGTGTTAGAGGTTATGGTTTGGGAAGGAAACTATTGCTACAAAAGGAAAGACCTTAAGCCAGAACTTCTTTGGGACCCTTAAGAACTGAATTTTTTTTTTTCAATGAGGATACTCGATGATGTGCAGTCCACTTGGATTTTATTCAATGGGAAAGACCCCCTATTGCGCTTGGCCACCTGCTCTTGTCACCTGCTGTCATCTCCCTCCTGGAGCAGCCTTTTGAAGAAGGGGGGAGGCGACCTGCATTTTCTTGGAGAAATGTGATAGGTCCGTCTGCCCCACATGCACGGAATCCAAACTGGCTATTTTACAGATAACCGCTCCACTGGAATTTGAAATGCGTGCATATGATTTTCAGGCAGCTAATTAAACTGGTAAACTTCTGGAATCCAAACTGCTCCATTGCTATAGGCAAAATTCCCTGCCTGTCATGGCTCATCAGAAGGGGTTTGTCTGGGGAAATCTTCTGAACGGAACAAAGAGACTTAGGTCTGGATGAGGAATGAAGTCTTGGCTCTCGCCTGCCAGCTCCTTAACTGCTGTACGATGTCAAATCCCTCGCTGAGAAAACGTCTGAAAGGAAAAGAATTTTAGGCTTGGTGTCAAGAAATGTTCTTTTTTTTAATGTGTGTTTCTTCTGCATTGAAACAGTTAATCATTTACTCCCTGGGGTTACAGTGTGGCTCCCATTCCCCTCTTGGTTCTGAACACAGCACTGTGTTTTCATTCTGGAGTTGCTCCAGTCTGTGGATTTTGCTAATAAGTGATGAACTTCAAAGGCCTTGGAGCTGGGGCACCATTCAGCTGCTGAGTCCGAGAACCTGAAGCTTTGGAGTCAGCAGAATTGCAAAGGAAAGCTCACCAGTCTTCTCAGGAGGTTTTGGAGTCTTGGCCTTCATCCCAGCGGGATTGCAAGTGGAAAGAAACACAGGGAAGGCATCTCCAAACCTTTAAAGTGACCGAGACGTGGAGAAAGGGCTAAAATAGGTGAAGGTTCTGGAAAGAGGGATGGGTGTGCACTGCGTTACTGTCTTCCTAGATGGGATTCTGCAGATCAATGGAGCCCACTATGAATATGAACACTGAGGCTAATCTTGGGGCCAAAATGAGCCCCTTTCCCAAGAGCATTACTTGCTAATATGCATGTAGTTCTCTGCTAAGTAATTAAGCTTTTCCACTTGTTAGGAAAGTCCCTTTGGAGCTGCTGGCTCTCTGTTCCCTTGCTAATAATGAAACAGCTTTAGCAAACTAGCAGCAGCGACCTTGGCTTCTGTCTGTGTCTCCCCACTCCACCCCCACAGTTGAACCCCTTTTAATATGCCTTAATGTGATGTGACGTTTTCATTTTATTTTCCTTACACGGACCGTGTTGGTCATGGTCAGGACGAGCTTTATCTTGGGCCAGGTTATGGTGAGCAGGAGAACAGTTTTATATTTGCTCTTGGTCCAGCCTCCTTGGTTGAGGAAGGTTTGGGGATGCACCCCAAGGTTTTTGATGCCTGTTGACTGGGATGAGGCCAGCTGCTTGGGTGTGCATGTGTTTTACTTAGAAGTGGACACTGTAGGCTTTGTAGCTGACAAGGAGGCTTATTGGGTTTTGATGCTCAAGGGAGGGAAATTCCAAGCTGAAATGGCCACAGTTATGATTCAGAATCATATCATGCCTTTAAATTTTTCTCTACATTCCAGAGTGCCCTGCCCCCCTCCCCTTGGGTTATTATCATGGAGCTGTTTCCAGGCTGTTTCTTATACAAACTAATCTCTGTAAACAGGGACATGGGATTTCATCCCCATCTTTGATTTCTAAGGAGAAAATAAAGGGATTTATTCCCAGTGCCCTTGTGTTGACCTTGCCTGGGGGAGAGGGCTCGCAGAGCTGATGATGACCTCATCCCATTCCAGCAGGATTTCCTGGGACATGCAGGGGCCTCATTCTTCTGCTGTCCGTCTGTGTTCAGCCACATTAAGTCCATAAGCTTCAGAGCAGATTACGGTGACATCTAATATCGGTCCCTTTAGGACTCGAGCGTGGGGTCAAGCAAACACACAAAGCAATCATTATACTTTCCGTGGTGCCAGAGACCTTCTGCGTCAGCTGGAGGAGCGGGGAGGTGGGGCAGTGAGGTGGGGCACAGACTAGGAACTGTGCTGTCTGGGGCAGGAAATCAGCCTGAAAGGGGATGGAAGGGCTTTGGTGGGAAATAAATGGCACTGTGTTGTTGACGGAAAAAGATCTTGGCAGGACCGTTGTTGTGAGTGTTCTGTGGCTTAGAGAGGAATTTCCTACAGGCTGGACTAACCATTAAAAATGTCTCTACCTTCAGGAGTCCCGGGCGTGCAGTAGAATGTCGCTGGGGGAGATGTCAGCTTGGACCATGGGTGCCCGCAGTCTGGACAAGCGAGGAAGTTTCTTTAAGGTAAAAGGAAGCCTTGATTGGGATTGCTAATGGGCAGGCTCTCTCACTTTGCCCAGGCTGCGTGGGGAGCTGCGGAGGGAAGGCTGCTGTGAGCCAGCTCTGGTAGGGGTGGGGGTGGTGGGGCAGCTCGCCTGAACCCAGCTGCAAGCTGTTACCCGGTTTACAGTAGGTTGGAGTTTGGGTGACTTAGGGCTTCCAAGTCAGGGCCAGGACCCAAGAGCTGCGGAGATGCCACCCTGTGTAAAACAGTTGAGGCAATCTTTGTTTATCCACTGCTCAGCTGTTCTTTTGCAGCTGGATGGTTTTATGATTGAAGCTGGAATTTGCATTCCAGCAAATCGATGCTGTAGGCAAGTGTGTTTCACACTTTGCTTGATTGTATGAGTCCCTTAAGTCCTCATTAAAAAGCAGCAACAAGGAATAGATTCCGAGGTCTCACCCTAGACTGGTTAAATGTTATTTGCTGGTGTATTTTATCAAATATCTAGAAGCCCTTTGTGATCAGGCAAGAGAAATCCAAACAAAGCAGCATGATTAAAACTGTACCACTTTCCTATTTGGATATTGATATTAATGGGTTAAAATTACCTTGTTAGCTTAATGAGTGAGACAGGATTCTAAATGGGTGTTTAATAGGCTTTGTGTGTGTATGTTGTCAATTAAGACTTGGTGATCATTTCAAATTCGCTCTTGGGGATTCATTTCCTCTTTATAGCTTTTGCTTTGTATCCTTTCACTCACCCTCAGAATAACGCCCACTCGCTGTAGAAAACTTGGAAAACACAGATTCATGTAAACGAGTAGAAAAACGGAGGTAAAATGTGCATTTGAAGTCTGTCACAGGCAGGTGTTCAAACACCAGATCTTTTTCCTCAAAGGAAGAATGATATAGGGATTTCTTAATTACGAGGAGAACTGACAATGTTTATTAATTATCCCATCCTGATGGGTTGTAAGTATGTATTAACTTGCATGCATATGCCTCCCACTTGCAAAAGGCTAAACCTGATTTATTGTATCAATTTTGGACTCCAAAAAAATCCACCCGAAGAGCCTGTTGATACAGCAAAGCTAAATTCATTAAGCTGAAGACAGTAAGGGCAGACATCATCCGGACACAGTTCCAATGGTGTGCAAGTGGGACAGCAGGAGGCATCTTTAATAGGGTTCATAGGTCTGCGTGTGTGCCCTTGGAGCTGCATTTTTCAAGGCAGAGATATGCTCAGGTTTCAGCAGAGTATGTGACATCATAGTTCAGGATTGGGGGATTCAGCAAGACGATGGTCTTGAATAGAATCTTGGCAAGTTAACTATTATTTGATAAGCAAGCTTTTCCCAGGTGAACAAACTGTTTGCCAGGACCAATTGTTTTGTAGGAATTTCCTGCAGCAAACAGCGAAGTGATTTATTGGTTTAAAGCCTTAACATCCTGGGCAAGAATATCCTGGAAGAAATAGCTGTGTTGACACAGATGGTCTCCATTCTCCGTCCTCCTAGTTCTGTGATGTGGACTTAGCTGTCTCTGTTCTTGATCCATTTCCCCAAGTTGGAATCAAACCTGTACAGCGTCCACCCACATGAGCCAGAAGAGGAGCTCTCCATGTCCCCTGTAGACTGGGCACTAAACCCACCAGACTCCGGACTCACTCCTGACTCCTCTCCAGTCCCTTGATCCTGTCTTATGCAGAGACGCTTATTTCATCCTGGTAGAAGGAATGAGCCCACCCCACCCCTTTACCCAAGGCTCTGCCTACATCATCCTAACTACTGGCTAGTCTGTAACTACCATCTTGACGCTCAGGAAGGGCAGTGGGCTTGAATCTAACGTAGCAGTTGGATTTTATAGCCAAAGCAAAAGGAGAATATCAAGTATGGTCAAAATTGCCTTTGAAAATTCCTGAGAGAGGGTCCATATTGGACTCACTCAGTACTACCTGTTAAGTCCATGGTAGTCAGTGTGCCTATCCTGCAGTCCTGGGAAAGATTTTTTTTTTTTTTTCCAGTTGGACAGCAGGTAAAGGAGTTAACTTGTATTTTTGGGTGTGTCTATGAAAGAATCTATCAGGCAAGAGGTGAAAGGCCTGCCTGACCCCATCGAGGACAAGTCACGCTTCAATCTTGCCTGAGTCAGATGCCTTGAGGAAATTGCTGGCAAAGTGGCTTTTATTATTTAACTTGCTATTGGCTGTCTTCTCCACCCCCGCCCCCAGCTTAAATTGTTTAAGTTACATACTCCAAGTAATGATATAGTTACTTTGTACTTCTTTCTTTTCTCTTCTTTGTAGACATTGTTATTCTTTACTATATGGCTATTCCATAGTCCAACTAACGATGGAATACTATTATTATTAGATATTATAATAGTAGATAAATATTATTGATGATTTCACAATTAAGGCGTGGAGTTATCTGTGAGGATGAAGTCAGGTTCCCTTCGGACATTTAATGCTGACTCCTTGGAGGTTTGTCTTTAAAATGCTAGGCTAGAGTTCCGTTTGCTGGGATGGTTTGTTGCTCAGAATCTTCTGGGATGCATTGGCTCTTCTTCTACTTTTCACGCTTTATTTCAGTTCACATTTTTCTAGCACCTGTGATCATCCAGGCTCTGTACTAGTCACTAGGGAGAGAAAAACCAGAAGATATCCCTGACTCCATGGAGCTTTCAGTCTGGTGGCAAATAAATATACTGATCAAATAATCACAGTGCTAAATACGTAATACCAAAAGAGAAATCAGTGCTTTGGGTGAGAATTAAAAGGGACTCTGAGAATGTACGACTCTGAGAATATTCCAGAGAACTCTTCCCTGAGGAAGTGTCCTTCGATTTGGGAGTTGAGGTTGACTCCGTATTATCTAGGAAGGTGGGGTAAGGCACCCCTGTGTCTTGCAACTTATCTGAGTCATTTCCGTGAGCCAGGACAGATAGGAAACCACAAATCAAAGCTTGCCACCGGTGGTTAGTGACTCTAGTTTAAAAACACAAGTCAGAGGGGGAAAGATAATGATGAGAAAGAGGTCTGGTGATCGTCTTTTAATTATCTACACTTCACACAATCACAGGAGCCATAATTACCAAGAAATGGATAATATGCATGTGGAATTCAGCTGTGAGCTAAGAATGTCACCAAGTAGTCTCACACTTCATGAAATTGTCCTATCCGGTTGTAAGGTATTGTGAAGTGTAGGGCATGTGAAGAATAGCATGGCAGGAGCCTAAGAGAGTAAGGCCAAAATTTAGCTCTACCCCCACCTCACTACATAATACGGAGTTGACCTCAGCTTGCAAATCAAAAGCCACTTTCTCAGGAAAGATTTCTCTGGAACACATGTAACATTGAGTTACATGTTCTCAGAGCTCTGCTTACTTCTCGCATGAAACACGATTTTGTCTTGTAACTCATTATGTGTTTCGTGTCGTGATTAATCAGTTGGCCACCAAAGATGGTCTGAGCATTCTAGGATGGTTGACAATGTCCCATGGTGATTGTTCATGAGGAATCACATCCCAGAAGCCTGGCCCCAAAAGTCCTATGCTGGACAAACACATTTTCCAAAGTTTGTCTAGCGCCATCGTGAGTTTTCCTCACCCACTGGTGAGAAATGTATCTTTCTGCTCTACAAGGTGTCTGTGAAAACCTACAGGAGGAGGCAGATGATGCCCTAGACAAGGCAGCCAAAGGTATCCTCACCTCACTATAGAAGTTGACACCCATTGCTATCAGATTTCCAGGGTGTGTTGCATGAGAGGACACATCGTCTAGCCTGGCAAAGCTCTAGGTGGTCCTGTGCTAGCAGAAAAGCTCACAGTCAGATCTGATCCTTCCTCTTCCTGAATTCCACAGCTTCCCCCGAGCCACCCCCACTCCTGCCCAGTCTGGGTGCCCAGTGCTGGCAGGTTCCTCTCAAGTCACCAAAATCGTCACCCTCCTTCTTCTCCTACCTCCCCCTCCCCACTTCCCTTCAGCTTCTTTCATTTTGGGGCACTACAGAGAATACTCATAATCTATCCGCAGCACCACCGATTGTGTCTGTGTGTGTGTGTGTGTCTGTTTCTGAACTATTCCATTCATCCACTCTGAGCTGGGCCCCCAGCCAGGTCTGCACTCTTCACCTTGACATTCGAGATCTTCCGGCTTCCCCACTCTACCTCCACCGGTCCTGCCACTGTGCCATCCTGGGTCTGCTCCGGTGGTCCACACCTGCTGATGCCCAAACTCCAGGCTTCGTCCATCCCCACTCCTGTCCCTGTCCTTCCACCTGTCCCTGCTAGGCTCCCAGCTGCCCTTCCAGGCTGACACAGACTCACTTTATCCACTGATGAAGGGACTCACACGGTGTGAGCTGGTGTCTGCTTTATTTTGTCTGAAGGCAAAGTTGTGCTAGAAGGCCTAGTGGTAGCCCCAGGATAGGACCAAGAAGTAAATTTCCATCCATAACTTGACCTCTGCCATGAGCGATTTGCTCTGTCATTTGTTGCTGTGTCCCTGACCCCAGTGGGGGAGCCTCTACAGCAGAGAACGATTCCTAAGCTGACCAGTGTTTACTGCCCACTCAACAGTCCAATTTCTTCCAGGGATGCCTAGGTGAGGCTTTCCTATGCCACCTGCAAGTGGTAGAGCTCTCTGTTTCTCAGTGACTGCCTCCCAGCTTCTCTTTGCCTCTGGGACAGGGCAACAGTTGGTCTTCACTGACCAGGAAGAAAATGTGTTTTGACGACAGGGACCCTGCCCTCCTGTGCCTCCCAACTGCTTGTTTCTGCAGGGAGACGCCCTGAGCCTGGGCTCCCAAACCAGCTGGTGGGGGGAGGTGCAAGGGCCCAGCTCAGTGGCAGAGGCAAAGTTTGAGAAACCCTCTTTGGGTCATTTGGAACGGTTTGGTGTGCCTTTCACATGGTCCAGAGAAGCCACAGAAGAGAGCTCTCTGGCACCATAAAGAATAGAGTGGGACTACTTTGAAGGGACCCGATTGCTAAAATCTGACCCTACAAAACAGATAATCCAGGGGTAATCATCCCTTTCACCCCAACTCCCTTCCCTTCACTATCAGACCCTCCTTAGCATTGGGAAGTTTATTCTGTTTTCAAAAGTCCTTGTCTGCGGGCTGATTTTCAATCATCCAGAGCTGGCACAACCTTACACCATGGGTGTCAGTAATTTCCCAGCATTCCAGTGCCCAGACGGCTCTCAGTGTAGAAAGTCATTTCTGTGCCACACAGCCCAGGACAGCAATTCTCTGTTGCAGGACAGGGGACAGAGATAGCAGGGGCTTGAAGAATAATGAATGAAACCCAAATCCCATTTTAGTCAGTAATTTCATGGGACAAATCCTCACAAGGATCTGTGGACACTCAAAAGCCAAAAGTATGAGTACCACACCCTTGAACTCCTTATGTGTGCCCTGGGCAGTGAACAGACATCACCTCATGTGCCAGGCATCCAGGGAGGCACTGCATGGCAGTCTGTAATCAGGAAAGGACTAAGCAACAGGGGGAAAACAAAACAGAGATTAGATTTGGTCAGAGCAGGTATTGATAATTATTCATAATAATACTACAAAGCAGAGCTGATGTCAGTTTTGGTGTATCTTTTATTTTCCACAAATAAATTCTTCCAGGATACTTATACTGGGACTCAGAGCAGGGCTGTCCATAGAAATACAAAGCCAGCCACAGGGATTGTTCTAAATGTTCTAGTAGCTACATTAAAAAAAAAAAAAAAAAGTGAAACTAATTTTAGTAATAATTTTATTTAACTTCATATATCTAAGATATTTTTGTGT
This sequence comes from Neogale vison, assembly GCF_020171115.1. Lineage (NCBI taxonomy): Eukaryota > Metazoa > Chordata > Mammalia > Carnivora > Mustelidae > Neogale > Neogale vison. The sequence goes on from NC_058098.1 coordinate 44,659,667, forward strand.
GAGTATGTAATCAATATAAAAGTATTAATCAGATATTTTACTTTTTTTTTTTGTACCATGCCTTTGAAACCCAGTATGTATTTTATCCTGAGCACGTCTTGATTCAGACTAGCCACAGTTCAAGTTCTCAGTCAGAGTTACATTTTATCTTGTCTAAAGTGCCTCCTGTTACAGATGGGTAAACTGAGGCCCAGGGAGGTTGAAGGGCGGCAGGTTAGTCGATAGGAGGGATGGGAATTGGACCTGGCCTGACTTTCTCCTGAGGCACCCCACCCCCTGGAGCCCCCTGAGGGTTCCACTGTGATCCGTTACCACTGTTCCAGTGAGATTTCCCAGGAAACTCCTTCTGGAGAGGTCATGGGAACAGTGACCACTCTCTCTGGAAGAGTGATTGGCTTTTTTTTGGATTCCCATTCGTGTCTCCCACCATCTTCTCCAGATCCCTCCAGGACAGACATCTGTCCCTCAGGGTGTGACTTTCTAGGAATGTCAGGAACTTACTTACTGAATAGCAGTTCCCATTTGTGTTTTCAAAAAGGAATGGATTTCATGGTTTTATGGGTTGTTTTTGCAGCACATTTTAGCCATTCATTTCTGATATTAAATATGGCCTTTGGGACTGCAATACATTCTCACTTGCTTCAAGGAACTTTGTCTTTTAAAAAAACAATCAGGAGTAAAATAGATTTTGCTGGTTCTCCTCAACCATATAGTTCTCCAGGCTTATTTGTAACTCTTATGTTTTCATTATTAGGGGGATGTCAAAGAGGGAGATGTAGATGTGAATGTATAATTTTCAAAAAGTTCAAACAGGACTCTCATGCAATGTAGAATGGGTATCTGTCAACACTTTATTCATCCCATGCATGAAACCAGGAAACCAGCATCAAGCTGGTTCAAAGAACACTTTGACATGTGATATATCTATAGTTGACTTAAAAAGTCCTTCTGTAGTAAGTTTACTGAGGTAAAATCAAAACTGGTTAAAGTCCTACAAGCAATAAAACTCTAACCGTTGGTATAATCTTTTTTTTCCCCCCTGAACAGAAATTCCCAGGCTGACACATAACCACCCAGTGCTTGAGCCCTACATTAGTAATACATAGTCAAGTCGAACACAGATGTATCCCTCTGGATCAGGAAATAATCTTTAGGTGACTTTGTCAAAAAACACCCAAGCATAATGCTCAAAAAAAAAAAAAAAAAGAGGGCTCTTCTTCCTGCAACTTTTAAAACTTTCTAATTAAAAAAACTCTTGGGTAGAAGGGGAAATGCAAAATGGAACTACAGAATTTCTTAAAAAAAACGGGACACTATCTGTCAGAATCAATGGCATACACTTAAAGCACAGGTCAGGGGAAAATTCATAGCATTAAACACCTGATCAAAAAAGATATGCCTTACCAATCTTTTTGCCTTATTTTCAAGTTTTAAGTAGTGTTTCTTATTCACACTGAAATGGCTCATTCCCTTTGTCTTCTGCAACCTTCCCTTTCCCCAGTCCCCAGCTTTCTCCAACCAGAAATTTTGCCTTAAAGAGTGAGTTTCTTCAGTAAGGTTGTAGAACTATGGGAAAGCTTGTTCTGAGTTGATTGATTTAAATGCCTTAGAGGAGAAACTTTGTGTTCCCTGCAGAATCATGAATGTATTAGTAGCATTGATTTCTGGGATCTTTTTCGTAATACAAAAGCCTCACGATGCTATTTTGGATGGTGCTTTGACACCTCAGGTCAGATAGATCCCAGAAGCTGACAGACTCCTTTGCACATGTGCCTGTCACCAGTAAGTTCACCGGACTGAGGCAAAATGTATGAAATCGAATTTCCAAGGATAATAGTCTTTCAAACATCTTTACATGGTAAGCAGGAAACCACTTTCACAACAAAATTGGAAGCTGTATTATCTATTGCTATGTAACTAATTGCCCCAAACCTTAGTAACTTAAAACAACAAGTATCTGTACCTCATTGTTTCTGCAGGTCAGAAATCTAAGTTTAACTACTGAGTGTCTCTGGTGGTAGGTCGCCAGGAGATTGCAGTCAAGGTGTTGGCTGGGCTGCATTCTCATCAGACTGTTGAGTGGTGGGGATCCTACTTCAAACCCACTTGGCAAGTTTCCGTTCCTCCCCGTAGGGCTGGCCATAGGATGAGGCTACTGGCTTCTCCCAAGGTGAGTGATCCCAAGGTGAGTGATACAGGAGAAAACAAGAGAGATGAAAGCTAGAGTCTGTTGAGCACCTAATCATGAGAGGGATACACCATCACTTCCACCATGTTCTGTTCATTTTAAACCAGTCAGGTAGACCAGCCCTCCCTCAAGGAGATGTCACTCAAAAGTATAAATACCAGGATGCGGGGTTCACCAGCCATCTTAGAGACAAAAACATGGAAAAACAGTTTGGTCACAAAGTCAAAAACCTAGAGGGCCAGAAAGAATGACAGGAATGGCATGATGGGTGGGCCTGCCTGGCACTGGACAGGTCATTTTGTTGGGAACACAATTGGCTTGAGAGCACTAGGCCCTGCCAGGAGGGGGATGCTGCTGACTCAGTTCCAACCAGATGCTGACACACAGGAGTGAATGTGGGTCCTCTGATATTTTTCAAGAGGCCAGAAATCCAGATTTTTATATACGAGAACCCCAATTTAAAAAGTATAGTAAGGATGGAAGAAAATGCATTGGAGGGCAGGCTTTAACCTGGGGGCTGTCAGTTTGAACTCCTACTTGGTTAGCTGGGAGAGGGATTGGCCAGGTGGAAAGTTCAGTCTCCTACCACTGCTGAGCCCCTGGAGGCTCTGGGGGTGTGCAAGGGAGACGGATGCCATACCTGCTATTTCTCTTGGGGGCTTTAGATATAGCAGTGACAGAGCCTATGAGTTCTAGCTGAGCTCTGAGAGATAGGATCATCCATGGATGGACTGAGGAATGCATAGGGAAAGGAGCAGCAAGTTTCTCCAGGCCTTAAGACAGTGCCTTGGGTGGGCTCACGGTCACCAAGTATATAGGGACCCTAAGTTGTAGAGACCCCTCCTCCCACTTTTAGTAACAGCTTCTCAGGTTTAGCTGATGGAGTACTGAGAACCCACTGTCCCAGATGTTACAGGCATCAAGAAAGGAACTAATGTGGGATACAGAGTCCTCTTTCTCCTTTGTCTATCTTCTGAAAAGTGGAGAATGGCTTGCCAAAAATATCCCTCCCACCTTCCTGTAATTCCAACTGGAGACTCATTTTGTGTTAATAAGTAACACTTAACTGGCAGAATGTCAGATGATTCCTTACTCATTCACAAAATAGTATAAACTAGGACTTCATGAAGCATTAGCCGTGATCAGCCCAGAGAAGAAATTTGAATTCATGTGTACTGAGGAGAAGGGAATAGAATAAAGCAAATTGAGATTTCTGAGGAGAAGGATGGACCTCAGGAACCCACTGTGGGTGGGTCAGTCAACTTGGGCCCTAGGCACCCAGAGTGAAGAGGGTGTCAGGAAGTAGTAGGTAAAGATACAGATGATCACATCTTCCGTACAGTCTCCAAACATCATTGCCCTGAACCTGGAGGCCCCGTGGGCCCTTTACTTAGAATACACCTTTTACCACCAAAAGAAAACTCTTTCTCTAATCACAGCATTCTGACACCAAATGTGTGGTCATTTTCCCCACACCCACCCATTCTCTAATTCTGTAGTAACCCGCTGGGTATTCAAGTCTGAGACTAACCAGCCCAGGTTAGCACAGGTCTCACAGGTTAAGGGCTCAGTCCCACAAGACTACCCCCACTTCAGACACCAGTCACAAGCTGTGAGTTTCCAGATTATCCAAATTTCTGTCCAACTTGGCTACAAATCAGTGGTTCCCACAACCCCACTTCAGTAATTCACTAGATTGGCTCACAGAACTCAGGGAAACACTTTATTTACTGGTGCCAATGGATTATAAGGAAATAGATGAATAACTAGATGAGATACATCGGGCATGATCTGGAAGGGTCCTGAGCACAGAGCTTCCAACCCTGTGGAGTCTGGGATGCACCACTCTAAGCTTCACCAATCAGAAGTTCTCCAAACCCCTGCATTTAGCATCTTTATGGAGACTTATTATGTAGGCATTCTTGATTAAATCCTTGGCTATTAGTGATTAGTTCAATCCCCAGCCCCACTTTCTTCCCAGGGGTGGGGTCAGGGGTCAGGCTGAAAATTCCAATGCTCCAATCATAGGGTTGGGTGACTTGCCCCCCCACCCCAAGCTATCCAGGGGACTACCTGCCACTAGTCATCTCATTAACATAAACTCAGGCAGGATTCAAAGGCTTGCAAGTGAATAACAAGACACTCCTAATACTGCTATCACTTAGGAAATCCAAGGTTTCAGGCTCTGAGTCAGCAGGCCCAAGGAGAACAATAACCAAAGTAGACAAAGACAAACCCGATAAGCACAAATCATTCCCCTTAAGGTGGCATTACTAATGGACAGATAGGATTTTTCCAGGACAAATCCAGTGGTCTGAAAGGCAGAGTTTAACCCCCTTCACAATGCCCTGGGATATACAAATGGTGACCTTATCTTTTCAGGCCGGCATCAGAGTAAAGGAAAGAAAGTGAAGAAGAAAGGGTTTCCTGTTTAGTTAAAATAGGAAGTCTTGATCCTGGGAGGACGCGGTCTACCTCCCTATCATCTGCTTCTCTTCTCTGTGAGTTTGATTTGTTGGTTTGCATCACCTGTGCAGGGCCAGATGTCTGTGGGAGACTTCTTTAGCTGTGAGATGCATATCTGAGATTGAAGTCCCTAAAGTGGAGAGGACCTAGTTTAGCTCTTTGCAAGAAGACTCAAGGGCAGTCTCTGTTTTTACTGCTTCCAAATCAGAAGGGTGGGAGAAAGTTGGAAACGTTTGCTTGAAGAGTTGTAACCAAATTTTCAAGGAAACTGGAACACTTCAGGGTAGGTCCATACCAGAGCCTCCAAGAAAATTAACAAAATTAGAACTGAATATAGATGATGATGTAAACATAATTTCTGTTCCCTCCAGTAACCCTAATTTTTTTTTTAGTAAAACCAATTTGTTGTATTCAACATTGTCTTTTCTCTTAAGTTATTAACAATTTGTTGAGATATACCTTTGCAATCAAAGATGAAACATTTACTTTTTCTCCCTACCTGATGCCTCCAATATTCAAAAACTCTTGAGTCCTCTTTTCATGACAAAATAATTATTTACATAAGTTCAATAAGAATCTGTTCTCCCTGGAACAGGACGCAGTTGGAAATGTTGGCTGTATATATTACCAAGGCTTTGACTGGCTTGTCACATTTGAAACAGATGTAAAATCCACCTGCTAACCTGTTTACAAGATTCCAGCAAAGCAGTTTTTAAAAAAACTTTCTCAATCACCGATCTTGCTACACTTACAGAAATAATCAGGCAATGTTGAATAATTGTAAATGACAACAGATTTCAATATGCCCATTATTGCAAATCTGATGAGAATTTATTGTGATGGAATTGACAAGGAAATTTGATTATTTTTGTGACATTCCACATCTTGAAATAATAACTAAAATAACAAGCGATAACATACAAAGACTTATCAGATTTTGGAACACTTCTATTAATAACATTTACCCTGCAACGTGATCTAAGAAGGTTTATCATCACTTACTTGACATCTTTCCCATGTAATTTAACACATCAAATAAACGTTATTAGTTTAACATCTCTTTTTGTAAAGAAAGAGAAAAAATCCTTTTCAGTATTCCAGTAGCCCTCTGGAAAATTTCAAAGTCAGTCCAAGGTCAAAAAGACTTCATTTTGAATTAGATTTTTGGAGAAGTTTGTCAAAATTTCAAAAGCTTCGGACACTTGCCCAAGTAGGATCATAGGTCACTGTGAAACAATACTTAGTTATCCATTTAACCTAAGTGACAGTTAAAGACTTCACAGGCAAATACAGAAAATTAAATAGTCATAAAAAGCATTAGCTTTCCTTAGGGGCTCTGGGGTAGCTCAGTCGGTTAAGTGTCTGACTCTTGCTTTCAGCCTGGGTCATGATCTCAGGGTCTGGAGACTGAGCCCCAGTCAGGCTCCCACCCAACAGGGAGTCTCTTTTCCCTCTTCTCCTATCTCAGGCAGACTCCCCACTGAGCTCAGAGCCTGTCCTGGGGCTCAAGCTCACCACCCTGAGATCCTGATCTGAACTGAAATCAAGAGTCAGATGCTTAACCGACTGAGCCACCCAGTAACCAACACCCCCCCCGCCTTTTTTTTCTTTAACTCTGCTCCCTCTGGCAACCATCAGTTTGTCCTCTGCATTTATGGATCTGTTTCTGCTTTCTGTTTGTTTGTTTCTTTCTTTTTTAGATTCCACACATAAGTGAAATCACACAGCATTTGTCTTTTCTGGCTGACTTATTTCACTTAGCATAATACCCTCTAGGGTATGCTGCAAATGGTGAGATCTCATTCTTTTTTATGAATAAGTAATATTTATGATTAAGTAATATGTGTGTGTGTGTGTATACCACATTTTCTTTATTCATCTATGGATGGACATTTGGCTTACTTCCATATCTTGGCTATTGGAAATAATGCTGCAGTAAGCATAGGGGTACCTATATCTTTTTAAATTAATATTTCCAGTTTTGGGGGGTAAATACCCAGTGGTAGAATTACTGGATCATATGGTATTTCTATTTTACATATTTTGAGGAACCACCATAGTATTTTCCATTATGGTTGTACCAATTTGCATTCCCCCCAGTAGTGCACAGGGGTTCTCTTTTTTCCACATCCTCACCAATACTTGTTATTTCTAGTCTTTTTAATACAAGCTATTCTGAGATGTGTGAGGGGTATCTCACTATAGTTTTGATTGGCATTTCCCTGATGATGAGTGATGCTGAGCATTTTTTCATGTATCTGTTGGCCATCAGTAGTCTTCTTGAAAGAACTGTCCTCTGCTCATTTTCAATTCAATTGTCTATTCTCTCCTCATACCTTCTTTTACTGAAAGCATATATCCTACTTTTCTTGCATATGGAGATGTTTCCCTTATTTCTAGTAGCTTTAACCACATATTATTAATTAGAATCCTTAACCCTTAGCAGCCTTAACTAAGAAGTAAATGGTTGTGAACTGTGTTTTTTGTTAGCATTCGATGAACTGGCAAACTAATAAATACTTTTTATTTGATTTTCATAAACACGTGTTTTTTTATAGTATAGTTTTTTTTAAAAAGTGAAACATGTTTACTAACAGACCCAAATTTATCTTTAGTTTCTCTATATTAAGGAAGTCAAAAGTAAATAAACATCTGTTCAGTAATTAATGCTTCATTGTTTTATCTTATTTGGAAATTATCTACATATTCAGTGAATTTAACTTAACTAATCACTTGATGTAGCAAAACTAAGATTTCAGGTTACCAAAGTTATTTGGGGAAACTAGTTTTTCTTTTATTATTTTATTTACTTACTTGTCAGAGAGAGAGCACAGGCAGGGGGAGTGCCAGGCAGAGGGAGAACCAGACTCCCCGCTGAGCAAGAAGCCTGATGCAGGACTTGATCCCAGGACCCTAAGATCAGGACCTGAGCCAAAGGCAGATGCTTAACCTGTTGAACCACCCAGGTGCCCCTTGGGCAAACTATCTTAAAAGTTTACCTAAAAACTTTATCTTATTCACATCTATTCAGTTTACTTGTTCATAACAATTATGCTTAGATTATGCACAAAAACCTTTATAAAACATTAGACAAAGTCATTATTTCAAGTTATTGTTTGCTGACAACTTTTATAACAGGGATAACATGAATTTATTTGATTAGGAAACCTAGGTAGGATAAAAGCTGTATGTCTAATTTACCAAAAATTATCCTAATCTCATGAACATGAAAAACATTTGTATTAGTTTCTATTCTATTTCTGAGATTTAGAAATGCTTTATTTGTAAGTGCTTATTTTTTACCTCAATTAAATAGAGCCATTTGCAAAATAATTTTAACAATACTATTCAGAGGTAGAAAATGCCACGTGTCTACAATAGACACACATAAGCATATAAACAGACACCTTACAGTGATTGTTTTTAGAAATTTTAGACAGGAAACAGGTATAATAATAAAAACTCACTGTTTATAAAAGAACAGTTGTATCCAAACTGTTTTCTGATCAGTGGACTAAGCTAAGGCTGCCAGATCAGAAGGCTAAAAAATTTTTTTGCTAGTATTTGTGGAGAAGACACAGGATTTTTCATTTGTCTAGATTTTGAATGACCTTTTCCCCCTTTTGTTTCACTTCTGATAAGAATTACCTCATAGAGTTTTGTGCTCTTAATATTTTTACCTCAAAGTCAGGGGGAAAATGCAGGTTCCTCCAAGAAGGAGCTTGGTTTTTTAAGGCTAATAATTTACAAGCCTTTTGAGATAGATAGGGGAGATTATGGAATTGGTAAAAGGAATAGGTGAACTTTGAATGGCCTCCAAGGGCGCATTTCTTGTTTTGTAAGATCTTTTAGTAAAGATTTGTAAAGATTATTAAGGTACTTTTAATTCCTCAGAGAACTGGGTTTTGGTTGGATGTTAAGGACTGCCGTACCCATCCATCTATGTTAGAATGCATTCCTGTTTTGGTTTTGCTTTAACTTTGGCTGTTAAGGGGAAATGTAACACTTTATCAGTAAAACTCTGAGTCTCACTGACTCTGGGAGGGGCTCACAGAGGGCCCTCCTTCAAAGGTAGATATGGAGGTGGATATAATGTCATTACCTTGGTGGACTTTTGTTTATGATCCCGGAAAAGCAATTCAAACAGAGGACAACTAGAGTGAGGATTCAAATAAGGGAGAATAGAAGGAAGCAATAAGAATTATGTCAGTCTTATAGACTTTTCGCTTTTTAAAAGATTTTATTTATTTATTTGTCAGAGAAAAAGAGAAAGAGCAGCAGGCAGAGTAAGAAGCAGACTCCTGCTGAGCAGGGAGCCGGATACAGAACTCGATTCCAGGACTCCAGGAACATGACCTGGGCTGAAAGCAGATGCTTAACTGACTGAGCCACCCAGGCGTCCTGATTTTACAGACTTTTGTGTTAGGTACCGCTTGGGTCTTTTTAAGTTTTTTTTTATCAGCTTTTTGCAACGAAACTTTTGATGAAGCTAGTTTTGGAATTTTGAAGCATTTGCTTTAAGTGACCTTTTTACATGATCTCCTCTAACTGGAGTGTTTCCCATTATGGCCACTGTAATTCTAGGTTGTAATTCCCCTGAGGGCTGGCAGCCCTTTGGTAGGACCCTACCCACAATTTCTGTCCAGTCAAATCTAGCCCCAAATGAGGTGCAACTCACATTTCTGTCCAGTCTTATTTTGGGGTTCCCAACCTGACAGTTACCTAGCCAAGTTCATTAGGACACAAAACAAGCTTAGTAAGATTCCGCCATTTTTATAGATATTTATAGCTTCTGGGTCCATAGTTCTTAGAGATACAATAAGCAGGTGCACTGGAAGATGGTACATTTCAATCTTTGGGTTTTAAAGGATTTCATTTATTTATTATTATTATTATTATTTTTTAAAGGATTTCATTTAAACAAATTTTATTCACCCAAGGTCTGCTGCTGGACCATTCTAGCTCAATTTGGACCCAGTTCAAGTCCTGTAGGTAACCACCAGCAATTCTCAAAGTGGCAAGGGCTGGGGTTTTCCACTCCAAAACCTGGTAATGGAGGTCTGAAAAGCTAAGGTTTGGCTGAGGCCAAACCTTCTGCTCGCTCAAACTGACCTGCGCTGTATGGGAAAGCCAATCAGTTCGAGAGGCTCTCAGAAGTGGGAGGAGCTTCCCAAGGTCTTAGGGAGCCTGGAGATAGACTAAGTGAGTCCCCCCACTCAAAGGTCACAGGGTACCACACCTGTGTTTGTCATGGTTCCCTGAGTGCCGCAGGGAGGTTCCCTTGGGATCCCATTGCTGCCACCAAACCTATTAAGCAACAGAAACTCAGCTGAGTAATCTAAAAGATCAAATTGGCGGTTTTGAATGATTCATAAACCAGGTGGCATCCCATCTAGCAAATAGAAAGGAGCCCTGTAGAGCTGCAGCAAAGGAAAGGTTTTTAAAGGTAGATGGAGCAAAAAGGAAGTTATTAGCAAAGAATCCATTGTTTCAGGCCAGGTTGCTCTCCTAAGGGGAACACAAGGGACCTGTCAGTACATTGCCCAGTGCTGACCAGGGAGAATTCCCTGTTGTCCGGCAAAGGTTACGTTTCACCGGGGATGGGGAGGGGAGTGGAGCGTCCTGAAACTGAGTTAGGTTAGGTTTCAAGTCTTGGTTTGCCGATGTGGGGCCCTTAACATAAATGATTGCATTTTGGACCCTTGGTTTCCTTTTGAATAGCATGTGTATTGGGAAGCAGGTGAGCCTTAAAATGTGGTCCCTGGGCGGGCATGCCTGCTCAGAGTTTGTTAGCAAGGCGGTCTCGACAAATGGTTCTCAAGGTGAGGTGTCAGCTTCCAGCATCAGCTTGGGCTGGAAACTTCTTAGAAACACAGATGGTTGGATTCTACCCCAGACCTAGTGAATCAGACACTGGGGGTGGCGTCCAGCCGTCTGTGTTTTAACAAGCCCGCCAGGGGATTCAAGGATGAGACGTGCTATATTCTCCGTTTGAGTAAGTAGCCAGGATGATACAAAAAGCATGGAAATGTCTGCCTTCCAGAGCTGCTTTCACGTTCCTTTCTGGGAAGTGGAGTTTATCACCTTCCCAGCTGGGCTGTGAGCATCCATGAGCTCCGACTCCACTGTCAGGATCATTTACCCTTTGTAGGTGTTGCTGTGATTGCCACTGCCGGATAGGTGTTCGGGTGTGGGTTCTCTTTTCTGTCTTCTTCCCATGAGATCACCCCATTTTACTGGCCCTCTCAAAAGTGTCTGCACAGACACACACCAGGAAGACCCCCAGGGGCAGGATGACTCAGTCGCCCAGAGCCGTGTAACAGAAGCAACATCACCCCACCAAGCTCCCAGCACCTGATGTCACCATTTACCCCTAGGTCCTCAAGCTTTCTCTGGGCTCAGATTCACAGATGTGGGCCCCTCCCTTCCTCAACGAAAGCCTGGGGGAGATGAACGCAAACTGTCTTGGTGTGCACGGCCATTTGCTAGAGGAGCAGAAGAACACGCAGAAGCACCATGTTCTCTGTTGAATACCTGGCATTTCAGGGAGAACTTTTGGGGCCACTCTATAGACACAGCCCAGCCTTCCTCTTCATTCAGTGACTTTTAAAAATTACTGTTTAATTTCAGAAACGGTATTCCAGATGCTATTCTGAGCACTTTAAACCCATTCACTTACTTAATCCCCATGCTGTCCTTACGCCCATTTTACAGATGAGGAAACTGAGATACAGATGGGTTAGTATACCTATCCAGTGCCACACACTTTGCAGATTCTATAGTGGTTCCATGGTGATGGTGCTTCAGCTTGGAAGGAATTTCCTAGAGATGGGACCCAGCACGCTTGGGGCTTTAAAATGCCGACTCTGTGCCTTGCCGGCCAGGTCTGAAATGAGAAATGGGTCCCCCTCCTTCCCCCACTTTTCATGTCTTGGTCCGTGTGTTGGATGCTTTTATTCATTGAGATGTGAGCCTGACTGCTTCCCCTACTTTGCGCTCACAGCTATTCCTTTCAGTTAGTTGCCACTCAGAGTTTCCTGCCTCAGAAAGTGGGCATTGTTCTTCTCAAAGACCACCCCGAATACATCCTTCATCAGAACTGGGTTTACTAACTTGCTGCAGCGGGGAGCGGGGTGGTGGGGGGGAGACACGCCATAAGAAGCATGGCTGTGTGTGTGTGTGGTGGGGAGTGGTCTCAGTTAAGAGGGGCTTAGAAAGGGCTTGATATAGAATTTGGGCTTGTGCTGGCTAATTTTTATTTATTTATTTAGAGATCGATTGAGAGAGAGTAAGCGTGAGCCTGGGGAGCAGAGGCAGAGGGAAAGGGAGAATAAGACTCCGTGCAGAGGGGAGCCCGATGCAGGACTCCATCACAGGACCCCGAGATCACGATCTGAGCCAAAGGCAGATGCTCAACCGACTGAGCCACCCAGGTGCTTCATGTGCTGGCTATTTCTAAAGAGGGAAGGGTTACAGATTTAGGGAGGAAAAATACAGGACGCCCAGCTGAATTTGAATATATATATACATATATATGTATATATATATATATATACACATATATATATATAGCATATATGTAGACAATGCATTCTATGTAATATTGGGGACATATGTACACTAAAAAAAATCCATTGTTTATCTAAAATTGAAATTTAACCGGACACTCCGTATTTTATCTCACAACCCAGAGGATTTGAATGTTCTCGGGAAGTGAAGACAGTTGGGTTGATTGGGGTAACTTAATCATTTTCCTCCAGAAGGCAGGAGGAATAAAGGGAGGCGGAGGTAAGCAGCCAACACTCAGTGTCGGAAGAGGGGGCTCTTTAGTTGTTTTTGTGGTTTGGGCGTCCTGTGTTCTGTCTCATTTCAGACCTGGAGGCTAGTGGCCTTGCTGAATCTGTGTGTTGACATTCTGTGTGCCTTATTAATGCTCACTTGGGAACAAGCCAGAAGCATTGCTTACTTTCACATTTAACTTCCAGATTCAGGGCTTGTTTCAGAGTCTCCCCAGATGCTAATGTCTCAAAGATGCAGGTCACTTGAGGTTCTGGTCCGCGATAGCCAGTTCAGCCTGGGCCACTGGTTCTCTGCAAATATTTTTTGTCGTAACACCACGGGTGGGGGGGTAGTGTGACTGGCTGGCTAAAATGCATAGGGTGCCCCCGCCCCGGACAAAGAATTATCTGGCCCCAAATTTCTGTCATGCTGAGGCTGAGAAATCCTGGTCTGCCATGTAAGTTAGGTAATAAGCTTAATTTCTGAGGTTTCCCTAGCTATCTCTGGGGCATGCCTTCCAGAACTGAAGGAAATGAAAGCCAGAAAAGTATGCACGTGTATTTAGGACCCCTGTCCAGAATTGGCATCATGTGGGACTAGCTCAGTGATTGAGCTTGTGACTTTTAACAGTAAGTGTTCAATGAATATGCCAAATGCGTGAAAAATGTTTATTATGTATGCACTGAATTCATTCAGCACCTACAGTGGCGGGGCCAGTCCTGGGTGCTGAGTGTGCCGTGATGGGGGAAACAGATAACAGAGAAACGTGAGCTTGAAGGGTGGGGAAGAGGAGCAAGGCAGCTTGTATGAACTGGGGAGGGCTGGCCTGCCGGCTGGGTGAGGAATTGGCAGTTAGTGCAGTTGGACACCATGAAGGGTTTGGAGAAAGGGAGCATCTTTATCATACACAGTATCTTGGCCTGTCTAGGGTCTTGAGCTTTATTTTTCCTTCTCTGTCCCTTAGTTTAAAAACACAGGGCAAACACGGGGCCAGAGCTGACCCCTCACTTAGAAGACGAGAGAGGGAGGAAGATAGCGAACTCTTATTTAGCTGTTGTTAGACCTGCCCCCACACTTTTGGAAATCAACCCTGTACCTGAAAGTTGGCGAGGGCTGGAGAGGAGCAGCAGAGGGAAGGCGACAATCAGGACAGACTGTGACCCTGCAGAGCCCTGTTTCTGTAATTGCTACCCAGCCACGCCCATCCACCCCGTGTATTGTCTACTGCTGCTTCCATCCACAACTGGGGAGCTGAGTTGCTCTAGAGATTATTGCCTGCAAATCCTAAAATATTTACTTTCTGGCTCTCTATAGAAAAGGTTTGCTGACCGCTGACTTGGGAGATAATCACGTTTTTGTCACAGAATTCTCAAAGTCAGTCTTGCGGATGCACAGCCGTGCCACCACTCTGCAAATGAACAGACCCATCCCGCTGCCAATGAGAACTTGGTCTCTGAGGGCCAGGACCCTTCTCTTTTTCCTGAATCACACTGCCGGCTTCCTTTGGGTTGTCAGAAACAGCTAGAATGAATATACCAGAGCTCTCAACAGCAGATGCTTACAGGGGCCAGGTGGATCATGTAAACCAATAATAGCCGAGCCAGGCATAAGTTGATAAATGGCAACAATATTTGACTGCAGTACTCGGGGACAATAGGGAATGGAGGGGACTGTAGTACACTGAAGAGCAGATGTCCCACATCAAGAGGGCCACAGCACCAAGATAGCACCGTGTTTCTAATTTTCAAGAAGCTAAAAGCCTTTGGACTTTTAGACTTGGGTTTTTGTGCAAATCTGACATTTTGCGTGAAATACATTTCATGTTTTGATGTTGAAACTGTTTTAACTATAAAAGTTAGGACTGGCCCATAGGAGGCAAGCTGGGCAAGACATAGCTGAGTGTGTCCAGAGGTCACCAGCGACACTGGAATGATGACCAGAGTTTCCTTGCTGCTCTAGAAAGACAGCAGGGAGTTCTCCTGGGCCCTCGCCAGGAGAAGTTCCCTGTCAACTATCGTGGCTTCCTGTCAAGCCTTCAGCTGGACACTAAAAACAGCCTCTGACTCCACTTATCTGCAGAGGGAAGGAAGTGCACAGGAGTCAAGAAGGATACAGAAATGCAGGAAGACTGAGCTCCTGGAGGAGGGGGGTGGTTCCATGAGGGTCCCAGGGTCTGAGAGGAAACTGCTAAGTTCATCCTGGGCATGGCCAATAGGGGTGTCCCAGGGGAGCCCATGTCATCCTTTTCAGAGGTAATAAAGCCCAATTTTACCTTTAGTAAATCAAAAATAGGTGTCCCCTGAATGCAAGTCAAAATTGCAGTGAGATATCACCTCACACCTGTCAGAATGACTAAACTCAAAAACACAGGGAACAACAGGTGTTGGCGAGGATGTGGAGAGAAGGGAACCCTCCTACGCTGTGGTGGGGATGCAAACTGGTGCAGCCGCTGTGGAAAACAGCATGGAGACTCCTTGAGAAGTTAAAAGCTGCCTTATGGTCCAGCAGTCTCACTACTGAGAATTTACTCAAGGAATACAAGAACACTAATTCAAAGGGACACATGCATCTTGATGTTTATAGCAGCATTACTTAAAATAGTCAAGATGAGGGAACAGCCCGTGTCCATCAACTGATGAATGGATGAAGAAGATGTGGTGTATATATACAGTGGGATATTACTCAGCTGCAAAAAAAAAGAAGACGATAAATACCATATGATTTCACTCATATGTGGATTTAAGAAACAAAAGAACTAGTGGGGGGCGGAGAGAAAGACAAACCAAGAAACAAACTCTCGGGGTACCTGGGGGGGTCAGTTATTAGAGCATGTCACTCTTGCTCTCGGGGTCATCAGTTTGAGTCCCATTTCAGGTGTACAGCTTACATTTATTTATTTTTTTTTAAAGATTTTATTTATTTATTTGACAGACAGAGATCACAAGTAGGCAGAGAGGCAGGCAGAGAGAGAGAGAGAGGAGGAAGCAGGCTCCTTGCTGAGCAGAGAGCCCAATGTGGGACTCCATCCCAGGATCCTGAGATCATGACCTGAGCCGAAGGCAGCGGCTTAACCCACTGAGCCACCCAGGCGCCCTACAGCTTATGTTTAAAAAAGAAAGAAAGAAAAAGGGGCACCTGGGTGGCTCAGTCGTTAAACATCTGCCTTCCGCTCAGGTCCTGATCCCAGTGTCTTGGGATCGGGCTCCTTGCTTGGTGGGATGCCTGTTTCTCCCTCCCATACTCACCCTGCTTGTGTTTCCTTTCTCACTGTGTGCCTCTCTGTCAAATAAATAGATAATATCTTGAAAGAGAGAGAGAGGGGAAGGAAGGAAGGAAGGAAAGAAAGAGAGAAAGGAAGGAAGGAAAGAAGGAAGGAGGGAGGGAGGGAGGAAGGAAGGAAGGAAGAAGATAGAAAGAAAGAGACTCTTAACTAGAGAGAACAAACTAGTGGTTACCAGAGGGGAGACAGGTGGGGGCATGAGTTAATAGGTGATAGGGATTAAGGAGTGCACCTGTCATGATAAGAACCGAGCGATTACAATAAGAACTTAAAAAAAAATGGGGGAAATTCTGTGGAAAGGTCATGGGTTTATAAGTCTGAGAATCCTGGCTACTAATACCTCTTACAACCATGACCAGCTGCTTGCCACAGGAAGAACTCTTGGAGCCTCAGTTTCCTCATCTGCAAAATGGGACCAAAATCCCTGCCTGTCGCACCAAAACGATGTGAGGATTAAATCATAGGGTGTATAGTGTAGTTCCTGCCACAGAGAAGGCCACCCATTAAATGGTAGCTTTCATTGACTAAAGGTAACAAAGTATATTCTTTACCTCTCCTGTGACATGTGACATGGACTTCTTGAGGCTTCCCCAAAGTTAGGACAGCTTCAGCTTCTCTGGATCACATCCGTAGCACAATCTTTTCAAGACTGACTAGGATCCTCCAAGAAGGGTTACGTTAGATTCCGTAAGAAGGAACTTTAGAAAGACTTTGGACATCAGAGGGAGGGAGGAAAACATAACCCACCGGAAACTAGAATGGCACTGTGGAATGAATCTCTCATTCCCAGCATGCAAGGAAATGAGGGCTAGAAACAACTGAAGTAACCCAAAGACATCATTGATGATTAAGGACAAAGCTTTCCAGAATCAAACTGAAGAGGCAGAAATGACTCCCAGGCAAAAAAGGTGAATGCTCTCTCTCTGAAACTAACAATACATTATATGTTAATTAATTGAATTGAAATAAAAAATTAATTAAAAATAAAATTTAAATAATTTTTTTGAAGAAGCCATGACTGTTCCATCTTCCCTTCCATTTGGAGGGATAGTGGCCATTTATTGAGTATCAAACAGCTCAGGTTTGAACTGTGCGGGTCCACTTCATGTGGATTTTTTTTTTGATAAGTGTCCTACGGTACTGTAAACGTATGTGCTCTTCCTTATGATTTTCTTAATAACATTTTCTTTTCTCTAGCTTACTGTATTGTAAGGATACATTCCATGACACAAAATGTGTCAATTGGCTGTTTATGTTAAGGTCTCCAGTCAACAGCGGGTGATTAATCAAGGTTTGGGCGAGTTCAAAGTTATACTTGGATTTTCAACTGCGTGAAGGGGTCAGTGTGCCAGCCCATGTGCTCAGGGATCAACTGTGTCTGAAGGAGCTGGATTTAGGGAGTGGGTGACAGAAAAAAATATGGGGAATACCATGCTTGCTGTCACATTTTTGCTGAGAATCTGCCAAAGGACATAACACAAATATACCTGCTACCAGAACAGTCTAGTCTATAATTTCCTCTGGGCTCCCTTCACTGTCTTCTCCACCCCATCCACTCACCACAGCCCTTTCCTGCTCTACTGCCAAGACCATTTTAAATGCATATAGAGTTTTCCAGATACTGAAAAAATTTTAATCCACCACCCTCAATATAGAATTAAAGAAACATTTTTATTTTTTCCAAGTGACACAAAAGTTAACTCTGATGAAATTTAAATTGTTTCTTTTCTGGAAATGTGACAGCCAAGTGCTGGGTGAGTCCATCAAAGATGAGCATTTTTTTTTTTCTTTTTGAAGTTTACTTATTTATAATCTCTACACCAGTGCAGGGGTCAAATCCCTGACCCCAGGATGAAGAGTGGCATGCTCGACCCACTGAGCCTGCCGGACGCCCCAAAGATGAACATTTTTGTGGATGGTGTGCTGGCATGGGCTGATTAGGGTTGGGCACCTTCCTTAGGCTATTTCTCTGCTATCCTCCCACCAAGTTACCCCTGCCCCGTTTACAGATGAGGATTTCCAGATGGCTCCCTAGGTCCTGCAGTGGGAGGATCCCCAGCTGTTCTTGCCACCAGGCACGTGTGCCTCAAGGGCTCAGCAGGACTGCCTGGTCAGCAGGACTGCCTGGTGGTCAGTGAGCGTTGACTGCATTGGGGGCTCTGCTGGGTGAGGCTGGCATGCTCAGGGGCCACGGCTCCGCCAGGTGTCAGGGCTCCGCAGCCTTGGGCAGGAAGAAGTTCAGTGTGGCCCAACTAACACTTCCTGGTTTGCATTCTAAGGGCACACTGATGCAGATTTTGAGGACAAGGAACATAGCTTACGGAGCTTTCCAAAGGACGGATTTCCCAATAGGAAGAATGTGATAGTGAGCTTTGAAGATGTGCTAGCAAAAATTAGGGAAGTCTGGCAGCTGGGTTTTCATTCTTTTGTGCATCGTTTTAATTTTTCCCCCCCTTGGGGCTTACAGTAGAGGAGGGAAGTTATTGGTATAATTTACAGAAGAGTTGCAAAAACAGCATGAGAGATTTCTTGTATGTTTGTATGTGTAATTTCATGTACATATGTACTATATAATTTCAAATCTCCATAGACGTTGCAAGGATAATACCAGGGACTCCTCTATACCCGTTACCCCAGTTCCACATTCCCTAGTTGTTTATATTTTGCCCCATTTACCTAAGTTCTCTCTCCCATTTTTTTTTTTTTTGAGTAGGCTCTTCCCCCAACGTGGGGCTTGAACTCATGAACCCAAGATCAAGAGTTTCATGCTTGACCAACTGAGCCAGCTAAGCACTCTCTCTCTCTTTCAACATACACACTTGCACAAGCAATTGTATAACTATGTAACTATTCCATAAATATATACATTTTACCTCTATATGTTATCATATATGTGATATATTTTTTGAACCATTTGAGAATACATTGGAGACACCACACCCATTTAAACCCTTCTGTGTGTATTTCCTAGGAGTGAGGACTCTGTTTCACATATGCACCATAAATGATCAAACCCAAGAAATTAAATGTGGCTACACCACTGCTCTAGCCTACAGTCCATCTTCAGTGTTTGGTGATTGCCCCGGTTATGTCCTTATGGAATTTCTTATCCCCTCATTCTGGATCCACCCCAGGCTCACTTGTGCATTTAGGGGTCATGATTCTTGAATCTTCAAACCACATTCTTTTATTTATTTTATTATTGTATTTTGAACTTGTTAAAGTGTAACCTGCATACAGAAAGAAAGAATATCCAGCATCCATGCATCTGTCAGTATCCAGCTTGATGATAAAGGCATGACAAAGGCAACCTACTTGGTACTGGTTCTAAATGGTGCTTTGTATATGATGTCAAAAACATTGGTCCCTGGGGCACCTGGGTGGCTCAGTCAGTTAAGCATCTGCCTTCTGCTCAGGTCATGATCCTGGGGTCCTGGGATTGAGCCCCGTGTCCAGCTCCCTGCTCATCAGGGAGCCTGCCACTCCCCCCATACTCTCTACTTATTCTCTCCCTCTCTCAAATAAATAAATAAATAAATAAATAAATAAATAAATAAAATCTTTAAAAACAAAAACCAACCAAAAAAACCCTATCAGTCCCTAGGTTATCAGGATGGACAATTCTCAGAGTGTAAGTTCAGCACATGGATGTGCGGCCGTTGCTCATAGCCACAAAAGCTTCCACCCAGTTCTCCAGCTCTGACGCCAGCCTCAGACCTCCTGCTCTGGCCGATGCTTCTACTGGTGGGCCAGGTCTAGCCCTTTGGAGCATCTCAGCCCAGCTGCCTGATTCCAGGGGGCCTCCAACATTAGAAAGATTCCCAACATCCTTTGCTTGGATGATAATTCCTAATCTTTGTGTGTGAGCTCAGGCCTTTCTTCTCCATCCTGTATCTGATGTCATCGGGAAACAGGAGACCCCAAGATGTCAGAGAGGCACGGTGGAGGGGACTGCATTTTTGTCCCCCCCACCCCGCCATCGAGAGGAACCATCTGAGTGTGCCTGCCTAGGGTTGGCCCTCAATCTGTCTCTATATGGACTCAGTGGAAGTGCTGTTGAGAGGGTTACTCTTCTTTCCATTTGATGCCTCTCTTGGGCATTGCTTTAGGTGATTGTTACCTTCTTAGGGCAACCCAGAGTTCAAAGGGTGCTGCTGGGTTATCAGAGATCATTTCCTCCGAATTGTTTCCTTCCTATCGGTCTCTACATTTGTAAAAACACAAAATAAAAACTTTGATACCCTCTTTTCTGACTTTTATGGATTCTGAGTTTTTAAAATATGGTAAAACATACACAACATAAAATATACGATTTTAACTATTTTTTAAACATTTTGTTTATGTATTTGTTGGGGTGGGGGCAAAGAGAGCACCAACAGGGGGAGTGACAGACTGAGGAAGAGGGAGAAGCAGGCTCCTCGCTGAGCAGGGAGCCCGAGGTGGGGCTCATCCCAGGACCCTGGGATCATGACCTGAGCCTAGGGCAGATGCTTAACCGATTAAGCCTCTCAGACACCCCAATTTTAACTATTTTTAAGTGAACAATTTGTGACATGGTCCGACTCACAGTGTTGCTTTCACACTGTTGTGCAAACGTGACCGCCATCCAGATCCAGAACGTTTTCATCTTCCTGAACTGAAACTCTGACCCCATTAAACACTAATTCCGCATTCCCCTCCTCCCAGCGCCTGGTAACCACAGTCTGCTTCTGTCCCTGTGCATTGCACTCTTGCAGATACCTCACGTAAATGGATGCATACACTGTTTGTCTTTTTGTGCCGGTCGTTTCATTTGTTGCAATTTCCATCCAGTTGTAACAAACATCAGAGTTTCTTTCCTTTTGGAGGCAGAGAGGTATTCAATTTTCTGTATATACCACATTTTGTTTATCCACTCATCCACTAACGAACATTCGGGTTGCTTCCCGCTTTTTAGCTCTTGTGAGTAATGCTGCTACAAACATGGCTCAGATTCTGTTTTTAAAGATTAAGGAGGGCACATATTGCATGGAGCACTGGGTGTGGTGCATAAACAATGAATTTTGGAACACACACACAAAAAAATTAAATTTTTAAAAAAGCACACACACACACAAAAATAAAGAACATGTTCATAGTTCTTTTGCCCTGAATCAGAATGTTAAAACTTCTCTTATTGGGACTCACGGCCCACAAGATGCATATGTGTGTGTGTGTGTGTGTGTGTGTGTGTGTGTTGTGATGGGTACAGGCTAGGGCTGAAGTGAAACTCAAGTCTGTCTTGCAAAATGCAGCTCCCTGTGTTTGCTGGCTGGAAGGGGCCAACCTTTTTAGTAACAGTGCAACCTATTTAGTGATCCAAAGGGCTATACTTGGAGCCAAGTGAGTTATGTCAAGTAAATGCAAATTGTCGGTATTACTAGCATTTATGACCACTCACCAGATACATATTCCTGTTCCTTATTTCTGTCCTTTCTTCCCAATCACATTGTAAGCATTTTCTGTGACAGGAAAATATCTTTTGTTGTCCATTCAGCCCCATTACCCTAAAGGCAGCAGGTCTCCAGTAAATGAGTTGACAGTGACTCACGTTTTAAAAATTTTATTTGAATCTAAGTTAGTGGGGCGCCTGGGTGGTTCAGTGGATTAAGCTGCTGCCTTCAGCTCAGGTCATGATCTCGGAGTTCTGGGATCGAGTCCTGCATTGGGTTCTCTGCTCAGCGGGGAGCCTGCTTCCCTCTCTCTCTCCCTGCCTGCCTCTCTGCCTACTTGTGATCTCTACCTGTCAAATAAATAAATAAAATCTTTAAATCTAAGTTAGTGAACATATACTGTGTTATTAGTTTCAGAGGTAGAATTTAGTGGTTCATCGGTTGCATATAACATCCAGTGCTCATTACATCAAGTGCCCTCCTTAATGCCCATCACCCAGTCACCCATCTCCCTACTCCACCTGCCTCCAGCAACCCTCAGTTTTTTTCCTGGAGTGAAGAGTCTCTTACGGTTTGCTTCCTTCTCTATTTTTATCTTATTTTATTTTTCCTTCCCTTCTCCTGTGTTCATCTATTTTATTTCTTTTATTCTGTATATGAGTTAGGTCATGAGGTATTTGTCTTTCTGTAATTTATTTTGCTTAGCATAATACCCTCTAGTTCCATCCACATTGTTGCCAATGGTAAGATTTCTTCTTTTGATATATATATACATACATACATATATATATGCATATATGTGTATATATATGCATATATAGTGAAATACTACCCAGTATTTATATATTATTTATATTATTATGTAGCATACACACACACACACACACACACACACCCCATGTCCTCTTTATCCATTCGTGGATAAAGATGGACATCATGGATGGACATCTGGGCTCTTTTGGCTATTGTGGACATTGTTGCTATGAACACTGGGGTGCAGGTGCCCCTTCGAATCACTATGTTTGTATCCTTTGGATAAATACCCAGTAGTGCGATTGCTGGGTCGTGGGGTAGCTCTATTTTTAACCTTTTGAGTAACCTCCATACTGTTTTCCAGAGTGGCTTCACCAGCTTGCATTCCCACCAACAGCATAGGAGGGTTCCCCTTTCTCTGCATCCTTGCCAATATCTTTCATTTCCTGAGTCATTCATTTTAGCCATTCTGACCTGTGTGAAGTGGTATGTCATCGTGGTTTTGATTTGTATTTCCCTGATGCCGAGTGATGTGGAGCATTCTTTCATGTGTCTATTAGCCATCTGTATGTCTTCTTTGGAGAAGTGTCTGTTCCTTGACAGTGACTCACGTTTCAGATTTACCTATCTACCCATGCTATACACTGACATCACCAGTGTCCCAGTATGTACTTTCTCACCATCAGAAAGATTTTTCCTTGTGAATTTTCACTTAATATTGCTGCTATCTTGTCTGCAGTTGGGCAGCTGAATTACACTAGTGGACTGAATTCTTAATGAAATAGTTACAAGAATTGATTTAACCAATATATATATTGGGTATCCATTATGTGGCCAGTTGGACAAGATGCTGAATCTACTGACATTAAAAGCATGGGTCTTGTCTTCTGGGCTCCCATTAGAACCTTGTTCCATGTGTGGGCTATCAATCAGTCAAGCTTTTATTAGAAGTGCAGATTCTCAGGCCCTACCTCGGACCCAGGGGTTGGAACCTGCTTTTAATGAGCCCCCCACGTGATGCATGTGCACATTCCAGCTCGAGAAACACTAGTCTGGTGGATATTAGTCTGTTAATTTTATTCATAGTGATAGTAAGAGAGTTATCAACCTCTTTATCAGTGTGTGTATGTGTGTGTGTGTGTGTGTGTGTGGTAGAGCAGATGAGACCAGGTTAACACTGGAATACTCTCTTCAATTCTGGTCCCATAACCTAAACCAAAGAAGGGTGGTAGGAATACTCCAAGGCACCCCCATATACTCATTACCTGAGAACACTAGGAAGGAATAAAATCCCCAAGGGGTGCTGAAGGCACCTGGATGCCCAAGATGGAGGAAATAGCCTAAGACATCTTGCTCTGAATTTATAGTAAAAAGAAAAACGTTGGTTGGATTTTCTAGTAGCAAATTCAGAAACAGGATGTGAAACACCAGTAGTCTATTTGGGAGGAGATCACAGTGGGGGCTCAGGCAGGGGAGTAGGGGAGTGGGACAAAGAACGGAAAGCAGCCTCTGGGTCTTGGTCTTGGGAAATTGTGTAGTGAGTATTGTCTCCTCAAGGGTGAGGAAGCTGGGGTTTTTATGCACCAGGAGTCAGTCACCCTGCTCTGAGCTCTCCTGGCCAGAGCATCTGCAAGCCCTGGGGAAAGACTTCTGGGTGCTTGCAGTACAAAGCCATCACAGCTTATGGGAGCGGTAGCCTCTGAGGGTTATGGGCAAGGCACTAACCACACATGCTAGCATATCTAATCTGAAATCATGAGACCAGGGTGCCTCCACAGATCTCTGCATCAAAGCTTCAGTTCCTGATGGGGAACAAACCAACCCTTTGGATTGTAACAAGTTTCAAAGCCTCAGTGATTCATCCCCTCAGAGTTACTAATCATCTTCACAAGACTGGAATGACTGACCTTCACATTTTCTTAAAGTCCAAATTCCCTTTTCATAATCCCTCTGCCTTCTTCCTTCCCTAAACTAAATATATGTGCTCAGAGGACTTTATCATACTCAACTTACAGAAAACAAGTTTTCAATGGTCTATTTCAAAATTTTCCCTTTAATGTTGCAAGTCGTAGTTTCTTGCTTCCTCTTCAGCTCCTTTGCCTTTGAATCTTTACTCCATGCATTCCTCATGGGTTTTTCATGGCTTTGCTTTTGTTTCAGTTAAAACTGAAATGCTGCATACAGCAGCTATTGCCCCCAGAGGCCATGTCAGCATCCCTGCAAGTCAGCATTTCTCTAAGAGGTACTGCAGAACACTACTTCGCTGAAATAGTCATTGGCAAAGGGTGGTAGGGCGGCAGGTCTGTGGAATTCTGCACACCCCGTTGCCTTCCTGGTGACCCATGCTGCCCACCAGCATCTCAAAGCCCCCAAAGAGCCCACCGTGACCTTGTTTGAGTGAATGCTTACCCTGGTTTCACTGGATGCTGCCAGTGTTATGGGGACAGTCCCCGTCTGGAAATCCCTCCCGCTCACATCTTACACGGCTGGTGTTGAGCAAAAAACATCTGGGGAAATGCTAATTGGAACACATCCCCAGACTCTCTCATGCCTTTGAACTTGGTAGGCACTTGGAATGGTTGAGTCGGAAGCAGTGGTGGGGCACCGCAACATTATAGCTCCGAGCTTACTCCCTTTTTTGCAACTGGAAAGAAAAGAAGAGAGAACACTTCCCTAAATACAAAGTGATATTTTGGAATGAGGAGGGCCTTCTGTTCCATACTGAGGCAGCTGAGTAGATTCATCAAGAAAGGTGCACTGGCTGGGTGAGGCACCACTCTGCTTGGCATGGCACTGGCTTCAGGGAGTGAGGAATTCCATCCCTCACACATGGCAGGATGTCTTAATTTGCTTTGTGTTGTCAAGGCTTGCACCTACCAGCTGATGTATCTCTGGTCCTAGGTTTGGCAAATGTAAGTCCTTGTTGGTAGAGTGGTAGATCACAGGGGTACCCCCCCAACCGTGCTCTCAAGAAAACTTGTCTAATTGCTGTGCTCTTAACTCCAGGCTCTGTAAATGAATCCCACTCACCGAACTGCTCTTTTACTTCTGTTTTTCCCAAAATGAAGATAGCTATTTTTCCAATGGGAAAAAAATGTGCTTTTTACAGAAAAATTGAAAACTATAAAGAAGAAAGAAAAGATTACCTATTATTTTACCACCACTAATTGCCCTATCTGGAAATGAGTCCTGGATCTACATGCTAAGCATCCAGAATTTGGCTCTATCTGCTGTGTTCCATAAATCCGTAGATAAAGGTATTATATAAATGGGCTCAGAGAATACATGCCATTTTGCATCTTTTCTTCCACTTAATATTTATCACTATATTGATATGTTGACATGTATTATACATATCAATAAACATATAACAGAATCACCATTTTAAAATGTATTTTTGAGTTAAAGTTGGCATATAATGTTATGTTCATGTCAGGTGTACAATATAGTGATTGGACGTTTCTGTACAGTACTCAGTGCTCATCATGATAAGGATAATTGTCATTTGTCCTTATACCACGTTATCATAATATTATTGACTCTCTTTCCTATGCAGTGCTTTTATCTTCAGGACCTTTAAATTTTGCAACCAGAAGTTTATGTCTCTTAGCCCTCTTCACCTGTCCCACCTACCTGCCCACGCCCCTTCCCGTGGATCACCACCGTCAGCTTGTTTTCTGTATTTAGGAGCAACAGAATCACTATTTCAATGACTGCATAATATTTTAGTACATTTCTGTGCTGTACTTTAACCGGTCCACTGCAGTTAGCCATTTAGTCCTGGTTCACCATCATCAGTGATGCTGCCAAGAACACTCTTTGCTATATATCGGATTATTTCTTTGGGTCAATTCCTAGAATTAGAAACGCTAAATTCAACAGTTTTCATACATAAATTGATGATGTATACGTTCAGATTGGCTTCCAGAAAGGGTGAGTCATTATTTCTCCCCCCAGGCTTATAGAAAGCTGAAGGTGGTAAAAGGGAAGTGAATGTGACCATATTCATGCCACTGCACTCTGAGAGGCAGAGGAGGACAGCTCATGATCAGTAAGAGAGTGAGCCTGAAGAGGTGTTAGAAATTCATTGATCTCTTTTTTTTTTAAGTTTTTATTTAAATCCTAGTTAGTTAACATACAGTGTAATATTAGTTTCAGGTGTACAGGTCAGTGATTCAACACTTCCATACAACACACTGCGTTCATCACAAGTGTCCTCCTTAATCCCCATCACCCATCCCCCTGCCCACCTCCCCTCTAGGAACCATCTATCTGTTCTCTCTATGTAGTCAAGAGTCTGTTTCTTGGTTTGCTACTCCTTCTCTCTCTTTTTTTTTTTCCTCCATGCTCATTTGTTTTATTTCTTAAGTTCCCCCATAGGAGTGAAATTGTATGATGTTTGTCTTTCTCTGACTGACTTATTTTGCCTAGTGTTATACTCACTAGCTCCAGTCATGTTGTTGCAAATGGCAAGATATCTTTCTTTTTGATGGTTGAGTAATAGTCCACTGTATATCTATACCTACATCTATTTAATGTTAGAGGAAACTAAAGCTCAGAGAGGTTAAGGAACACCCTTCCCCCCATGCATACACTAGGCCTGGGATCCACAGTTGGCAGGTATTTTAGAATGGATGACCTTCAAAGATAGAGAGGACAAAAACTTTAGAGATCATTTTCAAAAGTGACAACTATAATTCTCATACAGCTCCTTAGGGACTGGGTATCGAAGATCAGTTTAACTCATTAAAGGAAAAAGTCAACAGGATATTAAAACCAATTCCATATGGCAGAGACTGGTCAGTAGTCATGGGACAAAAGAATCCCACGTTGAACCAGCTTTGATGTCCGCCGTTAGCCAGTTTTGTGTGTCTAACTTTGTAAGGTTTATTTTTTTTTTTAAACAATTTTTTTTTTTTTTATTTGAGGGAGAGAGACAGTGAGAGAGAGAATGAGCGAGGAGAAAGTCAGAGAGCGAAGCAGACTCCCCATGGAGCTGGGAGCCTGATGTGGGACTCGATCCCGGGACTCCAGGATCACGCCCTGAGCCAGAGGCAGTCGTCCAACCAACTGCGCCACCCAGGCGTCCCTAACTTTGTAAGGTTTAGATGTAAACTTGATACTGCTAATATTCAACCATCTTTTGACCTTCAAACAATTGCGGTTTCACAATTGTGCCTCTATCTAGTACAAAAGTGGCTAAACTTATCCAGGGCCATAAAATTAAAACCTTTTTTTATCTTTTCTGCTGAACAAATACTATTTGCAACTTAACGATTTTCTATATGTTCTGCATCTGACTGTAAAGAGTGCAGGCTTTAATCAAAAGAAAAGAGCTAAACAAAATGACATTCCAGGTGACCCTTAGGTAGGTTTATTATACAGTGCCCAACTATGACTTTGAAAGGAACTTCGTTTGCATCAAGTTCTGCACAGTTTTGTTAACTGCAGGGACATACCCTTTGTGGCTGAACTGATTTATGGATGGACAAGATTGATCTCAGTGGTAAATCCACCCAAAGCTCCATTGGCTTTGGAGTTCCTCTGAATTGTTGAAGGCCAAAGGGTCCCCTCATTCAGGTTTTATTTCCCATGGCAGTGGGCATCATGTTTCATGTTTCCCAGGAACCTGGGGCAGAAGTATTTGCTCAGGGTGCGGGAATCTGCTCTTGCCAGGCTTCCAGCCATGGTCAAGGTAGAATGCCTTCCATGAGAGCCCTATTGCACCTGGAGAGGATGCTACGTGGAGCCCAGAAGGCCTGAATACCTGCTGACCATCTTGCCAGACACCAAATTGTAAACTCCAAGATGCTAGTCCCCACACAGCAGGTTTGTCACTGACAAGACAACAAAACAAGCCACTTACAACCTCAGGCTTCTTGACCCACACAACCTCAGGCCTCTCCAACTTGAGTTCCACAAAGACGTAGATCAGCACACTTCAGTTCCAAGATTTACTGATTTCCAAAATGTAATGTCTCTGAAATCATTTGTATGCTGCAGTCCCTGGTGTGTCATAGTTATAATTGCCAGCTCTTTTTTTCTTGATGACATATAAAATAAGAGGGTGTCTTATAATTAGTAGTGTTTTCAGTTTGATGGGGCACACTGTATTTTTGTTTTTCTTCCCTACTGCAGACCCAGAGCGTGATGCTTAATACGCACTCCATAAACATTTTGTAAAAACCTAAAGAAACAAATGCAACATCAGATTTCAAACACAAATGCTGAAACTAACCAGGGCTTCAGAACTCATCGGGGCCAACTCTTAGAACCCTGTCCTTTGTGGCCCTTCTACTATTTAGCTTGTTGCTCAACCTTAAAACTCAAAGCCATGAGCAGTAAAATGGTGACAATCTGTGACTTCTGAGTCACTGAAGAATTGAACACAATACTGGCCTCAGACAACTGAGCATGTAAATTAGGACCTTGGCAGAATGACTTCTCAAGACGCTGCCATGTAAGTTGCTTCCATGATTTATGTATTGAATTACAGACGCTGGGTCTCTTAAAAAAAGATCTCTTAAAAAACTTCCCCCACACCAGGATACACTAAATTTAAAGTTCTATTAGTGTTTACAGAATCATTTCAAATATGGTGAAAAACAAAACTCAAAAAACTCTGGGCTCTGCCTCTAGAAGTTGCATAGAATGAGCAGCATCTATGCCAGCGTGGGCTTCCCAGGCCCTCACGGCCTATGTGTACTTGGTGTTGATTGTCTGGCCAGACAGAGCCAATCCGGGCCTCTCTTACAGGTCAGTAGAAGCAGTTTACAACTTAGTCATAAGTGGGACTGTGTTTTAAAGCCAATGGCTTCTGTTCTGTGAGCATTTAACGTTGGATCAGAAGAGAGTGCATTCTGATACGCAGCCACATAGCTGGTTGTTGGTGGTAAATAGTTGAAAACCCTTGGGCAGTGGCCTTTAGTGGCCACCACCATGTCAGTGATTTCCCCACCCTGTTCAGCTGAGCTTCTCATGGACTAACTGGAGCTCCACCCACTCCGTGTCCTGATTTAGCCTTGGTCTAGGAGGAAAATGAATAGGGAAGTTACCAAGAGGAAGGCAGAGAAGGAAGAGCGCTCATTCATTCAACAACTCATCTATGCCAGGGACTGGCCTGAGCTCCAAAGATACAGCAGGGAGCAAACAGACAAGGTTCCTACTCTGGGATTTATATGCTGGTGGGAGCATTTGAGTGAGTCTCTGGATCTAGGAATAACCCACAGGCAGGACCATTCACCTCAAATGGTGAAAAAGGAGAGCCAAGGGTGAAGATTGGGGGTTATCTTTAGTCAGGTTCCCCAAAAATAGGTACAGAGCTAAAGATTTTTATGGAAGTGGCTTATCAGGAAGTGCTCAAGAGAAACCATAGTGGAATGTGGCAGGAAGGAGGTCACACAAGAGTCCAATTTCAAGCAAAGTCCTCTTGAAGATAACTTTGAATCCATCTTAAAGGGAGCTTGGGGACAGTTTAGGTCTTCTCAGATGTCTCCACCAGAGGAGTGGGAGCTGGGACACTTATATACCTCAGCACCCATCTGCTCTTGGTCAAGAACTGACTCTGGGGGTCCTTCTTGGTCTCTGTGCACCAAACAAAGCAGGTTCTGGCTCCTTGAAAGCCATGCTTTGACAGGGGCCTTGGGGCTGGCTGTGTAGGGCCAGGTTCCTTCTTCTGACCCCTCTTGGGAAGCGTGAGGGGCCCCCTCTGGTGGGAACACTGGTCTTGGGAGAGGCCACTGTGCTGCATGATTTTTGTGGGGGTCTTCAGAGCTGAGGAAGCTCCAAGAGGCTAAAGGCCAGGAAAACCTGGTCCATCAACATCTTGAGGTGTACCCAGAAGGTACCGATGCACACAAAGGACACCAGGTCCTGAATTTTCTGGAAATGTCCTAATTTCAGATGTTTCTATCCACTTTAAGAACACTCATGCTTGATGTGCCCCAAGAAGCCCCATCGAATTGACGTGCCCTCTAGGGACATAGCACGTGGAGGTCTTTCTCATGGGCATAGTACAAGGACCTGTGTCCCCCAACAGATACAATGAGCCAACACATCCTGCTACCTTAATCCCACTCTGTACTTCTAGTACCCTCTGAGCCAGGCCTCTTTCTTTTTTGTTATGGGTGGCAATGTAAATTGGTAAGCACGTTCCCCAGCAGCAAATAATAAAAACCCATGTCGGCTGTGGACTTTGTCTGCATCACCTCAACACACTCTTGTTTTTTTTTTTTTAAGATTTTATTTATTTATTTGACAGAGAGAGAGATACCACAAGTAGGCAGAAAGGCAGGCAGAGAGAGAGAGGAGGAAGCAGGCTCCCTGCCGAGCAGAGAGCCCGATGCGAGGCTCGATCCCAGGACCCCGGGATCATGACCTGAGCTGAAGGCAGAGGCTTAACCCACTGAGCTACCCAGGCGCCCCCACCTCAACACACTCTTAAAGAGGCCCAAGAAGCCGCCCTCATTATGTTCTCAGGTCACAGATGAGGAAATTTAAGGAGTCAAATGATTTATTCGAGGACACACTGCTTGAAGCTACAGAGCTGAAGGAATTCCAGGCCAGTCAACTTAGCCAGATTTGGCTTCTAAATATTAGATTTTCCCACTTGTGTTCGTTTCCTCTGAATACTGCTGTTTAGGAAACACAATTCAACTGAGTAAACTTGAAGGTCTAACTGGCCAGCAGTTTCTGAATGCGGGAGCGCCTTGTCTAGCAAACAGAAAGGAGCTCCAGGGAAGTGGAAGACATGCCTACGCAGAAGGGAGTAGGGACAAGGAAGTCATAAACAAATGGAAGGTTTGTTTCAGGCCCTCTGGGGGAAGGGCCGGCATCTGTCCTTCAGTTTACATTGTCTATATTGATTAGGAAATTGCAGACTGGTTCAAAATACCACTCCTGGGAGAGGCTGGACGTGCAGCTCGGTTAGGCATTAAGCCCGGGTTTGCGACATGGGTCTTTGCACAAGTGACTCCATTTGGGGCCTAGTATTTCTATTTTTTACACTACTCTTTTCTACTTGGAGCTAAAAATGGAAAGTTATTCAGATCAAACCACTCACTTCACTTCACTCAGAGGAGGATTTGGGATTGGGTTGCATATTACCTTTTTCTCTGGGTATGTGGAGGTATTTTTTTCCTCTTACCAAGGCAGAAAATAGAACTAAAAGATAGTGAATGTTGTTTTTAGTAAATAGGAAGGTTCTGGCTGTGCTTAGGGGATGTTTTGAATCAGCATGGCTAAGATGGACTATTGAAGAAATGCTCCTTTCTTCAATTGAGTTCATTTGCTCTCCATATGGAATTAAACAAAAATAAAAATGAAAAAACAAGGGCAGAGTTCTAACTCCTGCCTCACGGGCCATCCCCAGCCTCTGGGCATGTTTGAAAGTGGTGGCCCTTTGACATATTCCCTGGCTTGTAGAAGGCACCTTGAGGCAGACAGAGCCATCTCAGAGTGTGGGGTTTAAGGATTTAGGGAACCTAGCATGGGCCGTATTCGAGTTATCGCTCCCCTCCTTGTCCTGACTTCACACCACACATAAAATTACACTCCAGATGAATGAAAGGCCTACTTATAAGTAAGTACATTATATAGAAATAGGCAAAACTATATGTAAGTGTCAGCAGAAAAAAGAGGAAACTTTATACCTTCAAGATAAGAAATGTCTTCCTACGGGCACCTGGATGACTTAGTCGGTTAAGCTTCTGACTTTTGATTTCAGCTCAGGTCATGAGATTGGGCTCCATGCTTAGTGTGAAGTCTGCTTAGGATTCTTTCTCTCCCTCTGTCCCTCCCCCTGCTCACTCACTCTGTCTTTCTCTCTAAAATAAATAAATCTTAAAAAAAAAAAAAGTCTTCCTAGGCAAGGGTCAATAAACAAAAGTCATAATAAAAAAATTTTTGATTCTGTCAACATTAAAAGCTTAAGGAAATTTTAAACAATCTGAGAGAAAATCTTTTTTAAATATTTGAGACAAGAGATGCAGATCGACAACTCGCACAGTCTGAGAGAAACCAGGAAACCCCAAGATGAGCAATATAAATGAACAGGCAGTTTCCTCAACAGAGGAAATACAAATGAACAACAAAAAATGTAATCCGAGCAAAGCACATTAAAACATTAAGAAGTCACTTATGCTCATCAGATTGGCCAAAGCTTAAAAGTTTCATAAAATCAAACACTGACAAATGAGGGGGTCACTTTCAAAGATGGTGGAGGCAGTAGAGCTTAGCATGGCCACCTGGAGAGCCACACGGTGCCACCTTATAACCTCTTACATGAGTGGAGCTCAGCGTTTTCTATGAGGTTTCACATAGTATACAGAGGTGTTTAGCGTAGTCCTGCTTGTGACAGCAAAACACTAGAAATGACTTAAGTGTCTGTCAAAATAGAATGGATACATGGTTTATCCCTGGGTATATTCCCATGTGGCATAGCCCTAGCCCACTTAAAATGAATGAACTAGGCAGAATGGCTAAAACGAATAAGTCAGGAAAAAACAGATGTTGGCAAGGAGGCAGAGAAAGGGGAACCCTCCTACACTGATGGTAGGAATGCAAACTGGTGATGCCACTCTGGAAAACAGTGTGGAGGTTCCTCAAAAAGTTGAAAATAGAGCTACCCTACAACCCAGTAATCGAACTACTGGATATTTACCCTAAAGATACAAATGTAGTGATCTGAAGGGGCACGTGTACCCCAATGTTTATAGCAGCAATGTCCACAATAGCCAAGCTATGGTAAGAGCCCAGATGTTCATTGACAGATGAATGGATAAATATACCACTATAGATACACTATGGAATACTATTCAGCCATGAAAAAAGAAATCCTGCCATTTGCAACGACATGGATGGAACTAGAGGATATTATGCTAAGCGAAATAAGTTAATCAGAGAAAGATAATTATATGATTTTACTCATGTGTGGAATTTAAGAAACAAAACAGAGGATCATAGGGGCAGGGAGAGAAAAATGAAGCAAGATGAAACCAGAGAGTGAGACAAATCATAAGAGACTCTTAATCTCAGGAAACAAACTGAGGGTTGCTGGAGTGGAGTTGAGTAGGGGGATGGGGTAACTGGGTGATGGACATTAAGAAGGGCACATGATATAATGAACAAAACAAGTGGGTGTTATATGCAACTGATAAATCACCGAACTCTCCGTCTGAAACTAATAATACACTGTGTGTTAGTTAATTGAATTTAAATAAATTTTTAAAAAATTGTAAAAAAGTGAATGAGCTAGGGCTTTATATATCAATGTAGATAAATCCCACGTTCCATTGAGTAAAATAAGGGAAGCACAGGACAATGCATCAGTACAATTCCATTGGGTAGAGAAAGCACAGAATGATACCATTCGAGAATGGCGTGCACAAAACTGGTAACAGTGGTTACCTCTGGGTAGTGAAAAGGATTATGGGTGATGGTCAAGGCAGATTAGTTTTAATAACAACAATTTGTGTTTTTCAATGAGAATGTATTCATGCAATTATAATTAAATTTCAAAAATAAAAATGCAAACACCCTCGTGGGTGTGGCATACAAAGTTTAGAAAGGAAAAAAAAAAAAAAAGGACAGGGTTTTGAGATGCGCTGTCAGCATTTTCTAGACATT
The DNA here is from genome assembly GCF_020171115.1 of Neogale vison. Lineage (NCBI taxonomy): Eukaryota > Metazoa > Chordata > Mammalia > Carnivora > Mustelidae > Neogale > Neogale vison. Next base: position 44,693,169 of record NC_058098.1, read on the forward strand.
CCTCTGCAAGTGGAAGGAAGCCTTCATTATTTTGTTTGATTCTGTGGTGACAATTCCTTGGAGCAAAGATCATTCTGAAGGTTGATAAGGAACCCATTATTTTCCAGACTTCTTTAGAAGAGCCCCAAACATGGGATGTACCCACCAGCCCATGAGGCTCCCCCAGCTCACCAAAATAGACAGGAGAGGGATTGTTCGGGTGATAGGGTTTCTCGTGACCTGGAGGTAGGTCTGCTCCCACAGAGTTGATGGGGCTATCAAGGCCCAACAGACCCCAAGGCCAAGCAGCTACACTAGGGGAATAGAAATTCCAGAGCTGAGAGCAAAACACTTGACTTTTCCCATACCCTAGCTTTCAAGTCCTCGCCATATCAGCAACGCATCCCCTTTGCAAAGCACGATAACATTCCTGAGTTTGCCTCACCATTTGAAGAGTGCCTTATCAGAACTTGCTCTGTAAACACTTTATCCTCTTGGCCTTCAAGAGATTTTTTTTCCCTCCCTTATCTAACCCTAAAAGAAAGAAAACAAGATGTGGAGTCCCTCCAGCATCCCGTGGGAACAGGGATGGATGGCATCAAGACTTCTGTCCCCGGTCACGGAAAATAGGCATATAGTGGGCAGATGTTGAGATTAGAGACTTCTGGGCAGCTGTCAGAGGAAGACTGGATACCACAAATGCTGGTCTTTTGTAGATCCTGGTCTGCTCCCAGCCTCTTTCCAGGCTGGCAGGTGTCTGTGTCTATTTGCAGTGTCCTCTAGTATCACTCTGCTTCATGGCAAGGCTCACAATTAGTAACAAGGTTCAGGACACAACCACCGGGGTGGGGGCATGGGTGAAGGTGGGTCTCTGAGCCCCAAGCTGGTGCCCTCAGCACTGTCCATGCTGCCAAACTACCAGGCAGTTGCTGCAACCAGACATCCTTGAAAGTGTACAGAGCTGCCACTGGCAGTGTGGCCCCTCAAAGGAGGTTCCTGCCTGTGGGGAGATTACCAGAATGATTGCAAAGTGGTACAAATTAGTGTAGATTCCCACTCTAGCCTGGAACAAGGCACGCCCAGCCTTGCCTGGGCTGAGCCCTGGGTATGATCTCAGAGGAGAGAACCTGGACCTTCTTAAGCACTGCTCTTGCCCTTGGCCTGGATGCCAACTGGCATAGAAATCACCAGGGTGAACAGTTCAGTCTCCACCCCCCTACTTTATTATGCACAAATGCTCACCTGGGAGAGAGAGGGGTGAACAGAGGTTGCTGAGTAGAATGAGGGAGGGGATCCAGAGACCCAATCCCGGGCTTGCCTCCCTCTCTCCTGTTGTGCACAGAAGCCTGTCTGTCCCTGCATGGGAAGGCAAGCACGCCACCTCTTTGCGGGAGGTAACAAGCACAGACTGATGTCCTGGCTTTATCAGAGTGAACTCTGATGGCCAGTGCTTTTCCGGGTCTGTCTCCTGGTTTGTGGCCTTCGTCACAACTTGGAGTTTTTTGGAAATGATACAGATATTGTGTTTTTGGTAGAACCACCATCTCACGAATTTGGTGGCCTGCAGTCTGATGTCCCATCTTACAAGTAAGAGCAAGAGCCACTTGGCCCCGTGGACCTTCCCAAGTGTCCCCACATGTTCTGGGCAGACAGATAGGGTAGTGAAGAACGGTGTGCACCTGCCGGGTGCTTAAGCGGCCCCTTCCCGGTCTTGTAGGAATTCTAGACGGCTACAGGGATGTGGTGGGGCCTGGGGTTGTGTAAGGAGAAGTGTTGGTTGCGACACCAATTTTGATTAAAGCACTCCTGTAGAAACTGCAGTTGTCTTAACATGACAAAGCTTAAAACTGCCTCCCCCGCCCCCGTTTGTGGGTGGCAGGTTATCTCTGCCTATCCTTAAAGATAAAGAGTATTAAGAGCATACAAGATGTGAACAAACATCTACAGGTATCAGAAACACAAATAAACACAAATGTGTCTGGGAAAATTTGGGAAACATCTCAAATCCAATCATTGATACCAGGACAGACGCCAGGTGTTTAGGAGGGACAGTCTGGCCAGAGAAGGTCAAGGGCTTTTCCTGGGGAAGGCTATGTTCATGTTCACATTAATATGGTGGCCGTGAAGGTGACTGAGGGTGGAGAGGCTGATTTGCCTAGTGACCTGTCTCCTTGCTGGGGATGGGCACTCTTTCTCCCAGATTTTCCCGAGGCCATGGGTGACTCTCCTGTGTGTGACTTCCTGGCCAGGACAATAGCCATGGCCCAGAATGGGAGGATGACCCAGACCAGATTGGGGGACCTTCAGCAGACCCTCAGACTGCTTTTGCTCACCCCACTCATGCCCACCTTCTCAATCTTTCCATCTCCTTCCATTTTCATACACAGCACTCCTTTTTCTTTTCCTAATAATTTTGAATATGAATAAAGATACAAAAACTCACATATACTGCTAAGCACATGTCACTCAGCTCTGTCATAGCTTATCATTTTGCCATTTCATTTTAAGAAATAAAATCTCATAGTCGTTGATCCCCTTGACCTGTGAACATCTTCATCCATTCTCCTCAAGAGGTAACCACTATCGTGGAATAAGATTATAACCCCCATATCACACATTGGAGTTGTCTATGTGTATATTTATAAACACCATAGTATTGTACAGTTTTGAATGGCTTTAAACTTTATATACCTAATGTAACCCTTTTTACGTTTTTTTTTTTTTTTTTGCTTTTATGAGAAGCTTTTGAGCATTTCGGTTTATATGTGTTGATACTGATAGCTCTGGTTCATTCATTTTAACTGCTGCATAGTATTCTATACCTCAGTTTACCCATTCTGTTATTGATGGGCATTTAAGTGCTTATAATTTGGTTTTCTTACAAATAATGGTGCAGCAAATATTCTCATAAAAGTCTCCTCCCACCCATGTGCCTGGATTTCTCTAGAGTGCATATCTAGGAGGTCTGTGTGTCTCTGACTAAGATGTTGCCATATTGCTCTTCAAAGTGGGCTCTGCAAATAAGACTCCTCTAGTGGGACTTGGGGTTCCTGTTTTCACATATTCTCAAATATTATCAGGCATTTAAATTTTTGCCAGTGGGATATATATATATGAAGGATATCCTGGTCATTTTCTCTTCTGGGTCCTCAATGCTTCTGGAATGTTCGCCTACTGCTTGCATCCCAGGCACACACAGCAAGGATGGCTCAAGCATGGAGGATCTGGTTGGCTTCCCTTCTTCTGACCTCCAAGCATTGGGAGCATGCAGAGCTATTTTCAGGGACTCCTTCTCCATGTCCACTTTCCCCTCAGATCATCTCTCCCTGTGACAGGGCTTGGGGATGCCAGCACATATGCCACTGACCCAAATGTATAATATCTCCATACTGAATGTCCAAAACTACATACCAAATTTATTTAATGGCCAATAAGAAAATCAAGACCTAACTGACCTAATATCCAACTCGATTTCTTCCTCAAACCTGACCCTTCGTCATGTCAGTCAAGGGCACTGTCATCTGTCTGATAATCAAGTAAAAAATGTGGAGTTCTGTTGAGTCTTCTCTTCCTACTACTCCTACATCAAGTCCACCAATGTCTATCAATTTCCATGTTAAACCTTCTTGGATATCCCCCCTTCTTTCGAATGCCTCTGCTACCACCTTGGTCCAAGCCACTGGACCTCTCTTGCCTGTATCCAAACTGGTTGCCTTCAGACCAGTCTTGCCGCTTCTCCTCTAGCTGGCAGCCAAAGTGATCTTTTTAGAACCAAAACAAAAGATATTTCTTCCCCTCCTAAAGCCCTTTCATGGTTCTTCGTGTAGAAAATTCAGATGTATGTGTACTTTGATCTAGAATGCCAATGAGCTCTGGTCCTTCCTCTCCTGACATGTGCTTCCCTAGCCTCTGGTACTTTCTCTGTATGGAGAGATCTCCCCTTGATCTCTTCATGGCTCCCTTGTCCTTCAGGGTTCCATCACTTCCTCCAAGATCCACCCTCACCAGCCCATCCTACCTAGAGCGGTAGCCACTTAGCTGCCCCCTACAGCATCACCCTGTTCTGTTTTCATCCTGGCACTTCTCAGTATTCAGGACGGTGGTCTGTGCTCTACCAGAATATCATCTCTGTGAGAAATGTCCACTTTCATGCTTTTACACCTGCCATGAAGTGGGTGCCAATAAAGGTTTGTTGAATTACGGAATGAATAGATGGGGTCAAAGTTTAGAACAGCCTATAAGCTTCGATGAATTTTCGGCCAACGCTCAGGTGGGATAAATCTGATGAGGAAAGATAACACTTTAGCTAGAATAGTGATTGTCAGAGTTTAGAGCCCTGGGATCCCTTTATCCTATTAATAATTATGGAGGGCCCCAAAGAGCTTGTATTCATTTGGATTATAGCTATAGATGCTTGCTGTGTTGGGAATTAAAATGGAGAAGTTTTTTAAAGATTTTATTTATTTATTTGATGGGGAGAGAGGTCACAAGTAGGCAGAGAGGCAGGTAGAGGGGGCGGGAAGCAGGCTCCCTGCTGAGCAGAGAGCCCGATGAGGGGCTTGATCCCAGGATCCTGAGACCATGACTTGAGCTGAAGGCAGAAACTTAACCCACTGAGCCACCTAGGCACCCCTAAAATGGAGAAATTTTTAAAAAAAATACTTCTTTTGAAACTATTGAATCTATTACATGATGACATAAATAACATGTAAAAAATAACTATAATTTTTAAAAACTAATGAGCAGTGACATACTATGATAACAGGGCTGGACACAGAGAGTGCCTAGTTAGCACCAGGAAGGATTCTGTTAGCTGAGGGGTTCGGTGGGCTCAAGAGTTTAGGCCAGCCTTCGAGGGCTGATGTAGGCTCTCCTCAGGTGTGTGGGTAGAGGATACAAGCACACATGAACCTTCTGCAAGAGGAGGGCACATCTCCCCCTCTCTTCCCTTTCCCCGAACAGTCTTCTTTATTAAAAAAATAAATAAATAAAAAGCAAAGAATAGGAGGAGTAACTTAATGTCTAGAAATTGATTGCAAACTATATGTCTTAGATATTGTTATTTCTGGGGCGCCTGGGTGGCTTAGTCAGTTAAGCATCTGCCTTCAGTTCGGGTCATGATCTCAGAGCCCTGGGATAGAGCCCTGCATCGGGCCCTCCGCTCGGCGGGGAGTCTGCTTCTCCCTCTCCCTCTGCAGTTCTCTCCCCACCCGCCCCTGCTTATGCTCTCTCTCTCTCAAATAACTAAAATCTTTACAAAAAAAAAACCAGAAACAAAAACAAATAGGCTTATTTCTGTAGCCAGAGCCACGATTGTATAAATATTAATTCAGGGAATTCCTCTTGAGTTTTGACTTTGACAAAATGAATGTGGAAGCCTGGTTTTTACCAGGATTTGTTTATTCCTCTTTGTATTCATGTTGAGAAACCAAACTGGGTGTCATATCCTTTTTCTTAGGGCAGTACCGAAACCTAAGTTCTTCCTCTTTTTTTAATTTTTTTTTTTTAAAAGAAAAAGCTGCTCCCACCCTCTTTATTTTCTTTCCTCTGGGCAGAGGAAATTCACACAGCCGGGATTTAAAAAAAAAAAAAAAAAAAAAGGTGGTCTTCTCTGCGCTCCTATGGAAGCGGCTGAAGCTCCCGGGCTCTGGGCACGCCTCTTCCACTGCCTGACGTCACACTATTTTGTCTTTGAATAGCTCATTGACACAATCGTCTCGGAGATCGGAGAACTGAAACAGGAGATGGTGCAGACAGATGTCAGCCTGAAGAATGGACTGGAACCCAGCAAAGCCCACAGGTGACAGAGACGATCAGGTGCCGGGCGTCAGATGGGGGCTGAGTGGACCCTAGCAGCTACGAGGACTGCCGTCTCGGTGGCTTCTCAGAAGTTTGGGAACTGGGAGTGTGGTGGCCTGTCCCGTTGAAGCTCTCTGTAGGAGGTGGGAGTGGCCCGGGAACCAGTTGTCTGTTTATTTTAATCACTTTGAAGGCACTTGAACTTTACACACTCTCAATGCCTCCTGGCACCAGAACCCGGAAACCTAAAGTTCTGTCTGTCGTATCCACCTACTCACAGTGTTGGAAACAATAACGCAACAGGATCCTCCGCGTGCAAAGTAGAATTCAGTGTAGCCCGTGTCAGTCTCCAGAAGGCTTAAAGGGGCGTCCTAAGGAGGATGGACTCATTTTGCGTTCTCAGGTCAGAAAAATACCCAGTTCTTAACCATAGCCATGAGTCTAAGATATGAGCCAGTGTGTTAGAGTTGGGATGTGGTTGTAAATAACTAAGAAACATGGGGGGCAGCATGCGATGCTTGTTAAGCTCGACGTGTTGTGTTCATGTCGCACCTGAGCTGAGTAAATTGTAAGGGACTGGTCTTTATTGGGAAATGGGAGTGCAGAGGTCAGGGTGGGTGGGGGTGGTAGGTTGGAGAAGGTCACTCCAACCGCATCTTAGCTCCTGGATACTGCAATTCATTGCTAGCAAAGGCAACAGAATATGGTCACTACAAGAATGATGCAGACACCGGGTGCCTGCGAGCCCAGGGTCACTGTTAGCTTTCCCCTCTTTTCCCAGGAAATGGGTCGAGGGAGCCTGATGCAGTGTGAAGGTGAGCTTCACGGAGTGGCTTTTGCTCACGAGTCAGGAGACAGGCAGGAATCCTGCAAGGGCAGGGGAACCAGGTGGTGCTGGTTGCCCAGGCAAGTTTCAAACCAGCCCAACTTGTTCCTTGCCCTAGACTGCAGGGAGAGCAGGCAATTGCAAGGGGGCACTTTGCAGCTGGAAGGCGGTGGCTTAACTTTCCTGTGCTTCTGGAAGAACCGTATTCCCCCTTAGCTGTGGAAATGCCACATGCCCTCCATTTCCTTCCCTTCAATACAGGGGAAAAAAAAAAAAAAAAAAAGCCAGGGAGTAGACCAAATGGTCCCCACACTTCTTTCTGCAGCACCCAGGCATTCTGTCTGATTCCCCTGGACCTCAGTGGCTGACTTTTTTTCTCCATTAACTGAACAAATATGCAGTGATTTTTGATTAAAGACTCTCCACCTCATACTCAGAATAGCACCAAACTCAATGGAAGTGGACCTTTAGTCAGGGGATTTCCCTTTCCCCTTTGCGTTGTTGAGCTTGAAGTGGGAGTCCGGGTTGGTGGCAAAGGGCAAAGAAGAGAGCTTCAGTGGCTGATTTCTCCTCCATCCAGGGAACATAGCACTGCAGATAGTCCCCAAACTCTGCAGGTGATGGACACCAGTGGCAGTATCCCCCCTCACCCCCATCCCATGTGCAAGGCCCAGGGATGCTAGGTTTGCTAGAAGACTTGATGTTGTGTCAGCACATCACGATCTCGATGTCTGACTGCTCTAGGTACCAGGCTGGGAGAGCTGTGCTGCCATCTTGTCATTAACATCACTATCTTTTTATTTTCAAATAAGAATGACTTTGAGCATTCCATAATAGCAACGTTTTTCCGGTTAATGTCACTTACTCTTAAATGCTATGTTGGTTAGCAATGAATTCATGAGATTTCAGATGCATTTTACTTGCTGCTTTTTTCAGTAGGGAAGAAAGAGAAAAGGCAAGATTGTCTTTTTTGAACAATGTGTACGGCGTTTACCATGTTCTGGCCACTGTTCTAAGTGCGTCACGGCTCATTGACTCTCCTAACTACCCTCAGAGCTGAACCTCCGGGAGGGCCCTCATTCTACCGATGTGCGACTTTTCTGACTAATGAGGCTATGGGCTTCTGTGCTGGGGTCTCTCACCGATTTTGCCGAAGCTGGGAGTGGTGACTTCGCTATTAATTCCTCTGTTTTGCCTGGCGATGTCTAGGTGGTCAGATATTGGAGAGGTAAGATAGAGAGGACCTTCTGTTGTTCCCAAAATGAAAGCAGAGCAGAGCTCTGGCCACAGGGAAACAGCAGGCAGCCTGGCACAGAGCAGTCCAAATGACAGACGGAAGGAAAGGAAAGGGGGTGGTGAGAGCAGGGGAGCCACCACAAGTGAAACCCCTGCAGAGAGAAGGAGGATTCCCCCCGCTCCCCGGGACCTTGGCTGGGCATGTTCTGGTTGCTGCACAGATGCAGGGACATCGCCTTCGTTGTGGCATCCTCGGCGAGTGTGAGCTGTGGTAACAGCCTCATCTACCCCAGCCACAGTCACCACAAAGTATCTTTGTCCCTTCATTTGTTGAACACTGGGTTGAGTGCCACACTGGTGCCCTAGGTTAGGAAGGCTGTTCCAATACCTGCACTGGCTTTTGCTTGCTCCTTTGTGGTTAATATTGAGATAGTCTTTAACCGTTTCATGGCTTATGGACCCCTTTCTCAGATTAAGATGTTAAATGCATAAAATAAAATATGCAGGAGGACATAGGGAAAATAATTCTATGGCAGTAGAATGATCAGAATTCTTAAAATGCATGGTTTCATAGCATGGGTACTTCTTTATTAACACATTAAATAACAAGGTCTAGGAACTACTGTCATCTAGAAGCAAAGATGGCCAGAAATAGTACTTCCTCACCAACAATGAAAATGTTTGGGGGTTCTGCTGGTGACAGAGACTCAGCTACTGTGCAGACGACTGGGATTTGTTGCCTGCACTCAAAAATGGGAGGAAGTTAATTTCAAAACCAGGCTAGTGGAAAAAAAGATGGTACTTTTCTATCCAGTGGTTAGTTCTGACTTCCTGATATGTCAGTGTCTTCCAACACGGTTGATCTACCTTCCCTTCCAGGTACCCTCGATTGGCTTGGCTTTGGGAACACCAAACACCCTGGTTTCCTCTCTTACCTGCTGCTGCTTGTAGTCTCCAGCTTGTTCCTCCTCACCTCCCTCACCTCCTAACCCCGGAGCACCCAGAGCTCAAGCCTACAGCCTCTCTTCTCCGCAAGGCCTCTTCTCTCTCCTACTAACCTTGAGCAAGTTACTTAAAAGTCTCCGTGCCTCCGTGTGCATATCAGTGAAATGAGGGTAATAATAGAGCTTGACTTGAGGGTGGCAAGAAAGATTAAGTGAGTTAATAGCTGTAAAGAACTTCTCACAATGCTGGCAGAGAGTACATACCATATGTTTATAAAAGAGAACTTGGTAATTTCATAGTTAATCCCTTCCAGTCTTGTGGCTTTGATACCTTATGTATATTGGTGATTCCCAAATTATATCCCTAGGTTGGTTGTTTGCATCTAGCTGTCTATTCAGCCTGACCTCTGGTATCTCAAACTTAACAAAGACCAAGACTGAGTCTTTGACTTCCTTTCACAACCCTGCGTCCTCCTTGGTCTTCTCCATCCCAGTGACCATGGCTGCAGGTGCTTGGGCCTCACAGCCATCCTCTTGCCTCTCCAACTCTCATACCTGTGCTCTATCCATCTCCAGACCCTGGAGTTCTACCTGCTAAGATTCCCCCATTAGCACCACTGCAGGAGACACATGCCCAGGCCTCTGCTTTCACCCATCCTGCCTTCCCTGGGTTGTTATTTAAGCAGCGTAGAGAAGGATCTGACTTTCCTTAACCCAAATCCAAGTCATGTCACTTTTGTTCAGAGCCCTTCAGTATTTTTCATTCATTAAAACCAAAATCATCACCATGGCTTTTGAGACGCTCCAGGCTCTGACTCCTCACATCCCCACACCCTCCTTTCTTACATCCTCTTCCTTCTCTGTCCCTGGGCTCCAGCCCCACTGGCTCCTTCCCCGGAAGGCAAAGACCTCTTGGTTTTTGCACTTACTGTTCCCTCTGCCTAGAAGGCCCTTCCTCCAGGAAGCATTCATCTTGGGACCCTCATTTCTTCTGTCACCTTAGCTGACTTGATTTTTCCTCATAAAACTTGTACAGATTGACATGCATGGTCACTTGCTTAAATTGTGCATTTTCTGCCTCTCAGCACTTGGAGGGAAGCACATTGCGAGTGTGGGTTTGGCCTTAGAATAGTGTCTGGCGTGTAGCATACACTCAGTAAGTATTTGGATGGAAGAATGAATGATCCCAGCCCTTTGGAGATTCTAAAGTTATTAAAGCATCAGAAACTTCTTGCAGAAACAAGACATTACCCTGTAAAGCAGTTATCTCGTGCATTAAAAAAAAAAAAACTCAGAAGTTGAAAATGTGCAATGGGCCTTACGCTGGCTCCCTAGCAAAGAAGAGGGCCCAGGGCATCTTCCTGTTATGTGCCAGCCACGCTTCCTCCATCACTTCTGGGTTCTAGCCTGTTGTAAATATCTGCCAATAGAGGAGCATCTGATTAAATCAATTCCATGCCCTCTGCTAACATTTTACCAAAAAAAGGCTAGGAATCCAGGAGAGGGATCAAGGATTTCTTGTTCCTGCTATTTCTTATTTCCTCCTTCTCTCCACTTCATTGCCCCCCAAGAGTAGAGTGTGAAGAAATAAAGGCTTTGTGCTTTTCCTCTCCCTCCCCCATGATTTCGCAGTCTGCTTGTAGTTGGGGCCAGCACAGTAGGCCTGCTGTAGGCAGTGCTCCACCCCCAATGGGCCATCTGGACCCATCACCTCTAGGCTAAGACAAGTCTCTGAAGTTCCCTTTGTCCTCAGGTAGAATAGAAGGATTGAGCAACAGGCAACTTCATGAGATGAGGCTCAGGCTGGTTTTGCAGGCTGCGGGGGTGGGGCTGGTTGGCGGGGAACCTGGCTGGACCAGATCATCAGATTGTTACCTTTGTTTGCCCTCGTCCTCACTTCCCTCACTCCTCTTGTCACCTTGCTGGTGCACTCCAGCCTGAGTAGATCACTGAGGGGGATGCCCAGGGTTTTGAAACTCTACCCTCAACCTGCCCCCCCCACCCTGGAATCAGACATGCAGAATTCAAAAATACCTTGGCCAGCTCTGCCCACTCCTATAGTGTAGCAGTTGGTCATCACCACTGGAAGGGTCTGTGCGCCCCAGGAAGTTCTCAGCTTCCCATGCATTGATACCCATACCCCAAGAATCTCAGATTGCTGGTCCCTGGTACCACCCTTCACTTTTCCCACTTGACTGATGTTAGAACACATGGTCAGAAGAGAAGATCAGTAGCTTACAGTTTGGGGAAGAGATGCCCAGTGTTCTATTCCAGTAGGTCTCCTGAAGTACCATGGTGACTGTAGTAGTTGCTCTATGTCCTTCTGGAGCAACCCATCCTCACTTTGTGCTGCTTTATTCAAAAAAACAAAAGCAAAAACAAAACTTTCCACTGAAGTAAAACATGATTAAAAAAAGCACACCAATAAGCATGTAGCTAGATGAATTTTCAATGGTAAACATACCACATAGCGGCTCCCAGATCAAGAAACAGAACATTCTCAGCAACCCGCCACGTGCTGTGCACCCTGAGAGGAAACACGCTCCTCACTTCTATTGCCATAGATTCGTTTCGCCTGTTTTGAGCTTCGTATCTCTGGAATCATACAGCATGTGCTCTTTTAACTCTTGACTTCTTTTGTTTGACGTCTTGTGTGCTATTCCATTATGTGAACCCGACACAATTAGTTTATCCATTCTACTATTAATGGGTATTTGAATTGTTTCCACATTGGGGCTATTTTGAGTAATACTGCTACATACATTCTTGTGCATGATTTTTGGTGACACACCTCACTTAGGAATATAGGAGTGGGGTTGTTGGGTTGTTGGATGATTAAATATTCAATGTCAGTAAATGGTGCTCAAGAATTTTCCAGTTGGTAGAGTCATTCACACTTCCACCACCACCAGAACATGGGAGCTCCAGATGTTTTGTTCTCCTGGTCTACACTTGGAATTGGCTGCTTTTTCATGTTAGTTATCTGGATGGGTGTGTGGATTTAGAGCTTCTGGAAACATGATGTGTGAAGACAGGTAAGGGTACCTGTATGTTGTGACTCAAGGACTGATCTCAGTGCTGTGGGAGTCAGGAATGGGAACTCTCTAGTTTTAACAGAACATCATTTTATAATTCTTGCATGTTTAAGTTCAAACTAAAGTCATGAGGCATGTTTACAGCCAGTTCATTGGGTGATATTTATGGAAAGCATGAAGTTATGGAAAGGAATATTTGGGAGGAGATAAAAAGAGAAGACAATCTAGAAATTATGAGTGTAAATACATATTTATCTTTTATTGTTTATATTTCTGCTTATGAATCTTAGATCATAAACTAGAAACAGAAAAAAAAAAAACACCAATGAAATACTCTCCATGTCTTGGATTCTTTTGTTTTATGCTTTACTTTGTTCAATACTTACATGCTGAAGTATTCAGCATCTCATGAATTAATTTGACCAGGCCATTAGCCACATCATAACTAAGAAATATATGTGCATGAAACCAGTAGAGCTGTAGTGGGAGTTCTAATTCTTCCCTGAAACTCAAGATACATCTGCATCCAATGCTGCTTCCCATGTTTAAAAAAAATACATGTTCTTTTCTTTTAAATACATGTTCTCAACTGCAGTGACTTCAGACACAGAATTTAATGTCACTCCCTATTATTCTTTTCCATCTTTCCTCTTGAAAAGTCAGATACAAAGCGATCATTCTTGGTTAATCTATATCTGCTTTTTAAAAGATTTTTCCAGACTGTATTCATGAGATCGTCGGGAAGCAAGGTTAAGTCATCACATGCAGAAATCAGTTTGCATTTTGTCTTCTCACAATGTCTGTGTTGTGGATACTCAGCTAGCAAAGCAAATATTTCCTCTTTTGCCACATCTGCAAAGCTGCATGTTCCACAGGCCACTGGATCAGGTGCCAGGAGCCCATCCTTACGTCCCACAGCATCTGAGAGTGGGCCGCCGTCCTAGAACAAGTGGCATCTGTCACAGAGGCTGGTTTTCCTCCTTTCCCAGGAGCTCGTGTATGTTTCAGCAGAACCTGGGAAGCTCACAGTAATCACTGGCCACAGAGTACTAGGTATATCTTGCAGCATCTTAGACCTCTTGAAATGGGTGTTTGGTATTATCAAAATGTATTTTCTTTGGCCCACCTGGCTGGTTCAGTCAGATGAGTGTGTGACTCTTGATCTCAGGTTCATGAACTTGAGCCCCGTGTTGGGTGTAGAGATTACTTGAATTTTCCTATCATGCCCATTGAGGATATTCTCCTATGACTAGTTTCATTCATCCCCAACCCCCCCAAACTGCTTCTTTTCTTTTCTTTTCAAGATTTATTTATTTATTTATTTATTTGGATTTTTAAATTTATTTATTTACAGTGAGAGAGAGAGAGAGAGAGAGAGAGAGAGAACATAAGCAGGGGGATTGGGAGAGGGAGAAGCAGGCTTCCCACTGAGCAAGGAGCCTGATGCTCAATCCCAGGACCCTGGGATCATGACCAGAGCCGAAGGCAGACGCTTAACGACTGAGCCACCTAGGTGCCCCCGCAAACTGTTTCTTGATTTGAAGTCGCTGTTGGGTGTTTGGGAAATGGTTTCAAAGAATTCTATGAGGATTGAACCAACTCTTTGCTTATTCTGTTACCAATGTAGCAACAATTAAGTTCAACTTAAAGAAAATATGTATTAAGTAGGTGCTGTTTGTTTAGATACCTGGACAGTGGAGCCTTCAGGGAGGAAGTATTGTAAAGAAGTATAATAGAATGCAATGGATGTAATAGTGGAGTATACTAGATGTTCTGGAGCCTGATGGATGAAGCAGGTAATTCCAGGTAAGAGGTGGTTTTAGGAAAGATGAGCCCCCCCCATTAATCTTAAGTAAAGAATGAGGTAAGCCTCCAGATCAAAAATGCCCAAACACCTTTTTAGTCTGTTTTGATTGGTGATATCTGTTATATTGGGGGAAGGTTTTCAAAAAGAACATTTATGATTTTTTTTTAAAGATTTTATTTATTTATTTGACAGACAGAGATCACAAGTAGGCAGAGAGGCAGGCAGAGAGAGAGGAGGAAGCAGGCTCCCTGCTGAGCTGAGAGTCTGATGTGGAGCTTGATCCCAGGACCCTGGGATCATGACCTGAGCCGAAGGCAGAGGCTTTAACCCACTGAGCCACCCAGGCGCCCCTGTGCATTTATTTTTTATTATGTTATGTTTGTCACCATAGAGTGACATTAGTTTTTGATGTAGTATTCCAGGATTCATTGTTCCTGTGCATTTAGATTGCAGATCATGCATGATTTTCACAGATTTAACATCCTGAAAATGCAGTGTGTCCTAGGAATTGATCCCATTTTTGTCAAAGGATATCACCTTCCAGTTTAGTGGCTGGCTTCAGTGTCCACAATACTCTTGGGCACACAATTTTAATGATGGCCTACGCTCACTTAGAAACACTTTACCCCTTACAGACCTTACCTTGCTATTACATTGGTAGTTGGTTCTGCTGTGAAATATTTGCTTGATTAGAAGACAGTGATTTAGCCCAGCTGCCAAAGAATACTAGTGTTAACCAAAAGCACGCAAACACTAAGAACTGCAAATCCATGAAGTGCTTGCCCTTTCTGTGAAGCCTCGTGCATGCCACTGCTGAGGGTCAAAGGTCAGTGGGCCAAGACTTCCAGCCTGCCTGGCTCCTACTCCTATTTTCAGCTCCAAGGGCAGCCAGGACAACGTGTTCTTTGTTTCTATTTCTTGGTTTTACCGGAACCCATGAAGGCCCCTGCCAACGTTGGCTCCATATCTATCCTTTTCATCTCTAACTGGAGATTCAATGACAGGAAGTTCATAAGCCATACAAGTTACCAGCTCTTTCTCCGCTCTGAAAATGGCAGTGCCTCCTCCTGCCTGAAGGCGGACAGACAGTTTTGGTCCTGTTTCTGCATTATTCTCTCCTCCTAGCCCTCTGCAGTTAGGGCGGAAAAATCACCAAAGGCCCTGAACATTTTTCACAAAAATCCTCTGAGATGTGCTTTTAGCAATCGTTTTGAGGAAGCTGAGCCCTTGTCCCTCAGAGAGCAGCAGAGAGAGTTGACGGGAATAAAACTCAGAACCCAAAATTATTAGTCTTTTTCCTTTTGGAGTTTTAAAGGAAGAGAAAAGACCTTGAGAAATTAAAACATCAACTTGTATGCTGTAGGAGACCTCCAGAGTCAGAGAATTGGACCCTGTTCTGCCAGTTTCTAGCATTTTGACCTTGAGTAAGGAGCTGAGCTACAGTCTCTAATACCCCTTGGATTCAGATAAATACACAGTGATCCTTAACAGGGATAGCCTCCCCCCCCCCATTACTTTTCCCATCTTGAGTGTTGGGTAAAAGTTCCTCAGATCACCTGGCAATTTTTCTATGAACCAAGAAATTAACCAGGGCCCCATGTGTGACCAGAATGAATTTGAGCCTCCCTTCCTCTCCAGACTTAAATATTTCAGAGTAGGGGCTAAACTCAGCTTCCCAAATTCTAAAGAAGTGTTTTCATGACTGAAAGTAAGATAACACTGGACATCGACTAGTAGGTATTTTTTTTTAAAGATTTTATTTATTTGAGAGAGACAGAGAAAACAAGCGGGAAGAGAGGCAGAGGGAGAGACAGAGGGAGAACCAGGCTCTCCACTGAGTAGGGAGCCTGATGCAGGACTCGATCCCAGGACCCTGAGATCATGACCTGAGCTGAAGGCAGATGTTTAACCAACTGAGCCACCCAGGTGCCCACTAGTAGGCATTATTGAAGTGGCAGTTTTTCTGGGAATTTTTCATTGGCTCTATGTGCATATATGTGTATGAAACAGAAATTGGAACTGGTCCTTGTACCAGCAACTTTTATCAGATGGATCTCTTCCATGTGAGCAGTTGTTTTCTTACCTTTACACATAAGGGGCCTCTTCTACTCCTATTTTTTCAGAAGCCATTGATGGCAGACCCCTCACTTCTGTCCTCCAAAGATCAAGGAAGCCCTTGATTCATCTCCCACCAAGCCTACCATGTTGGCCACTGCTTGATATTTGGGGTGTATTCGCTTTGTTTTTGATATGTAGACAAGGATCTCCTGCTTCACGAGCAAGGCCATGGCAGACACAAGACTCCGACTTCTGTCTGGTGCTTAATTCTTTATTTTTTTTTTTTTTTAAGATTTTATTTTTTGGGGCACCTGGGTGGCTCAGTGGGTTAAAGCCTCTGTCTTCAGCTCAGGTCATAATCTCAGGGTCCTGGGATCGAGCCCCGCATCGGGCTCTCTGCTCAGTGGGGAGCCTGCTTCTCACCCTCCTCTGCCTCCTCTCTGCCTACTTGTGATCTCTCTCTGTCAAATAAATAAATAAAATCTTTAAAAAAAAAAAAAGATTTTATTTTTTATTTATTTGACAGAGAGAGATCACAAGTAGGCAGAGCGGCAGGCAGAGAGAGCAGAAGAAGCAGGCTCTTTGTGGAGCAGAGAGCCCGATGCACGGCTCCATCCCAGGACCCTGGGATCATGATCTGAGCCGAAGGCAGAGGCTTTAACCCACTGAGCCCCCCAGGCACCCCTGATGCTTAATTCTCAAGGTGACTCCTGTACTGGTCCCGTGTAGCTGGAAGCCGGAGCCCTTGGGCTGTGCCATGCCCCAGGCTGCAACTTTCTGGCCTTTATTTATTTTATTTATTTATTTTTTACTTTCTTGCCTTTAAAGCCCACTGAAATAACATCATGTGAGAAGGCTGAAGCCTTCACATGGGCAGAATAAAGAAGGGAGGTCTCCATTACAGAAATACCAAGAGAGAGGGCTTTTCAACCTTTCTTGATCCCATCTGTAAGTTGAGGATGGCAAGCAGTAGAGTCCAGGTTGGTACTAGATCCCATTGGTGGATGAAGAATGCTCCCGCTGTGAGGACCTGCCAGGGACCATCCCAAGAAAGCTCCAGAACTGTGTTTATAGAATAATCTTTGTGTATCCTAGAATGGAAACACATCACCTTGTGTTCTTTTTTTGAATTTCTGGAAATTGGGGGACAATGAAAGAGACATTCTGGAACTTCATCTCAACAAAATCTTTACTCATAGTTCCCAGAACAGTCCAGACTCTTAGAGTCTGTTCTTTTCAGGTTTTGTCTGTTTTAGTAATAGATTCTATTTCCAAGAAGACTCTATCTTTAGAGACAAGGGAAACTGAGTCCGAGTTGCCTATAATAATAGGCCAAGGCCTCACAGGAAGAGTCAACTGAGGCTTTGATTCTAACTCACTGCAGGTGCTCTTTCTACCAAACCATTGGAGATTATGCAGCCGAGGGGAGGCCAGAATCGGGCTTGACCAGATTAAACCCTGCATGCCTTACAAAATTTAGCACCTTGATCTTGATTCACGTTTGCAGGAAGTTCTCACATTGATGCGTTCTGACTCCAGGTAAATGAGAACTTTGTTGAGATCCGAATGCTAAAACCCCCGTAGGTGTGTGTGTCCAGTTCCCACTCTGGATTTTACCATACCACAACAGAAGACAGTCTTTCTCTTTCACTCTTGTCTTCTCTGTGCTCAACCAGCTGGTACATGTCAACCTCTTTTGTGGGAATTAAATCTCATTCCAGTGGTGGGATAAGGCATTCTGTATTTGGGAACCTTGAAAGGAACGTGTATCACTAATGTCCTGTGTTAGTGGATGTCAGCTAAAATTCAGCGTTGACTTTTTTATCCAAAGGCCCCTGCCAGCTGGTGGGAGGTTGGAGGGGTTGTCCATGAAGGAAATTTATAAACAATGAGGAAAGAGCTACAAACACTTTGGATTTGTTGCTCTGGAAGGATTCGGGATGCTTCCTTTTCTCGCCCCAAGCCTTCAAATGGCCAGAGGCCAGGGGGATATTGGTAGCTGTGGTGATTTTTCCACCCATTTCCTGATAAACACTGAGACAAGAACCTTTTGTCTCCAGAGACTAGAGCTGAGCAGCCGGATTCTATTGTTGGCCTGGCTGAGGGAAGGCCTAAATCAGAGGTTATGCATGGGGGACCCAAGAAGACGCTGAGGGAGAGAACCAGTGCCCATGATGTTTCTCATTGCCACTGGGCTTCTCCCCTACCTCATTCAAAAGGAATAAACCTCTTGTTTGCAGATGAACCCTACCAGTCTCCCATCATGGAAGTATAAGATCAATGCCTGCCTGGGAGGTGAAGCTAGGCTAGTGAGAGAAGTGAGTGCAATACAGAGTAAAATAGGGTAAGTGCCCCAGAGGTGCATACACAGTGGCTGAAGGAATTGAATGTGTCAAAAGATGACTTGCCAGGAGATGGGGAGGGAGCAGGATCTGACCTTGAGTTTGACAAGGGGGTTGGAACCATTATCCAACTGGGTGCCCCAGAATAGCTTGAACCCAGTCAAGGGGGGAGCTGAGCAATGGCAAAGAGATGCTTTTGGGGGGAATCCTCTTCCCCACCTTGAGTCCAAGAGCAAGGTTTATAAGTACTAATGTGGGGGAAGTATTCTTTTGTTTTAATCCAGTTTGTCTCAGCCCAAAACTGTGCCACAGTTTTTCTCTTATTCTTGTATCATCTTGCCTATTATTAACATACCTAACATTTTTTTTTCCTTTAAATTGACTCACCTTTGACATATATTTTACAAAGTAAGTTTGGTAAACCAGTCATAAAAAGACAAACAATGTAGGATCCCATTTAGACGAGGTACGTAGAGGAGTCCAAATCATAGAGGCAGAAAGTACAGCAGTGGTTTCGCTAAGTGAAGGGCGTTTTTTTGTTTTGGTTTGGTTTTTGTTTTTGTTTTCGTTTTTGTTTTTGTTTTTTAACTAGGCATAGATTTCAGTTTTGCAAGAGGAAAATAGTTCTGGAGACAGATGGTAGTGATGGTTGTACAATGATGTGAATATACACAACCCCACTGAACTGTACATTTAAAAATGGTTAAGATGGGGGGCGCCTGCGTGGTTCAGTGGGTTAAAGCCTCTGCCTTCAGCTCAGGTCATGATCCCGGGTCGGGCTCTCTGCTCAGAAGAGAGCCTGCTTCTCTTCCTCTCTGCCTGCCTCTCTGCCTCCTTGTGATTTCTGTCAAATAAATAAATAAATAATCTAAAAACAAACAAATAAAAATGGTTAAGATGATAAATTTTTATGTTGTGTGTATTTTACCATAATAAGAAAAATTGGGGGGAAAGGAAGTAAATGTAATATCTTTGCCGTCACTGGGAACTACACTAAATACAGCACCTATTTATTTTATTTTATTTCATTTTATATTTAAAGATTTTATTTATTTACCTGACAGGGAAAGATGCAGCAAGAGAGGGAACACAAGCAGGGGGAGTGGGAGAAGGAGAAGCAGGTTTCTTGCGGAGCAAGGAGCCCAATGCAGGGCTGGATCCTGGATCCCAGGATCATGACCTGAGGCGAAGGCAGATGCTTAACGAAGATGCTTAACGACTGAGCCACCCAGACGCCCCTATAGCAGCTATTTAAAGGTTACTGGACATTAAAATAAAAACTGTGCCTTCATGTGAGACCTTGATATATCTAACTTTCTTTGTGAAATATTGTCAATTTTAATAAACCATAGAGAACTTATAAAATATCAAAATTTTCCCACCAAATATGGTTGGGTTTTGTTTTTGAGGGCTTCCCTGTGTCCCAGGACTGTAGCTCTTTGTTAGGGAGGCAGGCGATGCAATGAATCTTAAGTCGTAATTAAGCCCCGGACAAAAGCACATTGGAAGCCAAGGCTCTGCTTTTGCGGTTATTTTTTGTTTTGTTGTGCTTTATTGATGGGCTCAGCATCCTACTCATGATAATTAACCCCATCAATTTGTTATGATTCATTCTATGACGATGTATTAAACACTAACTGTGTAAACAAGGAAAAACTATTCGTTTTCTTCAAAGTTGGGAAGGTCCACTGGAGACCTTCAAGGACCCAGGGGCGCAGGCTGTAGGAAGAGCTCTGAGTCTTCCTTAAGGTTGAGTTATTAGGGAGCATTTTGCTGGAAATCCAGGTAAGACCTGGCTGGAGCCTGCCAATCACCACTGCAGATCCAAATCTGACATGGTCTTTGTGGGTTACTCAGTCCCAAGTGCACTGCCAGGATTGGTCTGGAAGACAGGCAAAGCAAGCAGGGGGTCTCCTTCCAAGAGAGAATCACTTTCCACACCATTCTAAAGCCTGATATAGGAGAGACTCCTTGTTAAGTGTCTGCCTTTGGCTCAGGCCATGATCCCAAGGTCCTGGGATCCAGCCGCATGTCAGGCTCCCTGCTCTGTAGGAAGCCTGCTTCTCCCTTTCCCACTCTCCCTACTTGTGTTCTCTGGCTATCTGTCTCTCTCTGTCAAATAAATAAAATGTTAAAAAAAAAAAAAAAAAAAAAAAAGCCTGATGTAGGAGACCAGGTGTAGAGCCTGGAGCCAGGAATTGGAGAGTAGAGAAGAAGACAAAAGTCAAAAGCCAAGCTATATTTTAGGAGGTCGTGATAGTGCTTCCTTCAACCTATCCTGCTGGCTTGGTCATCTAAATGTCTCCCGATGTCCCAATTTACAAGGCCCATTGGTTCTATAAATGGAAACAAAACAGAATATCTAGATAAAATACAAGTGTAGCTTTTCCATGAAGGTAGATTGCATTTGGTAGCACCAAATTCCAAGGCAGACAAGGTCATGTTTGTGGGGAGGCACGCACACTCACACCTGCAGACATGCTTCTGCATGAGCCCGAGAACCATAAGAAGTGGTTTAGGAAAGCATTACTTTGCCTTATTTAATTCCAGAGGACTTGCCATGGATTCCATGAGAGATTTTTCAAAGTTAGTTAATTAACTAAACTAACCCTTTTTCAGTTGAACACTTATCTAACTGTCTGCTTTAGAAAGAAAAATTTGCAGGACATTTGAAGTATTTAACTGAAACTGCTTTTGTCTTTAAAAAATAATCAAGGCTATCTTACCATGGTTGTTGATGTAAATTGTCCAAATGTAATTGTTCAGGGGCGCTTGGGTGGCTCAGTTTGTTCAGTGGCTGCCTTCAGCTCAGGTCTTCAGGTCGTGATCCGGGGCTCCTGGGATACAGCCCCATGTGGGGCTCCGTGCTCAGCAGGGAGTCTGCTTCTCTCTCTCCCTCTGCCCCTCCCCCCACATGTATGCTCTTTCTCTCTTTCACACATCAATAAATAAAATCTTAAAAAAAAATAAAATGATCCAGCTTAATGAAGGTTTGCTTTTAACGCACAGAGAGAAGGTTTGGCTTTTTATTCTTTATGTGTCTACTTGTTTTGTCCCCGTGTCCTGAGCATAGAACCATCCAGAGCACTGCACCTGTGCTGAGACCCATTAGCCAAATGGGAGCCACCACCTGGTTGATGGTAAAAAATAATTTGGCGGTATGCCTTGTACCCAGACCCCTAAAGCTTCATTTTTGCTATCCAGTGGCTGAAGTAAGATGTATAAAAGGTTGCTAGCTGTATTCATTGCACCATTGTTTTTTCCTACAGAGACAACCTACATCTAAGTTTTAGGTACTTTATATATTGCTGTCATTTGTTTGAAAAAAAGAGTAGTTTATAAAGTCAAAATCTAGTCCTCCTATGTGATGTTTGGGACCCTGGTCACGGGACGCTGCATTGATGATAGGTCACGTCGTCCACTGGAGTTGTAGCTTAGGACAAGAAAGAGCATCGTTCAGAAAGTCTGCTGCAAATTATTCTTCTCTGAGGTGAACTTCATTCTGTAACGTTGAATAAAAGTAGACCTAGTGTCTCTCTACCCGTCCTATATTAGAACATGCCTTCTGCAATTTCTTGCTCCTGTCTAGGCTACTAACATGAGGCCCTGGGTGTGAAGGGAATAGAGCCAAGTGGAAAGCCTGCTCGCATTCCACTCTCAAAAGCGCCTTAAATTGGGTGTGACCAGAGTGTAGCTGTTGCTGGGGAGCCGTGTTCCCAAGAGTGGGTGTGATAGCCACTGAGCTGCTTTGGAGCCGTAGGCCCTGGTCCATTGGCTTGGGGCCAGATACAGTATCTGAGTTGCCCAGAGTTTGTTCTCTGCTCCTAGAGGAACCTTGATGGGGTCCCTTCTGTGGTTTGCCCAGTATTTTCACATGTGGTGTAGATCTCACCAAATCTATACCTGAGCTTTATCTCTCCATGAAAGCAGGCCTAGATGCTTGGAAATAGTAAGAGTAGTTGAATAGATAAATGAATGTTGTACTCATAAACCCAGGGAGATGGTAGATATTTTCCCCAACGTATTATTTTGAGAAATTTCAAGCATTATAGGAAAGTTAAGAATAGTACTGTTCACCTAAATTCAGTTGTTGAAATTTTGCCACATTTTCTTTACCTCTGTATTCCTCCCCCTTTTCTTATTTTTGTTTGTTTTTATTTTTTTATTATGTTCAGTTAGCCAACATATAGTACATCATTAGTTTTTGATGTAGCTTTCAGTGATTCCTTAGTTAGCGTAATGCCCAGTGTTCATGCCAGCACATGTGCCCTCCTCAGTGCCCATCAACCTGTTACCCCCACGTCTCTCCACTCTGAAAAACAGTGTGGAGGTTCCTCAGGATGTTAAGAATAGGAGCTATCCTATGACCCAGCAACTGCACTACTGGGTATTTACCCCAAAGATACAGATGTAGTGAAAAGAAGGGGCACATGCACCCCAATGTTCATAGAAGCCATGTCCACAATAGCCTCCCCCACCTTTTTTTGGAGGGGAATGGAAGGCTGACCATCTGACATTTACTCTCCAACATTTTCACACTTTGGCCCTAAATTCTTCAGTTTGCATCTCTTAAGGACAAAAGCATTTTCCTACGTAAATAACAGTACTACACTCAGGAAATTAAACATTAATACAATATTATCTGTTATATGCCCTTATTGAATATCCCCAGTTGTCCTTTATAGCTGTTTTTTATTCTGATGCCACGTGCGATCAATTCCGTGCACTCAGTGGAGTTACCGCTCTTACATCTCTTTATTCTCCTTTTATCTATAATAATCCCACAGCCGTTTAAAAAATTTCTCATGACATTGATATTTTGATGAGTTCAGGCCAGTGGTTTTGCAGAACGTCCCTGAATTTGGATTTGTCTGGTTGTTTTTTCTTGTGTAGGTTCAGGTTAAACATGTTTGGGGGCAGGAAGATGACCTAGATGTTACTATGACCTTCTCAGAGCAAATATTACAAATATTACGGGGACATGATATCAGGCGCCTGATTATTGGAGGGTTTGATGCAAATGACATGGTTCAGATGGTGTCTCACAGGGGCAACTGGGAGGCTCAGTGGGTTAAGCCTCTGCCTTTAGCTCAGCTCATGATCCTAGGGTCCTGGGATCGAGCCCCACATCAGGCTCCCTGCTTGATGAGGAGTCTGCTTCTCTCTCTCTTTCTCCTCTGTCTCTAGTTTGCTCTCTCTCAGGTTAATAAATAAAATCTTTAAAAAATAACAAGATGGCGCCTCACAGATTTCTGTGTTGTCAGGGTACCTTTCCTCTTCCTGTTAAGTAGTCTGTGGGCAGAGATTTGAAGATGTGAATGTTCTATTCCCTCACAACCTTTCCCCTGCTGATGATTAGCACCCACTCAGCATTCTTGCTCATATCAGTTCCACACCATGCTGGAGGGGTTCTGTACCCCGGTACCCGTGCAGATTAGAAAGGCGAAGCTCAAAGGGGGAGGTGGGGCTCACATAGTGGCCGGCGTCCCGTGACCATGTCATCATTAGAACCTCCTGAATTACATCACAACGACTTATCTTTTATAAACCAGTCATTCTTTGCCCCTCCCCCCATATATGTGGCAGACATCTGTTTAAAGAATCACTGGTTTCTATTATTCTCATCAGCTTCTGTTTTAGGTTGAATTCCCTCGATGCAGAGCCCTGCACTGTAATTTACTGAGATAGGGTCTCAGGAGCAGCCTGGGAAGGGGTGAGCAGGGCCATCTGGGATGAGTAGGAAACCAGGCAGAGATCTGGGGGCAGCTGGAGGGTAACCTCAGCCTGATCCTACAGGGAATTCTGCCACATGACTAGCACCCCGGGGGGTTGTCTCACCTTCAGGCAAGAAGGCCGTTCCTCTATGCCCTGTCTCAGTATGTCATTAGTGCATCTGCTCCCAGGGGAGCACAGAACTTTCCGGGTATGCGCAGGACAAGGGGGCAGCCAGCACCCACGGCAGCGGGGGCACAGGTCCCCAGTCTAGTAAAGGGGAATTGGGCAGGGCACCAACAGCATCCAATACAGATTCATTTCCCTCATTAGTTCTTTCCTGAAGGTTGTCTCTAAGACAAGCCAATCTGTCTTTTTTCATTCTTTCTTTCAACCTATCTTATAATAATATACTACCAACCTCAAACGTCTGATGGTGAAAGAAATGCATTAGCTTAGTCATTTGCAAAGACAAGATCTAATTTATGGTTGCTCCTTGATGAAGCCCCATGGATCTCATTCACTGTCTTCCTGTCTGGGCCCGGGCAATTCAGGCTGAGGCTGGCTGTCAGGACAAAGACTCTTGACCTCTTGAACAGCTGAGGTTGTTCAAGGATATGTCCGTCTCAGGAAGGAAGAAGTGTCCACATATTAATCACCATACACGTGAACGTTAGGATTGGTGTGTTAGAGACAGTAAAATTTGCTCTTGGTAAAATAGCACCAGGCTGAGATGGCAGGAATGGAGGGTTTACTTAGGTCTGGAGAATTCTTTTGGGGGCATGTTACCACCGTGCACCACACCCCTGCAAAAAACCACCCCACCTCATTGGTTCTGAGTTCAAGAGCACATTTTGCTCGTCGGTCTTAAGCAAATGCTCCCCAGACTGCTGCATCAGCGTCTCCTGGAGCTTGTTAGAAATGCAGGGCCCCACCCCAGGACTGCAGAATCAGACCCTCTGGGGCTGAAACCAGGAATCTGCAGCTTAACAAACCCCAGGAGATTTCTCTGTTTGGTTCAAGCGCCAATCCAATGCCGTGGTTGTAAATTTGGCTGCAAGTTGGAATTGCCTGGGGAAATTTGTAAAATTCTGATGCCTGCATCCCGCCCCAAAAAGTGTCTGATTTATTTGATCTGGGGTGCAGTCTGGCCATCAAAACATGTTTAAGCTCCAGGCAGTTTTTATGGGCAGCCAGCGTTGAGAATCACTGCTCTCAAGTTGCCTCGTTTGCCTCATGAGAAAGGAATTTTAACAGCAGCTTCTTTTTGAAGAGTGCGTTCTTACAGCTGCAAAGATTCACTTCAGAATACCTGGAGGCCTGGGGCAGGAAGGGGTGGGGAGCATTTGCAGAAGGAGAAACTGCTCTTTTTTGGCTCAGACTCTCCCATCTGGAAAGTGGTAGCAAAAGGTAAACTTTAAGGGGAAACAAAATGTAAATCTTGAATGGAAGCATGAGATTCTTCAGATCTGTACAAAGTCAAGAATGTGCAGGGAAGACGTCGGGATGGGGGTCTCTGGCCAGCTGGTGCATTTATCCTTGTGGGAGTTGATACTGAGCTTGCTTCCCCAAAAACAGTTGATTGCCTTAGGTTGGCTTCTTCTGTATTCAGTCCCACCTCTTAGGAGTAGAGTGGTACACAGGGGAAGAACACACTTTTTTTTTTTTTTTTTTTTTTTTTACATTTTTCCCACTCTTGCCTACCGTTTGGCTTTATCATCATTCGCAATGTTGAAAACTTCATTCAGGCCACACATTTGGGTTTCTTGGGGTTTAGATGTTTGAAAACCATTAGAATCCCAAGCTGAACTTGCCCCTTCAAATGTGAGTGATCAGATCTGATGTTTTTCACTGGCCACTCCAAGACAGGGATTGATGACCAGCTGACTGAGACCCAGGGCATGGGAGAGGGATAGAGACACCAGAACCAAGCACTCGTGGATTGGAATTCCTACCTGCTCACTCTTACCAGAGGCATAGCTTTGCCTTGAGCACGTTACTTAAGCAGTCTGGGCTTCCCTGTCCACCGTACCCACCCTCTTTTTTTTTTTTTTTTTTAAACACTGGATTCCTGATACCTGCCTTTGGGGACTGTTTTCAAGGAAATGAGAGAATGTTTGCAAAGGGTCTGGCACACAACAGACAGCACATAGATACAAGCTCGCCTGTGTTCATGATCTTACTTGTTACCTGCAGAGTTGGAGGAACACCAGACCTCTTGAATTTCTAGCTCTGCCATTTCATGAGTGTTTATAATTCTGGGCAGCCCGATACCTTCCTGGGCCCCAGTTTTCTCATTCATAAAAAGGGAATTGCATACGCAGTCACAAGGTTAGTTTTGGCACCAAAAGCAACTATGGAAATCAATAAGACATTTTTTAATTGAGATGTCTTTCACACAGCATACCTTACTTAAACTGTATAATTCATTGTTTTTCAGCACATTCACAGAGTTGTACAGCCATCAGCACGTCTCCACCCAGAACATTCTCTTTACCTCAAAAAGGAATTCTATCCTGATTAGCAACCAGTACCCATCCCGCCCCTGCCCCCAGTCCCAGCAACCACTAATCTTTCTGTTTCTCTCTTGGTGTCTAGTCTAGATATTTTGTATAAGTGGACTCACACAATATTTGTGTCTAGCTGCTTCCACTTAGCATGAAGTCGTCACAGTTCATGCCATTTTGGAGTGTGGATCTGTACTCCATTCATAAACAGATTGAATGAATATTATGACTGAATAAAATTCCATTGTATGGTTAGACCACATTTTATTTGTCCATTCATTAGGTGCTGGAAGTTTGGGCTGTTTCGACTTTATGGCAATAATGAACTCATGTTAGTATGATTTTATAAATAGCACAGCATTATTCAACTGTGAGGTTTTATTACAAATAATGGTAGTAACAAAAGTGCCTCAATGTGTGAAAAGAAATGAAATCCAGTTCATGTGGGTATGAGTGTGCATGAACAAGTGTGAATGTTTTGTTTTCACTTTTTGAGCATGCCATGGTGGTGCCTATGATATATGCTTTGGAGCCCTAGAACCTCATGCTACCCTATGGAACATAGCATTTAGGGCTCTATGCTCAAATTGTGAAATGGTTTATGCCAGAAGACAGACTCGACAGCATTCAGGATGTTTAGAACGTTTTGAAAACTGGGTTAGAAATAGAAGGTCTGTTGGGTCTGTCAAATATTCTGTTTAATGGTATAGATATGGAGAGAGAGCTGATATGACGCCTTCCCCCAGAAAACTTTCAGGCTAGAGGGGAAGACAAGCGAGGTGGGAATGAAAGAGGGAGTATGTGCTAGGACAGGTCTAGCCTAGAGACTGTAGGATGGTCTGCTTGTCAGAGAAATGGGGATGCGGCCATTTGACCCCTGCCAATTCTCTTTCTCCTAGCATGGTAAGACACAAGGATGATGGCTATTCCGAAGAAAAGGATGTGAAGACCTGTCCGCGGGACTCTGGCTATGATAGCCTCTCCAACAGGCTCAGCATTTTGGACCGGCTTCTCCACACCCACCCAATATGGCTGCAGCTGAGTCTGAATGAGGAGGAAGCAGCACAAATCCTCCAGTCCCAGCCTCCAGGGGTAAGACTCAGAATCTCAGGGAAGCAGGTTGAGACAGGCAGGGCTGCTGCTTTCTTCAAGAGAAAGACCTGGAGTTCCAGAAAGTTCTTCCTAGGCTGTAGGGAGCAAGCCTTCCAGTGTGCACCTGGGTTGCACTGCAAGGGGATTGTGGGATGTATGGAGGCAGCCCTGAGGAAAAGAGCCCTTCACAATTTGTCTTTCTGTGTTCATCGACTCAGTTACAGAGGGAGGTCCAGGACTAGGCAGGGTGACAGAGCATCTGGGTAATGAGGAGGGCCCCTGGCTGGAGGCCCTGGGCTTACTTCTTGGGCCTCAACAATGAGGATGAACCTGGTTTCGGGGTCCTCAGCTGCCCCTATTGTTTTCATTCTGAGCCTGGAATCCCTGCCAGGGCCTAGCTGTCCAACTTCGGACTTCAAAAGTTCCAAAGTTCTGTGTCCATAGACTTGTCTGCTCTGGTTGCTGATGTAATCCTGTTTCTCTTGGGTTTTCTCAGTGATTTCCCACAGGGCTCATGGCCCAGATATGTTTCTTCAGCTACTGTCTACCCAACACCAGTCTCTTAATCAAGACCACTCCACGACCCTATAGAGGTTCCTCAAAAAATGTCATTCAGTGGTTGGTGTCCCATGCTGTTCAGTATGGTAGACCCTTGCCCTGTGTGACTATTTAAATTTGCGTTAATTAAATTAAATTAGAAATTCAGCTCCTCAGTTGCACTAGCCACATTTGAAGGGCTCACTAGCCACAGACAGCTGGAGGCTACCCCATAGGATGATGGTGTGGAGTATAAAATGTTTCCAACACAGGAAGTTGTATTGGACAATGCTTATGCACCATATCTACTTCCAAAGAAAGGATAAATACAATAAATCACAGACAAAGTAAGACTCGGAACAACTCATGACAAGAGATAGAAACTAAGAAAAGATGGAGAAGCAAGGAAAAAAAGGGGGGGGGACCTCCATCATAGCCGGCTGAGAACGTTGTGGCAGTTGGGCATAAAAATGAACTTTCTTGAGTTTCCTATCAGCCAGAGCCTCTCTGTTATCGTTTTTTGACTTATAAGTGAGTCTTTGTTTCTCATCAGACAGAAACAGATGGGACTGAGACTAATGTTGGAACATGCTCAGGGTGATTAGGTGCACTATTTAATCATCTTTGTGGAAAATTCCTTGGCCAACATGCCAGGTCGTTGGCTCTAGTCTGGGTCTGTATGATCAGGACCCATGTCTATGGGGCTCCCTCTTCTTGGAGGTCAAGTTGTCTGCTCCTGCATTTCTGCAGGACGTTTGTTCTGAAGAGGGAGGTCACCCTGTTGCTAAGCAACAGTTCCCTTCTCTTCCTGGCTTCCCTCCCAGCATGGGGCGCGCCCATTCCTGCTGAGACCTGTGGGGAACAAGTCAGGCAGAATGTTCTGTCTGTCTACCTACTTGATCCCTGGACAGGACCTGCCTGACGAGGTAGGGCAAGCTGAGGGCAGGCGGAGGGCAGGCGGAGGAAGGGAGCAGCACGGATCAGAATAGGCCAGAGTGCACCAGAAGCAAGAACGCTGAAGAGAAGGAAAAGCAGGTGTGAGAGGAAGGAAGATTTCAAAGTCCTGCCGTGGTATCATGGGTCCTTAATCCTCTCCATCCTAGGACAGAATTGGCAGACTCTCTGTAAAAGGCCAAAGTGTAAATATTTTTGGCTTTGTGGGCCATAGAATCTGTCAGAACCTCTCAGCTGTGCCTCATAGTGCAGCTGCAACCACAGACAGCATGTAAGTGAAGGAGTGTGGCTTTGTTTCAATAAAGCTTTATTTATAAAAACAGGCCGCAGGATAGATTTGGTCTACAGGCCTGACTTTAACAATCTCTGTTCTAAAACTGCAGACATTTAGGACATGAGACTTTATTCTCCCTGACCCCCAGGTTTCAGGGAGATGCCCACCTGCACAAAGGAATGAAATGTCTACTCCACCAACCAACTGTTGGCTCCCAGCAAGTCTTTGGGCTTTTCTACCCATAGGGATAGTGTTTGAAATCTCTGTTTCAGTTTTAGGGTGTCGCAGAAGCACTGACTCCCAGAACTGGCTATTAGATGTATTCTATCCCATGGCTGCCTCGCTGTGACTGCTGGGAGAGAAGAGAGAACTCAAAGGTCTTCCTAATTCCCTCTCAGCAGACACCCAATCCCCATAGCCGCCCTCCCACCTCCACCCAGAAGAATTTTCTTGGGAGATACTGACTGGACATACG
Organism: Neogale vison; assembly: GCF_020171115.1. Classification (NCBI taxonomy): domain Eukaryota; kingdom Metazoa; phylum Chordata; class Mammalia; order Carnivora; family Mustelidae; genus Neogale; species Neogale vison. Next base: position 44,722,746 of record NC_058098.1, read on the forward strand.
GAGGGGAGTGAAGATGAGGTGAAATGATAAGAATAAGGGAGCAGAGAGCATCGTGTCCGAATACAGGGGAGAGAGTAGTAGTTAGAGAAACAAGACAGGATAGGGTCCTTGGAGAGGGGCCATGTGCTCCATCCAGAAGGGAACCAGAACTCAGCCAGGCTGTTCCACTGCACACTCTAGGGGATACCGTTTGATTTATAGCCTAGGGAACTGGTTCCCCCTGGAGTTGTGCAGTGCCTAGCATTATAGGGCATAGTTGCCTCTGCAGTGTCGGAGGCCAGAATGGCGGTTCAAGTTGGACAGCGGGAGTTGGGCTGGTTTAAAGCACACGCCTGAAGATAGTATTAGAACTGGGAGAGAGATTGTCACAAAGTGGAGTGACAAAATGGACCTGTAGCTCTGGTGTTGGCTTGGGGGACCCTCAAAGCATTACCTCCCTACCTCCCTAACGGGGCAGCCATTTTTAGCTGCAACAATTGTTTCACCATACCTGATCTTGCCATGTCATGCTATTTTCCAAGACAAGCTAGAAACTCTGATTTTAATTTTAAAAAACTGCTTTTTAACTCTTAGAAATAAGTTTAATTTTCTTTCTCTCTCCTTTTTTTTTTTTTTTAAGATTCATCTATTTATTTGAGAGAGAGAGAGTGGGGGGGGAGCAGAAGGAGAGCAGGAGAAGCAGACTCCACTAAGCACGGAGCCCGATGTGGGGCTCGATCCCACAACCCCGGGATCATGATCAGGGCTGAAATTAAGAGTCATATGCTCAACTGAACCACTCAGATGCCCACGAATTTAATTTTCTCTCATAAATATACTCATGAGCCAAATTAGCCAGTGAACTCCCAATTTACCTCCTAGGGTTTAGCCATGTTACTCCTGTTTAGAATCTGGGTTCATCAACCATGGTGCCCACGGAAGACGTGGTCTAGCGAACATATAACAAGAGCTATAAAACAATCACCAAACTGAAATTGCTTCTGCAGACTGAGGGAGCATTGGTCTCCTGGAGACGATTCTGTCAAAGGGAAAGTAGGATTCTTTTGAAGCCAGTTATCAAAGGAAGGCAGCTGGGGCATGCTTGTTGAGAGTCCCTTTCGCTGGCAGTAGAGTGTCCCCGGTTGAGCCTTGAGGTTTAGTTATAAAGGGCATTCTAGTCATGGACATTGCGTGTGCAGGAAATCACATGCTCAGCTTCTCACCTTCTAGATAGTTCCTAAGCTTGAATTTTTTTTCCCTCCACTAGATATTCCTGGTTCGTAAATCCACCAAAATGCAGAAGAAGGTTCTCTCCCTTCGCCTACCCTGTGAATTTGGAGCCCCTCTCAAGGAATTTGCCATAAAGGAAAGCACGTACAGTAAGTGGTCACTGGATGGCGAAGTCCTGGTTGATGGGAGGGCCTCTGATCACCCAAGCAAGTGGAAGTGGACAGAGCTTGCCCTTCAAGACAGACAGACATGAGTCTGAGTCCTGGCACAGTTACTTCTTCACTCGGTGACTGGGCAGGTAACCGACCCAAGGAACCTTGGTTTTCTTGTCAGGATAATGGGGTGATGGCAGCATCAGGGAACTGTTAATGGTTTAAGTAAACAGCCTGTGTGCAGCCCACTGCTTGGCACATGGCGGGTTGGCTTTCTTGCCCCTCCCCAGTTAAGTAGAGCATGGATTTGGTTCCTAGGTTTACTGATGACTAACCCACAGGACAAGCTCTAGCGATTGGACCTTTTTATAGGATGACATGCGAAGGCATGTGTCTGCACATCTTTGTGAATTACCCTTGAGTGGACGTGTTCCCTCCAGACAATCACTGTTCATTTGTCTATGAAATGCCCCTCATCAGAGGCAGAATCCAGCCCTCTGAAAAGAAATTAGCCGTCAGAAGTTTTGAAGGGAGAAAGGTGGCTTTGGTTTTCTTTCTGCTATTCAGCAATCCCTGAAAATGTGGAGGGCCATGTTTTAAATACAAAAGGGAACACATAGTGCTGATGTATTGGCAGCTTCTGGGAAAGGATCTGCTGTGACTCTGTGCCCCAAAGGGGAAGGTTTCATCTGAGCGGGAGATGAACCATGAGAGACCATGGACTCTGAGAAACAAACAGAGGGTTTTAGAGAGGAGAGGGGTAGGGGATGGGTTGGCTCAGTGATGGGTATTAAGGAGGGCACATATCGCATGGAGCACTGGGTGTTACACACAAACAATGAATCATGGAACACTCCATCAAAAACTAATGATGTACTGTATGGTGACTAATGTAACAACATAATAAAAACAAAGAAAGAAAGAAAGCATGGGTTAACAAGCTGAGATGGGAAAGCCAGGAGTGGTGAGTTTGGAAGCCCAGTGACTCTCTCTATAGCAAGACCGAGGCCACAATGTTCGCTTGCTCCCCAGTTTCCACCTAAGCAAGCCTCAGTCCCCACTTTTGAGGAAAGTGAAGGTACTGAGGTCAGTTGAAGAGCAGGGAAGGGATTATACTCAGCCTGGAGTTCATGGTCTCTCTGAACCAAATGGCCTTCACAGAGTCTAGAGGAGACATTTCCAGCAGAAGTGAAACCTGCCAGCCTCTTTGAGGTCAGCCTCAGGTTCAGCTGTCAACCTGGGCCTTGTGATCTGTTTCCTCCAGGTTTTACAAGGTTACTGATGCCCAGGAAAACCTCCACGAGTGGTCAGTGACCCTCGTGTGTGGCTCATACCAGTGAATTTGCATGAGGAGGTAATCACAAGATAGATTGCAAACCCTCCATTCTAAAGACAATGGATAAAAATTTAAGTGAGGAAAGTCAACGCTACAGTAGCTTTCAGAAGTTGGCTAGCCAAGAAGTGATAGATCTAACTGGTTTTTACATCCCTTCTCATATCCAGAGTGAAGCGTGGTAAGTTAGCCTAGAAACCCCCTCCTCGCCCCCCTACAGTAAGTACAGTTAGTGTTTGCACTTTAAAGCTTTCTTGGTGTTCATCTTAGCTTCCTCCTGGCTGAAGATTTTTCCTCTGTATTGTGTCAAGATTTGTATCAGTTCCCTCTTCCCATCCAGAGGACTTACCATGGTTGAAAAAGTTGGTCAGAGCAAAGCATTCCCTTGTGACTAGTTATGACAGGTCTTGGTCCCACCATGATGGCCCTTCCTGGCCAGCGCCTAGCTTCTGTGAGAATGGAGGTGGATTGGGAAAGGAAGGACTTGCTAGAAACACAGATACCTTGTCATAACATCTGGACAATATGGTTTAATAGTAAAGACCAGCTCGTATTTGTATAGACTGCTTTCACATGAATTACCCCATTCTTAAGTTAATGTAATTGTATTATTATTTTATTTTTTTAGGTAATAAACAGATTTTACCCGCCTAAATGGTATTATGGCAAAAGGAATGCCACATGAGTATGATACTGTAGTTATAAAAGTGGCCTCCCACAGGGAAACAGGTTAACAATTCGGACACCACTATACATGGATACTGGACTTGAACAGTGAAGTAAATGATGGTGGATGGTGGGAGCCATGTTTTTCACTGTTGGAGGGGGAGGTTATAGACTAGAATGATCCATGTGGTAAGGATTAGTGTTGGAAACATCAGTAAGAATTCATTTTTCTCTTGATATCCATACAGATGGCTACATGCAGGGAATATCAGTAGTCAAATGTATTTACATAGGTTAGTATACTCATGTATTTCTTTGGTCTGTCAGCTGGGAGAATGATACCTAAGAGAAAGTAGCAACCAGCATACCTAATGCCCAGATCTTGGTGTTTGTTTACTTTTTTTTTTTTTTTAAATTAAATTTGACTTGGTTAACACACAGTGTAATATTGGTTCCTGGAATAGAATTTAGTGATTCATCACTTACATACAATTACTCCATGTTTTAAAATTTCAGTTTCCACTCCTACCTTTCTGAGAGAGAGGGAAACTGCTATTCTTGTCCATTGTACAGATGAGAAAACCAAGGCTCGGAGAGGTTAACCTACCCCCACATCGGCTTCCCCCTACTTATTTAGTTAATTGTGGTGCACGTGCGTGTTTCTGTTTCTGTCTGTCATGGTGTATGTGTAGAGGCATAGGTGTGTTTGGGGTGCTACAGAGATACTGATAAGCAAACTAAAACAACATATGCAGATAACAAACAATGTAAGTGAGGATTCGGAGTGTTATAAGAGGGAAAAAAACTGATTGAGAAACCAAGGAAATCTTCACAAGGCTGAGGCTATTTGGAATGTTTTTGGAAGGATGACTGCCTGAGTGGCATTTTGGCAGACATGGCGTGAGGAGTGGTTGGCAAATATGTAAGTATCTAAAGTCAAACCCTCACTGTCCAGCCATTGGGAACATGTGCAGGATGGTTCACTGTCTGGCCAGCTCATGGTCGCTGGGAAGCTTGTGCACTTTGTGGTGGTGGGTAGGGGCACTCAAAGTAAATGGGTTTTAGAATCTTCCCTGCTGAATTTACCCCAGAGCTAATTTACTAGAACCTTGTGTTTTCCTCCAAGCTTTGTACTCCTTTGGCCTTGTGTCTTAACCAGAGGTGGCCTATTTTGGAAAAGAGGAATGTGACCCAGTAGTTTTACCCATCTACCCAAAGGGGGTCAAGGGCAGCGGGGGCTTCGGTGTTTCCCCAGCACTGTTGTATGCTCATGGCCTTGCAGGCTAGCCTAACTGGCCCCTTGCCCCCTCCTCAACTTCGTGTTTGAATTTTTTTTTTAAGATTTTATTTATTTATTTGACACAGAGAGAGAACACAAGCAGGGGGAGCAGCAGGCAGAGGGAGAGAGAGAAGCAGACTCCCTGCTGAGCAGGGAGCCCAATGTGGGACTCAACCTCAGAACCCTGGAATCGTGATCTGAGCTAAAGGCAGATGCTCAATGGACTGAGCCACCCAAGTACCTCATGTGTTTAAATTTAAAAAAAAAAAAAAAAAAAAGATAGTTGTGCAATTTGTGCCTGTGCTGGTCTGTTTACCAAGCACTAGAGCATGAGTCAGGGCCTGGACTTCTAGGCCATGGATTCTACTGGTCTGTTTCTGGGTGACACACATCCTCGCCACAGCTGGTTCTGAGAAGCTGCACAGTAGCTGGTTTGAGAGCACAGAGAGGGTCCTACACATGCAGCAGACAATAGCAGAGGGCCTTTCCTTTCCCAAAACAATTCCCCGGGACACTCAGCTGGTTTCCGAAATCTTCTCTTTTGCAGCCTTTTCCCTGGAAGGCTCAGGAATCAGTTTTGCGGATTTGTTCCGGCTCATTGCTTTCTACTGCATCAGCAGGTAAGACTCTACACCTCTTACGATCTTAAGCACCTGCTTAGTGCATGCCGTGTAAATGGCCTCGGGGCTTCTGGATGAAAGCTGGGCAGAGGGGTCTGGGAGATGTCCCTGGAGGGATTGATTATGAATTAAAACAGTCACCAAGTCCCCTCTGCCAGGTAGTATCAAAATACTATGCTGGCCCATCCAAATTAATATGCCCATGTCCTCAAGCTATGCCCTTGACTTCTTTCACCTAGACCTGTCGGGCAGGAAAACAGACACACGTGTACACATATGTGCACACAGGCACACACAGAAAGGGACCCACGATGAAGACCCCTAACATTTAAAGGTCCCTGATAATGTTTCTGCAACTCTCCAAGGGATGCTGGAAATACGGGCTCCATAAACCAGCTCATAATCTTGCATCACTGTTCTCCAGGCCCACTCAGCGCTCATGCCCTCATGCAACTGTGTCAGACCACAAGTAGTTCGGCCACAAATCCCCGTGTTAGTGTGGGGAATCTGTGAGTCGTTGAAGGTGCTCCCTGTTTCTTTCCTTTCTAGCCATCACAGTTTTTCAAGTGGAGTGTTCTTTGGATGACTCAGAATCTATAGTCTTCATCTGCAGAGACTGACATGACCTCCACGCAGGCCCCCTTGGCTTCTCTGTATGCCTGTTGCAGCCGATAGAGCACAGACAGGCATACATTCCTGGGGTCTTTCCAAAGATCATGTCTCACAGCCATCCCAGTCTGAAGTGGAGAAGCTTGTTTGGGGTTCGGGTCGAGTCTGTTCTCAAAGACGGAGTTAGATGTTTGTTGTACCTGTTGGTCTAGACCCTCCCAGGGGAAGGCACTGAGCAGTTGACCCCTAGACTTCACCACGAAGGTAAAGCCACACCGTCAATGGCCTGAGGGTGGGGAGGAACTTACAGCGGGGACCTGCAGGGCTGATCACCCAGGGGAGGAAGCCAAGGGGCTTCATCTAGAGTTGGACCCAGTGAGCAAGAGCCCTTGGCCTGTGTAAGGGTGAATATCTACTGCCCAGAAAGAAGAAGAAGCCAGTGCAGGAGCCCCCACTGGCTCCAGGAATCCACACCTGCTCTGGTTTGAGGCCAACCAGCTCTCGAAAGTGAATTTCGACACTAGCATGTTGATTGGAGGCGAAGTTGGCTTACTCTGCAGAGTTGGCTTGTTGACTGTCCTGTTGTGAAAAATCGTTACACCTATAACATAGTATTTGGCAGCAGCATACGAAAGATACCATCTCTCCCCTCAGTATTCGTAAGAGGCTGGTTAACCTGATGTCCAGGGCTGTTTGATGGTTGAAGGAGATAAAGCACATGAAAGCCTTCCCTACACTACAAAGCATGGTCCCAAAATAAGGTGCTGATGGAAAAATCCCCACATTGACATTTTGTGATCAGAGAGCCCTGAGATTCATTTTCCTATTTTTTATCCCTCCAAATGCAAAAGTTCTTCATGTTTTTGTTTCTCCTCCAATGCTTTATTTACATTACCTGTTTACCTGAAACAGTGTTCTTAGGCAACAGTACCTGATTTGACCCAGTCTGGCCACAATATTTTTGAAATGCTCTAGCTGGTTACTGATACGTAAATGTATTCACATAGAGAAAGTGGTTGGGTTGTCAGTGCTGGTGTCCCCCAACCCCCTCGGAATGCATATGCACAGGTGCACTAGGCTAGAGAATTCATGAATCAGTCAGCATGTGACTGGTCACATCAGGAAGGTAGCTGAAGAATGAGATGTACACCTTGGCCACGAATGCCTGGGAGCCCGCTGACAGTTCAGCAACCTTAGTGTCATGGAGAGCATTGCCCCACAAAGACTTATGCACACTAGACTCACCTGGAATCTTGTTAGAATGCAGATTCCCATTCAGGGGGTCCACAGCAGCGTTGGCGAGTCTGCGTTTCCAACAGTCTCCCGGGTCACGAGGCCAATGCTGGTGGTTCTGCAATTACACTTCAAGTCGCAAAGAGCTAGAAGAAATAATAGTTCTTAATTATCATTGATTAATGTTAATGGTATTTTCAGGGGTTTTCTATATAGGTGCTAGGCACCATATTTATATCATTTCTAATCCTCATGGCAACCCCAAAATTAGGATCGTGAAGACACCATGGTTCAGAGAGTGGGACACTTACCACAATTGTTCAATTAATATGTGGCAGAAATTGGATTTAAACCAATGATGCCAGAGCTGTATCTTGCCACTGTACAGCACCCCTCCATGGACCTTGGGGTCCAGTGTAACTGGGTTCCTGGCCCCACTTAATTCCACATCAGCTCTGTGAGTGGGTACAGAGACCTCTGCGTCTATGCTATCCTGTGCTCCTGACCCACAGAATGCGGGACATCAGAGCTTCTTCCTAGGGGCCTGGGTGGGTACCACATGAGTTACAGTGCTTGGTGCAGTCGTAAGTACTCAAGAATTAGTCTCCTCCGCTTTAGAAACATGACATACAGAGCAAAGGTTCAAAAGTAAATTCTGTGTGTCCTAAAACTTTTGAGTGAAACATTTATACCTAAGCTGGCTTTATTTTGTCTGTTATGTAGGTTTTAGAATCAGGGCTCCTTTTCTTAACAGGATAAAGAGAGAGGGAAGCGACTGTGTGTGTGTGTGTGTGTGTGTGTGTGTGTGTGTGTGAGGAGATGCTATCTTATGCCCTTAGCTGGTGCCGTGGAAAAGGACTCATGGGCAACATCTAATGTTCCAGTAGATCAAAGCTGAAAAACACCCATTAGTGAAATACAGGTGTGGTTTCCTGTCATACATGCCCTTAAGAAAAACCAGCCATGTGATGTTTAGGCTCCAGGTACTGCGCTGGGCAAGATAAAAGCTTAAAATAAACAGAGGTTCGTTTTGTCATATGTGGCTTTCCCCCAAATTGTCTAAAGAAGGAAGATTTTAATTAAGTTTTTGCAGCCGTAGAAACATATATTTATATGATGCTCTGGCGTTACAAAGTTCTGCTTCCCATTAATCTTCCTTTAAGATTATAATCTGAGTCATTGCCTCTCCCCGGTCGGGCAGCAACTATTACAGACGCTGCCATCCCCACCAAGGCTCTGCCTGCTTCATCCAGAAAGGATGCAAGTGGACAAGAAGAAGCAGGTGCTCACAGCATTTGGAGGGAGACAAAAGGGTCCCTGGAAACAGGGGGTGACCCAGGCTTGACAGCTCAGGAAAGAGCCGCCTCCTGACTGCCACCCCCTAATATTTATGTGAACGCTATATTGGAGGCAAAGCGGTAAATGACATTGTGTTCGTGTTTTGCTCTTTTCATTGACCTTACTAATTTGTTATTCATTGTCAACAGCTTCAGGGGTTCCAGAGTTCTCTAGTCATCCACATTTAATCTGATTCAGTTTAGAATGTTGCCTAATCTTACTGTAAACAAGTTGTTTGGGATAGTTATTCTCTTCAGTGGAGGTTTTCATGGTCTCTTGTGTAGACAAAATACTGGTGGAAGCTCTACATTTTGTCCCTCACTTACTGCACCTCAGCCATCATGGCCTCCTTGCTGTTCTTCATATATACCAGACCCTCTCCCACCACAGGGCCTTTGCACCTGCTGCTTCCTATGCCTAAGAAGTTCTTTCTTTCATGGTTTGCACCCTGATCTATTTAAATCTTTACTCAAATGCTACCTGCTCATGGGTAGCATGAGGCCTTCTCTGGCCAACTGTCACTCTTGAATACTCTTTGTTATTCCCCTTTTGCACATATATTAAAATCTGTGGCACACATCCCTTTCTCCTGTTCTATAAACTGCGTATTTGTTCATTGTCTTTTGGTGTTCACTGGAGTGATACTCTGTGTAGGCAGGCAGGGTCTTTTGTGTGTTTTCAGCACCTGTAACAGTGTCTGACACATCATAGATGATGATAAACATTTGTTGAATGAATGAGTAAATTCCTTTTTTAAAAAAGATTTATTTATTAATTTATTTGAGAGAGAACATGAGCAGAGGGAGGGCAGAGGGAGAGGGAGAGAGAGCCCACAAGCAGACTCCCCACTGGGTACAGAGCCTGTTGCAGGGATTGATCCCAAGACCCTGAGATCATGACCTGAGCCAAGAGTCCAATGCTGAACCAACTGAGCCACCCAGGTGCCCCCGAGTTCTTTTTTTGTAAGACCAATACTACCACTGAAACAAATAATTTCTTTTTGGATAAGTCACCATTGTTATTGCATATTCATTCATTCATTTATTCAAAACAGGCTTTCTCCCTGTCATTGTCAGCCATGGCATTGTGTGAGCCCTGGGGAGTGGGGAGCCACCAATGCTACTCCCTTGTATATGAAAATGAGCAGATGTTTGTTAGGTTTGCGTTTGCCCTTTCCGAGAAAGAAAGAGCTCGTGGTCCATGCATTTACTCGTGGTGGCACTATTTGCTGGCCGGGAAAGGACCCTGGTGCCAGCTCAGTTCAGCTTCTTCCTGTTGGGCCTGTTGGTCTGTGATGTTGGGTGCTTGGGTTTGCTGGTGCACACATGGTGCCATGCTGCGTGGGGCCAGGGTTGTTGCATGAAGTCCTTTCCCTTTGCCTCCCTACTCAGAGCGTGGTGCAGGGGTGGCAGCAGCAGCAGCAGCGGTGAGCATGCCAGAAATGCTGGGTCTCCAGCCTCACCCAGACCTCCTGAATCAGAGCGTGCAGTAACACAAGACTCCCGGGGATTCATGTGTACATTACAGATAGAGAAGCGTTACCTTAAAACAGGAGGAACTTTTGTGTCCAGCATACAACCCCCAATGCGTGGGCTCTAGCTGGAAGATGTCAGAGTAAAACTGACAGTGGTGGAGAATCTGCTGTGTGTAAGGACATGAGATCATAACCTCGGCTTAGGATTACACAGTCCTGCTCAATGAGTTGGGGCCAATGTTCAGAACATGTGGCAAATTAGTACATAATGTTTTATGTATATATATGTAAGATCCATTGGCATAGGGATTCTGATATTAATACTAGATACACGTCAGCTACCCCATGGAGGAAATTTTGTCCTCATTACAGATAGCAAACCAGTCAGCCTCTCTCTCAGTCTGTCCCCAGTGTCACTAGAGGCAAGAAGAGTAATCTTGCAGTTCCATCCCCAGTAAAGACAAGGTCTGGTTAGGTATGATATAGTGTTTCCTTAGGACATTGCAGTCGAAGCTAAAACATCTCTAGGATGAAATGCAAACAAGAAACAGAAACAAGAAACAAGATTACAAATATTCTCTTTTTTTAAAAATCAGGGATGTTCTGCCGTTTACCTTGAAGTTGCCTTATGCCATTTCAACAGCCATGACTGAGGCTCGACTTGAAGAACTAGCCCAGCTGGGACTAAGTAAGTGGGTGCCCCTGCCCAGTTCTCTCCTGAAATGATCTGTGGAGCAGAGCCAATGTTGGCTGGTGATATACTGTTCCATCAAAAAATAATCCCCATCTCCGTGGCAAAACTTGCTCACAGGGCCGTGAGGTCCTACAATCACATGTACTGAGAGTCTTTTTTCTAAGTCAGACACTGAACTGACTCTCAGAGGCAAGCCCTCTGTTGGCCTGGGAAACCCCGACATCTCCCAGTGTCTCCCGTCAATGAATGGAAGCTACCCTAGAAGTCCACGTCCTGATGGAACACGAACTTCTATAATGGGTCCTATCTTTCCTTTCTGCGGTGTCTTACTGGGGAAAGGCAGTGCTTGGCAGAAAGGGAAACAGCACAGCACATCTCACGTGCACACGTTTTGTTCTAGAAGAACACATGGGCATTGACGGCACTTCTGTGCTTTGGGGAATTTGACCATGTAGGCATCTCAAGTAACATCTGTCTCACTTCCTCTGTGGTTGTTCAGTGTCAGTCCTGGTGTCCTGGGCCGTGTCCCCTATCCTGCCATGCATCCTCGCTCTGACCAGCTGGGCACTGGCTTCCCTCTCCCGCCCCTTTGCCAACGCCCCTAAATGCAACACCATGCTTTGGGACATTGGTTGACAATGGATCAGGACATACAGTTCACCCAATTTCACTTCCTTGTCCCATTGCCCTGAGGAATTTGTGTGGGTTTAACTTTGTGGGGGGGAAGCTTTTCCCCCAGATTGGAAGGGGAAATTCTCTTTAGATTTTTAGGGCTTCGGTCTTCTAAAAGATTAATAACCAGGCCATAGTATTGGAATGGAAATTTGAGATGCTGAAATGCAAGTACCAGGGATCCTAGCACCTATAAGAAGCCTAGAGACAGATTCAGACTCTTTCTCAAGCTACAATTGCTTCAAAAGAATTGCTCCATCTGTCTCAGACCTGTCTGATGGGTAATTAGGTAGTGGGATTGGGAAACTGATTCCTGGTAAAAATACCAGGGTAGGATAAATGTCCCTGCTGAAAAGCTATACCATCTCTTGCACTGGAGTTTCAGACACCTTTGGAGAGAGTTTAAGACATTTCCCAAATTTAAGTGAATATAACCAACTAGATCGCTGGCCTCTGGAAGACCAGTACCAAGTCTGTTTTCACAGCCGACCTCCAGCCACAGAACTCCTGGTTCTGTGGTCAGTGGGCAGTGCCTGCTTCATGCCGGGGCTGAAGGACTGAAGGTCAGTGTATGTGTCCTGAGGAGATAAACACAAAAATACCTTGTCCTAGTGGCCACTGACCAGAAGCAAATGAGGCCTAATTAATACATACCCAGTTTGTCATTTTCAGTGTATACATTATTCATTTTGTGAAGAGACAGCACTTTCTACAACTCTGTTCTTCATTTATTTGTCCTTCCAACAAACGTTTCTAGAGGTCTGCTACATGATAGGCCCCACACCAAGGGGTCAAAGTTAATAGCGTCCGTCCCTTCCCCAACCCCACCACCCACGTCCATAATCCATATGGGAGGAAACACATTCGTGGGAGCTCTATGTACTAAGCCTTATACAGTCTAGGAGTGGTGGCAGCACTAAGACCCAAAGGTGGTGAGAGTCATTCCACGCAGACCTACACTGGGCAAGAGAAATGCATATAACGCAAGCCAGTGTGTAATTTTAAATTTTCCCATTAAAGAAAATTTAAAAGGCACAGGTGAAATTAATTTTTATGATTTATTTTATTTTTTTGTACTAGATCTGAAATATTTCGACATGGAAGCAATGTTTTTAAAATTACTGATGCAATAAAAGCAATACTTCAAAGGCATTAATGAGATATTTTACATTCTTTTTTTTTTTTTCATACTAAGTGTTGGAATCCAGCATGTGTTTTATCCTTACAGCACATCTCTCTATGGGCATTAAATTTTCATCAGAAACACGTGAACTGTATTCATATTTCATTAAATTTACAGTTGAAAAACTACATTCACGTAACATACCCTAGTTCTGAAACTACTTCAACATTTGCCAGTAATCGAACTGCATGCCTGTTTTTAAATTTAATTGATTGACATGAAGCGAAATTTAAAATTGAATGCCTCTGTGGCAGTGGCTCTTGTGTTGGACAGCACAGAGCCAGAGAGAAGGAAAGGAAGGGCAAGAGGAAGCAGGTGACACTCAGGTGTGTTTACGACACAGAGGACAGGACAAAGGGCTCCCAGTGAGAGCCTCCCCGCTGTCCCCCATGGTCAGCCATTTTGGCCCCATAGGAAAGAAACATTTTAGGCAACCACAACAAGGCAAAGCTGTAGAGAGAGAATAACCTAATCCGAATGGAAATCACAACAGACAATTACCACCACCCCTGTCTCCCACGATTTGCGTGGAAACCCGAGCCCCGTATGTAAGTGACATAGGGCCATTTAGCTACAGGAAGCAGTGTGCACTGCTCCAAAGAGTGTTGAGTGTGTGTAGCCATAGTGGTAAGGAGGGCTCGGATTTAGGGAGTGTGGGCAGCTAACCACTAAGATAAAGATAAAGGGTTGAACTTGCACTTAGCGTTTGCATAGGTCTGCTGTCTTCTTTTTTCTGCTGATGGGTTCCATGTGCGTATTTTTCCTCCCTTGGGGGTTTTAATGCTGAACACGTAAAACCCCAAGCAGATTGTGTAACATCCCCCAGGCCCATCTGCTGGTCCGGCCCATTAAAGGGGAACTGCCAGGTCCTCCGGAGGGCACCTCCAGGAGAAGCGGCTTGGAAAGGGTGGCTTGCTCTTTGAGTAAGCTCAGTTTTTGTAAAGCAAGTCGGGGAGCTCCATGGCCTTCTCCAGCCTTATCCTGTAACAATTCCAGTCCTTTCCTCACCTGTGTAAAGGCTGGGCTGGCTTTGTATGTTGGCCAAGCTGTTTCTCAAGGGCTTTGAAGGTAAATAGCCCCTGGAGCCTTCCTAGGAGCCCACAGCTGGGCCTGGCACCACTTCTACCCTTTCCAGTAAGGGAATGCTGTTAAAGCAAAAAAGAAAAAAAAAAAGAAAGAAAGAAAAAAGAAAAACAAAACACCCAAGTGTGGCGCCTCCCCCTTCAAAGACGTGTGTTGTCATGCAAGTGTGTTTTTTTTTAATTTGTGAAGGAATGGCCCAAGAGTACTGTATTTACATTCTTGTGTTCACTGATAATGACTTTCAGATTTTTGGAGCTCTCCAGCTGACAACAAACCCCCAAACCCTCCACCTCCCCATAGGCCTCTCTCTTCAGACGGTGTTTGTCCTGCCTCTCGTCAGCTCTGCCTTATAAATGGAGTGCATTCTATAAAAACCAGGACGCCTTCGGAGCTGGAGTGCAGCCAGACCAACGGAGCCCTGTGTTTTATTAATCCTCTTTTCTTGAAAGTGCACAGCCAGGACCTCAGTGGAGGCCTGAAACGGCCCTGCACCAGGACTCCCAACGCGAATGGCACCGAGAGGCCTCGGTCCCCCCCACCCAGGCCCCCGCCACCCGCTATTAATAGTCTCCACACAAGCCCTCAGCTGTCCAGGACCGAAGCCCAGGCGAGCATGCCAGAAACAGTCAACCATAACAAACATGGGAACGTAGCTCTGCTTGGAACGAAACCAACCCCCATCCCTCCGCCCCGGCTGAAGAAGCAGGCTTCTTTTCTAGAGGCGGAAGGCAGCGCAAAGACCTTGACCGGTGGCCGGCCTCGTCCCGGCCGGGAACGGGAGCCGGAGGAGCCGGAGGAGCCGCAGCCCCGCACAGCTGGCAGGCCAGGTGGGGCCCCGCCTGCGGAGGCCCCGGGGGATTGCACAAGGGCCGCCGGCCCTGAATCACGGCCCCCGTGGCATGGAGGCAGACAGAGGCTGAGCGACATGAGCATTTCCACTTCCTCCTCCGACTCGCTGGAGTTCGACCGCAGCATGCCCCTGTTCGGCTATGAGGCGGACACCAACAGCAGCCTGGAGGACTGCGAAGAAGAGAGTGACCAGGAGACCATGGCCCCCCCCATCAAGTCCAAAAAGAAGAGGAACAGCTCCTTCGTGCTGCCCAAGCTCGTCAAGTCCCAGCTGCGCAAGATGAGCGGCGTGTTCAGCTCCTTCATGACGCCCGAGAAGCGCATGGTCCGGAGGATCGCGGAGCTGTCCCGGGACAAGTGCACCTATTTTGGCTGCCTGGTGCAGGACTACGTGAGTTTTCTGCAGGAGAATAAGGAGTGCCACGTGTCCAGCACCGACATGCTGCAGACCATCCGGCAGTTCATGACCCAGGTGAAGAACTATTTGGCTCAGAGCTCAGAGCTGGACCCCCCCATTGAGTCGCTGATCCCCGAAGACCAAATCGGTAAGTCCCCACTTGGCCTTTTTTTTTTTCCCCCCCTTTTTAAACAGAAATTGTCCGGTAACCTCTTAGAACAGTGCATCCCCGTGGCAGGGCTCTCGGCTGAAGTTTTCTCTGGGGTTCAAAACAACAACAGGCTCCATGCTCTCTGCCCACTGGAATGGCACCCTAACCTCTTAAAGCAGCCTCACCGTAGAGCTGAGTCTCGGGCTTGCAACTGTTTTGGGAAGCTGCGGATGGGAACCCCTGAATGGTTCTCTTCAGGGGGTAGAGTGTGCCTTCTGAGGGTTCAGTGACCCACCTGATTTCGGGCTGTGTGTAGGGCATGGCCGTGGCATGTTGTGTGTCACACAACATGTGTGTGTCACACAACATGGAAGTGTGTCCCTGCAGGCAGCGCCTGAGTAGAAAGGGATTTGTGCTGTCTTCTGGGAGGGTGTTTCCCTCTGCTTTCTTTGGAAAGGACTGTTTTCACTGTTTCCCTGAGGGATGGCGTGTGTTCGCAAGGGTGCAGCCGTCACGGCTGTGCCACTGGATGAGTTTCCATAGTGACCACACCTGTGTGACAAGTGACAGCTCAGTAACCAGGACAGCCCCAATTCCAGAAGCCCCCTGGGACCACCACCCTGTCACCCTTTTGCAGAAAGGGGGACCGCCCTGCTGGCTTTTGATGCTGCAGAATTCCTTAAGCAACACGGTTTTGGAGTAAGCAAAAAAAAAAAAAAAAAAAAAGGAAAAGGCAAGTTTATTTTGTGTGCTTTTCGAATAAGTAACATATTTGGAGGTCACATGAAAGGTGTTTTCTCCAAAGTCAAGGGGAAATATTTTCTTTATAACCTCATCGAAGGGATGATTGTTAATAGTTACTTTGGCCAAGGAAAATTTGAATTTGGCAAGGCGTCTTTTTTTTCCAGGGCAAGAGTGTTGCAAGGACTTTTCTCTCTCTCACTCTCTCTTTTTTTTTTTTTTTTTTAATTTCAGAAGATTGACTCTAAAAGGCTAATTTCAGAAACCTCATTCACTGGGCAGCCACAGCTGAAAGAGCTACCAGATATTTTCCGGCAGTTCATAAAGCTAAACCCAGATTTCTTCTTTCTGGTTGGGTCTCTTTGTTGAAAGTAGTAAACAGTATGTGGTAGAGAGTAGTCTCTCTCTCTCTCTCCCTCTCCCTCTCTCCCTCCCTCTCTCTCTCTGTCTCATTCTCTTTCTCTCTCTCTCTTTCTCTCTGTCTCTGTCTCTTTCTCCTTTAAGTAAGTTTTAGCAGCTCTTTGATTTTCTCACAAAGGAATCAAAGCCTTGTTTGTTTTCTCATGGTTTGAGCCTGGTTGGTGGGGCGGGGTTAGAGTCGGGTGTTGCTGAGGAGAGAAGCTAGAAGGAATGTGCCCTCGTGGTGTGCTTCAAACTGGAAAAGGTTTCTTGGGGAAGGCAGAATAGCCACCCAGGCCATCCTGTCCCCTGTCCCACCGGGAGCCTGCTCCTCAGGGGAGACCAGCTCCCATGCCATAGTCACAGGCACGCTGAACGGAGGGAAGAAGCTTGCTCTTGGGGAGTCCCGTGGGGGGAGCCAAGCAGGCACTGATGTCAGCACCAAGCTATGTGGGCCACAGCGCCAACCAGCCTACAGGGACAAGGTTCCCGAGGAAACATGGGCCTTCCTTTCCTTCCCTACAGAGACTCTGGTAAGCACCCACCAGAGTGCTGTTCCCTGGGAGGCCCTTCTGCCAGCTTCTTTTGAAGGGAAGTTCAGATATGGTACCCGCTCTCAGAGCGCAAGGGCTCATTTTCTCCAAAAACAGGCATACACTTTGCTGCTCTGGGAGGAGGCAGCTTTTAATTTAAAATCTAAGGTCATGACAAGAAGGGATTTGACATCTTTGTAGCCTCTCCTATGAGCCAGGGTTCTGGCCAAGTGATGTCAACAGGGCCTGGCCTCACCCCTGTGAAGCAGGCATGGGCATCCCCAGTGGGGTGGGGGACACAGGGCTTTGCCAGGTGGAGCCCTTTGTCCCCAGGCTACACTAGCTAGTAACCAGCAGGTGCAGCATTTGGAAGAGGCAGCTCAAACTACAGTTCTGTAAGGAGGTGTGGGTGTGGCCAACTAAGCATTGCCTCACTTTTTGATTGGCTTGTTTGTTTTGGTTTTTGAAACCTTTGCATGAAAGCAAGTACCTCGTGGCATGTTGCTTCCCCCATGAAAGCATCGTTCTGTGTTGAAAGTACAATGAATGGGTTGGGCTTTTGAAATTAAGAGGAAGGTGAACCAGAACAGAGGTTAACCTGAGAAACTCAACACTTGCCCAGCTGGAGAGGAAAGATGATCAGAAAACCAACCCCCTTCAGTGTGTAAGTCACTTGGTTAGGACTCTGACACAAAATGGGACTTAATCTGATAGTCTTGGACATCCTCGTGAGCAAAGTGCTCACTAGTTTACTCTAGACTGGTAGATACAGTCACTGCTTTGAGCCTCATGAACCAACTCAAGGTTGGTACATTTACATAGATATTATTCATCTTTTGCAAATTCAAGAATGGAGGCCAAGATATAAGAAGTGACTTGTAGAGGGTTTCAGTGCTGATAAGTAGGGGAGCTTGGATTCTATCAAGATCTTTTCTCAATTGTTTGCATATTCCTACCGTATCTCACTTCCCAGAAGGAAGTAATTCACTTTTAATGGATTCACTCTGAATGGATTCACTTTGAATGCCATCTCCAGAATACCAACCCTCAAGCTGGTTCTGAACAGGTATCTGCTAATGCTCCTTAGTCTGTTCAAGAATGCCAGTCTAGTCCTATCCTCCATTCCCACAACTTTGGAAGGTGGGAATTTACATATAAAGCCTGCATTTACAGAATGTCTGTCCTGAAATCAAGGGAGGTAGAGGAGGCATTTCACTGGCTTAACCCACGTAGAATTAGAGCTGTCATTCGTATGTGAAAAATGACTGGAGGAGTGCATGCATGTCTCCAGTTAGGATCCAGAGGTGGTGCTAATCTGTCTTCTTCAGAGAGTGGTTCTTCCATTGTCTAGAGAAAAGCCCATGAAACACCAAGCAGCTCTCACTCATTGCCACTCCATATATCTTGTCACAGCCCTTCCGGCCAGTACTTTCTAGGTGAGTGTAAAATGATAAGTAATCAACCTCAAAAATGAAGAAAATGGCCACTCTAAACGGTTGTGTCCTAGTATGGAGAATTTTCATTCTGTTTAGACTGCCCTTTACCACACCGTCACCAGGAAGCCCTGCCATTTCGAGGGTCTTGAATCAATGTCAGTGGATTGACATCAGCTTCACTCTCCTGGCTGGGAATGAAGCCAATGGGGTAAGACATGGTGAGTTCCCACATGAGTCAAGCCCCCACATGTTGCTTCCCTTCTGGAGAGCTCTCTGCTCACCCTCATTCCCCCGTACCCTACAAAGTGGTACAAGAAAGGACAAACAGATGCTTTTACAAAAACCATACACAATTTCAGGTCCTGTGAGAAAGTCCTGGGATTGGTAACTTCATCTGCAGCGAGGTATACTCAGGACTGGCCTGTCCTACCCTGTAAAATAGAGACAGGTTGCGACATTTCTCATTTTTCTATCATGTGTGTTCCTCTTTGGTGAGCTTGCCCATCATACCAGTCTTGCTCTGGTCTTTTTCAGCCGATGGGAGATATCAGTTCAAAATTTCTGATCGTGAAACTTCCACTCTGCAGAACGTGTTGCATTTTTGTGGTCAGTTTTTTTGTTTGTTTTTTTTTTTTGTTTTTTTATTCAAGCAAAAGAATTTTCATTTCTCATCTGACGTTAATCTTGGGAAATCCCTGTTTTCACGGTTTGTTTCAAGAAAAACAAAATTTCTCCAACTCCAAAAATTTTACTCATCTCAAATTTTCTGTTTTGTTTGAACTGCCCACCATGGACTATCAACAACCATGGGGGAGGGGGGAGCACAAGTATTTGTAGTCCTAAAACTCAGTAGCAAAAAAATCAATACAATAGTGTTCTGCTTTATTTAGTTGCTATGTATAAAACTTATATTTTCTCTGAAGAACATTTTAATTATTTAAAGAAAACTTATCTCTAAACTCAATTTGTAAATATGTGATTTTTGTTTTTTTAATAGCAAACAATACTGAGAAGTGGTTAGACACCAGAGAGCATAGCACGAATAGGAAAGGGGGTTTGAAGTGACTCCCTAGTAGTTAAACAATTACTACCGCTTTGTTTCCTCAAGCTTCAGTATCCAGTGTGAATTGTTTTCTAATTTGTATTTCACAGTTTCATTCAAGCCCTTGAGTAATTATCTTCTCTTTTTTAGATTAAGGGTCATTCTGAGAGATTTGACCAGAGCAGCATATTGGTGCCAAGATGAGATTAGAACCTTGAGTCTGACTTCTAATCTAGACCATGTGATCATAACACCTGCAAGGACGGAATGTCCTTGTACAGCTGACAAAGGGTAGAGAGAAAGGAGAAAAAATGACCTCTTGCAAGATATAAAAAGAATGCTTATGTTAGTTTTGAAAATTAAAGAGAGGACACCAGCTGGAAGCACCTCTTTTTTTTTCCCATGGGGCATCAATTTGTTGTATAGTTTTTGCCTTGGGACATCAAAAATTGGGTTAATCATAGCAACTAAAAGAAGGGTCATAACTCTGGAGTTAAGGATCTCTGTTAGGAGTCCCCGACTCCATGATACACTGTGCAAGGAAATGGGTAGCTCAGGAATTCAGAGAAAGAGAGCCCTTGCTAACAAGGTGGGAACTGGGATGGCATCACAAAATAAGGTTTGTGCTAGAGTGTTTTCTGACTACATCCCGAGAATCTTCCATCTCAAGAGAGTCATCAGCACCTGTTAGGCAGGAAACATCATCAGGCAAAAGAGGAATCTGACAGTGATTGAGAGTGCAAGCAAGGGGACATTTGAAAGGATGTGTTGATTGAAATGGAGGCATCAGCATCTTTAAGAGTCGGACACGTCCACTGCTACTTTACTTCCGCCAACAGAATGGCCCCAGTTGCTGTCTTATCTATAGACGGAGCCCTCACCATCCCGGGACCCACCTCCAGGCTTGCCTCGCTCCCCCAGTCTGTCTACAGGCCAGGGCAGGAACACCCCCCACCTTACCTCTCAGGGACAATGTCCCCTTTGGAGACCGTCACTTACTGGCCAAGCTCAAGGGCTTCTTTTAAGAAACCAGAGTCATAGCCCACCCCTCTGTAAAATTCAAGAGTATGTGTTAAATGCATACTGTGTTTTTAATAGAAGCAAGTGAAAGCCTCCATAATCCCTCTCTGGTGTGTGGTTCTTGATTGTTTACGGAGCAATTTTATGCATAGAAGCCCCTTAAGTCCCCTTAATGCCTTGGGGGGGGTCCCCTTATCCTCATTTTTAGAGATGACAAAACAAAAGCTTAGCAAGGTCAACCCGGGTGCAAATGAGACTGAACCAAATCCTGTAGCGGGCTTTTCACATCACCCGGAGCAGCTACACTGCCCTTGTGGGCCCTTTGATGAGGAGGGGGGAAGACGGCAGTGGCGAAGTCACCATACCAGAGGCAGCCTGCTCTCCACAGGACTTAGCATTGACTCATCAAGTTCTGCTGGGTAAAATGCCACCTCTTCTCTCCACCCTTTCCACACTCGGGGAAGTAGGCCAGGAAGCACCGCCCAGAACCCAGGGATGCAGCTAGAATTTAGCTCCGCCTCCCCGAGGCCAGAGGAGCTACATAAATTATTTGGAATTTTTCTTTCTTCCTTTTTTTTTTTAGATTATTTATTTATTTATTTATTTGTCAGAGAGAGAGCACGTGCGCACTCGTGCAGGGGGAGTGGCAGGCAGAGGGAGAAACAGGCTCCTGGCTGAGCAGGGAGCCTGATGTGGGACTCGATCCAGAACCCCAGGATCATGACCTGAGCAGAAAGCAAGCGCTTAACTGACTGAGCCCTGCAGGCTCCCTAGAATTTTTCTGTAAGGAAGATTGGGCTCTTCTTCCCTGCTTTGTTTTGTTTTTAGTATTTATTTATTTATTTATTTGAGAGAGAGAGAGAGAGAGCAGGGGTAGAAGGAGATGGAAATGGAGAGAGACTCTCTAGCACACTCCCCGCTATGCACAGTCATGGGGCTCGAACCCAGGACCCTGACATCATGACCTGAGTCCAGACCAAGAGTTCGATGCTTAACCAACTGAGCCACCCAAATGCCCCCTCCACTGCTTTGGTTTTTACTGGCCTTTTACTAGAAGGCCCTGAAATCAGTGTGACGATTCCATGCATAAACTATGATGTGAATATACCTATACTTTCCATAATGCCTTTCCTCAAAGCCCACCAAAATGAACAAAACTATGAGTGAATCACCACCCTACCCGATGCTCCCCATCTTTATTTTGGTGCGATCTTCCCTTATCATTTGATAAAGCGCCTGCTATTACTTATGGGCTGAAGCAGGCTTTGCTTGCAAAACGTAAAGCAACCCAGGTTACAGGACATCCCTGTGGGGTGACAGGGCGCTGCAGGAATGGGGGTGACTGCCCCACGTCATTGACGGAGTCACGCTTCCTGTGTTCTGCACGGGTAAGGAGAAGAAACATAATTTTCATGTAGCCACCCAAAGGAAGCATTTTCAGTTCAACTCAGAAGTCACGTTTGGAGCCCATGCTACCTGTGGGCCTCTGGCCAGGGACTGCCACAGGCTCTCCTGAGCCCCCTGAGGTCTGGCGTCAAAGAGAGAGGTCTAGTTTGCTCTGTGCCAACGCAGTGGTCACACAGAACACCAGGGACCCAGGGAGTGGAGAGGAGGTGGGCAGACAAGGCTGTATGGGAATCCATGTTGGGAAAAGCAAGGAACCCACCAGCCATAGGGAACAGCATGTGAAGAGGTGCACAGGCACAGAGGGGCCACAGTGCTTTTGCCTTCAGTGAGAACATGGGTTGCTTCTTCACGAGGATATGGAGCAAAGGAGGGAGGGCAAAGCAGGGGTGCACCTCCAGAAGCTGTCTTTAGGGTGGTGGGAAGCATTTTAGAAAAATCACTCCTGGCAGAGTAAGAGTTGAACTCTTTAGCCATCTCTGTAGCCGAGGTACCAACCAATTGAATTGGATACTGGCCACGAATACCTGCAGGCCAGTGTGACAAGCCAGGAGGCCAGGGGCGTGGGAGACACAAACACAGAGCAGGGACAGCCGTGTGACCCTGTCCTTTGCAATTAGTAGACCAAAAACTGTCAGCAATGAACTGAATCCACCCTTCATCTCTTGTCCCAAATGGGGTTGGGAGCTGTCCACCTGTCAGGTGGAAAGACATTATTGCTGTCCAAGGCACTCAGCTCATCTGGGAGTCTGACAGGGGACAGAATGAGGCTGTGAGGAAACACTGGCAAGTTCCAGGCAAGAAAACCCAGAGGGCCAGACTGCAGCTCTGCTGCCTTTGTAACTGTGGGTGGGAGGGGCTGAGGAAGACTAAGAGGGCACAAGGGAGCAAGATGGCCAGAAAGCCAAGTGACTTTTCAGTTAATTTATTGAAGCACTTTCAGTTCCCATTTCAAACCAAGTAAACCACAGTTAACACAGAGGACGACAGAACCAAAGAGGCCTGAATGATTAAACCTGGAGTCCTTATCCCAAGGTACACACCCCGCATTCCACAGGAACAGAGGGGACCTGCGATCCTTGCTCATTGCCTAGGGGACAGGTGGATAGGAAGTGCTCACCCTGTGGGATCTCACCAGGGCCGACAGTCCCACTGGAAAGCCGTGAGTAATCCCATTTTATAGAGGAGGAAGCTGAGGCCTGGAAAGGTCACCTTCTTCCCTCCAGGTCGCAAAGTAGGAAATGGCTCATGTGGACTTCACATGTAACCCGAGAGCCACTTGAACACCAAGTGGTCCGCTGTTTAGTAGTTGATACAAGGATTATTAGCAGAGTTCTGTTGTGGCCATCTGGTTGTTCTATCCCAGCTCTGCTAGGACAGGAGGGATAAATTTCTCAGCTGAAAGGCAGAAGTGTGTGGTGGTTCAGAGTCCATGCTCAGGTGGCACTGTTGAGTTTGAGCAGCAGCTCTGCTGCTGATGAGCTGTGTGTGCTTGGCCATGTGTCTTAACATCTCTGTGCCTCCATTTCTTCCTATGTTATATGAACTAGACAGCATTGTGCCTGCCCCACTGACGCTCACTTACCTGTTTGATTCCCAGCTTCCGGCGCCTAAGACATCTTGCCTGACATGTTCACATGCCCCCAGAGCTCTTGTCCAGGGCAGATGGAAAGGCTAGGAGGTGAATGCCCTCTCCACCCTCCCAGAGCCTGAAGGGAGCAGGTGTATAAATACCCCAGCTGCCTCCCCTCTGATGGGACCACCCTTGAGGCATGCCCTGCATTGTGTCTCAAACATCCCACAAGGTTGAGCTGGTCGAGCTCCAGCCGCCCCCAATAATAACCGGCTTAACAGAGCACACCGCGTTGGCAGCCTTCTCTCCCACCCCACTCCCCTCATCTGCCGCGGGTGCTTCCCGGGCTCACCTCCCAAGTGAACTACTCACCCTCACGTCCCTGTCTCAAGGTTTGCCTCTGGGAGAACCCAAGCTCAAACAAATAGAATTATATACTGGTTTCAGTCGAAGGGTGGTTTAAATCCTGAATCTGAGTAAAGTGCAAAACAGTGCCGGCCACACACGGGCACACAGTCCGTGTCAGTTCTAATCCTTAGTCCAATGAAGCAGTCAAAGGAAGATAGATTAGCACATAAAGAAAATGCCCAGCTCGTGTTGTTGTTCTGGTCCAGGGGCAGGCCTGTCATGCCGGCTGACTTGTTGGCAGCCGGGACAGGCTTGCAGCGTGTCTCCACCACGCTGGGAGAGACTTGACTTTTACGCTGCACAGGCACCTGCGCAGTGAGATGCCCTAGTGCCCACTTCCCACCGCTGAAATGAGGGTTAACATAAATATGAGGGTTAACATCCAAGGGGGCTCCATATGTAGAGCTCCCTTGGAATCAGAACTGCTCAGAGGAAGCCCAGGACATTATAAATTACACAGGTAGAACTTCACCATTAAAATTTAGCTTCAATTTCTGTCACTTTCCTATTACAAAGAAGTAATTAACCAGAATGCCAGAACTCAAATAAACCAAGAGGCCATGTGACCTCATCTTTTATCTTTGTCAGCTAACTCCAGGTTGCAGCCTGCACATTCTGGACGTTAGGTTGCTTAGATTCTGGGTACTGTGAGAGCCTCCCGGAGAATGTCAGTGGTGATTTTGTTTTGTTTGGGCCAGTATTCAGGGTGCCAGTTCCGTCTCGCCTTCCTTGGGCCATGAGATGGCAGTTCCGAAGTTGGAGACAATGGCAGAGCGGTGAAGCGACTTGGCCAAAGCCACATAGAGAGGTAGAGTCAGGCTGGCTGCCGGGCTGCCTGCCTGAGCCTAGTGTTCTTTGTAAAGCACGCGCCTTCTCTGGATTTCACCTTCACCTCCCAGGCTCTCACTTCCCCCTAGGCAGCAGCGGATAAGCAGAAAGTGCTTAAGCTGATGCCTGAGCCGGTCTTGTGATGCTTCCCTTTCCAAGCTCTGACCTTCTCTGGTATCTGTGCTGTCGGTCAGAGTGAAGCAACAGAGACGGAGCTCTCTGTTTCATTCCTGGAAGACACCAGAGGCCAACACATCGAACACTTCCTAATTGTTACTGCACCGAGGCTCATTAAGCCAAGGAGCATCTAAGTCTCTGCCATGCTCTTAACCATTTCCCCCTTGCATATGAGCCTGGGGAATGATTGATAGGATCTATCTAAATATTTTCAGAAAGTTGACTTCCAATTTGGGTCATTCCGCTAACAATTGGTTTCAAAAATTCAAAACATTGTAGTTCATACAGTTCTCTAATATTTTCAAGTCCTTTGCATATTTGTTTGCAGATAAATGGAATTGACATGATCAGGTTTCTTGAGTTTGAATCCTGGCTTGCCTTCTTGTTGGTTGTGTGGCACTGATCTCCTTGGGTCTAATTCCTCATCTAGAAAATGAAAAACATAACAGTCCTCCCTCCATGGGGTTTGTTTGAGTATTTGAAGAGTTGGTGTATATAAGGTGTCTAGAATAGTATAATTATTCTTACAGTTTAAAAGATTTTTTTCTTGGACTTTAAGTAACCAAAGATAGTAGAAAACAACAGGTAGTAGTAATTTATAAGAAATGTGACCAATCCGTTCGTTCTTTCTTCCTTTCTTCCTTTTCTCTCTTTCTTTCTTTCTTTCTTTTTTTTTCCTGGGCTAGTCCATATTCTGAAAGATTTTCTGTTCCTTTTGTTTCTCCAAATCATTTTTCCCTCTTGCTTTGTGAGCAGAATCTGTTTTTCCTATTGGAGAGAACCAGGTGGGCTCCAAATCTCTGTTATTTGGACTTTATTTTTTTCCTATTCTTTATGCTTATTAAGGACTTTAAGAGGGCAGGGTTTAGGAGTAAAGTCCTGGAAAAGAATGCAAAGAGACCAGTCCTATTTCTAAATTGTGATCTTTAAAAAGTATACTTTTTTAAAAAAAAATCGAACATTGTTTTTTTGTTTGTTTGTTTGTTTCCAATTTTGGATTTTAAGAGAATGGGCACTTGGCAATGGATCTCAGATTTTAACCATCCTAACAAAAGATTTCCATAGCACCATTCCTGAGGGTGGGAGTCTGTGGCACAGAGACCGGTGTCCCTTCCCTGGTGGTGAGGATTGTATGAGGGTCCCTTGCTCACTGGTAATGGGCTTTGTGCCATTGTCCCCCAGGAACAGCACAGAACCTTGTGTAGATGATTCGTGTCAACACTCTGGCTCAGAGATGACCAGTCTCACCCTGAGGTTAAAAGTTGCTCTTGGGGTTCAAGGTGGAAATCTCAAGCTGGCCTGCAGTTGTTTTCTGTTGGTTTGATTTATGCAGAATTATTGTAACTTACATTCATAAGATGTGCAGATCTTAACTGCTCAGCTTGACAGATTTTCACATCCGCGCACGCACAGGTAGCCCCGCCCAGATCCAGACATAGAACATCTCCATCTCCCCAGAAGGGTCCTCCCACAGCCTCATGTATTCCTGGGGGTCACTGCCATTCTGACTTCTGTCACTGTAGATTCAATTGTGCCTGCTTTTGAATTTTATATAAATAAAATGCTAAAGGAGATACTCTTTTATGTCTGGCTTTTTTTAGAAACAGATTTTTTTTATTCATTTGACAGACAGAGATCACAGTAGGCAGAGAGGCAGGCAGGGGGCGTGGGGAATCAGGCTCCCTGCTGAGCAGAGAGCCCAATGTGGGGCTCGATTCCAGGACCCTGAGATCATGACCTGAGCCAGAGGCAGAGGCTTTAACCCACTGAGCCACCCAGGCACCCCATGTGTCTGGCTTTTTTCACACACATTGTATCTATGAGATTCATCCCATTGCATCTGGAGTAGCAGGGCACTCTTCATGGAATGAATCTTCCATAGTCTGAATTCCATTTTCTGAATTCCATTCTACAAATATATCCTTGTCTCCATTCCATTGGGATGGGCCTTTGGATAGCTTCTGGTTTGGGGTGATTACGAATCACGCCACTCTCCATGTTCATGTACAGTCCTAATTAATGATTGGCATGACTTTTGCTCCCCGTGGTGACCTCATTCTAATGGGG
Source organism: Neogale vison (assembly GCF_020171115.1). Lineage (NCBI taxonomy): Eukaryota > Metazoa > Chordata > Mammalia > Carnivora > Mustelidae > Neogale > Neogale vison. The sequence continues at coordinate 44,749,316 of NC_058098.1, forward strand.
TGGTAGTCGCTTATAACCATGAATGGGACTTGTGTGACCTTTAGATAGAGAGGAATAAACCGACGAATGTTTATAAAGCACTTTGAACTAAATTAAGAGATCATTTACTTTGGAAAGCAAGGTGATTGTTGAGAATAATTGTGCAGCTTCAAGCAAGCCAATAGACACCTCCAAACCTCTGCCTCCTCATTTGTAAAATAATATTAATATTTTTCAAAAATAAGAGAGTTGTTATAAGAATTAGAGGAGCTAATAAAGTAAAGCACATAGAGCCTAGCCCAACTGGATGCTCAGTGTCAATCGCTATTGTTGACTTTTCAATGTAATGGTCATTTAGGATAAAGTCAAAGATGCTGTAAAGTCACACAGGCTTATTAACACAACAGAACCAACATAGACCAGGTAGTTTGTTTCAATGCCAGATGCCAAGTGAAAATGTTGTTCTGTTTTTCTTCTTACTTTATATAATCTCTTTTGCTTCAACCTTGACTTCTATAGCTATATAAGGTCTTAATTTAAGCAAAGATATATCTATCTCCCAGATATAGAGGCAAAGGAAAAAAAATGGGCGGGAGAAGCAGGTCATTGTGGGGTCATCTTCAACTTTGGCAAGAGTTTTATCTCTCAGTTATGGGAAAACTGTTTGGTGTTTGGGCATCTGGCTTAGATTTCTCTTTGTTTCTGACTTCCTAATTATAGGTGGTAATTTGGATGCATTGTGATCTGATCCAATGTCAGGAATTCCCAAGGCCAGAGAGAGAACTCAACAATTTCCAGTTTTATATGGAAGTAGATCCATGAGTTTCCAAAATGGAATCACGTTCAAGTCTCATAGATAAGGTCTGGCTACCCAGGTAGCTTTGATGAGAACGGGCAAACATCTGAGATTAGAAAGCTGATGTTGAGAAAGCGGAGAGCTAATGATTACATAAGTCATCTTCAGTCTGGATTTCCAGACTTATGGTCACTTTACGGTCAACCAAGAAAGCTACTTCATTGGGCAACCATTCAAAGAAAGAGGGAAAAATAATGCCATCCACACCTAAAGGTATTTCCAAACTCTGGCCAGAAACACATTTCAAAATTTTTAGAACTTTTATTTTGAAATCACTTCAGACATACAGAAAAGTTGCAATCATGTCTGCCCTTTATCATGATTCCCTGAATGTTAGCCATTTGTCGTGTTTCATCCTTCCGCTTTCTCTTTGCTTACACACACAAGTGTGCACACGCACACACACGCGCACACATACACCGTCTTTTTTCTGAGCCATATCAGAGCTAGTTGCAGGTGTTGTGATCCTTTACCCCTAAATCCTGTATTTTCCAAAAACAGAGACCTCTTGTTACAAATATAGGAAAATTAACCACAAATACAGTGTTTACACTAGGACCTAATCTGCAGACTTTATTCAAATCTTATCCACTGTCCCACTAATGTTCTTTATAGCAAACGAAGTAAAGAATTTGGGGTCCAGAATTCAATCCAAAATAACATGTGTATTTAGGTGAACTTATTTTCTCTGGCAATATTTGAAGAAGTCTTGAATCTCCTCTCTTAGCCAGTCTTTCCTTGTAAAATAACATATTTACTTACCTGTCCACCAGATGATCAGTGGAAGGACTGGATCAAAAGAATGTCTTCTAGAATATTCACCTGGGCACATGGGGGATGGGCCATAAAAATAGTTAAAACAAATCTATTTCATTGTATTGACTGTCTGCAAACAAACAAACAAATTAAAAAGCTGTAAGAATTTATTAGGGAAGATTCACATTCTGCAGCTTTCTAGAAAACATACTAGAGCGTGAGGAGTGGTGGCACTGCTAAGTTTTGTTGGCTCGGCAGGTGTGACGTGGTCACCTGTCCGCCCTGTAGCCAGCGCAGAGTTGCAGAAGGCCTTTCTGGGAAAGCAGACCTTGCGTTTCTTCTTGCTTCAGATAATGGTCACAGTTGCTGCACTTTCTTTGGCAGATGTGGTGCTGGAGAAAGCCATGCACAAGTGCATCTTAAAGCCCCTCAAGGGGCACGTGGAGGCCATGCTGAGGGACTTCCACATGGCCGATGGCTCATGGAAGCAACTCAAGGAAAACCTGCAGCTCGTGCGGCAGAGGAACCCCCAGGAGCTGGGGGTCTTTGCGCCAACTCCTGATATTGTGGACGTGGAGAAAATCAAAGTCAAGTTCATGACCATGCAGAAGATGTATTCGCCGGAGAAGAAGGTCATGCTGCTGCTGAGGGTCTGCAAGCTGATTTACACTGTCATGGAGAACAACTCAGGTGAGTTGTCCGGGCTTCTTGCATTTCCCGCCAGGGCCAGGGACGTTACCAGCCATACATCAGGCTCTCTGATTCCCAGTTTCTCTTTGTTTCAGTCTCTTCATTTCACCAAGCAGCTTGCAAAAAATACAAGTGTCACGCTGGTGTCTGGCAAGTCGGCCACTTGCAACAGATGGGTAATACCAAGAAAAGCAAGTGGTTGAGGCAACAAGACTCTTGTATGATACCAATTTATTAAAGATTTAGTTCAGGGAAGTAGATGCAGCTTCAGTCTCTGGAGAGTGAAGTCAAATCCTCGCTCTGGGAAGGAGTTCATTAACTGTGGGGCGTTAGCTACCTTAGTCTACTTCTAAAGGGAAGTTTCTGTACGGGACACTGAATCTGACTCTGTCCTTCATAAGGCGGGGATTAGATTAGTCAATGCAGGCATCGCTCCAAGCACGATGGGAGTATTAGCAATTATCATTACCACATTTTGGCCATTGAGGGTTTGGGTCAGTGATCTACGTCTGGCATGGGTCAAACATGGAGCTTTCAAGAATAATACGCTTCAGTACAACCATTTCATTGGTTCTCCCTTATTTGCTAAAGCAGTATAATTGAATTCACAAAAGAATTACATGGTTTGAAAGTAAGTCCTTGGGTGTCCTCAGTTCTGCTTCTAATAGACCCAGACCCAGGAGTCACCTTGACTCGTGGCTAGTGATTGGGTCTCACATAGTACCAGGGCTTCAGTGAGCCTGTGATCATCTTTTCCTGTAAGTAAAATTGTTCCATGGAGAAGCAACAGAAACAAAACACAGGCTGTATTAAACACAGTATTAAAACACTGTATTAAATACATTGTTCTAAATACAAAACACTGTATTAACCACTGCTTGCGTAGATGGGAATGTGTGCGCACTTTGGACATTGTTGAGCAAAGACATGAAAATGTGAGCTCTTGAGCCGGTCCTGATAGCGGGTGAACATCACCTCTGAAATGCGCAACCATATTTCACGTACAGGAAGTATATTTTCTGTAGTTCAGAAAAGCCCTCATGTAAGTCCTAAAATGGTGTCTGCCCAGGATTATGTTCTTCTGATGCACAGCTTCTCAACCTTAGCATTAATGACATTTAAAATGGATAATTCCTTATTGTGGGGGCTGCTTCCTGTTTGGAGTTTATCAGTGTTCCGGATGTCATTTGCATCCTACCCTCTCATCATGACAAAGAAAAATGTCTCCAGACAATGCCACATTGGGGGAGGGGGGCGCCGGGAAGCGGGGAGGGAGGGAGGGGGCGGGGAGGCCCAGTCACCAGAGTTGAGACTCACTTATATAATGAACAGTAGCAATAAGGACTAAAAAAATTTTTTTTCCATGTATTAATCATATGTATCTATTTGACATATGCTGAATTTGCACATTTCAGTAAATTAACTGTGTGCTCACATTGAACAGACAGCAAAATTTTACCCCCTTCTCAGAGTTTGGTCCTGTCATTATGTTGATGATTAATTTCCACAGAAGGCAGTAAGGAACACGGTAGAATTCACAAAGGATTAACATAATAAGTAGATACTTAGTAAATGTTTTATAATACTCCTTGCTGAAAGTTAAGCTATTTGCAAGGACTCTGTTCTGTTGCATAACTTGATGCATATCATGAAAGCGTGGAGAAAATCTTTCATGTGTTCATTGAGTCACAGACGGTTCATTCTGAAATTGTAATGTTAAAGCTGGTCTCTGGCATGAGCGGCGAGGAGGGTCACAGGCTGCATAGGATTCCAGAAACACCCACCTCTGTTTATGAATAACACATTTCCCCCAGATGACTCCTAGCTATCTAATAAAAGCAGTATGCGTAGGATATGAAAGAAAGAAGTGTTGGTAAAAATATTCCCATCTTCCCCTTTCTTCCCATCCCAGGGAGGATGTACGGAGCTGACGATTTTTTACCAGTCCTGACCTACGTCATAGCTCAATGTGACATGTTGGAACTGGACACGGAAATCGAGTACATGATGGAGCTCTTGGACCCGTCGCTGTTACACGGAGAAGGTAACAATTGCTTGATGACATGGGAGGAACTGGGATGCCCTTTTTTTGGTTTTGTTTTCATTTTTTGTTTGTTTTTTTCCTTGAAGTGAGATTCACATAGCAGCAGATTAACTACTTTAAAGTGAATTGTTCAGTGACATTTGGTACCTTCACAGTTCTGTGCACCCCACCACCTCTGTTTTGCCCCAAATAAATAATAGATTTTCATCCACCCAACATAAAACCTCATGCCTAGGGGCACCTGGGTGGCTCAGTCATTAGGTGTCTGCCTTTGGCTCAGGTCATGATCCCGGGGTCCTGGGATCAAGCCCCACATCCAGCTCCCTGCTTGGCGGGAAGCCTGCTTTTCCCTCTCCCACTCCCCCTACTCGTGTTCCCCCTCTTGCTGTGTCTCTCATTGTCTAATAAATAAAATCTTTAAAAACAAAATAAACAAACAAAAAAAAACCCCTGCCCATTCAATAGTCATGTGGGTGCTTTTTTGACATTGTAAGGGTTAACTATTGTTTTAATTTCTGTTTAAAAGAATGTGCTGACTTTTTTCTAATTATAAAAGTAATCCATATTCACTGTAGAAAATATGGAAAAGTCAGAAAACCACAAAAATAGGATCTGGTGATAAATATACTTCCCTGAGATTGGTTAATTGCAATTTAAAAAATATTCAAAAGGAAAAAAAATGCCATTTAAAAAAAAATGGTTTCCTTAAGGAAGAAGGAAGGTATAATATCCTGCTGTTCTATCAGTGAAATGGATGAAGGCTGGTCTTTTGTTTTCATCTGTTTAAAAAATGCTGTTCTCAGCATGAAGACAACATTGATTTTCTTTTCTATTTAAATAATTGTTTCTTGGTTAATTAATTAATAATTGTTTTCTATTTAAATAATTTTACTGCTGTTAAAATACAAATGCAGTGGGATAAAATCTGGGCAGTTTGCTTTCAACTCACCTTGTCAGTTAGGTCTCCTTCTTGTAGCTGCCTGACCCCAGCATGTCTTAGCAGAAATTCCTTCTTGCATATCGGTTAGGTATTTCATCCTGGAAATAATTGGGATATTTGTCCTTGTGGTGCACAGCCTTGAAAAGCAGAAATAACTGAGGCTCTTGTGGGAGCTTGTCTTTTTAAAGAACGAATCAGGGTCTTTGCATTGTGAATTCCATTAATCCATTTTCATGAGCCCAGATGGCCCCTGAGTGGTAAATTGTTGCGTAGAACTGTTTTCGTTTTTGTTCTTTCTTTTCTCCACTGAGTTTTAGTCTGGCCTTAAGTAAAAGGTCCATGTACTGATTGGATTCTGCAGGGAATGTATCATACTGGGATTTTCCCCAGAGGGAAACCGAAGTGCATCACCACCCCCAGAATGTGTCCCTTAACCCCCTAAGTCCTCAGTGCTTAGCCTTTTCTTCAGAGGGTCTGTCCTCCCTGGAGCCCCCAGGGTATGAGGTATACCCTTCCCAGCCCTTGAGGGACAGTGCTGACTCAGGATTAGTGATGAGTATCTTTTCATCCTGTTCCCCCACCCCAGAGAGACAAGAATGAACTTTTGATCCCGTTAGCCTCTCCCCCATTTACCCCTCCCCCTCTAATATTCATCATCCTGGAACCAGACATTCCATGATGATCCCCCAAGATCCTGCCTGGAGCTTTCCTCACCTGCCCTGGGACTTAACAGGAGATGAGAAAGCATGTAGTTTTGTCCAAGAACCAACAGAAGCATACCTTCGTCTCCATGCCCTGCTTTGCTTTCTTCTGCTGCATTATTATTATAATTTCATAGGCTTCTGGGTGGTGTTTCAGTTTTAGTTGTTTGGAGCTGTAATCATGCTTAATTCTACAGATGAGTTTGTCAAACTCTTGGGACTTTGGGGAAAGGGCATGTCAGTTCCACTTAGAAAATCACCATTCTGTTGCTGACAGCGTATACTTAGGACACACACAAGCTTACATCTTGTGGCCCGAGGACTGAGACAGCCACTTCCTGCCACCCTTCCCAGCATTTCCGCAGAGCGATGCCCTGCCCTGGGCACCAAGCTGGGGACAGATGGACAGGTGGCTGTCCTTACCTCCAGGAATCACGTAGGAGAGAAGGACAAGGGCCCAGAGGTTCATGAATGTTTGGAGCAGCCAGTGAGCCTGCACTTAAACGAGAGCCTGCCTCTGCTTAACTGTCTCTCGGGCTTCTTGGCTCCTTTCCTTGGGAAAACAGGCCAGCCCAGTCAGGCTGGCAGTGGTTACAGACCAGGCCTGCACGTCAGGGACATGAAGCTATGCAGACCGGGAGGAAGACATGCATTACCAACCCAGCCCTCTGCGGCCTGCCCAAGGCCTTCTTCGGTTTTTGGGGCTGCAGCCCACATCTCTTTTCTGCTGTTTAAGCAGGTAGTTTCGTTTACGGAAAAGGCGTCACAGAATCCCTCTTAAGTGCACAGCTCTAGAGGGAGGGTTACAGTTTTGCTGAAATGTAACCCTTCCTCTAATTGCATCCACATGTTTCAGAGTGTGGTCATCCTTGGCTTCAAGAATTTTGAGTTTTCTCTGTGGTGCCCTGGACAGATCCGAGCTATGGAGTCTAAAATTTGACATCCAGAGGGAACACCCTCCCTCCCAAACTTGACCGTATCGGTTCCCCAGGTCCCAGCTCTGAAACTGACACCTCTGTACAGCCTCACATGAACACTTATGTCCCTGACGATTGCTCGGACTCCGTGTAGCATTTAAATTCTGTACCACCGAGTTTCACACTAAGCCGTGTGCTGATTTGCTTACGGGGCAAATGTTTAGTAAAAGTCAGCTACTCAGAACTCTGGATGAGCTTGGAGAAACTTGCACCCTGGTGGCAGGATCATTAAGCTGTTCAGGGAACTTGAAACAAGTACCCTCTTGTGTGTGCATGGGACCAGTGTTGCCTAGAGTGGGCTAGGTGATGATACGGGAAAACATAACCCCCCATATCGCCCCTTCAGCGATCTAAAAATCACAAAGGTGTGTTCCTTTCTAAGTTACATGTCCCATGCCGTTTGCGGGGGCGGGGGGGGTGGGGGGGAGGGAATCGTGCTCATTTCTGGGATGTAGACCTGTTGCCACCTCACACATTGTCACTTGTTGACAAGAGAGAGAGTTCTTCAGAGTCTTGCATTAGCAGCTGAACACTTTGGCCAAGAACAAAGCTCATTTAACCACAACTAACTGGGAATCCTGCATGAATAAACCCGCCATACTTGTTATCTTGAATAAATTCATAAACTTCTGTAAAGCAGGGGCTCAGATTCTGTTTCTTACAAACCTGCCCCTTGCTGTATTTCTGGCTCGGGCTCACAACAGAAATTCAACAGATATTTTGACCAAGGTGTCTCTCAAGTTTAAATATGCTGAGCCCAATTAGGGGCTTTTTAATAAATATTCAGGGCGCCCCCTAGTGGTCTGCCAGCATGGAGCTTAAAAGTTCACCAAAGCTGTCTAATTACAGTTCAGGGCCAAGCTATAAACCCACGTACATGCATCTCACCCTGTTGCGAGTCTTTTAACACTCACTAAACAAGAAATCGTTCGTAAGTGCACCCACTTGCCTTCACTTGTGAATTCGTTTTTTCTAAATGTCGTGTTACGTTAGTCCCCAAGTAAGGGCGAAAAAGGGAATCAGGAAGGAAGGAGTTTGAAGAACCCATTTTGTTATTGCAAACACAGTTGTATCCTGTGCAGTTCTCTCAAAGTGTATAGTTTATTTAAAATTTAGAAAATGTTAATTCCTAAAAGAAAAACCTGGAAGCAAATATTGTCAAGAGATGTGTGGACTCCTGCTCAAGAAGTAAATGATTCTAGGCCCAGAGTGCTTGACCCCCATTATCCTCCTGTGTCTCCCCGCCTCTGTCAGGCCTCAGTGCCCTGACCTTTCCTGACAAAGCACTTCCACAACTGCACTGAAATAATCTAGAGATTTTGTATGTCTCACCCGTCAGAATGGAAATTCCTGCAGTGAAAACAGGGCGCTGTCAGCCTGACCTGACTGCACCCCCTAGCACTGGCACAGGCTGGGGGGGCGTGGGGGTGTAGTATAGCCACAGAATGGATGGATGAATGAATGGATGGATGGATGGATGAACGAACAGAGGAAGGTCAGAAGGGCATGTGCTCTTGGACACGAGCTTCTGGTCCCACAAGGAAATGCCTATGGAGACAATAAGAAGCATGACCTCTGATCCTGTTGTCCCCACCTGTTACCACCAGAGTATAAATCCGTGGACAGCTTATTCTTTCTGCCCTTTCCAGGAGGTTATTACTTGACAAGCGCCTATGGGGCACTTTCCCTGATAAAGAATTTCCAAGAAGAACAAGCCGCTCGACTGCTCAGCTCCGAGACCAGGGACACCCTGAGGCAGTGGCACAAACGGAGAACCACCAACCGGACCATCCCCTCAGTAGACGACTTTCAGGTATGTGGCTGGCAGTGGCAGCTCGGGTTCCCAAGGTCACCTGCCCTCTGGGGAGGCAACACCGGTTCACACAGCTCCTGGCGCCTGAGGTCCCCCCTTTGTCAGATCATCCGGTGGAAAAGGGATATTTTAAACCACCCTCTGACCTTGTTCTTTCACTTCTCTGTTTTCTTTGAATTTTAAAAAAAAAAAAAAAATGTGGGTTTGGCCCAAGTTTTGCTGCCCCTAAGAAAACAAAGTCAGATTAAGTTAAGATTTCTCCCAGAATGTTCCTCCTGGATGCGGAGCACCTGAGCAGACAGGAAGTCAAAAAGAAGGAAGCCCTTGGCACAGGCAGTGGGTATTTCATTTTATCAGATCAGCCGCGTGGGCGTAGCAGTGTTTGGCATTGCAGTTGACCTGGTCTCCTTGAGAGGAGGAATTGGTGCGGTGATGTCTTCCCTATTCTTCCTTTTTCTCTCCCCGCCCCCTCAAGATGGAAGCCTCCAGAATCTCACTGGCAGCCTCTGTTCTGGCAGCCAGTTGGGCCGGAGTAAGCATCAGAGTAAGCGTCCAAGCCAGATCCTGCCTGAATTCCCATCAGAGTTTTCCATGGCCATGAGCTGAAGGGTAGGGTTCCCAAAACGCCAGTTTCTCAGGGAGGAAAGGCAGATTAAGGCGGTAGACTTCTTGCCCAACACAACTCTCAATTTGCTTGTAGTTGGTGACATTATGAATAAGTCTGCAGTAGTGTTTGAGTAGTCTTTGAGTAGTGTTTTCAGAGTTTCGAACTGAATTATAAAACCTGACTAGGTGTTGTTTCTGCGTGTCACGTGGTGAATTTCTAAGCAAGACAGATTAGTTTCTATGTCCAGAATCACCTTCCTTGCCTTTTTGTCTTCCCGGTGCTCTGAAACTACTCAGAGGTTCAAAGTTAGCCCATTGTGGAAAGGCAAGATCAGTAATTCTTTCTCCAAGAATGCACTATTCTCAGAAATACATTCCCAAGCACATAAATCTAAAAAGAACACCTACTATCCTCCTTTCCCCTACCCCCCTTGAAGGAATCGTTGAAGAACAATCCAGGTGTTAAATGATTTAGCATCTGTAGGCTCTTGGGATACTGTGATATTAGCTGGGTGTCGGGAGGATTCCCGAGGTCCCACAGCCTCTGAGGAGAAGAACAGAAGAGATGAGAAAAGCTCATGTTTCCATCTCCCTGCCTGCTACCAGCCCCTCACTCCATCTGGAGCTTCTAACAGAGATCCCCAGATTCTGCAGAGCTCCTCCCCACTGGCCTTTTTCACTGGGATATACACACCTTCTTAGAATATAACCCAAGAGAGGAATTGTCCGTCAGTGCTCAGCTCGGCTGTAAAAGCAAAAACACAGAACCAAAACTCCACATGGAACTCCTACATCAGGATCATGGACACACACAACGGTCTCCACACATTGGAGAAACAGCACACCACAGTGTTGAGGATTCTAGAACCCTGGCTTTCCCACTCACGAGCTGTGTGGCCTGAAGCAAGTTACTTAGCTCTTCTGTGCCTCAGTTTCTTCCCTGGTCAAATAGGGATGGTGTGGGCTTCCTTACCAAGTTCTCTTCAGGTGTCAGTGGGTTAATGCATACCAAGAGTGTGAGACAGGTGTTGGGGGTAGTAGGATGGGAGAGGAGGGGTTTGGTAAAATGGAACACGTGTGTACTCTAGTGTTCAAATTCAAGATCGTCAGAGCTCCCTTACATGTGCAGAGCTCGCTGTCCTTCCCAAGGGCTTTTCCTTCCTTCCACCCAGGAAACCCTCAAAGTAACCACGTGGAACTCCAGGTCGAGACCACCATTTCCTTTCACGCCTGAGCTGGGGTGCCAGATTTAGAAAAGGGAAACATATGTATTTTCTGTCTGGGCATTCTCGGTTTTATCTGCTCACCTCAGTCCTGACGAAGTGGAAAATGAGAACCCTCCCGGAAAGGCTGGGATGAGCATAGGGTTCTTTACAGCTCAGCTGGGCTTTGCCTGTGTGAAGTCACAGGGTGACCGTGTGTCTCGATGGCAGGTGCCTGGCACTGTCTACAGAGCCCGGCCGGCAAGAATTCCCTTCCATCACCCTGCAGCCAGGCCCTGCCCTCAGAGCCTTGTGGCTGATGTTTTCCACATTGCCCTCCCCCTGGAGCCTTGGATGAGGTTGAATCACATGAAGCTGCCACTTGGGGAGGTGAATGGTCAAGCAGTAGCAGTCTCTTGTGGTCCCGTGTACTGTGCTTGCCTTTGTTTAGGCGTCATGAAAAGTAGCCCAAAGTGAGTCCAGCACGTGCTCTTGTGTCCTTGTGTTTTAAACTTGACTTCTGGGCCTGGCTCTTCTGCTGGTTGGTTTACTTCTCAAGCTGGGAATACACCCAGCATCGGAGCCGGTTCCCATCCTCAACTGGAGCTTTCCTAGCCAGGCTTTCTCAGGGATGCTGAAAGATCAGAGCAGGTCTGCTGGACTTCCTGCAACTTACATTCCTTTGCAGAGCCTCAGAGTACAGCCTCTTGGTCTGTATAGTTGTTCCCTCCATGGTCCAGATTGAGAGCAGCCACTTTCCTCCCATGCGAGGTCTCACATCCTGCTGGGGCAGAGCCGGGCATGGCTCACAAGTGAGACCTTGTCCTTGCATTATCACTCTGGCTTACTGGTCTCTCTCATTTTCTCTTCTGATTGGTCTCCCACATCTCTCTTTCCGCCTGCAGAATTACCTCCGAGTTGCATTCCAGGAGGTCAACAGTGGGTGCACAGGAAAGACCCTCCTCGTGAGACCTTATGTTACCACCGAGGACGTGTGCCAGCTCTGTGCTGAGAAGTTCAAGGTTGGGGACCCTGAGGAGTACAGCCTCTTTCTCTTTGTTGACGAAACGTGGCAGCAGCTGGCAGAGGACACTTACCCTCAGAAGATCAAGGCTGAGTTGCACAGTCGGCCACAACCGCACATCTTCCACTTCGTCTACAAGCGCATCAAGAATGATCCTTACGGCGTCATTTTCCAGAATGGGGAAGAAGATCTCACCACCTCATAGGAGAGACGGGACTCCCCTGCGGTGTCAAGGGGGGTTAGGAACCTTGCCTTCTGGCTTCCACGTGCTTGTGCTTGAAAAGCAGTCAGTCACCTCCTAGGGGACCCCTCGGTTCAGTGACTAAGCCATCCACAGGCTGACTTGGCCAAGGGCATCCTTAGCCACGTTGCCCAGGTGAGGTAGCAGAGGTTCATGAAACGGTAGGCTTCTCCTTCAGAGATGGAAGAATTGCATTGGATGGTTGAGGTGTCCCAAGGCTGTTTGCTACCGACCCTGCAGTGAGGTTCTAGGTTGGCTCACATGTACGTAAACATATGGGGGCAAGCTCTTCCCTTCAGTCCAACAGCAGGTTTGTGCCAAGCCTGTCTGATGTGGTGCATCAGGAATGTCTCAGTTCTGTGGATGGCTCTATCCTTCCTTCCTTTCCCTTTCTTTTCTGTCTTCTTCTTCTTCTTCTTCTTTTTTTTTTTTTTACAAAGAGCCTTTGTGTTTTTATATATTTCATAGAAATTTTTATAGCAGTTGCAGGTAAACTGTCAGGATTGGTTTTTAAAATATTTTTGTAACTTTAAGATATTCTATAATTATGCATGTGATTTTAACATTTAATATTCGAAAAGAAATCTCTTGCTGGATTTGAGAGTATCACATTTTTTTAAATGTCTCTCTTCTGTAACTGGATGTTTTGGCAACTTTGTGGGGAAAGACTGCTGGATTTCTTAAAGCAATGTATTACTGACACTGGCCACAGAATGCCTTTGGAAATCTGATGTACTGTTACCTTGTTTGTGCTCAGTGGTTATTGTGCGCTTTTGTGTTTTAACCAAGTGATGCCGAGGATCAGGAAAGAAATGAATGTAGAGAGAGGTCGAGAGAGAAAAACAGACTCTAACAAAGGACTAAGGGGTGTAGTCTGCTGGTTCAGACTCCTTGAAGGAAGTGATAGAAGGAAATGTAAGGATCCACTTATGCTGAAAATACTATAAATATGCAGTGAGATTTGGCAAAATCTATCCAACGTTATTTGCTTTTGGAAACAATTTTGAAAACCCCGGGGGGGTGGGGAATAAGGCTAGTACTCCCCCGAACGTTTTCCACATAAATCAAAACTAACAGCATCAAATTATTTGGGGGCAAAAACCATTTGTGTATAATGTGACTTGCATTGACCTGAAATAAGATGCTATTTGGAAAAGAGGTCGCGATGCCACCAAAAAGCCCATCTTTGTAATGAGAATGTATGGTGAAGTTCACTTCACGTTTGATGAGACCTGTTTGGGGTTGCAGAGTATGAGGGTCCTGTATCAACGTGAAACAGGTAGTCACGAGAACATGTTATTGTACTGTGTAAAGATGCGTTGTCATCTAATTTGGTTGGCTTTGTACCTTGTACCGTGTTTAGCTTTTCCTGTACATCTAGAACCCTCAACACATACCGTGTTGTACTTCCTTTTGTAAATGATTTTTTTAAATGGAATTTTGCACATAATACATTGTAATACTGTATGATAATCATGTGTGAAGATTTTTGAACTGCTGAGTTGTCCTTTTTTTTCTTCAAAAAGCAGAGGCTAATTACATGCCACCAAGGGTTTTGCTAATAATTATGCAAATCCGAAATGCACACTAGGGTTTGCGGTTCGATAATCCGGTAGAGAGGAAATGGAGAAGTTTGCATTTTTTTGCAGGAGCCCATATACTGATAGGAGGCAAAAATCTAGGAGCGGAAGCAGAAGAATAGTGTTCTGGTCTGAAAGGATTTCCGGTGTTATCGAGGACAGCAGGAGGCTTTGTTGGACCCAGAGAAAAATCACTGTTAATCAGAAAGGCGCCTCAGACAACCGCCCACCATTCTTATGTGACCTCAGAAGAGTGCAATTGGAGAGTTGAGTGCTCTTTCTAAAGTCTGCAGGGCCAGTGCTCTTTTTTGCTGCCATTTTCCTGTTCTTGGAACTATCCTGAATAGCAAGTGCTTGGTAAGTCCTTGTTGACTCAGCCATCTTTTCTAACCCATCAGTAGGATGGATACTTAAAAATCAGGACAACAGCTGAATGTACTTACAATGAATTAAAAATGGGGACAACTCTCATAGCTGTCTTCCCCACCCTCCAAATTCAGGTAATTGTTCTGGTCCTTAGAAATCAGGGCACAGCGATTTAAAGCAAACCCCAATGTCTGAATGGGAGGCAGCCTTCAGTGAGATGAGAGAGAGATCAAAATAGGACACGTTCGTGTGAGCAGAAGAAAACATCACAAGACAGCCCCTGGTTTTGTCATTGGGCAATGCTTCCCTGCTAAAATTACAACATAACATGTGTCTTGACTTTTTTCCCCCCACGCAGACATTTCTCACTTCTCACATTGCCAGGAAACAGATTTTGGTGAAGTTTGGAAGGAATAAGAGGAGAGTAAAAATACACATGATGGGTGGGGGGGAGATAAGAACATATTTCCAAATCTGAAATTATGTTATAAAAGTTGAATGCAGGCCAGAAGTAAAGCTTTGGGTTTTTGTTTTGTTTTGTTCTGTTTTGTTTTTAATCTTGTGGGCACTGCCAAAGATTCCCCCCCTCAGGGACACAGAATAGAAATAGAAACTTCATAAAGTAGTCAGTATTCTGTGGAAGTTACAAGTTTAGATCTATAAGAAAACAAAAGGCAGGAAAAACCAGTCATGAATGCATTCATTCATAAATGTGACTTCACTGCCATTGGGCATCTCCTACCTCCATCTAAGAGACTAGAAAACGAGAGCTTTCTGGTTATGGATAGTAACTGGATAGTTACTTCTGGAAAGTTGGAGAGAAATGGCTCAGTACCTGGAACACAGGTTTTTAACCACCTAGCCGTATCTGATAGTAAAATCCTAAAAACTATCATTTTTTCAGACCATGTTCATGATGGTGAGTTTGAAACCAAATGTGCTGTTGGTTATTTCGTTTGTCCAAACCAAGTTGGAAATGTGAAAAATGTATATAGTGTTGCAGATTCATGAGCAGACGCTAAGAACAAAAGGAAAAGATGGCGGGAGGAAGAGACTCTCTGGTGTTTGTGTCAGAGAACAGGTTTTTATTTGAGAAAGATCTATTTTTCTCCAATATCAAAGGATGGGTGGCAGATGGCACCAACTTTTCTCACGTGAACACAGACTTTGCCAGGAGAATGGGCACGGGAAGCTTTAAAAGTACTCAAAAATCTGGTAGAGGTTTAACAGCGGTACCCACGGTCTGCCCTCAGACCCCCAACCCAGTGGGAAAATCTCCATTTTTGATTAAACCCAGGCAGCTAGGGGAATGTGGGCATATTCTTGTCTCAATTGTAAGATACTCTCCCACCGAGGAAGATGCCTGAATTCTGAGACACTCCACACAGCAAACATTTATAATTGCACTCCAGAAATGAATCTGTATTGCCCTTGACCAAGCACAGCCCTCCCGTCCCTCATTCCCAGTCTAGAGCCCACAGACCAGGGTGGTCCAGGTTGAGGCTGACCTCTGCTCAGGGCTGAGGTTTTCCTCTGGGGTGTGTGGTGGAGATGAAGAGGATCTGTCCCTCTGTAAGGACTCTGCTACTTCCCCTGGGGAAGTATCACCTCCCGTAAGTGAAGGCGGTTGCCTCCCATTTAGCTCTGCTTCTCTCCTTTCCTCCCATTTCTCTCCCCAACGGTTCCCGAGGGCACATTTCCCTCCTCCAGTGGACTCCAGTGAGGGCCAGTACAAGGCTCTTGGCCAACAGGGGCTCTGGCTGGGCACTTCCTTTCCCCACTTTCTCCCAGATCCTCAGAGTATCATTCTGGCCCCACTGCAAACATCGGCTGCCTACCCCGTCTGGCACTAGGACATGGGGGCCGCTGGTCCTATTGGGATCAAGTTCTCAGCCTCTGCTCCTTATTCAAATCACCTGAGGGGCCCTTAAAACTCCTTATGCCTTGGCTGCCCAGACCATCAAAATCTCTGCAGATGGGGACCAGGTAGCCATTCTTACTGAAACTCCCAAGGTGACTGTACTGTGAAATCAGGCCCGAGAAACACCAGTTCAGATCAAGATGCAGGTCTGAGGATACAGACAGACCTGGAAGAGGTAAGACCTTGTCTGTGGCCAGGAGCACCTCACCAAGGGGAGGTTCTCGATCTTGGTGTCCGCAGACTGTGGGATAGGTACTTCTGGTTTGGCATGGTTCCTAGAGAAATATAAAGCAAACCACATGGGTAACTGTAAATTTTCTAGTAGCCACATATTAAAAAGGGAGAAAGCGGGCGCCTTGGTGGCTCCGTCGGTTAAGTGTCCGCTGTTGGCTCGGGTCATGATCTCAGGGTTCTGGGATCGAGTTCCGCATAGGGCTCTCTGCTCAGGGGGAGCCTGCTTCTCCCTCTCCATCCGTCTGCTGCTCTGCTTACTGTGATCTCTCTCTCTCCCTCTCTCTGTGTCAAATAAATAAAATCTTAAAAAACAAAAAGGAAAAAGAAATAGGTAAAATTAATAGTAATATATTACCAGGCTCCTAATAATTTATTTTAATAAGTTGGTAGTAAGATATTTTATTTAACTCATATCCCAAAGATCATACATACTTCAATGATAATTTAAATATTAATGATGCATTTTCTTTTTACAGTGTCTTCAAAATCTTGCATACATTTGGCACTCATTCCCCAGCTCACTTCACACCAGCCACTCGTCACGTGCTCAAAAGCCACGCGTGGCTAGTGGATCCCGTGCTGGGTAGTGCAGTTCTAGCATGTTAACTAGGATGACTTTGAAAAGCTAAAAAACAATGCTTGTATGTGTATATAAAATTTAAAAAGCATCCACGCTTACCTCCATTAGACAACACACATGCAGGGCGCCTGGGAGGCTCAGTCAGTTAAGCCTCTGCCTTCAGCTCAGGTCATGATCCCAGGGTCCTGGAATCAAGACTTGCATCAGGCTCCTTGCTCAGTGGGGAACCTGCTTATCTCTGCCTGCCGCTCCCCCTGCCGCTCCCCCTCCTCCCTCTCTGTCAAATAAATAAATAAAATCTTTTCAAAAAGAAAAGAAAAGAACACGCATGTGCATATTCTCGAACACATGCTCCTTACTGGCTGAGGTCATTGCAGCATCTTGGCTCCTCCGAATGCCACCGGCTAGCAAGAATTCATCCGTGCCGAGTCAGAACAGTGCCCAGCCCCCCGCGTGTGTATTAAATATTAGTTGCTGTTATCATGACTCCATCAGTGTCTTCGAAATTTTTCCACTACTGTTTTTTGTTCTTCTCTGCTTCAGCTATCACCTGCTGACAAGTTTCTGGTGCAACAGAAGAAAGGCAGTAAGCCGGTCTCAGAAGCGTGAGCAAAATATACTGGGATGAGCTGCCTAGAGTGGGAGGGAAAAAATGAAGTGAATGCCATCCTTTAACTCTGTTGGTGGTGGTGAGGGGGGTGGTGGTGGTGGCCGTGTGTATGCGTGTGTGTGTGTGTGTGTGTGCGTGTGTGCACGCGCACATGTGTGTGCGAGTTGGGAATATTTTCTCAGTATTCCCTACTGGCCGAGAGTATAAGCAGGACCCAAAGCCAGCAGGGATTGGTGCTGAGAAGGGCAAAGGGGAGGAAGGGAGGTTGCAAAGACAAGGTTTGTCCATGTAAGGACCTATGTTAGCCAGAGCACTTCCATCCAGGTTAAACAATAACCTTGTTGTTTAACCCTTAAACTGTCCCTGCCCCCCTTCCCCAGGGGACTGACTTAAAAACAAGTCCTGGAAACCAGTCCCAGGTAACAAAGCCCAAATACAAGGGTGGGTCAGGCCAGGTGGAGACATCAGATCAGTGGGGGGGCGCATACTGTCTCCTTACTAACCAAGGAGTATGGGCCCCGCCCTTTGGGAGCCTTTTGGGTGCCAATTCTGACCAAGGTGATAGGCTAATTCAAATATCTACTAGGGTAAATTGTAATTCAATTGGTCACTAATGTATGACCTGACATGCTTGTGCAGCTTTCTCTGTGTGTTACAATTTCATTGGCCACCTATGTGTGGCCAGGCCCAACCACATGGCCTTTGCCCTTAAAAGCTAGTCTGTGAAGCAGGGAAAGGTCACGCTCTCTGTAAGAGGCATGGCCTTGGCAGGACAGTCCGATTCTTGATGCTTGGTGCGAAATAAAGCTTTGCTTGACCTTCGCTTTGTATCAGTCTCGCTCCTTTAATCATGGACCCATTACTGGGGGACCCAACAGTCCACTTCCAGGTCTGAGTGAGATGCTGAGAGGAACCATCTCTACCCCCAACCGAGCCCACGACAGCCCTTCCCTTATTACCTCAGTAGAAGTATAACTCTAGTCAGGAATGATTTTGACAGCTTTTCCACTTTTAGTTTTATTTATTGTATTCACTTGTTTATTGAGATATTTATATAAGCTTTATATCATTTAACAGGACTATACCTAATAACATTATGTTCTATCCAAAAGATAAGCATTTGACCAGAAGCTCTCTATCTCTGACCACCACGCTCTTGCGCATCCTACAAATCATGAGAAAATGCACTCGCTTTTTCCGATTGCACTTCCAGTTCATTCTCTCTTCTTCACTTGCTTTCACCTTGGCAGTCAACAGACGTGCATCTTCTCTGAATAGAAAGAATAAAAACAGGCAAAGAACAATACAGTGATGAAGGCTCTTTAGCCAGTCAGAAGGGAATATATGCAAACTAGCTAGAGCATTGGAAACCCTGGGGTTTTTACCAGCACCACACCTGGCAAATTGCAAAATCTCATTATGCAGACAGCTTAATAGTTTGCAGCAAAATACAGTCCATGGGCCAAGCATCGCATCTCCCCAGCACTGGTGTGACTCTTGGGTCCCTCCCAGACCTGCTGAAGCTGGGCCTGCTTTCTAGCAAAATCTGCAGATGACACGCGGTCACACCGTGCTTTGGTTGGGAAGTATTTGTTCCAGGCGGGTCTGGGGGCAATGGCATTTGTGCAGCCAATGCAAAGAAACAATTTGCAGGCCTGCTGCTGTTACAACACTGGAGGAAATGAGGAAATGGCTGCGAAGCTTCCTTAGTTTATTTCTTTTAAAGATTTGTTTATTTATTTCAAAGAGCACATGAGTTGGGGGAGGTGCCCCTGTGAGGCTCACTTTCTTTCTTTTTTTTTTTTTCCAATTTATTTATTTTCAGAAAAACAGTATTCATTATTTTTTCACCACACCCAGTGCTCCATGCAAGCCGTGCGCTCTATAATACCCACCACCTGGTACCCCAACCTCCCACCCCCCTGCCACTTCAAACCCCTCAGACTGTTTTTCAGAGTCCATAGTCTCTCATGGTTCACCTCCCCTTCCAATTTACCCAAATGCCCTACTCCTCTCTAACGCCCCTTGTCCTCCATGCTATTTGTTATGCTCCACAAATAAGTGAAACCATATGATAATTGACTCTCTCTGCTTGACTTATTTCACTCAGCATAATCTCTTCCAGTCCTGTCCATGTTGCTACAAAAGTTGGGTATTCATCCTTTCTGATGGAGGCATAATACTCCATAGTGTATATGGACCACATCTTCCTTATCCATTCATCCGTTGAAGGGCATCTTGGTTCTTTCCATAGTTTGGCGACTGTGGCCCTTGCTGCTATAAACATTGGGGTACAGATGGCCCTTCTTTTCACGACATCTGTGTCTTTGGGGTAAATACGCAGGAGTGCAATTGCAGGGTCATAGGGAAGCTCTATTTTTAATTTCTTGAGGAATCTCCACACTGTTCTCCAAAGAGGCTGCACCAACTTGCATTCCCACCAACAGTGGAAGAGGGTTCCCCTTTCTCCACATCCTCTCCAACACATGTTGTTTCCTGTCTTGTTAATTTTGGCCATTCTAACTGGTGTAAGGTGATATCTCAATGTGGTTTTAATTTGAATCTCCCTGAGGGCTAATGATGATGAGCATTTTTTCATGTGTCTGATAGCCATTTGTATGTCTTGATTGGAGAAGTGTCTGTTCATATCTTCTGCCCATTTTTTGATGTGTTTGTCTGTTTCGTGTGGGTTGAGTTTGAGGAGTTCATTATAGATCCTGGATATCAACCTTTTGTCTGTACTGTCATTTGCAAATATCTTCTCCCATTCCGTGGGTTGCCTCTTTGTTCTAAAAAGGCATGATAACCTTCCTCAAATCCCCTGCATTATCACAAAAGGTTTGAAATGCAGCTGCCCGGAAATAAGTATTTATCTCAAGGTTGGTGATTTGTCACGTTCTTGCTTTTATGGGGAAGAGACCTGAAGGGTCTTGGGGGGAAAACCCAAAACGAGATGGGTTGATGAAATCAGATTTCCTAGTTTTGCTGGTTTTGTTGGGTGTTGTCTTCTTTTACTTCTGACTATGTGAGGGCAAACAGAAACTAGGAGAGTTCTTCCTGCCTGGGCCAGCCGCTCAAACGTGCATATGGACATGCGTGTGGGCGCACACGTGTGCCTGCAGGGACATCGTCATGTAGTCCAGAGAATTTAGTGTCTGCATGTGAGGTGGGAAGTTTATGAGCTTTTTTATTCCCTGAAAGGACAGCCATATTTCTATTAAAGGGATTTCATTCCCTGAGGATGCGTTCCTCAAGAGGGCTGTTTTACTCATCAATTTCGAAAAACATGGAAGATAGGTTTAATTAAATGTATTTGGTGGCCAAGGAGTGAATTGTGCAAAGTGTCTTTGGACCGTTCCTTTGGCCTCACCTTCTATCTTGCAGCCAGTGACTGCAAAGGGAAAGCGTCAGAAGACGTAGAGGAGAAATGTTTGAGGCCTTCCAAATCCTTCAGATTCTTCTGATCTTCATTTTCCTGGGGCCATTATTTCCAACAACACTGAGCCTTGCCGCCCTTTTCTCCATGATGTCAGTTCACTCACATGATTTTGCCCTGGCTTTTTGGGTGAAAGGGAAGGTTTGTTTTAAAAATAAATAAATAAATAAACACAACGCACAGTTTATAATGCAAACATTCACTGGTACATAATGAAGCAGCTCTCCACAACCTGTTTCTGATTCCTCCTCCTGTAAATGACTTCTTCAGCTGTGTCTTCCCTTCCTTGGCTCCATTTCTAAAAGCACAGACATTAATTACTCAGTCTCTATTATGGAAGGTGAGGATTTAATCTCCGTATAATGTTCTCTTCTTACCACGTGTGTATACATGTACATGTTTTCTTCTCTATCCTCCCCAAATGATTACTAACACTTTGGATAAATTAATTTTTTTATTATTACAACAATGTAAGCATTGTTAAGAGCTAAGGTACAATGCAGTGGCATTTCTTTTCTGCACAAATTTTTGTTTTTCTTCCAGTTGTTTCCTTTGTCTCCTTTTGGCTTGCTTACTTTTCATGTACCCACCACTAATTCCTCCTTAACCTCTACTCCACAGTTGAGAAATTCCTTGCAGTATGACCCAAGAATTTGGAATAATCCATTATTTCCTGTTTTATTTTTTTATTTTTATTTTTTTCATGGCGGTATCTTCCTAGAACTGAGCTCCTGTTGTAATATGGATCAGCCGGTCTCCAGGACTTGATAGAGCTGTCATCCTGGGAATTCTCCTTACCATTCTACAGAATTAAACATCTTATTTTCTATATCCAGATCTCCCCCACCCCCTTTTTTTGGTCTTTTCTTTCTTCACTCACTTTTTTGTTTTCTTGAAGCACACCATTCAGAAGAATTGGAGGTGAAGTATTTGAGGCCTACATACTCTTCTGCTTCTTCTATCTTTACTATGCTTGATCGTTTGGCTGAGTAGAAAATTCTATGTCAGAAATTGTCTCTCAGAATTTTGAAGGTTAAAAATCATTTTCCTTCATATGACTTCTGGCTTTCAGAGATACTGTTGACAAGTCTGATACCACTTGATTTCTAACCCTTGCTTCTATCAAGATATACCTTGTGTGTACCTTACATAGTTGTCATAATGACCTCCAAAATATCATATCTCACTTTATCTATAACATTGGATAACCTCCTTCCACTTTGACTTTGACTATGGGCCCAGCCATATGACCTACTTTGATCGAAAGGACAATAGCAAATATGAGACAAGTCAATGTTTGAAAGGGCATTGGACAGGTTCTCCTGCTACTAAGAATCCTCTCATCACCCTTGTGAACAAATCCAGACTAGTTTCTTAGAAGACAAGAAACCGCAGGGAGAGCAGTTTCCCCATTCAGGGAAGTTCCAGACATGTGAGAAGGCGATCTTAAGCCATGCATCCAGTTCAGACCAGAAGAATTACCCAACTGACCCACAAATTGTTTTAGGTCACAGTTTGGGTGGTATGATAACTAGCAAAAGTGAGCTAATATTGCCTCCCTTCCTTTTTTTAAATTTAAATTCAAGTTAATGAGCATATAGTGTAGTATTGATTTCAGGAGTACAATTTAGTACTTCATCACTTACATATAACACCCAGGGCTCATCTCAACAAGTGCACTCCTTAATGCTTGTCACGGATTTAGCTCACGCCCCCACCCACCTCCTGTCCAGCAAGCTTCAGTTTGTTCTCTATATTTAAGAGTTTCTTACGGTTTGCCTCCCTCTCTATTTTTATCTTTCATTTTTCCTTCCCTTCTCCTATGTTCGTCTGTTTTGCTTCTTAAATTCCTCATATCAGTGAGATAATATGAGAATTGTCTTTCTCTGACTGACTTTTTTGCTTAGCATAATACCCTCTAGTTCCATTTACATTGTTGCAAATGGTAAGGTTTCATTTTTGTGTGTGTGGCTGGGTAATACTCCGTTGTATATGTATACCACATCTTCTTGATCCATTCATGAGCTGATGGACAGTTGGGCTGTTTCAATCATTTGACTATTGTTGCTGCTATAAATATTGGAGTACATTTTCCCCTTTTGTTTTATTTTTATTTTTTAAAGGACTTTATTTATTCATTTGAGAGAGAGAGAGAGAGAACAAGCAAGGGGAATGGAAGAAGGAGAAGCAGACTCCCTGCTGAGCAGGCAGCCTGATGGAGGGGCTTGACCCCAGGACCCTGAGATCATGACCTGAGCTTCCAGAGGCAGATGCTTAACCGACCGAGCCACCCAGGAGTCCCTCATTCCCCCCTTTAATCAGCATTTTTGTATCCTTTGTATTAATACCTGCTAGTTCAATTGCTGAGTTGTAGGGTAGTTCTATTTTTAACTTTTTGAGGAAACTCCATACTGTTTTCCACTTTTTGTACTTTCCACTGCACCACTTTTCATTCCCACCAACAGGGTGAGAAGGTTCCCCTTTCTCTGCATCCTTGCCACCAACTGTTGCTTCCTAAGTTGTTCATTTTAACCATGCTGACAGGCCTGAGGTGGTATCTAGTTGTGGTTTTGGTTTACATTTCCCCAATGATGAGTGATGTTGAACATTTTTTCATGTGTCTGTTAGCCATCTTGATGTCTCTGAAAAAGTGTCTAATCATGTCTTCTGCCCATTTCCTAACTGGATTATTTGGTTTTTGGGTGTTGGATTTGATAAGTCCTTTATCTTTATCTGATATATCATTTGCAAATGTCTTCTCCCATTCCATTGGTTGCCATTAAGTTTTGTTGATTGTTTCCTTCATTGTGCAAAATCTTTTTATCTTGGGGCACCTGAGTGGCTCTTTGGTTGGGCATCATCTCTTGATTTCAGCTCAGATCATGATCTTGGGGCATGCAGGGTCATCGAGCCCTGCATTGGGCTCTGTACTGGGCATGGAGCCTGCTTAGGGTTCTCTCTCTCCCTCTTCTCCTCCCTCTCACCCCTCCCCCAATTTGCATGCATGCTCTCTCTCTTAAAGAAGGAAGAAGAAGAAGAAGAAGCAGCTTTTTATCCTGATGAAATCCCAATCATTCATTTTTGCTCCTGTTTCCCTTGCCCCTGGAGATGTGTCTAGCAAGAAGTTGCTGCAGCCGAGGTCAAAGAGGTTGCTGCCTTTTGGCTTTATTCTATCTGCTAAATGAGTTTATTAGCATCCATAATTTTGTTGCCAGTTCTCACTGTTCCTGTCTCTTCCTTCATTCTTATAAATTATGAATTTATAAGTTGAAAAAAATTTTTTTATATTCTCATTTTAGTGAGATATTGGTGGGGGATGGTTGTCTGCAGTCTGTCTTGATTCATGGAAACCTGTAGTCAGCTCTTGATATGAGTGGTGAGCGCGGTGGAGAGCCTGGTTAGCAGAATATTCTGCTAAGCCTGGTTAGCAGAGCATAGATTATTACACTGATGGTCAGAGTCAATGCATCTACCCTGCTCAGTTATTACTTTATAAAAAAAATAAATTTGTTATCTGAAGGTAACCACCCACCCCAGCTGTTTTATTGTAGAGCACATTGCCTAGGACTTGTCAAAATATATATATTTACTGTGGTCTTTGTCCTTTCCACATGATCTGAAGGAAAAGAAATGGAGCAACGACAGATGAAACACCACGCTGTTTGCTTGTTTGAATGTGGAATTCTGCCATGGTGGACGCGAACCCAGGTCAGCACTATTTACAGAAGAGCACATGGTGTTTTCTCTCAATGAGCAGGAAAGTGTTTTGTGATAAAATGTGGTAAAAGCTTGTAGGTTTTTTTCCAACTAAGCAGTAAAAGGAATTACACAATGCAAAATGATAAATAAAAAGTTCTATGAGTCATCTTTAATGTGGGGAAAATGTGCAGCCAGCACAGAAAACAGTGTTTTTCCTGCATGTTAAAAATAAAATTGAATGCACTGCAACCAAAATCAATAACAGCATGTCCCAGGAGCTCAAAAAACCGTGAGACTTTATGGAGTTCAATGGAGTTCATGCTTTTTATCGAAATGGTGGGGACGATAATGTAAAAACTGTTGATTTTATTCTTTACAAAGTCATGTTTATCGAGGCATAACTGGCAGTAAAATTCACTGTCTTTAGTGTATGTTCTATGAATTTTGACAGAAACACTCAGTGATGATCCGTCACATAAAACTTTCCCATAATTCCCTTCTGCTCCCCCCACCCCAGTCCCTGGCAACCACTAATCTGTTTTCTGTTCTTATAATTCTGCCTTTTCCAGAATGTCACATAAATGGAACCATATCATACACAGAATTTGGACTCTGGCTTCAACATTTGTATACAGGTTTTTTATGTGAACATAAGTTTTCGTTTCTCTGGGATAAATGCCCGGGAGTACAATTGCCAGGTTAAATGATTGTTGGTTATTTGGGTTTTAAAGAAACCACTAAACTGTTTTCCAGAGAGGCTGCACTATTTCACATTCTCACTGGCTATGTGGGAGTGATGCAGCTTTGATTTATTTTTTTTAAATTTCAGTGTTTAAACTGCTGAAATTCACCAGGAGATACACTCAGAGACTCACTAGGTTTGAAATGTATGGGCTGTTAAGAATGTTTTACTTTTGGAGACTCCACTCCAAAACTGCTAGAACTTGTACAGGAATTCAGTAAAGTGTCAGGATATAAGATCAATGCACAGAAATCAGTTGCATTTCTCTACACCAACAACAAGACAGAAGAAAGAGAAATTAAGGAGTCAATCCCATTTACAATTGCACCCCAAACCATAAGATACCTAGGAATAAACCTAACCAAAGAGGCTAAGAATCTATACTCAGAAAACTATAAAGTACTCATGAAAGAAATTGAGGAAGACACAAAGAAATGGAAAAATGTTCCATGCTCCTGGATTGGAAGAATAAATATTGTGAAAATGTCTATGCTACCTAAAGCAATCTACACATTTAATGCAATTCCTATCAAAGTACCATCCATCTTTTTCAAAGAAATGGAACAAACAATTTTAAAATTTATATGGAACCAGAAAAGACCTCGAATAGCCAAAGGGATATTGAAAAACAAAGCCAAAGTTGGTGGCATCACAATTCCGGACTTCAAGCTCTATTACAAAGCTGTCATCATCAAGACAGCATGGTACTGGCACACAAACAGACACATAGACCAATGGAACAGAATAGAGAGCCCAGAAATAGACCCTCAACTCTATGGTCAACTAATCTTCGACAAAGCAGGAAAGAATGTCCAATGGAAAAAAGACAGCCTCTTCAATAAATGGTGTTGGGAAAATTGGACAGCCACGTGCAGAAAAATGAAATTGGACCATTTCCTTACACCACACACAAAAATAGACTCAAAATGGATTAAGGACCTCAATGTGAGAAAGGAATCCATCAAAATCCTTGAGGAGAACACAGGCAGCAACCTCTTCGACCTCAGCCGCAGCAACATCTTCCTAGGAACATCGCCAAAGGCAAGGGAAGCAAGGGCAAAAATGAACTTTTGGGATTTCATCAAAATCAAAAGCTTTTGCACAGCAAAGGAAACAGTTAACAAAACCAAAAGACAACTGACAGAATGGGAGAAGATATTTGCAAACGACATATCAGATAAAGGACTAGTGTCCAAAATCTATAAAGAACTTAACAAACTCAACACCCAAAGAACAAATAATCCAATCAAGAAATGGGCAGAGGACATGAACAGACGTTTCTGCAAAGAAGACATCCAGATGGCCAACAGACACATGAAAAAGTGCTCCATATCACTCGGCATCAGGGAAATACAAATCAAAACCACAATGAGATATCACCTCACACCAGTCAGAATGGCTAAAATCAACAAGTCAGGAAATGACAGATGCTGGCGAGGATGCGGAGAAAGGGGAACCCTCCTACACTGTTGGTGGGAATGCAAGCTGGTGCAACCACTCTGGAAAACAGTATGGAGGTTCCTCAAAATGTTGAAAATAGAACTGCCCTATGACCCAGCAATTGCACTACTGGGAATTTACCCTAAAGATACAAACGTAGTGATCCAAAGGGGCACGTGCACCCGAATGTTTATAGCAGCAATGTCCACAATAGCCAAACTATGGAAAGAACCTAGATGTCCATCAACAGATGAATGGATCAAGAAGATGTGGTATATATACACAATGGAATACTATGCAGCCATCAAAAGAAACGAAATCTTGCCATTTGCGACAACATGGATGGAACTAGAGCGTATCATGCTTAGCGAAATAAGTCAAGCGGAGAAAGACAACTATCATATGATCTCCCTAATATGAGGGAGTGGTGATGCAACATGGGGGCTTAAGTGGGTAGGAGAAGAATCCATGAAACAAGATGGGATAGGGAGGGAGACAAACCATAAGTGACTCTTAATCTCACGAAACAAACTGTGGGTTGCTGGGGGGAGGGGGGTTGGGAGAAGGGGGGTAGGGTTATGGACATTGGGGAGGGTATGTGCTTTTGGGTAAATTGGAAGGGGAGATGAACCATGAGAGACTATGGACTCTGAAAAACAATCTGAGGGGTTTGAAGTGGCGGGGGTGTGGGAGGTTGGGGTACCAGGTGGTGGGTATTATAGAGGGCATGGCTTGCATGGAGCACTGGGTGTGGTGAAAAAATAATGAATACTGTTTTTGTGAAAATAAATAAATTGGAAAATAAATTAATTAATTAATTAAAAAAAAAATGTTTTACTTTTGGAAGTGTTATGACAAACGACACTCCAACATAAACTAAGTCATCCACAAAAGGGAAAACAAAAATCATGCTGGCCTACTCTCTCCCCCTAGAAACTTTAAACAGAAAACAAGGGAGTAATGAGGTTTACAAAGTTGTCGGCTTCAAAGGAAACCTTTAAGTACCCATATTTCTATGGTGCTCAGCAAGCTCTTTGATTTTAATTTAGTGTTAAAGGACCAAAAAAGAAAGAGAGAGAGAGAGAGATGGCTAGGTCTTCTGTCGGGGATACCCTTCCAGGTTAGCTCTGGAAGCAGCAGAAAACTGGTAGTAAAGAAACTGTTTCTTGTCCACAGAAATAGAAACACATTGTACACCTCCAGATGATGCAACAGCTTACTGCTCTGTGGATAATAACCAGTTTCACATCTATTTGTGCATACATTTCAGCATTCATTTCAGCATTCCTGATTGCCTTGTGCACTTCAGTTTTTTAAAAATATTTATTTATTAGAGAGAGCTCAGGTGCACAAGTGGGGGGAAGGAGCAGAGGGAGGGAGAGTCCTCAAGCAGACTCCCCACTGCACACGGAGCCCAGTCCTAGGACCCTGAGATCATTACCTGAGCCAAAACCAAGAGTCGGTTGGTTGACCAACTCAGCCACCCAGACACCCTGTCTTGTGCACTTTAAATTCTCCCTGAAAGTGAGTTGTAACAACTTACTGGTTCTTTCATTAATTAATGAATTATGATCTTCATCATGTGCTTTTATATTTGTATGAAAATCACCATTTTACCTTTTCTAAAAATTATCCTTTAACATTCACTCAAACTGACACCTTAAATTTGCTGAAAGGAAAATGCCTCTAAAATGTCGCCCTGTTTAAGCACCTGGCAGGCAATAGCTGAGCTCATGAGGTCATATTCTGTCCTCAGGGTACATTTCTAGGTTGAGGTTGCATGCTCCAGGGACAATTACCTGCATGTTCACACTCACCTAGATTGTTGAGATTTTGGGAAACAATGCCTGGTGATGAGCTTGGACCTTGGGAGATCCTTCTTATAGGCCTATTTCTTCAGCCTTCTGCTGTCTCCTTCCATGCCTGACCTGCATATTTGGGCGGGGGAGGGCCGTTGAAGATCCCTACAGAGTCCGAGGGTCCTCAGGTAGTCAGATGTGAGGGCTTTGGAATTCAGACCTCTTCCTGAAGAGTTATGTGGGTTAGTTTGACCTCTGCAATGTGTCCCTCAAGACCACCTCAGTACTTGCCTAACAAAGGAGTGAGGCGAAAGAACCTCCAAAAGCAGGCAGCACATTTCTTAGCCTCTGGACCTGTGCTGTCCGCTATGGTGGGGAAGCCACTACCTATGGGGCTACTGAGTGCTAGAAATGTGACTAATGCAGCTGAAGAATGGAATTTTTAACTTCATTTAACTTTAACCAATTTAAGTTTACATGTGAAAACTGATGATCCTTTCAGGTATTTGAAAGCTCGTATGATTGGAATCATTTGAGGAGGCAAATCTACTTTTCAATTATACATTTTATGTATACATTTGATGAAATCTAAATGCAGAACAAGGGACGCCTGGGTGGCTCAGATGGTTGAGCAGCTGCCTTCAGCTCAGGTCATGATCCCAGCGTCCTGGGATTGAGTCCCACATTGGGCTCCTTGCTCAGCAGGGAGCCTGCTTCTCCCTCTGCCTCTGCCTGCCACTCTGTCTGCCTGTGCTCACTCTCTCTGACAATAAATAAATAAACTCTTAAAAAAAATAAATGCAGAACAAGTATTTCTGATGACAGATCACCTGCTGGATTGAAATATGCTGCAAATGTAAAATACACACCAGATAAAAAAGTAAAACATTGTTAGTATTTTTTTAATTGATTACATGTAAAATAATATTTTTTATATTATGGAGTAAAACAACATACAGTTAAAATTCATTTCACCTTTCTCTTTATGTTTGTAAACGTGGCATTAGAATATTTGAGATCACATACTGTGCTGGCATCAGTGGGATGGGCAGCTCTGGACCATGAATTTTCCCATTCTGGTCCACAATATTTCTCATTTATTACAGACCACGCAGTGTTCCAGAACCCCGCTTT
This sequence comes from Neogale vison, assembly GCF_020171115.1. Lineage (NCBI taxonomy): Eukaryota > Metazoa > Chordata > Mammalia > Carnivora > Mustelidae > Neogale > Neogale vison. The sequence continues at coordinate 44,778,686 of NC_058098.1, forward strand.
TCTGCTATAATTTTCTAACCCCTGGGCAGCTTTCTGTCTCCTTTTTAGCAGATCACACTATTTACTTCCACTAGAAACTCCCACGGAGGACTTTTGAGGCTCTGACGGATAAGATCCCCGTGACTTTACAAGAATGATCCTGCAATTCCAGACGCCGCCGCCAGAGAGAGCCGTGTAGCTGTCGTGGTTGCCGAGCAACTCGTGGCCCGGAAGCAGTTCTCCGCCCCGCCTCCGCGGCAACCGCGCGCAGGACAACTTCCGGCGGGGCGGGCGCGGGGGTCTCCTAAGCCTGCTTCCGCGGCGGCGGCGCAATGACTACGCTCCGGGCCTTCACGTGCGATGACCTGTTCCGCTTCAACAACATGTGAGTGAGGCGCCCGGGGCTGGCGTGGGTGGCCGCGTCCCCTGTCCCGGGCCCGCAGGCCTATCCCGCGCCGGCCGCCCCTGGCGCGTCCCTGGGAGCCGCCGGGTCGGAGCCGGAGCCGGGGCCGGGGCGGACGTGCGGACCTCCCTGCTGACCTTGGCCCAGGCGCTGCAGCTTCCTCTCGCGTCCTTGCGTGCTCGTCGGAGTCGCGGCAGCGCGCGGGCGGCCTGTCGCTGTGGCTGTCCCGAAGCGCCGGGGCGGGCGGGAGGGGGTGGGGGAGCGGCCCGAAGGCAGCCAAGGACTGCCGCCTGCGGCCAGTGTCCAGGCAGGTCCGGAGGTCGTTGCGAGGTCCACAGCCAAGTGTTTGGTGAGCCCAGCGGCCGATGGTTCCATTTGTATCGGATTGAGACCTTGTGAGTGTGGCACCGGCCGCCGTTTCTTTCTTGGCCCGGGTTCGTTTCGTTGCTGAAGCGGCGCATTCAGCCTGGACAACTTTCAGGTGTGAGTAGTCGGGGCGGGCACATGCTGATGGAGGCCCACTGTGTGTACCTTAAGTCCGAGTTAAGGCAGGATTGTGACTTGCAGGTACTTAAACAAGCATTTTATTACATAAGTTTCTGAACGTTTAAAAAGTCGACAGAATTTTACGCTGAACACTCAGAGACATTTCGGCTGGATTCTACAGTTGACATGTTGGTATGTTGACTTCCTCACATGTCTGTCCGTCCGTCCATCCATCCATCTATCCACCCGCCCACTCCAAAATCCACTTTAAAGATAGCTGGGCAGTGTGTGAAAACTGAGGATCAAGTGGTTCGGATTCAAGTGTTAGGAGGATGGGAAGCACTTGAGAGGATGTGGCTAGAAACCTTGCAAAGAGGGGGTGAGCCTTGAAGGGTGGATAAAATGTTGACAGTGATGAGGAAGTTCTGGAGAAGGAAGCAGGTGTGAAGGAGAGAAAGCTTGCGGCCAGACACGGAGGCAAGTGTGACTGGAGTGGTGGGTTTCTCTAACTGCACCATCAGATCAGCTGGTGAAACTGGACTTTCGCTTTGTTGTTGAGGTTTCAGTCTTGACTGTTGGGGAGAATTTTCTAATGGGCCTCTTTCAATCAGAGCAGTGTAACTAATGTGGCTTGTGTTGAGCTCCCCCTGTGCTTGCTGGGCTCTGGCACTGTAATAATCCATTTACTCCTCACAGTTCTCTATGGCAGGTGCTCTCATTATCCCCATTTTTTGTATGAGTAAAACTAAGGTACTGAGAGCGCCAGAGAATTGCCCCACGTGCTAGAGCTCTGTGGTGGGTGTGGGTGAAGCAGGGAATCTAATCCAAAAATATTGGCCCTGGAACAGTGGTTCTTTAAAGAGTGGTCCCAGACCATCAGGGAGTACTTTGGAAATGCATATTGTTTAAGGCTGCTTTAAGGACCAGTGCTCTGGGGCTGGAGCACTTCACCACAGTTATGTGGAAGGTGAGGAAATTGGAGGAGGTATACCAGGCAGATACGCCATTTAGGACATCTTGGCAACAGGCCAGAAATGATGACAAAGGTTTGGGTGTGGGAGTTGCAAGCCCGGGAAGGGACAGTGTGCCTGGAAGCTTTAAAAGTAGTTGGCAAAACCTATATATATATATATATATATATATATATATATATATATATTTGTGTGTGTGTGTGTGTGTGTATTTTAAGAGGGCATGTGCACACATTCAGGCGCCCAGAGCACCATGCACGACCTGAGCCAAAATCAAGAGTTGGACACTTAACCCAGTGAGCCATCCAGGCTCGCGCAAAGCCTTGTCTTAACTGAAAGGGAGGTGAGGAGTTGAGTCCTATGGATATTGGGAGGAGGAGAACATCGAGGCAGAGAGAATAGTTAGGGCACAGGTACCTGTTTCTGAAGGGGTGGGGGGCAGCTGATGTGTATAGAGCAGAGTGAGAAAGTGGGAACAGGGTTGGATCTTAGAGAGGACCTCCTACGAGTTGGGCTTCTCCACTAAGTGCTTTGAGATTCCCAGGTGCAGAAATCAGGTAAGTGTCTAGGCTAACAATAGCAATTTGGGGGACCCACACTATGTAGATGGTATTAAAACCAGGATGCTAGGTGACATCAGTGGTGGAGTGAGTGTGGATAGGAAAAAAGAGGCTCCAGGTGTTGTAGGAGAGCTAGTGTCCCTTTGAGTTGGGAGGAGAAGCTGATGGTGGGTCTTGGAAGCTCTGTGAGGAGAGCATTTCAGGTGGAGGAAGTGGGGAGCCATGTCAGGAGCTGCTGATGGCCCAGTGTGCAGCATGTCTGTACTTTTATCCCAGGAGGGGAGACTTTTGGGAATGGGGGTCTGGGCAGTGGAAGGGGGCGGATCTGCCCACCAGCACTCCAGGCATGGTTACAGGAGAGCGAGTAGAGGGGGCTGCAGACGCTGTAGATGTGTGGGTGCCATGGTGGGACCTTGGTGAAGGCTTCTTCCTATTGTGTATTTTCTGTTGTGAAATAGGAAGCAGCTGATAATGAGAAGGAGGTGGCCTGTTGTGGATGGTTGAGGCAAGGCTATAAAGCAGTCATTGAGGAGTGTGGGAGACTGTATTCCCACACTGGAACAGTGCTTCTCCAGGTGTGGCTGACGCTCTTCCCTTTTTGCAAGGTTAGAGTGATTTTCAGGAAAGCACCAAGATGGTTTTTTTTGCCTTTTTCATTCTCTCACATGTGCACAGTGGAGTTTTCAGCTGTGTGGCTTGCAATACCAAGCGTAGCAGACACAGATGTGAGACTCCAGCTGCCCTTTTTTTTTTAAAAGATTTTACTTATTTATTTGACCGAGAGATCACAAGTAGGCGGAAAGGGGGAAGCAAGCTCTCTGCTCAGCATGTGGGGCTCAATCCCAGGACTCCGAGACCATGACTCAAGCTGAAGGCAGAGGCTTACCCCATTGAGCCACCCAGGCGCCCCCAAGCTGTCTTAAGCCAGACATTAACAAAGATTTGTAAATTGTTAAACCAAAGCCTTTTTTGTCGCTAAATTGTGTTCCTGAAAGTAGTCACTTTTGGTTTAAATAAAAAGTTACTAACATGTAATTGATTTATTTTAAAATGTTTTAGAAAATGTCATTATCAGTAGATATAACCCACTTAAACAAGTTCTTTGGGGGTCCTCAATAATTCTGAGTGTAAACAGTTTCTGAAACCAAAAGTTTGAGAACTATTGGCCTGGAGAAGTGCCTTGATAAGGGTCCCAAAGAAGAATCTGGCTGGGTATACAAGAGGAAGTTATGGGTGGCTGGTTTTGAGCCTGGCAAAATAGTGGTTCCATTAGCTGAATAGGGAAGTGAGGGCAGAGCTCTTTGCAGCCAGCTGCAGGGTGCGTTTTAAGAACTGTTGACTCAGGAGTGTTGTGATCAGGTGGGACAGGTGCTGGGTAGCACCAGAGCCAGATCCGGGAGTCTTCCTCCAAAAGTTAAGGGATGGGATGGTGGGGAAGAGGAGGTAAGAATGTAGAAGAGTGGATGGAAACTGAGTGGTGAGAAGGCCCACACTGAGCAGCTGAAGGCCCAGAGACAGGCGGGAGGGACTGCTGTCAGATGCTGCCGGGAGCTGGTTCTACTTTCTGTGACTTTCATGCCTGGTTGGGCTCCAGTTCCATTGATGATTTACTGCCATTTAGAAAAATGGAAGTTTTTGATGCAGGTGTATTAACTATAAAGTCACTTGTAAGGAAGAAACCGTTAAATAAAAATTTATAGATATCGTTATAGTGGCTGTGGTGGCTTAGTTTGGCCTTTGGTATCTTTCTTAGCCCTAAAGTTGGTTTTAAAGTTGTGGATTTAGCATGTTTTGTTTTTTTGGTGCATGTTTTTAGTTTCAGTGGCTTATTTAAACTGGTTTTGTCAACACTGCTTACTATTGACATTTCTTTTCTTTCTTTTAGTAACTTGGATCCACTTACAGAAACTGTATCCTTTTAAAAAAAAAAAAAGTTAAATGAAGGCTAAGAGTAAGGAACATGGAGAAACAAAAGAAAAAATGACTTGAGTACCGAAAAACTTTAAAACTTGCGGGCCAGGAAACATAAGCAACATTGAAAGCAATTTAAAAAACCAAACAAACTGGGACTAAGAGTTGTCTTAAATCTGCCTGGCAAGCTGCTAACAAAATGACCTCATAACTAAAGCAGTGCAGCTCCCCTTGGTGGTAAGTATGGCTCCATACAACTGAAAGCAGAGGCTTCAGATGGGTTATTACTCTCTGAACGAAGCCTAGTGGTGACGAGCAGTCTGTGGTGGTTTCATGAAGTCATTGGCCACCAGGCTGTGCACTGTAACCACCATCTCACTCCCAGGGTGGCCTTGGCTTTCTCGGGCATCACGTCCATGTTCCTGGCAAGGAGGATCAACAGAGGGGAAGGTGAGAGTGACATTCCCTTCCAGGAGTACCTTTAGGAAGTACCATACAGGCTTCTGTATCCCACTGACCAGGAGCTGCCTCCTGCCACACTCAGTGAGCTAGAACAGTCCAGGAATGAGCCCAGCTTCCCATTTGGGCTTATTACTAAGGAAGGATTTGGGGGTAATAATTAGCCATATCTATGATGTCCCCCAATGAAAGTGGGCAAAGATGTGTGAAGTTGGGGTGCTGTGGGTTATGTTCCACTAAGAGACAACCCCACATTCTCAGTGGCTTTCTAGCTTCTACTCCATGTCCACTGCAGAGTAGGAGGGTACTGTTAACTGATAATTTAACAAAAGAGGGCAAAGAAGCTAATAACATATATTAAGGGTTTAGTCTCACCAGGCAAAAGATATGTGGATTAAAACCAAAATGATATGCTGTGCTTTACCTATCACATTATCAGGGATTAAAAAATGATTAAACTCATGCTGATGAAGGTAAGAGGAACATTCTCATAAATTGCTAGTGACAGTATAAACTGTGAGAGTCTTTCTGGAAGGCACTTTGGCAGTGTAATATACACTAAGTAATTCCACTTCCCAGGAGCTAAAAATAACAGGTGAGGACTTGGCAAACTAAGGCATGGGCCAAATTTGGTCCACTGCCTATTTTTATTTTTGTAAATACAGTTTACAAAACTGTATTGTGTCTAATAAGACACAACCATGCTGAAAAATTTACATATTGTCTGTAGGTTTGTCCATGCTTTCACAGAGTAGTTGCATCAGAGAGCATAGGGTCCACCCAGCCTTGAGAATTTACTGTCCTGTTATAGGAAATGTTAACCCCGGAGTTATGTCATTACCGACATTTTTATTAGTTAGGATATTAAAAATTTGGAATAGCATTCACAAACAAGGAAATGGTTAGAAAAAATATACTGTATTTGTGAGGAATTTAAAAAGATTTTCAAGACACTGAAAATAACCCACATGTCCCTTGTCAGCAGATAGGTGATTTAAATTGATCACCTGATGGAGTATACTATACATTATTAAAAATTACCTATAGGTCGATAACATGGCTACAAATCAGAAACAAAGCTGAGTGAAAGAGCAGAAAAATCACCGAAGTTTTCATTTTGTATTTTAAAAAATTATGACTTTTTAGAGACCTCCATGTTAAAAAGATTTTTGAATAACACAAAAAATTTTCACCGTAAATAAGGTGAAGTATTAGGATGCAAATCAGCTTACATGGTGTGTGTCTAGTGACACTTCATATTTACAGTAAAAATCCCATAATCCAGGTGAGGCCGTGTGTGCAAGTAACCTGCCAGGTATTGTGGTTGCTGAGCCGATACCCGGCCTCCTGACGCTGGTTGAGAGGCGGTAGCAGTGTGTGTCGGTGGCTGACCAGCAGGAAGACTGGCTAGCGTGCTGCGTTACGGGTTATGTTTGAAGAGTGCTCGAAGTAGTGGCTGTCGTTCAGAGGAGAATCTGAAGAACTTATGACTGAGCAGATTTTACAGAAATAAAAGAAGAGTTGTGTGACTGATGGTGGCCCCTCACAGAATTGTATCAGCGAGCTTACACTAAGAAGAAATTAGAATGAGCATATGTCAGTAAGGATGCCAGGGTTGAAGAGTGTCGTAATGAGCAAATTATTCAGGCTTTTACTCTTAAGTCAGCATTGATTTGTAGTACCAGAAAGGGAGAATTTGAGTCAGTGGAGGGGAAACACTAGGTAATTGATTGACTCTGGAAATACTTAACTTTTAGTTATTTTCACAGCCACACAGCTGAAGTAGGAACTAATCATTAATTTTCTAGTGCAGTTATGGAAAAACAAATGCATTGAGCATCTACTTTGTGCTCAGCACCAGGGATAGAGTGAACATGACATTCATATCCAAAAGGGAGGGAGCGAGTGAACAATATCCAGTGCTGGTAACTGTTGTGCGGAGATTTAGATACAATGTGATCAGTATGGACACAGATAATAGAACTTCAGACTCCTGGTTCTCTGCTATTAGATGGTGTTGTCTCCACTCCTATTTTTGAACTCAGGCAATTTTGTTATAAATTATTAGTGCTAACCTAAATAATGTACTGACATGAATATACAGATCACACATATATTGAGCTGGGGATAAAGTAACAATATATTTTCAAGGTAAACTTTCTTCACAATGTTTCTTTTATGAAGAACTTTGTACTGTCCATTACCTTCCACACTCCTTAACGAGACTCTAGTATGGGATTCCTTTTTACTTACAGTACCTCGCCCACTGGCCAGAGTACTTCATTGTTGCGGAGGCACCTGGTGGAGAGTTAATGGGTTATAGTAAGTATAATACCACTAGAACTTTTCTGAGTAGGCAGTTGAGATTTTAATGTAGGTTTCAACTGATTGTTTTAGATTGATTGCAGAAGTGGAAATATAATCATGCTGCCTAGAATTTTATTTCCTTTAACCACTGACAGCTCACCCATGCTTTCTATATTTTAGGCATTGTGCTCTAGGCCCCAGGGGACACAGACAGACAAGGTCTCAGGCTTCATGGATCTTTCAATCTATGCTTATATTTCTTCATGGTTTTTTTTGGTACATAACACAGGAATTATAGCATCTTCATTGAATTAGTGGCATTACTAACAAAAATTTGAGCTGTGGACTCTTAAGTTTTGTGTACACATACATACCTACATGAAATGTAGATATTTAAAAAGATATTCTGATTGTGTTCAAAATTAGTTGTGTTTTTAGTGTATCATTCCTTTAAAAAAAAAAAAACCTTTCTCTAAGTGAGAGTCAAATAAGAGCACTAATAACCATTAGCTAGATGACTCTGTGTTACTTAAAAATTAAAACTTCGTCATTAGTGTCCTTTATAATAAAAATGTACCAACAGTCATTCTGTATTCATGTATAAATCCATGTGTTTAATTACTGAGTGCAATCTTTTATTGGCAGTCATGGGTAAAGCAGAAGGCTCAGTAGCTAGGGAAGAATGGCACGGGCACGTCACTGCTCTCTCTGTCGCCCCAGAATTTCGACGCCTTGGTTTGGCTGCTAAACTTATGGAGTTATTAGAGGAGATTTCAGAAAGGTGAGATCCTGCTTTTCAAGTAATAATTTATGAACCCTATTTGGTTTTTTTCATGGTGAAAATTTCTAAGTTTTTTTTCTGTTCAGGCTGAATATTGTGCTTCAGTTTGCAGGATTTTCATTTGCATCAGTAGTTGTGTATTCACATATTCAGAGTAGTAGCATTGTCCCTATTTTGCCATTGAGGAAAATTCAGGCCAAGTAAGTGACCTGCCATGGGCTTATGTGCTGGGTAATAGATGCAATCCAAGACTAGCCCTTAAGGTTTTTTTTTTGTTTTGTTTTGGTGTTCTTGACACTGTTGCAGATGTTTCCAAATTCTCTGTCAGCATCGCCCTTTGCATCTCAGTGATTTTTTTTCATAGTGCTCCTATGGCCAATGAAAAAAAAAAAATCCCTCAGTTTAGACTTAACCAGTTATGTCCCACCTGCTTAGTAAATACTTATGGCCTAACAAACTAGTAGCTGTTTGGAAAAAATAAACAAACTGAGAGAAAAAATATTTCATTGTTAAATAACTGCGGCTACCTAATGAAATGTGTGCCTTTTGGGCATTTCATGACTTCTTAATCTTGGAAACAGATTTGACACAACCACCTGCATTCTTACTTCATACTGATTTTCTTGTAGTACTGGGTTGTTGTTTTTTTTTTTAGTCACAGGAACTGCCAAAACCTGGCTTCATAAAACCTTTGATGACCTTTGTCGTTAGAAGAAGCTTAACGCCATGTAATGCTGCATTTGTGATTATATCAAACTAGTAGTTTGCCAGTGTCTGACGTATAAGGTTTATCTGTGTTTCCCCCAAACATCTGAAGTATCCTGTAGCACCTCTAAGAGTTTGAGCCACTTTGGAGCACTCTGGGTACACACTAAAAAAAAAAAACTGCCGGATTTAGGACTTTTTTAAATAAAGACCTATTGTGTAGGTCAAACACCCTCATTATATAAGATAAAAGTAATATAATTAAAAGACTCCTGCCAGCTCCCATTCTAAAAGAGGTAAGAGATGTGTGTTTAAGTTTAATCAGTTGTCAAGCTGCCACTTATTTTTTTCCTCTACTTTTAAATGCCTAGAAGTATATAATAGGGGATATTTGCTGAGAAGGGCTCTTGAGGTTTTACACTTAATGGATTTTTTTTTTTTTAAGATTTAATTTATTTATTTGACAGAGATCACAAGTAGGCAGAGAGGCAGGCAGAGAGAGAGAGAGAGAGAGAGGGAAGCAGGCTCCCTCCTGAACAGAGAGCCTGATGCGGGACTCTATCCCAAGACCCTGAGATCATGACCTGAGCCGAAGGCAGCAGCTTAACCCACTGAGCCACCCAGGTGCCCTAAAAATGCAAGTTTTAAAGAAGTAGCTAACCAAGCTGAAAATGCTTTGGGCCAAGTTGGGGTTAAAAGGAACTTGAGTTTATTCAGGAAAGAGAGAAAATAGTATTAACTGAAAAATAAATCAGTTCTAGTACTTGAAAAATTTTAGTTTATACTTGAAAAATTTTAGTTTATACATATTTGTTAATGGCATTTGTCATCTTTTTGAAAAAAAGTATTTGGCATTATTATATAGTGGACAGGGAGTTAAGAAATAGGTTCTAATGAGCTATCACCCTACACATACGATTTTATGTACTTATGGGACAGAGTCTCAGAATAGAAAACAACTACGCTCCTGTCTTTTCCATTTTCTAAATCTTCGTTATTTTCAAACAGTTGCTAAGCTTAGTGTGTGTGTGTGTGTTTGTGTATACCTACATACATACATGTATTTTTAATTATACACATTAAAAACAAAAGAGAAAAAGGAAATTAAAGTGGTAAAACACATAAGAAGCCTGAAAAGAGATGTTAGCTATGAATCCAAATATAATCAGTAAATACAGCACTAAAGATTAATGGACTAATTATAAAAGACAAAGACCTGAAGCCATTATGGTAAACTGAAGCCAGTCACAGAAAGACAAATGATGTGTGATTCCACTTATATGAGATATCCACAACAGGTAAATTTGGAGAATCAAAGAGTGGAATGGTGGTAGCCAAAGACTAAGGAAGAGGGGAGTGGAAGTTACTAATCAGCAGGCATAAAGTTCAGTTAGAATGAATAACCCCTATAGTCTGCTGTACAGTTTACCTGTAGTAAAAGAATAACATACATTTAAAATTTATTGAAAGAGAAAAACTTCACATTAAAGTGTTCTTACAACAGTAAGACCGCCAGAACTGTATTTACAGGAAATATATGTAAAGATTAAAGATTGAAAGAAATTTTAAAAATTATCATGCAAATTCTAATCAAAAGACAGCTGGTATACTTATTAACAAGAGTCACATAATAGTTCAGTAATTTTTCAGAGTAAAAAAAAGGGTCACTGCTTACATTTGAAAAGATTTAATGCATCAGGAAGATGTAATAATTGTAAGTTTTATGTACACAGGGACATAAATTCAAAGTAAAAATGCAAAAATTGATAAAAGCACAAAGAAAAATAAGTAAACTTTATCATAATGAGAGATTTGAACATCCTTTTTCAAACTATAGAACAATTAGACAAATTGATTAAGGGCACAGAATAGGGGTGATTACTTTTCCTAGGCCAGATACTTAAGCTTTACAGGCCAGCTAATCTAGTGCATGTGTGTGTGTATATTAAACACCCCTTCAGAGTTTTAAAAACTGTCCTTAGCGGGAGAGCAGTACAAAAATAGGTTGCAGGCAGGACCCCCTTCCTCAACAGATCACCATCAGTAGCTAAAAATCTTTCCAGAAAGCTACGACTTCTCTGACCAAATTTTACCAACTATTTTAAGAAGTGTAAAGATTGGAAGTTCACTTTTACACAAACTAAAGGCTAGAGTAATACATAAGAAAGCCCAACAAGAAATATGAGGAATGGAAATTTAAAGAAAATATGCAGTCTTTATAGATGCAAAAGTCCCAGAAAAATCTTAGCAAAATGGGACTCAGCAGTTAATAAAAAGGATGATATTCAGGGGAAGGAAGGTTGTTTTAACATGAGAAAACCTGTAAATGTATTCCAACCTATTAATAAATTAAAGGAGAACAATTGTTAGTAAGTGCAGAAAATGCTTTGATAAAATCCTATTGATTAAAAATGGTTAACAATGTAGGAAATAGAAGGGGAGAACTTCCCTTAACCTAAAAAAAGAATATTTACCAAAAATCTATAGTAAATATTAGCAGTGATGCAGTGAATGCTTTCCCTTTGAAGAAAGGGCTGAGACAAGAATGCCTACAGTCAGCCCATCTTCAGTAATTTACTGGAAATCCTAGAGAGCATAGTACAGCAAGAAAAATTTGATACAAGCATTGAGAAGAAACAAAGCTCTTATTTGGTACACACAAGACTACAAACAAAACCACAAGAAGCTACAAACAAATGTTTAGAATAAAAGCTAAGCAGAGTTGTTGGACAATCAGTATAAAAATCAATTTCAGTTATACATTAAAAGTAAAATTTGAGAAAAGATGCCAGTTACAGTGGCATCAGAATAAATTAAGGCCTTTGAGAAAAATCTAACAAGAGCTATGCAAGACTTCTCTGAAGTTTCTAACACTTCCCTGAGAAACAGAAAAGATGACCTCTCTTAGTGGAGAGAGAACTATGTCAGTGCCAGGGAGGGCTAAACTGGTGTTAGATCCATGGAGCCAAACTGTAACTGCAACCCACATCTCCAGTCTTTTTGTGAGACTTGTTCAGTTGATTCTGAAGCTTACAGGGGAATGGAAAGAGACAAGATCATTTGAACAACAAGGTGGGAAGGTTTGCCCCTCCAAATATCAAGCTGTAATGAGTGAGCTCTGTGTCAGTGCTGGAGTACTTGTCAAGACCAGAGGAACAGAGCTGAGGAACAGACGCAGGGACACACAAATCCTGACATAACTCAGAGGAAGCAACTGCAGAGCAGCAGTGGAGGGATACAGTCCTCAGTAAGGACGGTGGCACGACTGGATAACCACATGGGAAAAACATTTCCCAGATTACTGCCTTACCATACACAAATCAATTCCAGATTTATTAAAAACCTACATGTGGAAAAACGAAACTCAAAAGCCCTTTTAAGTAATATAGGAGAGCATATCCATGACCTCAGGGTCGAAAAGAGCTTCTTAAATAAGCCATAAAAAGTCTGATTGTAAAGTAGAGGCTCATATGCAACTTCAGTGAAGTTTCTGTTCATCAAAAGTTACATGAGGATAATAACAAGTCAAGCCACAAACTGGGACAAGATTGGCAACAATCCTTTACACAATGTCAACTACCCAGAATACATAGAGGACCACAGCTGAGGGGAAAAACATTGTGAAGACCAATAAGGACTGAAAAAATGAGAAATCTAAGTGACCTACAAAAATGTATTTAGCCCCATTAGTAATGAGAAATGCCAATTAAAATTACCCTGAGATACTTAGGACATTTTCAAAAATAAAAATGCACCAAGCCTTGTCACTATGGGAATGGAGTCTCCCCCTCTGCTAGGAAGTGGGTACTACCTAAAAAAGGTGAAGATGCCCCTATGAGCCAGTGATCACACTCTTAGTTGTAGACCTTAGATACTGTACCATGAGACATACAATAAAAATATTCGTAGCAGCACAGTTTATAATCATAACCCGAAATGTTTATCTGTGTGACTATGGACGACTTGTAGTGTATTCACCCATACAAGGGAGCGCTAAAAAGAGGGAAAATGAACAAAATCCAGCTACACAAGGCCGACTTGCACTTGACTGAGAGGGGCAAATCACCAGAGGATATGCAAAGTACAATAATATTTATGTAAAATTCATCAATAGGAAACACTGTACTAGGTGGTGAATCTACGGCAAAACCCGAGGAGCTAATGAGAGTGGGTTGGAACTTGGAGACCTCTGGGTAAGGGGGATGGCTGTCACTGCCCAGAGAGAACTGATGGCTTTAGGGATGCCATTGTCAGGCAGTTCATGTCTGGTCGTTACGTGTGGGCCATGGCCACATGGGTGCTTGTTATTGCTCAAATCTTTAGTTTGCACATACGGGTGAAAATAATTGTATTACTAGTTGAAAATAAGCACGTCATTACTGTGATGTAAAATATACAGTAATTAAAGACAGAATTATGGTTTTAAAAAATGTTCTAGAAGTTTATCTTTAAAAGAAAATAACAGGTTTTTAAATGTTAGTATGCTAACAGAAAGTATCTCTTTGTACGTCAAAATAATTGACATAAATCCTCAGAAATAAAAATGGATACAAGGTAATCAGCTGCAAAGTCCTATTATTTCCCTTCTTTAAATATTAATCAAAGCCAACTGAAAACAAGTGTTGTTTCAAAACATGTAAGTATTTTCTAGAATTTCCCACATTTTAACATTTCCCCTTTTTTTTCTGATTTAAAGAAAGGGTGGATTTTTCGTCGATCTCTTTGTAAGAGTGTCTAACCAAGTTGCAGTCAACATGTATAAGCAACTGGGCTACAGCGTGTACAGGACGGTCATAGAGTACTACTCGGCCAGCAACGGGGAGCCCGATGAGGATGCCTATGGTGAGCTCCCTTCTGTGGCAATATCCCCCCGCAAAAGCAAAAACATTTACATTTATTCTATACACTAGTCATTTTAATAAGTTGAAAACCATATTTGTTGGACTTCAGTTTTTAAATTTGAGCTATAATTAAATCCCCTTTAACCTGCCTTCATGAACCCACCACTGGTTAACTTACAATAACCAGTGGTTAATTAACTGTCAGTTGTTTAATTATGTTACATACACGCATGTTAATTTTACTAAGATTTTGTCAAAAGAACACTGGTACACAGAACTCAGTTTGTGACTAGGAGTCTCACTTAAACACATTTTCTGAGGACCTAGTAAATGGAGGGGTAGGGGAAAAACCTCTTATGGGAACTTTACATAGACACTTCCACATAAGATATTTTGGTATTTGGGTACTTACATTAAATTTTGCTTCCTAACAGATATGAGGAAAGCACTTTCCAGAGACACTGAGAAGAAATCCATCATACCATTACCTCATCCTGTGAGGCCTGAAGACATTGAATAACCATGGGCAGTGGTTCTTAGGCTGATGCTCCAGATATTTTATGGACAATATTATTTTCATTGGATGATCTTGGAGCTCTATTAGGAGAAAAGTAATCATTTAGGTCTTACAGACTTCAAGAAAATACAGGTTATAAACTTCAGTCTCATTGTTTCCAATTAGCAATATCATACCTACTAAAGCTGTTCACTGTAATAAAATTCAGTCAAAAAGGCAGCTAGGTCAGACGGAAACATTCCGCTATTTTGGGTCATAATTTCACTATATGCTAGGGAAAAAACTTGCTCCAGTCTCCTCCTAAATTCCGTGCCTGAGAACCACTGCTGCATATATATTTTTTATTTTGTATCGAACTGTTAATTGAAGCTTTAAAAGCATATATGAAATGTATAAATCTAAGATGTATAATAAAATGCACTGTAGACTCTATGAATGTGTTCTGGAAGTGTGATACTTGTTTTCATACTGTTAATCCCAGGTCTTTTCCTTGTCTAATCTCACACCACTTTGCTTAAATCCTGCCTTTGAAAATATAAAAGACACTGAGGTTTCTTTAAAAGGGAAAAAGAACCTAATTTCAAAAGAAAGGCCATAAAACTAGGTCATGGGCCACCCATGTAGTTTCATGTGTAGTTTTCTTTACTTGTAAAAATATCCAGTGAGTAAAAGTGGCTAAAGAAAACCCCACAGAAATAATTACTAAAAAGCTTTTGCCTGTGAAAGGACTTACCTCTTGTGGAGTTGAGGGTGAGAGATATCGTTCATGTTCTCCCATGAGAGGGTAAGCTTTTCCTTCATGCATTGCATGCTGGCACTAGCCAGAACATGGTGGTAGGAGTTTACATTGGGAATCTGACCATTAATTTTTGTTCTTATGCAGCATAAACAGGACAAAATCGTAGGAAGACCCTGAATAGTCACTTATATTAGCATTTTGTCCTACTTTCATCTCACTCCTTAACTCTGCACTTAGCCAAAGGGTATTAAAATCGGAGGGACGCCTGGGTGGCTCAGTTGGTTAAGCAGCTGCCTTCGGCTCAGGTCATGATCCCAGCATCCTGGGATCAAATCCCACATTGGGCTCCTTGCTCAGCAGGGAGCCTGCTTCTCCCTCTGTCTCCACCTGCCACTCTGTCTGCCTGTGCTCACTCTCTCTGACAAATAAATAAAATCTTAAAAAAAAAAAAATCAGAAATATTCCTCTTGGCCAACCAGACAGACCTCAGTACTCCATCGTCAGGACCCATGTGACACCCAGCAGCTGGGGTGACACTGGTCCAGAGCCTGAAGCACCAGTGTTGAACACAGGATGCCTTTAATCCTGGCTGTCCTAGCTGCCTCTGCCCTCAAACACTAGCTTACTTTTAAGACACAATTTAGTACCATACTGACTAGCTTTTTAAAATCCCTTTTACTATTTTATTGCTTTTTAAATTCCTTAATATTATTTGTAAATTTAGTAAGTTTTATGCAATTAAGTCTGAAAATACTATATTTGCTAGTTGCCCTATTGAAAAAAGAGTATTGAAAAAATACTCTTGAAGATGATAGTTCAAGTCAAATAGCTTGGGCAGTGAACAAAACAAGAAAAAAAACAAATCAGGCAAATATTTTTTGCTTGAGGATATGAGCAATATGTCAACAAATGTGTTATCTCTGTGCTACTTAAAGTTTTCTTTTTTGGCATTATAGTTGGTTACCTTTAGGTTTTTCACATGTTCTAAACCAAGTGTGAAATGTATCCTGGATTACGGTAGCTACTTTCTGCTGTAACGTCCTAGGGGATGTTTATCGGTACTCCAGGTAGAGAGGACGCCCTTGTCCAGTAAGGTTGGGAAACACTCGAGCATTGCTACAGGGGTCATCCTGTACAGTAATGTATCTAAGGCTCTCAGAAGCTGAACTGTAAAGAGATTGGATTAACAAGGCTCAACTCTTAATCTGGGGTTTCCCAAATTTACTGCAGCAGGGGGCAGTGTTATTCACAGCACATGTATTACTATTCTTTAAGCCATTATAGAGTTCAACCACTTGGGGAAACTGATTACAGCATAACTGAAATCTGACTAAAACATCCTGGTAACAAAAACACCTTGTTCAGAAATACAGTAACTGTAAATTATTTCCCAACTAGTGTTTTCAAAAGCATATGGCTACTATATTTAGAAGTTAAATTAATCCAAGCACATTCAATTCTACAAAGATTGAATTTGTTTAAGAAAGTAGCTGGGGATGAACATTATACTGAGCAGTCACAATGTGCCAGATATATTCGATTTCTAATGTAATCCTCAAAATGAGTTGGCAGAAGCCCGTATGAATGAAGCACTGAAAGATAAAGTTACAGATAACGAAGTGGCAGCTGGGAATGGAACTCGAGCCTGTGACTGAAGATGTGAAGAAGTCAGAAGTTTCAGGTGAGTACACTAAGTATCTACGAAGAAGACAAACATGAAAAACCACTTTAAAAGTTCCTGTAGAGGGGCGCCTGGGTGGCTCAGTGGGTTAAGCCACTGACTTCGGCTCAGGTCATGATCCCAGGGTCCTGGGATCAAGTCCCGCATCGGGCTCTCTGCTCAGCAGGGAGCCTGCTTCCTCCTCTCCCTCTCTGCCTACTTGTGATCTCTGTCAAATAAATAAATAAATTCTTTAAAAAAAAAAAAAGTTCCTGTAGAATGTAACTTGAATACTTCTCGAAAAACACTTTGAAACGTGCAGGTCCATCTAAAATAGTTGAAGGCATTACCTCAGTTAGATTTCCTAATGTGTGATGTGGACAAAAAAAAAAGTTTGGACTCAGATAAATCCAGTGGTTAAAAAAGTTTACTTGCAACCCCCACTTCTCACTAACGTAAGAGCATTTTAAAAATAATTCAGAAAGTAGCTATCAAAGACTCCAATGGTGAAATATACAAAAACTTATGGAGTCACAAGAGTTCTGAATGATTAATTTATAAAAATAATAAAACGTTTATCAATATGAACAAGAACATCAGGATTCACTCTCATCAATGTCCTTATCTGGGTCTTGCTCAGCAGCCTCCTTTTCCTGTTGCTGTTTCTTCCAAAGCTTGGCCATGGCCAGGAGCTTGAGGTTGGGTTGGTTGGCAGCATCTTCTGGAAAGATGTAATCATAGTACTCTTCCCAGCCTGCATCAGACTATGGAATAAAAGTAGAACAATTAAAAGATAAGCCAAAGACAGCTGAAATACACTATAGTTAAAGTGGAGAATTTTCACTGCAAAACCCCAGAGAGTTCAAGACGCATTCCTTATGTTCATTTATAAAACAGCAAAGCCCATCACAGAAAGAAAAAAGGCCGGGCCTGCAAGACTGGGGTGAACAAGTAGCTGCTGAGTAACTGGGTGATGGACATTAACAAGGGCATGGGATATACTGAGCACTGGGTGTTACCTAAGACTGATGAATCACTGAGCTCTACCTCTGAAACCAACAGTATACCATATGTTAGTTAACTGAATAAAGAAAAAGTAGCTGTTGGGGTTGGTGTTACTGCAAGTGGAGCTCACAGAGCTAAAAACCAGGGAAAAAGCCTGAAGATTAAAGCACAGGTCCTCTCTAGCCAACCAAGATATTCTGTATCTCCACCTCCATCTTGTAGTTTTCTAAGATTTTAAATTTTTAAAGACTTAATACTTACTAGCAAAAGTCATAAATCTGTGCACTGTTATTCTGACTCCCTGCCCTTAACAGCCCCACCTCAAACTGGTCACTGATTTGGCTTCCTAAACACTGCTCTAATTCCAGCTTTCATTTGCTCTGCTTACAACAGCTTCCTGACAGGTCCTCCTCTGATCTAAGCCCTTGGAGTATGCCTACTGACACCAGCCATCGGGTCATGTCACTTTGTGTATAAGAGCCTCCCTATAGCTTACAAAGTCTCTAGCTTGGGTTCTACCTAAAAGCTGAGTTTCATTTTCCTCTATTCTGACCTCCTGCTTAATGCTCCAGAAATACCACACTTCATGCAGCCCCTAGAATCAATCTTTGCCAATTGTCTCCCATCTCCACCCCTGGGTGGACTATACACCCTGCTCTGTTTCCATAGTAGCCAGGTTGCCTGCTCCGATGCTCAGATTGTACATATGGCACTTACAAGTAGAAAGTGCTCATCTGACATGAGATGACCAGCTCCAGGGTCTCAGTTCTTACCCCATCATCAGCCTGGACCTTTCTTCTCTTCTTGACTTTCTCTGGCATGAGTTTGTCTACTCTCTCCTTATCTGATACTGTTCCAAATTCATCTTCAAAGCTTCGCCATGATTCCAGCAACATTAGTCTCTCTTCCTTTTCTTCACAGTTCCTCATGGTTTTGTTAGCCTCTTCATAAATTTGTCTGCATTTAGCCAAACTTCCTTCTTTCCCTGAAGACAGCTCAAACTGGGCAAAGCTGATCCATACCTTAAGAAAAATTATTATAGAAGCAAATTAACCATGGCATCCAGGAAATGATCATGTAATCATGCTAATTTCTAGTTAAGGACATCTGAACATACTAATGTGTTCATCTGTAGTATTCCAAAGAACATAATGATTATATGTTTCAATAATGCTGAATTACTGAATTATAGTCTATTTCTATATCCAATTAGGTGTTTGAAATGGTCTTAAAATCCTGAAAAGAGTTTAACTTTTTATTCAATCCTGTGATATTTAAGTTACTCCTATGCAGTATAAATACTGACCTGGTATAAGCTTTATATTCCAAAGTCCTCTGAGACTCATGGGCTCTTTTCTAAAAGCAGGAAAAGCATTGAAACACACACACACACACACACACACCCCAAAACACTTAAAATACAGAAATATGGTGTTCCTTCAGGACTGCTCATTTAGGCAAAATCAAAGATCAACAGAGTGCAGGGTACCTTAACATGTTGTGTTCGCTGAAGCAATCTTCGGTAAAGATTTCGTGTTCTCTCCGTTTCTTCCTGTTCAATTTCAAAATCGATATACGATTTCCAAAGCACCTAAGAAAGAGAACTTAGTAAGTCAGGCTTGACATTTAAAGAGCAACATGTCCCTATCCAAAGCTGAGCTTAACTACCATTCTAACCTAGGACATCCAGGAACCTAGGACTTCTATGAACAATTAAAGTACAGGCAAAATCGAGACAGTAAACACACTGGCATTTACAAGCTGGCCAAAACTTGGCTACCATCCTACATTATGAGATACAAGTCTCTGGATTCATCTCTGGATTTTCTTTCAGAGTTTTTCAATGCTGGACTTATCAAGAAAAGCTCAAGAGACTTGCCAAATCTCCCAGATACTGCCATGATCCTATCACACACAATTGACTCTGCCAGGAGAAGACATGCCTAGATTAGCCAGGATATACTCTTCTTACCTCTACTGTAAATTCCTTGATAGGGCTGAGTTCACTTCAACAACTATTCAGTAAACAGCGTACCTGTTAGGTGCTGCCTGTCAGGGAACAAGGATGGAGTAACATGTGGCCCGGATGCCTGGGAGCTGAGGCCAACTGATAGAACCATTTTACGTAAAGACCAGCCCTAATGCAGCTTGAGGGATCCAAGCCATAGATGCAGAGTCACATCAGGTCAAGACTAACAAAAAGGCTGGGTGAGTTCAGTGGCTCTTAAACAGGTCTTAGCTGTGGTTTGGCGCCACCTTGTGGCTTAAGTTTAAATAGGGAAGGGACAATTTCAGGTCTCAGGCCAGGACAGTGGCAGTTTAATTTCAGGAATATGCTAGTGTAGAGCTTCTTTTGCTGACCCCATCTCGGAAAAACTGTGCCAGAAGAATCTGGGGATGTGCAGTCTCAGTCTTCATCCACTCTGTTCTCCAGTCAGAGCTGCCTGCTGCCTGTGTACTTGCCTGTCCCATCCCCTTTAGGTTAGCCTTCCATTTGAAGAAGGGAGGAAGAGAGCCAGTCACCCACCCCATTATATCCCAACTCATCCTGGTATCATCATGGGGCTTTGCTGGGCTCTGGTATCCTACTAGAGGGCTGCTTCTCCCACTCTCATCCTTCTTCTATCCCCCCAACAGTCAAGTACTAATCTGATAAGACAAGACTACAGGTGAGTTTATCTTTATACTCAAAAATGCCCAACATGTAGATGGTCATCTAAAGCAATACTAGGGAAATCTCTAAAACAAAATATTCATTTCGAGAGTCTCACCTCTGGCATGTCTAAGCGTGGCTGACTGATAGCTAACTCGTAGATTGCCCGCGCTCTCTCAATATCACCGAGGATCGTTTCTAATTCCGCAAATTTAATCCAAGAAGTACAATTTTCAGGTCCAAATTCCAAGAACTTTTCATAAAGCTTCCGGCATCTGTCAAATTCTCGAAGCTGCAGTTCCAATTCTATGTAACCTTTAAATAACTTGTTTTTTGGACATTTGCCTATGGAAGTTCCCTGGAAAATAAAAGGACCAAACCACTGTGATATGTAGATTCAACCTGTGTACTGATGTCGCTGACCTGTCCCAATAGCTGTTCTCTGCTGAGGAAGAACGTGGCAAGCCATTCTTTCCCTCTGTGGTATCACACTGTCCACACTGGTTCTTGACAGAAGGCCAACGGAAACCCTCTACTGCACCCTGCTGTCAAGAGGGCCTGTGCCCACTGGTGCCTGTTCAGCAAGAGAGGGCTGCAAAACTGTCTGCATGAGTCCTCTGGATTTTACTTAGTTTCTCAGGAGCACCTAGGAAATATGGATGTCAGGCGGATGAAACCTCCCATAAATAAAGTGGTGATCACAGAACAAAAACTGCCTCACTGCCCACAGCCAGGGCAAGAGTGGCTTACAGAAGGACATCTGCATTTAAACAGCACTTGATCTTATTAAGAGACTTTAGAACAGCTGTTAAGGGGAAGGTGCACGTAATACCCCCAGGGTTTGCACAAGATGATTCTACTCAAGAGCGGAATTAGATCTAATGTGATCTAATGTCAGATCTTTCCAGTCTGAGAAAAGATCTGGTAACTGGCAGCTACAGATAAAGCTTCCAATGTTAAAATAGAGTAATTTAAATATTATCACCCGTTTTTTTTTCAAAGGCCATGCATTTTCTGACACTTTATAACATCTCAGTTATAAAGGCAGAATACTTCTGTCGCATTCTTAGTAGGAACTGTCCAACTTATAAACACTAAGAATTAATTTCCTTCTCAAAGACGTCAGTGATGATCTTGATCCTTATTTTTCCTCCCAAGATTTTATTTATTTATTTAAGAGAGAGAGAATGAGAGCATGCACACGCAAGCACAGGGAGAGGGGCAGAGACAGAGACTTCCAAGCAGACTCTGTGCTTAGCGGGGAGCCCAACGAGGGGCTCGATCTCATGACCCTGAGATCATGACCTGAGCTGAAATCAAGAGTCAGACGGTCAACCGACCAAGCCACTGAGGCACCCCGTGGTCCTTTCTTTACTTACCAAAGCTCTTCTGGCAAATGGTAAATTCTTCTGTCTTATTTCAAATTGTGCATATAGTAACCACATCTTGGCAAATGTGAACTAGAAAACAAAAGCACAAAACACATCTAAAAGAGTTGTTTCAATTACACTAAAGCTAAAAATTTAATAAAAGGCCACATGCAATTAGATTTCCCTAAATATTCAGAACTAGGACAGACATATTTTCTTGTTTTTAAGCAAGTATGAGGTTGTTTATTTCACAAAAGTTACAAACAGTAATCTAAATTCTTTATTGTACTGCATGGCCCTGCAGCCCCTACTGAGAATTGGTTTTGTTTTGCAGGTATGCTTGTAAGCAAGCAGAACACACCATCTCTGTTCGGTCAACATCTCTACTTGTTTCTCATGTGGAAAACAGGGCAGAGATAATGTCTCAACCATTTCCAGAACTTGCACGCAAGTTCACCCATGCATAGATCTGTTCACTCGGATGCCAACAAACCCGTTTATTGTTTCCTGCACATGCTGTGGCTCTCTGATGTGCATCTTCTTCCTTCTACTCAGTCTATTCCAGTTACCCACACACCTCTGAATTTCTGCATTATTATCTGTATTGTTCATTTGTCAATACAGGCTGTCCTCTCAACTAGACTATAAGGTGTTTTCAGAGGCAAAGAGACAGTTTGTTCTCACTTAGGTTTTCCAGGGTGCCATGTACAGCCAACTATTCAAACAGTAAGTATTATTTCACAAGTAATAGAAGCAGGATTCTGACACTTCGGAACAGAACACTTAAAGCAAACATACCTTTTTATGAGGAATTAATTCCAAAGAAGCTTGATACACCTGTCTTGTCCTCTCGGGATCCTGTATTAGGATAAGAAATTTTCACCAAATACTGGTCTGTTACTGATGCTCGTTTTGCTTGCACTAGAAAAAAGGTACACTCCCAACCTGAGCGTTTTCACAGGGTGCTATTCTCAAACTCTGATTTCATCATTTATGATCAGACATGAACTACCTGTGGCCATCAGACTTTGGTTAAAGAACCAACAAGATAGCCATCAATCTCTGAGAGCTTGTCTGTAGAAAGGCTTCTGGCCTGATAGTAGAAAGAAAAAAGATGTTTTTTTTTTTTTTTTTAATTTTTTTTTTTTTAAGATTTTATTTTATTTATTTGAGAGAGAGAGACAGTGAGAGAGAGCATGAGCGAGGAGAAGGTCAGAGGGAGAAGCAGACTCCCCATAGAGCTGGGAGCCCGATGTGGGACTCGATCCCGGGACTCCAGGATCACGCCCTGAGCCGGAGGCAGTCGTTTAACCAACTGCGCCACCCAGGCGTCCCGAAAAAAGATGTTTTATAGTTTCAGACTGTCAGCAGAAAGATAGTCTTTCCCAATTAATTTATACACAACCAATTTCTGAAAATCCCACCTGCTCTTTACTCGAAGCAAAGAAGTGTCATCCAGCTGTGAGCCCTACTTAGGAGGCAGCTCAGAAAATGATACAAAATAAGCTAAAGACTGCCTCATCGTTCCAAGTTCCAAGTGATAATCTTCTGCCTCAAGTTTAAACACAAAATGCAACAAAACAAAAACACCTCGCCTGGGCCAATGACAGAATGCCGAGTTTAAAAGGCTGCACAGAGAATAGGTAATTGCCGAATCAAGAATTAGGCTCCTGTTTCCTGGACTCCATTGTCAGTACCTACCAGCACCACCCATTACGGCCGAGGTGTACATGTGGGTGTGAAGCAGCTGGGGAGGAGGCAGCCAACAAGAGCTGAGGCATAATTCCTTTTTTACCTTGGCCTCCAATTCTTCATAGAGTGCGTAGTTGACCCACAGATAGATATAGCGCTTCCAGTGCCGTTTCTCCTGAATGGGTGGCACATTGGCAATGGCTCTTTCGTAGACTTCTCGAACAGTTTCTGCTTCTGCATCACTTTCCACCAAGCGTAGGTAATCAAACCACGCATCATAATTGTGTGGATTAGCCTAGAAAGACCACAGTTTAATGACTAGAAACCAAACCAAGAGCTACACTTGCTGGACTCTGTGAGGTTAAAAAAAAAAAAAAAAAAGACACTAAATTGACTTCCTGTATTTTAGCAACTGTTTAGCACCTATCTCATTTAAAAATACCATTCCTGGGGCACTGGATGGCTCAGTTCAGTGCCTGTCTTTGGCTCAGGTCATGATCCCAGAGCCCTAGGATCCAGCCCCCACATTGGGCTCCCCGCTCAGCAAGGAGTCGTCTTCTCTTTCTGCCCCACCCCCAACTCATGCTAGCGCACATACTCTCTCTCAAGTAAATAAATGAAATCTTAAAAAATACCATTCCTGAGATTCTAGAAATAGAAAAGAAAGAGGAACATAGAGGACAGACTATTTGTCAGGCATCCCACAGCAAAGCTGCTTTCATATACAACCCCCACCCCCGCAAGGTAATTAGTCAATAATTAGATGCCTACTTTAATAAATCTATTTGTTTTTTTTTTTTAAAGATTTTATTTATTTATTTGACAGAGAGAATTCACAAGTAGATGGAGAGGCAGGCAGAGAGAGAGAGGGAAGCAGGCTTCCTGCTGAGCAGAGAGCCCGATGCGGGACTCGATCCCAGGACCCTGAGATCATGACCTGAGCCGAAGGCAGCGGCTTAACCCACTGAGCCACCCAGGCGCCCTAAATCTATTTGTTAATATGCCTGATTGCATATCGTTATGTCTAGATTTGAAATTACAGTGGATGATGGGCATTAAGAAGGGCATGTGATGTGATGACCCTTGGGTGTTATATGTAATTAGTGTATCGCTGAACATTATGTCAACTGAATTTAAATTAAAAAAAAAAAAGGAAAATAAATAAAACTTTAAAAATAAAGAATAAAATAAAATTACAGCAGAATTAGAACCATGGTCACAAATGTGAAACCTGCCTTCTCAATTAATAGTCATTTATCTTGAATGCTACCTTGCTGACCCTATTTAACACCAGACTTGGTCCTTTGGCCATATCCTAATTCATCTGACTAAGCCAAAGTTTTTTAGATGCACAGCAGACCAGTGAAGGAAAATGCTACTATCTTTGAGCTCAAATCAAAACAGTACATCAAATAAAGAGATAAGAATGAAACCATATCTACAGTATGTGTTTTGTTTACTACCTTTTAACTTAAAAGGTAGTGTACGAAAACTGTTGGGCTCAATCTCTGACTCTTCCACCTTCAGAGACGAATTCACATGGATTCCCAGTTTCTGCTCAAGTTCTACGGCGCCCCATCAGCAACCAACACAGTGACTTTCAACGTGTGGGTGGGAGAACAAACCCAAGCTCTGCTTGCTGGCTTTCCTACAAGCCCTGCTGACCGCTGTTGCACTGGTTACCAATCATGGCAGATGCGTCAACAAGAGCGTGATCCCTGGGAGCCCTCGCTTGCTATCCTCACTTCACCGCTGCTGCTGCTGGCCAGCACATCTCTGTCACCTGCGGGGTTTGGTGTCTGCACCAATGCTCACCTTCACCTCTTCCTCATACTGGAATCTTCGCTTGCTCACTATGATGTCTTCAATACCCCGTCGATCACCGAACTTCTTCTCAAAGATGGTATAGTTTTTAAAGAGTTCTTGGGCCTCCTGCTTTGAAATTCTATCCAGGGCATACTTGTAGATTACTCGTACCCTTTCGAACTAAAAGCAGACGGGAGGATTACTTCTACAACACAATACTCTCACTTGAGCCACAACTTGAAAGGTAATTATGACATAATATATTACTTGTTAGATTCTGTGGTCTCAAAGTGTCCAAAGTAAGACTTTTCTTCCCCTTGCTGAGGTATTTGTCAGGGCGCACTGACACTCTCCTTTGAGCTCCATACGATCTACCTGACACTGCCAGTGGGGTGTCATCTGTGCATCTCAGACTAAATAGGTCCCAAACTGACCTGCTTCTCACCCCCAAACCTGGATCTCTCTGTCTTCCCAGTCTTAGTAAGCAACAGCTACTGTCGTGCACCTGCTCAAACCCCAAGCCTCAAGCCCCAGGAGTCCTCCTTGATTCCTCTCCTGTCCTCATCTCCCACTTCACTACTTCAAAGAGCCCTGCCACCTCTACCTCTTGAACATAGCCCTTCTCTTCTCCCCATCTCTCCCACCCCCGCCACCATCTCCATTTCTTCCATGGCCATGTCAACAGTTCCCCTGCTTACACATTTGCCATGTTCTTCACAATACAGTCTCCACAGATTAGCTAGAGGCTGTCTTTAGAATGTAAATCCCATCCTACTGCTCTTCTGCTTAGAACCCTTTGTACTTCCCTTTGGCCTTGGAATAGTATCTGTAGTCCTAACCATGGTATATACAAGACCCTGTATTTGGACCTCAGCCTACCTCTCTCAATTCTGCAGTATCTAAGTTACTTTAAGGGATTATTTCTATACATATTATGGAAGACCAGAACCAACTCATTTGTGGGGCAATCTGTTTCCATTTCAAATTCTGTTCTCTGTTCTCAGGGCTCTGGACTTCTGTCTTCCAGTTTTATTACCTGTAAAACCCTTTAATGAGGAAGACCAAATGAAGAACTCTCAGTTTATACACAATATTCTTATCACAGATATAAAGGCTTAATTTTCAAGTAAAGCACAACACAATTAGGAAACTTCAGTACAACCTATCACTCAGTTCCCAATCTGCAGCTAAGCCACAGACGTATGAGGTTTTCCTTGAGAGATTTTGGAAATATTTTTCCTAAGGTTAAGTGGGTAAGAAAATCGAATTAAATTCAACGTGTACAACAAGTAGTCTATCCTAAGCTGTTACGCAATGTAACTGAGTTCTTCAAGGGTACTTACTTCTTTCTGATTTTCTTCAAATTTGGCAAAAGCAACATAAAGGTGTTCATCCATATGTTCGTCTCCAAAGAATTCGACAGCTCTTTCATACACTTTCCGTGCGTGGGCAAAATAACCATGTTTTTCTTCAAAGCGGGCATACTTGATCCAGTTCTTAACATCAGGGTGCACGAGGACAAGTTCAGGGGAATTAAGGAAATACCACACAAGACAACAAGGCTTTTCAAAAAACAAACAAACAAACAAACAAAAATCAAAACCCCCAACAATGCAAACTACGACTATAGGGTTGATAAAATACATTCAAAGATGAAGAACCACGGAAATGTGACCTATGAAGGGGGCCGTGACTTGTTCATCGTCTTTCCCCAGGGCTTACTCGGCATCTCCGTAGTGGGTACAAACCGGAGTCTGGAGAAATGAAAAAGCTGAAGACTGTTACTGACCATGTATCCTGGAAAAGTCATTTAACTTGTCTAGAAAGCAGTTTTATCATCTGTAAACAGAGAAAAAGAATACTAACCCAACCTCAGTGACCTGAAAGGAAGGAAAGTATGTGTAAAGCTCTTAGCAGTTTGGAGCCAAAGGAATGTGCTCAATAAATGCCACCTACGTATTACAGGCTCAAGAACATCAGTATTTCAATTAATGATTAAGAAAAAAATGTCTTGACTCCTCTACCATTTTATTTCTTAATAAACAAAATCTATTTTTCACCTACCTCGTTTAAGGAAATCATTAATTCCAAAGTAGTAATACATTCAAAAATGGCAATGAAGTTAAAAGCAAAGGCTCTGAGGCTGCTGCTGGGTTCGAGACCCATCTCCATCACTGCCGGAGACCCTGGCCACGCTGCCTCTCACTCGTGCCTGTCTCCCATTCCACATACTAGAGTAGCTCCCACACCACAAGGCTATCCCGAGGATTAAGTGTTGATATCTATAAAGTGTTTACAACAATGTCTAGCATATAACAAGCGCTTTAAAAAGCTTCTGTTAAACTAATCATATTAATAATGGGCAGAGGTCACAGAGACCTTAAAATTGCACAATAAGGGGAGGAGTCAAGATGGCGGAGAAGTAGCAGGCTGAGACTACTTCAGCTAGCAGGAGATCAGCTAGATAGCTTATCTAAAGATTGCAAACACCTGCAAATCCATCGACAGATCGAAGAGAAGAAGAACAGCAATTCTAGAAACAGAAAAACAACCACTTTCTGAAAGGTAGGACTGGCAGAGAAGTGAATCCAAAGTGACGGGAAGATAGACCCCGGGGGGAGGGGCCGGCTCCCGGCAAGCGGCGGAGCAACGGAGCACAAAATCAGGACTTTAAAGTCTGTTCCGCTGAGGGACATCGCTCCTGAGGCTAAACCGGGGCGAAGCCCATGTGGGGTCGGAGTGACCTCAGGTCCCGCAGGGTCACAGAAGGATCGGGGGTGTCTGAGTGTCGCAGAGCTTGCGGGTATTGGAACGGGAAAGCCGGCTGCAGAGACAGAGCCAACAGTAAGCTCGCAGCTCGGAGTTGCCTTGAACCGGTCGCAGGCTCGGTGAGCTCGGAGTGCGGCCGGAGGTTAGGCAAACGGGAGTTGCTAGGAGCTGTTCACTGAGGGTGCACTGGGGAGCGGGGCCCCGGGCTCTTGGCTCCTATGGGCCAGACACCAGGAGGCCGCCATTTGTATTCCCGTCCTCCAGAACTCTACGGAAAGCGCTCAGGGAACAAAAGCTCCTGAAAGCAAAGCCTAGCGGATCACTCAGCCCCACCCCTGGTAAGGGATGTACAATTCCGCCTGGGGCAAAGACACGAGAATCACTACAACAGGCCCCTCCCCCAGAAGATCAACAAGAAATCCAGGCAAGACCAAGTTCACCTACCAAGGAGTGCAGTTTCAATACCAAGGAGAGCAGGAGAATTCCAGAGGAGGAGAAAACAAACCACGGAATTCATGGCTTTCTCCCTGTGATTTTTTAGTCTTGCAGTTAATTTAATTTTTTTCTATTTCATTTTTTTTTCTCTTCTTCCACTAAAATGTTTTTTAAACTTTTACCCTTTTCTTTTTTAACGTTTTTTAACTAGTTTATCTAATATATATATATATATATATTTTCTTTTTTATACTTTTATTTGTTTTCTTTTTTTTCTTTGTCTATTTTTGAACCTCTTTTTATCCCCAAATCAGAAGAGATCCCATCGGAAGAGATTGGGAGATCCCAATCAGAAGAGATCCCAATCAGAGGAGATCCCTCACCCAATCGTGAGGGGGGATTTCTCCCCCCTCACGATTTGGGATCTCTTCTGATTTGCTTAAAGCATATTTTCCTGGGATCGTTGCCACCCTTTTAGTATTTTACTTGCTCCTTCATATACTCTTAGCTGGACAAAATGACAAGGCGGAAAAATTCACAACAGAAAAAAGAACAAGAGGCAGTACCGAAGGCTAGGGACCTAATCAATACAGACATTGGTAATATGTCAGATCTAGAGTTCAAAATGACAATTCTCAAGGTTCTAGCCGGGCTTGAAAAAGGCATGGAAGATATTAGAGAAACCCTCTCCAGAGATATAAAAGCCCTTTTTGGAGAAATAAAAGGACTAAAATCTAACCAAGTTGAAATCAAAAAAGCTATTAATGAGGTTCAATCAAAAATGGAGGCTCTCACTGCTAGGATAAATGAGGCAGAAGAAAGAATTAGCGATATAGAAGACCAAATGACAGAGAATAAAGAAGCTGAGCAAAAGAGGGACAAACAGCTACTGGACCATGAGGGGAGAATTCGAGAGATAAGTGACACCATAAGACGAAACAACATTAGAATAATTGGGATTCCAGAAGAAGAAGAAAGAGAGAGGGGAGCAGAAAGTATACTGGAGAGAATTATTGGGGAGAATTTCCCCAATATGGCAAAGGGAACGAGCATCAAAATTCAGGAGGTTCAGAGAATGCCCCTCAAAATCAATAAGAATAGGCCCACACCCTGTCACCTAATAGTAAAATTTACAAGCCTTAGTGACAAAGAGAAAATCCTGAAAGCAGCCCGGGAAAAGAAGTCTGTAACATACAATGGTAAAAGTATTAGATTTGCAGCTGACTTATCCACAGAGACCTGGCAGGCCAGAAAAAGCTGGCATGATATTTTCAGAGCACTAAACGAGAAAAACATGCAGCCAAGAATACTATATCCAGCTAGGCTATCATTGAAAATAGAAGGAGAGATTAAAAGCTTCCAGGACAAACAAACACTGAAAGAATTTGCAAACACCAAACCAGCTCTACAGGAAATACTGAAAGGGGTCCTCTAAGCAAAGAGAGAGCCTACAAGTGGTAGATCAGAAAGGAACAGAGACAATATACAGTAACAGTCACCTTACAGGCAATACAATGGCACTAAAATCATATCTCTCAATAGTTACCCTGAATGTTAATGGGCTAAATGCCCCAATCAAAAGAAACAGGGTATCAAAATGGATAAAAAAACAAAACCCACCTATATGTTGCCTCCAAGAAACTCATTTTAAGCCCGAAGACACCTCCAGATTTAAAGTGAGGGGGTGGAAAAGAATTTACCATGCTAATGGACATCAGAAAAAAGCAGGAGTGGCAATCCTTATATCAGATCAATTAGATTTTAAGCCAAAGACTATAATAAGAGATGAGGAAGGACACTCTATCATACTCAAAGGATCTGTCCAACAAGAAGATCTAACAATTTTAAATATCTATGCCCCCAATGTGGGAGCAGCCAACTATATAAACCAATTAATAACAAAATCAAAGAAACACATCAACAATAATACAATAATAGTAGGGGACTTTAACACTCCCCTCACTGAAATGGACAGATCATCCAAGCAAAAGATCAACAGGGAAATAAAGGCCTTAAATGATACACTGGATGAGATGGACATCACAGATATATTCAGAACATTTCATCCCAAAGCAACCGAATACACATTCTTCTCTAGTGCACATGGAACATTCTCCAGAATAGATCACATCCTCGGTCCTAAATCAGGACTCAACCGGTATCAAAAGATTGGGATCATTCCCTGCATATTTTCAGACCACAATGCTCTGAAGCTAGAACTCAACCACAAGAGGAAGTTTGGAAAGAACCCAAATACATGGAGACTAAACAGCACCCTTCTAAAGAAGGAATGGGTCAACCGGGAAATTAAAGAAGAATTGAAAAAAATCATGGAAACAAATGATAATGAAAATACAACGGTTCAAAATCTATGGGACACAACAAAGGCAGTCCTGAGAGGAAAATATATAGCGGTACAAGCTTTTCTCAAGAAACAAGAAAGGTCTCAGGTACACAACCTAACCCTACACCTAAAGGAGCTGGAGAAAGAACAAGAAAGAAACCCTAAGCCCAGCAGGAGAAGAGAAATCATAAAGATCAGAGCAGAAATCAAAGAAATAGAAACCAAAAAAACAATAGAACAAATCAACGAAACTAGGAGCCGGTTCTTTGAAAGAATTAATAAAATTGATAAACCCCTGGCCAGACTTATCAAAAAGAAAAGAGAAAGGACCCAAATAAATAGAATCATGAATGAAAGAGGAGAGATCACAACTAACACCAAAGAAATACAAACTATTATAAGAACATTGAGCAACACTACGCCAACAAATTTGACAATCTGGAAGAAATGGATGCATTCCTAGAAACATATAAACTACCAAAATTGAACCAGGAAGAAATAGAAAGCCTGAACAGACCCATAACCAGTAAGGAGATTGAAACAGTCATTAAAAATCTCCAAACAAACAAAAGCCCAGGGCCAGACGGCTTCCCGGGGGAATTCTACCAAACATTTAAAGAAGAACTAATTCCTATTCTCCTGAAACTGTTCCAAAAAATAGAAATGGAAGGAAAACTTCCAAACACATTTTATGAGGCCAGCATCACCTTGATCCCAAAACCAGACAAGGATCCCATCAAAAAAGAGAGCTATAGACCAGTATCCTTGATGAACACAGATGCGAAAATTCTCACCAAAATACTAGTCAATAGGATTCAACAGTACATTAAAAGGATTATTCACCACGACCAAGTGGGATTTATCCCAGGGCTGCAAGGTTGGTTCAACATCCGCAAATCAGTCAATGTGATACAACACATCAATAAAAGAAAGAACAAGAACCATATGATACTCTCAATAGATGCTGAAAAAGCATTTGACAAAGTACAGCATCCCTTCCTGAACAAAACTCTTCAAAGTGTAGGGATAGAGGGCACATACCTCAATATCATCAAAGTCATCTATGAAAAACCCACCGCAAATATCATTCTCAATGGAGAAAAACTGAAAGCTTTTCCACTAAGGTCAGGAACACGGCAGGGATGTCCATTATCACCACTGCTATTCAACATAGTACTAGAAGTCCTAGCCTCAGCAATCAGACAACAAAAGGAAATTAAAGGCATCCAAATCGGCAAAGAAGAAGTCAAGCTATCACTCTTTGCAGATGATATGATACTCTATGTGGAAAACCCTAAAGACTCCACTCCAAAACTGCTAGAACTTGTACAGGAATTCAGTAAAGTGTCAGGATATAAGATCAATGCACAAAAATCAGTTGCATTTCTCTACACCAACAACAAGACAGAAGAAAGAGAAATTAAGGAGTCATTCCCATTTACAATTGCACCCCAAACCATAAGATACCTAGGAATAAACCTAACCAAAGGGGCTAAGAATCTATACTCAGAAAACTATAAAGTACTCATGAAAGAAATTGAGGAAGACACAAAGAAATGGAAAAATGTTCCATGCTCCTGGATTGGAAGAATAAATATTGTGAAAATGTCTATGCTACCTAAAGCAATCTACACATTTAATGCAATTCCTATCAAAGTACCATCCATCTTTTTCAAAGAAATGGAACAAATAATTCTAAAATTTATATGAAACCAGAAAAGACCTCGAATAGCCAAACGGATATTGACAAAGAAAGCCAAAGTTGGTGGCATCACAATTCCGGACTTCAAGCTCTATTACAAAGCTGTCATCATCAAGACAGCATGGTACTGGCACAAAAACAGACACATAGATCAATGGAACAGAACAGAGAGCCCAGAAATAGACCCTCAACTCTATGGTCAACTAATCTTTGACAAAGGAAAGAATGTCCAATGGAAAAAAGACAGCCTCTTTAATAAATGGTGTTGGGAAAATTGGACAGCCACGTGCAGAAAAATGAAATTGGACCATTTCATTTCATCACACACAAAAATAGACTCAAAACGGATTAAGGACCTCAATATGAGAAAGGAATCCATCAAAATCCTTGAGGAGAACACAGGCAGCAACTTCTTCGACCTCAGCCGCAGCAACATCTTCCTAGGAACATCGCCAAAGGCAAGGGAAGCAAAGGCAAAAATGAACTATTGGGATTTCATCAAGATCAAAAGCTTTTGCACAGCAAAGGAAACAGTTAACAAAATCAAAAGACAACTGACAGAATGGGAGAAGATATTTGCAAATGACATATCAGATAAAGGACTAGTGTCCAAAATCTATAAAGAACTTAACAAACTCAACACCCAAAGAACAAATAATCCAATCAAGAAATGGGCAGAGGACATGAACAGACGTTTCTGCAAAGAAGACATCCAGATGGCCAACAGACACATGAAAAAGTGCTCCATATCACTCGGCATCAGGGAAATACAAATCAAAACCACAATGAGATATCACCTCACACCAGTCAGAATGGCTAAAATCAACAATCAGGAAATGACAGATGCTGGCGAGGATGCGGAGAAAGGGGAACCCTCCTACACTGTTGTTGGGAATGCAACCTGGTGCAACCACTCTGGAAAACAGCATGGAGGTTCCTCAAAATGTTGAAAATAGAACTGCCCTATGACTCAGCAATTGCACTACTGGGTATTTACCCTAAAGATAAACGTAGTGATCCAAAGGGGCACGTGCACCCGAATGTTTATAGCAGCAATGTCCACAATAGCCAAACTATGGAAAGAACCTAGATGTCCATCAACAGATGAATGGATCAAGAAGATGTGGTATATATACACAATGGAATACTATGCAGCCATCAAAAGAAACGAAATCTTGCCATTTGCGACAACATGGATGGCACTAGAGCGTATCATGCTTAGCGAAATAAGTCAAGCAGAGAAAGACAACTATCATATGATCTCCCTGATATGAGGAAGTGGTGATGCAACATGGGGGCTTAAGTGGGTAGGAGAAGAATCCATGAAGCAAGATGGGATAGGGAGGGAGACAAACCATAAGTGACTCTTAATCTCACGAAACAAACTGTGGGTTGCTGGGGGGAGGGGGGTTGGGAGAAGGGGGGTAGGGTTATGGACATTGGGGAGGATATGTGCTTTTGGGTAAATTGGAAGGGGAGATGAACCATGAGAGACTATGGACTCTGAAAAACAATCTGAGGGGTTTGAAGTGGCGGGGGGGTGGGAGGTTGGGGTACCAGGTGGTGGGTATTGTAGAGGGCATGGCTTGCATGGAGCACTGGGTGTGGTGAAAAAATAATGAATACTGTTTTTCTGAAAATAAATAAATTGTAAAAAAAATTGCACAATAAAGTTGATGCTTGTTTTTCCTGGTAGTTATGTTCTATGAGGTCACTTAATTAGCAAATACCAAATCATTGCTCCTAAGGGAGATATGTGTATACACACACCCACACACCCACCCCTATACAGATTATCTTAAATCCTAAAAACAGCTCTTCTTGGTAGATTTGATTGTTTTATAAAGGAATAAACAAGGTTTGGAAGTGTGAGGGAACCTGTCCCAGGCTGTCCCTCAACAGGTGCCACAGAAGGGACTCACACCCATCCAACTGGCCCTGGTGCCTGCTGCACTACACTATGCTGCCCTCCTAACTCCATGCTCCATGCTGTTCCTATGTCCAAACCATGACCATACCTCCCTGGGAGGAGTAGCACCCAGCACAGTAACGGCACCAGTCAGACTCACTCAAAGGATATAGCGTTCATAAATGGTGCGGGCCCGGTCCACCTCTTTGTATCGCAGCTCGAAGTTGATGTAGGAGTGCCAGGCTTGCTCCTCAGGCTGCCATTCCATCCAGCGCTCAAACACCTGCCGGGCGCCAGCAATGTTTCCCAACATCTCCTCCATATACGTGTATTTGTACCTTTAACAAAATCATCCTCAAACATTGGTCATGGTCAAAATGACTTAGGGGAAAAAATGATCTTTGGCACTGTGTAGTTCTAACTTTGTTAAATGTGAGGACTTAGGGCTTTATCTTCCCCAGAGGTTAAATCGATCATGTTTTCTTATCAAATAGAAGGATCAACCACAGGAAATAAAGACATATTTTTCTTAAAAATTGCTTAGTTCAACAATAAGTTTCTTATGCAAAAAAGATTGTAACCCAAATCTTAGTTTTGATTGCACAGCTAGTACATGTAGTGATTATGACTTAATATACTACAGGACATTAAAAACTACTTACAGTACATTTAAAGAAAAAGTAAAATGTAAATTAAATGTATGTGACAGCAACAACGTAAATAAAATAAAAACACAAAAATGCAGCACTTCCCTAGCCTACAGAAAGCTGCTCTGGCAGATCAGAAACTTACCAGAACTGGTTGACTCGAGGCAGAGTTGTTATGGCCCGGTCCCAGATATTTCGGGCATGGTTGACCTGGCGATTCTTCATTTCCATTTCTGCATATTTCAGCCAGAGTGTAATATTTCGGTAGTCTACATCTAAAGCACGTTCGTATATGGATCGAGCCCTTAAAAAGCCAGAATTGGAGGCTATCAAAAGCAGTACATACCACACCTGGGGCAACTATCTCAAACCATCTGCAGTACCCTATTTTATCATGTGTCCTCCGTAAGCCAGGTTCTGAACATAAGAAAAGACATGTTTTCAGGAAGCTTACAAACTCTCACAGGAAGCTAGACATGCACGTATTTCATTAAGATATGGTAAACGTTAGTCAACATTTACACAAGGAAGCGAAAGGGAAGAAATAACGTCTGGTGCAAACAGCTAAGCAGGAGGTAACTCCAGAGTTATGAAGGTGAGGAAAGCTCCAGAGGCCTCGGTGGGTAGGGAGGAGTTCTCATTGCAGGCAGGGAGAATAGCCTAGTTTAGAGTAAGGAGACACGATGTGTTCAGAGAGTGGCTGGTACACACGCACAGAGGGGGCAGTGGGTACGTCAGGAAAATGCAGGCCTGGGCAATAGGAAGGGCCAGGATGTGACCTTTATCTTGTTGGCCACTGGCTTCCAGGGAACAATTTTTATTAAAAAAAAAACAAAAAAAAAACACCAATACAGAGAAAGCAGAAGAAAGTGCGCTTCTCTGTCTGTAGTGTGTGATGCAAGCAAGACCCACCTGCAGTGTCTCCCTGGCCGCTCCCCGCAGGACTCATCTACCACAGTGCCGGTGGGGCTCCTCAAGGGAACCCTAGGCTTCCACGGAACAATGTGGAAAATTCCTAACAGAGGCACACTCTTTCACTTGTGCTTAACTTCTTCTACTTCTTTTGTCTCTTAACTTAGGACATCTTTACATATGAAATTATACACTCAGCAATTTTACCTCTGAATCTCCTTTAGACTCTCTTCCCATTGTGCATATTTTATCCAGTTACTAATCACAGTCCTGTTTTTTCTTATGTTATCTTCAAAAGTCTGGAGGAAGAGAAAATGGGTCAAATTGAGGGGGAAAGTAAGTAAAAATGACACCATCCTTTGCCTATTAAATCCTGCTCTAAAACGTTTATTCATTTCATTTTTATTTAGGAGAAATTACATCCTAGAATTCTTGAGAAACAAGACACTCACCAATGTAGGTTACAATCTCAGGTATTTCTTTAAAGTCTTACATGCAAACAAAGAGAAAAACTTTAGATATGAAGAATTACTAGCAGACTTGTTGATATTTTCTCTTATTGCTAGTAACTAATACTTTAATATACTCAATACTTGTTCCTAGTAGGAAGATGTTTTTGACTATTTCAGTCCTCTTGTTAATGTCTCAGAATTTCACACATCACTCTTTGAACATCACTGTTAAGTACATACAACAGGGCTAGTGGTTTAAAATTGCCCTAGGGGCACCCAGATAGCTAAGTCGGTTAAGCATCTGATTCTTGATTTCGGCTCAGGTTGTGACCTCACGATTGTAAGACTGAGCCCCATGAGCCATAAGTGTGGAGACCACTTAAGATTCTCTCTCCCTCTGCCCCTCCCCCTGCTAAAACACAGGCGCGTGCTCTCTCTCTCAAAATAATAAATAAAATCTTTAAAGAAAAAAAAAATTGCCCTAAAGTGATGATCCTAGGGTAAAGCAGGAGGTAACTGAAGAGGTCAGATTCCCAAGTCTTCTCATGGCTCTTTTCCAAGTCTTAATTCCTACCACAGAAGGTGGTAGAGAGACAGTACATAACAAGTGGCCTTGTTAGTCCTGCCCCTTCCAGTTGCAAGACATTCCACTTTTTAAACTTCCATCCCTCTTTGATTCAGCACCAAAAATGAGATCTCTGGCAGGTTTAATTTCTTTATACTTTCAAAGATAACTCCTGGCATTTTTTCTAAAGTTCAGCAAAATGCAATTATCTGGTAACCAGAAGTTGCAGTACTCATCCGGCTAGAGACACTAACCTATTCTCATCTTTTCCAGCCTCTCTAACGAATGAGGAACTTTGCAAATTTTGACCTATAAATTCCTAGCAATGTTATTAACAGAGTGGAAAATAACTGACTGACCTTCCTTTTTCTTAGCTTGTAATCATTTAGCTCTTCTTCATCTGTGATCTTCTGTTGAGGTGGAGGTGGAAGAAGCTCAAGCTCTCTTTCTTTAGCTTCTCTTAAGAGTTGCTCAGCAGTTATCTGGACCTCAGCTGGGGCTTTGTTTTTCACCTTTTAAGACAGAAGATATTTTCATTCTTAGTAGATGCTCATCACACAAGGTTTAGGAAGCAAAGAAACATTTTTTAGGATGCAAACTTTCTAAGTATTATTACAAGATGCTCTCTTTGTAGAACAGGTTTTCATTTCTCTATGAAGCTAAACAAAATCTTATGCATGGTATTTATTACAAAGTCATAGCTAAGTATTAAGAGAAAAGGTAGCAAAAATAGTAGATTTTTAGATTAGTATAACAATAAACTCTGAAGCTGGTTAGGTAAAATTCTCACTAGAGGTTTTGTTTTATCAAGATGTATGCTATATCTCTTCTAGGGTTGCAACTTGTATTTAAAGAATTTTTCAATAATGCCTCAGATTGCATTTGTTTCTTCCATAGCATGTCAAGTCAAAGGCAATATTCAGTAAATTCCTGTATTAGGCCATAAGCTTCTTTAAGACTTAGTGCTGTGCTGTCCTCTGCTGCTCCCCCTGCTTATGTGCTCTCTTTCTAAAATAGATAATAGATAAAATCTTAAAAAATTTATGGAATTGAATTATAAGAAATATTAATTGTTCAATATTATGTGTGGGATGAGTTGTTAATAATGATGATGGCTCATATGTAATCACAGACATTGTGCTATGGGACTTATATTAATTATCTCTGGGAGTTATCTAAATGGATATGACAAGGACAAGCTCAAGAGAGCCACCTGGGCTGGAGAAACACACTAGAGTGAGGGCATCTGAAAAGGTTTGGGACAAAACCTGTCACATAAAACACTAAGGATCAGCCACCTATGGAAATATCAGATAACGTCAAATTTATTGTTTAATTAAATTAATGCCACAACACAATCCATGCCCCCTCATTCCTTCCACTCTCAGCTGGGCTAACTCCTAGTCAGCCATCAAGTGTCAGTTTAAACATCACTTCCTCAGCAAAGTTTACTCTGCAGGGACCCCTCACACAACCCTCATTATTCCACAACATAGTCTACGCTGCCTCACTAGCATTTGGCAAGACTGCAATTTTATATGGACTCGTGTCTTAAGTGAATGCCGCACATCGCCCGCATTAGACCATAGTTCCCCAGCGCCTAGCGCACTGCCTAATTTCTGCCGTGTGACCCTACTTCTCCCCCAGCAAAACACGTCCTAGGACGAAGGCCACGTCAACGCGGGGATTGCCCCGGGGTGACAGAAGCCTGCACCCCACCACTAGCTGACCCTTCCCCTCCTCCTTCCCCTTGGCCCACATGGGGTAGAACCGCTCCAGGCACCACACTTTCTCGCCGCGAGCCGAAGCAGGCTGGGACAAGCCCCTTTTCAGGGCCTCCTCCCTCAAAGCCGCTGGCGGTCTCCTACCTTGGCTACTTTGGGAATCCTCTGCTTCCCGGCCGCGGTGGAGGCCGCCATGGCTGCAGCAGCGGACCTCGCGCCAACCTAGACTCCAGAAAAAGGCCCCGAGGGCTGGCTGGAACCCCGAAAGCTTTCTGACAACAAGCGAGATCCCGGAACAGGAAGCGGAATTAGCGAGTATGACCTTTGACTTCCCGCACGCGCGGTGACGCAGGCAACTTCGTTTCTGTGGTAACCGGGCTGAGCGTCCTCCTCCGAGCGCCGTGTCTCAGAGTTGCAGGTGGGGCAGAGCTGCCCCGCCCGAGAGGGACGCGGGGACAGGGTCCAGGGCATCAGGGGCTCATCCCCAGGTCAGTCTCCGGAGCTAGGAGGACCTGCGTGGACAGGTGGGTTGGTCAAACCGTGGCGCCGGGGAAGGGGAATAAGAACAAAGCTCGGATCCGGAGGCTCCGGTAGGGGGCGGGGAGGGGGGGGGGAGAAGCTGGCCAGAAAACTACCTTTCCCAGCATGCTAAGGGCGGAGCTGCAGCGTCCCTAGGTGTCCCAGCGACACGTTACATTCTGGGCTTTTTAGTCTCTGTGGTCTTCTTTTCTGGACAGTTGTGCACAAATAAACTCTTAAGGCTTTTAATTAGAAATAACAGAAGGTATTTTAAAGCCAGATAATAGAAAAAAGTGAAAAGAAAAGATCAGAGTACTAGCAAATAAGCCACCCTTGTGGTCAGATAAACAGATGTTTAAATATTCTGTGAATGTGCCTTAATTACGTAAATCTGTTAACCCTGATGTCCTTAGTTATGAGACCAAAATAATAGTATCTATTTCATCAGCATAAAAGAGAAAATCTATGTAAAGTGCTTCATAAATGTGAGCTGGTGTAATTCTTTTTTTTTTTTTTTTAAGATTTTATTTATTTATTTGACAGAGAGAGAGAAAGATCACAAGTAGGCAGAGGCAGCCAGAGGCAGCCAGAGCGTGGTGGGGGGGAAGCAGGCTCCCCGCCAAGCAGAGAGCCCTGTGTGGGGCTCCATCCCAGGACTCTGATCTCAGAGCCGAAGGCAGAGATCAAGGCAGAGATTTAACCCACTGAGTCACCCAGGCACCCCAAGCCGGTGTAATTCTTGACCTGTCTTCAAAACAAAAGTTAATTATATGCAAGCAAATGGTTAAGCGAATTAAAAAAAAAAAAAGGACTTTTTAAAATGGTACTTTTAGGCTCACAGAGAAGTTGAATGAAGGTACAGAGAATTCTTGTTTCTCACGCCTGTCATTCCCCTTTCCCCAACATTTATCACATTTATTATAGTTGATGAACCTAACAGTAAAACATTATCACCCAAAGTTCACAAGTTAACATTAGCGTTCACTCTTGGTGTTACACATTCTGTGGAATTTAATGACCTGTACCTACCACCAAAGTATGGTAAAGAATGGTTTCACTCTCCGAAAATTCCTCTGTGCTCCACCTATTTATTCTTCTTTCCCCTTTCGCCTCCTGCAACCACTGGTTTTTAAAACTTGTCTGACAGTTTTACCTTTCCCAGAATGTCGTATCATTGGCGTCATATAGTGTGTAGGTTTTTCAGGTTGGTTTCTTTCACTCATAGTATGCATTTAAGATTCCTCCATGTCTTCATGGCGTGAAAGCTCATTGGTTAAGAAATGACAGTTGCAAGTTTCTTGGTGTTTAGAAGAAAAAAATATTTATAAATATGCTCTGTGTATTTTATGCATTTAGAAAAATCACATCTATGTCTGTGAACAGTGCTTTTAGGAAAACTTTAAATGAAATCATTTGCAACCAGGGTAGAAACATTTGTCATAGCTCTCTACTACCAATTTTATTATTTAAATATTTGTAAGTCATCTCACTTTTCAAATTTTAAATAACTTGAATGAGATTTTATATTACCGAAATAAAATCACCTAATAAAATAAATAAATACCTATTAAAATAAAAAGATGGTTCCGTTATGTGATGTCCTTTAAACTTGTAACTATGCATAACTGATTTAACAAAATTTAATGTTAATCATCTTTGGCCGCCTTCCAGAGATGCATACACTTTGAATGTTTTATTTCTAGTTGTCCTCCTTCCATCTTAACAAGCTTTTATTGTCTGGTAATTCGATGCTGTTTTTGTTTTTAAGCAAAAGTTATCATCATTATTTTTTGTTTGTTTATTTTGCCATCAGTGCTTTTTTAGATACACCTGCTTGTTTACTTCTTTTTCTTCAGTATTTTATCTTATATTTCACTCTCTTCTGATTTTAATTTTATTTTTCCAGATTTACACCTTTTAGGAGTTCTTTTAGCCACATTCTTTGAGTGGTAATTTCTTTCCATCTTTGTAGTGAATTGTCTTTTTTAAGTTTTCATCTTTTAGTGATTGTTTAGCTAGGCATAGAATTCTGGGTTAATGGTTGTTTTTACCTTTACTCTTTTGGTGATTGGGAATCTATAGCACAGAGGTCAAATTCAGCCCATAGGCTATTTTTGTAGAGCACATAAGCCAAGAATTTATTTTAAAATATTTTTAAACAACTGAAAAAATCCAAAGAGTATTTCAGGACACACTAAAATATATAAATATTAAACTTAAAATATAAAGGTCAAATTTCAAGTGTCCATGAGTAGAATTTTTTAAATGATTTTATTTATCTGAGAGAGAGAGAGCAAGAGTTGGTGCACAAGTTAGGGGAGGGGCAGAGGGAGAAGCAGACTTCCCTTTGAGCCTGGAGCCCGACTTGGCCTCAATCCCAGCACCCCGAGATCATGACCTGAGCTGAAGTCAGATGCTTAACCAACTGAGCCACCCAGGTGCCCCTAGAATTTTATCAGAATACGATTATGCTCGTTTGTGTTCATATCATTTCTGGATGTTATACTGTATTAGCAGAGTTGGGTAGTTGCACAAAGAACATGAGGCTCATGAAGCCTAAAATATTTATCATCTGGCCATTTACAGAGGGTGTTTGCCAATCCCTGTATTGCTCCTATTGTTGCTGATATGAAATACACTTTTAGTCGAATTCTTATTCTCTCATAGACACTTGTCTTTTATCTGGTTGCTTTCAGGCTTTCTGTTATTAGCATTTCTTAATTTCACTACTATATATTTAGGATTTATTTTTATTTTTTATCTTTATTTACTTTCATTTTCCTGCTCTTGAGGATTCAGTTCTTTCATCATTTCAAAAAAAATCATTAGCCATTATTTTCAAACAACATTTTATTTTTTTTGAAATTACTATAAGACATAGGTATTCTTTCTATTCTGTCTTATGTGTCTCTTAACTGCTTCCTATATTTTCTTTCTATTTTTGTTTGCTTCTTTCTAGAAAATTTCTTCATGGCTGCCTTCCCAGTTCATTAATTCTTTTTAATTGTGTCTAATGTGTTTTTAACCCACCAAGTTAAAGTTTAATAATCATATTTTACATTTTTAAAGTTTTTGTTCTTTTTCATAATTACCTCTTTTCTTGACTTTTCTCTTTCTCTGTTTCTAATAATTATAAACGTACTTATTTAATCATCTCTTTCACAGTCTATTATCTGAAATTTTGGGGAAATGCACACTATATAGGTAGTGTGGGTTGGGATGCATACCTAATTGGGCTAGGATTTGTACTCCTACCCAGAGCTATTAGTAGAGAAAGCTGCTTTGCCACTTCCGGGGGCTGGTAGGTTCAGTTCTTTTAGTCTCCTTCACTTATCAAGAGGTTCACTCCTCCAAAGTCCATGTTGGACACATGGCTTTGGTTTCAGGTCTTGGTTTTGCATGAGATTTCTGCTCTCCCCGCTGAAGGTGCAAACTCTTGTCCTGAGGGCCTGCATCACATTTGATCACTCCCTGAGCCACTGCACACAAACTCATTGCCTGGGTGGGGGAATTTCCCTTTGCTTGTTCTTTTGTTTCCTCTTTTCCCCAAAGCGCAACTCTTTAATTATGCTTTCTTATTTTATTTTACTTTATTCAAAATTTATATGTATTTGTAGCATTAGCCTACAACATCATGTTTCACAAACAGGATGTCTCCTTCCAGTTTTGCTTTTAAATTAAAACCAAAACCAGGAATGACAACATTTATGGCTAGCTTTGACAAGAATGTAGACATTACTAATGTCCATTTCTACCCAAAGTAGGTAAAGGATATTTGCAAATATGAAAATGTCTGCTAATGCCATGTCTTTGTAGCAGGCACCAAATTTCACATTCACAGGGATTGTGGAAATTAGTAGAATATTTAATGGCTCAGATGGTAGTCAGCCAGGTTCCGATTAGCCTCCTTTGAAATAATACTGTTATTTTATTGCTTGGTATTGCTTCTCCCTGATTTGGAGTAAGAAGGCCTTCAGGGGAGACATCCTCCAGTGGATTATCTCTCTCCTGGGTCATCGTGCCCAGCCAGCATGTTTTGTGTTTCCCCTAACATAGAAGGTACTGTCCAAAAGAGATAGGACTTCAGTTGAGAAATCATACGAGCATTTCAGATGAAAAAATTCTGGGTGTGGGTAGTAGTGATGATTGCATGGTGATATGAATGTAATTAATGCCATTGAACCATACACTTAAAATGGTAAAAGTGGCAAATTTTATGTTATTTCTATTTTGCCACAATAAAAGAAGTCATGACCTCAGCCTTATATGTAAAGTTTTTTGTTTTTCATGCTGAGAAGATATTTTGCATTGAGAAGGTGTAATGAAGAATGCATTGCTGTATTTTAAAATGCTTTTTAAAAATTAAATGTTAAGAAAGATTAACTTTAGAATTAGAACTTGGAATCAGCTCATATTGCAGCTGGGCTGTTTTATAAAGCCATCTTAGGAAGGACATGTCATCAGAACTGACGGCCACTTTACTAATGCTACATTCATTTATTCAAGAAAGAAAGTGTTTATTGCAAAGGGGATTGATCGGTCCTGTCATTGTCAACAATGTAGAGACACCCAGGAAACTGTAAAGGTGTCATCTAAGTATTTGCCATCTCTGGTTTCCTTGGCTTGGCATCTCTACAGTAGATGAAGTTCCCCCAGACCTCCGGAACTTTGTGTGACTTCTTCATGTCCACTGTTTTGAATCCTGAGAGTGTCCGTGCTTAACAGTAATAACATTAATGATGATGTGGCCAATATTTACTGAGCACATGTCAAACACTGCTTTTAGTTTTTGCATGTAACATCTCATTTCTAAGCCTTTTACAGTATGCCCATTATCTCTAATTTGCAGATGAGAAAACTGAGGCACAGAGAGTTTAAATAACTTGCTCAAGGTTACACACCTACTAAGGGCTAGAAACTAGGTCTCATCCCCAGTACTCTGATTCCACAGCCCGTGTTCTTGGCCATGGCCCTGTGTAATCAACCTTCTGATAGCCGAGCTTTCATAGCTGTGCAGTTAGTTCTTCTGTAAAGAGAGTGCATGGATGGCTTTTGCCATGGCAGGTGTGGTGGTTAAGCCCGCTTAAAGAAATGTTTGCTTATTTACATCTATAGGATGTGAAGTAAATTTTGAGCCACCATTTCCAATTTGGGAGATGTTATTATAAATAGCAAGGTTTTCTTCCTTTGCAGAATGTGAAGATCTGAGTTCACATTTTCACAAGACAACATGAGGCTGGAGTTGAGAGTACATGCTCTCCCCATTTCACCTCAGTTCCCCTGAGAACACCTAGGCTGTGGAGCAATGGCCACATAGCACACCTTGTTCTATCAAAGGAGAGGAAGTCAGGCTTGTATTCAGCCTACATGACTTCTTTGTTAACTGTCTGAGCTGCAGAAACATCTGGACTGTCTGATTGTTAACCTTCCCACTGTAAATGAAAAACTGGCATGCTGGGCTCCTCTTTTCAGTTTCTGTGAGCTTGGACAATGCAGGGCATCTGCAACAGCTGGGTCTGCTTGGCAGGCGCTAATGGAGGCCTGCGGAAATGGAGGGTGGTGTGAATTCACCAAGGAGAAGGCCACCAGGTGAGGATTCTTGGCTGCCACCCGCCATCTTTCTAAGTCTCCCTGCATGACCCTGCACCTCGCACCCTTTACATCCCAGTGTGGATGGTTAAAAGCAGTCAACCCGCAGTTATGGTGAACACCAGTGGACTGGGAGGATAGGGCACCCTTACCCACAGA
This sequence comes from Neogale vison, assembly GCF_020171115.1. Taxonomy (NCBI): domain Eukaryota; kingdom Metazoa; phylum Chordata; class Mammalia; order Carnivora; family Mustelidae; genus Neogale; species Neogale vison. The sequence continues at coordinate 44,823,257 of NC_058098.1, forward strand.
GGCAGCCCACAGGCTACTTTAATGGGGAAGGGACAGGGGATTGGACTAGAAGGCCATGCCCAGGGTTCAGTTTCTGACCAAATATGAGTGTCCTGAGGCAAGTCACTTCACTTCATGGACCTCAGTTTGCTCATCTGATGAAGGAAGACCTTGGTCCAGTGCTGTCTCAGACCCCTGTGGTGCTCAAGTTCTTTGGTACTTTGGCACATTGGAAATTATGCAAGGTTGCATCTAAACAACAATGATAAAAACAAAAAGCCAAATGATAGAAAATTGTGTTTTGAAAGAAAACCATATGCACTATATAATTCCACTTATGCGATACTCAAAATGTAGCAAAGTTCATCTACGTGATTGAAGTCAGAATTGTTACCTTTAAAGGGGTGAGTGAACTGGGGGGTGCCATGAGACAGTGTTCCAGGGTGCTGGAAATGGTCCATATTGTTCCTTGGGTCAGTGCAGTGGTGAGTATTAATGTGCCTGTTTTAGGTATATGGGCTAATACATAATAAAATGATTATCCCGAAGATGGAGAGGAGAAGTGAGTTGGGGGAAATTGGAGGGGGAAATGAACCATGAGAGACTGTGGACTCTGAGAAAAAAACAGGGTTTTGGAGGGAAGGAGGGGTGAGATTGGGTGAGCCTGGTGAAAGGGCATATATTGCATGGAGCACTGGGTGTGGTGCATAAACAATGAATTCTGGAACACTGAAAAGAAATTGAAAAAATAAATAAAAATTTTTAAAAATGATTATCCCGAGGAAAAAGGAAAGGAGGAAAAAGGAGGGAATGGAGGGACAGACAGAGGGCGGAAGAAAATAGACACACACATATATTAAGACATTAAGAGAGAGATTGAAATCCGTCTGTGGCCTGCTGTTCCTGTCAGCAGCATTCCCCAAAGTGTCTTTCTGGAACGTTAGATTCTCCACTGTCGCTGTCTTTGGAAATTCTCCTCAGTAAGGGTGTGGGAAAGGCTGGGTTATACAAAGAAAGGAGGCACTTTATTTGGAACTTCTCAAGGACTTTAATGGGCATGGTGGCCCCCTCAGAAAGGCCATCATAAACAGTGCATTTCCTACACTTAATTGACCACAGTAATTTTTTTTTCTTTTTTGTTTCAGAACCTCTCTCAGGACTGTTGCTTTTCAGGGCTCCAGTCTGGGGAACTCTATTTGGGACATGGGTAGAAGCTGCCAGTATTTCCCCTATAACTCTTGACCACATGCCATGGTGGCCAATTAAATAAAAAGGATTTTGAATCAGTAAATAACTCCTTTCAATGTTTTTCAATCCTATTGTTAGAATATTAAAGCAGCTTTGTTGGGAACAAAGAGTACAGTTGCAGAAATTTCTAGATGGGCCACTTCTCAGAAACACCATTCAACTGGAGAGAAACATGTGGCTAGTTTGTGATGACCGTCATCACAGCCGACCCCCAGGGGAACATGTGTGTACCACCAGCACTCAATACCATGTTCACTCTGACCATACGGAAATTGAATTAATGTCTGATTTTGTAAGTACTGTAACCAGACAGGCTTATCATCTCAGATTAATGGTGGACTGTTTTCTCTCTTTTTGGGACAGGATAAAAAAATGTCAGTGCTCACTTCTCCAAGAGGAAAGGTAGAAGTGGTTCATTGCCGAAGAACAGAATCACAGGATATTTATTGTATCAAAAACCTCATTAGAAAGTTTACCCAGAAGCTGTTTGGGAGGCTTAATATCATCTATCTTCTGTAAGTATGTAGCTAAGTAAGCCAAGAATGTTTATCAACTTTTTTTTTAATTGGGAAAATAACTTCACTTTCTTTGGGGGTATGATGTCTAGTCTCAGAACTTCTAGAACTTCTAGAATTGTTTCTTGATGCCAGCAGCCTTCAGGACTTTGAGCTTAGTGAAGCACATAGTCTTGCTCAAGGGCCAGCACTCACCCATTGCGACTGTGTCACCGATCTGGAAATCCTCTGTTCACCTGAAGCAGGAGTACAGGTCCACAGATCTGTTCTTGGCATTTCTCCAAGAAGTTGTACATTTGAATGTCGTGGAGGTAGTCCCAGCTAATGACAGTGGTTCTGTGCATCTTCATCTTGGTCATGACACCAGAGTCCACCTTCGAATGGAGACATAATCAGTAAAGAGGCATTTCTTGTCAATATAGGTGCCCTCTGTGGCCTCCTTAGGCTTCCTGAAGCCCAGACTGATGTCTTGGTAATATGGTGGTGGGAGCTTCTCCTTGCCGGTTTCCCCAAGCAGTACTCTCTTCTTATTTTGAAAGATGGTTGGCTGCTTTTGACAGACACCTCAGTCTGAGTATCTGCCATTTTCCTGGCCACTGAGAAAAAGGCTGTTTATCAGTTTTATCACACACGAGGAAGGGATCCCACTCCTTATCTTATGGGGCTTTATGGTGAGGAAATGGGCAGCAAGAAAATCTGTCCTGCTGAGCAGATCTCTAGGAGCAACCAATCTCTAAGTCTTATAACAACCGCAAATTGAAAGGGTTTTGAATTCAGGCAAATTTGAGTTCAAATCTCAACTGCCCCACCCACTATTAGAGTGGGGTAAGATAATAATATCTGCTGCTAGTTTTGAGAATTTATTTTCTGTCAGGGGCTGTGCTTTATCCAGTCCATTTTGCAGTTGAGAAAATGGAGGCTTGCCCAAGGTCAAACAGTTAGTAAGTGTCAAAGCCCAGATTTGCTCTTAACCATTGCTATTAAAATGGTCTTCTAAACTTCAAAATATGCACAGATTTTTTTCCCTTGGTTTTTTTTGTTTTTGTTTTTTGGACACTCAGATGTATGCATTTTATAATCTGTTCCTTATTATTTTTGTTGAAAAAGATAAAAGATAGCTCAGTATTCTGGGTTTTATAAAGCTTCATATTAAATGTAATTGAAATGTTTAAAGTAAGGCCAGTCTAAGACATTAAAATTTGTAGTTTCTGATTATTGCACTGATGAATATAAAGCAAATGTTCACAATTTTGTGGGAGAACAGCAAGGCAACATGTATAAAATGCTTTAAAAATGTGTATATCAATGAAATGATTCCACTTTTTGGCATTGTGGTGGGTTAAACACCGTAATGATGTCCTCCTGGATAGAAACATGTACACACACACACACACACACACACGAACACAAAAGGTAAGGACTGTGCAGAGAACATTATCAACATGAAATCAGAAACTTTAAGAAAACAGCAGGAACCAGTGCCACCTATTCCTTGAGATTTTTGCTACATTCTAGAAACCTCCAGCTTCTGTTTTGACAGCTTTGCAAAGAAGAGAAGGTAAATACTCCCTCCACCTAAGGAGGGAAGTATTAGATCCTTTTGTATAAAACTGGGTTGTTCATTGTAAGGATGAATGAGACATAAACCCACTGCTGAAGCTGGGACGGTAAGGAAAGTAGCCTTTTCAACCTCAGCATGGAATGAAGGGGGACAAAGCCTTTAAGAATTTGTAATCATGTGTTGATTTAAGGTCCATTCTGATTATCTTTGTGGTCCCCAAAAGCTTCAAAACTTCCTAAATAATGAGTACATTTTCAGAGAAAAACTATGTATGTTTACCATTAGACAGAATAAAGCAAATAAAATGGAGAATTTGATTAAAAGTGGTTGCAAATTAGTAGTGTGTCCAGGAAACTGGCTGAAATAACACAAATCAGGTCTGAAGGATGGAGCTTCAACCCAGTCTTCAAATAATGCACCCAGATAGAATTCTAAGCAAAATGCACTTACAGTCAAAAATCACAAATATATAAGGAAACATGCGCCATTAGGGAGAACCAACAACAAAAAATATACAGCAGAATCAGACCCTCAAAGACTTTAGATGTTAAGTCAGTCAAAGAATAGAAAACAACTGTGCTTACTATATCTACAGTGAAAAGATACATTTTTAAAAAACCATAGGGGCACCTGGGTGGCTCAGTGGGTTAAGGCCTCTGCCTTCAGCTCAGGTCATGATCTCAGGGTCCTGGTATCGAGCCCCGCGTTGGGCTTTCTGCTCAGCGGGGAGCCTGCTTCCTCCTCTCTCTCTGCCTGCCTCTCTGCCCGCTTGTGATCTCTGTCTGTCAAATTAATGAATAAAATCTTAAAAAAAAACATAAAAATGAATAATGAGATTTGAAAAAAAAGTCAAATAAACTATCCAGAAATGAAAATATAGTTAAAAGCTCATTGGATGAATTAAACATCATAACCAACACAATTGAAGACAGAGGTAGCAAATAGCAAACTGGAGGACCAATACCACTGAATTATCTAGAATTCAGCACAAAAAGACAGAGGCAAAAAAGTAAGAATGGAACAGTTAACAGTTACAGTTGGGTCTAATCAGACTTCTAGAAGGAGTTAAGTAGAAGAGGCAATATTTGAAGAGGCAATATTTGAAGAAGTCATGGCTGACAGTTTTCCAGGGTGGTTGAAAAGCACCAATTCTTAGATCTGGAAAACTCAGTGAAACCCAAACAGGATAAACTCACAGAGAAATTCCCAACTAAGCACATCATAATGCACAGAAAAATGCCAAAGCTGGAGAGAAGATTTGGAAAATTATCAGAAAGAAAAGACAACTTGCCTGCAAACAATTGAAGATTAGACTAATAATGATTTCTCACTAGCAACCATGATAGCCAGAGATAGTAGAATATATTCAGTATTGGAGAGAAAATAGTACCAAACTAAAATTGTGTACTGAGGGAACAGGTTTTCAATACCTACAGGAAAATAAATGCATTTTGAGGCCAACAAAAACTGAATTAGTTTATCAATGAATCCTGAATAAAGGGAATTCCTCAGAATATACTGTAGGCAGAAATAATATCTCAGTTGGAAAGCCAAGGATACAAGAAAGTAAATATGTTTGCAAATATGTTAATTCTAAGATAAAAAATCAAACTTGCATAAAGCACTAAGAAAAATGACTAATATAGATACTAAATATAAATAGGAAGTTATAAGATATAAATAATAACAGGTAAAATACAGAACAAAAATAGAAGATAAATTGGCAGGTGCATAATTAGAATGAAAGTACTCTTAAAGTATTATCCAAGAGGAGGGTCGGAATCAAAGGTACATCCCTTCCTTCCCAGAAACCACATGTCCAAGCCTATGATGGGGTAAATTATTAATTTTTATTGAAAGACATTAAGGAAGACCTAAATAAATGAAGAGGTATACATATTCTTGAATAGGAATATTTAATAATGTAAAGAAGTCAGTTCTTCTCCAGTTAAAATCCTACTAGGATTACTTGTTGAAGTTGATAATATGGGTGTGAATTTATATGGGAGAGCAAGGGGCCAGAGTAACTTGAAAGAAGAAAAATAAGGTGGAGAGATTTGCCCAACTAAAGAGTCATTATAGCTGTAGTAATCTGGATGGTGTGGTAATGGTCAAGGAATTAAAGATCCCAGAAAGAGACCCACACTTATATGAAAACTTGATGACCAAGCCAGTGGGGAAAGGATGTACCACTCAATAAATGGTGCTGGGACAATTTGTTACCCATATGGAAAAAAGAATAAATGTAAAGAACAACCTCCTGTCAAAGAAAGAGAGAAAGAAAGAAAGAAAGAAAAAAAGGGAAGGAGGGAGGGGAAAAAAGAAAGAAAAAAACCCAATTCTGGGTTAATTTATTATGTAAATGTGAAAAACAGCTAACATTGTTGATGGAATCTCCTAGATTCCAAATTCATTTATCCAGCTTCCTGATGGATGTCACCCCTCGAATACCTAGGTAGGTACTTTATACCCAGCGTGATCGCCACCTGCCTCTGGACTACTCTGTCTTTTCTTTCCCAATCTTGGTAACTCCAGCAGCGCCAAACTTTCACTTGCTTGGACCAAAAACCCTGGTGTCACCTTCATCTTGCTCTTACCTCCCACACCAGCAGCGCTGTCAGCTCCACCTTCAGAACACATCCAGAAGCTGGCCTCTTCTTTCCACCTCACTTTTCCTGCTGAGATGAGGTATGAGGCACCAGCATTCCCACTTGAGTATTTCAACAGGCCTTCTCTAGTCTCTGCTTCCACCTTGGCATCAGCTCTTGCTGCCCGACACCCCCCTCCCACCCCCAATCCCAGCAAGTTCTTCTCAACATAATAGCCGGAGCAACACTGTTCACACCAGCCAGATCCCGTTGTGCTCTGCTCAGAACCCTCCACTGGTCTGCCATATGCCTGCCATGATCTGGTGTGGAGCCCACCCTCTTCCCTCTGACCTCACCTCCCTGGAGCTCCACTGAGTTCCTTTATTTCTCCTGGAGCACCCCAGGCATAGGTGTGCCTCATCCTACAGTTACAGAAGCATTTTCATCACACCTCAAATGCTGCCTTCTCCTGGAAGCGCACCTACATGCACCTGCGCGGTTCATCCTCTTCCCCCAATATTTCTTCATAGCACTTGTCCCTCTGGACATTCTGCGCATTTCAGTTTAGTTTTTTTTTTTTTTTAATTGTTCTGTCTCCAGTTACGAGAACGTCGGCTCTACGAGGGGAGGGATTTTTGCCTGTTCTCTGCTGTGTGCCCAGAACCTAGAAAAAAACTTAGCCCTTGGTCTGTATTCAACAAATGTTTATTGCATTAATGAATAAATCCTGCCTAAGCCCCAGCATCCTCATCTATGAAATGGACAGTTATACCTAATTTGCAGGATGAATGGGACAGTGAGGATAGTTTTTAAATACAGGGCAGAGCCTAGCTCCTAGGAGGTGCTCAGAGCTGCTTCCCACCTTCCCTCTAGTTTTGCCTATAAGGGAGCAGGGACTAGGGTCAGAAAGCGGCAGGCTTTTCTATCATTTTCCTCTCTTCCTTTCTCAGCAACCAGGCAGCCATAGAATAGGAGAAAAGACTGCTTTATATATGGAATTCTCTTCCATATATATTGCTAAAAGAAATCAACAAGCCACAGAACATGGTACAAAGTGAGGCATGATTGCCTCTGAGATGGAAAAGCAAGTGGCAAGGGGCCACTGTATACCTTAATGAGTCTTGAATCTTTCCCACGTGGATAAATTCTGGATGCAAATAAATTACAACCCCCCAGCTTGGTAGCAAATGTGTGCTTGTGACTTGCCCCTCCTGGAGTGAAGTGTGTCACCATTGGCCTGAGCAGGTGGGGACATGGTTGGGCTGTGCAGGTGATCACCAGTGACCCATGAGATCATTTGTCAAGGACCCATCCTTTTAGGGGGTATTCAGAACATGGCATGGGGGATAGGGGCGGGTCACAACTGGTGACTTCCTACAGATTTTTTTCAAAAGCCTTCTGCAAATCTCAAATCCTGTACACGGTCACATACTAATTATCAGAAAGTTCTTAACAGCCTATTTCTGAAGGTGAGCTTCACACCGCTGCTGGGCCTTGGCTGCCAGGGTACCTCGAATCCACACATCTCATGTGTTTATGTATTTTCTGAATCGGCAGATATGAAAAGCATAATTTTTGCCACATGGGAGTGGAGTAGTAAAAGGGTTTGTTTTTTTTTAAATGTTAAAATGGGATCCTAATAACTAAAAAGGCTGTGACCTACCTTAGAAGCCAGCATATCTTCAGAAGTAAAAGCAAATTTACATTTTCATCAGCGTATATCCAGCCCATACAACCTTTTGGTTTTCCTGTTAGATAATTCCCAACCACTTGCCAGGCCAACCTTAAGACTCAGACATCCATTTTACAAGCATGTCTACAACTGGAGGTTTCTTCCCCGGTTTTTTTTTTTTTTAAATTTAATTTTATTTATTTATTTGAGAGAGAGAGACAGTGAGAGAGCGCATGAGCGAGGAGAAGGTCAGAGAGCGAAGCAGACTCCCCATGGAGCTGGGAGCCTGATGTGGGACTCGATCCCGGGACTCCAGGATCACGCCCTGAGCCGAAGGCAGTCGTCCAACCAACTGAGCCACCCAGGCGTCCCTCTTCCCCGGTTTTATTGCATTTCATTATATTACCTGCTGGCTCAGTCACAGATATAGGAATGAATACAACTGACCTCACCTAAAAACCCTGCTAAATTGTAGGGGAGAAAATGAGCAGATAGGGCATAGCAGATGAGTGGGGATAGGGCCAAAGGAATAGGCCACATCAAGTGCATGTGTCACAATACAGGGGGCTGGGAGGGGGTAGGGAACGTGACAGGCTCTGGGAACACCCGGATCTGTGCCATTCGTGCTGCTTAATAAAGCAGAAAATGGGGATACTGTTTCACCCAAGATTTCCATCAAGTGTAGTTAAATAAAATGAGTTTTGGCTGAACTTGGAAAATTCGCTAAACCAAGTGAACAAATGAGACATTACTTTAATGAAAAGAACTCTGATTTCGCTTGCTGGAAAATATCCTTGAGCTTTAACATATTTTGTGTGAAATATATACATGTGTGTATATTCTTTTGATTTGGCTTATTCCATAGAAAAATTCTAAATCCAACTTTTAAAAATAAGACTCTCCTTCTACCTTTTTCCTCCTCTCCCTTCTTTTCTCCTACAATGGTTTTTTTTTTTTTTTAATCTGTCCCATATAGGAGTAATGTTAAGAGGTAATAAGAAGTGGAAATTATAGATACAAAAGGATAATGCTACAAAAGTTACTTTCTTGCACTCAGCCATTTGGAAATTGAAGTGCATTTTCCCATTGAAACAACGTTATTCATGGCTGGCTTCCCAGGCCAACCCACAAAAGCCTATTTAATCTATAATGTCTGTGTGGTATAGTACTGTGCTAATTATACTATGGAACCCAACCACCACCCTAGGTTCCCATGGATAAATGTGTTTCAAGTTCAAATTAGGATTCCAGTAACACATTTCTCTTGTTTCCCTAAGGGGATGGCAGTTGCCTTGTCCCAGCTCTTGCCACTTCCTCCTCCTCCACCACTGTCATTGCTGGGTCCTGTGCCTTGGGCATTTTCTCATCTGAATTAGCGTGAGGACTATCACTGTGAAGCAGTAGGTCATGGCTCTGGGAACCTGGGGCAGAGGAGCCCAGAGGATCAAGAGCCAGGGGGAGCCAGTGCAGTAATGGGAAGAGGGGCAGAGCTTCAGTGAATCAGAGTGGAGAGGTTGGGGGCTGCATCCTTTTGCTAATGAGCCCCCTATAAGGATAATATATTCTTGGGACCAGAGGGCAGTCTGCTGTCTTCTTTCCATGATAGCCAGTGCTAGGGTGGGGCCTTTGTGGCAGGTGCACCCAGAGGAGTTCCCCCATGGCTGAGGAATGGCTGAGGAGGGACAGTGGCTGTAGGTACTGAGATCAACATGCCTAGCACAGTGTTTCCCAAAGATGGCTGTACCTTTGGTTTTTTTGGAGGAGCATTTTAATCGTTTTTCCTCCAACTTAAGATATCAGCAGATTTCACTCAGCTGAAAAAGTAAAAATGGCATCTCAATTTCTATACAAATGGTTCTCCATGCGCTAAACTATATCCTGTCTCTAAGTCAGAGCTCTTGCTGTCATGGCAGGGGAGCAGTTGGGGAGGACCATCAAGATGTCCCTTTGGGACAACCACCAGAATAAGAGTTGGAAGACCTGCTTCTCCACCCTTGCCTTTTTTTTTTAACTTGCTGGGTTGCCTTGGCTTAAGCCAGACCCCTCAGGGTCTCCATTTCTGTAGCCGGATCGGGTGATAGATGTTCACATCCCGTTAGAATCCATCAGCCCAAGGACCTGGGCTCAGGGTTTGGAGAAATTGGTTAAGAGAGACCCAGAGGTGGATCTAAACTCTTCGCTTCACTGCTTCTATGCTTTGCATAGAAGACCAGCTCACTCTGGTTTTCTCAGGACTTGTAGCCCTGATGGTCCCATAACCTGGGAACGTTCTCAGTCTCAGGTAAGTGGGGACAGGTGGCCACTCTAACTTGACATGTTTAGGCCAGTGCAGTGGAATTGGCAACATGGGAAGTATAGGGAAAATGACAGTCAGACAATTTCCCCAGCCAATCTCCAAGGGAAGGGTATTGCACACTTCACATAAATACACCTTTCTAACAAAATGTAATTTTCAATCAAAATTTAGTTGGTAGTCCAGTTGTCCTGAAAGATGTTGTTATCTCATAGCTGCTGCCACACTATTCCCACCTCTTCCAAAGGTTATGCAGTGGCTGGCAGACCTGGGTAGCCAAAGGAGGGGGAAAAGATAACATCTCATCCTCTCCCTTTTGGTAATCTTAGTCATGTGTGCAGTTTTAATCCTTTCTACAGGGAAAAGGCAAACCTTGCTGTTACCCTCTGCAATGACAAGGAGGAAATCATGGCCCAGGCTACCTTCGTGGATTATCCCAACTGGAATGTCTCCAATCAGGACAGCTGGGTATCCGTGTTCCGGGAGCTTGACAGTGAAATCCCATGCACAGTAAGCAATTACACACAGTTCTTATTAGAACAGCCTTAATTTTGAAGGGAAGTCCTATGTTTGCACATATGTCTTTCCAGTTTTGAGACTGAGCAGTGCAAGACTCACAATAGAAAGTGACATCATGAGATTAGCTTCAGGTGTACAACAGTGACTGGACAGCTGTATGTGTTTCCTGTATGTGTTTATGTGTTTATGCTCACCCCAAGTGTAGCCATTGACTGTATTCCCTATGCTGTACCTTTCATCCCCGTGACTTATTCATTCCATAACTGGAACTGCACCTCCCACTCCCTTTCATCTATTTTGCCTCCCGTCCTCCCTCCCTTCTAGCAACCACCAGTTTGTTCTCTGTGTTTATGGGTCTGTTTCTGGGTTTTTTTTTTTTAATCTATTTGTTCATTTGTGTTTTAGATTCTACATATGAATGAAATTATTTGGTATTTATCTTTCTTTGCCTGACTTATTTCACTTAGCTTAATTCCTTCTAGGTCCATCTATCTTATCACAAATAGCAAGATCTCATTTTTTAATGACTGAGAGTAATATTCCATTATATGTGTATATATGTGCATGCATGTGTGTGTATGTATGTATATATACCACAGCTTCTTTACCCATCTGTCAGTGGACACTTAGGCTCAGTGTCTGAAGTCTTTGATATATTGGGAGGGCACCTGCCTTTACACTGTTGCTCCCGTAACAGTGATAATAGAGCCTCAGATTCCTGTTGCACTCTGTAATTTTCAAGGTGCCCTGGTGGACTCTGGCTCATTTGATGTTTTCTAGCTGTGGGCACTTTACAACCTTTTGGCAACCTGACTTGGTAGGTGGTGCCGAGTCTGAGCTTTCTCTGACCTCAGCCTGCCAGAGCCAGGCCTGCATATGGCCCCAGTCCTGTGGAGAGCTAGAGGCTATGACCAGAGGTAGCATGCTTGTCTGTCAGTGGAATCCAAGAGTGTGTCCTCAGAGCCTTAGGGAATGCTGATGGCGTGAATGAGTGAGTTCACCTCCCCATATACAGTTGTATGTGCACACACACACACGCCCACGTGTGCCCCAACATGTCATCCAGCATTTATTCAGCTAAATAATGTCTTCCCTTTGTCCTTTGCTTCTCTCTCCCTCACCACTCTATACATCCAGTTGCCATATTTAGAAAAATTATCTTAAAGTTGGAAATAGGCCAAAAAGATGCTTTTGGTCCAATGCTTGTATCTTTGATCGATTATCTATTGACCGGGCTATGGTACAGATCTACAGGAACAGTGATTAACTTTGTAGATTTTTGTCCATGCGAGATGTAAATAATTTCTGTTTGGTGGAAGAGATCCTCTCAGAAGTTATGGTTGGTGGCCTTGCAGGACATTAACTCTTTTGTTTCTTGCCCAGCAATCTTATTCTAGCATTCCCTCATTAAAATCCCTAAGGTAGCCAGCTCCTCAGGTACTGCAAATTGTTTCGGTCATCCCACTGATCAAATCCTTAATGGACGGGTTGACTAACTCTGTGACTAACTCTGTGCTTATTTGGATGTTTGTGTTAGGACCACGATTTTACCTTTTCAGACATCCTAAGTCAACACCCTTATTCATAAATTCTTTCCCCTTTGGTTCCTTTGTTTATTCTCTTAAGGCTATTTCTCTTTGAACACACTTTAAACTCCTCAGCAGTGCAGAGCTCCACCATCCCGTATGGTGGCCATCAGCCATGTGTAGCTATTGTGTACTTGAAGTGCGCCAGTCTGAATTAAGGTGTGCTGTAAGTGTAATAAAATAGACACTGAGCTTCAAATATTTAGTAGGAAAAGAGAGTGTAGACTGTCTCATAATTCCTAATTTGTCAAAATGATAATTTAAGTGTGTTAGGTTAAATGAAATATATTGAAGATGAGTTTTACATATCTATCTTTGTTCTTTTTTATACATCGACTAGGAAATAACATATGCAGCTTCTGTGGCTCAAGTTATTTTGTTACTGGATAGCATTGATATAAAGCCTCAAGGCTTAATGTCTTACTTAGCCCAGGGGTATTTGCAACTGAAGTAATGCTTTTTATCGTAAAGCTAAAGAATAAATGTTGAATTATTATATTTTTGGTGGAAGAGAGAATTTGGAAGATAAATCAGCCAAATAATAAACTGTGTACTCCTAGGACTAGTCCTGTTCAGAATCTGAAGCAGGTGTTAAGTCAGGTGGTTGTGGGGTGAGCCGGTAACACACGGGAGGGCTCACAGCACTGTTGTGTCTATTGCTATCGCAATGATAGGGTTTCTCTTGTTTGCCTGAACCAAGCTCATGATTCTTCTCTTGCCATTTTATGTCTGATAAACACCCCTTCTGAGTATTCCTAAGGTATGCATTATCCAACAGGAGGGGCACACAGCTGTGTGGGTGGTAACCCAAGGCTGCCTAAAAACATTGCTCAGAAGACGAGAAACACAGAAAGCACTCCTGTTGTCCTGATCTAGGTGCAAGCAGCACCCTCACCAGTTAACCCCCTCACATTTGCATTAGCTCTGAAATTGGAAGATTTGTCCATAAACACTGGGGTACCAAGTTGAGCGGACCCATGGCTGGATGTACGGAATAACTGCTCACTATTGAGGCCACTTTAAATGTCTTCAGAAGTAGGGGACAAAGCTCTTTAAAAACTGGAAATACTTAACCTGAAGTCCAGTTCCAATCTTGCTACTTTGAGTTTCCAGCTCTCAGGTTTTCTGGATCCCAAGAGTAATATTTGATTCTGACTCTGGGAATGTTGAACAAAACAAGCCATTGGATTCATAACGTGGCATCTGCCTTCCATCCTTCAAATTCATAAGAGAATCTTTCTCTTGTGTCACTTGAATAGAGCAGCAGCTGCTGACTCAAGAGCCCCAGGGAATGGGTGATTGTCTTTCACTTGGCATAGACACCCCCGAGGACAAGACTACTGAGTTAATAATCGATTTCACTCCCCTGCAGGCACTTCCCTGCCCCGAGCCCCATTCGTGAGGGCAGGACAAGGGCTGGATGCATTGGACTCATTTACAATCCCCGTTTCCTTGAATAATTCTAAGCTACGAGGACAGAAGGCAGCAAATGGAGTCAGTGAGATAGCTTGAACACTGCCTGAGTGTCTCATCACCATACACATAAAATCTCACCCCCAAAACCAGGCAGCTCCAAGCCTATGGCTACCCCCCAAATTGTCCCCCCCGACGACCCCCGAGGCAGCCCAAATGCTGACTCAGCTTTTAATCCTGTTCTCTTTCTTGTGCAGCCTCTGAACACGTTGTTCCTGCACCTCTTTGTGGCCGTGGACGAGTACTCTGTTGGCTGCTGCAGAGAGATTACTCAGTGAGTGGCTGGGGTCTTGCAGAGGAGGACGTCAGGGGGGCTGGCCGACACACCGCAGACAAGACCCCGTTAGTGCCAAAATGACAGGAAGGAGACCATGTGCCTCGTTTTAAAATATTTTCAAAGGACATGAGATCCTTTGAGGTGTTTAATTTGCTTGTAACCCATGGCTGTATTGAAGCCTCTATGTTGAACAGCTGTGCTATTTCTGAAAGAAAACCATAGACATTTCTTTGAGTCAATACTCCCTTTGACACACATCTTTCAGGATCATCCCTGAGGCAAACAGGTAGTACAGTCATTAAAAAAAAAAAAAAAAGAAAAGAAAAAAAGGATTTTTTGGGGAGGGAGAGTAAAGCATTGCAGGTTTGGATGTTTCTAAAAATAGTTCTCCTCCATCTTATCTTTAGAAACGTTTATTAACCTGACAGACTGCGGAAGCATCCTGAATAATCTGGCGTGGCGAAACATGATCTGTCAGGCTACCCGGTGATGGTGCGGGGTCTCTGACAGCCTGCACCGACATTTGGGGGTGGTGGCCTCCGCTTTCAAGTCACTTTGTAATGTCACACCAGACCATCCAGATGCCAGGTCAAAGGTTAATGTCAGCAGAAATCTGGTGTGCCACATGAATGTGGCACTCTTTCTTCACTCTACCTCCATAGAACAGACAAAAAAGAGGCTGGTTGGAATTTCAGGATGCATAGAGAAGGAAGAGAAACTACCTTGAAGATGTTCTTGCCTTTGCAGGCAAGGAGCAGAGGGGCCCAGGTGGACTGATGAACAGCTGATGTTTTTAGTGAAGGCCTGTGTCTCACACGGTGCCAGCTAGTAGAATTGCTTTGGTCCTAACACCTGTGCCGCCCTCTCTTCCCCTTGCCAGGAGCGTGTTTAAGGCAGTGCCGGAGCTGCATTTCATATTCCTCATTGTGCCGTCCTATATGAGCCTAGGTAAGGTCTACGCAACCACCTCCTGTCCGCAGTCGCCAAGGTGGGAAACTCATGCTGAAAGTGGCGCTCTGGGGGAACTGCAATAAGCAGGGTCTCCAGGCCCTAAATGTATCATGTGCCTATTTGATCATAGAACAATTAAAATACCACTTAGTACAGAAGTTACATTTTGTTCTGAAGTCCAAAAGTTATCCCTTGGTAAAACGAGGCCACATTTCTTTCTCTGAATGATTTAGGCTCAACTCTCATAACCGTGTTTGAGCAAGTGGGGAACATTCCAAGTCTGACGTACGATGAGGACTTCGCTGTGCATATATGTCACAGGCAGAAGCATTACCCCCAGCTGCACATCCGCAGGGCCAGGTAAGCCTGGAGCAGCGCCTTTTCTGACCTCACGTGAACCTGGACACTTACCGTACAAAGAGTCACTAAATTGCCAATTCTTACATGAGTGTGTGTAGCTTGGATAAAATATTTTATGATGCCTTTGGAGATGTTTACAGTTCTCCCTGCTGACTTAATTTACAGGACTAAATATCTGACGAGACTCATTTGGTACTGTGTGGGTGGCAAAGTTTCACATTTACTACCGAAGGGGTTTCTGAAAACATGCACTCCTCGATCCCACACTGGGTGAAATAACTTCCAAATATACTTAAAAATAAACCCGCCTGTTTAGTTTTCCCGGTAAAGCCCACCTGTTTTCTGAGATTCACCCCAAAGAGGAGTTTTGTAAATTGAAGGTCTTTACTGTCAGTGGCCCCAAAGACATGCCCCGAAGTTTAGCAGCCTTAAGGAGATGGCTCTGGCACATTCCATTTTCAAAGATGGCTGCAACACCATCTTCCATCCCACAAGCTCTCCTACAAGGTGATCTTGGGAGACCATTGTGCTGGAGAGGCTGCATGTTGGCCCTGGGGTCCATAGCCCCAGCATGGCTCCCACTGACAGTCTCATAGACCTCCAGCCATGTGAATGAGCCATTGTGGACGTCCAGCCAAGGACAGCCCCTCCATATCTGGAGCCCAGCTGACATGTGACTGCAGCAATAGGAGAGACCCCAAGCAAGGACTGATCAGTTGAGTCCTCCCAGATTTCTGACTCACAAAATTTTGACCAAAATAAAAGGGGTTTTTTGAAATAAAAGTGCATATGAAATCATTTTACAAAGCTGATTGCTTGGTTTTATTAGTGAAGAATCAATTATGTTTTACTGGGTCAACTGTTGCCATAAATGCTGGATTTCTTTAGAAAGTATTAAGTTTTTAAGAAGTGAGAGCTTACTCTTTGCCAGTCATGTGGTATTACAGCATAATTGTTAAGAATTTGCAATAGCAGCATGAGATACAGATTCTCTTCTTGATTCAACTACTGACCAAATGGGTTACCTTAAAAAAGGAACTTGGCCTCTTCAGGCCTCAGTTTTCTCCCAGTATTGGGGCATTGTCTACTGCATGGGATAATTGCAATGATTGGATAAGCTGACGGATCATCTAAGTAGTTAGAACAAGTACTTAGCACACTTCCAGTCACGTGTTAGTGCTCAAGGAAATGAAATATTATTAATATTAAGTTAAATAGGGGTGCCTGGTTGGTTCAGTTGGTTAGTGTCTGCCTTTGGCTCAGGTCATGATCCCAGTGTCCTGGGATTGAGCCCTGCATCAGGCTCCCTGCTCAGCGTGAATCCTGCTTCTCAGTCTCCAACCCTCCCCCAAATAAATAAATAAATTATTTAAAAAATATTAAATAGGGAAGGCAAACCCAGCTACAATGAACTTGAATGCTGAGTGGCTTAGGAAAGAAAAGGACAGAGAAGGAGGAAGACAGCTTCAGAGAGAACCTCTGTGGCCCACCCTCACCCCCAGATCTAAATACCCGTCAATAAGTAGATGTTTACATTTACAAACTGTGGTGCATCCATGCAGTGGTTGCTTCTCAGCAGTGAAACACAATGAACTTCTTATAGACACAGTAGGGCTGATCAATCTCCGTTCATGCTGAGTGAAAGAAGGCAGATACGGAAACAAAGACCATAAACTATTGACTCCTCTTGTGTGATGCACAAATGGCTAATCTGGAGGGAGAGAGAGCAGGTGAGTGGTTGTCTCTGGTGGAGGGAAGTGTGCACCTGGGAGGAACACACTGGTATTTTGGGGCAGTGGCTATGCTCTGTGTATTGATTGGAGGGTATGCAGTTGCCAGAACTCACCCAATTTAAAACCTGTGCATTTGACTTTATGTTACTATGCCTCAATTAAAAAAAATAATTTAAAATAAGGCTTTACAGAGAAGGGAGCTTCTGAATCCGGTCAGCAAGGATGAGCCAGAGGGTAGTCAAAGGGACAGATTGGGCAAAGCTGTGGAGGCAGGGGAGCACCTGGAATGTCTGTTCGCAGGCAGTAGACAAGTGTGGCTGCTGTGGGAGGTGTGGACAGGAAGAGCAGGCCACGGGATGGCAAAGAAAGAATTATGATAAGAAGGCTTTATCCTGGAGCCAGCAGGCGACACTGATGAAGAAAGGCATGATATGGCCTGGGTGTAAAAGATAACTGACTGTCATGTGGTTCGTGGCTTATAAGGGAGGAGCACAGAACAGTCTGGCCAAGAAATGATCCTAGTTGGAATTCAGGCAGTGACAAGTCAAAGAGATTCAGGTTGGGGGGCGGGGCAAGGGGTGCAGGGATGCAAGGAAATGTCTGAGGGGAAAGTGTAGTTTGGTTGCCAGCTGGGTGGAGAAGTTGAAGGATGATAACAAGTTAACGGTGACTTGGGTTTTCAAGTATTTGTGTGGGGCTGATGGTGGGTTCGTTAGCCGAGAGTAGAAATAAGAACATTAGATGGTTAGGTGGGAGTGGTAATACAGGTCCTCTCATGAGTGAGGAGGTCATGAAAATAAAGGAGGTTGTCTAGTTGAGGAGGAGGTTTTAAGGTGAAAAAGCAGAGACTTAGGGCAGAATTCTGAAAGGTGAAAAATGAGCTGTTCAGGATAATAAGGAAGAAAACTAGAAGAGAGGGAGAGAAGTCTTAGAGAAGTCAGACTCTTAAGTCTGGCAAATAATATGGGGGAAATAAAATAATTTGAGTCTAAAGAAGAGGCCTTTGGATTTAGAAATTTAAAAAGATACAGATGAGTTGAATAAAACTTATGAACTTCTAGCCAAACTGACCAAGAAAAAAGACAAATTACCAATACCAGAAATGAAAGAGGTGATACCACTCTAGATCTCCTAGACCTAAAAGGATAAGGACTCTATAAATTCAATAATTTAGATGAAATGGGTCAATTCCTTGAAAAACACAATCTGCCAAAACTCATTTAAGAAAAAAATTGATAATAGCTTGGGAGAATTCTGTATCTATTAAAAGTTGAATGAACTTTGGGTGAGAGGGAGGGTGGCTGCCCCCCACCCCCAACTGGCCTCTTCCCAGACTCCAGCCCTAACCCTGCTCCATCCTGATTTGCTTCTCTCCTTTTTCTCTTGTCCTCATGGCTCTGAACCTGTCTTCCTAGGACCTGGGCCTCAGCTTTTTCTCAAGCTCATCTCATTGGCTCCTCTGTGCCAACAGTGGGCACGTAGTCACCAGTGACCTACCTTCAGCCCTTGGTTTGGGGTCTGGTCTTGTCCCTCCTTGAAGGGCAGAGTTGGGTTTTAGAAATCACATTGCAGTGAGCTGAATAAATGAGAGGTAAGGAAGGGAAAGCAAGGGGATATCCACTGGTCTTTAGAGAAGTTTGGTGATGAAGGAAAATAAAGAGAAGAAAGCAGATGATGAACATTATGTAAACAATGTAAGGTGATTCCATTTTTACTTCCATGTAGAGAATTTACCTTGTATTCTGAGATCCAGACAGCATGTGTCTAAAGAAACATTACCGAGCAGTAAAATAAAGCGATATAAATTATCCATCTAATTTAGGACAAGAGAAAAGAAAATTCCTTGTAGAAAACTGTTTTCCTTTCCTTTTTTCTTTTTTTTTTTTTTTTAAATCCATAGCTAAATACAAGCATCGTAATTCTCTTTGTAAAACCCCTTTGGTCAGGATACAAATGCTAATGCAAGCCAAGTGCATTCTGAAGAAAAGGAATTCTGTGAGTGAAGTATATTTTTTTAATAACATTTTTAATTGATTCTCTCACCTTTCAAATCCTCCTTCCTGATTTATGAAGTTTGTATTGTTAGTATCAGCACAGGAAAATAGGTCCTCCTGCCCTTCATGAAATACAGTCTTTAAGGAAGTCTTATTGTAAAAGTATTCACAAGGAGGCGGTTTCTTTATTATGTTAGGAGAAATTTACATAAATTTATTGCTTAGGATCTTGTAAGTAGTCTAATAATTGCTGAATTTTTGTCTTCATTTCATTTAAAAATCTCTCCTTTTATTCTGCCCTTTGCTAATTAGCTTGAGGGATGGGTTTATTTAATAAAATGAATTATATTTTCAAATTAGAACAATTTTTTAGACTAAAATTACTTGTTGCATTCTTCTACGTGAGCATATATCTACGCATAATTGTGCCAGTATATGTATATTCACTCTTTGTCTCTCTTTTTGTCTGTATACAGTAATGATCATATGTTCTGTTAATTGTATTTTTCATTTAATATAACAGTTCATCATCCTTCCAGATCAGTTTTATTCTTTTGAATGGCTGCATGGTATTTCAACATGTGGCTCTAATATTCATTTAATTATTCCTTATTTATGGAAATTTGTCCTTATTTTTTTTCTCCTATAACAAGTAGTACTGCAGCCTTGTACGTGTATCTTCGGGTACTCATGCTATTTTCTTTTCTGTAGTGTAGGTACCAGAAGTGGAATTTCTGGGTAAGAGTACATTAAATACTAAGATTTAAGAACAGGTGCTACCAAATTATTCAACAAAAATATTCATAAAATTTATATTCTAACCAGTGGAGTCTAGTTTCCTTATACTTCACCAATGCTGGATGTTTTCAGTTACTGTTTCCAATCTCTTGGGTCAAGCCAATAACTTCTTATTTTAATTTGCAGTTATCTAAATATCTGTGGATTTGAGTGCCATTTTACAGGCTTTGTTTGAAATAAAATAGTTGAATTTAAAATAATTTCCAATTTAAGAAATTATCGGGATGGATGATTAAATGTATGTTTACAAAGTAGATGGTCTTGGGCAGGAGGGTAGAGAGGAACAGCAGGTGAGGGAGGAACATTTCCAAAAGTATTTTCTTTTTTTTTTTTTACTTGCTAGGTCACCAGTCTATTATAAGAGGATGTAAGTTGGGAACAGTCAGATGGGAGAGATGCACAGGGTGAGGTGTGGGAAAGAGAGCAGAGCTTCTATGCCCTCTCCCTGTGGGCCACTCTCGCCAAATTTCCATGCATTCACCAATCCAGAAGCTCCATATTTTCTCTAAATGTGTAGGCAGTATACCAAATTTGGATCTTGGCAGTTGGCATTTTCTTGAGGAATCTTAAAGCTTAATTACTTCCAGCGTAGATATTTGGCAAGACGTTATGGTATTATTACCTATTACTGTAAAAGATAATCCTGTAGAATCAGATAATTTTATATATTCTATTATTGTAATAGAAAATAGTATATAAATCTATACTGAAACTGACATGTACAGAGGTAGCATATCTAAAAATGACCTGTTTCACTTTTTAGTAAGGGACGTCTTTGCTAATCTACTCACTGATGCCCCACTTGGCTTTCGGGGTGTATGCTGCTCGAGAAAATGTATAGACTGTGCCCAGCCCAGCACTGGCTCCTAGTAAGCACATGGTAAACTGATGTTTTTGAGTTAGTTTCTCTCCTTTCTCCTTTTCATCCCAGGCCTTCCTTCCTTTCCTCCTTTGCCCTTGAAAACTTTAGAGTTATGGGCTACAAACTTCAAGGGGACAAGGCTGTCCTGGCCTGAAGTAAACCTTCCTGATTCTTGACCTTAAGCTCTTCTTCCTTCAGTCTCTGAGGGTGAAACGTCCTGCTTGCCCAGCCCACAGAAAATCTGCAAGTAGCAAGCCCCAAGAGGAATAAAGTCCTGATGGCAAAGAGATGACAGTGGGTACTTTGTAAGGAGGAAGAGGCATTTATAAAAAGACAATTTAGCATACAGTAGTGAATTCATGAGGGAATGGTAATGCTATGACAAGTTACGGTTTTGCTTGTTGGAAGGTAAAGGAATATGGCACATTTTAAGAAGCCCTCTGTTCAAAATGTTCACATTCAAGTTTTGATACTAGCAGGTGTAGAATTTCAGGTAGCCAGAAAATGCACTTATATAGATCACGTCCCTTCCTTAAGGATGGAGGAAAAAAGATTTTTCAGAAGGTCAGATGAGCAAGGCCATGTATTCTCTTAGGCTGCTGCTTTTCTCTTATTTCCCCCACATTGATTTTTTGACATCTGTCTCATCAATAGTTACTTGCTCTGATAATTAACAGTGAAGAACACAGTTCTTAAAACACTAGACCAGAGAAAGGTTTGGGATGTAATTATCCTGCCCTGTTTACCTAGCAACATGTTCAGAACCAGGGAATTAACACTGTAATACCCAGTCCTGGGTCTTTGATGTACCCATGTGGAAAATTGTGCTGTAATCAGCCCCTCCACTTAGACAGTAATTATTATAGTTACTGTTCTATATTTTGCATAATATTTGAACTAAAATGTAACTCCTTCTGGACATAACTTTATAATCTATAGTGGACTTGATTAATACTCATCGGTGGGTTTGAGATGTTCTCAGACTGAGAGACTGTTGGAATAGTCTTTCTGGGGGAAAACCTACCCTTTTCAAATCTTTCATGGGGGTGGGGGAAGTCCTGGGAAGGACTCCCCAGGAAAGGGTTATGTGCTGTCAGTCAGGGTTGTAAAATAACTAAAATGGACTGCTGTTTTTCTGCTGACAATAAAGGTTAACCAGATTGTGTCGACATTATTGCTATGTAAAATAGATGAAAGACAATTGAGGGCTTTAAAATGTAAGATTGTTGGTTTTTAAACATGAACTTTTCACCTTTTAAAGCAATTGCTTTTTTGAATTTGCTTAAGTTGGACTTCTGAGCAATTTCATAGAAATAAACGTTCTGAGGCTTAAGTTATTAGAATCCTAAAGCATTAAAAATGCGGGGGAGCGCAATTAGGAGCTTCACCGTTGCTCGTCTTGAGTCCCGGCAAGTGACCCAGCCAATAAAATCTGGTTA
This sequence comes from Neogale vison, assembly GCF_020171115.1. NCBI lineage: Eukaryota > Metazoa > Chordata > Mammalia > Carnivora > Mustelidae > Neogale > Neogale vison. Next base: position 44,845,105 of record NC_058098.1, read on the forward strand.
ACAATCCAGCTGGAGTGACAGCGTGCCAAGACGGACTTTTGGATCAGATCCTGGCGGTATAAACGGCAGGGGCCTCTTACTGGCTTTGCGCGTGCTTTGAAGTCATTTAGGGCTTGAAATCCTCCGTTATTTTAAAAAATCATGACATTTTCCAAGGAGGAGAAACTAAACGGTTCCAAAATCCATCTCCAAATTCTAAAATGGAATATGTGGTTGAGGAAAGATGGATTTGATTTTCTTAAAGAAGACCACTAGAGGTCACAAGAGATCTTGGAAAGAAACAGGTGCTTTGTTTTCCGCGTCTGAAAGAAAAAGACTGACTTTTTAGGATCTCCTATCTCAAGTTGAAACAGTGTTCATGGCAAAAGGTTGGTTTAACCCAAACACACTGCTTTTTTTTTTTTTAGGACTACCACTAAATTAGATTCTCTGTGAATTTTTTTCCCCTTCATTCACTGATTTCTTATAGCACAGGCACACACACACTCTCGGACTTGAAGAAATACAGTATTTATGGCATTTCAAGTAACATCAGAATCACGTTTTCAACAGTACGTGTTTAAGACTAGCTAATGAAATGCAAATCCTCTCTGGATGTGGAAAATACCGTCAGACAGGAGAGGAGAGGCCGTGCCAATATTCTGACTGCAAAGGTGGCTCGCCCCTGCTGCTGCTGTCCTTCTAGTCTTTAAGTGTGAACTTTCCATCTGTGAATTCGCAATGCTTTCTTTACTGGCAAGGAAACAATATGTATCCCCTGCCCTGTGGAGGGAAGCTAGCCTGTAGCTTTCCTCTAGGATTGTAATTATACAGAAGAGTGGTCAGTATGCTGACACGTTGAAACAAACTGAGTGTCTCCCTGTCACCAAGAGAGCATGCCAGTCAGCTGGGAAAGTTCTGCAGGTTCCAGGCATCCTGGTGTTCCTTGAAAGCCCAGCTAACTGACATAGTGGAAATGATGAGAGTGTGTCCTCCCAGGAAGCAAGGGAGAGCCATTCCGTTCCTGTCATCCTCCACCTTCCCTTCTGCTGGGTTTAGAGGACACCCACACCCCAAGGATGTGTCCTGGAGAGGCTGTTGATTTCCTCATGCTTTGAATTCTACTTCCATTTGCATCTGGCACATTTGTCAGAGTCTGATAGACATTTAGGTACCTGAGCAATCAATCAGTCTTTATGGGATGGACCTTTTGTTTCCTCCAAACAAGGTAAATGAAATATTCTATAACTGAATACATTAATAAGCACATTGTTGCCTCTTCCAAGCCACTTCCCTAGTGGAAGATATAGAATAATGTTGCTTTTCACCCAGAAAATGGTATCATTCCCATTGTACGTTATGTTGATGAATTATAACCTGACATAGGCATTAGCCCTGAAATACCGTGGGTCACAGAGGTGCCAGACACGTGGCTGTGCTGTGCCAAACGAATTCACACTGAATCGCCACTCTCCTGTCCCAGAGGCAGGCAGTGCTCATCACCTCAAAGTGCTCGAATTGAAGCATTTTCCTGGATGAATTGTTTTTTGTAGCTGGGGTGTTTTGTTTCTGTGGGGCTGGACTTTGTCATATGCCATTTGAGACTCTGCAAGGCTGATGTCATACTTTATCATTAACACTGGGGCTGATGCAAGATCATAAATTATCAATTACCCCAAGGAATGCGTTTGGCAGAACAAGTTCCACTTTATCCATTTTAGGGAAGAGCTGAAGGGAGAGAGACTGTAGAATGCCACAATTTGGGTATTTTCTTCCTATTTTTCCCAGAAGAATGAGTACTGAGGCATGAATATGGAAAACTGTTACAGAGGGCTCATGATTAGGTGTACGGATGGCCTTGGGTCTCTTTGAGCCTTTATTTCGGACTTTTATATCCATTAAGTATTATTTTTATATCCATCGTATGTAGACCAAAGCCCATGGTACACAGTTGATTTTAGAGTTTTCTATATGATAGGTGTTTAAATTCACTTAAAAGGTTTAGGATATTGAATTATTTCCCCATTATTTACAATAATTATCTCTGTTAATATCAATGTGGAGTTTTGTTTTTGGCAAAGTGTTTGAAAATGGATTTATTGGCTATTCTCTTTTAGAATCTTTTTTTTTTCCCCCCAAACAAGTAGCATTCAGTGCTCTTTATAGAGAAAAGCCCTCCTCTGTTAAGGGGAAAAGATCTCAGCACCCGTTTGGCAGTGTAAGTGGGGAAGTGGGTTCTGAAATGCAGTGGGTGTTCTAGGTTCTTTGAGCAGAGGTCCTGAGTGCTGGGGCGGGGTGGGTTGGGGAGAGCCAGTCGGTGGGGTTTCTGGGTGGTGTGGTTTGTGGCAGGGGAATGTGAAGTCTCCCCAGAGCATGTGCTGCTGAGGGCTTACTGCCTGCAGGGAGTCCCTTGGACCCTCCCTGCTGTCCTTGTCCCTACCTGTTTAGTAGAGGAGAAACGAAGGCTTAGCGCTGAAGTGCTGGGCAGGTTTCCTATCAGTATAGGGCTGTGGTCTCCCCTCAGGCCACACGTCGCTCACCTAGAAAACCGGACTTCACAATGGTACCCCACAGCGCCGTCAGTGCCTGTCAGGTCCCCATATATCCAGGTGATGGGGAGGGCCCTGCCCATGTTGGCTGCTACAGTTGCTTCCGTGAGGTCTACAGAGGATGCGGATGTCAAAGGTCAACAAAGCCAGACTGGTTAAAATGGTAAGGACAGATTTTAATCAGTAATAACTATTACAATAGGGAAACGCGTGCAGTGTCAACTGAACTCAACTTTGGTTTGTACACAGGTGATGGCCTTTTAAAGAGAAAATGAGGATATTGGGAGGGGGCAAGGAGAGAGTCTCAGTAGTCAGGGAATGAAAAATTGCAAGACATAGGAAGTGTGCTCATTCCTCGTAAAAGCCATCTGAGTTTGCTAGCTGGAGCTCATTGAAGTTAGGCTCCTGCCCTCCCACAGAGACTGGGAGACAAGGGACCCACCCTCAGGTGTGGGCTAGAACAAGTAGGAGGTTGTTTTGGCAGCCTTGCTTTCTCAGGAAAGCACTTCAAGTGGGGCTGGGGTCATTGTGGCATTGAGCTCAGAAAAGCTATGTGGGTGTTTGTTCAAGTCTTTATAGACCAAGGTTGAAGTCTAGTCAAGAAGTGGATTCAGAGTGTCTTGGTTAACCTTTGTTACGGAGAAGAACAGGACTCCATCTCTGTCCCCAAAGAGCATATTCCTTGTTTGGGAACATGCCCTTCTTTGACATTAACACAAAAATGAACAATAGATAACGAGTTTTGACCCTGTCATTAGGTTCCTGGGAAAGGAGTCTGGAAAGATGAACCACAGGAGGGTGTGTGTGTGTGTGTGTGTGTGTGTGTGTGTGTGTTGGTGGGGGGTGGGGTGGGGGACTAAGCCTTGAAGGATGCTGGGATTTTGAATAACTGAGGGACTCACAGTGCTGGATTAGGGACAGAGGAGGCAGAAGGAGGGAAAATGTTGAGGTTCCCTTCTAGGGACTATGAGTAGATCAACTTGTATTATTATTGGTTCATAATGAAAGAGGCTTTAAAAATGAGACTAAGCGTTCTAGGCTCATCTCAGAAACAGCAGGGGGTATCCAAAGTTTTTTAGTGAGGGAATGAGGTAAGGAAAGCAAAGGTTGTTTGGTTTTTTTTTTTTTTCCAATCAAGAAGTAATATATTATCTTACTATTATCAAAGAAATTAAATTTATGGTTTAAGAACCTCTGGAAAAAAAAGTCTCCAGGCCTCCATGCTTTCACTGCAGAATTTTACCAAATGTTTAAAGGGACACCTGGGTGGCTTAGTTGGTTAAGTGTTTGCCTTTAGCTCAGGTCATGATTCCAGGATCCTGGGACTGAGCCCCACATCAGGCTCCCTGCTTGGTGGGGAGCCTGCTTCTCCCTCTCCTGCTCTCCTTGCTTGTGCCTGCTCTCTCTCTCTCTGTCAAATAAATAAAATCTTAAAAAAAAAAAAAAGAATTTTACCAAATGTTTAAAGAAATAATACCATTCTACATAATCAAGAAAGTAGAGTTTTTGTTTTGTTTTTTATTAACATATGATATATTATTTGCTTCAGGGGTACAGATCTGTTCATGAGTCTTACACAATTCACAGAACTCTCCATAGCACATACCCTCCCCAATGTCCATAGCCCAGCCACCTTATCCCTCCTCTCGACCCCCCAGCAACCCTCCGTTTGTTTCCCGAGATTAAGAGTCTCTTGTGCTTTGTCTGCCTCCCCGGTCCCATCTTGTTTCATTTTTCCCATCTCTACCCCCACGACCCCATGCCATGCCTCTCAAATTCCTCATATCAGAGAGATCCTATGATAATTGTCTTTCTTTGATTGAGTTATTTTGCTTAGCATAATACCCTCTAGTTCTATCCTCGTCATTGCAAATGGCAAGACTTCCTTTTCTGATGGTTGCATAGTATTCTATTGTATATATATACCACATCTTCTTTATCTATTCATCTGTTGATAGACATCTAGGTTCTTTCCATAGTTTGGCTATTGTGGACATTGCTGCTATAAACATTCAGGTGCACGTGCCCCTTCAGATCACTATGTTTGTATCTTTAGAGTAAATAACCAGTAATGCAATTGCTGGATATAGTATTCTTGACTGCATATTTTTCTCATTTAGTGCTCTAAATATATTATGCCAGTCTTTTCTGGCCTGCCAGGTCTCTGTGGATAAGTCTGCTGCCAATCTAATATTTCTGCCATTGTATGTTACAGACCTCTTGTCCCAAGCTGCTTTCAGGATTTTCTCTTTGTCACTGAGACTTGTAAATTTTACTATTAGATGATGGGGTATGGACCTGTTTTTATTGATTTTGAGAGGAGTTCTCTGTGCCTCCTGGATTTTGATGCTTGTTCCCTTTGCCAAATTAGGGAAGTTCTCTGCTATAATTTGCTCCAATATACCTTCTGCCCCCCTCTCTCTTTCTCCTTCTTCTTCTGGCATCCCAATTATTCTAATCCTGTTTCATTTTATGGTATCACTTATCTCTCAATTCTCCCCTCGTAGTCCAGTAGTTGTTTATCTCTCTTTTTCTCAGCTTCTTTATTCTCCACCATTTGGTCTTCTATATCACTAATTCTCTCTTCTGCCTCATATATCTTAGCAGTAAGAGCCTCCATTTTTATTGCACCTCATTAATAGCTTTTTTAAAAAATTTCAACTTGGTTTGATTTTAGTTATTTTATTTCTCCAGAAAGGGATTTTATTTCTCTAGAAAGGGTCTCTTGTATCTTCCATGCTTTTCTTGAGCCGAGCTAGCACCTTGATAATCATCATTCTGAACTCTAGTTCTGACACCTTACCAATGTCCGTATTGATTAGGTCCCTAGCCATTGGTACTGCCTCTTGTTTTTTGTTTTTTTGTTTTTTTGAGGTGAGTTTTTCCTCTTTGTCATTTTATCCAGATAAGAATAGATGAATGAGAGAACAAAATACTAAAAGGGTAGCAATGACCCCCTCCCCAAAATATACACTAACCAAATCAGAAGAGACCTGAAACCAAGGGGAGAAAAAAGGAGAAAAACACCACACACATACACACACACACACACACACACACACACACATTATTGGACTGCTGAATAGAACAGAGCCACACACTTGATTTTGGCAGTCCATCGCCTTAACCACTCGGCCACCTCGTCTGCTCACACACTTGATTTTGGGTGTATTTTGGTCTGTTAGAAGAAACTGCCTCCCAAAATTTTAAAGAAAGAAAAATTTATATATATACAAAAAATAAGGGTAAACATAATGAAGGGATGGAATATGACTGTAAAGATGAACATTTAAAAAGATTATAAAAGAATTGATAAGAAGTTGGTTGAAAAAAGGGGGAAAAAAAGAGGAAAGAATGTGATCAGGCTGGAGACTAGAACACAGCCATGTGCTAGATTTAGGGTATATTTTGATCTGTGAGAAAAAACTGTATCCCAAAATTTTAAAGAAAGAAAAACCTATATGTATAAAAAGATAAGGTTAAATATAATGAAGGGATAGAACGTAACTATAACAATGAAAATACAAAAAGATTTTTTAAAAGGTATTGATAAGATAAAATAGTTTAAAAACATTAAAATAGAAAAAAATTTTAAAAATAGAATAAGACAAAATAAAATTTTAAAAATTTAACTTTGAAAGACTAAGGAATCACACACACACACACACAAAAGCCATGAATTCTATGTGTTACTTTTCCCTAGCTCTGGAGTTCTGCAGTTCTTATTGATTGGTGAACTTGATGTTGGCTGGGTGATCTTGCTGATCTTCTGGGGGAGGGGCCTGTTGCAGTGATTCTCAAATGTCTTTGCAGAGGCGGAATTGCACCACTGTTACTAGGGGCCAATTTAAGCGATCTGCTAGGGTTCACTCTTGGAGCTTTTATTCCCTGAATGCTTTCCTTAGAGCTTTGAAGGATGAGAGTGAAAATGGCAGCCTCCTAGTCTCCAGCCCATAGTAGCTGAGGGCTCAGGGCCCCACTCCTCAAGTGCACCCTCATAGAGATTCAATCAATCACTCCCTTCTCCCTGATCTCCAGCCACACTCTAAGCTCACCCGGTCTGTGACCGAATGTTTCTATCTCTGGTGCACGGTCCCGTTTGGAGTTGCCAAACCCAGCAGATTCCTGCCATGTGCTCCCACACTGCTCCTTCTGGAGGAGGAAGGAGAGTCTCCCCAGATCTGCCATTTGCGGGATCCCCGCTCAAAGCGCAATGGCCAGACTGTGCCTTGGATCATGGTAGGGATGGAATATGACTGTAAAGATAACTGTAATACTGTAAGAATATGACTATAAAGGTAATAGTCATTACCTTTATAATGACCTCATTACCTCCTTGGCTCCATCTCTGAAGCTGGCTTCCACACTTTGGTATCTGGCAGCTCTGCCAACCTCAGATACCCCTGGGCTTTCTGCGACCCCAGAGGTCCTGAGACCACCATGTCCCTGTGAGGGCTCCACCTCCCACTTAGCCTTTGGAGCAGTGTCCCTCAGCAGAGCAGACTTTTGAAAGTTCTGACTTTGTGCTCGCTGCTGTACTGCTTGCTGGGAGCCGGCCCCTCCCCCTGTAGTCTCTCTTCCCTTGTGTCACTTCGGATTCACTTCTCCACATATCCTACCTTCCAGAATGCAGTTGCTTTTCTGTTCCTAGAATTACTGCTCTTCTCTTCAATCTTCTGTTCAGTTTGTAGAGGTTCAGAATGGTTTGATGATTATCTAGCTGAACTCCAGGGACCTGATGATATTTAGGTCTCCTTCTCCTCCGCCATTTTGCTCCTCCCTCAGGAAAGTAGAGTTTTAAGCAGTCTAGTGATATTGGACAGAATGGGAGAGTTTATATCCACAGTGGCCAGTGGGCAACCAGCACAATGAGTCAAGCATTTATGGTGATGACCTCTCCATTTCATGCATTGATTATAAATGTTCTTTGGTTGCTCTTTTGACCCTTCCTTCCTAAGTAGAAGAGTAGCACATCATGCATTATTATCTCACCATTTAATTTATTGTCTTTATGACAGATGAGAAAACTCTGGCACAGAGACGTTAAGTGATTTGCCCAAGGTCACAGTTATGAAATCTGGACATAGGCATTCTGGCTCTCAGTCCAGACTTTGGCCACTACACAGTATCATTTATTCTCCAGTCTTTTCAAAAGAGAACTGTGAGTCTTCAGTGCATTTATTGTGGTTCTTTGGTATACCCAGCCACAGGTGGCTGCTGGAAGCTCTCACAGAGATTGTGTTTCCACAAACATAGATGGGCAGGTAGTCAAAGACTACTTTAAAAAATTAGTGTGGGGGGGCACCTGGGTGGCTCAGTGCGTTAAGCCTCTGCCTTCGGCTCAGGTCATGATCTCAGGGTCCTGGAATCGAGTCCCGCATTGGGCTCTCTGCTCAGCAGGGAGCCTGCTTCCTCCTCTCTCTCTCTCTGCCTGCCTCTCTACCTACTTGTGATCTCTTCCTGTCAAATAAATAAATAAAATCTTTTAAAAAAGAAAAAAAATTAGTGTGGAGCTGAAATAGCTTGTGAAATGGCTATGGTGTCAGATATAGTCCTGTCCATTCTAAAGACACAGCTGGTGAGGCACCCGGGCTCAGATGGTTAAGCATCTGTCTTCAGCTCAGGTCATGATCTCCACGTCCTGGGATCAAGCCCCATATTGGGCTCCCTGCTCAGAAGGAAGCCTGCTTCTCCCTCTCCCTCTGCCCCTCCCCCCATCCTTCTGTCTTTCTCCTTACTTATACTCTCTCTGTCTCTCTCAAGTAAATAAAATCTTAAAAAGAAAAAGAAGATCAAATAGGGTGATAAAGATGTCATGGTAAGGAAGTAAAGGTAAGAAGAGATAGAAGTTAGTAGCCAGATCAGATATATTACAGGGAAACAAACAAACAAAAGGTAGAACATTTTTTTAAAAGATTTTATTTATTTATTTGTCAGAGATCACAAGTAGGCAGAGAGGCAGGCAGAGAGAGAGAGAGAGAGAAAGAGAGAGAGAGAGGAGGAGGAGGAAGCAGGCTCCCTGCGGAGCAAAGAGCCAGATGTGGGGCTCGATCCCAGGACTCTGGGATCATGACCTGAGCCGAAGGCAGAGGCTTTAACCCACTGAGCCACTCAGGCGCCCCCAAAGTAGAACATTTTAATAAGAGAAGTACCAGGAATTAAGTATAAGAACATCCTAGACAGGTAAAATAGATATAACCAAGAGTGTACTAAATATAAATATAACTAAGAGTATACTAAAAAGAAGAAAAGACTATTATTGGAGTTCAAAGGCCAGCATTACCACGCTACCATAAGCCTGGTTCTTGGTTCCCTCTCTCCTCCCACACTGGTTGTTCTGTATACTGGTACAGAATCCTGACAATGGAAATTTGATGTGAATGTCTCCAAGATGGTGGGTAGAACTTCATTATTTTTAAACCAGCATTCCCCCTTTATGGGAAATGGAGAGATGTCTCAAGGAATAAAGGATAGACTTCTGTTCAAGATGGCCATGTAGTAAGACCCTGAACTTACCCCACTCCATGGACACCCCACATCAGTGGCTATACCAGAGCAGTTCCCTCCTGAAGAAGAACTGAGGACTGACTGAACAGCTTCTGAACAGCACAACGAACAACAGAGGGGTCATAAAGAGAATGGCACAAGAGACAGAGATACGGGAATGAAGGGAGCCCCCACTCCGGATGCTGTGAACTTAGGTGGGCAGAGATAGTACCAGGAACCATGAGCAGACTCGTCTGCCCACAGAAAAAAAGCCTCAGTTTAAAAGGGCAACTAGAATATAAAGGAACCAGCCCCAGGACCCTGCCAAATGGCAGGGGAGCTGCTGGAACCTTCTCTGAGTCAGAAGAGCTGATGAGCACGATGGCTTCTGTTCCCATCTACCTTGATAGGAATAAAGGGTACCATGGGCCAGTGCTGGGTAAATGCATAAATAAGGTTAAATATTCTTTATGCTGGTACTCCTCAGTCTTTAATACATAACTGTATCACTCCAGAGGCACCGATAATAAGAAATTGTCTTTAGACAGTGGAATTCTTTTTGGGGGTGGAAGGGGATGCTGAGGACAAGGTCATGGAAGTAGTGTTCCTTGAAACACAATTGGGAAATGCTGTCCCCAGCTTTTTGTCCTGTCTCGTGACAAATACTGCCTTATATTCCATACCCAAATAAGTGAATGTGTTCCCTTTGCCTGGAATTTTCTACCCCCATGTCTCTTGACATAGCTCTCTGCCCTGCTCTTCATTCAGGTCTCAGCTCAGATGTTCTTCCTCAGAGAGGTCTTCCCTGACCACATGACCCTGTCACTCCAACCCAGAGCTCTTACCCCTATTTGAAATGTTTGTAGGGATGTCATAATGTCATTCTGTTTCTCCTATTTGAGGGCAACTGCATGTCGTGAGTGTGTTGCTGTGTCCCTGGCATTTAGAATGGGCTCCGGCACGTAGTAGGTGCTCCACTGAAGGAAGGAACACCCAACCCAATGAAGCCTTTGCATTAAACAGGGTAGAAGATCATGATGACCTCATGCCGATCTTTCTACGCCATGACATGCTTCTTAAGGAAACTTATGGCGAATACTTCCTGGCTGAACTGATAGAGGCCCAAGATGAAGAGAATCATGCCATCGTGTGTGAGGTTGGTGATTAATCTGCCTGGGGATGCACTTAGTGAGGGAAATGAAAGAAACAAGCAACATTTCTCCTGGTTTTTGCTCAGCTCTTCCAGAGCTGCCATCCCCTCGCTGTTTCCTGAAGCCCTTCCAGGTGGCTTGCCAGGGCCCCTTCATAGCAGCAACATCCTTCCCCATGTGACCTGGCTTTAGGTTTATAGGTTTTTGTGATATGCTTCCAGAGACTAGGCTGCTGTGGACTCTGTGCCCTTCCCCTGAAGGTAGGGATGGAAGTTGGGGTGAAAGGGAGAGATTCTTGAGGGCACCTGGGGGAATTTCCGAGACCCCCCAGGATCCCAGAGACCACAGACCAGCATCCTGCTGGCACATGGATTTTGTCTGACTTGGAAAATAATTCTTTTTTTACCAAAATTTCACACTTACAGAAAACTTCTAGAGACAAACCATGAGACTTTTAATCTCAGGAAACAAACTGAGGGTTCTTAGAGTATAGGAGGTAAGAGAAATAGGTTGGCTGGGTGATGTACATTAGAGAGGGTATGTGTAATGGTGAGTGCTGTGAATTGTGTAAGACTGATGAATCACAGACCTGTACCCCTGAAGCAAATAATACATTATATGTTAATAAAAAAAAAAAAAGACAAAAAAAAGAAAGAAAACTTCTAGGCACCAATTCTCAAAATGGTAACATTTGAACACATTTGCTTTATCATTCATTCTCTTTGCTTGCTTTTTCTCTCTCTATATTTGCCTGTTTTTATATATAAACATATATATTTATATTACTTATGTTACCTGGTAACATAAATGCATGTACACTGTAATATAAATATTTATATATATATATATTTTTTTTTTAGAACTATTATATTTTTTTCTGAACCATTCAAGAATGAGTTGTGGGACTCCTGGGTGGCTCAGTGGGTTGGGTCTCTGCCTTTGGCTTGGGTCATGATCCCAGAGTCCTGGGATCGAGTCCCGCATCAGGCTCTTTGCTCAGCAGGGAGCCTGCTTCCTCCTCTCTCTCTCTGCCTACTTGTGATCTCTCTCCGTAAAATAAATAAATAAAATCTTAAAAAAAAAATAGAATGAGCTGTGGATGCTACACCCTCTTCACCACTAAATATTTCAGTGTGTATTTCCTAAAAACAAGAATGTCCTCTGACGTAACTGTGGTACCGCGTTCAGGTGGAGCACCCCATTATTCTAACTACAGACCTTACTCCGATTGTATTCACAGTCCTTTTCAGCAGAAGTGATTCTTCATCATCTGCTGCACTCAGGTGCCCTGTGTCTTCAGTCTCCTGTAATCGGAACAACTCCCCAGTCTCTTTGTTTTTCAGGACAATGACCGTTTTGAAGAGCGCAGGTCTGTCATTTTGTGCAGTGTCTCTCAATTTGGAGTTGTCCATCGTTTTCTCATGATTTGATTTAGGGTGTAGATGATTAAATTTCGTTGTATGAGTGGCCAGCATTTCAAAATTAGGAGGGTGTATGTAACAACTGGAACTTCTAGCTTCTCTGGAAAAATTGGAAGGCCTGCTGTTGGACCCCAGTGAGTTGGCCCTTTGGAGCAGCTGCCGCTGTAGACAGTGCAGGTAGGTGCCCTCGAGCCCATCACCATTCCCTGTGCGCCTTGGGGGTTCGCGACCCTCCTGCCCCTGAAGGGGCAGCCACCCTTCCCATTTTATATCACTGTGGCCTTTGCGAGCATGGTGGTTGTAACCACTGTTTCAGAACATGCTTCACAAGGGTCCTAATTCCACAGCATCCATCCGGGAAGGCTTTACTGAGATGGGAGGTAGGGATGGCAGTAAAGAAAGATGGAACCTGCCCTCTCTGATTTGACAGCTGTAGACCCTGGGGTCCACCTACACCCAAGGGAGGAGGGGAGAAGAGACCCAGGTGAGAGCTGGCAAGATAGCTAGCTTTAGTGTGTCTCAGCTCAAAGCAGCAAGCAGGCTGACGTGGCCCCGGGGGCAGCCACTGTGAGCAACTCTGCAACTCTTGAGATGGTCACTCATCCTTGCCCTGCCCCCAGAGTATTCACGGAGGGACACTCCTCCCTCACAGAATTTTAACTAGCTGTGGCTTCCTTCCCTGCATCTGTCCCCACAAGATTTGATGATGAGGATTCGATCCCAGTTCTGATAGCTAAATATCAGTGTGCAGAGGTATCTTTAACCCTTTGTGTCGGTTGGAGTGTGCTGAAATAGGCCTTCCTGAAAAATACCGGGAAGGCGTTCTACCTCATTCCCTACTCCGTCTGAAGCTTTGGGCATTCTTAAGGGTTGAAAATGCTGTACTAGGGATATTCACAGCATCTGCTCAGTGGTATGGAGAAATTGTCTGACTGGAAAAAAAAAATTGAGACTTAGTGCCTTAGGGTAATCAGGGAATGTGTGGTGACTGTTCATCTTTAGGAAGGATAGGGCCATGACCCATGGCATCTGCTTTGTGTGTATATAAGAAATGCGAGGAAAAGATTTTAAAGAAATAAGTACTCAAACTTGAGCATGTGTTGAAATGACTTCTTGGGGTGATTAGAACACAGATTCCTGGGACCCACCCTCCGTGTGATCTTGTAAGTCTGGGATTGACTTGTATACAGGGCTCTCACAAGGGCAGCCTTTTGTTGATGATTTTAGTAATCAAGAAAAGAAAGCAATTGGACTGTGAGTGAAGATGTTCTCTTTGCATCACATGAGAAATATAGAGGCAGCTTCTGTAAAGGTCTTTAAAAGAGGTTTATGTAAGCTTGGACTGAAGATTGTTTTGACAGCAAAATAATCTTATTTTGAATGAATTTTTTTTGTTGCCTTTTGCATATCATAATAATCAACAAACATAGATAGAACCCTTGGATACCCAGCCCTATACCTGAATAATTCATAGAATCCCAAGGTTCAGGCAAAGATGACCACAAATTAGTTTGTTTTGTTTTTGTTTTTGTTTTTGGATATTTGACATTTGCTTTGTGCCAGTTTATTGAAAAGTACTTAAAGGTGGAATTCAGCAGTTTTACTTCTAGGATGATCATTCAGGGATTCTTCATACACTGATTTCTCTATTTGAGAAAACTGTAAGAGCTATTCAAAGAATATTGCTTTTCTTGGGAAACTTGGAATCAAAAGTTCTTTTATTCTGATAACATGATCTGTTTGAGGCTTGGTTCTACATCAGCGGTTCCCAAGCTCAGTTTGTAGGAGAACCACCTGGGAGACTTTTAGATTATCCCCATGCCAACAAACTTGTATCCAGAATGTATAATGAACTCATATAGTAATAAAGAGAAAAAGGATCTAAATGAAATGTGGACAAAGGATTTGAATAGACATTTCTCCAAAAAAGGTATACAAATAGCCAATAAGCTCATGAAATGATGCTCAACACCATTAGTCATCAGGAAAATACAAACCAACACCACAATGAGATACCACTTCACACTTGCTAGGATGGTTGTAATAAAAGAGAGGGACGATAACAAGTGTTGGGGAGGATGTGGAGAAAGTGGAAGGAGCCTTCATAGACTGATGGTGGGATTTTAATATGGCACAGCCACTTTAGAAAACAATCTGGCATTTTCTCAAAAAGTGGAACATAAAATTACCATTTAACCCAGCAGTTCCACTCCTAAATTAAAAATACAAGTCCACCAAAGACATGTACACAAACATTCATAGCAGCATTATTCATAATAGCCAAAAAGTGGAAACAACCCAAATGTCCATCTGTTGAATGAATAAACAAAAAGGTGGTATAGCCACACAATGGAATATTATTAGGAGATAAAAGGGAATGAAAGACTATGCATGCTATAACATGTTTGAACCTTGAAAACATTATGCCAGGTGAAAGCATCCAGACTTCAAAGACCACGTATTGTATGATTCTATTTATATGAAAGCCTAGGAAGAACAAGTTCATAGAAACAGAAAGTAGATCAGTGGCTGGAGAAAGAGGTGGATGGGGAATAATTTATAAAGGGTATGGGGTTTTTATGGGAGGGGGCAGGGGACAAAATCTTTTTGGAATTAGTGGTTGAAGGTATCTATCTTTATGAGTATATTAAAGCTACTGAATTGTATACTCTTTAAAGGTTTATTTTTATGGTAGGTGAATTATATCTCAATTAAAAGTCCTGATGCTGGGATGTACTTAAATCAAGTAGATCAGTTGTTCATGGTGAGACGTAATCAGCATTTCTAAAACACTCCCCATATGGTTCCAGTGTGCAGTCCAAGTGGTGAAACATTTATCTACATGCTGGAAAACAAAAATGTGAAGGACAGGATGACCTTAGAGAGATAAAGTCATTAGTTTCTTAAGGTGAGAACCAGCCCTAAATATTAGATTCTGAGATCCTATCCATAATATTTGTTTCTTCACCATTGAAAGGGTTTTATTTTTCATTTTTAGGTTTTTGCATTCCCCTTTAAGGACTTCCGTATGTTTTCATTTGACCTCTACCTTCAGGCTAATGAAAAAAGGAAAAGTCAAGGAATATTTGGGCCCAGCAGCAACATTTTGAAGACTATGTCTTTACATGATGAGACAAAACTACTGAGAAGTAATGACTCATGCAGACCCCAGTCAGGCCTTTTAATGACCAAAAGGGACAGTCCAGTTTAGTCAGGCCTTTGTTTTTTTAGAGAAGGCTTTTATTTATTTGTCCCAGCTTTATTGAGATGTAATTGACATACATGATTATGTAAGTTTAAGGCGTATACCATGTTGATATGATACATTTATATAATGTAAAATGATCACACCATAGCATTAGCTAGCACCTTCATTGCATCACATAATTACCAGTACCTTTTTTGTGGTGAGAATGTTTAAGATTCATTCTTTTAGCAACTTTCAAATATCTAATTCAATATTGTTAACTAAAATCACCATGCTGTACATTAGATCCCCAGAACTTATTCGTCTTACAACTGGTAGTATGTGCCCTTTGACAAACACCCCCTACCCCTTTCACTCACCTCCCAATCCCCGGTAACTATAATTTTACTGTTTCTATGTGTTCTTTTTTAGATTCCACATATAAGTGATATCATATAGTATTTGCCCTTCTGTGACTTAAGCTTAGCATAATGCCATCACAGACCACCCATGTTGTTGCAAATGGCAGGATTTCCTTCTTTTCTCGTGGCTGAATAATATTCCATTGTATGCATATCTTTTAATTCATTCATCTGTTGAAAGACACTTAGGTTGTTTCCATATCTTTCCATATGTGAGTAATGCTACCATGAAAACAGGAGTGCAAATGTCTGTTTGAGGTCCTGTTTTTGTTCATTTTAGATATACAACTAAAAGTAGTATTGCTAGGTTATATGGTAGTTCTATTTTTAATATTTTGGGAAACCTCCATACTGTTTTCCATACTGGCTGTAGCAAATTACATCTCTATGAACAGTGCATGAGGGTTACTTTTTTTTTTTTTTTTTAAGATTTTGTGTTTAAGTAATCTCTACACGCAACATGGGGCTTGAACTCACGACCCCTGAGATTAAGAATTGTATGCCCTACCAACTGAGTCAGCTGTGGGCCTCATGAGTGTTACTTTTTCTCCACCATCTTGCCAATGCTGGTTATCTCTTGTCTTTGTAATGGTAACCATTCTAGTAGATATAAGGAAATATCTCATTGTGGCATTGATTTTCATCTCCTCTTGATTAGTGAAGTTGAGCATCTTTTAATGTACCTGTTGTACCTATTGTATGTATCCTTTGGGAAAAAAAGATCTATTCAGATTCTCTGTCCATTTTTAAATTGGATCTTTTTTTCCCTATTGAGTTGTAGGGAAGTCTATGCATTTCGGTTATCAACCCCCTATCTAATATTTCAGCATCTGGTTTACAAATACTTTCTCTCACTGTGCAGATTGCCTTTTCATTGTGTTGATTTTTTCCTTTTGCTGTGCAGAAACTTTTTAGTTTGGTGTCATCTTACTAATTTTTGCTTTTGTTGGTTAGTGTAGTTTTTGGTATCAGATCAAAAAAATTGTTGCCAAGAACAATGTCAAGGAGCTTCTTCCCTACATCTTCCAGGAGTCATACAGTTTCAGGTCTTATGTTTAAGTCTTTAATTCATTTTGAGTTAATTTTTGTGAGTGGTGTGAGATGGAGTCCAATTTCAGTTTTCTGCATGTGGCTATCAGTTTTCCCAATACCATTTATTGAAGAGAGGGTCATTTCCCCATTGAGTATTCTTGGCTTCCTTGTTAAATATTAGTTGCTTATATATGGGTGTTTTTTTCTGGGCTCCTGATTCTGTTCCACTGGTTTCTGTGTCTGCTTTTATCTTAGTACTGTACTGTTTTGATTATTATAGCCTTGTAATATGATTTGAAACCATATTTCTTTTTTTTAAAGATTTATTTATTTTAATTTTTGAAGATCTATTTATTTATTTATTTGAGAGAGACAGAGAGCACACGCAGGTGGAAGGAGCAGGGAGTGGGAGAGAGAATCTGAAGCAGACTCAGTGCCACGTGTGGAGACAACATGGGGCTGGATCTCATGACCTGGAGCTCAAGACTTGAGGCGAAATCAAGGGTTGGTCATTTAACTGACTGAGCCACCCAGGTGTCCCTCTAGTTTTGTTCTTTTGGTGTCTTCTAGGGTTCTATACAAATTTTAGGGTAGTTTGTTCTATTTCTGTGAAAAATGCCATTGGCATTTTGATAGGGATTGTAGTGACTCTAGAGATGGCTTTAGGTAATATGAACATTTTAACAATGTTAATTCTTCTAATCTAATTGTTTTTGATACTATCGTGAATGGGATTGTTTTCTTTATTTCTTTTTCAGGTATTTCATTGTTAATGTATAGAAATGCAATTGATTTCTGTGCATTGGTTTCATATTGTGCCACTTTACTGAATTCATTTATCAGTTCTAACAGTTTTTTGGTGGAGTTCTTAAGATTTTCTAGATAGAAGATCATTTATCATTTTCCAAACAAAGACATTTCTATTACTTTACTTACTACTACTTTACTGCTTCCTTTCTGAAGATTTTTTTTCTTTTTCTTGACTGATTTCTCTGGCTAAGACTTACAGTCCTATGTTGAATAGGAGGGGTGAGAGTAGGCACCCTTGTCCTTTTGCTGATCTTAGAACGAAATCTTTCAACCATTCACTGTTGAGTATGATGTGCTATGGGCTTGTCATAAATGCCCTTATTCAAGTAAAATATTTTTCTACTATATTTATTGAGCATTCTTCTCATGAAGGGATGTGATATTGTCAAATGCTTTCTCTGCATCTTTTGAGATGATATGATTTTTATTTTTCTATTAAGGTATCATTTCTATTGATTTGTGTATATTAAACCATCCTTGCATCACAGGGATAAATCCTGCTTGATCATGGTGTCTGATCCTTTTAATGTGCTGTTGAATTCACTTTGCTAATATTTTATTAAGAATTTTGTGTCTGTATTTGTCAGGGATATTGGTCTATAGTTTTCTTGTAATACCCTTATCTGGCTTTGGTATCAGACTAATGCTGGCCTCATAAAATATTCAATTTTTTAGGAAAGTTTGAGAAGTATTGGTGTCAATTCTTCTTTAAATATTTGGTAGAATTTACCAGTGAAACCATCTGGTCTGGGGCTTTTCTTTGGCAGGAGGTTTTTGATTGCTGATTCAATCTCTTTACTTATTATTCATCTGTTCATATTCTCTATTTCTTCATGTTTCTGTCTAGGTAGGTTGTATTTTTCTAGGAATTGATCCATTTATTTTAGGTTGTTCATTTGTTGCCATACATTTGTTCATAGTAGTCTCTTATGATCCTTTATATTTCTGTATTACCAGGTGCAGTGTCTTCTCTTTCATTTCTGATTTTGAATCTTCTCTCTTATTTTCTTAGTCTAGGTAAAGGTTTGTCAATTTTGTTTATCTTTATAAAAATCAACTCTTAGTTTCATTGAAATTTTGTACTATTTTTCTATTTCATTTATTTCTGCTCTGATCTTTGTATTTCCTACCTTCTGCTAACTTTGGGCTTAATTTCATCTTGTTTTCCAAGTTCCTTGAAATGTAAATTTAGTTGTAGATTTATTTTAGATCTTCTTTTCTTGATGTAGGCATTTATTGGTCTACATTTACTTCCTAGAACTGCTTTTTCTTTTTCTTTTTAATTTTAATTTTAGTTAACAAAAATACAATATTGGTTTCAGGAATAGAATTCAGTGATTCCTCACTTACATACAACACCCAGTGCTCATTACAACAAATGCCCTTCTTAATACCCATCATCCATCTAACCCATCCCCCACCCACATCCCTCCATCAACCCTCAGTTTTTTCTCTATCATTAAGAGTCTCATATGGTTTGTTTCCTTCTCTCCTTTTTTTTTTTTTTCCCTGTCCCATATATTTAGTTGTAGAACTGCATTTTCAACATCCCATAGGTTTTGGTATTTTGTCTTTCCATTAATGTTTGTTTGAAGATTTTTTTTTATTTACTTTTTTATTTATTCTTTGGAACTTTTTTTTTTATACTTTCCACATATTTGTGAATTGTCCAGGTTCCCTACTGTTACTGAATTTTTGTTTAAGAACATATAAAAGATACTTGGTATGATTTCAGTCTTCTTAAATTTGCTAAGACTTGTTTTGTGGCCTAATATATGATCTATCCTGGAGATTGTTCTGTGTATGCTGGAGAAGAATGTATAGTCTGCTGCCATTGGATGGCATGTTCTCTGTGTGTCTGTTAGGTCCATTGGTCTAAAATACTGTTCAAGCCCAAGATTTCCTTGTAGATTTTCTGCTTTGGATGTTCTATCCATTGTTGAAAGTGGGTTGAAGTCCCTTACTATTATTGTATTATCTACTTCTCCCTTCATATCTTTTAGTATTTGCTTGTTATATTTAGGTGGTCAGAGATTGAGTTTATATATATTTATGATTGTTATATCTTCTTGACAAATTGACCCATTTATCATTAATATAATGACCTTCTTTGTCTCTTGTTTCTATTTTTGGCTTAAAGTCTTTTTTGGCTTCCACTTGCATGGAATATCTTTTTCCTTCTCTTCACTTTGAGCCTATGTGTTTCCTTAAAGCTAAAGTGAGTCTCTTTTAGGCAGCAAATAGTTGGGTCTTTGTTTTCCTTTCTTTTTTCTTTCTTCTCTTTTCCTTTCCTTTTCTTTCTTTTCTTTTCTTTCTTTTTTCCTGAGAGAGAGAGAGAGAGAGAGAGAGAACATGAATGGTGGGGGAGGGGCAGAGAGAGAGAGAGAATCCCAAGCAGGCCCCATGCCTAGCATGGAGCCCAACATGGGGCTTGATCTCACAACCCTGAGATCATGACCTGAGCCAAGGTCAAGAGTCAGTCACTTAACTGAATGAGCAGATGCCCCTGCCATCTTGAATTCTTTATCTGGTAACTTAAAAGTCTCAATGTCTTTGGGTTTGGTTACCAGGAAATTATGGCGTTCTTTTGGTGATATCATTTTCTTGATTTTCTCATGTTTCTAGGAGTTTTTCATTACTATCTTCACATTTGAAGTAGCAGCTACCTCTTCCAGTCTTTACTTTATTCAGAGGAGATATATCTCTGTCAGCCCTGCTAGAGATCCTGAAGAGTTCTCAGACATTCCATGGATAAATTGGCTCCACTTTTCTTGCTTCCTCTTGTGGCAGACTTCTTAAGCTCATATGCATTCTCTGACTCTTACAAAACACCAGGCCAAGTGCTGACAGCCTCTTTTATTTCCCCAGAGGTAGCTGCTCAAGTTTGTATTCTCTCTCTGGTCACAGACTGATTTTCTGCAGTCCTCACTAACCATCTGCTAAAGCCTGCTTGTGGTGCTGTTGGGAGTGTGCATAGGAGCTGACCACAGGGTGGGGTGATGTGTGGGTAAGGCACACAGGTTGCTGGGAGTTCTTGTGGGCCAGTTGAGGGGTTTCATGGACCATTTGTGGACAGGCTTCTGATACAATCCACAATGCAGTTAGGACCCGGGTCCCTTTATTGCCCTCTAAGAGTACTATTTGCTGCTCTCCCTAGCCTCTTTTTGTACCCCTTGTCATAGAGCTCCCAATTACGTACTCTCGTTGAAGTAAAAGAGAAATGGGCCTCTTTGGAAGAATCCCACACAGCTGTGGTAGCTAGGTGCTCACTCACACTCACACACTCTCCCTTTTTCCCATTGGATAAATCATGGGCCAAGGAAGATCTTTTTTGCTCCTAAGCTGTGCCTCACTGGGGATGTGTGAGAGGGGTAAAGCCAGACTGTTCCTCTTATTCATTTCAGTGAATCCAAACTCATAATTTTTGCTCCAGTGGAGTCCTGGAACTTCTCTGGAAACTATACTTTTTACAAAGACTCTTTCCTCTGCAAATGACTATCTAAGTCTATATTCTCCAAGGGCTTCTGGACCATGGCCAAGACAGGCTAGAGCCAGTTCATAGTCAAGATCGAGGTGTGTCTGCCTATTTCCTCATGCGCAGTGGTCAAAACTCTTCCAGGTCCCTTGGTGTATGGTGCTGCATGCCACAGCTCCTGCAGAGGCTCTTTTGTTCATGGCTGGATGCCAGATGTTTACTGTTGAGCTTGGGGACAACAACGATGGACATCTTTATGCCATCATGACGCTGATGTCACTCTGAAGAATGCTTTTAATACTTTCATTTTAAGGTGCCCATTTCAACCCAAATCACTTATGTTAGTGTTATGAAAAGCAGCTGCAGTGATTACCTCCATGTATTTTCCTTTCCAGTCACATGTTACACATTTTCAGTGTATGTAACATCAGAGGAAAGTTGCAGGCTGAAAATTGTAGTCCCAACTCTGCAAGGATCCTTTGGTGTTTCTAAAGAGGCGAATGGAGTCTGGCCCAATTTCTGAGAGGCCATGTTACCTCATACATCAGACGCTTCCCATTCTGTGCAGAAGCGACCATGGACTCTGGACCTTGATCTTTAAGTGGAAGGGCAGAAGGGGGACCCCCTTAACAGGAAGGAAGCCAGTCCAGGACGTGGGAGCACATCTCCAGTTTCTACTGAACTATATCTGGTGTCGTTTTTTTTGTTGTTGTTGTTTTGGGTTTTTTGCTTTTTTTTTTTAATCTGGTGTCGTAAGCCTTTTTGAGTACAAGATCAGTACTGTCACTCCCCTCCCACGCCTCCTGAACCCTTCTCCCAACCACTGGACTTGCTTTGGCTAGCCCTGTAAGCAGTGGTGTGCAGGAACTAGTTCATTCTGCCTCACAGAATGTTCAGTCCTCAGGAACCTTGCAAGCTGGTTGTTAAACACAGCCTTGGGTTAAAAATTAAATTATAGGGGCGCCTGGGTGGCTCAGTGGGTTAAGCCGCTGCCTTCGGCTCAGGTCATGATCTCAGGGTCCTGGGATCGAGTCCCGCATCGGGCTCTCTGCTCAGCAGGGAGCCTGCTTCCTCCTCTCTCTCTGCCTGCCTCTCTGCCTACTTGTGATCTCTCTCTCTGTCAAATAAATAAATAAAATCTTAAAAAAAATGCATACTATAGAAAACATGTAATATATATTTAAAAAAATTAAATTATATAAACTTGCAGCACAGCCATACTAGAAAACAAAGTTAATACTCAACATTCATCACTTCCTAATTATTTTATTATTATCTTTGCCCTTGAGATTATTTATGTCTATCGTCTACTATATAATAGTGGCTACTGGGCATCCCTTCCCAACTCCCTGTTCAGTAACATCACTTTGGTAGCTTAAAATTGGCCACAATGGGAATATTTACACCACAGAGATTGGCAAATTACTAAATCAGGGCTTTCCCCGCAGTTGCTGATGAAGCATTTACGGGCAGCACACCGTGCTTACAGGTGACTGACGCTGACCAGATATCACAGAACAGAGTGCGTGAAATCTGTCTCTTCCCACACTGGCCCCTGGTAGTTACAGGCCATCCGCATAGAATGCCTGGGACCTTTGCCTGTGCCAAGTAGGAAACTCTTGACTAGTTAAAGGTTTTTAACTATGCAGACTTTCTTTGGCTTGATAGCTACTTGGGAGGAGTTTTGAGTTATCACTGTGCTGCCGAAATTACTTCTCATAACTTTATCCTGGCTTACCTTGACATCTGGTGTTTACTCCAAACTGAGATTTTGGGGAAGGGTGATTGGAGGCCAAGGGTGGCTCCTAGAGACAGATGGGCAGAACGTCTGCTCTGGCATCATCCACAGCTTGGGCAGCAGTGGTCCGAATAGACACACTGACCTGCAGGTGGGCAGAGCCTGCCAACTCAGCCCTGCCAATGGCATGAGGCAGAGGGTATCAAAGCTGGCAGTGGTCACAATAAAGGCCCCCTCATTGTGGAGTATGGTCAGCCAAAAGGGGTGAGTGACTATAGGGCTTTTTAGAAGGAAGTGCAAATGATATAGGGCACACATGTCTCTCGATGGACCTGTGTGTGACGACAAGGCCACGCATGTAGGAATTTCTAGCAACCAGAGCTTAATGTATCCTAATATATATCCTCATAGGAAGAAGAAAAACAAAAAGCAAAACTTTCAGTTTTGCTCTCTTAGTATAAGAGAACAGAAGACACCTTTGTGGTGGATAGTTAGCTCTGTCAGACAACAGTCAACAATCAATGCCTTTTGATTATTCAAGTAAAGAAGGTTTGCTGACTCTGCTTTTCCAGAAAACACACACATATACAAAGATGAATTTGAATACTCCCACAAATTCACATTTCAGAATGGTGGTTCTCAACTCTGAATAGTTATTTGAAAGAAACTCAAAGGAAAAAGCAGACATTTCCACAATATGTCCTTGCTCTGTTGCAGTTCATAATTATGAACTTTGGTGAATTGTCACAACCCAGGATGAATGATGGGAATATAACAGGTTGTAGGATTGGAGAACGTTGCATCTTTGTTCCTAATGGCAAAACATGTTTTTTCTCATTTTCATCAGAATGTGTGATCCATGCCATTTGAAATCAAATTCCAAACACAATGAGCCATTAGTGTAATAGCTCATTACTAACAGCGGTCTTATAAATAATACATTCTTACCATGCACATGCAGCTTGCCGTGAAGCCAGCAAAAGGTATTTCGGGCCATCAAAGTTTCGTTGCGCCAGCGTGGCTGTAGATTAGAAGGACATCTCCATGTGAACCAAGATGGTTGCCAATTTTCCCTGCCGAGAGTGAGGCTGGCCGTCTCTTTCTGCACATATGGTAGATGGATTGGTTAATCAGCGTCTGCTGAGTCTTGGGCCTAAAATTACAGAGAAGCCAGACAACTGTGGCTACGCAGCCTTTGTTCATGAGTGCAAACAAGACAAACAATCACTTGTTATTTGGGAAAAAAATTAAAATGTTTATTTTGGACTTCTATTAAAGTGTCAATGGCTTTATAAAACAGCTGTGTAAATCCTGCCTTGTACAGCCGGAGTCATTGTGGGGTGGGAGCAGGGGTTGTAAAGAAAAGGGTATGCATGGAAAAATCAATTTTTAAGAATTCCTCTTGTATTCCAGTATTAGGGAGAAAACAAAGGGAGTCTCACAGCTATTTTTCAAGCCTATGTTTGAAAACAAATGACTTTCAACTACAAGACACATTTGAGAACAAATACTTTAATGCCTAATTTTTCTATGTGTCATGTAAAAAAAAGGAGTATTGTTGCAGCTTTATTTTGTGCTTCAGTAGGTTAAAATATTAACTGTTTCCTCTGACTGACATTTATGGGATGATGCTGCATTCTTGGGGTTAGGGAATGCCTATGATGAGTTCTTCTGCTTTCTGTACAGAATGGTCGTCTCAAGAAATGCAGCCTGAATACTTGAAGAGTAGAACCTAGTAATGCTGGTTTCTAACAGGAGCTGTCAGTCAAATCCATCAACCAGAATTTGCTTAAAACCCCTGTTATAATTCACAGGAGGAGTTATTTATGCACAATTTAGTTTGCTCTCTTCTAATTTTAGTGAAATATAATTGTATAACATTGCATAAATTTAAGGTTTACAACATAGCAACTTGATATATATATGGATGATATGCATATACATATGTATGTTATGTGATATATATAAAAGTAATTATATTGCACAATAATTACTATAGGGAGATTAGTTAGCTAAAGAACTAGGCATTCTTTGTTCCTCCCTTTTAAAATCTTAAATGCTTTCCTTGCAGGGAAGAATGACATACAGAATTATTGAAGGGACATCATAAAGAATTTCAGTCACAGATATTTGTCAGTGTGGACTATGATAGAGTTAAATTTCGTTGCTTTGTTCCTACCAATAACAGTTGTGGATCTGCTAATTACTCGTTACAAGATAATTTGTTTTCTCAACTTCTGACATTTCTGACACCAAATGTGTAGGGTTTTGCTTACACCGACCAAATTTTCAGCTCCCTAGAAACCAACTGGGTGTCCTGCAGTTCAGTGCTGTCGCTCCCTGGAGGTAGTGTGGACCTCTCAGGGTAAGGGCTCAGGCCACCCAAGACTGCCTCCATTTCAGGTGCCAGTCACAAGTCTCAGGTGGTCACCTGTACTCCTAATTGAATGGCTATGAATCAGAGG
Organism: Neogale vison; assembly: GCF_020171115.1. Classification (NCBI taxonomy): domain Eukaryota; kingdom Metazoa; phylum Chordata; class Mammalia; order Carnivora; family Mustelidae; genus Neogale; species Neogale vison. The sequence goes on from NC_058098.1 coordinate 44,869,820, forward strand.
TTCCCACAGCCCCCTCCTTTGGGGTCAGTACTTTGTTAGAATGGTTCACAAAACTCAGGCAAGCACTTGACTTACTGTTGCCGGTTTATTATAAAGAATACAACTCAGGAACAGCTACGTGGAAGGGATGCATACAGCAAGATACAGGGGAAAGGGCCCTGAACTTCCATGTCCTCTCTGGGCATGTTTCCTCCCAGCATCTCCATGTGTTCATCAACCCAGAAACTCCTGATTTCTCTTGTTGAGGGGTTTTTATGGTGTTTCCATTAATGATTCATTGTATCATTGGCCATTGGTGACTGAAGTCAATCTCAAACCCCTCCCCCCTCTCCAGAGGTCAGGGGGAGGTGCTGAAAGATCCAACCCTCTAATTAATCACACGTTTGGTTTCCCTGACAATCAGCTCCCATTCTCCAGGAGTCATCTCATTAGCATAAACATAGGTATTACCAAAAGGAGCTTATTAGGAAAAATAAAAGATGTTCCTCTCAGGAAATTACAAGTGTTTTAGGGGCTTTGTGCCAGAAACCAGGGATGAAGACCAAACATGTATTTCTTATTGTATCACTCTGTCCACGTATCTTCCTCTCTGTGTATCCTTCATCAGAGGTCTAAAATCATGGGACTGTTGTAAGAGGTTCGGAGCCAGGTATCTCTTTGGATGCGAGGTGATGTATTTGTAAATCATACCCACATGGTGAACCAGTGTTGCGAGTTTACTTCGCTCAGACATCCCCACCAAACCTCTTTGCTCACATCTTTTCCCCATAAGACCATCCAATCAAATAAATGAATGAATTCAAGAAAATCAAAGTTCCATTCTGAAAGAGTAGGTGACCACGAACATCTCTGAATCCAGGGTCAGTTGGATGGAACGATGGCTAGTCTTACCAAGACTGTGCATGCCAGAGGGGAAGAAAGTGGACAAGAAGGATGGGCTCGCCGTGGGATAATCAAAAGAATATGGGGCAGGTCTGGGCAAAGAGCGCACATGTTCTTTCCCTCCAGAACTCTAGCAACTTCTTCAAGTTACGTATCCACTTCTAGGATTGTTCACAGAGGTCATTCACTGGACATTTTTTGGAGCATGTTATATGTGTGTTATATGTGCTATGCATAGTGCTGGACACTAGAGCTTCTCCCTTAAATATCTCAAGGTGCCTACCAAGCTACCAACCGCCTACATACTGTAGGCTCCTGGAGGTGTTGTGATGAGAATTCATTTGGAGTCTGATAGAGTAATGAGATGTTTTGGGTGTTTCAGGTGGAAGGTGTAGCTGTTGGGTTCATGAGTGTGTGCTCAAGAGTGAACATGCAACTCCTGCATGAATGCTTTGACCTGGGGCCCTTCCACGGACTCTGTACCCCACACCCCGATGATGTTCTGCAGCCACCGGAAGAGCAGAGCGTTAAAGGAAATCAAGGTACAGTGGCTATCATAGGAACACATCAGCAATTATACCCATGCCTTCTACACCATTGTCTGTTTTGAGGAGTGGGGGAACTAGATGGCTTATTTTATGTCTCCTTCTCCAATTCCCTTGAAGGTATAGTTTCCATGGTTAATCCTATCAGGTGCACCCATCTGTGAGCACAGAGGGCCAAAAGCACACAGGTGTAGACTGAGATGATGGCTCTACAGCTTAAGGTTCCCTAAATTTGGAATTCCTGCCTCAGAACAGTCATTGTGAATAATCGATAGTATTTTGGCATTTTTACACACACACACACACACACATCAAAATAGAATGTGTTTTTTTCAAGTCAATAACTTGAGAAGTTTTGTATGGTTTTAAGTTTCAATCCCACCAATTAATGCTTTTGTGTTTGTGTCTTTGACAAATTATATAGTACAAGTCTATTGCAAGTATAGTCATTTTAAACTTGCTTTAAATTATTTCTAGCCATATGAAATAATAAAAAAAATAGGTAATCTCAGACTTTGGTATTTTGATGAGATCTTCCTACACTATGGATATCTTTCCAGGTAAAGTGTTTCCATCTTAAACCTGGCACATGTTAATTCACTTCTCTAAACCTGGGTTTCTCTCTTTGTAAAATAGAAATAATTATAATACCTCCTACATAAGGGAGTTGTGAAGTTTCACTGAGATTACTCATGTCAAGGGCTTTACTCTGTGTCTTTTTTTTTTTTTTTAAACTTTATTTTGAGAGAGAGAGAGAACATGAGCAAGGGGGAAGGGCAGAGGAAGAAGGAGAAGCAGGCTTGCTGCTGTGCAGGGAGCCCAGTGGATGCAGGGCTCAATCCCAGGACCACGGGATCATGCCCAGAGCTAAAGGCAGTGCTTAACCAACTGAGCCACCCAGGCATCCCTTTATTCTGTGTCTTGAGCAGACTTAGTGCTCATTAAATGTTGATTGACCATCATTGTCAGTGATAGTTACTTGTTTGCAATTGGCCTTTCACATGTTTGAGCTTTCTAAGGTTAAAGTCAAGGCATTTTGAATTGTTCTGCTTTCTCATGTCTGAAGGATGATGTCAAGATTGTTCAAAAATAGGAAGAGGAACACACTAGGCACTAGCAAAGCACTTGTCAGTATAAGCAATGGCAGGTGTCTATCTGGCTGATCTTACCCCCTCAGTGCAAAACCACGTGCATAGGTGTACACATCTGAATGTTCATACTTTTTACAGAGAACTTACAGAGCCACAGATGGAGAGTGTTTCCTTTTTGTACTGATGACCACAGTCTTTCTAAAAGAAAGGTTTGAAGTCATTATTTTTTAAGAGTGAAAGCTGGCTTGCCATGCCTCTCAGTGAAGAGATACTGGAGTGTTCTAAAGAACCTTTCAGGGATGCCTGGGTGGCTCAGTTGGTTAAGCAGCTGCCTTCAGCTCAGGTCATGATCCCAGTGTTCTGGGATCAAGTCCCACGCAGGGCTCCTTGCTCGGCAGGGAGCCTGCTTTTCCCTCTGCCTTCCACTCTGCTTGCCTGTGTTCGTGCTCTTTCTCCCTCTCTCTAACAAATAAATAAATTAAAAAAAAAAATCTAAAAAAAAAAAAAAAAAGAACCTTTCAGCATGACACAATCCTGAACCATAAGTTATCTTTGTCACTTTCAAGTGCATAGATTCTTCTTGAAGGCAGCATTATACAGGTTTTATGGCTCAATTTTTTCATGCATAAAATGGAGATGAAAATAGCATCTAACCCAAAAAGTTGTTGGGAAGACTAACTGTTAGAATCTATGTGATGTGCTCAGCTCAGTGCCAGTCACAGGGTAAGGCCTCAAAAAATTTGTTTGTATCTCTGCCTGTGACTATGGTTATAAAAAACAAGTTGAAAAGTTAAAGTTCTTTCCAGTGTGTTTCTGAGTAACCCTGAGACTACTATGATGTTCCATACATAGAACGAATGGAAAATTCCAATCTTAGAAACTATATGGGGAAACAAAGTTCAAAATTGAGGCTGAACCCTGGACTTAAAACACACACTTTACAGCCCAGATATGGGAGCTGAAGGAAGTCCTACCTCTCTCTACCATCTTTAATATTTTTACTTAAAATTCCTTTTCTAGGACAAAATGGGAAGTAAAGGAAAAAGGAAAGCTCTTGTTATCTTCTGTGCCTTGTTTATTTTTGAAAATCCAGCTTTATGTTCACAGATACAAAGATGATTATGAAATTGTCATCAGGGAGCACTATGATAGGCTTCCAAATAACTCAGGGATGGATTCACAAATCATCAACAGCTTATTATATCTAAGAAAAGAGTCATCAACACATTTTGCTGCCATCTTCCTTCAACAACAACAAAGAATGAGACTCCAGAGAAAATTCTAAATGTGCTATTATCTACTGTTCATTGTTTTTCTGATGAAAGTCTCAAGTTAAAAAAAATATAATTTCTCTAAAATATGAACTAAAATTCTTGTTTCAAATGAGCACACATCATTGTGCTTTATACCTTGTATTTTGTTTAGCACTTTCTACTTTTCAAAGGATTGTTGTATATGTTATCTCATTTTGTCATCATAACTTGATACAGGAGACTAGGACAGGTGACATTTTTTTCTCTTTTATACCCATCCAAGCTCACGCAAGGTTTTCAAGCTCATCAGGGGTGGACAGACCTGAAGCCCAGCCCTCTCTGCTTGGCAAGGTGACTTTTTATCTTGGGTGGCTTTGTAAACTCCAATGGGGTGTCTCCTATATCGGATACTTGATGAGCTTTCTTCACATTTATGTGAAGTTGTGTAATGAGTTACCACTTTAAGGAGTTCTCGGTGGACCACGCGCACGCACACCCTCTGGACAACTTCCATGTCCTGGAATCTTCACCTCTGTGTCTATGGGATTTGCCAGAACCGTGGAAGGCCTCTCTGCCCCATGCAAGAGGCAGGCTAGAAGGGCCAGGAAATTAACACTCCCTGAACAGCCTCTGCTTCCCTGGCTTATGTCCTTGTCCCCCTATGCCTCTTTCTCAGTCAACTCCCAAATAAATAGTTGTACTGGAGTCCTTGACTCAAGATCTACTCAAGACTAGACACTGCCTATCTAGTCTTTTCCCATCAGCTGCGCCAACATTTATTTTTACACACCTGTCAGGAGTCCAGGTATAAATACCCCAACTCCCTCACTTCTTGGGTGGGATAACTCTTTGACATTAGTTTTGTACTGTCTTCCAGAGTTCCTCCTTCCCTCTATGGGATTGGGTTCCAGCTATTCCAGTGGTAATCTGTGTAATCACACATTGCTTACTAGATGTCTTTTCTTCCCTTTCTCTCTTCCTCACCCCACTACTGATGCTTCCTGGAATCACCTCCCAAATAAACCACTTGTTCTCAGATCCTTGGCTCAAAGTCTACACTTTCCCCACCAACTGTGAAACTTGCAATATCACACCAATCTCAACCCTTCTGAGCAGATGAATGTCAAGGCTCAACACTCTTTTTTTTTAAGGCTCAACACTCTTTTTTTTTTTTTTTAAATTTCATTATCTTTTTTTTTTCCAATTTAATTGTTTTCAGAAAAACATTATTCATTATTTTTTCACCACACCCAGTGCTCCATGCAAGCCGTGCCCTCTATAATACCCACCACCTGGTACCCCAACCTCCCACCCCCCCGCCACTTCAAACCCCTCAGACTGTTTTTCAGAGTCAACACTCTTAAGCCAATACAATGGCCCTCCCTCTTTAGCTACTTACCCACATTCTAATCAGCCTACTATTTGTTATTTCAGCCATATCACAAGTTTTCATTGGATTTGAAAAGTTTAAACCTGCACCTTCAATTTGCATTTTACTTCCATTTTTCAGCCACTCATTGTGCATATATAACCTTTTGCACACACTCACAAACTTTACTTTTTATCTACTAAACCTTGGGACTAAATTGGGACCAACAGAAACAAAGTCTGAGGAGGCAGATTTTGTTCCAATATAAAGAAACTCTAGTAAAAGTTTATTTACTTATTTTTTTGTGTGTAGTGAAAAGCCTAGATTAGAAGTGGCAGTTCCTCCCAATTTTGGAAGAATTCGTTAAGAAAGAGTCATAGATGCTTAGGAAAGATTTTCTTGTTCTGTGGGAGATTGTACTAAATGATATTTAAGATCCCCTAAGATGCTATGACTCTGTGAAAACTCAGTAAACATACATTAGGATATTGCATATTCCTGGTAGTTTATGTGTATTTTCTTCCAATAACAATAAAATGGCTCAAAACGGTATATTTTTCCAGTTGGCCCCACTGCTGGCCCTGCCCAATGTTTGAAAAATCACACTGTGTCTTTTATCTGCTGCATCATCAGAGTAAAGACTTTGGAATCAGAATCGAGCTGGCAAATTTCTTGGTAGTGCATAAGGCAAAATAGGGCACAGCCTGCATTTCTGCAGCTGTACTGGCATCACCACATTTACTGGTTAAAAAAAAAAAAGCCAAGAGCAACTTTTGTTTGTCATGCAGGCTGGAGTGACCCGGGGAACAGAAGTCTCGGGCTCAGATCTGTGAATGTCATTCTGTACGCAGGGCCCACTGTGCAGAATCTCTGTGGTACTGATGTGCCCTTGATAGGGAGAAACTTGGTTCTATATAACAGAGTTGTGGGCTTTCAAAAGAAGAATCAGTGTAGCTCTCTGTAACCAAACGACTCAGAAAAAGTGTTGCTTACTGTATATTTAAAAGGCCTTTCAAATGTGATTTTCTTAATGTATCCATATAAAACATAGCAATGCTACCCTTTAAATTTTAAAATTAAAATTAATTTAAATTTAAATTTAAAAAAATTACTTTTCGACAGGACATGTTTCTTTATGTCTTATTTAAATTTCTTTGGACTTCCGTTTTCTTCTTACCTCCAATTCTCTCTGTAAGGAGGAAGAAACATCTGAAACCAGTTTCCAGTGCCAGAGTTAAAAAACAATAGCTAAATCAAATCTTATTGTGTCTCAAATTGCCTTTTAGCTTTTCTTCCTAAGGTCCCATTTTATATGCCTGGGTTGTCTTCTGTTTCACTTTATTTATTTATTAACATGGGTACCAAATATGGATGAAACACTTGTGTTTAGAGCATAGCAGTATTTCGCCAAAATACTTGCATTGTATCTCTCAGAACACTATTTTAACACCCAGTACATTCTGTAGTTATTAAGTGACTCACTTAATTCACTGGGGCTGCCCTAACAAAATACCAGCTTAAAGAATAGAAATTAATTTTCTCACAGTTCTGGAGGCTTAAAGTCCAAGATCAAGGTGTAGGCGAGACCAGTTTCTCTTGAGGCCTCTCCTCTTGGCTTGTCGATGCTGTGTCTTTTCCCCGTGTCTCTCACATGATCTTCTCTTTTTCCCTGTTTGTATCCCAGTAATATTGGAGGAGGCCCACTCATATGACCTCATTTTACTTGAATTATCTTTTTAAAGACATTATCTCCTGGGGTGCCTGGGTGGCTCAGTGGGTTAAGCCTCAGCGTTCCGCATAGGTCATGATCTCAGGGTCCTGGGATCGAGTCTCGCATTGGACTCTCTGCTCATTGGGGAGCCTGCTCTCTGCCTGCCTCTCTGCCTACTTGTGATCTCTGTCAAATAAATAAATGAAATCTTGAGAAGACACTATCTCCAAATATAGTCACTTTTTGAGGTGCTGGGGGTGAGGACTTCAATATATGAATTTTGTGGGGACACGATTCAGCTGTAACACTTAAGGTCGTGTGTTAACTGTATCCTGGAGCCCTGCGGACAAGACTACAAGGTCATGGTAGTTATGCAGATAGTGGCAAGAAAGTCCTCTCTACGTGATGCTCATACAAAGCCTGAGACACCAACTCATATTTATCACACTCTGAATTTTGTCTTTTTGTAGCCACTAAATTTGTTTTTGGTATATGAAGGTAACAAAATTGCATTCTTTCAAAGCTTTAGCCACTCTTGCCAACTTTGCTTTTCTAGAATTAACTGTGTGAGTTCTGATGCTTTGCTAGAAATTGTTGATAAAACAATTATATAATACCAGACCTATGCCCAGCTTGTGTGATTATCTCCAGGGTTGACAGCATGAACTCTTACAGGGGTTTTTAAGGTGGAGCCTTTGGACTGGTAACCTACCAGGAAGATGATGCAGACTTGAAACCCAGTTTTGTTGTCAGGGACACTGTCTCAAAAGTCTTGGTGAGCCTTTTAATATCAGTTGATCCTTCAACAACATGGTGGTTAGAATCTCTGTGTGCCCTCTCCGCACCCCAATCCCCCAACCCCCGGGAAAGCTTTTGACTCTCCAGAAACTTAGCTACTAATAGACTACTGTTGAGCAGAAGTCTTCCAGATAACATAAATAGTCAATTAATACATATTTTGCATGTTGTGTATATTATCTACTATATTCGTACAGTGACGTAAGCTAGAGAAAAGAAAGTATTATTAAAATTGTAAGGAAGAGACAATATATTTACAGCACTGTACCGTATTTATATACATATTAAAAAAATCTGTGTGTACCTGGACCCACACAGTTCACACCCCTGTTCAAGGATAAGCTGTATTTAACAAAGTCTCTTGCTGATTTTTCCATCTTAATTCAAGTACTGATTTCTGCGTCCTTTCGAATGCTTTTGAAAAGAGCAGCAACAAATGATGGCACCCAGGTAAGAATGTTATTTTGCAGAGAGCAAGGTGACTGGGGACCATATTCATATTCTACTGTTCAACACTAGGAAGGACTTGTGTTATGACTGGCGTGCTTGCTACCAGTCATTTCACCATGGTGGAAATACAAACACATTTTTATAGAGGGCCCCGAGGTCTTTGAAAGAAAAGTGTCTTTATTTATGTTCGTTATGATCATTATGTGCTGAGATTATTTTCTCAGTAGGTGATGTCTGTTTTGCCCATATTTATGATGCAGGGGAGAAGGCATTTAATGAATTTCGAGAGTGTATTTGCCCGTAAAACACATCTCTCTTAGTATATTCACATGTAAATAGCCCTTTCATTTGTTCTCTTTGGTGACCTTTCTTCTTTGGGGGGTAGATCACAGTTTGTTGTTGTTTGCCATTTCCAAATGGGAGGATGAATGATAATAATGAAAGATTATGCAAAAAATCCACGTTTAAAATAATGTTGATATGCCACTTGTGTTGCAGGATAATTATAGTAATTTGGCTATTACTCTATATGGAGTCAGGAGTTAGTTGCTAGAAAACACGGTGATAGGGGTGATTCAGGGGGATTTTCATCCCAACAGGCTGTTTGATCCTGCTGACTTTTCTCTTGAAAATCAATTGCTTGTGGTGAATACTCTGAATTCCCCCTTGATTAAATCGGCTGCCGGTGGGCTGCACCCATTTGTACCGGGGTCAGTGTGAGCTCTGTGTCTGTTTACACAGGGTTTTTGACAACTCTTAAAGTATCATGGACCAAATTTAATCTAAGCAAAGCAGCTAAGGAAGCAATTACTAAAAATCACAGTCTTTGCAGATGACAACAAACAAAGGAAAATGTACTAATTCTAAGCCCAACATGAAGCCAGTTATTTTGCTACTGGGTTGCAAGCCCTTTCTCCACTGCGTGTGGCTCTGGCTTTTGGGGTTTTCAGTCTGCAAGGAATGCATAACTAGCTCAGTGGAAGACCTGGGACAGTCACCTTGGAAGCTGACTCTGACTTGAGGTTTGTTTTTGACAACGTTCTCTTCCCCGCTCCAAGTTATGAATATATTCAGATTTTCTATTTTTTTTTTTTTGAATCAGCTTTAGGAGATTAGATTTTTCTAGGAAAGCATCACTTCATATAAGAAGATTTAAAAATTATTAGAGTAAGTTATGTGTGTGTGTGTTTATCTCTAGTGTGTATGTACATGTGATGTAGGAAAGACCTTAGGGTTTGAAGCCGACGGCCAAGAAAGAAAGCTTGAGACATCTTTGATGCAAAAAGGTAATTTAATTAAAGCAGGAGGACAGGACCTGTGAGTAGAAAGAGCTGCAATGGGGTCATGAGGGGTGGTGGTTATATACCTACAAGTTGGGAGGGGGTTTAGAGATAGTGAAAGTCCCTAAGGAATTTTGGAAAACAAGCTCTTAGGACCTTGAGGGGATTTAGCTATTGTTGGGAGAAGGTCATTTATTACTGTCTAATAAAACCTTGATCATGAGACCTTAACCATTAAGACCTTAATCATGAGATGTATATTGGTGGGCCATATGCTTGGGGGATGATTGCCAACATGTATCTGGTGGGGGGGGTTAGAGATAAACGAAATTTCTAAAGGAACTTTTATATGCTAAAGTAGGCTTACAGGATCCTGGGGGAAGAGGGGCTCAGGCTAAGATTGCCTTTGCCCTTAGCAAAGCATTAACACCAAGGCAGTTGAGTTGCTGGAGGAATGTCCCTCTGCCTGTTTCAAGGACTTGTCAGTGGGCTCTAAGTAGTAAAGAAATTTAATAATTTTTTCTTCTGCCTTTGTTTCCCACATTGCAGACATATATATATGTATGTTTGCCAGACATACATATGTATACATGCATACTATTAAAAATTATTAAATAAAAGTTTATTTAACACTTCATGAAGTGGATCATATTTTTTTTGAGAACTATAAAATGGGGCAGTAGCTTTTACAGAATAAAGAATAAAGAACAAGGAAGAAGAAAAACAAAATATATCTGATGGCCTGGGATGGATCACATAGCCTTGTTTGGGGTAAGAAAACCAAGAGTTGCTTTGGCTTTTGGGGATTGACTGACTGGATATACTTCCTTTTTGGTGAAGTGGAACACTTTAGGGACAAGAAGATTATATAAGTTTCAGTTTGCTGATGGGGCACCCCAGGTAGGAGTGTAAATATATGTGTGTGTGTGTGTGTGTGTGTGTGTATACATACACACACAATATTTTATATTATATATAATTATTATAATTTTTAAGTTATAAATAACTTTATATTTACTTGGTTTTCAGTTTCTATTTATATATGTCTAACTCCATGTGGAAAAAGACTTCTGATTTCAATCTTGAAATAGTTTAGAAAAAAGAGAAACATAAACAAATCACAAAGCAAACTATGAAAAAAAATTTATCATAGGCATGAGACAATATTCAGCTTTCCTAAAACTGAAATGAACATAAAAACCAGAGATCTTTTTCTCCCACTTTTTTGCATACTAAGTTATAAGTATGTATTATAATTAAGATACTTCCTCTGGGGCAAGGAGCTTATAAACTAGCACTTCAGATTTCTGAGAGATAGAAAGGTTTGCTGATAGAATACTCTGGAATACAGGGTAGAAATGGTTTCTTGCGGCACCTGGGTCGCTCAGTGGGTTAAGCCTCTGCCTTCGGCTCAGGTCATGATCTCAGGGTCCTGGGATCGAGTCCCACAGGGACTCAATGGGGAGCCTCAGTGGGGAGCCTGCTTCCTCCTCTCTCTCTGCCTGCTTTTCTGCCTACTTGTGATCTCTCTCCATCTCTCTCTCTCTCAAATAAATAAATAAAATCTTAAAAAAAAAAAAAAAAAAGAAATGGTTTCTGTTCTTTGACTTCAGCTATAGCAAGTCTGAGGAAAGATTCCCCAGTCTGTAAAGAGATACACATTCTGATTAAGCTAAATACATATTTAGCTTAATCAGAATACTAAAAATGGATAAACAAATATCCAAATAAATAAGCAAATAAGTTTGTAAAACCCCAAATCTCCCACAGGAGAGGGATGGCTAAACTTGTGGGTAGCCACAGGAAGGCTGTACAGTAGCCTTTTAAAAGGTTACAAAGAGTGAAGGGAAATGATATAATCTCATGTGAAAAAAATCAATGCAAAACGAATTGAAATCTGAATAAAACTGCCTAAGAAACACATGCTATGAAGAGCCCTGGGAGAGAATGAATTAAAATGACAAAATTAACTGAGTCACAGAAATAAGACAAGGGCAATGCTTTTATTTCCTCCATTTTTTAAAATGTGAAAACAATCTTAAATTTACATAAAAGTTGCCCATACTTTTTTCTTCTAAACCATCTGAAAATAAGATGCTGACATCCTGCTTAGTCATTTGTGAATACTTCAGTGTGTGTTTCCTACAGAGGGACAGTCTCCTTTACAGCCCCAAACATCCATCAAGATCAAAGAATTAACTTGAGCATGTTACTCCCAACTAATCCACAGTCCACAAACCTTATTCAAGTTCCCACATTTGTCCCAGTAATGTCATCCTTCTTGGCAGAAAGATCCAGTCCAGAATGACAAACTACACTGAAGTTATCTGTTGTCTTTCATTTTGGAACTGTTCCTCTGAGTTGCTTCTAATATGATGCCCTAAATATTTTTGAAGATGAATAGGCCCCTTCTTCTGTAGATTGTACTTGAATCTGTGTGTGTCTGCTGTCCCGATGAGATTCAAGTTGTGCACACCTGGGAAGACTATCACAGAAGCAACTGGGTTCTCACTGCGCCATATCTGGTATTACAGACTTTTGGTCTATCCCATTACTAATGGTGTGTGGTCACTTTGATTACTTGATTGAAGTGGCTCTTGTAGGTGAAGAATTAAGATTGTTTTAGCTTTTCCTAGCTGGTACAGAGACCTATAATAATTTTGCCATTCCTGATCTCTATATTGATTCTGCCCTAATTCACATTTGGAATTAGCAGGTTTGCTGATGCTATTTTAGCCCTCTTATGGAATTTCAGCTTTGCTCTGCCCAGCATCCCAGCACAGGCACTTGCTGCTGCCGCAGATGTCTCCTGGGGTAGGTAATGATCTTGGTGTCCCAGTGAGTCAGTCCCTGTGTGAAGCATCTGTGTCTAGCCTCCAATACTGGCTGCTGTGTGGTCCATTGCAGGGAAATTGTTCTTGACTCTGCTTGTAGCCAAAATAGGCTTCACCCTAGTGGGCACTACTGTCACCTCTAACTAGGGACAGTGAGGACATTGATAAATTTCTAGGAGCATCATATAATCCCAGAAATATTTACGTTAATAACATTTACCTACACAAATATAACCTAAGGAAAGTTAGACATCTCTTCTTATTTAACAGCACCTTTTATTATTATGCTATTCAATGTATCTAATTAATTTTTGATATCTCTCACTTTGCAAGGAAAAGAACAAGTCACTTGAGATTTTTCAGGAACCCTCTGGGAAGTCAGTTAAGGATCAAGATTTTACTTAGGATTCGATTTTGGGAAGGCATAATGCCAAAAGTTGTCAAATATCTTAAAAGGTTTGAACTCCTGATGTTATAGGATCACAGGTTGCTGTGAAAAAATACTGAATTACTGGGATACCATGGGTCAGTTGGTTAAGTGTCGGCATCGTGCTCAAGTCCTGATCCCATGGTCCTGGGAGTGAGCCCTAAGTCAGACTCCCTCCTCAGTGGGAAATCTGTTTCTCCCTCTCCCTGCAACCTCTGGTGTGTGCTCTCTCTCAAATAAATAAGATCTTTAAAAAAATACTTAATTACCTATTTAAGCAAAGTAACTACAAATAATTCAGAAGTAACTACAGGAGGTAACATAGTTATAACAAACAAACAAACTTGCCTTAAGACATTTTAAAACCAGTTTATCCGTGGGGCACCTGGCTGGCTCAGTCTGTGGAGGGTGAATCTCTTGATCTTGGGGTTGTGAGTTTGAGTCCCATGTTGGGTGTAGGGATTATCCAAAAAAATAAAATCTTTTAAAAAATTTTAAAAACCCAGTTTATCTGATTTCTCACATAAACTTGCAAGTCACCTCAAGAATAATAGTTTTAAAGATTTTTAAAAACAATTTATTTGACAGAGAGAAAAAACACAAGCTGGGGGAGTGGCAGGCAGAGGCAGAGGGAGAGGGGGAAGCGTGCTCCTCACTGAGCAGGGAGCCTAATGTGGTACAGGGCTCCATTCCAGGACCCTGGGATCATGACCTAAGCCTAAGGCAGATACTTAGCTGGTTGAGCCACCCAGGCACCCCCAAAATAATAATATGACATCTTGAATGAGATTGCTTTGAACCTATAGATCGGTGTGTGTGTGTGGGGGGGGATTTGACATCTTTACAATGTAGTAAGATAACTAATCTATGAACATAGTATATTCTTCAATTTATTTCTATCCTCTTTTCACAAGGTTTTATAGTTTCTACAGCATATGCTTTTCACATCTGTTGTTAGATTCATTCCTAGGTATTTAATATTTTCACACTTTTGGAAATTTTATCTTTAAAATTTTTTGTTTTCAAATTATCTATTGCTATTACGTAGAAATGCAGTTTGTTTTGGATATTGACTTTATATCCAACAATCTTTCCACACTGATTTATTAATTCTGTAAATTTATCTGCAGATTCTTTTGTATTTTTTTTGTATAAGTTTTTAGTTCTTATTTTCCAATGCTTATTCTTTTTATTTCTTTTTCAGGCACTGATTAATAACTTGAATAGAAATGGTGTTAGCAGGCATCCTTTTGTTGTTCTTGATATGAAATGGAAAACTCTGAATATATTACCATTAAGGATGGTTTTGTGAATACTCATTATCAGATTAAGAAAGTTTCTGTATTTATGGTTTGCTAAGAAATTTATCAAGAATGGTTGCTGTTGTTTTTTTAATTGAACTGAATTCTGTAAATACTTTTTTTCTGTATTTCCTGAGTTGATCATATGATTCTTCATTCTGTTAATAAAGTGAATTACATTGATTAATTTTTTATGTTAACTATTAGTAATAGACTTCTTATTCTTTTTACGAAGTGCTGGATTCTTTGCTAATGTTTTATTGAGGATTTTTGCAGCTGTTTCATGAGCGAGAGTGGTCTGTAACTTTCAGTTCATGAGATGTCCTTGCCAGACTTTGAAAATGAGGCTCTTTTGACCTCATAAAACAATTTGAGGAGTATTCTTCCTTCTTCTATTTTTGGGTTTATGCAAGGCTAGAGGTATTTATTCTTTAAATGTTTTATAGGATTTGCCAGGAAAGCTGTCTAAACCTGGTGGGCTTTTGGGGGTAAGGTTTTTTTTTTTTTATTGCAGTTTCAATCTTTTGAATTGTTGTAGAACTTCTTTGTCTGGTTGGTAGTTTGTAATTTTTTATCAGAACTTGTACATTTCTTTTACATTTTCAAATACAGTAGGATAACACTGAAGCCATTCTTCATTTTTTCCCCCTATTACACTTTTACTATTCATAAGCTCTGTAGTGACACTGCCTTTTTCAAAATTGCTGACCTTGATTATGTGTACTCTCCTGTCTCAAACAGTCTTGCTAGTGGTTTGTCAATTTTATTAGTCTTTCCAAAGAACAAATTATTAGCTTGTTTGGTCCTACCTATTTTGTGTTTGTTACTTATTTTATTTCTGCTCTTTTCTTCATTTCTTCCTTTTTATTTTTGGTCTTATTTTGATGTTTCTTTTCCTCTCTCTTACGATGGAGCCTTAACTCATTGAGTTTCAGGGTTTTTTATTTCTTTTCTTTTCTTATGTGAGTGTTTAAATTAAAAACATTCTTCTCTGCTTGGATTTAGCTGCAGCTCACAAGTTATATACTGTATTCATTATCAGTATTTTTGAAATTTCACTTTATTTTACTCTCTGGCCAAGATGTTTAAGAGAATTATTTATTCTCAAACATGTGGGGGATATCTTTTATCTTTCTATTTAATTTTATTGTGGTAAGAACACTTAACACGAGAACTGCCTTCTTAAGTTTTTTAAGTATACCATACAGTTTTGTTAACTACAGGCACAGTATTGTTCATCAGATATCTAACATGTATTTATTTTGTAGAACTGAAACTTTATACCTGTTGGATAGCAGCTCCCCATGATCCCCTTCTCCCAGCTCCTAGCTACCACCAGTCTGCTCTGTGCTTCTATGAGTGACTATTGTAGATACCTCCTCTAAGTACAGTCACATAGTATTTGTCCTTGAGTGACTGCCTTATTTCATTTAGGAAAATGTGTTCTAGGTTTATCCATATTGTTACATACTTACAAGATTTCCTTCTTTTTCAAGGTTGAATAGTATTCTGGTGTGTGTGTGTGTGTGTGTGTGTGTGTATGGCACCTTTTCTTTATCTATCTGAGGTGTTCCAGTTATCTTTTTATTATTGCGTGTTAGCTTAATTGCATTGAAGTTAGAGAACCTAACCTGTGTGATTTTAATCCTTTAAACTTTGTCGAACATACAGTCAAGTTTTGAAAATGTTCCTTGAGTCCATGAAAAGAGTATATATCCTACAGTTGTTAGGTGCAGGGTTTTTCATAAATTAGTCACATGTGATAATGAAGTCCAATATTTTATCCTTATTGACGGCATCACTTATTTGATCAATTAATGAGAGATGTGTTAAAATCTCCTGCTTTGATTGTGGTTGTACTGATTTCTACTCAGAGCCTATCATTTTTCATTATATATTTTGAATCTGTGTTATTAGGCATATAATTTTTAATTCATTATGTCTTCTTTGGACTTTAAAAAAATCAGTTATGAAGTATCTTCTTCACCTTTAGTGATTTTTTTTGCCTTAAAGTCTACTTTTTCTGATTTTAATATGGCCGTACCTACTTTCTTTGATTCATATTTGCATACCTTATCTTTTTCCATTCTTTTATTTTCATTCTTCCTATTTCCTTATATTTTAGGTGTATAACCAGCATAGAGTTTAATCGTTGGTTTTAATCCAGAGGGACAACTGCTGTCTTTTAATTAGAATATTTAATTAGAACATTCATATTTAATGTCCTTATGGGTTTATATCTACCACCTTACTTTATAGATGTCTCCTATGTTTTTATGTTTCATTACTGGCATTATTTATTTGTGTCTTTTCCTTTATTAATCTTACCAGTGTCAATTTAATCAGTATTTTTAAAGAACCAGACTTAGGATTTGGTTGACTTTCTCTATTATCTTTTGAGGTTGCATCAGTAATCCATTACCACAATAGTGCTCCCAGCAAACAGCCACAAAACCACAGTGGCCTGCCACAATAAGCATGTTTTGCTGATAAAGCTGGGTTCAGTTAGGCAGTTCTCCTGATCTTAGCTGGGTCTTCTCACATGTCTTAGGGTCGGTTGCCTTTTGGCTGATTCAGGCTGGCCTTGACTCTGCTCCATGTGCCTCTCATCCTTTTAGTAGGCTAGATTAGGCATGTTCTTATGGTGACCACAAAGGTGCAGGAGACCAAATAGAAACACACATGGCCTCTTGAGGTTTAGGCTTTGGACTAACATATGTTATTTATCTAAAGGAGGTCACATGGCTGAGCCCAGAATCAGAAGGATAGGATACTACATAGCAAAGGGCCTACATCCAGGGAGGGTGAAAAATCAGCATCATCAATTCAACTCTTGTTCACACAAAAAAAGAGATAATGCTGATGATTTTTATCATGGCCTTTCTCCTGTCTAATTGGAGACACAAACTCCAATTTAGCCTGGAGAAGGCTAAAACCTAGAGTCTCATCTCAAGACAGTGATATGGGAATTACCAGAGCACGAAGCTCAAGTTGATCATACTGTATAGCTTGGAGTCTGTACTGCAGTCCAGTGGGGAGGAGTTTCCTTGAAAAACAAGAAAAAAGCCCTTTATCCTCCTTTAATGCAGCCTGCCTAGTGTTTTCCTTTGTATCATTGTGAACTTTATCATTAGCCTCTTGCTGTTCATTCCGCCATTCAGTAAATACTGAGTACTTCCCATATACCAGATTTTAGGAGTCTAGTCTAGTACTGGTGAGTCTAGTACTGTCTAATGGCAGGATAAATAAGCAAGACAAATTAATTTACAATAAGAGAAGTGTTTTGAAGGCTAGAAAATTGTGGTGGGACCGCAGCAGAATTATATGTAAGTCATCTTGAGAGCATCAGCTTAGAATTCACAGGAAAAAAAGCTTTTGAGTCAAAACTTCAAAAACAAATTGGGTCTTTCTAGGTGAATAAGCAGAAAGATTTTCCTAACAGAGGGAACAAAATGTGCAAAATAAGGAGGTATTAGAAGCCATGGCTTATTAAGGGAAAGTACAAGTTCAGGGTTGCTAGAGCATGAAGTGAGGGATTGACAAGAGATGAAGCAGGACAGGAGATTGAGGTGATATAATCAAGATTTCGTGCCTTGCAAAATAGTTTAGATTAATCTAGTCACAACATAATGGATGGTGTTCTATTGGGAATCTTTAATTAGAAAGGGAGGCATGATCAACTTTCCAATGGCCACTACAGTGTCCAGGAAAGAGGTGAGGAGGGACCAAATCAAAAAAAGAGATTATGGAGGAATTTGAGAGATATTTTGGAGAATTAATGGAATTTCATGTTTTACTGCATATGGAGAAAAGAAGGTTTATGGAAAAGGAAAAATCAAGGATGACTTCAAAAATGAAGTGGATAGTAGAACCATTTTGCAAAGTGGGAATAATAAGAGTGAATGAATTATATGGGGAGATGCTATGTATTTGGATGAGTTGAGTTTTATCTTCCTAATAAGCATTTGAATGGATACACAGCACTCCTTCAGGGACAGGTGCCTTTTGAGGTAGAGTGAAACATTACCTCTCAAAAGATGTCCACATTCTAATCTCTGGAACCTATAAATATTACCTTAGTTTGAAAAAAGGGTATTTGTAGGTGTGATAAAGGATGTCTAGATGAGATTATCCTGGGTTGTCAAAGGGACCCATCAAAATGGATGAATGCCATCAAAAGTGTCCTTATGAGAGAGAGACAGAGGAAGGTAACACAGATAGGAGGAGGCTGTGACCACTGAGAGGTTGGAGTGATGGCCATCTGGCAAGGACTGCTGGCAGTCACCATAAGCTGGAAGAGAGAGAAACAGCCACTCTCCCAGAGCTTCTAGAAGTAGTGTGTCCCTGCCAACACCTTGATTTCTACTCAGGGTTACTGATTTTGGACTCTGGCTTCCTGAACCATGAGAGAATACACTTCTATCATTAAGCCACCAAGTGAGTGGTAATTTGTGACAGCAGCCCCAGCAAAGTAACACAATTGCAAAGACCACAGGGCCAGAGAAAAACCAAGGAAGGAAAGCATACCAGGAAATAAGGATGTCTTTACTCTTCAGCAGAACTCCTAGTAAGAGTTGTCTGCTCATTATTTCCATTCTCTTTTATTGTCTCAAGGCTACTTCTTAGCCTTCAGGTCTCAAACTAAATGTTTGGAAAGACTTCGACCACTCAATCTAAAGCAGATCCTAGGATACTTTCTTTTCTATTCTTTTCTCTTTTTTAAAAGATTTTTATTTATTTATTTGACAGAGATCACAAGTAGGCAGAGAGGCAGGCAGAGAGAGGGGGGGGGAAGCAGTCTCCCCACTGAGCAGGGAGCCTGATGCAAGGCTCAGTCCCAGGACCCGGAGATCCTGACCTGAGCCAAAGGCAGAGGCTTAACCCACTGAACCACACAGGTGCCCCAGATCCTGGGATATTTTCTATATGCCATCTATCATAACTTAGTATTTTCTTGTTCATTTACTCACTTGCTTTGGTTGTGCAAGATCGTCTTGTTCATTGCTGAAATCCCTAGAATGTTAATGTCTAACAGATGGTAGGTGTGAAATATAAATTTTTAAATGAATGAATGAATAAACGAGCACTCACTGTGCTTTGTTCATATGTCTGCTTTAGCACCTTTCACACTGTGAGATAGGTGTGTGTGTGTGTGTGTGTGTGTGTGTGTATGTACTCTGATCACTTGTGAGCATAGAATAAGAGGGGCTACATCTTATTCATTATTTACTTTTGAGTATCTCAGAGTGCTTGCTGCTCTTTGTTCTCCATTGAAGTTTAGTTGAATGAATGATTTAACTTGCACCTCTAGTCTTTCCCCTTCTTAAAATTGCATGACTTAAATTCATTCGGCAGGCTTTTTTGAAATCATCCATGATATGCTAGTAATAAACAAGAATGGCTATTTTGTAGTATTTTGGAGATAGACATTTTCACTTTTATAATTGGACATTTAAAAAATCTTGATTGCATTAGTAATGCATGTAACTGTCCTCCTTTAAAAAATTAAAATAAGGTCATTAGAGTTGCGTTCCCACTGAACCACGTCTAACCCTGATTCTTCCTCTCCTCCCCAGAAAGAGCCATTGTAATAACTTTATTATGTGTCTACCCAGACCAGTTGTTTATACTTTTATGTGAAGTCCATGTATTCATGTATTCATAGATCCATTTTGTGGTAGTGGTTTTTGTTGTTGTTGTTGTTGTTGTTAATATAATGGTGTCTTTGGAAATATGTGATGTTTTGAAATTTTCTTCTTAACTCTTTGCGATTTAGTAACGTGGGCACGCTGAGATCTAGGAAACTCCTTTTACCTTCTGGGCAATATTCCATCATGTGGAATGTGTCACACTTGTCCTTAGATGGACATGAATGTTCTTTCTGTTATTTTGATATTGTAAAAACTGCTGCAGTAAACATCCCAGTGCATGTCTCGTTGGACCCCTTGCAAGGTTTCCCCAGGCTCTGTTCCTGGAGTTGTTCTTGCTAGGCTTGGAAATACTCACACGTCACCATGGTTGTGGACAAACCAGTGATCTTCCTCCAGACCTTTTCACAGCTCTCTCATACTCAGTGTCAGCATTTTAAGCTTCTGCCAGTGTGATAGGTATGAAAGGAGATACCGTTTTAATTTTATTTCTCTGAGTATTATTGAGGACGAACACTTTTGTATGTTTATTGGTCGTTTACATTTCCCGGATCTTCATTGCCTTTGCCTAATGGGTTATTTCTCCTTTCTGTAATTAGATTGTTAGTCTATTTTCTGTGTTGCCAATATTTTCTCCATGTATCTAATTTTTTAAAAATTTCTTTTTAGGGCACTTTTGACAGACTTTTTAGGTTTTGATGTGGTTGAATAGGTTTGTTAACTAATTGGAATGACAATAAAAACTTTAAAAAACGTCTGGCACACACACAAGTAAATAAATAAAAATATTCTGCCCTTTTTCAGATGGATTTTTAAGGAAAAATTTCTTCACCCTCAAGATCATAGAGGTAGTATCCTATAAGTTAAGAAAAAAAAAAAAAAACCCTTTAGGCTGTTAACATATTGGCAAGTGGTTTTTGTGTATTATATGAAACAGGGACCCAAATTAATTTTATCCCATATGGTGAACCAGCACTATTTATTTATTTGTATGGTTTATTTTTTCTCCCCCAATGTGAAATGACACCTTTAACATGTATCAATAATTTTATAATTGTCTGGCTTTTTTCTGGATTCCGTTCTGTTTTATTACTTGAATAATCCACCGTTCTAGTAACTATGGCTTTATGTCTTAATATTCATTAGGAAATTTGGCCCACTCTTTGTTCTTATTTCTTATAATATTGTTATTGATTATTTCTTTTTTTGTTGTTATTGATTATTTCTTAAAATGTCTTAAAAACTATTCCTCCATATTTATGCTTTTAGAATCAATTTATTTCATTTTGCAAGAAAAAATCTTGTTGGGAGTTTTGACCTATATTTAAAATAAATGTTAAACCCCACCAGATTGTTTACTATTATTTATTCCTAAAACCATCAAAATGTATTCGTTAGCTTTTCCTGTGTATTGCCGCAATCAGATAGAGCAGGACAGACCCAGGTCTCGTGGGACCTGGAGTAGATACAATCTGAGAGCCCTCTTTAAGAAAACAAATGCAAAATTATGAATGCAATCATAGGTGCTGTGTCTTGGGAGGGGCCTGTACTGGGGGTTGGTGGGGGAGGTACCGAATCTCTAGCATTATTAGCCTCATAGTAAACCCATGCCATGTAAGCAATCTCAAAAACAGAGAAAGTCCTAGCAAATGGTGCCTCTACCCTGACTCGTTCGTAACTTCTAATCTATATAGGTACTGTAAGGAATAAAATAACAATTAAATTTGCAACCTCAGTCATGCTTTCACTTGTGTGTTATATAATACCAGTGCCTTGACTTTTCCCTGGGTTAGCACCTCACATTTGAGGATCTCAGCACGCACTATGAACATTAACTAATTAAACCTCACAAAACCCCAGAGACATGAGAAAGAAAGATACAGCATCACCTCGCCCAGTTCTGAAATGCAGCCGCCTCTGGGGACCAGCGTGGCAGCTGCTTACCAATAAACTGCAATAACCCCACGACCGTTTAGCCAAGACAATTAGCTGTTGCAGTTGGTAATTGTCTCATGAACATTAGACTGTCAGTGACGTCAGCAGGATTATCCATTCATTACCAATGAAATCCATTTCTTAAGGTCTCTTACACATTTTTAGTTAAGTTTGTCCTAATTATAAAAGAAATATATGCACAGGGAAGGTCTAGTGTTTTTCTTTTAGTTGCTTTTTTGGGTAGTTCTTCAAATTTAAGACAAAACAGGAAAATCTATGTTAAAATAATTAAGCAGAACTTAAGAGTAAGGAGTTATTGATAGTTGTGTTTTTTTTTTTTAATTCAAAAAGTTTGCTCTTGAGCAAAAACACATCAGTGATGGCAGGAGACAGAAGAGCACCTGCCTTTCAATGGTATATTGGCTGGGCAGAGAGGTGGGGGAAACGTCTGGGTGCTGGGGGAAACGTCTAGGTATTTATTTGAGTGATCAGTACGTGGGAACAAATATGTGTAGAAGTCCATGCGTTTTTATTGAATACATGTTAGATCAAGAGAGTAAATTAACATTAAAAGCATGTGGCTCTTCTCATCATGAGGACATCAGAAACCCCATATAGCTTTCTGAAAAGTTTTGCAGGAAGCAGGATATATTCAGGAACTAAGACACGATACAGTCCCTCAAGCATGTTTCTTCAGGAGAGGAATTCTAAGTCCTTTGCTCCTCTCACCAGACATTTTCTCCCCTTGCCAAAAGAGCTACCCATGACCCAGGAAAGTGATTCTCTCTCCTTGTACCTCCAGTATTACGGACCTCTTCATCTATACCTGTTCCATGTCCCTGGCCATCCAGGTTTTCTCTTAGAATGTCATTCTGTTTCACTTGGCTCCATCTTTGCCAGAAGCAGGCATAGGGCATGCATAACCTGGGAACTTGGGGTGGAGTCTTTGCCCTGGCTGGCCCAGTGGGAGAAGAAGAAGTCCAAAGGATAGGCCAGCTCTGGCCTCTCCACAGCGTCTGATGTGAACATCAGAGAAAAGAAGACGGAGGGGCAGGCCTATGCTGGCAGCGCACAGGGGCAGCCCCTGGGCAAGAGCATCCTCATGTGGGGGCAGCTGTGGACAGTTTTCACCGCTGAGAACCCTCCAGCGGAGCAGGGGAGCCAGAGGAAGAGGTGGGGGAGAGGAGGGAGAGGGAACAGGGAAGCGAAGAGAGACTGATAAGATAGAAGGGGGGTGGGGGCAGAAAGATGGGAAGAGAAAAAAGAAGGCCCAGAAGGACAAGAATGCGAACTGAGGAAGGAGGAGAAGGAGGAGGGGGAGAAAGAGCTTTGTGGACCAAAGGGGGAAAGTTTCGTTTCTACTGTAATTTTTACTGAAAGTTAAAGATGTGAACACTATCCTGATTATTGCCTTTCCAGAACATAGTAAAACAGTAATGCTCAGCTCCAGTTCCTCTTGCTTAGAAAGTTGAGAAGTAGAAATAGCAGTCACTGTCAGATTGCATGCTAGAATATTTTCAAAAGAAGGAAAAGAAGCCCTTGTGCTAACCGAGCTTCAGTGTCCAGAGAGCACTGACATCGTTAATTGTGATCTTTCCCACCTTTGGCCTTTAAATCATTTCAAAGTCTGTGGCCCAGAAAGTTGCTAATCAGTTGTTTGTAGACTTTAAAGGGGGGCTCCTATGAAAGGCACACTGGCTCAGGAGCTGCAGAGGGTGAGAGCCCCCCTGTGGGCTGGGCCAGGCCCCAGCCCATGACTGGCATCATGTTTCCCCCATAACTCTATAGGGGCGGGTATCAATTTATCTCCATCACATGCTTAAGGGCCCTAACAGGTCAGAATTGGGGTGGGCTCCCCACCCTGTGGTACTGTCCTCTGCTCTGTCGTTCTTCAGATATGCCCCAGGTGAGAAACACACCAGTTTACCATGCTGTCTTCCGTGTCCTGCGGCTCTGCAGATGTTTATCATCTATTTTCTGTCCTTATGCCATTCTCTCTCTCAAAGATGCTGAGCTTGGTACTAGCAACCACAGTTCCCTGAAAATAGTTGAGGAGCCACGGGAACCTGTTTCTCCACAGGCCATGGAAGGCACTCAGGTAACAGAGGTCACTCACCCATGCCTGGGGCCCTGGGGCAGGTGTGGGGGCTGCTTGTGTTGTGGGGGGCTGGCTCATGACCGAGTTCTGATGCCTGCTGTAGACAGGACCTCACTAATCCTCAGACCGGGGAGACAGCAGGCTTGGAGGGTGTTTATAACAGGGAGGGTGCCCTGGGTGCGTGTTTATAACAGACAGATCAGAGCTGCATCGCTGGCTTCAAGAATACGGGTCAGAATGGAGTTTCATCCCTTCTCCTTCCTTCTCATCGTTCCTGATTCCAGGAGGCTGAGGCAGATAAAACTGCTCATTTAAAGCCAGGTAGACCATCCAGACCTACTGAAGAGCCTTACATGCTCCCCACATACTCACACGAGGACCTATTTCCCTATTTTCCTTCCTGCCTGATCGGGCTTGGAAGCTAGCAAGATGCCCTCCACAGCTTCCTGCAGAGCCGCTGGCTCCACTTGTCTCTGCCTGGTCTCAGCAGGAGCCCCACCACCACCTGCACCTTCCTGTTGCCAGGACTCTGCACGTGCTGCTGCTGCCCTCACCTAAAGAAGGGGTAAACCTGTAGCAACAAGGGCCACAGTCAGCCGCGTAATAGATTATGTAGGATTTGGCAGACAAGCCAATAGATCCAGTCCTGTGTTCCAGCTCTGCCAACTTCTAACCGCTGATGGGTTTGCAGTAATATGAATGCCCACATTTACTGGACTCTGGGTGCTCACATGCTCCTGCAGAACCTCAGAGCATGTCTTTTGTGTCCTTAGGAACAAGGCCTCATGTAGGGGGTGGGAAAACAGGCTCATCTCCAGGCTAATGTTGTTGGCCTGGTCCTACATCTGCCTGTGGCCAGAATCCCAAGATGTGTTTCCCTACACACCTCCTTCAGCTTCTGGTCTGCCTGACTTCTCCACCCAGCTGGGTCCAGAACCCCTCCCTGAGCCCAGGATGGGGGGGCAGGTGCTGAGCCATTGCTTCTGGACCTTGGACAAAACAGTGTTCCTTCTTGCCCATAAACTCATGTAAATAAAATCTTGGGAAAAGGAGGATGGAGGGAAGACCTTTATCTCAACACTAGTCCACCTGGCTTGTCCTCCCAGATTTTCACACTGTCTCTATGAAAAAGGTATTCTTAAACCCCAAACGACAAAAGCTTCCAACCTGTAGCTGGTTGGCTATTATATTTCAAGTGCTGATTTAGTCTCTGCATGGAGACTGGGCATGCACAATGGTCAGGCACTCTGCTGTGTCAGAGGGTACTCATGAGACCAAAACACAACCCCAGCCTTCAAGAGGTAGTGACTTGCTATGGGAGAGGAGAGCCTAATTCAGTATGTGGAAAGGAGGATGGGAAGCATCCCAGAGAAGGGGACCTTTTAAAGAAGGTTGTATGACATGGATTAAGTTAAGGGAAATGAAGCATCTGAAGTTAATGAAAAAGAAAAACTTAGTCCTAAGGGCTTCTGCTTTCGGCAAAGGCAGAGTAAGAGAGACTAGATTTATTCTCCTGCTGGAAAAACCAAAAAGTGGCCAAAATGTAAGAGATAGAAGTTTTTAAGACACTGCTTATCAGGTAACCAAGTAGAATGATGGGAGAGATGGAAAACAAGCCAGGCAAGTCCTCCAATTGCCCTGGCTTCCTGCCTTGAGAGAGTTTTAGGCCATGGCATGGGGCAGGAGAACCCAGTGGGAACCCAGTGGACTCCCTGAATTGAGGAGGCAGGTCTGTAAGTCTATGGAGACTAAAGCTGCTAAGGTCTACGGGACAGAGTATCAGAGAGGAAAAAGCTGCACAGGGAGAGGTATGAGACACCAACAGAGGGTTGTTCTTGAGTATTGAACTGAAGACCAATCATCATGTGAGGAACTAGTGAAGGTCAGGCTGAGGACAGAAAAGGATTCAAGTTCACAGTGCCCAGTGCTTATCCAAAGCTAGAAGCTCTGCCTGTTCTCATCAGCCAGTCTGGAGAAACTTAGGGCTCACTGGAAAACCTTAGGGCATTGGAAGAGTGCACAGAAGAGTTTTGCATCAGTAGTAAGGAATAATTAGCTCTAGAGAGAGCACTGCACCAGTTGTGTCTAACATATCTGTAGAGCAAGAACCAAAAGGATCAAACTGCTCCCAAGTGGCTGAGTTCCAGAGCCAAGTTCAAGAATGAGTATAGGAGTACAAAATTAACTAGCACCCAACTAGGTTAAATTATAAGGTTTAGAATCTAAGAAGATATTACCAGGCACTGAAAAAAGCTGAGACTGTATAATGCATAAGATAGGATAACCAGCTGAAACTACCCTAGATCTGAAGCAGATATTAGAATTAGTGGATGAGAACATTGAAACAATTGTTAGAACTACATAAGTTCCAAAGTTCAAAGAGAGACATGGAAGATATAAAAGCACCCCAAATAAAACCCCTAACATAAAAACTGCAATTCATGAGATGAAAAATACATGGGAGGATTAACTATAGATTAAACATCACAGGAAAAAAAAAGGTTAGTAAACTTGAAATAGAAATGAGAATTAAAAAAATAAGAAAGATATTGTATCAGTGAGCTGTGGGACAATATCAAGTAGCTAATATGTGTGCAGGTAGAGTCTATAAAGACGAGGAGGGAGAGGTTGGAATAGAAAAAATATTTGAAGAAATGATGCCTATAAAGAAATTCTAGATTTTATGAAAACAGTAACCCCACAGACACAGCTCAACAAACAGCAAGCACAGGAAACAGGAAGACAACTCTACCAAAGCCCATCATAATCAAATAGTGGAAAACCAGTGATAAAGAAAGAATTTTAAAAGAAGCCAGAAAGGGGGAAAAGGCAAGCTGGGAACAGAGGAATAAAGATCATAGTTGCAGCAGATTTCTCATTGGAAACAGTGTAAGCAGTAAGACAGTGCAGTTGCATCTTTAAATACCTGGAAGAAGATAATCTATCAACCTAGAATTTTATACCCATTGAGTGTCTTGCAAAAATGAGAGTAAAATTTTGATCTGCACACAAAAGGTGAACAAATTCATTACCAGTGGACATATATTACAAGAAATGTTGGAAGTCCTTCAGGCAGAAGAGAAACAATACCAGATGGAACTGTGGATCTACACAGAGGAATGAGGAATGGTGGCAGGATGGGTACACATGTAAGATTTTGTTTTTATTATTTATATCTCTTTAAAAGATAGTTGATTGCTTAAATAAAATAAAAACAACATAGTCTGGGGCTTCTGGCAAATGTTAAAATGAAATGTATGACAAGAACAGTATAAAAACCAGGAGGATAGAAATGTAAATATACTACTTGAGGTCTCTTCTGCCATACCTGATGTGGTATAGTATAACCTGAAGATAGATGTGATAAGGGGCACCTGCGTGGCTCAGTGGGTTAAAGCCTCTGCCTTTGGCTCAGGTCATGATCCCAGGGTCCTGGGATAGAGCCCCACATCAGGCTCTCTGCTCAGCGAGGAGCCTACTTCCCCTCCTCTCTCTCTGCCTGCCTCTCTGCCTACTTGGGATCTCTGTCAAATAAATAAATAAAATCTTTTAAAAAAAAGATAGAAGTTATAAGTTAAAGATGTAATCATAAACCCTAAAAAATACTGAAGTTGCAAATCAAATTCAGAGAGTTATACTTAATAAAAATACAGGAGAGAGAAAGTGGAACCATAAAAATATACAACAATATACCTGGCTGGCTCAGTTGGTAGAGCGTGTGACTCTTGATCTCAGGGTTGTGAGTTCAAGACCCATGTTGGGTATAGAGATCACTTAAAAATAAAATCTTTTATGGAATATATATATATAACTAATCCAAAAGAAGGCAAAAAGATGTAAAAAGGGTTTAAAGAGCAGAGGAACAAATATAAAACAAATAGCAGAATAGCAGACTTAAACCTAACAATATTGATAATTACATTAAATGTAATGTACATTGAATGTCCCAAAGATTATATAAGATCAAGATAGATTGGATGAAAATGCAAGACTCAATCATATGCAAACAAGAAAAAATGCATTTTTTTAAAAAAAGATTTTATTTCTTATTTGAGAGAGAGAGAGAAAGAGAAAGCACAAGCAGGGGGAGGGGCAGAGGGAGAGGAAGAGGGAGAAGCAGACTCCTTAATGTGTGTAGGCTGACTTGGGGCTTGTTCCCAGCGCTGTGGGATTATGACCCAAGCCAAAGTCAGATACTTAACCAACTGAGCCACCCAGGGACCCAAAAAATGAACTTTAAATACAAAGATACAATAGGTTCAAATTAAAAAGATACAAAAAGATACAGCATGTTAACACTAATGAAAAAGCTGGAGTAGCTTTATTAATTTCAGACATAGTGGATTTCAGAACAAAGAATATTACCAGAAGTAACAAAGATCAAGAGAATGTAACATCCTAAATATTTATGCATCTAATAGAATTTTAAAACACATGAAGCAAAAACTGATAAAACTGCAAATACAAACAAATAAATGACTCTACTTGGAGATTTCAATATCCCTCCCTTAATAATTGACAGAACAAGTAGAAAATCCGTAAGAATATAGACTTTAAGAACACTATCAACAATGTTGACCTAATTGACACTTAATAGAACACTCTACCCCCCAAATGACAGAATATATATACTTCTTCTGTGCACATGAGGTATACCATTTTCTGGGCCACAAGATAAATCTAAATAAAGTTAAAAGAACTTAAGTCATCTAAAGTATGTCTTCTCACAACAAAGACATTACAAGAAGATGGAATTCCAGGTTAATAGCTCTCATGAACATTAATGGAAAAATCCTCAAAAAAACCCTGAGTAATCTGAATTAATACATAAAAAGGACAGTACATCATGACAAAGTAGGGTTTATTCTGGGAATGCAAGGTTAGTTTAACATAAAAAAATCAGGGGTGCCTGGGTGACTCAGTCAGCTAAACATAGTAACTCTTGATCTCAGCTCAGGTCTTGATCTCAGGGTCATGAGTTTAAGCCTTTCCCTGGGCTCCACGCTCGGCATGGAACCTATTAAAAAAAAAAAAAAGTGTAATTCACCATATTAACAAGCTAAAAGATCACCTAATGTTTCTCTCAAAAATACAGGGAAGGCATTTGAAAATTCAACATTCATTTCTCATTAAAACTCTCAGAAAATTAGGAATCAGAAAAAACTTCTTCAGTTTGTTAGAGCTATTTTTGAAAACGCTGTAGCTAACATCATACTTAATGATAGAAGACTAAATGCTTTCCCACCATGGTCAGAAGCAATGCAAGAATGTCTGCTCTCACCTCTTCTATTTAAATTAAACTGGAAGTTCAAGCCAGCATGACAAGACAACAGAAGTAAAAGGCATCCAGATTAGAAAGGAAGAATTAAAACTGTCCTTTATTTGCGGATATAACATAGTCATCTAGAATCTAAAAAACAGCTACTAGAATTAGTAAATAATTTAGCCTCTTGCTCAATATATACAAAAATTAACATGCAAAGTTCAATTTTATTTCCATGTAAAAACAATTAACAACCAGAAATTGAAATAAATGCCATTTACACTAGTATAAATATACAAAATATGAAGAGATAAGCCTGACAAAAGATGTTCAAGACTTGTATGCTGAAAACCACAAAATGTTTCTGAGAGAAATGAAATAAGACCTAAATAAATGGAGAGAGATCCCATGCTCCTGGTTTTGAAGACTGGATATTGTCAAGGTGTCAGATCTTCCTCAATTGGTCAATGCATTCTCAGTCAAAATTTCAGGAGGAATTTTTCTAGAAACTGAAAAATTGATTCCAAAATTCATATGGAAAATGGAAATGACCCTGAATAACCGAAACAACTTTGGAACAGAACAGTTGTTGGACTAATACTACTGATTGCAAGGTTTGCTGTATAGTTCCTGTCATTAGGCCCTTGTGATAACAATGCCAAGGGCAACAGACAGATTAATGGAACAGAATAGAAGACCCAGAAATAGACTCAGCCTATAATCTATAGTGACAAAAGGCAGACAACCGTTTGCGTGTGGTTGACCAAGTGGAACGGACCAGGGAAGGGAGGGGTACTAGAAACACAGAAGCTTTGGGAAGTGATGTATATGCTCATTGTTTTTATTGTGGTGATATTTTTACAGAGGCAGACATAGGTTAAAACTTTTAAAAAGGTATACTTCAAATATATATGGTTTATTGTCAATTATACCTCAATAAAGCAGCTGGAAAAAAGACTGAGTGCAGCTTTCAAGTTATACAGAAGACTAAGAATAATGAAGTAATAACTAACATCTACAGGGAACTAGGAGGAACCAACAGTGCACTAGCATCGCTCTATCTATCTGTCCTTATTTTATTCTCCTAACAACCTGGTCAGGTAGGTGCTTCTTTTAGCCCCTTTTTACAGATGAAGCTGTGGAGACTCCATGACTATCCCAAGCCAGTAAGCTGTGGAGGCAGGATCTGAACCCAAGGCAGTTGGTTCCAGAGCTGGGGCTCTGAACCACTCTAGGTGTTGATGAAATATCTTGCCTTTGTCATCCACAGGGGAGAATCACAGAAGAAGCCACAGCTGAGGAACTTTTGTCTGCAGTCCACAGCGGAAACAGTAGTGAAATGGAGGTAGGACTCGAGCACCGGCTGGTTGGCCCCACAAGGGTCACTATTCATTGAGTGTTGGTGGGCTTGCTCCTCTTCCAGGCCTCCCTGCCTCTCTCTACCAGCTCAGAGCTGCCACTTTTTTAGCACTGATTCCCCAAAGCCTCCCTCAGTGAAGTCTTCCTCCACCAAGATATCCTTTGTTCTGTATCCTTTGTACAGCTTGGTCCTAGAAGCTATACTGTTAGAATTTCAGGCCAAGGGGTGGTAGAATCTTCTGCCACCTGACACATGTGGCACACTTCTTCATCCTTTGCTGGCTTCCTTCTCCTTGCCCACACCTTCCTTTGTTGAACCTCCTTGGCCCTCTCTGGTGGGGTATGTCCTGTTTCCTGCTAGAAAATCAAGGATTCGGGTCATTTGGCTGGGCTCTGTGGACACTGCTCGGGATTTCAAATTTTTCCTAAGGAGCAGATGAGGGCCTTGAAAGTTGTAAGTGGGAGAGTCACATGATGAGACACTCTCATGCCCCAGTGGTGAGCCCAGTTCTGAGCTTTCAGTGGGTTCCCTGGTGCCTCTTCTGGGCTTGTGAGTCAACCCGAGAAGTCTGGAGAGCCCTTGACCAAACACGAAGTCAGGTCATCTCCACAGAGGTCCTGGGAGGACCACATTAATGGAGCACTAATCTCAAATGTCGGAATTCTGAGCGAGGGCCAGATTTTGGTCCCCCTTTCTTCTCCAGATTCTGAGCCATTAGGAAGTCTACATGGAAGTCACCTGGGGTAAAGGTGCCTCTTGATGTTGGCCAAAGCTGAACTGGGGGGAAAATGTTGGCCCTGTAACAAGTGTATTTCCTAGTTCCCCACCACTGAATTCAGTGTACACACCTGGCTGGAGGCGTCTTCACTGTTGGAGAGGGGTCAGCCCTGCTAGGTAGAGTGTGTGGAGGTCAGGGGAACTCATGCAGTCAGGAGCCAGATATGCTGCTAGGAATAGAGTGCAGCAGGCAGGCGGGGGTCCATTTTCTGAATCTCACTTTAGCACCTGCCATGGGACCCCACCCATGTCTTTCTGGCACTGGTCATTCCTCAGTACCCGAGGATGGGAACTTCAGGTGCCTGGTTTTTTTCTGGCGCCATGCCGGCAAGCAGGTCAGAATCTTTGGGGAACAGCCATCAGATAATGACTGAACGTAGTTGGAGAAGCAGTACCCCAGTTTCTTTGCCTCTTAGGTGAGACAGCTCTGAGATGTATTCTCCAGGGTCTCCCAGGGATCTCAGCAGGATGGAGCGGGACACTCTGCACTGCTGTCCTTTCTTTCCTTGCCTCCCTTCCCCACTCTCCCTGCAGAATTTCCTCTCATCCCTCCTTAGATAAACTTAGCTCAGAGTTTGCTTCTGGGGACACCCAATGCTACTTGCATTCCTTGACCCACACCAGGGCACTGACTCCTCAGGCTCTGGGGAGGAGAGAAGGAGGCATGGAGCAGAGGGTGAGGCATGCTATACTTGTACGAGGTCGCTATTCCTGTAGGACCCCAAACCAGAATGTGGATGTGGAGGAGGGGACAGGACGGTCCCTGCTGTGTAAGACATACTGAACCCCCAGAGGGCCCCTGGGTCAACAAGGTAGATTGATGTCCTATGTTTATCTCCTCTCCCTTCTGGAAAAAAAGCCACAGAAATGACAGTAAAGCAATAAGAAGGGGGCCACAAATCCACAAAGACAACACAACTAGGAGAGAAGATATTGGACAGTGAGCCCTTTCAAAATGTTGAGAATGAAGAAAATCAATGGAGGAGTTTACACTGGCTTAGCACAGTGGAGAAAGCCTTTTTCTCCTGTGTCCACAAAAGGCCTGGGACTTCTGGAAGGAAGGGTAAAGACTGGGCTGAAGTGAGGAGTCTGACAGACTGGTAGCAGACAGCTCCTGGCCCGTCCACCATGCTCAAGTGAAGTAACTAAATGATCATTCTCTAGATAGATGGGATGAAAACAGCTCCAAATTCAGATTTAGGCTGCACTGTGTGAGGCTGTGTAATGGAGGAGAACAGAACAGACGGGAAAGTGGAACTCTCCATTTCAAAGGTAGAAACCCTGTCCTCTCCTGCTATCATGTTCTCTGAATGCCAGAAGCCAGGTCTTTGTATAAGTTTTTTCTTATCACTGTGGTAACAAATTACCATGAATGTAGTGGCTTAAAACAACATAAATTTATTATTATATAGTTCTGGAGGTCAGAAACCCCAAACGAGTGCTAAGATCCATGTGCAGGCAGAACTCTGTTCCTTCTGAGGCTCTGGGGAGAATCCCTCCCTTGCCTTTGCCAGCTTCTGGAAGCTACTTGCATTCCTTGACATGTGGTACCCTCATCTTCAAAGCTGGTAACATCTTCCAGTCTCTCGACTCTGACCTTCCTGCCTTTTTTTTTTTTTTTAAATAAGGACCCTTCTGCTTATATTGGGCCCACCTAGATAACCCATGGTAATCTCCGTGTTAAAATCTTGTGTTAAAATCTTCACTTGCGTTAAAAACTTCACTTGTGTTAAAGTTAAAATCTTGTATTAAAATCTTCACTTAATGACCTCTGCAAAGTCCCTGTTGCTCTGTAAAATGCACAGGTTCCAGGGATAGGGCCATGTATAGTTTGGGGGGCCACTGTTCTGCCTATCACAGTCTCCAAAAGATTGAGCACATATTCAGAGACACAGGAGTAAATGCCAAAGAAATGAGAAAGTTGAAAGGGCTAGCCAATAGGAAGAGGGATCAGCGGGACAGGGGACTCCTGATTTTCTTTATAAGGTTTTAGTGCTGATATTATTTTCATGTTGGATGCATTACTTTGATTTAAAAGAACTCTGAGAAGGATCTCAGTATGAATCATTTTCCTCTAACTGAGCTGGAATACCTTCTTAGACACCCCTAAAATGAGACTGGAAGGTCTAATGCCAACTTTCCAGATGGTTCTGCCGGTTGGACCTCTCTGGACTCCACCTCATCACCAAATCACCCAAACAGTCCCAAGATTGAAAAATTCTTGTAGCACAAAATCACAGTGAAAATGTTTGGGGAGACAGGTGTTTTGCTTACAGAATTGAGAGGTATATAACCCTACCCCACCCAGTGTTATAGTTGAAATGTGGATTCAATGGGAAAGACCAGTGGAAACCATTCCTTTCCTGACCTTCACATGAGGACATCTTTCAATCCCATTATGAATCTTGAATATCTCTTTAGGAACATCTCATTGAAACTAGGCCTGGCTCAGGATGATTTGTTTCAGGTGAGACTGTCACATCCTGCCTAGGGAGACCAGGTAATGTAGACACGATGCCACCATGAGCCCATTAAATTGAAGAAAATGAATAGGATTCCTGCTTGGTCCCTCTTGTCTCCTTGCTGTAGGACATAGAAAACCTCAGTCAGCAGTCCACTGTGTGTGATACAGATAGCCGTGTCAGCTGTCTGAGCTTGGCATCCATTTCACTGCCCAAGGAGACCAGTGACTTCCGCCCCATCTACAAGGGAGCCTCAACTGCTTTTTGTATTCAGCTCTTTTGTATCGAGGAGAAATATGAAGCAAGGCAAGTACCGATCCCGGGTTGTCTGTTATATAGTAAGACTTTTCTTAAGGCAGTGGTGGCCTCACATTTTATTCGTATGGAGCCTGTGGTTTCCAAACGTGGCCTCACATCCTAATCCCCTTGGTTTTTGTTGGTTGGTTGGTTGGTTTGCTTGCTTGCTTTTTGTTTTGTTTTTGTTTTTGTTTTTTCTTTTTTTAAGTCCAGATTTCTGGGCCCAAGTCCCTGAGGTTTCAGTCCATAAAATTTGAGCAAGGGCCATAGAATCGGACTGCCCAGGTTTTGGCTCACCTGTGTAACAACAGTTGGAGATCTGGACAATCATCACTTATGTAACCATGGGCTGCTCTCCATTCTTTAAAGTTTGCATTGGCGGGAGGGGGAAGGCTTTGGATTTAGGTGGTTGCTTGTCTGGAGTCTTTTGGTTGCAAGTATCAGAAAATCCAACCCAAATGGGCTTTTAAAAAATGGAATAATTGCTTCATATCACAAAGGTTAAGTCTACTGGTAGGATTGATTTTTAATGTGGCTTGATTCAAGATGAGCCCATCAAGTTCCAATTTTCTCTCTCTGCCTCCTGCCTTTGGTTCTCTGCTGCTGGTCCCATTCTCAAAGCAGTGTCACTTCTTGGGACCAAAGAAATGGACAGTGGGCTGAGGCTTTGTACCAGAACCTAGTGAGGATGACTTTGAGCCTGGCTTTCAAGCTAAAGCCCCATCGGACCTGATCAGTCTGGGCTCATTCCTGAGCTGATGGATGGGGCCAGGCCAGGACTTGATGACAGTTTAGTCCTTTGCCTCATGTTTCCCTCCCTCACTACCACCCGCAAATTTGGGGCTGGAGCCTTACACACATGTAATCTGAGGGTGGCTAGTAGGACACTGAACAGCATTCCAGGAGAGCTGCTAGAAGGAGGAGGCATGGTGCCAGACAAAGCCTGGGTGCCCACCAGACCACTTAGTCACCCCACTTCCTATCCCTGTGTGTTCAGTACTTCTGTTGTCTGTTGTCTAGAAGTGGACCTTTGACCTTGATGCCCAGATTCCATATCTCCTTTAGAATTCCCACTGACTCCACCATTTTATTGCACAGAACAATCTGGAAGAAGAAAAGGTCGGCCCATTTTGATAGACCAGAAGGATCAGGGTATCCTTTAGATGACCAAGAGTGCTGCTAGACATTTTCTTCTTAGAGAATGTGTTTAAACATACTCCCAGTCTCCCAATCTCACTTAAATGTTTTACTCGTACTTTTTTCCTTTTAAGTTTTCAATTTCTTTGGAAATCTTAGAAGTTGAAAAGGGAAGTCTTTATTTTACTTGTATGGTAGACATCTAAAAAGCCTATAAGCCCTTCTAGACTTGTTGTGTATATTTATTTTTCCCTGTGCATTCAGATACGATTGTGCTTAGAATGTGACTTTTGAATTTTCAGACAGCAACTTGATGAACCATTATGGTTTACCTGTGAGTATAGAACCATAGGTGGTAAGAAAATCTTTTGCATGTAAAAGAGAAAAAGATCAGAATTGCTTATAATAAACCCACATCTCTCTGACAGCTCTAACAAAAAAGGGAGAGATTATTTCACAGAATGACTGTTGAACCTCTTTGAATGCACAGGTTATTAATTGTTATAGTAATGTGTTTAGTTATAGAAAAATATTTTACTACTGAAATATGAAGCTTATGATTTTCTGCAAGTTGATCAATGTTCAGCTAGACATAAATTCTGACTAGTGGTTGGCTATCACTGCCTGACAGGAAGAGAGCCATAAATCTTTTAAAATATATACTGATACTGCTTTTGCTTGTGGGTCAGTGACAACGCTTACTGTCTTGTTTACAGGTCACTGGACTTTATGAATTTTGTTTTCAGCCTTTTCCCTGTAAGTACATGCTGAATTTTGAGTAATACAATTGGTTTTGCAAGCTAGAAAATTTATAGAAAAGCAAAATGCCATATTCACTGTCCAAACATGTACATCTCCATGAATGTTAAGGTTTGAATTGCTTTCGTTTTCTGAAAATAAGGTTGAATGACATATCATGGACTCTTCAAAATATTGATGTTTCTGTTCCCTTTAAATGTCCAATTTCTTTTAAGGATAGCTTTAACGGTGTTTTGTTAGAATCAGATCATTAATAGAAGGCTGCAAGTATATGAAAATGTCAGAAACGACACAAAAGTGTATTAGACTGCCATATTACTTTATAGTTTACAGTGGCTCAGAGAATTCTGAAATCATTAGATTGCGTTTCTGAGAGTAGGCAAGTAGGAATTTGTGATCGATGTTTTGGTGGGCGTCGCCCAACAGAGTGTCTGACATGGAAGAGGCACTCAACCCACTATGACAGGTTTGGCGGATGGGCCGGGCAAACAGACCAGTGCAGACAACATACTCTGTTCCTGTCTTCTGCCTCCATTTTTGATTCACTGTTGTCGAGGGGTGGACATTCTAATCAACTTCTCACTTTATTGGAGGGAAGAAAGTGGAGAAGGAAGATGATTGAGGAAAAAATGGATTTTTACAAAGATGTTTTTCCTCCCTCACCTATCAGTTAAGTCAATAACTAGATTTCTTCACTTTGGTAATTACAAACAAAGTATCTATTGTCTTATTTTTCCTGATACTCTTTCTACTGAGGCAAAAAACAAATATGGTTTAATAATGTTTCCTGAAGCCTATGTGATTATAGGTTGTATTTCCTTATTTTGTTAATATAATGAAGGCTTGTAGTAATGATCTCCATTGTTCTCGTAACTTTTGGGGATTAATTTTTAAGGCATTTTGAAGCTCATAAAGCAATGTAGATTATCCTAAGGTAGGATTTACAAAGCCAATTTCCCTCAGAGATGCCCCAAAGTAATTTTCCTGCATTTAAATTCACTCCTACTTTGAAGTCCAAATAAAGGCAGAGCTCCAGCATTACAAAAGCAATGCTGGCTTTAAAAAGGCAAAAGACACTTTTACAGTTTAATTCTGTTGTCTTTCAGGCTATGTGGAAACAGGAACAAAATACTTCTATTGTGCATCCTTAAATCCTTCAAATCAAGTCAAAGCAGTTCATTGTAGTCTCCTTCTCCCAGAGAAGTCCGCTGAGACTTGGCACCCATTCCTTACTTTCAGCTTGAGTTTTTCAACAACTTGACTTTCAAGTTCCCCAAAAGGAACTGTGTTATTTTGCTAGAAAGAAGGAAGATAAGGTCAAACAATGATTCACTCCTTTGGTTTGCACTAACATCCCCAGGGTTTTGGATTAGCACAAGTAATGCCTTCACAGGGTTCAGGAGGAGGCAAGATCCCAAAGGGACAAATTAGCTCTGGGAAGAGCAAGCCACTCCTGCAGGCACCTGGCAGAGGGTCAAGTGGGTTGTGTGGAACACAGATGGTCTAGGGCAGCTCTGTCTGATAGACAACAAATTCTAGCCAAATAAGTAATCTAACTATTCTAGCAGCCACATTAAAAAAAATAAATAAACAAAACAAAAAAGACACAGGTGAATTCGATTTTAATACTATATTTTATTTAACTGAATATGCCCCAAATTTAATCATTTTCACATGTAATCAGCATGAAAAGCTATTGAGATATTTTACGGTCTTTTCCCCAGTGTTTGAAATCTGAAATATATTATTACACCTGTAGCACATTTCAATGAAAACACTACGTTTTTATCAGAAATACTTGATCTGCACTTAGATTTCATAAAATTTACAGTTGAATAAGCAGATTCATAAACCCAAGTTGTTCTAACATAAAACTTTCCCAATAGCTGAGTATCAGTTTTTTAACTTAAATTTTAAAATTAAGGAAAATGAAATAAAATTAAAAACTCAGTACCCAGTCACACTAGCTACATTCCCCAAAACCCACTGTCCAAACATGGCGGCTGGTTCCCATACTGGGCAGTGCAGATCTCAGGGATAAGTGGCAGCTCTGAGGACATCTGGTTCCTCCTACGCCTGCTAACTAAACACACTTCCCAGGTTAAACACATCCTTAGCTCTGTTCGCCTAAATGGGATCATGTCATGATAAAATACAGATGTCCATTCATGAATAATACAAGATTTTAAAAAAGAAAAGTCCAGGATCACCACACTCTCATCTTAGAGGAGGGAACCAGGGCTAGTGCTCTATCACTTAGCAAGCCTGGAGACTTCGCTATGATACCCGTGCTCCTTCATTGCCTCCAGGGTGCAAGTGAATTTGCCAGCACAAAGAACCTTACTTTCAAAACTGACTTCCACAGAAGGGCTGTGCGAATGGGTCCCATGGTTTACAATGTTCATTCATGTAGGTTTTAGCAGGACTTGCGGAGATTTTCTCAGTGTGCTTATAGTTCCTTATCCTCTTGAATTTCATATGATTACTTTCCAAATTACAGGAAAGTTGAACTTGAATACCCTGTCCTTTACACATTTTACCCCCTATTTTCTATAGTGTTTGGCAGCAGGAATTTGTTTAGTGATGAATGGTTTCCAATTCTCTCCCTGTGTGTCCTGGTCGCCAATCACGTTAGGACAAGAACTTCTGCATCATTTCCCTGCCGCACCTCACGCCTGAGTTTGCCCTCATTCAGAACTTTGTGAAGATTGTCCCCTTCAACAACTGTACGCTGGAGCAGGATCTCTATGTCTTCCATCGGGCTGGACTGCTCAAGTAAGTGAACGTACCTTCGGCCAAAAGACAATCCATGAAATTAAGCAAAGAGAATGGAACAAGGAGCTTGCTGCCATTTTAACTTAATGGTTTCTTTCAAAAATTGTTTTTTAATTGGTGGAGAGCTTGATCAAGTGATTTTAACCTTGGGTTCGGGAAAAAGTCATATTAAAAAGTTATCTGTCCAGTCAGACATTTTATTGTCAACAAAAGACCATACGATACCAAAATAGAAAAACTGACTAAAAAAAAAAAAAAAAAAAAAGCAAGACTATTTGCATATGAAGAAAAACAAACAAAAAATAATGGGTATTTAAAATCTTCAAACATATTCATCAGGGGAATGGAAACCCAGACAAGAAGAGATATCATTTTTTATCATATTGGTAAGATCTAAAATAGAGAAGCATTCAGTTCCTTTTTTTTTTTTTTTAAAGATTTTATTTATTCATTTGACACACAGAGAGAGATCACAAGTAGGCAAAGAGGCAGGCAGAGAGAGAGAGGGAGATGCAGGTTCCCTGCTAAGCAGAGAGCCCGATGCAGGACTCCATCCCAGGATCCTGAGATCATGACCTGAGCTGAAGGCAGAGACTTAACCCACTGAACCACCCAGGCACCCTGGAGATGATTTTTTTTTTTAAGATTTTTTTTTTAATTAAAAAAATTTTTTTTTAATTTTTTTTTTTAGATTTTTTCTATTTGACAGAGAGAAATCACAAGTAGGCAGAGAGGCAGGCAGAGAGAGAGAGGGGAGAAAGGAGGTTCCCCGCGGAGCAGAGAGCCCGACGCGGGGCTCGATCCCAGAACCCTGGGATCATGACCTGAGCCGAAGGCAGAGGCTTTAACCCACTGAGCCACCCAAGCGCCCCTAAAATTTATTTTCAACATAACAGTATTCATTGTTTTTGCACCACACCCAGTGCTCCATGCAATCCGTGCCCTCTCCAACACCCACCACCTGGTTCCCCCAACCTTCCACCACCCCCACCCAAGCATTCAGTTCTAATGAAACAATGTGGCAGTGGTCAGAATGTAGTTGACAAGAAATTTCCAAGGGCAGTTTGGCCAGAATACTGTAGTGGTTCATATCTGTCAACTCTTTAATTCCACTCCTAGAAATATATCCTAAAAACTGGTTGCAGAGATGCAAAGAAAAATTTATATATAAGGACTAAAGATATTGGAAATACTCTAAATGTACAAAAGTAGAAGAATGTTTAAATACTTTATAGTAACTATATGAAGGAATTATAACTCTGTTTGCAATTCATTTAAAGAACATTTAATGAATGGAAAATGCTCAGAATGTAACGCTAGGCTCATACCATTATATAAAACAGCATCTAAACATGACCTAAATTTCTAAAGAAAGACAAAACATGACTAAACTAGAGTAAGGGAGGACATGAAGATGTGCTACTATGCTGTGCCACCTG
This sequence comes from Neogale vison, assembly GCF_020171115.1. NCBI lineage: Eukaryota > Metazoa > Chordata > Mammalia > Carnivora > Mustelidae > Neogale > Neogale vison. The sequence continues at coordinate 44,909,711 of NC_058098.1, forward strand.
ACTCCTCTTGTTTAGGACTAAAGAACTCACTTTCAAACTGTGAACAGTTTGAAGCTGGGTCCCACTTGAAAGAGATCACCCTGGACTGAAGAGAAGGGCTTTGCCCAAGTTTGTGCCTCCCAAAGAACAGCCTGCATCCAGTGACTAGTTTTGCATGTGGGAGGTTGGGGGGAGGAGATGGAGTATAAAAGGGCAGCAACTCCCTCAAAGGAGGGACAACTCTGAAGGGTCTTCCCAGAACTCCCAGCGGGATCTGCCGGGTGTTTGTTGTAACCCTACTGCTTGCAGTCTGACTTCTCCCTCTGCCCTGTCCTGCTTCTGTCAGCTCTTTCAGAGGGGGAGGGTCCTAAGAGCTCAAAAATCCCGGCCTATAGAGTACTGTGTGAGGCTGCCTCCCAGAGAGCCTGGCCTGCAACACTAGAGGGGGTCACCAGTTGCCCCGGGTGGTAGTAGGAGCATCCGGGATGATTTTTAATTCCCTTCTTTACATTGCCTAAAATTTGGAATTCTATACCCAGTTTGAGTACTGCCTAGGATTCTTGTGCTGACAAGTAGCAGAAACCCATCCAATTGGCTTAAGTAACTGGAGAATTTATTACCACACAGAGTCAAGTGAAGAATCCAGTCAAGTGAAGAATCCATCCATCCAACCAATGGCGATGCCGTTTTCACAGAGGGTTTAGTTAGCCCTATTTGATCTGCCTCTTCCAGGTTGACCCGTCTTAGCCCAGTGCTTCCTCTGTAGTTGCAGGATGGGTGAGGTAGTTTTAGACACTTTAACTCAGTCCAATGGGAAAAGAGGGGTGGGTAGGCTTCTTTTCAGAAGCCCCAACACAAAAGTCTATTTGCCTCTCATTGGCTCAGATTGTGTTCTATGCTGACCCATCCTGGGCCAAAGGCTGCTGTCTGGCATCACTTAGGTGCGTTCCCGGAGCTCAAGAGTTAGAGGTGTGCATTGCCAGACACCAGTCTGAGGGCATCACTGAAGAAACGGGCAGTTGAGCTGCTCCCCACAGCTCTGTTTCAGGACAGGACCACCTTGATCAATAGAAAATAAACAGTATATGTGTGATAGAAATAATATCAATACTTTGCATTTCCTGTAATTTACCTTTTTCAAGCTACTGTCATATATATGTAGTCTTATTCTTATAAGATATTATAGAGTTCATTAAACTGCGTTTAAAATGCATGCATTTTATAGAATATAGATGAGACCTTAGTAAAGTTGCTGCAAAATCTTATGACAAAGGGGTTGGGGGAGTAGTTCTAAAGAGCTTTCTCTATAACTGATGTATTAGCCTTTTAAGTGAAACTTGGAGAAACATCCTAAATGATCACTTTATGTTTGGGGGCTGCCTAAATGAGTTTTGGCATCTTCACTCAGCACATTGCTATGCAGATTTTGAAAAAAATAGAAACAGATCTATGGAATGATGTCTAGGATGGTGAAAAAAAGCAAGTAGTCAAACAGTAATAGTATTAGTACTGATATCTTACATGTATGGTAGGTTTATAGTATTTTGGTCACTTTCTTAATCACTTTCCATGTATCAATATGCACAGTGACTTTATTAGCTAGGAACCATTATTATTATCCCCATCTTACAGATAAGGAAACAGACGGAGAGAGGTTAAGTAATTAGTTCAAAGTGAATCAGCAGGACGTGGCAGAGCTGGTACTAGAACTAAGGCAGTTCGGGGCACCTGGGTGGCTCAGTCAGTTAAGCATTCAACTCTTAATTTTGGCTCAGGTCATAATCTCAGGGTCCTGGTATCAAGCCCCCCATGAGGCTCCCTGCTCAGGGCAGAGTCTGCTTGAGATTTTCTCTCTCCCTCTCTCTTAGCCCCTCTCCACCCTGCTCACACTGGCACACACACTCTCTCTCTCTCTCTCTTAAAAAAAAAAAAAAAAGAACTAAAGCAGTTAGCTTCTAGAGTCAGCTCATCACCCCTTCACATACTGCTTTCTTTACTGTGTTTTCAGGTAAAGCTACTATAACAGAGAGACCCCAAAGCCCCAAAACACAGTGACTTGAGCCAGAGAGAAATTCCACATCTATCACACAGAAGGGCAGACCTGGACAGAAGAGCAGACTTTTCATTATAGATCCCAGATATCAACCTTTTGTCTGTACTGTCATTTGCAAATATCTTCTCCCATTCCGTGGGTTGCCTCTTTGTTTTCCTGACTGTTTCCTTTGCTGTGCAGAAGCTTTTGGTTTTGATGAAGTCCCAAAAGTTCATCTTCGCTTTTGTTTCCTTTGCCTTTGGAGACATATCTTGAAAGAAGTTGCTGTGGCTGATATCGAAGAGATTACTACTTATGTTCTCCTCTAGGATTCGGATGGATTCCTGTCTCACATTGAGGTCTTTTATCCATTTTGAGTTTATCTTTGTGTACGGTGTAAGAGAATGGTCGAGTTTCATTCTTCTACATATAGCTGCCCAGTTTTCCCAGCACCATTTATTGAAAAGACTGTCTTTTTTCCACTGTATATTTTTTCCTGTTTTGTCGAAGATTATTTGACCATAGAGTTTGAGGGTCCATATCTGGGCTCTCTACTCTGTTCCACTGGTCTATGTGTCTGTTTTTATGCCAGTACCATGCTGTCTTGGTGATCACAGTTTTGTAGTAAATCTTGAAATCAGGTAACATGATGCCCCCTGTTTTATTTTTGTTTTTCAACATTTCCTTAGTGATTCGGGGTCTCTTCTGATCCCATACAAATTTTAGGATTATTTGCTCCAGCTCTTTGAAGAATACTGGTGGAATTTTGATCGGAATAGCATTAAAAAGGCAATATAGACATTTTAACAATGTTTATTCTTCCAATCCAAGAACATGGAATGGTCTTCCTTCTTCAGGATCTATAATGAGCTCCTCAAACTCAACACACACAAAACAGACAATCATATCAAAAAATGGGCAGAAGATATGGACAGACACTTCTCCAATAAAGACATACAAATGGCTATCAGACACATGAAAAAATGTTCATCATCACTAGCCATCAGGGAGATTCAAATTAAAACTACATTGAGATATCACCTTACACCAGTTAGAATGGCCAAAATTAGCAAGACAGGAAACAACATGTGTTGGAGAGGATGTGGAGAAAGGGGAACCCTCTTACACTGTTGGTGGGAATGCAAGTTGGTGCAGCCTCTTTGGAGAACAGAGTGGAGATTCCTCAAGAAATTAAAAATAGAACTTCCCTATGACCCTGCCGTTGCACTATTGGGTATTTACCCCAAAGATACAGATGTAGTGAAAAGAATGGCCATCTGTACCCCAATGTTTATGGCAGCAATGGCCACGGTCACCAAACTATGGAAAGAACCAAGATGCCCTTCAATGGACGAATGGATAAGGAAGATGTGGTCCATATACACTATGGAGTATTATGCCTCCATCAGAAAGGACGAATACCCACTTTTGTAGCAACATGGATGGGACTGGGGCGCCTGGGTGGCTCAGTGGGTTAAGCCGCTGCCTTCGGCTCAGGTCATGATCTCAGGGTCCTGGGATCGAGTCCCACATCGGGCTCTCTGCTCTGCAGGGAGCCTGCTTCCTCCTCTCCCTCTCTCTGCCTGCCTCTCTGTCTGCTTGTGATCTCTGTCTGTCAAATAAATAAATAAAATCTTTAAAAAAAAAAAACATGGATGGGACTGGAAGAGATTATGCTGAGTGAAATAAGTCAAGCAGAGGGAGTCAATTATCATATGGTTTCACTTATTTGTGGAGCATAACAAATAGCATGGAGGACATGGGGAGTTAGGAGAAGGGAGTTGGGGTAAATTGGAAGGGGAGGTGAACCATGAGAGACTATGGACTGAAAAACAATCTGAGGGTTTTGAAGGGGCGGGGGATGGGAGGTCAGGGTACCAGGTGATGGGTATTATAGAAGGCACGTATTGCATGGAGCACTGGGTGTGGTGCAAAAATAATGAACTGTTATGCTGAAAATAAAAAATAAATTTAAAAAAAAAGAGCAGACTTTTCCCCATGAAGTTGTGTGGGGACCCAGGTTCCTTCTCTGACTGCTTCTTCATCTGGTAGAATAAGGGTGTTTATCTAACATCTGCATAATGAGTCAGGGGGTCTGTGAATTTGTATGGAAAGAAAAATTACATCTTTATTTTACTAACCTCTAACCGAAATTTAGCATGTGCTTCCGTGGTGAGGCCACAAGCCTCAGAAGTGTTCCCAAAGCCACTTTGTAACAAGCGGAAATCATGGATATTTTTATATCAGGTTAAGTTGTTTCAGATATCTCAAAATACGTATGCTCATTCTACTTTGAAATTTTAGTAAGTACTTAGTGTATTAATTAGGAGGCATAGATATTACTAAAACACATTTTAAAACATTTTGGTAACTCTATTTCAGTATAATTCATTGTCTCTTATTTTACACAGTTAAAGACATTAGTCTGAGCAGGATCCCACGCATCACCAGACTGTCAGAGGGGTCCATGGTACCCAGAATTTCTAGACCACTGCCGGAGTGGGGTCTTTTCCTTCTCGTGCTTCGAGCTGGCCCAGAGCATGGCCACATTCCAGCCCATGAATAAGGGTAGGAAGAGAAATGAAGAAGAAGTCCCTTTTATGGAACTTGCATCACTTCTGTGCATAGTCTGTGGTCAGAAAGTTGGTTGCCTGGCCCCCCTAGCTGTGAGAGCAGCTGGGGGTCTATCACTGATAGGTTAGGTGTGCCCCCAGAGTTGGTTCTGTTATTAAAAAGAAGAAGGGAAGAAAGGATACCGTGGACCCATCATGTCTACGTTTTATCTTGCATATATACAGAAGTTCTAGCAGGATACACAAGACTTTATTAACTGTATTAACCTTGTGTACGTAAGACTTCATTAACCTGAGGTACAAAGCCGTGAGGTTGGGGCACATCTGGTGACTTACTTTTTGCTTTATGTTTATCAGTGTTTGATTTTTGTTTCATTAAGAACTAACAAACTTACTTTCTTTCTCCCTTCCTTCCTTCCTTCCTTCCTTTTCTTTTAGGAGCAGGTTTAGGTTTACAGCAGCACTGAGCAGAAATCAGAGAATTCCTACATACCTTTTCCCCACCACCCCCACAGACAGACTCTCCCCCAGTTTACATCTCACACCAGAGTTCTGCCAGTTGCTACCATTGATGAACCAAAATCAACTCATTGTGTTTTCTGTGGGTTTTGACAAATGCATAAAGACGTGGGTCCACTATTTTAGTATCCTACAGAGTAGTTCCTATAAATCCTCTGTGCTCCATCTCTTTCGTCTCTCTCTCCTTCCCCACAACCCCTGGCAACCACTGATCTTTTTACTGTTTCCAGTAAAAATTTTGTCTCCAGTTTTGCCTTTTCTAGAATCCTATAGTTGGGGTCATACAGTATGTAGCCTTTACAGATTGGCCTTTTCCACTTAGTAATACACATTTCAAAGTTCCTCTGTGGCTTGATTGTTCATTTCTTTTTAGTACTGAATAATATTCCATTGTCTGGATGTAGCAAGTTTATTTACCCATTCATTTATTGAAAAACATCTCAATGACTTCTAAATTTGGGCAATTATGAATAAAGCTTCTAGAACCATTTGTGTGCAGGTTTTTGTATGGGTGTAAGTTTTTACCTCATTTGAGTATATACGAAGGAGCACAAGTTTGGGTCATATGGTAGGAGTGTTAAGTTTTTTGTTTTGTTTTGCTTTTTGTTTTTAAAAGATTTTATTTGTTTATTTGAGAGAGAGAGAGAGAGTGCACAGAGGGGAAGGAAGATGCAGTCTTCCCTCTGAGCAAGAAGCCCAATGCAGGACTTGATCCGAGGAGCCCGAGACCATGACCTGAGCTGAAGGCAGACAATTAACCGCCTGAGCCACCTGGGCCCCCAAGAGTGTTGAGTTTCGTATAAACTACCAAACTGTCTAACAACATGGCTATACCATTCTGCATTCTCATCAGCAGTGACTGAGAGTTCCTGTTGCTCCCCATCCTCACCAGCACTGGTACTGTCAGAGTCTTAAATTTCCGCCATTCTAATAGGTGTGTAGGGTTATCTTGTTGTTTTGATTTGTAATTCCATAATAATGTATGCTACTGAGCATCTTTACAGATACTACTTGCCATTTGTATGTCTACGTTGGTAACATATCTGTTCAGATCTTTCATGCATTTTTAATTGGGTTATTCATGTTTGTTTGATTTTGTAAAAATCATGGGCATGCATTACTTCTATCATAGAAAATCTAGTTATTTTTTTATATACTGATTTTTAAAATTTTTATTATGTCTCAAGTAGAACTTTTTATTAAAGTGTACTTTACATTGTCTGCATTGTTAAATAGAGTGTGTTTGACATTTCCTTATGACTTGGGATTCTTTTTATGAATAAATATACACTGGAAATGGAGAGCAACCAGATGACTCGGGATCAGGAATGGCTCATGGGGTCTGGCTGTAGTAATGGCCTTGTTCTTAGTAGCTTCTTTACTTAATTCATATTCTTCTCTCTCTCTCTCTCTCTTTTTACTATGATTTATTGTGCTTTTATTTTTTAAAAAATATTTTTAAATTTATTTATTTGGCAGACAGAGATCACAAGTAGACAGAGAGGCAGGCAGAGAGAGGAAGGGAAGCAGGCTCCCTGCTGAGCAGAGAGCCCGATGTGGGGATCGATCCCAGGACCCTGGGATCATGACCTGAACTGAAGGCAGACGCTTAATGCACTGAGCCACCCAGGTGCCCCTATTGTGCTTTTATTAAAAAAATAATTTATTATTATTTTTTTTAGGGGCACCTGGGTGGCTCAGTGCATTAAGCGTCTGCCTTCAGTTCAGGTCATGATCCCAGGGTCCTGGGTTGTTGGAACCCTGCGTCAGGTTCCCTGATCAGTGGGGAGCATGCTTCTCCCTCTCCCTCTGCCTCTGCCTGTTGCTCCTCTGTGTGTGCTGTCTCTGTCAGATAAATAAAATCTTCAAACAATTTAATTTTTTAAAAAATAATAAGACTTTGAACATTTGTCTGGAAATTAGTCTTTGTTGCAACAAGGCCCTTGTTTCTCCTTGTACTTTGTACCCATCTGCAGTGTCAGCTTCATTTTTTTTTTTTTTATCACTCGCATATAAAGTTGGAGTAAACCATATACACCTGGGTTTCTTTCTGGAAAATTTAAGTCTCATATGCCAAGGTAGTTTTTGCACCCTTAGAAGATCATGATCTTTTTGTCACTGTTCGCATCTAAGCCCTCATCAAGAACCTTCCTCTGTTCCTCTGTGAGTTTTGTGGCCAACCAGCCACCGCTCTACACTGCTTCTCAGCTTGTCCATGCATATATCTCCTTGGTGCTGTTCCTCTGGCTCCCATGCCCCTTTCTGTGTAAGAACCTACTCCTGGTTGTGTGGGGGAGGCATCCCTCAAAACCCACATGTACATCACCAATACCATGTTCTTTTTGTGGACATGGCCACAGGCTGCTCTTTTCTAAAGAAAGCTTAGATCTTTTATTTTTTTTTTTCATTTTAACTATAATTCCAGGATCATGTTAGTTTCAGGTGTACAATATAGTGATTCATCACAAGTGCCCTCCTTAATCCCCGTCATCTGTTTCCCTTCCCACACCCACTGCCCATCTGGTCACCATCAGCTTGTTCTCTATAGTTAAGAGTCTGTTTCTCAGTTTGTTTCTCTCTCTGTTTTTTTTCCTTTGCTCATTTGTTTCTTAAATTCCACATGAGTGAAATCATACGGTATTTGTCTTTCTCTTACTGACTTGTTTTGCTTACAGTTACACTCTACAGCTCTATCCCTGTTATGGCAAATGGCAAGATTTCATTCTTTTTTATGGCTGAATGATACTCTGTTGTATACCACAGCTTCTTTATCCATTCATCAATCCATGGACGCTTGGGTTTCTTCCGTAGTTTGGCTATTGTAAATAATACTGCTATAAATATTGGGGTGCATGTATCCCTTTGAATTAGTGTTTTTGTGTTCTTTGGGTAAATGCCCAGTACTGCAATTACTGGATTGTAGGGTAGTTTTATTTTTAATTTTTTGAGGAACCTCCATACAGTTCTCCATAATCACTGCACCATAACAGCATTCCCACCAACATAAGATGGTTATCCTGGCTCTGCATCCTTGCCAACACCTGTTATTTCTCCTATTATTCATTTTAGCCATTTAGGTATTTTCTTTAATTCTTTAACTAATTTGTAAGCACAAAGAACTCTTTAGAAAAATCACACATTTAATATTAGACATGGTGGTTTTGCCTGTCAGGAGTACTCAGCTCCTACAGGGAATGTGATCTCGAGAACTGCCTTCTTCCCTCTGCTTTTTAATTTATTTTTATGGTGATTATTTTTTTTAGAGGGAGAAAGAGTGTGCACATGGGTGCAGGCACGTGTGGGCAGGGAGGGCAAAGGGAGAGACATTCTTTTTTTTTTATTAACATATAATGTATTTTTAAATTTTTTTATTTCTTTCTAAATTTCTTTTCGGTGTTCCAGAATTTATTGTTTAGGTACCACACCCAGTGCTCCGTGCAATACATGCCCTCCATAATATCCACCACCAGGCTCACCCAACCCCCCACCTCCCTCCCCTCCAAAACTTTCAGAGTCCAGTCTCTCATGGTTCGTCTCCCCTTCTGATTTCACCCAACTCACTTATCCTCTCCATCTCCCAATGTCCTCAGTGTTATTCCTTATGCTCCACAAGTTAGTGAAACCATATGATAATTGACTCTCTCTGCTTGACTTATTTCACTCAGCATAATCTCTTCCAGTCCCATCCATGTTGATGCAAAAGTTGGGTATTCATCCTTTCTGATGGAGTCATAATGCACCATTGTATATATGGACCATATATACAACATATAATGATTGATTTTCTTCAGGGGTACAGGTCTGTGAATCATCAGGCTTACACATTTCACAGCACTCACCATAGCACATACCCTCCCCAATGTCCATAGCCCAGCCACTCTATCCCTCTCCCATCAGTAACCCTCGGTTTGTTTCATGAGATTAAGAGTCTCTTATGGTTTGTCTCCCTCCTGATCCCATCTTGTTTCATTTTTCCCTCCCTACCCCCCGAACGACTCCCCACACTGTCTCTCAGATTCCTCGTATCAGAGAGATCATATAATAATTGTCTTTCTCTGATTGACGTATTTTGCTTAGCATAATACCCTTTAGTCCATCCACATCATTGCAAATGGCAAGATTTCTTTTCTTTTTATGGCGGCATAATATTCCATTGTATATATATACCACATCTTCTTCATTTATTCATCTTTTTTTTTAAATGTTGCTCTCTATTTTATTTTATTTTATTTTCCAATTTATTTATTTTCAGAAAAACAGTATTCATTATTTTTTCACCACACCCAGTGCTCTATGCAAGCCGTGCCCTCTATAATACCCACCACCTGGTACCCCAACCTCCCACCCCCCCGCCACTTCAAACCCCTCAGACTGTTTTTCAGAGTCCATAGTCTCTCATGGTTCACCTCCCCTTCCAATTTACCCAAATTCCCTACTCCTCTCTAACGCCCCTTGTCCTCCATGCTATTTGTTATGCTCCACAAATAAGTGAAACCATATGATAATTGACTCTCTCTGCTTGACTTATTTCACTCAGCATAATCTCTTCCAGTCCCGTCCATGTTGCTACAAAAGTTGGGTATTCATCCTTTCTGATGGAGGCATAATACTCCATAGTGTATATGGACCACATCTTCCTTATCCATTCATCCGTTGAAGGGCATCTTGGTTCTTTCCATAGTTTGGCGACTGTGGCCATTGCTGCTATAAACATTGGGGTACAGATGGCCCTTCTTTTCACGACATCTGTATCTTTGGGGTAAATACCCAGGAGTGCAATTGCAGGGTCATAGGGAAGCTCTATTTTTAATTTCTTGTGAACTCCTCAAACTCAACCCACACGAAACAGACAAACACATCAAAAAATGGGCAGAAGATATGAACAGACACTTCTCCAATCAAGACATACAAAGGGCTATCAGACACATGAAAAAATGCTCATCATCATTAGCCCTCAGGGAGATTCAAATTAAAACCACATTGAGATATCACCTTACACCAGTTAGAATGGCCAAAATTAACAAAACAGGAAACAACATGTGTTGGAGAGGATGTGGAGAAAGGGGAACCCTCTTACACTGTTGGTGGGAATGCAAGTTGGTGCAGCCTCTTTGGAGAACAGTGTGGAGATTCTTCATTTATTCATCTGTTGATGGACATCTAGGTTCTTTCCATAGTTTGGCTATTGTGGACCTTGTTGCTATAAACACTTGGGTGCATGTGCCCCTTCAGATCACTACATTTGTATCTTTATAAACAAACAAAAAAACCACACAAATAAATCACATTTGTGTCTTTATAAATAAATACATAAATAAAACAAATAAATAAACAAACAAATACTGTAAATATCCAGTAGTGGATTGCTGGATCATAAGATAGCTTTATTTTCAACTTTTTTAGGAACCTCTGTACTGTTGTCCACCTTGCATTCCCACCAACAGTGTAGGAGGGTTCCCCTTTCTCCACATCCTTGCCAAGATCTGTCATTTCCTGACTTGTTAATTTTAGCCATTCTGACTGGTGGGAGGTGGTATCTCACTGTGGTTTTGATTTGTATTTTCCTGGTGACAAGTGATGTTGAGCATTTTTTCATGTGTCTTTGGCCATTTGGATGTCTTCTTTGCAGAAATGTCTTTTCATACCTTCCTCCCATTTCTTGATTGGATTATTTGTTCTTTGGGTGTTGAGTTTGATAAGTTCTTTATAGATTTTGGATACTAGCCCTGTATCTGACATATCATTTGCAAATATCTTTTCCCATTCTTTCAGTTGTCTTTAGATTTTGTTGACCATTTCGTTTGCTGTGCAACAGCCTTTGATCTTAATGAAGTCCCAATAATTCATTTTTGCTCTTGCTTCCATTGCCTTTGGCGATGCTCCTAGGAAAAAGTTGCTGTGGCTGAGGTCGAAGGATTTTGATGGATCCCTGTCTCACATTGAGGTCTTTCATCCATTTTGAGTCTATTTTTGAGTGTGGTGTAAGGAAATGGTCCAGTTTCATTCTTCTGCATGTGGCTGTCCAATTTTCCCAACATACATTTGTTGAAGAGACTGTCTTTTTTCCATTGGACATTCTTTCCTGCTTTGTCAAAGATTAGTTGATTATAGAGTTGAGGGTCCCTTTCTGGGCTCTCTATTCTATTCCATTGATCTATGTGTCTGTTTTTGTGCCAGTATCATATTGTCTTGATGATTACTTTGTAATCATTCAAGCTTCATAACAGAGCTTGAAGTCTAAAATTGTGGTACCACCAACTTTGGTTTTCTTTTCCAACATTCCTCTGGCTATTTGGGGTCTTTTCTGGTTCCATATAAATTTTAGGGTTATTTGTTCCATTTCTTTGAAAAAAATTGATGGTATTTTTAAAGAAAATTCTATTTATTTATTTGACAGAGGGAGACACAGTGAGACAGGGAATGCAAGCAGGGAGAGTGGGAGAGGGAGAAGCAGGGTCCCCACTGAGTAGGGAGCCCAATGTGGGGCTCAAAACCAGGACCCTGGGATCATGACCTGAACTGAAGACAGACACTTAATGACTGAGCCACTTAGGCACCCCCAAAATGGTGGTATTTTGATAAGGATTGCATTAAATGTGTAGATTGCTTCAGGTAGCATAGAGATTTTCACAATATTTGTTTTTTCAATCCGTGAGCATGGAACATTTTTCCATTTCTTTGTGTCTTTCTCAATTTCTTTCATGAGTACTTTATAGTTTCCTGAGTACAGATTCTTTGCCTCTTTGGTTAGGTTTATTCCTAGGTATCTTATGGTTTTGGGTGCAATTATACATGCAATCAACTCCTTAATTTCTTTCTTCTGTCTTGCTGTTGATGTATAGAAATACGACTGATTTTTGTGCATTGATTTTATATCCTGACACTTTACTGAGTCTTTTGGGTTTTCCACATAAAGTATCATACCATCTGCAAAGAGTGAGAGTTTGACTTCTTTGCTAATTGAGATGCCTTTTATTTCTTTTTGTTGTCTGATTGCTGAGGCTAGGACTTCTAGTACTATGCTGAATAGCAGTGGTGATAATGGACATCTCTGCCTGCTCCTGACCTTAGGAGAAAATCAGTTTTTTCCCCATTGAGGATGATATTTGCTGTGGTTTTCCATAGATGGCTTTTATGATATTGCAGTATATACCCTCTATCCCAACACTGTGAAGAGTTTTGGTCAAGAAAGAATGCTGTACTTTGTCAAATGCTTTTTCAGCATCTATTGAGAGTATCATATGGTTCTTGTTCTTTCTTTTATTAATGTATCACATTGATTGATTTGTGGATGTTGAACCAACCTTGCAGCCCAGGGATAAATCCCACTTGGTTGTGGTAAATAATCCTTTTAATGTACTGTTGGATCCTGTTGGCTAGTATTTTGTTGAGAATTTTTGCATCTGTGTTCATCAAGGATATTGGTCTGTAATGGAAAGAGAATCTTAAGCAGACTCCATGCTGAGTGCAGAGGCTGATTTGGGGCTCCAACTCATGACTCTGAGATCATGACCCTGAGATCATGACCTGAACTGAAATCAAGAGTCAGATGCTTAACTGACTGAGCCACCCAGGCATCCCCATTCCTCTGCTCTCTTTAAAAACAAAACAAAACAAAACAAAAAACCTGTACTCAGGGCACCTGGCTGACTTAGTAGAGCATATGACTCTTGATCTTAGGGTTGTGAGTTCAAGCCCTGTGTTGTGCCAAGAGCTTACTTAAAAAAACACAAAACCTCAAAGCAACCAGGATGTCCTTCAACAGATGAATGTATAAAAAACCCTGTAGAGGCCACCTGGGTGGCTTAGTCGGTTATGTGTCAGCCTTCAGTTCAGGTCAGGATAGAGGCCTGTGTTGGACTCCCTGCTCAGCAGGGAGCCTGCTTCTCTCTCTCCTTCTACCAATACCCCTGCTTGTGTGCCCCCTCTCTCAAATAAATAATCTTAAAAACAAAACAAAACAAATCCTACAGCCCCTTTAGGCAGCTGACTTTGGCTGTCTCAGAAGGAGGCCCGCTGACCTAAAGGTGTTTCTACAAAAATGTGAAGGAAAGATGAACTCCCACTCTTCTATCCCATTAAAACATGATTGGTGTTAAAAGAGTGAGTTTGGAGGAATTTCATGTCATCTAAAATGTAGTTCAGAAATGTGAGTGTATGAGTGACCTCCCAGCAGTCCAGCGGTCACTTCTTATTGACCCCTGGCGTCAGTTTTCCTGAGGCAGCTCTGTCTTGACAGGGCCTCCCTTTTCTGGCCCTGTGTCTCTAGAGTATTCTCTCAAAGTTCCAGGATGCTCTCACCATTGCTCCTGTACACTGACACCTGCATCTCAGCCGGGAGGGCAGGAGGGGACCAGGTACAGTATTGGCATCCCTCGTAAGGCAGGGCCTGCACTGGGAAGCTCTGTGACATGCATCCCCCCTTACCTCTGACAGGCACACCAGGCTTTTAGTAAGTAAGAACTTACAAGGGTTTGTTTGTCCCTGTTGTCAAGGAAGACCATCCAGGGGTGGCCAGCGCTCCCCAAGGCTGGCACGGACATGGCATCTGGCATTTCCCCCCATCCCACCTCCCCCACAGCGCATGGCTTTCCCTCTCAAGTTTACCTGGGTTTCCTTCAGAAGAACTCTGTATTTTACATGCTGTTTGGTTCTACTCCAGGCGTGGTCCCCAGTTGGCAGCTGCAGCAGCCCTTGAGAACTTGCTCAAATGCAGAATCTCAGGCCCTGCCCAGGCCTTCTGATTGTGTTTGCCTGGGACTCTGTATGGCTGGCAAGCTCTCCACTTGATTTTCAGGCACATTAAAGTTTGAGAAGTGCTGGGGGTGCTTCTCTTTTCAAGGACTACAGCTTCCCCCACAATCCAAAAGCAAATTGTTCCTGTGAACATGTTATACGCCAAAACCCCATTAGGAAAACGAAGTGCATTTTCTGCTTTCTGGAAGTTCACGTTACTGCCACTTCACTTTCCTGAAAGACCATCGTTAGAGTGATGACGGCTTTCTTTGTAAACAGCAAAGATCTTTAGATTTCTTTCTGTTAACAAAAATGAAGTGGAGGATTCCTGTGTATCTTTTGGTAAGGAAGGATAGGGATTCTAGTTCCTCTCCAAATACAGATTTTCTAGAACCGTGTAAGGCACATCAACGTTAAACCTTTTGTTATCTGGTAATTCCTGGTTCTGTTGAGGTATGAAGGCCTTTTCATATGGTGTAAGCAGACCCCTGGCCTAGATCTTGCAAGAATAGGTGAACTATGACAGTCTTAGAGGTTTTTGTCTACTTATACCAAGTAATATTCGTTTCTCTTATCTCTTTCTAATTCTTATCTTTTCATACACACCCTCTCCTTAACCTGAGTTTTCCTAAAACCTTTTTTTTTCAGATTTCAAAACATAGATGATCAGTGGGAATGCTTTCTGCTGGAAATGAAAGAAAACCCAACTCAAAATGGCTTCAGCCATAGGGCCTTTATTGGCTCAGATAGCTGGGATGTCTGGAGACAGGCCTGGCTTTAGGGTTTGAATCTTTGGGGTTTTGCTTTTTTCCTTTTTCCTTTCTGCTTTTCCTGGTGTCAGCTCCAGCCTGAAGCTGGCTTCCATCCCACTGGCAGAGTGACTGCTGCTGTGCCAGGCTGTAGACACCGCTGCAGAGAGGGAGGGAGCTGGCTGCAGGCGAGGACTTTCTTTCCCAGAGGTCCCGGCGCGCCTCCTCATGTTGGCTGTGCCGTGTGCCAGCCCCCGTTCCAGGTGCCGGGCAAGCAGAAGGGACTCACACAGACAAAACTCCTCGCCCTCATGGGGCCTGCATTCTAGTTAGAGGGGAAAGACATAAATAAAGGGAAGAGGGAATAAAGTGTGTATGTGATGAGGGGGAATGCACAGAATAAGCAGATGAGGGAAAGACGAGCTGGGCTCGGGGTGTGGAGGTGAGGCCTCTTGGGGAAGGCGGTGAGGCGGCAACCACGTGGGCACAAGTCCTCCACACCTACTCTTTTTATGCCATGGTTTTAGAATGTGTTGTGTTCTTCCATTTTTTGCTTCACTTCTCTTGACATTTGGGATGGATTGTTCTTGCTTTTAAGTTTGGTGACTTTAAATTTCATGACCTCATGTTCTGGTCTCCCACCCAATCTCGCTCTTCGTCCCTTGGGAAATTATATTTGTGTCTGTCATCTGTCCTCTGGCCATGCTGGTGAGCCCTGGAACAAATCATTCATTCAGTTGTTAGGGGTGCTTACCTCTTCCATCAACAAATTCCACGCCATGGCTCCCTGTCACTTCACTTTTGACTTTGGAAAGAAAACATACTATTTATGTTAACTTTCCTTATAAATGTATATACACAAAATGCTTTTTAGCACTTTTTACCTTCTATAGTGATTTTTAGGATGTTTCTAAACTTAATATTACATTAGAATGTGGTATAAATGATTCATTTTCCTTTTGCTCAGGCTTGCCCATTCTTAGCTTTCATGCAGTCTTTTTCTTCTTGTTTATTCATGAATGGAGGACACATCTGGATGAACTTGCTCCTCATTCCATCTTCCTGCTCTTTCAAACCATGTTTTCTGAAATTTGCCACTTTTAATTTGGAGGATTATATTGCAATATTATAATAAATATTGTACTAGAAATTATTTCCTATGAGTAAGAATTTACTACTAAATTAAATCATACCACTAATTGTCCCCTTTGCTCGTAAATGAAAATGCCTCTAGGTGGCTGGCTTTTAAATGATTCATCCCCTCAGTGTTTTTCTTTTGTATGTTTTTCTGTGGGTGACTCTGTTGTGCCTGGTTGTCATTTCTTCTAGCCTGTCACTCTTATACCTATTTTGGGCTTATGTATCATCAAGAGTGTTTTAGTGATATTAGTCCTGGTGCTTTTCATCAGGCTCCTTGAACAGAACGTAACAGAAAACTTAATTTTATGGTTATCATTTTGTTTTGTTCGTTGCTTGGTTTAAACTGAAATATTGATGACTGTCAAGTTGTTTTATGTTTCTATTACATAGATTACTCCTTTGGATTTCAGAAAGACTCAACTTACTTTTTCTTCTATCATTTTGGCTTCATATACTGGGATCATTAATTTGCCCTGTATTTTGCAAGGCTCCATCCATGCATACATATTCTTGTAGGTGTCTAAAACCATTCATTCAATTTGGGTTTGAAAAATTAACTGTTTAATCCTTTTCCTTCAACTTTTATATATGAGTTTCTATTTTGTTATGTGTATAGTATGATTAAGTACTATGAATTCTGATCTTTGAGGTTAAAGTGTGCCAAAAATGGGACCTGAAGAAAAACTCATTGGGAAGCAGGCCCAAGGCTGCCAAACTTTGAAGACCCAAGAAGGAACCAGTGGGCAGGGGCTTCACCATTTCTTCTTAGAGAAGTGACATTTCCTAGGGAATCATGGGTTTGGACATTCATATACATCAGAGAGGGAAAGTGCAAGAGAGTGGTGACTTGGGAGCTTGAATGCCTATGGGGAAGGGTTAAGAAAAAAGATAGCCCCATGCAGGAAACCCTCAGGAGACTGGATGGAGGAAGCCACTTGAATAGATAAGGAGAACCCCAGCTGATCTATCTCTCTGATGCAAGGTGGCTTTAGAACCAGGCCTGAACCTTGGCAAAAGAATAAACTATCCTGGTTATTAAATACAAGCTTACTTCTAAGGAGGTTGGGCAAGATGACGTGCAGAACAAGTAGAGGGAGATAGGTGATAAAAAATGAAGATCAGAAACTCCTTGTTCAAGACTTGTGAAGAGGTGAAAGTAGGCCCCCATTTAGATAGTTCAGGGGACCCACTGTTTTTTGCAGTCCCACTGAACCTAATTCTGACATGTAAACATCAACATAGACTTTGTCTCCTTGGATATTTGTTTAGCCCATTAAAAGTTCATTCTGCAGAAGGTCTTGGTATCATTTTATAAACCCTCAATGAATTTTCTTAACCTTAAGATTTATACGAAAATATGGCAAGAAACAAAGATAGCTGGTCGATAATTCAACAATAAATACAGTCCCCCTTTAGGGTGTGTGTCTGTATGGCATCTATATATATTTTAAGATTATTTTATTTTAATTAAGGATCACACATGTTGAGAATAAAACACTAAGTGTCCTTATAACTTTGTTTTGAAGTTGTTTTATTTTTCAAAGGGTTTTCTGTAACTGAAACACAGGCTGAGTTCTCCATAACTCCTGGTCCATTTCTTTTTTCTTTCTTTCTTTTTTTTTTTTTTAATTAGTTGCATTTCCTTTTTTTTTTTTTTTAAAGATTTTATGTATTTGACAGAGAGAGAGAGAAATCACAAGTAGGCAGAGAGGCAGGCAGAGAGTGGGGGAGGAAGCAGGCTCCCTGTGGAGCAGAGAGCCGGATGCGGGGCTCTATCCCAGGACCCTGGGATCATGACCTGAGCTGAAGGCAGAGGCTTTAACCCACTGAGCCACCCAGGCGCCCCTCCTGGTCCATTTCTAACCTATCATTTAAAACTTAGAGGAATTTCAGATTTCTCGGAAGATGGTTCTGGAACCAACAGAAACTCAGCTCTACAAGAGCAGGAATTGTGGCCTGTCTTGTTGCCTGATGGATCCCCAACACCCAGAACACACCAGGCATTCAGCAGCCATTTAATCAGTATTTTTGATAACTGAATGAACCATTCTCAATAAATCTACTTTAATAATTGATTTTTAAGGAATGCATTTTAATTGAGAATCTGGGTCTTATGCATATTCATTTTTTTACTTTTTCTGGATGCTCCTGTCAATTACAGTATAAAGCAATTAGGCTGTGTGACTATTACATTTGTATTTTCTGTCTGCTGGCCACAGGTCCTCATCCTCTCATTCCAGGTAAAGGCAGAACTAACAGGCTGCCATCCCTAGCACCTGATGTGTAAGCAATCATATCCACACTGGCCATTTGCCTCAAAGTCCTGGGTGATGAGAAGGTCACCTGTGGAATAAACCTACATTTGGCTTTTTTTTTTTTTTTAAGATTTTATTTATTTATTTGACAGAGAGAGACACAGCGAGAGAGGGAACACAAGCAGGGGGAGTGGGAGAGGGAGAAGCAGGCTTCCTGTAGAGCAGGGAGCCTGATGTGGGGCTCGATCATGACCTGAGCCGAAAGCAGACACTTAACGACTGAGCCACCCAGGTGCCCCTACATTTGGCTTTTTAAACCAAGCAAGAAACAATGGAAAAATTGCTCTCAGAGTCAAACACTATGCAACAGAGAGCAGCCTTGTCCAATAGAAATACAGGGTGAGCCACATATATAATTTTAAATGTTCTGATAGCTCTATTAATTAAAAATTTAAAAACAGGTACAATTAAATGTAATACTTACTATTTAGCCCCTAAATATTTTTGTTTCAACACATTATTGCTATAAAAAGTATCAGTGATATACTTTATATTCTTTTTTTTGTACCAAGTCTTCAGAATTCAGTGGGTATGTTACACATACAGCACGTTGCAATTCGGAGATGCCACCTGTCAATGGCTCAGCAGCCACGTGCAGCTTGCGGCTGCCATATTGGACCACATAGCTTCAGAGAGTGCACAGACACATTTCCTCCCCATGAAAGTCTTGGGACACATGAAGACTGTGAGTTGTTCCTCTTTGGCAAACATAAATAACAGAGATGAGAGCCTCATAGTGCAACACAAAATGGTTATGTCCTCTGATCAACAGTACATTTTCATAGACAAACTGGAGGAATTATGTCCATATTTTCATGATCGTTGGCAGTCAACCAGCCTCACAGTCCAACGAATGTTATTGAGAACTGCTGAAGGCTAGGGAAAGCCATGGTCTTTTAGAGTGGACCATGATGTGGTCCTAGCTTTGAGCCTTGCCTGATCGAAGATGCCACATCCCACAAAGCAGAGAGCATGATAGAGACATGGAAAAATGTCATATGCTTGTTCACCCTCCTGGTTTCACAATACTCTCAGTAACTCTGTTGTAGCACTGATCATCCACAGAAGCATGGGAAAAACTCTGTGGCCAGTCTGCATGCAAGCTGCATAATTCATTCTTTTCAAAGATATATATCTGGTTCCAAAACATTGTCATCATCCCAAAGGATACCCAGTACCCATTAGCAGTCACTCTTATCCTCTCCCCTCAGACTCTGGTGGTAGCAAATCTCCTTCCTATCTCTATAAATTTTCCTATTCTGGACATTTTGTGTAAGTGGAATTATATGATATATGACCTTTGAGATGTGGCTTCTTTCACTTAGCATGATGTTTTCAAGGTTCTTCCATGTTGTGGCCTGTGTTAGTACTTTGCTTCTTTCTGTGACTGAATTTTACTTCCACTGTGGATAGACCACATTTTGTTTATCCATTCAGAAGTTGACAGACATTTGGGTCCTTTCCACCTTTGGGGTGATCGTGAATAATGCTGTTATGAACAGTCAGGTATGGGTTTTGTGTGGACATATGTTCTTAATTTCCTTGGGTATTTTCCCTAGTGTTTTTGTGGTCTTTGTTTTTACATTTAGATCTTTAATCCTTCTGGATTAGATCTTGGCATAAGTGGCCATATCAGAGCAGAGTGCTTACCCTTCACTTGAAAATTGCTCATAGTATTTATATTACTAAGGTGATGTTAATTGATCATCTTTATACCAGTTAATTGTAGATGTAGATTGTTCTTTGCAAATATGATACTTTGGTCATAGTATGGAAGCATGCATTAAAATGTAAGCATAAAATATTCACTATACTTGAAGGCTAAGTATGTTAGACTATCACTTTATCAATGATAGGAGGAAGAACACTCTCCTATTTAGTAATAACACCCTAATGACTGGGAGTTTTCAGTGCAAGGCCAGTTACTTAATAGGCAATGTGGGATGCTAGCACAAAATGGAGAAGTCATCTTCCCATGGGCTTACCGCTCTAATCTGAGGGAAATGGGCATTCTCTAATGGCTTGCAACCTCCGCACTGGGATGCACAACTGGGGTTGGGAGTAAGCGAGAGATGCACACTGAGTTGCCAGCTGAACACACCATGGTATTGCCTGCCCTGGGTGAGGCTGGCCACTAGTTTGCTCTGACTAGAGACTCTGTGGGGCATGTATGTGGTCCTTGACCTTTCCCATGCCCGTGTCCAGGACCTCATGAAGGGAGAACATAATAGTTGATCATCGGCCTCCCCCAACCAATGCAACCAGTTTTCCCCTCTGGCAGGGGGCCACAGCAGTCTTGAGGAAGGGACAGGGAAGTCCCGTGGGGCCAAGGTACCAGCAGCAGGAAACATGTGAGAGTGAACCTATGGAGTAATGGTGGGAAGTAGGTGCCCTGCATGAGCTGTGGCTCTAAACTCCTGGACGTGCTCTATTTTCTTACTTGACTGCATGTAAAAACACAAAATCAAAAATTAAATTAATAAGAATTTTAAGACTCATGAAGCCAGCCTAGGTTCAATGTAATTTCTTAACTTTTTTTTTTTGAAGATTTTCTGTATTTATGTGAGAGAGAGAGCAAGCCAGCACAAGCAGTGGGAGTGGGAAAGGGGAAAGCAGCCTCCCCACTGGGCAAGGAGCCCAATATGGGGTTTGATCCCAGGACCCTGGGATCATGACCTGAGCTGAAGGCGGATGCTTAACCGACTGAGCCACCCAATAATTTCTTAGAACCTGACCACCCCGTAATTTCTTAACTTCTTAACATACCTTAAACTTTTGGGGGAAGAATTTGGCTTTATATATCAAGTAAATATGAAATAAAGCATGATGCTGAACTATTTACTTGTAATTTTTATGTCTAGCATCCTTTTTTATTGAGGTGTGATTGATGTAACATCATCTTAGTCTCAAGTGTACTGCAGAATGGTTCGGTATTTGCATGCACTGTGAAATGATCACCACAATTAAGTCTAGTTACCACCCATCCCCATGCAGAATTACATTTTTTTTTCTTGTGATGAGAACATTTAAGACTTACTCTCTGGGCAGCTTTTAAATATGCACTACAATATTGTTGACTGTAGTCAAAATGCTGACATTACATGCCCATGACTTTGTTATTTTGTAACTGGAAGTTTGTGCCTCTTGATATCCTTCACCCATTTTACCAATTCTGAATCCCCTCCCCTCTGGCAACCATATTTAGTTCTCCGTGTCTGTGAGTTTTGTTTTGTTTCTTTGTTTTGGCTTTTAGATACCACATCTTCTTTATCCATTCATCTGTTGATGGACATCTAGGTTCTTTCCATAGTTTGGCTATTGTGGACATTGCTGCTATAAACATTCAGGTGCACGTGCCCCTTTGGATCACTACGTTTGTATCTTTAGGGTAAATACCCAGTAGTGCAATTGCTGGGTCATAGGGCAGTTCTATTTTCAACATTTTGAGGAACCTCCATGCTGTTTTCCAGAGTGGTTGCACCAGCTTGCATTCCCACCAACAGTGTAAAAGGGTTCCCCTTTCTCTGCATCCTCGCCAGCATCTGTCATTTCGACTTGTTGATTTTAGCCATTCTGACTGGTGTGAGGTGATATCTCATTGTGGTTTTGATTTGTATTTCCCTGATGCCGAGTGATATGGAGCACTTTTTCATGTGTCTGTTGGCCATCTGGATGTCTTCTTTGCAGAAACGTCTGTTCATGTCCTCTGCCCATTTCTTGATTGGATTATTTGTTCTTTGGGTGTTGAGTTTGTTAAGTTCTTTATAGATTTTGGACACTAGTCCTTTATCTGATATGTCGTTTGCAAATATCTTCTCCCATTCTGTCAGTTGTCTTTTGATTTTGTTAACTGTTTCCTTTGCTGTGCAAAAGCGTTTGATCTTGATGAAATCCCAATAGTTCATTTTTGCCTTTGCTTCCCTTGCCTTTGGCGATGTTCCTAGGAAGATGTTGCTGCGGCTGAGGTTGAAGAGGTTGCTGCCTGTGTTCTCCTCAAGGATTTTGATGGATTCCTTTCTCACATTGAGGTCCTTAATCCATTTTGAGTCTATTTTCGTGTGTGGTGTAAGGAAATGGTCCAATTTCATTTTTCTGCACGTGGCTGTCCAATTTTCCCAACACCATTTATTAAAGAGACTGTCTTTTTTCCATTGGACATTATTTCCTGCTTTGTCAAAGATTAGTTGACCATAGAGTTGAGGGTCTATTTCTGGGCTCTCTATTCTGTTCCATTGATCTATGTGTCTGTTTTTGTGCCAGTACCATGCTGTCTTGATGATGACAGCTTTGTAATAGAGCTTGAAGTCCAGAATTGTGATGTCACCAACTTTGGCTTTCTTTTTCAATATTCCTTTGGCTATTCGAGGTCTTTTCTGGTTCCATATAAATTTTAGAATTATTTGTTCCATTTCTTTGAAAAAGATGGATGGTACTTTGATAGGAATTGCATTAAATGTGTAGATTGCTATAGGTAGCATAGACATTTTCACAATATTTATTCTTCCAATCCAAGAGCATGGAACATTTTTCCATTTCTTTGTGTCTTCCTCAATTTCTTTCATGAGTACTTTATTGTTTTCTGAGTATAGATTCTTAGCCACTTAGGTTAGGTTTATTCCTAGGTATCTTATGGTTTGGGGTGCAATTGTAAATGGGATTGACTCCTTAATCTCTCTTTCTTCTGTCTTGTTGTTGGTGTAGAGAAATGCAACTGATTTCTGTGCATTGATCTTATATCCTGACACTTTACTGAATTCCTGTACAAGTTCTAGCAGTTTTGGAGTGGAGTCTTTAGGGTTTTCCACATAGAGTATCATATCATCTGCGAAGAGTGATAATTTGACTTCTTCTTTGCCGATTTGGATGCCTTTAATTTCCTTTTGTTGTCTGATTGCTGAGGCTAGGACTTCTAGTACTATGTTGAATAGCAGTGGTGATAATGGACATCCCTGCCATGTTCCTGACCTTAGTGGAAAAGCTTTCAGTTTTTCTCCATTGAGAATGATATTTGCGGTGGGTTTTTCATAGATGACTTTGATGATATTGAGGTATGTGCCCTCTATCCCTACACTTTGAAGAGTTTTGATCAGGAAGGGATGCTGTACTTTGTCAAATGCTTTTTCAGCATCTATGGAGAGTATCATATGGTTCTTGTTCTTTCTTTTATTGATGTGTTGTATCACATTGACTGATTAGCGGATGTTGAACCAATCTTGCAGCCCTGGGATAAATCCCACTTGGTCGTGGTGAATAATCCTTTTAATGTGCTGTTGAATCCTATTGGCTAGTATTTTGGTGAGAATTTTTGCATCTGTGTTCATCAAGGATATTGGTCTATAGCTCTCTTTTTTGATGGGATCCTTGTCTGGTTTTGGGATCAAGGTGATGTTGGCCTCATAAAATGAGTTTGGGAGTTTTCCTTCCTTTTCTATTTTTTGGAACAGTTTCAGGAGAATAGGAATTAGTTCTTCTTTAAATGTTTGGTAGAATTCCCCCGGGAAGCCGTCTGGCCCTGGGCTTTTGTTTGTTTGGAGATTTTTAATGACTGTTTCAATCTCCTTACTGGTTATGGGTCTGTTCAGGCTTTCTATTTCTTCCTGGTTCAATTTTGGTAATTTATATGTTTCTAGGAATGCATCCATTTCTTCCAGATTGTCAAATTTGTTGGCGTAGAGTTGCTCATAGTATGTTCTTATAATAGTTTGAATTTCTTTGGTGTTAGTTGTGATCTCTCCTCTTTCATTCATGATTCTATTTATTTGGGTCCTTTCTCTTTTCTTTTTGATAAGTCTGGCCAGGGGTTTATCAATTTTATTAATTCTTTCAAAGAACCAGCTCCTAGTTTCATTGATTTGTTCTATTGTTTTTTTGGTTTCTATTTCATTGATTTCTGCTCTGATCTTTATGATTTCTCTTCTCCTGCTGGGCTTAGGGTTTCTTTCTTGTTCTTTCTCCAGCTCCTTTAGGTGTAGGGTTAGGTTGTGTACCTGAGACCTTTCTTGTTTCTTGAGAAAAGCTTGTACCGCTATATATTTTCCTCTCAGGACTGCCTTTGTTGTGTCCCACAGATTTTGAACCGTTGTATTTTCATTATCATTTGTTTCCATGATTTTTTTCAATTCTTCTTTAATTTCCCGGTTGACCCATTCATTCTTTAGAAGGATGCTGTTTAGTCTCCATGTATTTGGGTTCTTTCCAAACTTCCTCTTGTGGTTGAGTTCTAGCTTCAGAGCATTGTGGTCTGAAAATATGCAGGGAATGATCCCAATCTTTTGATACCGGTTGAGTCCTGATTTAGGACCGAGGATGTGATCTATTCTGGAGAATGTTCCATGTGCACTAAAGAATGTGTATTCTGTGGCTTTGGGGTGAAATGTTCTGAATATATCTGTGATGTCCATCTCATCCAGTGTATCATTTAAGGCCTTTATTTCCCTGTTGATCTTTTGCTTGGATGATCTGTCCATTTCAGTGAGGGGAGTGTTAAAGTCCCCTACTATTATTGTATTATTGTTGATGTGTTTCTTTGATTTTGTTATTAATTGGTTTATATAGTTGGCTGCTCCCACGTTGGGGGCATCGATATTTAAAATTGTTAGATCTTCTTGTTGGACAGACCCTTTGAGTATGATAGAGTGTCCTTCCTCATCTCTTATTATAGTCTTTGGCTTAAAATCTAATTGATCTGATATAAGGATTGCCACTCCTGCTTTTTTCTGATGTCCATTAGCATGGTAAATTCTTTTCCACCCCCTCACTTTAAGACTGGAGGTGTCTTCGGGTTTAAAATGAGTTTCTTGGAGGCAACATATGGATGGGTGTTGTTTTTTTATCCATTCTGATACCCTGTTTCTTTTGATTGGGGCATTTAGCCCATTAACATTCAGGGTAACTACTGAGAGATATGATTTTAGTGCCATTGTATTGCCTGTAAGGTGACTGTTACTGTATATTGTCTCTGTTCCTTTCTGATCTACCACTTGTAGGCTCTCTCTTTGCTTAGAGGACCCCTTTCAGTATTTCCTGTAGAGCTGGTTTGGTGTTTGCAAATTCTTTCAGTGTTTGTTTGTCCTGGAAGCTTTTAATCTCTCCTTCTATTTTCAATGATAGCCTAGCTGGATATAGTATTCTTGGCTGCATGTTTTTCTCGTTTAGTGCTCTGAAAATATCATGCCAGCTCTTTCTGGCCTGCCAGGTCTCTGTGGATAAGTCAGCTGCCAATCTAATACTTTTACCATTGTATGTTACAGACTTCTTTTCCCGGGCTGCTTTCAGGATTTTCTCTTTGTCACTAAGGCTTGTAAATTTTACTATTAGGTGACAGGGTGTGGGCCTATTCTTATTGATTTTGAGGGGCATTCTCTGAACCTCCTGAATTTTGATGCTCGTTCCCTTTGCCATATTGGGGAAATTCTCCCCAATAATTCTCTCCAGTATACCTTCTGCTCCCCTCTCTCTTTCTTCTTCTTCTAGAATCCCAATTATTCTAATGTTGTTTCGTCTTATGGTGTCACTTATCTCTCGAATTCTCCCCTCATGGTCCAGTAGCTGTTTGTCCCTCTTTTGCTCAGCTTCTTTATTCTCTGTCATTTGGTCTTCTATATCGCTAATTCTTTCTTCTGCCTCATTTATCCTAGCAGTGAGAGCCTCCATTTTTGATTGAACCTCATTAATAGCTTTTTTGATTTCAACTTGGTTAGATTTTAGTTCTTTTATTTCTCCAGAAAGGGCTTTTATATCTCTGGAGAGGGTTTCTCTAATATCTTCCATGCCTTTTTCAAGCCCGGCTAGAACCTTGAGAATTGTCATTTTGAACTCTAGATCTGACATATTACCAATGTCTGTATTGATTAGGTCCCTAGCCTTCGGTACTGCCTCTTGTTCTTTTTTCTGTTGTGAATTTTTCCGCCTTGTCATTTTGTCCAGCTAAGAGTATATGAAGGAGCAAGTAAAATATTAAAAGGGTGGCAACAATCCCAGGAAAATATACTTTAACCAAATCAGAAGAGATCCCCCCTCATGATTGGGTGAGGGATCTCCTCTGATTGGGATCTCCTCTGATTGGGATCTCCCAATCTCTTCTGATTGGGATCTCTTCTGATTTGGGGATAAAAAGAGGTTCAAAAAGAAAGAAAGAAAAAAAAAGAATTTAAAAAAAGAGATTGAATTAAAAATGCAATCAAGAATTTAAAAAAGAATTAAGAAAAAAAAGATTGAAGAGATTGGGATCTCTTCTGATTTGGGGATAAAAAGAGGTTCAAAAATAAAGAAAGAAAAAAAAGAAAAAAAAGAATTAAAAAAAGAAAACGAATAAAGAAAAGTATAAAAAAGAAATATATATATATTAGATAAACTAGTTAAAAAACGTTAAAAAAAGGGGTAAAAGTTAAAAAAAATTTTAGCAGAAGATGAGAAAAAAAATGAAAAAGAAAAAAATTAAATTAACTGCAAGACTAAAAAATCACAGGGAGAAAGCCATGAGTTCCGTGGTTTGTTTTCTCCTCCTCTGGAATTCTGCCGCTCTCATTGGTATTGAAACTGCACTCCTTGGTAGGTGAACTTGGTCTTGCCTGGATTTCTTGTTGATCTTCTGGGGGAGGGGCCTGTTGTAGTGATTCTCAAGTGTCTTTGCCCCGGGGGAATTGCACCGCCCTTACCAGGGGCCGGGCTGAGTGATCCGCTCGGCTTTGCTTTCAGGAGCTTTTGTTCCCTGAGCGCTTTCCGTAGAGTTCCGGAGGACGGGAATACAAATGGCGGCCTCCTGGTCTCCGGCCCGGAGGAGCCGGGAACCCGGGGCCTCGCTCCCCAGTGCGCCCTCAGCGAACAGCTCCTAGTAACTCCTATCTGCCTAACCTCCAGCCGCGCTCCGAGCTCACCGAGCCTGCGACTGGTTCAAGGCAACACTGAGCTGTGAGCTTACTGTCGGCTCTGTCTCTGTAGTCGGCTTCCCCGTTCCAATATCCGCAAGCTCTGCAACACTCAGACACCCCCGATCCTTCTATGACCCTGTGAGACCTGAGGCCACGCCGACCCCGCGTGGGCTTTGCCCTGGTTTAGCCTCTGGAGCGATGTCCCTCAGCGGAACAGACTTTTAAAAGTCCTGATTTTGTGCTCCGTTGCTCTGCCGCTTGCCGCCCCCCCCCCCCCGTGGTCTATCTTCCTTCTCCGCCAGTCCTACCTTTCAGAAAGTGGTTGTTTTTCTGTTTCTAGAATTTCTGTTCTTCTTCTCTTCGATCTGCCGATGGATTTGCAGGTGTTTGCAATCTTTAGATAAGCTATCTAGCTGATCTGCTAGCTGAAGTAGTCTCAGCCTGCTACTTCTCCGCCATCTTGACTCTTGTTTTAAGATTCTCTCTTTTTCTTCAACTTTTGGTGTTCTAAATGCATATGCATATTTTTGAGTTTATCTAATTTGGAACATTCTGTGCTTTCTGGATTTGAATGTCTGTTTCCTTCCCCAGGTTAGGAAAGTTCTGTCATTGTTTCTTCAAATGAGTTTTTTTGCCCTGTTCCCTTTCTTGTTTCTTCTGGGACTCCTATAGTGTGAATTTTATTCTGTTTGATGTCCCATAGATCCCTTAAGCTATCTTCACTTTTTACATTTCTTTTTCTCTTCACTGCTCTGTGTGGGTGAGTCCCACTGCCTGTCTTCCACATCACTGATTCTTTCTTCTGCTTCATCTAGTCTGCTGGTGAACCCCTCTGTATATTTTTCAGTTCAGTTATTGTATTCTTCAGTTCTGTGACTTCTGTTTGGTACTTTCTAATATTGCCTATCTCTGTTGAAGTTCTCACTGTGGTCATTCCTACTTCTCCCAAGTTTGGTGAGCATCTTTATGACCATCACTTTGAACTCTTAATCAGGTAAGTTACTCATCTGCATTCTATTAAGAGTTTTTCTGAGGTTTTGTCTTGTTCTTTCATTTGAAACATATTCCTGTTTACTTATTTTGCTTAACTCTGTCTGTATTTTTTTCTGTGTTTCAGGCAAAACAGCTAACTTTCCCAATCTTAAAGGAGTGACCTTGTGTAGGGAACATATTTTTTAACCTTGCCCTAGTCTTGGTTGTCTCTCAACCCTTTGTGATTGTCTAAGCAGCCTGATTTATTCTTGATATGTCCCAGTTGTTGAGAGTGTACAAAAAGCCTGTCAGTGTTCCAAAGGGAGACTTCATTCATTGCCGACTTTCAGGCTGTTTGGAAGCCAGACTCTCAAGTAGACCCACAAGCAGTAGCTTTCAGGGTATGCAAATAGATGCAGTTCTGTGCAACTGCAGTCATAAATCCTGCTGGCCTTCAGACGAAGTAGTTTGGAAATGTCTCTTGGGTGACATTTATAAAATTTGGGGCTTCAAATGAGTGTGTAAGCTCTTTTCTGGAAATTACGGGCAAGCTATAACAAGGCTGAGGGAGAGCACAAAGCTGGCATCTTTTGGCCTACTTTCTCTGAGAATACTCCATAGCTGCTAGATGTGTGGTGAGTCTGAGGCCTGCCCCTCAGGCTGGAGCTCCAGGACAAGTACATAGGCCTTTTCCACAGAAAGAATGGGGTGTGTTTCAGGTCACTGTCTGTGCCATGCCCTTGGGGGTGGTAGCCTGCCAAGAACGAGCTCCATGATTGTTACAGTTCCATGGGACCCAAGAACAGAAACCTCCCTGGCTACCAGAGCCATGTGATCAAGGAGAGCATCCCGTGTCATCTGCGCATGCCTGAGAGTTTTAGCAAGGCAGCAGGAAAGTGCGGGGCTGGGATGTGCCTGCTGGCTTTAGTGTGCAGCAGGGGAGCACAGGGCCGCATGTGCCTGCTGGTTTTAGTGGGGCAGTGGAAGAGTGCAGGGACTGTGTGTGCCTCCTGGTACTAGCAAAGGAAATAGGGAGCACAAAAATGACACCTCTCAGGCCTTTGTCTCTGGAAGGAGTTCCAACAGGCTCCTTTCCCCTCCAGGAGATGCTTTAAGATTAGCAAACGAATCTCTTTCACATATGATGTCGGTAGTTTTGAAACTGCTGCTTTTACACTGGGCCCCAGGATGAGTGAGTCTACATGTGACCCCGTCCAGAGCAGTATCTTTAGGTCCCTTCAGCCCTTCAGGTCTCTATGGGTCTAAGCCCCAGTGGTTTTCAAAGACAGGAGATTTGGGGGCTCATCTCTTTGGAACAGGTCCCGAGAATTGGGGTATCTGAGGTGGGGCACTAACCCCTCACTCCTCAAGGAGAAGCTTCATATTTGTGAGATCTCTCCCAATCGTGGGTCACTGTTCCAGGGTGAGGTTTTTGGTAAGACTGCGTTTCTGCCTGTCCTACCATTTTGATGTGGCCACTATTGCTTGTTGTGAAGGAGGCATTCAGCTCATTTTGAGGTCTTTTCCAGAGGAAATTATTCCATATGTAGCTCTACATTTGGTGTGTCTGTGGGAGGAGAGGAGTTCAGGATCTTTCTATGACTCCATCTTAGACATCCCACCTTTTTGCACATTTCAAATTAAATGCATTTAGAATATAACTTTGTATTGTCTCTGGTTAATGAAAATATCAGTGATTTTTACCATAGTCTCTATACTATTTTGCATGTGTTTTACTGATTTTTTAAAATGAAATAAGTTACTTCTATAATTAATCAAACCCTAAGGATATATATAGATAGATATACTAGATATTATTTTATGTATATGTGATATTTTATAATTTTGTCTTCATTCAATATGAATGAATATTCATATTCATAAAATATGAATACATATTTTAGTACTTTAACCTAAAAAACATATCTCTCCTCCTCCAGGTCTATTAAAATAAGATTAGCCACTTTGTTGGATACTCCTGGTGTTGAAAATCTTGTTAGCACGCTCATGCTGAAAAAGAGTATATTGGAGGATTTAAAGCAATACAATGAGGCTCGCAAAGACCCTGTAAGTACCTGCTATGACCAGATTGCCTTCCTTTTCCTTGTAATATGGACCATTATGACCCACATAGGTTCAACCTTGAAGTTTCCTTCAATCTCAGTTGGGGATAGTTGGAGAATTATACGGTGGTGGGAAGTGGACAGAGGTGAAGTTGGAAGATGGGAACAAGAAAAGAAGAACTGAGAAGACTGGGGTTTAAGGATGTGAGGGTGTTCTTTTCACTGGTGGCCCCAAGGTGGGGTGCTGATCAGATATTCTAAACCCTTATCACAGGCATGGAAAACCTGGACTTGGTCCGGACAAGTATCCTGAAACAGGATAGATCTCAGGGCTTAGAATAGGCAGATCTGACTGAGGTTAGGGAATGGTAGCTCAAGAATCTGTGGGTGCCTGGTGCTCACCTAGCAGCCCTGGATATCAGACCTAGGACAGTTGGACCCCATTTGACCTTACTGGGTGATGATTCTGGCTAGACTTCTTTGTTCAGCTGCCTACATTCTCAGGTAATGGATGGGCTGTCAAACACCTGTATGACAGGTGTTGCATTCTCTTTCTAGGATAGTAACTATACTATACCTTTACCCTGGCAAAGGACAATCTCACAGTGGTCCTAATGTTAATACCGCTTTCTTAAGGACCATGACAGTTAACTTAACCCATGGAACAGTGCACGTAGTTAGAGAAATGCTTGGTTACTTTTTTGAAGTTTTATTGAACTATAACCAATAAACAGCTTGACATATTTCACAATTTGAATATACCGTGTAATTAATGAGCACTTGTTTCTAACCGCAGCCTGCTGAAGTCCCCCCACCCCCCATGCTCCCGTTCAGTTACTTTCTCCTCAGGTTAATACCACCTTGACTTCCAAGATCATAAATTGGTTATGCCTGGTTTTGAACTTTATAAAAGTGATCACATAGTATGTTTTCTGATATCAGGCTTTTTTGGCTCAGCACTACATTTGTGAGATTCACCCATATTGTGCTGTAAAGTATTTCATTGCATGAAGATAACAGAATTTATTTCTTCTTTCTACTGTCATTTGAGGGAGTTTCCAGTTAGTGGCTCTTTTGAATAAGCACTTTAGTTAAATTTTAAAGTCATCAAGAGGGAGACATCAAATACCTAAACCCAGTGAAATAGTTGCTATTTATCAAGGCATCAAATTAAAATAAAACTTCTCTCCAGCACATGTTTTTTTTGTTTGTTTGTTTTGGTTTGTCTTGATCTTTTAGTGTTTTTGATTTTTTTGCTCCTTTCCTCCTGACCTGCCAGTGCAGTGTGACATATCACCCTGGTTCACAAAGTGTGGTTTAAGGAGTCAAAAGGGTCTTTGAGACATAAATTTTCAGGTGTGTCTGTGAAGTAAAACCCATTTCCATCATAAGAGTAAGAAACTATTTTCCTTTTCCACTGTATTGATATTCACACTGATGGTGCAAACACAATGTGGGCAGAATCTTGAGAGCCTTAGTGCCGTGGGCACCAGATTTCATTGGTTTCTTCATTACCATTCACTCCTGGCAACAAGAGGGAAAGAGAGCCTAGCTAGTAAAGATAGCATTGCACATCAACAGACTGGCTAAAATACAAAGAGTGGCACCACTATATGCTAGGAGGGGGAATGCAGGGAAATAGGATAATCTGTATGTTGCCAGTAGGAATATAAAATGATATCATTGCTCTGGAAGATGTTTTGGCTATTTCTTCAAAAACCTCAGTGCAACAATCGTATGACCTAGTAATTGCACTTCGGGGCATTTATCCCAGACAAATGAAGACACATACACGAATGTTCATAAGCAGTTAGAATTGGCCCAGATGTCCTTCAACAGGTGCATGGGTAAACTGTGACACATTCATGCCATGGAGTAACAGTTAACAGTACAAAGGAATGAATTGTTGATGCGTGTATCAACTTGGATGTATCTACAGAGAATTGAGCTGATTTGAGGGGGCGGAGGGAAAGCTAAACCCTTAAAGGTTAAATACTGTGTAATCCTGCTTACTTCACATTTTTGAGATAACACAGTTTTAGAAATGGGGAAGAGATTGTTGCCAGGGTTTAAGGATGAGAGGAGGGCAGGGAGTAGATGGATGTGGTTATTGTAGGGCAACCCCAAGGGATCTTTGTGTTGGAACCATTCAGTCTCTTGACTGTGGTAGTAGATACATGAACCTCTATAGAGGATAAAATTAGGTAGAACTTGACTCATACACATCAGTATGCATTCCCTGCTTGTCCTATCATACTAAAGTTTTGCAGAACATTACTGTGATGGGATACTGGGCAGCGTGTATGAGGAATTTCTCTGTATTATTTCTTACAATTGCTTATGAGTCTACAGCTATCTCCATATAAATTTCAATTTTAAAAAAAAGGAAAAGCCAGTTTCATTCAAAGAAGTAAAAATTATTAACTTTATTAAACTTCAATCCTTAGACACGTGTATTTTCAGTATTCTGTTGTAGCAAAATGAGAAATGTACATAAAGCTCTTCTGCTGTAGACTGAAGTTGTTGATTGTTCCCAAAAAATCATTTCTGCAATTGCTTGATCTTCATGTTGAACCAGCCACTGCTCTCATAGAACACCATTTTTACTTGAAAGAAGAGCTGGCAGACAAAATACGGTTACTCAGTCTTAGAAAGTTGGCAGACATTTTCTTTAAAATGAATGATAACTACTAAATAGAAAGAAAGAAAGAAAGAAAGAAAGAAAGAAAGAAAGAAAGAAAGAAAGAAAAAGAAAGAAAGAAAGAAATTGAAAATAGAGCTTCCCTATGACCCTGCAGTTGCACTCCTGGGTATTTACCCCAAAGATACAGTTGTAGTGAAAAGAAGGGGCATCTGTACCGCAATGTTTATAGCAACAATGGCCACGGTCGCCAAACTGGAAAGAACCAAGATGCCCTTCAACGGATGAATGGATAAGGAAGATGTGGTCCATATACACTATGGAGTATTATGCCTCCATCAGAAAGGATGAATACCCAACTTTTGTAGCAACATGGACGGGACTGGAAGAGATTTTGCTGAGTGAAATAAGTCAAACAGAGAGAGTCAATTATCATATGGTTTCACTTATTTGTGGAGCATAACAAATAGCATGGAAGACAAGGGGAGATGGAGAGGAGAAGGGAGTTGAGGGAAATTGGAAGGGGAAGTGAACCATGAGAGACTGTGGACTCTGAAAAACAATCTGAGAGTTTTGAAGGGGTGGGGGGTGGGAGGTTGGGGGAACAAGGTGGTGGGTATTAGGGCACAGATTGCCTGGAGCACTGGGTGTGGTGCAAAAACAATGAATACTGTTATGCTGAAAAGAAATAAAAAAAATAAAAAGCCATATTGACCTATCAAAAAAATTTTAAAAAAATAAATAAAAGTCCTGGATATCACCTTCTTCAAAAAAAAAAAAAAAAAAGAAAAGAAAAGAAAGAAAAAGAAAAAGAAAAAAGAATGAAGTGAGGCTGTCACTTCAAGGAAACCACTGACAGCATTTGTTCCCTCTGATAAAATCCAACCTTTCAATAAAAAATCAGAATTTTGGAAATTCAGTATCTCTCATCATGAGCTTGACAGCTTCCAAAAACTTAAAAATGAGGCTGGTGTGATAATACCAAATATGATACTTTGATTTTTTTGTCATAAGTTGCATTTGGGAAATCTATGTTAAGTTTGGTGAACCAATATTTTCCAGATATAACATGATGTTACAAAATCACCAATAGGTAAAAGATTCATTCAAACAACAGGATAGACAGATGGGTTTTAACGTAACAATGTATACCAGTTTATTGATATGGTTTCAGATTCCACATTGCAGCTCATCTTCGAACAGTACCACTTGTTGAGTTTTGGTGGAGCATCAGAGAAGACTATCCATAATTATCTGAAAAGATGACTTAAATACTTCTCTGTTTTCCAACTCTGTATCTTTGTGAAGACAGATTTTTTTTTCATATATTTCAACCAAAATAACATATTGCAACAGATTGAATACAGAAGCAGATATGAGCATCCAGCTGTCTTCCATTAAGCCAGACATTAAAGAGATTTGCAAAAATATAAAACAACGCTACTCTTCTCTCTAAATATTTTTGTCAAATTTTAAATTTTGTTTTAATTAGTAAATTAAACAAAAATGAATAAACAAATTAAAATTTTTCTCAGTTTTAATTTCTAATGCAGAAACTACTGATAGATAGCTGTTACACATATACCCCATGGTCTTCGGAGTCACAGGGACTAGGCGTCCTGAGAACACAATTTTTAAGAAACACTGATGTAGAGCTAAAGAAAATGGATTCCAAGTCAAAGGGACTGTGGTTTAAATCACAGAGTCATCCCTTAGGAGCTGGAAATCTTGGCATGTTCCTCAGCCCCTGATCCTTATTTTCTTGTTAAAGTGAAATAGAGGTAGTGATAATATTTACCTTGTAGGAGTTGGCTTCAGTGAACACAGGGAAGACATTCAACTTAGCGCACAGTCCAGAGGTAAGTACTGGTGGATGTTCGCTCTGACTGTCATTGCCATTAGGTGACCATGCTTAAGGCTCACTATTGACTGCTTACAGAAACTTTGACAGTTATATTTTTAGGGGCCTTAAAATACATGCTTATCTTTTCAGGATGGAACACCAATGAAGGCATTTGTAGCTGAAGTTGCAGAAAAAATAGTTGGCATTGCAGTGATCAGAGATGAAATGGTAAACTGTGAAACAGACATTGATATCCTGGATTATGCCTTTTTATATCATGAATTAGCACACAATGCTTCTTTTTCATTTTTGCATATTTAATA
Source organism: Neogale vison (assembly GCF_020171115.1). NCBI lineage: Eukaryota > Metazoa > Chordata > Mammalia > Carnivora > Mustelidae > Neogale > Neogale vison. The sequence goes on from NC_058098.1 coordinate 44,944,466, forward strand.
TGCAAAATGTCTTTTTTTTGAAGGCTATAATTTTTTTGGAAGGATATAAATTGTCATCTGCTTGCATCCCACTTGGTTGACTTTCAATATCACATTTCTTTTTCAGTCTAAAATATGACAGAGAATACATGAAAATGTTCACATTTTAAGAATTCAGTTAACCTTCCATCAGGACCTCCCCCCAAAAAAGTCTTAACTGCTCTCCCCTAAGGATTACTACTATTAATAATTAGGCATCAGGGGCTCCTTGGTGGCTCAGTCCTTAAGCATCTGCCTTCAGCTGAGATCATGATCCTGGGGTCCTGGGTTCAAGCCCCGCAACAGGTTCCCTGCTCCGCAGGAAACCTGTTCCTCCTTCTCCCATTCCCCCTACTTGTGTTTCCTCTCTTGCTGTGTTTCTCTCTGTCAAATAAATAAAATCTTTAAAAAAAATAATTAGGCATCAATCCTTTTCTACAGTCTTCCTTGCGCTTAATTGCATGCATTGTGTGTGTGTGTGTGTGTGTGGTGTCAATGGGACAAGTGACTTTATTTTTTTCCTAATGCACAGCCAGTTCTTCCTAAATATTTATTGCTGAATAGTTCATTCTTTTCCTGCTGATTTAAAATACCACCTTTACATGATGAAATTTCCATGTGCCTGTGTCTATTTTTAAACCCTCTGTTCTGTTCTGTTCCATGGATTTTTTTGTTGTTGCTGTTGTTGATATCTGTTGTATTATCATGTACTTTGATATCTGGTAGGGGAGTCTTTTCTCACTCATCTTTTTTTTTTTAATATAAATTTTCTTGCATTTAATTAGTTATTTCCTCTTTCAGATAAGCCTTATAACACTTACTATGAACTTATTTGCACCTTGGTGGTTTTTATAGAACAACGTAGGCCAACAGTTAAAATACTGATGGTGGTGGTGGTGGTGGTGAATTATTTTGGGTTCTTCAGTAAAGTTTTGTGGCTTTTAGCATACAGGTTTCTTGTGCCAGGTATTTTGTTTGCCCCCATAGGTTTCCTCTCTGCTCTGTTCTGTCCTAGGGAGCCTGACCTGGTGGGCAACATCATGGGTGCCTTCACCCATCATCCTCTAATTGGGTTTGGCCAATGGCGAACCATGAGGAGAGGAAAGGAGGAGAGTGTGCTTGGGATGCCTTTACCTGGCTGATGTCTTTATTGAGTTCCTTGACCTTTCCAATGTGTCCTTTTTTCCAGGACCCTCTCAGTTTGGACTTTAGTAAGTAGTACGTCCCATGCCACCCACCTAGGGTGGTGGTCACTTGAAGTTTCTGCGACACTATCCTTACTGATGCCCTGCCCTGCCTTGTAAAGAGTCTTTTTGTTAAACCCACCTCCAGTTATCCTAATTTGAACATACCATCTGTTTCATGCTGAGACCCTGACTGACATAGTCCTGGACATTCATGATTTATTTCTACTTGTTTTATATTTTTCTAAGTATTGTGATTAAATACTTTTTTTTCATTGTACTTTCTTTTTTTTCCCCAATTTATTTATTTTCAGAAAAAAGTATTCATTATTTTTTCACCACACCCAGTGCTCCATGCAAGCCATGCCCTCTATAATACCCACCACCTGGTACCCCAACCTCCCACCCCCCCGCCACTTCAAACCCCTCAGATTGTTTTTCAGAGTCCATAGTCTCTCATGGTTCATCTCCCCTTCCAATTTACCCAAAAGCACATACCCTCCCCAATGTCCATAACCCTACCCCCCTTCTCCCAACCCCCCTCCCACACAGCAACCCACAGTTTGTTTCATGAGATTAAGAGTCACTTATGGTTTGTCTCCCTCCCTATCCCATCTTGCTTCATGGATTCTTCTCCTACCCACTTAAGCCCCCATGTTGCATCACCACTTCCTCATATCAGGGAGATCATATGATAGTTGTCTTTCTCCGCTTGACTTATTTCGCTAAGCATGATACGTTCTAGTTCCATCCATGTTGTCGCAAATGGCAAGATTTCGTTTCTTTTGATGGCTGCATAGTATTCCATTGTGTATATATACCACATCTTCTTGATCCATTCATCTGTTGATGGACATCTAGGTTCTTTCCATAGTTTGGCTATTGTGGACATTGCTGCTATAAACATTCGGGTGCACGTGCCCCTTTGGATCACTACGTTTGTATCTTTAGGGTAAATACCCAGTAGTGCAATTGCTGAGTCATAGGGCAGTTCTATTTTCAACATTTTGAGGAACCTCCATGCTGTTTTCCAGAGTGGTTGCACCAGCTTGCATTCCCACCAACAGTGTAGGAGGGTTCCCCTTTCTCCGCATCCTCGCCAGCATCTGTCATTTCCTGACTTATTGATTTTAGCCATTCTGACTGGTGTGAGGTGATATCTCATTGTGGTTTTGATTTGTATTTCCCTGATGCCGAGTGATATGGAGCACTTTTTCATGTGTCTGTTGGCCATCTGGATGTCTTCTTGGCAGAAACGTCTGTTCATGTCCTCTGCCCATTTCTTGATTGGATTATTTGTTCTTTGGGTGTTGAGTTTGTTAAGTTCTTTATAGATTTTGGAAACTAGTCCTTTATCTTATATGTTGTTTGCAAATATCTTCTCCCATTCTGTCAGTTGTCTTTTGATTTTGTTAACTGTTTCCTTTGCTGTGCAAAAGCTTTTGATCTTGATGAAATCCCAATAGTTCATTTTTGCCTTTGCTTCTCTTGCCTTTGGCGATGTTCCTAGGAAGATGTTGCTGCGGCTGAGGTTGAAGAGGTTGCTGCCTGTGTTCTCCTCAAGGATTTTGATGGATTCCTTTCTCACATTGAGGTCCTTAATCCATTTTGAGTCTATTTTCGTGTGTGGTGTAAGGAAATGGTCCAATTTCATTTTTCTTCATGTGGCTGTCCAATTTTCCCAACACCATTTATTGAAGAGGCTGTCTTTTTTCCATTGGACATTCTTTCCTGCTTTGTAAAAGATTAGTTGACCAAAGCGTTGAGGGTCTATTTCAGGGCTCTCTATTCTGTTCCATTGATCTATGTGTCTGTTTTTGTGCCAGTACCATGCTGTCTTGATGACGACAGCTTTGTAATAGAGCTTGAGGTCCGGAATTGTGATGCCACCAACTTTGGCTTTCTTTTTCAATATTCCTTTGGCTATTCGAGGTCTTTTCTGGTTCCATATAAATTTTAGAATTATTTGTTCCATTTCTTTGAAAAAGATGGATGGTACTTTGATAGGAATTGCATTAAATGTGTAGATTGCTATAGGTAGCATTGACATTTTCACAATATTTATTCTTCCAATCCAGGAGCATGGAACATTTTTCCATTTCTTTGTGTCTTCCTCAATTTCTTTCATGAGTACTTTATTGTTTTCTGAGTATAGATTCTTAGCCTCTTTGGTTAGGTTTATTCCTAGGTATCTTATGGTTTGGGGTGCAATTGTAAATGGGATTGACTCCTTAATCTCTCTTTCTTCGGTCTTGTTGTTGGTGTAGAGAAATGCAACTGATTTCTGTGCATTGATCTTATATCCTGACACTTTACTGAATTCCTGTACAAGTTCTAGCAGTTTAGGAGTGGAGTCTTTTGGGTTTTCCACATAGAGTATCATATCATCTGCGAAGAGTGATAATTTGACTTCTTCTTTGCCGATTTCGATGCCTTTAATTTCCTTTTGTTGTCTGATTGCTGAGGCTAGGACTTCTAGTACTATGTTGAATAGCAGTGGTGATAATGGACTTCCCTTCCGTGTTCCTGACCTTAGTGGAAAAGCTTTCAGTTTTTCTCCATTGAGAATGATATTTGCGGTGGGTTTTTCATAGATGGCTTTGATGATATTGAGGTATGTGCCCTCTATCCCTACACTTTGAAGAGTTTTTTTTTCCAATTTATTTATTTTCAGAAAAACATTATTCATTATTTTATCACCACACCCAGTGCTCCATGCTTTGAAGGGTTTTGATCAGGAAGGGATGCTGTACTTTGTCAAATGTTTTTTCAGCATCTATTGAGAGTATCATATGGTTCTTGTTCTTTCTTTTATTGATGTGTTGTATCACATTGACTGATTAGCGGATGTTGAACCAATCTTGCAGCCCTGGGATAAATCCCACTTGGTCGTGGTGAATAATCCTTTTAATGTGCTGTTGAATCCTATTGGCTAGTATTTTGGTGAGAATTTTTGCATCTGTGTTCATCAAGGATATTGGTCTATAGCTCTCTTTTTTGATGGGATCCTTGTCTGGTTTTGGGATCAAGGTGATGCTGGCCTCATAAAATGAGTTTGGAAGTTTTCCTTCCATTTCTATTTTTTGGAACAGTTTCAGGAGAATAGGAATTAGTTCTTCTTTAAATGTTTGGTAGAATTCCCCCGGGAAGCCGTCTGGCCCTGGGCTTTTGTTTGTTTGGAGATTTTTAATGACTGTTTCAATCTCCTTACTGGTTATGGGTCTGTTCAGGCTTTCTATTTCTTCCTGGTTCAATTTTGGTAATTTATATGTTTCTAGGAATGCATCCATTTCTTCCAGATTGTCAAATTTGTTGGCGTAGAGTTGCTCATAGTATGTTCTTATAATAGTTTGAATTTCTTTGGTGTTAGTTGTGATCTCTCCTCTTTCATTCATGATTCTATTTATTTGGGTCCTTTCTCTTTTCTTTTTGATAAGTCTGGCCAGGGGTTTATCAATTTTATTAATTCTTTCAAAGAACCAGCTCCTAGTTTCATTGATTTGTTCTATTGTTTTTTTGGTTTCTATTTCATTGATTTCTGCTCTGATCTTTATGATTTCTCTTCTCCTGCTGTGCTTAGGGTTTCTTTCTTGTTCTTTCTCCAGCTCCTTTAGGTGTAGGGTTAGGTTGTGTACCTGAGACCTTTCTTGTTTCTTGAGAAAAGCTTGTACCGCTATATATTTTCCTCTCAGGACTGCCTTTGTTGTGTCCCACAGATTTTGAACCGTTGTATTTTCATTATCATTTGTTTCCATGATTTTTTTCAATTCTTCTTTAATTTCCCGGTTGACCCATTCATTCTTTAGAAGGATGCTGTTTAGTCTCCATGTATTTGGGTTCTTTCCAAACTTCCTCTTGTGGTTGAGTTCTAGCTTCAGAGCATTGTGGTCTGAAAATATGCAGGGAATGATCCCAATCTTTTGATACCGGTTGAGTCCTGATTTAGGACCGAGGTTGTGATCTATTCTGGAGAATGTTCCATGTGCACTAGAGAAGAATGTGTATTCTGTTGCTTTGGGATGAAATGTTCTGAATATATCTGTGATGTCCATCTCATCCAGTGTATCATTTAAGGCCTTTATTTCCCTGTTGATCTTTTGCTTGGATGATCTGTCCATTTCAGTGAGGGGAGTGTTAAAGTCCCCTACTATTATTGTATTATTGTTGATGTGTTTCTTTGATTTTGTTATTAATTGGTTTATATAGTTGGCTGCTCCCACGTTGGGGGCATCGATATTTAAAATTGTTAGATCTTCTTGTTGGACAGACCCTTTGAGTATGATAGAGTGTCCTTCCTCATCTCTTATTATAGTCTTTGGCTTAAAATCTAATTGATCTGATATAAGGATTGCCACTCCTGCTTTTTTCTGATGTCCATTAGCATGGTAAATTCTTTTCCACCCCCTCACTTTAAGACTGGAGGTGTCTTCGGGTTTAAAATGAGTTTCTTGGAGGCAACATATGGATGGGTGTTGTTTTTTTATCCATTCTGATACCCTGTTTCTTTTGATTGGGGCATTTAGCCCATTAACATTCAGGGTAACTACTGAGAGATATGATTTTAGTGCCATTGTATTGCCTGTAAGGTGACTGTTACTGTATATTGTCTCTGTTCCTTTCTGATCTACCACTTGTAGGCTCTCTCTTTGCTTAGAGGACCCCTTTCAGTATTTCCTGTAGAGCTGGTTTGGTGTTTGCAAATTCTTTCAGTGTTTGTTTGTCCTGGAAGCTTTTAATCTCTCCTTCTATTTTCAATGATAGCCTAGCTGGATATAGTATTCTTGGCTGCATGTTTTTCTCGTTTAGTGCTCTGAAAATATCATGCCAGCTCTTTCTGGCCTGCCAGGTCTCTGTGGATAAGTCAGCTGCCAATCTAATACTTTTACCATTGTATGTTACAGACTTCTTTTCCCGGGCTGCTTTCAGGATTTTCTCTTTGTCACTAAGGCTTGTAAATTTTACTATTAGGTGACAGGGTGTGGGCCTATTCTTATTGATTTTGAGGGGCATTCTCTGAACCTCCTGAATTTTGATGCTCGTTCCCTTTGCCATATTGGGGAAATTCTCCCCAATAATTCTCTCCAGTATACCTTCTGCTCCCCTCTCTCTTTCTTCTTCTTCTAGAATCCCAATTATTCTAATGTTGTTTCGTCTTATGGTGTCACTTATCTCTCGAATTCTCCCCTCATGGTCCAGTAGCTGTTTGTCCCTCTTTTGCTCAGCTTCTTTATTCTCTGTCATTTGGTCTTCTATATCGCTAATTCTTTCTTCTGCCTCATTTATCCTAGCAGTGAGAGCCTCCATTTTTGATTGAACCTCATTAATAGCTTTTTTGATTTCAACTTGGTTAGATTTTAGTTCTTTTATTTCTCCAGAAAGGGCTTTTATATCTCTGGAGAGGGTTTCTCTAATATCTTCCATGCCTTTTTCAAGCCCGGCTAGAACCTTGAGAATTGTCATTTTGAACTCTAGATCTGACATATTACCAATGTCTGTATTGATTAGGTCCCTAGCCTTCGGTACTGCCTCTTGTTCTTTTTTCTGTTGTGAATTTTTCCGCCTTGTCATTTTGTCCAGCTAAGAGTATATGAAGGAGCAAGTAAAATATTAAAAGGGTGGCAACAATCCCAGGAAAATATGCTTTAACCAAATCAGAAGAGAGCCCAAATCATGAGGAGGGATTTCTCCCCCCTCACGATTGGGTGAGGGATCTCCTCTGATTGGGATCTCCTCTGATTGGGATCTCCCAATCTCTTCTGATTGGGATCTCTTCTGATTTGGGGATAAAAAGAGGTTCAAAAAGAAAGAAAGAAAAAAAAGAAAAAAAGGAATTAAAAAAAGAGATTGAATTAAAAATTCAATCAAGAATTAAAAACAGAATTTAAAAAAGAGATTGAAGAGATTGGGATCTCTTCTATTTGGGGATAAAAAGAGGTTCAAATAAAGAAAGAAAAAAAAGGAATTAAAAAAAGAAAACGAATAAAGAAAAGTATATAAAAGAAATATATATATATATTAGATAAACTAGTTAATAAACGTTAAAAAAGAAAAGGGTAAAAGTTAAAAAAAATTTTAGTAGAAGAAGAGAAAAAAAATGAAAAAGAAAAAAATTAATTTGACTGCAAGACTAAAAAAATCACTGGGAGAAAGCCATGATTTCCGTGATTTGTTTTCTCCTCCTCTGGAATTCTGCTGCTCTCCTTGGTATTGAAACTGCACTCCTTGGTAGGTGAACTTGGTCTTGCCTGGATTTCTTGTTGATCTTCTGGGGGAGGGCCTGTTGTAGTTGTTAGGGTCCGTGATCAAAGGAACGAGACTGATACAAAGCGAAGGTCAAGCAAAGCTTTATTTCGCGCCAAGCATCATGAATCGCACTGACCGGTCAGGGCTTTCTTTTATAAAAGATGACAACTTTGACCCCGGCGAGCCTACTCCCAATGAGGTTGCTGACATCTAGGTCGTTTCTCACTGTGTCACTGCTGAGGGTCCTGGAGTGCGGGGCAGGGCCGCTGGCATTGGGTTTCCAGGCTGGAAGCTGCAGGTGGCGGCGCTCGAGGCCGGAGGCTGGAAGCTGCAGGTGGCGGTGCTCGGGGCCGCCGCCGGAGGCTGGAAGCTGCAGGTGGCGGCGCTCGAGGCCGGAGGCTGGAAGCTGCAGGTGGCGGCTCGGGGCCGGAGGCTGGAAGCTGCAGGCGGCGGCGCTCGGGGCCGGAGGCTGGAAGCTGCAGGCGGCGGCGCTCGGGGCCGGAGGCTGGAAGCTGCAGGCGGCGGCGCTCGGGGCCGCCGCCGGAGGGTGCAGGCGGGGGCGCTCGGGGCCGCCGCCGGAGGCTGGAGGCTGGACCGCCAAACGCGGTTATAGCTCTTACAAGAGCTGTTACAGCTCTTCTATACACCGTTGACTCCCCTGCTCTTCTGCGACTTCCACCGCTCTCCGCTCCACTTCATCGCTCTCCGCCGACTTCACCGCCTTCCGCGGACTTCCACCGCTCTCCGCCGACTTCACCACTCTCCGCGGACTTCACCGCTCTCCGCCGACTCCATCCCTCCTGTAGCAGCCGCTGCTCTCCTGCAGCAGCCCCCGGCCCTCCTGCAGGAGCCCCCCGGCTCTCCTGCAGGAGCCCCCCTTGGCAGCCTGGCAGAGCAACCTTTATGGGGGTGGTTGAGCCCCGCCCCTACACAGGTGGCCAATTGAATTTCAACCTTCCCAGCGGATATACATACGGCCTACTGATTGGATGACTCCACTCAGTCTGCCCCACCCTTACAGTAGTGATTCTCAAGTGTCTTTGCCCCAGGCGGAATTGCACCGCCCTTACCAGGGGCCGGGCTGAGTGATCCGCTTGGCTTTGCTTTCAGGAGCTTTTGTTCCCTGAGCGCTTTCCGTAGAATTCCCAGGATGGGAATACAAATGGCGGCCTCCTGGTCTCCGGCCTGGAGGAGCCGGGAGCCCAGGGCCCCGCTCCCCAGTGCACCCTCAGCGAACAGCTCCTAGTAACTCGCGTCTGCCTAACCTCCGGCCGCGCTCCGAGCTCACCGAGCTTGCGACCGGTTCAAGGCAACACCGAGCTGTGAGCTTACTGTCGGCTCTGTCTCTGTAGCCGGCTTCCCCGTTCCAATATCCACAAGCTCTGCAACACTCAGACACCCCCCCCCCCGGATCCTTCTGTGACCCTGTGAGACCTGAGGCCACGCTGACCCCACGTGGGCTTTGCCCCAGTTTAGCCTCTGGAGCGATGTCCCTCAGCAGAGCAGACTTTTAAAAGTCCTGATTTTGTGCTCCGTTGCTCCGCCGCTTGCCGGGAGCCGGCCCCTCCCCCTGGGGTCTATCTTCCCGTCGCTTTGGATTCACTTCTCCGCCAGTCCTACCTTTCAGAAAGTGGTTGTTTTTCTGTTTCTAGAATTGCTGTTCTTCTCTTCGATCTGCCGATGGATTTGCAGGTGTTTGCAATGTTTAGATAAGCTCTCTAGCTGATCTCCTGCTAGCTGAAGTAGTCTCAGCCTGCTACTTCTCCGCCATCTTGACTGTCCCCCCTCCATTGTACTTTCTGAATGTTTATTTTGGTATGTGAGAAAAATACTAATTTTTGTACTGGGATCTTATATCCAGCCACCTTTTGGAAGTCTCTTACTAGTTCTGAGAGTTTTCAGATTCTCTTTTCTGGTACAGCATCATTTCTACCATATTCCATTGGTCAGAGCAGTTACAGAGCATGCTCAGATTCCAGGGTTAGAGAAATGGACTCCACTTCTTGATGTGGGTGTGGCAAGGTCTGTCTACCAAAGAGCACATGGGGTGCAAATTATTCTTGTGGCTTTGGAAAATAGAATCTGCCTTCTAAAAATATTTATATTTTATTCCTTTTTTGACTTTTATTGTATGTTTAGAATACCATTGAGTAGTAGTGTTTATAATGGGTACTATTGAGGTGTTCTTGATTTTAATGGGAATGAGTCTATATTTCCCTCCATTTAGTATGTAATATTTGCTGCAGGTTTCTGGCATATATCCTTTATCAACTTAAAGAAGTTCTTCTCTCTTTCTAGTTTACTAAAGTTTTTATTCTGAATGAGTGTTGAATTTTATCAGATGTGCTTTTGACATTTATTCAGATGACCATATGGCTTTATTCCATTAATGTATCCTACACCATCCTTGTTTTTGGATTTGTTTCTCTTTTTGACTTGGTACATCTTTGAGTAATTCTTTTAGAAATATTGGTAGATACATACATACATATTCAAGAAGTTTTCATTTTGTCTTCACCCTTGAGTACTCATTAGGCTGTTTATAGAATTTTCTTTTAAGATTTTTTTTTATTTATTTGACAGACAGAGATCACAAGTAGGCAGAGAGGCAGGCAGAGAGAGAGGAGGAGGAAGCAGGCTCCCTGCTGAGCAGAGAGCCCGATGTGGGACTCGATCCCAGGACCCTGAGATCATGACCTGAGCCGAAGGCAGCGGCTTACCCCACTGAGCCACCCAGGCGCCCTGTTTATAGAATTCATATTCCAACTCCTTCTCAACAGATTGTTAAAGTTTTTACTGTCATGGTCTTCCAGTGTCACTGATAAAATGTAATCTGATATAATTAAATTTTGTTTGTTTGCTTTCTGTCTTGATAATTAGTTTCCTTTCTATCTCCAAAATTCTGAAATTTACTAAAGAGTAACTTAAGCCTCTTCTGAGTCTTGAGAATATCTTTCTTCTATGATTTCATTGTTTTTTCCCTTTTAGATTCTTCATTCTCTTCTTAAATTCCTTTTAAGAGGGATGTTGGACCTTTGGAATTGTCCTTCACTCTCTCTTAACTTTCTTCTCACTTCTTTATCTCTTGTACTTCTTACTCTTTATTCTAGGGGACTTCCTTGATTTTGTCTTCTGGATCCCTAATTCATTCTTCAGCCATGTCCATTCTGTTATGCAGGCCTTCTGTCAGAATTTTCTTTTTAAAAGATTTTATTGAGAGAGAAAGAGAGAGAGAGCACACAAGCATTATGGAGGAGAAGAAGGGGGGAAAGAATCTCAGAAAGGCTCCATGCTGAGCACAGAGCCTGACAAAGGGCTTATCTCACAACCATAAGATCATGATCTGAGCCGAAACTAAGAGTTGGACTGAGCAACCCAGGTGCCCCTCTATCTGAATTTTCATTTCAAGATTCATATATTTAACTTCCAAGTCTCTCCCTTGTTTGTTTCTTGTTCCTTTTTGTAGCAGTTTGTTTGTTAATGTTATATGCAGTATCCTTCTTTGTATCTCTGAGGACACTGAGTAGAATTTTTTTCTAAAAAAACTCTCTTCTGTTCCTTTAGAGGAAGTTGTAGTTTCTCTATTCTGATCTTTTGCATTTGTCGGTTTTCCTCCAAAGTCATGAATGAAAGATTATAGTATCAGTATGGCTGCTGGCATGAGTATCCATGACAGATGTGCTTCCCCATTGCATCTGGGATGGGAGGGCTGCCCATCCCAGTCTCTAATTGGGAAGGGGCATCAGTTGTCTGGCTTCCTCTTGTAGTTTTCAATGTAGGTGATTCTGGCAGGTGGTAGGCAGGTTAAGAGGGTGTAAGCTAGTGTTAGAGAACTTTGATACATTTCCTTCCAAGATAAGACTCCTTCGCTTTTTTCTTTTTTTTAAGAGTTTTATTTATTTAACAGAAAGTGAGAGCATGCACACATGTGTGCACACATGCAGGAGAGAGAGAGAGAGAGAGAGAATGAGCGGGAGGAGTGGGATAAGCAGGCTCCCCTCTGAGCAGGGAACCCGACTTGGGGCTTAATCCCAGGATCCTGAGATCATGACCTAAGCCAAAGGCAGATACCTAACCTACTGAGCCGCACAGGCATCCCATAGACTACTTTTGTGTCCTCCATCACACCACCTCATACTTTAAAAATAATTTTTTGTTGTTATTTTAAGGGATTTGGGATGGGAAGAAAATGGCCCATATGCTGTTTTGAGCTAGTAACCTCTGTAGACTCTTCATTCATTGTTTTTCAATGATTTCTCAGCCCTACATTTATTACTCATTTTCTCTTATAATGAGGGATGCCTTCTTGGTAATTAAAGAAAAGTCTTAGGATATTAATACAATTATAGGGTCAGTGCAGATGGAAATGTCAGTCCTTACCAGAACTGCCCCGAGCAACCTTTCCTCTGTGCTTTGTGGTAGAGGCTGTAAAGACAAAGGACTTCGATGGAATTGAATACAGACTTGGTTTCCTGAACTTTCTAATGCCAGCTTTGCTGATCACAGAGCAAATCAGGCTCCTACTCCAATTCCTCTTTTTGAAAGTGTGCTTTTAGGACAATTCTACTGTAGAAAACAAGAAGACATAGAAGTGCTTTCCAGTGTGTGTGTACTTTGATATTTTCCTGCACACCAGGTGTGTTTACTGTTCTTGTCATGAAAGAAAGTCACACTCACTCTGGACGGCACCCCCACCCCACCATGTGCTCTATGGGGAAGGGAAGCTGTGCACAGTTAGCAGAGCCCCTGCTTCTCTGCCCACAGTGTGGGGGACCAGAAGTGATGGTTGGAACTAGAACCACAGAAGCCCAGCAAAATGCCTGATATTTTCTCGTATAAGTAAACACCAGTCCTTTAAATTACCTTAAATTACCTTCCACAGTCTAAAAATAGAATACTTGAGAGACATAGAAAGTTTAAGAAATGCCTATAGACAAGGTCTAGCCTTGTGGTTTTATTGTAGCCCAACCCAACCCACGTGCCAGTCAAAGTATGCAACCTGTGGGACGGCATGTTTCCACATTAATGGGTGAAGAGAGGATGGGAGAGTCCAGAGAACACCAGCGGCGGTGTTTGTCCTGCTGCTGAGTTTTGTACGTGTTCAGTCGGTCACACTGACCAGCTGGTGCTCCCCTTCTCCAGCAGTGGTGACGAGCTGCCATCCTGTCACCTGGCCACTAGCAGAGACTCGAGGCTTTCTGGGTTTTTAACAGCCGTGACTGTAAGGAACCAGTTCCAAAGCTGTGTTGTCACCCCTCAGAGACAAGCGATCAGAATTTTCAGGAAACGTAGTTTTCCATTTTCAAAAACTGAACAGTGAAATGAGGTAGTAAATCACAGGAGACAAAAGCAAGTTCCTAACTATAGTACTTCAGGTAATTTTTACAAGGTTTTTGTGACAAAATGCACGCCATTTGTTTAAAACATCCTTAGATGTCCTTTCCCCTCCTCTGTTTTAGGATGTAGAGTACATACGATCCCATTACAACATTGAAGATTTCATCTACTTCAGTCACCACCAGCGCGAAGAACATGGGCACTTGTACCACTTTGCCCTGAATCCTATCTTCCGGCACTACACCAAGTTTTTCCTAAAGGAGATCCTCCGTTTAGGCTTTAAGTCCTGTCTCTACTACCCTGTTTACCCGCAGGCCAGGGAAGGCAAGGTAAAAGAACGTCACCATTCATTCACTTTTCCAGCACGTCAGCTTTCGCGACATCATCTGTGTTGTGTGCCATACTTCATTCCTGCCTCGCTGAATGGATTCGGATTATAACATGCCTCTGAATTTCAAATGGCCACATTGGCCCTTTTATTATTACACTATAGTGAAAAGTCCAGCAGACTAAATTTCAGAGACATTTATAACCATTATAATTAGTAGAACAATTTGTTGGCTTTTCCCTAGTGACAAAAGAGACACTGAAAAGTGCAAAATTGCTCTAAGGGGCATGGAAGTCAAATAATTTCTGATGGGGCTTTAGTGAAATGCCAAAATTATCCTATTGAGTTCTTCAAGCAAAGACCACTCTTGTTTAAACTCATAGAACAAATCAGTTCAATCCTGTAAGATCGATGTGCTCTCAGCATTCCAAATAAACCCTGTAACAACTGCCATAAGAGGGATGGATAAAAAGCGGAGATGTATGAAGGTAATGTAATCTTTATGTAGCAAATACCTGTATAACTCTGCCCAGCACTGTTTCACTTATGTAAACTAATCCTTTTGCAGTAAAAGCCATCTACAGTGTATCCAAACATGCACAGATAGCAAGCTCTTCATGTGCCTCAGTCTTGCTTTCACTTATCCTGTTTAGTCTTCAGAGCACTTTTCACTAGCTAAATTATCTTCTATCATGAAAGCAGAAGTGATTGTCTTTTTTTTTTTTTTTAAGATTTTATATTTATTTGAGAGAGAGCAGAAGCAGGGGGAGCAGCAGAAGAAGAGAGAGAGAAGCAGGTTACCCACTAACCAGGGAGCCGGACATGGGGCTCAGTCCCAGAACTCTGAGATCATGACCTGAGCTGAAGACAGACCTTAGCTGACTGAGCCCCCCCAGGTGCCCCTGTTTGTCTGTCTTGTTCAAAGTTGCATCCCAGTCCAAGTGCCGAGAAGAGTCACACACGTGTGCATGCCCACATCAGTATGTCTACACACACACATGCACACACACACGCACACACACACACAGTGTCCTGGTTGTTCCATAGGCAAGGGTCTCTTCAAGCTGGCTTCTCAAGGTATTGCTTCTGGCAAGTCCATCCCTCCATCACTCAGCTCCATGTAGACTTGAAAGGGGATGAGACGCAATCCGTATGCCAGTGCGAAGTTGTCGCATCATGTCCCATTCATGACCAAAATCTTTCTCATGCTCTGCTCAGAGTCCAGGATGTTGTCATGAGTTAAGCAGATTTTTAAAATACTATGATTCATTAAATTTAAAAACAGTCTAAAGGCTATCGGTACATTCCCCAAACCAGTAATTTTGCCAATGTATCTTATTTAACAAAAGCCTTCTGGGGAAGTACAGAGGAAATGGGGAAGAAGAAAAAACGTGGAAAAGATTTTCAGCAAGAGGTAGAATATGCTCTAATGATGATTTTTTCCCTATCAAAATGCAGTGTGATAGACATGCGAATGTCCTAAATTTGAACTTAAGGAGATGGAAGGGAACTGTTCTGCTGGAAAATCCTGGTCCCGCACATTTTCTTTTTACTTTGCATTTGGCAAGTTGCCAATGCAGTGACCTTCAGGATGTGATATTAAATTCTTAACGTTTTATTCATGATGTTGCCTGCATGTGCCCAGTTGGTCCAGAAAGTCCTTTTGCATCCGTAATAAAAAATAGTATCTTTGACATTTTGCTGAACGTTCACATATTTACCTCAATCGTGTAGAGAATTTGGAACGTGTTACGCAGTATTTCACGTAGCATATAGAAACACATTTGGAGACAGATTTTTCCTCTCTGCACTTCCAGCTGATTTACACATATACGTTTAAACAAGGGTCAGAAGCCATACCAGGTAATTTAGGTAAGAATTGACAAGTTCTGCTATAAATCCCTTGACTATAGTAAAAGTGAACATTGGGCTCTCATTATGAACATGGTTTTACCCTTGCTTTCGTGCTAGGGAGGCTAGGAGATCCTCCAGGAATAAAAGCAAAACTCTGGCTAGGAATTCCTGGCTTCTGTTTTTCAGTGTGCAAGGTCAGGGTGTGAAGTTCAACAGTGAAGGATTTTAGAAATCCCTTTCTGAAGCTCTCAGAAATGCCTGGGGCTGGGGGGCTATCGAACAGCAGCTAAGTCATACGTAAACCATCTTATTTATTAAACTAAACCTAGTTTTACTTGTTTGTTTTCCAGTTTAAATTCCATAGACATATCATTAGAGATTTTGGTGTCACAGTTTAATTCCTGAACCCCCTCGGATTTCATAAATGTGAAAGGAATAAAAATCACCATGTTCAGTTTTCTCTGCCAAGTTTTAAAAATGGGGTAAAATGAATATTTAACACATTCTCCTAAAACATGATTTATCGTAGTCTGTTACAGTAAGCATAAATCCGCCTCATAATTTAGCACTAATATAAGTCAAATAATATGATACAATTTCCCTAACCCCCACTCCACTTTCCAGTTTCACCTTTTTGTTTTAAAACCCTTCTTTTTGTCAACAAAGATCCATTTGAAGTAACTGTGCCTTTCACAAAAGGAGGATCTCCACGGCGGCGCTCAGCCTCCCCTCAGATGACATTTTTATCTATGTGCCTTCTTAAAGCAGCTTGTGCCAAACACGCAAAGGTTAACAGGACGCAGATAACAGAGCTTAATGGGGTCAAATCAAGCTGATTCATGATCACTATGGAGAAGAATATCCTCCTGGGGAAAATACTTGTACTGAAAAATCCTATAAACCAAACCACTTGTTTATCTGTCATTCCCACAGAGATAGTAATGTAATTACTCTCGTAATTATCTTCATTAGTGTCAGGCATTATCTACAATTCATTCCTCCGCTCGAAGAGTCTGTTTGTTTATTTGCTGATTTTTTCCCCCCTCTACGATTTGGCCGGGTTCAGACTTTTGTATTTGTAAAGCCGCACGCAGGCATCTGTGCAGCACTGCCCTCACATTCTCTCCCCTAAAACAGAGATTGCTGTCTTTCAGTTCCAGAACTCCTCTGCCCACTCCCTGACATCCGCCCTTCATTACTTGGTTCCCGTGCGGCCACGACGACAGATTGTCTATCCTCTGGAAAAGCTTGGCATCAACGCTCCATCAAAGGCGGTCTCCAAGGATCCGGTGGGTAGCCGGGCGGCAGCAGGCAGGGAGGCGCCGAGCCAAGTCGCGCGGGCGTGGCAGATGGGGTAGCAGTGCCGTCTTCTCGGGAGCAGGCTGCTTCTTAATTACAGGGAGCCTGGAGCTCGTGCCCTTACAGGGGCGCCCTGCCCAGGCCCCCCTGCAGCCCTTTCCCTCAGGTGGTTATTTCACAGAAACCTGAAACAGGGGTGGCCTGATCCCTGGACGACAGACCCCATGGGGACGCTTTATGTCTCTGCCCAGGTGGGCGGGAGTCAAACTCCCGATGTATTTCTGTTTTCTTTCTCCTTCCTCAAACACAGGATCCCCCTTTCCACTGATATTTTGTTTGCAAGGCAGAAGTGGGCATTCACAAGTCGGACAAAGCTGACAGAGACAGCAGAGCGGGGTCCTAAGCTGGGTTTGCTTTAACCCCTCTGTGGGGAGCCAGGATGATTAACAGGACCCTATGAGCTGCCCAGGGGTGGCATGGGGCTTAGCCTTAAAATGAACAACCCCGGAATGCATTTATTACCAGAACAGAAGAAACCCAAATAGAACCTAGATTGCACTTTCACTGAAAATGCGCATGTGTGTGTACACATGGCCGTGTTCAATGAATTAGCTGGAAAAAAAACCCATGATCTTGTCAAGTTGATGTGCATATGTGGGTTTGTTGTATTTGTAGGCACTTCCATTTAAATAAGTTGAAAAAAAAAATTCCCTCTGTGTGTTGACATTGGTCTGTTGTGAGAGAGGAAAGAGAAAAGTGGAAGGTTTAAACTCTCCAAAAGATTAGCCAAGGAGTTGCTTGATACGGTGCTCAAATAAAGAGCCTGGGCAACCCCAGCACTGCAGGAAATATGTCATTCTGCTGCCCCCAGCTCCCGGTCTGCAAATGGGTGCACTGGGTGGGGCATGGGAGGGTCTCCATCAAGACCCGGCTGAGTGGCACCTGCTCACCGTAACCAAGGCTGCTTAAATCCTGCAATCATCCTTACATTTGTAAAACGAACAATAAATTTATATCTCTTTTCTGATAAGCTCTAAATTTGTATTTGTGGAGTGACTAAAAATCAATAGCAGTTCTTTCCCTCCTTAACTCTTTATTATGGAAAAGGTCAAGCATATACCGAAGTAGAGAGAACCAGATAAAGCAGGGCTTCTCATCCTGTCTGTGCTGAGGGACCTTATCCTCTTTTTTTTTTTAAAGGTACAATCCAACATAGACCAATAGCTTTGTAAAAGGTGAATTCCTTAAGAATGAGTTTAACAACAAAGGAAGACAAAACTCAAGTCCAATTATTTTATTTTTAGATCAAACACACACAATTACTCTCTTCAATGCTTATAAAAGTTGCTGAATGCTTCTCTCCATCTCTGTGCTTAAATCTTCCAAGACCAATGACAGTTTGCCGATGGGCACCTGTCTTAGACTCCATGTTGACTAGCACTGAAACACCCAGATACTTGGCACTGAGCTTCAAAAATGTCCTCTTCTTGCAATTCTTGGCCAATTTTGAATCATCTACACCCCCACCCACTTCTCCTTCCTCCTTATCATTTTGAAGCAATTCTCAGATACATATATTTCATCCAGGATCATGGGTAGGTTCTAGGTAGCAGGGCCCAGAGCACTGCAATTTACGGTTTGTTCATGCTGAAAGTAAGAGTGGCCAAGCCCATCTGGAGGACCTTTGGGACGGCCACCAGATGGGCTGTTTTTGGATTGGACTCCTTTGGAATGAAAGCCAAGACCCGCAGGTTTAGCACAAAGGGAGTGCCTTGGGGTCATAGAGGTGGCTTCTTCTATCACGCCCTGCAACAGCTTCCCTAGAGTCATGGTGACCCCAGGAGAAGGTGCCTCCCTTCCCAAGGATGCAGCTTCTGTGTCAGATCAAGGTAAGGAGGAGAGTTGCTGCCCTTTTGCACTCACTGCTGAGAATCCTTCAAGGATGGACAGACCATATTATTGGGCTAGGAGAAGCCCTCACGGGACTCCATTGCCTTCAGCCCTTCCAAGGAAAGGGGGGAATTTGCAAAGCTGTCACCTGGTTACCAAGAACAATGTTTTTGTGAATACCAGCAACTTCTCCCCACCTCTAACCCCAGGAATCTCCAGAGCCTGGAGTTCCAGGTAGGGATAAAGCCAGAAAAAAAAATTTTTTTTGTTTCATTCAAAACAATCTTATCATGACTTCCCAGGTTGGTATGAGTTAAAATCATTACTTACATTTCATAAACTTTTCTGTGGTAATCTCAGTGTGCCGTGTGTGCCCTGTAGAGCCATAGCTCATTTCGAGGGACAGCAGAGATGGATTGTTTAAATCACTGGTCCAGGGAGACAACCACTTACCAGACGGGTGGGGCTGGTGCTTGGTACCTGCCATTTTGTGCCGTGTTGTCTATTGTATCTATGAATTTTGACTTTTTTTGCTGCTACTTATTGTACTCCTCATTGAGAAGGTTCTAGTAAAGAATTAGATTAAGCAAACATGATTTAGTAAATATTTCAGAAATCTTAAAAGTTTTATTGAGGGATTATCAAGACCATAATCCACATGGGACAGGACTGGATACTCAAAAGTAAAAATGCTAAATTATATTATTTAAAATTTTTTTTTCTTTTCAATATTTTAGTTGGATTTCATGCTTTAGGCCAATTATCTGAGACAAGGGTGAGCCAAATAGAAATTTTCTAGGACGAATTTCTATAGAGTCCTAGGAGCATTGTTTTCTTAGGAGAGCAATAGTGTTGCAGCCATTGAACTTAGTGAAATTGAGTGACTGTTGTTACTAAATGAACTCCTTTTATTTTTCCTTCAAGTTTGCTATACCCCCTAGCAGATGGAGGTTATATGGCTCCTTCAGCGTGTCCGCACATTTCCCTGGCTGGGTACTTGCCTTTCTTACCTTTTATCCTACTTAAACCATCTCAGAGTGACCATCCATTTCCTTGCTTTCACGTAGGAAGCCAGTCTTCAAGGGAACAGATCACTCCAGGCATGAGTAATGGGATAGAGAGTGTTTCATCTCGGTGGGTTGCCAATTTGAATCTGGCACAAGCCAGCAGTGATTGAAATTCATCACTGTTGGCAGGGAAATATGTCCCCACCCACCCCAAGGCCCTGGTGGTTTCTGCCTGGTTTGGATGATAGGTGTCTCTGCCGTAATACCTTCCCTATTGTTGTATTAATTGACTGCCTGCCCCATATCGGGTCTTAAGAAAGGACCTGGAAAACACATAAATGATTTTCATCACATATTACAGAGGCAGGTCTCAAAGATTCATCATAATACCTCCACAGTCAACCAGTGTAGATTCACGGATAAGAGACAAGGCTTTTTTTTCTGACCAAGACCATAACCACATGGGCCAGGCTTGGAAGACTCATTGCTCAGCTTGAATTGTCCATCTTGGCCTCACATTGTGAGAATTATTGGGACAGATTTTTTTTTTTTTTTGTAATGAATCAGTGCATGGTCCACATGCATGAAAAGCACAGCCAGGAAAATACTCAGAATGTGGCTGAATTAATTGAATGGCCATATTAATGAAAGACCGTGGAGCAGTTTGAGCCACACTGACTTTGGGATGGTTCTATTTTCTTTCTTTGCCTGCTCCCACATAGGCATTTAGAGATAACTGTGACCCCTGCCCTCTGGAAGGTCACAGACTGGTGCCTGTGTTAATGTGGGGACTGTTGTGGCTAGTTGAACCAGGGATGGGAGAGGCCACACTGGCCCCGGTGTTGAGAGCCAAACTCAGGGGAAGGATCCACACTGGGTCTCCACCATCACTTGGTCAGGAATGCGTTTGTTCTGACACTTGTTTCATTTCAAATGAGTCTTACTTATAATATGAAACACCAGAAAATCTGCTTTGAGCTGAAACAGCTCCTGTGCTCACTTCAGTCTCATACATGCTCCCCATCATTCATTTTGGTGTCTTTTGCCCTTCATCTTGGTTTATGGGATCCATGGAATTACAGTGTGAACTCATCTCTCTTTCTTTTCTCCCCCCCCCCATATTTTTGGGACCAAACCAAGCTATTATCTTTCAGATGATGCAGGAATCTCATTTTCAGGGCAATCGATGCCTGTGGTTATTATTTGTGGTGGGTGGTTGATTAGTGATGGTCTTTTAAAGTCTTGACTAATGAATTCTTTGAGGCCTCCATGTTCCCTTTGTCCTTCTACAAAGGAAAATGATGGTTTATTTAACCCCCCCCCCTTCTCAGAGCTAAGTGCTGGCTGGCTTTTTTTTGGTATGTGATCTCTCAAGAAGATGTCACTGACTGGCATTCAGTTACCCTTTGAATTGTCCCTTTTCATCTCGGCTGTTCTTCCCCAGTCCAGCGGTAATTACCATCTGATGGACTGTTACTGGATACTGTTTCACTTGTGCATCTGCTGCCCTAGGAAATTGCATTATTCTTCCAGCACCTGCTAAATTTTCCCCAGCTTGATTGTACCCCAACCCCTTCTTTAAACTTGGGAACTTTGGCTGCCCATGGTTAGTCTCCACTGGTTGTAGTTGTGGTCAGATTGTGTGGTGTATTTTGAAATCAGCCCTTTGGCTTCTCCTCGATAGTGGTTACTAAAAATACGTATGCTTGTTTTTCAACATCGTATATGCCCTGATCCTCTCAGTGTGACCATGGTGATAGGATCTTGAAATGAAATTAACGCACTTTAAATCACGCCTATGAGTCAAGGGTGATTTTTCAAGCCATTTCTTAGCCATTTGCACTACCTATAGGAAGTGTGTTTGCTCCTATTTATGATGAACACTTTTCTCTGACATTCTTGGGATAGTTTATAGACATTCCTTCATGAGCTCTTTTTTTTCCTCCTTCAAACAGTACAAGTTCTGTGGTCATTTCATTCCAGTTCTCTGAACACTATCTAGTTTAGTATTATATGCAGTATACAGGTATACAGAAGTATGACTCATGTGCCATCAGTGATTTAGTCTCATTATTCTCATAATTCCTTCCTTTTAAATTTACAGAAAAATCGCAACAGCAGCGATTTCTCCCAACAGCCTTACTAAAGGCTTGCCATGAATCATCCCATTTGACGCTCACATCAGCACGTGTAAAGAGTCACGGCTACTCCCCTCCTCAGGGTACCTAAAGAAAACAGGCTTGCAGGGAAGGAGGGGAAATGACTTGTCCAAAGACTAATTCATTGGCAGAGCTTCAGATTTGGATGGTCTGCTGCCAGAACCCTGCCTTCAACCATCATGATATATATATTCTCTTATCTAAAAAGCAAAAGTGCTGCTATCACAAGTCATTGTAGGAAGACCAAAACTACAGAAAAAGAAGATGGCTTGACAGTAGACCTTTTGGGATCTCCCAGATATCTGGCACCAGATCCTTAGTCAAAAGGTGACCCACAGATAACTGTCTTTCCCTCAGAGAGGTTTGGATTTTCCTCTTGGCTGAGTCCTTCATTCTTGATTCTGATTCTGGGCCAGCCTGACTTTGGCCAGGGCTTGCCTGGGAAGGAACAGATGCACAGGGCCAGGCTGGTGTGCCAGGGTCAATTTTTAAACACCCACTGATCAGGCTATTGGTACTTCTCTCTCTAGCTTATTGTTGCAAACCTTTTGAAATGATAGTGGCAGCTGCTGGGAAAGGAGGAAAAATTGGGATCCCATACATAGGTTATGTTGTGTTATAAATTTCTCGATATTCAGTTCTGTGCTACATGGGGCTTCACAGTGTTCTTAGAAAGTGCTAGAATAAATGCCCTGGGAAAGAGACTGAAGGTTTGCCTGGGAGGCCAGGGATGGATAGGATATACTCTAGTGGCATAATTGACAAGCCTGGACATTGTTTAGAAATTGACCTGTGATCGAATGCCAGAATGAGATCTTCAGGGTGTGATAAGCTAAGACACTGAAAAGTAAAGTTACTTCTTAACAATCGCAACATCATCAAAAATCAATCCGACGTCTTATCCTCATTTTCTAGGATAGATATCATAGGACAATCACTGTCTCTCTCTCCCTCTCTCTGTGCCTTCCTCCCTCCCTTTCTCTTGAACAGCTTTATTGAGACATAAGTTATATGTCCTACAATTCACCCATTAAATTATGAAATTTATTAGCTTTTAGTATATTACACAGTTGGGCAAACAATACCATCTAATTTTAGAACTTTTTTTGTCACCCCAGGAAAGAAAGCCCTTAGTAGCTACTCCCTTTCCCCAGCCCTAGGCAATTACTGATTTATTTCTGTTTCCATGTATCTGCCTACTGTGGACATTTTGTAGAAGTAGAGTTATACGATGTGGCATTTTGGGACCGTCTGCATTCACTTAGCATGTTTATAAGTTTCATTCATTTTCTTGTGTGTATCAGTACTTGATTCCTTTTTTTTTAAGATTTTATTTATTTACTGGGAGAGAGATTGAGAGAGCAAGGGAACACAGAGGGAGAGGGGGAAGCAGATCCCTGCTGAGCAGGAAGCCCGATGTGGGACTCAATCCCAGGACCCTGAGATCATGACCTGAGCTGAAGGCAGATGCTTAACCACTGAGCCACCCAGGCGCCCCTACTTGATTCCTTCTTATTGCTGAAGAATACTCTATTATATGTATCGGCTACATTTTACATTTTATTTATCCATTCATCAGTCAATGGACATTTGAGTTGTTTCCATCACGTTGCAACGAACATTCCTGCACAGGTTTTTATGTGGCTATATGTTTTTGTTTCTCCTGGGTGTATATACCTAGGAGTAGGATTGCTCGTTCATATGGTAACTCTATGTTCAACATTTTGAGGATCTTCCAAACTGTTTACCCCAGTGACTGCACCATTTTGCACTCTCTCATTCTTGAGTGAGACCCAGCATTCCTGCTAATAAGTGGCCAAGTGCTGGTCCACTCAAGGCCATGGCCAGGCAGTGTACCTAACTCTTCTTTCAGTTCGGAAGCAGGGCTTCTCCACCACTCCTGGAAAGCATCATTCTTGGTTGACTGTACACCCACAATACTAGCTTCAGTCATTCTGAAAGCAGAATTTTTCCTAAAATCTGATCTCTCCTGATCTTGTCTTCCTTGCCTTACCCTTGCTGGCTCATCAGCCTTCTGTAGGCCTCCATGCACAGTTAGAAGAGCTCCAGCAGCAGGAAGGGGGAAAAAAAAAGCCCATCCAAACCACAAGAGAGAAATGAAGCACTTTCTGGTTTTTAAACCACCAGCCTGTCCTTTGTTTGAGTCCACCTTTCCTAGTGTTACCCCTTTTAAAACAGCTCAGAACAGGGGGAAAAAAAGAGAGAGAGAGAGAATCCTGGGGCTTTCCTGGATGCTGATCGGGTTCTTGCCACAACCCGGTAGGAAGAAAAAAAATGCATTCTGTTCCCTGCAGAGCCAGAGTAATGAATACCACAGAGGTCCAAAAGCGCCTCGGGATACATCAGCTGCCTGCTCTGGCTCTGGAGGGCCCCAGCCAAGCCAGGCTCCTGGGTGGACCTGGGCTCCCTGGGGCAGGAACTGGCCTTCACAGCTAAGTGGCTTCTTCACAATCCGCCTTCAGGGAGGAAAAGGCAAGGCAGCACCAACAGGAGGCTTTGCTTTGTGTATTTTTAAATAGCTGGGGATATAAAATGACAAAGGGGACAATTAGCCCTGCAGATGCTGACTCTGACTCAGGAAGTTACTTCTTTTCCTCTTGATTTAAAAAAAAAAAAAAAAAAAAAAAAGGCTGTTGCAAAAGCAGTCCATATTGATAGTTAGAAATTTTAGGAAAAATCAATAGAAAATCCCTACAACCTGCAATCCTCTCTCACTAGGTTACCTTTGTTAGTATTTTGGTGTTTTTACTTTTAGCTTATTTACTGTGGGAAAAAAAAATTCAGGGCGATCAAATACGGCATTTTGAAACACACTTTTACACTGAATATATCGTGAATGTCTTTGCATGTTACGAAGTATTCCAGAATGTCCCTTTAGTGGTTGCACTTGCCCTGTGATGAACGACCCCCTAACCGTCCGTGAATACTTCCTGTGCTGGGCTCTGTGTCAGACACCTGCACGGATCAACTCACAGAAGTCGGGGTGTCATTGTCCCCGATTTGCAGGGGAGCAGGGGAGCAAACAGGTGAGGAGAGTTTCAGTTATGTAGCAGAGCATTAAGCCCAGCAGGACTTGTGGGACTAATGACAAAGCCACTTGATTTCTGCCTTCTGCCGCTCTGTAAATGTGCTCTCTGTTGCCGGGTTTTCCGCCCCACCCCCCCCCTTCCCGCGGTACCCAGGCAGAAAGTAGGCAAGGCCTGTGACTTTTCTGGTCAGTTTTAGGTAACAAAAGTTGCATGGGTCACCCCTCCAAATCACAGAACCTTATCTTCATTCCACGAAATGTCCAGTTTCATTTCCTGTAATAATCAAAACTCCATTTTCCTCTGAAGATTAGAGTTCCTGCTCCCCCTGTGGAAGCCTGTACCTGGGGAAGGAGGGCAGAGAGGCCCTTTTCTCTCTAACTCACCAAGCTCCCACTTATTTAGCATCTCTTTAGCTTATTACAGTTCGGGGTATTTTTCTTTAAACCTGTTAGTTTCTTGTTATTTAGCTATATTCCTGGTCCTTGTGAAACTGGGGGGCCAGGGCAGGGAGGAGGGGCGGTGGATTCCTTCTGTGACTGCTGTTGTCATTGGATAGCTCCTGCTCTGTGGGCCGGACTCCTCTTCTCCTGGCGGGTGCTTGGTTTCCTCAGAGATTCCTGTCACTGGGGACCTCCCACCCCCAACCCCTCCTGCAGGCAAGAACCCTCTAGCTCTGGGGCGCCTGAGTGGTTCAGTGGGTAAAAGCCTCTGCCTTCAGCTCAGGTCATGATCTCAGGGTCCTGGGATCAAGCCCTGCATCGGACTTTCTGCTAGGTGGGGAGGGGATCCTGCTTCCCCCTCTCTCTGCCTGCCTCTCTGCCTACTTGTGATCTCTGTCTGTCAAATAAATAAATAAAATCTTAAAAAAAAAAAAAAAAAAAAAAGAACCCTCTAGCTCTGCAGCCTGAGTCTTAATCTCCCCTCAAGGTGGCCCCCTAGGAAAAACCTCCGATAAAAGTCCACACCTGTCAACAGATGGCCGCTGCAGGCCACCTTCACTTTGTTGCCCAGCAGCAGCCACCGACCTGATGTGCCCTTCAGATCTCTCGGGCAGAAATCACGTAGCAGTCCACTTGGTCAACTAACTGTGGGAGCTCATGTGAGGGTGGCTGAGGACCCCCATGCCCTTTTCTTGAGACTTAAAGTGAAAGACAAGGCCATCCCCATGTCTCCTCTTTGGGGTGGGGTGGCATCTGACCCAAAGAAGATCATTGTAGCTCACTGAGGAAATCTCCAGAAGAATCTTCTCTTATATCTATTTTTCTTACCCTTTTATATTCTCATTGTGAGTGACAGCTTTAAAAGTCATTTAACCAGTACTTGTCCACCTGCTTTGACATTCTTCACAAGAGGAGTTTCTTTGGAATGTAGCACCCATTGTCTTCGGCCTGTGATGTCCTGTGTGACATAACTTACCCGAGGCTAGACAGCTGCTAGGCGCAGGCTTTGGGACGGCAGCATCCTGTGCCAGATCCCAAGATTCACCACTGGTGTTGCTAGCCAATTCCCTAATGTTGGTCATTTCAGTCTTTATCCAAATTATATCATTATGAACAATGCTGCCGTGTCCATTCTTGTTATTTTTGAGGATATTCATCATTATGTCCTTTCAGCAAATTCCTGGAAACTGTTTTGCTAGGTCAAAGGTAAAGCTACTCTTTCTGGAATCAAAAAACATGAAGTTTTAGAATTTAGGAAAATGAAAGTTATGATTCCCTACTTTGAAAAGATCATTTCTCTTTGCAATGGGTTTGCTTTGTCTAAGTAAACCACCAGCATGCAGGAAGCCCTTTTTTATTATCAGATATAAATGTTTGGAGTCAGATAATGAGGTCTACAAGATGGCAGTGTTCCATTTTCCCATTTTTCTTGGGCTCCACTGAATCTTTCCATGGAGTCTCCACTCCACCTGAAGGGAGAAGTAATCTCCATCAGTTCCAAGTAAATTTTACCATTTAACGTTTAAATGGAGTTCATTCAGGAATTTTCCCTCTTCCCCTCTCCCCCCAGTAGGGAAGACATTACAGTTCTTGAGAGCCCATGAAGCATCTTGGTATCACGAAGGCATGGAGGGGTTGGGGAGCCATGGTCTGGTGCTCAGAACTTCAGCTTGTCCTAACACATCCCTTATTTTGTCATCCAGGTCCCCAGCTGGCCCTTAACTACTTACAGTGGGGACATTCTCTTCAAGGCCTTGAGAACTGTTCGAGTCAGGCAGGCTGTTGACTGGAGTGTACTCTTCCTGTCTGTCTTTCTCAGTATATATCCTTCTCCCCCACACCCCGCTGTCTCTTTCTTTCACCCCCTATGCTTCCCTCTCCGGCTCTCTCCCTCTTGCCCCCCTCTGGGCTTTGGAAAGCTCATGACCTGCCTCATCTTCTTTCTTGCCCTGACACCGCCCTCAACCATCTCCACCCTTCTCAGAACAGGTGGCAGGGGCATCCCTGTGAGGCACAGGTTGCTCTGCTCCCATATTCCCATGTTCTCCAGAACCTCTTTGAGGATCCTGTCCCTGTCTTCCACTTTTATGGCTTTAACCAGAGGGAAGGAGAGGCCTGTTCTATACTTGTCTCTCTTTCCCTCCTCTTTTCCTCCCTCTTCCGGTATAGGGACAACAGACCTTGTTGTCACCATGTGTTCTTTTGAAATCTATCGTTTAAGAAGTGAGGCATCAACTGTGACTTCTGATACTCAAAAGTCAGGCTTTTCTGAGACTCAAAAATCTTCTCTCAATCTGCCATGAGTTTTGAAAAGAAGTGACCTACTCACTCTTCTGCAGCTGTCTGTCCAATGGCTGGTGTCCCCTGACTGCTGCCTGAAGATGTCAGGAAAAGTCATGAGTAAACAGGACAGGAATGAAATACATCTGTTAATATTAAGTAGTATTCCTCCATGATGATAACAATAATATACACACAGATTGCAGACCAAGAAGGCCCCTGTGGGGCTGGCTCACTGCCTCTGGCCAATGGAGGAATTAGAAAAACATAGCTCCATTCATTATGAAGTGATTTTATGTCCATGGATGCACATATTATAAATCTAACTTTTAGATCTTTTCATGAAAGCTTTTAGATGTTGTACCTTGTTAATAAATTCTAGTTTAAAAAGGAAAAAAATAGAAGAGAGAGAGAGAGGTAAACCAAGACCCAGACTCTTAACTATAGAGAACAAACTGATGGTTACCAGAAGAGAAGGAGGTCGGGAAAGGGGAGAAATAGGGGATAGGAATTAAAGAGTATGCTTGTCCAGATGACAATAAGTAAGGTGATTTTGAAAATAAATAAATTCTTGTTTTAAAAAGTAAGATACACTTTCTTAGAAGATGCGAAAGACTAGGGAAACAGACAAGCCAGCCAGGAACCTAGAGAGGTCATACATTCCCATGGAGCTCAGGTAGATTTGAAGTTTTCTACAATTTAGTAATTTTCATAAAGCCTTCTGAGTTCAGTTGTCCTCATTTACACACTCACCAACTCTGAAGGGAAAGTGACATTTGCCCCAATTGGAGGCAAAGGAGCAAGCCAAAGTGCTGGCTACCTTTCTGCCCACTCTGGCCTGCCCCCTGCTGCCTCAGCCCCGGGGATCCCCGCCCCGTGCCTTCTCCCGGCACGTTGCCCCCATCCCAGGGGCAGCTCCAAGTCCTCTGCCTTCCATCCTAACACTGCCGCCTTTCTCTGGGGTCGAAGCTCTTTAAGGAAAATAAAAACCATTATCCAGTCTGTTGCCTCCAGACCATTAAGCTGAGTCAAGATTACTGACGTCATGATCTCCATGGTAACCAACTTAATAAGCAAGAAAGAAAACAAAAAGGGCAGCTTAAAAACAGGAGGAAAAAAAAAGAGAGAGAGAGAGATAGAATAAATAGGTATGGAAGGAGCGTGGGAGCCGTAAAGGTTTTTTATTGCTACTTGTTGGAGATCTCAAACACGAGTCGACAACAGCACGGGCCGTTCCGGCAGTTGGAACCCCTGGTAATAAACGTAAATTACATCCTATACCCTTGCTCCTACTTCTCACACTCTTCAGTCGTGTCCCAGCTTTTGTTTGTTCTGTTTTTGTAATATAATTCAGTGCGCTGAAATGATCACCATGGTAGTCGTTATAATCAAGGTTTTTATGGCAGTTTATGTGTCTAACTGAAAGGAGCCACGCTGCTAGGGAGCCAGTCTGGGACAGTGCTCTCCCGTCACCCTGGTGAAGCTCCTCTGGCCGAAACTGTCCCCGTTGTCACCTCCATTCACTGACCCTCAGTATGGTGCTCTAGTGAAACCGGAGGTGATTGTTGATTTTAAAAATCGAACCACACACTTTCTTTTCTTTTGCCGTTTCTTTCCTTCCCTTCCCTTCTCCTTCCTTCCTCCCTCTCTCCCTTCCTCTCTCTCTCTTTCTCTCTGCTCCACACCCAGCATGGAGCCCAGCAGGGGACTTGAACTCACAACCCTGAGATCAAGACCTGAGCTGAAATCAAGAGTCAGACACTTAACCAACTGAGCCACCCAGGCACCCCCAGGCATTTTCTATCACAAGTTGTAATTTGTGAACTGGTCATAAATGATGTCTGATAGTGTCCCATGGAAGTATATATAATCGGCCACTATTTTAATTAGTTTACTAGAGAGCCTCCCTCTGTACACACTGGGTCTGGAATCATTCTGTGTCAGTAGGACCCCAACTAGTGGCCCCCTGGGCCAGGTGACTTCTAACAGCTCACCGCTCCCTTTGTGTCATCAATAGGGGGATAGACACGCAGACAGATACACACCTGTGTGATCTGATTCACTCCAAAGGCAGGGGTAAATGCCAGACTCTGAAGGCATTTGGGTAGCTAGATTCAACTCTATGCCCAGTGCCCTGTCCATGACCTTGGTTCGTCACCCCTTCTATCTTGTCTGGTGTGGGCACCTGACGCTATTCTTCATTAGGATTTTCCTACCTACTGTTTTGCTGTGTGGGGGCTGTTTGTTCTGGAGGATGATGCCTAGGGCCCAGGAACCCTTGGATCCTCTCAAGGCAGCCAGGCTGAGATCCAGGTTCCCTTGGGCATGAAGTGAGACAGGACATGAGTGGCTTGCCTTCTGGTGACCTGCCTCACTGGTGGACAGCCCACCAAGCCCAAATTCCAAAAGAATCTCTAGGCCCTAAGTATCCAAATGCATCTGTTTATTTTGTTCTGGCTAATTAGGGATTTATTTCAACTATATAAAAATATACATGCATATAAGAAAAGCAGGAAAGAAATACATACAAACAAAAAAATAATTATGCTGGTGTTAGAGGGAAACTTTTTGTAAAGACTTTATTTATTTGCCAGAGAGAGAGAGAGAGCATGAGACAGCATGAGAGTACAGGCAGGGGGAGCGGCAGGCAGAGAGAGAAGCAGGCTCCCCGCTGAGCAGGGAGCACAATTCGGGACTCGATCCCAGGACCTGGGACCATGCATGACCTGAGATGAAGGCAGATGCTTAACCAAAAGCCACCCAGGTGCCCCAGTGCTAGAGGGAATTTAAAAAACAAAACAAAACAAAACAAAAAAACAGCTCTGAATATCATCTTTTGCAAAATAAAACATAGAAAAACATTAAGTAATTCCATGAAACTGTTCAATTGGTTTCATTATATTTCTCTGCAAATAAAAACAAGAAAACCTGGAGGAGATGGAAGATAAGAGGTGGGGAAGTGGGGTCAGGAAAATCGCTTTGGTAAAGGTCATTTAAGCAAAGACCTGACCTGAGGGGTAGAGGGGTGGTGTGGGGGCCAGGAGGAAGGAGCTGATTTCCCTTCTTCATACCTGTCTGAAACCTAGGCGGTCCCAGGGCCTGCCCCTTGCCTGCACGTGAGGACCTCCTCCACCTGGACACATTCCCATGGGGACATACCCAATGACAGGACTGAAGCTTTGCCTTTGATTTCAGTTATTTTTTTTTAAGATTATATATTTATTTGTTTGTTTGTTTGTCAGAGAGAGAGAAAGAGAGAGAGCACATGCAGGCAGAGTGGCAGGCAGAGGCTGAGGGAGAAGCAGGCTCCCTGCTGAGCAAGGAGCCTGATGTGGGACTCAAATCCCAGGGTGGTGGGACCATGACCTGAGCTGAAGGCAGCCACTTAACAGACTGAGCCACCCAGGCGTCCCGATTTCAGTTGTTTATTTTTTTAAGATGTTATTTATTTATTTGAAAAAGAGAGAGAGAGATCACAAGTAGGCAGAGAGGCAGGCAGAGAGAGGGAAGCAGTCTCCCTGCCAAGCAGAGATCCCGACATGTGGCTTGATCCCAAGACCCTGAGATCATGACCTAAGCCCAAGCCTGAGGCTCAACAGAAGGAGTCACCTAGGTGCCCTTCACAGTTATTTTAAATGAATTGCATGCCACAAGCCCAACAGATGCAGTTAAACATTTCAGATTTTGTACTCAAACCTTCCTTTTCTTGTTAACCTCCCATAGCTTACTCAAAGCAGTACCAGAGCTGTGTGGAGTTGTAACGCCCCTTGAAGCAGTAACTTCTGTTTTTAAATAAAGGATAAAAAAAATAATAATAAAACAACAACAACAACAAAAAAAAAAACCCAACTCAGTTAAGAGTTCAGAATTTCAGGTATCCAAATGATTGGAAAAGGTTAAATATTTTCCCTAGATGGCAGTTGGCCTCCTAGGAATTCCTGGGGAGGGCATTGTATCTGTTTAAGAAAAAATGACAAAGTAACTGCTATTTTGAAGGCTTTCCTTGACAGATGTGTAGAGTATAGAAATCTATGTATTATTAAATAATTCTTTATAATATGCTCAAGAATAAGCAATTTGTAAGCCTGTTTACGTTCTCGCCATCTGGGTGCATTCTGTCACCCATCTGTTTCATGTAATTATGTAATTATCAATATAAGGAAAGAATAGGTGATATAATTAACAAGAAAAACCGATCCACACTGAAGAGTAAAAATGACATGCATCTGTTGAATTGCTTTTTGTTTCTCTTCCTTCATTGTTAACTGTTTTTTCATTTCACAGTTGCATTCAGGCTGTCGGTTTGTATCACACCCCCAGGAGAGCTGTTTTTGCCATGGCGTACTCTCGCATGCTCTCTGTCTGTCTGTCTGTCTCTCTCACATACACACACCCATGAACACACACAGAGTGATTAATAAAGTATCGGGGAGCTGACATAACTTGGAAAGAAATGAGCAAGGTCTTCTAGGTATTATTCATTGATTCTCAACCACTGGGAGAGCCCTGATAGTCATTTCCAGAACACATAATATGACAGCTAGATCTCTAGGAAATATTTAAATTAATTAGTGACAGATGGAAGGACCAGGCCGGGGTGTGTGGCCCTCACACAGGATATTGGAAAGAGAAGCCACTTTAGAAGAATTCCCCTGCTTGGTACTTTTAATGTCAAGGCTCAAGCAATATGTGTTATTTCATGATAGTACAGCAATCCCAGTGGATTGGCTTACCTTCTGCCCAATCCCACTAGTTAGTCATGCAAGTCGTTCTATCATGTAATGGATGAAAACGATGATGGCTCCCGGGTATTTATGGACAGCGATGCAGAGCACGTGGCCACCCAATCCTCTGTCTGCTCGGGCTGGGCTCCGATGCTCTCTCTCCGTGACTTGGGACCAGCAGAGGGGGCACATGTGTGTATTCGTGGGGGGCATTGCCGGGATCTCTCCACTCCTGCTCTCCAGAGGATGGATGTTCCCTATAGGAATTCTCCCCAACAATTAAGGAAGCCCTCACCTTGACCAGACCTTAGATTTCAGTTCTAAGGCACACAAAGAGGGGCAACCCCCTGACCCATTTAGACAGTAGTCCTTACTGGAAATGAAGGCATTGAAATCTCCACATTTCCTTCCATTGATTCAAGATCAGGAGCAGGCCTCCTGATGTGCTGTGCAGACCATCCTGCCCCTCCTTCCAGGGAGAACCCTCCCAGTGCTCTCTCCCCTGCTCCCTGTTCCTGGTGTGTGCATGGGAAGGGAAGGGAAATCCCAGAGCTGGGGGCCCATAAAAACTGCAGAGTAACTCTGAGCTAAGCCTCACTCACAAGCTGAGCTAGAAATCTCTAATTCAGTCATTTCTTGACTTCTGCCTAAAGCCATGTTTGTTTGTTTTTTATTAAAGATTTTATTTATTTATTTGACAGAGATCACAAGTAGGCAGGGGGGGGGGAGCAGGCTCCCTGCTGAGCAGAGAGCCCGATGCGGGGCTCAATCCCAGGAACCTGAGATCACGACTTGAGCCAAAGGCAGAGGCTTAACCCACTGAGCCACCCAGGCACCCCTAAAGCTATATTTTTAAAAACAGTGCCGTGCACCAAATGTAAAGCTGACTGTGCTTCCTCTTGCTAGGTGAGCATTTCACGTATTAAGATGGTGGTGGTTTAACAACCTCTTCTCGTTGCATCCCGTGATGGAGCTTCTTGGGCACAATGGCTCCGGCCAGGCCTGGCTTGCTGATTGACCTCCCATCCCGGGAGGCTTGTGTAGGGGCAGTCACTGACTTCCCACCTCCACTCTTCCGTGATCAGGAAGAAAATAAATAACTAGTTCCCACCTAGGTTCCTCTCTGTTGCTTTGAAGAGTTTCCTTTGATAAATTCTCCATAAAGCAAATAACCATCCTCCAGTCTATTTGTATTTTGAATTATTACTTCTGTGGATTTCTTTTTAAGCCATGGATTCCCAATGAACAAATATATAAGAGAAAATCATTAGGCCCCCCGTAGGGAGAGTATTTTAAAGGAGTAAGTAATAGGGACAAATGTGGCTAGATTTCTCAGGGGATTTGGTGGGTTTTGACTTAATACTTACTTATTTCCTTAATTCAAAGTTAAAATGATTTAATTGCAGCCATGCTGACTAATCCATCAAGGATTTTAAAAGGAAGAATGTCATCTGATTCCTAAAGAACCTTTCTTGTGTCATTTCTAGTTCTGAAAAGGTTTTAATAATGATTTCTTTCAAGAAAGATTTCAGCTTATATCTTTGAGTCTTTTTTTTTTAACAAAAGAGTATGGGGTGGTGGTACCTCATGAGAAAATTGTCATAGAAGAGATATTTACATATATATCATATTCAGCTAAAAAATTCAAAATGAAAAAAATCCTTGTATTTTATAAAAACCCTATTAAAAATCATTAAAGCTCAGACTAAGTGGTTTTCACTTAACCCTCCAAAGTGGCATTAATTTTTCAAGTGGTAACTGTTGCTGAAGATGCTATTGTGCCCGTGTGATAAATGTTTAATGATTTGGTAGTACATGCATGGCTTAAAATCCATTATTTATTGCACCTTCGCTTGCCTGGCAAAGGTGATGATTTTATAGCCCCAGCAGTCATGCAAACACATTTATACCAAACCGATGACTGATAATAAATTTCCTTACTGTAAATGTCAGTGGGTTTCATGTGTTGCTGCCATTACATCTTGTTTGGAAGCCGAACGCGACACAGTTATGGGAGGCGCCAGATGGTGTCATTAACACGAACGCTGGGACTGTTTACCGCTGACGTGCATGTGAGAAATTAAAAGGGCGGGCCTGTCTTTGCACCGAAGCATGATGTCAGCGGTGCACAGGTGTAAAGACAGAGCAATATGCTTGCCTATTCCCTTCCATCCCACCAAGAGGGATTTGTCTCTGAAAATAGTTTTGTGTTTGAACATAGAACAAGGTGAAGCAAAGGGGAACCTTCTCCTGAGGACTCCTGCTTGATTTTGTGCGTGGGGGGTATCAAGCACCCTGAATTCCCACCTGCCATCCCATAGGTGGTTCCCACATCAGTGGCAAGCCAGCTTCTCTTCCAGGCATGGCAAGGCCTTTTGTACTAATTAATTATAGCAGGATTGTTGTTGTTGTTGTTGGTGGTGGTGGTGGTGGTGGTGTGTGTGTGTGTGTGTGTGTTGTAATTTCAGATATTTAAATGCTTATTTTGGAAAAGTTCTGTTGAGAGCATGGAATTAGCATTTCTAAAAAGTGTTCAGAATCATTGGGAATTGATTCAAAGAATGAGGAGAAGAAGGAAAGTGAAAATTTTCTGAACTAATTTCTTCCATGCAATGGGCTCATCTGTTCATAAGAATTAGCGGTGGGATCAAGACCCTGACTTTCCCTGCTCCAGATGTATCTCTGTGTTAATTGGGCAGTGGCCGCTCCCATTTATTGTTTGTGAGTTTCTTCCTGTGGCGGTTTCTGCTTAGCTCCCTTCTTTTCAATTTCAAAAGAAGCCGGTTTGTTGTCTTCCTTCCTCTTGAACCCATTGATTCTGACCAAATTCCTTTGAACTTTGTTTTTAGCCTTAGCATTCTCCATAGGAATTTGCAGAAAGCCTTCTTCTCTCCAAACAATCATTGTGCATTGCTCTCACAAAAAAAAGCCCAGGGAAACTTTTGGTGTGCAGAGTTTTTAAGTCATGTGAAAAAGAATACAAACCATTGTTTGCACTGAGTTGAAAGAGATAGACTTAATTCCTTCAAACAGAGGTACATTTGGAAGTCAACAGGAATAATGAGCCTAATTGAAAGACTGAAAGTGCACTTGAAGGCACACCTTCCAAATGAAAAAGGGAGGCAGGCATTTTAGCTTGCTCCCAGGACAAGCAAGCAAGTTGAAAATCACCAGGGGTGAAAATAAATAGTAAGGAGACAGCGCGACTGAAAAGCTGTATCTGGGAATAGCACTCAGTTGGACAGAGGTGCTCAGGAAAATTACTTCTTTTTCTCCATGGTTGTCATTTTCCTAACAAATGAACCAGAGGTCTAAACCGGCAGTGCAAATAGTTACGTATGTGACCTGAGCAAACAGCCTCTCCCCTAGGAAATGGAAAAGTTCTCATTTTATTCTGTGCCCAGAGGTGGGAGATGGCAGCACCAGCACAGCTGGTTGTGGGTTTTCTCTCCCAGCCTTCTCTCTTGACCTCTGCTCCTCCTCTCCCTCCCGGTCTGTGTCCCGCTCACCTCCTGGATTGCCCAGGCAGAACCATTCTGCCTTCTCTGGACAGCCTCTGAAAATGCATTTATAGAGGACTAATCTGTATTTCAGTGGGAGGTGTCACCCTTCCAGACCCTTTTCCTGGCTTTTCCCTCTCACCCAGAAAGTTCTCTCCCTTGTCCATCTGAACATTTATTGATCCTTCTAAATCCAGCTCTGTTGGCCCTTTCTTCAGAAAGACTTCCTTGCCATCCCAGACCACCCCAACATCAGCTGTTTCCAGAATAGCCTAGCTCTAAAAAGCCTTTGCTACCAACCCACAGTATCATGAACTAAAGGAATGTGTGTTCTTTTGATCCACTAAATTTTGGATTGGTTTGTTACATAGCAATGGGTTCCTGACACACTCCCCTTATCACTGCATTTTATGTACTGTGTTTTACTTGTTTATAGGTCTGTCACCTGACTTATTGCTAATTAAAGATGGGAACCATGCTTCATTCTTAGCTCAGCACATAGACCATGGACCAATGTTTGGCACATGGTAGACGCTCAAGATTTATTTGTTGAGTTGACATTGTTGCATTAAGCTCTATGTTAAAGTTTTGATGGCAGAATTTCTGGCATCAGGGTACTGAATGGGTTTATCCTGATGCCCCAAGGCGAGAATCATCTCGCATATCCAACTGCCTTCTCCAACAAGTTAGACTGGCTTTGTTGCTAGAATATTGATTTCATTCAAACACTTTTTCCAGGTACTTCTCTGACTGGGGACAAGACACTGTGACATTGTAGCTCTCTGCTATGTATTTGTCAGTTGTTTCTATAAAAATAAGGGCAGATTCCAGTCTACTTCTAGGATATTAAATGCAAAATACTGTCAAGCATTTCAACTGTTTGGGCATCCCTGATAAACAACATGTCCCACACTTTATGATGTGGGATGGAAAGAGAAGGATGACCTGAAAGCCTATTTCTTTAAGCACCTATTTCTTTAAGGTGTATTCAGACAGATGATACACCACGCATTCTCCATAAACCTTACTCTTACTTTTTTAGACAAGGAAAATAACCAATGATCTAGCTGCTGCTGCTTCTTTCTTTTTTGAAATTAACAAAAATCTCAAAGTAAACTTACCACTGATTATTTCATATCTCTGACTCCTTACATAATTATTAAGACATTCAGAGTCAAATTCTATATTGTAAATATACACATACATGCATTTTTCATTTCATGCCTGAAGAACCATTTTTATTTTCAAATACCTGTAGGAGAAATGTCATCTTTTCAGAAGAGCATTGTTTAACAGGAAGAGTGTCTTCCATCACTTTTGAATTTGAGTGTTTGCAAAACCTTTGTGACCATAACTTCATTTGCTCACACACAGGTTTTTCATGGGGATATAGAAATTGAGAATGATTAAGCAGCAAGGAAGTTTTTCAGGAGCTACATGTGTAATGTATTAGTAATTTGTGCTTTGAGAAAAATACAAAGTCAGGTCGTTGATCCCACACACCATTTCCCTGCCATGGATTTGCTTTTCCCTGCGAGTTCTCACTAGAGAAGTCATTTCTTCCGTTTGTGCATGACACTGTACTGAAGATGATATGTAGAGTGCTGAGTGGCTAGAAACGTGCCAGGCAAGATTCAATTAGTGTGATGCAGAGGCTCCAAGGACATTTCTAAATGCTTGCCTCGTGGTAGGAAGGGAGGGACGTGGAGCCATTCAAGGTTATCTTGGTACACATGCCAGCACGTCCGACATTGGGGATCAGTGAATCTGTGTCTCTGAAAAGCCAACAGGGGATCTCCCTTGCCAATGCTCATATATGCATCAAAGCAATCATACTTTTAGTGATTTTATGAGAGGCTTGTTCAGGGTGGTTTCTTAATTAAAAACAAGTGAGTTAATCACTGTATCAAATCTAAGGCACCATCATTTATAAGGTGTACCTTTATTTTATGTACCAGGAAGAAAAAAGTGGCAAATTAAGCCATGAAACAATGTTTTAATGGGAGTCCCGGATAGAATATGAATCAGTCATGAAGTCTTATTGCTTTGAAATTTCTTTCACCTATTCCGAAAGGAGAAGCAATTTACATTCCCTTCGATAGCACTGTTTCTTATGTGATGGGAATAAAACTTTTGCATGTGTCTTAGCAACAAAATGTAACACAGATACCTACTTGTGGGCATCTGTCATCTTTTATTTGCCCCATAAAGCACTTGATTGTTGCATTGCAAGAAAATACGGAATTAAGGCTATTCCTCCAATGACTAATATTTGCTTCACTAATATCAAATTTGCACCCTGTTGCTCAGTTTCTGAGCCTTTATGGGAACACAACAAGTGTTCATTTTAATGCCAAATCATGCTGTAATCTTTCTGAAAACACTGTCAGTAGCAGTTAAACTCCACACGTGTTGTACACATAATATAGAGAACTCTCCAGAAGTGATGTCAATGAGTAGCCATGACCAAGCCACCCACACTCAGGAAAAGAATTATGTCACTGCTGCTGCCCAGCTGACTGCAATGGTTAAAATGATATTGACTGGGAGGTTGATTTCAGGGATGCCAGTGTGTAAGAAAAATGCGCATCCTAGAATTGATGAAATCCAGTGACATCACTCAACTCAACTTCCCAACCCCTTTTTTTTCCCTATATGAGTGTATAAGAATGGTCTCAAGTTAGGGTCAGAGGGTGGCCACAATTTTAACTTTTTATCATGTTTGCAAAATAGTGATAATATCCAGGTGAGGAATAAGAGTGTATGAAGGATCATCAGTACAGGAGGAGTAGATAAAAGAAATATAAGAAAAATGCAAATTGAATAAATTTACTCAATGAATTATAGTGGCTTCAGGAACTATGGCAAAGACCACTAGTTGCCCCCAATAGCCATTCCTCCCTTTGGTCTTACTAATGGAAACTCAATTTTATTCAAGGCAGCGATGCACCCAATTAGGATTATTTCCCACTCTCCCTTACATTTGACTAGACTGTGTGACTCAGCGTTGGCCACTAAGATGGAGGTAGAAATAGTTGGAATGGGAATTCTGGGAAGGCTGTGTAAAGGGAGGAAGGCTCCTTTTTTCTTCTTTCCTCCCTTCTTTCTGCTACCTGGAATGAGGGTATAATGTCTGATCTCCAGCAGCCATCCTGGGCCATCCATGAGGATGGAAGCCTTGCACTGGGATGGGGAATTAGGCAGGGAGAAGTCTGGGTCTTTGATAAGTTTATGGCACTTGCTTCAATAACTCTGGACTATAATTATTTCCAGATTTCCTTTGCATAAAAGAGAAATTATCTTCCATCCTGTTTAAGCTACTGTTTTCTGTTTCAGCTGGGTTTTTTGTCGTATACAGTCAAGCCCAACCCTAGCTGATATAGGAATCTTCTTTCTTCTGCTAGGATTCAATCTCTGTGGGAGTACGCCACAAGAAATCTATTAAACTTCCACTATTTGCCCAGGATAATGGGGAAAATGTAAAGGAATTAAAGGCATATGGTTCTTGAAATAACAATTCTTCGTGGGTATATGTTACTAATAAATCCGCCAAGGCAATACAGTAGCGCTTCATTCACCTCCCAACTATTTTGTGAGGACCTAGAGTGTACCTGGAGCAGATCCTGCACCACAGCCCACCCTGCCCACATGGCACAATTTGGGGTATGCTCTTCTCGTGTGATGAATGCAAGCCACAAAGTGTCCTTGGTTCATCATTGCCTTCAGCAGATACCATAGGCTGAACAGCTCACTTTTTTTCTGGAGTGCTGGGGCTACGAAAAGTATTGGGAAAGTTAAGAGAATCCTTCATAAAGCAAGGCTCAAAATCACAGCCTCTTCTTCACAACCTCTTTCTGCTTTCCCAGGACAGCGGCCTTGGTGTTCCTATCAGACTCTTGAACACTTGTAATGATTTTAACAGAAAGGCTGGCTTTTCAAAATTTTTATTTTTTATCTGTGAAAGTGATTTCTAACTTATTAGTTCTCTTTTACATGTCTGTACCTCACTACCCCTTCTTTATTTGGTAAGGATTGTCATACCTTGCCCCAAAGAGCTCAACTTGTGAACTTGGGACTTCGAAACTAACACGGATATCAATCTGTCATTTGTTTTGATCCAATTGGGAAACAGAAGGCCTCTCAAAAAGCAAAGAGAATGGAGAGGCATAAGGGAAAAATTACATTTATAAAGCAAAAGTGGGCTTATTAAGAATTTCAGAAATTCTATTCCTAATGGCTTTGAATCTCTCCATCTTCCATTTTCTTGCATGGACAGAGCTCCCTTTGAAGTCTTTGGAAGCTTTCTGTAAGAAAAAATATATACACATGGGTGTGGAGCTGAAAATTGAGCTCATTGTTTTGCCCTTTTAAAATGTGTTTTTCGAAGATTTGCCTTTCATATTGCAGACGGGAGAGAGGATGTGCAATTTTACCTTGTGTAACATCTTTGCCTGAAAAGCTCAAAGTATTTGTAGACGTTGTTTAATGAATAGTTCCCATGTTTGCCTGCTGAGGAAGGCAGAGGTTTGTGTAATTTACTTCCATTTTACACCTGAGGAAACTGATATTTAAGGAAAAGAGGCTCAGAATTTCAACCAGTGGCAGAATTAAGAAAAGAAGCCCAAACATTACCACTGGGCTAATGGTGCCCAGTCTAATGATCCTGGAGGTTGAAGGTAACCTCCAAATGAAATGGTACCATTAGGAAAAAAATCACCATAGATATTGTCATGTTCCATTTTAGTATGAACCTTGCATTTATTATGTAGGATCATTTATATTTGTTTTGATTGCTTCCTAGTTTATTGGCCTATTTGTAATCTTAGTAACTTCTGATTTTGGATCTATTACTGAAATTGAGTTTCAATAATGCTTTTGTACTCATTCTAGCTCATTCTAAGTGCATAAGAGAAACCAAATCAGATGTGGAAACACTGAACTAAGGTCTGCGTATATCAGGGAAAATTACATTTTGACCAATTTCGTGTAAACACAAAGCAGTTAATAAACATGCATAAAACACAAAACTGTACATTTAATGTCTCTTGGTAACTATATGTGAATCAGGGCATCAATTCAACTGACTGTGTACATCAATATCATTTCTACTAAAAAGATCCAATTTAATAACAAGTTGTTCTAATTATAGCTAAGTCATTTGTTTGCTCATTTAAGCAACTGGCTCATTTAAGAACCAGCTGAAATAATTTGGAACAGTGAAAGTTATGTCAACCCTCTTTAATAAGGGCTCATGAAAAAGTTAATGTATCAATTCTTTTGCCATTTATTAAATCTCAAAAAAATGTATGGCAGGAATAACTCAGATAAAATAAGCAAAACAAAACCCAAACGAAACAAATGCCTCAAAAAGCAAAGATGTAGTTCCTGACCTCAGGAAGCAAACAGTTTAAGTGAAGGGCAGTGAACAAACCAACTAAATTGACAAAGTCAACTAAAACCTCCTCTAGTGGCTCATTCACTTCTAAGTCTTCTGTTGCAGAAGCTCACAGGAAATTACAGATGAATAGGTGAGGACTGTATCTTGTGCCCATTTCTGTTCTGTTCTGTTTTCTCAGCTCAACTCAGTATCCCCCTTAACATGACCTTTGTCGTAATTTCCCTCCCCCACCTCAAGCTCTAGAGTTTTCTAGAATTTTCTAACAGGGATATCCCATAATATCATTCTTTCTTCTCCTGTCTGGGGTTGAATGGAGGGTGTGCAGTTTAAACTCATTAGAAGACTCATTGTCAATTTCAAGGAACACTTCCTTTAGCCTTAGAAGGTCTACTTACATACCATGATATGTGTTTTATTCCTTCTCGCTGGGACATGTTGGTCTCTACATTTAAAATTATCCCTTTGTCTGAGGCATCCAGGTAGCTCAGTTAAATGTCCGCCTCTTGATTTCGGCTCAGGTCATGATCTCAGGGTCATAAGATCAAGCCCTGTGTCAGGCTCCACGTTCCAGGTTCCATGTTCAGTCTCCTGCTTGAGGATTCGCCCTCTCTTTCTCTCTCTGCCCCTCCCCCTGCTCACTCTCTCTCATGCTCTCTCTCCAATAAATAAATTCATCTGAAAAAAAAAAAAGTCTCCTTTTATCTAAAAATGCTAACTTAGTGTCATTAGAAAAATAAGAATTATAAATGTATTCCCAAGACATGGAGGTAAGAATCTATTTTCTCCCCCACATTGTCGCTGGTTTGGTATGTAATTAAATGGCTTACAGAATTTCATCTCTTTTATCTTTGAAATAACTTACTACCACAAGGCACATTTAATTTCTGTTTATAAAATATGAGTCAGCAAAGAAAGCTTTCTTTTTACTTCACTATTAAGGAAATAAAAAACAGAAATAAACTAGGCTTCCAATGTGTGGCACATATTTGGTAGATATTCAGACAAAGAAAAGGAAGAGCTCACTTGATTTAAAAAATCTTACATACCTGGTGTTTCCCTGCGCCTCCCCCAGCCCGCACCCCCGAAGAAAACCTGTAGTTGGAGGAACAGAAAGGAAGGAAATATTCTGCTTTCCTTCAAAAATGACTTGTACTCCTGCTTATGGGCAAAATAATCCCTTTATAAAGCAGCTGAAGGAGTCTTCATTTGCAGTTGTCACTGAAAGACATTTTCAGGCTGGGAAGAATTTTTTTCAAGGTATTTAAAAACCATCTCTCCCAACAAAAGAAAAATGTGTTTTTTTCAGGTCAGCTCATCATACCTGATGATGAATATGTTTTTAATTAAAGCCTGCACACATGGATTTACTGAAAATCATTGTGCTGCCTGATCACTCTCCTGAGACACCCAACCATCCTTGGTACTGATGGCTAACTCTTGACACCCTGAGGCCACTTTGTGTATTCAGCAGTTAGAAAGGTGATTTCTGAGGCCTGGCAGCTGTTGGCGTGAAAGCTATTGTGTGGGAAACAGAAGCCATTCTGTTCTGTTCCCCAGCCGCCTTTGTATCATTGATACAGGAGCTGTTTCATAAATGGGGTCTAATTCTTTACCAGGGAATTTCATTACTGCCCATGCTACAGTGTTTTTTGTGTGCACTTCTGGATAGGAGAGGGGAATGTCTGAACATATCTCCTACAGAAGGAATCTTGGAGTAATGACCTCTGTTAGGATGCTGGCATTTTAAGTCTGTTAATTAGACCTGTGATCAGATGCCATCATACCAACATCTATGATTCCTGTCTTCCTCACTGTAAACCACTAGACCCTGGGCTGGCTAGAGTGAATCGGCTGCCATCCTGCTCATCTTGGAAATTAATTAGCACACAGTACATGGTGGCTCCCACAGATACCAGAATAAACTACTTTTCTCAAAAAATTCCTTTTTGACATGTCTTGGGAAATTCTTATCGAGCAGGTTAGAGTGATATTTATTTGAAGAACAGACATTTTTTCACCCAAATGATACATCCATTATTGTCATTTAGAAAATGTGTCAACTTAAGGAATTTTCAGTTGCATATAAAAGAAATAAACTGTCCTAAACAACCAAGGAAATGGGGTGGGCTGCCTCTTTCTCCCCAGCTATTTGTCCCTCCCTAGGTTGTGCTCTTACTGGGTGCCTCTGAGGTTCCTCTCATGACAGGCAGGTCTACTTCCCCATCTTGTGGGTGATGGGCTCAGCCACATGACTTGCTTTGGCTAGGCTGAAGAAGTTGCCAATTCTAACTTTTTACACTCTACCATTGCCAAAAACACATTCGCCAGCTATCTCTCATCAAAATAAATGTAAGAGACATGGAGGCCAAGTTGGAGCCACATCCAGCTGAACCCAGCCTTCAACAACAAACTTCTAGCTGACCCAGAGATATGTGAGTGAGAACAAATGACAACTGTTTTAAGCCAGTGCCTTTTGTGGTAGTTTGTTATGCAGCCCCACTGTGGCGATAGCTAAGTGGTATTTGTTGCTCATATAACTGAAGACTCCAAAGGTAGCATGGGCTCCAGATAGAGTTTGAAAGGAATTCCTATTCCACTTCTCAGTGTTTCTCTTGAGGCTTCAACCAGGATGGTTTCCTTCTTGGTGGCATGATGACTAAACCACTTCAGGCTTCACACCTATACCCCAGTACTATCTAGAAGATTAGAGGTTTTTCTTTTTCAACCATAATATAAAAGTCCCTCAGAAAGTTAAAAATAGAACTATCCTATCATCCAGCAATTACACTACTAGGTATTTACCTAAAGGATACAAAAATACAGATTTGAAAGGGGTTCCTGCACCCCGATGTTTATAGAAGGATTATCAAAAGCCAAACTGGAAAGGGCCCAAATGTCCATCAACTGATGAATGGATAAAGAAGAGGTGATATACATATATAATGGAATACTATAGTAATATAATGGAGTATTAGGCAGCCATCAAAA
This sequence comes from Neogale vison, assembly GCF_020171115.1. Taxonomy (NCBI): domain Eukaryota; kingdom Metazoa; phylum Chordata; class Mammalia; order Carnivora; family Mustelidae; genus Neogale; species Neogale vison. The sequence continues at coordinate 44,988,165 of NC_058098.1, forward strand.
AGAATGAAATCTTGCCATTCACCAGAACATGAATGGAACTAGACTGTATTATTCTAAGTGAAATTAATCAATCAGAGAAAGAGAGCTACCGTATGATTTTACACATATGTGGAATTTAAGAAACAAAACAGATGAACATATTGGAGGAGGGGGAGAAATAAGAGAGAGGGAAACAAACCATAAGAGACTCTTAAAGACAGAGAACAAACTGAGGGGTGCTGGAGGGGAGTGGGTGGGAGATGGGCTGGATTGGGGATGGGTATTAAGGAGGGCACGTGATATAATGAACACTGCATGTTGTATGTGAGTGATGAATCACTGAATTCTACTCCAGACACCAACATTGCACTGTATGTTCACTAACTAGAATTTAAATAAAAACTTAGGAAAAAGAAGGTCCTGGGCTTCACTCCGATTAGGCCAACACAGGTCATGTGTCTATCCTGGGCCAACTGTTGAGCAAGGAGGGTGGGATTATGGGAATTGATTTATATCAGTCAGAGTCCCCTCTTAAAGATGGAGGCAAGCTCCGTCTTCCACAATCCATAGTGTGCCTCATTAAAGGTGGGAACATGCTGAGAGGCATCAGCAGCATTAATTATGGAGAATCTAAAGTCTCCAAACATTATATTACATTGGGTCAAGACTGTTTCTACCAACATATTGGTAGGCTAGCTACAGCTAGAGAGAAGAGATTTATCCTCTAAATTTTACATGTTCCTTTGTAAATGGCAAAGCATGTGACCATACCCATGCTACCTCAAGTAGCAGAAGGTGCTCTAAATAGGACTTTACCATTGGACTCCCAAACTCCTAGTAAAAACCCCTGAGGGGTTTTAAGAAATGCAAAATAAACTTGGTCTATTGGAATTTGAAGATGTCTGAATTGTAGGATGAATTAATGCTAATGTAATCAGAATTCAACAGAGTGGGGTGCATTGGTGTGGATGTCATTCCACTGTCTTCTGGCCTCCATTGTTTCTGATGAGAAGTCAGTTGTAGTTCTTCCAGACACAGAGTAAGCATCAAATACAAATGTGTGTTGAATTAATAAATTAAAAATAGAACCATGGTCTTCTGACATGATCTAACATTCTTTCAAGAGTACCCCACCATCGCTTTGTAAAACCTTCCTCTGTATATTTACTGCTTCTACTGAAGACTCTGCAGGAAAGTGAATCAAATAAATCAACTCAGAAACATTTTTCAAATATGGACATTAAAATGATCACCAATTACTTTTTCTGTTTCTAAGAGTCCTCCCTGACCTCAGGTCATCTACAAGATTGACTAACCTTTATCATCCAACATGTTTTGTCATTCAACTAAGATTGTCATTTTACATAGATTACTGAGCCCCTGTGCGCAAGGCACTGTGTTAAGTAGCGTGATGGATCCAGAATGGAAAGAGTTCATACTTGCCTTAAATTACCCAACAATTGCAATCCAGTTGTTGTTCAAGTTTTCAAGTTAATCTTCGACAGAAGGACCCTTCATGAAACTCCAGATTCTCAAGGAGCAACTTGCCTATCTTCTTGTGGGATTATTTTTACATTACTGCTTCTAATCATAAAGGGTCTCAGTTCTATAGGAAACATCCATCAATAATAAGGCAAAAATGATGTAAACCAAGCATCTTGATGTGACCCAGACCAGGTCTTAGATGTAGTCCCATCTTCTTACATTAATATCTTCAAAATACCTTTCCCTAAATGTCACCATAGCTGTGCGTGGGCACTGTTCAGTCTGATTTCTGGGTAATGTCCTGGTTAAACAACTCCACATAATTGTCAGTCTGGGAGTACAGACTCGGCAATATTTTCCTCAAGTCTCTCTTCCTCTTTGTATCTTTTATTACAGTTGAGTTATGCCCTGAACCATACGAACAGAAAACTGACATTGGAACCTAAAATAACTGTCAATGCCAAGATTGTTGTGGTGGGTGCATCCAATGTTGGAATTTCCTTCCTAGAGACGTTGGTATTTTGGTGAGTTGTTTTACTTGATTTCTTTGTTTTTAAAGGAGCTCTTCTCTTCTACACCTGAGATAGTTTCTTGAAAGAAAAAACCGTGAGTTTTTTTGGTCACCTACACACCCTGTCTAGGTGGATTAATGAATCAGTGAAATATTCTAGACCTAAGGTTGGCAAACTATAACCCCTGGGTCAAATGTGGCTTTACCTGTGTTTGTAAATAAAGTTTTATTGGAACACAGTCATAGTCATTTCTATGTTGTCTCTGTTTTCTTGATACAGTAGCAGATTTGAGAGGCTGTTTATCCAGCAGTGCCTAAAATATGTACACTCTGACCCTTTCCAAAGTTTGCCAACCCCAATCTATACTAGTGTTTCCCTTATTGGCTGAATCATAAAAATCACCTACAACATTTGTCAAAGGGTAGATTCCCAGCCCCAGCACCATACCTACAGAATCCAAAACTTCTTGGGATGGCTCTGGGACTCTGTATTTTAGCAGGTGCTCCATACAATCAGGAAGGTTTGGAAATCAATTTTGATACTGCATATCACAAAGAGGCTTTCAGTAATGGAAGATGGGTTGGGACCTTTCTTCTAGCCCCTGCATTTTGGGTGTCAAGGAACAGAGAAAAACCCCACAGGGAAGACTGAGGCCCATGTGTCTCTCCAGCACTGCTTTGTTAACACTCACAGCTCTAAACGGGTTTCCTTTCAGAGCCCATTTTCCTGATAGGGGATTCCCAAGGGCTCTCAGCTTCCCCTGAGTAGCTCTCCATCTGCTCACTGAATTTCAGCCCCTCCCTGACAGGAAGAGCCCTAGGTTGTTGTCCCAGCACTTGGGTCATGGTCTGGCATCACCACCACCTGATGCAGGACCCTAGATGACTTGCCTCACTTCTCTCAGACTTGGTTTCCTCATTTATTTTATTTATTTTTAAAAATATTTTATTTATTTATTTATTTGACAGAGACGCTATGAGAGGGGGAACACAAGCAGGGGGAGTGGGAGAGGGAGAAGCAGTCTTCCCGCTGAGCAGGGAACTCGATCCCAGGACCCTGGGATCATGACCTGAGCCAAAGGCAGACACTTAACGACTGAGTCACCCAGGCACCCCTTTTCATTTATTTTTTTCTTTAAAGTCTCACGGATGTCTTAAAACACCCTAACTTTGGAGAACCACAGACTCCTGAATCAAATGAGTCCAGTTTTTTCTAAATCTTTTGCTCAGGATCACATGAGAAATTTTAGTTCCTATTTAAAACTATAGATGCTAAGAGATAAGAAGAAGATGAGAAACAATAGCCCGCTTCCCCCAACTCCTCCAGAAGCCATCAAAGGTAGCAGCCCAAGCGTGAGGCCTTGGAAGGGGTCAGACAAGGAAAGGGAGGGAGGAAATGACCCCTAACAGGTGTTTGCCCCTGGTTGATAAGGAGACGAGCTAACCTTGCAGGGTTACTCTGCTCATTTGATATCACATTAACCAGATAAAGATTTTTTTTTTCCACTTCCCAGCCTATTTGTGCAATTATCTGGAACATACCCCTAGTTAATCAGAAATAAGTCACATGTCATTATTGAAATCAGCAAGAGAGCTCACATGCTTTAAATATCATAGTCAGTCTATAGCAATCTTTCATTGCAAGAAAGAAATACTGAGAAGCATCTGGAAATATTCGTTTTCACATGTAAACCACACTACAGTTTGAGGGCTTGCCTCGTGCTGAGGGGTCTCTTCTCTAAGACTCCAAACAGCAAGTCACATGTGACCATTTCTGAATGATAAATTATTTGTGTGGACTGTGAAATTATAGTAGTCAAGCAGTTAGCAAAAACAGGTCTGAAGTCTTCGTTCACCTACATACTTATTCATTACATCTTATTTTAAATGATTACCTGAAGATATATACATATAATTTTCTTTTTGTGGAATCAACATAAATTTAATAATGACAAATAGAAATTTGGATATAAGTACTTGGTTGATTAAATTCCTCAATCAGACAGACCTTTTTAAAGCATTTTAAAGTACTCCTAGTTCTCTGTCATCATTACACAGATTACAGATGCTAAAAATAGACTGGTATCAGTTTACGGATCTTGAATCCTTCACAGAGGAAATAGTTTTCTCATTATTTTCCCTAATTATTTTAAATTAGCAATCACCATAGTAACCTACTGCATATTTTACTTTACCAGCTTAACTGCTATTTGAACTAGATGTTATAAATGATTTGACCTGAAATAAAATGGAAATGATCACCAAACATTGACCCCCCGGTGAGGATTAAACCCACGTTTTGGAGGCAAGATTTAGAAAAGTCATCCTCCTGATGTTTCTGCACTGCACTATTAGACTCAGCTGGGACACTGTGGTTCCCAGAAAGCCCACGTGAGGCCCAGTACAGCAACCTCTTTTTCCAGAAAATTTGGTAATTCTGTCATCTGGTGACAAAACATGTGGTGTCCTCACATCATGTACATGCCAAAAAATTACAAAGCATTTGTCTTCTTCAAAGGACACCAAAAGCAGTCGTACGTAAAATCTCTTCCCTTGTGACGTCCTTCTTTCCTGAAGTGCTGAGGCTCTGCTGGGGCAGCTGAAAGGACTTGCTCTAAGTCATCAACTAATCCAGTAGGAAGCAGCTCCGAGGGTGGGGGGAATCGTGAGGGTGATGTTTCGGTTTGTTTATTTATTTGTTTTAGTGCAACATTCTAGCCAGTCCTTAGCTGTTACCCATCCAGTTACATCTGCACAGACACACCTTCTTGTCTTTGATTGTCAGGCCTTGTCCTTGCTAGGGCATCTCCTTGTCCTTGCTAGGGCAAGGCCACCTGGGCCCCTCCGTTCCCAGTGATATGGGTGACAGGTGTTTTCCTAGGGACACATACCAGCATCCATTGGTGTGTCCCTGTCCTCCCAGTCCTGTTCAGTCCTCCAGTGCTGGGCTGAAGAGTGGCAATCCTGCTCTCAGAGCTTCCTGCACTCTCCATCTACCCTCCTACGTCTCCTAATTGGCTGGTGGAGGTATAGGGTAATTCAAGGTCAGGGTGAGGCTCAGGTAATTTGTAGCACCCCACCCCCAGGGGCCATCTGCCTTGTCTTCTGAGAGTGCTGTGTCCAAGAAAGTGCTGTGTCTGAGAAGAGCCCAGGAGGAAGTTGTGTTTAGGCTCCACACCCCACCCTATGGCCAGTATGGGCTCTGGCCACAGGCATCTTCTGGCCTGTCCCCATCACCTTCCCTGCCAGGGCATGGGCTCCCATGGTGATCACCAGGAGCTGAGCAAGGGACCAACAGCAAGCATGGAGTCAGGGCCAACGGAGCTTTCTTCGGGTAGGGGCTGATGAGGAGGAAACCCCCACTTATCCTGTAGTGTAGACAGCAATGAATTCGAGGGGGGCAAGGCAGCTCTTAAGATATTTTATTGTGAATCATCTAGGTTCTTTAGCATTCCAAGACATTTACATCATGGACCTGAACTGTTTTTAAGTTATGGTTCTCATAACTGATAGGTGGTATTCATTTGGTTGTCCTGCTCTTTGGGACTGAAAGTTCTTGGATTGGACAGTTAAGTATTTCATAGGCATTGCCCTTTCGGTACTGTTAGTAAAAAGACTTGTCTAAAACTCCAGTCATGTGAAAGAGCAGAAAGAACTTGGTGTTAGCTGTCAGCCCCCCTCTGCTGCCCACCCGTGCTGAGAGGGTCATGGCAGGGACCCCCCCATGGTGCTGCCAGCCCGAAGGTGTTGTCCCCTAGGAACTCCACCACTTGCATCTGGGACCTGAAGGGAACTTCCTCTTCTTGGATCAACAGCCAGGTCTGGAGGTGAGTGTCTATCATCTTGTCAAGGAAACGGTGTTTCCCAAAGAAGAGCTTCACAACAAAGTCTGAAAGCTCTTTTCAGAAAGCAGGAGGCCCTTTCCCACAAAACTTTAGGAAGTCCTATTTTTACCAATCGCTTCACGGACCCAGTGCAGCTCTGCCGAACTCCCCAAATGCCATGCTTTGACTACTTCAGGCTTTCTACCGAAGTACTCCAAAATCATTTTTTAAAGACAAATAGGGAAATGGTATGCCCCCCAAAAAGGAGCAGATGGGGCTCCTGGGTGGCTTCATCGGATAAGTGTCTGACTCTTGATTTCAGTTCAGATCATGAGCTCAGGGTCGTGAGATCGAGCCCGTGTCATGCTTATGCTTGTCTCTCTCCTCCTTCCTCTGCCCCTCCCCTACTCACACGTGCTCTCTCTCCCTAAGGGAAAAATAAAATAAAATAAAATAAAATAAGACAGGAGCCAGGTCTATGAACTCATCTTAACATTTTGCATCGTTTTTCCTCACGGTGAGGTCTGTGGAGTGGCAGCCATATCATCGCAGTCATCCGGGAGCTCACGAACGATGCAGAACCTCAGGCTCAGGCAGTGTCCCTGGTAGAAAGTGGTTCCCACCCCAACCCCCGCCCCCAGCCAAGAATTACACAGAACAAACAGCTCCTTCGCCATCTCTTGGGCATCAGCTCACTGAGCTGAAGCAGTTACGGGGTTTATTCTGTTTCAGCTCGTGTGTCTCTGTGCTTCTGAGCATCATATTATTTACTCCTAATTATGGAGCAGTCCCTTTTAATCCGTTATTTTAAAATCCTTCCTAATTAAATTCTGAGGTAAAGAATCTCTTGAGGAGCCTGCGGTGGCATCCTGGGATGCCAGTGACTGAAAGCAGTCCAGGGTGGTGTCCCCACGACCCTTTGTGTGCCTAGAGAAACCCACTCTTCCAGTTTCAGAACATGCTGGTGGCTGCGAAGGCCCCAGGCTCACCTTCCCTTCCACTTTCACCACACGGAAGAGTTTTCTCAACAAAGACAACCGAATAATCTCATCGAGGGGGGACATCTCTGCCTTTCTGCCTAAACCTACGTCCGTCATCTGGTTGGGTGGGCTGCGGTGACTAAGGGAAGCTGGGACTGTGGAGGGCATATTTGTGAAGCCTCAGTGGGGACCAGATGAACTTTCCTCCTGGTAGCGGGCCACACATCCGGCACAGCTGTGGGCTCTGGCAGCCGCCCGCCCAACGCTGGCAGCTTAATTAGACTTTTTATCTCCCCATTCGTCTGAGGACATCTGAAACCTTCAGTGTAGCCTGTCACTAATTAGGTGACTAATTAAATAGTTAGTGCTTACTTGCTGATCTCAGAGCTAAACCCCCGTGAACAGGTTGGTGATTGTCATTGTTCTGTCCTGTCAGTCTCCACCCCCCTGAATGGATGGACACAGCCTCTCCCAGATTGTCCTTTTGAGACCCAGGCAAACACAGCACGGGTGTGAGCTGCTGCCCTCCGCTTTGCCCAGGGAGCAGGCAGAGATCAACAGGGGGCAGGTCGCATCTTGCCTCTTGTTCTGTTGACATCACAGTGGAACCTGTCAGGGGGCCCACACCGAGGCCCCTGTCTGGTGGCTGGGGTCGGGTGGGGGAGGGGAGAGGAGGGCCAACTCTGGGTGGAGCTCAGAGAAAGAGCTTCTTCCCCCAGAAAAGGATGATCCACACTCCCTGGTGTTGCTAATCACGGTTGAGTCTCCTAATCAGATTCCAAGATTTAAATGTAATTAATGTTCAGTGAGAAAAATTTTCATTTACCGAAATTGTCCATTCCTGCTCATTTCAGGATAACTTTTCATATCTACTACTGCCCACTTTAGAGACTCCTGGAACAAAAGAAAAGCGAGACTCTTTGAGCAATAGGAGGGCTTTGCAGGGATAAGCTTATTGTCAATTTGTGTGCGTGCGTGTGTTTTTTCTGTGATTCTTTGGGGTTAAGTAGGGCATTCATTCTTCATGGTCACAGAGAGTACAAACCACATGTGCAGACTGAGTAATAGACTCGCCCACCCCCCACCCTCTACTATCAGATCATTTCCATCATTTTCAAATGATGATGTCAGTGCCTGTCTTGGGTTGCATTCCTTCAAAAGCTGAAAACAGAGAATTTGGGTGTAGGCAGTTTATTTGGGGGTGATTCCAGGAAACTACCTGAGACTGCAGGGTGGTGGGGTGGGAAAGGGAGGAAGGTTAACAACACCCCCAAAAAGCATTGGTCAGTGGGTCGTTGTGTGCAACTGAGACGTAATTCCGTACTGGGGCCCTTGAAGGGACACAACCGAGAGTGGTCCCTCTTTGCATAACCCTCTTCCCTGGCACAAGGGTTAAATCAGGTGATGCATGCTAAGCATCTGGAAAAGCACTCAAAATTTATTAGACCAACACTGCCCCACTAATTAAATCTGCATATCTAGTTCCCTTGTGGTTGCTTTGCATTGTCTCTCCTATGAGGGAAGAGACTGGGGAGGTAGAGCCTTAATATGGAAGATGCTTTCTTCCCCAACGATTAGGGATGAATCATGGGTACTTCCTGCCACCCTATGTGTCTGTTCCTTCCAAAAGTTCTGGTCTGGCAAAGACCTTCTCTTGAAGTTCAGTTAAAATGGCCATGGTCTCTGGTTTAACATCAGGAGTACCAAGCAAGCTGACCAACGCTCTGGGGTGTTTCCATTTTGCAAAGCTGCTTGACTATGAAGAAAACTGGAGTTGCTCCCTGCCCTTTTAGCTCTCTACCCAGATTCAGGGATGTAGGGGCCACATCTCTGGCTCCCACTGACTGTCACTCTTTATGGGCTGCCATTGGAAGTTTCTTAGGCTCTTTTGTGATACTTGGATGTTTTGCAAACCTTAATCTGGACTTATTTTGGGTCCTCTATTCTGCCACTGACCTCAAGTTGATCATGTAAGTCTTAGGGGGCTCTGAGTACACTCCCAACCCCAAATCCAGGAGTTCCCTTAAAAAAAAAAAAAAAAAAAGCAAGGCCAAGACAAAAATTTCAATCTTTACTCAGGTGTCTCAAATACTTAATGGGATCATATATTTCCTTCATTAAAACTGGGGCACCTGGGTGACTCAGAAAGTTGGGCATCTGCCTTTGGCTCAGGTTATGATCCCACATCCTGAGACCCCAGCCCCCACATCAGACTCCCAGCTCAGTGGGGAGTCCGCTTCTCCCTCTTCTTCTGCCTCTCCCCCTGCTTTCTCTCTCTCTCTCTAATGAATAAATAAAATCTTTAAAAAAAATAAAATAAAACTGACATTAAACTCTCTCCACTTTTCTTAATCACCCAAAACCCCTGGAGCCTCTCATTTTTCTCTGCCTAGAACAGTGGTTCTCAAAATGGACCACCAACACGGACATCTTTTGGGAACTTGTTAGAAATACAAATTCTCAGGTCCCATCCCAGACCTACTATATTGGAAACTTGGAGAATGGGACCCAGAGATCTCTGTTTAAACAAGTCCTCCACTACTTGGATATCATTGGCACTGGTCAATATTATCCATCTCCATCCTACTGCCCCCACCTTTCTCATATGCAGCCTCACTCCCCAAAAGACTAAGGACACCATATGCTCCTAGTCACATCTCCCCGACCAGCCTCAGCTCTGAATCTACTAGTCACTTTCTTGCTTTCCCATAGTGCCCACCAACCGAATTCTGTTGATCTGGTATAAGCAAATAAAAGTGGCTACAAGCACTTCGAGGGAATAAGGATATATCAAAATGTCACTTCCCTTACACAATTTGATATTGGGTAGAAATTTGGAGGAGAGGCCTGGGAACCCAGGAATGGTCCTTCTGTAGGGCTGTCAGGTACCCTTCCTCTCTGGAGAATTGGAAAACTTGGAGCCACTGTATAAGACCCAAACCAGGCAAGGCCTGCTACTGGGCACCTGGCCTCTGGAGACCATGTTGATCTCTAACTTGAGTTCTCCAAAGAGAATTTCTTTCAAAGGGATAACCAGAATCTTCCCAATATATCATCATAGCAAGGCACTTGGGCTTAAAAAAAAAAAAAAAAAAAAAAACCAAAAAAAAAAGAAACCCACAAAACACTTGCATATCCTTGTGCTGGAGAAAAATGTTGTAATCGGCTTCCTAGACATGAGGTTAATGTTGATTAACTTTTTTATAAGCAACAGATTGTGAAAATTCCAGACTCAACAACTCTGTACATCAGAGCTACTTGTCGGGGTGGGGGTAGTAGTTTTAAAGTTTCCTGGGCCCCTGTTCCTGTGGCTATAATTCCCAGGCTAAGGTGAGTCTAGGAAAATGTATCTTTAAGACTCCCCATGTAACTCTGACATGCACCCTTGGTATTGTAACCAGTTATGTAGACATTTCCTCAAAATTATTGGTCTTATCTGTAAGGAAACCCATTTCCCCCTGTAACTGCTCATTGTAATTAACCTGTTTTTATGAGCTTGTTTTTCAAATCACATTTTCCAGTTCTCAAAAAATCATAGAACTTCTAGGTCATATCATTACTTCAGGGCTTACCAGGCATATTTATTAACTTATCTTTAAACATGACATAGCTGAAGGCATTACCCCATATCATTGTATTTACACACTAAATTGGACCTAGCAGAAAGCGTTTCATATACTTCATGTTTAAACTGTCACCAATAAGAATAAAGTTCCAACAAGAGCTATCTGCCAAGCATGAGGAAACCTGCCTGTATTGTGTTAAGAAAACTTTGTATCTACCAGCATTTGCCCCAAATATAAAACCCGTCCTCATCCCCACCCCCCACACCTCCAGAAGTGATCTCCCTCATTGTGGAATCCCCACAATGCTTTATTTCAGTCTTAGGGACCTGACTGATTGGTGTCTTCTAATTTGCCATCTTTTGTGTGCAGAGGCTTTCCAGATGGTCTTTTATAACTGCTGTCTTGTTAGTACATCTTGTACATGCTCCATGTATATAAAAACGTGTTTAAAGTATAAATGCATAACATATTTACTTCATACACACACACACACACACACACACGATCATTTCCCATACATTATAAAGCAAAATTCAATTTCATCTTAGTTTGTTTTGCTAGAACTTCCAAATTTTATTATTCTTCGTTCAGTGACCATTTCAAACATTACATTCATTTTCATTTTTTCAGTAAGGATTTGTGTTTTACTTCTATGCTGAGATACGCAAGCTATTCATCTGAGATCCTGAATCCCACACCTTCCCTCCAGTTTCTTACCTTGGCACCATCCCTCTCCCCTGATGGGCCCCTGGAGAATTCACAAAGCACCTATGTTGCTCTAGGCAGGCACCCAGACCTTGTTGTTGGGTTCAGTGTTGATTCTAGATCCACTGTCCCAGGACACAAGCCTGGACTCAGGCAGATTTAAGAGACTTTCTCCTTGGTCCTTTTCTCCAGGCACCATGCTGGCTCCTACAGGGGGCTTCCATAAATAGGAGAACCATGCAAGATGGCACCCAAGAGAAAAGAGAAAACAGGTTAGGGAGAGAGCTTTGAACTTCTTCCTCACCCCATGAATACTCCACCCACTTTTAGAAGTGCTCAGAATCCTTAACCCCACCCTCTTTGGGTTTCTCTTTCTTTGGTCTCCTCCCTCCACCCGGAGGTGCAAGTGCGCCATTACTGACAGCAGCATGGGCATGGATGCAGAGGCTATGCTGTTTTTACTAACACAACAAACATGAAGGAGCCAAAGACATTGTCCAAAAAAATCTCTTTTGTGATCTAAACAAGACAATATTGCTGAAGAAAGTAAAAAAAAAAAAAAAAAATTCGGGGGAAAAATGGGTAGATTGTCTTAATAAACGTACCATAAATATTTTGACTTGCTTTGCCCTATATTTTTCTTTTAGTGTTGGAAGTTCACATAACTCCCAACTTTTAAGTTCCATCTATATCATCTCCCCATGAATTTTGTGACATTGCGTGAGTATCATTAAGACCGAATCAGATCTGATTTATTCTTTGACTCTTTAAATAAGCAGTTAGGTCAAATACCTGTCTAGAGCTAGGATTTACTGTAATTTGGCAAATATTTTTGTCATTCTTGTGAACAATTAAGAAAGCAGAGATTTCAGTAAATTAAATGGTAACATTTAAATTGATGTAGGATAATTATTTTCTCTATATATTATCTATTTATTCAAATAGAAGCATTAATGAAAGCAGTTAATTAAATCACTGGCTTTGGTTGCCCTTACTATGCCAAAAAAAAAAAAACAGGAAAAAATTAAAAATAAAAATAATAAGCATTCACTTGGCAGGCTGACAGGTTTCTGTTACCCAGAAGGGTAAGCAACAAGAAAAGTTTTATGTTTCTTTCATCGTTTTCACAATAAATTGGCAATGTGACCCTCTTTATTTGAAGGATAAGGACATTTAGACCTAATTTTGTAGCTGTCCTCCTGAAGCATGGAATGAAACGCAATACCTTTTACTTATTTCCCTGGATACTCTAATCCCTCCCTGCTTTACAAGTATCTTTGAGCTGTTCCTCCCCTTGTATCCACAGCAACATAAAATCCCCACTGGAATTATCTGCTGTGAAAATGCAGGTGCACTTGTTTAATGTTTCATTGGCTTGAGCACTTAACTTGAACTTTTTTTTTTTTTCCCACGGCACTGTGACCTTTGATTTTGGAGCAGAGGGCTCACAGTGATGTTAGAAATTGTTTATGTACACAAAGCCAACGCCATTAGTTCTGAGGACCATGCATTTTCTGTGGTCCTGCTCTTCCTGCCATTTTGTCTACTGTGTGTCCAAATCCTAGATGTGCTCTGTGACTCACTGTTCTGTTTGTAGGAACTTTTAAAATATTCATTGGTCATCAAATTAAAAGTCTTAAACATTTGATCTCCACATTTCATCCTCAGAAAAGCTAAAATCTACTAAAATTGTATGTTATAAACTTTATTCTTTTGGACCAATTTTTTTTTTGGACCAATATTTTTCTCTTTTTTTTTATTTGTAAAAAAGACTTTATTAATTATTTATTTGAGAGAGAGAGAGAACACAGCAGGGGGAGCGGCAGGCAGAGGGAGAAGGAGAAGCAGGCTTTCCTCTGAGTGGGAGAGCCCAGGGCCCTGGGATCATGACCTGAGCTGAAGGCAGACGCTTAAGTGACTGAGCAACCCAGGAACCCCAGACCAAAATTTTTAGATAGTTATCAATTTAAGAAATTAAATACTGGGGTGTTTCTGAACCAGATTAAAAATTAAATTAAAAAAATACAGGGTTGGAGGGGCACCTGGGTGGCTCACTGGGTTAAGCCTACGCTTTCGGCTCAGGTCATGGTCTCAGGGTCCTGGGATCGAGCCTCACATCGGGCTCTCTGCTCAGCAGGGAGCCGGCTTCCCCCTCTCTCTCTGCCTGCCTCTCTGCCTACTTATGATCTCTTTCTCTCTCTCTCTCTGTCAAATAAATAAATATAATCTTAAAAAAATACAGGGTTGGAGGAAAAATGTGGACACATTCTTATAAAGGCATGAAAGAGGCAAGGAACTTTCATTAAATAACAAGAAGGTTAATGAATTTAGGTTACCCCTGATAGAAGGGCCTTACATACCATGCTCAGGCATTTGGACTTAATGTATTAACTTACTTTATTTAAAATTGTTATTTATTGCAAATGTTCTATGCAGCAGACAATATTCTTAACATTTTTACCGGTACTATCATCTAATCCTTGCAGCACCCCTACAAGGCATTAGGTTCTATTATTCCCATTTTGCAGACTAGGAAACTGAGCAGCAGATAGGTTAAATAAGTTTCCATTTTCCCAAGGTCAAAAAGCTAGAAAGTACTGGTGCCTGGGGTCTAACTGAGGCAATCTGACTCTTGAGCCCATGGTCTTAGCCTCTCTGCTCTACTGCCATCAAAGTGGTGAGCCACTTTACCATGCTCAGGCATTTGGACTTAATGTATTAACTTTAAGTTAATAAAGTGGCTCACCACTTTGATGGCAGTAGAGCAGAGAGGCTAAGACCATGGGCTCAAGAGTCAGATTGCCTCAGTTAGCCCATGGTCTTAGCCTCTCTGCTCTACTGCCATCAAAGTGGTGAGCCAGGGGACGTCTGTGTGGCTCAGTTGGTTAAGCAGCTGCCTTCGGCTCAGGTCATGATCCCAGCGTCCTGGGATCAAGTCCCACATCGGGCTCCTTGCTCGGCAGGGAGCCTGCTTCTCCCTCTGCCTCTGCCTGCCTCTCTGTCTGCCTATGCTCGCGCTCTCTCCCTCTCTCTCTGACAAATAAATAAAATCTTTAAAAAAAAAAAAAAGTGGTGAGCCAACGTGGAAACTTAAAACCAGGAATGATTGAGATTTGATTTAATTTAGAAAGAGGTTTCCAGTGTCTGTGCAGAAGATGGACAGGAGAGAGACTTGCGCCAGAAAAACTCTCCTGAGACCATTTCTCTAGGCAAGAGGGTGAGCTAAGGCAATGTGTCCCGGGAATGTTGGGTGAGGCACATTTCAGACATGTGGACCAGGTAAAAGTGACTGGACATAGCAACCAGCTGTGGGAAGTGAGAAAGAGAGGAGGAATCTGAAGTTGGTTCTCTAATCCCCTAACTTGAGAGATGGTTAGTTGGTCACGCCTTTGATGGAGATAAAGTAGCAAAGGAATGGGGCTCCAAAGAGTTGTGTTTGGACACATACTGAATTTGAGATGCCTGTGGAGCAGCCCCAATAGGACTTTGGAAATTGGGTTTCAAGCTCAGAAGGAAGCTATAGTGTAGATATGTAACAGGAAGTTGTGGTGGTAGGTAGCACGGCCCAGGAAGCAGGCATGAAGACTGGAAGCTTGTGAGCAGGGATAGATGGGCCAAAGAGGAGCTGGTAGAAAAGCAATCATAGAAAAGAACCTTAAGATAATGTTGTCCCAGACAGCATGTTCCATGGCTGCAACTTTTGGCCAGGGTCTCTGTCATGGCGCTGGCTGTTCCTATTTCCTCCATTCACATCAGTAATAGCGTCCTACCCTTACAAGTTCCTGGATGACTCCCTGTCCTCTTTCAGTTCCCGGAGCTCTGCAGACACCTCTGCCTCTATTCATTTGAACCCTGTGGAGTTAGCCACCTATTACCTGCCTGGACCCTGATTGATAGAAGGATCTTCCCACATGCCCACCTACCCTTCCTTCATGAGTCAACATGAGTAGATATTTCTAGTTGCCTCCCAGTATGTATTCTGCACTTTGTTCTTGATAACAGAACCTTGGGCAATGTGCTTTTTGAAAAACCGCATTTTACAGGTTCCCTTTCTGCCACATGTGGCTGTGTCATTGAGTTCCAGCAATGTAAGCAGAAATGTCATGTGAGACTTTTAGTCTCTTCTTAATGGGAAGCCCTTTCCACTCATGCCTCTTTCCCTTCTGGTATAATGTGGATATGAGATGTGATGTCTGGAGCTCCAGGAACCACTCTGGGCCTTAGGGGACCTTGCTAATGGAAGCCATCTTGGAGAAATAGTCGACAGGGATCTGGTCCCTGTTGACTGCATGACTCCTCCTTATCAGCACGAACTGGTTACTTCCAGGTTTATTAAGTACAGTAGTAAGACAAATGTGCTGGTATAGAAGCAGGGAGAGATAAGGGAGGAACACGAAGAGGAGACAGGGTTATTGGTGAGAACCTGTCTTCTGAATTAGTGGGAATGGAAGAATATTCTTGTCGATGTTGCTGGAAGTAACAAGAAGGTAAACGGAGTAGAGGGGGCCTGGTGGCTGGTCTCTGTTTTATTTATGAGGTGGGAGAATGAGGAAAGGGGATCAGAGGAAGAGCAAGAAAGGCTAAAGTAGTGACCTTGAAGACTGGATAAAGGACCTGAGCGGCCACAGTGAAGAACACAGAAGGTATTTGGCTAAGGTGAAAGGAAAGGAGTGGGAGGCTGGTGCCCTTATAGATAAAAATCCAGACAATGCCCTCCACTCAAAATCTTCTGGAGAAGTCTTTAATTGCACAATTGCATAATTCAGGATATTACAGTGTGACAATTTGGCAGTTTAGAAGTCATTTGATCCATGTTGTTAGATCGTTCAAATTATTCAGTGCCAAAGGGATTGTTTTTGTAGTAAAAGCTATAGCTGTATAATTACTAAGCCGCCTGTTCACATAGAGCTATAAAAATGGCCTGTATGTAACTGTATTATTAGTACAACATAAACCACATTTCCATTACATAGGCACCAAAGCCAAAATAAATTTTAGCTTCATGAGGTACAAACATGTATTATTATTATTTGCATTTTCTGTTAAATGGAACTAGATTAAAGACCTGTCATCAGTGTGCATTTGCAGACTGGCAGCCCTAAGTAGCTGAGGTTAATTGCGACCTTTATGTTATTTGAACATATTCAAAAATTTTATTCTTATTATTAGAAGATAAGACATGCTTGGTTTTCTTTGTATCAAATAAGAATATTCATTCTTAAATGACATGCCTCCTTAGAGACTTAGAGCACAACCTTTCATAATATTTAGCTATTTCTAAATGTCAGGTGCTGTTGAGTTTATTACATTGCTGGCCCGTGCCGTTACCAAAAGTCTCCTGTTTTTAGTGGTACTTAACAGATTGTCAGTAAATTGATAGCATTTCCATGTTTGGAAAATTTCCAGTTTCCTCCTGGGAAAGGAGGGCAGGTGTTCCCCTCGAACCTGGTGAAGGATTCTTTTTTGGCATTTGGTTTTTTTAAGGGGAGGTGTGAACTCGGAAGAGATTTTAGAGAGAAATATCTTTTTCACCATCCTAGGAAAAGATCAACTCGCCCATAAAATTTTACTGACTTTAGCTGGAGGGCGAATTTGCAGCACGAATATTTTAATACGTAAGGGGAATCATGGAGTGAGTCTTGAGCACATCAGTCCCTTAGTGGCCTCTGCTTATGTGCTTGTGCTGTGTACCTAATAATGCTCACAGGGCTGGTCAGAGGACAGCCAGGGGAGTGCAGAGGGCACTGCCGGAGGTCAGAGGAGACATGGCTCTCATCTCTGGACCTGCTGCCCGTGAGCTTCAGGACCATGAACAAATTACCTAGTATTGCCAACCTTGATTTTCCTCTGTATGAAATGCAGATAATAACCACTTTCCCCTGTCCCGGCACAAACTGCCTTGAAGATTAATCTCTGTGGTAATGCGCATGAATGTGTCTCTGGCCCTAGAAAGTCTGAGGCAAGTATAAAGCAGTTTCACTTCTAAAAACAACCTAGAATTTTCTGCTAGGTGATACTTTGGTATCTGATTTGAGTAATTGAGATTATATATATATATATATATATATATAATGACAGATCTGAAAATATATATATATAGCTTTTGTAGTAAATGCAAGGTGTGCCATATGTATATATATCTGAAAATAATAAAGTTAATGTTGACCGATGGGAATTAGATGGTCTTTGGATCCTTGTCAACTGTTTGATGTCTGTGGGGCAGTGGAGACAAAGGTTAGGTTACAGCCAGAGAGCCTGGGTTCATGCCCTGCCTAGAGACTTCCCTGTTGTTTAGTCTTGAGCACATCACTTTGCCACAATTCCACATAATAAATAGGGATATTTTTACTGACCTTGTGGTATTGCTGCTTCGAGGACCAAATGAGGGACACACAAAGCTATTGAGGGTAAGCACTCAGATTATGTTAGCCATAGTGGCTGTGATCCCAAGCAACTTCTTGGAAGTAGTCTGCAATTTGAACTCTGCATTAATTCATACTCCGTTTTCCTCCCTCCTCCCAATGTTGGGCTTTATTTTGCTTTACTCTGAGAAGCAAATTTTTAAAAAATGAAATGGTGCTGGGCACAACAGTATTGTAGCTTCTGGAAGTTTCTGCAGTTAGCTGCTTCAGGGCCATCTTCCTTCTTTCGTGGAAATGGTCAGTTCTGTTGGAAGGTTTGTGCAAAAGAGTTGCTGAAAAGAAAATGCAACAATTGGATGACACATGAAATAAAGTTTAATGGAATTATAATAATTCACCAAGTCAAGCTTTACCTCCTTTTTTATGTGTTCTCTTCTCTCTCCTTAGCTCTCACCTGAAGTTTAGTAATCTCACCCTGATTTCAACCCATGGACTCCCTGGAAAAAGGCTTCTGGGCACTGAACAAAGGAAATTTTTAGCAAGCGAGTAAGAATTTCATTTGCTTTTTCATTCTGATGCCTAAATGTCCTCACTTGTGTGTACTTTATGCTAAACACAGTTGACCCTTGAACAACAAGGGGCACTGACCCCCATGCAGTCCCAAATCTGCATACAACCTTTGACTCCCCTATAAAATATATATATATATACATATATATGTGTATATATATATATTTAAGGATTTTATTTATTTATTTGACACAGAAAGAGATCACAAGTAGGCAGAGAGGCAGGCAGAGAGAGAGAGGGAGGCAGGCTTCCCACCAAGCAGAGAGTCCGATGCAGGGCTCCATCCCAGGACCCTGAGACTATGACCAGAGCCGAATGCAGAGGCTTAAACCACCAAGCCACCAGGCACCCCTGACTCCCCTAAAATTTTAACTAGTAATATCCTAGTGTTGACCAGAAGCCTTACCAATAATGTAGGCAGTCAATTCACACATATTTTGTATGTTACGTGCAATGTATATTGTATTCTCAAAGTGAGCTAGAGAAAAGAAAGTGTTGTTAAGAAAGTGACAAGGAAGAGAAAATGCATTTACAGTCCTGTACTATATTTCTGGAGGAAAAAAAAAATCCATGTGTAAGTGGACCCATGCATTTCAAACCCATGTTGTTCAAGGGTCAACTGTAGTAGATTTCAGACTGGAAAGGGAAGAGTAGCAGGCTTTTCTCCTGGAGTTCAAACTCACTTAGAACATACAAGTACAAATCTGTTAATGAGGGAATAGAGAGTTGGGCTGCCATTTTGTATTTGTGGGAAGATGTCTGCCGTCTAAACAGCTGGGATGGAGCCTGCTGACACAGCTATCTCTTGCACTTGGCTTTTGAGTGACCCTACAGCACAGGGAAGCTTGATATTTGCATCAGACTAGGCGACTCCCCAAAAGTTCAAAGTTGGGAGACAAAGATGGGGCACCCTTTACCCCAACCCCCTGACCTTTTGTCACGAGGGGCTGATCATGCTATGACCTTCTATAGCGAGCTTCATTGTTTGTATCCCAGTAGAATCACTATTTGTCAACATCTGTTCTAGAAAATGCCATTTCGTTATCACACAGCTTGCATTAATTTTAATTTCCTGTTGCAAAGCATGGGTACAAGAATTACTAGGCTCCCTGCCTCTAGAAACAATGTCCCAATTTTTCCAATGAGGAGGAAGGAAATTGTTCACTCTTGGGGTGTTCATTTTAGAACCCAGGATGAAGAGATCTTCAAACAGTGAGAAAAACGGCAGCTTCCTTGCCAGCAGAACCAGGCTCCTTTTGACCTAACACTTCTATCAGATGGTGAACTTTTATTTTTCTTGAAGGACATCATCAGAGTAGTAAAAAAGATATGGATTTTGAGCCAGATGAATGCGGATTCAGGTGGATGTCCCTATTATAAAGGGGATTTCATGTCTTTGAGCTTTGGAGTTTTTGACAGTGAAAAGTGTATGAAAAGTCAACCTTGCTGGAGTTTTTTGTTGTTGTTGCTGTTGTTGTTAAAATTACTGTAACAGCAAGTTCTGACAAAGGGCAGAGGATCAACCCGTGTGCATCTCCTTCCCTCATTGCCTGTCTTCCAAATGACACGATTCCCAGGAAATGTTGGTCTTGTTGATTAATGTCTCATGAGGAACATTTCAGTCAGCTTGATGAAGGTTTTTGTCAGTGCCCATGTTGGGCATGCTACAGAAGAGAACAGTTAGCAAATGGCTTTCTGCTGGTTTGATTTCACATGGGATCTGCCTGTGACTAGGTGGGGAGTCACCTGGTGGCCCCACTTCTGTCATTGCCTCTCCACTTTCTCAACACGATAGCCAGAGCAATGCCACACAAACATGAATCAGATTGTGTCAACTATCAATGGCCTAGAACGGCACTGTCCAATATGAGGCCTACTAGCCACACAGGGCTATTTAAATTTAACCTCAGTAAGATTAAATGAGATTAAAAATTCAGCTCCTCAATTACATTAGCCATATTTCAAGTGTTCAGACAGCCCCATGTGGCTTGTAGCTGCCGTATCAGACAGTGCAGCTACAGAACATTTCTGTCCTCCTAGAAATTTCTAGAATGTTCCAACCTAAGATCCATCCCTGTCTGCTTGCTTCTTTGACTTCATCTTTTGCCATTGTTACCCTTGTTCTTGCCACTCTAGCCACCATAGCCTCCTTGAAGTTCCTAAACCACAGCAGGCAGGTCTCCTCTGGGATTCTTGGCTTAAATGTCAACTTTTCCACACTCCAGTCTTCCTTCCTCTGCTTTGTTCTTTTCTTGCTGCAGAAGTTCTTCTAAATATTTGATAATTTGCCTTTTAAAATCACACTTATTCTTTATATTCTGAATCTTTAACCTCTAATGTAAACTCTATAAGGGCAGGGATTTTTTTGTCTTGTTCACAGTGTGTTCCCAGCATCTGGGACTACTTGGTACATGGCAGGTGCTCCATAAATAATGTCAAACAGATGAAAGTTACATCCAAAAGTAACCTGCAAAAGTTCTCTCAATCAGGTTATAGACATGGACTAAATAACACAGCCAGATGCCTCTGGGTGGGAGACTGCATGTTATCATAATTCTTAGAAACCACAAATTGAAAAGTAAACAGGATGTTGCCTTTCAAATGATCCTCCTACCTCAATAAGGGAAATTATCCCTGGTCACGGAGTTTAAAAATAACTAATGCCTTGACATCCATAAATTTAACAATTTAAAGTCCTCATTCTAATTACAAATGTTGAACTTCGCCCTAACCAGTGTTTTGATAATTGTTGTTATTAATTTTTGAACCTGTTTTTTGTCTCCCCATCCCCCCTACCTACCCCTGTCCAGTGTCTTGTAGAGATGCTAATGACATTCTGGGATATAGCAGAAAGAAAGGCAGTGGGAGGAGAGGAGAAACAGGAAGCAGAGAAATCCACTAATTGGACAATCAGCCCTGAATAACGAATGTTAATTGTGATGTTCCTTCTTTAGAGTGTCACAATAAATCCTTTAGGAAAACCTCTAAGGTTCTTTCCAGTTCTGAAGGGCTCTGATTTCATGAAGTACATATTTCTACCCTGCTTATAATTGCTCCCCTAGAGTTGGCTTCTAATTTTGCACCTGGAGCTTTGGCCTAAGTCTTCTGACCACTGGTTTTGGGGGCAAGCTGGCCACTGTGTACATATGTCCCCTTCCAAAAATTTCCCCATCCTCCAATTATGCTTTCTTCTCCTGCTTATTACCTGTTTCCAGAATGTTCTAAGAAGACAAATTTTGACATTAGTGTTGAGTCAGGGTCAAGCTCACTTGAGAAACATGAAGTTTTATTGATGTTCCTTCTTTGGTTCTTTCTCTCTCTTCCAGAGAACTCTAGTAGGTATCTATCTTGTCACCAACCCATGAGACAGTCCTTACCATGTTAGAATCCTAATGATCCTTAACTTTGCTTAGGAAGTAATTCTGGAAAACTATCACCAACAGCCTCCAACGTCTAACTTCACCTACCTGCTGAGTAAATTAACAAAGACCCAGAATGGACAGTAGTTGCCTACACAGTAATACTTTAAACTGGCAAATGTCATTCAGTGTAGTAACAGACAGTAAAAGTAAGCACCCCACATTCTTCGATTCTTCTGAAGTTTCCTAAAAAATACAAAATAAAACAGTGTTCCTGGTGCCAGTTCCCCCTGGACAGACCTTCAGATTTTAACTCTGAAATATGCATTCTGAAATTATCAACATCACTGTCCTGCTGTCCTTAAAAATAACACTCTCTTAATCTTCCCCAAATTTCCCTTGAGAACTTTTATCTTTGAGCAAACCCTCATAAGACTAATCCCTGTGCAGTAACTATATTTAATTTTTTCTCATCTTGGACAACTGACAGTACATTCCTATTATGAAGAGTTGGTGTAGCAAATAAGGACAGTCTTTTGTGGGTCTCTCACAAATGAGTGAGATCGGTGAAGTTTCCTGTCTTCCTTTGAGTTACCAAAAGGTTTTTTTAAAAGAGAGTTTCATCCCACTATCTATTATATTCTGGTGACAGGCCAGTCCCTGATTTTTTTTCTTATTAAAAAGAAATTTTCGGGACGCCTGGGTGGCGCAGTTGGTTGGACGACTGCCTCCGGCTCAGGGCGTGATCCTGGAGTCCCGGGATCGAGTCCCACATCAGGCTCCCAGCTCCATGGGGAGTCTGCTTCGCTCTCTGACCTTCTCCTCGCTCATTCTCTCTCTCACTGTCTCTCTCTCTCAAATAAATAAAATAAAATCTTAAAAAAAAAAAAAAAAAAAAAAAGAAATTTTCTTGTTTTTAAGTGTTGTCTCATGGAAAGATACAAAGCCCGGAGCCCCCTTCTCTTTCACAGGCCCTTATAACGGGGTCTAATGTGCATCCATTACGAGAATTCTTTTTGTGTGGTGAGAGCAGATTCATGTGTGGATCAAAAAGAAAAAATGTTCCCCCATTACCACTTCACAATCCTGTGTGCCTCCAAGGAAAGTAAACAGGATTATGCATCATTAATATTATTTAGAATACTACCCTTCACATACACATCCCACTTGACCAAACAGCATTTTTTATGTTCTCGTGTTCATCCCGTATAATGGTCAAGGCATGTGAGGAGGGCAGTTACCTCATGTCGAGAGGGCAAAAAACTTAAGTATTGAAAGGGCATGTAGAGTCCCCAGGGTCTGGTCTCATTGGTGCCAAATCAGGGACACAGGCCATGGCATAGCAAAGCCTAGATTTAAATGAAACACGTTGGGGTGCCTGAGTGGCTCAGTCAGTTAAGCATCTGAGTCAGGTCATGATCTCAGTGTCATGAGATCAAGCCCCATGTTGGACTCCATGCTCAAGTCAAAGTCTGCTTGAGATTCTCTCTCCCTCTACCCTTTCCCCCTCTCACTTGCTCTCTAAAAGAAATAAATTTATTTAAAAAAGTAAATGAAACACCCTATACTCTGGGTCTTCAGAACAGGATAAATAAAAGGTCATGTTCATGAGGTCAGGCCTTTCGGGAAATTCTGGAACCACCCTCATAAAACTCTTTAAATAAACCCAAAGCTATCGAAACCCCACTTTTCTCATGTTAGAGTAGAATGCTCAAACTCAGATGGAACCCAGAGAAGAAAACCTACCCACACTGGACCCACTGATAGCAGAAGTATCAGTTCTCCAAAAATTGCCTTTGCCCTACAGAGTGAATCCCAAAAGTCTCCAGGGACTGTACTTGTTGCAAACACAATTCCCTAATTGACATCTTCTATAAATAAAATGTGTAGTTTTTTGGGGCATGAATCCATACACTAATTCTGAGAATGAGTCATTTCTCAAAAAAAAAAATTAGCAAATATGAAGGGTTCTCAATATTCAAGACCTTGACCACTGCCTTTGGAAATCCTCAGCAATGTCACTTTCTTCTTCCTCATTCCCTCTGAGTCTGTGGTCAACATGACGTTTCAACAGCTAAAGGAAGTTTACACCCACCACAAAATAGAAGCAGAAGAAAGAGTATATATTAATGATTTCACAGAGACACAGATGCCTGTGCTTGCGCGCGCACACACACACACACACACCCTCCCTATTGTAGATTGGCCTATACCAGGTGGAGCAATTTAGCTCTAATGGGAAGATGTCAATCTGTGACTACACATCTCATAATGAAAAATCTCCCGGTGTCTCGCTGGGGTCCTGGGAAACTCACGGCAGGGGCACAGACTTGGCCCACTAGGGGACTCGAACCAGCTCACCAGATGTCTAATTCATGTCCACTGTCAGCTACTCAAATGTCACCGACGGTGCTTTTCTCTCCGCAGCCACTGTTTTCAGGACAGAGATTACGCGTTGATGTCACTGTGCTCCTGGGTCAATGTGGTGGTGGGTAGGATGACTGCCATAGACCGAGCAGCCAAGCACGTGGTGCTTTCCCATGAGGAAATTGTGCTCTACGACCATCTCATCCTTTGTACCGGGCAGCAGTACCAGGTGAGGTCGTACACGGAGATCTCTGGGGGTTTACCACGACACGTGTCCCTGGGGTTAGGAGCCAACCTTCTCACGGGGACAGCTGCCATTCTCTCCATCAAAGTGCCCACATGGCCTGAGCATGCGACCAGGATTGCATCCACAACCCCTCCCAGAAATCCATTCCAAGAAAAACATTCTGCTCAAGGGTAAAAAAAAAAATCACAGCAAGTTGGAGATATGTCATTCTTGAAGCTGTTGTCCAAAAGTCTAACACTTCCTGCTCACCAGAGCAGAATCCAGACGCAACCCAGCATGCGTTTGTGGTGAATTAATTTATGCCTCAAGAGGCTAACATTTGGCGGTGGTGACGGGCTCATGCGAAAGTATTTCAAACATGTGCACCTTCTGTCAACCCTTATTTTATTTTGTCTCTCAGTTATAAAACTAGGAAATGTGACTGATTGATTACCCAGTGACCATGCTTTCCATTTGGATTAAATTCTCGAACCACATTTGAGGCGCGCGTTACTGGAGACAACGGAAGCTGTTCGATGTCTTAGGGAAGCAAATTTCAATATTCTCCCGTTGTACCATACATCAGCAGTTCATGTGGTCCACAAAAATAGGGGCATTTCTTTAATGAAAGGAAATTGGCTTTTTAACTCCAAGATGGGGTCTTTTAATTACTTTTTTTCTCCTGCGAACCTGGATGGGCCTTCCCGTGCTGGGTTTGTTTCTCACAAGTACGGAGCAATCCGCTCCCACCCCAGGCACTGCCGTGCTTTATCAAAGATCCTGGGTGAGGCCATTTTGTGAATGGCCGTGGATTTGACAAGGGGAGGCCTGTGCAGGTTTTCTTCACAGAGCCCCGCCAGGAGGTGGCAGACACGTGGTGGGGGGCACAGACTCCTGAGCAGCTCCCAGCATCACGTTCCTCATGTTCTGAGCCTTGGCTGCACACTGACATCAGCTGGGACACTTGAAATATACCCATGCCTAGGTCCCACCCCCCAGAGGCTCTGTTTTAATTATTCTGGGGTGGAGCTCAGTAATCAGTATTTTAAAACAACAACAACAACAACAACAAACAAAAACAAAAACAAAAAACAAAAAACAAACAACAACAACAACAAAAACCTCCCAGATGATTCCAAGCTAAGGCTAAGAACCAGGACTTGAATTTTCTTGACCTAGAATCTCTCCTCTGTACCTTAGAGTGGCATTTTTCATACTGTAATATACCCACACAGCCCCATTTCGTTAAAAGGCAGATTCTGAGCAGGAGCCGGGGAGTGGTTGATATCCTGCTGTTCTCAGGCCAGGTGAGGCCCGCCGTGCTCCTGAGTGGGCCGGGCCGAGTATGGCTCCGCCTCTGAGTATTTGCTTTTCTTTTCCCTCCTCCTCCTCCTTCCAGGACTACCACCACCACTACTGTTGCTGCTAAAGAAATCCAGTTTTCACAGTGTAGGAAAGGTTTTTTGTTTTTGTTTTTGTTTTCTGGCTAAAGGATAAACATAAACTGGAAGAAAACCTTATTCTGATAGTTAAGTATTCCTCTTTGTAAACATTAAACCAGAGGAAAGCACCGTACACCCCTTAAGCTTGTCCCCCCCATCCCCCACCCCCACCCCACTGAGTTCCAGCTGCTGCCTGGGACTGTGGACTTTGGAAAATGTGAGTGGAAGACCCAGCCAGCTGTCCAGAGACTCGGGCATCTGCCCATGTGTGTCCAGCTGCCCCTGCAGCTTTAGTCTGTGGCACGTTAAGCTCTTGCCCTTTTTACAATGGGAAAAATGAAATGAAGAAGTGATAAAGGGAGTTCCAATTTAATTTTTCCAGAAGGACATAAAAATTAAAGGTACATAGAGTGATACAAAAAAGGCTGCTGAATTCACTGGGGAGGGCTTCAAGTTCTGATTTATTTTCCTATTTCCTTCTCTTCAACTCTCTCATGGTTTTGTCCCAGTTTTGTGACTTGGAAAAAAAAATTTAACGATGAAAATAAAGCTTAAATCCAAAGCAAGAAAACAACCTGTTATAAAATATCATTACAAACTTTAACCTCTAAATAGAACTTTAAATGGCATGAGTCATTGTAAAATATTACGTAGTATTTTTTATATCCAAATACATATCATTTAATTTTTTAATCAGAAAATCCATGCACAAAGTAAAAGATTAAATTGGGCTGTGGGACTGCATGTGAGGTGGGCTGGTCTCTGCCTTCCAAGCCCTCCCTCTAGGGGCAACCACTTGGAGGCATTTCTATTGTTGGTTCCTCAGTGGTTACCCCTCAGAACTCCAAATGATGTGTTTATGGAAGTTTTATCCTTGATCTTTCAACTCCTGACAATATCTATGGCCTTTCCATTTTGGAAGATGAAGCTTTATCTACCTCCTATTCAGTACCCTCTAACTCTCCTCCCCACCCTGCCTATTGATTAGGTTGTTTTTTTGGTGGGCTCATGCCTGTGCTCATGCACAAAACTCAGGGATAGCTTACAACCGAGGTCCTGGGCTGCCCTCCATGGCATGTGGAGAGTCATAGAGAGACCGAGAGATGCCTCCCCATGCCTGGTTTGGGTCTTCTCAACAAGAGGAAGAGTAAAAAATGTGTTAACTCACAAGGCCTCTTAAAGGGGTGATGCTCCCTAGAAGCCAGCAGGTGGGGCAAGAACACCCCACCAGGCAAGAGAGCTAATTGGGATGCTCCTTCTATTGAGGTGTTGTGGGTCAGCAATAGGACATGATCTCCACAGAGGCTAATTCCGTCCTTGGTGGGATAAATAAGAGCAGGACATCCAAAACGGTGCAGACGCAGCTGAGAGCTTGCAACAAAGAGCCAAAAAGAGAGCTGTGTACACCACTTTGTCTCTTCCCATGTAAGACCTGAGAGGCACTTCCCAATGTCTAGAACAGCACTTACCATGAAGAGAGCTCCCTGGGTCTGGGATGATTAAAGGGGGAAAATAACATCCCAAGAGATGGGGTCTACATTTCCTCCCCTTGAATCTGGGCAGGGATGTGACTGTCTTAACGGATAAGAGTACAAAGGAAGTGATGTGGTGTGACTTCCGAGGCTGGGTCAAAGGGCCGCGCAAGGTCTCCTTATTTGTGACAGCAGTGGCTCCTGGAACCCTGAGAGGTCACGGAAGAAGTCCAGCTGCCTACCCTGTGATGGCCATGTTGGACATGCCATGTGTGGGTTCTCCCGCTGACAGTTCTAGCTGAGTCCAGCCTTCCAGCTATCACTGACAAAGCAACAGACAATGTGCATGAAGCCATCTTTGACCCCCCACCAGCTGAATATTACCAAGTGACTTCTGTTGTTAACTGATAGAATGAAGGAATTGCCCAGCCAAACCCTTCCCACATCTCTGGCCCACAAAATCATGGAAAGTAATAAAATAGTGGTTTTAAGCCACTCTTTCGGTTTGAGTTTGTTGTGTAGCAAGACACACCTGGAACCAAAGGGTACCATGGAATGAAGGAAAGGGAACCACGTTTGGAAAAAATCAGAGAAAGAACACACGCCTGACAAATTCCAAAATGTGTGATTCACACACATGTATGCACACACACACACTCCAGGAACCATTCATCTTCCTCAGTACAATTTGATCACCCAGCCTCTGAAATGGGAGCTGAAGCCATCTGAAGATCAGAAGTTGAGCTGACAAGGCCATGAAACTCTTAGATGAAAAGGAAGTTGGGTAAGAAAGGATTGAAATTAAATCCCTGTCAAGAGACAGGACTGCTGCTGTCTAGTGTAGAGGCTGAAGACAAAGCATAAAGTTCCCCTGGAGGGCTGAGTCAGAGGGCAAAGGGCAAAGGATACCTTTGGCATGAGAAACGAGAAGGTATCTCTTGTAGATCATTGGTTTACCCAAAGAAGACATCCTCACAAATAGAATAAAGACAGTAAAGATATGCTAGAAGAAAATTTTCCTTACTTAAACACCATATCCAGGCATATATTCCAGGTAAAATCAAAGACAAAATTTCTCAGCCAGTTATATTCTGGTGTTATATTCTGATGGAATTCTGGTTCTGTGGGAATGGTAGAGGGGAAATGAACAAATTTCAGGAGAAAAATAACAGATTACCAACCCTCCCCCACAAATAGAACAAAAAGAAGATAGGCACCCAAAACTTACCTTTCCGGGAGGAAATGGCATAAGAACATGAACTTAGCCTCATAGAATTTTGAAGAAACTGTAGTGATTCAATAACTATATGCCCACCTAAGTCTCTCCTATCTGAACACAGTAAAAATCTCTTGTTCTGTGTATGATCATTCTCAAAAGAATGATCTTCCTCATTCTTTCATGTGTACTCCCAATAAGCAAGGCAGAAAGGAAAATATAGGACTTCACAATTGTTTAAAAAGATAAGTGACAAGGGGTGCCTGGGTGGCTCAGTGGGTTAGGGCCTCTGCCTTCGGCTCTGGTCATGATCTCAGGGTCCTGAGATGGAGCCCCGTGTCGGGCTTTCTGCTCGGCGGGGAGCCTGCTTCCCTTCCTCTCTCTCTCTCTGCCTGCCTCTCTGCCTACTTGTGATCTCTGTCAGATAGATAAGATCTTAAAAAAAAATTAGAAAGTCTGTAAGTCTGCTGGTAAGTCTGAGACTAAATGCAATATTAGTAATAACAAATCTTAATCTAAATCTAATCCAGACCAAGTTGTTTGAAAATAGGGAGAGAGGTGGCCAGGGACAAGTAAGAATTACCTTAGGGGAAACCCAAAGGTAATACTTGGGTCTTGACTCTTACATATAGGAGGAATAAGATCAAATGAATGCTTTTGAATAGCATGAGTAAATTCCCCTTCCAAACCTTGAAGGAGATAAGACAGGAGAAAACACACTCGTGTAACCACGGGGAGGAAAACAAAGAAACAGCCACAGTACTTTCAACAAGTATAAACCAGAATGGCATTAGGAAAAAACAATTGTAATGGTGAATGCTGTGGTTTTACACTTTGCTGTTACAACAGCAAGGCTCTGTGTCTGTACCAAATTCAAAGTACAAGACAAATACCAAAAAGAAATGACACCCAAAGTTTCAAAATGAAGTGATAGTTAAGATGGTTAAGATAGGTAAGAGCCATCTGAATTAGTATTAGTAGATTAGTATCCAACAAAGCAGAATTAACTGGGGAAAGAAAAGCACTAATGTTGACAAAGGGTATAGTTTGTGACAACAATACAGATGTGATGAGCTCATTACAAGCTGAACATCATCGTGCCAAAGAATATGTCACAAAAACAGAGGTGCCTGGAGTATGTGCTCTTGCAGTCACATTGAAGATGGGAAAAGTCAAGCTAACGTACATCTGGAGACTCTGGTGTTTAGCCACGGGGGTGAAGGTTCAGGATGGCTGTCCTCAAATACTTGAAGGATGTGTACAATACAGAAAGCAGCTCAGACTTGTGTGTCATGGCCATGGGAAGACAATGGAAGACAGACCACCAGAAGCAATGAGAATACAGTGCTTATTCATCCTACAAAACACCTTCCTAAGAGTCAGGGTCTTGGGCACTTGGGTGGCTCAGTCGGTTAAGCGACTGCCTTCAGCTCAGGTCATGATCTCAGGGTCCTGGCATCAAGTCCCTCATCAGGGTCCCAGCTCAGCAGAGAGCCTGCTTCTCCCTCTCTCTCTGCCACTCCCCTCACTGTGCACTCTCTCTCTCTCAAATGAATAAAATCTTAAAAAAAAAAAAAAAAGAATAAAAGAATAAAAAGAAATCAGGGTCTCCTCCATGGGAGGAGTGTGGCATGCCAGGACCCTCAAAAGGTCGTAGGAACACCCAAGAGACGTTGAGGGACGCCACACATGTTAGTTGATGCAGTTCTCTGCATCAATTGAATAAATTGAGTAAATCTCAAAAGGTAAGATTCATCCCCATTTTATGAATGAGGGAGCCAAAGGGCAGTGATGCGGAAGTGATTTGTCTAAGGTCAGAGGACATCAAAGTGACAGACTGGGATTTAAAGGCAGGCTCCAGACTGTGAGTTCTTTGCCTTTGCCCCCATCTCTCCTCTCCTCCCACTTTCTCTGTCTCTTTCCTTTCCCTTTCCCTTCCCCGCCCTCCCGTCTTTCACAGATGTTATCCAGGAATTACATTTGGTGGTTTTTAAAAGTCTTCACAAGTCTTCACAACACAGAAATTCTGGAACATCTTTCTCCCTTCCCTCCCTCCCTCCTTTCCTTCCTTCCTTCCTTCCTGCCTTCCTTCCTTTCTTCCTCTCATTAAAAATACCTGGACAGGGACGCCTGGGTGGCTCAGTAGGTTAAAGCCTCTGCCTTCGGCTCAGGTCATGGTCTCAGGGTCCTGAGATGGAGCCCCAGGCTCTCTGCTCAGCGGGGAGCCTGCTGCCTCCTCTCTCTCTCTGCCTGCCTCTCTGACTACTTGTGATCTGTCAAATAAATAAATAAAAGTCTTTAGAAAAAAAAATATCTGGACAAAAGCAGCCTAGGTCTGGGAAGGCGGCTCCTTGATGTCATCAGATACTCAGACCCTTCTGTCTTTTCTCTTCCATCTTCATGTGGCTTCCATACTCAGCATCTTGAGGAGGCTGCTGTGGCTCCAGCCATCCATTAATAAGAAGCAGGAAGGACAAAGGACTAGAGCAAAATGACTTTTCCCATTGCTCCATACAAGGATTCCTGCTTATGAATCTCCTGAACGCCTCTTAGGTCACTAGTTAGGAAATACAGTTTTTCGACTAGGTGTATTTAACAGGAATCTGTTACTAAGAAAAAAAAAGAGGGGGGTTCCTGGGTGGCTCAGTCAGTTAAGCATCTGCCTTCGGCTCAGGTCATGATCTCAGGGTCCTGGGATCCAGCCCCGCATTGGGGTCTCTGCTCAGCGGGGAACCTGCTTCCCCATCTCTCTCTCTCTGCCTGCTTATGATCTTTAAAATCTTTAAAAACAAACAAAAAGAGACAGAATATTGAGGAGGCCACCGCAGTCTCTGACACAATAAGTTATTCACTTGATAAGGGAAATGGTGTGGTCAAGGGTCTCCCATCAGTCAGGGATGCTGGGATGTTCAATTTCCAGTCATCTGATGGAATTGTCGAGAATTCATCCACTACTCACCAATCACTAGCGGCAATTTAGTTAATGGCAGAACACTCTCTAGTTTGGATGGTGAAATACACTCATGCTCTCCTATTAAACCTTATTCTCCCCCTTACTTTGATGATATAATATGATTTTTCTTTCATAGACCTTTTTATCACTTTTTGAATTCTGCTCAGTTCTGTGTGGACAAATTAATTGGCCTTGGGATTTACAATCCTAGCTTCAGTTTTGCTGAGTGTGTGGAAATCCTTTTGTATAAATATGAAAAATACATTCATTAATTTTCCTTTAATTTCTCTAATTCTTTAATTTAGAATTGTGTAAAAACAATCCCACACATTTCAGTGCACACAAGAACTATACAGGTTATCAAAATGCAATGACATTTTAGGATCACAGTAGGTAAGCTGATTTTCATTTTAGACTTTATTCTTTGCCCCTCCCCTTCCTTGTTTTTGTTTTTATCTAAACACTTGTTATTTGGAATAATGACTCATTGAACGTTTTATAAGTTGAATAGCTCTCAATTTGTTCTTTAGCCTGCCATTTTCTGCCAAGGACTTTACCTGATTAATTAAAGCATGCCCTACTAAATGGGTATAATATTACCTAACATTTTCTTTCATACTCCAGTGCTCATTGGAGTTCTGGTGAGGTTTTGAACCTCCAAAGCACAGCATTCAGTATTTAAAGTCATTCACCACTGATGGGAGTGGTGGGAATGATGAGGGGACAGAGACGGTGGTAGCCATCGTGTAAAGATGGAGTTTGCCAAGGAAATGACAATTACCTGATGATCACAGGGTCCTCACACCCCTTCCTCTCAGGTGCCAGGACATTCCATACACCAAGCTTGGGAGATGAGATATTTGAAACCCCACCTATCTCCTTGGATTCTGTTTTACCTCACTGACTATCTCAGATGTGGTTGGTCACTTTGAAGACCTGGAAAACCCCTCCCCCTCTCAGGATGGCAGCTTCTTAGCCCAGTATGGGGTCTAGACATTGGATATGCCTGTAGCCATGACCCATGGCTTGATGGAGCAAGGTTGGAGGCTCCTGACTGGGGACTTGACCATGGACTTGGACCACTCTTTAGGAGCTCAGTATAAGTGCAGCCCACCTGTTACAATAGATGTATCAATGACAGATGCGCCATCTGGTGCGATGGGGCATAGCCAGTTGACCACCATTTATCAGTTGAACCAAGTTCTCAACTCAGTTTGAGCTTAGGTGGCATTCTGCCACCTGCCAAGTCACCCACAAATCGTCTTTCAGCCACCACTTCACCTACTAGTTCACTTTACGAGGTTGGTGTTGAGGATTTCCAGAGGCAACTTCCCAGCCAGAAGACAGTTGTGGTGAAAGCAGGAAAAAAGAAGAAGGCCCCAAAGATGAGGAAAAAGAAAGATCCTAGTGAACCTCAGAAACCAGATTCAGCATCTGCTTTAGTCTTCCATGATACACAGGCTGCCCTCAAGGGACAGAATCCCAGTGCCACTTTTGGGGAGGTTTCAAAAATTGTGGCCGCCATGTGGGATAGTCTTAGTGAGGAGCAAAATCAGGTGTGTAAGAGAAAAACCAAAGCTGCCAAGAAAGAGCATCTGAAGGTTCCGACTGCACATAAAGACACTCAAGAGTGTCAGGCCACTGTGGGAACAGGAGAATTGGACCCATTGCTGCTGTCACAGACTCCTCCACCTCCTGTGGCTACTGTTGACCCAACGTCTCCAGCACCAGCCTCAACAGAGCCCCTTGCCCTGTCCCCCCCATTGTTAACTCCACTCTTTCCTCCTATGTGGCAAACCA
Organism: Neogale vison; assembly: GCF_020171115.1. NCBI lineage: Eukaryota > Metazoa > Chordata > Mammalia > Carnivora > Mustelidae > Neogale > Neogale vison. The sequence continues at coordinate 45,020,982 of NC_058098.1, forward strand.
AACATCTTCTGGGGCTGGGACTCAGCTCCATGTCACCATGTTGGTTATTACCAAACAGCTGTTGCCCTCTTCTATGACTGTATCTCAAGGAGGGATGGTTTCCATTATCCCAACCACAGTGGTGACCTCCCAGGGGATCCATCCAGGCCAAACCAGTGCAGCCACTCTCCCGCCCAGTCAACAAGGCCAAATTATCACTTGCTCAGTGTTGCAGCAGCAGCAGCAGCCTCCACACTGACAACACCCCCTGCTCTCCATGGCAACACATACCTCAGCCCCTTACTCAGCAGCAAGTGACCATCCCCAGTAGGCTCCCCCACCTCAGGCCATGCCACAAATTCCACCTCAGAAAGTTCAAATCGATTTAAAGCAACAGCCACCTCCTCTGCAGATCAAGGTTGTGCCTCCTGAGAATACAGACACCCTCAGTCCCACCAGGTGTGGAAAGTAGTCCTGAGCGGCCTGTGAACAACAGCCCTGAGGTCCATACTGTGGAGGAAACCTCTCTGAGACAGTCTGTGAGATGAGCACAGATGTGGTTCCTGATGTTGAGTCTCCTTCTCAGATGGATGTTGAATTGCTGAGTGGGTCTCCTGTGACGCTGTCACCCCAGCCTCGATGTGTGTGTCTGGTCATTAGAAGCCTCTCATTGTGAGGAAGGACTGGGACAGTGAGTACTGTATTAATGAATGTGTGATGAAGAGCTGTAGGGATGTCTTTGTGGTCTGGGTGGCTTCCAGAAATTCCAGCACAAGTGTCTGTAAGGCGTCCTTCCTATTCTCCCAGCCAGGGAAGACTTAGCTGCTGGGAACATGTCTCAGATCCTCTTTTTAAAACACAAGCTGGGCTTCTGGTAGTGCCTGATTTCAACCCATCATGGTTCTTCGTGCTTCTTTCCTTTTCTGTGTCTTCAGCAGGGGCCATACTGTGGAGCAAGGCCATTGAGTTTGCTGTAATCTGGAATTGTTTTTTACTTTGAAGGACAGGCAGATATACCAGATATAGTAACAAAGGGAAGTATGAAGGCAGTATGAACAAGCTGAACATAGGGGTGGTGCTATTAGGGGTTTGTTTGAGGAAAGTCAAGATAATTGTCATAGGACATGCCGAAACAATTATTAAAATGATGGTAGATACTCAAAAAAATCAAGTCAAATCATTTACCTGAGCATTATGTGGACTGCTTTATAATACCTGTGAATATAAAAATACCAAAATTTAGTGTGATTTTGCTAAACAAATAATATTGCTAATAAGAAAATTTTACCTCCACAATTATTGTTGTAGTAAATGACCACTAATTCCCAAATTGTTCCTTTTTACTACATATAATTTTACTGCAGGCTCTTTATAGAGAAAGGACATCTAGGTTTTAAAATTGATTATTTTTTTAAGCTATTTCATCCAGCTTGAAAATGAATCAAGTGCATCAAATTAATCTACAGGGCTTACCATTTATATTGAGGAAGGACATAACCAAAAAGTTTCCTAGATGTACTCTGAGACTTAGTGAAGCCCCATTTCTTCAAGCACAGCCGGCATTCCCATCTACCCCATATAAAATGTATTTTCTGCACTGGTCAAGGGAGCAAGAATCTCCTCTGCACCCACAGTAGTCTCTACTGCAAGTGAACTTTTTGCCCATCATAGCTGTAAACTGATCCCTGCCTCACAGCTGATCGGCCTCACACCATGATTTCACAAGGCAGCCGGTGCAAGCCTTCTAACAGAGACCTTACATGGCCTTTATGTCTTGCTTGTGGTGCTGGCCTCACTATCTTCCACTTAATCTTTCCTGGCCACCAAATAAAAAATCAGAGGGATTAGGTACTAGCCCACTGGGAATACTCATGCCACTGTGCTATTTTACTTGGCTGTCATGGTCTTGTTTGTTTGAATCTAATTTTTTTTTCCCAATTTATTTATTTTCAGAAAAACAGTATTCATTATTTTTTCACCACACCCAGTGCTCCATGCAAGCTGTGCCCTCTATAATACCCACCACCTGGTACCCCAACCTCCCACCCCCCCGCCACTTCAAACCCCTCAGACTGTTTTTCAGAGTCCATAGTCTCTCATGGTTCATCTCCCCTTCCATTTTACCCAAATTCCCTACTCCTCTCTAACGCCCCTTGTCCTCCATGCTATTGGTTATGCTCCACAAATGAGTGAAACCATATGATAATTGACTCTCTCTGCTTGACTTATTTCACTCAGCATAATCTCTTCCAATCCCGTCCATGTTGCTACAAAAGTTGGATATTCATCCTTTCTGATGGAGGCATAATACTCCATAGTGTATATGGACCACATCTTCCTTATCCATTCATCCGTTGAAGGGCATCTTGGTTCTTTCCATAGTTTGGCGACTGTGGCCATTGCTGCTATAAACATCGGGGTACAGATGGCCCTTCTTTTCACGACATCTGTATCTTTGGGGTAAATACCCAGGAGTGCAACTGCAGGGTCGTAGGGAAGCTCTATTTTTAATTTCTTGAGGAATCTCCACACTGTTCTCCAAAGAGGCTGCACCAACTTGCATTCCCACCAACAGTGTAAGAGGGTTCCCCTTTCTCCACATCCTCTCCAACACATGTTGTTTCCTGTTTTGTTTGAATCTAATTTGAGCCAAAATAATGAAAAACTTGAGTCCACATTAAAAAAAAAAAAAAAAGTACCTCGTATTTCCTGAGAAATCAGATCTGGCCACACTGAACCCATACTCTACCCTGGCACCAACTGTACAGAGCTGAGTTGTGACCAGACTCTGGCCAGGGCATGGAGCCTTCGAGTTTGCCACAGTATCCTTGACACTGAAGACAAGTGTTAGCCTTTATTATGTTTTTACTGTTGCTTTCCCTTACTAGAGGAAAGTGTCTGCTTCCACTCATGTCTGTGTCAAAAGGGAGAGAACAGAAGTTATACTGGGAGGGTTGTGTGTTGAAACAGAAACAGAGAGGAGAGGGAAGGAGGGAAGAAGGGAGAGAGACAGAGGGAGAGGGAGAATATTTCTCTGACAAAGTGAAGAATATTTCTATAGTTTCTGTAAGTAAATAGTAGTCTACTTCCCTCATTTTCTTTTCTGACTCACCCCTCTGTGAAGTTGGACTTCAGCCCCTAGTATATTGCTTTTGTGCAGATTGGTTTTACCAAAAATGGCTATGTCAAATCCGATTCCATGTGCCCTTCCATGGCCTTGCCACTCCTGCATGAAGATGGAGTCTAGGTTCCCTCTCCCTGATCCTGGCCAAGCTTTGATGATGATCTCCATGAATAGAACAGGGTAGAAGAGATACTCCTAGATTTCCAAGACTAGGTTGGAAAAGAACATGGAGCTCTCTGTACTTGTTCCCTCGGGACTCTTGCCCTCAGAACCCAGGCGCCATGTTTTGAGGAAGCCCAAGACACATGGAGAGGCCACATGTGCTGCTCTGGTCAATCCCCCCCAAGATCCCAGTCCATGGTCAGCATCAATTGTTGGACATATAAGGACAACTTGCTGTCATTTTTGAATACCTGGCATGTTTTTTAGAGGGGGGAAAAGGAGTGAGATGGTTTATCTCCAGATGAATCCAACCCCCAGCCATCAAGTCACCTACAACCTACAAGTCTTCCCAGCTGAGGTCTCTGACACCTTCCAGCTTGCCCTTATCTGAATTGCTGACCTACAGAATGTGTGAGCCTCATAAATGGTCGTTTTTTGCACCACTGAATTTTAGAATAATTCATTATGTGGCATTAGATAACCAGAGTGATGCCTTTTAAGAGTTGTCTCTGAGTGGTCATTCCACCTGATTTTTGTGTTTTATTTTTCAATTAAAACCCGATTGTATCTAATGACCGAAAAAGGCATATCTATATCAGACATTGCTATGTTTATTTTATTAAATTCACAAATGTATTTCTTGCTGTGTCCATGCTTCCCTTACTACCATCAAAATAAGCATGTCTCTGTAACATACCTTAGGTCCCGTGCCCTACAGGGGCTGATATTAGTCAACACGTGACAAACAGAGAGATTCCAAACAGCGGGAAGCAGAGGTACACTGATAAAGTTCCTTGCAATCATTTCACTCTCAACGATGAAGAAGATTGCTATAAGGCCCTGAGTTGGATAAGGAACAACTCCATCATCACAGAAGGTAAGGATGTTGGTTAACTGTGCATCTTTGCAGAATTGCTTTTTATTTTTATAATGAGTCTCATTCTTCATCTAGTTCCAGTATATAATTAGTGCCTAATTAATTCCAACCAAATCATTCATCTGTCATGCTTTGTTTTCCAGATTAATTTACAACTTGTTGTCATTTTTGGATACCCAGCATGTTTGCTGGGGGAAAGAAAAAGGCTCGAGATAGTTTAATTATCTATAATTATTTTATTACACAAAATGAATATCCGAAGAGCAAAGCATGGCTAAAATCATTAACTAATTAAAGAATAATTTAATAAGCAAACATGTTTAGCAATTATATGGAAAATATGTCTCCTTTTGTGAAGCCGAAAAGACCTCAGAAGAAAAAAAGAAAGGTCTGCGTTGGAAGGGCTCTTTTCTTCCCTTCCTGATCCATTGTTCTCTTTCTTGGTGGTGTGTGCACAGTCCTTCCCACAAACACACATTTTCGAGTTGCATGCCACTTTTTGAACCAAAACGAGACAGTAAACCATTTCAACAAATGCCTCTGCCACTCAAAAGTGTTTTCTCAAGCATCTTCCTCTCTGTTGCTTGGATTAAATTGAAATTGGTTGACTAGCAAGACGACCAGAATGGGGCCTGGCTACCTCTTTGTCCTTAATTAAAACCTGGGAGTCAAGTTTTTGGAGATGACCAAGTGCAGCCGCTTTGTTAGCCTATAGCTCGGGGAGCTTCGGCAACTCAGTTAGCTTCTACGCTCCCGAGGCTGGGGTTCCGTGTGGTCTGGGGAGGTGAAAAACACTAAGAGCCTGTCCTCTTCGGATCCATATGTAAATTAAGTCTATTTATCTCTTTAATGTACTTATTTAAGTCCTATTTAATTATGTTATTAATATAATTAACATTAAAGTTAAATACATATTCTTCTGATTTTGGGTGGACGACTAGGGATTAGTTGACTTTTTGTTAAGTTACTACATTTAGTCCATTAGAAATAAAAAACGAGGTATCACATGACCATCAATGCACTGTTAGATTCAATTTGCTAATGTTTTATAGGCTATTTGATCTAAATTTGTAAGTGAGATTGGCTTATAATTTTCTCTTATAAGCTTTACATGTCTAGTTTGGGGAATTAAGGGTACGCTAGTCTCACCAAGGGTTTTTTGGAAGCTTTCTGTATTTTTCTAGGGTCTGAAATATGGAAATAGGGTCTAAACGTTGGACAGAAATAACTCATAAAACCAAGTGTGTCTGGAACCTGTAGGTAGAGGTGGGATATGTAGATATATACCAGACTCAGATTTAAAACATGTCAAAGTATGTTTCCTGTTTCCCTCAGAACTTGGATTATTTTCAGTTTTGCATATGTATGTGTTTAAAACTGTTTCAATATTTTAGTCATCTTTTAATCACTGCCCTGCAACCTAAATAGACTTAAATAATTCTTAATTTGGAGACCAGCAAACTTTTACAGTAAAGGTTCAGGTAGCAAATATATTGGACTTTGCAGGTCATATGGGCTGTGTCCTATCCACTGAGTTCTGCCATTGCAGCAAGAAAGACAATACATAAATAAATGGGCAAAGCTGTGTTTCAATAAAACTTTATTTACAAAAACCGTTGATGAAGACATAGTTTGCAGAACCTGCTTTTATGCATAGGATTTGTAACAAATCATTACCATTTCATCACGTGTAGGTCTCCAATTGTAACTTAAACTCCCAGAAAGCACAAAAGTCTATGCATGGTTCAGTACAAAATCACAGTGTGTTTTAGGACTATCACCAATCCTGGCATAATGCAGTGTTTTAACTTCGAATAATTGCCCATTTTTGATGTTAGGAAGAAGGAGCATTTTGACCCCCAAAAAAGGAGGGGGTAGGAGTCTTTGAAAGTGACAGTGCAGGTTACTGAGGTTGAATGTTTATGGCAGAGAATTTAGAAATCCCAGAGCAACAAACACTGTGCCCTCTTTCAGTTTCTTTTTTTTTTTCCCCCATGATTTTGGTTGTCAGATGGGGGAAGAGCATCTGTGATATTCTGATGACTTGACTACTTCTCAGAGGTGGTGTCACTCTGCTGTCTGCTTAAAGGAAAATAAATGCTTTTGGAAGATTTAAGAATGTCTCCCATCAGCCACTGCACAAAGCCCCTCTGCGGGCCTGCTTTTGGCCACTGAACAGCCAAGATAAGAAGTGTGTAGAAATGAGCTTCTTGTCTTAAATATAAGCTATTTCCCCCAGGTCTAGTGCTAATGACATTCCCATTCCCAGGGCATCTCTCAAGGAGGTGCTCTTAACTCTCAGAAGCTGGGCCCCAGAGCTCTGGGTGACATCAGGGAAACTCAGCCTTGCCAGATTCTTTCAATTCTGTGTGGTGCTCCTTTTCAAAAGACTTCTCCTGTAAGAAAAGTTAGAAAGAAAACTGTTAACCTCTTGCCTGAAGGAAGCTCTTTCTCTTCGTAGCTTTTCCACAATTAGAGTCCTATTCAGACTTGAATTGAATTAGTCCCATTCCAGATCATATCTTCCTCATATGGGTTGCTGTGTGGATTAAATGAAATAAATAAGATACTTCATGCTCAACTCAGAACAGAGTGTCATACAGAGTATGAGTTCAATAATATAGGCTGCATATGTATATATATATATCAAATATCTATATGTATATCTATCTATATATATATCAATATATATATCAATAATATAGGCTGCCATTGGCGTTACTACTGCTATGTGTGATGAGGTTGTTGCTATGCCCCAAAGATCCCTCAGGGCTTAATCTCAGCCCCTGGTGATGACATGGTCTAGGACACAGTATACACAAAAAAAATGGGGATCCGTGTACACCAGGGGCCTGACCAGTTGTAGAGAGGCATGGTGTCCATCATGAGAGTCCTGGAAACTGAAGTTTAGAGAAAGAGGATCGAGCTCAGCCTTAAAGAAGAGCAGGATAAGTAAACAGAGAGAGTGTGAATTGTATTGGGCAGACCCTTGGAGAGTAGCTGGTGGAAGACCTCGCCCGACCACGCCCAATTTTAACTGGTTACTTTTTATTACATTTTTATTATTTTATTTATTTATTTATCAGAGAGAGAGAGAGTGAGAGAGAGTGCATGAGCAAGCACAAGCAGGGGGAGAACAGACAGAGGGAGATACAGGCTCCGTGCTGAGCAGGGATCCAGATGCAGGACTCAATACCAGAACCCTGGGATCATGATCTGAGCTGAAGGCAGACGCTTAACCAGCTGAGCTTCCCCGGTGTCCTATTACTGGCTACTTTTTAGGGGTTGGGGAACTAGTGAAGAGGAATAATCAGTGCACAAAACAACACCTTAGGAAGGTGAACCTCCCGTCCTTGGCACCCCATCTAAGTAGGGAGAAAGAGATCCACAAGGAACAGGTTGGGGAAGACCGTGTAGCCCTGCAGGCAGGTGTGGTGGTCATGCAGGCAGGTGTGGGCTGCTGTGGACACTTCTAGCTTCTACTCCAGTCGGTTACGGGATGATGGTGTTTGAAGCTAGAAACTGGAAGCCTGGCACTTCATGAAAGCTGAGCAGGGCTGCGTGTCTGTACCATTGCCGTCGCTCCACCTGCCAGCCCTGGCTTCCTCTTCCTGTCACCATAACACCACCAGGAAGAATGTAGACATCTTGCGTGATAGGTAGCCTTTGCTCTAGCAGTGCTAATTTCCCCCTTTCTCAATAGTTCATGGCGGGGCTGGCGGGAGAGAGCTGAGGACAGAGTCCTTCCTACAAAAGTCTGAGAAAAAAATCTCCTGTGTCTCTGTGGCTATGACTGGGTCTGACAAGTCTATCAGGGAATCACGCATTGAGTCCCGGGACACCCCCAACCTGACTTGGCTGAAATACCAGGACTTGAGGGGAGGGGCTTGTTTGTTGGGGATGGTAATGGGATTGCTCTAGAAGGACCGGTGGATGCTGGGTAGCAGAAGCCATGAATGGTGAGTTGGAGGAAGTCAACTCTGAAATGTCTGCCCATTAAAACTGCAGATACGGTCCCAAAACATCACTACTGTCCACCTGCCCCCCTCCCCCCACCCCCATTCACTATTTTTTGCTGCCTGCCTCTACTTCCAAAGGAGAAATGGTGGTTCTGTGATGGAATTCTCCCAGTCTGAAGGAAATAGTTTTCTGGGCTCTGGAGTCAGCTAGGCTTATAGATGTAAATTATTCTAAACTATTAGAACTGCTCCGGTGTCCTGGAAAATAGCTCACATCACAGGCTCAAATGCTGCTTTCAACTGCAAACAAAACAGGGAGGTTTTTGACGGTGGTTTCAGATGGAACCCGGCAACCTAATGCATTACAACAGTTTATGGCATTAATTGAAACTAATTGAAATTCATCTGCTATTACCTCTGTACTTTCCATGAAAATGAAAAGTAAGATGAAAGTAAAGTAAAAAATTAATAAATAAATAAAACAGCCTTAATGGCCTGAAATGGATCAATTATTTTCATCGTTAGCTAAATACAGTTTACTGCCTTATTAAAAGCATGTTTGTTAGGAAAAGCATAACATTAAAATTCCAGTGCATGAATCACTGAGCAAAGCCTTTGTTATGTTATATCTAATACAGTCTTCCCTTTTTATTTGGCAGAGCAAAATGAGACAGGTCAGGCTTGGGTCATGGAAATCTTATGCTTCGACTTATGAAAAATAAAAAGAACATTCTCTGGTCTATTTGTGGACATGATATTTTTAAAGTGGATGTTTATTTCATAATTTACTAATATTCTATGATATCTATTTTAAATTCTTTCATTATCTAGTTATTTGCCTAAGTTAATTATACAGATTAAATGCCAATTAGAGTTTGTTTGTTTGTTTGTTTGTTTAGAAGTGTGTTACACATGTAACGGAGTGGTATGAGCACTTCAAAACCAGACTCAGCAGGTCTGACTTCTGCTGAACCATCTACTTGCTGTGTGAACTAGAGCTAGATCCTTAACCTCTCTGTCCTCAGTTTTCTGAAGAACAAAGAAAAACATATCTTTGGGGACTATTCTGAGGATGAATGAGGTCATACATAATCATTCTATGTCTCTTTTGAAGTGGAAAAGGGAAATATTCTTCGTTAAATACAATGAACTATGTAAATACACATAGACATAATTAAAAATACATAAATTGTAAATGTAACATACCGTTTTTGTTTTCTCTAGCCTTAAACATATAATAACTAGGAAAAAAATGCATATCAGTATCGGCGTGCATAAACCCTGATTTGACTTCTTCTACAGACCATATACATACACTGAGGTGTGATTTCATGCCCAGTCTACTAAATCGGGAAATCTCTTCCTTTTCTTCATTTCACAACATGATTTTCTTCCTGAAGAATCCTTCATCTTTAGGGGTGCCTGGGTGGCTCAGTGGGTTAAAGCCTCTGCCTTCAGCTCAGGTCATGATCCCAGGGTCCTGGGATCGAATCCTGCATCGGGTTCTCTGCTCAGCAGGGAGACTGCTTCCCTTCCTCTCTCTCTCTCCCCCTGCCTCTCTGCCTACTTGTGATTTCTGTCTGTCAAATAAATAAATAAAATCTTTAAGAATCATTCATCTTTACAGTATAGGTAGTTAAAATTAAAGCACTTTAATTCAAAAGGATGAAATAACTTTTTTAGCATCTACTGAAAAAAAACGTTAAAAAGGTTGCTCCATTATTCTTAGGGCAAATCGTGTCTAAAAAAATTAAAACCATATTTTGTTTTTTGAATTTAATGGGGAGATCGCCTTAAGCATTTCATTTCTATAAAGCCATATTACTTTTTTTAAAAAGATTTGTATTTATTTATTTGATGGAGAGAGAGCAGGAGAACACAGGCAGGGGGAGTGGTGGAGGGAGAGGGAGAGACAGCCCCCCTACCTCAATATGGGGCTGGATCCCAGGACCCTTGGATCTTGCCCTGAGATGAAGGCTCATGCTTAACTGAGTGAGCCAGCCAGGTGCCCTGCCATGTTACTTTTAAATATTGGTAAATTTGGGGGACACCTGGGTGTCTCAGTTGGTTAAGTGTCCAACTCTTGATTTTGGCTCAGGTCATGACTTCAGGGTCATGAGATCGAGCCCCAGCACTGAGCTCCACATTAGGCTCAGAACTCAGCAGGGAGTCTGCTTGAGATTCTCTCTCTCCCTCTGAAGCCCCACACCCATGCTCTCTCTTTCTCTCTCAAATAAATAAACCTTTTAAATAAATAAGTATTGGGAAATTTTCTAGCTTCTGAAACTATTATTTATCTCCTCCAGGAATTAGGATGATGAAACTGGCCTCATTTCCCCTCTGATTAAGATAAATTGAAGAACCTCCAAAATCCAGGTGCATTATGGTAGTTGAAATGTTAAAAGATCATTGCCTTACTTTGGTGATCACAATCAAAGTTGCGAGTGTATTCATTTATAACTTCAAAGAGCATGTATCAAAAAGCAAGAAGATCACCTTTGCATTTCTGCCAGCATTTTAAGTGACAAGTCTTAGTGCTTTTTTGATCTGGGGTGAAGAGTTAATGGCTTGCAGAGGGTGATTTGAGACCTCACGTTCCTTCTCCCCAGCTGCGCTGTCAATACCAAAACCCCCACTCTCCTCTTGGCAGCCCCCTTGTTTGTTTCACCAGGAAGGTGGCTGCAGGTTATCTGCAAGGGAATGACGGCGTGCTCCTCTTGCCAGCCTTCACTTCTGGAGCTTTCATAGGGTCCTCTTTGTGCTATGCCCTCCTTGTGCTGTTTCCTGTTTCAGATCTGTAACCTTAGTAAGGCATCATTGATTCCCTAAAAGAAACAACAAAAATTGGACTTCCATGAAAATGGCATGGCTGTAGTCTATGAGCCTTTATTGAAAATTCACCCAGACTGTTCTAATCATCCCATCCCATTTGCCATTTCAGAGCAGGGCAGCCCACCATGGTACCTCTGTCACCTATCAGATCAAGTGCAAAAACGGGTTATTTCATATCCTTAGATTAACTGAGTTGTGGGGAAGACAGTGGCCAGATTTTTTTTAGCATAAAACTGATAGGCAGGGGAAATCCCCAGCTTTCCCACTGTATTTGCATCACTTATGCATAGAAAAGTCAGAAGAATGTATATGATATCCCAGTTAAGTGAAGGAGGTCCCTGCAATGTGTTACCTCTTTTTAACCATTTGTAAAGGCTGCATGAGTTATAAAACACCTAAGTGGTAGAAATTCATCATTAAAGTAAATCTCTGGCTAACTGAAGTTATCTGACATTAAAAAGCATCTCATACATGTATATATATCATCGGTCCCATATAACCTGGGGCTGCCTCACCCCTCTGTCCAGTTATCAGGATGTTTGGCACTAATGGAACCCCATTCACCCCATCTCATATATTCTGAGTGGGGAAAAGCTCTGAGACCCAGAGTCTCCCACAGGAAAAGCCCTTTTCTCTGCTACTATCCATGGCTCAGTTCACCCATCCTCTCCCCTCCCCTGGCAACCACTGTGTTTCACCTGTTTTAAAACTCTTTCTTCTTGCATACCCAACGATTGAAGAAAGTCTGTATCTCCAAGGCTTTCTCTGTTCTTCTGTCTCCCTGCCCCCTCTTTTTTCTCTCTCCATTTCCTTTTTCCTCATTTTGCCTCTTTGATTCGGCTAAAACTTGACCCAACTGTCACAACATGTTATACAAGAGTTAACTTTCCCATAAAACATTTTTATTTACTTGGGTTTAAGAGCGTACCAATATGGCAGAAGTGTTATTTTATACTGTTGTGTTGCAGGCACACACAATTTTGGTTATGTTTAAGATTATGTAGGATTTGGGGAGTCTTACTCAAAACCCAATAACCAGATCTAACATTGTGAAGGGAAACCTATCTCTGTCTTACAAATCTCAGGTATACAACTTATCCTGTGGTTGGATGAAGTAGTGCCAACTTTATAGGTGAATACCGAGTAGAAATATATAATGGGAAAATCTGGCCACAGGAAGGTTGTTCTTCAAAAAATATTTTAGAGGGCACAAAAGTAAGACCCAATTAACTTATGATCAACAGTATGATAAACCTCAAACATTCTTCCATGTGCCTAGTCAGGAAACAGTTTGTTATACCCATGGTACGTGATGTACTATTCAAGGCTCCAGGGGTAACATGGAAGGCAGGGCCAACTTGAGGTCACCTCACAGGTAGTCTTAGGCATGTAGACTCTGGTGAGTACAAGGAAGGAAAGGGAGAGGCTACCATGGGCCCCCTGAGGCCTCACCGGGTAGAGGCTGGACGTCTGCCTAGATCAAGACACAACCACAAGCTGTGGTAAGATCTTGACATGGGAGCTTCAAAAGCACTAGTTCTATCCCAGCCATGCTAGAAAATTACTTCTATAAATATATTTAATCATATTTTTACACCTAGGTTGATATTTGTCCTGAAATAAATCAATAATCAACATCTTTTTCTACTAGGTTTATTCTGAGAGAGTCCCCAAAACATAAGATTTTTGCTTATCCTATGAATTTTGTCCATGCTTCTATTTTTGCTGTTAGCTTGTCAAAAAATTATTTTCCAGGCATTTGAGTGAAGCCAATGTTATTGGTAACAGCTCTAAATATTATTTTTGTGTGTGTGAGTACAGGTGACACACAATGTTACATTAATTTAAGGTGTACATTTATAGGTCACAACTCTATAGCTTAGGCTGCTGTTACTGATGAAGATGAAAGTAATAATGGATTGTGTACCAAATTGCCTGGCTTTGTGCCTGGTATATAGGAGTCACAAGATAAATGCAAATGGACTCTAAAAATTCTTTACCGAGTAAAAGTGAAAAAGATGTAGAAAGAACTCACAACTGCACAAATATCATGGAAAGAATAATCCCCCCTGAGAGTGCAAACATTTAAATACTTCATTGTTCTAAGTAATCTCTATACCCACAATGTGGGGCTCGAACCCACAACCCTGAGAACAAGAGTCGCATGCTCTACCGACTGAGCCAGCCAAGCACCCCTGCAGAGTGCAAACATTTAAAAGGCAAGATATGGAAGTGGCAGAGCTGACTTCGTCCCATTGCGTCTTGTTTTATTTGTGAAGGAATGGGATTTGACCAGTGACAGGTTCTTATTTATGTTGTACAAGATTATATTAAAAGAGATTTTACTGTAATATGGGAAATGAGAGAAATATATGTAAACCATCTTATAAAAGATGTTTGGATGAAAACTTTAAGATGGCATCACATAAGCATCTATCCAATGGCCAAGATGACTGTGAGAGTTTGGACTACTGTTCAGCAAATAGCCACACCCTCTGCCCTCCTACCTCAGGCAGGGTGTGCTTCTCACTCCTTTGGCCATGTGCTTGGCCTTCTGACTTGCTTTGCTTGGTGGAATGTTAGTGCACCTTCTACTGCACAGAGAGGCTTGAAAAGTGAGCAGTTGCTCTTGCTGTCCTGTCCCCCAGCCTTTTTCCATAAATAGAATGGGCCTTAGGTATCTCTTGGTACAAGGAGAATAAAACATGGTGCAGGCCCGATCCAATCACAGTGTGGAGTCTGATGAGTCGTCATCAGCCCGTGTGCCTATGTGCGAGCTGACCTACAACAGTAGGCCGGAGTCTTGGGGTGGTTTGTGATGCAGCATTATTGCAACTATTAGGATGACCAAAGTCTCCAAGGGAGGGGTGGATTTTGTTTCAAACTGAAGCCATTACACCTTCTTTCAAGATAGGCAAATAAATCTATTCTGAAGTTAGAATATCTATCGATACATTTAAAATTTTAAATTATTTAAAATATTAAGCATCTAATTTAAATAGGAGAGATGTTATAAATTATGCTACCTTTCGAGGTGAAAAACAATGTCCTCTTTGGCTGCCTGCAATCTGGGGGCAACCCCTGCGAGATAATCCAGGGCAACATCACGTTTGCCCTGGTTTCCATAAGCCTCTCATCATAAAGCCCATCTCACAGTATGGTTACTAGAAACTAACATGAAAGAGACTGGAAAAATCTTCAATTCTGAATTGTGTGGGGGCCTAAATGCTTAAATTTGTTTCCCTGAAAATGAATGTTGTTTTGACATGCATATTTTAAAAGGGCAGAAGACCTCAAGCCTTTGACAGTTTCAGGTTCAAGTTTCCGCTTCCCTGGCAGGCTGATTCTTTGTTGTGCCAGACAGCTATGATGCATGTTTCACAGCAGGTGGAAGCCTCAGTAATTTAAGCAAAATGTTGACTCTTTCAGCCAAGGAAAATGCAGCCCACCAAGGAATGCTGCATTAGAGCCTCTGAATAGAGAGGGACTCATAGCCACAAAATTAGAGCCTCCTAGTGAAGGCAGGAAGAAAGGACCCCCCCCACACACTCCGGCTTTGGAGCCTTCTTGCCATTCCATATTTGAGCAACAGGAAGTATGGGAGAACTTTTCCCTAAGCAAATGAGACAAGCAAGCCATTACTCCTTTCAGTTTTAGATGGAAATAGATTTTTGCATCATTTATTCAACCAAATCGAATAAATACACTTACCATTTATTTTGCCTTGTAGAATTTCTCTTAATACCATTTCATAAACAAGAGGGAAAAAAAGAGATTTTCAATGAATCTATCATTTTGTCGTAAAATTGTTACAAGTTGCCTGACTAGTGAGTCTACAGCGATTCCCTTGTAAAAAGGTAAAAATGCCAATTCAGTGTCCAAAATAGCATGTAATTGGCATGTAATACATTTCTTTCATTTGGTAGTTTGATCTTAAAACTGATGAAATTAGTAGAATAACATTTGTAATTATTTCTGTAATATTTTTCAGAAAAGAACTAACTAGTTTAGACTATTACCATCTAAATGCTCTTACACAGGCGAAATCTTTCAAGATTATGTTGTGATTTCATTCTTACCGACTGAAAGAATACCCTGCTGTCCGTCCTTTTTGCCAGGTCTTGATTCCTTAAATCTCAAAAATCAGAATCTGAATCCGCATTAAATGATCTACTGAAAAGCAGGATGTTCTAGTCTTTAGATCTTAAAAAAGGGAAAGATTTCCATGAAATCAACCCAATTCAACACTCAAATATTAAAATACCTGTGCCATCATGTCTAGGACTGTGTGTGTGGGGGGGTTTTTTTTTTTTAACATATCCTTTTCATCATTTACACAGAACTTGCAAATACTGCAAACTTCAGTAATTTTTTTCCTTAATAAGTGTAGCAACTAGGGAACAAAGACCAGATAAAAGGTTTTCTTCCAGATGGCTTCATTTAGCATAATTTCAACTTTCAAATTACAGGACCATAGATGAATGTCCTACTTCTGTGTTAAAAGTACTTGACTACTTTGTGGGATGTTTTGTGCCAATTCTTTACTAAATTATCTTGGTCACCGTTGCTAGGTTACACCGCTAGCTTCCCGCAGCTGAAAGGAGGAGAAGGTGATAGGGACCAATTCGGCATCATTAGCATTTGACTAAGAAGGTTGTTGTTTTTGTTGTTGTTGTTTCAACCGTATATCTTAGCGTTTTCCCCCTCCTCTAGGAAATGTCATTGTCTATGGGAATACAATTGACACTTACACGACAGTAGAGACGCTCTTAAACATCGGTGTGAGGGGCTCCTATATCCACCTGGTGCAGCCCCCCTCCACTTCCACCATCACCTGCTTCAACAACTACTCAGTGGAGAGCGCGGTGCAGGACGCGCTCAGAGCCGCGGGGGTGACCATTTACTGCGACGCGCTCCTGGCTCAGTGGAACGACGGCCGGTACCCGGACCCCATTCACAGCGCCTGCTTCACCACGCCTACCAAGCCTTTCAGACTTCCGTGCTCCGTAAGTAGGTCTCCGTGGACTTCACCCGCCACCCGCGGGGAGCCGGCACCTGTCCCGGATGTGGGGTATGAGAGATGGCCCGCGGGGGATTTATAGCCACAGGTTTTGGCTTTTCTTTTCTCACGGTTCAGATGATCTCTTGCTGAGCGACAAGCCACCCCAAACTTAGCGGCATAAAACACCAGTCGTTTACTATGATTATCTCTCCGTGCTGGGGTTGGAGGGGGCCCAGCTGGGCAGTTCTCACCTGAGGTCTCTAATGTGGCTGAAGTCAGATTGTGGGTGGAGCCTGGAGTCATGTTCATCCCCGTCTCTGGCTTCAACTGAGATTTTATCCAGAATGCTTCATCTTGGCCAGGTGGCTTGGTTCTAAGAGCAAGTGGGAGAGAGAAACTGTATCACCTGCCCATATCCAAGGGGAAGAGAATTAGACCCTGCCTCTTCATGGCGGGAGTGTCAAAGGTTTGAAGAGTGCTAACTGACCTTGACCAAGGACTCACCGTGTCTCAGGCACCATGCTGCTTGCTTGCAGTATATTCTGTCACCTAGTCAAAACAGCCCTGTAAAGGAAAATCCCCATTTTACAGATGAGAACACTCTGACCCCAAGTCAGTGGTATGTTGGCCTCCCAACCCAGTTCAGAAGCGCCCCAAATTCTATGCTGCTATTAACTTTGTAAGACTCTAGAAACAGCAATAAGGTTTTCTCCCACATGGAATAGAGACTTAGAAGATCTCTCTCTCTAGCACTCTCTCTTATCTACCTATCATCTTTCCAGAGAAGAACTTTTCTCTCAGGTGTGTAATAGCCTGATTTACAACACATGTCCTCAGATTTGCCAGCCAGGAGGTTAGCAGAAGCCAGCAGAGGGGGAGAGAGGGATGGGGCCAGTCAATCTAATAGAGAAGCAGGAGACCCTTTACAAAAGGGCGGCTGAGTTCAGTGTGAGTATGGGGCTGGGCTGTTATCGGTTGTGGTAAAGAATGCTAGCCACATTTAGTGGGCAAACGGGTTGGGGGAAGTCACTGTGGGCTCATAGCAATCCCTTACCTAAGTCACGTCTTCTGACTCAAGGCCCCACAGGTAAATGAAGGTGACCCTCATCCCCTACCTGCCCCACAGTCTGTCTAGACCGGAGCTCAAAGCAGACCACCAGCACAAAAGAAATTTCTCTGAAATCCTTCATTCTATCCTGATAATCTATGGAAACTTTGCATTCTGCTCCTTCGTACATGTTTTTATTAATTCATTCCACAAGTATTCACTGAACACGTGCTAGATCTTAGGCTCTGTTCTAATTGTGAGAGTTAGAGCAGTCTAGCTAGCTGTCTCCAGCAGCCCCTTTACTTCCCTATTTGGATCAAAATTGAAATCAGGGCAAAGACATTTTGCAGATACTCTCAGCTGCCTCAGATGTCACACACCTTCCTGCTGAAACTTCATCCTAAAACAAACAGAGCCAGGGAAAGTCTCCCAATTCCCCCACCATGCTCTGCACTGCAGGGAACGGCCTTGGCACGTCACATTGCCCAGCCCTGGTTGCTCATTGACATTCATCTGTTTGGCCAACGGTAGGTACCGGCAGGAGATTTCTACCCTTCTACTGTCAGCTTTGAGTAGCATCTCTGTCAGGGCACTAGGAAACTTTTGGTGGGGATGTATACATTCACTGTCTTGACTGCAGTCACAGTGTTGTGGGTTGCCTTCTGTCCCCCACCTACCCCCAGAAAGATGGTGTCCTAATCCCCAGTACCTGTGAATGTGACCTCATTGGAAATAGGATCATTATAGATGTTATCAACTAAAGAGGAGGTCTTAGTGGATTGGAGACGGCCCTGAATCTCAGGACTGGTGCCCATCTATGGAGAGAAAGGTTTGATTTAGAGGAGACCCTTAGGGAAAGAGGCCATATGATGAAGTGATGGCAGCTGCCAGTCTTGGAGCAGAAAGCACCACTGGCCACCCCCGGAAGCTAGGAAGACAAGCAAAGGATCTTCCATAGAGCTCTAGGAGGGAGCATGTTCATGACAATGCCGTGACTTCAGACATCTCATCTCCAGAACTGTGACAGAGTAGATTTCCATTGTTTTAAGCCACCCAGTGTATGATACTCTATTGCAGCAGAACTGGTAAACTAAAACAGATGTTATCACAAGTATATGCACCTGCTAAAGCTAAAACTTTTCCAACTGGAATCATACATTATGTACTAGTTTGTATCCAGCTCCTGTCACTCAGCATAATGGTATTGAGATCCATCCGTATTATTCCATGTAGCATTCGTTTGCTCCTTTTCATTGCTAAGTAGTATTCCATTACATGTCTCTATCACATTTGGTTTATTCATTCAGTTGCTATGCACATCCTTGTGTACATCTTTGTGTAGACATATTTTCACTTCTCTTAGCTATACATCCAAAGAATGGCTAGGTCATATGGTCAGTGAATGTTTGCCTTTTAAAGAAGCCACCATACTGTTTTCTAAAGTAGCTGTATCATTTCATATTTCTACCAGCAATGTATGAGAGTTTCAGTAGCTCTATATTCTTGTTAGTACTTGCTATTATCCGTCTTTCTAATTTTAGCCATTCTAGTGGGTATGATATGATGTATGTATATATATATAAAAATTCATTGTATATAAAATCATTGTGATTTTAATTTGTGATTTCCTGATGATTACTGCGTTTGGGCATCTTCTCATGTGCTTATTGAGCATTGGTATATATCTCCCTTTGCACAGTATCTGAGCTATTGCAAGTGGGTTTGTAAAATTTTGTTTTCCAACTGTTGCTGCTAGTATATGAAATACAGTAGATTTTGTATATAAACATTGTATCCTGAGACGTTTGCTAAATTCACTTATTAGTTCTAGTAATTGCTTTCTAGATCCATAAATATACCATCTGCAAGTAGGAAATGGAACTTCTTGTCTTTTTACATATCTCAAAAGAAAACTTATAGACATTCACCCCTTTATATGAGGTTATCTGTGTGGTTTTCTTTGGTGCCCTTTTATCTGACTAAGAAAGTAAACTTTCATTCTTAGTTTGCTCAGAAGATTTATCATGAATAGTTATTGAATTCTGTCAAATTATTTTCATGTCTATTAAAAAAGATCATATTCTTTTCTCCTTAGTGATGTTGATAGGGTGAATTACATGGATTGAGTTTCAGAATGTTCAGCTAATCTTACATTTCTGTAATAAATCCTAGTCATTCATGATGTATTATCCTTCTTTATATTGAATTTGATTTGCTAATGTTTAAAGAGCTTTTGAAACTATTTTACAACTATATTCATGAGGGTTCTTCATCTTTTTTTCCCCTAGTTTTGTGTAATTTTCCTTGGTTAATTTTCTGGTTTTGTGTAATGTCCTTATAAGTTTTCATTATTTGGGCTATGCTGGCCTCATAAAATAATTTAGGCAATGTTTCCTCCTCCTCTGTTTTCTGAAAAAAATTGTGTAAGACTGGTATTATTTCTTCCTCAAGTGTTTGATAGAATTCACCAGTGAAACCTTCTGGGCCTGGAGTTTACGTTGTGGGAAGGTTTTTGATGAATTCAATTTCTTCATTAGCTCTAAGACTACTCAGATTTTCTGCTTCTTCATATGTCAATTTGGGTATATTGTATTTTTCAAGAAATTTGTCCATTTCACTTAAATTGGTTAAGTATTGGCACTAAGTTGTTCATATACTCTTATATTATCTATTTAAAGTCTAAAATTTGTACCATAGCCTGTGTTTCATTTCTGGTATTAGAGATTTGTGTTCAATCTCTCCCTGTCCAGCTGATGAGAGAGAGAGAAGAGAGACACAGAACTGCCTGAAGTTTTCTGTCTAGCTAGATGTTTGCTGATTTTATTGACCTTTTTTAAAGAACCAGCTTTCAAGTCTATTAATTTCCTCTTGTCTGTCAGTTTTCTCTTTTCATTGATTTCTGCTTTTAACAATTATTTCCTTCTGCTTGCTTTGGATTTACTTTGCCCTTTTCCTAGTTCCTTAAGGTAGAACCTTAAGCCATTATTTCTATACACATTTAAAGCTAATTTCTTCTGTGTTAGCTGTATCCCACAAGTTTTAATATATTGAGTATTTATTATCATTTGGCTCAAAAAATATTTTCTAATCTCCCTATGATTTCTTCTGTGACCCTCGGATTATCCATAAGTGTGTGATTCTTAGATGTCATATTTTTGTTGATTTTTAATTTAGTATCATTGTGGTCAGAGACATATTCTGTATGATTTTAGTCCTTTATGGTTTATTTAGACTTATTTTATGTCCAAACTATGGACATAACCTTGTGAACATATAAAAAATATATAGTTTGCCACTGTTGGATATAGTGTGAATAACAATTTTTTAAATTGAAATATGGTTGACACACAATGATGCTGCATTAGTTTCAGGTGTACAACATAATGATTCCACATATAAAAGTAACAATTAGTTCCATGTGGTTGGCGGTGATGTTTGGAACTTCTTTGTCTTTACTGATATTTATGGTCTAGTTCTATCGATTGCCAAGAGAGATATTAAAACCTCTTACTACTGTTGTGGGATTTTTCTACTTCTCCCTTCTGTTAATTTTTTGCTCTTTTTGAGGCTCTGTTATTAAGAACATGAACATTTCTAATTGTCATATCTGCCTCATTAACTGTGCTTTTTATCATTATGAAATGTGCTCCTTTAACTCTGATAATATCCCTTATTTTTAAAAAAATATATATTTTTATTTGACAGAGAGAGAGATACAGCAAGAGAGGGAACATAAGCAGGAGAAGCTGGAGAGGGAGAAACTGGATTCCTGCCAAACAGGAAGCCCAATGCAGGGTACAATCCCAGGACCCCGGGATCATGACCTGCGCTAAAGGCAGATGCTTCACTGAGCCACTGAGGCACCCCAAATATCCCTTATTTTAAAGTTCACTTTATCTGCTATTTCTTATATTTACTGTTTGCATGGTTTATTTTTTTCCATCTATTTACTTACCATGTCCTTATATCTAAAGTGCCTCTCAAGGTATCATAAAGTAGATTTTGTTAACATTTTAATTGCTGCCGTAACAAGTTTGACAAAGCAGCATCCATTTGTTAAATCATAGCTCTGCAGGTTGGAAGTCAACAGTGTAACTGGCTTCTTTGCTCAGGGATTCTCAAGGCTGAAATCAAGGTGTCTGCCAGGCTGCACTCTATCTGGAGCTTGGATTTCGTTTATTGCAGCTGAGGATGGGAGGTCCCTGTTTCCTTGCTGTTCAGGCAAGGTCCACTCTCCATTCTGAAAGGCCATCTGCATTCCTTGCCACATGGCTTCTTCCACCTTCAAACCAGCAACAGAGAGTCTCTCTCTTGTCACATCCCTCTCACACTTTAGATCTTCTTCAGGAAAAGCCTAGTGTCTATTAAAGGGTTCACCTGATTAGGTCAGACCCACAGAGCATATCTTAAAGTCAGCTATGCCATAGAACACCCCCTAATCATGGGGGTGATCATCTTATCAGAGTCCCAGTTCATGCTCACAGTCAAAGGGAGAGGTGGGAATCTTGGGGACCAGCTTAGAAATCTGTCTACCCCATGCTTTTCTAGTCCTTCTGCATTTTAATTAAAGTGTTTACACCACAAATATTTAATGTAATTATTTATGTGGTTAGATTTAGGTCTGCCATTTTGGTATCAGTTTATTGTTTGTCTCCTTTGTTTTTTGTTATTCTATTCCCCTTTGCCTCCTTTTTAAAAATTAGAGTATTCTTTTAGTGCTCTATTTTAGTTGGCCTCTGGTGTATATCTTATTTTATTTTTTAGCAGCTGCTCTATGGATTATAATACATATCAGTAATCTTTTATATCTAGTTAGAGTTAATATTGTACCATTTCAGGGGTGTCTGGGTGGCTCAGTCATTAACCATCTGTCTTAAGCTCAGGTCATGATCCTGAGGTCCTGGGATTGAGCTCTGTCCCTGGCCCTCTGCTCAATGGGAAGCCTGCTTCTCTCTCCTATTCCCCCTGTGTGTATTCCCTCTCTTGCTCTCTCTCTCTCTCTCTCTCTGTGTGTGTGTGTGTGTGTGTGTGTGTCAAAATAAATAAATAAATAAAAGTATTGTGCCATTTCACATAAAATATAAAAACCTTGCAACCGTACAGGTCCCTTCTCCCCACTTTCTGGACAGATTTTTCTGTTACATTTGACATGTATCTACACACATTGAAAAACCAACAAAAGTATAAATTTTGTTATAAACAGTCATACATATTTTAAAGAATTTAAGAAGAAAAGCAGACTTTTATGCTTAACCAGGTATTTTCCAATTTTATTGTTCTGTCTTCATTTCTGAAGATCCAGATTTCCATCCAATATAATTTCCTTTTACCCTGAATGCCTTCTAGAGCACATACAATTGCAAGTCGGCTGGCAATGGATTCTCTAGCTTTCCTCTTTCTGAAAATGCCTTTATTCTGCCTTTGTCCTTGAAAGATATTTCCACTGCATATAGAATCATGGCCTGAGAGGTTTTTTTTTCTTCCTTTCAGCATTTCGAAGATGTTTTTTCCATCATCTTCTGACATAGAAAATTTTGATTTAAGAAATCTGTCATCATTCAAACCATTATTTCCCTGTATTTAATGTATCATTTCCCCCTGGATGCTTTCAGAATTTTCTCTTTATCTTCAGTTTCCAGCAGCTTGATGCTATGGGGGTTCTGTGTTTATTTTGTCTCAAAGCATGGTTTTTCTTGAATTTCTCTTGTTTGGAGTTCATTCACTGAGCTTCTTGAATCCATGCACTTATAACTTTTGCTAAATTTCAGCAAGGTCTTGGCCATTATTTCTTGCTTCATTCTTCTTTCCTCTCCTCCTCGAGAGTCCCCTTCTGGAACTCTAATAACATCTGTTAGACTTTTTCTTATTGTTGCATGAGTCCTGAAGGCCCTATTCATTTGTTTTAATCTCTTTGTATCTTCTCTCTCTATTCTTCACATTAAGTGATTTCTATGGATGTAACTTCAAGTTCACTGACTCTTTCCTCTACTATCTTTATTCTTCTGCTATCATAAAAGTGACTATAGTCCATCCTCTTTCACCAAAATGAGGAAAATTATCCTCCTTCTGATCATTGTTCCAAGTGTCTACTGCCCTACACTATCTATCTCCTTTTAAATGCTCATTGAAATCTTTGGGTAGTAGTTTTTGTACTTTGACCAGAATTTATAGTTATATCAGTTAGAGGATTAGTCTGAGAGGATTATATCATTATACCAGAAACAGAACTCTTGAGCTGGTATTTTGAACTCACGTCAATACCTTGCTTCCTTCTACCCAGTGGTAGTGCCTCCTGGGTGCTCCCCAGACGCTCCAGCCTCCAGCCAGCTGTCTCCTCTTTCTATACAGCATTCATCACAGTCTGAAATCCCTGTCAAGGTGGTGACTTTGTTGGTGTCCATCTCTCCAATTAGATTATAAACTCCGTGTTTATCCTTTTCACCAAGATATTCTTGGGCCTAACATGGGAAGTTTGTGTAAATGCATAATGTATGAGGTTTATCAAATCACTGACTCCTGATCTGCTAACTAGGGAGTTTTGTTCTCCCTAATCAGAATTATAAACACAAGTACCCTTAAATATTCATTCAGAACAACATCAGTGTGGCCAGATATTTCTACTTCATATTTTTATCCAGTATTATGTTAAGTTGACATTAAAGGAGTGCATGAGTTGCATTGAGAGGTTTGTAACTTAGAATATATGTTCCCTCAAATTGTGTTAGATTTGCTTATTCAGTTTTTAGTCTGGTTCACAAACTCCTATGAAATTCCCAGTGTGACTAATTTGTGAATGCTTACACCAAAACTATATAATACAACTACAGTACCAATAATCTTTAAAATCTGGGTAAATAAGAGATAATATATTTAACATGCAACTTAATTAAAAGTGGGTTTAATTGGGGAAAAAACTGGATAGGTAGAAGAATGTTTGTGGGGATGCTGAAGGGGGCTCCTGAATTTTCAGGGGCTCAAGAGGTTGATGGTACTCTTTTTCGTGTATAATTTCAATTCAAATCAAATGGCTTTCCATATTATTATATGACTAGGAGAACTATTTTTATAATGATGGGAACAGAGTGGAAGAGAGAAAAAAGAGGAGTAGAGAGACATATAGATCCAGAGTCAGAGAAAAACTCAGAAAGATGTATTTTCCTGTGGTCACTGAGTAAGTGTTATAAAACAGGACAAGTTCTAAAGAGACTTGAGGAAGCTGCCTAGGATGTAACTGGGGTAAGGTTAGGTAGCTGAAGGAATAGAAACAGGGAAAAGGGCAATGGCCCTAGGAGCTTCCTGAGGGAGAACAAAGGACATCACAGAGATGATAGATCCGTGTCTGACATTGTCCAATAGCACCGATAGAAATGGTCTATGTCTGTGCTTTCCAGTATGGCAGCCACTAGCCACCTATAGCTTTTGGACATTTGAAAGAGGTACTACAATTGAGGGTTGGGATTTAAATTTTTGTTTAATTTTAATTAATTTGGATTTAAATGTATATAGTCACCCATGACCTGTGGCTACTGCAGGATCATTCATCTTTCATGCACCATTCATGGGCACAGAGAAAGGATATGGAAGAGAAGTATCTCTGGCCCAAGACAGCCAATGTCTGTACGTAATAGGTGAGTGAGGTGCATGAACAGGCATGTGAAGGAAGCAGGGAGCATGATGTCTGTCAGTAAGGATGAGGAACCATGTCATTAGTTCATTTTTTAGCAGATTTTTAATAAGGTGGCCAACTATTTTCAGGTAGAGATAAAAATGACTAAACTATTTCAATGACAAGTGAAGACTTAAAAACATCTAACTTGGACTACCTTAATGACTTTCAGCATCACTATGGAAGAAGATATCCAGCTAAGCACAAGATAGCATTGAAATTTGGGCAGAAAATAGAGGGGGCATACAGGTCACTTCTAAGGAGTATGCGGGTGTGTTTTGGGCCCTTCTATGGCACAGTGCCTTTCATAGGTTAGGCACACTGTAAATATTTACTGCCTGACTATCTCCATGACAGGGCAAGGCAGGAGACCAGACCTGGTAGAACTGAGGCTGATGAGGCTCTCGTCCTCTCAGGACCATTCTTCAAGGGTGGGCTTTCTGGGCTTACAAAGGCAGGAATGAGGCACTCTGAAGACTTGACACTGAATGAGGTGACCCCAGGAGGGAACCTAGAGAGACTTAGGTGTCAGACATAGGAAAAGGAAAATGGAAGGCTGAGATAGAGCTATTAAAAATGTAGGCAAATGAGGGGAAAGTAGTCTTTATGGATGTCAACTTCCTTATAGGGGGAAAAAATTACTTTTCTGAGATATACTCCATCACCTGGCATTCTTCTCTTCATGGATGTCTAAATTGAGTGATTACAAAAAAGCGTGATATTAGGTATCTTAATTTGTTCTTCATACCAAAGACAGGCTCTTGCCCTCTGTCTTTCTCTCTGTCTCTCTCTCCATATACACACATACACACACACACACACACACACACACCCCATACCAGTATGAAATTTTAGTAGATTAAATGTTGTTGCTGGTTTGGTTTGGTTTTTTTGTATGCCCCTAATAATAAGAGGCTCTGCAGTCCATTCACACTCTTGACAGTGAATGAAGAGTGATAACTGAGTAATAACCTAAGTTTTTGCTTTGTAGATGTTCTTCAGCTTCTGTGAGAAGAATGTGGATTATGAAACATTTAAAGCACTCAATGATGCATGTCTTGTCTATGATGGCCGACTTGTGATTGATACCAACTTCCACACCAATGACATAGCCATCAGAGCTGCTGGCTCCCTCACCAAATTCTCTAATAAATATTACTCAAATGAGTGGACTCATAGCAACTTCAGTTCCAAAGAAATTGGCTTCCAGCTGGCAGCAGCTATGCTCACTCTCTTTGACCCAACCCTTGAACCTGTGACTGAGCCACCGGCTGATCTTGACCGACTCATCCCCATGTACAAGGGAGCCAAGATCCAAGGTGTGTATTAGGCCACCTTCTTCCCTCTGATGAAGCCACCCATTGGATCTGGATCAGTGCTTAGGGCCGCCCTCCATGTTTCCCTTAGGCTTGGTGAGGAGATTCCTCTGTCTCAGTGGGTTTGCACAGAGACAGAGGAGGGCTCAGTCTCATTTTTAAGGATTTATTAATGACCTGGCATTTTATTATGGTCCTTGGTATTTTGAGCATGTAGTATGGATCACACCATAACTGTGGTCCCCATTTTACAGATACATAAAGAGAGACTAGGAACAATCAGTAACTCGCCCAAAGGTTATTCACAGCTGGTTAGTGGGACAATGCCCTGACATCTTGCCAAATTTTTGTTCCCACTATAAGCTCAGAGATAAGGAGACCATTCCAAGCACCCCAGGCCTTGGCCTTTTATCTATATGAATAAACCAAACAATTCACAACTGTAAAAACAGTCCACTTCCATCCCCTAAGTCATATTGACCCCTAAGAAGATCATCATATGAGTAATACAGGATTTCTTCGTGTTTGACTGATGAGAAATATCACTGAAAGTAGTGTCTTTAAATATTGTGGACCTTCCACCACAAAATGCTATTTACGAAACTGTAATTTCATTTCCAGAAGGTTGATGGACCAACCTCAGAAGCCATCCATGGACCCCCTAGTGTATCCATTGACACTAATCCAGTAAACAGAACATGAGATAAAGAGACACAAGCCGTACATACCAGTCCTTGTCATTTTCTACCTAACTAAATGAATTCTGACAGATCCTCCTCTGTGTCTCACTTTGGATTGAGAATTTAGGAAAGGTGGTAGCTATGGGAGAAAAAAGGGATGGGTGTGAAAGACCAGAGTTAGATCAAGCTCATACTATGGGACAAGTTAGAAATAGTAAGAATTTCAAAATGATAGTTTTTTAAAGTATTGAATAAGAACTTTGTTGATTTTCTTTAATAACATCCACTTTAATATTTTGGTTATATAATGAAAGAGTGACAGGGTATGGGAATATCACTGCAACATTTAAGGTCTCTGTATGTCTTAGTCTGTCTTGGACAGGCATAGATTAGAGTGCCAGGGGTTATGGGAAATCACAGGATACACAGGATTAGTTTGGCACATCTTCCTGGGACATTGCTGGGGTATGATGACACATTCACATTGATTTTGTTAAATAACATCAATCTCAGGGAGTTTCTTGCTAATACTATACTTTAGGGGGATAGTTTGAGAAATATACACTATGGTAGGCATCTCTGTTTATCCTATGTCCTATGTGCTATATACAGATAAATAAACTCTGTTACCACTTCATTAACAACTAAATTAAAATCTGGAAAATTTGCCATTTCCTATAGGAGGCATTCTTCCTGGGTCTTACCATTATCTGCATATTGCCAAACCTGCCATTCCAACTCCCTTAGAGGTACAAATGGCCCAGCCTAATTTTGTAAGTATTATCCCTGAATTTCATTTTACTTTCAAATATAATACTTTGTTTATGCGGTGATGAAATTCTCTATTCAGAGTCTTTAGTATAATGTACTGGTCCATCAGAAGAACCACTGTGGTAGCCAGCTCTCAAGATGGTCCCATGATTCTGGCCCTTGCGTGGTCCCCTCACACACGAAATAGGGCTGACCTGTGTAGCCAACAGGATATTGGAGAAATGACAGTGTGTGACTTCCAAGGCTAAGTCATGAGAGATATTACAGCTCTAACTTGTACCCTCCTGGATCACTTACTGTCATGTTGTAAGGTCCCCCAGCCCACCCACTGGAGAGGCAAATGTTGTAAGGAGTTGAGGATTCCTGACCAGCCTTTAGCAACTTGTCAGTCATGTGAGGGAGCTGCCTTGGATGTGGATTCTCCAGCCCCAGTCAAGGCTTCATATGATGTGGCCCCAGCAGACATCTTGACTATAACCTTATAGGAGACCTTGAGCCAGAGTCCTCCCAGCTAAACTGCTCCTAATTTCTGACTTCCAAACATTGAGGTAATAGTTTATCATTGTTTTAAGATAGTGTTTTTTAAAAAGACTATTTTTTAGAGCAGCTTTATGTTCACAGCAAAATTGAGAGGAAAGTACCAAGATTTCCCATGTATCCCCATCTCCATTTACACAGAACCTCTTTGGTGATTAGCACCCCAACCAGAGTGGCTACACTCAGGATGTGGTTACACAATGGATAAAACTTAAATCAACATCTCATTGTCACCCAAGGTCTACAGTTTACTTCGGAGTTCACTCTTGGTGTTAAACATTCTATGGGTTTGGGCAAATGTATAATGATGTGTCTGCCATTACAGCATCATACAGGGGAGTTTTGTGGCTCTAAAATTCCTATATTCTCTGCCTGTTTCATTTACTCCTCCACACAAACCCCTGCAACCCCTGATCTTTTCACAGTCTCCATAGTTTTGCATTTTCTAGAATGTCATATAGTTGGAATCATACAGTATGATTTCAGATTGCCGCTTTCACTTAGTAATGTGCCTTGGTTTCCTCCATGTCTTTTTATGGCTTGAGAGGGAATTTCTTTTTAGTGCTGAATAATATTCCATTGTCTGGATGGAACACAAATTATTTATCCATTCACCTGCGGAAGGACAGTAAGTCACTAACTTTTGAGGTAATCTATCATGCACCAATAGATAACTAACCCCCTTTGTGGCATTGTACAAATACATTGTTCAGGGTCTGGGATGTCATCCAGAACCCATTGCTCTCCCTCCCTGCCTGAATTACCCCAGAAGGGCCATCGAGGAAAAGCAGAAGCTGTGGGGTAGGATCCCCCCTGGGTTCAAGGTAACTAGAAAGGACACAGTGTGGTTGGTCAGTAGGCAACCTCCTCAGATTAGATCCTCTGGCAGATGGTACCAAACTGGTGTTTGTCATGTTTGCTTTTTTGTCAGTGAGGCAGACACAAGTTGCCTATTTTCTTTATCCTGAATATTTTTTTAAAGATTTTATTTATTTATTTGACAGAGAGAGATCACAAGTAGGCAGAGAGGCAGGCAGAGAGAGAGGAAGGGAAGCAGGCCCCCTGCTGAGCAGAGAACCCGATGTGGGACTCGATCCCAGGACCCTGAGATCATGACCTGAGCCGAAGGCAGCGGCTTAACCCACTGAGCCACCCAGGCGCCCCTATCCTGAATATTTTTAAGAGTTAACAGGCTGATCAATGTAAAAGAAACACATTTCCCAGATTTCCTTGAAATAGTGTTAGTCCTGTGGCAAGTTTTGGCCGATGAGATGTAAGTAGAAGCTGTTGGAAAGATCCTTCGAGGGAGGCAGACTCAAAACGGCACAGGCTATTCGCCTCTCACCTAGAAAGGAAATCAGAATCCCCACCCTTCTGTGTATTTCCTCTGGACATAGAACAAGTTACCAGCTTCTTTGTATTTCTGGTCCTATGAGGGATTACATATATTGTAACAGTGCCTTTAAGGAACAAAACAGGTCACTAGTCCATGGTGGATGTTGTTGTCAATTATAGGTCCAGAACGTGATTCTTGTAGGGGAAGGATAGAAGCTATGTATTTAAAACTTATTTCTCTTATGCTTCTTTCAGATTGTTCTAGGTATATCCTGTATACATGGTCTGATTACAGATTTTCTTGCAAATAAAGGAAAGATCATAGAGGAATAGTGTTCTGGTGTCTATTGCTGTGTAACAAAACTTAGCAACATGAAACGGCCATTTGGTTCTGCTCACAGATTCTGTGGGTCAGGAATTAGGACAGGGCGCAGTCGGTGGGAATGGTTTGTCTCCCTGCCCCACGATATCTGGAGCCTCATCTGGGAAGACTGGAAGATTAGTTGTGACTCAGTGGGTGGATCCTATGAAGGCTTGTACTCACCTGGGCTGAGATTATTCAGTCACTAACCAGAGTGCTAACCAGAGCATCCCACCTGTGCTATCCTGGTCACCTGGGCTTCCTCAGGGCATGGCAGCCCCAGAGGGGTCAGTCTTCTTGTGTGATGGCTCAGGGCTCTGAGTGCAAGTAGAGCTGCAGTGCCTCTTATGACCCATCCTTCATAGTCACATAGTGTCCCTTCCCCAACCAGTCACTGCCTCCAACACCACGAAGAGAGGACACAGAGGTCTCTCAATGTCAAGGTCATATTGCAGGTGAGTATGTGGGATTGGGGACGTCATTGTGGTCATCTTTGGAAAATACAGTCTGCTGCCAATGACACGAGGCATTACATAGGATGAAGCCCAGATGTTGTGTTCAGGGGCTGAGCACTTTGGTCATCAGAGATAAATAACTGGACCCAAATATTACGTTCAAGAGCTAGAAAATATTGGACTTGGTTTCAGACAGAGCCAGATTCTTCAAGGACACTGTGTGATTTACTGCATGTGGTGTCATTTATTTATGAACTCCTGGCCCTCTCTCTGAATAAAGTCAGAGAAGGTTTTTAATAAGGACCCCCTTAAAAAGGGTCTTTTTTTTTTTTAAGATAATGAGTTTTAATAAGAATGCAACTTAAATAGATTCTTTGGCTGGTGCTATGACAGTATTTGAACAGGACCCCTGACTTTAATTAACCATTTTGCCAGGTGGGCCTCCTCTTTAATTAGTACAGAAGATCTAAACAGATTTTTTTTTCCATTTTATTCTCCAAGAAAAAAAAAATGTAGGATGGTTCCATGGCAATCTTTTAGGGTTGGAATTAATTTGATTAAGTAAAATTGTTGCCAAAATGGTCAGGCAGTTACCTAAATAAAACCAATTGATTGAGAATGGAGCCCATTGAACAATATTTCATAAGAGAAACTGAATTGCTATTCTTCCAATAAATATAGAGCAGATGAATTTTATCAGACTTTTATAGCACTCACTAATTGGAATCTTTAAGTAAGAAGACACTTTAGTAATTCATGAGCTCTCTGAGAGGTAACCTGACAAAAAGAAGAAAAGGGACCTCTCCATAATAAACTAATTTACAGATTCCAGTCCACATGCTTTGTTGGCTTATACACCATGGAATAAAGAAATTTGTCACAACAAATTCTGCCTTGGATACCATCAAATTTAAAATTGTGTGTTCATCATGAGAGCTGGGGACTTGATTTCTTGCACACCAAGTCTGACTACTCCTGTATCTTCCATTTGGCATGAATTCCACAGCCATTTTCCAACCTTTGTCAAAATCATAAAGGAACTCAAAAGGATAATTGTATTCAGGAAAAAAGGAAGGGGGAAAAGTACTACATCAGAACCAGTGACTCTGCCAAAATCTAAAATTCAAGATCCACATTAAAAAAAAAAAAAAAGTCCACATTTCCTAATCATTTACTTATATACTTAAAATAAAGGAAGCAACTAGACACATCCCACAGAATTGGAAAGTGTATGAAATCATCATAATTCCCTCAAAATCCCTTATGGGGTGGCAGGGCTGGAAGTTGCCCTAAGCCATCATTTTATGGAGCAATTTTCTGTGATGATAGGCGGGAAGAGTTCTGGACTTCACTGTATTTTCCTAGCCTGTCAGTAACTGCACCTAGGAATGACCTAGGAAATTCAGATAAGACTGCCTGGTCCTCTCAGAGTAATTTGTAGTCTGAGAGACCCATCTGTAGGTGACTTGTCTTTAATGTCAATGCAAAATATTTTGATGTGTTCCCCATTCCCAGAACAGCCCCCTGGTTATGCTAACACAGTGCCAGATCTCATTAAAATGGACAAAATTACTTCTGTAGTTGCGATTGGCTCTCATAGCACAGCATGGTCATTTTTTTTTTCCCACTACAATATGGCCACTTTCTGCCCTCTTAAAGCCCTCATAGATTAATGTGCGAAAACACAGAGGCCACCCAAAGATTGTAATTCAACCTTTAAATCAAAAAATAAGACCAAACAACCCCCAACAGATAGCATGGCAACAAATCATTGAAAGCGATGCTGACCGTATCCCCCTTCTGTGGAACAACGTGGCCCAGCTCTGCAAACACATGTCAAGATGCCACCAACTAAGTTACTGTGGCCCTTGTGTT
Source organism: Neogale vison (assembly GCF_020171115.1). Classification (NCBI taxonomy): domain Eukaryota; kingdom Metazoa; phylum Chordata; class Mammalia; order Carnivora; family Mustelidae; genus Neogale; species Neogale vison. Next base: position 45,052,961 of record NC_058098.1, read on the forward strand.
GAGGTGCTTGGCCTTGTCCAAATCAGTCCCTCTAAACAAAGAGTCCTCCTGAGCAGAAGTGAAATGCTTTGCAAAGTCCAAGTCCATCATATGGGTGGATCACAAGGTATGCCCCTTTGATGCTTGGGTTCCTTTCCTTAATCCCTCAGCTTAAAGAAATTTTAAATCCCACAAGACCTTGTAGGATTGTGGATTCTGCCCTCCAGTGAGCCCTGAGGAAACCTGGTACTAAATCTATGGAGTTGTTGTCAGTGACCTTTCTCCTGGAACCCCCAGCTGCCCTACCCCTGAAGCCAGGGAGAAGCCTCTCCTCAGAGACTCACTCAATTTTCCACCTAGGCACCCCTCCTGAGAATAAAGGTGGCCTTCCATCCCTGGGGTGGAAGGGAGTCTAAGCCTAAAGCTGTGAGTGCCAAACTCAGAGGGTCTTTAGTTTTGTATTTAATCTTAGGAACACACATAGCCGGCACATTCTTCACTCTCATAGCTCCAAGTGTATTTAATTCAGAAATAGCCTTTGTTCCAGTGGGCTGCCAGGTAAAGCTGACCCTGTGATGTCACACATTCTACTTTGGAAGGTGTTTGCTATTCAGTCAGAGAAGTCAAGACTTGAGGAAACACACCTGATGGAATAAAGTCTGTGGGACCATCTAGAACTAGGGAAGTAACTTGCAACAGGAGCAGAGCGTGAGGGGATAATCAAATACAGATAAGGAGAGCAGGCAGTCCACAGCCAGTGGCTCAGGTCTGGCTTTTTTGAGACTCTTCTGGAGTCCAGACGAGCCCTACCCTTCCACACCCAAATCCTTCCTTCCCAGGGTCCCTCTTTCCCTCTTTCCTTCATTCTCTCCTCCTCCTTCTACTTTGTTTCATTTTTCTTTCTCTCTCTCCCTGTCTGATTCCCTGCCACAGCATAGCCACTGTACTTAAAAATAACTTTTTATCGTGTTAGATATGGTAGTCATTTTTTTTAAAGATTTTATTTATTTGACAGACAGAGATGACAAGTAGGCAGAGAGGCAGGCAGAGAGAGGAGGAAGCAGGCTCCCTGCTGAGCAGAGAGCCCGATGTGGGGCTCAATCCCAGGACCCTGGGATCATGACCTGAGCTGAAGGCAGAAGCTTTAACCCATTGAGCCACCCAGGCGCCCCAAAAATGATAGTCATTTTTTAAAAATAGAAACAACAGATAGTCAAATGAGCAGAAAGAGAAACACTAAGAGTGAGTGACCCTGTCAATCACAGAAATTGACCATTTGAACAGTGTGTTAAAGTGTTGACAGTAAAACAATAGAATGATACCATGTATGTTTATAAAAATAGAATGATACTGTATGTTATAAAATACAACTTCTGATACTATACTTATATAGTATCAAATGTAATGTAAACGTATTTTCCTGATGTGGAATATAGTTTACCAATGATTTTTGTTGGACGTGTTGCATCTCATTGTGTGGATGTCCCATTGTCCTGTTAGCTGATGCCTTCTGCATTGCTATGGAGGTAGATTTCCTATCTGTATCCAACCATCTCGTGAGTGATGGATGACCGGCACCTACCTTGAGGTGCCACACCCAACCCCTTTCCTAAGCTATATATCTGCTCTCCCCCTGACCCCTAGATACCCACTTTCACACATCTATGTGGGGTTGGCCCAGGGTTTACCTGACATCCCTCCTGTATATCTCACTGTATGCCCTTTCGGTTGGCGGATTCCTCCCCAGGGCTTTGCCACATGATGCCCAAATACCCACCGGTTGTTTCAATTTATTTAAAAATTTGGTTAAACCATGTGTCCTTGTTTAGACAAAATCCCCAGGGATGTCCAGGACTAAGTAAATGTTTGAGATCAGTGTAGTCAAACTCGCCTTGGATTTCTAAAATGCCACATTTAAGTGCAGAGCAAAAGCTTAAATCTATATGCTCTCAGGAAAGCTTTATTGAATGTAACTATGTACTAAGTTCAGAGTCTAGGGGCAAAGTGCAGGTTCATCTGCCACCAACAGAACCCCATGTTTTTCCACTGATGGTTCTCAGTTTGGTTGCCTGAGCTGGTGGGGAGCATGTCTCCAGTTGGTAGGTCCATAGCCATTAGGGGCCGAAATAGAAAAAGGGATCATGACATGGGATTTATCAGGCAGCATATTCCCTTTTCATGTGGGTTCATGCAGCAGTTTTAGCCAGCTTCTAGGAGACACAAAGCTATGCATCTTCACCTTTGACACCTTATGAACTAAAAAGTAGCCTGCAGCATGTACCTGTGTACTTCCTGCCCGTGAACTTGAACCTTCTTCCTGGGAACGGACCTGACCAGACAGCTGACCCTTCTCAAACCTAACTGGCAGGGAATCACCTTTCACTTGTTTCTTTTACTTACAGAAACTTCTTTTTAAAAAAAAGCTGAAATCTTTTCCGATCACCAGAGACTAGGAGGTTTTTCTCAAAATGGGGCTGTGAAAAAATTTTTTAAAATTAACAGTCTTAACACACCTCACAGAAGAGAATAAACCCAGTTCCTTGTATTATCTGTGCGAGGTATTGAATAGCAGAGAACCTGGTTGTAACCTAGCAACTGATTTAGAAACGTGGAACAATGCAATCACAGTTTAAAATATCCCGAGGAACATTTAGTCATTAAGTCCGGTATGTGGTTACAGACACAGGGTTAGCTTCTGTTGAGTTTAGTCAATATCTATTACTGTCATTTGTGATGTGTGATAAGATGCAACCTGTATGTTATATATGAAAAATAAATTGCTATGATAAAGTTCCCAAAGTCCAGAAATGTTTCTAATGTTTTTTTTTTTCTGATTTCCCTCACACACACCCCCCCTGCCACCAGGGTTTGGAAATAGTAACTGGTAATGCAAAAAATGGGACTTACTTCCGGATACATATCAACAAGTATAAAATGGTGGAAACCATCACGTGCCTTTCGAAAGAGCCTTTCCCTGCCTCCAATTACATCCGCCTCTTTGGCCAGCATGAGCAACTTCTCAACAACCTGTGTAATCGGTACGAGGACAAGCTGATCCCAGATCTCTACAGGTAAGTTGAACATTACACTTTACTAAGAGGAGATGCAAACATTTATAGTGTCTTGTGAATGAGGGACATGTTTTGTGATACACCAGAAAGCCAAACGGGAACCCATGGGAGAGGCTAGAAGGGCAGAAATTTTATTCTAAGATAAAAGAGAGTATCTGACCATCAGCACTGAAGAGAGTGAGGGTCACATGGAGAAGGGCATGGACTCTTGATGTGTCCATATGTGGTTCCCATGGCTACGCACAGGCCTGGATCCCAGACGCATCCTAGCACAGCCTTCACACCACAGCCAGGTCCAGATGAAATGATATTCAAGTCCCTTTCAACATGGGGCTGCTGAGAGTGGTCAGAAATTGAAAAGGGAGATTTGGAAGCAGGATATGAGAGCACGTGGTCCTGGTGGGAATTCCACAACCACAGGTAAGTTATTTGTGGCCCCAGCCTTCCTCCCAGCATGTGCTAAAGCAAAGGGGGAGGCCACTTGTATAAGACATTGTTAAGGGGATTCTGCACAGTAGGGTGGTTAGACTCTGTTATTTGTGCCTCTGTCTTTTCAAATGCTAAGACATGTTCTAGTCCCTGGGAGGACTCGAATCTTAAGGTAGAAAGCTATTCCTGGACAGTCTGTTGCTTCAAAAGGTTAGAAGAACTTCCTTCTCTGCACAAACCAAGATAATGACAGAGCCGGTATCAGATACAGATGTAGGACATAAGTCATAGAATTCCAGTGTCGTTGATACCCAAAGCAGTGACTGCTAGAATCAGGAGCAATCTCTCTTTTGTCTTAAAAATATGTTTAAATTGGCACACCTGAGTGGCTCAGTCGGTTAAGCTTCTGCCTTCGGCTTAGGTTTTATTCTCAGGGTCCTGGGATCGAGTCCTGAATTGGGTTCCATGTTCAGTGGGGAGTCTATTCCCCCACCCCGTCTCAACCCCCCACACCGGCTCATGCTCTCTCTCTCTCTCTCTCTCTCTCAATTAAATAAATAAATAATTTTAAAAATATGTTTAAACTGCAGACTATATCATACAAACAAAAAAGCATATAAAACATGTGTGTACACTTTAAGGGATAATAATACTAGAATTCTGTGTCCCTCCCACCTTTTTTTTTTCTTCAAGATTTTATTTGTATTAGAGAGAGAGAAAGAGAGAGAGCACAGCATGGGGAGAGGCAGAAAGAGAGAAAAGCAAGCTCCCCACTGATCAGGGTGCCTGACTGGCGCTTGATCCCAGGATCCTGACTGAGATCATGACCTGAGCCAAAGACAGAATTTTAACTGGCTGAGCCACCCAGGTGCCCTGGCATGCCCACCTTTCTTAAGAAATAATTTCTGGGGACGCCTGGGTGGCTCAGTTGGTTAAGCAGCTGCCTTCGGCTCAGGTCGTGATCCCAGGGTCCGGGGATCGAGTCCCACATCGGGCTCCTTGCTGGGTGGGAAGCCTGCTTCTCCCTCTGCCTGCCTCTCTGTCTGCCTGTGCTTGCTCGCTCTCTCTCCCTCTGTCTCTGACAAATAAATAAATAAAATCTAAATAAATAAATAAATAATTTCTGGGAGCACCTGGGTAGCACAGGTGGTTAAGCATCCAACTCCAAATTTCTGCTCAGGCCATGATCTCAGGGTTGAGAGATTGAACCTGTGTTGGGCTCTATGCTCAGCAGGAAGTCTGCTTGAGATTCTCTCTCCCTTTGCCCCTCCCACCTGTGCTCATGCTCACTTTCTCTCTAAAGAAAAAAAAAAGAAAGAAAGAAAAAGAGGATTTCTTACTTGAGAATGTTACAAGTCTTCTCTCATCACATTGCTCTGTGTCCGTGGAGGTCACGAGGATTGGTTAATCACTCCCTGCCTTTCCAGTAAGTCAGGGATCAGCAAACTTTCTCTATAAAGGGCCAAATAGTAAATATTTTAAGCTCTGTGGGCCGTATAACTTCATTACAAGTGTTCAGTTCTTCTGTTGTACTGTGAATGTGACCAGATAACACACAAGCAAATGGACATGTCTGTGTCCCAGTAAAACTTCATACCAAAGCAAGCTCCAGGCCAACCCTTGTTCTAGAAGTATACCACATAATTCCTAAATAGTAAATGAGTTTTGCTTGTTTTTGAATCAATTCCATGGCTGAGTAGGAAAAGTCAACACTCCCCCTCACACCATTTGTTTAGACTGCTGTAAATATTCCCTCATACTACTGTCTCCGCTCATCTGTCTGTTTGATTGATGTTTAACTTGTTCCTATCACAAACAATGCTGTGGACACTTGGGGCACACCTCACGAGTGAGAACTTCTCTTGGGCTTACTAGGTGGTGCTGAAATTTTCCCCAAGTAGTCATGTCTCTGTAAACTTCCTCCCACAGTACCAGAGAATGCCTCCATAGCCTGGTCAACCTGTAGCACTATTGGGACTGGGCAATATAGTCATTCTGGTTATGTGAAAAAGTATCTTCCTGTGGTTTTAATTTCCCTGCCGTGACTAGTAACACAACTCAGTGTCTTTTCATTTGCTCACGGGCCATTTGTGATAGTTTCTGGGAAACACCCATTTACAACAGTTGTCCATTTTGGGGGGTGGGAGGGTGTTGTCTTCTTACTCATTCACAGGAGTCATTTATACACTCTGGATATACATGTTAGTTGTATATTTTTAACATTTTGAGCCTTGTCTTTTCACTTTATGGTGTCAGTTAACAGAATTAAAATGAAATTCTTTTTTTTTCCAATTTATTTATTTTCAGAAAAACAGTATTCATTATTTTTTCACCACACCTAGTGCTCCATGCAACCCATGCCCTCTATAATATCCACCACCTGGTACCGCAACCTCCCACCCCCCTGCCACTTCAAACCCCTCAGATTGTTTTTCAGAGTCCATAGTCTCTCATGGTTCATCTCCCCTTCCAATTTACCCAAAAGCACATACCCTCCCCAATGTCCATAACCCTACCCTCCTTCTCCCAACCCCCTCCCCCCAGCAACCCACAGTTTGTTTCATGATTAAGAGTCACTTATGGTTTATCTCCCTCCCAATCTCAGCTTGTTTCATGGATTCTTCTCCTACCCACTTAAGCCCCCATGTTGCATCACCACTTCCTCATATCAGGGAGATCATATGATAGTTGTCTTTCTCTGCTTGACTTATTTCACTAAGCATGATACGCTCTAGTTCCATTCATGTTGTCGCAAATGGCAAGATTTCGTTTCTTTTGATGGCTGCATAGTACTCCATTGTGTATATATACCACATCTTCTTTATCCATTCATCTGTTGATGGTCATCTAGGTTCTTTCCATAGTTTGGCTATTGTGGACATTGCTGCTATAAACATTCGGGTGCACGTGCCCCTTTGGATCACTACGTTTGTATCTTTAGGGTAAATACCCAGTAGTGCAATTGCTGGGTCATAGGGCAGTTCTATTTTCAACATTTTGGGGAACCTCCATGCTGTTTTCCAGAGTGGTTGCACCAGCTTGCATTCCCACCAACAGTGTAGGAGGGTTCCCCTTTTTCCGCATCCTCGCCAGCATCTGTCATTTCCTGACTTACTGATTTTAGCCATTCTGACTGGTGTGAGGTGATATCTCATTGTGGTTTTGATTTGTATTTCCCTGATGCCAAGTGATATGGAGCACTTTTTCATGTGTCTGTTGGCCATCTGGATGTCTTCTTTGCAGAAACGTCTGTTCATGTCCTCTGCCCATTTCTTGATTGGATTATTTGTTCTTTGGGTGTTGAGTTTGTTAAGTTCTTTATAGATTTTGGAAATTAGTCCTTTATCTTATATGTCGTTTGCAAATATCTTCTCCCATTCTGTCAGTTGTCTTTTGATTTTGTTAACTGTTTCCTTTGCTGTGCAAAAGCTTTTGATCTTAATGAAATCCCAATAGTTCATTTTTGCCTTTGCTTCCCTTGCCTTTGGCGATGTTCCTAGGAAGATGTTGCTGCGGCTGAGGTCGAAGAGGTTGCTGCCTGTGTTCTCCTCAAGGATTTTGATGGATTCCTTTCTCACATTGAGGTCCTTAATCCATTTTGAGTCTATTTTTCTGTGTGGTGTAAGGAAATGGTCCAATTTCATTTTTCTTCATGTGGCTGTCCAATTTTCCCAACACCATTTATTAAAGAGGCTGTCTTTTTTCCATTGGACATTCTTTCCTGCTTTGTCAAAGATTAGTTGACCATAGAGTTGAGGGTCTATTTCTGGGCTCTCTATTCTGTTCCATTGGTCTATGTGTCTGTTTTTGTGCCAGTACCATGCTGTCTTGATGATGACAGCTTTGTAATAGAGCTTGAAGTCCGGAATTGTGATGCCACCAACTTTGGCTTTGTTTTTCAATATCCCTTTGGTTATTCGAGGTCTTTTCTGGTTCCATATAAATTTTAAAATTATTTGTTCCATTTCTTTGAAAAAGATGGATGGTACTTTGATAGGAATTGCATTAAATGTGTAGATTGCTTTAGGTAGCATAGACATTTTCACAATATTTATTCTTCCAATCCAGGAGCATGGAACATTTTTCCATTTCTTTGTGTCTTCCTCAATTTCTTTCATGAGTACTTTATAGTTTTCTGAGTATAGATTCTTAGCCTCTTTGGTTAGGTTTATTCCTAGGTATCTTATGGTTTGGGGTGCAATTGTAAATGGGATTGACTCCTTAATCTCTCTTTCTTCTGTCTTGTTGTTGGTGTAGAGAAATGCAACTGATTTCTGTGCATTGATCTTATATCCTGACACTTTACTGAATTCCTGTACAAGTTCTAGCAGTTTTGGAGTGGAGTCTTTTGGGTTTTCCACATAGAGTATCATATCATCTGCGAAGAGTGATAATTTGACTTCTTCTTTGCCGATTTCGATGCCTTTAATTTCCTTTTGTTGTCTGATTGCTGAGGCTAGGACTTCTAGTACTATGTTGAATAGCAGTGGTGATAATGGACATCCCTGCCGTGTTCCTGACCTTAGTGGAAAAGCTTTCAGTTTTTCTCCATTGAGAATGATATTTGCGGTGGGTTTTTCATAGATGGCTTTGATGATATTGAGGTATGTGCCCTCTATCCCTACACTTTGAAGAGTTTTTTTTTCCAATTTATTTATTTTCAGAAAAACATTATTCATTATTTTATCACCACACCCAGTGCTCCATGCTTTGAAGAGTTTTGATCAGGAAGGGATGCTGTACTTTGTCAAATGCTTTTTCAGCATCTATTGAGAGTATCATATGGTTCTTGTTCTTTCTTTTATTGATGTGTTGTATCACATTGACTGATTAGTGGATGTTGAACCAATCTTGCAGCCCTGGGATAAATCCCACTTGGTCGTGGTGAATAATCCTTTTAATGTACTGTTGAATCCTATTGGCTAGTATTTTGGTGAGAATTTTTGCATCTGTGTTCATCAAGGATATTGGTCTATAGCTCTCTTTTTCGATGGGATCCTTGTCTGGTTTTGGGATCAAGGTGATGCTGGCCTCATAAAATGAGTTTGGAAGTTTTCCTTCCATTTCTATTTTTTGGAACAGTTTCAGGAGAATAGGAATTAGTTCTTCTTTAAATGTTTGGTAGAATTCCCCCGGGAAGCTGTCTGGCCCTGGGCTTTTGTTTGTTTGGAGATTTTTAATGACTGTTTCAATCTCCTTACTGGTTATGGGTCTGTTCAGGCTTTCTATTTCTTCCTGGTTCAATTTTGGTAATTTATATGTTTCTAGGAATGCATCCATTTCTTCCAGATTGTCAAATTTGTTGGCGTAGAGTTGCTCATAGAATGTTCTTATAATAGTTTGAATTTCTTTGGTGTTAGTTGTGATCTCTCCTCTTTCATTCATGATTTTATTTATTTGGGTCCTTTCTCTTTTCTTTTTGATAAGTCTGGCCAGGGGTTTATCAATTTTATTAATTCTTTCAAAGAACCAGCTCCTAGTTTCATTGATTTGTTCTATTGTTTTTTTGGTTTCTATTTCATTGATTTCTGCTCTGATCTTTATGATTTCTCTTCTCCTGCTGTGCTTAGGGTTTCTTTCTTGTTCTTTCTCCAGCTCCTTTAGGTGTAGGGTTAGGTTGTGTACCTGAGACCTTTCTTGTTTCTTGAGAAAGGCTTGTACCGCTATATATTTTCCTCTCAGGACTGCCTTTGTTGTGTCCCACAGATTTTGAACCGTTGTATTTTCATTATCATTTGTTTCCATGATTTTTTTCAATTCTTCTTTAATTTCCCGGTTGACCCATTCATTCTTTAGAAGGATGCTGTTTAGTCTCCATGTATTTGTGTTCTTTCCAAACTTCCTCTTGTGGTTGAGTTCTAGCTTCAGATCATTGTAGTCTGAAAATATGCAGGGAATGATCCCAATCTTTTGATACCGGTTGAGTCCTGATTTAGGACCGAGGTTGTGATCTATTCTGAAGAATGTTCCATGTGCACTAGAGAAGAATGTGTATTCTGTTGCTTTGGGATGAAATGTTCTGAATATATCTGTGATGTCCATCTCATCCAGTGTATCATTTAAGGCCTTTATTTCTTTGTTGATCTTTTGCTTGGATGATCTGTCCATTTCAGTGAGGGGAGTGTTAAAGTCCCCTACTATTACTGTATTATTGTTGATGTGTTTCTTTGATTTTGTTATTAATTGGTTTATATAGTTGGCTGCTCCCACATTGGGGGCATAGATATTTAAAATTGTTAGATCTTCTTGTTGGACAGACCCTTTGAGTATGATATAGTGTCCTTCCTCATCTCTTATTATAGTCTTTGGCTTAAAATCCAATTGATCTGATATAAGGATTGCCACACCTGCTTTTTTCTGATGTCCATTAGCATGGTAAATTCTTTTCCACTCCCTCACTTTAAGTCTGGAGGTGTCTTCGGGTTTAAAATGAGTTTCTTGGAGGCAACATATAGATGGGTTTTGTTTTTTTATCCATTCTGATACCCTGTGTCTTTTGATTGGGGCATTTAGCCCATTAACATTCAGGGTAACTATTGAGAGATATGATTTTAGTGCCATTGTATTGCCTGTAAGGTGACTGTTACTGTATATTGTCTCTGTTCCTTTCTGATCTACCACTTGTAGGCTCTCTCTTTGCTTAGAGGACCCCTTTCAGTATTTCCTGTAGAGCTGGCTTGGTGTTTGCAAATTCTTTCCGTTTTTGTTTGTCCTGGAAGCTTTTAATCTCTCCTTCTATTTTCAATGATAGCCTAGCTGGATATAGTATTCTTGGCTGCATGTTTTTCTCGTTTAGTGCTCTGAAAATATCATGCCAGCTCTTTCTGGCCTGCCAGGTCTCTGTGGATAAGTCAGCTGCCAATCTAATACTTTTACCATTGTATGTTACAGACTTCTTTTCCCGGGCTGCTTTCAGGATTTTCTCTTTGACACTAAGGCTTGTAAATTTTACTATTAGGTGACGGGGTGTGGGCCTATTCTTATTGATTTTGAGGGGCGTTCTCTGAACCTCCTGAATTTTGATGCTCGTTCCCTTTGCCATATTGGGGAAATTCTCCCCAATAATTCTCTCCAGTATACCTTCTGCTCCCCTCTCTCTTTCTTCTTCTACTGGAATCTCAATTATTCTAATGTTGTTTCATCTTATGGTGTCACTTATCTCTTGAATTCTCCCCTCATGGTCCAGTAGCTGTTTGTTCCTCTTTTGCTCAGCTTCTTTATTCTCTGTCATTTGGTCTTCTATATCGCTAATTCTTTCTTCTGCCTCATTTATCCTAGCAGTGAGAGCCTCCATTTTTGATTGAACTTCATTAATAGTTTTTTGATTTCAACTTGGTTAGATTTTAGTTCTTTTATTTCTCCAGAAAGGGCTTTTATATCTTTGGAGAGGGTTTCTCTAATATCTCCATGCCTTTTTCAAGCCCGGCTAGAACCTTGAGAATTGTCATTTTGAACTCTAGATCTGACATATTACCAATGTCTGTATTGATTAGGTCCCTAGCCTTCAGTATTGCCTCTTGTTCTTTTTTTTGTTGTGAATTTTTCCGCCTTGTCAGTTTGTCCAGCTAAGAGTATATAAAGGAGCAAGTAAAATACTAAAAGGGTGGCAACAATCCCAGGAAAATATGCTTTAACCAAATCAGAAGAGATCCCAAATTGTGAGGGGATCACGATTGGGTGAGGGATCTCCTCTGGTTGGGATCTCTTCTGATTGGGATCTCCCAATCTCTTCTGATTGGGATCTCTTCTGATTTGGGGATAAAAAGAGGTTCAAAAATAAAGAAAGAAAAAAAAGAATTAAAAAAAAGAAAACGAATAAAAAAAGTATAGAAAAGAATATATATATATATATTAGATAAACTATTTTAAAAACGTTAAAAAAGAAAAGGGTAAACGTTAAAAAAATTTTTAGCAGAAGAAGAGAAAAAAAAATGAAAAAGAAAAAAATTAAATTAACTGCACGACTAAAAAATCACAGGGAGAAAGCCATGATTTCCGTGGTTTGTTTTCTCCTCCTCTGGAATTCTGCTGCTCTCCTTGGTATTGAAACTGCACTCCTTGGTAGGTGAACTTGGTCTTGCCTGGATTTCTTTTTTTTTTTTTTTTTTTTTTTTAAAGATTTTATTTATTTATTTGACAGAGAGAAATCACAAGTATTGCCTGGATTTCTTGTTGATCTTCTGGGGGAGGGGCCTGTTGTAGTGATTCTCAAGTGTCTTTGCCCCAGGCGGAATTGCACATCCCTTACCAGGGGCGGGGCTGAGTGATCCGCTTGGCTTTGCTTTCAGGAGCTTTTGTTCCCTGAGTGCTTTGCTTTCCGTAGAGGACGGGAATACAAATGGCGGCCTCCTGGTGTCTGGCCCGGAGGAGCCGAGAGCCCGGGGCCCCGGTCCCCAGTGCGCCCTCAGCGAACAGCTCCTAGAACTCCGAGCTGCGAGCTTACTGTCGGCTCTGTCTCTGCAGCCGGCTTTCTCGTTCCAATACCCGCAAGCTCTGCAACACTCAGACACCCCCGATCCTTCTGTGACCCTGCGGGACCTGTGGCCACGTTGACTCTGCGTGGGCTTTGCCCCGGTTTAGCCTCTGGAGCGATGTCCCTCAGCGGAACAGACTTTTAAAAGTCCGATTTTGTGCTCCGCTGCTCCGCCGCTTGCCGGGAGCCGGCCCCTCCCCCCGGGGTCTATCTTCCCATGGCTTTGGATTCACTTCTCCGCCAGTCCTACCTTTTAGAAAGTGGTTGTTTTTCTGTTTCTAGAATTGCTGTTCTTCTTCTCTTCGATCTGCCGATGGATTTGCAGGTGTTTGCAATCTTTAGATAAGCTCTCTAGCTGATCTCCTGCTAGCTGAAGTAGTCCTAGCCTGCTACTTCTCCGCCATCGTGACTCCTCCCCCCCAGAATTAAAATGAAATTCTTAATTTTAATGTAATCTGTTCATCTTCTTCAGGGTGTTTTGTGTATTCTTGTCCCTTCCCTCTTCCAATAGTTTTTATAGTACACTTGTGAAGCCCCTTGAAAAGCCCCATTGGGTTTGATAAGAAATGCATTGAACCTTAGATCAGTAGGAATGGACATTTTTGATATTTGACATCTTTGATATTAAGCCCATATGTTATGATATAATATAGTATAGGTCTTGATTTATTTAGGTGTCTTTAGTATCTTTCAATAAAGATTTAAAATTTTCTCCATTTCTCCATGATGCCTTGCAAAATTTTTGTTTGATATAATACAAAGTGCTTTAAATTTTTATTGCTGTTGTTAATAAGCATTTGCTTATTGATGGCTGCTATATAGTACATAGAAATGCACTTTTTGTATGTTTTCACATTCTACAAATTTGCTAAACTCTCTCATTTATTCATATCATTTCTTTTTATATTGTTTTAGATTTTCCACACAGAAAAATTGTATCATCTGCAAATAATAACAATTTGTTTCCTCTTTTCCAATCTTTGTAGCTTTTGTTTCTTTTTCTTATTTGCTACAGTGGCTAAGCTTTGCCGTAAAAGGTAGGATAGAAGTAGTGAGAAATAGCATCCTTGCCTTACTCTTTTTTTTTTTTTTTAAGATTTTATTTATTTATTTGCCAGACAGAGATCACAAGTAGGCAGAGAGGCAGGCAGAGAGAGAGGAGGAAGCAGATTCCCTGCTGAGCAGAGAGCCCCATGCAGGGCTTAATCCCAGGACCCTGGGATCATCACCTGAGCTGAAGGCAGAGGCTTAATCCACTGAGCCACTCAGGAGCCCCCCTTGCCTCACTCTTAATCTTAGAGGGAATATATGTGTTCAGTATGAACTGTACGACATTTGCCGTATATTTTTGTGGATATCCTTTATCAAGATAAGAAAGTTTCCTTTTATAACTGGCTCCAAGCAAGCCCCTCCACGGGCAGCCAGAACCAGCACTCATGAGGCCTCGACTGCTTGAGCATCTGCCCCCATGGCTGCCACCGTTCCCGCTGGCCCTGCCAGTGCCTGCTCTGTCCCGGCCCTTGATTTTTATATTTTAAAAATAAAATATTTTTATTATTAAATTATTTTTATTTTTATTAGCATTTCTATCACACACAGATTTTTATTGTTTTCCACAAAGAGTACTTAATTTTTAAAATCTTTCATAGATGAGGATCTTTTCCTATATGCCTCCACATATATATGGCGGCGTGAATAGGCGTGAATAGGTCTTGCCCTAGCTTCTTTGTGTGAGCCCATCAGATGCTCATAAACTATATTTAGGTATAATATCAAGTTTGGTGAAGTACCGAATTTCTTAATCAAAGGATTTCCCTCCTCAAAACTTTATAGACTTGACTCCAATATTTTTTTAAAATAAGGAAAAATACAAGTATTTGTAAAAATTAATGCATTTGTTCCTTAGCTTATACATAAGATTTTATTGTTGCTTTAACCTCTCCCCAAATTTTGAATTAGAGGGGAATCAGTCAGTAGTTCAAGAAAATTTTTACTCGAAGGGGAACCTATGTCAAAAGTCTTCTCTGAAAAAAAAATGTTTTCACATTTGACCAAATTCAAAAGCCCTTGTTGGTTTGTTTTTCCCTGAGAGGAAGGAAAGGAAGGTGGTGCTGACACAGACAGACTCTGTAAGCTTGGGACCACTGGTTGGGGCGCAGCTGTTGACTGATGATAGTAATAATTTTAAAAGTTAATTTGATTTTCTAAGAGTGAATATTTGGGATGGCAAAATGAGACAACACTAGGACAGGCCATATCCGGTTATGCCAACCACCAACTGTAAGAAAGAAGCAAGGAGGGTGGCAAGACAATGGCTGATCAGCAGAGGTCACTGCTCATGGTCAAGTGACGGACTGAGGCCATTGGCCTTGTCAGTCCCTCCCACACGTGCATTAGCATGTACATGCAGCTGCAGCCACATTCTTCTCAAGTGCCATGAAATGCTGCCAGGCCCCGATGCTAATTCTTGGCCCACCACCGCCTGCCCTGTCTGTTGTCAGACAGCCTGGCAAGGGTTTTTGCAAGCAGGAAGGGCAAATGGCTTCGCTTATTTTGGCTGCAGTGTGATTACCAATGATTGCCCTGACCTCAGCAGCTCTGGCAGTATGCTTGTTAGAATCCAGGCCATTGTCGGTCCACCATGCCTAGGGCCACCATCCTCCATGCTGGGGGTGAGGGGTATGTGTGTGTGGAGGGGGGATGGTGGCTGACCGTCAACCAGCCACTCTGTCTTCTGCAAGATGGACAAGATGTCAAGACGAGGCTCCTCCTCGGGTTCAAAGAACCTCTCTGGAGCCTTTCCCTTCATTTCCCCCAACCCATTCTCACCCCATCAAGGGCCGGGACAGAGCAGGCACTGGCAGGGCCAGCGGGAAAGGTGGCAGCCATGGGGGCAGATGCTCGAGCAGTCGAGCCCTCATGAGTGCTGGCTCTGGCTGCCCGTGGAGGGGCTTGCTTGGAGCCATGTGGAATCCCATGGTGCTGGTGGCGGCTGAGCAGTCAGCCACCATGATGCGCGGCTGGACAGCTGCCACAGGACGGCAGCACAGCTGAGGGTCTGGGGCCCAGGCTGGCTTGGATCTTATTCTTTGTTTTCACCTTGCAGTGCCAGGACAGATCGTTAACAATGAAGAGCACAGATCCATCCCTGGTGACGCTGTGTGTGTGTGTGTGAGTGTGCGTGTGTGTATAAGACAGAGAAATAAATTCATCAACTGATTGGCTTACCACTTTGGGAAAAGAAGGGAGGCCATTTTTATCGTTTGTTCCTTTACAAATCAGTCTGCATTTAAAGTCAGGTCACAAACCTGTAACTAGAATATACTCTTCCCCCGAGGAGCGCTTGTGTCCCACAGCGTGTCCTGGGCAAGTAGACCATACCTACCACAAACCTTGCAAACCCCTGGGTGCTGAGTCCCATGACAGCGTTTAGAATGAGCAGCCCCTCCCACCCTGCAGATACTGTTCCTCCTTTGGGACACGGGGTGGAGGGGACAGGGCAGTAGGAGCTTTGTTGAGGCTGCTGAGAAGTCACAAAATGGGAACCTGGGTTGGAGGGGGAAGAGGCGTAGCGAGGCTGAGGCTGCTTCCCCAGAAGTCCGTTGCAGGCTTTAACAAGGCATGTCCTGTGCCTACTCTCCTTTCTTCGCACTACCCCATCTTCGTTTCCCCCGCTTATGGATGGCTCTGCAAAAACAAGGTCTTGCCTACTGAATCCCTCCCCACTAATATTAATTAACAGCCTGGAGCATCCTTTTTCCTGGCGGCGTGAATAGGTCTTGCCCTAGCTTCTTTGTGTGAGCCCATCAGATGCTCGTAAACCTTGATTAAATCACCTCTTTTCACATCTTAACATGCTCTGCTCTCAAAGACTGCCCTCACACGGCCCTCTCCTCCTGCGAGCCCCGCCGCCCTCCACACTTCCCCAAACACTCGAATGGCCTATTTTTAGTGGGTAAGTGCTGCTGTGCACAATATTCTAAATGGGCTTTGAGGAAGCCCTGTAAAAGGCTGCCATTACCTTTTGAACTCTGAAGCTCCAGAAGTTACTCCCTTAGGAAAGCTGCCTTGTGCAGCCGCTGTCATTGGAACTGTTAAGCAGGACGCTGCCAATGCACATTGTCTCCTAATTCACTTATTAGACTCCAATTGAAGTCATTTAATCATGACTTAAATGCTTTTCTGTTCCTCTGTAGTCAGTGGCCTTGTGTTGTGTCCAGTAGAAAAATCACACCCTAAATTCTAGGTGTCCATTTTTCCAGAATTCTCAAAATTTCTTGAAATATGACTGCCCACTCCAGCTTGTCAATTTTTTTTCCTATGTACCTAAAAATTGCTGGGTAATTATTCTCCCAAAATGCAGACTTCTCTGTTGGCCACTTACCGAATCACTCTTTTGCCTTTCTTGTTTCCTGCTTGTCTGTTTCATTTCACCAGCCACCAGTTACGTTTGATAACCTTATAAATAGGAATCCTTTTTCAGATAATTTGCTGAAATCAAAGTCCCTTCTCTTCATTTTGCTTCCTGGTCATTTAATTACAATCTTTTTCTCCACCCTTTGAAAGGTGATTTTGAATGGGCATGCTCACATGCTGCATACCAGGCTCCTCACTGGTCATTCCCAGTCCCCCTTCCTTTAATGGGAAGCTTCCTACCCAATGCTGTTTCTCATACAATCACATAGCCTTGAAGCTGAACCTGTATCCTTGAACATCCTCTGGTACTGAGATGGTGAATCTTAGATCTGAAAGTATAGATCAGTGTGGGGACCGAATTCTGTGTGACACAATATATGTTCATTTTTATTTGTAATATTTCTCTAATTAAAAGAATTTGGGTTTTTTTTCCTAGTATATGTCACCTCCCTCCTTCCTACTGTGACATTTGTGTAGAATTAGCCTTTCCTAGGATGAAAAGCAAGATTGGTTTGAACCAATCTTAAAATTATAGCCAGTACAAGTCCCTTCAGATATTATAATTATACTGTGAAAGAAAAATAAACATACCCATTCGCATAGTCAGCAATGAACACCATAGAGCTTTGCATAAAGTATGGAGTTTTTTTTTTCCAATTTATTTATTTTCAGAAAAACAGTATTCATTATTTTTTCACCACACCCAGTGCTCCATGCAAGCTGTGCCCTCTATAATACCCACCACCTGGTACCCCAACCTCCCACCCCCCCGCCACTTCAAACCCCTCAGATTGTTTTTCAGAGTCCATAGTCTCTCATGGTTCATCTCCCCTTCCAATTTACCCAAAAGCACATACCCTCCCCAATGTCCATAACCCTACCCCCCTTCTCCCAACCCCCCTCCCCCCAGCAACCCACAGTTTGTTTCGTGAGATTAAGAGTCACTTATGGTTTGTCTCCCTCCCTATCCCATCTTGTTTCATGGATTCTTCTCCTACCCGCTTAAGCCCCCATGTTGTATCACCACTCCCTCATATCAGGGAGATCATATGATAGTTGTCTTTCTCCGCTTGACTTATTTCGCTAAGCATGATACGCTCTAGTTCCATCCATGTTGTCGCAAATGGCAAGATTTCGTTTCTTTTGATGGCTGCATAGTACTCCATTGTGTATATATACCACATCTTCTTGATCCATTCATCTGTTGATGGACATCTAGGTTCTTTCCATAGTTTGGCTATTGTGGACATTGCTGCTATAAACATTCGGGTGCACGTGCCCCTTTGGATCACTACGTTTGTATCTTTAGGGTAAATACCCAGTAGTGCAATTGCTGGGTCATAGGGCAGTTCTATTTTCAACATTTTGAGGAACCTCCATGCTGTTTTCCAGAGTGGTTGCACCAGCTTGCATTCCCACCAACAGTGTAGGAGGGTTCCCCTTTCTCCGCATCCTCGCCAGCATCTGTCATTTCCTGACTTGTTGATTTTAGCCATTCTGACTGGTGTGAGGTGATATCTCATTGTGGTTTTGATTTGTATTTCCCTGATGCCGAGTGATATGGAGCACTTTTTCATGTGTCTGTTGGCCATCTGGATGTCTTCTTGGCAGAAACGTCTGTTCATGTCCTCTGCCCATTTCTTGATTGGATTATTTGTTCTTTGGGTGTTGAGTTTGTTAAGTTCTTTATAGATTTTGGACACTAGTCCTTTATCTGATATGTCGTTTGTAAATATCTTCTCCCGTTCTGTCAGTTGTCTTTTGTTTTGTTAACTGTTTCCTTTGCTGTGCAAAAGCTTTTGATTTTGATGAAATCTCAAAAGTTCATTTTTGCCTTTGCTTCCCTTGCCTTTGGCGATGTTCCTAGGAAGATGTTGCTGTGGCTGAGGTCGAAGAGGTTGCTGCCTGTGTTCTCCTCAAGGATTTTGATGGATTCCTTTCTCACATTGAGGTCCTTAATCCATTTTGAATCTATTTTTGTGTGTGGTGTAAGGAAATGGTCCAATTTCATTTTTCTTCATGTGGCTGTCCAATTTTCCCAACACCATTTATTAAAGAGGCTGTCTTTTTTCCATTGGACATTCTTTCCTGCTTTGTCGAAGATTAGTTGACCATAGAGTTGAGGGTCTATTTCTGGGCTCTCTATTCTGTTCCATTGGTCTATGTGTCTGTTTTTGTGCCAGTACCATGCTGTCTTGATGATGACAGCTTTGTAATAGAGCTTGAAGTCCGGAATTGTGAGGCCACCAACTTTGGCTTTGTTTTTCAATATCCCTTTGGTTATTCGAGGTCTTTTCTGGTTCCATATAAATTTTAAAATTATTTGTTCCATTTCTTTGAAAAAGATGGATGGTACTTTGATAGGAATTGCATTAAATGTGTAGATTGCTTTAGGTAGCATAGACATTTTCACAATATTTATTCTTCCAATCCAGGAGCATGGAACATTTTTCCATTTCTTTGTGTCTTCCTCAATTTCTTTCATGAGTACTTTATAGTTTTCTGAGTATAGATTCTTAGCCTCTTTGGTTAGGTTTATTCCTAGGTATCTTATGGTTTGGGGTGCAATTGTAAATGGGATTGACTCCTTAATCTCTCTTTCTTCTGTCTTGTTGTTGGTGTAGAGAAATGCAACTGATTTCTGTGCATTGATCTTATATCCTGACACTTTACTGAATTCCTGTACAAGTTCTAGCAGTTTTGGAGTGGAGTCTTTTGGGTTTTCCACATAGAGTATCATATCATCTGCGAAGAGTGATAATCTGACTTCTTCTTTGCCGATTTCGATGCCTTTAATTTCCTTTTGTTGTCTGATTGCTGAGGCTAGGACTTCTAGTACTATGTTGAATAGCAGTGGTGATAATGGACATCCCTGCCGTGTTCCTGACCTTAGTGGGAAAGCTTTCAGTTTTTCTCCATTGAGAATGATATTTGCGGTGGGTTTTTCATAGATGGCTTTGATGATATTGAGGTATGTGCCCTCTATCCCTACACTTTGAAGGGTTTTGATCAGGAAGGGATGCTGTACTTTGTCAAATGCTTTTTCAGCATCTATTGAGAGTATCATATGGTTCTTGTTCTTTCTTTTATTGATGTGTTGTATCACATTGACTGATTTGCGGATGTTGAACCAATCTTGCAGCCCTGGGATAAATCCCACTTGGTCGTGGTGAATAATCCTTTTAATGTACTGTTGAATCCTATTGGCTAATATTTTGGTGAGAATTTTTGCATCTGTGTTCATCAAGGATATTGGTCTATAGCTCTCTTTTTTGATGGGATCCTTGTCTGGTTTTGGGATCAAGGTGATGCTGGCCTCATAAAATGAGTTTGGAAGTTTTCCTTCCATTTCTATTTTTTGGAACAGTTTCAGGAGAATAGGAATTAGTTCTTCTTTAAATGTTTGGTAGAATTCCCCCGGGAAGCCATCTGGCCCTGGGCTTTTGTTTGTTTGGAGATTTTTAATGACTGTTTCAATCTCCTTACTGGTTATGTGTCTGTTCAGGCTTTCTATTTCTTCCTGGTTCAATTTTGGTAGTTTATATGTTTCTAGGAATGCATCCATTTCTTCCAGATTGTCAAATTTGTTGGCGTAGAGTTGCTCATAGTATGTTCTTATAATAGTTTGAATTTCTTTGGTGTTAGTTGTGATCTCTCCTCTTTCATTCATGATTTTATTTATTTGGGTCCTTTCTCTTTTCTTTTTGATAAGTCTGGCCAAGGGTTTCTCAATTTTATTAATTCTTTCAAAGAACCGGCTCCTAGTTTGGTTGATTTGTTCTATTGTTTTTTTGGTTTCTATTTCTTTGATTTCAGCTCTGATCTTTAGGATTTCTCTTCTCCTGCTGGGCTTAGGGTTTTTTTCTTGTTCTTTCTCCAGCTCCTTTAGGTGTAGGGTTAGGTTGTGTACCTGAGACCTTTCTTGTTTCTTGAGAAAAGCTTGTACCGCTATATATTTTCCTCTCAGGACTGCCTTTGTTGTGTCCCACAGATTTTGAACCGTTGTATTTTCATTATCATTTGTTTCCATGATTTTTTTCAATTCTTCTTTAATTTCCCGGTTGACCCATTCATTCTTTAGAAGGATGCTGTTTAGTCTCCATGTATTTGGGTTCTTTCCAAACTTCCTCTTGTGGTTGAGTTCTAGCTTCAGAGCATTGTGGTCTGAAAATATGCAGGGAATGATCCCAATCTTTTGATACCGGTTGAGTCCTGATTTAGGACCAAGGATGTGATCTATTCTGGAGAATGTTCCATGTGCACTAGAGAAGAATGTGTATTCTGTTGCTTTGGGATGAAATGTTCTGAATATATCTGTGATGTCCATCCCATCCAGTGTATCATTTAAGGCCTTTATTTCCCTGTTGATCTTTTGCTTGGATGATCTGTCCATTTCAGTGAGGGGAGTGTTAAAGTCCCCTACTATTACTGTATTATTGTTGATGTGTTTCTTTGATTTTGTTATTAATTGGTTTATATAGTTTGCTGCGCCCACGTTGGGGGCATAGATATTTAAAATTGTTAGATCTTCTTGTTGGACAGACCCTTTGAGTATGATATAGTGTCCTTCCTCATCTCTTATTATAGTCTTTGGCTTAAAATCTAATTGATCTGATATAAGGATTGCCACTCCTGCTTTTTTCTGATGTCCATTAGCATGGTAAATTCTTTTCCACCCCCTCACTTTAAGTCTGGAGGTGTCTTCGGGTTTAAAATGAGTTTCTTGGAGGCAACATATAGATGGGTTTTGTTTTTTTATCCATTCTGATACCCTGTGTCTTTTGATTGGGGCATTTAGCCCATTAACATTCAGGGTAACTATTGAGAGATATGATTTTAGTGCCATTGTATTGCCTGTAAGGTGACTGTTACTGTATATTGTCTCTGTTCCTTTCTGATCTACCACTTGTAGGCTCTCTCTTTGCTTAGAGGACCCCTTTCAGTATTTCCTATAGAGCTGGCTTGGTGTTTGCAAATTCTTTCCGTTTTTGTTTGTCCTGGAAGCTTTTAATCTCTCCTTCTATTTTCAATGATAGCCTAGCTGGATATAGTATTCTTGGCTGCATGTTTTTCTCGTTTAGTGCTCTGAAAATATCATGCCAGCTCTTTCTGGCCTGCCAGGTCTCTGTGGATAAGTCAGCTGCCAATCTAATACTTTTACCATTGTATGTTACAGACTTCTTTTCCCGGGCTGCTTTCAGGATTTTCTCTTTGACACTAAGGCTTGTAAATTTTACTATTAGGTGACGGGGTGTGGGCCTATTCTTATTGATTTTGAGGGGCGTTCTCTGAACCTCCTGAATTTTGATGCTCGTTCCCTTTGCCATATTGGGGAAATTCTCCCCAATAATTCTCTCCAGTATACCTTCTGCTCCCCTCTCTCTTTCTTCTTCTTCTGGAATCCCAATTATTCTAATGTTGTTTCGTCTTATGGTGTCACTTATCTCTTGAATTCTCCCCTCATGGTCCAGTAGCTGTTTGTTCCTCTTTTGCTCAGCTTCTTTATTCTCTGTCATTTGGTCTTCTATATCGCTAATTCTTTCTTCTGCCTCATTTATCCTAGCAGTGAGAGCCTCCATTTTTGATTGAACTTCATTAATAGCTTTTTTGATTTCAACTTGGTTAGATTTTAGTTCTTTTATTTCTCCAGAAAGGGCTTTTATATCTCTGGAGAGGATTTCTCTAATATCTTCCATGCCTTTTTCAAGCCCGGCTAGAACCTTGAGAATTGTCATTTTGAACTCTAGATCTGACATATTACCAATATCTGTATTGATTAGGTCCCTAGCCTTCCGTACTGCCTCTTGTTCTTTTTTTTGTTGTGAAGTTTTCCGCCTTGTCATTTTGTCCAGCTAAGAATATATGAAGGAGCAAGTAAAATACTAAAAGGGTGGCTACAATCCCAGGAAAATATGCTTTAACCAAATCAGAAGAGATCCCAAATCATGAGGGGGGATTTCTCCCCCCTCACGATTGGGTGAAGGATCTCCTCTGATTGGGATCTCCTTTGATTGGGATCTCCCAATCTCTTCTGATTGGGATCTCCCAATCTCTTCTGATTGGGATCTCTTCTGATTTGGGGATAAAAAGAGGTTCAAAAAGAAAGAAATAAAAAGAAGAAAAAAAGAATTAAAAAAAAGAGATTGAATTAAAAATTCAATCAAGAATTTAAAAAAGAATTAAGAAAAAAAGATTGAAGCGATTAGGATCTCTTCTGATTTGGGGATAAAAAGAGGTTCAAAAAGAAAGAAAGAAAAAAAAAGAATTAAAAAAAAAGAAAATGAATGAAGAAAAGTATAAAAAAGAAAAAATATATATATATTAGATAATCTAGTTAAAAAACGTTAAAAAAGAAAAGGGTAAAAGTTATAAAAAATTTTAGCAGAAGAAGAGAAAAAAAAATGAAAAAGAAAAAAATTAAATTAACTGCAAGACTGAAAAATCACAGGCTGAAAGCCATGAGTTCCGTGGTTTGTTTTCTCCTCCTCTGGAATTCTGCTGCTCTCTCCTTGGTATTGAAACTGCACTCCTTGGTAGATGAACTTGGTCTTGCCTGGATTTCTTGTTTATCTTCTGGGGGAGGGGCCTGGTGTAGTGATTCTCAAGTGTCTTTGCCCCAGGCGGAATTACACCGCCCTTACCAGGGGCCGGGCTGAGTGATCTGCTCGGCTTTGCTTTCAGGAGCTTTTGTTCCCTGAGCGCTTTCCGTAGACTTCCGGAGGGCGGGAATACAAATGGCGGCCTCCTGGTCTCCGGCCCGGAGGAGCCGAGAGCCCAGGGCCCCGCTCTCCTGTGCGCCCTCAGCGAACAGCTCCTAGTAACTCGCGTCTGCCTAACCTCCGGCCGCGCTCCGAGCTCACCGAGCTTGCGACCGGTTCAAGGCAACTCCGAGCTGTGAGCTTACTGTCGGCTCTGTCTCTGCAGCCGGCTTTCCCGTTCCAATAACCGCAAGCTCTGCGACACTCAGACACCCCCGATCCTTCTGTGACCCCGCGGGACCTGAGGTCACGCCGACCCTGTGTGGGCTTCGCCCCGGTTTAGCCTCCGGAGCGATGTCCCTCAGCGGAACAGACTTTTAAAAGTCCTGATTTTGTACTCCGTTGCTCTGCCGCTTGCCGGTAGCCGGCCCCTCCCCCCGGGGTCTATCTTCCCGTCGCTTTGGATTCACTTCTCCGCCAGTCCTACCTTTCAGAAAGTGGTTGTTTTTCTGTTTCTAGAATTGCTGTTCTTCTTCTCTTCGATCTGCTGATGGATTTGCAGGTGTTTGCAATCTTTAGATAAGCTCTCTAGCTGATCTCCTGCTAGCTGAAGTAGTCTCAGCCTGCTACTTCTCCGCCATCTTGACTCCTCCCTCAAGTATGGAGTTTTTTAATTAAATTATAACTGACATACAATATCCTCTTAGTTTCAGGTGTATATCATAGTGATTCAATATTTTTATGCATTATGAAATCATCCCCACAATATGTTTAATTAGCATCTGTCACCATATGATGTTTTTAATAATATTATGAAACTATATTCTCTCTGCTGTACATTACATCTTTATTCATTCATCTATAGATGGACACTTGGGTTGCTTCTATATCTTAGCTATCATAAATAATGCTTCAATAAACATAGGGGTGTGTATATCTTTTCAAATTAGTGTTATCGTTTCCTTTGGGTAAAGACCCAATAGTGTAATTGGTGGCTCACATAATAATTCTATTTTTAATTTCTTGAGGAACTCCATACTGTTTTCCACAGGGGCTGTACTGGTTTGCATTCCCACCAACAGTGCATGAGAGTTCCTTTTTTTCCACATTTTTACCAACACTTATTTCTTGACTTTTTGATTGTAGCCACTTTGACAGGTGTGAAGGGATGTCTCATTGTGGTTTTGATCTGATTACCCTGAAAATGGGTGATGTTAAGCATCTTTTCATGTGTCTATTGGCCATCTGGATGAATTTGTAAAAATGTCTGTCCATGTCCTCTGTCCATTTTTAATTGGATTATTTTTGGTGTTGAGTTGTATATGTTCTTTAAATATATTTTGCATACAAATCCCTTATTAGATAGATCATGTGTGTATATCTCCCCATTCGGTAGGTTGCCTTCTTATCTTGTTGATGGTTTCGTTCACTGTGCAGAAACTTTTTATTTTGCTGTAGTCCCAGTGGTTTAATTTTGCTTTTGTTTACTTTGGCAAAAGAGGCACAACTAGAAAAATGTTTCTATGGCTGATGTCAAATAGATTATTGCTTATGTTTTCTTCTAGGAAGTTTATGTTTTCAGGTCTCACATTTAGGTCTCTAACCCATTCTGAGTTTATTTTTGTGTATATGGTGTAAGACAGTGGTCCAGTTTCATTCTTTTTCATGTAGCTGTTCAGTTTTCCCAACACTAATTTGTTGAAGAGACTGTCTTTTTCCCATTGGATGGTCTTTCCTGCTTTGTTGCATATTAACTGATAATAAAAGGGTGGATTTATTTCTGGGCTGTCTGTTCTGTTCTATTGGTCTATGTGTCTATTTCTGTGCCAGTACCAGGCTGTTTTTGTTTACTACTGCTTTGTATTATATCTTGAAATCTGGGATGGTGATACCTTCCATTTTGTTCCTCTTTTTCAAGATTGTTTTGGCTATTTGGGGTCTTTTGTGGTTCCATACAAATTTTAGGATAATTCTAGTTCTGTGAAAAATGTTAGTGTTTTGATAAGGATTGCACTGAATCTGTAGATGGCTTTGGGTGATATGGGCATCTTAACAAGATTGGTTGTCCCAATTCACGAGCATAGAATATCTTTCCATTTGTTTGTGTCATCTTCAATTTCTTTCACCAGTGTTTTATAATTTTCAAAACAAAAGTCTTATGCCTCCTTGGTTAAGTTTATTCCTAGGTATTTTATTATTTTGGGTGCAATTGTAAATAGATTGTTTTCTTAATTTCTCTCTGCTACTTCATTATTGGTGTATAGAAATGCAACAGATATATTTTAATATATATGGTATATTATAATAATACAACAGATGTGTATTAATTTTGTATCCTGTGGCTTTACTGAATTCATTTGTCAGTTCTAATAGTGCCTTTTTATTTTTTTTTTTGGTGAGGTGTCTTTAAGATTTTCTCCATATAGTATCATGTCATCTGTAAACAGTGAAAGTTTTACTTCTTCCTTATCAATTTAGATGCCTTTTATTCCCTTTTCTTGTCTGATTGTTGTGGCTAGGACTTCCAGTACTATATTGAATAGAAGTGATGGGAGTGGACAGCCTTGTCTTATTCGTGACCCTAGGGGAAAAGTTCTTAGTTTTTTACAGGAAGGTATAAATTCTTATTTCATGTGCCTTGGTCTTATTGATGTTGGTCAGAATCTTTGCCTTGAAGATAGTGCCTGTGAATGAATGGAAGAGAAAAGATTACCCATATCACAGCCAAGGTATTTTTTTTAATGTGAAGGGCTTTTATTAATAAGAATTTAAAGCCAGCTGGCTCAGGACCCATTAACATAAGTCTAACATGGGAGATGAGGGGTGGGAACTCACATTTATTTATTTATTTTCATTTTTTAGCAGCTTTATTACAATCACAGATCATAAAAGTCACTCATTTTAAGTATACAGTTCAGTAGTTTTAGTAAATTTGTACAATTGTTCAATCAATAATACAGTCCAGTTTTTATCTTCATCACCCTAGAAGGTTCCTTCATGGCTGTTGCAGTCATCCCCATTCCGGCTCCTATCTAAGGCAACCGCTGATCGGCTTTCTCTAGAAATGTTATATAAATGGAGTCATACCTCATGTATGGCCTCTTGCACCCAGCATACTGTCTTTGAGGTTCACCCATGCTTTGGCATTATCTTTCATCTTTTCCTTTTTATTACTGAGTAGTATTCCATTGCATGAATACGTAGATTTTACTTATCATTTGCCAGTGGATGGGACATTTGGATTGTTTCCAGTTTTTAACTATGATGAATAATGCTGTTTAAAAATTCATTTACAGGGGTGGCTGGGTGGCTCAGTGGGTTAAAGCCTCTGCCTTTGGCTCAGGTCATGATCTCAGGGACCTGGGATCGAGCCCTGCATCGGGCTCTCTGCTCAGCGGGGAGCCTGCTTCCTCCTCTCTCTCTCTGTCTACTTGAGATCTCTGCCTATCAAATAAATAAATAAAATCTTTAAAAAAAACCTGTAATATAGAATATCATTTAAAGTTGAAACTGAACCATCTGGGTTACAAAGGAGGTCTAGAATCTAACATACAGTTAAAAAAAATTGCTCTGGAAAATTCACACATTGTCTACAGTTATGAACACCTTAGATGTGCATTGTACAAATGATAGCCAATTGTCAGATGTGACAGTTTAGATTTTAGAAATAGAAAGATTAAATAAAATTAAAAGTTCAGTATTACATTCACACTTGCCATGTTTCACGGGCTCAACATCTGCACATGGCTAGTGGCTACCGCACTGCACAACCCACCATAGATGATTGACATCATTGTGAAAAGTTCTCTTGAACAGTGCTATTACAGACCAGTCACATTCATGGAATTCGTAATGGGCGGTGTTGGGCCTATCTATGGAAACCCTTTCCTAAAATGCTAATCACCAGCCCCATTTGGTTGTGCAGATATGGTACTAACAGGTGGGTGTTCAGGTGAAGGCCTAGTGGGTAGAAGAAGAAAGTAATTTCTGTCCATACCTGCTTTGTGGGGTCACCTGGGAAGAAAATTACCCCCAGATCACATGCCAAAGGTGAACAGATGGAGAGCATAGTGTGGGAGAACAGGCAGAGCAGGCAAGCTCTCTGGCATATTTGGTCACAGTGTAGTCAAGGCAAGAGGCACCACATACATCCTTCCTACCCATTTATGTTTGTGTACAGCCCAACTGGCTGAACCCCAGCCAGCCTGCCACTTCCTCACCAGTTATGCATGGCAGCCTCAATAACTAACATCCTATCCTGTTATCAGATTGCAGGTCTTGGCTTGGGGTTCAGGAGATGTCACTTGTATGTTCAGAACTGACTTTTGTCCCTCTGAGCATCTCTGCAATATCACTTTTCAAAATTTTGCTGCAGAAGTTAAAGTTCTTTCTAGATTTTCTTCCTCCTTCTCATCTGGCAGCATGTGGATTGAAGGTTATTATTTATGAGTCTAAATTAATAGCTGATGAGCCAATGGTTATCTACAAGGTTACTAAATTGCTTTAGGATAAATACCTCTTTACCAAGCTCCAGGAAGCAACTGAGTTGTTCTATTGTTATTGGAATTGTTAAAATAAATACATTTCAGAAATCGTGTTTTCACTCTACTGAGCCATGAGAAGAAACTGGCCTGTCTGCTTGAATTTTTTATGGAAAACTAACAATTGCAAAAAGATGCTTTGAAGCCAACTGGGGTTATCATGCATGAAACATTCTCATTCTTTTCCTCCTAAGCCTGGATCTTTTTATGTTTCTTTTTGAGGATTATTTTGTACATATTTGTTTATTTTTTAGTATTTTCCATTACAAAAACAATAATGCTTATTACAGGAAATTTAGAAAAATATTTTAAAAGCTAACAGGAATACAAAACCCATCCTAATCTCACTACTTAGAGCATATTATGGATGATTAAGCTATTTTCGATGAGAAGATTTGAATGATAACTGCGGTTTGCTCCTAGAATGAAGACCTGTAACAAGTTCATCAACAGTACGATTGCCCTCTTTTGGAAGTAGGTGCTAGGAAGGACCTTAACCACAGACCAGTACACTCACCTCATAAATGAAAAACCCAAAGTCGCAGGGCTCACCATCAGTCACAACCAAGACACTGGCATCAATAACAGTGGAACTATAGCCCTTGACTCTCAGTTGCAATTCCTTTATACAGGGACAGAAGGAATGTGTTCTCTGTTGTTCTGTGACATCATTTAGAGAAAGCACCTGCTTGGAACATGAGAGTAATTTTTCTCTTCTACAAAATACTACAGGAGATCCCCAGGATAATTCATGTGTGCAGGAAAGAAATATTAGAACCTCTATTTGTATTTTTATTTTTAAAAAATAGGCATCAAACTTTATTAGTATTTGAAGCATAGATAATGGCACCTTCTTGGGCCAGATGAAAGACAGAGTAGGTCCTACAGGGACTCAACATATCCAGGGTTGCAGGGGGATGTCACAGCAAAGAGGGATCAACCTTATAAGTGAACTTTGGAATGTACTGTAGCTTTTGTGTATCTGTCCTATGGATTTATAGATACTCGATGGTTTTAACTAAACTAACTTCTGCAAAATGGACACGATCATTTAAAGGACTCCTCCAAGAAACCACAGATTGAAAATCCTCACAAAGCATGCATGAGTGAGTCAGGAAGTGGCAGAGCCAATGTCTCCTACTTCTCAGATAGGCTCTTTATCAGCCTCATTAGGAGTATGTATGATGATTAATCTAGCAGAATTCAGTTGCAGACGATAGAATCCTCTCTGACTAGTTCAAACAGGAAATGAGGTACTACTAGTCATGAGTAGTTTATAAAAATCCTTGAATGAGCTGAAGGCCTAATCTGACTCCCAGGAAAATTTTAGAAAATGGCTTTGCATACCTGGCTGACCTTTGCTACAGTGAAGACCGACTCTGTGACCACACCTCTCTGCCACAGTCCACATCAGCAAAATGAGTACTCTAAGTACTGCCTCTTGCTGCCTATAAGATTCTGCTACAGCCAGTACTAGACAATACCATGACCAGGCTTACCAGAAAAGCAAGGAAAATAGTGGAAGCAGGGTCTCCATCTCAGTGGAGGCATTCACATCCACCTTTAAAGTCTTGCATGAAGGTGTCTCTTTGGAGGAAGATTTGTCCCATGTAGAACCCAGATTGCAGATTCAGTTCCATGCAGAATCCACATTTCCAATGTCTGAGAAATGTAGTCTTTCATTTTCCTGCCTGTGATATTTCGGATAATTCATGCTACAGAGGGTCTGAGATGTAGCTGGCTGAGCTAGTCAGCATTATCTCCAATAGCTGGCTAATCAAGATTACCAGAAATCAGTCTTCCAAATGCAAAACTATCATCAAGAAGACTACTTAAAATTTGGGTTTACGTCTGTTATCAGTAAGGATGAACTTTGTCCTAATTATATACAGGCCGACAAACCCTTATCCAAAATCCTGGGAGCAGATGTTGTAGCATTCCATTTTAAAAAAAAATCTTTATACTCAAATAAAGAAATGTAAAAAGATAAAATAAAATTTAAAAATTGGGGGAGTAGATTTACCCTCTCGCTTGAAACAACTAAAAACTGCCCAAATGTTTTAAAAGAAAGCATTAAATAAAGCATAGATAAAGTATATATCTTTAAGCATTAAAGTATATATCTTTAAGCATTAAATAAAGCATAGATAAAGTTAAGCATAAATAAAGTAGATATAAGGCAGTGAAAGACAGTGAAACCTGAGAGACTGGAAACAAATAAGGTACGTTCTCATTAGATCCAGCTTGCTGCCTTGAGAGAGTTTTGAGGCCAAGGGAAGGGGTGGAACCCAACAGACCCCCTGCATTGAGGAATGGAGCTGTGAATCTGGGGGTGGTGGGTGGTGGCCAATGCTAATAGAGTTCTCAGCACAGGGTTCTCTGGAGGAGAAAGCTGCAGACAGACAACCACGGAGATCTGCAGAAGGCTTCCCTAGAGAATCCAGTTGAGCACTCAGTGTTTGCAGGTGAGGAAACTACTCAAGGTCAGGAAAGTATCACTCAAAGGGATTAAAGGTCATGGTGCCTGGTGCTCACACAGGGCTGGGAAGAGTACCTATTCCAACCAGCCAGCTTGAAGAAGTTCCAGATTCATGGGGCAGTGGATGGAGTACACACTGTGGTCTCCCCTCAGTAGTGAGAAAAACCAATAGGCATCCAAAGAAGCAGGAAAATACAGCCCATCATGAAGAGAAATATGAATCAATTAAAACCAATCCACAACTGACCCAAATGTCAGAATTAGCAGACGAGCATGTTCAAAATCACTGTAGTTGTATTCCACGTATTCAAAAAGTTAATTAGAGATGTAGAAGGTATCTTTAAGACCCAAATCAAACTTCTAGACACGAAAACTATAATGTCTGAGATGAAAAACTATCTTGGATGGGAATAATGAAGATTAGACCTTGCTGAAGAAAAGATTAGTGAACTTGAATATATAACAGTTGAAACTACCCAAAATGATAATGCAAAGAGAAAATGAGAATTTAAAACAAAGAGTAGAATGTCAGTGAGCTATAGGACAACTTCATATGGCCTGAAGACATAATGACCATTTTTTTTCAAGTTTGATATAAACTATAAACCCACAAATCCAAGAAACTCAATGAATCTCAAGCATGAAAAACATTACATGAAGGCATGTCACAAATTTGCTTAAAACCAATGTTGAAGAGAAAGTCTTAAGCAAAAAGAGAAAGAATAAAAATAAGAATGACAGGGTAGCCTGGGTGGCTCAGTGGTTAAGTGTCTGCTTTTGACTTGGGCCATGATCCCAGGGTCCTGGGATGGAGCCCCATATTGGGCTCCCTGCTCAGTGGAGAGTCTGCTTCTCCCTGTCCCTCTGCTTGACAGTCTGCCTTCTTGTGCATGCGCTCTCTCTCTCTGTCAAATAAGTAAATAAAATTGTAACAAAAAATAAAATAAAATAAAATAAGAATGACAACAGATTCCTCATCAGAAACAATGTAAGTGAGAAGTCAGTGGAGCAACACCTTCAAAGTACTGAAAAAATTTTTCACAATTTAGAACACATTTAAAAAAATTTTTTTTAAATATTTTATTTATTTATTTGACAGAGATCACAAGTAGGCAGAGAGAAAGAGGGGGAAGCAGGCTCCCTGTGGAGCAGAGAGCCCAATGTGGGGCTCAATCCCAGAAGCCCAGGATCATGACCCACGCCGAAGGCAGAGGCTTAACCCACTGAGCCACCCAGGTGCCCCATGAACACATTTATTATCTATTTATAACATCTCCAACCTAATACATGGCATAACACCTCCCTCATATTACATAGACCATCATATCCACCACCCCCCCTCCCCACCCCCCACCCCACCACCATCTCTGAGTCATTTCTGTTCTTACCCTCTTTAACTTCTCTGTTAGTTTATACTCTCGGTTGATAACCCCATTATAACCCCAGTGCTATGGACTAAATTGTGTTCCCCAGCACTAATATGTTGAAGCCCTAATCCCCAATGTGACTATCTAGAAATAGGGTCTTTAGGAGGTAATTAAGGTTAAGTGAGGGTCACAAGGGTGGGACCCTTATTTGGTAGGACTGTGGACTTACAAGAAAGGGAAAGAGAGATCTCTCTCTCCTTCACATGAGGACACAATGAGAAAACAGCCATCTGCAAACCAGGAGAAATCTTTCCAGAAACTGATAACCATTGGAACCTGGAAACCATGGCACCCTGATCTTGACCTTCCAGCCTCCAGAACTTTGAGAAATACACTAGTCTGTGGTATTTTGTTGTGACGGCCTGAGCAAACAAAAACAGACTTACACCCTAAGTTTGGTGGGGCTTCCTCTCCTCACAGTTCACTGGGCTGCCATCCACTCAGGCAGAAGATTGCGCTCCTTCCAACAGTGGCTGGCCACGTTCTCCTCCGGCACTCCAGGTCGGCCACGCAGGGAATGACCTGGGGAATGACCTCCGTGTCAGCTAGTCCTTGGTTCAGCCCCTGCTCCTGCCCTCATACCAGCCTCAGGTTCCTTGCTTCCACCTCAGGGGACTCTCCTGGTTCTCAGTGGGTGGTGCTAACAGGCAGAAGGAGAGTGTATCCTCCCCCGAAATACCCAGCGAGGCCTCTCCTACCCGGGCTGCCCCGCGCACCAGGTCACTCCGTTCCTCCAAGCTCCGTTTCCCTTACCTGTGAAAGGGAGCTCAGAACTGCTTCTTGGGGAGGAGCAGGAACTATGCAGCTCAGAGTCTGTCCTAGAGGAGTTGCTCCATCCCCGGTCGCTGCGCTGAGCTTCTAAAGCCCTGGGGTTCATGCTGCTGCAGGCCCTGTGCACTCGCCCCGTGCACTCCTAAACCCGGCTCTGCGTGCGCTGCCCAGCGGTTTCTGGTACCCGCTCGGGACAACTCTGGAGAGTGACAGATGGCAGAGCCCCAGCAGGGCCCCAGTCGCTTTTCCTTCCCTCCATGGACACTCTCTGTCACCCACCCAGCAAACTGAGCTGTGTATTGTGACTTATTATTCCCTCTTTCTGGTAATTTGGGAAGAAGAGAGCACCAAGTGCCACCAAAGATGCCCCCACCGCTGCTAATAGGAGGTGCGGGTCGGATCCCACGGCACAGGCTTGGCCCCAACGGCTGGGACAGCTGCCGGCGCGCTGTCTGCCAGGCCAGGCTACGTGCCGCAGGCTCTGAGGGCAGAATAGAGCCCTGCTCAGTCATGCTGGGCTCCCGGAGGCTCGCAGCATTAATAATCTATAGTTCAATCATTAGGAGCAAATCCAAGTGAAATAGGAAAATATACACCATGCTGGAGGCCGCGAGGCTGCTGGGAGGTGGCTTGTCTGCTCTGTGGCAGGCTTAATGATTAGTTCCCAGCCACTAGCAGCCCCAGCTGACAAGCGGCGCCTGCAAGCTGTAGGCTTCCTGCACGTGATAATTGAACAAAGCTAGGATTCATTCAAGATATTAACACAGACTCTCTACCAGCGATCTGCCGGGCTTGCCAGACCCCCGAATTGAACCCTCAACAGTGCACCCTTGGAGGATGTTCATTGGGTCAATTATTGCCCTCTGTGCAGATCTGCCAGTGGGCCTTTCCAGATGCAGGGTCCAAGGCTGCTGGGGCCCCGGCAAGGGTTCACTAGATAAACTAATAGAACCCCACCCAGACTTCTCCAATTATGCCCCGGCCGAAGTGCTAACCCAGCCCTTAATGGCAACAGGTCCCCTCCCCCCACACCCATTGCACTCTAGATAGGAAGCTATTTGAAGTGGAAAAGCAGTTTTAATTTCAGAGGTAAAAAATATGTAATCTATTTCAAACTGCTATTGGATAAAGGGATTTTTAAAAAGGTTTTGTTCACATTCTTCTTGGTCCTAACCGTCATTTGAGAACTTCTGTCTGTTAGTTATGGGAGACCAGGTCAGACTAAGTGAAATCCCAGGAAAGTCTAGAATGTCCTGCAGAACTACACCAAGCAAGGGGCTGGTAGGACCAGAGCCAGGATTTGAAACCCCACCAAAATTCAGCTTCTTGTCCCTACTTTTTGCCTTCCCTCTCTCAGACTGTCATCTCCCTAAGGTGAAAGTGGTGGGAACCCCCAGGCTTGTGCACCTCATAACTTGGTATTTAGAGAGTAGGGGCCTCTCTTTTCCTGGTGCCACTTTGAAACATTCCTGGAGAAGAACTCAGAATGGTCTGGCTCCTACAATGAGCCGATCCATTCAGACCATCAGCGTGGCCATGTCCCAGCCCTCAGGCCCACAACCTTAGACTCTCCCAGCCTCACTAGTTCCCCTGAGAGTTCCGGCTCCTCCTTCCACTTCTGGACTTGGATAAATACCTGTGCCACAGGCCATAGGATCTGTTTCCCAAGCAACTGTCAAAGAGGTCGCCTGATGCAAGACAGAAGTGCAGGAGCCGGGTGCTCAGTGGGTTGGGGCCTCTGCCTTTGGCTCGGGTCGTGGTCCTGGGGTCCTGGGATCAAGCCCTGCATGGGGCTCTCTGCTCAGCAGGGAGCTTGCTTCCTCCTCTCTTTCTGCCTGCCTCTCTGCCTACTTGTGGCCTCTGTCTGTCAAATAAATTTAAAAAAAAAAAAAAAAAAAAGAAGTGCAGGAGCCTAATTCTCCGTGGAGAGGAAGGAGCCAGAGAAGATAAACTCCCTTTCTTTGGTCCTGATAGACTGTCTCAGGATCCAGTTTCTCCATATAGCCCGTCCAGAGACATCCTGCAGGGCTAAGTAGGTGTCCCTAGTTTGGAACAGCAGTCATAATCCTGCGTTGTTCCCCATCTTTCACTATTACAATTGCTCTTCCTGTTACTCTGGCTGTTTGTGGATTGTACTTCCCCAATAAAACATTAACACTTAATCCTTGCCTGAGGCTCTGCTTCCTTGGGAGGACAGGGAACACACTAGAAAAACAAAAATGATGAAAATCATGAACACAGCTTTTTTTATTATGCCTAAAGCCCCCAAATCCATGGGAACAAGAAACTGAGGCTGATCTGGAGAGAGTTTCCAATAAACTTGTCTCAGAATTGGGATTCCATTAGGTTAAATTTAGATCAGAGGTTGGGGGAAAGACTCCCTATTTAGGAATGTATTGAAAAATAATTTAGGGGCTTCTGGTTAAGTATGGCAGGCTGAACATATACATTTACTTCCTCTCCCTCCTGAAACCTCCATAAGGTGAGAATGAAACAAGAAAAGAAATGTATAAATCTACCCATAAGGAGAAATAAAACTGGAAAGGAGTTGCCGGTGAACGAGAGATGACAACAGATTTTGTGAAGCTTGCTGGAGCAAAGCAGAGAAAGCTACAGTAGCAGCGTCTATAGAGGGAACCCTGGGAGATATGAATGATGACAGAGGCCGGGATTAGGTATGAGGTGAAAACAAGGCAGATTTAAAGTAAATAAGGTGACCCCTCTGCCAGTCTTCTCCCCTTCCTGTAAGAGCAAAACAACTGCTCCTCCCTGTAGGGAACAGGAGGTTTTTCTCTGGAACATGTGACCTGGACAGACTCCAGATGTGGGGACACCAGATCCAACCGAAGGAAAGTATGAGGTGTGGGGCTAAAAGGAGAAGAAATTGAGTGAGAGCACAATACTACTGGCAAAGCCCCTAGTCTGCTTCTCCTACCCTGTTTCTAGAATGGTGGCCACCAGGAACAGAGGTATTGACAGATAGTCAAGGAAATGTCATGAAAAAGAAAACAAGGCCCTCTATTTAACTAGTGAGAATTCCAAAAAGAGAGAGCAGAGAAAACAGTGTGTAGGTGTCTTTTAAAGGCATAAA
Organism: Neogale vison; assembly: GCF_020171115.1. Taxonomy (NCBI): domain Eukaryota; kingdom Metazoa; phylum Chordata; class Mammalia; order Carnivora; family Mustelidae; genus Neogale; species Neogale vison. The sequence continues at coordinate 45,088,336 of NC_058098.1, forward strand.
AGAAGGAAGAATTCCCAGAACTGAAAGATATCAATCTCCAAGTCGAAAAATCCCCAATAAATGACCAATAGCCCAAAGGGATTCTAGCAGGAAATTCAAGAACAGCAAAGGTAATGAGAAGCTCTCCAAATCCAGAAAAGAAATTGTGTCCCTAGACACATTAAAAAGGAACTAAAATCAAAATGACATCAGGATTTTCAATAGCAGCCTCAGAACCTGACAGCTAATGGGGCAATGTCTTCAAACTTCTGAAAGGAAATAATTTCAAACAATAACTCTATGGCCACCCATCAAGGAAGTGCCAAAGGGATAGAACTATTGCTGCTCTTAATTGAAGAAGGAATGGGGTAATTAGAGCATCATGGTTTTGCAACTCCTAGCAGGTTAAAGGCAGAAGTGTTGACACAGAGAAAGAGACAACCAGATACTATGTGCTTCATGGTGGGGAAGCGCCACCTTGAAAAAAATTGAACCTGAATCTGCTCAGGACCTTAGACCCACCACCAAGTTGTGGGAAATAGAGGAGACAGAGGAACATTTTAAATAATACCATGGAACTGCAGTCCACAAAATTCAGAGTATGGTAAAGAGCCTGAGCTCTTTGACAAATAAATTTTGAAAAATGAAACCAAGTTGGAGGGGTGGGGCTTATGAATTAAAACAGATTTTAAAAACATCTCAACTTAGGGGCGCCTGGGTGGCTCAGTGGTTTAAGCCTCTGCCTTCAGCTCAGGTCATGATCTCAGGTCCTGGGATCGAGACCCACATCGGGCTCTCTGCTCAGCAGGGAGCCTGCTTCCCTCTCTCTCTCTGCCTGCCTCTCTGCCTACTTGTGATCTCTCTCTGTCTATCAAATAAATAAATAAAAATCTTTAAAAAAAAACCATATCAACTTATTTTGACCTTGAGCCAAATAAGCTATAAAAAGAAATTATGCCATTTCTGACTTGACTTAAACTCTGAACACTGGATATTTGATGATGTTAAGGAATTATTAGTTCTTTACATGTAAAGACCATATTGTAGTTATATATGTATTTTAAAAACAAAAACCTTGTCTTTTAGAGAGATGCATATTTAAATATCTGGGATATGCTTTAAAGTAGCCTGGGAGGAAGAAGAATACGTAGAGTAGAGGTGACACGAGACTGGCCATGGGTCGGCAGCTGTTGGGACTGGGTGATGGGTAATGGGAGGGAGGTCAGCATGCTAGTCTTCTTTTTCTGTAATTTTAAAATTTTTTAGTAAACGATCCTTCCAATTTAAATATTTTATTTTTATTTTTATTTTTTTAAGATTTTATTTATTTATTTGACAGAGAGCGAGAGATCACAACTAGGCAGAGAGGGAGACAGAGAGAGAGGAAGGGAAGCAGGCTCCCTGCCTAGCAGAGAGCCTGATGTGGGGCTTGATCCCAGGACCCTGGGATCATGACCTGAGCCGAAGGCAGAGGCTTTATACCACTGAGGCACCCAGGTGCCTCTATTTTTCATTTTTTAAAACAATTATTTAAATCAAACCCAAAAGCAGTTCATTCATTTCTCCCACATCTTGCCCCCCATCTCTGGCCACCATCAATATGTTCTCTGTATCATTGAGCTTAATGTCTTGTCTTGTTTCGTTTTGTTTTGAGATCCCATAAAAAGAGACTGTATGGTTGGTATTTGTCTTTCTCTGACTTATTTTGCTTAACATAATGCCCTTGAGCATATTTTAAAATTGCTTTTAGAACAGTATTTAAAATTTTATTTAAAATATATTTTAAAATTCTGCATAATGAAGTATCATTTTTTAAAAAGCAACCAAAGTTGTAAACTAAAAAGGAATAAAGCAGGTGCTTAACCATTGGAGAAGAGTAGGGCAATTTCGGTGGTTCCAGGAGACAACCACGCTAAGGCAGGCAGGAGCAATGAAGGAAGGATCCTAGGGGGAAGAAATCAATTATTTTGATTATTTGATGTTTATGTGGAAGATAACATTAAGGGGGCATTTTAGAGAACTGCCAGAACATCTTGGGAAAATGTGCTAGATACACTGAAAGCTAAGAAAGACAAAACCAAAAAACAGGACGTTCTTTATTTCCAAGAAAAGCAAAAAGTTATCTATCTGCAAACAATATGTGTATTGTTAATATTGTCACAGATACTATTTAACCAAAAATTGCAATACAAACTCTTTGGGAAGTTCAGGATAGAGAGGAGGAAGGGCCTGTGTTTAAAAAGATAAATCCTCATTTGCATAACAAGAAGTCAATAGGTGTGCCTGGAATTAATAAGAATTTATAACACATATATACCAGCAATCACATTTATATCAGTAATCACTTGAGGAAATCAGCTGACTGTGTGACTTACGATCTTATGTTGCAAGCAACAGAAAGTAAGCAAAGCTAGATGTAAGCTAAAAAGAATTCGTTTTCAGGATTCATGGTTATATCTCACAGGAACAAAAGGCAGAGATATGGCTGGGCCTTGAGAAGGAACCAGAGTCAGGAGGGGCAAGGCAGCTGGTAACCAAGCTGTGGAGGTTTCTTGGCTAGCACCTCACCTCCCATATTACATGCTACAAATATCAACCCCGCAGACTAACCAGATGTGTGTCCATCCCAACTCCAGATTTCCTGGAGAGTGACTGACTGGCATGGCTTGGTGAGCCAGTTTCACACTATGAAGATTATTTGGCATGCCTCCCATGGAGAATGTAGGGTCTATGTCCCCTTCCCTTGAGTCTGGGCAAGCTTGTGATGGCTCTGACCAATGGAGTATGGCAGGAGTGAGGCTGTGTGACTTCAGAGGCTGAGGTATAGAAGGCTACCCAATTTCTGGCTTTGTTTGCTGGAACATCCTGACCTGTCCTATAAGAAGTCCAACCATCGTGGGGCTGCCATGTTTCCAGGAAGCCCAAGCTATGTGAAAAGACCATGCAGACACTCCAACAAAAGTTCCAGCTAAGCCAAGCCTTCAAGTCATCCCAGCCCAGGTGCCAGACATGTGAGTGAAGAAGACTTCAGATGATTCCAGCCCCATTCATCTGAGTGGCTCCTAGGCATGTATCTTCCCATCTGAAGCCCCTACAGTCGCAGAGCAGAGCCAAGCCACCATGAGCATCATAAAATTGCTCTTGCCCCATGCCACTAAACTTGGGGGTGAGTGTTGCACATCAGTATTCGATGCTTGGATCAGAGGACTGTCCCTGCTACATGGAATCATGAGCTCACAGCATGATGGCTTGGCATCTGTCCCCCCAAGGAGGGAGGGGCCAGCAAAGAGTGGAGCCGACCACAACAAACTATGGCTTAACAAACAGCCCTCAAGTTGTTCACTATGTTTCTTGCCCTGGTGTCACAGCAGCCTGTTGCATCCCTACGTAGAGGGAAGGCATATGGTTTGAGAACTCTTGACCTCTTATATTTGAACCCGGGCCTCAATTCATGCTCTCCCACACAGTAAGGAAATGAAAAGGAGGGAAGAGTGAAGAGGTGTATTTGCCATGGTAAATGTCATCCTGAATTCCCTTCGCTTCCAGCCCCACAATGGTCTTCTAGCAGAAACAGTTGCCAAGAAATGGGAGATATCCTCAGAGCTCTGGCATCTTCCCTCTGTGGCCTCTCGAGTACAGAGAAGATCATTAGAGGGTCCTCGTGTTGCCTAGCAACCCATGAATGCTGTTTGCTATCATGTCATTAATATGATATGAAAGTGTCTCATAGAAGACATTCATCTTGCATTAATGAAAATCAAATTTGCTAATACGACACAAAATCTGTTCTTCCTTGTGACTTTCTATACTTAAGTAGCTTATTTATTGAATTAGACTATGAGTGGTTTTCAGGCTTGAGACTGTTAAAGTATCATAATAATGACTTTGTTTTCAATAATATCGGATGACTGTTAATGATGTGATTACACAGCTATAACCCTGCGATCACGGTCGTAGACAAAGCCTCCTCCCTAGAAGCCCAGCCCCCAGTGCCAGCTAACTATTTACCACCCAACTTCTTATCTCCAAAACCTCAGCTAGGAGAAGACTCTGGTTTGAGCTAGTATATTTTCTAAAATATCCATGTCTTTCCTTGGAACTCAGACACAGAAGACCAAAGGAACATCTGTATCTTCAAGAAGGCTCCAGTGATTAAATGGAACTCATATCATCATAAGCATGAGAGGAACTACTAGAAGTTCGTCAGCTATCTGCTTCTCTCTGAATAAGGGTAGCAAAGTATATCAGGCACTAAAAGAGGATAAGAAATAGACAGTCCCCTACTCTCAAATACAATTTTTTCCTGAAAACATGTATGGAATTCAAATGTACAAAAGCCAGGTAATAGATTAATATCTTACAAGGGTAATTCCCTTCCCTGAGGGTTAAACTGTAATTGTTCAAAATGTTCTGTAGTATTTAAAGATCTCAATTTAGCACACAGAAAGGAGTTTTGAGGTATCAATGGCTAAGATATGGACAGACAAGATGGATATTGTAGTCAAATACACAGAAACAACATCTGTAAGTCAAGGGCTGCTTATAGAGGCATTCAGAAAGAAACCTTTCAAAAATCTTAATTGCAAAGTTATATTCCAGGAGATTATTTTTTACAAAACTCTTTTTTCTATTTACAAAAGTAATGTGTGATCATTCCATAACTCAAAGAGGGTGAGGATAAGAAGAAACTAAAAGTTATCCATAAACAATCACCCAAATACACCTATCATAAATTTTTTGGTGTATGTCCTTCCAATATTTTTTCTCTGAATATATAAATATTTATATATGCTTACAGTATTTTACATGCTGACTTACAGCTTTCTATTTTGGCTTGTTAGGATATTCTGAACACTTTTCTATTTTTTTTTTAAGATTTTATTTATTTGACAGAGAGAGATAGCAAGTAGACAGAGAGGCAGGCAGGGGAAGGGGGAAGAAGGCTCCCTGCTGAGCAGAGAGGCCAATGTAGGGTCCTATCCCAGGACCCTGAGACCATGACCTGAGCTGAAGGCAGAGGCTTAACACACTGAGTCACCCAGGTGCCCCCACTTTTCCATTTCTTGAAATACTATTTTAATGGTGTTATGTCTAATATGACAAAAGAGGATCCACCATATCTCTGTGCTTTGGACTTTTTATTTTGATAATTCACACTGCAGCAAACATCCTTAGTGGAAAAGCTTTTTCATATCCCTGATGACTTCCATTATAGTTTTTAAGTGTCATTCATTCTTTTCATTCACCATGTATTTATTGAACACCAGTGTGCTGTCTGGGTATAGCTACCAACAAGAAAGCCAGGCTTCCATCCTTCACAGACCTTAAAATCAAGCAGCAGAAATAAAAAATCTTAAACGGTAGTTTAAAAAAATTCTACCACCATCCAAGGGAGTGTTCCTGTTCTCCCGGTCCTACTCTTGTCCCCGGCACTGACCACATTCTAGATGCGTGAGTGTGTGGTTCTCATGTAGACTGCACATAGTTTTCTTCTCTCACTTGATAATACACACTGACAATCTTTCTGCGGCCCTACACATTAATCACATTCTTAACTTCATGGAATAACTAAATCCCAGTTAACTATTTTCCTATTAATGAACATTTAGTTTGTTTTCCATTTCTTCCATATTACTGTAAGTACGTGTTCATTACTTTGTGTTCACCTAACACAAAAGGCAAATTTGAAATTTCTCGAACCGGTGTGTGCATTTACATTTTGATCAAGAAAAATAAATATGTAAAGAAATTTTGATTAAGACATTAGCTTAAATTATCCTCAAAAAGGGTTACTTCAATTTGTATTCCCATCAACAGTTATGACCAGGCTTGTTTCTCCCCTTCCTCCTCAACACTGGATATATTCCATGTTTTAAATTTTCCCAACCTGTAGGAAGAAGAAAAGGTAAAAACACAACTTTCATTACCTTAGTGTCAAACTACTTGTTCCTATTCTTTACCCATTTTTCTATTGGTTGCCTTTTTTTTAACTTATGGGTATTTATAATAACATAGGCTAATAATCTATTTACATACATATATGGCAAATATTTTCCAGTATATTACTTTTTAAAGGTAACAGACTGCTTTTTTTTTTTTTTTGAAAAGTTCTAAGTTCAGAGTGTGTGGGTGGCTCTGTCGGTTAAGTGTCTGCCTTCAGTTCAGGTCATGATCCCAGGGTCCTGGGATCGAGCCCCGAGTCAGCCTCAGCAGGGAGTTGGCTTCTACCTCTCCCTCTGCCCCTCCCCCTGCTTGTGCTCCCTCTATCTCTCGCTCTCAAATAAATAAATAAATAAAATCTTTTTTAAAAAGTTCTAAGTTCGCAGAAAAATTGATCATGAAGTATAGAGTTTCCATATACCCTCCCCCCTACACCCAGAGTTTTCTCTGCTGTTTATATCTTAAATTAGTGTGGTGTATTTGTTACAGTGGATGAACCAATATTGGTAGATTATTATTAACTAAAGCCCATAGTTTACATTACAGTTTATTCTTTGTGTGGTACATTCTATGGGTCTTGACAAATGTGTAACGATATGTGTCCATCATTGCTGTATAACTGTCCTAATAGTCTCGTTTTCTCTATTTATCCCTCCCTTCCTCCATACTCCCAAACCCCTGGCAACCACTGATCTTTTTACTGCATCCCTAGTGTTGCCTTTTCCAGATGTCATATACTTGGAACCACATAGTACGTAGCCTTTTCAGATTGGCTTCTTTCACTCAGCAGTGTGTATTGAAGGATCCTCCATGGCTTTTGTAGCTTAATAACTCACTTTTGTATCATAGATTAACTAACATTCCACTGTATGGATATACCACAGTTTGTTTATCCATTCATCTGTCAAAGAACATCCTCGTTGCTTCCAAGTTTTGGCAATTACAGATAAGGCTATAGACCTTATCTATAAGGTGCAGGTTTTTGTGCGACTATGACGTTTTCAACTCATTTAGGTATAAACCCAGGGGTTCGATTTGGGATTGTATGATAAGAGTGTGTTTAGTTTTGTTAGAAACTGCCAAACTCTCTCCCAAAGTGGCTATAAGCATTTTTCACTCTCACCACCAGTGAGAGAGAGTTCCTGTTGCTCCACATCCTCGCCAGCATTGGGTGTTGGCAGTGTTCGGGATTTTACCATATTCTGCAGGTAGAGTTGTGAAGAGGGCCTTCTGGATTCTAGATTGTAGAGGAGGACAGCCGACCACATACAAGTAAATAAATGTGAAAACAAGATCATATCAAAGAGCAGTAAGGGCTGTAAAACAAAGAAGAAAATGTGGCCAGGAGTTGAGGGGGGCAGGGCAGACCCTCTGAGGAGTGAATATCTGAGCCAAAGGTTCGGTGAGATGCAGGCAGACACAGAAGATCAGGAGAGAGAGGAGGCCAGCCAGGAGACCAGCAGTGCAAAGGCCCTGATGCAGGGGAAGTCTTGGTGTATCTGAGGAACAAAAAGGAGCTGGTGTGGCCGCAGCAGAGTAAGTGAAGGCAGCCGAGCTGTATCATGTAGTCTTTGTAGGTGGAGCTTTGGGCTTTTGATATTTGTTTCCATGTATGAAGAATAGCGACCTGCCAGCCCATGTTTTAGAAGTTTATGGCGGCTGCCATGGAAAGTGGACGGTAGTCGTTATGAGGAGATTCACGCCGTTGTCCCAGGTGAGAAATGGTGCTTTGGACCCAGTAGATACAGCGTGAAGTGGTCAGATTTGGGATGCATTTTAGCATCAGAGTGTACAAGACTTGCTCCAAGCGAAGTATTCAACTGCTGACTCGAACTTCAAACATAACATGGCCAAACAGGACTCACGATCTACCTCAGCAGTGGGCATTGTGGGGTCCCCTTTCCTCCCTTCACTGGTCCATTGCCCCCATCCCCCAGGGGTGTGAATGTTGGCCTGTCACTTCCAGCTACCCCCGCGGTATAGCGAACAAGGAGCCACCTTGCCCAGAAAGGGACGCTTTGCTCTTTCCTGAGACGACCACAGCCAACGACAGGCTCGGGCTCTAAGAGGTCTCCCCTACCTCAAGGTCCAGCCACCTCTGTGATGTAGTTCACACTCCAAAAACTCCCCCTGGACCCAGGCTGAAGCCACAGTGCAGTTCAGGCCCATTCTCACTCAGCTCCTTCCCTGCCCCTCCTGCTCCCTTGGCCTACCTTCTGTCCTCCCTGTCCCTCGCATGAGCACCCCGGGAGACAGAGACTTCCTAGTACAGAGACACGTATCCCAACATTAAATGTCCAGCGGGAAATGTGGCTCAAAAAGTGGAACACGATGTGGGATTTCCCCAGAAGCTTCCAGAGAGAAGAAGTGGTCGGCTGTGTTGGATTCCACTGCGGGGCTAAGGAAGTTGGGGACCGAGAATTGGTCACCAGATTTGGCTTTTGTAAGAGCTGCTTCTAAGGTGGTAGAGCTTGGAAAAAGCTCGAGAGAGAGGATGTTACCCGAGAAACTAGAAGTGCAGTCAGTAGAGCCAAATTGTGAGGAGGTCTGTTTGAATAGAGGACGGGTGGATATTTGGCATGGGGAGGAGAGATGACACGTGTTCATGAGCAAAGAACGGATGCAGATGAGAGCAGGCCCATGGCAGAGCTGGGGCAACATTCCCATCCTCACACCTACAGAGGGAGAGGCACTGGGGAGAACAGGCTGGCGGGGCTGGGGTCTGGGGGAGGGATTTCTGGGTGAGAAGATGGGGCAGTGCCCGACTGCTTGTTTTCTCAATCAAGCATGAGTCCGCTGAGAACCGTCAAGCAGAAAGGGGACTTGGATGGCTGAGGAAAGAGAAAAAGTCATCTCAGAGGTCAAAAAGGTGAATTGACCTCTGCAGGGTTTAGGATCACTGGGCAGTGTTGAGAGCACAGAAGAGATCTCAGGGTAAATGTGACGGGGGAGCCGGCAGTGGGCTTGTGTGAGGTTATTTCCTATCCTTCTTTGGCTTCTCGGGCACAGAAGAGAAGTAGGCAGACGGCAGGTGGCATGGAGGGAAAGGGAGTGTGGGATGGAGGGTGTTGCCCGCGAGGGACCCTGCAGCCTAAGGAGTGGCCGATGCAGTTGGCCACTGACTCCTCCCTTCTCACCTCAGCCTCCCCGCTCCACTCTGAGAAAGCGAATCGTTGCTCCAGAAGCCGGGACACACTGTGCTCAGCCCAGGCCCGTGTGTCCCCCTTAGGAGACAGGACAGAGGATGAAACGCTGCAGCCAGGACCACCACCCTCCCTGTCTTCCGAAACACATGAGCAGCTGCTGGCGACAGCTCCAGCCCTGTTTTTCAGCCTCCTGCCTCCTGCATAGAAACTAGCAGGAGAGCCGATCACCAATGGCTGCCCTTCACCCTGAGCCTCTTAGGGACCTCCCCGCTCAAGCCCACATTCTGGCGCAAGCCCACCCCAGCTCCTCCTTGACCCAGACACCCCTCGTGCTTCGCTCCCTGCCACAGCAAGACAGAAACCCAACTTCACCCCGTGGTCACCGCGCGTTCCCAGCGGGCATCATCTGCTCAGAGCTCCTGGCTCCCTCCCTGTATTCCTTGTCCCTTCTGATGGCTCTCTGCTCCAGTCTGTCCCTCCGCTCCTGCTGTCCCACCAGCCCCCATGGAATATTCTGGTGTCTCCCTGGCTTTCTTATCATGTCCTCAGGCCACCCCTTCTCTCCTGGGACTCTCATCTGCTCATCCTGCCCAACCGGACATCAACACTTCAGTAGCCTGCCTCTACCTCGTGTGAAACGTGGAGTGGGCTCACCGCCGCTGCCTCCACCTATCCTCCTCCCATTCCTGGAGTCCGCTGGCCACCTCGTCTCCCAAGGTGGGACCCGGGGTCAAAGACATGCCCCTTCCCTGCCATGCCTCCCCTCCTCCATCTCCCTCAACCACTCCCTTTAGCCATACAGCGGTGTTTAGCAAGCCCCTCGGCACCTGGCCGTATCCTAGTCCAGTGTAGCAGATCAAAAACATAAATAGCATGTCTACACCCCTCATTGGCCTGAAACCTTTCCATGGTTCTATATCATTTATGCAATAAAATTCTAAGGCTCCTGGACAAGCCCTGTTCTCTCGCCGCCCTCCCTCCCCCACCATCGGCCACATTGCACCGTCTTGCCCAGAACCCCCTGGGCAGCTTCCTGCCTCCACATCTCCCCACGCTCTTCCTTCTGCCTGGCACGCCCTCGGCAAACACCAGTCCCTTTCCGTGCTTCAGTAATCAGCTCCCTGCGGGTTATCACCAGAGCTTGTCCATGCTCTTAGGGCACTTGTCGCCCACTATTATCATTAGCTTTCGCATGCCTGTTGCCTCTTCTTGTCAGGGAGCCTCTGACTGTAAGGCTCACGGCATCTTTGTCTTTGCATTTGGAATATTTCTCCCCGTAGGCATTCAGCAAATGTTGGTTTTTATTTTTTTGTTCAACTCTAGACCAGTGTTGTCCAGTGGAAATATAGTATGGACCCTGTTTGTAATTTGAAACTTTTTAGTAGACACGTGAAAATCATAAAGAGAAAAAGATGAAATTAATTGGATAATATATTTTTATTCAACTCACTACACCCAAACTGTTTTCTTTTCAGCATTCAAGCAATATAAACACGTTGAGATGTGTTATGTTCTCTCTTTTTCTGTACTAGTCTTAAAAACCCAGTGTCTCTTTAGCCCTTGTAGCACAACTCAGTTGGGACCAGCCACATTGCAAGTGCTCATAGCCATGTGTGGCTGGTGGCTGATGGCTCCTGGACTGGGCAGCTAGGGTCTTGGGAGGGGCTGCTCTGGACCTCTGTTTTCTTACCTACAAAACAGGAAGGTCTCCAAGAACTGTCATCTCATATGTCTTCCTGTTCCTTTAAAAAAAAAAAAAGTGGGGGAGCTTCTAGGATTTCCTGATGAAGGAAGACAATATCCCCCTCTGAGAGTGAAGAGTGTCTTTCCACCAGCGACCAGATGGACCCGGCCATTTCCTTATATTTCCCCATCCCTTGTGCTCAGTGTGTGGTATATAAAGCCCTCAGAAGCAAGGTCTGGCCATGGAACTTCTGTGGGCTCAGCTCTGAAAACTTAACTCCTTGACCATTTCTTTACTCAGAGTGACACAATCAAGAGGCTAAACAATTAGTGATTTCTTTTAAATTTTTATTTCAAAATAAATGTCAATTTTCTGAAAAGTCTACACAACTAGAACAAAGTAAAAAGTTGCATACTCTTCATCTAGTTTCCCTAAATGTCAACATTTCACTGTCCTTGCTGTATCATTCTTTCTTTCTTTCCCTCTCTGTCTTTACATACACACACACATGCACACTCGCACACACACACACACACACGTGCATGCACGCGCACACACACACAAACACACACACTTTATGGATGGGAAGGCATAATTGTTTTCCTAATGTTTGTAAGTAGAGTGCAGAGACACGCTGCCCTCTAGATCCTTCAGTATACACTTCCTAAGACTATGATGACATCCTTCCATAACCATAGGACAATTGTCAACATTTAAAAACCACACGAATATGGTATAAATGGACTTTTCAGTCTTAGTCTTGCCAATTGTCCCACTGACCTCTCCCTACTGATCTAAGATTAGTTCTGTCTGCAGAATCGTTTCCAGTCTAGAATGGCTCCTGAGGCTTTTATCTTCATGAGCCTTCACCTGTGAAAAACACAGCCTGTTTCTTTGTAGAGTGTCTACCCTTTTGGGTCTGACATTCCCTCATTATTCCTGTCAGGTGATGCCTTCTCAGCGAACCACAGGCGCCATTTTGTGTCCCTCTCAGGGCAGCCTCTCAGGAGGCACACGGTACGGATCTGTCCTCTCACTGTATTGTTAACCGTGGCCCCGTGGTTGGGGTGGAGGCTGTAGGTTCCTCTGCTGGAAATGTAGTATTTTTACTTTCGTAATCAATTAGTGGTATTTTGAGACCATGTGATGTTCTGTTTTTTTTATCCTTTTTTTCCCCCACTAGTTTTTGCACCCATAAACAGTTCTTGCTGGAAATTTCTGTTACTGTGTTGGTGTCATGGGGAGAGATTGCAACTCCTTCATTAATTCTACACGTAGCATTTAGCTTTTGATTGTAAGGTAGAGCTATCCCTCTCCTTCATGTGTGTTTTCATTTGTCCATATCAGTGTGGACTTAATGGAGTCTCATACTATCTCATGGGTCATAATCCATTAGCCTCATTATTGTGTGTGTGAGAAGTAAGAACTGGGACTATGTTGGTTGTTGTTTTGTTTTTGTTGTTGTTGTTTTAAGTAGGTTCCCCACCCAGTGTGGGTCTTGAACTCACAAACCTGAGATCAAGGTTCGCATGTTCCATCAACTGAGCCAGCCAGGCACCCCACTGTTTGTCAAATTTTAATACTTGATTTTTGGAAACTGCAAACCTGAAAACGTAAGAGTGACAAAGTGAAGGAACAGTCTGTAGTTTCTCCTTATATCTGGTAAAAGCCTAAGTTAAAAAAATAAATAAATAAACATGTTACTTAGAAAAGCCCGTTATGAAAGGGAATTATTCGTTTTTTCCAAGATTTTTTATTTACACGAGAGAGAGAGAGAGAGCATGAAAGAAAGAGCACAAGGGGGAGGAGAGGGAGAAGCAGGCCTCCAGTTTAGCAGGGAGCCCTGTGTGAGGCTTGATCCCAGGATCCTGGGATCATGACCTGAGCCGAAGGCAGATGCTTAACCGATGCTTAAGCCACGCAGGCACCCATGAAAGGGAATTATTTTAAACATGTGTTAATTACTGAATTACTATAAATGTGTATTAAACGTACCATTCTCTTACACCGTACACAAAGATCAACTCAAAATGGATAAAAGACCTCAACGTGAGACAGGAATCTATCAGAATCTTAGAGGAGAACATAGGCAGTAATCTCTTCGATATCAGCCACAGCAACTTCTTTCAAGATACGTCTCCAAAGGCAAAGGAAACAAAAGCGAAAATAAACTTCTGGGACTTCATCAAAATCAAAAGCTTCTGCACAGCAAAGGAAACAGTCAAAAAAACAAAGAGGCAACCCACGGAATGGGAGAAGATATTTGCAAATGACAGTACAGACAAAAGGTTGATATCCAGGATCTATAATGAACTCCTCAAACTCAACCCACACGAAACAGACAAACACATCAAAAAATGGGCAGAAGATATGAACAGACACTTCTCCAATCAAGAAATACAAATGGCTATCAGACACATGAAAAAATGCTCATCATCATTAGCCCTCAGGGAGATTCAAATTAAAACCACATTGAGATATCACCTTACACCAGTTAGAATGGCCAAAATTAACAAAACAGGAAACAACATGTGTTGGAGAGGATGTGGAGAAAGGGGAACCCTCTTACACTGTTGGTGGGAATGCAAGTTGGTGCAGCCTCTTTGGAGAACAGTGTGGAGATTCCTCAAGAAATTAAAAATAGAGCTTCCCTACGACCCTGCAATTGCACTCCTGGGTATTTACCCCAAAGATACAGATGTCGTGAAAAGAAGGGCCATCTGTACCCCAATGTTTATAGCAGCAATGGCCACAGTCGCCAAACTATGGAAAGAACCAAGATGCCCTTCAACGGATGAGTGGATAAGGAAGATGTGGTCCATATACACTATGGAGTATTATGCCTCCATCAGAAAGGATGAATATCCAACTTTTGTAGCAACATGGACGGGACTGGAAGAGATTATGCGGAGTGAAATAAGTCAAGCAGAGAGAGTCAATTATCATATGGTTTCACTCATTTGTGGAGCATAACCAATAGCATGGAGGACAAGGGGCGTTAGAGAGTAGTAGGGAATTTGGGTAAATTGGAAGGGGAGGTGAACCATGAGAGACTATGGACTCTGAAAAACAATCTGAGGGGTTTGAAGTGGCGGGGGGGGTGGGAGGTTGGGGTACCAGGTGGTGGGTATTATAGAGGGCACAGCTTGCATGGAGCACTGGGTGTGGTGAAAAAATAATGAATACTGTTTTTCTGAAAATAAATAAATTGGGGAAAAAAAAAAAAAAACTCTGTTGAAAAACGGACAGAGAACAGTGAATACAAATGGCCAAAAATTTAGTAAAAGATTCTCAAATTCAAAAAAAAAAAAAAAAAAAAAAAAAACAAAACAAAAAAAAAACGTGCTATATATTCTGTACCAGTGAGTGATATTTCTATTAAGCACTCTTTTAAAATTCAGAAGGGCAATTCATTTAACCAAAGGAATAACGAGGCAGCACAATACCTTGTTTTTCTGGTGTTGGCTAGTTCTTGTGGCCTCAGTCTCACAAAAGGTAATTCCACCTGGTTCCTTTGTTCCCCCAACCCTCGGACTTGCAGGGGCTTATATGTGCATATATACACTTTTTTTTCCCTTTTCCTACAGAAAATAGATAGGAAATGGCCATGGCCGTGAGCGTGGCTGAGTGGCTGAGTGGCCTAATGCTAGCCCGTGCTCTCTGCAGCCTAATTAAAGGAAAATGGTTGTGCTTTCTATGAAGAGAGACACAGAATAACAAGAGAGGGACACAGGAAGTGAAGCTGAGCACTTAGAGCTTTCCCTTTGCTGCAGCATTAAATGCTAACCTTGCCTCATACTCTTCGGCCTGAATTTATATAACAAATCAGTGTAAATAGCTAGACAACTTCCAGGGCACTAGACTTACTGTGCAAATTCAATTAACACAGCCCCTAACAAACCAGCGATGTGCAAGGAAATGCCACAGATGGAACAAAAGGCCAGACATGTAGCGCTGGATAGAGTAGACTCATCCCCATGCTCAGACTGCGGTCATGGGTGGCACCATAAGAGACTGCCAGACCCACTTGCTCGCTGTGGAGAAGGGTCCGGGCAGGTGGCGTGGCCCCTGTGCTTTCACCAGTAAACTTAAATAGAAGGACAACTCTGAAGTATATAAAAACTACCCTCCTTCTTTAAGAAGACAGGTTTGCTCTGGCAAGTTAGGCAAAAAGGCAGACAGGTCAGAAGACAATCTGGCCCCGCTGGGCCTTGACATGTCTGCACCTTGGCCACAGCCTCTTTCCTGACTGCCATCTTGATAACATCCCACGAGCCACTGAATTCACCCCTTTTGTTTTAATTGCCTCCCTCTTCAAAATAAACCAGCAAAAACAAGAAATTCCATCTTTCCTCTTTTTACTGAACCTTCATCAGTTCAGACAGGAAAAAAATATATCAAGGCCTTGGTTTAACTGTTTTTATGTTATTTTTATTGATTCCCACGGAGCTCCTTAGTGTGTGACAAACATCATGAAGGCTTGTTATGAAGTCTCTCTTACCTTTGGTGCAGCTGAAATTCATGCTGCCGTAAAACAGCAGCTAAAATAGTTAATGCAGATGCCCTTGAAGGTAGGAAAAGCAGTCCCCGACAAACATGTCAGTCAGACAAACATGCTCTGGGAATCTGTGTTCTTTGAAACACTATAAAGCCTGGGTGGCTCAGTGGGTTAAGCTGCTGCCTTTGGCTCAGGTCATGATCTCAGGGTCCTGGGATCGAGTCCTGTATGGGTCTCTCTGCTCAACAGGGAGCCTGCTTCCCTCTCTCTCTCTGCCAGCCTTCGGGAGATGGCTGACTTCCACCCAACATTAGTATTTGGGTTTTAGTGCTCATGCGTCGCAAACCATTTTTCCTTAGAGCAGTAAACACCCACATTGGTTGAGGCCAGGTCCAGATTGTGACAACAAATCCATAGCTGATCTTTGGCAAGTGACAGTTACGACTGGTTATCAAATAACTAGTTGCTTTTGCCTTCAAAATCATTAATCTGACCTTTCCAGAGATGCCTCAAAGCAGGAAATTGACCAAATAGAGATTCTGGCAAAGTAAAGTTGGACAGGAAATATTTATAATCAGACTTCCATTTCAGGCTTTGGGGCTTGTTTGTTTGTTTTTGTCTGCTCCTGTGTAACTCCACTGCCCCAGAGATATGTAATATAACTTCTGAACAAAGCTAGGGTTAACTGGAAATACTTTTTGCTATGATTGTTTTAAATTTTGTGTTGAAATGCACAAATCCACTTTCTTTCATGGGCAGAATAAAATGACCAGAATACAATCTTATACTCAAACACAAATTGTTCCCTGTTCTCTGCCTTTAAGCTTACTTGGGTTAGATGCAGGTGTGCAAGAATCAGGGGCTCTCCCAGGGGCTTGGAGGTGGGGGTCACATATGTAAAACACTTTGTGTGGGATGTTTTTCTGATTGTTTAATTTGAATGTAGACTGATAGATACGCTCTAGTTCTGGAACATCAATTAAATAAATACATTCTCCCAATATTCATAAGCTTAATGGAAAGAAAAGATTTTTGTTCCATGCAGATGCTATGGAGTCTTTGGCTTATCATAGAAGACACAACATCCTTTCTCTCATTCCTCTTCAGAGACAGAATCCTGGTTTATAGGATGTTACATTGTACTTATAATAAACGGCAATGATTCTCAGCCTCCTCTGCAACCAAGGAAGCCATATGACCAATCTTCGGCCAGTAAGACATAAATAGAAGTGCTAGGTGAGAGTTCTAGGAATTGTCCCTAAAAGTGAGGGGAAGGGCCCTCTTTTTCTCTTTATCCATCTAAGAACATGTATGTGATGACTGGAGCTTGGCAGCCATTTTGCACCATGAGGCCAAATGCCCTATGCATAGAACTGTGCTCTGATGTCAGTGGAACCACCATGTCCATCCTAGACACTTCACCTAACCATTCTTTGTGTGAAAAAAAAAGTACTTATTTAAAAAACTTTTATAACTGTAATCAAATTTAATCTTAGCTAATGCAGGGGACACAAATGAAATGAGGTGATTCAGAAAGTTGCTAGACAGGCTCCAAAATGAGCATAAAGAAATGAGATTTGGTTGTGGTGTTGTTCAGAACATGAAATTTGAGGTCGAGCAGAAAAACGGTTAAGAGCTGGTTCATCCTCATTAATTGTGTGACTTTGGACATTTCTGAATCTATTTCTGCTTCTGCAAAATGGACTGGAAAGTCCCAGTTTAGAGGTCTGGAACTAAGTTGAAGAGAGATAATACACAGAAACTATTTAGCACAGTGTCCGTGGGCTGCATCCCCAGAAGAATACAACAGCACCTTGCCATCAAGCTGTCATAAAAAGTGACTTGTCTCAGAGTGTAGTAACCACCTGCCAGGTGGTATGTAAGCTACCTTAGGCAGTAGACACAACTTACTAATTATGGAATAATTTTAATAAGAATTAGAAAACCAGTACTAACACATCAAATCTGTGATTCCACAGATATCATGGCTTAGGACAAGGCAGAAGTAGTTAGATCTTTTTTTTTTAAGGGTAATCAATCTAAAGAAGATTTTTGAAGTAATGCATAATGTCCATGAAAAACTGATCGGTTCCCAAGTGACCAAAGGTTGGCAAACACTAGCCAAGAGAAGTGAACTTAGAAATGCAGTGACAAAGACCTGATGGCAAATGGACAGCAGCTTCATCCTGCTGAGCCTCTCTCCAGCCTTGCCTTCCCACAATATGCCCCTCTGCTGCCTGCATGTGCCTCAGTTTCCCTTACACTATGCCACCCTCCCCGCAGGGTGTGCTTCTGGAGCAGGGATCACACTTGCATGGTGGTTCTCTCGGTGCCCAAAAAGTGTCTGTCCGTGATTGATTAGTGGCCAACAATGACCTCTACCTTGCCACTTTGTAGCTGTGGAAGTCAGGAGCCCTGGAAGATACTGGTTCCTGGAGGACAGAGAAAAGAGGGGAGAGAAAAGTATTTATGGGAGGACAGTGGGGAAGAAATGAGGACTCAGTGAAGGGTGGTTGAGCCAGCAGAGAACAGAGAACCAGAGGGAAACAGGTGCTGGAAATAAAGAAAGAGGATTTTGGAAGTCTTCATTGGACCTGTTAGGATGGATGGATGCAAGCATACATGAACGGGTGGCGAGGTGGGTGGAGGGATGGAAGGATGGATGAGCAGATGGACAGATGGGTGGAAGAAAGGAAGTTAGGACAAAGAATGTGTTCTTAGCGCCTATACCAGCATGGCGAAGGAGATATGGGGCAGATGGCTTCTGAAAACATGTTTACAAACCTGCCTTCACCTCACCCAGACCCCTTCACCAGGCTTTGCACACCACATGTCTTCTGTGGCCCTCAGGTGAGCAGTGATACCGGCCAGGCTGGCAATGACAGTGATGAGTCACAGGGGGCAACAGCTGTGTCTGGGTGCAACCACGATGACATACCCTGACATCTGTCACTTCATGCATTCTTAGACTTAAATGCGAGAGACAAGTCCTAGCAGCCAATGCTCCAGTCCATGCTACATAAGGCTGAGACTTGCTGTGGGCATGACCTACAACTAGGCATTGTGGGAGCTGTCTGTCTATCCTCCTCCTTGAATCGAAGATGCTGTTGATACAAGAAAGGTCTTGGACAGTGAGAATTTCATTCTCTCAGGAAAGCCTGCAGCCCCCCACCCCCACCCCCTGTGCAGTTTCCCACAGGGAGAAAAGGCAACCCTTGGGTGAATTTCCAGCTTGAGCAAACTTCTGTGCGGGTGTGAGTAGCAGCTGGGGATTCTCTTAATGAGTCTAAAAGCAAAAACTATTATCTCTCCAGAATAAAATTAGAAAGATTTTCATTTAAAAAAAAAAGAAAGAAAGAAAGAAAGAAAAAGATCGATCGATCTTGGAGAAAGGTAATGGACTTTTTTCTCTGTCCACCTGCCTCCTTTTTCCTAACTATTGCGTGATTGAGCCATTTGAACCTCGGTGGGAAGGGAGTGCAGCCTAGCTAGCTCTTCTCCTTTTCTCCCCGCCTGCCAGGGAGGCCTCGCCTTGCAGTTAAGATCCAGGACTTGAAAGAACACCATCCTTTACCCACTGTAGTCTTTTCCCTTAGACATGTCAGTCTTTTTTCCAAGATCAGCAAATGCAGCTTCCTCCAGCCTGTGCTCTGGGCTTGCTTTTCTCAGCATTCAGTGTAGCCACTGGCTCGGCTAGTTACCAGCTCCCCACCCAGCTTATATGATTTTGCCAATAAAATTGGCTGATTGACCAGATGAGGATGAGCTCTGAGGAAGTCTGATCAACTGCTTAATGATTGGGCCATATTGACCAGGAATGGTTAATAGAGTTCCACAAGTTGACATTTCCCCGGGCTTCTGAGAAAAGTGTATCATTTGCAAAAGTGATGGAAAATTTAAGTCCCCCTAAAGAAGCCTGGCCAGTCATTGGCAAATTGACTAGAGACTGTAGTGTCATCTGTTTGGGTCCTGGATAATTTGTGTAAACTTTTTCTCATGGCCAGATCTGTGCATAGAAATGATTTGTGTGATATTAACACCCAAACCCACACAGCCACTGAGAAGTCACGTCGCTGCCGTGTTCCTACCTAACATTCCCTCCTGAAGATTTCTAGGCAGCCAGCTAGGAAGGTTATTTAGTGGCTCTGGTTAGTCTTCCTTTTTTGAACATAAACTGGGAAAGCAGTTAATATTTTCTCTCTTTTTTCTTTTTCTTTTTTTTTTTTTTTAATTTGACAGACAGAGATCACAAGTGGGCAGAGAGAGAGAGGAAGAAGCAGGCTCTCCGAGGAGCAGAGAGCCCGATGCAGGGCTCGATCCCGGGATCATGACCTGAGCCGAGGGCAGAGGCTTTAACCCAATGAGCCACCCAGGCACCCCAATATTTTCTTGTTTTTAAAAGTTCAATAATTTTGAATTATTTCAGAATTATTATCAGGAGCTCCTAGGTGGCTCAGTCGGTTAGGAAGCTGACTTTTGATTTTGGCTGAGGTCATGAGCTCAGGCTCATGGAATCAAGCCCCATGTCAGGCTCTGTGCTGAGGCATGGAGCCTGCTTGAGATTCTCTCTCTCTCTCCCTCCTCCCCTTCCCCCCTACTCATTCTGGCTTCCTCTCTCTCTCTCTCTCTCTCTCAAAAAAGAAATTCAGTATTCATGGAAATAGAAGTTTCCTGAAAGCTGATCACTAATGCTGAGTATCCATAGCCCTCGGGGCGGTCGGTGCCAACCTGACCACAGCCTTGGCAAGGATTCCAGATGCTCCTCTCCTTTCTGTGGAGAAGGCAGGAAACCAAAGTACAGAATACCTTCAGTTTGTGGGGAGAAAACTAGACCTACATCTTTTCATAAAGCGAAACTTCTTTTTAACATCCTTCTATCAAAAGGAGATCAGCTCAGTTTGACTCAATGTTCTCATCAATTGCAAAAGGAGTTTGGTTCAATTCCAAGCTTTTCTAATTTTAATAACGAAGCCCGCTGTGTGTGTAGGATGGCTTAAAGGAAGCCCAAAGTGTTCTGTGCCACCCATAAACCCCCTATTATCTAAACAGGGTCCTAGCAGGTGGTGCAGAGGCTCTCCATGGAGGGGGGGGGCAGCCTGAGGCGGACCCCTGCCCTCACCCACAGGTGTCTTCGGAAACTTGGGCCCCACAGCTCCCTCTGTCTCCTTGGGACCAGCCGGATAGCCTCAGATAGCCTCTTCGGTATGACACTGCCGTGGTGGCTATATGACAGCCGGATGCTGTGGGAACCCAGACCCCACAGTGAGTAAGAGAAAAAGACAAGTGCCAGGTTAACTTTTCTGCAAGGTCAGAACTACCCCAGGCAGTGAAACCAGTGCAGAGAAAGCAAGTGGAAGCCCTTGGGGCAAGAATTAGCTTCAAAAAGGATGTTTGTATTGGTCTCAAGCTTTGGACAGTACCAGGGAAGATGCAAATGTGGAGAAGGCTGCTCTGGGCTGCAGAGATGGCACAGAGCCCACCAGGCAGGAAGGCCAGAGTGGAAGGTGTCCGGAGTGGGGCAGAGGAAGTGAGAATCTTAGGCCCTCCACAGAAAGGAGGCGGCAAAGGGAGCACTGGGCAACTGAGGTGCAGTCTGGATTGGGGAGAAACCTGAGCTGGAGACTCTGAGTGTGCACCCTCAAGCTGTCAGCTCCCCACCGCTACTCGCCCTGAGCTCCCCCTCCCTACCCCCAGCCTGCAGATGAAGGCACGCAGGAGCTCTGTCACCCACAGGCCAGGGCGGAGAGGGAGTTGACCATGGCTTTCCAGTCCCCATGCCGATGTAGGGGTCAGCATAGGAGATGCTCAGTTGGGTGCCCCTGCCATTATGGCTGGCGGCTGGCGTTGTCCTTCCTATGCAGAATGGAAAGGGAAAAGGAATGCACGCCTGTTTCATTCTTTCCCATAATGGGATTGAACTGGCCTTCTTTGAAGAAAAATATTAGCCCCTGCTGGAGTGAATCAGGACTCAGATAGCCTGCTATTGGGATGCTTTCACCCACCTGAGATGCTCTTGCCTGGGTAGGGTGTGCAAATTAACATTCTCAGCAGCCTTCAACCACAATAAATCAGCTTCGGAAATTCTCAGGGAACAAAACTCACTCCAGCTTAACACGTGTGTTTGGTTTGGTTTGGTCACAGGGCACGTGGATTTTTAGCAAGTAGATTATAATGCCTGCCTTTAAAAATCTCCCCTAAAAAGTAGAGCCCCCTGTGCATTATAGAAAAGAGAAATATTGCTTTCATCTTAAGCTGATGCCCACATGCAGCACTTTAGAAAACTCGGGCCACACGGCCCTGCATCTGAGGGGCGGCTGGCGAGTTGGAGAGGCATTGTGTTCCGTGATGGGAGAATATTACTCTGTTTCGGAGAGAAATGCTGGAATATAAGGTTATTAAAAAAATTTTATAAAATTGTTACACAGCCCCATTTTCTCTGCAAGTCAATTTCCTAAAATGTTAATTTGCCCATGGTTCAGAGGGTGGGAGGGATGAATAGGCAGAGCATAGGAGACTTTTAGGGCCATGAAACTCTTCGGTATGACACTGTCGTGGTGGCTATATGACAGACCCATTTGTCAAATCCACAGAATGTGCACCGGGACAGACAAATGAACCTCAGTGTCAACTATAGACTTTAGTTAAGAATAATGTATCAGTAATGAACGACTGGGTGGCTCAGTCATTCAGCCTCTGCCTTCCGCTCAGGTCATGATCCCAGGGCCCTGGGACTGAGCCCTGCATCAGGATCCCTGCTCGGTGGGAAGCCTGCTTCTCCCTTTCCCACCCACCCTACTTATGTCCCCTCTCTTGCTGTCTCTCTCTCTGTCACTGTCACATAAATAAAATCTTAAAAAAAAAAAAGAACAATGTATCAATACTGGTTCATCAACTGGAAGGAACTGGAACAAATGTGCCTTCCCCATCATGCAAGGGGTTAAGAGGAGAAACCGAGGGCGGGGCCAATGTATGGGAACTCTGCATTTCTGCTCTCATTTTTTCTGTACACCTAAAATCTGCTCTAAAGATAAAACGTATTCATTAAAACATGTTAATTTGCCAGAACCAAACAAGGTCTGGGGGAGTATGGAAGTGGCTTATAGAGAGAGACAGAGCTACTTGGGGCTATGAATGTAAAATGACCAAGCACCACAGCCCATAGCAGGAACAAAGGGACAGGGGTCTTCATCATAGTGGCTGCTCTGAGGTCATCTGGTGCCCTTAAAAATCACTACCAGAAGAAGCAGTGTCTGTAAGCACTGGGGAGGAACCTTGCAAATGAGATTCTTCTCCGGGTAGATTTTTGAGTACATTTTTTCCTCTCTTAATCAAAGGGACTATTGGAAACTGCAGATTATCTGCTACTCATTTTCTTCTTAAATCCCATTCATTTCTACATTCCATCTGATCAGAGTTGAAATCACCTTCCATGATCTTAGGGTTCCGTGATCGAGTCCCACATCTGGCACCCTGCTCGGTGGGGAGTCTGCTTCTCCCTCTGCCCCTTTCTCCCCCGCTTGTGCTCTCTCTCTCTTAAATAAATAAATAAAATCTTAAAAAAAAAAAAAAAGGAATGGATGACCTTCCAGTTGGATTTCTGTTCAGGGGTCCACCCGAGTCTAAAATCGTTGTTTTAACCCCAGGCTAAGGATGTCACTTCATGCATCTTTAGCTTGATCCGGGTGGCGGGCTGTGAGAATCTGATGGCACAGACAGGTGTGCAGAAGCTGGTCTCCACGCAGGGTGGGGGCCCACACACTCCTCTTGCTGGTGCACCAGCTCTCCCCCCCCTTCCCCCATGCGGCAGGAGCCTTAGCATTTCATGACCCCATGTCCACCGCATGAAGCTGCACTCAAACTGAGAAGGAGCCTTCGGAAGTCAGCCGACTGGTTTGGCTTCTAGGGTGTCTCTTTTCATTACTACACTTAGCTTTAATGGAACCCAGGAGTTCTTTCTTGAGAGAGAAAGAAAAGCCATAGAGACTTCTATAAACCTTTCCCTTTTATAAGTAAAAATGGCTGTCACAGATGAATTCCAGGAAGATAGGTAACAAATAGTTTGCTACAGGGATTGTCACCTTCTGGACCAGGGTCCCAAATTGTTTTCTGATGGGAAACAATGGTAGGAAGTGTGAGAAAAATAAGATTTCAGGTCTCCCAGACCACTGGTCTGCAAGCTGTTCGAGGTACTGTGATAAGACTAGAAATCATCAAATGCCCAGGTGCCCTTTCTGCTGGACACTGGTGTGAGAGTCATGGAGAGTTTCAAAGGCAGCAAAGAAAAACTTTGCAAAAATACCCAACTTCCTGTACGTGCCTCCCCTCCGTCCTCCCCCTACGCCATCCTCCCTCCCGTCAGGGACTGTACAGAGGGGCTTAGCAATTGCATTTTCGGAAGATGAAGGATCATGGGTTTCTCCAGCCAGCAGTGTTCGGCTCTGTGGACAGAGGCTAATGGAATGTGGGCATTAGACGGTGGGTGGGCTGGGACCTTCTGGAAGTGGAGTTTCCCCAGAGTTCTCTCTATAAAGCAGACAGAAGGGGAGGGCATGAAGCAAAGATGTCGCGCGGGACCTGGGTTATGGGCACAGGGCCGTGCCAGGCTGAGAAAGGCAGAGAGACTAAGGATGTGGCACCTCGAAGGATGTGGCTGTAGACCCTGAGATCAAGAGGGTGGAAACACACTGGAAACATTTAAAAGGGCTCATTGTTGGGTGCCTTGGTGGGGCCCTCACTTAAACTTCCAACTCTCAATTTCAGATCAGGTCATGATCTCAGGGCTCTGGGATGGAGTCTGAAGTCAGGATTCACGCTCAGTGGGGAGTCAGCTTGAGATTCTCTCTCTGCCTCTCTCTCTCTCCCCCTGCTCTGGTCAACGGATAAATAAATAAATAAAATATTTTAAAAATATACAAAGGAACCCATTGGTTCCTCACTTAGGAATTATGACAGTTTCAAGTTTGCACATCCAAAATTCCCTGAAGTAGGGACCATCCAGGCAAGGCTGTGCACTAGTGTCTGGACATAGACTATAATCGATATTTTGATCCAGGAAGCTACTCTTCCAAGACGTGTCAAAACATCACCCCTCTGGGCTCATCCTCTCCGAGGTGGCTAGCTGGGCACCAATGCCATTGCTCCAGGAATTAGATGGAGGTTGGATGTTGGCCAGGGTTTGTAGGGGCCCAGAACCCCGGCCAGAACTCCCATCAACTCAGCTCCACTCACTACAAATTAGGTGACCTCGAGCAATTCCAGAGACAAGCAGATTTCCTCCAGCAAATTTCCACAAAGTGCCCTTCCGACACCCTCAGCCTTGTTTGCTGTGGGGCTTAGCAAGACCATCCTGAAGCCCTGGTTTCACCTATGTCTTTCCCTCTCTTCCCAGCAAGGCTCTCTTTTTCATAATATTGCCCGTCTTGGGGCACTTTACCGAGTTGTCACCTCTTAATTTGGCAGAACTTGCCTCTGTCCTAATGGAAGACGATCAGGGTCCGGCAGTATATAATGTACTCGGGCGACGTGCATTCATTCATTCGTGGAGCTCTGGGAGATACCTGTCGCTTGCAAGTGCTGAGCTAGATGGCCACAGAGTGATGACAGTGGTCCCCGCTTACCGGAGGGAATATCTTCCAAGACCCCCAGTGGATGCCTAAAGCCACGGGTGGTACTGAGCCCTGCATACACTGGCTTTTTCTACACACACATAACTACGATAGAGTTTAATTTATAAACTAGGCATGGTAAGAGATTAACAGCAATGACAATAACAGAACACTTACAATCATCTACTTAATAAAAGGTATGTGCATGTGGTCTCTATCGAAATATGTTATCATGCTGTATTCGTCCTCCTTGTGATTACGGGAGATGCCCGCATGACCAGGTGAAGGGGGCGGGCGCTGAGACGTAGTGTGAGGCTACTGCTGGCCTTCTGACGACAGGATGGGATCCCCTGCTTCCAGACCACAGCTCATCTCGTGGTGACTGAAACCACGGAAAGTGAAATCACAGATATGGGGAGACTACTATACAGCATAGTCCGTACTGGACTCCTACCCCTGGGAGCATCCTTCCCGCCCATGCCGTCCTGAGCTCACCCCTTACCACTCCCCCTCTTCTCTCCACTCTGCCTTCCTGAGTGCTCTGCACACACACTCCTGCCTCTAGAACTTTGCACCTGCTGTTCCCTCTCTCTGGAAAGCTCTTCCTCCAGATCTCTGTGTGACTCCCTCTCTCTCTCCCCTCGGGTCTTTACTCCCTGAGCCTTCCTTTGCCCCCACCACCACATCTTTGTCTGACTTGTGTTTTTCTCCTAAGCAGTTCTCATTATCTAACACACTATATATTCACTCACTATTCATCACTTGGATGGAAGCTTCTCAGTGGCAGGATGCATGTCTCTTTTGGTTCCTACTGTTTCCTCTGCACCCAGAACAGTGCTGGGCACTGGTGAGTGTTCAATAAATATCAGTGGAATTAATAGTTGAGCGAATAACAACAAAGGAGGTAATTAAGCATGAAATTTGGTCACATTCTGGCCAAGGAAATAGGTGATAGGTAATAACTGATCTAGCTTAGTGCCATGCTTAGCGTAGCACAGACTTGTCATGATGCTTGTCGTTTGTGGCCTCAGTGGTCCCTGGGACTCATCACCTCTTCTCTAAGAATTAACTTTAAGTCTGGGGAAACAGAAGGTGCTCGTTTGCACGTGGGCCCCAGTTTTTTCTTCCCCTGTGTGCACACATGACATCCATTAGCCATAATGGGCATGACAAACACATGCAGAAAAGAGGGAAACCCACATGACCGATGTGTCCCCAGCACTGAAGAAGAGAGGTTTCTGGTTCCCAGACACCTGCCGTTAAAATAAAGTAAGAATTAAAATACCAATAAATGTGCTTGGTCCTCCAAGAATGCATCAGATTTTCAACGATCGCCTGGAAATAGAGGAGGGCCTTATTGTTCTCCAGGTAAGAAAGCATTTATTCAAACAGTTTTCAGTGAAGAGTTAGCCAATATAAACACCAAAAGAGCTGCTCTCCTAAAAAGAGATTCAATTAAGCATCAGTGCAATTGTACGGAGACCATGTTGAACACCGAGGTGGCCTGTTTTTCTGGTCATTATTAATCCTGAGATCTTAATGATGCACAACGTTTGTGTCATTGTCTACCCAAATGTAATTTGTTTATGCAGCAGTTCAGCTAATCCTGCAATCTGTTTTTCTCAAATGAGGGCAGATAATGGAGACACCGTTCTTTACAAGTCTTCAGGCTTTTAAATTCTGATAAAATCAGGATTCTTCGCTGGGTCTTGCCCCAGCTCTGAATTAAACCACTTTAAATGTAATTATGGAACCTGGCCTTACATCAGGAACATCCATTTAAAAAATTGATTGGCTAGGCTGTTCCACGAGGCATTTTATGAGCAAACGATTGCAAAGGGGCCAGAACTGTAATTTATAAAGGCAAAAAAGCAGGTAAATACTTTATTAGTGGTAATGAGAGGGTTTCCAGCTAACTGAATCTTTTCTTTCCTCCCTAGCTACTTCATGGAGCCATGGTGCATGGCCCTCTTTCACGATCGTTTTATTGATCTAAGGAAAGAGTTACGCCAGATCTTGACCTCCAAGGAGGTAAGAGTGATTAATAGATATGTGAGTTATTCCTTGAAAATTACAAGCAGTTTATAGTCGTTGATCATTTAGACTTTTGTCTACAGTCTCCTTTTTGGTTTTAGTTTTAAAGCCAACAATACTTCCTATAAACAAGTTAGGGAGTATGCGAACGCGAACATCATGATACTTCTGGAAAAGTGGATTATTTAAATCTTTTTGGGAGAGGCAGATTTCTTTCTCCTTTTTACACATAACTGTATTTCCATTATCAGGTAACAGTGTCCGCTGCAAAATGGGTCTGAGTTTTATCTACTTGTTCTCAAGAACAAACATTGAATTCCTTTAGTTTCTGCCCACACTTGCTAGCCATTCACTAAACATGTGTGCACGTGTGTGCACACATGTGCGTGTGTTGTTATACAAATGTAAAGGGAAGACATAAGATGTCCAAACACACCCCTTTAATATCCAAAACCTCTTTCTCAAAGTGATAATTGACTGGAAGTTAGGCTACATTTCCCAAAGTCTCCATGTTCAGCAAGAAATTTGACTCTGCAATGTCAATCATGAAATACTTGCGAAACTTCAAATTCAGTTCTTTCATTCAACACAAGAGTCCTTACAGGAGCTGTGGAATGTTAGCATCTATGCTCAAAAAGTGGTCAGATATCCATCCTAGATTCTCCCTTGCTCCACTTGGACAAGGGCAGGGGCACAGCTTAACCTCACTGTGTTTTGTTGTCTTCATGGTCAAGTCCTGCGACTCTGTTATCAATTCCACTTGAGAGCACCTGTGCCCCTCGAAGGTTCCCATGGTGAAGGCCACCATCTTGGGCAGCACAGATCATGTGCCGAGCCCCAACTGTATGAACCACCTCCCTTAACCATAATGAGAGCCATTCAGGACACTCTACTGTTACAGTTTTGACTTTATCAATGAGGGGGCTAAAGCTGAAAGATTTTAAATGACCTGCTATGGGTTACACAGCTATGCTGTGGCCAGCAAGTTTCAGACTCAAGGATCTCTTGGCCTGAAGTCAGGTATACAGGCAGTGAGCCATATGGACTAAACTGCTAGGCTTGGTATCTCCTCTTCATCGCCTGCCCCCTTTTCAGTTTTATGCCTGGGGTCCAACCAAGGTGGGAAATTGAAATAACTATACTAATCCAAAGAAGATTCAAATTGGGGGAAATAGGTTTAAAGTATAAATCAAACTCAGTTGTCTTTAGGACCCACACAGATAGGAACCAGGCAGGTAAAGGTACATGAGGGAGGCCGAGGGGACTGTGACCATGCAAAGGTTATCCCCCTGAAGTCACTCAAATTTGAATAAATGCTACAGGTCCAACAGGTCCCCCACTTCATGCTAAAACTGAGGGAGTCAGCTGAGGTTGAAACATGAGCTCAAGATGTGAGCCTGGTGTTTACTGAATTTCATTCAAATCTTTAGGCCCCTCTCTTGCTCTCAAAATGCATTCTGTGGTTCATTATTGCACCACAGCAAAGACTCATTAGTTTTCTAATTATTCCATCAAAACTCTGTGCCTAAGTCCTTTTACACCCCCAGAATCGAACTCCTCTGTTAATATTTCGCACAGAGCCAAGGAGTTTTAGAAGCCAAGCTTAAAAGGGAAGCAGTCCTCTCATTTTTTCAAGTAAACCACAAAACCCAACAATAGTTGCTTTTCACGGTCCTGATTGAGACCCCCTTAACCTTTTATCCAGAGACAGACATCTGCTCTGGGTCAGTTTGTTATGTGTGAAGTCAGCACGGACAACAGGCCCTTTCAGTAGACCAGAAGGGACCATGAACATTTGTGGAAGACACACTGAGGGCTCCCCCACCATTCTTGTGACTTTTCTTGATTTCTGGGAAATGAAACTTCTGGAAGAAGAGCTTCCACAAAGACCTTGCACTGCTTTCTGCATTTCCATTTGTCAAGCAGGCAAGGCCACAGGGAGAGGTGGTGCCCGCAATGGTGTCTGCCTCTAGCTCAGACCTGTCTCTGCGGAGCAGAGATGACCTGTTCCTACCTCAGAGAGCTGTGGGAGGAGTGAAGGAGGGAACACATGCTGCTTGCCCCCACAAATAATGGCAGTGGAGACCGGCTGGCAGTGGAAAGAGGGCTCAGATAAGCAGATAAGCAGACATACAGGAGTTCATTTAAGAGTCTTGCAATAGGGGGCACCTGGGTGCCTCAGTGGGTTGGGCTTCTGCCTTTGGCTCCGGTCATGGTCCCAGGGTCCTGGTACCAAGCCCCGCATCAGGCTCTCTGCTCTGCGGGGAGCCTGCCTCCCTTCCTCTCTCTCTGCCTGCCTCTCTGCCTACTTGTGATCTCTGTCTGTCAAATAAATAAATAAATAATCTTTAAAAAAAAAAAAAGGAGTCTGGCAATAGGAAAAGAAAGAGCTAGCCTTCACTAAAGAATGATGGTAATTCTTATCCTCAAATATTGAGATGAACGTGACCCACTTCATTTCACTTCTAGCTTGGCTTTAGGAAAGTACAGGAGTCCAGTCCCATCAACTATGATATCTTATAGCTCTCCCTCTACATGAAGAAAAGGGAGTAAAAGACTATTATCTTTGACTGTTTTATTTTAAAAACAAGCTCATTGTAAGACTTCACAAGTCCTTTCATGGAAGTAAAGAGGAATAGATTATAAACCCACTGGGACTGCTTTTAGCAGTGGCTTAAGCCAAAGAATCACTGACCAATGTGAAATTTTGTATAGTCAAGATCATTCCTCAAAAAGATAACAATTATAGAAAAATACTATAAAAATATATGCACCTAACAACAAAATCCATATTATATATATATATATATATATATATAGAGAGAGAGAGAGAGAGAGAGAACTGTTGATAGGAATCAAGGAAGAAGTAGTTCTAAATTAAGGGCTGGGGAATTCCATATCTCACTTTCAATAATGGATAGAACAACCAGATGAAGATCAATAAGAAAATAGGGCACTTAGACAACACTATAAAACAAATAGACCTAATAGACACACACAAAACACTTTACTCAACAGCAGCAGAATGCACATTGTTCTTAAGCATACATGGAGCGTTCCCCAAGACAGGCCATATGTTGGGCCACAAAACAAGTGTCAATAAATTTTCAAAGACTTAAATCATACAAAGTATATTCTCCAACTGCAATGGAATAAAACTGGAAATCAAAAACAGAAGGAAATAATTCCACAAAATTGTGGAAATTAAACACAGACTCTTAAGCAACTTCTTTGATTTTAAAGAAGAAATCAATGAGATATTAGAAATACTTAGAAACAGGGTGCCTGGGTAGCTCAGTGGGTTAAGCCTTTACCTTTGGCTCAGGTCATGATTTCAGGGTCCTGGGATCAAGCCCCGCATTGGGCTCTGCTCAGCAGGGAGCCTGCTTCCCCCTCCCCTCTGCCTGCCTCTCTGCCTAGTTGTGATCTCTTTCTCTCTTTGTCAAATAAATAAATAAATCTTTTTTTTAAAAAAAAGAAATACTTAGAAACAAATGAAAACAAAATCACAACGTACCAAAACTAATGGGATACAGTTAAAGCCATTTTCAGAGGGAAAAGTGTAGTTACAAATACCTGGAGTTGTATAAAGGAAATATCTGAAATCACTAACTGAATTTTATACCTTAAGGGACCAAACTAAACCCCATGCTAGCAGAAAGAAGAGAATTATAAAAATTAGAGTAGAGATAAGTAAAATAAGGAGTAGAAAACCAACAGAGAAAATTGGTGAAATCAAAAGTTAGTTCTTTGAAAAGATCAACAAAATTAACAAACCTTTACCTAGACTAAGGATAAAGACTCCCAATTATTAAAATCAGAAATCAAAGTGGAAGGGATGCCTGGGTGGCTCAGTCAGTTAAGTGTCTCATTCTTGATTTCAGCTCAGGTCATGATCTCAGGGTTGTGAGAGCAACTCCCAAGTTGTGCTCCACACTGGGCATGGAGCCTGCTTAAGATTCTCCGTCTCCATCTCTTAAAGAGAAAGAAGAAGAAAGGAAAGTGGGAACATTTCCGCTGATCTTACAGAAATAACAAACGATTATAAGAGAATGCTATGAACAATTGTATGCCAAGCAACTAAATAACCTGGAGGAAATGGACAAATTTAGAGGAACATACAAACCACAAAACTGATGCAAAGAAATTTTAAAAATCTCAACAGACCTATAGTAAGTTAAGGTATTGACTCAATCAAAAACCTCATGACAAAAAAAGAAGAAGAAGTTCAAGATCAGGTGCTTTGCTGGCAAATTCTACCAAACATTTAAAGAATTAACAGGGGTGCCTGGGTGGCTCAGTGGGTTAAAGCCTCTGCCTTCAGCTAGGGTCATGATCCCAGGGTCCTGGGATCGAGCCCCACATCAGGCTCTCTGCTCAGCAGGGAGCCTGCTTCCCCTCCTCTCTCTCTGACTGCCTCTCTGCCTGCTTGTGATCTCTGTCTGTCAAATAAATAAATAAAATCTTTTTTAAAAAGAGAATTAGCAGTAATCCTTGTCTAACATCTCAAAAAAAAGAAAAATGGAAAGGAATACTTTCCAGCCCATTCTTTGAGGCCAGCATTATCCTGATACCAAAGCCAAAGACATCAAAGGGGAAGAGAACTACAGACCAATATCCCTTACGAATTTAGACCCAAAAATCTTCAACAGAATACTAGCCAACTAAATCCAGCAGTATATCAAAAGGATTATACACCATGGGCAAATGAGATTTACCCCAAGAATGTAAGAGTGGCTCACCATATAAATATCAATCAATGTAATACACCACAGTAATAGAATGAGGAGAGAAAAAAAATGCTATTATCTCCATTGATACAGAAAAAAACATTTGACTAAATCAAATATTCTTTCATGGTAAAACAAACATACACATACACACACACACACACACACACACACACACCCCTAGGAATAAAAGAGGACTGCTTCAACCTGATAAAAAGGTATTTATGAAAAACCTACAGCTAAAACCACACTCAGTGAAAGACTGAAAGCTTTAGCTCTGGGGTCTGGGACAAGACAAAAAGGCCTGCTTTGACCATTTACATTTAACTTTGTACTGGAAATTCTAGCCAGAGCAATTAGGCAGGAAAAAGAATCAAAAGACATCCACATTGGAAAGGAAGAAGTAAAACCATATTCTGAGATGCCATGATCTCATATGTAGAAAATCTGAAAGAATCCACAAAATACTAGAGCTAATAAATGAATTCAGCAAAGCTACAGGATACAACACCAACCCACAATCATCAGTTGTCTACATTAGCAATGAATAATCCAAGAGTGGAATTAAGAAGACAATTCTATGTACAATAGCATCAAAAAGAATAAAATACTTGGGGATAAATTTAAACAGGAGGTGTAAGATTTGTACACTGAAAACCTCAAAAACATTTTTTCTTTTTTTTTTAAGTGTTTGGTTTTTTGGTTTTTTTTGTTTTGTTTGACAGACAAAAATCAAAAGTAGGCAGAGAGGCAGGCAGAGAGAGAGGAGGAAGCAGGCTCCCCGCTGAGCAGAGAGCCTGATGCAGGCTCAATCCCACGACCCTGGTATCTTGACCTGAGCTGAAGGCAGAGGCTTTAACCCACTGAGCCACCCAGGCACCCCTCAAAAACATTTCTGAAAGAAATTAAAGCAGAACTAAATAAATGGAAAGACATTTGTGTTCATGAATTGGAGACTTAATATAGTTATAATGGCCACACTCCCCAAAGCAATGTACACGTTTAATGCAATCCTATCAATGTCCCAATGACATCTTTTGCAGAAATGGAAAAATTCAGAGGAAATAAAACAGACTCCAAATAACCAAAACAATCTTGGAAATAAAAAAAAGCTCTGAAGGACTTACACTTTGCAATTTGAAAACTTACTGTAATTCAGTAGTAACCAGGACAGCATTGTACTTACATAAGGACAGATATATAGGCAATGGAATAAAATAAAGGATAATCCAGAAGTAAAACCATTTACATGGAAAGATTTATATCATTAATCATTAGGGAAATGCAAATCAGAACTACAGTGAGTTACCACTTCACACCCACTAGGATGGTTATTGTTTTAAAAAAAAAAAGGAAATAAGTGTTGACAAGAAATAATCATACTGAGGAGGGGAGATGGTCACACTGAGGGGAGAGATGGTCACATGAAGGGGAGATGGTCACACAGAGAGGACACACTGTGAAAGACAAATGCACAGAAAATCTGTTTATGATTTAGAGCAGGATTTGCCTTAGATAAAAGTTCCATTTTGTGATTTTATAGTATTCACCCCATGGTCAGAAAAGCACCATATACCATGAGACCCAAATCTTCTATAATTTTTGTAAAGTCATATTTGCTTGATACAATTCTCTGAAAAACTAAGGAATCATGTGGATCATGAATCATGCTTGGGGTCATTCTGGCAGCCCTCAAATGTTTCAGCCCCCCTCATATTAAGTCCTGGGCATCGGGTGCCGTTTTCTCTGTCACTGTTTTGCTGAGCTGATACAAATTTGAAATCCTCTGAGCCCCACTGACTGTTCTTCCAGGTGAAGTGTGTGTAATCTCCAACACCTTGTAGGGTCTCACTTAAATAATCCAATGATAACTGTTTTGCTTCCATATCTTTTGAACCTATTTTTTTTATCTATAAAATTCTTACTATTAATAAGTTAGTATCCATTAGAACTTTGCAAGTCATGTACTTTTTTCTTGTTCAAAAGAAAAATTATTGGAAGTTCAAGCAAATATACCATGAAAGTCCCCGCAACTCTTCTGTTGGGGTAATTTGGAATTCCTGTGGTGTTCAAAACACGTACAGCTCAAAGCTTGGGTGACGTACATAACCTCTTATCAATGGGCAGGTGTACGATGAAGCAAATAGGGTACAATGTTAGCCGTGGAATCCAATGGTGTGTGTGCAGTGGTGCTAAGTGTACAATTCAGTCAACATGCCTCTGTTTGAATATTTTTATAATAAAATGTCAGGAAAACACCTACTATATTACAGATATGCACAGCATATCTCAACTTTAAATAACTATTCTTGCTGAACCTTATCTTTAAAGATGTCAATGAAATTTGACTTGATTAAGAATTTAAGGTTTTTTAAAGATTCTATTTATTTGTTTGACACACAGAGAAAGAGATCACAAGTAGGCACGGAGGCAGGTAGAGAGAGAGGGGGAAGCAGGCGCCCCACTGAGCAGAGAGCCCCATCCCAGGACCCTGAGACCATGATCTGAGCCGAAGGCAGAGGTTTAACCCACTGAGCCACCCAGAAGCCCTGAATTTTAGGGCTTTTAAATCCTATTTCTTGAGAGAACTGTAACCACATGAAACTTCTAGAAGTTTTCATGTAAAAATGTTTAATCACTTCCTTTCTTATTTTTAAAACAACTGTGATCTATAGATAGTTTTTATCTGAGAATTAAGAACTTGACATTACTATTCTTGCTAAACCTTGAGAACATTACGCCAAGTGAAACAGGCCAGTCAGAAGAAGACAAATGCTGTTTGATCCCACTGACATGAAGTATCCAGAGTAGTAGATTCACAGACAGAAAGTAGGATTACATGGCACAATTCTGCTTTCTTCATAATTGGATGACTTTCTTATATGTGTGTCCTGGGTTGCTATTTAAATAAATTAACCTTTATATTATTTTTTTAAAAAGGGTTAAAGCAGTAAATCTTATGTGTATTTTCCCACAATTAAAAATAAAAATTTAGAAACCTGGGGTGGGGTGGGGAAGACCGTCCTTGGGAAGATGAGTGCTTTTTTTCATTTTAGTGAAACTGCCCTATTATTGTCCAAGTAATTTGTTATCTGGTCTCTTCCTGTGTTTTCCAGGAGGAAGACCTTCCCTCCATAGAACAGTTAGCCCGGCAAATAGAAGATGAGGAAATTAACCTGAAGGAGAAGCCCCGGAATTATCTCAAAAGAGTCTACCAGGAAACCATCTACAAGTCATTGGTGGAGAAGAGCATTCTTGACTACCTGCACTATAACCACTACCATCTGCCCATGTACGCGTGGCCTGGCATCATTTAGGTGTGGCCACGTCTCCACTTTGTTGTGTTCCCACGTGGAGTTCGGCGACGTGCTCGGTGTAAAGAGGCAACCTCTCTGAAGCCTGGCTTCACAGCCAAGCACCACCGTGGTTTTGGGACTTCTTTTTCCACCTCCACAAACGCCTGTAGTTTTCTATCGTTCCAGTAGGTGGCGCAAGGCCGTGGGTCTCTATTCTGGGGCAGGGAGATGCTTTTGAACACCAGGCTAGTTCCGGTGCAGAATAATCCATTTCAGCAATAAAATGGGATACACTGTGCAAGACTTGTTTTTACGTTGGGTGTGATTCTGATAGATTTCCCTAAAAAGCCCTGCCGCCAGTTTTCTCAGTTCTTTACCTGTTTATCCAGTACTACTCCTTGGTGATAAAAAAAAAAGAAAAGAAAATTAAAAAAAAAAAAGAAAAGAAAAGAAAACCATGAGCCCAGTATGGAAAATCGGTGAAACAGATGATGAGGAATTAGCCCTGTAATCCAACGTCATAAGAACTGTTTATATGAACTTTGAAAATTAGGCAGGTGGTACCACAATTTCTGTATTTTGACATTGTAGGTTATGAGAATGAAAGCTCTTAAGCTCACACAGGCTAACATGTTTTAACAGGTTTTAGATGAGAAAAATATTAGCGGGCAATCAATGCAGCTCATTTCCTTTAACTAGCACTTGCTTTGCACCGGGACCTCTGGTACATGTCACCTGTAACATGGCCCCAAAACCCTCTTTCTTATAAATAAAGCAAATTTAGTGCCCACTAGAAAACATATGGATGCAGGAACAACAAAAGTTTTCATTTATTTGGATCTCTTTTAATAGATAGTGTGACACAATTCACGACCGAATTTTTTGATCAACAGGGTTTGAAATCGTTTTCATGGGTGCAATTCTGGTTTTTCAATTTTTCTTTTGTATTTATGTCAACATTCAGCCAAAGTTGGCACAATTACACTTGTCACTCAGCTATTAGGATGGAAAATCATAGTTGGTGTTACAGAATTATACACCCCTTATCAAACTGATACTTCTCAAAAAGACAATTGTTCCAGAACACTAGGTTTGAGTTTTCTGAAGCAGGCAAAAGCAAGCAATAAAGTCCGCTAATCCTTCACACGTATGTTTTACACAAATGTGTGGGTCACTTAGAGGGAGGCCCATCTTCGGCCACATACTACAAACTGTGTAACTGAGAGAACAATCCCTACCCTTTGGCTCTTCAAACTGCAAACCAACACACCTGAAACCACATTTCAGGGGCCACCACATAAGTCAGCTTGAGGATCTATTCACCGCCCCCCCCCAACTCCCTTCGCCGAGAGGTCATGGGTGAAACTCATCAGAAAAAAGAGTGAGTTTCTGTGACAGGCCCTGGGACCCGTGGGTGGAGATTAACAACCACCTCAAAAAGGATCAAGGGTTAGGATTTCTGCAACCAAGTATTACCCTTGAAAACCTTTTAGTCACACAAATGCGATCCCACATGACAATGCCAACCTTAAAATTGAATCACACATTCATATGACAGTAAGTTTTTCTTTGCTGCTTTTGAAAAAGTAGGCTGGGATTTGAAAAATGTGCAGAATGGGTTTTAGTCTACAAAATGTCTGAGGAGGTCATTCTCACAACTGTCCCACATTCACAAAGTGATTAATTTCCCAAGTCTGAGCAGGAATTTTGGCATCTCTGCGTGGACTTCAGCATTTTACCACCCAGGGACAACTTCGGTAAGAATAGAGAAGAACCCAGGGGTCATTGATTTGGGGCCTGACACTAGCTATGTTAAGGACTTCAAGAGAATAAAGGTATTTACTCCTCACTGATGATAAAGTCTTGCCAAAGAAAGCGCTTCCGAGAGAACAATATTTGGACTTCAGTGTGCGAGCAAAGATTCTGTAGAGACAGATGAATGCCTGAACTCCCTGAGTATTTCAGCATTTGCTGTTGAGCTGGGGACATTTGGGGCTCAAATGAAGGCTGATCTTGGAATTCGATCATTTTGAACAAAGCACAGTGACAAGAAAACACCAAAGTCAATTTCCCCAAGTCTTTGGCCTGCAATCACATGCACCTGACCCTGTTTCCTGAGGCCTCTGACACTGGTATGTGGGTGTGTGATAGAGGATACCCACCCCGTTTCCAAAAATGGCTCCTTGTATTACACCCAAATATCACAGGAAGGCCAAAAGAAAGCTGGTAGGGGAAAGGGAGCACTGCATGGAGGAAAAAACGTAAAGCCAGCCAGTCAATATTTACTCTTAGAAGAAGAGAGAGAGAGAGAGAGAGAGAGTGTGTGTGTGTGTGTGTGTGTGTTAGAGAGAGAGAGTGAGAGAGAGAGAACCCAGCTCCGGGTGAGAGAGCGCTAGCTAAGAAGCAGGGAGAGGGGCTCGAAAGTGTCGCTTGTGAGGAGCTGTTGATTGTTTTCTGGTTGAGAGAAGAGGTGATGATAAGGCTGGGATGCGGCGAGCGCCGGGGACGGGGCCGCGAGCCGGCAGCTGTATGCTAATGCTCACAGAAACCAAGCCTCCGCATTCCCCATTAAAGCCGGCGGCCAGGAGGCCACACATCACTGAACAAATAGGCTCTCTCTAGACAAATAAAATAACACACGTTGGCCTACGGGGAGGAGGAGAGCCAGAGGGGGAGAGGGTGGGGGAAGAGGGAGGGGGGAAGGGAAAAGAGAAGGGGAGAGAAGAGTCGGGGAGGAAAGGGACGGTCGGGCCGACGGGAGGGGAGAGGAGAGAGAGCTAGGGGGAAGGATGGGTGGTGGGGGTGGGGAGAGCGAGCCGCAAGGGTAGAACCGGAGAGAGAAAAGGGGGAGAGTCTAGGGAAGAGA
This sequence comes from Neogale vison, assembly GCF_020171115.1. Taxonomy (NCBI): domain Eukaryota; kingdom Metazoa; phylum Chordata; class Mammalia; order Carnivora; family Mustelidae; genus Neogale; species Neogale vison. The sequence goes on from NC_058098.1 coordinate 45,126,114, forward strand.
AAGTTGAGGGTGGCTAGACTGGAAGTGGAAGGCTGGAGACGGGTGGGGGGGTGGAGGGAGGGGTGGAGAAAGAGGCAAGGGGAGTAGGAGAAGAAGGGCAGGGGGGATAAGAGGGAAGGGAGTGGGGTTAGAGGAGGAGGGAGGCCAGAGATAGGAGTCGCGGGGGGGGAGGGTTTGGTAGGAGAGGGATGGTGGGTGCAGGGAATGAACACTTACACCCAAACCCCAAAGCAGCCACAAGAAAAGGGATACTGAGGCCAAGGCGACGTTTGCGCCCCTTCTGGCCCGCAGGGGCCTGGGCACCTTTTGGTCCCGCCTGGGGAGGGCGACGAGGAAGGTCGGAGTCGCGTGCCCTTTCCGGTCAGTTTCTGTTGCGGGTGGTGTTGCTGCGTTTTCTGAGACGGCGGCGCGCGTGCAGTGCGGCCGCCGCTTCACAGGTGCAAGCAGTTCCCTCGTGCGCCCCACGTTCAGTGTCATCCCGGTCCGTTCTGTGACATTCCAGCTCTAATTGGCATAATTCTCTGCTTATGGCTTTTCCACATTTTCTGGCTTCGCCAACACCACCCTTTCCATTGCGGGGTCCGGGAGCCTCTGGCCCCGCTCCCAGGGTCCCACCCAAGGCAAAAACAAACAGCCCCGAGGGCACTTCACAGAGCGTGCAGTGGCCCCGACGGCACACTCGGGAGGATAAAAGGGGCAGCCAGCCACCCCGTCGGCCCCAGGCCGAATAATGGGTGCGCAGCAGATTGCCGGGGGCACTCGAAACTCGAGGGGAGGGAAATACTTGAGCGCGGTCCCTCCCCGCGCCCTGCGGAAGGCGCAGCCTCGCGGATTCTCCCTTGTTCGCTCTCTTTCATGCACTCTCCTTTTGTGTGGAATTATTTAAACGAGAGATCCATGGCAGCTTTATGCTAATGTGCCGAACAAAGACAGCGGCCCGCGGGCGGGTGCCCGGAAGGTGCCTGGAGGCCGGACCGGGCCGGGCGGGGCGGCAGGCGGGCTGCGCGTGTCTCTCGCGTGCCCCTGGGACTGACACAACAACCCCTCATTCCTGCAAACACAAAGCCTCTCAGGGCTCGGGCCCCGCGCTCGCCCCGCGCACTAGGGAGCGGGTCCCTCCGGGACCTGACTGCGGGTTCGGGGGCAGTAACGCGCCGTTCAGGCCGGGTCGCGGCAGGTGGGCAGGGAGGGCCTGGGGTGCGGTTTCTGTGAGTCCCGGAGAGAGGGTCCACTGCAGAATGGGAGTAGGGGTGTTGGCGGGGAACCGCTGTCAACCCCGTCGCCCCTGGGCATGTCGCTAAACGCGCAGCGCGGTAGGATTGCGGACCCTCCCGTTTCCGCCTCTCAGGAGCTCAGTGACCGCCTGGACAGCGCGACACCCCACCGGGCAATTCCTAGGCCGAAATCCCCGGCTTTGGGGGCTTATTTCCAAGCTTCGCGCTTTCGGGAAACTCCCCGGAGCTAGACTCTTGAGCTGGGGTTCACAGTGAACCCCGGCGCTCTCCCCGACGGCTGTCTGGGACACCAGTACCGGGGGAAAGAAAAAAAAAAAAAAATAGAGCGCCCGCGGCCTCCAGCCCTTCGGCTGTCAAAGGAAGAAGCCGCAGCGGGGTCTGCAAGGATGAGAAGCACTGAGGCTGCCGAGTGTTTCCAAAGCGCAGCTCAGGACCGACCCCACAGGAAGGGGAGGAGTCGCCTGTGGACTGGGAAGGACACTTGGGGACCTGCCTTGGATCCCTTTGCTCGTCCACTCTGGTGAAGATCCTCTGGAGCGAGGCAAAGCACGGCTCAGTGTTTCCCCGATCCAACTCCACGCGGCGCCCACTTGGAATCGCAGTGCGTTAAAGGCCGGCCGCCGGGGCGCAGCGTGGTGGTGCTTTGCTCTTCCCAGAAGACAAATGTTTCAACCCGATGGCCCTGTAGTGGGGGGGGATTGCAGGCGCGCAGATTTTGAGAAATGAGATCACTCAGAAGACAACCGAAACTTAACGACCAGGTGCTACTTGGAGGTTGCTGGTGTGTGCGTGCGCTCTCAGCCTAATTCTTCCCCAGTTCTGAGACTTGAAATTAGTTTCTAATACTAGCACCTTTCAAGTTTCCATTTATTTTGGCCATTCTCATCTGAAAGCAGATTTCACTCTCCCTGGCAAGACTAAAAACCACAAACTAAGCAAAAGATCCATTGAATCTCAGTATCTCAATAGTGTTCAATAGATCCTCTAGGCTTAATTCAGAACCCGTTTGAATTCGCTGCATTCAGGAAGGATTTTGCTTTGGTTTGGTTCTTTTGCCGCCCCCCCCAGCCCTCTTTACAATTATGGGTGTTGTTATTTTTAAAGGATTCACAAGGTGACTAACTCACTGTTATCTGTTGAATGAAAGCAGTGTTACACATGCAAAACCAAATACCCCGCAGTCAGTTGGGGACAGCGGGCAGAGCCCCCGCCCTATTATTCCACAATCCAGATGGGATTCGTGATTAGAAAATAAAATTGGCCAAAGCTGTCCCGGAATCCCTCTCCTACTTCTAATTTCATCAGCAGTATTAATCAGCGCCCAAAAGAGCAAGTAAATAACATCAGTTTCTTTTAGATGAAAACATTTATAACTTTCAGATAAACTCATTTTAGAATTTCTAACTTTTCTTGAGGACTAGCATTCACCGCAGTTAGCATTTTTAAAACGAGGGTGAGAGCTTTCAAAATATATTCCATTATATGTATTCTACTCTTTTTAGTCTGAGTTTTTAAAAAAGATCACAAACGTAAAATCAAACATCTTTCCTTTTTATTAACCAACTTGATTAACCCTTTGATTAAATAAGCCTAACAAATTTCCCCATTACAACTTATTACCCATGGATTCTGGGGGGAAAAAATCTGCTTAATTTCCCCACCAGGGTATTTTTAGAGGGAAAATCCAAAAACAATTAAATACCTTCAGTGGCATGAAACATAACAAAACTCAGCATAATCTATATAGGTGCACAGAGTTTTCCAGAAAAAAATTGTCCGTTTCCTTCTTTCTCAATAAAGTGAGTGACACAACATAATAACATTTTCTGCGGCTTTGCTATTTGTTCTCTAGTGATGGGTGATCAGGCCCACTCTGCACTCTTGGGGTTCTGCCCAGGTACCCCGGAGACTCTGCCTTTTGTGTTCCATGGGGCTGGGCTGGAAAGAGGACGAAGGCAAAGTGCCCGATCTGGGTCCAAACGGGGCTGCCGAGGTGGTGGGTAGGGGATTGTGAGTGTGTGGATCTTCGTTGTTGTCTTTTCCTGGTGGCAAGGGGGGGAGGCAGCTTGTCCTCTCCGAGGCCGAAGCCGGCCTCTAAGGACAGATTGCCCCCACCTCCCCCCGGCCGGCAGCACGCGTCTCTTTTGCGTCCAGATTGGCCGCGACCGGCGCTCAATAGCGGGAGGTTAATTTCCTTCACAAAGGTGAAGGGGGCACGGCTCCGGGGGGGCCCCGCGCCCAGACAGGCGGCCCCTTTATTCCGCTGCGCCTTGATTGGAGCCCTTGATTTAGCATCTGATGTCAGCCGGCAGACAAAATGCCCGCTCCGAATGAAAATGCATGAGGCGGCGCAAGGAGAGCGGAAACCAACTTCAGTGGAGCGCACGCGGCCGACGGCGCGTTTCGGCCTTTGGCCAACTCCTCCCGAATCAACCCAGCCCCGCGCCTCACGGAGGCTCGCAGTGGCCTAGGTGCCAATCCTTGAGCCTCTGAGAACTTAAAAAAAAAAAAAAAAAAAAAGTTCAGAAATTCAAGTTCCTTTTGGAACCCAGCCTAATTTACCACCACCACCACCACCACCGTCACCGCGCCCCGCCCCAGGGCTGCGTCTGCTGGCGATTAAAGAAGTGCGGTGCCAACTGTTCCTAAAACTACAGATGAAATCTTCCAGACGCACACGGGCGCACGAAGGCCGTGGACGCAAACATCGTCCCTGGCTGCAGCCTGAAGGCCAAATCCTCTACCCAAGTTTGGAAGCCCAGGGTCCCATTTTCGCTTAAGTCCTCAGTCCCGTGGCCCACCCGGCCGAGGCTCTCGGCCGTCCGGGCTTTGCCGCTATTTTCGAGCTTTGATTATTTCCCAAGCACCAGGCGGAGTCCCTGCGCCTCCCCCGGCGCCTCCCCCGACCCCTCTCCCGCCCCAGCAGCCGCACTCAGATCTCCCTGGCGCCTGCTGCTGCCCACCGCCGCCCCTACCCAATCAGCGCGCACAACTTCCCCCTCCGCTCCGGCTCGCGGATTGAACCCTCCTGACATATTTGGGGCCATTCTTCTCCTTTGTTGCTATTTTGCTCGCGACCCGCGGGTAATCCCCGCGCGGGAGGGGGGCGTGCATTGTCGTGCTGATGGACGGGCCCATTTGGCGGCTCCGCGCCCCCCGGAGGAGAGACACAAAGCCCAGGCACGTGCGCCTCCCCATAGAGGAGCAGCAGACCGTGAAGGGAGGCGGGGCCGGGCGTGTGCCTGGGCCGGGCGGGGCGGCGGCGTCGGGCGGGGCGGCAGCGGGGCGCGCGCGGGGGCCCTGCGCCCTCAGGTACATCTGCCGCACCTACCGGGCGACCCCCGAGTCCCGGCCTCCTTTTTGCCGCCCCGTCGCCCTCCCACCCGACCAGGCGGAGGAGCTGCGGGCGCGCTGATTGGCTCCGGGGGAAGCGGGAGGCGAGAACAATGGCCCCCTCCCCCAGTTAAAAGGGAGCGGCTCCCGGGCCCGGGGACAGGGACGCGCGTGCAGGGCGCAGAGCTGGGCCGAGCCGCCGCCAGTGCCACGCGAGTCCCGCAGCCGCCGCGTCCGGGCCATGGGCCGGGAGCACTGAGGGCCGCCAGGGCCGAGCGCGGAGGTGGGACCGAGCCAGTGCCTTGCCCTCGCGCCGCGCCAACATGCCCCGCGGCTTCCTGGTGAAGCGCAGCAAGAAGTCCACGCCCGTGTCCTACCGGGTCCGCGGCGGCGAGGACGGCGACCGCGCGCTGCTGCTCTCGCCTGGCTGCGGGGGCGCCCGCGCCTCGCCCCCAGCGCCGAACGCTGGGCCGGGACCGCTGCTGCCGCCCGCCGAGCGCGCCCATGCGGCGCTCGCTGCCGCGCTCGCCTGCGCGCCAGGCCCGCCGCCGCCCCCGCCGGGCCCGCGGGCCGCGCACTTCGGCAACCCCGAGGCCGCGCACCCAGCGCCGCTCTACAGCCCCACGCGGCCGGTGAGCCGCGAGCACGAGAAGCACAAGTACTTCGAGCGCAGCTTCAACCTCGGGTCACCGGTCTCCGCAGAGTCCTTCCCCACGCCCGCCGCTCTGCTCGGAGGCGGCGCCGGCGCCGGCGCCGGCGCGAACGGCACGGGCGGCGGCGGCACCTGCGGTGGCGACCCGCTGCTCTTTGCGCCCGCCGAGCTCAAGATGGGCACGGCGTTCTCCGCGGGCGCCGAGGCGGCCCGCGGCCCAGGTCCTGGTCCCCCGTTGCCCCCCGCAGCCTCCCTGCGGCCCCCGGGGAAGCGGCCCGCGCCTCCCACCGCCACCGCCGCCGAGCCTCCCGCCAAGGTAGCCAAGGCCCCGGGCGCCAAGAAGCCCAAAGCCATCCGCAAGCTGCACTTCGAGGACGAGGTGACCACGTCGCCTGTGCTGGGGCTCAAGATCAAGGAGGGCCCAGTGGAGGCGCCGCGGGGCCGGGCGGGGGGCGCGGCGCGGCCGCTGGGCGAGTTCATCTGTCAGCTCTGCAAGGAGGAGTACGCCGACCCGTTCGCGCTGGCGCAGCACAAGTGCTCGCGCATTGTGCGCGTGGAGTACCGCTGCCCCGAGTGCGCCAAGGTCTTCAGCTGCCCCGCCAACCTGGCCTCGCACCGCCGCTGGCACAAACCGCGGCCTGCGCCCGCTGCCGCCCGCGCGTCCGAGCCTGAAGCCGCGGCCAGGGCTGAGGCGCGGGAGGCGACAGGCGGCGGCAGCGACCGCGACACGCCGAGCCCCGGCGGCGTGTCCGAGTCGGGCTCCGAGGACGGGCTCTACGAGTGCCACCACTGCGCTAAGAAGTTCCGCCGCCAGGCCTATCTGCGCAAGCACCTGCTGGCACACCACCAGGCGCTGCAGGCCAAGAGCGCGCCGCCTGCGCCTCCGGCTGAGGACCTACTGGCCTTGTACCCTGGGCCTGACGAAAAGGCTCCCCAGGAGGCGGCCGGCGACGGCGAGGCGGCCGGCGTGCTGGGCTTGAGCGCGTCGGCCGAGTGCCACCTGTGCCCGGTGTGCGGGGAGACGTTCCCCAGCAAGGGAGCCCAGGAGCGCCACCTGCGCCTGCTGCACGCCGCCCAGGTGTTCCCTTGCAAGTACTGCCCGGCCACCTTCTACAGCTCGCCCGGTCTCACGCGGCACATCAACAAGTGCCACCCGTCCGAGAACAGACAGGTGATCCTCCTGCAGGTCCCCGTGCGTCCGGCCTGCTAGAGCGCGCCCTCCACCCCGGCCCCCACTCCCCGCCCCGGAACTGTGCCTTCTCTTGGAGACCCACGAGGAGAGCGCGCCCTGCGCGCCCTGAACCCGCGTCCGCGCCGGGGGCACCCACCCCCGGTGAAAGTGTTGTCTCCGCTTCTCTCGGTGTGGCGTGACGGTAACCCCGGTCCTCTCGTTGTGACTCCTTTTGGACCCCACCCCCACCCCTTTTGCGTTGTGTCCCCTTTCCCCACTTGGCGCAACAGGAGCCCATCTCTTTTCTGTACAAGAGGGAAAAGCTGTACGCGTTTGTCTCGTGGTTGGAAGCTTCCCCCTTGGAGCGGAGAGCTGTTTTTCTTGCTAGTATTCGCTGTGTTCATGGTCTAGAAATGCGGTTTGCTCTCGCCTACCAATCTCTGCTCTCTATGTATGTAGCGTACGGGTTGTTTTGGGTGAATCTTGAGGAATAAATGCCTTTATATTTCACAGGCTGTAAATTGAACTTCCCACACGATTAGCTTTATTATGGCTTGTGAACTGCTGGAGTCTGGCTTTACCTTTTTGTATGTGAACAAATCAAATTGCTTAAAAAAGAGTTTTCTTTAGTATAGCCACAAATGCCTTGAACTGTTGTCTGTTTGGGATTGTTTTTGGGGGGAGGGAAGGGAATATTCAGAAAATGCTGTAGAAACTGCCTCAATACTTCACATAAGACTCTTTGGTTTGATCATCTTTGTTGAGGTAGGACTATATGAGTTCTCTCTAAATGTATATGTTGATTTATGAGTAATTGTTATTTATTCTTTATTTATTTATATTAATTATGAAGATTATGATATTATTTGATTGCAGATCTTTTTTTTTTTCTTTTGGTACGCTTCCCCCCCCTTGCCACTCTTGACATTTCACTGTGCATTTTAGAAGAGAGCCTTTTTCTAAAGGGATCTGTTAAAAGTTTTAACTTTTATACCTATCTGAGCGAATTACAGACAACCTACCATTTTATTCTGCTTGGAGGGACCCTGGAGCCCTCATACAACCGACAGCTCTTACTTTTAAATGCAATCTCTTTTCTACATACATTATTTTCTTAATTGTTAGCTATTTATAGAAAGCTTCAATAGAACTGTTTCAACTGTATAACTATTTACTATTCAAATAAAAATATTTTCAAAGTCAAAGTAAGATGGATTTATTTCTGCACCATGCGGCTTCCATAAAGATCTGAAATTATTTCTTAAAATGCGTGTTTTTTTATTTAAGAAAAAAAAAATTCCACCACCCTCACTAGGATCATGGGTGTTAGAGCCTGAACCTCTAGGCTCTACCCTCTGCCCCTTCAAGGGTGTCCCTCTGAAACAGTTGACTGGAGCAGAAGGCTTGTCAGGAACCCTTGGAAATGCACTGGAAGGTGGGGTTAGGATGAAGGTTGTCGAGATTTTCAGGGAAATCTACCTAAGTGTCCACAAGAATCTACCCTTTTGACCAGGAGATGTAGAGACACTGCTTGAACTTAGAAGATCCTTCAGAAGTCCTGACAATTTGGGGCTTGGGGTAACAGTAACTCCTCACATAAATAAGGTGGGTAGTTTTGGGTCCTTGAGTATCAACTAGAAAAAGGTAGAAACGATTAAATGGTCAGATTGGCAAAGTAAGGGAAACAAACCAGATCACAACAGAAGTTAAACAACTGGGTTTGGGGTAAAGGCTCAAAAATGATTTTTCAATCAGGTGAGCAATCTGCTTTTGGGGGGAAAAATGGAACACCATCTATTTGAGGTATTAGATTTAATAACAGGTCATTACAATGTTTTCCGTTATGTGTCACTCAGCTCTTTGAAGAACAATTATGATGCTCACCAGTTAATATTTCAAGTTGTTTTCCTCTCTTTGAAACTCTCCTTTTTAGTGCTGTGCTCAATATCACAAGTGTACATTTCCTTTTGTGGTGTGTTTTGCTACTTTTTTCCCTGAGGCCCCACCTGAAATTGAACGTTTGTCCATCAAAGGGATTTCAGAAATCTGCCCTGAAAGGGCAGCCTGTCTGAAGGGCGTAGACAGGCTGACTGTGGGAAGGACAGTCCCTGAGAAAACTTGGAAGAATTGGGAAAGATCATTTCTCAGATTCTGAGCCTCAAGTGTGGTGCAGGAGAGGATTAGTAAAAGACCCAGCTGTCAGAACACTGAATATTCCTCCCTGTGAGCGCCTGGCAACAGGCTCAGAATGACAATGGAGAAGCCACTACAGGTGAGTTGGTTCAGGGACAGATTACACATTGCCCTTTATTGCTGATGACTATGTATATTTATTAGCAGTTGGGAAAAATACTGGAGGACAAAAATCTCCGTGCTTGCACAAAATGAAAGCACGAGGAAAAAACATTATTTATAACATCCTGGGAAGTTTGAATGAAACAAAATAAAACTCAAATTTGCAGGCTGTTGGCTGTCCTGCCTGAGGGACACTCACCCGAGAGTTTTTCAATGTCCTCTCTACATCACACCGTATGCTCAAAGATTCCTCCTACTGAGGCTCAGCGCGCGTTCGATGCCAACAGAAAGTTTCCTGGAAGGCCCGACAGTTGGCCACACACAGCAAGTGAGGCCTGTCTGCAGGAATGGTAGCTTGTCATCCGTGTTTGGCCCACTGGTTTTCTAGTCCATAATCATAAAGCATAAATTCTAAGATCCACCTTCATGACGGTAAACAAAATTTGGTTGTTGGCGCATGTGGTCTTCCATCTCTGCCGGGAATGTATTTCTGTGGACCAAATATACCTTTTCTAAAATAGAAACTAGAATTTCATTGGTGTGAGACGTTTGGGGAAATTATATAGAAAATTGAACCCAGGGGTGCCTGGGTGGCTCAGTGGGTTAAAGCCTCTGCCTTTGGCTCAGGTCATGATCAAGCCCCACATCCGGCTCTCTGCTCAGCAGGGAGCTTGCTTCCTCCTCTCTCTCTGCCTGCCTCTCTGCCTACTTGTGATCTCTGTCTGTCAAATAAATAAATAAAAATTTAAAAAAAAAAGAAAGAAAATTGAACCCATTAAAGCTGACTAAATGGTGTCCAAGAAGTAGACAAGGTTTGTCTATTTCAAAGTTATGTCCTTGGGGTCATTAGGATGTTCCACAGAAAGGAGATCAGATTCTCTCTCCATCTCTCTCTCTCTTTTTCATCCCTCCCTGGATAATATGTTCACAAGGGTCCTTGTTATACAATACCAAGTGGAAATGGCCTCACCTTCTTTATAAATATGCAAAGGATGCCGAGAACACCCCGTGTGTCTGAGAACATCCTGCTCCAAGCTTGGACAACTTGCTTCCCTGGAACCCATGGAGACAGCCATGCCCACTGCAGCAAGGGATTGGGGGGAGGGAATGGGGGTAAGGAAAAGGGGCAAGACCAAAGAGGGAGGAGCTCAAAGAGGGGGCCAAATACAGAAAAGGATTTTATTTTTGCTGGTTCTATTCCTACACAGAGGTGGTGTCATAAAAGCAAAAAGCTGCTCCAGGCTCCCTGATTCTGAAGTGCTGCAGCTTTGCCCTTTTCTCCAGAGTTGATAATGTCCTCCGGATTCATGTTTCCCGGGAGGCCTGGAGAAGTCAGGGCCCCTCCAGGCCTCAGAGCAGAAACGCTGGACTGGAGCAATGCCCGGCTGCAGTGGCCTGACCAGGGGCCCACCTACTCAAAGGCCTCTGCTGTGGAGATCCGGGGTTCCTTCTGTGTACCACCTTCCATTAGGCGCTCCCCCTGCCTTCAGAGGATCCCAGGGCCCACTGCTGGGCTCAGTCAGGGAGTCCCCAGGGTACACAGGGGCTCCAGGGTAACTTGGGGGGCCCAGAAGCCAGGCCAGAGGCTCCCCAGCAGCCCACGATGACCCATCAGGGAGCAGAGTGGAAGCCTGGAGCCTGGCAGGACTGCAGCTGTGCACTGGCAGGGTTCCTGCAGGGACCAGGGCGCACAAGTTTGTGTGGGGCAATGCCAGTCTGCAGGCAGATGTTGCCAGCGCATCTGTGCCGGAGGCTGCTGACCATGAGGGCCCAGCGTCTCCCCTTGGCCTCCGGGGCTGGGCTCCTGAGTGGACCGGCCACCTCCTCCCAGCAGCTACACCCCTCTCTCCATTCCCTGAACTTCGTTCTACATCCCTCCACAAAGTCTTTGAATGAGGCAAGGCAGGAGCATCTCTCCACAGTCGTAGTGAATAGATAACATCATAGCGTTCTTCAACCATTAAATCTCTTGCGAAAAGAGAAAGGGTCTAGGAGGTGGCTCGGGCAGTCTCCTTGGCTCTGCAAGGTCCATGAGCCATTTGAGGAGGGTTCCTGAGGCCGGGAGAGGATAAGGCAGCAAAGACTGGAAAGGGAGCAAGGGTCCTCGGTATAGGCAGGAGCAAACCTTTCTCCTGAGCGTGATCTCCAGGTTTAGGATTAGTTATGAATTCACTGGTCTGTAGCAGGCAGGCTTTGAGCAAGACTTGCTATCCTCTTGAGGAAGGGACATTTGGGTCTCCTGGAGGAAGTTTCTAACTGACCCTTAGTGTGTGGGGTCACTTAGAATGACATACACACACAGGGATGCATCACACAGTTAGCATCTCTCAGTACCAGGTTCGGCCAGAGAGACCTGTACAGCTTGGTGGTTGAAGGTACAAGCTGTGAGGTTTGGAGAAGGCCACAGGGGAAACTGAGTGGTAGAGAGAGCCCCCACACAGTGACAAAGCACCCCAACATGGGAGAGTGAAATGAACAGCACGCGAGCACCTCCATCCCTCTCTGATCGCCAAAGTGGTACCAAAGCTCGGTACAGTACGGCAGTCTAAAGACCCCTGGGATTCTAACCCTAAATTATGGAAACATTTGGTTAATGTTTTGGTACTCTAACTGGAAGGCAATCGCCTGAAAGTCCCATTCAGCTGAGAAAAACTTCAAATGCATCTTCAAGTTAAATATATCTAATATATTGAAAGAACCCTGTTGTTTTATATTACCAATCTGCAGCATTAAGTGGCCAAAAGAGGGAATGTGTGGTATACTCACGACTCCTAGGCTCTTTCTCTAACAGGGACTTACATCCGCATCACAAAAGAAGTTCAGAAGTGAGATCTGGTCCCTCTGCCCACAATTGTCTGCACCCAGTGGCCCTAGGGAAAGAACAATTCCCAAATACCCGGGGTGGAGACACCACCCTTTGACGGATTGCTCAAGGTCCTGGGCATCCTCGTGCCCCACTGGCACGTTGGTCAGTCAAGCGAGGCCAGGTGTGTCGAGACCACAGGAAGAAGGTGTGAGAGAAGACAGCACCTAACCTCCCAGGGATTTCCATGAATAGGGAATTTTTTTTTTTTTTTTCACCAGAACTAGGGAACTCCTGCTTCCTTCTGAGGTTGCTAAGGAAACTTAAATAATTTTCAAGGATTCATCAACATCTTGTCTTGTGCAAGCAACCAGCTATAGGTTTGGGTATCACCAAGGCAATTTCCCAGCAAGAGGATTTTCTGCAGACAAATGAATCCTGTGTCTTTGGACATTCCTTATGAGGAACTGTGGGTGGGGGCGGGGCAGGGAGTACTACATGCCAGGTTGGATCTAGAAAGCAACAGAGACCAATGAGAGGTGTCGCCAGCAAAGCACCTCTGATGGGCCTTTGTGGTGAAGAGAACTGATTTCTTACAGCTGGTGAGAGAAACAACTTGGCTCACGAATTTAACATCCACAACCTTTTTTTTTTTTTTTTTTGGTTGTCCTTAAGGCCTGATATGCTTCTCAGAATCACAGAACATATTTGAGCATATGATTTGAAGCCAGTTAACATATTTTCACTGACCCAAACACACACCCCTTCATCTCTTAAGCCCGAACTGTCATCGTCTGTGTCCCCACATACTTTTATTGTGGGCTTGGGTGGTTGCATCTGGAAAGTGAAACATTCCAGACGCGATGATCCCTCTGGCAGGATATATGGAGACCAGATGGGGTGCGGGATAAGCATGTTCGTCTTATTTGAAGATTTCTATACTGTGCCGATCTCTTGGTGGCATTCCCACACAAAGCGTCCCTACTGATGTGTTTGCCTTAGCTCGTGGCATGAGCTGCACTATGGGGATGAACCGTTCGTAGGATGTTTGCTATATGGAAATGAAACCTATAGAATGTTTACCACGGGGCAGAGCACATTCAGAGGTGTGAGTGCCGGGAGGTCATGTTTGGAGCAGGTCAGATTCACACCGTGCAGTGTCCCCAGTGTCTATGGGAAGCTCATCCATACACTTTGCATTCCTAGTTTACCATGTTGCTTCCCACCACAACCCACGTGTTTGCCATTCCTTCCACTTGGTTTGAGCCGGGACACTGAGCATCACAGAGCAGGAAACAATAATGGCAGAAACTTCAACCTGAATCCATTATTCTCCTTTTCCACTCATCAAAAAAGGCCCTTTAATTCTAATGTAACATCTGCTTCATCTCTGTTGTTCAGGACCAGGGCCCCGACGCAATGCTCCTTCTCAAACACCACAGCCAGGTGTCACACCTGATGGTGACAGGAGGAACAGACTGAGCCAAGAGGCTATTGTCTGCTGAATCTGATAGGAAGTAGGGGACGTGTCAGTGCACGGAAGGCTTTCAGAGGAGGTTCTTTTTACAGGAGGAAAAAAATATAGGCTACAATTTCCTGTGAGCACAAAGAACAGAAAAGGATGGGGAACTTGGGCTGAAAACCATGTGTCCAATATTGCCAATTTAAAGCTTGTCGCACCATCGGATTACAGTTCTTTCCTCCTGCTCTGGGTTCTACCGTCTTACATAAAACAAACCTCAATCATTCCAGGATACAGCTACTAAGAGGGCAGAAGATGGGCAGAAACTCACAGGAATAATGTCCATAAAAATGAACTGTCAGGGACACAAGGTGACAAACCAGATTGCAGTCTTTGTCCAGATCCAAACAGAATCATATTAGATCTCATAAAATATATTACACTTCCTTCTTTCTTTCTTTCTCTTCCTTCCTTCCTTTCACTCATCTCTTCAATAAAAGACCTTTATTTCTTCTTTTGAGCAGTGTTCTTATCCTTGATATCTTCTTGAGAGTTTTCCCATGAATATCTTGATAATTCACCAAACACCAATTATAGTTTTAAATTATTTTTAGGGAAACATTTACCTACTGAAGAGTTCAGATTTGTATCAAAAAAATTTTTGCTTTATTAACCATAGAGAAAATCATGATTTCCCCCATTTTACTTTCCAAATTTGGGGATTTGGCTTAAAGAGAACTCAAAAAAATTTAAACACATATTATATATATCTAGACTTGTTTGTTGCAACAACTGTGATCTTCAACCTTCAAAGGTTGTACTGAGATTCCAGAATTATTGCCACTATTGTGGCACTTCACTATTTCTACCATTATAACAGTGGAGGTTAATCCAGGAGTCAGCTGACCCAGGAGTCAGCTGACCAAATCTGGTCATGAGACTGTTTTTGTCAATAAAGTTTTATTGGAACATGGCCACCCTCGTTTGCTTACTATTGTCTATGTCTGTGTTCAGACCTCAATGCCAGAGATTCGTCATCTTGATAGAGACTCTATGGGTGTACATAAAACTTAAAATACTTACTATTCGGCCATTGATGGAAAAGGTTTGCCCTCTCCTGTACCAGACAAAAGAATTGTGCAGTAATGGTTTATAGAACTCTGACATGCCTGCCCTTGGTTAGATGGAAACATGGTCCTAATGAGAAGTGGGCTTGGCTCAGCTGTGCCTTGACTGCCACAGATGCAAAATTGAGGAGTCACTGCCTGTTTTTATAAGTGCCACTGCCTCAGACACCACTTTTTTTCTTTTTAAATTTTATTTTTAAGTCATCTCTACATCCACTGTGGAGCTCAACAAACTCAACCCTGAGATCAAGAGTCCCACGCTCTACTGACTGAGCCAACCACACACCCCTAGGCCCCACCTTTAAAACCCCAAATGTTTAAATGAGGAATTTAATTAAGTGGGTAGCTGCCTCCGAGATAGTTTTCTTAATACTTTTCCTGTTTGTCATGTCAGCTGGAGTGGATCTTGTGCAATACATGCAACTTCTCCTCTGTCATGTCATCCACAAAAACCCAAACAAACGGGAGAGGGACGGTGTCTCCTGGTTTAAAGGTCTTTTCCTCAGGCAAACATGGCTGAATTTGAAGAGTGAAATGACAACTATTAGACCGAGTCACAATGAATTAGTTTTGATTGGTAAAAATCAAAAATTTAATAGCAACAATTTCATATGGTTCAATCTAACATTTCAAGGGTTTGGGTAGTCATCGGCTTGACAATTTGATTTAAAGCCAGAAGATAACCTTAATTCTGGATTGATCAGTTTTAAAGTAATACTAACTGAAAAACAGCAAACACTTTCAAGACAACGGCTGACCTTGCTTAATTTTGCAAATATTTGAACATTTGGGACATTTAGATCAGATGTCCAACAGTGGGAAATCAGCTCTGATGAGCAGTTCCCAACTTCTACTTAAAATGTTTCCTGAAGTACTTTTCTGACCCAGCCTCGCAGGTGTATCAACTATGGCAGCAATAGTGGAGAACATTCTTTGTACCTTTCAAAGCCTGGTGACTCAAGAGTACAGACTGTGAGCCCATGGCATTGGTGCCACCTGAGAGCTGGTTAGAAGTACAGATTTGCAGTCCCCACCCCAGATCTACCAAATCAGAATCCGCATTTCCATAAGAGTCCCAGTGGGTTTCTGTACACGTTGGTGTTTAATGTGTGCGGCTGAGAGTGTGAGCTCTTTGATGTATGTGGAGTCTTCCCAGTTGTTGCCACTGGCAGTAAGTTTGGCCTGGGAAGGGTGGATGGCATGAAGTCTTAACCAGAAACCATGAACCCCAACTACTGGTGGATTTGTAACAGTAAGAATAGCTAAAATTCTTTGAAACTTTCTTCCTCCCCTTCTCTAAGGCCTTAATATGAATTACTCATTGACTTCTCACAATTACTCTATGAGTTTGTGCAGATTACCCCCATGCAATAGATGGGGAAATGGAAGGCCCCAGGAGACAACATGACCAGTAAGTGGGGACACTTAGTTGAGAGCAAGAAGGAAACTGGCTCATAGAGATAAACCTTGAAGAGGATGAGTGTGTCAGTGTGGGAGAATTCAGTGATAGTGAAATACAAGAGTCTTGACTCCATCTTCTTGTCAAGGGGCTACCAAAACATGGAGCATGATCTGGTGGCATAAGAACATATAGGGTTCTAATCCCTAAAGCACGGAAACACCTGATTTGTGTTTTGGCAATCTGACTCTAAAGGAATAGCCTGGAATTTCCACCTCAGTAAGAGGAGGCACGTAGGTCACCATTTCAAGCTAGCTTTTTCTTGTACGTTGGAGAAACTTCTTCCTTCTGTGTGACCCATCCTGCAAATACAACTAAGCAGCACTCATGGGAAATCGGGTAATTCAGCACCCGGGCATTGTAACTAAGGCCCTCACACTGGCATGTCTGCAGTACTAAACTCGTAGATTGGAATCACTCTGGCTTTGCTTTCACAGGCTGAAGAAGCGAACCTCAAGAGGGAGACATGTTTAAATTCATGGCGAACAATGAATGGAGTTTTAGGCAGCACCACAGTGAAGACATCAATTGGGGCTAGCATGCCCATGTGCCTTCTGTCCATTCTCTACCTTTTACTTTGGTTCTAAAAGCACTTGGTTGTGGAAATCACAGCTCCACACCTGCCAGCAAGTTAACAGACCGTCCCAGAACCATGGCAACCGGCAAGAGTGAGAGAAGGAAAAATCCCTGAGCACGCGTTGTTAAGCACTTCCTGCTCAACCTCAACCAAGGGCAGCCAATGCTGAGAAGAAAAGGGTCCAGTCCTAAACTCCCAGTCTGAGGCTCACAGCCGAGTCACTTTGAAGAAAAGTGTCAATAAAAAATTTAATGTTGTGCCTCCATAAAATAAAGTAATTTCCAAGTAATGGATTCTGATGAGATTGAATGGATTCTGTCTCCTTTTATCCTCTCCCTAGGATGGGATTTCACAAATTCACGAGAAACGGGACCTTGTTTGTTCTCCAGCATGCCGCGGCGGTCAGGTGCCAGGGCTCAGAGCACCAATGCCTGCTGTCATCATCTTGTCTCCACTATTTAAGAACCATGTGGCCTTGGGCGAGTTAATCTCTCTATGCATTCTCTCACTGATGCAAGGAAGAAAGAGAAGTACCCACTCATACTGGACATTGATCACTCTTTCTGCAAACCCTGTACCTTTTGAACACTCTTCCTCTGTTTGGATAATTTCCCATTCCATGAGTCCTGCTTCCCCAAAGCAGGACCCAGAAATCACTTTCTCCAGCTTCCCTTGCAGCTAGACTCTGCTGGAAGAAAATGGAACTGATCATCATCCTCCAATAAGGTCCCCCTCACAGCGTGGGGTAGAGGGGTTCAACCGCTAACCAGTTCCCGTGAGCTATGGATGCAGACAAGAGACGGGAAGGAGGTGCACCAGGTGCAGTTGGCACAGGTGAGAGACGTGGAGAACATCTGTCTCTCAGAGGTGGTGAGTGCCAGCTGCAGCTGGACTTGTCTGGCATGGTGACTGGTGTGTTGCTCCTGGCTCTTTTTGCCCCAAAGCTTTTTATGTGGCCCTCTTGGACCCTGTAAGGTAGCCAAGAGCATTTAGTAAGTTCTTTATCTACTTCAGCTCACCAAAATGCATTTAGCTGTCTGCCACGAGGTTCCACCCAAGGCTGTTGTGGCGACCGAGTTATTTAGGTCAAGTGCTTGTAAGAACTCATTCTTGTTATTTTGAGTTCTTTGATGTCTATTAGATCCCCCCAACAGGATGTGAGAGAATACTGATTCTAAATTTCCTATAATGTTAATGCCATGTGGTGCAGGTTTTAGAACATTTCTGCAAACTCTCTGACGTGCCTTGTGTTGAGCGGTGGCGTCTGTGGCCCTCCCTTGAAACCGAATGCCCTTTGTGACTGCTCTTCAAATAGAATGCAGTGGAAGGGACACTGTGTGACTTCTGAGACCAGGTTAGCAAAGGCCATGTGGCTTCCACCTGGATCTTTCTTGGGGAGCTCATCTCCGTGCTGTGGGGAAGCCAAAGCTGCACACAGAGGCCACATTGTAGGGGTCCTGCTGACAGTCAGCACTGACTGTAGACCTGGAGCTGATGCCTGCTCCCTCCAGCCTCAGAACATCTGTGTGCGAGCCCTGGGGAGAGCAGAGGAGACTCTGTAGTTAACAGAAGGTGTTACAGTCATTTCAGGTGTACAATATCGTGATGTAAATTGATGTGGTCAGGGTCCGGAGGAAAAGGGTCTTCACCCATCTTCTTCGCCATTGTGCTGCTGAAAGCGCCGTTAGAATGCGCCATTGTCTGCATGTGTCTTCTGCGTGTTGTCTTCCCCTCATCTTCAGACAGCCATTAGGTCAATTATCATGACCATGTAGTGACAAATCATCCCCAAACTTGGTGGCTTAGAAGGGTAGTAGTCATTTGCTGCATTAGGTTGTTTCCGTGCGTCAGGAATTCCGAAGCCGCCTGGCGGAGGGCTCTGGCTTGGGCTCCCTCATGGAAGGATGGTTCCATGTCAGCTGGAGCTGCGGTCCCATGCAGGATTGACTGGGGCCCGAGGACCCTCTTCTGGAATGGCTCCCTCCCACGGCTGTTCATGTCCACAGCACCGCTTGGGTGTCCTCACTGCCTGGTGCCTGACTGTCCCCAGAGCAAGCCATCCAAGGGGCCACGGTGGGAGCTGCATTACCTTTACAACCTAATATCAGAAGCCACCCCATCACTTCTGCTGTATCCTCTAAGGGGCCACATCAGTCATCTCTGAATCGGTGTGGCAGGGACCACATAGCGGTATGGAGGCCTGGAGGCTATGATCACTGGGGCCATCTTTGACGCTGGCCACCACGATCAATATTATTACTCGAATACACAGGTGGGGAAGCAAGAGTCAGAATGGTTGGCGCTCAGGGACTCCAGGCCACCTCGAGAGTACACAGCCGGAGGCCTCAGTCTCCCCCCAACAAATATCTCATTTTAGTGTGGCTGAAATTCTGCCTTTTGCGTGGATACCCTCTTTAAAATATTTTTCCTTTTCTGAAGCTGATAGGCAATTTAATGAGTCCCCAAACATGGGAAGACATAGATTCTAACTTCATGTTTTGTTTTGTTTTAAGATTTTATTTATTTATTTGAGAGAGAAAGAGACAGAGACAGCATGAGCAGGGCAGAAAGGCAGATGGAGAGGGAGAAGCAGACTCCCCTCTGAGCAGGGGGCTCAAAGCAAGGCTCGATCCAAGGACCCTGAAATTATGACCTGAGCTGAAGGCAGACGCTCAACCAACTGAGCCACCAGGTGCCGCCCCCCTTCCCTGCCCCCCTTTTAAATGTACAACTCCAAAACTGACTTTATAGAATTCTAGAACGATCAAATAGTCTATGAGGGCTAAAATGACATAAACCCTCTGAGTCAGTAATTTCACTGTTGGGAATTTGTGTTCTAGAATGAAAAGCAGTGGTACGCCAGGCTCTACATGGGATAGTGTTTGCTGCAGGCACATCTGTTATAACAGACATTGGAAACCACCTGAATGCCTACAGATGGGTTAAGAAAGGTACTTCTGTTTGGAGGAATAATACGCACCACTTAAAAAGGATAAATTAGGAGGACAGGTGCCCATGACATATTGCAAAGTTTAAAGAAGAAGTTAGAATGGCATGTATTGTATGGTGCTTCTTCTGTACATAAGAAAGCCCTGTTATCCTCATGTGTGTTTGCATTACTCTGGAGAGTATCTGCTTGTCGACTAGATGGGGTGGGGGGTTAGAAAGAAGACAGATCATTAGTTTTAGAAGGAAAAAATATATAGAAATACACGGTTTAAAATACAAATCTGTACTTTTGCCGTTTTGTTAAACTATCATAGGTGGTTAGTGCATACATCTTCCCTGATCTGAGGTTTCTTACCGGCATCCTGCCCTCCTCTTCAAGTGGAAACAGCTCCAAGGTGGCCTTTCCCTGGTTCCTTAAAGTGAAGATGCCCAGATTTCTCTGAAGGCAGGCCGTAGAAATAACTGTTTCTAGTGCACCCATAATCGGCCATCAACATGGAAGAAGAAATGGGGTGACATTTTGTAAAGGGAGGAGAAGATGAGGCCATTAATGTGCAGCCCTGGCTGGTTCGAACTGTTCACGGCCGATTTGCGGCCAGTGCTCTGTAGGCTTGGCAGGAGGGAGATCTGTTATTGAGGCCTTCTGCCTGCACTTAGCCCAGCGGCCATTTCTCAGGGAATATTGATCAAAAGTACTCACCTCCACCATCTCAGGAGCCTAATGCAGTCCCTGCGTATTCATGTGAAAAAGAAAAAAAAAAAAAAAAAAAAAAAAGCTTTTCTTCGCCAGGCTATTTTCTGAAGTCAAAAAGATCCTTTCAGGAGCTATAATAGCAAGCCCCTTCCCACTTCACACCCTCGGTGAGAGGCACACTCCAATTTTCAGACCCCCAGGACCCCACGTCAAGGTGGAAGCTGACAAGTGTGACCTCTTTATGTAGAATATTCTCCGTCAAACTCAACAAGCATTTTGCTGGAGGGATAGGTGGTAAATAGAAGTGGGAGATTAAAAATTACACCTGGACACAGGGAACTGGAAGAGAACTCTTATCCCGAGAGAATTTATTCATTTATTCTTTATTTCCCCAAATAATGTTTTGAATAGAATTTTTGATTACAGACACAATGTCCTCTGATATATAAGGCAGGAATATCTTGGTATGAATGTACGAAAAACAAAAAAACAAAAACAAAAAAACCCAAAACCAAAACCAAACATCTAGTCCGTGTTTTTCTTGTCAGACATGGTACAAAAGGGAGGATGCTAACTGGGACCCCGGATTTCTCATTTGTGCTTTAAGAGACAAAATCTTCCAGACAAGTATTTCTAAACGTGGCAGCCTGTTACATATTCTCACCCCCTTCATCTTATCTAATTTCATTTAGGATGGTAGAGCCTTGGGTATTCCAAGTACTTTTAATTTAAAATGATAACAATTAAAAAAGAAGCAATCTCCAGTTTCAGAAAATTCTTTTATATCACCCAGAAAGAGCATCATTTCAGAGTTCCTGCTGTTTTGGTGGTTGTCATCAGCTGTTTTTGGAGGGCACATCTGAGAGCCTATTTGGGACAGAGAGGGTGGTGCTCTTGTTTAAAATGCCCCTGATTCCTGGGGCTGTCAGCAGGGCTTGTTGTCTGGGGTGAGGATGTGGTTTAAGCTGCAGTAGGCAGTGGGCAGGGGGACTCTGGCCTCAGTTTTAGGAGCCAGTTTATTTTTGCTCTGCTCAAGGGCGGTCTTTGGGGCATGTAATGACACTGATGTCTTTACCTTCTTAACTCCTCAAACATAAACCTTTTCTTGGAAACAACAAACAGAATATTGTGACCAAACTGTGGCAAGAGCTCAATCACGCTGCGGATCTGTGTGTATAGAATGCAGCGGAACCTTCTAGAGTATGGCACAAATCACCGTGTAATGACCTATCTGTTCTTGTTTCTGGTTCTTTGCCATCATCTGTGTTTCAGATCTGAAGATATGAGCAAAACCCCAAAGGTTTTCAGAGTAATAGAGGAAGGCCAGTAATAGCATCATCTTTTTTTGCCCTTTGGGAGTATCCCAGTAAAACAAGCTCCCCGATGCTGGAAAATGCTGGTCACTGTTGTGCCTGATCCAAGTGAGAGAAAGGTCAGGGTGGCTTCTGAGTTGGCCCCAGGGAAGCCTTCACAGGGACCAGAAGGAACATGGAAACTACTAACAGTCTTGTGCACCAATGAAGATCTGTGATTGCTGCTGATCAGAGGTGTGGTAAAAAAAATGGCCTAGGAAACCTAGCTCCTTCTTGGGAGCTCCACTTTCTAGCTGTGTGAGCCCCAGGGAGCCATCTTTGGTCCTCAGTTTCAGTAGCCACAGAAGGTGGTTGGAGCCCACGCTTGACAGTCTAGCCGATAATCCTGGTAGACCAGATACACAGGGATGACGTTTACAGTGTGTTCCATCTCCCTGACCTTAGCTTTTTGATTTGAAAAATGAAATGCAGTTAAAACCATTTCCATTTACAGAAGAGTAAATGATAATAGTTTCCCTTGACATAAACTGTTTAATAAATCAAAGGGGATTCAATTTAGTTTATACACAGACACAAGACTATAACACTAGCTCAAATGTGTACACATGTGAACAAGTAAATGTCCGAGTCTTATTGTTGAGGGATACTCTGCAGCAAAAGTAAAAAACAAGGCATTTTCCCAGTAATGGAGTATTTTATTGGCCAGGGTGTACCTTTAAGTTACTCTTTCTTTAGGCATCTGGCAAAAGCCAAGAAAGGTCGAGGAAAGCATTACTTGTAGCAATGGTACTTTTGGAACGAGTGGAAGTTGGATTCTTTTTGAAATTCTGCTGAAGGTCTTGCATAATTTGGTCTAAGATTTGATGAGCAATTTTTGAGAACGACTGGAAGTATGATGACTAGGATACCCTCCCCAACGCCTCCCCCGTCTTTTTGTTATAAATAAGACAATAAACTGCTTTGTGAGACTTCCATAACACTATCCTGTGAAATTCAAATGACTATTTCCAGATCTGAAAAGAATCCATAAATTATCCTGGAGGGATTGGGCCATCTACGAAGTGGGATCATTAGGAAGGGCAGGACACTACACTGAGCAGTTAGTTCCTCAGGGGCTCTTTGCTCTTGTTCCCTTCACTCCAGGGTACCTGTGCGGGATGGGGAGGAAGGGCTGCCCAAAGCATCACAATGGTGTTGGTTCAGTGTCTCGATCCACATCTCTCTGCAGGTCAAGGTCCTTGACGGGGCGAGGGGGACTTTAAAAATTAGATGCTGAGATTCTATCCAGACATGGTGGACCAGACGGAAACACCTACGAAGCTTCCTGAATGATTCCTGTGCACAACAAGGCTGATAACCACCGCTTCTAGAAAACAGAGCTCTCAGATTGCATCAAGTCGTGTTCTATGAGGAACCAAGTGGTATAAGCACTTCCTACCAGTCCAAGGCTTTAAAAGGCCACATCAGTTCAGGCTCTTCCTGGCTCCTGGGAAGGAACCTGGACCCTTTTTGAGGTCCCTGAAATGTCTTGTGTTACGGACTCAACAACTATTTGTGAAATGGACCAATGGTTGATTTTTAGGTAGTTCGACTGTCCAATATGTTGGAAGTTCCCCGGTGCCCAGAGCATGGACTAGCCCAAGACGCTGGTGGAGACCATCGGGCCAGGCCGTTGAAACGTGATGGTTGGAGAGGTGAGACAGGGCCATCAATGGGGCCTCAACCACACCAACAGGGATTGGTATTACCTTTTATCACCACTTACTCACAAAGAAAAACACTCAAAGTCAGTCTCTTGCTCATCAGGGCTGGGGATTCCCTACTGACTTTACGTAAACACATTTGTAAATTTCCCCGGCGAGGTCCTGGCTACCATTTTGGATACATAATTAAGTTTTGGCTTAAAAAAAAAAAAAAGGCTTTTGAGCAATTCTGATAAAACAGAACACAAGCCATCTTTTGTGAGATGCCAGGATAAACTTTATTTTCCTAGAAACTATAATGAAAATGAAAGAAACATGCACCTAAGTGCTGTGTTTCTACTTTATTAAATCATCACAGTAAATCAGAATGAAAGAGAGGTGGGTAGACTGGAGAGTCGAGCGGCAGTCATCAGCGGAGCTGTGTGCTTTTCCGGGTAGGCACACGCCTGCAAGGGCGGACTGTATGAAGGGGGTCCAGCCCACCGAGGCCTAAACCCAGATGTGGGGCATGAGGCAAATTAAATAAGAGAGAGCAAAATAAAGAGCAAATGACATCCTATAACTTAATTCCCCGTATTTATCGGTTTCTCTTTCTTATTTACATAAACTAAATGTTGTCGACCTGAACTCATAAGAAAAACATTCACTTAATGTGTATATCATACACAGGTACTGAGTGCAGCTAGAACAGTGGTTGTTTCATGTCGAATTTCCCTCCAATAGATACAGACACGATGCAGTCCCATGTGAGACGTCACAGTAAGTTGAGCTCCAGCTTCCAGACGATACAGATGGACCTGGAAGGGAAGCGCAGGCTGCCACACTGGGAGGAAGGTCAGGAAGACGTGATTTGCATGGTCTGCGGATCCGCGTGATCTCTTGTTCAGAAGGCTGGGGGTCCCGTCCGTCAGCCCCTCTTGTGAAGACAAGACTTGCCTCCCCTTCTCCCTTGGCTTTTAACAAACTGCAGCTGTCACTGCATGAAGACACCACGACAGTCACTTACCCAAGCGAAATTTCCTTACTACTGTCTACTACTTCAGATTTTACTATTTTTAAGAAGTCACCGTTTTGTTTTTTTAAAGTACAAAAACCTTCTTAGTAAGGCTATGGGACATCAGCTTTGCTTTGGACGGAAATCAGTGTGTGCAGAGATCAGTGTGAAGAGAAGTGGGGGGGACAGGCTTGGCCCTGCCCAAGATCCAGCAAATCTTACCCATTTGGGGCTGATTAGGGCCACTTTTGCTCACAGATGGCTGACCTACTAATGTGACAAGTCAGCACTGGGACTCAGGTGGGTCCCCGCTGGATGAGTGACCCTCCATAATTTTGCTGGAAAGGCATTTATTGCAAAAAGCACAATATTTGCTTTTCTAAGTGAAGAAAAAAAAAAAAGAACTTGATCATCTCAATTTTCCACCCCAAATAACAAAAATGATTCAGGTTCATGTGATTGTAAGCAAACCTGGCTGCTAGGTTTCCTGTTTCCCTATTCCACACCAATGCTGACAGCAGTGGGCTCAGAAGCAGCTCCAATCCCAAATCGCAGGTCTTAGGGATGTTAAAATCAGTAGGAATGACAGGAAAGGTCTAGGTATTTGCTGCCTACAACTTAATTTCCCATTTGCAGGTTAGGAGGACTGGTTCTGGGAGATAAAATGGAATCATGAAATAGGGAGTTTCAGTGGGACTTCTGCCACAGGGGATTTCTAGAGCCTGGAAATGAAATGTCCTCCCAGAAGCTACTGGCTGTCAGAGCCTGCCTGGGACTCTGGAGCCCAGGTACGGGTGATGTGCTCCCCTACAGGAATGAGGTCTGGGCACTTTGTAAATATCCAGTGGAGCAACTCAACACGAGTCTGGAGTCTGAGCGACAGCGGACAAACTGTGCAGACCCGAAAGTCCAAATTATTAAAAAGATGGGGGTGGGCGGCTGGGGCAGGGGCGGAGAAGATAAGAATCGTGGCATTTGCTGACACAACAGAAAATGCTGTGACATTCATGGCTTCATGCCACGAAGCCCCCAGTGAGCCAACCAACTGGGCCCATTTACCAAACAGCCCAAAGTGACTAAGGCTTACTTCTCTTTCTTTCGGGTTCGGGTAACCCCCAAGACACTCTGTCTGTGAGCCTGGGGCTCACGCCCTACCTGCAGTCCTCTCTAAAGCTGAAAAACAAGTTCTCTCTAGCCTTAGAAGGTCTATCCTTCCCTAGGAATTTCTCAACCCTTCCTCAATTGTCCCGTAAGCAAGCCTGGCTCCTGGGTCTGCTTGTTTCTCCAGCAAGGGTCAGGTACCAGCCAAAACAATGCAACGGCAGATGGAAAGAAGTGACTGGTCAGTGAAAACGGCCACTCTGATGGGCTGAGAGGGCTCAGCGGACTCACCAGGAAGGGGACCAAAGGTGCCAGGGGGGACACATAAGTGGGCACAGAGCAGAGAGGCAGAGAAGCACCCTTTCAGGGACCGATCTTTCTTGGGTTCCTAGTGCCTGTGTTCTATGTGCTGCTCACCCATCCCTTCTGGAGATGGGCTGCAGGCCTAGGTGAGAGGCAGAGGGCCAGAGAGCTCTTCCTAACTGAAGTTTCTGTCACTGACACCCTCAGACCCCCAGCAAGGATGCTGGCTAAGCACAGCTGGAAGTTCGGGCTTTTCATTTCTTTTTCTTCTTTTTAAACAGATTCAACATGCCTTTCTTGGAATCAAAGGGGTAGAAAGCCCCCATTTGTGCCATGGCCCTCCCCCAGCAGTGGACAGGAGAGCACAACTGCAGGGCAAAGCTTCTGGAGGCAGAGGGACATCACGGGGGGGGGGGGACTGTCTCAGTCTAGCTTCTGTGTTGGTGTGCTCCTGTGTGTTGACGTGGGGGCTGTGCTGAGCTGGGCCCTGGAAGCTTCCTGACCTATAGGTGCTTTCATAGGGATAGGACCCTGTTTCCTCCAGGATGGTTGGAAAAACCTCTTCCCAGTTAGTGGGCATCAGGCACCAGGTGGAAAACACTCAGCAACTCAGATAAAACTTCTCCTGGGCAAAAGACCCTGGGGAAAGCCAATTTCCATGATGATGAAATTTTTGAGTAAACCATAAATCCTAACATTAAGACTTAGTGAAATCAATGCAGAGAAAATTCCTCAGTTTAACAGCTGTTTTGCCAGCCCTTCTGTGAATCTTGCTTGGGTTTATAAACAACTCGGGGTATAGAAACCAGTTGCTGTCCACTCCTTCCCAAAGCCCAGAATCTTCTCCTGTCATCCCAGCCGGGAGCAGTGGCATCAATGCCCACGAGAGCAGGTCTGTCTCTGGTTGTTGGCGACCTTCCCCTCTTCTTTGGAAGCTCAAGTTTCGTGAGGTTCTAGGGCAAGACGATACGGCCCGGTGAGAAAGTCCAGCCCGCGACATTCTGGTGGGGTTCCCCTTTAATTTCGGAAGCCTGTTAATGGGAAGATGTGTCGAGGACACCGGCAGAGCAGTCATGTTTCCCGGAGTCTCTGTGTTTGGGGGTTCGGGGTGGGGGAAGGGGGCGTCTCATTGATCTCCTCCTTGCCAAGAGGCGCCATGAGTAGGCACTCAGGCTGGCGGCCAGGGCCCTGCAAGGGAAGCAGAGAAAAGCCAAGTCACGGCACCAGGAGAGGTCCTGAGGGCACAGATCCAAGAAGAACCTGTGGTCCTCAGGACACATGGCACCACTTCCTCAGAAAGGCTTTGATGACCTCCCTTTGTCACTGGGGCAGAGATGTTTGCTGAGTGAATCAACACGTCAATGTCTGTCCTCCGGATCTTTACTCTGGACTCTCGGGCAGCAGAACCAAGCTATGAGTCTTCCTGAAATTCACCTGTCCTCACCATCCCATCCACAAGCGAAGAATGAAGAGAAAAAGCCCCTCATTGCAGTAAGGGGAAGAGGGGCCAGGGAGGCAGCAGCATGGCCCAGACAGAGTCCATGAAGAAGCCAGGACAACTTGATGGACAGCTTCAGGGACCCCTGCCTGTGTTATTATTTACGTGCATTTACATATTGATATTCACCTGATGAGTTACAACTGTATTCTTCCCCAAAGGGTCTGAGAGAGGGTTCAGGACCAAATTGCTTGCTAGAATGGGTCCAGATGAGCATAGCGCTATTTAACACTAGAGGGAAGAGGAGTAGAATCCAAGCGTGCGTGTCTGCACCTCTCCCCCTCCCCAGGGCAGCTGCGAGGGTGCTCAGAGGAATCCAGGAAAGCCTGCTGCAACACCCAGCCCCAGTTGCTGCTAGAGTCTGGTCTCCCCCGGGGCCGGGCTGCGAGGGAGAGGCTCTGTTTCATCACCCCTCTTCCCCCGCAAGCTATTTTTAAGCTGGCTGTGTTATACCCCAAGCTTCCGGGCTCCAAACAAACCCCAGAAGCAGGTTTTCTGTCCTCCTCCCAGCATGCTTCACTTCCAGGGGTTTGGCCTTTGAAATTTTTATTATTATTGGCATTTGCGATTAATTGATGTAAGTTGTCTTATTCACAGACAACATCTTTTCTCATTTTCTGACCTTACCTTATTGTTTCTAGGAAGAGCCTCTGAAATCAATACCCACAAACATGCTTGGGCCTGAGAAGATAGCCTTCCCCAGTGGGTTCCCAATTTCAGCGCCTTAAGGTGCCCACCGTGGAGAGGGGTGGCTCTACCATCTCTTGACTGCCGGTCTGGTCCCTGTAAGGCCGGGCAGAGAGAGGAAATGTCTGGGGCTCTCTCCTGGGGTTCTCATCTTTTAAAAAACAGGCTGCTTTTGACAAAGGCAGTACAGCTATACTGACCTCCATGACAGAGATGGCATTGGTAAAAGGTCTCTCTCTCTCTGTCCCCTCGAGGCTGGACACAGGGGTGAACAAACCTGATTCAATCCTAGATGATGTTCCATTTTGAAACACTTTCACTTTGAATTGTCTAAGATTTTGCCTTCCTCACTAGGAACCACTCTACCCAGTATTGTAATCAGATCGATTGGGAGAGAAGGAAGGAAAAAGAAAATAAAAAGCTAGCAAATGAAAGAGATGAAATGATGTTCAAAGCTATGATATTAAGTGAAAGAGTAATTGTAGATGGGAAGGAAATATCGAACACCCCCAGTCGGGGAGGGCAAAGGGGGGGGTTGCATGCTGCTTTCCAGCAGTGGGGCAGGATGGCAGGCAGACAGACGGACAGCAGGTGGACAGAGGGACGGCAGGCAGGCAGCGGACTTTGAGGAATGCATGAAGTTCTGCAAAACGAATACCACCACCACCACCCCTCCCCGCAACGAAAGCCGAGCCCCCCGCCCCCAGCCAAAGCCTGCGTGGCAGCGCCCCTGCATTCCTCCAGTCCCCTACTTCCCCACTCTGGCACATCCCCAGCCTGTGATGGCTCCTGCCGTGCCCACTGCACCCCGTGATTGATGGGGAGGCGGCAGCTGGGGAATGGGCCGGTGGGCCACAAAGGAGATAATTCCACTCGCAAGCTGCCGGCAGCCGCTCCACTCTGTTCGGCCCTTTCCTCCTGCTGGAAGCCGGGGGTCTGTTCAAAGGGCACTCAAGCCCCACTTGGCTGCTCTGTAGTAGGAGTGGGAGACGACGCATGCATATGGGGTCCCAGCCCATAAAGACTTCTGCAGGAGACCCCCACTCTGGAGAGCACTGGATAGCCCCACTCTCCTCCACCCACCACGAGCACCAGGGTTGGTGGGGGCACACTGCCTCTGGGAGCTCAAGCCAGTGGGCCTGGTTTGGAACAGTTCTGGGACTGAGCCAAAGCTGCAGCTGAGGGCACAAGAAAGGGCTGCTGGGCCGTAGGGTAGCCTCGTTGTGGCAGGGGCTGCTCGTCTGCCCTGCAGGTGGAGGAGGATGATGCTGTGGATGAACCCACAAGTCTAGATGCTAACATTCCATCTGCGTAGCTCCTGAGACGGTGATGGGCATCTGTGCCATGCGTTCCTCTGTGGTGACACGGTTAATAAATGACAGCTCACTGGTGTCCTCCCGTATTATTGTGAACATCATCACCATCTGGTCTCTCTTCCACCTGTGAGCCCACGAGTCGGTGCAGCCCCGGCTGCCTCCAGCCAGCACTGCCACAAGGTGGCACCGGGATGGGCCTGGACCTCAGAGCCAGGGCAGAAAGGAGAAGCCCACGGAGGTCACACCTGCTGCCGCCAGCCTGCCCTCTGGGTCCTCAACTGCAGCCCATCCCCGGGTTCTCCACCCTCTGTGTTCCCCCAGCTTTTGTCTTCTTCCTCCCCCAGCTGTTCCATTCAACAGCCCCCCAGACAACCTGCCCTCCCTGCATGCAGGCCTCGGAGGCGCCCATTAAGGCAAGCGGTCAAAGGCCGGCCCAGCACGTGCCACATCTTATCGGCCCATCTCAACATCCTGCTCCTCCTGGCTTGGGCAACAAAAAAGGGGGCGGCCCCGGGTCCATGGGCTCCCCGTGGCCCCGCACACAAAAGGGCGGGTGACAAAGACATTTTCTGGGATGGCAGGTGTTGGTGTCGGATTCCCTGCAGAGCGCACGGGCAGAAGAAAGGCGAGGCTGGGTTTCCCCGGGCAGCACAGACATGCAGGGGCAGGAGTGTGGGCAGGGCCCCTCGGGAGGGAAGGTGGGAGGCAGCAGGCACTCGAGGGGACATTTCAGCACGGGGTTAGTCCTGGACGGAGGCGGGTTAGTGAATTCATGCACCCCTCCCCGAGAGCACAGTGGCTGGGCAAAGCCTCAGTCTTACCTTGCTCAAACATCGCAATGAGATCCTGACATATTTTAATCTGAAAGGAGAGAACATGAAATCAAATGAATACAAGCCCAGTAAACCCACAGCCCAACCTGATAATGAACACAGTGCTAATAATACATTTATTCCTATGCTGCTTGGGTGTTGTCACAGCTTTGGAGATCATTACGAACTGAAAAGTCACTTAAAATTCTCCTTGGCAGGACAGAATTCTAGCTGCCATCACATTTATAGATGTGAAATGAGAGAGACAATAGCGTTTCTAGGATGTGTTGTGTAGATGCTGCTGGGAGCTCCATGGGCACCAGGCAGCACTGACCACAGGCCCCTTTTCCTGTCACCCCTTATCTGCAGACTGATTCGGTCGAAAATACATCAAAAATAAGAATGTTCAAGAGGAGCATTTGGAATTCAGTGGATGACCTGAAAAAAATACTTGCCAGGCTCTAAGTGTGCAAGTTTGTGTGCCTCTTCATTTCATTTCACAGGTTTCTGAGGTGTACACAGTGTGTTAATTCAGTACTAGTGTCAACGGTGATGTTACAGTCCCCAGGGAGGAGGAGGCAGGCAGCCTGCTGCATAGTAGGCAGCTGGGAAGGGGGCCCTGCTGTGGTGAGATCGGACTGCAAGCTCACCCTCCCACCCAGAGCAGGAGGATCTCAGTAGTCAAGCTGACCCCGAGACAGGATCCGAGTTTTATGGACTTGGTGACAGGTTTTCTTAATTCCCCCTACCCCTCCCACAGACAGTATATTTCCTAGTGGGTTTCCCTTAGCAAGTCCTCAGCCTCATTCTCTTCCAGGCATAGCTCCTCACCCCAACCCCCATGCCACTCCTGAATTCAGTGTCACTAGACCACCATCAAATCTGGACAAAGGACATTCATCAGTGACACGGACTGCTGTCTGCTCAGCCGCAGTTGTAAACTTGGATTGTCTGTTGATCCTGCCTGCCAAGGTTGGCACGGGGAGCAGGGCCAGTTTCTAAGACGATGGTTCAGAAGGCTGTCAGAAGGACCACTGACATACTGTGAAGTGGGGTTCTCCAGAAGAAATGTGCACCTCTACAATCTGTTGAAAATTCATCGCCTCTGCAGAATTATTTGGGGTTAGGAATTTCAGGATAAATGGCCTGCTCCTTCTCTATACGTTGATAGTGCTCTAGCCCAGAGGAAGTGCTTGCGACTGGCTGCTTGCTGGTAACAGACTAGCATGTTTTCCATGGATCCTGGATAACACAATGATCTCGATTTCCTGCTTTCTCCCAATGCACTGTGCTGTGCACAGTGTGGCACCCATTTCTGTGCACGGAAAATGGCAGGCATACAACATCTCTCCGAAGGTCTCTCTTCTTTCAGTTGGGGAGGCCCAGCTTTTCTGGGTAGCCCCACGCTACCTACCCTTTCCAGTGTGAGCAAAGGGTCTCTTCATGAAGGGACTCCTTGGCCTCCCTCCGCTGCAGCCTCTTCAGCGCTGGTTATGCTGGGCGTACCAAGAAAGCAGATGGCGCAGCTAACAATGGATGACTTGTTTGTAATTGCTGATGAGGACTGGTTTGCTCCTCTCCCCAGTGCGTCCCCAGATGCAGCCTGGTGTGGTGTGCTGGACCAAACAGAATGTCTCAGTAACTGCCAGTCCATGGGTGAGTTAAGGAGATGCAAAGACAGAGACAGTTGGAGGCTGCCTTAATTATTCCGTGGGGCTCAAATGTCACTTGCCCTTGACACACAGGCAGTGCTACTGAAGGGTGGGGGCCTGCACTTGGAACAGAGGAGTAGGCTGTCAGCTTCCTGATACGTCCCTGGGGGTGAGCGTGAGGTACCTGCTAGCCTGGGCAGCATTGGAAGGCACCAGTAGAGAGTACATGGGGTGTGGAGAGGAGGGACGGGAAGGAAACAGGAGGCGTGTGATGCTTAGGGGGATGTGGGAGAGATACAGAGTGTAACTACTTCATCTTTTCATCAGCTGGGCACCTGAGATGTGCCAGGTTCTGTTCCAGGCTCTTGGTTACAGCCGTGAACAAAGCGGATGAAGCTCCTGCCTGTGGGGGGCTTTGGTGGCTGAGCTGTGGCCTGCAGTCTAGCAGAGTGGTACCACCCCTTGGGTGGGCGGCAAGATCTTATTTTTTATACGCTGAAAGCCCAGATATAGGTATGGCAATTAAACAAACACTTGGGATTTCTGGTGTTTTGGGAGGAGGAGACAAAGGAGGAAATCCAAATGTCTTGGGGACCTCTGCGGTGGGGACTGGAGCCACACCGGGTGGGAGAGACTCTGTTCGCGTCTAAGAGCAGGGGAGTGAGGCCCCTCTGGAGAGAAGCCTCTGCGTGTCAGGACACACCAAGGGGCTAAAATGCAGGCACTTGGTGGCTCTGAGTGGAGAATCCAGAAGCCACTCGTAGAGAAAGATGTCCTGCTTCGTGGGCCTCTTGCAGCTTCTTGGTTACTCCGGATATCAGCGAGGATTTGCTACAACACAGGAAACAATAGTCTTGATTGGAGATGAGCTGTGTTCCACACAGCTCTGCCTTGTGGTCTTTTTGAGGCTTGTGTTCTCAGGCAGGCCTCACCGGGAGAGCGGAAGAGCAAGGATTTGAATGGAACGTCTCATCTCCGAGGAAAGGCTGCCGTCCGGGACCGCCACCTGGGATGACAGTGGGCAGAGTCGGACAGGAAAAGCTTCTCCTTGGGTCCTTGTTACTGAACAGTCAGTGTGGAAAATGATGAACTGGTTCAAGATAATTAAGGAAGGGACTGGTTTTGCGAGCTGGCATGGCTGAGGGAGAGAGACAGTGGACCGCGGTTCCAGCTTCAGGCACACGCTAAGTATCCTCCCAGCAGGAAGGTGGACAGAGTGGGAGATCAGAGAGCTGTCTGGGCTATTCAGACCCCTTGGAATGGCTCTGAGGAAGGGAACAGGTGCAGCCATGGATGGGGTAAGCCTGCCTACATGCTCAACTCAACACTGGCAACTCAAGACCAGTGGGAATTAGCCAGCTTAATTAACATTTCCAAATGGCCCAAGGATGGCTTCCAGTATTTCCAACCCAGCAGCAGTGGCTGTGTCCTGGCCCTGGCCCTGGCTCTGGGCTTCCTCTTTTTGGTCGTTGGTCTTGCCCATCAACTTTGGTTCTGAATCAGAAAGCTGGGACAGCTGGACCAAAAGGCAGGCAGGCAGAGAGTGCAGGTCCTGTGTGTCTGCACGTGCATACACACCTGTGCAGGGACTTAGCAAGCAAGTGGGATGCCCATGGAGTTCTCTAGCACTCTTCTCTTTTCTTCCACAGCTATAATGTACTTATATGGCTCCATGGTTAAACTGAACTAAATTATACATTTAAGATTAATATCTTGGTTTCAGCTTTTCTTGTCAGGCCCTTGCAGAGACAGAGGTTTCTAGACCATCTTGCTAACTCACAGAACATGAATACAAAGATCTCGGTTACATCTTAGCCATGATAGGACTGTTCATTGTACCAGACTGAATTCACATCTCAGAAAGTGGCAAAACAGTACAGACAGTTTATAGCAGCAATATTCCTAACAGCCAAAAAGAAGGAATAGTCAAACGTCCATCAACCGATTTAAGGATTTACATGGATGAATTATATGGTAGGTGAGTTATATCTCAATAATGCAGTTTGGAAAAAATGGCAAAAAGGAACAGAAGGTGATCTGGGCAGCAGCCCTGTCACTTCCTTTCCCAAAGTGATACAGCAGAATTGGTTACAAGTTTTGGAAGAATCAGGTTCTCCCCCCACCCCGTGGATGCCCGGGGAGGCAGGGGGACAGGGTCACCTAGCGGATGCCAGCAGCAACTCTCCTCCTGTGTCACACCACAAACTCTCAACCAACCGTCCTCAGAGCAAAGAAAATGGGGCTGTCCCTCAGACCACACACTAATCTTTCCTTCGAGGTTCTCTTGGGTTTATCCTAACTTGAGTTTATCCATCCCCTAAACACCCAGAAGTGGCCTCGGGTGGTGAGGTAGGACAACAGTGTAATTCTTCTCAGGACACGTTAGGATTCTGTGTGCAGCTTGGGACAACTTTTTACATTCTCTAATAATCAGCTGCTCAGGAAAACTTAGCAGTGTTGTCTGCGGTGACTTGAGGGAAGACAGGGAGTTCCAGGTATCTGTCTGAGGTGTCCGAGGAAACATCAAAGAAACAATGGGACTGTCTGGTTGTTAAACTGACGAAAGCCACCCTGTTGTCTTCAGACAGGAAGGAAGCAGTTTTACTCCATAATTAAGATGTTTTCTATATGTGAATTCTTTCTGTGGTGTTTCATTTGCCTCCTAAGGTAGGCAACACTTTGGTAACTTTCAATTACATTTCTCAGTTATCTGTGTCGAAGTGGCTGTGTATTTGCCGCTGGACACACTGTAGAGGTCAGAAGTCCTATAAAATAGTCCTTTTGGCCTTTTGGGAGGAGCATTTTGCCTTTGCCACAAAAGAAGGGCTCCCCCCCGCCACAAGCAAGCCCCAAAAAGCAGGGGGCCTCTCCAGGCGGGCAAAGAATCTCATTTGGCCAAGCCCCTGAACCCTGGTCTCGACACGACCAGCCGCTTGATAGTGAAAAAAACCAACACTCCTCAGTTCCCAAACTGCCAAAGAGATGAATCTTGCTCTGTGGAGGGCAGACTGTGGGGGAAAGTATGCAGTCATGTGATTTCTACATATAGGTAAAGAGCCTTTACTACTCATCTATTGTTCTAGAGACTGTTTTTCTCAGAGCGAAACAATGCCAAGGAATCTTCTCTCTTGTATCCTAGATCTTATGGCTCAACGCAAGTCCTTTTATGTGTCTTCGGTGCACCGGGGATGGTTATCTACCATGATACTCCATGCTAGCCCACGGGTTCCTGACTGACTACTGGATTCTGGTGTGAGTCTGGCGGAGGGGAGTCTTAAGCAGGTGGGGGACAAATGACCACAGGTCAAAGTGCTGCCCCATCCCCTTTTCACTTTCTTCTTCCCACCACGCAAATCTTCCCCTACAAGAGGTGGGTGTCACTGTGCTCCCTCACCTGTTCCATTCCAGTTAGGGGCTGCATTCTGTGGCACCAGGGGGAGGGGTTGTCATCGGGGGCCCCTCTAGTGGCCCCATGGAGAATGTTCGGGTAACATCTCTTGGATCACAACTTTCGTTCATTACTCAACATATATTCTGTTCCTGCTGTGTAGCAGGGGATGGGAATACATGGGGAACAAAATATTATCTGACTAGCTTCGCTCTCGCCCCTCCCCTGGAATATCCTCCCCACAGGAGTCAGAGTGATCTTTTTAATCAAGAACCATACCATGTGACCCCACTACTTAACACCCTCCAGGAGATACCCAGCTCACTAGAGTAACAGCCAAGGTCTTTCTCTAGGCTTTTGAGGCTGTTCTGACCTTCCTCCTCCTCTTCACCCCCTTGCTGGCTCTACCCTAATCACACTGGGCCCCTCACTGTTCCTCAGTTGTGCCAGAAAAGCATCAGCCTTGGGGTCTTTGCATTTGCTGTTCTGTCTGCCTGGAGTGCTTTCCCCCAAGATTTAAATGGCTTGCTCCCTCACTTCCTTCAAGCCTCTCCTCAAATGTCACCTTCTCAGTGAGGCCCATTTTATTTTATTTTTTTCAATGATTTTATTTGAGAGAGAGAGAGAGAGCGCATGGGTGGGGGCAGGGTGCAGAGGGAGAGGGAGAAGCAGACTACCTGCTGAGCAGGGAGCCTGATGTGGGGCTCCATCCCAGGACCTTGAGATCATGACCTGAGCCGAAGGCATACACTTAACTCACTGAGACAGCCAGGCACTCTCCCATCCCCCATTTTAAATGGCACCCCACAGCTCCTGACAGTAGACCAGCGTCTTCACTCATCTAAAAGATAAGCTTCAGGAAGGGTGGACTGCTGTTTTGCCCATTTCTATACCTTCTCCATTAATCAACAGTAAATATTTATGGAACGAATGTCTGAAGTCCCTGACTTATGTGGCGATGTTCCGAGGAATGAAGCTATAGCTCCCATCTACCTAGGCTGTACCAAAGGTACATGTGTGTCCCCAGGACTTGAGGTGGTCTGAGTTTTAATATCTAAATATGGTGTCTGGCAAGTCACCAGCTTTGGGTAATTGGAATAAAGAGCAGAATCAGCCCAGTGACCCGAGAAGCCCTATTTCTGGCTTCTTCCTTTCTTCTCTGTGGTCACCCCTTCTCTGGGACACTTGCCCTGATGTTGAGTGGGCCAACATCCCCAGGTCAGGAAAGCCTGGGCTCAGAATGATGCATGCCCAGATGTTACACAGGGCTCTGCCGTTAACCGGAGTCGGGCTGTTTCTCTAGCTGGTTCTCCAAGCCCTGGGGACAGAGCTAGGGAGCAGGGTTTCCCTAACTACCACGCATGGGCTCTGGGAGCAAACCAGCTGCAGGGTCTGCCCAGACGTATCTCAGCAGCCATGGCAGGAGAACCTGCACTCTGTGGTTTTGCCTGAGATCAGGGCGGGGGGAACAGTACCCTGCCATCTGAGTCCTGGAAGACCTGCAGCAGCTTTCCTCACCTTGGGCAATGCCAAGGTCAGACAACCTTGCTGGAGAGAAGAGAGGACTGGGTGACTATGTAGGCGGAGGACGCTGCCACAGGTAATGGCTGAGCACTGGGGGGTATGGTGGAGGGGGACACTGAAGGGTCCTGGTGTGGGGACTTAGGCAATGGGATGTGTCCTCTATGCATCTGGGATTTTATTGTCTCATATTCCTGAAGTGCCTGAAAAATAGGGTTTTGCCTTTTCTTTCTCTCTTTACACTCTTTACAGAGATGTCATAAGGTTTCTTCTGTGCTGAGAAATGAATTTTGGCCATGTCAATGCTGTAAATCTGTTTTTTATATTATTTATTTTTAAACAAAGTTGACTAGCATGTTTCCCATTTTTTAGGGATTTTTTTTTTCTCCCTGGCCTTTTGAGGGTCTTTGAAGGTTAACTTGAGAAAAGTAACCAGCTTTTCTGTCTATTATGCTACGCAGAGGTTTACTTCCTAGTCATCATTGTATAGCTTTCTGGAAAAGGACAGTATAAATTATTCTTTCTTTTTTCCATCAGCAGATTTAAATGCTGGTAAGAGAGATCCCATTTGGCCTCTGCTTTGGTTTAGTTGTTGCTAAACAGAAACTCAAGCAAAACCATGGAGTTTTCCTTGCACCCACCCTACGGGCTGGGGTTTGCACCTATTCCACCTGTTAGAACTGGCAGAACATGACCATCACAGCTGTGGTTCACAAGGAACATGAACATGGGGTGTTGGAAAGCTCCAGGTTCTTCTAAAACGAATCTTGAAGATTATTTGAAATAAGATTTAATTAAGAGTAATTTCCAAAAATTGTCTCTGAGAAAAATTCTTGGTATCTGCTGGCCATCTCTTGGCAACTGCGAAAGTGTCACGGGAACTGTAATTAGCAGTTAGGGAGGGAGGAAGATGCCACTTGCATTTAAAACCCTGTAAGGACTGAGAAATCAGAACTAAACTGAAGATGGCATTTCACAGAAAAAGCAGCATCTTCAAGTTCTTCCAAAGAACAATTTAAATGTGATGTCAATACTTAAGAATGAATCATCTTGGGTCCCTTCTTTTTCTGGGAATCTGTGAACAACCCTAACCTCTGTACCAGCCCCAAGGGCAGGAGGGTCCCTACAAGGGCTCTGAAAGGAGTCATTTCTTCCTCTGTGCTCTTTCCACGTTGACTGTCCCTCATATTATTCTTCTTGTCCATGGCCTTCCAGTTCTCAGACATCTCAAGTCTTAGCCAATGTGGGAAAGTTGAAAATTGACTGGCAGGAAGACTTAGTAGTATATCTAATACATATCATAAGTTTCCCGTCTCTTCCAGCCTTAGGAGATAGATGGCACAGCTTATCTCAGGGAAATCTCAACCCAAATGACCCAAATCATTGGCTCACTGTATCTTTCTTTCTTTAAACTGTATCTTTTTAATATGTGGTGACAGTTTAGAGATAACTCATCTGGACTTATTCATAAGTAGCCATGTTTTAGTAGTTCAAATACCTGCTTTTCCCCTAACAAGACTGCAAGCTCCAGAAGGGTAGGGGAGACATCGAAAATGAAGCTTTCAGAGCCTTCATGTTCCCTTAAGGTGCCCAGCACAGTCCCAAGGGTGGGGGAGGGCAGGGCCAATTCAGAGATGGCCCCATGGTCCAGGGAGTGACATCATTTCCTATTGGAACAAATGTCTGTCTCCTTTCTTTCTTCCCCCTCCCTGAGTGGACACTGAGGAGAATAAAAGCATTTTAAGAGGGAGAAAGGGATGAAAAGCATGAAGCAAAATCTGGTGCTGAACAGGACAATGAAGAATTCTCTTTAAAACCCACAATACTGTTGTGTTGCAATCCTGCAACACATTTCAGTTATTCAAACTGCATCATGTGGTCTAAGGAGTACCCAGGCCCTTCCCCCGGCCCCTTCTCACACCAGGCTTTGGCCATATTGCTTGCTCATCACCAGTCCACCGTCACTAGGAGACTAGGAAGGGAGGGAGCCTCCAAACACAATCATAGGAGTTCCGCACTGCCTCTGCCTCAGGCCCCAAACACATCTGTGACCTGGAGACAAACAACAGTCTGAATCTTTCCATCCACATTTCTATTGTATTCCTCTTGCAAATGTTTTAAGAAAGAAGCCATACATGTGTCATTCTCTAAAGAATTTGCCGCATTATAGCTAGAACACAAGCATGCCTGCGTGCACACACACGATTTACACAGGCTAAGAAAAACGAAGATAGGAGTGATAAGTTCAATGGCACTAAAATGAGGAACCAAGCATTACAGAGGTGGCTTGACAGTGCTTCTCAGCCCTGATTGCATAGTAAAATGCCCTCAGGAGTCTTTAAAAGGAAGTCCTCATGCCCAGGCCACACCCCAGACCGAGATACACACCTCTCTGGCGGAGGGTCAAGCGGAGATTTGCAGGTGGGCTTGGGCAATGGGATTATGGGTGTTTTAAAGAAATCCTATGAATGCTTTATCACATTTTCAAGAAGAATACATTTTTAGTTTTTAAAAAAAAAATACATCATAGGGGTGCCTGGGTGGCTCATTCAGTTGATCATCTGACTCTTGATTTTGGCTCAGGTCTGTGAGATCGGGTCCCACGCTCAGCAGGAAGTCTGCTTGAGATTCTCTCTTTCCTTCTCCTTCTGTCCCTCAGCCCTGCTCTCTCTCTCAAATAAATAGTTATATCTTAAAAAAATATATATATGTCATATGGAAAGGGGGTCAGAGTGGAGCTGGTGATGTGGACAGAAGATGTGGGCTGGCTCTGTGAGAAACTACTGGGATGGAACGACTGAGTGGGGTGGTTAGCTGTTTGGAGGCCACATGGCAACACTCACTTGGCTACAATCAAGTGTTTTGAGGTGCTGAGTGGAGGTGGCCCTGAGTTCTTAAATAGACAGTGATAAAAGAGCACTTATATTTAAGGGAAACTTCTGGATGATCTAAATGGAATTCTGAGCTTTCATCTGGGTCTTTAGCTAACATGAATA
The DNA here is from genome assembly GCF_020171115.1 of Neogale vison. Lineage (NCBI taxonomy): Eukaryota > Metazoa > Chordata > Mammalia > Carnivora > Mustelidae > Neogale > Neogale vison. The sequence goes on from NC_058098.1 coordinate 45,165,155, forward strand.
GCAAGTCAGCAGCCATGGCTCTGATGAATGGGGCTGTCCTCACAGGGTGGGTGCTGCAATGGCATTTCCACAGTCATGGTCCCTGGCCTGTGCTCCCCTTCTAGGAGACAGGCCAATGGACAGGCAGCAGTGTACTCCAGGATGAGAAAGGAAGACTCAGGAGGCACATGTTCTAGGAGGAAGGCAGAAGCAAGACCGGCTGGAAGAGGTAGAGGGTTGCATAGTATGGAGTGAGGGAAAACGTGGGCACGGCAGCCCAGCAAACACTGGCTGAGGGGTCCCCGTGTGCCAGGCACCGTGCTCATCTGTTTTTACACATACTAATTTGCTGAATCCTTATGAATACCCTTTAAGGAAGGTTTTTATTAAACCCATTTTACAGAATCACGCTGAGCCACAGAATGACAGCTAACTGGGCTGAGGCCACATGCTGGAACACAGATGACTCCAGCTATCTGGCTGTGGAAACCAGCCTTCTCAGGGGAATCCCTCCTCCCTGCAAGGAGCCTCCAAGGCAGCTGGGAAGGCTGGTGCCAGGTAGAAGGTTCTGCTTAACGTTGAGCAAGGAGGACAGAATGACAGAGGAATCTGAGAGACTGAGGTGGCTGTATGTGAGGAAGACAAGCAAAAGAAGGAAAACCTGGGCTGTATTAAATACCAAGGGAGGAAACTACAAACGCTGGCCATAGAGTATGAAGGATTAAAGCTTTGCTGATGGCTATTGCCTTCTGCCGCTATTCTATGGTTTGGTAGCAGTGTGGGGTGCATGGGCTCTGGGCCCATGTTGCGGCTGTGTTTCTAGCACCCCCAAAATATCAGAAACCCCTCTAGGTCTAGGAAACCTTTGGGCCTGATAGAGCCAGGACACGTGGAAGCCTCTGATGCGCATTTGTTCATTACATGAAGTCAGAATATATTCTGGGCTTCGGTTCCCTCATCCGTTCCCTGTGGTTGGTTAGAAGTAGGAATGAGAGGACCCTGGGAGGCTTTTGCAGCCACAGCTATGAGGCCACCCCACAGACTGGCACAATGACACGGGTGTGCTGGCCAGTGAAGTTATCACTGGTCAACCAAGTAACCAATAACCACAGCAGTGTATACTAACAGCTCTGGTAATCTGAGCTTCTGCTGTTTATGTTCTTAGCACTATCATTTCCCAAACTTCATTCTCATCTTATGAGGACTTTTTGAAAAACAACAAGAGGAAGGTACAGCTTTCCTGAACAAGCTCTGTTGGAAAAAAACCGAATTAGTATTGCTTCTCTCCTCTCAGAGGCGACATGGGTTTTGGACACTGAAAAACTCTTGAAAGTGGCTGATTAGGGACTCTGCAACCAATGTGCCTGACAGCCAATGTTTGGCGAGAGCTTATGAAGTAGGGGATGGTGGTAACCATCTGAGTCTTGGATGACGTCACTGACACCTGACTCCACTTTGGGAAGAAAAGAGAGTGTGGAACAAGGGGTGAGGGCCTCACTGCCAACTTGCACATGGCCTTCAGTTGTCCATTCATGGCCTGGTCTTCAGCCTACTCAAAATCAATGTGAAGAGGTTAGGCTTGATATCTCCTGAAGCTTCCTCGAACATTCTATGATGTCCTTTGCTGGTTTCAGCAAATTTATGAGGAGGATGAACACATAAGAAATGCTATCAATCAAAACCTTATGAAGAACACTTTACCATGGAGGGAAGAACAGAGAAAAGAGGGCAGAGAGGGGAGTAGGAGAGACAGAGAGAGATGGAATGAATCTGTAACATGACCACCCTCAATGAATGGGGGAAATCTGTCACCTTTTGGGGGGTTATAGTTAGAGGCTACCTTGTACAGTGTCTGGGGATCAACCTGATGGCTAACTGTCAGCAAACTGGCCACAGTGGGATCTGTGGGCAGAAGGGAAAGCCTACAACGTCCTGGCACAGGTGAGCACTGCACATGGTTCAGGGCTCCGGCAAGTAGAAGCGAGGTGTAGATTTAGTCCTCTTGCCAGAGGCTGGTGGGTTATAAAAGCAGTTTGTGTAGCATCAACTTGCCCGATTCACTTTGGGACCAGTACACCTGCAGTCTTAGAAGGGTCACCAGAATGACCCAGTGACACCAGGCAGAGTCTTCTGATAGTCTCTACGAACTTAATTTGATTTTGTTGTAGGAGAAAATTACAGGAGTCTTGTTTATCAGGCAGGTGAGCATAATAATCCCTTCCAAGAGGGCACCGTGCATGTCGTGAGTGTGACTGATGAAAGCTTACGGTACAAGAGTCGCGCTGGCAGCAGCATCCTAAGACCGACTCAGACTAATCTGGGTTAAGCTCCAAATATGACCTACATTAAAAGTGGCAGAATCTGGTGGAGCCCTAGTGAGGAATTTCCTCCCACTTGTTCTAAATCCTGGAACATTTACAATCTGGCCTATCATGAAGGAGGAAGTATTTCTGACCATATCTTGGAGAAATCAAACATGTTTATGTAGGGCTCACAAATAAACAAAGATTTGTGCTCCCTCTGCTGGCTCCCCATAGCAATATTAAAGTAGAAAGGAACCCAAACCAGTGTTGGCATGTTCGGCAAACAGTTGATTTGCGTATACTGGGAACAACATTTTTAATTTGGTTTGGGACAATCTTTGGAAAAAATCAATCTTTATGAGGGTCTGAACAAGGCACTTGGAAATTCTTAAAATTAGTTATTAAATTCGACATACCTGTAGTCCTCCACTACCAAATTGCTAGCTGTGACTGTAATCGTGATTTGAGGATTCATTTATCAACAGACACAAGTGGTTTCCTCCAAGGTTTTAAGGTCTAGACACAACCTTTAAAGCAGTTCTGGGGAGGGGGGAGGCAATCTCAGGTTCTAGCTCAAGTTTTTTTGTTTTTCCTCTTGTTTATAAGACCAGCTTCCACAAAGTAAAGATTTATACTATTTATATCCTTTCTGATAATGTCAAACATTAGACTTGATTTTCCAAATCATTAGCATGCAGAAGAATGACCTCATGGTGAACAGATGCACTTGGCTGTGAGCTGCAGTGATTACATCAGTCCCGCCCAGCAGTCAAGGGCGCCCATTCCAGTTAACCCTTTGAAGGCCTCTCTGCCGGCCCCCCTTCCTTGGAAACGTGCATGAAAACACAAGCTGAGACTCTCACCCCAAAGTGCGTGCGTGTGTGTGTTAAACACATGCATATACATGCATAAACATATACATGTATGCAAACACACAGACACACACACACACGTATGTGTTAATTGTGGCCAATATTTTCACACTGGCTACCTTATAGGAATTGTTGGCCAAAAGGGAAGGAATCACAAGGAACACAAATTACAGGGCTAAGAGAAAGCAGCTCAAATGCCTATCATACACTGAATATTATTACCAGTACAGATAGTGGACAGAAGAGGTATGAGGTAGGTGGTGTTTTAAAATAACATTTTCTGACTGGGAAAATATATATTTTTTAAAATCTCCTTTTAAAAAGCTCAGTATCCACCCATGAGCCTAATTATTGAAGATCTGACATCTTCATGGGTGGCTGACAGTGAATCATGAAGAGAAGCATGTGTACTTGGCCAGTGTGGCCCTCTATGGCTTCTTTGGGTGACAAGTAACAGCACTGGGGCAGGGAGAGTCTGAGGAGAAGGCATTTTCCAACAGCAGCATCTTTGGGCATGAGCCCTTCCCACTGAGCACACTTCTTACTTATGCGTAGGACTCCATGGCTGATATTATAAGCCTTCCCTCTAGGAAAGGGGGCTGCTTGCTGCTACAAATATAGTATGGAAGGAATACAGGGTTCAGGTTATTCTCCCTCTGCATTAACGACAAAGCCCCTTGCAGGGAGGATACAAAGGAAACCTGGGAGTCCCTAATTCCTCAGATTGTGCATATGCATGTGAGCAGGAGCCCAAGGCCCCGCTTTGATGGCACTGCTGGCCGAGATGGTCTGATTGGGTCCTAAGTGCACTGTGGGGGCTTAAGCCGCTCAGGGTCAATTTTTCCAGTTGGCTTGCTGCTTGGAAGAGCAGAGTCTACCTCTGTTTAGTTTAAGCTAGCTGGCTCATCTGGGTTTGACTGTACTTGTCCCAAGAAAATAGGGCTAACACTCAATAAATGAAAAATATTTTCATCTGTAAAAGTCGTACCAGACCCGGATAGGGATTCCTCAAAAGCAAAACTGGCAGGGAAAGGAGGAGAGGATGTGCTTCTGAAAACATGCCTATTTATGGTCTGGAAATGCTCCACCCTCACTGCATGGCCCCCAAATTTCAGTGCACATCAAGTTCTTTCCAAGTTCCTTCCTAATCTTTGTTGTGGGCATATATATGCAAAGTGGTGACAGAGAACATGATGTTCAGACTTAAAATCACGTTCATGGATTGGCATGATATGTGTACCCCAAATTTTATCACTCAACACTGAATGCCCTAAACCTTGAACATTGTGAAATGTCATCCGGATGCTAATAATTTGGAAAGAGGAAGCCCAGCATTTGTCTTGATATCTCATCTTTGGTTTCACGTTCCCTTTGTAGCGGTTCCAGTGCCCACTCATGAGCTGTCAGACCCTTATCTGCTAAGTGACTTTGGCAAATGTGATGCTCTTAAAGAAGTCTGTCAGCCACTGCCTCCAAATAGCAGGTCTTGGAAAACCCAAATCACTTCTCGAGACTCACTTAACCTGTTACCTACACATTGGTTCATTTGAATTGATTTAAGTCATTGTGAGCTTTAAGAAAAGATCAAATTAATTTATATAGATGCTAAAGTATGCATAGGAAACAAAGTTCATCAATATTTGTTTCAGGAACATCTTAATCTGGAGCCTTAAGAATGTAGCAGCTAAGGAATGCCAATATCTAGTTATTATTTAATTTCTTCTAATTTTAAGAAACATAAAGCTTTCTTAAGAGTTAAAAAACAAAACAAAACAAAAAAACCCAACAATAACAACACAGAAAAATTAAGCCCCAGTACCTCATGAGGAGGAGAAAGAGCTGAATGAGATCTTTAAAAAAAATTAGCTTTGCCATGGATCCTTCATGTTCTTTCACCTACACACCAGAAATGATTTTAAACCTCCAGCCAGAGTGGTGTGAAATCTTCATTTCCCTTGAAACCGATTTTTTTTTTTTTTTGGTTTAGATAGAATGTTGGCAGAGTGTATAAAAGAATTCAATTCACAGCTGTTCTACTTTTTTTTTTAATGTAAGAAACATTAATCAAAGCTTTAAGTTATAAGCTTTCTCATGTTGTTTAGTATTCCAGTTCAACAAAGATCAATAGAGGCCATCCCTGTGTTTCTTGACGCCTCACCAGGAAGCAGAGGCGTGATTATGTAAATCGCAGGGCTCCCGCACCTCGGCCAGCTTGCTTATCTCTCAGGCCTTCTGCCTGCTGCTCCTGGCTCCCTGTGCAAGAGCAAGCCTCTCCCTCTTATCTCCCAACAAAGCTCGCAACGGCAAGGATTGAAGCCAGCGATGTTAAACAATGATGCATGGCTGATTTTATTTGTAAGTGATTTATTTCACTGAATTTAATTTTTTTCACTTTGTGTGTAAGATATTTGTTAACAAGTCAGAATGGGAGAAGTAAGGCGGTGTTCAGAGACAATTGACACAGGTTAGAAATCTATTAAGCATGCTAACAGTTGTGTCTACACCGGTGGAAGAAGAGGGAAGCCCCTCATTGAGAATTTCAACATGCATTGACTAAATATCCCATTTACTCTCTGAAAGGCAATTAATCTGTAATTACATGCAGAAATTCACAAGTAATTCTATTCTTTGGGAAAAAAAAACCCACAGTAATCATATAATCAGTTTAAGTGGTAGTATCCATTATTTTTTTCAAACTAGAAATATAAAAAGAGTAAAACCTAAAAACAAAGACATGCATGGAAATTTCTGAAATTTTCCATTGGCGTAATAAATGAAAATGATTGAAAGCCAGTTGCTAAACAGGTTCCACGCCAGGTGCTGCTCTGGTCGGCAGCTTGTCCATGTGACACAGACCACTCCAGAGAGAAAAGCGTGCACGCCGCTCTGCTGTAATGACGGACCAGGGGACACTGTCCTTCCATTTCTCTTGCATTAATCCCTGACCCGAGTATCTCGGCAGCATAATCCCCATTTAGCATTAGTAGCAACGGCTTCGACTGTGAGGAACACTTTTTTGATAAGTAAGCACTGATTTGGGCATCGCTTTTAAACAACATATTCCCAGCTCAGCAAGAAACCCACACTCCTGAATGAACTGGAGCACATTACTGAGAAAAAGTTCATTAACCTTGCTAGATTCGGGGGTTAACAGGATAGCTGAAGAAAAGCACTGAGTGAACAGCTCGGATACAAAACAAATTAAAATGAATGTCATCATTCCTTTTGATATTCATTAGTTGATTCAGAGGGAGAATGCTCTTCTTAAATTTGCAAGCATTTATCTGTGAAAAACAGGTGTACATCTGCTGCTCGAGTGCGTCCTAAGCGCGGGAGGGCAGAATAATGCAGACACTCACCCGTTCCGCCGAGGGAGGGGCTGGGTGAGGGAGAAAAGACTTGGGCGGCAAAATCCTCAAACGTCATGACTTCTCGGTGGTTCTGAATTATTGCTTCGAGGTACAGAGCTCGTTCTTCGTAGCTGCAGTCACCGGTCAAGGAAGCAAGCGCACATGTGGAATGACATGCATAACAATGACAGCTCACTTTGGTTGGAATACAGTTACGCAACTTTGACTTGGGTGAGTGGGGAGGGGGAGAAAAGTACCTTGCAAGTCCATTACCATCCTGCCAGGGAATTAAATATGACTCAGAATTAACAGTAAGATTCTGATATTGAGATCTAACTCCCTCTTAGACTTTGGTTACACCCAACAGCAACATTCCTGAAAAATATGTACATCAATGGTTATAGAAACACAGCAAAATGTCGTTAAGCTTGAGTCAAACAAACAAAAACGGAGGCACCCGTTTGTGGGACAGTGTCGGACCATCCCTTCCCAGGTCAGTGGATATACAACGTTCTTCTCAGTCTCCTAGAGAATGAGTTAACGCTTAAAGCAGGAATTGGTGACACACTTGGGAAAAAAAAAAAGGTGAGAGGATGTGCTTCCCTGGGGAAGAGGGAGGCGGGAGGCCAGGAAGGTATGCTCAGAAAGGGTACCAGTGCCTCCAGCCAGGATGGGCTAGAGCATGAGAAAATAGGAGCTAATAAGTGAGAGACTCTAGCAGAGAAGGCACAATGCAATTTAAAAAAGAAAAGACTATTGCCTTTTAATTAAAACTGCAGTCTGGAACACACACATTCAAATGTGTAATCAAAAACCAGTCACCAATAAAACTTACAAGCGTAACACGCTGAAGCAACTTTCCAGCTGTCTTAATAGGACCCCTGCGTGTGGCAGCCTTTCATAGGGCAGAAAGCAAATCTTCCCCTTTTGTGTATGGCTTCTGTTTCCTCAGAAGGTGAATCACGCACTTCCAATAACAGGATAACGTCAGAACAATTCGACAGCGGATGGAGGCCCCGCACGTATGACTTTATGAATTAACACTTGGGGAAGTCGGCATGACGTCTCATTTTCCCCTTCCCAGTTATCAATGCAAAAGTTAAAAGACGTGTTTGAGTCATTTTGAAAATCATGCTAATGCTCCAGGAACACAGGGAACATGGATCACCATCAATCAGTTCATTATTTGCTGCTTGGGAAGAGCCAAAGTAATTTCTAGCATTTCTTGCTGGATTTTAAAACTATCTTTCCAAAATGGCCTCTTCACCAATAAAAGTTGGTGAAAATGATGCTTTTCTAATCAGCTTTCAGTAGGAAGTATGTGATTTAAGATAGGAAAATATTTTTCTATTTTCTTTTTGTCCAAGGATGCACACAGATTTCCCAATGCAGGCCCTTCCTTTTCCTCCTCCTTTAATTATAGTCAGAGAAAGAGTTTTTACAGGGTGAGACCAGAGGCATCCTGGGGCTTTGCCCGCCAAAGTGGTAGCCGGGAGCCGCACGTGGCTATCTAAATTTAAATTTAAATTAATTAAAATGAAAAACAAAAACAAAAACAAAAACCAGCAATTCCCTTCCAGGGTCCCACTAGCTGTACTTCAAGCACTCAGCAGTCACACACACACATGAGCTGGGGTTACTGGGTTGGATGGCACGGACAGAGGACATGCCTTTCGTTGTGGAAAGAGCTACTAGGTAGCTTGTTTCCAGAATTTCTCTTTAGGGTCACTCTAGGCAACTTGAGAAAAGCAAAATGCATTTGAGGATATCAAAAGCGACCCCTCTGACAGCTTCCCAGTGCATTATATAGAAGGTCACCACAGCTGAAGGCCTGGGTGGTGGGAGCCTGAAGTGGCTTCTTAAATGCACGCTGAACTCCGGGTGACACCCTGACGAACGAACAGGCTGCCGCACTTCCACAGTGAGAGGCGTCCTCTCAGGCCCAATTCTAGAGGGACCCACTAATGCCATTCACGTCTCATTATGAACACGCTTATTCTGCACAGCACTTGGCTGTCGCGCGGCTCGGCCCTCCGAGCACGGCCCCAGCGAGCCGCGGGTCCAGGGAACAGCAGGACGTTAGGCCTGAGTGGCCGTCTGGCGAACAGGCTCTCTGACACTAAGCTGGCACGTGCTGGCCCAGCAGGGGCCGAGCGAGGCGTGACAAATTACTCAAAGAGCTGAGCTAAACTTATGGCTGACAACCACCTGAGCCTTAGGACAGCCGTGGCCCGCTGTCAACGCGCAATTCATGGCTCCCCCTTTCAGGCCGCAGTCTGCTTGAGGGCTCGGGTTAGAGCCGGCGCAGCCCTCTAAAGACCTGTCATGCTCTGCCTAGAATGGTCCTGCTGTTTCCTGAAAGGCCCCACTGCGTCCAACACGTCCACATACAGTGCTCGGGACAATGGCGAACAAAATAGAAGTGCGGATGCACTTTGCTAAATATGCTTTGGAAGCCGTGTATCTGGAAGAGTGGCTGCTATGTTAATCGAGCTCACAGGCAATCCTACAAAGAGATGCCATGTATAATACCCAGTAGACTGACCTCAGACAGCAGCCCGTCATCCTCACCCAGGATGACACTAGCCAATTTGGAAGCTTATCCTTGTCAGGCTGGAGAAATCCGGGCGCCTAAGAGCAAGTCCTGCGCTAGAGTTACAGTGGGGTGATAATCAAGTTTTGAGATTCTCTGGCTCAATGAATATTTATGGTCTGACTCCTAAAACAGGGCACTATGGAAGACAGCACAAAAAGATGCTTCCAGAACCAGATACTAGAGGAGGAAGTGTTTACCTCAGAGAAGATTCCCGATCTCGCATTCATGCCCCCAACTGTCACACGTAGCATACACTCCCCCACCCCCAGGCTGGTCCTATGCTGTCACGGGAGCGTTAACAGCGCTAAACTGGGTGTTGTCATTTAGACAAACATCCATTAGGGACTGCAGGGAGACCAGGAGATCACCAAATGCATTTTCACTCGTGGCCCACGCCAGGGCATGTAAACACCATGACAAAAAGAAAACAAACACCACCCCAATCCTGGCACTGTTTAGAAACAGAGAAGGAGCTCAGGGTGCCAAAAAATCATTTCTTTTAGTAGCTCTTAAAAATCGTAGCTCTGGGATTTAACGGAACGTATTAGAACTACTAGCAAGGGCAGTTAGGAGCAGTATTATCTGACATTTTCTTCCCTAACATCCTTAGGGCTTCAGGGCTGGTTGCTTTGTATATATATTATGAAAAAAAAAAGGGGGGGCATTTATAACTTAGACATCAAAATGCTTCCAAGGTTCTTCTCAGGCATAAGACATGTTAAGATGTGAACCAAACGCTGTAATAATGCCAGGAGTAGATGGTCAGCGCCTCTGGCTAAAGGCAGGTGGCTAAACAGGCACCTGGTCACATATTCAATACCTGTTTTCATACTGGCTTTTGCCCTGCTGTTTTCTTAAAAAGGCCACTAACAGATGTAAAACTTAAATGCTGTCCTGAATTACTATCTCATTCAAAACCACACATAGTAAAGTACACTGTTAAAGAGAAAATTTTCCCTTTGATTACTCAATTCAGAGAGCATTCAAATTACTATCTAGAAACCCCTCTTTGTTTCTAAGTATTTTGAGCTTCTTCAGTGACCCGCTGTGTCTATGTTGTCATCTAAGAATTTTATCATTTACCAATGCTTCTCTACTTGAATGAAGAAGCTATATATCTTTGCTGCTTACACTTTAACCAAAACATCCAAGAGAACTTTCTGAGACCCTCAAGACACACTCAGCTGGGTTGCAAAAGCTCAAGAATCCAAACCCAACTTCCCCAAATTTTATTTTGATGAATATTTGCTTCTATTTTCCAAAACAGCAGCAGGAGCATGAGAGGAAGAAACTTGCCTTTTGGAGGAAGACGGGTCTAGGTTGGAATTCCAGTCCTCTCTTCCACCCACTGGGGGACCCAGGACAAGTTGCTCCAATGCCCCAGCATCAGCTGCCTTGTGTGTAAAGCAGTGATGCTGACACCTGCCCTTGGGGCTGCCCTGAGGATCAGATGCAATTGTGTAATGAAGCCTTAACCCTGGTTCTAGCACACAGGAGAAGCACCATAGATGTGGACTGCCTGCTCTCCTTCCTCCCTTTATGTGGGCTTCTAGGTTCCTCTCCCGGAAAGAGCATAGTGGATAAAGTAGGAGGAGCCTCTGTGTCAGGCTTTAGGACGAGCATGCCTCCTTCATGTTAGGTCTCTGTGAGCCAGGGGAGTGCCATGGGCCCCACAGTACTGGTCAGCAAGTGGAAGCACAGAGGAGTCCAGTGATTTTCCAGAGTCACAGTTACTTGGTGGTACAATTGGGACCAGAACACAGGTCTTCCAACTTTTACTGCTTTTGGCTACTGTATCTTGATTTCTATGGTCCATGGGATTAAGTTCAGGATCCCATGCAAGGCTGGGAGCTAAACCAGCAGTGAGGATAAATCAAGCAACTGAACTATACAGATGTCTGGAAATCCACCTGAGTCCATAGGTTTAAGCTGCACTGATACCCATAGACTACACTGACTTTATAAATTCAGAAAAAATAACAATTACTTCATTTTAATTGTTTTTTTTTTACTTATTCAGGCTATGTGTTTGTTGACTGCTATTTAAGATGCTCAACTTCTTTGTAATAACTCCTTATCTTTTGTTTGCTTGTTTTTAAGGAAAAGGAAGAACTGTTGGCAAGACTCTACTGCAGGTTGTATGTTTTTTCAACCCTTGACACTCTTCTTGCCAGGACCTTCTCTACGTTTCCAGGGAGTGGACACCAGACCCAGCCCAACAAAGCAGCCTTGGAAGAGGCTGCCTCCTGAGGTCAGGATGTGTGTCTTCTGCAGTGGTTCCCATACCTGTCCCTGGTTTTCTTTGTTAACTCCTTGCAGTCCCTTATTGCTGACACAAGACTGCCCAGAGTTGGGCCCTCTTGGGACTCTGCGGACTCCCCTTCCCATGGCAGTGGTCCACAAAGGGAGGGAAGCCACGTTTCGGCACCACCTGGGAGGCTTTGGTCAACCTCGAGCCCCTTGGATAAGTTGTGGCACTTGCAGATTTTGCCACTGCTGCTTGTTCTTTCCCTTGAGAATATGATGGGGGAGAAAAGAACCACCTGCTATAGTTACTGTAGAGGACCATCTCTTCCTCAACATCCTTATATTAACTTCCTGTGGCTGCCAAAAGTGACCACAAGCTGGGGGGCTTAAAACAACAAAAGTTCATTTCCTCACAGTTCTGGGAGGCCAGAAGTTCAAAATCAAGATGTCAGCAGGGCCTTCTTCCCTGCAGAGACTCCAGATGACTGCATCACTCCTGTCCCTGCTTTCTGGCCATACTGCCCCCCTCTTCTCTGTGTGTCTCTTAGCAGGACACTTGTCATTGGATTTAGGGCCCACCTGTATAATCCAGAATGATATTTTCAAGATCCTTAACTTACTTATAACTGCAAAGACCCTTATTGAAATAAGTTAATATTCACAGGCTCTGGGATTAGACATACCTTTCTGGGGCCACCACATAGCCCATTATGCTTCTTGAGTGTAAGTCAGGTTCATCCTTATATTACTTGCTACCTAGCTTATATATATTGCCTGGGATTCATGTACACTGTTCTGGGCTATGATACTGCTAGATATATTCCAAGCAAAGGCAGTTTAGAAAGAGAATTTAGAGTTTTCCATTTGAAGTAAAATTCTGCATAGATTAAAAAAACCAAATGATACAGCTTCTAGAAGAAGGTATGGGCCAAACGCTTTGTGACCTTGGGATATGGAATAATTTATTAAACAAGAAACAAAAAAACATGAACCATGAGGGGAAAGACTGGTACATCTGAGCATATTCAATGTAAGAACTACTGTTTGCCAGAACACCATAAAGAAGGTAAAGCTACAAGGCACAAAGTGGGAGAAGTCGTCTTATCACCTAACTGACCGAGGCTAAATGTCTAGAATAGATAATGAACTCCTGTAAATCAATAAAAGAACCAAATAATCTATTAGAAAAATGGGCAAAAGACATAAACATTTCTAGAACATAAACTATGAATGGATGTTAAAGTGCTTAACATCACTAAAAATCAGGGATTATTAGAGCCACAATGAGATATCACTTTATATATACCTGATTGGCAAAACAAAACAAAACAAAAATCTAATAATCCAAGTGTCAGAGAGGATGTGGGGCAGAGGAACTCTCACAGCCTACTGGTAGGAAATAATTGGCCTAACTTCTCAGGAAGGCAATTTGACATTATTAAGGAAAGGGCAGCAACTCCACAGGTAAGAATGTTTATCATATTCTATAGACAATAGCAAAGTCAAAAAAGAGAGACAAACCATTTTTAACTTCTAATGATAGGTGTAGTCACACAGTAGAATACTATACAGCAGTGAAAATAAACTGTGGCTACGTATGTGTATTAGAATGAATAAGACTTAAAACAATGCTAATGAAAAAACTCACTGAAGATCATTCTAACTACAAACATTTTTTAAAAAGAGGCAAAGTGAAACATACTGCTTTAGGAATACAGATACATGCAGTGAAACAACCTAGATTATCTCTGGGGTAGAGAAGAGGTAGATAGCGCATGGAAGGGTCACAAATACATTGGTCGGTACACATGGGGGGTTAGGATGGGGCATATTTCATTGTTCTTTAGGACTTCTGTAAATGTCCAAGGTTTTCTGGTCTGTAGAAAATATTTCATAATGAAAATAAGCCTTCTGATAAGAATGGAATATACTGCTAATCAAAGAGATCTATTCTCACCTATTCAAAGAACAGAATGAACTTCTCTAAGCCAAAGGCAAATAGGAAAGGTATAAGTTTAGTTGTTAGAGATAACAATGATAGGCAGGTCCGTCTGACTCAGAAACAGAAAAAGCAGAAAAGAGGCAGTGCCATTTCTAAGGCCTTAGTTCCAGAAACAGACTAAAACATGAGTGTTCAACATTTTCAGAAAGTTTTGGAAAACTTTGGATACAAATGCCATTCATGGGGAGGAGGGTATTGCTTCAGAGAAAATGTTTTCCTATAAAGATGCTTGTGCTAGAATGACCGCCCACTAAGAATGACGAAATGGGCTGAACTAGAGAAAAGTCAACGTACTGTGTGTATATGTGTGTGTGTGTATATATGTGTGTGTGTGTGTGTGTGCACGCGCACGTGTGTGCCTGTGTGTGTATACACACACACATACACATACATACACATATTCTGTGTGCACAATTTCTATAGAGCATCCTGCTCTGCTTAGTACACTTGATCTCAAGTGAATCTGCCCTTTTCAGAAAGCAAGTCCACTTTCACTCAAGCATTCACCCATCCAAGAAATACGTGCTGAGTGCCCATCAGTGCTTGGCAATGGGCACAAAACTGGGGAATGGGACAGCTGAATATGCTCAGATGTACCAGTCTACCCCTACCCTGGTCAGACCCCCATTCTAGCATGGACAAATGTCGAATAAGGGAAACTGTTCGTCCATTAGTGCCAGGTAGGAGAGCAGGGACCAAAAGGGCATGGCAGCCTCAGAAGGGGTGGCCAAAAAAGGGTTAGCCAAGAGAGGGTGGGGGCAGGCCTCTCTGTAAGAACATTCAGGTGCAGAGAGACATGAGCTGGAGGGAACCCTGGGGAGGTTCAGGAAGTGAAAGGAGATGGGAACCCCAGTGTAGTAAGAGGGGGCAGGAGGCTCAGCTGAAAGACTGGCTGTGGCTGGGTCACAGGAGGCCTGAATGGTCTGAGGCAAGGGAGCACTATGGCCTCACTTAGGTTTCCAGATCACTCTGAGAAGATCTGCCACCACTAAGGAGAATCTAGAGTGCCCTCGAGTTTCAAGAGGTCAATGCTGACTTGGTCTATATGATCAATCCATGGGTTTGTAGAAATGTCTCAGTACTCTGTACTTGTTCTTTGCCTATTTTCAGGACATGTACATTTGAGCACGTGGAAATGGTAAGAAGGTTACTTGCAGATCTGAAATGACCATAACCTCTGAGAATGGTCTTGACTGACAAGGGGTCTAGATGGGGGATGTGCCTGACTTGGAGGGAAGAGGAGATGGAGCACAGGTCAGGTTGGAAGCAGCCCTCCCAGGTGAAGCAGAGAACAAAGTGTTATAGACTAGATGGTGGGCACATTCCTCACAAAAGGACAAATGCTATGTTCACAGAAATCTGGTAGAAAAAAGATCATTTAAGACAGCGGTGGATTGAAGAATGCTACCCTGAATCAAATGCTTAAAATACATCTATAGATATACTTTAAACCTAGCAAAAAGATGCTTTAGCAGTTGCGGAGTGTCTGAGCTCAGAGAAGGGACAACTGAATAACTTACAAAATGAGGAAATTAATGGTCCGATTTCCTCTGTTGGTCCCACCACCAATAGTTTTTGGAAGAAAGGATGTGGAGGATGGTGATAATCCATTTTTGTTTCTTGGGCAGAGTTCTGAACAGTGATCAAAGGATAAAGCTTCAAAATGTTCACCGGTCTCAGATATGACACCAAAAGCACAAGCAACCAAATAAAAACATAGGAAAATTTATCAAGAAAGTGAAGGGACTGGAAAAAAAAAAAAGTGAAGGGACAACCCACCAGTCATTCCATGGGAAATATTTGCAAATCATTTATCTGATAAAGGCATCATCTCTAGATTATATAAAGAACTCTTATAATGCAATAATAAAATGACAACTCAAGTAAAAAATTGGCAAATGATTTGAGTAGACATTTCTTCAATTCAGAAGATAGACAGATGACCAACAAACATATAAAAAGATGTTCAACATCATTAGCCATTAGGGAAATGGAAATTAAAACCACATTGAGATACTACTTTAAAACCACTAATATGGTTATAATCCAAAGGACAAGAATGAACAAGAGAAAGTGTTGGTGAGGATGTGAAGAACCTGGAATTCTCATCCCTTGCTGATGGGAACGTAAAATGGTACGTTGCTGAGGGAAAGAGCTTGGCAGTTCCTTAAGAGAACTGAAAATGTACATTCACACAGAAACCTGTCCACAAATGTTCACAGCAGTGTTATTCATATTAACAACAGGCAAGGGTGAAAACAACCCCAAATGTCCATAATCTGATGGATAAACAGATGTGGTCTATCCACACAATGGAGAGCCATAAAAAGGAAAGAAATACCGAATGTGCTACAACAACGATGACCCTTGAAAACAGTGCTGAGTGGGAGGTGGCAGATACGAAAGGCCACATATTGTGTAACTCCATTTATATGAATGTCCAGAATAAGAAAATCCCCAGAGTCAGAAAAGAAATTAGTAATTGCCAGGGGCTGTGGGGAGAAGAGGAATGAGGAGTGAGTACCAGTGGATAAAGGGTTTCTTTTGGGGGTGATGAAAACATTCTGGAATTGGACGAGGCTAATGGTTGCACTGTCTGGTGAATATATTAAAAACCACCAAACTACAGAATTTAAAAGGGTGAGTTGTGCGGTATGTGAATTATACCTCAATGAAAAACTGTCCCTCCAGCTGTCTATGGTATGCGGTATACACTAGGTGTTGTGGGCAGGGTCTCTGAATAAAAAGGTCCTCACTGACCACACTCTGGAACAGATGGACAGTAACCTGGGGCAGAGAACTAAGCCCTCCAGGCACTGTTGCTGGGTCATTTATTCATGGAAGACTCCCGAAGAAGAACAGACCAGGTGCTGGGGACTGTTCTAAGAGCTGGAAGGGGCAAGATGAAAGATTACAGCATTCGTGACCTACCTGGGAAGACAGACACCCATCACCTGTGAGGTGGTAAGCACCCCACGACCCAGAGGATGTGTGAGTGCTTGTGGGTGGACAGTGGGCTAGGTCAGACGGCAAAGAGTCCGTCACAGCAGGAGGAAGGACAGTCTCTAGCATTTAGAATCACTGGAGCTTTTAAACAGACGAACAGCAAGATATGACCGATACTTGAGAGATAATGGCGGAGGAGAGCATTATGGTGTGTGGAAGGGCCTAGAAGGGAGAGAGATTGGAGGAAGAGAAACTAGTCAATGGAGAGAGATGTGACATGGGCCTCAAGAAAGCAGGGGTAGAGGGAAGGGAGAGGAGGTGTCAGACTGTAGGGCTGCTCACGCTTGGTGACAGAGGGAGAAGGCAGGACAGAACTCCAGGGATCGGGGCTCAGGTGACCGATGAGGGGAACAGTGGAGTCTGAGGGGCCAGACGGGATGTCACGGGAGAAATACTGGGCAGATGACAACTGTGTCCTGGCAGAGACTCCTGGGATGAAGGTAAGGAGTGATGAATCATGGGTTTGGAGACATTCTTGAAGGAGAAAAGCGGAGCATGCAATGCTAGGAACTCCTTCCTGCCCACTTCCTTGGTGGGGGGCAGGAGTACATTTACAGGAAAGGAAAATGGAGGAGGGAGTGGGAAGGGAACCATGTCACAGAGCCCTGGGAAGGGCGTTTTTGGAAGGAGGAGACTCTGCTTCAATGCACTTCTCTATCCTTAACATCTTCCCCGGTATCTGCCACCCTGGGGAATACTCCGTAGGTGGGCTGGTTGGCATTCAATAATCCTAAATAAATGGATGAAATTCCATAATCATCAAGACAGGAACAGATGCCAGCTACAGCCTAAAGGCATACATCATTTTTTACAGAGATTCTGTTTGTCTTTCAATATAATGCAAATTTAAATTCTAGGACTGTTTAAGACCCCAAATAAATGAATCATTCAAAGTAAATGTCACAGCCTGGTAACGGATGAAGAGGATGACTTTACTGAACAATGTAACCAAATAAAATGGATGTTCGGGAAAAGGAAATTAAACACATGGAGGTATAAGATATTCGATTAGGTTTCAAACACTAATGATACACTCTTGGAGAGGAAAGCAGTCTACTTCTGCTAAGAAAGAAGAAAATATCCATATAACCAGGTTTAAGAATAATTCTGAGGAAATGACAAGAGTAAGTGGAAATGGGACAGAAAGAGGTTTGCTTCAGGCTATTAGATTACAGACTTTTGGAGGCCTGCTCCCATAGTTCTGCATCCTTCTGGCACAGGGAATGGAAGTTCTTCCTCTCAGGATTTCCAATGCTCCAAGGGGTCCATGGACCGGATCTCTACTCGTGTCAGCTCTGTTCAGGGGACTGATTTGTGAAGGAGCACTGCCATTTCTGTCTCCTCCGGTGCTGTGAGTACACCACACCTGTGGCAAATCACCAAGAGAGAAAGAACCCCATGACACTGCCTCTCCAAGTGTCTGGCAGTAAAAACACGAGTGATGATGGAAACCACCCAAGAAGTGACAAATCAATATGAACAGCGAGAATCCCAAGCGCTCTGCCCTGCTGATGCCAATAGTGTGGTTTCTGGGAGGAAGGGAGTCCATGTCACTTGAACTATTTCTCTTTCACAGATTTTCATTCACCCTAAAGATATGGCATGCGAAGGGCTAAAAAACATACTCTGAGCCTTAGCTGGAGAAATGGCTACCTCTGACACCGCTGGCATTCCACATCCATGTAGAAGTCACAACTAAATGTAAAACAGTGAGAAATGAAGAATGGACTCGAAGTCTGGAATGTACTTTGTTGTGAGGTAGAGAAAGGGCAGACAATTGAAATGGCAATAAACATGGATTTTTTTCAGCTCTAACTTTATCGTCACTGATTTTAAGAGGACAGTTATTATGAATACATTACAGGTATTATTTAGTGCAATGTAATTTGAACCGAATCATCCAGTATTTATGCTTCAAGCCCGCTCGCTTTGGAGGTGAAAGTGTATTCCATGTGACCTAAGAGATTAGTTTATACCTAGGTTCATTCTAAAAATAAAACAGATTCATGATGATATATGATAGATAATAAGAGAATAAAGTCAACAAGGATAAGAAAAAATCATCTGTGGCAGATATTCTGGTTCTCCTTCTCTTGAAATATCCTCTCCAGTTGCCCATCAACAACGCACTGGGCACGATGTAGTAGGACAGGGCTCAGGCATGGCAGAATTAAATTTCCTGGCCCAAAGTATTTGCACCAAGCTCTATATGGGCTTTCTAAATTTTTCATTTCTGCAAATACTTTGGGTGAAATACTCCTTTTTATTATGTTTATAAGTTTGAGCTGTATTTTTTTCTTTTGAACATTTAAAAACAAACAAATACATCTGAAAACAAAAGAATATTTCTATAGTTCTATAAAAATAATTACAATGGTTTAATGGCATCTGAGTTTTCCAGGAAGATACTTATCTTAACACCAATTATCAGATGACAAGGAGAAACTCCAAGAAAAGCTAGGGGGTTACCAAATGCAAGCAACCCAGAAACCGAAAATCAGCTTATATGAAGGGTGCCAAGTGGCCTCCTTTGGCCTATGCAGACACTGGGTGAAAAAGGGCATCACCTCAGCACACCTGAGTGATAACTATGACTGCCAACCCAGGAGGGTATATTGAAACTCAATACACCCACAGACTTAGCAGTTAGAGCCAAAAAATTACCAAAACCTAACTGGAAATTTGGGGAAATTCTAAAAATACAAAGTTCTTCCATAATCAGAAGGAGCAAAATTGCGTTTGCCACTTAATATTAAAGCAACTGATTTCTGGCAATTGAAGACAGCAGGTGATACAAATGGTTCACTTCAGCAGAAGCTACACCAAGGGGACACAAGAGTCGAGCTGTCAAGCTGTCACACTGAGTGGCAATGGAGGGTGGGGGGAGGGGACATGCATGGATGCAGGGAACTGTAGAACTGCTCCAACCCTAGGCATGGCCACGGCTGTCGACAGACACGGCCCCCGTGTAAACCCCCAAGTGGTCAGATGAGCACAGAGAATGCTGGTTTCATGAAAGGGGAAAGGGTGTTGAGTAGCTGGAAGGCCAAAAGCACCTTTTACTCCTCTTAACATCGGTTCTAGCAACTGGGTCAGTGTTAGGTTTAAAAGGCCATAAATATATATAAAAGTTAAATAACATAGTGGAAAACTTTTATGCTTTTGAGGTTGGTAACAAAAATTCCCAGGGGGCTGATGGAATGACTCTGATTTCATTTCTGTTAAAAACTGTCTGGATGAAGCTGCTTTGCATGGACCAGGAGATGCCCTTGCATGGGTGTAGATGAAAGTAGTGTAGAGAAACAACCCATTTCCACTGGGCTCTGGAGCCTGCAAGGCAGTTGTTGTGCATTCCTGTGCCACTCCTCTTCCTTGGGGAGAAAGGGAAACTGTCCACAAGGAAACTGGCAGAGGTGTCAGGGAAAAGTCTGACGTGAGGGTTGAGCACAGTGGCTGCATGGTCTCAGAGATGATCAGAAACACACTGTATACAGGATGCCCTTTTACAAAAAGCATTCTTGGTCCTGACAGCCCTCCGAGGGGGGGGAGGTGTCTGTTTGTGACACATGAATCAGATTGCATCCCGAGTGTAAGCCAGCCCTAGGCCCAAGACACCTCCGCTGATGTGGTACCGGCCACAGGATGATATTGAGAGAGTTAGGCCAACTACAATGATCGCATGCTTTCCACAGGCCACGCACGTTTTATAGGCTGAATCGCATCCCATCCTGTATGGTTTTTCTATTACTCTTTTGATTAGGGAAGGAAACCAAAGCACAGAGAGCAAAACATGCTCCAGGACCCTCAGATGGTAAATGCCAGGTCTTGGACTCAACCCCAGCAGCCTGACTTTGGAGCCCCCATTCTCAGCCATGGCCCTGCCTCTTGAGGTCAGAATTCTCCCTCAAAGAGAAAAGCCCTGTGTAGCCACAACTAACAGAAGGCCCAGCTCTGTCCCTTTCCTGGTGTTTTTATGGAAGCCTGAAGGAAGAGATGGGAGCTTTTTTCCTATCCCCTCCAATTCAAACATTATTCTCCAACAACTTAAGGGGAAAGAAATCTTGGAAGATTTTTCCTCCTGCCAATTAAATAAATCTCAGTGCTTAGCTCTCAAGTAAGTATTTCCAGCTATAACATGTCAGTGAGAGAAATTCCTGTGGGTTAGGACAGGGACATGGGGACTTTTTCACTAAAAGCCGCTGGTGTACAAATCCTCTGTCTTGCAGGGTGGGACTTCTGCAGCACTTGGCAATGCAGATGCCTCCTTCGGTCTGTCGCTCATTTCTTGATTAAAACTGGCAGCCTCCCTATATGCTGGCGTCCTCATCCCCCCAGGGCCTGGCACCTTGTATCTGATGGTGGACAGTGTGGGGAGACCACTGCATTCTTTGTGCTTCTGGTCATATTCCCATTCACGGGCTGTGATATTTTCCATGGCTTTCACCTGACACTGGATAGTGTCATGTCAATGACCCCACAGTTGTCAGTTATAGGAAAGCAATTTTCTACGTGAGCTGTGGCTAAATCTGGCTCAGGGGAAACTGTGGGAGGGAAGGTTTTTTTTTTTTTTTTATGTGTTTTCTTCTGTCCTTGGAGAATATATGTCATCAGGTGTAGTGAATATTCGATCCCATTTGAGTGGGACATTTGGCTAACAGATTCAACATCTATACTACATTTCAGTAGGTACTTTTGAGTGTCTAGAAATTTTCTATTTTTCAGAAAAATGCAGAAGGAAATAAAGAAACAAGGCTAACCCAGTGGGAACAAAGATCAGAATTAGAAATTCTCTCATAATATAACAGATGCTTTAAAAAGAAAACATACAGATAAAAAATGACATCTGTCTATAGTCTGCAATTATTCTACTTCACACTTGAAATGAAAGCTGCCTGCTTTTATATTTTATATGCAAAATGCCCTATCAGAAATCCTGTTAATTCTGACTAAAATATATTTGTCACATTACAAACAGAAACAGCCCTGAATGCTGGTCAAGATCAAATTCCCAACTCACACAATTCTCTGGGACTTTCCACATTTGCGTCTCATAAAGTCACTCAATATCATCGTCATGGCTAAAAATATAACTGCAGTATTACTTAAAATTATAATCAAATCATTCTCCTTCAAATTAAGATACTTACTCTTGAAAAAAACCTAAATTGAATTAGGTGTGTCTTTTCTCGATAGATCAAAAGCAGCTCCATTAAATCACCAGCTTTATATTATTAATGGCATGAAACATGGCCCAGATGAGGAAAATGTCCTTTGGAGCCACTTTGTATTTATTTAAAGAAAGCTGGAGATGTTCTTCACAATTCAAATACGAAGTAGAATTGTACAGCATGTCCCCAGACCAGGAAGGCAGATATGATCCCCGTGAAATAGACTACCCATAACAGAAAGCCCAGGTTCCTCTTCCCACAATTCCTTATTATTTCCAATCACTATGCCTGCCACTCCCCAATCCATCCATCCATCCATCCATTTATCCACCTTCTAACATTCCTTTCTTCTGTCTACCCAATCTTCTATCCATCTATCCATCCAAACCATCCAGCTGATACTTACTTTTTTATTTAAAGATTTTTTTTTGAAGATTTTATTTATTTATTTGAGAGACAGAGATCACAAGTAGGCAGAGAAGCAGGCAGAGAGAGAGGAGGAAGCAGGCTCCCCGCTGAGCAGAGAGCCCGATGTGGGGCTCGATCCCAGGACCCTGGGATCATGACCTGAGCTGAAGGCAGGCTTCAACCCACTGAGCCACCAGGCGCCCCTTATTTAAAGATTTTATTTATTATTTGACAGAGAGAGAGAGAGAGAGAGAGAAAAGAGGCAGGGGGAGTATGAGTGGGAGAAGCTGGCTCCCTGCTGAGCAGGGAGCCTGATGTGGGACTTGATCCCAGGACCCTAGGATCATAACCTGAGCTGAAGGCAGACGCTTAACAACTGAGCCACCCAGGTGCCCCAGCAGGTATTTACTTAATGCTTTCTACAGTAAATCCATTATTCTCCCTTCAGATGTAAACAAACAAACAAACAAAACTTCCTTGCTCTTCAATTCTCTTCTAAGTCTTGGCTTCTATAATATATAACACTAAATATCATGGTAATGTTATAGTATTTTGTGGGGGATTCTAAAATACATTATGGCTCTGAGTTTACATTATAATTAGCCTGAGTTCTATCTAGTGGGGCAAACCTCACTTAGAATAAAAGACAATCCTTATGAAATAAACAAGAATCACCTGCCCGGTGTTGGCATACTGCTCTGCCCTTTTGTAGCCAGGAACCCATGGGTCCTCTTGGAAATCTCAAACCATAAATGCTGAAGCAGGGACAGGGAGCAGAAATAATCCTTCTGAGACTACCCAGTTAGTACTGAGCAGGGCTTGAACTCAAGCCCAGGCTAATTTGTTTCAAATGTTGGCCCCTTCTACTCTCTTGTGCAGTCTCAGTTTAATTTGAATATTACTTTAGTTAAGAATTTGCAATTGTCATGCTAAGTTAATTCACAGATACTCTTATTTGCTGACAGGGAAGGTGAAAATAAGGAAACTAGATTCTTTCCTCTCCCTCCAGAACCAAGACTAGTACCCAATAAATTGGCAATTTTTATAGCTAAACTGAAATACCAAGCTGAGTTATTATCTGTATTATTGATGTAAGAGGACAGAATTTCAAGTAATAAATTATATTAATTCAATTCTTTCATTTATGGATCAGGGAGGGATTGGGAAATTTAAATGAGTCCATTTAAACAAAAATGATCTTACTCTGCTTATTTCTGGTCACATCTTTAAGACAATCAGTATATAATTCTAAAGTTTTATTAATTATTTCAAATGGATATTTTCAATGAGAAAATAACTTAGATACGTTTGAAGTTGAAACATGCTTCAACACTGGAGAACAATGCAGTTTCTCATTGCAACATCCATTTGGTTTCTGCTCCATAATCAAAACACTGAGAGGCAATAAGAAGGGACTGGTAAGCCTCAACTGTTATCTTCCAAAGGTAATAAAGCTTCTGGCAAATTCTTACTTTTGAATGACTCGGTGTCATTAAAAACCATGGAAGAGGGTACACTTGTCTTTGCAAGGACTCTGAGTAAAAGACAGATTAGAGACACATGTGTGTGCCAAACAGCATGGTCTAAGCCAACTGTGTTCAGGGCCACGTGGCCGTAGGCAAGTAGCCTGACTCAGAGAACCTCAGTTCCTCACTGGGAAAGAGGGTTCAGGGCTTACCCGTAGGGCCATGTTGCAGTGAGGGGGAATGATGTCATATGGGTGTGGAGTCCAGGGTCCAGGTGGAATGCTGTTCATGACCACAGCAGCACCCGTTAGTGGAACTGAAGAGCAGTTGGCAAGGGATAACTGTGGGGTGGGTAGCCCTGGCATCACAGAGCAGAGGACGGAAGGCAGGATGGCACTGGGGCTGAGGACTGGTCAGTAGCCTGTACGGCAGCCAAATATCTGGCCCAGAGTCATGGGCCTTGATGAGGGCTAAGGCATTGCCTTGTCCCACTGCTTCTTCCAATGATGGAGGTACATTTCAAGGGAAATGTTATTCTCAACTAAAAACTGAAACAGGAGGACCAGGGACAAGGACAGTCATTGTTTTAAATTATGGAAACTTGAGTGCTGCCTACTGTGGATTCTGAATCTCATCAAATATATGGGTGATTCACTTGTGAACTGATGTTTCTGACTCTTCTTGCCCCATGACTCCTTAGAAATATCACTTTAGAAATTCCCTTGGTACTTCGCTACCACTCTTGCCTTCCAGGTTTCCTCACAGCCACATGCTGATCATAGAGATGGGGTCCCACTGCTTTCATAAGACATCACGTAAGCAGGCCCTTGGGCTCCCCTGTACTGGTATGTACTCGACTTGGCCCCTGAAGGGTCAAGGAGAGTGCATGAATGAGAGAATGTTAAAAGGAAAAAAAAGTCTACACTTCCTCAATCAGGAGTAATTATTTTTTGAGTTCATGGAGACTATAAAAGACATCTACTTCATGGTCCCTGTTTTCTCTCCAGCTTACATGGTGCAGCAGGACTAGCCTGCAGGACACGTTTCTCAGGTAGTGCCTATAAATGCTCCAGGTATTGAGAGCAGGGACCCGCTGGGCCCTTTGGGGTGGCTGGGTTGCTTTGTGAGGAGAGTCCTCCCCACAGCATGGCTCTGAGACTTGGATGGCCTCCGTAATAGGCAGGGTAAGAATGATGGAGGAGGAGTAGGAGGAGGTGGGGGGCAGTATGAGCAGTTTACAAGAAGTTTACAAGAAAACAGGATTTCTTAGGAATAGGATTGAGAAGTCTAGATGTGACTGGCAGGAAGAGATAGTGGCCCCCAAAGAAGGAAGCTTGACTGATGATGCGGGGAGGTCGGTCTGGCAGTCAGGCACACAGGCTGAGGGGAAGGAGAGATGACACAGCACAGGCATCTGTCACAGAAAGCCCCTGAAACAGTCCTGGGGATGCCTCTGGGTGAGAAAAACAGCGGGGCACAGAGAGAGGAAACCACAGAGGTAGAGGATATTCAAAGAGCAGAAAGGTCTTGAGAGGTGCCTGTCTGGCTCAGTTGGTAGACCATCTGACTCTTAATATCAGGGTCATGAGTTCAAGCCCCACACTGGGCATGGAGCTTACTTAAATAAAATAAGATGTTTGGGGGCACCTGGGTGGCTCAGTGGGTTAAGCCTCTGCCTTTGGCTCAGGTCATAATCTCAGGGTCCTGGGATCGAGTCCCGCATCGGGCTCTCTGCTTGGCAGGGAGCCCACTTCCTCCTCTCTCCCTCTGCCTGTCTCTCTGCCTACTTGTTATCTCGCTCTGTCAAATAAATAAATAGAATCTTAAAAAAAAAATAAGATGTTTGAGGCACCTGGGTGGCTCAGTCGGTTAAGTATCTAATTGTTGATTTTGGCTCAGTTCATGATCTCAAGGTTGTGAGAGGCTCAGATCTCAGTTGGGGGGGGGTCTACTTCTCTCTCTCTCTCCTTCTGCCCCTCCCTCTGCTTGAGCCCTCTTTCTCTTTCTAAAATAAATAAGTCTTTAAAAAAAAAAAGCAAAAACAAAGAGCAGACAGGTCTAATGGATGGTGCAGAGAAAACTGAATCATGTACCACATTTTATAATTTTTAAGGGTTATACTGAATTTGCAAGAATTTTTGCAAACTGGCAATAGATTCCTCCAAAAATATTCTTGAGATGAGGGACGGAACCATGGAAAATGATTTTAAGCATCTTTGTTTCTGCGATTCTCAAAGGCAGTGTGTCGCCAGGTCATAATGCCACTTACAGTGCCCCTTTGGGTGTGGCCGAAGTTCCTGGAATGCAACTGTGTCCTGGTCTTCCCTCCATGTGCAGCTCCCGAGGAGGCCATCTTTATTGGAGAGAATCTACTAATATTGCTTGTACAGATTTCGTGAGAGAGTAAATGGGTTAACTTGTGACTAATAACAAATGATATGTAGGTCACTGAAATTATTTATCTTTCGGAAAAAGCACTTGCTGAGAGGCATTCTGAGGGCTGGAAGAAAGGAGCCATTGTGGCACAAGGGCCAGAATCACTGGTCACTGTCAGAAGTCGCCATGAGAGGAAGCCATTAGCTCCCCCCCCACCTTGATGATCTGACCACTACAGAATAAGAGTCCTGTGTCATTTTCTACAGGGATGGTCCAAGAATTGACTGTCTCATTGAATCTATCTGTGAGTGATTGCCAGGGCCCTCTGTGGGTGACAATCATTAGCTGCCTGGTGTCTCCAGCCAAGAGATACCATGGGACAAAAACGGGGGGAGGTCAAAATTACTGAGCGGTGGTTCCCCACAAGTTTTGTGACAATGCTAATATTATTAAAGGTGAGCCATCAGCCACCTAATGGGCTTTTACCTTTGAACTTTCTGAAGGACAAATTAAAGGCAGTACTTGAACTTTTTTTTAATCACTTAGTAATGCTATAAAATTCCCTTGGTTAGGAGAGAATTTAAAAAAAAAAGTCCACTGCATTTCCTTAGAAAACAGGTATGTAGAGTTATTGATTTAAAGGAGACGAAAGAGCAGATTAATTCACCATGATGAAAATCGACCCCGCCACGTACATGTACTTGGGAAACCAATGAAAGAACAAACTCTGATCTCTCTCCAAATAGCCTTGTCCCTGGGTGTTTTGTTTTGTTTTTGTGGTTGTTAGCTGGCCTCCTGCTTCTGCCAGGGAGGATCATAATCATTGTTAAAAGCATGAATTCCTCAAACTTCCCATTCTGGAGCTGCAGTAGCAAAGCAGCTTCTCTCTGTTAGGGTCCCTCTGGCAGGGCATGGCCAGGACCTCCTCTCCAGCTGGTGACCCACATCTGGTTTGTTGCTATGCCCCCAGCATCTGCTAAGTGAATTCCGCTAGTGCTAAGGAGCCGGTATTTTAAGAAAACACCATGCACATTTAGTGACTATCCATTTGGCCATTTTCACTTCATGCCAAGAAGCAGACATTCCCATACATGCATGCATCCATCCATCCATCCATCCATTCATCCCTCCACATCCACCCATTCATCCACCTGTCCATTCACAAACATAATTATTACTCCTATTCTGTGCCAATCATTGCCAAGATTATTTGGCAAAATTCTCAGGAAATTCTATGAAGAAGGTATTGTCTATTTTCACTTTAAAGCTGAAGAAAGCAAGGCTCTGAGAAGTTAAAGATTAGGCCAACATTGGCAACTTCAGGTTCAACCTAATAATGTGTCCTGAGCCAGAGGGAGGAGAGAGAGAGAGAGCACGCACAAGTGAGAGAGAACAAGCCTGCACTCTTCCCATTGAATAATTTGAAAGAGGTGGAAGTTATGAGCAGATACACCTCAACACAGCTGGAGGGTGGACAGTTGGGGAGCTGAGAGAAGCTGGGGCCAGGCACAGGAGACCATCTCCAGAGGCTGTTAGTCTGTGAAATCAGGAATAAGCTCTTTGATGTAAGCAATATATACAAATTCAATTTTAACACATCGTACATTTCTGTACAAGCTGCACCATCCGCAGTTTGACCTATCTTATGGAGCTGAGCTACTTCTTACATGAGGTCTGGCAACTGCAAATATTCATGAACAAACCCCCTCAGCCCACTGAAAGCAAGTTCTTACTAATTAATTTCATAATTAACGTGTTCTCACTGTAAATCTAGTTGGTACCACGCATGCAAAGGATTATAGAGACGAGGTCACCTGAGAAGTTACAAGGTCTGGATGTTTGCTTGAGAACCAAGACAGTGTTCTTTTTTTTTTTTTCTTTCTTTTTTTTTTATTTGACAGACAGAGATCACAAGCAGGCAGAGAGAGAAAGAGGAGGAAGCAGGCTCCCCGCAGAGCAGAGAGCCTGATGTGGTGCTCGATCCCAGGACCCTGGGATCATGACCTGAGCTGAAGGCAGAGGCTTTAACCCACTGAGCCACCCAGGCGCCCCCCAAGACAGTGTTCTTAAAGAATGAGGAGAGGCATCTCTGTGTCAAAGTCATAGGTAAGTGCAAGAACAGTGACACAAGTCGCTCCTATCCCTCACATAGGCCTCTCATGACGATTTACTAGAAGGGCTGGCAGCAACTTGCACTGAGGGTTTGCACCATCAGCAACAGGGCCTGGCTTTTAAATGAAGAAGTTCAAAGCCAGAGTAGACAGGCAAGAATAAAAGCATGTACACACAAGTGGACATGCTTTCAGCCCCTCCGAGCTCCTTGGGGGTGTTTCAGCTGAACCCGACCAAAGTCCTGAAGAGCAAGTCACAGACATCCCCACACAAGGCACACAGATGTTTTAGACTAAACGCTCTGAAGTGAAGATGAGGCAGGGGAAGGCCATCTCCTTGATGGGGTGCACTTGTTTCAAAGCAGCGTGTCGTCTTTTATCTCATACCATCTTATGAGGCAAGAGTCCTATATTTACATTCCTCCTACAGAAAGCCATTCCAAGGGAACACACAAGAAGTAATTCCACAAGTTATTCTTCTGCTATTCTCACCCTGTGCTCAGAAATTAGATAAAACAGCACAGAGAGATGGCTCTGAAGGTGCATCTGTTCTTCATCTACACTTCCAGAATTCCATCTGTCCCAACACTTGAGGTGCAAAGGGACCCACCCGATACCCGGGATTAGGGGATGCTGCGGCCCCATTCCTTTGCAAGAGGCCCCTGCAAAGCAGCCTGAGTGCTGACGCCAGGATGCTGTGTACCAATGACAGATCCGCTTACTGCTGTTGGCGGCTGCATCAGGGGCACTGAGCTCAGCCCAGGATGAAGAGATAGCCTTGGGAGGCAGTGGAGGGAGAGAAGAAATGTACAAAAATGTGAAACTGAGTGCCGAGACAGAGAGGCAGAAGTAAGTCTTCAAGTGTCACCTGTGCAGCCATGCCTGAGCAGACATTGCTGGGAGGGGGGACAAAGGGGGTGAACAACAGTTCCTGCTTTCAATGGCTCCATTTTTTAGGGAGGAAAATATACACCCGTGCAGCTAATGCAGAGCAAAAGGGAAGGGATGGTGAAGAATAAACTTTTTTTAAAAAGATTTTATTTATTTATTTGACAGACAGAGATCACAAGTAAGCAGAGAGGTAGGCAGAGAGAGAGGAGGAAGCAGGATCCCTGCTGAGCAGAGTGTCTGATGCAGGGCTCAATCCAGGATCATGACCTGACCTGAAGGCAGAGGCTTTAACCCACTGACTCACCCAGGCACCCCAAGAATAAACTTTTTAATCAAAATGCTACCTGAGGGGGGCGCCTGGGTAGCTCAGTGGGTTAAAGCCTCTGCCTTCAGCTCAGGTCATGATCCCAGGGTCCTGGGATCGAGCCCCACATCGGGCTCTCTGCTTAGCAGGGAGCCTGCTTCCTCCTCTCTCTCTCTGCCTGCCTCTCTGCCTACTTGTGATCTCTGTCTGTCAAATAAATAAATAAAATCTTAAAAAAAAAAATGCTACCTGAGGGAGAAGAGTAGGGGATCAGGGTCACCTGCTCTAGAGGCCGTTGAGGCAGAGGGCTGAGCGCCCCCTCCTTTGCCAAGGTACAGAGAAGGGAAGGACTCCACGGGAGAAAAGACAGGTCAGAGCACTGTGCTTAGCACATAAGGAAACCAGGGGCTCATGGTGGAGCTGTTGAGGGCAGCCAGCCAGAGTCCTGGTGCAGTGCAGTCCGGGGGCTCTGTTCTCTTGCTCAGGGGAACAAGGGACCCCAATGCTAGGATAGGTCTACAGTCCTCTCTGTGGGCAGGGCTGTATAGCACTCTCCTTTCAGGGACCGCTCAGAAGGGAACTCACATGGACAAGAATCAAAATGAAGTCTGTGGGCAGGATTAGTAAAATTTTTGGAGATGTCTTGCTCTGAATTCTGTGGAAGTGAATAGCCCGAGAAATACTGTATTGTAGCCGCTGAAGTCTGAAAATGGGGTGATTTATGTATTAGGCTGAATCATACAAAATGGTTGGTTCTTGACCTACAAAATTGGAAATTTCACGTGTTCACTGATGACTCTGGAAGGCCCACAGGCTGTGTGAGTTCCCCGTCGGCCTGGGCCACAGACCTGCACATGGGTACATCTTCTTCCCTCTCAGGCCACAGGCCAAGAGCTCACCAGGGAGCTGGATGGTCTCCGAACCCTTGAACCACCCCACAAAGTCATCTCAGCACTGCTAAAGTCCCCAATGCTTCCATGTCCTACTGAATCAATTCCAGACCTTCAGGGGTTTGCATGAGTTTTCTGAAGAGATCTCAGGCTGTTTGTAAATACTGCCCCCACAATGCCAAACGACTTAATAAGATAGAGCTTTCCTAGCTCCAAGATAATACTTACTTATTCCCTCTTCCCATACTGTTCCTAACACAAAGGCAGAACGAACTGGTGGCCGATGGAGGTATACTCAAGTGTTGCGACGATGAAAGAGTAATAGGGCAAAGCATCCCTGCCCAGGGCACAGAGGTACAGACACAGCAGCATGGTAGCTGAGGGCATGGCCAATCACCCCCAAGAAGACAAACACCCATTGCTTGCAAAGACTATAAGCCATTGACCCTATTGACTCTGCTGCTGTAAGACTGGAGGTGGGAGAGTCATCCAAGTAAAAGGAATAAAGCCCTGGCCTTGGTAGGGTTGTTGGGTCTAGGAAAGGCGGGGAGTCTACGCCTCAGACCCCTGGAAGGCTGGGAGCAGTTATCCACCCATATCTTGACAGCCGTGAGTCTGTGCATGAGTGAGTTCGCCGGAGAGGTCCTGGATAGCTCATGGGAGGCTCAGGGTTCTGAATGCTGTGTGCAGGATCTTGGCAAGATCTCCACCTTCCCTGAAACCCCTGTTGCCTCTGTAAAGTGGGCATATTATAGAACTTGATTGTTAATATATGTGTAATACATAATTTGTACAATGTAACAGTAGCTAAATTCTGGTTATTGTTATTAAACAGATGCTTATCCTCTGCAAATGGGGAAATTAAATCAGACTAGTGAGCAGCAACAGCCCTGAATGTCTCAAAGACCTGGTGACTTAGGACACCCATGACTCTACTTAATCCCTCTTACATGCCACATCCCATCAGGTAACAAATCCAAATCTGGAACCTGGCCATTTGTCACCACTGCATGCAAACCCTGAGCCAAGCCACTGTCTCTTTGTCCCTGGATTATGTCTGCAACCCCCTCTCTGCTCTGCTAGCCTCTCTGCACCTGGCAGTGGGGATCATGATGGGATGGCGTTCCCTCCAATGACACCATCTCACAGAAAAAGTGACATCTTTATGGCAGTTGGTGAGGCCCTGCCCTATTAGGCCCTTGCCATCAATCACCTTGGACCATTCTGTGTCTTCTGCCTGGAATGTTTTTCCCAGATCCCCCTCGCTTTCTTGGGAGGCACCCTGATTTAGTCCCTTCTCTCTCCTCCACACTCCTCACACTCTACTGTGCTCTGCATCTTCACGATTCATCCTGCTGGCTATATGCCTCTCCGCACTAGATGGAACCTGCAGAAGGGCAGGCACCGTGGGCTGTCTTGGTCATCATTCTATCCCAGGCCTACAACCTGCAGCCGCAGCACCTTACGTGTGGCTGGCTGGTTGAAGGAACATGGCAGTGACTGACTCTGGCTTTTTGCCCCCGTTCAGAGCATCTAGATAAGGCTGGGGCGAGGAGGAGTCTGCTTCCACGATTCATGTGGATCCTCAGAGGTTGGGGGAGGGTCTTAATCTAGGTCTATGGACACACTCCAGGGGTCTCTTTCAGGTGATAATCAGAATTGACCCTTGGATTTTTAGGGTACAAACTGCATCCTTATTTTCACTGTCCTCTGACTGAAATTAAGCAATTCTTTCCATTATGAATATGGACAATGAACCACAGGGGTACTATCTGTGACTTTGTCACCAGCGGAAATTACAGATATTTTCCTATCACATCATGGTGCTGCCAATGTCTCAAAATATTGGCTTTGCTCATCACTGCTTCAAAATTACAGTAGTTACAATGTGTACTGCTAGAGCTTAGTATTTAATGCATGCATAACAACGGCAATATATGACTACACATGTGCTTGATTTGGAAAGTATTTCCCTACACCTGACTTACTTTGTAATCCTATGTCTTTTGTTTTCTGCATTTATAAACACTCTGAGAAGGGCAGGAGGTCCATGGCACCAAGAAGTTTGAGGGACCCGGCTGGTGGGACAGCCTTTAGTTAAGTTCTAGGGTATAAGGGCAAGGTTGAGTCCTCAGAGGGAGTGACAAGAGTGACAGCCCCTACCACTAACAGTATGGGTCAGTGCTGTCACATCTATCCAACGTCCCTATCTATGACTGACATCGGCTCATTGTACAGATGTGGAAACAGCCGTGGAAAGGGGGGAATGCTGAGGTCCAAGGGGAAGCAGGATTCAGATCTAGGTTTCCAGCTCTAGAATCCTGCGCCAGTGTCAAGAAGGGCTGCCCATAAGACTCTGCAGTTTGAGCAAAACAAAATGGACTTCTAAACTTGAGTGGAACACACACACACACACACACACACACACACGTTCTTTTTGTCTAACAACTAAATTCAATATATTTATTTTGTCCTTGCAGAATACTTACGTAGAATGAAGCCTGAAAAATAAATTGTTCGGGAAAAAAGGGCATGACCTGGGTCTTTTTCCATTGGGAAAGATCCGATGTGTAGGGAGGAGGAAGGGGAACACTTATGAAACAGATCCTGCTGCACTCATAGCTTTTCACATACCATTGTACTTGCCATCCCTTTTCACAGATGTGAAAACTGAGCCTAGGAGTAATGACCTAACTCAGCTCAGGTCGCTCTCCCATTTTACATCTAAGTAGCTTGACTGCCATTTGATAATAAATATACTGAGAAACACCTGAGACCTAACATGTCCTTTCTTTCTTTTTTAATTTTATTTTTTCCTTTATTTGACACAGAGAGAGAAAGAGAGTAAGAACAGGCAGAAGGAGCAGCAGAGAGAGAGGGAGAAGCAGGTACCCCACTGAGCAGGGAGTCGGACTAACTCAGGGCTCCATCCCAGAACCCTGGGATCATGACCTGAGCCAAAGGCAGACGCTTAACAGATTGCACCCCCCACCCCCGGTTCCCCTAACACTTGTCCTTCTAAGCAAACCTAGTAGTGCTTCAAAACTAGTTACCACCCCTCAGACCCAGTGCTGGGCTGGAAACATTTTTCTCATTTCTGTTTTCTAATGGTAGCTACTGCCCTGGGGGCAGGGGTGGGATTCGCCAGTGGAAAAGCTCCAGGCAACAGTTACAGCCCCTCTGAGTCAACAGCCACATGCTCAGCTTCAGAGCAATACAAAACAGGTAATTTAATTTCATAAAAGGATCTTTCTACAGTTTGTTTTTTTCCTCCCAGCCTATTGAAATGTACACACCACGAGGACAAAGTACAAGGTGCTGTTCGGCTGTAATTTTACTTCTGCACATATTTAATGTGCTGCTGGGGATGAAACATTTCATGGTTCCTGTGCTCAGTAAATGAAATAAATCAATGTGTTTAAGAGAGAGCGATTTTTTTTTCTTCCTTGCTGTTTCGGGGGGAAGAGCTCTTTACTTTTCTATTAACATGAACTTAATGAACCATTTCACATTCAGAACCCCTTAGAAAGGTCGTAATGCCCATTTCCTAATTAAATTTTTTTAAAGTCAAATAATGCTAATTTTCTTTTATATCTCTACATGGGGAGCAGTGGTTTATAAAAAAAAAAAAATTACCGGAACAAACAACAGCACTGAGCAAAGGACTATTTTAGTGAGTTAAAGATCGATGCTTGTAGGGCTTTATAAAAGACAGAGAGAGCAAAGACCTGGCCTAGCACTTTACTAAATATAACCAAAGAACCACAGAATTTGGGTTGCCATGGAATTCGGGCTTCAGTAAAGTTTATCGTTTGGTATGAAGTCGGTGTGATGCTTCAAAACGAGCAGCCATAAAGCCAACATGCTTTAAGCAACAGTGGCCACTCCGCACTTGGGTGCCTTTGCTCGGATTTCCTTTACACTGAGCCCGTATTAAAAACGCGGAGGCTTCGTGGGATGCAGTTACAGGTACTTGAGGCTCACTGCTGTTTCGTTCTCAGGCCGGTCTGATTTTTTCCCCCCTCCTAATTGCAGCAGACAGCATCGGAGCTTTGTCAGCGTTACCTGCTCTGAATAGAAGCACTCTCGGGCCGCTTCGTCAAAGACCAGGGAAGAAAGCAGGCTCTCTGGCTGGCAGCGGTCTTGGATTCTCGCCCCCGGCCATACTGTGCAATCACGCTGTTTATTCCACTGTAACAATCAGACGGCGCGAGCGGAGCACCTGGTCCTCCCGGCCGGGCCTTCCTTGGCAGCTGACGGGCAACCTCGCTGCCAGGTGGTCACGCTTCAATTACATTAGCTAGCCATTCTAGGGTTAACGAGGACCCACTTTCTTCAGAATGCCCCGGGAAAATCAGTTCTTCATAAAGGACAGTATGCCTTTTGTTGATCACTGAACAATGTTGCTGAAAATCCATTAAATTAAATTCTCTTTATTGGACTGCATAATGCAGTCGCGATAGCCCCAGCGAGAAGTTTGCACGTTTATTTACCAAATTTCTGAATAATTTATACATGAATCCTGGCTCTTCTTTCATTTAGTGGCCAAATGTTTCTTCGGAATGGAACAGTGTGCTTTTGCCTTCATTTTAATTTGGGTTAATGCTCGCTTGCAAATAAAAAAAACAAACAAAAGCAGAACTGAATTGAAAACTGGCCAGAAGAGTCAGTGTCATTTTAACTCAGAATTCATATTCCAATTTTCTTTTGCAGGAGGACTGTCAAATATATTGGCATGAATTTACGTAATATGCTTTTCCTATTTTGTATGATCACCATTTTTATAACAGAAAATGAGAAGGATGAAAACAGGAGGTGGGGGGGCCTCGAACGGCCGCTGAACTGTCAGTCGGGCAACTGTGGCCGAGGCTCAGGTGGAGGCGAGCCTAGATGGAACAGTACACAGTGACTGAGTTAGATGCGTGGTCTGGGTGCCTTCCCACCCACCAGAGCTGCTCCCTGCAGGCCTCACGTGACAGACGGGCAAAATAGCAGCCGAGGGGAGGACCCCTGCCCTGTCTTCTTTTGCTTTTCTCCCCACCGCCCCAGTATCGACAGGGGGTCCCTGGAGGAGCCCTCCTTTCTTGCTGCGGCGGGTGCTTTAGGTTGCCGATGGTTAGATACCCGGGCCAACAGCCTCGGACACACAGCTCAACAGTCTGAGCATTTTGGAAGAGGGTGAAGTAGAAGACATGAAAGGAAAACAAACATACAGAGAGCTCTAACAGTTGTTTATATAATATTTTCCCAGGAATTTAGCCTTAGCTGTTTGGGAGATCATTTATTTATTTATTTATTTATTTATACTCAGAGAAAGCATTTAAAAAAAATAAATCAACAAAAGGGGCTCCTGGGTGGCTTAGTGGGTTAAAGCCTCTGCCTTCGGCTCAGGTCATGATTCCAGGGTCCTGGGATCATGCCCCACATTAGGCTCTATGCTCAGCAGGGAGCCTGCTTCCCTCTCTCTCTCTGTCTGCCTCTCTGCCTACTTGTGATCTCTCTGTCAGATAAACAAAGTATTTTTAAAAAAATCAACAAAAAGCCTTAGATATTAGGTACATATTAGGTACCAAAAGAACATAAGCCAAGCAAAGAAAAAAATCTTATTGAATTTCATTTTCATTTAAGGGGGGAACCCTACCTTTTTTCAGAGATGCAGAAGAATGTCTGAATAAATTTAGGGAGAAAGGTGTTAAATTTTAGTTGATATGCAATTACAAGTACTGTGTGAGAATATTTGTAGCAATTAGTCAAGGCACAGTAAGAGGAGGAAGGCACGAGACAACACAGTGCTTAGGGGGAGAGCACTGGGTGTTAATGCCTCTCCACTTACTGGCTGAGATGCTTGGGCAAGTCTCTGCACTTCTTCTTCTTCTTCTTTTTTTTTTCTTAAAGATTTTATTTATTTATTTGAGACAGAGAGAGAGAATAAGTTGGGGAGGAGCAGAGGGAGAGGGAGGAGAGGAGCAGACTCCCTGCTGAGCAGGGAGCCTGACGCTGTGCTCAATCCCAGGACTCCAGGATCACGACCTGAGCTTCGCCTAAGGCAGACGCTTAACTGACTGAGCCACCCAAGCATCCCACAAGCAAGTCTTTCTGAGCCTCAGTTTTCTCTCATGTAGAATGGGACAACAACCCCACACCCTAGTTACAATGAAATGCACATAAAGCAGTGCGGCCGTTACACACAACCCTGGAACTCACATAAGGATGACTGGCTAGTAGATGTTTTACTAGAATGTCATCAGTTTCCAGTTTGCTGAGGTGCCTCCACTCAGCCCTCTGTCATCCTAGCCTGATTCAAGCTGGGAGCACACACTCAGGCACTCTCGGCCCTGTAATGTAACCACTGCATGGATTTCTTTTGCAGTCAAACGCCTGAAGCAAAAGCAAATTAGAACCCAGTGCCAGAACCAAGCACCAAAGAATAACCTTCTGTAATACTCCTGATGGAATATCAAGAGCACAGATTACAATCGGACACTCAGAAATAAATGTTTTAGTTTTGCTTCCTGATCATTTTCGATAAACGCTTTGGCTTTGCCTTGGCATTTATCTTCCTGAGGCAGGCTGGTGTCTGGTCACAATGTACGGTTCTAGTAACATTATCTCTGAATTATAAGATCCACCTTGAACAAGGCTCCAGCACAAAGGTATTAGAATGTGCTGGTGACAAGCAGACGCTCTTTTGCAGCTCAAAAACAATGGCTGACGCTTCTGTATGAATAGACAGAAAGCACATCAAAGGCAGCCTTTTATGGAGAAAAATTGTGTGATGTCCACTTTAATCTCTCTCAAAATCTATGCACAAACTGAACTCAATTTCATTTTTCACATAAATGCTAAGGCTTGATAACAAGGACATCTTTTTCTTTACAGTTAAAAGACAAGGAGACAAAGATATGCTAGCATAGCCTTTGAACTTTTTAAAGCTGTATCAATGGGCCATGATACTTAACCACTGATACAAGGGCAGAGATTTTACAATAGCTGCATTTAAAGCATTCTGACTAAAACCATTCATTATTATAGATTAAAGAATAGCATTAATATCCACACTTTCTTTAAAGCTGCATAGTTTTTATACTTTTAACCCTTTGATCAATTTCACAAAGGTCTAAGAAGGTAAGATGGTACTATCACAAGGGTTTATAAAAATACAGTGGTATAGGGATGTAATTCAAAGGGGGTCACATTAATTTCCTGGATGAAGAAGGATGCAGAAGCAGCACGTTTTGGGGTAGAGATGGGGGAGATGTCCTCTGATGAACAGATGCCTTGGAATGGAGATAATCCAAGCAGTGACTCTTCTCACACGGAGCTGTTTGGGAGGGTTGTGGGGGCTATGAAATAGTGTCTTCAGATCTCCATTCTCCTTTCCTTGGACCTCTGGGTCCCTCTTGAGTCTTGGGTGTCCCATAACAAGTGCCCTAGTTGTGAAGTTGGTGCTGCTTGTTTTTCAGTTTCCAGCCAGCATCCTGGAGTCCCCCACTTGCTCCGGCCTGCCAGGCTGCTCCTCGTCTCATGCAACAGTCTTGCCAGTGGAGTCCAGGCTTTGCGGTCGGACTGTTGGTGCTCCAATCTTGCATCACCACTAGTCCAGCTGTGTGCTCATGAGGAAATCAATCCCCCTCTTTGACCCTCAGTGTCCTTGTGGGCTAAGGGTGAAAACGGTGATCCTATACAAATTGCTTAGTACGGTGGCCAGCACAACGTAAGCCCTAGACAGATGTTTGCCACCACCTGCCACTCCTGGCTTGGGAAGAAACCATGAAAGTTCCTGATCCCATTTCCCACAAAGCAGCAACAAGCCTTTCTTCCTATGTCTTGGGCATCCATGAATCCCCATTATGGGAGCTGCTAATGTCTCATGGCAGCAGCACTCATTCCAAGCCACATGTGAGAATAATCTAGGGATTAATCCGCATTGATGAAGCCCCACTCCAAACCAAGTCACTAGAATCTCTGGAGCAGGTCCCGGGCATCAGTCTACACCGCACTTCCCCACGGGATGCTAGGGTTGAGAACCAGAGCCAAGGGCAGTGCGCCACAAACATTTCCCCTGGAGTCCTCCCCTTCTGCAGAGGGGCACAGAATGGGAGGGAAGGACCTTCAGGAGACCAGAAGCCAGGCCGGAGGGACCTGCGAGTTAGATGTGTTTGATTTCTTATCTTAAAAACAATGCAAATTCCTGGTGTGTGTTTACGTTAATAAAAATATTGTAAATGACTAAACACCCAGTACTGCTGCTAATCTGCGAAGATGCATTTGGCTTCTCATGGGACCCAACTGGCTCATCGCCCGGTTTCCCAATGTGAGAAGCTCTAATGTAATGTCTGGCCATCCTAGGAGTGTTTTGAGTTTCGAGAGGAGGTTCATGAAGAGACAGAAGCCTGTTATATCCAAAGGGCTGAAGTCAGGGTGATGGAAGGGCAGATAACAGGATAAACACACACACATTGGTCAGAGGTTGGCTCCGGGTGCCGGGCCACTGGGTGACATTCTCTCTGCTCTAGAATAGGAAGTTTAGGGGAGCCTTTAATCTAATCCTAGCTTTGGCTCAGCTCGTGGCCTTGACTATTCTACATCTCCCAGAAAGGGTTCCTCCTGAAAAAAGCTTGTTTTAAAAACCAAAAGCAAAAAAGACCAACCTCCAACCCCTCGTCCCCAGCAGGGCTATCTTACCCGTGGCTATGTGGTGGGGATGTGTTGAAGAACCTCTCCATGGAGCCTCCCCACAAACAGCACCGAAACACTTCCATCACCCTGAACTATCAAACAGGTGTTTAAGACTCACATTTCAGTGGGATTTTAATTATAAACAGATTTTTATCAGTTTGCCTGATGCCTTTACCATTCTTAGAACCAGTCTGTAAGAACTATATTCTAGAAAAGAAAAACTGGCCAAATCCAGCAATGGCTTTGAAAGACGCTATACGGAGGTCTGAATTTGTAGGTTATTTTCTGAAAAGCTGAAATCATGACACAGCTAAAACTAATACAGCCTACTAGCCCTGAACAATGAACATCTGTTTTGGATGTAGAAAAAAAAGATTTTTAATGAGAGGATTTATAAGCGAAGTCTATTTTCTTCTTAGAGCCAGAAGTATTTCTCCTGCTGAAGGACCTTTCCCTCCCTTCAACAAGAGCTGTGGTCAGTAAAATTTGACATTTTTATTTAACTACATGTTCATAATAGAAATCGAACCTGTGAGCTCCTCTGACTGTTGCATGGACGTGCATGGACGTGCAGGTCTCTAGTTAGCAGGAAAACGCAGGTAAAAATGGAGAGGGACAAAACAACAAAATCTGAGATTTTCGTTCCCTCACAATGTCCGCATTTTGAGGGTTTCACTTAAAAAAACAAGTGAGAACCATTTAGAGAAATAAAAGCAACTCTAAACTAATTTTATATTCAAAACATATGGTGGCAGGTTATAAACCTTTTTCTGGAATTGATTTTTAAAGACCTTATCACAAAACAGGGTTGGAAACACTGCATATAATAACAATAATAAAATAACTCGTTGGGCACAATGCCCAGAGAAACCAGCTATACAAATACAAGGGAAAAGGAAAAGGATGATCTCAGAGAGAGACAAAAATGGTTCAAGACGTGGCAATGTCGACACTCAGGACTTCCACGGAATAAGTGGCTTCCCAGACGCAGCCCTGAGCTCTGGCAGATGTCCTGTTTGGCAGTTAAACCCTCTTCACAGCCCACTCCCACCCATTTCCCCCCAAACCACCGTGCACGCAGGTTTCTTTGCACAGTTAATGGAGTTCGTATATAATACACATTTTGAGAATCCAAAAACTTAGGTTGAACTACATGAAAATGCATTTTTGACTAGGCCCCAAATAGTCAAATAACAACAATTTCATTTACTTCAAGCCAATTTAAAGCAAGGAGTGGGAAGTTCATCCCACAATTGCCTCTCATTTTTCACCAACATAAAGCTGTTTTCAGGGTCACTTGGGTGGCTCAGTTGCTTAAGCATTTGTCTGTGGTTCAGGTCATGATCCAGGGTTCTGGGATGGAGCCCTACATCCGGCTCCTGCTCAGTAGGGAGCCTGCTGCTCCCACTGCTCTATCTCTCAAACAGATAAATAAAATCTTAAAAAAAAAAAAAAAAAAAAAAAAAAAAAAAAAGCTGTTTTCAGAGTACCTCTAGAGGGGACAGGGTGGGACAGTTCCTGATCAGGCCACATCAACAGAATCAGAGGATGCCTGCCCCTTATCAATGGTGTCTCTAGAAAGGATGCCCCGACTATAGACAGCATTCTGCTCAACAAAGGTTCATGGCGGGAGGGTAACATGTGGTGCTCTTCTAAGTGTCCCAATCCCATGCATCTAAACACGAGCGCTCTATGGCAGCATTCTAGCTGCCCTTTGCACATTTATTCTTCTCTTAATCCTTTTTGTTTTTATGCTTACTGTGCAGGGGGAACATAGTTTGGAATGACTATAATATTGATTTTCAAATTTATTAACTTTATAATTGTTAAATGGGAACACAAATACAATTTCTAGTTCTCATGGGGTAGGTAAAAATATTTTGAGGAAATGAATATTCAAACATACATATACGTGCATTATAGGTAAATATATTAAAATACCTATATTATAGGTAAATATATATATATATATATATATATAATATATTTTACCATTATAGGAACAAGAGTTAATATTGTGATGAAGAAATACAAGCTGAATGTGGGACTCTATCCTGTGTTAGGACAGAAAGAATTTCTTTCTACGACTTGGGAGCATCCAACAGGGTAGAGTTGAATTTAACCTCCAATATTAAGTAGTCTTTAAGAAAAGGCATGAACCATAGGCATTATTTTTTAAGATTAGAGTTAAATAGCCGATCTTAGTCTGTAATAGACTTTTTGAATGAACATGGCTAGTTTTACACCATGTGTCATAAAATATCAAATTTGTCAGGTCTTTGAATAGATAATAACAAATCACCTCTATGTCTGGACAGAATTTTATAACACACTAAAAATTAAAGAGATAATGGAAGTTTAAAAAAGTATTTGTCTTGAGTGTTACCATTTTCCCAGAAGAAACAAACTCAATTGTTATTCCATTACTTTCAATAAAATCTATGCTGTAAAATTTCTTGGGCAAGTCCACAAAGGAGATACTGGAAAACGGTAATGACATTTTATTTTTGACGTTAGAGCATTTCTAGAATTTTAATTTCAGAAGAAGCTCAAACTAACAGGTATATTTTCACTTCATTGAAAGGAAATGTAGCTTTTTAAAAATTTGAATCTTTACTCCCACTTAAGAGAAAGAAATGATAAAAACTGATTAATAATTCACTTACTTAAGAAGTGATCTGACTTTGAGTTTATGAATATATAATGAAGGAAAAAGTAAATCTGCTTTCAAGTTAAGACTTAACAGAAGTTTGTTGAGTCCATAATTAGCACCTACCCGGGCGGGCTTTCTAGAATCTCAAC
The DNA here is from genome assembly GCF_020171115.1 of Neogale vison. Classification (NCBI taxonomy): domain Eukaryota; kingdom Metazoa; phylum Chordata; class Mammalia; order Carnivora; family Mustelidae; genus Neogale; species Neogale vison. The sequence continues at coordinate 45,206,605 of NC_058098.1, forward strand.
AAGGAAAACCTGGAATGCAAGCCCCATTCAACAACCTGAGAAGACGGAGCGCTTTTCACAGGCAAAGAACACATTATGAAGTTCATTAATTAAACAGTGCGGGTGGAGCAGATGGATGCTACCTACGGTCGAATGACGCTAAATTGGGACAGAGGTTTGCAGTCCTTAATGAGGCTCCATAAAATGAATGATTACATAGTGATCACAAGTAAACAAGCCTGCGAGGAGAGCTGGATTATCAGGGCAACAAGTCCTGCAACATGGTAACAAGAAGACTAACGTGAGTGGAAGTATCCAATACACAAAAACACCTCTGAGGTCATTCAATCGCAGGACGCTTCCAGGGGCTGAGGAAAGCGGTATGAGGCTACAAAGGGTTAAGCATGAAATGACAGTGGGGCAAGAATATGAAAATGCCCGGCCATGAAAATGAATGGGACAGAAACCTTTTTGTCACATATTAAGTGCATTATTGAGAATGAGACTCTCAAGATTCCTTTTATCTTCACAGAAAAACAGAGATGCAAAATGTCAGGTACTTGGGCTTTTTAAACTAAAAGGCTTAGCAGAAGCAGCTATCCAGAAAACGTGGGCATTAAGATGATTTTTTAATGATTTTTTCTCTTATCACTAATTAAATTTTTTACTTTTTCAGCTATCTCAAACCCTTAACTTTGGGGGGAGCTCCTAATTAGCCTTTGTGCACATGGACTTGTATACACACTCAAAAGAAATTTTTTAGATTCATAGGTAAAATAGAAGCTTATTTTGATATTAAAAATTTGCTATGAATATTTCTTGTTCTCTGGAACTTAAAATTTTGAAATGAAGACTATACCTCTTTAGAATGATCTGTTATGGCTTCTAGATTAGGCATAATACAAGCTCATTAACAGTAATTGAGAATTTTGGAACAAGGGTACCCAGAGAACACAGGATAGCCATGTATTATAGTGTAGCACAGAGGTTGGCAGTAGTTAATAGAGACCCCCTGCTTCTGTCCTGTGGCCCCCATTGGGATGCCCTATGTCGTTATGCCTGATTTCCTTGGCTTTGATTTTCTCTGTACACATGTCCTTTACCATAAGTTTCTTTAAATCCATTTCTGAAAGAGGTAGAATATAAATAGATTCAACATATACAAATCAGTGTCTTGTTTGCAAAGATTAGAAACACCATCACGACAGAACTGTGCTCTCAAATATTCACCAAGGCAAAAGCACAAGGAGTCATACCCCTTAGGTCCTTGTTTTGAGTTAGACTGTGTTGTGAGAAATGATATTGAGAATATTTATACTGAATGTTTTCACTGGTGTTTAATTTGGAAGCCACATGTAATTAGGTACAAGTGATGGATATGTGATATCAAAATGGAGTCCTTTCCACTGCAATTTTCAAGAGTTTTGCTTTCATTTTTATTTCATAAAATCAAGGTTTAAATGGCTAATATCCTCTTGGTAAGAATAATGACAGGATAGGCTAAAATGTAATGGAATCGTTTCACTTTCTCAAAGTTGTGTAATTTTGATGGCTTCCTGTTCTCAGGTCAGAAATGTGGACTTCTGAGAAACAGTGGGGTGGGATGGGAGCCTCAGAACCAGGGTTGGAGGGGGCCTCCATCCTGGCCCTACCCTGGCTGTGGGGACGTAGCTAAGCCCCGTTTCCTGAAGCTTCATTCTCTCCATCTGTGATATTCTGCAGTGCTGTCACCAAGAGTGGGAATAATGGACCAATGGCCCTCCTCTTCTGTGTGCCTTTGACTAGCCTGTGCTTCTTGGCACATTATCCACCGCTGTCCCAAACTGCCCTTTGGATGACGAGTGCAGCCTCTGGTCTGTCAGCTCATGAGAGAGCGTTTTATGGCTAACATGTGGACACTAACTACTGATGAGAGTTCAGTCTCAGTGGTGTGCCTACTTCTATATTTGGATATTTCCCTGCACTGGAAATTGAAAATCCTGTACCTGGTAAACTCAAGTAAAACATTTTTAAAACTTTGGTATCTTTTAATTTAATTTTAATTTAACTGTCATGGTGAACGTTGAAAGTATTTAATGGATTTTTAGGCTCACTGAATATACACAAGCTGACTTCCAGTGGCAAATGGCAAGAACATTTGAGAACATGCTGGGTAAACAGCATCAAACATGAAGATCTGGGAAGTGAGGCACATTTAGGAATTTTATATATTTTGTTTCATTATCTGGAAAAAGAACACCCTTTATAAGAGATTAGAAGTACATTTGAATTCATATCTGACGGTAAGAAACAAAAATTTTGGATTTGAAAATGTAACCAAAATGAAGTATCAATATTGAGAATATGAGTCTCCAGTCCCTTCCCCCAAAGAAATCTTCTGGGGGCATACAAAGTAATCTGTTAAAAAAAAAAAAAAATCTGTATTATCCTCTTAGGTTGAAGTTCCTTTAAAAATTTATGTATTCGCCAAAATCTGATTGCAAGAGCTCTCATGTGCCAGACTGACTACAAAACACTTAGTGATTAGGTCCATAATTAGAAACTGTCTAATCATTTTCTGTTGGCAATTCTTGACTCTGAAATGCTTAAATAAAATGTTCAATAAAGCATTATTTATGAAAAGAACCAATATTTTGATCAAGAATTCAAAGGGAGGCCTGATTGTACAAATGCAGATAACTGCCTTATTTTAGTACATAAAATCTCAGATTGAATTTAGACATCTATTAGCCCAACTGATTCTAAATAATTTAGTAGGAACATTTTTTTAGAGGACCCCCACGTATTTATTTTTGCAGTTTGAAAAAATGTTCATTCTAATGTAAATTTATAATCTAGGTTTGTTTGGGTAGAATTTGATTATTTAAATGAGCCATGTATTTAGTATACTAGGAGAGACTATGAAATATCATATTCCACAAAAGAATCAACATTCTTTTATAGCTATTATTTTATAGCTAATATTCTAATGTGAAGAGCTTTGAAATGGTCTGCAATCGAGCTGATGTACTATCAGACAATAGTTTCTATGGAAGTTTTAAGAGAAAGCTAGCATTAAACTCTCCCATTGTGAGAAAGGGACAAAGTGTAAGCTTAAAAATTTCCCTTCTCTGAAGGGGGAAAACCCAGTCCAGACATTTAAAATAACTTCAACCCAAAGCAAAGCAAGACAGTTCATATGCTTTCAATAAGTGTACCACATTTTTATATAATGATCCAGAAGCCACCTTTCTAGAGCCTTGCAACTAAAGACTTTTTAGCTGGAGGGGTTAAAAGTGTGGGTGTGGAAGTCAGCTTTTGTTTGAAAAATTAGCAATGCTATGAGTCATCATGCATTAGCAGCAGAAGAGTTTTGCATCTTGTACGAATCCAGACACCATATGCCATGCGAAGGCCTATTACTTTATTCGGTGCCACCGCTGACAGGCAGCCACGTGGGTATCCCCAGTGGAAGGGCTGTCTCCTCCCGGCGGCGAGGACAGGAACCCAGTGAGCTGAACACATCCGACATTGTACGGAGCAGCAGGAACAGCTGGTAAGCTAGCAAGCAGCAACGGCCGAGCGGAGCGCGGATGCTAATGAGCCTGGCGACAATGCCGGCCTTCAGAGGGAGGATGGCAACGTCCGCATGTCTCACAACAGCCTGAAGAGTAGAATCTGCTCGTTCATGCCTTCAGTCTCATTAAAACACAATACTGGTATTTGTGGTTTAGCAAAACCAGTTTTAAGTCACAACTTACAGATCTAACATGCTTGAAAAAGTTGGGCCGAAGTGCACGTACAATTTCCATGGGCATCTGTACGGATTGTGGGGAGTTGGGGCCGCGGGGTAACAGTGCAGCTGCAGCAGCTGCGATGGGGTCGTGGTCCCAGCTCACCCCTAACATGACTTGTGTGGCCTCAGGTGGCTTTTTTAACCTTCCTGGGGCTCTGTGCCCTCAACTGTATTTTTCAGATATAATAAAACACATTTAATAGGTTATCTTATACAAGACAGTGTGTTTGCTTAACAACCTGATATAGGACAATCACTATATCTTCCTCAGAGGATTGCGGCAAGGATCAGATGAGTGACTCTATGTGGGAGGTTCAAAGTGCCTGGGACGGAGCAAGTGCGGGTGAAGCTAAGCAAACCACCAACTCTCCAGGTGATCGGAAAGTTGAGCTCCGTTACTCCTCCTAGAACTATGGTGGTGGGCAAGTTCCTTAACCTCCTAGCCTTGTTCCTCTCACTGCGTAAGATGCAGCACATTTCTTTAGGAGTGAAGGGCCTGCTACGTGGGTGTGGAGCAGAGGACAGGCAGTTACAGTAGGACCAGTGGCGACAAGGAAGTGGGGGTAGGGAGGCCTTTGAAAGCGGGGTGTGGTGCCTGCCGTGACATCTGCAGTCCCCAGATCCTTATTGAGGGTCTGTTCTGCTGAAAGGAGCTCACTTCTCTGAATGCTCCTTGCTTTGATCAAGTCCCTGTGACTCCCACTGACTCTCCAAATGCCAGGTAGAAGGCCCCTACTGAGGATGCCTTTTTTCGGGCTCTGGGCTGAGCTCTCCATCATGTCCATTATGAAGCTGCATGGACTTCTCTTTTCCGTATGTTTTCCATTCTCACAAAGGGCCCTTTGAGGATGGGGACTGTGCCTTCCCTCCATTTGTATGCCCTCAGCAACAGCATGGTTCCTGGTGTACAGGAAATGGCCAATAGATATTTGGTTGAATGAGTAAACTAATGGAAAAAAATGGCTTTTAGATGTGTCCTTTTCAGAAATGGTGTTTGGGAGTGTGAATGAGATGATCAGAATCTGTTGATCACTTTTTTTTTTTGCCAAGATTTTCTTAAAAGCTCCAAGATCATCTCCAGCAGTGAATGCACTTTCCATCTCTATTCTGGGGTTGGGTGTGTGTATATACAGCGGGAGAATTGTCTCCCTGAAGTCTTCCTACAAGCTCAGTTCAGCTCCGGGGGTGTCAACGTGAAGGTGACATCAGTACTTTCTGAAAAATATAAAACATGCAGTTGCCTGCAGAGTGCAGAGTGATCTCTGCCTCAGAGTCTAAAGGGCTATAAAGACTGAGAAAAAGACTACAGACCAGGAGTAGTCTGGTCTTTAAAGAAGTACAATGACAAACATCCTAAGGAACTTTGTGCAAAATACAGCATGGAACTCATGACGATTTCAAGAACGTTTTAATCTGGAAATGTGCATTCATGGAGGAAATTGTAGTTCTCTGGCTGGCAGCTGCTGAGGCTCTCACATGCAGCAGGCATTAGACCCTCGGCTCTGTTGCCACTGGCTGTCTGCTCCTGGCAGGGTGGCCTTGCACAGTGATCAGTCCTGACCCTGATTTGAATTTGTTGTTTCCCATATATTTGCTTTCTTTATCATCAGGTCTCGATTTTCTGTTGCATCCAAAGTTCCACAGACAAAATCAGGATTACTTGACATGCTAAATGAGGATCAGAAATCGAGGTGGAGAAATGGAAGGGGCTTTTTCGGACTCCCACCCTGCTTACAGATGATGCCCACGAGCAGTTTGAGAGTAGACCCTCAGGCAGAGGCACCCCCTCCCCCGTCCCCGGCCTCAGTGGACCTGGAAGAGCCAGGTATTCAGGCCTAAGCCCCTCACAGTTCAGAGCCATCCAAAGACTAGAGTGACACACAATGTATAGTATCTTCTACTGATCTTTTGTGGGGAGGCAGTTGCTAGAATAAGAATGCTCTTTAGTCACTGGGATTTCAAAGATTAAAAAAAAAAATGGATATTTTAAAAATTCCTAGGAAAGAAATACTTGCAGCCCAAGTCTCAAGAGTAGATGAAACTGGTCAGGATGAAGTTATTATCAGGATCAGCACAGGACAGAATTGGTAGACGTTGGAAGGGAGCAAAATATGTGCCTGAAATTTACACACACACACACACACACACAGTGTCCCAAGTAGTCCATCTTCCTGAATCAAGTTTCAGAGGAATGATGATCCATGTAAGAGATGGTAAGATGCACACATTACAAATGGAATGTGCCCCTAGCAAGGGTGCTATGAATCTGAGCCATAAAGCTGCCGCCTCCACAGTCCCGTGTAATGTCACCTAAGCACTCTGCCTTGCATGACTTGCTGCAGGCTGCCGCAGATTAGAGCTATCGATCGCTCCCTGCAGAAGGGTCTCGCTGTGCTGTGCGAAAGGAAGGTAAGCGGTAGAGACAGACAGCTTCAGTATTGATTAGCTCTGGCGGGGGGCTGCGCTTCCAAATGAGGGTCAGCACTCCTTCACACCACCTAGGAGAGTTACTATGCTTTGTATCAGGGCACAGAGAGATAGGGGAACCGGGCCAAATGCCAGAGTCTCAAGGCCACCTTCTCTCCTGTTAGCCGGTCACAATACCTCTCAGAGAAGCCAAAGAGGCCACATGAAATCTCAGGTTTAAAAAAAAAAAAAAATCATGGCAACAGAAGCCTAGGATGGGCATGGTGTATACTTCCAAGGCAGACGCACCACTGTCGCAGAGAGCTGCCAGAGGCCACATCAAAAAACTGTCAAAGCAATGTGTACGCAGCTTCAAGAATGTCCCTCTAATGTCTGAGAGGTTCACCAAAGCCAGAAGGACAGCTCTTGCTACAAAAGATAAAAATCTTTTCCCCACTAAGAGTTGACCACTCCCCCACTTATGGTTGATCATTAAAAAAAAAGGGGGGGGGCCCAAGCAGACATTCCCCGTAAAGAAATTTCAATAATATAAGTGATTCTCAAAAGATTTTCATGGAGACAAACTTCTATAGGCACAAAAACATAATCTCATCTCAAAAGTCAAGTAAAATTATGAGATCCATCATAGTTCATGATTCTCAAAAGTAATGTAAAATTAAATAAAAGATTAATAAGGACAGATTAAAATGAAAATAAGGAACCCAAAGAAGTCAAGCTAAGAACAAAATGCAACCTTTAAATGTATGTTTCTGTGGACATGGAGGCACAGTGAACTCAACTTTACTGCTTTTGTGATTAAATTCTTTGGCCTAAGCAGTCATTATTTAAATCACTTCTCTCTTTTTGGTATCCATTATAAGTCATTTCCGCTTATGCAGGCATAAAGACATCTTATGGTGTAATTAAATAAATGGTGCTAGAGTTTATTTTCCCTTAATTAGAAATTCCTTAAAATGTTTGCATTTCAGATTTTAATTTAAATAACCCCTACTGAGTTCTTATTATGTTGGATGCAGGAAGACTGAAAGGCAAGTGAGACCGATCTTTGCCTTCAAGAAGCACGCTCTCCAGCTGAGAGAGCAGGTGCATCAGAATGGGCCCTGCCCTGTGTGGTCAGCACCACAGCCACTGTGGAAGACAGCAGAGAGGTCCATTGGCCTCCTGCCCTCCCTGCATAGATAGGTAGCTGCTCCCCTCTGCAGGTGGATTCTCCTCCCCTGAATCTTGGGACCTGCCTTGGCCAATAGTTCTGGGACTTCCAAGGTTGAACTGTGAAACCTGATGCCTTCTACCTGGGTGTCTAGGAGCCCAGAGTAGCCACTCACGGTTACTTTGCCGTGAAAAGACCCAAGCTAGCTAGATGGGGATGCTGCTGAATCACCCAGCTAAGCCCAGTCAACCCACAGCCCCATGGGAGGTCCTCTCTCTACCATCTCTCCGTTAAAAAACCTCTGCACTTGGGGCAACTGGGTGGCTCAGCCGGTTAGAGTGTCTGACTCTTGGTTTCAGCTCGGGTCATAATCTCCTCGGTCATGGGATGGAGACCTGAGTGGGCTCTGCACTCAGCAGGGAGTCTGCTTGGGGTTCTCGGCTTCTGCCCCTCCCCTAACTTGTGCTGCAGCACTCACTCTTAAATAAATAAATTAATTTAAAAAACTCTGCACAAGTCTTCAGACTTTATCTTGCAGGTTTCCAAAGTGGGAAGTGACAAGACAATGCTCAGATATCTATTTATATGTATTTTTTGTATCTAAAATTAAGAAGAATATTCATGTTTACCGAGACTTAACACCTGGCTCCCTTCTTGTTCTAGCTCCATCATCTATTAGACGGTCCCGGGTCAGGATCAGTCCCAAGGGTGAGACAAGGGGTGGGGGAGGGGACTCCCTCATTCACTCTTAACACCTTGTAATGTATCACTGTTTATGTGACCCTTTATACTGAAGTTCTGAATTTTATTATCTTATAAATGGGACCACCTTTCAAATACATTGTACTGAAGCAGGTCATGACCATGAAAATCTTCCGTACCACACAAACATTTGTTCTTGATCTCACAGGAAAGTTCTTATTAAAGCTCTTCAACATAAAGATGAATTACTCATCTTTTTCATAGGACAAATGTTCTAAATTTGGTGACTGCTTCTGTAATGACAAGGGCCTGAATTTATTCATTCATTTAACAAGTATTTATTGAACAAATGTTTATTCTGTGGCAGGTGCTGAGGCTGCATCCAGGGTTGGTATTTACCTGGAAAGCACCAGCCTGGGCAGCATCCTGGCCAGTGTCTGCTGCTGCCCTTGTGATGCCCACAGTTAAATATTTCAACTATCACCCTTGGAGCCATCAAGGAACAAAATAGACAAAAAATCCCTGCCCTTATGCAGGGGGTACAAAATGAGTACAATGAGTAAATGACTTATACAGTAACTTAATGGATGATGAGGTCTGTGGAGAAAATAAAGGGTGCAGGTGTGCTGTGGGAGAAGGTGGGCAGGTGTGTGCAGGTGTGGGGCCACTATGCCCCACAGAGGCTGGAGGCACGGGAGAGGGAATGAGGGAAGAAGCCCAGTAGACATCTGGGGAAGAGTGGTTCAGGCAGAGGGCACAGAGCATTCGGGCCTTGCTGGCAGGACTCAGGCTTTGACTCTGAGTGAGGTGGGGGGCCACTGGAGGCTGTGGATAGGACAGCAACATGACCTGACCCACATTTTAGTAGGCTGGCTCTGGCTGCTGAGCTGACTGTCCTCCTGGGCAGAGGCAGGACTGGAAGCAGGAAACAAAGCCAGGAGGCTATGGTTGGTCAACAGTACATCCTTAGCCATTATTCTAGGAAAAATGACCCTACCTTTCCCTCAAAGTGACATTCTGACATTGAGAGAGTCACTGCTTATAAAGGAAATATGTCATAGAGAGAAGATCTTGACAAGAAATGCTGGAAAATGATGCCTTCAGCCTGGGAGTTTACTGTTGAAGATGGTTTGTTTCCAGAAAGCTCTCTGATCTGTACTACCAAAAACCTCACAATTTCATGAGCTGTGTCTAACTTTCCCAAGAAGACCTGACTGCATTTTCAATCTCTTTGTTGAAAAATATAATCAACAACTAATATGACCTCATGGAAGGTGGAAATCTCCTGTCAAATGCCAATACATACCTTCACAGAATCGGTGGCTAAGACTGAGCGTCAGTAGGCCAAGACAATGATCTTTTGCTCCCAAGGCCTATGTAGTTTTGCAAGTTTTGTTTACAGCTATAAAACCAAGTATTAAAACAAACTGAGTTTAGAGGGACTCCTCAGAATCCCTGAATCACAGAACTATTATAAAATCAAAGTTATAAAAATAACATTTAATCCCATTACTCTCACTAAAATACTATTTATATCTTAATAAAAGTAAAATAATTTTACACTATTAAATATAAAATAATTCAAATTATTATTCATTTCATCTTCAGCACATCCTTTCAAATTCTCACTTGAGTATAATGTCATAAAATATTATAGTAGAACCTGTGCATACTTTAAAATAAATCAATATGCATATGATTCAATGGCATGATTACAAGTTTCCTTCCTTCATTTCTCCCTCCCTCGCCTCCTTTCCTTTCTTTCTGTCTCCTTTCCTTCCTTCCTTCCTGTCTTTTGATGGGATATGTAGTAAGAAAAAGATGAGTTAGAAGTAGGTTCAAGGTGGGTATCCTCAGCCACTGAAGGGAGGACCGTTCAGGCTAACCTCCACCCTTTGCTCTGCGATGGACTAAGTAGTGGCTGTCTAGGTTGACAATGAAAGGTTGCTCACCAAGAACCTCAAATACTGAAAAACTGCCTCCGCACCCTGGAATAAGGCTATGGGCATTTATGTAATCAATTCTAATCAGCTTATGGCCATCTTTCTGTAAAAGAGGCAAAATGAAAAAAACTGCAATTTCCGGCCTCGAGTTGTAGATGGCATACATATGAAGAAATACGCAAAACTATGTGAACAGTTTGAAGACGCTACCAGAAATAAGCTTTCCCCTCAGAGCTCCCATGACCTTCTGATCTTCTGTGTTCAGTGACTCCACAAATGCCCACTGGGCACTAACTGCAGGTCTCTCCTAGAGCAAGGGTCACATTCCAGCCTCTGTCACAGTCACAATTGCCGTATTGGCTGGGAAGCCTCTTAAGGGCAAGGCCACTCATCTCTGCGTCCTACAGCGCTTGCCACAGCCACACCACCAGCGTGGGTGGAGGGAGGAACATGGAGTAACCAGGTGTGTGCGGCAGTCTGGACCTGACTTGCTCTTCTCTGCTGGAAGCATGGGGCGGCTGCTCCTGGATATAAAGAATATGCAGGTGCGGGCCCTCCTCTCCTAGCAGTTTGCCCATGCAACATGCATGCATTTCTCCTGCCAGGTCTCATCCTGGCCTTTAGGGGTGGGGGAGATGGCGGAGAACAAAACAAAGTTCCTGCTCTCATGCCCTTTATATACTAGTAGGAGAAAGAAACATTAAGTAAGCGATAAATGCTGAGGAGAACACTGGTGAGACTGCCCAAGGGCATGCTGACAGAAAACTTTCTGATGAGTGACTGCTGAGCAGAGACCTAAGGGAAGGGAAAGGGTGAGCTGTGCAGATGTTGGGGGGAGCAGAGGTAATTCCCTGCACAGCGTGCAGTTCCTGAGGCTGGAATATGTTTGTGGATCCTTGTAAGGATTCTGGATTTTTCTGTGGGTAAAGTAACTGGAGAGTTCTGAGTTCTGGCATGCTCTGATTTCTATTTCAGGAGGAGAGCTCTGGCTACTGGAGAGTATTCCACGGAGAACAGGGAGAAGCAGGGAGACTGCTAGAAGGCTGCCACACTGGCCCACGAAGGGGGTGCCTGGACCAGGGGGCGGTGATGGGGAGGTAAGAAACAGCTACATTTCCATTATGTTGTGTGGATTAATTTTATGTGTGTGTGTGTGTGTATGAATGGAATGAATATATATATATTCATTCCATAAATCCTAATAATAATCTGTCTGTGAGGGATTATGGTCCTCATTTTAGAGATAAGGAAACTGCCAGAGGTAAAGATACTTGTTCAAAGCCAAAGAACCAGTTATTATTTAAAATAAAATTGAAACCACCCAACGTCTGTCTGAGGCCGGCTACCATACATCACCTGCTAATCTGAACACTATGACTGCAAGACACACCTTACACTTTATTGGGTGCTTGTCGGAAAATTGCTGCTGAGGACAGATGAGAGAGAATGTCATCAGATGCTTCTCAGTGAGAACAGAAGCTTGGAGGGTCCCCTGTCACTGTGTCACTGGTAACTGCCTCACAGGAGATCTAGACAAAGGGTTTAAGGTGCTTTCAAGTGGCTTTGGTGGGGGGCGGGTGTGGGAAGGAAGTTTGCTCTCCTTTATGATCGGTAGTAGTTAAAACAGTGGTAAATATGACAAACCACTGAGTAAATTGGGGGGCCCCTAGTGCATGTCGCTGGAGCAGCTCTGGGACTCCAAAAGCACAGCTGATCTGCTCCCTTATCTAATCTTTACGGCCTAACATGTGATACCTGGGGCTAATGAATCCAGAGAAAGGAGAAAAGGAGCAATGAAAAGATTAAGTAAATTTATCTCAGAGGAAGCCAATATAATAGAAGGTAAGAATGTCCATTCTGACTTGATGTGAGTTAAAACCAACACTAAGAGAAGCCTGAAATTCTACAGAAAGTGGACTTTATGTGAAGTGTTTCTGCACAACTATAGAGAGAGATATTTGCTTGACAAAATTAGAGTGTATAAATACAGAAATAATCTTCATGCAGATAAGTTAAATGCTGGTTTCTGATACAGACCTCTGATGTGCATATATGTTGTTATATGCAGAGAATGTTTATCCTGTTAGGCCTAAATTCTATTTTCCCAAATTAAGGAGAAGACAGTATTTCTAAGACATTCTAAAGAGGCTCTTCTTTATTTAAAGGAGTCAAAAATCCTGTGAAAATACCTGCTAAAGTTAAAGCTAATTTACATTTCTTCTCATATTCATATTAAAATTGGTTTCTTGGTAGTATAAATGTAATTTCAATTCATTTAACTTTAATCCTTTAATTCTGAATATATGAAGGAAACACACATCATATATATATATATATATATATATTTTTTTTTTTTTTTTTTTTTTTTTTTTTTAATCACAGTGAAACTGAACTCTCACCAGGAAAATATAATGTGAGGACAATTCTCATCTTCTTCTGGGAGAACATTATGGTTCTGGGATGTTAAAGGCAGAACATAATGATAAGTAGCAGCAGCTCCCCCCATCAATTCCATGCCTTCTTTAAATTCCACTGAGGATGGCAGTTTGGATGGAGACCCCAAAATCTATTCTGTCCATCTGTTTTATTATTCTTAGAACAACTGTCAAAAGTTGCCCAGGGATCAAGTTGCAAACATACTAATTTGCCTTTGAAAAGTAGGCCCTGGGGGAATTCTGGAACTCTGCTTATAAATTCAGAATCCCATCAGCTAGTGAGCCTGCCTACCCTTTGTGGAGGTATGAGACTTTGCACTTCCAGGCACACATCTGCCTCAAAGCCAGGATGCACTGATATACTTACATCCCACTTCATAGGCAAATGAAGAGAAAACCAAAGGGGCTTGGCATCTTAAGGGCTGGCTTGTCCCATGACAAGCAGACCCTCAGTTTTTAGAAGGCAGCCCCTTCAGTGATCACTCATGGATTAACACCAAAGCTTTGTACTGGAGAGTTTAAATGAGGGCACGGCAGAGGGACACAAATTCTGTACTCTTGTATGTCCTAGGACCAAATTAGCAAGACTGAAAACTGAACTTAAGTGTTAGAAGAAATCAGCTGAAGATAAGCATCATAAGCCTCTAAGTACTGTATTTATTTCATTGTTGTGACTCTGATAAAAGTGACAAGATCATCTGGACATACATAATATCCGATGTGGGTTTGTAAGTAATGAGGAGCAGCGTCCAAGGAGGTGTCTGTTTAAAATACCATGGCATTTTGGAAACATGCCACTCAGTTGGAAACTAAAGCAGTTGTGTACTTCTCAAGTTGGCTAGGTTAAAGGCATGTGCAAAATACAACGTAAACATTAAAATGAATCTTCACTCCCTAGTGGCTTGTGCACTGGACACCTGATCACAGGGGTGGGAGGGGAAGCGGAAGAGAAGAGGGGCGGGCATTAGCACTGATCCTCAGAGCTCCCATCCTTCCTGGCCCCGGCCCCACTGGTTTTGATATATTGAGTCTCAGAGAATAAAGTCAAACACTTTCAAAGCACAGTACCCCAGGAACATATTAAAGCACAACATTCAAAGTACCAATTTTAGAGTTTGGTAAAACTTGACATTAGTAAACTAGAAAAAACACCCTTTGGAAGCTAACAATGATGGCATTTGGCTTGCACTCACCCACAGGTTACCAAAAAAAAGTATTCTGCTTTGATTAAAAAATTTACTCGAGTGTGTTGCAAATTACTCTAGCTCAGAAACCTGCAGGGAGCTCGCTGCATACACTAAGGCAGACGGGCACAGAAGGGATCACCATTTGGACTTGCCTGCTTTGTCCTTCTTTGGCTTTGCACAATCTCTTATTATAATAAGGCATGTATTATCCTTTTTGGAGATTTGAATAACAGAAAGTCTCACTTTCAAATATATTGCTTATAATCCCAGAGTCTACTAAATGTTCTGCGGATGCTGTTTATGGCATTATGCTCCTTTCAAAATGGGACTGATAATTAGTAAACTGAAATTTGATTAATGTTGGATTAAGAGGTTCTGATGTCTCGCTGCAATGTGTTATTTCAGTCTGTGGGCACTGGAAGAGACTGTCCTTAGGAAACTTGCTTCTTTCCCCTTTCCAAAATGGGAAGATTAATTTAAAACCCTGATTTTTTTTTTAAGAATTCAGTTTCATTCAACAGTTTGAAATGTAGGATTCAGTTTTTTCCTCACTTTTTTGTTTTCTCACTTTGAAGCTGGAGCCAATGAATTAACTATTTGAGAGAGAACAAAATAAACTAGAAATAAAAGTCTTCCTCCAAAAATGCCAAGGGTGAGCCCTTCCTGGTTATGGCAGAGTAATCTGGCATAGATAAATCATTCAGACAGTCTCAGCTCTTACTAGATTCAAGTACAGAATTTTGAAAATTATGATGAACTTCTCTGAAAACAAAGGACCTGTTGGCTATAAACGTAGAAGCTTGTGAAAATGACGAGATAATATCTGAAGGAAAAATTTTAAATTAATACTGCAATATGCTCTTTAAAGTTCAGGTTAGGGCTCCCTCTTTCTGTTTCGCCAGGATTATAAAAAAGGACTGTTAATTTTCAGAAGTTTTCTGTGCTCCATGGCCAAAAGACTCTGTTTCTTCCTTGCCTTGTTTTTAAATTCATAATCTTGTTTGCCTACTACTGAAGAGTATGGGAGAATCAGGAATAATGGGCTCCCTTTGAAGCTGTGTCATTCCCAAAGTAACCATCTGAATGCTAAAGAAATATTGTCATTTATGGAATGACCTTTTGCTCTTTGAATATTCAGACATGAACAAATGTTAAATGCCTAGAAATTGTAGCAGCACTATGGAAAAAGGTACGTAGGGTCAGCAAATACCCTCTTGCATGCTTTTGACATGATGACCATTTCCACTTTTCTAACAGCTTTCTAATAGCAAAATGTATTTGGGAACAACAGTGGAATTTGTGTCATCATGACCAAATGATTACGGTGCAAACCGGAGATTCTTCTGGGGCCCAGCAGGCTTCTGGTCCCTATGGAAACGAAACCTCAGATATTGTCCTCCACTCAGCTGGAGGACGGAGCGAGGGAGGCTTTTGTGCTTGGTGAGATTTCTTCCACAACCTTCCAGCACCAAACCCTAGTGCTTCCTCCCTACTCTTTTCTAATTGAGATGCAAATTAATCTCTCTGGCTGATTACACTTCCCTTAAAGCTACTGACAAATGCAGCTGTAACCAGAGTTTGCGGACTTTCCAACAAGTGACTTCAGCTGTCAGTATTTGCATGTGCAGCCAGGGCCCAGCCTGCTCCAGGTCTCAGACATGCGGAAAGCTTCCCTTAGGCATTGCAGGCGTTTTATTTACGTGTATAAAATTTACATACAATTAAGAATGCAAAAAAAAAAAAAAGAAAGAAAAAAAAAAAAAACCCACAACTACATCCCTAGGATTTGGAAATCTACTCTGACACCAACATTAGTTAAAGGCCTTTCCAGAGGCTTCTTTCTTCCTGGGACTGAAGGGGCACGCCTCTTTTGGGAGCCCATGGCTTTCCTGGAAACATATGTTTCCTTCTCACTTCCTTCCTGTCTGTAAGTTTTCTGAGTTAAACACTCTTTGAATCTAAACTGTCTCTCAAAAACCAACTAAATAAATTTATCACTGTAGGAAAAGGCTATCACTGAATAGCTTTTACTTTTCATGGTTCTCCGGAAGATTCCATTAATTTTGAGACCAACTATAAAGTCACCATTCTAATTGTCAGGATTTTCACATGATGTTCTTCAATACCTTTTTAGGGTGGTGATGAATGGATTATTACTTTGAATGCAAAGGAATTCAAAATATGCACAAAACACTATCATTCACTAAAAAGAAAAATACACATAGAAACCAGTTTTTCAGTAAAAATTCTAACACTTTTCTCTTGAATACTATCATGTATGTATTTTTGCCAATATGGTTTGCTCAAAAACTAGTTACTGAGTACCTGATATGTGCCACGTGTTCTTCTGAGTGTTGGGGATATGGGTGTAAACTTAAACATGCAGAAGTGGAATAAAAGGGATTTTGACGATATATCTATATAAACCTACACAGATACATATTCTCTTTGTAGAGCCATATTTCTTGGATAAATGAGGTTTTCAATTTTGAAAAAATTCAGTTTTGTAAAATAATGATTTATTTTTGTCTTTGTGTACCAATTTTTTTTTTCTTTTATCAAATCAATCTCTCTCCCTCCCTCTCTTTCTTCACACACAGAGTCATAATGTACCAGGAGGTATATGAGACAGAGATATCAACCAAATGGAGACAAGGTCCCTATTGGGCAGCTTGTAGTATAATCAAAAGACAGAAGAGGAAAGAGGGAGGCCCTGTCTGGCAGAGAGAGTGTCAGAAGCCTAGATGGCTGTTGGGGGGCAGGGTGGGGGGATTAGTGATCTGTGCCATAGGAGAGACACAAACGGAGTGTTTGGGGTCAGCGGAGCTCACCGTACCCTTAGGTCCTGCCGTAGGAAGGAGCACAGGCCTGTGAAGAACTGGCTCTGAGACATTGTGACCCCACAGCCATGGAACCGAGAGGGGCAGAGCAGAAAGTTATTTCCCTAATCACGCTGCCACCAGCCTGGTTTCTGCACAGATTGTGAGATTTACGTTAACTTTTCTGCAAGGGATGGTCTTTTGTCTCATAGTGATAAGTCACTTTATAGCAAAGAAGTGCAAAATGGCTTCTTGGTCCCCCTTCTTGAAGACTTTCCCCACACCATGTGCTTCTTGCAGGCCCCATCAGGCGCCAAGGTGGGGGACAGCCCCAACTACAGGGAGCCATGCCTTAACAAGGAGGAGTGCATGCCACTTGTCACGGAGGGAAGACAGTCTCCAACCTTTAACACCTGTGATGGGAAAAAAGAAGTACTTCCAGAGACCTAAGTCCACAGCTGTGTGGTTCCAGTTCTGACTACAGAGGTTTAAAACTCCAAGCTAGTGATGTAATAAAAATCAGGGTGACACTTACGGATTCCTCACCAAAGACGAGGCACCGTGCTACCTGCTTGGCCCATCCTGAAGACAGAAGCCAGCTGGGCTTGGGGGGGGTGCTGCCTGCCACCAGGCCTCAGCACTGGGCCACATGTAGACCAGGTGAGCTATGGTGACAGGGGAGCACACAGCCTATAAGGAGGCTGACTGCTGCCAGCAAGAAAGGGGGCCCAGTGGGGTCAGAAGCTCTTGAAGAGAAGTCAGAATCCTAAATTTCTGAAAATGTAAAATATCCTGATTTTTCAATGAGGCTGACAAACTCATTCTTGGAGGCCAAGTGCAGTTCAAACAAAACCCATCTGGGGGCTGGATTCAGCCTGCAGGCAGCTGGTTTGTCGGCTCTGGTTTTTGAACATTGGCTTTAAGCTAAAAGCTGCTTTCTGGTTGCCTCTGTTTATTGGTCCCAGTTCTGTAGCATTGTCTCCTTTTTAAAAAACCCACACGCTCCTGAAACAACAACTTCTTGTTTTAGTGGCTCCCTGAGACCTCTAGGTGCAGTGGTCACGGTCTATGTGGACATGGTCTAGGTTGGTCAAGGTCTCTCCTGATGGTGTGGGCCCCGGAGCAGCGCCATGTTCACAATGCAGTCTGAGGCAGCAGGAGCAGAGGGACCATGCCTTTGTTTCTGTGACCCGCACCTCAGGTGTCTCAGGCTGTGGTCCAAGAGAACACTGGTAGGCCGCTGCATCACCTCTGAGGTCAAGTCTGTGCTTAAGCAAAATCCTCAGATATTTCCCAGGGCCTGCTGTCATGCCCCATCATCCCTATCCTGTACACACACAGCTGATCATCTAACAGGCGCATGGCATTAGTCTATTAGTCTATTAGTAAATCTCACCTTGTTGGTTTAGGTCTCCAAGTCTCATCTATTGATGTAATCCCAGTTTCTTATTTTGCCTTGTGTCAACTGAGTTAACCCTCTTAGCTTTCTGCCAAATGGTATTTTGATAAACATGTGTCTAGACCTCTGTGAGAGTTACTGATAAAAAAGCTGTTCCATGGCAGAAGGGTAGGGCAAAGTCGTGGTGCCCACACAGTACCAGAGACACAAAGGCCCAGTCAACTGGCGGTCCATGAATTAATTCATTGTATGTTTGGCCAGAGTAAAGTCACCCAACTCCTTGGGCCCAGGTTTCTCTCTCCTATTTGCCAGATGACTGCGATACTTTATCTTGTGTTTTACTGAAATTAATATTTTATATTTAAAAGCTTTCTCTAGGGGCTGCTGGGTGGCTCAGTCTGTTAAGGTCTGACTTTGGCAGGCGGGGTCATGATCCCTAGGATCAAGCCCCATGTCAAGCTCCCTGCTCAGTGGGGAGTCTGTTTCTCCTTCTCCTCCCTGCTTATGCTCTATCTCTCTCAAATAAATAAAATCTTAAAATAAATAAATAAATAGCTTTCTCTACTCTCTAAAAATAGTAATTTTATCAAACACCATGAGTATATTTGGGGATATTTTGTTCTTTGTATACTCATTCTTTTCTGAAGGCTCAGAAGCTATTTAATAATCTAGTCTAACAATTTACAAGGGGTCCATGCAACATTTCCAAAATTCATCCATATAGTCCTATTTGAAAATAAGGAAAATATTTTCCTGTTTTCAGTTCTGGGTGCATCCTTTATTTTACTTGATTTCTCAAAAGAAAAAAAAAATAGTTCTCATGGATATGAGACCATTGTTGGAAATTTGTTCTACAACTAGACATATACTGGCCTTAAAGGCTGGCCCTTACTTTCAGGGCCCAGTTATTTTTTCCTTTTTTTCCCTTCTTACTGTGTTCTCAGTGATTTGAGTTTTAGTCAGACACTTTTCAGACTCTTTTCTGTCCCTTCCCATATGAAGAAGATGGGAGGACAAGTGGGGTAAAGGTTAACATGGCACGCTTCTGTCAGGGCAGCGTGGCGCTCCTGTTTCAGTATTGATGCACCTGTGTTAAACATGCACTCATCGGAACCCACACTGGCACTTATACAGGCTGCTCTTCTGTGCTTCCCCTTCTCTCTCAGAGACAGTTTAAGCCTCATAATAAAAAAAAAATCTCTCATTTCTTATTCCCTTTTATAGTCTCAACCCACCCATGGGAATGCGCCATTCCTTGATCTGAACCCTACTTTCTGAAACGTGCTTCCCAAGCGTCAAGGTACAGGTCTACTTGCTTTTCTCCTGCTCTTACATGAAATCTAGTAAAAAGTCATTACCTTCTGCAATATTCAAAGTCACAAATCTCATCTTTCAAACTGCTAAGGAACAGATCTAAAACAAGAGTTTCCCTCCTTTGCTTCCTCTGTCTTCTGAGAAGAGGATATTGTTTACCTACCCAAAATTTCTCGTACACTTGTTGCCTTTAGTAGAGTGTATGGTGGAGCTGATACTGGGTGGTGCAAATCCCTTCATAATGACATTTTGCCTTTGGGCCTGTTTAGAAGTGTGGCTTGGGAAAGCACGTCCATGCCCTCCCATCTGGGGCATGACTCCATTCTGATGGCGGTTCTTAATTCTGGCCCCCTCCCATGCTTTTCCCATTCTCAGGCACTTCCATTCCACACAGGAGTGTCATCTTTTTCTCAGAGCTGTTATCATCTGATATGTTTGCTTCTTTTCTTGAAGTAATTCAGTTCTAGCTCCTATCATCCTCAATGCTTTGGATGAAGACATGGGACTGCTAGAATCAGCTATGGACAAGACCCTTCAGGAAGGTGTGTCCTGCTTGACCACTCTGCTGAAGGTAACCCTTCATTTCTCTGCTCCTCGCTTTTCTATGACACTGTTCTCTACTTTTCCTCTGCCTCCCTCTCTACCTCCACCTCCTCCTCCTAAGCCTACTCCTCAAACATGATGCTCCCGCAAGGTCTGTCCCTGACTGTCTTCTCACGACCCTCCATACCCCAGCAAATCTAGCAGGCCCCATTCTGAATTAGTCTAGCAGTTTTACACAGGAATCCCATCCATCCCCCTGCCATTCCCATTCATTGCCTTAGATCAGGCCCTCCCCTTCTCTCAGAACTCCTCCCACTGCCCCTTTAATGCCTCCATCACCTCCACTCCCACCCCCACTGTGTGTGTGTGTGTGTGTGTGTGTATGTATGTGTGTGTGTGTGTGTGTATGCGTCCTCTCTGCCATGTGGAAGCTTCTGTGGTTCTCAGATGTGATGTGAATTTTTAGAGCAAAACAGCAAATACTGACCCATCACTTGGAATATCTTATTCATATTTCCACTCGTTCTGCATGGCAAAATAAACTAGATGGCACTGTCTGACTCCTTTTCATAAACTTTTCTTGAGCAGATAGAACCAAATGGAGGAAATTAAAGATCTTCCCAGGAAAATGAACCAAAGATCCTACCAGAAAAGTAAGAAACAGAATTGTTACAGCTTTAGGGAGAGAGGCCACTTCTGAAGGTGTATAAATTGAGACCAGAACTTAGCAATGGTATTAGGAAGTCAAGAGTCTAAGGGAGAAGCTAGAGTATTATCAACTATATCCATTAATTGAAAATGAAACTAAATTTCACTTAAGGAAGAGGTACAAAATTAGTTTTCCTTAGGCAGCCCAGTTCTCTCCATCAAATGCTGATAGTTCCAGAGAGGAGAGATGGCAAATGCCACTGTGGCTATTGTTCTATTGAAGTGGACGTTGATTTTTAAAAAGCCACCATCTGTTTGATTCAGGGTGAGCTCCTCCTAACAAGCACGCTGCACATCATGTGGCAATCTCATCCCTGAAACAAGTTAGCTGAGGAGGAGAATGAGAGAGCCCTGGTTCTGACGATCTGGGGAACTTCTACCAGCCGAGCATGATTTGATTTTGGAATCTTTAGTTGGCTTGGGAACTGTAAACATAACATGTGGCAAGCTTCCCATTTACAACACTCTAGGCATGGGACCGGCCCCCTGATTGCCCACGAGGGATAGAAAAAGCAGATGGCAGGTGAGTTGGCCCTCGTCACTCAGAAGAGCAGTGGCCACGGGACAAGGGCTCCACTTGACAGATTTGATTTAGCCTGCTGAGGAAGTTACCAGAAAACCCATCAAGGACAAAGGGGCTGGACTGAACTGTTACCGAGGGTGCTTTCCAAACTCCCTACTGTGTTCACTTTTTTTTTTTGATCATGTATGACAATAGTATATTCTTCAGTCTTGTGTGGGCCGTCACTACACAGTTCCAACTGTTTGATCATTTAGCCAAGGGTACCCCAAACAAGAACTCCATTGATATAGATTCTAAGGGGGATTTACTGCTCAAAAAGATTGCAGAGAAGCAAATCCATTCTAACAATGTGCCCACTCCTCTGTTTCATAAGAAATGTTTTATTTTCTTGAACATTACTGAACAAACTTGATATGTTTACTGCTCACATTTTTACTCCGAGTTAAATATTGAATTGCAACTGACACTATTTTAGGGCACTGAAGTGTCGGTCATTAGGTGGGGAGGGCACAAGAGATGCAAACTACCTCCTTTGGCTCTTTTCTTCATTTGTCATCAGGCTCAATGGTTGGCTATCTATGGTCAATACAAAAAAAAACAAGCACTTCCTCTCTAAAGGACTGAAAGAAGGTTTGAACTAAACAATGTGTGCTTTGTTCATACAATAGTAATTCTGATACCTGAGTGACATTTGGATGCCATGAACAGTTTGGCAATGTTCTATTTAACAACGTGACCTCAATATTAGAAAGAAAATGGGGATACAAGTTTGCCCATATAATGACTGGTGTTGACAAATAAATTTCCCATTCTTTGTCAGCATTCATTACTATACCTAATATCTCAGGGCAACAGGTAAGAGCAATGCTTTCTCAGAAATGTGGTCTCTTATATGAATTGTGTCTTCTAGGGCCATGCATGCAAGACGCTTCATTCCTTACTAGGTCTTGGTTCATATGCCAATAAAATGTTGCCGGGGTATATTGTCAGGCTTTAGGGAAGGAAAAAAATCTAATATATTTCATGGGGGAAAAGCTCATACTGGGGGTAGAGGGAGGGTTTGGAATGGGTTCCAGGGAGGGCTTCATGGGCATGTGACCTGAGCAGCTGCACAGTGCTCTCAATGGGCCCTGCTTGGTTTAATACTCTGCTGTTGCTCTCTTGAAGTTCTTAATAATTTTATCTTTGATCTTGTGTCTTGCACTTGAAGTCTGATGAGGCAATGGAGCATGCATAGAGGAAATGTACAGAACATGTTCTGTTCACATGTACATGCTGATTCTTGTATATAAGTCTTAAGCAGAGCCCCAAGGACAGGACTATGGTAGAGCCACAATGCCTGGAAGGTCAGAGAGACTCAGAGAGAGCACACGGGGAAGACTGAGTAGGTGGGGAAAGAGACTATCCTGAGAGGCCATACTCTACCTGAACCAGAACTTGCTATGAGCACAGAAAGAAAGCAGCGTTGTCCTAAGAAAGAAGAATAACCAAGTAATCCTATATGTACTTACTTGTGTTACTTCCCTGTGTTAGCCAACAACTCACTCTGAAAATGATGACAGAGAAGGAGAGGGAAAAACAGGGGACTCACAGTTCCGTTTCCTGTCAGTCCTTTCTTACTCATCAGTAAACTGAAGTAACAGTGCTGGTACAATATGTGCATATGAAGAATAAGATAAAAATAGGTAATTTAGTTTGTGTGGTGTTTTCATTGTTAAGAACAGAAATATCCATGTACGAGTTACAAAATATGAGCTGTGTCATTGTGGTGATTCCATATATGAGTTAAATGCTTTTTATTTGTCTATTAAACAACATAAGGACTGATAAAACTAATGCTAATAACTTAAATTTTTAGTATGTCTTGACTTAAAGTAATAGTAATAAGCAAATAAAAAACACCATAACAAGTTGAGAGAAAAAGCACAAAAGAATGGAAAAAGCTTCACACTATAGCATGTTTAAAGGCACTTTCCTTACTTTTTGAACAAGGGGCCCCATATTTTCATTCTCTTCTGGGACCCCTTGGTCCTAGCCCTGGTTTTAGATGTGTCCAAAGTATTACTGATCTTCTTAGCCCTTGGGGGGACCTACAGAGGCTTGAGATAGTTGCCCCTGGCATCAAGCAGCCTTGATGCTGGGCTAATTTTAGAACTTTCAAGGTGGGCCATGAGGTGACAGGGTTGGGGAAGCTTGGCTTCCTCAGGAATCACCCAGAAAACCACCTCTGCTGAAAGCTTGGTTTTGTGTCTGCCTGTACCCTGATGGGCCTGACCACGCATTAAATGCTAAAAAGCCCAACTTTCCCACTTGAGGACACTCGGACTCCTATTCTTGCTAAGGTGCAGGCAGCCTGGAATGCCATCCCAACTCCCTGGGGACAGCTTCCCTGTCATCCCTCCAACTCAGCCTACCTGCTTTCTCTGCATAGAGCCTCTTCCCTTGCCCTGTTTTACCCACACCCTCTACTTAGTTGCTTTATACAACGTTATTCGTTTGTGTATCTTCTCTGAGGTATAGGGCAAAAACCCTGTTTGCCTTGCTCCCTTGTGTATCCCAAGCTCCTGGTGCTCAGTCCACACTGTTTGTTTGCTAAATGAGAATGCAAGAGGACACCTGTGATTAGGATGTGTTAGGTTATTCAGTGTTTTTCAAAATTCAGATCTAAGGCTTATCTCAATGAAGCAGCAAATTCCAGACATCAGCTGCTACACAATTATTTAAAAAGTGTAAAAATTATTCATTATTAATGTTCTAAAGAACAAAAATAAAAAAAAATCCCCAACCCCCACTCTTTCCTTTTTCTTTTTTTGCCCTACTTTTCTCAACTTTTCTTCTTATTATACTTCGGGTTTCTGGCCTTTATGAGCACTTTTGCAGGTAGAAATTAAATAAAAGAGTAGTTCAGTGATTGCAAAGTTTTCCCTACTGATTACATCTTTATAAAAGATAGATAGATTTATAGATAGTATTTTATTTCTTGTTTTAAGTAATTTATTTGAACAGCATGCACTGAATCTTCTCAAGGTAAAAGATAAAAGAAAAATACTTAAATTTTTATAATATCGACATGATAGGTTTTGTTACTTTCCCTTTCTTAATTTCTATACCAAGTTGAACTCTGAGATGTCAACCTGGTTACTTCATGAGTCCCGGAGAATACAGTATTTACTCACCCACATTAGTATCAGTAGCCCTGGCTGGCATCCACATCAGTCCAATGTGGTTTCTCAAAAAGTTTTCAAGTGATGCTGAATCTTATCCTTTGAACTTGTAACAATATTGTTTTCCCTGAACCTGATTATTCTGGTGCTATATTCATTCTTATTTGAGAAAGCAGTGTCGAACAAAATAACAAAGCATGTCCTTTGTAATGAGAAGTTTGATAAGTGGGGATGGTGACGTGACAGAAATCACAATGGACTTCTAGAAAGCAGAATTCTCTCATTTGCAGATGATTTTTCCTTGCCTTGGTCCAACATACTTGACTGATGAGTGTCCAGCTCATCCTCGTTGACATGCAAACTGACAAGCCAACTGCTGAATAGGTCTTTCTCATTTCTGCCAAGAACCTCTTTCAAGCATTTGTGAAATAAAACCCCCATGCTGAAGGCTGAATTGACACCCGCTCTAAGAGTAAAACTAGAGTGCTGCGGATATCACTTCGAAGAATGCCATCTCCCAAACATGTACCACCGGCCTGGACAAAGTGCGAGGGAGCACGCAGAAGGGAATAATGCTGCCCTGGCCCCCAGGGAGGGACCAGATGGGACCTAATAGCTCTTTTCTACTACTAATTTCTATGATAATTCCAAGTTGCCACATGGCATATGTATTTTTTTTTTAAACTCAAGACAGAATATCAGTCAATGCAGTGACCAGGATTTTAATGAAACGTATTTTTCATGAACTGTATCTATTCACACATGAGATTTCTCACCTACCCTCACCCCCACCCTTTAGCAACATCCCCTATGGTTGGAATGGAAAAAGTATAGAGAGAGGTCGAACACATGTTTATACTCATTGTCGATACTAATTAGGAACAAAAGAGATTCCAAGTTTTACTAGGAGGTCAGATGCCTTTTGTAGTAATTCTATGAAGTCACCTTAATTTCTTTTTCTTATAGTCAGACATTGTGCCTGGACTTAAAAGATTAAAAAGTGTGCCAACTGATGTCTGAGAAAAAAATTACAAAAGTGAAATTTCTTCTGGTTTTAGAGAGAGGATCAAGAGTTGGTGAAGATATGGGAAAAATTACAAAAAGACTTTTAGCCATTCTCACTGACAAGTTCCAGTGCAACTTCACTGAGGATGCCTTTCCCTGTCCCCCCAGCCAGATGCAATTGACCCCTCCTCTGACCTCCTAGGAGTCCATTTCAACTTCAGGTGGCACTTGTCCCACTCTTTGACTGATTAGAATCATTTCATTTGCTGTTGGTTTTGGGTAGGCACTCTGGGTGACCCCACTCCAGTTTCCTCAGCATCCCACCTTCTACACTTCAGACTGCAACCCAAAGGGACAGGTAGCAGGGAACCCGACCTCAGGCAAAACACTGAGAAGGGATGAGCCTCTCTTGACAGTCACAGACCGTCTTAGCACAGACTTATTTGGCTACAGTATGAAAATAAAGTCTTTTGGAGTTTGGTGAAGCACAATATTATTATATTTAATATAAATTAACAGATGGTATAAAGATCACACGATGTTATTTTCAACACGCACTGAAAAAACATTCTCTCTTCCCTCTTCAACCCAGTGAATACTCACCTCTTGTGACAAACTGCTGGAAATCAGGATTCTGGCATGGTTAATAGCTTACATGCTCAAAGCAAAAAGATACAAGCTCTGGTAGAGTGGGATGAGGCACTTCACGGCCCTGCTGGCATTGATGCATGTGGCACATATAAGACTTGGCAGCAGCTTTCCACTCACTATGGCTCCATCAAACAGAGGCCCAAAAAACGGAACCTGTTGATTCAAAACAGAAAAACACTTACTTTTCCAATACCAGTAAAAGTCAAACCAAAGACACGAGAACAACTGGTTGATGTGTCAGACCTGTCATGACCACCCAGACTGTCACCCACGGAAGTGATGCTAACCTTAGCAGGGTACGGGGCTTTCAAATCAAGCAACACAGGTCTGCTCCACAATACTCTTCTACCTTGAACTCTTCAGCAAAACTTCTCATGACAATTATCACTAAGTTATTCTTTATTTCCCTTATGTTGCCACTTACAGAAATAGCATTATTCTTTCTAGGGGCCTACATTGTGTGGATTATGCACAATATACAGCCGTGTCTCACTGAGCACCTCCTAGTCTTGCATCCTCCTAGCCTTGCATCCTTCTAAAACCAGTTTGGAATTGGCAATATTTCTGCATGGAACCTGATGCGTACATCAGGCCTCTTAAAGGAGATGATGACTATCATGGTAACAGCTATAAGATCCTACTTATAGTCCTCATTCTTGAATCTTCCTTCCTCTGGTTCTAAAATAACTGTGTTATCTTCATTTCTTTTCTGCTTCCTTTTTAGAGGCTTGGCTTTCCTTCACTGGACCCACTTTTACTACCAGGGCAAGCCACAAAGTTCTGGTGCCTGTCCTTTCTCACTCTCACTCTTCTTTTTCCTCCATTAGAAATTCATCGACTCCATTTATTAATATGGAGAATGTCAGCTCCATGAGGTCAAGGACTAGGTCTGCCTTGTAACCCTTGTATTTATTCACTCTCTCACTTGTTTATTCATTCATTCAAAAATATTTATTATGTGAAAGACATTGTTCTAGTCACCATTTCTATTTCTGTTGTGTTCTATTCACACAACAGTGAATAATGAAATTCCTTATTTCATTGACCTTACAATTTATTGGAGGTGTGAGAGAATAAACAGTATAAATACATAAAATATGTATTAGGTAGAAAAGCACTAAGGTGAAAAATAAAAGCAAGGAAGATCAATAGGACTCTTTCTGAGGGGAGAAGTCCTCCAATTTTAGAACATATGGCCAGAGAGGGCTTCAAAGAGAAGATCACATTTCAGTAAAAGCTTGACAGGAATGAGGGAATGAACCTCATATTATGAGGACATCTGATGGAAGAGCATTCCAGGCCAAGGAACAGCAAATACCTAGCCCTGTGGTGGGAGTGTAACTGCTATGGTTAGGAAATAGCAAGCAAGCCAGAGAGGCTGGAGCTGAGTGAGCAAGAAAAAGAACAAAAGGCAATAAAGTTGGGAAAGCTAATAAGAAGGGCCTTAAAGGATTCTGGATTTCTGCTCTGAGCAAGATAAAAGCCTTCTGGAGGGTTTAGGGAAGTGGGAGATCTGATCTCACCTACATTTCAAAAGTATGTTCTGGCTGTTGTCTTGGGAAAATTGCAAAAAGCAAGCATTATGGAAACCAGTTAGGGAGTTGGTGAATGATCCAGGCAAGAGATGGCGATGGCTTGGATCAGAATGGAGGCAGAAGTGGTAGGTGTCTGGATATAGTCTGAAGGCAGACAGGATTTGCTGAGGATTACTAATGAAGTGACTGAGAAAAAGAGGCATTAAGGTTGATGCCACGGTTTACGCCCAGCAACTCGAAGTTTGGAGCCACCTTTTCCTGAAGTGAAGACTAAAAGGGAGGGTCACCAGTTCAATTTTAAATATGCTAAGTGTGAGATGCCTATTAGATATCGGTGTTGATGTATGGGGGTGGCAAATCAGGTGACAGATCAGGCTGGAAGTCAAGGGAGATGCTCCTGTTGGAGATTCATAAGAGTGAGTTACAGATGGTGTTTATAGCCATGAGACTGGATGATCAGATGAGCAAGAAAAGAGGTTCAAGGACTAATCTCATGCCCCTTCAATGTTTATAGAGGATGGAGACATGAGGAAGAATTAGCAAAGAAGACTAAGGAGGAGTTGTTGGAGATGGTAGAGAGAAACCTCCACTGTACCTGGCACACAGTTGGAAAGCAAATACTGGTTTAATGGGTGAAATTATTATTATTTTAAATAATTTAAATTATTTAATAAATGCAGGTCTCCAGCTAAGGTCTTTTAATTTGTGTCAAAGGCTATTTATTTGTGGAATATCTCTTCTGTGGTTGGCACTGGGAGAGGGGCTGGAGATACAATGGTAAATAGAAGACTGTCTCTGCTCAAAGGAGTGGATGTGAGGAACTGGGATAAGGGATCTATGAACTAACATCCCTCAACAAAGACGTAAAAGTGCTCACTTCGGCAGCACATATACTAAACAAAGACGTAAAAATCTCTTACAAATTTTTGGCAAATTAAATCCAGAAATATATTTAAAAGACACTGTATCTTGATCAAATCAAATTTTGCATAAAAAAACCAAGGTTGATCTAACAATCATAAATCCACTAGTGCAATTTATTACATTAATAAAATAAAGAAGAAAAACCATATGGCCTTCTTGATAGATACAGAAAAAGCACACATAAAATTCCACTCTCATTCGTGATTAAAAAAAAATTCCCAGCAAACTGGGAATAGAAGAGAACTTCCTCAATTTGATGAACTCTTTAAGGAAAAAAAAATTGTAACATAATTAATGGTGAAATAATAAATGTTTTCCACTTAAGATATGAAAAGGCAAGGATGTCTATGTCACCTTTTCTATTCAACATATCCTAATCATTACAATAAAGAAAATAAAAGAAAGGAAGTAAAAAGAGAGGAACATAAAGATTAGAAACAAGTTATTTTTATTTACAGATAATATTATTATGTACATGAGAAATCCAAAGGAATTTAACTAGAACTGGATTTTGAAAGGTCATAGGATACAATATACACTCAAAATCAATTACACTTCTGAATGTTAGCTACCACCAACTGGAAAATGACATTTACAAATACTGTTCATAATAGCATCAAAAACATCAAGTGCCTAGAAATAAATTTGACAAAGGACACACACACACACAACCAAACATGACTGAGGTAAATTAGAGACAACCTAAGAAATGGAAAGATGTACAATGTTCATGGATAGGAAGTTTCCATACTTTTAAGATATCAAGTCTGCTGAAACGGAACAAGAGATTCAGCACAAACCAAATAAAAATTCTACCAAGCTGTTTTTATAGATATAGATAAGCTCATTCTAAATTTATATTAAAATGAAAAAACTTAAGTTAGCCAAGGCAATAAGATTTATATTACTTAATTTCAAGGGATACTATAAAACTACAGTAATTAATATATCATAATGTTGGTACCAGGAAAGACATATATATCAACAGAACAGAGCATAGAGTCCAAGAATAGATCCAGGTGATTGGCAATAAAGCAGCGTATCAATTTGATAGGGAAAGGAAAGTCTGTTTCAAAAAAGGCTCTGAAACAAACAGATAGCCATTTTTAAAAAGTGAACCTTGGCCTCTAACTCATATCACACACAAAAAATTTAGGTGGATTATAGATCAAAATAGTGAAGCTAAGGGGTGCTGGGTGGCTCATTTGGTTGAGCACATGCCTTCGGCTCAGGTCATGATCCCAAGTTTCTGAGATAGATCCCCACATCAGACTCCCTGCTCCATGGGGAGTCTACTTTTCCCTCTCCCTCTGCCCGCCACTCCCCCTTCTTGTGCCCTCTCTCTCTTTCTCTCCCTGTGTCAAATAAATAAATAAAATCTTAAACCTAAAAAACCTTAAAAAAATAGTAAACCTAAAACCACAAGATTTCCAGAAGAAAACACATGAGAATATCTTCACAATTTGGAGTCAGGGAAGGGTTTCTTAGGGTGTAAAAGGCAACAGTCATAAAAGAAACAAAATTAATTGGCCTTAATAAAAATGTAAAACGTTCTGCTCATAATGAAAGTGAAAAGGCAAGGCACACATATTCACCAAACTGGACATATCCTCAATGTCCATCAATAAGAGAATGAATGAAACAATTTGTGGTACATTTAACCAACAGAAAATTCCACAGTAATGAAATGAACAAACCACAACTACATGTAACATCATGGGAATGACCCAAATGTTATGCTGAGTGAAGGAAACAAACACAAAGAAGTTCACACCATGTAGTTCCAGTCACAGAAAGTTCAAAAGCAGGTAAAACTAATCAACAGTGACAGACATCAGAACAGTGACCACCTTTTGAAGGGGTTAGTGATTGGGAGGGAGTGTAAAGAGATTTCTGGCAGCTGGCAATATCCTATGTTTACATCTGGGAAGCATTAAATCATTTGCTTTGAAAACATCATCAAGCTGTACACTTAAATTTGTGCCCTCTTCTTGATTAATGTTATATTAAAAATATTTTTTTAAAAAAGAATATAAAAGATTTGAAAAACACAAAAAAACTCATCCTAATGGATACATACAAAATATTTCACCCAACAATTATAGAAGACACATTCTTTTCAAGCATGCCTAGAATATTTTTTAAAAATTGACCATATTTGGGGTATCTGGGTGGCTCAGTTGGTTAAGCAACTGCCTTTGGCTCAGGTCATGATCCTGGAGTCCCAAGATTGAGTACCGCATCAGGCTTCCAGCTCCATGGGCAGTCTGCTTCTCCCTCTGACCTCCCCTCTCATGCTCCCTCTCATGCTCTCTCTTTCTCTCTCATAAATAAATAAATAAATAAATAATCAAATATAATCTTAAAAAAATAATGACCATATTCTAGGCTAAGGATCTACAAGTAGAGCCTTATGAGGCCTGATTCCAAGCCTGGTGACTTTTCTGTATAGCTTGTAAGCTGAGAATGGTTTTTACTTTTTTAAATGGTTGATAAAAATATTTTGTGACATATAATAATTACATGAAATTCAAACTAAGTCAAAAACTAAAGTATTGCTGGAACAGAGCCATAAACCTTCACTTACATACTGTTTATACCTGTTTTCACACAGGAAAGAACTGAGTAGCTATGACAGACACTGTGTGGGCCACAAAGCGTAAAAGGTTTACTACCTGGTTCTTCACAGAAAAAGTTTGCTAAGCCCTATTCTAGGTTATAAAGCAAGTCTTTGAAAATTTCAAGGGGCTAAAATCATACAATCTTAATTCTGTGCCCAAAGAACTAATAAGTTAAAAATTTGCAACCAAAGGATAACTACTAGGACAAACTTCTAAGATTAGAAATCAAGAAAGATACTTCTAAATAACTCAGCAGTCAAAAAACATACTTATTTAAAAATATGTTAGGCTAAATAGTCATGAGAAGAGTGGATATTAGATGTTGAAGCAGACTGAGAGGGAATATGTGGGATTAAATGCTCTTTTTAGCAAGGAATAAAGCCTCAACTTCATGAGACACACCTCTGTCTCAAGAAATACTTAAAATCCAAAAGAAAAATAAACTCAAAGAGACAAGAAGGGAAGAAATAGTAAGGACAAAAGTAGGCTTTAATAAAATAGAAACAAATACACCATAGAGACAACCAAGACCAAAAGTTGGTTCTTAGGAGAAAGGCTAATACAATTAATAATCAGAACCTTAACTCAGCATTTCATCCCTGTTGAGCATGTGTGTTCACAACAAACTAAAGTTCCTGGATGACTCACAACTGGCTTCCCCTAGCATGATGACCAGAGCCTGAGATTAGTAAGATTTCCTCACCAGCTGCAAGTTAAGAGGCACACGTGGAGCTCCCATCACTAAAGGAAGCACATCTGAGAAGGAAGCACAAACCTAGAAAGTGCAGCCCAAATGGTTTTTTCCTTATCAGGCCTGGGTGCAGGCCACGACACTGTCACATCCAAGTTCTCTTGGCCAGACAGCTTGAAAGCAGAGAAAGTTCTTTGCAAACGGGGAATTGCAATGAAGTTCATGCTGCAACACTGCTTAGTGTGCCAACACAAGGAGGTGTCCAGCCGTGGAAGCTAGCACAGAGGAGAATCCTTGGGACACAGAAAGCTAGCTGAAATCTCCACTTGATCTGTGGGAATTAATCTTTCATGGACTCAGTCAAGACATCTGGATGCTCCAAAGCAAGGTAACCAACAGCTGAGCTCCATTTAAGTTCCTCACGGATAACCTCCAACTTCCAGAAACGGAACACTGCCACATACAGGTCTCCTGAGATCCAAGCCACACTGAAAGCAATAAATGCAGAGAACAGGTGGCTTGACTTACCCAGTTTGGCCAGTTATGCATCCCGTTTTAAAAACTGGGGGGCGTGTGTTCATAGCAAAGATATGACTAGGATTTCTGCACTCAGCTTTTTGGCATTACCTTTATCAAGCAAGAGGTGGGTGACAGCACAGAGATCCAGCATTCAAGTTTCTGCTGGACTCCATATGTATGGCCACAAAGTGTACACAGGATGTGTACAGAGAAGCACTCACATGTAAACAGGCTTTCATGAATAAGCATCCACATACTGAGGTGAAAGTGAAAATGAACACCTTTCTACTCTTAAAACAGGTTGAGACTGCTGAGATTCAAATTTTGGACTTGGTTTGGCTGCCAAGAAACCAAGTCCCCTTGGTAACTTACTACAGTTACATACATGGATGTACCTGGAGCCCAGGAAAGAAGAGGTATGCCCTACTCTCCTTACAGAGTGGCTGAAACATTCAAATGCTTTGTTAATCCCTAAAGTGGGTTGCAAATACTATTGTCCTAATGAGAGACAAGGTAGGAAAACCATACAATATTGAGACAAGGGTAAAAACTTTAAGAGAAATGTAAGATATGCTTCTGAGAAAGAGAATATTTATTTCCGTATATCCGTATATTTTAATCTTCATATTGTACAGATTCATTCTCTAAATAACAGAGGATCATTTGGGGGAAAAATAGATAAAGGACTCTAAAATTTTTCCTGAAAATTTTGAAGTCTACGTAAAATCTTTCTAGGTCAAAATGGAAGAGATTTCAGGTTTTCTCAGGTATTTTTTTTTTTTTTTTTAAGATTTTACTTATTTATTTGACAGAGAGGGATATCACAAGTAGGCAGAGTGGCAGGCAGAGAGAGAGAGGGAGAAGCAGGCTCCCTGCTGAGCAGAGAGCTCGATGTGGTGCTCGATCCCAGGACCCTGAGATCATGACGTGAGCTGAAGGCAGATGCTTAAACCACTGAGCCACCCAGGCACTCCATGATTTTATCAGTCTAATAGTTACATATTTGCCTGCTTTCATCAAAGCCCCAACAAGGGCTGTAAAGAAATGCAGAGGTAAATATGTCAGAACCCTTATATATATGCAGTTTGTAGGGGAGATAAAATATATATTCAAGAAGACAAAAAAAAAAAGAGAAGAGAAAAAAAGCTTCAGGTACAGATATAACGTTCTGGAGCTGCAGAGAGTCCTCTGCTAGTGGAGAGAAGCCACAGAAGTCTTTGTACTGGAGGGGGGCATGACTGTGGATATTAGCAGAGACCTGTGGGAAGAAAGGGACACTCCAAGCAGATGGTATAAAATAAGAAAGAAACAGTGAGGTGGCACTGGCTCTCTTTGCTAAAGCAGTGTTCTCACAATGTATTCCTTGAAGTGCCAATAGAGCCAAGCATTAGTTGGTGTTATACGCATTACAGGTAAATAAAGAGAAAGACTGTGGCTGGAATAAGGCAAAGGGCTGCATGCAGATGC
Organism: Neogale vison; assembly: GCF_020171115.1. Classification (NCBI taxonomy): domain Eukaryota; kingdom Metazoa; phylum Chordata; class Mammalia; order Carnivora; family Mustelidae; genus Neogale; species Neogale vison. Next base: position 45,240,086 of record NC_058098.1, read on the forward strand.
TGAGGGATTTACGTTTTATCACGGTGGGAAGTCAGAGACAGGGCCACTAAAGGGAGTAAAGCAGGAGAGGAGGCTGGACTACATACTTGGGAGGACTGGAAAGCTCTGCCACAGGTATCTAGGGAAATGCATGCAGCATCATTACCATTCAGAGGCAAATGAAAAGACTAAAGAACAGCCATGGGGACTGAGCTGGCCAAAGCTGGCTTTCCATGTAATAGCCTGTCCTGACCATTCCTCTGGAGAGGCTTGACTCATTCTTCCAAAGCCAGACTTCCTTTCATAAGGGATTCTCCATGAAGAATTGATCTGTACAAGACCTATGCAACCACAAAGCCCATGAGAGTGCTCAGAATTTAACACATTTTATTTTTATAAAATTTTAACAAAATTTTCAGTCTATGGACTCCTCAGTCTTTCCAGCAAATATAACTGCTATTTTTTTTTCCAGTGGGAAATTTATTGTACTTCAATGCAATTTTTTAACTGATTTATTGTCACTAATTTTGACATCTCAAGAGTAACTTTATGGGTCCAGATATACTCCTTTCAGTTCATAAGTTCACGCTACAGGACTGTGAACTTCCCAGAGGGAGAAACGGTAGCTGGTCCTGGAATTGTAGATGGCAGAGATAGAAAAGCCGTTAAAGATAATCTGTTTTGACCTTCCTTATGCACAGATGTGGAAAGGGGAAGGCATGGCAGTGTCCTCTGGGAATGCACAGCTCCACAAGATCACCAGCGGGGCAATGTTCTTTGAGGAGGGACCAGCTGGAAAAATGACTCTTTGGACTTGGGCTAGTTCCTCGAAAAATAAGTGAAAACACACTTAAACTCTATTTTGCAGAACTTAGGGTAGACACAGGAAAAGAATTTCCAAATAGGGAGAAAATCCCCTTAGGGAACAGTCATGGCATCTCCATGAATGTCTTTTAAAGTAGGCTGATGGATTAACTGGGCCTATCAGGGATTCTCCTTTGATGGCTTTGGAGTCTATAATTCTTAATAACGGAGATGAAAGAAATATACATAATTAATTGATCTATTTTGGAATTAATTAAGAGGCTGTGTTAAGAAAGAGTAACAAATGACTCATAGAACAAGGGGCTGAAGAGCCCAGGAATATTTGATTTTTGATGATGAGCCCCATAGTTGTGGCTACTGTTACTAATCTCCCTTTGCTATGCCAGGTTCCGAGCTCAGTGCTCACAGGCCAGTATGTAATTCCCACAATTCCATGAGGCTGATGCTTTATCTTTATTTTACAGAGAAAAATGTGGTTAGACTGTGCCTTTCTAAGCTTATCAAGGTTAGAGTCCTCACCTGGGGACATGGAAGCACTCAGCTCCCCCGGTCTTCCTCTTTGTCCCCCTTCCCCCACTCTGGCCACAGTAGGCATCTTTTCTCACTTTTATGAAGCTCATGCCCTCTGTAAGGACTTTGCTCTTGCTGTCCTCTTTGCTTGATGCTCCTTGAAGGCTGCCTCTCCTGCTCCATTTGGGGTCACCTCTTGGAGAGTGTAAATATCACTCCCTGAAGGAGCTTTCTCTGCGTACCTATTAATGCCCCTCTTCATCCCTGATCATTTTCCTTGTTCTGAAGTCAGCTCTGTCTGGTATTGATACAGTTAGTCCAGCTTTCTATTTACCTGTGTTACTGTAGGATCTTTTTCCATCCCTTTACTTTTAATCTGTGCCTTTATAACGTAAAGTAAGTTCCTTGTAGACAACATAGAGTATTTTTTTAATCCACTGACAGTTTTTTCTTTTAATTGGTACATTTAGACTGTGGACATGTAAGGTGATGATTGATATAGTTCGATTACTATCCACCAGGTCTGTTAGCATATTGCACTTGTTCCTCTTATCACTGTCTTTTTCTGCCTTCACAGAGAGAATCCTAAGCAGGCTGTGCACCCAGCACAGAGCCTGACATGGGGCTCGATTTCACAACCCTGGGATCATGACCTGAGCTGAAACCAAGAGCTGGACACTTAACTGACCGAACTACCCAGGTTCCCCTTGTCTTCTCTGATTTTAGTTGAGCCTTTTGTATAATTTCAGGTTTTTTTTTTTTTTGTTTCTTAGCATCTCCATGATAACTTTTTTTTTTTTTAAACTTTTTTTTGGGTGATTGTTCTTGAGTTTGACATATACATTTGTAACTACTCCAAGTCCTCGTTTGAATAGCACTATTCTGCTCCACAGGTAATACAAGTACCCATAATAGAGTATTGCCAATTCTTTCCTTCTGTCCTCATACCATTGCTGTCATTCATTACTCATCCAATCATTGAATACATGATTGCTATTATTATTTGGAACAAACTGTTATCTGCTAGATCAATTAGGAATAAGAAAAATAAAAGATTTCGTTTATCTACATTTATTTCTATATAAAGCACTTCTTTTTAAAAGTAGATCTATATTTCTGATTTATATAATTTTCCTTCTCTTTGATGAATTTATTTCAACATTTCTTGCAAGGCAGGTCTACTGATCACAAATTTCCCAAGTTTTGTTTGTCTGAGAAAATCTTTATTTTTTCACTTTTGAAGGATACAGAATACTATGTTGGTGGGGTTTTTTTTTCTTTCTTTTTCTGCTACATTAGTCACATTTATTTTCAGCCACTTGCTTCTTGCTTTTATGATTTCTGAAGAGAAGTCTACTTTAATACTTACCCTTGCTCCTCTATAGTTATTTTTAAACTCTGGTTTCTTTCAAAATTTTTCCTTTGGTTTTGATTTTTGGTATGCCTGAGTCTGTTTGGGCTGCTATAACAACAAGTCATACCCTGGGTGGCTTGTAACAACAGAAATTTATTTCTCACAGTCCTGGAGGCTGGAAAGTCTAAGATTAAGATGTCAGGAGACTTGGTGTCTGGTGATAGCCTGCTTCCTGGTTCATAGATGGCTGTCTCTGCGTCACATGTCCATGCTGTCACATGGAGGAAGTGGTAAGAGGTGCTCCAGGGTCTCTTTTATAACTAATTCCATTTCTAAGGGCTTTACTCTGATGACCTAATCAAGTCCCCAAAGCCCTATCTCCAAATACCATCACACTAGCGGTAGGTTTCAAAAAATGAATTCTGGGGGCAGGGGCACAAACATTCAGTTTCTAACATATAGTTTGAATATGATATATCTAGGTATAGGTATTTTAGTATCTATCCTAGTTGGTATTTTCTATGCTTCCTGGAGTCATAGTTTAGTATCTGTCATTAATTTGAAAAATTCTTATGTATATTAAAATTATATATTAAGATACATTGCATACTTAATTATACTTTCAAATATTTTTTCTATTCCTTTCTTTTCCTCTTGGACTAGGTGTATACCTTTACCATTGTCTCACAGGTCTTAAATGTTTTGTTCAGGCTATTTTTTAAAAGATTTTATTTATTTATTTGACAGAGAAAGAGAGACAGCGAGAGAGAGCACGAGTGGAGGGGTGGAGAGAGGGAGAAGCAGGGTCATCGCTGAGCAAGGATCCTGATGTGGGGCTTGATCCCAGGACCCTGGGATCGTGACCTGAGCCAAAGGCAGAGACTTGACGGGCTGAGCCACCCAGGCACCCCAGTTCAGGTTTTTTCATCCTTTTTTCTTTGTGCATTTCAGTTTCAAGGTTTCTACTGACTTATCTTCAAGCTCACAGTTCCTTTCCTCAGTTGTCCAGTTGACTGATTAGCCTATCACAGGTATTCTTCATTTCTGTTACAGTGTTTTTTATTTCTAGCATTTACTTTTAATTCTTGGAGTTTGCATCTCTCTGCTACATTAGTCACCTCTTCTTGCATACTGTCTCCTTTTTCTATTATAACCCTTAACATACTAATCATAGTTATTTTAGATTCCTGGTCTGATAATTTCAAAATCTGTCAAATCTGAGTCTGATTCTGATGTTTGTTTCATCTCTTCAAACTGGCTTTTTTTTTTTTTTTGACTTTTAGTATGCCTTGCAGTTTTTTGTTGAAAGCTGAATATCAAATATCATGTAAAAGGAAGTGAAGTAAATAGGCCTTCAGTGTGAGGCTTTATGTGTGTCTCTCTCGGAGTTAAGCTGTGCTTACTGTCTTTCAAAGTTGTCAGTGATCATGTGCAAGGCTAAAATCTCCTTGGATGTTCCCTTTTTTGTCTCCCTGTTGTCGCTCCTAAATAAGGCCTTAGATGTGCAGTTCTTTCAGTTGTTACTATATAAAAGTCCTTTGATGTTGTGATAAGGCATGGGGGAGAAGTGTTCCACAGACCTATGATCAGATCTCAGTCTTTTAGTGAGCCTGGATCTCTGGCCTATGACCTCCACAAGTGCTTCTCAGTTTTGTTTTTTTGTGTCCTCCCCACTTTCCCTTTAGGTGAGACAGCAAAGTGAGAGGGAACTCGAGTTGGGTGCTTCCTTTCCCCCAGCTTGGCTTGGTTCTGGTAAAACTCCAGCAGGTAAAAGCTCTGGTAAAACACTTCCTCTTGAGGATAGGCCTGGTTAAGAAGAACAGAACACTCCAGGTGTATTTCAAAATGACTTATTCTCCCTCTCTCTGCTGAAGCATGAGGGCCCCCCCCCCCAGTCCTCACTGTGAGAAAGTGGTAGGGCTCCCAGAGGAAAACACAGAAGGGTGGGGGGGTCTCCCAAAGACCAGGCCCATCTTGACTCTAATTCACAAATTTTTGTACATGGAGCCTCCAGCAACTGGTCAACTACAGTTGACATTTTCCTACTCTGTTATTGATTCCCCAGGGGTTTCTGTTCCTGGGTTTCTGCTATGGCAAGTTATGATTCTCTTTGTCTGCCTGTCTCTCCAATTTGGGGGACAGTGTTTTCCTTGTGACTTTAATTCTTTGATGGCTCAAAGAAAAGCTGTTGATTTTCAGTTTGTTTAGCTTTTTTCATGTTGTTAGGATGAGGGTGATGACTTCCAAGCTCCCCAGATGCTGGACTGGAAACTAGAATCTCCCCTACCTGAATTAAAGAAGTTTCCTTTTTGCCCATCCTATCGCTGTGTTTTATCTTTTTTTTAAAGATTTTATTTATTTGACAGAGAGAGATCACAAATAGGCAGAGAGGCAGGCAGAGAGAGGGGGAAGCCGGCTCCCTGCTGAGCACAGAGAGCCCGCTGTGGGCCTCGAGCCCAGGACCCTGAGATCATGACCTGAGCTGAAGGCAGAGCCACCCAGGTGCCCATTTGTTTTATCTTCTTTATAATACCAAAGCTCCTATCTGAAAGTCTCTAGTCAACCATTTACCTACTTATTTGCTGGCTGTCTCCCTTACTAAAACTGAGATTCCAGGATCATGAGACCACTAGCCCTTGACATAGTATCTGGCACAAAAGGGCCTCAATAGATACACTGCCTGAATGAGTGAGAAAAGACCTCCAGCTTCTGAGGCTCTGACCACTGGACATTAACCAAATCTGTTGAGCCCCTGAACATTTCTAGAATGAGATCTGCTGTGACTATCTTTTTGCTTCATGGAGATGCTCGATAGGCCAGGATGAAAGGGTGACAGTATGGTCCTAGGGTCCTGAACAGACTTCTGATGCTATACGTCTTCTTCTTCTTCTTCTGTTTGGTGGGATTGAGAAAAGGCTCCACAGGTAAAACACAGACATGTAAAAACTGCAAAGATTGACTAAACCTATTTTGAGAGCACCTAGAGCACAGATTAACAGTCACACTTGAGGAGACTCAGAAAAGAGCAAAGAAAGATGAAACTGTTAGTTTCACTAATTATGAAAAATAATGAGTGTCTCCCTCTTATGACAGTACTCTTGGGGTTGGAGGTGGGGGGAGTGGGCACCTTAATTCCAAAGAGGAAAATCAAGGAGCTATTCAGTCCAAAATTATTCAGAGTTGTCTAGTCCAGGCAAAAATGACAACCAACAAATAAGGAAAGTAAGAAAGAATAGCCCTTTCTTCCTATTTTTGGCAATACCATACTTAGGACAATTTAAAATACATTCCTTAAAAGAATAAGTACACTTCTTCCTATGACTTACGCTAGAAGCAGTTCATAATCAGTGAGATGCAGCTGTGATGGAAGTACATATGAAGAAAACCACACAACACAACAAAACTCCACAACAACAAACAACAAACTAATGGATATCAAGGATAGTACAGAAAATACACGCTTCAGGATAAATTCTTGAATTCTGGGGGGCACTGGGCCTTGTTTCTTTGTCGCAGAGGAGTTCTGTGTACTTCTGACACCCTGATGGAACAATCAGGAGAACCCACCCCATTTCTTGGCCCAGAGGCCCCTCCTACTGAGGTAGCTCAGAGATGGAGGATGAGAATGGTCTTGATTTTTGACACAAAGCAGGCTCTACTTTTTGCTACTCAGCATGCATTTACACAGGCTGGCTCTGGCTGCCAAGGGAGGGACGTTAAGGCAAAGGAGAGAAAGATGTATATATCAAAGGCCAACTGAAAAAAAAGTAAAACAATATCAACTTTTGAGGTAAATCAATGGAGAGAGAATTCTCAATAGCCAAATTATTGTAAAGGATAAAATAGGAGCTAGGAGTTAATAATAGGCTATAGATTTTTTCCATCTGCATTGGGGCTTATCTTATAAATAAATGTGCTTTATTATTCTTTGGCAACTGCTTGTGGGTAACTCAGATAGTCTTTCAAAAACTGGGCAAAAGAAATAATATAAATCCCTTGTATTCAGGGAATTCCTCTAATTAGGAGCGGCAATAAATTAGAGAAGAAATTTGTTTTTGATATAACATCTGCAAATGACAAATGCCTTTCACAGAGTTCTCAACGTCATTCCTTTACTAAAAGAACTCCAATAACAATAATAATAAATTCCCCAAACAACATATTGTGATAATAGGTTTAATAACATATTTTTGGGGTGCCTGGCTAGCTCAGTTAGTAGAGTATGTGATGCTTGATCTCAGAGTTGTAAGCCCAAGCCCCATGTAGGATGTAGAGATTACTTAAAAAAATAATGTCTTTTAGTAAATTCTGGCTATTCAGGATTTTCAATTATCTTTTAGAATAAATGATTCTTCACATACTCAAAAGTTAACAATTTACTTTCCCTGAGAATTTCCCAGAATATTTTAAAGGATATGCTTTATCTCAAGAAGGTTATTTGGTTGGGGTTGAGATAAATATTTAAGAAAATTGTATAGAGGAAATAAAAAAGAAATTTCCATAACCATGCTGTAGTCAAACACATCCCATATATAATGAAGCCACATTAGTAAAAGATTTCCTTTCAAACAGAGATGCCAATACTGGCTACTCTTCATCTTACACATGCAAAAATGTTTTTATGATTTTTGGTGCATCAGCCTTAACCAGCATTTCTGGGTACTGGCTCCAGGTGAAGGTCCTGGACTAGCTGTCTTCCTGAAGAGGGATGAGAATACCCACACACACACACATACACACACACACGCTCACACACTCACAGTAGTTGTGAATCTGCAAGGAAGATAAATACCACCTTGACAGCAACCTGGTGGGTTGGAGCAACTTAGGGAAAGGACAGGCATCTAGGAACAGGAGGCTCAAACAGGGCCCATCATCTAAGAGGGGCACCTAGAATCCCTGAAAAGGACTGCAGAGAGTACTTGGTCCCCAACCTGAATGCCATAGCTGAGGAAAAAAAAGTCCGAAGAAATTAAGAGACCTGCCTAAGACCTGTACCCACTCGTGGCAGCACTGTAACTAGAACTCTGGGGTCCTGAACTAGAACTAGAACTGGAACTCTATCCTGGTATTCTTTCCTGCCTGTACTTCTCAGAAATGGCTGAATCATCTATTTTCCTCCCCTACCCATACCAGGGCCAAGTAAGGAGAGTCTGGAGGACATTAACAGGTCTTTCACTTATAAAACTGACATTCTGGTTGAGGTGATAAGAAGGACTCAGCCTTCTCTTAACTGCACCCGGTCAAGGCTGCTTTGGCATGTCTGCCCTCTGGTTGGACAGTCACTAGCCACGTGCTAATGTACCTGGAGATAAACATGACAGAAACACTAAAACCTTCCTTCACAAATTCATAAAAGCAAATGTTTTGAATACCAAATTATATTTAGTTGCTGAAAAAAGAAAAGCAACATGGGTTCTCACTGTGATTTGGAAGCTCTAGGAACCCCTTTTCTGCAGAATAAGTTGGGCATTTAAACAAACCCTTTCAAGCCCTCATACTCTGCTCTATATGCAAGTCTTCCCTGACTAGTGATTTAGTAATAAAAAAAAGAAATAAAAAGCCCCCAGCAATCTGACAACAGTACATCTCTTTTTCATGATCAAAGACTACTGTGTCGATATTTAAAGAGATGAACTTACTTTGAAAATAATTTCACAATGAAACCACGTTACCGAATACACAGGTATTTATTTATTTATCTACTTATTTATTTATTTTTAAAGTTCAATAAAAAGCTCAAGAAGTGAACAGGCCCTCTCAGACGCGAGGGTTTTCTGTGCTCATACAGCACGCCCACACTTCTTGAACATACCATTTCACAAATGCTGTGTATTATTAAGAGGAGGCGGATTCTGCCAGGCACATAATTTGTATATTTAAGGGAGGTGTATGGAATGAAAAAGCGAAATATGTTAAATTTCAAAGGACTTGGAAGCAATGCTGCCTGTGAGCTTGTATTACAAATAGCCCTACATTATTACATACGCTATTAATGAGGCTGAGTGAATGAAAGTACAATTTGAATATGCATGACTCTACCCAATGAGCAGGACTTTTGTGTACTGATGAGGTTTTCTTCCCCCCCTCCTAAAAAAGGATTAAAATTATTCTTAAAGAAGTATGGCTGCCCAGAGACCAGTAAAATAAATTTACTTAGACCAGAGTCATACTATATTCAGATGAAATATACAGGTGCTAAAAGAATGCCTTTAATCTACCTACAATTCATGGAACTTGTGCATAATTCTGTCTTCCTCCAAAGGAATATTCCTCAACTTCAAGCAGCTGCGTCAATACAATTTCTAAGCAAAAATAATGATTTTGGTGGAGATCCCTAAAAGTAGACAAGGTTAAATAAACCTTTTGAGTACAAAGCCTTTACTTCCAAGTGAGGAGCACTAGTTAAAAGACTGGGGAATGGGTAAATTATTGCACCAAATGGCTGAGAATTAATCTCTGCTGACTAGCTGTAATCTAACGAGGCGTCTGTGTCCCAGGGAGCCCGCAGCATGTCCCTGGCGGTATGTGCAGTGTGTCGAGTCTGCGTGGCACCCTTTGTCCTCGCTCACAGGCGGCCTTTCCCCTCATTGTCCATAATATCCTCATGCATCTGGGACGCGTGGAATGCATTCATACTAACAGACTTACCATTGTTTTCTCTCAGAAGCTTTGTTGAGCAAAGACTGCATCACGGTTACTGATAATTATATTGCTTAATTAATCAAGACAAAAAAAATTTGCAAATCATTGCCTGGTTGCCAAGCAGGGAGATAAAAAATGACAACAATACAAGCTGAAGCAATATAACAAAAGTAACAGCTATCTGATCAGAAATTCTTATATAATGAAGCTATTAATGCTAAATCGGTTAATGTTAACATTGCTCCAGGTGTCTCTACTTAGATGCAAACAAAAAGGCTAACATTATGGATATAAAAGGCCAAATGTTGCCATGGATTCTGTAACCTGATAGAGAGGACAGCCTTTTCATTTGATTAGGGAATGCAATTTAAATACCAGGGACTGAAGCCAAACAAACAGACTTTCCCTCCACAAGCCTCTTGCATTCACCCTGGGGTCAGTGGTTGGTGAACAAAAGGTCAGCCACACTTGCCCTGGAAATGTCTGGATTAATTTTATTACATTGTAATGGTTTGTACTTTAAATGTGGGGATAACACTAAATTTCCAGTTGGCTATTATTCTCTTCTTCCCTAAAAGGAAGGCTTTTGGATTGAAATATTAAGACAGTGATTTGCTCAATTCACCTTGTCAAAATTTATGACCAAATTTGTAAAACTTACATTTTCTAAAGAAATTTTGAAAAGGTATGTTAATACTTGTTTTCATGTGTTAGAAGTGTAATACCTTTTTAAAAAACCACTTTTTAAGAAAGTTAAAAGTGTGACCCTTTTGACACTGTGAAGTGAATTGAAATACCTTTTATGTTCTTTTTTTGCCACAAAAAATAATGGTGACATTTTTAGGACATTTTAGAGGACCACGTTGAAAATGAACTAATAAAGCCAGTTAATCCATACTAAATAATAAAGAATCACATTTTGTAGATTTGGAAGCTATAGGACACTAAATCTGTTGGTTGTCTAATATCAACATTTTCAGTTTAATTCTTAAAGTCAGTGTTCTTCCCGGACAAACACAAACATTATTAGTACTCAGAGCCATTTTCTTATATAAGAATGAAAACTTTATACAAAAAGACACGAATCAAAGATAACACAAATATTTAGTGTGAAGAACTTGTGGCATCTTCACTCCCTGAATAGAAAAGAGGGTTCCCTTTATGTCAGGCTTCTCACTAGCCAGAGTGGGGCTTTTCTGAATTCAGGAGGTGACCCACACTGTGTCTAGTCCGAGAAATGATTTATTATTTATTCTATTTTCATAGTAGTGACTATAACTGAAAAATTCCAGCAATGGTAATAACAACAGCAGCAATTAACACTCACAGCTTTTATTCTGAGTCAGCCACTGTTTGAAGCACCTTTCACTTTTTTTTTTTTACAGTGTTTTTATTTTTTACAGTGTTCCAAAATTCATTGTTTATGGACCACACCCAGTGCTCCATGCAATACATGCATAATACCTCCAAAATACCAACTACCTTTCACTTCTTAGCTCATTTAATCTGCATGACTTTAACACTTTTGATTATGCTATAAATCCCAGAAAATCTCAGTTACCTATTATTTTAAAGCTCAAAATACAGAGTATGTAGAATGATAACTTTTATTTCCTTCAAGAGAACAATTTGGAATGAAAATGAAGATTACACTTAATACCAACCTGGAGCACCAAGTCATTTTCTCGAGAAGTGACTTAACTATGCTAAATGTTTAATTAAAAATGTAAAAGCAGGGGTGCCTGGGTGGCTCAGTGGGTTAAAGCCTCTGCCTTCGGCTCAAGTCTTGATTCCAGGGTCCTGGGATCGAGCCCCACATCCAGCTCTCTGCTCAGCAGGGAACCTGCTTCCCTTCCTCTCTCTCTGCCTGCCTCTCTGCCTACTTGTAATCCCGGTCTGTCAAATAAATAAATAAAATCTTTAAAAAACATGTAAAAGCAAACCCTTCTACTAATAATTCCAACACAAAAACAAGTCCCTATATAAAGCACCACTAAAATACCACTAAAGGCATGGCAAGGATCGAAAGTGCAGCCAATTTAGTACACAGCACACAACCATTGGATTGTTCCAGCCATTCTCATGATCAATACCAATTGATGTGGCTACATTGATTTTGTGGCAAGGTGCTTCAATTGTTAAAAATCATCACATGGGCGGGCAGTGCTGCAGAGGCCTAGCTTTCTTCACAGCCATGCTCGCAATCCTTCAGGATTGACCCCCATTAGCAGCAGTCAGAGACTTGGTGAGCAGTGCCTGTTTGTCATGCAAGGTCGAATTCTATACCCACAGCCATCCACAAAACGCTAGATGTGACATAGGGCTCATTCAACTCTTATAATTATTAATCAATATGTCCCAAATTTAAAATTACCATTTTTTAAAATTAAAAAAAAATTTTAAATTCAAAACATTTCAAATACCATGAATATCTTCAAATTCCCAAAGAGTCTAGACATAAAAATACAGAATTCTGTGCTCCTGAGGAAAGACACTGTAAAAATCCCAATTCATACTGAATTTCCATATGGCATGTGTAATTCAGATATATGTGAGACATTCACCAGTTGGAAAAAAGTCCCCTTTAACACATTTATATCATTATTTTTCAAAAACAGTGAATCATATGGAAAATGCTATATGAGTCAGAGTGATAATGTGGTGAAAACGTACCTCGGGTTTCTTCGTGATCGCGATAAAGAACATGTGATTCTTCACTGGGTAAATAATGATTGAAACGTCTCCGAAGGCAGTCGGGATAATTCCCCTGCGGTAGTCCCTGGAGTGTTCAGACCAGACAATGTGGACCTCGTCATTCCCCAAGTGACGGAGCTGCAATGGCCAATTGGCTCTTTATTAATCAGAGTGATAACAGCAATTTATGAGGGGTCGTGGCTTACAAATTGAATTATAATACTCAGAGGCAAAAATATTTCACTACTAAAAAAAGGTATGATGCCACTGTCTTCTATGACGATTTGAAAAAAAGATAAACACATGAAAACACCACTTACTTTCTATGGAAATACACTGGCACGGAGATGACGCATATAAGCATGGCAGGTACATTACTGCTAGAAGGGGATGAGACCTTTTCAAGGATTTTTTTAAATTGAATTTTACTCCTGTATTAAAGCCTTATGCTTTATACTGCTGAGCATGTCTCCAAACAATTAACAACATGAGCCTTTTATTCCATATTACAATAGAGCTTCATAAAACTCTAAATTCAATGGTTATTAAGAAAAAATATGAGTATGAGACCAAAAGCTACTATAACACAATTGTTACCAAATGTATAAAAACTAGATTTGTGACAAAGCTTTAAGAAAAAGTACATATAAAATTACCTTTTTAAGAAACTAATAAGTATTACTTAAATTTAATAACAACAATAGTAACTAGCTTTCAGAGAGTTTGTCTTACTATCCAGAAAGTATGTTCACATGTATTGTTTTGTTAAATCTTCCTACTAACTCTCTGAGGCAGATGACATCATCTTTGTGCTATCTGACAGGGAAGAGATGGGGCTCAGAAAGAGAAAGGCACCACCTGACAAGGTGTGCAAATAGCAAGGAGCAGAGCAGGCCTGGAAATCTGGGCTGGGGCCTCTAACTTAGTGTCATTTCTACTGTTCACAGCCATCAAAGTTGACAACAAAAGCCAGTTGTACTGTCACTGCTCAAATAGCGTAACCCACTTTTTGGGGTCATTTTATAGACAAAGAGGCCATAAAATCCAAAAACAAGTCAGCGACCCCCAGGATCTCTGAGGAGGGCTTAGCATGCCTCCAAGGAAGAGACTCTTTGAGACTTCTTCCTGGGCTGAGCTCTTTGGCCGCAAAAACACCCTTGATGAAGGTCCTGTGTACTGACAGTGAATCCTGGGCTGGAGAAGGCCCTGCATGAAATTGTCTGATAAGCCTGAGACTGTGACTAAACAGACTAGATTATAAAGATTAAAATGTTGGCCAAAATTAAAGTTCTACAACCAGAAAGGTTGACTGGTGAAGGCCCTCTGACACCTGTTGAAAGTCTGAGGTTTGGTTCTCTCACATGCTGCAGAAGAATGCGATCTACCATCACTTGGGGAAGCATTTCTTGCTTCCTAGCTTATTTAATAGACGAACCCCAATAATGACTAAATTCAGAGGCACTATTAATAAAATAGTGATGCTGCACCAAAGGTAATGTAGTTTTGTATTAAAAAAAAAAAAAAGATGCTCTGGAGTACCATGTATTTAAAACACGTTAGTATAAAGCAAATTTTCCTTACACACTATTTGACCACAAAAGAAAACTGTGAGGTGACCCCCAACATGGCCTCTTTTCCATTTACAAGGTTACAAAGGAAGTTGGTTTGCTGCAATGCTTTCCTGTTCTTCACTCTTCTGTGCTTCTGGGAATGACTGTTTGAGTCAATTTTTAAAAATTGACCTTTGTACTACAGTGAGGTATAGGTGCGATTACAGGTAGCCCCTATGAGAGGGGCACATGATTCAGCTGTGTCTGAGCTTGGGCACTGGGATAAACACAACTGTGGGTGTTGAGCACAAGTCATGATGATCTAGAACAATTTAACAGCATCTACAACTTTCTAAATGTGAAGTTACCCAGTATATCTTTCTTTCTCTTCCCCTATCACATATAAAGGTGAAAAGGGTAGCAGGCAAAAGGTGCAGCCAAGCTAGCGCCACCCATAAATAGTTAAAAGAAAAAGAAAGACACCAAATTCTCATAGCAAAACTGAATGTCTCTCTATATTCCTCTATTCCCACCTCTCTTTCTTTTCTCTTTCTTTTTTAATAAAACATGCCAGAATCTCACAACACACTCCTGAAATTCAATCGTTTTGGAGTGAAAACAGCATTACCAGCAACACAATAAAGGCAGGTTTTCAAGGGAAATAGGAATTGTATCAAATTGAAACGTTGCTGGGGTGGGAGGCGGGTTGGGGGGAATTTAGCCTAGCAGAAGAAAATTGTGACAGTACGGCTGCCATCACCCTGTCAAGAGAGGCAAACTGCCAGGTGGTTTTGTTGTGCCCCTTGACATAATACCGGCACAAGAGTCGCAATGGGAACACACCTACTAAACACCCTTCAAATGTGGGGCTACCACCTAATGCCAGCACCCTAAAACCTGTGATGGCTCCTTTCAATCCAGAAGCATAAGTTGCTCAAGGCATTTGCTCTGAGGTAATACAGTGATTACTGAAATTTCCAGTTACTTTCCCTTTCCTCAATTAGGTTCCTCAATTATATAATTCACATAAGTCTCTCCTAATTCTGTTTGGGTTGTGTTCTCAGAACCATAGCAAGGGAGAATAGTATCACATTGACAGACCTGTCCTCCCAGTGTGGCATTTCTGTAATTAAGGAAAAGCTATTTCTATGTGGTAATGATACAATTTTCATCATCTCAAAGCTGCTTTCAATATCATGTGCTCCAGATCTCTGGACAAGTCACAGTTTAATTGGCTAACTCACAAAACTAAGAGCTAAGGCCACAGGACCCACTGACTAGTAGATCTGAGCAAAGAGCAAAAACATGCCCTCTTCTGCCTCAGACAAGAACACAAGCAGGTGAAATTAGTAAGCTAACCCGGCTGTGTCAGAATAGGAAGGAATACTCTGGAAGCTTCAATGTGTTGCTCAGTGTAAAGGGGATTTCATGACAGAGATGTCATTTTGTGAGTTCTGGAGAATTCTGAACAGAGGGCCTCCTATCTAAAATCCACCAGTGAGTTTGTTGCGTGCACACAAGTGAAGCTGGTATGACTCATGTATAGTCTGGGGAGACTGATGAGTCTCGTCCTGGGACGGAGCTGTCACTCATGCCCGCTACTGCTTCAGTTGCACAACAGGCTCCAGAATGCACGGATGCTTAACAGGCTCAGAACAAATGCTCGCTTCTTCAGTCTTAAGAAATCAACCCCATGTCCTGCCACTTCTTGTCCTGACAGAGTTTCAAAGTCCCTCCGCCTGGGTCATTCTGCCTGCTGCTGCCAGGCGGCACGCACTGGTGACACTGGTCATGGTACACACCTAATAGGCTGACCTCCTTTCCCGACTAATTGCATTACATCGCCAGCTGGCTCCAGAAGGAGTCGTCTGTTTGATTGAAGAATTCCTGCTCCTCAGTAGGCCCGGCTGCTACTTTTACTAAGTAACAGTCAGGCCTGACATCCCCATTGTTCAGCTGACAGTGTGCCCATCCTAAAATCTAAGTTTTATTTGTAAATTAACCAAGAAACTTCCTGCCAGAACAGTGCTGCCTGGAGACTGATAATGTGGGCCTTTCATCCCTTTTCACTCGTACTGTATCACTGCCAATTTGTTTTTTATGCGGCTGGCCAGCCTGAGGCTATAAAAGCCTTGTAAGACATAAGTGCAATTATAGTCCTGGAGTCAAATGAATTGGACAAATCCAATAGCACAGCTCTGTCCCCACTCTGCAAACCCCTACAGCAGTTAGATTAGCTGTGAAAAATCTAATCTAGCTAGAGCTAACAAATTTCTGCAGTGAAGGATCAAGAGTTCAGTATGGGGTTGCAACCGGATTGTGGAATTGAAAAAGTGCCCCCATGACAGGGGCAGAAGAGAGCATGAATCACTTTAGAATTTTGCAGCTCATTTTTAAGCTGTTAGGGACAATTTAGTTAGAATAAGACAAGGAACTGTGGGCTGCTGTTACTGTGACTGATTTTTAGTCTGGCTGTGAGACATCCTGATAAAGAGAGTTTGTCACTAATGATGCTAAATCTCAGAGCTGCAAAAGGTATCAGCTGAATTTTGATTATTACAGTAGGGAATCTTTCAACCAGGCCAAGCTTTGCAACATTATTTATGGCAAGGCGTTTTATCAAGAAAACATGATGTCTTTTCATGAAAGAAAAAAAAAAAAAAAAAAGAAGAGAAAAAGGAAGAGAGGAAAAAAACCAAAAGAATCCTACCTAAGAAATAATTTTTAAAAATATTTTAAATAAACCTATTAACAAAATAGTTCTCAGTCATAAAAAAGTCATAGAATATGGCAACACATTTGCGGATTAGCAGCAATTTACAAGGCACTGCAAGTATAAAGGATATAGAAGCCCTGCCTAAGGTCTTGATAATCTGAAACAGAGCAGGGTCCCCCTTCAATAAGAATATCGCCACCAGGGTGGCCATTAAAACCTAAGCCATGGAGGCAGCTCCTCCATGCCTGAAGGATGCAGCACATGGCCGTCATGCTCTGCACGTCCCAGACACTTAGTTACTGTGAATACGTTGTCTGTGATTGTGCTGTGACTCAAGTTCTGAGGTTTTATGAATACCACCGCCCACGAAATAGGTGGTCTAGACATCTGGAGCTGTAGTGATGAAAAAGCAAAACTGCAGAGAGAAGAGATGAGGTGGTAACAGTGGGGCCCACTGGCCAATCTAGTCACTCCTAATGCGGCAGGAGAAAAAGGATTCGATTGGACCAGTGGGCAATGATGAGGGCTGATGTTAGAAATCCTACACCAGGCACCATGCTAAGCAGTTGTATGAGCATTATCCATTTACTTCGCAACAACCCTGTGACTGTTTTTAATCTCGTTTAATAGATGGGGAAACTGAGGCACAGACTATTAACAACTGAGCTCACGTCTGCCTGTCTCTAGACCCTGGCTATAACCACCACACTTAATCCTTTAATGGATTTTTTAGTTCCTCAATGAGCTATTTTCCCATCCACTGAGGTGCTGCTGTAGTTTTCTTGCATCCTTGTTGGAAGTGATTGGGTGTGAGGTAGGGATTCCAGGCTCACTCTGCCACCCACTAGAACAGGCTAGCTGCAGTTGTTCCTTTCATCTGGAAACTCAGAGAAGTGGATCAGACTTCTAGGCTTCCTTCCCAGACTAAAATTCCTCTTCTTTTAAGGTGCTCCTCACCTCTAATAGAGGGTCGCCTGAAGTAACCATCTTGCAGGTTTGAAAGTTCAGGGCCATGTAACCCTGGGAAGTTCCTCAAAGGTGGAGGAGGTTTCCTCTCAATTCTAGAGAAAACTGCCTCCTGGGCCCAAGTTGGAAGAGAAACAAGGTCAGTGCCAAAGGTGGGACCCCTAGGCAGGAGCACACCTGTACTTGTGATTTTCACAGATACTGCCCAATTGCCCCCAGCAAGCCTGGGAGGTGCCTGCTTTCTCAGCAATTTGTCAGGACAGAGTCCTTGCATCTTAAGACCTTTGCCAACCTGAGAGGTCAACAATGCTATTTTCTGTCAGTTAACAGTCAGATGAAGGAAGATCCAAAATTAACAACATTTAAGACCCTTCCTTTTCCTATATCTTAATCTTAGGATTTAAGACTCAAACTTTTCATTTATTTCTTTGTCTAATTTTGCCAAGTTAGATATTTCAGATTAATTACAACTGTAGCTTGAGAAGAAATATACTGAAATTGCACCCAGAGGAAATCAGTCTTGGTGCATGTCATGCCAAGGGCTTTGACTGGACTATAAGAGTCTCACCTATAAACCATGGTGGCTAAGAATGGTCCTCCATCCTCAAAGAGGCTTCTTACCTTTTTGGTGAGTGAATCATCTGAGTCTGATGGCATCCGAGTTGAAACGTGGAAAATCACTTCCACAGTCGAGGTAGCATAGTAAGGGGCAGTCTGCCCTGTGCTGCCATTGCGTTGAAGTCCGCCCATGAACCCACAGTGGGTTGAGAGATCCACCTGATGCAGGTAACAAAGAGGGAAGAGTGAGGGTCAACCCTAAATTGTTTTCACCAAGCAAAAATGTCCTTTCTTTTAAAGAAATATAATTATTTTCATTTTGATTTCTGATAACAAACAAATATAATACTAAATTAGACAAAATCAAAACATTAAAGAAACCTTCACAATGGGGATGCCTAGGTAGCTCAGCTGTTTAAGCCACTGCCTTCAGCTCAGGTCATGATCCCGGAGTCCTGGGATAGAGTCCTGTATCGGGCTTCCCCTGCTTTGCAGGGAGCCTGCTTCTCCCTCTACCTCTGCCTCTCCCCCTGCTTGTGTTCTTTCTTTCTCTCTCTCTCTGTCAAATAAATAAATAATATCTTTAAAAAAAAAAAAAAAAGAAAGAAACCATTACAATGAAAGTGCTCCAAAATCCTATTAACCTAAGAAAGGCACCATCACAAATTTGATGTACATTTCTCTAGCTTTTTTCCATCTTATACATACAAACATATGAATACGTGTGTATGTATGTGTATTTATATGTGTTTATGTACAGACACACACACACACACACACAGAGCTTCCCTATTGATGGATTTATGGGATTTTCTGCTTTCTCAAACAGTGCTGGTATCATCAAATCACAAGGAGCATTCAAAGGAATGTTTTGGTAGGATGTTATATCAAAGATTACAGATGTTTTAAAATTTAACAGCCATGGGGCACCTGGGTGGCTCAGGTCATGATCCCAGGGTCCTGGGATCGAGGCTCATATCAGGCTCTCTGCTCAGTGGGGAGCCTGCTTCCTCCTCTCTCTCCGCCTGCCTCTCTGCCTAAATAAATAAATAAAATCTTTAAAAAAAATTTAACAGCCATTGCTAAACTATGCTTCAAAGGGGTTGTTTTGATTTACACCACTACTACAAGTCTGGAAGTTATCATTCTTTTATTATTATTTTTCTTTTTCAAGTTACGGTGTGAATAATCACTTCTTAGTCATTGCCTAGGACCCAGACCCCCTTTTTAAAATTTAACTTTTCATGAACTAGTATTCTTTCAGTAAAGCATCTGTTGTAACACAACTGAAAAAAAAAAGCAATAGAAGAATCTCTTCTGTGCCAAATACAATCAATATATGCACTAAATTAATGTTCTAGTCTTTTCTTAAAACTCCAGTTAAGAATGTGTTGGTTTAAAAAGTATATTGGTTAAAATGATTAAGTATATTCTACAATAAGTAAAAAGTCACTTCCTTAGTAAGAAGGACAACTTATTGGAGTACAGTTAACTCTTTCAGACTAAAATCTACTTGACATTTTATAAAGTACATGGTCTTGACCTTGATGTAGGGTTCTCCTGTCCCCATCTTCATATTAGCTTCCTTGTTAACATTTAACTCTCAGAGACAAGTCTTATTTATGTACCTAGAAAGTTTCCCACAGCACAGATAACCAAGAAACCAAAACAAAAGTAAGGAAAAGTAAGGAACCTATTTCAGATATGCTGATTTCCATTATAACTATTCTGAGTTCTTTTGGATTCTGGAGATATAATCCTTTAGATTTATGTTCCAAGAGACAGATAGGTGTGTGTGCAGGCACACTTGTGTATAAATGTATATGTCTGTCTGTCAGACTATTATTCAGCAGAGAAAAAGCAAATTCTTTCAGTATCAGTCATCCTGGGATCTCCCTTAGGGAAAGAGGTTGGCTGATAAACCATAATGGCTACTCTATTCTATTTTCATGACAATTTTTGACTTCATCCAGCTCTTTCTTCATATTTTTCACCCACCAAGTCATTTATTTCTTCTCCAATCTTCATACTGCAGCTAAAACCAATGCTTCTCTGCCCATATTTATCTTCTCTTCCCATATACTGTCTATGGCTGGGTGAGTCAATTTGACTACTCGGTTTGGATAAAAAGCAGATGAAATAACATTAAAGGAAAAGTTAAGGGAAACAAAAGTTCATGAATGAAGTACTGAAAAGCAACTAACAGAAGATGCCAAATTCAATACATGCATCAACTCTGTAACACTATCTGTACTAGATTTGAACGTAATATCATGTATGATTGATGTTCAGTTTATATATATATCCTTAAATAGTGCTGGTCAATAAACAGCTCCCAAATGAAATGAATTACCTCCCATCCAAGTCCGGCAACAAAGTCTTCATATGCTTGGCTTCCTCTTTCATTAGAGAGGATTGAACACTTGTCTTCTTGACCTTCAGCAATGTAAAACACTGCAATTTTGTGCGTTTCACGGCTATAAATTTTTCAATTTAAAGGAGTTAGAATTCTCATATTTAAAATTTTATTTCACTACAGCTACCAGCATGACTCCTAATACAGAGCTTTACATTTACGGAGAATTTACTAGGGGTCAGTCACTGTTCTGACAAGGTTCGACACATGGTCTCATTCACTCTTGCAAACACTCTAAAGAGACAATTATCATCACTTCCCTTGTAGAGGTGGCTGAAAGGAGGCACAGAAAATTAAACAAAAAGCACACAGCAAGTGGGAGGCCAGGAATTGAAGCAGGGCAGTCTGGTTCTTGAGATCACTCTTCAGAACATGTGACATATTTAACAGCATGTTAGAACACATTATTGGACAAACTCTCTACATTTCCGGTGTAAAAAAATATATATGTGAAAGCATTTCACATAGATACCAGTTGAGACTAGGTCTATGTGACTGCCTATATTTTACTTAACACATTTTGAAAGAAGGATACTAGATAGCTTCCTGACTGGAACTGTACCATTCATCCACTTCCTCCATGATGGATTTTGGGTGCTTTACTGTTAAATCAAGTTAGCATGATCTGTACTCTGAGGACAGGAGTCCTGCCTTTTTGCCTTTTGTATATGTACGCTGGTCCTTGGCATATAGTAGTTGCTCAGTTAAATCTCTGTTGACAAGAGACCCAATGCTATATATAAATATATTAATAACCAATTTCTACAAATTATACCCTAAAGTGTTGAAACAACTAGACTTTTTTACCTGACAATTTGGTGATGGTTTAGAGATGAAGGCACTGTGCTAATTCAGAGCTTTCATCAAGAACCACTCATTCTGTGGCCCCATCATCCAGGTTTTATTCAAGTCTCTATTTTTTAAAATTTTGGATTATCGCCAGCAGAGCAGTTCTACCTTCCTTATTATTTTTGCATTGCATTCTGAAAAATCTCATAGGAAAAACTACCAAGTGTCAAACATAAAGAAATGTTTCTACAGTCTTAATTGTTCAACATCTTAATACCATAATCTGATTAGACACCTATACTAGTGGAATTTAGGCTCTATATTTTAACATATTTGCAAATATTTCCTTCTGTAGGACTTATGTTTTTACTTAATAAGCAGAATGAAATCAAACTGAACTAAAAAGTCATAAAAATAAATCAAGGATTCATTTCTCCCACAGTTCATGAGTAAAATTAGAAAATACAGAAAGGAAAGAGAAGAATAAAAATTCACTTATGTTCTCTGCTTCTATGTTGAAATTGCAACTGTTAGGATTTTAAGATGCATTTTCACATAACAAAAGTGAGTTACTACACCCTATTTTGCAACTGATAATTTTAACTTAAAATATTTGTGAACACTTTTTTTACTGTATAAAATATGCATAACATAAGTCACCATCTAAACCATTTTTGAGCGGGAACACTTTTATATCATGTGTTTGTATGACAAAGTTATTAATGGTTGTGTAACATTCTAGTATATGAATACACCTTATCCCCAATCCTTATCATTGGACCTTTAAGTTGCTTCCAGTTTTAAAGACACTATAACATTATCTTTGATATGTCCTTTGAATACATTCATAGAAAAAGAATCTTGGTCATTGCCTACTTTTAAGGCTTTTGATGAGCGCTATCCTGCTACCTCTGGAGAAAGTGGACATCCTGAATGCTCTGACTGGCATGGCACAAGCACACAGTTGGCGGCACCTCTCTTAATGGGAACCAACCATTGCTGTGAGAAGAGGGAAGTTTTATGGTGACTGATCCAGGGGACTGATGCTCTAGAGTAGAGACCATGTGCTCTCGGACTGTCAGAAAGCTTGTTCTCATGTAGTACAGAGCCCTGAAACTACCACACCATTTATTCCCTGAGTGACAGGCAGGACACACCCACTAGAATCTGACTAGCTTATTCTCAGAGCTATAATAATTTGGGGGCTCAGATGATGACAGAGATCATGACTTATGACCTGAAAGACTTGTCTTTTTCAACAAAAGGAGAAAAAGTATAGTCACTCAATTCCTTTCTGTAGCTCTCTCTGTATATTCAAAAGTCCTCAGCATGTGATTGTTCTCTGTTCTATACATATAACAAGACCATCTCAGGTTTATCTGAA
Source organism: Neogale vison (assembly GCF_020171115.1). NCBI lineage: Eukaryota > Metazoa > Chordata > Mammalia > Carnivora > Mustelidae > Neogale > Neogale vison. Next base: position 45,262,472 of record NC_058098.1, read on the forward strand.
ACATTTTTGTTGACTCTCCTCAAAGCTTTTTATCTCCAAGCTTTTTATCTTGTAGTTGCTCGCAGGTCCTCGAGTCCTCATTAACACAACATGGGAGCACAAGAGCTAAGCCCCAGTGACTGCCTGACTGATGTAGGTGTAAGGAAAGGTGACCTTTAGCTGTAAACATTCATCAAATTTCACATCCTCCAAAATGTTAGCACCACAGAGAGCCTGCCAGGATCAGACGCTGTGTCTGGTCTTATTAGAGCCAGGCTTTTGAAATGATAATTAGCAACAGCACTTCATATCCATAAGCTGCACCCCCAATTCATGAAGGAGCAGGTAATTCAGGAACGCAGGCACATAAAATCAACATTTCCTCTTCTTCATTAGAATGCATTTTTCTTTCTTATTAGGAATAGACCAAAATAGCTCAGTTTCCTTGTGCTGTCACATTACAAAGCCAAACAAAGAAAAAAAACCATGATTTTAACTTTCACTTTACCATGTGGTGACAAGAGGTATTAATATTTAAAAGAGAAACCCACTGTAATTTGCATGTGCGTTCATGACACCTTTTACATCTTCATTATCTTCACGATATATAGATGATAGTTCCCACGCAGTCTCTACTTTTCCTAAGAACAGGCTAAGCAGGAACTATGCCTTGACAGCAGGGAGATAAACTGGTATCAGAAATAAACACAGCCACCCTAACTAAAAGTTGAGGGACAAGGTATATTCTTACCTGTTAACTAACCAATACATGGACTGTCTAGATTTCTCATACCTAGAGTCCCCAACTTATTTCCACCTTTTTTTTTTTTTTTTCAAAAAGAACCTCAAACACACCCTGTACTATTAACAAAGTAAATTGATACCTTTTTAAGATACTAAGAAGATACTAAATCCAGGAGTTTGGATTTTAAGCAAAGGTTAATCAAGGGACATAAGATTTGCTGATCAGCTCTCCAAAGCCATATTTTACTGCAACAGCACCCCAGGGAGCTCATCCAATGGTACCTCATGCAACTAAAGTGCATTAACACTCAAATTGGCCACAATTACAAGATACCGATGTAGTCACTTAATACTAGGAAGCATGGAATAATTCAACATATGCTTGAAAAGCTGAGTTTGGAGCCCAAGTGACTGCTTGTTTAATACAGAAGGACAAGAGGGAGAGAGAAGTGAATCCCTGAGTCCTTCACAAGAAACCCCTCACAGAGTTTCCACAGAGAATTTGGTTTCTATGCCTCTAGAGAAAAAGAAGCATAACAACAATTGGGAAACTGAATATGATGAAGGGCAATGTGAGGAATAATGGCTTCAGGTTTTTCATCTGTAATGAGATACCTAATGATATTCTATGGGGAATAAGAGAGGAACAAAAAGCTATTTTTTAAAAATGAGTTTTTTAAAAACTAAGACTAAATAAGCAGTTTATTCAAGACTTTGAAGCACCTGCTATGTACAAAGCACTACACTTACTATTGCCTGAGATGTTTTTGGAAACACACATTTCCCCCAAATCAAAAACTGGTCCTGAGTTCATCTGTACAATTACTTCCAAGATTGTACAGATAAGGGGCACACCTGAGATTTGACCAGCTTTGAGAAGAAGCCTCACTACTAGGAAATTACTAACTGAAACACACTGGTTTTAAGCTTGCCCACGTTATAGAGCAGAGACTGCAGCCAGTGCATTGGGACACAACACAGGTTATACAGTCAGACTTGCTTGGTTCAAACATGGTTACATGTGAGCACAGGTAGGTGTCTGAGCCTGGTAAGCCTCTGTTCCTCACTGGAGAAAGAGGAATTTAATCTCTACAGAGATTAAATGAGAATGAATGTCCACTGGCTGCCCCATGAAAAGGTCCTCAACCAAAGACAGATTAGATAGGAGCAATGACTTCTTCTCAGCATAGTAAGCATGTAAGCTTACTCCTCAAGGGGGAAAACACCAAAGATATGCCATGTGCAGATGTTACCAGATTCTGATTACAGAATGATCTTTGGGTGTCTCTGCAGGTGTATTCATTCCTGCAGCTCTGTCATCCAAGCACACATTCTCATAGGCAGGAAGGAAGTAGAATGATATACTTCAACATACCACTGACGGGAGTCCAGATTTTTTAGCTCTCTCAATAGTTTGGAATTTTTCTTCAACAGATGGAAATTTTTTCTATTAAAAAAAGAGATGGAAGAAAAGATATATAATCACAGACCAATTTTCCCTTTCCAATCAATCAACAAACCTACCTACTCATCTATCCACATACCTATCCATAACCCTCTTCATTCATGAAAGATTTATGATCTGAGCCCACAGAATGAGCTCCATTCTCCTTAAGACATTTGAAGGCATCAAAATTCCATGACACCCCATCACTATCCACTGGATGGCTCGGAGGTGAATAAGTGTGTCACTGATGTGTGTGTGCCCGTCTGTGCCTTTTTTCACCATCAGCTCTGCTGTGAATCCCTTTTCCCTATATCTGTCCTTAGAAACCCCACTCCACAGTCAGGATCCAGTTCAAGCCCAGCCCTTTCACAAAGCTTTCCCTTACTATCCCACACTTTGCACTGGATTAACTGTTCCTCTTGGACCCCCATGTCGTGCTATCTTTCATCAGAGTTGTGCCAAGTCCACCTCCTTCACCAGACCTCAGGTGAGATGGTGGCTTATTCATCTTCGGAGTCCATTTGCATCTTTTGTGACAACAGAAGCAATAATGGACAGAGCAGTAATTAAAACACACACACATGCACACAGAAAACGTCTGATACTCTTTAAAATGTAAGAGAGGTCTGAAATTCAGTATGTGCATCAGTAGAGCAGAATTAGTTCCACTTGTAGCTTTAACTTAGCAGCAGAAAATAAACTGTAAAAGTAGAAAGAAAAACCTCCATTTCTATTCTCTGCTTCCCAAACTGAGAACAAGAACAAACACACAAAAATAATGATAAAACAGGTGAAGGTCCAGAGAGGATTTGTTACCTTCTGTCCCAAGAATTCATCCCCAAGTCATCAAGCAACAACCTGCAGAAATAAAAGGGTCCTCGTGGCTCTACTGGTGAGGGCTGCTCCTGGCTGGTGATCTTCATGGCTGAGTCAGAGTTACACCTCTGGATGTAGTTGTCTTCTTGGGCATTCTGGCGCAAAATGACCTCGATGATTTCCTTCTCCTGGTCACGGTTCATTCCCCGTGGGGGTGGGGAGGGCTCATTTAGATTTAGCTGTGATGGTAAAAGGCATTCGGGACTTGTGTGGCCAATGTTTTCAAGTAATTTGTCAAGGACATCATCTCCCTCCTCAACTTGAGAAAAATCCTTCTGAGCTCCCAAAGCTTGAGGTTGCCAGCCCGAAATCAGAAATGCAGGATTTCTGCTGCTGGGTGCTAAGCAGCCTTCCAATGGTCCATACAAAACCTTCCCGTCCCAAGAGTACTTCCCTGAGATATCCCGCACGATTACTCTGACGTCCGACAAGGCCCCGCCCCGTGAGCCGCCTGCTGGCCCTTCTGAGGGTGTCTGAAGGTAGGAGATGAGGGTGCTGTCATTCAGCACAAAGAGCTGAAGGTTTGGGCTCCGGAACACCTCGGAAGACAGCTCGGGGGCCTCGGCGTGTGCGTTGTCATGGTTCTCACTGACCAGGCTGTGCAGCACGGCGGGGCCCCCACACAGCGGGAAGTGTCCCAGGTGGTTCACCAAGTGGGCCATCACCATGCGGGCAGTCAGGGGGATCAGCTCCAAACTCCTCCTTTTCCGCTCTGTGAGCCGGGATAAGGGAACATAGCAGACAATGGGGAAGGAAGGTCAAAATCTGTACTCAGAATGTTGAATCTGTTTTAGTCTGGGCATTTTTTTCATCTATTTTCTTTTTTGACACTAATCCTATGTGAATTAAAAGTACAATTTATATAGCTTGCTAGAAATAAGTCAATCAGAGAAAGACAATTATGATTTGAACTGATATGTGGAATAAGAAAACAAGGCAGAAGATCATAGGGGAAGAGAGGAAAAAATGAAACAAGACAAAACCAGACAGGGAGACAAACTATAAGAGACTCTTAATCTCAGGAAACAAACCACAGGTTGCTGGTGGGGAGGGGAGTGGAGGGATGGGGTACCTGGGTGATGGACATTGGGGAGGGTATGTGCTATGGCGGAGTGATGGGTGTAAGAGTAATGAATCACAGACCTGTATCCCTGAAATAAATAATACACTATATGTTAACTTAAAAAAATAAATAAACAAGAAAGCAAATAAATAGATTGCTAAAAGAACCAACTTCCATGAAGATCTCATTCTAGGGACACTTAAAAATCTGTAGATACAGCAGTAAACCAGAGAATTTCCCTGTCCTGAAAGAGCTGATGGTTCAGGGAGTTCTGGGAGGTGGAACCTGCAGCTGGAGAGGATCCGGTGGGAAAGGTGGTGGGTTGGAGGTCCAGGTCACAGAGGTTACTCCACTCCCTTCACCAGGGTAAAGGCAGATGCTGATGAGGAAATGAATCAAGCTTGTGATGTCGCGGATGGATTTGATGAAATCTGCTTTAAGACCTTTGTGACAATTTATGTTTTGTTGCTTGGGCATTTCAAATATTTAATGGAATCTGATTCATTAATTAACTCACAGAAATAGAAGGCTTTAACTGAATTTGCAGTTGATGATTAAAGGCCTAAGAGCAAGTGACTTACAAAACGTTTAAGGCTTCAAAAGTATAGGAAGACTGACATTAGCATGTGAAGGTGGGCTCTGTGAAATGCTGGAGGAGTAAAGGAAGAAGCAGAGAAACAATTGGTAAACACGGAGGGAAACAACCACTTAAGTTTCAGAGTAGTCAGAGAAATTGTAATTTGCCAAGGTTAGAAAAGAACTGTGTATTAATCGAAGAACAACTGAAAATAAACTCTTTTAATTTCAATAAAAAATATCACTAGATATTTAAGTAAGACTTGTACTTTGGGCTTAAAGGTTTAAGAAATACTTGGTTTCTAAAATCATAATAGAAAACTCAAATATTAATTAAACACAAATAACTCTAAATTATGCTTTCTGATGCTAAACAACTTCCTTCTCCGACATTAAAAATTCAATGAACTTATCTATGAAACATTAATTGTATGATGTATAAATCCTACCAAGGAACAATCAAATCCTAGAGTGTAGGAACCTCAGTGTGATGACTGATGAACAAGATCGTCCTTTTTCTTGAATTTCTTCTTAATTTTTGCTATTCAGTGAATAAGAAATCACTGTATGCAAGAATACAAAATAAAATCTTACATGAAAACTTGAGTTTTCATAACCAAAGGTCATTTACATCCATCTCTGACAAATTCAACTGTCCTTCCTGACCCTTGTAGAAAAGTGTATGATTTCCATACAGCTGAGAAATTTAAGCACCTCAACTAATTCCCCTGAAATCACAGTTATGAATGCCTTTGCTTTTGTGTCCATATTAACTTTTTCAAAAGTTACAGATGCTTTTTATTCATGCTTATCATTCCATATGAATATGTGCTCTGTCAGAAATGTTAATGCCCCAAACAACAAAGACATGGCCAGCTGGGGGTTCAGGAGGCTATGGTGACAGCGCATGGTGATAACTAGACAGAGCAGGCTACGGAACTGAGGACAAAGGTCCAATTTGGTAAAGCCCAATGCAGACAGTTATAACTGGAAAAGCAACTTTCCTCTGCTTTTACTTACATAGGTTGTGCTTTCAATCTGAGATACATACAAATTTATATTTTAAGGAATGTGTTTGAATTCTACAGTGGGAAATCAAGTGGAGTCACACTAATCAAGCCATAAACCATGACACACCCAATAAAAACTCCAAATATTTTTGGTATTGAAAAGTAAGGAAAGGAGTATTTGTGAAGTAAAAATTGTTTTTCCTGACAGAAAAACTTCAGCTGTATCTCCTGCCTGTGGTTCCCTGAAAAATAAAGAGAAAACTAGACTCCATTCATGAGAAAAATCTCATAGCTTCCACAAACCATGAAAAATATAATCTAAATATTTATGTTATTTTGCTAAATTTAGAGATGAAACAGAAAGGCAGTAATTTTAGTTTTGCCTCCCCTCTTTTTAAAGTTTTTTAAGCTCCCCTCTTTCCTTCTTTTTAAAGCAATTAGGTATTAATGATGAGAAATTTGAGCACCTGTGTTTACCCTCAGTGGCTTTTCCTTGAGCTAGGCCAGCAGGCACCTCAGCTGGAGGCAACTGAATGTGTCTCTTGCTTACAACTATTTGAAAGTAGTATTTATATCAAATAGTACATAATAGAGAATGAAAGAGTCACTTGAATATAATAGATAAAAATACAGTATTACTTCCCAGAAACATGAGAGAAAAAAACAGTTTGGTTATGAATGATAAATTATAACACTGAATGAAAAAAAAAACCTCTCAAATACAAGCACATTTGTGTTTAACCTAAAATACTTCAGCTATCATCTTTAATTTTCCTCTCATTCTTAAGAGGGTGTACCCACAACAAGAGTGTCTGTGCATGCCAATATGTTTTAAAGCTGCTTTGCTTTTTTATCTAGTTAGAGTGTTAGTGAATTTTAAAACTCCTTTGCCACTGAAGTTCAAACAGTTACTTTTAGTACTACAGAACTATGTTAGGACAAGCAGCTTGCACAAGGTCTGAGGTTTTCTGGGAAATAAAGTCCAAGAGTGTTGCACATTGAAAGCAAGGTGGTCCCAAAATTTAAATGTGCATTTTTAGGTTTTTCATTTTCCACTAACCTATCAATCTTCTGCTATTTTCAAGTGACAGTTCATAATATGTGGTCAGCCTCTTTTAGGGACAGCCAAGTGGGATGAGTCTAAATTAATGACTTTCAGAAAAAGTAAGCTACTTTCCTTCTAGGACACAAACTGCATGGTAGGAACCAACAAAAGAAATGGATCAAGGATCATTCTGATTATTTTTTAAAGATATGGCTTGGATTTATAATCAGGAAAATAGTGCACTTTATTTTTAAAGATTTTATTTATTTATTTGACAGGCCCCTGGGATCATAACCTGAGCCAAAGACAGACACTTAACAACGGAGCCACCTGTAAATAGTGGACTTTGAAAGAAAAGCGCAAGTCCAGAAAAAGACAACTAAATGATCAAGCAAACGGAGGCCAACTGAGATGACAATGTGAAAATGTGCCAGGTACCATCCACCACCATAACTAAAAGTCTTTAGTCTACTCTGTGGGAAAATCTCAGAGTAAATACTGTGATATTTCAGAAACTTGGTCAGAAATTGGTCAAATTTCACCTCCCTTACTTCTGACTTAAGTACCTTTGGGAAAATCCCTTTACCTCAGTTGCTCACCTATAAAATCAGGACTGGATGATTCCAGAGCCTTTGCCTCTGAATGGTGCCCCCACTCTTATCTTCTTCATTATCACCTCGCCTGTCCCCTTCCTCTTGGCCTAAACCATACTCCAGATTCTACAGTCTTGCAAGTATAGCCCTGGACTCTGTGCCCTCACCTGGCTACTGTCCTTCCTTTCTCCACCACAGGCCCTACAAGAAGAATGTCTTGGGGGTCCGAATATTCAACCCCAAATCACTTGCTCAGGTTATCTGGCTATAGACTAATTGCCATGCCTAAAGTATTCAGCAAAACTCATCAAATGCTTAGCTGAGAAATAAAAAAAGCTCTTGTTTTGGCTTCACCCTCCCTGATGGTTTTGAAGCACCTAGCACTGTTTACTTTTCTTGGCTCCTTATCCCCTTTCTTTCCTCAACTTTTCAGAACTGACTCTTTCTGGGTTCTTTTTCTATTTCCCTGACTTTGCTTTCCTGGTGAAATTATCTCATTCCTTTTTCTTTACAGTGTTTTTTCCCCCTAAGGTTCCATCCTAGGAACCTAGGACCTAGGTTTTAACTTGCAAAGTCCATAACATTTTCATGGATGATCTAAAACTCCACACCCACATTTTTTTTTTTTTTAACTTTTAGACAATTGAAGATTCACATGCACTCGTAAGAAAAATACAGAGAGATCCCAAATAGCCTTCATTCCCCTGGTAATATCTTACACAGCATAACTATAGTACAGTATCACAATTGGGAAATTTTGATTGGTATTCTGATATGATATGCCATATTTGATATGATTCATCAATATTCATAGTTTACGCATTTCGTGAGTATTTCACATGTACAGGTGATATACCTACCTTTGGACTCACATCTCAAAGCCCAGAGATAGGCTTTTGTCCTTTCAGGAAGAAGGTGGTTGAGGAGATCATACAGCAGTTCCTAATCCTGACAATACCCACATATTCTAAAATAGTCGCCCTGCCATCAGCAGAGTGATCCTCATACTATGGCATGCAAATCCCCACCTCTCTACAATGCTCTCCTAGTCTGCAACCCTCCATGATATCCTTTCGAAGTCTGCCCATCCTTCTAAGTCTGGTTTAGGTCCTTCCTCACAGCAACCCGCCACAGTGCTACTGGTTCATGAATGAGTCCTGCATTAATCCTGTCTCTCTATACATGTAAAGTTCCTCTGGGGTAGAAAATGAGACCTTTTCTATGGGTCTCATAGGTCTGAAACATATAGGTCCTTAATACAAAATTCAACTAAGAGAGGAAAAGGGAGAGGGGGCAAAGAAACAGAAAAAAAGAAGCAAGGCAGGCAGAGCTTACTAACACAGAGGAGTCTAGAAAGCAGAAACAAGTTAATTTTTGAAAATAACGTAGCAAGCATGGGCAAAGGCTACAATCTTTCCTTTTCCCACCCATGAGAATTATTATTCTGAAGAATCTCACCCTCTTCAACTGTGAGCAGGTTTCCCAAATCTGCTGAAGAATGATACTGGACTGGCTCCGAATTCTTCACACTTGCCAGTGGCAGGAAAGGGTCGTAATCCGGGGAGGACAGGTCAGCCAGGGTCAGTGTGTAGTGACTCTGCTGGGTGTATGTGCTTGAGCCACAAACACAGCAGTGCAGAACCTGTGAGAAACAGAAGGGAATGTGTGTCATGGATGTGACTAACCCCCTGTCCCTGACAACCTGCCAAACCACAATAGCACTTAGGAGGCAGGTAATACTTGATAGGGTTGGTGATACTTGAAGACATAGAATCCCTTCCGTTCTAAAACATCTTGCTATTTGCAAGTTTATTCTGCTCCTTTTACAACAATGCCAATAAATATATTCTCAAGACGAAAGGAAAGTGAAAGTTAAAAAGTGCTTATTTTGCCATTCTAGGTGGGAGCACACAGCTAAGTCCTGCTGTGGCTTACCAGAATGTTCACAGAACTTCTTTTTAGGGTCCAAAGCTCTACTACCCAAATATGCATCATCAGTAGGACAGATACATAAATCATGGCATACTCTCATTGTGTATTACCAAACAGCACTGAGCAAAAAATCTACAACTATTCACAACAGTATAAATGAATCCCTCAGAAATAATGCTGAGTGAAGGACGTCAGACACAGAAACACATATTGCATAATTCCAGCCATACAAAGTACAAAAAAATCTCAGTCAGTTAAGCATCTGCCTTCAGCTCAAGTCATGATCTCAGGGTCCTGAGATCAAGCCCCATGTCAGGGTTCCTACTCAGGGGAGCCTGCTTCTCCCTCTGCCTCTGCTGTTTCCCCTGCTTGTGCTCTCTCGCAAATAAATTTATTCTCACAAATAAATAAAATCTTTAAAAAAAGTAAAGGTTTTAAGTTATAAATATAAATATAAATTATATTTGGCATATATATAGATATATGTAAATATAAAATATAAGTATAAATTATTTATAACCTTTATAAAAGTAAAGATTATAAATTAGTAAAGGTTTGTTACTAAAACAATACGCAGAGTTGTCTCTACCTAGTAGTAATTATTCGATGATACACAAACGCTAAACTCCTAAATAAGGCTTTCACAGGAGGGAATGTAAAGCCAATACGGAAGGATAATATAAAGGGTCCAGAGCAAACACCAAACCTAGGCATCAGTAGGGGGTAAAATTCAAATATTTTAAGTACTATAAAAATGACGAGGCTAAATACTTTGAAATGATATATTTCCTTAACTTATTTCTTTTTTTTTCTTTTTTTTAAAGATTTTATTTATTTATTTGTCATAGAGAGAGAAGCGAGAGCAAGCACAGGCAGACAGAGTAGCAGGCAGAGGCAGAGGGAGAAGCAGGCTCCCTGCCAAGCAAGGAGCCCGATGTGGGACTCGATCCCAGGACGCTGGGATCATGACCTGAGCCGAAGGCAGCCGCTTAACCAACTGAGCCACCCAGGCGTCCCTCCTTAATTTATTTCTTAAGACTCGGGGTGTCTTGGTGGCTTAGTTGGTTAAGTGTCAGCTCAGGTCATGATCTCAGGGTCCTGGGATGAAGCCCTGAGAGGAGTTACCTGCTCAGTGGGGGAGCCTGCTTCTTCCTCTCCTTCCTGCTTATGCCCTCTCTCACTATCTCTGTCTTTTTCTCAAATAAATAAAAAACCTTAAAAAAATTTATTTCTTGGGGCGCCTGGGTGGCTCAGTGGGTTAAGCCGCTGCCTTCGGCTCAGGTCATGATCTCAGGGTCCTGGGATTGAGTCCCACATCGGGCTCTCTGCTCAGCAGGGAGCCTGCTTCCCTCTCTCTCTCTCTGCCTGCCTCTCTGTCTGCTTGTGATCTCTGTCTGTCAAAAAAACAAATAAAATCTAAAAAAAAAAAAAAGAATGGAGATTGCCACTCTCAGAGTCACCCATACAATGACAATTTCTTTAAAAAAAAAAATTTATTTCTTAAGATCTTTTAAAGCAAAGAGAGTACTGAATCCTTTATACTTCTTCTTCCTTTGATAAGCAGATTTTGTCAAACTACAGCTGTAAATATTCCTACAACATTAACAGTTCTTTTTAAAATTAAGTACAGATAGACTATGTTATATGAAAATTGACAGGGGGTGGGGAGCGGTGGTTTCTGGTCAAACCTCAGTTGTTTAAAGATGGAAGTCATGTGAAAATGCAAGCTTCTTTCACTGAGTAACTATTGCTTCTCTACAAGAATATCTGCTGTTTTCACTACTTAAATTATTCTTTTCTTTTAAAATGTTTCAGCCCCCAAATATGCTTTTCAAAAGGGTACAAATAAGTAAATGTATAGAACATATTTTGGTAATTCTCTGATGCTTAAGTCTATACTCTATGTCCCTGAGGCCCAAATAGAGACTCACCCTATAGATATAATCCAGCAAAGGGGCTCTCGACGAGTGTTGCTCTTCCAGGGCCGCTGTGGACACTGGGTGGAGGAGGGTGCTCACTGGCAATGCCATGCACCAGTCCAAGAGGCAGAGTAGCAAGGACACAATAAACTGGAAGAGGAAACAGGCCCAGTAACATATATTGCAATCCTTCAAACTTTGCTACATGTAATAGCAAACAACAGAACAGTCCCTACACAATAATAATTATTCAGTGGGCACACAAATGCACAATGAATGAATGAATAAATAAAGTCTTCACAGGGGAGACCATTAGGACCAATACAGAAGAAAACTACAAAGGATATCCCTACATAGAACATTATTTATAATTTTGTTTTACGTTAAAAAAAAAAATCCAACCTCTGGAAAAAACTTAGATGATGTGCCACCTACCTTTTTATCTGTTTCCACTAAAGAGTACTCTGCACTTGGTAAAAGAAAAGCAATTGTGGCCACAAGGATCTGCATAAAAGAAAAATCCCCAATGAAAGAGACCATAGCAATAGTTTGGGAAACTATATGATAAGATTCCCAAAATGGCCTTGCACTAAACCCAGCTTGGTGCCAACTTGCTAGAGGAAGGTGATTAAAAAGCAGAGAACAGTTTAGAGCTCCCTGTGGTCCTGAAAATCAAGAGAAAGTGACAGACCCACACCTAGTCTCCACTCCACCCTATTGGTGCTGAAATTAGGGGCCCCAGAGGAAGGGACATTTCTCTCTGTGGTCACACAAGTCCTATCATCAGTCTCCACACTTTACACAATGAAAGTAAAAAACATTTTCAAAAATAACTATGAAAATACTACCATTTGATTTTCTTATAAACCATTCATGTCTCTATCTCTTGTCCTGGTGTAAAAGTACCCCTTGTATTCTCAAAGGTATTTCTCTTTTGATGATAAACTGTAAGTGGTCTTTGAACAACCTGGGTATTGTACCACCCCCCCACCACGCACAGTAAAAATCCATGTATAAATTTTGACTTCCCCCCAATTTAACTACTATTAGCTGACTACAGGCCAGAAGTGTCATCAATGTGTTGATGTGATGATGGATCATCCATGTGTTGATGGATGATCAACACATATTTTGTATGTTATATATATTCTACGCTGTAGACTTAAAATAAAGTAAGCTAGTGAAAAGAAAATAAGAAAATCAAAAGGAAGAGAAAATGTATTTACAGTCCTCTATTGTATTTATATAAAAAAAATCCACATACGAATTGACTTATGCAGCTCAAACCCATGTTGTTCAAGGGTCAACTGTACATAGTTGCCCTAGGACACAACTTTACAGCTTGCAGCATCTGATATTCCTATGTCCAGAGCTCCGTTCCACTCTAGGTCACCTAAAGTCTCCCTGAGAGAACAAAGTGATCTCACTGGTGAAATCTACCTAGGGCTGAGAGAAAATAAATCAGTATCACTTCTTCTCTCCCTGTAATACCACACAGAGATAAGTCAAATTTCCTTGAAGAGTTACCACTGCATGTGTAAAGAACAGGGCATGTTTCAGAAAGGGCAGCTTTCAAAACTGGCAGGAATGGATGTGCCTCACATGCAGGCACTTACAGAGGTAAGGGTACCTCTTCTGTACAGGCAAGCACCCTCAGATATAACCGGCCTCCAGGATATCATCAGGGGCAATTCTTTCTGCTCCTTCTGTCCTTTTTTCCCAGCAACTACCCTCCTACCCCCGCCCGCGGGTATTAGAGTAGTAATCTCATTACAGCTGGGTAATCACGCTATGGCAGAAAGCGTGGTCCGGGGCTTCAGTCTGGAAGAGACTCCTGTTTCACACAACAGTCCCCCTGCCCCCCGCCCCTGCACGGAGGGCATCATAACCAGCTGCCTACTCCTTGTTGGCACCATCCAAATTACTCTCGATGAATGAAGCCCAATCTACAAAAGGTCTCTTTGTTGTGGTCGTGTCTGCTTTTCAAACTCCCCAAGTGTGAGACTCTGCCCTGAACACTGGTGGCTTCTTTACGTAGTGCCTGAAATCACAGCTGAGAAGAGCCAGTGCGATTTAATCTTAAAACGAATGACTTGTATGGCAATGTAATAGACAGATCTCTAACAATTATCTGAGTATCTGTAATTCATTAAATACCGAATAGAGTGAGAGGGAAATGCTTATGTTTTAGCATTACAGGAAAAGACTTACTTCTGCAATTTTCCGAGGCAGAGAGGTTTCAAACATCTGAAGCTTTTCCCAGTAGGAAACCAGCAACTGAAGAACATCACAGGCCACCTGAGCCACGATTTTGTTAGAAAACTATAAAAGGAAACAAAACCCCAAATGAAAGGATTGAACTTAACACGTACATTTGTTCCAAGGAAGAAAAGAAGAGGCATTTCTTTCTAGCGATGTTTAGGGATACGTTTCCTTGTCTGGCATTCAATTTTTTTTTTTTTTAATTTATTTATTTGACAGAGAGAAATCACAAGTAGATGGAGAGGCAGGCAGAGAGAGAGAGAGAAGCAGGCTCCCTGCTGAGCAGAGAGCCCGATGCGGGACTCGATCCCAGGACCCTGAGATCACGACCTGAGCCGAAGGCAGCAGCTCAACCCACTGAGCCACCCAGGCATTCAATTTTTGAAAAATGTGTCCTGGTACCAGATAGCTTGTGTATGATCATCATCCTGTAACTGCGTCTCGTCCAGACTAGCTGTATTAACTTAATGTTCTGCAGAAACAAGTAGCTGTTGTTCAGTCATAGGAAAATTAAAACCGTAATTTCAGATGCCTCATGCAGATCGCATAAATTATAGTTTTGACAACTAGAGGAAATTAAAATGCAGTCGACTACTGAGCATTCCCTATGTGCTGGACCTTTTACAAGAATTTTCCTCATTTCTGCATTGATAAATCCTCACTAGCAGCTCTGCAAGATAGACGTGATCTTCATTTTACACCTGGAGAAACGGACTGAGCAAGTGACTTTCTGTCTTCTAAAATTAAACTGAACGTCCACATGTAATGTACTAAGAAATGTGAAACTTTGACTCCAAGAACATGATTCATAAGCTCTGGTGTATTCAATTACTTTGAGTATGTTTTCAGAGTCTGGAGTGTGTCCAAGGTCCTCTGGATGCTCCCATTTCTTGTGAGATGGCATGTCAATAGGGGAGGGATGGTGCCTACAAGGGCTGCTGGCTGGGGTGGATGAAACAGATGAAGGCATCCTGTACTTCTCTCCCTGGCCAGAACCTGGGACTATTCTGCTAGCCATACCTCATTATCTACAGAAGAAAAGATTTGTCACTGATTTTGGGGAACCTCTGGATATGTGGGTTTGGGAAACCTCTGGTTACATAGCTTAGTTGTTTCCTTGCCAGGAGTTCCAAGTCCCAAGAAGCACATCCTAACTGACCTCAGCACCACACAGATACAGAAAAGTCAACATTTAGTATCTCAGTGTAAATACATAGGACAAGGAAGAAGTTAGGGCAAAGGGGATTCATTTGAATTCAATAGGATAAACACTTCTTGATTGCCCTTTTCTGGTAGGCACCAGGGCAAGAGCGTCTGTGCTCAAGGGGCTCTTCAGAGCCTGGCCTCTAGGCCTCAGGGGACCTGATGCTCACAGGCTTCTTTCAATCCTTCAAATACTCTGGCTTGCTTCTGCCCCAGAGCCTTTGTACTTGCTCCCTGCTTTGCCTGGGATACTCATTCCCCAGGTCTGCATGTTGCTGGCACTGCCACATCTTTCAGATCATGGCCCTAAATGTCTCCTCTATGAGGCCACCATGTCCATCCAAAGGAATGGCAGCCCACCTGCTCCAGCTCTTCAGCTTCATCCTGTTTCCCACTTATAGTTCCCTTATGGCATTAAGGGCTATCAAGCTGATCTTTGGTATTTGTCTGCCTATTCTTTCATGTGTTTAATTTTTCCACATCTCATTCACCATCTCATATCACTTATTCATCATTCCTAATGTCTCGCACAGCCCCCTGAGGAGTAGCACAAGGGGAGTCTGAGGTGAAGATGGAACCGAGGGAGTGAAGAACATGAGTAGGCGCTGGGTGTGTTTCTGTTGCGTCACAGTGGTCAAGTCATGGGGTGGAAGCAGAAGGTTGGCATGGCTCTTACATCTAGAAGATGGAAGCACACAAGAGGACGATGAGGAAATGAGAGCTATGGTAGACCAGACAATAAGCCTCTGAGCAGAGAGGGGTAAGGTGTGAGAGAGGGGGCAGACCACAAAGAGGACGGGCTGTCGGGGGAGAGGGGGTCAGGAGAGCTGAGCCTAACTCGGAAGGAGGTAGAGAAAGAGTGTCTCTGTGTAGGCAGCAGGCAGCAGGGCCCTGCGACAAGCAAGGCGAGGCTGGAGGGCTGCAAGTGGAGTGGTATTATTCCCATGCGAATGCTGTGGGCTGGGGCAGGGAATTAATCACTCACTCCGCACATACTCATGGAACAAGGACAATGTGCCAGCACTGATGGTGACACACGGTAGCTACACTTGTGGTGTGCACGGCAGAACTCACAGGTTGTTGAATCACTTTATGTTCTATACCTGAAACTAACATGACATTATGTGTCAGCTATACTCAAAAAAAGAAAAAAAAAAAAAGAAAAAAGCAATAGACCCACTCCTTCCAAAAACCATACGGGGAAAAGAATTCTGGGAAATGCTGTCCAGGCTCAGCTAAACTGACACTAAGTACTAAGGCCACAGCTCCCCTGCTGCCCCAACAGCGCACTCTACTCCATGTACCAACATCTTGCTCTTCAAATGTATACCAGTTCATGTGCACCTCAGGGCCTTGGTACTTGATGTTCCTTCTGCCTGGAGTGCCCCTTCCCCAGACACTGCCTAACTCCTTCTCACTATTCATTTCTGCACTCACAGGCCACCTCCTCCCACTACAGAGGATCTTCTGCTTCTGGATGCTCTCTAAAGTGAACATGTGTAGTTGCTTGGCCAGTGTCAATTTCCCCCTCTCTCCTTAACTAATAGTAGATCTTTTTCCAGGTGCAAGTCCTCTCTCCCAGTTCCAGGAATGTGCCCTAACTGACTGAAATTAATCAAAAGATTTTATTCCCAGCCTCAGTCACTGGTAAAAGGATGAGTGAGAAACCTTGGCTAATGCATCTCAGTACCACTTACTAGAATGCTGTGAGGGAAGTCCTGCTGAACATGAACAAGGACACGCAGGATCCTGACTTCTACTGGCAGACATCCTCCAACTGTGCGGGCATCCCACCCTAAAAGGAAGCCATCTCTGTGGACTACAGAGCAGAGGACTCAGACAATTAGGTCAGTGTTGATGCTGTTCACCTCCTGGATCAACCAGACTCAAACTCTTCCATACCCATGTATTTTCCAGCTATAAGAACTAATACATTCCCATGTTGTTTGAGCCAAAAAAGAAGAGCAAAGCACAGGGCACAAGATGAACAGGGCAGATATCGTCCCTACTCTGAAAGACTGACAATCTTGGGAATAGGCAGGGACCTGTTTATGTATATTCCTGAATGCCATGCTTAGTATTCTACTTTGTGGGTGACTTGGTCAGGGCTTGTACAGACAGATTCCTATGGTGGCAGTATGGAGGACAGATCTGTGGGGGCCAGACTACGGCTATGGGGTTGGAGAACACCCAGAGGCTCAGTTTTTAGCATAGGGAGCCAGCCTGAGTGAGGGATGGCCCTAGGGTAGCAGGACTCTATGACTGAAGACGGTGCTAGGGTAAGGGGGAGGAGACAGTTAATGATGTCTCCTAAGATGGGGTAAAAGAAGGAACAACAGGTGAGGCTGAGGGTAGGGGCTCAGGCTGGGCTGGGGAGGCAAGGTTGGCAGCTCACCTGAGCCAGAGCCAAAGGTGACATGCTCCTTGGCCAACATCCAGCATGGGATACCTAAGTAACTACAGCTCAGGCTTAGAACACTCACCTGCCACCTGTGCTGCCCACAACAATACCCCACCAGACATAATTAGCTGGATGGAAATCTGCAGGTGCCTATGTGGTGCACTGCTCTCATTTACTGCTGAGCTACAGGCTGGTTTTCATTGATACCTCTTGGGGAGCATTTCCCAGCCTTCTCTGACCATGCCTTCCCACATCAGATGGAACACCCAGGTCAATCTTGTCAAGTGTTCCTGAAGGGCAGGGTCAGAGCAGAGTGGTGTCCAGAGCAATGTGGAAACCGTAAGGCAGGAAGCCCTTGCAGGGCTCATGCTCCCCGTGCTGCTGGGGCTGGGCCTCCTCCTAGCAGGCCCTGAGGCTCCCTGAGGCCCCTCTTCTAGAGCTGTTCCTTGTGGCCATGCTCTCCCTGCTAGGCCCTCAGTTCTCTGAGATTTATGTGCCACCTCCTTCAGTACAAGTACCAACTGGCACAGGAACACAGACGTCAGAGAGAGGCAGGCGGGAACACAGATGTCAGAGGGACGAGCAGACAGCTCATCCCAGGGTCCTGGAATTACATCTGTGAGTTCCCCTCTGCTATTCCTAACAGTTAAAGGGAGGCTGATTTGGCCGATCTTGGCCCTCTGATCTCCACAATTCAAACTGGAGTGAGTTTCTTGGCATTCTTTAGTTGCCTTCTCTCTTATTTCTAAAATGGGGAGAGTCAGAGCACCTACAGGGGCGGGGCTTCCACCAGACAGTCCCTGCACTGTGCTGGGATGCCTCCAGCAGAGTCTGGGCTCCATGCATTCTTTCTCTGGTGCCTTATGTTCGTCCTCATCATTACAGAAAAGTAAAGACATTTTTGAAGATGTGGAGACCTACGACGACAAAATGTAAGCCTTCATATCCTTCTACTTTTGTTATCAATTTCCATCTCCCTGCTGTACTATATAGAACCATATAGGGTAGAAGGATAGCTATATCACTGTATCTACATATCTCCATCATTCTCGGACACCACTGAGCTATTGACAGCTTTTCCAGGAAAGGGGGAGAGGTGGGGAGGCCACACTACATTCAACATTCGAAAAACAGATCTTAGAATTGAGGAAAGAGGATATTTAAAAAATTAGACTCTGCATAGATATACAATTGCCAACTTTTTTTCACTTTAATAGTTGCATATGAATATTTCACCGCAGCTTCTGCAACTGTGCCAAAGTCCAGACAAGGGGCCAGGGTGTCCTGGGTTTGACCCTGGCCAACTCTTTACTCCCTAATCAGCTCATTTTCCACATCTATGAAGCAGAGGTGGCCATAACCCTTTACCTCATGGGGTGGTTCTAAGGATTAAAAGCAGTAACAAAGGTCAGCGCCGCACTCAGGACAGAGGGAGCACTCCTAATTGATCCTGGTTCAATCAATTTTCCATTCCTCACCACAGGGATCAGCAGCAAGTGTTTGTCCAGCTCTCATGACAGAACCGGTACACCCAGGTGTGGAGGCAGAGAGAAAAGCAGAGCTTTCTTTTGGCCAGAAAGAGGGGTAGGTGAGGAGGGCTGACACAAAATCAGACTGCACAAGCAGGCAGGGGCTAGACCAGAGAGCTGGATGCCAAGCCATGGGCAGGGGCTGCCCTGGCTGGTTATCCTGTGGGCTGAAGCACAAAAGGTGACACAGGGGCTGTCAACGGCCTGGAGACGACTGTCCCAGTTGTCAGCTACAATGGTGATGACTATAACAGCAGCACACATCAGGTAGTAAAGAAGGCCAGGCCTGAGCCTGGACTCTGGTGTCAGACAAACAGTTCATGGTTTGAACTTTGGCTTGGCAAGGCTTTAGAGCCTGGAATGAGCTCCTTAGCTCTCCTGCACCTCAGTTCCTCCACTGTAAAATGGGACAACTGTCTCACAGCTGATAACTTCCACAAAATCCTAGCACAGTGCCTGGTAGGAACCGGGCACTCACTGGTTCGGTGGGGGTGGTATAATGATAACAATGCTAATTATTACCATCATTTTTAAGTAGGAGCCTGAAAAGAACCTTGAAGGATTTGAGCTCTGGTTTAGAAAGTGGCCTAACAGTATGTATAAAGGTTTTGTTTTTCACGGTAAGCAGATCTGCTCTTGATGCCATCACTTATACCTGCATGGCTGTGAGCTCATGACCTGATTCCTCTGGGCCTTGCTTTCCTCTGCTGTGACCTCAGGATTATACTATCCACCTTGCAAAGCAGCTATTGTGAAGGTTTTGGAGAATCTACCATGAATCCAGCTCCATGTGACCACCTAGTGAATGGCAACTCTTCCTTTCATTAACAAAGCAAAGGAAGAAAGCCATTCTTAAAGTGCCAAGACCCAGTCAGACAGTGAGCACTCAGGACTGTTAACTAGGAGCTGTCAGGTCTCTCCCAGTCCTACTTCAGAGGACAGGGCATGAGATCCCATCTTCCTGTCACTATTACCCACAAAGGACAGTTGTTTTGCTTGCTACAAGAAGCGGCCAGCTACCAGAGGAAGCCTGTTCAGCTGCAGGGCTTGGTTGAGGAACACTCAGGGATGGATGGCCAGGTTGCAGCCACCAGTGGGGAAGCAGCTGTTGGTGGTCTCTCTTGGGAGCCTCACAGGACATTCAACATGGCTCTCAGAAAAATAATTTTTGATTCAAATCTCTCACGTACAGACAAATAACAATGGGGCTAATTCAAACTAGAACTGGATGACTATCTGGGATACAGTTTACTGTCGAATACACATCACGAATTGGTAATACCTTCAAAGTGACACCTATCACATTGACGGCCTCTTTCAGCTGCGGATGGTTTGTACACTGTGCCAGTTCTTCATATATCCAGACCCCGAGGGAGCAAATGGCAATGCACCTTTTGAAAAAGAAGAAAAAGGAGGGAAACTCTCAAAAAATTTAATATATTTTCTTGGTATTTTCAAGTGACAAAAAGTATTTTAAATCTTCTTTTACAAAGTGGCCAAAATTATAGATATGTTAACAGAGGGTCTTCCTGAGGAAAAAGATAAGGTATCCTCAATAGTTCAGTTTTCAGGACAAACAGAAATACTGATATTGGTTAGTAATTACATATTTAATGAAATAAATGATCTATTTCCTGGTAGTAGCCACAAAGCACATATCAGTTATTTTTGCTGACAGTTTAAATTATGTTGTACTGCTTCAAGGCAGTTTTGAAGAAGATTCAAAAACATGAATCTTAGAAAATGGTTGGAAATCGAGTTGTAATTGTTTTTCTTACAATAAAATATACAACACCTACTAAAACAGAAGACAAACCCCACATTCCATTGTAAAGAATATCAGAATATAACTTTCAGAATCAACTGCACTGTTACTGCTTTTAAACAATGTGTTAGGACAAAGCCTTCTTCAAGTTGCACATTACTTTAAAAATTACCTTCTTCAATTATAAATCAATTTTAAGTGGTAGTTATCTTTGAAACTGATATATCCTACTATCTTTTACAATGATCAAAAAGTCATATTCCTGTTAATTTTTTCTGAATACCCATATATAAAATTAAAATACTTCCAAACCTGGTCACTTTCCCAAACAAAAGGGGATTCAAGCCACTACTCTGAACCAGACATTAGCTGTGGTATATATATATGTTGTTCTTTGTAAGAAGAGGTCACATAGCCAGTGCCAATTAAACTGAATGTACTGTTCAGCTCTCCACAGTGAAAGTTCTTTGTATTCAGTATAATTCAGCTATTAAAATAAATATATTTTGAGGTTTTAAAACCACCATGTTTCACTGGATTCTCACCTCTTTAAGTTAGGATAGATGAAGTGCTTCAGAACACGTTTATTAAAAGCTCTTTGGAGACTATGTCACCTTCTACGAAAATGCACTCAGGATAAGCGTGCAGTCCCCTTTACAAGGCATGCCTGGGCTTCTTGGATTCTTCAACAGCAACATTATACAGGAGTTACACACAATTCAAACCCTCAGCTTTCCTTACTGTACAGAACTATCTCCTCTTGCCTGATTCCTATACTGAGTCTCAGTCCAGAAACTGTACTTCATATTCTCAGTTTGCATTCAATGTCATGTATTCTGTATGCTTTCCAATTGCCTCATTATCTTCCCCAGCTTAACTCAGACTCTGATTGTTCAACCTACTAAAATCTAACTTGGAATTATACCCAATTATACCACTTTAAGAGACTCTCTTCCCTTACAGACTTGAATGTGTGTATGTTTCTCTTTCTGTGTATATTAATACATACTCTTTTTTTTTTTTTACAACCTATTAACCTATCTGTTAAATGTAATTCATTAAGGGCAAAGATCTCTCATTTCTTAGGAACACCTGCATTACTCTGTAACTATTAGCCTTGCACGACAGAAAACATTTGTGACCCATAAAATGGTTTCATAATGTGAACTACTCTCACCTGCCTTGAGTTTTAAAGCTGCACTAGCTGATAGCAGGTCTTCAATGCTATTTTATGCCTTTGAAATTTATCATTTAGCATCTGCCTATTCTGGCATTCTCAGGTATTCCTTTTGGCTTTGAGTTTCTGTCAGTTAAATTCTCTGTCCCAAATGTGTCCTCTGTGATCCCAAATGAGTTCTATCTCTCAAGATTTTTTTTAGCTAATGGCAGCACCACCTTCCCTCTCCTTTTTATACCAACACACCCTCTGGAGACTGTTTGCTACTCTGCTATCTCACACTTCTCCAGTTTATGTAACAGAAACTTAATATTTTTTCTTATGTTTTCTACATTATTATCACTTGTAATTATAACTAACTTCCCTCTTAATTGTCTTCCATTTATTTGAAATCTTGGTCATATTTCTGCTTATCTGCCCTTGTGTGACCTCAATTTCATGTTTTATACATGGCTGATTAAGACTGAGCATATCACACACATTTCTATTCCATTTTTCACTCCACAGAAGTTTGGCTTTCTACAGTAAAGAAAAAGGTGGTGGTGGGGGAGGTATTCCCAAGACATGTTAAAGGTTTGGATGTTGACAGGTAAGTGAAAAGGAGAAATCAAGGATTTTTTCCAAGTTTCTCGATTGAAAATCTGGGTAGATGATGGTGACCTTTACTGAGATAGAGTCTGAGGGGTGGTCAGGGGACTCAAGGGTTCAGCTATGGTTGTGTTAGCTTTGCATGTGTTAAGACATCCAAGCTGAGATACCAAGTAGGCAGCTTAATACATAAGCCTGAATATATATGGGATTCACAGAAGAGGCTAGGCAAATAAATTCAGCAGCATCAGAATCATAAATTCAGCAGTATTTAAGGTCTGGTTAGAATGAATAAGAGCACCAAGGAGAGTCAGAGAGAGAAGAGGACCAGCCCTAAACCTCAAGTCACTCTAACACTCAGAGGTTAGGTGGAGGAGGGAGACAGAACAGGAGCAGCTGTGGTAGGAATAAAATCAGAAGATTATATTCCAAGGAACTGGCATTGTTCAGGAAGAGGGTAAAGGCAGACTAATTTCAGAGTTAGTAAGACAAGTATGCAACATTAAAATTTCTAAGGCAACTTCTTAAAAACTGAGAATCTATGACTTCTGCCAAAATAGAGATAGTAAGTGGAATGTGAAAAAAATCATCTGAAAGAAAGAAAGGAAGGAAGAAAAGGAAACGGGAAAAATAAAGGCAAGAATGGGGACAAAACAAGAGAATACTGATAAGGAGCAATAACAAAACATAAAGGCAGATGGAAGAAATACATCCAAGTATGTCAGTTACTGCAGTAAATGAACTAAAGATTCAGTTAAAAGATCAAGATCAGACAAGATAAATGTATAAAATAAAGAATGTACAATTTTTTCAAAGACATCTAAAGAGAAGAATATAGAAAGGTTTGGAACATTAAAAAAATAAAATAAAATTTAATTTAAAATAAAAAAATAAAAGGATGGAAAGTATTATTTACAAATATATTAATCAATATGAGACAAGTGGTTCTTAAGAGAAAAAAAAATCATCCTTAGAAGTAAATAGGATCACTATGTAAATTAACAGATGTGATTCTCTACAGAGATTTGATAATTCTATAGTTCTATACAGCTAATAATATAGCTTCAAAGTATATAAACAAAGATTGACAGATACACAAGGAAAAATAAATCAATGCACCACAATAATGGGAGATTTTAACCTATTTTTCTCAGTAAATGACTAAGATGGTAAAAATATTAGAAACGATGTAAAATATTTGAAACACACTATTAAAAAAATTAATCAAATGGACATATCCAGAGCAGTACACCCAACTACTGAAGAAATGGTAATATGCATGCTCTTCAAGCCCACCCAGAGCATTTGCAGAAACTGACTATCTGCTGGGCCATAAAGCAAATCTCAACAATTTCAAAGACTGTCACTTGACAGACAACGTATTGGATTTGTGATTCCTTTAAGACGTCAATAGCAAAAAGTTAAATAAAAATAACTATATGTTTATAAATTAGATATATTTCTACATAAAGAAATATATGAAGGAATCAATGATGGAATCATAATGGAAATGGGGGAAAAAATCTGTAGTGAGAAAATACTACATATCAAAACGTACCAAACTCAGATGACGTAGGACCTAGAAATAAACATATGAACTTAAATGTTGACCTTTGTAAAAGAGAAAGGCTGAATTAGTATGTGGAGTTAGTATACTGTTATGTTAATATATCAGAATTAACATGCTGATAAAAAGGAAAGGAATGAAGAATATGAAGAAAGAAAGGAAAAAGCAGAAAGTAGAAAATAAAAACAAATTAGAGGAAGAGGAGTCAAGGTAGCAGAGAAGTAGCAGGCTGAGGCTACATCAGGTAGCAGGAGATCAGCTAAATAGTGTATCTAAAGATTGCAAACACCTACAAATCCAACGGGAGATCGAAGAGAAAGAAGAACAGCAATTCTAGAAAGAAAAAATCAACCACTTTCTGAAAGGTAGGACTGGCGGAGAAGTGAATCCAAAGCGATGGGAAGATAGACCCTGGGGGGAGGGGCTGGCTCCCGGCAAGCAGCGGAGCAACGGAGCACAAAATCAGGACTTTAAAAAGTCTGTTCCGCTGAGGGACATCGCTTCAGAGGCTAAACCGGGGTGAAGCCCACGTGGGGTCAGTGTGGCCTCAGGTCCCGCAGGGTCACAGAAGGATCAGGGGTGTCTGAGTGTCACAGAGCTTGCAGGTATTAGAATGGGGAAGCTGGCTACAGAGACAGAGCAGAGGAGTGAGCTCTCAGCTCGGGGTTACCTTGAACCGGTCGCAGGCCCGGTGAGCTCGGAGGGCGTCCAGAGGCCACAGAGACGGGAGTAATTGGGCGCTATTCTCTGAGGGCACACTGAGGAGTGGGGCCCCAAGCTCTCGGCTCCTCCAGGCGGGAGACCAGGAGGCCGCCATATTAATTCCTGTCCTCCAGAACTCTACAGAAAGCATTCAGGGAAGAAAAGCTCCCGAAAGCAAACCTGAGCTGATTACTTAGTCCGGCCCCTGGTAAGGGCAGTGCAATTCCACCTGGGGCAAAGACACTTGAGAATCACTACAACAGGCCTCTCCCCCAGATCAACAAGAAATCCAGCCAGGACCAAGTTCACCTACCAAGGAGTGCAGGTTCAATACCAAGGAGAGCAGCAGAATTCCAAAGGAGGAGAAAGCAAAGCACAGAACTCATGGCTTTCTCCTCATGGTTCTTTAGTCTTGCAGTTAATTGAATTTTTTTTTCAAATTTTTTTTCCTTCTTCTGCAAAATTTTTTTTTAACTTTTACCCTTTTCTTTTTTAACGTTTTTTAACTAATTTATCTAATATATATATCTTTTCTTTTTTATATTTTTTCTTTATTCATTTTCTTTTTTAATTGTTTCTTTCTTTCTTTTTTTTTTCCGAACCTCTTTTTATCCCTTTTCTCCCTGCCACAATTTGGGATCTCTTCTGATTTGGTTAAAGGGTATTTTCCTGGGGTCTTTGCCACCCTTTTAGTATTTTACTTGCTCCTTCATATACTCTAATCTGGACAAAATGACAAGGCGGAAAAATTCACCACATAAAAAAGAACAAGAGGCAGTACTGAAGGCTAGGGACCTAATCAATAGAGACATTGGTAATATGTCAGATCTAGAGTTTAGAATGACAATTCTCAAGGTTCTAGCTGGGCTCGAAAAAGGCATGGAAGATATTAGAGAAACACTCTCGGGAGATATAAAAGCCCTTTCTGGAGAAATAAAAGAACTAAAATCTAACCAAGTTGAAATCAAAAAAGCTATTAATGAGGTCCAATAAAAAATAGAGGCTCTCACTGCTAGGATAAACGAGGCAGAAGAAAGAATTAGCGATATAGAAGACCAAATGACAGAGAATAAAGAAGCTGAGCAAAAGAGGGACAAACAGCTACTGGACCATGAGGGGAGAATTTGAGAGATAAGTGACACCATAAGATGAAACAACATTAGAATAATTGGGATTCCAGAAGAAGAAAAAAGAGAGAGGGGAGCAGAAGGTATATTGGAGAGAATTATTAGAGAGAATTTCCCTAATATGGCAAAGGGAACAAGCATCAAAATCCAGGAGGTACAGAGAACCCCCCTCAAAATCAACAAGAATAGGTACACACCCCATCACCTAATAATAAAATTTACAAGTCTTAGAGACAAAGAGAAAATCCTGAAAGCAGACCGGGAAAAGAAGTCTCTAACATACACTGCTAAAAATGTTAGACTGGCAGCAGACTTACCCACAGAGATCTGGCAGGCCAGAAAGAGCTGGCATAATATATTCAGAGCACTAAACGAGAAAAACATGCAGCCAAGAATACGATATCCAGCTAGGCTATCATTGAAAATAGAAGGAGAGATAAAAACCTTCCAGGACAAACACAAACTGAAAGAATTTGCAAACACCAAACCAGCTCTACAGGAAATATTGAAAGGGGTCCTCTAAGCAAAGAGAGAGCCTAAAAGTAGTAGATCAGAAAGGAACAGAGAAAATATACAGGAACAGTCACCTTACAGGCAATACAATGGCACTAAATTCTTATCTCTCAATAGTTACCCTGAATGTTAATGGGCTAAATGCCCCAATCAAAAGACACAGGGTATCAGAGTGGATAAAAAAAAACAACAAAAACAAACATCTATATGTTGCCTACAAGAAGCTCATTTTAGACCCAAAGACACTTCCAGATTTAAAGTGAGGGGGTGGAAAACAATTTACCATGCTAATGGACATCAGAAGAAAGCAGGGGTGGCAATCCTTATATCAGATCAATTAGATTTTAAGCCAAAGATTATAATAAGAGACGAGGAAGGACACTATATCATACTCAAAGAATCTGTCCAACAAGAAGATCTAACGATTTTAAATATCTATGCCCCTAACGTAGGAGCAGCCAACTATATAAACCAATTAATAACAAAATTAAAGAAAAACATCAACAATAATACAATAATAGTAGGGGACTTTAACACTCCCCTCACTGAAATGGACAGATCATCCAAGCAAAAGATCAACAAGGAAATAAAGGCCTTAAATGACACACTAGACCAGATGGACATCACAGATATATTCAGAACATTTCATCCCAAAGCAACAGAATACACATTCTTCTCTAGTGCACATGAAACATTCTCCAGAATAGATCACATCCTGGGTCCTAAAACAGGTTTCAACCGGTATCAAAAGATTGGGATCATTCCCTGCATATTTTCAGACCACAATGTTCTGAAGCTAGAACTCAATCACAAGAGGAAATTTGGAAAGAACCCAAATACATGGAGACTAAACAGCATCCTTCTAAAGAATGAATGGGTCAACCAGGAAATTAAAGAACTGAAAAAATTCATGGAAACAAATGATAATGAAAACACAATGGTTCAAAATCTGCGGGACACAGCAAAGTCAGTCCTGAGAGGAAAATATATAGTGGTATAAGCCTTTCTCAGGAAACAAGAAAGGTCTCAAGTATACAACATAACCCTACACCTAAAGGAGCTGGAGAAAGACCAAGAAAGAAAGCCTAAACCCAGCAGGAGAAGAGAAATCATAAAGATCAGAGCAGAAATCAATGAAATAGAAACCAAAAAAACAATAAAGCAAATCAATGAAACTAGGAGCTGGTTCTTTGAAAGAATTAATAAGATTGATAAACCCCTGGTCTGACTTATCAGAAAGAAAAGAGAAAGGACCCAAATAAATAAAATCATGAATGAAAGAGGAGAGATCACAACTAACACCAAAGGAATACAAACAATTATAAGAACATACTATGAGCAACTCTATGCAAACAAATTTGACAATCTGGAAGAAATGGATGCATTCCTAGAGACATACAGACTACCAAAACTGAACCAGGAAGAAATAGAAAACCTGAACAGACCCACAACCAGTAAGGAGATTGAAACAGTCATCAAAAATCTCCAAACAAACAAAAGCCCAGGGCCAGACGGCTTCCCAGGGGAATTCTACCAAGCATTTAAAAAAAAAAAATTTTTTTTTTAAGATTTTATTTATTTATTTGACAGACAGAGATCACAAGTAGGCAGAGAGGCAGGCAGAGAGAGAGGAGGAAGCAGGCTCCCTACTGAGCAGAGAGCCTGATGCAGGGCTCGATCCCAGGACCCTGAGATCATGACCTGAGCCGAAGGCAGAGGCTTTAACCCACAGAGCCATCCAGGCGCCCCTCTACCAAACATTTAAAGAAGAACTAATTCCTGTTCTCCTGAAACTGTTCCAAAAAATAGAAATGGAAGGAAAACTTCCAAACTCATTTTATGAGGCCAGCATCACCTTGATCCCAAAACCAGACAAGGATCCCATTAAAAAAGAGAACTACAGACCAATATCCTTGATGAACACAGATGCGAAAATTCTCACCAAAATACTAGCCAATAGGATTCAACAGTACATTAAAAGGATTATTCACCACGACCAAGTGGGATTTATCCCAGGGCTGCAAGGTTGGTTCAACATCCGCAAATCAATCAATGTGATACAACACATCAATAAAAGAAAGAACAAGAACCATATGATACTCTCAATAGATGCTGAAAAAGCATTTGACAAAGTACAGCATCCCTTCCTGATCAAAACTCTTCAAAGTGTAGGGATAGAGGGCACATACCTCAATATTATCAAAGCCATTTATGAAAAACCCACTGCAAATGTCATTCTCAATGGAGAAAAACTAAAAGCTTTTCTGCTAAGGTCAGGAACACGGCAGGGATATCCATTATCACCACTACTATTCAACATAGTACTAGAAGTCCTAGCCTTAGCTATCAGACAACAAAAGGAAATTAAAGGCATCCAAATCGGCAAAGAAGAAGTCAAACTATCACTCTTCACAGATGATATAATACCATATGTGGAAAACCCAAAAGACTCCACTCCAAAACTGTTAGAACTTGTACAGGAATTCAGTAAAGTGTCAAGATATAAAATCAATGCACGGAAATCAGTTGCATTTCTCTATACCAACAAGACAGAAAAAAGAGAAATTAAGGAGTCAATCCCATTTACAATTGTACCCCAAACTATAAGATACCTAGGAATAAACCTAACCAACAAGGCTAAGAATCTATACTCAGAAAACTATAAAGTACTCATGAAAGAAATTGAGAAAGACACAAAGAAATGAAAAAATGTTCCATGCTCCTGGTTTAGAAGAACAAATATTGTGAAAATGTCTATGCTACCTAAAGGAACCTACACTTTTAATGCAATCTCTATCAAAATACCATCCATTTTTTTTCAAAGAAATGGAACAAATAATCCTAAAATTTATATAGAACCAGAAAAGACCCTGAATAGCCAAAGGAATATTGAAAAAGGAAGCCAAAGTTGCAGGCATCACAATTCCGGACTTCAAGCTCTATTACATAGCTGTCATCATCAAGACAGCATGGTACTGGCACAAAAACAGACACATAGATCAATGGAACAGAATAGAGAGCCTAGAAATAGACCCTCAACTCTATGGTCAACTAATCTTCAACAAAGCAGGAAAGAATGTCCAATGGAAAAAAGACCGCCTCTTCAATAAATGGTGTTGGGAAAATTGGACAGCCACATGCAGAAAAATGAAATTGGAACATTTCTTTACACCACACACGAAAATAGACTCAAAATGGATGAAGGACCTCAATGTGAGAAAGGAATCCACCAAAATCCTTGAGGAGAACACAGGCAGTAACCTCTTCGACCTAAACCGCAACAACATCTTCCTAGGAACATCGCCAAAGGCAAGGGAAGCAAGGGCAAAAATGAACTATTGGGATTTCATCAAGATCAAAAGTTTTTGCACAGCAAAGGAAACAAAACCAAAAGACAACTGACAGAATGGGAGAAGATATTTGCAAACGACATATCAGATAAAGGGCTAGTGTCCAAAATCTATAAAGAACTTAACAAACTCAACACCCAAAGAACAAATAATCCAATCAAGAAATGGGCAGAGGACATGAACTGACATTTCTGCAAAGAAGACATCCAGATGGCCAACAGACACATGAAAAAGTGCTCTACATCACTCAGCGTCAGGGAAATACAAATCAAAACCACAATGAGATACCACCTCACACCAGTCAGAATGGCTAAAATTAACAAGTCAGGAAATGACAGATGCTGGCGAGGATGGGGAGAAAGGGGAACCCTCCTACACTGTTGGTGGGAATGCAAGCTGGTGCAACCACTCTGGAAAACAACATGGAGGTTCCTCAAAATGTTGAAAATAGAACTATCCTATGACCCAGCAATTGCACTACTGGGTATTTACCCTAAGGATACAAATGTAGTGATCCGAAGGGGCACGTGCACCCGAATGTTTATAGCAGCAATGTCCACAATAGCCAAACTATGGAAAGAACCTAGATGTTCATCAACAGATGAATGGATAAAGAAGATGTGGTACAGATATACAATGGAATACTATGCAGCCATCAAAAGAAATGAAATCTTGCCATTTGTGACAACGTGGATGGAACCAGAGCGTATCATGCTTAGTGAAATAAGTCAATCGGAGAAAGACAACTATCATATGATCTCCCTGATATGAGGAAGTGGAGATGCAACATGGGGGGTTAAGGGGGTAGGAGAAGAATAAATGAAATAAAATGGGAATGGGAGGGAGACAAACCATAAGTGACTCTTAATCTCACAAAACAAACTGAGAGTTGCTGCGGGAAGGAAGGTTGGATGAGGGGGGTGGGGTTATGGAATTGGGGAGGGTATGTGCTATGGTGATTGCTGTGAAGTGTGTAAACCTGGCGATTCACAGACCTGTACCCCTGGGGATAAAAATATATTATATGTTTATAAAAAATAAAAAAATAAAAATTAAAAGGAAGACAAAGGAATGGGAGAAAAAAAACAAATTAGAATAAAGAGGCTGAACAAAGACAAAAGTAAGTTCTTTGAAAAGTTGATAATCTTTGGCAAGAATAGTGGCAAAAATCAGAGAATACATAATAGGGTCTGGGATTAAGAAGTGCTCTTGGAGTGAAAGAAACATAAGATAGCCAGTATTATTTCAGAACTTAGATGAAATGGACAAATTTCTGTACAAGTTTAGTTTACCCAAGGTATAAAATAAAGGAAAAGAAAAGAAAAGAAAGCCTTAATATTCCTAAAATCTTGGAAGAAAATAAGTCAATGGTTAACCTCTCATAAATAAATGACCAGACCTAGATAGTTTTACCATCGAGGTCTAAATACACAGGAGCATGAACTCTTAATTTTACAAAAATTCTTGCTGACTACAGAGAATGAAACAAGACTTTAATCATTCTATAAGAGTATCTAACCCTGAATCAAGCCTGATAAGAACTGGATTGGGAAAGAAAATTATAGGCCATAAATATAAATGCAACTTTCCTGAACAAAATATTAGCCAAATAAGATCTGGTCCTGTATAAACCAAGTTGAGTTTATCCCAAAATTTAAGGTTACTCTAATATGAACAAATTGATAGTCAATTTATAGCTTCTGGTAATGGGAAACTAAAAAGGTGGACTAAGCCATCCACAGAAGACCACTGAAAAATTTAGTCAAAATACAAACGCCCCCCAATAAAACAAAACAAAACAAAACCCCACGTCAGAAACCCTTAAAAATATCAAAAGAGCTGGCAAGGCAGTGATGATTGGTAGGCTGCTAGAGAGAGAGCAGGGCAGGAGCTGATTCCTTGGAGGCAGCAAGAGACTGAGCTAGGCTTCTGGTGACTTTATGAGGTTGGAGGAGGAGGATGAGAAAGTGGTGTTGCCCTCTAACACTGCTCCCAGCTTTGGGCTTTACTTTGGAAGGTCAGGTATGCAATTTCTCATTATGCAGGTGGTCCAGAAAACCTCTATATTGTTAACAGACTGCTAGCAAACTCAGATGCCCGGCAGAAGCAACCAAAATATTTTCAGACATTGCTAAATGTCTCTGGGGTACAAAATCACCTCTGGTTGAGAATTACTAACCTTATACATATACCAATTTTTATAAGTTTTTGGTTTATCCTTCCATTTTCTTCTTCATTAAAAAAATAAATATATATACCTGTATATATTCAAAATCTTTTCTCTTCTACAAAATGTAGTATGCTATAATCTTCTGTATCTTATTGTTTTCACTGAATAGTGGCACACTCTAAAAAAATTAAGTAAAGCATTTTCTTGACATAATTCTTACTACACTTTTTAGTATCTGTACAAGTAATGTGGAAGAGTGCTTTTTTTAAACATTAACTTTTTACATATAAATTTGTATCTTAAAATCCTAAAATAGTTTACCTTTAGTCAACATTTACCTTGCACATTCATTTGGTTCCTCTGTGGCATTCTTCAGTAAAATATTTATGAGGTAATGCTAAAAACACAAAATTAAGTAAAATTAAAACTTTGTTTAGTAGTTGGTTTCCCACATGTTTTGTGTTCCAGGCAGTCAGGACCTACTGAAGGACCAGGGAACTCTGGAGAAGCTCCCAACAGAGAGAATCTGGGAGGCGGGGAAGGAAACAGGGCTTGGGGGAGCAGCCTGTGGTGGTCTCAGCCAGGACCTCCCTGGGCAAGTAAGCCAGCCTAGAGAAGAGGGTTTCTGGGCATGCAATAAAAACCTTGCAAAGCCATTGAGACGTCAGATAGGAAAAGCTCAGTTTTCTTTTACTTCAATTATATATTGTATACTAAATTATATATTATAATTATGTACCATAATTAGATAGATTGATTTTGAGATTTGAAAAGAATTTTTGTTTGCCCCAAAGTCAGTTAAGGGGGGGAAACAAATGCTTACTTTTATTCTCTAAAGAATTAATAACTTGACATCTCAAATTATTAGTAGTGTTTAATCAGGCTAACAATGGGACTGAATATTTGGCTAACTTTAATTATTTCTTATAAACTCATTTGATACACTAATGTGGCACAATTAAACCTAAAATTATTACAAAGGATGAATTATTATATAATTACAATCCATAGGCATGATAAACAGATCTAATAAAAAACACCAGAGGAACCTATCAGTTATAACTGTCATATGCTCTGAATAATACATTTAATCCCCCTAAAAGAGCCTTCTGGAAACAACAACAACTACTACTGAAAGATTTAAACAATAAAGCAGAACTTTCAGGGATAAGTAGATCACTGTATGACAATGGAAGAGAGGACCATATAGCTAGAATTATAAAATGCTAAACTTGAGAGTCAATCAAATGCATGAGGTACCTTGACATCTTCAGTTCCTGTGATGACTTCCCTGACTTCCGGCACAGACTGCAGTAAAGGGATCTCCCGGTAGGTATTTGGAAAGCAGACTAGAGAACCAAGAATGGTGAGAGCTTCTGAATGAGGTGTCTGCACACAAAGAAGTGAAAACATGCTTTACTTTTTCATGATTTTGAGAGGGAATCTTTATGCTTATTATATCCTAGATAAGATGTAATCAAACTATGCCAGGTTATTTTCCTCCAGGTGACCATTTAAGCAAGAGAGGTTTGTCTAGATGAAAAAGCAAATTTCCAAGAAATGGAAATTATCACTATGCTTGTATAAAAAGCATTGTGAAAAGTGGTCTGCAGATGCATTCAGGGTCAGAAGAGCAAATGACTCAATCATGACTTTCACTTTTTGTCTTTATCTTTTTAATCTTAATGTTCTTGACAAAGCAGGGTACGTGATATCAACTTAATATTATTTTTGCTGTGAAGACAGTTAACAAAAATTCATAAGGAAGAGGGGTTTGGGTTGAATTTCAAAAGGCAGAGAAAGAGAGCAGACACTATCCACCAAATTTCCCGTCTCATCATGAATATTTTGCAAAGTAACATATAGTGTTTGATATATAGGGAGACACAAAATCACTTATTTGTCTATTATTGGAATTAGGTATAATTCTTACTACACGTTACCAGACTTCAATCTAGCCAACTTCACTAGATTTCAATCAAGTCAACACTTATTAGCAGCTATGATTAGCCAAGAATGGGCACCAGGATTACAAAGGTATTGCCACTTGCCCACCTACCCACCTGCCATCTACCCTTCTGTCTACTATTATCTAATAATTATAACAATAGCAGCTAACACTTACAGTGCTAGGCACTGTTCTAAATGCTATACAAGCACTGCCTCATAAAATACCCTCAACAATCCAATGAAGTAGGTACTATTATCATTTCCACATTACAAGTGAGAAAACTGAGGCTCAGGGAAATTAAATGGCTTGTCAAGTGACAGACCCTGATTTGCACTGGGCCTGTTTTGTTAAGCACTTCTGGGTTTGAAATGAAAGCGAGTCTCCCTCCCCCAGGATATGGCGGTGTGGTGTGTGCGGTATGGGAGAAGAGGCAAATAGCGGTGATCTACAATTCGGTGATATGGCTGTGAGAACCAGAGAGTGGGAATGTTATGGGAGCCCAGAACATTCATGTTTAACCTCACTTCGTTTTCATCAGCACACAGGTCCAAGACAATATAAAACACAGAGATATTCTCTGGAACCCAAAATGTGGCAATAATTTGTTCTGCTCAGGATGGTTAGGGACACTAAGACAAACTGCTGCTAGAAGTCCCATAGTGCCAGGGGAGCCAGCCAGGCTGCCAGAGTGAGGGAGCGAGGTAAGGGGCGAGAGGCCAGTGCAGGCAGTGCGGATGGAAAAGGCAGAAGACCCAGGGGCACCCATGGACCTGTAAAAAATGCAGGTGCACAGGGCCCAGAGGCCATGCAGGTGTGCTGCAGGGACTAGGGGAGCTCCAGGAGAAAAGCACTGGGACTCCCAGGTAGCAACCCCCACGCCACACGTGGCACAGTGCCCGTCTCATTTTTTCCTCCAGGCGACCAGTAGTGCCATCAGAATGGAGCAGTAGTGTGGGGTGATGGATGATCTCAGGAAGAGCAGAGTGTCAGGTGCTCACTGAAGCCCAGTGCAGGCAAGAGTGACAGCAGCTCTGACTGTAGCCATGGCCACGGCATCAGGCATGAAGTCACTATATTCTTAATGGTTTCTTTCATTTTTTAAAATACAAAGATTTGAAACCACTAGGGCAAAATGAAAATGTTAAGACTTGCCAAAGTTGGTCAGTGAGTACAGTATTTTGTTATGTGACTTCTACCACATAAAGCTTTGTGGTCACTGCCCAGGCCTTTCCTTATCTGACCTCTGGCCAGTGTCAGACGCAGGTGCTGGCTCTCTTGGGCCTGGGAACACTTTCACCATTTGGCCCTGGGACACCTTTCGTGGCTCCTACCTGAGGCCATCTAACAGTCTCCATGCTGGGATGCCTCATTTCCTCAGGATCCAAACTGTGATGCTGAGTGTGGTCCTGTGCCCTCTTCTCTCCCAGATCTATACTCACTCCCGAAGGATATCCAGACGCATGATTTCAATGCCTCCTACATGTTGGACTTTGGACTCCCCATCATTTCTCTGTAGACTAGACGCTCCCCCACCCTACCCCTGAAGTCCGGGTTTGTATGCGTGCCCCTCAGGGGTCCAGAGGCATCTCACATGAGCTCCACCTGACCAGAGTCCCACCCTTTCTGTGCAACACTACCCCACCTCCATCATTCTGTCCCCTCATCTGCTGCTTTCCTTTTCCTCAAGTTTTATGTTAAGAGGAATGAAAAGGGAAAGAGAGTATTACACTAAATACCAAACACCTGGATTCAAGATTTTACTACTCTTGCTTTATCTGTATGTTTCACTTTTTTCATTTCGGTATTTAAAAATCACTAAGAAGTTTCCACTTTCAATATTTTAAAGCGAATTCAAGACATTATGTTATCCCACCTCTATGGTCCCCAGCATCCCCGCTTTGGGTTTTTTCTTTGCATACATTACTTTCTGACATGTTACATAGTTATTTTGTGTTTGCAACACCAAAAAAGAGGGGTGTTAGATTGTTTTCAGCACTTTTCTATCCCAGTGGGTGCTCAATAAGTATCTCAAGATAAGGGGTGGCTGCTGCTGTCCCCATTTATCTGACGAACATTGAGGCCTTTCAGGTCTCTGCTTCAGCATCACTTCTCCGATGAAGACCTTTCTAATGCATGTCTTTCCCTTCACTTCTCACAAGCAGAATGAACCATTCCTCTGTTGCTGTCCTGCTGGGGTCTGGATGTGATTCTACTGTGGCTGCTAGAAACTTAGGCACAGATAATAACATTTAGTTTACCCCGCTGATTTGTTGAGGGTAGGGCCCCTGTCATACTCATCAGGCCAGGTCCCAGCATGTAGTGGATCCACGGAAACTGTTTCTCAAACAGCCTTGCTTTGTCAGTCCTCTCTAAATGCTGCCCTTTATCCCCAGACAATCTTGGTTTAGACTTCACTGACATTGATTCCTTTCCCTGAGTGGCCTTAACAATTGTGTCATGTGCAAGACTGGCCTGAACTGTGGACTTTAATTTTTTAAATTTATTTTAAGACATTAATTTACGAGGGTGGGGAGGGGCAGAGGAGAAGGGAGAGGGCCAAGAGGATTCCAGGCTGAGTGCAGAGCCCGATTTGGGGCTTGATTCCATAATCCTGAGATCATGACCTGAACCCAAACCAAGAGTCAGACACTTAACCAACTGAGTTACCCAGGTGCCCCCTGAACTGCGGACTTTTAGATTGCATGCTAGACTATGTAACAATCAGATATAAAACAGACCTTAAACAAAATAAGGATTACACAGCTTTTTCCAATGAATGTGGTAAATCTAAATAATTTTTTGGTCTAAGCACTGAGCCTAAGGTGAGCCCCAATTTCCACACAGGAGAATGAGGCCTGTATGCCTAAGCATATTGCCCAGGGTAGAGAACCAGTACAGTACATGGCAACACTGGGATGGAACCCAGGTCTGACCCTACAGAGCTCCAGGGTCTAGCATGAGAAGGGAATTATATGTAATACATTATCTTATGGGCACATTACACTTTATCTGTTCCATTGTTGATGGACATTTGGATTAACTCTAGTTTTTGGCTACTACAAAGGACGTTTACTGAGCACAAGTTCCTACCCATCTCTTGGAGACCTGTGCAAGTATATGTCTTTTCCCCATTGCTTCAGTGGGGCAGATCTGCACAGTGGGGGTAATTCAAACTTGTAATTGACTTGTGTTAATCAAAAATTATGACTGAGTATGTGTGCCCCATTCACATACTTCTCATCTGTTCCCTTACAAGTTTAAATCTCAAGTTGAAACTAAGAGAGAAATTCAAAGTAATTCAGAGTTACAGCTCCTTCATATAACTCTCACTTCCACATGATCTTACTTTCTTTCTCTTTCTTTGAAAAGAAAAATTTTGGGAAGCTACTTTAATAGCTTATCTAGCCAAGAGATAAATTTTCAGAGAATGACTGGCATGCATGATATTATCTCTAGAAACGGTGCTGGCATTTTTACAGGAGATTCCAATAGCAAGTAAGGAAGTCATCAATAATGAAGTATGGTTTTCCTTCCTGTATCCTGTGAGTTTCTTCAATGCTAATCTAAATACTTAAAAATAAATTTGAAGGCTCTTTGAGAATGATTATCCTAAAATCATTTTTGGAAATAAAGAAGCATAAAAATTTGTCACATTCCTTACAAAAAAAAGTTGAACAAACTCAACATTTTTCTTCTTCCTTTTTTTCTACCTTTCTTTTCTTCTTTCATTCCTCCCTTTTGCTCCTGTCTTTGCTTTTTTTTTTTCCCTTCCCTTTGCTTTTTACTTTATCCTCACAAGAAGTTAGCACATGAAAATACCAGTGTGAAATATCAACTATACAAAGTAATAAAAAACAACTTAATTTAAAATCTGGGTTATAGTTTGAATTTACTGTGCACCAGAGAAATAAGTGGAGTGAAAAAGTAACAATATGCCCCCCAAAATATACATAGCTAGCTACTCATATTGATTTCAATACAAGTCCCTGGTAAACAATAAAGCTAATTTCATTCACACCATTTGCAGAGGAAAACAAAGAGTCTGAACAGGTAACAGCTGTATAGAGCACAAAAGTGAGAGGCCCTTTAAATTGAAACGTAGAAGAGAATGTTCTTTCAAAAGGCATTAACACATTGCCCTAATAGTGGAGGTAAATGTGGAGACTGCAAATAATTTCTTTTTGCAGCCCTCAATGTTCACTTAGTCTACTTGATTATAATTTTTTAATACTAGAATTTTGTCAGAGTTTTATTGCACATTAATAATATATACTCACTCTCTGCTTAAAATTTAAGTGTTCTAACATTTCCAACATTTCCAAAAATATTTTCTATTAAACTTATAATAAGCAAGATCATTATTTGAAAAATTATTGATAATGTACACTTAAAATGCTCTCTTTACTACAGACGGCTCCTCTGTGCCACCATTTACTGAAAAATGCTAATAGACTCTAAGAGACAAGTCCTGCTTCTGACTGTGTAAATGTGCTGAAATATTAGTGAGGATATGATTTTTCACACTCTGGCCTTTTGATGAAACGCCTTCCCAATACCAGTGTGTCATCTTATCCTACAATTTCACACATCAGCTGCCAGGGCATCTACCCGAGAGCCCGGTTTCACATTGCACTAATGAGTCAACACCTGTTAAGAGTGGAGAAATCTGAACCTTGTTAGCGATTGTGAAGCCTCCTGGGAGTTTGGATGCTGAGCATTGTCATACTCACCGCCGGCGTGTCTGTACTAAGGACCCTGGCAGCGGCTGTGATGAAGTCCCCCACCAACATTGAGAAGCCAGGCAAACCCAGGGAGAAGAAGCGGGGTGGACAGTGCCTTATAATGGTGTTTAAGATATCCTAAAAGGGAAGATGAGAAAACACAACTGTAATTTTCAACAATGTAGTCAACTCATTTGTATATATAGCCACTGTATGGTAATCTGAGAGAACAAAGGTCACAGAAATTTTTCAGTAAAAGGGGTACTGGGAGATGAGATGGTCCAAGGCCTATTGTACCCACTTTACAGGTAAGAGAACAGACACTAAGTTGTAAGATTACATGCCCCAAATCTAAGACATGGCATTGGGACTACACACTCCTTCTGTTTTCCACCTTGTCTGAGCTCTTCAGACAAGCTACTGAAGTGTTGAGGCAGATACACAAATAAAGTCTACAAACATCTATCACTTCAGTATTTTCCAATTCTCAAAAGTTAAAGCACACTAATACATTAAAAAGTCTTCAAGTAGGCAAAGAGCTGGAAATTTTCAGTCTTTAGATAACTCTGTGTGTTAAAACAATGGGACTGGAGTATGATCAGAGTCTAAGCTCAGGGAGCTGGTGTGGCTCTGGGTACAAGTGTGACTGTGAGGTCAAAGTGCAAATACAGCAGTTGCCTTTTACATGGGTGCAGCATGAAGACCACCGACTGCCTAGACGCCTGGTGTTGCTGTGTCTGGAATGGCCCATCCTTGGTGGGTGGCAGGCCGGTGCCTGGCCGCCAGCTCTGCTGTGAGGCAGCCACCATGTTCCAGCCTGTGGCAAAGCAGGGCTCCACTACTGGACAGTGTTCTGCCACCCACAGCCAAGACACATCTCCACAGCCATCTGTGCAAGTGTGTGTGTGCATGGGGGATTAGTCAGAATACCACAAACTTCTTTTATGCAGTTCTAGGCCATGCACGTTAATCAAACATACTGAAGTACTAGACTTTATGTGTTTTGTAGTTATTCAACCAACAGTCGCAAAAAAAAAAAAATCTGGTTTCTTTTCTCAGATTTCAGTGTGGCTATTTAAGAAACCCTTTAAAATAATCCTGGTTTAATTTGATTAAGTTAGAGCAAAGCAGTAGCAACATGCTAAATGATAACATGTTAAGACCTTTTAACAAAGGACTTTGGATAAAAATAACCTCATTTTGCAACCTGTAGTCTTGAAAGAGAATTCTTATGTATTCACAATACATTATTTTTCCAAGACTTATTTTTTCCCTTACACAGTGGATTCATTTAGTTTCTACAAATTGTGCTGTTTATATCCTTAAAATGACTGTACAGTGCTTACTCTTTTAGAGCTCGAATATGGTCAGTAGTTTAGCAAGTACTAATTTAAAGTTTTAGCATTTCAGCAGAATTTGCCCTATACCAACAATAAATAAACAGGCAGATAGAGGAAAGGTAGGAAGGAAAGAAAAACCTGAACCACACGTCTCCTAAGTTAATATTTAACCCTGCTTTAATCACGTCCTTTGATACACTTTAGGGTCCATATCAGCCAAAGTAAACATTCTAAGGGGCTCAGCAGATGGATGCTGCAGTTTAGAAAGTGTGTAGTAAACTCATGCTCCAAGAGTGGAACAAAAGATCCACCTTTTTCATAATTAAGCCTCTGATTAATGCCCTGGGCTCCTCACCACACACCTGTAATTACTCACAGAGGTACGCATTGTGCTGGGCCTTGTCTCGGAATATCAGGCATCAAGCTACCCAGCAGCAGATGGGAGCACATTTCTGTTGACATATGCTGCAGTGAAAGGATTCGTGCAAACCTGGCCAGCAAGGTAGCAGAATGCCATGCATCTGAAGATTAATAATGCAAACAACCATGATGTTAACTTTGTTATGTGTGTGCTAATTCCATCTGCTGAGATGAGGAACTAAGCTTTGAACCCTGTCAATTTTTAAAAATCTTGGGCATACTACTTAAATAAGCCATTTTCACCACTGGAATTTAGTTTTAACCTTTAAAAAATGCTTTTCTGGGACAAGTTTGTGGGAATTACGAACTGAATCCTTTAACAAACTAAGGCTAGATCTGTACATGAAATCCATTTTGCTTCATAAGAAATCCATTTTGCTTCATTTATATGTATAAAGGTAATGCCTGTAAAGGGGGCATTCACAAAAAATTACTAAGTTACCACTGATGCTAAAGACAGCAGAAATGCATGGAGCCGGGATAAAGTCACACGGCTCCCCAACCCCTGGATCCGGGCCAGTCACTTCAACGGAACCTGTTTCTATGGGCAAGAAGATTGGAAAGAGAGGGCAAAATAACAGATGGCTAGCCTACCCTACCCTGCCACCCACGTAAAACAGAGCCCTGAGGAGAAGCGGGGCCTGGGTAGCTGTCGCCAGTTAAAGGCGGCACTGGGGTAGGGGTAATGTGGGAGTCAAAGAGGGAACTATAAGGCCAGTCAGCCAAATTATGGCCATATGCCTACTTATTTTGCTTATCCACACTGAAAAGGGACAACCCAAAGATTCTATCTTTGTGATAACATGTTAAAATTAGGAATAATTGTGTGGTACTCGAAAGAGAGCCATGCATATTCCCAACAGAGGGATATCCACCAAGGGTTCCAGTCATTTCTAGGAGAATCTTTCTTTCACCCTCCTCTCCAAATGGTAAAGTCACAGCTACCACTGGAATCACTGGAAAATAAAAATCTGGGGACTCTGAAACTTCTTACACTGTCTCCAGGGCTTCACATATAGATAGAATAGGACAGTGCTTCCCAAATGTTAATTATTCATGTATGACCTCATGCTCTTTGCCATATCCATGTCCAAAGCAAGCATTATCTGCCTGGTTTTGAAAGCAAGTCACTTTTTTTTTTTTTAAACTTAAGTAAGATTATTCTGGAAAACTAGTATTCTGTGTCACAAATAGAATACAATAAGAGTAAGCCAAGGCTACTGCATTTTTGTTAAATAGTACAGCCTGAAAGAGGCTCCCCTTTATTTACTTATTTATTTGAGAGACAGCACAAGCAGGGTTAACAGCAAAGGGAGAGGGAGAAGCAGGCTCCCTGCTGAGCAAGGAGCTGGATATGGGGCTTGATCCCAGCACCCTGGGATCATGACCTGAGCCTAAGACAGATGTGGGACTAATGGAGCCACCCAGGCATCCCGAGGCTCCCCTTGTTATGAAGGGTGGCTTTATCCTCAGGGTGGTGTGAGAGTTCTTTACCTACTCCAGTGGGCCTACCTGAGAGAGTTGCAGGGACTGCTGGAGGTGAGGAAAGGGGCCATTGTTCTTACTGGGTGACTAGATGCTGTTTAGTGCAACCTCCATTGTGATCACGGTTTGGAAATGCCCCTGTACTTAAACCCTGGCATGATGAAAAGAGCTCTGGGGCTGGGGCTGCAAGGTTTAGGTTCAAGGCCTAGTGTATGTGACTGCGGGCAGATCTTGTCATGCCTAGGGCTTCATGCTTCTCTTCCATTAAAGGATGGATACGAGTCACATCTAATGGTATAGATGTGAACACATGTCTTTCTAAACTGGAAAGGGCCATACAAAAATAAACAGAGTAACAAATAAAAAACTTTCTTCAAAAAGGGAAAGACTCTGAAGGATTTTACTTTCTAGAATTTACTTTGTAGAATTCGGTGGACTATTATTTTGCTGATATTCAAAAGAGCAAAAGATTTCAAAGGTGGCAAAAATAAACCTCTCAGATTACATTGTCCCAGATATCAAAAAACTCTTGAAATTAATGCTCTCAAGTAACATTCTTAGCAAAGCATTCTAGCCATTAGCTATAATGTATATCAGTTCTAAGGCAAATAATAAAATAAAACCAGGAAAATGATATGTTTAGATTTTCTAGCTTTCATTCTTCTAAGGAGTTCTAGAATTTACCTGAAACAAGTGAGTCTGAGAGCAAAAATTAGCTTCTTTTTCCGTACTCTTGACAGACTAAAAACATTAAGCTAAACAAGAAGTCCAACGAAAAATGGACTCTAAAACAGGAATCAAGTTTATTCTTGAAAATTGACCAGTGTAAGGCACAGACAAAACTCTTCCACACGTTTTTGTTCAAAGGAAATAAAATTCACTCAGCAAAATGCTGACATATAGCAAAGAGACCACCAAAGTAGTATTTTTGTCCTGTTTTTGATTAAAAGTCCACATGCATGCTACACACTGAGTGTGAAAGTGGATTGTATGATGATAATTGTGAATTTGCAGCTTATCAAAAGATTCCGGCTTATGAGAAAGTAACTGGTGAGAACATCTGTCTCTTATCACTGATCTTACAAAAAATCAGGTAATTCAAATAGAGGCGTGTTGTTTCCTCTCCTCCAAAGCACCGTTCTATAAACACAAACTGCATTCAGCCTGGTAAATGAATCGCTTTAATTGAATGCTATGTACACAGTAACTGGAAAAACCATAAGTGATAAGAAAAACATATGGTGATGGCAACAGAAATTGGTTTATTCATTTTGCATAGTGTTGTTTCTTTAGTTCTCTTATAATTGACCTTTAGAACGATAAATGTGTAAAATAATTTTGTTTATTATGGCTCCAAACCTTCCAACAATTACACAAAATGAAAATTTAAAAGGAAGGATTCATTCTGGAAGCATTTCCATTGTTTACATAATTGCACAGCTATAATTTAGTGCTCGTGTTGTTATGGAAAATAAAAAAAGGGCCATTACAGGCCATTTCAATTCAAAATATTGCACAGTGGTGTCAAAAATGGGGGAAAATGTTCACTTTAAAGCAGTTTAAAATGGATTAACCCTGTAAACAAAAACATTTCAATATAGTATTCTATGAAACACAAATGTTCAAGAAGTAGCCATCGTTCAAACGGAATTAGAAATGTTGCAACTGTACTTTCACACCAATTACATATATATTATTCACTTAATATTTGCTCAGGGCCCAGCAGATGATGGTTGTAACACAATAGCCGACCATCTGTCTCCCCGCCTTTCCTTAGCGGACTCGCGCCTGCTCCTCAGTAGCAAACAGATCCGGTTATTCCACCTAAAGTCACTCAGACCTTCCAGGAGGCCAAACAGAATTGTTAAGAAATACAATTTATGTATACAAAATCCTTCTTTTTTACTTTAAGAAAAATAAAATGCTAAATGAATCACTTCACTGTTTTTCAGAGAAGATACCTGCCTTTTATGCAGAAAATTCTAAAGGGAGCTCTTTTGTTTGGTAAAAGGGAGAATGTACAGATCTGGTTATCTCATTAATCCAGTTAATGAAAAGGTTCAACTCATTCCACGCCCACGCAGAATTACTAATTACCAAAATATTTGAATGCAAAAGGATACTTTTAACACTAACCCTGGATATGACTAAAACTTTAACAATTAAAAAGGCAGCTACAATCTTGCAGTACTTTGAGGACGTATTTGTAAGTATCAATTATCTCCTCCTTAGCGAAGCTCAGAAATGCCGCATGACCAAAAATAAATAAATAAATAAAATTAAAAACATTAAAAAAAATTTTAGTTTTCAGAAGAGCAGCTCTCTCCAGGTCCCGAAACCTTGGCCTCTTGCTTCTGCTAGTAGGCTTTTGCTTCTCCAGTTCTGTGTAAAAGACATGCTTTACACACCACAACCTGCTACTTGGCCTCTTCATACTCTACATTGGTTCAGACAGGACTTTTTGCTGATAAAAATAAAGTCTTTTTGATAGCCTTTAAAAAAAGCATAGCAGACCATGTCACGAGCACTGTGCTTCTGCAAGAGGTGCTGAAAAGACAACACAGCAGAAGAAAGCTAAAAATTCCTTTCAAGATCTGAGTCAAAGAGTATGTGGTATGTGCTACGTATTGTATGTTAAAAGGGCCAAGTATGGTACGAACTTTCTGGAGAAAAAGCAGAGACTTCTGTGAATGCTGACAAATGTGACCTCTCTGGGTGTAACTCTGTTACCAAGTCCAGAAGAAATATGACAGGACAGAGTAATTGGGCTCTGTAGTTGGAGAAACAAAGTCATCTAGTACTTCTCACCATGCAATATGCTATGGAGAAGACACTGAGTTTCCCTGACAGCAGCGTGCAAAGGATAAAGGGAGTGAAAAACCTGAAATGAACTTCTGATGGCCACAGGAGCTGCTCTGACCATTTGCATGAAATCACGATTTTAGAAGTGACAGAACATCAGGCAGATGGCAGAGAAAGTCACTGCAACCATCAGCTCTAAGGAGAGCCTTGAATTTTTTTTTTTTTGATTGCTTGAAATTAATCCTGTATCTGTGAGGAAGAACTCTACTAGCCTTCAAACTGATGAAGACTATCTAACTGCCTCAGGAAAAATGGGGGACTGATTAGGTGACTGACTGGTTTTAAGAAACACTGTATGAATTTTATTTTATACTGAAGTTAATATGTCACTAAATTACCTTTTTTTAAAAAGATTTTATTTATTTATGTTACAGAGAGAGAGAGACAGACAGACAGACAGACAGACACACACCACAAGTAGGCAGAGGCAGGCAGAGAGAAAGAGGGAAGCAGGCTCCTCGCCGAGCAAAGAGCCCAACGCGGGGCTCGATCCCAGGACCCTGAGATCATGACCTGAGCTGAAGGCAGAGGCTTAATCCACTGAGCCACCCAGGTGCCCCGTCACTAGATTATCTTAATTGCTTCTTTTTCTTTCTGTTATCTGTAAGAGCAATATTGAAAGTGCTGAATAATAACCACCAGACCACCAGAGAGCTTTACTGAGAAATAATTT
Organism: Neogale vison; assembly: GCF_020171115.1. Classification (NCBI taxonomy): domain Eukaryota; kingdom Metazoa; phylum Chordata; class Mammalia; order Carnivora; family Mustelidae; genus Neogale; species Neogale vison. The sequence goes on from NC_058098.1 coordinate 45,307,462, forward strand.
ACTTGTAATAAAATATACCCTTTAGGGGTGCCTGGGTGGCTCAGTGGGTTGGGCCTCTGCCTTCGGCTCGGGTCATGATCTCGGCGTCCTGGGATTGAGCCCCACATTGGGCTCTCTGCTCAGCGGGAGCCTGCTTCTCTCCCCCCCATGCTCTACCTGCTGCTCTGCCTATTTGTGATCTGTCAAATAAATAAATAAATAAACACACACACACACACACACACACACACACACCCTTTAAAGTGTACAACTCAGGGACACCTGGGTGGTTCATTTGGTTAAGTAACTGCCTTCAGCTCAGGTCAAGATCCTGGGGTCCTGGATGGAGCCCCACATCAGACTTCCTGCTCAGCAGGGAGTCTGCTTCTCCCCCTGCTCGCACCCCGAGTGTACAACTCAATCATTTTTGGTATATTCATAAAATTGTGCACTATCACCACTATTTAATTTGAGAGCATCTTCACTGTACCCACAAACATTTTCATCCTCTATTCCTGCCCACCAGGCAACCACTCATCTACTTTTCTTTCTCTCTGGATATACCTGCTTTGGGTATTTGAGAATATGGAATACGTGGCAGTTTTTTTTTACCTGGCTTCTCTTACTTGATAGATTTTCAATGTTTATCCTTGCATGTAGCAATACTTTATTCCTTTTCATGGCCCAATAATATTCCCCTGTGTTGATACATCAAATTTTGTTTATCCTTTCGTCGGTTGATGAACATTTGGGTTGTTTCTACCTTTTGGTGATTGTGAACAGTGCTACTATGCAAATCTGTGTACCAGTTTTTGTTTGAATACCTATTGTCAATACTTTCGGGTTTATACCTAGCAATGGAATTGCTGGTTTATATGGTAATTCTCTGCTTGAACTTTCGAGGAAGTGACAAACTGTTCTTTATAGCAGCACTACTAGTTCACATTCTTACCAGTAACCTATGAGGGTTCCAATTTCTCCACTTTTCGTCAACATTTTTTATTTTTCATGTTTTTAAAAAATTATATCCATTCTAGTGAGTATGAAGTGACATCTCACGTGGCTTCGATTTTTACTTCCCTGGTGATTAATGGTGTTTAAAACCTTTCCACATAGTTGTTGGCCATTATGATATCTTCTTTGGAGAAGTGTCTAAATCTTTCATCCATTTTCAAACTGAGCTGTTTGTCTTTTGGCTACCGAGTTATAAAACTTCTTTATGTATTCTAGGCACTAGACCCTTATCAGATACATGATTTGCAAATATATTCTACTATTTTGTGGGCTGTCTTTCACTTGTTTGATAGTGTCTTCTGGTGTACAAATTTTTAATTTTGATGAAGTATAATTTTTTGAATTTTTTTCTTTTGTTGCTTATGCTTTCGATGGCATATCTAGTCATTTCTTCTAACAGTTTCATAGTTTAAGCTCTTATATTTAGGTCTTTGATCCACTTTGGGTTAAAGTCAGTATATGGTGTGAGGTAGGAATCTAATCGTATCCTTTTACACGTGGATATTCAGTTGTCCCAGTACCACTTGTTGAAGTGACTATTCTCCCACTTCGCTGTCTTGACCCCCTTGTTGGAATCAGTTGACCAGAGATAAATGGCTTTATTTCTGGACGCTCAGTTATATTCCATTGATCTATATAGCTAATCTTTTACCAGCACCAATACTCTTCCTATTGCTGTAGTTTTGTAGTGAGTTTTGAATAGGGAATTGTGAATCTTCTAGCTCTGCTCTTTTTCAAGACTGTCTTAGCTATTTGAGGTTTCTTGCAACTGCCTAAGAATTTTAGGATCAGCTTTTGCATTTCGGCAAAAAAGGCCATTGGAATTTTGATAAGGATCCAACTGAATCTTCAGATCAACTTGGGGAATATTGTTATCTTAACAAAATTAATTAGTATTCCAATCCAGGAATATGGGACATTTTCCCACTTATTAGTGCCTTCTCTAATTTCATAGAGGAATGTTTTATAGTTTTTAATGTATCTCTTTCATTTCCTAGGTTATATTTGTGAGTAAATATTCTGCTCATTTTGATAAATGAAACTGTCTTCTTAATTTCATTTTCATATTGTCCATTGTGGTGTACAGAAACACAGGTAATTTTGTATATAGATCCTATATCCTGCAACTTTGCTGAATTAATGTTTTCATTCTAATAGAAGTTTTTAGCGAGTGTGGCAATTCCTTAGGGTTTTTACACACAAGATCATTGTCTGTGATTACAGACAGCTTTCCTTCTTGCTTTCCAGTCTGCATGCCTTTTATCTCATTTTCTTACCTAACTGCCCTGGCTATAATTTCCAGTACACCACTGGATAAAAGCTATAAGAATGAACATCCTTCCTCATCTTAAGGAGACTGTGGAAGTTTTATGGAAAAGGAAAAAATGGAAAAGCGTGTTGTTTCTGGGATGGGAAGAAAGCCAGAGCCTATGATGTGGCATTCAATCTTTTCTCAAAATATTTCTGGAGATTAGCAAATTAGTGCGAGGATGCTCAGGGTACTTGGAGATCAGATGCACTGAGAAAGAACTTACCCTCTATCATATGAATGAAGTCATTATCAGCCCTAAGTCCTTAACAACATGAATGAAATATACAACCCCCTTTACTCTGACCAACAAAACCCTGTTTGCAGTCCACAGATCAGGAGAAGCCACTTTCACATGGGCTTCCTATACAGGGCGTTTCACAGCTCACTGGGGAGACTAACAGAGAGATGGCAAACCCATCAGGAAATTCCGGCACATTTATGATTCCATAAGATGAAAAAAACTGTTGGAGGGTTGTGGAGAGATGTGACTTACCAGCTGCACCAATCATGCCTTGAAGACACCATGGCCTGACTATGTAATGACTGTCTTAGTCATGACCCTGATGAGCCTCAAATCTACAACATTACAGTTTCTACAACAGGCTGGTTTAATGAGGTTGATGCAGATGCTCAGAGCAGTTATTAACTCCTGACAATTGGACTTCAGCAAATGAGGGCTTTAGTGAGTCGCTGCTGGCAAGTAATGACAGCAAAAGTGTCGAGGCTGCGCAGACTTCTGTGAGCGCAGAGTATGCTCAGATTGCGGGACATGGATGTGGCATTCTAAAATGGGACCAAACCTGGTGGCCCAAGCTGGGGGAGAGTAGACACAGAAAGGCATTTGTAATAAGGGCTAGGGAGCAGGGTGGATGGGGTGGGCCAGGAGGATACTCAAATGTGTTTTTTTCTAAGGCAGCCAGCTCAAGCCTCTCCACTGGCTCTTCCACAAACTCCTCCACAGCCTTTATGACATTCTGGAGTAGAAGAAAAGGCAAAGAGTCACTGGCATCACAGATGACAGGACTGTTAGAAATGTACTTATGGGGTGAGCATAATCATGCAAGTATTATCATTAAGGTAGGAATGACCGCAATGAGAGAAACATGCACTCATATAATTAATATGGGTACTACAGCAACAGGCAGCCATTCTGTTCCCAGGTATGGTGTTCATTCTGCTTCAGGAATAAATCAGCTGGATATATATTCTTCTTAGAATACTAAAAAGAAATTCTTGGATGAAACCATGGACTTAATATACTCAAATGCTGCCTAATGCCAAGGCTGCAAGGTGCAGTGAGGTTCAGTCAACATTGCCTACAATGCCAAGCAGAATACACAAGTCACTCTCATGCTGGAATCCAGGTTAGGATCTGACTGCATACTTGTATTACCTTAAAATGAAGTACAGAAATTTAGTAAGGGAAACATCTTTCTACTGAATTTGGGTAACAAGGATATTTAATGTGTTCCTTTGGAACTTTGAAAACCTAGAGAAGAAAGATCTAAGAGATCATCATTCAATCTTTTCATTTATACATATAGAATAGGAGATCGACAAAGGCCAGAAACTGTCCCAAGGTCCGCACACAAACCAAAGCATGCTCCTCCTCCTTTGGAAGATAAAGTGTTAATGCAGGGTCAGTGAAGCACCATTTGACTTTGGTGAATAGCAGGCCTCACATGTAGAGCCAGAGCATCATTTTAAGGACATTACTTAGCTCCGAAACATAAATTATTCTTTCATCCCTTCACTCTGCCTAATAATCGTTTATAAATGCAAATAATACTTCTTTAGAGCTATACTTCCAAGTAAAGTCAATAAATGCTCTGGCTTAAAAATGTGCTTCCAAAATATATACATATCACTCTCCTAGAAATATTATCTATCAAATGAAAAACTGGGTCATAAAATGCTATCTTCAAAATAGAAATGAGCCTCCCACCAAAATATTCTTAGGAAACTGGGACAGAAATTGCACATGCACACGTGTGTGTGTGTATGTCCTGGTGCACACACATACACCCATGCACGTGCCTGAGGCAGAGGCACTGTGTGTGTAGAGGTGGTAGTTAGAAAGATTCTATGGAAAAACACCAAGAAATCTCCTAGGAACCCAATAAGAAATGAGGATTCTTGTTTTTCCCTCAAATGAATACTAGAAAACCCACATCATTTGTGTCTTCTGTGTTTTAACATTGCTAAAAGACTTAGAGCTTCTGATGTTGTTAAAAATCAGTGTCCAGTGCATTTAAAAGTGTTTCCTTCTCCCTTACTGAGATTGGGAAGCCTGGTTCTCAGGTGTGGATGAAGGTGAGTCTGCTTGGTGGAATGAGGTTCTCTGGGCTCTTTGCTAGCCCATGACCAAGAACAGGTTAAAGAGGAAACGCTCTTCCTTTTTGAGCCCCCATGTCCTCTCATGTGTTTTCACACAGGAGAAGAAATATGCTTTGGAATATGATTATTATATATTCTTTTTATTCTAGGATAACCTAAGATACATGTTCTCTAGTTTGTCTCCTTGTACGTAAAATAACTCCACCTGCGTGTGGGAGCAAAATCAAAGCTACCCATATTTTGTGTTCTGTCAAAAAAAAAAAGGGGGTTGGGGAGAGAAAGAGGAGCAATGTGCTGGTCATCCAATTCTGGGACTCTACAAACCCATCCCACCAACATGGAGGTCTGGACACGATATGTGGAGCATCCCAACAGGGAACATTTTTAGTTTCATCTTGGGCAAAAGACTTATATTGTCTTCTTTATATTTCATAATGAAATATGTGTTTGAACAATGAGCTCCCAAGAACGGCTTAAGTCTGAGAGAAAATTCCCAAAGGGAGCTAGCTCTCTCGACCCACTTCTCAGGCTAGAACCACTAAGAAAGCAGCAGTTTTGGCAAAACTGAGACATCCCCTAGCCTGCTTGTTCCACTGATGGAGAGCCCAGTGGATGTGAATCCCACCACAGGAGGAAGGAAAGAGGTAAAGGCAAGGAATTAGACCATCTAGAGTAATTAAACCACCTTTAACAGGTCGACAAATGACTTGCTGCTTCAAGTCTAGGAACAGGTGTTTAACATTTTGGTTTCTGATTTACACATAATAAAATTTATTTGGGGGACTTAAAAAGTACTTCCTTTAAACAAAGTTGCTTTCAGGCAGATGTTGGAGAGAAGGAGGAAGAAGGAAGAGGATGGATTTGGACATAAGACTCCTGAAAGATACCACTACTTTGATCTCTGATCTTGGGCAAGTACTTTGTCTCCTGAGCATCAGTTTCATCTGTAAAAATGCAACCTACCCCACAGTGCTCTTACAAAGGGTGACAGAGACTGATTGGTAAGCATTTTGTAAATTCTAAAGCCTCATACATCATTGTTTGTATTAAATTATGGCAGCATTTTAAATTATGATATTATTAAAATATTAATTTTTCTAGGGCTAACTGAAAAAGAAGATTTGAAACAGATTTCATTTCAAATCCACTCACTGGGGCGCCAGGGTGGCTCAGTCAGTTAAGCATCCCGTTCTTTTTGGCTCAGTTCATGATCTCAAGGTTGTGAGACTGAGTTTCAAGTTAGGCGCCATGCTGGACATGGAGCCTGCTTAAGATTCTCTTTCTCCCTCTGCCCCTCTCCTGCTCATGCTCTCTCACTCTCTAAAAAATATACACAAATATAATAACAGTAATAAAATAAAGTCCTTTTGTTTAAAAAAAAAATCCACTCATTTAAAAGGAGTCCAAAATGAGAGCCACATCATTTTGTCTTCTATAAAATTTTGTCTTCCACAAAAACATTTTGTCTTCTACAAAAACATTTCACAATAAATTGACAAAGTTCTTAAGTGCTAACTTGGTTGTAGGTACCATGTCAGCTGCTGTGAGGAGACTGAGGCAGAATAAAGCATGGCCCCTGCCCTCCAGCAATAACCCCTCAGGGGTGGGGGACACCTCTACAGAGCTGAGAGTGAGGGCAAGACAAGAGCACAGGGCTCCTCCAGGGGCACAGCCATGAGGACCCAGGGGAGAGAAGCAGATAGGTGACACAAAGGCCCCAAGTCTTAACAAAAGAACCATGCTGCACACATTCAATGCAAGACTCCAGTATGGGGGGGGGAGGTAGGTATTTTATTTTGTCTTACTATTAAAAGGTTCTCCTCTTCTAAAATTTCTCGAGCCACTAAAGAATATTTTTCCATGGAAGAACAAAAGAAAAACTGTTGTTTATTGTTTCTTCAAAAAACAATGTTCTCTCTAAAATGTGTTCCAGTAAATAGCATTAATAGCTGAACAGTCTGCAATTACCACACTCCCACTTATTGTTATGTATTAAAAAGGAATCAAGAGACAAAAAGAGATTATTCTCCACAAGGAGAGCACTTTCTCACAGAAACAAAACTTGCAATTTAGAATGCTTTTCTTGATGTTATTTCCTTGTATCCAAACCTATCCTTTATGGATTATAAACCACAGTCATGATTTAAGATCTCTTATATTCAAAAACCAATCCTTCCCACATAGGAGTTAAGGTATCTCCCTCCCCAAGTACAATTCAGTATTTGCAATGCTTCCACATGCCACCTCTCAGCCTCTCAGTTCTTCTCTGCCTAAAGAAAAAAAAAATAAATTTTCTTAAAATCTTCATAGAATTCTAAAGGGGAAGAGAAGTTCTTGTAGGTCAACAAGCGATTTTCCAAACAATGGGAATCTCTTCTGCAGCAATCCAAGTAGCACTTACTGAAAGCCTAACTGCCCTCATTTTTCCAGGGCCCCAAAGACAGCCATTACAACCCCATTTCACAGAACAAGCAGTTCAGGCCAGAGGTGGCTATGTGGTCACTGACTCAAGATGCACACAGCAACTCCAGTGGAGATCGGGGTTCAAGCTCCCGAGTGAATGGCCCTTTTGCCCAGGCCACCAGGAGGTGGCCAGACCAGCAGGCCATTGTGGACAGACATGACAGAGCAGGAGAGGCTTACAAACCCCTGATCAATCACCAGCCATGTCTGAACTGGACACCTGGCTAGAATGCGCTCCTGGTGGTGAGCTGGAGTCTACCAACAGTCCCTGCTCAGGAGGTAAGACAGCCTGATCTCTCTCTCCTCATAGGCAGGGCTCCAGATATTTGAAGGAAGCAATGATCTGTGCCCATGTGCCAACTCCTCACCATGCAAGCTGTTCTCTTGCCATCCTTTCTCATCTCAGCCGCTCGGCAGTGTGCACTACAGCGTGCAGCAGGGAGAACAGTCCCCCAGAACCCCTCCCCGCTGCCACACACACTTGCAGTGCCTCAGGCTCTGGGGCTGCAGGCCACACCACTCATTCAGATTCAGCTTCTGGACAAAATGCACCTCAGGTATTTTGTCATGTTAACTCTGAATTAATGTAATCACTCCATGTTGGAGTTCTAAAATTGTTTTTCTTTTAAAAAAATAAATTGGACCATATGAAATTGAATCCCCCCTTTTTGAAGAAGAGTTCTCTGCTAGCATTTTTCATAATGTTCGGCCTCAAACATTTGCCTCTCTTTAATCTCCCTGGTTAAATTTTTGTGGGGTTTAATTTCCTTGGTTAAGTTGAGAAAGCTAGTCTTTCATACTTGTTTTGATTGCTGGGTTCTGTCATTTAATTTACATCGCCCGGATCTTCTCCTAGTCTGGTGTCATCTACATAGGTGCGACTATTCAAGGGCAGGGTCCCCCAACCACAGCACTACTGACACTGGACTATAAATTCTTTGCTGTGGTCTGGTATGTTGTAGGATGTGTAACGACATCCCTGGGCTCTGCCCACTATATGCCCTTTCCTCCAGTGACAACCAAGTATCTTTGGACATTGCCCAGTGCCCCTAGAGGGGAGGGTGTGGCAACCTCCCCTGCCATCCCAGGAATCAATATTCTAGAGTAATGAATGATGGCTAGATCACCACTACAGAAAGCAGAAAGTTCATGTCAACTCTGAAATTGATCACTAGAGCCACAGTCTCAACCAGAATGGTTTGGCTCAGGTACTTTGGTTATCTGTTCTTCACCATGATGCCACATGGATTTGAGAGGGGCTTCCTCTTTTTTTTCTCCTATTTATACTCCTATAAATCAACATATTTATTGAGTGCCTACTCTGCCTGGGAAAAGATATGATGGACTCCGGTGAGTCTATTAAGGAAGATTCTGGTGACATGGGCCTTCTTAGAAGCCACTGTAGGGTTTCCTTCCAAAGAGAGACCTCGGGACACAAAAGAACATTTTTTCTAGTGGAAGATGTAGGTCAGCTTATACACTTTACCATATGGTAACAGTTTAGTAAGGACAAAATCTTTCAATTTTCCACATACACTGAGTTGCTATTATATTTCATTTTTATGCTTTATTTCATGTAGCATATGCTTATTAAAGATGTATGGCTAAATTTGTAATTAAATTCATAATTCAGACTCTTCACTGACAGTGTTTATTTAAAAGAAAGTCTTTATAGCTTTAACTCCAAAAAGGAAAATCAAACAAGACTCAAGTTTCTGGCCTCAGGTAAACCTCTCCCTCACCAGGTCAGCCTCCCCGGCTATCATCTTACACTTTCTAAAGCTGTGAAACAAGTTCACTGCACATGTGTTAAACCTCCTAACTGAAATCTCTACCATCTGTTACCTTCTACATATTTCTACTTTCCTTATTTAAGTGTCCGAGGGGTAAGTGGGCTTGGTCTATAGTTTAATGAAAATAATTATTGGTTTCTCAGCCATATAAGAAAAAAAAAACCCTCCAGGTATGATTTTGGTGTGGTCATCTGTCTCAAGTCTCTATCTATGGTCATTAATAGTTAAGCAAAGGTATAATAAAATTTTCTTTGGTAAAACTTGACTAACCTTTGGTTTGTACATTCTCATGAAACCTTATGGGAAACACTCAGAAACCACTGGATACTACTATCACACGAACCATGTGATAAATTCTACATTTCATCACTCTGAATTTGTACAGTAAGGACACAGTGAGAATTATTAGTTTATCAATACACATTAGGACAGGGTTCATATATACCACTCATTCTTGAAAGCATTAGTCTTCCATCAAACCTAAGTCAAACTTGAAAGTTTTATTTATTGCTATAGGAGAACTTTACATTCAACAAAATCCCACTAATTTAAAAAAAAAAGTAAATTCACACACAAATAATATTTTTAGAAAAATAAAGATTTTTTAAAGTTTCAAAGTACTTCCAAAAACAAATAGTAACAAAACTGGCTAACAAAAAATAAGATAACAGAGACCTTTAGAAATCTAGTTTAATAACTGTAAAAAATTCACAGTTCGGATGTCAACTGTTCAAAATTCAACAGGGTTAGACATAATGTTCTCTTAAGTGGAGAAGAAATGTACCTGGAAACCTTTCCAACACATTTCTACTTCCTAACAGTTAAGAATTCTTTAGGGACACCTCTCAGTGTATCCTCCATACACCTGCTTTGCCTGCCCCCGTGTTACCATGCCCACGATAAAGAGAGAGGTTCCAGCCTATCTAGCCTCCCACCTTTTCTCAAATCTTCATCTTGTCTTTCTGAATTGACTTTTGCTTTGAGAGATAATGGGAATACTGCCAGTAGGCTCTATCTTCTCAGGGCACTTACACATAGCACTATACCAAATCTGTCCAAAATACTCCTCACACACACACAAACACACGAAGCACACAAAACCTATATGCACATGCACAGAAATATTCATATATGCACATATAAATAAAAAAATTTATGTATATAAACTCCATTTGCATTTCAGTCCTTATTAGGCCCTCATTACCTTGCCCCTGGATTGTTTCAACAATTCCCTCTCTGTGCTTATTGCCCTCATTCCTTCCTGATTATAACCTACCCCATATAACTTGGTTTAAGTTTCTTTTATTTATTTATTTATTTGACAGAGATCACAAGTAGGCAGAGAGGCAGGAAGAAAGAGAGGAGGAAGCAGGCTCCCTGCTCCCAATGTGGGACTCGATCCCAGGACCCTGAGATCATGACCTGAGCCAAAGGCAGAGGCTTTAACCCACTCAGCCACCCAGGTGCCCCCAAAAGTATGCTGGTTTAAGCTTCTTAAAAATGCTTTTTGACAATGTTGAGTGTTGTGTTCCAAGATGTTCAATGGCTCCCCATTAATCATGCTGAATCAGGTTCCCTACAGTGCTGCCTAGATTCATGTCTGCACATTATCTCCAGGCACATATTTAGAACTAATACAAACCACTCAGTTACTGTTCCTTGAACATGGATGGCCTGAGAAGGTCTCATCGCTGACATGTGAAATTCCAACCTGCTTCTTGTCCGACTATTTAAATCCTATCCATCCTAGAAAGTTCTGCTCAAATCAGTTCCAATTCCTCTGTGAGCTGTTTTCAAACTCAACTAAAAAGGTACTCAACCCAGTGAACTCCTCTAAGGTGTGTACCAGTTATTTGGCTCTTTGCACAAGGTGATGGATACCGTTATCTACTCATGCGTATCATGATGTTACATATGCCCTCAGAACCCAACAGGTTGTTACAATGGTGAGGAAAAATACTGAACACGAAAAGATTGTTTAACCTTTTGCTATGTTTATGAAATAACAATGTGACCCTAATAATAAGTGCCTAAAAATAGATTAGATGATCCAAGAAGGCTCAATGGGAAAGGACGTAGAGGTCCTCTGGTCCAACCCATTCATTGGTCTCTTGTGCTCAGGCAAATGAAGCTTTTAAGTTAGTCTTCTAGAGTTCCTCCACTGGAACTCTATTTTAAAAAACTATTTTCAAATGAAGCTGTTAAGTTAGCCTTCTAGAGTTCCTCTACTGATACAAATCAAGGCTATTATTTAATCCTCTAAACATCAATTAGACCATTAAATTTATAAATATGCACTTTATCCTGGTATCACTGAATCAAAATCCCATGAATTTAAACCTTGGTAATAATCACTTGCTGTACAGAACAAGCACTTTAGAGATACATTAGAATTACTTCCTTGGACATGACATAAAACAAGGTCCCTAATTTGCCATCTTAATTCTGCACTTTTCCTGAAAAAGAATACTCGTTTATGTTTAGCCTTAAATATATTTATAAACTTATGTGTACTGAACATACAGTTTTAGTTATAAGTCTGAATTTTCAACAAAGAACAATTCTTTGTCTGAGAAAAAGGTGATGCAATTATTACATATCACTGCATGATACAGGCTGTCTGGGGTTATTAAAAGAGTCAGGTATGACCAATTTACAAGTATCACCCCTGCACCTTGCTTTCATAGCTCACTGCTGAGTCTTATGCTCACTGAGGGGTCTCTTGGGATCTTTTTACAAACGACTGTTTATTATTATATTATTCCATCATATACCTCATGAGAGGAGGTTGTAACATCCGTTAAGAAAATCATGAGCTATTTTGACTTCTAAGAACATTACTCTATATATGTTGTTTAAAATTATGTTTTAACATTGGTGTAGCAAAAAGTTCACGAAAATATGAAGTCAAATGAAAGCAAAAGTTTCCTAAAACAAGTTAAATATTCTTGGCTACAAAACAAGTGGCTAAAATTAAAGGGGAAAAAAAGAAATGCTACAAGTGCATTTAGTGACTGAAATATAAACCACATTGATCATGTGTCGCCAGCACCCAGCGTGGTACATTGCAGAGTAGCCACTGTCTGAGCCAGGTTCTTACTTGTAGGCAACACAATCCACCCTGTGGGGATGAAGACGAAAGGGATTTATATTGGGGCATGAGATGGCTTATAGAGTTTCTAGAAGTGTCGGGGAACCAAGCATGAACCCTCCACAGCCAGGAACAAGGTGGCAAGCAGACTTGTCCAGCCATCTTCCAGAGTGATTCCAGCAGAGATGCTGCTGCCTGCTCTGGTCACAGTAACGCAGGTTCCAGAGTAGAACCTCCTTATGACAGCTGCCGCCCACCACTCCCTACGCATACTTTCCCAGCACTGCCACCTACGTGCCTCTGCTGGATGGGACCTGGGTGGATGTCGACCCAGCTGCAAGGAGCTGGAACACATACAGTTCAGCTTTTTAGCTTCCGTCATAGATAAGGCACGGCGAGCTGGGTGAGGAATGGCTAGGAAGTGAGTCAGTGGCAGGAGACACACAAAAAATGTTTATGAATCACAAGTGGGTTAAATAAACATTTTAGTGAAGTCTGACCTACAGCATGGGGAGTGGGTATTTCTCCACATGTTCTGAAATTTCACAATGCCTAATTCTACCTTTCAGCCAAACCATTACGTTCAAAAGTAAGAAAATATATGGGGAAAGAAAAACATTAACATCTTAACATATCAGAAAATAAAATATATCCAGTTACTAAAGCTGCTGTTCTTTTCCTCATCCTCTTCAGTATCATTACAAGGGCTCACTTTACTGAGGGTTGGTGTGTCCAGGCTCTGAGGTGAGTGCATTACATATATTTTTTTAAAGATTTTATTTATTTATTTGACAGAGAGAGATATCACAAGTAGGCAGAGAGGCAGGCAGAGAGAGAGAGAGGAGGAAGCAGGCTTTCCATGGAGCAGAGAGCCCGATGCGGGGCTCGATCCCAGGACCCTGGAATCATGACCTGAGCTGAAGGCAAAGGCTTTAACCCACTGAGCCACCCAGGTGCCCCTGCATTACATATTTTACCTTCTCAAAGTCTTCAAACAACTACTGAAGGTTAAGAACCCTAATTTCCTGCATTTTACATATAGGGGGAGGAAGTCATAGTGAGGTCAAATGACTTGGCTAATAAGAGGAACAGCCAAGACTAGAACGCAGACAGGCTGTCTTAAAGCCCATGCACTTAACTATTACACTTTTTAATCATACTGCATTACACTTAGTCCATGACTTTATACTGTTATGATTCTAATTTGTCACTTGACAGTTACCTCCAGGTTAAACAACATATATTTCTCCACCTGAGAGAGACCTCATGCTTTTTTGCTTGTGTTACAAAATTACAGATGAAAATGACAAAGACTTATATTTCCCAAAGTTTCTAGATGCAAATTTGCAACAATAATTTTACATTAATGTAAGCCTTGCCTTTAAAAGAGACTTTAACTTTGATGTCTAACAAACTGCATTAAGACATTAAATCTGTAAGTCATTGTTAAAAAACAGTTCACTTACTTTAAGCAAAGAAAACGTTCCAGTCTTTGATATATGTTCTTAAAAACATGAAAATAAAATTCCTTTCCTCAACTGTCCTTTTCCATTTCACACATATTGATCTTTCCATATGTTTTAAATAATGATGAAATTAATAGGAACTGTTTTCAATAAACCCAAATAACGGTGCTTTTCAAGTCCAAATATTTTGGGGAAGACTGAGGTGAAAAAGCTGCCTAAGCATTAGGAAAAACTAAGAACAACCAGGAACAGCTTTAGAAGGGCAGCTGGAAGATGGTGAGAAGCTGGGAAGGCAACTATGGAAAGCTATCTGGGGCTGGAGGTGGGAAGGCACTCCAGTTAGGAAGGGTTTGAGGAGAGGGGGCCAAGGCTTGAGCCTAGGTCAAACAAGATGGAAAGAGAAACAGAATCAAGGACTGGACTGCTTGACCAGCCTGTTGGCTATGGATCAAGGGGAAAGATATACCCTGTTGGAATAAGCCAAGCCTTGCCTGTAAATTCTATCAGCCTTTTTAATATGTGGCATTGGGCAAAAGTTCTCAATATTTTTTGAACCTTTGCTATTTAAACAATGGGTCATGATATTAATCTAAATGAAATGCAGAGAAGAATCAGTAGGACAATGTCATGCAGGTGCCAGTACAGAATCTGGCGCTGTGTGTGTGTGGGTGCTAGGGAACTGAAGACCCTCTGTCCTGCCCTCACCAGCCAACCAGACATGAAGCAGCTGGGCAGAGTGGAAGCTAACTGGAAGACCCTTCATAGGCAGGCTGAGCAATCAGTTCCTCATGTCACCCCAAATTTTATTCATAATGTAGAGTTATTTTGAAAGTCCTTATGATCCTACATATTTTCTAAACAAGTAACAGTAGCAATATTTTTTTAAATAATTCAGAATGTAGGAGAAGTTTACAGTTACTTCAAAGCATTTTCTCAATCATGCTAATAAACCATAAACTCAAACTGCACAGGTACTTGGGAAAATACTAGTTGGTAAAGTCATTATTTTAGATAGTAAATTACTTATCTATTAGAATAGATAAACCTGGCCCAAATAAAAACAGTTGGCTTGGAATGTGCTACATTTTGGCTGTTCAGTCTACGTACCATTATTATATTTTTAAATACAGAAAGGTCTACATTTGTTTACATAATGAATTGGCTACCATATTAAATGAAACCATGGATTTATCTGATTGTATCACAGAACAGTCTGTGAGACATCTATTTTACAAATAGTTTTTTTTTTAATGTCTTCAATTACTAGAAGCGGCCTTACATATGAGAAAAAGATTTTTAACATCTTAAAGCTTATTTCCAATTCAACACTTTATTAGCCACTACTGACATAATTTCGATACTCTCATATTTAGGAAAGCATTTGTAAAATGACTAAGCCACACCATCAGGCTCACAGTACTCTGGGCCTTGCCTCCCTTTTAAAGGCCAACAGAGGGGAGGGAGCCACACGGTGAGAGTTGTGCAGACAAGTGTTCCACCTAACGGTGAAAGGAGGAAATTCACCTTGAATTTTATTTGTAAGACAAAACTAATAAATGTTAGACCATTTAAAATTATTTGCTCTTACTTATTTTACTAAGAAATAAGAAAAATTTTTAAAAGGTTCTCCATGCAGGAAAAAAGTCTTTTAGGGGCAGGCTAGTGTCTCTTTGAGAGCTTTCACAATTAGGAAACAAGCCCTGAGATGGTACTAGTCACAGGTGCACAGTTGGCCAATAAAAAATTGAATTTAACTGTATTCTCTACTTTAAGTGCTTTTTTGTATTTTTATAATTAATATAATATCTGCTTCCAGAAGAACATATAAGTTCTGGAAAAACCACCATGGTCCATTTAGGCATGTGGACCAAAACTTAAACTAATTCAGAGACATTTCTTACTCAAATGAGAAAAGTTTCTTTCATTAGAAGGTATTCTGTATAAATTTCTTCTGGAAAAGAAACAAGGCTTATTTAGAGTAATTCTGCTTGGCAGACAGTCAGGGATTCTAAAACATATACCAATAATTGTTAAGTTTATATCAGAACAGCCAGTTCTATTTAACACACATAAAAATTCAAGTGTCTAATGGCTAGACAATAGGCTGATTATAAAACAGAGATTTACATCCCAGTTTTGTCTTAGGAGTCTGGATATTGGGATCACTGCTAGCAATGGGCCAACACTTAAGATTTACGTACTTTGCAATGAACTATAAAAGCTAAAACTTAACCGAAACATGGCATATATTAAAATGATTTTAAAATGAAAATAATTTTAAGTACAAAAATCTGAAAACTTCATTTTTCTACACTATAAAATCGTATTTTTTGAAATTATGTTTTGGGTTCTCAAACTCTATTTCACCTCATGTTATTGTTTCATTTCCACTCCAACAGCCTTTAAAATAGAAAGATGATTTTATTTTTATTTTTTGAAAGAGGATTTTAAATTCATATCTATTTATGTCACTTTCTAGAGAACTCATTCTAGGAATACTAAGTGGTTGCTGCTGACTTCTAACTTGTTTTCATTGAATGAGAAAATTCTACAGTTGATTATTTCCAACTAAATTTTTTTCCCTGTAAAATCTTAGCAAAATACTTCTTTAAAGTACTGTGTTAACTAAACCTTTGTATCTTCTGTCACTGAGGGATTTCGTTATGATCTGTGAGAGTTCATTCTCTTCCCTGTTTATATCACTCAATCTTCCACACACCCTATTACATCATTCTGTGAAAGACGATTTCACCTGCAATGATGGCTACAAATATCTGAGCAGAGTACAAACATTTCTGCTTTCACATCTCTATTTCTGCATTTTTTAGGAAATAAATGAGACTGTGGGTCTAAGTCCAGTCTATTATACAGAATGTCCTCTATGCACTGCTGGAATCAGAGCAAATATGACAAAGACAACTCAGTAGGACAGTATGGTTATTACTTCAGATAAAAGCTCCATGATGAAAGCTCATCATCGTGTATCAGGGGATGTATCCAAGAGTTTGAAATAGGGCTGAAGGGTCTAGAAGCTTCAAGAAGCACATTGTGAAGCAATAGAGAAAAACTAGGTATTCTGGAGAATAACCTCTTACATGTATCTCAAGGGTATCAAAAAGGTGTGTCTGTATTATACATTCAGAGAATGAAACAAATACAGAAAGGATGACATCTTGGTAGTTCATGAATGATTCAAGGTCACTGGTAAGAAGGTACAATTTCAAGGGTAAATCCTGAAACATTCTCCATACCTCTAATTGGTCAAAAAGACCTAGTAACAACATGAAATGCTTTGAAATTTCTTGAATCTTTCCTATTCCTTTCCATGCCCTGTGCTAACATCTTAATTCACATCATTTTAAAGTTTAACCACGTCCTAATTAATCTGTCTCCAGGCCCAACCGCCCACTCTATCCTATCACTGTCACATTTTCAAATTCATCTTTCAAATTGAGTTCAGAATAATCTCTGTGAAATACAAACCAATCTTATCACTTCCTGGCTTGATATTCATACAGCAAATCAGGACTGAGTTCCTTCCCCTCCCTGCCCTCTGCCCAGAGGCAGGGCTCTTCCCAACCGAGACAGGCCGGGACTGGCCACATCCTACCCTGCACACCCAGGATCTACAAGGATGGGCTGTCACTAGTAGCTCCATTGACCTTTCTGTTTCCTTTTTAACCCCTCTTTGGAAGAAATTAAGATAACTCCTCATCTAGAAATGTCAGGACCCCTAATGTATGACTGTGGTCTTATAAAAAAACACCCTACAAAAACAATACTTTTCAAACAGTTTTAAGTGACCAGAATAATTTTCTTGGAACAATATCTATTGCAGAGCCCCCACACCATTTTTTGGATTTGACAACGTAGGCTGAGGCTAGCTCATCTAGCACTATAAAAGGCACAGAATAAGTTCAAATTCGGTTGGTGCAACGCAAGGTCAGTGGACAGAAGCAGCGGGATGTGATGAAAGCTGATTTACAATTTTGAAAGATCAATGTGGTTGCTGTGTATAGATAAGCTGAAACTACTGAGAATTTTTGTGTCTGATGTATTTTCATGAACCCTAATCTAACCTGCAAAAAGTCATATGCACTTTCCACCTTGTGGGCTACCGTGATAGGAGAGTCACAGAATACCTGATCCTCGCTGGTTAATCCCAGGTGCATCACAAGGTAAAAATGCACCAGAAAGTCCGAGTTTGGCAGAACATCCTGGCGTCTGGTCATCATGGCACAGATCAGTCTGTAGGCTTGCAGTTTCCCTTCCTTGTATTCATTTGGCAATGTCGTCGCCTGCCAAGGAGATGAGGCTTAAATATTTAATTAACTCCAGATGCAGAGCATTTCAACATTTCATTTACTTCTTAGTATTCCATAAGAGTTGTTTATGGAGATGAGGGATGCAAGGGCTTTAGTAAGATTCAGTTTGTCTTCAAAACGTGCAGTCTTGGGCAATTACATTTTTTAAACTCAATTTCAGAAAGGAAGAGGAAATTGCAATAAAGGAATAAACACATATCCACTTGCCTTAAATAGCCATGATGCAAACATTCTGAGTGGTGGGATCAGGACCGGTGGAGAAGGAGAAGACTGGTTATCTAGGCTTATTGCCAGATTATCCCGTATCTAAGTCACAGAGAGAAGAATTTTAGTAAAGGCCATGCTTAGCTTATCCCAAAAATATTTCAATGTTGTGTAGCCAAATGTAGCCAATGTTCCATAGCCAAAGAGCTGCTTCTCACTAAATTTTTGTACACTGAGTAAAAACCTACAACATTAACAATTTTTTCTTTTACTGAGATCTACTGACATTTTCAATTGTGTTCCACTTACTGGACATGGTTTTAGATTTAATACAAAATTAGGGCTTTGTTTTCCCTTGAGTGTGAATGCTGGGGGAGGTCCTGAACTCTACATGGTAAGGAATGGCTTAACAAGTTATACTGTATAAATATAAATCATTTTTGAAAAACAAAAGTAAAAAACAAAAAACTTAATAACCTAGGAAAATCATACCTTATAAACAAAAACCAGAATGAAAACTGTATGTATTTGAAAATTCTACCTTTGTAAAAATGTATTTACCCACAGAATAAGACAATATATTTATACTGGTTATCTCTGTGGGATGATGATGTTAATTTTATTATTATATTTTTCTATATTCTTCAAATTTTGTACAATAAAAACAGTATCACTTTTATTAAAAAAAAAACCCACTCAGCACCCTACCTTTTAATGTCCTATAGTAATATTCTCTATATGCATTAAATAACTCTTCTGCATTTATAAAATGCCCAAACTGTAAGTTCTTTATTATTTATCCTTTGCCAATCAAACATACTTTGTCTACACACCTAATCTGTGTTCCAGAATACATCAACTGCAACACAGTTTTTACGTTACATGATAAATCAGTTTCCCCCATTAGAATAAAAGTTAATGGAGCAGGACATACCTTTGCTAGTTTGTACCAGAGCTCATAGAGATACCCAAACACTTTGGCGTGAATCTTGGGTGACTGGATATTGTTCACGTCCCCGAGGATTCCCAAGATTCTTCGCCATAATACAGCAGCAGAGTCTGGGTGCCAACCAGTGAGGTTCCCTCCAGCAATTATACTACAGTCATCGGCAAGGCACTCACTGCTATCTACAGAGAGAAACACGTCTGCAAACACAATCTTGATTTCATCACTACAGCTTTTTCTCTTTAATGCAAATTAGTCATGCTTGACAATTTATGTATTCAGAGTAAAATAATGCAGATAAACAGTGTCAAATCGCTGACGATTTGAAAGGATAGAAAAGCTTAATCAATGAAGAAAGGTCAAATGAGTTTGATTCTTCAAACTTAAAGGGCAACAGCCTAGATATGATAAAACAGTTTCTGGAGATCCTGGGACAGGTTTCATAAAGCAGGGGAGGGAGTGGAAGGAGAACCTTGAGGAGGATGGATAGGGAAAAAGTCTATTAAAAATAGGTGACCAGGAAAGGCCTCATTGCTGGGGTGACATCTGTGGTGGCTGTTATTAACTCAGGTTTACTGGGGTATATTTGCTTGCAACAAATTTTATCCTTTTCACATTCAAGTTTTCTGAAGTGTATACAATCACGTAACTGTTACCACAAACTGCCATGAAAATTGATACAAGGAATAACTTCATCACCCCAGAAGTGTCCCCTTTATAGTGAGTCCCTCCCCCACATTCGTTGCCCCTTGCAACCACTGCTGTTTCCTGTCCCTACAGTTTTGCCTTTTCCAGAATGTCATATAAATGGAATCCTACAACATATATCCTTTTACTCTGGGTGCTGTCACATAGCTTAATGCACCTGAGATCCATCCATGCGGTGGTTTCTTCTTATTGCAGATGAATATTCCATTTTATGGATGTATCCTACTTTGGCAGACAGAATTTCTTTGATATTTCTTCCTTTAAGCGGGCCATGTCTTAGGGGTGCCTGAGAAAGGGCGTGCCCCTACATATCTCGAAGTGTTTGTTCCCTTACAGTCCACAGTTTGGTTGGGTATAGAATTCTGTGACGTAAGTTCTTTGCTCCAATTTTTTAGTCTCCTTTGTGATTTTAAAGTCAGCAGCATTCTGATGCTTGAAATTATTTCATGAAAAATTATTAACTCTGCAAAATTTTAGTATCCTCTTTTTGTACCTAGTGTTCAGAAGCCTTGAGAAGTGCCCTGGTATCTATTTCCAGCCACTGTATTTGTCAGTTCATCGGTGCTTTCAACTATAATACTCATGTGTTGTACTGACTTCCACTGACTTGATTTTATTTCTGCAGCCGTATTTTTAATATCCAAAAGCTCTTTCTTGTTTTCTGTTCATTTTTATACTCTTTATCCTTGTTTCATGGATGCAATATATTATTTCTCTAAAGATATTAATAGCTTTTTAAAATTTTATTTCTTCCCATATTCCCTTTTTTGTTTTATTCTAAATCTTAAAAAAAATTAGTGTTATATTAATTTCAGGGGTACATTATAACAATTCAGTAATTCTATACATGACTCAGTGCTCATCAAGCTTAAGTGCACTCTGAATTCCTTTGGCTGAGGAATGGATGAAACAGACTCTCCTCCCCTTTTTTTCCAGACTCCTTTTAAGATCTGCTCCACCCTACTTCATCCCATATTCTTATATTTGTCTCATAGTTTTCATATTAAACATCCTCTTCAAATGGCTGGGGATCCTTGGCTATCTGTTCATATTTAAGAATGATCCACAAAGAGCTGACTGGAAGTATAGCGCACAAGTATGATCTTTGCTGAGTTTCACCATGTTCTCAGAGAACCTCAGACATACGTATCTTTAGGTTTTTTTTTTTTTTCCTGAACTCAAATTTTAGGAAAAAGACTCTCCTGCTCAGAGTATGCAAACTCATTTAGTTCCTTGGTTTTCAAGATAGCACCTCTACACCCAGCTCAGTATTGGGTGACTCTAGGAGAGAAACCTCCCAATTTATTTGCTTTCCTTCTAGGATTAAATTCGAACTATTTCTTAAACAGACTTAGTCTTCCTGGTTTTAACCCCACCAATTCCTCCTACTTCTATAGCTACCTCTTATGGGCAATTTTCTAACCCTTTTAGGGAACCTGCAATAGCTGTAGTCAGGCTGCTTCTTGGCTTTCCCTAGTACTGATACAGGATTCGGTATGCTCAGGTCTGCTGATGCCTTAGTCACATTGGTCACCATGTATTTTTTCTTGCCATTCTTGTCCTTGTGGATTTATGTCTAACTTAACATTACACCAATGTCTAATTTAACATCCCCTGCTGCTGACACCCTTATAATACATCTGCTATAATTAATGAACCAATGTTGAAACATTGTGTAAATGTTGAATGTTTCAATGCGAAACATTTATGCAAAGTCCATACTTTATATCTCTTTAGTTTTTAACCTAATGTCTTTTTTTCCCCCCTGTTCCAAGATTCCATCCAGGATACCACACTACATTTAGTTGTCATGTTTTCTTCATGTCCTCTGGGCTGAGTCCTCATTTTTGATGACCTTCATTGTTTTGAGGACAACTGATCAGGTATTTCGTAGAATGTTCTTCAACTGGAATTTGTCAGCTGTCTTTCTCAATGATAGGCTTTCCCCCCCGCCACATCATCATTATTATTATTTGCTTTTGCATTTCGGAAGCGAACTTCTCTTAGTTCTGATGTATGTATGATGTTTTCCCAATATTCTTGGACTTTATTTGCTAAAACTTTATTTAGGACTTTTGTTGATACTCTTTTAAGTGAGATGGATTCGGGCACCTGCGTGGCTCAGTTAGTTAAGCAACTGCCTTCAGCTCAGGTCACGATCCTGGAGTCCTGGGATCGAGTCCTGCATCAGGCACACAGCTCCACAGGGAGTCTATTTCTTCCTCTGACCTTCTCCCCTCTCATGACCTGTCTCACTGTCTCTCTCTCAAATAAATAAGTAAAATCTTTTTTTTAAAAAAAGTGAGATGAATTAGTTTTTCTTTTTCAATACTGACCTTGTCTGGTTTTATTGTCAAGGTATCACAAGGTAAATAACAGAATTTAGGGAGCTTTCTTTCTAATATCTAGAACAGGAAACGATAGTTTCTCTTTTATGTGAAGCTTCAGTAAACACAGAATTGTCCCTTATTTTTATAAATCTTTTCAAATTAACCTACTGTATTATTTTTAAAAACTTATATTGTTTATAGATCTGTTTCCTTTTCACCCTCATTATTTTTTCCTTGATTAATCTTGCCTACTTGTGTATTTTATTAATGCTTTTGATTGTTTTTGCTTTCTAGTGTATATGGGCACGCTCTTAGCTTTATTAGTTCCTTTCTTATTAACTTCTATATATTATTACTCTGCCATTCTTTTCCTAATTTTTTGAATAGGACACACAGATCAATAATTTTCTCCTCTCATTTACACACCTAAGGCCATCAATATTCCTCCATATAAGTCTTCAGCTACAATCTAGAGATATTGGTATGCAGCTTCCACTGTAGTTCAGTTTGAAATATTTTCTAATTCACAACTTAATTTCTTTTTGGATTTATTTTAAGTGCAGTTTTTAATTTCTTAATGTATTTTCTTTTATCTTTTTGTTCTTAATTTATTTCATCATATTCACAGGATGTGGTATAGTTTCAAAGCATGGACATATGTTGAGACTTAATCATCTAATTGGTCACTTTCTGTAAATGTTCCATGTGCTTTTAAAAATTACACATTTTTTATTTAATTTCAATGTTTTTTATATATCCATTCAATCAGGATTAATTGTATCATGTACTTCTCTCCTCCAATGTTTCTTTTCTGCTTAACTCGTCAATTAGTGAGAACTCATTAAAATTTCCTACTATGATTATAGTTTTATCAGTAGTTCCTTATAATTCTCTCAAATTTTGCTTCATGCATCTAGAGGCTATGAAGTTCATATAAGTTCAGAATTCTAATAAGTTATTTCTGCCTTAAAGTTTATGTGACTGACATACATACAGTTAGCTCAGCAGTCTGTCTGTCTTCCTTGTTACCCATGTATTTGTTTACTTACTTAGGATCTTCCTGTACGTCATGTATTAGGGTTACCTCTCATAAACATCATATGGCAGGACTTTATTTCTTCAATCTAACCCAAGAGCTTCCAATTTTAACTGCAAGTTTCCATGGTTTGTATTTATTGTAGTTGCCGACTTATTTGATTTCATTTCTAACAGCTTACTTTCAGCTTCCTGCTTAAGTCACCTTTACTTTCTCTCTCTCTTTTTATTTTTTTTGTTTATTTAAGCCATCTCTACACTCAATATAGGGCTTGAAATCACAACCTCAACATCAAGAGTCAGCACACTCTTCCAACTGAGCCAGCTAGACAGTTCCGTGATTTGCTTGTCTTCTGAACCTTTGGAGGGAGTTTAAAGAGTTGTGTCTCACCTCCACCACTAATCCCCTTCATCTATTGTCTTACAACATACGTTAACGTAATCATTCCCAAAGTTCTGTTCCTTACCCAAGTGGAGACAGACTGATTTCCAGGCAATTATCAACACCCACTGACTGTCATTTTCAGTATATAAGTTGTTGGTGTTTTTAGGGCCTAATCAAAGAAACCGAAGCACAATCTATGGATATGAGGAAATCAAGTAGCCAACAAGGAGCAAGGAGTGAAGCTGACAAGGAGCCAGTGTAGATCCAAAAACAGTTCTGTATCCTTCCAACACTGCACCCACAACAGCTGTTGATAGCTTATTATATTAGTTATGGAAAGATCCCAAGACACTGAACAAAGGATTTAATAAGGATGGCACACAGTGCCATGGAAAGGCCTTCCAGAACACAGAAGCACTGTTCCTTCTTAGAGGAAAACACATCTGTACTTCCCCACAGTGATATCATATAATCAGTTGAGGAGACACATTACAATGTGCAGATATAATCCAGGCTGGAATTCCTACATACTGTGCCTGAAAGACAGAAGTTAGAGACACCAAAAGCCTAATTATGGGCCTTCTAGGTTCCTGACTTCTAGAAAGCCTCAGAAGAAAGACCCCTTCCTAATGTTTAATCAGTAAAATAAATGCATCTGTCAGTCTGAGAACTTACGCTGAAGCCTTAATGAATGCTTGTAAATCAATATAAACCCCCAAGTGAACAAATGGCATAATATGGCATTTATTTTTCTCATAAAGAATGTCATGATGTCTTTAATCTCTTGTGGGGTAAGAAGAAAAAAGAAAGGGGATTAGATGATTTATAGTTTTGTTTCATCCTCTACTACCAACCAAAATGCAGCCATCCAAAGAGAGATCAGCTCCCAGCATTCCAGTCACACTGGAACTCCAACTGAGTAACAACTCCAAGTAAATGTAGGCCAGGTACCTCAACACCTGTACGTCTCTGCTACCTGCCAACTAATACAGTTTCAGTTATGAAAGAACCCCATGTAGAAAGTTTCTAATATTGCTTTGCTCTCAGAAAAATTTATACCTCAGTGATAAAATCCTAGGAAACATCCTTTACCACATTACTAAAGTATGTTGAGTCCCTTAGAAGTATCTGAAGTGACTGCACACTCAAAATTACTGTGAAATTTGAAAAAAGAATTGAAAATGTTTTTGCCCCAAATTATTCCACTCATGGCATAAGTAACAGAACAGATGCTGACATTTTACATGTAGATGGTTCCTCAGTGAAGCAGCATTTAATTAAAAATGGGGATTTGAGAGATTTCAGAAAATTTCATGTTCACCCTAAAAATACCAATCATTTAGTTTATTTTCTTTTTTATGAGTAAGCTAGCATGCTAGTCTAGTATTGTTTTGTTTCATTATTACTAAATGGTATAGAGCCATTTAAAAAATTTTATTAAAGTGGAAAGTCTCTCAAACAAAATCATATCATCTTTCTCCAAACACACATGATTTTAGCAGAGTTCTATACTTTATATAGAACTTTGCAAATATGCAAAGGATTTTAGCCATGAAATGCTCTGGTAATTGGTAAAACGGGCTCTTGGAGATTTCACATGGTTGCAATTTTATACAGACTTGGTAAAATGTTGAAGAAACATAGCGGACACTTGCAGATGCATAGCAGAAATTTGCAGATGAATTTCTCTTTCAATCTGAAAACTAAACAAAAGGCACAAATCCAAAGGCTTGACTAAAACACCTTCATTCTGGGACCAGAAAAATCAGGCCTCTATTTTGATCAAAAGTGGAGAAGTAGCAAGTTGGCGTTCTGTTGACCACCATTATAGCCTGGCTCTCCTCTTCTTCCTCATCTGCTTTCAGGCATATATTGTTCATTTTAAAGATTTTAGAAGGTGAGTAACCAACCCCATCATAGTCTATCACTGTTATTTTTCTTTATACTATTTCATGTCTTCAAAGTAGATCAAAGCCTAGTGAAAATGCTGAAAAGTATGCACAACAGCAGAGAATGCTCACAAACCTTGTTCCTGCGAGAAGAGTTTTGGTGGCAGGTAACAGGGAATGTAATTCACATGCACAACTATAAATAAAAGTACAAGTGGTAAAAAGATTTCCATAATACGTGGAGGCAGGACTTGATAAATACACGAAATGGAAAAGATTTAGAAACTGAATCTTACATACTTTTTATTCTTAAAAAAGGTTAAAATTTAATTGCTGTTTTTAACTGAGAACAAGACAAAACAAAACAAAACAAATAAACCAGTAGCTTGCAACTTAAAGCTTACTCAGTTACTGATTCAAGTATTTACTGAATGTTTTCTCCTGCAGAGCACCATTCTAGGAGCCAAGAATCTGCTGTGACCACAACCAACAATGTCCCACTCCTAAAGCTTATATTCCAGTGGGGGATACCAAGGAGCCTCCTCCAAATAAACTAAACTGTTTGATACAATATCTTACTGAACAAACCTTATTTTAAAATGTATTGCTGACCTGACAGGAACCTGGAAATTGGAAAGAACATCAAAGATGGCTTGTACCTTTGGAGTTCTGCAAACCCTTGGGATTCTTAAAGTTTTTCTGATAATGAAAAAATTTTAAGTATGCTAAAGTTAAATTTAATGATTGATATTTATCTTACTGATATCGATTGATAATGATTGATAGCTTTTCTGCTTCCATCTTGTTTAAGAAAATCTTCCCTAACTCAAGGTCTTAGATGTGTTTTTAGAAAAATGTTTTCTTCTAACAATTTTTTAAAATCTTTTCACATTTCAGTATTGTATCCATCTGTGAGCATGGTGTGAGGTAGGAATTCTATTTAATTTTTCTCCGTATGGCTGAATCCTTGTCCACAGGCATTTGTTCAACAATATATTCTTTCCTTGTCAGAGCTGAAATGCCAAGTCTTTCATATTTCACAATTCCATGCCTGTGTGGATTCAATATGTATTTTATATTCCATTCCATTAGTTTTAGTTATCCATCCTTGTGACTAAAACTTTCTTTAAAAAACTCTTTAACATGGGACGCCTGGGTGGCTCAGTTGGTTAAGCAGTTGCCTTTGGCTCAGGTCATGATCTCAGCGTCCTGGGATCGAGTCCCACATTGGGCTCCTTGCTCGGCAGGGAGCCTGCTTCTCCCTCTGCCTCTGCCTGCCTCTCTGTCTGCCTGTGCTCGCTCTCTCTCCCTCTCTCTCTGACAAATAAATAAATAAAATCTTTAAAAAAAAAAACAAAAAAAAAAACCTCTTTAACACTTAATCACACAGCTTGTGGACATCAGAATCATCAGAATAAATGTCTTCTATCTTTTTGGTAAGCTCTTAAATCAGACATGGCTATGACTTATTCATCTTTTTACTTCTTATAGCATAAATATCAGTATTTCTAGATGGCAAATTATTGATGAAGTCAATAGCAATACTGCTTCCTAGCTTTAAAGTCATAAACATTCCCCCCTACAATCATAACCTGAACATAACAAAATTCATGTATGTATTAGTTGTATTTTATTATTTTCTGTATTCTTGATGCTCTGCCACCTAGGGTTTTCCTGACTAGGAAGAGACTGCCCCTCCCGGGGTTAGCTAACTTCTAGGGATAGCAAATAGTTCCTGTGTCTTTCATATGTAAACCCACCAAAATAACACTCATACTTCCCAACTACCTCCTTTATCTAGTTGCTACACATCAAAGCCCAAGCACCCCAGGATCAAGAACCAGGCAACCAGTCAATGCTCCAAAAGTAGCTGAATTTATTCAAACTAGCCAATTCTAAATGTGCTTCACCAGCTTTGCCTTGAAACAACAATAAAGGCTGTTGCCTCTTTTCCTTCTTTCTTTCTCTCTCCCCTCTCCTGACCAACCCTGGTGCTTCCCCATGTATCCCCCTCTACCCCAGCAAGGCATACCATGGCCCTCTTTCTATGGACCTATGAGTATAAACTTTTTTCACAACAATCATTTCCATGTCTTCATGTCTCGCCATACTTGATTAAAACAAATTCCCATTTTAAAATGAAGAGAAATAAATTTAGCTGTTACTTTCAGCAAACATGTAATAATGTAAATGAGAAAACAAATACTGTTAGCTTGCCAGGGATGAAGGAATTCAAGATTTTAAAAGCAGTTTATTATCCTAAACATTGATAATATGTAGGATTATTCAATGAGAAAGAAGAATACACTGAAATTGTTTGATCATTCTCTTTGCATGTCCTAAAGATCAGGCTAACGTGAGTTTTATTTTGCACATTTATGAAGAAATTGTTCTCTTAAGAACAGAAAGTTAAATTCAGAACTGTGATAATCCTTAAACCTTATCATATTACAGTTTGTCCTTTTCACAGATGACACGATGAACTATTGAACTGAGCGTACTGATTCTCTATATTAGTATTTCAAAGAAGAACAAAGTATTTGGAGGAGTTAATCTCAACACAGAGTGCATCATATAAAATTACCTTACACAGGTTTATTAAATTGACCTATCCCATGCATACTCTGAAATGGGATCAAAACTAATCTTTCCAAAGGACAGACAAAAGAAGTAGGCACCCAATTTTCTTTCTTTTCAGTAAAAATAATTAAAACTTGTTCTTGTTTAAGTAAATTCAACTTACTGAAAATTCACTATTGCCTTTGACAGTATTACAATGATGATTTCCCTTGGATAATCTGTATATTGGACCCAAAGAAGCCATTTATTCCATAATGTATAAATAATTCTCAGTTAAAAGGGTCTGCAGTTGTAATTTGAACAGTAGTGTAGTAGAAAGGAGTAGACATAGCGCTACCACTGGAGTCAAAACACTTTGGAAGCCAGTTCCAACTTTGGTAATTACTTTCTAGCCAGACAATATGATTTCTCTGTATCTCAGTTTCTCCATTCCTCAAACAGCATTTGTAAGATTTGGCCTGCTTACCACCCAGAATCAGGAAGGATGCCTCAAAATTCTTTGTGAACTGTCAAATCACTTATAAATTTACAGTATTATTATTTAAAATTATTATATATCTCTATATTATATATGTATAGAATTTTAAATCATTTTTAAAAGAATCAAAAATTTGAAAAGCACAAATTGCTACTCAATAATTTATAAAATTAAGCACAAAATTTTGTTGCTCATTTTCTCACTGACTCTGCAAAGCTTCTACCATTGGCAGCTTTGAATATATAAAAGATGTCCACTGTCTCTTAAGGACAACACTGCAGTATTTTAAGGCAATGAATGCATTATTCACTTATGGCTAAGTGGTTTGTTCTTCTCTGTTCATGATCTATTCTAAATTAAAATATACACATTAAGATCATATTTCTTGGTCTTACCTATTTCATAGATAAATTATTTTATTCAACACCATTTTTCTATGTAAATTTTATGAGGTTTTGATGTTACTCCATCAACAATTTCCAAGAACATTAGAAATTGGTTAAATGTTACAAAATAATTAATGAAAACCAAAGTTTGGTTGGTTAAAAAAAATCTGAGGCAAAATTTTAGCCTTCATTTATAATTTTAAAATGATTTTTAACATTTTAATAACACTTTGTACTCAACTTGTGCTTTCTAGTTTGTTTTTGTTTTCCTAAAAGATAACTGCACATAAGCATGATTATGGTGGGTGGGAAAGGACTTGTGTGTGTGTGTGTGCATGGGGGTGTGAGCACACGTGTGTGTGTATGTGCATGCATGCACATGTGTGTAGCTAAAACTGCAGAGCGCTTCCACGTGCACTGTTCTGTGCACCTGGCTTATGTGTTTTCATATTTATTCCTCCAACAACCCTATAATAGGGACTATCACTATCCACATTTTACAAAAAAGAAACTGACAGAGAGAGTAACTTGCTCAAGGCCACCCAACAATTCACTGGCAAAGCCTGGATGCAGATCCAGAAAGTATGCCTCTGAATCTTAAAAATATAATACTTGGGAGAAAAGTAGCAAATACGATCCATATACACAATGGAGTATGAGGCCTCCAACAGAAAGGATGAATACTCAACTTTTCTATCAATATGGGCGGGACTGGAGGAGATTATGCTGAGTGAAAGAAGTCAAGCAGAGAGAGTCAATTATCATATGGTTTCACTTACTTGTGGAGCATAAGGAATAACATGGAGGACCTTGGGAGATGGAGAGAAGTGAGTTGGGGGAAATCGGAGGGGGAGACAAACCATGAGAGATTGTGGACTCTGAGAAACAAACTGAGGGCTTTGGAAGGAAGGGGGGTGAGGGGCTGGGTGAGCCTTGTGGTGGGTATTATGAAGGGCACATATTGCATGGAGCACTGGGTGTGGTGCATAAACAATGGATTTTGGAACACTGAAAAGAAAATAAAATGGGAAAAAAAAAGAATACAATCACACTCATGAATCTACAGTAAACACATTAGCTTGGGTGATGTAAGCGGAAAGGGACTGAGGATAAAAGATGAAAGATCAAAGTAAAATAAAAGGGGCTATGTGGACCAATGAACATGTGCTGTGAACTGAAAAACAGTATTATCTTGATGTTGTGCATTAGGGTTCTAAAAATTGAATGATAATAATAAAGCCAAATGGAATTGAAGTACATTTGAATTAAAAAAAAAACACAGAATATATTATTTTTTAGAAGTCTAAAATCTAAAATACATGATATATGGTTTAAGGAATCAGATATATGTGGTTAAATGATAAAGAAATCAAGGGAATTATTACTGAATAAATTAGGCACTTCGGGTGACCAGATGACAAAAGAAGTGAAGGGACCTGAGAAGGGCCTAGAGAGAACTGGTGTGGGAGCCATTCTATTTCTTAAGTTGGGTAGTAAGCTCATTGGTGATCATTTTATTACTATGGCCCATTTATTACTTACATACAGGTCACAGCTTACCCTGTATGTGTCAAACATTTTATTGTAAAAATTAAAGAAAATTTTAATCTATAAGCTGTTCAGACTCTTTGACTTATTCTGGATTTGTGATATGTGTGAGTTGGATAAATCACTCTTCTCTGTTTCCAAAGTCAAGCAAATTTGGTCATGGAAGGCAAAGGCTTGGCATGAATATCACTCACTACTCCCTCCCATGGTGGTCAGTTGGCATCAGCATGGCTTGCTTCCTCCCATGTCTGACCACTGTTTTAGGATCTTCTCCACACAGGACTCTGAGAATTCATGACTGATTATGAACAGGTGGTTGGGGCCGCCACAGCAATTTGGCCAGAGGTAGCACCCCACCATCATTGTGCTAAAGGATTACTAAAATTCTTGCAACTGGGAAACTCTTGGATTCCCAACTGGTAACACTGGTGACTCTTTTTTTTTTTTTTTTTTTTTTTTAAGATTTTATTTATTTATTTGACAGACAAGAGATCACAAGTAGGCAGAGAGGCAGGCAGAGAGAGAGGAGGAAGCAGGCTCCCCGCTGAGCAGAGAGCCCAATGTGGGGCTCGATCCCAGGATCCTGGGATCATGACCCGAGCCGAAGGCAGAGGCTTTAACCCACTGAGCCACCCAGGCGCCCCTGGTGACTCTTTCTCAAAGAGCAGTTACCTGTTAAGTTCGAAGCATCAGTGGGACTCAGCTGTAACCAATGGCGGGCATCGGAGTCAGTCACAGCATCTGTGGGAGTATTCAGTTCTGGGTCTTCCTCACAGGTTGGCCATGGACTCATGGACAGCTCTGCCTCATTGTTATAGCCCAGAGCTGTGTCACTACTGATACTTTCACCTGGCACAATGGAAGAACCGAAGTCTGAGATACAAATAGCTGGAAATCAGAATATTCCCAATTACCAACATGAAACTAAGCTGACAAGCAGGAACTGTTCAGAGGCTAGGGGCTTAAAAGCTGACATTGTGGCGATCTTGGTCAACAAAACAGAGCTCCAGATGCAGGGCACTAATGGTCATCATGAGCTCCCCTACCTATCACGAAGTGACAATCTTTTCAAGGGAGGCTTCAATTCCGTTATCTCATATCCCCCAAAGATTACATCAAGTCCTTCACCTTTCTACTGCAACCGACTCAACTACGATATGTGCACAGGTGGAAGGAGAAGATGGAAATTCCTTTCACCACAAATTCAAGTTTATTCTACCAGCCGCAATAGCCTAAGGATGTTTTTTACCTTGAGCTTAAGGTTTAGACCTAAACCCAGAGTGAATCACCCAGGCTCATAGGAGTTGAGCTGTCCAACTGCAAAAGACTTTTTCTAAAAGAAATTCTTCCCTTTAGACACTAAAAAGTTCTAATTTGTCATAATACAATGATGCTTTCAAAGGCTATTAAAGCCTAATAGTTATTTAGTCTGACACAAAACAGACCTAGACAGTCTGCTCCTCCAAGTCTTCTACTTCTTACCAGTTTTATGTGTCTACCCTTTCTGTCGGCTCACTCTTCTGTCTGCTCTTTGCATTCGCTGCTGACAGTCCCTCAGCCTTGCTGCTTCTAATCTGCTGTCCTCTCCTCACGTCCCAACAGCTGCAAGTTGTCCCAGCCACCAGGTAAACTGAAAGCTGCCCCAGTAACCACCCTGTCAGGTCCCTACTTCATTTGCCATAGAACTCTAAGCCAACAGGGTCTGAAGGTAGAGCCTAAGAGGAACTCCTCTGCCTCTACCAAAACTATCCTAGATCTGCAGTTGTTTCTCCGCTTCTAAGAAGGGGGCAGCCAGGAAGCTGACTTCAGGGAAACAGATTATTAGGGGCACAGTCTGCATACAGTATATAACATCTCTAAGGATTTGAATCAAATTTCATTTTTTTAAATACTTGTACCATTGACTTCAGTGTACTTCTGAAGCATTTTGCCCCTAGCCTGTGGGAACTTCCTGGGGACGATCGTTTTTCCTTCTGGGTCTGTTTGCTCAACCAGCCACTGGTCTTGCTTGTGCCTCTCACTTGGACGAAGGCCCAGGGTGGAAGGACAGGATTCTATGACACATATAATGGACTGGATCTGTTTTACTGTATATGTGGACTAACCATCCACCAATCCTGGGATTCCAGGAAAAAAGATGTCCCACTCCACAGCTATGTCTCCTCAAAGGATAAGATACCATACAAGTCAGAAAGTAGAAGGAAACAAAATAGATTTGACTCTAAAGTTGGACGATCAGAGACTGCCATTCCTGGAACTTACTCTTCTGTCTTTCCTTACATTTTCCTTGCGTCTGCTGCAAATCATCTTTTAAATCCAATTCAGCAGGGCTGCTGCTTCTTCGAACTAAGATCTTCAGACAAAAAGAAATAATGCATTTGTTATAGGAAAGTTCTAATTTTTATAAGACTGCTAAGTTTCTAGTCCACACTTCTAAAGAAAAAGAAACAAACAATAATAATAGCAACAAAAAATTAAATGATGTTTTCCATTTGAAGGATATGTGTTCACAAGTTACTATAATTGAATTATAAATTACTCAAGATCTGAAATTTTTGGCTTCTCCTTTGTCAAGTGACATCCAATTAAATTGATCTACTGAGAAGGGATGCCAGTTTCTATGGAAGTAATTTATTTTGAAGTTTTATTTGTACCTCTGCTTGAGCACATGTACATAAGGAAACCAATTCTGAAGAAGGCCTAAGTTACCATGGAATGGTGAGGGTGCTGGCAGAAAAGGTGTAAACTCCACCCAGACATCTAAAGGTCACTCAATGCCTCCTTGTTAAATGTGTAACAGACTTTCCTGAGCACCACTCCACACTGAACCCTGTGTTAAATAGAAAGGACTAAAACATTTGGAGGCAATGTCTACACTCCATAATTTGTAACTTGCTTGGAGAGACAAAACATACACATTACACAAAATGATTACAGTGTACATAAGCAAAATATGCAAGTAAACTCTCTCTAAAAGGTATGCAGAATAAAGTGTTACCTTAATTGGCTCACAGTTACAGGAGAGCTGATCAAGAAGGCAACAAACATGAAGTGGTAGAGAGAAGGCAGGAGGGGATTCAAGGCAGGAAGCACTGAGTGGTAATCAGCAAGTTCTATGTGCAGGAAAAGAAGCTGATTATATAGCAGGCCATGCAAGGCAGTCAGGTGAAGAAGGAAAATGTTAAGAAGAAAATGCAGACCACCCTCTAAAAGAGGTAGCTGCCAACTGGTCTTCAACATCAGGCTTACAAATTTCAACCCAATATTGATAAAATGTTCCAGACAATAGTTTACTGTGATTAAAAATATAACTAGAAAGATAAGTCTAATAGTTATCTGTGGGATAGATTAAAATTCAGAAGAGAATTGCTATGGAACTGTTATAGTGACTAAGGAATGAGAGGATAAGGCTTTGATGGTGGAAAAGGAGAAAAGACAAATAAGAAAATGCTGTAGAATGACAGACAAGAGCTTATATGAGAGCTGTATATGGGAGTGGAGGAAAATTAAATCACAAAAGGGTATGAATCTAGGGGGCCATGAGAACGATGGTGACAAAGGAAGGAGGGAAGGAAGGAGAACAGCAGGAAAGAAGGATGGAAAGAAGGAAAGAAGGAAGCATAAGAACCAAGGAACTTGAGAAGATTTCTGATATTTCGATATTTTGGACTAAATGTCCAAAGCAAATATATTTTAAGTGGGCACCAAAACTCCAGGACTAGTGAGATAGAGGAGAAACTCAGGAATGAAGATGTAACATTTAAGGTCCTCCAGGGCAAAGTGCATAAAAAACCTGGCGTTCAATGAGCTGACTAAAGGGAAGACCACTAAACAAGCAAACAAATGAAAAAGAGGGGCTGAGATGTATAATTAAAAAACAGAATAATTATGAAGCTAAAACAAAGAAGTATGTCATGGATTAAATTTTCAGAAGACTATCACCACACACACAAAAATATTACCCAGCCTTAGAGAAGGATGATACAGGGCACCTGGATGGCTCAGTCGGTTAAGCGTCTGCCTTCGGCTCAGGTCATGATCCCAGGGTCCCGGGCATGAGTCCCACAACAGGTTTCCTGTTCTGCAGGGAATCATCTTCTCCCTCTGCCCCTCCTCCCACTAGTTCTCTTAATCAATCTCTCTCTCTCTCTCTCTAATAATCTTAAAAACAAGAAGGATAATATATGCCTAATGTGATAACAGAAATATACCCAGGATCTTTCCTTAACTAAAAAGCAGAATGTGGGCAAGTCAGATTCTGACTACATTTCCTCCAGCTATAGAACTAGATTTTACACCAAAATTTCAGGCTCACAGGAGTAGAATAAACCTTCCAGTGATCCACACTCTGTCCCCAACCCCTCCCACAAACTGAGCAGAAACCAGAGCAGTGAAATGGGGCTGCTGTAAGGGTAAATGTAGTACCACCACTGCCAGTGGCAAAAGGACCAAGAGTCTAGGATTAAAGTAGCACTCCTTGGTTCCTGGAAGAAACAAATACACATTGTTGTCCTGAACAATGTCTGAAACTCCATCACTTCAGACATTCAGATTTTCTATGGATTAAGGTCCATCAGCTAGGAACTCACAATAAAAGATCACCAAGCACCCAAGGAAATAAATCATCATGTACAAGGGTTTCAGAAACAACAAATATCAGGCTTATACCCCATTCCCATCTCTAAGGATTTCAGATAATCAGAAAAAGAATCTAGAATTGTAATTTGTAACTGTTTTAAAGGAATAAAAGATGGGAATCACAAAAGTGAGCAAGCAACAAGAACTTACTAGAAATTGCAAGAAATCTTTAAAAAGAATTAATCTAAACTTTCAGAAGCAAAAGTTATAATGTTGGAACTAGAAAACTCAGGGGAAGTATTAAATAGCCAACTCCATATAAGTAAAGAGAGGAACTATCAAACTGAATGAAAGACAGCTCTGATGAATTAACCAGAATGTAGAAGAGGGTCAAGGAGAGTGGAAAATATGAAAGAAGACAGAACATGGAAGATAAAAATGAGAAAGTCCAAATGTATTTCTACTCAAAATTCCAGGGGGGAAAAAAAAGAGCTGAAAGAACAAAAAGAGGCAATATTTGAAGAAACGATTATCAAGAATTCTCCAAAACAATGGAAGAACAAGCATTCACAGATGCATGACATATAGCATATACAAAAATGACAAATGTATAAACCAAAAGAAAATGCACCTAAATATAATGTAGGAAGACTGAAGGGCAAGGACAAAGAACAGCAAAGAACAACAACTAGACAGACTGGACAGAAGAATTCTCAATAGCAACAATGAAAGACAAAAGATAGTAGAAAAATAGTTTTCAAAAGAAGGTGGGCGGAAGGGAGAAAGAAATAGGGGAACTATAGTAATTAAGGATGTTATACTACTCTCCACAGAGACAAAGTAACCAATGAGTCAAGATAAATATATATGAGAGAAAGGTATCATTTCAGATCAATGAAGGAAAATGAGTTCAATAAATGAGACCTAGGACAAGTGGTTATCCATGTGGGAAAAAATAAAATAAAATTAGATCCTACCTCACTCCATAAACAAGAATCAACTCCAGATGGATGAAAGACCTAAATGTGTACACCAAAACTGAAATACTTGTAAGTATTCTTATGCTTGTAGAGTTGGCATTTTAAGATTTTCATAAAACCTAACCACAAAAAAGGTTAAAAATACCAGATTAAAAAAAAAAAAAAAAAAAAAGAACTTCTGTTCATCAACAGGACACCCTTGAGAGACTGAAAATGTAAGCCATGTGCTAGAAAAAGGTATTTGGAGAAATATAACCAAAATAGGATCAGTCTTTAGACTGTATAAAGAATTAGTACAAATAAAAGAGAAAAAGACAAAATATCAATAGGAAAATGGCAAAGACACCACATGAAACAGTGGTCAATCAACATATGGAAAGATTTTAAACTTTATTAGTCTGAGAAATGCAAAATAAAATGAGATCCCATTTTCACCCATCTGACTAATAAAAATTTTTAAATCTGACAATTGCAAGTGTTGATTTGTATGAATGGGAACTCTTGACACATTGCTGACAAAAAAATAAGTGGTGTAATCACTTCAGAAAATACACATTCTCTCATTAAAAAAATAAGGAAAACTAAAGGATATAATATTTGGAAATGCATACATATAGAGAAAAACTACAGAGCAAAGCAAAGACATGATAAACACAAAGCCAACATAATGCTGCTCTCTGAGGGGACAAGGAAAGAACCTATAGGCCAAAGCAATAGCATCTGAAAAATTCTAGTTCTTTAACTGGGCGGTGGATGTGTAGGTGTTTGATTGTTGAAATATACATACACATATATCCAGAATATACATACATAAACTGGTAAATGCCCCTTTAAAAAATAAAGACAGAAATAAAGACTGGTTATCTTCTATGCAGGAGGACTAGGGAGCAGATTTCTCTGTTTATTTTGCACCTTTCTGTAATGTTTGAGTTTTCCATTAATATATACTACATATTTTTAAAAATGACTAAGCAGGAGTTATCTGAGTGCATGAGATATGGACTACTTTTCAATGTTCTTCTTTATACTTTATATTCAGTCTAAAACAAACCAATACATGCTATTTTACCTTTTTCTAAAAAAGAAATCATAACTGATCTTTGCAAAAACTCACTTAGCTAGCATCTCATGTTAGGTGGAACATACTACTAAAAGCAGTTATCAGGAAGAGGGAATCTGAATATGTTTGACAGGAAAGGATACCTGCTTAAAAATATAGAGTGCTATGTACAGACCAGAAGGTAAATTCCATTTTCCCACTAATTTCTTCTATTTTTGTAATGTGACTGTAATTTTACACAGAAAGCAAGCAAGTCTTAAGAGATCTGAGTAACTAATCAACAATCACAATAACCAATAGCCAATAACCCATCCAAAGGGAGAAATGTTTTAAAAGAATGTATTGCTGGGGCACCTGGGTGGCTCAGTAGGTTAAATATCTGCCTTCAGCTTAGGTCATGATCTCAGGGCCCTGGGACCAAGCCCTGCTTTGGGCTCTCTCCTCAGTGGGAGCCTGCTTCTTCCTCTCCCTCTCTCCCTGCTTGTGTTCCCTCTCTCACTATCTATCAAATAAATAAATTAAATCTTTAAAATAAATTCATTAAAGTATCACCGCTACTAACAAATTTATTTTGCCAACAATTTATGTTCATTTTTAACAACAAACTATAGTTCGAAAATATCTTACTGTTATTCCTTCATGTTCTTTCTTCACATGTCCTTTATTTTCTTGAATAGCCTTGGACTCTGAGGAACTGAAAGTCTGTACGTTTTCTACCTTTTGACCTAGAGATGTGGGGGGAAAATTTATAAAATAAAATTTCAGACGATAAAATTAGAAAAAGATTTTTATGTATGAGTAATAAATCAAATTTAGATATCCTAAGATATATAAAAACAGAAATTACGGATCTGGCCTATGGGTCAAATCTACTCTACAGAATCTTTGACCCCAGGGGGAGTGGACTGAATGCTATTCACTGTTGCCAACAAGGTTCACTTAGCACATTATGTTAGTGCAAGGGAGGGCAGCAAGACCTCTCCTGGGGGCCTTCAGAGAGGGATCTCAGCGGAAAGCTACCTGAGTTGGCCAGGTGAACTGACAGGAAAATAGAGCAGTACAGTGGCTCAGTATTACTCAAGAATAAAGACTGGGGAGAAAATGCAAAAATAACCAGTATCAGTAATAAAAAAGGGAGTATTGCCACACAGCCTATAAATATTCAAATGATAAGAGGCCAATAAATTTGAAAAAAAAAATATATCAATGGAAAAAACTCCCAGAAAAACATATCTCAATCTGAATCAAAATATGGAAAGGAAGTATCTCAATAGTCTTAAAATGATTTATAAATTTGAATGGTATTTAAAAATCTTCCTAGAAGAAAACTCCAGGGAACTGGTGGATCTATAAAATATTTCAGGGGGAAAAAAAATCACAGCAGTCTTACACAAAACCTTTTGGAGAAGAGAAAATCTTTCAGATAATACATCTCTCAAGTTATTTCTTAATTGTATTTTCTTATTTCAACAAGATCTCTAAGAGGGAACACTTGCCTACTCTTTTGATGAGGCTATGAGGTAACTTACTGATAAAGAAGCTGGTTTATTTACTTAACTGATGAAACTAGAACTAAATGATAATAAGCACACTCACTGACACAACTAAATGAAAAATACATTGTTTGCTGTTTAAAGGTCTAGCCATCTGGCTCTTTGCCGTCCATGCCCAGCTGTTGCTGAAAGGTGTTGGAGACACTGTGTGGATGGATGTTATCCCAAGTTATTGTTTCAACTTCAGCAGAGTCCACTAGCTGCTAATAAACTTTCTCACAAGTCTGGCCAGGCCTCCATGCCCATGGTCACCTTTTATGGCTCTCCTCACACAGCCCTTTCCCATGGGCCCCTCGCCGCCCCCCGCCCAACTTTGCTGCTCTTGCTGACCCCGTGGTGTAGCATTCTCACATCCCACCTATTGCAGTCCCTCTGGACTTCTCTCCAGTCCTCAAACAGGCTTCTCTTAAAAGAGGTGCACCTAACTATATATAATTTAGATAAATGTATTAAAAAAAACTGAAAATGTTTCATTGCCAGAAGTCACATCATTGCAAACTTAAAAAGAAAGTTCCCTTAAAAATAAATGAAGTCAGGTTAGAATAAATGTAGAATGCAGTCCGGCCTGCAGCTCCTTCCCAGCCAGGACCTGCAGCCCTGTGTAGGGAATTGCTGCTACTCCATACCCTGAGGAGAATCTGAGCACAGCGGCTCAGTGACGTCAGGTGTGCTGCTACTCCGCGTGAGGTGCTGCTGCTCCACTGCCAGACAGCCCGATTCAGCTGCAGGTGCATTTTCTGACTGCTGACATTCTTCCACCTCTGTAGGCATGAACACAAAACATGCAGAGATGTATTTCAAGATTTTTCAAAATAATTTCACCACTTGAACCAACTGATTCTAAAAATATAGTTTTAGATATCCACCAACAAAAATTATACAGTAAGACAATCTGCATCTGCATTGTAAAGTTTTCTACACTTGTTAACAGTGATATTCCATTCCCAGAATACATTTTAAATTCTGCAAAACATTTTGATTTTCAAAGTGAGAAAATAAAAGAGAGAAAAATCTGCCGAAATGGTTATGAACTGTAAAAGTCAGTTGGAATTTTAGGGACAGGCATGCCAAGGAATGAGAGAATGAGGAGATACATGGAATAGGTAATTTACACTTGAGGAAAGGAGAAAGTCACATACACACCCCTCTCTAGGAAATGGGAATTTCAATTCTATTACTCCTTTTAATAGATAAATGCACAAGTGTCCAAAATAAAATACTGGGTAATTCTTCAATAGCTTATACCACCAAATGCAAAGTTAAGTTAATCACTAAAGTACAAAAATGATCCACTTGTATTTTTAAAGAATCAATATATAAATGCCATAAAATAGAAAACCACAGATGAGTACTGACCACTGGACAATGTCAGCTAGCATTATTATGAAATACAAGCTCCTAGAGAATGAGTTCTCTATACTCTATGTGGCTCCAGAGAGGTCCCTCTAAACTTAAGATCTATCTGCGCCACTTGTCTCCTGCTGTGGTCCTCCATCACTGTACAGTCAAGCCTATGTTCTGCACAGTGAATAGAGGGATCCCCCTGACCTCACCCTACATATGTGATCCCCTACACATGTAACACACCACACAGGTGGCCCCCCTCACTCACTTTAGTCTCAAGCAGAGCTAGCTCACCTGTGCCTGCTACTCTCTCCCTTCAGCTGCTCACTCCTCCATGCTAACTTCTGACCTGTTACTGCCTGCCTCCCTGCCTCCTGTGCTGCTGGGACGCCCCTCCTATTGGACTTGCCATGTGGTCCTGCATATGAACCCCACCACTGCAGCCCTCAGCAGACTCCACACTCACTCACAGTACTGTGAAACTTTACGTCTATATAGCTAGAACATATTTCCAAAAATTTTAATTAACTGAAGTTTCACTACTTCTAAAAAGAGACAGACTCAAATTCAGACCGTATCATCCTACCTGGCAGTGTTACCCACTTTCTCACCTGAAATGAGGCTTCTTGCCCACATTCCACCCTCAGTCTAACCCTTTACTCCAAAGATAAGCCAAAGTGCTTGTTCTTCCTAATCAGGAAGTCAGAAGATTCTAACTGTAATACACAGGACTTCAATAAAAGCTTGCTGTTTTTACTATCCAAATAAAAATTCCATTTTAAAGTACACTTTTACAAGTTACAAGACTTCAAAACTATAAAATTTGTGTGATGCTTCACTTATAATTCAGAGTACCACGCCACAGTCTAAATTTAGAAACCTAGGGCATCAGCAAACAAAGGCCAAAGCAGCAAGAACACACAGATCCATTAAAGCACGGCTTTTCCAGGTTGTCTTTGCCCTTCTCTTCTCTTGAATAGTCAACTGTTCATTTTCCCGCAGAGAGACACAAGACATGTGTACATATCTGTGATGTCCCCACATGGCCCCAAGCACAGACTAGGCCCTTTTCACAGGTCTGCTTCTAGGTTCTTTGGCATTAGGCAACAGAAGCCAGAAGATACCATGGGACCAGCCCCTTCCGGCTGTCTTCCTTCATTGTTTATTCTAATTATGCAAGACACTGAAACCTTCTGGGTAGTGTTTATATTTGTTAATGAACCTACTTGTTAATCTATTATCAGTAGAGGGAGCCCAAGAGCTTCCTAATTCTCTAAAAAATAATTGGCAAATGCCAATTTTTATGGACAGTGGGAAGAGTTGGTTTTATTCACTTAAACTTGGTGCCAAAAACTGGTAGATGTTGGCTTCTGGGCTAGGAGCAGAAACAAATAAAAGCAAGGCCAACACTGGCAGCATCATTTCAAAGATAAAGAACATCGCCATCTGGTGGGATACAGGACAGCCACAGCACCATGGCTTCCAAATTCGAGTGTCCCCACTGGTCCTCAATACAAGAGACGGGCCAAGAGCCTGCCATCACCAGCTGGTGTGCCTTCCCAACAGACTGGCCTAATGCAGCTTTAAGGCTTTGTTTTTGTAAAACTGTTGGTAGGGACTTCTCAGATGGAACAAGTCCAAGACCACAGAAATCACCGGTAGTGGTAAGGATGGGAACATCCATGATGAAAATGGAAAGGAAGAGAAGAATGACAGTGTCAAACGTGCTGTTAGGGCTGCTGTGCCACTTGTGTTCTGAGCTACTCCTAGAGTTGACTGTTAAGTGACAGAGTGTGGAAAAATAAATTCTCATCCCACAATTAAAACTCAATCTCCTGATTTGCAAATGTACATTTCTTGGCTTTTTCTCACAATTTGTGCCAAGTATATACTCAATATATGTCTTGCATAATGAACAAATGAATACCAAAAACATTTTGTTAGTACTTTTTCTTTTTTTAAACAGTTCTTGAGCTCCCTCTGCTGGCTTTTTATTTGTTAAGAAAGCTGCTTGTTAAAGCTGCTCCCATTCCAGCTGGGAGCAGTTGTTTTTTCATAACAAATTAAGACTATTTTAACACCAATATACATAAGATATAGGATTATCTGATAATCAAACAGAAATTAACAATTTGAGTTATATAGAAATTACAGTATACATTCTGGTAGGTCTAATGAATTTTCTCTTTTGAGTATCACACAATTTGTTTGAATCATATCAAAGAGCTAAATTCTATCTCAGGCTCACCAAATCATTCACTTTCTCTCAAGCACTGCTAACCCAATAACCCAAATTTTAAAAATACTAACCTTCTAGCTTCTTGACATTGTAAGTTACACAACACTAGTATTAAATCATTGCTTTCTAAAGCTCCATTCAAAACACCAGGAAAATGACCAAATTAGAATTACTTCATTTTTTTCCCACTGAGAGAAAAATCCACATGATTAAATTAACTGTGCAAAGTCTTTAGAAACTTCTATTTATTCCAGATGTCTGACTATTTTTCAAAGAAATTTCACTCACTCTTTAATCTAAGGCTTCCTTAACCAATTTTATTAAATGAAGTGTGAGACTCATTCTTCAATTCAAACCCAAAATTCTGGGTTTCATTTACTCCTCATACAGAGTTGCAAAGGCAAAATTAATAGTGTAATTTCCTTTTAAAGCATGGTACAAGATACTGACTTGGCCCTATAAAAAGCACAAGAGATATAAATCAACTCAACATCTTGGGGTTTCTTAGGAGGTCCAACTATGAGTCAGTTCATACACAGGTACTACCTGAAAGCCTGAGAAGCAGAAGCAGAAGCAGCTAAACAAGGCTTTCACTTAGGTACCACTGAGTCTCTTTTAGAATGAGGTAAGATCATTGATCCTCTAATTACTACTATTACAGTGGCCCCAAAACAAAAATAAAATCTATCATTTACATGGCCTATAAGCACTACAGATTGATAAATGTCCCAACATAAAACCAGTTAAAATTGTAAAACTGCTGGAAAGAATTGTTCCCACAAAGTAGAAAGAGGAAAATCACTGAAACTGCCATTTCTACCTCCCAGATGTTTATGTAGCTATTCATATAAATGGCATACAGGTGGTTATTACTTTTCCAACCAAAAGTCTGATGCCACCAAATAAAGAACCCTATAGGGATTAGAATAAATATAATAGTGGCTGAAGGTAAGTAATTCTCTACTATTTATATTATTTAAAGCAGTTTTGGAATGTTGTATAGTCATATAGACTAGAAACAAAACAAGAAATGTTAACAAATGAAAACAAAATTAGTAATCATTTTTATAGTAAAGAACTTGTGGCCAGAAAGTCAACATTAATAGTACCTGCATACTATGGATAGGTGGATATACATCTATCTACCCACATCTATACTTAGCAACAGTAATCAAGATATGTCAACACACTAGGATTTAAATTGGAACACAAATTTAATACTCTAGAGTGCCAACATTCTCTAGTGAGAATGTACAATCTTAGACAGGACTGATACACACTGTTCTTGGCCTAGTCTCTTGATAGGACAATTCCAAAGGAAAACGCATCACTTTAATAGTAAAGAACAAATGGCATCAGACTAAGGAGAAGCTTGCTACGATAGTTGTCAGATGACACAGGGAAAAGCAGATTGTTCTCAATGTCACTATGC
Organism: Neogale vison; assembly: GCF_020171115.1. Classification (NCBI taxonomy): domain Eukaryota; kingdom Metazoa; phylum Chordata; class Mammalia; order Carnivora; family Mustelidae; genus Neogale; species Neogale vison. The sequence goes on from NC_058098.1 coordinate 45,350,917, forward strand.
TGCTAAGTCCCTTTATCCTTTGTGCTATAAAACCAGAAATAAGGACGACAAAGGCAGGAAAATACTGACTCAGCACGTCCTGCTTCATTTCACTCCAAATCAGGGTCTCCCAGCCTCAGCACTATTGATACTTTGGGTCAGATAATTCTTCATGAGGGGGCCGTCCTGAGGAGCCAGTGTGGCTTGTTAGCAGCTTCCCGCTAGATGTCAGTGGCACTGCCCCAGCGGTGACAACAAGACTCTAGACACTGTCAAATGTTCCCTGGGGGGCAAAGTCATCCCCAGTTGAGAACCACTGTTTTAAACCACATTTGATTTTTCTTAAAAAAAAAAAATTATTTATTTGACAGACAGAGATCACAGTAGGCAGAGAGGCAGGCAGAGAGGAAGGGAAGCAGGCTCCCTGCTGAGCAGAAAGCCTGATGTGGGGCTCGATCCCAGGACCCTGAGATCATGACCCGAGCTGAAGGCAGAAGCTTTAACCCACTGAGCCAACCAGGTGCCCCTACATTTAATTTCTGCTGGAACTATGTACCTATATATGGGAATCAAGAATCTGAGTAAACTAAAATGTAGCAGTGAATGAGAAAAAAGTTTCTAAAATTATTACAAACAGAAATAAGTTTCTTGTGAGAAAATATTCTGGACACACTAGTAGAAACCTTTATGAAAGGAACTATATGGACTATATGGGGGAAAATATAGAATGTGAAACAAAAACTTTCCACCATGAAAAGAACTCCTTTTGGGTATGTATCAGCTGAATATCAGACAAATAGTAAGCAAACTACTTAAAATGCTTTATTAATCATTTCTAGGCAGTAGTACTTTTTGAAAACCAAATTATCAACTAGTTAATGCTCATGAGTAATTTAACTGACCGGTGACCATATTACCATTCTTACTGTGGTTCACCTTTGGTACTTACTACAGAAAAGTATTTTCTAAAAAATGTACTCTTCAGTCTCAATAAAATGGACTTCTTCCCTCATATTCTGCTAATTAAATAATACGGTATCTTACACACTTATCAGGGAAATGAAGATTTGATTCTGCTTTGCTTCACTTCCATATGGCATGATTTAGTGCTACAAAAAGTCACAAGCAGGCTATCGCTGATACTAAATAAATACTATCTATAATACCATCTTTCTGAAAAATAAAAAGAACATGAAAACATGTCCCTCTTTAACATGAAGATTCAGTTCATTACAGAATCATTGCAAAGTAACTCAACATGGGCTTAATTATTCACTGTAGAGCAAAGAAGATCCATTGTTGAGGGGTCTGTGCCAAAAATCACCACTTTTGGTGCCATAATGTCTTAATAATCCAGAAGAACACTGTGTGCAAACTACATGTGGCTAAACTCAATTTTAATCGGCCGGAGCACAAGAACAACATCTCCTTGTTTTGAAAATTGCATTTTTTAGCATCTTTTTTTAAACTCAGATCTTAATAAACAGTGTGAATCTCCATAAACATTATTATTTTGTACATGTTTATGGTTTATTAATTCCAAGGAGTTCTTGCCTACATGAATTTTCCCACTTATCCATTTCGGAGAGGCACTGAAAGCATTCAGACACTAACACACTCAAAACTTTTGTTCTGCAGGCATTGTACAGAAGGCATACTGAGGCAGTCATCACTGTGAAAAACTATGGGCCACAAAATCCTGTATCCTTCTTAACTGGGAAAGCAAAGAACAGTGGTGTTAAAGAAATTTTTCTTGACTGTTTAATTGCTACTAAACATCTAACTACATAAAAACAATTATTAATATTCATTAAAAGTAAGTGCAAAGTGCAATGGCCAGGCACGCATGCATGATGGGGGACTGGAGGGGTTTAACAAAGGAGGCAAGGCCCAGTGGCAAGCAGGAGAAGCCCAGGCACACTGACGGACACAAGAGACAGCATTACAGTACCTGACAGCCTGTGAGAGCAAGAGGAGTAAGAGAGACCAGGTAAGAGAGCGCTCACGGTGTGAAGGAGGAGCGGGACGCTTTTAGTGGCAGGCAAAGCCTCAGAAAGGTGGACACAGTTGCTGATAGACTGGCTTCGCTTAGCTTCCAGGAGAGATAAAGTAACAATTATGTCAAAAGCACATCAGGATCTTTCACTTTTTTTTTACTTCTATTTTTCTGGTCTTTCTTTCAATATTTAAAGGAAGTAATTTTATACATACAGGAAGGCAGTACAAAGCAGAGTATTTAATCGTAGTCTCTAAAGACAGCCAACTTTTAGTCATTCTCATGACATGGGAAAATGGGCAATTCACAAATAATCTTATTTTAGAATGCTTTACATGTTTAGCTTTCCTTTTTTCCTGCTGTGTATCAGACTCACATTTGGGTTTTTTATTTGGGCAGACATTATAATCAGTTTTCCCTTCCTAAAGGACACACATATGAGAAGACCATGGGGAGGGAGGGAAAAATCTAGCCTAAGACTAAAATTGCTCTAAAATAATAAATAATTCAAAAATTAGTTTACTGAGAGCTGACTGTATTCAAAAGCAAATCATTTAGAAAATTAAATGTCCTAAAGCCTCAGAAACTCATTAAAGTCAAGTTGAACATCAAAAGATTTGGAATTTCCATGAAACTCATCCTTTCATAACACACTTCGTGCTTATTAAATTCATAATTTCTTAGTATGAACTTTATAATGCTCTTAAGTTTTCAAAAGACTGCTAGTGAAATGACCATTTGAGAAAACAGAGGAAGAAAACAAAGGAAGAGAATACACCTCATATATATGAAACTACCATCAGTAAGATCACTTTTATTATTAAAACTAAATATAAAGGTTTACTTGCTGTTTTATTATTTTTACATGATTTTATTTCACATTAATGAAACAGAAATACAAATAAGAATGATACATTTGTAAAGAAAGAAATAAACTTTTTACTTCCTTGCGTCTTCACGGGCCCCATTCTCTGGCAAATTCCCAGTTCTTTCTCCCACATCTAAATTGATTAATAGTATACTTCACGAATGGTTAAGATAATACTTAAGGGACAATGATTTCCATGCAAATGTCAAATTGACTTACTTCAAATTTCCTAAAAGATGTGTTCATCTCTCAATGTCAGAGGTGTTTAGAAGAGCTTTCCTTTTATAAATGAAATGACTGCATTTTCTCAAAACTGGTCACTAGATATTTTAGAAATAATAAAACTTAGGATAACTTTTTTATGTGGAAACTGACCTGCTTTAATCATTCATTTTAGACACCTAAAATTTTAGCATAATTCATACTCAGGAACAAAGTTTTCCTTTATAATTTTTTAAGGCTCTCCTTATCAGTTTCCTTTAAGTTGCAAAGTAGTTGATTCTCTGTTAAATTAATTGCCATTTCCCTACTCCGCAATTGATTATTTTATTATTTTCATCTTATCACCATCACGTGTAGTCTACCTGTAGTCTGTGAGCCAGATTATAATATAATGATCTTAAATTATTCTTGTATTGGGATTAGGAAAAAAAAGTCACTTTCAAACGGGTCTTTCATAATAAGCACTTTAATGCTAAATAAATGTGGTGAAAACTAACTTCCTCAGCTGCTGATCTGTCATTAACAGGAGACTCCACACAAGTCCAAATCTACCATTAAAGTATTCTGGGCCTTTTTTAAAAGATAGAAAGGTGAATTATTACACAATGTATAAATAAAAAAACTGAGTAAAGCCAGTTTATTTATATAGTAACTATTAGTCTATATAAATTAATTTTATAAAACAGCATGATATAATAAAATCTTCAGAGACTATTGTTTTCACAGGCAACTAAAAAAATAAATATGTAAGACAGGATAGGAAATGCATGGGGCACTGGTGGAGCATGCAACTCTTGATTTCAGGGTTGTGGTTTAAGCCCCCACCTTGGGTGTGGAGATTACTAAGAAATAAAATCTTAAAAAAAGAAAAAAAAGATACACATATGTGTGTACAAAATACATAAAGGTAATAGGCTCGTCCAACTCAATAGCTCTTATCTCATTATCTTTTAAGGATTATGGTTCCAAATGTTTTTAATTTAAATTCAATTTAATTTAAGTTTAATTAATTTAATTAATCCTAAAAAGGCCAGGTTTATGACTTTAAAGTGACATAGTCTAAAATGTCTTTAACATGATTTTGTAACAGTATTTATTGCTGCAATACCATGGCTTTTTGAGAACACTGATGAACAAAAGATTGCTGGCATAAATGCACCAAAGATTACTAAGAATGCTACCGGTGCCATTATTGTATTGTTGGTCTGAAACCTGTTGAAAACTAAAATACAATCTCATCTATAGCTGTGTTTTGGCCAAGTAGGGGAATAAGGAGCATGCAACATACAATAGTTTGTTGCTCATTAAAATGTGAACGTAGAGTTTACACAGTGTTTTGAAGGACCACTTTTATTATCATTATAGTTCTAGGGCCCTGAGGGGTATCAGGGAGTCTGGGCAGCTGTGGCATGATGCCACTTTGTCACAAAGTTCTGCTCTGATTAAAATGGAAAAAAGGAGTTTTTAGGAGTTGGGACAAGAATGGAAATCACTGAGTAAGCCTTCCTCAAAGTTGCCTGTTACTAGGAAATGAGTCTCTCCTCAGGGGAGAGGATGAAGAAAAGCAAAAGTAGAACAGGAGGTGAATGTAGATAAAGTGATAATTATCAACAAATTTTTTATGGCAAAGAGCATTAGACAGTTAGGGTTAAGCTATAATATATTAGGTATACTAGATTTTCATAAAGACTCCAACAGGATTCCAAGCCATCTGTACTATATTAAGCACTGTAAAATCACTGAGTAGAAATGATTCTGATTTATGACCAGAGAATAACATGCCTTTCTTCAGTCAACATGCTAAATATCAATTATAGCAGCATGGTATTACTGACATGAAAAAACACAGGAAACTCAGATAAATTTGTTTTAAATGTAGTGATAGCCTCAAAATTATTGGTGGTAACGGAGAAGGGCCTTTATTTGTTCTTATCAAATACTGGATATAAGCTTACTTTTTAAAGATTTCTCTTTCGGTCTTTAAAGAAAAGTGTAGCAAACCAATCAAAAAGACTGTGGGTTCTTGGTCAAGTTCTTGTTAGTTCTAATAGGCTAGAAGGACAACAGTTCCAGGCATGTAAAGCTCTATTTCCCAAAAGAAGCAAAACACTTAACTCTCCCCCTCCAGTCCTGCAAACGAAGTGCATTATTCCCTTTTTCTTTGCTGGAACAGTGCCACACTAAGATTAATGGTGCTCAACAACAACAGTGGTGCAACTGTGTCATGACAGAGAATGTATTTTCTTCAGGGTTTAAACAAAATATCTATTTTCTCTTTTGCATAGACATCTCACTCAATACTAACATCTCAAGTTTCTTTTTCACAATGAAAGATTCAGAAATAAGTATCAAAAAATGGATTTGAAGAGTAACCGGAACAGACAACTAAAAGATATGGAAATATCCCATTTAATAAAAGGCCATGTATTTAAGTTCTGAGTGGAATTTTAAAACTTTTAAAACATTTTATTCCTATAGATCCACTTCAGAGAGCAACTAGACCTTAGAGAAATAGTTAAAAGTTTACCGGTTGCTTTCTGACGAACGATATTTCTTGCTTTCTCAACTCCTGGTGCCCCAGATGTGGTGGCACTCCTGGATCGCATTGGCTCGGTCACATCTGGGTGGCTCCGCCAGCTGAGAGAAAAGGATCTCCCCACAGTGGTTCCTTTCTGAGAATCTAGAACACAGCCTGATAAAGTATAAGACAAAAAAAATAATTTAAAGGCTGAATTCATTATCATTCATTCCATAGCCTGTGTTGCTAAGCAAATTTCATAAATACAACTGTATATAATCAGCAGCTTCTCTTGTTGCAAAATTAGATACTACTTCTCTGCTTTCCTCTCACAGAGTTCTAGTCAAATATTTCAAATGAGTGATCAAGGATCCAAAAGAAATACAGGAGAAAAGAGAATAAGACAGAGATTTCTGTATAGGTAATGTGCTGGTGGCTACCCGCTGTAGGTTGTTTTCACACCCAGGCTCCTGAGAGTGTATTTTGTTTCCACAATTCCTGTGCTTAGAAGGCAAGTATTTCCATAATGAATATTTAAATTGGTTTTTATAATAAAGCAATATAATAGATAAATGAGAAATATCTGCCATGGTCATTAATTAAATAATTAAATTCATTCTGTATCATTCCATAAATAATGTTTTTCAGATTGTTTACCTTCCTATAAATAAATAAAGCCACTCACAGACTGCGGCAAAAATATTATAAGAATCAGTCAAATTAATTACATATCTGTATGGTTAAATTATCAGCATACTGGTTCGCACCTGCCCACATCCATACCCTCTGTGGTCCTCTTCCACAGGGACCCTGGGCTTCATCACCAGACTTACTTTGGTTGCAAAACTGAACAAGCAGAGATTTGAAATGCACTTGAAAATTTGGGTTTGTCCTGTTACTGCTCCTACAACCCTAAGTCCTCACCAAAAAAAAAAAAAAAAGCCTGAGCTGGCCTGCTGGGTGGTGAAAGGTATAAGGCCAAGTCCCCACACCACTGCCCCAGCTGACAGCTGGCCAACCCTAGAGCTGCCTAGCTGATTATTTGACAGCCTAGCTGACTGCAAACACAGAAATGAATCCAGCAGAACTGCCCAACTGTGTCCAGCCCAAACTGCCAACTCATAAAATCATGATCTAAACAACTGGCTGTTCCTTTAAGCCACTATGCTTTGGGGTGATCTGTCACACAGGAAAAGCTGATACAGTCTATAATAAGGGTATCGTTGAGGATGAAGTCTACCCACAACAAGCATTGCACACTTTATGAGTCTTTGGAGGAGAAACTCCTCCCAGGTCTTAGGACCAGGAAAAGCTATGGATATTTCCCTTTTGTAATCTATGATCCTCTACTGTAACCCTGTGAAGATAAGAGTCAAATCTAAGCTTGCCCCCCTGCCCAGCAAGCATAGGAGGTTTTCTGGCATGCATTCTGGCATTTTAACCACTCCTGCAACTCCACCACCTTTAATTTTTCCCCAGTGTCCTTATGCATTTTATCTATTGTCTTATAGGTACTTCTACGATATGCCTCAAAATCTTAACATAATAAATTGGAGTAAAACTGTATTAATCCAAGGACTATGCCATAGCCTTAAATCAGTAATGAAGACAAATCCTTGTCCCCAATAGAAACCACCACTGACGTTTTCCACCTTGATCAGACTCTAGGTGTCAGAACAATTTTAAGCCAGAAACACAAAAAAGGCCAAAATGACACCCATTTGAAACATTCAGAATTTTTCTAACTATCCTAAGCAGGCAGTGGAATGCATCTTTCTAGTGTGGTGCCTGGAGATGGACTTGCCTAGCTTTGATTAATAGCTTTCCCACTTCTGAGCTATGTAACTTGAATGAGTCCATCACCATGGATTCTGTGTACTCCAGTTTTTCTGTCTATGATACTGGGATTGTAATTCAGAAGTTACCATGAGGGTGAAGAGAGAGAATACATACAAGCATGAGCCATTATTATTATTGTTGCTACTAATGCTACTCTCCTTCATCTTTCTTCTTCATTCAAAGCTCCTTCATAAATTCATCATCCTCATTAAGAAGACAGAGTACTACAAAACACAATCCAATACCACCATTAAAAAGACACTACTTGGGGCACCTGGGTGGCTCAGTGGGTTAGGCCTCTGCCTTCGGCTCAGGACATGATCTTGGGGTCCTGGGATCGAGCCCTGCATCGCGCTCTCTGCTCCGTGGGGAGCCTGCTTTCCCTTCTCTCTCTGCCTGCCTCTGTCTGCCTCTCTGCCTACTTGTGATCTCTGTCTCTGTCAAATAAACAAATAAAAATCCAAAAAAAAGAAAAAAAGACACCACTTGTATGGCTGGTTCTGTTTCTTATGAAATTCCACGAAATGCCTATATGTATAGACACACACTCCTCCTCGGTCTCAGACATCAGTGGTACTCTTTGAGAGTGAAAGTACCTTTGCCTCGCTGCTTCTTTTCCTTTTGTTCACTTAGTTTGTCCAGAGGTAGGTTTGTCATCTCAACTCCGTAAACAGTTCTTGCAAGCACTGCTGTCAAGGAATCCATGATGTTGGCCCACTCATTTATCAGTTCTTCCCATTCCGTGAGGGAGGACAGCACACCAAGAAAGTCATCCCAGAGCTCTCGAGAAATGTACACACAGAGATTTGCTCGGATCCACGCCACCATGAGCGTCTAGAACCAACCAACAGGAGAATTGAATCACCCTTACTTGGAAGAATGACTTTTAACAAAACATTTTAAGTTACTATGAATAAAATGAACTTTAAAATAAAAAAGCACTTGATCTTGTTTTTCTTTTAGTTTCTCAAAATTCATTTGATCAACTGTAACCAGGATCTGAGCTACAGAAAAATCAGTTCTCATCATGAACAAAGCTACTGATTGAAAATTCCTCTAGTGCCTGCGGCTAGTCCTCTGCTATAACTGGGAAGAAGACAAAGCTCTCAGAACAACTATTCTACTTCTTGAGACAGTTCTCTCTCTTGCACTCTCTACTGTGGCTGTTTCTAGCCTCCTCTTAAATATGTAAACCTCCAGCCCCACCAACTCCTCCCTGCTTCTTAGCAGATGAGCTCACTGCAGACCTCAGAGAAAACAGAACCCATTAAGCAAGAATGCCCTCAACCTTTACCCACAAGGCACAGGTGTTTGCCCAGCTTCTCCTTATTTGCAGGCTGTAAGTGAAGAGGAGTTCCTACTCTTCTATGCTTGTTCCCATCTCTGCTCTGAACCTCCTCCTGGGTCTTTGTGTTTCCATTAACCCTGCCTTTCCTTTTTCAGTCTATCCTACTTTGCCAGCAACTACCCATCAGTATTTAAACATGCTCCAAGTCTACTTCATCTTAAAAAACAAAAAACAAACAAAAAAGTTCCCTTCAGCCAGATTCTCCCCTCAAGCTAGAACTTTTAAAGCCAAAAAAAATTTTTTTTAAGCCAAATTTCTTGAAAGAATGTTCCACACTCACTGCATGTGCACCTCCTCATTCCCCAGTCAACCAACTGCTCTGGCTTTCTTCCTTCCTGCACACCCCACCTCTGCCTGAGGGGTTCTGATCTCCATTCTCATGGCTCCAGTTACTATATGTATATACTGGTGACTTCTGAATCTCCATGTTCAGCCCAGACCTCTCTGGTTTCCTGACCTTGTCTACCTACATACTGTCTGTATGTAATGTTCTTCAGGTACCTGTTAATATAGCATAAGAGTAAAAAGAATTCAATGCTTCTGCTGAGATTCTTCCAGTTCCCCGACCTGGTCTCTCCTTCTCCTGGCGTTTGCATGTAGTCTTCCTTCCTCTCTTCCCTTCTTTTTTGCTTTAACTTTAACTCTTTAACTCTCATTCTTCAGGGCACAATGTGGATATTACTTCCTCCAAGGTGTCCCTGACTGCTACCCGACCCAGCCTCAGGTAAGTATCCATTCCCAAACTCTCTGCATTTCCCTATCAGAGCTCTTTCCTTAAGAGTCCATTTACTTCTCTGTCCCTCCTCTAGCCTTATGGTTCAAGGCAGTATAAATAATCACATGGGCAACCCTACCAGACAACTATGCATATGTTCTGGATATTTCCTTACCTTGAAATGGCTTAGTTCCTTACCTCCACCAAAATGTTCCATATCCTTTAAAATCCAAATCAAAATATATCTGCCTTGAAAAAAGTGCCAAGTCCTTCACAGGTGAGTCCCAAAGGCTTTCCTAATCTTACTAGAGGGAATAGTTATATTCAAAGTCTGTGTTAACTTCCCTGATCTGTTATCAGAGCTAAATGTGCTCCTTAAGGTGCCAACCTGCAAATACTTCTGCCTACCCCAGATACAAATAGACTCCCACAGTCAATGGGAGTTGTCCTATGCATGTGATAGGGGCAAACTGGTGTTTTAATTACAAGAGAAATTTTTCTTTAACATACACAGAGGAAAACTTTGAGAAATAGAAAACAGTCAGTAATCAGGCAGGTCTGTTCCAAATACTTGAAAAATCATACTTAAAGTGACCCTTATGCAATGTACCTGTTCTCTACGTTTCAACTCACATTTTCTACACTTTTTAAAAGGGTAAAAATGTGAAAGTTGAGCTAAAGTCATTTAATATAGTGAAAACAAGGTTTTAAATATTCATACTGAAAATCCAATTCTAAGATGGATGAATGCAAAAGAACAATGCAGAAGAAAAAGCTAAAATAATTTTATCATTCATTTTTACTAAGACCTTATCACATATATTTTAATGACTAAAATGCCATCTTCTGTTTATTCCATTTTACACTCCTGTTTTCAAAATGAGTTTGAGGGCATTACCATAAAATGCACATATGCAATAAAATTAATAAAGAGTAGATCAAAGAGAATCCCAACAGAGTAAGAGAAGAAAGGAGAGGCTGGTAATGCTACCAGCACTCAGCCTCACGTCTCATTACAGTCAGGTTAAAAGCAGAATTTTCCTTATCCATTCATCCGTTGAAGGGCATCTTGGTTCTTTCCATAGTTTGGCGACTGTGGCCATTGCTGCTATAAACATTGGGGTACAGATGGCCCTTCTTTTCACGACATCTGTATCTTTGGGGTAAATACCCAGGAGTGCAATTGCAGGGTCGTAGGGAAGCTCTATTTTTAATTTCTTGAGGAATCTCCACACTGTTCTCCAAAGAGGCTGCACCAACTTGCATTCCCACCAACAGTGTAAGAGGGTTCCCCTTTCTCCACATCCTCTCCAACACATGTTGTTTCCTGTTTTGTTAATTTTGGCCATTCTAACTGGTGTAAGGTGATATCTCAATGTGGTTTTAATTTGAATCTCCCTGAGTGAAATAAGTCAAGCAGAGAGAGTCAATTATCATATGGTTTCACTTATTTGTGGAGCATAACAAATAGCATGGAAGACAAGGGGCGTTAGAGAGGAGTAGGGAATTTGGGTAAATTGGAAGGGGAGGTGAACCATGAGAGACTATGGACTCTGAAAAACAGTCTGAGGGGTTTGAAGTAGCGGGGGGGTGGGAGGTTGGGGTACCAGGTGGTGGGTATTATAGAGGGCACGGCTTGCATGGAGCACTGGGTGTGGTGAAAAAATAATGAATACTGTTTTTCTGAAAATAAATAAATTGGAAAAAAAAATCCAAAAAAAAAAGCAGAATTTTCGTGTGGTAGAAGATGCCCTGTACTGGGAATCTTTCATTGGCTTCACTTTCTTGACTAATTATAGAACAAGGACAGAACACAGACTTCTTGCAGTTTATTAAATTTATCTTAGCAAGTCTCAGAAACATGTGCACAGACCTGGCAAATCATTATCATCATCATAAATCACAGCTAAACACACCTGCATCCAGAACAAAACCATGGCACCTCGTGTGCAGGGGAGGGGTGGCAGGGGTGACACATTTGCGCATGAATGCAGGCTGCTCTCTTGGCAAGTTACCCTTGTCTAGGAGGAGGGAAACAGGGAGCCCCACAGTCGCGGTTCTGTCACTAACTTGATTTGTGAGCCAACTTGCCTTTTTGGAGTCATTTCTGGTCAAAAGTAAAAAGCTGAATAAGAACATCTCCAAAGTTCCTCCAGCACTGAAATTCATATTTTATCAAATATATCTTGGCAAATAAACTGTATTAAAAAGCACATTCATTCATAAAATGTTCCCTAACCAACCACTTGCTGCACTCCTCTACTCACCACACTTAGGGAACTCTATAATTCCGTACTGTAACTAGAAGGACCATAGTCCAGGTTTCCTGATATACTTCCAGAGCTTTAAGCATAAGGTCTTATTTAGCATTGATAACAGATTAAAACATCACTTATGGCAAACACCATTATCTGATAAATATCCAAATAAAACCCAACTATCATTTAAAGAAAATTTGTCAACCCAAGTTATCTACTGAGAAAAGAAACTATAAACACTAGAGGAAAAATTCAAAAAGAGAAAAGGACAATGGCAACTCCAAATTTCCTGTCCCCTTTAATAGTTTCCTTATTTAAATTTTTAAAAAATCAAGCATCTGGCAATTGTAGACAATGTACATGAAGAAACAATTTGATGGCAAGTTTAATTTTAGTACGGAATTAAGATTATGCCCACTTGATTGCCTGGCTGACCTGTCCAGACCTTTCACATTTTTCTCCCTACCTTGGATCCCACGAAAGGGCTTGGGAGGTCAACAGATGATCATAAATCCCAGATGAACCCACTCTGATTCTTAGGACAATACTGCAGAGTCAGAAGGAATCCTTTCCTTCTGTCTGTCACTTCTAGTGACAGATTAGGGAAGAGTTTCAGGAAGGTGAAGTGATTTGCTCAAGGCCACAGAGCTAGGAAGTACCACAGCTGAGATGAGAACCCAGAATCTGTCTACCTCCAAAAAGTTCATCCTCTCTCTACTATTTTATGCTGCTTCTTAATTTAAGCATTCTTCTTGATCCATCTAACCACTGCTAAAATAATAAGGTGACATCAAATTTCATCAAAATCATGAACTTAAAACTAATTTTCAAGATCTGACAAGATTCTCCATTAATAAAGGGGACTTTTTCTCCCAAACCAAAACTAAATCAAACAAACCAACAAATACAACTTCACAATAGATTCTTGTTTAATTCAGTGACAAGTTCTTGCTCCAATTCCAATACATCCCATGCATGCAGGGCCAGACAATTGGTGAGTAATGAGGGCCAAGCACCCACTAGCCTGAGCCTGGCTTCAGTCCACTGGCAGCTCTAGTCCCCTCAGGGCTGGAGACTGAGAAGGTGCTGACGGTGAAACTCTCCAGGACAGTCAGAGCCAAGTGAGCAGAGTATCTGTACTCCAGGTGGGAAGCAAAGCAAGTGGTCAGTACCACCCTAGCAAAAGGTTAGACGCATACAAAATGATGTATAGACCACTTCATGTATCTAATAACTAGGCAAGATAATCAGAGTAAGAGTGACTGTACTATTCAGGATGCAAGTTAGTACATGTCAATTATTTCTGTAGCCTCTCATATATTTTTCATCGAGCCAAGAGCATTCAGTCATATTAAATTATTAAAAATTAATATGAAGAGTTGGGTTCTCTTGCATTACAATGGGAATATATAACCCTTATTTAAAGAACTAGTTTCTCTTTGTGTCATCCTCTATTTCCTACCTGTATTCTACATATGTTCTCAGTATATATCCTCCAAAATCACTTCAAGTCAACTGAGGGGAGAAATTGACTTCTCCTTCCTACAACTGTCACTTCTAGCTCATGATCCACCATACTATCTTCTACCAGATTACTTAAAGCAGGCCCATTTATTGCACTGTCTCTATCTGTATAAAATGTTACACTTTTCCAGAGTCCTTTCACACTGTTCTCCTTCAGAAATGCTCCATAAATTCTGTGTATCCCATAAATACTAGTGCTTTCTAGAGAAACATTGCAAGAGGCTACCACCCTCAGGACCCTTTAAAACTTCTACTTCCTATGCAGTTAGTTCAACATCTAAGTACTCTTCTTTTCCCTTCAGTCTGCTGTCAGACTACTCAGGTACTTGACCCTTCCCATTATGTGAGATGTACGAAACATAACCATCTCTTTGGCTCTCTACTCCCTGTTAAGGCCAGCCCAGTCCTGCTCACCTTATCCAGGACTTTATGTCTTTACTTCTCTTCTCTCTCCCCCAGGCTGTCCTCATTGGACCCTTCTCACTGCAAGCAAACAGACTTTAAAACCACCCACCTTAAACTGTGGCTTCCATGCATGTTGTCCACTCAGCTAGCTCATCTTTTCCTCCTCCCTTCCACCTCTGCAAAGCCTTAACTATACTTGCTACCTCTACTGCCCAGCTCTCATCTTCTCCTCCATCCATTTCCAAGTGGGCCTAGAATATTATCAATCAGCAACATCTTGTCAAAGCAAATGTCAACTGGCCATTCTCCTCTTCCCCAGTCCTTGTCTCCAGGTGTCTAGACACATGCTTCTCTAGTTTCCCTCCCAGTTCCCTGCCCACCTTTTCTCACCATCTTCGGATGATTCCTCTCCTCTATCAATCATGGAGATGGACCTCTCCTCTTTAGGACACAAAATCTCTCCATCTGTGGCTTGAAACACATCGCCCAATGACTCTTGGACTAATTACTCTTACATTTTTATTTCTAGCCTGAATCGCTCCCTGACTTTATCCCCTGCATTCCCATGCTTCCATTTACCTTTTACTTCATCAAATCTTCCTGGCCCTCCGCCAAGGACATCAGCTCTTGTTATCTTCCTAATTTCTACCAAACTCAAGAAAGTCAAAAGAGGAAGTAAATGGCAGACAGGTGGGAAGGCAGACAGGCTAGAAGAAGTCAAGCACTAATTGTAAAGAATAGATTATAATCTTTAAGGCAAAGCTAAAAATGAAAATTTACAATGAAATTTCTTGAAATTTAGAGTTTAATTTTACTCTTAAAATTCTCAATGATTAAAACTATTCTGCTATAAAATCTGATTCATTTCTTGCATTTGCAGTGTTTTAATAAAAAAGACTTACCCTAAACAGCAACCCTGCCAAGCTCTGGGCAAACAAGTCCTTTATTTGTTTATCCTTTGGCTTCTGCATGACAGCTTCTGTTATCCTGAGTAGTATTTGCAACATCTGTTCCCTGGGCCACCCAAAATAAAAGCTCAAGTTATTAATCACATTCTCAAAGCACTTTAACTTATAGGTACAAGAAATTCTCTTTTAAGAATTCAGCAACAATGATAATCATGTATTACTCAAAAGCACTAATAATCTGAGTGCTAATTACAGAATACCATATTTTATCAAAATAAACCACTTATGTTACAAAAGTTCTAAAAATATGTGACCTACAACCACATCAATAGGCAGGATAAAACAGGTATCAACCTAGCCTAATTTTATCCCATTCCAACAGGGAGGCAAGACTGTTTCTCCAACTATACCAGTCCTTAAAACTGCTCAGTGAATAGTTGTGCCCATTTAAGTGAACGCAGCAACCTTTAATTTTCCCATCCATTATTTTACTTAACCTGTGAGGTCTCCCCATTTATCTTTGTGGTAGGAAATAAAACAGACATTCTGGTCCTCATTCTGGGGAGGTATGCAGTCGGTATCATACTATGACTGAACTCCAGAGGAACTCACAAATAGGGTGGTTTGGAAAGGTCACTTTTGGTCACTTTAAGGCATGGAGTTTTGTGCCTGGAAGGTGCTGGGTTTGCAAGAGGGCACTGAAGACACAAAGTAACAACACTAATTATATTAATAGTGGTAAGTTCTTCAGAACAGCCAAAGGGCATTTTTCTTTCTCACAACTAAGTTACATTCTTCATTTCATAGTGTTTGCTTACTTTTCCCTTTCTGAAATTCCATGCAAACCAAGAACACATATCTTTTGTATATAAGGGAGGTCTGCTTGTTTTGAGGGGAATCATACCTTTTAACTTCTCCTTCAAGGCTTTATCCACTAACAGTTCATTCATCTTTAGAGCTTTCTCATTGGCCTACATGCTTGCTCATGATAAGATAGGGAACTGGACAGAGTCATTCAGTCCAGGTCAGATGATGAAATCTCCAAATCACAGTTCCTTTATACTTTTCTTGTACATATTGAGACAGTATTTTCTATTTAACATGATGCGGAATCTAGTTAAGCTTCTCTCATGGTACAATGACTTCTACAAATAGGGTTTTTTACCCTATTTGTAGCTAACCCCATTTGATTTTCATCCCTGGGTTATCTGTTGGCAACATCTGGAACTTTGTTCTAGTTGTTTGCTTGTACTATATACCATCTATGGTTTCTGGAAGCATGGAATAACAAGAGCTCTCAAGCCATGGGAGATGTGGGTGCATGCGTTTGGAGCTGACAGCTTAGAGGACAATGAGGAAAGAAATGGTACAGAATTAGGGAGAGCATGTCCCTCACCAAATTTGGGGTACCCAGGCCCATCGCAGGCCTCAGCATCACCACTGCCTGCTCACATTTATGTGATGCTTAAGACAACAAAAAACAATCCTTTCCACATGAAAGGTTACTTACTCATCTTATGAACATGACAAGAACAAGAAATATAATAATTTTCAAATAAAACCTCAGTCATGGGAACTGCTATAAAAAAATGCAAACTTGGGGGGTGCCTGGGTGACTAAGACAGTTGAGCATCCTACTCTTGGTTTTGGGTCAGCTCATGATGTCAGGGTCATGGGGTTGAGCCCTGCAACAGGTCCCACACTCAGCAGGGTATCTGCTTGAGATTCTCTTTCTCTCTCCTCCCTTCTGTCCCTCTCCCCACTCATGCATTCTCTCTCTCAAGTGAATAAATAAATCTCTCTCTCAAAAAAAAAAAAAGCAAACCTGACCAAAGTAATGACTGACAAAGACACAGGTTTAATTTTTGAACCTATGAGAAAGCTTGGCAAGCAATGATATTCCTACACAACTTTCTGGAAGAAAATGAGGGTGAAAAAATTATCTCCAGTTTAAAAAAATCCTTCCTAACAGTGGACTCCAGCTTGTTTCTTTGTATTTTGTGAAACACTGACTTTTGGTCCTTCCTCCTCAAAAATGCTCCAAGAGTGTAAAACTCCCATGGGAACATGGGAAATTATGCATGTATGCTGTCCCTGCCTTGAAGAACAGGGTTTCCTGCACTCTTTACTACTGACGCTGTCCCCATCTTCTCACACAGGCGGTTAACCATTCACACAATGCTGCTGCTTACCATTTCAGGACTGCTTCTCAGTATTTCCCTGGCTACAGCCCTAGTCTAAGCTGCCATTGGCTATGGCCTCAGACATTGTGTGCCCCTCCCCCCAGCCCCACCCCACACTGTCTCTCCTCCAGAGGAAGTCTGAGAAATCTTTCAGAAACATAAACTGGATTGTGTCACACTCTTGCATACATATAGAGGAGTAGCCAATATCCCTCCTGTGGCCAGCAAGACCCCTTTGGTTGGTCTCCCACCCTCCCTCTCCTGTCTGCTCCACTACAGTGGCCTAGACACACCACACTTCTGACTTGCTATTCCTTCTGTGGGAAGCTCTATGCCCAGACCTCCCCCTGGCCTCCCCGTCCCTGTCCTCAGGGTGTTGCTTACAAAGGTCTTCCTGGACACCCATAGAAAAACACTCCCTCACCCTCCACTTTTTCCTCTTAAACCAGCTTCACTGTGCTTCTACCACTGAAACTGCTGTGTTCATTCTGCCTCTGTCTATGAGGATGGAAACCTCACAAGGGCAGGAACTCTGTCTGTCCAGTTCACCTTATATCCTCACAGCAGAAGCTTAATAGTTATGTACTGGATAAAAGAAAGAAGGAAAGGAATCCAGGGACTGTCCTACACTAAGATGCATAGGAAATTCTGCTAGGGAAACAGACCAAATCCCTTCCGATGTGCTACTGACTATTCTTTGGTATTTTCATCTATTTCTATAAGTTTTTTTTTTAATACTTTTACCTGGAAATTTCTGAATTATTAAAACACAGAGAAGATTTGCTTAACTTTATTTTAGAATGTTCACCAAAAAAGATTATCAAAATGATCAAAATACTACTGATACAAAGGTAAACTGAATTCACAGTCTTCAAAGAAAAAACTCATCAAATATACTATTGCTGGGGTGCCTGGGTGGCTCAGTGGGCTAAAGCCTCTGCCTTCGGCTCAGGTCATGATCTCAGGGTCCTGGGACTGAGCCCAGCATCGGGCTCTCTGCTCAGCAGGGAGCCTGCCTCCTTCCTCTCTCTCTGTCTGCCTCTCTGCCTACTTGTGATCTCTGTCAAATAAATAAATAAAATCTTTAAAAAAATTAAATAAAAAAAATACTACTGCGAAATTTGGGTAAATTGGAAGGGGAGGTGAACCATGAGAGACTATGGACTCTGAAAAACAATCTGAGGGGTTTGAAGTGGCGGGGGGGTGGGAGGTTGGGGTACCAGGTGGTGGGTATTATAGAGGGCACGGCTTGCATGGAGCACTGGGTGTGGTGAAAAAATAATGAATACTGTTTTTCTGAAAATAAATAAATTGGAAAAGAGAAAAAAAATACTATTGCTATACTACAGAGGAGTAGATGATTCTGTTGCGAGCATACCAGCATTTCGCATTACTTTCAATGTTACAGACTTAGCATTTAACTTTGTTTAAATCACGTTGTTCATCACAGTAGCATTTCCAGTATAAGAAAGACGACCCTGGAATTGCCTTAAAATAATCACTTTGATTCCTGTGGTTTCTGAACCAGTGAACTTGCTGCCTGACAGGATTCCTTTAGGCCCACCCTCCCTTCACCGGAGAAAGAAAAAGGCTGGACTCCACAGCCGCAGGGACCCCTGCCAGCTCAGTCCTGCCTTATTTCTATGCTTTCTACCAGGTCTACACAGAGCTTTCCAAAGCCCCCTTAGTGCTGATTCAAGGACACCCAGAAAAAGCATCCAAAACATAGGCTTGGTAACAGGACCCCACCGAGGATTTCCATGAGGGAAGTGGCCACCGGAGCTGGTCTGTAGTGGCCCCTTGCTCTGAGCACAGTGGCCAAAGCTCACTGATACCAGCTGATCCAGCGAGGCTGCTCTGGGGCAGCGCTGGGTGGGGCGAACATGCAAAGGACAGACAGGAGAGGTATTTTACAACAACTGAGGGACATGAAGAAGGAGGATTACGAAGTGGCTCTGAGGTCTCTGTTCCTGAGAACATCTGAAAATATCTCCTAAGCTGGAGTGATGCATTCATTATGGGACAAGAGCATGGGAAAAAAAAGCTACAGCACTGTTTCCTTTCAGGGATATTATAAACACACAGACACCAAACAAAATCAAAGGGTAAAATAAAAATATTTTACATAAGCACATTTTCATGATGCCACAATATGTTTGACAGTACTATTTATTCGGTCATTCTGACAATATGTCATTTAATATAATTGTTTTTCCAAAGTGAATTTAAAGCTTCAAATTTGAAGCAATAAAAATTAGTTAACAGCATTTCAGAGCAATTAACAACCTCTCCTGGGCTTATGAAGAATGATATAAAACACCAGTTATATTGCTTTTCCACAAAGCAGTCTGATGACAATTTAAAATGGAAAAATCTACTATTAAGTAATATGACTAATTATAATTCAGTAACATTTTTAAAGCCAATAATAAAAATAAACTATCAAAGTGCTGGATATTTACCTTCTTCATAATTCACAGAAACTGTTACAAAAGATTGATTATCACCTTATTGTTAACTTTGTAAAGCCATTAGTAAGTGAAGGCTTTAACATTTTAATTATTATGTTGAAAAACAGAAACATCTGTTTTACAGTATTAATTAATTTGAAATAAACTTACCATGTCTTTTTATTCATTGTAAGCTCCATTATCATGCGCCTAAAAATAATCAAAACAGCTTTACAGGCATCAACTTGTTCTTTCAAGAGCATGGGAACTTCAGGACATGGTTCCAGCAAAAAGACGTTTGCTGCATTTGTCAAAAATACCTTGAAATCAACAAATTTTACATTAAACATATAAATGTAATTGAACATATAGATCTGAACAAATTTTTCTTAAAGACAATGATATTAATTTCCCTCTACCAAAGAATCACCTTTGAGTTATTTCAGCTAAAGCAAGAAGTACCAACAGTCAAGGTTTTTAAAAAATGCTTCTCTTAGAATCACCTGAGACACCTGAAAAACCTTTCCTAGAAAAAAATTATTAACACATATTAAGGGATGCAACTTTAGAAAATTTATAAATCAGAAAAGCTTTTGAAGACTTCTTTTTGACATCCCCTCAAAGGGAGAGGGGAAAATGGAAGAAGATAGGATCACTGCTTCTGGGTGAGAAATTTCAGGGTCGGGAGAGGAAGAGGAGCAGTGGTTGAACACTGGCTGGGAAAAAACCACCTGATTATTGTTGAATCTCCCAGCATATGAACTTTGCTGACATGAAGCATGGCCAGCACCACCCAACATGGGTATAGATCTCTATAAGATCTCTAGGAGATATAGGGGGCCAGGAAATAGGCAAGGCCACATAGCTTCCAGGTGCATATACTTTAAATATGACAACTATATTATGAAGCCTATGGTAATTTTTGGGATAAAAACAGATTTTAAAAAACTTATATAATCAGCTGACCGCTCTACATTCTACCTCAGACCTTTAGGATACCAGTTCACTGTCCTTCACTGTTGGGGTATTTCAGTAGAAAATTGTGGGAAGCACAGATGTAGGCTGTTATGTAGTAAGTGACTGCTTAGAGGCACTACAGTAAAGTAACACTGAGTTACTACTGACACAGACAACACCAGTGACCCCTCAACAGAGGAGACTGAGTTGTCAGTCTAGTGATGAAGGTGGATGTGCACCATCTACCTGGATCCTATGCTTAAGTCTCCCTTGTGTTCAACAGTACAAATTCAAAGGATCTGGGAACAAACAGATCTTCTCTGCCTCACCGGTGAATGAAATCCATTAACACAACATCTTAAAATAGATATATAAACTGACTGAAGAAATTAGAATAAACAAGCTCAAAAGTCAAGTGGATGAACTAAAATATTGAAAGCGTCTAAGATTATCTTGTGTAAGATTAAAAAGGTGTCATGGCTTAATTTTCTAGAAAAAATTACTGAATAAGCACTTCAACAGATGAAAACAGCGATTGTGAAGAATTTACTTCAAGTGGGAAAGAGGAGAACAAAGAACTTTTTGACTAACGAACATAGCAGTTTTAATATAATTTTAGTGGCCTTTTTTTTCCCCCACTACTCTGACTGAGATAGAGACCCGAGTTGAGAGATCAAGAGTCAAGAGGCTTAACCAACTGAGCCACCCATGTGCCGCTACTTGCCAAGTTTTTGTAAGACGTATGGCACAGATAGATGATCCATTGCAAGACAGATCTTTAACTCAGTGTGTTTGGTTTCTTGATTTGAATTTGAAACTTGCACATTCCCAAGTGAAAGTGAGGAGTCTTCATATATTATATACTTCTTTCATTTTATCCTCTTAAGAGGATCAAAGTGCCAACTCCAAGAATATTTCTTATTAGCATGTCAGTATTGGTTAAGATAAAAATAAAGAAAATTCACATGTCCAAATTATACCTGTCAACAGCAACTGGAAAAGAATACTAGCTTATTCAACCTGTACTTGGCCACTTTTTCCTAATGAACTAAGGAAAGGACCAAAGATACTGGATACAAAGAGAACAAAAACAGCTACTATAATCCAAACTAAACATTTTGAACACTGTTGTGCGATAATCACATGGAAAATTTTTTTTCTTGGTTTGTCCAAGTAGATGTAACTTACTCTTTCAAAAAACAAATTAACAATCTCCTGAACTTAGGAGACTGCCAGTATCTACTGGCAGTGGAATGGCTGAGGACAGCATATGGCAATCCACTTGGAGAACCGGACTCCCAAGGGACACAGGGCAAGAGCTCCTGCATGCACTTCTCTGGTGAGGGCACAGATTTTACTAACAACTGGCACCAAAGTTCTTTGAAGCTACTCAAGTAAAATCATCTTGATTTTGTTTAAAGTTAATTTCAAATTATTTGAGGATTTTCACTGAAAAATGAGAAAATTCAATAATTATAGACTATTAAACTGCTAATGAATCTGAAAGCAAAAAGGATACCATGACAAGGAATCCTATCAAGAGATGGATGACACAAGCAGTGTCACTGAAAACTGGGCAACAGATAAGCTATGTCCATGCCACCTCAGATATCATGCCTGGCCTCTGTGTGGGAGGCATACCTGGCCATGGCTAGAAAGGTGGATAT
This sequence comes from Neogale vison, assembly GCF_020171115.1. Classification (NCBI taxonomy): domain Eukaryota; kingdom Metazoa; phylum Chordata; class Mammalia; order Carnivora; family Mustelidae; genus Neogale; species Neogale vison. The sequence goes on from NC_058098.1 coordinate 45,372,754, forward strand.
GGGGTGGAGGATGGGGTGCCAAGGAACAGGGAAAAGAGAGGTATTCTGTGTTTTCCCCTTATAGTCCTAACAACCTTCTACCTAAATGGGAACCAAGAGGTAATCAATCTCCCAATCCCCATTTTTTAAAAATTTTATTTATTTATTTGACAGAGAGAGAAATATCATGAGTAGGCGGGAGGATGGGGGGGGAGCAGGCCTTCCGCTGAGCAGAAGCCCCATATGGGGCTCGCTCCCAGGACCCTGAGATCATGACCTGAGCTGAAGACAGAGGCTTAACCCACTGAGCCACCCAGGCGTCCCCAATCCCCATTTTTAAGATAAAAATCCTGAGGTCCAGGAAGAGTAAGTGATCAGCCAATTTGTTCTTTCCAATGTTCCCAAATGGCATTAGTTCTATTTTATATATTCATACTAATAAATATTTAATATTTAGAGCATTTATCATAATTCTTCATAAACAGTGAATTTTTAAAAATAAAAGTCCTGGGGCATGTGGGTGGCTCAGTGGGTTAAGTCTCTGCCTTTGCCCCAGGTCATGATGTCATGGTCCTGAGATCGAGCCCCGCATCGGGCTCCCTGCTCAGCCTGCCTCTCTGCCTACTTGTGATCCCTGTCTGTCAAATAAATAAAATCTTAAAAAAAAAAAAAAAAAAAAGAATAAAAGCCCTTATAAGAGGATATAATCATCATGCCTGTCTTGCATATTAGAGTCCAGGTGACTGACAAACTCTCCATATGTGTTCAGAAAATACTTTTTAAGATTTGGCTCTCAGTCATTTTACATTCACTGCATAATAATCCCTTTGGAAAAACCTGCAACCAGCTCTTTTGATTAGGAAAAAAAAAATCTACAAATTGAAGGTGAGCAGTCAGGAAGAAGACTCAGAATGAGAACTTAAGAGCTGTTTACCAACAGGGAGATATAAATATCATTATACTTTAATGATGCTATCACAATAAACAAAATGTTCAAACTGACTCCAACTAGAGGTCTTTATGTCTCCAGACGGCCATGTACCTGCAGCATAGCTTGGGCCCCAGCTTTCACGTTCTTATTTTCTTCTTCTGTCACACATCCTCTGCTCACTGCACTCGTGAAGGAGTATGTTCGTCCCCAACTGGAAGACCGCTTATGACGAGAACCTTCAGATGAGGTCTTTAGAAGATTAAAAACCAGTTAATGGAGGGGGAAGGAGTACCATGTTTATATACTTAACTTCTTACACTCACCAAAATTCAAGAGAATATAGGTTTTAGGAGGTTGAGTCTTTTTTCCATTTTGTTCACCACCTCCAGCACCTAAAATAGTGTCTAGTGTTTAGTATGTGCTGAAGAAATGAACAAAGGTCCAATGAGTGAATGAGTCTCTAACACAGAACTCTAAGATGTGTGATGAATTCCATTTGCTTATCTATTCATTTTGACATCATGACCAGTTATTGAAATGATTTTACCAAAATTTAAAAATCAAAATTATGGCATTAATACAGATATTTAAAAATGATATGACTTGAATACTAGTAGTTTTAAATGTTTATTGTTAATTGCTGCAACAAACTTTTAGAAATAATTTATCAGACTAGATTTCAAAACAGCATGCCAGAAATAAAAATATGACAGATATCTTTTCTTTCAGGAAGAGGTCCCACTGTGAAATTTTAGATTTATCCAGCCTCTAGCTTTTCCTAACCAGGACTAAAAATTCTATTCAACAGCACTCACTCTGAGGACAGAGCCCAGCCCTGCAGTGAGGCTTCTTAATGGAGGAGACAGTGCTCGTTTTGGGGTTAGTCTTTTCAAGTGCTCTGGAATAGGCCACTACACAAGACAAGACTACCAAAACACTCTAAATTTAGCTTCTCAGATGCTATTTATTTAAATACGTCAATCCCAGTAAAGCAGTGACTTTTTTTTTTTTTAAGATTTTATTTTATTTATTTGACAGAGAGAGAGCAAGCACAAGTAGGCAGAGCAGCAGACAGAGGAAGATGGAGAAGCTCCTCATGGAGCAGGAAGTCTGATGTGGGGCTCGATCCCAGGACCCTGGGATCATGACCTGAGCCAAAGGCAGATGCTTAATTGACTGAGCCACCCAGGCGCCCCAGCAGTAACATTTTTAATCTCACAAAGAGACATGTAAAACACAATGGTTTATAAAGCAACTCTTGTGCAACAGTGAATAAGGAAGCTGCCACACACACTCGGACCTAGCCTGAGGGTTAGGAAGTGACCAATGATCCCGAATAGAGCCAGAAGAAGCCTCACTAAAGCAGGTCCTCACCAAACTCAGCAACTTGAGAGCATCCGCTATGATAAAAGAGCGCCACTGGCCTATGCCCCACTGACTGGCACTCTTCCTGACCAGGTATACTTTGCTAAAATACGTGTAGTTCCCAACAGAAACAAGAAGTGATAACATATTACCTCTTTGCTGTCAGTCTCTGAGAATCCTAATTTTTCGGCATCTTCTTGGGCAGCTTCTTTTTTATCTGGTTCTTCCATGAACACAGGTTTGTCCTGGAGGATCCACTTCCTGTACACTTGAACTACCTTCCTTGTTACAGCGATGTCACACGAAGGCAATAAAAATGCCTAGAATAAAAAGGGAAGACTCCCTTTAACTCCACACCTGCTCAGATCACTGTAACAGACAAGAAACATAACAGACATTTCCAATCCCCATCACCGATTTCAGACTTTCTTCTGAAACACAGGGCACACCAAACTTGCTGAGGAAAAAAGGCATTTTCAATTAGGCCAGAAAATGTCATGCAATTTAAAAATAACTTCCGTATTCTGAGTAATTTTTTTCACAAAAATAGCCAACATGCACACCTACACAAATTCTTCAATTGGTTATATAAACAATAGTTATACCTTTCCCAAGAATTAGAATTAGATATTAAAACCTTTCTCAATGAATTAGAAATTGATTATAAGACAAGAGACATGCTACTGCAGCCAGCTCCAGTCAACTGTCACACCTCTGCCCAACTCCATGTTCATGGATGTCATAATGGTGATGGAGGGAATATTTATAGCAAAGAATATGGAAAATGCTAGTAATTGGAGCTTTTCCTTTCTTTTTTTTTTTTCTCTTCCCCTTTCTTTGTCTTTCTCTTTCTTCCTTCTTTATTCCTCCCTCCCTTCCACCTTCCCTTCCCTTTTGGAGACCTGACTTTCACCAGCATCCCAGTGAGTAAAGACTATACTCAGGTGTTCTGTACTCATTGGTATGCTAGTGAATGTTGGCTCTCAGAAAATATATTAAAGAGAGCTCCTGGCCAGTTGTAGCATTGTACACATTTAGGTGACTTTTTAATTTTTTTTAAAGGTTTTTCAGATGTATTTGAGAGAGAGAGAGAGAGAGAGCACGCGCGCATGACTATGTGCACAGCAGGGGAGGGGGCAGAGGGTGAGGGAAAGGGCAAGCAGATTCCATCCAGCAGGAGTGCAGAGCCCAATGCAGGACTCAATCCCATGATGCTGAGATCACTACCTGAGCCAAAGCCAAGAGTCAGACTTTAGCTGATTGAGCCACACAGGCACCCCATGAACTTTTTAACATTAAACATTAAACTCTTTATACATATGCATGTAAGAAATCCAATCTAATGTAAGATTCTAAAAATATAAACCAAACGGTAAAAGAGAAATGTATTTGCCTTTTCAGTATCAGCTCTAAGGAATATTTCTGTCTGAGGGGTAAACACAAAGGAGAGGAACTCAGTATTATAGAAAATGCTTTCATTCATTCCACAGATGAGGAATTAAGCTGAGGCTCAGAACACCTGAGATACTTTCCCAAGATTACAAAGTAAGTTAGCAATGATTCTAGGTCTTGAGATCTCAAGATTCAGGATTTAATACTGCCTTTAATGTTCATGCCACAGAATCCAATTACAGGCAGATTTCAGTGTAACAAGGGTTCATGCAATATATAAATTTCCATCGATGTCATGTCAAATTCCAGAACAGAGGAGCCTGTGTTATAACAAGACTGTAACATATCAATATAACAAATATTCTGACTTAAGTCTCAAGAAAGATCAACAAAGAATATGACAAAGTACAATGATGTCCTACCCTAATTTTGTTCCAAATTTTATTACAAATATTTTTACACATACAAAAAAGTAGAAATATTTTTTTTTAATTGTTTATTTAACAGACAGAGATCACAAGCAGGCAGAGAGGCAGACAGAGAGAGAGGAAAGGAAGCAGGCTCCCTGCCGAGCAGAGAGCCCGATGCGGGGCTCGATCCCAGGACTCTGGGATCATGACCTGAGCTGAAGGCAGAGGCTTCAACCCACTGAGCCACCCAGGCGCCCCAAGTAGAAATATTTTAAAGTGAGTTCCCATATACTGCTGCCTAGATTCTACCATTAGCATTTGCTAGATTTGCTCCGTCTTTCAATCCATTTTATTTTTGATGTGTTTCAAAGAAATCTGCAGACATCAGTACGTTTCACCCCTAAATATTTCAACACGCATATCACTGATTAGAGTTCAAAATTTCTTATGGTACTTTACATAAAATTTATAAATAATGAAATGCATAAATCCTAAGTGGACCATGTGATGAGTTTTGAAAAATATATAGAGACAGTGAGGTAATCCAAATCCCAAATCAAGGTATATCATGTTATCCTCCTCCCAGGAAGCAAATAGAAATATCCTCTATAGGTGAACAAAATCACAGTAAAACCCAAATTATTTGTACAAACTGTCTGGTTAATGTATTATGTTAATTAAAAATCAGAAATATGAGAAAAGAAGTCAATACTAACAAAACCACAATAAAAACCAGACAATATTTTAAACATATAGGAAATCAGGATAAATAAAGTTTCAAAAAGAAATGTAAATGGAATTGAAAAATAAAATAGCCAAAATTAAAAACTCCGTGTGTATGGGTTGACAACAGAATGGACATGACTGAAGACTGGATGAAAAATCCAAAGGAAACACCCAGAATGAAGCATGGTGAGATGAAAGGATGGCTAACTCAGAAGGGAAGGTGAGAGAGAAGACCATGAAAAGCTGATCCTATACAAGGCTGCAGATGCACAAGGAAAGATTAGCAAACGGGGACAGAAATGATATTTGAGGAGAGAATGGCTGAGAACTTGGTCAAAACTGGTAAAGATGTCAATCCATATATTCAAGAATCACAAACACAAACACGGTAAATACAGAGTACATTACCGTAAAACAGGTGAAAAACCAAGAACAATCAGAAAATTTTATAAGCTCCAGAGGAAAAAAGAGACATTTCCTCCAAAGGGCAACCACACGACCTCACATGACTTCTCAAAGAAACAATGGAACAAATATTCAATGTACAAAGAGAACACAGCTGCCCACGTAGAATTCAGTATCCAGAAAAACTGCACTTCAAAAACAAAAGCAAAATAGAGAAATTTTCAGACACACAAATGAGAAAAACTTTTACCAGGAGATCTGACTTAAGGGAAATACTAAAAGTGATTCTTTGGGCAGAAGAAAAATAATCGTGGATCAGAGAATCAGGAAGAGATGCAATAAAATTATTGCACATTATTGTAATTATTTGGATAAATCTAAATGAATAAAATGCATATATATGGATAAAAATAAAACTGTGTAAAATAACAGTTATGAAAGAAATATATTTATATATACATATTCATAATGGAATTCAAATACAGGTGGTCCTCAACTTATGATAGTCCAACTTCGAAGTTTTCAACTTTAGGACAGTGTGAGAGTAATGTACATTGAGTAGAAACTGTACTTTGAATTATGATTTTTCCTGGGTTAGGGATATGTAGTATGACACTCTCTTGTGGTGCTAGGTGGTGACAGTGGCTACAGCTCCCAGTCAGCCCTGGGATTATAAGGATAAACAACTGATAAACTTACAGCCATTTTGCACCCACATAACCATACTATTTTTCACTTCCAGTACGGTATCCAATAAATTACACGAGATATTTAACACTTACTATAAGCTAGGCTTTGTGTTAGATGATTTTGCCCAACTTGCAGGCTAGAGTAAGTGTTCTGAGCATGTTCAGGGTAGGTGAGGCTAAGCTATCTAGTTTGGTAGGTTAGGTGTATTAAATGCATTTTTTGATTTATGGTATTTTCAACTTATGATGGTTTTATCAGCACACAACTGCATTGTGAGTCAAGACAAAACTGTACATAGCAGGGGCATAGGAACTGAGAAGGAATAAATGGAACTGGAGTGCATACTCACGGGGTAAAAGTTAAAATTAATGCTAGATTTTAAGTTAGGGATGTTAACAATTAAAATATTACAAATGAGTATAAAAATACTAAGCTAGAGGAGAAAATGGGATACCAAAAACAACAAGGCTGACAGAATTCAATACAATTAGAAATCAGAAAGTAAGATAGTGAACTTAAACATAATTAGAATAGTTGTCATGTCAACTGTAAAGGGAATAATGCTCCAATCAAAAGACAGAAATTACTAGGTAAGATTTTAAAAAACTATTAAAAAGACTTTGTGCCATTTATAAGAGGACATCCAAAACACAGATATGGAGAAAAGAAATTGAAAGTAAAAAGTTAGAAAGAGATACACCATGGAAACACTAACTAAAAGAAAACTGGTAGAGCTATATTAAGAATAGGCAAGACTGATTTTGAGGCCCCCCCCACCAAAAAAATTACTAGAGACTAGAGATAAAGAGGAAAAATTCTTACTGATGAAAGATTCAATTCAAAGGAACATACATTTGTGAATCTTTAACTGAAACTAATAATGTTGCCTCAAATATACACATATATATGAGTGTGTGTGTGTGTGTAAAATACTCAGAGCCTTTGGGGGAAAAAAAAAGGGGGGGGGCGCCTGGGTGGCTCAGTGGGTTAAGCCGCTGCCTTCAGCTCAGGTCATGATCTCAGGGTCCTGGGATCGAGTCCCGCATCGGGCTCTCTGCTCACAGGGAGCCTGCTTCCTCCTCTCTCTCTCTCTCTGTCTGCCTCTCTGCCTACTTGTAATCTCTCTCTGCCAAATAAATAAAAAATAAAATTAAAAAAAAAAAGACCAATCCGCAGTCCTAGTAGGATATTCTCAGTAACTTGCAGAATAGCAGATAAAAAAATATTAAGGACAGAGGAGAGTGGAACACAAGCTTCCTACCTTTTCACCATATTCTCTATGTCCCAACCTCCTGTATTTTCATCTTTGTCTCTCTGAAGGACACTCAAGATAATTTCTTCAGATCCGTCATTCTGTTTATTCTGTCCTCAGCTGTATCTAACCTGCTATTAAACTCGCTCACTGAGTTTTCCTTTACTATTTCAATTATTACATTTTTTTCATTTCTAGAAGTTCTATTTTCTTATTATTCAAATCTGCTTAGTCATTTGTTACAATTTCTTGTTTCCTGGAAACATTTCCAAGCTTGTCTTTTATTACTTTAAAAATGTTGAAGGTACTCATACTGCAAACTTTAGAAAAGTTTTGACTTACAAATTCCTAATTGGAAGAAAGGGTGACCTGAAATTATTATACCCACCTAAACTGCTGTTCATGTGAAAAGGCAAAAGGAAAACATTCCTCATCACAAAAGGACTCAGCGACTAGAGCCTCAAGACATCTTCTCAAAAACACCAACTTGGATGACAAAACGAGACCATCCAAGAAGTGAATCAAAGCAAGCATGTTAGGACTAAGGACACCAAAAGGAAAGAGTCTACCTAAATTCAGAACCAAGACTAAACAACTCTGCACATTAGGATTCCAAACTGACTGTAAATAATGGCAAATTTAGGCTATCAATTTATAATATAATGAAATAAGTGGGTGGGGAGAGGAGGCTGAAGGAAATATGAGTGATAATTTCTTCAGATTTCTTAAGAAATCAAATAAGTGCTATCTAAAATTATACCATGGGGACAAAAACTGATTCCACTACCTTAATGTGACTGTAATTTTCTCCTTATAGAGAAATATTTTAGTAATTAATATTTCTTGTGGTAAAGGAATGTTTATTTGAATTTCTACAACTCTGTTCCTCTTTATTTTCCTTTAAACTCAAATAAAATGAAACTGAGACCTCTTCATTAAAAATGCATGAAAGAATTATTAAGAATTAAATATTCCATTGTCGTAAAGTGGTCTGTCAGTCCCTCACCCCTACCCCGGCACTTCCACATACCCTCGCCTTACCTCTGCCTTCACTTCAGTGAACCTCTATCTGGTTTTACCTTCACCCGTCCATGGCTGGCTGGCTGCCTGTCCATCTTTAACTGCCTGCCAAATTCTCTGTCTGTCTGCACCTACGTACCTGTCCATCTACACCTCCCTGCTCACTTCCACTTCTGCCAGCTGGCCTATCTACATCACCTGTTTGATCTTCTATACCTGCCTGCCAGTTTGTTTATGTATCAGCTCATCTATAAGCCTTCCCGTCTGTCTGCTAGGCTGCTCTCTGTTTATATCCTGCCTTACCCACCTCCTCACCGCCAGGCTCTTATCTGCTTATCTAGCTAGCCAGGCCATCAGGCAAATATAAATGTATAGAAATACCTGGAATGTGGGGCGCCTGGGTGGCTCAGTGGGTTAAAGCCTCTGCCTTCGGCTCAGGTCATGATCCCAGGGTCCTGGGATCGAGCTCCACATCGGGCTCTCTGCTCAGCGGGGAGTCTGCTTCCCACTCTCTCTGTCTCTGCCTGCCTCTATGCCTACCTGTGATCTCTGTCTGTCAAATTAAAAAAAAAAAAAAAGAAATACCTGGAATGATACTCTTTTAACATGAACACTGTTTGCTTAATGGCAGTATTTTGAGTGATTTGCTTAAGACTGTTTATCTAATGAACATTTACTTTTTAAAAAATAAAATATTCTTTAAAACAAAACCAACAACAAACAGAACAACAAATAACCTGTACAGTAGAGCTTGGAACTTTTCAGATTCAGAACTAAGGAAGACATGTTAGAGAAGCATATATGCATTTATATACAGTATATACATAAATAGATGTTATTTTACAAGTTTCACAAAGAAATACTAATCCTTAGAACATGCAGTGCACTCTGAAATGTTTTGGTCTATTTTATTCTATTTCATTATTTAAAAAAAATACTGGCCTTTAAAAAAAAAAAGATTTTATTTATTTATTCATTTGAGAGAGCACATGCAAGGGGAGAGCGTGAGGGAGAAGCAGACTCCTTGCTGAGCAGAGAGCCCAACATGGCACTCGATCCCAGAACCTGGGATCACGACGTGAGCCAAAGGCAGATGCTTAACCACCTGAGTCACCCATGTACCTCAAAATACTGGCTTTTGATAAGTTGATTTCATGACCTACAAATGGTTACAACTAGTCCAAAAAACACTGGTAAGAAGACAAGTTTGAAGCAGAGTGACCCCAAGACCAGAACTGGCCACCTGAAGCCTCTACCACTCGCTGCTAGCCTGCCTGCTAGGGGACAGCAGTAAACTGAGGCTGCCCTGAGCGCCACTGAACTTTGTCTCCCTTCAGCTACCATCTATTTCCATCGCCTGCAACCCACTAAACCATGCAGTCCTAGAAGAATTGCACAATTAGCCCCTGTCACGAGCCTCTTTGCCCCAGGGTCCCTCGTCAGCATTTATTTTCATGTTCACACAGTCGACATCTGATCCTCTGCCATCATGCACTGTTCTCTGGTGCATACACACAATTTTACCTCCCCACGGAGAACATGTGCTTCCTGAATGTACATTTTAAACTTTAATGGCCTTTAGGCCTAAAATATTAAATAGTCTCTGAATACTTTAAAATTGGAAAGAAATTACATTATGCCATCCAGAAAGAAAAATTCATCACTGACCACAAGAGGGCAATAAAATACAATGTTAAAACCCATGCCCCTTCAAGTATCTCTACTTAGCTTCACAGCACAAAGATGTTTCAGAAGTTTGGTAGTAAGTAGTCTGCAGTTAATGTCTGTGGCTCAAGCTACTTCAGTACTGAATTTAGACTGGAGTTAGGACTAAGTAGAACACAGAATTTAGAGCACATTCTTACCAATAATGGATGCAGACAGAACTGTCCGTATGATAAATTAACAATTTAAACAATGAAAGAAAAACCATATTAGCATGTATCTCGGGTGCAAAACTTATAAGTTTTGTCAATCATATCTAGTCTTATAGTAAGCACTGGCATCCAAGAGCTTAAAACACTGCTACAGATCAGGGTCTGCAAACTCTGGCCTGTCATCCAAATCCAGCCTGCCAAGTGACTTCCATAAAGTTCTTCGGGAACACAGCCATGTTTTTTTGTTACGTGCTATCCAGAGCTCCTTTCTCATTACGAAAGCAGAGCTGAAGAGCAGCAACAGAGCCCACATGATCAACAAAGCCTGAAATATCATTATCTGGTTCTTTATAAAATATATGACCTCTATTCTCAATTATATGCCCTCTAGGACCTTAATGATTTCAACTCAAATCAAATGGTTACCAAGTACCTTCTGGTGCATACAACAGGAATACAACAGGGCAACATTAATGAGGAGAATAGGGTAGATTTTTAAATCATGCATTATTATGATAAAAGAATGTTTTGGCAGCATGACATAAACAGTACAGGTTAGAAAGCAATGACATAGCAGGTGTGGGGCTCCAGGGAGTATGCTACTAACCATGGTCAAAGGAAAAGGAAGGAGCGGGAGTGAGAAAGTCCCCTGCATATCTTGCTCAGTGATGGCTCAGAGGAGGAGCAGGAGACAAGGATAACAGGAAGGCTAAAATTAACAAGCACACAAGAACACAAGTCCTGTTAAAGAAGTGGTTGTTAGAAGCTGTTGTTAGGGAAGAAAATAAGCTAAGCTCTGGCTTCATTATCATTAAGACACCACTAGAAAGTCAAACAAGATCACCAGTTGGGATTTCAAAAGGCAAGTGTGGCAACAAGAAGCAAGGTCCAGACAAAAGGCTTGACTGGGAGTCTCAGGCCACATGGCTGCTGGCTCTACACAAATAGCTGAAGGCCCTAAGCAGGCAAGTGTGGTGTTACAGAAGAAGAGGCTCAAGCCCAGAACTTGGTCAACTCTCGGAATCTGGGGTCAAATAAAAAGGACCCAAGAAATAAGACAGAGAAGACACAGTTAGGGAGTGAGAAGAACCAAGGCAGTGCTGAGGCCTAGAACCAGAAAAATATTTTATGAGGGAATTTTCACTGAAGCTTAAACTAAATTTTCTTTTTTTTTCTTAAAGATTTTTATTTACTTATTTGACAGAGAGATCACAAGTAGGCAGAGAGGCAGGCAGAGAGAGAGGGGGAAGCAGGCTCCCGGCCAAACAGAGAGCCCAATGCAGGGCTCGATCCCAGGACCCTGAGATCATGACCTGAGCTGAAGGCAAAGGCTTAACCCACTGAGCTACCCAGACACCCCAAACTAATATTTTAAGTCAAACATTTTTTTTTTTTAGACAGTAGGTGAAGATGTTTAATTTTGTGTTTCTAAACAAAAAACAAAACCTTTTGATATATTTAAAATATTAAAGATCACGCTAAGTCAAACATTTTTATTCAATAAAATACAAAATATGGTAAAACCACCAGATTGCTATGGATTACCCTGGGACTTTCATTCTTGGTTGATTTTTCCTTAAGGACAGTCTCAGAAGTGAAAGAGTTAATCAGTATCTAGAAGTCTTCCCCCTCCACAAAAAACTCTTCATGGTGCCTGTGCACTCTTCCTGTGCACAGGGCTCCTCCTCTTCTCCCCAGCGACCACGGCTCCCTGCCATTCAGGGGCCTCACCCTCTGTGCAGGTGCCCAGACTCAACAGCTATTCCCCATTACATGCACATGCCCACAAAGGAGCAAGGCTCTGTCCCCCTGGGCACCAAGTACCAAGATGAGGTGACCAGTGGCTCCACTCCACACCACAGAGCTGCTGTCTTTGCTGCACCGCAGGTTCTGCTTCCTCTGTCAGAGTTTCTCTATAGCAGCATTACTGACATTTGGGGCCTGGTGTTCTCTGCCATGGCACAGTGGAGCCCCTGTCCTGTGTCTGCAGGATAATCATCGGGTACTATTCACTAGATGCCAGTAGCACTGCCATCTCCCCAGTTGTGACAACCAAAAGTGTCTCCAGACAATGCTCAATGTCCCCTGGGGGTCAAGCCAGCCCCAGCTGTCGCTCAGGGTTGCTAAGCGTTGTATAGCCTCTGATCTATCTCCGCTATCTTCTTCCTCACTTGCACCCACTTTCTTGTTTGCACTTCCCCACCCACCACAGCGTCCCATCAGGGTGCTGTATCAGCGTCAGCCCTTGCTTTCCCCTTGTTCTCTTTTTCCTCTTAGGTCATAAATACTTCTATCATATATGCATGCCATGTGTGTTTGCAGAGAAAGTACAGCCATCTGCAGAGCCTCTCTAGAGCTCCCTTGAGCCTTTGGGACAACACCAGCCTGGGGCTCCGCTTTGCCATGTTCAATTGTTGATGAGTATCCAAAAAGGGCTTTTTTCCCACCTACTCTGGGTTTCCAGTTTCTTATGGACACAAGAGGGTATTTGGGGGATTATTTGCTCATATATGGAATTTCCCCTCTATATGTTGGAATTTTATAAAAACAAATTCTTAAAGAATCATAAACAAAATTGCAACACTCCACATGACAAATTAAAAGCAGGATTAGAGGAATCATGATTCAGTCCCGTAATGTAGCCCAACTCATCAACAGTATTTCTTGCAGTACTATGAGCAAAAGAACAAGAACAAAATGGATGGTTTCAGAGGGAAGGGGGTTGGGGAGAGGGGGTAACAGGGAGATCAGTATTAAGGAGGGCACGTGTTGTGATGAGCACTGGGTATTACACCTAATGAATTACTGAACACTACATCAAAAAATAATGATGTAATATACAATGGCTAACTGAACATAAAGGAAAAAAAAAAAACCCTCTTTAATTTCATGAACTCACCACACACACACACACACACACACACACACACTAACCTGACGAAAGACTTCGTTCACAAAGTTGACATAACCTCGCGTTGACAAGAGAATCCGCTGCACCATTTCATACACAGTTCGGTGCTCTTCTTCAATGCTACAAAGGCTGGAGTTGCTGAGTCTTCGGTCTGACAAGGTGCTGCTGTTGGAATGGTTTTTGTCTTGCTCTGTGGGACAGCTGCCATCCAGCTCCGGCACCCTCTCTTGCCCCACACCACCACCAACAGTCTGGAAGAAAGCCATTACTACCTCTGAGTGGGCCTCTTTGACATTCAAGAACACCCGGTGAAACTGAAGACTTACTTAATTTTAAAGGACTCTGGTTACCATCAACTTGAAGGCAAGCTAGACACCAGCTCTGCTCAAAGCACAACTGGCTCTACGACCCATACTCACCAATTTCCCAATTCACCAGCTAACCTCTCCCCAACTCAGTTATTTTAACAGGAAAAACACTAGATTATTGCAGGGAGGGAGGCTGTGAAATTTTCTCAACCAAAATACTTTAACTTATATTTGCAAAATCATAGAAAAAATTGTGTCACTGAATTTATACTATGATCACCTTTGGTTTCTAAATTCAGCACTCACTCTATGGTCACAGAGATTTGAAAGTTCAGTAGATTTTTTTGAGCCACAATATTGGAAGGCATCATTTGATTCATAAGTCTAAGTGACACTTGATGGAGGAGTGTCAAAATCTTTGTGGAGGGTATTTTATGAGAAGAATCTTGATCTGAATTTCATATTCAGAATCTCAGATTGAACTTAACTGATATATTTACAAAATTTTAAAATTTTAGAAGGTTTTAAGAGCACAAAGAAATAAAATAATTCATGCTCACATATTTAAGGTGGATTTCTGCTCTCATCTCCCCATAGAATTAAAGGTTTCCTCCAATTACAATACATGTATCATTTTGCTTCATTTTTATAAATTTCACTATTATTTTTAAGTGTCAAAAACGTATAACTCAAATATCACTAAAATTCTACCTACTGTGAATATTTTTTACAACAAATGATAAGATATGAGAAATACAAAATAGTTATTTCAGTAACTTCCAAGGACAGTTTGAAAGCAGATATCCAAATAGCAATCTCTAGGGAAAATTAATGGAAGATTATATTTATAATAATTTTTCTCTTCATGCCTTAGCTATTTAAGTCTGTGTGGCTTATTAAAGGTACTGTCATACTGTGAAATGAGCTGTCCTATAGAAATTATTTAAAAAAAATTTCATCCTTTTGATGTGCCAACTATCTTCTGCAGAAAAATAAAATTTTACTCATTTTTTCTGATATAGATATGTGTATCTATATAATAACTGATACACATACATAAGTGTATATACATATATATATATTTTTAATCTGTAAAGTATGGAGGTTGGATTAAGTCTAATGTCTCTTTTATGGCTCAATAACCTGTGAGTCTTGGATCAATAACTTCCATTTTCCCCACAGGCCAAAAAAAATGGTACATATGTACATATGCAGCCAATTTAAAAAAATGATCACAAATTCTATGACTCCTCCTTCCCTTTGATTCATAAGGGCTCTGTGACTATGTTAACTAGTGGAATAGGGTGGAAGAGATCTGTACTAGTTTCAGGCCCAGGTACAAAAGACTGATAGTTACCACTTCCTATCTCTTGGAACATTTGCTATTGGAGCTCTGACTGGCCAGGAAAGAAGTCCAACAACCCTGTTACAGAGACTGCATGGAAGTGGGAGGCCCAGCTAAGCCTCACCTTCCAATTGCACCCATCAAAGTAATAGGCATGTGCATACAGCCATCCTGCACCCTCAAGACTAACCAGCTGCCAGCTGAAGGCCACCACCCACTGACCTCAGTTAATGCCTTATTAAGCACAAGAATTGCCCCACAGGATCCTGCCCACATTTTTTACCCGAAAAGTACATGAAATATGACAAAAGGGTTGTTGTTTTAAACCACCAAGTTTTGAAGTCATTAGATAACTAATTGGGTAACATGGCAATTAGGTAGCTAAAATAATGTAAATAAAGAAATATATTTAAAGGCACCAAATTCTTTTAAAAAGTGCTCTGAACATACAGAAAAACAAAAACAGACCCATAAATACAGAGAACAAACTGGTGGTTGCCAAAGAGGAGGCAGTGGGTGGACAGGCAAAATGTGTGAAGCACAGTGGGAGATATAGGCTTCCAGTTATGAAATTAATAAGTTGCAGGATGAAAGGCACAGCATAGGGAATATGGTTGATGGCACAGTACGGTGACATAGCATACAGACTTGTCAAATTCTATGCTGTATATCTGAAACTACTACAACATTGTGTGTCAACTATACTTCAATTTAAAAATCAAAGTGAGTTTAAAAATATTAAAAGTGAGCTCTGTTATCCAAATAGATCACATGAAATGGATTTCCAATCATGCCACAAATGGAAAACAACTTTCTTTTTTTTTTTTTTCCAATTTATTTATTTTCAGAAAAACAGTATTCATTATTTTTTCACCACACCCAGTGCTCCATGCAAGCCGTGCCCTCTATAATACCCACCACCTGGTACCCCAACCTCCCACCCCCTGCCACTTCAAACCCCTCAGACTGTTTTTCAGAGTCCATAGTCTCTCATGGTTCACCTCCCCTTCCAATTTACCCAAATTCCCTACTCCTCTCTAACGCCCCTTGTCCTCCATGCTATTTGTTATGCTCCACAAATAAGTGAAACTATATGATAATTGACTCTCTCTGCTTGACTTATTTCACTCAGCATAAAACAACTTCTCTTGATAGAACAATGCTTTCCTTAGCCTTAGTCCCTACTCCCTCTGTAAAAGGCTACTTTCCAAAAACATCTGTATGTTTTGACAGGTGTTTATGTCTGCAGTGAGTGATGAGTGAAAACAAACTGATAATCTAAATTTCCTCATATCTTTCTCTTTTATGAAAATGAACAGTAAAAGCATACGTAAGAATTAAGCACAGAGAGAGGTCCATTTCCACCCACTACAATCAAGCTGGAATTCTCAACTATTATTTAGTATTGGGTGATTCTGGTGGCAAACTCAAAAATCGGTTTTCACTTCTTGGGCACATGAGGAAGCCTTGGTCGGTGAAACAGACATACCAGCTTGGCCCAGGCCTGCACTGCCAGGGTTCAGGAAATTGCATGATACAAGCTGACACTTAACCCTCCCCAACATCTGGTTTCTTCTCACTGACAGCTCATACTGAGACCTGTCCACTGTCAGGGTCAAGCTAAAGGGGGCACCACAAACTAGGTGGGAAATGAGAGGATGCAAACACCATTCTGGTGGGGATGCCTGAGGCCACTGAATGCCCCTGTCATGATTCTCCAACACAGCTGGGGGCAGCCTGCACCGCCTGGGTAGAGCTCTAGACACAGAAAGTACTGGAGTGGTAGTCAAAAAACAAATGTATTTGTGTAACATATAAACTCCTCTACGGTTGTCCATTTGTGGGATTCACTTTTTCTAACTGTTCACCCCATGACATACAATTTCGGGAAACCCACAGCCCATGGATCATTATTAAAGGGCGCATTCAGACTCAGTCAAAGTGTAACTAAGGGTTATCATACAAATAAATACGGTATCATTCAAAAAAGCTGATACCACCTCAAACTTTCTTTTCCATTCCCAAATGGGCTTTTATGGGTTTTAATGTCAATTAATGTGTTTACAGAACAGGTAAAAAATGGTAACTACTTAAATTTTAACATCAACACTTTGTTTTCTCTAATGTATGTTGAAGTACTTTTATCTCATACAAATATGAATTACTAAGGACTAAATCATACTATGCTGAACACATTTTCAGCTAAAATGATGCACCAAGAATCTACAGCTTTGGTCAGGTTTATGCTGTTGTTGTCAACATAGTATACAGGGTGTAAGAGCTACTGTCTTTTCGTTCTCCCATGGATATTTATTCTACCATATTCTTCAAGTGGTTAGAAAACTTAGTCTAGAAGATAACACTAATTCCTCTCCTTCCTGGTTTTAGATCCAGAAGCAAATCCAGTTTGCAAAAAGCACACAAAAGAGCCCTCAAACAGGATATTTAATACAGTGATAAGGGCAAAAGTGTAAACTCCATTTGGAAACAGAACTTAAAATATTGTTTTGAAGGGCTTTTACAACAGCAGTATATTCTGTGAAAAGAGATTTTGGATCAACTGATTAAGTCATATTACTTTACTCAGGCAAAATTAGATTAAATTTGTAATTCCAAACAAAAACTTTTAGGACACAAATGAAATTACATGTGCTTTTATTCCTGCAACTGTCTCCAAAATCTAATATTCTATGGTTTTAATTGCTGCATTTCTCATTCACAATGCAGATGAAGAGAGGAACACAGCAGACACACGTGAGATGAGGTGTAAGGCACAGAAGGGAGTACAGGACGCAACTCATCAGAATAGTGACTCCCACAAAGATGTCCATACCCTAATCCCCAGAAGATTTGAGTACTTTACCTTACCTGGCAAATAGGATTTGGCAAGCATGATTAAATTAAGGTGTGAGTGGGGAGAGATTATCCTGAATTATCTGGGTGGTCCCAATGTAATCATGAAGATTTATAAGGAGACAGGAGGATCAGACACAGAAGGCAATGCGAAGATGGAAACAAAGGGATAAAAGGTGATGTAATGAAGGGCCACAAGCCGGGGAATGCAGGCAGCTCTAGAAGCAAGACAAAGCAAAAAAATGGATTCTCCAGAATGTGTTCCTCCAGAAGGAACACAGACCTGCCAACATCCTGATTTTACCACACTGAGACTGATTTTGAACTTCTGAGCTCCAGAACTGCAAGATAATCAATTTGTATTGTTTCAAGCCACTGAAAGTTTGTCATTTGCTACAGTGGCACTAGAAAACTAGTAGAACAACTCACTGTGAGACATATTGAGAGTCTGTACAATGGGAATGACCATTTCTAAGTTCAGCTCTCTGCAGGGTGTGGTAACACTGGACCTGGATAGTTGACTGCCAACACCCATTCTCCCTCCCTGATAGAACCCCAGTGCTCCATGTGCCTCCTCCCCTGCAGCCCAGGTCACGGGAAGCTGGCCCCATCCATAGTACCAGGGAAGGGTTCTGTCATGGAAGCCAGTCATGTCCCTCCTGGGCCATTCACATAGCCAACTGTACGAGAGTCAGTGCCTTGTTACTGTTCTAGGAGAGACAGGTAGCCTAAGTTGTTCTACTCACACAAATGGGAAGGGCTTTACAGAAGTATCTGGGTTGTCTCTGAACATGAACAAGGAAGGCCATGCCCCTGCTGCTGGCAGCCATATTAAAGTCAGCAGGGAGTGGAAGACAAATCTGCCAGAGGGAAAGGGCAGAGTAAGGAAAACTAGAGAGAATCATGGAGACAGTGTGAATTAACTATATTCTCTGTCAGTCATGTCATGAGCTGCTTCTTCATGAGATTGAAATATTTCTTTTTTATCTTTAAGACAGTTTGAGTTATGGAGTCTTTCTGCTAGGATGAGACAACCATCCAAACTGATTCAGGAGGTCAGACCTTTATGGACACTAAGAAAGCCAGATAATAAAACTAGATGACTCACAAGTGTAAGAAGTCTCCTTTCCAGCTAAGGAAAAAAAAATGTTAGAACCTTGAATCATGGTTAATCTGCTATTCTTGCTACTTTTCATCATCCAACTGTATTTTTCAAAAATTAGAAACTTACTCTCAATAAATACATTGATGGTTTTCTGAAATTTTGAAACCAGGTAGGCAGCAGTCACAGCCTTTAAACAGACTGTTTTGAATTGATTTAATAATCACACAAGATACAATCTAAAATTCATCAGAGTGTGACTACATTTCTTATATACGATTTCATACAAACTTTTGTCTACCTGATTGATTTTTAATTTTTGTCTAGTTGATGGATAAATAAAGGTCTCTCAATATGGTCCAGAACTAACAGTGTTCCCTGGCTCATAGTGAAATCCAGGGTCATTTTTATTTCCTCTTCCATGAACTCCTTCCTCTCCTTTTGTCTCTTTTACAATTGGACTGCTTGTTTTCTTCTCAATTTGTAGGCACTCTATGTATCAGAGGCATGAACTCCTTGAAAAACTCTGATGTTACAGATGCTTTTCGCAGCCTATTGTCCGTGTGTAGTTTTACCTTGTCTTTTGATACACAAACCTTTCTCAATTTTTTGAAATAAAGTGGCACCTCAGTTCTTCTAGGTTTGTGGGTCTGATTTCCACCTCAGGTAGTCTACCAATGCCCAAATTTATACAATTCCTCTAGACTGTCTCCTCAATTCTTTATCATTTTGTTTTTATATTTAGACCTTAAATCAATTTAGAACTTTAATCAATCTGACATCTGCTTACATATGTGATAGGAAGCAGGTTCTAAGAAAGAGAGAGAGAAAGACTGACAGTTTTTTCAGTTCTGAGGGTTATATATTAGATTCAATGTTCAATGCTACTCTGTCCCATTTTCTAGAAGGAACAGGTAGTTTCTATCTGGAATTCTGATAATTTTTTCTTAATCCCTGAAAGTCAAAGAGGTTTATGTATATTTAGGTTAGTGTCTGTTCAGCTAAATCTCCCTGGGACTAGAAGGCCTTGTGAATCAAAGGCATGACTTTTTTTCAGCTCAAGGAAATTCTGTATTAGTTCAATTATCACTTCTGATCTTTTCTCCTTTTTTCCTCATGATACTTGCAAGATAGGTCTGGACCTGACCTCAGATTTTATTTATTCATTTCTGATTTCCACCTCTTTAAATTTTTCCTCAGCGTTATGAGATATTCCTTTGGAAAATCACTTTGTTCTTAGTAGTGATCATTACTGTTTACAGTTTTCCTATTACATTTTAAACTAATGAATTTAAGGTTTTTTAAAGCTTTCTTTTTATTTTTTATAAAGATTTTTAAAATTTATTTGACCCAGAGAGAGAACAAGAGACTGAGCACAAGCAGGGGGAGTGGCAGAGGGGGGGGGAGGGAGAAACAGACTCCTTGTGGGGATCAGGGAGCAGGGACCCCAACGCAGGGCTTGATCTCAGGCAGACACTTAACTAATCGAGCCACCCAGGCACCTCAAAGCTTCCTTTTAAAATCTTCAGTAAGTATTTTGCTGCTCTTTACCGGAATTGTAGCCCCCTCAGACGACTTCCTCAACAATAAGTTTCTCCAGCTCTGTAGTCAGTTCTTAATCAATGAGGACACATGCTCTGGACCTCAGTTTGGTGCTCCTCCACCAAGATGTTACCTGCTACTCAGATATGTGTACTCTTCCAGCTCAGGCCTAATCACACTTCTGGGAATTCCAGGGCATCAGCGAACCTGCTCTAAGGGGACCACGCTTTGTGCATAAAAGCAGGCCCCTGCCATGAAGCAGCTGCTCTCAAACCTCCCCATGTGGTCCTGCTGTACCCAGCACAAGTCCCAAAGCAACTCAATCTGCTAGGAAAGCCCATTTCTCTGTGACCAAGGACCAGAAGAGAGGGAAGGTACACCATGGGCCCCACACAGAAAGAGGTCTTCACTGAAGGCCTTTAAGAGAGATGGCCTTTTCTTCTAGGCATTCCATGATGGCACCCCAAAATCCTGAGATGCTCTTCCACTCCTCCCCCTGAGATCCTAAAAGGGCACTTGGCAGTTTCATGGGTCCTTCCAACAGCCCACTTAAATGATTCCTGAGGACCTGCCTGGTGCTGGGGATTAGTGAAGGCAACACAGGCCCCTGGTCTTATGCTATGAGGTCACTGGTACTTGAGCAAAGGAGGGAAAATCAGACGGTCCAGGAGTCTGCACACAACAGCTATTTTCTCAGAACATCTCCCTGGCCCCCAAGATCACTTCATCATGGCAATGTCAACAGAGCACAGCAAGTGCTACCTCAGAGCTGTTTGACACCTCAGCAACAGAGAGAGAGCCTACCCATAAACCCAATCCCTAGAACAACCATCCTTGAGGAACTAAAAACCCTAAGAGTCAATTACTTTGCTATGTGTTAGCATATTTTTATCTATGCAAAAGATAAGAAGATGAATGACATACCTGTATGATTTTGGGCAGTACATCAACTCCATTTTTAGTGTTTTGGGTAGTAGTTAGATACTTCTTTTCCAAAAAGAAAGTTACAATCCATTTAATAAAAACAACACGAGCTGCCATGTATGGAATTTTTGTACTGTAAATGTTTTCATTGTCTCGAGTTGTAGTAATGTACACTGGCTTTGGTCTCAAATGAGGGATGTCTGGAAGAAAAAAGAATACAGGATTAGGTGAGTGAGTGTAACCCCCACAAACAGCTCAGTTTTTAACAAAGCAGATACACATTTGGTTGTATGAATAGCAACTAAAATTAAAGTACCAAAAATTCTTAAAAATGACATCTTTTGGTAGATTTGTTTCTAATTCTGCCTTGTGATATGACCAAGATGGGACAGTGGCTACTGTTACTGCTTGCTTGTTATAGCTATGGCATACAGCTATGGAAGTACTAAGCTAATAACTCTCCAACAAATTTAAGTAATAATATGCAACTCTAATGTAAAAGTATTTTCACATACATTATAACAAATTTAATTTCATTTTAGGACTGAAACAAATCTAAAAGCATGTATAGACATTTTTCATCATTTTAGGTATTTTATTACTTTTCAATGATTTTAGGTATTTTAACATCCATTACTACACTAATCAAATCTATGAGACTAGTTTCATAGCCTTTCCCTTTAGATGAATCCAAAGAATAGAATCAGTATCAACTACTTTATGTCTGAAAGAATTCATCTTTGACGTATTAGACATCACCATTTTCATAAAACTAATAAGAAGTTCCTTTTCATTCTTTAAATTTCATAATCAAAACAAAAAATTACATGGTATTGGATTTGAGCTGCAACTTGCTGTATGTCCAACTCTCTTACTAACTTTTATATAGCTGGTGGTACCTGCTCAAGGCAGACAAGTTCTCAACAAAGAACTTTATTTTCAGTATATGAAGGTGTACTATGTTTTCCACAATGAATATAGACTATTTACAAAATCAGAAACTAGTTCTGGAAAAAATACCCACATACAGATAGCTAACAAATACATATATCAATAACTTCTACATCTTTTGAAATGCATCAAGTTTCTGCTGTTTTTTCCCCTGATCCAAGCATGCACGTGTGTGTGTATATAAATAAACACCCAAAGACAAATCATTAGTAGTCCACATTCCCGAGATGGATTAATGTCTACTGTGACCTTTTCCCCTCCAAAATTATTTCTGATTACTCATTTTAACTAATTTTGCCTGCTTTCAAACAATAGGGAGAAGAAAATTTGCCTCTCCGCCCTGGCACCAATCGAAGGGATCCTTCTGTCCTGTGAGCCTTCATTTTTCATAGAAGAAAAACTTCAGCAGCCAAACTAGAAATTCCTTCATATTTCCTTCCTTTCTGGGGCTTATTGTCCCTATGTTGCCCAGCTGCCCAAATATTGGCCCCTCCATAAGAAGCTGTATGTAGCACCTGTTGGATGAAAGATCCAGGATAAAAGAAAGGGCCCACTGTGGGCAGCTGTGTGGCCTGGGCTGGCCTGCCTCCCCATTGGCCAACGTCTGTAGTCACCATACCCCACCACCCATAAGAAAAGACTTAAGGAAATGCAAACTTTAACACCTTTGTGTGAGATAATGAACATGGTCTTCAATGAAGAGTTTTAATTAAAAAAAACTTAGAAGATTTTAAATATAATTACATCAAAAAAAATCATGACACATACTGAATTATTTCTGAGTACAGGAGCCACAGTCTCCCTGAGGTACAAAGAAATAGTTTGTACAAATAGGTAAAATCATTTATTAGGAAACTTTAAACCTCTTAAAATAAAGTTACCATTAAATATAAGAATAAGAGGACTATTGTACTTAAAAATAAACAAAAGCCACTTTGAAAGAGAATGGACAGCTTCCCTGTGGACATCCACTATACACGTTCCAATCAGTACTTACCAAGTACAGGTTTGTAGATGTTTGTTAACTTAGTAAATGATGGAAATAAATGAGGAAGATAATACTTTCGAAACAATGTAAAAAGAAATTTAAAACCAGTATCTTGATTCTCCTTATTCTTCCACTCCAAGCTTGCAGCCTTTGGATAATATGTGGGAAAGAACATATGTACATTTACATTTTAACTTAATGTCTACTAAATTGAATTGCTGTTATCTTAGTAAAATTCCTAACCTAAAAACAAACAAACAAACAAAAAAAACCCCTATGTTTACAAATACTGTTGACAATCATGTAATGAAATCGTATCTTATAACTCAAACAAGGACAAGAATGAATATTTCAAAAGAAAATGGTTAACTATGTTAAAGATATTTTTACTATTAAAAAAAAATCAACCAATGATATGTTTTTAAACTCCTTCTATTCATCATGCCTGTATTTTCTTTTCTACCAGTTCTCTATAATGACTTAACATTCTTTCTGTCCTTAAAATATTTAGTCAGATGCAATCTGGTACTTTTTTTTTTTTTAACTCAAAAGGGCCATCCCTTGCAAGAATTTCACCCAATATTACCTACATGAAAAATCAGTATCATCAGAAGGCAAAGCTAGAGAAACTTGGAAAGTGCATTGTCCTTATTAAAAGCAATCCCCAGGCTAAGATAAACCAGGCCTGCCTGCCAGTCCAGCTACACCTGTCACAGGCTCTTAATACTGGTTAGTACACAGAGCACTCTAAAGCATAGCTTCCCAACCTCCTTCATGTCACAGCCCACTTAAAAAGTGGAAACAGCTGTGCAACAGCAGAGGTCAAGGGATGAGAGGTCAAGGGATGCCCCCCCTGGGGCAGAGGGGCTCCGCGTCCATAGCCTATCAGCAGTTCCCGGGGTGAGCCAAGGGAGAAAGTCTGCTTGAGGACTCAGTAGAGAGAAGGGAGGGAAGAAGAGTGGGATGGATACAAACATAAAAGTCTGCACGCAATTCAGGGGGTTCACAGTCTGCATAAAAATCCCCACCCTATAACACCAACATCCTTCCTCCAGTGGGATTCTAGGGATTATGTGATATCTGAGGTTGCACAGCTCTTTAGCAACACATCTAGAATGAGACCCAAGTGCCCCAATACATCCAACTTCTCAATACTCCATGCCAACCTCTGGAGACAGATGGAATGTCCTACCACTTCTGACCAGGTGGAATTTGAAATGCAGGTGGAATGGGCCAGTAGGGCCAAAATGCACAGCTTCTAGAAGACAACATAATACTCCAGTCTGCTCTTGGGACTTTGGAGTCCTTGTGTTTCTAGTGCTGGCCAAAGGAAACGGGAGAGGAGAGCAGAAAAGATTGCCCAATAGGACAAAGTAGTCAGAAAGGGAGGCAAGGACTAAATCTTGAGGGACAGCAGAGAGAAACAATCCCCTTAAGAAAACTGGCAAGAATTCCTGCCTCACATTTCATCCATTTTAAGTTTATCTTTGTGAATGGTGTAGGAAAATGGTCGAGTTTCATTCTTCTGTATATAGCTTTCTAATTTTCCCAGCACCATTTATTGAAGAGCCAAGAGGCCCTTCAACAGACAAATGGATAAAGAAGATGTGGTTCATATATACAATGGAATAGTACTTAACCATCAGAAAGGATGAAATACCCACACCTAAATGGTGGCATTTGGGTTAACACAGATGGAACTGAAGGGGATTATGCTAGGTGAAGTTAAGCCAAGCAGAGAAAGACAATTTTCACATGGTTTCACTCATATGTGGAACATAAGGAATAGCACAGAGGACATTGGGAGAAGGAAGGATAACTGAAGGGGGGAAATCAGAAATGGGAGACAAACCACAAAAGCCTATGGACTCTAGCAAACAATCTGTGGGTTTCGGAGGGGAAGGGGGTGGGGACATGGGGTGATGGGTCTTAAGGAGGGCATATATTGTAATGAGCACTGGCTGTTAAATGTAAATAATCAATCACTGAACACTACATAAAAAACTAATGATCTATTGTAAGGTGACTAACATAACACAATATAAATAAATAAATAAACAAACGTAAAGTGGCAAGAAGAAAGGGAGGAGGAAAGTAGGACGAAAACATTAGGAGAGGAGAGAATATCATGAAGAAGGGGCAGTCATTGTCAGATCACCTGATCTGGACTTGACCTCTAGACCTCCTTCATGGTCTTGGGCCTCTGTCTCAGCAGGGACAGGGCAGAGGCAGGTGGCTGTGAATGTCAGAAGAGGAGGTGGACTGAGCAGAAATTATAACATCAACAAACTTGGTTGTGGAGAACACAGAGACTGGACAGAGTTCCCAGGAAGAACTCAGAGATGTGAGAAGTGCTGGCTAAGAAAAGAATTCAGTAGCTTCTTTTGGAACCATACCAGAAATGCAGACTAGAGGAAAGAGATCATGATCTGAAATCATGAACTAATGACAGTAACTCTGTATTCAGTTGATAAACTCAGAGAAAGAAACACATGACATCAAGTAGGTCTGTCCTGGTGGCACCGAGAGATACCTCCATATACTTTCACCCAAATCTTCCTGCCTGCTCTGCCTACTCCTGATCTGCCCGGTCAGCCTCTGGGCTTGCCTCCTCCTCCACCCCACCTTGCTAGCATACGATCAGGGGTCAGGAAGAAGCAAAGAAGCAAAAATAGACTCATGTAACTATGATGTAATAGAAAACACACATGGGCCTCTGCCCCCATTTCCTGGCATAGAGCCCCTAAAACCCTTGTAATTTCCTAAGTGATAAGAGCATTGGGAGCATCTTTTCTTCTAATAACAACTCTGGGTGGGCTCTCAGATGGCTCCTGAGTAAGGACTCCTCAGCAGGAAGACCATGCCACACCATGATTTGAACTTAGAGTCTTCGGCACCCTCCATCCCCTCCATTCCTCCAGAGAGGGGAGAGAGGTTGGAAGCAGAGCATGTCTATGTGAGGAAGCCTCCATAAAAATCCCAGTAAGCAGAGGTTTCAGGGAACTTCAGGTAAGTAATCATATCCATGGAGCAGGAGGGTGATGAACCCCAACCCCACAGGAACAGACATTCCCGTGCTTGGGACCCTCCCAGACTATGCCCTTTCTGTCTCTGCATCTGGCTGTTCATCTGTATCCTTTATCATACCTTCATAAATTGCTGAATGAAAACAAATGTTTCCCAGAGTTCTGTGAGCCACTCAGTTGAACCTGAGGAGGAGTTGAAGGAACCCAATTTGTAAGCCAGGTTGTAGAGAAGCTGTAGGTAACCTGGGCCCCTCCTACTTGTGACTGGCACCTGAATGTGACGGAACAGTCTCATGGGACTGAGCCCTTAACCCATGGGATCAGATGCCATCTCAAGGCAGACAGCATCAAAGCTGAGTGAAACTACAGGACACCCAGCTGGTGTCGCAGAGTTGCCTGGTGAGGGAAAAACCCACACTCAGTAACCACAAGAATTAGAAGTGAAGTGTTCTGTGTGAATGTGGTAATAATATGAAAGTAGATCAGAGAACTGAATTGTTTCCTTGACATACACACTCACACAAAATATTATGTATGCCAGGTCTTTGCTGATGTTATCTGGCACATATTCTAGTTTTAGTGAAGTACCACAAAGAATTACCTCAAAGAAAAAGCAAAATTAAAAATATGGATGAGATGGAAGAAAAGATGCAAGGTTTTCTCTTTCCCATCGAGAGGAAGACCATTCCTGAATTATCCATGATTTTGCTCTTACCTGAATAACCATATATTTCAACAATATTTGAAGAAAAAAGCATGTTTGGTCCTCAGCGATCTTTTCCCCTGATATGGCTGGCAGGAGTGGGGTGATTTCTTCTGGATAGATCTTTGCTGCAGAGTGGGGAAAAAAAAGGAGAGTTCTTTCACCAAAGTTCAAAGGGTTTTTTAAAAATGACCTCCATTAAAATACATCTGCCCCTCCTTTGGAACCTGCTCACACTACACTCCAGGCCAGTGTGCATCAAGGGCTTGGAAATATGGTACAAATGCCCATGAAGCCACCTTTCCCTCTAAACCATTCTTCTCTCTGCCAAACTCTGCTTTGGTCAGCCTAAGGAATCAAGTACCTGTCACTGGGCAATAAAGTGATCTGCATTAATCAATTAATGGCCCTAATTGACAAGTTTCTTAAAAACTCATGGGACACAAATGGCTGCCATGACTACTCCCAGGAGGCAGCTACTGTCCTTCCATGAATGCAGCATGAAAATACACAGCTGGGTGAGCAGATGAATGTCCACTCATGAAACAATCATGATGAGAACAATAAACAAGTTTCAGATGCTGCGTTTAAATCTCATTCACAGCCATGAAAACTCTCCAGATATATGATATGTCTCTACTTCCTGCTATTCCAACATCTGATTCCTCCCTTCCATTCCTGTTTCCACACTTCAGTAAATGTCTCCTGTCCTCATTTCATACAAAATAGGCTCTGATTCTTTCTATTCTAATGTCTCTAAGACTTTACTGTGAATATGAGCAGGGAATAATTCTTCCTCCGAACCCATCTACGAAATAAAGATTTTTATTCAGGATCATGACAAACCGAAGAATCCCTCAATAGAACTTCAGAGTCATTTCAACCTGTAAGGCTGGCTAATGCTTCTCACCATCAGCCACACCAGGGCTAGGATTGATGAGTGTCTCCAGTGTACAGGGCCCTCTGGACGACATGATCGCTGGGAAACCAGGCACGAGGCAAGCAAAAATCAGCACCTGCTCTTCTGCACAGTTTGTCTGAAGTGCTTGAAGCCACAGAAGAAACAGCCTGATTCCTTCACATCTTATCTAAAAAAAAAAATTAAAGGCGACAAATTTAAACACATGTTTATGCAGAGATGCAGTGCAATGCAGATTCAGTTCTGAGAAAGAAAAACTAGAAGTTAAAGGTACTGTTAAACTCCTGAACAAAGTTCTTAGTGACAAGGAAGCAGTTGTGCTGCAAGAAGCACAAGGGTGAGAACTTGGGGTCTGGAGCCACAGTGCCTGGTTCCAATGCAGGCTCTGCTGCTTGCTGGCTTAGCTGTGGCCAGTGGAGAACGACTGAACTTTTCTCTTTGCATCAGTCTACCCCTCAGAAAAATGGGGATCATAACAGAATTTACCACAAAGCACTGGCACACGGTTAAGTGACTTACAACAGTGCCCATACCACCAATAGTTGGTTAATCACAAAAACAATGCAAAGATAATCGTCCTCCAAATTTACAGTGTGCTTTGAATAGGGTTTTTGTATGTCACTACAATATGCACATGTATCATGTAATGTTCTTGAAAAATTTCAGAGCTAAATAAGACCTTGAAGACCTGGCTCAGTGGGACAGGGCAGCTCTCCAGCTTCCCTGCCTCATGTCTCTACTCTGCTCTCTCCAACAGCTTCCCTGTGCTCTGCGCGCCCAGCATGACTTGGTGGAATACATCATTCAAGCAGATGGGCCCTGTGTCCTCCTCTACACTTACTTTTAGCTCTACCCCATTCCTAGAATTCAGGTAAGTACTTCTGTTTCTCTATTTCTAAATGGTTGAAAGGATAACACCAATATAAGAAATGAAATAAGGAAAAGAAATGAATAACAAGTCAGATGAAGCTGAAAGATGCAGTGAGCTCCGAATGCAGTCCCCTGAGCTGAGTTGCCTGATCGCCTCTCAACTACACCAAGGTGGTGCAGATTCCTTAAGAGGAAGTGTTTAAGCCAAACGTGAGGCTCTCCTGGAAAGCTGAAAAAAAAAAAAGGAGAAGGGAGAAAGAAAGGGAGAGGGAGAGGTGAAGGGAGAAGGGAGAGCAAAAGTGAGAGGGAGGGAGAGGGAAAGGGAAGGAAGAGGAATGGAAGGGTAGGGAAGGGTAGGGAAGGAGCAAGCTTCACTGACTCCCCATAGAAGTAAAATACACCAAGACAAATCCTGTGTCTGGAGACAGTTCTACCCCATCAACAATGGATTCCAGGACACACTTTCAGACATGCCCAGAGACACCATAGCTGAGCACAAACCTTCATGACCACTCACACCCATCCTCCTCTCCCCAAGCAGGCAAAATAAGTAATGACATTGCTGAATATAACAAACAAAAAATGACATGGCTCTATGTATATCTAACCAAATTAGATTAAATTTAACAGGAGGATAGTTTCTACAAAATTCTACCGTATCTCCAACTTTTTTCTTAACTGCATTTAACTATAAATAAGGCCAATAATAAACATGAGGTCACAAAATGGTAAGTTTTAACTATGATTCTTAATTAAAATAGGAGGGATAAAATATTGTGAAGGTAGGAATAGCTCACCTCCCTTTTTCAACATGTAAGAGATTGTTAACATAAAATTTAAGTGGTTATGAGTGTTTAAACTGGTATAAAACAAAAAATACATGAAGGTACACACATAACTTGATTAGCTACAAGGGAATAACTTCCCATAAAATACATATTCCAGGCTGCTTCTTTTGCCATTTATGTTTTAGGGTCATCTTATTTAGTATCAAATGGCATCTATCAGTATAAAAGGTATGTTCATTTTAAAATAAGCCACGTTAACCTAAAATACAAGATCAATCTGTTGCAAACAAATAGGTAAATATTCAAGAGGAGTAAAGCTCTGCTGCTCTTTTCTCCCATAATAGTTCTCAAAACCAGCAAAAACAATTCAGACAACTATAATTTTTTTTAAGTTCTTTGTGTTTTTTTTCCAATTTATTTATTTTCAGAAAAACAGTATTCATTATTTTTTCACCACACCCAGTGCTCCATGCAATCCGTGCCCTCTATAATGCCCACCACCTGGTATCCCAACCTCCTCCCACCCCGCCACTTCAAACCCCTCAGACTGTTTTTCAGAGGCCATAGTCTCTCGTGGTTCACCTCCCCTTCCAATTTACCCCAAGACAACTATAATTTTAACAAGACTACTGGAATGAACTGAATCAGCACATTCACTCTGAAGCTTGGAGAGGAACTGGCTTCCTCCCTTTCCTGCTGATAAACGTGGAGCAGTTAGCATCTCGCCAATGGTTCCCTGACTGTACACAGCAGAGTCAAAATTAGAACTCCAAATTTCAAACTCTGAATCCCAAGCCCTGTTCTCTGAATAATATTTAAAGTGGGTATCACAGTAAGTTATGAAATAAAAACAAAAACTCTAACAATATCTGCCAAAAAATTTTCAATAGAAAATAAAAAGTCAGGTGGTGTTTAAAGATCCCCCCACACACAATGGCCTAATTTTGTCACTTTGAGGCACGAATAAATTTAAGAATGATGCAAAATGCCACTGCACGTTCATCTAAAATAAATACCTTAACAGAATTTCCAGTGTGTAGAAGCTTCTTTAAAGTTGAGCCTGAAAGTTTAAAACACTGAGTTAGAAACAGAGTATGTAAATTTATACCATACACACAAAAAAAACCCAAAATGGATTAAGATATTTTCTTTCTTTTTTAAAGATTTTATTTATTCATTTGACAGACAGAGATCACAAGTAGGCAGAGAGAGAGAGGAAGGGAAGCAGGCTCCCCACTGAGCAGACAGCCTGACGAGGGACTCGATCCAGGACCCTGAGATCATGACCTGAGCTGAAGGCAGAGGCTTTAACCCACTGAGCCACCCAGATGCCCCTAAGATATATTTTCAAAGGTAAGTTATAGAGAGAAAATGTGTACTTATGACAAAAGATACAATTTTTTAAGAAATAGAAAACTGACCTTCAGAAACAAAGCAATGTCATAGGAGAGAGAGATATCTTTAAGATGAAAGTACTTTAAATATGAACCTCTTTAAAACTCTTAAAAAAGGAGTCAAAATGATTGCTATTAAAGTAACATACATGCCCACAGCAGTTTAGATGTAAATATCTCATCAGGCATAAAATACATGATTTTTTCTAATCTCTAAAGTTAAAAATAAAACTTCTGCTCACAAAACATTCTGATGAGAACATTCTGCAAATACTCAAAACAGTATGTTTCTTTCCTGGTGGTGACAATCACATTTATGGGTTCAGTCCTCTAGTGGAATCTCTGGTCGCCGCCAAGGAGAAGGAATCAAAGTTTACTCAGAACTACACCAGTCAACTGCGAAAACTCTGGTGCTGCAGCCGGCTTCAGTGAGAAGTCTCTCTCATGAGAATGGAAACATATTACCTATTGTTCTGTAAATGTGTTCAGGTCTTAGTATGGAGATGGCTTGGCAAACCCCACCTAAATATCAGGTGTAGGCTCTCAATGGGATCTTAACCTGAAAGAAGGAAGCAATCTTTAAAAAGAAAAATGTATTGGAAGTTAGGCAGGAAGACCTTCCCTTCCAGATTTTTCTGGGGAAAAAACTACTTAGATCTCCTGAAGAGAAGTTTCAGGCAATAATTAAAACTTGTATGGAATCAGAAGAGACCCCGAATCGCTAAGGAAACGTTGAAAAACAAAAATAAAGCTGGCGGCATCACCTTACCTGATTTCAAGCTTTATTACAAAGCTGTGATCACCAAGACAGCATGGTACTGGCATAAAAACAGACACATAGACCAGTGGAACAGAGTAGAGAGCCCTGATATGGACCCTCAACTCTATGGTCAATTAATCTTCGACAAAACAGGAAAAAATATACAGTGGAAAAAAGACAGTCTCTTCAATAAATGGTGCTGGGAAAGCTGGACAGCTATATGTAGAAGAATGAAACTCGACCATTCTCTTACACCGTACACAAAGATCAACTCAAAATGGATAAAAGACCTCAACGTGAGACAGGAATCTATCAGAATCTTAGAGGAGAACATAGGCAGTAATCTCTTCGATATCAGCCACAGCAACTTCTTTCAAGATACGTCTCCAAAGGCAAAGGAAACAAAAGCGAAAATAGACTTCTGGGACTTCGTCAAAATCAAAAGCTTCTGCACAGCAAAGGAAACAGTCAAAAAAACAAAGAGGCAACCCACGGAATGGGAGAAGATATTTGCAAATGACAGTACAGACAAAAGGTTGATATCCAGGATCTATAATGAACTCCTCAAACTCAACCCACACGAAACAGACAAACACATCAAAAAATGGGCAGAAGATATGAACAGACACTTCTCCAATCAAGAAATACAAATGGCTATCAGACACATGAAAAAATGCTCATCATCATTAGCCCTCAGGGAGATTCAAATTAAAACCACTTTGAGATATCACCTTACACCAGTTAGAATGGCCAAAATTAACAAAACAGGAAACAACATGTGTTGGAGAGGATGTGGAGAAAGGGGAACCCTCTTACACTGTTGGTGGGAATGCAAGTTGGTGCAGCCTCTTTGGAGAACAGTGTGGAGATTCCTCAAGAAATTAAAAATAGAGCTTCCCTACGACCCTGCAATTGCACTCCTGGGTATTTACCCCAAAGACACAGATGTCGTGAAAAGAAGGGCCATCTGTACCCCAATGTTTATAGCAGCAATGGCCACAGTCGCCAAACTATGGAAAGAACCAAGATGCCCTTCAACGGACGAATGGATAAGGAAGATGTGGTCCATATACACTATGGAGTATTATGCCTCCATCAGAAAGGACGAATATCCAACTTTTGTAACAACATGGACGGGACTGGAAGAGATTATGCTGAGTGAAATCAGTCAAGCAGAGAGAGTCAATTATCATATGGTTTCACTCATTTGTGGAGCATAACCAATAGCATGGAGGACAAGGGGTGTTAGAGAGTAGTAGGGAATTTGGGTAAATTGGAAGGGGAGGTGAACCATGAGAGACTATGGACTCTGAAAAACAGTCTGAGGGGTTTGAAGTGGCGGGGGGGGTGGGAGGTTGGGGTACCAGGTGGTGGGTATTATAGAGGGCACAGCTTGCATGGAGCACTGGGTGTGGTGAAAAAATAATGAATACTGTTTTTCTGAAAATAAATAAATTGGGGAAAAAAAAAAATAATAATTAAAACTTGGGACGTCAAGTCATATTTTCCCCACGACCTTATTTCAAAGAGATGTTCCACCAAGAAATAGAGCCAGTCTCAGCAAATTCCTAAAGGTCATCCTGATGTGGATACATATATGCATATTAGTCAAATGCATACAATTTTGTAACTGCTGTGCCATTTAGAATAATGGGGCTTAGTGGAAACTCACCATTGTTAAGACTACATGACAGCACTAAGTCACCAGTGGTTTGTGAATAAGTAAGGGAAGTTAAGGTGCCCTCCTCCCTCTACTTCTCCTGTCACCAAACCCTCTCTAATAATTTTTGGTCTACAGCCAGCAGCTACTGGGCTAAAGCTCTCTCACAGCTACGATACACGGGACTGTTTTATCCCATACTTCTCCTTAACCTGGGGCCTTGTCCCTTGCCTCTATGTTCATCCATTCTTGGACAAAGTTTGGTGTGCCTCAGTTTAATATTGGCTCCAGTATGCCCATGAGTACCTCAAGTGTCAACAGACACTCCACTCCTCAAGAGATCTGAGATCAAGTCTGCACACACCGCTCTCTTCCCAGACATCTGGCAATTCCATCATCTTGCAACACATTCTTGGAAACACTTTCTCCCGGTCATAGTGCATGACCACTGTTGTCAGCCCTTTTTCTTCTTAGAATAGAAGAAACTGGCTTACCCACAGTTGTCTATATTCAATCATTTCTACATGGAGAGAAGAAAAATACTCATACAAAGGACAGACCTTATAAAGAGGCAGAATGTCTGATCCGTATCTGCCCATAGTCCATTACTTTTTTATTAACCTGATAATTTGTTAGAGCAGCAATGAAAAATGAATACATACATATTTGATCTAGCCCATCTTGTTGTATTCTGAAACTCCTGTAGGTGTGAAGTAGTACGGCTTGGGAGTTACAAACCAGAGTCAGAAGTCAGACTGAGAAGACTCAGGAATGAGTTAAGGAACTGACTTAGGTTATACAGTAAGTACAGAACCTAGATGTGAACCTTAGCACATCTAGGTTCTGTACTTACTGTATAACCTAAGTCTGTTCCTTAACTCATTCCTGAGTCTTCTCATCTGCAAAATGGGATACTAATAGTGCCTATTAAAGCAGATTGTTAATGAAGTTTTAAATGAGTTCATACATGCAAATGGTTAGGAGAGTGTCTACTATTTGAAAAGTACATTTTATATACGATATAAGGCATCAGCTATATTTTTTATTCTTTCTCTCTCTCTCTCTCTTTCTTTCTTTTCTTTCTCTTTGTTTTTGAAGGAAGCTCTATGCCCAGCATGGAGCCCAACTCAGGGCCTGAACTCACAACCCTGAGATCAAGACCTGAGTTGAGATCAAGAGTTGGACGCTTAACTGACTGAGCCACCCAGATGCCGACTGAGGCACTCTTTAAATAAGAACAACATTAGAAAGAAAATTTGTGTAGTAGGGCCACATAGTATAGTGCTTCAACATGGAAATCAGGGATAAATACCTGAGAGCTTTGCATAGCCATTTTAATATTTCTCAAGGTCCTAAGTTCATAAAGATATTGTTACTGTAACTACCATTATGAAATCCTTTTCTTTTTAATTTCATTTTAATTTCTCCCTATATAGCACACCTTTTAGGACTTTTAAATACCCCATCCACACTACGGTTATGCCCACCCTTATCTCCTTCAGGTGCCTCTTCAACCCTAGTGGTTGCCACTATATTGATTCACGTGAAGAGAAAATGAATAAATGAGTAAATGAAATCTAGTTGGACTAAATTCTATGAATTAGATTCAATTAATTGGACTGATTCTATGAACTTCTAACTTCTATTGGCTAACTTTTATTGTATTCTATAAATATTCTTTGAATGTGAGTCTTATTGCTTTTAAGGAAGGCTGGATCTAGGACAAGAAGAGTGAGGGATCTGGAAAAGATTTAAGGGAGCACCAAAAAACTCAGTAATTAAAATAAGTACTATTTTAACACAATAGCTTCTTAAAGTCAAAATTAATGCAAAAAATCCAATGATATGTCTTCAAAGGCAAAAGAAACAAAGGAGAAAATAAACTTTTGGGACTTCATCAAAATCAAAAGCTTCTGCACAGCAAAGGAAATAGTCAAAAAAAACAAAGAGGCAACCCACGGAATGGGAGAAGATATTTGCAAATGACAGTACAGACAAAAGGTTGATATCCAGGATCTATAATGAACTCCTCAAACTCAACACACACAAAACAGGCAATCATATAAAAAAATGGGCAGAAGATATGAACAGAGACGTCTCCAATGAAGACATACAAATGGCTATCAGACACATGAAAAAATGTTCATCATCACTAGCCCTCAGGGAGATTCAAATTAAAACCACATTGAGATATCACCTTATACCAGTTAGAATAGCCAAAATTAGCAAGACAAGAAACAACATGTGTTGGAGGGGATGTGGAGAAAGGGGAACCCTCTTACACTGTTGGTGGGAATGCAAGTTGGTGCAGCCTCTTGGAGAAGAGTGTGGAGATTCCTCAAGAAATTAAAAATAGAACTTCCCTATGACCCTGCAATTGCACTCCTGGGTATTTACCCCAAAGATACAGATGTCGTGAAAAGAAGGGCCATCTGTACCCCAATGTTTATAGCAGCAATGGCCACGGTCGCCAAACTATGGAAAGAACCAAGATGTCCTTCAACGGATGAATGGATAAAGAAGATGTGGTCCATATACACTATGGAGTATTATGCCTCCATCAGAAAGGATGAATACCCAACTTTTGTAGCAACATGGACGGGACTGGAAGAGATTATGCTGAGTGAAATAAGTCAAGCAGAGAGAGTCAATTATCATATGGTTTCACTTATTTGTGGAGCATAACAAATATCATGGAGGACATGGGGAGTTAGTGAGGAGAAGGGAGTTGGGGGAAATTGGAAGGGGAGGTGAATCATGAGAGACTATGGACTCTGAAAAACAATCCGAGGGGTTTGAAGTGGCGGGGGAGGGGTGGGAGGTTGGGGTACCAGGTGGTGGGTATTATAGAGGGCACGGATTGCATGGAGCCCTGGGTGTGGTGAAAAAATAATGAATACTGTCATGCTGAAAATAAATAAATTTTTAAAAAATCCAATGAACGTTATTAAAGTTTTAAATAAGTACCAGAATTCAGCTGAGCCATACTGGACCCTAAGGTAAAAGGAAAACTGTGTGCCACTACAGCTAGGATTTTAGAGATTTTTGAATGGTTAATTTTTTTTCCAGAACATTTAAGTGTTGAAAAAATAATGAAAAAACAAAATTTCAATATCAAACGATCAAAAAGCATTAAAACTCACCATTAGCTTAAGTATTTTGTTTTAACACAGAATACATTATAATTTTATTTTCCTGGCTTTAATGGAACAAATTCAGCAATATTTTCAAAATCTTCTTTGTGTATCTCATTTTCAACTGTGAGAACTGCAAGGTTTGACAATTTCTCTTGACAAAGTAACAATATTTAGATATCTTTTTAAGGCCGATAGTTCACAAACATAATCTAACTTTAACATTATAAAATGGTTTATTACCTTGTTTCAATTTTTTAAAAAAACACTCTCTGTATCATGCCTCAAACCAAATAATAAACAAAGGCAGTATACCACACCAGGAAAGCACCAGGAAAGGCATAAGAACATAGAGAAACAGACTTTGGGTTGCGCTAGCATGCAAGGTGTGTTGGAGAGTTGCCAGTCAAGCAGGAACAGAACTTTCTGGCACTACAGTATCTGGCATACAGTAAGCACTCAGAGGCCAATCATCTACAGAAGAATTTGAAATTAACTCAGAAGGAATCAAGGACTTAAATGTGAAACACATTAACTATAGATTTTCTAAAAGAAACCATAGAAGATCTTTGTGATCTTGGGCTAGGTAAAGATTCCTTAGGTCACCAAAAGCGCAATCCATATTAGAAAAATTTATAAGCTGCACTTTATAAAAACTAAAAACTTTTCCTCTTTGAAGGGCACAATTAAGAGAATGAAAAGACAAGTCAGAGATGGGGAGAAAATATTTCCAAGTCACACAGCTGATAAAGCACTTAAATCTAAAATATATAAAGAACTTTGAAAACTCAATATTAAGAAGACAAACAACCCAATTAAAAATATGGTCAATCAATTCAAACGTAGCCCAAGACAAAACGCTGCCCAAGACATACAGATGGAAAATAACACAAGAAAGATGTTAAAGATCACTATTCATGAGAGAAACGCAAATTAAATCCATAATAAGATACCACTACCACTAAAATGAAAACACTGATCACACTAAGTATCAGTGAGAATGTAAAGTAACTACAACTCTCATACTGCTGGTGAGAATGTCAACCATTATGGGAAGCAGTCTGGCTGTTAAACATAGAACTTTATACGATTCAGCTGTTCCACTCTCAAGAGACAGGAAAGCATGTGTGCACATACAGACTTGTACACAAATGTTTACAGTAGCTTTGTTTATAGCCAAACACTAGAAGCAACCCAAATGCCCATCAACAACTGACTGACTGGATAAACAAACTATGTTGTATCTATACAGTGGAATGCTATACTACTCAGAAATAAACTATTAATAACTGCACCGAGACAGAAGAACCTCAAAATAATTAGATTGAGTGAAAGAAGCCAAACAAAGAAGAGTATTTACTATATGATTCTATTTCTGTAAGATTCTAGAAAATCAAACTAATCTAAATTACAAAAAGCAGATCACTGGTGACCTGCCGACTGGGCAGGTGGGTGGGAAAAGGACATAAGAAAACCACTGGGGGTGGGGGGAGGAGACCAGATGGTGGAGAAGTAGGAGGCAATGTTTCAACTGGTCCCCTAAAGTGAGCTGATTACCTACCAAAGAACTCTGATCACCCATGAAATCAGCCTGAGATTATAATTATATACTTCTGGATCTCTATGGAGGCAGAAGACGCCAGTGGATGGGTAAAGCGGAGTGGGAACATCAGACTGATATCAGAAGATAAACAAAAGGGGGAGAGAGCCACCAGAAGTGACCTATTGAAAAGTAATACCCCAATAAAAGAGTGCCCGGTGATTGTGGACCAGCATTAGAGTCTGGTTGAAAGCACTCAAAAAGAGTAAAAGATCTTAAGGGGAAATTGGTGGAACTTGGTGGTTAGGGACAGGGACTTAAGCCCATGGACCCAGGACGGCCACCACTGGTGGGTGGAACCAGAGAGCACAGCTAAGAAGCCAGGTCTTGGTCCCTGAGCTGCCGGCACGCCTGAGAGAGTCTGGGTGGCAGTGCCCATTAGGGAGTGTGATGCCAGCCGGTGCTCTCTAGAACCACAGCCTTTTGTGCTCTGCACGTGCACTGCGCGGCCAGAGTCTGAGTCGCGCTCCACACCCTCCCCTGAGAGAGGTCTGTGCAGGTGCTCTCTAGGACCAGGAGATTCTGAACACCCTCAGGCAGGGCCAGTGTGAAAAATCTCAGTGTGCTATCTCTGGCTGGTACCTCTCTGGCAGTCTGGACCTGCCCAGACAGCCAAGGCTAGTATTTCTCGTGGTTTGGGGTACAAGAGGGAGTTCCTGTGCCCTCAGAGACTGTGACTGGGGACTTGCTCTGCCAGTGGCAGAGGGGGAATTTATGTGATCTGGAGTACCCAGAGGGGAACAGACTAAGGCTTCTCTCTGAGATGGAGGTCTGGGAGCAATTTGCTTTCCTCTAAACCTCCAAAGAAGTGTGAAAAGCCACCAACAGGAGAAACAAACAAACAAACAAACAAACAAAAAACCTCCAGAGAACAAAAGCCTGGAAAAACCCGTTTCCTCAGAGCCCAGCCCCTGGATGAGGGTAGGAGGACTCAACTCTAGCAAGACTCCCTGAAAAACCACGTGGAAGGCTCCTCCCCCAGAAAGCGAGCCAAAAAACCCCCAAAAAACAAAAAAACAAGAGGACAACCACTACTTCATAGATACAACTTTAATTTTTAATTCGTTCCCACTATTCTGTTTTCACTTTTTAAAATATATAACTTTTACTATCACAATGAGATGTTCAGTACATCACATTCCATAATAATCTTTTAACCTGAACTTTTTTGATACATATACCTGTGTTTTTCTTTTGCTTTTCTATTTATTTATTTATTTTTAAATACTCCTATAGAGATAAGCTTCAAGGTAATTCCCTTTCCCTAATCAATGTTACCCCTATATGCAGACCAGTTTTAATCCCCCTTTAACTCAGGAAAGTTGAGTCCTTTAACAAAGATATCTAGATACATC
The DNA here is from genome assembly GCF_020171115.1 of Neogale vison. Taxonomy (NCBI): domain Eukaryota; kingdom Metazoa; phylum Chordata; class Mammalia; order Carnivora; family Mustelidae; genus Neogale; species Neogale vison. The sequence continues at coordinate 45,411,934 of NC_058098.1, forward strand.
CAGGAAGAATCAAAATAACCTCCACACTGAGAACTTATAACCACCTTCCCATCTTTTTCTTGTCAGTGTTTCTGTGTACTTGTTTATGTTCTGGTAGTACATAAATCTTATACTTGGGGTTCATTTTGACTGGGTTCTTTTTATTTATTTATTTGTTTATTATTATTATTTTTTCCTCTTGTCATTTACTTTTGTTGGTCTTTTTCTTTGTCTGTTTTTGTTTGTATACTTTATAAATCTTACCTTTGGGGCCCATTCGGGCTGGGCCTTCTCTTTTATTTTTTCTTTCTTTTTTTTTTTTTCCCTGTCTCTCTCTCGTTTTCTTTTTTTCTTTCTTTTTGGTGGGACTCTCGATTGATCAGAAGTGTTCCAGAGTGCGCCTTGCCTGCACCACGGTTGATACATTCAGCTACACATCCGTTCAGCCATCTCTCACCAAAATGACTAGGAGGAGGAATGCCCAACAGAGGAAAAATTCAGAGACTGGGCCCTCTTCATCAGAGCTTTTGGATATGGACATAAACAATATGTTGGAAAGGGAATTCAGGCAAACAATTATCCAGGTAATAGCTAAGCTGGAGGAGGCCTTTGATGACAAAATGGAATTGATTAGGTCAGAAGTGAAAGCCACCAGAGATGATGTTAATAATGCTCTCAATGAGTTCCAATCTAATCTAAAAGCCAGGGTAACTGAGGTAGAAGATAGAATTAGTGATCTGGAGGACAAACTGATAGAGAAAAAAATCAGGAGGAAGACTGGAACAAAAGTTTAAAGGGCATGAAAACAAAATTAGGGAAATAAATGATGCCATGAAATGTTTCAATGTCCGAATTATTGGAATCCCTGAGGAGGAGGAGAAAGAGAGAAGACTAGAAGATATAGTTGAACAAATTCTCCAGGAAAATTTTCCCAATTTGGCGAATGGAAACAGCATTCCTGTACTAGACACAGAAAGGTTTCCCCCCAAGATCATAAAATCTAGAAAGACCTCAAGACACCTAATTGTGGGGGCGCCTGGGTGGCTCAGTGGGTTAAAGCCTCTGCCTTAGGCTCAGGTCATGATCCCAGCGTCCTGGGATCGAGCCCCGCATCAGGCTCTCTGCTCAGCAGGGAGCCTGCTTCCTCCTCTCTCTCTGCCTGCCTCTCAGCCTACTTGTAATCTCTGCCTGTCAAATAAATAAATAAAATCTTAAAAAAAAAAAGAAAAGACACCTAATTGTGAAAATGATGAATCATAATTTTAGACAACAACTCTTGAAAGGAGCTGGGGGAAGAGATTCCTTAAGTACAGAGGAAAGCCCATCAGAATAAAGTCAGACCTGTCCACAGAAACCTGGCAAGCCAGAAAGGACTGGCAAGATGAATTCAGAGCACTGAGAAGAACATGCAGCCAAGAATACTTTATCCAGCAAAACTGACATTCAAAATGGATGGAGAGATAAAGAGCTTCCAAGACCAGCAAGGTTTAAAAGAGTACGTGACCACCAAGCCGAAACTGCAAGAAACATTAAGGGGGGGTTCTATAAAAGAGGAAAAAAACCCCAAGATTATCATTGAACAGAAGTATATGGAGTCAATCTAATAAAGACTTCACAGGTAACACGATGTCAATAAAAATGTATCTCTCAATAATCACTCTCAACATGAATGGCCTAAATGCACCCATAAAACGGCACAGGGTTGCAGATTGGACAAAAAGACAGGACCCATCCATATGTACAAGAGACCCATTTTGAACCTAAGGATACATCCAGAGTGAAAGTGAAGGGATGGAGAAGCATCTTTCATGCCAATGGACCTCAAAAGAAGGCCGGGGTAGCGAGTGTCATATCGGACAAATCAGATTTTAAACTAAATACTGTAGTCAGAGATACAGAAGGACACTACATCATTCTTTAAGGGACTATCCACCAAGAAGATCTAACAATTGTAAATCTTTATGCCCCCAATATAGGAGCAGTCAATTACATAAGAAAACTGTTAATCAGGCGCCTAGGTGGCTCAGTGGGTAAAGCCTGCCTTTGGCACAGGTCATGATCCCAGGGTCCTGGAATCGAGCCCCACATCAGGCTCTCTGCTCAGCAGGGAGCCTGCTTCCCTTCCTCTCTCTCTGCCTGCCTCTCTGTCTACTTCTGATCTCTGTCTGTCAAATAAATAAATAAAATCTTAAAAAAAAAAAAGAAAAAAGAAAACTGTTAATCAAGATAAAGAGTCATATTGATATGAATACATTAATAGTAGGAGATCTTAACACGCCACTCTCAGTAATAGATCATCCAAGCAGAAAATCAATAAAGGAACAAGAGCACTGAATGACACATTGGACCAGATGGACCTCATAGATACATACAGAACATTCCACCCTAAAACAACAGAACACTCATTCTTCTCGAGTGCACATGGAACCTTCTCCAGAACAGACCACATACTGGGTCAAAAATCAGGGCTCAACCAATACTAAAAGACTGAGATTATTCCCTGCATATTCTCAGATCACAATGCTTTGAAACTGGAGTTCAACCACATGCAAAAGTTTGGAAGGAACTCAAACACCTGGAAGCTAAAGACCAGAATGGCTGGATCAACCAGGAGATCAAAGAAGAACTTAAACAATTCACGGAAACCAATGAGAATGAAGACACTTCAGTCCAAAACCTATGGGATACAGCAAAGGTGGTCGAAAGAGGGAAATACATAGCCATTCAAACCTCCCTCAAAAAAATTGAAAAATCCAGAATACACCAGCCGTCTCTACACCTTAAATAACTGGAGAATCAACAACAAACTAAGCCAATTCCACACGCAAGAAGGGAAATAATCAAGATTAGAGCAGAGACCCAAGAGATAGAAACTAGAGATACAGCAGAACGCATCAATGAAACTAGAAGCTGGTTTTTTGAAAGAATCAATAAGATCGAAAAACTATTGGCCAAACTAATCCAAAAGAAAAGAGAGAAGGCCCAAATTTACAAAGTTATGAATGAAAAGGGAGAGATCACAACACACACTAAGGAAATAGAAACCATCATCAGAAATTATTATCAACAGTTATATGCCAATAAGTTAAGCAACCCAGATGAAATGGATGCATTCCTGGAAAACTATAAACTTCCAAAATTGAACCAGGAAGAAATTGAAAACCTGAATAGATGACCGGTATCTAGTAATGAGATTGAAGCAGTGATCAAAATCCTCCCAAAACACAAGAGCCCAGGACCTGACGGATTCCCTGAGGAATTCTACCAAACTTTCAAAGAAGAAATAATACCTATTCTCCTGAAGCTGTCTCAAAAAACTGAAGCAGAAGGAAAACTTCCAGACTCTTTTTACAAAGCCAGCATTACCCTAAACCCCAAACCAGGCAAAGACCCCACCAAAAAGGAGAATTTCAGACCAATTCAGACCAATATCCATGATGAATATGGATGCTAAGATTCTCAACAAGATCCTAGCACATTAAAAAGATTATTCACTATGACCAGGTGGGATTCGTCCCGGGTTTGTAAGGATGGTTCAACATTCACAAATCCATCAACGTGATAGAACAAATCAATAAGAGAAGAGAGAAGAACCACATGGCCCTCTCAATTGATGCAGAAAAAGCATTTGACAAAATCCAGCATCCGTTCCTGATTCAAAGTATAGAGATAGAGGGAACATTCCTCAACTTTATAAAATCTATGAAAAACCCACAGCAAGTATCATCCTCAATGGGAAAAAGCTAACAGCCTTCCCTCTCAGATCAGGAACACAAAAAGGATGCCCACTCTCACCACTCTTGTTCAAGATAGCATTAGAAGCCCTAGCAACAGCAATCAGACAACAAACAAAAATAAAAGGTATTCGAATTGGCAATGAAGAAGTCAAACTCTCTCTCTTCGCAGATGACATGATACTTTATATGGGACACCTGAAAGACTCCACCCCCAAACTACTAGAACTCATACAGCAATTCACTAACATGGCAGGATACAAAGTTAATGTACAGAAATCAGTGGCTTTCTTATACACTAACAATGAAAACACAGAAAGGGAAATTAGAGAATCGATTCCATTTACTATAGTACCAAGAACCATAAGATACCTGGGAAGAAACCTAACCAAACAGGTAAAGGATCTGTACTCAAGGAACTACAGAACACTCATGAATGAAAATGAAGAAGACACAAAAAGATGGAAGACCATTCCATGCTCATGGATTGGAAAAATAAACATTGTTAAAATGTCTATACTGCCTAAAGCAATCTATACTTTCGATGCCATTCTGATCAAAATTCCACCAGCATTTTTCAAAGAGTTGGAGCAAACAATCCTAAAATTTATATGGGATCAGAAGAGACCCCGAACTGCTTAGGAAATGTTGAAAAAGAAAAAGAACTGGGGGCATCATGTTGCCTGATTTAAAGCTTTACTACAAAGCTGTGATCACCAAGACAGCATGGTACTGGCATAAAAACAGACACATAGACCAGTGGAACAGAGTAGAGAGCCTAGATATGGACCCTCACATCTGTGTCAAATAATCTTCGACAAAGCAGGAAAAAATATACGGTGGAAAAAAGTCTCTTCAATAAATGGTGCTGGGGAAATTGGGAGAGTTACATGTAGAAGAATGAAACTCGACTGTTCTCTTACACCATACACAAACATAAACTCGAAATGGATAAAAGACCTCAACATGAGGCAGGAATCCATCAGAATCCTAGAGGAGAACATAGGCAGTAACTTTTTCGACGTTAACAACAGCAAGTTCTCAAGATATGTCTCCAAAGGCAAAGGAAACAAAAGTGAAAATGAATTTTGGGGACTTTATCAAGATCAAAAGCTTCTGCACAGCAAAGGAAAACAGTCAAGAAAACAAAGAGGCAACCCACGGAATGGGAGAAGATATTCGCAAATGACAGTACAGACAAAAAGCTGATATCCAGGATCTAGAAAGAACTTCTCAAACTCAACACACACAAAACAGATAATCAAGTCATAAAAATGGGCAGAAGGCATGAACAGACACTTCTCCAATGAAGACATACAAATGGCTAACAGACACATGAAAAAATGTTCATCAAAACCACACTGAGATACCACCTGACATCAGTTAGAATGGCCAAAATTAACAAGATAGGAAATAATGTGTGTTGGAGATGATGTGGAGAAAGGGGAAGTCTCTTACACTGTTGGTGGGAATGCAAGTTGGTACAGTCACTTTGTAAAACGGTGTGGAGATTCCTGAAGAAATTAAACATAGAGCTTCCCTATGGCCCTGCAATTGTACTACTGGGTATTTACCCCAAAGATACAGATGTCGTGAAAAGAAGGGCCACCTATAACCCAATGTTCATAGCAGCAATGGTCATGGTTGCCAAACTGTGGAAAGAACCTAGATGCCCTTCAACGGACAAATGGATAAGGAAGATGTGGTCCATATACACTATGGAGTATTATGCCTCCATCTGAAAGGATGAATATCCAACTTTTGTATCAGCATGGGTGGGACTGGAAGAGATTATGCTGAGAGAGTCAATTATCATATGGTTTCACTTATTTGTGGAGCATAAGAAATAACAGGGAGGACATGGAGTGATGGAGAGGAGAAGGATGTTGAGAGAAATTGGAGGGGAAGAAGAACCATGAGAGACTATGTATGGACTCTGAAAAACAATCTGAGGGTTTGGGAGGTAGAAGGCTGGGTTAGCCTGGTGATGGGTAATACAGAGGGCATGTATTGCATGGAACACTGGGTGTGGTACATAAACAATGAATTCTGGTACATCAAAAATAAATTAAAAATAAATAAATAAATAAGAAAACCACTGGGGATAAAGAGGGTGTGATATATATGTATATACACAATGGAATACTATGCAGCCATCAAAAGAAATGAAATCTTGCCATTTGCAACAACGTGGATGGAACTAGAGGTATATGGCTGAGCAAAGTAAGTCAATCGGAGAAAGACAAGTATCATATGATCTCTCTGATATGAAGAATTTGAGAGGCAGGGTGAGGGGCTATGGGGGTAGGGAAGGAAAATATGAAACAAGATGGGATTGGGGAGGGAGACAAAGCATTAGAGGCTTTTTTTTTTTAATAAACATATATTTTTATCCCCAGGGGTACAGGTCTGTGAATCACCAGGTTTACACACTTCACAGCACTCACCATAGCACATACCCTCCCCAATGTCCATAACCACCCCCTTCTCCAACCCCCCTCCCCCCAGCAACCCTCAGTTTGTTTTGAGAGATTAAGAGTCACTTATGGTTTGTCTCCCTCCCAATCCCATCTTGGAGCATTAGAGGCTCTTAATCTCAGGAAACAAACTGAGGGTTGCTGGGGCGTGGGGAGTAGGGATAAGGTGGCTGGGTTATGGACATTGGGGAGGATTTGTGCTATGGTGAGTTCCATGAAATGTGTAAGACTAATGATTCACAATGGGCATTGGGGAGGGTATGTGCTTTGGTGAGTACTGTGAAGTGTGTAAACCTGGCAATTCACAGACCTGTACCCCTGGGGATGAAAATATATGTTTATAAAAAATAAAAAAAATTTTTAATAAATAAATAAATAAATAAAAACAACAAAAAAAAATTAAAAAAAAAAAGACTAATGATTCACAGACCTGTATCCCTGGGGCAAATAATACATTGTATGTTAATTTAAAAAAAAAAAAACATTGTGAACGATGGCTATGTTCATTATCTTGATTGTTATAATGATTTCATAGGTATACACTTATGTCAAAATTTAACTTATGTTAAATTAACTTATGTTAATTTCTCAAAATTAACATTATCTACACATATCATTTATTGTATGTCAGTTATACTCCCAAAAAAGAGCTGCTTTTTTAAAAAGGAAAAAACAGAGCAGGTGGTCTGGAAGCGACTAAGTGAAAAACCAGGAGGACAGAGGCTGTGCTCAGATACAGGTCTGTATGATGACAAAGGTGCAGAAGATAAAAGTCAGGAAACCATGGAAGGTTAGGGGTCGAGGACCTGATGGGTAACCTGGCAAGAAGGGAAAGGACTCGGAGACAGCTAAGCTATTAAAAAGAAAAAAAAAAGGCAAATAAGCAGATCAGGAGACCTGGCAGTAATGAGGACAGACAAGGCCTAGTCAAGGGAAAGGTTTCCACAGAGTAGGTGGAGGATGAGGTCTGGAATGGGCCTTGGAGAAAAGGAAGACCATGATCTCACTCCCACAGGCCTGGGGGAAACAAAGAAGCCTGAGAGAAAAGCCATGTTTCAGAAAGCTGAGGAGGTGAAACCAAGAGGCTGAGGCTCTAGGGCTGTTGCTTAGCCCAGTAAGAGGATTTCCAGAGGGTCGAGGACAAAGTGGGAAGGAGAGCAAGAAATGCAGGGCAATGATTTCGAAAGCACCCCAGAGAGGACACTTAGTAGATCAAAGGGGCATTAGGCCCAGCTACCACCTGGTGGACACCAAGGCAGGCAGGGGCCTGTAGTTCAATTCAGCCTGGCTGTGATGCATCTCTGAGGGACCCTTACTGTAAAGTGCACAGGAAACCCTGCTCCCTCAGGAACACAAGCTTGTGCTGTGTCCTGACTATGAGCGACCCAGGGAGGGCTGTCCCGCTCAGGGTTCTGAGCGGTACTTAGAGCCCAGTGAGCTGTAGAAACTTTAAGAAATATAGCTGCTCAGTATTTGTGTTCACTTCCCAAGCACTGTCGGGCCACTGGGAAGCCCAAGGTATAAAGCAAGGGATACTCTTAAAAAGTCATAAAAAGGGGCACCTGGGTGGCTCAGTGGATTAATGCCTCTGCCTTCGGCTCAGGTCATGATCCCAGGGTCCTGGGATAGAGCCCCACATCGGGCTCTCTGCTCAGCAGGGAGCCTGCTTCCTCCTCTTTCTCTGCTTGCCTCTCTGCCTACCTGTGATCTCTCTCTATCAAATAAATAAATAAAGTCTTAAAAAAAAATAAAAAGTGCTCATTAAAAAAAAAGTCATAAACAAATCTGTTTAATTATCCACTAGTTTTTATATTATGTATAAGAAGAACCCAGTAGAACAAACTGAATTAATAATGACTCCTATAAAAAACCCATGAGGTAATGTGTGTATTTTCCACTCAAGCCCAACCCTTTAAACCCAACAGCTATTTATTTTGAAGATTTTGGATATAAAACATCTCTAGTACAAAATTAACCCTTTAACCCCCAGCAAACATGTATTGCATTCAGGCAAGGTACTGTTTCCTGAATGGGACAGGACATCTACTTCCTAGAGGCTCATAAGCAGTAAACACTCTTAAGCACAGAGAACTTGAATCCTACACTGATGAGGCATGAGCACATGAAAGGGGGCCATAGCCTACCTCTACAACAGACAGCCCTGGTTGACTGATGTACCGCTCCTATCATCTTCTCACATACTGGCAACTCTCATTATTACACAAATAATATGTCAAGTGCCCACCCTTGTCCCTCCATGACGTACTCGCGTAAAACTGACTTTCGGAAAATCTCCCCATTCATAATTAGTCATGGGAATTTACAAACATTTGAGTAGCACGTTGGCAGACATCACAGTTGGTGAGTGTCTGTCAGCCACTTCCCTTGTCGTCTTACTCTCTAAACCTCACTTGAAGCAGTATCTCAAGATGCCTGGAATCATGAAGGGTGTTCATTTCACATAACAACACTAAGAGTCCAAACAGGTTTCCTCATTCAAAGGCTTATATATAGCAAGCAGCCAGCCTTAAAATCCTTAAGCACAGAGAAACTTATAGACTATTTTTTCCCTCTAAAAAGGGTTGAGAGAGAAAGAGAACCTCTCTCTTTGCTATGGACAAAACAAGATGGCATGACAAGAAACTGACTTCAAACACTGCCAGTTGATATTTCAAATTAACTTCTTCTGTGTCTGTATAAAAGCAGGCTATTCAGTAGGTCTGACAACTTTTTTTTTTATTTAATTTTTTTCAGTGTTCCAAAATACATTGTTTATACACTACACCCAGTGCTCCATGAAAACTTTTAAGCCTTGAAGAAAATAGGAGTTCCTTTTATTTAAGGTTTCTATATTTAGGGACATTATTTGTAGTGTGGGGCAGGAAGCATACCAAATCAGTGGTGTGTCAACCCAGCTTCAAGGTTCTAACCCAGTATTCCAGAGCACCTTGGCCACTATCAGCCACAGGAACATTTAATTAAGAAGTTTATACAGTAGTGTTCTTCATATTAGATCAGAAATATTAGATACCTAGAACATAAAACATCTAAAATAAGGAACATTAGATACCTACAAAATCCGGAGCCGACTAGTGAAAAGCTTCCTGTGCTAGCCTCAAGAGGTTTTGCAGAAGCCAAGAAGATACTGATGCTATGGAAATATTTAAGGCACAATCCTTTCCCTTTGAAATCTGGTGTTTCCTTATAGTTTCTTAGTTTCTATAACAAACTTGGTCAAGACCTTAATGACATCTGAATAAAATGGGAAGAATGGAAAAGAGTGAGGTCAAGAAAATGTGTAGAATTTTTAATCTACAATCAATTATTGGCCATTTAAAAAACCCAAGAAGCTATGAAAACTAACGTTTTTGTGTGGAATTTCCTAGTGGGCAGGATCTGACCTGAATCTGAACACCTAAGGTGGCAACACCCAACTAAGCTGAGGCTATTATGGCATTAGTTATCCCACTGGCGCTGAATATTCATCTCTTAGGCTACAGAAATAAGAATCCTCTTGGTTACAGGGTCTTATCCAGTCCTCTGGGGTGTAACATAAAGATATCCACATTGGATTAATGTTTGCTGAACATCAACATAACACACACTGCCATTCTAAAACTCTGAAAAATTCTGATTCTAAAGGACATTTAACCTGAAGATCATCATAAAAGGTATGTGGACCTGTCTAACCATCAACTTCTATCCAGTTCAAAAAATCCCGGCAAAGATACCTGCATCTGGAAGGAGCCAGTCTGATTCAAATACTAAGCATATAAGCATCAAAACAAGAATGATTTCATATGTAAATGCTCCAACATCGACATTCTGAAACATGACACTTTCTGACCCTGTTGTCTAGCCAGCATATTCTATGCACAAGATAAACTAGCTTCTTCTACACACCAGACTAGATAAACAGCACCTGCTCTTAGGCTGGCTCAGGAGACTAGCACTCTGCGGTCCCCATCCAAGAGTCACTGCTCTCGGTCAGACACTATTAAACTGGGTAAAAAGCTGCTTGTACCTGCACACTTAATCAGTCATGTGGTAACAGTAGCCAGAGTTAAGGTAATCCCCTATACCACGTCCTACATGCATAAAGTCTCACAGCACAAATAGCAAATGAATTTCTATACCCAGTCCCAGTAAGGTTATCCAAGCTGAGGGGGGCCTATTAATCTGCAGACATTTTACAGTACTCTCTGTAGCAAACGAGGATGGTTTTCATAGACAGGACATAAGCAGAATGGACAGATTATATCTAGCACAAATACAGAATTCTGCATGCACTTATTCTCATTTTTATCCATTCCTGCAACACCACGGAGTATTACAAGTCCCTACGATTCCTCTTCAGATTATACTTACCCATTTGATTTTTAGATTTTTACCCTAAATACACAACACCAAGTATCAATTAAAAGAAATGCTACCAATAACGCTATAATTTAAAGGAAAACCTTCTTTGTGTATTTGAAAGATTTAAAGACAAAGGCATGTACCTTCAAGTAATGATTTAATCATTCAGTTCAGTAGATGTATTTATTATATATACTTCACCGAACAGTTCCGTTTATAGAAGGGTCCAATTATATTTTTCATTTAAGTAGGACTAAATGAAATTTGGGATTCTGAATTTTGAAATATCCACAGAACGTGCCATGTTCTTTTAGGTCCCAGGTCTTTCACAGATCAATCTCCCATCTAGGAAACCCTTTCCATACTTCTACGTCAAGGCTCAGATAGAGATTACCTCTCTTGAAGCCTTCCTCAAGTCCTCTGAAGAGAACTGTTCAACTTTCTTCATTGCTACCATTAGTACATTTTTCGTAGTAGCAATTATACTGTAATTTTTTTTTTCAAACTTATTCCCCACCCTGGCAATCAGCTTATACCATACAAGCATGGTGAAATAGTCTTTGTTTCTTCCTCAATAGGTATTTGAATGAATGAATGATGAGGAAGTTAAGATCCCATTATGACGTTACATTTTCCTCAACGTGATTATCTGGCAAGGAGGAAAAGAGGGAGAAAGACCAAACCAGATACTCTTTAAACAGAAAGTAGGCGTCACAGTCAATAGCACAAATTACATGAGTTGTGCCATGAATATTACATTGAGAGGAAACACTGTTCAATGTCAATGGCTGCACAGAAAGGGCAGCGATGCTAACTTAGCACAGAAAGGGCAGCGATGCTAACTTAGCCGTATTTCAAGTTCCCTCCTGCTGCCACACCTGAAAGCTTTCAAACAGAAGAACTCTGCATCAGTGAGAAAGTCTTGGAGAACAAGATATTTTTATTAAAAAAAAAAAAGTTACTCAAAAATACTCTGGATTACCTGGTGATTCACAGACCTGTACCCCTGGGGATAAAAACACATTATACGCTTATAAAAAATTTTTAAAAAATACTCTGGATCAAATATTTCTCAAACAATTTGGTGCGCAGGAATCCCCCCAAGCTCTTGTTAAAAATGCAGACTGGGGGCGCCTGGGTGGCTCAGTGGGTTGAGCCGCTGCCTTCGGCTCGGGTCATGATCTCAGGGTCCTGGGATCGAGCCCCGAGTCGGGCTCTCTGCTCAGCGGGGAGCCTGCTTCCTCCTCTCTCTCTGTCTGCCTCTCTGCCTACTTGTGATCTCTGTCTGTCAGATAAATAAATAAAATCTTTAAAAAAAAAAATGCAGACTGATTTGGTAGGTCTGGCTGGGGCATGACATTCTGCATTTTCTAACAAGCTCTCAGGTGAGACCAGTGCTGCTGGTCTGCGAACCATCCTTTTTAAGGAGCACTTTTGGCGCAGGGATAGATATTTTCCTCCAAAGTCCAGGTGGGACTTTGTATTACATTTAACCAGCATGTCCTTGTTACCATTCCTTGTTGTAACCCAGTATTGAAGGTGCCAATTACATAAAACATTACTGAAAAGTCAACTGGAAAAAAATCTATAATTTTAGAAATCTTTAAATTTTCTTACCTATACTCTGGTAATGCCATCGAAAGAAAATTCGTTCAGGTAGAAATTGCAGTATTTTCTATAAAACAAATGTAAAAAAATTAAGATATAAAGACAAAATGAACTACACACTTTATGATAGTACTATATATGAACTACACACTTCATGACAGTACTATGTATGTATGTATATATATACACGAAGTGTGTGTGTATACACACACACACACACATATGTCTCAGAAAAGAAAAAGTAAAAGCTATTTCTAATAGCGTAAATAGTGCGCTTGACTCTGTAGCCCATGGGACAGTGTCTTTTACTAGGCCCAAATAACCTTTCTTCCTTGAATGCCTTAAAGTCATCACTGTTCCAAGTTTAATTTCTCCTAAAAGAAAACAACAAAAACAAGGGAAAAAAATCCCTAAAATAATCATTTTATCTTAATTAAATCATAGCCTTTGCTTAAGTTCGTATTAAAAGAATAATTTCTCAAATGCCAGATTCCCCACATTTCTGCTTTTCACCTTCCACTTTCCCTTCTCATTATCATTATTATATTAGCCTCTGGACAAGGACCAGTGTCAGGAAGAAAGATGAACGTCCAGAAGGATAAGACTGTGAACATACAGTGGGTTAACAAAATGAAATTGCTGTCAAGAATTTCTTGAAATTAATAGCTAAAAATAAGTTTAGGATTGCAATTAGGAATTTCACACCCTTCACCCCACATATTGGAAGATACAATAAGGAATGAATGAATGACATACAAGAGTATTTAGCTAATAAAAGTAGCTTTTCCAAAAAAACCCCAAATGACCATTTTCTTTTTTTCCCCCACTTATTTTTCCAATAAGTTTTGGCAAGTTATTCTTGGGTCCTAAGATTCTTTGTACTTTCTTGGCAACCACCTTGTTAAGAAATTTAGAAATCCAGAAACTCATCAAAATATATTTCTTGGTATTGATAACACGTCCCTATTTGACCATAACAAATCCCCATTCCAGGTTCATCTAGGCTAAAAGTCTAACAGTGAGAAAGATGAAGGTAAAACATGTATATCCAAATCTCCTGAATATTTCCCAGCTCATCAACTGCCTCCTCCATCTGAAGCAGCCTGAGGTTTGGTTTTGTTTTCATTTTCTTGTCTTAACTTCCCCCTGAGTCAGTAACATATGCTTGTCTTACTTCATTTGTTCCCATTTGAGAACCGTGAACATGTAAGAACATCTCCTGATGATCTGAGAAAAGGCATGACAGGTAAACTTCCGTCAGATGTGGGGGCTTTAAGGGCACGGACTCCTTGCTCCCCCTGGAAGCTTTTCCACCAACAGCCTTAAGCCTATGGTGCTGCCTCATCATTCCTCTCACTGCAGGCACCACCTCCCCATAGGGGCCTTTCTGGGCCTTCTTTCTTTCTGGGCACCACCTCCCCACTACTCTGATGCTCTCTCTACTGCCTCTTCTGTGGTCTTCCTAGCCCTTGCCCCTCCCTGAAGTCATCTTCACCTTCACTCATTTAAAGGCGGTATTCCCTCCACCAGAGTGTCAGCCCTGAGAAAAAGAACATCCCTGTCTTTTCTCTGAAGCATCCCCAGTACCAAGAGCATGGCTGGCACACAGCACGTACTCAAATAAATACTCAGGAGAAGAATAATGCAGGCTTTTTACTTGGACAACTGTTTTGAGTATTACAAGTTTCCTAATGTTTGCTATGGTCCTCTGTTCATGTTGACATAAGATGGACCTGATCTTTCCCTACAGGTCACTGATTTAATGATATTTACATGAAAATACATTAAAATGTGTGGGCATTTTTAAAACCCTAAACTTAGTAAAGAAAATCTAAACAAAAAAATAAAAGCTGTATAATTAAAAAGAACTAATTTTTCAAGATTTGACAAACATAAACAAGAAAATATAAATGCATTTAGTTACAGTCTTTGTTATAAATTCTTTACACCACACATCTACACGGATGAAAATTCTACACAGATTACACTGAAGACTATTTCTGATTATATATATGAAAAACAGTATGTACCTGATCACATGCTGACAATCACTCACAGGAGTTCTATCCTAGATTTCCACTTCAGACTTCCTCTAGAACATGTCGGCTCCGTATCTCATAGCCCATAACTCTACAGGTATCTTATATCTTGTTTGACTATGTGTTCATGCTGACATACACTCAAACGCACTTATAAACACACAATGGGCACATGCACATCAAACCCCATTTACTGAAAAATACCTACACATTTGATACCAAGCTTGGCATCTGCAATGCAGAAATAAAGTAAATGTTCACGAACTACTTCGTTCTTCCTTATAAAGATTTCATGTTTAGTGGGCAAGAGAGAGGATGAAGAAAATACCATTCCAGAGAAAAGAGAAGCCTGAGAGAAGTTACCCTGAGGAGGGGTACCTGAGTGGCTCAGTGGGTTAAAGCCTCTGCCTTCGGCTTGGGTTATGATCCCAGGGTCCTGGGATTGAGCCCCACATCGGGCTCTCTGCTTGGGGGGGAGCTTGCTTCCTCCTCTCTCTCTCTCTCTCTGCCTGCCTCTCTACCTACTTGTGATCTCTATCAAATTAAAAAAAAAAAAAAAAAAAGGAAGTTTCCCTGAGAAGCTGTGGAGGGGCAGGGAAAGCACCTAATCTCAGTAGAAGCTTCACAGAATGGCTCCAGGAAAAAAGGACTCCTGAGTGGAGACTTACAGAATTAATTAAATTAGTCTAGTGGAGAACAGGAACAAAAGGAAGAGCATGTGTGAAGGCCAGAGGCAAAGAAAGCCTGGTACCTGAAAGGAACAGTAGCAGCAAGAGAGCCTACTTGGCTGGCAGGTAGGTGAGGAGGGGAGGAAAAGGGCCTGGAGAGGCAGGAGAGGCCATGATCTCAGGGAGCACTGTGCAGTCACTGAACGGGTTCCAGCTAGAGAGGAAATTAAGATGGCTGAGAGGAGAGGCAAGAGATATCAAGGAAGACAATGGTAGCATTTCAGATAAGGAATGAAGTGCCTGGAAAAAGGTCAGCAAAATAAAGAGAAGAACGTAAGAGTGATATTCAGGAGGTAAACCTGTCAAGACCGTGATTAGAGTACTTGTGGTGAATGGAGGACTCAGGAATGATTTCCCAGTGGCTCAGCAGATGGCCACACTTCTGTCTAAGATATCAAATCCAGAAGAAATCCCAGAACTGAAGCATGTCAAGTTCGATTCTGGACATTCTGGAACTGAAAATGTCAATGGACTTATTCGACGAGATATTCTATCCAATTTGATACATGGCCCTGGAGGGCAGAAGCAGGATTTGGAGGTAACAAAATATAGGTAGCTGCGGAAGATGTGTGTGTATAAGATCCCTCTGAGAGGGCTTACAAGGAAATGAAATGAGGATATTGGTGCACTGAAGTTCTCCGAAGACAGTGAGGATGAAGTAGGAAGGGGCACTTGGGTGACTCAGCTGGTTAAGCATCTGCCTTTGGCTTAGGTCATTAGACCAGGGTTCTGGGATCCAGCCCAGAGTACATCTCCTTCCTCAGTAGGGAGTCTACGTCTCCCTCTCTGTCTACTGATTCCCGTGTTTGTGTATGTTCTCTCCCTCTCTCCCCCCTCTCTCAAATAAATAAATAAATCTTCCAAAAAAAAAAAAAAAGGGATGAAGAAGGAAGAAGGAAGAGCAGAAGTTGGAGACAGGCATGCACAGGTCAAAGAAGTTTTCAATGTGCCAGGTGTTTTGCATGTTTGTCTTAAGAGATTAAAAATACTTATGACTATATGTACAACTACTTAGAAAAAGTTAAAAGATGCTGGAAAATACAAGAAAACATGCAAATGAAAATATAAGAAAAGCAACTTCAGTATTAAATCAAGTGAACTCAATATTAGCTGTTGCCTAAAGAACCCATAACCTTTGTCAGCCAGCTGTCAAACACCAGGCAGGATCGATCGATCTATAAATTGTGCAGAGGCAAGTAAATGGCTCCTTGAAGGAAAAAATCAAGTAAGTCTTCCCTTGCAATGTATACCAATATGTATATTAGATGAGTAATACACAAAAGGTAGTTAAGGGCAAAAACCAGGTTGTGTTTTAAGTTCCATATAGTAAAAGGGAGTCAGAAGTAAAAGTCTGCCATCTATGGAGTATTTTAACAAGAACCCATGTAAGCACTGTCCTACCAACAGAATGGACACCTCAACATGCTCAAGAGCTGCAGACAAGGACACAGACAGGAGTACAGGACCCACAGTGCTGTCTACAGATTGTGGAAAACATCGCAAGCAAAGAGAAAATTGACAACTCTGGACCTGAGAACATGGAACGGGGTCTCAGCAGTCAGGCTGCTGCTAACCAAATGAACAACTCTAGAGTTGCTTTTCCAGAAAAAGCACGGCCTGGAGATGACCTAGGAGGTTTCCAGACTGAAGGAAAAGAGATGGCCTCCATTCACATCTGTTTTATGGTTCTAACTCATACTTCCCTTCACTGAAAAATTGATTACAGAGGCTAGTTCGGTGTGTCTGAGGACAGATGAACAATGATCACTGCAGGCTGAGTTCTCGAGGGATGGATACTGTGGTGGGATTAGGACTTCCTCGTTTACTGGAACAGAACATCTGTGGGAGGGAAATGAGGAAACAGGGGTGGGCAGGGAGCCTCAGACCATCCTACAGAGCTGAAAGTCTCTGCCAGCTTAGCGAAGCTCCAGAGCAAAGACAACACATTAGAGGGGTCTGGCGGGCCTGAAAATGGCTAGGTCCTCATACCACCACCTTGCTCAGTCACTGGCTGAGGATGAGAAGAGCTGACTATGGCTGGAGAGCTGAAGGCATTGACTACCTCGGGTTGCCAGCTAACCCTGCTCCTTACAGACCGGTAGCAAATTTTTTCTTGCAGGGCAATGTGAGCAGCACATTTCTCTGCCACAATCATCTTCCAATGACTATATAGTTTCATCACATTAAGAGGCTGAGTGCTTCTAAGAGCAATGCACCCTACTCCAGGAACACCATCTCTGCTGGCACTGTTTCTTGTAAATGGGCTGCTGCCTCACGTTGACGAAAGCCTAGACCCGGTGAATCCTTCTAGTCCTTTTTCTGCCTTGCAGTCCACTCTTACTGAGTGAATGGCACAGCACTGACTCATATCCTTTCTCATGCATTTTCCACCAAGGGCACCGGGCACCCCAGCTGCATTCCGGGATCAACTTTTGATACCATCCTGCCATTGGATTTTAAAACATCATACAGAAGATGCTGAAAGAATTACTCCACACATCCAGAGGAGATCTTATATGGACTAGATGAATGTTTGCCATGCTGACTGTTCTTCAGACTTTAACTTTAGTCAGGAAACGAATGTGGCACTGAATCATGTTTTTCAGCTTTCCAAAATATTTCTCTGTCTCCTTGACTTGGGTTTATTTTCTTAATGTGCAACAGAGAAAAATGTCTTTTTAATACAAAGAAAGCTAAGGAACACAGCAAGATGACCTGTATCTAGACATGTGGATGCTGTCAGTAGCCACTAGTAGTCTCCAACTTGTTCTGAGGTCAGGCCTATCATCATCACCACTTCTGGATAAAAGTTTTCAGGTTTATAAAATGGACGGGCTTTAAAGACATGCAAAAACAAACTCAATAAGGTTTGGCTATGAAATACCATGCCCAAAGTCTGAACTGCTAAAAGCATTCCCAAATTATACAACATTGAAATGTCATCTACGCTATTGTTTCTTTTTGTGCCAAATATTGCAAGGACCACTGTGTATGCATTAAGGTCTCTGAAGTCAAGAAAAGTAAAGTCCCATATGACTATGTGTGTTCAAAATGTTAAGTGTGTCCCTCAGAAAGCCCCACATGAAGCCTACCTTTGCTGAGGCAAATACATTATGGCACTTCTACTGCAGCTGATATTCTAAGCTACACTACTAGGAATGCAACATAAGCAATTGACATCTTGTTTGTACTTTCACTGGAGAGTAAAATAAAAAAATTTTTTCAAGAAAGTCACACATTGTGAATAAATATTACTTTCCTGAGAAACACGTGGCTCCCCTGAATGCTCAGTGCTCAGCTCCATCTATACAGTAATCCATTATAGTACACTTGAAATCAAAATTAGGTATTACTACTGATCGGCACATCAGGGAATCTGTCATTCTTTTAACTGATTATCTATAGTGCTTTTTTCTTCAGAACCTACCGCATGACCAGGAATACTGCGAAATGCAAGCTGCAGTTAATACAAGATGCCTCGGTGTACTTTAAAACTGCTGATCTTTAATTAATGTGAGAAACCTTTTTTCCCCACATTATTACCAGATGATCGCAACATATCCCAGTTGATTCACACTTGATTTCAATTTCACTTAGAAAGGAAGTATGATGAAGAATGAGGACAAGATCCCATCCTAACTCATGTGAGGTGATCTAGCAAAACAATGGCCAACGAAACTTGTTCTGTCCAGAAGCAGGGAACACAGGATGCAACTTTCCCTGAAACTAGCTACATGACACAGGGTGTGAGGTAAAGGAAGTGCTGACTAGGGAAAAAATAGGGAGTTTTGTTTAAAAGAACAGTAAAGGTCATAGTTACTTGATCTTTTGAGTAATAAAAGGTCAGAAACATTCTGACAACTGGGCAGTGGGTTTAAAGGGAATGCTAAGAGAACCTGGGCCACAAGGACAGTCTGGTTTCGAAGAGATTCACGGGAGGAGGAGGCTGGAAGCATGGATGCTTCCAGGAAGACAGAGAGAGAGGACACCTTGTTCTTCAGCAGTCATGGGCCTAGCCACGCATCTCTTACTAACAATGACTCAACCATCCAGTGTGGACAAAATACCTGCATTGAACACTGCATTGAAGTAAGTGTCAACACTTACTTGAGAACCTAAAATTTCAGAAGGAACTGCATCATGTTAAGTATAAGATGACTACATTCTTAGCTAAAAAGGGTATACTTCTCTTCATATATGGTAATCCCATCCAGAACAGTACATTATCTATCTGATCACTAGCCATGCCATTCCTGAGCAAGGAAAGCACAGCTCCATATTGTTACATCCTCTCCAGTCTTTAAGACCCAACTGAACCATTACCTCTTCAGAAGGGCCCACTTCAACCATACCTCTCACCACACTCCTCCCCAGCATGCTTCTCTCAGCTAGAGGGACACAGGGCCTACCCCACTGCTAAGTGCTGGATTTCTTGAGAGAAGGAACCCTCTGTTAGCTATCTTGTATCCCCAGTCTCAAGAACATTGCCTGGCACATCATGTTTCCTAACAAACACTTCATGCACAAAGAGAGGAATGAGTAAGAAATGAAGAAGAGTAAGACAATAGGATTCTAAGTTTAGTTCACGTTTATAGATAGACACACAGGAAATGCCTCATTTGAAGGAAGGCGCCCACACTCTAACATGGTGGAAACACAGAAACTGGTAAGTAGGTACATGATAAAGATAACTGAGTGTGGTATTGTGCTTCCAAACATTACAGAAAACCTTAATGCTTGATTAGGATCATCACTTGAGAGGCAATACTTTTCTTGTTTAAGGTAAAAGGGAATAAATGAAAATATTTCAAAAGAGAGACTAAAATATAAGACAAAGACATCTAAAGGAAATACGGAACGTAATAAAAATGGAGAGACATCTAATTTCTCCCTCCTATATTGTAGAAATCAACCAATACTAAAATGTTGAAAACCACATTAAGCAATTAAAATCTAGCAGGGGTGAAGGATCCCATTTACAACAAAACCACACAGAGAAAGTACTGCTTAAAGCACACACAAAATTGCAAGGAGTCATGAGGGGTGGGGGGTTAGTGCTCCTCGCATGAAAGCAGAACATATCCAGAATATGTAGCAAAGGAGGGGACCATCCTAGACAAAAATGGAGATTCCACTTTCTGAAAGAGATTTGCTGAAATAGGGTAATTTTTTTTTAGAATTTCTGAGCCATGCTCTTAAAAGATCCAAGAAGACACTGAATCTTTTTTACGATCTAAGAAAATAAAGAAAATGGTGACGCACAAATAAGTCACATGCTGAAATCAGAAAATATTACATGGGGATGAAAAATGGAAAGCATGAATCTAGAGTCCTACAGAGTCCTCTACTGTAACCCTGTGCATCACAAGACCTCCCTGGAACTAAATAGGTTGAATGGAGACAAATATCTAGAGAGAGCATGTTTAACGTTGTACATTCTGTGTCTAACTAAAAATTCTAAACAAATCTACAAAAGCAGAATATCTATGAAGGAACAAAAATCAGGCTCATAGTTGTCTTCTCTGCAACATTAAGCTCCAGAAGACAGTGTGGTCAATGGCTCACCGTAGGCCAAGCCAAATAGAATGGGCAACAGAATACCACCTATATGGAGAAGAGAAGTTCCAAAGAAGACCAGGTGCTTATGTAAGAATCCAGTACATTATAAAGATAGCCAGCGTAAACTATAGCTGTTTAAAAAGCAAACAAAATTCAGAATTTTAAGGAAAAAAAAAAGATTATGATTCAGAAAGTATATAGTCAGATGTATTTGTCTGAAGCTAAAATAAATATATTCTAGAACTGGAGTTATACCAGCCACATATCTGCCTTCCTCAACATATGAAGCAAATTTATATACCAGCAAATACAGAGATTAGTTAATCCAAAACCAAAGCTGCAGGGTATAAACACTGTAAAAGTGAGCTATATTTATAGGATAGGAGTTAATATGATTATAAAAACTACAGTATATCCTCAAAATGATTAACCTAAGATAAATAACATTCTAAAAATATTATAATAAAACAATCTAGATATAAAATACTTTAAATAGCTGAGTAGTGAGAAGTACAAAAAATATATGGGATGAAAGTAAAAGGATGGGGTTATCATCAAGTACTGCTTTACTCTTGATATGAATAATTAGAAGAAAAAGATTTGAATGGTATTTTGCTAATTTAAAGATAATTATTAATAGTACAGAGAATCATAGGAGAATGGAGAAAAAACTGAATGGGAAGAAATCAGAGAAGAAGACAAACCATGAGATACTCTTAATGCTGGGAAACAAACTGAGGGTTATCGAAAGGGATGGTGATAAGGGGATGGGGTAATTGGGTGATGGGCATTAAGGAGGGCACACGATACCATGAACACTGGGTATTATAAGCAACTAATGAATGACTGAACACTACATCAAAAATTAATGATGTGGGGCACGTGGGTGGTTCAGTGGGTTAAGCCTCTGCCTTAGACTTGGGTCATGATTTCAGGGTCCTGGGATCGAGCCCGGCATCGGGCTCTCTGCTCAGCAGGGAGACTGCTTCCCCTCTCTCTCTCTGCCTGCCTCTCTGCCTACTGTGATCTCTGTCTGTCAAATAAATAAATAAAATCTTAAAAAAACAAACAAACAACTAATGATGTACTATATGTTGGCTAGTAAAATTTAAATTAAACATAAATAAATAAATTTGCGGTCTAAAAATATTAATAAAGATAATTATTGGAATGATAGAAAACAGAAAGTATATTTTCCAAATCACAAAGGATATTCCATAAAGTGAAAGTAACCTCTCCCCCAAAAACAAAAGTAGAAGAAAAACCAAGAATATTGATTATCACACACAAAAAATCATATACATGAACAGGTTAAGTTCCTCCACCAGAGACCAGGTCAGTCAGAAATGGCTTTCAAATACAGAAAGATTAACAATAAAGTACAGAATATGACATATCAGGCATGCATCGGCACAAACACACAGCAAAGTAGTATCAATATCAAGTGAAAAGGCGTTAAGAGGGACAAAGGGAATATTCCAATTAGATTAAAAGTATAATTCACAATATAGTGATAATACAAACATTTAGGCAACCAATAACACAGGATGAAAATAAAACAAAAAAGTACACAAAAATAAAAGAAATGCAGTTAACTGAGGGGAAATACATTTATCATAGAATACTTTAATGCACTCTATCCTTGACAGATAAAAGAGGGCATACATTGCAATATAGCATCTTTGAATACAATTAACAGTAGCTTAATATATATGTGGAGAAATAAGATTTCACTTCGTAGATTCTAGCACTCACGAAAATATACCAAAAGTTATTTTTCTAAGCCATGGGGAATAAACTCACAAAGTAGGAGGTGCACAAATCATGAGTAAACTCAATACAATTCATGTCCACCTTTGAGAGTTTAAACTAAAAAACAATGGAAGTACATGAAGGACTTTAAAACATTCTTGTGAGCAACAATCAAGTAAAAAAAATAATAATAAAACAACCTTCTAATTACAGACTAAAAATTATCAACAATGTGAACAAAATTGGCCAAAGCTAAAAAAGAGAAAGATCTATAGAGTTTAATTTTCTGTAACACCAGAATGAAATACATAAAAATAAGTTTAAAATGAAAAAGCTTATAAAAGGTTGATTTTTTTAAAGATTTTTTCTTTATTTATTTGACAGAGAGAGAGATCACAAGTAGGCAGAGAGGCAGGCAGAGAGAGCAGGCAGAAGCAGGCTCCCTGCTGAGCAGAGAGCCAGATGTAGAGCTCAATACCAGAACCCTGAGATCATGACCTGAAGGCAGAGGCTTTAACCCACTGAGCCACCCAGGCACCCTAAAAGGTTGATTTTTAAGGAAGAAATCAATATCAAAGAAAAGAAAAGCAAATTTGATGACAGCAAACCCTCTCTGAGTACAGCAAATCACTAAGCTATAGATGGGGATTTGAATTGGTAGTAGTGTAGGTAATTAAAACAAACTTCCTCTAAATCAACTGTTTATTTGACTCATTAATAAATATTCTTAAGTGCCTCTTTAGTGCCAGGTACCATAGGAGGGATCAGAGATAAAGCAACATAATACCCTGTTCCTGCTCTAAAAATGACAGCCTGAAGGGGAAAGGCAAGAGCAGCAGGGATGTCAGTACATGCACAAGGAAGTGAGTACAGACAAGGCACACTTCCAAAGGAAGATCACCTTTGAACTGAATCCTGAAAAATACAAAGGAGTAAGCCAGACAGCAGAGGACATTTTAGGCAGACGAAGCAGTTAGCAAGAAAAAAAACAAAAACAAAAAACCCTGCCGCTTTGTTGCCAGTAGGAGCAAAAGTAAGGTGGGTGACAAGGGATGGAACGGCAGGCAGAGACCATATCAGGAAAGGCCTTGAACATCTTGGCAGGGAGTTTAGTCTTCATCTTAAAGGCCAAAGGAATAAGAGTTACATTATACAAAGAGCATTCCAGGTGGGGAGGGAGAAAGAAGAGGCAGAAGATCAAAGAACAAAAGACTAGTTAGTTAGCAGGATACTCCAGTAGGAGGGAAGACTGAACAAAGGCTGAGGCAGTGGGAAAAAGAGGGTTTTCAAGAGCACCAGCATGAAATGTACAGAACTACGGAGTGGAGAAAGTACTACCAATACCGATCAAAACAGACAGATAAAGATAGGATACCATTTTCATCATACTAAAAATCTAATATCCAGGGCGCCTGGGTGGCTCAGTGGGTTAAGCCGCTGCCTTCGGCTCAGGTCATGATCTCAGGGTCCTGGGATCGAGGCCCGCATCGGGCTCTCTGCTCAGCAGGGAGCCTGCTTCCTCCTCTCTCTCTGCCTGCCTCTCTGCCTGCTTGTGATCTCTCTCTGTCAAATAAATAAATAAAATCTTTAAAATAAAAAAAAAAATCTAATATCCAAAAACATGGTACTGTAAGCCCTTGATAGACTGACTGTAAGAGGTTATTTTTTTCAATTTGATAATCATGCAAAAGTCTAATATCTTTTTAATGAAAATCAAATTGCAGTAGATTATTTTTAATGAGCAACAATCCAGATTATCCCCCCTTTCTCTCTCTCAAATTAATAAATAAACTACTTTAAAAAGAAGAAAAAGTGTCACAGACCTGCAATCAACTCAGGACAGGCCACTTGGCCATGTTCACTCAGCGAATGCCCAAGGTCTGCAAGAACAGCTGGTGCACCTCACGCAGACTCTCCTTCCAACCTGGCCTGTGTCACAAGCACATCAAACACTAGGTGTCACTGAAACAGACACCATACTACACATCCAAACAAAACAAGCCAGAGAAAATTTACAGCCTACCTTGGTATAACTCTGTCCTGAATTTACAAAAAAAAGAAACTGGAAGAGATTATGCTGAGTGAAATAAGTCAAGCAGAGAGTCAATTATCATATGGTTTTACTTATTTGTGGAGCATAAGAAATAACACGAAGGACATGGGGAGATGGAGAGAAGGGAGTTAGGGGAAACTAAGGGGGAGATGAAGCAAGAGAGACTATCGACTCTGAAAAACAATCTGAGGGTTTTGAAGAGGTGGGGAGTAGGAGGTTGGGTGAGCCCAGTGGTGGGTATTATGGAGGGCATGTATTGCATGGGACACTGGATATGGTACATAAACAATGAATTCTGGTACACTGAAAAGAAATTCAAAAATTTTTAAAAAATTAAAAAAAAGAAACCAAGTCCTCCAAATTGTGTGAACACACTAATACAAATCAATTTAAAGGGACAGAAAAAGCTCTTTACAACTCTCCTGCTCTTCTAACAATAAATACAACATGCTACTGTGAATTTTCCATATATTTAGTCCTGATGCCATCTCTACTAGCTGCTGTTTAAGGGTTCTTGGAAGCATTTGCTAGTGCTGCCTTCCAGAGGGCCCGTTCAGAGAGTGTCAGTTACCAATGAGTCAGGCAGCACACTGCGTGAGAGAGGCCAGAGTGCCAGGAAGCTCAGGGCATCTGGGCCACAACAGATAATCACCAGAATGTAATTTCAGACTTCCACAAACATGTCTCCAGCTTCCCTTCCCCCAAGGTGAATTGAATAATTCAGTATATCCTGTTGGGTCAATCCCAAGTTTCTCACCAGAAGATGCAAGGCATAAAGA
The DNA here is from genome assembly GCF_020171115.1 of Neogale vison. Lineage (NCBI taxonomy): Eukaryota > Metazoa > Chordata > Mammalia > Carnivora > Mustelidae > Neogale > Neogale vison. Next base: position 45,437,001 of record NC_058098.1, read on the forward strand.
AAATTGTACTCTTCAATAGTAAATGTAGAAGTTAAAACATTCATTGAAAATGGCTTCTTTCAACTTAGACACTTGTAGTTTAAATCAAATTATTAAAATGCAATAGTCAGATAATAAAATTTTAACCTCAAGCAATGCATTCCAAGGATCCCTAGAAAGGACTGGATGTTGATATTCTGTTTCCATCTTCTCATTTGCAGATCATAAACATTTCATGATTCAAAGCAGACACCAGTATCACCATACGCTGTAGAAATGAAAGGCCTAGGCCCTATGTTTGATTATTATCCCAGTATCCATTATAGAGCACAGAATGGAGAAGTGATTTCTGAGCTAACTCCCTACCACCCGGAACATGGGAGACAAATGAGGAAAGGGCACGACGGGCCATCTGGGCCTCTACTATGATCCCTGCACAAGGGCCTCAAGATTTATCATGGAGCAGATCACACTACACCGTAACAACACTGCTGTCACCTGGAGTTCTTCCCAACCAAGGGCTCGATCGACAATACTATAAACAAGTATGACTAATGCTGTGAAGCCAGAACAATTCCATACATACCTCTCTTATCATATAAAATGCAGATAACACATTAAAATATACCCCTGATGTCACAAAAAAGTGACCTAACATTCTGTTCGGGATAAACAGTGGCACTGATTTTGCTCACCACCTGGAATTCCGGACAGCTTTAGGGATTGGAGCTGGGTGTCTCTACTGGCTCAGTTCTTTTAAAACTGTTCTCCAGGGAATGTGAACTAGATTTGTTTGCTTGTTTGTTTGTTTGTTTTTTCCAATTTAAATCAGTCATTCAGAATTATTGCAGTGACCTAGGAGCTGCATTCAAGGTTAACATCATTCTTTGAAAAGAAAAAAAAAAAATCCATGGAAGCATCCAAGTATATGAAATCCTCAATGAGAACTTAAATTCCAAGGATTTAAGAAGAATCTGCTTTTCTTGTTCATTTTGTTTGTTCTTATCCCTCCTCCACTCAATAACAGTAAAGTGGTCCTTGTGGAAAAAAAGATTAAAAAGCAGTAAGAACATGAGAGGTTGGTGGAAGGAAGTCCTTCACTCGGCATGAAAAGGAGGGAGTAGCGTGGAAGTATGTTTGCACACTGGACCGTCTGGAAGAAGTCCTGACAAATACAGCAAAGGACAGCAGGTGTGTAGAAACCAGGTAATTGCAAAACCACAATTCTGCTCTCTTGCTATGTGGTTTTGCTCAAAAAAAAAAAGTGTTAGCCATTACATAAAGAAAGGAAAAGGATTGTGACTTCATCCTGCTGGATACCTGCCCTCAATGTGCTAGTCTATTATTCAGCCCAAGCTATTCCACTGAATGCTTGCATGGGCTTCAGACTCATTTTCATCTGCAAAGAGTTTGAAAAGATATGCAGTTCCACCAACAGAAGGACAAAGAAGGTGGGGGAAGAAAAATGAAGTGGGAGGAAAATGAGGGGGGGACAAATGGAAACAAACATCTGAGAATTATCTGTATTCCTACTATATTCATAATTCTAGTTTTTCTTCAGGAAATGTTTCTCTCTTATTAATATAAGAGGTAGGGTGATGCTATTAAGGGTGAAAAGTTATAAATGCTCCCCATCTATACTGGAAAAAATATCAAAACTCCAATTACCGATAGCAAACACAAAGTAACTATACAGAGAGTGAAAACCAGCCATTCATTTTACCTTCTTTTGCACAACTCTGGGCATGGTACTGGGTCCGGTTGTGTTCTTAGTATCAGAAAAGCTAGTAAAAATCCTTTCCTCTTACTTTGAGCTAAAGAATTAGAGGTTAGGGACGCCTGGGTGATTCAGTTGGTTAAGCAGCTGCCTTCCGCTCAGGTCATGATCCCAGCGTCCTGGTATCGAGTCCCACATCGGGCTCTTTGCTCCGCAGGGAGCCTGCTTCTCCCTCTGACTCTGCCTGCCACTCTGTCTGCCTGTGCTCGCTCTCACTCGCACTCTCTCTCTGACAAATAAATAAATAAAATCTTTAAAAAAAAAAAAAAGAATTAGAGGTTAAATCCACTATCTCTATAAGCTCACTTGGAGCAATAGAGAACAAGAGAACCAGTGTTGAATTCCATTCAAGTAAGACAGCTCCCACTGCAGCCCTAGAACCACTGGCACTCAGCTGGGACTCCCAAACTAACTACACCCAGCAAGACTCCATATGCCCGAGAACTGAATCCACTCCAACATTACCTCCACACCACAGAGGACAGGAAGATGGTAGGTGGGAGGCGTATGGTAAATTTCAAACAACCAAACTTCATCTTCAGTAGTAAAGGAGAAAGAAACACTAGTGACCATAGCCTACTCCCCTTCCTCTGTGTGCCCCTGAGGAAGCCCACAGGTCATCGGCACTCACCTGCTGCGGTCTGCCTCTAGCACCCACACCTCTCTGACCTGCATCTCCCTAACCTAAGCAAGGGAGGAAGAGACACAGCATACCTCTTCCTGAAATGACATTCGAAGTGTTTTCTTTCTCTTTGGGTGAGGGGACTGAGTGCAGGGAAGATGGGAGTGTGATGGAGAGATGAAGTACTGCTTCATTTGGCCATTATATAAAGTTATTCTTTTCATCCTAAGACAAGCATGAGATGAGTAGAACGGATTTGTGTGTGGCTTTTCCACTTTATGTTTGCATTAGGCCACTCTGGAACCATGCTTCCCTCCAGCCAAGGGCACTGGGGTAACAAAGCCTGAGAAGCCCAGGGAAACCGCATCAGTAAAACCCTGAACCTTAAGTTCCCTGCTCTACAAGAACACAACTGTGCTGATGATTTAACCAAGTTTTTCACAAAGATAAGTAAGTCTTACTTATGAGGTAACAAGCTCTATTGATAGACTATCAAGCTTCTCTGTCCAATCAGTAGCCACTACGCACATGAGGCTATTTAATTTTAAAATTTAAATCAAATGAAATGACTTAAAATTAAAACTTCAGTCACAGCAGTCATATTTCGAGCACTGAACAGCACATGTGGCTAATGCTTATTTAATTGGATAGCACCGACACAGAACATTAACATCTTCAGAAAGTTCTACTGAACAGAGCTGCCCTAGAGAAAAAGCAACTGAGAATTTTAGATCTGCAAAGGCTAGTCAGAGTCAAGTTGATCTCATATGGAAAACTAAACAGAAGCATGAAATGAAATTTCATGCTAAAAGACTTGCCTGTGAACTCCTGATTTGTAGCATCACGGGATGGTAGAGCTGCAAGAGACCTCAGGACTAGCCAGTCCCAGTCCTTCACCTTATACACAGGGAAGCCAAGGTAAAGAAATGGTATGTACCCACCCCAAGGCCACACAGCTCAGCAGGATCAATGCATGATCTAAAGCTACCTTCTTCCTATTTCTTTTATCCTTAGTGTTTTAGGTGAGGAAGGGAAATGTTTTTGAAATAAAAATAACAAATAACCCCACTGGAGATAAGATGAGAATTTAAGAGGTCTTAATCCAGCAATAAATAGAAACAGGTGCAAATCACTGTGAGGACTATAAAGGAGTATACCTAGCAGTTTCTGGCCTCAGAAACTTTACAGTCTCATTAGGAAGCTAAGGCACAGCCACCTTCAGGGAAAACTGAAAACATCCAGCAATAATGAAATGGTCACACGGGAGTGTATCATACAATCCACAGGAAAAAATGGGCACCTCTAGCTGGAGTTGCCAGAAGAAATCAGTGGGTCTGAACAGAGCTGGAAAGCAAGTGGATGAGGAGAGCAAAGGGCAGGCTCTGAAAAGAGAATTACATAAACCAAGAGGCAAGACTCAAACTCTGCAACAAAAGGTGAAGGGGCAGTAAGCAAAGCAGTCTATGTGCAAGAGAGCACTTCCACAGAACAACACCCTCAGCAACATGTGCAAGAAAACATGTGGGGCCCCTCAGGGGCTCAGAGTGTTAGCCCAGCTCCAGCCACACTGTAAGAACCCACAAAGAACCCATGCAGGTCTCTAGGAAGGAAAACCAACCAACCAAACAAACAAACAAACCAGGGCTTATTTAATCTGGTGAGGTAATTTGAATAAATCTACACCTAAGGAATCTAGAAGTCAAATATCCCATATATCTGCGATGTCAACTCTGTGATCTTTGAAAAATAGATAAATAAGTAGCACTGTGAGATCAGAACATGTGTAAGCCTTGAAATTAAACCTCTCCTGTCAATGTATATTATAGTTGGGTGAGGGTGGGAGAAAGGAAAGGCCTTGCTATCAAATTCTAGAATTTTCTTAACCATAAATGAGTAACTCCAATGACTGCATTTCTGTACCAAAAGGAAATGGCATATAACAAGGCAGGCAGCTTGAAACAACATCTCTGTATTAACTACATGCTCTCATTTTCTGTAGTCTTGATGCCCTGACATCTGGGACCTTGCTGATCTCAGAGGGACTGCCCCTCCCAGGATTTGCCAAGTCGGACATGCAGTACCTGCCAATATGCCTTTGACAGTCAAACCAACCAATCCAAAATCCCATTTCTGCAACCACCTCCTTTTATGGGCTCTCAAATTTGGGACACTATCCTCTTGCTTAAATCACCTGGGGACAAGGTACTAGACCACTAGGGGCCCCCTTTACAAACCAGAGCCTGCTAAACTTATTCAAACTACCCAATCCTAAATCTGCTTAGCTTGCTTACCTTGCCTTGCCCATTCCTTCCTTCAAGAACCAAAACAAAGAAGCTCACCTTCAATTCCCCCCTCTCCACCTGCTCTCTGTGTGCTCTCTGGCTCTCTCTTCATAGCCCTGCTGGCAGGCCATGCCTTCTGTTTCTACGGTACTCCTGAGAGTACAATAAACATCTCTCCCTTCATGGCAATCATTTTCATGTCTGTGTTCCTGTCTTACCATACCTGCTGAAAACAAATCCGATATACCATTAAAACAACCTCTTAACTACTGACTACAGAGGATTCTCAAAGTTATTTGACCTTGAAGCCCATTCACCAGGCAATTCTACACCAGCCCTCCTTTTCCCCTGTGCAGGGAGCTACCTCCAGGGCTGCCACCAAAATATCCCTTCTACAAAGAGCCATTCAGAATTTTCTGGGACTCAGGTGATTGCCAGACTTCTGGCATAAGTCCACCATTACTGCTGGATGCTTCCAGTAGTAGGAAATGGAACATACTCAATGAGGGCAGGGGCTTGTGTCTGACTTGCCCACCACCGTATCTCAGCACCTAGAAAGGGCCTGAAACACGTAGCTGGCATGTAATAAATGAGTGAACTAGACAAGAATAGATACATACTGGTAGACGTGGCCTGTGGAGTACAGCTTTGAAAGCAGGAGAGCATTAAGATTCCTACATGGTAGGCCACATGGCACTGAGTTAAGAAAATGGGTCCTCTATAATCAGACCAGAGGTTAAATCTTGAAAGCTGTGCAATCTTGGACAAGTCACCTACAACAACAAAGACCTTGGTCTTCCATTGATAAAAACTGGGACGGGAGAATGCACTTCAAAAGGAAAGGAGGACACAGGGCAGCTATGCACAACACTTCCATTGTGGTCAAGGTGGCAGTGTAAATTCATTTTATGGGGTCTCACACCCCCACACAGTGGGTCTTACCCACTACCATTTGAAATACATGGCAATGAGAGATGAAATATATTTTTAAGAGAAAAATAAATAAGTGACCCTTGGTTAAAAAAAAAAAAAAAAAGTGACAAACATCCCCATGACGCAGCAACCACAGAAACTCAAAGTGATGCACAGATATGTAGCCACAGGCAAAGGTGTCCGGAGATCACCTTCAAGGAGGAAAGGATCCTGCTGGAGATAAAGGCAGACAGAAAGGCCTGCTCCCGCCCTGCCTGAAGCCGCAAATTCAGCTGGGTTGGCAGCCTTGACTGCATACCACTTGCTTCACCAGAGCACTGTGAGGTCTCCAGTAGCTCATTACATCTAAATACTACTGCCTCCTTTAACAAGGCTTCCCTTCTGGATCACCCCTGACTTACAGGGACCAGTAGCAGGTCTCCCTGCACATGCTCCTTCCAAACTCTCTCATCTCTCTGATTTCTTCCGATCCACTTTATATTTACAGGCTATCTTTACATGATATCCCTTCTGGGATTTAACATGTCTTAATAATTCTACGTCTTGTAAAGGAAGCCTTTGCCAATTATTTACACCTTGATAAGTATTTACCTCTGAATCCTCATAAACCATCGCTTTATATGGCACCAAGTTACAGAAAGTAGCAATGAAGTTACTTAATTTTCAGAATGAACCATACAAATTATAACCTACCTTCTAAAGCCAGAGACAGAAAGAGAACACATGCATAAACAAAAATAATGCTGGTTCATTATTCATCCATATTTACTATGCAAAATGAAAGTTTTAGTAAGTCTGGAATAATATATATTTGTTCTATTATATAGGCAAATAATCCTCTGTAGATGATAATGTATCCATTTTAACTCCCTCCTTAATCTAGATATTCTGACACGAGGAAAGAGTATTAAAATCTCCTCTGTGGGAGGTACAGAACTACAGTGCCTGTTGCTGACGGGCTTTCCTGCTGCACGGCGAGACTTGCAATTAGTGACAGCAAATGGAATTCTCAAAATATTACTGGGCTTTAGAGGACATCAGGAAACTAACAAAGGACTTAGAAAATGGTAGGAAAGGAAGTAAGAAGGAAGGTGGCAGAAATAAAGTAAGCCAAAACCTGATCTGCAAGCAAGAAGCTCAAGAGAAACAATTCAGGGTGCCAGAGAACGAATGCGACTTTCACTGTAGGATTTCTAGAGGTCTGTGCACTCTAAACCCCAGTTCCCATCACATGGTAAGTTGGAGGAACTGAACCTGAGCTTTCCTTAATAAATCAGGACCCTCAAATGGAACCAAAGTGGTACGAACCAAGAACACGCCCAACCTCCTGGCAAAAGAAAGACAAACCCTCCAAAAAAACCCACAGGATTAAAAGAGATTGAATCTATGTTCTAACAAATCTCAGAGCATGCAAGAAAAGAAGCCATGTGAGAGCAGCATATTGAGGGAAATTGAAGACGTTAGATACTGGAATGATCAGATACAGAATAAGAAACATCACACATTAAATGTTTAAGAACACAAAAGAGGTAAAAAATGAAGAAGGATCAAGAGCCTATCAAAAGCAACAGGCCAAGTGTGAACATGGAACTGAAGGAAGTTAAAACAGGGACCAAAAATCACTGAGATGTAAATCACAAAGAATGGTGGAGCAGCAGATGAGCCCCAAATGAAGGATTTCATGCACTGCATGGAAGAAGTGAAGACATTCCCCAGAATGCAACACAAGGAGGCAGGAGAAGAAGGTGAAAGCCAGCTCGAGAGGCATGGAGAACAGATGCAGGTTTAAATAAGAATCCTGGGAAGTACAGCAGAAGGACAGAGAGAGTCAACATTTGAGAAGACAGCAGCTGAGCATTTTACAGAAATGATAAAGGATCTGAATCCAGAAATACAGGAAATGCACAGATACCAAGCAAGACAAAAAATCTTCAACTAGACATTTTGTGGTAAAGCTCCAGAACACCAAAGACTAAGAAAAAGGTTTTAAGGGAAGCCAGAGAGAAGAGGCATTTAAAAGAATGACCAGATGAGGAACAGTGTTTAAAGCTGCTACAGTGGTAATGAGACACTAGTAAAATGGTACCTGTAAAGGGTGACACGAGTATTTTTACTGCCACTACTGCTAATATTGTGTCTAATGCACATAACACTGAGTACACTGAAGACTGATCTGGAGCAGAGAAAACAGAAAGAATTATGACCCTCAAAAGAAGGGTCATGCCAATGAATTTCACAACTCTGGTGATCAAAAATTCTTAGAATTCCTCAAATTCTTAGAAAAATATATAATTTATCAAATTTGAATCAAGAAAACCTGAACAATCCTAAAATAATTCCAAAATGCTTAAAGAAATTGAATGAGTGGTTAAAACCTTCCAATTAAAAACAAAACACAACACATCGGTTTCAGAAGGCTTTTATAGGAAAAACTAAAAACTGCTCTAAGAACAGATCATTCCAATCTTGTGCAACCTATTTTATAAAATAGAAAAAGAAATGTTTGACATGAGGTTCTACAACTTCTATAACAGGATCATTCAGAAACAATGTGAGGAAGGGAAATTTAGGCCAACCTCAGTTGTGAACTTAGATCCAAAAATGCAAAGTACTAGCCTCCAAAATTAAGAAATCTAATTCACCACATTTATATTCATGAAGAATTATACAAGGTTATCTCAGTTAATGCAGAAAAAAATACACATTTGGAAACTTCAAAACCTATGTATGACTTTTTATAAATCTTACCAAACTAGAAATAGAAGCAAACTTAATCTGATCAAGTATTATCTACTAAAAATTTACAGAAAACTTCATTAACTAAACATCAGGAAGCCATGAATGATGAAACACTAGAACTCTTTAAATCAGAGCAGGATGACCAACTTTCTTCTGTCTATTCACCCATGTACTGGAGGGCCAGGCCAGCGCCCAAAGACAAGAAAACAGACTAACTGACTAGCTTCATCATTATTCAGAGACCATCTATCTGTACACCAAGAAAACAAACAAAAAAATCTATAGACAAAATGTTGGAATGAAATAAATCATGCATACTCACTTAACCCAGCAGTGGGGATGAAATAAATGAATGTGAGCTAAATTCAAAAAACATGGATAAATCTCAGAAAACCGCTGAATATAAACAGCAAGCCACAGATGATTATGTACCATGTGAGGCCATTTTTATTATACTCAAAACCAAACAAAACTGCACAAGGCATTGTTTAGAGATATGAATACTGGGGGTAAAAACCATTTTTAAAAAAGAAGGGTATCGGCATAATGCAGAGGAGTGACTGCCTTCAGAGGAGAAAAAGACTAGGATCGAGGAAAAGCACCTAATTAGCTTCAAATTCTAAAGCTCTAGTTCTTGAAGCACCACGCCTCAAAACTTGCATATATGTTATAGATTCTTTAGTAAATGTATCAACTGCTACAGAAATAAGATCATTTAAATTAATGGGATAATTCAAATGATTGTTAGAAATTCCCTATGTAAGTGACGGGCTTAATTAAAGCTCCTGTTAAAGACCGCTCCTTTGTACAAATTTCATTCACAGGAGCGTTGCCACAGGAAACACAATAACCACCACAAAATATACAGTGAATCAATGTCTTACTCTCGGGAAGGAGTACAGCCCTTAAAGGATTAGAGAAAGGGAAACACAGTCAGTGCCAGCCAGCCATGAGCCAAGTACTCGACCAGAGGTCCTCAAGTATCGGTTTTATGCCACAAACCCAAAAAGTCCATGGAGAGCCTTCTGCCCAGGCCTCTCCCTCCAACCAGCTCTGCAACAAACAGACATTAGGCCTTCCCTTTACAGTCATAAAATAGATCTCACACCAACCTAAGTACATGAATAATTTCTAGATAACCAACACTTAACTTTCAGAACCTACAATTTAGTTCTACTAGAGCTCTCCAGGTAACAGTAACCTGGCACTTGTCCAATACAATTTGTGGACAAGAAAGACTGTAAGCTTAACTGATCAAGAACCACAAGTAAATATATTGTTCCAACTTTGAAAAGAATATGTAATCACACATGGACACACTGACACATACGAGGATTTCAATCTCACCAGTAGTCAGGAAAACACATATTAAAAACAGTGGGTTTTCAACATGTCAGTTTGCGCGTGTGTGTGCGTGCACTTCCACATAAAGTTTACATGCAACTTCCACATAAATTTCCATATAAGTTTATATGATCTTTTCAAAAACCATTTGGTAATATCGGTATTTTAAATATAGATACATTTTGAAACATCTAATAACTTCACATTTACGTAGCCATACAGGAAAATTCTCCCACGTTTCCAAAAGAAATTAAAAATCACAAGAATATTCTTTGCAGCATTGTTTGTAAAAGCTGAAGGAAGGAAATACATGCCCATCATTTTTTATGTCCTCAAGTAAAATTAAAGAGTTAAAATACCACATTTTAAAACAACAAAAATCTTGAAAGCTAAACAGATTTAACAAAAACTTACTTCAAAAAGAAAGAGTATGGAGTCCAGCTCCTCCCTTTGTGACTTATTATTCCCTGGAATATATTAAAAAATATTAGTTATCATTCAATGTGTAAATTTGAGAATCTTAAAAATTATGTTACTTTGAAAGCATTTAAGCTTCAACATGCACTCATTTATTCAAAAACTACCAGGGGGTAGCACGGAATCTGTGTCAGGAATGTAGACAGACCCCCCAGGCCACACCGCCTGAGTCCACATCAAGCAGAGCCGCTCCTCGTTAGCTGTTTAAACACAGCTTCCACATTTTCCAAGTCACCGTCAGCTGTGGAAGGCAATATATTCCTTTCTCAATTAGTTACATACAAGTTCACACTATGAGGGAAGGCACAGCAGAAGCAAAGAAAGAGTTCTAGCTTTTTTGATGTGAAGAGGCACAGAGCAGTCATAACTTTGAAAAGCCATGCATGTCTTCAGGCCATGTGCACTATCCTTTTAAGGGTGACAATCATAGAAACCACAAAACCTACAGTAGCCAGTTACATTGATTGTCCAGTCTAGGTGCTATGGACCTGCGCTAAGTGCCTGCCATTGAGCATCTAACTTAGAAAGCAGCAAAATGTTTCTCGAAAGGGCCGGCAGTCTGTATTTTAGGCTCTACAGGCCCTTCTTGTAATCACCCAAGCAGCCATGGGGAACACATACACGCCATGGGGATGGCTGTGTCCAACAACTTACTGGTACAAACAAGCAGCCAGCTGTAAGCTGTGTACTCCTGATATATTGGAATCCCCACAGCTCTATGAAATAAGAGGGTGACAGCAGCTAATATTTACTGAGCACATACTATGTGCCATACTCTATCCTGAAATCCGAGGATACATGCTAACCTGTTTGATGCCAACAGGAGGAAGCTGAGTCAGAGAGAGGTGAAGTAGCTTGCCCAAGGAGAAACAGCTGAAAGGACAGGGCCAGGATCCAAACCCAGTTTGGCTCCCCAGGCTACACTATCCTGTCATCTAAATACTGAGCAGATTGTGCAGTGTGACATTATTGGCTTGATTTTTCAAAGAATATTTTATATAAGGGTATAACCATAAACATAATACATTAATAATACATATGGGATGTGTGGGTGGCTCAGTTGTTAAGCGCCTGCCTTCAGCTCAGGTCATGATCCCAGGATTCTGGGATCAAGCCCCTCATCTGGTTCTCTGCTCGGCAGGAAGCCTGCTTCACCTTCTCCCACTCCCCCTGCTTGTGTTCCCTCTCTCCCTGTTTGTCTATCAAATAAAGAAATAAAATCTTCTAAAAAAAATAACACATATAGAAAGAAATGCATGCAGAGAAGGACTAGGGACCTGGGCAAAAACATATGCTTCAAGTTTCATTTCAAACACTTTATTTTTTTTCAAGATTATATTTATTTATTGGACAGAGGGAGAGAGAACATGAGCAGTAGAGCACCAGGCAGGGGAAGAGGGAGAAGCTAGCTCCCTGCTGAGCAGAGAGCCAGAATCTGGGGCTTGATCCCAGGACCCTGGGATCATGACCCATGCCAAAGGCACACACTTAACCAACTGGGCCATCCAGACTCCCCATTTCAAACCCTATAGTGGAGTCTGAATTTTTTTTTTATAGTGCACACATACTACTTTTATGTCTTTCTTTTGAAGTAAATTATTCTGTGGAATTCATGCCTTCTGTGGCTTCCTCCTTCCATTTTCCCTGTAGCCATTTGTTGTTCAATTAACAGCTGTATGAGAGAACGTTCCAAGGAAACAAAGATGCTAACAACCATTGCAATCTCCCAGCATTGCTGAGTCTGGCAAGAAAGGAAGCTTAAAAGCATATAACTTGTGGCTAAAGAACATACAACATCTAAAACTTTCTGAATCTTAAAAAAAAAAAAACAAAAAAAGTTAAAAAAAACCTTTGTGTATATAAAAAAAATTTGTAGAAATGCTCACCTTTTAATTTCAAACTATTTTCCAGTGTTATAAAATTTTCATAGAAGATGAAATATATCTGAGAATAGTTGGTCTCAAAAAACTGTTTAAGATCACTTGCATCCACATTATCTGAAAAGAAAAAGTTACCATTATGACAATAATCTTATACAACTATCGGAATTCACAAACCTTTTCAGAAATGAAGGAAAATAAAAACTAGTCACTATGAGACAAAACAGAACAACAAACATAGTATTCCCATCCATTTGCTCTCCACAAAGAGATTTCAGTTGGCCTGGGGCCCCTCCTCCATAGGCAGACCCCTCCAGAAGACTGATTCAAGGGCCTAAGAGCCATGGGGGCACAGCATTCAAAGAGGAGCTAGAAGGCTAGAGGCTAGTACAGGTCTGGGGAGGGAAAAGATGCCTTCCTGTTAGGGGTGGGGAACAGAAGTTCATGGAAGAGGTGGCTTTGACATAGGCCATAAAAAGGGATAGGTTTGTCCATCTGAAAAACAATTCTGCTGCTGGAGTCATACATGGTCCAGTCTCTCTTCCCCTCAGCTGACCTGAGACCAGCTCAAGAGAACTAGCAGGCACTGCCTAGCATACCCACCCACTTCCACCTGGGCCACTGGTCAAAGCCTTCCCCTCCAGCTCCCAGAAGAGCTGTTCCACTCCTGTTTGGACACAGGGAGGTCCGCCACATGTTCCCAGAGTTGCCCTGAGCAGTGTTTCTCCCTGTTGGACTAGGGCTGGTCAACCAGGACTGCAGCTAGAAAGGCAGGTTGTACAGGGAGCTTAGCCCAGCAATAACTATTAGGGCCCAGCAGCAACACAGCCACTTCATCCAGGGGCCCAATTATCCCTCATAACTCTGGAGGGAATACTCAGCCACTGTCAATACACCTTTGTACATTTTCCTTAGCCAAGAGGTTGTGTTTTTTTGTTTTGTTTTTAAAGACTTTATTTATTTATTAGAGAGAGAGAGGGAGAGAGAGAGCAAGCACAGGCAGACAGAATGGCAGGCAAAGGGAGAGGGAGAAGCAGGCTCCCTGCCAAGCAAGGAGCCTGATGTGGGACTCGATCCCAGGACGCTGGGATCATGACCTGAGCCGAAGGCAGCTGCTTAACCAACTGAGCCACCCAGGCGTCCCAGCCAAGAGCTTGTTTGTACCATTTACAACAGGGTCCTGACCAAGGTGTTAGCTCTTGGGAAGAATACACTAGTCATCTTGAGAAAATTAAGAACAGCTTCTTTAAATTCTGCAGGGATTACTCAAGAAACAAATGTACATCTATTCGGTCTATGATAAAGTGGATTCAATTGAATGTTGGGGTCCTAATACTGTGACTAGATGCGAACACATCCATTACTATATTTAAATTCTATAAACTTAACATAACACTGGTGAATCTAAGGAATTGTTTTCCTCTGAGAACCATATAGGGCTTTTCATTAAAAACAACAACAACAACGAAAAACAAAACAAAACAACAACTAACAAAAAACTGACCTGGTTCTTTGAAATAATGCACAGAAGGTGTCTGTAAAGTCATATCAGCTGCCAATTTCACATTCTATTTTCTGCTCCCAAATAAGCACACAGAGCAGTGGAAGTTCCTAGTAACTAACAAATTTTCCTGCATGAGTGCAGGTAGCAATGAAACTAGTATTATCATTCTTATGAGCTATGAGATCTTGCCAAGGAATCCTTGAGAGCCTTTCACAGAATGTGTGGTTCCAAGAAAGAATTCTGTTCATTTTCACTCCAGTATGAACTGCTAGCCCATCCACCCCTGTTTCCTCTGAAGAATATTTCACCAGTCAGCTCCTACTGGCACTCACTGGTTGCTGAAATATCACCAGTCTACCCAGAGACTAGGTCAGTGCCTCTGCTTTTGCCCCATTGGCTGGTTCTCCCTGGGTCATAAAACACATCTCACTTCACTTCATTCCTGACGGAATCCCTCCCAATGGAATTATTGACTTAATTATGAAGGAACGATCCGACTTCTGTTAGAGATACCACCAACCCTAGAGAACCCCCAGTCCATCCCATGCATCATTATGTCCCCTGCATCTAGCACAGTATTTATCTAGTTCAATATCTTTTTGAATGAGTTGAATAAAAGAAATAGCCTGTAACATATATGTACATTAACATATATAACATATAACAGTGATAGGATAATGGCCACAAAGTGCAAACCATTAACTAGATCATATGCCTATAGGCATATAGGAAAGAAACAGCCTCACCCACTTTCAAATCCTGGGGACTATCTAGAAGAGATTTCACCCTTCTGCTGAGGATTCCAGATTTCACCCTGCAAGCTAGACTCTCAATGCCTGCTGCCAGCTGAATTTCTCCACAGGAGGGTCTATAAGTTTCCTCAAATCAAACATGTCCAAAGGACATGTCCCCTCAAATTCTGTTCTTCCCTCAGGCCCCATCAACCATCCAGCTGCTCATTGTCCCAGGTTGTTCTCACTCCTTCACAGCCCATCTCCAGGGTGACAGTTCCACCTCTAACATGCTCCAGCCCTGGGAACTTCATGCCCTCCACGGCCCTGCCTGGCATATGTCACCATGAATCCTCACCCAGGCGGCAATATGCCCTCTGCCTGAGCTCCTGCTTCTGCTCCTCCCCTCCACTGGCTGTCCTCCACCGGTCAGCAGAAAGACTGAACCCTGTAAATCAAACCCGGTCCTTCTTCACTCAAACCTCCCAGTGACCTCCAATAGTTCTTACAATCCAAACTCATGACCACAGCCTACAAGGCCCTATGTAGTTTCCTCCATTCAATGCCAATTTCATTTCACAGCATTCGTCCTTCACACCCCACACTCCAGCCACCATGGCTTCTTTCTATTCCCTGAACTTTTCAAACACATTTTCTATTTGGACCGCCTCTAGTATGCTGCCCCCACCCCCAGAGCCCACAGAGTTCATTCCCTCTCATCCTTCAGAACTGGGATCACACAATACCTCTTCAAAGAAATCTAAAAGTGCACCATATGTCATGCTTCACATGCCATCCGATCGCCCTGCCTTCTACCTTCACAGACTCTGTAATGGCTGGATGCTTGACTGCCCACCAGTGAACAGGCCTTAGACACACAATGTCATAAGCAAGCAAGCAGTTTCCCTGGCATTGAGGATGTAGGTGGACTGACACAGCAAGATGGCACAGTGAGGTTACTGGGTGATCGACGACTCCCTCATCTTCCCTGGATCCTCGTTGGTCCATCAAGTGTACTCAAATAGAGCAATCTGAACAAAGAGGGTTAAGGCTGAGGAACACTCATACAGACTGAGGTGCTCTCATGCAACGAAAAGTCCAGGTAATAGCCACCTTCCTCCTCAGCCATTCACTATCTTTCTTGTGGATGAGGGAATGGATGGGACAGAGCTTCAAGTACTCACCATCAAGACCATTAGATACCTTTCAGGTAACCAGATAAACAGGGAAACTAAGAGCATAACATGTATAACATACTCAGTTTTATTTATAAATATGAGGACTGCTTCCTGGTCTAGAAGTCCTCTTCATATAATTTCTTCCTACTATAGCACTTAAGATTCATTGAAATTCTCTCGTTTATTCATTTCCTTCTTCACTGACTATCACTCCACTAACTAGAATGGAAGCTACATAATGGCAAGACGCTCATCCGATTTGTTCATGGCTCTATTCCTAGCCCCAGGAACAGAGTTTGGTATCCAAAAGGTACTGAAGGTATATTTGTTAAATGAATAAACAATCAATATTAAATATTTTATATCTCTAATTCAATAGCTGAAAGGACTGATTTGTCTGACTGTTTAAAAGCAAGACTCAGGGCGCCTGGGTGGCTCAGTGGGTTAAGCCGCTGCCTTCGGCTCAGGTCATGATCTCAGGATCCTGGGATCAAGTCCTGCATCAGGCTCCCTGCTCAGCAGGGAGCCTGCTTCCTTCTCTCTCTCTCTGCCTGCCTCTCTGCCTATTTGTGATCTCTCTCTCTGTCAAATAAATAAATAAATAATATTTTTAAAAAATATTAAAAGCAAGACTCATGGGGCGCCTGGGTGGCTCAGTGGGTTAAGCTGCTGCCTTCAGCTCAGGTCATGATCTCAGGGTCCTGGGATCGAGTCCCGCATTGGGCTCTCTGTTCAGCAGGGAGCCTGCTTCCTTCTCTCTCTCTGCCTGCCTCTCTGCCTACCTGTGATCTCTCTCTGTCAAATGAATAAATAAAATCTTTAAAAAAAAAAAAAAAAGCAAGACTCATCAGGTGAATCTTTAAAAGTAAACCTAGACCTTGGAAAAGGAGACCACAGATACCGTAATTTAGCATCCTACACAAGGGAAAACAAGAAAGTAAGAAAGGGTTGATTTTGATTTTTAACAGGGCTAACTTCAAGAAGCATAAAGACAAGGAGGAAGGCTTCATTCAGACAAAACAATGAACAACAACGGAAAACAAACAAAAACAACTATGACCAGAAACATCCTTAGACAGACTTTCTTTTGAACTTTCATTTGAACATTACTGAGCCAGTACCCATGCCAACTTGCCTTGAGCCAAGTGCTAGGAAATTCAAAGACAGTAAGACACGGGCTTTGAGGGTACAGAAGGAAACAAGTTAACGCAAAAGGCACCATGATCAAAGCTGATTCAAGGCATCAAAGCATGGAGTAGACAAAGCCACTTGGAGAGGGTGGGAAGATTAATTAATGTTATATATTTATGCTTTATAAGACACTTTCAGGTATTTCTTTTCTTGGCCCTTCATTCATAATCCTGTGAGGTAGATGGGGCAGGTGTGATTGAGATAAAGAAACCACAGGTTCTATGTGACTTGCCCAAGGTACCACAGTCAGAGATGTGGGCAGAACTCCCATCTGGTCTCCCAATTCAAATCTGAACCACACAAAGGTCACAGAGACAAGGGGGAATAAATCAAAACAGAAATCAGGTCAGGAATATATGAAAATAATCATCACCTTGGGGATGTAAAGGAGAGCCGAATAAAAAAGAGCAGGACGATAAGTAGACACGTGAGAAATGAGGGGAGTGAGTGGCACTGAAAATGGGAACAGTCAATTTCACCAAGAAGGAGTCCTGAGAAGCACCTCAGCACTAATGGTGAGCAGTAAGCAAAAGAAAGGAGGGAAAAGTGCTAAACAACAGAGCCCAGGCCACAAACTGACTTTGAGGTGGTGATTTTCAGCCTTCACAGACACTAGCACACTGCCTTAACTATCATCACAATGCCCAGAGAAGTACATTCAAACTAACCACAGAGAAACAATCAGCTGAGAGCTTTAAGGGCTAGGGGGTCATTCCTGAATTTTTTAAAGAAATCTTTAATTTCTCATTCTCCCTTACCACCAACCAAGAGCCAATATACTGTTTCCATTATTTTCCCACTTTATCTCAAAAATAATCTATAAACCACACACACCAGCTAAAACCTCTTGTTGACAATTATTTCTCCCTATCTAGCTGAAAGGCAATAGCAAAGGCGGAGGGCAAAACCTCCAGAGCCTGAGTAAAGTCCAGAAGCTACAGGGTCTTGGACAAGTTTGTTTTTTTTTTTTTTCTTTTTGTTTTTCAGTGTTCCAAGATTCATTTGTTTATGCACCACACCCAGTGCTCCATGCAATGTGTGCCCTCCTCAAAACCCACCACCAGGCCCTCCCTACCTCCCATTCCCTTCCCCTCCAAATCCCTCAGTTTGTTTCTAAGGGTCCACAGTCTCTCACAGTTTGTCTCTCCCTTTGATTTCCCCCAACTCACTTCTCTCCTTCACCCAATATCCTCTGTGCTGTTCCTTATGCTCCACAAGTGAAACCATATGATAATTCACTCTCTCTGCTTAACTTATTTCACTCAGCATAATCTCCTCCAATCCCATCCATGTTGATACAAAAGTTGGGTATTCATCCTTTCTGATGGAGACATAATATTCCATTGTATACATGGACCACATCTTCTTTATCCATTCATCTGTTGAAGAGCATCTTGGCTCTTTCCACAGTTTGGTGACTCTGGAAATTGCTGCTATGAACACTGGGGTACAGATGGCCCTTCTGTTCACTACATCTGTATCTTTGGGGTAAATAGCTAGTAGTATAATTGCAGGGTCATAGGGTAGCTCTATTTTTAATTTCTTAAGGAATCTCCACTAATGTTTTCTAAAATGGCTGCACCAACTTGCATTCCCACTAACAGTATAAGAGGGTTCCCCTTTCTCCACATCCTCTCCAACACTTGTTGTTTACTATCTTGTTAATTTTGGCCATTCTAACTGGTATAAGGTGGTATCTCAATGTGGGTTGTTTCTGTTTATTTGTTGTTGGTTTTTTTTGTGTGTGTGTTTCCCTCTCTCTCTCTCTCTCTCTCTGCCTGCCTCTCTGTCTACTTGTGATCTCTCTCTGTCAAATAAATAAATAAAATCTTTAAAAAAAAAAAAAAAAGAAATGGAGCCAACAATGGTTCCTATATTACAGGACTGCTGGGGGGATAAAATGAGCATGTCAGAGTGCAGTCTGCATTACACAAATGTTAGTTCTATTAGAATTGCCTAGTTCCTGACAAAGGCCATCTCACCAGGTGGGAATAACCAGCTTCACCTACCTGTGAAGCCATAAAACTCAATGACTCATGAAACTCATACACTTAATGAGACTGGCCTTATTAAACGCACTTGATCCCAATAAAGCAATAAACACTACCACCAAACAAACCTATGAAAGCAGTGGGATTATCCCTCCATTTCCCTTCACATATACTCCTTTTCAATACCATTTCGACTCCTTTTTAATTGAGAGGATCATAACAGAGCCTCACAAGAACCTGCTTCAGCAGACCCCAGGAAGCACCAAAGGAAGGGGAAAGATCCTTACCCCACTTAGGAGCCCCAGTGGAAACTCTCAAAAGGAACAAGGAGCTCAGTTCAGTTTTTCCCTAGTAGGGAAAGACCCCCCCCAAGCCTTTCTATGGCTCTATTCCTCCTCCTCCACATCATCCCCCTCCCAGAGAACTAAGAGCCTTCCCAGCCCTGCCTACACATCGAAGGGTAAATGAAGATAGTATCATTTACTTATTTACTAGTTTACTCAAATTCCCTAGACAATGGCACTGAAAGCATGATACTCAAGATTTCAGACTGTTATAGAGAAAAAGAGGAAATAAACATTGAAGGTAAATTTGACAACTTAAAACACAATTTAGAACAGTGAGAACAAGGAAATAAACTAATCAGACACAAGATAGAAAACACTGACAAGGATAAATGTCAGCAGTTATCCAGTTACTTAAAAGCTAATATGACTCTGGTGATTTCACCTTCTAACAACTGCCTTAGTCCTCTTTCCCTCTGTGGTAATTTGTAAAAATGCCACAAATTCTTCTTTACTTGAAGCCACACCTTTGGGTGATGTACACCCTCAAATGATTTGGGGCAATCAGTCCTTAGAAATATGACCCACTGGTGGCTGGAGAACCTCAGGCAATCTCCGCTCTAAGGAATATGAGGAAACTCCTAGAGCAGAGCTGCACCCAGCCCACAGTGGAGCCAACCCCACGTAACCGGCAGCCAGAGGCAGAACCACCCCAACCAATGGAGACTGATGAGGAAGAAAAACAGACACTTTTTGCCATAAGACCTATGTAAGCCATGAGGTTTGGGAGGGGTTGTTATTCAACATTATTGTGGAAATGTTGATGGGGAAGAAGAAACTCATCACCAAGCACCTTCACTGGCCATGAAGGAAAGCAAGCCCATGAAGAGATGTCCTCAAGGATAACATTATAAGGAAAAGCAGAAAAAATAGATCTGAATAACAGAGGCTGGCCATTGATACAAACTTTCTGTCAACGGTAATCCATGTGAACCAGGGTGCAGGAAAGACTCCTTTTGAGAGCTGACACTGGCCAGCAGATTTTAGAACTGCCTGTGTGTGCAGTATACTGTGCCAAGGGCAGATGAATAACCTGGAGCTTCATACCTGGTAAGGAGGTAAAATCCACTCAGTGAAGCCCTTTTGAGACTCAGCGAGTAATCAGGTGATAAGACAGCGGGTATGCTGATTGTGCTTCAGTGCTAAATCAACACTTTTATCATCATCATTATTATGAAAGAGAAATATACATCAGCAGAATGTATCTATTTACAGAACTAAAAGTGTCCCTTGTACCGATTATATGCAAATGCAAAATCCTGGTGTGGATGAAATACTACCTAGCAGATGAAAGGTTCAGCTCCAGTCCATCAGGGCTGTGAAAGATGCGGTCAAGGACGTGGTGGGAGAAGTCTGGTGGAAAAGGGTGAATCGGGAGTTTGGCCTAGTCATCCCCCAAAGTCAGCTTGCAGGTAAGGACACCTGGCGTGACCCCCACACCCACCCAAAAGCCCACCATGCAAAATTATTTCTAGAAGTTCTGGAAAGCTATAAGAACTCAAAGAGAAAAGACTACCTGCAAGCACACTTTTTCTCACACCATGGAGACTTCAAATTTCAGAAAAACTCTCTCAAGTGCCATGTTTTCAATCCACATCCACTTTTAGGTATAAACATCATTGAACATATTTGACATGGAATGACTCCTGATTAAGCAATAAGGTACTGAAGATAACTCTTACTCCATCCCATGCCAACATAAGGAGATGCTCCCCTTCCTACTGCCCAACACCCTGCCCCTATTCCTCACCTCCCCATAAGACGCCTGACACCAGACTCAATAAATAGACGACCATTAGTCTAGGCACACACCAGGGACGTCGCCTCTGGCCTTCCACCTTGGTTTTCATCCATGTCCCTAGAAATCCAAGTTTCCCACAAGATCCATATCTATGACTATCACTTCCACATGGCTCTGGGCATCACCCAAACTCACCCCAGCTTCCTAACCACGATGCTTCCATGCCCTAGACCCAAAAAAGCTTCCCAAATCTCCTCTCCTGCACCACATCCCTTCTGGCTCCACCTGGAGTCCTGGAGTCCCTTGAGGGGCTGCTTCCCCCTAGATGGTCAGGTAAGCCTTTCATTAGTCCTACACCACATACTGCAGAGCATAAGATGAGGTCGGCATCCTCCCTGCTCCCCACTGCAATATCCAGACCATGGCAGTGCTCCCCTCATGCACACCAATACTTCTTTGCTATTTGCACAACCAGTCTGCATGCTAACTAGCCCACCCGCCCGAGCTGCACATGGTCTTTCACTCATCCCAGCAAATTCTGAGATTTCAGGGCCTGGCTCACTCCTTCTCTTGTAATTAGCACTGATTTCGTCATTTACAAAGGTCATTCCTGACTTCCACACCCCAATGAGGCAGCCCTTCACCCCCTCTTCCACCGTGCCTGCCCATAACACAGCTTAGACCCAGACACTGCTTGTCACCTCCCCACATCTGGGGCCTCAGTTTTGTTCCTCTCGCCTGTCACCCACCATTTCCCCTTCTCCCTGCTCACCCTTCTAGAAAGTGAATTCCAACTCTTCAATCCTACCAGGTCCTTGAACCCAAAGACCCCACCATCTGTCACTATCTATATAGGCTCCTTAAGTCTTCACTTCTTTTTCCCCCTATTTGGTTTCCACAGCCCATCTTTTTAATCAGCCCTTGTACTGACCACGCCGCAGTGCCCTCCCTTTCCTCTTTCCATATTCACTCAAGAGAACCCCAGTCCCAGTTTTGATCTTGAATCAACTGAATGTACTTACGTGCACACAGGCCATGTGCTAGACATAAGAAAGGATTTTTAAAATTGTTTTAAATACTTAATACATATGTGAAAGAATAAGTTTCTAAATATGTAGCTTGTGATAAATAATAAAATAAAAATAAACACTTTAAACCCACCCACCCAAGCAAGCAACCAAGCAAATCAGGCTTTCACCCCACCATTCAAGTGAGCCCCATCCACACTGTTCATCCAATTTGCAGTCCTCTCCAGGACCAACAGTAGATACACGTGTGCCTGTATGCCCAAGCACCACCAGGCCGGCCCAAGAGAAGGAAAAGGCCCCTAGAGCCCTGGCATAATGATTCTGGAAGCATATTGGGGCCTAAACTATATATTCCTTCTTGCAAAAAGTGAGCCAAACTCGTCTTTTAGCTTTGCTGATAGTTTTGTTTCTTGTCTATATTATAGCCATGTTGTATATACCAGTTAGAGGGCAAAATTTTAAATTATTCCCTAAAAATATACACGTATCCAAAATTTTACCATAATTGGTGATTTCCTTCCATATTTTCCACAGCATTTCAACTAAAAAGTAAGAGTGGCCTAGAGAGACACTATAGGTTTCCCTCTAGCCCCCCACCCCACCCATTCCCAGTCAGATCTTTCCTCTTCCTAAAAGAGCCCCTATATGTTCAGGGCTCATCCTCCCCCCACAAAGTCATGTCCTTTCAGGAGACTGGCCTATCCCTGGCCCTAGGGGGGGAAGACCTGATGCTGCTGAGCCTATTACAGTGCAACACGCCCCTTGCAAGTGATAGGTTTAGGCTCAAGCCTATGACCCAACACTGTTCAATAAGAAATGGGAGGAATTCTGGTGGAGATGTCTGGAAAAGAGTCATTGTTTTTAAGAGACACAAAGCATTTCCTCTTTTCCTGCCTCTGGATGTTGTTCTATCTGGGTGCAATGCTTGTAAGGGCTGTAGGCATTTTGTCACCTTGAGGACAAGCCTGCCACACTGAGGACACTAAGGATGGCAGGGCAGGGAGACAGAGAGGATCTGGGCTGTTAACATCAAAGAACTGCTGAATGAATTAGCTGGCTTGGGGCTCACCCTGCTTTGGGGCTGCTTTATAGGAGGAAAAAAAAAATCCTTATCATTTGTATTTGGGTTTTCTGCATCCAAAAACATCCTTGTAAATACGGAAATAAAATCTGACAGTTGAACAGGAAACAATTAACAGTTGACTGAAGAGGTTGTAAAAGATATCCATCCTGGGGCACCTTGGTGGCTCAGTGGGTTAAGCCTCTGACTTCAGCTCAGGTCATGATCTCAGGGTCCTGGGATCGAGCCCTGCATCAGGCTCTCTGCTCAGCGGGGAGCCTGCTTCCTCCTCTCTCTCTGCCTGCCTCTCTGCCTACTTGTGATCTCTGTCTGTCAAGTAAATAAATAAAATCTGTTTTTTTTTAAGATATCTATCCAATTAAAATGGATTATTTTCATTTTTTTATACTTAGAAGGTAAACTAGATGTAGAAAGTAAAAGTCTTACAAGTCAGGAAGATATTTATACTTTGTTATCCAGGACTGACAATCCCCATGTAAAAGTAATTCTATATAAAGATGTAACCCAATTACCTAGCACTAACGTTTTAAAAAGTAGAGCTATGTTATTTAAATATTTTGACATACATTTCTCAAATACAGGATCCTAGGACTTTTTTTTTTAACCAATATGAAATACCTATATAATGAAACATAAATATATACCAATGACATACAATGTGTAAATCATATGTGCTTCATATACATTTTAAGATATCTATTCCTTCAGTAGGATCAAGTTTCATCACACTTTTTAAGTCCTTGCAAAATTGTTTCTACTTTTCTTGATCTGAATTGGGGCTAGCCTATATTACAGTCAAAACCACTCATCGGGGAGTCACTGATAGAAATAAAACAGATAAAGTAGGAGCTAGCTGGTAACCTCTACCTGAACCCATCTCCAAAAACTAAGGAAGCAGAAAACTGGTGATGAGGGCAGAGAGAGCCATCTTACTAATGTCAAGTAATTGTTAATAATTATAGTAACAGCTTACAAAAGAGCTTTGATTATATTAACTTACTTAAAACTCTAGTTGCCATAGGAAGCAGGCACCATCTTTATGGCCAGTGGAAGGTCAGAGAGGTTAGCTCACTGCCAGACTCGAACCCAAGCAGTCAGGTAAACCAATATTAACAGGAAGTGATCAAGGAGGTACAGGGAAGCATAACTGCACAATGATTTTTTTAAAAGATTTTATTGATTCATTTGAGAGAGAGAATAAGAGAGAGAGAGAGAGAGAGAGAGAGAATAGGAGTGGGGGAGGGGCAGTAAGAGAGGGACAGGGGAAGAAGACTCCCTGCTGAGAGGAGCCTGACACAGGGCTGGATCCCAGAACTCTGAGTTCATGATCTGAGCTGAAGTCAGATGCTTAACCAACTGAGCCACCCAGGTGCCCCGAAAACATGACTTTTTTAAAGCACATAGATCTGGTAGAAGTCACAGAACTTAAGAGTTACTAAATCTAAAAGTGGACCGACTCAGAAGCTGGTTTATTTAGGACAGCAAAGTCAGCTTCCATGTGGAAAGACCCTCCTCCTGGACAGGTTAAAAAGGTGGTCTTTCTATGAAGTTACCTCAGCCAAGGCTGAAATGACCTTCCCCAAAGGCTTCTCTTTACCTCTGGAAATCCATCACAAATGTCGCCCAACCTGCCAGCAGCTACAAACACGGCCCACTATATTTCTTACACAAGAAACCAAAGGCCTCTGGTCACCTGGCAGCCTCTTCTCACCCCCAGTCTTCAATCTGCTAGCAGCATAAGAAAGCCAGAAACCCACAATCTGAGGAACAGGTGGCAGATCATTTGTTATAGGAGTCTAGTGGAACATAAGAAAGCCAATTAAGTATTACGTTAGTCTTCACTTACTGATGTGGAAAAATGTCCAAGGAATGTGAAGTCAAAAAAGTCTAGGGTTTAGACCATGCATAATGACTATTCATGTAAAACTGTGTTTCTGTGTGTTGCACACCCAAGACAGACATGGACAAAGAGGGAGAGAGACAGAGAGAGAAGAGGATGCATGTAAGCAAGAGCAAGCATAGAAAACGTGCTTACCAAAACTGGAACAATGGACATTAGGAGACTGCAGAATTTGAAGAGCTTTCTCATACTTGAATTATTTTTTGCTTACTTGTATCATTCAAATGTTTATAGAGTACATTAAATTTCATGACCCAAAAAACTATGCACAATATGAATGAACCTTGAAGGCTTTTTGCTAAGTGTAGTAAGTCAGACAAAGAAAGATACATATATACTCAATGATCTCACCTCTACATGGAGTAAAAAGAAAGAAAGAAAGGCCTCATTGGAAAAGAAATCAGACTTGCTGTTCCCAGAATGGAAAGAAAGAAGAAAAAGAGAAGAAAAGGAGAAGAGAAGAGACGAGAAGAGATGAAACGAGACGAGACGAGACGAGACAAGACTCATTGGAAAAGAAATAAGACTTGCTGTTCCCAGAGAGGAAAGGTAGGGTGGGAGGGGGAACTGAAGGAGGGGGAAAAAAATTATATATATATTTTTTATTTTGGAAAAAAAAAGCTGCCAGTGTGTTTTGGAAGATTTTTTCAGATATTTTTCAAAGCCTGAGTATTTACTATAAAAAAGAAAAGAACAACTCCATGAAAATGACACCCAACTATAATGTTCTCCAAATTTGTCTTACTCTCCAACTTTGACATACAGTCAAGACCCATACAATATATTAAATAGTATTTTCACCAAGACCAAAATGCCCCCAAATAGCAAATAACTTAAATTTCTTCTGTCCAACACTTTAATTAAAGTTATACTATAACAATACACATGTTGTAGATAATGCCCTGTAATGACCTCGTTTGCTGTCTTTAGGGAAAGCTGTGTTTCTCTAATTGTCGTTTATCAGGAAGTATAGAAAAATAATAGAGTCAGGCAGAAAGAAATTACCTGTGCCCAGACACTCAATAACTTGCACTGACTTAGGAACAAGCACATGTGCGATACCCCTGCATGGAAAAGGTGATGACATTTTCAATCATGATAAGGTTCATTTACAAGACCTGGTGACCATAGCACACACTCGGTCACGTTTCTTCATTCTGTGTAAACCTGGCACCAACAAGCAGCTGCCAGAACAGAATCTCCATTGGGGATTTCATCAGCTGGCAACAATGGTTTAGAAAAATCAGGTATTTTCAGGTTACACTGAGCCAGAGATTAAGACTCCTTTCAGGTCTTTCCACTAAGAAATGAAATAAAAGTACAAATGGGGCCCTAATTTAAGGGGCTCCTGAAATGAAGCTAACCACTGGCTTCTCTTTGCAATCATTTATATAGATGAATTAATATTACCCTGACCAATCAATGTTTTCCTGTGCTCATACTTTTTTAGCAGCTGGCAGATATATCTCCATTTTCAGTCAACATCAGGGGGAACTTTTTTTTTTTTTTTTTTTTTTTTTGAGAGAGAGAGAGTGCGCCAAGGTGGGGAGGAGAGTGAGAGGAGAGCAGAGGGAGAGGGAGAGAGATAGAAACTTATACAGGTTCCATGCCAGCCAGCACAGATCCTGACGCGGGGCTCAATCTCACAACGCTGAGATCATACCTAAGCCAAAATCAAGTCAGATGCTTAACTGACTGAGCCACCCAGGCATGCCAGGGTTACTCTCACTATGGCTGCTTCTTGCCTCTTACTGAAATTTGGGGTAACATAGCAAGCCTATCTCCACACTATTATAAGCCTGGGCTGCTGTGTGGGCCGTGTTACACGGCCCATGGCAATCTAGCTTTCCTGTCCCATGGGCTGCAGCCAGCCTGTCTTCTCATCACTGCTTGATGCCACAATAAGGACAGACACAGGCCACGTGTGCCCACCTTCTGCAAAACCTGCTCTTGCCATGGCTTCCACAGCTACTCACTTCTCTTCTCCAACATGACCTCTTTCTCTGACCTCTTTGCTTTTCTGTCTCCAGTCACTGCTCAGTATTGGGGCCAACGATCGGACTTTTTATAAAGCAAGCCAAAAGAAAAGAAAGACTTTCTTTACAAAGAAAGATCCTGAAGGTCAACTCAGGTCACTCCCCAACTCGTCCTTCCCCTGGGGCTCCTCATCTCACCTTAGGAAAAAAAATCCCAAGTCCTCAGTGAGACCTATAAGCCCCACCTGGTCCTACCCTTTCCTCCCCAACCCCAACTCCTCTAACTCCTCCAAATTCCATCGACTTCCGTTAGATTCTCAAGGCTACTGATGACTCAGAGTCTTTGCGCTTACTGTTCCGTCTGTTTGGAACACTACTACCATAAATAATTGCCAAGCTGTTCCCTGTTTAACCCAGATCTTGACTCTAAATCCCTTCTCAGAGAGGCCTTCCCTGACCCTGCCGTCTAGGCTAGCATATACACCCCCAATCAAGCTTCATTTTTCTATAATCATTATGTGAAATTATACATTTACTTGCTCTTTGTTTATTGTCCATTTGCCCTAATGGAATGAAAACCTTGTGAAACTGGAGCTTCATCTGGCATACAGCAAACCCTCAGTATCTACTTGCGGAATGACTTCAAAAAGAATGTACACTGTCTAACATAGAACTCAAAGGGTGGCAAATCCATTTATTTAAAGAGAAACCCTTACTTCCCTCAAATTAGATGAATCCTCAAATATAACTCCCACAGTCTTATGTAGAACTTAGAAAATGTCATGTAAGGGTTTTCAATGACCTAGGATTATCAACACAAAAGTCAATGCTCTCATGATACTAGGAACAGGGTAGATAATATAACCCGGCCAGCCAATCAGAGTATCCCATCTCCTACAGGAACAGGTCCATGACCCATGGAAAGCCAATCGGCATGGTCTCAAGACCTGGGGCCCTAGACAGGCCACACTCTTCTCAAGCTTTCTCACTAGCTCACATTCTCACTAGCTTTCAGGGACCATCTGTCCTGCACCTGGCAGACTCAGCCTGACAATGAAGAAGCACAGAAAAGAAACACACATGGAACCAAAGTGGAAAGGAGTATTTTTCACCAAGAGGGAGGTCAAAAAAGAGAGTGGACATGAAATTGGGTGAGTGTCCTGGGCTCCACTTACATCCCTGCCAACAGTCATACATACTTAAAGCCAAAGGTTCTCCTACACTAGTCATGTGTGTAATTAAATCCCCCCCCCCCGCTTTTTAAATTAGGCTTTCTGCTACTTGCAACCAAGAGTCCTGACTCTTACAAATATGTTCAACATATACAGCGGACCCTTGAACAATGCAGGGATTAGGGGTGTCTTCTCCCTGCATGTAATTTTGACTCCCCCAAAACTTAACTCATAACAGCCTGTACACCAGAAGCCTCACCAATAACATAAACAATTAACACATATTTTGAATACATGTAATATGCACATGGTATGCTGTGTTGTTACAATAAAGTAAGCTAGAGAAAAGAACATGTTATTAAGAAAATCATAAGGAAGATAAAATACATTTATAGTCTTATATTGTTACTATTAAAAAAAAAGTCCACATATAAGTGGACCCATTGCTAAACAGTCAACTATACGTTCACTCTGGTGGAGCAGAATGATTTTAAAAAGAAAAAAAAAAAATCCCCCGGCTGGTTAAACACACACAGAGATGGTTGCCAGGGACTAGAGGGAGGAGGGAACAAGAGACCGCTTCATGGGTACAGGGTTTTCTGTTGGAAACATTTTCTGATGAAAATGTTCTGGAACTAGATACAGGTATGATGACTGCACAGCACTGCAAATGTTCTAAATGCCACTGAATTGTTCACTTTAAAATGGATAATTTTACATTATGTGAAATTTACCTCAATAAACAAAATTTTAAATGTGAAAACAATTGTGCAATGCATTTCTTAATCACCTTTAAGTACACCTATCATCATTTCCAAGAAAAGGAAATTAAGTCAAATGATATGTACATTTTTAAGACCATTAGCACATATCAAAAATTACTTTCCAGGGAGATCATACCAAATTAGAATCCTATCAAAGGTGTATTGGAAAGCAAACACAGATAACCAGGAGGAATCAATAAGGGCAAAAAAACCAAACACAATAGCAACTTTACTAAAATAATAGGTAAATACATTTTTATTTCTAACTATATATCGTAGAGAACTGAAGTGACATTTAAAACACTGGTTCTTGGGGCACCTGGGTGGCTCAGTTGGTTAAGCCTCTGCCTTCAGCTCAGGTCATGACCCCAGGGTCCTGGGATCCAGCCCTGCATTAGGCTCTCTGCTCAGCAGGGAGCCTGTTTACCCCTCCCTCTCTGCCTGCCTCTCTGCCTACTTCTGATCTCTCTGTCAAATAAATAAATATAAAGTCTTTAAAAAAATAAAACACTGGTTCCCGTCATTTCTTCATTTGTGACATGTGTATGCATATTTTAAACATATGTTCTAATTTTTCCTGTTAATACATAGGGGCCCTCTATGTATTGAGGATATAACTATATCCTGTCCTATAAATTTCAAATATTTTTCCATTTGATTATTTACTTTTTTTACTTCAGTTAAAATGATGTGTCTGCTTGTGTACATATTTATTTTAGGTGCAGAACGAGAGGACTGGAACCATTCTTTCCAAAATAAACAGCTGCAATATGACACGCACGCACGCACGCACGCACACACACTCAAGAAGATATTTCACTTCTACCTCAAAGTTCAGTGTAAGCTCTACTACATCAAGCCTAATTAACCCAAAAACATCCTTCTCTTATCAGACATAAAATCCACGGAAAATAGAAGTCTACACTGTTTGTCCCAGAAATATGACCATACAGAAAATAAAACACGTTAATCCCTCTCAAAAGTTGTAAAGAAAGAACATATGTCATCTATTCCCCTCTCTTTCATGCTGTCTTAAAAATACTATCAAAGACCTTATTGAAAGAATTTTTACTAGTTAGCACCAGTCCTTTTGGGGATATACTGACTCAGTTTTGGTTTCTATATATTTAAAATTTACAGTAGTGTCTCTGCAATTCTGTTTCCATGAAAGAAGTCTCACCCAAGGCTATCCCTCCCTAAGCCCTCTAGTCCAGCTGCCCCTCTCCCCTGACCTCCTTGCCCAACCTCTTCTCCCTTTTGTCCACACAAGTAGTCCTTTCTTACAGTTGTTCTCCTTGGGATCAGAGGGGTGGGTGTGATAATGAGTGCATGTACACAAGGGAGAAGGTCAGAGGACTCTTTCAGGAGACCTTAATTCTCAGTCTCAAATCATTACCATAATGATGGGAACATCTGACTAGTGAGAATCATCTTTGGGGCAGAAAGGAAATTTTTCAAAACATAAGGCAGCTGTTACTCCCCCAGGGACTTACATCCGTCTATTTGGAAATCACATTTTGGGGTTTGCTTTTTAAATAGTTGTTAATTCCAATTGGATTACAAGCTCTGGCAACCCCAACACTGTGTATAGGGCCTGGTACGTATTCTATCCGAATAAAAAATAACCGCTAAATAAACAATGGGACTCTCCAGCCAGCTGCCTGGGTTCAAATCCTCCCTCTGTCACTTACCAGCTGTGTAACCTTGAACCAGATTCTTAACCTCTCTGTGTCTCATCTGTAAAATGAGAATAATATTATCTATTCCATTTGGGAGGATTACATGAGTTAATTCACAGAAGAGTATTTCTGGCAGTGAGTGGCACATGGAAAGTGTGATTAAATGCTAATTATTATGAGTACGAATAAGGAAGAATGTTTCCAGAAGGAATCAAGATGAACAAGAAGTTCTTCATGTTCTCAATGCATTTATCATCTAGGACAGGAGATTCAGCAGATATAAGGCCAAAGCCATAAACGCCAAATGTGAAGTTCAAAAGGTTACGGGAACTCTGAGGAAATATCATCTCAGGGCAGATAGATAGAGAAAGTTTTTGTGGAAGATGTGGCGTGCTCATGCTGTCTCCTGGAAGGGTTTTAGGATGGGCAACACCTTCTGGGGAAAAGGGACAATGTTTCAGTTTGGGTTACCTGAGAAGTAGACACTAAGACAGTACTACATATGTAGGAGATTTATTGAGGGAACTGGCTGTGAAGGGGAAAAGGAAGAGACCTGAGAAGACAGGGAGAGGTTTAACCACAGTGTAGGTCTGACCCCTGTGAAGGAGACAGGGAAGGAAGGAAGGCTGGAAGGCAGGGTCTCAGACTCCAACTCAGTCCTAAGAAGGTCTTGACCAACCCATGGGGAGTCCTCGAGCCAGTTACCCTTCAGAGGCATCTGGATCTTGCACGAGTGGACCACAGTAGTATTCCCACTTGCTCAGTAACTGCAAGTAGCCCAAGAGAAGCTCAGCTCTGGCTAAGAAGTATTGGTGAATCCCAAGGGCAGCAGGTGGAGCCATAAGTCAGTCATGACCCTCAAAGCAGAGGCCTGAGCGGCATATTCTCATGGCTCCCACAGTGGGGCACAGGCAGTGTCACTAGTACCTGTGTGTCCTTGAAACCATGGTTGACGTTCAGTGAATTTGTGCCATCACTTAAAATCAAAGACAAAACAATATCAAAGGGCTCCTTATCTTTTTAAGCTAAACCACAGTTGCAACAGCAAAATGACGTATTTACTATTGAAAATTACAACTACTTTGAAAATATCTTTCAGATGTGGTTTCAGTTTGTAAAACGATATAAAAGACATAAAAAATGGTTATGAAATACCTTTTTTATAAGAATCACAGTTAAAAACTTGAAATGGGCATTCAGAACTAAGTCAGAAACAAAGCTTGACTAAAAAATCTAAAAGGTCAAGTCCTTTCTGAACTGGTAGGTTAAGGCAGCATATTAATCCAATGAGAATATGAGAAAACATATTGCAAAAGGGCAAGGTGCCACACAAATACATACAATCACGTTTCATCTTATGTGAGGTTAAGTGGCATTCAAGGCAAAAATGGAGATCAAAATTACCCCTACCCACTAGAGCCACACCCAGTAGAACAGATGGTCCCACAGAGGAGAGGCATGAAGGAAAGATGACCACTGAGAACACAGCACTTTCCTGGGCCCACCTGCTACCACTCTGGGACACATGGTCACCAAGTGGAAGGCTAGACAATATGTGTACTCCCTAACTGTCCTCGTTTTATACATATACTATTTCCTGGCTTCTCTCCAAGTACTGAATGCATAAGTTAAATGCATTTTGAGGATGCTCCCCAAAAGAACCACAATAACAAGTCATACAGATTATAGTATTTCCTTTAAGGGGATTCATGGCACAGAAGAGGGAACAAGACATCCTCAGTTCCTATCACTACACCAGTAAGAAAATTGACTCAGCAGTTAAGTCTATTTCTTACCTTCACAGAGAAAACATAAACCATGGCATGAGAGCTCCCTCACATCTAGGACCCCATTCTTAGTTCCTTCAAGTGGCCTTAGAGGAAGCAGTCCCTCTTGTCAAGCCTGATCTCCTGCTCGACGGCCTTGATATCCCACTGAATACTCCACCTTTCTCCACTTGTATTCCCTTTCTCTGCACTGCTTCTTCAATTTTGCTCATTTATTAGTTCCTTCTTCTATGTATATATAAACTCAAATTTGCTCAGCTCTTAAAAAATAGAAAAAGCATATCCACACATAAACACCCACCCACCCATCCTTGACCTGGGATTTCCTCCCTCTCTTTCTGATATATTAATCTGTATTCTTTCCATTTCAAGACCCAGAACTATGACTCGATGGCTAAAGCAAAAACAGGGTATTACTGGAACCTGGAACCAAGAAGCTCAGGGGTAGAGATGACACAGACATGGCCGAACCTCTTGGTTCACACGGGTCTGGTGCACTCGTCTCACCCTCCATCTCTCTGCCCCGCTTCTCTCTCATTATGAATTCCATTTGAGGTTGGTTGCCTCCACACTGGGGAAAGATGAATGCTGGCAGGCCATGCTACACTCTCAGGGTCTGCAATCCAAAAGCTTGGTAGCTCTCATTCTCCTGCCACTCATGTTTCAAATCTCAGCAAGTCTGAGACTCTTGGGCCATTCACCAAGGAGACACATTGGATTTGGCCCCTAGTCTCCACTTAGGTCTTCCTGGTTCCCAACAACTACCCCCACCACAGGATGAAAGCCACTGGACACTTAACTCCATGGCGGCCACACAATTACCTTCACATAAGTTCCTCCCTCTGCAGTTCCC
This sequence comes from Neogale vison, assembly GCF_020171115.1. NCBI lineage: Eukaryota > Metazoa > Chordata > Mammalia > Carnivora > Mustelidae > Neogale > Neogale vison. The sequence goes on from NC_058098.1 coordinate 45,469,954, forward strand.
TCATCCCTAACTTGTCCCCCAGGGAAAAACTCCACATTTGTCATTCCAAACCCACCCCAGACTGCATCTCACTTAGGAAGCACTGGCAACCTCTCCAAAAAGCATAGATCCTGGGCTTCTGCCTTATTAATATCTGAATAAACAGCCCTCCTCAGCAGACAGACAGACACACACACACTCACACTCACTCGTACACTCTGGAAAAAATGTCTATGGAACTAAATTTTTTAAAAATCTGAATACAGCATAGTTGTCTACCACATTTATATATTATTAATTTTACAGTACAATACCACAGTCTTCCTTTAAAATATAATTTTAAAATTTAAAGGGAATCAATTTGCTATTTTGAAACTTAATTTTTTTAAATAAATAATTCACTACAGTTTTATCAATGGCAAGATCAGTACTCTAAACAGCTAGTAAAAGTATTCATGCTCAACTGCAAATAAAAGTTTGCAGTCCAAGTATTCTGGACCTATCAATTAGCTCTCTTCCCAGAATAAAATGAGGAAGTCAGCCCTTTTCAGTTGTCTCAAACAAAACATCTGAGCTCCATTGGACTTTTATCCTTAGTCCGTACTTCTCTCATCAGAAGTCCAGACATCCCCAAGCCCTAGAGGCAGGGATTGGTGTATCTGAGATACACGTATCTGTGTCCAAAGCTCATCTTACATTCCAGAGGTTACAGATATAAAACGTTAGTAATTAATGAGAAATTAGCAAAGGGAGCATTATGGCAAGATGACTTTGCTTCAAACAAGATTTGAAGGTTTGAAACAAGAGACCAAACAAAGACTGCCTGAAGAGCCTGACATTACACCTCAGGCTTTGCTCTGGTTGTAGAATGTCCTTTGGCACTAACATCCATGCAAATATTTTACCACCTGCTAGGCCCGCCAAGGGCACAGAGAGGCCAATGAACAGGAAAACACAAAAGCAGTCTTTTTATCTTCTGCCATGCTGAAATCAAATACAGCCTCAAGTCTCCGTAGAAGAATCTAGTAAAACAGACCAGGAAAAGAGAAGCAAAGTCAAAGCAACATTTTTGGGACAAGTGCAAAAACCCTAGGGCTTTTGTTTATATATCAACATTCACTGTGGTGGGTAAATATATTTTCTGATACATAAATATGCTTTTGAGTCAGATAACTAGCAGAAACATAACATGGCCTTTAGAATCAGGAATCCCAGCTCTGCCACATATCAACTAGGTGCTGACAAACATGTAGTTAACCTAACTGAGTCTCAGTTTCTGCTTTTACAGGTTGAAGGCAGGAAGAACCCTCCCTGCATCAGAGGTTGTGGTAAGATATGATGGAACCATGATGAAAGTAAACCACCTTATCATAGCTTTCTATCCTACTATTAAGTTCCAGACCCCTTGTCCAAAAACTTCCTAGACATTTCCACTTGGATCTTGCCCTTTTCTCAAACTCAACACCTCTAACACCTAATTCATCTTCCCCTATTATTAGCCAGGTTCTCCTCCAACACCTCTGGCTCTCCTACCTGACACTCCCATTCTCCAAAGTGCCTACCGCCTATTATCAAATTACACAAATGACTTTATTGCTAGTCGGACCACAGTGCACATGGTAGTTTCAATCCTTGCTGCTAGCAGGCTGGGAACAACACTTAGGAAAGAGCACAGTAAATTGAGTCATAAACATGTTCAAACCAAGAAATTTGAATTCAATGGAATCTGTCCTAAGGAAATAATGTAAAATAGAGAAAAAGCTACTTCCCAGAATGTTTAGAGCAGTATTATTTAGATCAGAGAAAAAAATAAAGAAAAAGAGAAAGAAAGGAAGCAATTTAACCATCCAGGAAATGTAAGCTAACTTACAATACACAGTTTCAACTAATGTTTGTAATTAATAAAAATGAGAGGAAAATGCTAATAATAAAATAAGTTTAAATGGCAACATTTAAAATTTAAGTGAACTTGCCCCTACATAAAGGAACAGATGCTTGGGATATTTGGGAAATACCCCAAAATGTTCCATTTTACTCCATCAATATATTGAGAGCATTTCTGTTCTCTCCTCACTGGTTCCAAATATTTGCCCCAAGCCCTGATGTCACTTGATTTGCCTTGACTACAGCCTCTTCTCCCAGATCTCCTCTGCTTCAAACTGATCACTGGCTTCAACACACTTGTTTCATTACTTCACTGAGACAATTACTAGTTCCCCCTGCATTGGTCCTTTGAAATCCCACCCTCCTCTCCATTCACGGAGCATCTTATTTCAGACCCTTGTCATTCGTCTCTTCCTTTCCTGCCAGCAGTGTCACCCCTCCCATCACCTTCCAATCCATTTTCCTGGCCCTGCTGACAGCCAGGCAGCTCTCAAATCTTATCATGTGACGTACTAAGAGTTCTTCAAGAGGGCTCTCTCAGCTGCAAGGTAAGGTAGGAGCTTTCAACTCAGACAAACAAGACCTTTTCTGATCTGCCCCCAAACTGCCTCAGCTTCTGCCAGTCAGGCCACCACTCCTCTCCTCCAACAAGATCCCCCAGTCCAATTTACTGTACTGTCTCTACCCCTGGCCTACATAGCACTGCAGTCATGCCTCTGACACTGTGAACACCCTCAGGGCAAGAATTCTAGCACTCTGTCTCATGACCAACATCACCTTGTGACTCCCTCACTGGACAGAAGGAAGGAGCAGGCTGGTGTTCCTCACCTTTCTACATCATTGCCATGTGTATTTCCACTACCAGCATCCATCTCCCCTTGCTTGGAACTGCCTTCCCACTGCACTTCCCAAATGCTAACCCTGCTCTGTCTAGTATTACACCACTAGCCACAGAGAGCTACTGAGTTCTTAAAATGTAGCAAAATCATTTCAAAATGAGACATGCTAGAAGTGTACAATACACACTGGATTTGAAAGACTGTATGTAAAACAGAACGTAAAAAATAGTAATATTTTATATTGGTTACCTATTGATATAATACAGAGTAGATCTGTGGGATAAAATAAAATGTATTATTAAAATTAATTTCACCTCTTTCTTTTTACTTTTTTTAAATGTGGCTACTAACAAATTTTAAGTTACACATATGGTTCAGTAGTCTAGCTATCTTCAGGGACCAGCATGAGGAAAACCTTCTTCAAAATGCCCTTATGTTTGTGCCACTCTTAATGATCTTATTTGACCTCTTGAAATCCTATAACAGAGTGCAACATTTAAGCCATTATCTAATTTCATACCACATTATATGCTTACTATTATATCAATTCTTCTTGCTTTTTTATTCCATTCCTAAATGGGGATTGTAGTAGGTAGTCAATGTTTAATTAAACATGGGATCTTTGCTGGAGCAACAGAGCAATACACAGAATTTTTTTGGTTTCTGTTTTGTTTTGTTGACTCACTTACTCTTCCATTGATGATTTCAACAATACAGGCAGAACTGGAAGTCAGGGGATCAACTAGCTCTTTGTTCTACCTGTAATTAACACAATGCATACAGGCCACAGTCCATTGCCTGGCCTCTTGTAAGGTCTGTCTGGGCCTCAGAATCCCACCTTGTAAAGTAAGGTTAATAATATCAGGGCAATCTGTAATACAGAGCCAGATAAAAGGAACTAAGCAAATTCTAACTGGAGCCATTACCATGAATGAGAAATACTGTACCTTCCAGAGTTTGTCACATGTATCTCAGCCAGTTGTCTTTAACATACACTAAGTTTTAGAAAGAGAGAACAAACTTACAGCAATTATCAAAATATAAGGGGTGGTGTGGGAAAGTACCTAACAAAATACTTGTCTTAGCCTATTCATGATGGGAGGCAAATAACAGGAGAGGAACCTGTTACATGCCTGTTACAAGCTGAAGTAATTTATACATTAGACTCCCAATAACCTTTACAAGGCAGACATTACCATACCCATCTGACAGAGTAAAGAAACTGAGGTTCAAAGACAGGCTAAGTAACCAGCCAAAGTGATGCCGCCACAGGCTGGAAATCCGGATCAGTGGTATCATCTTTGTATGTAAAAAAGCACATCTTTATTATCACTTGAAGACAAAATATGTGAAAAGCAAGACTATTACAGAAATATACAAATAAAAATACAACAATAATGTCCATTCATTTCCTTCAAATGGTTTTCTTGATCTTGGCTAATTCCTGTCTTTCAGATCAAGAGGCCATTTTTTTCTAAATAGACTTTTTTCTTTAAGTAGCAAACAAATAAGGTATATGATGTACTAGGAGCTAGTACATTAATGTACTATATTTCTTTAAAGTCTTTCCCAACCACAGTTGTCAGACCAACTCTACATTAGACATTTTAACTAGAAGTCTTCAGACACATTTATAAAAATGTAGTCCCTATGGATAAAGTTGCAGCAAGAAAGTACACTGAGTCATTCCACAAACAAATGCATCCTCAAAAAACAACCGAATATTAAAGAACCTCTCTATTTTACAAAACTGAGATCATAATGAGCTCAATGAAATGAAAAAAGAAAGTTCCTCAAAATAAGATACTGCACCTTAAAATGAAACCACAATTCCACAGCCTTGAAAACAAACTACTTTCTCAGAATGGTAACAATGTACTGTGCATCTCTAAGAAGCCAAACTCATCTAGGTTTAATTGATTCCGACTTTACAAAATGGAGCCAACTTAATCCTGCAGACTCTGACAGAACAAAAGTTCAAATTCTCTACCACAGGAAAAGTCCCAGAGTATCAAATCCTTTAAAAGACTGTTCCTTTATCAAAAATGTCCCTGCAGTAGGTGTTTATCACTCACTAGAACTCTGCACAATGCAACCTGTGTGAGCATGAGACTTTACTACAGGGAGGAGACAGTTCAGTTTACCAAGGACATTTGACTTCACTTTCATAACTCTAGAAAACGAATCTCTCTTAACAGTAAGTAATTAATTTACATTCATTCCAAACTGAATGGGACAGTGTAAATCTCAAGGAGTCTGAGATTGTGAAGACTGCACTTGGAAAAACCAGGGGTGTGAGTGTGTGTGTGTGTGTCTTTCCTCAGAGGTACTTCACAGGGTATAAATAGAAATAATTAGCAACTTTTAATCTCATGAACAAGATCTTTACTTAAAATTCTCACATATAGGGGCGCCTGGGTGGCTCAGTGGTTAAAGCCTCTGCCTTCCACTCAGGTCATGGTCTCAGGGTCCTGGGATGGAGCCCTGCATCAGGCTCTCTGCTCTGCAGGGAGCCTGCTTCCTCCTCTCTCTCTCTGCCTGCCTCTCTGCCTACTTGTGATCGCTCTGTCAAATAAATAAATAAAATCTTTATTAAAAAAATTCTCACATATAAAACAAACTCTTTTATGTCATATTTCCTCAAGTGACAGACACATTAAGACTGCGTGTCCTAAATCAGGTGTTTTTTTTTTTCCCCCTCATTTTACGAATAAAAAAGACATCCAGAGGAAACAAGGTGTCCTTTTCTCAGCCCCCAAAAAACACTAGGGACAACACAGGTAGCACAGGTGTTTGGTCCTAAACAAAAGTTAAGACTAAGTAGGGAAGAAAATGGAAAACAGAACACAGCCTAGCAAAGCAGGGAGAGATCACGCGCAGCAGGTGACAGGAAGCCTTGGGGACACTTCACAGCCACAAGGATGAGCTTCATGGCAGGTCAACTACAGGCCCCCTGGGCTCCACAGAACCTCCACCCAGAAGTTCATAAAAACGAAAGAAGGAAATAACTCTCACTGTCATCCCGGCAAGAAAGAAGCAGCAGCCTCCTTGGACTCAGGAAAGCCACCCCTCCCTCCACAAAGAGGAGAAGCCCCTTTCACACCAACCACACAAGGAAGCCCAAACGGCCAGACCCAAAATAAAAATAAAAATAAGAGGAGCGCGGGAAGATAGACGACAGCTCAATTAAATTTATCCTGGGAGCACTGGGAGGCTCCGTCTCTCTAAAGACTCCAACTTAAAAGTAAAAATAAAATTTAAGTCGGGGGGGGCACAGAAGAAAGGACAGTTCAGTTAAGTCTGGGCTGGGAACACTTGGAGACTCAGTCTACTTGGGGTGCCAGGGTCCAAAATTAAAATTTAAAAAACGAGAGGGGGGAGTGTCAGTTTATTTTGTGTGTGAGTGTGTGTGCTTGTGTGTCTGTGTAGCACCTGGAGTGCAGGATTTGCCAGGGAGGGGAAAGTCGCGGGTCCGCCGGCCTTGAGGTGACCGGGAGCAAATCCGGGGTAAGTTTACACTCCGGGCGACAGGCAGACCCGAGGGCCAGAGTGCTCGCTGTCCGGGAACAATGCGGGCCCCGGAAAGGAGGGTCTCTCACACCACCCCCTCATGTCCCCCGCATGCCGTGGGCATCCCAGCCCCGACCCTCCCCCGACCCACGTCAGGGCAGGAACCCCCGAACCTGGGGACCCACAGCGGGCCTCACCCAGCAGCGCCCGCAGGTGCTTCAGGCGCGTCAGCACGTCCTTCTTGGGGTCCAGCACCTTCTGGGTGGACTTCTTCACGTCTCCGTGGCTCCTTCGGGAGAACATCCCGCTGCGGGAAACCCGGGCCCCGCCGGCGGGGCAGGAGGCGCCTGCGCCGCACTAATCACCTCATAGGGTCCGAGTCCGCGCGTGTCGCGCCGGCTACTCGGCGCCCCCCCGCCGGGCCGCCACCGCTGCCTCTGCTTCTGTCCCTGCCGCCACCGCTTCGGCTGTGCCTCCAGGAAGGAGGGGCGGGCCGGTACGGCAAAAGGCGGGGCAGGAAGGCGGTGTTCGACGCGAAATCCACAGCCCCGCCCCGCGGGAGGTGCGGGCCGTCCCTTCCGGATCGGCGCAGGCGCACGCGATTTGGACTCGCCTCGCGGGACCGCGGCGGTAGCGACTAGTGGGCACCGCGAATCACAAAGAAGCTTGGATCATGAACACGCTGTACTACAAGTCCCGGAATGCATTGCGACAGAACCCTCCAATCATGTTAGGGTGTCTTAGGCACGATGGGAGTTCATGGGTGGGGTCTGTAACGTTCCTCCTCCTCACCCTACCGTACGCTGCAAGACCTCTAGGGAAATGTAGTTCTTCAGGGGGCGGGGCGCGGTGGCTTACCTTTACAGAGTCCCCACGCCTCTGGACAGCATCCGCCTGCTCCCTCCCTGGAGAGGCCCAAAGCTCTCAAAGCCTCACTCCTTGCCCTATACCACCAAGCCATTTTCCTCTAGTGCAACGTGAACCACAGCAACATCTTGGTAAGAAAAGCTGTGAAGGCTTTTATTTTTTAAGATCTGTGTCTTTTTGGTTTTTTTGTTTTGTTTTGTTTTTGGGGGTGTTTTGTTTTGTTTCAAGGCTTTTAAAATACAAACTATTTTTCGTTTTGACTTCTAGATACACACTAAGGAGGGAGTCGAAGTCCCTTTGGCCAAACTAAAATCTGAGCTCCAATTTCACACGAAAATCAATGGCTTTGGCAGCAGAGTGAGCATCCCTACACTCTGGTTCAGGAGTCCAGCCAGTCCGCTTCATTCCTGGGATCCAACTTTACTGGGGTATGAGGTTCCCTTGCTCAGAAAGATCCTCAGAATCTTGTCTCTTCCTTTGTGGGAAGTGCACGTTCTTTGTGTTGTGCAAGGCTGCATAGCAATCCAGTAGCAGAACCAGAAATGGAACCTGAGCGACCTGACTCTCAGGCTGGTATGCTTTTGCAGGTTAGATGCCTGTAACCTGGAGCAAAACTTTGAAATGGAAAATGGCCTGGAGAGTTCTTACTAGAGATCCGTAAGATTATTTACATGTATCTGGATCCTCTGACACTCCAAATTTTGACATTTGAGCAAGCACTTAACACTGGGTGTTTAAAATCATAGGCTTTCCATCTAATTGGGACAAGACAAGTTTTTTCATTTAAGGGAACCTCTAACTTGGGGGAAGAGCCAAGAGATTTACATAGCTTTGTAGTCTCATAACTAGTGTAATATTTGTCCTCTAGAAGCACTCACTAGAAGTTTATTAAATAAAAGGGAGTAAGAGCTAGTTCTATCTATGCTATTTTGACAACTCTAAAAATAGGCTCTAACAACTAAAAGAAATGTTTTCACATGCCCTGATGAGATAAATATCCATATCCTAATCCAAGGAACATGTGATTGTGACTGTTTTTTTAGAAAAAGGATCTTTACAGATGTTATTAAGGATCTCAAGGTAAATCCTCTTCAATAATCTGGGTAGTCCCTAAATCTAATGAGTGTCTTATATTTATAAGGGATGGAAGAGGAGAAGACACAGAGAAGGCCATGTAAAAATGGAGGCAGAGATTAGAGTCATGTAGCCTTAAGCCAAGTGATTCCTGGAGCCACAAGAAGCTAGAGGAAACAAGGAAGGATTCTCTCTGGAGGTTTTCCAGAGGGAGCCTGACCCTACCAACACCTTGATTTTAGACTTCTGAACTTAAGAACTGAGAAAATAAATTTCTGTTATTTTAAGCCACCTCATTTGTGGTACTTTGTTGTAGCAGCCCTGGAAAATAAATAGCACCAGATACTGGAGACAACCCAGTGTGACTATCTAACAAGATCAGAATGACTGATACTGATTATAATACTTCAAATAAATAAAAAGTCAGGAATGCATAATGATACTCAGAAGAATGCTTTTTGGTGTCCTAGGTGAGTTTTTCAAGTAGAAGACATAGCTTGTACCTTTGATAATTTGGGGCAGACTTTTTTTTAAGAATATATTTGGGGCACCTATGTGGCTCAGTTGGCTAAGCATCTGCCTTCGGCTCAGGTCATGATCCCAGGGTCCTGGGATCAAGCCTCACTTCAGGCTCCCTGCTCAATAGAGAGGCTTCTTCTCCCTCTCCCACTCCACCTTCTCTCTCTTTTAAAAAAAAAAAAAAAAGAATTTTATTTATTTATTTATTTGAAAGAGAGAGAGAGAGAGCTAGCAGGGGGTAGGGGGGTAAAGAAGGAGGGTAAGGATGGGGAGGTAGGGACAGAGGAAGAAGAAACAGACAGACTCCCTGCTGAGTGGGGAGCTCCTTCCAGTCTTCAGGCAGGTCTCCATCAAAGGACCCTGGGATCAGGACTCAGCTCAGCTCAGATTCCCTGAGCTGAAGGCACACACTTAACTTAACTGAGCCATCCAGGGAACCCCGGATGGACTTTAAAAAAAAAAAAGCCCCGGGTGACTAAGACCCTTTCTCCATAACAAATGGGGAACCTGATCTGAATTGGATGTGTGTTTTAAGATTCTAACCAGGGAAGAGTGCAAGGCTTTAGAACTTTATAATTTCCTCCATACATCACTTACCAGAAAGGATCACGTTTTCCTGATGACCGCAAATTGAATTCACGTGTTCAGGAAGACAGAGCCCAAGAAACCAGGACAGAGTAAGGGAAATAAGACACTGAGAAGTCCCAAAGAATAAAGAGAAACACATATCAATTCTTGATGTTTGTAGGAGGATTTTAGAATTTTTTTTTTTTGCTTTTGTATCCTATTTACATAAATTCAAACCAACACGTATTTAGTGAACAAGTCATACCTTTAAACTGTGATGACCATAGATTTCGACTTCCCATTCTTTTCTATTTTACTGAAAATTGGTGTTTCAAGGGCCATGTGAAAACTGCAACTCCTACCATCATTGATGTTAAATACTTATCAAACAATTCTACCATTCATCGTTGTTGGGCTTATACCCAGCACAGGGTCAGGGTCAGAAGTCAATCAATATTTGTGGAATAAATAAACTTATTCATTCATTTCTTCATTAATATCTCAGCATTCTTAGGGAGTATTGTTTGGAACCATGTTTTCAATTTGATGTGTTTATGCATCCTCTTTCCTCAGAAATCTTTCTAAAATATAGACAAACCTCTCTGTTTTCTTAAACAGCTTATTCATTGTTTAGGAAACCATAATTTGTCCCACCCACCCACTGTGATCCCCTTCATCTCCTCCTAAATGAGTGTTGCCACCAGACACAAAAGAGATAAAACTGGTAGATCTTCCCCATCTTACTTTGACCACTTCTTGACCCCAAATTCAGTCACTGCTATCAGAGACCATTTGTTTGCCTTTTTAACTTCCATATTAGAATCTTTCTGTATGTTTAGACCTGCCAGCTCTTAGTTTCCAGATAATCTAAAAGTTAATGTATTTTACTTTCTAATTGTCACCCATTAGAGTTTTTCAGTTTGGAAGGAAGGGGGGATTTTTCAGATTGACTAAAATATCTTGTGCCTGGCTCATTAATTCTAGTTGTCGTGTATATTCTATTAATTTTGGTATATGGAAAAATTCAGCTGTTAGCTGCAGATTTTCCTATCAGATAAGCTCATTGTTTCTGCCCTCAGGAGTAAGATCTTTTCGTACATCAGACACACTGTGGATCTTTATTTGGATACTATTGCCACAGAGAGGCAGCCCCAGTGAACTTCTGTGACATAGTCTATTTTTATTGGCCATTGATTGGACCTTTATGTTGCTATTTTATTTAAAAACAAACAAACAAACAAAAGCTATCGGGGCACCTGGGTGCCTCAGTGGGTTAAGTCTCTGCCTTCGGCTCAGGTCATGATCTCCAGGTCCTGGGATCCAGCCCTGCATCGGGCTGTTTGCTCAGCAGGGAGCCTGCTTCCTCCTCTCTCTCTGCCTAATTGTGATCTCTCTCTCTCTGTGTTAAATAAATAAATGAAATCTTCAAAAAAAAAAAAAAGCTACGATCTAATAAATTAAATTTTTTTCTTATATTGGCTCTTACCCTGAAATTTTGAATTCATTCAGTGTTTATGCTGTGCCCTGAGAATCTGCACTTATCTAAAATCCCTATGAAAATGGGGATACCCCTCCATAAGAATGAAATGCCAGACTCAATGCTAAAGAAACAAGAAACCCAATGTCCTCATTTTCCAGATGATATATTATTGTAGACACCAAAAATATACTTTTTCTTCTCCAAAAAGGTTTCCTAATAGTTTCTTTTCTTTTCAAATATCTGTCAAATAAGGAGATTTAATACTTAAGCTTGACTGTAAATCATTTTAGATGAGAATTTCACTTCAGGAGATACTTGAAAAAGTTTTTGGAAATGTACTAGCCATATTGATATGTCTGATGGACACTTGATAACAAAGCAATGCATTAAGTGGAGGAAAACCTAATTGTTTTTCTAAATTTAGTCAAGCAAATGTTTTCACAGCTGTGCATTTCAACCATAATGTCATCTGCTTTGGGTATATTTTCATTTTTTTTAATCATCCGAATAGTATTAACATTTCAGTGGTGAATTGTAGAAACATGTCAAAATTGGAAAAATTCAAGCCTATAAGAAGTATCATAAGAACTTTTATAAATTAAAAAAATTATCTTTGAATGATAACATTGGAGAAATCAAGCATCATGGAAACTCTCTAGATAGTAAATATAACTTGCATAGAAGGACAATGTGCAAAGACTAGAAAGAAATGAAGTTTCGTAGGTGAGAAGCCTGTGAAAATGTGCTATGACCTCACCTCTTCCCCCAGTACACAAAATGCCACCATTAGGTTTAATATTCGGTAAGATTTACTCCCTAATTTAGAACTGGATGCTAGATTTTCTAAAAATGAATGTAGATTATAGGATGTCCACAAAAACTATTCATTTAAATGGAGAAATCCATCGCACAGTCTTACTTATAAATTCCTGCAATCTTCTAAAAATGAATTTCAAAATAATTCTTAGAGAACAATTCTTACTAACCATGTCACAAAAATACAAATTCTTTTACTGATCTACATGTAAATCTATGTCCTAAATGGAGACTGCTTTTACTTGCTATTTCTGACAGCATTCTCAGTTTTAAGCAACAGAGACTGACTGGCTATTTAGGTAAAGGTGACTCATCCAGAGAATGCCAGCCTCCCAAAATCAAAGGAAGGTTGAAGATCCAGGCCTGGAAAACAACTAGAAAATTAGATGCTAAGGCAGCTCTGGGAGGCCTAGACAAGTCATAGAGCAAAACACATGCGTCAGCATACCAAGACTTTTATGACAATGAAAGAACTTCCACCATCCTGTACATCTTCAAGTTCAAAGTCTCAAGAATATCCAGTTGGCTAAATCTTAGATGGATGCCTACCTCATTTCTCCATCCACCTGGCTGCCCTTGGTCAGAAAATCTGAGGTGCTAATCCCCTTTGTAAGTGGGACCACCTCCTACGAAGACTATACAGGATAAGATATACCCTCCCAAAATAATCGAGTGTATTATTGGAGGAAGGGAAGTTGGATGCTGAGGAGCTAAAATAACAACAATAATTAAGAGTGAACAATAACAAAACAATAAGAAAGCAAAGCATCATGATTTGCTTGACATGCCCTGGAATATGAAAACAATCCATCCATTGGGCTGATTTATAATTAAGATCTTGCACTTTAGTGAGATGATTGGAAGACATAGTTTACTGCTTTCAGTAAATCTTTAAGGAAGACTTACATTTAATAGTTTTTTTTTTTCAAATTTTAACTGGGAAACCCCTGATGTTGCTTAGACATAGGATATGTGTGAATTATGCAATTACTAAAATCATCTTAGTGAATAATTGGAAAGAATTTAATCATATTGTTGTTTCTGTTTAACCAAAATAGAAGAATTCAAATGCCACAGGGGACATTACTAAGTACTTCTCTTTATATTATCCTTCTTTCTATGTTTCTATGTTCTTTCTTTAAATTGACATCCCGGGACGCCTGAGTGGCTCAGTTGGTTGGACAACTGCCTTCTGCTCAGGTCATGATCCTGGAGTCCCGGGATCGAGTCCCGCATCGGGCTTCCAGCTCCACGGGGAGTCTGCTTCTCTCTCTGACCTTCTCCTCGTTCATGCTCTCTCTCACTGTCTCTCTCTCAAATAAATAAATAAAATCTTTAAAAAAAAAAAAAGTTAAATTGACGTCCCCTCCATGAGACACACTTTAATCACATTTTAAAGTCATTCTTAGTAATCTTTTTGATCCAATCAAGTAGACTTAACTGAGTCCCTCCTCTGTGCTAGTTTATGCACAGCAATGAAGTTACAAATAGAACAAGGACACAATCTTGATCCTCTGAAAAGTCATAGTCTAGCTGAGAAGTCAGACATAGCCCTGATCTTGGAGAGCTCACAGTCTAATGCAGGAGATGGACACATAACTAGATAATAATAATTAACAATAGCAATATAGGCAGAACATTATGGGAGATCCCAAGAAGGACTGGACAGTAGAGATGAGGGCAGGATCAGAGAAGGCTTCCTGGAGGAGGTGACACCTGAAGTGTGGAAAAGAGCTGATCACTCCACAGGCAGGGCAAGGTGGATAATGCAATGGGCTGTGTGAAGATCACCAGAAGCAGTCTGGTTTTGTGTGGTTGCCACTTAGGACTGTGCTTATGGTTGTACTTGGTATAATGTAGGGGTTGCAGAAATATGTATATGTTCTTGTAGACTTATAAAAACAGAGGGCCAAGCGATAACAAAATATGATGATGCCAAAGTTAGAAGAGACTCTGTAGAAGCAGGAGAGGATGAGGGCAAAAGCAGGGGCTCTGAATTCTAATCCTGCCCCCTTACTAGCTGTGTAATCTTAAATGGGTGACTCAATTCTCCAAGCCTCAGTTTTCTTCATCTATAAAGTGGGGAGAAACTCACATTTATTCTAAGGATTAAATGAGTATAGAAAAGAATTAAACACAATGCTTGGTACACAAATGTTCATTGACTATTATTTTGTTTTTCTCTTCTCCTCCACTTCTGGAAAACACAAACAATTTCTTCTTGCTAAGACTGTGCACACTTGATTTCTAAGTGGGTTGCCTAGAAGGGGTTGACAGCTGAGTTTCTCATGGTTTTACATCATTGAATATGAACACCATCAGAATAGGTCAAAGCAATATCCTAGAACCCTTTATTTCACACATTTGTTATGTGTACTCTTCAATAAGGGGAGGCGTATTCGCAGATGCCACCATCACACCAGGTGAAATATTACTCCTTTCTGAATTGTCATTGATACTGGATTAGGAATAGCTGGCTAAGGGAAAGGGCATAACGTGTGACTCAGCGGTTTGTTTCGGACATATTTTTCTTCCTCTGGTTCTTGTGAGACCAAACCCATGAATAGTTTATGGGTCCTTTCAAAAATTAAAGTCGTACTTCAGATTGTTATAAATCAGATTATAATAAGTCAGTTTGATAATTTCGCTCTAACAGTCATAAAACAACAAAATAACATCCCACAGTGTGAAAGCTTTGGTTTAAATAACCCATCCAAAATATGCCAATTGATGTTTTTCTCCATAACTTATATGTTCATTTTTAAAATCAAAATAATAAGCAATTTTATTGAGCCTCTTCATAATCCAAGTAAGAAATCCAATTTCTTACTCATTCATTGATTCAAAAAGCATTAACTGAGTTTCTTTCTGCTGGCCACTTATTCTAGTCACTGAATAGAGATTTGAAAAATTTTTTAAAAAGACAAAATCCTTGTTTCTGAGATGCTCACTATCTGGTTGCATAAATTATCTGAAGATGACACCTTACAAAATAAATAAGAAGTTCTTTTTACTTTAAACTTTCAGAAAGCATTAAGAAAAGCCCCTCATTTACTTTGCCTTTATATAATTCTGCTCCTCCACCTCAGCCCTGGTTGTGAGATTGCCCACTGTAGGTGCAGGCTAAATAATTCCACCTGATTGTCAAGGGTTATCAGCAAGGAAATCCTGGAGTCCTAGAACATCTTGAGAGTAAAATGCGACTGACAGATGTATTCCCTCAGTATAAAATGGAAAAATAAGAATCAAAGTTGGTTAGTAATTGGTTGTCACTAGCACTAGGGATGGAAAGACTAACCAGAATCCAACGTACTAGTGCTGACAGCAATAGGGTGGCTGGACTATGCCATCTCATCCCAGTACCATTTTGCAAAGCAATTTTGTGTCCTTCTCCCATTCAGTCCTCACAACAGCCCATGAATCTGGGTTTCTTATCTCCATTTTGTCTAGACTAACAGAACTTCTTTTTTTTTTTTTTTTTCAAATTTACCCAATTTATTTATTTTCAGAAAAACAGTATTCATTATTTTTTCACCACACCCAGTGCTCCATGCAAGCTGTGCCCTCTATAATACCCACCACCTGGTACCCCAACCTCCCACCCCCCCGCCACTTCAAACCCCTCAGATTGTTTTTCAGAGTCCATAGTCTCTCATGGTTCATCTCCCCTTCCAATTTACCCAAAAGCACATACCCTCCCCAATGTCCATAACCCTACCCCCTTCTCCCAACCCCCTTCCCCCCAGCAACCCACAGTTTGTTTCGTGAGATTAAGAGTCACTTATGGTTTGTCTCCCTCCCTATCCCATCTTAGACTAACAGAACTTCTGTGGCTGGCCCAAGATCATCCAACTCATAAGAAGCAGGTCAAAAGGACAAATCAAAGATACTTAGATCAGCAGGTCTCAGGAAGTAAATAAATGACTTGGTTGGTCTGCTGGCAGCTGGAGATCAAGATAGACCAGTTCAAAAAGAGTGGGAAAGACTCATGAAGGAGAATATAAAGACTTGCCTGGAAACTGAAATCTACCAAGACTTTAGACTCTGCCTTTAGAACCAGAGGTTACTTTAAAGTTTATCCAGACAAACTTGAGAATCAGGTCACTTCTCCAAATCTGTAAAGTTAATGAATAGTCAAACTAGGTAAGAAGTTCCGGTGTCTTGACTCCTAGGCCAATGCTCAACTTCATCACATTATTTGCTGGCTAGAAAAGTCAGTGAAAGCTCAATTTTTAGTTAAAACTGGAAGGATACTGGACTTGTCTTTTATGGTAGTTTTTATCAGTGAACCACACTCCTATTGTTCATATACCCCTGCACTTTTCCTTTCCCCTTGAATTGAAGCTGATTCTGTGATCTTCTATAACTCATCGAACGTAGAGGAAGTGACAGGGTACCAGTTTCTATGCTAAGCCTTAAAAAGACCTGACCGCTTTCATTTTTGCACACTGGAAGAAGCCAGTCACCATGGAATAAGTTTGACTATTCAGAGACTGCCGCCCTGAAAGATGTCTAATCTAGCCACGTGAAGAGACCACACAGAGAGGAACTGAGGCCCCTGGCTAACAGCCTCAGCTGATCTTCAAGTCAACAGTTAACACCAACTTCCCAGCCATGAGAGTGGGGCCATCTTGCAAGTGCACCCTTGAGTCTGGGTCAAAACTATCAGCCATGTAGAGCAGAGATGAACTATCTTAGCCCAAGCCTTACCCAAATTACAGGATTGTGAACAGATAAACAGAAAGGTTATTGGAGTGAGCCACCAAGTTTGGACATGATTTGTTACATACCAGGAAGTAGCTACAATAGCAAAGGTGTGTGCTGGTGGCTCCAAGGATCTGGAAATACCAAATCCAGAAGACTTACCTTCTTAGTTGGACAGAGCCACACACTGCATCCACTGGGTTAGCTCTAACATCCTTCTGGTTCTAAAATTCTTCGAGCTTGTGACTCCCTGTGGCTCTTCCCTTATGACTCTAAACAAGCCTGGTGTCTACATGATAAAGAGATTGTTACCCTCAGAAGGTGACTGGCCTGACAGGGATTGCTTTTCTCACCAAGGTTTAGAAATGTAGGTGACAAGAAAGGAGGGAGACAGAAGAAGCTCCAAGAGTTTGGGTGCGACATGTGGAATACTTACAGATTAATTAATCGAATATCCATAGAAAAAGCATCAAGCAAGCCTGAGATAGGCAGGTCAACAGAAATTGACTTGAGAAATTAGCTTTTGATTCATTCAGTATTAGAGGAAGCACTTTAAAATCTATTGGATCTGTAACTAGTTCCTTGCAGCTGGTGAGAAGGCAGGAACATAGATGGAGTCTCCAGAATTTGGAAGAGGGCACATCAATTATCTCTACCACTAAAGTGTTGCATGGCAACCAACCACAGAACTATAGTGGCATACACCAATAAACATTTATTCAGCTCACGAGTCTGTGGGGTTCATCCCATCTGGGTTAGGGTTGGCTGCTATTGGCTGAGATCACTTATCTTGGAGTTCACAGCTGTTGGTTGATCTAGGGTGACCTTTGTTGGGACATCTGTGGTAACTGGCCTGGCCATAGGTTTCTCATCCTTCTCCTGGGACCAGTAGACTTGCCTGGGCAGGTCCTTCTTTGGGTGATAACACAGCACAGAAGTGAGCAAACCCAACTGCACAAACAGTTTTAAGGCTGCCAGACAGGTTTGCTATTATCCTATTGGCCAAAGCAACTCACAAGGCTTAGCCAAGAGCCAGAGTCAGAGGGCAAAAGGAATGGATAGAGAGAAAGGTTAGGAATTATGACCATTAATCCATCTACCACAGAAGTTATTTTATAAAAATCAACCTTGACAATGGAAAAGGGAGCTTTTTGAAGGATCTCTCGGGACCTCCGTCTGATTAGGCAGCATGATAAGCCCCTGAGGAATTGAAGGTGAGGAAACCTGCCTCTTCAACAAGGAGTGACTATCCTCAGTCCTTTTGTGACATTGTTGTGAGCACATTATGAAGGTGCACACACAAGTTGTGTCTTTCCCCAACCTGCTTCCTTCAGTCATAAAGCAAGGTTAACAAATGAAAAAGCATGTTCAAGATTCCAAACTCAATGGCATTTCATCACATATGTTCACTTGGTGTCTTACATGTCACACAAAGCAAAGCAAAGACAAGTCACACAATAAAGAAGACAGAACAGGGGGTAGGAAATGAATGCACCAAACACAAAGTCAGTCTGTAGATGTGCAGTTGAGGTAAGGCCTCGGCCTGGTCTGGTCAACTATTAGCACGTGCTGCTTATTATGTTCAGGCAGTGGAAGATCTCTATTATTTTCAGAGATCAATCAGGCAGAGCATTTGGCAGCTGCTGCCTTTGGGATGTGGTCAGTTGTGAAAGGGTTAGTGCCTAGATAGTTTGCCACAGAAATCCTCCCATTTTAAAGGGATTGAATGGTCCTTGAGTCTTTGTAGATGTCCTCTAGTTCTGCTGGTTATCAGTTCAGGGTGTCACCAGTTGTTGCTAGTTTTGGCAACATCTGGTCTTGGCTAAAATGCCCTCAGTTGTTGGCATCACTGCCTGACAGAAGTGACTGCTTGACAAGGGTGACTACATCTTATTCTATACATACTTTAAAGGAGTTAATATTTCTGCCTGGTTATTTGCATGGCTACCCTGTGGTGATCACCCTTCAATATCCTCTGCCTTTTGGAGAGCACATAGAGATCATTGGACTTTGGAGTCTGGGGAAGGAGGCTGTCCCAAGGGATGGGGAATAAATGTGGTGATGGCAATACTAGTGGGTTTTCCAAGTCTATGTTACAAGCCCCAGGTGGGTTCTTGGGAAGAAATTGCTGAGGTGAGATCAGTGCAGTAGACTTAGTTATATTATACTTTCCCTACTACAGAAGAAAAGGGACTTGGATGATTGATTAAAAGGTAATTTAGATAATAAGATATTGTCAGTATTTATCTAGGACTTCCAAGGTGGGGATTGGGGGACAGTGCACCTGTTGTCAGTCTAATGGTTACCAAGGGGAAAACTGCTGGAAGGTGCGACCTATCATTCAAGAACTGCCAATTCCCAATACCGAGGTTGTGCCTGACTTTATAAAGTCTTTGATGAATTGGGTTGTTTGATATAGGCTAGCTACACAGAGCCTGAAAACCACAGGGAGACATGATAACACTGAATTTCTGGACCAGAATAGCCAAACTCCGGAGACAAAACTCATGGTGATTCTACCGATAAACTCAGATTTTAGCAGTCCTCCCATGTTAACATTTCTTTAGCTACAAGAGCTACATTAGATGAGTTCCTAATGATAGAGTCCCCACCGTCTAGAAGCCTTGACCCCTGGAAGTGTGCTCAGCATCCTGACACAAGGGAAGTTTTCCAATAAAAGTGTGATAGTCAATGCAATACTTATATGGCGTATTTGATTCTTGCTTTGGAAATCTTAGGAAACAGTAGCTTGTATTTAATTGGATCTTGTAGATCACAGGGTAAGTTGGAACGTGGCTGGAAAATACTGGTAGATATAAAACTTCCCCAGATAATCTTCACTCAAGAGCTGAGCACATGTTTGAGGCATTCCCTCCAGCTGTTCCTGTACTTAACCTCTACACCCAGAAAGCCACATACCATGAAACGCTGTGACTCTCTGCCTGAAATTCTTTTTCTCATTACGGAAGCATAACTGGTTCATGCCATGGACATGCCAGAGAGCTGATGATCTCAGAAGCACCCTTAAACAGTGATAGACTGATAGCCGATGGATAAAGATCCCAGTTCCCTCATCTTTGGAGTAGAATAGCTCTAAAGAATGAACTGGTTCCCTGCTTGATAATGAACCCAGTTAGGTTACCTTTCCTGCCCTATCTGACTTCCCCACTCCTCTGCCAATGCTTTCTGGATAACTCCACCACCACCACCACCACCACCACCACCACCATATCAATTACTTGCACTCAAATCTGTGTTTCAACCCAAGATAGCACACAGTCTCATAAAAGAACACAGTCAAAATAATGAGCTAAGCTCTAAGCAGAATAATACCTAGGGTTTGCCCAGTTGATCTTTGCCAATGTTGAATTCAGCAAACTAGGAAAAAACTGATATGACAAGCTGATATGACAAACTTAATGAAAGTGAATTAAGTTTGTGAGATTCAAGCAAGACAAACCCTAGGGCTCCTAGGTAGGTGACAGACGGAAAGACAGATAGAGGGAAGGATAGCTCCAGCCATCTATGGGACCTATCAGAGGACTTAGCCTGAGGAAAGACAGTCCCTGCTCTTTACCAAGTAACTCCAGGAAACTACATAAAGTCATATATAAAGGACAACATCATTCTCTAGGGCTCCTCCTACAACGTGCTTTTCTTGCTCAACATTACGTTTCTGAGATTTTTTTCATTATTGATATATGCACTCTTATTTTAACTGCTTCATTATAATGAATACAGCACAATTTCTTGATCCATTCTCCTTTGGGTGAATTTTCAGAGTGTTCTAACATTTCATGATTGAGCCCACCCTGTGGCAAACATTCCTGTTTGTGCCTAGCCCCAATGTGTGTGCAGGCACATGTGCACACACACACACACACACACACACACACAGGATTTCTAGGACATGTATGTGTGAGTGAGCTTGGTGGGTGGAAAACACCAAGTCCACAGCAGTAGTCACCTCTGGTGGTGGGCGTAGTGACACCAACATCTTTGGAAGGAACACAGTTGTTCAATGGACATTTGTCTCATCATTGCAATATGTTTTGGTGTGTCCAAAATACATTGTTCGTAATTTTAAAATATGTGACTCTACTCTGGCTTTCAATCAGCCAAGAAAAAACACTTTCTGTCTTTACTTTGTTGGTTTTGTGTGTTAAAATTTTCTCTCAAACACATTGTACTTCCTGATGGCTCCAAGAGGCATGCACTAAAGAATCAGTCCCATGCAGTTTGCAAAATTAAATTATTGCATCTGTTGCTGACAAAGGTTTTCTCTGACTTTAAGTTTTTTCTGTGTCTCCCAACTTTTTAAAAGGTCCATTTCCAGAATATCAACTTAAGTAAATAGTCCTCACTCGTCAGGGAATTCCAGGATATGCTTTATGCCCTGAGCACTGAACCGAGCAGCTTTGTGAGAAAAGTGGTCTTGGTCATTTCAGGCTTTCATTCTTTGTGATTTCAAGTCAATAAAAATAGTTAGCCAGGAAGGTGACTCAGGGTTTGGCTTACTCTGTCTTACTTGATTAGAATAATAGCAGGTTGATTTGGCTTATTTCATTCCTTTTCACTCCTTTATTCTTGCTTGGAATTAGATAAAGTGGATATTATTCCTCTCCCACCTCCATTCAGTTAACTCTGAGCAAAAAATTATTTGAGCCAAATTTATGTGATTGCACACAAGTTTTTTTTTTTAATAGCTCTGCTAATAAGTTTATTTATCTTTTTTTTCCAATTTATTTATTTTCAGAAAAACAGTATTCATTATTTTTTCACCACACCCAGTGCTCCATGCAAGCTGTGCCCTCTATAATACCCACCACCTGGTACCCCAACCTCCCACCCCCCCGCCACTTCAAACCCCTCAGATTGTTTTTCAGAGTCCATAGTCTCTCATGGTTCATCTCCCCTTCCAATTTACCCAAAAGCACATACCCTCCCCAATGTCCATAACCCTACCCCCCTTCTCCCAACCCCCCTCCCCCCAGCAACCCACAGTTTGTTTCGTGAGATTAAGAGTCACTTATGGTTTCTCTCCCTCCCTATCCCATCTTGTTTCATGGAGTCTTCTCCTTCCCACTTAAGCCCCCATGTTGCATCACCACTTCCTCATATCAGGGAGATCATATGATATTTGTTTCCGAATTAAATAGCCCTGGTTTTTCCTCACTTCCTCACCAAAAATTCCATCCATGAAGGTATATTTCAAAAATAGAAAGTGAGCACAATGACCATGTGAGTTTTCATTGGGAGGAATCGGGCTATGATTCAGCTGTTTGGTGGACACTGATTACCTAATCAAGGCAACGCCTGCTGCTATTTAGAGGTGATATCCTGAAGAATGAAATCTTTCCTTTTCTGAGTGTGCCCTTAGTTCACACATCTCAAAGTATTTTTAAAATATGAATGAGATCTGAAGGCACTTCTATACTAGCAGATATCAGGCCATCAATAGTTTATCTTACACCCCTAAAAGAAATATCACTGGAAAGAAATTAAAAAAATAAAAAAAAAATTTTAAAGTATGAAGGTAAAATTTATTTAGCACATAATATGTATGAAGCCCTATTACTAAGTGTGTGTCTTTTTTTAAATTATTTCTTTAATCCACATAGTATTGTTAGGAGGTAGAGATTACTTGTTTCCCTATTGTACAGATGAGGGGGTTGAGGTAAACAACTTGCCTAAAGTTGCACAGCTAATAAGTATTAGAGCTGGTATTTGAACCCAAGCAGTCTGGCTCTTCACTTCACCTTCTTGATTCCTTTGCCATCCTGAGAATCAGAGTGGGCAGGTAACTTACAAATGGTCACACAGCTATGGAATGGTGGAGCCAAGGTTTTAGCTCAGATCATCTTGTGAAGCCAGAGATGTTAATTATTGCTTTTCTACAGGGAAATAAAAGTCCTGATTTAAGGTCCTTCTGTAGATGATTGGCAATGCATATAAGAATTCCATTTCTCCTAGTTACCAAGCTACTTCTGAAGTGGCAGGTAACAGTTTCAAGTGGATTTTATATATTTAAAGACTCTGCCTCTGATGCAGATTTAAGGACCATCTACAGTTCAAGTCAGTTAGAAAAAGGAGGCAAAATATATCCTTACACTCCCAAAAAAGAGAAAAGACAAAATGATCAGCTGTCCTTGTGTGGCTTGGAATTAGAAACGATCCAGACTTTTCTACTGTAGAGCAAAGAGACAAGAAAAGCTAAGTGAGAAGCCGCTGGAACAGATGCTGTAAATAAGATGCTTTAAGAACCTTGGTTCAAAAAAAAAAAAAAAGAACCTTGGTTCAAATGGTACTTTTTTCTAGCAAAATCACCAGTCTCTTAACATGAACAAATGTGATTCATAGCAGAGAAGGGATCCTGGGTGAAATCCCAGCAACAAATAGGAAATGGGGCAGTGGGGAGGTGCCAAAGCTACAAGGTTTGGGGGGGACTCACCCTTTTCCGGGGCCATGCAAATGCCAATCTGTACAGGACCGAAATTGCATAATTTTTCTAAGTCAGACTCTTGAGTGCGGGGAAAGGGCAGTTTCCCTAAAGAACTCAGCCTGAGGTCACCAGGAGTGGACAGAACAGAGGTGGAGAGAGAGCCAAGCCCGGCCCTGTAGAGTGTTCTGTGGGGGTGTCAACACAAGGGCACAGCCAGCATCTTGGGTTCACCCCAAATGGGCCTGTGAAGAAGAGACCAGGTGAGGTGGGTGGAGACAGAGAGGGGCCCACCAGATAGACTGCTGGGGATGCTTCCTTCTGCTCCTGAGGAGCTTCTGGGCAGGAAATGTCATATATAGCTGCAGAATCCTGAATGCCTCTTGTACCCTAAACCCTGGGAAGTTTTTCCCAACACTTTCTCCCTCATCTGCCCCACTTTGTCCACACTGGTTTCCTTTGTCTAGAATGTTCCCACCTCAGCAAGGTTTGACATTTGCTGTCCTCTTGGCAGGAAGCCAGGCCCCACTCTGCACACAGCTGCCTCCTGATCATCCCACCTCCTTCCTGGCATCACCACCTCGGGGGGCCATCCTAGCTCCCCCAAACTAAAGGAGTGACTGGTCCTCCTGCACACCCGGAATGGTCTTGTTCATGTGTAAGTACGTGCAGTCAGCTCTCCATAGTAAAAAGCACCACCGGGAGGGTGAGCTCCGTGGTGGCCAGGGTGTCGTTTTATTTATTTCTGTCCAGAGTGGCTGGCGTATAATGGACACTAATAGATGTGTGTTGGATGAGCTCCACCTGCCTATTTCAGGCAAAAGAGACTGTCCTCTTTATGGTTTGTCATGCCACATGTCTGTGGCATATTAATTGCGTCCACCTTCTCTGATGAGCATCTTTTTGAGAAACCAGATCTTGACATGTGGGTTTTCCTGTCTGTGATATTAATGGGAGTCGTGCTTCGGTCCCTGAGTTTTGTGTGCCATGAATATGAAAAAACATGTGATCCTTGAAAAAATGCAAACAGTAAAAAGGATGGATCCTTTGCTCATCAATACCACGGAGCCCTACTTAGCAATAAAGAGGAAAGGACTTCTGGTTCATGCAAGGACACGGGTGAACCTCAGAAACATTATGTTGCGTGGAAGCAGCCTGACGCATAAGAATACATATTCTATGATTCCATTTATATAAACTTCTAGAACAGGGAAAACTGATTTCTAGTTCCAGAAATCACAGCTTGGTTCTGCACTCAGGGTGTGGAGATTGGGTAGAAAAGTGTGTGATCTCTCCCAGGTGGAACGGAAAAATTCTGTATTGTTTCGGGCAGTTGTTACACAGATGTATATATGTGTCACAAATTCTTGATCTGAATATTTAAGAATTGTGCATTTCGTTGTATGTAAAACAAAGTTATTTAATCTTTTTATTTATTTTTGATTTAAATTCAATGAACCAACTTACAGTACCTCATTAATTTCAGATATAATATTAAATAAGTTATTTTTAAAATCCTGCTTTCAGTAGTCCTAAGGTAAAATAATGAGATAAAACTGTTATTTTGTTGTAAGGGAGATTGAAACCTGCCAGAAGTGTATTTGGAGCACCACAGCGTATCAGCATCATAGAAGACTTTTCCAGTGTAACTCTGAAGAAGCCAAATCAAGCTAGTGGAAGAAAGAAAAGGGAATTTTTTTTATTTCATGCAACCAAGTGGTCCAGGCATGGAGCTGGCATTAGGGATCGAAGCTGACCTCTGTCCAAGCGCTCAGCGGCATTCTGCTTTCTCTCTCTGCTGTTTTTTGCTTTTTGTTCTGTTTTATTTTATTTTTCTTTGTTTTGTTTCATTTTGTTTTTCAACCCCTTCTCTTAGTGGATGGACACAACAGTTCAAAGCCTCAAGCAAAAACCTCAGACTGAGTCTCAGTCTTGGGCCCTTGCCATTCACTGTGGCTGGTGGATAGAGGAAAACCAAGCCACTGAGAGACTGAAGGATAAGAAGTGCCCCCGCAAAATTCATGAGCCATCACGACAACTACAGGGAATGTCCATGGAGAAAGCAAAAACATCTCACAAAAGCCACAACAGTATTAGAATAAAATGATGGATGAGGACCCAGCTCCTCATGAACGGCTTCAATGCTGCCCTCCCACTCTACTCTATACCAAGAAAATTAATTTACTGGCATCCATTAACTGCTTGCAATTTGGTGAGATGTGGAATCTTTTTGTGTGAGGAATGGTTTAAATTTTATGCTCTTGCTGGACATCTAAAACCAGCCACAGAGGAGTAGCAAACGTGAGATCATCATGTCCGATACTTCCTCTTTCACACAAATAGATCATCACTTCACTCAAGTAGGCCAGCACTTTTGTATTAGACAATCCCCTGATAAAAAGGGGTTTCCCTCAGTCCCCAACCTTCCAGAATTATTGCTGAGTCAGGACCTGTGGGAAGCATATGTGCTGGAGTGTTCACACACCCACAGAAAACTCCCAGACTAGAGCATCGGGTGGTCTCTACTTACCCCAAGGGCCAAACAAGTCTTTACACACTCCCATGATAGTGTGTAAGGAACACTTGTGTTTTCTGCAAGGTTTCTTGGTTACTCATTTTCCAAAAAAAGAATCTACACTTCTGAGGAAGCAAAGAGCATGTGTGGGTTTTTCCGTTTCCAGTTTTGCACAAAGTACAACATCAGTTACCAGTTTAAAAAAGAAAAATTCTAGTGTTCTTTCACTAACATACTTAATGAAATGGTTGTTAACATAATATACTCATAAAATAAAAGTAGGCCATTTCTATTAGAATAAGTTCTGTAGCTGGTAGGGGATCAAATGTAAACACTGAAGTCATTTTTACAGACAAGAAATACATGTAGGTAAGTTTCCTAAAAGCCCAGAAAATAAGTTAGTCTGATAACAGGCAGGAGAAATATCTGAGATGAATCCAATAGACCAAATGTTCTTATTTCTAGTATATATGGACCTCATACTGTTGATAAGAAAATAACCAAAATTCCAATAGAAAAATGGACGAAAGGTATAAATAAAATAATTCATAGAAAAAACACTAAAAAGGAACTATCAATCTTACTACTAGATAAAGATCTACAAATCGAACAAACTGGGATGCCATTTTTCTCTTCTTAAGTCAGCAGAGTGTTTTGTTGTTTTTTTTTTTTAAAGATTTTATTTATTATTTGACAGACAGAGATCACAAGTAGGCAGAGAGGCAGGCAGAGAGAGATAGGGGGAAGGGGGGAAGCAGGCTCCCCACTGAGCAGAGAGCCCGATGTGGGGCTCTATCCCAGGACCCTGGGATCATGACCTGAGCTGAAGGCAGAGGCTCAACTCACTGAGCCACCCAAGCGCCCCCTCCCTTTTCTAAAGATTTTATTTATTTATTTGACAGAGAGAGATCACAAGTGGGCAGAGAGGCAGGGTGAGGAGGGGAAGCAGGCCCCCCACTGAGCAGAGAGCCCAATGCAGGGCTGGATCCCAGGACTCTAGGATCATGACCTGAGCTGAAGGTAGAGGCTTAACCCACTGAGCCACCCAGGCACCCGAGCAAAGTGGTTTTTAAATGAGCAGTTAAAGGAGCACATCAAAACACCACTGGTCAGAGAATAAATTCAGACAGCCTTTAATAAACAACTTGAACTTAAATAAGTCTATACTCTTTAGCCTTATAATTTCCCATATAGGAACCAACTTAAAGAAATAACAAGAAAATTTGGATATACACATAAATACCCATCACAGCACCTTTTATGTACACATATCACAGCACTGTTTTTTTTTTTAAAGATTTTATTTATTTATTTGACAGAGAAAGAGAGAGATCACAAGTAGGCAGAGAGGCAGGCAGAGAGAAGGGGGCGAAGCAGGCTCCCTGCTGAGCAGACAGTCCAATGTGGGGCTCGATCTCAGGACCCTGAGACTATGACCTGAACCGAAGGCAGAGGCTTAACCCACTGAGCCACCCCAGGTGCCCCCACAGAACTGTTTAATAACATTAAAAACTGTAATTAGCTTAAGTGTTCAATGGGAGAAATAGAGAGATTATAGTATATTCGTCAATGGAATATCTTATATGCAACCACTGAAATTATTTTTTGAATGTATCATGACAAGGGAAAATGTTAATATTTTGGGGGGATACTGTTAATATTTTAATGTTGGATAAAAAAGATTAGATGATTGTGTTTATACAATATAATATATATGTTATACTGCTGTATGACTAGATACATGCATCTGCCATTCTACATAATGCAAGAAAAAAAACAAGACCCCAAAATGTTAACCTGGATTTTATTCAATGATTTCTATTTTTAGTGCTGTGCCTTTCCAGATTATTATAGGAGCATGCTTCCTTTTGACAACCAGAAAAAAGTCACTTAAAAATAAAACAGATGAGAACTTGAACAGCATCCTCTTAAAGAAACAAAAGAATTCTAAGAGTAAAGCTTGGCAACTTTTTACCTGAATTATTCAGCCTCTTTGTTAAAATATTTTCATTTTCAAGCCCATATAGGCCTATAAGGCAAACTAAACACTTCCGACCAACTTAATAGAAAAATTAAGTGGACCCTGAGAGGTTTATAGTAATGGCTGCTGACAGGAGATGTCAGGTCTAACTGCCAAAAAGGTAGTTAGAGGCCCTTCCTCCGAGGCAATTGCTTCTGTAGTTTAGCTGGGCCGGTTATGCTTTGCTTCCTGGGTTCTCTCTAGGGGGAGTTGAGGAGTTCACCATCATGAAGGTAGTCCAGGAGGCTCATTAGGTGTTTCCCAATTAGGTCTGGTGACATGAGCCTCTGTTTAGCATTTGAGCTGTATGTATCTGTGACAGCTTAGCTAGGCTGGACCAGAATCACAAGGAGCATCGCATCTCTGGTTTCTCAAATGTTAGGAGTGGTGGAGTTTAAATGAAACCAAATGGCATCTCCAAAGGGCTATGAAGCATAAACCTGATAAAAAATGGAAGATCAGAAGTGGCCCGTTTCATCAGAGACTGAGAGAAAACCCAAGGCATGTGCTTATGTGCGATTGGCAGGAGATCCCCTTTTCCCATTGTCATATTTGGGCAGACTCTGAGACTAGGATGTGGACACAAGAAGTTGACTTAGAAGGTCATTCTAGAAACCCAGTGAAGGAATGTGACCATGATTAGGGAAGGGAGGCCCCCCCCGGGATAAGGTGTCTCAGTAAGCAGGTTTTCACTGTGGGCAACGAGAGAGCAATCTTACTGGAGACCCTCTGAGGAAAAGTGTGGAGAACAAGTCACTGTTGTCCTACTGAGGGGTAAGTAAGCTGGGCTATTTCTCTGCTAGTTCCCATCCCTCAGTGGGTGAAGTGTGTGCTTTGGGCATTAACCAAATCTCTGGCATCAAACTGCCCTATCCAAGTTAGTCACCCTCCTGGCCAGAAAAGGCTGTTGGGTATGAAGATGCAGAAAGCTACAGAAGGAACGTCTGCCGGTAAGTCGGAGGAGCTATGAGCATCTGCTATATTAGGCCATGCCTCAACCACCTCATAGTAAATCCTCTGGAACTTGTCCCCGAGTTTTTCCCCCAAGAGCTATACCATATGTTCTGAGCTCCTTGAAATGGGCCTGCTTTGCATCCAAATGGTTATGAATTCTTATTAGTCTCTGTCTTTGACTTCTGGAGTCTTCTCAACAGCTCCTTCCACCTGGTATGGTCTGCCCAAAGGTCAGCTTAGCATGATTCCTTGGCTTTATCCATTCATCCATCTACCTCCCCATCCATCTATTTTGATTGGAAAAAGATGGGAGAGGTATGGGAAGGGAAAAAAATAAGAGAGGGCTATAGCTCTGAAAGAGATAGAGAAGCGGAGAGAAAGAGTCTGCAAGATATTATCGTGTAAATTGATGTGAAATTGGCTTCCATACAGCAAATTGGAATGAAAAGAGGATCATGTAAAGAAGGTACAAAATCCACGTAAACTTACCACCTTTGCCCATTGGAATGGGTAATTGTTTTGTAGGAAGGTACCTTGAAGCTATGCAAATAATTTGTTGTTATACTTTTGCCACCAGTTTTTTCTGTTGATGTTTCTTACCTGGAACAATTATTACTGTGGTGTTTGCCAAATGGTGATTTTCTAACTCCATCCCGCATTCTATATTTATGAATTGGAATTTCATTATAATGAAAACCTTTCCCTTCTCATTTATTTATTTATTTATTTATTTATTCAATTGTTTTTATTTAAATCAGTACAGATGCCTGGATACTTATTATATTCTATGATGATGCATAGAATGGTCTATTATTATTATTCTTTGGTCACTTGAAATGTTCCAGACCTGAGGACCAGGGCTTTCATGTCTATTTGCCACAGAACACTACATGACACCTTCCCAGATTTCCTGTGGTTTCCAGAGATGCGAGTCTCTGCAAGGTTGAAGAGGCACTAGGATGGAGACAATGTGAGTTGCATAGCCATATCCATCCAAACTCAAAAGCAAGATTTGGCAGAAATAAGTCCAAGTTATAGGACATGACCTCTTCTTTATTTGCATATTTACTTCTGTGCTTCTTTTGCCTTTGACAACAGAGTTCTGACATAATCAGGATATTAGTTTAGCAGAAATAATAAGCAGCTGTTGAGTCCTAATCTATGCCTGAGGCTTGGGGGTCTTCAAAGATGATTGTGGTATGGGACCAGCACAGGGGCTGTCTCACTCACCAAAGTCAGCCCTCTAGCACTGTGACATGGACTGAGGGGGATTTTTATGTGTGGTATCCTCTCAGGAAGACAACAAATGAAACTCAAGTCAAGTCTGTGGTTTGACATTTTCAGAGTAATCTACAGTGGTGGCAACGTGTCAAAATTACTTTCTTGAATAGAAAGTTGGACTGACAAAGAAACTGGGGGCTCTGTACTGCTTGTCACAGAGAAAAGAACAGATTTGGGAAATACCCAGAGTTCAGATCACTGAGGTCTGAGGAGGGAAGGTGCAAGGTCAAGGACAAGACAGGGCAGAGTGCCTTAAGCCATGGGCTCCTGAAACAGACAGCCTGGTTCCCAATCTTCAATGGTGGCTGCTTTCTAGCCTGGGCCATTACTGAAACCTCCTAAGCCTCAGTGGCCCCATGTTTTCCATGGGCATTTTACATAGGGATGAAAATAAGAATGAGTATGATGTGTGGGATTTTCTCCTTTTGCTTCTCCAGATCCACTCTCTGCTCCTCTCTGCCTTGCTCTGTGCCCAGGAGACCAGTCTCTTCAGGCATCATCACACCAGTGGCCTGACCTGCTAGTTGGGTATGGACAATGGGAATCATCTGTAAGAGACTGGAATGTGGTAGAAGAGAAGAGTTAGGGATATTTATGCCTCTTCCCCTTCTCCCATCCTGCAGGCTCCTCCCAATGCCTTCCCCCTACTGCTATTCCCACAGGGTTTCCCATCCCATGTTTTTTCCTTGGGCCTGCTCTCACCTCTGTGTACATCCCTCCCTTAAATTCTCTTTGTTCAAGCTCTTCGAGTGTCACCTGTTACCAAGCAGATTCAGACAGGCAAATGCAGCACAGAGCTGCTGGCAAGAGTCAACAAATGTCCCTCCAAAGCAGGACGTCAGAGGTGTGCCTCAGAAATGTTGTAGTATTATTATATCATAGCCTCTCTATTTCTCTTGAAAGCCACAATTGGCTGGTAACAAATACATAGTTGCTTTAGGAGGAAGCAAAGGGGGGTTGACATTCTGGAGCATACTGGCGTAAATGGAGCCAAAACAGGATCTCCAAAACCAAGCATTGCAGGATTAGAGTCAACAATGGAGGGAGTTCTATCCTGGGACTCTGGGCACTGTGTCAAAAGCAATGAGAGCAAATACAGTTGCCATGGACCCAAGAGCCTTACTGGTGATATGACATAAACTGATTTGTGAATAAAAGATCAACTGAGTGATTAAAACCTCACCTTTTAATGAATATCCAAGAGTAATTTTGTCTGTATCCTTACCCAGAAGCAATGAAAAAAGAAAGTCCAACAGAAATCCAAGTGTGATTCCCTAGATAACGAACACTTTGGTAATACCTTGCTTGATCAATTTGTTTTCCAGAACAATTTTTGGGAGGTGGTCTTGCAGCTGTGATTATAGTGGGTGCACAGAAATAAGGGGTATAAGACAACCACCAAATGGGACAACTCAGTGAGTGACAGAGTGCAGAAAACAAAACTTACTCAGTGACCTTGCTGCCATGTTTTTTCAAGACGTGGTATGCAATGTGCTTACATTTGCAGTATGATTGCCGTGTAAGATAAAACTGATATGACTGGAACTAAACCACAGGTACAACCTGTAGGGTCTGAAGGATCATTTAAATTCACTAATTTAAAAATGTCATATGGAAAGAGACAATTCAGCATTCATTAACCTTGTCTGGGAAAAAGGCACTCAGTGGAATGCTTCTAAAGATCTCTTTGTTAGTCAGTGTATTTCTGGAACTGAAACAAGAGTCAGTGCTCGGAGGTAAGAGGAGAACTTCTCTGACATTCAGCATCTCAGAGTCTTCAAAGAAAGGTTAACTTGCTTATTTGTCAATGAGAGGGGAAATTGTGTCTTTGCACAAGGTTCTACTGACATAAATCATTTTAGATAAAGGTGAAAAAGTTCAACACACCTACCTTGTTTACCTTGTGTCAAACAGGAAACCAAACCCATGGCAGGTGACAAATACCCAGTTGTCTGAGCCAGTACAGAATTTCGGAATATCATTTTATTTTTCATATTATTTTATTTTTAAATAATATCATGGATAAAGTGAATTTGATGAGGGAGCAGGAGGCTGGCTGAAGACAAAGCAAAAGCTGGCACCTTGCACCCCCTCTCCACCGGCTCCCCTTGCTAATGTGTGTGACATTCCTCAGGCACCTCTGGCTGCCCTAAAAGAAAAACAAATAGTTAACTTGCAGAGATCACAGTCCTGCAAGACAGGAGTCTCCCTTGGTTTACTAATGTCCTAGAGATTTACAACAAAGAAGCTATCTAATAATAGCACAATTTCCAGAGGCAAATAACTCAGTTCCTCAAGCCCTAAATAAAGTTAAATTTCTTCTAAACCCAAATCTCACTAACAAGGACACTTGACAGGAGAAATGTGAAATTTTATCTCTAGATCTCCAAGATAGTGTTGAGAATCATTCCCAAGCTTATGGCCCAGTGATAGACATCTAAAGGGTCTCACAAGAAGATTTTTATTACTAGTAATGAATAACCTTTCTCCCAACAATAGCTAGCCCCTCAAGGTCCTGGCGACCTTGCTTCCAAAATTCCTTAGAGACTAACATCACTCTCTTTGTCCTCACTACCCAACTCCTGTGTATATAATTAGCCACTCCTCAGGATAACAACGCAGCATCTCTGTCTGCCCACAGGTCCTGTCCCCGTGCTTTAATAAACCACCATTTTGCATCTAAGACGCCTTAAGAATTCTTTCTTAGCCATTAGCTCTGAACCTCACCTAGGTTCAAGAACTTCATCAAATTGATTTTAGAAATTTGGGGGGAAATTCGTCAATGATGTGTCTCAATTTTTGACTTGTAAAGCCAGAGGTTTTAGAGATAGTTCCATTGGAGAGAAAGATGTGTGAAAGAGAGACAGGGAGAGACACAGAGAGAGAGAGAGAGAATGCAGATAGAAAGCAGTTCTGGGACTGCTACCCACACAGTAACTGGGACTTCGTGGCTGAGTCACTTAGCAGTTGTAGGTTTAAAATTTGAGAAAAACTACTTCTCTTAGCTCAAGTGACCTCAACTTTCACCCAGGACAGTGATACTAAAGAGTTGCCCTGGGTCAGGGACGGCTGGGCACCTAAAGGGGCTCAGGGCAAAATATCTATTATTGGTGTTCTTGTGGAGGCCATGATTTTGCCCCACCTTTCCCTCCCCTTCAGCGTTAGCTGGAGATGGGCCTCTGGCCCTTGAATGTCGAGTTTATCCTTCTGAAAAGTGACTATTCTGCCAGTAAAGGAAATGGCCTAGAGTCCTCTTCTCAGACAGTGTTCAGGACATCAGAACCGTACTCTCTGCATGTTTACTCAAGTGAGAGGGTTCAAACTACTTCCTCTAATGGTTTCAGAGAAGGGCTAAAGCTTTGTCAGCTGAGCATGTGGGATCTGGCTGGCTGGGAATGAATAATTAAACTCCTGCCAACACAAAGTGCCCTGTAAATTCCTTAGAGCGGCCTTCTGTTTCCTCCATAATGCCTGTCTCCCCACTCCCCAAAGTCATCTTATCTGTGTTGTTCTTTAGCCGTAAGGCTTAAATGCTGCCCCTTCCCTCTTGGGCACTTTCTCAATAGCAGTTGTGTGTCAGCTTGCAGGGAAGTCCGTGCCCACCCCCACCACTCTCCAGATCTGGTCGAGCAGGTCTGGAGTGGAATCACCCAGCCCTGTGAGGTCAGCTCCAGTCCTAGCAGATTCAGAAAGAGACACACCAGCAGAAGGTAAATCAGAGTAGGCAACCAGTGCTTTTTTTGCAGGTGCTTTTTTTCCATATCCTCATGGAAGGAAAAGTTGGCCTAATTGTATAACATCCTGTTCCTGGAGGGTCAGTATTCAAGGGTGGAGAAGTATTTTAAAACAAACAAAGAATACTTTTAAAAGGGTCTGGAAGTGAAATGAGACCAATTCACCTCCAAGCCTGTTCCAAATATACTGTGAACTGTTTCCTGTCTCTACCCATCAATGGTGGCCTAGGATATTTCTCTAGGATCCTTGAACCCTAAAGGAACTTGCTCCCAACATGGACACCTGAGGCCCAGTGCCACAGGCTGCCCCAGTGGAATCACACGTTTGAATGCACAATATTAAAGGAAGCCTTTTCCCACTATGAGCAAGAGAAAGACATTAGTTTTTTAATTCTGTTAATCTGATCATTTCACTGTCTTAAGAAGCAATGCTCAGCCTTTCAGATTTCTCCCTCTTCTCCTTCTTTCCCAGAATCCTTGGCAAGATGACAATTATGGATGTTTGAGGAAAAGATTTAGGGTCCTTGGGTCTGCTATCCTCTTGCTCCTTCCTGGAACAAAATCCCTTTGTGTCCCTGGATCTTACCTTACTGGTCTTTCGGGCTCCCATCTCTGGCCAGAGGACTCAGGGTCAGCCTCCTGCCCACAGGGAAAGTCAGCCAGCTTCCTCTGGCTGATCGACATCACCTCACCTCTGCCCGATGGCAGACCTTGAAACCATGCCAACCCTGCCAAATCCTCCAGCAGCCTGGTGCCTGACACCCACCCTGACCTCCACGGAATCATCACTTCCCACTTAGCAGACCCCCAGGAAGTTCTTCATTCAGAGTTCTCAATGCATGGAGCCTATGAGGAACCTGGGAGAACTGCATCTCAGGGCCCCACTAGCCTCAGTGACTCAGCTGAGCCCCTGACACAAGTAGTGAGAGCAAACAGTTTATTTGGGAGGTGACAGTTGGAAACACTGCCAGGAAGTGAGGAAGGAAACAGGGAAAGGAGAAGCCATTATCACGCAAATTGCCACTGTGGGCCACGGGGGCTTAATCCCCCAGGGGAGAAGTGAGCAACAGTGTAGAACATGTCTCAGGGTTATGGGCATGTTAATAATCCATAAAGAGAATTGTGAAGATTACATGCAATGTGCATGCAAAGCAATTAGCACAGAACTCAGCTCATAATAAGGGCTCAGTAGATGTGAGCACGTCCTGCTTCCCTACAAGTTTTCCTGTTTGCCAGTTCTTTCCATGGAGACTTTGGCTCTTAAGTTTTTTTCCTGATATCTTTGATCACTTCTTCTGTTTCTCACCCATTTTTATTTTTACTCTCTGAACCCAAGGCAGGTAGTTTCCAAGGTCTTTTTCCTGTTCAGTGAATCCATCCATATGCAAAGTTAATGGCAAAAAACACTCCAGTCCCTTCAATGCTAAAACAGAGATGCCTCTGGGGTACAGATTCCATTGTACCCCCAGCATGAAACAGTGTGTGTTAAAATAACACTTGGTCATTTCAAATGTTTTAGGAAGTGTAGTAGAAGCAGATGTTTGAATACTGATAAGTCTGCTAATACAAAGTGTTGTAAGGTACTATGGGGAAGTGCATATTCTCATACCACTTTGGTGGGAGTCCCAATGTGTACGGCCACTTTAGAGGGCATCTTGATAGAAATTATTAAAACTGAAAATGCACAGACTTGTTATCACCAAGCAATTCAACCTTGGCATAGCTATCATAGAGAAACTCATTCAAAAGAACACAGTGGGGGCAACTGGGTGGCTCAGTGGATTCAGCCTCTGCCTTCGCCTCAAGTCATGATCTCAGGGTCTTGGGATGGAGCCCCACATTGGGCTCTCTGCTCAGCAGGGAGTCTGCTTCCCACTCTCTCTCTACCTACTTGTGATCTCTCTGTCAAATAAGTAAGTAAAATCTTAAAATAAAAAAGAATACAATGATATTCTTTGCTTTTTTGCTATGTTAGCAAAAAATTGAAAACAACCGAAATGTCCATCAGTATGGGACTAGATAAATGAAAAATCATGTACTTAGATGATAGAATAACTATATAGGAGTTAAAAAGGAATAAACTAGAACTCGACATATCAACCTGGATAGGTCTATAATAAATTAAAAGAAAAAGCAACTAGCAAACACTAATATGTTTTCTGTCCTTATAATTTTGCTTTTTCCAAAATGTTTTATGGATGAAGTTGTATATACTGTAATCTTTTGAGTCTGGCATTTTTTCCTTAGTTTAAGGTGTTTAAGATTCATCCATGTTGTTAAATATATCAGTAGTTCCTTTTTATTGTTCAAATATTTTGCCTGTTCTTTTATTGGGCTGTAGTGTATATAACACTGTTTTCAGAAATAAAAACATTTTTGGAGAACATAGAAACCAAACTCTGAATTATAAGCTCTGGGAGAACAGAGGGACCCAGGATTGGAGAACTGAATGGTCAAAGATTAAACTTTTTCTGTAATGTCATCATTTAAAAAAATGGTAGATTACTATTTTATCATGTGTAATTGAAAATTCAACTTACAAAGGCAGTAGATGAAGTTGATAATTGCATTATTAGGGGATCTCTATTCTTAGATAATATACACTGGAGTCTTTAGGAATAAAAAGCTAAAATGTATACAACTTAACTTCAGAAGGTTTGGGAGAGGGAGAGAGAAAGAGAGAGAAATTAATTGAGAGCGAGCACTTGAAGAGGAAAGAGAGGAGCCTTCTAATGATCAAAAGCTTGAAGTTCATGGAACTTCCTTGGAGGCAGGCCGCTAATTTAGCAAACAGGCTTGAGGAGGGCAGATACTCAAATTCCGTGAAGCAGGAAAAGAGACCAACTTGGAGCAGTATCTAGGTTCCAAATCAAAAGGAGAAGAGAGAGGAAGAGAGGAAGGCATTGCTCCTTCTGAGACATCGTGGGGATACAGTGGGCTCCATGGGAAGAAGGAAGGGAGCAGGAGGATGAATCATTCTGAACTACCACCTCAGGGTTCAGATCTATGTTTATGAAAGATTGTATGCATAAGGGACTGTGAGGCTTTCATCCTGTCCTTCCACCTATGACAGTTGTCTGGGTCCATGGCTTCAAATTCTTTGGAACCTGAGTGATGTGACTCATACTTGGGAGATACCTTAGTGACGTAACCATATTCCCTTAGACCTTTTGACTGTAACAGTTCATGCTGGATGATGGAAGTCAGGTGTGCAATAAGGGGACCCACTGAAAAACTCAGAGGGATAAGGGTAAGAACTAGAATGTCATGGCTCCCCATACCATCCCTGTACCATTGGCCTTCCCATCCTGCCATTTTACCCTTGACTCCTGATGGTGAAGAACAAACCCAATGTGGTTTGGAACATAGGTGGGTACCACGTCTGCACCAGTATAGGATATCAACACTAAACAAGAGACTTACTCTTCAATGCTGTTTTACCTACTTCTCACCTCATCTCTTGGACCTTCTAGATATTCCTACCAGAGTGCCAAGAGTTAACTTATAGCCACCAAGTGTTAACTTATGCTAACATCCATGTGATGTTCAGCTTCCCTCCCAAGCTAAACTTTCTTCACCATGTCCCTGCCTCTGTCAGTGGCACCAGAGATTTCAAAATCCACTTCTGTATATTTTTCCTTTTCTTCTCAGTTGAAACTTTCATTAAAGACCATCTCTTCTGCCTTTGAAATTTCCTCTGAGACATCCCTTTTTTGTGTCAGCATCCACCAGTCCGGATGAGGAAGTGACTGCTGATTAACTGACCTTGTCGTCACTCTGGTCTCTCCCTGGGCATTGCTTCTGCCCAATGGTCCCAACTCCTCCCCTTCCTTCCCCAGAGCCCTCAGCAGCCTCCTACTGTCCATCTCATTAGTCCACTTATCAGTCATCTTTAGCTTAACTTCTAAGAAACCACTAAACTTTCATTTTTTTTCCTTCAAATTGTTCATGTCCATCATTGTCTCAACACTTCCATTGCAGCCCCCTTAACCCAGCACTCATTATCCATGAACCCAGTAACCACTGGCCTCCTTGGTTTTAGTTCCTCCATTTTATCCTACATTCTACTTTTGCATTTATCTTGTTTAAACATCATTTCACCAGGCCACACCTCTGCTCAAGAATGCACAGTGGCTTACCACTTCATATCACAACAAATCTCAATTTCCATGTCTGCCTGTCATCATCAGGCCTGCACCCCAACTTTGCTCCCACCCCCCTTTTTCTTTGTCCAACCAAGAAACCCTCTCTGTTCTATCAGGATCCTATGCCTAACCCTAATTGTATAGTCTCTCTCAGACTCTTCATTCTCTGTTCAGTCAGAATCTGTCTAATTTATGAAGATCTATGGACTCTTTCATGGTTATCCATCCACTCCCATCCCATTCTCTATCAATGTTAGAACCAGAGTATTGGGAGCAATAGATTAGAATTTATATGGGCAGGGTGTTTCATGAAACCCCACAGAGGCAACTGGGCATCAGGGCCCTACGTTTAGGCCTAAGAGAGAACCCATTACACTAATGATACTTCTTTGGGACTGGGATGCAGGAGATAATCAATCCTGGGAAGTAGGTCTATGCCAGAAGACTTTCATCTTTGGAAAAATGTAGGCATCCTAAGCTTAGAATGCCTTCAGAAGTCAGGGTCAGTTTACACAAAGGAAGAACAAGTGGGAAGAAGATAAAGAAAGGAGAATGGCTCTGGCAGGCTGACCAACATAAAGATATTGCATTCACCACACATTTTATGCATTTGCTTGAGTTCTGTGGTAGATCATGCCCAACAATGGCCACCATAATTTCCTTCTCTCACCTTTATGCACATGTCACTCTACCATTGAATTATTTCTCCTCTCCATGTATCTGGGATGTCCTTGTAACTGCTTTGGCCAATACACTATGAAGGACAGTGATATTCAGGGACTTCGAGACTGAGACTTAAGAACCCTGGTGGATTTCACTTTCTTATTCTTAAAACATGGTCACCATGTGGAGAGGAGCCCAAGCCACATGAAGGATCCCTGAGACACTCAGATTATAGTCCTAGTACAGCTCCCAGCCAAGAGCCAACCTCAAGCACCAACCATGTGAGTTTCCCATTGTGGACATCCAGTTCAGTCAAACCCCCGCATAGTTGGTTACAGTCCTGGCCAACATTATGTGAAGCAGAAAAAACACCCAACTGAGCCAAGTCAACCCACAGACTGGAAAGATAATGAAATGATTGCAGTTTCCAAGGTACTAGGTTCTGGAGTATTCTTTCTGTTATATATAACTAAAACACACTGTACAAATTTTTTGGCTTCTAATGAGAACTTTTTTTAGCCATCATTCATGACAACTAACATTCCAAGAGTCCAGAAGGCAAAGGGCCTGGCATGTATTTGTGGGGCACCAATTTCACAGTGACTTGTGTTCATATTGATTATTCCCTTTTCTCTAGGTATAGCACAGATGACCTCATCTATCAGTTGGTTATAGTCCATTTATATGCCACTTTTGTTTTTTAAATTATATTTAATATTTCTGTTTTTATCAACAAATCTTATATACCCAAAAAGCAAGCTCGTATTTGTATCTCTTTTTTTTTTTTTTCCCAATTTATTTATTTTCAGAAAAACAGTATTCATTATTTTTTCACCACACCCAGTGCTCCATGCAAGCTGTGCCCTCTATAATACCCACCACCTGGTACCCCAACCTCCCACCCCCCCGCCACTTCAAACCCCTCTCCTATCACTTATTGCAATATAAACATGCAACGTATATTATTGAATTGAATGTTCATTTCCAAATATTCATTCATGCATATTGGATTGTCTTTTAAATCAAACTCAAGTTATCAAGAGACAACATTCATCTTAATTCAGCTTTATGCACCATAGGTTAACCACATGAAGCTTCCTGGGAAAACAAAACACAACACTGCAAATGCATACTTAAAAAATTGCTAAAATAAATTTGGAAGAAAATCAGATAATTTTTATTCAGAGGTGTATAAGCGTGAAAAATGGATAATAACCATAGATATATGAGTCAAAACCTGGTCCAAAAAGGAATCTTGGCTTATTTATAATGCCAGCATACTTATTAATAAAAGCTTCAAACATTGTATTTTTAGCACTGTATTGGTTTCCTTTGCTCATGTGCCTAATGATGTTGGGGGGGAGGGTGGTCAGGTTTGAAAAGGGACGTATACATAACACAAAAGAGGTCATCACGATTCCACAGGAATCTTTATCTGAGGCCATTTAAATCTCCTGAAACACAGCCTTTTATGGAATCAAAATAGAATTAGAAGGTTATTATTTTTTTAAATTTTCTAAATTTCTTTTCAGTGTACCAAAATTCATTGTTTATGTACCACACCCAGGGGTCCATGCAATATGTGCCCTCCATAATACCCACCACCAGGATCACCCAACCTCCCACCACCCAGCCCCTTCAAAACCCTCAGATTGTTTTTCAGAGTCCATAGTCTCTTATGGTTCACCCCCCCCATCTCCTTCCCTTCCCCCTTCAAATTTCCCCCAACTCCATTCTCCTCTCCATTTCCCCATGCCTTCTGTGTTATTTCTTATGCTCTACAAATAAGTGAAACCATGAAATAAGTGACCTATTTCACTCAACATAATCTCTATCCATGTTGACACAAAAGTTGGGTATTCATCCTTTCTGACGGAGGCATAATACTCCATAGTGTATATGGACCACATCTTCCTTATCCACTTGGCTGTTGAAGGGCATCTTGGTTCTTTCCACAGTTTGGTGACCATGGCCATTGCTGCTGTGAAAATTGGGGTATAGGGGGCCCTTCTTTTCACTACATTTGTATATTTGGGGTAAATACTCAGTAGTGTAATTGCAGGGTCATAGGGGAGCTCTATTTTTAAATTCTTAAGGAATCTCCACACTGTTTTCCAAAATGACTGTACCAACTTGCATTCCCACCAACAGTATAAGAGGGTTCCCCTTTCTCCACATCCTTTCCAACACACATTATTTACTGTCTTTTTAATTTTGGCCACTCTAACTGATGTAAGGTGGTCACTCAATGTGGTTTTGATTTGAATCTCCCTGATGGCTAGTGATGATGAACATTTTTTCATGTGTCTGTTAGCCATTTGTATGTCTTCTTTGGAGAAGTGTCTGTTCATGTCTTCCACCCATTTTTTGACATGATTATCTGTTTTGTGTGTGTTGAGTCTAAGGGGTTCCTTTTAGATCCTGGATATCAGCCTTTTGTCTGTACTGTCATTTGCGAATATCTTCTCCCATTCCATGGGTTGCCCCTTTGTTTTGTTGACTGTTTCCTTTGCTTTGCAGAAGCTTCTGATCTTGAAGAAGCCCCCCAAATTCATTTTTGCTTTTGTTTCCTTTGCCATTGGAGACATATCTTGAAAGAAGTTGCTGTGGCTGATATCAAAGAGGTTACTGCCTATGTTTTCCTCTCTGATTCTGATGGATTCCTGCCTCAAGTGAAGGTCTTTTATCCATTAGAAGGTTAGTCTATTATCAGTATAGGAGTGTTTGAATTTTTGATTCATGGAAATACCATAAGGTGACTGAGCAGGATAAAGACTGAGACACAAAAAGCAATGCTCAATTTAATGTAAACACATTCAGCTTCTCATGACATAAGGGATAAGCAGGTTCTGCTACAATAAAAGTCAGCATACTTTTTTTTTTTTTTTAAATTTGAGAGAGGCAGAGAGAGAAAGCATGAGCACAAGTGGGAGGAGGGACCGAGCAAGATAGAGAATCTCCAGCAGATTCCCCACTGAGTGTGGAGTCTGGTGCAGAGCTCCATCCCAGGATCCCAAGATCATGACTTGAGCCAAAAATCAAGAGTCGACCACTTAACAGACTGAGCCCTCCAGGTGCCCCCAAATCTGCATACTTTTGTGAGGTATTATTAAGGATAGCTGAACCTGTTTGGTCAAAGAACTAGCTCAAATACTTGTCAATTCTTTAAGCCAACATTTAATGCTTTGCTGGGGATCTTCTCTTCTCACTGTAAGGATTAAGGTATTGCTCCTGATAGCCCTAAATGGTTAAAAATGAAAACCAGTATCTGTGGCTCCTCAGCACTTAAAGATGTCTCAGATTGAAGAAAAAAGAAGATTTGTCTGATTATGAAGATGCTAGTGTAACCTGGAAAAAGAAACTAGAGCACACAGAGACCCACATGCCTGGGTTTCTGTAGCTGGGGAATTCCATCAGTGGAATTAGGGTCACATACTGTGTAGTAGAGATTGGACAAAGTAGGAGGTGGTTTGTGAAGGTCATGAGTATGCTCTCGGTCAAGACAGCCTACAGCGGGCTTCTGGACAGTTATGTGACCTGAGGATGGTAGGCAAGCCACCTACCCCACTGAGTCTGTTTTCACATTTATATAAGTAGAAAATGATGATGTTTGTCTTGATTACCTCAGTAGATATTATAAAGCTCAACTGAGATAATGTATGGTAAACCATGTTGGAAACCAATTATGAAGAACTATAATAATAGAATATTTTGGGTATGATGTCAACGTGGGGAGGCATAAACAAGAAGAGAAACTTTGAGCCGGCATGCAGATCAAATACGTGGATGAATAAGTAAATGTGTGATTGATATGATAAGCATAAAGTAATGTGAGTTATTAAAATTTGTGGATGATTTCAGAGGAAACTTGATATGTGAACTATGTCTTCTGAAAAACTGTAAAGGCTTCATTGAGGAATTAGAATTTGTAGATCTACAAGAAGCAAAGAAGACAGGATGAATGGATGAAAGGAATCAAATTAGCTGCAATGTGGGAGACAATCCAAGAGGATGAGATGGTGAGAAGAATTAAAGTACAGCCTGAGGAACAAAAGGCAACAAAATGTGCCAACTGTGAGCGACTAGATACTTTTCATACTTTGTCTCTTTTAAGCCTCACAATTCACACTGTGTGGTAGGCATTGCCTACTCCAGTGATGGAGGTCAAAGCTGAAGCTCAGAGAGCCTTTTCTGGCTCAAGGCTACTCAGTACTATATGGAACCTAGATAAAACTCTGGTCTTTCTGAGGCTAAAACTTAATGTTCTTTTTTCTATGCCTTGGGTCCATATTTATAAAGTACAGGGAGGTCCCAAAAGTCCCAGTGGAGGTGGGGGAGGAGTGGTGGGGTGAAATGGAAGAAATATTGTCCAAGCACTAGGTAGAGAAAATTCTTCCTTCTCTACAACCTTATTTTGGTTTTGAAATGACCTAATTTTCTTCAGATTACTTTAATATGCTCATGTCCTGAATCATAGAATTTCTCTCTTTCCCTCTGTCTCCCGCCCTCCCTCCCCTCAAAGAGAAGATAATTACCTTCAGGCTAAGCTGTCCTTTTAAAACACATAAGAAATAATCTCTCA
This sequence comes from Neogale vison, assembly GCF_020171115.1. NCBI lineage: Eukaryota > Metazoa > Chordata > Mammalia > Carnivora > Mustelidae > Neogale > Neogale vison. The sequence goes on from NC_058098.1 coordinate 45,512,526, forward strand.
GCTATCCCTTCCACACCCAAACCACCTCTTCTAGAGAGAAACACATTACCAATGCCAGAACTGCCACACAACCAGAATTACGGGACAATCAACAATAGGAAATGATATTGCAAATACAATTGAGAACATAATACACATGAGAGCCTTGTCAAACTCCTCTTACAAAACTTCCTCTTACAAACATCCTCTCATTAACTGTGGTGTGATGCCATTGGCCAGTGTCTCATCAGGGCTTGAAATAGAGAGCCCCCTGGTTCTTGTTATAATTAATTGGCTGTGATAGAAACTTGAAACAATTGGGCTCATGATGTAATTCCAACACAGGCTTCCTTTGATGAAATCTTCCAGAGGCTGCAGGAAATACCTCCATGGGGAAGGATACACATACCAGTCGCACAAGATAGACTGAAACTACCAGTGTTAGTTTCTACACCCATGTGCTGAGTTTGTTTGCTGCACCCCTGTTCTAAAGAAAGGTCAATTAATAACTGGTTTCCAATCAAAATATCCATTAATCTTTAAAAAAGCACAAAGCATAATTCACTTAGGACTTAAAGATTTCAGGACACAAGGGATCTCTCCCTGAGGTTTCTCCAGATCTGGTGTTTGGAGTCCTTAGTGACTATTAACACTGACTGTTTCCTTTAAGCCTTGACTCCCTTGGCCCTCTCCCTTACTAGGTTTCTCTTGGCAACATCATAACTCCTGTGAAGTTCAATGTCCTATCTGCTTTGTGCTTGTACCCAGGACATTGATTGTGGCTGGACAATGGCATAACCACACTAACTGATCTGCCTTTAAATTCATGAATATGAACCTCCAGTGGGCTGCTCAAGCTGTTCAGAAAGCCAACCTCTTGCCTCAGGCTACTTGCTCTCCCACTAAGAAAATGGAAGCAACCAAGCAAGAAGTTACGCCTCTTCCTGCCACCATGTCTACCTGCTTATCTGCATCTGTGTCCTATAGACTCTGCCTTCCATTCTGTAACTATGAATAAACTGTCCATACTTGAGCTAAAGTCACTCCTCCCACTATGTCACAGAGTCACAGACCCCAGGCCCTCTTATCTCTCAAGGAAGTGGCTCCAGCGATTCTCTCCTTTTTTTTCTACATCATCTATTTCCCCCTCTTTACTGGTTATTCCCATCAATGCACACACTAATGCATCTCCTACATCAACCAGAGCCTGTCTCCTGACCCTGTTTTCCTCTCCAGCTACAGCCTCATTTCTCAAATTGACTTTTTTTTTTTTTAAAGAATTTATTGATTTATTTGACAGAAAGAAATCACAAGTAGGCGGAGAGGCAGGCAGAGAGAGGAGAGAAGCAGGCTCCCTGCTGAGCAGAGAGCCCGACGTGGGGCTCGATCCCAGGACCCTGAGATCATGACCTGAGCCAAAGGCAGAGGCTTTAACCCACTGAGCCACCCAGGTGCCCCTCTCAAATTGACTTTTTTCAAAACTCCTTGAAAGAGATACTGTGACTGGCTCATGTTATAATTCAATTCTTGTTCTTTCTTTAACCCACTTCATTTCAGCTCTGCCTGAGCCACTTTTCAGTATTTCCAGTGTCTTTTACATTCTTTTCCAGTGGTTTGTTCCAGACCATCATCTTATTTTACTTAGGGATCTTTTTTTTTCTTGTTATGTCAGTCACTGTACCGTACGTGATTAGTACTGTAGTAACATTCCAAGACTCATTGTTTACCCATAACACCCAGTGCTCCATGCAATATGTGTTCTCCTTAATAGCCATCACCAGGCCAACCTCCCCTTTAAAACCCTCAGATTGTTTCTCAGAGTCCACAGTCTCTCATGGTTCATCTCTCCCTCCGATTCACCCTCTCTTCATTTTTCCCTTCCTTTTCCTAATGTCCTCCATGCTATCCTTTATGTCCCACAAGTAAGTGAAACCATATTTATCATATGTTAATAATATGATATTATATGTTCATTGACTTTCTCTGCATGACTTATTTCACTCAGTATAATTTCCTCCAGCCCCATCCACATTGATGCAAATTTGGGTATTTGTCTTTTCTGATGGCTGAATAATTTTCCCTTGTATATAGGAACCACATCTTCTTTATTCATTCGTCTGTTGAAGGGTCTCTCAGCTCTTTCCACAATTTGGCTATTGTGGCCATTGCTGCTATGAACATTGGGGTATATATATGGCCCTTATTTTCAAAACATCTGTATCTATGGGGTAAATACCCAGTAGTACAATTGCAGGGTCATAGGGTAGCTCTGTTTTTAATTTTTTGAGGAACCTCCACACTTTTTTCTAAAATGACTGCACCAACTTGCATTCCCACCAATAGTGTAAGAGGGTTCCCCTTTCTCCACATCCTCTCCAACACATGTTGCTTACTGTCTTGTTAATTTTGGCCATTCTAACTGGTGTAAGGTGGTATCTCAATGTGGTTTTGATTTGAATCTCCCTGATGGCTAGTGATGATGAACATTTTTTCATGTGTCTGTTAGCCATTTGTATTTCTTCTTTGGAGAAGTGTCTGTTCATGTCTTCTGCCCATTTTTTGACATGATTATCTGTTTTGTGTGTGTTGAGTTTGAGGAGTTCTTTATAGATCTTGGATATCAGCCCTTTGTCTGTACTGTCATTTGCCAATATCTTCTCCCATTCCATGGGTTGCCTCTTTGTTTTGTTGACTGTTTCCTTTGCTGTGCAGAAGCTTCTGATCTTGATGAAGCCCCCAAAATTCATTTTCACTTTTGTTTCCTTTGCTTTTGGACATGTCTGGAAAGAAGTTGCTGTGGCTGATGTTTAAGTGGTTACTGCCTATGTTCTTCTCTAGGTTTTGTTTTTTTTTTTAAGATTTTATTTATTTATTTGACAGACAGAGATCACAAGTAGGCAGAGAGGCAGACAGAGAGAGAGGAGGAAGCAGGCTCCCTGCTGAGCAGAGAGCCCGATGTGGGGCTTGATCCCAGGACCCTGAGATCATAACCTGAAGGCAGAGGCTTTAACCCACTGGGCCAACCAGGCGCCCCACCGCTAGGATTTTGATGGATTCCTGTCTCACATTGAGGTCTTTCATCCATTTTGAGTTTATCTTTGTGTAGGGTTTAAGAAAATGGTCGAGTTTCATTCTTCTGTATGTAGCTATCCAATTTTCCCAGCACTATTTATTGAAGAGACTGTGTTTTCTCTCTTGGGTATTTTTTCCTGCTTTGTTGAAGATTATTTGACCATAGAGTTGAGGGTCCATATCAGGACTCTCGACTCTGTTCCATTGGTCTTGAGCCAGTTCCATGCTGTCTTGGTGATCACAGCTTTGTAATTAAGCTTGAAATCAGGCAATGTGATGCCCCCAGCTTTGTTTTTCTTTTCCAACATTTCCTATGGCAGCTTTTGACACAAGTGAGAACTTGCTTCTCTTTGAAACTCTGTGTTCCCTTCATGTTCCCATTACTAGGACAGCATAACAAATTATTTCAAACTTTAATCACTTACAACAATGAACACATTGATTTTCCTCCTAAATCTGCAAACTGGACAGGGTTGGGAAGGGACAACTCATTTCTACCTCACTCCATGTAGCTGGAGAGACTCAAGGGCCAGTGGCTGGAAGCCTCTGAGGCTTGTTTATTCATGGGCCTGGTGCCTGGGCTAAGAAGACTTGCACACATGGAGATGCTGGAGTGCTTGAACTCCTCTGGCCTCCATCTTCATCTCTGTCTTTGTTTCTGTCTATAGTCTCCCCAGCATGGCAGCATCTGCATCAGAGTAGCCAGGAAGGTATCACCAAAGAGCAAGAGGGCCAGGCAAAAGATTTATTACCTTTCTTTTTACCATCTAACATAGGGTGGGGGGATGGGTGAGCTACAGTGGTGGGTATTACGGAGGACAGGTTTTGGATGGAGCACTGGGTGTGGTGCATAGACAATGAATTTTGGAACACTGAAAAAAATAAAATAGAATTAAGATGTTAAAAAAAAATAACCAGGGCACCTGGGTGGCTCAGTGGTTTAAAGCCTCTGCCTTCAGCTCAGGTCATGATCTCAGGGTCCTGGGATCAAGCCCCGCATCGGGCTCTCTGCTCAGTGGGGAGTCTGCTTCCTCCTCTTTCTCTCTCTGCCTGCCTCTCTGCCTGCTTGTGATCTCTGTCTGTTAAGTGAATAAATAAAGTCTTTAAAAAAAATAAATAACCTTGGAAATTCTAGTTTCACTTTGGCCGTACTTGCAGACCCCACCTGTTGATGGTGTTGTATTAGGAAAAATTGTAAAGGAAATAATGCTGAGGCCATCTTTAGAGAAGAAGGAAAGGATCCACCAGACTTGACTGGTTTTTCTCCTGTCTTAATAGCAGCTGCTTCTTACCCTTCTTCACTGATTTCTTTTCCCTTTTCCACTCCTTAAATCAGAGTCCCCAGAGCTTTGTCCTTGGACATTTCTTTTATTTACTTTTCTTTTTTAGTGACAACAGAGAGTTTTGTGGATTTGTTTGTCACCTATATTCTAATGACTCAAATGTGTATATCTAGACCGGACCTCTTCCATGAACTGCTTATTCTATTTCTCTGCTCAGATGCCTAATAGGCATCTCAAAGTTAACATATCAAACTGTGTTCCACTCATACCTTTCTCCATGGAGTTGATGGCAACTCCATGTTTGGTTGGCTGATCATGTTTGAACCTGATCTTCTGTCACACATGAACAAATTGTTGGTTTTGACTACCAAAACACATCTAGGATCTGACCACTTTTCTCATCTTACTACTGTTGGCCTGGTCCAAACCACTTATACTACCTCTTACAATCACGAAATTTTTTTGGCTTGTTGCTAAAACTCTCGTTTGTTGCTACTGTGAATTCTGCTGTAATTTCAATAGTCAAGTTGAGAACAGCCTAGAAAATGTGACTGTGTGGTATATACATACAGATGGCTTGTAGTAAGGTGAACAACAACATCTCTTATCTTGTGTCTTGAGGCTGGCATCGCAAGAGTCTAAACCAGGGTGCCCCCACTCCAGTCAAAGGCTGTATACCATGTGAGCAAAACTGGCACATTCTATGGCAGGGATTTTTAACCCAATTCTAAGCAAGAGCCCATTTGAGAATCTGGTAGAAGCCACAGACACCCTTCCCCAAAAAGTTATGTATGACATAGGAAAAGACCCTGAGGAGCTCCATGGTGGAATCCTCTATCCATTCCTCAATCGTTGTGTCCAAAGCCCTTGGCTATTGTTCCATAAAGACCATGATGCAGGGGTCACTTATTGAGTCAATCATTTTTATTCTTTGACATCACTCTTACCTTATCTTCATCACTAGGATTGGGGAACAGGGGATAAGAACTGCCCTTAAATTAGCAAGAAGTCACTCCTCAGAAAATAGTTTGTAACAATGATTAGTAAACTAGCTTACTAGTTCTGTTTTAATTTTTGAGTTGTGAGAACAAAGCATCATGTTGCAGAGAATGGCCCTGTTTTTGTGTCTTATTTTTAGGTATGTTATATCTGTTGTAATCTTGGGGACTTAGCAATGACTCGATTGGTGCATTATTTTTAAATATATGACAAAAGTAGAAGTTGAATTGTTTACATTAACACATTCAATTATTCCTATTATCCCAAGGAGATAAAAGAATAACTATAATAGAATTCCCTTTGATGTTAAAAATTACAAACAAGATTGCTGAATAAGGTCTCCTGGGCTCAATAAAACTGAAAGAGGTAGCCAAACATTTATGTTAAGGGGTATTGTGAATTCACGATCACTCCTTATGAGTGAATATTTGACTGTGGTTCTCCAAAAATGTTGAAGTATTTTTCACTCTACATTTGCAGTTATGTGCATGGAATGAAAAATGGACAAGAGATCTAATTTATTTCTTTATTACATATATTTTAAATGCAAGAGTAGTGATGATTCACCGGATGTTTCAACTAGCTAAGCTGCTTTGTAATGACAGTGCTTTATAACAGCACCAGACTTGCAAGACCTCGATTGGAAAGATTTATATTTATATCTCCAAACTGCCAGAGGTAAATTAGGTAAGCAGCTTATGGTTCCAACACTTTTACACTAAAAGCCATTTTGAAGTTATATATAGTCTACCATGCTATGATATATATTTGGTGCTAACACTAAGTTAGCCCAAAGGTGCTGAGTGTATACAAGGGAGTGTGGGGGAGTTAAAACTGAATTCTTACAAAAGTAAAAAGAGACTGGGAGGAAAATAGTGAGTGTGAGCAGACTTCACCTCCTGAGTACCTTAAAATCTCAATACTGATACAACATTTATGAAACCCAAGTTATGGGTGACAGGTTAGGATTTGGGGTCATGTCTTCGTTCAGATTTATGTGAAAGAGATTGATTAAGGAAGTACCTTCAGGGGAGACACTAAGAAACTGGAGGAAGCAGTTGGGGGAGCAGAAAGAGAGAGGACACAGGGCCTGGGAAGGTCCTGCAAAAGTGCCTTCAGCCTGATCCTGCAGAAACTCAGGAAGGTAAGTTACACCTCAGAATTTGTTCCAACCTGAAACAGTCTGAGAGCTGGACTTTCGGTGGCCTGCACCCAATAGTTGCTGGCAGGGAGTAACTGCCCCGCTCTCCAGGCTATCTGCATATTTGGGCAGACAAATGGTTGCCCAGTAGCTAAAGAACATGCCCCAAATAAGAGCTGTAGGTCAGGATGTTGGAAAGAAAAGAACTCCAAAGTTTGAGGAGGAGGTTAGAGAGGGGGGCACATAAACACAATGGAAAACATGCAAAGAAAGCTGGGCAGGGTGCCAAGAGTGTCTGCTCTAGGTCACTTCAGGCTTTTAACTTTGTGGCTTAGCAGGAAAGGGACAATCTGTGTGGTGGAATTCATCCAAAAACAACCATGAGCAAGACTTTTTTTTTTTTTTTTTTTTTAAGATTTTACTTATTTGACAGAGAGAGACACAGTGAGAGAGGGAACACAAGCGGGAGGAGTGGGAGACGGAGAAGCAGACTTTCTGCTGAATGAGGAGCCTACTGTGGGGTTCCATCCCAGGAACCTGGGACCATGACCCGAGCCAAAGATAAAAGCCCAATGACTGAGCCAACCAGGCACCCCTTGAGCAAGAATTTTTATGATCCCTATAGAAAGAATAAGGCGCTTGGCTCTAGACTCTATGATATGATTTTTATCAGTTCCTCTCTTGTTTTCTTGTATGTCTGAGCTTTATCTAGTGCCAGCTTTCTAGGGTAGAAGTTACAAAAAACAAACTGGAAATAGTAATTGTGCATGCAATTGAAAATAGACATAAAACTTCCCAGCATTTTCTGTATGTAGGATTTATTAACAAGTGTTCTTAGTTCACGTAATTCAGGGGCTTGATACTTCTTTTCTTTCAAATGAGTTGCTGCAAAGGAAATTGCAATAATTATAGCTTCAAGATTCATTTCATAATTTGTCAAGATTTTTTCCATCTAATGACCAGCAGAACAGAACAACAAATAGATTCATTTTTGGCAACACACCTGATATTTTCCACAAAATCATGTAAAAATCTTGGAAAATGTATTAAAAAAATGTTAATCAACCTGTTCCTCACCAGATAGTATCTGAGCAAATATACACAAGCAAGTATTACAGGATATTTGTAATCAGATAAGGACATTTTGAACGATAAGGTAATTAAACTATATAACATCATAGAACATCCTATGTGACCTAAATCATCAAAATCAAATAACTTTGGCAGTGAGATTACTATCCATACGGCTGAGAAATAAATCATGTTTAGTAAAGATGATTCTTCTTCATTATTGTTCATCCTGATGCATACAAAACAAATTGATTTACTAATTATCTAAATCAATTGTTTTCTAAGTATAACTCAAATTATTTGCAATTGTCATTGTTTTCATAATCCCTTGAAATAGTCCAGAATAATTCTATATTATAGACAGATTATTTGCAAAATAGTAGTCATAAGCTGCCACTGAGTGCCAAGTGGTTTTTACTCAATGAAAACATTTTTTTTTACTTTTTAAATTTATTTAGTTATATACAACAAAGGGCAAAAATAGCAAGTAGCTATTGAGAAATTTTACATATATCTCTACCCACAAAAGCAGCAAAATATAGAATACTTCAAGCACCCAGAAAACTGTCTCATGCCCTCCTCTATAACTCCCTGAAGCAGCCCCTATTTGGACTTCTATCAGCATAGATCAGCTTTATCGGTTTTTGAACTTCATGTATGTGGAGTCCGACCGTATATAGCTTCTTGGATTCTACTTCTTTTGCCCAACATAATGTCTGTGAGATCCATGCATGTTGTTGTATTTCTTGCTTCTTTAACTATGGAATTTCCTCTTAAAGAACAAAGAATTTTAATAATCAAGGCCTAATCTTTTGTGTTAAACAAGACAGGAGAGCTGAAATGGGGCTAAAAATTCCATGCCTTCACTGACCTGCTCTAAAAATCCTGCCACTTCAAGCTGTTGGAGGAAACATAATGTTTTGTAGTACCATAAATTTTTTGAATAATTCTACTTGCAATTTCAGTAGTGTTCTCTATTTATTGATTATTAAGTCAGTTACATTTCCACTTCCAAACAAGAAGACAGATGAGAAGCTACATGGCTAAATAAAAACAAATTCACAGTTTGCCTGAGGCTGTAAATACCAATTTAACTTCAGCCTCATTTAGCAAAAGCTTCCATTAGTTGATATACAAACATCTCTTTTTCATACACCAGTAACTCAAGTGCAGTTGATATCCTTATCCAGGATACGACATGGATCTTAGATGATCCCAAAGGTATGTGTCTGTTGTAATGCAGAGAAAGACCTAAATACAGTCTTCCTGAGGCTTTTTATAAATAAAAGTGACCTTAGGATCTATAAGGAGGAACCGCATGCCTAGATAGGAGAAACCAGAATGGCGAGCAAGGTCACCCAAAGTTAGCCATCATTCTTTAAAGGAGTTAGCTGGTGCAGTTGGTCCTCTGGGTTTCCCTTTGAATCCCTCTCTATTAGGCAACACTTTCTGGCATTGAATTTCTCTAGATGGCATGACTTTTAATAAAAACACTCAAATAGGTGCAGAAATCAAGCCTATCACAGAAGCTCAAAGAACAATCTCCACAAATACGTGTCCAAATAAATTATTAATCAATGAATACACTCTGATCACACAGAATAAGTAACGAGGAGGGAAGTAACAAGCGGGTAGTAGGTGGTAGAACCTACTTAATTCAAGTTAGCTTAAATAAAACATATGTACATACATGAGGCGTTCTTCTTCTTCTTTTTTTTTCCTAAAAATTTATTCATTCATTTGACAGACAGAGATCACAAGTAGGCAGAGAGGCAGGCAGAGAGAGAGGAAGGAAAGCAGGCTTCCTGCCGAGCAGAGAGCCAGATGTGGGGCTCCATCCCAGGACCCCGAGATCATGAACTGAGCCACCTATTGAGCCACCCAGGTGCCCCTACATGAGGCGTTCTTTAGGTAAGATATCTAGAAGTGAAATTGCTGGATTGTAGGGTGTGGTTGTTTTAGGTTTTAATAGCTACTGTTACATTTTGCAGTGATGTTTTTGACACTTCTGTTCCACCTTCCTTACACATAAGTGCAATCAAGTACAATTATGTACTTGATTAGTACATAAGGCTGGATCTCTGCCTTACCCTATTTTGGCGTCTTCCATACCACCCTTCCATACCACCCATATCAGTCTTCCCTGATGGGCCTGCCTTGTATCTAGACAGCTATCTGCTGGAAAAGGGTGGAATTTCTGAAAGCCAGAGTAGCTTTGTCATTTATTTCTCACTGGGGCACTTTTGAAGGAAGCAGAAAAACATTTGTAGGTGGCAATATAAGATTTACATAGGGGAGGTTTTTCATTGCCGTCTTATTCTACCTGGGAACCTCAGGCCGTGATCTGCAAACACAAATGCCATCCAGCACAACAGGAATTGGTGAGGACCTATGAGGACCTGGCCAGCGTCCTAATGAAGACAGGAGGACTGGAAAAGCATAATCTTGAAACTAAAAGGAAACCCATCGACAGTTTAGGCAGAGCCCCTCTTTACAAATGAGCATAACCAGGCTCAGAAAAGTTATTTCTCTTCTCAAAGACACAGAGCTAGTGAGTGCCAGAGACCAAGGCTTCTGGGGTTGTGCTCTATCCCCCACACTGCCACACCTGCCTGCTTTTCTTCATCTATTTCCCCCACCTCCATCCCCCATGGGTCCACGCCACTTTTCTCACTTTGCTTCTCTGGGCCCTGAGTTGCCTTATCAGTGATCCCTTGTTTTCTAGACCCTGGCTGGATTTGGCCAATGGCAGGCACCAGCAGGGAAATGAAGGGCAGGGAAAGAGAGAGGTTAAGGTATCTTTTCCCTATGTCCTTTCCCTCTAGGCAGTGTTTTATGGCAGTGGCTATATCCTTCCACAAAGCTTCTGACAGAAGCTCCCCTCCCTGGAGTTATTCTCACTGGGCTCTTGGGACAGGGCTCCATCCCTAACCCCAGTTAGGTTCAGGGTGATAATGGCTCCAGCTCCTCTGGATCACTGGGTGTTTTCTTGGTCCCCTGTTAATCCTGCTTGTACCACTAATGAAGTCCCTTCATTAATTGTTCTAAGTTAGATTGTTTCCCATCAGCCAATGGATATACATCTGTGGGTGTATACCTGGATAAAAAATTAAGTGAAGACAAAAGCTTAGTTCTGAAATTTTATTTTTTAATGGAAAATGTTTCTTCTACTTATTTTATATTTCACAAGCAAACACTCTTTGGAAATATTAAAAATCTGTCCCCCTGGTATATCTGAATAGTCAATGAACATAGAAGACATCCTCCATTTAATTAACTCATTAGGGAAATACAAATTATAAACACATAGAATGGTTAAAATTAAAAATATAGGTAATGTCAAGTGTTGATGAGAATGCGGAATGACTGGAACTCTTATGAACTATTGGTGAATGTGTAAGTGCGCACATTGCCACCTTGGAAAGAAGTTTGACTTTGTTGAGTAAAGCTGAATATGTACATACTCTATGACCCAGCAATTACAATTCAGATATATTCATTTGAAATGAGTACATATGTGCATAAGTCATGTATGTACCAGAATATTCTTTAGTTGCAGAACTACTTACAACAGCCAAACACAATCATCAAGTTGCCAGCATTAGTAGAATGAATTGTGGTCTATTCGCATTATGGAAGTGCATGTCTCTATAGCAATAAAAATGAATTATCTGCAAGTCCATGCAACTAGGGAATTATAACAAATATGATATTGAGTAAAAGAAGCCATACTCAAAAAGTATAGATAAAGAAAAATTAACCTAAGCTTTGCCTTTGGAGACATATCTTGAAAGAAGTTTCTGTGGCGGATGTCAAAGAGGTTACTGTCTATATTCTCCTCTAGGATTCTGATGGATTCCTGCCTCATGTTGAGGTCTTTTATCCATTTGGAGTTTATCTTTGTATATGGTGTAAGAGAATGGTCGAGTTTCATTCTTCTACACATAGCTGTTCAATTTTCCCAGCACTATTTATTGAAGAGACTGTCTTTTTTTCCCTGTATATTTTTTCCTGCTTTGTCGAAGATTATTTGGCCATAAAGTGGAGGGTCTATATCTGGGCTCTCAACTCTGTTCAATAAAAGTTTTTGTCCTTCAATAAACTTTCTTTTCTCTTTTAAATCTATATTCTGGCAACTTCCCAAATTGATGTGACATGTGTTCTAACTGGTGATGCTGTTTAGATCTTATAGAAATGTCACTTTAAGTGGCTTTGACCAAAATGCAGTGTCAATAGCTGATAGCTTAAACATAACTATGGTGTTTTGATGTGATTCAGTACCCAGTACCTCAAAATACGACTCCTTGGCCTATTGGATATTTTGAGAAAATGACAGAAGCTGAAAGGTCACTCTGGCTTTCTCTACCAGCCCTTCTTCCCAGAAACAGGCCATAAAATCCTTATGTGAGAGGTGCCCTCCCTATGACTGCAGGAAAGGAACCTCCTTATCTCTGAAGATAAAGGAACTCTGAAAGAATCTTAATAAGCAGGACTTCCTAAGTTTCCCACGGTTTCCAACAATTTTCTCACACTCCTTAAGCTATCATATTTCTCTACAACCATCTACTCTCATCCAACCTGGCATAAAGGTACATGGATCTTGCTGTTTCTTTGAGTCTTCACTTCCTTATAAAGCCCCCTATGTCACATAAAACGTATTAAATAAAGGTGTGTGTTTTTTCTCCTGTTAATCTTTGTCAATTAATTTTTAAAGTTTATTTATTGACTTTTTTATTCATCTCTACACCCAGCATGGGGCTTAAACTCATGACCTGAGATCAAGAGTCACATGCTCTATGGACAGAGCCAACTAGGCACCCCCAGTCTTCATTGGTCTAATTTCTGGACCCAGCCAGGGAGTTGAAAAGGATTGATGTATGCATACTCTATGTCCAGCAAATTCCCTACACTGGTCAATTACTGAAAAGTAGAGACACTGAATTTTTTCTCTCACAAACATCTGGCTGTTTTGAATCTTGTAGTAAGAGTTGTTGTGAGTAAGTGGCTATACTGGGACTGGTACACTATTGGGAATGAATCCAGTTGCAATGTTTGCACTCTTTATAAATTCTGGATTATACCGCCAGAATAAATGGAATTTATTGGATCCATTTGCTCACTGGTTGTGCCTACACAACTTCTGCTGTGTTCCTTGTACACAAAATGGTGCCCATGTGGACTCAGATAACTTTTGTTAGAAGAAGTGTTAAGAGTTTGGTTTAAATATCCAGAATATTCTTGCTGCAGAGCTGAGTCAACTGCTTGAACAGGAGGAAGTCTGTGAGAAGTCATGCGGGTAGGCAGTCAGGTTGCATTTATAGCAGTCTAATGGCTTTGTTCCCAAAGACAGGGATGCTGGGGTCCAGGGATAGCCCCTGGGATACATAATTTTGCAATGCTAAGAAACATGTTTAATCCAAATCACAGTCATCGACATGCCCGCCACGTCCAACCTCAGAACCAGGGAGGGAAGAAAGGAAGGACAAGCCAACTTGGCTCAAAACAGAACAGGAACTATGGAGCTTCTGTAGGAAGGCCAAAAAATGATTGCAACTTCGTGTGTATGCCAACTTGTGCTGGGATCTATTTTTTACAACTAAGGATGGAAGCAGAGCCACACAACAGCTCCATCAAAGGGTGAGGTCACAGCTGTGATTTTGGGATGCAACAGTTCATTAGGAGAACACTTCCAATGACCACTTTAATTAAAGCATTAATTAGTGATGGAGCCTCATTATATTTCCCCAAAATCTTGGTGTAGCTTTCCCACATGCCTATTTGCAAGAGGACAAAGTCTAAGTGAGAAAAGCAAGGCAAGAGAAGAAGGACAAGAGAAAATGTAATGTGGAGTGTAAGTAAATTTGTTTTACTTATGAAAAATTAACCAAAAAATTTGCCTGTTAAATACTCTCAATAATTTAAGTGTTTGGAGAAATATAATAGCATGAGCACAAGTGACTAATGATTCATATAATTTTTAGTCAGGAATCAAGGGAGGGAAACAGGCAGGGATGAAAGAAAAATAGCTATAAAAATCCACAATTTTTATATGGGAGCATCCTACTAGATACTGATCTGGAAAATAAAGAGTTCAAACATCCAATTATTCTTTACATGCATTTGTACACTGTGGCAATTTGGTTAGTAGATCAGAAATCTTTTGGCAGAAGGACTTCAACAACTATCATATTTCTTGTAATACCTCTGGCAGTCTTTTTGGACAGAAAGTTTAACCAAATTTTTATAGGAGGAAAAATTAAGATCCTGAGTGAGAATATAAATTATTTCACCAAAATATATACATTGAATTATTTGGAAGTAAATGGCAACCTCTGCGTAGGCATAAATGTGTGAACTTAAGTATCTTAAACTTTTGATTTTGCATGTTGGCTCAGACTTCTTTATAAATCATATATTTTTACTCTCCTTTCTGGTTAAAAAAAATCTTTGATTTACTCTCCTGCCTGATTTACTCTCCAGAACAATGAATGATTGTTCATTCATTACATTTACAGAGAAACCTCTGAGGTTGTTAGAAGGGTATTAAAATCACTTGGTAAGAAAAGGTGACCTTCAAAATTCCTGTTTGACTAAATTTCTAAAGAGAAAGAAGGAAGGAGGAAAGACGGTATCATGTATCTTTGTCCTTTAGTTTGCTGAGGACTGGTGACTACTGCCAGGAAATTGTTACATTGTTCTCTGGACACTTGAAAGGGATAGATTGACTCAAAGTTTGGCCTCCCACGTGGGGCAAGGGAGCCTTTGCAAATAAGACTCGAGTCTCAGCTTCTAGGTACAGAGGAGGAGCGAACAGACTCATGTGGATGTCCATAGTCTGACATTCAAACTCTCTGAAACTGCCAGTTCTTGGAAACTAGACTTTTCTTTGGTAGCAAAGAAGAAATCAGAAAGCTGGGAGTTCAAAACAATTCTGGGGAAAAAAAAATAAATAAATAAAGGACGCTCATGGTGACCATAGACCTATGATACTTCAGTAATATGATCTCTGTTAAATTTTTATTTATTTATTTTTATTATTTTATTTATTTCTTTGTCAGAGAGAGAGTACACAAGCAGACAGAGTGGCAGACAGAGTCAGAGAGAGAAGCAAGCTTCCTGCCTAGCAAGGACCCTGATGTGGGACTTGATCCCAGGACCCTGGGATCATGACCTGCGCCGAAGGCAGTGGCTTAACCAACTGAGCCACTCAGGCGTCCCCATCCTGTTAACTTTTTTTTTTTTTTAATATTTTATTTAGTTATTTGACAGAGATGACAAGTAAGTAGAGAGGCAGGCAGAGAGAGAAAGAAGAGGAAGCAGACTCCTTGCTGAGCAGAGAGCCAGATTCTGGGCTTGATTCCAGGACTGCAGGACCAGGACTGGAGCTGAAGGCAGAGGTTTTAACCCACTGAGCCACCCAGGCGCATTCCCCCCAACCCCCCCTGTTAAATTTTTATCATTCTTACGTTCTTCCTGTTTTTTTTTTCTTCTAGTCTGTTTTTTAAAAATGCATCTTGGTGAAACAACAGATACTGGCGAGGATGCAGAAAAAGGGGAACCCTCTTATACTCTCAATGGGAATGCAAACTGCTGCAGACACTCTGGAAAACAGTATGGAGGTTCCTCAAAAAATTGAAAAGAGAGCTACCCTTCGACCCAAGAATTGCACTACTAGGTATTTATCCAAAGGATACAAACACGATGATTCGAAGGGCCACACGCATCCCAATGTTTATAGCAGCGTGTCCCCAATAGTCAAAATATGAAAAGAGCCCAGATGTCCATCAACAGATGATGAATAAAGAAAAAGGTGTGTGTGTGTGTGTGTGTGTATAAAATCAAATATTACTCAGCCATCAAAAAGAATGAAATCTTGCCATTTACAACAATGGATGGAACTAGAGGGTATTAAGCTAAGTGAAATAAGTCAGTCAGAGAAAGACAATACCATATGATTTTACTCATATGTTGAATTTAAGAAACAAAATAGATGAACATAGAGAAAAGAAAGGAAGCAAAATAAGATGGAAACATAGAGGGAGACAAACTATAAAAGACTCTTAACTATAGGAAACAAACAGAGGGTTGCTGGAGAGGAGGTGAGTAGCAGGAAGAGGTAACTGGGCAATGGGCATTAAGGAGGGCATGTGATGTAATGAGCACTGGTGACTCACTAAATTTTACCTCTGAAGCTAAGAATATACTATATGGTAATTAAATTGCATTTACACAAAATTTTTTTTAAAATGCATCTTGGTAATTGTGGCGTGTATTCAAGTCTGCATCTTGTTTTCTTTTTCCCCAAAGCATTTCTTACATTGCTACAAAGTCATCATAGCCATTATTTTAAGCAGCTGTGTAAAATTCCATTGAGTGGATCACTAAAATTTAGTGCACAGGTACTTCATTGAAGGAATATTTTTTCTATCTATCTCAGTCTGCACCACAGAACTTCACTGCAGTTGGCCACAGGGAGCCAAGGTCATGGAAATGAAGTCCAAAGAAAAGCTCCCATTGGGACCTGTGGGATCTATTCCTCCTGCCCAGAGACTGGTGAGTGCTAGATGAGGGTGGGGATGATGAGTATGCATAGCTTTTGATGCCACTCCTGAAAAGCTTTGGTGGCAAGAAAAAAAAAAAACCCGGTAAGTGTCCAGCCCAGAGCAACTCATCAAAACCCAATGTCCCCTTTCATGCTAATTAAATAGAAAATTTTATACATACTGACCTTAAAAGAAAAGTCAGCTATTTTACAAGGGAATGAATTTATTCTTGAATAGCAGAAAACTGCAGTTCAACTTGGTGAACCAGAGGCAAGTCTAGAGAACAGAAATGAGGGTTTGTTTTTGTAGGAGAAGAGAGGAAGCTGGGAAGGGCTGTTATGGATTCTCCTTGGCGATGTGGGGCAGTGTAGGCTATTGCTGGGCAGGGAGAAATTGTTTCTTCCTGCTGCTGGGGTGTATAAAGTAAGGTTCCTCCAGTTGGGTAATGTAAGCTATGTTTCTTAAAGTGAGGGTTACTGTTAGAGCTCCCCCTTCAGGGATTCCAGACTCCATTTTTATTCAGGTTTTTTTTTTCTACTTTGACTTATGGAAGCCAGAATACAATTAATTAATTTGTTTGTTTTATAGACTTTATTTTTTAGAGCAGCTCTAAGTTCATAGCAAAATTGAGCGAAAGGTGCAGAGATTTCCCATTTATGCCCACATATGTGTAACCTCCCTCATTATCAACATCTCCCACCAAAGTGGCTCATTTGTAACCATTGATGAATCTACATTGACACCCCATGACTACCCAGAGTCCATACTATACGATAGGGTTCATTTTTGGTTTATGTATTCTATGGCTTTGGACAAATGTGCAATGGCATATCCCTGCCATTATAGTGTCATGCAGAATCCTCTGTACTCTACCTACTAATCTCTTCCTTCTTTCTAACCACAGGCAGTCACGGCTCTCTTTAGTGTTTCTTTAGTTTTTCCTTTTCCAGAATGTCATATAGTGCCAATCATACAGGATGTAAACCTTTTCAGTTTGGCTTCTTTCACTTAATAACATGCATTTAAGTTTCCTCTGTGTCCTCACACCAGTCAGAATGGCTAAAATCAACAAGTCAGGAAATGACAGATGCTGGCGAGGATGCGGAGAAAGGGGAACCCTCCTACACTGTTGGTGGGAATGCAAGCTGGTGCAACCACTCTGGAAAACAGCATGGAGGTTCCTCAAAATGTTGAAAATAGAACTGCCCTATGACCCAGCAATTGCACTACTGGGAATTTACCCTAAAGATACAAACGTAGTGATCCAAAGGGGCACGTGCACCCGAATGTTTATAGCAGCAATGTCCACAATAGCCAAATTATGGAAAGAACCTAGATGTCCATCAACAGATGAATGGATCAAGAAGATGTGGTATATATACACAATGGAATACTATGCAGCCATCAAAAGAAACGAAATCTTGCCATTTGCGACAACATGGATGGAACTAGAGCGTATCATGCTTAGCGAAATAAGTCAAGCGGAGAAAGACAACTATCATATGATCTCCCTGATATGAGGGAGTGGTGATGCAACATGGGGGCTTAAGTGGGTAGGAGAAGAATCCATGAAACAAGATGGGATAGGGAGGGAGAGAAACCATAAGTGACTCTTAATCTCACGAAACAAACTGTGGGTTGCTGGGGGGAGGGGGGTTGGGAGAAGGGGGGTAGGGTTATGGACATTGGGGAGGGTATGTGCTTTTGGGTAAATTGGAAGGGGAGATGAACCATGAGAGACTATGGACTCTGAAAAACAATCTGAGGGGTTTGAAGTGGCGGGGGGGTGGGAGGTTGGGGTACCAGGTGGTGGGTATTATAGAGGGCACAGCTTGCATGGAGCACTGGGTGTGGTGAAAAAATAATGAATACTGTTTTTTCTGAAAATAAATAAATTGGAAAAAAAAAAAAAGTTTCCTCTGTGTCTTTTCTTGGCTTGGTAACCAATTTTTTTTTTTTCAGGGACAAATAATATTTCATTGTCTGGATCTACCACCATTTATCTACTCAGCTACAGAAGGATTTCTTGGTTTCTTCCAAGTTTTAACAATTATAAACAAAGCTTCTAAACATTCATATACACGTTTTTATGTGGGCATAAGTTTTCAGCTCCTTTGGTAAATACCAAAGACTGTGACTGCTGGATCGTATGGTAAGAGTATGTTTGGTTTTGTGAGAAACCACCAAGATGTCTTCCAAAGTGGCTGTGCCATTTTGCATTTCCACCAGCCATGAATGAGAGTTCCCACTTCTCTACACTTTGTCAACACTTGGTATTGTCAATGTCTTGGATTTTGGCCATCCTAACAGTTGTGTATAGTGGTATCTCATTGTTGTTTCCAGTTGCACTTCCTGATAACATATGTTGTGAAGCATTTTTATAGATCTTATTTTCCACCTGTATATCCTCTTTGGTGAGGTGTCTATTCAGGTCTTTGGCTCATTTTAAATCAGGTTCAGGCTCCCTGTTTGAACTAGTGTCTCACCCTCTGGACCATGTATGTGGACCAGAACCAGCAAATACAGAGAAGCATTTGTGGGATATGTTCCTGGTGTAAAGAAGCCCCTGACTCTGAATTGCATCTCTGGCCAGGTGTCAGAAGTTCTTTCCATTATTACTATGTCTAAAATGAGCTCACTCAGAATGGTTATTATATTACTCCTGTTGTTGCCCCACTGCCACCAATCCCCTCCTCAGCCCAGCCTCTTCTCACCTCAGCTGCCCACGTTTATGTGTTGAAAAGGAATTCCTATCACACCACTCCTTTTTCAAAACCCTGGCTCATCCGTGGCCACCCCACCCTCTAGCTGCAGTTCTAACAGGTCAGGCACACTCCCAGCTCAGGGCTTTCACACATGCTTTCCCTCTGCCTGGACCCAGCTCAAGTGTGATGAGCTTCCTCTATACTATTTAAGATTGCAGCTCCCAACCTGACTGCTCTCTCGCTTTGCCCGACTTTGTCCTTTTCCATTGCACTTACCATCATCTGACATCCTGTGTATCTTATTTATTCATTGTCTGTTTTGCACAAGTACATGACACTTTCACCAAGGCAGGAGCCTTTGTGGGTGTGGCTCACTGTTATATCCCTAGCATAGAGAATAGAACTTAGCTATCACAAGATTCTCAACAAATGGATGTTAAATGAATGTGCACTTGAGGGGTGCCCCGTGGGCTCAGTGGGTAAAACATGTGATTCTTGATCTTAGGGTCATGAGTTCAAGCCCCACTTTGGGTGAGGAGCATACTTAAGAGAAAAAAAAAAAGGAATGAGTATTTGAAACCAGTGATTTAGTCATCATTTTGATACTGCCATTGGGTCATAACATGTTTAGAAATACATTAAACTTGCCTTTGAAATCCACACTGTTGAACCATGTTTTAAGTGAGACCATATAAGATGCTCTGATTATTTTAGTAACAGAACTTTCTTGACTGTGACTCAAAATAAAACCATAGTGAGCCACAACCTATTCTATATATATATATATATATATATATATATATATATATATATAATGTTTAAAGCTCCCATTTTTGTTCTTATTTGATTAGGACAGCTGTGTCTGCCTACAATGAGTCATCACAAGCAGTGAGAAAAGGCATTGATATGAAATATATCTAGCTACTTTTTCTTTTGTCTAGGGTAATTGAAGCTGAAGCCAACTGGAGCTAAGGGCAGAAGTTAGGAGGTAGATGCGTGGCTGTGTCCCAGAAGGGCCTCCCCAGCTCTCCTCTCCTGATGGGATGGTAACTTCACATTGAAGGATTCAGGTCACCTATGTCCCCATGGGACATTATAGCAAAGAGTTAGAATCAATTCAAGTCAAGCAAAAACATGTCATTACCTTCCTTTGAAATGCCACTAATAGAGGTTTATAAGAGTAGGAGGTTAAAAAGAAAACCGAGCAGACAATTGTGTCTCCACTGGAGGTCCTGCCCGCTATCCTCTTGGCCTCCCGACCTCGTGCTTATTGGCCTCTTTTCCACATGTCACTCACTGCATTTTCATTGAATATTTCCTTGTCACAGACTGGAGACACCTGAGGAATTAAGACCCCATGGGAGCAGCTATCAAACAATGGTCACCATAAACAGGTGTTATAAATGGGCCATCCCCTTCGCCTTCAGGTGGGATAACTCTCATGTGGGTTTTCCACACAAAGCCCAAGCTCCAGCTGCCCCACTGTGGAAGCTGGTTTGGTAACATCTTTGATTGACAACCCCCCCCCCAATCCTGGATCACTGCCCTCCTCCCTTGCCTTCACTTCTCACATCAGTTCTTTGCACTGTGATGCTTATCCTGAGATCAGCTTCTGAGGGAATCCATATGGAGACAATGTCCATTTCAAAAGGGCATCAACCTGTGCCAAGGTACACTTTCATGAAAAACCTTTTTCTTATTGCTTTTAATCCCCTTCTTTTTTTCTTTCTCTCCTTTTCCTTCTTTTCTCCAGATTCCTAAGCCCCACCTTCTTCTCTTCTCTTCTCTTCTCTCACTTTCCCCCTCTTTTTTCATGCTCTCAAATGACAGCTCACCTACCTGCTTGCAAAACCTCTGTTGCTGCTGAAACCAAGTGGTTATTGTTACAAAGCTGTATCTTAGGTCATTGAGAGGTCTTAGAGGGATTGGGACATTTTTTAACATAATAAGACAAGGTAAAATAAGATCTCCTTGCCTGGGGGAGACTCAACTTACTGACAGCATTCCAGGGCAGCCTCCGGAAACGTGGCACAGCTGCCTTTCAGACTAACAGACTGACTTGGAAAGGCAGAGCATCGGACAGCTCAGTAAGAAAGCTGATAAACCAAGAGCAAGACCGCTCCCACATGGCACGTTACTCTCCACTGAATGCTACTAATGAGCCCAGGCAATCCTTGCCCTGGGGGCTCCCATTTTTAGTGTCCTGTGGTATCCAAGAAGCTAGGTGTGCCAGCCCAGAGAGTTTTGTGGAAGTTACAACACAAAGGGAGGTTATGAGTCAACTACTACTTGATCTCTGTATAATCGAACAAGAACTAAGTAATTTCAGCCTAGAGCAAAATATTACTCACCCCCATGATGTGTTGCTTGGGTTCATTGCACTGCAGTATCTATTTTTTTTTAAAGATTTTATTTATTTATTTGACAAGCAGAGACCTCTCTGCCTCAAGTAGGCAGAAAGGCAGGCAGAGGGAGGGGGGAAGCAGGCTCCCCGCTGAGCAGAGTCCAATGCGGGGCTTAGTCCCAGGACCCTGAGACCATGACCTGAGCCGAAGGCAGAGGCTTAACCCACTGAGTTACCCAGGCGCCCCTGCACTATCTATGTTTTTAAAGCCACTCTTTAGGAATTCATGTTTTTAGAGACTTGGATTTGGGAAGGATGGGAATATATGGGAAGGAATAATTGGGCATGATAGCACTTGTCAGAAGTGCAAATTTGATCTTCTCTGTGTTGATTTTATTCACTGTATCTTTCTAAAGACATTGATGGTCACTAGAGTACTGGTGTCTCCCCTCCAGACACCCCATATCCCCTTAGTACCCTGATCTCTGGACATGCCAACCCAAAAGCTTCCAGCTGGAAGCCCTCAAGGACCTTCTGGGGCCTATGGAGCCTCTGAATCCTTGGAGGTAGCCCTCCACCTATGGTTGGTGGGAATTGATAAATAAGTACTCCAGCAACCTTGTCCACTGGCTAAGGGAACTCTGAGGTGTGCCGCACAAGGCTCCCGAAGTCCCAAGCAGGAGCAAGCTGTGCATGCCCTTCACTGACCTGCTGGATAACATGGCCTTCGCTACCCTGTGATTGCCCCTCCTGATAAAGCCTGTCTCAGGTCTGCTTTTCAGAGAGCCCAAGGGAGGACTTCATGCTCTTTTCCCCTTAGGATGCAAATAACTATGGGGGCACCCTCTAGGCCCTTATGCCTTTTACAGAGGCAATTTCAGAGATAATACCCCCAGAGAGTAATTGTAACTGCAGTGTAAGACTCTATAGACACACTGCCAGACAGATGTGGTCTTTTATCATTTATATCACTATAGGAAGCTGTTGACTCTGCTCCTGGGACTAGCTTAGCCATGTTGTTTGTATGTGCAATTGAGCTGAAAACAGCAGAAGATTTGGATGTGAAATAATGAAATAGTCCCGATTTGTTTAGAGCACGCTCATGCACACATAGGCATACATGCACACGTTTACTACCCTTAACAAGGAAACTAGTTTGTATCTGCTTTTCAGGACTGCCCTAATAAAATACCACAAACTAGGGGGCTTAGAACAACAGAAATGTATTCTCTTACAGTTTTGGAGGCTAGAAGTCCAAAGTCAAGGTGTTGCCAGGACCATACTTCTTCTGAAATCCGTAAGGAAGAATCCTTTCTTGTCTCCCTTCCTAGTATATGGTGGTTTGCTGGCAATCTTTGGTGCTCCTTGGCTTATAGTAAGCATGACTCCATTCCTCTGTCTTCACGTGGCATTCTCCTTGTGCTTCTTCTCACCATCTACCTTCTGTGTGTGTCTGTCCATTTGTCTAACTTTCTCCTTTTTATGAGGATGTTGGTCAGATTGGATTCAGATCCACCCTAATGGCCTCGTCTTAACTTATCAGAGGAAGCTTAGGATCCATTTGTCCATTTCTGGGGGAAAAAAAAAAAGCCAACTGTAATTTTTATAGGGAAAGCAGGAAATTTGTCAATCAGTTTTGAAGAGTTTTGCCATCATAACAATATTTAGACTTTCAATTCACAAGCATGGGATGCCTTTCTATTTATTTATGTCTTTTTAAATTTCTTCCAAGTATGTTTTATGATTTTTAGTGTACAATGAGCTTATTTATTAGCTCTGGAGGGCACGTGCGCGTCATGTGTTGTGTTCCTTAAGATTTTCTGTAGTCAAGATCATGTCACCTACATATAGAAATCGCTTTAGTCTTTTCCTTTCTCATGTAAAATATCATTTACTCCCCTTTTCTTCTTTAATTGATCTGGCTAGAATCTTCAATAAAATGTTGAATAAAAGTGGCAAGAGAAAATATCTTTGTCTTTTTTCTGAACTTAGGGGGAAGATTTCAGACTTTTATCAGTAAATATGAGGCTAGATTTTTTTTTTATTAAACTGAGGAAATTCCCAGAATGTATTTTTAATTTGTTTGGGAAACATACTTTATATAAAATTCATAGATCATTTTGCGTCTGGAAACTTTCTACATATGGGAAATCAGATATTTGCTGAAGAGCCCATGCACTGCAATCTTCTATCCTTGAATTCTTTGGGGAACTCGAGGATTACAATAAGCCTATGGCCCATCACCTCCCATTTCAAGGAAAGGGAATAATTCTTCAAGGTTGCCTGGCAGATCTGGAGGAAAAGGGACTGGGGACTCTGAATCCTTGAGGAATTATTCCCAGCTTTAGAATTCAATAGGCAAGTCCATGTTTCAGTGGCAAACTCTGAAAAGAGTATCAGTACTTTTTTTTTCCAGAAGAACCCACAGTTATAAAAGGGCTTCATTTATGAGTTTATCATGAAAGCACTTTATGCTAGTCTGGAATAACATTTCTTTAAGAGCCACATGGAATAGGAATTTTGCCTAACACTGGGATCGATTTTCATAAGACTTTGGAATTAAATGAGAAGTATGGTACCCACATCTTAGGCCTCAGGAAATCCCAGCCACGAGGAATAATGTGCTAAGAGTTTGGGGTTCACTCATTTTGCCATCACAGAGAATGCCAGTTGCAACCAAGCCATTCTTGAGTAAACATATAAAATAATTGAAGATGTCAAGAAGATATTACTTATGGACAGCATATGTGAAAGTTGTGGTATTCATACTACTGGTGGTGGGCAAAATAATTCTAGATGTCAAACTGTAAGAGTAAAACTGACTAAGAACAGCCTCTCAATGCTGGTTTGCTCAGCTGAGCAATTAGTCAGAAATGTTTTTTTTTTTTAAAGATTTTATTCATTTATTTGACAGAGAGAGATTACAAGTAGGCAGAGAGGCAGGCAGAGAGAGAGAGGAGGAAGCAGGCTCCCTGCCGAGCAGAGAGCCCGATGAGGGACTCGATCCCAGGACCCTGAGATCATGACTTGAGCCGAAGGCAGCGGCTCAACCCACTGAGCCACCCAGGCTCCCAGTCAGAAATGTTTTTGAGATGGCGGGTACTTCTCAGTCATCACTTACCCCATATTGACACTTGTCCATTGGTAGGTCTCAAATACTTTTGCCTTTGAATTGGCTGAGTTTTGCTGCTATTTCAATTCTGTAAAGGGTGTCTCCACACTAGGCCCAGGAATAGGAGAAAACCCGGAGTTTAGATACAGTAGATGTGACTAATTTATTTGTATAAGGAAACGTGGAGCAAGAACTGCACATTGATAAGTAACTAATTTCTCCCATTACAACATATTGTCCCACCCATAGCTTGAGCTGGTAAACCCAGCTCAGTAAACCCAGTAAACCCATTTACTGCACAATGACAAAATTACCAAAACCACTGGTTTATCTCCATTTCTGATGGTCAGAAATCTGCTTAGCTCAGGACCACAGACTATATATCATCAGGCAAATGTCTACAACTATTAAATAAGAGAAGAGAGTGTATATGTTTGTGGATGGTGTCAGTACTTCTGAAAATGTGGTATTTACACTATTGACAGTGGGCCAGATAATTCTAGGGAATCGGAAAGATCAACTTAAAAC
Source organism: Neogale vison (assembly GCF_020171115.1). Lineage (NCBI taxonomy): Eukaryota > Metazoa > Chordata > Mammalia > Carnivora > Mustelidae > Neogale > Neogale vison. Next base: position 45,537,303 of record NC_058098.1, read on the forward strand.
ATTTTAATAGTTATTATGCTAATGTGTATTTAATATATAAGTAGCACATAGAGTCTATATTTAATGATTGTTATAGCTTATGATAGAGCTAAAATAGGAAATTAGGTTTTTAAAGTAAGCCCATTTAAAAAAGGTGTCGATGGGGCAAAAAGTCAAGAAAATTGTTAGTGAATGTCTCTGTCGAATATCGACACAGTAGTAACTACAAAACGAAGCACATTCAGTGGCATACAATAATAAAAAGGCATTCTCATGCTCTCCTGCGGTCAGATGGAGCAATCCTCTGACATATTTCTCACAGTATGGCAGGTCTACTTGGGACACATTTTTTTCATTTCAAAAATTAGAAGGTCCAGAGGGATGAAAACACATATGTGTGAGGGGTGCCTGGGTGGCTTAGTGGGTTAAGCCTCTGCCTTTGGCTCAGGTCATGAACTCAGGGCCCTGGGATTGAGCCCCACATTGGGCTCTCTGCACAGCAGGGAGCCTGCTTCCCCCTCTCTCTCTGCCTGCCTCTCTGCCTATTTATGATCTCTCTGTCAAATAAATACATAAAAAAAATCTTAAAAAAAAAAAAAAGAAAACACATGATGCCTTTTTTTTTCCCCCAATTTATTTATTTTCAGAAAAACAGTATTCATTATTTTTTCACCACACCCAGTGCTCCATGCAAGCTGTGCCCTCTATAATACCCACCACCTGGTACCCCAACCTCCCACCCCCCCGCCACTTCAAACCCCTCAGATTGTTTTTCAGAGTCCATAGTCTCTCATGGTTCACCTCCCCTTCCAATTTACCCAAATTCCCTACTACTCTCTAACGCCCCTTGTCCTCCATGCTATTGGTTATGCTCCACAAATGAGTGAAACCATATGATAATTGACTCTCTCTGCTTGACTGATTTCACTCAGCATAATCTCTTCCAGTCCCGTCCATGTTGCTACAAAAGTTGGATATTCGTCCTTTCTGATGGAGGCATAATACTCCATAGTGTATATGGACCACATCTTCCTTATCCATTCATCCGTTGAAGGGCATCTTGGTTCTTTCCATAGTTTGGCGACTTTTAAGTCCATGCCCTGGAACTGGCATACTGTCACTTCTGCCCAGTTTCCACTGAGCCAAGCAAATCATGTAACCATGACCAACATCAGTGGAATGGGGAAGTATGTTGCTCCCATGGAGGGTGGAGGTGGGGGAGTGAACATATTCTAAGCAATCATCTAACCTAACCTAACCATCAGAGTCAATGATTGGAGTGTTAGGGTAGCAGAGTTAGTGAAATTCATTACCTTAATGAAGAAAGCTTATCAAAGCCATACCTTCATTAGTGTTGTTTTATACTAGAAAGGTTACATGTTTTAAAAATTATAAAATAGGGGCGCCTGGGTGGCTCAGTGGGTTAAGCCGCTGCCTTCAGCTCAGGTCATGATCTCAGGGTCCTGGGATCGAGTCCCACATCGGGCTCTCTGCTCAGCAGGGAGCCTTCTTTCTTCTCTCTCTGCCTGCCTCTCCGTCTACTTGTGATTTCTCTCTGTCAAATAAGTAGATAAAATCTTAAAAAAATTATAAAATAATGTTTTATTGTAACAAAAAATTCAAAAAGAACAAAAACACAAAAGATTGTACATCTCTCTTGATTCCAATTTTTTAAAAAGATTTTATTTCTTTATTTGTCATTTGTCAGAGAGAGAGTGAGCAGAAGCAGGCATTGTGGCAGGCAGAGGCAGAGAGAGAAGCAGGTTCCCCGCTGAGCAAGGAGCCCAATGTGGGACTTGATCCCAGGACCCTGGGATCATGACCTGCGCCGAAGGCAACAGCTTAACCGACTGAGCCACCCAGGTGTCCCTCCAATTTTCTAATCTTATTCCCAAGAAGTAAATCCCTGTTACTTCTTAATGTTTTCTTCCAGACTATTTTCAATGCTTATTGGTTTGTTGTTTTCCAACAAATGTGAAGTGACACCATACATATTATATTATCGTATATTATGTCTAAATTTTCTTTTTTTTAACTTAACAATACATTATGGATATTTTTGTGTAGAAGTACCCAGTGGCAACATCATTATTTGTAAATGGCTAGTCAGTTTGCCATAGTGTGAACATAGCATGATGTATTAACCCACTACTATGCTGACAGACATTTAGGTGCTGTCCAATTTTTGGCTCTCACAAACAATAACGAAGCAATGTATTTGTATGAAAATCTTTGTATAATTAGGAATTTCTGAATTTTTATTCCCAAGAAAGAGTTGCCATTTCAATGCACATTGAAAACTTTTGTGGATACCTTTGAATTACCCTTCCAAGTGGCTTCACCAACCGCCATTCCTTCCACCACATTATGATTACTCATATAACATACTTGAGCCTTAACTGTAATTACATTTGGGAATGCTCTGATATTCAGTATATAGTTGATTGTCTGAAACCAGAAAACTTTTCTACATACTTAATTCTGTAGGAAACAAAATTTGCCTAATGTTGATGATTCCTTCCCAGCTTATAACTTTTGTTTTTCTCAAAAGAATTTCTGACTCACTGGAATGACAATAATGAAAAAGATGCTGAAAACCAATGCTGGCAAGGAGGAGGACCAATGGGAACTGTGGCACACAAATGGTGGAAGCCAACATGGCTACAACCATTTTAGAAAACTACTGGGTAGAATCTACTAACACTGAACATCTGAACGCACAATTCAGCTTCTAGATACATACTCAGCAGAATTCGGGATGTGTATTCATGTAAAAACATGTAGTAAAATGTTCACAGCAGCACTATGTCATATTAACTTCAAACTTGGAACAGTTCCAATGCCAAGCACAAGTAGAAGAATACATAAACTGTGGTATAGTGATAGAATGGAGTATTGTACAACAATGGGAGTAAATCTTTATAAGTAAAAATACAGGTAAATCTTGCAAACAGAATTTTGAATGACATAAACCAGACACAAAGGAAACTGTCATGTAAGATTTCATTGATATCAGAAGTAAAATTATTATTATTTTTAAAGATTTTATTTATTCGTTTGAGAGAAAGAGTGCACACAAGCAGTGGGAAGGGGCAGAGGGAGAGGGAGTACCAGGCTCCCCATTAAGCAGGATCCCGACTCCCTGCTTGATCCCAGGACCCCGAGATCATGACCTGAGCCAAAGGCAGATGTTTCACCTACAGAACCATGCAGGTACTCCAGAAGTAAAATTATTTAATGCTATTAAAAGTCTGGATAGTACTTATCTTGGGTGTAGTGTGTGGAGACAGTGACTGGTTGTAACATGAGAGAGCTTCTAAGTGTTCTCTTTCTTGACATGAATGCTCACCTAGGGGTGTGTCTTTAGCGACATTTCATTAAGCTGTCCCACTATAACTGGTGAGCTTTTTTCCGTATATGCTACATCTCAATACAAAATGTATTAAAAAAGAATAACTGGTGAAAAATCCCTGTCTGTGTTTTAAAGATTTTTCTTAAAAGTTCACTTGTAGGGGCGCCTAGGTGGCTCAGTGAGTTGGGCCTCTGCCTTTGGCTCAGGTCATGATCTCAGGTTCCTGGGATCGAGCCCCACATCAGGCTCTCTGCTCAGCAGGGAGCCTGCTTCCCCCTCTCTCTCTGCCTGCCTCTCTGCCTACTTGTGATCTTCTTCTCTGTCAAATAAATAAATAAAATCTTAAAAAAAAAAAAGTTCACTTTACTATTTTTGACTTAAAAGTGTTGTAATGGCTCCATCTACTCCCGCCCACCCAGCCTACAATGAAACCAGCAAGACTGAAGCAGGCGTTGGGCATGTCCTGGGCATGCCCCTTCTCGGTGCTGGCAAGATACTTTCCAGGTTTGCCACAGTCAACACTGCCTTGTTAAGTCTTTGAGCTGTCAGGGGGCACCAAAGTGGAACCGAAGCTGTGTTTGTATTACAAGGTTGAGGAAAGTTAGTTCCCAAGTGATGGATAAAAGTAGGGTTCAGACCAGAGGGTGTTTTCTTATGCTTCCTGAATCAGAGTTTTCCAGGAACTATGAAAACAGTAATCAGCTGAGACCTCCTCATTGACGATTACTCACACCTCCATCTGACCCTGCTTGCTCACTCATTTCCCCCGCACACCCTGTCCATGCTTATTGATTTCATTGTTTGTCAGGCCAGGCAGGGCAGAGCAATCACTTTCATGTCCTAGAGGGGGATTTCTGAAGAACTATCTAAAGCTTGGCACAAGCCTCCAGGCTTCTTTGTCATCCCCCAAGGTGTCAAAGGTCTGGAAACTCACCTCTTAAAAATAGCTTTTTAAAAAAACCCAAGTTTTCCTTGGAATTTTTTGGGGAGGTTTTAATTTAATGCCATAATAGCATCCATGTCATAAGGGTTAGGATTTCATGAGTTTTGGAAAGATAAATATGTTCATAAAATCATGGCGACAATCAAAACATGTTCTTTCTCCACAAGGGGTCCTCAAACCACATTGCAGTCCACCCTTCCTGCTCCCCACTTCCACCTCATTGTCACTATAGACTCATTTGCATTTTCTAGAATAAACTTGATTTTGAGGAAGTGGCTGTGGCAATGGGCCAAATCTAAGCACCTTTCACACATGTTTATGTACACACATACAGGTGCACACATGAGCAGATGACAAGCATACATGCGTGCACACACAAACACACACGCACACACCCCTTTCTAAGCAGAGTCTTTCTGTAGCCTCCCAGTAACGGAAACAGCCTTATGTAGCTTGGGAGCATATCTTGTGATCTGTTGGCCACAGAATTGGAAGAAGGCAGGAAACCTGACCTAGCAGCCTGAAAGGAGGGTTGTGGGAGTGCCCTGCCCAACAGGAAGGACCATGGAGGTGGTGGAAGCCACCGATAGGCATAGGCTTTGGATCAATAAGTCATGGTCTGGAGATAACAGGTAGGATGGTGGGTAGCAGCAGCAGTTTCTAGCAAGCACCTAGTTCTGGAAGCTGGAAGTCCAAGGTCGAGGTGTCAGCAGGGTTGCCTCTTCTGGGGCCTCTCTCCTTGGCTTCCATGTAGATGTCCTCTCTCTTGCTTTACATGGTCTTCCCTCTGGATGGGTCTGTGTCCTAATCTTGTCTACTGATAAGGACACCAGTCATACTGACCTAATGACCTCCTTTTAATTTAATTACCTTTTTAAAAACCCTATTTCCAAATTAGGTCACATTCTGAGGTTCTAGGACTTCAACAAATGAGTTTGGGGGTAGAAGACACAATTCAGTCGATAACACCCTGTAAAGGCCAGGGATGGGCCAGCCCCTCCTGTGGGCTGGGAGTCAAGGGCCGTGTCGATGGAACTGAATCCTGGGATCAGGGACCCCTCTTGGTTCCAGACAGAAACCTTGATTTCAGTGAGTCCTTTGTGCTGCACAACTGTCTCTGAGCTTCCAAAAGATTCCGCTTGCCCTTGTTCTTCATCTTTGTTTGGAGGAAACTCCCGCCACTTGAGGATAGCCCAACTAGGTAGCTTTACCTGAAGCTAAACGCACAGAGCATTGTGCGTGATCGCAAATGTTGTCTGCTTACAAGTAGGTAGATACAAAGAGAAAAGGTTAAGAAATGAACTGCTGGCTTAGTTGGGAGGGGATAGAAGGAGCTGAACTCTCCCTTTTACTTCTTATAATGACCTTTCTTTCTTTTTAATGTTCTGGCATCTAAGGTAACAATAAAACCAGGCAATTCCAGTTATTACAAAGGGGGATTTATTGTGCTCTTTTAAATCTGTGCTTATAAACTTCTCTTGGGCATACAAGCCACAAGTATCCAATTATGCGTTTAATAAAAAGTCCTCCGGAGGGCAGGCAGAAATAGCAGGATGGGGTCACGGGTTGCAGTGTAGCTGATAGGGGAATTTGCCTGGCTCTGCACTTTCCTTCTAAATATTATCTTCTGCCAAGTTTTCCCAGCAGAATATACTTGTTGCCCAAAGCTATGAGATAAAGGCAAGTTCTTCAAGGAAAAGGATTCATAAGCCATGGAATTTAGCAGTGAACTAGGAAAGTGTTCTTACCTGCCTTGGCTGGGAGGGAAAAGTTCACATCAGAGAACATTTTGGGGGCACCTGGATGGCTCAGTCAAAAGAGCATGTGACTCTTGATTTCAGGGTTGTGGGTTCAAGCCCCACGTTGGGTATAGAGCTCACAGAAAACAAACAAACAAACACATTTTTATTTATACTTCAAAAGTCAAACTGAATACACACAAAGGATAGCACAGAGAAGTGCTATTGCTAAAGGGTGACATTTTTATGAAGAAAGAATGAAGGTCAAGCATTAATCCCCCCCTCCCCCAATTAGTTTGTGTAGAAGCTGTAAACTTGTGGTCTCAGGGCCACAGCTCACCCACAGACAGGTTTTGTTTGCCTGTCCTGCTAAAATTAAAAATGTATCTATTGGAATATACTACCAAAATTTTTGAATTGAGAGATTTTATGCCAGTATTTGCATTTCTAGCTTCCCTTCAGCAGTTGGAAGACTTGGCCATGTCAGGTCCTAAGTTGTAATAACCATTGAGCTAAGTGGTGGGCATAACCTTGAGACTGACCAAGATCCAATTCTTTTCTTTCTTTTTTTTTTTTTTTTTAAATCTTATTTATTTATTTGACAGAGAGATCACAAGTAGGCAGAGAGAGAGGGGAAAGCTGGCTCCTCTCTGAGCAGAGAGCCCAATGTGGGACTCGATCCCAGGACCCTGAGATCATGACCTGAGCAGAAGGCAGGGTCTTTAACCCCGTGAGCCAGCCAGGCATCCTTAAGATCCAATTCTTGACCAAGTCCTAGCCAGGCTTCTCTGGGCCTTCCTTTCTCCTGGGCCTCAACCTTGGCCTTTAAAGATTTGAAAAAACATGAATAGTTTGTAATAGCTCAAGGCCAGAGCCCTAGGATGACCCAGCTCACCTTAAAGTGCCTGCCTGAGAAAGCTCAAGGCTGCCGAAAGAATTTCCTATTTGTTTTGTTTTTGTTTTTGTTTTTAGGCAAAGTGAAACTTTCACTTTATTTTTTAAAATTTTTTATTTCTTTTCAGCCTAACAGTATTCATTGTTTTTGCACCACACCCAGTGCTCCATGCAATCTGTGCCCTCTCTTATACCCACCACCTGGTTCCCCCAACCTCCTACCCCCTGCTCCTTCAAAGTGGCGGGGGGGTGGGAGGTTGGGGTACCAGGTGGTGGGTATTATAGAGGGCACGGCTTGCATGGAGCACTGGGTGTGGTGAAAAAATAATGAATAATGTTTTTCTGAAAATAAATAAATTGAAAAAAAAAATAAAATAAAACTCTGACTGTAATCTGGTTCTGGGTCCAAGTCCCTACTCCACTGTGTCAGGTATACTTGGGCTCAAGCTTAAGCTTGTCAAATAAACCCTTGTGTGATTGCAAAAACAGCAACAACAACAACAACAACAAAAAAAACCAAAAAAAACCCCCCTCGGATTGTTTTTCCTATTTGTTCCAGCCGGCACCTGAGGGTAGGGCCCCTGTCTCCTAATCTCTGGGGGAGGGGAGGAGACTAACTTCCTTAAGTGTCAGTTAGCAAACTCAGATGCATTTCTCATGGAACACCTTCCCTTCCCACTTTTTGTAATTTTTCACTTCCCCGACTCTACTGAGACCCCACTCATGCCCCCCATTCCCTCATTCTCCCTTTAAAAGGCTCAGTCAACTCTGTATAGTCCAAAGTTGAGTTCAGTTCACACTGCATGTTTTCCCTAATATAATCATTATTACTGATTAGAATCTGTCCTTACCCATTTGACAGGTGTCTGGCTTTGTTTATCTTTGACAAGATGTAATACACCGTCCCCAGTTTACCCTGATCCCCATCCTCCCCACTCCCTTCCTTATGTCTAGGCTGAGTATAATTTGGCAATTATCAACTTGCTTGCTCTGTTATTTTACATACAAGGAAGTGGAAAGTAAAATAATTTTTATGCCCACATGTTTCTCCCAAAGAGGGAAAATGAGGAGAGAAAGCCACGTGTCTCAAGAAAAATGGGAGAATGCACAATTCTTACAGAAACAAAGGCCATGCCTATCTAATTTTGGAGTACATAGCTCTGGCTACTTTTCTCCTAGACATTATCTGCCTGCTTCCTCAAGGCACCTGCATTTGTATCCCAGAATCCTGACTGCCCACATCAAGCCATTGTTGAAGGCTTAAGTGGCTAGGCCATCTGGACTACAGTAATGAAATTATAGGCTTTATAGGCTTAAAAGCTACCTAACGTACCTTCCTGTAGCTTTCAGCCTCCACTTTAGGTGATCTTCAGCTCTTAGGTCTCCATGTGAGACCAACCATCCTCAGCCTTCATAACCTGATTTCTTATCCCCCAAGGCTGAAATGCCAAGTGTGTCCAGAAGAAGCATTTTAGAGAAACTTGATGGTGGGCAAGTAGGTGGTCCTGCAGGAAGGATTGCTTTATTTTCCCTATTTGGCTGCACCCATGGGGTCATAGGGTCAGTAGATAAGAAGACTGGTATTTTGGGACACCATGCCAAAGATACTGAAGAGAATGAAGCATAGAGACTTTATTTACAAGGGAGCATCAGCTTCTGGCTTCATGCATCATGAGTTGTGCTGTACTTGCCTGCTTATTCATAGTAAAACTTCAATTCCAAGTAGTATTTATTGTCTCAGGCTAAGGACCTGATAACTGCCTAAGCAGCTAAAAGGACTTGGTTGTATTGGTGTCCAAGACTTTCTTGATAAAGGATGCAGAGCTATTAACATTATTTGAACATGAAATGGTCCAAGCATTTAAGCTTAAGATACTAATTCGCAAAGGAATGATTTATCCCTAGAGGGCAGTGTGCTGAGTTATTCTTGGGCTAATTTTTCCCCTTGTTTTCCTGTTTGCAAGAATGTGTGTTTGCAAGAATGTGTGTTTGCAAGAAGAGTCATGGCCCTCCATCATTAAAAGAGAATGCAGTGCAGTCATAAGAATTCTTGAGAAAACCTTGATTGGCAGGAGTTGGTGAGTAAATGTAGGGACCACCCAAAGTGACCCCAAAGAGGAGGGAGATGAACCAGGTCTATAATTCCCTTAGGGCCCAGATACTGTTTCCCCATACTTAGGAAATCCTTGGGTACCAGACCAATGAAAGAGAGATATATAAGAGACACGCACCAATTCCTTGCTCAGTGGCAATGAATGTGGGGTGTCCTGGAAACAATCAGAATCAAATGGGTTCATTCCATCCATCTTTCCAGGGAAAATTGGTTTATTTATTTAACTTTCTATTGTGAAGAATTGAAACATACACAAAAGTCAACAGAACTGTTTCGTGTGTGTTGAGTTTGAGGAGTTCATTATAGATCCTGGATATCAACCTTTTATCTGTACTGTCATTTGCAAATATCTTCTCCCATTCCGTGGGTTGCCTCTTTGTTTTTTTGACTGTTTCCTTTGCTGTGCAGAAGCTTTTGATTTTGATGAAGTCCCAAAAGTTTATTTTCGCTTTTGTTTCCTTTGCCTTTGGAGACGTATCTTGAAAGAAGTTGCTGTGGCTGATATCGAAGAGATTACTGCCTATGCTCTCCTCTAGGATTCTGATGGATTCCTGTCTCACGTTGAGGTCTTTTATCCATTTTGAGTTTCAAACTCAACACACACGAAACAGGCAAAAATATCAAAAAATGGGCAGAAGATATGAACAGACACTTCTCCAATCAAGACATACAAATGGCTATCAGACACATGAAAAAATGTTCATCATCATTAGCCCTCAGGGAGATTCAAATTAAAACCACATTGAGATATCACCTTACACCAGTAAGAATGGCCAAAATTAACAAAACAGGAAACAGCATGTGTTGGAGAGGATGTGGAGAAAGGGGAACCCTCTTACACTGTTGGTGGGAATGCAAGTTGGTGCAGCCTCTTTGGAGAACAGTGTGGAGATTCCTCAAGAAATTAAAAATAGAGCTTCCCTATGACCCTGCAATTGCACTCCTGGGTATTTACCCCAAAGATACAGATGTTGTGAAAAGAAGGGCCATCTGTACCCCAATGTTTATAGCAGCAATGGCCACGGTCGCCAAACTATGGAAAGAACCAAGATGCCCTTCAACGGATGAATGGATAAGGAAGATGTGGTCCATATACACTATGGAGTATTATGCCTCCATCAGAAAGGATGAATACCCAACTTTTGTAGCAACATGGACGGGACTGGAAGAGATTATGCTGAGTGAAATAAGTCAAGCAGAGAGAGTCAATTATCATATGGTTTCACTTATTTGTGGAGCATAACAAATAGCATGGAGGACAAGAGGTGTTAGAGAGGAGAAGGGAGTTGGGGTAAATTGGATAGGGAGGTGAACCATGAGAGACTATGGACTCTGAAAAACAGTCTGAGGGGTTTGAAGTGGCGGGGGGGTGGGAGTTGGGGTACCAGGTTGTGGGTATTATAGAGGGCACGGCTTGCATGGAGCACTGGGTGTGGTGAAAAAATAATGAATAATGTTTTTCTGAAAATAAATAAATTGGAAAAAAAAATTCTAAGGATGCCTGGGTGGCTTAGTTGGTTGGTTGTCTGACTCTTGATTTTGGCTCAGGTTATGATCTCAAAGTCATGAGACTGAGCTCCTATTGGGTTCTGATTTCAGCAGGCATTCTTTTCTCTCTCTCTCTCAAATCAATAAAAAAAATGTGAAAAAAAATCTTGAAGTAACTAGAATTAACTAGGGGAGGGTTGAAAGTTAAGATTTTGCCTTCTTTTGGAAATCTTTTTGCCTTATCCTGATTGTGACAAATATATTACCTCTCTCCTCATCAGCAACAAGAGCAGCTAATAGTTCCTGAGGGCTTTCCTTGTGCCAGGCCCTGTGCTTGGCACCTCATGTGCATTGTTTCATGTAATACTCAGCACAAACTTCTCACGGAGGAACTAATGTTATCACATTTTACAAATGAGGAAACAATCTCAGAAAGGTCAAACAACATGTCCTCAGTTCATCTAGGTGGAAAATGGCAGATTTAAACCTGACATGTGTGACTCCAAAGCCAGTACTCTATATCATGTCACGACATGTCATGTCATGTCATAAAACATTCCATCCCATTATATTACTAGATGTCATTCCCTGAGAGAAAGGACCATGTCTCTACCTCTGTGGTATGGATCCCATGTCTATCTCCCATGCACTGGGCAGAATATCCTATGTACTCTACATGCTTCATAAATAACCATTGAATTGAAAATGAAAAGACCTTAATTTGTACTCCACCCCACCCTTGACACCTTGTTCTTTATCAATATCACCAACTTTTGGGAGTCTCTGACTACCTCGGATGTTCTTGCAGCTGCAGGGCATATCAAAAACTTCCTGCCCCTGCCACCACAGGACCTTTTGACTTTTCTGCCCCAGGGCTTTCTCTAAAGCTAATGGAAGCCCACATAGTCTACAGCAAGTGCTGGAAAGGCAGGGAGTATGAGGGAATTCATGCTTCTAGGGGCACCTTTCCACCAAAGGAGTAGGGCCTTATGGGCAAATATTCTAACCCCTTATCTTTCAGTGGAGTGACTTGAGGCATGCCTAGAGGATCTGAGTCCAGTGGCCCATAGTGATGACTCATCCCAATAGGTTACCCCATTAATGGCCCAATGACATAGGCTTTGTTGATTTTTCTCTTTCCAGATCACTATCCTTCACTCCAGTTTTCTGGGACCACCTTCCAAATAAACTCTGGGAAGGCTCTGCTTTCAGGATTATCCAAACCAAGGCCCCCAGTCTTCCCACAGTAAATGACACCACTGTTTTTTTACCTGGTTGTTCAGGACAAATACTATGCATTATCCTTGACTTTTTTCTTTTCATCGCATATCCCTTCATATCCATTGGCAACTAGCCCTCTCCCTCGCTCCATGCTTGACCCCAAGCCGCCTCCATCCCTTGGTCAGATTTCTAACAATAGCTCTTCACTTCCCGACTCCAATTTTTGAATGATCTATTAAGATGTTATTCATGCCACAGTGCTTCTCTACTGAAAGCTTGTTGGTAGTAATAAGAATTGGTGCATTTGTGAAGCATTTTCTAGGTTCTAGGATCTCTTCTGAGGCTGTTGGGTGTATTAAACTCATTTAAACCTTATGAAAACCCTGAAAGGTAGGGACCACTTTTATTATTTTGTGATTCAGAGGAAAACTGAATACAGGGTTACATAGGAGTTAAACAATTTGTCACTCTCCTTAACACGTGGCATGCTTTACACCTTCTCAGTACTCTGATAGTTGATGGCAAATTTTTTATGTCACTGGATTACCAGTGAAAATGATTTTGCTATTTATGTTTTCTCTTTGATACACTCTGGGGGCGGGGGAGAGAAAAACTAGTCAGAGCTACAAATCTGAAATAAATTAAGCAGAATCCCAGGAGGAAAATGCAGACTATGACAATAGAATCTAACTGTACCTGCAAATATGAAATAACTTCACTGTTAGGGTGGGGGATCAAGGGGAAGGTGTTGACCCAAACCACTTTGGAAATGGTACAAAACCATTGCACTCTATTTGATAAACTCATCTCCCATAAGGGAAGAGCTCATAAGTTTGATACCATTATACCTGTATATGGAACAGAACAATTAAGCTAGTGGATGGTGATGATGGGAACCCGTTTCTCATTGTTGGAGTGGGAATTTACATATGAGCAAGGAAAGGAGGCTAAAATGAGCCCTATGGTGGTGGGTTGGAGTTAGAGATATCAGTAAGAACTCATTTTTAGTTCAATATAAGTACATATGGTAACATATAGGTATGTGTGTTTATATATGTATTTCTTTGCCCTGTCAGCTTGCGACAGCCTAGAAGCAATGACACCCTCCCCAGCAATGAACATACTTAGTGCCCAGATCTTGGTTTCTAATACCATTCTCCAATAAAAGGAATCAGAGCTCCTTGGAGAACTCACTCATTTGACAACTAGGGTGGAAAATACACTGGATGAGCCTGGAGACTTGTAGTGATATAAAATAAAAAAAACACTAAAAAATCTAACACACATGCTGATGGGATTATGTATGACCACAGGAGCCAGCTGAAAGAGACCTCAGTGGCCAAAGCTAGAACAATGTCAGCAACAAAATAAATAAAATGGCATTAAATAAGGCAGGAGTAAAATAAAAAGTAAATATCTATGAGCCTGTACCAATAAAAACAAATGATGAATAATTAATGGAGAGAAGAGACAAATCTCTCAGCAGAATTCCAAGTGGATTATGTGGATCTTCCAGTCTCATTGTGATGGAGCACAACTCCCTACTCCTTAAGTATGGGCTGCACACAGTGATTTCCTTCCAAAGAGCACTGTATGGAAGCGGGAAGGGGAAAGTAAAAGAGGAGCTTGGGAGAGTGCGGAAACCAGACAAATACTACCCAACCAGGTGCTCAAAGGCAATATCAGGAGTCATATTCATGTTCATAGTGTGTGCTCTTGATATGAAGTGAAGAAAATAGCTCTGATCTTTCTTCTGAAAACCCGTAATATTCTTTAAATGATGAGAAAAACACCAGACAAATCTTAAGAGAGGGACATCTTGCAATATACCTGGCCCGTAACTTCTCAAAACAGAAGACATGAACAGACACTTTTCCAAAGAAGACATCCAGGTGGCTAACACACACATGAAAAGATGCTCAACATTACTCAAAATCAGGGAAATCAAAACCACGATGAGATACAACCTAACGCTGTCAGAGAGGCTAACATTAACAACACAGAAAAAAACTGGTTGGCAAGGATGCAGAGAAAGGGAAACACTCTTGCCCTGTTGGTGGGAATGCAAACTGGTGTAGCCACTCTAGAGAACAGTTTGGAGGTTCCTCAAAAAGGTAAAAATAGAACTACCCTATGATTGGGCAATTGCACTACTAGGTATTTACCCAAATGATACAAAAATACAGATTCACAGGGTACTTTGATGTTTATAGCAGCATTATCCACAATAGCCAAACTATGGAGAGAGCCTAAATGTCCATCGCCTGATGAATGGATAAAGAAGAGGTTATATATATATGCCGTGGAATTCAATTTGGCATTCCAAAAAATGAAATCTTGACACTCTCAATGACATGGATAGAGTTAGAGTATATTATGCTAAGTGAAATAAATCAGTGAGACCCAGTATCATAAGATCTCTGTGCAATTTAAGAAAGAAAATAGATGAACATGTGGGAAGGGGCTAAAGAAAATAAGGAGAGAGGTAAACAAGCTGTAACTGATTCTTAATGACAGAGAACAAACCGATGCTTGATGAAGGGAGGTGGGGGATGAGATAGATATGTGATGGGTATTAAAGAGGGCACTTGTGATAAGCACTGGGGGTTGTATGTGAGTGATGAATCATGGAAGTCTACTCCTGAAACCAAGATTGCACTGTATGGTAACTAACAAGATTTAAATTAAAAAAAAAAAAAAGAAACAAACTACCAAAGTCATTGAAAACAAAGGAATTTTGAAAAACTGTCACAGTCAAGAGGAGCCCAAGAAGACATGATGACCAAGTGTAATGTGGTCTTCTGGATGGGATCTTGGGACAGGAAAGGGATGTTAGGTTCAAAATTAAGCAAATCTGAATAAACTATTTAATAAGATTGTGTCTACATTAGTTCATTAATTGTAGTAAATGTACAATACTAGTGAAAGATGCTGATAATAGAGGAATCTGTGGGCAGGGGATTATATGGGAACTCCTTTTACTTCCTCCTCAATTTTTCTGTATATCTAAAACTGTCTTAAAAAACCAAAAAGCAAATAAGCAAATATGATAAATAAGCAAACTAAAAGGAAAAGCAAATTGAGTTATACCACATGTGCTTACATAATACTTTGTGGAGATTTGGCAATTTCTGGTTAAGCTCACATAAACCATCCAGAGAGATAACTTATTTAGATTCCAAGGGCAATAGTATTTGGGTCAGAGTTATCTGGTCTCACTACCAACAATGATCAAATTCATTGTGGGAAATCCAAATCTGAGCCATGACGTGCAGTGGGGAGACTTCT
Organism: Neogale vison; assembly: GCF_020171115.1. Taxonomy (NCBI): domain Eukaryota; kingdom Metazoa; phylum Chordata; class Mammalia; order Carnivora; family Mustelidae; genus Neogale; species Neogale vison. The sequence continues at coordinate 45,552,320 of NC_058098.1, forward strand.
TTGATCCATTTCCCACTCCTACAAGAAGCAAAATTTCTTTCTGGAAGCTTGTAGGTAGAGACTCAAGGAAAAAAAGTATCGAGAGGAGGAAAAGTAAGTCCGTAAGCAACTTCTGCAGTATGACTTAGGGGAAAATCATTTTAAGGATAACTTCTGATTCACCTAACTAAATCCTCCAGTGTTTGTTGAAGTCACTGATGGACTTCCTTTTTCACAACACAAAGGGCTTATTGAGACAAAATCCGTTACTGTAGCTATGGAAATGGGTTGAATTTGCCTGCTGACGTAAGGGTCTTCCCACCACTTTGGCTTATTTGTTCTCCATAGATATTATGCTGCAGGGAAGACTCTTGACAGTCTTTGTGTCTGCAAGACTTCTCCAATATCCCAGGCAGGGTTGCTGAAGCCTCAGTGCTGCAGACAGGTGAGCTCTGGAGAAGTCAAAGCATTAATACCACCCTGATTTTTTCACCTTTACTTAAGTATAATTAACAAATAAATTTGTGAGATATTTAAAATGTGCATCATGGTGATTTTTAAAATTTTTTTTTTAAGATTTTATTTATTTATTTGACAGACAGAGATCACAAGTAGGCAGAGAGGCAGGCAGAGAGAGAGGGGGAAAGCAGGCTCCCTGCCGAGCAGAGAGCCCGATGCGGGGCTCAATCCCAGGACCCTGGGACCATGACCTGAGCCGAAGGCAGAGGCTTTAACCCATTGAGCCACCCAGGTGCCCCGCATCATGGTGATTTGATAGATGTATACATCATACAAGGGTTCCCACCATCTAACTGACATCCATCAATTCACATATTTATCTTTTGGGGGGTTTAGAATTTGTTCTCTTAGCAAATTCAGTTAAATAATATAATGTGATCAACTGTAGTCACCAGATTTTACATTGCAACCTCAGACTGAGTTTATCTAATAGCTGAAAGTTTGTACCATTTTACCAAAAATTCCCTACCTGTCCCCCATCCCTCCCCAACCATGTGCAGATGTTTTAAGAAAAAAAATGTTAGAGTTACTTTTTAATAAACACTTACACAAACTTTAAAAATATTCGGTTCTATTTTTTTTCCAATTTATTTATTTTCAGAAAAACAGTATTCATTATTTTTCTCTATATGGAAAACCCAAAAGACTCCACCCCCAAACTACTAGAACTCATACAGCAATTCAGCAGCATGGCAGGATACAAAGTCAATGTGCAGAAATCAGTGGCTTTCTTATACACTAACAATGAAAATACAGAAAGGGAAATTAGAGAATCGATTCCATTTACTATAGCACCAAGAACCATAAGATACCTGGGAATAAACCTAACTAAAGGGGTAAAGGATCTGTACTTGAGGAACTATAGAACACTCATGAAAGAAATTGAAGAAGACACAAAAAGAGGGAAGACCATTCCATGCTCTTGGATCAGAAGAATAAACATTGTTAAAATGTCTATACTGCCTAGAGCAATCTATACTTTTAATGCCATTCCGATCAAAATTCCACCGGCATTCTTCAAAGAGCTGGAGCAAATAATCCTAAAATTTGTATGGAATCAGAAGAGGCCCCGAATTGCTAAGGAAATGTTGAAAAACAAAAATAAAGCTGGCGGCATCACCTTACCTGATTGGTTCTATTTTTGATTTTCCTTCTCTGTTTCAATCAATGTAGATTTGGGATTCAATCTGGGTTGGGTGTTGTCAGAGCTAGCTCCTTTGCATTTTCAAGCACACCTGCTCTTGGGATATTTTCACCCTCTACAGCCAGTGCTTGAGTCTCCTTGGCAGAGCTGTTCCTGACCTGTGGGAACTCCCTTTAGGTGCCTGGGAATTACGGCCCCTGGGGGCAGCCCTGACCTGTGACTCACCAGGTCCAGGCAGGGTGGTGCAGGGTGCAGACTGGGGCTGGCCACACTGATCAATCAACTCCAAGTGTGCCCTTCCCCAGAGCTGAGCCAAAGTTGCCCTTAATGGGATTTTGCCTGAGATTTCTCTGGGTTAGTCTTGGTCCCTTTTCTCATCTACTATCCCACTTTCATGTTTTTCCTGGGAATACTTCATCATAAATCCTTTTCATACAAAATGCCTGTTTCAGTATCTGCTTCTGGAGATCTAAGCTGAGACACAACTCAGTTCCCCATTTAGGAAAGGAGGTGTTGCCTGGGAATGTGGTTGGCTGACAACACGCTATTCTGGGGTTGGCCCCTGGCCAAAGATAGAACAAGGGCACAGGTGCAGGGCCTGGCCTTTCTTTGCAGGTTGCGGCTCCTTCCCCAGGCAATCCCTCCTTCTGGAGCTCCCAGCCCTGCTTGCCTCTTCATCCACTTGCAAAGACAGGTGGCAACAGCCCCAGGTTGCAAAGATAACACCTGTATGACTTCTGTAGTTTGTTGGGTGTTAGCTTGTCTTACTTTTCTTTTTAAAAATTTGTACATTTTACTTTAGCTACCTCAGAGCAAGGCAGCTCCTGAAAAATCTTTCTGGAATGTTCCTGTCCCCACCCCCCCACCGCTAGTTTGCCAAGTGAACCTTTATCTCAGAACCCTCATTTCCATAAAGAAAAGTAAACAAGTCCTAGTCTCACAGGTAACTGTCAAGGTACAGCAGGCCTGTGATCATGCAAGCCTTGGGAATCAATCTCTTTTAAGTCCAGATTCAGGGATGGGGCACAGAGATGATCTGTATTTTTGGATCCATAGTCATTTGTTGACAGAGTAAGAAATGAGACCAGGTGGGGGTGCCTGGGTGGCTCAGTGGGTTAAAGCCTCTGCCTTCGGCTCGGGTCATGATCCCAGGGTTCTGGGATCGAGCCCCACATCGGGTTCTCTACTCCGCAGGGAGCCTGCTTTCTCCTCTCTCTCCTCTCTCTCTGCCTGCCTCTCTGCCTACTTGTGATTTCTGTCTGTCAGGTAAATAAATAGAATCTTAAAAAAAAAAAAAAAAAAAGAAATGAGACCAGGTGAAGGTCAGGGATGCTTTTCTCAAAGCTCATGGTAAGTTGCAGTCAGGGCCCAAATATACCGTGCTAATGAAGCCCTGTGTTTTATCACATAGAGCAGAGCTTCTCCACTTTGGCACTGCTGATGTTTTGAGCCAGGTAGTTCTTTGTTGTGTGGGGCTGTCCTGTGCATTGTGTGATGTTCAGCAGCATCCCTGCCCCCACCTGGTAGATGCCAGTAGCATTGCCTCTTCCCTTCTAGCTGTGATCCACATGTTCCTGGACATCCACAAATATCCACTGTTGGCAAAATCATCCCCCTGTTGAGAGCCACTGACTTAGAGATAGCTTTAGTCTGAATGTCCCGGCACCCCCAACCCCTTTCCCTGACCCATATGTGGAAACCTAACCCTCATTTAGTAGGTGGGGTCTTTGAGAGGTGATTAGGGCAGAGTCCTCATGATTGGGATTAGAGCTCTTATAAAAGAGATATGAGCGAGTTTCCCCCCTCTTCCACCACCTCAGGATACAACAGGAAGTCAGAAACCCAGAAGATGGCCCTCCCTCAACCATGCCAGCACCCTGATCTCAGACTCTCAGCCTCCAGAACTGTATACAGTATATGCCAGAGAAAGAATCTCAGGCCAGCAGAGGTGGCAGTGGTGATGAGAGGTGAGGATATAAAAGAGAGGAGGAAGATGATGAGAATCAGCTTCAGCCTGCAGCCCAGTAGCAGTTACAGGGATTACAGCTGATCTCACTGCCCTTCCAATTCTCTGCTTCCCCAGGAGAAGTGCCCAGCCAGAATCCTGGACAAGCTCATTCCCAGGTGGGATGAATGTCTCTTTCAGCAACTGGATTTGAGCAGCACTAGAGGGGTACCATCAGATTCCCTTTGAAAACCCAAGTCTCTTTTCCTGCTGCCAGAGGCATTGATTGCTGATGGCTACCAGCTGAATCCCTCTCCAGGAATTGCCTTGGCTGAAGAGAGCCACTGTATTACACCCACCAAACCCCTCCCTGAAGGCAGTCTGTGTCCAGTGACTGGTCAATAAAAGGGTACAAAGTTTAGTCCTTTTGAAGATTTGGATCTTTAATCCTGGAATATTTTCATATTCTCATATTCTATCAGCTGTCTATTTATCTATCATCTATCTTTCATTTATCTATCTATCATCTATATCATCTATGTAGCTATCATCTATCATCTATTTTCAATATGTTCCTTTTTATTTTTAAAATTTTTTATTAACATATAATGCATTATTTGCCCCAGGGGTACAGGTCTGTGTATTATCAGGCTAACACTTTTCACAGCACTTACCATAGCACATACCTTCCCCAATGCTCATCACCCACCCACACTATCACTACCTCCCCATCCCCCAGCAACCCTCAGTTTGTTTTGTGAGATTGGGAGGGTTTTTCTCCCTCCCAATCCCATTTTGTTTCATTTTTCCTTCCCTACCTTCCACAATCCTCCACCCTGACTCTCAAATTCTTAATATCAGAGAGATGATATGATAATTGTTTTTCTCTGATTGACATATTTCACTCAGCATAATACCCTCTATTCCATCCATGTCATTGCAAAAGGCAAGATTTCTTTCTTTGAAGGCTACATAATATTCCATTGTATATATATACCACATTTTCTTTATCCATTCAACTATTGATGGACATCTAAGTTCTTTCCATAGTTTGGCTATTGTGGACATTGCTGTTATAAGTACTTGGGTTCACATGCCCCTTCGGGTCACTGCATTTGTACCTTTAGGGTAAATACCCAGTAGTGCAATTGCTGGGTCATAGGGTAGCACAATTTTCAATTTTTTGAGGAAACTCCATACTGTTTTCCAGAGTGTCTGCATTAACTTGCATTCCCACCAACAGTGTAAGAGGCTTTACCTTTCTCTGCATCCTCGCCAGCATCTGTCATTTCCTGACTTTTTAATTTTAGCCATTCTGACTGGTGTGAGGCGGTATGTCATTGTGGTCTTGATTTGAATTTCCCTGATGCCAAGTGATGTTGAGCACTTTTTCATGTGTTTGATGGCCATCTGGATGTCTTCTTTGCATAAACATCTCCTCATGTCTTCTGCTCATTTCCTGACTGGATTATTTGTTCTTTGGCTGTCGAGTTTGATAAGTTCTTTATACTTGCTTTTATCTGATATGTTGTTTGTGAATATCTTTTCCATTCTGCCTGTTGTCTTTTGGTTTTGTTGACTGTTTCCTTTTCTGTGCAAAAGCTTTTGATCTTGATGAAGTCCCAACAGTTCATTGTTACCCTTGCTTCCCTCGCCTTTGGCAATGTTTCCAGGAAGAAGTTGCTGTGGCTGAGGTCGAAGAGGTTGCTGCCTGTGTTCTCTTCAAGGATTTTGATGGATTCCTGACTCACATTGAGGTCCTTCATCCATTTTGAATCTATTTTTGCATATGGTGTAAGCAATGGTCCAGTTTCATTTCTCTGCATGTGGCTGTCCAGTTTTCTGAACACCATTTGTTTTTTTTTTTAATATTTTATTTATTTATTTGACAGCTAGATCACAAGTAGGCAGAGAGGCAGGCAGAGAGAGGAAGGGAAGCAGGCTTCCTGCTGAGCAGAGAACCCGATGCGGGGCTCGACCCCAGAACTCTGGGACCATGACCCGAGCTGAAAGCAGAGGCTCTAACCCACTGAGCCACCCAGGCGCCCCCTGAACACCATTTGTTGAAGAAACTTTTTGACATTGGACGTTCTTTCCTGCTTTGTGGAAGTTTAGCTGACCATGGAGTTGAGGGTTCCACTGATCTATGTGTCTGTTTTTGTGACAGTACCATACTGTCTTGATGATGACAGCTTTGTAATAGAGCTTGAAGTCTGGAATTGTGATGCCACCAACTTTAGCTTTCTTTTTCAACATTCCTCTGGCTATTCAGGGTCTTTTCTTGTCCCATATAAATTTTAGGATTATTTTTTCCATATCTTTGAAAAAAAATTGATGGTATTTTGATAGGGACCATGTTAAATGTGTATATTGCTTTAGGTAGCATAGAAATTTTCACAATATTTGTTGTTCCAATCCATGAGCATGGAATGCTTTTCCATTTCTTTGTGTCTTTCTCAATTTCTTTCATGAGTACTTTATACTTTTCTGAATACAGGTTTTTGCCTTTTTGGGTAGGTTTCTTCCCAAGTATCTTATGGTTTTGGGTGCAGTTGTAAATGGGATTGACTTCTTAATTTCTCTTTCTTCTGTCTTGTTGTTAGTATAAAGAATGCAACTGATTTCTGTGCATTGATTTTATATCCTGACACTTTACTGAATTCCTGTACAAGTTCTAGCAGTTTTGGAGTGGAGTCTTTTGTGTTTTCCACATAAATTATTGTATCATCTGCAAAGAGTGAGAGTTTGACTTCTTTTTTTGCTGATTCAGATGCCTTTAATTTCTTTTTCTTGTCTGATTGCTGAGGCTAGGACTTCTACTACTATGTGGAATAGCAGTGGTGGTAGTGGACATGCCTGTGGTCTTCCTGACCTTAGGGGAAAAGCTCTCAGTTTTTCCCCATTGAGAATGATATTTGATGGGATTTCTCATAGATGGCTTTTTTTTTTTCCCAATTTATTTATTTTCAGAAAAACAGTATTCATTATTTTTTCACCACACCCAGTGCTCCATGCAAGCTGTGCCCTCTATAATACCCACCACCTGGTACCCCAACCTCCCACCCACCTGCCACTTCAAACCCCTCAGATTGTTTTTCAGAGTCCATAGTCTCTCATGGTTCATCTCCCCTTCCAATTTACCCAAAAGCACATACCCTCCCCAATGTCCATAACCCTACCCCCCTTCTCCCAACCCCCCTCCCCCCAGCAACCCACAGTTTGTTTCGTGAGATTAAGAGTCACTTATGGTTTGTCTCCCTCCCTATCCCATCTTGTTTCATGGATTCTTCTCCTACCCACTTAAGCCCCCATGTTGCATCACCACTTCCTCATATCAGGGAGATCATATGATAGTTGTCTTTCTCCGCTTGACTTATTTCGCTAAGCATGATACGCTCTAGTTCCATCCATGTTGTCGCAAATGGCAAGATTTCGTTTCTTTTGATGGCTGCATAGTATTCCATTGTGTATATATACCACATCTTCTTGATCCATTCATCTGTTGATGGACATCTAGGTTCTTTCCATAGTTTGGCTATTGTGGACATTGCTGCTATAAACATTCGGGTGCACGTGCCCCTTTGGATCATTACTTTTGTATCTTTAGGGTAAATTCCCAGTAGTGCAATTGCTGGGTCATAGGGCAGTTCTATTTTCAACATTTTGAGGAACCTCCATGCTGTTTTCCAGAGTGGTTGCACCAGCTTGCATTCCCACCAACAGTGTAGGAGGGTTCCCCTTTCTCCACATCCTCGCCAGCATCTGTCATTTCCTGACTTGTTGATTTTAGCCATTCTGACTGGTGTGAGGTGATATCTCATTGTGGTTTTGATTTGTATTTCCCTGATGCCGAGTGATATGGAGCACTTTTTCATGTGTCTGTTGGCCATCTGGATGTCTTCTTGGCAGAAACGTCTGTTCATGTCCTCTGCCCATTTCTTGATTGGATTATTTGTTCTTTGGGTGTTGAGTTTGCTAAGTTCTTTATAGATTTTGGACACTAGTCCTTTATCTGATATGTTGTTTGCAAATATCTTCTCCCATTCTGTCAGTTGTCTTTTGGTTTTGTTAACTGTTTCCTTTGCTGTGCAAAAGCTTTTGATTTTGATGAAATCCCAAAAGTTCATTTTTGCCCTTGCTTCCCTTGCCTTTGGCGATGTTCCTAGGAAGATGTTGCTGCGGCTGAGGTCGAAGAGGTTGCTGCCTGTGTTCTCCTCAAGGATTTTGATGGATTCCTTTCTCACATTGAGGTCCTTAATCCATTTTGAATCTATTTTTGTGTGTGGTGTAAGGAAATGGTCCAATTTCATTTTTCTGCACGTGGCTGTCCAATTTTCCCAACACCATTTATTGAAGAGGCTGTCTTTTTTCCATTGGACATTCTTTCCTGCTTTGTCGAAGATTAGTTGACCATAGAGTTGAGGGTCTATTTCTGGGCTCTCTATTCTATTCCATTGGTCTATGTGTCTGTTTTTGTGCCAGTACCATGCTGTCTTGATGATGACAGCTTTGTAATAAAGCTTGAAGTCCGGAATTGTGATGCCACCAACTTTGGCTTTGTTTTTCAATATCCCTTTGGCTATTCGAGGTCTTTTCTGGTTCCATATAAATTTTAAAATTATTTGTTCCATTTCTTTGAAGAAGATGGATGGTACTTTGATAGGAATTGCATTAAATGTGTAGATTGCTCTAGGTAAAATAGACATTTTCACAATATTTATTCTTCCAATCCAGGAGCATGGAACATTTTTCCATTTCTTTGTGTCTTCCTCAATTTCTTTCATGAGTACTTTATAGTTTTCTGAGTATAGATTCTTAGCCTCTTTGGTTAGGTTTATTCCTAGGTATCTTATGGTTTGGGGTGCAATTGTAAATGGGATTGACTCCTTAATTTCTCTTTCTTCTGTCTTGTTGTTGGTGTAGAGAAATGCAACTGATTTCTGTGCATTGATCTTATATCCTGACACTTTACTGAATTCCTGTATAAGTTCTAGCAGTTTTGGAGTGGAGTCTTTTGGGTTTTCCACATAGAGTATCATATCATCCGCGAAGAGTGATAATTTGACTTCTTCTTTGCCGATTTGGATGCCTTTAATTTCCTTTTGTTGTCTGATTGCTGAGGCTAGGACTTCTAGTACTATGTTGAATAGCAGTGGTGATAATGGACATCCCTGCCGTGTTCCTGACCTTAGTGGAAAAGCTTTCAGTTTTTCTCCATTGAGAATGATATTTGCAGTGGGTTTTTCATAGATGGCTTTGATGATATTGAGGTATGTGCCCTCTATCCCTACACTTTGAAGGGTTTTGATCAGGAAGGGATGCTGTACTTTGTCAAATGCTTTTTCAGCATCTATTGAGAGTATCATATGGTTCTTTTTTTTTTTTTCCCAATTTATTTATTTTCAGAAAAACAGTATTCATTATTTTTTCACCACACCCAGTGCTCCATGCAAGCTGTGCCCTCTATAATACCCACCACCTGGTACCCCAACCTCCCACCCCCCCGCCACTTCAAACCCCTCAGACTGTTTTTCAGAGTCCATAGTCTCTCATGGTTCACCTCCCCTTCCAATTTACCCAAATTCCCTACTACTCTCTAACGCCCCTTGTCCTCCATGCTATTGGTTATGCTCCACAAATGAGTGAAACCATATGATAATTGACTCTCTCTGCTTGACTGATTTCACTCAGCATCATCTCTTCCAGTCCCGTCCATGTTGCTACAAAAGTTGGATATTCGTCCTTTCTGATGGAGGCATAATACTCCATAGTGTATATGGACCACATCTTCCTTATCCATTCATCCGTTGAAGGGCATCTTGGTTCTTTCCATAGTTTGGCGACTGTGGCCATTGCTGCTATAAACATTGGGGTACAGATGGCCCTTCTTTTCACGACATCTGTATCTTTGGGGTAAATACCCAGGAGTGCAATTGCAGGGTCGTAGGGAAGCTCTATTTTTAATTTCTTGAGGAATCTCCACACTGTTCTCCAAAGAGGCTGCACCAACTTGCATTCCCACCAACAGTGTAAGAGGGTTCCCCTTTCTCCACATCCTTTCCAACACATGTTGTTTCCTGTTTTGTTAATTTTGGCCATTCTAACTGGTGTAAGGTGATATCTCAATGTGGTTTTAATTTGAATCTCCCTGAGGGCTAATGATGATGAGCATTTTTTCATGTGTCTGATAGCCATTTGTATTTCTTGATTGGAGAAGTGTCTGTTCATATCTTCTGCCCATTTTTTGATGTGTTTGTCTGTTTCGTGTGGGTTGAGTTTGAGGAGTTCATTATAGATCCTGGATATCAACCTTTTGTCTGTACTGTCATTTGCAAATATCTTCTCCCATTCCGTGGGTTGCCTCTTTGTTTTTTTGACTGTTTCCTTTGCTGTGCAGAAGCTTTTGATTTTGATGAAGTCCCAGAAGTCTATTTTCGCTTTTGTTTCCTTTGCCTTTGGAGACGTATCTTGAAAGAAGTTGCTGTGGCTGATATCGAAGAGATTACTGCCTATGTTCTCCTCTAAGATTCTGATAGATTCCTGTCTCACGTTGAGGTCTTTTATCCATTTTGAGTTGATCTTTGTGTACGGTGTAAGAGAATGGTCGAGTTTCATTCTTCTACATATAGCTGTCCAGTTTTCCCAGCACCATTTATTGAAGAGACTGTCTTTTTTCCACTGTATATTTTTTCCTGTTTTGTCGAAGATTAATTGACCATAGAGTTGAGGGTCCATATCAGGGCTCTCTACTCTGTTCCACTGGTCTATGTGTCTGTTTTTATGCCAGTACCATGCTGTCTTGGTGATCACAGCTTTGTAATAAAGCTTGAAATCAGGTAAGGTGATGCCGCCAGCTTTATTTTTGTTTTTCAACGTTTCCTTAGCGATTCGGGGTCTCTTCTGATTCCATACAAATTTTTGGATTATTTGCTCCAGCTCTTTGAAGAATGCCGGTGGAATTTTGATCGGAATGGCATTAAAAGTATAGATTGCTCTAGGCAGTATAGACATTTTAACGATGTTTATTCTTCCGATCCAAGAGCATGGAATGGTCTTCCATCTTTTTGTGTCTTCTTCAATTTCTTTCATGAGTGTTCTATAGTTCCTCAAGTATAGATCCTTTACCTCTTTAGTTAGGTTTATTCCCAGGTATCTTATGGTTCTTGGTGCTATAGTAAATGGAATCGATTCTCTAATTTCCCTTTCTGTATTTTCCTTGTTAGTGTATAAGAAAGCCACTGATTTCTGCACATTGACTTTGTATCCTGCCACGCTGCTGAATTGCTGTATGAGTTCTAGTAGTTTGGGGGTGGAGTCTTTTGGGTTTTCCATATAAAGAATCATGTCATCTGCGAAGAGAGAGAGTTTGACTTCTTCATTACCAATTTGGATACCTTTTATTTCTCTCTGTTGTCTGATTGCTGTTGCTAGGACTTCTAATACTATGTTGAACAAGAGTGGTGAAAGTGGGCATCCTTGTCTTGTTCCTGATCTCAACGGGAAGGCTGCAAGCTTTTTCCCATTGAGGATGATATTTGCTGTGGGTCTTTCATAGATAGATTTGATGAGGTTCAGGAATGTTCCCTCTATCCCTATACTTTGAAGCGTTTTAATCAGGAACGGATGTTGGATTTTGTCAAATGCTTTTTCTGCATCAATTGAGAGGACCATGTGGTTCTTCTCTCTTCTCCTATTAATTTGTTGTATCACATTGATTGATTTACGAATGTTGAACCATCCTTGTAGCCCAGGGATGAATCCCACCTGATCATGGTGGATAATCTTTTTAATGTGTTGTTGGATCCTGTTGGCTAGGATCTTGTTGAGAATCTTAGCATCCATATTCATCAGTGATATTGGTCTGAAATTCTCCTTTTTGGTAGGGTCCTTGCCTGGTTTGGGGATCAGGGTAATGCTGGCTTCATAGAAAGAGTCTGGAAGTTTTCCTTCTGCTTCAATTTTTTGAAACAGCTTCAGGAGAATAGGTGTTATTTCTTCTTGGAAGGTTTGGTAGAATTCCCCAGGGAATCCGTCAGGTCCTGGGCTCTTGTTTTTTGGGAGATTTTTGATCACTGCTTCAATCTCGTTATTAGATATCGGTCTATTCAGGTTGTCGATTTCTTCCTGGTTCAATTTTGGTAGTTTATATTTTTCCAGGAATGCATCCATTTCATCAAGGTTGCTAAGCTTATTGGCATATAACTGTTCGTAGTAACTTCTGATGATTGTTTCTACTTCCTTGGTGTTAGTTGTGATCTCTCCCCTTTCATTCATAATTTTATGAATTTGGGATTTCTCTCTTTTCTTTTGGATTAGTGTAGCCAGTGGCTTATCGATCTTATTGATTCTTTCAAAAAACCAGCTTCTAGTTTCATTGATACGTTCTACTGTATCTCTGGTTTCTCCCTCATTGATCTCAGCTCTAATCTTGATGATTTCCCTTCTTATGTGTGGAGTTGGTTTGATTTGTTGTTGATCCTCCAGTTCTTTAAGGTGTAGAGACAGCTGGTGTGTTCTGGATTTTTCAATTTTTTTGAGCAAGGCTTGGATGGCTATATATTTTCCCCTTAGGACCGCCTTTGCTGTATCCCATAGGTTTTGGACCGAAGTGTCTTCATTCTCATTGGTTTCCATGAATTGTTTCAGTTCTTCTTTGATCTCCTGGTTGATCCAAGCATTCTTAAGCAAGGTGGTCTTTAGCTTCCAGGTGTTTGAGTTCCTTCGGAACTTTTCCTTGTGATTGAGCTCCAGTTTCAAAGCATTGTGATCTGAGAATATGCAGGGAATAATCTCAGTCTTTTGGTATCGGCTGAGTCCTGATTTGTGACCCAGTATGTGGTCTATTCTGGAGAAGGTTCCGTGTGCACTTGAGAAGAATGAGTATTCTGCTGTTTTAGGGTGGAATGTTCTGTATATATCTATGAGGTCCATCTGGTCCAATGTGTCGTTCAATGCTCTTGTTTCTTTATTGATTTTCTGCTTCGATGATCTGTCTAATTCTGAAAGAGGCGTGTTAAGATCACCTACGATTAGTGTATTCATATCAATATGACTCTTTATCTTGATTAACAGTTTTCTTAAGTAATTGGCTGCTCCCATATTGGGAGCATAGATATTTACAATTGTTAGATCATCTTGGTGGATAGTCCCTTTAAGGATTATGTAGTGTCCTTCTGTATCTCTGACTACAGTCTTTAGTTTGAAGTCTAATTTATCTGATATGAGAATCGCTACCCCAGCCTTCTTTTGAGTCCCATTGGCATGAAAGATGCTTCTCCACCCCTTCACTTTCAGTCTGCGTGTATCTTTAGGTTCAAAATGGGTCTCTTGTAGACAGCATATGGATGGGTCCTGTCGTTTTATCCAATCTGCAACCCTGTGCCGTTTTATGGGTGCATTGAGGCCATTCACATTGAGAGTGATTATTGATAGATACGTTTTTATTGACATCGAGTTACCTTTGAAGTCTTTCTTTCTGTAGACTGTCTCTATATTTCTGTTCAATGCTATTCTTGGGATTTTTCCTCTTTTATAGAACCCCCCTTAATATTTCCTGCAGTATCGGCTTGGTGGTTGCATAGTCTTTTAAGTCTTGCCGGTCTTGGAAACTCTTTATCTCTCCATCCATTTTGAATGTCAGTCTTGCTGGATAAAGTATTCTTGGCTGCATGTTCTTCTCATTTAGTGCCCTGAATATATCTTGCCAGCCTCTTCTGGCTTGCCAGGTCTCTGTGGACAGGTCTGACGTTATTCTGATGGGCTTCCCTCTGTAAGTAAGGAGCCTCTTTGCCCTGGCAGCTTTCAAGAGATTATACCTACAATTATAATTTCTCAATTTGACTATCAGGTGTCGTGATGTTTTTTTGGAGTGTATAATCTTGGGTGGAGACCGTTCAGCCTCTAGTACATGAACGCTGGTTTCATTCGCGAGATTCGGAAAGTTTTCATGAAGGACTTGTTCCACGACATCTTCTAGACTTCTTTCTTTCTCCTCCCCTTCAGGAATTCCAATAATTCTGACGTTGGAACGCTTCATGGCATCACTTATTTCCCTAATTCTGCTTTCGTGGGATCTAAGCTGTTTGTTCCAGGCTTCCTCCTGATCCTTTCTCTCTATCTGTTTGTCTTCCAGATCACTAATTCTATCTTCTGTCTCAGTTACCCTAGCTTTGAGAGAGTTTAGATTGGATTGGAACTCATTGAGAGCATTGTGGACCTCCTCCCTGGTAGCTTTAAGCTCCGCCCTAACATTGTGAACATCCTGTCTGGTCGCTTTCAGTTCGGCTCTAATCAATTCTGTTTGGTCATCCATGGCTTTCTCCAACCTAGCTATTGCCTGGATAATTGTTAGCCTGAATTCTCTTTCCGACATATTGTCTATGTTGATAGCCGTTAGCTCTGTTGCGGAAGGTCCATCCTCTGTATTTTTCTTCTGTTGGGCATTCCTCCTCCTAGTCATTTTGGTGGGAGAAGACTGAACAGATGTAGCTGGATGTATCAACTCTGGTGCAGTCAAGGTGCACCCTGGAACACTTCCTGATCTCCGTCTCAGAAGACTCAGTCTGGGTGCAGAAGCTGAATAAATTCCCCCTTGGATGCTGGCAGTGCAGGTTCCAAGTTAAAGACCCTGGGGGCGCAGGATCTTTTGCTCGTCCCCAAAGCCAAGGCAGTGGCGGCTGTCTGGGAGCTCCTGACCGCCAGAGAGGTTCCAAGCAGCGATCGCACACTGAGATTTTGCCGCTGGCTGGGGCTGGGAGTGCCCGGCTTGCGCGCACCTCTTTTCAGAGGTGGCTGTGGGTCGGGCGCGCGTCTGGGGCACGGAGAACGGGGCGCTGGTCCGTAAGCCGCAGGCTGGGCTTTTGCGCGCCTCTGTCCGGGGAAGAGTTTCGCGGGCGCGAGGCTTAGACTTTGAAACAATGGCCCGGGTCAAGAAGCGCCCCAGGGCCTTAGAAACCCAGGAGAGCTGGAGCGACGTGCACGCGCATCTCAAGCTTTGTGGTAGGGCTAGCGCGCGTTCTGCAGACCGGCTCCCATCCCCTCACAGGAGCCGGAACCCCGCGCTCTGGGGCACGCTGGCGGCTTAGGGACCAGGAGCCGGTTTCTCCGCCGCACTCTCTCTGCCTCCGCGCCGGGGAGGCCGTCTGGGACCGGGGACTCAAGCCCCTGTCCCTAGCCGCCCCGATTCCCACAGTTTGCCCCCGCGATCCTTTGCTCTTTTGGAGTGCTTTCAACCAGTCTCCGAGTTAATGCTGGTCCCCAGACGCAGGGCACTCTCGCTCGTATCGGGGTATTACTTTTGCACCGGTCGCCTCTGGTGGCTCCCTCCCCCTTTTGTTTATCTTCCGATATCAGTCCACTGTTCCCATTCCGCTTTACCTGCTCACTGGCATCTTCTGCCCCTGTAGAGATCCAGACGTGTATAATTCTGATCTCAGGCTGATTTCATGGGTGATCAGAGTTCTTTGGTAGGTAATCAGCTCACTTTGGGGTACCAGCTGAAAAGACGCCTCTTCCTAGTACCCCGCCATCTTGTCCCCCCCGTATCATATGGTTCTTGTTCTTTCTTTTATTGATGTGTTGTATCACATTGACTGATTTGCGGATGTTGAACCAACCTTGCAGCCCTGGGATAAATCCCACTTGGTCGTGGTGAATAATCCTTTTAATGTACTGTTGAATCCTATTGGCTAGTATTTTGGTGAGAATTTTCGCATCTGTGTTCATCAAGGATATTGGTCTATAGCTCTCTTTTTTGATGGGATCCTTGTCTGGTTTGGGGATCAAGGTGATGCTGGCCTCATAAAATGAGTTTGGGAGTTTTCCTTCCATTTCTATTTTTTGGAACAGTTTCAGGAGAATAGGAATTAGTTCTTCTTTAAATGTTTGGTAGAATTCCCCCGGGAAGCCATCTGGCCCTGGGCTTTTGTTTGTTTGGAGATTTTTAATGACTGTTTCAATCTCCTTACTGGTTATGGGTCTGTTCAGGCTTTCTATTTCTTCCTGGTTCAATTTTGGTAGTTTATATGTTTCTAGGAATGAATCCATTTCTTCCAGATTGTCAAATTTGTTGGCGTAGAGTTGCTCATAGTATGTTCTTATAATAGTTTGTATTTCTTTGGTGTTAGTTGTGATCTCTCCTCTTTCATTCATGATTTTATTTATTTGGGTCCTTTCTCTTTTCTTTTTGATAAGTCTGGCCAAGGGTTTATCAATTTTATTAATTCTTTCAAAGAACCAGCTCCTAGTTTGGTTGATTTGTTCTATTGTTTTTTTGGTTTCTATTTCATTGATTTCTGCTCTGATCTTTATGATTTCTCTTCTCCTGCTGGGCTTAGGGTTTCTTTCTTGTTCTTTCTCCAGCTCCTTTAGGTGTAGGGTTAGGTTGTGAACCTGAGACCTTTCTTGTTTCTTGAGAAAAGCTTGTACCGCTATATATTTTCCTCTCAGGACTGCCTTTGTTGTGTCCCACAGATTTTGAACCGTTGTATTTTCATTATCATTTGTTTCCATGATTTTTTTCAATTCTTCTTTAATTTCCCGGTTGACCCATTCATTCTTTAGAAGGATGCTGTTTAGTCTCCATGTATTTGTGTTCTTTCCAAACTTCCTCTTGTGGTTGAGTTCTAGCTTCAGAGCATTGTGGTCTGAAAATATGCAGGGAATGATCCCAATCTTTTGATACCGGTTGAGTCCTGATTTAGGACCGAGGATGTGATCTATTCTGGAGAATGTTCCATGTGCACTAGAGAAGAATGTGTATTCTGTTGCTTTGGGATGAAATGTTCTGAATATATCTGTGATGTCCATCTCATCCAGTGTATCATTTAAGGCCTTTATTTCCCTGTTGATCTTTTGCTTGGATGATCTGTCCATTTCAGTGAGGGGAGTGTTAAAGTCCCCTACTATTATTGTATTATTGTTGATGTGTTTCTTTGATTTTGTTATTAATTGGTTTATATAGTTGGCTGCGCCCACGTTGGGGGCATAGATATTTAAAATTGTTAGATCTTCTTGTTGGACAGACCCTTTGAGTATGATATAGTGTCCTTCCTCATCTCTTATTATAGTCTTTGGCTTAAAATCTAATTGATCTGATATAAGGATTGCCACTCCTGCTTTTTTCTGATGTCCATTAGCATGGTAAATTCTTTTCCACCCCCTCACTTTAAGTCTGGAGGTCTTCGGGTTTAAAATGAGTTTCTTGGAGGCAACATATAGATGGGTTTTGTTTTTTTATCCATTCTGATACCCTGTGTCTTTTGATTGGGGCATTTAGCCCATTAACATTCAGGGTAACTATTGAGAGATATGATTTTAGTGCCATTGTATTGCCTGTAAGGTGACTGTTACTGTATATTGTCTCTGTTCCTTTCTGATCTACCACTTGTAGGCTCTCTCTTTGCTTAGAGGACCCCTTTCAGTATTTCCTGTAGAGCTGGTTTGGTGTTTGCAAATTCTTTCAGTTTTTGTTTGTCCTGGAAGCTTTTAATCTCTCCTTCTATTTTCAATGATAGCCTAGCTGGATATAGTATTCTTGGCTGCATATTTTTCTCGTTTAGTGCTCTGAAAATATCATGCCAGCTCTTTCTGGCCTGCCAGGTCTCTGTGGATAAGTCAGCTGCCAATCTTATACTTTTACCATTGTATGTTACAGACTTCTTTTCCCGGGCTGCTTTCAGGATTTTCTCTTTGTCACTAAGGCTTGTAAATTTTACTATTAGGTGACGGGGTGTGGGCCTATTCTTATTGATTTTGAGGGGCGTTCTCTGAACCTCCTGAACTTTGATGCTCGTTCCCTTTGCCATATTGGGGAAATTCTCCCCAATAATTCTCTCCAGTATACCTTCTGCTCCCCTCTCTCTTTCTTCTTCTTCTGGAATCCCAATTATTCTAATGTTGTTTCGTCTTATGGTGTCACTTATCTCTCGAATTCTCCCCTCATGGTCCAGTAGCTGTTTGTCCCTCTTTTGCTCAGCTTCTTTATTCTCTGTCATTTGGTCTTCTATATCGCTAATTCTTTCTTCTGCCTCATTTATCCTAGCAGTGAGAGCCTCCATTTTTGATTGAACTTCATTAATAGCTTTTTTGATTTCAACTTGGTTAGATTTTAGTTCTTTTATTTCTCCAGAGAGGGCTTTTATATCTCTGGAGAGGGTTTCTCTAATATCTTCCATGCCTTTTTCAAGCCCGGCTATAACCTTGAGAATTGTCATTTTGAACTCTAGATCTGACATATTACCAATGTCTGTATTGATTAGGTCCCTAGCCTTCGGTACTGCCTCTTGTTCTTTCTTTTGTTGTGAATTTTTCCGCCTTGTCATTTTGTCCAGCTAAGAGTATATGAAGGAGCAAGTAAAATACTAAAAGGGTGGCAACAATCCCAGGAAAATATGCTTTAACCAAATCAGAAGAGATCCCAAATCGTGAGGGGGGATTTCTCCCCCCTCACGATTGGGTGAGGGATCTCCTCTGATTGGGATCTCCTTTGATTGGGATCTCCCAATCTCTTCTGATTGGGATCTCCCAATCTCTTATGATTTGGGGATAAAAAGAGGTTCAAAAAGAAAGAAAGAAAAAAAAGGAAAAAAGAATTAAAAAAAAGAGATTGAATTAAAAATTCAATCAAGAATTTAAAAAAGAATTAAGAAAAAAAGATTGAAGAGATTAGGATCTCTTCTGATTTGGGGATAAAAAGAGGTTCAAAAATAAAGAAAAAAAGAAAAAAAAGAATTAAAAAAAAAGAAAATGAATAAAGAAAAGTATAAAAAAGAAAAAAATATATATATATTGGATAGTCTAGTTAAAAAACATTAAAAAATAAAAGGGTAAAAGTTATAAAAAAATTTAGCAGAAGAAGAGAGAAAAAAAAAATGAAAAAGAAAAAAATTAAATTAACTGCAAGACTAAAAAATCACAGGGAGAAATCCATGAGTTCCGTGGTTTGTTTTCTCCTCCTCTGGAATTCTGCTGCTCTCCTTGGTATTGAAACTGCACTCCTTGGTAGGTGAACTTGGTCTTGCCTGGATTTCTTGTTGATCTTCTGGGGGAGGGGCCTGTTGTAGTGATTCTCAAGTGTCTTTGCCCCAGGCGGAATTACACCGCCCTTACCAGGGGCCGGGCTGAGTGATCTGCTCGGCTTTGCTTTCAGGAGCTTTTGTTCCCTGAGCGCTTTCCGTAGAGTTCCGGAGGACGGGAATACAAATGGCGGCCTCCTGGTCTCCGGCCCGGAGGAGCCGAGAGCCCGGGGCCCCGCTCCCCAGTGCGCCCTCAGAGATCAGCTCCTAGTAACTCGCGTCTGCCTAACCTCCGGCCGCGCTCCGAGCTCACTGAGCCTGCGGCCGGTTCAAGGCAACTCCGAGCTGCGAGCTTACTGTCGGCTCTGTCTCTGCAGCCGGCTTTCCCGTTCCAATAACCGCAAGCTCTGCGACACTCAGACACCCCCGATCCTTCTGTGACCCCGCGGGACCTGAGGTCACGCCAACCCCGCGTGGGCTTCGCCCCGGTTTAGCCTCCGGAGCGATGTCCCTCAGCGGAACAGACTTTTAAAAGTCCTGATTTTGTGCTCCGTTGCTCCGCCGCTTGCCGGGAGCCGGCCCCTCCCCCCGGGGTCTATCTTCCCGTCGCTTTGGATTCACTTCTCTGCCACTCCTACCTTTCAGAAAGTGGTTGTTTTTCTGTTTCTAGAATTGCTGTTCTTCTTCTCTTCGATCTGCCGATGGATTTGCAGGTGTTTGCAATCTTTAGATAAGCTCTCTAGCTGATCTCCTGCTAGCTGAAGTAGTCTCAGCCTGCTACTTCTCCACCATCTTGACTCCTCCCCTCTCATAGATGGCTTTAATGATATTGAGGTATGTACCCTCTATCCCTACACTTTGAAGAATTTTGATCAAGAAAGAATGCAGTACTTTGTCAAATGCTTTTTCAGCATCTATTGAGGGTATCATATGATTCTTGTTCTTTCTTTTATTAATGCACTGTATTACATTGATTGCTTTGTGGATGTTGAACCAATCTTGCAGCCCAGGAATAAATTCCATTTTATTGTGGTGAA
This sequence comes from Neogale vison, assembly GCF_020171115.1. Classification (NCBI taxonomy): domain Eukaryota; kingdom Metazoa; phylum Chordata; class Mammalia; order Carnivora; family Mustelidae; genus Neogale; species Neogale vison. The sequence continues at coordinate 45,571,958 of NC_058098.1, forward strand.
TAATCCTTTTAATGTACTGTTGGATCTTATTGGTTAGTATTTTAGTGAGTATTTTTGCATCTGTGTTCATCAAGGATATTGGTCTGTAATTCTCTTTCATGGGGTCTTTGTCTGGTTTTGGGTTCAAGGTAATGCTGGCCTCATAAAAAGAGTTTGGAAATTTTCCTTCCATTTCTATTTTTTGGGAACATTTTCAGGAGAATAGGTATCAATTCTTCTTTAAATGTTTGGTAGAATTCCCCTGGGAATCCTTCTTGCCCTGGGCTCTTGTTTGTTGGGAGATTTTTGATGGTTGCTTCAATCTCCTTACTGGCTATGGATCTATTCAGGTTTTCTATTTCTTCCTGGTTCAGTTTTGGTAGTTTATATGTCTCTAGGAATGCATCCATTTCTTCCAGATTGTCAAATTTGCTGGTGTATAGTTGCTCATAATATGTTCTTATAATTGTATTTCTTTGGTGTTGGTTGTGATCTCTCCTCTTTCATTCATGAGTTTATTAATTAGGATCCTTTCTTTTTCTTTTTGATAAGTATAGCCATGGGTTTATCAATCTTATAAATTCTTTCAAAGAACGAGCTCCTAGTTTCGTTGATTTGTTTTACTGTTCTTTTGGTTTCTATTTCATTACTTTCTGCTCTCATCCTTAGTATTTATCTTCTCCTGATGGGTTTAGGCTTTTTTTTTTTTGCTGTTTTTTCTCCAGCTCCTTTAGGTATAAGGTTACATTGTGTACTTGAGATCTTTCTCATTTCTTGAGAATGGCTTGTATCAGCATATACTTTCCTCTTGGGACTTCCTTTGTTGTGTCCCAAAGATTTTGAACAGTTGTGTTTTCATTTTCATTTGTTTCCATGAATTTTTTCAATTCTTCTTTAATTTCCTGGTTGACCCATTCATTTTTTTAGTAGGATGCTCTTTAGCCTCTATGTATTTGAGTCTTTTCCACATTTCCTCTTGTTATTGAGTTTTAGCTTCAGAGCATTGTAGTCCTAAAATATGCAGGGAATGAACCCAAACTTTTGGTACCTGTTGAGACCTGATTTGTGACCCAGGATGTGATCTATTCTGGAGAATGTTCCATGTGCACTAGAGAAGAATGTGTATTCTGTTGTTTAGGGATGGAATGTTCTGAATATATCTGTGATGTCCATCTGGTTCAGAGTGTCTTAAAGTTTTTATTTCCTTGTTGATCTTTTGCTTAGATGATCTGTCCATTTCACTTAAGGGGATGTTAAAGTTTCCTCCCATTATTATAGTATTGTTGGTGTGTTTCTTTGATTTTGTTATTAATTGGTTTGTATAATTGACTGCTCCAATTTTAGGGCCATGGATATTTAAAATTGTTAGATCTGGGGCACCTGGGTAGCTCAGTGGGTTAAAGCCTCTGCCTTCAGCTCTGGTCATGATCCTAGGGTCTTGGGATCGAGCCCTGCATTGGGCTCTCTGCTCAGCTGGGAGCCTGCTTCCTCCTTTCTCTGCCTGCCTCTCTGCCTACTTGTGATCTCTGTCTGTCAAATAAATAAATAAAATATTTTAAAAAATAAAATTGTTAGATCTTCTTATTGGACAGAAACTTTAAGTATGATATCGTGGCTTAAAATCTAATTGATCTGATATAAGGATTGCCACCCCAGCTTTCTTTTGATGTCCATTAGCATGGTAAATTGTTTTCCACACCCTCACTTTAAATCTGGAGGTGTCTTTGGGTCTAAAATGAGTTTCTTGTAGACAGATGGGTTTTGTTTTTTTATCCATTCTGATACCGTGTCAGATGTCTTTTGATTGGGACATTTAGCCCATTTACATTCAGGGTAACTGTTGAGAGATATGAATTTAGTGCCATTGTATTGCCCATAATGTGACCATTACTGTATTTTGTCTCTGTTCCTTTCTGGTCTACTACTTTTAGACTCTCTCTTTACTTAGAGGACCCCCTTAAATATTTCCTGTAGAGCTGATTTGGTGTTTTAGTTTTTGTTTGTCCTGGAAGCTTTTTATCTCTCCTTCTATTTTCAATGATAGCCTCGTGAGATATAGTATTCTTGGCTGCATATTTTTCTCATTTAGTGCTCTGAATGTAGCATGCCAGTCTTTTCTGTCCTACCAGTTTTTTTGTGGATAAGTTTGCTCCCAAACTTATATTTGCTCCCAATCTAATATTTCTACCACTGTATGTTACAGACCTCTTGTCCTGAGCTGCTTTCAGGACTTCTCTTTGTTGCTGAGACTTGCAAATTTTACTATTAGATGATGGGGTGTGGATCTATTGTTATTGATTTTGATGGGGGTTCTCTTTACCTCCTGGATTTTGATGCTTGTTCCCTTTGCCATATTAGGGAAATTGTCTACTCTAATTTACTCCAATATACCTTCTGCCCTGCTCTCTCTTTCTTCTTCTTCTGGGATCCCAATTATTCTAATATTGTTTTGTCTTATGGTATCACCTATCTCTTGAATTCTCCCCTCATGGCCCAGTAGTTGTTTGTCTCTCTGTTGCTCAGGTTCTTTATTCTCCATCATTTGGGTTTTTATATAACTAATTCTCTCTTCTGGCTCATTTATACTAGCACTGAGAGCCTCCATATTTGATTGCACTTCATTAATAGCATTTTTGATTTACACTTGGTTAGATTTTGGTTCTTTTATTTCTCCAGAATGGGATTTTATTTCTCTAGAAAGGGATTCTCTAGTATCTTATGTGCTTTTTTTGATCCCAGCTAGCACCTTGATAATTGATATTCTGAGCTCTAGTTCTGACACATTACTAATGTCCGTATTGATTAGACCCTTAGTCATTAGCACTGCCTCTTGTTATTTTTTTATGTGGTGAATTTCTCTGCTTTGTCATTTTATCCTGATAGGAATAGATGAGTGAAAGAACAAAATATTAAAAGGGTGGCAAAGACCCCAGAAAAATATATGTTAACCAAATCAGAAGAGACCCCAAAACCAGGAGAAGAATAAAGGGGGAAAAATTAAAATAACAAAAAATAAAAAATACATGTATTAGATTGGTGAATAGAATAGAACCACGACTAGATTTTTGGTGTATTCTTAGAAGAAACTACCTCCCAAAAGTTTAAAGAAAGAAAAAAAATATATATATATAAATTAATAAAGATTCTAAAAAAGGAATTCACAAGATAAGGAGTTGGTTGGAAAAAAAAAAGAATGTTATCAGGCTGGAGACTAGAACAAAGCCATGTGCTAGATTTAGGGTATATTTTGATGTATTAGAAGTAAATGGAGGGGGGACAAGATGGAAAATCAAAAGCTTCTGCACAGCAAAGGAAACAGTCAAAAAAACAAAGAGGCAACCCACGGAATGGGAGAAGATATTTGCAAATGACAGTACAGACAAAAGGTTGATATCCAGGATCTATAATGAACTCCTCAAACTCAACACACACAAAACAGGCAAACACATCAAAAAATGGGCAGAAGATATGAACAGACACTTCTCCAATCAAGACATACAAATGGCTATCAGACACATGAAAAAATGTTCATCATCATTAGCCCTCAGGGAGATTCAAATTAAAACCACATTGAGATATCACCTTACACCAGTTAGAATGGCCAAAATTAACAAAACAGGAAACAACATGTGTTGGAGAGGATGTGGAGAAAGGGGAACCCTCTTACACTGTTGGTGGGAATGCAAGTTGGTGCAGCCTCTTTGGAGAACAGTGTGGAGATTCCTCAAGAAATTAAAAATAGAGCTTCCCTACGACCCTGCAATTGCACTCCTGGGTATTTACCCCAAGGATACAGATGTCGTGAAAAGAAGGGCCATCTGTACCCCAATGTTTATAACAGCAATGGCCACGGTCGCCAAACTATGGAAAGAACCAAGATGCCCTTCAACGGATGAATGGATAAGGAAGATGTGGTCCATATACACTATGGAGTATTATGCCTCCATCAGAAAGGATGAATACCCAACTTTTGTAGCAACATGGATGGGACTGGAAGAGATTATGCTGAGTGAAATAAGTCAAGCAGAGAGAGTCAATTATCATATGGTTTCACTTATTTGTGGAGCATAACAAATAGCATAGAGGACAAGGGGCGTTAGAGAGGAGTAGGGAATTTGGGTAAATTGGAAGGGGAGGTGAACCATGAGAGACTATGGACTCTGAAAAACAATCTGAGGGGTTTGAAGTGGCAGGGGGATGGGAGGTTGTGGTACCAGGTGGTGGGTATAATAGAGGGCACGGCTTGCATGGAGTACTGGGTGTGGTGAAAAAATAATGAATACTGTTTTTCTGAAAATAAATTGATTGGAAAAAATAAATTAAAAAAAAGTATTGATAAGATAAAATAGTTAAAAAACATTAAAATAGGAAAGAGCAAAAGTTTAAAATAGAATAAGAAAAAAAATAAAATTAAAGATAATTAACTTTGAAAGACTAAAGGCTTCTGGGGAAAAAGCCATGAATTCCATGTGTTGTTTTCTCCTAGCTCTGGAGTTCCACAGTTCTTTTTTTTTTTTTTAAGATTTCATTTATTTATTTATTTGGCAGAGATCACAAGTAGACCAGGCAGGGGTTGGGGGGAAGCAGGCTCCCTGCTGAACAGAGAGCCCAATGTGGGTCTGGACCCCATGACTCTGAGATCATGACCTGAGCTGAAGGCAGAGGCTTTAACCCACTGAGCCACCCAGGGGCCCTGGAGTTCTGCAGTTCTCATTGATCAGAAAACTTGGTCTTGGCTGGATGTTCTTGCTGGTCTTCTGGGGAAAGGCCAGTCATATTGATTCTCAAATGTCTTTGCCCAAGGCAGAATTGCACTGCCCTTTCCAGGGGGCCAGCCAGGATCACTCTCAGTAACTTTTGTTCCCTGAATGCTTTCCATATAGTTATGGAGGATGGGAATGAAGATGGAAGCCTCCCAATCTCCAGACCCATAGCAGCTAAGGCTTCAGAGCCCAACTCTTCAGTGAACCCTCAGAGAAAAGCATTAATTCCTCCTATCTTCCTGGTCTCCAGCCACACTCCGTGCTCACCTGGACTGTGACCAAGCATTTGTGTCTCTGGTGCACACCCGTTTGGAGTCTCCAAACCCAGCAGATTTCTGCCATGTGCTCCCATGCTGTTCCTCACAGAGGAGGAAGGGGGGATCTCTCTGAATCTGCCAGTCGTGGGGTCCCTGCCCAAAGAGCAGTGGACCAACTGTGCCTCGGATCTTGGTTTAACATAAACCTGAGCTGAGAGACCCTCCTCAGCTCCATCTCTGCAGCTGGCTTCCCCACTCTGATACCTGGGAGCTCTGCCACACTCAGATACCCCTCGTTGTTCTGTGACCCAGTGGGTCCTGAGACCACACTGTCCCTGCAAGGGCTCTACCACCACTTAGCCTCTGGAGTGGTGTCCCTCAGGGGACAGACTTCTAAACATTCTAATTTTGTGCTCCACTGCTCTATTGCTTGCTGGAAGTCGACACGTCCCCCCTGTGGTCTATCTTCCCATCACTTTGGATTCACTTCTCCACAAATCCTACCTGCCAGAAAGTGCTCAATTTTCTGTTCCTAGAATTGCTGCTCTTCTTCTTTTCTCTTTCCTGTTGAATTTGTAGGTGTTCCAAATGGTTTGATAACTAACTGGCTAAACTCCTGGGATATATGATCCCTGATGATATATCAGTCTCCTACTCCTCTGCCATCTTGCTTCCTCTCTCAATATGTTCTTTTTATTTAAAAAATTTAATATAAAACCATGAGAGACTATGGACTCTGGGAAACAAATTGAAGGTTACAGAAGAGAGGGGTGGGGGAATGGAGTAATCAGGAACGAATATTAAGGAGGGTACATGGTGTAATGAGCATTGGATGTTATATGCAGGTAATGAATCTTTGAACACTATGTCAAAAACTAACGTTCTCCTGTATGGTGGCTAACCAAACACATTAAAAAAACTTGACTATAGTTGACATAAAAGGTTACATTAGTTTCAGGTGTACAACCTAGTGATTCAACAAGTTTATACATGGTGCTAAGTTCACCACAAGTGTGGCTACCATCTGTCACTATACATCACTATGACAATACCATTGGTTATATTCTTTATGCTGTGTCTTTTATTTCTGTGACTTGTTCATGCCTTGACTGGAGTCCTCTATCTCCCACTCCCCTTCACGCATTTTGCCCAACCTCCCAACCCCTTCCTTTCTGGCAATTGTCAATTTGTTCTCTGTATTTGTAGGCCTAGCTTTGTTTTTTCTTTGTATATTCATTTGTTGTTGTTTTAGAGTCCTCGTATGAGTGAAATCATGTGGTATTTGTCTTTCTCAGTTTAGCTTATTCATGTAGCATAATACCCTCTAGGTCTATCCATGTTGTCTCAAATGGTACAATCCCATCTTATTTTTTATGGCAGCGTAGTGTGTGTGTGTGTGTGTGTGTATGTGTGTGCATGCATCACATCTTTATCCATTCATCTGTTGATGGACACTTCAGCTTCTTTCATACCTTAGCTATTGTAAATAGTGTGGCAATATACAAATTGCAAATAAACAAACATCAAATTAGTGTTTATGTTTTCTTTGAGTAAATACCTAATACTGGAATTACTGGATCCTTCAGTAATTCTATTTTTAGGATTTGAGTAACTTCCATACTGTTTTCCACAGTGACTGCACAAATTTACATTCCCACCAATGGTGCATGCAGATTCAATTTTCTCCATATCCTCACCAGCGCTTGTTATTTCTTGTCTTTTTTTTTTTTAATTTCAAATACTTTAACAGGAGTAAGGAGATTTTGATTTGCATTTCCCTGATGATTAGTGATGTTGAACATCTTCTCATATGTCTTGGTCATCTGGATGTATGTCTTCTTTGGAAAAAACTTCTATTTAGGTTGTCTGCCTGTTTTTTTGGCTGGATTTTTTTTAGTGGTATAAGTTCTTTATCTATTTTGGTCATATTAACCTTTTTTTTTTTAGTGTTTGCTGCCATTATTACTTTTATTATTTTTTTTTCAATTTATTTATTTTCAGAAAAACAGTATTCATTATTTTTTCACCACACCCAGTGCTCCATGCAAGCCATGCCCTCTATAATACCCACCACCTTTTATCAGATATATCATTTGAAAATATCTTCTCCCATTTAGTAGGCTGTCTCTTTGTTTTGTTGATGGTTTCCCTCACTGAGCAAAAGCTTTTCATTTTGATATAATCCCAATAGTTCATTTTTGCTTTTATTTCTCTTGTCTTTGGAGATGTATCTAGAAAGAAGTGTTGCTAAAGCTAATACATTCTTCAATTTTTTTCTCTTTTCCTGGGTTACTATTTTGGATTCAACTTTTGTGACTCTTAGCTATGGACTCACAGTTTCTAAAGCTCTGCCTTAGGATCTGGAAAAATTTCCATTTATCTTCTAGTTCATCTATGGAAATTTTTGCTTCCATAATAATTTTTTAATTCCTAAAAACTCTTTCTTGTTTATCTGATTGTTCCTTTTACTCATAACATCCTGTTCTCATTGTATAGATATGTAATAAGTTTGTTTTCAGTTCCTGTTTTTGTGTCTTCCTAATCAGTTTTGTCTTTGTTTTGGTTTTTCTCACATACACACAGCTGATGTGCTGTCTGTTTGCTTCTAAGACAGCTGGTCAATATTATGACCAGAATCTCTTCTGGATGGAAAGGGCACCTGAGTCTTGTGGATGCTAATGGACAGATTTTGCTCTAGGATACCATGAGGAACATTTTCCATTTGCTCTTCTTTGATGTCTGCCCAATGCCTCTTGATCTATGCCCTCCCAGTTGTGTTTGGTTAACAAGTCATGCTAGGAAGAGAAAAGACAGAGAGAACAGAGTGTGGCCTGGGTGTTTACTTTCCTGTCTTCTTCCCCATATGTTGTTTCAGGTTGTCTGTGCTCATCAGCAGAAGATCTCAGATCTTTTCAAAATACTCACCCTCCAGCTTCTGCTGACTGCTCCTTGCATAAACTGGGGGTTATGACAGCCCCACTGCATCTGGCCTTGGGTCTAGCAGCATTCCTTGTCTTCCCAGACCACCCTCCACTCCCTTTCCTTATTAGGACTCATCTTACTTTGACCTCCTTAGAGGGCAGAGCCAGAGGCAACATGACATTATTATTAGAGAGTTCAATCCAAGAACAGAGGAATAAGGAAATGGGGCTAAGGAAGAGGAACCAATACTAGATTAAGTGATGCTGGCTGCCACTGAATGCAGCTCATTGCTCAGTCCTAAGAACAAAACTACATTCTTAGATGGGGTATAAGTAGGACAGGCTGTCCAGGAAAGACGGGGCAAAAATTTATTGACTGGCTCCAATCTCCCATTTGTCAAAGAGTAGTAACTCCACAAGGTGTTCATGTCCCAGTACTTTCAGGTGGCACATGGCAGGCACCAAGCATGATCTTTTGGTGTCCCAACTCAGTTTCCTAATTAAGCCCCAGGGCAGGAAGTAACTGTGTGCTAGGCAGCTATGAGGACATATGCTGGCAGATTGCACCATTGTGGTTGTACTAAATGTTTGACAACTGGCTATCCTATTTTCATGGTGTGAATTCTCATTATGGCTGATTTCAGTAAAGCCATGGAAATAGGGTGACTTATATGGTATGTTCATCATATGGGCACAATAAACTTCATACAGATACACTAGAATATGCTCCAGAGAACAAATAATAGCAAAATGTAGCAAAATAGGTAAAAAAGCAATGAGTTTTGAATATTTTTGTCTCTTTTACTTCTATAATTTATTTAGCTATAAGTTTATATAAGTTAATTTTTAGGTAATGGCTATTTTAATCCTCCCAAGCCAGTAAGGATTGGCTCCATGGACATTACTGAATTGCAACTACAAAAGGAAAGTTGGAGTCTCCAGTGGCTGCTCCGAGAAACAGGTGAGGCCCAGAGGACTTGAAGCAGTGATGGAGGAGGCTGATACAGTCCCTTATGGAGAAACCCACTGTGCATTATCCTAATTGGGAATTGTCAGGATATGACAATACAGTTAAGTAGGTGTGGGTCAAATGACAAGCTTCACACTCTTCAGTGACCAGAATTAGGTAGGGCTTACTTGAGAAGCACCAATATCCACTCATGAGGACATACCCTTCACAGCACATGCAGATTTTTTAGAGAAGGTTCCCCAGATTTCAGTGGGGATTCTGCACATGGGAGATAGGGACTCTCAGGGCAGTTGTGTAAACATTCTTCCCTTCCACTGTGTCCAGTTCCATGCCTCACTCCCCACCTCCACCAGACCTGGTGGTTCCAAGACTGAAGCCCCTGGAATCCTGACAACCAGTCTGGCCCTCACTACAAAACACACAGAGATGGTAGATCATTTGTTAATTGAGAAAGGGCTTGCATGTGATTAAGTAAAGGACATGAGAGTGAATGTTCATGAATGTGACTATTTATATCACTACTTATGACAGAAGCAAGCAGACAAATTAATAAACACCTTTGAATTTTCAAATGACCATCTGCTTCTCAGCAGATAGCACTATTAAAGAGTTGGCTCAGTGAAAGTATTCTAATGCACTTGAAATCTCAAACATAGACTTGATTTCTCACCTATGGTAACTCATTAAACCTGATGGGCTTACCACCTGTTAATTAGGCTAATGGTACTTCTGAACATGATATGAATTTCAAATACAGAGATTGTTTCCAAAGAATTATTGAATAGTTATTATATATAAAGCCCTAAATTAGGACCTAACAAATTAAAAAGAGGGATACAAGCAAAGAGAAAAAGAGGTAGAGACTGAACCCTGTCATTAATTAAAATATGCCTATTTTGAATAAAGAGAGGTTACATCGTTTGGCTGATAAGGATTATGACAAATAATAGTGGAAGGACAAAACAGCCAAACTTTAATGTGATATCACTAAAAGTTTGCCTCATGTTTTCATCCTATTTTAAAATCTAACCTCATCATTGTTAATAAAAATAATGACTTTTCCTTTAAGGAAAAACAATTCAGGATGCCTGGGTTACTCAACTGGTTAAGTGTCTGCTTTTGGCTCAGGTCATGACCCCAGAGTCCTGGGATTGAGTCCTGCATCAGGGTCCTTGGTCAAAGTGGAGACAGCTTCTCCCTCTACCTGCCACTCCCCTGCTTGTGCTTGCTCTCTCTTTCTCTCTCTCTCTCTTTCTGACAATTAAACAAATAAAAACTTAAAAATATTCTTATTCAAGTATAATTATCATATAGTGTTATACTAGTTTCAGGTGTACAATATAGTGATTCAATAGTTCTGTGCATTATCCAGTGCTCATCACAATTATACTTGCTCTCTATCTCTCTCTCTCTGACAAAGAAAATCTTAAAAAAATTCTTATTCAAGAATAATTATTGTATAGTTTTATATTAATTTCAGGTGTACAATATATTGATTCAATAGTTCTATACATTATTCAATGCTCATCACAAGTGCATTATTAATCCCCTTCACCTATTAATTATCCAACTGAATTTTTCTTTCCTTTCATTTTTCTTAGGCAATAGAACACTGTAGCCATTCACCTAGAGTGCTGATTCACCCACAGACCCAATTTTCTTTAAAGCAGCTTTTGTCTATTTGATAAGGGGTTTTCATAGCAGGTGGAAGCTCAGATAGACTAAGGTCAGCAGGGACAGCCTGACTTCTGTGACCAGGGGCTCTGGGAGGAGTCGCTCCAATCATGACATTGTTTGTGAAAGATCTTTCTCTTCCTGGGGATGAGATAATATCTCTATATGATCACATCTTTAAAATAAAGGTCCATGTGTCTGGAAGGAAGCTGACAAGCCCACCACGTCCAAGTGCTCTGTCACTATGACCAGTAATGGAGCAAGGGCATGACCTGCCAAGTGCCCAGAAGTGCCCAAGTTCCAGACCCCACCTCCTGCCCCTGAACAGTGCCTGTCCACCTGTCCTGATTCCTGGTACATATACTCTGAAGATCATTAAAAAGCATTCTAAAATCCACCAAATGAAAAATAGATCACTGCCCCCTTATTTATCTGTTCTTGTGTTAGGGCAAAATAAGAAAATGAGTCTGAATCTTCAAAAGTGCAATAAGCTGGATGCTGGCAATATACACAAAGGTAGAAGTGACTATTTCAGCACTGACCAGAGTGAATACACTATTCGTGTTAACAGGAAAATTATAGGCCCATGTCTACAAAACCATTTGAGCTTAGGTTCTATTACCAGTTCCTGGATGGCTTTTAAGGCATCCATAACCATGTATGCTATTGAGCTGAAAAAAAATTGTTAAAAATTAAAAGGCTCCCTTTTTTTCTCCTGTTATTTCCAGATCTTAATAAACCATCAGTCTCCACTTTGTGGAAAGGAAGCTCAAGCAGAGGCCTGGAGTGTGACTCCTAAAATTTTTTTCAAGCATAGTTCCAATGTCTCATGGAAATGGGTTTGTTGAGAGCCTTGTCTGTGTTTCTGAGTTCAGACCACTATCTTCTCTCCTCATTAATATAATACGATTTCTTTCCTTGCAGTGAATGAATTTGACACTTTCTTTGCCCCATAAGTTGCTCAAGAAGACATTAAGGATAGTAGTAAGAGATAGAAACAGAGAGTCTGATGTCAGAAATCCTGTCCTTAACCATGGACAGGCTAGGTGGAAGAAGCAACCGGGCTTGATGGTAGACTCTCTCTGGGAGGAAGAACATGCAGATCACTGGAATGGGCATGTGGTAAACCTGGATAGGAATCCAAGATGAGGGGCTATTTGGTATTGTCTTGAGTTAGGACTGAGAAATCAGTGATGCAAAAGCTGAAAGAGAAGCTCAGAGCCAAGTATGGAGACCATTCCAATGCAACCCTATCCATTAGCAATTGGGTCAGCAGCTACAACAGAGATCCAAATTCTGTAGCTTCAGTATATTAGGTGGTAACTCTTTCATGGATAAGAAGTCAAGAGGTCAACTTTCTAGAACTGGTATGACAGCTTCACGGACCCATGCTCTATCTACCTTTCTCATTCTCCAGCCTTGAGGCTATCTGTCAGTAGTAGGAGATTCCACTATCTTGTCCATGTTATAGGTCTGATCCTGAGACAGAGAAGAAAAAGGATGGCAGGCCATGCCCCTCCAGGTGAGGTATCTCCCCTAAAAGCATTTTCTTAAGGAAGTCCCAGAGATTGCAGTACAGCTCATAGGCTACCCCTGGATACAAGGAAGGCTGGTACATGCTATTTTCTAACAGGCTATTGCTCCCTGGAATAAAATAAATGTCATGGGTAGCAGTGCCAAGCTCACCAGCCTAAGGAGTGAAGACCATTTTCTCTGGTCATGGGAAGTTGTTGCAGATTCTGAGGAGAGAGGAGAGGGGATGAAATGGCAGGTTGTGGTGGAGCAAGTGGAGAGCTGATACCAGAGACAAGGCTGTGTGGATGTGCATGGACTGGAATGTGGAAAATCTACTTTCACCACTCATAATGACTTGGGAAACTGAGGCAGCTGGATGGCACTGCTTTAAGAAATGCCCTTTCCTGCAGCACTTGAGGTAACAGGCTTGACAATTAACTGAATGTCTTTAAACAGAATAGGAAGAGCCATGTCAGCTGTTATACGATTAGCAACTTTATGTTTTGATTATGCTCAGTGTCATTTCTTTTTTAAAACAAATGAATTACTTCCATAAAGCTACCTTAAAACACTTTCTCTTCTGTTCTTTGCACTCATTTTGACACTAATAGAATGCTTTACAATGGAATAATATCGAAACCCTCTACAATTTAAACTATGTCCAAACAGATGGAAATTTTGTCGTCCTTTGCACATCAGCAGCAGCTTCTATGCCATTTTTTTCAACTCATACATGGATTTTTTAATTTAAAATCAAGTAATTCTGGGACTTCATCAAAATCAAAAGCTTCTGCACAGCAAAGGAAACAGTCAAAAAAACAAAGAGACAACCCACGGAATGGGAGAAGATATTTGCAAATGACAGTACAGACAAAAGGTTGATATCCAGGATCTATAATGAACTCCTCAAACTCAACCCACAAGAAACAGACAAACACATCAAAAAATGGGCAGAAGATATGAACAGACACTTCTCCAATCAAGACATACAAATGGCTATCAGACACATGAAAAAATGTTCATCATCATTAGCCATCAGGGAGATTCAAATTAAAACCACATTGAGATATCACCTTACACCAGTTAGAATGGCCAAAATTAACAAAACAGGAAACAACATGTGCTGGAGAGGATGTGGAGAAAGGGGAACCCTCTTACACTGTTGGTGGGAATGCAAGTTGGTGCAGCCTCTTTGGAGAACAGTGTGGAGATTCCTCAAGAAATTAAAAATAGAGCTTCCCTACGACCCTGCCATTGCACTCCTGGGTATTTACCCCAAGGATACAGATGTCGTGAAAAGAAGGGCCATCTGTACCCCAATGTTTATAGCAGCAATGGCCACGGTCGCCAAACTATGGAAAGAACCAAGATGCCCTTCAACGGATGAATGGATAAGGAAGATGTGGTCCATATACACTATGGAGTATTATGCCTCCATCAGAAAGGATGAATACCCAACTTTTGTAGCAACATGGACGGGACTGGAAGAGATTATGCTGAGTGAAATAAGTCAAGCAGAGAGAGTCAATTATCATATGGTTTCACTCATTTGTGGAGCATAACAAATAGCATGGAGGACAAGGGGTGTTAGAGAGGAGTAGGGAATTTGGGTAAATTGGAAGGGGAGGTGAACCATGAGAGACTATGGACTCTGAAAAACAGTCTGAGGGGTTTGAAGTGGCGGGGGGGTGGGAGGTTGGGGTACCAGGTGGTGGGTATAATAGAGGGCACGGCTTGCATGGAGCACTGGGTGTGGTGAAAAAAAATGAATACTGTTTTTCTGAAAATAAATAAATAAATAATAATTAAAAAAATAAATAAAATCAAGTAATTAATATATAGTGTAGTATTAGTTTCAAAGGCAGAGTTTAGTGATTCATCAGTCGTATATAATACCCAGTGCTCATTACATCACGTGTCCTCCTTAAGGTTCATCATCCAGTTACCACATCCCCCGACACTGCTCCCCTTCCTTCCCTTACAATCCTCTCCTTTGTTCCTTTTTTATTATTATTTTTTTCTAATTATTTATTAAATTTTATTTCAAACAACTAATTTCTTTTTTAAATTTATTTTTTATTTTCAGCATAACAGTATTCATTATTTTTGCACCACACCGATTGCTCCATGCAATCCGTGCCCTCTATAATACCCACCACCTGGTACCCTGACCTCCCACCCCCCGCCCCTTCAAAACCCTCAGATTGTTTTTCAGAGTCCATAGTCTCTCATGGTTCACCTCCCCTTCCAATCTCCCCCAACTCCCTTCTCCTCTCTATCTCCCCATGTCCTCCATGCTATTTATTATGCTCCACAAATAAGTGAAACCATATGATAATTGACTCTCTCTGCTTGACTTTTTTCACTCAGCATAATCTCTTCCAGTCCCGTCCATGTTGCTACAAAAGTTGGGTATTCGTCCTTTCTGATGGAGGCATAATACTCCATAGTGTATGTGGACCACATCTTCCTTATCCATTTGTCTGTTGAAGGGCATCTTGGTTCTTTCCACAGTTTGGCGACTGTGGCCATTGCTGCTATAAACATTGGGGTACAGATGGCCCTTCTTTTCATTACATCTGTATCTTTGGGGTAAATACCCAGGAGTGCAATGGCAGGGTCATAGGGAAGTTGTATTTTTAATTTCTTGAGGAATCTCCACACTGTTCTCCAAAGAGGCTGCACCAACTTGCATTCCCACCAACAGTGTAAGAGGGTTCCCCTTTCTCCACATCCCCTCCAACATATGTTGTTTCCTGTCTTGCTAATTTTGGCCATTCTAACTGATGTAAGGTGATATCTCAATGTAGTTTTAATTTGAATCTCCCTGATGGCTAATGATGATGAACATTTTTTCATGTGTCTGATAGCCATTTGTATGTCTTCATTGGAGAAGTGTCTGTCCATATCTTCTGCCCATTTTTATTCAACTTATTTGTTTTCAGAAAACAGTATTCATTATTTTTTCACCGCACCCAGTGCTCCATGCAATCTGTGCCCTCTATTATACCCACCACCTGGTACCCCAACCTCCCACCCCCCCGCCACTTCAAACCCCTCAGATTGTTTTTCAGAGCCCATAGTCTCTCATGATTCACCTACCCTTCCAATTTACCCCAACAACCTTCTCCTCTCTAACACCCCTTGTCCTCCATGCTATTTGTTATGCTCCACAAATAAGTGAAACCATATGATAATTGACTCTCTCTGCTTGACTTATTTCACTCAGCATAATCTCTTCCAGTCCCGTCCATGTTGCTACAAAAGTTGGGTATTCATCCTTTCTGATTCTTCTGCCCATTTTTTGATATGATTTTCTGTTTTGTGTGTATTGAGTTTGAGGAGTTCATTATAGATCCTGGATATCAACCTTTTGTCTGTACTGTCATTTGCAAATATCTTCTCCCATTCCGTGGGTTGCTTCTTTTTATTATTATTATTTTTTAAAAATTTATCTTCAGCATAACAGCATTCATTGTTTTTGCACCACACCCAGTGCTCCATGCAATCCGTGCCCTCCCCAATACCCACCACCTGGTTCCCCCAACCTCCCATCCCCCGCCCCTTCAAAACCCTCAAGTTGTTTTTCAGAGTCCATAGTCTCTCATGGTTCATCTCCCCTTCCAAGTTCCCTCAGCTCCCTTCTCCTCTCCATCTCCCCAGGTCCTTCATGTTATTTGTTATGCTCCACAAATAAGTGAAACCATAAATGACTCTTTCTGCTTGACTTAGTTCACTCATCATAATCTCTTCCAGTCCCATCCATGTTGCTACAAAAGTTGGGTATTCATCCTTTCTGATGGAGGCATAATACTCCATAGTGTATATGGACTACATCTTCCTTATCCATTCATCTGTTGAAGGGTATCTTGGTTCTTTCCATTTGTAGTCACAATTGAATAAGTGTTTAGATCAGTGAGATGTTTATTAACTTTATGACTCAAAAAACAAATCCCAAATGCACCAAGTAAACACAGCAGTCATAAATAAAGAGTATGGGCTAACACACATAGTTTACAATAAATCATAGAATCCATTGTTGATCTGATGTGACTTTTAAATACAGTTATTCTAATGCTTACATATTTCTTTCAAGATTGATTATATAGATTTGGGATATTGGGATTTCTGAGATGATTCAGGGGTTTATGGAAGGAAACAAAGGGATGGAGTTGAAGTTGTAGTTATTCTTTTTTTTTTTTTTTTAGAGTTAGTACAGATTTATTTATTTATTTATTTATTTATTTTAAATTATTAGTTATTTATTTATTTTCAGAAAAACAGTATTCATTATTTTTTCACCACACCCAGTGCTCCATGAAAGCCGTGCCCTCTATTATACCCACCACCTGGTACCCCAACCTCCCACCCCCCGGCCACTTCAAACCCCTCAGATTGTTTTTCAGAGTCCATAGTCTCTCATGGTTCACCTCCCCTTCCAATTTACCCCAACTCCCTTCTCCTCTAACACCCCTTGTCCTCCATGCTATTTGTTATGCTCCACAAATAAGTGAAACCATATGATAATTGACTCTCTCTGCTTGACTTATTTCACTCAGCATAATCTCTTCCAGTCCCGTCCATGTTGCTACAAAAGTTGGGTATTCATCCTTTCTGATTCTTCTGCCCATTTTTTGATATGATTTTCTGTTTTGTGTGTATTGAGTTTGAGGAGTTCATTATAGATCCTGGATATCAACCTTTTGTCTGTACTGTCATTTGCAAATATCTTCTCCCATTCCGTGGGTTGCTTCTTTTTATTATTATTATTTTTTAAAAATTTATCTTCAGCATAACAGCATTCATTGTTTTTGCACCACACCCAGTGCTCCATGCAATCCGTGCCCTCCCCAATACCCACCACCTGGTTCCCCCAACCTCCCATCCCCCGCCCCTTCAAAACCCTCAAGTTGTTTTTCAGAGTCCATAGTCTCTCATGGTTCATCTCCCCTTCCAAGTTCCCTCAGCTCCCTTCTCCTCTCCATCTCCCCAGGTCCTTCATGTTATTTGTTATGCTCCACAAATAAGTGAAACCATAAATGACTCTTTCTGCTTGACTTAGTTCACTCATCATAATCTCTTCCAGTCCCATCCATGTTGCTACAAAAGTTGGGTATTCATCCTTTCTGATGGAGGCATAATACTCCATAGTGTATATGGACCACATCTTCCTTATCCATTCAAGATTAGAGCTGAGATCAATGAGGGAGAAACCAGAGATACAGTAGAACGTATCAATGAAACTAGAAGCTGGTTTTTTGAAAGAATCAATAAGATCGATAAGCCACTGGCTACACTAATCCAAAAGAAAAGAGAGAAAGCCCAAATTCATAAAATTATGAATGAAAAGGGAGAGATCACAACTAACACCAAGGAAGTAGTAACAATCATCAGAAGTTATTATCAACAGTTATATGCCAATAAGCTTAGCAACCTAGATGAAATGGATGCATTCCTGGAAAAATATAAACTCCCAAAATTGAACCAGGAAGAAATCGACAACCTGAATAGACCGATACCTAATAACGAGATTGAATCAGTGATCAAAAACCTCCCAAAAAACAAGAGCCCAGGACCTGACAGATTCCCTGGGGAATTCTACCAAACCTTCTAAGAAGAAATAACACCCATTCTCCTGAAGCTGTTTCAAAAAATTGAAGCAGAAGGAAAACTTCCAGACTCTTTCTATGAAGCCAGCATTACCCTAAACCCCAAACCAGGCAAGGACCCTACCAAAAAGGAGAATTTCAGACCAATATCACTGATGAATATGGATGCTAAGATTCTCAAC
This sequence comes from Neogale vison, assembly GCF_020171115.1. Lineage (NCBI taxonomy): Eukaryota > Metazoa > Chordata > Mammalia > Carnivora > Mustelidae > Neogale > Neogale vison. Next base: position 45,589,828 of record NC_058098.1, read on the forward strand.
AAGATCCTAGCCAACAGGATCCAACAGCACATTAAAAAGATTATCCACCATGATCAGGTGGGATTCATCCCTGGGCTACAAGGATGGTTCAACATTCGCAAATCAATCAATGTGATACAACAAATTCATATGAGAAGAGAGAAGAACCACATGGTCCTCTCAATTGATGCAGAAAAAGAAGTTGTAGTTATTCTATACATGGCCATGGCTTCCTGCCTTGGCTAACCACACTCCAGATATTTGAAATCATAGGGTTTATGTTTGAACTACAATAATTTTCTCTCATAAAGGAACACATAAGTGGTGTGATGTAGTCATAGTTCATAGTCATCACCACTGAAATTCCAAAGACTGGCACTGTTGCAAGGGATAGTTTGAAATGGCCAGTTTACAGATCACAGAACTCTATGAGGACTTTTAGGGACTGAGCTACATGAAAAATGGCATCTCCATGTTGGGTGTTTAGAGGTTAGGAAAAAATAACAACATACAGGATACCTCACATCTGCCACTGACTCATCCCCTCACCATTGGAAGACTTACGTGTTTCAACCCCATAAAGGCATATTATCTTTTGTGTTTTAAAACCTAGGTGTCTTGTGAAAGGACATGATTCCACTTCCAAATGCACATGTAGATGTACTTCACCCAGCCACATCCATCCTGTGAGGAAGAGTCTCAGTTTGAGATGTGCACTCTAGCCTCTTTTTTATTTGCTAATTCCCAATATTAGATGCTTCTCTCTGACAATGAATTTCTGGCACAATATCTGTTTTAATTCAGGGAAACACTGAGATTTACAAATTCCCAAATCTCTGCAGATCAGTTAATGATGTGGTAAACACAGTTTCTCAGCACTCAGCATCCGCTCAGATGGAGGAGGCTCTTCAGTGCCAGCAGATGAGGAGGTGAGGATCTGGATGGCAGGGCCTGCCCAAGGAGAATTACTGAAAGTTGTAACACTAAAAACTGAAGATACTTATCCAAGCTCAGGAGTGATGGTTAATCTTTATTTTTTTTTAATTTTTTTTAATTCCTTTTTTTAATTTTTAATTTTTTATTATTTCCAATTTATTTATTTTCAGAAAAACAGTATTCATTATTTTTTCACCACACCCAGTGCTCCATGCAAGCCGTGCCCTCTATAATACCCACCACCTGGTACCCCAACCTCCCACCCCCCCGCCACTTCAAACCCCTCAGACTGATTTTCAGAGTCCATAGTCTCTCATGGTTCACCTCCCCTTCCAATTTACCCAAATTCCCTACTCCTCTCTAACGCCCCTTGTCCTCCATGCTATTTGTTATGCTCCACAAATAAGTGAAACCATAATTGACTCTCTCTGCTTGACTTATTTCACTCAGCATAATCTCTTCCAGTCCCGTCCATGTTGCTCCAAAAGTTGGGTATTCATCCTTTCTGATGGAGGCATAATACTCCATAGTGTATATGGACCACATCTTCCTTATCCATTCATCCGTTGAAGGGCATCTTGGTTCTTTCCATAGTTTGGCGACCGTGGCCATTGCTGCTATAAACATTGGGGTACAGATGGCCCTTCTTTTCACGACATCTGTATCCTTGGGGTAAATACCCAGGAGTGCAATGGCAGGGTCGTAGGGAAGCTCTATTTTTAATTTCTTGAGGAATCTCCACACTGTTCTCCAAAGAGGCTGCACCAACTTGCATTCCCACCAACAGTGTAAGAGGGTTCCCCTTTCTCCACATCCTCTCCAACACATGTTGTTTCCTGTTTTGTTAATTTTGGCCATTCTAACTGGTGTAAGGTGATATCTCAATGTGGTTTTAATTTGAATCTCCCTGAGGGCTAATGATGATGAACATTTTTTCATGTGTCTGATAGCCATTTGTATGTCTTGATTGGAGAAGTGTCTGTTCATATCTTCTGCCCATTTTTTGATGTGTTTGTCTGTTTCGTGTGGGTTGAGTTTGAGGAGTTCATTATAGATCCTGGATATCAACCTTTTGTCTGTACTGTCATTTGCAAATATCTTCTCCCATTCCGTGGGTTGTCTCTTTGTTCTTTTTTTTTTTTCCAATTTATTTATTTTCAGAAAAACAGTATTCATTATTTTTTCACCACACCCAGTGCTCCATGCAAGCTGTGCCCTCTATAATACCCACCACCTGGTACCCCAACCTCCCAACCCCCTGCCACTTCAAACCCCTCAGACTGTTTTTCAGAGTCCATAGTCTCTCATGGTTCATCTCCCCTTCCAATTTACCCAAAAGCACATACCCTCCCCAATGTCCATAACCCTACCCCCCTTCTCCCAACCCCCCTCCCCCCAGCAACCCACGGACAGCCACGTGCAGAAAAATGAAATTGGACCATTTCCTTACACCACACACAAAAATAGATTCAAAATGGATTAAGGACCTCAATGTGAGAAAGGAATCCATCAAAATCCTTGAGGAGAACACAGGCAGCAACCTCTTCGACCTCAGCCGCAGCAACATCTTCCTAGGAACATCGCCAAAGGCAAGGGAAGCAAGGGCAAAAATGAACTTTTGGGATTTCATCAAAATCAAAAGCTTTTGCACAGCAAAGGAAACAGTTAACAAAACCAAAAGACAACTGACAGAATGGGAGAAGATATTTGCAAACGACATATCAGATAAAGGACTAGTGTCCAAAATCTATAAAGAACTTAACAAACTCAACACCCAAAGAACAAATAATCCAATCAAGAAATGGGCAGAGGACATGAACAGACGTTTCTGCCAAGAAGACATCCAGATGGCCAACAGACACATGAAAAAGTGCTCCATATCACTTGCCTCTTTGTTTTTTTGACTGTTTCCTTTGCTGTGCAGAAGCTTTTGATTTTGATGAAGTCCCAGAAGTTTATTTTCGCTTTTGTTTCCTTTGCCTTTGGAGACGTATCTTGAAAGAAGTTGCTGTGGCTGATATCAAAGAGATTACTGCCTATGTTCTCCTCTAAGATTCTGATGGATTCCTGTCTCACGTTGAGGTCTTTTATCCATTTTGAGTTGATCTTTGTGTACGGTGTAAGAGAATGGTCGAGTTTCATTCTTCTACATATAGCTGTCCAGTTTTCCCAGCACCATTTATTGAAGAGACTGTCTTTTTCCACTGTATATTTTTTCCTGTTTTGTCGAAGATTATTTGCCTGTAGAGTTGAGGGTCCATATCAGGGCTCTCTACTCTGTTCCACTGGTCTATGTGTCTGTTTTTATGCCAGTACCATGCTGTCTTGGTGATCACAGCTTTGTAATAAAGCTTGAAATCAGGTAAGGTGATGCCACCAGCTTTGTTTTTGTTTTTCAACATTTCCTTAGCGATTCGGGGTCTCTTCTGATTCCATACAAATTTTAGGATTATTTGCTCCAGCTCTTTGAAGAATGCCGGTGGAATTTTGATTGGAATGGCATTAAAAGTATAGATTGCTCTAGGCAGTATAGACATTTTAACAATGTTTATTCTTCCGATCCAAGAGCATGGAATGGTCTTCCATCTTTTTGTGTCTTCTTCAATTTCTTTCATGAGTGTTCTATAGTTCCTCAAGTACAGATCCTTTACCTCTTTAGTTAGGTTTATTCCAAGGTATCTTATGGTTCTTGGTGCTATAGTAAATGGAATCGATTCTCTAATTTCCCTTTCTGTATTTTCATTGTTAGTGTATAAGAAAGCCACTGATTTCTGCACATTGACTTTGTATCCTGCCACGTTGCTGAATTGCTGTATGAGTTCTAGTAGTTTTGGGGTGGAGTCTTTTGGGTTTTCCATATAAAGAATCATGTCATCTGCGAAGAGAGAGAGTTTGACTTCTTAATTACCAATTTGGATACCTTTTATTTCTCTCTGTTGTCTGATTGCTGTTGCTAGGACTTCTAATACTATGTTGAACAAGAGTGGTGAAAGTGGGCATCCTTGTCTTGTTCCTGATCTCAACGGGAAGGCTGCAAGCTTTTTCCCATTGAGGATGATGTTTGCTGTGGGTCTTTCATAGATAGATCTGATGAGGTTCAGGAATGTTCCCTCTATCCCTATGCTTTGAAGCGTTTTAATCAGGAACGGATGTTGGATTTTGTCAAATGCTTTTTCTGCATCAATTGAGAGGACCATGTGGTTCTTCTCTCTTCTCATATGAATTTGTTGTATCACATTGATTGATTTGCGAATGTTGAACCATCCTTGTAGCCCAGGGATGAATCCCACCTGATCATGGTGGATAATCTTTTTAATGTGCTGTTGGATCCTGTTGGCTAGGATCTTGTTGAGAATCTTAGCATCCATATTCATCAGTGATATTGGTCTGAAATTCTCCTTTTTGGTAGGGTCCTTGCCTGGTTTGGGGTTTAGGGTAATGCTGGCTTCATAGAAAGAGTCTGGAAGTTTTCCTTCTGCTTCAATTTTTTGAAACAGCTTCAGGAGAATGGGTGTTATTTCTTCTTAGAAGGTTTGGTAGAATTCCCCAGGGAATCTGTCAGGTCCTGCGCTCTTGTTTTTTGGGAGGTTTTTGATCACTGATTCAATCTCGTTATTAGGTATCGGTCTATTCAGGTTGTCGATTTCTTCCTGGTTCAATAGTGAATGTCCAGAATGGCCTCTGTCCAGCCTACCCTGTGCCAGGGATGTTTCAGGAGATCAGGCTTCTCCCAATATATACACTTTCAGCTTTGCTTATCCCTCTTAAAAGGAGTTTGTGCCCTGCACACATCACAAAGATACAGGAGGGACAGGAAAGAGAAGCCACCGGCCTAATGAAACCCATTCACTATTGACCTCCTCCCATATTGCCTCGATATACTCTGGAAGACAACATGAGGAGAGGCTTGCAGGTGTAGAGGAAGCCCTGCCCTGGCTGTTTATCTTCCTGTCAATCAGAATGCCTCTTTGTTGCTGCCAAACTGTTGCTGATAAATCTCTTTTTGGTGGTGAAAGAGATGAACTTATGTTGATCGGTCCACTGACACATTGTATCTCCTTGTGGTCCGTGAACAAGGAGCCTCAGTATACAAAAACTGAGGAATGTGTTCAAGAAATCCCTTTACACACCTCCATGTTCAAGAAGCATTACTTTCAACAGCCAAGATACCGAAAACATCAGTGCCCATTCATGGTGACTGGATAAAGAAGTGTTTACCTATATAACAGGATATTAATTAGCCATAAGGAAAGGAAATCCTGTCAAGTGTGATATGGACTTATAAAGCATTATGCCAAGTGAAATAAGTGAGACAGAGAAAGGCAGATACTATGTATATGCAAGTATGGAGATATAGAGAGATGCTAGTTAGACAGATGATAGATAAATAGAGATATATTTTGCCCTTCTACATGGAATCTGAAACAAAGAAGAGGAAGGGAGAAAAACTAACTCAGAAAAAGAGATCAGATTGAAGGACACAGAAGCTTAGGGGAGAGGATGCGGCAGGGATTGAGTGAGTGGAGAGAAGGTAGAAGCTTCCAGTTTTATGAGAAATAAGTAAGAGAGTTGTGGTGTACAACCTGATGACTACAGTTCATACTGCTCTATAGTGTATTTGAGAAGTCTTAAAAGAAAGCCAATTCAGAGAGTTCTCAGCACACAAAGAAAAAATTTTCCATTCTTACTCTATCTCTAAAAGATGATAATGGTGAACTCAACTTATTCTGGTAATCTTAGGGTCTATGAAAGTGAAATCATTACATTGTGCACCTGAAATGTACACAGTGCTCTATATCAATTATATCAGTAAAACTGGGGCAAAAAATACTTTAGTATTCATAATGAGCCTCAGAAAAGTTGACTTGGTAAAAAGAATGACAGGTAAATGAAACTGAAATCAAGAGAACCTAACGTCAGTAGATTAAGACAGGGATAAAAACATCCAAGCCACTTGCATAAACAATGGATTCTGAGTTGAAAAATCAGTGAATTGAAATGAAAGATGAAGTAGAATTTTAAACTAGTGTTCTATTTAAAAAATTGATCAAGAAATAAAGTTTCTTCATAAATTAAATCTGGAAATTACCTTCTCAAAGTTTTCATGTTTTAGACAACTCTGATTTTAAGCTTTGAAGTGCACACAGAATGACAACATTTGATTTGATCCAAGTTGTCTCAGGGAAAATGGCTGAAGTAAAATGCCTGATATAGGACCTACCTGAAAAGGTATAAATAGCCTGATGAAATTCATTTCTCTGTCTTTGCAACGTTTCAGTATAATTTATTTTTATGTCATTAAGTACATGAAGTTCATGGAGTATGTCCTAAACATTTTAAAGGCACTGATATCTTTGTACCACCTCCCTGTACTCTGTCTTCACATCTCATTGCATCTTGTGAAACTAAACCTCTATACCATGAATCAGAATCTTCCCATGACCACCTCCTTCCAGCCCCTGGCAAACAGCATTCTAGTTTCTGTCTTTAAGAATCTATTTTAGGTAGGTCCTAAGAGTGAAGTCATTGCTGCCTTCCAAAGTACTGTTTAAGGAAATGCAGCAATGCTGGAAATCCTAGCTCCTAGTTCAGCATAGATGTGAATGGAACCAGGCCCAGCTGTAGCCTTCAAGGTACACCTCCCCCATTTCCCCCCCACACCCAAAAGAAGCAGGAAAAGGAATCCAGAGACCATGAATAAAGATGCCAGGAGGATTCCAGACTTGGTAAAAGGTGTACGTCCCTCTAGAGCCTAGAGGGAGCCTGAGGATGGAAAGTCCTGCCTGCCCTTTGTCCATTTACAAATTATCTTCCTCTCGCTTTGTCCCTTCCATAGGCAGGATAGGATCTCTTTACATGTTCTTCCCCCACTTAATGTTGATGCAATTCCAGAGACTGAACTAGAAATGGTCAGTTCTAAATACTGGGTCCAACAAACACAAACCCCAACACAAAAGCAAAAACCCCATGTCACGAAGGAAGTACGGCATAGTTCTCCTTGCTTTAGAGTGGAGAAAGGCAGCACTTCTCCTGGGAAGGACATAATTCTGGGGAGTGTAAAGAACTAGTAAAGCCTCTCCAGTTCAGTGCTTGTTGCTGCTGTTCCTGGGAAAGGACCTGCCACCTCTCCATTTCAGGAGTTCTGAGGGCAGTCTCTGCTGTTTGCCCTAATTCCTTATACTGAAATGAACCTGTCCTCTGGGAAAGGGGATTTGGGGGTGCCACTGGTAGGTAGTGAGGAGGGCTGGCTCTTCTCCTTCCTCCCACATAGAATAGCTGATGATATTAAGATTTCTTAGTTCAGGAATAAATAGGGCAGTCTGTGCATCTTCTCCATTACTGTAGGAAGTAAGAGAACCAAACCACACTCCTGAGCTAGAAGAGGAAAAATAGGGGCTTTAATATAATACTATTTTAACCTATGAAAAACAATGTAGTACTATTAACTACTGTCCCCCCAAATAAGGAAATAGGTGAGAGGAAGAGGTGTTGAGCAGATGGGGCACACAGACCACTAGTACCCCAGTACTAGTACTAGTGCTGAGGGGTCTCAGCCCTGATGGTGGCTGTGGCCAGTTCTCCTGGTGCTGGAGTTCTGCTGGCAGCTAGGACCGGGGCTCCAGCTGGCAGGACAGGATGTAGCTAGGGACAGAGGGACACCTGTGAGTTCACCAGCAACTTCACTTCAGGAGTCCCTTCCTGGGTTTACCCACTTCTGGAGTCTGCCACCCCAGCAACAAGGCCTGAGGCTACCCAGGTAGCCATAGAAGAAGAATCCCTGGAGGGGCCAGCAGCAAGAGTCCATCCTGGCCCTCACCCACCTCCTGCTGGGCCTCACCTCTCCTCCTCGCTGAGCCGCTCCACAGATGGGAACCAGGCTCTGAATGGATGCTGGGGCTGTAGGGTGTAATTCTCTGCAGCCACCTGGAGAAGCATGATGTCTGTGAGGACTCTGTATTCCTCAGCTGAGAGAAAAGCATGCAGAAAAGCAAGCAGAGTCTAGGTGGGGAGCCTGCAGACCTGGTGAGGGCTGAGCAGGGGGACAGGGGACCCATCCTGGGTCTTGACACAAATGGCTGCCCTCCTGCCTGCAATTCATCCAAGCCAACCTGTTCTCAGAGGCAAGTAGATGTCGCCCCTCCTCTGGGAAGATCTCCTTGATGCCTTTCCTCTAACCGGACTGACTAGATGTGTCTTCTACTTCATTCTTAGTAACGAATCCAAGTAAACATGAGATGGAGGGGATGAAGTCAAAGAATGTTCTTCACAGGGACATCTCTGATTCCCACTGCCTCCCTTTCCCTAAATGAAGTTCCACATACGCTCACCTTATTCTATTTTTGGTGGTTGATCTCATTCCACTGGAAAGCAACCAAAGTCTCTCAGAAAGGCCCCTGGTTATTACTAGCACCTTACAGCCACCTTTCTTTTTTTAAAAAATTTTTTTCAGCATAACAGTATTCCTTGTTTTTGCATCACACCCAGTGCTCCATGCAATCCGTGCCCTCCCCAATACCCACCACCTGGTTCCCCCAACCTCCCACCCCCCGCCCCTTCAAAACACTCAGATGGTTTTTCTGAATCCATAGTCTCTCATAGTTCACCTCTCCTTCCAATTTCCCCCAACTCCCTTCTCCTCTCTATCTCTCCATGTCCTCCATGCTATTTGTTATGCTCCACAAATAAGTGAAACCATATGATAATTGACTCTTTCTGCTTGACTTATTTCACTCAGCAAAATCTCTTCTAGTCCATGTTGCTACAAAAGTTGGGTATTCATCCTTTCTTATGGAGGCATAATACTCCATAGTGTATATGGACCACATCCTCCTTATCCATTTGTCTGTTGAAGGGCATCTTGGTTCTTTCCACAGTTTGGTGACTGTGGCCATTGCTGCTATAAACATTGGGGTACAGATGGCCCTTCTTTTTACTACATCTGTATCTTTGGGGTAAATACCCAGGAGTGCAATGGCAGGGTCGTAGGGAAGCTCTATTTTTAATTTCTTGAGGAATCTCCACACTGTTCTCCAAAGAGGCTGCACCAACTTGCATTCCCACCAATAGTGGAAGAGGGTCCCCCTTTCTCCACATCCCCTCCAACACCTGTTGTTTCCTGTCTTGCTGATTTTGGCCATTCTAACTGGTGTAAGGTGATTTCTCAGTGTGGTTTTAATTTGAATCTCCCTGATGGCTAGTAATGATGAACATTTTTTCATGTGTCTGATAGCCATTTGTATGTCTTCATTGGAGAAGTGTTTGTTCATATCTTCTGCCCATTTTTTGATATGATTATCTGTTTTGTGTGTGTTGAGTTTGAGGAGTTCATTATAGATCCTGGATATCAACCTTTTGTCTGTACTGTCATTTGTAAATATCTTCTCCCATTCCGTGGGTTGCCTCTGTTTTCTTGACTGTTTCTTTTGCTGTGCAGAAGCTTTTGATTTTGATGAAGTCCCAGAAGTTTATTTTCGCTTTTGTTTCCTTTGCCTTTGGAGACATATCTTGAAAGAAGTTGCTGTGGCTGATATCAAAGAGATTTCTGCCTATGTTCTCCTCTAAGATTCTGATGGATTCCTGTCTCACGTTGAGGTCTTTTATCCATTTTGAGTTGATCTTTGTGTACGGTGTAAGAGAATGGTCGAGTTTCATTCTTCTACATATAGCTGTCCAGTTTTCCCAGCACCATTTATTGAAGAGACTGTCTTTTTTCCACTGTATATTTTTTCCTGTTTTGTCGAAGATTATTTGCCCGTAGAGTTGAGGGTCCATATCTGAGCTCTCTACTCTGTTCCACTGGTCTATGTGTCTGTTTTTATGCCAGTACCATGCTGTCTTGGTGATCACAGCTTTGTAGTAAAATTGAAATCAGGTAACATGATGCCCCCAGTTTTCTTTTTCTTTTTCAACATTTCATTTCCTTAGAGACTCAGGGTCTCTTCTGGTTTCATACAAATTTCTGGATTATACGTTCCAGCTCTTTGAAAAATACCGGTGGAATTTTGATCGGAATAGCATTAAAAGTATAGATTGCTCTAGGCAGTATAGACATCTTAACAATGTTTATTCTTCTGATCCAAGAGCATGGAATGGTCTTCCATCTTTTTGTGTCTTCTTCAATTTCTTTCATGAGTGTTCTGTAGTTCCTCGAGTAAAGATCCTTTACCTCTTTGGTTAGGTTTATTCCCAGGTATCTTATGGTTCTAGGTGCTATAGTAAATGGAATCAATTCTTTAAGTTCCCTTTCTGTATTTTCATTGTTAATGTATAAGAAAGACACTGATTTCTGTCCATTGACTTTGTATCCTGCCACGTTACTGAATTGCTGTATGAGTTCTAGTAGTTTGGGGGTGGAGTCTTCTGGGTTTTCCATATAAAGAATCATGTCATCTGCAAAGAAAGAGAGTTTGATTTCTTCATTGCCAATTTGGATACCTTTTATTTCTGTTTGTTGTGTGATTGCTGTTGCTAGGACTTCTAATACTATGTTGAACAAGAGTGGTGAGAGTGGGCATCCTTGTCGTGTTCCTGATCTCAATGGGAAGGCTGCAAGCTTTTTCCCATTGAGGATGGTATTTGCTGTGGGTCTTTCATAGGTAGATTTTATGAAGTTCAGGAATGTTCCCTCTATCCCTATACTTTGAAGCATTTTAATCAGGAACGGATGCTGGATTTTGTCAAATGCTTTTTCTGCATCAATTGAGAGGACCATGTGGTTCTTCTCTCTTCTCATATTAATTTGTTCTATCACATTGATTGATTTGTGAATGTTGAACCATCCTTGTAGCCCAGGAATGAATCCCACCTGGTCATGGTGGATAATCTTTTTAATGTGCTGTTGGATCCTGTTGGCTAGGATCTTGTTGAGAATCTTAGCATCCATATTCATCAGTGATATTGGTCTGAAATTCTCCTTTTTGGTAGGGTCTTTGCCTGGTTTGGGGTTTAGGGTAATGCTGGCTTCATAGAAAGAGTCTGGAAGTTTTCCTTTTGCTTCAATTTTTTGAAACAGCTTCAGGAGAATAGGTATTATTTCTTCTTTGAAAGTTTGGTAGAATTCCCAGGGAATCCATCAGGTCCTGCGCTCTTGTTTTTTGGGAGGTTTTTCATCACTGCTTCAATCTCGGTACTAGATATCAGTCTATTCAGGTTGTCAATTTCTTCCTGGTTCAATTTTGGGAGTTTATAGTTTTCCAGGAATGCATCCATTTCATCTAGGTTGCTTAGCTTATTGGCATATAACTGTTGATAATAACTTCTGATGATTGTTTCTACTTCCTTGGTGTGTGCTGTGTTCTCTCCATTTTTATTCATAATTTTATAAATTTGGGCTTTCTTTTCTTTAGGATTAGTGGGGCCAATGGTTTATCGATCTTATTCTTTCAAAAAACCAGCTTCTAGTTTCATTGATACGTTCTACTGTATCTCTGGTTTCTACTTCATTGATCTCAGCTCTAATCTTGATGATTTCCCTTCTTATGTGTGGAGTTGGTTTTATTTGTTGTTGATTCTCCAGTTCTTCAAGGTATAGAGAAAGCTGGTGTGTTCTGGATTTTTCAGTTTTTTTGAGGGAGGCTTGGATGACTATGCATTTCCCCTTAGGACCGTCTTTGCTGTATCCCATAGGTTTTGGACTGAAGTGTCTTCATTCTCATTGGTTTCCATGAATTGTTTCAGTTCTTTGATCTCCTGGTTGATCCAAGCATTCTTTTTTTTTTTTTTATTAGATCCAGAACAGTCTTTATTTTTTTTCCAATTTATTTATTTTCAGAAAAACAGTATTCATTATTTTTTTCACCACACCCAGTGCTCCATGCAAGCCGTGCCCTCTATAATACCCACCACCTGGTACCCCAACCTCCCACCCCCCCGGCCACTTCAAACCCCTAAGACTGTTTTTCAGAGTCCATAGTCTCTCATGGTTCACCTCCCCTTCCAATTTACCCAAATTCCCTACTCCTCTCTAACGCCCCTTGTCCTCCATGCTATTTGTTATGCTCCACAAATAAGTAAAACCATATGATAATTGACTCTCTCTGCTTGACTTATTTCACTCAGCATAATCTCTTCCAGTCCCGTCCATGTTGCTCCAAAAGTTGGGTATTCATCCTTTCTGATGGAGGCATAATACTCCATAGTGTATATGGACCACATCTTCCTTATCCATTCATCCGTTGAAGGGCATCTTGGTTCTTTCCATAGTTTGGCGACTGTGGCCATTGGTGCTATAAACATTGGGGTACAGATGGCCCTTCTTTTCACGACATCTGTATCTTTGGGGTAAATACCCAGGAGTGCAATTGCAGGGTCATAGGGAAGCTCTATTCTTTTTTTTTTTTCCCAATTTATTTATATTCAAAAAAACAGTATTCATTATTTTTTCACCACACCCAGTGCTCCATGCAAGCCGTGCCCTCTATAATACCCACCACCTGGTACCCCAACCTCCCACCCCCCCGCCACTTCAAACCCCTCAGACTGTTTTTCAGAGTCCATAGTCTCTCATGGTTCACCTCCCCTTCCAATTTACCCAAATTCCCTACTCCTCTCTAACGCCCCTTGTCCTCCATGCTATTTGTTATGCTCCACAAATAAGTGAAACCATATGATAATTGACTCTCTATGCTTGACTTATTTCACTCATCATAATCTCTTCCAGTCCAAGCATTCTTAAGTAAGATGGTATTTAGCTTCCAGGTGTTTGAGTTCCTTCGGAACTTTTCCTTTTGATTGAGCTCCAGTTTCAAAACACTGTGATCTGAGAATATGCAGGGAATAATCTCAGTCTTTTGGTATCTGTTGAGTCCTGATTTGTGACCCAGTATGACAGCAACCCTTTCTTAGGCTGCACTTAGGCCAGGACATATGAGGGGGCCACTGAGACACAGACAATGGGACTGGGGTCTAGGCAAGGCCTTGTGTTCCAGAGAAAGGAGGATGTGGGGCTGATGAACTAGCTCCAGGTTGGGACCCTGCAGCACAACCCTTGTGATGACATAAGGGGGCAGCCGAAGCTTTGGGCAGGCAGGTGCTGCTGGGCTACTGAAGTGTTGCTGATGTGCAGGGTCCTGACTTCACTCGTCCCACACAGGCAAGGTCGGAGGGAGAGCCTGCAGACCATTCAGACAGACCTCATGCAGCTTTGCCTTCAGGAAGCTCTGATTCTTCACCGGTCTTGGACACCAGTCTAGGTGCAGCCTCCCTTTACTCAGCACTGAAATGGGCAAGAGACCCCAGCTCACAGGGGCAGCTGTGAGGCCATCACGAGAGGAGTTTTGCCAAGTACAGAGAGCTCAGGGCTCAGTATGGAGGGTCTTTGCTCCTGAACGTCAGTACTCTGATCGCTCCACAGTGCTGATGCTCACCCACCTCTATACAGTCCTCCATCACAGTATCCCACATCACCACGTCAGTGAGGAAAGTACCAAGGTAGGGGACGACACTCTTTTTCATCATGGGTAGGATTGGGATAAGTCCCTGTACTCTGGTGCCACAGGGACCCTCCCCTGAAAAGGCTTCAGCCTCCTGGCCCACTGCAGCATCCCACATGGGGAGGGGGGCTAGGACCATTAGTAACTTCTCATCAATTCCCTTTCCCCTCACCCTTCCAGAAATCAGACTCCTCCTGATCATCTCCAGCTCAGGCTTAGTGAAAATCATAGGGTATGGAGCCCTGGGCCCCTCCACGCCCACAAATGCATTTTGTATCCAGTTTTCTAGACCCTCCTCCTGGTCACTTGGAAATAAGAAATGTAGGAAATGTGGCAATGGGAGATCGAGCTGGAGACTCAAGTTCCACCTGTGTGATTTGGAGGCCTCCAGCCCTCAGGGCAGAGCTCCTCTCCTCTGACCTTGGAGGCCCTGTACCTCAGGTACACTCACCTTCTTCAGCAGCCTCTTCCGGACTCTCTGCAGGTGCCTCACCAGGGTGGCAAATTTATTAGAGGGATACTCCTGTAGGGCCAAGGACAAGTTCCTTGAGAGCAGAATACCCTCTGTCCACTTGCTCCCACTGTCTTTGACATCAGACCTTCCAGACCCTAGACATCTGACCTAAGTCTGCTGATCTGACCTAAGTCTGCTGATATTGATGCTCCATTATCCTGAAGCATGCCTTTAGCCCTTCTAGAGCAATATCAGCTACCACATTCAGTCCATGTGTGACCTTGAGCTTGTAGCCTATCCTCCTTGAGCCTATCTTCTCACTGGGAAAAGTGAGAACTTCACCTACCTCCCATGGTCTCCAGAGGACTCAGGATCTTATGACTATCATCATGATTGTAGCCCTCAACCCATCCCAACCCCATCACTGAGCATGGGCCTGTCCTCTGGGCTGTCAGGGTTTCTACAGGCCCCCTTGTGGAAGAGCTATGGACATAGAGAGACAGGAAATCTGTCCTAGGGAGTCTGGATGGGCAGCAGCAGCTTGTCTCACCCCCAAGAGAATCTTAAGCCCAGGCTGTCAGCTCATTCATGCCAAAGTCTTCCCCAACCCTAGGAATGCTTCAGGCCATTCATTCCCTACTTCATCCACACAGGACTATTTTCCCTTACAGCACTCCTCTTTTTCTAGACCTACATCTTCTGTGCTACATTGATGAGTAGTTTCCTGCCCTGTGAGTTGTCTTAAGCACAAAGCTTTTTAACAATTTGAAAGCTCTTCCTGAATAGAGGAAAAGAAGGTAGGGTCAGTGTAGGAGTAATGGGGCAGGGGAGTACAAGGCCCTTTTCCTTGAGAACGCTCACATGTCAAACTGCCTAGATGAGGGTTTTCTCTGGGCTCCTCTGAACACTAAGGTTTTTGTAGGGCATGGAGGGAGTTCTCATGGGGATCATCTGGGGCCTCCCTTCCCAGATTAATTGAGTAGGTCTGTTTGTTGGGGGGGTTGGTTTCCCATGGGCTGGGAGTTCAGTGGCTGTCAAGTAAATACGTGAAAATATTGAATTCAGCTCAGCTCAGGGTGGAACATTGAGGAAAACTGATTTCTAAAGCAGGAGCTTTAGGTACCCAGGCTTAGGTACTTTGGTCAGTGTTTGCTGCCTCCCAGGAGGTCCAAGCTGACTGAGGGAGAAAAGGACAGACCTATGGGAGATCCCTCCTCCATCCTGGTCCCTCCATTGGGAGAAGCCTCCTTACTGGGAAACTTTCTCCCATGTCCTCTTCAGGCAGTGTATGGAGTAACTCTGCAGAACTGAGAGGATGGCATGCAGGGAGGAATAGTTCCCCAAGATATGACAGGCCTGGGGGAGGGAAGAGAAGGAGCTGTCAGGGGGAGAGCAGGAGCCCCGTCTGCTCTAGAGCTTCAGTCTCCCCTCAGTTTACAGCTTCCCTCCTGGATGAAGCACGTGTCCAGCCCTAAAGAGTAACACTACTGGGGAGAGGGAGGATTTTCCCTTACTCCAAAAAGAAGTCGCAAAGGAATTGAGAATCCCAATATTGGACCATGCAAGTTAAGTTGAGCCTGCCCCTGGGAGGAAAAGTCTCGGAACCGCATGGTCCCTAGATCTTAGACCAGGGACTTCAACCCTGAGAAGTGATAAAGACAGAAGAGTTGTTCCCGAGGATCAGGAGAGCATCTCAGCTGGGTCTCCCATAGCAAACCTTGCCCTCTTGATCCAGTGCGCCATGACCACAGCCCTGTCCCTGGCTGTCTTGCTTGGGTTACCAAGGCAAGTGGTGATAATGCAGCTGGCCACTCCATTGAACCAGGTGATGGTGGCCTGGACCACCTGTGAATGCCAGGTACTCATTTCCAGGCTTGTTCCTCCTGGACCAGATGGGGCCCAGGCACTGATGGGGCAGCACCTTCTTGAACAGCTCCTAGAGGATGGGGGGAGGTTTGTTTACCCACACACATGTTTGCACATGCAAGATTCATGTCCTAGGTAGGGGTCATAGGTCAGAGCTGGAGCTCAGGAAGCTGGGAATGTGGCCTGAGCTTGTTCAGACAACCTGGATTGCATTTTTTTTCCTCTGAGGGAATCCAGTAAAGGATGACCAGGAGAAAATAGATCCAAGGGAAGGAAGGAGGGCATGTGCACCCTGATCATCCCAGCTCCAGGTGGTGCTCCCAAAGGCGGCATCTTCTACAAATGTTCATCCCTGTGGTCCCTCTCTCCTTTCAGTTCCACATTCTCACATGGTGCCTGCAACCACAGGTTTTTCTGTCTGCCCTATCCTTAAGGTCACGTCAGACGCCTATTACATGTTGAAGGTGCTCAGCCTCCAAGGCAGGTGGGTGGGAGACCCATGGACTTGACTACATACAGGGAGCTCCCTCCTCTACCTGAGGGACCAGAGCCTGCTCATTTTTCTATCTGTTCTCGCTCATTTCATCTGTATGGTATCTCTGCCTCAGTCCTTCTCAGTGTCTATCTCCACAGTCTGCAGCTGGACGGTGAATGCTCTGGTCTAAGGAACCTGATGGGTTTCCATGGTTGGTCAGGGGTGCAGCTGAGATCAGGTCCCATACATAGGAGTCCACATAGGAAAGGCACATATAGGGCAGTTAGGAGCAGAAGAAAAGCTGGCCCTGTCCCACCCTGAGAGCCCAACTGCTCACCGCATCCATGTATGTCAGTTGTTCTGCCACCAGCTTGGGAGAGAAGTTCAGGAGGGCAGGCTTCTCCTCCTTCAGTTTCACCCCACCTTCATGGGGTGGCAGGGTGTCTCTTGGGCTGGAGTGAGCTAGGTGTCTAATTGCAGAGCTGGGCTAAAAATTCCCAGGCAAGCTGATGATCCAACTGTCTGTGGCTCAGCACCCAGCTCCCATACACAACATAGGAGCCCCTGTTCCAGGTCTGGAACAGCTGATGGAAGGAAGGCCGGCTCTGTCACTGGAGGCGATGGTTGAAACAGAGCCCTGGTTGCCTCTAGCTCCATGCAAGTCCCTTTGGCTGGCTCTGCCACTGGATGGAGTCCTGGAGCTGACACTGGGGCGGGCTCATCTACATCACTCACTTTCCATGTGCTTTTCCCAAAAAGGATAGATCCCATGGCCTTTCAGGGAGTACCCAGCCCATAAACCACATCCCAGATTGCCTTCCCAGCTAGCAATGCCCCTTACCCTCCACCTCAGCCTCCGTGAGCTTCAGAAGTTCCTGCTGCATCAGGAGAATGGGAGCATGGTTCTTCAGGTCTCAGTCATGCCACTTCAGATACACATAGACCCCTTTACCTCAAAACAGACAATGTGAAGGGCCTGCCAGATACCGTGCAATGTCTGGCCAGGCCAGATAGCCAAGATGGGACACAGGGTGCTGGGAAAGTCATATGTCAGAGTCAGAGCCCTGGTCTTTCATTCCAGATGCAATTCCCACAGAACAATTCTTTCTGTCTGAGTCCCAAAGAATGGCTCCTGCCACTTCCTACCCCTCTAGAGCTGTCCTTGCCATGGAAGGCCTGGTCATCGAGAAAACCTGTATGAGTCTGGTTTTTCCACTTAGACTCTCCTCTTAATGGCTAAGGGTCTTGTCTACCCCATTCTCCATGCTGACCAGTATCAGGGCTTAGGTGGGAGGCCAACTGCTGAGTGGTCTGCTCACCACAACTTTTGTTCTTGGCCTCACTTGTGGTGGTCAGCAGAGGTGTATATGGAGGGGGCAGACAGAACAATAATGGACCCTCCAAGGGATGGGTGTTTTAGGCACCAACTCAGCCCAGACTGTGCTCTGCTTCCCAGAGAGCTTGGCATCCCCACCTCAGCTCACCTTGGCTCATTGGCTTGTTCATGGGAAGCTGCCCAGTTAAGCCCTCCCATGGAAATCAAGAGATCTGGCAGATCCATGGTTCTGAAAGTCCCTTTCCAGCAACCACCCTGTAGTTTCTGTCCTGTGGAGGCAGCAGGCCCTCCTTCTGGACTCAAAGGCTTATCCTGTTGTTATTTGATCTTAGAGTCCATCCTCATGGACCAGTTGAGGGGTATTCCAGTTGAGGGCATTCCTCCCTAGAACAGGCCACAAAGATGTCCCATTTGACGTGCTCTAGTCACGCATGCTCAGGTTGTGTAGAGTGCCTATCTGACCCTCGGACTAGAATTGAGACTCCAACATTATCTCTACTTTTTCCATTCAGGTGTCTTAGTGACTTGAAAGTGCTTGCATTCCTAGGTGCTTGATATACACTATTGAATGAAAGAATCCCAACCAAGACTTTCCAAATACTGAGTGGCCTTTGGGCTGTTTTGCCTGTTCTGAGTGTCCCCGTAATCTGGTCACATAAAGGACAACCACCAAGACCAGCTAGATGGCACCTCAGACATCCTTTGCAAATAGGAAAACTGTCTGCTTTCCATTTCCTTTACATAAAGCCAGAAGGCCACAGGCCTGTGAGGGCTGAGCTTGAGAACATCTTCCCTGGAGAGAGAACTATTGGCCATGAAGAGGCCCAGCATGTCCAGCGGCCCTTTCTACAGAGCTGGGCACCAGAGAAGCCCATGCCATATCTCCTCCCATAATTTCCTACAGTCGCCCTACGAGGTTCATTCTCTTATCATCCCCACATTCAGAAAAGGAAAATGAAGACCAGTGAGGGGCAGTGACATTCGCAAGTCATAAAACTAGTAGATGGGAGGGTCCCTCCTGTGCTTTGCATGGGGTGGGCACTCACCTATTGATCTGCTGGCCCAGGACCTCCTGGGCTGAGGGTAACATTTGGTAGGTGCAGAACATGGTTGTGATGTTTGAGGTGCTTCTATCTGGGAAGGATAGTACCAGGGAGTGTACAAAATTCTGAACTGTGCCACCTTTGAGTGTCAGCATTTTGCAGGACTCATCCAGATACAGGGAAGATTCCTTTTCTATCAGGTAGACCAGGCAAGAGGGGCAACGTAGTCAGCTTCAACACCATGCACCCCAGGAAAAGCAGGGTCTGCAGCTCAGACCGCATCCTCCCCTTGCTTTGGGAACTTGTGCAAGAGAAGGGACTTGAGTGCCCACCCAGAAAAAGGCTCTAGGCTGAGAAGTGCAAAAAGGTTTTAGGCTTGAAAAGGACAATCTAACCTTAAATGTCCTGGTGACTTCAACATGTTCTGTTAGCTGAGCAACAATAGCATTTCTCTCTCCTCATAGCCTGTATGAAAAGCTGTGTGCCTTGGAGACATGAGTAAACATCCCTACTGTAGAGAGGAGAAAAAAAAAGGCTTAAAATCCCCAATGCTGCTCAAGATCTGTGCTGTGCCTGAGAACTGTCAAAGAGCATGGGCTACATGGCATTTCCCCTATGCTGATGAGGCATGGTCTGTTCCTGACCAGGGAGAAAGGTTCAGGGGAAAACCACCTTTCTTGGCAGGCCCCAAGGCAGCCAGTTGTTTCTAGTCTGAGTTCTGGCCATGCCCCAATCATCTCTGGGTCCTGAGACCAGACATAAATCTGGACCCATTCTCACTTCAGACCAGCTTTGGATGTTGTCGGTGGCCTGAGGCCCCTGCTGCTTGTCAAGGGAGATGGAGGAGCTGACCTCTTGCAGCAACTCACCAAAGAAGTCCCAGGTGGAGCTCTGAAAAGGCAAAGCCAGCTACCCAGGCCAGGAGGCATCTGAGGCCTTCCACACAACCTGTGGTTCTATGTTCTGGAAGATCACAGAATATATCATAGCAACTCAGAATGCCTGTTAGGACACTTAAGGTGTTCGTTCCTTGCAGCATTGCTGAAATGGCAACAAAATTGAATCATGTCAACTTTCACCAGCCTTCAAAGGCTGAATCACTGTGGCAGATGATCTCCTTTATGGAGGACTCTAAAGACATGTAAGGACACAGCATGTGACCTGGTGGACCTACAATGATTTGATGTGTTCTGAGAGAAGATACATTACAGGAAAACCTATAGAATGGCTTCCTCCCACAGTCCCTTTTTTAGGTTCAATCACCCTATTTGGTGTGAGGATTTAGAAGGGCTTGGACAAGTTCTCCAAGGACAGTGGAGCTGGGTTCTCCACAGGATAGCTGCGGTGAGTAGGGAGAACCATAAAACAGTAGTAAAAGGCAAAAGTTCTCATGGTTTCATGAAAAGTCATGCAAAAGCAAATTTCCAAACCATGGAAGGCATTCACTCTATTCTCTCCCAGTTCCACATAGGTGAAGAATAGTCTTCCCACCTTAGCCCACCGCTTGTGGCAGATGTGTGGATGTTCGGGTTCCTTTGTGGTTGGACCTGTGGGACACTCAAATAGAAACACTATGGGAAGGCTCCAGTAGTGTCCCCATACACCTGGGGGACCTGGGTGTGGTGAATGGTCTTCCCATCCTCACCTCTGAGCAGCACTGATCCTGGGTGGCCGGGGACACCTGACACTTGTCCAGGGAGTTGGTGTAGTTGAAGTCACAGACCAGCTCATCCAAGATGTCCTGGGTGCAGCTCTGAATATGCAGTGCCCATATCTTCAGGGCCAAGAGACATTAGTGTCCTCCTGAGACATTGTCACAAAGGGACACTCCCATTAGAAATCCTGTCCTCCAGTTCAGACTAAGAGAAGCAGCTGAAAAGGCTTCAAGCAAGGAGGTAGTCAGAGGAAACTCTAAGGCTCATGGCTACCATACGGGGAGTTGAGCTTGGTCCCTGTACTCACCTTCTTATCCTGCCTGCTATGACCTGGAGTATGAACCTGAAAGATGGGTCAGGCCTCCAACACCTGGCAGCTTGCTTCTGCCCAGGAAGGGCATGTCCCTCATCCCCTGTCCCCATCTCTACACACACACACACACACACACACACACAGAGGGACAAGAGGTGTGAGCCCACTGAGGTGGGATCAGAGTTGTTGCTAGCTCTCCAGTGGGCTAACCAGAGCTGCCTTGTGTTACCTGTTGGTGTCTCTCCTGCCACATGACCAGAAGCTTTGGAAAAGTGGCTGAGCTGACATCTACAATGATAATAACATCTCTCGCTCTGGGCTTTCTTGGGCCCAAACCTACAAATACAAAAGCAGAACATCTTCTCTTGAATGTCTCCACTCAAGTGAGCTGGAGATCAGGTTGTCTTTTGAAAGTGGCTGCCTGGTTACAGAGTTCTAAGTTCAGTTGGGGCCTATCACAAAGGATGTGAGGTCACTCTTCCAAGATTCTAACACTCGGCCACTTGGTTCAGTCACACCTCTTCAGAGCCCCTTCTTTTCATCTGACTGTTTACCTTTCTTCCCCATGTCATCTCTGTGACTGTACACAACAAGCCAACAATGCCATAGGCACAACTCTCTGGAAATGTATCTAGTTTCCTACTTTTCAGGAGACAGAGCAGAAGCCAGAGCCTTTTTTCTATTTCCTTTGCTAGTTCTGTGTCCTAAGTCATTGTGTGTCTCCCATAGTCCACACTTTCCCAATCTGCATAGTGGGGACCAGGCTAGAATCTATTTCCTTGGGACTCTTTAGGTGTATGTGGAAGCTATTTATAATGTGTGTGGGATGGTGTTGTGTGTTTCTGGGGGACCAATTGAAGGAGGAAGAATTACAAGAAGGGGTGGGACTTGGCCTGGAGGACTGCTCAAAGGAGGCCTGTGTTCCAGCCATGTAATGCTGGAGCCATCACTTTCCTTCTTGACCTCTTTATACTGTGGCACCATCATGGGTTGGAAATGCACAAAGATGCACACTTTTTCATCCTCTCTAGTGAGAGTATTCAGTCATTTCCCATCTAGATTTAGAATGAGACCACTTTGCCTCATTTTGGTCTATGAGGGGAGCTGTCTTCACAATGGCTCCCAGGGATCATGACCTGTGGTATAGACATTGCTCTGTAACATCTAGGTGGTTAGAGACTGGCTTCTCAGCCATAGGGTACAGTCAACATGATGAAATATCATGTGTAGAGTTTCTCTAGATGTTATGCAAAGAGTTTCTCACTTCCTAGTTACCTTGCTCATGTTCCACTTCTCCCTCTTTCCCTTTCTCTTCTCTAGCTCCAAACCAAAAAACAAGCACAGATGTTTTGAGCTGCCATCGATAGAGGCTCATAGGGCAGAAAACTGAGGCAGTGCCAAGGACCAAAGACACACAGGATCTCAGATACCCAGTCCAAATGGCTTCCCAAATTATGGGAACTAAATTGGGGGATAAATCTTCTGAAAGTCTAGACTCAGTCACAGCCCCAGGCGCCTACGTATCTTGAGGTTGGGGAAACACACCACACTGTGCCTGCATTCTTCTTCCACAAAAGCTGTGGGAAATTCAATACCTGCATTTGGAGATGCAGGGTATTAGGGCAACACACTCACAGAGGAAAAATAGAGAGCTAACTGTTTCCTAGGTCTCAATCTCTCTTCCTGCCTACCTCCCTCCTCTCTTCTCTGTTCCCAATTTCTCTCCAGCTATGCTGGATGCCTTTTTCCTCTCCTCTGGCCAAACTGGCTTTTGGCAGTGAGGCTCCCAACAGGGGTCCCTTCTTCCTGACACACTGAACCCAGACTTGTGCAGGACTAGCTCCTTTTTTTTTTCATTTTGTTCTCAGTGTTGCTTTCAGTGAGTTCTTTTGGTCCTTCCTATTGACTGCCTCTGTAGCCTCCTTCCTTTCAGAGCACAGTTCATTTGTCATATAGAGCCCTAGTTCTTTTCTTTCACATGTCTTTGTTTTGTGCTTTTGTCAATGTCTAGACTGTGGGCTCCCAAAGGCAAGGAACCCTAGTATCTACAGTGGCATGCATGGGACCACCATGGTATATGGTGTAGGGGAGTGCTTAAGTGTAGAGTTTGTGAATGAATAATTGAGAAGGTCTTGGAGCCCACCTCCCCTTTTAAGCACCTAGACTGCAGGGAGAAGTGGTACTCCAAGTTTCAAGCTGTTTCTTGGCAGGGGAACAACCACGATTGCCTGGGCCTGGCTTTTCCTGCTTCAGTTCCTCCAGCAGATCTCCCTAGGTACCATGGACAGGGAAGCTCCCTGCATCCTGTTCTCCAGCTCTCCTGGGACAACCCCAGGCAGGCAGACCAGCCAAGAAAGAGTTGCCTTTTCTCAGGGGCCCTCAAGGCACTGGCTTTCCAGAGCCACAGGGCCAAAGGAGCAGGATCTCTAGGCTCCAAGGGCAAAGGAAAGGACCTCAGAACCCACCATTTCCTTATTTTCTGTCCACTCCCATGGTGTCCTCTTTTAGATTCTAGCACCTTCACCTCAGCCAGAAGAGTGCTTCTGCACCCACCCCTGTATTTCCGAAGGACAACCCCAAAGGTCTCATGGGGACTAGTCTTGTCGCTGGGCCCCACATACAGTGTCCAGTGCTCTGGCATTTTCCCAGACAACACAAACACATGAGAAATGGGTAGGAAAAAATGTACTCACCATGACTAATCATCAGAAAAATGCAATCAAGGGCATGATGAGATATCACATCACATCAACTGGAATTTAGCTACCATAAAAAAGAAAAGAGGTAACTAGTGCTGCTGAGGATATGGAGAAAAGGGACCCCTTTTCCACCATTGGTGGGAATGCACATTGGGACAGTCACTATGCAAAACTGTATGGATGTTCCTCGAAAAAATACAAATAGATGTACCATAGGAGCCCACAGTTCCACATCTGGGAACATGCCCATAGAAAACCAAGGAATGTGTTCAAGAAATACCTGCACCACTGCCACGTTCAAGAATAATTATTTTCAGCAGCCAAGACACTGAAAACATTAGTGTCCATTCATGGTGGCTGGATAAATAAGTGTTTACCAATATAATGGGATATTAATCACCCATAAGGAAAGGAAATCCTGCTAAGCATGGCAACAGTAGGGACTTTTAAAATGTTATGCCAAGTGAGATAAGTGAGACAGAGGAAGGCCAATACTATATATATGCAGGTTTAGACATATAGATACAGGAGTACTAGTTAGATATACAGAGATAGATATGTAAAGAGATGATAAAGATATATTTTCCCTTCTACATGAAATCTGAAACAAAGAAGAAAACAAGAGTCATATGAATTCAGAGAAAGAGATCACATTGAAGGAACCAGAAGCAGAGGGCAGAGGGTGGGACAAGGATGGAGTGAATGGTGAAAAGGTACAAACTTCCAGTTTTATGAGAAATAAGTAATAGAGTTGTAGTGTACAACATGATGACTACAGTTCATACCACTCTATGGTGTACTTGAGAAGTGTTAAAAGAAAACCAATTGGGAGAGTTCTCAACACACAATGAAAAGGGTCCCCTTTCTTTCTTTTATTTCCTTTTTGTTTTTGTAACTCTAAGGGATGATGGCAGTGAACTCAACTTATTCTGGTAGTCTTCTTAGGGTCTGTGAAAGTGAAATCATTATATTGTGTACCTGACACATGCACAGTGATCTATGTCAATTAAAATAGGGCAAAAATATTTTACTATTCATAATAAGCCTCTGGAAAGTTGACTTGGTAAAAAGAATGATGGGTAAACAAAACTGAAATCAGCACAACCTAAAGTCAGTAGATTATGATAGGGATAAAAACATCCAAGTCACTTGCATAAACAATGGATTCTGAGTGTGAAATATCAGTGATTTAAAATGATGGGAGATGAAGCAGAATTTCAAATTTGTGTTCTATTTAAAAACTGATTAAGGGGGGGGAGGAGTCAAGATGGCGGAGAAGTAGCAGGCTGAGACTACTTCAGCTAGCAGGAGATCAGCTAGAGAGCTTATCTAAGGATTGCAAACACCTGCAAATCCATCGGCAGATCGAAGAGAAGAAGAACAGCAATTCTAGAAACAGAAAAACAACCACTTTCTGAAAGGTAGGACTGGCGGAGAAGTGAATCCAAAGCGACGGGAAGATAGACCCCGGGGGGAGGGGCCGGCTCCCGGCAAGCAACGGAGCAACGGAGCACAAAATCAGGACTTTTAAAAGTCTGTTCTGCTGAGGGACATCGCTCCGGAGGCTAAACCGGGGCGAAGCCCGCACGGGGTCGGCGTGACCTCAGGTCCCGCGGGGTCACAGAAGGATCGGGCTTGTCTGAGTGTCGCAGAGCTTGCGGTTATTGGAACGGGAAAGCCGGCTGCAGAGACAGAGCCGACAGTAAGCTCGCAGCTCGGAGTTGCCTTGAACCGGTCGCAGGCTCGGTGAGCTCGGAGCGCGGCTGGAGGTTAGGCAGACGCGAGTTACTGGGAGCTGTTCGCTGAGGGCGCACAGGGGAGCGGGGCCCTGGGCTCTCCGCTCCTCCGGGCCGGAGACCAGGAGGCCGCCATTTGTATTCCCGTCCTCCGGAACTCTATGGAAAGCGCTCAGGGAACAAAAGCTCCTGAAAGCAAAGCCAAGCAGATCACTCAGCCTGGCCCCTGGTAAGGGCGGTGTAATTCCGCCTGGGGCAAAGACACTTGAGAATCACTACAACAGGCCCCTCCCCCAGAAGATCAACAAGAAATCCAGGCAAGACCAAGTTCACCTACCAAGGAGTGCAGTTTCAATACCAAGGAGAGAACAGCAGAATTCCAGAGGAGGAGAAAACAAACCACGGAACTCATGGCTTTCTGCCTGTGATTTTTTAGTCTTGCAGTTAATTTAATTTTTTCCTTTTTCATTTTTTTTTCTCTTCTTCTGCTAAAATTTTTTATAACTTTTACCCTTTTCTTTTTTAACATTTTTTAACTAGATTATCTAATATATATATTTTTTTCTTTTTATACTTTCCTTTATTCATTTTCTTTTTTTTTAATTCTTTTTTTTCTTTCCTTCTTTTTGAACCTCTTTTTATCCCCAAATCAGAAGAGATCCTAATCTCTTCAATCTTTTTTTTCTTAATTCTTTTTTAAATTCTTCATTGAATTTTTAATTCAGTCTCTTTTTTTTAATTCTTTTTTTCTTTTTTTTCTTTCTTTCTTTTTGAACCTCTTTTTATCCCCAAATCAGAAGAGATCCCAATCAGAAGAGATTGGGAGATCCCAATCAAAGGAGATCCCAATCAGAGGAGATCCCTCACCCAATCGTGAGGGGGGAGCAATCCCCCCTCACGATTTGGGATCTCTTCTGATTTGGTTAAAGCATATTTTCCTGGGATTGTTGCCACCCTTTTAGTATTTTACTTGCTCCTTCATATACTCTTAGCTGGACAAAATGACAAGGCGGAAAAATTCACAACAAAAGAAAGAACAAGAGGCAGTACCGAAGGCTAGGGACCTAATCAATACAGACATTGGTAATATGTCAGATCTAGAGTTCAAAATGACAATTCTCAAGGTTATAGCTGGGCTTGAAAAAGGCATGGAAGATATTAGAGAAACCCTCTCCAGAGATATAAAAGCCCTTTCTGGAGAAATAAAAGAACTAAAATCTAACCAAGTTGAAATCAAAAAAGCTATTAATGAAGTTCAATCAAAAATGGAGGCTCTCACTGCTAGGATAAATGAGGCAGAAGAAAGAATTAGCGATATAGAAGACCAAATGACAGAGAATAAAGAAGCTGAGCAAAAGAGGGACAAACAGCTACTGGACCATGAGGGGAGAATTCGAGAGATAAGTGACACCATAAGACAAAACAACATTAGAATAATTGGGATTCCAGAAGAAGAAGAAAGAGAGAGGGGAGCAGAAGGTATACTGGAGAGAATTATTGGGGAGAATTTCCCCAATATGGCAAAGGGAACGAGCATCAAAGTTCAGGAGGTTCAGAGAACGCCCCTCAAAATCAATAAGAATAGGCCCACACCCCGTCACCTAATAGTAAAATTTACAAGCCTTAGTGACAAAGAGAAAATCCTGAAAGCAGCCCGGGAAAAGAAGTCTGTAACATACAATGGTAAAAGTATTAGATTGGCAGCTGACTTATCCACAGAGACCTGGCAGGCCAGAAAGAGCTGGCATGACATTTTCAGAGCACTAAACGAGAAAAACATGCAGCCAAGAATACTATATCCAGCTAGGCTATCATTGAAAATAGAAGGAGAGATTAAAAGCTTCCAGGACAAACAAAAACTGAAAGAATTTCCAAACACCAAACCAGCTCTACAGGAAATACTGAAAGGGGTCCTCTAAGCAAAGAGAGAGCCTACAAGTGGTAGATCAGAAAGGAACAGAGACAATATACAGTAACAGTCACCTTACAGGCAATACAATGGCACTAAAATCATATCTCTCAATAGTTACCCTGAATGTTAATGGGCTAAATGCCCCAATCAAAAGACACAGGGTATCAGAATGGATAAAAAAACAAAACCCATCTATATGTTGCCTCCAAGAAACTCATTTTAAACCCGAAGACACCTCCAGACTTAAAGTGAGGGGGTGGAAAAGAATTTACCATGCTAATGGACATCAGAAAAAAGCAGGAGTGGCAATCCTTATATCAGATCAATTAGATTTTAAGCCAAAGACTATAATAAGAGATGAGGAAGGACACTATATCATACTCAAAGGGTCTGTCCAACAAGAAGATCTAACAATTTTAAATATCTATGCCCCCAACGTGGGCGCAGCCAACTATATAAACCAATTAATAACAAAATCAAAGAAACACATCAACAATAATACAATAATAGTAGGGGACTTTAACACTCCCCTCACTGAAATGGACAGATCATCCAAGCAAAAGATCAACAGGGAAATGAAGGCCTTAAATGATACACTGGATGAGATGGACATCACAGATATATTCAGAACATTTCATCCCAAAGCAACAGAATACACATTCTTCTCTAGTGCACATGGAACATTCTCCAGAATAGATCACATCCTCGGTCCTAAATCAGGACTCAACCGGTATCACAAGATTGGGATCATTCCCTGCATATTTTCAGACCACAATGCTCTGAAGCTAGAACTCAACCACAAGAGGAAGTTTGGAAAGAACCCAAATACATGGAGACTAAACAGCATCCTTCTAAAGAATGAATGGGTCAACCGGGAAATTAAAGAAGAATTGAAAAAAATCATGGAAACAAATGATAATGAAAATACAACGGTTCAAAATCTGTGGGACACAACAAAGGCAGTCCTGAGAGGAAAATATATAGCGGTACAAGCTTTTCTCAAGAAACAAGAAAGGTCTCAGGTACACAACCTAACCCTACACCTAAAGGAGCTGGAGAAAGAACAAGAAAGAAACCTTAAGCCCAGCAGGAGAAGAGAAATCATAAAGATCAGAGCAGAAATCAATGAAATAGAAACCAAAAAACAATAGAACAAATCAACCAAACTAGGAGCTGGTTCTTTGAAAGAATTAATAAAGTTGATAAACCCCTGGCCAGACTTATCAAAAAGAAAAGAGAAAGGACCCAAATAAATAAAATCATGAATGAAAGAGGAGAGATCACAACTAACACCAAAGAAATACAAACTATTATAAGAACATACTATGAGCAACTCTACGCCAACAAATTTGACAATCTGGAAGAAATGGATGCATTCCTAGAAACATATAAACTACCACAACTGAACCAGGAAGAAATAGAAAGCCTGAACAGACCCATAACCAGTAAGGAGATTGAAACAGTCATTAAAAATCTCCAAACAAACAAAAGCCCAGGGCCAGACAGCTTCCTGGGGGAATTCTACCAAACATTTAAAGAAGAACTAATTCCTATTCTCCTGAAACTGTTCCAAAAAATAGAAATGGAAGGAAAACTCCCAAACTCATTTTATGAGGCCAGCATCACCTTGATCCCCAAACCAGACAAGGATCCCATCAAAAAAGAGAGCTATAGACCAATATCCTTGATGAACACAGATGCAAAAATTCTCACCAAAATACTAGCCAATAGGATTCAACAGTACATTAAAAGGATTATTCACCACGACCAAGTGGGATTTATCCCAGGGCTGCAAGGTTGGTTCAACATCCGCAAATCAGTCAATGTGATACAACACATCAATAAAAGAAAGAACAAGAACCATATGATACTCTCAATAGATGCTGAAAAAGCATTTGACAAAGTACAGCATCCCTTCCTGATCAAAACTCTTCAAAGTGTAGGGATAGAGGGCACATACCTCAATATCATCAAAGCCATCTATGAAAAACCCACTGCAAATATCATTCTCAATGGAGAAAAACTGAAAGCTTTTCCACTAAGGTCAGGAACACGGCAGGGATGTCCATTATCACCACTGCTATTCAACATAGTACTAGAAGTCCTAGCCTCAGCAATCAGACAACAAAAGGAAATTAAAGGCATCCAAATCGGCAAAGAAGAAGTCAAATTATCACTCTTCGCAGATGATATGATACTGTATGTGGAAAACCCAAAAGACTCCACTCCAAAACTGCTAGAACTTATACAGGAATTCAGTAAAGTGTCAGGATATAAGATCAATGGACAGAAATCAGTTGCATTTCTCTACACCAACAACAAGACAGAAGAAAGAGAAATTAAGGAGTCAATCCCATT
Source organism: Neogale vison (assembly GCF_020171115.1). Taxonomy (NCBI): domain Eukaryota; kingdom Metazoa; phylum Chordata; class Mammalia; order Carnivora; family Mustelidae; genus Neogale; species Neogale vison. Next base: position 45,619,021 of record NC_058098.1, read on the forward strand.
TACAATTGCACCCCAAACCATAAGATACCTAGGAATAAACCTAACCAAAGAGGCTAAGAATCTATACTCAGAAAACTATAAAGTACTCATGAAAGAAATTGAGGAAGACACAAAGAAATGGAAAAATGTTCCATGCTCCTGGATTGGAAGAATAAATATTGTGAAAATGTCTATGCTACCTAAAGCAATCTACACATTTAATGCAATTCCTATCAAAGTACCATCCATCTTTTTCAAAGAAATGGAACAAATAATTCTAAAATTTATATGGAACCAGAAAAGACCTTGAATAGCTAAAGGGATATTGAAAAACAAAGCCAAAGTTGGTGGTATCACAATTCCGGACTTCAAGCTTTATTACAAAGCTGTCATCATCAAGACAGCATGGTACTGGCACGAAAACAGACACATAGACCAATGGAACAGAATAGAGAGCCCAGAAATAGACCCTCAACTCTATGGTCAACTAATCTGTGACAAAGCAGGAAAGAATGTCCAATGGAAAAAAGACAGCCTCTTCAATAAATGGTGTTGGGACAATTGGACAGCCACGTGCAGAAAAATGAAATTGGACCATTTCCTTACACCACACACAAAAATAGATTCAAAATGGATTAAGGACCTCAATGTGAGAAAGGAATCCATCAAAATCCTTGAGGAGAACACAGGCAGCAACCTCTTCGACCTCAGCCGCAGCAACATCTTCCTAGGAACATCGCCAAAGGCAAGGGAAGCAAGGGCAAAAATGAACTTTTGGGATCATCAAAATCAAAAGCTTTTGCACAGCAAAGGAAACAGTTAACAAAACCAAAAGACAACTGACAGAATGGGAGAAGATATTTGCAAACAACATATCAGATAAAGGACTAGTGTCCAAAATCTATAAAGAACTTAACAAACTCAACACCCAAAGAACAAATAATCCAATCAAGAAATGGGCAGAGGACATGAACAGACGTTTCTGCCAAGAAGACATCCAGATGGCCAACAGAAACATGAAAAAGTGCTCCATATCACTCGGCATCAGGGAAATACAAATCAAAACCACAAGGAGATATCACCTCACACCAGTCAGAATGGCTAAAATCAACAAGTCAGGAAATGACAGATGCTGGCGAGGATGCGGAGAAAGGGGAACCCTCCTACACTGTTGGTGGGAATGCAAGCTGGTGCAACCACTCTGGAAAACAGCATGGAGGTTCCTCAAAATGTTGAAAATAGAACTGCCCTATGACCCAGCAATTGCACTACTGGGAATTTACCCTAAAGATACAAACGTAGTGACCCAAAGGGGCACGTGCACCCGAATGTTTATAGCAGCAATGTCCACAATAGCCAAACTATGGAAAGAACCTAGATGTCCATCAACAGATGAATGGATCAAGAAGAAGTGGTATATATACACAATGGAATACTATGCAGCCATCAAAAGAAACGAAATCTTGCCATTTGCGACAACATGGATGGAACTAGAGCGTATCATGCTTAGCGAAATAAGTGAAGCGGAGAAAGACAACTATCATATGATCTCCCTGATATGAGGGAGTGGTGATACAACATGGGGGCTTAAGTGGGTAGGAGAAGAATCCATGAAACAAGATGGGATAGGAAGGGAGACAAACCATAAGTGACTCTTAATCTCACGAAACAAACTGTGGGTTGCTGGGGGGAGGGAGGTTGGGAGAAGGGGGGTAGGGTTATGGACATTGGGGAGGGTATGTGCTTTTGGGTAAATTGGAAGGGGAGATGAACCATGAGAGACTATGGACTCTGAAAAACAGTCTGAGGGGTTTGAAGTGGCGGGGGGTGGGAGGTTGGGATACCAGGTGGTGGGTATTATAGAGGGCACAGCTTGCATGGAGCACTGGGTATGGTGAAAAAATAATGAATACTGTTTTTCTGAAAATAAATAAATTGGAAAAAAAACTGATTAAGGAAATCAATGTCTTCATAAATTAACTCTGAAAATTATCTTCTCAAATAAAGTTTTCATGTTTTGGACAACTCTGATTTTAAGCTCTGAAGTGGGCACAGAATGACAACACTTGGTTTGATCCAAGTTGTCTCAGGGAAAATGGCTGAAGTAAAATGCCTGAGAATGACAACACTTGGTTTGATCCAAGTTGTCTCAGGGAAAATGGCTGAAGTAAAATGCCTGAGATAAGACTTACCTGGAAAGGTGTAAATGGCCAGATGAAATTCATTTCTCTGTCTGTGCAACATTTCAATATAATTTATTTTTATGTCATTAAGTACATGAAGTTCATGGAGTACATTCTAAATGCTTTAAATAAACTAATGTCTTTGTATTACCCCCATGTACCCTGTCTTCACATCTCATTCCATCTTGTGAAGTAAACCTCTATACCATGAATCAGAATCTTCCCATGAACCGCCTCCTTCCAGCCCTTTCCAGCCCTTGACAAACAGCATTCTACTTTCTGTCCTTAGGGATCTACTTTAGGTAGGTCCCAAGAATGAAGTCAAAGAGTGTATTTTTATGAATACTCATTTCACTTGGCATAATACCCTCAATGTTCACCCATGTTGTTGTGGCATATGTCAATGCTTTCTTCCTCTTTTAAGAAAGAATACTGTTTCAGAGTGTGTGTATGCAACATGTTATTCCTTAGACAGAGTATTGGATTGCATTCATGGTTTAGCTCTTATGAACAATGGTACCATGAAAAGGTGTGTTCAGATATATCTTCAAGACCATGCTGTCAATTGAGTTAGGTATCTACCCCAGAAGTGGAATTAACTAGACCACATGGTAATTCTAATGTGGATTATTTTGAAAAACAGCCATACGAATTTCACAATGATGCTGTTAAACATACCTACCACACACAATGCACAAGGTTCCAACCTCTCTGCATCTTTGCCAACACTTGATCTTTTCTTTTCTTCTAAATCTTTCTTTTACTGGGGAGAGTCATCTTAATGGATTTGAAATAGTATCTCACTGCATTTCATAATTTGGATTTCCCATAAAATTAGTGATGGGAGGTATCTTTTCAAATTACTCTCCATGTGCCTATCATTGAGGATATGTCTATTCCCCATTTGTACATTCACACATCACATTTACTTTGTTTTTTTGTTGTTGAGTTTCTGGGAATTCTATTGTGAATATTGAGCCCCTGTCAGATACATCGTTTGCAAACATGCTCTCCCATCTTGTGGACTGTGTTTTCCCTTGGTTGAGAATGTTGTTAAAGTCACAAAGATTTTAAGTATTCTGAATGTTCAGTGTGTGAGGTTTTTTTTTTTTTTTTCTTTTCCATCCTGTGCCTTGCAGGTCATATCCATGAAATCAATTTTGTTTTGTGAAGGTGATGAAGGTGAATGCTATGGAGCTCCAAATTCAGAGATGAAACAGGATCATTGGTGGAGGCAGGCAGCAGCATGAATTGGAGAAGCACAGGCCTGATGCTGGGGTCCTGACCAGATGCAATGGCACAATGATAGGAATAGGTACGGTGGGCGAGCAGGAGCCGTGTCCTGGAAATGGTACCCTGCCCATTTTGGGCACCACCTCTGTGGTGATGGGAGCAGTGAGACATAAGACTGAACATGTCCCCAAGCTCAGCCCTTCTTCAAAGGGAGCCTTTTTTTGCACTCTGCTTCAGTCCTGTTTGAAGGGTTTCTTAATCCGACGAGGGACATAGACTTCTTCCACGACAAAGGGTGATGTATGTGGTGAGGTGACACCTGTCTCCAAAGAACTTCTAATCCCTCTACTGAGGTGAGTCAGTGTCTGGAGTTAATTGCAAGGAAGATTGTTCCCGCATACGGCTTTATTCTATCTTTTGATATACAAACCTTTTTCCAGTTTTTATAGTGAAGTGGATGTAGGCTGTGCACTGTGCGGAGCACATGAGCCTTACCTTGCCATTTCTAGTTATCAAGTGCTTGCATTTCACTAGCACCTTTCTGAAAGAGCCTGTGCATTGAGGTTTTTTTTACCCAGGATTCTAAGTTGCACACCCCTTTTTGATTCTCCAAACTGTTACACATTTTTATGTAAAGAAAACAGGTGAGCCCATAGTTCCAGTGCAATTGGTCTTCCACAGGAGTTGTGCCCTGCGGCCACCTTTTAGTGTGGCCAGCCCACTTGTGTCACTGGTGCCCACACCTGCAAGAACGGGGTGTGGGGTGGGGCTAGACTGCTGCTCTGTGCACATGGTCACCTGGAAATTGGGCTCTGTTCCCTGGAATTGTGACATCACACCTAAGTCCTTCTCAGCCCAAGGAGATATGAAGCCCTCTATTTCTTTTCTATTTTTTTTAAAAGATTTTACTTATTTAGGGGAGGGACAAAGGCAGAGGCACAGAATCTCCAACAGTCACTCCACTGAGCACAAAGGCCCATGTTGGGCTCTATGTCACACCCTGATATCATGACCTGAGCCAAAATCAAGAGTCGGATGGATGCTCAGCGCACTGAGCCACCCAGACACCCCTGCAGCCTTTTTTCAAAATGAAGCATCCTAAGTGTTCAGCCACTGGTTTCGTGGCTGTGCATTCCTGGGGGCCTGAGTGTGCTCAAACATCCAGCAATGGAAAAAAGGGCCCAGCCCTGGGTTTCTCTTGAAAGCAGCCAGTGGCTGGACTGCATCACAGGCTGGACACTCTCAAGGCACAGAGGCCAGGAAAGGCACTCCCACTTGAGAGCCCTCCACTAGGCTCATGTCAAGGTGTGGGGAAAGAGGATCACCAGGGACAGTTGCCTCACTTGAGTGAACTAGCAGTGACTGGCAGTGACCTCACCACCTAACTCTTGGATGGTGTCCACGTGTCTACTAGTAACAGGAATAGTGGGCATCCTTCCAGGCATCTGTCGTGTTAACTGACAACACTGTGAAGTAGGTAAGTTTTGCCCATTTTACAGGTGAGAAGACTGAGGTGCTCGCCTGAGGTCTTGTGCCTGTCTTTTGGAACGAAGATCTGAAGTCCGCATAAGCAAAGATCCTAACAGGGCCTCCTGTAGGGTAGGTTTGTAAGGATAAAACAACACAGTGGGGCAGCCAGTTTGCAGAGTCAGGAGGACACATTCCTATCCTGGGGGTGCAGCCAGAAAAGAAGCCATAAGTGTAAAGGAGAAGCTGCTGCACCCTAGTCGGTAACTCTCAAGAAAATCACGTGCTCAAGTTGCCCCTTCCTTCCATCTTCTCTCCCCACTGATGGGGGGAGTGGTAAGCGGGTCCGTAGAAAAGCACTCAAAGGCCCTCACCTTAGGGTCAGGCCCTGCAGAGGCCAGTGGGGCTGCGTGCCGACCACGGCCATTTGACTGGCTTAGACCTGCTCTGACCCTGATGGGAGGTCACCCTCTTCCCCTGCAGGCCAGAAACCAGCTCCCCTGCCAGGATCCAGCTCCAGGTGGTGTATGGACCAGGAGATAGCAGCCGCACCCTCTGAATGATGCTGTGTGTGCCCTCTCCTACATGCACACCCCCACCTGCTCCTCCTGGATCCCACTCCAGTCCCCCTCTCTCCAGGGGCCGCATCACCCCAAGTCTTTCCAAGAGCCCAAGGACGTGGCATATGATCCATGGACATTTCCATTTTACAGATGAACAAATTAAGGCTGGGGGTCAGGTGGTGAGTCGTGTGCGTGGTACCTTATTCCCCTCCAATCCCACCACAAGGGACAGGAAGTGAATCTACCCTACCATACAGTGGCCCAGAACAGGGCTCTGGAGCTGGATGGCCTGGGTTCAAATCCCGCCTGTGTGCTTACCTGCTGTGAGGCCTTGAGCTGAGAGGTCCCTCTGTCTGAGCCTCAGTTTTCTCTCTGTGACAGGTGCCAGGATTAAGGGCTTGAACACATCCACGGTGCACTCCTCAGTGTGGGTCCCAGACTGACTGCTAGGGACCCGAGGGACTGTACAGAAACCCTGCAAGGCAAAAGGGTATCTGGGAGGGTAGCCCAGGGATCATAATGGGGACCATAAATAGGGTGGGGATGGTGTGGGTCTAGCAGCCCCTGGGGTAATGTTGAGAGCCACTGGCTGGAGGGACCAGGAATTTGAGCAATAAGGGAACCAGGGAGTTCCAGTTAGAGGGCAGGACAGGGGCCAAGGCTCCTTTGTGAGGACAACCCCAGGTAGTTCTGTGAACCTGCAGAGACTTCAGGCTTAGTGACAGAGCCTCACATGTGGCCAAGAGGGGTGCCCCGCAGAGGATCATTGGTGTGGGAAGGAGCTGTCCCCCCACTTCCTTCTATCCTCTGTACCCTCCTTGTGCAGCCCGCACATGGGACCTGACCCACAGCTTCTAAACCAAGCTTTGCTTTCTGAGGGTGACAGCAGGAGCCAACGGGATGACGCCTTTAAAAAACAAGGCTATTTGGAAAATTTTACAGGGGTGTGCAGGAACATGGAACCCTGTTCCCAGACCCTCTGTTTCCTTCATACCTAGAGCCTTCCAGACCCCAGGCCCTTCCACAGAATCAGGAAGCGGGAGACCACAGGGGGTCCCCCGGGTTTCCCCCCCTTCACAGGCAAGGTCATGCATTCCCTAAGGGTCTGTAGATTTCATTGTAACTCATTTTTTTTCCCCAGCCAATTACTTGGGATGCTCTGGGAATGAGTGACCATTGATTTGGGTCAGATCCACCACAGTTCAAGATTTCCCAGTGAAGCGGGGCAAGATAGAGCATCGCAGGGTCACTAGGGTGGCTAGAGATACCCTGACAGAGGGTGGGCCACACAGACCGCAGTCCCAGAGCTCTGTTGTGCTGCCTGGTTGTGCACGGATTCCTAACCTCTTGGAGCACAAGGATGGAATGGGGCTTCCTTTGCTTAAAGGCTTTGGTTTGGAGGGCCCCGGGGCATGGAGCCCTCATCGGATACTTTGCCATGCTTCTCGAAGTCTGCTGGTTACCCACCAGCGAGCATCCTAGCCCATCTTTAAAAACAGAGCATATACTTGTCACGGAGAACTCTAAGTTTCAAAACAGATGGGGACAGAAGACCATGAAGCGCGTTCTGAGACTCACATTCAGTGTTTCTTCCTGTTCATGCCTGTCAATGATGCATATTCTGTTTTCTTTGCTTACACTTTATTTAAAATTCAGTATTACTCTTATGACTTAAGCATTTCTTCTGTGCTCTGATAAACTTTTTTTGAAGGCTGCATATGAGTTTCTCCATTTGGTCTCCGCTGTGATCAGATATCTACGTGATGTCCATTGCACTATTGCAAATATCACTGGTGAACATCTTTTTACACTAGTCTTTGCCTGAATGTGGGGGTAACTGTCTAAGGATAGCTCCTTACAAGTGTATGAACAGACTGAAGAGATCCTGTGTGTCACACTTATTTCTTTCCCTTCCTTCTTTGCTGGAGCCACACCTTCTCTTGTGGATGAAGGTGTTGCTACTAGGACATCTGCCTCCCTGCATTCATCGTGTTCAACCTAGTGCATGCAGGAAACCGTAAGTGCACCAGCTAAACCTGGGAGGAAAATGTCAGTTGATGGCTCTGGTGTAAGGGTCTGAGGGCCATTTCTTGCAGCCAAGCGGAGAGGTTTGTGGTGGCTTCTCTGCTGGTCCTGACACTCCTCCATCTCTGTGTCTCTGGCTGTCTTCTCTGGGCTGAGGTTGTGGGAAGCCTGACCTCCAGCTCTCCCAGGCTACCCCTGCCTCTGTTTTTATTTTTATATTTGTTACTTTTAGGATACTGCTCAATTTCCAAAAGCAACAAGAGAACCCCAAATTCCAGGCATTCTTTCCAAAAAGAAAGCCATCCCTTGTCTGAAGGAGATAGCCCTCCAAGGGCTAAATGCAGAAAGAATGAGTTTTCTGGTAGATTTCAGAAAACCCTTGGGCTAAGGGGAAGCTCTTTGGAAATAAATGAAGGCTTCACAATCTGCTTCTGCCCCATGGAGATGGTCTGGCCCTGGTGGCTTAAACAGAGGCTGGGGACAAGGAGGATGGGAGGGAGGACGGTGAGTGGGAAGGGCTTCCAGACTGTGGAGACCATGCTGTGAGCCCTGGACCAACCAAGGAGCCTCACCACCCAGCACCTGTCTCCTTACCTGCAAGATTCAAGTCACTGTGCAAACTCGGTAGGTTGTGGGGCTCAGGTGTGATAATGGGGTGAAACAGCCAGGATGACACAGGGCACCTGGGATGGTTCCAGTACAGGTGCAGCTATGAACAACACTCATTTAGCCATTCAGCAGATATTTATGGAGCTCCCATTTGGGGGCTGGGTGGGGAAGCCAGGGACAAAATGTGTGTTTGGGAGACTAGATCCCCATATCTCCTGAGAAGACATGCAGAGGGATTTTGCAGGGCAAGGGGTCTCTGGCTTCATCCTGTGCCCATGTCCTGTATCCCCTGCCCTTTGGGCCTCAGTTTCCCCTCTGAAAGATGGGATGGACAGTCTGTAAGGATCCTGATGCTGTGCTAATGACCCTCCTGAGGTCTGCATCTGGTCAGTGAATCATTTTTCTTGCAAGGAGATGGGGCTGGATTGGTGAGGTGACATGTCTATCTGCCTCTTGAGACTGGGAATCTGCCAGGGCAGGGACTGTGGGCTGTCAGTCACTCTGGTGTGGCCAGGGCTCAGCACGGGGCTGGTACAGGAGTGGTTTCCACAGGAATCAGTCACCTGCTACTGCTTAGTAAGGCCTGGGAGGCCCAGAGGTCAGGCCTGAAGTCCCTCTGTGGGCTCTCAGGGGAGGCCCACATCTCCCCTCATCTTGGCAGCTGACTAACACACTCTCTCTACACTGTATTACTCGGGAGGTGAGGGGGAGGTGCTATGAGCCTGGTCGATGGGGAAAGGCTTCTGGACACAATCAAGGACGGGTCAGCCAGTCCTGGGCTGGGAAGTGACGGCACATGCTTTTCTTCCTCCAGAAATAGCTTCACAGCCCTCAAGGAAACAACTGGGGTGAGAATCATTCTGGGGATCTTGGGATTCAGTCTGCATGGGGGAGGCTGGATGGCTTTGCCAAGGCAGTCAGCAGTGAGCAGCAGAGCTGGGACATGGCACAGGCCACCCTAACATAGTTGTCTTCTTATTACAGGGGCACTGGGAGGCACTGACGTTCTCAAAGGTGACGGGAGTGCAAATACCAACATAGCTTATCTACCTCCTTGCATTTTCAATTGTTGGGCTCACTGAGGGTATAAGTGACTGATGGGCCCTGGGAAGGGCTCTGGACTGAGACAGGGGGCTGGGGATGGGTGGCAGGATGGGGGAGAGGGTGAGGAAAAGGCAGACAGACGGTGTCACATGTCAATCTCTCAGTCATAAATTTTTTATTGTTGTTCTGGATTCAGAATAATTGGATTCCTATTCATTGTGGGGTTTTAAAATCCTAAGACTCAGAATGAGGACAGGAGGGGATTTGGTGGAGTTGCCAGGAACACTCTAAAGGTGGACTTATCAATCCTATTTATTACATTGCTAATTAAGTCAGGCCTGAAGCAAGTCTGTACATTGCTGTAGGTGTTTTCTTAAAATAAGCAGGAGAAGGCATGTTGGGATTTAAAGGAATCTCAGCATTTTTCTTTAAACCACCCAGAAATGTAAGCATTTGTAACACTGCTAGCACCTAGCACTGTAAGGGGTGTTAATATATTCTCTAAAGAGATTGCTTTTTAAAAATTTCTCATCCCTCCTGCCATCATTACTAAGAGGTCTAAGAGCTTTTTTTCTTTAAATATTTTATTTACTTATTTTTAAAAGATTTTATTTAACACAGAGAGTGCACAAGTGGGGGGGGAGGGAGAAGATGCAGGATCCCCAATGCGCAGAGAGCCAGATGTAGGGTTGGATCCTGGGACTCTGGGCACACGCTGAACCCACAGAGGTACCCAGGCGCCCCATGAGAGGTTTTAGACATAGGATGAAGGCAGGAGAAACAAGCCAGGGGTTCCTTGGCCTAACACTAATAGCTATGGCTCAAATTCATCTTTCGCTGCAGGCTTCCAGATACTCTGCGAAGGAGACAGTCCCCTTCCTGTCCCTGACTGCTCTGCCAATTCACAGGGGATCCGTCTCTCTAGAGTTTCCTCTGTTCATTCTGCCAGGCATAGGCCAGAGGGCTCCAAGCCTTGTGTGGACCCAGGCACCTAGGTCCCAGCCACTGAACTCTTTTCTCTGCCCTGGATGTCCCCAGAATAGAACAATTCCGCGACTATGGAAGTGCCAAGTCCGTGCCAGGACCAGGGAACAAACACAGCTGTACACAAGATAAACTCGCTTTGGCCTTGGGAGCCTGGATCCCCCAAGGAGCGCTCTGCCTAGCCTGGGAAGGTGGTTGTGGGAGGGGCACTTGGCTTTGACCTGGCTCTGCTCCAGTCAGGTCCCCACCCTGTGAATGGAGGGGCCAGTGCTGGGTGTGTGTGTGTGTGTGTGTGTGTGTGTGTGTGTGCGCGTGCGCTCACAGGAGGCCTCCCTGGGTACAGAGATGCCAGGAGGAAGCTTCTGGGATGAGGTCGTGATGTGGAAGCCTCAGGAAGAGGCAGGACTGGCAGCATAGACTCCAGGCTCTTAGCTAGGAGTCTAGCTAGCTAGTCTAGTCTAGGCATTTAGTGGCCAGAGCTCTACCAGGCCAACACCCCACCCCCTCCAGCTTTTAGGTCTTGAAATTGTACAGCACCCTCTTCTCCAGTACCCAACTGAAAGCTTGTTTTGGAAAGTTCTGTGTGCAGGAGGCTCCTGGGCATCCACTCTCTTTATTTCCTGAGGCTAGTTGAGGAGGGTGGCGTTTTGGGGACACTATTAACAGATGTTTGTACCTTCTTGTCTTGACTTCCTTTATTTTTTAAAGATTTTATTTATTTATTTGAGAGAGAGAGAGAAACAGAGAGAGAGATGGAGAGCGTGCAACAGAACACAGGCAGGCACAGGGGCATAGGCTGGGCAGAGGGAGAGGGAGACTCTCAAGCAGACTCCCCACTGAGTGTGGAGTCAGGTGGGGCTTGATCCTAGGATCCTGAGATCATGACCTGAAGGGAAACTAAGAGGCAGGTGCTCAACCAGCTAAGCTGCCCCCAACCCTTTTTCAGATGGGTTATATCTGCACACTGTTAGGTGCTTTGCCTGGACCGGCTAGTCTTACAGCAGTCTTAGCACACTGCCTCTTGCCCAGTTTATCTGGTCAGTACCAACCCATGCCTCAAGTGTGGGAATGACTTCTTCCTGACTCCTTCTTAACCCCTTGTCCAACCTGTGTTTCCCACCTCCCTCCAGGCTGTCCTGGTTGTATATATTGGATCCCTGTAGATTGTGGGCTCCACCTGATCCTCAGCCTGAATAAGAACATGGCTCAGGGTTATGGAGTGAATATACCCTTTTGGAAACATTAAGGGACATAGTACAACTGGTCCGGGGTCACCCAGCCTGTGAGAGGCATGGGTGAGATTCAGACTGCACTGGGTCCTGCTGTCACTTTCAGCTCACCTTAGTGTCCAGCCTGGTCCCAGCAGGTTCCTGCTCAGGACATTGCTTTGTGCTGAGCTGGGCTTGCTTCCTGCTTGTGAAGCCATTTTCACAGTGTGTCCCCACCTCAGCCTCTCACATTCAGCATCAGTGCTGCCTTGGCTGGCCTCTGTTGATCGTGCCGTTCCTCTCCATCCCTCTGTCACCCCATCCGGCCCACTGTCCTACTGCCCTCTGTCCAGTGGGCCAAGTTCTGAGTTTCATGCCTGCACTTCCTCTCATCTGTGCTCTGTTGAAATCCTCTCTAACAGGGAGGACCTGCTTATCAGACCAGTTTGATTTGGAATCTGTCTCCCCTGGGGGTCAGAGTTTCTGACCATCATGTCCCCAGCCTCAGCACTGGGGATGCCTGCCCGGCCTATTGTGGGTGCTCGTGGAGCTCTGGGATCTTGGAGAAGATTTGCCATGAAAATACATAATACGGAAGAGAAGATTTGAGGAAAATGAGTGGGTGTCATCTGGTAATGTTTGTGTTAGGACGGTTCTGAAATTTCTGGGGCCTGAATTGTCAAGAATCCTAGATTGCCCAGCCAGAAGGACCTCAGGTAGATCAGCTGGGCTCCTCACCTCATTTGACAGATGGGAGGTTGAGGCCCAGAGCTTTGTGCCACAGAGCATGTGTGAGGAGAGATGTTAGTGACAGGAAGAAACCATAGGGTGAGCACAAGGTGGCTGAGCCTGGGCTTTGTTTAGGCAAATGAGTTGCTAAAACAGTGGGCCTGAGGCTGCTGGACCTATCTAGTGCCCAGCAAGAAGTAACACAAGCTCACATCTTCTGAGATTTAACTCTTGCCAAGCATGATTCTTAACGTTTTATTTGGGGGCACCTGGGTGACTCAGTCGCTGAGTGTCTGCCTTCAGCTCAGGTCATGATCCCAGGGAGCTGAGATCTAGCCCTGCATCAGACTGCCTGCTCAGCGGGAAGGCTGCTTCTCCCTTTCACACATTCCCTGCTTGTGTTCCCTCTCTCTCTGTCTGTCTCTCTCTGTCAAGTAAATACATAAAATCTTAACAAACAAACAAACAAACAAAAAACCGAAATGCTTTATTTGCCTGAGGAGATAAGGTCTGTTATGGCTACCATTTTAATGCATGGAAATATGGGCACAGGGGAGTTAAAGGAGTCCAAGGTCACACAGCTTGTAAGTGGAGGAGCCAGGATTTCAACCCTGGGCAGCCTGCCTCCAGAACCTGCATTATTTCTCCCCTTTGTGTATGTCATTTTTAAAAACCTTTTCCCTTAATTCTAACATACAGGGATGTGTATGTTAACCTTGTTAAGCATTTAGTTTTCCGATCATCACAAAGCTTAGGGTCTGAAGCATTGCAGCAAGCTGGGGTGGGCTTTGATGTCAGACCTGGTTGGAATCCAGTTTCTGGTGCTGCATGACCTTAGGTGACTTACTTAGCCTCAGTTTTTGCACTGAGCTTGGCAGCCTTGTGATGAGTAGAGTGTGTGACAGCACCTAGCAGGTTTGGTGCCTGGTGAATGTTTAATAAATGTTTTTCTCTTCTTAGTAATGAAGATTCTAAGTTGTGCTGGTTTTGTTAAGTGGTCTGAATACCTTCCTCATTGGTCAGTTGCCTGTCAGTCACCTTGTAGGTACTTGTGATGAATCACTTTGGTAAGTTAATATATGTAGCTGAAACATTTGGGGGTAGTGGGGGGACACCCCCCTGCCCCCACTGCAGTGGGTAGTGGGTGTCCCCCCACTACCCCTGCATTGAAAGTCCTTAGTTTAAACTGTCCCACCTATGCCTTTTTTTTTTTAACGTAACCACTTTGGGGCAGTGAAAGTTACATGTCTTCTCCTTAGGGTTGTGACGGAGCCTTTGGGAACCACCAACAGCTTACCTCCAATTTCCGTCTGGCTTGCTCATGGGCCGAAACTTATTTAAACAACATTCTGTTCCATTCCAGACACCTGAAAGTTGCTGTTGCCTTCTAGAGGAATATATTGAACTTTTAGGAAATTCTTTTTTGGGAGTGTTTTCTTTTTTAAATTTTTAATTTTTTAAATTTCTTTTCAGTGTACCAGAATTCATTGTTTTATGCACCACACCCAGTGCTCCATGCAAAATGTGTCCTCCATAATACCCACCACCAGGCTCACCCAACTTCCTACCCCCCGCCCCTTCAAAATGCTCAGATTGTTTTTCAGAGTCCATAGTCTCTCATGGTTCATCTCCCCCTCTAATTTCCCTCAGCTCCCTTCTCTTCTCCATCTCCCCATGTCCTCCATGTTATTTCTTATGCTCCACAAATAAGTGAAACCATCAGAAAGGATGAATACCAAACTTTTGTATCAACATGGGCAGGACTGGAAGAGATTATGCTGAGTGAAATAAGTCAAGCAGAGAGAGTCAATTATCATATGGTTTCGCTTATTTGGGACTGTTTTTATCCTGAAGAATAACCCATTTAAAATCAAATGACTTTTATGGTTGACTATTCCATTCTGCATAACATAAGCTGACCCCTTGTTTTCAGCTGCTCCTGCAGCAGTTCCAAGAGCAAGCCCATGGGAGTCCTCCCCAGATTAGGCCCAGCACAGAGCAGTGTCATTACATGGGACTCTCATGCCTTGTCTTCTTGTCTGCGAGATGGTAGTGATTGCACAGGGAGCTCTGGGGGTTGTTGTGAAGGTTACAGAGATGGTGGGTGTAGACTTTGAACACCGTGCCTGACATACAATGCAGACCTGGTGAGAAGAGGCAGCTAGCTGCCCATGTTAATTGTTGATGCCGAGGCACCCAAGTTCCAGAATGGCCTGTTTCTTTTTTTCCTGGGTCCTTTTTGTCTCAGCTGTGACCTTAGAGAGAGAAAGTGACTCAGTGTGGTTGGTGCTTGTGGAGCCCTTTACAAAGCCAGCTAATTCATATGGGTGATGTCCTGGAGATAGGGGACTTTCCTGGGTGGTAGGACCTCATTACACAGGCTTAACTAGAAGGTTTCTCCTGACTGGTCCTGTCCTCCAGGGTCAAGATGAAGGCCTGCCAGGAGGCTGGTGGTCTCACCAGAATTCTCCCCAGGATGCATGAAGGACCAAGAGAGGCTTTGTGCAGAATGATGTGGTGTTGGAGAGAGAACAGGTGGGGCCTTGCCTCTACCGTCCTGGGCAGGTAACTGTGTCTGGCTCAAGCCGGCTTTTTTCCCATCTGGGAAATGGCAGAAGACAGTCTGCTTTTTTACAGGAGGGATGAGGTTTTAGGGAGGTTCTCGATGACTGTGTTGGGGCGGAATGAGTAGCAGAGTTGACCGAGGGTCTTGGAGTCATGGACTTGGGTTCAGGCCCCCGCTGCTGCCACATAAAAGTGGAGCCCTTCTCTCTGCTCAGCAGGGAGCCTGCTTCCCTCTCTCTCTGCCTGCCTCTCCATCTACTTGTGATTTCTCTCTGTCAAATAAATACATAAAATCTTTAAAAAAAAAAAGTGGAGCCCTTGCGTAAGCCATGGACCTCAGTGTCCTCCTCCGTGCAGTGGGGATAATACCTAGCACATAGGGCTGTTAGGGCTATAAAGCAGAAGGCTATATTAGGAGCTTAGAGCAGGGTCTGGTACCCATTAAACTGTAGTTTTATGGTGATGCTCTGGGGTCATTGGTTTTGCAGACCTGGTCCTACCTTCTTGAAGCTTTGGCTCTGTGACAGATGGGTTCTGAGGCCTGGCTAACAGAAAGGAGCATTGTCTGTGTTAAGATTAAGGGTACAGCGGGGCGCCTCGTGGCTCAGTTGTGGAAGCCTCTGACTCTTGGTTTCAGCTCAGGTCATGATCTCAGGGTCGTGGGATCAAACCCCATGGTGTCCTCTGCTCTCAGCGTGGAATCTGTTGGAGATTTTCTCTCCCTGCATTTGTGTGTGTGCTTTCTCTCTATCCCTGTCTCTCTCTTTCCAAAATAAATGAATCTGGAAAAAAAAAAAGGATTGAAGTACGGAAATCAGTGGTGGAGCTGGGTGATGGGATGCTTGGCAGCAAAGGCAGGTGCACCCTTCTTGGAGGCTCTGGGGGAGGTGCAGTGTCCCTGGTGCTGATGGAGGTGTGAGGAAGCAGTCTCCTGCAGCATCTAGAGAGAAGCCTGGAGGGAGAGGGCCCTGGGGAGCAAATGCCAATGGGCAGGAATCAGTCACAGGCAGATGAGTGCCAGCAGTGTCCGCATGGGTGGACAGCACCGTTTCTTCCTGAAGCCACACATGAGTGGAGGCATGCCCACTAGGGACATCCATAAATACATTTAGTTATGCCATCCATAACTAAATCGTTTGGGTTTGGCATCCTAAACCGTTTATTTATGAAGACATGGTCAAGACCTTGTCCCACTACCTTTCAAAGAGAAATAAATTCAACTGTTGTTCAGGATGGACTCATTTTCCAAAGGCTCACTCAGAGTCACTGGCAGAGCTGCATGGGCTTTCCGACTTGTCTTGAAGGCCTGGCCCTGGCGGGGTGAGGGGTGCACCCATCTCTCAGAGCTCTTACCCTCTCTGCTTGCTGCAGACTATGTTTTTGTGACTGATACATAAAATGCAGGTTTGTCTTGCTGCCTGGAATGAAAACAGCCTTCCTCTGATCTGTACTTGACATCCTGTGTGTTTTTCCTCTGTCTGGGAGGTGATGGCTGGTCATCCTTAAACCTGTATCATGTGGCTGGCCACCTGGGCCTGGAGGAGGTGGGCTGCCATGGGGGCTGCGGGGCCTGCGGGGGCTGCCATGGCCACTGCTTGGGGGGGGGGATTGTCTCAGGCTTCGGGAAGCCAGTGTAGAGGGAGGAAGTCTCTCATTTTCCTGGACTGGCATGCGTTGACCTCCCCAAGTAGTGCGGTGACCAACTGGCCACAGGATGGTCATTCCTGGGCTTGCTGCTGGGAACTTGATAGGGGTGGAGGGGCGTTTCTTCCTCATCTTATTATGTCCATGGCTCACCTTGTTCTTGAGGAAGAACACACTCCCCGTAAATTTTCTTGGATTGACTGTCCCGGAAACCTGCCCTCTTAGAACCTAGTTGTTAGCAATAATTAATTAAGCAAGTAAACTTTGAATCCTTAATCCATGCCAGGTATTTGGCCAGACAGTGGTATCTGGAACCTGTTACCTGGTGCCTGCTGGAGCTTTAGGAACCAGCAGACGGACAGGGAGCAGCAGCACATAAACAGTTGTCTTAGGGATGTGGCCAAAAGGAGCGTCAGAGGAAAGAGGACCTGCAGCCTCCTGGGAGAGTAGGGGAAGGCTTCTCAGGGGAGGTGGCTTTGAGAGTGTGCTGTGTCTCCTTGTGCCACCTGCTGCCGGATCCCCAGGGGCGCTGATGGCCCCGGCCGTGGGGTTTTGAGAGAGGGGAGGGTGAGAGCACGAGGCTGGCAAGATTGGTGAGGCTGTGGTGGGAGGGCCCTGAGCCAGCTCAGGGAATTTAGGCTGATCCTGTCTTTAGAAAACATGTGACCTGGCAGGTGTCCAATAGCCATCCTGCAGCCTCTCTGAGACGGAAGTGCTTCATGTGTGCAGAGTACTCCCCTCCCCCTTTGGAGTACAGTCAAAAGGCAGGTGCTCTGGCTGGTGGCTACTGGTTTCATAGGACTGGTGGCCCCAGGGAGATGGTTTGAGGACAGGTGGCCTGGGTCCTCGTGGGGTTTGGTTTGAGAGTATGTTGCAAGCAGAAGGACATTTTTGCTTTTAGGTTTATTTCCCTGAAGGCCACCAACCTTGTTTGTGGGGTTTAAGGAACTTCAGTTGGACTTGGAACCAGCGGAAGCATCAGAGGTCATTCATCTTCTCCTTAGAAGAGGCCCTTGTCCTGCTGGGCTGGGCCCCAGCAGAGAGGAGAGAGGGGTGCAGAAGAGGCCACGGCCAGACAGCTTTGGACCCTGTCACACCTGCTTCGCTGCCCTTGTGCTCTTGTGGTGGCGATTCTGAAATGGGGTCCTTGTGTTCACTCCACACATGTTTTGTGTTCTGTGTCTTCTTGTCTTAGAATTGCTGTCTAAAGGCATCTTGTGCAGGTCCTTCAGCTCTTTGTGTGGCTGCAGTAGAGGAAATTCCCATTCACTGGGCACAGACTATGTTTGGACGGGTGGTGGGCCGGCGAACTCACTGAGCCTTCTTGTTTCATGTATTCCCGGAGCAGCCATGAGTTTTGTGGTGTTGCTCACTTTCCTGCCGGTCAGGAGGGAAGTGGAGACCCTGGAAAGTTATACATTCTCCCCATGGTGAGTGTCAGAGCCAGAATGTCAGCCGGTCCAGGCAGCCGGCTTTCAGCTCTGTTTGCTGTGAGGATTTCCTCTGGTGTTTCTGGCTTTTTGCCAGTTTGACCTCTCAGAGCATTGATCCTGTTTTGACCATCTAATGACTCTTGACATTGTGAGAGATTAGCTCTTCACTGTGTGGTGGAAATGTTTCTTGCTGTATTTTCCTTCTAATTAAAAAAAAAAGTCAAAGTCTCAAGTTTATATCAATTTGAATCTTCCTGTGTCTTCCTGTTGTGACGTGGTTAGGTTCAGGAATTTCCTAGGGCAGGGACCCCGATGCAGCTGGCAGGGGCTTTGCCTGGAGGAACCCAGGCCTTGGGACTAGGGGTTGGGGCTCAGCCCAGGCAATCGAGGGCAGTGTGAACTGTGGCCTGAAAATGTGTTCGTGTGTGCTGAGGTGGTGCCCAGAGTCTCTTGGAGGATGAACTGAGGTTTTGCTCAGTAGGTTAGAGAAGAACTTGATGGAATAACACTGACAATTTTGTTTACATATTCAATCCTAATTTTGTGTTTTTGTTTTGGCATAGTACAGTGAGTTCTACCTTCTAAGAAAAAGATGGTAATCGATTCCTACAGCATCATGATTTAATAATCCTTCCTCACTCACTAGGTCATATTTCAAGTTTTGTTTTTTTTTCTTTTTCAAAGATTTTATTTATTTGACAGAGATCACAAGCAGGCAGAGAGGCAGGGAGAGAGAAAGAGAGGAAGGGAAGCAGGCTCCCCACTGAGCAGAGAGCCCGATGTTGGGCTCTATCCTAGGACCCTGAGATCATGACCTGAGCTAAAGGCAGAGGCTTTAACCCACTGAGCCACCCAGGCACCCCCATATTTCAAGTTTTTATATGTAGTTCCATCTGTTTCTGAATTCTGCATTTTCATTCATTCCTTCATATTCTTTTTATTTTTTTAAAGATTTTATTTATTAGAGAGAGAGAGGATAAGCCAGGGGGAAGGGCAGAGGGAGAGGGAGAAGCAGACTCCTCATTGAGCAGGGAGCCCGATGTGGGGCTCAGATCCTAGGGCCCTGAGATCAGGACCTGAACTGAAGGCAGACGCTTGACAGACTGAGCCACCCAGGTGCCCCACACTCTTTCATATTTTTATTTTTCCTCCAGTGCTGCACTGTTTGTCTGGTTGCTTTGGTTTGTGGGAGTGGAGGAGATGACCCCCTCCACTGTTCTTCTAATGAATTTGCTTTTACTGTGTTGACTGGAGAAGGGCCAGGCTTCCTTCAGGATGGCTCAGTGATACCCACAAGGGAGTTGCTATCATTGTTCCCACTGTGCTTCAAAACCTTCCCCACTGATTCTTTGATGATGGCAGCTGCCAGCAGAGTGCCTGCTGAGGACTGCTGCCTTGGGATGTTTTTCCCATCGTGCTGGACTTAATTCTCCCTGGGCACTCAATACAGCTAGGATTGGATCCCAGAAAAATTCCCATTAGAACCCAAGAAAGTGGGGCGCCAGGGTGGCTTAGTCAAGTAAGTGTGCCTTCAGCTCAGGTCATGATCTCAGGGTTATGAGATTAAGCCCTACACTGGTGTCCATGCTAGCTGTGGAGCCTACTGAAAAAACAAACAAACAAACAAAAAAACAACCCAAGAAGGTACCATTCTTTATGTTGTTCCACACTGTGGGTCAGATTTCTTTTTTTTTTTTCTTTTCCTTTTTTATTAAAGATTATTTATTTATTTGTCAGTGAGAGAGCACAAGCAGAGGGAGAAGCAGGCTCCCGGTTGAGCAAGGAGCCTGATGCAGGACTCGATACCAGGAGCCTGAGGTGGGACTTGATCACAGGACCCTATGATCATGACCTGAGTCATGTTGCGCTGCTGCCTAACAGACTGAGACATCCAGGCATCCTTTGGGATTATATTTCAATAACCCCACCTGATTTCTTCAGTTTTGACATTTTAAAGGACAACGGAAGGTAGCTTAACCTACACCAGAGTTCTCCGTCTGCTGGAGGCTGTTCTGTCCAGGCCTGCATGCCTCCTACCCCATCAATTCCACCTGTGTCTTAGGCCAGAGAGCTGTAAGCAGGAGCACGTGTGTCATAGCTTCAACTCTTGTCACTCAAGTCTCTATTGTAGGTTTATGGTCTTTATTTTTTCTTTTTTTTTTAAGTATTTTATTTATGTATGTATTTATTTAGAGAGAGCGGAGTTGGGAGCAGAGTAGGGAGCAGAGACAGAGGAAGAATCAGACTCCCTAGTCAGCAGGGAACCTGACATGGGGCTAGATCCCAGTACCCTGGGATCATGACCTGAGCCCAAGACGGATGCATAACTCACTGAGCCACCCAGGCACCCCTTTATTTTCCTGTTATTGATTATCTGCCTTCCTGAGGCAGCCTTCTACCTGGGATTTTATAACTCCACACTAAGCTATTCATCCACTAGGTATGGCCTATTTTGGGGTCAGTCCCATACATCCCGACTGTGCTACTAAATAACGCTATGATCTTGGATCCATTTCTTGACCTGAGCCTTGGTTTCCTCCGTGGTGGTGAGGATAATACGCCCTCCCTTGTGGACATGTGGGGGGCCATAGCTGACTTGGATGTGGTTGGGGTCATCTCATGGCACTTGAATATACAATTTATCTTGTTTCCTGTCTTGATAACGACGTCCTGGTTTTAATGTTGTCTTGGCACAAGTAGAATTTGTGGGTTATGAATTCACGTAGTTTTGACAGAGGTGTTCATTTCATTTATTTTATTATATGTTTTAAGTAGGCTCCATGTCCAGTGTGGAGCTCAGTGTGGGACTCGAACTCACCACTGTAAGATCAAGCCCCGAGCTGAGATCAAGAGTCTCCCACTCAACACGCTGAGCCAACCAGGCACTCTTTTTGTTTATCGTTTTTAAAAAAACATGAAAAACAAGTAACCTTTTCTCTGCCTGGACCTGTCCTCACACCTGCTGTATTGGCCTGGGGGTCAGACATGTAACTGGTGTGGTGCTGGTGATGATGAGCAAGAAAATTGTTAATTCATTTTACTCTAGCTGTTGTTGTCCTATTATTTTGCTTTATTTTTTTTTAAACCTTTTATTTTATATCATGGTGATATATGCTAAAACTATAGCTTCTGGTCCTGCATTAAAACTTGGGCATTTTTCAAGGATTCATGCCTGGAAATACAGTATTTGTTTTTCTCTGTCTGACTTATTTTGCTTAGCACAATACCCTCTAGGTACATCCCTACTGTTGTAAATATCAAGATCTCACCCTTTTTGAATGCGGAGTAATATATGTATACACCACTTCGTCTTCTATTGCTGGACATTTGGGCTGCTTCCGTGTCTCAGCTATGGTAAGGAATGCTGCAGTAGGCTTAGGGGTGCATCTGTGCTTTCAGAATGTTGAGTCTGGTTTGTCAACTGCCACAACATTTGTGGGAACTTAGGAAGGGACCCAGGTCCAAGAGGTAGGAGGAGGAGTGCAGCTTTGGGCAGTGTGAGTTGAGGTGTCTGTGGGACCCCCAGGGGTAGGTTCTGGGTGGGCAGTCAAAATGCAGGGAGGGAGCTTGGGGGAAGAGAGGTGCAATCATGCTGTTGCCAAGGGACAGGTTCCTTGTAGAGAGAGTGACACTTAAGGATTTGGGGTAATTCCTTCTTTCCTTGGGCAGATAAAGAGGAAGGATAAAGGAATAGTGGATGGAAGGGGAGGGGCATGGCTTTGATGCCAGGAAAGCATTTTGCCATAGATGTTCAGAGAAGAGAGAATTTCAAGGAACGAAATGTCAGCAATGTTTGATGATGCAAAAAATTGCAGAGCAGCTGGATTAGGAAGTGGTGGTGGACCAAGGAGGTTATCACTGTGTACTGAAAGAAAAGGCGAGGTGAGTAGTGGGATCCTAAGCCAGACAGAGAGATGGAGTGACTGGAGTGAGACCATGGAGGCCACACACAAGAGTAGCCTTTTAGAAAGTTTGATGATGAAGACAGACGATCGTAACTCCAGGCATAGCTTGGCCAAGGGCGGGTTTTTACAGGCTGCATTTACCTGTTTGCAAGCTGACTGAAGGGAGATCACTGATGGAGGGATATGGGTTGAGATGGGATCACATATACAGAAGAGTGTGCAGAGAGGAGTGTATGGATGCCTGACTGCTTCTGCAGGACCTAAAGCTGACATCAGGCATGGAGGGGACGGAACGTGGCTCAAGGAGATGTGGCAGTCTTGGACACAGACCACATGGCTCAGAGTCTCAGAGTGCTCCAGGTTCCATATGGTCATCAAGTCAAAAATGGGCTTCCCAAGGATGCCCACAAGGGGTTTTGTTTTTTGTTTTTCAGTGAATTGCTTTTTTTCCCCCCTATGAGTTATAAATTGAGTTTATAACTCAATTTATAAATAATTTATAAACTCAATTTATAAACTCTATTGAGTTTATAGATCTTGAGTTTAATTTTTTTCCAAATTGGTAGCTAATTTATATTTGAAACAATCTGATTTTTATCCTGTTTCCTTGTTTTGCTCCACTTAACTTTTTTTCATAGGTGTGTGGAGGAAAAAAGTGTGATACTATGGGGAATCAAAATAGCAAAGAAAGAAACTAAAATCCTTTGTCTTAAAAAAACCCCTACAACTTCATCAAAATCAAAAGCTTCTGCACAGCAAAGGAAACAGTCAAAAAAACAAAGAGGCAACCCACGGAATGGGAGAAGATATTTGCAAATGACAGTACAGACAAAAGGTTGATATCCAGGATCTATAATGAACTCCTCAAACTCAACACACACAAAACAGGCAAACATATCAAAAAATGGGCAGAAGATATGAACAGACACTTCTCCAATCAAGACATACAAATGGCTATCAGACACATGAAAAAATGTTCATCATCATTAGCCCTCAGGGAGATTCAGATTAAAACCACATTGAAATATCACCTTACACCAGTTAGAATGGCCAAAATTAGCAAGACAGGAAACAACATGTGTTGGAGAGGATGTGGAGAAAGGGGAATCCTCTTCCACTGTGGTGGGAATGCAAGTTGGTGCAGCCTCTTTGGAGAACAGTGTGGAGATTCCTCAAGAAATTAAAAATAGAACTTCCCTATGACCCTGCAATTGCACTCCTGGGTATTTACCCCAAAGATACAGATGTCGTGAAAAGAAGGGCCATCTGTACCCCAATGTTTATAGCAGCAATGGCCACGGTCGCCAAACTATGGAAAGAACCAAGATGCCCTTCAATGGACGAATGGATAAGGAAGATGTGGTCCATATACACTATGGAGTATTATGCCTCCATCAGAAAGGATGAATACCCAACTTTTGTAGCAACATGGACGGGACTGGAAGAGATTATGCTGAGTGAAATAAGTCAAGCAGAGAGAGTCAATTATCATATGGTTTCACTTATTTGTGAAGCATAACAAATATCATGGAGGACAAGGGGTGTTAGAGGGGAGAAGGGAGTTGGGATTAATTGGAAGGGGAGGTGAATAATGAGAGACTATGGACTCTGAAAAACAATCTGAGGGGTTTGAAGTGGCGGGGGGGTGGGAGGTTGGGGTACCAGGTGGTGGGTATTATAGAGGGCACGGCTTGCATGGAGCACTGGGTGTGGTGAAAAAATAATGAATACTGTTTTTCTGAAAATAAATAAATTGAAAAAAAAAACCCTACAACCAAAAAAACACATTTTAAAGGCTCCTCAGTCCCTCCCCTGCCCCCTTTGCTCTCTCTGTCCTTTTAGGAAAAATGTACTTGTTCAAGAGTATATCAGTTAGGTTGTGCTGCACAACGAATTGCATTCCCAAACTAAGTGCCTTATAAAACAACCAGTCATTGA
Organism: Neogale vison; assembly: GCF_020171115.1. NCBI lineage: Eukaryota > Metazoa > Chordata > Mammalia > Carnivora > Mustelidae > Neogale > Neogale vison. Next base: position 45,642,530 of record NC_058098.1, read on the forward strand.
GCTTACAATTTTGTGGGTTTATTGGGCAGTGATTCTGGTTTAGGCTGGCGTATGCCTCTCCCATTGGCTGGTGGGATGTGGCCTCATTTACGTGTCCTGTGGTTGGCATGCTATTGACCAGGGCACTCTGGTTGCAGGCTATCTTCAGCTCCTTTATCTGCTAGTCTTAGGGTTCCAAGCTCAGCGAATGCATAAGCCTTTTCAAGCTTGTGCTTGCCTCACATTTGTTCATGTCACATTGGCCAGAATAAGTTACAAGCCCCTCCAGTACAAATAGAGAAATGGACCTTTCTTGATAGGGGAAAAATTCTGTATTCTTGAATGTACTATAAAGAAACATAATGAAGCGCCAATAAAAATATGGTTGAGATTTTAAAGTTTCTTGCTTTTAATGCAGTCTGTGTTTTGATTGGAATACCAGGAAGAAAGTGTACCAGAAAACAGAAAAAAGGAAGATGTTTGCTATGAATAATGAAATCATCTTGTGATCACTTCAGCCCTCCGTGATTTAGGCCAAAACCTAAGTTTATTGGCTCTATCTTCAAAATACATCCAGAACCATTGGCCTCTTCTCAGTGTCTGTGCTTGTAATGCTGGTGCTCCTGTTATCCTCACCTGGATTAGTACAGTTAGCCTCAGAAATGGCCTTCCTCTTCCCACAGTTGTGACCCCCATCCCCTCACCACTGCCAGAGTCTATTCAGAGCAGCTGGGATGATGCTTTAAAAATACTCACATCATGACTCATCAGTCCACACCCTCAAATAGCTTCCCAATTCTGGAAGTCATTACAATGACCTTAGACCCCACTGACCTGCCTGCCTTTACCCTACCTGCCTTGTAACCTTACCTGTGGCAGTTCTCCCCCTTTGCTTGTAAGGGCCTATTTAGCCAGAGCAGCTCCATCCTGACCCTGCCCCTCACCCCCCTTCAGGGAACTTAAAAACAAGTCCCAGGTAACAAAGCCCGAATACAAGGGTGGGTCAGGCCAGGTGGAGGTATCCAATCAGTGGGGGTGCATACTGTCTTCCTAGCTACCAAGGAGTATGGGTCCCACCCTTTGGGTGCCTTTTGGGTGCCAATTCTGACCAAGATGATAGGCTAATTCAAATATCTACTATAGGGTAAATTGTAATTCAATTGGTCACTTATGTGTGACCTAGCAGGACTGTGCAGCTTTCTCTGTTTTACAATCTCATTGGTCACCTGTGCTTTGCCAGGCCCAACCACATGGCCTTTGCCCTCAAAAGCTAGCCTGTAAAGAAGAGAGAGGTCGCTTCTTTGCAAAGATGGCCTGGGCCGGTCAGTTTGATTCTTGATGCTTGGCGCATAATAAAGTTTTGCTTGACCTTCACTTTGTATTAGTCTCGCTCATTTGACCATGGACCCAACACGCTGCAGACACAAGGGCCTTCTTGCTGTTTCCTGACCATGCCAGGCTTACTCCGCCATAAGAACTTTTGTCCAGTCCCTCTGCCCAGAACAAATTTCTCCCAAAAGTCCATATGGCTTATTTCCTTACCCCAAATGTTCATGTGTCTTCCTTCCTTACCTCTTTCAGATCTTTGCTCAGATGTCATCAGCAAGGTGTTCCCAGACCTCCCTGGTCAGAATTGAATACCACCCGTCTTGGCATTCCCCATTAGCCTTCCCTCATCTATTGAATGCTTCTTCCTGCCAGAACATGATCTTCCCCAGGGCAAGGATTGTTTTGTTTTGTATCACTCCTGTATCCTCATGACATGGAAGAATCTCTGACACAGCGACCTTCTTTGAGATTTGTTCAATGAATGAGTGCCATCTTCTCTTATTCCATAGAGCTCTGGGGATTCCATTACATCAGGAGTCCACAGCTTACAGCTGGCTGCTTGTTTGTACAAATAAGTTGCTGGACACAGCCATCCCCAGGGCATGTATGTGTTCCCCTTGGCTGCTTGGATGATTACAAGAGGGGCTTGTAGAGCCTAAAATATAGTCTGCCGGCCCTTTCCAGAAATGGTTTGCTGCTTCATAAGTTAGATGCATAAGTTAGATGCTGAATGGCGAGCACTTAGTGCAGGTTCGCAGCACTGAGACTGGACAATCAATTTAATTGGCTGCTGTAGGTTTTGTAGTTTCTATGATTGTCACCCTCACAAGGACAGTGCACATGGCCTGCAGATGTGCATGGCTTTTCAAAGTTATGACTGCTCTGTGCCTCTTCACATCAAAAAAGCTAGAACTCTTTCTTTGCTTCTGCTGTGCCTTCCCTCATAGTGTGAGTTTGTATGTAACTAATTGAGAAAGGAATATATTGCCTTCCACAGCTGACGGTGACTTGGAAAACGTGGAAGCTGTGTTTAAGATTTTATTTATTTATTTATTTATTTATTTATTTTTTACAGTTTTATTTTTAATTTTTTTTTATTTTTTTTTCCCAATTTATTTATTTTCAGAAAAACAGTATTCATTATTTTTTCACCACACCCAGTGCTCCATGCAAGCTGTGCCCTCTATAATACCCACCACCTGGTACCCCAACCTCCCACCCCCCCACCACTTCAAACCCCTCAGATTATTTTTCAGAGACTATGGAAGCTGTGTTTAAACAGCTAATGAGGAGTAGCACTTCTTGATGTGGACTCAGGCGGTGTGGCCTGGGGGGTCTGTCTACATTCCTGACACAGATTCCATGTGACCCCCTGGTAGTTTTTGAATAAATAAATGCATGTTGAAACTTAAATGCTTTCAGTATAACATGATTTTTAAGGTTATCAAATTTACACACTGTCATGATAATAAATTCTTTTTTATATATATTCCAGGGAATAATAAGTCACAAAGGGAGGAGCTGGACTCCGTCCTCTTTCTTTTAGAGTAAGTTTTGTTAAATTCATTTAGCTTTTAAGATTCTTGTTGTTTTAAAATGTGATATTTTGGGCACCTGGGTGGCTCAGTGGGTTAAAGCCTCTGCCTTCGGCTCAGGTCATGATCCTAGGGTTCTGGGATCGAGCCCCACATGGGGCTCTCTGCTTAGCAGGGAGCCTGCTTCCCTTCCTCTCTCTCTGCCTCCCTCTCTGCCTACTTGTGATCTCTGTCTGTCAAAAAAAAAAAATAAATAAATAAAATCTTTAAAAAAATGTGATATTTTAACTCTTTAATTTTACTTAAAGACATAAAAAATGATGGACATGTATTTTTTTCTTTCTACTTTTATAAACAATCCTGCAAAGAATATTCTTGTGATTTTTAATTTTTTTGCAAACATGGGAGAATTTTTCCTGTATGGTTACCTAGATGTGAAGTTATTAGATGGAAATGTATCCACATTTAAAATACCAATATTGCCAAATTATTTTTGAAAATGTCATATAAACTTATATGGAAATCTGTATGGAAATTACATGTAAATTTCCCCTACCAACACAGGAGATGATTTGTGTGTGCGTGTGTGTGTGTGCAAACTGACATATTAAAACTCAGTTTTTTTTTTAAGATTTTATTTATTTTTTTGACAGACAGATATTACAGGTAGGCAGAGAGGCAGGCAGAGAGAGAGGGGAAGCAGGCTCCCGCTGAGCAGAGAGCCCAATGCGGGGCTCGATCCTACCACCCTGAGATCTTGACCTGAGCCAAAAGCAGAGGCTTTAACCCATTGAGCCACCCAGGCGCCCCAACTCACTGTTTTTAATACGTATTTTCCTGACTACTGGTGAGATTGCAATCAATGTATGTGTCAGTGTGTCCATGTATGATTACATATTCTTTTCTAAGCTGGAATAATATATTTGGGTGTGGTTCTTGATCAGTTAAGCTTACAGTCTTTCTTGTCCGCAAATTGTATTGGACAAGTGCCAGGTTACTGTCACCTTGAGAGCTCCAGTAAAACTAAATTGTTGGTTCTGCAAGTTAAGTGTTGGTTATTTAAAATTATTCATGGTTTGAAGAGACATGTGCTTAGGTTGGTGTGGGATCAACTTTATGACTGTAAAGGGAAGGCCTAATATCTGTTTGTTGCAGAGCTGGCCAGAGAAAGAGGCCAGGACAGAAGGTGTCCATGGACTTTTTGGGTTTGTGGGATAAAACAGATACCTGAGGACCTCCTATCCAGTACTTCGCTCATGGCTGGCCATGGCTGTGTTTCCCTTTCTCTCCTTTAAGGGCTGTATGCCTTCCCCAGAGTAAGAGACTTTGATTCACTGTATATTTTGTGGTGGTTATTGTGTTTCCTGTGAATGGAATTTGTACTGAGGAGCTGTCTTTAACAGGAGCTTTAGTTAAGCCTGTCACTTACATATGGATCTACTAACCATCATTTGTTTGAACTATCCCATTAATTTAAATGATCTTATTTCTGTAGCAGTTGATACATTTACTGAGGAATCTTTAACATATATGCAAGTTTTGAAGTGTGGTGCTTCAGGAAATAGAACTAGAAGTTAGTGGGGTGCTTCTCCTTGATCCTGTTCTTTTTCTCCTCTGAAGGCAGTCACTCCTCTGCATTATGCCATTACCCTTCTTTTTCAAAAATGGTTTTTACCCCCAGTATTCACATCCCTAAACAATGCCTTTTGAAGTTTTGTTTGGTTTTGAGTATAATAAAAATGGCCTCAGATGGTACATAATCATCTGTGGCTTGCTGTTTACATTCAGTGGTATTTCTGAGATTTATCCATGTTTTTGAATTTAGCTCAAGTTAATTCATTCCATCCCCATTGCTGGGTTAAATAAGTATGTCTTTAATTTAACACATTTAATTCCAACATTTTATCTACAGATTTTTTTGTTTGTTTTCTGGGTGGACAGTCACATGGTCTATGAATAATGACAGGCTAGCCAGTTAGTCTCTTTTCTTGTCTTGTGTCGCATGGGTGAATAGACACAACAAAGACAGTCATCCTGCTTCTGATTTCAAGAGATCTGTTAGTGTTTCATCATTCAGGGCTTCCCCTGACTCCTGGTGTTTAGTTAATGAAGTTCTCTGTAAGTTTTCAGAACACATACTTTATCAGATTAAGTTTGCTTCTATTTCTAGTTTGGTAAAATTTATAAAACTCATAGATAGGTTTTGAAGTTTCCAAATATGTATTTCTTCTGCATTAACTGAGATAACCGTGTGATGATTCTTCATGAATATAAGTGTGGTGAATCATAGTTCTGAATTTTGGAGGCTAATACTTTGCACTTTTGGATCTATGGTCACAACTGAGGTTGGCCTAAATTTTCCTTGCTCACATTGTTTCTGAATGATCCTATCATAAAAATTGTAGCACCTGGTGTCAAACATTTCTTTTTCAATTTTATCAAATAGTTTGCATAAAATTGGAAGGATCTGTTCCTAGAATGGGTTTTAGTTTTTCCTGTAAAACCGTTCAGAAACTAGCGCTTTTTTGTTTTGTTTTTAATTGGAATATTTTAACCACTCATTCAATTTCTTTAATCATTTTGTGATTATTTTAGTATTATTCAGGTTTTCTTTTTTTCTTGATTCCGTTTAATAAATTATGTATTTTTCTATGAATTTGAGGAATTCTAAGAATTTTTGATCACGAGTTTCTTTTTTTAAAGGCATAAATAAGTTTTAACATGAAAATTATATTCTAGGGTAATTTTACAAAAAGAAGGCATCCCATAGGCGTTCTGATTTAAAATATGCTGAACTGAGGTAGGCAAGAACAGTTGAAAAACATCAGATGGTTTCAGGAGGGTAGCAGCTTTTCCCAAGCCTCCGCTCGCTTAATCTTGCGGAGGTACCCGAAGTGTCTTTGAAAGAGAAGGGGGAACTCGTCTTGGGGTCTCAGGGAATTATCTGTGTACTTCCCAGGGCGAGGAATGTGCAGCTTCCCAGTCTGAAGCCCCAGGAGTCCAAGTGGTCCTCTCTGTCCAGGACCAGCAGGGTTGGCCAGCAGTGAGGTCTGCAGGGCACAGTGAGCATGTGCACCACAGCCCTTGCCCCACCCACCCACCCTGCCTTGGCAGCCAAGACCTGCGCTCACTGAGGCCTAGCCAGCCCAGCATGCGGTCACAGCTATCCGGGACCAGGGAAAGCTTGCCCAGTAGGGCCAGCGGCAGGTCTAACAGGACCCTGTGCGCTGTGAGTATGCCTCAAGCCCAGCATCTCTTGGCCACCTCTATCCAGGCCGTGGCTGTGTGCCAAGACCAGGGGCCAGTCAGAGTAGGGATGCGGAACCCAGGCCTCTCAGTGCCCCCAGGTGCAGTTACACAACCACAAAAATCCTGCTTCCACGAGGGCCGCCAAGGCAGTGGGACCTGCCAAGCCCCACAAGAGGGCAGGCCACACACGACACGAAGCGCTGCTTGGCAGCGATGCCCTGGTGGACACCTGGCTTGGCCGCGGGGTCTCCTTGCCTCTGCGCGGCCCTTCCCACAGACTTTAAGTTTTGAACAGTCCTTTCGTTGTTCTGGGTTTGGGTATGACTGGAGAGACAGAGCAGAGAGCAAGAGCTGGGGAAAGATCAGGAGGGCAGGAATCACAGAGGGGAGTCTAGTACCCCCTCTGCCTGCCCTGGCATGGGCTGTCTCCTGACCTGGATGGACAGAAGACCTGCCATTACTTCTTTTAAAAAGGCATTTTGCTTTACCCTGCCAGAAAGCAACACATGTTTATTGAGGAGCAGTTGGAAAACCCAGAAAAACTGAAAGAAGAAAATAAGTACTCAGCTGAAGACAACCATTCAAAAGTTTTGGCACCTTTTCCTCCCAACTTTCACTGAAGTTGAAAAGATAAATGGGCATAAATGAAATGATTTTGGGGAAAGACAAAAAATATATACCAATAACAGGAAAAAGAGAGAGAGAGAGAGAGAGAGAGAACAGGACAAAAGAAAATGATGTTCATTTTCTTCCTGAGGCTGCCCTTTCTCCGTACTGCTACTTGGTTTTACTACCTGCTTTTCTCCCTGGGCTTTCTTGACAAAACATTGTTCCACGACTTTTTCCTTCTTCAAAGTGTTTGGCAGAGTCATGTGCTTTCAACACGGAGTTTGAGTAAAATGGTCTGTTGTTTTAAAATATTCTATCATATATGCTGTAATATCCCATCCCACGCATGATACATTGCTATGATAAAAAGAAGAGATGCTTTGAAAGTGATCCCCAGAGTTGTGAAATTCATTGGCATGACCCTTCTTTTGAGGGTCATAATTCATTTATTTTTTTCTGCTCCAGATTAATTTTCACAGTCTTCAGTTGTTATGTGCATTAGACACAGTATTAGCAGTAGTGGCAGTAAAAATACTCCTGTCACCCTCTACAGGTACCATTTTACTAGCGTCTCCTTACCACTGTAGCAGCTTTAAACCCTGTTCCCCACCTGGTCATTCCTTTAAATGCCTCTTCTCTCTGGCTTTCCTTAAAACCTTTTCTTAGTCTTTGGTGTTCTGTAGCTTTACCACAAACTGTCTAGTTGAAGATTTCTTGTCTTGCTTGGTATGTGTGCATTTCCTGTATTTCTAGATTCAGATCCTCTATCATTTCTGTAAAATTCTCATCTGCTGTCTTCTTGAATGTTGACTCTCTCTGTCCTTCTGCTGTACTTCCCAGGATTCTTATTTAAACCTGCATCTGTTCTCCATGCCTCTCAAGCTGGCTTTCACCCTCTTCTCCTGCCTCCTTGTGTTGCATTCTGGGGAATGTCTTCACTCCTTCCATGCAGTGTGTGAAGTCCTTCATTTGGGGCTCATCTGCTGCTCTGCCATTATGTTGTGTTTTACATCTCAGTGATTTTTTTTCCCCAATTTATTTATTTTCAGAAAAACAGTATTCATTATTTTTTCACCACACCCAGTGCTCCATGCAAGCTGTGCCCTCTATAATACCCACCACCTGGTACCCCAACCTCCCACCCCCCCACCACTTCAAACATCTCAGTGATTTTTGGTTCCTGTTTTAACTTCCTTCAGTTCCGCATTCACACTTGGCCTGTTGCTTTTGATAGGGTCTTGATCCTTCTTCATTTTTGACCTTTTTGGTGTTCTTAAACATTTAATGTGTCATGTTTCCTATTCTGTATCTGATCATTTCAATATCTAAAGTCTTCAATTTCCCTCAATATGCTCAATATGCTGTCTCTCACATGGCTTCTTTTCTTGCATGCTCTGTGATGGGATTTTGAGACGAGATTTATTAGAACATAGATTTAATCTCTTTTAATCCTCTGGCTTTAGAAGGTAGGTTATAATTTGTATGGTTTATTCTGAAAATTGGGTAACTTTATTGCTATTTTCTGAGGGTTAGTGCCATATAAAGTGATGGTATATGAGGATTCAGAGGTAAATATTTATCAAGGTGTAAATAGTTGGGGAAGGCTTCCTTTACAAAAGGTAGAATTATTAAGACCTGCTTAATCACAGAAGGGATATCCTGTAAAGCTAGCCCTTAAATAAAAAGTGGATCAGAAGAAAGCAGAGAGAGGAGAGAGTTTGGAAGAAGCATGTGTAGGGGCACTCACTGCCTATCCCTGTAAGTCAGGGGTGATCCGGAAGGGAAGCCTTGTTAAAGGAGGCAGTAGTGTTTAGATGTAATAACCTACTGGAGACCTCACAGTGCTCTGGGAAGCGGGTGGTGTGCAATCAAGGCTGCCAGCCCAGCTGAAGTTGCGGCTTCAGGCAGGGAGTGAGCAGGCCTTTCTGTCTGCCTTTATCTCCAGTGGGAGCACTTGTCCTTGAAGCTGCCCTCCAGACACCTTTGCCTGTGGCTACACATCTGTGCATCACTTTGAGTTTCTATGGTTGCTGCTTCATGGGGATGTTTGTTACTTTTTTTTTAACTGAGGTTCACTTGTTGATTTTACTCTTCTCTGAAAAATATATTTCATCTGTTATTGCCATATACTTCAAATGGTAGTGGGGCATGATGGCGTGGGACCCCTTAAAATGAATTTACACTGCAATCTTGACCACAGTATAAGTGTTGCACATGGCTGTCCTGTGTCCTCCTTTCCTTCTGAAATGAATTCTCTCTTCCCAATTTTCATCGGTGGAAGACCGGGGTCTTTGTTGTTGTAGGTGATTTGTCTAAGATTGCATAGCTATCAAGATTTAACCTCTGGTCTGATTGTAGGACCCATTTTCTTAACTCAGTGCCATGTGGCCTACCATGTAGGAGTCTCAATACTCTACTGCTTTTGAAGCTGTACTCCACAGGCCACGTCTACCAGTACATATCTGTTTGTGTCTAGTTCACTCATTTATCACGCACATTTACTGGATGCCAGCTACGTGTTTCAGGCCCTTTCTAGGTGCTGGAGATACCGTGGTGGGCCAGTCAGACAGAACCCCCTGCCTTCATTGAGTATGTTCCATTTCCTACTACTGGAAGCATCCAGCAGTAATAGTGGACTTATGCCAGAAGTCCGGCAATGACCTGAGTTCCAGAAAATTCTGAATGGCTCTTTGTAGAAGGAATACTTTGGTGGCAGCCCTGGAGGTAGCTCCCTGCACAGGGGAAAAGGAGGGCTGGTGTAGAATTGCTTGGTGAATGGGCTTCAAGGTCAAATAACTTTGAGAATCCTCTGTAGTCAGTAGTTAAGAGGTTGTTTTAATGGTATATCAGATTTGTTTTCAGCAGGTATGGTAAGACAGACACACAGACATGAAAATGGTTGCTGTGAAGGGAGAGATGTTTATTGTACTCCCAGGAGTACAGTAGAAACAGGAGGCATGGCCTGCCAGCAGGGCTATGAAGAGAGAGCCAGAGAGCACACAGAGAGCAGGTGGAGAGGGGGGAATTGAGGGTGGGAGACTTCGTTGTGGTTTCTGAAGGAAGGAATGGGCAAGGCAAGAGAAGAAAGCTAAGCAGGTTTAGGGTTGGATAGTTTGAATAATTTTGGCAAGTTGTGGGCTGTACTGGGGGCCCCTAGTGGTGTAGTACTTGGTCCCCAGGTGATTTGAGCAGGAGGACAGTGTCTCAAGTCTGAGAGCCCTTAAAAGGAGTGGTTGCAGGAATGGACTTTGGATTGGTTGGTTTGCCTGTCAAAGGCATGTTGGCAGGTACTGCATGTCTGACTTGGCAAACCCTGGGAGGGGCAGTCCCTCTGAGATCAGCAAGGTCCTAGATGTCAGGGCATCAAGACTACAGAAAATGAGAGCATGTAGTTAATACAGAGATGCTGTTTCAAGCTGCCTGCCATGCTATATGCCATTTCCCTTTACTACAGAAATGCAGTCATTGGAGTTACTCATTTATGGTTAAGAAAATTCTGGAATATGATAGCAAGGCCTTTCCTCCCCCCCCCCCACAACTATAATATACATTGACAGGAGAGGTTTAATTTCAAGGCTTACACATACTCTGATCTCACAATGCTATTCATTTATCTATTTTTCACAGATCACAGAGATGACATTGCAGATATACGGGATATTTGACTTCTAGATTCCTTAGGTGTAGATTTATCTAAATTACCTCACCAGATTAAATAAGTCCTGTTTTTTCCTTCCTAGAGACCTGCACTGGTTCTTTGTAGGTTCTTACACTGTGGCCCAAGCTGGGCTAACACTCTGAGCCCCTGAAGGGCCCCACATGTTTTCTTTCACATGTTGCTGAGGGTGTTGTTCTGTGGAAGTGCTCTCTTGCACATAGACTGCTTTGCTTACTGCCCCTTCACCTCTTGTTGCAGAGTTTGAGTCCTGCCTTGTGGTTTATGCAATTCTCTTATCAGGGTCTGACCTTTGCTCTCCTTGTCCACTGGCCCTTACTTTCCAGCTCTGTTCAAACCCACTGATTTCTTCTGGCAACTCCAGTTAGAGGTGCCCATTTTTTCCTGTGGACTTGTATGATACACTCCCGTGTGACCATTTCATTATAGCTGGATGTTCTCAGTTTTCCTGGAAGGTGGCTGTGCCTTAGCTTCCTAATGAGACTGTAAAGTTCCTGAGGCCAGAAACCATTACATTTAATCCTTTGTAGCCCCCACAGTGATTTGCACCTGTTTCTATTTATTGCTGGATTAAAGCCTCTTAAATTCTCATCTGGGGGGACAAGATGGCGGGGTACTAGGAAGAGGCGTCTTTTCAGCTGGTACCCCAAAGTGAGCTGATTACCTACCAAAGAACTCTGATCACCCATGAAATCAGCCTGAGATCAGAATTATACACGTCTGGATCTCTACAGGGGCAGAAGATGCCAGTGAGCAGGTAAAGCGGAATGGGAACAGCGGACTGATATCGGAAGATAAACAAAAGGGGGAGGGAGCCACCAGAGGCGACCGGTGCAAAAGTAATACCCCGATACGAGCGAGAGTGCCCTGCGTCTGGGGACCAGCATTAACTCGGAGACTGGTTGAAAGCACTCCAAAAGAGCAAAGGATCGCGGGGGCAAATTGTGGGAATCGGGGCGGCTAGGGACAGGGGCTTGAGTCCCCGGTCCCAGACGGCCTCCCCGGCGCGGAGGCAGAGAGAGTGCGGCGGAGAAACCGGCTCCTGGTCCCTAAGCCGCCAGCGTGCTCCAGAGCGCGGGGTTCCGGCTTCTGTGAGGGGATGGGAGCCGGTCTGCAGAACGCGCGCTAGCCCTACCACAAAGCTCGAGATGCGCGTGCACGTCGCTCCAGCTCTCCTGGGTTTCTAAGGCCCTGGGGCGCTTCTTGACCCGGGCCATTGTTTCAAAGTCTAAGCCGCACGCCCGCGAAACTCTTCCCCGGACAGAGGCGCGCAAAAGCCCAGCCTGCGGCTAACGGACCAGCGCCCCGTTCTCAGTGCCCCAGACGCGCGCCCGACCCACAGCCGCCTCTGAAAAGAGGTGCGCGCAAGCCGGGCACTCCCAGCCCCGGCCAGCGGCAAAATCTCAGTGTGCGATCGCTGCTTGGAACCTCTCTGGCGGTCAGGAGCTCCCAGACAGCCGCCACTGCCTTGGCTTTGGGGACGAGCAAAAGATCCTGCGCCCCCAGGGTCTTTAACTTGGAACCTGCACTGCCAGCGTCCAAGGGGGAATTTATTCAGCTTCTGCACCCAGACTGAGGCTTCTGAGACGGAGATCAGGAAGTGTTCCAGGGTGCACCTTGACTGCACCAGAGTTGATACATCCAGCTACATCTGTTCAGTCTTCTCCCACCAAAATGACTAGGAGGAGGAATGCCCAACAGAAGAAAAATACAGAGGATGGACCTTCCGCAACAGAGCTAACGGCTATCAACATAGACAATATGTCGGAAAGAGAATTCAGGCTAACAATTATCCAGGCAATAGCTAGGTTGGAGAAAGCCATGGATGACCAAACAGAATTGATTAGAGCCGAACTGAAAGCGACCAGACAGGATGTTCACAATGTTAGGGCGGAGCTTAAAGCTACCAGGGAGGAGGTCCACAATGCTCTCAATGAGTTCCAATCCAATCTAAACTCTCTCAAAGCTAGGGTAACTGAGACAGAAGATAGAATTAGTGATCTGGAAGACAAACAGATAGAGAGAAAGGATCAGGAGGAAGCCTGGAACAAACAGCTTAGATCCCACGAAAGCAGAATTAGGGAAATAAGTGATGCCATGAAGCGTTCCAACGTCAGAATTATTGGAATTCCTGAAGGGGAGGAGAAAGAAAGAAGTCTAGAAGATGTCATGGAACAAGTCCTTCATGAAAACTTTCCGAGTCTCGCGAATGAAACCAGCGTTCATGTACTAGAGGCTGAACGGTCTCCACCCAAGATTATACACTCCAAAAAAACATCACGACACCTGATAGTCAAATTGAGAAATTATAATTGTAGGTATAATCTCTTGAAAGCTGCCAGGGCAAAGAGGCTCCTTACTTACAGAGGGAAGCCCATCAGAATAACGTCAGACCTGTCCACAGAGACCTGGCAAGCCAGAAGAGGCTGGCAAGATATATTCAGGGCACTAAATGAGAAGAACATGCAGCCAAGAATACTTTATCCAGCAAGACTGACATTCAAAATGGATGGAGAGATAAAGAGTTTCCAAGACCGGCAAGACTTAAAAGACTATGCAACCACCAAGCCGATACTGCAGGAAATATTAAGGGGGGGTTCTATAAAAGAGGAAAAATCCCAAGAATAGCATTGAACAGAAATATAGAGACAGTCTACAGAAAGAAAGACTTCAAAGGTAACTCGATGTCAATAAAAACGTATCTATCAATAATCACTCTCAATGTGAATGGCCTAAATGCACCCATAAAACGGCACAGGGTTGCAGACTGGATAAAACGACAGGACCCATCCATATGCTGTCTACAAGAGACCCATTTCGAACCTAAAGATACACGCAGACTGAAAGTGAAGGGGTGGAGAAGCATCTTTCATGCCAATGGGACTCAAAAGAAGGCTGGGGTAGCGATTCTCATATCAGATAAATTAGACTTCAAACTAAAGACTGTAGTCAGAGATACAGAAGGACACTACATAATCCTTAAAGGGACTATCCACCAAGATGATCTAACAATTGTAAATATCTATGCTCCCAATATGGGAGCAGCCAATTACTTAAGAAAACTGTTAATCAAGATAAAGAGTCATATTGATATGAATACACTAATCGTAGGTGATCTTAACACGCCTCTTTCAGAATTAGACAGATCATCGAAGCAGAAAATCAATAAAGGAACAAGAGCATTGAACGACACATTGGACCAGATGGACCTCATAGATATATACAGAACATTCCACCCTAAAACAGCAGAATACTCATTCTTCTCAAGTGCACACGGAACCTTCTCCAGAATAGACCACATACTGGGTCACAAATCAGGACTCAGCCGATACCAAAAGACTGAGATTATTCCCTGCATATTCTCAGATCACAATGCTTTGAAACTGGAGCTCAATCACAAGGAAAAGTTCCGAAGGAACTCAAACACCTGGAAGCTAAAGACCACCTTGCTTAAGAATGCTTGGATCAACCAGGAGATCAAAGAAGAACTGAAACAATTCATGGAAACCAATGAGAATGAAGACACTTCGGTCCAAAACCTATGGGATACAGCAAAGGCGGTCCTAAGGGGAAAATATATAGCCATCCAAGCCTTGCTCAAAAAAATTGAAAAATCCAGAACACACCAGCTGTCTCTACACCTTAAAGAACTGGAGGATCAACAACAAATCAAACCAACTCCACACATAAGAAGGGAAATCATCAAGATTAGAGCTGAGATCAATGAGGGAGAAACCAGAGATACAGTAGAACGTATCAATGAAACTAGAAGCTGGTTTTTTGAAAGAATCAATAAGATCGATAAGCCACTGGCTACACTAATCCAAAAGAAAAGAGAGAAATCCCAAATTCATAAAATTATGAATGAAAGGGGAGAGATCACAACTAACACCAAGGAAGTAGAAACACTCATCAGAAGTTACTACGAACAGTTATATGCCAATAAGCTTAGCAACCTAGATGAAATGGATGCATTCCTGGAAAAATATAAACTACCAAAATTGAACCAGAAAGAAATCGACAACCTGAATAGACCGATATCTAATAACGAGATTGAAGCAGTGATCAAAAATCTCCCAAAAAACAAGAGCCCAGGACCTGACGGATTCCCTGGGGAATTCTACCAAACCTTCCAAGAAGAAATAACACCTATTCTCCTGAAGCTGTTTCAAAAAATTGAAGCAGAAGGAAAACTTCCAGACTCTTTCTATGAAGCCAGCATTACCCTGATCCCCAAACCAGGCAAGGACCATACCAAAAAGGAGAATTTCAGACCAATATCACTGATGAATATGGATGCTAAGATTCTCAACAAGATCCTAGCCAACAGGATCCAACAACACATTAAAAAGATTATCCACCATGATCAGGTGGGATTCATCCCTGGGCTACAAGGATGGTTCAACATTCGTAAATCAATCAATGTGATACAACAAATTAATATGAGAAGAGAGAAGAACCACATGGTCCTCTCAATTGATGCAGAAAAAGCATTTGACAAAATCCAACATCCGTTCCTGATTAAAACGCTTCAAAGTATAGGGATAGAGGGAACATTCCTGAACCTCATCAAATCTATCTATGAAAGACCCACAGCAAATATGATCCTCAATGGGAAAAAGCTTGCAGCCTTCCCGTTGAGATCAGGAACAAGACAAGGATGCCCACTTTCACCACTCTTGTTCAACATAGTATTAGAAGTCCTAGCAACAGCAATCAGACAACAGAGAGAAATAAAAGGTATCCAAATTGGTAATGAAGAAGTCAAACTCTCTCTCTTCGCAGATGACATGATTCTTTATATGGAAAACCCAAAAGACTCCACCCCCAAACTACTAGAACTCATACAGCAATTCAGCAGCGTGGCAGGATACAAAGTCAATGTGCAGAAATCAGTGGCTTTCTTATACACTAACAAGGAAAATACAGAAAGGGAAATTAGAGAATCGATTCCATTTACTATAGCACCAAGAACCATAAGATACCTGGGAATAAACCTAACTAAAGAGGTAAAGGATCTATACTTGAGGAACTATAGAACACTCATGAAAGAAATTGAAGAAGACACAAAAAGATGGAAGACCATTCCATGCTCTTGGATCGGAAGAATAAACATCGTTAAAATGTCTATACTGCCTAGAGCAATCTATACTTTTAATGCCATTCCGATCAAAATTCCACCGGCATTCTTCAAAGAGCTGGAGCAAATAATCCAAAAATTTGTATGGAATCAGAAGAGACCCCGAATCGCTAAGGAAACGTTGAAAAACAAAAATAAAGCTGGCGGCATCACCTTACCTGATTTCAAGCTTTATTACAAAGCTGTGATCACCAAGACAGCATGGTACTGGCATAAAAACAGACACATAGACCAGTGGAACAGAGTAGAGAGCCCTGATATGGACCCTCAACTCTATGGTCAATTAATCTTCGACAAAACAGGAAAAAATATACAGTGGAAAAAAGACAGTCTCTTCAATAAATGGTGCTGGGAAAGCTGGACAGCTATATGTAGAAGAATGAAACTCGACCATTCTCTTACACCGTACACAAAGATCAACTCAAAATGGATAAAAGACCTCAACGTGAGACAGGAATCTATCAGAATCTTAGAGGAGAACATAGGCAGTAATCTCTTCGATATCAGCCACAGCAACTTCTTTCAAGATACGTCTCCAAAGGCAAAGGAAACAAAAGCGAAAATAGACTTCTGGGACTTCATCAAAATCAAAAGCTTCTGCACAGCAAAGGAAACAGTCAAAAAAACAAAGAGGCAACCCACGGAATGGGAGAAGATATTTGCAAATGACAGTACAGACAAAAGGTTGATATCCAGGATCTATAATGAACTCCTCAAACTCAACCCACACGAAACAGACAAACACATCAAAAAATGGGCAGAAGATATGAACAGACACTTCTCCAATCAAGAAATACAAATGGCTATCAGACACATGAAAAAATGCTCATCATCATTAGCCCTCAGGGAGATTCAAATTAAAACCACATTGAGATATCACCTTACACCAGTTAGAATGGCCAAAATTAACAAAACAGGAAACAACACGTGTTGGAGAGGATGTGGAGAAAGGGGAACCCTCTTCCACTGTTGGTGGGAATGCAAGTTGGTGCAGCCTCTTTGGAGAACAGTGTGGAGATTCCTCAAGAAATTAAAAATAGAGCTTCTCTATGACCCTGCAATTGCACTCCTGGGTATTTACCCCAAAGATACAGATGTCGTGAAAAGAAGGGCCATCTGTACCCCAATGTTTATAGCAGCAATGGCCACAGTCGCCAAACTATGGAAAGAACCAAGATGCCCTTCAACGGATGAATGGATAAGGAAGATGTGGTCCATATACACTATGGAGTATTATGCCTCCATCAGAAAGGACGAATATCCAACTTTTGTAGCAACATGGACGGGACTGGAAGAGATTATGCTGAGTGAAATCAGTCAAGCAGAGAGAGTCAATTATCATATGGTTTCACTCATTTGTGGTGCATAACCAATAGCATGGAGGACAAGGGGCGTTAGAGAGTAGTAGGGAATTTGGGTAAATTGGAAGGGGAGGTGAACCATGAGAGACTATGGACTCTGAAAAACAGTCTGAGGGGTCTGAAGTGGCGGGGGGGGTGGGAGGTTGGGGTACCAGGTGGTGGGTATTATAGAGGGCACAGCTTGCATGGAGCACTGGGTGTGGTGAAAAAATAATGAATACTGTTTTTCTGAAAATAAATAAATTGGGAAAAAAATTCTCATCTTATCTCTGTTGGGATTATTTGTTATTTTTATTTCAAAAACATTTCCCTTCCTCACCTAAAACACTAAGGATAAAAGAAATAGGAAGAAGGTAGCTTTAGATCATGCATTGATCCTGCTGAGCTGTGTGGCCTTGGGGTGGGTACATACCATTTCTTTACCTTGGCTTCCCTGTGTATAAGGTGAAGGACTGGGACTGGCTAGTCCTGAGGTCTCTTGCAGCTCTACCGTCCCGTGATACTACAAATTAGGAGTTCACAAGTGCAAGTCTTTTAGCATGAAATTTCATTTCATGATTCTGTTTAGTTTTCCATATGAGATCAACTTGACTCTGACTAGCCTTTGCAGATCTAAAATTCTCAGTTGCTTTTTCTCTAGGGCAGCTCTGTTCAGTAGAACTTTCTGAAGATGTTAATGTTCTGTGTCGGTGCTATCCAATTAAATAAACATTAGCCACATGTGCTGTTCAGTGCTCGAAATATGACTGCTGTGACTGAAGTTTTAATTTTAAGTCATTTCATTTGATTTAAATTTTAAAATTAAATAGCCTCATGTGCGTAGTGGCTACTGATTGGACAGAGAAGCTTGATAGTCTATCAATAGAGCTTGTTACCTCATAAGTAAGACTTACTTATCTTTGTGAAAAACTTGGTTAAATCATCAGCACAGTTGTGTTCTTGTAGAGCAGGGAACTTAAGGTTCAGGGTTTTACTGATGCGGTTTCCCTGGGCTTCTCAGGCTTTGTTACCCCAGTGCCCTTGGCTGGAGGGAAGCATGGTTCCAGAGTGGCCTAATGCAAACATAAAGTGGAAAAGCCACACACAAATCCGTTCTACTCATCTCATGCTTGTCTTAGGATGAAAAGAATACTTTATATAATGGCCAAATGAAGCAGTACTTCATCTCTCCATCACACTCCCATCTTCCCTGCACTCAGTCCCCTCACCCAAAGAGAAAGAAAACACTTCGAATGTCATTTCAGGAAGAGATATGCTGTGTCTCTTCCTCCCTTGCTTAGGTTGGGGAGATGCAGGTCGGAGAGGTGTGGGTGCTAGAGGCAGACCGCAGCAGGTGAGTGCCGATGACCTGTGGGCTTCTTCAGGGGCACACAGAGGAAGGGGAGTAGGCTATGGTCACTAGTGTTTCTTTCTCCTTTACTACTGAAGATGAAGTTTGGTTGTTTGAAATTTACCATACGCCTCCCACCTACCATCTTCCTGCCCTCTGTGGTGTGGAGGTAATGTTGGAGTGGATTCAGTTCTCGGGCATATGGAGTCTTGCTGGGTGTAGTTAGTTTGGGAGTCCCAGCTGAGCGGCAGTGGTTCTAGGGCTGCAGTGGGAGCTGTCTTACTTGAATGGAATTCAACACTGGTTCTCTTGTTCTTTATTGCTCCAAGTGAGCTTGTAGAGGTAGTGGGTTTAACCTTAAATTATTTTCCTCAAAGTAGGGGGAAAGGATTTTTACTAGCTTTTCTGATACTAAGAACACAACCAGACCTAGTGCTGCACCTGGAGTTGTGCAAAAGAAGGTAAAATGAATGGCTGGTTTTCACTCTCTGTATAGTTGCTTTGTATTTGCTATCAGTAATTGGAGTTTTGATATTTTTTCCAGTATAGATGGGGAGCATTTACAACTTTTCACCCTTAATAGCATCACCCTACCTCAGATATTAATAAGAAAGAATCATTTTCTGAAGAAAAACGAGAATTATGAATATAATAGGAATACAGACAATTCTGAGATGTTTGTTTCCATTTGTTCACCCCCAACTTCCCCTCACTTCATTTTTCTTCCCCCACTTTCTTTGTCCTTCTGTTGGTGGAACTGCATATCTTTATTTTTTTTTTTTTTTTTTTTTTTCAGTCTGTTGAGTGGCCAACTCTTTTTTTTTTTTTTATTTTTTTTTTTTTTTAGATTTTTTTTTTCCCCAATTTATTTATTTTCAGAAAAACAGTATTCATTATTTTTTCACCACACCCAGTGCTCCATGCAAGCTGTGCCCTCTATAATACCCACCACCTGGT
Organism: Neogale vison; assembly: GCF_020171115.1. Taxonomy (NCBI): domain Eukaryota; kingdom Metazoa; phylum Chordata; class Mammalia; order Carnivora; family Mustelidae; genus Neogale; species Neogale vison. The sequence goes on from NC_058098.1 coordinate 45,661,695, forward strand.
ACCCCAACCTCCCACCCCCCCGCCACTTCAAACCCCTCAGACTGTTTTTCAGAGTCCATAGTCTCTCATGGTTCACCTCCCCTTCCAATTTACCCAAATTCCCTACTACTCTCTAACGCCCCTTGTCCTCCATGCTATTGGTTATGCTCCACAAATGAGTGAAACCATATGATAATTGACTCTCTCTGCTTGACTGATTTCACTCAGCATAATCTCTTCCAGTCCCGTCCATGTTGCTACAAAAGTTGGATATTCGTCCTTTCTGATGGAGGCATAATACTCCATAGTGTATATGGACCACATCTTCCTTATCCAGTCATCCGTTGAAGGGCATCTTGGTTCTTTCCATAGTTTGGCGACTGTGGCCATTGCTGCTTATCTTTAAAACTCTTTGCAGATGAAAGTGAGTCTGAAGCCCATGCAAGCATTCAGTGGAATAGCTTGGGCGGAATAATAGACAGACCAGCTCATTGAGGGCAGGTATCCAGTAGGATTAAGTCACAATCCTTTTCCTTTCTTTATGTAATGGCTAACACCCTATTTTAGGAGCAAATACCACATAGCAAGACAGCAGAATTGTGGTTTTGCAATTAACTGGTTTCCACAGCTCCTGCTGTCCTTTGCTGTATTTGTCAGGACTTCTTCCAGACGGTCCAGTGTGCAAACATACTTCCACGCTACTCCCTCCTTTTCATGCCGAGTGAAGGACTTCCTTCCACCAACCTCTCATGTTCTTACTGTTTTTTATTCTTTTTTCCACAAGGACCACTTTACTGTTATTGAGTGGAGGAGGGACAGGAACAAACAGAATGAACAAGAAAAACAGATTCTTCTTAAATCCTTGGAATTTAAGTTCTTATTGAGGATTTCAAATACTTGGATGCTTCCATGGATTTTTTTTTTTTTTTTCTTTTCAAAGAGTGATGCTAATCTTGAATGCAGCTCCTGGGTCACTGCAATAATTCTGAATGACTGATTTTAATTGGAAAAAACAAACAAACAAACAAACAAACAAGCAAACAAATCTAGTTCACATTCCCTAGAGAACATTTCATTTTAAAAAGAACTGAGCCAGTAGAGACACTCAGCTCCAATCCCCAAAGCTATCCTGAATTCCAGGCGGTGAGCAAAATCAGTGCCACTGCTTGTCCTGACCAGAATGTTAGGTCACTTTTTTATGATATCAGGGGTATATTTTAATATTTTATATGCATTTTACATGATAAGAGAGGTATATAGGGAATTATTTTGGCTTCACAGCATTAGTCATACTTGCTTTTAGTAATGTCCATCGAGCCCTTGCTTGGAAACAACTCTGGGTGATAGCTGTGATATCATGTGCTCCATGATAAACCTTGAGGGCCCTGTGCAGGGATCATAGTAGAGCCCTGGATGGCCCATCATGCCCTTTCCTCATTTGTGTCTCATGTTCCTGGCGATGGGGAGTTAGCTCAGAAATCACTCCTCTGTTCTATGCTTTATAATGAATACTGGGAGAGTAATCAAACATAGGTCCCAGGGTTTCATTTCTATAGCTTATGGTGATACTGGTATCTGCTTTGAATCATGAAATGTTTATGATCTCTGAAAATGGGAAGATGGAGACAAAATATCAGCATCCAGTCCTTTCTGGGGATGCTTGGAATGCGTTACTTGTAGTTAAAATTTGATTATCTGATTACAGCATGTTAATAATTAGAATTACACTTCAAGTGTCTAAGTTGAAAGGAACCATTTTCAACGGCGGTTTTAACTTCTGAATTTACTATTTAAGAGTACAGTTTTCTTTATGCCTTGAAACTTCTAGGTGAGAAACTTGGAATTGACCTAACAGGGTATAAGGAATTACTCAATTCACATTGGGGGAAGGGAAACTAGAAGCATGTTTGTGGAAGCGTGAAGTTACATTCTGGTGATTATCTGGTGTGGCCCAGATGCCCTGGGCATCCTGGCACATTGGCCTCTCTCATGCAATGTGCTGCCTGACTCATTAGTAACTGACACTCTCACAACAGGCCCTCTGGAAGGCAGCACTAGCAAATGCTTCAAGAATCCTTTAAGGGTAGATAGTAGAAATGTCCTCAGGGCTATGTATGTGGAAAATTCACATTAGCATGTTGTATTTATTCTTAGAAGAGCATGAGAGTTGTAAAGAGCTGTTTCTCTCTTTAAATTGATTTGGATTAGAGTGTTCACATAATTTGGATGAGTTGGCTTCTTTTTAATAGATTCCAGATAGAATTGTACCAATATATGCTATAAATTTTCTCTGGCTTGTTTTGTTTGGATGTGTAGTGTGGTGTCTGTTTCAGAGCGACACCTAGTGTTTGATGTGCTTGTGACACTGGCCAGGTTGGAAGGAGAGTCTGGCTTGAAGTCTGCATGTGGTGCACTAGCTGTTCTTGCAGACCTGGGCATTCGCTGAGTGAATGTGAGAGAGTGGCCTGTCCTGAGTGGATTGCAGGTCTGTGACACTTTTGTCTTCTTTTAAAAAAAAGGTTTTATTTATTTATTAGAGAAAGAAAGAGAGGCAGAGAAATAACATGAGGCACATGGAGAAGCAGAGGCAGAGGGACAAGCAGGCTTTCAGCTGAGTAGGGAACTCCATATGAGGCTGGACCCCAGGACCTCAGGATCATGACTTGAACAAAAGGCAGAGACTTAACTGTCTGAGCCACCCAGGTGCCCCTCTGCAACACTTTCTAATTGTGTTGAGGGAAGCATTTAAATCCTCTAAGTTTCTGGGATGGTGAGAACCACAAGGAGGTGTTATGCCCCAATAATGGGTCCGTGATTAAAGGAGCAAGACTGATACAAAGCGAAGGTCAAGCAAAGCTTTATTTCGCCCCAAGCATCAAGAATTAACCGAACATTCGGGGACGCACCTCTTACAAGAGAGGGCGACCCTTCTCTATTTCACTACTAGCTTTTTTTTTTTCCCCCAATTTATTTATTTTTAGAAAAACAGTATTCATTATTTTTTCACCACACCCAGTGCTCCATGCAATCCATGCCCTCTATAATACCCACCACCTAGTATCCCAACCTCCCACCCCCCCACCACTTCAAACCCCTCAGATTGTTTTTCAGAGTCCATAGTCTCTCGTGGTCCACAGACTAGCTTTTAAGGGCAAAGCCCATGCATTCGGGCCTGGCCACGCACAGGTGACCAATGAGATTGTAACGCACACAGGAAACTCCACAGTTTAATGCTAGGTGACCAACTGAATTACAATTTACCCTAGTAGACATTTGAACCAGCCTATTACACCTTGATTAGGATTGGCACCAAAAAGTCTCCCAAAGGGCGGGGCCCATACTCCTTGGTAGCTAGGGAGACAGTATGCGCCCCCTGATCAGATGTCTCCACCTGGCCTGACCCACCCTTGTATCTGGGCTTTGTTACCTGGGTTGGTTTTTGGGACTTGTTTTTAAGTGAATCCCCTGGGGGAAGGGGAGCAGGGACAGTTTAAGGGTTAAACAACAAGGTTTTTGTTTAACCTCAATGAAAGCCTCTTGCTAAAATACAAAAATATAGGGGCGCCTGGGTGGCTTGGTGGGTTAAAGCCTCTGCCTTTGGCTCAGGTCATGATCCTAGGGTCCTGGGATTGAGTCCCACATCAGGCTCTCTACTCGGTGGGGAGCCTGCTTCCCCCTCTCTCTGTCTCTGCCTTCCTCTCTGCCTACTTGTGATTTCTGTCAGATAAATAAATAAAAAAAAATAAAAATATAAAATAGGTCCTTACAGGTGGCATCTCACTGAGCCTGTGTTAATTCTCTACGTTACTTAGCTGGAAGCTCTCTGGAAGTGATTCATTTGTTTTGTAAAAAAAGAAAGAAAGAAAGAAAGAAAGAAAGAAAGAAAGAAAGAAAGAAAGAAAGGCAGCACAGAAAAGACCACTAACTGGTTGTGGTTGTACCAAAATTGAAGAGACCCAAAAAATACAGTTTTTAGCCAGAATGTAGAAGCATTTATGAAATGAAGAAAAGTAAGGCATGTTTGCTTATGACAGAGATTTCCCATGTGTGGGATCCTTGTGTGTAAAGATGACTCCTCTTAAATTTATCTTAGTTAGAGCTTTGTTTAGAACAAAACCATATACTGTGGGTAGAATTATTTGCTACTAATAATACGGATCTGTGAAGGTTTCTGGATTGTTGCTCATTAAAAATAAGGAGTCTAGTGCAATTTGATTTTTGTTAAAAAGATATTAGACTTTTGCATGATATCAAAGTGAAAAAATAACCTCTTACAGTCTGTCAAGGGCCTACAGTACCGTGTTTTTGGATATTAGATTTTTAGTATGATGAAAATGGTACCTATCTGTATCTGTCTGTTTTGATCGGTATTGGTAGTACTTTCTCCACTCCATGGTTCTGTACCTCTCATGCTGGTGCTCTTGAAAACCCTCTTTTTCCCACCGCCTCAGCCTTTGTTCAGTCTTCCCTCCTACTGGAGTATCCTGCTAACTAACTAGTCTTTTGTTTTTCGATCTTCTGCCTCTTCTTTCTCCCTCCCCACCTGGAATGCTCTTTGTATAATGTAACTCTTATTTCTTTGGGCTTTAAGATGAAGACTAAACTCCCTGCCAAGATGTTCAAGGCCTTTCCTGATCTGGTCTCTGCCTGCCTCTTCATCCCTTGTCACCCACCTTACCTTTGCTCCTACTGGCAACAAAGCAGCAGGGTTTTTTGTTTGTTTGTTTGTGTTTTTCCTGCTACTGCTTAGTCTACCTAAAATGTCACCTGGCTTACTCCTTTGTATTCTTCAGGATTCAGTTCAAAGGTGATTTCCCTTTGAAGTGTGCCTTGTCTGTACTCACTTCCTTCTGCATGTACTGACATCCCTGATGCTCTTGCCTTTCCCCTTCGGGCTGTCATTTTTAGAGCAGAAGCAGTTTCCTATGTTGCTTTATCTCTGATCCCTCCTATGGTACCTGGCACAAAAGAAGCACTTAGGAATACTTATTAATGAATCAAATAAACAGTTGATTTAGAGGAAATTTGTTTTATTTACCTATACTCCTACCAATTAAAATCCCCGCCTGTAGCTTAGTGATTTGCCATACTCAGAGAGGGTTTTGCTGTTACGAAATTTGCTTTTCTTTGATATTGATTTCTTCCTTAAAATAAACTTTTTATAAGTTTTTTCAGTTTACACTTATTTTAATGTATTATTATATAATGTATTTCTGGTGTTACAGAAAATTAAGCTCTACAGACTTGTCTCTTTTTCAGCTTTAACCAATTTTTGTTCTACAGCATTCACGTTGTTGATAATCCTTAGTCTGTAATTATGGTTTTTTTTTTTTACTTGATTATTGCTCACAAGAATGTTTTAAAATCCCTCAAGTAAAATAAATAAATAAATATCTTAAAAAAAAGAAAAAAAATCCCTCAAGTACTTGAAAATTTTTTTTATTTTAAACTCAAAGGTGGACATGAAGTGTGTTGAGTTTACCTGTGACTTGTGCCACTCCTACTTTGAGGGTTTATTCCCTCTTGGAAAATAATATTCCCTCATAGAAAAATAACTCCTGGTGAATTTTCATGGATGTTAGAATCTGTAAATTGAAATTTGTTTCTCTACATATATATTAAGCCACTATTAATTGTGTTCAAATATATTGTATATTGTATGGTCTTTTTTATCTGTCAATGATAGAGTGTGTTAAAATCTCCCATGATAAATGTATTTCCCCTCAGTTACTGCATTTCTTTTATCTTCATGTACTTTTTTGTTTTATTTTCATCCTGTGTTATTGGTTGCCTAAAGGTTCATATTATCACTAAATTGTGAATTACATTTTTAATCTATTTTAAATGATTCCCTTTGTCCCCCTTAAAGTCTTTTCACTTGATATTGATACTACTTTGCTGTGTGTTTGTGCCAATGCACACCTGATATGTCATTTTCTGTACTTTATCGTTAATCTTTCTGTGTTCAAAGGCCAGTTTGGATTGGCTTGGTCTTTGGTAGAGGAACTTAACCTATTTGTATATATGATTTTTTGTGTGTGATAATCAATATTCTTGGTTTTTCTTCTACTTTTGACTTTTGAGGGATGGGTCATGTTCACTTTATGGAATATACTTTGTGATTTAGAAAATATACTTTCTATTTTCCATCATTCCATTAATCATCTTAATTAATATTTTTGAATGCAAATTTATTTATTTTTAATTTAAATTTGAAGAGATAGTATATAGTACATCATTAGTTTTTGATGTAGTGTTCAGTGATTCATTAGCTGCATATGAATCCCAGTGTTCATCACATCACATGCCCTCCTTAATGCCCATCACCCAGTTGCCCCATCCCCTCACCTCTGTCCCTTTCCATACCCTCAGTATGTTTCCCAGAGTCAAGAGTCTTTCATGGTTTGTCTCCTTCTCTGATTTCTTCCCATGCAGTTTTCTCTCCCTTCCCTATCACCCCCTGCACTACTAATAATTAAATTAACAAAATATTTTTCAAAACTTTTTTCTCTAATTGTTCATATCAAGAGTAAAGCAGTTCTTGATAACTTTACTTTAATCCCATATATCTTGTACTTCTCACATCTCAGCTATTTTAAGTATTTTGTATCCAGATTGTTTTAGTATAATATTTGTAGAATGTTATTTTTCTTAGGTTAATCATTTGGAGGATTTAATCTAGTTTTTTTTTTTTTTTGCATTTATTTATTTAATTTATTTTTTCAATTTATTTATTTTCAGAAAAACAGTATTCATTATTTTTTCACCACACCCAGTGCTCCATGCAACCCATGCCCTCTATAATACCCACCACCTAGTACCCAACATGCCACCCCCCCGCCACTTCAGACCCCTCAGATTGTTTTTCAGAGTCCATAGTCTCTGTGGTTCACCTCCCCTTCTAATTTACCCCAGCTCCCTTCTCCTCTCTAACACCCCTTGTCCTCCATGCTATTTGTTATGCTCCACAAATAAGTGAAACCATATGATAATTGACTCTCTCTGCTTGACTTATTTCACTCAGCATAATCTCTTCCAGTCCCGTCCATGTTGCTACAAAAGTTGGGTATTCATCCTTTCTGATGGAGGCATAATACTCCATAGTGTATATGGACCACATCTTCCTTATCCATTCGTCCATTGAAGGGCATCTTGGTTCTTTCCATAGTTTGGCGACTGTGGCCATTGCTGCTATAAACATTGGGGTACAGATGGCCCTTCTTTTCACGACATCTGTATGCTTGGGGTAAATACCCAGGAGTGCAATGGCAGGGTCATAGGGAAGCTCTATTTTTAATTTCTTGAGGAATCTCCACACTGTTCTCCAAAGAGGCTGCACCAACTTGCACTCCCACCAACAGTGGAAGAGGGTTCCCCTTTCTCCACATCCTCTCCAACACATGTTGTTTCCTGTCTTGCTAATTTTGGCCATTCTAACTGGTATAAAGTGATATCTCAATGTGGTTTTAATTTGAATCTCCCTGAGGGCTAATGATGATGAACATTTTTTCATGTGTCTGATAGCCATTTGTATGTCTTGATTGGAGAAGTGTCTGTTCATATCTTCTGCCCATTTTTTGATATATTTGCCTGTTTCATGTGTGTTGAGTTTGAGGAGTTCATTATAGATCCTGGATATCAACCTTTTGTCTGTACTGTCATTTGCAAATATCTTCTCCCATTCCATGGGTTGCCTCTTTGTTTTTTTGACTGTTTCCTTTGCTGTGCAGAAGCTTTTGATTTTGATTCTTTATATGGAAAACCCAAAAGACTCCACCCCCAAACTACTAGAACTCATACAGCAATTCAGCAACGTGGCAGGATACAAAGTCAATGTGCAGAAATCAGTGGCTTTCTTATACACTAACAATGAAAATACAGAAAGGGAAATTAGAGAATCGATTCCATTTACTATAGCACCAAGAACCATAAGATACCTGGGAATAAACCTAACCAAAGAGGTAAAGGATCTGTACTTGAGGAACTACAGAACACTCATGAAAGAAATTGAAGAAGACACAAAAAGATGGAAGACCATTCCATGCTCTTGGATCGGAAGAATAAACATTGTTAAAATGTCTATACTGCCTAGAGCAATCTATACTTTTAATGCCATTCCGATCAAAATTCCACTGGCATTCTTCAAAGAGCTGGAGAAAATAATCCTAAAATTTGTATAGAGACCCCGAATCGCTAAGGAAATGTTGAAAAACAAAAATAAAGCTGGCGGCATCATGTTACTTGATTTCAAGTTTTATTACAAAGTTGTGATCACCAAGACAGCATGGTACTGGCATAAAAACAGACACATAGACCAGTGGAACAGAGTAGAGAGCCCTGATATGGACCCTCAACTCTATGGTCAAATAATCTTTGACAAAACAGGAAAAAATATACAGTGGAAAAAAGACAGTCTCTTCAATAAGTGGTGCTGGGAAAACTGGACAGCTATATGTAGGAGAATGAAACTTGACCATTCTCTTACACCATACACAAAGATCAACTCAAAATGGATAAAAGACCTCAACGTGAGACAGGAATCCATCAGAATCCTAGAGGAGAACATAGGCAGTAATCTCTTCAATATCAGCCACAGCAACTTCTTTCAAGATATGTCTCCAAAGGCAAAAGTTACAAAAGCAAAAATAAACTTTACTCTAGTTTTTATAACCATAGTAACTCCTATAGGTATAGCTCACTGTTACAGTGTTTATGCCCCCGCACCTTTGGTTTTGGATTAAGTAATCTCTGTATTTGCCTCAATATGAATTTGCTTCATATGTTGAGGAAGGGAGATAGGGGGCTGGCATAGCTCCAGCTCTAGAATATCTTTCTTTTAGCTTCAGACAAATATATCTGACTATATACTTTCTGAATCATGATCTTTTCTCCCTTAAAATTCTAAATTTTGTTTGCTTTTTAAAAGAGCTGTAGTTCATTCTCGCTAATTTTATGAAGTACTGAATTCTTACATAAGCACCTAGTCTACATTGGGACTTCTCATCTCCATATGGGTGGTATAATCTACTGTCCATTCTACTTGGTTTGGCCTATAGTGAGCCATTGACCACACTGTCTTCTGGAGCTTAATGTTGCAGAGAAAAAGACTATGAGCCTGATTTTTGTTCCTTCATAGATATTTTGCTTTTGTAGATTTGTCTAAGAGTTTTTGGTTAGATAAAAAATTTATAACTTTAAACATGCTCTATGTAGATATTTGTCTCTGTTCAACCTCCTTAGTTCCAGGGAAGTCTTGTGGTGCACAGGATTACAGTGGAGGACTCTGTGGCAGATCCTAGATTCATAGTTTCTGTGTTTCATATCCATGTAATATTTTCTGATTTCAGCATCTGACTTATTTGTGCATCACAATTTTCTTTATTTTCCTAGATCTTAAAAAAGATTCAGTGTCCTCTTGAATCTTTTAAGAACATGACTCAGAAATTCTAAAATAAATTACCCTATTTCAGCAAATCTCTTTCAGAAGGTGGAATCTCCTTTTTTGTCTAGGATGATCCACTCCTTTGCTACATATTCTAGGTATGTTCTGCTTTCATGAGAGGAGCACTACTTCCCCCTTCCCCCAACCCATGACTCCTTGCCATGACTCCTTGCAATTTTGTGTGCTTTGGGCAGTAATTTCTGTAAGTGTTTTGGTTGTAGATGGGATCCTTTACCCTTTCTGGATTTTAATTGCTTAATGTGCTTTTCAACATTTTAGTATTGGTTGATTTCTAAAATACAGGAGGGAGAAATTAGGTGTCCCTCCATTTTTATTATGTTCCATGTTTCCTTTAGGTGTCTTTGTCCTGTATTTTAGTCTGTCTTTTGAAATATTTTCCTTCATTCATTTCTACCTTAAATGAGAAAAGTATTGCCTCTTAAGTGATGATGTAATCAAGCATTAAGGTTTACTGTAATGTTTGGAAGCACAATTCCATACTCAGTTATCTTTATCAAGTACCTACTTGCCATGTTCTGTGTTTCCACCATGTTAGAGTGTGGACACCTTTCTTCAAATGAGGCATTTCCTGTGTGTCTGCCTATACATGTGAACTAAACTTAGAATTCCTGTTGTCTTCCTCTTTTTCATTTCTTACTCATTCCTCTCTTTGTGCATGAAGTGCTTATTAGGATTATAATATGCCAGGCAATGTTCTTGAGACTGGGGAAACAAGATAGCTAACAGAGAGTTCCTTCTCTCAAGAAATCCAGCACCTAGCAGTGGGGTAGGCCCTGTGTCCCTCTAGCTGAGAAAAGCATGCTGGGGAGGAGTGTGGTGAGAGGTATGGTTGAAGTGGGCCCTTCTGAAGAGGTAATGGCTCAGTTTGGTCTTAAAGACTGGAGAGGATGTAACAAGATGGAGCTGTTCTTTCCTTCCTCAGGAACAGCATGGCTAGTGATCAGATAGATAATGTATGTTCTGCATGGGATTGCCATATATGAAGAGAAGTGTACCCTTTTTAGCTAAAAATGTAGTCATTTTCTACTTAACATGATGCAGTTCCTTCTGTTAGCTCATTTCTCTGAAATTTTAGGTTGTCAAACAAGTGTTAACATCCACAGTTCAATGCAGATATTTTGTCCACACTGGATGGTTGAGTCATTTTTAGTAACAGAGGCATAGCTAGGCCCACGATAGCTGAAGAACAAGATGCCCTGTCTGTCCATCTGCCTGGAAGCATGGATGCTTCTGGGAGTCTGTCTGAAACCAGTCTGTCCTTGTGGCCCAGGTACTCCTAGTGCTCCTTTTCAATCTAGCTGCCCAGTTGTCAGAATGTTTCTGACCTTTAATTACTCAAAAGATCCAGTGACTATGACTTAATGTTTTTTTAAACCAAACTTCCTATTTTTTTCCCTAGTCATCACTTCCTTTACCTCACACCCTGTGTCATGTAGCTAGTTTTAGGGAGAGTTGCACTCCGTGCTCCCTACTTCTGGACAGAACAAGTCTCATTGGCCATTGTTTTGCTAGATTACCTCACATGAGTTAAGATTTGATCCTGTCCTCATTCTTCATCATCCTACCTTTCTAAGTGGAATTGAAATCAAGTATGAATCAGCTGGGAAATGTTACAATCATTTGGTAATAATGTGGGGAAAAAAGGTTTCCCACTCAAATTAGAGAAAGATCAGCAGTTTTAAAGTGCACTGGGGCATCTTGTATAAATTGCTGCTTACATTTCGTAGTATTCCTGGTCATGCAGTAGGTTCCGAAGAAAAAAGCACTATGGATAATCAGTTAAAAGAATGACAGATTCTCTGATGTGCCGATCAGTAGTAATACCTAATTTTGATTTCAAGTGTGCTATAATGGATTACCATATAGATGCAGCTGAGCACTGAGCATTCAAGGGAGCCATGGTTTCTCAGAACAGTAATATTTATTCACACTGTGTGGCTTTCTTGAAAAATTTTTTTTATTTTACTCTCCAGTGAAAGTACAAACAAGATGTCAATCACATATGTGGCATTCCCAGTAGTATAGCTTAGAATATCAGCTGCAGTGGAAATGCCATAATGTATTTGCCTCAGCAAAGGTAGGTTTCATGTGGGGCTTTCAGAGGGACAGGCTTAACATTTGACACAGAGGGTCGTGTGGGGCTTTACTTTGATTTCAGGGACCCTAACATGTACACAGTGGTCCTTGCAATATTTGGTACAAAAAGAAGCATCAGCATGGGTGACATTTCAACCTTTGAGTTGTTGTATAAGAGTCTGACCATTCGGGAGTGTTTTAGTCTCTCAGACTTTGGGCATGATGTTTCACAGCCAAACCATATTGAGTTTATTTTGAGTGTCTTTAAAGTCCATCCATTTTATAAACCTGAAAACTTTTATCCAGAAGTGGTGATGATGATAGGCCTGACCTCAGAACAAGTTGGAGACTACTAGTGGCTACTGACAGCATTCACATGTCTAGATACAGGTCATCTTGCGGTCTTCTTTAGTTTTCTTTATATTAAAAAGACATTTTTCTTGGTTGCATATTAAGAAAATAAACCCAAGTCAAGGAGACAGAGAAGTATTTTGGAATGCTGAGAAACATGATTCAGTGCCACACTGGTTTCCTGACTAAAGTTAAAGTCTGAAGAACAGTCGGCATGGCAAGCAGTCATCCAGTCCATATAGGATCTCTTCTGAATGTGTGGAGTGATTCTCTCAGCATCTTCTGTATGATGTTTTAAAATCCCATGACAGGATGGGGTCAAATGATGTTCCCGGAATGCAGCTGGGATGCTCCGTGCCCTTGGTGGAGAATGCAAGAGAAAGTTAGGATACTGAGTCAGTGCTGTGCCATTCACTCAGGAAGCGTGAACTGCAAGGTAAGAGAAGGACTGGAAGGATTCACCGGGTCTAGGCTTCCGTCAACATGAGGCAGCAGCCCATTAACAGTAAACAATGCCAGCAGAGATGGTGTCCCTGGAGTAGGGTGCATGGCTCTTAGAAGCACTCAGCCTCTTAATATGATGAAACTATTATAATTGGTCATTGGAAGATGATTGTGGCAGAGAGATGTGCTGCTCTCATTGCCTTGCAAGAAAAAAATTTGCTACCGGTCTGCAAGGAGCAGGGTTAGCTGGCAACCTGAGGTTGTCAATGTCTTCTGCTCTCCAGCAATAGTCAGCTATTCTCATCTCCAGCCAGTGACTGAGCAAGGTGGTGGTATGAGGACCTAGCCATTTTTATGGCTATCTCCTCAAAGAAGTCTATTGACACCTTCAGTTCCAGAATGTCCGGAACCAAACTTGACATGCCTCAGTTCTGAGATTTCTTCTGGATTTGATATCTTAGATAGAAGTGTGGCCATCTGCTGAGTCACTGGGAAGTCATTCCTGAGTCTTCCATTTACCGCAAGTACTCTAATCATGGTCTCGACAGGTTTAGTTCCTGAATATCACTATTATGTGTTTCTCTTTGTCTTACTAACCTTTGTCCAGGCCACTTCATTCCTTGTCTGAAATGCTACCATTGTCTCTTCCTTGATATCTCTGCCTCTCCTCTCAGCCATCTTAAATTCCCCTCCAACTGGAACCCATTCAGTGACTGCACAGTGCTCCCTGAGATCATGGCCTCTCCTGCCTCTCTAGGCCCTTCTTCCTCCCCTCCTCACCTACCTGTCAGCCAAGTGGGCTCTCTTGCTGCTGCTGTTCCTTTCAGGTACCAGGCTGTCTTTTCCTCTTGGCCTTCACACATGCTCTTCCTTTTGTTCCTGTTCTCCACTAGGCTAATTTAATTAATTCTGTAAGTCTCCACTCAGGAGTCCTTTTTCCCTGGAACCATTCTGTGAAGCTTCTACTGAGATGAGGTGCTCTCCCCACCCCTCCATAGCTCCTCAGGGAAACTTTTGTCAGGCTTTTATTTCCTCTGGAATGATGCTTTCTTTATCATTTCTCTTGCCCACTAATCATGAAACCCTTGGAAGGAAGAATGAAGCAGTTCATGAATATTTACTTTATTTCTGCATTGCAGGTGCCAAGCTTGGTATCAAATGTGTAGGTATTTTTCAGTAAATGGGGTTTGATGTGCATGTGCCCATTGTGTGTTTATAAGTGCATTTGAATGTGTGTCAGCATGAACACTTAGTCAAACAAGATATAAGATACCCCGTAGAGTTATGGGCTATGAGATAGGAGCCGACATGTTCTAGAGGAAGTCTGAAATGGAAATGTAGGAGAGAACTCCTGAGAGTGATTGTTAGCATGTGATCAGCCACATACTGCTTTTCATACTGCTTTTCATTACACTTCTTCAGTGTAGTCTGTGTAAAATTTTCATCCATGTAGATGTGTGGTGTAAAAAATTTATAAGAAAGACCGTAACTAGGGGCACCTGGGTGGCTCAGTGAGTTAAGCCTCTGCCTTCAGCTCAGGTCATGATCTCAGGGTCCTGGGATCGAGCCCTGCATCGGACTCTCCACTTAGCAGGAAGCCTGCTTCCTCCTCTCTCTCTCTGCCTGCCTCTCTGCCTACTTGTGATCTCTGTCAAATAAATTAAAAAAAAAACAAAAAAGAAAGACCTTAACTAAATACATTTATAGTTTATTGTTTATGTTTGTCAAATCTTGAAAAATTATGTCTTCTAAGTTATACAGCTTTTATTCTTTTTGTTTGCATTTTCTTTACTAAGTTTAGGGTTTAAAAAAGTGCCCACACATTTTAATATATTTTCATGTAAATATCGTTAAATCAATGACCTGTAGCGAAAGACCAGGTCCATCTTATGTTAATGTGAACAGAGGACCATAGCAAATATTAGGATACTTGTAATGCTCAAGTTAAGTTGTATGAGTGAAAAGCCTGCATTATTCTTCTCCTGAGTATTTATTTGAGCACATGCTGTGTGCCAGTGATGCTCTTGGTGCTGAGGATGCTTCAGAGAAAAGACAGAAGTGTTCTTTTTCTCATGGGGCTGACGCTCTGGTGGAGGGAATACCGCCTTTAAATGAGCGAAGGTGAAGATGACTTCAGCAACAGGCAAGGGCTGGGAAGACCACAGAACAGGTGGTAGAGAGAGCATCAGAGCAGTGGTGAGGTGGCCCAGAGTAAGTAGAAAGAAGGCCCAGAAAGGCCCCTTTGGGAGGTGGTGCCTACTGTGGGAGGGATGGTAAGGCGGCACCATGGGCACAAGGCTGTGGATGGAAAAGCCACAAGGCAGAGCAAGGAGTCTGTGCCATTTTAAGCCCCCGCATCTGACAGAAGTTTACCTCTCATGACTTTTCTCAGGAGATGTTCTTACACATTCACGGTTCTCAAATGAGAACAAATGAAGTAAGACAAGTATATGTTACTGACCAGGGGAAAGTTAAGACAAGAAAATGAAAACTAAACAAAACCTCAGGCTGGCCCAGATGGAGGAGGCAGTTGATGAGCTGTCGGGAAATATACTTATTCAGGAGATCTGGATATACATGTTTTTCCTTCATCTTTCTCAGTGTTAGACTGTTAGCCTAGATAAACCTAGGATGGGGATTTGTTATGGTAAAATAGGGATGTGTTATCAGCACCAAGAAATAGATTTTGATCAATTTTAGTATTTCTACATTTCTTAAAAAGGTGGTTGCAGAGAAAGTACAAAGAATCTTATGACCCAAGAGTAACTTGCCAAAACTTATTTTAGAGTGGGGGGGGGAAGAAAAAAGTCATTTGTTTTTTTTTTTTTTTTGGATATTAATTGATATTTATTTATTTATTTTTTTTCAGAAAAACAGTATTCATTATTTTTTTCACCACACCCAGTGCTCCATGCAAGCTGTGCCCTCTATAATACCCACCACCTGGTACCCCAACCTCCCACCCCCCCACCACTTCAAACCCCTCAGATTGTTTTTCAGAGTCCATAGTCTCTCATGGTTCATCTCCCCTTCCAATTTACCCAAAAGCACATACCCTCCCCAATGTCCATAACCCTACCCCCCTTCTCCCAACCCCCCTCCCCCCAGCAACCCACAGTTTGTTTCGTGAGATTAAGAGTCACTTATGGTTTGTCTCCCTCCCTATGTTTTTTGTTTTTTTAAAGCTGCTTTTATTAGTCAAATACTCTTGAATGAATATCATACATTCATTTCTTACTGTATCTTCCAATGTGTGGGATGAAGGGCATGGAATTCCTAACTGCAATCCTAAGCTTATTTTTGGCTACTAGTTTCAAGAAATTCTTGACAACAATTTCATTTTGTTATTCCACCATTATGTTCACGGTCTTATCCTTCTGGTTATTCATCTTTCTTCCTGACACTGGTCCTTGTCCGGAGACTGATAATGATGATAATGTGAAGGGAAAGTAGAAGGTGAAAAGCAGAAATGTGGGGAAACTGGCACATGAGAAATTACTCTTTTAATACAAATTTAAGCAATGGCTATGATTTAATTATGATAAAATGATCATTTTAGGGTTTTTTCTCCTTTTTGTTTTTTTCTTTTAGGGGGAATTAAACTTGGAACAGTGATACCTTTAAGGCACTCAGGGAAGGAAAGTTGTTTGGGGCTAGTAAGACACTGTCCCATGGGCAACAGGGTCAAATGTGCTAGTTACATGATTAGAAATAGCCTTTTTCTTTTCTTTTCTGGAATATATATACACACACACACATATATATATATGTACGTACATATGTATACACACACATTATACTACTATCATGAGGTGTATAGTTTATTTTGTCTGTATATCTTAACAAATTTTTACATTTGTTTTATAGAAAATACTGCA
The DNA here is from genome assembly GCF_020171115.1 of Neogale vison. Lineage (NCBI taxonomy): Eukaryota > Metazoa > Chordata > Mammalia > Carnivora > Mustelidae > Neogale > Neogale vison. Next base: position 45,677,886 of record NC_058098.1, read on the forward strand.
ATTTCTACCTGAATGAATTTTCTTTCAATGGCATTACCAGAGTCTAGATAAGAAAATATAAAGGTTTCTAAAATCATAGATTTTTTTCCAGTTGAATTTTCAGTAATGTTCTATATAATTAGCACCATCAAGATTAGGTTACAACAAGGAACGGTAACAAGGGCATGCTGGTTAAATGTAAGACAAGTCCCACCTGGACTTTGGAGGAAAACAGAATATCTATCCTTGTGCCACAAGTGCTCCTTAAAAAGGACAGTTCGTAGACCAACATCAACAGCCTCACCTCATAGCTTGTTTGAAAATGCAGAATGTCAGTCCCCAGCTAGACCTACCAAATCAGTCTGCATTTTTAACAGGAGCTCCAGGGGATTCCTGTGCACCAAATTGTTTCAGAAACATTTGATCCAGAGTATTTTTAAGTAACTTTTCATTTTTTTTCTTACAAAAATATCTTGGTCTCCAAGACCTTCTCACTGATCAGAGTTCCTCTGTTTGAAAGTTTTGGGTGTGGCAGCAGGAGGGAACTTGAAATATAGCCAAGTTAGTACTGCTGTCCTTTCTGTGCAGCCGTTGACATTGAACAGTGTTTCCTCTCAATGTAATATTCATGGCACAACTCGTGTAATTTGTGCTATTGACTGTGAATCCTACTTTCTGTTTAAAGAAACAGAAACTGGTTTGGTCTTTCCACCTTTGAAGACTGACAGTTGCCCCTGTTTTCCTCCTTGCCAGATAATCACATTGAGGAGAAGGTACCTCATAATGGGATCTTAACTCCCTCATCATTCATTTATTCAAATACCTATTGAGGAAGAAACAAAAATTCTGGCACAGAAACAAAGAATATCTCACCAACGTTGTATAAGCTGATTGCCAGGGTGGTGGATAATTGGGAAAAAAATAATTACAGTATAATTGCCACTATGAAAATGTACTAATGGTAGCAATGAAGAAAGTTGAACAATTCTCTTCAGAGAACTTGACGAAGGCTTCAAGAGAGGTATCTCTACCTGAGCCTTGAAATAGAAGTGTGGGAAGGGTTTCCTAGATGGGAGATTGATCTGTGAAAGACCTGGGACCTGAAAGAACATGGCACGTTCAGTGGATATTGCAAAATTCAGAATCCCAAATTTCATTTAGTCCTACTTACGTGAAAAATACAACGGACCCTTTTATAAACAGAACCATTTGGTGAAGTATACATAATAAATACATCTACTGAACTGAATGAGTAAATCATTACTTGAAGGTAGATACCTTGGTCTTTAAATCTTTCAAATACACAAAGAAGGTTTTCCCTTAAATTATAGCATTATTGATAGCATTTCTGTTAATTGACACTTGATATTGTATATTTAAGATAAAAACTTAAAATATCAAATGGTAAGTATAATCTGAAGAGGAATCATAGGGACTTGTAATGCTCCATGGTGTTGCAGGAATGAAAATGAGGATGAAAATGATGATAAATAAGTACATATGTATGTACATATGTATACACACACATTATGTGTGATGAAAATGAGGATAAATAAGTACATGCAGAATTTTGTATTTGTGTTAGATATAACCTGTCCATTCTGCTTATGTCCTGTCTATGAAAACCATCCTCGTTTGCTACAGAGAGTACTGTAAAATGTCTGCAGATTAATAGGCTCCCCTCAGCCTAGATAACCTTACTGGGACTGGGTGTAGAAATTCATTTGCTATTTGTGCTGTGAGACTTTATGCATGTAGGAGGTGATGTAGGGGATTACCTTAACTCTGGCTACTGTTACCATATGACTGGGTAAGAGTGCAGGTATAAGCAGCTTTTTACCCAGTTTAATAGTGTCTGACCGAGAGCAGTGACTCTTGGATGGGGACTGCGGAGTCCTAGTCTCCTGAGCCAGCCTAAGAGCAGGTGCTGTTTATCTAGTCTGGTGTGTAGAAGAAGCTAGTTTATCTTGTGCATAGAATATGCTGGCTGGATAACAGGGTCAGAGTCATGTTTCAGGATGTTGACGCTTGAGCATTTGCATATAAAATTATCCTTGTTTTGATGCTTTTATTCTTAGAACTTGAATCAGACTGGCTCCTTCCAGATGCAGGTATCTGCCTGATTTTTCAATCTGGGTAGAAGTTGATGGTTAGACAGGTCCACATACCTTTTATGATCATCTTCAGGTTAAATGTCCTTTGGAATCAGAAGTTTTCAGATTTTTAGAATGTATGTATGTAGTGTGTTGATGTTCAGCAAACATTAACCCAATGTGGCTATCTTTATGTTACACCCCAGAGGACTGGACAACACCCTGTAACCAAGAGGATTCTTACTTCTGTAGCCTAAGAGATGAATATTCAGCGCCAGTCGGATGACTAACGCCATAATAGCCTCAGCTTAGTTGGATGTTGCCACCTTAGGTGTTCAGATTCAGGTCAGATCCTGCCCACTAGGAAATTCCACACAAAAACGTTAGTTTTTGTAGCTTTTTGGGTTTTTAAATGGCCAATAACTGATGGTGGATTAACAATTCTACACATTTTCTGGACCTCACTCTCTTCCATTCTTCCCATTTTATTCAGATTTGTTAAAATGGCTACCGTATGTCATTAAGGTCTTGACCAAGTTTGTTATAGAAACTAAGAAACTATAAGGAAACACCAGATTTCAAAGGGAAGGGATTGTGCCTTAAATATTTCCATAGCATCAGTATCTTCTTGGCTTCTGCGAAACCTCCTGAGACTAGCACAGGAAGCTTTTCACTAGTCGGCTCCAGATTTTGTAGGTATCTAATGTTCCTTATTTTAGATGTTGTATATTCTAGATATCTAATATTTCTGATCTAATATGAAGAACACTACTGTATAAACTTCTTAATTAAATGTTCCTGTGGCTGATAGTGGTCAAGGTGCTCTGGAATACTGGGTTAGAACCTTAAAGCTGGGTTGATACACCACTGATTCAGTATGCTTCCTGCCCCATACTACAAATAATGTCCCTAAGTACAGGAAACCTAAAATAAAAGCAACTCCTATATTCTGCAAGTCTTAAAAGTTGTCAGACCTACTGGATAGCCAGGTTTTATACAGACACAGAAGAAGTTAATTTGAAACATCAACTGCCACAGTGAAGTCAATTTCTTATCCTGCTGTCTTGTTTTGTCAGTAACAAAGAGAGAGGTTCTGTTTCTCTCTAAACTCTTTTTAGAGGGAGAATATAGTCTATAAGTTTCTCTGTGCTTAAGGATTTTAAGGCTGGCTGCTTGCTATATATAAGCCTCTGAATGAGGAAGGCTGTTTGGAGTTGTAGTGTTGTAATATGAAATGAACACCCTTCATGATTCCAGGCATCTAGACATACCGCTTTAAGTGAGGTTTAGAGAGTAAGAAGACGAGGAAGTGGCTGACAGAACACTCACCAACTGTGATGTCTGCCAACGTGCTACTCAAATGTTTGTAAATTCCCATGACTCATTATGAATGGGGAGATTTTCTGAAAGTCAATTTTAGGCCAGTACATCATGGGGGACAAGAATGGGCACTTGAAGTCTTATCTCTGTAATAATGAGAGCTGCCAGCATGTGAGAAGATGATAGGAGCGGCACATCAGTCAGCCAAGGCTGTCTGGTGCAGGGGCAGGCTGTGGCCCCCTTTCATGTGCCCATGCCTCATCAGTGCAGGAGTCAAGTTCTCTGTGTTTGTCTGAAGAGGATTTACTGCTCGTGAGCCTCTAGGAAGCAGAGGTCTTGTCCCATTCAGGGAACAGTGCTGTGCCTATAATGCAATAAATGTTTGCTGGGGGTGAAAGGATTTATTTTGTACCAGAGATGTTTAATATCAAAAATCTTCTAAATAAATAGCCTTTGGGTTTAAAAGATTGGGCTCAAATGGAAAATACACACAGTACCTCATATGGATTTTTTTATAGTAGTCATTATTAATCTAGTTTGCTCCACCAGGTTCTTATACATAATATAAAAACCAGTCCATAATTAGACTGCAGATTTGTTTATGACATTTAAAGAATATCCCTTGCTTTATACCTTGGGCTGCCCATTGGCCTGACAGTGCTTGGGATGTGAACACAGCTTCTGAGCAGGCTCTTCTCAAAGTTTCTACAGCTCACTGGGCTCTAACTACTCTCGGAACCCTGAACCTGACAGCCCTTCTTGGGTCGCTCATAGTGAGGACACAGCACAAGCCCGTGTTCCTGAGGGAGCTCAGGAACACTCAGAGAGCTCCTGTGCACTTTAAAGTAAGGTTCCCTCAGAGATGCATCACAGTCAGGCTGAACTACAGGGCCCCTGCCTGCCTTTGTGTCCACCAGGTAGTAGCTGGGCCTAATGCTCCTTTGGCCAACTAGGTGTCTTCCCAAGGTCCTCTCTGGGGTGCTTTCAAAATCAATACACTGCATTTCTTGCCCTCATTCCCACTTTGTCTGCGACCCTCTGAGAATCCTCTTACTGGGTTAAGCAACCGCCCTAGAGCCCCAGCCTCTTGGTTTCACCTCCTTGGTTCTTTGAAACCTGGCTTTTCTCTCATGCTTCTTTGTCTCCTCCAGGCCTGTGGGAGTGAGATCATGGTCTTTCTTTTCTCCAAGGCCCATTCCAGACCTCATCTACCACCCTCTCTGTGGAAACCTCTCCCCTGACTAACTCTTGTCTGTCCTCATTACTGCCATGCCTTCTGATCTGCTTACTTGCCTTTTTTATTTATTTATTTTTTAATGGCTTAGCTGTTTTCGAGTCCTTTCCTTTCTTGCCAAGTTACCCATCAGCTCCTCGATCCCTCATCCTCCATGGTTTCCTGACTTCATCTTCTGTACCCTTGTCACCATACAGACCTGTATATGAACACAACCTCTGTCGTCCTGATTTTTCACTTAGTCACTTCCAGACTACCTGCTCTGTGTTTTCCTTTTTTAAAAAGCAGCTCCTTTTGGGCAGTATAACTGACATACAATAATTGATATATGTAGATAATGTTCATTGTGAGAAGTTTTGATGTAGGTGTCTACCTGTGAAATCATTATGACAATCAAGGTAATGAACATAATCATTCCCAGTGGTTTTCTTATGCCCTTTTCCCACCATCCTGCCCATTCCCTGGGTCACCACTGATCTGCTTTTTGTCATTTAGAGTAGTTTGATTTTCTAGAATCTTACAGAATTAGAAGAGTATACACTGCATGATCTTTGTTTGGCTTCTTCCATGACATTTAATTATTTTGAGATTCTTCTGTGTTGGTGCAGATATTAATAGTTCATTTCTGAGTAGTATAGCATTCCATTGTATAGATACACCATAGTTTGTCTATCCAGTCAGTTGTTGATGGGCATTTGGGTTGCTTCTAGTATTTGGCTCTAAACAAAGCTACTGTAAACATTTGTGTACAAGTCTTTGTGTGCGTGTGTGCTTTCCTGTCTCTTGAGAATGGAATGGCTGAATAGTGTAAAGTTCTATGTTTAACAGCCAGACTGTTAATGGTTGACATTAATGTCAATGGTTGACATTCTCACCAGCAGTATGACAGTTGTAGTTACTTTACATTCCCCCTGACCCTTGGCATGATCAGTCTTTTCATTTCAACAGTAGTAGTGGTATCTTATTGTTGTTTTAATTTGCATTTCACTCGCGACTAATGATCTTGAATATCTTTCATGTGTTATTTGCCATCTGTAGGTCTTTGGCAGTTTGTATGTTTGAATCGATTGACCATATATTTAATTGGGCTGTTTGTTTTCTTAATATTGAGTTTTCAAAGTTCGTTGTATATTCTAGATTTAAGTGCATTATCAGCTATGCGAATTGGAAATATTTTCTCCCCATCTCTGACTCATCTTTTCATTCCCTTAATTGTGTCCTTTAAAAAGGAAAAGTTTTTAGTTTTTATAGAGTCTAGTCTATAAATTTTTTATTACGGATTGTGCTTTTGGTGTCCTTTAAAGAATCATTGCCTAAGCCAAAAATCACAAAGATCTTCTGTCTTTCTTATGGAAATTTTATAGTTAATGTTTCACATTTAGGTCATTGATTCTTTCTGAAATTAATTTCAAATTCCTCCAGTGGACTGTTGTTCCTGAGTACTTACCGTAGATACTATAGTGCCAGAACATTCTGTGTTCTTGCTTGACTGGCAATCTTCAGCACAGCTTGCAAGCTGGTGCAACCCAAAGTCTGTTTCTCTGTGTTCTTGTACCTTTCCTGATGTGGTATACTACCTTTGCTTATTAATTGGTTTGAGGCATGATACAGAGGGAGTTTTTAAAAAATGAAAACCAAGTAAGAATCCATTTTTATAATGTTAAAGTTAGATTAGAACGATCTTTGTGAACTAGTGACCTTAAGAAGATATCTAAAAGATTGTTACTTTGTCAAGAGAAATTGTCAAGCATTGCAGATCTCACAATAAAAAATGAGATAAGTGGCGGGGGGGTGGGAGATTGGGGTACCAGGTGGTGGGTATTATAGAGGGCACGGCTTGCATGGAGCACTGGGTGTGGTGAAAAAATAATGAATACTGTTTTTCTGAAAATAAATAAATTGGAAAAAAAAGAAAAAAAAATGAGATAAGTAAAGAAGATTTTGAAAATTTTGTTGAATTTGTTCCATTAAAGCCAGAAAAATAAAATTATTATACAGTCTGTGTTATAAGCAAAATATTTAGGCTAATAGTGCATTTTAAAACTTTTTGATTGTTTGATATTAAGGTATTGTTTTTTCAATAATTTTTCAAAGCTTAAATGTTCTCAAAAAAAATTAACCATTCAAAATATATTAAAAACATACCTATAGTGGTACACATTCTTCCTTTTACCTTAGGCTCCAGTATGGCTCAGCTAAACACTGGTAATTATTTAAAACTTAAGTAATGTTCACCATGGATTAATTTAACATTAATTTTGCCTTTGAGAAGACTATTATATTAAAATATTACTTATTTTAATACTGAATTTTGGTGACCCCTTAAATCTTGTACAGACTCCTCACTCTACTTGTCCTAGACCAGGCTCTTGCCCTCTGTCCTCTAGGAGCTATTCAAGAAAGTGCTGCCCCATCAGTGTCTGGGCTCTGTCTGGTCCAGGAGGAACAAACCTGGCAAAGAGCGACTGACACCTATAGTCCTGGTCAGGTTTGCCCACTTCAACGATATGGCCTACTGTGTCATCACCACCTGCCTTGAAAACTCAAGCATGACAGCCCAGGACTGGCCGTGGGGGTGGAGCATTGCATCAAGGTGGCCAGGATGCTATGGGAGGCCCAGCTGAGTTGTTCTCCTGAGTCTCAGGAACTGCTTTACTGTCTATATCACTTCTCAGGGTTGAAACCCCTGGTCTAAGATCTATGGAACATGCAGTCCCTAGGCTCTTCCTCCCAGGGGCAAGCTGACCTTAACTTCCACCGCCTCATGTTGGGAAGCACAGTTACTACACGACTCCTGCTTTGGAGTGAGGGAAAATCCTCCCTCTTCCCAGCAGCATTACTCTTTTTTTTTTCTTTATTCATATTATTTTTTTTTCATTTATTTATTTTCAGCATAACAGTATCATTATTTTTTCACCACACCCAATGCTCCATGCAATCCGTGCCCTCTATAATACCCACCACCTGGTACCCCCAACCTCCCATCCCCCCCGCCACTTCAAACCCCTCAGATTGTTTTTCAGAGTCCATAGTCTCTCATGGTTCACCTCCCCTTCCAATTTACCCCAACCCCCTTCTCTCTAACTCCCCATGTCCTCCATGCTATTTGTTATGCTCCACAAATAAGTGAAACCATATGATAATTGACTCTCTCTGCTTGACTTATTTCACTCAGCATAATCTCTTCCAGTCCCGTCCATGTTGCTACAAAAGTTGGGAATTCATCCTTTCTGATGGAGGCATAATACTCCATAGTGTATATGGACCACATCTTCCTTATCCATTCATCCGTTGAAGGGCGTCTTGGTTCTTTCCACAGTTTGGCGACCAAGGCCATTGCTGCTATAAACATTGGGGTACAGATGGCCCTTCTTTTCACTACATCTGTATCTTTGGGGTAAATATAGGAGTGCAATCGCAGCGTCATAGGGAAGTTGTATTTTTAATTTCTTGAGGAATCTCCACACTGTTCTCCAAAGAGGCTGCACCAACTTGCATTCCCACCAACAGTGGAAGAGGGTTCCCCTTTCTCCACATCCTCTCCAACGCATGTTGTTTCCTGTCTTGCTAATTTTGGCCATTCTAACTGGTGTAAGGTGGTAACTCAATGTAGTTTTAATTTGAATCTCCCTGGTGGCTAGTGATGATGAACATTTTTTCATGTGTCTGATAGCCATTTGTATGTCTTGATTGGAGAAGTGTCTGTCCATATCTTCTGCCCATTTTTTGATATGATTGTCTGTTTTGTGTGTGTTGAGTTTGAGGAGTTCATTATAGATCCTGGATATCAACCTTTTGTCTGTACTGTCATTTGCAAACATCTTCTCCCATTCCGTGGGTTGCCTCTTTGTTTTCGTGACTGTTTTCTTGGCTGTGCAGAAGCTTTTGATTTTGATGAAGTCCCAGAAGTTTATTTTCACTTTTGTTTCCTTTGCCTTTGGAGACATATCTTGAAAGAAGTTGCTGTGACTGATATCGAAGAGATTACTGCCTATGTTCTCCTCTAGGAGTCTGATGGATTCCTGTCTCACATTAAGGTCTTTTATCCATTTTGAGTTGATCTTTGTGTACGGTGTAAGAGAATGGTCGAGTTTCATTCTTCTACATATAGCTGTGCAGTTTTCCCAGCACTATTTATTGAAGAGACTGTCTTTTTTCCACTGTATATTTTTTCCTGTTTTGTCCAAGATTAATTGACCATAGAGTTGAGGGTCCATATCTGGGCTCTCTACTCTGTTCCACTGGTCTATGTGTCTGTTTTTATGCCAGTACCATGCTGTCTTGGTGATCACAGCTTTGTAATAAAGCTTGAAATCAGGTAAGGTGATGCCGCCAGCTTTATTTTTGTTTTTCAACATTTCCTTAGCGATTCAGGGTGTCTTCTGATTCCATACAAATTTTAGGATTATTTGCTCCAGCTCTTTGAAGAATGCCGGTGGAATTTTGATCGAAATGGCATTAAAAGTATAGCTTGCTCTAGGCAGTATAGACATTTTAACAATGTTTATTCTTCCGATCCAAGAGCATGGAATGGTCTTCCATCTATTTGTGTCTTCTTCAATTTCTTTCATGAGTGTTCTGTAGTTCCTCAAGTACAGATCCTTTACCTCTTTGGTTAGGTTTATTCCCAGGTATCTTATGGTTCTTGGTGCTATAGTAAATGGAATCGATTCTCTAATTTCCCTTTCTGTATTTTCATTGATAGTGTATAAGAAAGCCACTGATTTCTGCACATTGACTTTGTATCCTGCCACGTTGCCGAATTGCTGTATGAGTTCTAGTAGTTTGGGGGTGGAGTCTTTTGGGTTTTCCATATAAAGAATCATGTCATCTGCGAAGAGAGAGAGTTTGACTTCTTCATTACCAATTTGGTTACCTTTTATTTCCCTTTGTTGTGTGATTGCTGTTGCTAGAACTTCTAATACTATGTTGAACAAGAGTGGTGAGAGTGGGCATCCTTGTCGTGTTCCTGATCTCAAAGGGAAGGACGCAAGCTTTTTCCCATTGAGGATGATATTTGCTGTGGGTCTTTCATAGATAGATTTGATGAGGTTCAGGAATGTTCCCTCTATCCCTATACTTTGAAGCGTTTTAATCAGGAACGGATGTTGGATTTTGTCAAATGCTTTTTCTGCATCAATTGAGAGGACCATGTGGTTCTTCTCTCTTCTCATATTAATTTGTTGTATCACATTGATTGATTTGCGAATGTTGAACCATCTTTGTAGTCCAGGGATGAATCCCACCTGATATGGTGGATAATCTTTTTAATGTGCTGTTGGATCCTGTTTGCTAAGATCTTGTTGAGAATCTTAGCATCCATATTCATCAGTGATATTGGTCTGAAATTCTCCTTTTTGTTAGGGTCTTTGTCTGGTTTGGGGATCAGGGTAATGCTGGCTTCATAGAAAGAGTCTGGAAGTTTTCCTTCTGCTTCAATGTTTTGAAACAGCTTCAGGCGAATAGTTGTTATTTCTTCTTTGGAAGTTTGGTAGAATTCTCTGGGGAATCGATCAGGTCCTGGGCCCTGGTTTTTTGGGAAGGTTTTGATCACTGCTTCAATCTTGTTACTAGATATTGGTCTATTCAGGTTGTCAATTTCTTCCTGATTCAATTTTGGGAGTTTATAGTTTTCCAGGAATGCATCCATTTCATCTAGGTTGCTTAGCTTATTGGCATATAACTGTTGATAATAACTTCTGATGATTGTTTCTACTTCCTTGGTGTGTCATGTGATCTCTCCCTTTTCATTCATAATTTTATGAATTTGGGCTTTTTCTCTTTTCTTTTGGATTAGTGTGGCCAATAGTTTATCCATTTAATTGATTCTTTCCAAAAACCAGCTTCTAGTTTCATTGATATGTTCTGCTGTATCTTTGGTTTCTACCTCATCGATCTCAGCTCTAATCTTGATGATTTCCCTTCTTATGTGTGGAGTTGGTTTGATTTGTTGTTGATTCTCCAGTTCTTTAAGGTGTAGAAACAGCTGCTGTGTTCTGGAGTTTTCAATTTTTTTGAGAGAGGCTTGGATGGCTATGTATTTCCCCCTTAGGACCGCCTTTGCTGTATCCCATAGGTTTTGGACCGAAGTGTCTTCATTCTCATTGGTTTCCATGAATTGTTTCAGTTCTTCCTTGATTTCCTGTTTGATCCAAGCATTCTTAAGCAAGGTGGTCTTTAGCTCTCAGGTGTTTGAGTTCCTTCGTAACTTTTCCTTGTGATAGAGCTCCAGTTTCAAAGCACTGTGATCTGAGAATGTGTAGGGAATAATCTCAGTCTTCTGGTATCGGTTGAGTCCTGATTTGTGACCCAGTATGTGGTCTATTCTGGAGAAAGTTTTATGTGCACTTGAGAAGAATGAGTATTCTGTTGTTTTAGTGTGGAATGTTCTGTATATAACTATGAAGTCCATCTGGTCCAATGTGTCATTCAATGCTCTTGTTTCTTTATGATTTTCTGCTTCGATGATCTGTCTATTTCTGAGAGAGGCGTGTTAAGATCTCCAATGATTAGTGTATTCATATCAATATGACTCTTTATCTTGATTAACAGTTTTCTTATGTAATTGGCTACTCCCATATTGGGGGCATAGATATTTATAATTATTAGATCATCTTGGTGGATAGTCCCTTTAAGAATGATGTAGTGTCCTTCTGGATCTCTGACTACAGTCTTTAGTTTAAAATCTAATTTTTCTGATATGAGAATCGCTACTCCAGCCTTTTTTTGAGGCCCATTGGCATGAAAGATGCTTCTTCACCCCTTCACTTTCAGTCTGCGTGTATCTTTAGGTTCAAAATGGGTCTCTTGTAGACAGCATATGGATGGGTCCTGTCGTTTTATCCAATCTGCAACCCTGTGCCGTTTTATGGGTGCATTTAGGCCATTCACATTGAGAGTGATTATTGATAGATACGTTTTTATTGACATCGAGTTACCTTTGAAGTCTTTCTTTCTGTAGACTGTCTCTATATTTCTGTTCAATGCTATTCTTGGGATTTTTCCTCTTTTATAGAACCCCCCCTTAATATTTCCTGCAGTGTCGGCTTGGTGGTTGCATAGTCTTTTAAGCCTTGCCGGTCTTGGAAACTCTTTATCTCTCCATCCATTTTGAATGTCAGTCTTGCCGATAAAGTATTCTTGGCTGCGTATTCTTCTCATTTAGTGCCCTGAATATATCTTGCCAGCCTCTTCTGGCTTGCCAGGTCTCTGTGGACAGGTCTGACATTATTCTGATGGGCTTTCCTCTGTACGTAAGGATCTTCTTTGTCCTAGCTGCTTTCAAGAGGTTCTGCCTACAATTATAATTCTTCATTCTTACTATTAGGTGTCTTGAGGACTTTGAAGAATCTGTAATCTTGGGAGGAAACCTTTCGGCTCTAGTACATAAACACTGGTTCCATTCACGAAATTTGGAAAATTTTCATGAAGAACTTGTTCCACTATATCTTCTAGACTTCTTTCTTTCTCCTCCCCTTCAGGGATTCCAATAATTCTGACACTGGAATGTTTCATGGCATCATTTATTTCCCTGATTCTGTTTTCGTGGTTTCTAAGCTGTTTGTTCCAGGCTTCCTCCTGATCCTTTCTCTCTTATCTGTTTGTCCTCCAGATCACTAATTCTATGTTCTGTCTCAGTTACTCTAGCGTTGAGAGAGTTTAGATTAGATTGGAACTCAATGAGAGCATTGTAAAGCTCATCCCTGGTAGCTTTCAGCTCTTCCCTAATATTGAAACCATGATCTTTGGTCATTTTCAGTTCGGCCCTAATCAATTCCGTTTGGTGAGCCATGGCTTTCTCCAACCTAGCTATTGCCTGGATAATTGTTAGCCTGAATTCTCTTTCCGACATATTGTCTATGTTGATAGTCATTAGCTCTGTTGCAGAAGGTCCATCCTCTGTATTTTTCTTCTGTTGGGCATTCCTCCTCCTAGTCATTTTGGTGAGAGATGGCTGAACGGGTGTAGCTGGGTGTATCGACTGTGGTGCAGTCAAGGTGCACCCTGGAACGCTTCTGAGCAATCAGGGTTCCCCACCCAAATGAGTGGAAAAAGAAAAGGAAAAGAACAAAAAAAAAGAGAGAGGGAGAGAGACAGGAAAGAAAGGTGAGATAAATGAGAAGGTTTAGCTCAAATGGGCCCCAAGGTAAGATTTATGAAGTATGCAAACAGACACAGACAAACAAAAAGACCGATAAAAGTATATGACAAGAGGAGGGGGACAAGATGGCGGGGTAGTAGGAAGAGGCGCCTTTTCAGCTGGTACCCCAAAGTGAGCTGATTACCTACCAAAGAACTCCGATCACCCATGAAATCAGCCTGAGATCAGAATTATACACGTCTGGATCTCTACAGGGGCAGAAGACGCCAGTGAGCAGGTAAAGTGGAATGGGAATGGCGGACTGATATCGGAAGATAAGCAAAAGGGGGAGGGAGCCACCAGAGGCGACCGGTGGGAAAGTAATACCCCAATACGAGCGAGAGTGCCCTGCGTCTGGGGACCAGCATTAACTTGGAGACTGGTTGAAAGCACTCCAAAAGAGCAAAGGATCGCGGGGGGAAATTGTGGGAATCGGGGCGGCTAGGGACAGGGGCTTAAGTCCCCGGTCCCAGACGGCCTCCCCGGCAGGGAGGCAGAGAGAGTGCGGCGGAGAAACCAGCTCCTGGTCCCTAAGCTGCCAGCGCGCCCCAGAGCGCGTGGGTTCCGGCTCCTGTGAGGAGATGGGAGCCGCGCCGGTCTGCAGAACACGCGCTAGCCCTACCACAAAGCTTGAGATGTGCGCGCATGTCCCTCGAGCTCCCCTGGGTTACTGAGGCCCAGATGGCGCTCCTTGACCCGCGCCATTGTTTCAAAGCCTAAGCCGTGCCCGCGCGAAACTTCCCCGGACAGAGGCACGCAAAAGCCCAGCCGGCGGCTTACGGACCCACACCCCGTTCTCAGTGCCCCAGACGCGCGCCCGACCCACAGCCACCTCTGAAAAGAGGTTCGCGCAAGCCAGGCACTCCCAGCCCGGGCCAGCGGCAAAATCTCAGTGTGCGATCGCTGCTTGGAACCTCTCTGGCGGTCGGGAGCTCCCAGACAGCCGCCACTGCCTTGGCTTTGGGGACAAGCAAAAGATCCTGCGCCTCCAGGGTCTGCAACTTGGAACCTGCGCTGCCAGCGGCCAAGGGGGAATTTATTCAGCTTCTGCACCCAGACTGAGGCCTCTCTCTGAGACGGAGATCAGGGTGCGGTTTGATTTCTTCTAATATGACAAAAACCATCAAAGGCGGTCAAGGTGAGAGGGAAAAAAGTGAATAAGCAAAAAAACCGCCAGAGAACAAAAGCCAGAAAAAAAACAGTTTCCCCAGAGCCCACCCCCTTGAGGGGGGCGGGGGGACTCAACTCAGGAAACATCATTGACTGACAACCCACGTGGCAGGCCCCTCCCCCAGAAAACAAATCAAGAAAGAAAAAAAAAAAGGACTACAAGAGAACCACCACTACTTCATAGAAAAACTTGTATTATTCACTCGTTTTCACTATTCCGGTTCATATATATATATATATATATATATATATATATATATATATATATTTTACACATAGGTAATTTTTTTAACCTATTTACCATCACAGCGAGCTGTACAGTACATCAAATTCCATAATACCTTTCTAACCTGAACTTTTTGATACATACACCTATGTTTTTCTTTTGCATTTTTATTTTTTGAATTCCTTTTTTTAAAATTTTAGTTTAGTTTAGTCTAATATATTCCTTTTTATTTTTATCCTCTAATATTCATATAGAGTTAACTTCAAAGTAATCCTCTTTCCCCAATCAATACTTCCCCTATAGGTAAACCAATTTTTAATCCCCTTTATCTTAGGAAAGTTGAGTCCTTTAACAAAGATATCAAGATACATCCAGGAAGAATCAAAACAACCTTCCTCGCACACACTGGGAATTTATAAGAACTCTCCCATCTTCTTCCACCAGTGTTTCTGTGTTTTTTGTGTTTGTCCTGATAGCATATAAATTTTACACTTGTGGTTCTTTTTGACGAGGTTCTTTCTTTATTTGCATATATATATATTTTTTTTCTTTCTCTTGCCATATAATTGTATCAGTCTTTTTATCTCTTTTTGTTTGTCTACTTCATAAATCTTACCTTGGGGCCCATCTGGGCTGAACCTTCTCTTTCATCTTCCCTTTCTTTCCTGTCTCTCTCTCTCTCTCTCTCTTTTTTTCTTTTTCTTTTTCTTCTTTTCCTTTTTCTTTTCTTTTGTCTCTCGTTTGGGTGGGGAATCCTGATTGCTCAGAAGTGTTCCAGGGTGCACCTTGACTGCACCAGAGTTGATACATCCAGCTACATCTGTTCAGTCTTCTCCCACCAAAATGACTAGGAGGAGGAATGCCCAACAGAAGAAAAATACAGAGGATGGACCTTCTGCAATAGAGCTAACGGCTATAAACATAGACAATATGTCGGAAAGAGAATTCAGGCTAACAATTATCCAGGCAATAGCTAGGTTGGAGAAAGCCATGGATGACCAAACAGAATTGATTAGGGACGAACTGAAAGCGACCAGACAGGATGTTCACAATGTTAGGGCGGAGCTTAAAGCTACCAGGGAGGAGGTCCACAATGCTCTCAATGAGTTCCAATCCAATCTAAACTCTCTCAAAGCTAGGGTAACTGAGACAGAAGATAGAATTAGTGATCTGGAAGACAAACAGATAGAGAGAAAGGATCAGGAGGAAGCCTGGAACAAACAGCTTAGATCCCACGAAAGCAGAATTAGGGAAATAAGTGATGCCATGAAGTGTTCCAACGTCAGAATTATTGGAATCCCTGAAGGGGAGGAGAAAGAAAGAAGTCTAGAAGATATCGTGGAACAAGTCCTTCATGAAAATTTTCCGAATCTCGCGAATGAAACCAGCGTTCATGTACTAGAGGCTGAATGGTCTCCACCCAAGATTATACACTCCAAAAAAACATCACGACACCTGATAGTCAAATTGAGGAATTATAATTGTAGGTATAATCTCTTGAAAGCCGCCAGGGCAAAGAGGCTCCTTACTTACAGAGGGAAGCCCATCAGAATAACGTCAGACCTGTCCACAGAGACCTGGCAAGCCAGAAGAGGCTGGCAAGATATATTCAGGGCACTAAATGAGAAGAACATGCAGCCAAGAATACTTTATCCAGCAAGACTGACATTCAAAATGGATGGAGAGATAAAGAGTTTCCAAGACCGGCAAGGCTTATAAGACTATGCAACCACCAAGCCGACACTGCAGGAAATATTAAGGGGGGTTCTATAAAAGAGGAAAAATCCCAGGAATAGCATTGAACAGAAATATAGAGACAGTCTACAGAAAGAAAGACTTCAAAGGTAACTCGATGTCAATAAAAATGTATCTATCAATAATCACTCTCAATGTGAATGGCCTAAATGCACCCATAAAACGGCACAGGGTTGCAGATTGGATAAAACGACAGGACCCATCCATATGCTGTCTACAAGCGACTCATTTTGAACCTAAAGATACACGCAGACTGAAAGTGAAGGGGTGGAGAAGCATCTTTCATGCCAATGGTACTCAAAAGAAGGCTGGAGTAGCGATTCTCATATCAGATAAATTAGACTTCAAACTAAAGACTGTAGTCAGAGATACAGAAGGACACTACATAATCCTTAAAGGGACTATCCACCAAGATGATCTAACAATTGTAAATATCTATGCTCCCAATATGGGAGCAGCCAATTACTTAAGAAAACTGTTAATCAAGATAAAGAGTCATATTGATATGAATACACTAATCATTGGAGATCTTAACACGCCTCTTTCAGAATTAGACAGATCATTGAAGCAGTAAATCAATAAAGAAACAAGAGCATTGAATGACACATTGGACCAGATGGACCTCATAGATATATACAGAACATTCCACACTAAAACAATAGAATACTCATTCTTCTCAAGTGCACACGGAACCTTCTCCAGAATAGACCACATACTGGGTCACAAATCAGGACTCAACCGATACCAAGAGACTGAGATTATTCCCTGCATGTTCTCAGATCACAGTGCTTTGAAACTGGAGCTCAATCACAAGGAAAAGTTCAGAAGGAAATCAAACACCTGGAAGCTAACGACCACCTTGCTTAAGAATGCTTGGACCAACCAGGAGATCAAGGAAGAACTGAAACAATTCATGGAAACCAATGAGAATGAAGACACTTCGGTCCAAAACCTATGGGATACAGCAAAGGCGGTCCTAAGGGGAAAATATATAGCCATCCAAGCCTCGCTCAAAAAAATTGAAAAATCCAGAACACAGCAGCTGTCTCTACACCTTAAAGAACTGGAGAATCAACAACAAATCAAACCAACTCCACACATAAGAAGGGAAATCATCAAGATTAGAGCTGAGATCAATGAGGGAGAAACCAGAGATACAGTAGAACGTATCAATGAAACTAGAAGCTGGTTTTTTGAAAGAATCAATAAGATCGATAAGCCACTGGCTACACTATCCCAAAAGAAAAGAGAGAAAGCCCAAATTCATAAAATTATGAATGAAAAGGGAGAGATCACATGACACACCAAGGAAGTAGAAACAATCATCAGAAGTTATTATCAACAGTTATATGCCAATAAGCTTAGCAACCTAGATGAAATGGATGCATTCCTGGAAAAATATAAACTACCATCACTGAACCAGGAAGAAATCGACAACCTGAATAGACCGATATCTAATAACGAGATTGAAGCAGTGATCAAAAATCTCCCAAAAAACAAGAGCCCAGGACCTGACGGATTCCCTGGGGAATTCTACCAAACCTTCAAAGAAGAAATGACACCTATTCTCCTGAAGCTGTTTCAAAAAATTAAAGCAGAAGGAAAACTTCCAGACTCTTTCTATGAAGCCAGCATTACCCTGATCCCCAAACCAGGCAAGGACCCCACCAAAAAGGAGAATTTCAGACCAATATCACTGATGAATATGGATGCTAAGATTCTCAACAAGATCCTAGCCAACAGGATCCAACAGCACATTAAAAAGATTATCCACCATGATCAGGTGGGATTCATCCCTGGGCTACAAGGATGGTTCAACATTCGCAAATCAATCAATGTGATACAACAAATTAATATGAGAAGAGAGAAGAACCACATGGTCCTCTCAATTGATGCAGAAAAAGCATTTGACAAAATCCAACATCCGTTCCTGATTAAAACGCTTCAAAGTATAGGGATAGAGGGAACATTCCTGAACCTCATCAAATCTGTCTATGAAAGACCCACATCAAATATCATCCTCAATGGGAAAAAGGTTGCAGCCTTCCCATTGAGATCAGGAACAAGACAAGGATGCCCACTTTCACCATTCTTGTTCAACACAGTATTAGAAGTCCTAGCAACAGCAATCAGACAACAGAGAGAAATAAAAGGTATCCAAATTGGTAATGAAGAAGTCAAACTCTCTCTCTTCGCAGATGACATGATTCTTTATATGGAAAACCCAAAAGACTCCACCCCCAAACTACTAGAACTCATACAGCAATTCAGCAACGTGGCAGGATACAAAGTCAATGTGCAGAAATCAGTGGCTTTCTTATACACTATCAATGAAAATACAGAAAGGGAAATTAGAGAATCGATTCCATTTACTATAGCACCAAGAACCATAAGATACCTGGGAATAAACCAAACTAAGGGGGTAAAGGATCTGTACTTGAGGAACTCAGAACACTCATGAAAGAAATTGAAGAAGACACAAATAGATGGAAGACCATTCCATGCTCTTGGATCGGAAGAATAAACATTGTTAAAATGTCTATACTGCCTAGAGCAAGCTATACTTTTAATGCCATTCCGATCAAAATTCCACCGGCATTCTTCAAAGAGCTGGAGCAAATAATCCTAAAATTTGTATGGAATCAGAAGACACCCTGAATCGCTAAGGAAATGTTGAAAAACAAAAATAAAGCTGGCGGCATCACCTTACCTGATTTCAAGCTTTATTACAAAGCTGTGATCACCAAGACAGCATGGTACTGGCATAAAAACAGACACATAGACCAGTGGAACAGAGTAGAGAGCCCAGATATGGACCCTCAACTCTATGGTCAATTAATCTTGGACAAAACAGGAAAAAATATACAGTGGAAAAAAGACAGCCTCTTCAATAAATGGTGCTGGGAAAACTGCACAGCTATATGTAGAAGAATGAAACTCGACCATTCTCTTACACCGTACACAAAGATCAACTCAAAATGGATAAAAGACCTCAACGTGAGACAGGAATCCATCAGAATCTTAGAGGAGAACATAGGCAGTAATCTCTTTGATATCAGTCACAGCATCTTCTTTCAAGATACGTCTCCAAAGGCAAAGGAAACAAAAGCGAAAATAAACTTCTGGGACTTCATCAAAATCAAAAGCTTCTGCACAGCAAAGGAAACAGTCAAAAAAACAAAGAGGCAACCCACGGAATGGGAGAAGATGTTTGCAAATGACAGTACAGACAAAAGGTTGATATCCAGGATCTATAATGAACTCCTCAATCTCAACCCACACGAAACAGGCAAACACATCAAAAAATGGGCAGAAGATATGAACAGACACTTCTCCAATCAAGACATACAAATGGCTATCAGACACATGAAAAAATGTTCATCATCATTAGCCCTCAGGGAGATTCAAATTGAAACCACGTTGAGATATCACCTTACACCAGTTAGAATGTCCAAAATTAGCAAGACAGGAAACAGCATGTGTTGGAGAGGATTTGGAGAAAGGGGAACCCTCTTCCACTGTTGGTGGGAATGCATGTTGGTGCAGCCTCTTTGGAGAACAGTGTGGAGATTTCAAGAAATTAAAAATAGAGCTTCCCTATGACCCTGCAATTGCACTCCTGGGTATTTACCCCAAAGACACAGATGTCATGAAAAGAAGGGCCATCTGTACCCCAATGTTTATAGCAGCAATGGCCACGGTCGCCAAACTATGGAAAGAACCAAGATGCCCTTCAACGGATGAATGGATAAGGAAGATGTGGTCCATATACACTATGGAGTATTATGCCTCCATCAGAAAGGATGAATACCCAACTTTTGTAGCAACATGGACGGGACTGGAATAGATATGCTGAGTGAAATAAGTCAAGCAGAGAGAGTCAATTATCATATGGTTTCACTTATTTGTGGAGCATAACAAATAGCATGGAGGACAAGGGGTGTTAGAGAGGAGTAGGGAATTTGGGTAAATTGGAAGGGGAGGTGAACCATGAGAGACTATGGACTCTGAAAAACAATCTGAGGGGTTTGAAGTCGCGGGGCGGGGTGGGAGGTTGGGGTACCAGGTGGTGGGTATTATAGAGGGCACGGCTTGCATGGAGCACTGGGTGTGGTGAAAAAATAATGAATAATGTTTTTCTGAAAATAAATAAATAAAAAAAAGTATATGACAAGAGAAAAAAATATATATATATTTGCATATATATATATATATGTCAAAAAGAACCCTGTGTTTAAGATTTATGTACTATCAGGACAAACACAAAAACACAGAAATACTGGTGGAAGAAAAAGATGGGAGAGTGGTTGTAAATTCTCAGCGTGGGTGAGGAAGTTTGTTTTGATTCTTCCTGGATGTATCTTGATATCTTTGTTAAAGGACTCAACTTTCCTAAGATAAGAGGGGATTAGGAATTGGTTTACCTATAAGGGTGTCATTGATTGGGGAAAGGGGAGTACCTTGAAGTTTCACTCTATATGAATATTAGAAAATAAAGATTAAAAAAAGGAATAAACTAAACTAAAATTTTAAAAAAAGGAATTTAAAAAATAGAAATGCAAAAAGAAAACACAGGTGTATGTATCAAAATGTTCAGGTTAGAAGGTTATTATGGAATTTGATGTACTGGACATCTCACTGTGACAGTAAATAGGTTAAAATTATCTATATAATAATAAAAAATTAACTATATAAAAAAATGAGCCAGAATAGTGGGATCGAATTAATAATAAAAATTGTCCTATGAAGTAGTGGTGGTTGTTCTTTTGTCATCTTTTTTTTTTTTTTTTCCTTTCCTTTTTGGTTTTCTGGGGGAGAGGCCTGCCACGTGGGTTTGCAGTCCCTGAAGTTGTCTCAGCTAAGTCCTCCCGCCCCCCTCAAGGGGGTGGGCTCTGAGGAAACTGTTTTTTTCAGGCTTTTGTTCTCTGGAGGTTTTTATATTTGTTCACTTTTGTTTTTCTCTCTCGCCTTGACCGCTTTTGATGGTTTTTGTAGGTTTTGAGGAAAGCAAACTGCACCCTGACCTCCCTCTCAGAGAGAAGCCTCAGTCCGGCTGCAGAGCCCATATATAAATCCCCGCTTGGCCGCTGGCAGAGCAGGTTCCCAGTCGTGGTCCCTGGGGACTCAGGATTTTTTGCTTGTACCCCAAACCATGGCAGCGGCGGCTGTCTGGGCAGCTCCAGACTGCCAGAGAAGTTCCAAGCAGCGATCACACACTGAGATTTTCCCGCTGGCCCGGGCTGGGAGTGCCTGGTCTTTTTGGTCTGAGAGCACCCGGCTGGCGTTTGTGTGCACCTCTTTCTGGGGAGGGCGCGGGGCACGACTCGGACTCTGATGGCACAGCAGGGCACTTGTGTGGGGACTGCAAAAAGGCTGTGCTTCTGTTGGCTGGCGAGGTTCCCAGACCCTCACGGGAGCCGGGCGCCACGCACTCTCAGGCGCGCGGGTGGTTCAGGGACCGAGACCTGGTTTCTCTGCCGCACTCTCTCTGGCTCTGCGCCAGGGGTGGCTGTCCTGGGTCTGGGGACTTAAGCCCCGACCCTAACACCCCGATTCCCGCAATTCACCGCCCCCCCCCGTGATCCTTTGCTCTTTTTGAGTGCTTTCTACCAGACTCCTGAGTTAATGCTGGTCCCCAGGCGCAGGGCACTCTCATAATGGGATATTACTTTCCAGCAGGTCGCCTCTGGTGGCTCCCTCAGCATTACTCTTTAGAGCTTTCCCCTCCCTTCCTGCAAGTCCCTGGTGACCTACTTCATCAGGAGGGGAGCTGTAAACTGAGGGGGGACTGAAGCTCTAGAGCAGATGGGGCTCCTGCTCTCCCCTTGACAGCTCCTCCTCTTCCCTCCCCCAGGCCTCTCAGGTCCCGGGGAACTACTCCTCCCTGCATGCCCTCCTCTGGGCTCTGCAGAGTGTCACCATTTACCGCCTGAGGAGGACGTGGGAGAAAGTTTCCAGGTAAGGAGGCTTCTCTCTGTGGAGGGACCCAGCTGGATGAGGGATCACCCATAGGCCTGTCCTTTTCCCCCTCTATCAGCTTGGACCTCCTCAGAGGCAGCCAACCCTGACCAAAGAACCTGGGCCTGGGGCCAGTTCTCTGCCTCCCTGGGGAATAGGCCTTCATGCCTCCTGCTTTAGAAATCAGTTTTCCTCAATGTCCCATTTTCCCTCAATGTCAATATTTTCACATGTTTACTTGACAGCCACTGAACTCTGTGCTCATGGGAAACCAAAATCCACCAAAACAGAGCTGCTCAATTATCTGCCAAGGCAGGCCCAGGATTACCCCCATGAGAACTCCTTCCCAAGTCTTACAAAGACCTTAGAGTTTGGAGGACCTCAAAGAAAACCCTCATCCAGGCAGTATGATGCATTGGGGTTCTCCAAGAAAAGGGCCTTGCACTCTCCCCTGCCACATTATTCCTACACTGATCCTACCTTCCTTCCCTCTATTTAGCAAGAGCTCAAGACAGCCCACAAGGCAGGAAACTACTCATCAATGTAGCATGGCAGGTGAAGGTCTAGAAGGAGAGGAGGGGTGTGAGGGAACGCAGTCCTGTGTGGATGGAGTAGGGAATGGCCTGAAGCATACCTTGAGGAGGGGAAGCCTTTGTCATGAATGTGCTGACAGCCTGGGCAGAAGATTCTCTTGGGGGTGAGAGAAGGTGGTGCTGCCCATCCAGACTCCCTAGGCTAGATTTCCTGTCTTTCTATGTCCATAGCTGGTCCACGGGGAGCTGTAGAAACACTGACAGCCCAGAGTATAGACCTCTGCTCAGTGATGGGGTTGGGATGGGTTGAGGGCCACAACCATGATGACAGTCATAGGATCCTGAGTCCTCAGGAGACCATGGGAGGTAGATGGAGTTCTCACTTTTCCTGATGAGAAGATAGGCTCAGGGAGGATAGGCTATAAGCTCAAGGTCACACATGGACTGAATGTGGTAGCTGAGGCTGTTCTAGAACGGCTCAAGGCATGCTTCAGGATAATGGAGCATCAATATCAGCAGACTTAGGTCAGATGTCTAGGATCTGGAAGGTCTGACAGTGGGAGCAAGTGGACGGAGGGTATTCTGCTCTCAAGGAACGTGTTCTTGGCCCTACAGGAGCAGCCATCTAATAAATTTGCCACCCTGGTGAGATACCTGTAGAGAGCCCAGAAGAGGCTGCCGAAGAAGGGCAGTGTACCTGAGGTACAGGGCCTCCAATGGCAGAGGAGAATGGCTCCTTCCTGAGGGCTGGAAGCCTCCAAATCAGGACAGGTGGGACTTGTGACTCCAAACCCACCTCCTGTTGCTATATTTCCTACATTTTTTATTTCCAAGTGACTAGGAGGAGGGTCTAGAAAGCTGGGTACAGATTGCATTTGTGGACATGGAGCAGCCCGGGGCTCCATACCATGTGATTTTCATCAAGTATGTTCTGGAGGTGATCAGAAGGAGTCCGATGTTCTGGTCCAGTGAGGGGAAAGGGAATTGAAGGGAAACTACTAAGGGTCCTTGCTGCCCCCCATGTGGGAAGCAGGGGTGGGCCAGGAGGCTGAAACCTTTTCAGGGGAGGGTCCTTGTGGCACAGAGTGCAGGGACTCATCCAACCCTGCCCCTCATGACACTGGGTGTCATCCCCTACCTTTGCACTTTCCTCACTGAACTGGTGACATGTGATACTGCAATGGAGGACTATCTGGAGGTAGAGGAACCTGAGCATTGTGGAGCAGGGACCAGAGTCCTGAGGTTCAGGAGCAGAGAGCCTCCAAACTGAGCCCTGAGCTCTCCGTACTTGACAAATCTCCTGTCACAACAGTCTCACAGCTAACCTTGTGAGCAGGGTTCTCTTGCCCATCCCAGTGCTGAGTGAAGGGAGGCTGCACTTAGACTTGTGACCAAGACTGGTGAAGAAGAACTTCCTGAAGGCAAATCTGCTGAGGTCTGTCTGAATGGTCTGAGGCTGTCCCTTGGAGCTTGCTTCTGGGAGGAGAATGAAGTGAGGACCCTGCACATCAGCAACACTTGAGTAGCCCAGCAGCCCCTGCCTGCTTGAAGCTTCAGCTGCCCCCTTCTGTCATCATAAGGGTTGTGCTGCAGGGTCCTGACCTGGAGCTTGTTCATCTTCCCCACATCCTCCTTTCTCTGGAACCCAGGGCCTTGCCTAGACCCCAGTCCCATTGTCTACGTCTAAGCGGACCCCTCCTGTGTCCTGGCCCAAGTGCAGCCTAGGGGTGGCTGTAAGGTGATAGGACTAATTAGGGGACTCTTTCTGAGGGACTTTGGTTGTCTCCTTTCAAGGGGAATGAGATCAACCGCCAAAAAAAGAATAAGGTGAGCATATGTGGCACTTCCTGTAGGGAAGGGGAGGCAGCAGAATCAGATATGTCCCTGGGAAGAACATTCCTTGGCTCTACACCTTCCATCTCACATTTACTGGGATTGGTTGCTAAGCAAGAAGTACAAGATCTATCTAGTTAGTCAGTAGAGATAAAGGAAAGGCATCAAGGAGAATTTCCTGGTGGGGGGCCTATTTCTACTTGCCTCTGAGAAGAGGTTGGGACTGGATGAATTTGCATGCAGGAGGGTGGTCATCTGTGCCGAGACCCGGGATGGGTCCACTGTCCCGCTTTTCAGCCCTCACCAGGCCCTGCAGCTTACCCACCTAGGTTCTGTCTGTATCCTGTACTTCTATCTCGGCCCCAAAATACCGAGAACTCAGGGACATCATGCTGCTTCAGGTGGCTGCAGAGAACTACACCCTATAGTCCCAGGATCCATTCAGGGCCTGGCTCCATCTGTGAAGCAGCTCAGCGAGGATGACAGGTGAAGAGGAGCTGGGTGAGGGTCGGGGTGGACTCTTCCTGCTGGCCCCTCCAGGGATCCTTCTTCTATGGCTCCCTGGGCAGCCTGAGGCCTTGTTGCTGGGGTGTCAGACTCCAGATGTGGGTAAACCCAGGAAGGTACTCCTGAAGTGAAGTTACTGGTCAACTCACAGGTGTCCCTCTGTCCTTAACTACATCGTATCCTGCCAGCTGAAGTCCTGGTCCTAGCTGTCCAGCAGAACTCCAGCACCAGGAGAACTGGCCACAGCCACCATCAGGGCTGAGCCTGTGTCACCCGTGTTAATACCAGGATTCCCCCTTGGCAGCTAGAGTATGTGTGGTGTGTGCACCACATCTGCTCAACACCTCTTCCTCCCACCTATTTGCTTATTTGGGGAGACAACAGTTAATAGTATTACATAGTTTTTCATAGGTTAAAATAGTACTATATTAAAGCCCTTTTCTTAACTCGTCTAGCTCAGGAGTGTGGCTTGGTTCTTTTACTTCCTACAGTAATGGAGAAGATGCACAGACTGTCCTATCCATTCCTGAGCTAAGAAATCTTAGTGTCATCAGCTATTCTATGTGAGAGGAAGGAGAAGTGCCAGCCATCCTCACTAGCTACCAGTGGCACCCCCAAATCACCTTTTCCAGAGGACAGGTTCATTTCAGTATAAGGAATTTGGGCAAACAGCAGAGACAGCCCTCAGGACTCCTGAGATGGAGAGGTTACAGGTCCTTTCCCAGGAACAGCAGCAACAAGTGCTGAACTGGTGAGGATTTAACAGTTCTTTACACTCCCCAGAACTATGTCCTCCCCAGGAGAGGAGCTGCCTTTCTCTACTCTAAAGTGAGGAGAACTATGCCTTGCTTCCTTTGTGACATGGGGTTTTTGTTTGTGTGTTGGGGTTTATGTTTGTTGGGACTCAGTATTTAGAAGTGACCATTTTCTAGTTCAGTCTCTGGAATTGCATCAGCACTAAGTGGGGAAGAACATGTAAAGAGATCCAATCCTGCCTGTGGAAGGGACAAAGCCAGTGGAAGATAATTTGTAAATGAAGGAATGGCAGTCAGGACTTTCCATTCTCAGTCTCTCTCTAGGCTTTCTAGGTTCACCCTTTACCAAGACTGGAATCTTCCTGGGATCTTTGTTCATGATCTCTGAATTCCTTTCCCCACTTCTTTTTGGTGTGGGGGGAAAATGGGGAGATTTATCTTGAAGGTCACAGCTGCGCCTGGTTTCATTTATATCTATGCTGAACTAGGATCTAGGATTTCCAGCATTCCTGCATTTCCTTAAGCAGTGCTTTGTAAGGCAGTACTGCCTCCAGGCTCCAGCCTCTTAATCAGATCCATGGTAGCCACTGTACCCTTGCTGGGGCCTGATGGAGCAGGGGTTCATTCTCTTTTGCCAGGATAATGGTCCATGTCCTTGCTCAGAGAATCCCCACACACTCCTTGCTGGCCAAGGGGACTGTCAGGTCCATATTGTTCTGAAGTCTATGGTCTCAACACTCACCTGTTTACACACTCAGTCTCAGTTGACACAGTTCCACTGACTTGTCTGAAATGGGGAACTCATGTGACCCCATAGACCTAGGGACAGACTGAAAGTGAGCAGATGAGAAGCATCTATCATGCAAGATGTCAAAACAAAGCAAGGATAACTTCTACCAGACAAAACAGACAGCTAAAAACAAAAAAAAGTGCAGTAAAACTCAAAGAAGGACACTACATCATAATAATGGATATCATGCAATAAGATAGAACAATTTTAAATATTTAGGTTCCTAACATAGGAACACCCAAATGCACATAACAGTTAATAACAAATTTAAAGGAACTCTTTTACAGTGATACCAAACAGTGCAGGACCCCAACACCCCACTTCTATTCATGGAGACATGATCCAAATGGAAGATCAACAAAGAATCAATGGCTTTGAGTGATGTACTGGTTTGAATAGATAGAGGCAGAACATGCCACCCTAAAACAGCAAAATACTCATTCTTTTCAAGTCCACATGGAACATTCTCCAGAACAGATCACAGGTTAGGCCACAAAGCAAATACCAACAAATTCAAAAAGACAGATATCATGCATGCATCTCTTTATGACCATGATGCTTTGGAAGTAGAAATCAACCCCAAGAAAAAATCTGGAAAGACCATCAATCCACGGAGCTTAAAGAACATGCTGCCAAACAACGACTGGGTCAACCAGGAATTCAAAGAGAATATCCAAAATTATGGAAGAAAAATGACAAGCTAAGTGTCCCACAACTTGGAGATATAGCCACAGTGAATCTAAGAGGACAGGTTCCAGCAATACAAGAAAAATCCCCAATAACATAAGCTGACACAAAGGGATCTAGCAAGAGAACAACATAGAGCTCCAGAACAGTCTCTCAGCCTTAGTGAGTTGGAGCTCCTGCTGTTGTGCCCATGCTTAGCTTGTTCTATGCTCTAAGTCCCAGCCTGGAGAGTGTTCTTTCCTTTCTTCCAGGATAGTTCCCACCAGGGCCACTGGGGAATCAACCCTGCAGGGGATTCTAGAATGACAGCAATGGCGAAAAAAGGTCCAGGATGGAACCATTGATATCAAGGTGGCTGATTAGCTTTCTCTTTGTAGAACATTCCACAGTAGTTTTTTTGGGCAGACCCTCTCAGGCTCTGATCCCCTGAGTATCAGGTAAAAATGCAGATTCTGACAGTAAGCCTGGGAGGGACCTGAGAGTCTGCACTTCCAACATGTTCCCAGCTGATGGTGAGGCCCCTTGTCCACAGATCCCATGCAGAAAGAAGGTGTCAGTGGACAAAAGTTCATCTCTTCTGGCACTCAAAAGAGATTTATCAGCAATAGTTTGGCAGCAACAAAGATGTGTTTTGATTGTCAAGAAGATAAACAGTTAGGGCAGGGCTTTTTCCACACCTGCAGTCCTCTCCTTGTGTTCCGTTCTGGAGTATAAGGGTGGGGGGCGGAAACTCAGTTTGTTGAATTCAAGCTAAATCCGGACCTTGAGTTCCTTTCTGCTATTAGCCTGGCCATTCACTAAGCTGCTTCCTCTGTGGCTTCTGTGTAAGGCAGTTCTAAACATTGGTGCTTGCTTTCTCAGTCCAAGGATACTGGAGAGAAAGGGAGGGAACAAAAGACACTAAACAGGAAAGTCACAATGTTTGGTCAGGAATGCTTAAAGGAGTTAAAGACCATCTCTTGGACTTTATTCACTAGTTGCTACTAGCAAACAATCAGTGGATAGGCAGGCAGGTAAATAGCAAGGATGGCTATCTCTGGGAGCTGCTGGGGACTGAAACTAGTAGTCTATTCACCACAATTCACCCAGACCAAGAAACTGAGGTAAGAATTAAAGTTAGTGTATGTTACATTAATATATGATTTGATTCATGTGCAACATTGAAACAGAAAGAAGAAAAAAAAAGATAATTAAAAAAAAAAAGCCCCAAATATACAGAACAAACTAGTGGGAGCCAGGTGGGGGATGGGTGAAATAGGGATGGAAATTAAGAGTACTCTTACTGCAATTAGCACTGAGTCATATACAGAACTCCAGAATCACTTCTGTCCACCTGAAACCAAGGTAAAACCATATTTCAATTAGACTGTAATTTCAAAAATTAAAAAAAATAGGGTATTATGAGATCAAGGATTAGGATATGCTCTCAGAGTTTCATAATCAGGTCTCATCAGGCAGGTTGAACGTAAAACTACAAAAACAATGCACAAAAATCAGTTGCTTTCTTATACATTAACAATGAAAATACAGAAAGGGAAATTAGAGAATGGATTCCATTTACTATAGCACCAAGATCCATAAGATACCTAAATAAATAGGAATAAACCTAACCAAAGAGGTAAAGGATCTGTACTTGAGGAACTACAGAGCACTCATGAAAGAAATTGAAGAAGACACAAAAAGATGGAAGACCATCCTATGATCATTGTTCAGAAGAATAAACATTGTTAAATTGTCTATACTGCCTAGACCAGTCTATACTTTCAATGTCAATCCGGTCAAAATTCCACTGGCATTTTTCAAAGAGCTGGAGCAAATAATCCTAAAATTTGCATGGAATCAAAAGAGACCCCAACTTGCTAAGGAAATGTTGAAAAAGAAAAAGAAAACTGGGGCATCACGTTGCCTGATTTCAAGCTTTACAACAAAGCTATGATCACCAAGACAGCATGGTACTGGCATAAAAACAGACACATAGACCAGTGGAATGGAGTAGAGAGCCCATATATGGACCCTCACCTCTGTGGTCAAATAATCTTCGTCAAAGCAGGAAAAAATATACGGTGGAAAAAAGACAGTCTCCTCAATAAATGGTGCTGGGGTAGCTACAGCTATATGTAGAATGAAACTCGACCATTCTCTTACACCATACACAAAGATAAACTCAAAATGGATAAAAGACCTCAATGTGAGGCAGGAATCCATCAGAATCCTAGAGGAGAACATAGGCAGTAACCTCTTCGACATCGGCCACAGCAACTTCTTTCAAGATATGTCTCCAAAGGCAAAGGAAACAAAAGGGAAAATGAACTTTTGGGACTTCATCAAGATCAAAAGCTTCTGCACAGCAAAGGAAACAGTCAACAAAACAAAGAGGCAACCCATGGAATGGGAGAAGACATTTGCAAATGGCAATACAGACTAAGGGCTGATATCCAGGATCTATAAAGAACTCCTCAAACTCAACACACACAAAACAGAAAATCATGTCAAAAAATGGACAGAAGACATGAACAGACACTTCTCCAAAGAAGACATACAAATGGCTAGCAGATACTTGAAAAAATGTTCATCATCACTAGCCATCAGGGAGGTTCAAATCAAAACCACATTGAGATAACACCTTACACCAGTTAGAATGGCCAATATTAACAAGACAGTAAACAACATATGTTGGAGAGGATGTGGAGAAAAGGGAACCTTCTTACACTATTGGTGGGAATGCAAGTTGGTGCAGCCACTTTGGAAAACAGTGTGGAGATTCCTTAAGAAATTAAAAATAGAGCTACCCAAAGACCCTGCAATTGCACTACTGGATATTTACCCCAAAGATACAGATGTAGTGAAAAGAAGGGCCATCTGTACCCCAATGTTCATAGCAGCAATGGCCATAGTCACCAAACTGTGGAAAGAACCAAGATGCCCTTCAACGGATGAATGGATAAGGAAGATGTGGTCCATATACTATGTGTGGTCCATATACTAGGTGTGATCATATATACTATGGAGTATTATGCCTCCATCAGAAAGGACGAATACTCAACTTTTGTATCAACATGGACAGCACTGGAAGAGATTATGCTGAGTGAAATCAGTCAAGCAGAGATAGTCAATTATCATATGGTTTTGCTTATTTGTGGAGCACAAGAAATAATATTGAGGACATGGGGAGATGGGAAGGAGAAGGGAGTTGGGGGATGTTGGAGGGGGGGATGAACCATGCAAGACTGTGGACTCTGAAAACAATCTGAGGGTTTTGGGGGGTGGAGGGTGGGAGGTTGGGTGAGCCTGGTGGTGGGTATTATGGAGGGCATGTATTGCATGGAGCACTGGGTGTGGTGCATAAACAATGAATTCTGGAACACTGAAAAGAAATTAAAAAAAATAAATAAAAATTAAGAAAAAAAATCAATGAAAATTTCCAAAGACAAAAGTTAAGTCTGCTGATATGGAAAGTCCAGTGCCCACCTCTGTGCTCACAGAAAAGAAAACTTCCCATGATATTTGCAGTTGTAAATAAAGACACACTTGGTTGTGTGTCTTCCTGATGTAGATGAAATGAATATTCCTATCCCATGGTTCATGGATTAAACCACACTCAGCTTTCTATAACAATTGAAAATTTGGAGCTGGAAGACCTTCTGGAAAAACAGCATTTGTATCTCACCATTTTACAGATAAGGAAACTGAGGCCCTCAACGACACCAATGGAACAATAACCCAGATGAGGTTCTCCTGACACCTGCTTCAGGATTAGGATCCTAATCCTAATTAATGAGTTAGGACTCACTGAAGAAGATTGAAGAACCCCTGTCCCCTCAGGGCCAATGGACACCTCATTGGAATGGGTCATTTTTCAGGAAAAGAAGTTCAGTCAAACATGAAATGATATAAAATAAGATCATTTAAAGAAAATCCACTATGATCCTTTGCACTGTTTCTTAGGTTCCACATAGGAGTGAAGCCATATGATAATAAGGGGAAGGGAGGGAAAACTGAACAGAAAGCCACCAGAGAGGGAGGAAAAATGAAGAGAGGCTCTTAACTAGAAAACAAATTGAGGGCTGCTGGAGCGGAGGGGAGTTGGGGGATGGGGTAATGGATGAGGAACATAAAAGAGGCAGGCCATGTGGTGAGCACTGGGAGTGATACGCAACTGATTAATTACTGGGCATGATGTACTGCATGTTGGCTAACTGACATTAAATAAAAAAAAATACAACCCAAGGTTCTGTGTTTTCTTGTTTTCAATGTGGAAAATACAGGATGATTTCTTTTCTGCCCTCAAGCAATGAAATGAGATAGCCTATTCAAGATGAGCTAATTCTCAGGGCATGTTACCTTTTTAATTTCAGCCCTGAAGAGGTTTTCAAACATGCTTTTTCTTCAGTTCCAGTCCTCTTACCCTTCTAGTCAATTCTGAGCACTCTTGACATGGTGGCAACAACTTCTTTCTCTTTAAGGTGAGTCATCTCAAGCACATAACATCTATACTTGCCACACGATGCCTCACCACAAATTTTTGTACAGCTGGCATGAATACTGGTGGCTGATGGTTCTCTATCTTTGATGACATTAATCCTTTTTGTTCACTTGTGGGATGACTAGGGGCAGGGCCTTCTTTTTTCTCATGGATGTGATATAGCTCTCCAGCTCACCTTCAAACATGTCCCTCCCCTCTCTCCCATCTAGCAACCTGCAGAACTTAGTGACCATGAACTGGGAACACAGAGCAAATGTATAAAGGTCTTACCTAAATTCAGCTCAGCATGGGAATTACAGAAGGGTCCCTCTTGGGGTTTGATCCCTGTGTGCTTGAATCATTCTAACCTTCTTTGCAATTGACTCCAGACAGCTCACTATGATAGAGGAACTAGAAATTCCTTGGAGACAGTTGTCACCCACATCACATTCATCACCCTTTGTCGTTAAGACTATGCCCCTCATCTGATTAAGAAACTCTTCAAACAGGACTGGAGCAGAGTGCAATAAAAGGCTCACTTTGAAGAAGGGCTGAGCTTGAGGACATATCCAGTCATATGTCTCACTGCTCCCATCACCACACAGGTGGTGCCCAAAATGGACAGGGTTCCATTTCCATTACATGCCTCCTTCTGGCCCAGCATATCTATTCTTATCATCATGCCATCACATATCGTCAGGACCCCATTATCAGGCCTGTGCTTCTCCAGTTCATGTTGCTGCCTGCTTCCACCATTGACGCTTTTCATCTCTCAAGTTGGAGCTCAGTAACCATCATCTTCATCAGCATCACAAACAGAATCTGGCAGTGAGTTAATGGGTAGGACCTGCAAGGCAAAGGATGGAAAAGAAAAACAAATTCACACCCTGGACATTCAGAATACTTAAAATCTTTGTGACTTTAAAAGACCTTGTCAATGAAGGAAAAGCATAGTCCACAGGATGGGAGACCATATTTGCAAACCATGTATCTGACAGGGGCTCAATATCCACAATCCATAGAGATCACATAAACTCAACAACAACAAACAAATTAAATGTATGTCTGAATGTGCAAGTGGGGAATAGGGGAATAGACCTATTATCCTCAAAGACAGGCACATGGAGAGAAATTTGAAAAGATACCTCCCATCACTAATTTTTTTTTGGAAATCCAAATTATGAAAAGCAGTGAGATACCATTTCATATCCCTTAAGATGACTTGCCCCAGAAAAAGAAAGAAAGACTTAGAAGAAAAGAAAAAGATCAAGTGTTAGGAAAGATGCAGAGAGTTTGGAACCTTGTATACTGTGTGTGGTAAGAATGTTTAACAGCATCTATGGACATTGGGGAGGGTATGTGCTTTGGTGAGTTCTGTGAAGTGTGTAAACCTGGTGATTCACAGACCTGTACCCCTGGGGATAAAAATATATGTTTATAAAAAATAAAAAAATTTAATAAAAAAATTTAAAAAAAAGAATGTTTAACAGCATCATTGTGAAATCAGTATTGCAGTTCTTCAAAAAAATCAACATTAGAATTACCATGTGGTCTATAGTAATTCCACTTGGGATAGATACCCAACTTAATTGACAACATAGTCTTAAGGATGTATCTGAACACACCTTTTCATGGCACCATTGTTCATAAGAGCTAAACCATGAATGCAATCCAAGAATCTGTCCAGGGAGAAACAGATGATGCATACACACACACACACACACACACACACACACACACACTGGAATAGTATTCTTTATTAAAAGAGAAGGAAAACACTGACATATGCCACAACATGGGTGAATGTTGAGGATATTATGCTAAGTGAAATGAGTATTCTTAAAAATACACACTTTGACTTCACTCTTAGGACCTACCTAAAGTAGATTCCTAAAGACAGAAAGTAGAATGCTGTTTGCCAAGGGCTGGAAGGAGGTGGTCATGGGAAGAGTCAGATTCATGGTATAGAGTTTTAGTTTCCAAGATGCAATGAGATGTGAAGACAGAATTCAGGGAGGTGGTACAAAGATATTTGTGCCTTTAAAACATTTAGAAAATACTCCATGAACTTCAAGTACTTAATGGCATAAAAATAAATTATACTGAAATGCTGCAAAGACAGAGAAATGAATTTCATCAGGCCATTTGTACCTTTCCTGGTAGCTCCTATCTCAGGCATTTTACTTCAGCCATTTTCCCTGAGACAACTTGGATCAAACCAAAGATTGTCCTTCTGTGCCTACTTCAAAGCTTAAAATTAGAGTTGTCTAAAACATGAAAACTTTATTTGAGAAGGTGATTTTCAGAGTTAATTTATGAAGACAATCTATTCCTTGATTTTTAAAAAATAGAACACAAATTTCAAGTTCTATGTCATCTCTTTTCATTTTAATTCACTGATTTTTCAACTCATAATGCATTGTTTATGCAAGTGGCTTGGATGTTTTTTATCCCTGTCATAATCTACTGACTTTAAGTTCTGCTGATTTCAGTTTTGTTTACCTGTCATTCCTTTTACCAAGTCAACTTTCCTGAGGCTCATTATGAATAGTAAAATATTTTTGCCTCATTTTAATTGATATCATTGACATAGAGCACTGTGTATGTGTCAGGTGTACAACATAACGATTTCACTTTCATAGACCCTAAGAAGATTACCAGAATAAGTTGAGTTCACCGCCATCATCTCTTAGAGATACAAACAGAAAGGAAAGAGAAAGAAAGGACACCTTTTTCTTTGTGATAAGAACTCTCTGAATTGGCTTTCTTTTAACACTTCTCAAATATACCCTAGAGCAGTATGAACTGTAGTCATCAGGTTGTGCACTACAACTCTATTATTTATTTCCCATAAAACTGGAAGTTTGTACCTTTTCACCATTCACTCCACCCCTGCCCCACCTTCTGTCCTCTGCTTCTGGTTCCTTCAATGTGATATCTTACTCTGAGTTTGTTTGACTCATTTTCTCTTCTTTGTTTCAGATTCCATGTAGAAGGGAAATTATATATATATATATTAGTGCCTCTGTATCTATATGTCTATATCTGTGGTAGACATATAGACAGAGGCCTTCCTCTGTCTCACTTATCTCACTTGGCATTATGCTTTAAATTCCATTGCTGTTGTCATGCTTAGCAGGATTTCATTTCCCTATGGTTGATTAATATCCCATTATATAGGTAAACACTTCTTTTTCCAGTCACCATGAATGGGCACTGGTGTTTTCAGTGTCTTGGCTGTTGAAAATAATACTTCTTGAACGTGGCTTGGGTGCAGGGATTTCTTGGACACATTCCTTGGTTTTCTATGGCTATGTTCCCAGTTGTGGAACAGTGGGATTCTATGGTAGATCTATTTGTATTTTTTCAAGGAACATCCATACTGTTTTGCATAGTGATTGTCCCAATGTGTATTCCCACTAATGATGCCAGGGATTCCCTTTTCTCCATATCCTCAACAGCATTAGTTCACTTTTGTCTTTTTTTACAGTAGCTAAATTCCAATTGATGTGATGTGGTATCTCATTATTGTCTTGGTCACATTTTTCTGATGGTTAGTCATGGTGAGGACTTTTTTCCTACCTGTTTCTTGTGTGTTTATGTTTTTTTTTTGGGGGGGGGGTAATGCCAGAGCACTGGACACTGTGTCTGGGGCCCAGAGACAAGACTTGTCTCCATGAGACCTTCAGGGTTGTCCTTTGGACATACAGGGGTGGGTACAGAAACACTCTTCTGGCTGAAGTGAGGGTGCTGGAATAGTAAACAGCACACCATGGGAGTCAACAGAAAAGGAGAAAAGGGAGGGTTATGAGGTCCTTTCCTCTGCCCTTGGAGCTTAGAGATCCTGCTCCTTTGGTTCTGTGACTCTGGAAAGCCAGTGCCTTGGGGACCCCAAGAAAAGGCATCCCTTTCTTTGCTGGTCTGCCTGCCTGGGGCTGTCCCAGGAGAGTTGGAGAACAGGATGCAGGGCACTTCCCTGTCCATGGTACCTCAGGAGTCTTGTTGGAGGAACTGAAGCAGGAAGAGCCAGGCCCAGGCCATCGTGGTTGTCCCTCTGCCCAGAAACAGCTTGAAACATGGAGTACCACTTCTCCCTGCAGTCTAAGTGCTTAAAGGGGTGGTGGGCTCCAAGACTTTCTCAACTATTCATTCACTAACTTACACTTAAGCACTCCCCTACGCCAGGTACATTGGTGGGTTCACGCACACAACTGAAGATACCCAGTGCTCCTCACCCTTAGGACCTCACGGTATAGACATGGACTGAAGCACAAAACAAAGACATGTGAAGGAAAACACCAAGGGCTCTCTATATGACAAATGGAGAGTGCTGCGAAGGAAGGTTGCGGAGACAGTGGACAGGAAGACCTGAAATGCCTCATTGAGGGCAAAGTTGCTGAGAACAGAATGAAAAAAAAGGGAGCTAGTCCCACACAAGTCTGGGTGCAATGTGTCAGGAAGAAGGGACCTCTGCTTCAGAGCTTCACTACCAGTAGTCAGTTAGCCCAGAGGAGAGAAGTGTGGCTCCAGTGTAGCTGGAGAGAAACTGGGAGCAGAGCAGAGGGGAGGGAGGAAGGCAGGGAGAGAGGCTGAGGCTTGGGAGACAATTAGTTATCTATTGTTCCTCTATGACTGCATTGCCCCAATACCATGCATCTTCAAATACAGGTATTGAACTTCCCACAGCTTTTGTGGAAGAGGAATGCAGGCGCAATGTGGTGTGTTTCCCCAACCTCAAGGTACCTCAGAGCCTGGGGCTGTAACTGAGGCTAGACTGGCAGAAGATTTTTCCCCAAGTTGGCTCCCATAATTCGGGAAGCCATTTGGACTCAGAATCGGAGTTCCTGCGTGTCTTTGGGCTTTGGCACTGCCTCAGTTCTTTGCCCAGTGAGCCTCTATGGATGGCAGCTCAAAACATCTGTGCTTGTTTTTTGGTTCAAGACTGGAGAAGAAAAAGGGAAAGGGAGACACAGAACAGGAGCAAAGTAACTGGAAAGTGAGAAACTCTTTGCATGACATCTAGAAAAACTCTAGACATGATATTTCATCACACTGACTGTACCCCATGGCTCAGAAGCCAGTCCCTAACCACCTAGAGGTTACACAGTGATGTCTATACCACAGGTCAGGATCCCTGGGAAATATTGTGAAGGCTGCTCCCCTCAAAGACCAAAATGAAGCAAGGGGTCTCATTCTAAGTCAGGATGGGAAACAACTAACAGTTTCACTAGAGAGGATGACAAAGTCTGCATCTTTTTTTTTTTGGGGGGGGTTGTGTTTTTTTTTTCCCAATTTATTTATTTTCAGAAAAACAGTATTCATTATTTTTTCACCACACCCAGTGCTCCATGCAAGCTGTGCCCTCTATAATACCCACCACCTGGTACCCCAACCTCCCACCCCCCCGCCACTTCAAACCCCTCAGACTGTTTTTCAGAGTCCATAGTCTCTCATGGTTCACCTCCCCTTCCAATTTACCCAAATTCCCTACTACTCTCTAACGCCCCTTGTCCTCCATGCTATTGGTTATGCTCCACAAATGAGTGAAACCATATGATAATTGACTCTCTCTGCTTGACTGATTTCACTCCAACACATCATGGTGCCACATTATAATGAGGTCAAGAAGGAAAGTGACTGTTCCAGCATTATGTGGCTGGAACCCAGGCCTCCTCTGAGCAGTCCTTCAGGCCAAGTCCCACCCCTTCTTGTAATTGTTCTATCCTTCAATTGGCGCCTCAGATACACATGATACCATACCACACACATTATAAATAGGATCCACATACACCCGAAGATGTCCCAAGGAAGTCAATTCTAGTCTGGTCCCAACTATGCAGGTTGGGAAAGTGTGAACTATGGGGGACACACAATGACATAGGACACAG
Organism: Neogale vison; assembly: GCF_020171115.1. Lineage (NCBI taxonomy): Eukaryota > Metazoa > Chordata > Mammalia > Carnivora > Mustelidae > Neogale > Neogale vison. The sequence continues at coordinate 45,715,216 of NC_058098.1, forward strand.
AAATGGGAAAGGAAACAGAAAAAAGCTCTGACTTCTGCTCTGTCTCCTAAAAGGTCAGAACCTAGTTACATTTCCAGAGAGTTGTGCCTATGGCATTGTTGGCTCATTGTGTATAGTCACAGAGATGACATGGGGAAGAAATGTAGTCAAATGACAAGAAGGGGGTCTGAAGAGGTGTGACTTAATGAAGGGGCCCATGTATTAGAATCCTGGAAGAGTGACCTCACATCCTTTGTGATAGGCCCCAACTGAACTTAGAACTCTGAAACCAGGCAGCCACTTTCAAAGGGCAACCTGTTCTCCAGCTCACTTGAATGGAGACATTCGAGAGAATACTATGTTCAGTTGTTGTACTCCTACACTCAGGGGTGCTTGGCCCAAGAAAGCCCAGAGTGAGAGATGTTATTGTAATTGTAGACATAGGCTCAGCCCTCTTTTTGAAAGCTTCCAGTCATGCAGCAGGAGAGACACCACCAGGTAATACGAGGCAGCTCTGGTTAGCCCACTTGAGAGCCTGCAACAACTGTGATCCCACCTCAGGGGGCCCACACTTATTGCCTCTCACTCTGTGTGTGTGTGTGTGTGTGTGTGTGTGTGTGTGTATGTAGAGGTGGAGACAGAGGATGAGGGACATGCCCTTCCTGGGCAGAAGCAAGCTGCCAGGTGTTGGAAGCCGTACCCATCTTTCAGGTTCATACCTCAGGTCATAGCAGGCAGGATGAGAAGGTGAGTGCTGGAGACAAAGCTCAACTTGCTGTATGGTAGGCATGAGCCTTAGAGTTTCCTCTGGCTACCTCCTTGGTCAAAGCCTTTTCAGCTGCCCCTCTTACGGTGAACTCGAGAATAAGATTTTTAATGTGGGTTTCCCCTTGTGACAATGTCTTGGGAGGACACTGGTGTCTCTTCGTCCTGAGTATATGGGGCACTACATATTCAGAGCTGCACCCAGGAGATCTTGGATGAGCTGGTCTGTGACTTCAGCACACCAACCTGGACAAGTGTCAGGTGTCCCAGGCCAGCCAGGATCAGTGCTGTTCTGAGGTAAGAATGGGAAGAGCATTCTCCACACCCAGGGCCCCCACACAAATAGGGGACACACTTGGGGTCTTCCGATGGTATTTCCTCTTGAGTGTCCCACAGGCCCAACCACAAAGTAACCCAAAAATCCACATGTCTGCCACCAGTGATGGGCTAAGGTGGGAAGACTTCTCTTCACCTATGTGGAACTGGGAGAGAATAGAGTGAACGCTTTCCGTAGTTTGGAGAGTTTTCTTTCATTTGCTTTTGTTTGACTTTTCATGAAGCCATGAGTACTTCTGCCTTTTAAACTGTTTTTAAGGTTTTCCCTACTCACCGCAGCTATCCTGTGGAGAAGCCAGCTCCAATGTCCTTGGAGAACTTGTCCAAGCCCTTCTAAATCCTCACACTAAATAGAGTGATTGAACCTAAAAAAGGGACAGTGGGAGGAAGCCATTCTAGAGGTTTTTCTGTAATGTATCATCTCTCAAATCATTGTAGGTCCACCAGGTCACATGCTGTGTCCTTACATGCTTTCAGAGTCCTCCATAAAGGAGCTCATCTGCCACAGTGATTCAGCCTTTCAAGGTTGGTAGAAGTTGACATGATTCAATTTTGTTGCCATTTCAACAATGCTACAAGGAACGAACACCTTAAGTGTCCTAATAGGCATTCTGAGTTGCTAGATCTGCCAGAACATAGAACCACAGGTTGGGTGGAAGGCCTCTGATGCCTCCTGGTCCAGGTAGCTGGCTCTGTCTTTTCAGAGCTCCACCAGGACACTGTTGGTGAGTACTACAAGGGGTCAGCTCCTCCATCTCCCTTAACAAGCAACAGGGGTCTCAGGCCACCAGCAACATCCAGAGCTGGTCTGGGGTGAGAACAAGTCCAGATTCATGTCTGGTCTCAGGACACAGAGATGATCAGGGCAGGGCCAGAACCCAGACTAGAAACAACTGGCTGCCTTGGGGCCTGCCAAGGAAGGTGGATTTCCCATGAACATTTCAGGACAGACCAAGATTCATCAGCATAGAGGAAATGCAAATCAGCCCATACTCTTTTTTTTTTTTTCCAATTTATTCATTTTCAGAAAAACAGTATTCATTATTTTTTCACCACACCCAGTGCTCCATGCAAGCTGTGCCCTCTATAATACCCACCACCTGGTACCCCAACCTCCCACCCCGCTGCCACTTCAAACCCCTCAGACTGCTTTTCAGAGTCCATAGTCTCTCATGGTTCATCTCCCCTTCAAATTTACCCAAAAGCACATACCCTCCCCAAAGTCCATAACCTTCCCCCCTTCTCCCAACCCCCCTCACCCCAGCAACCCACAGTTTGTTTCGTGAGATTAAGAGTCACTTATGGTTTGTCTCCCTCCCTATTCCATCTTGTTTCATGGATTCTTCTCCTACCCACTTAAGCCCCCATGTTGCATCACCACTCCCTCATATCAGGGAGATCATATAATAGTTGTCTTTCTCCGCTTGACTTATTTCGCTAAGCATGATACGCTCTAGTTCCATCCATGTTGTCGCAAATGGCAAGATTTCGTTTCTTTTGATGGCTGCATAGTATTCCATTGTGTATATATACCACTTCTTCTTGATCCATTCATCTGTTGATGGACATCTAGGTTCTTTCCATAGTTTGGCTATTGTGGACATTGCTGCTATAAACATTCGGGTGCACGTGCCCCTTAGGATCACTACGTTTGTATCTTTAGGGTAAATTCCCAGTAGTGCAATTCCTGGGTCATAGGGCAGTTCTATTTTAAACATTTTGAGGAACCTCCATGCTGTTTTCCAGAGTGGTTGCACGAGCTTGCATTCCCACCAACAGTGTAGGAGGGTTCCCCTTTCTCCGCATCCTTGCCAGCATCTCTCATTTCCTGACTTGTTGATTTTAGCCATTCTGACTGGTGTGAGGTGATATCTCATTGTGGTTTTGATTTGTATTTCCCTGATGCCGAGTGATATGGAGCACTTTTTCATGTGTCTGTTGGCCATCTGGATGTCTTCTTTGCAGAAACGTCTGTTCATGTCCTCTGCCCATTTCTTGATTGGATTATTTGTTCTTTGGGTGTTGAGTTTGTTAAGTTCTTTATAGATTTTGGACACTAGTCCTTTATCTGATATGTCGTTTGCAAATATCTTCTTCCATTCTGTCAGTTGTCTTTTGGTTTTGTTAACTGTTTCCTTTGCTGTGCAAAAGCTTTTGATTTTGATGAAATCCCAAAAGTTCATTTTTGCCCTTGCTTCCCTTGCCTTTGGCGAAGTTCCTAGGAAGATGTTGCTGCGGCTGAGGTCGAAGAGGTTGCTGCCTGTGTTCTCCTCAAGGATTTTGATGGATTCCTTTCTCACATTGAGGTCCTTAATCCATTTTGAATCTATTTTTGTGTGTGGTGTAAGGAAATGGTCCAATTTCATTTTTCTGCACGTGGCTGTCCAATTTTCCCAACACCATTTATTGAAGAGGCTGTCTTTTTTCCATTGGACATTCTTTCCTGCTTTGTCGAAGATTAGTTGACCATAGAGTTGAGGGTCTATTTCTGGGCTCTCTATTCTGTTCCATTGGTCTATGTGTCTGTTTTTGTGCCAGTACCATGCTGTCTTGATGATGACAGCTTTATAATAAAGCTTGAAGTCCGGAATTGTGATGCCACCAACTTTGGCTTTCTTTTTCAATATCCCTTTGGCTATTTGAGGTCTTTTCTGGTTCCATATAAATTTTAAAATTATTTGTTCCATTTCTTTGAAAAAGATGGATGGTACTTTGATAGGAATTGCATTAAATGTGTAGATTGCTTTAGGTAGCATAGACATTTTCACAATATTTATTCTTCCAATCCAGGAGCATGGAACAATTTTCCATTTCTTTGTGTCTTCCTCAACTTCTTTCATGAGTACTTTATAGTTTTCTGAGTATAGATTCTTAGCCTCTTTGGTTAGGTTTATTCCTAGGTATCTTATGGTTTGGGGTGCAATTGTAAATGGGATTGACTCCTTAATTTCTCTTTCTTCTGTCTTGTTGTTGGTGTAGAGAAGTGCAACTGATTTCTGTGCTTTGATCTTATATCCTGACACTTTACTGAATTCCTGTATAAGTTCTAGCAGTTTTGGAGTGGAGTCTTTTGGGTTTTCCACATAGAGTATCATATCATCTGCAAAGAGTGATAATTTGACTTCTTCTTTGCCGATTTGGATGCCTTTAATTTCCTTTTGTTGTCTGATTGCTGAGGCTAGGACTTCTAGTACTATGTTGAATAGCAGTGGTGATAATGGACATCCCTGCCGTGTTCCTGACCTTAGTGGAAAAGCTTTCAGTTTTTCTCCATTGAGAATGATATTTGAAGTGGGTTTTTCATAGATGGCTTTGATGATATTGAGGTATGTGCCCTCTATCCCTACACCTTGAATGGTTTTGATCAGGAAGGGATGCTGTACTTTGTCAAATGCTTTTTCAGCATCTATTGAGAGTATCATATGGTTCTTGTTCTTTCTTTTATTGATGTGTTGTATCACATTGACTGATTTGCGGATGTTGAACCAACCTTGCAGCCCTGGGATAAATCCCACTTGGTCGTGGTGAATAATCCTTTTAATGTACTGTTGAATCCTATTGGCTAGTATTTTGGTGAGAATTTTTGCATCTGTGTTCATCAAGGATATTGGTCTATAGCTCTCTTTTTTGATGGGATCCTTGTCTGGTTTGGGGATCAAGGTGATGCTGGCCTCATAAAATGAGTTTGGGAGTTTTCCTTCCATTTCTATTTTTTGGAACAGTTTCAGGAGAATAGGAATTAGTTCCTCTTTAAATGTTTGGTAGAATTCCCCCGGGAAGCCATCTGGCCCTGGGCTTTTGTTTGTTTGGAGATTTTTAATGACTGTTTCAATCTCCTTACTGGTTATGGGTCTGTTCAGGCTTTCTATTTCTTCCTGGTTCAATTTTGGTAGTTTATATGTTTCTAGGAATGCATCCATTTCTTCCAGATTGTCAAATTTGTTGGCGTAGAGTTGCTCATAGTATGTTCTTATAATAGTTTGTATTTCTTTGGTGTTAGTTGTGATCTCTCCTCTTTCATTCATGATTTTATTTATTTGGGTCCTTTCTCTTTTCTTTTTGATAAGTCTGGCCAGGGGTTTATCAATTTTATTAATTCTTTCAAAGAACCAGCTCCTAGTTTGGTTGATTTGTTCTATTGTTTTTTTTGGTTTCTATTTCATTGATTTCTGCTCTGATCTTTATGATTTCTCTTCTCCTGCTGGGCTTAGGGTTTCTTTCTTGTTCTTTCTCCAGCTCCTTTAGGTGTAGGGTTAGGTTGTGAACCTGAGACCTTTCTTGTTTCTTGAGAAAAGCTTGTACCGCTATATATTTTCCTCCCAGGACTGCCTTTGTTGTGTCCCACAGATTTTGAACCCTTGTATTTTCATTATCATTTGTTTCCATGATTTTTTTCAATTCTTCTTTAATTCCCGGTTGACCCATTCATTCTTTAGAAGGATGCTGTTTAGTCTCCATGTATTTGGGTTCTTTCCAAACTTCCTCTTGTGGTTGAGTTCTAGCTTCAGAGCATTGTGGTCTGAAAATATGCAGGGAATGATCCCAATCTTGTGATACCGGTTGAGTCCTGATTTAGGACCTAGGATGTGATCTATTCTGGAGAATGTTCCATGTGCACTAGAGAAGAATGAGTATTCTGTTGCTTTGGGATGAAATGTTCTGAATATATCTGTGATGTCCATCTCATCCAGTGTATCATTTAAGGCCTTTATTTCCCTGTTGATCTTTTGCTTGGATGATCTGTCCATTTCAGTGAGGGGAGTGTTAAAGTCCCCTACTATTATTGTATTATTGTTGATGTGTTTCTTTGATTTTGTTATTAATTGGTTTATATAGTTGGCTGCGCCCACGTTGGGGGCATAGATATTTAAAATTGTTAGATCTTCTTGTTGGACAGACCCTTTGAGTATGATATAGTGTCCTTCCTCATCTCTTATAGTCTTTGGCTTAAAATCTAATTGATCTGATATAAGGATTGCCACTCCTGCTTTTTTCTGATGTCCATTAGCATGGTAAATTCTTTTCCACCCCCTCACTTTAAGTCTGGAGGTGTCTTCGGGCTTAAAATGAGTTTCTTGGAGGCAACATATAGATGGGTTTTGTTTTTTTATCCATTCTGATACCCTGTGTCTTTTGATTGGGGCATTTAGCCCATTAACATCATATTGAGAGATATGATTTTAGTGCCATTGTATTGCCTGTAAGGTGACTGTTACTGTATATTGTCTCTGTTCCTTTCTGATGTACCACTTGTAGGCTCTCTCTTTGCTTAGAGGACCCCTTTCAGTATTTCCTGTAGAGCTGGTTTGGTGTTTGCAAATTCATTCAGTTTTTGTTTGTCCTGGCAGCTTTTAATCTCTCCTTCTATTTTCAATGATAGCCTAGCTGGATATAGTATTCTTGGCTGCATGTTTTTCTCGTTTAGTGCTCTGAAAATGTCATGCCAGCTCTTTCTGGCCTGCCAGGTCTCTGTGGATAAGTCAGCTGCCAATCTAATACTTTTAACATTATATGTTACAGACTTCTTTTCCCGGGCTGCTTTCAGGATTTTCTCTTTGTCACTAAGGCTTGTAAATTTTACTATTAGGTGACGGGGTGTGGGCCTATTCTTATTGATTTTGAGGGGCGTTCTCTGAACCTCCTGAATTTTGATGCTCGTTCCCTTTGCCATATTGGGGAAATTCTCCCCAATAATTCTCTCCAGTATACCTTCTGCTCCCCTCTCTCTTTCTTCTTCTTCTGGAATCCCAATTATTCTAATGTTGTTTCGTCTTATGGTGTCACTTATCTCTCGAATTCTCCCCTCATGGTCCAGTAGCTGTTTGTCCCTCTTTTGCTCAGCTTCTTTATTCTCTGTCATTTGGTCTTCTATATTGCTAATTCTTTCTTCTGCCTCATTTATCCTAGCAGTGAGAGCCTCCATTTTTGATTGAACTTCATTAATAGCTTTTTTGATTTCAACTTGGTTAGATTTTAGTTCTTTTATTTCTCCAGAAAGGGCTTTTATATCTCTGGAGAGGGTTTCTCTAATATCTTCCATGCCTTTTTCGTGCCCGGCTATAACCTTGAGAATTGTCATTTTGAACTCTAGATCTGACATATTACCAATGTCTGTATTGATTAGGTTCCTAGCCTTCGGTACTGCCTCTTGTTCTTTTTTTTTGATGTGAATTTTTCCGCCTTGTCATTTTGTCCAGCTAAGAGTATATGAAGGAGCAAGTAAAATACTAAAAGGGTGGCAACAATCCCAGGAAAATATGCTTTAACCAAATCAGAAGAGATCCCAAATCATGAGGGGGGATTTCCTCCCCCCTCACGATTGTGTGAGGGATCTCCTCTGATTGGGATCTCCTTTGATTGGGATCTCCCAATCTCTTCTGATTGGGATCTCTTCTGATTTGGGGATAAAAATAGGTTCAAAAAGAAAGAAAGCAAAAAAAAAAGAAAAAAAGAATTAAAAAAAGAGATTGAATTAAAAATTCAATCAAGCATTTAAAAAAGAATTAAGAAAAAAAAAGATTGAAGAGATTAGGATCTCCTCTGATTTGGGGATAAAAAGAGGTTCAAAAATAAAGAAAGAAAAAAAAGAATTAAAAAAAAAGAAAATGAATAAAGAAAAGTATAAAAAAGCAAAATATATATATATATATATATATATTAGATAATCTAGTTAAAAAAAGGTTAAAAAAGAAAAGGGTAAAAGTTATAAAAAATTTTAGCAGAAGAAAAGAAAAAAAATGAAAAAGAAAAAAAAATAAATTAACTGCAAGACTAAAAAATCACAGGCAGAAGCCATGAGTTCCGTGGTTTGTTTTCTCCTCCTCTGGAATTCTGCTGCTCTCTCCTTGGTATTGAAACTGCACTCCTTGGTAGGTGAACTTGGTCTTGGCTGGATTTCTTGTTGATCTTCTGCGGGAGGGGCCTGGTGTAGTGATTCTCAAGTGTCTTTGCCCCAGGCGGAATTACACCGCCCTTACCAGGGGCCGGGCTGAGTGATCTGCTCGCCTTTGCTTTCAGGAGCTTTTTGTTCCCTGAGCGCTTTCCGTAGAGTTCCTTTCAGAAAGTGGTTGTTTTTCTGTTTCTAGAATTGCTGTTCTTCTTCTCTTCGATCTGCCGATGGATTTGCAGGTGTTTGCACTCTTTAGATAAGCTCTCTAGCTGATCTCCTGCTAGCTGAGGTAGTCTCAGCCTGCTACTTCTCCGCCATCTTGACTCCTCCTCCGACATTTTTTTTTTCTTAGAAAATCCACGATGGTGGAAGACAGATGAGGGGGGGCAAGTAAGGAAATATTGGTAAAAGGGTACAAACTTTCAGCTATAAGATAAACTCAGTCTGATGATACATAGTAAAATCTGGTGACTACAGTTGATCACACAGTTGAGCACATGTATTATATAACTGAAATTTGCTATGAGGCCATATTTTAACCCCCCAAAGGATACATATGTAAATTGATGGATGTCAGTTAGAGGGCGGGAACCCTTGTATGATTTATACATCTATCAAATCACCATGATGCACATTTTAAATATCTTACAAATTTATTTGTTAATTATACTTAAGTAAAGGTGAAAAATGAAGGTGGTATTAATGCTTTGACTTCTCCAGAGCTCACCTGTCTGTAGCACTGAGGCTTCAGCAACCCTGCCTGAGATATGGAGATGTCTTGCAGAAACAAAGATTGATCAGAGTCTTCCCTGCAGCATAATATCTATGGAGATAAATAAGCCAAAGGGGTGGGAAGTCCCTTATATCATCAGGCAAGTCCAATGCATTTCCAAAGCTACAGTAATGGACTTTGCCTCAATAAGGCCTTTGGGTTGTGAAAAGAAAGTCGATCAGTGACTTCAACAAGCACTGGAGGATTTAGTTATGGTGAATCAGAAGTTATCCTTAAAATGTTTTTTCCCCTACTCATACTGCAGAAGCTTGCCTACAGATTTATTTTTCCTTCTCTTAATATTTTTTTCCCTTGAGTCTCTACATAGAAGCTTCCAGAAAGAAATTTTAGATCTCTTATTTCTTTGCTTCTTGTAGGGGTGGGAAATGGATCAAAGAAGTCTTCCCATTGCACATCATGGCTCATGGATTTCCTACAATGAATTTGATCATTGTGGATAGTGGGGCCAGATAACTGACAAAAATACTATTGCGTTTGTAATCTAAGTTATCTCTCTGGATGTTTTATGTGAACTTAGCCAGAAATTGTCAAATCTCCATGAAGAACTATGTAAGAACATGTGGTATAACTCAATTTGCTTTTTAAAAAATTTTATTTATAAGATTTACTTATTTGCTTTTTGGTTTCTTAGAACAGTTTTAGATATACAGAAAAATTGAGAAGGAAGTAAAAAGAATTCCCATATAATCCCCTGCCCACAGATTCCCCTATTATCAGCATCTTACACTAGTATTGTAAATTTACTACAATTAATGAACTAATGTTGACACATTCTTATTAAATAGCTTATAGTTTATTCAGATTTCCTTAATTTTGAACCTAACATCCCTTTCCTGTCCCAAGATCCTATTAAGGAGACCGCATTACACTTGGGCTCCTCCAGTCTTTGACAGTTTTTCAGCCTTCCTTTATTTTTGATGACTTTGGTAGTCATTTAAGAAATAAATGTAAGTTTGGTTAATTTGAATTTAATTTAAATTGAATTTAAATATTAGTTTCTAGAGTAGAATTCAGTGATTCATTACTTACACACAATACCCAGTGCTTATCACAAGTGCCCTCTTTAATATGTGAGAATTTTAGATAAAGATCTTGTTCATGAGATTAAAAGTTGCTAATTATTTCTATTTATACCCTGTGAAGTACCTCTGAGGAAGGACACACACACACATACACACACACACACACATTCTCAAGAGTTTTAAAAGTGAAGTCAGGTGTCCTAGGTAAACTGAACTGTCTCCTCCCTGTAGTAAAGTCTCAGGCTACACAGGTTGCATTGTACAGGGTCATAGGGAATTTCTATTTTTAATTTCTTAGGAAATGTCCACACTGTTCTCCAAATTGGCTGCACCAACTTGCATTCCCATCAACAGTGTAAGATGGTTCCCTTTTCTCCACATCCTCTCCAACACATGTTGTTTCCTGTCTTGCTAATTTTGGCCATTCTAATGGGTTTAAGGTGGTAACTCAATGTGGTTTTAATTTGAATCTCTCTGATGGCTAGTGATGATGAACATTGTTTCATGTGTCTGATAGCTATTTGTATGTCTTCATTGGAGAAGTGTCTGTTCATATCTTCTGCCCATGTTTTGACATGATTATCTGTTTTGTGTGTGTTGAGTTTGAGAAGTTCCTTATAGATCATGGATATCAGACTTTTGTCTGTACTGTCATTTGCAAATATCTTCTCCCATTCTGCGGGTTGTCTCTTAGTTTAGTTGACTTTTTCCTTTGCTGTGCAGAAGATTTTGATCTTGATGAAGTCCCCAAAGTTCATTTTTGCTTTTGTTTCCTTTGCCTTTGGAGACATATTTTGAAAGAAGTTGCTGTGGCTGATATCAAAGAGGTTACTGCCTATGTTTTCCTCTGGGATTCTGATGGATTCCTGTCTCACGTTGAGGTCTTTTATCCCTTTTAAGTTTAACTTTGTGTATGGTGTAAGAGAATGGTCGAGTTTCATTCTACATATGGCTGTCCAATTTTCCTAGCACCATTTATCGAAGAGACTGTCTTTTTTCCACCGTGTAGTTTTTCCTGCTTTGTCAAAGATTATTTGACCACAGAGGTGAGGGTCCATATCTGGGCTCTCCACTCTGTTCCACTGGTCTACTTGTCTGTTTTTATGAAAGTACCGTGCTATCTTGGTGATCATAGCTTTGTAGTAAAGCTTGAAATCAGATAATGTGATGCCCCCAGTTTTTTTTTTCTTTTTCAACATTTCCTTAGCAATTTGGGGTCTCTTCTGATTCCATACAAATGTTAGGATTATCTGCTCCAGCTCTTTGAAGAATACCGGTGGAATTGTGATCAGAATAGCATTAAAAGTATAGATTGCTTTAGGCAGTATAAACATTTTAACAACGTTTATTCTTCCAATCCAAGAACATGGAATGATCTTCCATCTTTTTGTGTCCTCTTCGATTTCTTTCATGAGTGTTCTGTAGTTCCTCGAGTACAGATCCTTTACCTCTTTGGTTAGGTTTATTCCCAGGTATCTTATGGTTCTTGGTGCTATAGTGAATGGAAGCGATTCTCTAATTTCCCTTTCTGTGTTTTCATTGTTAGTGTATAAGAAAGCAACTGGTTCCTGTACATTGACTTTGTATCCTGCTACATTACTGAATTGCTGTATGAGTTCTAGTAGATTGGGGGTGGAGTCTTTTGGGTTTTCCATATAAAGAATCATGTCATCTTTGAAGAGAAAGAGGTTGACTTCTTCATTGCCAATTTGAAAAGCTTTTATTTCTCTTTGTTGTCTGATTGTTGGTGCTAGGACTTCTAGTACTATGTTGAACAAGAGTGGTGAGAGTGGGCATCCTTGTCTTGTTCCTCATATCAACGGGAAGGCTGTGAGCTTATCCCCATTGATATTGATGATATTTGCTGTGGGTCTTTCATAGATAGATTTGAAGAAGTTCACGAATGTTTCCTCTATCCCTACACTTTGAAGCATTTTAATCAGGAACGGATGCTGGATTTTTTCAAATACTTTTTCTGCATCAATTGAGGGGAAGGACCATGGGGTTCTTCTCTCTTCTCTTATTGATTTGTTCTATCATGTTGATAGATGTGCAAACGTTGAACCATCCTTGCAACACAGGGATGAATCCCATCTGATCATAGTGGATAATCTTTTTAATGTGCTGTTGGATCCTGTTGGCTAGGATCTTGTTGAGAATCTTAGCATCCATATTCATCAGTGATATTGGTCTGAAATTCTCCTTTTTGGTGGTGTCTTTGCCTGGTTTGGAAATCAGGGTAATTCTGGCTTCATAGAAAGAGTCTGGAAGTTTTCCTTCTGCTTCAATTTTTTGAAACAGCTTCAGGAGAGTAGATGTTATTTCTTCCTTGAAAGTTTGGTAAAATTCTGCATGGAATTCATCAGGTCCTGGGCTTTTCTGTTTTGGGAGGTTTTTGATCACTGCTTCAATCTCGTTACTAGATATTAGTTTATTCACGTTGTCAATTTCTTCCTGGTTCAATTTTGGGAGTTTATAGTTTTCCAGAAATGCATCCATTTCATCTAGGTTGTTTAATTTATTGGCATATAACTGTTGATAATAACTTCTGATGATTGTTTCTACTTCCTTGGTGTGTCTTGTGATCTCTCCCTTTTCATTCATAATTTTATAAGTTTGGGCCTTCTCTCTTTTCTTTTGGATTAGTTTGGTTAATAGTTTACTGATCTTATTGATTATTTCAAAAAGCCATCTTCTAGTTTCATTGAAACATTCTACTGTATATCTGGTTTCTATCTCATTGATCTCTGCTCTAATCTTGATTATTTCCCTTCTTCTGTGTGGAGTTGGCTGAATTTGTTGTTGATTCTAAAGTTCTTTAAGGTGCAGAGACAGTTGGTGTGTTCTGGATTTTTCAATTTTTTTGAGGGAGGCTTGGATGGCTATGTATTTCCCCCTTAGGACCTCCTTTGCTGTATCCCATAGGTTTTAGACCGATGTGTCATCATTCTCATTGGTTTCCATGAATTGTTTCAGTTCTTTGATCTCTTGGTTGATCCAAGCATTCTTTTCTTTTTTTAAATTATTATTTATTTATTTATTTTCAGAAAAACAGTATTCATTATTTTTTCACCACACCCAGTGCTCCATGCAAGCCGTGCCCTCTATAATACCCACCACCTGGTACCCAAACCTCCCACCCCCCCGCCACTTCAAACCCCTCAGATTGTTTTTCAGAGTCCACAGTCTCTCATGGTTCACCTCCCCTTCCAATTTACCCAAATTCCCTACTCCTCTCTAACACCCCTTGTCCTCCATGCTATTTGTTATGCTCCACAAATAAGTGAAACCATATGATAATTGACTCTCTCTGCTTGACTTATTTCACTCAGCATAATATCTTCCAGTCCCATCCATATTGCTACAAAAGTTGGGTATTCATCCTTTCTGATGGAGGCATAATACTCCATAGTGTATATGGACCACATCTTCCTTATCCATTCATCCGTTGAAGGGCATCTTGGTTCTTTCCATAGTTTGGCGACTGTGGCCATTGCTGCTATAAACATTGGGGTACATATGGCCCTTCTTTTCACGACATCTGTGTCCTTGGGGTAAATACCCAGGAGTGCAATGGCAGGGTCGTAGGGAAGCTCTATTTTTAATTTCTTGAGGAATCTCCACACTGTTCTCCAAAAAGGCTGCACCAACTTGCATTCCCACCAACAGTGTAAGAGGGTTCCCCTTTCTCCACATCCTCTCCAACACATGTTGTTTCCTGTTTTGTTAATTTTGGCCATTCTAACTGGTGTAAGGTGATATCTCAATGTGGTTTCAATTTGAATCTCCCTGAGGGCTAATGATGATGAGCATTTTTTCATGTGTCTGATAGCCATTTGTATATCTTGATTGGAGAAGTGTCTGTTCATATCTTCTGCCCATTTTTTTGATGTGTTTGTCTGTTTCGTGTGGGTTGAGTTTGAGTAGTTCATTATAGATCCTGGATATCAACCTTTTGTCTGTACTGTCTTTTGCAAATATCTTCTCCCATTCCGTGGGTTGCCTCTTTGTTTTTTTGACTGTTTCCTTTGCTGTGCAGAAGCTTTTGATTTTGATGAAGTCCCAGAAGTTTATTTTCGCTTTTGTTTCCTTTGCCTTTGGAGACGTATCTTGAAAGAAGTTGCTGTGGCTGATATCAAAGAGATTTCTGCCTATGTTCTCCTCTAAGATTCTGATGGATTCCTTTCTCACGTTGAGGTCTTTTATCCATTTTGAGTTGATCTTTGTGTACGGTGTAAGAGAATGGTCGAGTTTCATTCTTCTACATATAGCTGCCCAGTTTTCCCAGCACCATTTATTGAAGAGACTGACTTTTTTCCACTGTATATTTTTTCCTGTTTTGTCAAAGATTAATTGACCATAGAGTTGAGGGTCCATATCAGGGCTCTCTACTCTGTTCCACTGGTCTATGTGTCTGTTTTTATGCCAGTACCATGCTGTCTTGGTGATCACAGCTTTGTAATAAAGCTTGAAATCAGGTAATGTGATGCCGCCAGCTTTATTTTTGTTTTTCAACATTTCCTTAGTGATTCGGGGTCTCTTCTGATTCCATACAAATTTTAGGATTATTTGCTCCAGCTCTTTGAAGAATGCCGGTGGAATTTTGATGGGAATGGCATTAAATGTATAGATTGCACTAGGCAGTATAGACATTTTAACAATGTTTATTCTTCCGATCCAAGAGCATGGAATGGTCTTCCATATATTTGTGTCTTCTTCAATTTCTTTCATGAGTGTTCTATAGTTCCTCAAGTACAGATCCTTTGCCTCTTTGGTTAGGTTTATTCCCAGGTATCTTATGGTTCTTGGTGCTATAGTAAATGGAATCGATTCTCTAATTTCCCTTTCTGTATTTTCATTGTTAGTGTATAAGAAAGCCACTGCTTTCTGCACATTGACTTTGTATCCTGCCACGTTGCCGAATTGCTGTATGAGTTCTAGTAGTTTGGGGGTGGAGTCTTTTGGGTTTTCCATATAAAGAATCATGTCATCTGCGAAGAGAGAGAGTTTGACTTCTTCATTACCAATTTGGATACCTTTTATTTCTCTCTGTTGTCTGATTGCTGTTGCTAGGACTTCTAATACTATGTTGAACAAGAGTGGTGAAAGTGGGCATCCTTGTCTTGTTCCTGATCTCAATGGGAAGGCTGCAAGCTTTTTCCCATTGAGGATGATATTTGCTGTGGGTCTTTCATAGATAGATTTGATGAGGTTCAGGAATGTTCCCTCTATCCCTATACTTTGAAGCGTTTTAATCAGGAACGTGATCCAAGCATTCTTAAGCAAGGTGGTCTTTAGCTTCCAGGTGTTTGAGTTCCTTTGGAACTTTTCCTTGTGATTGAGCTCCAGTTTCAAAGCATTGTGATCTGAGAATATGCAGGGAATAATCTCAGTCTTTTGGTATCAGTTGAGTCCTGATCTGTGACCCAGTATGTGGTCTATTCTTGAGAAGGTTCCATGTGCACTTGAGAAGAATGAGTATTCTGTTGTTTTAGGGTGGAATGTTCTGTATATATCTATGAGGTCCATCTGGTCCAATGTGTCATTCAATGCCCTTGTTTCTTTATTGATTTTCTGCTTCGATGATCTGTCTATTTCTTAGAGAGCTGTGTTAAGATCTCCTACTATTAATGTATTCATATCAATATGACTCTTTATGTTGATTAACAGTTTTCTTATGTAATTGGCTGCTCCCATATAGGGGGCATAAATATTTGCAATTGTTAGATCTTTTTGGTGGATAATCCCTTTAAGAATTATGTAGTGTCCTTCTGTATCTCTGACTACAGTCCTTAGTTTAAAATCTAATATTTTCTGATATGAGAATTGCTACCCCGGCCTTCTTTTGAGGCCAATTGGCATGAAAGATGCTTCTCTATCCCTTCACTTTTAGTCTGGATGTATCCTTAGGTTTCGAAATGGGTCTCTTGTAGACAACATATGGATGGGTCCTGGCGTTTTATCCAATCTACAACCTTGTGTCATTTTATGGGTGTCATTTAGGCCATTCACGTTAAGAATGATTATTGAGAGATATGTTTTTGTTGACATCGTGTTACCTGTGAAGTCTTTGTGTCTTTAGATTGTCTCCATATATTTCTGTTCAATTATACCCTTAGGATTTTTCCTCTTTTATAGAACCTCCCTTAATATTTCCTGTAGTGTTGGCTTGATGGTCTCATATTTTTTAAAACCTTTCTGGTCTTGGAAGCTCTTTATCTCTCCATCTATTTTGAATGTCAGTCTTGCTGGATAATGTATTCTTGGCTGCATGTTCTTCTCATTTAGTGCCCTGAATATATCTTTCCAGCCCTTTCTAGCTTACCAGATTTCTGTGGACGGGTCTGATGTTATTCTGATGGACTTTCCTCTCTACATAAGGAATTTCTTTTCCCTAGCTGCTTTCAAGAGTTCCTGTCTACAATTATGATTCATCATTTTCACTATCGGGTGTCTTGAGGTTTTTCTAGATTCTATGATCTTTGGGAAAGACAATTCTGCCTCTAGTACATGAACACTGGTTCTATTCACAAGACCGGGAAAATTTTCATGGAGAATTTGTTCAACTATATTTTCTAGTCCTCTTTTTCCTCTCACACAGGGATTCCAATAATTCTGACGTTGGACCGTTTCATGGCATTATCTATTTCCCTAATTCTGTTTTCATGGCTTCTGTGCTGTTTGTTGCAGGCTTCCTCCTGATCATTTGTCTCTATCTCTTTGTCCTCCAGATCACTAATTCTATCTTCTGCCTCAGTTACCCTAGCTTTTAGGGAATATAGATTAGATTAGATTAGAACTTATTTAGAACATTGTGAACATCATCCCTGGTGGCTTTCACTTCTGCCCTAATCAATCCATTTTGTCATCCATGGCTTTCTCCAACCTAGCTATTGCCTGGAAAATTGTTAGCCTGAATTCCCTTTCTGACATATTGTCCATGTCCATATCCAGTAGCTCTGTTGCAGAAGGCCAAGTCTCTAAATTTTTCTTCTGTTGGGCATTCCTCCTCCTAAGTCATTTTGGTGAGAAATGGCTGAATGGATGTGTAGCTGAATGTATTGACTGTGATGCAGGCAAGGTGCACCCTGGAATGCTTCTGAGCAATGAAAAGTCACCACCCAAAAGAAAGAAAAAAGAAAAAAAGAGAGAGATACAGGAAAAAAAAGCTAAAATCAAAGAAAAGGCCTAGCCCAAATAGGCCCCAGGGTAATACTTATGAAGTATACAAACAAAAACAGACAAACAAAAAGACCGACAGAAGTAGATGACAAGAGAAAAATAAATAAATAAAAACAAAATAAAGCAAAAAGAACCTTTAGTATAAGATTTATATACTACCAGGACAAAAACAAATACACAGAAACACTGGCATAATTAAAAGATGGGAGAGTGATTATAAATTCTCAGTGTGGGCGAGGAAGTTTATTTTGATTCTTCCTCGATATATCTTGTTATCTTTGTTAAAGGACTGAAGTTTCCTAAAATAAAGGGCGATTAAAAACTGGTTTACCTATGGGGCTGCCATTGATTGGGGAAAGGGGACTACCTTGAAGCTTAACTCTATATAAATATTAAAAAAAATAAACTAAACTAAAATTAAATTAACTTAAAAATTAAAAAATAGAAAAGCAAAAGAAAAACACAGGTATATGTATCAAAAAGTTCAGGTTAAAAGGTTATTATGGAATTTGAGGTACTGGACATCTCACTGTGATGGTAAATAGGTTAAAAATTTATATATATGGGGGGACAAGATGGTGGGGAAGTAGGAGGAACCACTTTTTCAATCTGTAACCTAAAGTGAGCTGATTACCTACCAAAGAACTCTGATCACCATGAAATCAGCCTGCAGTCAGAATTATACACGTCTGGATCTCTACAGGGGCAGAAGATGCCAGTGGGCAGGTAAAGCAGAGTGGGAACGGTGGACTGATATCGGAAGTTAAACAAAAGGGGGAGGGAGCCACCAGAGGCGACCGGGTGGAAAGTAATACCCCTAATACCTCAGATGCGAGAGTGCCCTGCATCTGGGGACCAGCATTAACTTGGGGACTGGTTGAAAGCACTCCAAAAGAGCAAAGGATCATGGGGGGAGGGAATATTGTGGGAATTGGGGGGACTAGGGACAGTGGCTTAAGTCCCCGGACCCATTACAGTCTCCCCTGGCACTGAGCCAGAGAGAGTGCAGCGGAGAAACCAGGGCTTGGTCCCTGAGCCACCAGCGTGCCCGAGATTGCATGGTGTCTGGCTCCTGTGAGGGGATGGGAGCCACGCCAGATGGCAGAACGCGCGAGCCCTGCTTTAGAGCCCAAGATGCGCGTGACCCTCATCCTCCCCTGAGAGAGGTGCACAAAGGCCCAGCTGGCAATCTTAGACCCATGCCATTGTTTCAGAGCCCGAGACATGTGCGACCTACAGCCTCTCCTGAGAGAGGCGCGTGCAAGCCCGGCGCTCTTAGACCCAGAAAGACCAGGCACTCCCAGCCCGGGCCGCGGGAAAATCTCAGTGTGCAATCGCTGCTTGGAACCTCTCTGGGGGACTGCGACTTGGAACCTGCTCCACCAGCGACCAAGGGGAAATTTATATGGGCTCTGCAACACCCACAGAAGAACAGACTGAGGTTTCTCTCTGAGAGGGAGGTCAGGGTGCAGTTTGCTGTCCTCTAAACCTACAAAAACCATAAAAAGCGGTCAAGGCGAGAGGAAAAAAAAAAGGGGGGAACAAACATTAAAACCTCCAGAGAACAAAAGCCTGAAAAAGCCGGTTTCCTCAGAGCCCACCCCCTTGAGGGGGACTGGAGGACTTAAGTCAGGGAACATCATTGACTGAAAACCCACGTGGCAGGCCCCTCCCCCAGAAAACCAACCAAGGGAAAAAAAAAAAAAAAAAGACTGCAAGAAAACCACCACCACTACTTCATAGGACAACTTTTATTTTTAATTTGTTCCCACTATTCTGGCTAATTTTTTTATATAGATAATTGTTTAACCTATTTACCATCACAGTGAGCTGTCCAGTACATCAAATTCCATAATAACCTTCTAACCTGAACTTTTTTTTTCAATTTATTTATTTTCAGAAAAACATTATTCATTATTTTTTCACCACACCCAGTGCTCCATGCAAGCCGTGCCCTCTATAATACCCACCACCTGGTACCCAAACCTCCCACACACCCGCCACTTCAAATCCCTCAGATTGTTTTTCAGAGTCCATAGTCTCTCATGGTTCACCTCCCCTTCCAATTTACCCAAATTCCCTTCTTCTCTCTAACGCCCCTTGTCCTCCATGCTATTTGTTATGCTCCACAAATAAGTGAAACCATATGATAATTGACTCTCTCTGCTTGACTTATTTCACTCAGCATAATCTCTTCCAGTCCTGTCCATGTTGCCACAAAAGTTAGGTATTCATCCTTTCTGATGGAGGCATAATACTCCATAGTGTATATGGACCACATCTTCCTTATCCAATCATCCGTTGAAGGGCATCTTGGTTCTTTCCATAGTTTGGCGACTGTGGCCATTGCTGCTATAAACATTGGGGTACAGATGGCCCTTCTTTTCACTCCATCTGTATCTTTGGGGTAAATACCCAGGAGTGCAATTGCAGGGTCGTAGGGAAGCTCTATTTTTAATTTCTTGAGGAATCTCCACACTGTTCTCCAAAAAGGCTGCACCAACTTGCATTCCCACCAACAGTGTAAGAGGGTTCCCCTTTCTCCACATCCTCTCCAACACATGTTGTTTCCTGTTTTGTTAATTTTGGCCATTCTAAATGGTGTAAGGTGATATCTCAATGTGGTTTTAATTTGAATCTCCCTGAGGGCTAGTGATGATGAACATTTTTTCATGTGTCTGATAGCCATTTGTATGTCTTGATTGGAGAAGTGTCTGTTCATATCTTCTGCCCATTTTTTGATGTGTTTGTCTGTTTCGTGTGGGTTGAGTTTGAGGAGTTCATTATAGATCCTGGATATCAACCTTTTGTCTGTACTGTCTTTTGCAAATATCTTCTCCCATTCCGTGGGTTGCCTCTTTGTTTTTTTGACTGTTTCCTTTGCTGTGCAGAAGCTTTTGATTTTGATGAAGTCCCAGAAGTTTATTTTCGCTTTTGTTTCCTTTGCCTTTGGAGACGTATCTTGAAAGAAGTTGCTGTGGCTGATATCAAAGAGATTACTGCCTATGTTCTCCTCTAGGATTCTGATGGATTCCTGTCTCATGTTGAGGTCTTTTATCCATTTTGAGTTGATCTTTGTGTACGGTGTAAGAGAATGGTCGAGTTTCATTCTTCTACATATAGCTGCCCAGTTTTCCCCGCACCATTTATTGAAGAGGCTGTCTTTTTTCCACTGTATATTTTTTCCTGTTTTGTCGAAGATTAATTGACCATAGAGTTGAGGGTCCATATCTGGGCTCTCTACTCTGTTCCACTGGTCTATGTGTCTGTTTTTATGCCAGTACCATGCTGTCTTGGTGATCACAGCTTTGTAATAAAGCTTGAAATCAGGTAATGTGATGCCGCCAGCTTTATTTTTGTTTTTCAACATTTCCTTAGTGATTCGGGGTCTCTTCTGATTCCATACAAAATTTAGGATTATTTGCTCCAGTAACCAGAACTTTTTGATACATACACCTGTGTTTCTCTTTTGCATTTCTATTTTTTAAATTTCTTTTTTTTAATTTTAGTTTAGTTTAGTATAGTTTATTCCTTTTCTACTTTCAATTTCTAATATTCATATAGACTTAAACTTCAACGTAATCGCTTTTCCCCAATCAATACTATCCCTATAGGTAAACTAATTTTTAATACCCTTTATCTTAGGAAAGTTGAGTCCTTTAACAAAGATATCAAGATACATCCAGGAAGAATCAAAACAACCTTCCTCGCACACACTGAGAATTTATAAGAACTCTCCCATCTTCTTCCACCAGTGTTTCTGTGTTTTTTTGTGTTTGTCCTGATAGCATATAAATTTTACACTTGGGGTTCTTTTTGACGAGGTTCTTTCTTTATTTGCATATATATATATTTTTTCTCTTGTCATATACTTGTATCAATCTTTTTATCTCTTTATGTTTGTCTACTTCATAAATCTTACCTTGGGGCCCATCTGGGCTGAACCTTCTTTTTTTATCTTCCATTTCTTTCCTGTCTCTCTCTCTCTCTCTATCTTTTTTTTTCTTCTTCTCTTTTTCTTTTTCTTTCCTTTTGTCTCTCGTTTGGGTGGGGAATCCTGATTGCTCAGAAGTGTTCCAGGGTGCACCTTGACTGCACCACAGTTGATACATCCAACTACATCTGTTCAGTCATCTCCCACCAAAATGACTAGGAGGAGGAATGCCCAACAGAAGAAAAATACAGAGGATGGACTTTCTGCAACAGAGCTAACAGCTATCAACATAGACAATATGTTGGAAAGAGAATTCAGGCTAACAATTATCCAGGCAATAGCTAGGTTGGAGAAAGCCATGGATGACCAAACAGAATTGATCAGGGCCAAACTGAAAGCGACCAGAAAGGATGTTCACAATGTTAGGGCGGAGCTTAAAGCTACCAGGGAGGAGGTCCACAATGCTCTCAATGAGTTCCAATCTAATCTAAACTCTCTCAAAGCTAGGGTAACTGAGGCAGAAGATAGAATTAGTGATCTGGAAGACAAACAGAGAGAGAGAAAGGATCAGGAGGAAGCCTGAACAAACAGCTTAGAAACCACAAAAACAGAATCAGGGAAATAAATGATGCCATGAAGCATTCCAACATCAGAATTATTGGAATCCGTGAAGGGGAGGAGAAATAAAGAAGTCTAGAAGATATAGTGGAACAAGTGCTTCAGGAAAATTTTCCCAATCTCACGAATGGAACCAGCGGTCATGTACTAGAGGCTGAAAGGTCTCCACCTAAGATTATACATTCCAAAAAAGCATCACAACACCTGATAGTCAAATTGAGGATTTATAATTGTAGGTGCAATCTCTTGAAAGCCGCCAGGGCAAAGAGACTCCTTACTTACAGAGGGAAGCCCATCAGATAGCGTCAGACCTATACACAGAGACCTGGCAAGCCAGAAGAGGCTGGCAAGATATATTCAGGGCACTAAATGAGAAGAACATGGAGCCAATAATACTTTATCCTGCAAGACTGACATTCAAAATGGATGGAGAGATAAAGAGTTTTCAAGACCGGCAAGGCTTAAAAGACTATGCAACCACCAAGCCGACACTGCAGGAAATATTAAGGGGGGTTCTATAAAAGAGGAAAAATCCCAGGAATAGCATTGAACAGAAATATAGAGATAGTCTACAGAAAGAGAGACTTCAAAGGTAACTCGATGTCAATAAAAACGTATCTATCTATTTGGGTAAATTGAAGGGGAGGTGAACCATGAGAGACTATGGATTCTAAAATACAATCTGAGGGGTTTGAAGTGGCGGGGAGGGGTTGGGAGTTTGGGGTACCAGGTGGTGGGTATTATAGAGGGCATGGCTTGCATGGAGTACTGGGTGTTGTGAAAAAATAATGAATAATGTTTTTCTGAAAATAAATAAATTAAACAAAACAAAACAAAAAGTATCTATCAATAATCACTCTCAATGTGAATGGCCTAAATGCACCCATAAAAAGGCACAGGGTTGCAGATTGATTAAACGACAGGACCCATCCATATGTTGTCTACAAGAGACCCATTTTGAACCTAAAGATACACGCAGACTGAAAGTGAAGGGATGGAGAAGCATCTTTCATGCCAATGGGCCTCAAAAGAAGTTTGGGGTAGCGATTCTCATATCAGATAACTTAGACTTCTAACTAAAGACTGTAGTCAGAGATACAGAAGGACACTACATAATCCTTAAAGGGATTATCCTCCAAGATGATTTAACAATTGTAAATCTCTATGCTCCCAATATGGGAGCAGCCAATTACTTAAGAAAACATTTAATCAAGATAAAGAGTCATTGATATGAATACACTAATCGTAGGAGATCTTAACACGCCTCTCTCAGAAATAGACAGATCATCGAAGCAGTAAATCAATAAAGAAACAAGAGTATTGAATGACACATTGGACCAGATGGACCTCATAGATATATACAGAACATTCCATCCTAAAACAACAGAATACTCATTCTTCTCAAGTGCACTAGGAACCTTCTCAAGAATACACCACATACTGGGTTACAGATCACGACTCAACTGATACCAAAAGACAGATTATTCCCTGCATATTCTCAGATCACAATGCTTTGAAACTGGAGCTCAATCACAAGGAAAAGTTCTGAAGGGACTCAAACACCTGGAAGCTAAAGACCGCCTTGCTTAAGAATTCTTGGATCAACCAGGAGATCAAGGAAGAACTGAAACAATTCATGGAAACCAATGAGAATGAAGACACTTCGGTCCAAAACCTATGGGATACAGCAAAGGCGGTCCTAAGGGGAAAATATATAGCCATCCAAGCCTTGCTCAAAAAAATTGAAAAACCCAGAACACACCAGCTGTCTCTACACCTTAAAGAACTAGAGGATCAACAACAAATCAAACCAACTCCACACATAAGAAGGGAAATCATCAAGATTAGAGCTGAGATCAATGAGGGAGAAACCAGAGATACAGTAGAACGTATCAATGAAACTAGAGGCTGGTTTTTTGAAAGAATCAATAAGATCGATAAGCCACTGGCTACACTAATCCAAAAGAAAAGAGAGAAAGCCCAAATTCATAAAATTATGAATGCGAAGGGAGAGCTCACAACTAACACCAAGGAAGTAGAATCAATCACCAGAAGTTATTATCAACAGTTATATGCCAATAAGCTTAGCAACCTAGATGAAATGGATGCATTCCTGGAAAAATATAAACTACCAAAATTGAACCAGGAAGAAATCGACAACGTGAATAGACCGATATCTAATAACGAGATTGAAGCAGTGATCAAAAATCTCCCAAAAAACAAGAGCCCAGGACCTGACGGATTCCCTGGGGAATTCTACCAAACCTTCCAAGAAGAAATAACACCTATTCTTCTGAAGCTGTTTCAAAATATTGAAGCAGAAGGAAAACTTCCAGACTCTTTCTATGAAGCCAGCATTACCCTGATCCCCAAACCAGGCAAGGACCATACTAAAAAGGAGAATTTCAGACCAATATCACTGATGAATATGGATGCTACGATTCTCAACAAGATCCTAGCCAACAGGATCCAACAACACATTAAAAAGATTATCCACCATGATCAGGTGGGATTCATCCCTGGGCTACAAGGATGGTTCAACATTCGTAAATCAATCAATGTGATACAACAAATTAATATGAGAAGAGAGAAGAACCACATGGTCCTCTCAATTGATGCAGAAAAAGCATTTGACAAAATCCAACATCCGTTCCTGATTAAAACGCTTCAAAGTATAGGGATAGAGGGAACATTCCTGAACCTCATCAAATCTATCTATGAAAGACCCACAGCAAATATCATCCTCAATGGGAAAAAGCTTGCAGCCTTCCCATTGAGATCAGGAACAAGACAAGGATGCCCACTTTCACCACTCTTGTTCAACATAGTATTAGAAGTCCTAGCAACAGCAATCAGACAACAGAGAGAAATAAAAGGTATCCAAATTGGTAATGAAGAAGTCAAACTCTCTCTCTTCGCAGATGACATGATTCTTTATATGGAAAACCCAAAAGACTCCACCCCCAAACTACTAGAACTCATACAGCAATTCGGCAACGTGGCAGGATACAAAGTCAATGTGCAGAAAGCAGTGGCTTTCTTATACACTAACAATGAAAATACAGAAAGGGAAATTAGAGAATCGATTCCATTTACTATAGCACCAAGAACCATAAGATACCTGGGAATAAACCTAACCAAAGAGGCAAAGGATCTGTACTTGAGGAACTATAGAACACTCATGAAAGAAATTGAAGAAGACACAAATAGATGGAAGACCATTTAATGCTTTGGATCGGAAGAATAAACATTGTTAAAATGTCTATACTGCTTAGAGCAATCTATACTTTTAATGCCATTCCCATCAAAATTCCACCGACATTCTTCAAAGAGATGGAGCAAATAATCCTAAAATTTGTATGGAATCAGAAGAGACCCCGAATCGCTAAGGAAATGTTGAAAAACAAAAATAAAGCTGGCGGCATCAAGTTACCTGATTTCAAGCTTTTCTACAAAGCTGTGAACACCAAGACAGCATGGTACTGGCATAAAAACAGACACATAGACCAGTGGAACAGAGTAGAGATCCCAGATATGGACCCTCAACTCTATGGTCAATTAATCTTCGACAAAACAGGAAAAAATATACAGTGGAAAAAAGACAGTCTCTTCAATAAATAGTGCGGGGAAAACTGGGCAGCTATATGTAGAAGAATGAAACTCGACCATTCTCTTACACCGTACACAAAGATCAACTCAAAATGGATAAAAGACCTCAACATGAGACAGGAATCCATCAGAATCCTAGAGGAGAACATAGGCAGTAATCTCTTTGATATCAGCCACAGCAACTTCTTTCAAGATACGTCTCCAAAGGCAAAGGAAACAAAAGCGAAAATAAACTTCTGGGACTTCATCAAAATCAAAAGCTTCTGCACAGCAAAGGAAACAGTCAGAAAAAAAAAAAAAAACAAAACAAAGAGGCAACCCACGGAATGGGAGAAGATATTTGCAAATGACAGTACAGACAAAAGGTTGATATCCAGGATCTATAATGAACTCCTCAAACTCAACACACACAAAACAGAAAATCATATTTTTTAAAAAATGGGCAGAAGATATGAACAGACACTTCTCCAAAGAAGACATACAAATGGCTATCAGACACATGAAAATATGTTCATCATCATTAGCCCTCAGGGAGATTCAAATTAAAACCACATTGAGATATCACCTTACACCATTTAGAATGGCCAAAATTAACAAAACAGGAAACAACATGTGTTGGAGAGGATGTGGAGAAAGGGGAACCCTCTTACACTGTTGGTGGGAATGCAAGTTGGTGCAGCCTTTTTGGAGAACAGTGTGGAGATTCCTCAAGAAATTAAAAAATAGAGTTTCCCTATGACCCTGCCATTGCACTCCTAGGTATTTACCCCAAAGACACAGATGTCGTGAAAAGAAGGGCCATCTGTACCCCAATGTTTATAGCAGCGATGGCCACGATCGCCAAACTATGGAAAGAACCAAGATGCCCTTCAACGGACGAATGGATAAGGATGATGTGTCCATATACACTATGGAGTATTATGTCTCCATCAAAAGGGATGAATACCCAACTTTTGTAGCAACATGGATGGGACTGGAAGAGATTATGCTGAGTGAAATAAGTCAAGCAGAGAGGGAACATTCCTGAACCTCATCAAATCTGTCATATGGTTTCACTTATTTGTGGAGCATAACAAATAGCATGGAGGACATGGGGATTTAGAGAGTAGAAGGGAATTTGGGTAAATTGGAGTGGTGGTGAACCATGAGAGACTATGGACTCTGAAAAACAATCTGAGGGGTTTGAAGTGGCGGGGATGTGTGGGAGGTTTGGGTACCAGGTGGTGGGTATTATAGAGGGCACAGCTTGCATGGAGTACTGGGTGTTGTGAAATAATAATGAATAATGATTTTCTGAAAAGAAATAAATTGGGAAAAAAAAAGATATGTCTCCAATGGCAAAGGAAACAAAAGTGAAAATAAACTTTTGGGACTTCATCAAGATCAAAAGCTTCTGCACGGCAAAGGAAACAGTCAAGAAAACTTAGAGGCAACCCATGGAATGGGACAAGATATTTGCAAATGACAGTACAGACAAAAGGTTGAAATCCAGGATCTATAATGAACCCCTCAAACTCAACACACACAAAACAGACAATCATATAAAAAAATGGGCAGAAGATATGAACAGACACTTCTCCAAAGAAGACATACAAATGGCTGTCAGACACAGGAAATAATGTTCATCATCACTAGCCATCAGGGAGATTCAAATTAAAACTACATTGAGATATCACCTTACACCTGTTAGAATGGCCACATTAGCAAGACTTGTAACAACATGTGTTGGAGAGGATGTGGAGAAAGGGGAACCCTCTTACACTGTTGGTGGTAATGCAAGTTGGTGCAGCCTCTTTGGAGAACAGTGTGGAGGTTCCTCAAGAAATTAAAAACAGAGCTTCCCTGTGACCCTGCAATTGCACTCCTGGGTATTTACCCCAAAGACACAGATGTCGTGAAAAGAAGGGCCATCTGTACCCCATTGTTTATAGCAGCAATGGCCACAGTCGCCAAACTATGGAAAGAACCAAGATGCCCTTCAACGGACGAATGGATAAGGAAGATGTGTCCATATACACTATGGAGTATTATGCCTCCATCAAAAAGGATGAATACCCAAATTTTGTAGCAACATGGATGGGACTGGAAGAGATTATGCTGAGTGAAATAAGTCAAGCAGAGAGAGTCAATTATCATATGGTTTCACTTATTTGTGGAGCATAACAAAAAGCATGGAGGACATGGGGATTTAGAGAGGAGAAGGGAATTTGGGTAAATTGGAAGGGGTGGTGAACTATGAGAGATTATGGACTCTGAAAAACAATCTGAGGGCTTTGAAGTGGCGGGGGTGTGTGGGAGGTTTGGGTACCAGGTGGTGGGTATTATAGAGGGCACAGCTTGCATGGAGTACTGGGTGTTGTGAAAAAATAATGAATAATGATTTTCTGAAAAGAAATAAATTGGGAAAAAAAAGATATGTCTCCAATGGCAAAGGAAACAAAAGCGAAAATAAACTTTTGGGACTTCATCAAGATCAAAAGCTTCTGCACGGCAAAGGAAACAGTCAAGAAAACTTAGAGGCAACCCACGGAATGGGACAAGATATTTGCAAATGACAATACAGACAAAAGGTTGAAATCCAGGATCTATAATGAACCCCTCAAACTCAACACACACAAAACAGACAATCATATAAAAAAATGGGCAGAAGATATGAACAGACACTTCTCCAAAGAAGACATACAAATGGCTATCAGACACAGGAAAAAATGTTCATCATCACTAGCCATCAGGGAGATTCAAATTAAAACTACATTGAGATATCACCTTACACCTGTTAGAATGGCCAAATTAGCAAGACTGATAAAAACATGTGTTGGAGGTGATGTGGAGAAAGGGGAACCCTCTTCCACTGTTGGTGGGAATGCAAGTTGGTGCAGCCTCTTTGGAGAACAGTGTGGAGATTCCTCAAGAAATTAAAATAGAGCTTCCCTATGACCCTGCCATTGCACTCCTGGGTATTTACCCCAAAGATACAGATGTAGTGAAAAGAAGGGCCATCTGTATCCCAATGTTTATAGCAGCGATGGCCATGATCGCCAAACTATGTAAAGAACCAAGATGCCCTTCAACGGACGAACGGATAAGGAAGATGTGTCCATATACACTATGGAGTATTATGCCTCCATCAGATAGGATTGATACCCAACTTTTGTAGCAACATGGACAGGACTGGAAGAGATTATGCTGAGTGAAATAAGTTAAGCAGAGAGAGTCAATTATCATATGGTTTCACTTATTTGTGGAGCAAAACAAATAGCATGGAGGACATGGGGAGTTAGAGAGGAGAAGGGAGTTGGAAATTGCAAGGGGAGGTGAACCATGAGAGACTATCCACTCTAAAAAACAACCTGAGGGGTTTTAAGTGGCGGGGGCGGGTTGCGAGGTTGAGGTACCAGGTGGTGCATATTAGAGAGGGCACGGATTGCATGGAGCACTGAGTGTGGTGAAAAAATAATGAATACTGGTATGCTGAAAATAAATAAAAAATAAATTAAAAATACCCCATTGAGATATCACCTTACACCAGTTAAAATGGCAAAATTAGCAAGACAGTAAACAACATGTTTTGGAGGGGATGTGGAGAAAGGGGAACTCTCTCACACTGTTGGTGAGAATGCAAGTTGGTGTAGCCTCTTTGGAGAACAGTGTGGAGGTTCCTCAAGAAATTAAAAACAGAGCTTCCCTATGACCCTGCCATTGCACTACTGGGTATTTACCCCAAAGATACTGATGTCATGAAAAGAAGGGCCATCTGTACCCCGATGTTTATAGCAGCAATGGCCACAGTCGCCAAACTGTGGAAAGAACCAAGATGCCCTTCAACGGACGAATGGATAAGGAACATGTGGTCCTTATACACTATGGGGTATTATGCCTCCATCAGATAGGATGGATACCCAACTTTTGTAGCAACATGGAATGGACTGGAAGAGTTTATGCTGAGTGAAATCAGTGTAACAGAGAGAGTCAATTATCTATCGTTTCATTTATTTGTGGAGCATAACAAATAGCATGGAGGACATGGGGAGTTAGAGAGGAGAAGGGAGTTGGGATAAATTGGAAGGGGAGGTGAACCATGAGAGGTTATGGACTCTGAAAAACAACCTGAGGGGTTTGAAGTGGCAGGGGTTGGGAGGTTGGGGGAACCAGGTGGTGGGTGTTAGAGAGGGCACGGATTGCATGGGGCACTGGGTGTGGTGAAAAAATAATGAATACAGTTATGCTGAAAATAAATAAAAGAAAAAAATTTATATATATAAAAAAATGAACCAGAATAGTGGGAACGAATTCAAAATAAAAGTTGTATCTATTAAGTGTGTTGGCTGTCCTCTTGTCTTTTTTTGGGCTGGCTTTCTGGGGGAGGGGTCTACCACATGAGTTTTCAGAGAGTCTTGCTGGAGTTAAGTCCTCCTGTCCTTCATCAAGGGGGTGAGCTCTGAGGAAGCTGGTTTTTCAGGCTTTTGTTCTCTGGAGGTTTTTTTGTTTGTTTGTTCATTTGTTTACTCTCCCCTTGGCAGCTTTTGATGGTTTTTGGAGGATTAGAGGAAAGCAAACTGCACCCTCACCTCCCTCTCAGAAAGAAGCCTCAGTCTGTTCCCCTCTGGGTGCTCCAGATCATATAAATTCCCCCTACACCTCTGGCAGAGCACGTTCCCAGTCACAGTCTCTGGGGTCACAGGAACTCCCTCTTGTACCCAAAGCCATGATTGCCTTGACTGTCTGGGCAGCTCCAGACTTCCAGAGAGGTCCCAAGCAGTGAGAGCCACTGAGATTTTCCTGCTGGCCCGGGCTAGGTGTGCTCAGATTCTCCGGGGTCCAAGAGAGCGCTGGCGCCTGTACACACCTCTCTCAGGTGAGGGTGTGGAGCACAACTCAGACTCTGGTAGCAAGGCACATGGAGAGTGCAAAAGGCTGTGGTTCTGCTGGCTGGCGAGGCTCCCTCACCCTTATGGGTGCCACCACTCAGATGCTCTCTGTTGGGTCCATAGTCAAAGGAATGATACTGATACAAAGCGAAGGTCAAGCAAAGCTTTATTTTGTGCCAAGCATCCAGAATCAAACCAACCATTTGGGGCCATCTCTTACAACGAGGCAAGACCCCTCTCTGCTTTACAGACTAGCTTTTAAGGGCAAAGGCCATGTGGTTGGGTCTGGCCATGCACAGGTGGCCAATGAGATTGTAACACAGAGAGAAAGCTGCACAGTCATGCTATGTCACACATAAGTGACCAATTGAATTACTATTTACCCTGTAGTAGATATTTGAACTAGCCTATCACCTTGGTCAGAATTGGTGCCCAAAAGGCACCCAAAGGGCAGGGCCCATACTCCTTTGTAGCTAGGGAGACAATATGCAATTTAACAATTCAGGAAATGGCAAGCTAACCTACAGTACACAGTTTCAACAAATGCTTGTAGTTAATAAAAATGAGAGGGAGAAAATGAGAGGAAAATGCTAATAAGAAAGTTAAATGGTGGACAGGATGGCAGGGAAGTAGGTGGAGGTGGTTTCAACCTATACCCTAATGTGAGCTGATTACCTACCAAAGAATTCCGATCAACCATGAAATCAGCCTGAGTGGTTGATCCTATGTGGATACCTCCACCTGGCCTGCCTAACCCACCCTTGTATTTGGGCTTTGTTACCTGAGACTGGTTTCCAGGACTTGTTTTTAAGTAAGTCCCCTGGGGGGGAGGGGGGCAGGGACAATTTAAGTTTTACTGTATAAACAACAAAATCACTGTTTAACTGGATGGAATCGCTCTGGCTAAATAAGCCCTTACACTCTCAGGCACACAGGCAACTCAGGGACCAAGACCTGGCTTCTTTGCCACACTCTCTCTGGCTGTCCTGGGTCCAGGGACTTAAGCCCCTGTCCCTAACTGCCTGATTCCCACAATTTCCCCCCACAATCCTTTGCTCTTTTTGAGTGCTTCCAACCAGACTCCAAGTTAATGCTGGTCCCCAATCGCAGTGCACTCTCATATTGGGGTATTACTTTCTAATGGGTCTCTTCTGGTGGCTCCCTTCCCCTTTTGTTTATCCTCCGATATCAGTCCGATGTTCCCATTCCACTTTACCTGCCCACTTGTGTCTTCTGCCCCTGTAGAGGTCCAAAAGTGTATAATTCTAAACTCAGGCTGACTTCATGGTTGATCGGAATTCTTTGGTAGGTAATCAGCTCACATTAGGGTACAGTTTGAAACCACCTCCTCCTACTTCCCCGCCATCTTGTCCACCATTTAACCTTCTTATTAGCATTTTCCTCTCATTTTCTCCCTCTCATTTTTATTAACTACAAGCATTTGTTGAAACTGTGTACCGTAGGTTAGCTTACCATTTCCTGAATTGTTAAATTGTTTCTTTCTTTCTTCCTTTCTCTCTCTCTCTCTCTCTTTCTTTCCTTCTTTCTTCTTTCTTTCTCCTCTGATCTAAATAATACTGCTCTAAACATCTTGGGAAGAAGCTTTTTCTCTATTTTGTGTTATTTCCTTAGTACAGATTCCACTGGCGTCAAATTTTTGGGTTTGAACATGTTTATGACTCAGTTTTTTCCTAAGTGTTGCTCCCAGTGAGCCTGCTAGCAGCAAGGATTGAGACTACCATGTGCACTGTAAATCAACTAACAATACACACATATTTGTAATTTGATCATTGGTGGTAGGCATTTTGGAGAATGGGAGTGTCAGGTAGGAGGGCCAGAGGTGTTGGAGGAGAACCTGGCTAATGATAGATGAATTTGTTGTTAGCAGTGTTGAGTTTGAGAAAAGGGCAGGATCCAAGTGGAAATGTCTAGGAGGTTGTTAGGGGGGATTGGAACTTAATAGTAGGGTAGAAAGCTATGGTATGGTTGTTTATTTGCATCATGGTTCCATCACATCTACCCACAACCTTTGATGCAGGCAGTGTTCCTACCCTCCCCTGAGAAGGTGCAGAAACTGAGGCTCAGTGAGCTTAACTGCTTGTCTCTCAGCACCCAGTCAGTAAGTGGCAGAGCTGGGATTCCTGTTTCTAAAGGCTGTGTTGTGCCTTTGCTAGTTATCCGACCCCAAAGCATATTTATATATCAGAAAATATATTTACCCACCACAGTGAATGTTGATTGCTTTGAATTGTGCTGCTCTCTTTCTGGTCTGTTTTACAAGATTCTTCTAGGGAGACTTGAGGCTATATTTGATTTCAGGATGGCAAAAGATAAAAAGACTCCTTTTGTGTTTTCCTGTTCATTGGCCTCTCTGTGCCCTTGGTGGGCCTAGCTAGTGGTAAAATATTTGCATGGACTTTAGTGCCAAAAGACATTCTATGACCACAGTGAAGCCTGAGGTGTAATTTGAGGCTCTTCAGGCAGTCTTCATTTGGTCTCTCTCATTTAACCTTGTTTGAAGTGAGTCATCTTTCCATAATGCTCCCTTTATTAATTTCTCATCAGTTACTAACATTTTATATCTGTAATCTCTGGAACATGAGATGAGCTTTGGACAAGATAAGCATATCTCAAATACACCAATCCCTGCCTCTAGGGCTCAGTGATGTCTGGACTTCTGATGAGAGAAGTGTGAACCGAGGATAAAAGTCTGATTGAGCTCAGATGTTTTGTTTGGGACAACTGAAAAAGGCTGACTTCCTCCTTTTATTCTGGGAATAGAACTAATTGATAGGTCCAGAATACTTGGACATAAACTTTTATAATTTGTACTTTTATTTTGTTTGTGTTTTATTTGCAATTGGGCATGAATACCTTTACTGGCTATTTAGAGTACTAATCTTGCCATAGATAAAACTGTTCTGAATTGTTTATTTAAAAAAAATTGAGTTTCAAAATAGCAAATTGATTCCATTTAAATTTTAAAACTATTTTTAAAGGTGGACTATTGTATTGTACTTTAAAATTAATGATATATATAAATGTGGTAGACAACTATGTTGTCTTCAGATTTTTTATTAATTATTTTTATTAACCTATGACTGTATTATTTGCACCATGGTACAAGTTTGTGAATCATTGGGCTTACACACTTCATAACAATCACCATATCACATATCCTCCCCAATGTCTATAACCCAACCACCCTCTCCACAAAATTTTAGTTCCATAGACATTTTTTTAAAAGATTTTATTTATTTATTTGACAGAGAGAGATTACAAGTAGGCAGAGAGGCAGGCAGAGAGAGAGAGGAGGAAGCAGGCTCCCTGCCGAGCAGAGAGCCCGATGCGGGACTCGATCCCAGGACACTGAGATCATGACCTGAGCCGAAGGCAGCGGCTTAACCCACTGAGCCACCCAGGCGCCCCAACCATAGACATTTTTTAAAGAGTGTATTCGTGACTGCATGTGTGTGGCTATGTCTGTTTGTCTGCTGAGGAGGGCTGTGTATTCAGATATTAATAAGGCATAAGCCCAAGACCTATGCCTCTTGGAGAGGTCGCTAGAGCTTCCTGAATGAGATGCAGCCTGAGGTGAGTTTGGAATGATTAATATGGGGTTTTCCAGGGGGACAAGTTGGGGATGAAGGGACTGCAGAGAGAGGGACTTGTGTGAAGGTAAAGGTGTGGGCACGATGGAGTTAAGTGTCCGGTAGCTTTTATCCTGTGGTGGGGGTAGTTTTTGGGAACCAGGAAGACCTAAGTAGAGACTAGAGACCAAATCCAGTGCGTCTCCTTGGTGATTAGACCCAGAGTCTCAGACTTGCTGAGGTTTGATGCATGAGTGCAAGAAAAGTGAAAGCTCCCAAGCTTTTGGATTGCAAACCCTGAGGGTGTAGTAGGCTGCCAGCATTCATCTTTCCTCAGTGTGGAGGGAACCGATCTCAAATGGAATCCATAATCAGAAGGAAGTGGGACAGAGAGATGAACGGTGAGAGGAGTGCAGTGGATTCTTTGTGAGCCGAAACGTTTGGCCATGTCTGTGCCATCTCCACCCCTGAGCTTCTTGGTTGCAGGTGCAAGTAACACCCTGTTTTTGCTTTGAGTCATAGTTCTGGGTCTGCCTTCAGCTTGGGTCAAGATCCTAGGGCCCTGGGATTGAGCCCCGGATGAGGTTTCCTGTTTAGCAGGAAGCCTGCTTTTCCATCTCCCACTCCCCCTGCTTGTGTGTTTCCTCTCTTGCTGTGTCTCCCTCTGTCAAATAAACAAATAAAATATTTAAAAAAAAGGAAATGAAACAGAAAAAATACAGATTAATATGCCAGAAAAAGAAAGGGAAAATCCCAGTTAAAGGATGGGTGGGTGGGTTCATATCTGTTGATATGCTTTTTCCATTTTTTAGGAGCTGAGCAAATTTGAGTTTATATATATGTAGAAGAAGGAACTAATGAATGAACAAAATTGAAGAAGCAATGCAGAGAAACAGAATACAAATGGAGAAAGGTGGAGTCTTCAGTGGGATCAAGAGTGTGGAGCAGGAGATCAGGCTTGACAAGAGGGACACCCCTTCCTCTAAGGCCATTTGGGGGAATTGAGAATGGGGTCCTAGATGTGGAGGGAGCTCTCATGCCATGGCTTGTATTTTCTCTGTGAGGTAAGAGGTAGACTCAACTACTGAGTAAGTTTTCTTGCTGGTGTAGTGATAGGAACTGAAGATGTCTTATTCCCTCTTCTGTGCCATGAATCCCCTTAAAGGAAATACTGTAATCTGTACGACTTGTTATTGTGTTTTTTGGGGGGAGCGCCCTCAAAATGCATTTAACTTATGCATTCAGTACATGGAGAGAAGCGAGGAAATGCATATTTATAAAACAAGGGCAGTTAGGAAGTGCACCTATTGTTGACCTTCTACTCGGTTACCATGTGTCCCAGAGAGGCAGCAGGTGGGCCCAGGAAAGTGCTGTGTTCTCAGTGGTCATCTTTCCTTCATGCCTCTCCTCTGTGGAACCATCTGTCCTACTGGGTGTAGCTGTAGTAGTTAGGGGTAATTTTGATCTCCATTTTTGCCTTGAATGCTACTTAACGTCACATAATGTAACGTGATTGTACGTATTTGCGTGGCACCTTGCCCTTTTGCAATATGTTTTCTCATAGGATCAATATGCTGCCTTAACCTACCAGTTCAGAAAGGACTTAACCTTTTAGCTTCTTGGTCAAGCTTTGTTTCTAACTCTACCTCAAAAACTTGAATGTCCATTTCAAGTTTTTAACTGTTTTTTATAAAGGAGAGATTTCAAAACCATTTTTATTTCTTTTATATCGTTTTATAAACTAAAACCACACCTGAAAGGTATTTTCAATGTAGTTGTGATTTCCAACAGTAAATATGTCATTTTGCTATTGCAAATTGGTTTAGTTTAAAAAGATAAAGAGCCCTTTGATATTGTCTTGCATTTGATATTAAGTGATGGCACATATTCACTGACTGTCAACCATGGTTTCAAGGACAAATATGTACTAGTGACACTGCCTGTGCCCAACTGTGGGAGCCATGGGAATGTGCCACTCAGGCCTCTGCTGTGGGGATCATGACCAACTGATGGCTCCAGCTTCTGCCCTCAGTATTCACCACCACTTCTTAGTCAAAGCTGAACTTCTCTTGGGCTACTTGCAGTTACTGAGCAAGTGGGAATACTACTGTGGTCCACTTGTGCAAGATCCAGATGCCTCTGAAGAGTGACTTTGGCTTGAGGACTCCCCATGGGTTGGTCAAGACCTTCTTAGGACTGATTTGGGAGTCTGAGACCCTTCCTTCCAGCCCTCCTTCCTTTCCTGTCTCCTTCACAGGGGATCAGACCTACACTGTGGTTAAGCCTTCCCCCTTGCCTTCTCAGGTCTCTCCCTTTTTCCCTTCACAGACAGTTCCCCCAATAAATCTCCTACATGTGTAATCCTGTTTTGGATTACACAGGGGGCCCAAACTGACATATTGTCGCTGTTCCCCAGAAGGTGTTGCATTTCCTACCATCTAAAACCTTTCCAGAAGACAGCATGAGCACACTACATCTTCCACATAAACTTTGTTTATCCCTCTTCCCTGAAATGGTATTTTGCAACTGCCCATCAGAACAATGTATTAGTTAAAATATAACCCATGGGAAATTTTACTCGTTACCAAACACATTTAGATATAGCCTTAAGAAAAACATATACTGGCAACAGGCCTCTGGGGGAGATGACGATATACGGCCTTGAAGCTGAGCAGCTGGGGATGCCCAGCTAGCTCGGGGGGAACACCGCCTGCTTCATTTTTCTGTTATCTCTCCTTTCCCCCCAGAGAGCACCTGTAGCTACTTAGATAAGTCCTTTGAATGTGCTTGTTCAACTATAAACTTTATACTGCTTGTACAGACATATTTTGCCCTCCTTCTTGTTTATCTACAAGGCATATGACTAATGTTTGGCCTTCTTTGACTCTTCTGTTGGTTACTGTTTCTATCTAATAAAAGTGAGACTGAGGAGTTGTTTGGGGCAACAGTCTTTTCTACTGTTGTCCCCTGCTCCCTTTCTCTTGCAGCTGACTTGTTTGTGCCTCATTCTTCTCCCGTTCACTGACAGGAAGCCACAGTATTTCCTCAGAATGCCCACAGCATTTTGAACTTCACATTTGTCCTTTATGGCCTTTGGCTTCGTATCTGCTGGATCTCCTTTGCTAGATGATAAATACACTGAGAACTTGAAGAGCTTCTTGTTCATCTTGATTCATTTTGGTAACAGACTTCCTTATTTGTAATCATAATAATTAGTATTTAATCAGCACTTTCCATGTGCCGAACACTGCCAGAAATACATTTACGTGAATTAACTCAGGTAATCCTCCAAATGGGATAGGTAATATTTTCCTCATTTTATGGATGAGACCCAGAAAGGTAAGAATCTTGTCCAAGGTGATACAGCTGGTAAGTGACAGAGGCAGGGTTTGAAGCCAGGCAGCTGGCTCCAGAGTCCCGTTGTTCATTTAGCAGTTACTTTTTATTCTGACAGAATATGTTCCAGGTGCTCTACCTAGTGTTGGGGTTGCCAGAGCTTGCAATCCAAGTCTAGAATTAACAACTATTTTAAAAGCAAACCCCAAAATGTGATTAGCAAATAGGCGGGTGTAAGTCCCTGGGGGAATAATAGCCACCTGGTGTTTTGAAAAATTTCTTAAAGCCTTCCTGCCCCAAAGATGGTTTTCACAAGCCCAATGTTCCCGTCATTAAAGTAATGGTTTGAGACTGATAATTAAGGTCTCCCGAAATAGTCCCCTATCCTTCTCCCTTGTGTACATGCACTCATGATCACACCCACGCCTCTGATCCCAAGGAGACCAACTGTAAGAAAGGACTATTTGTGTGGACAAAATGGAGAAGAGGTTGGGCAAAGAGGTCAGGGGAGAGAGCAGCCAGACCAGAGGGCTTTGAGAGGGATAGCCTTGGATGAGGTTTCTTTCAGGGAAACAAAATTGCAGAATCACTATTGTAAAATTTTAAATATACAGAAACTGAAACTGAGTCAGTATATCCCCAAAAGGATTGGTGCTAACTAGTAAAAATTTTTTCAATAAGGTCTTTGATAGTATTATTAAGACAACATGGAAGAGAGAGGAACAGATGACATATGTTCTTTCTTTACAACTTTTGAAAGGGATTAATGTGTTTTATTTCTGTACGGTCATATTTCTGGGACAAACAGTGTAGACCTGTATTTTCCATAGATTTTATGTCTGATAAGAGAAGGATGTGTTTGGGTTAATTAGGCTTGATATAGTAGAACTTATGCTGAACTTTGGGGTAGAAGTAAAATATTATCCCGTGCATCTCTGTGTGTTTGCGCGTGCACGCGCGCGCTTGTGTGTGTGTGTGAGCACACACGCGTGTGTCATATTACAGCTCTTTATTTTGGAGAGAATGGTTCCATTCCTATCTTCCTTATCCTTGAATAAATATGTACACAAGTAGAAACATCATTTTAACTGAGGTAAAATATAAATAATGGATTAGAAAAATATTTGAAATTTATAGGGCAGGATATAGTTATATCCTCAGTATATAGCCCCTACATATTAACAGGAAAATTAGAATAAATATTTCAAATATACATATATATGTGACAAGTGAAGAAATGACAAGAACCAGTGTTTTAAACGTCACTTCAATTATCTA
Organism: Neogale vison; assembly: GCF_020171115.1. NCBI lineage: Eukaryota > Metazoa > Chordata > Mammalia > Carnivora > Mustelidae > Neogale > Neogale vison. The sequence goes on from NC_058098.1 coordinate 45,753,415, forward strand.
GGATATATAAACTTACAAATAAAAATGTATTTACTTTTTTTTTTTTTTTTAGCAAAGTTGCTGTTGTGTTCGTTTTTTTCCCCTGAATGATTCCTTCTGGTTATCTGCGTTTGCTTTCTAATACAACTTTGATAGGCTTCTAATTTGGTATGATCCTTTGGAAAGTAATTTGTTGGTGTATCCTAATGATCTTAAAAAAGTACATATCACTTGACTTAATTTCCTTTTCTCAGAAACGATGATAGGTATACTGAAAGGCAATTAAGAAATGCATGGCAGCATTGTTTTCACATTTGAAATGTTTATTGAGGTAAATTTCACATAATATAAAATTAATCATTTTAAAGTAAACAATTCAGTGGCATCTAGAACATTTACAGTGCTGTGCAATCATCACACTTCTATCTAGTTCCAGAACATTTTCATCACTCCAACAGAAAACCCTGTACCCATGAAGCAGTCTCTCTCTTTTTTTAAAATATTTTTTATTTTTTTAATTTCTTTTCAGCGTAACAGTATTCATTGTTTTTTGCACCACACCCAGTGCTCCATGCAATCCGTGCTCTCTCTAATACCCACCACCTGGTTCCCCCAACCTCCCACCCCCCCACCCCTTCAAAACCCTCAGATTGTTTTTCAGAGTCCATAGTCTCTCATGGTTCACCTCCCCTTCCAATTTACCCCAACTCCCTTCTCCTCTCTAACTCCCCATGTCCTCCATGCTATTTGTTATGCTCCACAAATAAGTGAAACCATATGATAATTGACTCTCTCTGCTTGACTTATTTCACTCAGCATAATCTCTTCCAGTCCCGTCCATGTTGCTACAAAAGTTGGGTATTCATCTTTTCTGATGGAGGCATAATACTCCATAGTGTATATGGACCACATCTTCCTTATCCATTCATCCGTTGAAGGGCATCTTGGTTCTTTCCATAGTTTGGCGACCATGGCCATTGCTGCTATAAATGTTGGGGTACAGATGACCCTTCTTTTCACTACATCTGTATCTTTGGGATAAATACCCAGGAGTGCAATGGCAGGGTCATAGGGAAGCTCTATTTTTAATTTCTTGAGGAATCTCCGCACTGTTCTTCAAAGTGGCTCCACCAACAGAGTAAGAGGGTTCCCCTTTCTCCACATCCCCTCCAACACCTGTTGTTTCCTGTCTTGCTAATTTTGGCCATTCTAACTGGTGTAAGGTAGTATCTCAATATGGTTTTAATTTGAATCTTCCTGATGACTAGTGATGATGAACATTTTTTCATGTGTCTGACAGCCATTTGTATGTCTTCTTTGGAGAAGTGTCTGTTCATATCTTCTGCCCATTTTTTTTAAAAATATGATTGTCTGTTTTGTGTGTGTTGAGTTTGAGGAGTTCTTTATAGATCCTGGATATCAACCTTTTGTCTGTACTGTCATTTGCAAATATCTTCTCCCATTCTGTGGGTTGTCTCTTTGTTTTCTTGACTGTTTCCTTTGTTGTGCAGAAGCTTTTGATCTTGATGAAGTCCCAAAAGTTTATTTTCACTTTTGTCTCCTTTGCCTTTGGAGACATATCTTGAAAGAAGTTGCTGTGGCTGATATCGAAGAGGTTACTGCCTATGTTCTCTAGGTTTCTGATGGATTCCTGTCTCACGTTGAGGTCTTTTATCCATTTTGAGTTTATTTTTGTGTACGGTATAAGAGAATGGTTGAGTTTCATTCTTCTACATATAGCTGCCCAGTTTTCCCAGCACCATTTATTGAAGAAACTGTCTTTTTTTCCACTGTATATTTTTTCCTGTTTTGTCGAAGATTATTTGCCCATAGATTTGAGGGTCCATGTCTGGGCTCTCTACTCTGTTCCACTGCCCTATGTGTCTGTTTTTGTGCCAGTACCATTCTTTGTAAAGAAAACCTCTACATTCTTTTGGATTTCTTTATAAAAAGTGTGATCCTTTATAAAAAGCAGTGACTGGAGACAGAAAAGGGAAGAGGTAAGAGAAAGAGCAGTGCTTGAGAAGAGATGGGAGTAGCTGTGGAAACCATGGCAGGAGGAGGTTTTGCAGAAGGTGGGCTCACATGGTCTGTGTCTGTTCTTATTGTGGTAGTGAGCAGTGATGAGAAGACAGGCTGGGAATACTGCAGCCCCGGGGGCAGGAAAGCTAGACTGCAATGGGCTGTGTAACGGGGCCAATACACCAGCCCAGGCTTGTAACAGTATGGAGTTGGGCTTGCTAGGTTACTCCAAATCAGTAAGAGGCAAGAAGCAGCCATAGTCAGAATACCCTTGGCATGCTTGGGTGGCTCAGTCGGTTAAGCATCGACTCTTGATTTTGGCTTAGGCCATAATCTCAGGGTCATGGGATCAAGTCCCATGTCAGGCTCTGTGCGGGGCATGGAATCTGCATAACTTTCTCTCTCTCCCTCTGCTCCTCCTTCTGCTCTCCTTCTCCCCTTGGCTTGTACTCTCTCTCTCTCTCCCTCTTAAAAAAAAAAAAAATTCCCCCGATGTTGACCAAAAATGGAGAGAGATCTGCCAGCTGCTAAAAAAGAATGAGCACAGGAAAGCGTTGATTGGTCAGCTTAGTATTAATTCGTCTATTTAACTGATTGCAAAAAGAAGCCAATGGTTGGCTTCATTTCAGGAACCTGCTAAATTAGGGCCCCATTTGTACTTTATATTGTATTTTTTTAATGGAAAGACCTGAGGAAGTCTTGATCTTTGGCTCAGTATAACCTGAAAAGGCCTGATTTTTTATAAACCACTGTTGCTAGCTGACGGTGCTCTGATTCAGATTCTCTTCTGGCAACTGCTTGTTGGTGCCAGGTTTACCCAGAATGAGGAAATGTGACTGAATATATGCTAAGGTCACCAGGTCTTATAAATGAACCTTATCATGATTGGTAATGTCATCACCTTTTCCATGCAGGGGTGTTACACATGTGCTTGTTCCTAATTCAGTGCCAGTTATTGAGTGACTGGGCAGAGATCATTTCTTTCTGCCTGACTCTATTCTACACTTTCTGGTGAATCACAATTAGAGAACACAGCTTTCTCTAAAGGCAGCAAAAGACCTCAATAATGAGGTAATTACAGGGCATTATCTACAACATACATGTTATTATAGAATAATGTATATGAAGCACATTTGATTTAAACATTGTATATCATTGGTGTACATTTATGTTTTGTTATATTGGGACTACATATTGGTTAAAAAGTAAGTGTAGTGTCCTGTATTTGAGGAACGTATGTCAAAATATTTAAATAAAATAACTCTACTTTTTAAAATGTTAGCACTAGGTAGTTGGATTACATCTTTATATAGAATTACTTTTACATGTGGATTGTTAGTCCTGGATAACAAAGTGTTAATACCTTCCTGACTTGTAAGAATTTTCCTTTCTACATGTAGTTTACCTTCTAAGTGTAAAGAATTGAAAACAATCCACTTGAGTAGGATAGATATCTTTTACAACCTCTTCAGTCATACTGATAATTGTTTCCTGTTCAACTGTCAGATTTCATTTTGGTATTTAGAAGGGTGTTTTTGGATGCAGGTAACAGAAAACCCAAATGCAAATGATAAGGAATTTTTTTTTCTCTCCAAAAAGTAGCCCCAAGGCAGGGTGATCCCCAAGCCAGCTAATTCATTCAGCAGTTCTTTGATGTTAATCGCCCAGACCCTCTTTGTCTCCCTGCCCTGCCACCCTGAGTGTCCTCAGTGTGGCAGGCTTGTCTTCAAGGTGACAAAATGCCTGCAGCCCTTACAAGCATTGCACCCAGACAGAACAACATCAGAGGCAGGAAAAGAAGAAATGTTTTGTGTCTCTTAAAAACAATAAATCTTTCCAGACATCTCTGACAGAATTCCTCCCATTTCTTATTGAACAGTGTTGGGTCATAGGCTTGAGCCTAAACCTATCACCAGCAGGGAGCGTGTTGCAGTGTAATTGGCTCAGCAGCATCAGGTCTTCCCCACTAGGGCCAGAGATAGGCCAGCCTCTCTGAAGGACATGACTTTGTGGGAGAGGATGAGCCCTGAACAGATAGGGGGTCTGATAGGAAGAGGAAAGGTCTGACTGTGGGAATGGGTGGGGTGGGGGGCTAGAGGGAAACCAATAGTGTCTCTCTAGGCCACTCTTACTTCTTCGTTTAAATGTTATGGAGAATATCTATGGAAGTAAATTATCAATCATGGTAAAATTTTGGATATGTGTATATTTTCAGGGAAGAATTTAAAATTTTGCACTCTAACTAGTATATACAGCATGGCTATAATGTAGACAAAAACCATAACTATGAGCAAAGCTAAAAGATGAGCTTTGTTCATTTTTTTGCAAATAGGAATATATAGTTTAGGCCCCAATATGCTTCCAGAATCATTATGCCAGGGTTTTTTTTTTTTTCCAATTTATTTATTTTCAGAAAAACAGTATTCATTATTTTTTCACCACACCCAGTGCTCCATGCAAGCTGTGCCCTCTATAATACCCACCACCAGGTTCCCCCAACCTCCCACCCCCCCCGCCACTTCAAACCCCTCAGATTGTTTTTCAGAGTACATAGTCTCTCATGGTTCATCTCCCCTTCCAATTTACCCAAAAGCACATACCCTCCCCAATGTCCATAACCCTACCCCCCTTCTCCCAACCACCCTCCCCCCAGCAACCCACAGTTTGTTTCGGGAGATTAAGAGTCACTTATGGTTTGTCTCCCTCCCTATGCCATCTTGTTTCATGGATTCTTCTCCTACCCACTTAAGCCCCCATGTTGCATCACCACTTCCTCATATCAGGGAGATCATATGATAGTTGTCTTTCTCCGCTTGACTTATTTCGCTAAGCATGATACGCTCTAGTTCCATCCATGTTGTCGCAAATGGCAAGATTTCGTTTCTTTTGATGGCTGCATAGTATTCCATTGTGTATATATACCACTTCTTCTTGATCCATTCATCTGTTGATGGACATCTAGGTTCTTTCCATAGTTTGGCTATTGTGGACATTGCTGCTATAAACATTCGGGTGCACGTGCCCCTTTGGATCACTACGTTTGTATCTTTAGGGTAAATTCCCAGTAGTGCAATTGCTGGGTCATAGGGCAGTTCTATTTTCAACATTTTGAGGAACCTCCATGCTGTTTTCCAGAGTGGTTGCACCAGCTTGCATTCCCACCAACAGTGTAGGAGGGTTCCCCTTTCTCCGCATCCTCGCCAGCATCTGTCATTTCCTGACTTGTTGATTTTAGCCATTCTGACTGGTGTGAGGTGATATCTCATTGTGGTTTTGATTTGTAGTTCCCTGATGCCGAGTGATATGGAGCACTTTTTCATGTGTCTGTTGGCCATCTGGATGTCTTCTTTGCAGAAACGTCTGTTCATGTCCTCTGCCCATTTCTTGATTGGATTATTTGTTCTTTGGGTGTTGAGTTTGCTAAGTTCTTTATAGATTTTGGACACTAGTCCTTTATCTGATATGTTGTTTGCAAATATCTTCTCCCATTCTGTCAGTTGTCTTTTGGTTTTGTTAACTGTTTTCTTTGCTGTGCAAAAGCTTTTGATTTTGAGAAATCCCAAAAGTTCATTTTTGCCCTTGCTTCCCTTGCCTTTGGCGATGTTCCTAGGAAGATGTTGCTGCGGCTGAGGTCAAAGAGGTTGCTGCCTGTGTTCTCCTCAAGGATTTTGATGGATTCCTTTCTCACATTGAGGTCCTTAATCCATTTTGAATCTATTTTTGTGTGTGGTGTAAGGAAATGGTCCAATTTCATTTTTCTGCACGTGGCTGTCCAATTGTCCCAACACCATTTATTGAAGAGGCTGTCTTTTTTCCATTGGACATTCTTTCCTGCTTTGTCGCAGATTAGTTGACCATAGAGTTGAGGGTCTATTTCTGGGCTCTCTATTCTGTTCCATTGGTCTATGTGTCTGTTTTTGTGCCAGTACCATGCTGTCTTGATGATGACAGCTTTGTAATAAAGCTTGAAGTCCGGAATTGTGATACCACCAACTTTGGCTTTGTTTTTCAATATCCCTTTGGCTATTCGAGGTCTTTTCTGGTTCCATATAAATTTTAGAATTATTTGTTCCATTTCTTTGAAAAAGATGGATGGTACTTTGATAGGAATTGCATTAAATGTGTAGATTGCTTTAGGTAGCATAGACATTTTCACAATATTTATTCTTCCAATCCAGGAGCATAAAACATTTTTCCATTTTGTGTGTCTTCCTCAATTTCTTTCATGAGTACTTTATAGTTTTCTGAGTATAGATTCTTAGCCTCTTTGGTTAGGTTTATTCCTAGGTATCTATCTTATGGTTTGGGGTGCAATTGTAAATGGGATTGACTCCTTAATTTCTCTTTCTTCTGTCTTGATGTTGGAGTAGAGAAATGCAACTGACTTCTGTGCATTGATCTTATATCCTGACACTTTACTGAATTCCTGTATAAGTTCTAGCAGTTTTGTAGTGGAGTCTTTTGGGTTTTCCACATAGAGTATCATATCATCTGCGAAGAGTGATAATTTGACTTCTTCTTTGCCGATTTGGATGCCTTTAATTTCCTTTTGTTGTCTGATTGCTGAGGCTAGGACTTCTAGTACTATGTTGAATAGCAGTGGTGATAATGGACATCCCTGCCATGTTCCTGACCTTAGTGGAAAAGCTTTCAGTTTTTCTCCATTGAGAATGATATTTGCGGTGGGTTTTTCATAGATGGCTTTGATGATATTGAGGTATGTGCCCTCTATAGAGGGTGAAGGGTTTTGATCAGGAAGGGATGCTGTACTTTGTCAAATGCTTTTTCAGCATCTATTGAGAGTATCATATGGTTCTTGTTCTTTCTTTTATTGATGTGTTGTATCACATTGACTGATTTGCAGATGTTGAAACAACCTTGAATCCCTGGGATAAATCTCACTTGGTCGTGGTGAATAATCCTTTTAATGTACTGTTGAATCCTATTGGCTAGTATTTTGGTGAGAATTTTTGCATCTGTGTTCATCAAGGATATTGGTCTATAGCTCTCTTTTTTGATGGGATCCTTGTCTGGTTTTGGGATCAAGGTGATGCTGGCCTCATAAAATGAGTTTGGGAGCTTTCCTTCCATTTCTATTCTTTGGAACAGTTTCAGGAGAATAGGAATTAGTTCTTTAAATGTTTGGTAGAATTCCCCTGGGAAGCCATCTGGCCCTTGGGCTTTTGTTTGTTTGGAGATTTTTAATGACTGTTTCAATCTCCTTACTGGTTATGGGTCTGTTCAGGCTTTCTATTTCTTCCTGGTTCAATTTTGGTAGTTTATATGATTCTAGGAATGCATCCATTTCTTCCAGATTGTCAAATTTGTTGGCGTAGAGTTGCTCATAGTATGTTCTTATAATAGTTTTTATTTCTATGGTGTTAGTTGTGATCTCTCCTCTTTCATTCATGATTTTATTTATTTGGGTCCTTTCTCTTTTCTTTTTGATAAGTCTGGCCAGGGGTTTATCAATTTTATTAATTCTTTCAAAGAACCAGCTCCTAGTTTGGTTGATTTGTTCTATTGTTTTTTTGGTTTCTATTTCATTGATTTCTGCTCTGATCTTTATGATTTCTCTTCTCCTGCTGGGCTTAGGATTTCTTTCTTGTTCTTTCTCCAGCTCCTTTAGGTGTTGGGTTAGGTTGTGTACCTGAGACCTTTCTTGTTTCTTGAGAAAAGCTTGTACCGCTATATATTTTCCTCCCAGGACTGCCTTTGTTGTGTCCCACAGATTTTGAACCCTTGTATTTTCATTATCATTTGTTTCCATGATTTTTTTCAATTCTTCTTTAATTTCCCGGTTGACCCATTTATTCTTTAGAAGGATGCTGTTTAGTCTCCATGTATTTGGGTTCTTTCCAAACTTCCTCTTGTGGTTGAGTTCTAGCTTCAGAGCATTGTGGTCTGAAAATATGCAGGGAATGATCCCAATCTTTTGATACTGGTTGAGTCCTGATTTAGGACCGAGGATGTGATCTATTCTGGAGAATGTTCCATGTGCACTAGAGAAGAATGTGTATTCTGTTGCTTTGGGATGAAATGTTCTGAATATATCTGTGATGTCCATCTCATCCAGTGTATCATTTAAGGCCTTTATTTCCCTGTTGATCTTTTGCTTGGATGATCTGTCCATTTCAGTGAGGGGAGTGTTAAAGTCCCCTACTATTATTGTATTATTGTTGATGTGTTTCTTTGATTTTGTTATTAATTGGTTTATATAGTTTGCTGCGCCCACGTTGGGGGCATAGATATTTAAAATTGTTAGATCTTCTTGTTGGACAGACCCTTTGAGTATGATATAGTGTCCTTCCTCATCTCTTATTATAGTCTGGCTTAAAATCTAATTGATCTGATATAAGGATTGCCACTCCTGCTTTTTTCTGATGTCCATTAGCATGGTAAATTCTTTTCCACCCCCTCACTTTAAGTCTGGAGGTGTCTTCGGGCTTAAAATGAGTTTCTTGGAGGCAACATATAGATGGGTTTTGTTTTTTTATCCATTCTGATACCCTGTGTCTTTTGATTGGGGCATTTAGCCCATTAACATTCAGGGTAACTATTGAGAGATATGATTTTAGTGCCATTGTATTGCCTGTAAGGTGACTGTTACTGTATATTGTCTCTGTTCCTTTCTGATGTACCACTTGTAGGCTCTCTCTTTGCTTAGAGGACCCCTTTCAGTATTTCCTGTAGAGCTGGTTTGGTGTTTGCAAATTCTTTCAGTTTTTGTTTGTCCTGGCAGCTTTTAATCTCTCCTTCTATTTTCAATGATAGCCTAGCTGGATATAGTATTCTTGGCTGCATGTTTTTCTCGTTCAGTGCTCTGAAAATATCATGCCAGCTCTTTCTGGCCTGCCAGGTCTCTGTGGATAAGTCAGCTGCCAATCTAATACTTTTACCATTGTATGTTACAGACTTCTTTTCCCGGGCTGCTTTCAGGATTTTCTCTTTGTCACTAAGGCTTGTAAATTTTACTATTAGGTGACGGGGTGTGGGCCTATTCTTATTGATTTTGAGGGGTGTTCTCTGAACCTCCTGAATTTTGATGCTCGTTCCCTTTGCCATCATTATGCCATGGTTTTAGGGGACTTTTCCTTCTCTAGGGCTGGCCTGGTGGTGCTTTGGCATACAGGCACATGTGTATCTGCTGTTGGCCCTGGAAAGGAGTGCAGATTGGATGAACAGTGTGGATGGGGCTCACTTGAATGGTGTGGCAAAGGCCTGATTTTCTTGGATGCTTGTTTGTGTGGAGGGGTTTAAAGTGATTTTATTTTTATTATCTATTACAATTTACATATTTATGAAACTTATTCTAACATATGTATTACAAATTTAAAACAGTTTTAAAAATCCTTTTTTAAGTCTAGCAAATGGCCTGTATACACATAAATACATTCAATTGATTGAAGGTCTAAACTGAGACTGGGATTCTCTTGAGGAAATATGAAAAGGGGAAAGGGATGGCATTAGGGGGATCAATGTGCAAGGGCTGATTAAAAAGATGGGCTGTGGAAACTAAAGTGGAAAATGAAAAGTGAAGACTTAAGGAGCCTATATAGATAGTGACCAGATGGTGGGATCTTTGGGTTTAAGGACCTGGTAGGATGGAAGAGTTGCTGTAATTGGCTGTCTAGTGGGGCAAGCAGGGACAAGAAGACATGGCAGGTGACAGGGGAGAGGAATGAACATGGGACCCCAGATGTGGGGAGGTGAAAAGCAGTGCCTGGGTCTAGGCTGTGCTGTGGGCATGCACAATGGGAGATAGGGTGGAGGATAGCCTTGTTGGGGTATGGAACTCAGGCATGGCCTTTGTAGATGCTGAGATCAGCGCTAGTCAACAGAAAGAGTAAACTAGGCTCTGTAATCTTCTTAGAGCGTGCTGGGATGAGTGAAAGACTGTGTGCAGCTCAGGTGTTTGGGCTAGCTGGCATGCAGACTGGTTTTTTGAATAGGAAAGCAGCGTTGGTGTGTGTGAGAGGAGCACTGCCATGGTCTGGATATTGCAATGGGGAGCAGGGAGGATGCTGACCTCATCTTAGGCCAGGCAGTGTATGGTGTAGGAATAATGAAAGACTTACCTGACAGTCTAGGAGGAAGCAGTCCTCTCAAGGGACTCCAGGTTTTTGGTGGGGCCAGAAGGGATGTGCTGCAGGAGATGATTTGGGAAACTTTTTTGGATCTAGGTTGTGGTTAGGAAGCTGGGATGAATTTAGGTGATGCCCAGAGCCATATGGAAGTAACATTCAGAGATACAGATCATGTGGGAAGCTTGGATTTCTAGGGACATAGATGGAAACCAAGGTGGAAGTCCAGAGGGGACATCCCAGGTGTGTGCCTCATCTAATCTAATGGTTGTCTATTTATTGAGTCTGGTGTCAGGAGTCTTATGGGGAGGTGAGGAATAGGGGCGGGGTGTTGGGCAGTAGGAAGGGAAGCATCTCCTTATGTTGGCGTGGGGTGGAGTAAGAGTTCTCTTCAGTACCTTATTGCTTAAAGAGGAATACTTCCATGTCAAATATGTCCAATGATGTTAATACCTAAAAGTGGATGTGGATTGAAAACATGACACTTGAGAGAGTTTTTCTGGGATTTGAAGTCTCCATGGCATCAGAAAAAGTGTGCTTCAGCAAAGAAAACAGTCAAATAAACAAAGAAGCAATCCACGGAATGGGAGAAGATATTTGCAAATGACAGTACAGGCAAAAGGTTGATATCCAGGATCTATAATGAACTCCTCAAACTCAACACACACAAAACAGACAATCATATCAAAAAATGGGCAGAAGATATGGACAGACACTTCTCCAATAAAGACATACAAATGGCTATCAGACACATGAAAAAATGTTTATCATCACTAGCCATCAGGGAGATTCAAATTAAAACTACATTGAGATATCACCTTACACCTGTTAGAATGGCCAAAATTAGCAAGACAGGAAACAACAGGTGTTGGAGGGGATGTGGAGAAAGGGGAACCCTCTTCCACTGTTGGTGGGAATGCAAGTTGGTGCAGCCTCTTTGGAGAACAGTGTGGAGATTCCTCAAGAAGTTAAAAATAGAACTTCCCTATGACGCTGCGATTGCACTCCTGGGTATTTACCCCAAAGATACAGATGTAGTGAAAAGAAGGGCTATCTGTATCCCAATGTTTATAGCAGCAATGGCCACAGTCACCAAACTGTGGAAAGAACCAAGATGCCCTTCAATGGACGAATGGATAAGGAAGATGTGGTCCATATACACTATGGAGTATTATGCCTCCATCAGAAAGGACGAATACCCAACTTTTGTAGCAACATGGACAGAACTGGAAGAGATTATGCTGAGTGAAATAAGTCAAGCAGAGAGAGTCAATTATCTATGGTTTCACTTATTTGTGGAGCATAACAAATAGCATGGAGGACAAGGGGTGTTAGAGAGGAGAAGGGAGTTGGGGGAAATTGGAAGGGGAGGTGAACCACTATGGACTCTGAAAAACAATCTGAGGGGTTTGAAGTGGCGGGGGGGAGGGAGGTTGGGGTACCAGGTGGTGGGTATTATCAGGGCACGGATTGCATGGAGCACTGGGTGTGGTGAAAAAATAATGAATACTGTCTTTCGAAAATAAATAAATTGAAAAAAAATAATGAATACTGTTATGCTGAAAATAAAAAATAAATTAAAAAAAAGAGTCAGATAAATGCTCAGCCCACTGATCCACCCAGACACCCCTGCTCCCCACTCTCAAAATGAAGTGTCCTAAGTGTTCAGCTACTGGTCTCATGGCTGTGCATTCCTGGGTGTTTGTGTCTTCTCAGCCATCCAGGAATGGAAAGGAGGGCCCAGACCAGGTTTTCTCTTGAAAGCAGCCTGTGGTTGGATTGCAGCACAGGCCAGACACTCTCACAGGCACAGAGGCCAGGAAAGGCACTCCACTTGAGAACCTGCAACTAGGCTTATGTCATGGTGTGGGGAAAGAGGATCACCAGGGACAGTTGCCTCCCTTGATTGAACTAGCAATGACTGTCAGTGACCTCACCACCTAACTCTTGGATGGTGTCCATGTGTCTACTAGTAACAGGAACAGTGGGCATCCTTCCAGGCATCGGTCATGTTAACCAACAATGCTGTGAGGTGGGTGCGTTTTCCTCATTTTACAGGTGAGAAGACTGCGGTGCTCACCTGAGGTCTCGTGTCTGTCTTTCGGAGCCAAGATCTGAAGTCCACATAAGCAGACATCACAGCAGTGCCTCCTGTAGTGTAGGTTTGTAAGGATAAAACAGAACAGTAGGGCAGCCAGTTTGCAGAGTCAGGAGGACACACCCCCATCCTGGGGGTGCAGCCAGGAAAAAATCAATAAGTGCAAAGGAGAAGCTGCTATGCACTAGCCAGAAACTCTCAAGAAAATCATGTCCTCAAGCTGCCCCTTCTTTCCCCCTTCTCTCCCCATGGATCGGGGGTCGTAAGAGGGTGGGTAGCAAAGCATTCAGAGGCCCTCACTTCAGGGTCAGGCCCTGCAGAGGCCAGTGCAGCTGCGTGCTGACCATGGCCATGTGACTGGCTCAGTCCTGCCCTCACTCTGATGGGAGGTCATACTCTCTGCCTGCAGAGCAGAAACCAGCTCCCCTGGCTGGATCCAGCTACAGGTGGTATCTGTGCCAGGGGACAGCAGCCGGGGCCATGGCACAACTCAGTGTCCCATCAGAGCCGAATCTGGGGCAAGGGCACAGGCATGAGGCCTGCTGCAGCTCAGTAAGATGTTGGGTCTGCCACTTCCTGCCACAATCCAGGGCACCTCTCAGAGCCTGTTTGGGGAGGTGGATGATGTCCCAGCCTTTGGCCTGCCACCCAGCTGGCCCTGGCTTACCCCGAACCCAGCGTGCAGTCACAGAAGGGAAGGACAGCCCTCAGCTTCCGGATGAGGGGGCTTAGATGAGCTGGTCCTCAGCTGTCCCATGGTCCTGTGACTCTGGATGTGTGTTTCAGGCCAGGAGGCTGCTGACAGGCAGGTAAAGCTTCTTCCTCAGTAGCCCAAGGGCTAACTCCAGAGTGGGCCTGGACTTCCTCTCCAGCTCCGCTCCCCCTGCCCATGCTTCTCTCGGTCCCCACATGCCCCTGCAACCTGGGCCAGTCCTGGAGGCCAGATCCAGCCCCAGAGAGGCTCCTGCTTTCACCTTGCTGCTGCCTCAGCCAGAGCACATCTGCTGTGAACCTACCATCTAAGGGTCCTTCCACCATCTATCCTTGTCTTCTGCCCCAGCTTGTGCCCAAGGTCCCAGGCCCCAGTCCAAATCTGCTGCTGGCTCTTCACTCCCTGGCCTGGGACCCACCTTCCCTTCACTGTGGCTTCTATTCCCTCCTTCAGACCCGAGGGCAGAAGGAAGAGCCCCCACAGGAATTCTGGCCCACTGTGGGCCTGGCCTGCTGGAAGAGCCTGCTGGCCTAGCATGGGGACAATTTCATGGAACCTTCTCCCTTTGCTGAAGAGGACGCAGCCTTGAAGGAGCCCCAGCCTGAGTGCCCTAAGCCCCAGCTCCAGCGACCCAGGGTTCCTGTGGGTCACTGAGGGTCTTCAGCAAGTCCTGGCCCCCTTCTGGGCTAGACTCTAGCTCTTCTCACAGACCTGGGGCCCTGATTTCTGTGGGTACCGTCCCACAGACCAAAAGTTGCAAGCCAGTGATAAGGGACAGCCCAGCCGGTAGCTCCCCTACAAGGCTGCCTGCCATGCCTAAGCTCTTAGGCCTCCCTCTAGCCCAGTGATCACAGACCTGGGAACTGCTCAGAGACATTAGGGACTCCCAGCTGACCGAACTCAGCAGGGACAGACCTGGCTTTTGGCTCCACCCTGCACCACACTCCTGCTGCTGATCCCTTCCCCATCCTTACACCTGGCTCAATGCCCCACCCTTGGGAGCCTGCATTTGCCTGGCAGCTCCCCCACCACATAAGGCCCCAGCCAGGATGGAGGGCGACCCTCTTCCCATGGAGTTGCGTGGTCCCTGGCTCCTCCCTCCCTACCTCTCCCATCCCCCACCTGTACTTCCCCTTCCTGAGCAGGGGTAGAACTTAGAGACCCATACCTCCGGCTGACTTCTTAAGCTGAACTTTGGTCCCCAACTCGCACATGCTTTCCCAAGGCCTAATGCCACCCTTGAGTGACACTGTTATCTGGATGAGGCTGGTGAGCTGTGGAGCCTTATTGTCTATGAATCTGCTATGCCTTGATCTCACTGAGTCCTCACAGTGGAAATGGCGACTGCATATTGAGGTCTTTTGGTGGCTGGGGTATCTTCATGTCAGCATGAAGCTGAGAATTTGGAAGAAAATAGGTCTCTGGGCCATGGTCATAAGTAGAGTTTGGAAACATTCATGCATTCAACAGATAGTATCCAGATCCTACTATGTGCTAGACCCAACCCCTGATGCTGGTAGTAAGTTTTATTTTTCTGTATCAGTAAACCTCCTGCAGCCCTGGTTCTCTGGTCAGAAACCTCTCACGACTTCCTCTTCCACTGCTCCAGCTCACCTGAACCACAACCATTCCCCATGGATCTGAAGGAAGGCATGTGGATTCCCCTCCAACTCCAGACGGCCCTCTCCATCCAAAGGTTCTTCCTTGTCTTAACCCCTGAATTTCCCTGCCTGGAAGACCCGACTTGGAGGCCAGAGTGAAGCAGGTGAGGCCCTGCTCCGCCCTGACCAGCTGGCACCCTTGCCAAAGTCATGCAGCATCTCTGGCAGGTCACAGGGAGGAGGGAGACTTGATCATCAACCATCCATTCCACATACTCGAGGGGCATGGCTCCTCCTACAGAACGAATAAGGGTTTCATCCCGGAGAGACTTCCGAACATCCGTCTCTACCCATCACTACAGATGGCTGTTAGTGACAGTGTTGTTTCCTCCAGGCCAGTGTCTGGCTTTCCGGCCTGGCTACAGATCCCAGAAAGCTGGCTCAAGCTGCTGTCTGGGCACCACCTCCTTGGGCCTGGAAAGCAGGATGGAGTGTGCAGTGGGGAGCCTCCACCTCCCAGTGGAGGGAGGCTGTGTGGGGCAGCAGAAGGAGCCCACGGAGGGGGACAGACTGCCTGGCTCTTCAGTAGTCCTGGCTTCCACCATGTAGCCTTCTCCAAGCCATTTACCCTTTCAAGCTTCGGTTTCCTCCTCTGTACAACCAGTAAAGGGATACCGACCACCAGGGTGAGCAGCAACAAAGTGCCTGCATGAATGGGATAGTGGATTGGTGCTTATTCCCTCTGTAGTGGCCACCCAAGCCATCTGGTCAGACCATCCCAGAATCTCTGGTTAGTTTGTCAGAGTCTGAACGGCAGTGTCCAGGTGGATATTGCTGGGGTGGGCACCCTCATTTGGGAAGAGTTGGAAGTAGGGAGGTGAGAGGGGTCAGCATGTGAGGGACCTTGAATGTCTCTTGGGAAAGACTCATCCTGGAGGTAGCAGGGAGCATGGAGGGGTGTGAAAAGAGGCACCGTTTGTGTCAAACAACAGTAGTGGTCTCTGAGGTTGCATGGGGATTGCCGAATCAGCTGATGCACAATACTCTTCTAGAACTTTCATAGCTATTAAAAGAGTCTCACTGTGGCATTTCCTCCCTTTCCTACCATTGGATGAGCTCCATATACTCCTGTGAATGGGGCTCTGGGCAGGTGACCGTGCCTGAGTTTAGCCAGGTGCTGTTGTTGACTTGGGGTCTTATGCAAGCCACTTCCCTGGTCTGATCTGTCTCCTTGTCTGGAGAAAATCATTCAGAGATTGTCCAGCTCGCCTCCAGCATAGCAGTGAGTTTGGCTATTCCATCCTGGATAGAAAAGCCCTTTGTAAATGGTGTGTGAAGAAACATTAAGGTCATAACTGCATTACACTAAAAATAATGGGTCTCAGGGGCACCTGTGTAGCTCAGTGGGTTAAAGCCTCTGCTTTTGGCTCAGGTCATGATCTCAGCGTCCTGGGATCGAGCCCCGAATCGGGCTTTCTGCTCAGCAAGGAGCCTGCTTTGCCCTCTCTCTCTGCCTGCCTGTCTGTCTACTTGTGATCTCTGTCTGCCAAATAAATAAATAAAATATTTTTTTAAAAAAATAACGGGTCTCACCATTCTGTGGTCTTAGTGATGATACTAAGCCAGCAAGGTGACCTCGCTCAAGATGAGGTGAGCCATCCCCTCCTGATGGAACCTGGAGGAAGTACACATTTGGACTTTGGGTCTTTGCCTCCATCTCCCACTCAGGGTTTCCTAAGGGACCCAGTTCAGAGGACTTGGCCACATGTCCCCTGGGGGCAAAACTGTCCTTGGCTGAGAACCTCTGCTTGAGCTTAGAGGAAATAGGGGGCAGGGAGAGGGAAGCTCCAGGCTACAACCAGCCAAATCCACAATGTGGAAAATTTCGACAAGATAAGCGATCGGGTGTCACCCACAAGTATATAGCATAGGAAAAACAAAGGAAGGGGGGACTATATCTATTAGAAGAGGTGTAAGAGGTCTATCTACGGAGTGCAGTTTGTGGCTTTTGCAACTTGATATGAACATGATAAAAATAAATTTTCATTAAAAGAAAAACTTTTTTTTTTTAAATTTGAGAGAGAAAGAACAAGTGGAGAGGCAGAGGGAGAGAGAGAAAGGGAGAACCAGGCTCCTTGCAGAGCATCTTGCTCCATACAGGGCTCAATCCCAGGACCACGAGATCATGACCTGATCCAAAGGCAGAGGCTTCACTGACTGAGCCACGCCAGCACCTCAAAAAGACATTTTAGGGGTGCCTGGGTGGCTCAGTGGGTCCTGGGATTGAGCCCCGCATTGGGCTCTCTGCTCCGCGGGGAGCCTGCTTCCTCCTCTCTCTCTCTCTCTGCCTGCCCCTCTGCCTACTTGTGATCTCTGTCAAATAAATCAATAAATCAATAAATCTTAAAAAAAAGACATTTTAAAAGATGATTGGGGGCACCTGGGTTGCTCAGTCATTAAGCGCTTGTCCTCAGCTCAGGTCATGATCCCAGGGTCCTGGGATTGAGCCCCTCCTCGGACTCTCTGCTAGTGAGAAGTCAGCTTCTCCCTCTCCCACTCCCCCTGCTTGTGTTCCCTCTCTCACTGTGTTTCTCTCTGTCAAATAAATGAATAAAGTCTTCAAAAAAATTTTAGGGAGGAGTCAAGATGGCGGAGAAGTAGCAGGCTGAGACTACCTCAGCTAGCAGGAGATCAGCTAGAGAGCTTATCTAAAGATTGCAAACACCTGCAAATCCATCGGCAGATCGAAGAGAAGAAGAACAGCAATTCTAGAAACAGAAAAACAACCACTCTCTGAAAGGTAGGACTGGCGGAGAAGTGAATCCAAAGCGACGGGAAGATAGACCCCGGGGGGAGGGGCCGGCTCCTGGCAAGCAACGGAGCAACGGAGCACAAAATCAGGACTTTTAAAAGTCTGTTCCGCTGAGGGACATCACTCCAGAGGCTAAACCGGGGCAAAGCCCACACGGGTTTGGCGTGGCCTCAGGTCTCGCAGGGTCACAGAAGGATCGGGGGTGTCTGAGTGTCGCAGAGCTTGCAGTTATTGGAACAGGAAAGCCAGCTACAGAGACAGAGCCGACAGTAAGCTCGCAGCTCAGAGTTGCCTTGAACTGGTTGCAGGCTCGGTGAGCTGGGAGCGCGGCCGGAGGTTAGGCAGACGCGAGTTACTAGGAGCTGTTCGCTGAGGGCGCACTGGGGAGCGGGGCCCCGGGCTCTCGGCTCCTCCAGGCCAGAGACCAGGAGGCCGCCATTTGTATTCCCGTCCTCCGGAACTCTACGGAAAACGCTCAGGGAACAAAAGCTCCTGAAAGCAAAGCCGAGCAGATCACTCAGCCCGGCCCCTGGTAAGGGCGGTGTAATTCCGCCTGGGGCAAAGACACTTGAGAATCACTACAACAGGCCCCTCCCCCAGAAGATCAACAAGAAATCCAAGCAAGACCAAGTTCACCTACCAAGGAGTGCAGTTTCAATACCAAGGAGAGAGCAGCAGAATTCCAGAGGAGGAGAAAACAAACCACGGACTCATGGCTTATTGCCTGTGATTTTTTAGTCTTGCAGTTAATTTAATTTTTTTCTTTTTCATTTTTTTTCTCTTCTTCTGCTAAAATTTTTTATAACTTTTACCCTTTTCTTTTTTAACGTTTTTTAACTAGATTATCTAATATATATATATTTTTCTTTTTTATACTTTTCTTTATTCATTTTCTTTTTTTTAATTCTTTTTTTTTCTTTCTTTATTTTTGAACCTCTTTTTATCCCCAAATCAGAAGAGATCCTAATCTCTTCAATCTTTTTTTCTTAATTCTTTTTAAAATACTTGATTGAATTTTTAATTCAATCTCTTTTTTTTAATTCTTTTTCTCTCTTTCTTTTTGATCCTCTTTTTATCCCCAAATCAGAAGAGATCCCAATCAGAAGAGATTGGGAGATCCCAATCAAAGGAGATCCCAATCAGAGGAGATCCCTCACCCAATCGTGAGGGGGGAGAAATCCCCCCTCACGATTGGGATCTCTTCTGATTTGGTTAAAGCATATTTTCCTGGGATTGTTGCCACCCTTTTAGTATTTTACTTGCTCCTTCATATACTCTTAGCTGGACAAAATGACAAGGCGGAAAAATTCACAACAAAAAAAAGAAATAATGAATACTGTTTTTCTGAAAATAAATAAATTTGAAAAAAAAAATGAACAAGAGGCAGTACTGAAGGCTAGGGACCTAATCAATACAGACATTGGTAATATGTCAGATCTAGAGTTCAAAATGACAATTCTCAAGGTTATAGCCGGGCTTGAAAAAGGCATGGAAGATATTAGAGAAACCCTCTCCAGAGATATAAAAGCCCTTTCTGGAGAAATAAAAGAACTAAAATCTAACCAAGTTGAAATCAAAAAAGCTATTAATGAAGTTCAATCAAAAATGGAGGCTCTCACTGCTAGGATAAATGAGGCAGAAGAAAGAATTAGCAATATAGAAGACCAAATGACAGAGAATAAAGAGGCTGAGCAAAAGAGGGACAAACAGCTACTGGACCATGAGGGGAGAATTCGAGAGATAAGTGACACCATAAGAAGAAACAACATTAGAATAATTGGGATTCCAGAAGAAGAAGAAAGAGAGAGGGGAGCAGAAGGTATACTGGAGAGAATTATAGGGGAGAATTTCCCCAATATGGCAAAGGGAACGAGCATCAAAATTCAGGAGGTGCAGAGAACACCCCTCAAAATCAATAAGAATAGGCCCACACCCCGTCACCTAATAGTAAAATTTACAAGCCTTAGTGACAAAGAGAAAATCCTGAAAGCAGCCCGGGAAAAGAAGTCTGTAACATACAATGGTAAAAGTATTAGATTGGCAGCTGACTTATCCACAGAGACCTGGCAGGCCAGAAAGAGCTGGCATGATATTTTCAGAGCACTGAACGAGAAAAACATGCAGCCAAGAATACTATATCCAGCTAGGCTATCATTGAAAATAGAAGGAGAGATTAAAAGCTGCCAGGACAAACAAAAACTGAAAGAATTTGCAAACACCAAACCAGCTCTACAGGAAATACTGAAAGGGGTCCTCTAAGCAAAGAGAGAGCCTACAAGTGGTACATCAGAAAGGAACAGAGACAATATACAGTAACAGTCACCTTACAGGCAATACAATGGCACTAAAATCATATCTCTCAATAGTTACCCTGAATGTTAATGGGCTAAATGCCCCAATCAAAAGACACAGGGTATCAGAATGGATAAAAAAAACAAAACCCATCTATATGTTGCCTCCAAGAAACTCATTTTAAGCCCGAAGACACCTCCAGACTTAAAGTGAGGGGGTGGAAAAGAATTTACCATGCTAATGGACATCAGAAAAAAGCAGGAGTGGCAATCCTTATATCAGATCAATTAGATTTTAAGCCAAAGACTATAATAAGAGATGAGGAAGGACACTATATCATACTCAAAGGGTCTGTCCAACAAGAAGATCTAACAATTTTAAATATCTAAGCCCCCAACGTGGGCACAGCCAACTATATAAACCAATTAATAACAAAATCAAAGAAACACATCGACAATAATACAATAATAGTAGGGGACATTGACACTCCCCTCACTGAAATGGACAGATCATCCAAGCAAAAGATCAACAGGGAAATGAAGGCCTTAAATGATACACTGGATGAGATGGACATCACAGATATATTCAGAACATTTCATCCCAAAGCAACAGAATGCACATTCTTCTCTAGTGCACATGGAACATTCTCCCGAATAGATCATATCCTCGGTCCTAAATCAGGACTCAACCGGTATCAAAAGATTGGGATCATTCCCTGCATATTTTCAGACCACAATGCTCTGAAGCTAGAACTCAACCACAAGAGGAAGTTTGGAAAGAACCCAAATACATGGAGACTAAACAGCATCCTTCTAAAGAATGAATGGGTCAACCGGGAAATTAAAGAAGAATTGAAAAAAATCATGGAAACAAATGATAATGAAAATACAAGGGTTCAAAATCTGTGGGACACAACAAAGGCAGTCCTGAGAGGAAAATATATAGTGGTACAAGCTTTTCTCAAGAAACAAGAAAGGTCTCAGGTACACAACCTAACCCAACACCTAAAGGAGCTGGAGAAAGAACAAGAAAGAAACCCTAAGCCCAGCAGGAGAAGAGAAATCATAAAGATCAGAGCAGAAATCAATGAAATAGAAACCAAAAAAACAATAGAACAAATCAACCAAACTAGGAGCTGGTTCTTTGAAAGAATTAATAAAATTGATAAACCCCTGGCCAGACTTATCAAAAAGAAAAGAGAAAGGACCCAAATAAATAAAATCATGAATGAAAGAGGAGAGATCACAACTAACACCAAAGAAATACAAACTATTATAAGAACATACTATGAGCAACTCTACGCCAACAAATTTGACAATCTGGAAGAAATGGATGCATTCCTAGAAACATATAAACTACCAAAATTGAACCAGGAAGAAATAGAAAGCCTGAACAGACCCATAACCAGTAAGGAGATTGAAACAGTCATTAAAAATCTCCAAACAAACAAAAGCCCAGGGCCAGATGGCTTCCCGGGGGAATTCTACCAAACATTTAAAGAAGAACTAATTCCTATTCTACTGAAACTGTTCCAAAGAATAGAAATGGAAGGAACGCTCCCAAACTCATTTTATGAGGCCAGCATCACCTTGATCCCAAAACCAGACAAGGATCCCATCAAAAAAGAGAGCTATAGACCAATATCCTTGATGAACACAGATGCAAAAATTCTCACCAAAATACTAGCCAATAGGATTCAACAGTACATTAAAAGGATTATTCACCACGACCAAGTGAGATTTATCCCAGGGCTTCAAGGTTGGTTCAACATCCGCAAATCAGTCAATGTGATACAACACATCAATAAAAGAAAGAACAAGAACCATATGATACTCTCAATAGATAATGAAAAAGCATTTGACAAAGTACAGCATCCCTTCCTGATCAAAACACTTCACCCTCTATAGAGGGCACATACCTCAATATCATCAAAGCCATCTATGAAAAACCCACCGCAAATATCATTCTCAATGGAGAAAAACTGAAAGCTTTTCCACTAAGGTCAGGAACACGGCAGGGATGTCCATTATCACCACTGCTATTCAACATAGTACTAGAAGTCCTAGCCTCAGCAATCAGACAACAAAAGGAAATTAAAGGCATCCAAATCGGCAAAGAAGAAGTCAAATTATCACTCTTCGCAGAGGATATGATACTCTATGTGGAAAACCCAAAAGACTCCACTACAAAACTGCTAGAACTTATACAGGAATTCAGTAAAGTGTCAGGATATAAGATCAATGCACAGAAGTCAGTTACATTTCTCTACTCCAACAACAAGACAGAAGAAAGAGAAATTAAGGAGTCAATCCCATTTACAATTGCACCCCAAACCATAAGATACCTAGGAATAAACCTAACCAAAGAGGCTAAGAATCTATACTCAGAAAACTATAAAGTACTCATGAAAGAAATTGAGGAAGACACAAAGAAATGGAAAAATGTTCCATGCTCCTGGATTGGAAGAATAAATATTGTGAAAATGTCTATGCTACCTAAAGCAATCTACACATTTAATGCAATTCCTATCAAAGTACCATCCATCTTTTTCAAAGAAATGGAACAAATAATTCTAAAATTTATATGGAACCAGAAAAGACCTCGAATAGCCAAAGGGATATTGAAAAACAAAGCCAAAGTTGGTGGTATCACAATTCCGGACTTCAAGCTTTATTACAAAGCTGTCATCATCAAGACAGCATGGTACTGGCACAAAAACAGACACATAGACCAATGGAACAGAATAGAGAGCCAGAAATAGACCCTCAACTCTATGGTCAACTAATCTGCGACAAAGCAGGAAAGAATGTCCAATGGAAAAAAGACAGCCTCTTCAATAAATGGTGTTGGGACAATTGGACAGCCACGTGCAGAAAAATGAAATTGGACCATTTCCTTACACCACACACAAAAATAGATTCAAAATGGATTAAGGACCTCAATGTGAGAAAGGAATCCATCAAAATCCTTGAGGAGAACACAGGCAGCAACCTCTTTGACCTCAGCCGCAGCAACATCTTCCTAGGAACATCGCCAAAGGCAAGGGAAGCAAGGGCAAAAATGAACTTTTGGGATTTCATCAAAATCAAAAGCTTTTGCACAGCAAAGGAAACAGTTAACAAAACCAAAAGACAACTGACAGAATGGGAGAAGATATTTGCAAACAACATATCAGATAAAGGACTAGTGTCCAAAATCTATAAAGAACTTAGCAAACTCAACACCCAAAGAACAAATAATCCAATCAAGAAATGGGCAGAGGACATGAACAGATGTTTCTGCAAAGAAGACATCCAGATGGCCAACAGACACATGAAAAAGTGCTTCATATCACTCGGCATCAGGGAAATACAAATCAAAACCACAATGAGATATCACCTCACACCAGTCAGAATGTCTGAAATCAACAAGTCAGGAAATGACAGATGCTGGCGAGGATGCGGAGAAAAGGGAACCCTCCTACACTGTTGCTGGGAATGCAAGTTGGTGCAACCACTCTGGAAAACAGTATGGAGGTTCCTCAAAATGTTGAAAATAGAACTGCCCTATGACCCAGCAATTGCACTACTGGGAATTTACCCTAAAGATACAAACGTAGTGATCCAAAGGGGCATGTGCACCCGAATATTTATAGCAGCAATGTCCATAATAGCCAAACTATGGAAAGAACCTAGATGTCCATCAACAGATGAATGGATCAAGAAGAAGTGGTATATATACACAATGGAATACTATGCAGCCATCAAAAGAAACGAAATCTTGCCTTTTGCGACAACATGGATGGAACTAGAGTGTATCATGCTTAGCGAAATAAGTCAAGCGGAGAAAGACAACTATCATATGATCTCCCTGATATGAGGAAGTGGTGATGCAACATGGGGGCTTAAGGGGGTAGGAGAAGAATCCATGAAATAAGATGGCATAGGGAGGGAGACAAACCATAAGTGACTCTTAATCTCCCGAAAGAAACTGTGAGTTGCTGGGGGGAGGGGGGTTGGGAGAAGGGGGGTAAGGTTATGGACATTGGGGAGGGTATGTGCTTTTGGCTAAATTGGAAGGGGAGGTGAACCATGAGAGACTATGGACTCTGAAAAACAATCTGAGGGGTTTGAAGTGGCGGGGGGGTGGGAGGGTGGGGGTACCAGGTGGTGGGTATTATAGAGGGCACAGCTTGCTTGGAGCACTGGGTGAGGTGAAAAAATAATCAATACCGTTTTTCTGAAAATAAATAAATTGGAAAAAAAATTGAAAAATGTTATGGGAAAGAAAAAGAACAGATGTGCTGCCAAGATGGATTTAAATAAAGCAATATACATTTTGGTCAAAAAAAAATTTTTAAAAAGGCAAGTGGGAAATACTGAGGAATTCTTGTTAATTGTGTCAGGCTCATCCACAGCATGCTACTTAGGAGGCTTCAGAAAGGACTGACCGGGCCGCCTCAGCAGCCAGGTCCTGTCAGCAGGGTGATGCAGACGGGGCCCAACATGGTCCCTGAGGTGCTCCCTGTCCCTTCACTGGCCTCCACAGTTGGCTACATAGGGATTGAAACACAGTGAGCATCCTAGCCCGTCTTTAAAAACAGAGCATATACTTGTCATGGAGAACTCTAAGTTTCTAAACAGACGGTACAGAAGACCATCAAGTGTGTTCTGGGACTCACATTTCAGTGTTTCTTCCCATTCATGCCTGTAAATGATGCATATTCTGTTTCCTTTGCTTACACTTTATTTGAAATTCAGTATTACTCTTATGACTTAAGCATTTTTTCTGTGCTTGATAAACTTTTTTTTCCAATTTATTTATTTTCAGAAAAACAGTATTCATTATTTTTTCACCACACCCAGTGCTCCATTCAAGCCGTGCCCTCTATAATACCCACCACTTGGTACCCCAACCTCCCACCCCCTGCCACTTCAAACCCCTCAGACTGTTTTTCAGAGTCCATAGTCTCTCATGGTTCACCTCCCCTTCCAATTTACCCAAATTCCCTACTCCTCTCTAACGCCCCTTGATAAACTTTTTTTGAAGGCTGCATATGAGTCTCTCCATTTGGTCCCCCTGTGATCAGATATCTACATGATGTCCATTTCACTATTGCAAATAACACTGGTGAACATCTTTTTACACTAGTCTTTGCCTGAATGTGGGGGTAACTGTCTAAGGATAGCTCCTTACAAGTGTATGAACAGACTAAAGAGATCCTGTGTGTCACACTTGTTTCTTTCCCTTCCTTCTCTGCCTTCTCTCATTGATGAAAGTGTTGCTACTAGGACATCTGCCTCCCTGCATTCATCGAGTTTAACCTAGTGCATGTAGAAAACCAGTAAGTGCACCTGCTAAAACAGGGAAGAAAATGTCAGTTGATGGCTCTGGTGTGAGGGTCTGAGGGCCACTTTTTGCAGTCAAGTGCAGAGGATTGTGGTAGTTTTTCTGCTGGTTCTGACACTCCTCCATCTCCTTGTCTGTGGCTGTCTTCTCTGGGCTAAAGTTGTGGGAAGCCTGACCTCCAGCTCTCCCAGGCTACCCCTGCCTCTGTTTTTATTTTTTTATTTGTTACTTTTAGGATATTGCTCAGTTTCCAGAAGCAACAATAGAACCCCAAATTCCAGGCATTGTTTCCAAAAAGAAAGCACTCCCATGTCTGTGGTGAAGGAGGTAACCCTCTAAGGACTAAAGGCAGAAAGAATGAGGTTTCTGGTGGATTTCAGAAAATGCTTGGGCTGAGGGGAAGCTCTTTGGAAATAAATGGAGGCTGTGCAATCTGCCTGTGCCCCATGGAGATGGTCTGGCCCTGGTGGCTGGAACAGAGGCTGGGAACAAGGAGAATGGGAGGGAGGACAGTGAGTGGGCAAGGGCTTCGGACAGCGAAGACCATACTCTGAGTCCTGGACCAGACAGCTTCACCACCCAGCACCTGTTTCCTTACCTGCAAAATTCAAGTCACTGTGCAAACTCAGCAGGTTGTGGGGCTCAGCTGTGGTAATGGGGTGAAACAGCCAGGATGGCACAGGGCACCTGGGATGGCTCCAGTCAGGAGCAGCTATGAACAACATTCATTCATCCATTCAACAAATATTTATGGAGCTCCCATTCGGGGGCTGGGTGGGGAAGCCAGGGACAAAATGCATGTTTGGGAAACTAGATCCCCATATCTCCCGAGAAGAGATACAAAGGGGTTTTTGCAGGACAAAGAGGCCTCTGGCCTCATCCTGTGCCCACTTCCTATCTCCCCTGCACTTTGGGCCTCAGTTTCCCCTCTGAGGGATGGGCCGGAGGATCTGTAAAGATCCTGATGCTGTGCTAATGACCCTCCTGAGATCTGCATCTGGTCAGTGAATCACTTTCCTTGCAAGGAGATGGGGCTGGATTGGTGAGGTGACATGTCTATCTGCCCCTCGAGACTGGGGAACTGCCAGGGCAGGGATTATGGGCTGTCAGTCACTCTGGTGTGTCCAGGGCCCAGCATGGGGCTGGCACAGGAGTGGTTTCCACAGGTGTCAGGCACCTGCTACTCCTTAGTAAGCCCAGGGAGGCTCAGAGGTCAGGCCTGAAGTCCCTCTGTGGGCTTTCTAAAGTGGCCCACCTCCCCCCTCAGCTCGGCAGGCTGACTAACACACTTTCTCTACACCGTATTCCTGGGGAGGTGCCAAAAGCTCCCCAAACAAGCTTGAAACTGACAAAGCCAGACAATTCTTTACATTTAGCTGTCACTGCCACTTACTTGGTCTCTAATCCTCAAATGACTTGTGAGGTGGAGGTGCTAGGAGCCTCGTAGAAGAGAATGGCTTCTGCACACAGTCAAGGACGGGGGAGCCAGTCCAGGGCCTGGAACTGAGCCAAGGGAACTGACAGCACGTGCTGTCTTCCTACAGGGATAGCTTCACAGCCCTCAAAAGAACTGGGATGAGAATTATTCTGGGGATCTTGGAGTTCAACCTGCATGAGGGAGGCTTGATGGCTTTGCCAAGGCAGTCAGAAGTGAGCAGCAGAGCTGGGATGTGGCACAGGCCACCCTAACATAGTTGTCTCCTTATTACAGAGGAGCGCTGGCAGGCACTGAGGTTCTCAAAGGTGACAGGAGTGCAAATGACCACATAGCTTATCTTGCTCCTTGTATTTCTGATTGTTAGGCTCACTGAGGATATAAGTGACTGATGGGCCCTGGGGAAGAGCTCTGGGCTGGGGTAGGGGGTTAGGGGTGGGTGGCAGGATCGGGGAGAGGGTGAGGAAAAGGCAGACAGAGGGCACCACATGTCTATCTGTGGGCCATAATTTTTTTTTTGTTGTTGTTCTGGATTCAGAACAATGGGTTTCCTATCATTGTGGGGTTTTAAAACTCTAAGACTCAGAATGAGGACAGGAGGGGATTTGGGGGAGTTGCCAGCAGCACTGTAAAGGTGGATTTATTAATCCCATTTATTACATTGCTAATTAAGTCAGGCCTGAAGCAGGTCTGTACATTCCTGTTAGTGTCTTCTTAAAATAAGCAGGGGGAGGCATGTTGGGGTTTGAAGGAATCTCAGCATTTTTGTTTAAAACCACCCAGACATGTAAGCTTTTGTAAAACTTTTATTATGCACCAGCACTGTAAGGGGTGTTAATATATTCTCTTAAGAGATTGCTCTTTTAAAATTTCTCACCCCTCCTGCCATCATAACTAACAGGTCCGGGAGGTTTGTGTTTGAGTTTTGTTTTTAACATTTTATTTACTTATTTTTTAAAAGATTTTATTTAACAGAGAGAGCATAAGTAGGGGGAGAGGGAGAAGGAGCAGCTCCCCACTGAGCAGGGAGCCAGATGTAGGGCTGGATCCCAGGACCCTGGGCACATACTGAACCCACTGAGCTACCCAGGCTCCCCATGAGAGCTTTTAGACGTAGGATGAAAGCAGGAGAAAAAGGCCAGGGGTTCCTTGGCCTAACATTAATGACCATGGCTCAGACAAATCCATCTTCCACTGCAGGCTTCCAGATACTCTGTGAAGGAAACATTCCCCTTCTTGTCCCTGACTGCTCTGCCAATCCACAGGGGATCCGAGTCTCTGACATTTTCTCTGGTCATTCTGCCAGGGACAGGCTGGAGAGCTCCAAGCCTTGTGTGGACCCAGGCCTCCAGGGTCCCAGCCACTGAACTCTTTCTTCTGCCCTGGATGTCCCCAGAATAAAACAATTCCGCAACTATCGAAGTGCCAAGTCCATGCCAGGACCAGGTAACAAACACAGCAATACACAAGATAAAAGTGTTTTGGCTTTGGGGGCCTGGATTCCCCAAGGAGGGCTTTGCCTGGTCTGGGAAGGCGGTTGTGGGAGGGGCACCTGGCTTTGACCTGGCTCTGCTCCAGTCAGGTCTTGGGACCAGGGCCAGTGACCTCATCCCGTACTCTGCAAGAAGGCTGTCACCGCAGACAGGGCACAAACTGTAGCCCAGCAGCAGAGGCTGTGATTTAATAGGGCTGGGACGCAGCATGGGCGTCGGTATTTTCAGAACCCTCCCACAGCACTGGAGTGGAGTGAAGTGCAGGAACTATATAGGCTGGCTCCGTGGAATAGCTCGACAAAGGAGAACTTCCAGCAAAGCCTGTTTTCAGATCAAGAGAGTAAGGCCAGGCCTGATTGACCCCCACTTAATGTCCCTGGGGCCCATCTACCCCGCACACCTGCCCCAGGGTAGTGGTGCACATTGATAAGCTCCACTGCTAGGCTCCTCACCCCTGGTCCCTGCCGGCTCCTGCCCTTCCCCCTCCTGATGACCATGGGTGGAGCCCAGCAGGTACAGAGGCCCCTGGCAGGTGTCCACGGGGGCTGGACGGGCTCAAAGATCCTCTAGGTGATATCTCAATGTAGTTTTAATTTGAATCTCCCTGATGGCTAGTGATGATAAACATTTTTTCATGTGTCTGATAGCCATTTGTATGTCTTCATTGGAGAAGTGTCTGTCCATATCTTCTGCCCATTTTTTGATATGATTGTCTGTTTTGTGTGTGTTGAGTTTGAGGAGTTCATTATAGATCCTGGATATCAACCTTTTGTCTGTACTGTCATTTGCAAATATCTTCTCCCATTCCGTGGGTTGCCTCTTTGTTTTCTTGACTGTTTCCTTGGCTGTGCAGAAGCTTTTGATTTTGATGAAGTCCCAAAAGTTCATCTTCGCTTTTGTTTCCTTTGCCTTTGGGGACATATCTTGAAAAAAGTTGCTATGGCTGATATCGAAGAGATTACTGCCTATGTTCTTTCCTCTAGGATTCTGATGGATTCCTGTCTCATGTTGAGGTCTTTTATCCATTTTGAGTTTATCTTTGTGTATGGTGTAAGAGAATGGTCGAGTTTCATTCTTCTACATATAGCTGCCCAGTTTTCCCCACACCATTTATTGAAGAGACTGTCTTTTTTCCACTGTATATTTTTTCCTGTTCTGTCGAAGATTATTTGCCCATAGATTTGAGGGTCCATATCTAGGCTCTCTACTCTGTTCCACTGGTCTATGTGTCTAGCCATCAGGGAGATTCAAATTAAAACCACATTGAGATATCACCTTACACCAGTTAGAATGGCCAAAATTAGCAAGGCAGGAAACAACATGTGTTGGAGGGGATGTGGAGAAAGGGGAACCCTCTTCCACTGTTGGTGGGAATGCAAGTTGGTGCAGCCTCTTTGGAGAACAGTGTGGAGATTCCTCAAGAAATTGAAAACAGGGGCGCCTGGGTGACTCAGTGGGTTAAAGCCTCTGCCGTCAGCTCAGGTCATGGTCCCAGAGTCCTGAGATCCAGCCCCGCATTGGGCTCTCTGCTCGGCAGGGAGCCTGCTTCCCCCTCTCTCTCTGCCTGCCTCTCTGCCTACCTGTGATCTCTGTCTGTCAAATAAATAAATAAAATCTTAAAAAAAATAAAAAAAAAGAAATTAAAAACAGAGCTTCCCTATAACCCTGCAGTTACACTCCTGGGTATTTACCCCAAAGATACAGATGTAGTGAAAAGAAGGGTCATCTGTACCCCAACATTTATAGCAGCAATGGCCATGGTCGCCAAACTGTGGAAAGAACAAAGATGCCCTTCAACGGACGAATGGATAAGGAAGATGTGGTCCATATACACTATGGAGTATTATGCCTCCATCAGAAAGGATGAATACCCAACTTTTGTAGCAACATGGACGAGACTGGAAGAGATTATGCTGAGTGAAATAAGTCAAGCAGAGAGAGTCAATTATCATATGGTTTCACTTATTTGTGGAGCATAATAAATAGCATAGAGGACATGGGGAGTTCGAGAGGAGAAGGGAGTTGGGGTAAATTGGAAGGGGAGGTGAACCATGAGAGACTATGGACTCTGAAAAACAATCTGAGGGGTTTGAAGGGGCCGGGGTGGGTGGTGGGAGGTTGGGGTACCAGGTGGTGGGTATTATAGAGGGCATGGATTGCATGGAGCACTGGGTGTGGTGAAATAATAATGAATACTGTTATGCTGAAAATAAAAAAATAAAAAAAAAAAAAGAAAAAGAAAAAAGATCCTCTAGGCCCCTCCTAGCGGCTCCACTGGGTCCCCGGGAGAGAAAAGGGCGGGCCAGGCCGCGCTTGGACTGGAGGCCCAGGAGTGGTAGCAGGTTGAACAGGGAGCTTGAGGAGCTTTGGCTGCACCGCGGAGACAGCAGCTCGGTAGAAAAGCACCAGCAGCCGCCAGGGGGTGGGCCAGGGGTGCGGGGCAGCGGTGTGTGGGGCGGGATCCAGGGACTCGGTGGGGTGGGGGGCGAGGGGGCGGGGCTAGGGCGCGCGCCGCAGTTGGCCGCGGGCAGGGGCCCATAGCCTGCCCCAAGCCCTGCCTCCTCAAGTTGCGGCAGCTCAAGTTGCGGCTTCCAGGGGACCTGGGCTGCCGGCCGAGGGCACCTGGGTGACGTGGAGCCGCGCTGAATCCGATACTGAGGGGCTCTGGCGGGGGTCGGGCCTCGAGTAAAGGATGGGGCCGGGGCTTATGAGGCTTATGAGGCCGCTGCCACCTGCTGCTGCTGGCTCCAACGCTGCTTCCCAACCCCTACCCCTGCACCTGGGGAGCGCTTGGGGCAACGGGAGACATCGGGGGTCCGGCAGCGCTCACCTCGACCGCCCCTGAGAGAGACGCATGCCCTGACAGGCTTCTTTTCCAGAACCCGAGGAAAAGTTTTGACCCTCAGATGCGCGGGGTTCCTGGGGCCAGGAGGAGCCCGCAGCCGCCCCTCCAGGCCCCCTCCAACTACGGGGTCTCTTACTCTCGATCCCCAGGACCCCGTTCCTTCTGGGGCCATAGAGCACACACCCCCAGTCCTCCACTTTGGGGCCCCCACCAACGGGATCCTCTCCACCCTGGGATACATCCATCTCGGGCCCCCTCCCCCACAAGTTCTTGTCCACCTGGGGCTCCCTGATCCCTGGCCCTTTCCACCTCGGGAATCATCAAAGCCCAGGACCCCTCCACTTGGGGGCCACCAACATTTGGGATCCCTGAGTGCCTGGACTCCTCTCCACCTTGGAGCTCCAGACTCCGTTTCTTTTTGGAAGCGGTGTCTGTACCACAGAATCCCCACATTCTCAGACCATGTGTCCCGGGGCCAGGGACTTTGCTAGCCTCAGGAACCCCCTTTCCTGGGCCACACACCCCCGCTGTGCAGGAGAGTCTAGAGAGAGCAGGTGTGGGGATCCTTCCCTCCCTGTGGATGGAGGGGCCAGTGCTGGGGGGGTGTGTGTGGGGGGGTGTGTACACAGGAGGCCTCCCTGGGTAAAGAGATGCCAGGAGGAAGCTTCTGGGATGAGGTCGTGATGTGGAAGCCTCAGGAAGAGGCAGGACTGGCAGCATAGACTCCAGACTCTTGGCTCCTGCACTAGGCATTTAGTGGCCAGAGCTCTACTAGGTCAACACCCCCACCCCACCCCCCCTTCAGCTTTTTTGTCTTGAAATTGCACAGCACATTTTCTGCAGTACCCAACCGAAAGCTTTGTTTTGGAAAGTTCTGTGTGCAGGAGGCTCCTGGGCATCCACTTACTTTATTTCCTGAAGCTAGTTAAGGAGGGTGGCGTTTTGGGGACCCTATCAGCAGATGTTTGTACCTCCTTGTCTTGACTTCCTTTATTTTTTAAAAGATTTTATTTATTTATTTATTTGTTTGCTTATTTGAAAGAGAGATGGAGAATGCGCAACAGAACACAGGCAGGCACAGGGGCAAATGCGGGGCAGAGAGGGAGAGAGAATCTCAAGCAGACTCTGCACTGAGTGTGGAGTCAGGTCGGCTTGATCCCAGGACTCTGAGATCATGATCTGAGCTGAAACGAAGAGCCAGGTGCTCAACCAGCTGAGTACCCCCTTCCCCCTTTTACAGGTGGGTTACATCTACACGTTGTTAGGTGATTTGCCTGGACCCGGCTAGTCTTACAGCGGTCTTAGCACACTGCCTCTTTCCCAGTGTATCTGGTCAGTACCAACCCATGCCTCAAGTGTGGGAATGACTTCTTCCTGACTCCTTCTTAACCCACTGTCCAGCCTGCGTTGTCCCCCCAACCCCCAGCCTGTCCTAGTTGTATATATTTGATCCCTATAGACTGTGGGCTCCACCTGATCCTCAGCCTGAATGAGAACATGGCTCAGTGTTATGGAGTGAATATACCCTTTAGGAAACATTAAAGGATGTAGCATAACTGGTCCAGGGTCACCCAGCCTGTGAGAGGCATGGGTGAGATTCAGACTGCCCTGGGTCCTGCGGCCACTTTCAGCTCACCTTAGTGTCCAACCTGGTCCCAGCAGGTTCCTGCTCAGCACTTTGCCTTGTGCTGAGCTGGACTTGCTTCCTGCTTGTGAAGCCATTTTCACAGTGTGTCCCCAGCTCAGCCTCTCACATTGAGCATCAATGCTGCCTTGGCTGGCCTTTGTTGATCCTGCCGTTCCTCTCCATCCCTCTGTCACCCCTCTGGCTCACTGTCCTACTGCCCTCTGTCCAGTGGGCCAAGTTCTGAGTTTCATGCCTGCACTTCCTCTCATCCATGCTCTGTTGAAATCCTCTCTAACACAGAGGACCTGCTTATCAGAGCAGCTTGATTTGGAATCTGTCTCCCCCAGGGGTCAGAGCTTCTGACCATCATGTCCCCAGCCTCAACACTGGGGATGCCTGCCCAGCCTATTGTGGGTGCTCGTAGAGCTTTGTGATCTTGGAGAAGATTTGCCATGAAAATAAGCATTTATACATAATACGGAAGAGAAGATTTGAGGAAAATGAGTGGGTGTCATCTGGTAATGTTTGTGTTAGGATGGTTCTGAAATTTCTGGGGCCTGAATTGTTAAGAATCCTAGATTGCCCAGCCAGAAGGACTTCAGGTAAATCAGCTGGGCTCCTCACCTCATTTGACAGATGGGAGGTTGAGGCCCAGAGCTTTGTGCCACAGAGCAGGAGTGAGGAGAAATGTTAGTGACAGGAAGAAACCATAGGGTGAGCCTTGCAGGCATAAACTGGCTGAGCTGGGGCTTTGTTTATGCAAATGAGTTGCTAAAATGGTGGGCTTGAGGCTACTGGCCCTATCTAGTGCCCAGCAAGAAGTAACACCTGAGGTTTAACTCATGCCAAGCATGATTCTAAACATTTAATTTGGGGGCACCTGGGTGGCTCAGTCGTTAAGTGTCTGCCTTCATTTAGCTCAGGTCATGATCCCAGGGAGCTGGGATCTAGCCCTGCATCAGACTCCCTGCTGCGTGGGAAGGCTGCTTCTCCCTTTCACACTCCCCCTGCTTGTGTTCCCTCTCTCCCTGTCTCTCTCTCTCTCTGTGTCAAGTAAATATGTAAAATCTTAAAAAAAAAACCAACAAAAAAACAAAGCAAAACCAAAATGCTTTATTTACCTGAAGAGATAGGGTCTGTTATTGTTCCCATTTTAATGCATGGAAATTTGGGCACAGGGGAGTTAAAGGGGTCCATGGTCACACAGGTTGTAAGTGGAGAAGCCAGGATTTGAATCCTGGGCAGCCTGCCTCCAGAAACTGCATTATTTCCCCCACCCCTTGTGTATGTCATTTTTAAAAACCTTTCCCCTGAATTCTAACATACAGAGACATGTAAGCATTGTTAAGCATTTTAGTTAATTGATCATCCCAAAGCTTAGGTTCTGAAGCATTGCAGCACGCTGGGATGGGCTTTGATGTCAGACCTGGTTTGAATCCAATTTCTGGTGCTGCGTGACCTTCGGTGACTTACTCAGCCTGGGTTTCTGCACTGAGCTAGGCAGCCTTGTGATGAGTAGAGCGTGTTATAGTGCCTAGCAGGTTTGGTGCCTGGTGAATGTCTAATAAATGTTTTTCTCTTCTTAATAATGAAGATTCTAAGTTGTGCTGGTTTGGTTAAATCGTCCTAATACCTTCCTCATTGGTCAGTTTCCTGTTAGTCACCTTGTAGGTACTTGTGATGAGTCACTTTGGTAAGTCACTAGATGTAGCTGAAACATTTGAGGGTAGTGGGGGGACACCCCCCCAACTGCCCCTGTATTGAAAGTCCTTAACTTAAAATGTCCCACCTGTGCATTTTTTTTTTAAACATAACACTTTGGGGCTGTGAAAGTTACATGTCTTCTCTTTAGGGTTGTGATGGAGCCTTTGGGGACCCCTAACAGCTTACCCCCAGTTTCTGCATGGCTTGCTGATGGGCCAAAACTCATTTAAACATTTGGTTACATTCCAGGCACCTGAAAGTTGCTGTTCACCTTCCAGAGGAATATATTGAACTTCGAGGAAATTCTATTTTGGGACTGTTTTTATCCTGAAGAATAAATGCATTTAAAATCTAATGATTTTTATGGTTGACTTTTCCACTCTACATAATGCAAACTGACCCGTTGTTTTCAGCTGCTCCTGTAGCAGTGGGAAGAGCAAGCCCATGGGAGTCCTCCCCAGGTTGGTCCCAGCACAGAGCAGTGTTATTACACACGCCCCTCTTGTCTCCTTGTCTGTGAGGTGGTAATGATGGTGCAGGGAGATCTGGTGGTTGTCGTGAAGGTTACAGAGATGGGGGGGTGTGAATTTTGAACAGTGTGCCTGACATACAATGCAGACCTGGTGAGAAGAGGCAGCTGCCCATGTTAATTGTTGATGCCGAGGCACCTGAGTTCCAGAGCAGCCTGTGCCTTTCTTTCCTGGTTCCTTTTACTCAGTCATGACCTTAGAAAGAGAAAGTAACTCAGTGTTGTTGGTGCTTGTGGAGCCCCCTACAAAGGCAGCTAATTCACAAGGGCGATGCCCTGGATATCAGGGGGGCTTTCCTGGGTGATAGGACCTCATTATACAGGCTTAACTAGCTGGTTTCTCCTGATTGGTCCTGTCTTCCAGGGTCAAGATGAAGGCTTGCCAGGAGGCTTGTGGTCTCACCAGAATTCTCCGAAGGATGCATGAAGGACCACAAGGGGCCTCGTGCAGAATGATGTGGGAGTTGGAGAGAGAACTCGCCTGTACCATCCTGGGCAGGTCACTGTATCTGGCTCAAGCCAGCTTTGTTCCCATTTGAGAAATGGCAGAAGACAGCCTG
The DNA here is from genome assembly GCF_020171115.1 of Neogale vison. NCBI lineage: Eukaryota > Metazoa > Chordata > Mammalia > Carnivora > Mustelidae > Neogale > Neogale vison. The sequence continues at coordinate 45,788,536 of NC_058098.1, forward strand.
CTTTTTTACAGGAGGGATGAGATTTTAGGGAGTTTCTCGATGACTGTGTTGGGGCTGCGTGAGTAGCAGAGTTGACTGAGGGGCCTTGGAGTCACGGACTTGGGTTTGTGCTGCTGCCCCTGCTGCTGCCACATATAAGTGGAGCCCTAGGGTAAGCCATGGACCTCAGTGTCCTCCTCTGTGTAGTGGGGATAATACCTAGCACATAGGGCTGTGAGGGATATAAAGCAGAAGGCCATGTTAGGAACTTAGAGCAGGGCCTGGTACCTATTAAATATAGTTTTGTGGTGATGCTCTGGGATTGTTGGTGTTACAGACCTGGTCCTATCCCCTTGAAACGTTGGCTCTGTGACAGATAGGCTCTGATGCTATGGCTGACAGAAAGGAGCAGTGTCTGTGTTAAGATTAAGGGTACAGAGGGGCACCTGTGTCTAAGTCACTGAAGCATCTGACTCTTGGTTTCAGCTCAGGTCATGATCTCAGGGTTGTGGGATCAAGCCCTGTGGTGTGCTCTGCACTCAGCATGGAATCTGTTGGAGATTCTCTCTCCCTATATTTGTGTGTGTGTACTCTCTCTCTCTATCCCTGTCTCACTCTTTCTAAAATAAATGAATCTAAAAAATAAAAAAAAGTTTAAGGGTACGGAAATCAGTGGTGGAGCTGGGCTGATGGAATGCTTGGCAGCAAAGGCAGGTGCATCCTCCTTGAAGGGTTGGGAGGAGCTGCAGTGTCCCCAGTGGTGATAGGAGTGTGAAGAAGCAGCCTCGGGCAGCATCCAGAGAGGAGCCCAGAGGGGAGAGCCGTGAGGAGCAAATTCCCATGGGCAAGAATCGGTCACAGGCAGATGAGTGCCAGAGGGTGTCTGCATGGTGGACAGCACCGTTTCTTCCTGAAACTACACATAAATGGAGGTGTGCGCACTAGGGACATAACTAAATCATTTGGCCTTGGCATCCTAAACCGTTTATTTATGAAGACATGGTCAAGACCTTGTCCCACTGCTTTTTAAAGAGAAGTAAATTAAACTGTTGTTCAGGATGGACTTGTCTTCCAAAGGCTCACTCAGAGTCACTGGCAGAGCTGCATGGGCTTTCCGACTTGTCTTGAAGGCCTGGCCCTGGCGGGGTGAGGGGTGCACCCATCTCTCAGAGCTGTTATCCTCTCTGCTTGCTGCAGGCTATGTTTTTGTGACTGATACATAAAATGCAGGTTTGTCTTGCTGCCTGGTATGAAAACAGCCTTCCTCTGATCTTGTGCATTTTTCCTTTGTCTGGGAGGTGATGGCTGGCCATCCTTAGACCTGTATTGCGTGGCTGGCCACCTGGGCCTGGAGGAGGTGGAGGGCCTGCGGGGGCTGCCATGGCCACTGCTTGGGAGGGGATTGTCTCAGGCTTTGGGAAGCCAGTGTAGAGGGAGGAAGTCTCTCACTTTCCTGGACTGGTGTGCATTGACTTTTCCTCCCCAAGTAGTGCGGTGACCGACTGGCCAGAGGATGGTTGTTGCTGGGCTTGCTGCTGGGAACTTGATGGGGTGTGGGGAGAGGGCGTTCCTTCCTCATCTCATTACGTCTACAACTCACCTTCTTCTTGAGGAAGAACGCACTCTCGCCATAGATGTTTCTTGGATAGACTGTCCCGGAAACCTGCCCTCTTAGACCTAGTTGTTAGCAGAGCAGTAATTAACTCAGCAAGTAAACTTTGAATCCTTAATCCATGCCAGGCATTTGGCCAGACAGTGGTATCTGGAACCTGTTACCTGGTGCCTGCTGGAGCTTTAGGAACCAGCAGACGGACAGGCAGCAGCAGCACATAAACAGTTGTCTTAGGGATGTGGCCAAAAGGAGCATCAGAGGAAGGAGGACCTGCAGCCTCCTGGGAGAGTAGGGGAAGGCTTCTCAGGGGAGGTGGCTTTGAGAGTGTGCTGTGTCTCCTTGTGCCACCTGCTGCCGGATCCCCAGGGGCACTGATGGTCCTGGCTGTGGGGTTTTGAGAGAAATGAGGGTGAGAGCACGAGGCTGCCGAGGCTGGTGAGGCTGTGGCGGGAGGGCCCTGAGCCCTGAGCCAGTTCAGGGAATTTAGGCTGATCCTGTCTTTAGAAAACATGTGACCTGGCAGGTGTCCAATAGCCATCCTGCAGCCTCTCTGAGATGGAAGCGCTTCATGTGTGCAGAGTCCCCCGCTCCCCCTTTGGGGTACAGTCAAAAGGCAGGTGCTCTGGCTGGTGGCTTCTGGTTTCATAGGACTGGTGGCCCCAGGGAGATGGTTTGAGGACAGGTGGCCTGGGTCCTCGTGGGGTTTGGTTTAAGAGAATGTTGCAAGCAGAAGAATATTTTTGCTTTTAGGTTTATTTCCCTGAAGGCCACCAACCTTGTTTGTGGGGTTTAAGAAACTTCACTTGGACATGGAACCAGCAGAGGCATCAGAGGTCATTCATCTTCTCCCTAGAAGAGGCCCTTGTCCCGCTGGTCTGGGCACCAGCAGAGAGGAGAGAGGGGTGCAGAAGAGGCCACGACCAGGCACCTGCTTCGCTGCTCTTGTGCTCTTGTGGTGGCGATTCTGAAATGGGGTCCTTGTGTTCACTCCACACACGTTTTGTGTTCTGTGTCTTCTCGTCTCAGAACTGCTATCTAAAGGCATCTTGTGCAGGTCCTTCAGCTCTTCGTGTGACTGCGGTAGAGGAAATTCCCATTCACTGGGCACAGACTATGTTTGGACGGGTGGTGGGCCGGCGAACTCACTGAGCCTTCTCGTTTCATGTATTCCCGGAGCAGCCATGAGTTTTGTGGTGTCACCCACTTTCCTGCCGGTCAGGAGGGAAGTCGAGGCCCTAGAAAGTTATACATTCTCCCCATGGTGAGCGTCAGAGCCAGAACATCAGCCGGTCCAGGCAGCCGGCTTTCAGCTCTGTTTGCTGTGAGGATTTCCTCTGGTGTTTCTGGCTTTTTGCCAGTTTGACCTCTCAGACCATTGATCGTGTTTGATCATTCTAATGACTCTCGACATTGTGAGAGATTAGTTCTTAACTATGTGATGGAAATGTTTCTTGCTGTATTTTCCTTCTAATTAAAAAAAAAAGTCAAAGTCTCAAGTTTATGTCCATTTGAATCTTCCTGTGTCTTCCTGTTGTGAAGTGGTTAGGTTTGGAAATTTAATAGGGCAGGGACCCCGATGCAGCTGGCCGGGGCTTTGCCTAGAGGAACCCAAACCTGGGGACTTGGGGTGGGGGCTGCAGGCCAGGCAATCGAGGGCAGTGTGAACTGTGGCCTGAAAATGTATCCGTGTGTGCTGAGGTGGTGCCCAGAGTCTTTCAGAGGATGAACTGAGGTTTTGCTCAGTAGGTTACAGAAGCACTTGAGGGAATAACACTGATAATTTCATTTTTGTATTCAATCCTAATTTTGTGTTTTTGTTTTGGCATAGTACAGGGAGTTCTACCTTCTAAGAAAAAGATGCTGATCGATTCCTACAGCATCATGATTTAATAATCCTTCCTCACTCACTGGGTCATATTTCAGGTTTTTATATATAGTTCCATCTGTTTCTGAATTCTGCATTTTGATTCACTCCTTCATTTTTAAAAAAAAAAAATTTTAAAAGATTTTATTTATTAGAGAGAGAGAGAGAGAATGACCCGGGGAAGGGCAGAGGGAGAGGGAGAAGCAAACTCTTCATTGAGCAGGGAGCCTGATGTGGGGCTCAGATCCTAGGGCCCTGAGATCAGGACCTGACCTAAAGACATGTGCTTAACAGACTGAGCCACTAGGTGCCCCACATTCCTTCATATTTTTATTTTTCCTCCAGTGCTACACTGTCTGGCTAGTTGTTTCGATTTGTGGGAGTGGAGGAGATGACTCCCTCCCCTGTTCTAATGAATTTGCTTTTACTGTGTTGACTGGAGAAGGGCCAGACTTCCTTCAGGATGGCTCAGTGATACCCACAAGGCAGTGGCTATCATTGTTCCCACTGTGCTTCAAAACCTTCACCCACTGACTCTTTGATGATGGCAGCCACCAGCAGAGCACCTGCTGAGGACTGCTGTCTTGGGATGCTTTTCTTATGGTGCTGGACTTAATTCTCCCTGGGCACTCAATACAGCTGGGATTGGAGCCCAGGAAAAGTCCCATTAGAACCCAAGAAAGTGGGATGCCAGGGTGGCTTAGTCAATTAAATGTCTCCTTCAGCTCAGGTCATGATCTCATGGTTGTGAAATTAAGCCCTACACTGGTGTCCATGCTGGCTGTGGAGCCTAGTGAATCATGAGAGACTATGGACTCTGAAAAACAATCTGAGGGATATGAAGTGGCGGCGGGTGGGGTGGGGTGGATAGGAGGTACCAGGTGGTGGGTATTATATAGGGCACGGATTGCATGGAGCACTGGGTGTGGTGAAAAAATAATGAATACTGTTATGCTGAAAATAAATATAAAATAAGTAAAAAAGAGGGAAAGAAAAAAAAAGAAACAAACAAACAAAAAACAACCCAAGAAAGTACCATTCTTTATGTTGTTCCACACTGTGGATCAGATTTCTTTTTTCTTTTCTTTCCTTTATTTATTAAAGATTATTTATTTATTTGTCAGTGAGAGAGCACAAGCAGAGGGAGAAGCAGGCTCTCCATTGAGCAAGGAGCCTGATGCAGGGCTTGATACCAGGAGTTTGAGGTGGGACTCGATTCCAGGACCCTGTGGTCATGACCTGAGAGTCATGTTGGGCTGCTGCCTAACAGATAGAGACATCTAGGCATCCCCGGGGATCAGATTTCAATAACCCCACCTGATTTCTTTAGTTTTGACATTTTAAAGGACAATGGAAGGTAGCTTAACCTACACCAAAGTTCTCTGTCTACTGGAGGCTGTGTTGTCCAGTCCTGTGTGCCTCCTACCCCATCAATTCCACCTGTGTCCTAGGTCAGAGAGCTGTAGGCAGGTGTGTGTGTGTGTGTGTCACAGCTTCAACTCTTGTCACTCAAGTCTCTCTTGTAGGCTTATGGTCTTTATTTTTCCTTTTTAAAAAATTTTATTTATTTATTTATTTATTTATTTATTTAGAATGAGGGGGGAGCAGAGACAGAGAGAGAATCAGACTCCCTGGTGAGCAGGGAGCTGATGTGGGGCTAGATCCCAGGACCCTGGGATCATGACCTGAGCCCAAGATGGATGCTTAACTCATTGAGCCACCCAGGCACCTTTTTATTTTCCTGTTATTGATTATCTGCCTTCCTGAGGCAGCCTTCTACCTGGGATTTTATAACTCCACACTAAGATATTCATCCACTAGGTATGGCCTATTTTGGGGTCAGTCCCATACATCCCAACTGTGCTGCTAAATAGCGCTATGATCTTGGATCCATTTCTTGACCTGTCTGAGCCTTGGTTTCCTCTGTGGTAATAGGGATAATATGCCCTCCCTTGTGGACATGTGGAGGGCCATAGCTGACTTAGATGTGGTTGGGGTCATCTCATGGCACTTGAGATACACAATTTATCTTGTTTCCTGTCTTGATAAGACATCCTGGTTTTAATGTTGGCACAAGTAGAACTTGACTTACATGTGGGTTATAAATTCACGTAGTTTTGACAGAAGTGTTCATTTCATTTATTTTATTATATGTTTTAAGTAGGCTCCATGTCCAGTGCAGAGCCCAGTGTGGGACTCAAACTCACCACTGTGAGATCAAGCCCCAAGCTGAGATCAAGAGTTGGCCACTCAACACGCTGAGCCAACAGGCACCCCTTCTGTTTATTATTTTTCCAAAAAGTGAAAAACAAGTAACACTTTCTCTGCCTGGACCTGTAGTCACACTGCCTTGTGCCAGCCTGGGGGTCAGACATGTGACTGGTGGGGTGCTGGTGATGATGAGGAAGGTAATTGTTTAAGTAATTTACCCTCACTGTTATTGTCCTATTATTTTATTATTTTTTAAAGATTTTGTTAGGGTCCATGATCAAAGGAGTGAGACTGATACAAAGTGAAGGCCAAGCAAAGCTTTATTTCTCGCCAAGCATCGAGAATCAAACCAACTGGTCAAGGCTGTCTCTTACAAAGAGGCGACCACTCTCAGCCTCACACACTAACTTTTATAGAGTAAAGGCCATGTAGTTGACCCTGGCTATGAAAGACCCTGGAGCCGCACCCAAGAATCAAAGAGCACGCCTCCACTGGATGCAAATTGCAAGAGGTTTATTGGTTACACAGGTGCCTGCGGATGCATCAGCCTTTGTGGGCTGAGCGCGCTGGGCTAAGTTGGGGAGCAGATTATATAGGGCAAGGTTGGGGTGGCGGGAAGCGAGTTTACAGAAGCAGATGCTTGGTTACAGGAGTCTAATTGATTAATTTCATTCAGGCATGATTGGGCGTTGGGGTCAGGGCGTTCTGGCGGTTCCTTGGGACAGCACTCTGGAAAGTCCCGGTACATTTCGTTTCTCATTTGTCTCTCCTTTTGACAGACCAGGTGAGCACAGACAATGTGTTGCCATCAGGCTATGGGGACAATAGGTTGCTAAAACAAACCTTACCAAGGAGGAAGGGGGTCTTTCAGCTACACACAGGTGGCCAATGAGATTATAATACACAGAGAAAACTGCACAGTCATGCTAGGTCACACATGGGCAGCCAATTGAGTTACAATTTACCCTAGTAGATATTTGAACTAGCCTATCACCTTGGTCAGAACTGGCATAAGGCGGGGCCCACTGTCCTTGGTAGCTAGGGAGACAGTATGTGTGCCCCACTGATTGGATGTCTCCACCTGGCCTAAACCGCCCTGGTATCTGGGCTTTGCAAGTGAGTTCCTCTGGGAGGGGCAGAGTCAATCTGAGTTTACTGCATAAACAACAAAATGGCTCCCTCTGGCTAAGTAGGCCCTTATAATTTCATTTTATGCCATGATACATGCTAAAACTATAGCTTCTGGTCCTGCATTAAAACTTGGATATGTAGGACTTTTCTCAAGGACTCATCCCTAAAAGTCATTATTTCTATTTCTTTTATTTATGTCACTTAGCACAATACCCTCTAGGTACATCCATCCTATTGTAAATATCAGGATCTCATCCTTTTTGATGGCTGAGTAATATGCCATTGTATGTATGTACCACTTCATCTTCTGTTGCTGGGCCTTTGGGATGCTTCCATATCTCGGCTATGGTAAGGAATGCTGTAGTAGCATTCTGTGCTTTCAGAATGTTGAGTCTGGTTTGTCAACTGCCACAACAGTCGTGGGAACTCAGGAGGGGAGCCAGGTCCAGGAGGTAGGAGGATGAGTGTAGCTTTGGGCAGTGTGAGTTGAGGTGTCTGTGGGACCTGCAGGTGTAGGTTCTGGCCAGGCAGTCAAAATGCAGGGACGGGAGCTTGGGGGAAGAGATGTGCAATCATGCTGTTGCTAAGGGACAGGTTCCTTGTAGAGAGAGTGACAGTTAAGGATTTGGAGTAATTCCTTCTTTTCTTGGGCAGATAAAGAGGAAAGATAAGCGAGTAGTGGATGGAGCTGGGAAGGGGCTTTGATGCCAGGAAAGCATTTGTCACAGAAGTCCAGAGAAGAAAGAATTTCAAGGAAGGAAATTTCAGCAATGTTTGATGATGCAAAAAGTTGCAGAGCAGCTGGATTAGGAAGTGGTGGTGGACCGAGGAGGTTATCACTGTGTACTGAAAGAAAAGGCGAGGTGAGTAGTGGGATCCTAAGACAGACAGAGAGATGGAGTGACTGGGGTGAGACCATGGAGGCCCCACACAAGAATAGTAGCCTTTTAGAAAGTTTGGTGGTGAAGACAAACAATCATAACTCCACGCATAACTTGGTCTAGGGTGGGTTTTACAGGCTGCATTTACCTGTTTGCAGGCTGACTGAAGGGAGAATGACTGATGGTGCAAGGTGCTGGGGGACGTGGGCCGAGATGGGATCACATATACAGAAGAGTGTGCAGAGAGGAGTGAACAGATGCCCTGACTGCTTCTGCAGGACCTGAGGCTGACATCAGGCATGGAGCGGAAGGAACATGATGCAAGGAGATAGACCACATGGCTCAGAATCTCACAGAATGCTCATTTCCAGATGGTCATCAAATCAAATACGGGCATGTGCCCAAGGATGCCCACAAGGGGTTTTGTTTTTTGTTTTTCAATCAATTGCTCTATTTTCCCCCTTATGAGTTATAAATTGACCTAAATCTTGAGTTTAATTTTTTTTCCAAATTGGTAGCTAATTTAAATGTGAAACAATCTGATTTTTATCCTGTTTCCTTGTTTTGCTTCGCTTAGCTTTTTTTCACAGGTGTATGGAGGAAAAAAGGGTGATACTATGGTGAATCAAAGAAAGATATTAAAATCTTTTATCTTAAAAAGAGCCCTACTACCAACAAAACAAAACAAAACAAAACACAGTTTAAGGGCTCCTTCATCCTCTTTCTTCCCCCTTTTTGCTCTCTCTGTCCTTTTAGGAAAAAATGTACTTGTTCAAGAATATGTTAGTTAGTTTGTGCTGCATAACAAACTGCATTACAAGCCATCCCAAAACTAAGTGCCTTAGTAAATCAACCAGTTATTGAGCTTACAGTTTTGTGGGTTTATTGGGCAGTGATTCTGGTTTAGGCTGGCGTATGCCTCTCCTACTGGCTGGTGGGAGGTGGCCTCATTTAGGTGTCCTGTGTTTGGCATGCTATTGACCAGGGCACTCTGGTGCTCTAAGGCTATTTTGAGCTCCTTTACATGTTAGCCTTAGGGTTCCAAGATCAGCGAGTGCATAAGGCTTTTCAAGCATGTGTTTGCCTCACATTTGTTCATGGCACATTGGCCCGCATAAGTTACGAGCCTCTCTGGTGCAAATAGAGAAATGGACCTTTCTTGATAGGAGAAGAAGAATTCTGTGTTCTTGCAGTCTACTATAAAGAATCATAATGAAGAGCCAATAAAAGTAGTGTTGAGATTTTAAAATTTCTTGCTTTTATTACAGTCTGTATTTGATCAGAACACCAGGAAGAAAGTGTACCAGAAAACAGAAGGAAGGAAAACGTTTCCTATGAGTAATGAAATCATCTTGTGATAACTTCAGCCCTCCATTATTTAGGCCAAAACCCAAGTTTATTGCCTCTACCTTCAAAATACATCCAGAATCTTTGGCCTCTTCTCATTGCCTGTGCTGGTAATGCCACTGCTCCCATTATCCTCACCTAGATTATTACATTTAGCCTCATAAATGGCATTCCTCTTTCCACAGTTGTGACCCCCATCACCTCACCCCCGCCAGAGTCTCTTCAGAAGAGCAGCTGGAGGGGCACCTCGGTGGCTCAGTGGGTTAAGCCTCTGCCTTTTGCCCAGGTCATGATCTCAGGTTCCTGGGATCCAGCCCCACATTGGGCTCTCTGCTCGGCGGGGAGCCTGCTTCCCCCCCTCTCTCTCTGCTTGCCTGTCTGCCTGCTTGCGAACTCTCTCTCTCTCTCTCTCTCTCTGTCAAATAAATAAATAAAATTTAAAAAAAAAAAAAAAGAAGAGCAGCTGGAATGATGCTTTAAAAATATTTCCCATCATGACTCCACACCCTCAAATAGCTTTCCATTTCTGGAAGTCATTGCAGTGGCCTCAGATCCCACATATCTCTGTGCCTTTACCCTATCTGCTTTGTAACCTTACCTGTGGCAGTTCTCCCCCTTTGCTGCAGACACCAGGGTCTTCTTGCTATTTTCTGACCATGCGAGGTTGCTCCACTGTTAAGAACTTTGTCCAATCCGTCTGCCCAGAGCGCATTTCTCCCAAGAGTCCATATGGCTTATTTCCTTACCCTGGAATGTCCATGTGTCTTCCTTCCTTACCTCTTTCAGATCTTTGCTCAGGTGTCATCAGCAAGGTGTTCCCTGACGTCCCTATTCAGAATGGAATACCACCTGTCTTGGCATTCCCCAGGAACCTTTCCTCTTGGTTTTCTCATTTATTGAATGCCTCCTCCTGCCAGAATATAAGCATCCTCAGGACAATGATTGTTGTGTTTTGTGTCACTCCTGTATCCTCATGGCATGGAAGAATCTCTGACCCAGAGACCTTCTTTGAGATTTGTTCAATGAATGAATGCCATCTTCTCTTATTCTGTAGACCTCTGGGGATTCCATTACATCAGGAGTCCACAGCTTACAGCTGGCTGCTTGTTTGTACAAATAAGTTGTTGGACACAGCCATCCCCAGGGCATGTATGTGTTCCCCATGGCTGCTTGGGTGATTACAAGAGGGGCCTGTAGAGCAAAGCATAAATGTTTTCAACAGAACATAATTTTTAATATTCTCAAATTTACACATATTCATGATAATGATTATTTATATATATAAGTAATATATAATTTAATAAATAATTATATTTTAATTATTAATTAATTAAACTTAAAATTTGATTTATTAAATTAATTTAATGTTAATTTATTGATTTAAATTATATTTTTAATTATAATTTAATTTAATTGAGATTTATAATTATAATTTATTTTAATAAGTATTAAAATTATTATTAAATAAAATTTAATAAATTAAAATTAAAATTTAATCATAATTAATTATATTTAAAAATAATAAATAAAATATGTATATATGTATATGTGTGTATATATATGCATATATATATGGTAGGGAATAATAAGTCACAAAGGGAGGAGCTGGACTCCATCCTCTTTCCTTTGAAATAAGTTTTTGTTAAATTCATTTAGCTTTAAAGATTCTTGTTTTAAAATGTGGTATTTTAAACTCCTTAATTTTACTTGAAGACATAAAAAATGATGAACATGTATCTTCTTCTTTCTACTTTTACATACAATGCTGCAAAGAATATTCTTGTGACTTTTAATTTTTTTTTTTGGAAACATGGGAGAATTTTTCCTCTATGGTTACCTAGATGTGAAATTATTAGATGGGAATGTATCCACATTTAAAATACCAATATTGGGGGGACAAGATGGCGGGGTAGTAGGAAGACGCGTCTTTTCAGCTGGTACCCCAAAGTGAGCTGATTACCTACCAAAGAACTCCGATCACCCATGAAATCAGCCTGAGATCAGAATTATACACGTCTGGATCTCTACAGGGGCAGAAGAGGCCAGTGAGCAGGTAAAGCGGAATGGGAACGGCGGACTGATATCGGAAGATAAACAAAAGGGGGAGGGAGCCACCAGAGGCGACCGGTGCGAAAGTAATACCCCGATACGAGCGAGAGTGCCCTGCGTCTGGGGACCAGCATTAACTTGGAGACTGGTTGAAAGCACTCCAAAAGAGCAAAGGATCGCAGGGGGAAATTGTGGGAATCAGGGCGGCTAGGGACCCAGGCTTAAGTCCCCGGTCCCAGACGGCCTCCCCGGCGCAGAGGCAGAGAGAGTGCGGCGGAGAAACCAGCTCCTGGTCCCTAAGCCGCCAGCGCGCCCCAGAGCGCATGGGTTCCAACTCCTGTGAGGGGATGGGAGCCGCGCCGGTCTGCAGAACGCACACTAGCCCTAGCACAAAGCTTGAGATACGTGCGCACGTCGCTTGAGCTCCCCTGGGTTACTGAGGCCCGGGGGCGCTTCTTGACCTGCGCCATTGTTTCAAAGCCTAAGCCGAGCGCGCGCGAAACTCTTCCCCGGACAGAGGCGCGCGAAAGCCCAGCCTGCGGCTTACGGAACAGCGTCCCGTTCCCAGTGCCCCAGACGCGTGCCCGACCCACAGCCGCCTCTGAAAAGAGGTGCGCGCAAGCCCGGCACTCCCAGCCCAGGCCGGCGGCAAAATCTCAGTGTGCGATCGCTGCTTGGAACCTCTCTGGCGGTCGGGAGCTCCCAGACAGCCGCCACTGCCTTGGCTTTGGGGACGAGCAAAAGATCCTGCGCCCCCAGGGTCTGCAACTTGGAACCTGCGCTGCCAGCAGCCAAGGGGGAATTTATTCAGCTTCTGCACCCAGACTGAGGCTTCTCTCTGAGACGGAGATCAGGGTGCAGTTTGATTTCTTCTAATACTACAAAAACCATCAAAGGTGGTCAAGGTGAGAGGGAAAAAAGTGAACAAGCAAAAAAACCGCCAGAGAACAAAAGCCTGAAAAAAAAACAGTTTCCCCAGAGCCCACCCCCTTGAGGGGGGCGGGGGGACTCAACTCAGGAAACATCATTGACTGACAACCCACGTGGCAGGCCCCTCCCCCAGAAAACCAACCAAGAAAGAAAGAAAAAAAGGACTACAAGAGAACCACCACTACTTCATAGGAAAACTTGTATTATTCACTCGTTTCCATTATTCCGGTTCATATATATATATATATATATATATATATATATATATATATTTTACACATAGGTAATTTTTTTAACCTATTTACCATCACAGCGAGCTGTACAGTACATCAAATTCCATAATACCTTTCTAACCTGAACTTTTTGATATACACCTATGTTTTTCTTTTGCATTTTTATTTTTTGAATTCCTTTTTTAAAAAATTTTAGTCTAGTATATTCCTTTTTATTTTTATCCTCTAATATTCATATAGAGTTAACTTCAAAGTAATCCCATTTCCCCAGTCAATACTAACCCTATAGGTAAACCAATTTTTAATCCCCTTTATCTTAGGAAAGTTGAGTCCTTTAACAAAGATATCAAGATACATCCAGGAAGAATCAAAACAACCTTCCTCGCACACACTGAGAATTTATAAGAACTCTCCCATCTTCTTCCACCAGTGTTTCTGTGTTTTTAGAGTTTGTCCTGATAGCATATAAATTTTACACTTGTGGTTCTTTTTGACGAGGTTCTTTCTTTATTTGCATATATATATTTTTTTCTTTCTCTTGCCATATAATTGTATCAGTCTTTTTATCTCTTTTTGTTTGTCTACTTCATAAATCTTACCTGGAGCCCATCTGGGCTGAACCTTCTCTTTCATCTTCCCTTTCTTTCCTGTCTCTCTCTCTCTTTTTTTCCTTTTCTTCTTTTCCTTTTTCTTTTCTTTTGTCTTTCGTTTGGGTGGGGAATCCTGATTGCTCAGAAGTGTTCCAGGGTGCACCTTGACTGCACCAGAGTTGATACATCCAGCTACATCTGTTCAGTCTTCTCCCACCAAAATGACTAGGAGGAGGAATGCCCAACAGAAGAAAAATACAGAGGATGGGCCTTCTGCAACAGAGCTAATGGCTATCAACATAGACAATATGTCGGAAAGAGAATTCAGGCTAACAATTATCCAGGCAATAGCTAGGTTGGAGAAAGCCATGGATGACCAAACAGAATTGATTAGGGCCGAACTGAAAGCGACCAGACAGGATGTTCACAATGTTAGGGCGGAGCTTAAAGCTACCAGGGAGGAGGTCCACAATGCTCTCAATGAGTTCCAATCTAATCTAAACTCTCTCAAAGCTAGGGTAACTGAGACAGAAGATAGAATTAGTGATCTGGAAGACAAACAGATAGAGAGAAAGGATCAGGAGGAAGCCTGGAATAAACAGCTTAGATCCCACGAAAGCAGAATCAGGGAAATAAATGATGCCATGAAGCGTTCCAACATCAGAATTTTTGGGATTCCTGAAGGGGAGGAGAAAGAAAGAAGTCTAGAAGATATCGTGGAACAAGTCCTTCATGAAAATTTTCCAAATCTCGCGAATGAAAGCAGCGTTCATGTATTAGAGGCTGAACGGTCTCCACCCAAGATTATACACTCCAAAAAAACATCAGGACACCTGATAGTCAAATTGAGAAATTATAATTGTAGGTATAATCTCTTGAAAGCTGCCAGGGCAAAGAGGCTCCTTACTTACAGAGGGAAGCCCATCAGAATAACGTCAGACCTGTCCACAGAGACCTGGCAAGCCAGAAGAGGCTGGCAAGATATATTCAGGGCACTAAATGAGAAGAACATGCAGCCAAGAATACTTTATCCAGCAAGACTGACATTCAAAATGGATGGAGAGATAAAGAGTTTCCAAGACCGGCAAGGCTTAAAAGACTATGCAACCACCAAGCCGACACTGCAGGAAATATTAAGGGGGGTTCTATAAAAGAGGAAAAATCCCAGGAATAGCATTGAACAGAAATATAGAGACAGTCTACAGAAAGAAAGACTTCAAAGGTAACTCGATGTCAATAAAAACGTATCTATCAATAATCACTCTCAATGTGAATGGCCTAAATGCACCCATAAAACGGCACAGGGTTGCAGATTGGATAAAACGACAGGACCCATCCATATGCTGTCTACAAGCGACTCATTTTGAACCTAAAGATACACGCAGACTGAAAGTGAAGGGGTGGAGAAGCATCTTTCATGCCAATGGGACTCAAAAGAAGGCTGGGGTAGCGATTCTCATATCAGATAAATTAGACTTCAAACTAAAGACTGTAGTCAGAGATACAGAAGGACACTACATAACCCTTAAAGGGACTATCCACCAAGATGATCTAACAATTGTAAATATCTATGCTCCCAATATGGGAGCAGCCAATTACTTAAGAAAACATTTAATCAAGATAAAGAGTCATATTGATATGAATACACTAATCGTAGGAGATCTTAACACGCCTCTTTCAGAATTAGACAGATCATCGAAGCAGAAAATCAATAAAGAAACAAGAGCATTGAATGACACATTGGACCAGATGGACCTCATAGATATATACAGAACATTCCACCCTAAAACAACAGAATACTCATTCTTCTCAAGTGCACACGGAACCTTCTCCAGAATAGACCACATACTGGGTCACAAATCAGGACTCAACCGATACCAAAAGACTGAGATTATTCCCTGCATATTCTCAGATCACAATGCTTTGAAACTGGAGCTCAATCACAAGGAAAAGTTCCGAAGGAACTCAAACACCTGGAAGCTAAAGACCACCTTGCTTAAGAATGCTTGGATCAACCAGGAGATCAAAGAAGAACTGAAACAATTCATGGAAACCAATGAGAATGAAGACACTTCGGTCCAAAACCTATGGGATACAGCAAAGGCGGTCCTAAGGGGAAAATATATAGCCATCCAAGCCTTGCTCAAAAAAATTGAAAAATCCAGAACACAGCAGCTCTTTCTACACCTTAAAGAACTGGAGTATCAACAACAAATCAAACCAACTCCACACATAAGAAGGGAAATCATCAAGATTAGGAGCTGAGATCATGAGGGAGAAACCAGAGATACAGTAGAACGTATCAATGAAACTAGAAGCTGGTTTTTTGAAAGAATCAATAAGATCGATAAGCCACTGGCTACACTAATCCAAAAGAAAAGAGAGAAAGCCCAAATTCATAAAATTATGAATGAAAAGGGAGAGATCAAAACGAACACCAAGGAAGTAGAAACAATCATCAGAAGTTATTACAAACAGTTATATGCCAATAAGCTTAGCAACCTAGATGAAATGGATGCATCCCTGGAAAAATATAAACTACCAACATTGAGCCAGGAAGAAATCGACAACCTGAATAGACCGATATCTAATAACGAGATTGAATCAGTGATCAAAAACCTCCCAAAAAAACAAGAGCCCAGGACCTGACGGATTCCCTGGGGAATTCTACCAAACCTTCAAAGAAGAAATAACACCTATTCTCCTGAAGCTGTTTCAAAAAATTGAAGCAGAAGGAAAACTTCCAGACTCTTTCTATGAAGCCAGCATTACCCTGATCCCCAAACCAGACAAGGTCCCTACCAAAAAGGAGAATTTCAGACCAATATCACTGATGAATATGGATGCTAAGATTCTCAACAAGATCCTAGCCAACAGTATCCAACAGCACATTAAAAAGATTATCCACCACGATCAGGTGGGATTCATCCCTGGGCTACAAGGATGGTTCAACATTCGCAAATCAATCAATGTGATACAACAAATTAATATGAGAAGAGAGAAGAACCACATGGTCCTCTCAATTGATGCAGAAAAAGCATTTGACAAAATCCAACATCCGTTCCTGATTAAAATGCTTCAAAGTATAGGGATAGAGGGAACATTCCTGAACCTCATCAAATCTTTCTATGAAAGACCCACAGCAAATATCATCCTCAATGGGAAAAAGCTTGCAGCCTTCCCGTTGAGATCAGGAACAAGACAAGGATGCCCACTTTCACCACTCTTGTTCAACATAGTATTAGAAGTCCTAGCCTCTTTGGAGAACAGTGTGGAGATTCCTCAAAAAATTAAAAATAGAGCTTCCCTATGACCCTGCAATTGCACTCCTGGGTATTTACCCCAAAGATACAGATGTCGTGAAAAGAAGGGCCATCTGTACCCCAATGTTTATAGCAGCAATGGCCACAGTCGCCAAACTATGGAAAGAACCAAGATGCCCTTCAACGGATGATTGGATAAGGAAGATGTGGTCCATATACACTATGGAGTATTTTGCCTCCATCAGAAAGGACGAATATCCAACTTTTGTAGCAACATGGACGGGACTGGAAGAGATTATGCTGAGTGAAATCAGTCAAGCAGAGAGAGTCAATTATCATATGGTTTCACTCATTTGTGGATCATAACCAATAGCATGGAGGACAAGGGGCATTAGAGAGTAGTAGGGAATTTGGGTAAATTGGAAGGGGAGGTGAACCATGAGAGACTATGGACTCTGAAAAACAGTCTGAGGGGTTTGAAGTGGCGGGGGGGTGGGAGGTTTGGGTACCAGGTGGTGGGTATTATAGAGGGCACAGCTTGCATGGAGCACTGGGTGTGGTGAAAAAATAATGAATACTGTTTTTCTGAAAATAAATAAATTGGGGGAAAAAAAAAGAAGTCCTAGCAACAGCAATCAGACAACAGAGAGAAATAAAAGGTATCCAAATTGGTAATGAGGAAGTCAAACTCTCTCTCTTCGCAGATGACATGATTCTTTATATGGAAAACCCAAAAGACTCCACCCCCAAACTACTAGAACTCATACAGCAATTCAGCAACGTGGCAGGATACAAAGTCAATGTGCAGAAATCAGTGGCTTTCTTATACACTAACAATGAAAATACAGAAAGGGAAATTAGAGAATCGATTCCATTTACTATAGCGCCAAGAACCATAAGATACCTTGGAAAAACCTAACTAAAGAGGTAAAGGATCTGTACTTGAGGAACTACAGAACACTCATAAAAGAAACTGAAGAAGACACAAATAGATGCAAGACCATTCCATGCTCTTGGATCGGAAGAATAAATATTGTTAAAATGTCTATACTGCCTAGAGCAATCTATACTTTTAATGCCATTCCGATCAAAATTCCACCGGCATTCTTCAAAGAGCTGGAGCAAATAATCCTAAAATTTGTATGGAATCAGAAGAGACCCCGAATCGCTAAGGAAATGTTGAAAAACAAAAATAAAGCTGGCGGCATCACCTTACCTGATTTCAAGCTTTATTACAAAGCTGTGATCACCAAGACAGCATTGTACTGGCATAAAAACAGACACATAGACCAGTGGAACAGAGTAGAGAGCCCTGATATGGACCCTCAACTCTATGGTCACTTAATCTTCGACAAAACAGGAAAAAATATACAGTGGAAAAAAGACAGTCTCTTCAATAAATGGTGCTGGGAAAACTGGACAGCTATATGTAGAAGAATGAAACTCGACCATTCTCTTACACCGTACACAAAGATCAACTCAAAATGGATAAAAGACCTCAACGTGAGACAGGAATCCATCAGAATCTTAGAGGAGAACATAGGCAGTAATCTCTTTGATATCAGCCACAGCAACTTCTTTCAAGATACGTCTCCAAAGGCAAAGGAAACAAAAGCGAAAATAAACTTCTGGGACTTCATCAAAATCAAAAGCTTCTGCACAGCAAAGGAAAGTCAAAAAAACAAAGAGGCAACCCACGGAATGGGAGAAGATATTTGCAAATGACAGTACAGACAAAAGGTTGATATCCAGGATCTATAATGAACTCCTCAAACTCAACCCACACGAAACAGACAAACACATCAAAAAATGGGCAGAAGATATGAACAGACACTTCTCCAATCAAGATATACAAATGGCTATCAGACACATGAAAAAATGTTCATCATCATTAGCCCTCAGGGAGATTCAAATTAAAACCACATTGAGATATCACCTTACACCAGTTAGAATGGCCAAAATTAACAAAACAGGAAACAACATGTGTTGGAGAGGATGTGGAGAAAGGGGAACCCTCTTCCACTGTTGGTGGGAATGCAAGTTGGTGCAGCCTCTTTGGAGAACAGTGTGGAGATTCCTCAAGAAATTAAAAATAGAGCTTCGCTACGACCCTGCAATTGCACTCCTGGGTATTTACCCCAAAGATACAGATGGAGTGAAAAGAAGGGCCATCTGTACCCCAATGTTTATAGCAGCAATGGCCACAGTCGCCAAACTATGGAAAGAACCAAGATGCCCTTCAACGGATGAATGGATAAGGAAGATGTGGTCCATATACACTATGGAGTATTATGCCTCCATCAGAAAGGACGAATATCCAACTTTTGCAGCAACATGGACGGGACTGGAAGAGATTATGCTGAGTCAAATCAGTCAAGCAGAGAGAGTCAATTATCATATGGTTTCACTTATTTGTGGAGCATAACCAATAGCATGGAGGACAAGGGGCGTTAGAGAGTAGTAGGGAATTTGGGTAAATTGGAAGGGGAGGTGAACCCTAAGAGACTATGGACTCTGAAAAACAATCTGAGGGGTTTGAAGTGGCGGGGGGGTGGGAGGTTGGGGTACCAGGTGGTGGGTATTATAGAGGGCACAGCTTGCATGGAGCACTGGGTGTGGTGAAAAAATAATGAATACTGTTTTTCTGAAAATAAATAAATTGGGAAAAAAAATACTGAAATGAAAATTAGAGGATTGATTCCATTTACTATAGTACCAAGAACCATAAGATACCTGGGAAGAAACCTAACCAACGAGGTAAAGGATCTGTACTCAAAGAACTACAGAACACTCATGAAAGAAATTGAAGAAGACACAAAAAGATGGAAGACCATTCCATGCTCATGGGTCAGAAGAATAAACATTATAGAGGGCACGGCTTGCATGGAGCACTGGGTGTGGTGAAAAAATAATGAATAATGTTTTTCTGAAAATAAATAAACTGAAAAAAAAAGATATATAAAAAATAAAAATAAATAAATTGAAAAAAAAGAAGAATAAATATTGTTAAAATGCCTATACTGCCTAGAGCAATCTATACTTTCTTTTTTTTAAAGATTTTATTTATTTATTTGACACAGAGAGAGAGAGAGATCACAAGTAGGCAGAGAGGCAGACAGAGGGGGAGGGGGAAGCAGGCTCACTGCAGAGCAGAGATCCTGATGCGGGGCTCGATCCCAGGACCTCACGACCACGACCTGAGCCAAAGGCAGAGGCTTAACCCACTGAGCCACCCAGGCACCCCTAGAGCAATCTATACTTTCAATACCATGCCAATAAAAATTCCACTGGCATTTTGTCAGGAACCAAAAGTGACCCCAAATTGCTAAGGAAATGTTGAAAAAGAAAAACAACACTGGGGGCATCACGTTGTCTGATTTTAAGCTTTACTACAAAGCTGTGATCACCAAGACAGCATGGTACTGGCACAAAAACAGACACATAGACCCGTGGAACAGAGTAGAGAGCCCAGACATGGACATTATTCGTTCTTGATGTAGAATTCAGTGATTCATTAGCTGCATATGAAACCCAGTGTCCATCATATCATGTGCCCTTCTTAATTCCCATCACCCAGTTGCCCCATCCCCTCACCCCTGTCCCTTTCCATAATCCTCAGTTTGTTTCCCAGAGTCCAGTCTTTCATGGTTTGTCTCCTTCTCTGATTTCTTCCCATGCAGTTTTCTCTCCCTTCCCCTACCATCCTCTGTGCTACTAATAATTATTTTTAAATTAGCAAAATACTCTTCAAAACTTTTTTTCTTGTAATTGTTCATACCAAGAGTAAAGCCATACTTGATGAAAACTTTACCTTAATCCTATCTCTTTTGTACTTCCCACATTTCAGCCATTTTAAGTATTTTATCCAGATTGTTTTAGTATAATATTTTTAGAATGTTTTTTTTTCTCTTAGGTTAATCATTTTGA
Source organism: Neogale vison (assembly GCF_020171115.1). Classification (NCBI taxonomy): domain Eukaryota; kingdom Metazoa; phylum Chordata; class Mammalia; order Carnivora; family Mustelidae; genus Neogale; species Neogale vison. Next base: position 45,808,553 of record NC_058098.1, read on the forward strand.
GAATTTACTCTGGTTTTTATAACCACAGTAACTCCTATTCTATAAGTATAGCTCACTGTTACAGTGGTTATGCCTCTGCACCTTTAATTTTGGATTAAGTTATCTCGGTATTTGCCTGAATATGAATTTGCTTCATATGTTGAGGAAGGGAGATAGGTGGCCGGTATAACTCCAACTCTAGAATATCTTTTTTTTACCTTCAAACAAATATATCTGACTATATACTTTCTGAATCATTATCTTTTTTCCCTTAAAATTCCAAATTTTGTTGCTTTTTTTAAAACATCTGTAGTTTGCTCTAGCTAACTCTATGATGTACTGGATTCTTACATAAGCACCTGGTCTACTTCAGAATTTCTCTTCTCCATATAGGTGGTATTCTGTTGCCCATCCCACTTGGCTTGGCCTACAGTGAGCCATTGGCCACAGTGTCTTCTGGAGCTTAATATTTCAGAGAAAAAGACTATGGGCCTGATTTTTGTTTCTTCATAGATATTGTGCTTTTATAGGGTTGTGTAGGATTTTTATTTAGATACAGAATTTACAACTTTAAGCATGCTCTATGTAGATATTTTTCTCCAAGGAGGTCTTGTGATATACAGGGTTACAGTGGAGGACTCTGTGGTGGACTCTAGATTCATGCTTTCCATGTTTCATCTCCATGTAATATTTTCTGACTTCTACCTGTTACTTATTTGTGCATCACCATTTTCTTTTCCTAGACCTTAAAAAAGATTCATTGTCCTACTGAATCTTTTAAGAACATGACTCAGAAATTCTGGGGAGGTGAACCATGAGAGACTATGGACTCTGAAAAACAATCTGAGGGTTTTGAAGGGGCGGGGGGTGGGAAGTCGGGGCACCAGGTGGTGGGTATTATAGAGGGTACAGATTGCATGGAGCACTGGGTGTGGTACAAAAATAATGAATACTGTTATGCTGAAAGTAAAAAAAATAAATTTAAAAAATTACCCTATTTCAGCAAATCTCTTTCAGAAGGTGGAATCTCCATGTTTGTCTAGGATGCTTCCCTCCTTTCCTACATATTCTGGATATGTTCTGCTTTCATGGGAGGAGCACTACTCCCCCACCCCACCCCACCCCGACCCAACACATGACTCCTTGCAATTCTATGTGTGCTTTAGGAAGTAATTTCTCTAAGTGTTTTGGTTGTAGATGGGACCTTTTACCCTTTCTGGATTTTAATTGCTTAATGTAGTTTTCAACATTTTAGTATTGGTTGATCCTAAAATATAGGAGGGAGAAATTAGGTGTCCCTCCATTTTTATTACATTCCATATTTCCTTTAGGTGTCTTTGTCTTGTATTTCAGTCTCTCTTTTGAAATATTTTCCTTCATTCATTTTTACCTTAAATGAGAAAAGTATTTCCTCTCAAGTGATGATGTAATCAAGCATTAAGTTTTACTGTAATTTAGAAGCACAATTCCACATTCAGTTTTCTTTATCATGTACCTACTTACCAGGTTCTGTGTTTCCACCATGTTAGAGAGTGGGCACCTTTCTTCAGCTGAGGCATTTCCTTGTGTGTCTGCCTATACATGTGAACTAAACTTAGAGGGGTGTGGTTAGAGGTATGGTTGAAGTGGACCCTTCTGAAGAGGTAATGGTTCAGTTGGGTCTTAAGGACTGAAGAGGATGTAACAACATGGAGCTGTGCTTTCCTTGCTCAGGAACAGCATGACTAGTGATCAGATAGATAATGTACTCTTCTGGAAGGTGTTTCCATAAATGAAGAAAAGTACTCCCTGTTTAGCTAAAAACATAGTCATCTTACGTTTAACATGATGCAGTTCCTTATGTTAGCTCATTTCTGTGAAATTTTAGGTTGTGAAACAAGTGTTGACACCCAGAATTCAATGCAGGTATTTTGTCCAAATTGGAAGATGGAGTCATGGTTAGTAAGAGATATGTGGTTAGGCCCATGACAGCTGAAGAGCAAGGTGCCCTCTCTGTCAGTCTTATTGGAAGCTTCCATGTTTCCAGCCTCCTCCTGCTGTGAGTCTGCCTAAAACAAGACTGTCCTTGTGGCCAGATTCTCCTAGCATTCCCTTTAAACCCACTGCCCCGTTGTCAGAATGTTTCTGACCTTTTATTACTCAAAAGATCAAGTAACTATAATTTATTGTTCTTTTAAACCAAGCTCCCTATTTTTTCCCTAGTCAACACTTCATTTATCTCACACCCTGTGTCATGTGGCTAGTCAGGGAGAGTTGCACTCCGTGCTCCCTACTTCTGGATAGAACAAGTTTCTTTGGCCATTGTTTTGGTAGATCACCTCACATGAATTAGGATGGGATCTTGTCTCATTCTTCATCATCCTTCCTTTCTAAGTGGAATTGAAATCAAGTGTGAATCAACTGGGATATGTTGCAATCATCTGGTAATAATGTGGGGAAAAAAGGTTTCCTACACAAATTAGAGAAAGATCAGCAGTTTTAATGTACACTGGGGCATCTTGTATAAAGTGCAGCTTATGTTTTGCAGTATTCCTGGTCATGCAGTAGGTTCTAAAGAAAAAAGCACTATGGATAATCAGTTAAAAGAATGACAGATTCCCTGATGTGGCTATCAGTAGTAATACCTAATTTTGATTTCAAGTGTGCTATAATGGATTACCATATAGATGCAGCTGAGCACTGAGCATTCAAGAGAGCCATGTGGTTCTCAGAACAGTAATATTTATTCATACTGTGTGGCTTTCTTGAAAAAAAATTTATTTTACTCTCCAGTGGAAGTACAAACAAGATGTCAATCACTTATGTGGCATTCCTAGTAGTGTAGCTTAGAGTATCAGTTGCAGTGGAAATGCTATAATGTATTTGCCTCAGCAAAGGTAGGATTCATGTGGGACTTTCTGAGGGACAGGCTTAACATTTGACATAGATGGTCATGTGGGGGCTTTACTTTTCTTGACTTCAGAGAGTTTAATGCGTATACAGTGGTTCTTGCAATATTTGGTACAAAAAGAAGCATCATCATGGGTGATGTAGCCTTTGAGTTGTTGTATAAGAGTCTGTCCATTTGGGAATGTTTTAATAACTCAGACTTTGGGCATGGTGTGTCATAGCCAAAGCTTACTGAGTTTATTTTTTAGTGTCTTTAAAGTCCATCCATTTTATAAACCTGAAAACTTTTATCCAGAAGTGGTGATGGTGATAGGCCTGACCTCAGAACAAGTTGGAGACTACTAGTGGCTACTGACAACACCCACGTGTCTAGAGAGATACAGGTCACCTTGCTGTGTTCTTTAGTTTTCTTTATATTAAAAAGACATTTTTATCTGTTGCATATTAAGAAAATAAACCCAAGTCAAGGAGACAGAGAAGAATGGAATGCTGAGAAACATGATTCAGTGCCACACTGTTTCCTTAACCTTAAAGTTAAGGTCTGAAGAACAGTCAGCATGGCAAACATTCATCTAGTCCATATAAGATCTCTTCTGAATGTGTGGAGTAATTCTCTCAGCATCTTCTGTTCAATGTTTTAAAATCCAATGGCAGGATGGGATCAAAAGAGGATCGCAGAATGCAGCTGGGGTGCCTGGTGCCCTTAGCGGAGAATGCATGAGAAAGTAGGATACTGAGTCACTGGTGTGCCATTCACTCAGGAAGCATGAACCTGCAAGGCAAGAAAAGGACTGGAAGGACTCACCGGGCCTAGGGTTTTAAAAAGTGCCCACATGAACAAAATTTGGGGGGAGGAGTCAAGATGGCGGAGAAGTAGCAGGCTGAGACTACTTCAGCTAGCAGGAGATCAGCTAGAGAGCTTATCTAAAGATTGCAAACACCTGCAAATCCATCGGCAGATCGAAGAGAAGAAGAACAGCAATTCTAGAAACAGAAAAACAACCACTTTCTGAAAGGTAGGACTGGCTGAGAAGTGAATCCAAAGCGACAGGAAGCTAGACCCCGGGGGGAGGGGCCGGCTCCCGGCAAGCAGCGGAGCAACGGAGCACAAAATCAGTACTTTTAAAAGTCTGTTCTGCTGAGGTACATCTCTCCAGAGGCTAAACCAGGGCGAAGCCCATGCGGGGTCGGCGTGGACTCAGGTCCCGCAGGGTCACAGAAGGATCGGGGGTGTCTGAGTGTTGCAGAGCTTGCGGATATTGGAACAGGAAAGCCAGCTACAGAGACAGAGCCGACAGTAAGCTCACAGCTAGGTGCTGCCTTGAACTGGTCGCAGGCTCAGTGAGCTCGGAGTGCGGCCGGAGGTCAGGCAGACGGGAGTTACTAGGAGCTGTTCGCTGAGGGCGCACTGGGGAGTGAGGCCCCGGGCTCTCGGCTCCTCCAGGCCAGAGACCAGGAGGCTGCCATTTGTATTCCCATCCTCCGGAACTCTACGAAAGCGCTCAGGGAACAAAAGCTCCTGAAAGCAAACCCGAGCAGATTACTCAGCCTGGCCCCTGGTAAGGGCGGTGCAATTCCGCCTGGGGAAAAGACACTTGAGAATCACTACACCAGGCCCCTCCCCCAGAAGATCAACAAGAAATCTAGGCAAGACCAAGTTCACCTACCAAGGAGTGCAGTTTCAATACCAAGGAGAGAGCAACAGAATTCCAGAGGAGGAGAAAACAAACCACGGAACTCATGGCTTTCTGCCTGTGATTTTTTAGTCTTGCAGTTAATTTAATTTTTTACTTTTTCATTTTTTTTCTCTTCTTCTGCTAAAATTTTTTTTAACTTTTACCCTTTTCTTTTTTAAGGTTTTTAACTAGTTTATCTAATATATATATATTTTTTCTTTTTTATACTTTTCTTTATTCATTTTCTTTTTTTTAATTCTTTTTTTTCTTTCTTTATTTTTGAACCTCTTTTTATCCCCAAATCAGAAGAGATCCCAATCTCTTCAATCTCTTTTTTTAATTCTTTTTTTAAATTCTAGATTGACTTTTAATTCAATCTCTTTTTTTTAATTCTTTTTTTTTTCTTTCTTTCTTTTTGAACCTTTTTTTATCCCCAAATCAGAAGAGATCCCAATCAGAAGAGATTGGGAGATCCCAATCAGAAGAGATCCCAATCAGAGGAGATCCCTCACCCAATCGTGAGGGGGAGAAATCCCCTCTCATGATTTGGGATCTCTTCTGATTTGGTTAAAGCATATTTTCCTGGGATTGTTGCCACCCTTTTAGTATTTACTAGCTCCTTCATATACTCTTAGCTGGACAAAATGACAAGGCGGAAAAATTCACAACAAAAAAAAAGAACAAGAGGCAGTACCGAAGGCTAGGGACCTAATCAATACAGACATTGGTAATATGTCAGATCTAGAGTTCAAAAAGACAATTCTCAAGGTTCTAGCCGGGCTTGAAAAAGGCATGGAAGACATTAGAGAAACCCTCTCCAGAGATATAAAAGCCCTTTCTGGAGAAATAAAAGAACTAAAATCTAACCAAGTTGAAATCAAAAAAGCTATTAATGAGGTGCAATCAAAAATGGAGGCTCTCACTGCTAGGATAAATGAGGCAGAAGAAAGAATTAGCGATATAGAAGACCAAATGACAGAGAATAAAGAAGCTGAGCAAAAGAGGGACAAACAGCTACTGGACCATGAGGGGAGAATTCGAGAGATAAGTGACACCATAAGACGAAACAACATTAGAATAATTGGGATTCCGGAAGAAGAAGAAAGAGAGAGGGGAGCAGAAGGTATACTGGAGAGAATTATTGGGGAGAATTCCCCTAATATGGCAAAGGGAACGAGCATCAAAATTCAGGAGGTTCAGAGAACGCCCCTCAAAATCAATAAGAATAGGCCCACACCCCGTCACCTAATAGTAAAATTTACAAGCCTTAGTGACAAAGAGAAAATCCTGAAAGCAGCCCGGGAAAAGAAGTCTGTAACATACAATGGTAAAAGTATTAGATTGGCAGCTGACTTATCCACAGAGACCTGGCAGGTCAGAAAGAGCTGGCATGATATTTTCAGAGCACTAAACGAGAAAAACATGCAGCCAAGAATACTATATCAAGCTAGGCTATCATTGAAAATAGAAGGAGAGATTAAAAGCTTCCAGGACAAATAAAAACTGAAAGAATTTGCAAACACCAAACCAGCTCTACAGGAAATACTGAAAGGGGTCCTCTAAGCAAAGAGAGAGCCACAAGTGGTACATCAGAAAGGAACAGAGACAATATACAGTAACAGTCACCTTACAGGCAATACAATGGCACTAAAATCATATCTCTCAATAGTTACCCTGAATGTTAATGGGCTAAATGCTCCAATCAAAAGACACAGGGTATCAGAATGGATAAAAAACGAAACCCATCTATATGTTGCCTCCAAGAAACTCATTTTAAGCCCGAAGACACCTCCAGATTTAAAGTGAGGGGGTGGAAAAGAATTTACCATGCTAATGAACATCAGAAGAAAGCAGGAGTGGCAATCCTTATATCAGATCAATTAGATTTTAAGCCAAAGACTATAATAAGAGATGAGGAAGGACACTATATCATACTCAAAGGGTCTGTCCAACAAGAAGATCTAACAATTTTAAATATCTATGCCCCCAACGTGGGCGCAGCAATCTATATAAACCAATTAATAACAAAATCAAAGAAACACATCAACAATAATACAATAATTGTAGGGGACTTTAACACTCCCCTCACTGAAATGGACAGATCATCCAAGCAAAAGATCAACAGGGAAATAAAGGCCTTAAATGATACACTGGATGAGATGGACATCACAGATATATTCAGAACATTTCATCCCAAAGCAACAGAATACACATTCTTCTCTAGTGCACATGGAACATTCTCCAGAATAGATCACATCCTCGGTCCTAAATCAGGACTCAACCGGTATCAAAAGATTGGGATCATTCCCTGCACATTTTCAGACCACAATGCTCTGAAGCTAGAACTCAACCACAAGAGGAAGTTTGGAAAGAACCCAAATACATGGAGACTAAACAGCATCCTTCTAAAGAATGAATGGGTCAATTGGGAAATTAAGGAAGAATTGAAAAAAATCATGGAAACAAATGATAATGAAAATACAACGGTTCAAAATCTGTGGGACACAACAAAGGCAGTCCCGAGAGGAAAATATATAGCAGTACAAGCCTTTCTCAAGAAACAAGAAAGGTCTCAGGTACACAACCTAACCCTACACCTAAAGGAGCTGGAGAAAGAACAAGAAAGAAACCTTAAGCCCTGCAGGAGAAGAGAAATCATAAAGATCAGAGCAGAAATCAATGAAATAGAAACCAAAAAAACAATAGAACAAATCAACCAAACTAGGAGCTGGTTCTTTGAAAGAATTAATAAAATTGATAAACCCCTGGCCAGACTTTCAAAAAGAAAAGAGAAAGGACCCAAATAAATAAAATCATGAATGAAAGAGGAGAGATCAAACTAACACCAAAGAAATACAAACTATTATAAGAACATACTATGAGCAACTCTACGCCAACAAATTTGACAATCTGGAAGAAATGGATGCATTCCTAGAAACATATAAACTACCACAACTGAACCAGGAAGAAATAGAAAGCCTGAACAGACCCATAACCAGTAAGGAGATTGAAACAGGCATTAAAAATCTCCAAACAAACAAAAGCCAGATGGCTTCCCGGGGGACTTCTACCAAACATTTTTTTTTAATTTTTTTCCAATTTATTTATTTTCAGAAAAACAGTATTCATTATTTTTTCACCACACCCAGAGCTCCATGCAAGCTGTGCCCTCTATAATACCCACCAACTGGTACCCCAACCTCCCACCCCCCCGCCACTTCAAACCCCTCAGATTGTTTTTCAGAGTCCATAGTCTCTCATGGTTCATCTCCCCTTCCAATTTACCCAAAAGCACATACCCTCCCCAATGTCCATAACCCTACCCCCCTTCTCCAACCCCCCTCCCCCCAGCAACCCAAAGTTTGTTTCGTGAGATTAAGAGTCACTTATGGTTTGTCTCCCTCCCTATCCCATCTTGTTTCATGTCTACCAAACATTTAAAGAAGAACTAATTCCTATTCTCCTGAAACTGTTCCAAAAAATAGAAATGGAAGGAAAACTTCCCAACTCATTTTATGAGGCCAACATCACCTTGATCCCAAAACCAGACAAGGATCCCATCAAAAAAGAGAGCTATAGACCAATATCCTTGATGAACACAGATGCAAAAATTCTCACCAAAATACTAGCCAATAGGATTCAACAGTACATTAAAAGGGTTATTCACCACGACCAAGTGGGATTTATCCCAGGGCTGCAAGGTTGGTTCAACATCCGCAAATCAGTCAATGGGATGCAACACATCAATAAAAGAAAGAACAAGAACCATATGATACTCTCAATAGATGCTGAAAAAGCATTTGACAAAGTACAGCATCCCTTCCTGATGAAAACTCTTCAAAGTGAAGGGATTGAGGGCACATACCTCAATATCATCAAAGCCATCTAGGAAAAACCCACTGCAAATATCATTCTCAATGGAGAAAAACTGAAAGGTTTTCCACTAAGGTCAGGAACATGGCAGGGATGTCCATTATCACCACTGCTATTCAACATAGTACTAGAAGTCCTAGCCTCAGCAATCAGACAACAAAAGGAAATTAAAGGCATCCAAATCAGCAAAGAAGAAGTCAAATTATCACTCTTCGCAGATGATATGATACTCTATGTGGAAAACCCAAAAGACTCCACTCCAAAACTGCTAGAACTTGTACAGGAATTCAGTAAAGTGTCAGGATATAAGATCAATGCACAGAAATCAGTTGCATTTCTCTATACCAACAACAAGACAGAAGAAAGAGAAATTAAGGAGTCAATCCCATTTACAATTGCACCCCAAACCATAAGATACCTAGGAATAAACCTAACCAAAGAGGCTAAGAATCTATACTCAGAAAACTATAAAGTACTCATGAAAGAAATTGAGGAAGACACAAAGAAATTGAAAAATGTTCCATGGTCCTGGATTGGAAGAATAAATATTGTGAAAATGTCTATGCTACCTAAAGCAATCTACACATTTAATGCAATTCCTATCAAAGTACCATCCACCTTTTCCAAAGAAATGGAACAAATAATTTTAAAATTTATATGGAACCAGAAAAGACCTCGAATAGCCAAAGGGATATTGAAAAAGAAAGCCAAAGTTGGTGGCATCACAATTCCAGACGTCAAGCTCTATTACAAAGCTGTCATCATCAAGACAGCATGGTACTGGTACAAAAACAGACACATAGACCAATGGAACAGAATAGAGAGCCCAGAAATAGACCCTCAACTCTATGGTCAACTAATCTTTGACAAAGCAGGAAAGAATGTCCAATGGAAAAAAGACAGCCTCTTTAATAAATGGTGTTGGGAAAATTGGACAGCCACTTGCAGAAAAATGAAATTGGACCATTTCCTTACACCACACACAAAAATAGATTCAAAATGGATGAAGGACCTCAATGTGAGAAAGGAATCCATCAAAATCCTTGTGGAGAACACAGGCAGTAACCTCTTCGACCTCAGCCGCAGCAACATATTCCTAGGAACATCGCCAAAGGCAAGGGAAGCAAAGGCAAAAATGAACTTTTGGGATTTCATCAAGATCAAAAGCTTTTGCACAGCAAAGGGAACCGTTAACAAAATCAAAAGACAACTGACAGAATGGGAGAAGATATTTGCAAACGACATATCAGATAAAGGACTAGTGTCCAAAATCTATAAAGAACTTAACAAACTCAACACCCAAGGAACAAATAATCCAGTCAAGAAATGGGCAGAGGACATGAACAGACGTTTCTGCAAAGAAGACATCCAGATGGCCAACAGACACATGAAAAAGTGCTCCATATCACTCGGCATCAGGGAAATACAAATCAAAACCACAATGAGATATCACCTCACACCAGTCAGAATGGCTAAAGTCAACAAGTCAGGAAATGAGAGATGCTGGCAAGGATGCGGAGAAAGGGGAACCCTCCTACACTGTTGGTGGGAATGCAAGCTGGTGCAACCACTCTGGAAAACAGCATGGAGGTTCCTCAAAATGTTGAAAATAGAACTGCCCTATGACCCAGCAATTGCACTACTGGGAATTTACCCTAAAGATACGAACGTAGTGATCCAAAGGGGCACGTGCACCCGAATGTTTATAGCAGCAATGTCCACAATAGCCAAACTATGGAAAGAACCTAGATATCCATCAACAGATGAATGTAAAAAGAAGAAGTGGTATATATACACAATGGAATACTATGCAGCCATCAAAAGAAATGAAATCTTGCCATTTGTGACAACGTGGATGGAACTAGAGCATATCATGCTTAGTGAAATAAGTCAAGAGGAGAAAGACAACTATCATATGATCTCCCTGATATGAGGAAGTGGTGATGCAGCATGGGAGCTTAAGTGGGTAGTTGAAGAATCCATGAAACAAGATGGGATATGAAGGGAGACAAACCATAAGTGACTCTTAATCTCATGAAACAAACTGTGGGTTGCTGGGGGGAGGGGGGTTGGGAGAAGCGGGGTAGGGTTATGGACATTGGGGAGGGTATGTGCTTTTGGGTAAATTGGAAGGGGTGGTGAACCATACGAGACTATGGACTCTGAAAAACAATCTGAGGGGTTTGAAGTGGTGGGGGGTTTGAGAGGTTGGGGTACCAGGTGGTGGTATTATAGAGGGCACAGCTTGCATGGAGCACTGGGTGTGGTGAAAAAATAATGAATACTGTTTTTCTGAAAATAAATAAATTGGAAAAAAAATAAAACATCGATGATCACAACTGCAAAAAAAATGCAAAAAAAAGTGCCCACACATTTTAATGTATTTTAATGTAAATATTGTTACATAAATGACATGTTAAGAAAGACTAGGTCCACTTTATGTTAACACGAACAGAGGACCATAGCAAATATTAGGATACTTGCAATACTCAAAACAGTTGTCCGAGGAAAAAGCCTGCATAATTCTTCTCCTGAGTATTTATTTGAGCACATGCTTTGTGCCAGTGATGCTCTTGGTGCTGAGGAGGGAATACCGCCTTTAAATGAGCGAAGGTGAAGATGACTTCAGCAACAGGCAAGGGCTGGGAAGACGACAGAACAGGTGGTATAGAGAGCATCAGAGCAGTGGTGAGGTGACCCAGAAAAAGTAGAAAGCAGGCCCAGAAAGGCTCCTGTGGGGAGGTGGTGCCTGCCGTGCGTGGGATGGTGACACCATGGGCACAAGGCCGTGGATGGAAAAGCCTCAAGGCAGAGCAAGGAGTCTGTGCCATTTTAAGCCCCTGCATCTAACAGAAATTTACCTCTCATGACTTTTCTCAGGAGATTTTCACAGTTCATGTTCATGGTTCTCAAATGAGAACAAATGAAGTAAGACAAGTATATGTTACTGACCAGGGAAAAGTTAAGACAAGAAAATGAAAACAAAACAAAACCTCAGGCTGGCCCAGATGGAGGAGGCAGTTGATGAGCTTCCAGGAAATATGCTTATTCAAGAGATCTGGGTATACAAGTTTTTCCTTCATCTTTCACAATGTTAGGCTGTTAGCCTAGATAAACCTAGAATGGGGATTTGTTATGGTCAAATAGGGATGTGTTATCAGTACCAAGAAGTATATTTTGATGAATTTTTGGATTTCTACATTTCTTAAAAAGGTTGTTGCAGAGAAAGTACAAAGAATCTTATGACCCGAGAGTAACTTGTCAAAACTTATTGCAGAGTGGGGGAAAAAAGAAAAAAGTTCACTTTTTTTAAAGTTGCTTTTATTCGCCAAATACTCTTGTATATCATACATTCATTCCTTATTGTATTGTCCAATGTGTGGGGTCAAGGGCATGGAATTCCTAATTGCAATCCTAAACTTATTTTTAGCTAAAAATTTCAAGAAATTCTTGACAGCAATTGCATTTTGTCATTCCACTGTATGTTTATGGTCTTATCCTCCTGGTCATTCATCTTTCTTCTTGACACTGGTCCTTGTCCAGAGACTAATAATGATGATAATGGGAAGAGAAAGTAGAAGGTGAAAAGTAGAAACCTGGGGAATCTGGCCTATGAGAAATTATTCTTTTAATACAAACTTAAGCAATGGCTAAGATTTAATTATGAGAAAATGATCATTTTAGTTTTTTTTTTCTTTGAGGAGGTATTAAACTTGGAACAGTGATGCTTTTAAGGCACTCAGGGAAGGAAAGTTGTTTGGGGCTAGTAAGACACTGTCGCATGTGCTACAGTGTCAAGTGTGCATTTATGTTATTAGAAATAGCTTTTTTCTTTTCTTTTCTGAAACACACACACACACACACACACACACACAGTACTACCACGAAGTGTGTAGTTTATTTTGTCTGTGTATCTTAACAATTTTTTACATTTGTTTCATAGAAAATAAGGCAATTTCTACCTGCATAAATTTTCTTTCAATGGCATTACCAGAGAGTATAGGTAAGAAAATTTAAAGATTTCTAAAATCATAGATTTTTTCCAGTTGAATTTACAGTGATGTTTTATATAATTAGCACCACCAAGATTAGGTTACAACAAGGAATGGAAACAAGGGCATGCTGGTTAAATGTAAGACAAGTCCCACCTGGGTTTTGGAGGAGAATAGAATATCTATCCTTATGCCACAAGTACTCCTTAAAAAGGATAGTTTATAGACCAACATCAACAGCTTCATAACTTGTTTGAAAATGCAGAATGTCAGGCCCCAGCTAGACCTACCAAATCAGTCTGTATTTTTTTTTTCAGTCTGCATTTTTAGCAAGAGCTCCAGGGGATTCCCGTGCACCAAATTGTTTCAGAAATATTTGATCTAGAGTATTTTTAAGTAACTTTTCTTTTTTTTTTTTTCTTACAAAAATATCTTGGTCTCCAAGACTTTCTCACTGATGCAGAGTTCCTCTGTTTGAAAGTTTTGGGTGTGGCAGCAGGAGGGAACTTGAAATATAGCCACATTAGCACTGCTGTCCTTTCTGTGCAGCCTCTCAATGTAATATTCATGAGTTTCCTCTCAATGTAATATTCATGAGTATTAAACAACTCTTGTAATTTGTGCTATTGACTGTGACTCCTGCTTTCTGTTTAAAGAGTGTCTGGTTTGGTCTTTCCACCTTTGAAGACTGACAGTTCCCCCTGTTTTCCTCCTTGCCAGATGATCATATTGAGAAGAATGTAACCTCATAATGGGATCTTAACTCTCTAATTATTCATTCATTCAAATACCTATTGAGGAAGAAACAAAAGTTCTGGGGCAGAAACAAAGAATATCTCACCATGCTTATATAAGCTGATTGCCAGGGTGGGGGATAAGTGAGAAAAAAAAAGTATAGTATTGCCACTACGAAAAATGTACTAATGGTAGCAATGAAGAAAGTTGAACAGTTCTCTTCAGAGGACTTGACAAAGCCTTCAAGAGAGGTAATCTCTACCCAAGCCTTGATATAGAAGTGTGGAAAGTGTTTCCAAGATGGGAGATTGATCTGTGAAAGACCTGGGACCTGAAAGAACATGGCACGTTCAGTGGATATTTCAAAATTCAGAATCCCAAATTTCATTTAGTCCTACTTATGTGAAAAATATAACGGACCCTTATATAAACAGAATCGTTTGGTGAAGTATGTATAATAAACACATCTACTGAACTGAATGAGTAAATCATTACTTGAAGGTAGATGCCTTGGTCTTTAAATCTTTCAAATACACAAAGAAGGTTTTTCTTTAAATTACAGCATTATTGATAGCATTTCTGTTGATTGATACTTGATGTTGTGTATTTAAGGTAAAAAACTTAAAAATCAAACAGTAAGTAAATCTGAAGAGGAATCATAGAGACTTGTAATGCTCCATGGTGTTTCAGGAATGGATAAAAATGAGAATAAGTGCATGCAGAATTGTGTATTTGTGTTAGATTTGTGTATTTGTGTTAGAATCTGTCGATTTTGCTTATGTCCTGTCTATGAAAACCATCCTCGTTTGCTACAGAGAGTACTGTAAAATGTCTGCAGATTAATAGGCCCCCCTCAGCCTAGATAACCTTACTGGGACTGGGTGTAGAAATTCATTTGCTATTTGTGCTGTGAGACTTTATGCATGTAGGAGGTGGTGTAGGGGATTACCTTAACTCTGGCTACTGTTACCACATGACTGATTAAGTGTGCAGGTACAAGCAGATTTTTACCCAGTTTAATAGTGTCTGACCAAGAGCAGTGACTCTTGGATGGGGACTGTGGAGTGCTAGTCTCCTGAGCCAGCCTAAGAGCAGGTGCTGTTTATCTAGTCTGGTGTGTAGAAGAAGCTAGTTTATCTTGTGTATAGAATAAGCTGGCTGGATAACACGGTCAGAGTCATGTTTCAGGATGTTGACGTTTGAGCATTTGTATATAAAATCATCCTTGTTTTGATGCTTTTATTCTTAGTACTTGAATCAGACTGGCTCCTTCCATATGCATGTATCTTTGCCTGATTTTTCAATCTGGGTAGAAGTTGATGGTTAGGTCCACATACCTTTTATGATGATCATCCGGTTAAGTGTCTTTGGAATCAGAATTTTTCAGATTTTTAGAATGGTGGTGTGGAATATTAATGGTCAGCAAACATTAACCTGATGTGGATGTCTATATGATACACCCCAGGGGACTGGACAACACCCTGTAACCAAGAGGATTCTTATTTCTGTAGCCTAAGGGATGAATATTCAGCACCGGTGGGATAACTGAAGCCAGAATAGTCTCAGGTTGTTTGGGTGTTGCCTCCACAGGAGTTTAGACTCAGTCAGGTCCTGCCCACTAGGAAATTCCATACAAAATACTTTAGTTTTCATAGCACATTAGATTTTTAAATTGCCATAAAGAGATTGTGGATTAGCAATTCTATCCATTTTCTTGACCTCATGTTCTTCCATTCTTCCCAGTTTATTTAGATTTGTTAAAATGGCATCCACATATCATCAGGGTCTTGACCAAGTTTTGCTATAGAAACTAAGAAACTATAAGGAAACAGCAGATTTCAAAGGGAAAGGAATGTGCCTTAAATATTACCATAGCTTCGGTATCTTCTTGACTTTTGTGAAACCTCTTGAGGCTAGGACAGGAAGCTTTTTGCTAGTCAGTTCCAGACATTCTAAGTATCTAATATTCCTTATTTTAGATCTTTTATATTCTAGCTATCTAATAGTTATGATCTGATCTGAAGAACACTACTGTATAAACTTCTTGATTAAATGTCACTGTGGCTGATAGTGGCCAAGGTGCTCTGGAATACTGGGTTAGAAACTTGAAGCTGGGTTGACACACCACTGATTCGGTGTGCTTCTTCCCCACACTACAAATAATGTTCCTAAGTATAGAAATCTAAAATAAAAGCAACTGCTATATCCTGCAAGACTTAAAAGTTGTCAGACCTACTGGATAGCCAGGTTTTATACAGACACAGAAGTTGTCAATTTAAAACATCAAGTGGCAGTGTTTGAAGTCAGTTTCTTATCCTGCTGTCTTGTTTTGTGCAGAGCAAAGAGAGAGGTTCTGTTTCTCTCTAAACTCTTTTTAGAGGGAGAATATAGTCTATAAGTTTCTCTGTGCTTAAGGGTTTTAAGCCTGGCTGCTTGCTATATATAAGCCTCTGAATGAGGAAGCCTGTTGGAAGTCGTAGTGTTGTAATGTGAAATGAACACCTGTCGTGATTCCAGGCATCTAGACATACAGCTTCAAGTGAGGTTTAGAGAATAAGATGAGGGAAGCGGCCGATGGAACACTCACCATCCGTGATGTCTGCCAATGTGCTACTCAGCTGTTCATAAATTCCCGTGACTAATTATGAATGGGGAGATTTTCTGAAAGTCAATTTTAGGCCAGTACATCCTGGTGGACAAGAATGGGCACTTGAAGTCTTACCTCTGTAATAATGAGAGCTGCCAGCATGTGAGAAGATGATAGGAGCAGCACATCAGTCAACCAAGGCTGTCTGGTGCAGGGGCAGGCTGTGGCCCCCTTTCATGTGCCCATACCGGATTCAAGTTCTCTGTGTTTGTTTGAAGAGGGTTTACTGCTCGTGAGCCTCCAGGAAGCAGAGGTCCTGTCCCATTCAGGGAACAGTGCTGTACCTGTAATGCAATAAATGTTTGCTGGGGGTGAAAGGATTTATTTTGTACCAGAGATGTTTAATATCAAAAATCTTCTAAATAAATAGCCCTTGGTTTTAAACGGTTGGGCTCAAATGGAAAATACACATAGTACCTCATATGGGGTTTTTATAGGAGTCATTTTTAATCTAGTTTGCTCCACCAGGTTCTTAATTATAATATAAAAGCCCGTGGATAATTAAGCTGCAGATTTGTTTATGACTTCTTAAGAGTATCCCTTGCTTTATACCTTGGGCTGCCTATTGGCCTGACAGTGCTTGGGATGTGAATACAGATTCTGAGCAGGCTCTTCTCAAAATTTCTACAGCTCACTGGGATCTAACTACTCTCGGAACCCTGAGTCCAACAGCCCTTCTTGGGTCACTCATAGTGAGGACACAGCACAAGCCCGTGTTCCTGAGGGAGCAGGGGCTCCTGTGCACTTTAAAGTAAGGGTCCCTCAGAGAAGCATCACATCCAGGCTGAACTATAGGGTCCCTGCCTTGGTGTCCACCAGGTGGTAGCTGGGCCTAATGCCCCTTTGATCCACTAGGTGTCTTCCCAGGGTCATCTCTGGGGTGCTTTTGAAATCATTGCCCTGCATTTCTTGCCCTCCTTCCCACTTTGTCCCTGACCCTCTGGAAATCCTCTTAGTGGGCTAAGTAACAACCCTAGAGCCTCAGCCTCTTAGACTCACCTCCTTGGTTCTTTGAAACCTGGCTTTTCTCTCATGTTTCTTTGTCTCCCCCAGGCCTTTGGGAGTGATATCATGGTCTTCCTTTTCTCCAAGGCCCATTCCCAGACCTCATCTACCACCTTCTCTATGGAAACCTCTCCCTTGACTAGGCCTTGTCTGTCCTCATTACTGCCATGTCTCCTGATCTGCTTACTTGCCTTATTTATTTTATTTTTTTTAATGGCTTAGCTGTTTCTGAGTCCTTTCCCTTCTTGCCAAGTTACCCATCAGCAACTCGCCCCCTCATCCCCCATGGTTTCCTGACTTCATCTTTTGCACCCTTGTCACCATACAGACCTTTATCTGAACACAACCTCTGTCCTCCTGATCTTTCACTTAGTCACCTCCAGATCACCTGCTCTGTGTTTTCCTTTTTAAAAAAGGAAGCTCCTTTTGGGGAGTATAACTGACATACAATAATTGATATGTGTAGATAATGTTCATTGTGAGAAGTTTTGGCATAGGTGTCTACCTGTGAAATCATTATGACAATCAAGGTAATGAACATTAACCATCATTCCCAATGGTTTTCTTATGCCATTTTCCCACCCCCTGCCCAGTTCCTGGGTCACCACTGATCTGCTTTTTGTCATTTAGATTAGTTTGATTTTCTGGAATCTTACAGAAATAGAAGAGTATACACTGCATGATTCTTTGTTTGGTTTCTTCCACGCTATTTAATTATTTTGAGATTCTTCTGTGTTGGTGCACCTATTAATAGTTCATTTCTGAGTAGTACAGCATTCCATTGTATAGGTACACCATAGTTTTGTCTATCCAGTCAGTTGTTGATGGGCATTTGGGTTGCTTCTAGTGTTTGGCTATAAACAAAGCTACTGTAAACATTTGTGTACAAGTCTTCATATGTGAAGGTGCTTTCCTGTCTCTTGAGAATGGGACGGCTGAATCATGTAAAGTTCTATGTTTAACGGCCAGACTGTTTCCCGTAATGGTTGACATTTTCACCAGCAGTATGACAGTTGTAGTTACTTTACATTCTCACTAACACTTAGTATGATCAGTCCTTTCATTTCAGTAGCAGTGGTATCTTATTGTGGTTTTAATTTGCATTTCACTCGCGACTAATGATCTTGAACATCTTTCATGTACTATTTGCCATCCGTATGTCTTTGGCAGTCTGTATGTTTGAATTGATTGACCATATTTTTAATTGGGTTTTTTGTTTCCTTAATATTGAATTTTCAAAGTTCTTTGTATATTCCAGATTTAAGTGCTTTATCAGTTATGTGACTTGGAAATATTTTCTCCCCATCTCTGACTTGTCTTTTCTTTCCATTCTGTTCTTCAAAAAGGAAAAATTTTTAGTTTTTATAGAGTCCAGGGTATAAATTTTTTTTTATTATGGACTGTGCTTTTGGTGTCCTATCTAAAGAACCTTTGCTTAAGCCAAAATCACAAAGATTTTCTGTCTTCCTTCTAAAAATTCTATAGTGAATATGCTTCACATTTAGGTCATTGATTCTTTCTGAGATTAATTTAAAGATTTTATTTACTTTATTTGACAGACAGAGATTACAAGTAGGCAGAGAGGCAGGCAGAGAGAGAGAGAGGAGGAAGCAGGCTCCCTGCTGAGCAAAGAGCCCAATGCGGGGCTCGATCCCAGGACACTGGGATCATGACCTGAGCCGAAGGCAGAGGCTTTAACCCACTGAGCCACCCAGGTGCCCCGCTTCTGAGATTAATTTAAAATTCCTCCAGTGTACTATTGCTCCTGAGTGCTTAACATAGATATTGCATCGTGCCAGAAAGTTATGTACTCCTGATTGACTGGCAACTTTCAGCACACCTTGTAAGCCAGTGCACCCCAAATTCTGTTTCTCTGTGTTCTTGTACCTTTCCTGGTAGTATACTACCTTTGCTTACTAATTGGTTTGAGACATGATACAGAGAGAGTTTCTTAAAATGGAAAGCCAGGTAAGAATCCATTTTATAATGTTAAAGTTAGATTAGAACTGTCTTTGTGAACTAGTGGCCTTAAAAATATATCTAAAAGATTGTTACTTTGTCAAGAGAAATTGTCAAGCATTGCAGTTCTCACAATTGAAAATGAGATAAGCAAAGAAGATTTTGAAAATGCTGAATTTGTTCCAATAAAGCAGGAAAATAAAATTATAATGCATTCTGTGTTTTAAGCAAAAATATTTAAGCTAAAAGTGAGTTTTAAAACTTTTTGATTGTTTGATATTGAGATGTTCTTTTTTCAATATTTTTTCAAAGCTTAAATGTTCTCGAAAAAAATTAACCATTCAAAATCCATAAAAACATATCTATAGTGGAACACATTTTTCCTTTTACCTTTAGGCTCCAATAAGGCTCAGCTGAACACTGGTAATTATTTAAAACTTTAATAATGTTCGCCATGGATTTATTTAGCCTTAATTTTGCCTTTGAGAAGCGTATCATATTAAAAAATTACTTGTTTTAATTACTGAGATTTTGGTGCCCTCTTAAATCTTATGCAGACCGCTCACTCCACTTGTCCTAGACCCAGCTCTCCTGCCCCTGTCCTCTAGGGGTTGTTCAAGAAAGTGCTGCTCTATCAGTCCCTGGGCTCTGACTGGTCCAGGAGGAACAAGCCTGGCAATGAGAAACTGACATCCACAGTCCAGGCCACATTTGCCCACTTTAACGATATGGCCAACTGTGTCATACCACCTGCTTTGGCAAACCAAGCATGACGCCTGGGACAAGGCTGTGGTGGTGGAGCACTGAATCAAGGTAGCCAAGTTTTACTATGAGAGGCCCAGCTGAGATGCTCTCTTGAGCCTCTGGAATAGCTCTTCTGTCTTTATCATTTCTCAGGGTTGAAATCCCTGGTCTAAGATCTAGGGACCATGCAATCCCTAGGCTCTTCCTCTTGGGGGCAAGCTGACCTTAACTTGCATGGTGCAATGGGAAAATCCTCCCTCTCCCCAGTGGTATTACTCTTTAGGGCTTACCTTTCCCCTTCTGCAGGTTCCTGGATACCTGCTTCATCCAGGAGGGGAGCTGTAAACTGAGGGGAGATTGAAGCTCTAGAGCAGATGGGGCTCCTGCTCTTCCCCTGACAGCTCCTTCTCTTCCCTCCCTCAGGTCTGTCAGATCCCGGGGAACTACTCCTCCCTGCATGCCATCCTCGAAGCTCTGCAGAGTGTCTCCATTTACCACCTGAACAGGACATGGGAGAAAATTTGCAGGTGAGGAGGCTTCTCTCCATGGAGAGACCAGGATAGGTGAGGGATCTCTCATAAGCCTGCCCTTTACCCCCTCAGTCAGCTTGGACCTCTTGGGAGGCAGCCAACCCTGACCAAAGGACCTGGGCCTGGGGCCAGTTCTCTCAGCCTTCCTGGGGAATAGACCATCATGCCTCCTCCTTTAGAAATCAATTTTCCTCATGTCCCACCCTGCGCTGAGCTGAATTCAATATTCTCACGTGTTCACTTGACAGCCACTGAACTCTCTGCCCATGGGAAACCAAAATCTCCCAAACAGAGCTGCTCAATTAATCCGGGAAGGGATGCCCAGGATGACCCCCAGGAGAACTCCGTCCTATGTCCTACAAAGATCTTAGTGCTCAGAGGAGCCCAGAGAAACCCTCATTCAGGCATTTTGACATGTAGGGCTTCCCAAGGAAAAGGGTCTTGCACTCTCCCCTGTCCCATTATTCCTACACTGATCCTACTTTCTTTCCCTCTATTCAGGAAGAGCTTTCAAATTGTTAAAAAGCTGTGGCTCGGTTGGTTGGGCAACTCTCTTCGGCTCCGGTCAGGATCCTGGAGTCCCAGGATCGAGTCCTGAGTTGAGCTCCTGGCTCCATGGGGAGTCTGCTTCTCCCTCTGACCTTCTCACCTCTCATGCTTTCTTTCACTGTCTCTCTCTCAAATAAATAAATAATTAAAAAAAAAAAGCTGTTTTCTCAAGACAACCCACACTGCAAGAAACTACTCATCAAGGTAGCACAGAAGGTAGAGGTCTAGAAAGAGAGGAGGGGTGTGAGGGAACATAGTCCTGTGTGCACGGAGTAGGGAATGGCCTGAAGCATTCCTTGGGGAGGGGAAGCCTTTGGCATGAATGTGCTGACAGCCTGGGCTTAAGATTCTCTTGGGGCTGGGACAAGTTGGTGCTGCCCATCGAGATTCCCTAGGCTAGATTTCCTATCTCTCTATGTCCATAGCTCTTCCACAAGGGGGCCTGTAAAAACCCTGACAGCTCAGGGACAGGCCCCTGCTCAATGACGGGGTTGGGATGGGTTGAGGGCCACAACCGTGACGACAATCATAGGATCCTGAGTCCTCAGGAGATGATGGGAGGTGACGTTCTCACTTTCCCAATGAGAAAACAGGTTCAGAGAGGCCTGGCTACAATCTCAAGATCACACATAAACTAAATGTGGTAGCTGAGATTGTTGTTCTGGAAGGGCTCATGGCATGCTTCAGGATAATGGAGCATCAATATCAGAGGACTTAGGTCAGATGTCTAGGGTCTGGAGGGTCTGACATCAAAGACAGTGGGAGCAAGTGGACGGAGGTTATTCTGGCCTCAAGGAACTTGTCCTTGAGGAGTGGCCCTGGTGAGGCACCTGCAGAGAGCCCTGAAGAGGTTGTCGAAGAGTTGAGTGTGCTTGAGGTACTGGGCCTCCAAAGTCAGAGGAGAGGGGCTCTGCCCTGAGAGCTGGAAGCCTCCAAATCAGGACAGGTGAGACCTGCAACTCCAGCTCCACCTTCTGTTGCCACATTTCCTAAATTTCTTATTTGCCAATGACCAGAAGGAGGGTCTAGAGAGCTGGATACAGAATGCATTTGTGGGCATGGAGGGGCCCAGGGCTCCAAACCCTGATTTTCACTTAGGAGGTCCTGGAGGCAATCAGTAGGAGTCTGATGTTCTGGTCTGGCAAGGAGAAAGGAAACTGAAGGCAAACTACTAAGGGTCCTTGCTGCTCCCCATGTGGGAAGCACAGGGGCCAGGAGGCTAAAGCCTTTTCAGGGGAAGATCCTTGTGGCACCAGAGTGCAGGGACTCATCCAACCCTGCCCCTCATGACACTGGGTGTCATCCCCTATCTTGGCACTTTCCTCACTGACCTGGTGACATTGGATACTGCAATGGAGGACTATCGGAAGTAGGGGAGCCTGAAAATTGTGGAGCAATTGAGGTTTGGGAGCAGAGAGCCCCCATACTGATCCCTGAGCTCTCTGTACTTGGCAAACCTCCTCTCGTTACAGCCTCACAGCTACCCCTGTGAGCTGGGGTCTCTTGCCCATCTCAGTGTTGAGGGAAGGGAGGCTGCATCTAGACTGGTGCCCAAGACTGGTGAAGCAGCAGAGCTTCCTGAAGGCAAAGCTGCATGAGGTCTGTCTGAAAGGTCCCCAGAGCTTGCCTGTGGGAGGAGAATGAAGGGAGGACACTGCACATCAGCAGCACTTGAGTAGCCCAGCAGCCCCTGCCTGCCTGGGGTTTCGGCTGCCCCCTTCTGTCACCACAAGGGTCGTGTTGCAGGGTCCCTACTTGGAGCTGGCTCATCTTCCCCTACATCCTCCTTTCTCTGGAACCCAGGGCCTTGCCTAGACCCCAGCCCCATTGTCTGCATCTGAGCAGGCCCTTCCTGTGTCCTGGCCTAAGTGCAGCCTAGGAAGGGGTGGCTGTAAGGTGCTAGTACAGCCACCAGGGGGTACAACCAGGGGACTCTTTCTGAGGGACATTGGTTCTCTACTTTCCAGGGGAATGAGATCAACCACCAAAACAAGAATAAGGTGAGCATATGTGGAACTTCCTGTAGGGAGGGGGAGGCAGTGGAATCAGAGATGTCTCTGGGAAGAACGTTCCTTGGCTCTACCTCCTCCCTCTCACATTTACTGGGATTGGTTGCTAAGCAAGAAGTACAAAACCCATCTAGTTAGTCAGTAGGGATGGAGAAAAGGCACCATGGAGAGTTTCCCAGAGGAGGGCCTATTTCTACTTGCCTCTGAGAAGAGGTTGGGACTGGATGAATGCAGGCAGGAGGGTGGCCATGTGTGTCAAGACACAGGATGGACCCTCTGTCCCTCTGCTCAGCCCTCACCAGGCCTTGCAGCTTCCCCACCCATGCTTTGTCTGCATCCTGTGTTTCTATCTTGGCCCATGAATACCGAGACCTCAGGGACATCATGCTGCTCCAGATGGCTGCTGAGAAATACACCTTAGAGCCCCAGGATCCATTCAGGGCCTGATTCCCAACTGTGGAGTGGCTCAGCGAGGATGACAGGTGAGGAGGAGCTGGGTGAGGGTCAGGGTGGACTCTTCCTGCCTCCAGGAATCCTTCTTCTGTGGCTCCCTGGGCAGCCCCTGGCCTTGTTGCTGGTGTGCCAGACTCCAGATGTGGGTAAACCCAGGAAGGGACTCCTGATGTGAAGTTGCTGGTCAGCTCACAGGTGTCCCTTTGTCCTTAGCTACATCCTGTCCTGCCAGCTGGAGACCCAGTCCTAGCTGGCCAGCAGAACTCCAGCACCAGGAGAACTGGCCTCCGCCACCATCAGGGCTAAACCTGTGTCACCAGTGGCTGTGCAAGGATTCTTCCTCAGCAGGTGGGGTACTTGTGGTGTGTGCACCCCATCTACTTAACACCTCTTCCTCCCACCTATTTCCTTATTTGGGGGGACAGTAGTTAATGGTATTACATAGTTTTTCATAGGTTAAAATAGTATTAAAATTCCTTTTTTAAAAAACTTTTCTAGCTCAGGAGTGTGGTTTGGTTCTTTTACTTCCTGCGGTAATGGAAAATATGCACAGACTGTCCTATTCATTCCTGAGCTAAGGGATCTTAGAGTCATCACCTATTCTATGTAGGAGGAAGCCAGCCCTCCTCACTAGCTACCAGTGGCACCCCCAAGTCCCATTTCCCAGAGGACAGGTTCATCTCACTGTACGCAATTTGGGCAAACAGCAGAGACAGCCCTCAGGACTCCTGAGATGGAGAGGTGGCAGGTACTTTCCCAGGAACAACAGCAACAAGCACTGAACTGGTGAGTCTTTAACAGTTCCTTACACTCTCCAGAACTATGTCCTGCCCAGGAGAGGGGCTGCCTTTCTTTGTTCTAAAGCAAAGAGGACTATGCCTTGCTTCCTTTGTGACATGGAGTTTTTGTTTGTGTGTTAGGGTTTTTGTTTATTTGGACCCAGTATTTAGAACTGACCATTTTCTAGTTCAGTCTCTGGAATTGCATCAAGACTAAGTGGGGAAAAACATGTAAAGAGATCCAATCCTGCCTGTGGAAGGGACAAAGCCAGAAGAAGACAGTGTGTAGGGGCGCCTGGGTGGCTCAGTGGGTTAAAGCCTCTGCCTTCGGCTCAGGTCATGATCTCAGGGTTCTGGGATCGAGCTCTGCATGGGGCTCTCTTGCTCAGCAGGGAGCCTGCTTCCTCCTCCCTCTCTCTCTGCCTGACTGCCTACTTGTAATCTTTGTCAAATAAATAAATAAAATCTTAAAAAAAAAAAAAAAGAAGAAGACAGTGTGTAAATGGACGAAGGGCAGTCCGGACTTTCCATCCTCAGTCTCCCTCTAGACTCTCCAGGTACACCCTTTACCAAGACCGGAATCCTCCTGGCATCTTTGTCCATGATCTCTGGCTTCCTTTCCTTGCTTGTTTTGAGTGTGGGGGATAAAATGGGGGAGGTGTCACTTGAAGACCACAGCTGGGCCTGGTTCCATTCACATCTTTGCTGACCTAGGAGCTAGGATTTCCAGCACTCCTCCATTTCCTTAAGCAGTCAATTGGCAGCAATGCCCTCCAGCCCCCATCCTCTTGGTAAGATCCATGGTAGCCACTGTTCCCTGGCTGGGGCATGAGGGAGAAGGGACTGGTTCTCTTTGGCCAGGATAATGGTCCATATCCTTGCTCAGAGAATCCCCACACTCCCCTTGCTGGCCATGAGGACTGTTGTTAGGTCCATGTTGTTCTGATGTCTATGGTCTCATTCACCAGTTTATACACTCAGTCTCAATTGACACAGTTGCACTGACTTAATCTGAAATGGAGAACTCCCGTGACCCTGTAGATCTAGGCACTGATTTAAGGGAGCAGATGAGAACTATCAGGCAAATGGATGCCAAAACAATGCAAGGAATACTTCTAGCAGACAAATCAGACTGTAAATATACATATATATATATATACATATATATATATATATGTAGTAAGACTCAAGGAAGGACATTACATCATAATAATGGAGACCACGCAATAAGATAGAACCATTTTAAATATTTAGACACCCAACATAGGAGAACCCGAATGCATATAACAGTTAATAACACATTTAAAGGAACTCTTAGACAGTGATACCATATGGTGGGGAATCTAACACCCCACTTTTATTCATGGAGACATGGTCGAAACTGAAAATCAACAAGGAATCAATGGCTTTGAGTGATATACTGGCTTGAACAGATAGAGACAGAACATTCCACCCTCAAACAGCATAATACTCCCTCTTGGCAAGGGCACATGGAACATCCTCCAGAACAGATCACAGGGTAGGCCACAAAACAAGTCCCAACAAATTAAAAAAGATGGACATCATACCATGCATCTTTTTCTGACCATAATGCTATGGAACTAGAAATCAATCCCAAGAAAAAACCTGGAAAGATCATGAATCCAGGAGGTTAAAGAACATGCTACCGAATAAGGACTGGGTCAACCAAGAAGTCAAAGAGGAAGTCTAAAATTACATGGAAGCATAATGACAAGCCAAGGATGCCACAACTTAGAGATATAGCCACAGTGAATCTAAGAGGGCAGATTCCAGCAATACAAGAAAAATCCCCAATAACATAAGCTGACACAAAAGGATCTAGCAAGAGAACAACATAGAGCTCCGGAGCAATCTCTCAGCCTTGGCGAGTTGGAGTTTCTGCTGTTGCGCCCATGCTTAGCTTCCATGGCTGCTCTAAGTCCCAGCCTGGAGGGTGTCCCTTTCTTCCATGACAGTTCCCACTGGGGCCACTGGGGAATCAACCCTTCAGGGGATTCTAGAATGGCAGCAATGGCCAAAAAGTTCCAGGAAATAACTGCCGCTTCCCCATTGATGTATCAAGGTGGTCGATTAGCTTTCCTCTTTGTGGAACATTCCACAGTGGTTTTTTGGGCAGATCCTCTAAGGCTCTGATCCCCTGCGTATCTTGGAAAAATGCAGATTCTGACTGAGTAAGCCTGGGACGGACCTGAGAGTCTGCACTTCCAACATGCTCCCAGCTGATGCTGAGGCCCCTTGTCCACAGACCCCACAGAGAAACAAGATGTCAGCAGACCAGTGGACAAAAGTTCATCTCTTTTGCCACTCAAAAGAGATTTATCAGCAACAATTTGGCAGCAACAAAGAGATGTTTTTATTGTCAGGATGTGAAACAAAGCCCCTGGAAAACAGGGCTTCGTTCACACCTGGCGGCCTCTCCTTGTGTTCCCTTCTGGATTACATGGGGGCAGTGGGGAAGGAAACTCAGTTTGTTGAGTTTAAGCTAAATTGGGAGCTTGTGTTCCTTTCTGCTATTAGCCTGGCCACTTGCTTGGCTGCTTTCTCTGTGGCCTCTATGTAAGGCAGTTCTAAACACCAGTGCTTGCTTTCCCAGTCTGGGGGATACTTCAGAGAAAGGGAGGGAACACAAGACAGTAACAGGAAAATGACAATGTTTGGTCATGAATGCTTAAAGGGGTTAAAGAGTATCTCTTGGACTGTATTCTCTTGGTCAGAAATCCATTAGCAACCACTTGGTTTATAGACTGGTAGGTATATAGCAGGGGTGGGGATCCCTGGGAGCCACTGTGGACTGAACTTGGTGGTCTATGCACCACAACTCACCCAGATCAAGAAACTGAGGTAAGACTTAAAGCTAGTGTGTGTTACGTTAACATATGATTTGATTCAGGTGTGGCATTGAAGAAACAGAAACAAACAACAAAGGGAAAAAAGACAATAAAAAAAAACCAGCCTCAAATATAGAGAACAAACTGGAGGGATCCAGGTGGGGGGATGTTTGAAATAGGGGATAGGCGTTAAGAGTACACTTACTGTGATGAGCACTGTGTCACCTACAGAACTCCTAAATCACTACTGTTCACCTGCAATGAAGATAACATCATATGTCAATTAGAATGTAATTTCAAAATAAAAAAATGATAGCATATTATGAGATCAAGGATTAGAATATGCTCTTGGAATTTTATAGTCAGGTCTCATCAGGCAACCTGAATATAAATCTATATTAAAGATTGATGAAAATATCCAAAGACAAAAGTGAAGTTTGTGGATATGAAAAGGCCAGCCCCCACCTCTGTGTTCATAGAAAAGATAACTTCCTATGATATTTGCCATTATAAAGCATTTCACTCAAGTCCTACTGGAGCTCTAGTCCTCTGCTTTTTCCATTCTATTTGGTTATGTGTCTTCATGAAGTAGTTGAAGTAAATATTTCTACCCCTTGTTTCATAGATTAAACCACATTTAGCTTTCTGTAGCCATGGAAGTGTGGAGCTGGAAAACCTTCTGGAAAAATAGTTAGCATTTGTATCTCTCATCATTTTACAGATAAAGAAACTGAGGCCAAGCAAGGGCACCAATGGAACAATAACCATGCTGAGATTCTCCTGACACCTGGTTCAGGATCCTAACTCACTGAACAAGAGTGAAGAATCCCGGGCGCCTGGGTGGCTCAGTGGGTTAAGTCACTGCCTTCGGCTCGGGTCATGATCTCAGGGTCCTGGGATTGAGTCCCACATCGGGCTCTCTGCTCAGCAGGGAGCCTGCTTCCTCCTCTCTCTCTCTCTCTCTCTCTGCCTACTTGTGATCTCTCTCTGTCAAATAAATAAATAAAATCTTTAAAAAAAAAAAAAGAGTGAAGAATCCCGTCCCTTCAGGGCCAATGGACACCTCATTGGAATGGGTCATTTTTCGGGAAAAGTGAAATTCAGTCAAACATGGAATGGTATAAAGATAACATCATTTAAAGAAAATCCACTATGATCCACTACACTGTTTCTTACGTTCCATATAGGAATGAAGTCATATGATAATCGTAGGGGAAGGGAGGAAAAACTAAATGGGAAGCCACCAGAGAGGGAGAAAAAATGATGATAGGCTCTTAACTAGAAAACAAACTAAGGGCTACTGGAGGGGTGGTGAGTGGGGTATGGGGTAACTGGGTGAGGAGTATTAAGGAAGGCAGGCCATGCGATGAGCACTGGGAGTGATAACGCGACTGATGAATTACTAGGCACTACATCTGAAGCGCGTGATGTACTGCCTGTTGGCTAACTGACATTAAATTATAAAAATACAATCCAAGGTTCTGTGTTTTCTTGTTTTCAACGTGGAAAATACAGGATGATTTCTTTTCTGCCCTCAAGCAATGAAATGAGATAGCCTATTCATGATGAAGCAATTCTCAGGGCATGCTACCTTTTTTATTTCAGCCCTGAAAAGGTTTTCAAACATGCTTTCTTCAGTTCTTGTCCTCTTGCCCTTGAAGTCAATTCTGAGCATTCTTGACAGGGTGGCAAAATCTTTTTTCTCTTTAAGGTGAGTCACCTCAAGCACCTAACATCCGTACTTGCCACAGGAGGCCTCACCACAAGTTTTCGTACAGCTGGCATGAATACTGGTAGCTGATGGTTCTTTATCTTTGATGACATCAATCCCTTTTGTTCAATTGTGCTATGACTAGAGGTAGGGCCTTCCTCTCACTCATGAAGGTGACAATAGCTCTCTAGCTCACCTTCAAAAATGTCCCTCCCCTCTGTCTCATAGAACGTAGTGACCATGCACTGGGAACACAGAGCAAATGTATAAAAGTCTTATCTGAATTCAACTCAGCATGGGAATTAGAGATGGGTGCCTCTTGGGGTTTGATCCCAGTGTTCTTGAGTCATTGTAACCTTCTTTGCAATTGACTTGAGATAGTAACTCCCCAAGATAGGCGAATAAAAAGTGCCTTGGAAGCAGGTGACCCACAACCCATTCATCACCCTTTGTCCTGTGAGACTATGTTCCTCATCTGATTAAGAAATTCTTCAAACATTGCGACAACTGGCTGGCTCAGTTGTTTATGTGGCTGCCTTCATTTCAGGTCATGATCCCACGGTCCAGGGATCGAGTCCCAAATCGGCCTCCTTGCTCAGCGGGAGCCCGGTTTCTTTCTCTGCCTGCTCTGCCTGCTTCTCCTCCTGCTTGTGCTCTCTCTCTCTCTCTGACCAATAAATAAATAAGATATTAAAAAAAAAAGAAACTCTTCAAACATCGATGGAGTGGAGTGCAATAAAAGGCTCACTCTGAAGAAGGACTGAGCTTGGGGAATGTCCAGTCATATGTCTCACTGCTCCCATCATCCACACATGTGGTGCCCCTGCTGGCCCACCGTATGTATTCCAATCATCATGCCATCACATATTGTCAGTACCCCAACCTCAGGCCTGTGCTTTTCTAGTTCATGATGCTGCCTGCCTCCACCAATGAACCTTTTTCATCTCTCAAGTTGGAAGTCAGTAGCCATCATCTTCATCAGCTTCATAAAACAGGATCTGGCAGTGAGTTAATGGATAGGATCTGCAAGGCACAGGATGGAAAAGAAAAATAAATTCACATACTGGACATTCGGAATACTTAAAATCTTTGTGACTTTAAAAGTCCTGATCAATGAAGGAAAAGCACAGTCCACAGGATGGGAGAACATATTTTCAAGCCATATATCTAACACCTCAATATCCACAATACATAGAGATCACAGAAACTCAACAACAATGAACAAATTAAAAGTAATGTGTGACTGTACAAGTGGGGAACAGACCTATTATCCTCAGGGATAGACACATGGAAAGAAATTTGAAAAGATACCTCCCATCACTAATTTTTCAGGAAATCCAAATTATGGAAATCAATGAGATACCATTTCACATCCATTAAGATGACTCACCCCAGAAAAAGAAAGAAAGACTTAAAAGAAAAGAGAAGATCAAGTGTTGGCAAAGATGCAGAGAGGTTGGAACCTTGTACACTGTGTGTGGTAGGAATGTTAATGGCATTGCTGTGAAATCAGTATGGCAGTTCTTCAAAACAATCAACATTAGAATTACCACGTATTCTAGTAGTTCCTCTTCTGGGGTAGATACCCAACTTAATTGACAGCATGGTCTTGAAGATGTATCTGAAGATGTATCTGAACTTTTCACAGCACCATTTTCATAAGAGCCATGAATGATGAACACAATCCAAGACTCTGTCCAAGAAGGAGCAGTAGTTGCATACACAGAGACTGGAATAGTATTCTTTCTTAAAAGAAAAGGAAAACATTGACATGTGCCACAACATTGGTGAACGTTGAGGATATTATGCTAAGTGATATGAGTATTCATAAAAATACACACTTTAACTTCACTCTTGGGACCTACCTAAAGTAGATTCCTAAAGACAGAAAGTAGAATGCTGTTTGTCAAGGGCTGGAAGGAGGTGGTCATGGGAAGATTCTGATTCATGGTAAAGAGGTTTAGTTTCACTAGATGCAATGAGATGTGAAGACAGGGTACAGGGAAGTGGTACAAAGATATTAGGGCCTTTAAAAGATTTAGAACATATCCATGAACTTCACGTACTTAATGACATAAAAATAAATTATACTGAAACACTGCAAAGAGAGAGAAATGCATTTTATTGGGACATTTATACCTTTCCATGTAGGTCCAGTCTCAGGCATTTTACTTCATCGATTTTCCCAGAGACAACTTGGATCAAACCAAATGTCATTCTGTGCCCATTTCAAAGCTTAAAATCAGAGTTTCCAAAACATGAAAACTTTATTTAGGAAGGTAATTTTCAGAGTTAATTTATGAAGACATTTTATTCCTTGACCAACTCTTTAAAATAGAACATGAGAGACTATGGACTCTGAAAAACAGTCTGAGGGGTTTGGAGTGGCGGGGGGGGGGGTGGGAGGTTGGGGTACCAGGTGGTGGGTATTATAGAGGGCACGGCTTGCATGGAGCACTGGGTGTGGTGAAAAAATAATGAATACTGTTTTTCTGAAAATAAATAAATTGGAAAAAAAATAAAATAAAATAGAACACAAATTTAAAATTTGCTTCATCTCCTTTCATTGTAATTCACAGATTTTTGAACTCAGAATCCATTGTTTATGCAAGTGGCTTGGATGTTTTTATCCCTATCATAATCTACTGATTTTAGGTTCTGCCAATTTTAGTTTTGTTTACCTGCCATTCTTTTTACCAAGTCAACTTTCTTGAGGCTCATTATGAATAGTAAAATTTTTTTGCCCCAGTTTTATTGATGTCATTGACATAGAGCACTGTGCATATTTCAGGCACACAACATAATGATTTCACTTTCATAGACCCTAAGAAGATTACCAGAATAAGTTGAGTTCACCACCATCATCTCTTAGAGATACAAAAAGAAAGGAAAGAGAAAAGAAAGGACATCTTTTTCTTTGTGGGATGAGACTTTCCGAATTGGCTTTCCTTTAACACCTCTCAAATACACTATAGAGCAGTATGAACTGTAGTCATCAGGTTGTAACACTACAACTCTATTACCTATTTCTCATAAAACTGGAAATTTGTACCTTTTCACCATTTACTCCATCCCTGCCTCACCCTCTGCCCTCTGCTTCTGGTTCCTTCAATTTGACCTGTTTTTCTGAATTCATTTGACTCCTTTTCTCTCCCTTGTTTCTGATTCCATGTAGAAGGGAAAAATATATTTCTATCTATTATCTATCTATATATCTATCATCTATCATCTCTGTATGCACATGTATATACCTGTATGTGTGTATATATATCTCTATATATAGATATATAGATATAAATGGGCCTTCCACTGTCTCACTTATCTGACTCAGCATAATGCTTTAAAAGTCCATTACTGTTATCACACCTAGCAGAATTTCCTTTCCTTATGGTTGATTAATATCCCATTATATAGGTAAACACTTTTTTTTCCAGTCACCATGAATGGGCACTGATGTTTTGGGGGTCTTGGCTGTTGAAAATAATTCTTCTTGACTTGGTGGTGGGTGCAGGGATTTCTTGGACACATTCCTTATTTTTCTATGGCTATGGTCCAAAACATGGAACTGTGGCATCCTATGATAAATCTATTTGTATTTTGTCAAGGAGCATCCATACTTTTTTGCTTAGTGACTGTCCCAATGTGCATCCCCATCAATGGTGCCCAGGGGTCCCTTTTCTCCATATCCTCAGCAGCATTAGTTAGCTCTTGTCTTCTTAATGACAGCTAAATTCCAACTGATGTGATATGATACCTCATTATGCTCTCCATTGCATTTTTCTGATGGTTAGTCATGTTTAGGACATTTTTTCCTACATGTTTCTCATGTGTTTATGTTGCTCTGGAAATGCCAGATACTGGACACTGTGTCTGTGGCCCTGTGACAAGACTTGTCTCCATGAGATCTTCAGGGTCGTACTTTGGACATACAGGGGTGGGTGCAGAAGCACTCTTCTGGCTGAGGTGAGGGTGTGGAATAGTGAAGAGGACACCATGCAAGTAGACAGGAAAGGAGGAAAAGGAAGGTTCAGAGGCCCTTTCCTCTGCCGTTGGGGCCTGGAGATCCTGTTCCTTTGGCTCTATGACTCTAGAAAGCCAGTGCCTTGAGGACACCCCCAAAAAAGGCATTTCTTTTTTGGCTGGTCTGCCTGCCTGGGGCTGTCGCAGGAGAGCTGGAGAACAGGATATAGGGTGCTTCCCTGTCCATGGTACCTAGGGAGATCTGTTGGAGGAACTGAAGCTGGAAGAGCCTGGCCCAGCCCATAATGGTTGTTGCCCTGCCCAGAAACAGCTTGAAACTTGGAGTGCCACTTCTCCCTGAAGTCTAGGTGCTTAAAAGGGGAGGTGGGCTCCAAGACCTTCTCAGTTATTCATTCACAAACTCTACGCTTAAGCACTCCCCTATGCCAGGTACCTTGGTGGTCCCATGCACACCGCTGAACATATCTAGGGCTCCTTGCTTTTAGGAGCCCACAGTCTAGACATGGGCCACAGCACAAAACAAAGACATGTGAAAGAAAAGACCAAGGGCTCTATAGGACAAATGAAGTGTGCTCCAAAGGAAGGCTGCAGAGGCATTGGACAGGAGGCCTGAAAGGCCTCATTGAGGGTCATGTTGCTGAGAAAAGAATGAAAAAAAGGGAGCTAGCCCTCCAGTATGTCAGGAAGAAGGGACCTCTGCTGCAGATCCTCATGACTAGAAGCTGGATGGGCCAGAGGAGAGGGAAAAGGCTTCCAGCATAGCTGGAGAGAAACTGGGAGCAGAGCAGAGGGGAGGGAGGAAGGCAGGGAGAGAGGCTGAGGCCTGGGAAACAGTTATCTATTGTTCCTCTGTGACTGCATCGCGCCAGTACCCTGCATCTCCAAACACCGGAATTGAATTTCCCACAGCTTTTGTGGAAGAGGAATGCAGGTATAATGTGTCGTGTTTACCCAACCTCCAGATACCTCAGATCCTGGTGCTGTGACAGAGGCTAGACCTGGCAGAGGATTTTTCCCCAAGTTAGCTACAGAATTCAGGAAGCCTTTTGGATTCAGAATCTGAGTTCCTGTGTGTCTTTGGGCCTTGGCACTGCCTCAGGTCTCTGCCCTGTGAACCTCTATGGATGGCAGCTCAAAACATCTGTGCTTATTTTTGGTTCAGAGCTAGAGAAGAAAAAGGAAAAGAGGGAAACACAGAACAGGAGCAAAGTAACTAGAAAGTGAGAAACTCTTTGTATGACTTCTAGAGAAACTCTAGACATGATATTTCATCATGTTGACTGTATCCTATAGCTCAGAAGCTAGTCCCTTACCACTTAAAGGTTACAGAGTGATGCCTACACCACAGGTCTGGATCCCTGGGAGCCATTGTGGAGACTGCTCCCCGCATAGACCAAAAAGGCAAAGGGGTCTCATTCTAAGTCAGGATGGGAAACAACTGAACAGTTTCACTAGAGAGGATGACAAAGTACGCATCTTTGTTCCTTTCCAACCCTTCATGGTGCCACATTATAATGAGGTCAAGAAGGAAACTGACGGTTCCAACCTTACATGGCTGGAACCTGACTCTCTTGAGGGGTCCTCCAGGCGAAGTCCCACCCCTTCTTGTAACTGTTCCATCCTTCAACTTGTGCCTCAGATACACATGATACCATCCCACACACATTATAAATACGATCCACATACACCCAAAGACATCCCAAGGAAGTCAATTCTAGCCTGGTCCCCACTATTCAGGTTGAGAAAGTGGGGACCGTGGGAGACCACAACGACTTAGGACACAGAACTGGGAAAGGAAACAGAATAAAGCTCTGACTTCTGCTCTGTCTCCTAAACGGTTGGAACCTAGTTACATTTCCAGAGAGTTGTGCCTATGGCACTGTTGGCTTGTGTGTACAGTCATGGAGACGACATGGGGAAGAAAGGTAGTCAACTGACAAGAAGGGGCTCGAAGAGGTGTGACTGAATGAAGGGGCCCATGTATTAGAATCCTGAAAGAGTGACCTCACATCCTTTGTGTAGGCCCCAACTGAACTTAGAACTATGGTAACTAGGCAGCCACTATCAAAAAACAACCTGCTCTCCAGCTCACTTGATTGGAGACATTCCAGATAACAAGATGTTCTGTGGTTGTATTCATAGTTTTAGGGACACTGGGCACAAGAAAGCCCAGAGGGAAGAGACGTTATTGTAATTGTAGACTTTGGCTCAGCCCTCTATTCCAAAGCTTCTGATCATGCGTCAGAGTGCAATAAAAGGCTCAGTTTGAAAAATGGCTGAGCTTGGGGACATGTCAATTTATATGTCTCACTGATCCCATCATCCACACAAGTGGTGCCCAAAATGGACAGGGTACCATTTCCAGTACATACCTCCTGCTGGCCCACTGTCCGGATTCCTACCATCATGCCATTGCACATTGTCAGGGCCCCATCATGGGGCCTGTGCTTCTCCAGTTCATGCTGCTGCCTGCCTCCACCAATGACCCTTTTTCATCTCTCAAGTTGGAGCTTAATAGACATCATCTTCACCACCCTCACAAAACAGGATTTGGTAATGATTTAATATTTGGTGACGTGGTTCTTCATATCTTTTGCCCTTAAAAAAAGGTGGATTATGTTAATATAGAGTTGAAAGAATTGCTTATATATTCTAGATACAACCTTATTAAGATACATGTTTTCTAAATATATTTTCCCACTTTATGCCTCATGGAGAACTTTTGAGAATCAAGAAGTTACAGCTGGGGAGGTAGAGAGTACTCCCAGGCTGGTGTGTTTCATTCTAGATTTCTGGAACTTTAGTACCTGCTTCTGCTTCCAGACCTTTCTCCAATCCTCTCTCATCACAGTGACATGGAAACATCAGGTCACTGCCACTTAAAAACTGCAGGTCAGCTCTGGCCTCCACTGCCCACCCTCCACCTCATTGAAGCAATGGTGCCCTACTTCCACACTTTTCTTCCTTGTGTGGTAACACATAGGAGCAATTTTTAACCCGTATATCAGATTAGTACATTATATGCTTTAGATACATACAATTTTGTCAGTAATAGCTCTATTCAAAAAATGAACCACCCTGTAGCAGTTCGTATAGCTGCATAACAAATGACCCAAATCTTACAGTCTAAATAAACACCCTTCATTTTTGCTCAGAAGACTATAGTTCTACTGATAGGAGACAAGCTCAACTGATCTCAGGTGGGCTCATGGACATATCTGCAGTCCTATGTCATCTCAGTCTCTCTATTTGTAAGTGGTTCAACAGAATTCAGGTCCCATATTACCATTAAGCTGTTGTTTCTGTCTCTATGGTTTCAGTTCACTGCATTGTAGTAGTGACATGGCTTCCAGCAGGCTCCAGGATCCCTCTCATGTACTGCTGGGCATGTGCTCCAGGACTGAATTCATTCCGTTCTCTGAGAGGCAGACCCTGAGAAAAACATTTGAGTCTAAGTAGCTCATTCCAGGAAGTGGAGAAGTGGAGATGGAAAGGAAGGTAGAGGGGCAGCCAATTGCAGTGTCTGTGTTAATGAAGAAGCTACCACTGTGGGAAACTGGGACACAAGGCTACTGGGGTTGTGCCTCCAGATGGTCCCATCCATGGGACAAAAAATGGAACCTTTTCTGAGGTTGAGAAGCATCTGGTGAGAGTTATGTGAGCCTCTTCCCTCCTTAATCAGGGCTTTGACTCTGAGCTTTCTCCCTCAGGGTTTTGCTGCAAAGGAATTGCTGGCCCTGGAGATTGGGTCTAGTCTTGTGGGCTAAGTTCCCATTGACCTATTTTAAGTCCACTACAAGTAGGGAATATCTGACATGTTAAGAGCTCTGATGGGTAATCACAAAATGCAAATAGAGCCATACAATACCAAAAATAAGTCTCACCTGTTTTCCTTCACAGCATAATCATCTAAAGCCACTTTTGAGAGACCAAAAGGGCTAGATTTCTGCATTTAAGGGTTCTGGTGTGCTAGTAGTGCATTGGCTGCACCTGTTGCAGCTTTGCTGTGGATCAGCAGGATGGAATGACCATCAGAAGCCACCACTCCATCATCTTGTGCATGCATCACCGAACAGAAACCTGCTTTTAATGAAGCAGCAGATATTCGTGATTTATCATGAAATGCTTTGTTACATGAGATGATAGATTACTGCAGAACATTAGAGGAATTCCTGAGGCCTCATGACTTGAAAGTCCAAGAAAGAATTAAAGCAGTCAGATACAAGCAAGCTTAACAGTAGGAAGAGTCTAAAACAGCCTAATTTCTCAGAAGACATTGTGTTAAAACTTGCATAAAGTCGCTTCTGAGCTTGCTGTGCTCAAAAAATGAACAAACGTTGTAACAAGTCTCTGCTTCTCATCCACAGATTCTCTCCCAGACTCTGATTAAATATTTCTGGATCCACATTTTCTGCTTTTCAGATTTTCACTATCTCAAAAGTTTGTGTTGGTGTCCTGTTTTGGCTCTTCTGCCCTCCCCTAATTATCACCAGTCACACATTCAATCTGTTGTATAGATCGATACCAATCTGAGTAACTTCTTGCTTTCCAGGCTGAAGAGCCCCGAAAGTATCAACATTCACACACAGGATGCTTGATTAACATTCATTTATTTTGGGAAGTAGTGTTGAAAGTATCCAGGTGATCAATATTAGGGGGCTCAGCAAACACAAAGCCCCAATATTTACTTACACTGTCTCAATGTCAAACATTCCAGTTCAAAGGCAGAGGAAAAGAGCAATGTTCTAGTTCAAAGGCCATGAGGCAGGAGGGATTCTCTCTAAGTCAGAAATCTTTTTGCTCTATTCTGGTCTTCAACTGATTGGAGATGGCCCACCCACATTGGAGAGGGCAATCTGCTTCACTGTTTAACAACTTCAATGTTACTCTCACTCAGAGACACCCTCTACAGACACAGCCAAAACAATATTTGACCAAAATATTAGGGTACCCCATGACCCAATCAAGTTGACACATAAAATTAACCATCCTAATAGTCTTCATTTCTTTCAGCAGCCCCAATTATGGATGTGACTTAGTTTATTAAATCTGTCTCTGTTCATGGATGTTTGATGATTTTTAATCCTTTCTATTGTGAATAGCCCTGTGCACACATATTCTATATGTTTCCCATTGCATCGGTGGTTGAGCTTCTCAGAGATGGGCTTTCTGAGTCAAAGGGTAAATGCACATGTCATTCCATTTCCCTGGGGACTGTACCATTTGGCATGCTACCAACAATGCCTGAAACCACTTGTTCCCTGGGGAAACAGGGATCCACATTTGGTTAAGGAGAACATCACACTCTTGGCTATGGACATTGGTTTAGAACCAAGCTGGCCAGTGGGGGGGAGGGTTGATGGGAGTTTTTGTGAAAGCATGAGGACAGAGAAGCTGTCTCTCTCTGGGGATTGCTCAGCTAACTCTTATAAACCTCCAGGCTCTTGGGGCAACCACATACAGAAAGCCTGGTCAAGAATGATACTGAAAAAGAAGAAGTGGCCAGAGAGGAAAAAAAGTACTGTTAAGAGAGAATCCTGATGGACTAATAGAGCGCCTGCATCCAGCTGGACCTGAATCCATGAGACACTGGAACTCTGCTTGAAAAAAATTTTAGGAGACACACTCCATTTCTCTGCTTGAGCTTCTTTTCCATAAAGTGGAGACTGATGATTTATTAAGATCTGGAAATGATAGGAGAAAAAAAGGAAGCCCTTTAACTTTTAACAATGTTTGTTTCAGCCCAACAGCATACATGGTTATAAATGCCTTAAAAATCTTCCAGGAACTGGTATGAGAACCAAAACTCAAATGCTTTCTTCAACGCTGGCCTATAATTTTCTTGTTAACATGAGTGGATTATCCACTCTGGTCTTGCTGAAGTAGTCATCCAACTTACTGCACATTTTTTTTTAGATTTTATTTATTTATTTGACAGAGAGAGATCACAAGTAGGCAGAGAGGCAGGCAGAGAGAGAGGGGGAAGCAGACTCCCCGCTGAGCAGAGAGCCCAACATGGGGCTCTATCCCGGGACCCTGATATCATGACCTGAGCTGAAGGCAGAGGCTTAACCCACTGAGCCACCTAGGTGCCCCTTATTGCCCTTTTGAATATTCAGACTCATTTTCTTAATTTGCCCTAACACAAGAACAGATAAACAAGGGCCACTGATCTATTTTTCATTTGGTGGATTTTAAAAAGCTTTTTAATGATCTTCAGGGTATATCAGGAATCAGGAGATGTAGGCAGGCCCTGTTCAGGGGCATGAAGTGGAGTCTGGCCTTAGCTGCTTCTGGGCACCCGGCAGGTCATGCCCTTACTCCATTAGTGGACACAGTCACCAGGAGCCCTTTGATGTGGTGGACTTGTAGGTTTCCTTCCAGGTACATGGACCTTTATTTTAAAGATGTGATCATTTGAAAATGTTCTCTCAGTTCGCAAGAAGAGAAAGATCTTTCACAAACAATGTCATGATTGGAGCGACTCCTCCCAGAGCCCCTGGCCACAGAAGTCAGGCTGTCCCTGCTGACCTTAGACTATCCGAGCTTCCACCTGCTATGAAAACCCCTTATGAAATAGACAAAAGCTCCTTTAAAGAAAAGTGGGTCTGTGGGTGACTCAGCACTCTAGGTGAATGTCTACAGTGCTCTATTGTCTCAGAAAAGTGAAACGAAATAAGGTATTCAGTTGGATAATTAATAGGTGAAAGAGGATTAAGACTACACTTGTAATGAGTACGGAATAATGTACAGAACTATTGAATCACTATATTGTACACCTGAAACTACTATAACACTACATGGTAGTTACACTTGAATAGGATTGCTTTAAAGATTTTATTTGTCAGACAGAGAAAACAGAGCAAGCACAAGCAGGGCGGGCAGGGGGGTGGCAGGCAGTTGGAGAAGCAGGTTCCACTCTGAGGAAGGACCCGGATGCAGGACTCAATGAGCAAAAGGTAGACACTTAACCAGTTCAGTCACCCAAGCATCCTGAGTTTTTTTTTTTTTCCTTTAAGTGCTTCACTACCACAATGATGAGGTTAGATTTTAAAATAGGATGAAAACATGAGGCAAACTTTTAGTGATGTCATATTGACATTTGGCTGATTTTTCATTTCACTATTATTATTCTTCACAATTTTTATCAGCCAACTGATTTAACCTATCTTTATTCAAACTAGGCATATTTGACATTAGTGATAGGATTCAGTCTCTACCAATCTCTCTTTGCTTGTATCCCTCTTTTTAATTTGTTAGGTCCTAAGTTAGGGCTTTACATATAATAACTATTCAATAATTCTTTGGAAACAATCTCTGTAATTGAAATTCATACCACATTCAGAAGTACCATTAACCTAATTAACAGGTGGGAAGCATGACCATCAGGTTTAATGAGTTGCTGTAGCTCAGAAACTGAGATTTCAAGTCCATTAAAATATTTTCATCGAGCTAAGTTTTTAATAGTGCTATCTGCTGAGAAATAGGTGATCATTTGCAAATTCAAAGGTGTTTATTAATTTGTCTGCTTGCTTTCCTCTCCCTCATAAGTAATGATATAAGTAAGTAGTCATATTTATGAACATTCACTCATGTCCTTTGCTTAATCACTTGGTAGCCCTTTCTCAATTAAAAACAAATGACCTACCATCTCTGTTTGTCTTGTAGTGGGGGCCAGACTGGTTGCCAGGACTCCAGAGGCTTTGGTCTTGGAATGGTCAGGTCTGGTGAAGGTGGGGAGTGAGGCATGGAACTGGACACAGTGGAAGGAAAAAATGTTTACACAACTGCCCCTGAGAGTCCCTATCTCCAATGTGCAACATTCCCATTGAAATCTGGGAAACCTTCTCTGAAAAATCTGCATGTTCTGTGAAGGGTGTGTTCTCATGAGTGAACGTTGGTGCTTCTCAAGTAAAGCCTACCTAACTCTGGCCTCTGCAGAGTGTGAAGCTTGCTAGTCGACCCAAACCCACTTAACTGTATTATCAGGCCCTGACACCCCAATTAGAATAATATACAGTGGGTTTCTCCAAAAGGGACAGTATCAGACTCCTCT
Organism: Neogale vison; assembly: GCF_020171115.1. Classification (NCBI taxonomy): domain Eukaryota; kingdom Metazoa; phylum Chordata; class Mammalia; order Carnivora; family Mustelidae; genus Neogale; species Neogale vison. Next base: position 45,848,969 of record NC_058098.1, read on the forward strand.
AACACTGCTTCAGGTCCCCCAGGCCTCACCTGTTTCTTGGTCCAGCCACTGCAGACTCCAACTTCCTTTTCACAGGTACAATTTAGTAATGTTCAGACTGGCCTTATTAAATGGTACTTGATCCCCGTACAGCAATAAGCACTACCAAGAAACAAACCTATGAAAACAATGGGATTATCCCTCCATTTCCCTTCACATATAATCCCTTTCAATACCATGTCTACTCTCTCTCTTTTTAAAAAAGATTTACTTATTTGACAGAGACACAGCAAGAGAGGGAACACAAGCAGGGGAGTTGGGAGAGGGAGAAGCAGGCTTTCCACCGAGCAGGGAGCCTGATGTGGGGCTGAATCCCAGGACCCTGGAATCAGGACCTGAGCTGAAGGCAGACACTTAATGACTGAACCGGCCAGGTGCCCCTCTACTTCTTTTCAATTGAAAGGATCATAACAGAGCTTCATGAACCCTGCTTCATCAGTCTCCAGGAAGCACCAAAGGAAGGGGAAGGATCCTTACTCCACTGGGAGCCCCAGTGGAAACCCTCAAAAGGAATAAGGAGCTCAATTCAGTTCTTCCCTAGTAGGAAAGGATACCTAGTCCTTTCTTTAGCTCCATCCCTCCTGCTGCCCCTTCCCAGAGAACTAAGAACCTTCCCAGCCATGCCTATACAACCATGTGTAAATGAAGATAGTATCCTTTACTAGTTGACTCAAATTCCCTAGACGATGACATGAAATCATGAAACCATGATGCTCAAGATTACAGACTGTTATACAGAAAAAGGGGAAATAAAAATACAAGGTGAATTTGACAACTTAAATAAAGCACAATTTAGAACAGTGAGAACAAGGAAAATAAACTAGTCAGACATAAGACGAAAACACTGACAAGGATAAATGTCATTAGTGATGCACTGTTACTTAAAAGCTAATATGACCGGGGAGGAGTCAAGATGGCGGAGAAGTAGCAGGCTGAGACTACCTCAGCTAGCAGGAGATCAGCTAGAGAGCTTATCTAAAGATTGCAAACACCTGCAAATCCATCGGCAGATCGAAGAGAAGAAGAACAGCAATTCTAGAAACAGAAAAACAACCACTTTCTGAAAGGTAGGACTGGCGGAGAAGTGAATCCAAAGCTACGGGAAGATAGACCCCGGGGGGAGGGGCCGGCTCCCGGCAAGCGGCGGAGCAACGGAGCGCAAAATCGGGACTTTTAAAAGTCTGTTCCGCTGAGGGACATCGCTCCGGAGGCTAAACCGGGGCGAAGCCCACGCGGGGTTGGCATGACCTCAGGTCCCGCGGGGTCACAGAAGGATCAGGGGTGTCTGAGTGTTGCAGAGCTTGCAGATATTGGAACGGGAAAGCCGGCTGCAGAGACAGAGCCGACAGTGAGCTCGCAGCTCAGAGTTGCCTTGAACCGGTCGCAAGCTCGGTGAGCTCGGAGCGCGGCCGGAGGTCAGGCAGACGCGAGTTACTGGGAGCTGTTCTCTGAGGGCGCACTGGGGAGTGGGGCTCCGGGCTCTTGGCTCCTCCGGGCCGAAGACCAGGAGGCCGCCATTTGTATTCCCGTCCTCCAGAACACTACAGAAAGCGCTCAGGGAACAAAAGCTCCTGAAAGCAAAGCCGAGCAGATCACTCAGCCCGGCCCCTGGTAAGGGCGGTGTAATTCCGCCTGGGGCAAAGACACTTGAGAATCACTACAACAGGCCCCTCCCCCAGAAGATCAACAAGAAATCCTGCCAAGACCAAGTTCACCTACCAAGGAGTGCAGTTTCAATACCAATGAGAGCAGCAGAATTCCAGAGGAGGAGAAAACAAACCACGGAACTCATGGCTTTCTCCCTGTGATTTTTTAGTCTTGCAGTTAATTTAATTTTTTTCTTTTTCATTTTTTTCTCTTCTTCTGCTAAAATTTTTTAAAACTTTTACCCTTTTCTTTTTTAACGTTTTTTAACTAGACTATCTAATATATATATTTTTTCTTTTTTATACTTTTCTTTATTCATTTTCTTTTTTTTAATTCTTTTCTTTTCTTTTTTTCTTTCTTTATTTTTGAACCTCTTTTTATCCCCAAATCAGAAGAGATCCTAATCTCTTCAATCTTTTTTTCTAAATTCTTTTTTAAATTCTTGATTGAATTTTTATTTCAATCTCTTTTTTTAAATTCTTTTTTTCTTTTTTTTCTTTCTTTCTTTTTGAACCTCTTTTTATCCCCAAATCAGAAGAGATTGGGAGATCCCAATCAGAAGAGATTGGGAGATCCCAATCAAAGGAGATCCCAATCAGAGGAGATCCCTCACCCAATCGTGAGGGGGAAATCCCCCCTCACGATTTGGGATCTCTTCTGATTTGGTTAAAGCATATTTTCCTGGGATTGTTGCCACCCTTTTAGTATTTTACTTGCTCCTTCATATACTCTTAGCTGGACAAAATGACAAGGCGGAAAAATTCACAACAAAAAAAAGAACAAGAGGCAGTACCGAAGGCTAGGGACCTAATCAATACAGACATTGGTAATATATCAGATCTAGAGTACAAAATGACAATTCTCAAGGTTATAGCCGGGCTTGAAAAAGGCATGGAAGACATTAGAGAAACCCTCTCCAGAGATATAAAAGCCCTCTCTGGAGAAATAAAAGAACTAAAATCTAACCAAGTTTAAATCAAAAAAGCTATTAATGAGGTGCAATCAAAAATGGAGGCTCTCACTGCTAGGATAAATGAGGCAGAAGAAAGAATTAGCGATATAGAAGACCAAATGACAGAGAATAAAGAAGATGAGCAAAAGAGGGACAAACAGCTACTGGACCATGAGGGGAGAATTCGAGAGATAAGTGACACCATAAGACGAAACAACATTAGAATAATTGGGATTCCAGAAGAAGAAGAAAGAGAGAGGGGAGCAGAAGGTATACTGGAGAGAATTATTGGGGAGAATTTCCCCAATATGGCAAAGGGAACGAGCATCAAAATTCAGGAGGTGCAGAGAACGCCCCTCAAAATCAATAAGAATAGGCCCACACCCCGTCACCTAATAGTAAAATTTACAAGCCTTAGTGACAAAGAGAAAATCCTGAAAGCAGCCCGGGAAAAGAAGTCTGTAACATATAATGGTAAAAGTATTAGATTGGCAGCCGACTTATCCACAGAGACCTGGCAGGCCAGAAAGAGCTGGCATGATATTTTCAGAGCACTAAACAAGAAAAACATGCAGCCAAGAATACTATATCCAGCTAGGCTATCATTGAAAATAGAAGGAGAGATTAAAAACTTCCAGGACAAACAAAAACTGAAAGAATTTTCAAATACCAAACCAGCTCTACAGGAAATACTGAAAGGGGTCCTCTAAGCTAAGAGAGAGCGTACAAATGGTAGATCAGAAAGGAACAGAGACAATATACAGTAACAGTCACCTTACAGGCAATACAATGGCACTAAAATCATATCTCTCAATAGTTACCCTGAATGTTAATGGGCTAAATGCCCCAATCAAAAGACACAGGGTATCAGAATGGATAAAAAAACAAAACCCATCTATATGTTGCCTCCAAGAAACTCATTTTAAACCCGAAGACACCTCCAGACTTAAAGTGAGGGGGTGGAAAAGAATTTACCATGCTAATGGACATCAGAAAAAAGCAGGAGTGGCAATCCTTATATCAGATCAATTAGATTTTAAGCCAAAGACTATAATAAGAGATGAGGAAGGACACTATATCATACTCAAAGGGTCTGTCCAACAAGAAGATCTAACAATTTTAAATATCTATGCCCCCAACGTGGGCGCAGCAAACTATATAAACCAATTAATAACAAAATCAAAGAAACACATCAACAATAATACAATAATTGTAGGGGACTTTAACACTCCCCTCACTGAAATGGACAGATCATCCAAGCAAAAGATCAACAGGGAAATAAAGGCCTTAAATGATACACTGGATGAGATGGACATCACAGATATATTCAGAACATTTCATCCCAAAGCAACAGAATACACATTCTTCTCTAGTGCACATGGAACATTCTCCAGAATAGATCACATCCTTGGTCCTAAATCAGGACTCAACCGGTATCACAAGATTGGGATCATTCCCTGCATATTTTCAGACCACAATGCTCTGAAGCTAGAACTCAACCACAAGAGGAAGTTTGGAAAGAACATAAATACGTGGAGACTAAACAGCATCCTTCTAAAGAATGAATGGGTCAACCGGGAAATTAAAGAAGAATTGAAAAAAATCATGGAAACAAATGATAATGAAAATACAACGGTTCAAAATCTGTGGGACACAACAAAGGCAGTCCTGAGAGGAAAATATATAGCGGTACAAGCTTTTCTCAAGAAATAAGAAAGGTCTCAGGTACACAACCTAACCCTACACCTAAAGGAGCTGGAGAAAGAACAAGAAAGAAACCCTAAGCCCAGCAGGAGGAGAGAAAGCATAAAGATCAGAGCAGAAATCAATGAAATAGAAACCAAAAAACAATAGAACAAATCAACCAAACTAGGAGCTGGTTCTTTGAAAGAATTAATAAAATTGATAAACCCTTGGCCAGACTTATCAAAAAGAAAAGAGAAAGGACCCAAATAAATAAAATCATGAATGAAAGAGGAGAGATCACAACTAACACCAAAGAAATACAAACTATTATAAGAACATACTATGAGCAACTCTACGCCAACAAATTTGACAATCTGGAATAAACGGATGCATTCCTAGAAACATATAAACTACCAAAATTGAACCAGGAAGAAATAGAAAGCCTGAACAGACCCATAACCAGTAAGGAGATTGAAACAGTCATTAAAAATCTCCAAACAAACAAAAGCCCAGGGCCAGACAGCTTCCTGGGGGAATTCTACCAAACATTTAAAGAAGAACTAATTCCTATTCTCCTGAAACTGTTCCAAAGAATAGAAATGGAAGGAAAGCTCCCAAACTCATTTTATGAGGCCAGCATCACCTTGATCCCAAAACCAGACAAGGATCCCATCAAAAAAGAGAGCTATAGACCAATATCCTTGATGAACACAGATGCAAAAATTCTCACCAAAATACTAGCCAATAGGATTCAACAGTACATTAAAAGGATTATTCACCACGACCAAGTGGGATTTATCCCAGGGCTGCAAGGTTGGTTCAACATCCGCAAATCAGTCAATGTGATACAACACATCAATAAAAGAAAGAACAAGAACCATATGATACTCTCAATAGATGCTGAAAAAGCATTTGACAAAGTACAGCATCCCTTCCTGATCAAAACCCTTCAAAGTGTAGGGATAGAGGGCACATACCTCAATATCATCAAAGCCATCTATGAAAAACCCACTGCAAATATCATTCTCAATGGAGAAAAACTGAAAGCTTTTCCACTAAGGTCAGGAACACGGCAGGGATGTCCATTATCACCACTGCTATTCAACATAGTATGAGAAGTCCTAGCCTCAGCAATCAGACAAAAAAGGAAATTAAAGGCATCCAAATCGACAAAGAAGAAGTCAAATTATCACTCTTCGCAGATGATATGATACTCTATGTGGAAAACCCAAAAGACTCCACTCCAAAACTGCTAGAACTTATACAGGAATTAAGTAAAGTGTCAGGATGTAAGATCAATGCACAGAAATCAGTTGCATTTCTCCACACCAACAACAAGACAGAAGAAAGAGAAATTAAGGAGTCAATCCCATTTACAATTGCACCCCAAACCATAGGATACCTAGGAATAAACCTAACCAAAGAGGCTAAGAATCTATACTCAGAAAACTATAAAGTACTCATGAAAGAAATTGAGGAAGACACAAAGAAATGGAAAAATGTTCCATGCCCCTGGATTGGATGAATAAATATTGTGAAAATGTCTATGCTACCTAAAGCAATCTACACATTTAATGCAATTCCTATCAAAGTACCATCCATGTTTTTCAAAGAAATGGAACAAATAATTCTAAAATTTATATGGAACCAGAAAAGACCTCAAATAGCCAAAGGGATATTGAAAAAGAAAGCCAAAGTTGGTGGCATCACAATTCCGGACTTCAAGCTTTATTACAAAGCTGTCATCATCAAGACAGCATGGTACTGGCACAAAAACAGACACATAGACCAATGGAACAGAATAGAGAGCCCAGAAATAGACCCTCAACTCTATGGTCAATAGTCTTCGACAAAGAAGGAAAGAATGTCCAATGGGGGTGGGGGGAAACAGTCTCTTCAACAAATGGTGTTGGGAAAATTGGACAGCCACATGCAGAAAATTGAAACTGGACCATTTCCTTACACCACACATGAAAATAGACTCCAAATGGATGAAGGACCTCAATGTGAGAAAGGAATCCATCAAAATCCTTGAGGAGAAAACAGGCAGCATCCTCTTCGACCTAAGCCGCAGCATCTTGCAAGTGTACTTCAGTCCCGGTCAGACCTATCAGCCATGCAGAACAGAGATGAACTGTCTCAGCCAAGGCTTACCCAAATCACAGGACTGTGAACAGATAAACAGAAAGATTATTGGAGTGAGCTGCCACATTTGGACATGATTTGTTACATACTGATAAGTAGCTAAAACAGAGAAGGCGTGTTTTGGTGGCCCCAAGGATCTGGAACTAGCAAATCTGGAAGACTTTCCTCCTCAGCTCAACAGAGCCACACACTGCATCTACTGGCTTATCTCTAACATCCTTCTGGTTCTAAAATTCTTTGAGCTTGTGACTCCCTGTGGCTCTTCCCTATGACTCTAAACAAGCCTGGTGTCTACATGATAAAGAGATTGTTGCTCCCAAGAAGGCGACTGGCCTGACAGGGATTGCTTTTCTCACCAAGGATTAGAAGTGCAGATGACAGGAAGGCAGGGAGACTGGTCTTCCAGAGGTAGAGGGAGACAGAAGAAGCTCCAAGAGTTTGGGTGCTGGCAACAAGGAGATAAAACTCAGAGCTTGTCTCCATTAAGGACACTGGAGAATATTTACAGATAATTAACCAAATATCCATAGAAAAAACACCATGCAAGCCTGATATAGGCAGGTCAACAGAAATTGACTTGAGAAATTAAGTTTTGATTAATTCAGTATTATAGGAAGCACTTTAAAATCTACTGGATCTGTAACTAGTTCCTTGCAGCTGGTGAGCAGATAGGAACATAGATGGAGTGTCCAGAGGGGTCAGGAAGAGGGCATATCAGTTATCTCTATCACTAAAGTGTTGTGTGGCAACCAACCACGGAATCTTAGTGGTGTACACCAATAAACATTTATTCACCTTGCGGTTCTGTCAGGTTCATCTGATCTGGTTCAGACTTGGCTGCTCTTGGCTGAGATGACTTATCTTGGAGTTCACAGTTGTTAGGTGATCTAGGGTGGCCATTTTGGGGACAACTGAGGTAACTCTGCTCTGGTCCATTTGTTTCTCATCCTTCTCCTGTCCTCCTGTTTCTGTCTCTATTGTATATGGACCTTATACAGTTGATAAGAAAGCCATCAAAATTCCAATAGAAAAGTGGCCTGATGATATAAACAAAATGATTCACAAAAGAAACAGAAAAGGAACTGTTAGTCTTACTACCAAGCAAGAAACTGCAAATTAAACAAAATTGGGATTACAGTTTTCTCCTCTTAAGTCAGCAAAGTGGTTTTGAAATGAACAGTTAAAGGAGTGCATCGAAACATTACTGGCCAGAGAAAGAAATTCACACAGCCTTTAATAAGCAACTTGAACTTAAATAAATCTATAAGCTTTAGTCTTATAATTTCCCATATAGGAGCCAACCTAAAGAAATAAAAGGAGAAATAATAGGAAAGAAATAACAGGAAAATTAAAATATGTACATCAATACCCATTACAGCAAATTTTATGTACAGATATCACAGCAACATTTAATTATTAAATATAGTTTTTAATATTAAAAACTATAATTTGCTTAAGTGTTCAATGGGTAAAATAAAGAGATTATAGTATATTTATTCAATGGAATATCATGTATGCAGCCACTTCAATTATTTTTCAATATACCAATGCAAGAAAAAGTGTTAATATTTTGGGGGAGATAATGTTAATATTATAATGCTAGCTGAAAAAGATTAGATGATTATATATATATATATATATATATACACAATATCATATGTTATACTTCTGTATGAATACATGCATGCATCTGCCATTCTATATAATTCAAGGGAAAATAACCCACAAGACCTCAAAATATTAACTCAGATTTTATGCAATGATTTTTATTTTTAGGGCTGTGCCTTTCCGGTTTTTTACAGGAGCATGCTGACTTTTGACAGTCAGAAAAAGTCACTTAAAAATAAAACAGATGAGAACTTGAACAGCATCCTCTTACAGAAACAAAAGAATTCTAAGAGTAAAATTGGCAGCTTTCTACCTGGATTATTCAGGCTCTTTGTTAAAATATTTTCATTTTCAAGCCCATTCAGGCCCATAAAGCAAACTAAACACTTGTGACCATCTTAATAGAGAAATGAAGTGGACACTAAGAGGTTTATAGTAATGGCTGCTGACAGGAGGTGTCATGACTAACTGCCAAAAAGGTAATTAGAGGCCCTTCCTCAGTGGCAATTGCTTCTGTAGTTTAGCTGGGCCAGTGATGCTTTGCTTCCTGGTTTCTCTCTAGGAGGAGTTGAGGAGTTCACCATCATGAAGGCTGTCCCAGAGGCTCATTAGTGTCTCCCAATTAGGTCTGGTGACATGAGTATCTGTTTAACATTTGAGCTGTATATACCTGTGACAGCTTAGCTAGGCTGAAATCATAAGGAGCATCTCACCTCTGGTTTCTCAAATGTAGAGAGCAGTGGAGGTTAAACAAAACCAAGTGGCATCTCCAAAGGGTTACAAAGTATAAACCTGACAGAAAATGGAAAATGAGAAGTGGTCCATTTCATCAGAGAAGACCTAAGCCATGTGTTTATGTGTAATTGGCAGGAGATCCCCTTTTCCCTTTGTCTTAGTTAAGCAGACTCTGAAACTAGGATGCGGACACAAGAAATTTATTTAGAAGGTAATTCTAGAAAGCCCAGTGAAGAAATGTGACCATGATTAGGGAGGGGAGGCCCCCTGGGATAAGGTGTGTCCATGAGCAGGTTTTCACCATGAGCAACGGGAACTCAGTCTTACTGGAGACCCTGTGAGTTAAAGTGTGGAGAACAAGTCACTGTTGTCCTACTGAGTGGCAAGGAGGCTGAGTTATTTCTTTATTAGTTCCCACCCCTCAATGGGTGAAGTATGTGCTTTGGGCATTAACTCCAAATCTCTGGCATTAAACTGCCCTGTCCAAGGTAGTCACCCTCCTGGCCAGAAAAGGCTGTTGGGTATGAAGATGCAGAAAGCTACAGAAGGAACTTCTGCAGGTAAGTCGGAGGAGCTATGGAGCATCTGCTACATCAGGCCATGCCTCAATCTCCTCACAGTAAATCTGCTGGAACTTGTCCCCTTAGCTTTTCCCCAAAGAGCTATACCATATATTCTGAACTCCTTGAGATGGGTCTGCTTTGTTTCCAGATAGTCATGGATTCTTATTCTTCTCTTTCTTATTAGTCTCTTTCTCTTCTCAACAGCTCCTTTCCCCTGGTATGGTTTTCCCAATCTGGGCCTCAGGTCTGTCCAAAGTTCAGCTGAGCATGATTCCTTGGCTTTATCCATTCATCCGCCTACCTCCCTATCCATCTATTTTGATTGGGAAAAGATGGGAGAGGTATGGGAAATAAAAGAGAGAGAGAGAGAGAGAGAGATATGACTATAACTCTGAAAGAGATAGAGAAGCAGAAAGAAAGAATTCTTCAAGATATTATCATGTAAATAGATGTGATATCGCATTCCATACAGCAAATTGGAATAAAGAGAGGGATCATGCAAAGAAGGGACAAAATCCGTGTAAAGTTTTCATGACTATCTGCCACAAAATACTACATGATATCTTTCCAGGTTTCCTGTGGTTTCTGGAGAGATACAAGTCCCTGCAAGGTTGAAGAGGCACTAGGATTGTTGAGACAGTGTGAGATGCACACCTATATCCCTTCAAACTCAAAAACAAGATTTGGCAGGAATAAGTCCCAAGTTATAGGACAGGACCTCTTCTTTATTTGCATATTTACCTCTGTGATTCTTTTGCCCTTAACAACAGAGTTTGGACCCTATCAGAATATTGGTTTAGCAGAAATAATAAACAGCTGTTGAGTCCTAATCTATGCCTGAGGCTTGGGGGTCTTCAAAGATGATTATGGTATGGGACCAGCACAGGGGCTGTCTCACTCACTGAAGTCAGCACTCCAGCACTGTGACATGGACTGAAGGGGATTTTTATGTGTGGTATCCTCTCAGGGAGAAAACAAATGAAACTCAAGTCAACTCTGCGGTTTGACATTTTCAGAGTAATCCACAGAGAGTGGCAACAATGCTGAAATCACTTTCTTGAACAGAAAATTGGACTGACAAAGAAACTGAGGGCTCCAAACCACTTGTCATGGAGAAAAGAACAGATTTAGGCAATACCCAGAGCTCAGATCACCAAGGTTTGAGGAGGGGAGGTGCAAGGTCATGGACAAGGTGGGCAGAGTGCCTTAGGCCATGGGATCCTGAAATAGACAGCCTGGTTCTGAATCTTCAATGGCCACTTTCTAGCCAGGGCCATTACTGAAATCCCCTAAGCCTCAGTTGTCCCATGTTTTCCATGGGCATTTTACATAGGGATGAAGACAAGAATAAGTATGCTGTGGGGGGTTTTCTCCTTTTTCTTCCCTGAATCCACTTTCCACTCTTCTCTGCCTTGCTCTGTGCCCAGGAGACCAGTCTCTTCAGGCATCATCTCACCAGTGGTCTACCCTGCTAGTTGGGTATGGCCAATGGGAATCATCTGTAGGAGACTAGAATGTGGTAGAAAAGAAGGGTCAGGGATATTTATGCCTTTCCCCCTTTCTCCCACCCTTCCACCCATGCTCCTTTCAGGCTCCTCCTAAAGCCTTCCTACTACTGCTATTCCCATAGGCTTTCCCATTCCATGTTGGTTCCTTGGGCCTGGTCTCACCCCTGTGTATATCCCTTCCTTAAACTCTCTTCCTTCAAGCTCTTTGAGTGCTACCTGTTACCAGCCAGATTCAGACAGACAAATGCCCTACAGAGCTGCTGGCAAGAGTCAACAAATGTCCCTCCAAAGCAGGACATCAGAGGTGTGCCTATGAAATGTTGTAGTACTATATCATAGCCTCTCCCTTTACTCTTGAAAGTCACATTTGGCTGATAATAAATGCACATTTGCTTTAGTAGGGAGGAAAGGGGGGTTGACATTCTGGAGCATACTGGCATAAATGGAGCCAAAACAGGATCTCAAAAAGCAAGCATTGCAGGATTAAACAATGGAGGGAATTCTATCCTGGGACTCTGGGCACCATGTCAAAAGCAATGAGTGCAAATACAGTTGCCATGGACCAAAGAGCCTTACTGATGATATAATATAACCTGGTTTGTGAATAAAAGCCCAACTGAGTGATTAAAACCTCACCTTTTAATGAATATCCAAGAGTAATTTTGTCCATATCCTTACCTAGAAGCAATGAAAAAAGAAAATCCTGGAGAAACCCAAGTAGCTTCTGTCCCCTAAAATAACAAACACTTTAGTAATATCTTGCTGGATCAACATGTTTTCCAGATCCTGTTTGGGGAGGTGGTCTTGCACCTGTGATGAGAGTGGTGAACAGAAATAAGGGGTACAACACAATCACCCACTGGGACATCTCAGTGAGTGACAGCGTGCAAAAACAAATTCTTATTCAGTAACCTTGCTGCCATGTTTTTTTCAAAATTTGGTATGCAATGTGCTTAGATTTGCAGTATGATTGCCATGTAATATAAAACTGATATGATTGGAACCAAAGCACAGGTATAATCTGTAGGGTCTGAATTCACTGATTTAAAAGTGTCATATGGAAACAGATAATTCAGCATTCATTAACCTTGTCTGGGAAAAATGCACTCAAAACAATGCTTCTAAAGATCTCTTTGTTTGTCAGTGTATTTCTGGAACTGAAACAAGAGTCAGTGCTGAAAGGTAAGAGGAGAAGTTCTGTGAAAGAAGATTGAGCATCTCAGGGGCGTCAAAGAAAAGTCAACTTGCTTGTTTGCCAATGAGAGGGGAAAGTGGATGTGTGTACAAGGGTTCTACTGAAATAAATCATTTAAATAAAGGTGAAAATTTTCAACACACCCATCTTGCTTACCTTGGGTCAAACAGGAAACCAAAGCCATGGAAGGTGACAAACACCCAGCTTTCTGAGCCAGTACAGAATTTGGAATATCATTTTATTTTTCATAAGATTTTACTTTGAAATAGCATCATGGATAAAGTGACTTGATCTTAGAACTTCAGGGGGAATTTGTCAATGATGTGTCTCAAATGTTCACTTGAAAATCCAAAGGTTGTAGAGATAGCTCCATTGGAGAGAAAGATGCGTGAAAGCGAGAGAGACAGAGAGATACAGAGACAGAGAGAATGACAGAGAAATACATATAGAGAACAGTTAATGAGTAGACACAGATAGTAACTGGGACTTCCTGACTCAGTCACTTAGAACCTGAAGGTTTAAAATTTGAGAAAAACTACTTCTCTTAGCTCAAGTGTCCTCAACTTTCAAACAGGACAGTGATACTAAAGGATTTCCCTGAGTGCAGTGATGGCCTGGCACCTAGAAGGGGCTCAGGGCAAAATATCTATTATTGGTGTTCCTGTGGAGGCCATGATTTTGCCCCACATCCCTCTCCCCTTCAGCATTAGCTGGAGATGAGCATGGGCCTCTGGCCCCTGAATGTCGAGTTTATCTTTCTGAAAAGTGACTATTTCGCCAGTAAAGGAAATGGCCTAGAGCCCTCTTCTCAGACATTGTTCAGGACATAAGAAGCCATACTCTCTGCATGTTTACTCAAGTGAGAGGGTTCAAACTACTTCTTCTAATGGTTTGAGAGAAGGGCTAAAGATTTGTTGGCTGTGCATGTGGGATCTGGCTGGCTCAGAATAAGTAATTAAACTCCTGCCAACACAAAGTACCTTGTAAATTCCTTAGAGCAGTCTTCTGTTTCCTCTATAATGCATGTCTCCCCACTCTCCCAAATCATCATATCTGTGTTGTTCTTTAGCCAAAAGCTCACCTCGTAAGGCTTAAATGCTGTCCCTTCCCTCTTGGGCTCTTTCTCAATAGCAGTTGTGTGTCAGCTTGCAGGGCAGTCCATGCCTACCCCCACTGCCCTCTGGATCTGGCTGAGAGGGGCTAGAGTGGATCCACCAAGCTCAGTGAGTCCAGCTCCTATCCTAGCAGATTCAGAAAGAGAAACACCAGCAGAATATAAATCAGAGGGTGCAACCAGTGCTTTTTTGTAAGTCAATATCCTTATGGAAGGAAAAGTTGGAGTAATTGTACAACTTCCTATTCCTGGAGGGCCAGTATTCAAGGGTGGAAAAGTACTTTTTTTTTCTTTTATTTATTTATTTATTTTCAGAAAAACATTATTCATTATTTTTTTTCACCACACCCAGTGCTCCATGCAAGCCGTGCCCTCTATAATACCCACCACCTGGTACCCCAACCACCCACCCCCTCGCCACTTCAAACCCCTAGATTGTTTTTCAGAGTCCATAGTCTCTCATGGTTCACCTCCCCTTCCAGTTTACCCAAATTCCCTTCTCCTTTCATTGGCCTTTCTTAAATCAAGGGTATTCAGTCAGTCCAGTCTACTAATAAGTCCATCAGGTTGTTTTTCAGAGTCCATAGTCTCTCATGGTTCACCTCCCCTTCCAACTTCCCTCAACTCCCTTTACTGTCACTTTGGGCATTTGGTTTTCAACATATGAATTTTGGAGGTACACACACATTTAGACTATTGTGTATATCCTAAAGCGTATATCCAGCACTACTGAAGAGCCAAGAGATGGAATCAATCTATGTGTTCATCACCCTTCAAAAGAAGGAGATTTTGGATGAGTCTTGAAGATATTTTGCTAAATGAGACAAGCCAATCACAAAAAGACAAATATTGTCTGATTCAATTTATGTATGATGCCTAGAGTAGTTAAATCCACAGAGACAGAGGCTGGGTGCGGGGAGGAATGGGGAGTATTGTTTAATGAGTAGGGGCTTTTGATTTGGGAAGAAATGGTTAAAATAGTAAATATATTATTCATATATATTTTTTTTCCCAATTTATTTATTTTCAGAAAAACTATTCATTATTTTTTCACCACACCCAGTGCTCCATGCAAGCTGTGCCCTCTATAATACCCACCACCTGGTACCCCAACCTTCCACCCCCCCGCCACTTCAAACCCCTCAGACTGTTTTTCAGAGTCCATAGTCTCTCATGGTTCACCACCCCTTCCAATTTACCCACATTCCCTACTCCTCTCTAACGCCCCTTGTCCTCCATGCTATTGGTTATGCTCCACAAATGAGTGAAACCATATGATAATTGACTCTCTCTGCTTGACTGATTTCACTCAGCATAATCTCTTCCAGTCCCGTCCATGTTGCTACAAAAGTTGGAAAAGTACTTTAAAACAAAGAACACTCTTGAAAGTGTGATGGAATCGAAATGAGACCAACTCACATCCAAGCTGTTCTAAATATAATGTGAAGTGTTTCCTGTCTCTACCCATCAATGGTGGCCTAGGATATTTCTCTAGGATCCTTGAACCCTAAGGGAACTGGCTCCCATCATGGACAGCTGTGGCTCAGTGCCACAGGTTGCCCCAGTGGAATCACACGTTTGAATGCACAACATTAAAGGAAGCCTCTTCCCACTGTGAGCAAGAGAAGGACATTAGTATTTAATTCTGTCAATCTGATCATTTCATTGTCTTATGAGGCAATGGTCAGTCTTTCAGATTTCTACCCCTTCTGCTTCTTTCCCAGGATCCTTACTAAGAAGACTTGTTTTGGATGTTTGAGGGAAAGATTTAGAATCCTTGAGATGCTATTCTCTTTCTCCTTCCTGGACCCAAATCCCTTTAAGTCCCTGGTTCTTACCTTGCTGGTCTTTGGGGTCCTGCCTATGGCCAGAGGACTCAGGGTCAGCCTCCTGCCCACAGGGAACATCAGCCAACTTCCTCTGGTTGGTTGGCATCACCACACCTCTGCCCAATGGCAGACCTTGAAACCATGCTAACTCTGCCAAATCCTCCAGCAACCTATTGCTTGACACCCACATTGACCTCTGCAGAAGCGTCACTTCCCACTTAGCATGGGGCCTATAAGGAACCTGGGAGAACTGCCTCTGAGGGCCCCACTGGCCACAGTGACAGCTGAACCCCTGACACAAGTAGTGAGTACAAATAGTTTATTTGGAAGGTGACAGTTGGAAACACTGGCAGGGAGTGAGGAAGGAAACAGGGAAAGGAGAAGCCATTATCATGCAAATTGCCACTGTGGGCCAAGGGGGCATAATCCCCCAGGGGAGAACTGAACAACAGTGTAGAACATGTCTCATGGTTATGGGCATGTTAATAATCCATAAAGAGAATTGTGAAGATTACATGCAATGTGCATGCAAAGCAATTAGCACAGAACTCAGCTCATAATAAGGCTCAGTAGATGTGAGCACATCCTGCTTCCCCACAAGTTTTCCCGTTTGCCAATTCTTTCCATGGAGCTTTTTGCTCTTAAATTCTCTTCCTGATGTCTTTGATCACTTCTTCTGTTTCTCACCCATTTTTATTTTACTCTCTGAACCCAAGGCAGGTAGTTCCCAAGGTCTCTTTTCCTGTTCAGTGAATCCATCCATATGTAAAGGTAATGGAAAAAAGCTCTCCAGTCCCTTCAATGAAAAAACATAGATGCCTCTGGGGTACAGATTCCATCCTACCCCCAGCATAAAGTAGTGTGTGTTAAAATAAAACTTGGTCATTTCAAATGTTTTAGAAAGTGTAATAGAAGCAGATGGTTAAGTACTGATAAGTTTGCTAATATGAAGTTGTAATGTACTGTGGGGAAGTGCATATTCTCATACCACTTTGGTGGGAGTCCCAATGTATATGGCCACTTGAGAGGACATCTTGACAGAAATTATTAAAACTTGAAAATGCACAGACTTTTTATCACCGAGCAATTCAACCTTGGCATAGCTATCATAGAGAAACTCATTCAAAAGAACACAATGATATTCTCAGCTTTTCACTATATTAGCAAAAAAATAATAAAAAAAAAACAACCAAAATGTCCATCAGTAAGGGACCAGATAAATGAATAATCATGTACTTATATGATAGAACAAATATATGCCAGTTAAAAAGGAATAAACTAGAACTTGACATATCAACCTGGATAGGTCTATAATAAATTAAAAGAAAAAACAACTAGCAACAACTAATGTGTTTTTCATCCTTTAATTTTGCCTTTTCCAAAATATTGTGTGGATGAAGTTACATTGTCTGTAATCTTTTGACTCTTGCAGCTTTCACTTAGCTTAATGCATTTAAGATTCTTCCATATTGTTACAGTTATCAGTAGTTCCTTTTGATGTTTAAATATTTTGCCTGTTTTTTATTGGGCTGTTATGAATGTGACACCTTTTTAAGAAAAAAAAATGACAGGACCCATCCATTTGTTGTCTACAAGAGACACATGTCAAAACCTAAGGATACATACAGACTGAAAGTGAAGGGATGAAGAAGAATCTTTCATGCCAATGGGCCTCAAAAGAAGGCTGGGGTAGCGATTCTCATATCAGATAAATTAGATTTTAAACTAAAGACTGTAGTCAGAGATAAGAAGGACACTACATAATTCTTAAAGGGACTATCCACCAAGAAGATCTAACAATTGTAAATATTTATGCCCCCAATATGGGAGGAGCCAATTACATAAGAAAACTGTTAATCAAGATAAAGAGTCATATTGATATGAATACACTAATAGTAGGAGATCTTAACACACCACTCTCAGTAATAGACAGATCATCGAAGCAGAAAATCAATAAAGAAACAAGAGCATTGAATGACACATTGGACCAGATGGATCTCATAGATACATACAAAACATTCCACCCTAAAACTACAGAATACTCATTCTTCTTGAGTGCACATGGAACCTTCTCCAGAATAGACAAAATACTGGGTCACAAATCAGGGCTCAACCAATACCAAAATACTGAGATTATTCCCTGCATATTCTCAGATCACAATGCTTTGAAACTGGCCTCAACTACAAGGAAAAGCTTGGAAGGAATTCAAACACCTGGAAGCTAAAGACCACCTTGCTTAAGAAGGCTTGGATCAGCAGATTATGCTGAGTGAAATAAGTCAAGCAGAGAGAGTCAATTATCATATGGTTTCACTTATTTGTGGAGCATAACAAATAGCATGGAGGACAAGGGGCGTTAGAGAGGAGTAGGGAATTTGGGTAAATTGGAAGGGGTGGTGAACCATGAGAGACTATGGACTCTGAAAAACAGTCTGAGGGGTTTGAAGTGGCGCGGGGGTGGGAGGTTGGGGTACCAGGTGGTGGGTATTATGGAGGGCACGGCTTGCATGGAGCACTGGGTGGGGTGAAAAAATAATGAATACTGTTTTTCTGAAAATAAATTGGAAAAAAAAAAGAATGCTTGGATCAACCAGGAAATCAAAGAAGAACTTAAACAATTCATGAAAACCAATTAGAATGAAGACACTTTGGTCTAAAACCTATGGGACACAGCAAAGGCGGACCTAACGAGGAAATACATAGCCATCCAAGCCTTCCTCAAAAAAAAATTGAAAAATCTAGAATACACCAGATATCTCTACACCTTAAAAAACTGGAGAATCAACAACAAATTAAGCCAACTCCATACACAAGAAAGGAAATAATCAAGATTAGAGCAGAGATCAATGAGATAGAAACTAGAGAAACAGTAGAACACATCGATGAAACTAGAAGCTGTTTTTTTTTTTGAAAGAATCAATAAGATTCCAAAATTGAACCAAGAAAAAATTGACATCCTGAATAGACTAATATCTAGTAACGAAATTGAAGCAGTGATCAAAAACCTCTCAAAACACAAGTGCCCAGGACCTGGAAGATTCCCTGGGGAATTCTACCAAACATTTAAAGAAGAAATAATACCTATACTCCTGAAGCTGTTTCAAAAAACTGAAGCAGAAGGAAGACTTCCAGACTCTTTTTACAAAGCCAGCATTACCCTGATTTCCAAACCAGGCAAAGACCCCACCAAAAAGGATAATTTCAGACCAATATCCCTGATGAACATGGATGCTAAGATTCTGAACAAGATCCTAGCTAATAGGATCCAACAACACATTAAAAAGATTATCCACTATGACCAGGTGGGATTCATCCTTGGGTTGAAGGATAATTCAACATTCACAAATCCATCAATGTGATAGAACAAATCAATAAAAGAAGAGAGAAGAACTACATGGTCTTCTCAATTGATGCAGAAAAAGCATTTGACAAAATCCAGCATCCGTTCCTGATTAAAACACTTCAAGTATAGGGATAGAGGGAACATTCCTCAACTTCATCAAATCTATCTATAAAAGACCCACAGCAAATATCATCCTCAATGGGAAAAAGCTCACAGCCTTCCTGTTGAGATCAGGAACACGACAAGGATGCCTACTCTCACCACTCTTGTTCAACATAGTATTAGAAATCCTAGCAACAGCAATCAGACAACAAAGACAAATAAAAGGTATCCAAATTGGCAATGAAGAAGTCAAACTCTCTTTGCAGATGACATGATTATTTATATGGAAAACCCAAAAAACTCCCACCCCTAAACTACTAGAACTCATACAGCAATTCAGCAATGTGGCAGGATACAAAGTCAATGTACAGAAGTCAGTGGCTTTCTTATACATCAACAATGAAAATACAGAAAGGGAAATTAGAGAATCGGTTCCATTTACTATAGCACCAAGAACAATAAGATACCTGGGAATAAACCTAACCAAAGAGGTAAAGAATCTGTATTTGAGGAACTACAGAGCACTCATGAAAGAAATTGAAGAAGACCCAAAAAAGATGGAAGACCACTCCATGCTCTTGGATCAGAAGAATAAACATTGTTAAGATGTCTATACTGTCTAGAGCAATCTAGACTTTTAACGCCATTCCGATCAAAATTCCACCAGAATTCTTCAGAGAGCTGGAGCAAATAATCCTAAAATTTGTATGGAATCAGAAGAGACCCCGAATTGCTAAGGAAATATTGAAAAACAAAAATAAAACTGGGTGCATCACGTTACCTGATTTCAAGCTTTACTACAAAGCTGTGATCACCAAGACAGCATGGCACTGGCATAAAAACAGATACATAGACCAGTGGAACAGAGTAGAGAGCTCAGATATGGACCCTCAACTCTATGGGCAAATAATCTTCGACAAAACAGGAAAAAATATACAGTGGAAAAAAGACAGTCTCTTCAATAAATGGTGCTGGGAAAACTGGACAGCTATATGTAGAAGAATGAAACTCGACCATTCTCTTACACCATACACAAAGATAAACTCAAAATGGATAAAAGACCTCAACGTGAGACAGGAATCCGTCAGAATCCTAGAGGAGAACATAGGCAGTAATCTCTTTGATATCAGCCACAGCAACTTCTTTCAAGATATGTCTCCAAAGGCAAAGGAAACAAAAGCGAAAATAAACTTTTGGAACTTCACCAAAATCTAAAGCTTCTGCACAGCAAAGGAAACAGTCAAGAAAACAAAGAGGCAATCCACGGAATGGGAGAAGATATTTGCAAATGACAGTACAGGCAAAAGGTTGATATCCAGGATCTATAAAGAACTCCTCAAACTCAACTCACACAAAACAGACAATCATATCAAAAAATGGGCAGAAGATATGAACAGACACTTCTCCAATGAAGACACACAAATGGCTATCAGACATATGAAAAAATGTTCATCATCACTAGCCATCAGGGAGATTCAAATAAAAACCACATTGAGATATCAGCTTACACCAGTTAGAATGGCCAAAATTAGCAAGACATGAAACAACATGTGCTTGAGGGGATGTGGAGAAAGGGGAACCCTCTTACACTGTTGGTGGGATTGCAAGTTGGTGCAGCCTCTTTGGAGAACAGTGTGGAGATTCCTCAAGAAATTAAAAATAGAGCTTCCCTATGACCCTGCCATTGCACTCCTGGGTATTTACCCCAAAGACACAGATGTCGTGAAAAGAAGGGCCATCTGTACCCCAATGTTTATAGCAGCAATGGCCATGGTCACCAAACTGTGGAAAGAACCAAGATGCCCTTCAACGGATGAATGGATAAGGAAGATGTGGTCCATATACACTATGGAGTATTATGCCTCCATCAGAAAGGATGAATACCCAACTTTTGTAGCAACACGGACGGGACTGGAAGAGATTATGCTGAGTGAAATAAGTCAAGCAGAGAGAGTCAATTATCATATGGTTTCACTTACTTGTGGAGCATAACAAATAGCATGGAGGACAAAGGGTGTTAGAGAGGAGTAGGGAATTTGGGTAAATTGGAAGGGGAGGTGAACCATGAGAGACTATGGACTCTGAAAAACAACCTGAGGGGTTTGAAGTGGCGGGGGGGTGGAAGGTTGGGGTACCAGGTGGTGGGTATTATAGAGGGCACAGTTTGCATGGAGCACTGGGTGTGGTGAAAAAATAATGAATACTGTTTTTCTGAAAATAAATAAATTGGAAAAAAAAGAATTGGGGCATTTGTGAAGCATTTTCTAGGTGCTAGGATCTCTTTTGAGGCTATCAGGTATATTAAACTCATTTAAAGCTTATGAAAACCCTGAAAGGTAGAGACCACTTCTATTATTTTGTGATCCAGAGGAAAACTGAATACAGTGTTACATAGGAGTTAAACAATTCATCACTCTCCTCAACATGTGGCATGCTTTATACCTTCTCAGTATTCAGATAGTTGATGGCAACTTTTTTATGTCACTAGATTTCCAGCGAAAATGATTTTTCTATTTATGTTTTCTGTATGATGCAATATGAAAGAGAGAGAAAAACTACTTCAAAGTTACAAATCAGAAACAAGTTAAGCAGAATCCCAGGGGGCAAACAGAGACTATAACAAGACAATCTAATTGTATTGCAAATATGAAATAACTTCACTGAAGAATGTTGGGATGAGGGGAAAAGGGAAAGGTGTTGGCCCAAACCACTTTGAAAATGGCACAAAACCACTGCACCTTGATAAACTCATTTCCCATAGGGGAAGGGTTCACAATTTTGATACCATTATACCTGTATATGGAACAGAACACTTAAGCTAATGGATGGTGATGATCAGAGTTCTCATTATTGGAGTGGGAATTTACAAATGAGCAAGGAGATGAGGCTAGAATGAGCCCTACAGTGGTGGGTTGAAGTTAGAGATATCAGTAAGAGTTCATGTTTAACTCAATAAAAGTACACATGGTAACAGGGAGGTATGTGTGTTTATACATGCATTTCTTGGCTTTGTCAGCTTGAGACAGCCTAGAAGCAAAGACACCCTCCTAGCAATGAACATACCTAGTGCCCAGAT
The DNA here is from genome assembly GCF_020171115.1 of Neogale vison. Classification (NCBI taxonomy): domain Eukaryota; kingdom Metazoa; phylum Chordata; class Mammalia; order Carnivora; family Mustelidae; genus Neogale; species Neogale vison. The sequence goes on from NC_058098.1 coordinate 45,870,511, forward strand.
CTTGGTTTCTAATACCATTCTCCAATAAAAGGAATCAGGGCTCCTTGGAGAAACGGCTCATTTGACAACTGGGGTGCGAAATATACCAGATGAGCCTGGAGGCTCATAGTGATATAAAATAAAAAAGCACTAAAAAATCTAACACACACACTAATAAGACTATGTATGACTCCAGGAGCCAGCTGAAAGAGACCCCAGTGGCCAAAGCTAGAACAATGTGAGCAAAAGAAATAAAATGGTATTAAATAAGGCAGGAGCAAAATAAAAAATAAATGTCTATGAGCCCATACTGATATAAACAAATGATGAATAATTAATGGCAGAGAAGACACAAATTTCTCAGGCAGAATTCCAAGTGGATTATGTGGATATTCCAGTCTCAAGGTTGTGGAGCATAATGCCCTATTCCTTAAGTATGGGCTGTACACAGTGACTTCCTTCCAAAAAGCACTGTATGGAAGGGGGAAATAAAAGAGGAGCTTGAGAGTAGGAAAACCTGACAAATACTACCCCAACCAGGTGTTCAAAGGCAATATCAGGAGTCACATTCATGTTCACAGTGTGTGATCTTGATATGAGTGAAGAAAATGGCTGTAATCTTCCTTCTGAAAATCCATAATATTCTTTTACTGATGAGAAAAACACCAGACAAATCTTAAGAGAGGGACATCCTGCAATATACCTGGCCAGTAACTTCTCAAAACAGAAGACATGAATAGGCACTTTTCCAAAGAAGACATCCAGATGGCTAACAGACACAGGAAAAGATGCTGAACATCAATCAACATCAGGGAAATACAAATCAAAACCATAATGAGATACCGCCTCATGCTATCAGAGTGGCTAACATTAACAACACAGGTAACAGCAGGTATTGGCGAGGATAAAGAGAAAGGGGAACACTCTTGTCTTGTTGGTAGGAACGCAAACTGGTGCAGCCACTCTGGAGAACAGTTTGGAGGCTCCTAAGAAAGGTAAAAATAGAACTATCCTATGATCCAGCAATTGCACTACTAGGTATTTACCCAAAGGATACAAAAATACAGATTCACAAGGGTACATGCACCTTCATGTTTATAGCAACATTATCAAGAATAGTCAAACTATGGAGAGAGCCCAAATGTCTATCACCTGATGAATGGATAAAGAAGAGGTGGTATATATATATATATACAATGGAATACTACTTAGCAATCCAAAAAATGAAATCTTGCTACTCTCAATGACATGGATAGAGCTTGTGTATATCATGCTAAGTGAAATAAGTCAGTAAGAGCCAATACCATAAGATCTCTGTAGAATTTAAGGAAGAAAACAGATGAACATGTGGGAAGGGGGTAAAGAAAAGAAAGAGAGAGGGAAACAAGCCATAGCCGATTCTTAATGATAGAGAACAAACTGACAGTTGATGGAGGGGTGGGTGGGGGATGAGCTAAATGCATGATGGGTATTAAACAGGACACTTGTGATAAGCACTGGGTGTTGTATGTAAATGATGAATCACTGAATTCTACTCCAGAAACCAATATTTAAATTAAACTAAATTTAAATTAAAAAAAATAACTACAAAAGTCATCAAAAACAAAGGAAGTCTGAAAAACTGTCACAGACAAGAGGAGCCCAAGGAGACATGATGACCAAGTGTGATGCATCTCCTTAATGGGATCTGGGGATAGGAAAGGGATGTTAGGTTCAAAATTAAGGAAATCTAATAAACTATAAACTATTTAATAAGAATGTGTCAATATTAGTTAATTAATTTAATGATTGATTATTAATTCAATTATTCAATTAGTGTTCATATAATTATTAATTATTCAATAATTCAAAAATTAATTCAATAACCAATCATATAATTATTAATTATTCAATAATTCAATTATTGATTCAATAATTAATTTTTTAAAATGTAAAATACTAGTGTAAGATGCTGATAATAGGGGAATCTGTGGGCAGGGGATTATATGGGAACTCTTTTTATTTCCATCTCAATTTTTCTGTATATCTAAAACTATTCTAAGAAACCAAAAAGCAAGTAAGTAAATGTGATAAATAAGAAACATAAAAGAAAAAGCTAACTGAGTTATTCCACTTGTGCTTACATAGTTCTTCATAGAGATCTGACAATTTCTGGCTAAGCTCACATAAACCATCCAGAGAGATAACTTAGATTTCAAGGGCAACAGTATTTGGATCAGTTATCTGGTCCCACTATCAACAATGATCAAATTCATCATGGGAAATCCAAACCTGAGCCATGATGTGCAGTGGGGAGATGTCTTTGTTCCATTTCCCACCCATATAAGAAGCAAAAAAACAAGAGTTTTAAAATTTCTTTCAGGAAGCTTCTATGTAGAGACTGAAGGGGAAAAAAAATATTAAGAGAGGGAAAAGAAAGTCTGTAAGCAAGCTTCTGCAGTATGACTTAGAGGAAAATCATTTTAAGGATAACTTCTGATTTACCATAACTAAATCCTCCAGTGCTTGTTGAAGTCACTGATCGACTTTCTTTTTCACAATTCAAAGGCCTTATTGAGGCCAAAGTCCATTACTGTAGCTTTGGAAATGCATTGAATTTGCCTGCTGATATAAGAGGCTTCTCACCCCTTTGGCTTATTTATCTCCATAGATATTATGCTTCAGGGAAGATTCTGATCAGTCTTTGTGTCTGCAAGACCTCTCCAATATCCCAGGCAGGGTTGCTAAAGCTTCAGTGCTGTAGACAGGTGAGCTCTGTAGGTGTCAAAACATTAATACCACCCTGATTTTTTTCACCTTTACTTAAGTATAATTAATAAATAAATTTGAAAATATTAAAATGTGCATCATGGTGATTTGATAGATGTATACAAGTGTTCCCAACATCTAACTGACATTCATCAATTCACATATTTATCTTTTGGGGGGGATAGAATATGCACTCTTGAAAATTTCAGTTAAATAATACATGTGCTCAATTGTGTGATCAACTGTATTCACCAGATCTTACATTGGATCCTCAGACTGAGTTTATCTAATAGCTGAAAGTTTGTACCCTTTTACCAATATTTCCTTACTTGGCCTCCATCACTCCTTCACCATCGTGGATTTTTTTAAGAAAAAAAATGTTAGGGTACTTTTAAATAAATCACTACACAAACTTTTAAAATATTTGGTTCTATTATCAAATTTCCTTTATTTTTTTCCAATTTATTTATTTTCAGAAAAACAGTATTCACTATTTATTCACCACACCCAATGCTCCATGCAAGCCGTGCCCTCTATAATACCCACCACCTGGTACCCCAACCTCCCACCCCCCAACCACTTCAAACCCCTCAGATTGTTTTTCAGAGTCCATAGTCTCTCATGGTGCACCACCCCTTCCAATTTACCCAAAAGCACATACCCTCCCCAAGTCCATAACCTTACCCCCTTCTCCCAACCCCCCTCCCCCCAGCAACCCACAGTTTGTTTCGGGAGATTAAGAGTCACTTATGGTTTGTCTCCCTACCTATGCCATCTTGTTTCATGGATTCTTCTCCTACCCCCTTAAGCCCCCATGTTGCATCACCACTTCCTCATATCAGGGAGATCATATGATAGTTGTCTTTCTCTGCTTGACTTATTTCGCTAAGCATGATACGCTCTAGTTCCATCCATGTTGTCGCAAATGGCAAGATTTCGTTTCTTTTGATGGCTGCATAGTATTCCATTGTGTATATATACCACTTCTTCTTTATCCATTCATCTGTTGATGGACATATAGGTTCTTTCCATGGTTTGTCTATTGTGGACATTGCTGCTATAAACATTCGGGTGCACGTGCCCCTTTGGATCACTACGTTTGTATCTTTAGGGTAAATTCCCAGTAGTGCAATTGCTGGGTCATAGGGCAGTTCTATTCTCAACATTTTGAGGAACCTCCATGCTGTTTTCCAGAGTGGTTGCACCAGCTTGCATTCCCACCAACAGTGTAGGAGGGTTCCTCTTTCCCCGCATCCTCGCCAGCATCTGTCATTTCCTGACTTGTTGATTTTAGCCATTCTGACTGGTGTGAGGTGATATCTCATTGTGGTTTTGATTTGTATTTCCCTGATGCCGAGTGATATGGAGCACCTTTTCATGTGTCTGTTGGGCAACTGGATGTCTTCTTTGCAGAAATGTCTGTTCATGTCCTCTGCCCATTTCTTGACTGTATTATTTGTTCCTTGGGTGTTGAGTTTGTTAAGTTCTTAATAGATTTTGGACACTAGTCCATTATCTGATATGTCGTTTGCAAATATCTTCTCCCATTCTGTCAGTTGTCTTTTCATTTTGTAAACTGTTTCATTTGCTGTGCAAAAGATTTTGATCTTGATGAAATCCCAAAAGTTCATTTTTGCCTTGGCTTCCCTTGCCTTTGGCGATGTTCCTAAGAAGATGTTGCTGCGGCTGAGGTTGAAGAGGTTGCTGGCTGTGTTCTCCTCAAGGATTTTGATGGATTCCTTTCTCACATTGAGGTCCTTAATCCATTTTGAGTTTATTTTTGTGTGTGGTGTAATGAAATTTCATTTTTCTGCACGTGGCTGTCCAATTTTCCCAACACCATTTATTGAAGAGGCTGTCTTTTTTCCATTGGACATTCTTTCCTGCTTTATCAAAGATTAGTTGACCATAGAGTTGAGGGTCTATTTATGGGCTCTCTATTCTGTTCCATTGGTCTATGTGTCTGTTTTTGTGCCAGTACCATGCTGTCTTGATGATGACAGCTTTGTAATAGAGCATGAAGTCCGGAATTGTGATGCCACCAACTTTGGCTTTCTTTTTCAATATCCCTTTGGCTATTCGAGGTCTTTTCTGGTTCCATATAAATTTTAGAATTATTTGTTCCATTTATTTGAAAAAGATGGATGGTACTTTGATAGGAATTGCATTAAATGTGTAGATTGCTTTAGGTAGCATAGACATTTTCACAATATTTATTCTTCCAATCCAGGAGCATGGAACATTTTTCCATTTCTTTGTGTCTTCCTCAATTTCTTTCATGAGTACTTTATAGTTTTCTGAGTATAGATTCTGTGCCTCTTTGGTTAGGTTTATTCCTAGGTATCTTATGGTTTGGGGTGCAATTGTAAATGGGATTGACTCCTTAATTTCTCCTTCTTCTGTCTTATTGTTGGTGTAGCGAAATGCAACTGATTTCTGTGCATTGATCTTATATCCTGACACTTTACTGAATTCCTGTATAAGTTCTAGCAGTTTTGGAGTGGAGTCTTTTGGGTTTTCCACATAGAGTATCATATCATCTGCGAAGAGTGATAATTTGACTTCTTCTTTGCTGATTTGGATGCCTTTAATTTCCTTTTGTTGTCTGATTGCTGAGGCTAGGACTTCTAGTACTATGTTGAATAGCAGTGGTGATAATGGACATCCCTGCCGTGTTCCTGACCTTAGCGGAAAAGCTTTCAGTTTTTCTCCATTGAGAATGATATTTGCAGTGGGTTTTTCATAGATGGCTTTGATGATATTGAGGTATGTGCCTTCTATCCCTACACTTTGAAGAGTTTTGATCAGGAAGGGATGCTGTACTTTGTCAAATGCTTTTTCAGCATCTACTGAGAGTATCATATGGTTCTTGTTCTTTCTTTTATTGATGTGTTGTATCACATTGACTGATTTGCGGATGTTGAACCAACCTTGAAGCCCTGGGATAAATCCCACTTGGTCGTGGTGAATAATCCTTTTAATGTACTGTTGAATCCTATTGGCTAGTATTTTGGTGAGAATTTTTGCATCTGTGTTCATCAAGGATATTGGTCTATAGCTCTCTTTTTTGATGGGATCCTCGTCTGGTTTTGGGAAAAGGTGATGCTGGCCTCATAAAATGAGTTTGGAAGTTTTCCTTCCATTTCTATTTTTTGGAACAGTTTCAGGAGAATAGGAATTAGTTCTTCTTTAAATGTTTGGTAGAATTCCCCCAGGAAGCTGTCTGGCCCTGGGCTTTTGTTTGTTTGGAGATTTTTAATGACTGTTTCAATCTCCTTACTGGTTATGGGTCTGTTCAGGCTTTCTATTTCTTCCTGGTTCAATTTTGGTAGTTTATATGTTTCTAGGAATGCATCCGTTTATTCCAGATTGTCAAATTTGTTGGCGTAGAGTTGCTCATAGTATGTTCTTATAATAGTTTGTATTTCTTTGGTGTTAGTTGTGATCTCTCCTCTTTCATTCATGATTTTATTTATTTGGGTCCTTTCTCTTTTCTTTTTGATAAGTCTGGCCAAGGGTTTATCAATTTTATTAATTCTTTCAAAGAACCAGCTCCTAGTTTCGTTGATTTGTTCTATTGTTTTTTTGGTTTCTATTTCATTGATTTCTGCTCTGATCTTTATGATTTCTCTTCTCCTGCTGGGCTTAGGGTTTCTTTCTTGTTCTTTCTCCAGCTCCTTTAGGTGTAGGGTTAGGTTGTGTACCTGAGACCTTTCTTGTTTCTTGAGAAAAGCTTGTACCACTATATATTTTCCTCTCAGGACTGCCTTTGTTGTGTCCCACAGATTTTGAACCGTTGTATTTTCATTATCATTTGTTTCCATGATTTTTTTCAATTCTTCTTTAATTTCCCGGTTGACCCATTCATTCTTTAGCAGGATGCTGTTTAGTCTCCATGTATTTGGGTTCTTTCCAAACTTCCTCTTGTGGTTGAGTTCTAACTTCAGAGCATTGTGGTCTGAAAATATGCAGGGAATGATCCCAATCTTGTGATACCGGTTGAGTCCTGATTTAAGACCAAGGATGTGATCTATTCTGGAGAATGTTCCATGTGCACTAGAGAAGAATGTGTATTCTGTTGCTTTGGGATGAAATGTTCTGAATATATCTGTGATGTCCATCTCATCCAGTGTATCATTTAAGGCCTTTATTTCCCTGTTGATCTTTTGCTTGGATGAGCTGTCCATTTCAGTGAGGGGAGTGTTAAAGTCCCCTACTATTATTGTATTATTGTTGATGTGTTTCTTTGATTTTGTTATTAATTGGTTTATATAGTTTGCTGCGCCCACATTGGGGGCATAGATATTTAAAATTGTTAGATCTTCTTGTTGGACAGACCCTTTGAGTATGATATAGTGTCCTTCCTCATCTCTTATTATAGTTTTGGCTTAAAATCTAATTGATCTGATACAAGGATTGCCACTCCTGCTTTTTTCTGATGTCCATTAGCATGGAAAATTCATTCCCCCCCCCTCACTTTAAATCTGGAGGTGTCTTCGGGCTTAAAATGAGTTCCTTGGAGGCAACATATAGATGGGTTTTGTGTTTTTATCCATTCTGATACCCTGTGTCTTTTGATTGGGGCATTTAGCCCATTAACATTCAGGGTAACTATTGAGAGATATGATTTTAATGCCATTGTATTGCCTGTAAGGTGACTCTTACTGTATATTGTCTCTGTTCCTTTCTGATCTGCCACTTGTAGGCTCTCTCTTTGCTTAGAGGACCCCTTTCAGTATTTCCTGTAGAGCTGGTTTGGTGTTTGCAAATTCTTTCAGTGTTTGTTTGTCCTGGAAGCTTTTAATCTCTCCTTCTATTTTCAGTGATAGCCTAGCTGGATATAGTATTCTTGGCTGCATGTTTTTCTCGTTTAGTGCTCTGAAAATGTCATGCCAGCTCTTTCTGGCCTGCCAGGTCTCTGTGGATAAGTCAGCTGCCAATCTAATACTTTTACCATTGTATGTTACAGACTTCTTTTCCCGGGCTGCTTTCAGGATTTTCTCTTTGTCACTGAGGCTTGTAAATTTTACTATTAGGTGACGGGGTGTGGGCCTATTCTTATTGATTTTGAGGGGCATTCTCTGAACCTCCTGAATTTTGATGCTCGTTCCCTTTGACATATTGGGGAAATTCTCCCCAATAATTCTCTCCAGTAAACCTTCTGCTCCCCTCTCTCTCTCTTCTTCTGGAATCCCAATTATTCTAATGTTGTTTCGTCTTATGGTGTCACTTATCTCTCGAATTCTCCCCTCATGGTCCAGTTGCTGTTTGTCCCTCTTTTGCTCAGCTTCTTTATTCTCTGTCATTTGGTCTTCTATATCGCTAATTCATTCTTCTGCCTCATTTATCCTAGCAGTGAGAGCCTCCATTTTTTATTGCACCTCATTAATAGCTTTTTTGATTTCAACTTGGTTAGATTTTAGTTCTTTTATTTCTCCAGAAAGGGCTTTTATATCTCTGGAGAGGGTTTCTCTAATATATTCCATGGTTTTTTCAAGCCCGGCTAGAACCTTGAGAATTGTCATTTTGAAGTCTATATCTGACATATTACCAATGTCTGTATTGATTAGGTCCCTAGCCTTCGGTACTGCCTCTTGTTCTTTTTTTTGTTGTGAATTTTTCCGCCTTGTCATTTTGTCCAGCTAAGAGTATATGAAGGAGCAAGTAAAATACTAAAAGGGTGGCAACAATCCCAGGAAAATATGCTTTAACCAAATCAGAAGAGATCCCAAATCGTGAGGGGGGATTTCTCCCCCCTCACGATTGCGTGAGGTATCTCCTCTGATTGGGATCTCCTCTGATTGGGATCTCCCAATCTCTTCTGATTGGGATCTCTTCTGATTTGTGGATAAAAAGAGGTTCAAAAAGAAAGAAAGAAAAAAATGAAAAAAGAATAATTAAAAAAAGAGATTGAATTAAAAATTCAATCAAGAATTAAAAAAAAGAGATTGAAGAGATTGGGATCTCTTCTGATTTGGGGATAAAAAGAGGTTCAAAAATAAAGAAAGAAAAAAAAATTTAAAAAAAAAGAATAAAGAAAAGTATAAAAAAGAAAAAATATATGTATATATTAGATAAACTAGTTAGAAAACGTTAAAAAAGAAAAGGGTAAAAGTTTAAAAAAATTTTAGCAGAAGAAGAGAAAAAAAATGAAAAAGAAAAAAATTAAATTAACTGCAAGACTAAAAAATCACAGGGAGAAAGCCATGAGTTCAGTGGTTTTATTTTCTCCTTCTCTTGAATTCTGCTGCTCTCCTTGCTATTGAAACTGCACTCCTTCGTAGGTGAACTTGGTCTTGCCTGGATTTCTTGTTGATCTTCTGGGGGAGGGGCCTGTTGTAGTGATTCTCAAGTGTTTTGCCCCAGGAGGAATTGCACCGCCCTTACCCGGGGCCGGGCTGAGTGATCCGCTGGGCTTTGCTTTCAGGAGCTTTTGTTCCCTGAGCGCTTTCCGTAGAGTTCCCGGATGACGGGAATGAAAATGGCGGCCTCCTGGTCTCCGGCCCGGAGGAGCCAAGAGCCCGGCCCCGCTCCCCAGTGCGCCCTCAGCGAACAGCTCCCAGTAACTCCCGTCTGTCTGACCTCCGGCCGCGCTCCGAGCTCACCAAGCCTGCAGCCGGTTCAAGGCAACACCGAGCTGCGAGCTTACTGTTGGCTCTGTCTCTGTAGCCAGCTTTCCCGTTCCAATATCCGCAAGCTCTGCGACATTCAGACACCCCGGATACTTCTGTGACCCTGCGAGACCCGAGGCCACGCCGACCCTGCATGGGCTTGCCCCCGTTTAGCCTCTGGAGCGATGTCCCTCAGCGCACAGACTTTTAAAAGTCCCGATTTTGTGCTCCTTTGCTCCGCCGCTTGCCGGGAGCCGGCCCCTCCCCCCGGGGTCTATCTTCCCGTCGCTTTGGATTCACTTCTCTGCCAGTCCTACCTTTCAGAAAGTGGTTGTTTTTCTGTTTCTAGAATTGCTGTTCTTTTTCTCTTCGATCTGCCGATAGATTTGCAGGTGTTTGCAATCTTTAGTTAAGCTCTCTAGCTGATCTGCTAGCTGAAATAGTCTCAGCCTGCTACTTCTCCACCATCTTGACTCCTCCTCTCTCAAATTTCCTTTTCTGTTTCAGTTAATGTAGATTTAGGTTTCAGTCTGGATTGGGTGTTGTCAGAGCTCTACCCTGTGAGTCCTTGAGCCCTTTGCATTTTCAAGCACACCAGCACGTGGGATGTTTTTACCTTCTACAGACAAAGCATGAGTCTCCCTGGCAGGGCTGTTCCTGACCTGTGGGAATTCACTTTGGGTGCCTGGGAATTACTGCCCGTGAGGGCAGCCCTGACCTGTGATTCAGCAGATCCAGGCAGCATGGTGCAGGGGTGCAGAATAGGGCTGGCCACACTGATCACTCAACTCCAAGTGTGCCCTTCCCCAGAGCTGAGCCAATGTTGCCCCCAGTGGAATTTTGCCCAAGATTTCACTGGTTTACCCTTGCTCTCTTTTCTAATCTACTATCCCACTTTCATGTTTTTCCTGGGAATACTTCATCATAAATCCTTTTTATACAAATGCCTGTCTCGGGGTCTGCTTCTGAGGATCCAGGCTGAGGCACAACTCAGTTCCCTATTTAGGAAAGGAGGTGCTGCCTGGTAATGTGGTTCGCTGACAATTTGCTATTCTGGGGTTGGCCCCTGGCCAAAGACAGAACAAGGGCACAGGTGCAGGGCCTGGCCAGTCTTTGCAGGGTGGTGGTGGGGCTCCTTCCCCAGGCAATCCCACCCTCTGGAGCTCCAGCCCTGCTTGCATCTTCCTCAACTATAAAGATAGGTTGCAAGGGTCCCGGATTGCAAAGACAACACCCGTACAACTTCTGTGGTTTGTTGGATGTTAGCTTAAAATGTGCATCATGGTGAACATTTTGTACACTTTACTCTAAAAATTTGTACATTTTACTTTAGGTACCTCAGAGCAAGGAAGCCCCTGAAAAATTTTTCTGGAATGTTTCTGTTTCATTTTTTACCCCCTCAGTTTGCCAAGTGAACTTTTTTCTCAAAACCAACATTTCCATAAATAAAAGTAAAGTAAACAAGTCCTAAACTCAGAGGTAACTGTCAAGGTACAGCAGGCCTGCGATCATGTGAGCCTTGGGAATCAATTTCTTTTAAGACAAGATTCAGGGATGGGGCACAGAGATGATCTGTGTTTTTGAATCCACAGTCATCTGTTGACAGAGTAAGAAATGAGATCAGGTGAAAGTGAGGGATGCTTTTCTCAAAGTTCATGGTAATTTTCAGTCTGGGCCCAAATATCTTGTGCTAATGAAGCCCTGTGTTTTATCACATAGAGCAGAGCTTCCCCACATTGGCACTGCTGACATTTTGAGCCAGGTAGTTCTTTGTTGTGTGGGGCTGTCCTGTGCATTGTGGGATGTTCAGGAGCATCCCTGGCCCTAACCTGGTAGATTCCAGTAGTATTGCCCCTCCCCCTCTCGCTGTGATCCAAATGTTCCCAGACATCCACAAATATCCACTGCTGGCAAAATAATCCCCATGTTGAGAGCCACTGACATAGAGGTAGCTTTAGTCTGAGTGTTTCCCCCCACCCCCCAACACCCCTGACCGATATGTGGAAACCTAACCCTCATTTAGGAGGTGGGGTCTTTGAGAGGTGATTAGGACAGAGTCCTCATGAATGGGATTAGAGCTCTTATAAAAGAGATCTGAGGGAGTTCCCTACCCCCATCCACCACCTGAGGATACAACAGGAAGTCAGAAACCTGGAAGATGGCCCTCCCTCAACCATGCCAGCACCCTGATCTCAGACTCCCAGCCTCCAGAACTGTATACAGTATATGCCAGAGAAAGAATCTCAGGCCAGCAGAGGTGCCAGACGAGATGAGAGGTGAATGGGAGAAGATATTTGCAAATGACAGTACAGGCAAAAGGTTGATATCCAGGATCTATAAAGAACTCCTCAAACTCAATACACACAAAACAGATAATCATATCAAAAAATTGGCAGAAGACATGAACAGACACTTCTCCAATGAAGACATACAAATTGCTATCAGACACATGAAAAAATGTTCATCATCACTAGCCATCAAGGAAGTTCAAATTAAAACCACATCGAGATACCCCTTACACCAGTTAGAATGGCCAAAATTAGCAAGACAGGAAACAACATGTGTTGGAAGGGATGTGGAGAAAGGGGAACCCTCTTACACTGTTGGTGGGAATGCAAGTTGGTGCAGCCTCTTTGGAGAACAGTGTGGAGATTCCTTAAGAAATTAAAATAGAGCTCCCCTATGACCCTGCCATTGCACTCCTGGGTATTTACCCCAAAGATACAGATGTGAAAAGAAGGGTCATCTGTACCCCAATGTTTATACCAGCAATGGCCACGGGTGCCAAACTATGGAAAAAACCAAGATGCCCTTCAATGGACGAATGGATAAGGAAGATGTGGTCCATATACACGATGGAGTATTATGTCTCCATCTGAAAGGATGAATACCCGACTTTTGTAGCAAATGGACGGGACTGGAAGAAATTATGCTGAGTGAAATAAGTCAAGCAGAGAGAGTCAATTATCATATGGTTTCACTTACTTGTGGAGCATAACAAATATCATGGAGGACAAGAGGTGTTAGAGAGGAGAAGGGAGTTGGGGTAAGTTGGAAGGGGAGGTGAACCATGAGAGACTATGGACTCTGAAAAACAACCTGAGGGGTTTGAAGTGGCGGGGGGGTGGGAGGTTGGGGTACCAGGTGGTGGGTATTATAGAGGGCACAGATTGCATGGAGCACTGGGTGTGGTGCAAAAATAACAAATACTGTTATGCTGAAAATAAATAAAAATAAATTTAAAAAAAGAGAGGTGAGGGTATTAAATAGAGGAGGGAGATGATGAGAATCAACTCCAAACTCCAGACCGGCAGCAGTTACAGGGATTACAGCTGATCTCACTGCCCTTCCTCTTCTCTTTTCCCAGGAGAAGTGCCCAGCCAGAATCCCCGACAAGCTCTTTCCCAGATGAGATGAATGTCCAGCAACTGGACTTGAGCAGCACAAGAGGTGTACCTCAGATTCCCTTGGAAAACCCAGGTCTCTTTCCCTGCTTCCAGAGGCATTGATTGCTGATGGCTACCAGCTGAATCCCTCTCCAGGAATTGCCTTGGGTGAAGACAGCCACTGTTTTACACCCACCAACCCCCTCCCTGAAGGCAGTCCATGTCCAGTGACTGGTCAATAAAGGGGTACAAAGGTCTAGCCCTTTTGAGGACATGGATTTTTAACCCTGAAAAAATTTCATATTTTATCTATCTATTATTTATCTATCTATCTATTAATTAACATCTATTTTCAATATGTTCTTTTATTTTTGTATTAACATCTAATGTATTATTTGTCCTAGTAGTACAGGTCTGTGAATTATCACGTTTGCACATTTCATAGCACTTACCATAGCACATACCTTCCCCAATGTCCATGACCCAGCCACCCCAACCCTATCCCCTTTACCCCCACAGCAACCCTCAGTTTTTTCCCTGAGATTAAGAGTCTCTTATGGTTTGTCTCCCTCCCAATCTTATCTTGTTTCATTTTTTTTTTCAATAGCCACCACAACACCTCACCCTTCCTCTCAAATTCTTCATATCAGAGAGATCATATAATAGTTGTCTTTCTCTGATTGACTTATTTTGCTCAGCACAATACCCCCTATTTCCATCCACGTCATCGCAAAATGCAAGATTCTGTTTCTTTTAATGGCTGCATAACATTCCATTGTGTATATATATACCACTTCTTCTTTATCCACTCATCTGTTGATGGACATCTAGGTTTTTTCCTTAGTTTGGCTATTGTGCACATTTCTGCTTTAAACACTCTGGTGCATGTGATGCTTTGGGTCACTACATTTGTATCTTTAGGATAAATACACAGTAGTGTGATTGATGGGTCATAGGGTAGTTCTATTTTCAACTTTTTGAGGAACCTCCATACTGTTTTCCAGAGTGGCTACACCAGCTTGCATTCCCACCAACAGTGTAGGAGGGTTCCCCTTTTTCCGCATACTTGCCAATATCTGTAGTTTCCTGAATTGTTAATTTTAGCCATTCTGACTTGTGTGTGGCAGTATTGATTGCATTGTGGTTTTGATTTGTATCTCCCTGATGCCAAATGATGTGGAGCACTTTTTCATGTGTCTGATGGTCATCTGGATGTCTTCTTTGCAGAAATGTCTGTTTATGTCTTCTGCCCATTTCCTGATTGGATTATTTGTTCTTTGGCTGTTGAGTTTGATAAGTTCTTTATAGATTTTGGATACTAGCCCTTTATCTGATATGTCGTCATTTGCAAATATCTTCCCCCATTCTGTCAGTTGTCTTTTGGTTCTGTTTATTGTTTCCTTTGCTGTGCAAAATCTTTTGATCTTGATTAAGTCCCAATAGTTCATTTTTGCCCTTGTTTTTCTTGCCTTTTTAAATTTATTTTTATTTATTTTCGGCATAACAGTATTAATTATTTTTTCACCACACCCAGTGCTCCATGCAATCCATGCCCTCTATAATACTCACCACCTGGTACCCCAACCTCCCACCCACCTGTCAATTCAAACCCCTCAGATTGTTTTTCAGAGTCCATAGTCTCTCATGGTTCACCTCCCCTTTGACAATGTCTCTAGGAGGAAGCTGCTGCAGCTGAGGTTAAAGAGGTTGCTGACTATGTTCTCCTCAAGGATTTTGATGGATTCCTGACTCACATTGAGGTCTTTCATCCATTTTGAGTCTACTTTTGTGTCTTGTGTAAGGAGATGGTCTGGTTTCATTTTTCTGCATGTGGCTGTATGGTTTTCCCAACACTATTTGTTGAAGGGACTGTCTTTTTCCCACTGGTCATTCTTTCCTGCTTTGTGGTTGATTAGTTTGACCATAGATTTGAGGGTCCATTTCTAGGCGCTCTATTCTGTTCCACTGATCTATGTGTTATTTTTGTCTTGATGATTACAGCTCTGTGGTGAAGACTGAAGCTGGAATTGTGATTCCACCAACTTCAGCTTTCTTTTTCAACATTCCTCTGGCTATTTGGGGTCTTCTCTGGTTTCATATAAATTTTAGGAATATTTGTTTCATTTTTTTTGAAAAAAAATGGATGGTATTTTGAGAGGGACCATGTTAAATGTGTAGATTGTTTTAAGTAGCATAGACCTTTTCACAATATTTGTCATGAGCATGGAACATTTTTCCATTTCTTTTGTCTTCCTCAATTTCTTTCATGAGTACTATATAGTTTTCTGAGTACAGATTTTTTGCCTATTTGTTTAGGTTTATTCCTAGGTATCTTATGGTTTGGGGTGCAATAGTAAATGGGATTGACCCCTTAATTTCTCTTTCTTCTGTCGTGATGTTGGTGTAGAGAAATGCAACTTATTTCTGTGCATTTATATCCTGACACTTTACTGAATTCCTGTACAAGTTCTAGCAGATTTGGAGTGGAGTCTTTTGTGTTTTCCCCATATAGTATCATATCATCTGCAAAGAGTGATAGTTTGACTTCTTCTTTGCTGATTTGAATGCTTTTAATTTCTTTTTGTTGTCTGATTGCTGAGGTTAGGACCTCTAGTATTATGTTGAATAGCAGTGGTGATAATGGACATCCCTGCCATGTTCCTGACCTTTGCGGAAAAGTGCTCAGTTTTTCTCCATTGAGAACGATATTTGCTGTGGGTTTTCCATAAATGGCTTTGATGATATTGAGGTTGTACCCCTTATCCCTGCACTTCAAAGAGTTTTGATCAGGAAGGGATACTGTACTTTGTCAAATGTTTCTTCAGCATCTATTGAGAGTATCATATGATTCTTGTTCTTTCTTTTATTAATGTATTGATCACATTCATTGATTTGTGGATGTTGAACTAACCTTGCAGCCCAAATCCCACTTGGTCATGGTAAATAATCCTTTTAATGAATTGTTGGATCCTATTGGCTAGTATTTTTGTAAGAATTTTTGCATCCATGTTCATCAAGGATATTGGTCTGTAATTCTCCTTTCTGGTGGGATATTTGTCTGGCTATGGGATCAAGGTATTGCTGAAAATGAGTTTTGAAGTTTTCCTTCCATTTCTATTATTTGGAACAGTTTCATGAGAATAGGAATTAATTCTTCTTTAAATGATTGGTAGTATTCCCCTGGGAAGCCTTCTGGCCCTAGGCTCTTGTTGGCAGATTTTTGATGACTGCTTCAATCTCCTAACTGGTTATGTGTCTGTTCAGGTTTTCTATTTCTTCCTGGTTAATTTTTGGTAGTTTATACATCTCTAGGAATGCATCCATTTCTCCCAGATTGTCAAATTTGCTGGTGTATAGTTGCTCATAATATATTTTTATAATTGTATTTCTTTGGTGTTGATTGCAATCTCTCCTTTTTCAATCATGATTTTATTAATTTGGGTCCTATCACTTTTCTTTTTGATATGTCTGACCAGGCATTTATCCATCTTATTCTTTCAAAGAACAAGCTCCTAGTTTTGTTGATTTGTTCTACTGTTCTTTTGGTTTCGATTTCATTGATTTCTGCTCTGATCTTTATGATTTCTCTCCTCCTGCTGGATGTAGGTTTTCTTGGCTCTTCCTTCTCCAGCTCCTTTAGGTGTAGGGTTAGGTTGTATACTTGAAACCTTTCTTATTTCTTGAGAAAATCTCGTATTGCTATATACTTTCCTCTCAGGACTTCCTTTGTTATGTCCCAGTGATTTTGAAGAGTGTGTTTTCATTTTCATTTGTTTCCATAATTGTTTTCAATTATTCTTTAATTCCCTGGTTGACCAATTCATTCTTTAGTTGGATGCTCTTTAGTCTCCATGTATTTAGTTCTTTCCAACTTTCCTCTTGTGGTTGAATTCTAGTTTCAGAGCACTGAGTTCTGAAAATATGTAGAGAATGATTCCCAACTTTTGGTACCAGTTGAGACCTAATTTTTGACCCAGGTATTAATCTATTCTGGAGAGTGTTCCATATGCACTAGAGAAGGATGTGTATTCTGTTGCTTTGGGTTGGAATGTGTTTTTTTAATTAATTAATTTATTTTCAGTATAACAGTATTCATTATTTTTTCACCACTCCCAGTGCTCCATGCAATCTGTGCCCTCTATAATACCCACCTTAATATATCTGTGATGTCCATCTGGTCCAGTGTGTCATTTAAGGTCTTTATTTCCTTGTTGATCTTTTGCTTGGATGATCTGTCCATTTCACTGAGATGGGTGTTAATATCCCCTCCTATTATTGTATTATTGTCAATGTATTTCTTTGATTTTGTTATTCATTGGTTTATATAATTGGCTGCTCCCATGTTAGAGGCATAGATATTTATAGTTGTTAGATCTTCCTGTTGAACAGTTGCTTTAAGTATGATATAGTGTCCCTTCTCATCTCTTATTATAGTAGTTGGCTTACAATCTAATTTACCTGATAAAAGGATTGCCACCTCAGCTTTCTTTTGATGTCCATTAGCATGGTAAATTGTTTTCCACCCCCTCACTTTAAATCTGGAGGTGTCTTTGGGTCTAAAATTAGTTTCTTGTAGACAGCATATCAATGGGTCTTTTTTTTTTTTTTTAAATCCACAGACCCTGTGTCTTGATTGTGGCTTTTAGCCCATTACATTCGGGGTAACTATTGAAAGATATGAATTTAGTGTCATTGTATTGCCTGTAAGGTGACTGTTACTGTATATGTCTCTGTTCCTTTCTGGTCTATTACTTTTAGTCTCTCTCTTTGCTTAGAGGACCCCTTTTAATATTTCCTGTAGAGCTATTTTAGTGTTTGCAAATTCTTTTAATTTGTGTTTGTCCTGGAAGTTTTTTATCTCTCCTATTTTCAGTGACAGCCTAGCTGGATGTAGTATTCTTGGCTGCATATTTTTCTTATTTAGTGCTCTGAATATATTATGCCAGTCCTTTCTGGCCTGCCCAGTCTCTGTGGATAGGTCTGCTGCTAATCTAATATTACAGACCTCTTGTCCTGAGCTGCTTTCAGGATTTTTCTCTTTGTTAGTAAGACTTGTAAGTTTTCTATTAGATGATGGGGTGTGGACTTACTTTTATTGATTTTGAGAGGGTGTTCTCTGTGCCTCCTGGATTTTGACGCTTGTTCCTTTTGCCATATCAGGGAAATTCCCTACTCTAATTTGCTCCAATATACTTTCTTCCCCCCTCTTTCTTCTTCTTCTAGGGTCCCAATTATTCTAATATTGTTTTGTCTTACATGGTCATATGTGGTCTTACATGGTCCAGTAGTTGTTTCTCTCTCTTTTGCTCAGTTTCTTTAGTCTCCATCATTTGTTCTTCTATATCACTAATTCTCTCTTCTGCCTCATTTATCCTAGGAGTAAGAGCTTTCATTTTTTATTGTACCTCATTAATAGATTTTTTTTATTTCCACTTGGTTAGATTTAAGTTTTTTTATTTCTCCAGAAACAGATTCTATTTCTCCAGAAAGGGATTCTCTAATATCTTCCATGCTTTTTTCCAGCCCAGTTAGCACCCTGACAATTGTCATGCTGAACTCTAGTTCTGACATATTACTAATGTCTGTATTGATTAGATCCCTAGCCATCCGTATTGTCTCTTGTTCTTTTTTTTTTTTTTTTTTTTTTGGTGGTGAGTTTTTCAGTCTTGTCATTTTATCCAGATAAGAAAAGATGAATGAAAGAACAAAATACTAAAAGGGTGGCAAAGACCCCAGAAGAACATATGCTAACCAAATCAGAAGAGACCTGAAACTGAGGGAGAAGAAAGGGGGGAAAAATGAAAAAATAAATAATATATATATTAGACTGGTGAGTAGAACAGAGCCATCCACTTAATTTTTGGTGTGTTCTTATCTCTTAGAAGAAACTACCTCCTAAAATTTTAAAGAATGAAATATATATATATATATATATATATATATATATATATCACACACACACACACAAATAAGGGTAAAAAAGATAAAGGGATAGAATAGGACGGTAAGATGAAAACTTAAAAAGATTCTAAAAAAGGAATTGATAAGATAAGAAGTTAGTTGACAAAAAAAAAAAAAGAGGAGAGAATGTGAACAGGTTAGGGACTAGAACAAAGCCATGCACTAGATTTAGGGTATATTTTATTTACTAAAATAATTATATCCTGAGATTTTAAAGAAAAAAAACCTATAAGTATAAAAAAATAAGGTTAAATACAATAGAGTAAAATATGAATATAACATTAAAAATTAACATATTTTTAAAAGCTATCGATAAACTAGTTTAAAAATGTTAAAATAGGAAAGAGAAAAGTTAAAGAACTAGAATAAGAAAAAATTAAAATAGTTTAACTTTGAAAGACTAATGGATCATGGGAAAAAAGCCATGAATTTTATGTGTCATTTTCCCCTCATTCTGGAGTTCCACAGTTCTCATTGACTGGTCAACTTGGTCTTACCTGGATGTTCTTGCTGATCTTCTGGGAAAGGGGCCTGTTGCCATGATTCACAGAAGTCTTTGCCCAAGGTGGAATTGCACTGCCCTTGCCAGGGGCCAGGCTAAGTCATCTGCTCAGGTTTGCTCTTGAAACTTTTGTTCCCTGAACACTTTCTTTTTTTTTTCCAATTTATTTATTTTCAGAAAAACATTATTATTTTTTCACCACACCCAGTGCTCCATGCAAGCCATGCCCTCTATAATACCCACCACCTGGTACCCCAACCTCCCACCCCCCCGCCACTTCAAACCCCTCAGACTGTTTTTCAGAGTCCATAGTCTCTCATGGTTCACCTCCCCTTCCAATTTTCCCAAATTCCCTACTCCTCTCTAACGCCCCTTGTCCTCCATGCTATTGGTTATGCTCCACAAATAAGTGAAACCATATGATAATTGACTCTCTCTGCTTGACTTATTTCACTCAGCATAATCTCTTCCAGGCCCGTCCATGTTGCTACAAAAGTTGGGTATTCATCCTTTCTGATGGAGGCATAATACTCCATAGTGTATATGGACCACATCTTCCTTATCCATTCATTCGTTGAAGGGCATCTTGGTTCTTTCCATAGTTTGGCGACTGTGGCCATTGCTGCTATAAACATTGGGGTCCCTGAACACTTTCCATACAGCTTTGGAGGACGGGAATAAGGTTGGCAGCCTCCCAATATCTGTCCTCCTAGGAGCCAAGAACTCAGGCCCCACTACTTAGTGCACCCTCAGATAAAAGCAGTCAATCTGCCCTATCTCCCTGGTCTCTGGCCGCACTCCAAGCTCACCCAGCCTGTGACCAAGTTTTTCTATCTCTGAGGTACATCCCCATTTGGAGTCTCTAAACCTAGCAGATTCCTGTCATGTGCTCTGCCATTCTTCCTGGAGGAGGAAGGTGAGTCTCTCCATATCTGTCACTTGTGGGGTCCCTTCTCAAAGAGCAGTTGCCCAACTGCCCCTTGGATCATGGTTTAAGGTAACCCCGAGCTGAGAGCCTGCTGCCTGGCTCTGTCTCTACAGCTGGCTTCCCTGCTCTGATACCTGGCATCTTGACACACCCCTGGTCTTTCTATCACCCTGTGGGTCCTGAGACCACACTGTCCTTGCAAGGGCTTCACCCCCCGCTTAGCCTCTGAAGTGATGTCCTTGAGTGGAGCAGACTTTTAAAGTTCTGATTTTGTGCTCACTGCTCGATCACTTGCCAGGAGCTGAGCCATCCCCCCCACCATCTATCTTCCCACCACTTGGGATTCACTTCTCCAGCACATTCTACCTTCCAGAAAATGTTCAATTTTCTGTTCTTAGAATTGCCGTTCTTTTCTATTTCCTGTAGAGTTTGTAAGTGTTCTGAATGGTTTGTTAACTATCAAGCTGAACTCCTGGGACCTGATATTTCAGTCTCCTACTCCTCTGCCATCTTGCTTCCTCTCTCCATGTTCTTTTTATTTAAAAAATTTAATATAAAACCACGAGAGACTATGGACTCTGGGAAACAAACTGAAGGTTACAGAAGAGAGGGGCAGGGGGAATGGAGGAACCAGGTGATGGATATTAAGGAGGGTACATGTTGTGATGAGCACTGGATGTTATATGCAAGTAATAAATCTTTGAACACTACACCAAAAACTAATGATGTCCTGTATGGTGGCTAACTGAACGTATTAAAAAAAAAAAAAAACTTGACTATAGTTGACATACAAAGTTACATTAGTTTCAGGTGTACAACCTAGTGATTTAATAAGTTTATACATGGTGCTAAGTTCACCTCAAGTGTGTCACCATATATAATTATGACAATACCTTTGGTTATATTCTTTATGCTGTGTCTTTTATTCCTATGACTTATTCATGCCATGACTGGAGTCCTGTATCTCCCACTGCCTTTCACCCATTTTGCCCAACCACTCAACCCCTTCCCTTATGGCAATTATCAAGTTTGTTCTCTGTATTTGTAGGTCTGATTTAGTTTTTTATTGATCTATTCATTTGTTATTGTTTTAGAGTCCCCATATGAGTGAAATCGTATGGTATTTGTCTTTCTCAGTTTAGCTTATACATGTAGCATGATACCCTCTAGGTCCATCCATGTTGTCTCAAATGTTACAACCTCATCTTTTTTATGGCATTGTAGTGTGTGTGTGTGTGTGTGTGTGTGTGTGTGTGTGTGTAGCACATCTTCTTTATCCATTCTTCTATTGATGGGCACTTAGGCTTCTTTCATACCTAGGCTATTGTAAATAGTGTGGCAATAAACAAATTGCAAATAAACAAACATCAAATTAGTGGGTTTTTTTCTTTGGGTAAATACCTAATACTGGAATTACTGGATCCTTTGGTAATTCTATTTTTAATATTTGAGGAACTTCCATACTGTTTTCCACAGTGGCTACACAAATTTACAATCCCACCGTGCACGAAGATTCTGTTTACTCCATATCTTCACCAGCACTTGTTACTTCTTGTCTTTTTTATTGCAGACATTCTAACAGGACTATGATGATATCTCACTGTGATTTTGATTTGCATTTCCCTGATTATTAGTGATGTTGAGCATCTTCTAATATGTCTTGGTCATCTGGATATATGTCTTCTTTGGGAAAACATCTATTTAGGTTGTTTGCCTGGTTTTTTTTCACTGCATTACTTGAGTTGTATACGTTCTTTACCTATGTTGGCCATATTAACCTTTTATCAGATATATCATTTGAAAATATTTCTCCCTTTCAGTAGGTTGTCTCTTTGTTTTGTTGATGGTTTCCTTCAATGAGCAAAAGCTTTTTATTTTGATGTAGTCCCAGTAGTTCATTTTTGCTTTTGTTTTTCTCACCTTAGAAAACCTATCTAGAAAGAAATGTTGCTAGCCCTAATATGTTCTTCACATTTTTCTCTCTTCCTGGGTTACTATTTTAGATTCAACTTTTGTGACTCTTAGTTACAGACTCATCGTTTCTGAAGTTTTGCCTTAGGATCTGGAAAACTTGTTTCCATTTATCTCCTAGTTCATCTATTGGAATTACTTCCTTAATAATTTTTTTAATTTCTAAAAACTCTTATCTGATTGTTCTTTTTACTCATCCTGTTCTCATTGTATACATATGTAATAAACTTGTTTTCAAGTTCCTGTCCTTGTTTCTTCCCGAATCAGTTTTGTCCTTGTTTTGTTTTTTTCTCACATAACCACATACAGCTGATTAGCTGTCTGCTTGCTGCTCTGAGACAGCTGATCAATATTATGACCAGACTCTCTCTTGGGTGGAAAGGGCACTTGAGTCTTGTGAATGCTAATGGACAGATTTTGCTCTAGGATATGATGAGAAACATTTTCCATTTGCCCTTCCTTCCACCAAATCCCATCCTGATCTCTGCCCTCGCAGTTGTGTTTGGTCAGCAAGGCATGCTGGGAAGAGATAAGACAGAGAGAATGGAGTGCGGTCTGGGAGTTTACTTTCCTGTCTTCTTCCCATGTGTTGTTTCAGGTTGTCTGTGCTTATTGGCAGATAAGCAAAATACTCACCCTCCAGCTTCTGCTGTCTGTCGCTGCATAAACTGGGGGTAATGACAGCCCCACTGCTTCTGGCCTTGGGTCTAGCACCATTCCTTGTCTTCCCAGCATGGCCCCCTCCACACTACCTTTCTTTTTTAGGACTCATCTTATCTTGACCTCCCTAGAAGGCAGAGCCAGAGGCAACATGATATTTTTATTAGAGAGTTCAATCCCAGAGCAGAGGAATGAGGAAGTGGGGCTAAGGAGAGGGGACTAATACTAGAAGATTAGGTGATACTAGCTGCCACTGAATGGAGCTGTTTGCTCAGGTCTAAGAACAAAGTTATGTTCTTAGATGGGTTTAAGTAGGGCAGGCTGTCCAGGAAAGACAGGGACAAAAATTTAGTCACTGGCTCCCATCTCCTATTTGTTAAAGAGTAGTAACTCCACAAGGTGTTCATGCCCCAGCACCTTCAGGTGGCACATGGCAGGCTCCAAGCATGATCTTTGGTGTCCTAACTCAGATTGCTGATTAAGACCCAGGGCAGGAAGTCAAAGGTTTGCTAGGCATTATGAGGACGTGTGCTGGCAGATTGCACCAGTGTGGTGGTACTAAATGTTTGACCACTTGTTCTCCTATTTCCATGGTGTGAATTCTCACCATGGCTGATTTCAGTAAAGACATGGAAAAATGGTGCCTTATATGGTATGTTTGTCATACGAGTATAATAGGCATCATACAGATCATACAGATCCAATAGAATTTGCTCTAGAGAACAAATAATATTAAAATACAGTAAAATGGGTAAAAAGTAATGAGTTTTTGAGTGGCCAAAATTAACAAGACAGACAGACGTTGAAACAACGTGTGTTGGAGGGGATGTGGAGAAAGGGGAACCCTCTTTCACTGTTGGTGGGAATGCAGGTTGGTGCAGCCTCTTTGGAGAACAGTGTGGAGATTCCTCAAGAAATTAAAAATAGAACTTTCCTATGACCCTGCCATTGCCTTTTGGGTATTTACCCCAAAGATACAGATGGAGTGAAAAGAAGGGCCATCTGTACCCCAATGTTTATAGCAGCAATGGCCACGGTCGCCAAACTATGGAAAGAACCAAGATGCCCTTCAATGGATGAATGGATAAGGAAAATGTGGTTTATGTACACTATGGAGTATTATGCCTCCATCAGAAAGGATGAATACCCAACTTTTGTAGCAACATGGATGGGACTGGAAGAGATGATGCTGAGTGAAATAAGTCAAGCAGAGAGAGTCAATTATCATATGGTTTCACTTATTTGTGGAGCATAACAAATAGCATGGAGGACATGGGGAGTTAGAGAAGAGAAGGGAGTTGGGGTAAATTGGAAGGGGAGGTGAACCATGAGAGACTATGGACGCTGATAAACAATCTAAGGGGTTTGAAGTGGCGGGAGTGGTGGGAGGGTGGGGTACCAGGTGGTGGGTATTATAGAGGGCATGGATTGCATGGAGCACTGGGTGTGGTGAAAAAATAATGAATACTGTTATGCTGAAAATAAATAAATTTAATTTAAAAAAAGTAATGAGTTTTGAAAAAAAATAAAAAAATAAAAAATAAATAAAAAAGTAATGAGTTTTGAATATTCTTTGCCATTTTTCTTCTATAATTTATTTAGTTATAAGTTTATATGTTAATTTTTAAATAATGGCTATTTTAGTACTCCCAAGCCAGTAAGGACTGGCTCTATGGACATCAGTGAATTGCACCTGCAAAAAGGAACTTGGTGGGGGGGTGCCTGGGTGGCTCAGTGGGTTGGGCCTCTGCCTTCAGCTCGGGTCATGATCCCGGGGTCCTGGGATCGAGCCCCGAGTCGGGCTCTCTGCTCGGCGGGGAGCCTGCTTCCCCCTCTCTGCCTGCCTCTCTGCCTACTTGTGATCTCTCTCTCTCTCTCTGTTCAATAAATAAATGAAATCTTTAAATTAAAAAAAAGGAACTTGGGGGCACCTGGGTTGCTCAATGGGTAAAGCCTCTGCCTTTGGCCCAGGTCATGGTCTCAGGGCCTGGGATCAAGCCCCGCATCTGGCTCTCTGCTCAACAGGGAGCCTACTTCTCCCTCTCTATGCCGGCCTCTCTGTCTACTTGTGATCTCTCTCTGTCAAATAAATAAATAAAATCTTAAAAAAAAAAAAGAACTTGGAGTCTGCAGTGGCTGGTCCAAGAAATAGGTGAAGCCCAGAGGACCTGAGGCAGTGTTAGAGGAGTCTGATACAGTCCTTATGGAGAAACCTATTGTGCATTATTCTAATTGGGGTGTCAGGACCTGATAATACAGTTGAGTAGGTATGGGTCAACTGGCAGCTTCAAACACTGCAGTAGCCAGAATTAGGTAGGCTTTACTTAAGAAGCAGAAACATCCAATCATGAAAACACACCCCTCACAACACATGCAGAATTTTCAGAGAAGGTTCCCCAGATTTTGATGGGAATTCTGCACATGGGAGATAGGGACTCTCAGGGGTAGTTGTGTAAATATTCTTCCCTTCCACTGTGGCCAGCTCCATTCCTTACTCCCCACCTCCACCAGACCTGGTGGTTCCAAGACTGAAGCCCCTGGAATCCTGGCAACCAGTCTGACCCCCACTACAAGACAAACAGAGATAGTAGATCATTTACTTTTAACTGAGAAAGGGCTTCCATGCAATTAAGTAAAGGACCCGAGTGAATGTTCATGAATGTGACTACTTATTTATATCATTACTTATGAGGGAGAGGAAAGCAAGCAGACAAATTAATAAACACTTCTGAATTTGCAAACGATCGCCTGCTTTTTAGCAGATAGCCCTATTAAAAACTTTAATGCACTTGAAATTTGAAGCATGGACTTGATTTCTGACCAACAGCAACTCATTAACCCTGATGTGCTTCCTACCTGTTAATTAGGTTAATGGTACTACTGAACATGGTATGAATTTCAATTACAGAGATTGTTTCCAATGTATTATTGAATAGTTTTTGTATACAGAGCCCTAAATTAGGGCCTAACAAATTTAAAAAAGGGATATAAGAAAAGAGAAAGTAGAGAGTGAATACTGTCATTAATGTAAAATAAAATGTGCCTATTTTGAATAAATTGAGTTTACATCAATTGGTTGATAAAGATTATGACAAATAATAGGAAAGGAAAATCAGCCAAACCTTAATGCAACATCACTAGAAGTTTGCCTCATATTTTCATCTTATTTTAAAATCTAACCTCATCATTGAATTAGTGGGACATTTTAGGGGGAAAAAATTCAGGATGCCTGGGTGACTCTCAACTGGTTAAGTGTTTGCCTTCAGCTCTGCTCATGACCCCAGAGTCCTGGGATTAAGTCCTGGATTGTTGTCCTTCCTCAGAGCGGAGAACGCTTCTCCCTCTGCCTGCAACTCCCCCTGCTTATGCTTGGTCTCTATTTCTCCCTGACAAATACACAAATAAAATCTTGTAAAAAATTCTTATTCAAGTATAATTAGTGTTATATTAATTATATATGCATATAATATAAAATATATAATGTTATATTAGTTTCAGATGTATGATATAGTGATTCAATAGTTCTATATATTATTCAATGCTCATCATAAGTGTATTCTTAATCCCCTTCACCTATTAATTAGCCAGGTGAATTCTTTCTTTCCTTTCACTTTTCTTATACAATAGAGCACTGTAGCCATTCAACTAGAGTGCTTATTCACACACAAACACAGTTTTCTTTAAAACAGCTTTTGTCTATTTCATAAGGGGTTTTCATAGCAGGCAGAAGCTCATACACAATAAGGTCAGCAGGTACAGCCTGACTTCTGTGACTGGGGGCTCTAGGGGGAGTCGCTCCAATCATTACATTTTTTGTGAAAGATCTTTCTTTTCCTGGAAACTGAGAGAATATCTTCCAATGACTACATCATTAAATAAAGGTTCATGTGCATGGAAGGAAGCTGACAAGTCCACCACATCCAAGCACTCCATCATTGTGACGAGTAAGGGAACAAGGACATAACCTGCCAGGTGCCCAGAAGCAGCTAAGGCCAGACCCCACCTCCCGTCCCTGAACAGGACCTGTCCTCCTGTCTTGATTCCTGGTACATATACACTTAAGATCATTAAAAAGCTTTTTAAAATCCAGCAAATGAAAAACAGATTACTGCCCCCTTGTTTATCTGTTCTTGTGTAAGGGCAAATTGAGAAAATGAGTCTGAATCTTCAAAAGTGCAATCAGTTGGATGCTGGCAACATACACAAAAGTAGGAGTGACTATTTCACCACTAACCAGAGTGAATACACTATTCATGTTAACAGGAAAATTATAGTCCAACATCTACGAAAGCACTCGTGATTAGGTTCTCTTACCAGTTCCTGGATGGTTTTTAAGACATTCATAACCATGTATGCTGTTGAGCTGAAACAAACATTGTTAAAAATTACAATGGTCCTTTTTTTCCCTCCTATAATTTCCAAATATTAATAAACCATCAGTCTACAATTTGTGGAAAGGAAACTCAAACAGATACATGGAGTGTGTCTCCTAAATTTTTTTTTTCAAGCATTGTTTCAGTGTCTCATGGAAATGGGTTTATTAAGAGCCTTATCTGGGTTTCTGAGTTAAGACTACTGTCTACTCTCTTAATTAGTATTATTTCTTTCCTTGCAATGAGTCTGACACTTCCATTGCCTCATAAGTTGCTCAGGAAAACCTCATGTGTAGTAGTAAGAGAGAACCAGAGAGTCTGATGTCAAAAATCCATGTCCTGACTAACATGATGACATGTTAAAAGGCTAGGTGGAAGAAGCAACCAGGCTTAATGGTAGACTTTCTCTAGGAGGAAGAACATACAGATCACTGGAAATGGCATGCTGGAAAACCTGGATAGGAATCCATGATGAGGATCTATTTGGTGTTCTCTTGAGTTAAGACTGAGAAATCAGTGATACAAAAGCTGAAAGGGAAGATTGGAGCCAAGTATGGAGACCCTTCCATGCCAACCCTATCCATTAGCAATTGGGTCAGCAGCTACAACAGAGACACAAATTCTGTAGCTTCAGTATATTGGGTGGTAACTCTCTCATGGATAAGAAATCAGAAGGTCATTACTCTAGAGCTGGTATGACAGCTTCAGGGACCCATGCTCTATCTTTCTGATTCTCCACCCTTG
Organism: Neogale vison; assembly: GCF_020171115.1. NCBI lineage: Eukaryota > Metazoa > Chordata > Mammalia > Carnivora > Mustelidae > Neogale > Neogale vison. The sequence goes on from NC_058098.1 coordinate 45,898,374, forward strand.
AGGCTATCTGTTAGCAGTTGGAGCTCCTGCCATCTTGTCCATGTTATAGGTCTGATCCTGAGAAGGAGAAGAAAAAGGATGGCAGGACATGCCCCTCCAGGTGAGGTACTTACCCTGAAAGCGTTTTCTTAAGGAAGTCTCAGGGATTCCAATACAGCTCATAGATCCTCTATGACTGCAAGGGAGACTGGTACGTGCTATTTTCTAAAAGAACATTGCTCCCTGGAATAAAATCAGTGTTGTAAGACATGAATGAAGAATGGATATTAGGTAGCAGTGTCAAGCTCACCATCCTAAGGAGTGGAGACCATTTTCTCTGGCCATGGGAAGTTGTTGGAGGATTCTGAGGAGGGAGAAGAGGGGATTATGTCAAGGAGATGAAATGGCAGGAGGTGGGAGAGCAAGTGGAGAGGGGAGACCAAAGGCAATGCTGTGTGGATGCTCATGGCCTGGAATGTGGACAAATACACTCCAACCACTCATAGTCACCTGGAAAACTGAGGCAGCTGGGTGGCACTGCTATAAGAAATGCCTTTCCTGCAGCAAGACTCAGATTCTGAGTCCAAATGGTTTCCCAAATTATGGGAGCGAACTCGTGGGAAAACCCCCTGCCAGTCTAGCCTCAGTCACAGCCCCAGGCTCTGATGTATCTGGAGGTTGGAAAAACATGCCATATTATGCTTGCATTCCTCTTCCATAAAAGCTGTGGGAAATTCAAAACCTGCGTTTAGAGATGCAGGGTATTGGCACAAGGCAGTTGCAGAGGAACAATAGATAACTGTCTCCCAGACCTCAGCCCCTATCCCCGCCTTCCTCCCTCCCCTCTGCTCTGCTCCCAGTTTCTCTCCAGCCATGCTGGATGACACACAGTGAGGGGCAATAGGTGTGTGCCTGCTGAGGTGGGTTCACAGTTGTCGTCGGCCTTCCAGTGTGCTGACCAGAGCTGCCTTGTGTTACCTGGTGGTGTCTCTCCTGCCACGTGACCAGAAGCTTTGGAAAAGTGGCTGAGCCAGTGTCTATATTTAAAATAACGTCTCTCTGGGACGCCTGGGTGGCGCAGTTGGTTAAACGACTGCCTCCGGCTCAGGGCGTGATCCTGGAGTCCCGGGATCGAGTCCCACATCAGGCTCCCAGCTCCATGGGGAGTCTGCTTCTCCCTCTAACCTTCTCCTCGCTCATGCTCTCTCTCACTGTCTCTCTCTCTCAAATAAATAAATAAATAAATAAAATAAAATAACGTCTCTCACTCTGGGCTTTCTTGGGCCCGGTGCCTCAAACCTATGAATAAAACAACAGAACATCTTGTTCTCTTGAATGTCTCCACTCAAGTGAGCTGGAGAGCAAGTTGTCTTTTGAAAGTGGCTGCCTGGTTACCAGAGTTCTAAGTTCAGTTGGGGCCTATCACAAAGGATATGAGGTCACTCTTCCAAGATTCTAATACATGGACCCCTTCATTCAGTCACACCTCTTCAGAGCCCTTTCTTGTCAGTTGACTACTTACCTTTCATCCCCATGTCATTTCCGTGACTCTACACACAAGTCAACAATGCCATAGTCACAACTCTTTGGAAATGTAACTAGGTTCTGACATTTTTAGGAGACAGAGCAGAACTCAAAGCATTTTTGTTTCCTTTCCCACTTCTGTGTCCAAGTCATTGTGTGTCTCCCATAGTCCCCACTTTCCCAACATGCATAGTGGGGACCAGGCTAGAATTGACTTCCTCAGGACATCTTCAGGTATATGTGGATCCTAATTTTTTGTTGTTGTTGTTGTTGGATCCTATTTTTAATGTGTGTGGGATGGTTTCATGTGTATATGAGGCACCAACTGAAGGACGGAAGAATTACAGGAAGGGGTGGGATTTGGCCTGGAGCACTTCCCAAAGAACCCCAAAGGTTCCAGCCATGTAATGCTGGAACCCTCAGTTTCCTTCTTGACCTCATTATATATCATGTGGCACCATGATGGGTTGAATAGGCACGAAGATGTGGACTTTGTCATCCTCTCTAGTGAAACTGTTTGGCTGTTTCCCATCCTGACTTAGAATGAGACCCTTTTTCCTCATTTTGGTCTATGAGGGGAGCAGCCTTTACAATGGCTCCCAGGGATCCTGACCTGTGGTATAGGCATCACTCTGTAATGTCTAGGTGGTGAGGGACTGAATTCTGAGCTATAGGATACAGTACGTGAAGAAATATCATGTCTAGAGTTTCTCTAGATATCATGCAAAGAGTTTCTCATTTTCTACTTACATTGCTCCTGTTCTGTCTCCCTCTTTCCCTTTTTCTTCTCTAGTAATGAACCAAAAATAAGCACAGATGTTTTGAGCTGCCATCCATAGAGGCCCACAGGGCAGAGAGCTGAGGCAGTGCCAAGGCCCAAAGACACACAGGAACTCAGATTCTGGGTCCAAACGGTTTCCCAAATTATGGGAGCGAACTCGTGGGAAAATCCCTGACAGTCTAGCCTCAGTCACAGCCCCAGGCTCTGATGTATCTGGAGGTTGGAAAAACATGCCACATTATGCCTGCATTCCTCTTCCATAAAAGCTGTGGGAAATTCAAAATCTGCGTTTGGAGATGCAGGGTATTGGCACAAGGCAGTTGCAGAGGAACAATAGATAACTGTCTCCCAGGCCTCAGCCCCTATCCCTGCCTTCCTCCCTCCCCTCTGCTCTGCTCCCAGTTTCTCTCCAGCCACGCTGGATGACTTTTCCTCTCCTCTGGCCAAACCAGCTTTGGGCAGTGAGGCTCTGCAGGAGAGTTCCCCTCTTTTGACACACTGCACCCAGACTTATACAGGGCTAGCTCCTTTTTTTTTTTTTTAATTCTGTTCTCAGCAACGTCACCCTCATTGAGGCCTTTCAGGCCTTTCTGTCCAATGCCTCTGCAGCCTTCCTTTGGAGCACACTTCATTTGTGCTCTAGAGCCCTTGTTCTTTTCTTTCACTTGTCTTTATTTTGTGCTGTGGTCCATGTCTACTGTGGGCTTCTAAAGGCAAGGAGCCCTATGTACCTTCAGAGGTGTGCATGGGCCCACCAAGGTACCTCGTGTAAAGGAGTGCTTAAGTGCAGACTTAGTGAGTAAATAATTGAAAAGGTTTTGGCACCTACTTGACCTTTTAAGCACCTAGACTACAGGGAGAAGTGGTACTCCAAGTTTCAAGCTTTTCTGGGAAGGGCAACAACCATGATAGCCTGGGCCTGGCTCTTCCTGCTTCAGTTCCTCCAAAAGAACTCCCTAGGTACCATGGACAGGGAAGTGCCCTACATCCTATTCTCCAGCTCTCCTGGGACAGTCCCAGGCAGGCAGACCAGCCAAGAAAGAGATGCATTTTCTCGGAGGTCCTCAAGGCATTGGCTTTCCAGAGTCACAAGGCCAAAGGAGCAGGATTTCCAGGCTCCAAGGGCAGAGGAAAGGACCTCAGAACGATTCTTTTGCTCCTTTCCTGTCCATACACAGAGTATCTTCTTTACGATTCCAGCATGCTCACTCCAGCCAGAAGAGTGCTTCGGTACCCACCCCTGTATGTCCAAAGGACGACCCTGAAGGTCTCATGGAGACTAGTCCTGTTGCTGGGCCCCCACACAGTGTCCAGTGCCCTGGGATCTTGCAGAACAACATAAACACATAGAAACAGGTAGGAAAAGACATCCTCACCATGACTAAACATCAGAAAAATGTAACCAAGAGCATAATGAGATATCACATCACATCAATTGGAATTTAGCTATCATAAAAAAGAAAGGAGCTAACTAATGATGCTGAGGGTATGGAGAAAAGGGAAGCTCTGGGCACCATTGGTGGGAATGCACATTGGGACAGTCATTATGCAAAACAGAATGGACATTCCTTGAAAAAATACAAATAGATTTACCACAGGATTCACAGTTCCATGTCTGGGAACATACCTATAGAAAACCAAGGAATGCGTCCAAGAAATCCCTGCACCCCACCACACTCAAGAGGAATTACTCTCAACAGCAAAGGCACCAAAATCATCAGTGCCCATTTATAGTGACTGGATAAAGAAGTATTTAAATATAATAGGATATTAATCGCCCATAAGGAAAGGAAATCCTGCTAGGTGTGACAACAGTAATGGATTTTTAAAGAGTTATGCTGAGTGAGATAAGTGAGACAGAGGAAGGCCAATACTATGTATATGCAGGTATATGCATGTACATACTGAGATACTAGTTAGATTTATAGACAGATGATAGATAGATAGATAGATAGACAGACAGATGATAGATAGATACTAGTTAGATTTATTGATAGATAGATATTTTTCCTTTCTACATGGAATCAGAAACAAAGAGAAAAGGAGTTAAATGAATTCAGAAAAAGAGATCACATTGAAGGAACCAGAAGCAGAGGGTGGAGGGTGGGCCAGGATGGAGTGAATGGTGAAAAGGTACAAACTTCCAGTTTTATGAGAAATAAGTAATAGAGTTGTGGTGTACAACCTAATGACTACAGCTCTTACTGTTCTATGGTGTATATGAGAGGTGTTAAAAGAAAGCCAATTCAGAGAGTTCTTATCACACAAAGAAAAGGGTGTCCTTTGTTTTCTCTTTCTTTTCTTTTGTATCTCTAAGGGATAAGGGTGGTGAACTCAACTTATACTGATAATCTTCTTAGGGTCTATGAAAGTGAAATCATTATGTTGTGTACCTGAAACATACACAGTGCTCTATGTCAATGATATCAATAAAACTGGGGCAAAAAAATATTTTACTATTCAAAATGAGCCTCAGGAAAGTTGACTTGGTAGAAAGAATGACAGGTAAACAAAACTGAAATCAGCAGAACCTATAGTCTGTAGATTATGATAGGGATAAAAACATGCAAGCTACTTGCATAAACAATGGATTCTGAGTGGAAAAATTAGTGAATTAAAATGAAAGGAGATGATATCGAATTTTAAATTTTTGTTCTATTAAAAACATGGATCAAGTAATAAAGTGTCTTCATAAATTTACTCTGAAAATTACCTTCTCAAATAAAGTTTTAATGTTTTAGACATCTCTGATTTTAAGCTTTGAAGTGGGCACAGAATGACATCATTTGGTTTGATCCAAGTTGTCTCAGGGAAAATGGCTGAGGTAAAATGCCTGAAATAGGACCTACATGGAAGGGTATAAATGACCTAATGAAATCCATTTCTTTGTCTTTGCAACATTTCAGTATAATTTATTTTTATGTCATTAAGTACTTGAAGTTCATGGAGTACATTCTAAATGTTTTAAATGCACTAATGTCTTTGTATCACCTCCCCGTTTCCTGACTTCACATCTCATGGCATCTTGTGACTATACCATGAATCAGAATCTTCCCATGACTGCCTCTTTCCAGCCCTTTGCAAAGAGCATTCTACTTTCTGTCTTTAGGAATCTACATTAGGTAGGTTGCAAGAGTGAAGTCAAAGTGTGTATTTTTATGAACACTCATTTCACTTAGCATAAGATCCTCAACGTTCACCTGTGTCATGGCATATGTCAATGTTTTCCTTCTCTTTTAAGAAAGAATACTATTTCAGTGTGTGTGTGTGTGTGTGTGTGTGTGTATGCAACATCTGCTCCTCCCTGGACAGATTCTTGGATTGCATTCCTGGTTTAGCTTTTATGGACAATGGTGCCATGAAAAGGTATGTTCAGATACATCTTCAAGACCATGCTGTCAATTAAGTTGGGTATCTACCTCAGAAGTGGAATTACTAGACCACATGGTAATTCTGATATTGATTGTTTTAAAGAACTGCCATACTGATTTCACAATGATGCCATTAAAACATTCCTACCACACGCAGTGTACAAGGTTCCAACCTCTCTGCATCTTTGCCAACACTTGATCTTTTCTTTTCTTTTATGTCTTTTTTTCTTTTTCTGGGCCAAGTCATCTTAATGGATGTGAAATGGTATCTCATTGCTTTTCATGATTTAGATTTCCTGAAAAATTAGTGATGGGAGGTATCTTTTCAAATTTCTCTCCATGTGCCTATCCTTGAGGATAATATGTCGATTGCCCACTTGTACATTCACACATTACATTTAATTTGTTTGTTGTTCTTGAGTTTGTGTGAACTCTATGTATTGTGGATATTGAGCCCCTGTCAGATACATGGTTTGCAAATATGGTCTCCCATCCTGTTGTATATGCTTTTCCTTCATTGACCAGGTCTTTTAAAGTCACAAAGATTTTAAGTATACTGAATGTCCAGTATATGAATATATTTTTATTTCCATCCTGTGCCTTGCAGGTCCTATCCAATAAATCATTGCCAAATCCTGTTTTGTGAAGCTGATGAAGGTGATTGCAATGGAGCGCCAACATGAGAGATGAAAAGTTCATTGGTGGAGGCAGGCAGCAGCATGAACTGGAGAAGCACAAGCCTGAAGATGGGGCCCTGATGATATGTGATGGCGTGATGATAGGAATACATATGGTGGCCCAGCAGGAGACATTTATCGGAAATGGTACCCTGTCCATTTTGGGCACCACCTGTGTGGATGATGGGAGCAGTGAGACATATGGCTGGACATGTCCCCAAGCTCAGCCCTTCTTCAAAGTGGGCCTTTTATTGTGCTCTGCTCCATTAATGTTTGAAAAGTTTCTTCATCCAATGAGGGGCATCGTCTTGTAAAACAAAGGGTGATGAATGTGGTGTGCGTGACACCTGTCTCCAAGGAAATTCTAATCCCTCCATTGTGGTGAGCTACTGTCTGGAGTCAATTGCAAAGAAGGTTAGAATGACTCAAGGACACAGGGATCAAACCACAAGAGTGACCCGTCTGTAATTCCCATGCTGAGCTGAATTCAGGTAAGAACTTTATACATTTGCTCTGTGTTCCCAGTTCATGGTCACTAAGTTCTGCATTTTTCTCTATGGGAGTGAGGGGAGGGACATGTTTGAAGGGGAGCTGGAGAGCTATATCACTTCCATGAGTGAGAGGAAGGTCCTGCCACTAGTCATCATACATGTGAACAAAAGGGATTGATGTGATCAAAGATAGAGAACCATCAGCCACCAACATTCATGCCAGCTATAAGAAAACTTGTGGGGAGGCCTCCTGTGGCAAGTACAGACATTCCATGTTTGAGGTGACTCACCTTAAAGAGAAAAAAGTTTTTGCCACCCTGTCAAGAGAGCTCAGAATTGAGTAGAAGGGCAAGGGGACTGGAACTGAGGAAAGCATGTTTGAAACCTTCTGAAGGGCTGAAATAAACAACATAGTGTTCCCTGAGAATTGCCTCATCATGAATAGGCTATCTCATTTCATTTCTCAAAGGCAGAAAAGAAATCATCCTGTATTTTCCACATTGAAAACAAGGAAACACAGAATCTGGGATTGTATTTTTTTAATTTAATGCCAGTTACCCAACATGCATCCATCAGTGCTTCATATGCATTGCCGAGTAATTCATCAGTTGTGTATCATTCCCAGTGCTCACCACATGGCATGCCCTCCTTCCTGCTCCTCACCTAACTACCCCATCCCCCGACTTCCCTCCCCTCCAGCAGCCCTCAGATTGTTTTCTAGTTAAGAGCCTCTCATCACATTTTCTCCCTCTCTGGTGGCTTCCCATTTAGTTTTCCCTCCCTTCCCCTACGATTATCATATGGCTTCATTCCTATATGGAACCTAAGAAACAGTGTAGTGGATCATAGTGGATTTTCTTTAAATGATGTTATTTTTATACCATTTCATGTTTGACTGAATTTCACTTTTCCTGAAAAATGACCCATTCCAATGAGGTGTCCATTGGCCCTGGAGGGGCAGAGGTTCATCACTCTTCCTCAGTGTGTGAGGATCCTGAACCAGGTGTCAGAGAACTTCATCTGGGTTATAGTTTCATTGGTGCCCTTGCTTGGCCTCAGTTTCCTTATCTGTAAAATGATAAGAGATACAAATGCTGTTTTTCCAGAAGATCATCCCACTCCAAACATTCAATGGCTACAGAAAGCTGAATGTGGCTTAATTCATGAAACAAGGATAGGAATATTTCCTTCAACTACTTCATGAAGACACATAACCAAGTAGAATGCAAACAGCAGAGGACTAGAGGTCCAGTAGGACTTGAGTAAAATGCTCTTACAATAGCAAAAATCATAGGAAGTTATCGTTTCTGTGAACACAGAGGTGGACAATGGCCTTTCCATGTCAACAGACTTCACTTTTGTCTTTGGACATTTTCACTGATCTTTAATGTAGATTTACATTCAGTCTGCCTGATGAGACCTAATTTTGAAACTCTGAGAGCATATTCTAATTCTTGATCTCAGAATACCCTATTTTTTTAAAATTACAGTCTAACTGATATTAGTGTTATCTTTGTTTCAGGTGAACAGTAGTGATTCTGAAATTCTGTATATGTTTTTTTTTAAAGATTTTATTTATTTATTTGACAGAGAGAAATCACAAGTAGGCAGAAAGGCAGGCAGAGAGAGAGAGAGAGGGAAGCAGGCTCCCTGCTGAGCAGAGAGCCCGATGCGGGGCTCGATCCCAGGACTCTGAGATCATGACCTGAGCCGAAGGCAGCGGCTTAACCCACTGAGCCACCCAGGTGCCCCTCTGTATATGTTTTAATCACAGTAAGAGTGCTCTTAATCCCCATCCCCTATTTCACCCATCCATCCCACCTGGCTCCCACCAGTTTGTTCTCTATATTTGAGAGTGGGTTTTTTTTTTTTTTTGGTCTGCTTTTTTTTCCCTTTGTTCTTTCTTCCTGTTTCTTCAATGCCACACATGAATCAAATCATATGTATACACAACACACACTAACTTTAAGTCTTACTTCAGTTTCCTGGTCTGTGTGAATTGTGGTGAGTAGACCACCAGGTTCAGTCCACAAAGGCTCCCAGGGATCTCCATCTCTGCTATATACCTGCCTGTCTATCCAATGAGTGGTTGCTAAAAGGTTTCTGACCAACAGAATATAGTCCAAGTGATGCTCTTTAACACCTCTAAGTGTTTATGATGAAATATTGTGACTTTCCTGTTACTGTCTTGGGTTCCCTCCCTTTCTCTCCAGTATCCCTGGACGGGGAAAGCAAGCACTGGGGTTTAGAACTGCCTTACATAGAGGCCACAGAGGAAGCAGCCTAGCAAGTGGCCAGGCTAATAGCAGAAAGGAACTCAAGCTCCAAATTTAGCTTAAACTCAACAAACTGAGTTTCCTCCCACTGCCCTATATACTCCAGAAGAGAACACGAGGGTAAGCCTGCAGGTGTGGACAAAACCCTGCCGTGGCTGTTTATCTTCCTGTCAATCAAAACACCTGTTTATTGTTGCCAAACTGTTGCTGATAAATCTCAAAAGAGTGGCGAAAGAGATGAACTTTTGTCCACTGATCCGCTGACACCTTTTTTCTCTGTGGGATCCGTGGACAAGGGGTCTTGGCATCAGCTGGGAGCATGTTGGAAGTGCAGACTCTCAGGTCCCTCCCAGGCTTACTCAGTCAGAATCTGCATTTTCACAAGATACCTCCAGGGGATCAGAGCCTGAGAGGATTCGCCCAAAAAACCACTATGGAATGTTCCACAAAGAGAAAGCTAATCGGCATTGGGGATGGGGAAGGGGTGGTTATTTCCTGAGTCTTCTGGGCCCTTGTTGCCAATCTAGAATCCCCTGAAGGGTTGATTTCCCAGTGGCCCCAGTGGGAACGGTCCTAGAAGAAAGGAAAGAGTGCCCTCCAGGATGGGACTTAGAAGACAGTTGGAAGCTAAGCATGGGTCCAACAGCAGGAGCTCCAACTCTTCAAGGCTGAGGGATGGCTCTGGAGCTCCCTGTTGTTCTCTTGCTAGATCCCTTTGTGTCAGTTTATGTTACTGAGGATTTTTCTTGTATTGCTGAAACCTGTCCTCTTAGATTCACTGTGGTTGTATCTCCAAGTTGGGGCACCCTTGGCTTGTCATTATGTTTCCATGTAATTTTGGATTTCCTCTTTGAATTCTTGTTTGACCCAGTCTTTGTTTGGTAGCATGTTCTTTAAGCTCCGTGGATTCATGGTCTTTCCAGGTTTTTTCTTGGGGTTGACTTCTAGTTCCATAGCATCGTGGTCAGAAAAAGATGCATGGTATGATGTCCATCTTTTGGAATTTGTTGGGACTTGTTTTGTGGCCTAATGTGTGATCTGTTCTGGAGAATGTTCCATGTGCACTTGCAAAGAGTCAGTATTCTGCTGTTTTAGGGTGGAATGTTCTGCATCTATCTGTTCAAGCCAATGCTTCACTCAAAGCCATTGATTCCTTGTTGATTTTCTGTTTGGATCCTGTCTGCATGAATAGAAGTGGGGTGTTAGAGTCCCTCACTGTATGGTATCATTGTCAAAGAGTTCCTTTAAATTTATTATTAACTGTTATATGCCTTAGGGTGCTCCTATGTTGGGTGTCTAAATACTTAAAGTGGTTCTATCTTATTGTGTTGTCTCCATTATTATGAATGTCCTTTTTTTTTTTAAAAAAGATTTTATTTATTTATTTGTCAGAGACAGAGGGAGAGAGAGCGAGTGAGCACAGGCAGACAGAGAGGCAGGCAGAGGCAGAGGGAGATGCAGGCTCCCTGCTGAGCAAGGAGCCCGATGTGGGACTCCATCCCAGGATGCTGGGATCATGACCTGAGCTGAAGGCAGCGGCTTAACCCACTGAGCCACCCAGGCGTCCCATGAGTGTCCTTCTTTTTGTCTTGCTACAGTCTTTTTTTTTTAACAGTCTGTTTTGTCTGGTAAAAGTATTCCTTGCTTTATTTTGGCATGCACTTGCCTGATAGATGCTTCTCATCTGCTCACTTTCAATCTGTCCCTAGGTCTACAGGGTCAGGTGAGTTCCCCATTTCAGATAAGTCAGTGGAACTGTGTCAACTGAGACTGAGTGTGTACACTGGTGAGTGTTTGAGACCATAGTCTTCAGAACAACATGGACCTACCATCCCCTTGGCCAGCAAGGTCTGGTGAGATCTGAGCCAGTGGGACAGGGGATCCATCCTGGATATTGGCAGGTGTGGCCAAACTCCCACCTTCAAATTCACCCAGTCTCAACCTGTTCTCAGAGGCAAGTAGAAATAGGCCCTCCTCTGGGAAGTTCTCCTGGATGCCTTTCCCCTATTCTACTGACTAACTAGATGGGTCTTGTACTTCTTGCTTAGCAACCAATCCCAGTAAATGTGAGATAGAGGGGGTTGAGCCAAGAAATGTTCTTCCCAGGGACATCTCTGATTACCACTGCCTCCCCTTCCCAGCAGGATGTGCTGCATATGCTCACCTTATTCTTTTTTTGGTGGTTGATCTCATTCCCCTGGAAGGCAGGCATCCAATGTCCCTCAGAAAGAGTCCCCTGGTTAGTACTGGTTAGTACTAGCACCTTACAGCCACCCCTTCTTGACTGCACTTAGGCCAGGACATAGGATGGGGTACTGAGACACAGACAATGGGACTGGTATCTAGTCAAGGCCTAGATAGGCCTAGAAAGGAGGATGTGGGGCTGATGAACCAGCTCCAGGTCTGGGACCCTGCAGCACAACCCTTGTGATGACACAAGGGGGCAGCCGAAGTTTCAGACAGGCAGGGGTTTCTGGGCTATTCAAGTGTTTCTGAAGAGCAGGGTCCTCACTTCATTCTCTCCCCACCAGCAAGCTCCAAGGGAGAGCCTGCAGACCATTCATACAGACCTCATGCAGCTTTGCCTTCAGGAAGCTCTGCTCCTTTATCAGTCTTGGGCACCAGTCTAGGTGCAGCCTCCCTTCACTCAGCACTGAGTTGGGCAAGAAACCCCAGCTCACAGGGGCGGCTGAGGCTGTAATGAGAGGAGGTTTGCCAAATACAGAGAGCTCAGGCCTCAGTATGAGGGTTCTCTGTACCCAAACCTCAGTATTATTGCCCTTCCTCCACAATGCTCAGGCTCACCCACTTCCAGAAAGACCTCCACTGCAGTATCCAACATCACCAGGTCAGTGAGGAAAGTGCCAAGGTAGGGGACAACACCCTTTGTCATGAGAGGTAGGGTTGGGATGAGTCCCTGCACTCTGGTTCCATAGGGCCCTCCCCTGAAAAGGCTTCGGCATCCTGGCACACCCCTACTTCCTATATGGGGAGCTGGTAGGGCCCTTAGTAGTTTCCCTTCAATTCCCTTACCCCTCCCCTTCGCAGAACATCAGACTCCTCCTGATTCAGTTCCAGGGCCTGTTTGGTGAAAACCATAGGGTATGGAACCCTGGGCCACTTCATGCCCACAAATGAATTTTGTATCCAGTTTACTGGACCCTCCTCCTGGTCACTTAGAAATAAGAAATTCAAGAATTGTGAGAACAGGAGGTGGAGCTGGGGTCGAAAGTCCCACCTGTTCTGATTTGGAGGCTTCCAGCCCTCAGGGAGGAGACTCTCTCCTCTGACTTGTAGGCCCAGTACTTCAGGCCCACTCAACTCCGGCAGGCTCTTCCAGGCTCTCTGGAGGCTCTTCACCAGGGTGGCAAGTTTATTAGACGGCTGGTCCTATAGGGCCAAGGACAAGTACCTTGAGAGCAGAATAGCTTCAGTTCACTTGCCTCCACTGTTTTTGACTTCAAACCCTTCAGATCTTAGATATCCAACCTAAGTCCACTGATATTGATGCTCCATTATCCTGAAGCACGCCCTGAGTCATTCTAGAACAATCTCAGCACCACATTCAGTCCTAGTCCTAGGCTAGTCTTAAGCTAACCTCCTGAGCCTGTTTTCTCATCGGGAAATGTGAGAAATTCGCCTACCTACCATGGTCTCCTGAGGACTCAGAATCCTCTGACTGGCATAATGGTTGTGGCACTTAACCCATGCCAACCCCATCACTGAGCAGGGGCTTGTCCTGCTGTCAGGGGGCTGTCAGGGTTTCTATAGGTCCCCCTGTGGACCAGTTATGGACATAGAGAGACAGGAAATCTAGCCTAGGGAGTCTGGATGGGCAGTACCAGCTTGTCCCAGCCCCAAGAGAATCTTCAGCCCAGGCTGTCAGCACATTCATGCCAAAGGCTTCCCCTCCCCAAGGAATGCTTCAGGCCATTCCCTACTCCATCTGCACAGGATTATGTTCCCCCACACCCCTCCTCTCTTTCTAGACCTGCACCTTCCATGCTACCTTGATGAGTAGTTTCCTGCCCTGTGGGTTGTCTTGAGCAAAGAGCTTTTTAAACATTTGAAAGCTCTTCCTGAATAGAGGGAAAGAAGGTAGAATTAATGCAGGAATAATGGGGCAGGGAAGAGTGTGAAGCCCTTTACTTTGAGAACCCCAATGTGTCAAACTGCCTGGATGAGGGTTTTCTCTGGGTTCCTCTGAACACTATGGTCCTTGTAGGACATGGGAGGAGGTTCTCATGCAGGTCATCCTGAGCCTCCCTTCCCAAATGAGTTGAGCAGCTCTGTTTGGGGGGATTTGGGATTCCTATGGGCAGAGAGTTCAGTTGCTGTCAAGTAAACATGTGAGAATGTTGAATTTAGCTCAGTGCAGGGTGGGACATTGAGGAAAACTGATTTCTAAAGCAGGAGGCATGGTGGCCTATTCCCCAGGGAGGCTCAGAGAACCAGCCCCAGGCCCAGGTTTTTTGGTCAAGGTTGGCTGCCTCCAAGGAGTTCCAAGCTGACTGAGGTGGAAAAGGAAAGGCCTATGGGAGATCCCTCATCCATCCTGGTCCCTCCATGGAGAGAAGCCTAGTCACCTGGAGACTTTCTCCCATGTCCTCTTCAGGTGGTGAATGGAGACATTCTGTAGAGCCAAGAGGATGGCATGCATGGAGGAATAGTTCCCCAGGATTTGACAGGCCTGGGGGAGGGAAGAGAAGGAGCTGTCGGGGGAGAGCAGGAGCCCTATCTGCCCCAGAGCTTCAGTCTCCCCTCAGTTTGCAGCTCCCCTCCTGAAAGAAGCAGGTATCCAGGGACCTGCAGAAGGGGACAGGTGAGCCCTAAAGAGGAACATTGCTGGGGAGAGGGAGGATTTTCCCTCACTCCAAAGAAAGAGTCACATAGGAACTGATGATCCCAACATTGGGCCATGCAAGTTAAGGTCAGCCTGCCCCCAAGATGAAGAGCCTAGGGACTGCATGATCCCTAGATATTAGACCAGGGACTTTAACCCTGAGAAGTGATAAAAGAGAGAAGAGCAGTTCCCGAGGCTCAGGAAAGCAACTCAGCTGGGCCTCCCATAGCATACCTTGGCCACCTTCATCCAGTGCTCCACCACCATGACCCTGTCATGGGCTGTCATTCTTGGGTTGCCAATCAGGTGGTACTATGCAATTGTATTGGTAATACATTGTATTGGTATTAATGGTATTACACAATATCATTGAAGTGGTCCAGGCTGTGAGTGCCGGGTGCTCATTGCCAGGTTTGTTCCTCCTGGACCAGATGGAGCCCAGATACTGATGGGGCAGCACCTTCTTGAACAGTTCCTAGAGGATAGGGGGCAGGAGGGCTGGGTCTAGGACAAGTAGAGTGAGACATCTGCACAAGATTTAAGGGAGCACCAAAATCTCAGTAATTAAAATAAGTAATATTTTAATACAACAGGCATCTCAAAGCCAAAATTAGTGCTAAATAAATCCATGGTGAGCATTATTAATATTTTAAATAATTACCAGTGTTCAGCTGAGCCATATTGGAGCCTAAGGTAAAAGAAAAATTGTGTACCTCTACAGATATGTTTTTAATGGATTTTGAATGGATAATTTTTTATGAGAACATTTAAGCATTGAAAAATATTGAAAAAAGAACATCTTAATATCAAACAATCAAAAAGTATTAGAACTCACTATTAGCTTAAATATTTTGCTTATAACACAGAATGCATTATATTTTTATTTTCTTGGCTTTAATGGAACAAATTCAACAACATTTTCAAAATCTTCCTTGCTTGTCCCATTTTCAATTGTGAGAACTTCAATGCTTGACAATTTCTCTTGACAAAGTAACAATCTTTTAGATATTTCTTAAGGTCACTTGTTCACAAAGATAGTTCTAGTCTAACTTTAACATTATAAAATGGATTCTTACTTGGTCTTCATTTTTTAAAAAACTCCCTCTGTATCATGCCTCAAACCAATTAATAAGCAAAGGCAGTATACCATACCAGGAAAGGTACAAGAATACAGAGAAACAGATTTTGGGGTGTGCTGGCTTGCAAGATGTGCTGAAAGTTGCCAGGCAAGCAGAACACAGACCTTGCTGGCACTACAGTACTTATGGTAAGTCCTCAGGAGCAACAGTCCACTGGAGGAATTTGAAATTAACCTCAAAATGAATCAAGGACCTAAATGTGAAACATATTAACTATAAAATTTCTAGAAGAAAGACAGAGCATCTTTGTGACTTTGGCTTAGGCAAAGATTCCTTAGACAGGACACCAAAAACACAATCCATAATAGAAAAACTTATACAGTGGACTCTACAAAAACTAAAAACTTTTCCTTTTTGATGTACACAATTAAGGGAATGAAAAGACAAGTCAGAGATGGGAAGAAAATATTTCCAATTCACATAGCTGATAAAGCACTTAAATCTGGAATATTTAAAGAACTTTCAAAATTCAATATTAAGAAGACAACCCAATTTAAAAGATGGTCAATGGATTTACACATACAGACTGCCAAAGACATACAGATGGCAAATAGCACATGAAAGATGTTCAGGATCGTTACTCATGAGAGAAATGCAATTTAAAACCACAATAAGATACAATTACCACTGAAATGAAAAGACTGATCATACCAAGTGTCAATGAGAATGTACAGTAACAACTCTTATACTGCTGGTGAGAATGTCAACCATTATGGGAAGCAGTGTGGCCATTAAACATAGAACTTTACATGATTCAGCCCTTCCATTCTGAAGAGACAGGAAAGCACATGTGCACACAAAGATTTGTACACCAATGTTTACAGAAGCTTTGTTTAGAGCCAATACTAGAAGCAACCCAAATGCCCATCAACAACTGACTGGATAGACAAACTATGGTGTATCTATATCATGGAATGCTATACTACTCAGAAATGAACTATTAATATCTGCACCAACACAGAAGAATCTCAAAATAATTATATAGTGTGGAAGAAGCCAAAGAATCACGCAGTATATACTCTTCTATTTCTGTAAGATTCTAGAAAATCAAACTAATCTAAATGACAAAAAGCAGACCAGTGGTGACCTAGGGACTTGGCAGGGGGGTAGGAAAAGGGCATAAGAAAACAATTGGGGGAAATTGGAGAGGGAGATGAACCATGAGAGTCTGTGGACTTTGGGAAACTAACTGAGGGTTTTGGAGGGGAGAAGGGTGGGAGGTTCAGTGAATCTGGTGGTGGGTATCGTGGAAGGCACATATTGCATGGAACACTGGGTGTAGTGCATAAACAATGAATTCTGGAACACTGAAATCAAAACAATAAATAAAAGTTTAAAAAGAAAAGAAAACCATTGGGAATGATGGTTATGTTCGTTAGTGTCATAATGATTTCACAGGTAGACACCTATGTCAAAATTTCTCGCAATGAAGATTATCTACACATATCCATTATTGTATATCAGTTATACTCCCCAAAAGGAGCTTATTTTTTTAATTTTTAAATTTTTTTATAAGCATATACCATATTTTTACCCCAGGGATACAGGTCTGTGAATCGCCAGGTTTACACATTCACAGCACTCACCATAGCACATACCCTCCCCAATGTACATAACACAACCACCCTACGTCCCTACTCCCCGTAACCCTCAGTTTGTTTTGTGAGATTAAGAGTCTCTTATGGTTTGTCTCCCTCCCGATCCCATCTTGTTTCATTTATTCTTTTCCTACCAATTAAACCCCCACATTGCCTCTCAACTTCCTCATATCAGGGAGATCATATGATAGTTTTCTTTCTCTGATTGACTTATTTTGCTAAGCATAATACCATCATTTCCATCCACATTGTTGCAAATGACAAGATTTCTTTTCTTTTGATGGCTGCATAGTATTCTGTTGAATATATATACCACTTCTTCTTAATCCATTCATCTGTTGATGGAAACCTAGGTTCTTTCCATTGTTTGGCTATTGTGGACATTGCTGCTATAAACATTCGGGTGCACATGCCCCTTCAAATCACTACATTTGTATCTGTAGGGTAAATACCCAGTAGTGCAATTGCTGGGTCATAGGGCAGTTCTATTTTCAACATTTTGAGTAACCTCCATGCTGTTTTCCAGAGTGGTTGCACCAGCTTGCATTCCCACCAACAGTGTAGGAGGGTTCCCCTTTCTCCGCATCCTCGACAGCATCTGTCATTTCCTGACTTGTTGATTTTAGCCATTCTGATTGGTGTGAGGTGATATCTCATTGTGGTTTTGATTTGTATTTCCCTGATGCCGAGTGATATGGAGCAATTTTTCATGTGTCTGTTGGCCATCTGGATGTCTTCTTTGCAGAAATGTCTGCTCATGTCCTCTGCCCATTTCTTGATTGGATTATTTGTTATTTGGGTGTTGAGTTTGCTAAGTTCTTTATAGATTTTGGACACTAGTCCTTTATCTGATATGTCATTTGCAAATATCTTCTCCCATTCTGTCAGTTGTCTTTTGATTTTGTTAACTGTTTCCTTTGCTGTGCAAAAGCTTTTGATTTTGATGAAATCCCATAAGTTCATTTTTGCCCTTGCTTCCCTTGCCTTTGGCGATGTTCCTAGGAAGATGTTGCTGCGGCTGAGGTCAAAGAGGTTGCTGCCTGTGTTCTCCTCAAGGATTTTGATGGATTCCTTTCTCACATTGAGGTCCTTCATCCATTTTGAGTCTATTTTTGTGTGTGGTGTAAGGAAAAGGTCCAATTTCATTTTTCTGCACGTGGCTGTCCAATTTTCCCAACACCATTTATTGAAGAGGCTGTCTTTTTTCCATTGGACATTCTTTCCTGCTTTGTCGAAGATTAGTTGACCATAGAGTTGAGGGTCTATTTATGGGCTCTCTATTCTGTTCCATTGGTCTATGTGTCTGTTTTTGTGCCAGTACCATGCTGTCTTTATGATGACAGCTTTGTAATAAAGCTTGAAGTCCGGAATTGTGATGCCACCAACTTTGGCTTTCTTTTTCAATATCCCTTTGGCTATTCGAGGTCTTTTCTGGTTCCATATAAATTTTAAAATTATTTGTTCCATTTCTTTGAAAAAGATGGATGGTACTTTGATAGGAATTGCATTAAATGTGTAGATAGCTTTAGGTAGCATAGACATTTTCACAATATTTATTCTTCTAATCCAGGAGCATGGAACATTTTTCCATTTCTTTGTGTCTTCCTCAATTTCTTTCATGAGTAATTTATAGTTTTCTGAGTATAGATTCTTAGCCTCTTTGGTTAGGTTTATTCCTAGGTATCTTATGGTTTGGGGTGCAATTGTAAATGGGATTGACTCCTTAATTTCTCTTTCTTCTGTCTTGTTGTTGGTGTAGAGAAATACAACCGATTTCTGTGCATTGATCTTATATCCTGACACTTTACTGAATTCCTATACAAGTTCTAGCAGATCTGGAGTGGAGTCTTTTGGGTTTTCCACATAGAATATCATATCATCTGTGAAGAGTGATAATTTGACTTCTTCTTTGCCAATTTGGATGCCTTTAATTTCCTTTTGTTGTCTGATTGTTGAGGCTAGGACTTCTAGTACTATGTTGAATAGCAGTGGTGATAATGGACATTCCTGCCGTGTTCCTGACCTTAGTGGAAAAGCTTTCAGTTTTTCTCCATTGAGAATGATATTTGCAGTGGGTTTTTCATAGATGGCTTTGATGATATTGAGGTATGCGCCCTCTATCCCTACACGTCGAAGAGTTTTGATCAGGAAGGGATGCTGTACTTTGTCAAATGCTTTTTCAGCATCTATTGAGAGTGTCACATGGTTCTTGTTTTTTCTTTTATTGATGTGTTGTATCACATTGACTGATTTGAGGATGTTGAACAACCTTGTAGCCCTGGAATAAATCCCACTTGGTCGTGGTGAATAATCCTTTTAATGTACTGTTCAATCCTGTTGGCTAGTATTTTGGTGAGAATTTTCGCATCTGTGTTCATCAAGGATATTGGTCTATAGCTCTCTTTTTTGATGGGATTCTTGTCTGGTTTTGGGATCAAGATGATGCTGGTCTCATAAAATGAGTTGGGAAGTTTTCCTTCCATTTCTATTTTTTGGAACAGTTTCAGGAGAATAGGAATTAGTTCTTTAATTTTTTGGTAGAATTCCCCCGGGAAGCCATCTGGCCCTGGGCTTTTGTTTGTTTGGAGATTTTTAATGACTGTTTCAATCTCCTTACTGGTTATGGGTCTGTTCAGGCTTTCTATTTCTTCCTGGTTCAATTTTGGTAGTTTATATGTTTCTAGGAATGCATCTATTTCTTCTAGATTGTCAAATTTGTTGGTGTAGAGTTGCTCATAGTATGTTCTTATAATAGTTTGTATTTCTTTGGTGTTAGTTGTGATCTCTCCTCTTTCGTTCATGATTTTATTTATTTGGGTCCTTTCTCTTTTCTTTTTGATAAGTCTGGCCAGGGGTTTATCAATTTTATTAATTCTTTCAAAGAACCAGCTCCTAGTTTCGTTGATTTGTTCTATTGTTTTTTTGGTTTCTATTTCATTGATTTCTGCTCTGATCTTTATGATTTCTCTTCTCCTGCTGGGCTTAGGGTTTCTTTCTTGTTCTTTCTCCAGGTCCTTTAGGTGTAGGGTTAGGTTGTGTACCTGAGACCTTTCTTATTTCTTGAGAAAAGCTTGTACCGCTATATATTTTCCTCTCAGGACTGCCTTTGTTGTGTCCCACAGATTTTGAACTGTTGTATTTTCATTATCATTTGTTTCCATGATTTTTTTCAATTCTTCTTTAATTTCCCGGTTGACCCATTCATTCTTTAGAAGTATGCTGCTTAGTCTCCATGTATTTGGGTTCTTTCCAAACTTCCTCTTGTGGTTGAGTTCTAGCTTTAGAGCTTTGTGGTCTGAAAATATGCAGGGAATGATCCCAATCTTTTGATACTGGTTGAGTCCTGATTTAGGACCGAGGATGTGATCTATTCTGGAGAATGTTCCATGTGCATTAGAGAAGAATGTGTATTCTGTTGCTTTGGGATGAAATGTTCTGAATATATCTGTGATGTCCATCTGGTCCAGTATGTCGTTTAAGGCCTTTATTTCCTTGTTTATCTTTTGCTTGGATGATCTATCCATTTCAGTGAGGGGAGTGTTAAAGTCCCTTACTATTATTGTATTATTGTTGATGTGTTTCTTTGATTTTGTTATTAATTGGTTTATATAGTTGGCTGCTCCCACGTTGGGGGCATAGATATTTAAAATTGTTAGATCTTCTTGTTGGACAGACCCTTTGAGTATGATATAGTGTCCTTCCTCATCTCTTATTATAGTCTTTGGCTTAAAATCTAATTGATCTGATATAAGGATTGCCACTCCTGCTTTCTTCTGATGTCCATTAGCATGGTAAATTCTTTTCCACCCCCTCACTTTAAATCTGGAGGTGTCTTCGGGCTTAAAATGAGTTTCTTGTAGGCAACATATAGATGGTTTTGTTTTTTTTTTTATCCATTCTGATTCCCTGTGTCTTTTGATTGGGGCATTTAGCTCATTAACATTCAGGGTAACTATTGAGAGATACGATTTTAGTGCCATTGTATTGCCTGTAAGGTGACTGTTACTGTATATTGTCTCTGTTCCTTACTGATCTACTACTTTTAGGCTTTCTCTTTGCTTAGAGGACCCCTTTCAATATTTCCTGTTGAGCTGGTTTGGTGTTTGCTAATTATTTCCGTTTTTTTGTTGTTGTTGTTGTTGTTGTTGTTTTTTGTCCTGGAAGCTTTTAATCTCTCCTTCTATTTTCAATGATAACCTAGCTGGATATAGTATTCTTGGCTGCATGTTTTTCTTGTTTAGTGCTCTGAAA
The DNA here is from genome assembly GCF_020171115.1 of Neogale vison. Taxonomy (NCBI): domain Eukaryota; kingdom Metazoa; phylum Chordata; class Mammalia; order Carnivora; family Mustelidae; genus Neogale; species Neogale vison. The sequence continues at coordinate 45,919,304 of NC_058098.1, forward strand.
ATATCATGCCAGCTCTTTCTGGCCTGCCTGGTCTCTGTGGATAAGTCAGCTGCCAATCTTATATTTTTACCATTGTGTGTTACAGACTTCTTTTCCCGGGCTGCTTTCAGGATTTTCTCTTTGTCACTAAGACTTGTAAATTTTACTATTAGGTGACGGGGTGTGGGCCTATTCTTATTGATTTTGAGGGGCATTCTCTGAACCTCCTGAATTTTGATGCTCGTTCCGTTTGCCATATTGGGGAAATTCTCCCCAATAATTCTCTCCAGTATACCTTCTGCTCCCCTCTCTCTTTCTTTTTCTTCTTCTGGAATCCCAATTATTCTAATGTTGTTTGGTCTTATGGTGTCACTTATCTCTCAAATTCTCCCCTCATGGTCCAGTAGCTGTTTGTCCCTCTTTTGCTCAGCTTCTTTATTCTCTGTCATTTGGTCTTCTATATCGCTAATTCTCTCTTCTGCCTCATTTATCCTAGCAGTGAGAGCCTCCATTTTTTATTGCACCTCATTAATAGCTTTTTTGATTTCAATTTCGTTACATTTTAGTTCTTTTATTTCTCCAGATAGGGCTTTTATATCTCCCAAGAGGGTTATCTTCCATGCCTTTTTCAAGCACAGCTAGAACCTTGAGAATTGTCATTCTGAACTCTAGATCTGACATATTACCAATGTCTGTATTGATTAGGTCCCTAGCCTTCAGTACTGCCTCTTGTTCTTTTTTTTGTGGTGAATTTTTCCACCTTGTCATTTTGTCCAGATAAGAGTATATGAAGGCGCTAGTAAAATACTAAAAGTATGGCAACAACCCCAGGAAAATATGCTTTAACCAAATCAGAAGAGACCAAATCATGAGGGCGGAGAAAGGGGATAAAAAGAGGTTCAAAAAGAAAGAAAGAAAAAAAAGAAAAGAAAAGAATTTTAAAAAAGAAAACGAATAAAGAAAAATATAAAAAAGAAAAAATATATATATTAGATAAACTAGTTAAAAAAGTTAAATTAGAAAAGGGTAAGTTAAAAAAAATTTAGCAGAAGAAGAGAAAAAAAATGAAAAAGAAAAAAATTAAATTAACTGCAAGACTAAAAAAAAAATCACAGGGAGAAAGCCATGAGTTCCTGCTTTGCTTTCTCCTCCTCTGGAATTCTGCTGCTCTCCTAGGTATTGCACTCCTTGGTTGGTAAACTTGGTCTTGGCTGGATTTCTTGTTGATCTTCTGGGGGAGGGGCATGGTGTAGTGATTCTCAAGTGTCTTTGCCCCAGGCAGAATTGCACCGCCCTTACCAGGGGCTGGGCTGAGTAATCCGCTGGGGTTTGCTTTCAGGAGCTTTTGTTCCCTGAGCACTTTCCATAGAGTTCCGGAGGACGGGAATACAAATGGCGGCCTCCTGGTCTCCAGCCCGGAGGAGCCGAGAGCCCGGGGCCCCACTCTTCAGTGTGCCCTCAGAGAACAGCGCCCAGTCACTCCCTTCTGCCTAACCTCCGGCCACGCTCCGAGCTCACTGAGCCTGCGACCGGTTCAAGGTAACCCCGAGCTGCGAGCTTACTGTCGGCTCTGTCTCTGTAGCCAGCTTTCCCGTTCCAATACCCGCAAGCTCTGTGACATTCAGACACCCCCGCTCCTTCTGTGACCCTGCAGGACCTGAGGCCACGCTGACCCCGCGTGGGCTTCCCCCCGTTTAGCCTCTGGAGCGATGTCCCTCAGCGGAACAGTCTTTTAAAAATCCTGATTTTGTGCTCCGTTGCCCCGCTGCTTGCCGGGATCCGGCCCCTCCCCCCGGGGTCTATCTTCCCGTCGCTTTGGATTCACTTCTCCGCCAGTCCTACCTTTCAGAAAGTGGTTGTTTTTCTGTTTCCAGAATTACTGTTCTTCTTCTCTTTGATCTGCCGATGGATTTGCAGGTGTTTGCAATCTTTAGATAAGCTATCTTGCTGATCTCCTGCTAGCTGAAGTAGTCTCAGCCTGCTACTTCTCCTCCATCTTGACTCCTCCTTCTTCCTCAATTTCTTTCATGAGTACTTTATAGTATTCTGAGTACAATTCCTTTGTCTCTTTGATTAGGTTTATTCCTAGGTATCTTATGATTTTGGGTGCAATTTTAAAATGGGTGACTCCTTAATTTCCCTTTCTTCTGTCTTGTTGTTGGTGTCTAGAAATGCAACTGATTTCTGTGCAATGATATTATATCCTGACACTTTACTGAATTCCTGTACAAGTTCTAGCAGATCTGGAGTGGAATCTTTTGGGTTTTCCACATATAGTATCATATCATCTGCAAAGAGTGATAGTTTGACTTCTTCTTTGCTGATTTGGAACCTTTAATTTCTTTTTGTTTTCTGATTGCTGAGGCTAGGACCTATTCTTATTGATTTTGAGGGGGGTTCTCTGCACCTCCTGGATTTGATGCTTGTTCCCTTTGCCATATTAGGAAATTCTCTACAATAATTCTCTCCAATATTCCTTCTTCTCCCCCCTCTCTTTCTTCTTCTTCTGGAATTCCAATTATTCTAACGTTGTTTCATCTTATGGTATCACTTATCTCTCAAATTCTCCCCACGTGGTCCAGTGGTTGTTTGTCTCTCTTTTGTTCTGCTTCTTTATTCTTTGTCATTTGGTCTTCTATATCACTAATTCTCTCTTCTGCCTCATTTATCCTAGGAGTTAAAGCCTCCATTTCTCATTGCACCTCCTTAATAGCTTTTTTGATTTCAACTTGGTTAGATTTTAGTTCTTTTATTTCTCCAGACAGGGTTTCTCTAATATCTTCCATGCCTTTTTCAAGCCCAGCTAGCTCTTTGAGAATCGTGATTCTGAACTCTAGATCTTACATATTACCAGTGTCTGTATTGATTAGGTCCCTAGCTTTTGGTACTGCCTCTTGTTCTTTTGCGGTGAGTTTTTCAGCCTTGTCATTTTATCCAGATAAGAATATATGAAGGAGTGAATTAAAAAAGGGTGGCAAAGACCCCAGTAAAATGTGCTTTAACCAAGTCAAAGGAGACCCCAAATTGTGGGGGGAAAGTAAAGGGGTAAAAAGAAGTTCATAAAAATAAAAAAAATTAAAAAGAGAAAAAATATAGAGAAAAAATATAAAAAAGAATATATATATATATATATATATATATATATATATGATCAGTGAATAGAACAGGTTCACCCACTTTATTTTGTGGGGAAACATGATGAAGTGATGGAATATGACTATAAAGATGAAAATTTTTTTTTTAATTTCTAAAAAAGGAGTTGATAAATTGGTTGGGAGAATAAAGAAAAAGAAAGTGGAAGGAATTTGCTCAGGCTGGAGACTAGAACAAAGCACTGTGCTAGATTTAGGGTATATTTTGATCTGTTAGAAAAAGTTGTATCCCAAATTTTTTTAGAAGAAAAAACCCTATGTGTATACAGAAAATAAAGTTAGATACAATGAAGTAGAAAAAGGTATGGCTGGGAGACAAGATGGCAGGGAAGTAGGAGGAGGTGCCATTTCAACCTGTACCCTAAGGTAAGCTGATTACCCACCAAAGAACTCTGATCACCCATGAAATGAGCCTGAGATCAGAATTATACATGTCTGGATCATTCTGGGGGCAGAAGACACCAGTGGGCATGTAAAGTGAGTGGAGTGGGAACATCGGACTGATACCGGAAGGTAAACAAAAGGGGGAGGGAGCCACCAGAGGCAACCAATTGGAAAACAATACCCCTAATACGAGAGTGCTCTGCATCTGGGGACCAGAATTAACTTGGAGACTGGTTAAATGCACTCAGAAAGAGCAAAGGATTGCGTGTTGGGGGAGAATTGTGGGAATCAGGGCGGCTAGGGATAGGGGCTTAAGTCCCTGGACCCAGGACAGCCTCCCCTGGCGCTGAGCCAGAGAGTGTGGCAGAGAAACCAGGTCTTGGTCCCTGAGCTGCCAACGCACCTGAGAACACATGGGGTCCAGCTCCTGTGAGGGGCTGGGAGCCTCACCAGCCGGCAGAATGCCGAGCCATGCTACAGAGCTTGAGACGTGCATGCCGCTCACCCTCCCCTGAGAGAGGTGCTCGAAGGCCCAGCCCGGTGCTCTTAAACCCATGCCATTGTTTCAGAGCCTGAGACAGGAGCACAACCCACAGCCTCTCCTAAGAGAAGTGTGTGAAGGCCCAGCCTGATGCTCTCAGACCCGCGCCCTGCTACCAGAGCCTGAGACATGCACGCAACCCACAGCCTCCCCCAAGAGAGGTGCGCACAAGCCCGGCGCTCTTAGACCCAGAAAGACCAGGCACTCCCAGCCCGGGCCAGCGGGAAAATCTCAGTGTGCGATCACCGCTTGGAACCCCTCTGGTGGTCTGGAGCAGCCCAGACAGCTGCCCCTGCCGTGGTTTTGGGTACAAGCAGAAGATCCTGTATCCCCAGGGTCCACGACTTGGAACCTGCTCTGCAGCAGGCAAGGGGGAATTTATATGGGCTCTGCAGGACCCACAGAGGACCAGACTAAGGCTTCTCTCTGAGAGGGGGGCCAGGGTGCAGTTTGCTTTCCTCTAAACCTACAAAAACCATCAAAAGTGGTCAAGGCTTCCCCATCCTCCCACCCCCCACCCCTTCAAAACCTTCAGATTGTTTTTCAGAGTCCATAGTCTCTCAGGGTTCACCTCCCCTTCCAACTTCCCTCAACTCCCTTCCCCTCTCCATCTCCCCTTGTCCTCCATGCTATTTGTTATGCTCCACAAATAAGTGAAATCATATGATAATTGACTCTCTCTGCTTGACTTATTTCACTCAGCATAATCTCTTCCAGTCCTGTCCATGTTGCTACAAAAGTTGGGTATTCATCCTTTCTGATGGAGGCATAATACTCCATAGTGTATATGGACCACATCTTGTGTATTAGAGAGGGCACGGATTGTATGGAGCACTGGGTGTGGTGCAAAAACAATGAATACTGTTATGCTTAAAAAAATTTTTTTTAAAAAGCGCTCAAGGCGAAAGGAAAAAAAAAAGTGAACAAACATAAAAACCTCCAGAGAACAAAAGCCTGAAAAAAAAAAAAAAAGTTTCCTCAGAGCCCACCCCCTTGAGGGGGGCAGGAGGACTTAACTCAGGGAGCATCATTGACTAAAAACCCACGTGGCAGGCCCCTCCCCCAGAAAACCAACCAGGAAAGAAAGGAAAAAAAAAAAGACTACAAGACAACCACCACCACTACTTCATAGGACAACTTATTTTTAACTCATTCCCACTATTTTGGTTCATTTTTTAATATAGATAATTTTTTAACCTATTTACTATCACAGTGAGATGTCCAGTACATCAAATTCCATAATAACCTTCTAACCTGAACTTTTTGATACAGACAGCTGTGTTTTTCTTTTGCATTTCTATTTTTTAAAATTTTTTTCTAAATTTTAGTTTAGTTTAGTCTAGTTTATTCCTTTTTTATTTTTATTTTCTAATATTCATATAGAGTTAAACTTCAAGGTAATCCCCTTTCCCCAATCAATGCTACCCCTATAAGTAAACCAATTTTTAATCCCCCTTTATCTTAGGAAAGTTGAGTCCTTTAACAAAGATATCAAGATACATCCAGGAAGAATCAAAACAGCATTTGTTGCCCACACTGAGAATTTATAACCACTCTCCCATCTTTTTCTTCTGCCAGTGTTTCTGTGTTTTCGTGTTTGTCCTGATAGTATATAAATCTTATACTTGGGGTTCTTTTTGACGAGGTTCTTCCTTTATTTGCATATATATTTTTTTTTCCTCTTGTCATATACTTTTATCAGTCTTTTTGTTTGTTTTTGTTTGTATACTTCATCAATCTTACCTTGGGTCCCATTTGGGCTGAACCTTCTCTTTTATCTTCCCTTTTTTCCCTCTCTCTCTCTCTCTCTCTCTCTCTTTCTCTCTCTTTTTCTTTTTTTTTTTTTTCTCTCGTTTGGGTGGGGAATCCTGATTGCTCAGAAGTGTTCCAGGGTGCACCTTGACTGCACCACAGTCGATACATCCAGCTACATCTGTTCAGTCATCTCTCACCAAAATAACTAGGAGGAGGAATACCCAACAGAAGAAAAATACAGAGGATGGACCTTCTGCAACAGAGCTAACGGTTATCAACATAGACAATATGTTGGAAAGAGAATTCAGGCTAACAATTATCCAGGCAATACCTAGGTTGGAGAAAGTCATGGATGACCAAACGGAATCCATTAGGGCAGAATTGAAAGCGACCAGGCATGAAGTTCACAATGTTAGGGCAGAGCTGAAAGCTACCAGGGATGAGGTTCACAATGCTCTCAATGAGTTCCAATCTAATCTAAATTCTCTCAAAGCTAGGGTAACTGAGACAGAAGATAGAATTAGTGATCTGGAGGACAAACAGATAGAAAGGATCAGAAGGAAGCCTGGAACAAACAGCTTAGAAGCCATGAAAACAGAATCAGGGAAATAAATGATGCCATGAAACGTTCCAATGTCAGAATTATTGGAATCCCTGAAGGGGAGGAGACAGAAAGAAGTCTAGAAGATATAGTGGAACAAGTTCTTCATGAAAATTTTCCCAATCTCGCGAATGGAATGAGCATTCATGTACTAGAGGCCTTACGATCTCCACCTAAAATTATAGGTTCCAAAAAAAAAAAATATCAAGGCACCTTGTAGTCAAATTGAGGAATCATAATTGTAGATACAATCTCTTGAAAGCTGCTAGGACAAAGAGGCCCCTTACTTACAGAGGAAAGCCCATCAGAATAACATCAGACCTGTCCACAGAGACCCGGCAAGCCAGAAAGGGCTGAACATGCAGCCAAGATACTTTATCCAATACTTTATCCAATACTTTATCCAGCAAGACTGACATTCAAAATGGATGGAGAGATAAAGAGTTTCTAAGACCAGCAAGACTTCAAAGACTATGCAACCACCAAGCCGACACTGCAGGAAATATTAAGGGGGGTTCTATAAAAGAGGAAAAATCCTAAGAAAAGCATTGAACAGAAATATAGAGACAATCTACAGAAAGAAAGACTTCAAAGGTAACACGGTGTCAATAAAAACGTATCTATGAATAATCACTCTCAATGTGAATGGCCTAAATGCACCCATAAAATGACACAGGGTTGCAGATTGGATAAAACGACAGGACCCATCCATAAGTTGTCTACAAAAGACCCATTTTGAACCTAAAGATACACCCAGACTGAAAGTGAAGGTATGGAGAAGCATATTTCAGGCCAATGGGCCTCAAAAGAAGGCCGGGGTAGTGATTCTCATATCAGATAAATTAGATTTTAAACTAAAGATACAATGAAGGATAAAATGTGACTATAATAATGAAGGTTCAAAAAAGATTTTTTGAAAGGTATTATTAAGATAAACTAGTTAAAAAAATTAAAAGAGGAAAGGGTAAAAGTTAAAAAGAAATAGCAGAAGAAAAAAATAAAATTAAAAAAATTATTTAACTTTGCAAGACTAAAGAGTCATGGGGAGAAAGCCACGAATTCCATGCTTTTCTTTCTCCTCCTCTGGAATTCTGCTGTTCTCCTTAGTAAGTGAACTTGTTCATGGCTGGATTTCTTGCTGATTTTCTTGGGGAGGGGCCTGTAGTAATGATTCTCAAGTGTCTTTTCCCAAGGCAGTATTGCACTGCCCTTACCAGGGGCCAGGCTAAGTAACCTGCTCAGGTTCGCTTTCCAGAGCTTTTGTTCCCTGAACGCTTTCCGCTTTCAGTAGAGTTCTGGGGAACAGGAATGAAAATGGTGGCCTCCCAATCCCTGGCCGGGAGGAGCCGAGAGTTCTGGGCCCCACTCCTCAATGCACCGTCAGAGAAAAGCGCTCAATCACTTCCATCTTCCTGGCCTCCGTCTGAGCTCTGAGCTCACCTAGTCTGTGACCAAGCATCTCTGTCTCTGGCCAACAGCCCCGCCTGGAGTCTCCAAACCCCACAGATCCCTGAGCTCTTCTAAGGGAGTTTCCCTGGGTCTTGTGGGGTTCCCACTCACAGAGCAGTGACCTGTGCCACAGATCACGATAAGGTAACCCTGAGTTGAGAGCTCACTCCTCAGCTCCTTCTCTGTAGCCAGCTCCCCTCTAATACCTGTGAGCTCTGTGACACTCAGAAACCCCCAATCCTTCTGTGACCCTGCAGGACTTGAGACCACGCTGTCCCGGCGTGGGATTCACCCCTGTTTAGCCTCTGGAGCAATGCTCCTCAGTGAAGAGAATTTTAAAAGTTCTGATTTTGTTCTCTGTTGCTCTGCAGCTTGCAGAGAGCCAGCCCCTCCCCCCACGGTCTATCTTCCCGTAGCTTTGGATTCACTTCTCCACTGGTCCTACCTTTCAGAAAGTGATCGATTTTCTGTTTCTAGAATTGCTGCTCTTCTTCTCTTTGATCTTCTGTTGGATTTGTAGGTGTTCAGAATGGTTTGATAAGCTATCTAGCTGATCTCCTGCTACCTGATGTCGTCTCAGCCTGCTACTTCTCTGCCATCTTGACTCCTCCCCTTGGGTTTATTTTCTTAATGTTAAACAGAGAAAAGTGTCTTTTTAATATAAAGAAAACTAAATAACACAGCAAGATGACCTGTATCTAGACACCTGGATGCTGTCAGTCACCACTAGTAGTCTCCAACTTGTTCTGAGGTCAGGCCTATCATCATCACCACAACTTCCAGATAAATGTTTTCAGATTTATAAAATGGATGGACTCTAAAGACACTAAAAAATAAACTCGGTAAGCTTTGTCTACGAAACACCATGCCCAAAGTCTGAGCAACTATAACACTCCCAAATCGGCACTCTTATACAACAACTCTAAGGCTGAAACATCACCCATGCTGATGCTTCTTTTTGTAACAAATATTGCAAGGATCATTGTGTACACATTAAAGCCTTTGAAGTCAAAGTAAAGACCCACATGACCATCTGTGTCAAAATGTTGAGCCTGTTCCTCAGAAAGTCCCACATGAACCCTACCTTTGCTGAGACAAATACATTATGGCATTTCCACTGCAGCTGATATTCTAAGCTATACTACTGGGAATGCCACATAAGTGATTGACATCTTGTTTGTACTTTCACTGGAGAGCAAAATAATTTTTTTTCAAGAAAGCCACAAAGTGTGAATAAATATTACTGTTCTGAGAAACACATGGCTCTCTTGCATGCTCAGTGCTCAGCTGCATCTTTGTGGTAATCCATTGTAGCACACTTGAAATCAAAATTAGGTATTACTACTGATCGGCACATCAGGGAATCTGTCATTCTTTTAACTGATTATCCATAGTGTTTTTTTCTTCAGCACCAACTGCATGACCAGGAATACTGTGAAATGCAAGCTGGGGTTTATACAAGATGCTACAGTGTACTTTAAAACTGCTGATCTTTCTCTAATTTGTGTGGGAAACCTTTTTTCCCCCACATTATTACGAGATGATAGCAATATATCCCAGTTGATTTGCACTTGATTTCAATTCCACTTAGGTAGGACGATGAAGAATGAGGGCAAGATCCCATCCTAACTCATGTGAGGTAATCTACCAAAACAATGGCCAATGAGACTTGTTCTGTCCAAAAGTAGGGAGCATGGGATGCAACTCTCCCTGAAACTAGCCATGTGACACAGGGTGTGAGGTAAATGAAGTGCTGACTAGGGAAAAAATAGGGGGTTTGGTTTAAAAGAATAGTAAGTAAAAAAAAAAAAAAAGAATAGTAAGTCATACTTACTTTAACTTTTGAGTAATAAAAGGTCAGAAACATTCTGACAACTGGGCAGTTGGATTTAAAGGGAATGCTAGGAGTGCCTGGCCACAGGGACAGTCCGGTTTCAAACAGACTCACAGGAGGAGGAGGCTAGAAGCATGGATGTTTCCGGGAAGACCGACAGAGTGGGCACCTTGCTCTTCATCTGTCAAGGGCCTAGCCACACATCTCTTACTAACAATGACTCAACCATCCAATGTGGACAAAATATCTGCCTTGAACTCTGGATTTCAACACTAGTTGGAGAATCTAAAATTTCAGAGAAATGAGCTAGCAGAAGGAAATACATCATGTTAAATGTAAGATGACTACATTTTTAGCTAAAAAGGGAGTGTTTCTCTTCATGTATGCCAATCCCGTCCAGAACAGTACATTTTCTATCTGATCACTAGCCATGCTGTAACTGAGCAAGGAAAGCACAGCTCCATCTATTTGTCCTCCTCAGTCTTTAAGAACCAACTGAACCATTACCTCTTCAGAAGGGCCCACTTCAACCATACCTCTCACCACACTCCTCTAAGTTTAGTTCATGTGTATAGGCAGACACACAAGAAAATGCCTCATATGAAGGAAGGTGCCCGCACTCTAACATGGTGGAAACACAGAACCTGGCTAAGAGGCACTTGATAAAGATAACAGAGTGTGGAATTGTGCTTCCAAACATTACAGTAAACCTTAATGCTTGATTACATCATCACTTGAGAGGCAATACTTTTCTCATTTAAGGTAAAAATGAATGAAGGAAAATATTTCAAAAGACAGACTAAAATACAGGACAAAGACACCTAAAGGAAATATGGAACATAATAAAAATGGAGGGACACCTAATTTCTCCCTCTTGTATTTTAGGATCAACCAATACTAAAATGTTGAAAACTACTTTAAGCAATTAAAATCCAGAAAGGATAAAGGATCCCATCTACAACCAAAACATTTAGAAAAATTACTGCCTAAAGCACACACAGAATTGCAAGGAGTCATGGGGGGAGGGGGTAGTGCTCCTCCCATGAAAACAGAACATATCCAGAATATGTAGCAAAGGAGGGGACCGTACTAGACAAACATAGAGATTCCACCTTCTGAAAGAGATTTGCTGAAATAGGGTAATTTTTTTTTTTTAGAATTTCTGAGTCATGTTCTTAAAATATTCAAAAGGACACTGAATCTTTTTTAAGGTCTAGGAAAATAAAGAAAATAGCAATGCACAAATAAGTAACATTTGGAAATCAGAAAATATTACATGGAGATGAAACATGGAAAGCATGAACCTAGAGTCTGCCGGAGAGTCCTCCACTGTAACCCTGTCCATCATAAGACCTCCCTGGAACTAAATAGGCTGAACAAAGATAAATATCTAGAGAGAGCATGTTTAAAATTGTAAATTCTGTGTCTAACTAAAAATTCTACACAAACCTACAAAAGCAGAATCTCTATGAAGGAACAAAAATCAGGCTCATAGTCTTTTTCTCTGAAACATTAAGCTCCAGAAGACAGTGTGGTCAATGGCTCACTGTTGGCCAAGCCAAGTAGAATGGGCAACAGAATACCACCCATATGGAGAAGAGAAGCTCCAAAGTAGACCAGGTGCTTATGTAAGAATCCAGTACATCATAAAGATAGCTAGAGCAAACTACAGATGTTTTAAAAAGCAAACAAAATTTAGAGTTTTAAGGGAAAAAAGATTATAATACAGAAAGTATATAGTCAAGATATATTTGTTTGAAGGTAATAGAAAGATATGCTAGAGCTGGAGTTATACCAGCCACCTATCTCCCTTCCTCAACATATGAAGCAAATTCGTATTCAGGCAAATACAGAGATTACTTGATCCAAAACCAAAAGTGTAGGGGCATAAACACTATAAAAGTGACCTATACTTATAGAATAGCAATTACTATGGTTATAAAAACTAGAGTAAATCTTCAAAATGATTAACCTAAGAGAAACAAAAATCTAAAAATATTATACTAAAACAATCTGGATACAAAATACTTAAAATAGTTGAGATGTAGGAAGTACAAAAGGGATGGGATTAAAGTTATCATCAAGTACTGCTTTACTCTTTTTTTTTCCAATTTATTTATTTTCAGAAAAACAGTATTCATTATTTTTTCACCACACCCAGTGCTCCATGGAAGCTGTGCCCTCTATAATACCCACCACCTGGTACCCCAACCTCCCACCCCCCCGCCACTCAAACCCCTCAGATTGTTTTTCAGAGTCCATAGTCTCTCATGGTTCATCTCCCCTTCCAATTTACCCAAAAGCACATACCCTCCCCAATGTCCATAACCCTACCCCCCTTTTCCAACCCCCCTCCCCCCAGCAACCCACAGTTTGTTTCATGAGATTAAGAGTCACTTATGGTTTGTCTCCCTCCCTATCCCATCTTGTTTCATGGATTCTTCTCCTACCCACTTAAGCCACCATGTTGCATCACCACTCCCTCATATCAGGGAGATCAGAATGGCGAGGATGCTTTACTCTTAATATGAACAATTACAAGAAAAAAAGCTTTGAAGAGTATTTTGCTAATTTAAAAATAATTATTAGTAGCACAGAGGATGATAGGGGAAGGGAGAGAAAACTGCATGGGAAGAAATCAGAGAGGGAGACAAACAATGAAAGACTGGACTCTGGGAAACAAACTGAGGGTTATGGAAAGGGGATGGGGAACTGGGTGATGGGCATTAAGAAGGGAACATGATGTGATGAACACTGGGTTTTGTATGCAGCTGATGAATCACTGAATACTACATCAAAAACTAATAATGGCCATGTTTGGGTTCTCTACTCTGTTCCATGGGTCTATGTGTTTGTTTTTGTGCCAGTACCATGCTATCTTGGTGATCACAGCTTTGTAGTAAAGCTTAAAATCAGGAAATGTGAAGCCCCCAGTTTTGTTTTTCTTTTTCAACATTTCCTTAGCAATTTGGGGTCTCTTCTTATTCCATACAAATTTTTGGATTGTTTGTTCCAGCTCTTTGAAAAATGCCGGTGGAATTTTGATCAGAATGGCATTGAAAGTATAGATGGCTTTAGGCAGTATAGACTTTTTTTTCCAATTTATTTATTTTCAGAAAAACAGTATTCATTATTTTTTTCACCACACCCAGTGCTCCATGCAAGCTGTGTGTGCCCCCTATAATACCCACCACCTGGTACCCCAACCTCCCACCCCCCCGCCACTTCAAATCCCTCAGATTGTTTTTTAGAGTCCATAGTCTCTCATGGTTATATAGACATTTTAACAATGTTTATCCTTCTGATCCATAAGCATGGAATGGTCTTCCATCCTTTTGTGTCTTCAATTTCTTTCATGAGTGTTCTGTAGCTCCTTGAGTATAGATCCTTTACCCCTTTGGTTAGGTTTATTCCCAGGTATCTTATGGTTCTTGGTGCTATAGTAAATGGAATCAATCCTCTAATTTCCCTTTCTGTATTTTCATTGCTAGTGTATAAGAAAGCAACTGATTTCTGTACATCAATTTTGTATCCTGCCACAGTATTGAATTGCTGTATGAATTCTAGTAGGTTTTTTGGGGGGGTTCCTTATAAAGTCTTTTGAGTTTTCATATAAAGTTTCATGTCATCTGCAAAGAGAGAGTTTGACTTCTTCACTGCCCATCTGAATACATTTTATTTCTCTTTGTTGTCTGATTGCTGTTGCTAGGACTTCTAATACTATGTTGAAAAAGAGTGGCGAGAGTGGGCATCCTTTTCATGTCCCTGATCTCAAAGGGAAGGCCCCTCAACTGAATCCATTAGAATCCTAGAGAACATAGGGAGCAACCTCTTTGACATCAGCCATAGCAATTTCTTTCAAGATATGTCTCCAAAAGCAAAGGAAACAAAAGCAAAAATGGACTTTTGGGACTTCATCAAGATCAAAATCTTCTGCACAGCAAAGGAAACAGTCAACAAAACAAAGAGGCAACCCACAGAATGAGAGAAGATATTTCCAAATGACACTACACACAAAGGGCTGATATCCAAGATATATAAAGAACTCCTCAAACTCAGTCACATCAAAAAATGGGCAGAAGACATGAACAGATACTTATCCAAAGAAGACATACCAATGGCTATCAGAGACATGAAAAAATGTTCATCATTATTAGCCATCAGGGAGTTTCAAATCAAAACCACATTGAGATACTACCTTACACCAGTTAGAATGGACAAGATTATCAAGACAGGAAACAACATGTGTTGGAGATGATGTGGAGAAAGGGGAATCCCCTTACACTATAGGTGAGAATGCAAGTTGGTGCAGCCACTTTGGAAAACAGTGTGGAGATTCCTTAAGAAATTAAAAATAGATCTTCCTTATGACCCTGCAATTGCACTACTGGGTATTTACCCCAAAGATACAGATGTAGTGAAAAGAAGGGCCATCTGTACCCCAATGTTCATAGCAGCAATGGCCACGGTCACCAAACTATGGAAAGAACCAAGATGCCCTTCAACAGATGAATGGATAAGGAAGATGTGGTCCATATACACTATGGAGTATTATGCCTCCATCAGAAAGGATGAATACCCAACGTTTGTATGAACATGGACAGGACTGGAAGAGATTATGCTGAGTGAAATAAGTCAAGCAGAGAGAGTCAATTATCATATGGTATCACTTACTTGTGGAGCATAAGGTATAACATGGAGGACATTGGGAGATGGAGAGAAGTGAGCTGGGGGAAATCAGAGGGGGAGATGAACCATGAGAGACTGTGGACTCTGAGAAAACAAACTGAAGAATTTGGAGGAGGGGGACAGTGAGCCTGGTGTTAAGTATTATGGAGAGCATGTATTGCATGGAGCACTGGGTGTGGTACATAAACATGGATTCTGGAACACTGAAAAGAAATAAAATAAAATATAATGAAATAAAAACTAGTAATGTACTATATGTTGGCTCATCAAATTTAAATTAAAAATAAATAAATTTGCTTTTGAAAAATATTATTAAAGATAATTATTGGAATGATGGAAAATAGAAAGTATATTTTCCAAATCACAAGGTATAGTCCATAAAGTGAACGTAACCTCTTCCTCAAAAGACAAAAGTAGATGAAAATCCAAGAATGCTGATTTTCACACATAAAAAATCATATATACAAATAGGTTAAGTTCCTCTAGCAAAGACCAAGTCAGTCCAAACTGGCATTCAAACACAGAAAGAGTAGCAATAAAGTACAGAAAATGACATACCAGGTGTGCATCAGCACAAACACACAGCAAAGTAGTAGCAATATCAAGTGAAAAGGCTTTGAGGGGAATAAGGGAATCACTTCAAATAGATTCAAAATTTAATTCACAATTTAGTGATAATATGAACTTTTAGGCAGCCAAAAACAGAGGATGAAAATAAAACAAAAAAATACATGAAAATAAAAGATATGCAGTAACTGAGGGGAAATACATTTATCATAGGAGATTTTAATGCACTCTGTTCTTGACAGATAAAAAAAGGCTATACAATATACAATATCACTGAACACAATTAATAGTGCCTTAATATATATGTAGAGAGACAAATCTCACTACACAAATTCTAACATTCATGAAAATTCACCAAAAGTTATTTTTCTAAGCCATGGGAATAAACCCTCCAAGTAGGAGTTGCACAAGTCATGAGTAAACTCAATGCAATTCATGTCCACCTTTGAGAGTTTAAACTAAGAAAATACGCAGTTTATTAAGGGATTTTAAAATGTTCTGGTGAGCAACAATCAAGTTAAAAAAAAAAAAACTAAAATTACAACCTAAGGATAATCAACGTGAATGGTATAGAACAAAAATTGGTGAAAGCTAAAAAAAAAGAAACAAATCTGCAGAGCTTAATATTCTCTAACACCAGAATGAAATAAACAAAAATAAGTTTAAGCTGAAAAAGCTTATAAAAATTTGATTTTTAAGGAAGAAATCAATATCAAAGGAAAGAAAAGCAAATTTAATGACAACAAACCCTCTCTAAGTACGACAAATCACTAAGCTACAGGTGGGGATTTGAATTGGTAGGAGTATAGGTAAATAAAACAAATTTCCTCTAAATCAACTGTTCATTTGACTCATTAATAAATATTCTTAAGTTCCTCTTTTGTGCCAGGTACCATGGGAGGGACCAGAGATAAAGCAACATAGTACCCTGTTCCTGCTCTAAAAATGACAGCCTTGAAGGGGAAAGGCAAGAGCATCAGGGATGTCAGTACAGGCACAAGGAAGTGAGTACAGACAAGGCACACTTCCAAAGGCACACATTTGAACTGAATCCTGAAGAATACAAAGCAGTAAACCAGGCAGCAGAGGACATTTTAGGCAGACTAAGCGGTTAGCAAGAAAAAAACAAAAGCAAAAAGCCCTGCTGCTTTGTTGCCAGTAGGAGCAAAAGTAAGGTGGGTGACAAGGGATGGAGAGGCAGGCAGAGACCAGATCAGGAAGGGCCTTGAGCATCTTGGGGAAGTTTAGTCTTCATCTTAAAGGCCAAAGGAATCAGAGTTACGTTCTACAAAGAGCATTCCAGGTGGGGAGGGAGACAGAAGAGGCAGAAGGTCACAGACCAAAAGACTAGTTAGCAGGATACTCCAGTAGGAGGGAAGACTGAACAAAGGCTGAGGCAGTGGGAAAAAGAGGGTTTTCAAGAGCACCAGCATGAGATGTACAGAACCATGGAGTGGAGAAAGTACTACCAATACTGATCAAAACAGACAGATACAGATAGGATACCATTTTCATCATATCCAAAACATGGTACTGTAGGTCCTTGACAGAGGGTTATTTTTTCACTTTGATATCATGGAGAAGTCTAATACCTTTTTAAAGAAAATCAAATTGCACTAGAGTCTATTTTTAATGAGCAACAATCCAGAGACCACACAAATCCCCAAATTAGTAGCAAATGATTCTACCCACAATATATGGTTTTTCTCTGAACAAAGCACTTGATAAAACAAATTCAAGAGGAATCTTCTTTTCACACAAGGATCTTACATGGGAAATGTCAGTCACAGCAAACATGCCATACTTTTCTTCATTTCATACAAGCTTCTACGTTCTGGCTAAAAACTGTATGTTTCAGGTCACTTCAATTTTGATACAAGCACAACCAGTTAGTGGTCTTTTCTGTGGCTTTTTTTTTTTAAAACAAACAAACAAACAAACAATCACTTCCAGAGAGTTTCCAGCTAAGAAATGAGTAGAGAATTAACACAGGCTCAGTGAGATGCCACCTCGTGGTTCCTGCCATCCCAGAAACATAGAGGATTTAAAGGCTTGTCTTGACACAATTAGAAAGTGTCCCAGAGGGGCACCTGGGTAGCTCAGTCAGTTAAGATTCTGCCTTTGGTTCAAGTCATGATCCCCGGGTCCTGAGATTGAGTCCCCATGGGACTCCCTGCTCAGCTGAAAGCCTGCTTGTCTCTCTGCCTCTCAATCTGACTCTGTCTCTCATTTCACATCTATCTCATGTTACTTCTCTGCCTCTCCTTCTCCCTCTAATAAATAATTAAATCTTTTAAAAAGAAGACAAAAGTGTCACAAACCTGCAATCCACTCAGGACAGGCCACTCCATCATGTTTACTCAGCAAATGCCCAAGGTCTGCAAGAACAGCTAGTGCACCACATGCAGACTTCAAGCCAGACTCTCCTTCCAATCTGGCCAGTGGCACAAGCACATCAAACACTAGGTGTCACTCTGAAACAGACACCACACTACACATCCAAACAAAACAAGCCAGAGAAAATTTATAGCATATGTTGGTACAATTCTATCTGGAATTTATAAAAAAAGAAACCAACTCATCCAAATTGTGAGAACACACTAATCCAAATCAATTTAAAGAGGGAGAAAAAGTTCTTTACAGCAACCCTGCTCTTCTAACAATAAATACAACATGCTATTGTGAATTTTCCACATATTTACTCCTGATACCATCTCTACTAGCTGCTCTTTAAGGGTTCTTGGAAGCATTTGCTAGTGCTGCCTTCCAGAGGGCCCATTCTGAGAGTGTCAATTACCAATGAGTCAGGCAACACACTGCGTGAGAGAGGCCAGAGTGCCAGGAAGCTCAGGCCATCTGGGCCACAACAGATAATCACCAGAATGTAATTTAAGACTTCCACAAACATGTCTCTAATTTCCCTTCCCTCAAGGTAAATTGAGTAATTCAGTATATCCTGTTAAGTCAATCCCAAGTTTCTCACCTAGAAGTTTTAAGACATAAAGAAAACTGTACTCTTAAATAGCAAATTCAGAAGTTAAAACATCCATTGAAAATGGTTCCTTTCAACTTAGACATTTGAAGTGTAATTCAAATTATTAACACGCTGTAATCAGATAATCAAATTTTAACCACAAGCAATACATTCTAAGGATCCCCAGAAAGAACTGGATGTTGATATTTTGTTTCCATCTTCCCATTTGCAGATCATAAACATTTCATGATTCAAAGCAGACACCAGTGTCACCATAGGCTATAGAAATCAAAGGCCTGGACCCTATGTTTGATTATTATCCCAGTATCCATTATAGAGAACAGAACGGAGAAGTAATTTCTGAGCTAACTCCCTACCTCCTGGGACATGTAAGACAACTGAGGAAAGGGCATGATGGGCCATCGGGGTCACTACTGTGATCCCTGCACAGGGGCCTCAAGGTTTATCATGCAGCAGATCACACTATACTGTAACAACACTGCTGTCACCTGGAGTTCTTCCCAACCAAGGACTCGATTGACAATACTCAAAACAAGTATGACTAACCCTGCGAAGCAGAACAATTACATGCATACCTCTCTTATTATGTAAAATACACATAACACATTAAAATATACATCTGATGTCATAAAAAAGTGACCGAACATTCTGGTTGGGACAAGCAGTGGCACTGATTTTGCTCACTGCCTGGAATTCACACAGCTTTGGGATTGGAGCTGGGTGTCTCTACTGGCTCAGTTCTTTTAAAACTGTTCCCCAGGGAATGTGAACTAACACTAGATTTCTTTGCTTGTTTGTTTGTTTCTTTTTTCCAATTGAAATCAGTCATTCAGAATTATTGTGATGACCCAGGAGCTGCATTCAAGGTTGACATCATTCTTTGAAAAGAAAAGAAAAAAAAAACTCCATGGAAGCATCCAAGTATGTGAAATCCTCAATAAGAACTTAAATTTCAAGGATTTAAGAAGAATCTATTTTTTGTCATCATTTTGTTTGTTCTTGTCCCTCCTTCACTCAGTAACAGTAAAGTGGTCCTTGTGGAAAAAAGAATAAAAAGCAGTAAAAACATGAGAGGTTGGTGGAAGGAAGTCCTTCACTCAGTATGAGAAGGAGGGAGTAGCGTGGAAGTATGTTTGCATACTGGACCACGTGAAAGAAGTCCTGACAAATAAAGCAAAGGAGAGCAGGAGTGTGGAAACCAGTTAATTACAAAACTACAATTCTGCTATCTTGCTATGTGGTTTTGTTTCTTAAAAAAAGGTGTTAGCCTTTACGTAAAGAAAGCAAAAGGATTGTGACTTAATCCTGCTGGATACCTGCCCTCAATGTGCTGGTCTGTCTATGATTCAGCCAAGCTTTCCCACTGTACTCTTGCATGGGCTTCAGACTCACTTTCATCTGCAAAGAGTTTTAAAAGATATGCAGTTCCACCAACAAGAGGACAAAGAGGGTGGGGGAAGGGACAAATGGAAACAAACATCTCAGAATTGTTTGTAATCTTATTAAATTCATAATTCTAGTTTTTCTTCAGGAAATGCTCCTTTCTTTTTTTTTGCAATTTATTTATTTTCAGAAAAACAGTATTCATTATTTTTTCACCACACCCAGTGCTCCATGCAAGCCGTGCCCTCTATAGTACCCCTTTCTTATTAATATCTGAGGTAGGGTGATGCTATTAAGTGTGGAAAGTTATAAATGCTCTCCATCTATACTGGAAAAAATATCAAAACTCCAATTACTGATAGCAAATACAAAGCAACTATACAGAGAGTGAAAAGCAGCCATTCATTTCACCTTCTTATGCACAACTCTGGGCGTGGCACTGGGTCTGGTTGTGTTCTTAGTATCAGAAAAGCTAGTAAAAATCCTTTCCTCCTACTGTGAGCTAAAGAATTAGAGGTTAAACCCATTATCTCTACAAGCTCACTTGGAGCAATGAAGAACAAGAGAACCAGTGTTGAATTCCATTCAAATAAGACAGCTTCCACTGCAGCCCTAGAACCACTGCCGCTCAGCTGGGACTCCCAAACTAACTACACCCAGCAAGACTCCATATGCACGAGAACTGCCTCCACTCCAGCATTACCTCCACACCACAGACAGGGAAGGGAGATGGTAGGTGGGAGGTCTACGGTAAATTTCAAACAACCAAACTTCATCTTCAGTAGTAAAGGAGAAAGAAACACTAGTGACCATAGCCTACTCCCCTTCCTCTGTGTGCCCCTGAAGAAGCCCACAGGTCATCGGCACTCACCTGCTGCGGTCTGCCTCTAGCACCCATGTCTCTCCAACCTGCATCTCCCCAACCTAAGCAAGGGAGGAAGAGACACAGCATATCTCTTCCTGAAATGACATTCGAAGTGTTTTCTTTCTCTTTGGGTGAGGGGACTGAGTGCAGGGAAGATGGGAGTGTGATGGAGAGATGAAGTACTGCTTCATTTGGCCATTATATAAAGTATTCTTTTCATCCTAAGACAAGCATGAGATGAGTAGAACGGATTTGTGTGTGGCTTTTCCACTTTATGTTTGCATTAGGCCACTCTGGAACCATGCTTCCCTCCAGCCAAGGGCACTGGGGTAACAAAGCCTGAGAAGCCCAGGGAAACTGCGTCAGTAAAACCCTGAGCCTTAAGTTCCCTGCTCTACAAGAACACAAATGTGCTGATGATTTAGCCAAGTTTTTCACAAAGATAAGTAAGTCTTACTTATGAGGTAACAAGCTCTATTGATAGACTATCAAGCTTCTCTGTCCAATCAGTAGCCACTACGCACATGAGGCTATTTAATTTTAAAATTTAAATCAAATGAAATGACTTAAAGTTAAAACTTCAGTCATAGCAGCAGTATTTCGAGCACTGAACAGCACATGTGGCTAATGCTTATTTAATTGGATAGCACCGACACAGAACATTAACATCTTCACAAAGTTCTACTGAACAGAGCTGTCCTAGAGAAAAAGCAACTGAGAATTTTAGATCTGCAAAGGCTAGTCAGAGTCAAGTCGATCTAATATTGAAAACTAAACAGAAGCATGAAATTAAATTCCATGCTAAAAGACTTGCCTGTGAACTTCCTGATTTGTAGCATCACGGGTTGGTAGAGCTGCAAGAGACCTCAGGGCTAGCCTGTCCCAGTCCTTCCCCTTACACACATGGAAGCCAAGGTAAAGAAAGGGCGAGTACCCACCTCAAGGCCATACAGCGCAGCAGGATCAACGCATGATCTAAAGCTACCTTCTTCCTATTTCCTTTATCCATAGAGTTTTCGGTGAGGAAGGAAAATGTTTTTAAAATAAAAAAGAACAAATAACCCCACTGGAGATAAGATGAGAATTAAAGAGGTCTTAATCCAGCAATAAATAGAACAGGTGCAAATCACTTTGGGGGCTACAAAGGAGTATATCTATTGGTTTCTGGTCTCAGGAACTCTACAGTCTCATTAGGAAGCTAAGGCACAGCCACCTTCAGGGAAAACTGAGAACATCCAGCTATAATGAAATGGTCACACGGGAGTGTATCATACAAGTCCACAGGGGGGGTAAAAAATGGGCACCTCTAACTGGAGTTGCCAGAAGAAATCAGTGGGTCTGAACAGAGCTGGAAAGTATAGGCCAGAGGACTAGGAGAGCAAACGGCAGGCCCCCAAAAGAGAATTGCATAAACCACAAGGCAGGACTCAAACTCTGCAACAAGAGGTGAAGGGGCAGTAAGCAAAGCAGTCTATGTGTGAGAGAGCACTTCCACAGAACAACAGCCTCAGCAACATGTGAAAGAAAACATGCGGGGCCCTTCAGGGGCTCAGAGTGTTAGCCCAGCTTGGGCCACACTGTAAGAACCCACAAAGAACCCATGCAGGTCTCTAGGAAGGAAAACCAACCAACCAAACAAACAAACAAACAAACAAACCAGGGCTTATTTAATCTGGTGAGGTAATTTGGATAAATCTAAACCTAAGGAATCTAGAAGTCAGATGTCCTGTTTATCTGTGGTGTCAACTCTGTAATCTTTAAAAAATAGGTAAATGTGTAGCATTGTGAGGTCAGAACATGTGTAAGCCTTGAAATTAAACCTCTCCTGTCAATGTGTATTTCAACTGGTGTGAGGGAGAAAGGGAATGTCTTGCTGTCAAATTCTAGATTTTTCTTAACCATAAATGAATAACTCCAAACGACTGCATTTCTGTACCAAAGTAAATGGCATACAACATGGCAAGCAGCTTGAAATAACATTTCTGTATTAACTACATGCTCTCATTTTCTGTATTCTTGATGCTCTGACATCTGGGACCTTGCTGACCTCAGAGGGACTGCCCCTCCCAGGGTAAGTCAAGTTGAACACACAGCACCTTTGACAGGCAAACCAACCAATCCAAAATCCATTCCTGCAACCACCTCCTTTTATGAGTTCTCAGACTTGGGACACTATCCTCCTGCTCAAATCACCTGGGGACCAGGTACTAGACCACTAGGGGCCTCCTCTACAGCCCAGAACCTGCCAAGCTATCCAACCTATCCAATCCTAAAACTATTCAAACTATCCAATCCTAAACCTGCTTAGCTTGCTTCCCTTGCCTTGCCCATTCCTTCCTTCAGAAACCACAACGAAGACTCCCACCCTCAGTTGCCCCCTCTCTGCCTGCTCTCTGTGTGCTCTCTGGCTCTCTCTTCATAGCCCTGCTGGCAGGTCATGCCTCCTGTTTCTACTGTACTCATGGGAGTACAATAAACATCTCTCCCTTCATGGCAACCATTTTCATGTCTGTGTCTCTGTCTTACCATACCTGCTGAAAACAAATCTGATATACCATTAAAACCTCTTAACTACTGACTAGAGAGTGATCTCAAAGTTATTTGACCTTGAAGTCCATTCACCAGGCATTTCTACACCAGCCCTCCTTTTCCCCTGTGCAGGGAGCTACTTCCAGGGCTGCCATGAGAGTATCACTTCACCATTCAGAATTTTCTGGGACTCGGGTCATTGCTGGACTTCTGGCATAAGCCCAATGTTACTGCTGGGTGCTTCCAGTAGTAGGAAATGGAACATGCTCCATGAGGGCAGGATGTTCTGTCTGACTTGCCCACCACCATTTCTCCAGCACCTAGAAAGGTGTCTGAAACACGTAGCTGGCATCCAGTAAATGTGCGTAATAAATGAGTGAACTAGACAAGAACAGATACATACTGGTAGACAGCTTCAAAAGCAGGAGAGTACTGAGGCTCCTACATGGTAGGTGGCATGGCACTGAGTTGAGAAAATGGGTCCTACAATCAGATAGATAGATGTGCAATCTTGGACAAGTCCCCTACAACAACAAATACCCCAGTCCTCCATAATGGCTGGGAAGAGAGAATTCACTTCAGAAGGAAAGGAGGACACAGAACGGCCATGTACAACACTTCTATTGTGGTCAAGATGGCAGTGTAAATTCATTTTATGGGGTCCCACACCATCATCCCGCACTACCATTTGAAATAAATGGCAATGAAAGATGAAATATATTTTTAGGAGAAGAGTAAAATTAACAAGTGAACCTCAGTTTAAAAAAAAAAAAAAACAAAAGTGACAAATATCCCCATGAAGCAGCAACTGCAGAAACTCTCAGTGATCCACAAGCAAAGGTGTCTGGAGGCCAACTTCAAGGAGGAGGACAAGTGCTCCCACTGGAGATAAAGGCAGTCTGAAAGGCCTGCTCGCTTGCTGCCTGAAGCCACAACTTCGACTGGGTTGGCAGCCTTGATTGCACATCACTTGCTTCACTGTGAGGTCTCCAGTAGCTCATTCCATCTAAACACTACTGTCTCCTTTAACAAGGCTTCCCTTACAGGTAGCCCCTGACTTACAGGGACAGGCAGCCGTTCTTCCAAACTCTCATCTCTCTGCTTTCTTCCAATCCACTTTTTATGTGTAGGCTATTTTTACACTGTATCCCTTCTGAGATACAAGTCTTAATAATTCTACTTCTTGTAAAGGAAGCCTTCCCCAATTATTTACACCTTGATAAGTATTTACCTCCAAATCCTCATAAACCATTGTTTTATATGGCACCAACTTGTAGAAAGTAGCAATGAAGTTACTTAATTTTCAGAATGAACCATACAAATTATAAGCTACCTTCTAAAGCCAGAGACAGAAAGAGAACATAAGCATAAACAAAAGTAATGCTGGTTCATTATTCATCCATATTTACTATGTAAAATGAAAGTTTTAGGAAGTCTGGAATAATATATATTTTTTCTATTATATAGGCAACTAATCCTCTGTAGATGGTAATGTATCCGTAATAACTCCCATCTTAATCTAGATGTTCTGACGCAAGGAGAAAAGTATTAAAATCTCCTCTGTGGGAGGCAGAGGACTACAGTGTCTGGTTCTGGCCTTCCTGCTGCAGGACGAGACTTGAAATTAGTGATGGCAAATGGAATTCCCAAAACATTTCTGGGCTTTAGAGGACATTGGAAAACTAACAAAGGACTTAAAAAATGGTAGGAAAGGAAGTAAGAAAAAGGAAGGTGGCAGAAATAAAGTGAGCCAAAACCTGATCTGCAAGCAACAAGCTCAAGAGAAACAATTCAGGGTGCCAGAGAACGAATGCCAATTTCACTGCAGGATCTTTAGAGATCTGTGCCCTCAAGACCCCAGTTCCCACCACATGGTAAGTTGGAGGAACTGAACCTGAGCTTTCCTTAATAAATCAGGACCCTCAAATCGAGCCAATGTGGCCCCAACCAAGAACACTCCCAACCTCCTGGAAAAAGAAAGACAAACCCTCCAGAAAAACACAGGATTGAAAGAGATTAAATCTATGTTCCAATAAATCTCATCTCAAAATCCCATTACAGAGCATGCAAGAAATGAGGCCACTGTGAGAGACAGCAGACTAAGGGAAACTGAAGACTTTAGACACTGGAATGATCAGATACAGAATAGGAAACATTACATGTTAAATGTTTAAGAACACAAAAGAGGTTTAAAATGAAGAAGGATCAAGAGCCTATCAAAAACAACAGGCCAGGGGTGCCTGGGTGGCTCCGTGGGTTAAAGCCTCTGCCTTGGTGTTAGGTCATGATCCTGGGATCCTGGGATCAAGCCCTGCATAAGGCTCTCTGCTCAGCAGGGAGACTGCTTTCCCCACCCCACCCCCCACCGCCTGCCTCTCTGCCTACTTGTGATTTCTGTCAGTCAAATAAATAAGTAAAGCCTTAAAACAAAAAATAAAAAAAAAAAAACAAAAGCAACAGGCCAAGTGTGAACACAGAACTGAAGGAAGTTAAAACAGGGACCAAAAATCACTGAGATGTAAAACACAACAGAATGGTGGGGCAGCAAATGAGCCCCAAATAAAGGACTTCACGCACTGCACAGAAGAGAAGACATTCCCCAGAATGCAACACAAGGAGGCAGGGGAAGAGGGTGAAAGTAAGCTCGAGAGGCATGGAGAACAGATGCAGGTTTAAATAAGAATCCTGGGAAGTACAGCAGAAGGACAGAAGGAGTCAACATTTGAGAAGACGACAGCTGAGCATTTTACAGAAATGATAAATCCAGAAATTCAGAAATACAGGAAATGCACAGATACCAAGCAAGACAAGAAATCTCCAACTAGACAGTTTGTGGTAAAGCTACAGAACACCCAAGACTAAGAAAAGGTTTTAAGGGAAGCCAGAGAGAAGAGGCATTTAAAGGAACGACCAGGTGGGGAACAGGGTTTAAAGATGCTACAGTGGTAAGGAGACGCTAATAAAATGGTACCTGTAGAGGGTGACAGGAGTATTTTTACTGCCACTACTGCTAATACTGTGTCTAATGCATATAACAGCTGAAGACTGTGAAGGTTAATCTGGAGCAGAAAAAACTAAATAAATTATGACCCTCAAAAGAAGGATCATGCCAATGAATTTCACAACTCTGGTGATCACTTTCAAAGCATCTTCTCTTTTTATCATAGCATTGTATCATGCCTGGCATGGGATAATACAGCACACATGATAGAATATTTTAAAACAACATACCATTTTAGTCAAACTCCATGTTGAAAGCAAACGACTCTGTCAAACACTTTGAAGAAGGAAAAAGTAGTGGAACCATGTTTTGTCAAGAAAGCTCAGGGAGAAAAGCAGGGAGTAAAACCAAGTAGCAGTACAGCGAACAGGCAGTCTCATGAAGAAAATGAACACAATTTTCTTCAGCTTTGTTCTCTTTTTTGTTTTCCTGTTATTGGTACTTTTTTTTTTTTTTTGGTCTTTCCCAACAATCACTTCATATATGCCCATTTATCTGTTCAACTTCAGTGAAAGTTGGGAGGAAAAGGTGCCAAACTTTTGAATGTTTGTCTTCAGCTGAGTGATTATCTTCTTTTCAGTTTTTCTGGGTTTTCCAACTGTTCCACAATAAACATGTGTTACTTTCTGGCAGGGTAAAGCAAAATGCCTTTTAAAAGAAGTAATGGCAGGTCTTCTGTCCATCCAGGTCAGGAGACAGCCCATGCCAGGGCAGGCAGAGGGGGTACTAGACTCCCCTCTGTGATTCCTGCCCTCCTGATCTTTCCCCAGCTCTTGCTCTCTGCTCTGTCTCTCCAGTCACGCCCAAACCCAAAACAACGAAAGGACTGTTCAAAACTTAAACCCTGTGGAAAGGGCCGCGCAGAGGCAAGGAGAGCCGGGCCAAGCCAGATGTCCACAGGGGCATCGCTGCCAAGCAGCGCTTTGTGTCATATGTGGCCTGCCTCCTTGTGGGCTCGGCAAGTTCGGCTGCCTTGGTGGCCCTCATGGAAGCAGGATTTCTTGTGGTCGTGTAACCGCACCTCGGGGGCACTCGGGGGTATAGAGAGGCCTGGGCTCTGCATCCCTCCTCTGACTGGCCCTGGTCTCTGGCGGCCTAGCCACGGCCTGGATAGAGGCAGGGAGGAGATGCTGGGCTTGCAGCGCACTCACAGAACACAGGCTCCTATTAGACATGCTGCTGGCCCTGCTGGGTGAGCTCTCCCTGGTCCTGGACAGCTGTGACTGCGTGCTATCTAAGGAGGCTGGCTAAGCCTCCGAACACAGGTCTTGGCTGTCAAGGCAGGATGGGCGGGTGGGGGAGGGGCTGCAGCGCGCATGCTCAGTCTGCCCTGCAGCCTTCACTGCTGGCCAACCCTGATGGTCCTGGGCAGAGAGGACCTCTTGGTCTCCTGGGGCTTCAGACTGGGAAGCTGCCCATTCCTCGCCCTGGGAAGTA
Organism: Neogale vison; assembly: GCF_020171115.1. Classification (NCBI taxonomy): domain Eukaryota; kingdom Metazoa; phylum Chordata; class Mammalia; order Carnivora; family Mustelidae; genus Neogale; species Neogale vison. The sequence goes on from NC_058098.1 coordinate 45,946,465, forward strand.
CACAAATACTCCCTGAGACCCCAAGACGAGCTCCCCCATCTCTTTCAAAGACACTTTGGGTACCTCCGCATGATTAAGTGAGTGTAGGCTTGGAAAAAGCTGCTACCCTCCTAAAACCATCTGATGTTTATCAACTGTTCTTGCCTACCTTGGTTCAGCATATTTTAAATCAGAACGCCTATGGGATGTTTTCTTTTTGTAAAACTACCCTAGAATATAATTCTCATATTAAAACATATTTATGCCTTTAAAAAAAAGAACCTCTGGTGATCAAAAATTCTTTGAATTCCTCAAATACATAATTTATTAAGCCCGAATCAAGAAAAAAAGAAAACCTGAACAATCCTAAATAATCACAAAATGATTAAAGAAATTGAATGAGTGATTTAAATCTTCCAATTAAAAGCAAAACAAAAAAGCACTAGTTTCATAAGGGTTTTACAGGAAAACCTAAAACCCATTTTAGGAACAGATCATTCCAATCTCATGCAATCTATTTTATAAAACAGAAAAAGAAATGTTTGACACCAGGTGCTACAACATTTATAATAGGATCATTCAGAACAATGTGGATGAAGGAAATTTAGGCCAACCTCATTTGTAAACATAGATCCAAAAATGCAAAGTATTAGCCTTCAAATTTCAGAACTATGATTCACCATACTTATATTCATGAAGAACCATCTCATGGTTATCTCAGTTAATGCAGAAGAAATACATATTTGGAAACTTTAAAACCTTTCCATGACTTTTTTATAAATCTTACCAAACTAGAAATAGAAGCGAACTTAATCTGGTAAAGTATGTGTTCTGAAAACGTACAGATAACTTCATTAACTAAACACCAGGAGTCAGGGGAAGCCCTGAATGATGAAACACTAACAGAACTCTTTAAATCAGAAGCAACATGACTGTCTTTGTTGTGTTTATTTACCTATGCACCGTAAAACAAGAAAAGAGACTAACAGACTAGCTCGTCATAATTCATAGACCATGTGACTGTCCACCCAGCAAACAAACAAAAAATCTGTAGACACAATGTTGGAATTAAATGTTTTAAATTAAAGACATACTCACTTAACCCAGCAGTGGGGATGGAATGAATGAACTTGAGCTAAATTAAAAAAAAATTCAGGTTTTCCTGAAGCACTGCACTTCAAAACTTGCATATATCTTTAGTAAATGTATCAACTGCTACAGAAATAAGATTTTTAAATTAATGGGATAGTTCAAATGATGGTTAGAAATTCCGTATGTAAGTGACAGGCTTAATTAAAGCTCCTGTTAAAGGCAGGTCCTCTGTACAAATTTCAGTCACAGGAGGGTTGCCACAGGAAACACAAAAACCACCACGAAATATACAGTGAATCAACATCTCTTACTCTAGGGAGGGAGTAAAGCCCTTAAAGGAGAGAAAGGGGAATCACAGTCAGTGCCAGCTATGAGACAAGTACTGGCCTGGGGGGCGGGGGATGGTGGTGGAGGGGTCCTCAGGTATCTGTTTTATTCCACAAACCCAAAAGGCCCCATGGAGAGCCTTCTGGCCTGGCTTCTCCCTCCAGCCAGTTCTGCAACAAACAGACATTAGGCCTTCCCTTTGCAGTCATAAAGTTGATCCCACATCAACCTAAGTACGGGTTTCTTCAGACCATGAATAATTTCTAGTTAACCAACACTTAACATTCAGAACCTACAATTTAGTTCTACTGGAACTCTCAAGGTATCAGTAATCTGGCCACTTGTCCAACACGATTTGTGGACAAGAAAGACTGTAAGCTTAGTCGATCAAGAACCACATGCAAATATATTGTTCCAACTTTGAAAAGCATATGTAATCACACATGGACACACTGACACATACAAATATTACAATACCACCAGTAATTAGGAAAATGCATATTAAAACCAGTGAGTTTCAATATGTCAGTTTGTATACACACACACATGCACACACAAATCATCTCCAGTGTTGGATAGGGAAATTTACACACAACTTCCATATAAATTTCCATATAAGTTTATATGGCCTTTTTGAAAACAATTTGGCAATTTCGGTATTTTAAATGTAGATACATTTCCATCTAATAACTTCACATCTAGGTAACCATACAGGAAAAATTCTCCCACATTTACAAAAAAAGTTAAAAATCACAAGAATATTCTTGTGAATATCATTTGTAAAAATAGAAAGAAGAAAGTACATATCCATAATTTTTTATGTCTTCAAGTAAAATTAAGGAGTTAAAATACCACATTTTCAACAAGAACCTTAAAAGCTAAATGAATGTAACAAAAACTTACTTCAAAAAGAAAGAGGATGGAGTCCACTTCCTCCCTTTGTGACTTATTATCCCCTGGAATATATATAAAAAAGAATTAGTTATCATGACAATGTGTAAACTTGAGAATCTTAAAACCCATGTTATACTGAAAGCATTTAAGCTTCAACATGCACTCATTTATTCAAAAACTACCAGGGGGTAGCACAGAATCTGTGTAAGGAATGTAGACAGACCCCCAGGCCACACCACCTGAGTCCACATGAAGCAGAGCCGCTACTCGTTAGCTGTTTAAACACAGCTTCCACGTTTTCCAAGTCACCGTCAGCTGTGGAAGGCAAGATATTCCTTTCTCAATTAGTTACATACAAGGGAAGGCACAGCAGAAGCAAAGAAAGAGTTCTAGCTTTTTTGAGGCACAGAGCAGTAATAACTTTGAAAAGCCATGCATGTCTTCAGACCATGTGCACTGTCCTTTTGAGGGTGACAATCATAGAAACTATAAAACCTACAGCAGCCAGTTACATTGACTGTCCAGTCTAGGTGCTATGAACCTGCACTAAGTGCTTGCCATTCAGCATCTAACTTAGGAAGCAGCAAACCATTTCTGGAAAGGGCTGGCGGTCTATATTTTAGGCTCTACAGGCCCCTCTTGTAATCACCCAAGCAGCCATGGGGAACACATGCACACCCTGGGGATGGCTGTGTCCAACAACTTATTTGTACAAACAAGCAGCCAGCTGTAAGCTGTGGAGTCCTGGTGTAATGGAATCCCCAGAGGTCTACGGAATAAGAGAAGATGGCACTCGTTCATTGAACAAATCTCAAAGAAGGTCTCTGTGTCAGAGATTCTTCCAGGTCATGAGGATACAGGAGTGATACAAAACACAACAATCCTTGCCCTGGGGAAGATCATGTTCTGGCAGGAGGAGGCATTCAATAGATGAGGGAAGGCTAATGGGGAATGCCAAGACGGGTGGTATTCAATTTTGACCAGGGAGGTCTGGAAACACCTTGCTGATGACATCTGAGCAAAGATCTGAAAGAGGTAAGAAAGGAAGACACATGGACGTTTGGGATAAGGAAATAAGCCATATGGACTTTTGGGAGAAATTTGCTCTGGGCAGAGGGACTGGACAAAGGTTCTAATGGCAAAGCAAGCCTGGCATGGTCAGGAAACTGCAAGAAGGCCCAGGTGTCTGCAGCAAAGGGGGAGAACTGCCACAGGTAAGGTTACAAAGCAGATAGGGTAAAGGCAGGCAGGTCAGTGGGGTCTAAGGTCATTGTAATGACTTCCAGAATTGGGAAGCTATTTGAGGGTGTAGACTGCTGAGTCATGCTGTGATGTATTTTTAAAGCATCATCCCAGCTGTTCTGAAGAGACTGGGCAGGGATTAGGGGTTGGGGGTCACAACTGTGGGAAGAGGAAGGCCATTTCTGAGGCTAACTGTACTAATCCAGGTGAGGATAATGGGAGCACCAGCATTACCAGCACAGGCAGTGAGAAGAGGCCAATGGTTCTGGATGTATTTTGAAGACAGAGCCAATAAACTTGGGTTTTGGTCTAAATAACGGAGGGCTGAAGTGATCACAAGATGATTTCATTATTCATAGCAAACATCTTCCTTCTGTTTTCTGGTACACTTTCTTACTGGTACTCCAATCAAAACACAGACTGCATTAAAAGCAAGAAACTTTAAGATCTCAACCCTATTTTTATTGGTGCTTCATTATGTTTCTTTGTGGTAGACTCAAGAATATAGATTTTTCCTCTCCTATCAAGAGAGGTCCATTTCTTTATTTACACCAGAGAGGCTCGTAACTTGTGCGGGCCAATGTGCCATGAACAAATGTGAGGCAAACACAAGCTTGAAAAGGCTTATGCACTGGCTGAGCTCAGAACCCTAAGGCTAGCACGTAAAGGAGCTCAAGATAGCCTGCAAGCAGAGTGCCCTGGCCAATAGCGTTCCAACCACAGGACACGTAAATGAGGCCACATCCCACCAGCCAATGGGAGAGGCATACGCCAGCCTAAACCAGAATCACTGCCCAATAAACCCACACAATTGAAAGCTCAATGACTGGTTGTTTTATAAGGCACTTAGTTTTGGGATGGTTTATAATGCAATTCGTTGTGTGGCGCAAACTAACTGATACACTCTTGAACAAGTACATTTTTCCTAAAAGGACAGAGAGAGGGGGGAAGAAGGGAGGACTGAGGAGCCTTTAAAATGTGTTTTTTTTGGTTGTAGGGTTTTTTTTTTAAAGATTTTATTTATTTATTTGACAGACAGAGATCACAAGTAGGCAGAGAGAGAGGAAGGCAGAGAGAGAGGAGGAAGCAGGCTCCCCAAGAAGTGGAGAGCCTGATGCAGGGCTCGATCCCAGGACCCCGGGATCATGACCTGAGCTGAAGGCAGAGTCTTTAACCCAATGAGCCACCCAGGTGCCCCGGGTTGTTGTTTTTTTTAATACAAAGTATTTAGTATCTTTCTTTGCTATTTTGATTCCCTGTAATATCACACTTCTTTCCTCCACACACCTGTGAAAAAAACTTAAGTGGAGCCAAACAAGGAAACAGGATAAAAATCAGATTGTTTCACATTTAAATTAGTTACCAATTTGGAAAAAAAAATTAAGCTAGAGATTTAGGTCAATTTATAACTCATAAGGGGGAAAACAGAGCAATTCATTGAATATCAAAAAACAAAACCCCTCTTGGGCATCCTTGGGCACATGCCCGTATTTGACTTGATGACCATCTGGAATCTGGAGCATTCTGTGAGACTCTGAGGCATGTTGTCTGTGTCCGAGACTGCCACATCTCCTTGAGCCACGTTCCATGCCCCCCATGCCTGATGTCACCCTCAGGTCCTGCAGAAGCAGTCAGGGCATCCATACATTCCTCTCTGCACACTCTTCTGTATATGTGATCCCATCTCAACCCACATCCTCTTAGCACCTTGCACCATCAGTCATCCCCCTTCAGTCAGCCTGCAAATAGGTAAATGCAGCCTGTAAAAACCCGCCCTCAACCAAGCTATGCCTGGCATTATGATCGTCTGTCTTCACCATCAAACTTTCTAAAAGGCTACTCTTGTGTGTGGCCTCCATGGTCTCACCCCAGACACTCCATCTCTCTCTCTGGCTTAGGATCCCAATACTCACCTCACCTTTTCAACCTCCTCGATCCATCACCACTTCCTAATCCAGCTGCTCTGCAACTTTTTGCATCATCAAACACTGCTGACATTTCGTGCCTTGAAATTCTCTCTTCTCTGGACTTCTGTGACAAAATGCATTCCTGGCATCAAAGCCACGTCCCTCCCCTTCCATCCACTACTCCTTTATCCTTCCTATTTATCTGCCCAAGAAAAGAAGGAATTACCCCAAATCCTTAAGTGTCACTCTCTCTACAAGGAAACTGTCCCATGGCAACAGCATGATTGCTCCTCTATTTCCCCCAAGCTTTCGTCCCTACATTTTGGCTGCCAAACCAGAACTTACACCTGGGGGTCCCACAGACACCTCAACTGAGACTGCCTAAAGCTGCACTCATCCTCCTACCTCCTGGACCTGGTTCCTCTCTTGAGTTTCCACAAATGTTGTGGCAGTTGACAAACCAGACTCAACATTCTGAAAGCAGAGATGCACCCCTAAGCCTACTGCAGCATTCCTTACCATAGCCAAGACACAGAAGCAACCCAAGGGTCCAGCAACAGAAGACGAAGTGGTAAATACATATATTACTCCGCCATCAAAAAGGGTGAAATCGAGGGGAGGAGTCAAGATGGCGGAGAAGTAGCAGGCTGAGACTACCGCAGCTAGCAGGAGATCAGCTAGAGAGCTTATCTAAAGATTGCAAACACCTGCAAATCCATCGGCAGATCGAAGAGAAGAAGAACAGCAATTCTAGAAACAGAAAAACAACCACTTTCTGAAAGGTAGGACTGGCGGAGAAGTGAATCCAAAGCGAAGGGAAGATAGACCCCGGGGGGAGGGGCCGGCTCCCGGCAAGCGGCGGAGCAACGGAGCACAAAATCAGGACTTTTAAAAGTCTGTTCGGCTGAGGGACATTGCTCCAGAGGCTAAACCGGGGCGAAGCCCACGCGGGGTCGGCGTGACCTCAGGTCCCGCTGGGTCACAGAAGGATCGGGGGTGTCTGAGTGTCGCAGAGCTTGCGGATATTGGAACGGGAAAGCCGGCTGCAGAGACAGAGCCGACAGTAAGCTCGCAGCTCGGAGTTGCCTTGAACCGGTCACAGGCTCGGTGAGCTGGGAGCGCGGCCGGAGGTTAGGCAGACGCGAGTTACTAGGAGCTGTTCGCTGAGGGCACACAGGGGAGCGGGACCCCGGGCTCTCGGCTCCTCCGGGCCGGAGACCAGGAGGCCGCCATTTGTATTCCCGTCCTCCGGAACTCTACGGAAAGCGCTCAGGGAACAAAAGCTCCTGAAAGCAAAGACGAGCAGATCACTCAGCCCAGCCCCTGGTAAGGGTGGTGTAATTCCGCCTGGGGCAAAGACACTTGAGAATCACTACACCAGGCCCCTCCCCCAGAAGATCAACAAGAAATCCAGGCAAGACCAAGTTCACCTACCAAGGAGTGCAGTTTCAATACCAAGGAGAGAGCAGCAGAATTCCAGAGGAGGAGAAAACAAACCACGGAACTCATGGATTTCTGCCTGTGATTTTTTAGTCTTGCAGTTAATTTAATTTTTTTCTTTATCATTTTTTTTCTCTTCTTCTGCCAAAATTTTTTATAACTTTTACCCTTTTCTTTTTTAACGTTTTTTAACTAGATTATCTAATATATATATTTTTTTCTTTTTTATACTTTCCTTTAGTCATTTTCTTATTTTTTAATTCTATTTTTTCTTTTTTTTCTTTCTTTCTTTTTGAACCTCTTTTTATCCCCAAATCAGAAGAGATCCTAATCTCTTCAATCTTTTTTTTTCTTAATTCTTTTTAAAATTCTTGATTGAATTTTTAATTCAATCTCTTTTTTTTAATTCTTTTTTTCTTTTTTTCTTTTTGAACCTCTTTTTATCCCCAAATCAGAAGAGATCCCAATCAGAAGAGATTGGGAGATCCCAATCAAAGGAGATCCCAATCAGGGGAGATCCCTCACCCATTCGTGAGGGGGGAGAAATCCCCCCCTCACGATTTGGGATCTATTCTGATTTGGTTAAAGCATATTTTCCTGGGATTGTTGCCACCCTTTTAGTATTTTACTTGCTCCTTCATATACTCTTAGCTGGATAAAATCACAAGGCGGAAAAATTCACAACAAAAAAAAGAACAAGAGGCAGTACCGAAGGCTAGGGACCTAATCAATCCAGACATTGGTAATATGTCAGATCTAGAGTTCAAAATGACAATTCTCAAGGTTATAGCTGGGCTTGAAAAAGGCATGGAAGATATTAGAGAAACCCTCTCCAGAGATATAAAAGCCCTTTCTGGAGAAATAAAAGAACTAAAATCTACCAAGTTGAAATCAAAAAAGCTATTAATGAGGTGCAATCAAAAATGGAGGCTCTCACTGCTAGGTTAAATGAGGCAGAAGAAAGAATTAGTGATATAGAAGACCAAATGACAGAGAATAAAGAAGCTGAGCAAAAGAGGGACAAACAGCTACTGGACCATGAGGGGAGAATTCGAGAGATAAGTGACACCATAAGATGAAACAACATTAGAATAATTGGGATTCCAGAAGAAGAAGAAAGAGAGAGGGGAGCAGAAGGTATACTGGAGAGAATTATTGGGGAGAATTTCCCCAATATGGCAAAGGGAACGAGCATCAAAATTCAGGAGGTTCAGAGAACGCCCCTCAAAATCAATAAGAATAGGCCCACACCCCAACACCTAATAGTAAAATTTACAAGCCTTACTGACAAAGAGAAAATCCTGAGCAGCCCGGGAAAAGAAGTCTGTAACATACAATGGTAAAAGTATTAGATTGGCAGCTGATTTATCCACAGAGACCTGGCAGGCCAGAAAGAGCTGGCATGACATTTTCAGAGCACTAAACGAGAAAAACATGCAGCCAAGAATACTATATCCAGCTAGGCTATCATTGAAAATAGAAGGAGAGATTAAAAGCTTCCAGGACAAACAAAAACTGAAAGAATTTGCAAACACCAAACCTACTCTACAGGAAATACTGAAAGGGGTCCTCTAAGCAAAGAGAGAGCCTACAAGTGGTAGATCAGAAAGGAACAGAGACAATATACAGTAACAGTCACCTTACAGGCAATACAATGGCACTAAAATCATATCTCTCAATAGTTACCCTGAATGTTAATGGCTAAATGCCCCAATCAAAAGACAAAGGGTATCAGAATGGATAAAAAAACAAAACCCATCTATATGTTGCCTCCAAGAAACTCATTTTAAACCCTAAGACACCTCCAGACTTAAAGTGAGGGGGTGGAAAAGAATTTACCATGCTAATGGACAACAGAAAAAAGCAGGAGTGGCAATCCTTATATCAGATCAATTAGATTTTAAGGCAAAGACTATAATAAGAGATGAGGAAGGACACTATATCATACTCAAAGGGTCTGTCCAACAAGAAGATCTAACAATTTTAAATATCTATGCCCCCAACGTGGGAGCAGCCAACTATATAAACCAATTAATAAAAAAATCAAAGAAACACATCAACAATAATACAATAATAGTAGGGGACTTTAACACTCCCCTCACTGAAATGGACATATCATCCAAGCAAAAGATCAACAGGGAAAAAAGGCCTTAAATGATACACTGGATGAGATGGACATCACAGATATATTCAGAACATTTCATCCCAAAGCAACAGAATACACATTCTTCTCTAGTGCACATGGAACATTCTCCAGAATAGATCACATCCTCGGTCCTAAATCAGGACTCAACCAGTATCAAAAGATTGGGATCATTCCCTGCATATTTTCAGACCACAATGCTCTGAAGCTAGAATTCAACCACAAGAGGAAGTTTGGAAAGAACACAAATACATGGAGACTAAACAGCATCCTTCTAAAGAATGAATGGGTAAACCTGGAAATTAAAGAAGAATTGAAAAAAATCATGGAAACAAATGATAATGAAAATACAAGGGTTCAAAATCTGTAGGACACAACAAAGGCAGTCCTGAGAGGAAAATATATAGCAGTACAAGCTTTTCTCAAGAAACAAGAAAGGTCTCAGGTACACAACCTAACCCTACACCTAAAGGAGCTGGAGAAAGAACAAGAAAGAAACCCTAAGCCCAGCAGGAGGAGAGAAAGCATAAAGATCAGAGCAGAAATCAATGAAATAGAAACCAAAAAACAATAGAAGAAATCAATGAAACTAGGAGTGGTTCTTTGAAAGAATTAATAAAATTGATAAACACCTGGCCAGACTTATCAAAAAGAAAAGAGAAAGGACCCAAATAAATAAAATCTTGAATGAAAGAGGAGAGATCACAACTAACACCAAAGAAATACAAACTATTATAAGAACATACTATGAGCAACTCTACACCAACAAATTTGACAATCTGGAAGAAATGCATGCATTCCTAGAAACATATAAACTACCAAAATTGAACCAGGAAGAAATAGAAAACCTGAACAGACCCATAACCAGTAAGGAGATTGAAACAGTCATTAAAAATCTCCAAACAAACAAAAGCCCAGGGCCAGATGGCTTCCTGGGGGAATTCTACCAAACGTTTAAAGAAGAACTAATTCCTATTCTCCTGAAACTGTTCCAAAAAATAGAAATGGAAGGAAAACTCCCAAACTCATTTTATGAGGCCAGCATCACCTTGATCCCAAAACCAGACAAGGATCCCATCAAAAAAGAGAGCTATAGACCAATATCCTTGATGAACACAGATGCAAAAATTCTCACCAAAATACTAGCCAATAGGATTCAACAGTACATTAAAAGGATTATTCACCACAACCAAGTGGGATTTATCCCAGGGTTGCAAGGTTGGTTCACCATCCTCAAATCAGTCAATGTGATACAACACATCAATAAAAGAAAGAACAAGAACCATATGATACTCTCAGTAGATGCTGAAAAAGCATTTGACAAAGTACAGCATCCCTTCCTGATCAAAACCCTTCAAAGTGTAGGGATAGAGGGCACATACCTCAATATCATCAAAGCCATCTATAAAAACCCACTGCAAATATCATTCTCAGTGGAGAAAAAATGAAAGCTTTTCCACTAAGGTCAGGAACACGGCAGGGATGTCCATTATCACCACTGGTATTCAACATAGTACTAGAAGTCCTAGCCTCAACAATCAGACAACAAAAGGAAATTAAAGGCATCCAAATCGGCAAAGAAGAAGTCAAATTATCACTCTTTGCAGATGATATGATACTCTATGTGGAAAACCCAAAAGACTCCACTCCAAAACTGCTAGAACTTGTACAGGAATTCAGTAAAGTGTCAGGATATAAGATCAATGCACAGAAATCAGTTGCATTTCTCTATACCAACAACAAGACAGAAGAAAGAGAAATTAAGGAGTCAATCCCATTTACAATTGCACCCCAAACCATAAGATACCTAGGAATAAACCTAACCAAAGAGGCTAAGAATCTATACTCAGAAAACTATAAAGTACTCATGAAAGAAATTGAGGAAGACACAAAGAAATGGAAAAATGTTCCATGCTCCTGGATTGGAAGAATAAATATTGTGAAAATGTCTATGCTACCTAAAGCAATCTACACATTTAAAGCAAGGCAAGGGAAGCAAGGGCAAAAATGAACTTATGGGATTTCATCAAAATCAAAAGCTTTTGCACAGCAAAGGAAACAGTTAACAAAACCAAAAGACAACTGACAGAATGGGAGAAGATATTTGCAAACGACATATCAGATAAAGGACTAGTGTCCAAAATCTATAAAGAACTTAACAAACTCAACACCCAAAGAACAAATAATCCAATCAAGAAATGGGCAGAGGACATGAACAGACGTTTCTGCAAAGAAGACATCCAGATGGCCAACAGACACATGAAAAAGTGCTCCATATCACTCGGCATCAGGGAAATACAAATCAAAACCACAATGAGATATCACCTCACACCAGTCAGAATGGCTAAAATCAACAAGTCAGGAAATGACAGATGCTGGCGAGGATGCGGAGAAAGGGGAACCCTCCTACACTGTTGGTAGGAATGCAAGCTGGTGCAACCACTCTGGAAAACAGCATGGAGGTTCCTCAAAATGTTGAAAATAGAACTGCCCTATGACCCAGCAATTGCACTACTGGGAATTTACCCTAAAGATACAAACGTAGTGATCCAAAGGGGCACGTGCACCCGAATGTTTATAGCAGCAATGTCCACAATAGCCAAACTATGGAAAGAACCTAGATGTCCATCAACAGATGAATGGATCAAGAAGAAGTGGTATATATACACAATGGAATACTATGCAGCCATCAAAAGAAATGAAATCCTGCCATTTGCTACAACATGGATGGAACTAGAGCGTATCATGCTTAGCGAAATAAGTCAAGCGGAGAAACACAACTATCATATGCTCTCCCTGATATGAGGAAGTGGTGATGCAACATGGGGTCTTAAGTGGGTAGGAGAGAATCCATGAAACAAGATGGGATAGGGAGGGAGACAAACCATAAGTGACTCTTAATCTCACGAAATAAAATGTGGGTTGCTGGGGGGAGGGGGGTTGGGAGAAGGGGGGTAGGGTTATGGACATTGGGGAGGGTATGTGCTTTTGGGCTAATTGGAAGGGTTGATGAACCATGAGAGAATATGGACTCTGAAAAACAATCTGAGGGGTTTGAAGTAGCGGGGGGGGTGGGAGGTTGGGGTACCAGGTGGTGGGTATTATAGAGGGCACAGCTTCCATGGAGCACTGGGTGTGGTGAAAAAATAATGAATACTGTTTTTCTGAAAGTAAATAAATTGGGGAAAAAAAGTCAACTGAATTGTTGAAACTGAATTATATTTGAAATGCACTAAGAAATTGGATATTAAAAGAAAACCTGCATTGAAAAAAAAAGGGTGAAATCTTGATATTTACAACAAGATGGATGTACCTAGAGGGTATTGTCAGTGCTTAAGTGTAGAGTTAGTGAATGAATAATTGAGAAGGTCTTGGAGCCCACCTCCCCTTTTAAGCACCTAGACTGCAGGGAGAAGTAATACTCTGTTTCAAGCTGTTTCTGGGCCAGGGAAAACCAGGATGGCCTGGGCCTGGCTCTTCCTGCTTCAGTTCCTCCAGCAGATCTCCCTAGGTACCATGGGCAGGGAAACACCCTGCATCCTGTTCTCCAGCTCTCCTGGAAGAGCCCCAGGCAGGCAGACCAGCCAAGAAAGAGATGCCTTTTCTCAGTGGTCCTCAAAGCACTGGCTTTCCAGAGTCACAGGGCCAATGGAACAGGATCTCCAGGCTCTAAGGGCATAGGAAAGGATCTTAGAACCCTTCCTTTCCTTCTTTTCTGTCCACTCCCATGGTGTCCTTTTTACAATTAAGGCACCCTCACCTCAGCCAGAAGAATGCTTCTGCACCCACCCCTGTATGTCCAAAGGATGACCCTGATTTGTCATGCAGACTAGTCTTGTCACTGGGACACAGATGCAGTGTCCAGTGCTCTGGCATTTTCCACATGACATAAACACATGAGAAACAGGTAGGAAAGAACATCCTCTCTATGACTAACCATCGGAAAAATGCAACCAAGAACATAATGAGATATCACATCATATCAATTGGAATTTAGCTATTGTAAAAATGATAAAAGCTAAGTAATGCTGCTGAGGATATGGAGGAAAGGGAAGCCCTGGGCACCATTGGTGGGAATGCACATTGGGACAGTCACTATGCAAAAACAGTATGCACGTTCCTTGAAAAGTATATAAATAAATCTACCATAGGATCCCACAGTTTCACATCTTGGAACATACCTGTAGAAAAACAAGGAATGTGTCCAAGAAATCCCTGCACTCACCACCACAGTAAAGAAGAATTATTTTCAACAGACAAGATACAGAAAACATCAGTGCCCATTCACAGTTACTGGATAAAGAAGTGTTTACCGATCTAATGGGATATTAATCACCCATAAGGAGAGAAAACCCTGCTAGGTGTGACAACAGTAATGGACTTTTAGAGCATTATGCCAAGTGAGATAAGTGAGACAGAGGAAAACCAATACTATATATATGCAGGTATAGACATATACATACAGAGATACTAGGTAGATATAGATAGATGGATAGATAGATAGATAGATAGATAGATATTTTTCCCTTTTACATGGAATTGGAAACAAAGAAGAGAAATGGAGTCAAATGAATTAAGAAAAAGTTTACATTGAAGGAACCAGAAGCAGAGGGAGGAGGGTGGGGCATGGATGGAGTAAATGGTGAAAAGGTACAAACTTCCAGTTTTATGAGAAATAAGTAATAGAGTTGTAGTGTGCAAACTGATGACCACAGTTCATACTGCTCTATGGTGTATTTGAGAGATGTTAAAATAAAGCCAATTCAGAGAGTCTCATCACACACACCAAAAAAGATGTCCTTTCTTTTCTCTTTCCTTTTTGTGTCTCTAAGGGATGATGGTGATGAACTCAATTTATTCTGGAAATCTTAGGGTCTACAAAACTGAAATCACTATGTTGTGCACTTGAAACATACACAGTGCTCTATGTCAGTTATATCAATAAAACTGGGGCAAAAAAATTACTATTCATAATGAGTCTCAGGAAAGTTGACTTGGTAAAAAGAATGACAGGTAAGCAAAACTGAAACCAGCAGAACCTAAAGTCAGTAGATTATGATAGGGCTAAAAGCATCCAAGCCACTTTCATAATCAAGGGACTCTGAGTTAAATAATCAGTGAATTAAAATGAAAGGATATGAAGTAGAATTTTAAATTTGTGTTCTATGTAAAATAACTGATCAAGGTATAAAATGCCTTCATAAATTAACCTGAAAATTACCTTCTCAAATAAAGTTTTCATATTTTGAACAACTCCAATTCTCAGCTTTGAAGTGGGCATGGAATGACAACACTTGGTTTGATCCAAGTTGTCTCAGGGAAAATGAATGAAGTAAAATGCCTTAGATAGGACCTACCTGGAAAAGTATAAATGGCCTGATGAAATTCATAACTCTGTCTCCGCAGCATTTCAGTATAATTTATTTTTATGTCATTGAGTATGTGAAGTTCATGGAGTACCTTATAAATGTTTTAAAGACACTAATATCTTTGTACCACCTCTCTGTACCTGTCTTCACATCTCATGGCATCTTGTGAAACTAAAACTCTTTACAATGAATCAGAATCTTCCCATGACTGCCTCTTTCCATCCCTTGGCAAATAGCATTTTACTTTCTGTCTTTCAGAATCTACTTTATGGAATTGCTAAGAGTTATATATATATATATATATATGTATATAATTTTTTACTTTTTAAAATAAACATATATTTTTTTTTATCCCCAGGGATACAGGCCTGTGAATCACCAGGTTTCACAGCACTCACCATAGCACATACCCTCCCCAATGTCCATAAGCCCACCCCCCTTCTCCACCCCCCTCCCCCCAGCAACCCTCAGTTTGTTTTGTGAGATTAAGAGTCACTTATGGTTTGTCTCCCTCCCAATCCCATCTTGTTTCACTTATTCTTCTACTACCCCCTTAAGCCACCATGTTGCATCTCCACCTCCTCACATCAGGGAGATCATATGATAGTTGTCTTTCTCCAATTGACTTATTTCGCTAAGCATGATACCCTCTAGTTCCATCCACATCATCGCAAATGGCAAGATTTCATTTCTTTTGATGGCTGCATAGTATTCCATTGTGTATATATACCACTTCTTCTTGATCCATTCATCTGTTGATGGACATCTAGGTTCTTTCCATAGTTTGGCTATTGTAGACATTGCTGCTATAAACATTCAGGTGCATGTGCCCCTTAGGATCACTACATTTGTATCTTTAGGGTAAATACCCAGTAGTGCAATTGCTGGGTCAAAGGGTAGTTCTATTTTCAACATTTTGAGGAAGCTCCATGCTGTTTTCCAGAGTGGTTGCACCAGCTTGCATTCCCACCAACAGTGTAGGAGGGTTTCCCTTTCTCCGCATCCTCACCAGCATCTGACATTTCCTGACTTGTAGATTTTAGCCATTCTGACTGGTGTGAGGTGATATCTCATTAAGGTTTTGATTTGTATTTCCCTGATGCCGAGTGATACGGAGCACTTTTTCATGTGTCTGTTGGCCATCTGGATGTCTTCTTTGCAGAAATGTCTGTTCATGTCTTCTGCCCATTTCTTTTTTTTTAAAGATTATTTATTTATTCATTTGACAGATCAGAAGTAGGCAGAGAGGCAGGCAGAGAGAGAGAGTGGGAGAAGCAAGCTCCCTTCTGAGCAGAGAGCCCGACGCGGGGCCCGATCCCAAGACCCTGGGATCATGACCTGAGCCGAAGGCAGAGGCTTTAACCCACTGAGCCACCCAGGTGCCCCCTTTTGCCCATTTCTTGATTGGATTATTTGTTCTTTGGGTGTAGAGTTTGCTAAGTTCTTTATAGATTTTGGACACTAGCCCTTTATCTGATATGTCGTTTGCAAATATCTTCTCCTATTCTGTCAGTTGTCTTCTGGTTTTGTTAACTGTTTCCTTTGCTGTGCAAAAGCTTTTGAACTTAGTGAAATTCCAATAGTTCATTTTTGCCCTTGCTTCTCTTGCCTTTGGCGATGTTCCTAGGAAGAAGCTGCTGCGGCTGAGGTCGATAAGGTTGCTGCCTGTGTTCTCCTCAATGATTTTTATGGATTCCTTTCTCACATTAAGGTCCTTCATCCATTTGGAGTCTATTTTCATGTGTGGTGTAAGGAAATGGTCCAATTTCATTTTTCTGCATGTGGCTTTCCAATTTTTCCAACACCATTTGTTGAAGAGGCTGTCTTTTTTCCATTGGACATTCTTTCCTGCTTTGTCGAAGATTAGTTGACCATAGAGTTGAGGGTCTATTTCTGGCCTCTCTATTCTGTTCCACTGATCTATGTGTCTGTTTTTGTGCCAGTACCATGCTGTCTTGATGGTGATGGCTTTGTAATAGAGCTTGAAGTCCGGAATTGTGATGCCACCAACTTTGGCTTTCTTTTTCAATATCCCTTTGGCTATTCGAGGTCTTTTCTGGTTCCATATAAATTTTCAAATTATTTGTTCCATTTCTTTGAAAAAGATGGATGGTACTTTGATAGGAATTGCATTAAATGTGTAGATTGCTTTAGGTAGCATAGACATTTTCACAATATTTATTCTTCCAATCCAGGAGCATGGAACATTTTTCCATTTCTTTATGTCTTCCTCAATTTCTTTCATGAGTACTTTATAGTTTTCTGCCAATAGATTCTTTGTCTCTTTGGCTAGGTTTATTCCTAGGTATCTTATGGTTTGGGGTGCAATTGAAAATGGGATTGACTCCTTAATTTCTCTTTCTTCTGTCTTGTTGTTGGTGTAGAGGAATGCAACTGATTTCTGTGCATTGATTTTATATCCTCTCACTTTACTGAATTCCTGTACAAATTTTAGCAGTTTGGGAGTGGAGTCTTTTGGGTTTTCCACATATAGTATCATATCATCTGTGAAGAGTGATAGTTTGACTTCTTCTTTGCCGCTTTGGATGACTTTAATTTCCTTTTGTTGTCTGATTGCTGAGCTAGGACTTCTAGTACTATGTTAAATAGCAGTGATGATAATGGACATCCTTGCCGTGTTCCTGACCTTAGCAGAAAAGCTTTCAGTTTTTCTCCATTGAGAATAATATTTGCTATGTTTTTTTCATAGATGGCTTTGGTAATATTGAGGTATGTGCCCTCTATCCCTACACGTTGAAGGGTTTTGATCAGGAAGGGATGCTGTACTTTGTCAAATGCTTTTTCAGCATCTACTGAGAGTATCATATGGTTCTTGTTCTTTCTTTTATTGATGTGTTGTATCACATTGACTGATTTGAGGATGGTGAACCAACCTTGCAACCCTGGGATAAATCCCACTTGGTTGTGGTGAATAATCCTTTTAATGTACTGTTGAATCCTATTGGCTAGTATTTTGGTGAGAATTTTTGCATCTGTGTTCATCAAGGATATTGGTCTGTAGTTCTTTTTTGATGGGATCCTTGTCTGGTTTTGGGATCAAGGTGATGCTGGCCTCATAAAATGAGTTTGGAAGTTTTCCTTCCATTTCTATTTTTTGGAATAGTTTCAGGAGAAAAGGAATTAGTTCTTTAAATGTTTGGTAGAATTCTCCCAGGAAGTTGTCTGGCCCTGGGCTTTTGTTTGTTTGGAGATTTTTGATGACTGTTTCAATTTCCTTAGTGGTTATGGGTCTGTTCAGGCTTTCTATTTCTTCCTGGTTCAGTTGTGGTAGTTTATATGTTTCTAGAAATGCATCCATTTCTTCCAGATTGTCAAATTTGTTGGCATAGAGTTGCTCATAGTATGTTCTTATAATAGTTTGTATTTCTTTGGTGTTAGTTGTGATCGCTCCTCTTTCATTCATGATTTTATTTATTTGGGTCCTTTCTCTTTTCTTTTTGATAAGTCTGGCCAGGTGTTTATCAATCTTATTAATTCTTTCAAAGAACCAGCTCCTAGTTTCGCTGATTTGTTCTATTGTTTTTTGGTTTCTATTTCATTGATTTCTGCTCTGATCTTTATGATTTCTCTTCTCCTGCTGGGTTTAAGGTTTCTTTCTTGTTCTTTCTCCAGGTCCTTTAGGTGTAGGGTTAGGTTGTGTACCTGAGACCTTTCTTGTTTCTTGAGAAAGGCTTGTACTGCTATATATTTTCCTCTCAGGACTGCCTTTGCTGTGTCCCACAGATTTTGAACTGTTGTGTTTTCATTATCATTTGTTTCCATGAATTTTTTTCAATTCTTCTTTAATTTCCTGGTGGACCCATTCATTCTTAAGAAGGATGCTGTTTAGTCTCCATGTTTGGGTCTTTACAAATTTCCTCTTGTGATTTAGTTCCAACTTCAGACCATTGTGGTCTGAAAATATGAAAAGAATGATCCCAATCTTTTGATACCAGCTGAGACCTGATTTTGTACCGAGGATGTGATCTATTCTGGAGAATGTTCCATGTGCACTAGAGAAGAATGTGTATTCTGTTGCTTTGGGATGAAATGTTCTGAATATATCTGTGATGTCCATCTGGTCCAGTGTGTCATTTAAGGCCTTTATTTCCTTGTTTATCTTTTGCTTGGATGATCTGTCCATTTCAGTGAGGGGGGTGTTAAAGTCCCCTACTATTATTGTATTATTGTTGATGTGTTTCTTTGATTTGTTATTAATTGGTTTATATAGTTGGCTGCGCCCACGTTGGGGGCATAGATATTTAAAATTGTTAGATCTTCTTGTTGGACAGACCCTTTCAGTATGATATAGTGTCCTTCCTCATCTCTTATTATAGTTTTGGCTTAAAATCTAATTGATCTGATATAAGGATTGTCACTCCTGCTTTC
Source organism: Neogale vison (assembly GCF_020171115.1). Classification (NCBI taxonomy): domain Eukaryota; kingdom Metazoa; phylum Chordata; class Mammalia; order Carnivora; family Mustelidae; genus Neogale; species Neogale vison. Next base: position 45,965,247 of record NC_058098.1, read on the forward strand.
TTCTGATGTCCATTAGCATGGTAAATTCTTTTCCACCCCCTCACTTTAAATCTGGAGGTGTCTTCGGGCTTAAAATGAGTTTCTTGGAGGCAACATATAGATGGGTTTTGTTTTTTTATCCATTCTGATACCCTTTGTCTTTTGATTGGGGCATTTAGCCCATTAACATTCAGGGTAACTATTGAGAGATATGAATTTAATGCCATTATATTTCCTGTAAGGTGACAGTTACTGTATATTGTCCTGTTCCTTTCTGATCTACTACTTTTAGGGTCTCTCTTTGCTTAGAGGACCCCTTTCAATATTTCCTGTAGAGCTGGTTTGTTGTTTGCAAATTCTTTCAGTTTTTGTTTGTCCTGGAAGCTTTTAATCTCTCCTTCTATTTTCAATGATAGCCTAGCTAGATATAGTATTCTCGGCTGCGTGTTTTTCTTGTTTAGTGCTCTGAATATATCATGCCATCTTTTTCTGGCCTGCCAGGTCTCTGTGGATAAGTCTGCTGCCAATCTAATATTTTTACCATTGTATGTTAAAAGACTTCTTTTCCTGGGCTTCTTTCAGGATTTTCACTTTCTCACTAAGACTTGTAAATTTTACTATTAGGTGACGGGGTGTAGACCTATCCTTATTGATTTTGAGGGGCGTTCTCTGAACCTCCTGGATTTTGATGCTTGTTCCCTTTGCCATATTGAGGAAATTCTCTCCAATAATTCTCTCCAGTATACCTTCTGCTCCCCTCTCTCTTTCTTTTTCTTCTTCTGGAATCCCAATTATTCTAATGTTGTTTCCTCTTATGGAGTCACTTATCTCTCAAATTCTCCCCTCATGGTCCAGTAGCTGTTTGTCCCTCTTTTGCTCAGCTTCTTTATTCTCTGTCATTTGGTCTTCTATATCGCTAATTCTTTTTTCTGCTTCATTTATCCTGGCAGTGAGAGCCTCCATTTTTGATTGAACTTCATTAATAGCTTTTTTGATTTCAACTTGACTTCAACTCCAGAAAGGGCTTTTATATCTCCCGAGAGGGATTCTCTAATATCTTTCATGCCTTTTTTGAGCCCAGCTAGAACCTTGAGAATCATCATTCTGAACTCTAGATCTGACATATTACCAATGCCTGTATTGATTAGGTCCCTAGCCTTTGGTACTGCCTCTTGTTCTTTTTTTTGTGTGGTGAATTTTTCTGCCTTGTCATTTTGCCCAGATAATTGTATATGAAGGAGCAAGTAAAATAGCAAAAGGGTGGCAACAACCCCATGAAAATATCCTTTAACCAAATCAGAAGAGACCCCAAATTGTGGGTGGGGAGGAAGGAGATAAAAAGAGGTTCAGAAAAAAAAGAAGCAATTAAAAAAAAGAAAACAAATAAAGAAAAAGTATAAAAAAGAAATATATATATTAGATAAACTAGTTATAAAACATTGAAAAAGGTAAAAGTTAAAAAAAATTAGCAAAAGAAGAGAATAAAATTGAAAAAGAAAAAAAATTTTAATTAACTACAAGACTAAAGAATCACGGGGAGGAAGCCATCAGTTCGTGCTTTGCTTTCTCCTCCTCTGGAATTCCGCTGCTCTCCTTGGTATTGAAACTGCACTCCTTGGCAGGTGAACTTGGTCCTGGATGGATTTGTTGTTGATCTTCTGAGGGAGGGGCCTGTTGTAGTGATTCTCAAGCGTCTTTGCCCCAGGTGGAATTGCACCGCCCTTACCAGGGGCCAGGCTGAGTAAGCCGCTCGGGTTTGCTTTCAGGAGCTTTTGTTCCCTCAGCACTATCCATAGAGTTCTGGAGGATGGGAATGAAAATGGAAGCCTCCTGGTCTCCAGCCCGGAGGATCCAAGATCCTGGGGCCCCCCTCCTCAGTGCACCCTCAGAGAACAGCGCCCAATTACTCCTGTCTCTGTGGCCTCCGGCCGCACTCCAAGCTCACCAAGCCTGTGACCGGTTCAAGGTAACCCCGAGCCGTGAGCTAACTATTGGCTCTGTTTCTGTAGCTGGCTTCCCCATTCTAATACCAGTAAGCTCTGTGACACTCAAGACACCCACGATCCTTCGGTGACCCTGCGGGACCCGAGGCCATGCTGACCCCGCGTCGTCTTCACCCCAGTTTAGCCTCTGGAGCAATGTCCCTCAGTGGAACAGACTTTTAAAAGTCCCAATTTTGTGCTCCATTGCTCTGCCGCTTGCCAGGAGCCGACCACTCCCTACAGGGTCTATCTTCCCGTCGCTTTGGATTCACTTCTCCGCCAGTCCTACCTTTCAGAAAGTGCTTGATTTTCTGTTTCTAGAATTGCTGTTCTTCTCTTCGACCTGTCGTTGGATTTGTAGGTGTTTGCTGTTTTTAGATATGCTATCTAGCTGATCACCTGCTAGCTGAAGTACTCTCAGCCTGCTACTTCTCCGCCATCTTGACTCCTCCCCCAGAGTTTGTATTTTTATGGATACTCATTTAACTAAGCATAATATCCTCAACGTTCACCCATGTTGTGGCATATGTCAATGTTTTCCATCTTTTTTTTTTGACAACTCCAAATATGTTTTATTTTGCAGAACATACAATGTCCAAATATCACCACCAGAAAATTATTTTTTTAATTTTTTTTATTAACACGTAATGTATTATTAGCGCCAGGGGTGCCAGTCTATGAATCGCCAGGTTTACACACTTCACAGCACTCACCATAGCACATACTTTCCCCAATGTCCATAACGCAACCACCCTCTCTATTCCAGTGGGTATGTATATGCAACACCTGCTCCTCACTCAGCCTAAGACAGATTCTTAGGCTGTGTTCATGGTTTAGCTCATATGAACAATGGTGTCATGAAAAGGTGTGTTCAGATACATCTTTAAGACCATGCTGTCAATTGAGTTGGATATCTACCCCAGAAGTGGAATTACTCGACCACTTGGTAATTCTAATGTTGATTGTTTTGAAGAACTGCCATACTGATTTCACAACGATGCTGTTAAACATTCCTACCACACACAGTATACAAGGTCCCAACCTCTCTGCATCTTTGCCAACACCTGATCTTTTCTCTTCTTCTAAGTCTTTCTTTCTTTTTCTGGGGCGAGTCATCTTAATGACGGTGGATGTGAAAAGGTATCTCATTGCTTTTCATAATTTGGATTTCCAAAAAAATTAGTAATGGGATGTATCTTTTCAAATTTCTTTCCATGTGCCTATCCTTGAGGATATGTCTATTCCACACTTGTACATTCACACATTACATTTGATTTGTTTTTTGTTGTTGTTGTTGAGTTTATGTGATCTCTATGTATTGTGGATATTGAGCCCCTGTCAGATACATGGTTTGCAAATATGGTCTCCTATCCTGTGGACTGTGCTTTTCCTTTGTTGACCAGGTCTTTTAAAGTCACAAAGATTTTAACTATTCTGAATGTCCAGTGTGTGAATTTATTTTTCTTTTCCATATCTGCCTCGCAGATCCTATCCATTAAATCATTGCCAAATCCTGGGGGGGACAAGATGGCGGGGAACTAGGAGGAGGCGCCTTTTCAGCCTGTACCCCAAAGTGAGCTGATTACCTGCCAAAGAACTCCGATCACCCATGAAATCAGCCTGAGATCAGAATTATACACGTCTGGATCTCTACAGGGGCAGAAGACGCCAGTGGGCAGGTAAAGCGGAATGGGAACTGCGGACTGATATCGGAAGATAAAGAAAAGGGGGAGGGAGACACTAGAGGCGACCGGTTGGAAAGTAATGCCCCAATACGAGCGAGAGTGCCCTGCGTCTGGGGACCAGCATTAATTTGGAGACTGGTTGAAAGCACTCCAAAAGAGCAAAGGATCGCAGAGGGAAATTGTGGGAATCAGGGCGGCTAGGGACAGGGGCTTAAGTCCCTGGTCCCAGACAGCCTCCCCGGCGCTGAGGCAGAGAGAGTGCGGTGGAGAAACCGCTCTAGGTCCCTAAGCTGCCAGCGTGTCTGAGAATGGGTGGGTTCTGGCTCCTGTGAGGGGATGGGAGCCGCTCTGGTCTGCAGAACGCGCGCTAGCCCTACCACAAAGCTTGAGATACGTGCGCACATCCCTCACGCTCCCCTGAGTTACAAAGGCCCGGCCGGCGCTCCTTGACCCGCGCCATTGTTTCAAAGCCTAAGCCCTGGGCCCAAAACTCTTCCCCTGACAGAGGCTCGCAAAAGCCCAGCCTGGGGCTTACGGACCAGCGTCCCGTTCTCAGTGCCCCAGACGCGCGCCCTACCCATAGCCACCTCTGAAAAGAGGTGCGCGCAAGCCGGGCACTCCGAGCCCAGGCCGGCGGCAAAATCTCAGTGTGCGATCACTGCTTGGAACCTCTCTGGCTGTCGGGAGTTCCCAGACAGCCAACACTGCCTTCGCTTTGGGTACGAGCAAAAAATCTTGCACCCCCAGGGTCTGCAACTTGGAATCTGCTCTGCCAGCGGCCAAGGGGGAATTTATTCAGCTTCTGCACCCAGACTGAGGCTTCTCTCTGAGAGGGAGATCAGGATACAGTTTGATTTCTTCTAATACTACAAAAACCATCAAAGGTGGTCAAAGTGAGAGGAAAAACAGTGAACAAGCATAAAAACCATCAGAGAACAGAACCCTGAAAAAAAAACAGTTTCTCCAGAGCCCACCCTCAAGGACTCAACTCAGGAAACATCATTGACTGACAACCCATGTGGCAGGCCCCTCCCCCAGAAAACAAACCAAGAAAGAAAAAAAAAAGGACTACAAGAGAACCACCATTACTTCATAGGAAAACTTGTATTGTTCACTCATTTCCACTATTCTGGTTCATATTTTTTTTTTTTACACATAGGTAATTTTTGTAGCCTATTTACCATCACAGCGAGCTGTACAGTACATCAAATTCCATAATACCTTTTTAACCTGAACTTTTTGATACATACACCTATGTTTTTCTTTTGCATTTTTATTTTTTGAATTCCTTTTTTAAAATTTTAGTTTAGCTTAATCTAGTTTATCCCTTTTTATTTTTATCCTCTAATATTCATATAGAATTAAACTTCAAAGTAATCCCCTTTCCCCAATTAATACTACCCCATAGGTAAACCAATATTTAATCCCCTTTATCTTAGGAAAGTTGAGTCATTTAACAAAGATCAAGATACATCCAGGAAGAATCAAAACAACCTTCCTCGCACAATCTGAGAATTTATAAGAACTCTCCCATCTTCTTCCACCAGTGTTTCTGTGTTTTTTGTGTTTGTCCTGATAGCATATAAATTATACACTTGTGGTTCTTTTTGATGAGATTCTTTCTTTATTTGCACATATATATTTTTTCTCTTGCCATATACTTGTATCAGTATTTTATCTCTTTTTGTTTGTCTACTTCATAAATCTTACCTTGGGGCCCATCTGGGCTGAACCGACTTTTTCATCTTCCCTTTCTTTCCTCTCTCTCTCTCTCTCTCTCTCTTTTCTTTTTCTTTTTTTCCTTCTTTTCTTTTTCTTTTTCATTTCTTTTGCCTCTCGTTTGGGATGAGATGCACATCACAGATAAATTCAGAACATTTCATCCCAAAGCAACAGAATACACATTCTTCTCTAGTGCACATGGAACATTCTCCAGAATAGATCACATCCTCGGTCCTAAATCAGGACTCAACCGGTATCAAAAGATTGGGATCATTCCCTGCATATTTTCAGACCACAATGCTCTGAAGCTAGAACTCAACCACAAGAGGAAGTTTGGAAAGAACCCAAATACATGGAGACTAAACAGCATCCTTCTAAAGAATGAATGGGTCAACCGGGAAATTAAAGAAGAATTGAAAAAAATCATGGAAACAAATGATAATGAAAATACAACGGTTCAAAATCTGTGGGATACAACAAAGGCAGTCCTGAGAGGAAAATATATAGCGGTACAAGCTTTTCTCAAGAAACAAGAAAGGTCTCAGGTACACAACTTAACCCTACACCTAAAGGACCTAGAGAAAGAACAAGAAAGAAACCCTAAGCCCAGGAGGAGAAGAGAAATCATAAAGATCAGAGCAGAAATCAATGAAATAGAAACCAAAAAAACAATAGAACAAATCAACGAAACTAGGAGCTGGTTCTTTGAAAGAATTAATAAAATTGATAAACCCCTGACCAGACTTATCAAAAAGAAAAGAGAAAGGACCCAAATAAATAAAATCATGAACGAAAGAGGAGAGATCACAACTAACACCAAAGAAATACAAACTATTATAAGAACATACTATGAGCAACTCTACACCAACAAATTTGACAATCTAGAAGAAATGGATGCATTCCTAGAAACATATAAACTACCAAAATTGAACCAGGAAGAAATAGAAAGCCTGAACAGACCCATAACCAGTAAGGAGATTGAAACAGTCATTAAAAATCTCCAAACAAACAAAAGCCCAGGGCCAGACGGCTTCCCGGGGGAATTCTACAAAACATTTAAAGAAGAACTAATTCCTATTCTCCTGAAACTCTTCCAAAAAATAGAAATGGAAGGAAAACTCCCAAACTCACTTTATGAGGCCAGCATCACCTTAATCCCAAAACCAGACAAGGATCCCATCAAAAAAGAGAGCTATAGACCAATATCCTTGATGAACACAGACGCGAAAATTCTCACCAAAATACTAGCCAAGAGGATTCAACAGTACATTAAAAGGATTATTCACCACAACCAAGTGGGATTTATCCCAGGGCTGCAAGGTTGGTTCAACATCCACAAATCAGTCAATGTGATACAACACATCAATAAAAGAAAGAACAAGAACCATATGATACTCTCAGTAGATGCTGAAAAAGCATTTGACAAAGTACAGCATCCCTTCCTGATCAAGACTCTTCAACGTGTAGGGATAGAGGGCACATACCTCAATATCATCAAAGCCATCTATGAAAAACCCACCGCAAATATTCTCAATGGAGAAAAACTGAAAGCTTTTCCACTAAGGTCAGGAACACGGCAGGGATGTCCATTATCACCACTGCATTTCAACATAGTACTAGAAGTCCTAGCCTCAGCAATCAGACAACAAAAGGAAATTAAAGGCATCCAAATCGGCAAAGAAGTAGTCAAATTATCACTCTTCACAGATGATATGATACTCTATGTGGAAAACCCAAAAGACTCCACTCCAAAACTGCTAGAACTTGTACAGGAATCCAGTAAAGTGAGAGGATATAAAATCAATGCACAGAAATCAGTTGCATTTCTCTACGCCAACAACAAGACAGAAGAAAGAGAAATTAAAGAGTCAATCCCATTTTCAATTGCACCCCAAACCATAAGATACCTAGGAATAAACCTAACCAAAGAGGCTAAAATCTATACTCAGAAAACTATAAAGTACTCATGAAAGAAATTGAGGAAGACACAAAGAAATGGAAAAATGTTCCATGCTCCTGGATTGGAAGAATAAATATTGTGAAAATGTCTATGCTACCTAAAGCATCCATCTTTTTCAAAGAAATGGAACAAATAATCCTAAAATTTATATGGAACCAGAAAAGACCTTGAATAGCCAAAGGGATATTGAAAAAGAAAGCCAAAGTTGGTGGCATCACAATTCCGGACTTCAAGCTCTATTACAAAGCCATCACCATCAAGACAGCATGGTACTGGCAAAAAAACAGACACATAGATCAGTGGAACAGAATAGAGAGCCCAGAAATAGACCCTCAACTCTATGGTCAACTAATCTTTGACAAAGCAGGAAAGAATGTCCAATGGAAAAAAGACAGCCTCTTCAATAAATGGTGTTGGGAAAATTGGACAGCCACATGCAGAAAAATGAAATTGGACCATTTCCTTACACCACACACAAAAATAGACTCAAAATGGATTAAGGACCTCAATGTGAGAAAGGAATCCATCAAAATCCTTGAGGAGAACACAGGCAGCAACCTCTTCGACCTCAGCCGCAGCAACATCTTCCTAGGAACATCGCCAAAGGCAAGGGAAGCCAAGGCAAAAATGAACTTTTGGGATTTCATCAAGATCAAAAGCTTTGCACAGCAAAGGAAACAGTTAACAAAATCAAAAGACAACTGACAGAATGGGAGAAGATATTTGCAAATGACATATCAGATAAAGGACTAGTGTCCAAAATCTATAAAGAACTTAACAAACTCAACACCCAAAGAACAAATAATCCAATCAAGAAATGGGCAGAGGACATGAACAGATGTTTCTGCAAAGAAGACATCCAGATGGCCAACAGACACATGAAAAAGTGCTCCATATCACTCGGCATCAGGGAAATACAAATCAAAACCACAATGAGATATCACCTCACACCAGTCAGAATGGCTAAAATCAACAAGTCTGGAAATGACAGATGCTGGCGAGGATGCGGAGAAAGAGGAACCCTCCTACACTGTTGGTGGGAATGCAAGGTGGTGCAACCACTCTGGAAAACAGCATGGAGGTTCCTCAAAATGTTGAAAATAGAACTGCCCTATGACCCAGCAATTGCACTACTGGGAATTTACCCTAAAGATACAAACGTAGTGATCCAAATGGGCACGTGCACCAGAATGTTTATAGCAGCAATGTCCACAATAGCCAAACTATGGAAAGAACCTAGATGTCCATCAACAGATGAATGGATCAAGAAGATGTGGTATATATACACAATGGAATACTCTGCAGCCATCAAAAGAAACGAAATCTTGCCATTTGCGACAACATGGATGGAATTAGAGTGTATCTTCCTTAGCGAAATAAGTCAAGCAGAGAAAGACAACTATCATATGATCTCCCTGATATGAGGAAGTGGTGATGCAACATGGTGGCTTAAGGGGGTAGGAGAAGAATCCATGAAACAAGATGGGATAGGGAGGGAGACAAACCATAAGTGACTCTTAATCTCATGAAACAAACTGTGGGTTGCTGGGGGGAGGGGGGTTGGGAGAAGGGGGGTAGGGTTATGGACATTGGGGAGGGTATGTGCTTTTGGGTAAATTGGAAGGGGAGGTGAACCATGAGAGACTATGGACTCTGAAAAACAGTCTGAAGGGTTTGAAGTGGTGGGGGGGTGGGAGGTTGGGGTACCAGGTGGTGGGTATTATGGAGGGCACAGCTTGCATGGAGCACTGGGTGTGGTGAAAAAATAATGAATACTGTTTTTCTGAAAATAAATAAATTGGAAAAAAAAAAACCACATTGAGATATCACCTTACACCAGTTAGAATGGCCAAAATTTACAAAACAGGAAACAAGATGTGTTGGAGAGGATGTGGAGAAAGGGGAACTCTTTTACACTGTTGGTGGGAATGCAAGTTGGTGCAGCCTCTTTGGAGAACAGTGTGGAGATTCCTCAAGAACTTAAAAAAAGAGCTTCTTTATGACCCTGCCATTGCACTCCTGGGTATTTACCCCAAAGATACAGATGTCGTGAAAAGAAGGGCCATCTGTACCCCAATGTTTATAGCAGCAATGGCCACAATCGCCAAACTATGGAAAGAACCAAGATGCCCTTAAACGGACGAATGGATAAGGAAGATGTGGTCCATATACACTATGGAGTATTATGCCTCCATCAGAAAGGACGAATACCCAACTTTTGTAGCAACATGGACGGGACTGGAAGAGATTATGCTGAGTGAAATAAGTCAAGCAGAGAGAGTCAATTATCATATAGTTTCACTTATTTGTGGAGCATAACAAATAGCATGGAGGACAAGGGGCGTTAGAGAGGAGTAGGGAATTTGGGTAAATTGGAAGGGGAGGTGAACCATGAGAGACTATGGACACTGAAAAACAATCTGAGGGGTTTGAAGTGGCGGGGGGTGGGAGGTTGGGGTACCAGGTGGTGGGTATTATAGAGGGCACGGCTTGCATGGAGCACTGGGTGTGGTGAAAAAATAATGAATAATGTTTTTCTGAAAATAAATAAATTGAAAAAAATCATTGCCAAATCCTGTTTTGTGAAGCTTATGAAGATGACTGCAATGGAACTCCAACTTTAGAGATGAAAGAGGTTCATTGGTGGAGGCAGGCAGCAGCATGAACTGGAGAAGCACAGGCCTGATGACAGGGTCCTGACAATATATGATGGCAAGATGGTAGGAATACGTATGCTGGGCCAGCAGGAGACATGTACTGGAATTGGTACCCTGTCCATTTTGGGCACCACCTGTGTGATGATGGGAGCAGTGAGATATACGACTGGACTTGTCCCCAAGTTTGCCTTCCTTCAAGTGAGTCTTTTACTTCACTTTGCTCCATTAATGTTTGAAGTGTTTCTTTATCAGATGAGGGACATAGTCTTACACAACAAAGAGTGCTGAATGTGGTGTGAGTGACACCTGTCTCCAAGGAACTTGTAATTACTCTATCAAGTTGAGTCAGTGTCTGAAGTTAATTGCAAAAAAAGTTGTTCCCGCATATGGCTTTACTCTATCTTTTGATATACAAATCTTTTTCCAATTTTTGTAATAAAGTGGAATGCAGGATGCTCAGTGTGAGGAGCACACCAGCCTGAATTTGCTGCCCCCCACTTAGCAAGCGCCCACAGATTCCCTAGCATGTTTCTGAAAGAGCCTTTGCATTTGAGTTTTTTACCCAGGAGTCTACGTTGCACAACACATTTTGATGCTCCAAACTGTGATGCATTTTTATGTAAAAGAAAACAGCCGAGCCCATAGTTCCAGTGCAATAGGTCGTCCACAGGAGGTGTGCCCTGTGACCACCTTTTAGTGTGGTCAGCCTACGTGCACCACTGGTGCCCACACCTGCAAGAAGAGGGTGCAGGGGTGGGGCTAGACTGTTGCTCTGTGCACATGGTCACCTGGAGATTGGGCTTGGTCCCCCAGAATTGTGACATCATGCCTAAGTCCTTCTCAGCCAAATGGAGTATAAAGCCCTCTATTTTTTTTTAAGATTTTATTTATTAGGGGGGGGGCAAAAGCAGAGGTACAGAGTCTCCAGCAGATGCCTCTAAGTGTGAAAGGCCCACGTAGGGCTCTATGTCACATCCTGAGAATGTGACCTGAGGCAAAATCAAGAGTGCTCAGCTCACTGAACCACCCAGATCCCCCTGCAGCCCTCTCTTGAAATGAAATGTCCTAAGTGTTCAGCCACTGGTCTCATGGCTATGCATTCTTGGGGGCCCATGTCTGCTCAACAATCCAGGAATGGAAAGTAGAGCCCAACCCCAGGTTTCTCTTGAAAGCAGCCAGTGGCCAGATCGCATCACAGGCTAGACACTCTCACAGGCACAGAGGCCAGGAAAGGCACTCCTACTTGAGAGCCCACCACTAGCCTTGTGTCACTGGTGTGGAGAAAGGGGATTGCCAGGGACATTGACTTCACTTGATTGAACTACCAGTGACTGGCAGTGACCTCACCACCTAACTCTTGGATGGTGTCCACGTGTCTACTAGTAATAGGAACAGTGGGCATCCTTCCAGGCATCAGTCATGTTAACTGATGAGGCTGTGAAGTAGGTGGGTTTTGCCCCATTTTATAGGTGAGAAGACTGAGGCACTCACCTGAGGTCTTGCACCTACGTTTTGGAGCCAAGATCCGAAGTCCGCATAAGCAGAGATCATAGTAATGCCTCCCATTGGGTAGATTTGTAAGAATAAAACAGCACAGTGGGGCAGCCAGATTGCAGAGTCAGGAGGACAAATCCCTATCCCGGGGATGCAGCCAGGAAAGAAGCCATAAGTGCAAAAGAGAAGCTACTGCACCCTAGTTGGTAACTCTCAAGAAAATCATGTACTCAAGCTGTCCCTTCTTTCACTCTTCTCTCCCCATGGACGGGGGATTGTAAGGGGGTTGATAGCAAAGCCCTAGAAGGCCCTCACTTCAGGGTCAAGTCCTGCAGAGGCCAGTGGGACTTCATGCTGACCATGGTCATTTGACTGGCTCAGTCTTGCCCTCACCCTGATGGGAGGTCACACTCTGTGCCTGCAGACTAGAAACCAGCTCCCCTGGCCAGCTCTAGCTCCAGGTGGTGTCTGGGCCAGGGGACAGCGGCCAGGGCCACAGTACAACTCAGTGTCCCATAAGAGCGGAATCTGGGGCAAGGGCACAGCCATGTGACCTGATGAAGCTCAGTCAGACGCTGGCCTTCCACTTCCTGCCACAGTCCATGGCACCCCTTGGGGCCTGTATGGGAAGGTGGACAAGGCCCCACTCTTTGGCCTGCCACCCAGCCAGCCCTGGCTTCCCCTAAACCCAGCCTGCAGTCATAGAGGGGGACAACAGCCCTCAGCTTCCAGGTGAGGGGGCTTAAGTGAGCTAGTCCTTGACTGTCCATGGCCCTGTGGCCTTTCAGGCCAGGAGGCTTTCAGAGAGGTAAAGCTTTGTTCTCAGTGGCCTGAGGACAAATTCCAGAGTGTGCCTGGCCTTCCTCTCTGGCTCCTCTCCCCCTGCACATGCTTCTCACTTTCCCTACACGCCCCTGCATCCTGCACCATTCTTGGAGGCCAGGTCCAGCCCCTGAGGGGCTCCTGCTCTCACCCTGCTACTGCCTCAGCTAGAGCACATCTGCTGTGAACCCACCATCTAAGGGTATTCCACCATCTGGCCTTGTCCACTGCCCCACCTTCTGCCCAAGGTCCCAGGCCTCATTCCAAGTCTGCTGCTGGGTCCTCACTCCCAGGTCTGGGGCCCACCTTCCCACCATTGTGGATTCTACTCCCTCCTTCAGACCTGCAGGCAGAGAGAAGAGCCCCCACAGGAATTCTGGCCCACTGTGTGCCCGGCCTGCTGGAAGAGCCCACTGGCTCTTCCACATGCACTTCCCCTTCTTGAGCAGGGGAGGAAGTTAGAGACCCAGAACTCTGGGTGACTTCCTCATGCTGAACCCGGGTCTGCACTCACACATGCTTCCTCATGCTGAACCTGGGTCTGCACTCACAATGCCATCCTTGAGTGACACTGTTATCGGGATGAGGTTGGCGAGCACTGGAGCCTCATTGTCTACGCATCAGTGCTATGACTTGACCTTACTGAGTCCTCACAGTAGAAATGCGACTGCATTTCATTTTGGTGGCTGGGGAATCTTCATGTTGACATGAAGCTGAGAATTAGGAAGAAAAGAGGTCTCTGGGTCTTGTCACAAGTGGAGTTTGGAAACATTCATTCATGAGATAGTATCCAGATCCTACTATGTGCTAGGCCCAACCCCTGATGCTGGTAATAGGTTTTATTTTTCTGTATCAGTAAACCTCCCACAGCCCTGGTCCTCTGATCAGAAACGTCTCATGACTTCCTCTTCCATCTCTCCAGTCCACCTGAGCCAAGACCATTCACTATGGGTCTGAAGGAAGGTGTGTGGATGCCTCCAAGTCCAGGCAGCGCTCTCCATTCAAAGGCTATTCCTTGTCTTAACCCCTTAATTTCCCTCCATGGTGGCCCCTAAGCCCCACCTGACTCAGGGGCCATGGGAAGACCGCAGGCTGGGGGCGGGGGCAGGGTGAAGCAAGTGAGGACCACTCTGCCCTGACCAGCTGGCAGCCTTGCCAAAGTCATGTGGCATCTCTGGCAGGTCACAGGGAGGAGAGAGGCTTGATCATCAACCATCCATTCCACACTCTGGAGGGGGCATGGCCCTTCCTACAAAAAAATAATAATAATAATAAGCATTTCATCCTGGAGATACTCCCAGTCCTCTGTCTTCACCCATCACCGCAGATGGCTATTGGTGACTGTTGTTTCCTCCAGGCAGAGTCTGGCTTTCTGGCCTTGATATAGATCCCAGAAAGCTGGCTCAAGCCACTGTCAAGGCACTGCCTCCCTGAGCCTGGAAAGCAGGATGGAGTATGCAGTGGGGAGTCACCACCTCCCAGGCCTATGGAGGGAGGCTGTGTAGGGCAGCAGAAGGAGCCCACGGAGGGGGACAGACTTCCTGGCTCTTCAGTTGTCCTGGCTTCAACCATGTTGGACTTCCCCAAGCCATTCACCCTCTCGAGCCTCAGTCTCCTCCTCTGTACAACCAGCAAAGGGAGACTGACCATCAGGGTGAGCAGGAACAATGTGCCTGCATGAATGGGATAGTGGGTTGGTGCTTATTCCCTCTGTAGTGGCCACCCAAGCCACCTGGTCAAACCATCCCAGAATCTCTGGTTAGTTTGTCAGAGTCTGAACAGCAGCATCCAGGTGGGTATTGCTGGGGTGGGCACTGTCATCTGGGAAGAGTTGGAAGTGGGGAGGTGAGAGGGGTCAGTGTGTAAGGGACCTTGAATGTCTTTTGGGAAAGGCTCATCCTGGAGGTAGCAGGGAGTGTGGAGGGGTGTGAACAGGAGCACCATTTGTGTAGAACAACAGTAGTGGTCTCTGAGGTTGCATAGGGATTGTCGAATCAGCTGATGCACAATACTCTTCTAGAACTTTCATAGCTATTAAGAGGCTCACTGTGGCATTTCCTTCCTTTCCTACCATTGGATGAGCTCCATATACTCCTGTGAATGGGGCTCTGGGCAGGTGACCGTGCCGGGGTTTAGCCAGGTGCTGTTGCTGACTTGGGGTCTTGTGCAAGCCACTTCCCTGGTCTGACCTGTCTCCTTGTCCAGAGAAAATCATTCAGAGATTGTCCAGCCCGCCTCCAGCATAGCAGTGAGTTTGGCTATTCCATCCTGGATAGAAAAGCCCTTTGTAAATGGTGTGTGAAGAAACAGTAAGGTCATAACTGCATTACACTAAAAATAATGGGTCTCACCATCCTGCGGTCTTAGTGATGATACTAAGCCAGCAAGGTGACCTCGCTAAAGGTGAGGCAAGCCATCCCCTCCTGATGGAACCTGGAGGAAGTACACATTTGGACTCGGGGAGTGACCCTGAGATGGATCCCTGCCTCCATCCCCCACTCAGGGCTTCCTAAGGTACCCAGTTCAGAGGACTTGGCCACATGTCCCCTGGGGGCAAATTGGCCTTGGCTGAGAACCTCTGCTTGAGTTTAGAGGAAATGAGGGGTGGAGAGGGGAGCTCCAGGCTACAATCAGCCAAATCCACAATGTGGAAAATTCTACAAGATAAGTGACCTGGTGTCACACACAAGTATATAGCACAGGAAAAACAAAGGAAGGGGGAACAATTTCTATTAGGGGAGGTATATGAGGTCTATCTACCAAGAGCAGTTTGTGGCCATTAGAACTTGATTTTGAACATATAAAATAAAAATGAATATAAAAATAAATTTTTAAAAATAAATTTTCATTTTCTAAAGATTTTTTTTTATTTAAGAGGGAAAGAACAAGTGGTGGGGAGGGGTAGAGGGAGAGAGAGAAAGGGAGAACCAGGCTCCCTGCTGAGCATTGCACTCCATAGGGGACTGACTCAATCCCAGGACGCCAAGACCATGACCTGATCCAAAGGCAGAGGCTTCACCGACTGAGCCACACCAGCATCCCAAAAAGACATTTTAAAAGATGACTGGGGGCACCTGGGTGGCTCAGTCATTAAGTGACTGTCCTCAACTCAGGCCATGATCCCAGGGTTCTGGGATCGAGGCCTGCGTTGGCTCCTTGCTAGGTGGGAAGTCAGCTTCTCCCTCTCCCACTCCCCCTGCTTGTGTTCCCTCTCTCACTGTGTCTCTCTCTGTCAAATAAATGAATAAAATCTTCAAAAAATAAAAATTAAAAAAGGTAAATGGGAAATACTGAGAAATTCTTGTTAATTGTGTCAGGCTCGCGCACAACATGCTACTTAAGCTTCGGAAAGGACTGACCGGGCCGCCTCAGCTGTGCAGGCCCTGTCAGCAGGGTGACACAGATGGGGCCCAGCATGGTCCCCAAAGTGCTCCCTGATCCTTCACCAGCCTCTGGGGCTGGCTACGTAGGGATTGAAACACAGAGGAATGACAGGAGAACCAGTCCCGGAGATGGGCTGGGGACAAGCTGGATGTGAGCCACACTTGACCCACTTGACCCAGGGGTGGGAATGGGAGCAGCAGGATGCTGGCCCTCGCCTCTCCCCTGTGCTCTGCTTTGTATATATTTAACGTTTTCCATCATTAAAACTGATTGAAATTGAAAGCCAGGTTTTCGCTCTGCAGTGGAGCCTCATTCTGAAGGGCCCAGCTGGGGTCAGAAGGGACTGAGCACAGCCTGGCCCCTTGGCCGGGGGGGCACAGTTCTTTTGGCTGAAAGGGCCCACTGCTTGGGGCGGGTATAAAATCTATGTCTGCAGCCGCATGGGTCCTCCCGAGCCCTGCTGAGCTTCACTCCCCAGGGCCAGACGATTGTGGGGGAGAGAAAAGGGACTTCCCACACCCTCAGATCTGGGTCCTCCCACTAGGCATGTTCAATACACTGCCCCTATCATCACTCAGGTGTTCTGGGCCTCTTTCTTTGCCCTACGTGGTCTCCCCGTGGAAACCCCGAGAGAGGCTGGAGGGTTGGCTGGGTGGCCTCTGCATCCCCCAGAATATGGACCTGAGTCCATGTGCCCTCTGAATGATGCTGCGTGTGCCCCCTCCTACATGCACACCCTCACCTCCTGCTCCCGGATCCGACTGCAGCCCCCTCTCTCCAGGAGCCACATCACCCCAAGTCCTTCCAAGAGCCCAAGGATGTGGCGCTCGATCCATAGGCATCTCCATTTTAGAGTTGAACACACTAAGGCTGGGGGGGGGTGAGTCATGTGTGTGGGGTCTTCCCTCACCTCCATCCCCATCACTAGGGACAGGAGGTGAATCCACCATGCAGTACAGTGGCCCAGAACAGGGTTCTGGAGCTGGAGGTCCTGGGTTGAAATCCTGCCTGTGTGCTTAGCTGCTGTGGGGCCTTGTGCTGGAAGGTCCCTCTGTCTGAGCCTCTGTTTCCTCTCTGCAAAGAAGGTCATGGACACATCCATGGTGTTCTCTTTAGTGTGGGTCCTGCATTGCCTGCTAGGGACCCGAGGACTGTATGGAGATTCTGCAAGGCAAAAGGGTACCTGGAAGAGTGGCCTGGGGATTGTAAGAGGGGCATAAATGGGGTGGGGATGGTGTGGGTCTAGCAGCCCCTGGAGTAATGTTGGGAGCCAGTGGCTGGAGGGACCAGGAATTCGAGCAAGAAGGGAGTCTGGGAGTTCATGTAGAGGGCAGGGCAAAGGCCAAGACTCATTTGTGAGGAAAACTCCAGCTAGTTCTGTGAACCTGCAGAGACCTCAGGCCCAGTGACAGAGCCTCATGTGTGGCCAAGAGGGGTGCTCCGCAGAGGTTCGTCATGTGTGGGAAGGAGCTGTCCCTCCGCTGCCCTCTGCACCCTCCTCGTGCATCTCCCATATTGGACTTGACCCACAGCTTCCAAGCCAGGCCTTGCTTTCTGAGGTGGTCAGCAGCAAGCAACAGGATGATGCCTTTAATAAAAACAAGGCTATTTGGAATATTCCACTGGGGTGTGCAGGAACATGGATCCCTCCTCCAGGCACTCTGTTTCCTTCATACCTAGAGCCTTCCAGGCCTCTGGCCCCTCTGCAGATTCAGGAAGCTGGAGGCCACAGGGGGTCCCCCTGGATCTCCCCTCTCCACAGGCAAGGACATGCATTCCCTAATTCCAAGGGTCTGTTGGTTTCATTGTAACTCATTTTTCCCCAGCCAGTTACTTGAGATGCTCTGGGAATGAGTGACCTTTGATTTGGGCCAGATTCCCCTGGGTTCAAGGGTTCCCAGTGAACCAGCGCAATGACAGAGCATCAGAGGGTCACTACGGCAGCTAGAGACGCTGTGACAAGATAGGCTGCACAGACCACAGTCCCAGAGCTCTGTTGTGCTGCCTGGCTGTGCACGAATCCCTAACCTGTCAGAGCCCGAGCATGGAATGGGGCTTACTTTGCTTAAAGACTTTGGTAGGGAGGGCCCCGGGGCACGGAGCCCTCAGCGGATACTTTGCCATGCTTCTCGAAGTCTGCTGTTACCCACCAGTGAGAATACTAGCCCATCTTTAACAGAACATATACTTGTTATGGAGAACTCTTAAGTTTCAAAACAGATAGGAACAGAAGACCATCAAGTGTGTTCCAAGACTCACATTTCAGTGTTTCTTCCTGTTCATGACTGTGAATGATGCATATTCCGTTTCCTTTGCTTGCACTTTATTTAAAATTCAGTATTACTCTTACGACTAAAGCATTTCTTCTGTGCTCCAATAAACATTTTTTTAAGATTTTATTTATTTATTTGACAGAGAGATCACAAGTAGGCAGAGAGGCAGGCAGAGAGAGAGAGGAAAGCAGGCTCCCTGCCGAGCAGAGAGCCTGATGCGGGGCTCGATCCCAGGACCCTGAGATCATGACCTGAGCTGAAGGCAGAGGTTTAACCCACTGAGCCACCCAGGTGCCCCTCCAATAAACATTTTTAATGGCTGCGTATGAGTCTCTCTGTTTAATCTCCCCTGTGATCAGATATCTACATGATGTCCATTTCACTATTGAAAATAACACTGGTGAACATCTTTTTACACTAGTCTTTGCCTGAATGTGGGGTAACTGTTTAAGGATAGCTCCTTTCAAGTGTATGAACAGACTGAAGAGTTCCTGTGGGTCACACTTTTTTCTTTCTCTTCCTTCTCTGCTGGAGCCACACCTTCTCTTGTGGATGAAATTGTTGCTACTAGAACATCTGCCTCCCTGCATTCACCGAGTTCAACCTAGTGCAGGTAGGAAACCAGTAAGTGCACCTGCTAAAACTGGGAAGAAAATGTCAGTTGATGGCTCTGGTGTGTGAGGGTCTGAGGGCCACTTTTTGCAGTCAAGTGCAGAGGCTTGTGGTAGCTTCTCTGCTTGTTCTGACACTCCTCCATCTCTGTGTCTGTGGCTGTGTTCTCTGGGCTAAAGTTGTGGGAAGCCTGACCTCCAGCTCTCCCAGGATCCCCCTGCCTCTGTTTTTATTTTTTTATTTGTTACTTTTAGGATATTTCTCAATTTCCAGAAGCAAGAAGAGAATCCCAAAATCCAGGCATTTTTTCCAAAAAGAAAGCACTTCTGTCTGTGGTGAAGGAGGTAACCCTCCAAGGACTAAAGGCAGAAAGAATGAGGTTTCTGGTGGATTTCAGAAAATGCTTGGGCTGAGGGGAAGCTCTTTGGAAATAAATGAAGGCTGTGCTATTTGCCTGTGCCCCATGGGGATGGTCTGGCCCTGGTGGCTGGAACAAAGGCTGGGGACAAGAAAGATGGGAGGGAGGACAATGAGTGGGTGAGGGCTTCCAGACAGTGGAAAACATCCTGTGAGCCCTGGACCAAGGAGCCTCACCACCCAGCACCTGTCTCCTTACCTGCAAAATTCAAGTCACTGTGCAAGCTCGGCAGGTTGTGGGGCTCAGCTGTGGTAATGGGGTGAAACAGCCAGGATGGCACAGGGTGCCTGAAATGGCTCCAGTTCAGGAGTAGCTATGAACAACATTCATTCATCCATTCAACAGATATTTATGGAGCTCCCATTTGGGGGCTGGGTGGGGAAGCCAGGGACAAAATGTGTGTTTGGGAGACTAGATCCCCATATCTCCTGAGAAGAGATGCAAAGGGGTTTTGCGGGGCAAGAGGCCTCTGGCCTTATCCTGTGCCCATGTCCTATCTGCCTTGCCCTTTGGGCCTCAGTTTCCCCTCCAGGGATGGGCTGGATGATCTGTAAGGATCCTGACGTTGTGCTTATGACCCTCCTGAGGTCTGCATCTGGTCATGGAATCATTTTCCTTGCAAGGAGATGGGGCTGGATTGGTGAGGTGACATGTCTATCTGCTCCTCGAGACTGGGGAACCACCAGGGTAGGGATTGTGCGCTGTCAGTCACTCTGGTATGGCCAGGGCCCAGCATGGGGCTGGAATAGGAGTGGTTTCCACAGGTATCAGGTACCTGCTACTACTTAGTAAGCGCCAGGAGGCTCAGAGGTCAGGCGTGAAGTCCCTCTGTGGGCTCTCAGAGGAAGCCCACCTCCCCCCTCAGCTCAGCAGGCTGACCAACACACTTTCTCTGCACCGTATTACTGGGGAGGTGCCAAGAGCTCCCCAAACAGTTCTGAAACGGACAAAGCCAGAGATTCTTTACAACTAGCTGTCACTGCCACTTACTTGGTCTCTAATCCTCACACAACGTGGGAGGTGGAGGTACTTTGAGCCTGGTAGACGGGGGAAGGCTTCTGCACACAGTCAAGGATGGGGGAGCCAGTCCAGGGCCTGGAACTGAGCCAAGGGAACTGACAGCATGAGCTGTCTTCCTACAGAAATAGCTTCACAGCACTCAAAGGAAGGACTGGGGTGAGAATCATTCTGGGGATCGTGAGGTTCAGTCTGCATGAGGGAGGCTGGATGGCTTTGTCAAGGCAGTCAGCAGTGAGCAGCAGAGCTGGGACATGGCACAGGCCACCCTAACATAGTTGTCCTCTTATTACAGGAGTGCTGGGAGGCACTGAGGTTCTCATAGATGAGGGGAGTGCAAGCGCCCACATAGCTTATCTTGCTCCTTGTATTTTTAATTGTTAGCCTCACTGAGGGTATAAGTGACTGATGGGCCCCGGGAAAGAGCTCTAGGCTGAGGCAGGGGGTTGGGGGGTGGGTGGCAGGATGGCGGAGAGGGTGAGGAAAAGGCAGACAGAGGGCACCACATGTCAATCTGTGGGCCATAATTTTTTTTTTTTTTTTTTTTTTTTTTGGTCTGGATTCAGAACAATGAGTTTCCTAGTCATTGTGGGGTTTTAAATCCCTAAGACTCAGAATGAGGACGGGAGGGGATTTGGGGGAATTGCCAGGAACACTGTAAAGGGGGACTTATTAATCCTATTTATTACATTGCTAATTAAGTCAGGCCTGAAGCAGGTCTGTACATTCCTATTAGTGTCTTTTTAAAATAAGCAGGGGGAGGCATGTTGGGGTTTGAAGGAAACTCAGCATTTTTCCTTAAAACCACCCAAACATGTAAGCATTTGTAAAACTTCTTTTATGCACCCAGCACTGTAAGGGGTGTTAACATATTCTCTTAAGAGATTTTTTTTTTTTTTAATTTCTCACCCCTCCTGCCATCATAACTAATAGGTCCAGGAGGGTTTTTTTTTAACATTTTATTTATTTATTTGTTTTAAGATTTTATTTAACAAAGAGAACACATAAGTAGGGGCAGAGGGAGAAGAAGCAGGCTCCCCAGTAAGCAGAGAGTCAGATTTAGGGCTGGATCCCAGGACCCTGGGCAGATGCTGAACCCACGGAGCCACCCAGGGGAGTTTTGAGTCCTAGGATGAAGGCAGGAGAAACAAACCAGGGGTTCCTTGGCCCAACACTAATGACTATGGCTCAGACAAATCCATCTTCCACTGCAGGCTTCCAGATACTCTGCAAAGGAGACATTCCCCTTCCTGTCCCTGAATGCTCTGCCAATTCGTAGGGGATCCGTCTCTCTGATGTTTTCTCTGGTCATTCTGCCAGGGACAGCCCGCAGAGCTCCAAGCCTTGTGTGGATCTCAGGCCTCCAGGGTCCCAGCCACTGAACTCTTCCTCTGCCCTGGATATCCCCAGAATATAACAATTCTGCGACTATCGAAGGGCCAAGTCCGTGCCAGGACCAGGGTAAAACACAGCAGTACACAAGATAAAATCGCTTTGGCCTTGGGAGCCTAGATTCTCCAAGGAGGTCTTTGCCTAGTCTGGGAAAGCGGTTGAGGGCAGGGCACCTGGCTTTTGACCTGGCTCTGCTCCAGTCAGGTCCTGGGACCAGGGCCAGCGACCTCATGCCCCACTCTGCAAGAAGGCTGTTACCACAATCTGGGCCCAAACTGTATCCCAGCAGCAGAGGCTGTGATTTAATAGGGCTGAAGTAGGGCCTGGGCGTCGGTATTTTCAGAACCCTTCCACAGCACTGGAGTGCAGTCAATTGCGGGAACACTACACTACACTGCTGGCACCGTGGAACAGCTCGACAGAGGAGAACTTCCAGCAAAGCCCGTTTTACAGATCAAGAGAGGAAGGCCAGGCCTGGCTGACTTCCACTCAATGTCCCTGGGGCCCATCCACCCCGCACACCTGCCCCGGGGCAACGGTGCCCATCAATGAGATCCGCTGCTAGCCTCCTCACCCCTGGTCCCTGCCCGCTCCTGCCCTTCTCCCTCCAGATGGCCCAGCAGGTACAGAGGCCCCTGGCGGGTGTCCACCGGGGCTGGGCGGGCCCAAAGATCCTCTAGGTCTCTCCTCGCGGCTCCACTGGGTCCCTGGGAGAGAAAAGGGCCGGCCACGTCGCGCCGGGACCCATGGCAGGCGGGCCAGCGGCCCAGGAGAGGCAGCGGGATGGGCATGGAGCTCGAGGAGCTGCGCTTGAGCCGCGAGGGCAGCAGCTGGACAGAAAAGCGCCTGCAGCTGGCAAGGGGTGGGACAGGGATGCGCGGCGCGGTGCGCCAGGCAGGAGTCTGGGGCGCTTGAGGCGAGGGGGCGGGGCAAGGGCGCGCGGGGCGGGGCGAGGGCGCACCTGCCAGTCTAGCGCACAGTCAGCCCAGCATCGAGTCCTAGCAGTTCAAGTTGCGGCTTCCAGGGGGCCTGGGCTTCCAGCCGAGGGCGCCGGGGATGGCGTGGAGCCGCTCTGACTCCGGTACTGAGGGGCTCTGGTGGGAGTCGAGCCTCGAGGGGGAAACTGGGGCCGGGCCGTCTGGGGCCGCTGCCGCCTGCTGCTCCGTGGGCTGGAGCGCCGCTTCTCAACCCCCATCCCTGCACCTGGGAAGCTCTTGGGGCACGGCAGATCTGGGGGGGTCCGGCGGCGCTCGCCTCGACCGCCCCTAAGAGAGACGCGCTCCCTGACAGGCTTCTTTTCCAGAACCCGAGGAAAAGTTTTGTCTCTCAGAGGTGTGGGGCTTCCCAGCACAAGAGGAGCCCGCAGCCGCCCCGCCAGTTCCCTTCCTAATCGGGGGCCTCTGACCCTCGATCCCCAGGACCCGGTTCATTTTGGGGCCATAGACTCCACCCATGCCCAGGGTCCTCTACTTTGGGGGTCCGACCACTGGGACCCTCTCCACTCTGGGGTCACCTCCATCTCGTGCCCCCTCCCCTACAGGTCCTTTTCCACCTGGGGCCCCCTGACCCCTGTCCCCTTCCATCTCCGGAATCTTCAAAGCCCAGGACCCCTCCACTTGGGGGCCATCGACATTTGGGATCCCTGACTGCCTGGACTCTTCTCCATCTTGGAGATGCGGACACCGTTTCTTCTTGGAACCGCTATCCCTACACCACAGAACCTCCACATTCTAAGAACACCTATCCCGGGGCCAGAGACTCTGCTAGCCTCAGGGAACCCCCTTTCCTGTGCCACACACCCTCTCCATGCTGGAGAGACCAGAGAGTGTGAGGATCCTTGCCGCCCTGTGGATGTAGGGGCCGGTGCTGGGGTCTGTGTGTTGTGGGGGAGGTGCTCACAGGTGGCCTCCCTAGGTACAGAGATGCCAGGAGGAAGCTTCAGGGGTGAGGTCGTGATGTGGAAGCCTCAGGAAGGGGCAGGACTGGATGCATAGACGCCAGGCTCTTGGCTTGCAGTAGGCATTTAGTGGTTAGAGCTCTACCAGGCCAACATCCACCGCACCCCCCCAACCCCCCCCAAACCCCACTCCACACCCCCGCCCCCCCCCCCCCGCTTCAGCTTTTAGGTCTTGAAATTACACAGCACATTTTCTCCAGTACTCAATTGAAAGCTTTGCTTTGGAAAGTTCTGTGTGCAGGAGGCTCCTGGCATCCACTTACTTTATTTCCTGAGGCTAGTTGAGGAGGGTGGCGTCTTTGGGACACTATCAGCAGGATGTTTGTACCTCCTTGTTGTCTGGACTTCCTTTATTGTTTTAAGATTTTATTTATTTATTTATTTGGGGCATTTTATTATTTATTTATTTATTTGATTTTATTTATTTATTTGATTTCATTTTTATTTATTTATTTATCTATTTGATTAATTAATTAATTAAAGATTTATTTATTTATTTATTTGAGAGAGAGATGGAGAGCGTGAAACAGAACACATGCAGGCCGAGGGGCATAGGCCGGGGCAGAGGGAGAGGGCAAATCTCAAGGAGACTCCCCACTGAGTGTGGAGTCAGGTGCTCAACCAGCTAAGCTGCCCCCACCACCCTTTTACACATGGGTTACATCTCCGCACTGTTAGGTGCTTTGCCTGGACCCGGCTAGTCTTACAGCAGTCTTCAAACACTGCCTCTTGCCCAGTGCATCTGGTCAGTACCAACCCATGCCTCAAGTGTGAGAATGACTTCTTCCTGACTCCTTCTTAACCCTGTGTCCAGCTTGGATCGCCCCCCCCACCCGCCGCTGCCCAGGCTGTCTTAGTTGTATATATTTGATTCCTGTAGATTGTGGACTCCACTGGATGCTCAGTCAAATGAGAACATGGCTCAGGGTTATGCAGTGAATATACCTTTTGGAAATATTAAAGGAGGTAGCATAACTGGCCCAGGGTCACCCAGCCTGTGAGAGGCATGGGTGAGATTCAGACTGCACTGAGTCCTGTAGCCATTTTCAGCTCACCTTAGTGTCCAACCTGGTCCCAGTAGGTTCCTGCTCAGAACTTTGCTTTGTGCTGAGCTGGGCTTGCTTCCTCCTTGTGAAACCATTTTCGCCGTGTGTCCCCAGCCCAGCCTCTCACATTCAGCATCAGTGTTGCCTTGGCTGGCCTCTGTTGATCGTGCCGTTCCTCTCCATCCCTCCGTCACCCTCCAGCCCACTGCCCTACTGCCCTCTGTCCAGTGGGCCAAGTTCTGAGTTTCATGCCTGCACTTCCTCTCATCCATGCTCTGTTGAAATCATCTCTAACATGGAGGACCTGCTTATCAGAGCAGCTTGATTTGGAATCTGGCTCCCTTGGGGGTCAGAGCTTCTGACCATCATGTCCGCAGCCTCAACACTGGGGATGCCTATTGTGGATGCTCGTGGAGCTCTGGGATCTTGGATAAGATTTGCCATGAAAATGGGCATTTATACATAATATGGAAGAGAAGATTTGAGGAAAATGAGTGGGTGTCATCTGGTAATGTCTGTGTTAGGATGGTTCTGAAATTTCTAGGGCCTGAATTGTCAAGAATCCTAGACTGCCCAGCTGGAAGGACCTCAGGTAGATCAGCTGGGCTTCTCACCTCATTTGACAGATGGGAGGTTGAGGCCCAGAGCTTAGTGCCACAGAGCAGGTGTGAGGAGAGATGTTAGTGACAGGAAGAAACCATAGGGTGAGCCTTGTAGGCACAAAGTGGCTGAGCCTGGGCTTTGTTCATGCAAATGAGTTGCTAAAATGGTGGGCCTGACTGGGGGGAGGGGGGTTGGGAGAAGGGGGGTGGGGTTTGGACATTGGGGAGGGTGTGTGCTTTGGTGAGTGCTGTGAAGTGTGTAAACCTGGCGATTCACAGACCTGTACCCCTGGGGATAAAAATATATGTTTATAAAAAATTTAAAATTTAATATTAAAAAAAAAAATGGTGGGCCTGAGGCTGCTGGCCCTATCTAGTGCCCAGACAAGAAGTAACACTAGCCCACACCTTCTGAGGTTTAACTCATGGCAGGAATGATTCTTAACATTTTATTTGGGGGCACTTTTGTTGGCTCAGTTGTTCAGTGTCTGCCTTCAGCTCAGGTCATGATCTTAGGGAGCTGGGATCTAGTCCGGAATCAGACTCCCTGCTCTGTGAGAAGGCTGTTTCTCCCTTTCACACTCCCCCTGCTTGTGTTCCCTGTCTGTCTCTCTCTCTCCCTCTCTCTCTCGCTGTCAAGTAAATACATAAGATCTTCAAAATAAAACAAAACCGAAATGCTTTATTTGCCTGAGGAGATAGGGTCTGTTATTGTTCCATTTTACTACATGGGAATTTGGGCATAGGGGAGTTAAAGGAGTCCAAAGTCACAGAGCTTGTACGTGGAGGAGCCAGGATCTGAACCCCAGGCAGCCTGCCTCCAGAACCTGCATTATGTTTTCCCCTTGTGTGTTTCATTAAGTGTTTAGGTTATTGATCATCACAAAGCTTAGGGTCTGAAGCGTTGTGGCAAGCTGGGGTGGGCTTTGATCTCAGACCAGGTTTGAATCCAGTTTCTATTTTTGTGTAACCTTAGGTTGTAAGGGCCTATTTAGCCAGAGCGATTCCAACCGGTTAAACAGTGATTATGCTGTTTTATGCAGTAAAACTTAAACTAACCCTGCCCCCCCACACACAAGGGAACCTACTTAAAAGCAAATCCAGGAAACCAGTAAAATATGGTCGACCAGTCCCAGATAACAGAGCCCAAATACAAGGGCAGGTCAGGTCAGGTAGAGATAACAGAGCCCAGTTGCAGGGATGAGTCAGGCCAGGTGGAGACATCCAATCAGTGGGGCACACATACTGTCTCCCTAGCTACCGAGGAGTGTGGGCCCCACCTTTTGGGCGCCTTTTGGGTGCCAATTCTGACTAAGGTGATAGGCTAGTTCAAATAGCTACTATGGGGTGAATTGTAATTCAACTGGCCATCCATGTGTGACCTAGCATGACTGTGCAGCTTTCTCTGTGTGTTACAATCTCATTGGACACCTGCGTGTGGCCAGGCTCAACCACATAGCCTTTGCTCTATAAAAGTTAGTCTGTAGGGCAGGGAGGGGTTGCTCTCTCTGTAAGAGGTGGCCCCGAATGTTCGGTTTGATTCTCGATGCTTGGTGCGAAATAAAGCTTTGCTTGACCTTCGCTTTGTATCAGTCTCGCTCCTTTGATTATGGACCCAACAAGGTGACTTACTCAGCCTGGGTTTCTGCACTGAGCTTGGTAGCCTTGAGATGAGCAGAGCATGTGACAGCACCTAGCAGGTTTGGTGCCTGGTGAATTGTTTAGTAAATGGTTTTCTCTTCTTAATAATGAAGATTCTAAGTTGTGCTGGTTTGGTTAAGTGGTCCGAATACCTTCCTCATCGGTCAGTTGCCTGTCAGTCACCTTGTAGGTACTTGTGATGAGTCACTTTGGTAAGTCACTATATGTAGATGAAACATTTGAGGGTAGAGGGGGGAAAACTCCCCGGCCCTAACAGCCCCTGCATTGAAAGTTCTTAATGTAAAATGTCCCACCTGTGTTTTTTTGTTTGTTTGTTTGTTTGTTTTTTAACATAGCCACTTTGGGGCAGTGAAAGTTACATGTCTTCTCCTTAGGGTTGTGATAGAGCCTTTGGGGACCCCTAACAGCTTACCCCCAATTTCTGCCTGACTTGCTGATGGGCCAAAACTTATTTAAACAACATTCTGGGGCGCCTGGGTGGCTCAGTGGGTTAAGCCGCTGCCTTCGGCTCAGGTCATGATCTCAGGGTCCTGGGATCCAGTCCCGCATCGGGCTCTCTGCTCAGCAGGGGGCCTGCTTCCCTTCCTCTCTCTCTCTGCCTGCCTCTCTGTCTACTGTGATCTCTCTCTGTCAAATAAATAAACAAAATCTTTAAAAAAACAAAAAAACATTCTGTCACATTCCAGGCACCTGGAAGTTGCCATTCATCTTCCAGAGGAATATATTGAACTTCAAGGAAATTCTTTTTTGGGACTGTTTTCATCCTGAAGAATAACCCGTTTAAAATAAAGTGATTTTTATGGTTGACTTTTCCACTCTACATAATGCAAACTGACCCATTGTTTTCAGCTGCTCCTATAGCAGTGGGAAGAGCAAGCCCGTGGGAGTTCTCCCGAGGTTGGCCCCAGCATAGAGCCATGTCATTACACACGCCCCTCGTGCCTTGTCTCCTTGTCTGTGAGTGGTAATGATGGTGCAGGGAGCTCTGGTGGTTGTTGTGAAGGTTACAGAGATGGGGGGTGTGAATTTTGAACACTGTGCCTGACATACAATGCAGACCTGATGATTAGAGGCAGCTGCCCATGTTAATTGTTGATGCTGAGGCACCCGAGTTCCAGAACAGCCTGTGCCTTTTTTTCCCAGGACCTTTTTGTCTCAGCCATGACCTTAGAAAGAGAAAGCAACTCAGTTGTAGAGCCCTCTACAAAGGAAGCTAATTCACATGGGCGATGCCCCGGAGATCAGGGGGCTTTTCTGGGTGGTAGGACCTCATTACACAGGCTTAACTAGCCAGTTTCTCCTGAATGGTCCTGTCTTCCAGGGTCAAGATGAAGGCCTGCCAGGAGGCAGATGGTCTCACCAGAATTCTCCCCATATGAAGGACCAAGAAGGGCCTCATACTGAATGACGTGGGTATTGGAGAGAGAACAGGCGGGGCCTCGCCTGTACCATCCTGGGCAGGTCACTGTGTCTGGCTCAAGCCTGTTTTGTTCCCATCTGGGAAATGGCAGAAGACAGCCTGTTTTTTTACAGGAGGGATGAGGGTTTAGGGAGGTTCTCGATGACTGTGTTGGGGCGGCATGAGTAGCAGAGTTGACCAAGGGCCTTGGAGTTATGGACTTGGGTTCAGGCCCCCACTGCTGCCACATAAAAGTGGAGCCCTTGGGTAAGCCATGGACCTTACTGTCCTCTTCTGAGTGGGGATAATACCTAGCACCTAGGGTTGTGAGGGCTATAAAGCAGAAGGCCACATTAGAAACTTAGAGCAGGGTCTGGTACCCATTAAATAGTAGTTTTATGGTGATGCTCTGGGGTCGTTGGTGTTGCAGACCTGGTCCTACCTTCTTGAAGTTTTGGCTCTGTGACAGATGGGTTTTGAGAC
Organism: Neogale vison; assembly: GCF_020171115.1. Taxonomy (NCBI): domain Eukaryota; kingdom Metazoa; phylum Chordata; class Mammalia; order Carnivora; family Mustelidae; genus Neogale; species Neogale vison. The sequence continues at coordinate 45,993,793 of NC_058098.1, forward strand.
CATGGCTGACAGAAAGGAGCAGTGTCTGTGCTAACATTAAGGGTACAGAGGGGCACCTGGTGGCTCAATCATGGAAGCATCTGACTCTTGGTTTCAGCTCAGGTCATGATCTCAGGGTCGTGGGATCAAGCCCCGTGGTGTGCTCTGCACTCAGTGTAGAATCTGTTGGAGATTCTCTCTCCCTGCATTTGTGTGTGTGTGCGCTCTCTCTCTCTCTCTCTCTCTCTCTCTCTCTATATATATATATATATATATCCCTCTCTCTAAAATAAATGAATCTGGAAAAAAAAAGAAGAAGATTAAGGGTACAGAAATCAGTGGTGGAGCTGGGCTGATGGGATGCGGTGCCATATTATAATAAGATCAAGAAGGAAAGTGACCGCTCCAGCATTACATGGCCAGAACCCAGACCTGCTTTAAGGGATCCTTCAGGCCAAGTCCCACCCCTTCTTTTAATTCTTCCATCCTTCAGTTGGTGCCTCAGATACATGTTATACCATCCTACACACATTATAAATAGGATCTACATACCTGCAAAGGCGTACCAAGGAAGTCGATTCTAGCTTGTTCCCCACTATGCAGGTTGGGAAAGTGGGGACTATGGGAGACACACAATGACTTAGGACACAGAACTGGGAAAGGAAACAGAAAAAAGCTCTGACTTCTACTCTGTCTCCTAAAAGGTCAGAACCTAGTTACATTTCCAGAGATTTGTGCCTATGGCATTATTGGCTCGTGTGTACAGTCACAGAGATTATGTGGGGAAGAAAGGAAAATAGTCAGCTGACAAGAAGGGGCTCTGAAGAGGTGTGACTGAATGAAGGAACCCACATATTAGAATCCTGAAAGAGTGACCTCACATCCTTTGTGATAGGCTCCAACTGAACTTAGAACTCTGGTAACCAGGCAGCCACTTTCAAAAGACAATCTGCTCCCCAGCTCACTTGAGTGGAGACATTCGAGAGAACAAGATGTTCTGTCATTGTATTCATAGGTTCCCGGGCGCTGGATCCAAAAAAGCCCAGAGCGAGAGATGAGAGACGTTATTGTAATTGTAGATGTCAGCTCAGCCCTCTTTTTGAAAGCTTCTGGGTCAAGGGACAGGAAAGACACCAACAGGTAACACAAGACAACTGCGGGAAGCCCACTGGAGAGCCAGCAACAACTGTGATCCCACCTCAGGGGGCCCACACCTCTTGCCCCTCACTGTGTGTGTGTGTGTGTGTGTAGAGTTGGGGACAGGGTATGAGGCACATGCCCTTTCTGGGCAGAAGGAAGCTGCCAGGTATTGGAAGCATGACCCAACTTTTGGGTTCATACCCCAGGTCATAGCAGGCAGCATGAGAAGGTGAGTTCTAGGGACCAAGCTCAACTCCATGTATGGTAGTCAGGAGCCTTAGAGTTTCCTGTGGCTACTTCCTTGCTCAAAGCCTTTTCACCTGCCCCTCTTAGCGTGAACTGGAAGACAGGATTTCTAATGGTGGTGTCCCCTTGTGGCAATGTCTTAGGAGGACACTAATGTCTTTTGGCCCTGACTGCATGGGGCACTGCATTTTCAGAGCTGCACTGAGGAGATCTTGGATGAGCTGGTCTATGACTTCAAATACACCAAGTCCCTGGACAAGTGTCAGGTGTCCCAGGCCACCCAGGATCAGTGCTGCTCTGAGGTGAGCATGGGAAAAGTATTCTCCATACCCAGGGCTCCCACACAAATACAGGGACACACCTGAGGCCTTTCCACAGTGTTTCCACTTGAGTGTCCCACAGGTCCATCCACAAAGTAACCCAAACACCCACAAGTCTACCACCAGGGATGGGCTAAGGTGGGAAGACACTATTCACCTATGTGGGACTGGGAGAGAATAGATCAAATGCTTTCTGTGATTTGGAGGTGGGTTTTTTCTTTCATTTGCTTTTGTTTGACTTTTCACGGAGCCATGAGTACCTTTGCCTTTTATGAAGTTGTTATGGTTTTCCCTACTCACCACAGCTGTCCTCCAGCTGGCTCCACTGTCCTTGAGGCATCTGTCCAAGCCCTTCTACATCCTCACACCAAATAGAGTGATTGAACCTAAAAAAGGGACACTGGGAGGAAGCCATTCTAGAGGTGTTTCTGTAACGTATCATCTCTTAGAACATACCAAATCATTGTAGGCCCACCAGGTCACAAGCTGTGTCCTTACATGTCTTCAGAGTCCTCCTTTAAGGAGTTGTCTGCCACAGTGATTCAGCCTTTCAAGGTTGGTGGAACTTGACATTTCAGCAATTCTGTAAGGAACAACCTTAAGTGTCCTAACAGGCATTCTGAGTTGCTAGATCTGCCAGAACATAGAACCACAGGTTGGGTGGAAGGCCTCAGATGCCTCCTGACCTGGGTACCTGGCTCTGTATTTTCAGAGTTCCACCCAGAAATCTTTGGTAAGTTGCTGCAAGGGGTCATCTCCTCCATCTCCCTTGCAGCAGGGGCCTTAGGCCACCAACAACATCCAGTGCTGGGATGGGGTGAGAATGGGTCCAGATTCATGCCATCTCAGAATGCAGAGATGATCAGGGCAGGGCCAGAACACAGACTAGAAACAACTGGCTGCCTTGGGGTCTGCCAAGGAAGGTGGTTTTCCCCTGAACCTTTCTCCCCACATCAAACAGACCAAGACTCATTAACACAGGGGAAATGCCATGCAGCTCATGCTCATTGGACAGTTCTCAGGCTGAATACATTATAATCCCAAGCAGCATCACAGATTCTAAGCCTCTCTTTTCTCCTCTCTACAGTAGGGATGTTTACTCATGACTCCAAGGCATTCAGCTCTTAATACAGGCTATGAAGAGAGAGAAATGCTATGTTGCTCAGCTACCAGAACATGTTGAAGTCACCAGGACTTTAAAGCCTAGATTGTCCTTTTCAAGCCTAATACCTTTTTGCACTTTTCAGCCTAGAGTCTTCTTCTGGGTGGGCACTCAAGTCCCATCTCTTGCACAGTTTCCCAAAGGGATGGGATGATGCAGTCTGAGCTGCAGACACTACTCTTCCTGGTGGTTTATGGTGTTGAAGCTGACTACATTGCCCTTCCTACCTGGTCTACCTGATGGAAAGGGAATCCTCCCTGTACCTGATGAGGCCTGCATGATAATGACACTCAGAGAAGGCACAATGCAGGATTTTGTACACTCCCCAGTACTATCCCTCCCAGACTGAAGCATCTCGAACAGCACAACCATGTTCTGCATGTACCAGGTGTTCCCCTCAGCCCAGGAGGTCCTGGGCCAGCGGTTCAATAGGTGAGTGCCCATCCCATGCACAGCACATGGGGGAGCCTCCCATCTACTAGTTGTATGCCTTGGAATGTCACTGGCCCTTCTGACCTTCAGTTTCCTCTTCTGAAAAGTGGGGTGCTAAGAGGATGAACCTCATAGGGCAACTGTAGGGAATCATGGGAGGAAACATGGCATGGTCTTCCTGTTGACTGGTTCTGTAGAAAGGGCTGCTGGACATGCTGGGCTTTTCATGGCTAATAGTTCTCTCTAGGGAAGACAGTCTCAAGCTCCACACTCACAGGCCTGTGGCCCTTCTGGGTTTATGTAAAGGAAATGGAAAGCAGGCAGTTTTCTTATTTGTAAAGGACATCTGAGATGCCATCTAGTTGGTCCTGGTTGTCCTTTATGTGACCACATTACAGGGACACTGAATAGGCAGAGCAGCCCAAAGGCCACTCAGTATTTGGAAAGTCTTGGGTGGGATTCTTTCATTCTAAAATGTATATCAAGCACCTAGGAATGCAGGCACTTTCTAGTCACTAAGATGCCTGAATGGACAAAGTAGAGACATGTTGGGGACTCAATTCTAGTCCAAGTGTCATATAGGCACTCTACACATCCTAAGCACGCATGTCTAGAGTTTGTCAGATGGGACATCATTGTGGCCTGATGTGGGGAAGAATGCATCCACCTCTATTGGACCATGAAAATGGACTCTAAGATCAAGGAAGAACATGATAGGACTTGGGTCCAGAAGGAGGGCCTGCTGCTTCCACAGGACAGAAACTACAGGGGTTGTTGCTGGAGAGGGGCTTTCAGAACCATGGACCTCCCAGATCTCTTGAATTCCATGGGAGGGCTTAAATGGGCAGCTCCCTGTGAAGAAGCCAATGAGTCAAGGCGAGCTGTGAAGGGAGTGCCAAGCTCACTGGGAAACAGAGCACAGTCTGGCCTGAGTTGCCTAAAACACCCATCCCTTGAGGGTCCTATCTTGCTCTGTCTGCCCCTCTCCATGTCCACCTCTGCTGGCCACCACAAGTGGGGTCAAGAACAAAAGTGTGGTGAAGAGACCACTCAGCAGTTGGTCTCAAACCTGAGACCGAAGACTGGTCTGCATGGAGGATGGAGTAGACTAGACCCATGGTCATGAAAAGGAGAGCCTACGTGGGAAAACCAGACTCATACAGGTTTTCTGGATGACCAGGCCTTCCATGGCAAGGATAGCACTGGAGGGGTTGGAAGTGGTGGGGGCCATTCTGTGGGACCCACACAGAAAGAATGGTGCTGTGGGAATCACATGTGGAATGAAAGGTCAGGCCTCTGACTCTGCTCCACATATGACTCTCCCCAGGACCCTGTGCCCTATCATGGGTACATAGCCTGGCCAGGCATTGCAAAATATCTGGCAGTCCATGCACAGTGCCCGTTTCGTGGTAAAGGGGGCCTATGTGCATCTGAAGTGGCATGACTGGAAACTGAAGAACAATGCTCTCATTCTCCTGATGCAGCGGGAACTTCTGCAGCTCACTGAGGCTGAGGCAGAGGGTCAGGGGCATTGCTAGCTGGGAACGTGATCTGGGATGGGGTTCATGGGATGTGTACTCCCTGATAAGCCATGGGATCTGTCTTGTTTTGGGAACCCTTCCCTCTCTCCTGCACCAGTGTCAACTTCAAGACTCCTTCCAGTGGTAGAGTCAGCCAAAGGGCCTCTCATTGAACTAAAGGCAACACTGGCTCTGTTTCAACCATCACCTCCTGTGACAGAGCCAGCCTCCCCTCCATCAGCTGTTCCAGAACTGGAAGAGGGACTCATGTTATGTATGGGCACTGGGTCCTGAGCCACAGAAAGTTGGACAATCAACTTGCCAGGGAATTTTTAGGCCAGCTCACCAGATAGACACCGAAACTACTATGGCTCCAAAGGCTTCCTGCCTCCTCAAGAACCAGCCGAGGGAGGAGAAGCCTGCCCTCCTGGACTTCCCTCCCAAGCTGGTAGCAGAGCAACTGACATACAAGGATGCGGTGAGCAGCTGGGCTCTCAGGGTGGGGCAGGGCCAGCTTTTTTTCCTGCTCTCAACTGCCCTATACCTGCCTTTCCCTGATGTGGACTCCTATGACATGGGGCCAGATCCCAGCTGCACCCCTGACCAACCGTAGAAAGCCATCAGGGTCCTTAGACCTGAGCTTTCACCTTCCAGCTACAAACTGTTGAGAGATTCACTGATAAGGACTGAGGCAGAGCTACCATGGACATGAAATGAGCCAGAACAGATAGATGAAAGGGCAGGCTCTTGTCCTATGGGTGGAGGAGGGCAGATCCCGGTGTGCAGCCAAGTCCATGGGTCGCCCACCCATCTACCTTGGAGGCTGAGCAGCATCAACATGTAGAAGGCATCTGATGTGTCCTTAAGGTCAGGGCAGGCAGACAATCCAGTGGCTGTAGGCACGATGTGAGAATGTGCTTCTGAAAGGAGAAAGGGACCACAGGGATGAACATTTGGAGGAGAAGATGCCCCCTTGGGAGTACCACCTGGAACTGCCCCCTGGAGCTGGGATGATCAGGGTACACATGCCCTACTTCCTTCTCTTGCCTCTATTTGTTCCTGGGTCATCCTGTACTGGGTTCCTTCAGAGAAAAAGAATGCAATGAAATCCAGGCTGTTCTAACCAGGCTCAGGCCACCTTTGCAACTTCCTGAGCTCCAGCACTGACCTGTGACCCCTACCTAGGACATGAGTCTTGCATGTGTGAACATCTGGTTGGGTAAACAAGCCTCCTCCTGTACTCTAAGAGCTGTTCAAGAAGATGCTTCCCCATCACTACCTGGGCTCCATCTGGCCCAGGAGGAACAAGTCAGGCAATGAGTACCTGGCACCCACAGTCCAGGCCACCACCACTGAGTTCAATGGAGTGGCCAGCTGCGTCATCACCACCCGGCTTGGCAAGCCAAGCATGACAGCCCGGGACAGGGCCATGGTGGAAGTGCACTGGATCAAGGTAGCCAAGGTATGCAATGGGAGGCCCAGTTGAGTTACTTTCCTGAGCCTTGGGAACTGCTCTTCTCTTTATCACTTCTCAGGGTTGAAGTCCCTGGTCTAAGATCTATGGACTTTTTGAATATAGACTCTTCTTCCCAGAGGAAGGCTGACCTTAACTTGCATGGCCCAATATTGGGACACAGAGTGCCTATATGACTCCTTTGGAGTGAGGGAAAATCCTCCCTCTTGCCAGCAGTGTAACACTTTAGGGCTGACCTGTGCCCTTCTTCAGATCCCTGGATACCTGGTTCATCCAGGAGGGGACCCTATACTGAGGGGAGACTGAAGCTCTAGAGCAGATAGGGCTCTTGCTCTCCCCCTGACAGCTTCTCCTCTTCCCTTCCCCAGGCCTGTCATTCCTGGTGAACTACTCCTACCTGAATGCCATCCTCTCGGCTCTGCAGTGTCTCCATTCACCACCTGAAGAAGATATGGGAGGAAGTTTCCAGGAGAGGAGACTTCCTCCACAGAGGGACCAGGATGAAGGAGGGATCTCCCACAGGCCTGTCCTCCTCCCCCTCAGTCAGCTTGGACCTCCTGGGAGGCAGCCAACCCTGAACAAAGGACCTGGGCCTGAGGCCTGTTCTCTCAGCCTCCCTGAGGAAAGGCCACCATGCCTCCTGTTTTAGAAATCAGTTTTCCTCAATGTCCCACCCTGGGCTGAGCTGAATTCAATATTTTCACGTGTTTCCTTGACAGTCACTGAACTCTCTGCCCATAAAACAAAAATCCACCAAAACAGAGCTAATGAATTTATCTGGGAAGGGAGACCCAGGAGACCCCCATGAGAATGCCCTTCCATGTCCTACAAAGACCTTAGTGCTCAGAGGAGCCCAGAGAAAACCCTCATCAAGGCAGCTTGACACATGGGAGTTCTCAAAAACAAGGGCCTTGCACTCTCCCCTGCCCCATTATTCCTACAACTGATCTTACCTTCTTTCCCTCTATTCAGGAAGAGCTTTCAAATTGTTAAAAAGCTGTGTGCTCAAGACCACCCACATGGCAGGGAACTACTCATCAAAGTAGAGTGGAAGTTGCAGGTCTAGAAAGAGAGGAGGGGTGTGAGGGAACATCATCCTGTGTGGATGGAGTAGGTAATCACCTGAAGCATTCCTTGGGGAGGGGAAGCCTTTGGCATGAATGTGCTGACAGCCTGGGATGAGGATATTCTTGGGGCTGGGACAAGCTGGTATTGCCCATCCAGACTCCCTAGGACAGATTTCCTGTCTATGTCCATAGCTGGTCACCAAGGGGGCCTGTAGAAACCCTGACAGCCCAGAGGACAAGCCCCTGCTCAGTGACGGGGTTGGGATGGGTTGAGGACTACAACCATGATGAGAGTCATAAGATCCTGTGTCCTCAGGAGACCATGGGAGGTAGGTGGAGTTCTCACTTTTACCAATGAGAAAACAGGCTCAGGGAGGCCAGGCTACAAGCTCAGATCACATATGGACTGAATGTGGTAGCTGATATTGTTCTAGAAGGGCTCATGGCATGCTTCAGGGTAATGGAGCATCAATATCAGGGGACTTAGGTCAGATGTCTAGCGTCTGAAGGGTCTCATGTCAAAGACAGTGGGAGCAAGTGGACTGACCGGTATTCTGGCCTCAAGGAACTTGTCCTTGGCCATATAGGAGTGGACCTCTAATAAATCTGCCACCGTGGTGTGGCACCTGCAGAGAGCCCAGAAGAGGCTGTCAAGGAAGGTGAGTGTGCCTGAGGCACTGGGCCTCCAAGGTCAGAGGAGAGGGGCTCTGCCCTGAGGACTGGAAGCCTCCAAAACAGGACAGGTTGGACTCGTGACTCCAACTTCACCTCCTATTGACACATTTCCTACATTACTTATTTCTAAGTGACCAGGAAGAGGGTCTAGAAAGCTGGATACAGAATTCATTTGTGGGTGTGCAGGGGCCAAGGGCTCCATATCCTGTGATTTTCGCAAGCAGGTCCTGGAGGTGATGAAGAGGTTCTGATGTTCTGGGACAGTGAGGGGAAAGGGAGTTGAAAGAAAACTTCCTCAAGGGTCCTTGAGCAGCCCCCTGGCCCCAATGTGGGAAGCAGGGTTGGGGCATGAGCCTGAAGACTTTTCAGGGGAGGGTCCCTGTTGAACCAGAGTACAAGACTCATCCCAACCCTACCCCTCATGACAATGGGTGTTGTCCCCCTACCTTGGCACTTTCCTCACTGGTGGTGTTGGGTATTGCAATGGAGGACTATCTGGAGGTGGGGGAGCCTGAGCATTGTGGAGCAGGGACCAGAGTCCTGAGGTTTGGGAACAGAGAGTTCCCATACTGAGCCCCGAGCTCTTCCATACTTGGCAGACCTCCTGTCATGACAGCCTCACAGCTAACTTTCTGGGCTGGAGTTTCTTGCCCATCTCAGTGCTGAGGGAAGGGAGGCTGCACCTATACTGGTGTCCAAGACTGGTGAAGCAGCAGAGCTTCCTAAAGGCAAAGCTGCATGAGGTCTGTCTGAATGGTCGGCAGGATCTCCCTCAGAGCTTGCCTGTGGGAGGAGAATGAAGGGAGGACCCTGCACATCAGCAACACTTGAGTAGCCCAGCAGCCCTTGCCTGTCTGAAGCTTCGGCTGCCCCCTTCTGTCATCACAAGAGCTGTGCTGCTGGGTCCCAATCTGGTGGTGGTTTATCTGCCCCACATCCTCCTTTCTCTGGACACCAATGCCTTGCTTAGACCGCATTCCCATTTTTGCACCTCAGTGAGCTCCTACTCTGTCCTGGCCTAAGTGCAGCCTAGGAAGGGGTGGCTGTAAGGTGTTAGTACTAACCAGGGGCCTCTTTCTGAGGGACATTGATGTCTGCCTTCCAGGGGAATGAGATCAACCACCAAAAAAAAAAAAAAAAAAAAAAAAAAAAGAATGTGAGCATATGTGGCACATTCTGCAGGGAAGGGGAGACAGTGTGAATCAGTGATGTCCCTGTGGAGAACATTCCTTGGCTACACCCCCCTCCATCTCACATTTACTGGGATTGGTTGCTAAGCATGAGGTAGAAGATCCATGTAGTTAATCAGTAGGGATAGAGGAAAAGCATCAAGGAGAACTTCCCAGAGGAGGGCCTATTTCTACTTGCCTCTGAGAACAGATTAGGACTGGATGAATTTGCAAGCAGGAGGGTGGACATGTGTGCCAAGACCCAGGGCAGGTCCCCTATCCCACTGCTCAGCCTTCACCAGGCCCTGCAACCTCCCTACCCAGGCTCTGTTTCCATCCTGTGCTTCTGTCTTGTCCCAGAAATACCGAGTCCTCAGGGACATCATGCTGCTCCAGGTGGCTGCAGAGAATTATACCCTAGAGCCCAAGCATCCATTCAGGGCCTGGTTCTTGTCTATGGAGCGGCTCAGCGAGGATGAGAGGTGAGGCCCAGCCAGAGCTGCATGAGGGCTGGGGTGGACTCTTCCTGCTTGCCCCTCCAGGGATCCTACTTCTTTGGCTCCCTGGGCATCCACAGGCCTCATTGCTGGGGAGCCAGACTCCATCTGTGGGATAAGCCTGGGAGGGATTCCTGAAGTGAATCTGCTGCTCAACTCACAGGTGTCACTCTGTCCTTAGATATATCCTGTCCTGCCAGCTGGAGCCATGGTCCTAGCTGTCCAGCAGAACTCCCAACACCAGGAGAACTGGCCACAGTTCTCATCAGGGCTGAGCCCGTGTCACCAGTGGCTGTGCAAGAATTCCTCCTCAGCCACTGGGGTACTTGTGGTATGTGCGCCCCATCTGCTCAACACCTCTTTCTCCCACCTATTTCCTTATTTGGGGGGACAATAGTTAATAATATTACATTAGTTTTCCATAGGTTAAAATAGTATTATATTAAAGCCCTTTTCTTAACTCTTCTAGCTGAGGAGTGTGGCTTGGTTCTTTTACTTCCCACAGTAACGGAGAAGATGCACAGACTGTCCTATTTTATCCCTGAGCTAAGAAACATTAGAGTCATCAGCTATTCTAGATGGGAGAAAAGAGAAGAGCCAGCCCTCCTCACTAGCTACCAGTGGCACCCCAAATCCCATTTACCTGAGGACAGGTTCATTTCAGTGTAAGGAATTTGAGCAAACAGCAGAGGGAGACCTCGGGACTCCTGAGATGGAGAGGTTACAGGTCCTTTCCCAGGAACAGCAACAACAAGCGCTGACCTGGTGAGGCTTTATCAGTTCCTTACACTCCCCTGAACTATGTCCTCCCCAGGAGAGGAGCTGCCTTTCTCCACTCTAAAGCAAGGAGGACTATGCCTTGCTTCCTTTGTGACATGGTGTTTTTGGTTTCGTGTTGGTGTTTGTGTTTGTTTGGACCTAGTATTTAGAACTGACCATTTTCTAGTTCAGTCTCTGGAATTGCACCAGCACTAAGTGGGGAAAAACATGTAAAGAGATCCAATCCAGCCTGTGGAAGGGACAAAGACAGAGGACGATAATTTGTAAATGGACAAAGTACAGTCAGTACGTTCCATCATCAGTCTCCCTCTAAGATCTCCAGGATCACACTTTACCAAGACTGGAATCCTCCTGGGATCCTCTCCCTGCTTGTTTTGGGTGTGGGGGGAAAAGGAAGGAGGTGTACCTTGAAGGCCACAGCTGGGCTTGGTTCCAGTCGTATCTATGCTGACCTAGGAGCTGGATTTCCAGCACTCCTCCATTTCCTGAAGCAGTCCTTTGGAAGCCAGCAATGCCCTCCAGGCCCCAGCCTCTTGGTCAGATCCATGGTAGTCACTGTACCCTTGCTGGGACCTGATCAGCATGGATTGGCTCTCTTTGGCCAGGATAATGGTCCATATCCTTGCTCAGAGAATCCCCACACTCTCCTTGCAGGCCAAGGGGACTGTTAGGTCCATGTTCTTCTGAAATCTATGGTCTCAAACACTCACCAGTTTCCACACTTAGGCTTAGCTGACATAGTTCCACTAACTTGTCTGAAATGGGGAACTCACCTGACCCTGTAGACCTAGGGACAGACTGAAAGTGAGCAGATGAGAAGTATCTATCAGGCAATGGATGCCAAACAAAGCAAGGAATACTTCTACCAGACAAAACAGACAGTTAAATAAATAAATAAATAAATAAATAAAAGAATGTAATAACACACAAAGGAGGACAATATGTCATAATAAAGGAGAACACACAATAAAATAGAAACATTTTAAATATTTAGACACCCAACATAGGAGCACCCAAAGGCATATAACACTTAATAACACATTTAAAGGAACTCTTTGACAGAGATACCATAAAATGAGGGACTCTAACACGCCACTTCTATTCATGCAGACAGAATACAAACTTAAAATCAACAAGGAATCAATGGCTTTGAGTGATGCACTTGTTTGAACAGATAGATGCAGAACATTCCACCCTAAAATTCTTTGCAAGTGCATATGGAACATTCTCCAGAACAGATAACACATTAGGCCACAAAACAAGTCCCAACAAATTCCAAAAGATGAACATCATACCATGCATCTTTTTCTGACCACAATACTATGGAACTAGAAATCAACCTTAAGAAAAAACTAGAAAGACCATGAATCCACAGAGCTTAAAGAACATGCTACCAAACAAAGACTGGGTCAACCAAGGATTCAAAGAGGAAATCCAAAATTACATAGAAGCAAAATGACAAAGCAAGGGTGCCACAGCGTGGAGATAAAGCCACAGGGAATCTAAGAGGAGAGGTTCCAGCAATACAAGAAAACTCCCCAGTAACATAAGTTGGCACAAAGAGATCTAGCAAGAGAACAACATGGAGCTCCCGAGCCATCCTTCATCCTTGAAGAGTTGGAGCTCCTGCTGTTGGGCCCACGCTTAGCTTCCATCTCTGTTCGAAGCCCCACCTTTAGGGTGTTCTTTCCTTTCTTCCAGGACAATTCCCACTGGGGCCACTTGGAAATCAACCCTTCAAGGGATTCTAGATTGGCAACAATGGCCAAAAAGGCCCAGGATATAACCACCCCTTCCCCACTGATGTAACAAGGTGGCCAATTAGCTTTCTCCTTGTGGAACATTCCATAGTGGTTTTGGGGGCAGGTCCTCTCAGGCTCTGATCCCCCAGGTATCTCGTGAATAATGCAGATTCTCTCTGAGTAAGCCTGGGAGAAACCTGAGAGTCTGCACCTCCAACATGCCCCCAGCTGATGCTGAGGCCACTTGTCCATGGACCCCATTGAGAAACAAGATGTCAGCAAACCAGTGGACAAAAGTTCATCTCTTTTGCCACTCTTTTGAGATTTATCAGCAACAGTTTGGCAACAACAAAGAGGTGTTTTGATTGTCAGGGAGATAAACAGCCAGGCAGGGCTTTGCCCACACCTGCAGGCCTCCCCTTGTGTTCTCTTCTGGAGTATGTGGGGCAGTGGGGGAGGAAATTCAGTTTGTTGAGTTTAAGCTAAATCTGGAGCTTGAATTCCTTTCTGCTATTAGCCTGCCCACTCGCTAGGCTGCTTCCTCTGTGGCCTCTATGTAAGGCAGTTCTAAACAACAGTGCTTGCTTTCTCAGTCCAGGGATACTGGAGAGAAAGGGAGGGAACACAAGTGAATAACAGGAAAGTGACAATGTTTGGTTATGAATGCTTAAAGGGGTTAAGGACCAATTCTTGAACTACATTAGAGAATATAATTGCTATTAGCAACCACTTAGCGAATCAAGAGGCAGAGATATAGTAGGGATGGGGATCCCTGGGAGCTGCCATAGACTGAACTTGGTGGCCTATTCACCACAATTTACCCAGACCAAGAAACTGAGGTAAGACTAAAGTTAGTGTGTGTTACATTAACATATGATTTGATTCATATGCCACATATGTGGCATTGAAGAAACAGGAAGAAAGAACAAAGAAAAAAAAAAGACAGACAATCAAAAAGACAGCCTCAAATATAGAGAACAAACTGGTGGGAGCCAGGTAGGGGGGATGGGTGAAATAGGGGATGGGGATTAAGAATACATTTACTGTCGGGACGCCTGGGTGGCTCAGTTGGTTAAGCAGCTGCCTTCAGCTCAGGTCATGATCCCAGCGTCCTGGGATTGAGTCCCACATCGGGCTCCTTGCTCAGCAGGGAGCCTGCTTCTCTCTCTGCCTCTGCCTGCCATTCTGTCTGCCTGTGCTCACTCTCTCTCTCTCTCTCTGACAAATAAATAAATAAAATCTTAAAAAAAAAAAGAATACACTTACTGTGATGAGCACTGAGTCATATACAGAACTCCTGTTACCTTCAATGAAGATAACACCTATGTCAATTAGATGGTAATTTCAAAAATGGAAAAAAAAGGGGGTATTATGAGATCAAGGATTAGAATATGCTCTCGGAGTTTCATAATCAGGTCTCATCAGGCAGGCTGAATGTAAATCTACATTAAAGATCATTGAAAATGTCCAAAGACAAAAGTGAAGACTGTTGATATGGAAAGGCCAGTGCCCACCTCTGTGTTCACAGAAAAGGTAACTTCCTATGATATTTACCATTGTAAATGCATTTTACTTGAGTTCTATTGGACCTCTACTGACAGAATGGGAGAAGATATTTGCAAACGACATATCAGATAAAGGGCTAGTGTCCAAAATCTATAAAGAACTTAGCAAACTCTACACCCAAAGAACAAATAATCCAATCAAGAAATGGGCAGAAGACATGAACAGACACTTCTGCAACGAAGACATCCAGATGGCCAACAGACATGAAAAAGTGCTCCATATCACTCGGCATCAGGAAAATACAAATCAAAACCACAATGAGATATCACCTCAGACCAGTCAGAATGGCTAAAATTAACAAGTCAGGAAATGACAGATGCTAGCGAGGATGTGGAGAAAGGGGAACCCTCCTACACTGTTGGTGGAATGCAAGCTGGTGCAACCACTCTGGAAAACAACATGGAGGTTCCTCAAAATGTTGAAAATAGAACTGCCCTATGACCAAGCAATTGCACTACTAGGTATTTACCCTAAAGACACAAACGTCGTGATCTGAAGGGGCATGTGCACCCGAATGTTTATAGCAGCAATGTCTACAATAGCCAAACTATGGAAAGAACCTAGATGTCCATCAACAGATGAATGGATAAAGAAGAAATGGTATGTATACACAATGGAATACTATGCAGCCGTCAAAAGAAATGGAAATCTTGCCATTTGCGATGACGTGGATGGAACTAGAGGGTATTGTGCTTAGCGAAATAAGTCGAGCAGAGAAAGACAACTATCATATGATCTCCCTGATATGAGGAAGTGGAGATGCAACATGGGGGGTTAAGGAGGTAGGAGAAGAATAAATGAAACAATATGGGATTGGGAGGGAGACAAACCATAAGTGACTCTTAATCTCACAAAACAAACAGGGTTGCTGGGGAAGGGGGGTTGGGAGAAGGGTTTGGGGTTATGGACATTGGGGAGGGTATGTGCTATGGTGAGTGCTGTGAAGTGTGGAAACCTGGTGATTCACAGACCTGTACCCCTGGGGATAAAAATATATGTTTATAAAAAATTAAAAATTTAAAAAAAAAAAAGGTGAGTCACCTCAAGCATGTAACATCCATACTTGCCACAGGAGGTCTCACCACAAGTTCTCATATAGCTGGCATGAATACTGGTGGCTGGTGGTTCTCTATCTTTCATGACATCCATCCTTCTTGTTCACTCGGAGGACGACTAGGGGCAGGGCCTTCCTCTCACTCATGGAGGTGATATAAGTCTCCAACTCACCTTCAAACATGTCCCTCCCCTCTCTCCCATAGAGGAACCTGCAGAACTTAGTGACCATGAACTGGGAACACAGAGAAAATGTATAAAGGTCTTACCTGAATTCAACTCAGCATGAGAATTACAGATGGGTCGCTCTTGGGGTTTGATACCCATGTCCTTGAGTCATTCTAACCTTCTTTGCAACTGACTCCAGACAGTAGCTCACCACAATGGAGGGATTAGAAGTTCCTTGGAGACAGGTGTCACCCATACCACATTCATCACCCTTTGTCGTATAAGACTATGCCCCTCATTGGATGAAGAAACTCTTCAAACATTAATGGAGCAGAGTGCAGTAAAAGGTTCACTTTGAGGAAAGGCTGAGTTTGGGGACATGTCCAGTCATATGTCTCACTGTTCCCATCACCCCACAGGTGGTGCCCAAAATGGACAGGGTACCATTTCCAGTACATGGCTCCTGCTGGCCCACCATATGTATCCTATCATCATGCCATCACATATCATCAGGGCCCTGTCATCAGGCCTGTGTTTCTCCAGTTCATGCTGCTTCCAGCCTCTGCCAATGAACCTTTTTCAACTCATTGCAATCATCTTCATCAGCTTCACAAAACAGAATTTGGCAATGATTTAATGGATAGGCATTTCCATCCTGCAAGGCACAGGATGGCAAAGAAAAATAAATTCACACACTGGACATTCAGAATAGTTAAAATCTTTGTGACTTTAAAAGACCTGGTCAACAAAGGAAAAGCACAGTCCACAGGATGGGAGACCATATTTACAAACCATGTATCTGACAGGGGCTCAATATCCACAATCCATAGAGATCACATAAACTCAACAACAAACAAATTAAATGTAATGTGTGAATGTGCAAGTGGGGAATGTGGGAATAGACCTATTATCCTCAAGGATAGGCACATGGAGAGAAATTTGAAAAGATACCTCCCATCACTAATTTTTCAGGAAATCCAAATTATGAAAAGCAATGAGATACCATTTCACATCCATTAAGATGACTAGCCCCAGAAAAAGAAAGAAAGACGTAGAAGAAAAGAAAAGATGAAGTGTTGGCAAAGATGCAGAGAGGTTGGAACCTTGTACACTGTGTGGTAGGAATGTTTCATGGCATCATTGTGAAATCAGTATGCCTGTTCTTCAAAAAAATCAACGTTTAAGTTGCCATATGGTCTAGTAATTCCACTTCTGGGGTAAATACCCAACTTAACTGACAGCATGGTCTTGAAGATATAGCTGAACACACCTTTTCATGGCACAACTGTCCATAAGAGCTAAACCAGGAATACAATCCAAGACTCTGTCCAGGGAGGAGCAGATGTTGCATACACACACACACACACACACACACACACTGAAATAGGATTGTTTCTTAAAGGAGAAGGAAAACATTGACATATGCCACGACGTGGGTGAACATTGAGGATATTATGCTAAGTGATATGAGTATTCATAAAAATACAAACTCTGACATCACTCTTAGGACTTTCCTAAAGTAGATTCCTAAAGACAGAAAGTAGAATGCTGTTTGCCAAGGGCTGGAAGGAGACGCTCATGGGAAGATTCTGATTCATGGTATAGTCACAAGATGCCATGAGATGTAAAGTCAGGTTACAGGAAGGTGGTACAAAGGTATTAGTGCCTTTAAAACATTTATAATGTACTCCATGAACTTCACATACTTAATGACATAAAAATAAACTATACTGAAATGCTGTAGAGACAGAAATGATTTTTATCTGGCCACTTATACCTTTCTAGGTAGGTCCTATCTCAGGCATTTTACTTCAGCCATTTTCCCTGAGACAACTTGGATCAAACCAAATGTTGTCATTCTGTGCCCACTTCAAAGCTTAAAATCAGAGTTGTCCAAAACATGAAAACTTTATTTGAGAAGGTAATTTTCAGAGTAAAGCAGCTTTTGTCTATTTCATAAGGGGTTTTCATAGCAGGTGGAAGCTCAGATAGACTAAGGTCAGCAGGGACAGCCTGACTTCTGTGACCGGGGGCTCTGGGAGGAGTCGCTCCAATCATGACGTTGTTTGTGAAAGATCTTTCTCTTCCTGGGAACTGAGAGAATATCTTCCAATGATCACATCTTTAAAATAAAGGTCCACATGCCTGGAAGGAAGCTGACAAGTCCACCGCATCCAAGTGCTCTGTCACTGTGACCAGTAATGGAGCAAGCGCATGACCTGCCAAGTACCCAGAAGCAGTTGAGGCAAGACTGCACCACCCGCCCCTGAACGGGGCCTGTCCTCCTGTCCTGATACCTGGTACACATACTCTGAAGATCATTAAAAAGCTTTTTAAAATCCACCAAATGAAGACTAGATCACTGCCCCCTTGTTTAACAGTTTATCTGTTTATCCATTTAACAGTTTATCTGTTCTTGTGTTAGGGCAAATTAAGAAAATGAGTCTGAATATTCAAAAGTGCAATAAGCTAGAAGCTGGCAACATACACAAAGGTAGGAGAGACTATTTCAGCACAGACCAGCATGAATAAACTATTCATGTTACGGGAAAATCATAGGCCAACATCTATGAAAGCATTCAATTTTAGGTTCTCTTACCAGTTCCTGGATGGTTTTTAAGGCATTTATAACAATGTATGCTGTTGGACTGAAACAAACATTGTTAAAAATTAAAAGATCCCTTTTTTTCTCCTATCATTTCCAGATCTAATAAATCATCAGACTCTACTTTGTGGAAAGGAAGCTCAAGTAGAGAAATGGAGTCTCTTAAATGCCTCCTAAATTTTTTTTCAAGCATAGTTCCAGTGTGTCATGATTCAGGTCCAGCTGGATGAAGGGGCTCTATTAGTCTATCAGGATCCTATCTTACAGTCCTTTTTTTTCTCTCTGGCCACTACTTCTTTGTCAGTATCATTTGTGACCAGGATTTCTGTACACAGTTGCCCCTAGAGGCTGGAGGTTTACAAGAGCTAGCTGAGCAATCACCAGGGAAAGACAGCTGCTCTGTCCTCATGCTTTCACAAAAACTCCCATCAGTCCCTACCATTGGCCAGGTTGGTCCTAAACCAATGTCCATAGCCAAGAGTGGTGGTGTTCTCCTTAACCAAATGTGGATCCCTGTTTTCCCAGGCAACAGGTGATTTCAGGCCTTGTTGGTGCCATGCAAAATGGTACAGTCCCCAGGGAGGTGGAAAGACATATGCATTTACCCTCTGACCCAGAAAGCCCACCTCTGGGAAGCTGAACCACCGATGTAGTGGCAAACAAATGGAATATGTGTGCACAGGGCTATTCATTCCAGAGCTACTCACAATAACAAAGGATTAAAAATCATCAAACATCCATGAACAGAGATTGATTTAACAAACTAAGGCACATCCATAATTGGGGCTGCTGAAAGAAATGAAGACTATTAGGATGGCTAATTTTATATGTAAACTTGATTGGGTTATGGGGTGACTTGATATTTTGGTCAAACATTGTTCTGGCTGTGTCTGTGGAGGATGTCTCTGAATGAGATTAACATTTAAGTTGCTAAACAGTGAAACAGATTGCCCTCTCCAGTGTGGGTGGGCCATATTCAATCAATTGAAGACCAGAACAGAGCAAAAAGACTGTCTCTCTTCTGACTTAGAGAGAATCCCTCCTGCCTCATGGCCTTTGAACTAGAACATTGCTCTTTCCCCCGCCTTTGAACTGGAATGTTTGACATTGAGACAGTGTAAGTAAATATTGGGGCTTTCTGTTTGCTGAGTCCCCTAATATTGGTCACCCGGATACTTTCAACACTACTTCCCGAAATAAATGAATGTGTTAATCAAGAATCCTGTATGTTGCCTCTTTGTTTTTTTGACTGTTTCCTTTGCTGTGGAGAAGCTTTTGATTTTGATGAAGTCCCAGAAGTTTATTTTCGCTTTTGTTTCCTTTGCCTTTGGAGATGTATCTTGAAAGAAGTTGCTGTGGCTGATATCAAAGAGATTACTGCCTATGTTCTCCTCTAAGATTCTGATGGATTCCTGTCTCACGTTGAGGTCTTTTATCCATTTTGAGTTGATCTTTGTGTACGGTGTAAGAGAATGGTCGAGTTTCATTCTTCTACATATAGCTGTGCAGTTTTCCCAGCACCATTTATTGAAGAGACTGTCTTTTTTCCACTGTATATTTTTTCCTGTTTTGTCAAAGATTAATTGACCATAGAGTTGAGGGTCCATATCAGGGCTCTCTACTCTGTTCCACTGGTCTATGTGTCTGTTTTTATGCCAGTACCATGCTGTCTTGGTGATCACAGCTTTGTAATAAAGCTTGAAATCAGGTAAGGTGATGCCGCCAGCTTTATTTTTGTTTTTCAACATTTCCTTAGCGATTCGGGGTCTCTTCTGATTAGATACAAATTTTAGGATTATTTGCTCCAGCTCTTTGAAGAATGCCGGTGGAATTTTTTTTTTTTTTTTTTTTTTTTTTTTTTTAAAGACAAGAATAGATTTATTAGGCAGTTGTGGGGAACACACTCATTTATTCTTTCTTTCATTTAATTTCCATTCAAACATCATTGACTTTCTATGAATGGAAGGTGGTAAATTCTCTAGAAGTTAAGAAGACCTAGATGTAGTCTACATTTTCAAGGCATTTCTGGTCTAGAAAGGGGGGTGGGAAACTGTGTCTGGCAGGTTAAATCCTGCCTGCTCACTCTTTCTGTAAACACGGCTTTGTTGTTACATAGCCATGCTCATTGGCTTACCTAGCGTCTATGGCTGCTACAACAAAGTGGGGTACTTGCAACAGAGGCAGTATGACCCTCAAAACCTGAAATATTTTCCATCCAGCCCTTCATGTTTTCTGACCCCTGGCCTAGAGAAAGCCACCTGGAAAAGTTCCCTTCTTTTTTTTTTTTTTTTTTTTTTTTTTTTCCCAATTTATTTATTTTCAGAAAAACAGTATTCATTATTTTTTCACCACACCCAGTGCTCCATGCAAGCTGTGCCCTCTATAATACCCACCACCTGGTACCCCAACCTCCCACCCCCCCGCCACTTCAAACCCCTCAGACTGTTTTTCAGAGTCCATAGTCTCTCATGGTTCACCTCCCCTTCCAATTTACCCAAATTCCCTACTACTCTCTAACGCCCCTTGTCCTCCATGCTATTGGTTATGCTCCACAAATGAGTGAAACCATATGATAATTGACTCTCTCTGCTTGACTGATTTCACTCAGCATAATCTCTTCCAGTCCCGTCCATGTTGCTACAAAAGTTGGATATTCGTCCTTTCTGATGGAGGCATAATACTCCATAGTGTATATGGACCACATCTTCCTTATCCATTCATCCGTTGAAGGGCATCTTGGTTCTTTCCATAGTTTGGCGACTGTGGCCATTGCTGCTATAAACATTGGGGTACAGATGGCCCTTCTTTTCACGACATCTGTATCTTTGGGGTAAATACCCAGGAGTGCAATTGCAGGGTCGTAGGGAAGCTCTATTTTTAATTTCTTGAGGAATCTCCACACTGTTCTCCAAAGAGGCTGCACCAACTTGCATTCCCACCAACAGTGTAAGAGGGTTCCCCTTTCTCCACATCCTCTCCAACACATGTTGTTTCCTGTTTTGTTAATTTTGGCCATTCTAACTGGTGTAAGGTGATATCTCAATGTGGTTTTAATTTGAATCTCCCTGAGGGCTAATGATGATGAGCATTTTTTCATGTGTCTGATAGCCATTTGTATTTCTTGATTGGAGAAGTGTCTGTTCATATCTTCTGCCCATTTTTTGATGTGTTTGTCTGTTTCGTGTGGGTTGAGTTTGAGGAGTTCATTATAGATCCTGGATATCAACCTTTTGTCTGTACTGTCATTTGCAAATATCTTCTCCCATTCCGTGGGTTGCCTCTTTGTTTTTTTGACTGTTTCCTTTGCTGTGCAGAAGCTTTTGATTTTGATGAAGTCCCAGAAGTCTATTTTCGCTTTTGTTTCCTTTGCCTTTGGAGACGTATCTTGAAAGAAGTTGCTGTGGCTGATATCAAAGAGATTACTGCCTATGTTCTCCTCTAAGATTCTGATAGATTCCTGTCTCACGTTGAGGTCTTTTATCCATTTTGAGTTGATCTTTGTGTACGGTGTAAGAGAATGGTCGAGTTTCATTCTTCTACATATAGCTGTCCAGCTTTCCCAGCACCATTTATTGAAGAGACTGTCTTTTTTCCACTGTATATTTTTTCCTGTTTTGTCGAAGATTAATTGACCATAGAGTTGAGGGTCCATATCAGGGCTCTCTACTCTGTTCCACTGGTCTATGTGTCTGTTTTTATGCCAGTACCATGCTGTCTTGGTGATCACAGCTTTGTAATAAAGCTTGAAATCAGGTAAGGTGATGCCGCCAGCTTTATTTTTGTTTTTCAACGTTTCCTTAGCGATTCGGGGTCTCTTCTGATTCCATACAAATTTTTGGATTATTTGCTCCAGCTCTTTGAAGAATGCCGGTGGAATTTTGATCGGAATGGCATTAAAAGTATAGATTGCTCTAGGCAGTATAGACATTTTAACGATGTTTATTCTTCCGATCCAAGAGCATGGAATGGTCTTCCATCTTTTTGTGTCTTCTTCAATTTCTTTCATGAGTGTTCTATAGTTCCTCAAGTATAGATCCTTTACCTCTTTAGTTAGGTTTATTCCCAGGTATCTTATGGTTCTTGGTGCTATAGTAAATGGAATCGATTCTCTAATTTCCCTTTCTGTATTTTCCTTGTTAGTGTATAAGAAAGCCACTGATTTCTGCACATTGACTTTGTATCCTGCCACGCTGCTGAATTGCTGTATGAGTTCTAGTAGTTTGGGGGTGGAGTCTTTTGGGTTTTCCATATAAAGAATCATGTCATCTGCGAAGAGAGAGAGTTTGACTTCTTCATTACCAATTTGGATACCTTTTATTTCTCTCTGTTGTCTGATTGCTGTTGCTAGGACTTCTAATACTATGTTGAACAAGAGTGGTGAAAGTGGGCATCCTTGTCTTGTTCCTGATCTCAACGGGAAGGCTGCAAGCTTTTTCCCATTGAGGATGATATTTGCTGTGGGTCTTTCATAGATAGATTTGATGAGGTTCAGGAATGTTCCCTCTATCCCTATACTTTGAAGCGTTTTAATCAGGAACGGATGTTGGATTTTGTCAAATGCTTTTTCTGCATCAATTGAGAGGACCATGTGGTTCTTCTCTCTTCTCCTATTAATTTGTTGTATCACATTGATTGATTTACGAATGTTGAACCATCCTTGTAGCCCAGGGATGAATCCCACCTGATCATGGTGGATAATCTTTTTAATGTGTTGTTGGATCCTGTTGGCTAGGATCTTGTTGAGAATCTTAGCATCCATATTCATCAGTGATATTGGTCTGAAATTCTCCTTTTTGGTATGGTCCTTGCCTGGTTTGGGGATCAGGGTAATGCTGGCTTCATAGAAAGAGTCTGGAAGTTTTCCTTCTGCTTCAATTTTTTGAAACAGCTTCAGGAGAATAGGTGTTATTTCTTCTTGGAAGGTTTGGTAGAATTCCCCAGGGAATCCGTCAGGTCCTGGGCTCTTGTTTTTTGGGAGATTTTTGATCACTGCTTCAATCTCGTTATTAGATATCGGTCTATTCAGGTTGTTGATTTCTTCCTGGTTCAATTTTGGTAGTTTATATTTTTCCAGGAATGCATCCATTTCATCAAGGTTGCTAAGCTTATTGGCATATAACTGTTCGTAGTAACTTCTGATGATTGTTTCTACTTCCTTGGTGTTAGTTGTGATCTCTCCCCTTTCATTCATAATTTTATGAATTAGGGATTTCTCTCTTTTCTTTTGGATTAGTGTAGCCAGTGGCTTATCGATCTTATTGATTCTTTCAAAAAACCAGCTTCTAGTTTCATTGATACGTTCTACTGTATCTCTGGTTTCTCCCTCATTGATCTCAGCTCTAATCTTGATGATTTCCCTTCTTATGTGTGGAGTTGGTTTGATTTGTTGTTGATCCTCCAGTTCTTTAAGGTGTAGAGACAGCTGGTGTGTTCTGGATTTTTCAATTTTTTTGAGCAAGGCTTGGATGGCTATATATTTTCCCCTTAGGACCGCCTTTGCTGTATCCCATAGGTTTTGGACCGAAGTGTCTTCATTCTCATTGGTTTCCATGAATTGTTTCAGTTCTTCTTTGATCTCCTGGTTGATCCAAGCATTCTTAAGCAAGGTGGTCTTTAGCTTCCAGGTGTTTGAGTTCCTTCGGAACTTTTCCTTGTGATTGAGCTCCAGTTTCAAAGCATTGTGATCTGACAATATGCAGGGAATAATCTCAGTCTTTTGGTATCGGCTGAGTCCTGATTTGTGACCCAGTATGTGGTCTATTCTGGAGAAGGTTCCGTGTGCACTTGAGAAGAATGAGTATTCTGCTGTTTTAGGGTGGAATGTTCTGTATATATCTATGAGGTCCATCTGGTCCAATGTGTCGTTCAATGCTCTTGTTTCTTTATTGATTTTCTGCTTCGATGATCTGTCTAATTCTGAAAGAGGCGTGTTAAGATCACCTACGATTAGTGTATTCATATCAATATGACTCTTTATCTTGATTAACAGTTTTCTTAAGTAATTGGCTGCTCCCATATTGGGAGCATAGATATTTACAATTGTTAGATCATCTTGGTGGATAGTCCCTTTAAGGATTATGTAGTGTCCTTCTGTATCTCTGACTACAGTCTTTAGTTTGAAGTCTAATTTATCTGATATGAGAATCGCTACCCCAGCCTTCTTTTGAGTCCCATTGGCATGAAAGATGCTTCTCCACCCCTTCACTTTCAGTCTGCGTGTATCTTTAGGTTCAAAATGGGTCTCTTGTAGACAGCATATGGATGGGTCCTGTCGTTTTATCCAATCTGCAACCCTGTGCCGTTTTATGGGTGCATTGAGGCCATTCACATTGAGAGTGATTATTGATAGATACGTTTTTATTGACATCGAGTTACCTTTGACGTCTTTCTTTCTGTAGACTGTCTCTATATTTCTGTTCAATGCTATTCTTGGGATTTTTCCTCTTTTATAGAACCCCCCTTAATATTTCCTGCAGTATCGGCTTGGTGGTTGCATAGTCTTTTAAGTCTTGCCGGTCTTGGAAACTCTTTATCTCTCCATCCATTTTGAATGTCAGTCTTGCTGGATAAAGTATTCTTGGCTGCATGTTCTTCTCATTTAGTGCCCTGAATATATCTTGCCAGCCTCTTCTGGCTTGCCAGGTCTCTGTGGACAGGTCTGACGTTATTCTGATGGGCTTCCCTCTGTAAGTAAGGAGCCTCTTTGCCCTGGCAGCTTTCAAGAGATTATACCTACAATTATAATTTCTCAATTTGACTATCAGGTGTCGTGATGTTTTTTTGGAGTGTATAATCTTGGGTGGAGACCGTTCAGCCTCTAGTACATGAACGCTGGTTTCATTCGCGAGATTCGGAAAGTTTTCATGAAGGACTTGTTCCACGACATCTTCTAGACTTCTTTCTTTCTCCTCCCCTTCAGGAATTCCAATAATTCTGACGTTGGAACGCTTCATGGCATCACTTATTTCCCTAATTCTGCTTTCGTGGGATCGAAGCTGTTTGTTCCAGGCTTCCTCCTGATCCTTTCTCTCTATCTGTTTGTCTTCCAGATCACTAATTCTATCTTCTGTCTCAGTTACCCTAGCTTTGAGAGAGTTTAGATTGGATTGGAACTCATTGAGAGCATTGTGGACCTCCTCCCTGGTAGCTTTAAGCTCCGCCCTAACATTGTGAACATCCTGTCTGGTCGCTTTCAGTTCGGCTCTAATCAATTCTGTTTGGTCATCCATGGCTTTCTCCAACCTAGCTATTGCCTGGATAATTGTTAGCCTGAATTCTCTTTCCGACATATTGTCTATGTTGATAGCCGTTAGCTCTGTTGCGGAAGGTCCATCCTCTGTATTTTTCTTCTGTTGGGCATTCCTCCTCCTAGTCATTTTGGTGGGAGAAGACTGAACAGATGTAGCTGGATGTATCAGCTCTGGTGCAGTCAAGGTGCACCCTGGAACACTTCCTGATCTCCGTCTCAGAAGCCTCAGTCTGGGTGCAGAAGCTGAATAAATTCCCCCTTGGATGCTGGCAGTGCAGGTTCCAAGTTAAAGACCCTGGGGGCGCAGGATCTTTTGCTCGTCCCCAAAGCCAAGGCAGTGGCGGCTGTCTGGGAGCTCCTGACCGCCAGAGAGGTTCCAAGCAGCGATCGCACACTGAGATTTTGCCGCTGGCCGGGGCTGGGAGTGCCCGGCTTGCGCGCACCTCTTTTCAGAGGCGGCTGTGGGTCGGGCACGCGTCTGGGGCACTGAGAACGGGGCGCTGGTCCGTAAGCCGCAGGCTGGGCTTTTGCGCGCCTCTGTCCGGGGAAGAGTTTCGCGGGCGCGAGGCTTAGACTTTGAAACAATGGCCCGGGTCTAGAAGCGCCCCAGGGCCTTAGAAACCCAGGAGAGCTGGAGCGACGTGCACGCGCATCTCAAGCTTTGTGGTAGGGCTAGCGCGCGTTCTGCAGACCGGCTCCCATCCCCTCACAGGAGCCGGAACCCCGTGCTCTGGGGCACGCTGGCGGCTTAGGGACCAGGAGCCGGTTTCTCCGCCGCACTCTCTCTGCCTCCGCGCCGGGGAGGCCGTCTGGGACCGGGGACTCAAGCCCCTGTCCCTAGCCGCCCCGATTCCCACAGTTTGCCCCTGTGATCCTTTGCTCTTTTGGAGTGCTTTCAACCAGTCTCCGAGTTAATGCTGGTCCCCAGACGCAGGGCACTCTCGCTCGTATCGGGGTATTACTTTTGCACCGGTCGCCTCTGGTGGCTCCCTCCCCCTTTTGTTTATCTTCCGATCTCAGTCCGCTGTTCCCATTCCGCTTTACCTGCTCACTGGCGTCTTCTGCCCCTGTAGAGATCCAGACGTGTATAATTCTGATCTCAGGCTGATTTCATGGGTGATCAGAGTTCTTTGGTAGGTAATCAGCTCACTTTGGGGTACCAGCTGAAAAGACGCCTCTTCCTAGTACCCCGCCATCTTGTCCCCCCCTGCCGGTGGAATTTTGATCGGAATGGCATTAGAAGTATAGATTGCTCTAGGCAGTATAGACATTTTAACAATGTTTATTCTTCCAATCCAAGAGCATGGAATGGTCTTCCATCTTTTTGTGTCTTCTTCAATTTCTTTCATGAGTGTTCTATAGTTCCTCAAGTACAGATCCTTTACCTCTTTAGTTAGGTTTATTCGAAGGTATCTTATGGTTCTTGGTGCTATAGTAAATGGAATCGATTCTCTAATTTCCCTTTCTGTATTTTCATTGTTAGTGTATAAGAAAGCCACTGATTTCTGCACATTGACTTTGTATCCTGCCACGTTGCTGAATTGCTGTATGAGTTCTAGTAGTTTGGGGGTGGAGTCACGGAATAGGAGAAGATATTTGCACATGACAGTACAGACAAAAGGTTGATATCCAGGATCTATAATGAACTCCTCAAACTCAACCCACACGAAACAGACAAACACATCAAAAAATGGGCAGAAGATATGAACAGACACTTCTCCAATCAAGACATACAAATGGCTATCAGACACATGAAAAAATGCTCATCATCATTAGCCCTCAGGGAGATTCAAATTAAAGCCACATTGAGATATCACCTTACACCAGTTAGAATGGCCAAAATTAACAAAACAGGAAACAACATGTGTTGGAGAGGATGTGGAGAAAGGGGAACCCTCTTACACTGTTGGTGGGAATGCAAGTTGGTGCAGCCTCTTTGGAGAACAGTGTGGAGATTCCTCAAGAAATTAAAAAAAGAGCTTCCCTATGACCCTGCAATTGCACTCCTGGGTATTTACCCCAAAGATACAGATGTCGTGAAAAGAAGGGCCATCTGTACCCCAATGTTTATAGCAGCAATGGCCACAGTCGCTAAACTATGGAAAGAACCAAGATGCCCTTCAACGGATGAATGGATAAGGAAGATGTGGTCCATATACACTATGGAGTATTATGCCTCCATCAGAAAGGATGAATACCCAACTTTTGTAGCAACATGGACGGGACTGGAAGAGATTATGCTGAGTGAAATAAGTCAAGCAGAGAGAGTCAATTATCATATGGTTTCACTTATTTGTGGAGCATAACAAATAGCATGGAGGACAAGGGGCGTTAGAGAGGAGTAGGGAATTTGGGTAAATTGGAAGGGGAGGTGAACCATGAGAGACTATGGACTCTGAAAAACAGTCTGAGGGGTTTGAAGTGGCGGGGGGGGTGGGAGGTTGGGGTACCAGGTGGTGGGTATTATAGAGAGCACGGCTTGCATGGAGCACTGGGTGTGGTGAAAAAATAATGAATACTGTTTTTCTGAAAATAAATAAATTGGAAAAAAAATAAAAAAGAATCCTGTATGTGAATGTTGATACTTCTGGGGCTCTTCAGCCTGGAAAGCAAGAAGTTACTCAGATTGATATCCATGTATATAATAGATTGAAAGTGTGACTGGTGATAGGCAGGAGAGGGCACAAGAGCCAAAACAGTGGTCCACCACAATTTTGTGAGAAGGCAAAAATCTGAAAGGCAGAAAAGCATGCAGGTCCAGAAACATTTA
This sequence comes from Neogale vison, assembly GCF_020171115.1. NCBI lineage: Eukaryota > Metazoa > Chordata > Mammalia > Carnivora > Mustelidae > Neogale > Neogale vison. The sequence continues at coordinate 46,021,407 of NC_058098.1, forward strand.
GTCAGAGTCTGGGAGAGAATCTGTGGATCAGAAGCAGGGACTTGTCACAACCCTTGTTCATTTTTTGACACAGCAAACTCAGAAGTCACTTTATCCAAGTCTTGACACATCTTCTGAAAAAATTAGGCCATTTTAGACTCTTCCTACTGTTAAGCTTGCTTGTATACAACTGCTTTAATTTATTCAAGGACTTTCAAATCATGAGGCCTCAGGAATTCCTCTATGTTCATCAGTAAACTATCATCTCATGTAACAAAGCATTTCCTGATAAATAACTAAAAATATCTGCTGCTTCATTAAAAGATTTATCTTCAGTGATGCATGCAAAAGATGATGGAGTGGTGGCTTCTGATGGTCATTCCATCCTGCTGATCCACAGTAAAGCTGGAACAGGTGCAGCCAATGCACTACTGGCCCACCAAAACCCTTAAATGCAGAAATCCAGCCCCCTTGGCCCCTCAAAAGTGGCTTCAGATGATTATACTGTGAAGGAAAACAGGTCAGACTTATTTCCGGTATTGTTTGAGTCCATTTACATTTTGTGATTACCCACCAGGTCCCTAAACATGGCACATATTACCTACTTATAGTGGACTTAAAATAGGTCAATAGGAACCTAGCTGCCAAGATTAGACCTAGCCTCCAGGGCCAGCAATTCCTTCGCATCAAAACCTTGAGGGAGTAACCTCATAGTCAAAACCCTGATTAAGGAGGAATAAGGCTCATATAGCTCTCACCAGATGCTTCTCGTCCTCAGAAAAGGTTCCAATTTTTTGTCTCTTGGATGGGACCATGTGGAGGCACAACCCCAGTAGCACTGTGTCCCAGTTTCCCACAGTGGTAGCTTCTTCATTAACACAGACACTGTATTGGCTGCTCCTGTAACCTTCTTTTCTGTCTCCACTTCTCCATTTCTTGGAATGAGCTACTTAGACTCAAATGTTTTTCTCAGGGTCTGCCTTTTAGAGAACCAAATGAAGACAGTACTAGAGACAGTACTAGACAGTACTAGCTGGGCCCTCTGAACCCAGCAGCATATGAAAAGGATCCCAGAGCCTGCTGGAAGCTGTGTTAGAACTACAATGCAGTGAACTAAAAATCATAGAGACAGAAATAGCAGGTTAATGGTAATAGGAGGCCTAAATTCTGTTGAACCACTTACAAATAAACTGAGATTCCATAGGACTGCAGATGTGTCAGTGGGCCCACCTGAGATCAGTTGAGCTTGCCTCCTATCAGCAGAACCATAGGCTTCTGAGCAATAACAAAGGGTGTTTATTTGGACTATAAGATTTGGGGTCATTTGTTATGAAGCTATAGTAACTGCTACAGGGTGGTTGATTTTTTCTTTTTAAATAGAGCTATTACTGACAAGATTGTATGTATTTAAAGCATACAATATAATAATCTGATATACAAGTTAAAAATTGTTCCTATGTGTTACCAGACAAGGAAGAAATGTATGGAAGTATGTATGGCACCATTGCTTCAAAGGAGGTGGAGTGTGGGCAGTAGAGGCCAGAGCTGACCTGCAGTTTTTAAATGGAGGTGACCTGATGTTTCCATGTCACTTTGATGAGAGAATTGAAGGAAGGTGAGCCAGCAGAAGCAACTACTAAAGTACCAGAGACTCTAGAATGAATCACACCAGACTGGGAGTACCATCTACCTCCCAAGGTGCAACTTCTTGATTCTCAATAATCCTCCATGAGGCATAAAGTGGGAGAAGATGCTTAGAAAACATATTATCTGAAGAAGACTTATATCTAGAATATATAAACAATTCTTGCAACTCTACATTAAGACAATCCCAAGTTTTTTGTTTTTTTTTTTTTTTTAAGGGCAATAGATCTGAAGAGCCACTTGACCAAAGAAGGTTTTAAAATGGCAAATATATGCATGAAAAGTTGTGCCACGTCATTAGTCATTAAGGAAAGGCAAATGAAAATCATATTGAGACACCACTACAAAAATCTACAAGTACAATTAACATAAAAATGTCTGGCCACACCTAGGTTTGGCAAGGATGTGAAGCTACTTTAACTGTCCCAGTCTGCTGATAGAAGTGAAAAATGGTACAACCACTTGGGAAAATAATTTGGCAATTTCTTCAAAAGGTATATGTTTCCCATTTGATCTAGGTATCCCATTTCCAGAGGTATGAAAGTATATGTTCATACAATGATGTGAACATTAATATTCATAGCAGTTTAATCTAGAAAAGCAAAGACAAAAGTAAAATGTTCGTCAACAGGTTAACGGATAAACAAATTTTAGTATGTCTATATAATGGAATATTACTCAACAATGAAAAGCAACAAACTATTGATGCACGCAAAAAAGTTGAATCTGGGGGCGCCTGGGTGGCTGAGTGGGTTAGAGTCTCTGCCTTCGGCTCAGGTCATGATCCCAGGGTCCTGGGATCGAGGCCCGCATCGGGCTCTCTGCTCGTTGGCGAGCCTGCTTCCTCCTCTCTCTCTGCCTGCCTCTCTGCCTACTTGTAATCTCTCTCCGTCAAGTAAATAAATAAAATCTTTTAAAAAAAAGTTGAATCTGAAAATTTTATGGTGGTTAAAACAATCCATACTATACATCCTGTTTCCATGTATAAAAAATCCTAGGGTATGCAAAATTAATCTAAAGGGACAGAAATCAGGGGAAACAAAAGCAAAAACAAACTATTGAGACTTCATCAAGATCAAAAGCTTTTGCACAGCAAAGGAAACAGTCTACAAAACCAAAAGACAACTGACAGAAAAGGAGAAGATAATTGTAAATGCCTTACCAGATAAAGGGCTAGTATCCAAAATCTTTAAACAACTTATCAAACTCAACACCCCAAAAATAAATAATCTGACCAAGAAATAGGCAAAGGACATGAATAGATATTTCTCCAAAGAAAACATGCAAATGGCCAACAGATACATGAAAGAATACTCAACATAACTTGGCATCAGAGAAATACAAATCAAAACCATAATGAGACACCACTTCACACTGATCAGAATGGCTAGAATTAACAAGTGAGGAAATGACAGATGTTGGTGAGGATAAGGAGAAAAGGGAACCCTCTGGCTCTTTGTTGGGAATGCAAACTGGTACAGCACTCTAGAGAACAATTTGGAGGTTCCTGGAAAAGTTAAAAATAGAACTATGCTATGACCCAGCGATTGCAATACTAGGTATTTACCACCAAAATACAAATGTGGTGAATCATAGGGGCTCATGCACCCCAATGTTTATAGCAGCAATGTCACAAGAACCAAACTATGAAAAGAGCCTAGATGCCCAGCAGCGGATGAACGCATAAGGAGCACCTAGGTGGCCCAGTTTGTTAAGCAACTACCATCAGCTCAGGTCGTGATCGTGGAGTCCTGTATCAAGTACCACACTGGCTCCCTGCTAAGCCAGGAGTCTTCTTCTCCCTCTGACTTCTCTCCACTCATGCATTCTCTCTCTCACAAATAAATAAATTCTTAAAAAAACCTATATTAAAAAAAGATGTGGTATGGCGTATATGTGTTATATACAACAGAATACTACTCAGGCATCGAAAAAAGTGAAATCTTTCCATTTACAATGATGTGGATGGAAATGGAGGGTATTATGCTAAATAAAATAAGTTCATCAGAGAAAGACAATTATCATATGGTCTCACTTACATGCAGATTTAAGAAGCAAAAGATAGGATCATAGGGGAAAAGAGGGAGACTAACCATAAGAAACTCTTAGCCATAGGAAACAAACTGAGGGTTGCTTGAGGGAGGGTGGGTGAGGGGATAGGGTAACTGGGGGTTGGATATTAAGGAGGACACCTGACGTAATGAGCACTAGGTGCTATATGAGACTGGGGAATCACTGGCCCTTACCTCTGAAACTAATAATACAATAGATGTTAATTCATTGAATTTAAATTAAAAAAAAATAAAGACCACACTTACACAAAAATAGATAAACATGACTGAACAGGCAAAAGGTTGATATCCAGCATCTATAAAGAACTCCTCAAACTCAACACACACAAAACAGACAATCATATCAAAAAATGGGCAGAAGGTATGAACAGACACTTCTCCAATGAAGACATACAAATGGCCATCAGATACATGAAAAAATGTTCATCATCACTAGCCATCAGGGAGATTCAAATTAAAACCACATTGAGATATCACCTTACACCAGTTAGAATGGCCAAAATTAACAAGACAGGCAACAACATGTGTTGGAGAGGATGTGGAGAAAGGGGAACCCTCTTCCACTGTTGGTGGGAATGCAAGTTGGTGCAGCCACTTTGGAGAACAGTGTGGAGATCCCTCAAGAAATTAAAAATAGAACTTCCCTATGACCCTGCAATTGCACTCCTGGGTATTTACCCCAAAGATACAGAGGTCATGAAAAGAAGGGCCATCTGTACCCCAATGATTATAGCAGCAATGGCCACGGTTGCCAAACTGTGGAAAGAACCAAGATGCCCTTCAACGGATGAATGGATAAGGAAGATGTGGTCCATATACACTATGGAGTATTATGCCTCCATCAGAATGGATGAATACCCAACTTTTGTAGCAACATGGAGGGGACTGGAAGAGATTATGCTGAGTGAAATAAGTCAAGCAGAGAGAGTCAATTATCATATGGTTTCACTTATTTGTGGAGCATAACAAATAGCATGGAGGACATGGGGAGTTAGAGAGGAGAAGGGAGTTGGGGGAAATTGGAAGGGGAGGTGAACCATGAGAGACTATGGACTCTGAAAAACAATCTGAGGGTTTTGAAGTGGCAGGGGTGGGTGGGAGGTCTGGGTACCAGGTGGTGGGTATTATAGAGAGCATGGGTTGCATGGAGCACTGGGTGTGGTGCAAAAATAATGAATACTGTTATGCTGAAAATAAATAAAAAATAAATTAAAAAAAAAGAAATAGGGGGGAGAAGATGGCGGGAAGTAGGAGGAGGCGCCTTTTCAACCTGTACCCCAAAGTGAGCTGATTACCTACCAAAGAACTCCAATCACCCACGAAATCAACCTGAGATCAGAATTATACATGTCTGGATCTCTACAGGGAGAGAAGACGCCAGTGGGCAGGTAAAGCGGTGTGGGAATGGCGGACTGATATCGGAAGATAAACAAAAGGGGGAGGGAGCCACCAGAGGCGACCAGTTGGAAAGTAATACCCCAATACGAGCGAGATTGCCCTGCATCTGGGGACCAGCATTAACTTGGAGACTGGTTGAAAGCACTCCAAAAGAGCAAAGGATCTCGGGGGAAATTGTGGGAATTGGGATGGCTAGGGACAGGGGCTTAAGTCCCCGGTTCAGGATAGCCTCTCCTGGCGCTGAGACAGAGAGAGTGTGGCGGAGAAACCAGCTCTTGGCCCCTAAGCCGCCAGCGCACCCAAGAACGCATGGGGTCCGTTTCCTGTGAGGGGATGGGAGCCACGGGGCAGCAGAATGCGAATGCGAGAGCCCTGCTATAGAGCCTGAGATACTCCCCTGAGAGAGGTATAAAGGCCAGCCGGTGCCCTTTGATATGCGCCATTGTTTCAGATCCTGCACCAAACTCTCCCCCCAGAGAGGTGCACAAAGGCCCAACCTGGTGCTCTCATACCTGCGCCCCGTTCTCAGAGCCTGAGACCCGCGCATGAACCTCAGCCTCCCCTGAAATTGGTGTGCGCAAGTCAGGCGCTCTTAGACCCAGAAAGACCCAGTAACTCCCAGGCCGGACCAGCGGGAAAATCTCAGTGTGCGATAGCTGCTTGGAAACTCTCTAGCGGTCTGGAGGTGCCCAAAGCCGCGCTGCCGTGCTTTCGGGTACAAGCAAAAGACCCTGCATCCCCAGGGACCGTGACATGGAACCTGCTCTGCCAGCGGCCAAGGGGGAACTTATTTGGGCTCTGTAGCCGGACTGAGGCTTCTCTCTGAGAGGGAGATCAGGGTGTGATTTGTTTTCCTCTAAAACCTCAAAAACCATCAAAAGCGGTCAAAGTGAGGGAAAAAAAAAGTGAACAAACATAAAAACGGCCAGAGAACAAAAGCCTGAAAAATAAAAACCAGTTTCCTCAGAGCCCACCCACTTGAGGGGGGCGGGAGGACTTAAGTCAGGGAACATCATTGACTGAAAACCCACCTGGCAGGCCCCTCCCCCAGAAAACAAACCGAGAAAGAAAAAAGAAAAGAGAAAAAAATAAAAATAAAGGACTACAAAAGAACAACGACTACTTCATAGGAAAACGTTTATTTTTCATTCATTCCCACTATTCTGGTTCATTTTTTTTATATATATAGGTAATTTTTTTAACCTAATAGCCATCACAGCGAGCTATCCAGTACATCAAATTCCATAATAACCTTCTAACCTGAACTTTTTGATACATACACCAATGTTTTTCTTTTGCATTTCTATTTTTTGAATTCCTTTTTTTTTAAATTTTAGTTTAGTCTAGTTTATTACTTTTTATTTTTATCTTCTAATATTCAAATAGAGATAAACTTCAAAGTAATCCCCTTTCCCCAATCAAAGTAATCCCCTTTACCCCAAAATTAGGTAAACTAATTTTTAATCCCCCTTTATCTTAGGAAAGTTGAGTGCTTTAACAAAGATATCAAGATACATCCAGGAAGAATCAAAACAACCTTCCTCGCACACACTGAAAATTTATAACCACTCTCCCATCTTTTTCTTCCACAAGTGTTTCTGTGTTTTTGTGTTTGCCCTGATAGTATATAAATCCTACACTTGGGGTTCTTTTGACAAGGTTCTTCCTTTATTTGCATATATATATTTTTTTCTCTTGTCATATAATTTTATCAGTCTTTTTGTTTGTCTGTTTTTGTTTGTTTACTTCATAAATCTTACCTTGGGACCCATTTGGGCTGAACCATCTCTTTCCTGTCTCTCTCTCTCTCTCTTTTTTTTTCTTCTTTTCTTTTTTTTCTTTTTCTTTTCTTTTGTCTCTAGTTTGGGAGGGGAATCCTGATTGCTCAGAAGTGTTCCAGGGGGCACCTTGACTGCACCACGGTTAATACATCCAGTTACATCTGTTCAGTCATCTCCTACCAAAATGACTAGAAGGAATGCCCAACAGAAGAAAAATACAGAGAATGGACTTTCTGCAAGAGAGCTAACAGATATCAACATAGACAATATGTCGGAAAGAGAATTCAGGCTAACAATTATCCAGGCAATAGATAGGTTGGAGAAAGCCATGGATGACCAAACAGAATTGATTAGGGCCGAGCTGAAAGCAACCAGACAGGATGTGCACAATATTAGGGCGGAGCTTAAAGCTACCAGGGAGGAGGTTCACAATGCTTTCAGTGAGTTCCAATCTAATCTAAACTCTCTCAAAGCTAGGGTAACTGAGACAGAAGATAGAATTAGTGATCTGGAAGACAAACAGATAGAGAGAAAGGATCAGGAGGAAGCCTGGAACAAACAGCTTAAAACCACGAAAACAGAATCAGGGAAATAAATGATGCCATGAAACGTCCCAATGTCAGAATTATTGGAATCCCTGAAGGGGAGGATAAAGAAAGAAGTCTGGAAGATATAGTGGAACAAGACTTTCATGAAAATTTTCCCAATCTCGCGAATGGAACCAGCATTCATGTACTAGAGGCTGAACAGTCTCTACCCAAGATTATACATTCCAAAAAAAATCACGACACCTGATAGTCAAATTGAGGAATTATAATTGTAGGTATAATCTCTTGAAAGCCACTAGGGCAAAGAGGCTCCTTACTTACAGAAAAAAGCCTATCAGAATAACATCAGACCTGTCCACAGAAACCTGGCAAGACAGAGAGGCGGACAAGATATATTCAGGGCACTAAATGAGAAGAACATGCAGCCAAGAATACTTTATCCAGCAAGACTGACATTCAAAATGGATGGAGAGATAAAGAGTTTCCAAGACCGGCAAGGCTTAAAAGACTATGCAACCACCAAGCCGACACTGCAGGAAATATTAAGGGGGGTTCTATAAAAGAGGAAAAATCCCAAGAATAGCATTGAACAGAAATATAGAGACAATCTAAAGAAAGAGAGACTTCAAAGGTAACTCGATGTCAATAAAAACGTATCTATCAATAATCACTCTCAATGTGAATGGCCTAAATGCGCCCATAGAACAGCACAGGGTTGCAGATTGGATAAAATGACAGGACCCATCCATATGTGGTCTACAAGAGACCATTTTGAATCTAAAGATACACCCAGACTGAAAGTGAAGGGATGGAGAAGCATTTTTCATGCCAATGGGCCTCAAAAGAAGGCTGGGGTAGCGATTCTCATATCAGATAAATTAGATTTTAAACCAAAGACTGTAGCCAGAGATACAGAAGGACACTACATAATCCTTAAAGGGACTATCCACCAAGATGATCTAACAATTGTAAATATCTAAGCCTCCAATATGGGAGCAGCCAATTACTTAAGAAAACTGTTAATCAAGATAAAGAGTCATATTCATATGAATACACTAATCGTAGAAGATCTTAACATGCCTCTCTCAAAAATAGACACATCATTGAGGCAGAAAATCAATAAAGAAACAAGAGCATTGAATGACACATTGGACCAGATGGACCTCAAAGATATATACAGAACATTCCACCCTAAAACAACAGAATACTCATTCTTCTCAAGTGCACATGGAACGTTCTCAAGAATAGACCACATACGGGGTCACAGATCAGGACTCAACCGATACCAAAAGACTGAGATTGTTCCCTGCATATTCTCAGATCACAATGCTTTGAAACTGGAGCTTAATCACAAGGAAAAGTTCAGAAGGAACTCAAACACCTGGAAACTAAAGGCCACCTTGCTTAAGAATGCTTGCATCAACCAGGAGATCAAGGAAAAACTGAAACAATTCATGGAAACCAATGAGAATGAAGACACTTCGGTCCAAAACCTATGGGATACAGCAAAGGCGGTCCTAAGGGGGAAATACATAGCCATCCAAGCCTCCCTCAGAAAAATTGAAAAAATCCAAAACACAGCAGCTTTCTCTAAACCTTAAAGAACTGGAGAATCAACAACAAATCAAACCAACTCCACACATAAGAAGGGAAATCATCAAGATTAGAGCTGAGATCAATGAGGGAGAAACCAGAGATAGAGTAGAACGTATCAATGAAACTTGAAGCTTGTTTTTTTGAAAGAATCAATAAGATCGATAAGCCACTGGTCACACTAATCCAAAAGAAAAGAGAGAAAGCCCAAATTCATAAAATTATGAATTAAAAGGGAGAGATCACTACTAAAACCAAGGAAGTAGAAACAATCATCAGAAGTTATTATCAACAGTTATATGCCAATAAGCTTAGCAAACTTGATGAAATGGATGCATTTCTGGAAAACTGGAAACTCCCAAAATTGATCCAAGAAGAAATTGACAACCTGAATAGACCAATATCTAGTAACGAGATTGAAGCAGTGATCAAAAACCTCCCAAAAAACAAAAGCCCAGGACCTGACGGATTCCCTGGGGAATTCTACCAAACCTTCAAAGAAGAAATAACACCTATTCTCCTGAAGCTGTTTCAAAAAATTGAAGCAAAAGGAAAACTTCCTGACTCTTTCTATGAAGCCAGCATTACCCTGATCCCCAAACGAGGCAAAGACCCCACCAAAAAGGAGAATTTCAGATCAATATCACTGATGAAAATGGATGAATATGGATGCTAAGATTCTCAACAATTGTGTCATAAAAAGCATTTGACAAAATCCAGCATCCGTTCTTGATTAAAACGCTTCAAAGTATAGGGATAGAGGGAACATTCCTGAACTTCATCAAATCTATCTATGAAAGACCCACAGCAAATATCATCCTCATTGGGAAAAAGCTTGCAGCCTTCCCGTTGAGATCAGGAACAAGACAAGGATGCCCACTTCCACCACTCTTGTTCAACATAGTATTAGAAGTCCTAGCAACAGCAATCAGACAACAAAGAGAAATAAAAGGTATCCAAATTGGCAATGAAGAAGTCAAACTCTCCCTCTTCGCAGATGACATGATTCTTTATATGGAAAACCCAAAAGACTCCACCCCCAAACTACTAGAACTCATACAGCAATTCAGCAGCGTGACAGGATACAAAGTCAATGTGCAGAAATCAGTGGCTTTCTTATACACTAACAATGAAAATACAGAAAGGGAAATTAGAGAATCAATTCCATTTACTATAGCACCAAGAACCATAAGATACCTGAGAATAAACCTAACTAAAGAGGTAAAGGATCTGTACTCGAGGAACTACAGAACACTCATGAAAGAAATTGAAGAAGACACAAATAGATGGAAGACCATTCCATGCTCTTGGATCGGAAGAATAAATATTGTTAAAATGTCTATACTGCCTAGAGCAATCTATACTTTTAATGCCATTCCGATCAAAATTCCACCAGTATTCTTCAAAGAGCTGGAGCAAATAATCGAGAAATTTGTATGGAATCAGAAGAGACCCCGAATCGCTAAGGAATTGCTGAAAAACAAAAATAAAACTGGGGGCATCACGTTACCTGATTTCAAGATTTACTACAAAGCTTTGGTCACCAGGACAGCATGGTACTGGCATAAAAACAGACACATAGACCAATGGAACAGATTAGAGAGCCCAGATATGGACCTTCAACTCTATGGGCAAATAATCTTCAACAAAACAGGAAAAAATATACAATGGAAAAAAGACAGTCTCTTCAATAAATGGTGCTGGGAAAACTGGACAGCTATATGCAGAAGAATGAAACTCGACCATTCTCTTACACCACACACAAAGATAAACTCAAAATGGATAGAAGACCTCAACGTGAGACGGGAATCCATCAGAATCCTAGAGGAGAACATAGGCAGTAATCTCTTCGATATCAGCCACAGCAAATTCTTTCAAGATACGTCTCCAAAGGCAAAGGAAACAAAAGCAAAAATAAACTTCTGGGACTTCATCAAAATCAAAAGCTTCTCCACAGCTTTGGATATTGGATATTGGAACGGGAAAGCCGGCTGCAGAGACAGAGCCGACAGTAAGCTCGCAGCTCGGTGTTGCCTTGAACCGGTCTCAGGCTCGGTGATCTCGGAGCGAGGCCGGAGGTTAGGCAGACGTGAGTTACTAGGAGCTGTTCGCTGAGGGCACACTGGGGAGCGGGGCCCCGGGCTCTCGGCTCCTCCGGGCTGGACACCAGGAGGCCGCCATTTGTATTCCCATCCTCCGGAACTCTACGGAAAGCGCTCAGGGAACAAAAGCTCCTGAAAGCAAAGCCGAGCAGATCACTCAGCCCGACCCCTGGTAAGGGCGGTGTAATTCCGCCTGGGGCAAAGACACTTGAGAATCACTACACCAGGCCCCTCCCCCAGAAGATCAACAAGAAATCCAGGCAAGACCAAGTTCACCTACCAAGGAGTGCAGTTTCAATACCAAGGAGAGAGCAGCAGAATTCCAGAGGAGGAGAAAACAAACCACGGAACTCATGGCTTTCTGCCTGTGATTTTTTAGTCTTGCAGTTAATTTAATTTTTTTCTTTTTCATTTTTTTTCTCTTCTCCTGCTAAAATTTTTTATAACTTTTACCCTTTTCTTTTTTAACGTTTTTTAACTAGATTATCTAATATATATATATTTTTCTTTTTTATACTTTTCTTTATTCATTTTTTTAATTCTTTTTTTCTTTTTTTTCTTTCTTTATTTTTGAACCTCTTTTTATCCCCAAATCAGAAGAGATCCTAATCTCTTCAATCTTTTTTTCTTAATTCTTTTTTAAATTCTTGATTGAATTTTTAATTCAATCTCTTTTTTAATTCTTTTTTTCTTTTTTTTCTCTCTTTCTTTTTTTTTTTTAAGATTTTATTGATTTATTTGACAGACAGAGTTCACAAGTAAGCAGAAAGGCAGACAGAGAGAGAGATAGAGGGAAGCAGGCTCCCTGCCGAGCAGAAAGCCCAATGCAAGACTCGATCCCAGAAACCTGAGATCATGACCTGAGCCGAAGGCAGCAGCTTAACCCACTGAGCCACCCAGCTGCCCCATCTATTTTTAATTTCTTAAGGAATCTACACACTGTCTTCCAAAGTGGCTGCACCAACTTGCATTTCCACCAACACTGTAAGAGGGCTCTCCTGTCTCTACATCTTCTCCAACACATGATGTTTACTGTCTTGTTTATTTTGGCCATTGTAATTGGTGTAAGGTGGTGTCTCAATGGGGTTTTGTTGTGTTTTTTTTTCCAATTTATTTATTTTCAGAAAAACAGTATTCATTATTTTTTCACCACACCCAGTGCTCCATGCAAGCTATGCCCTCTATAATACCCACCACCTGGTACCCCAACCTCCCACCCTCCCGCCACTTCAAACCCCTCAGATTGTTTTTCAGAGTCCATAGTCTCTCATGGTTCATCTCCCCTTCCAATTTACCCAAAAGCACATTCCCTCCCCAATGTCCATAACCCTACCCCCCTTCTCCCAACCCCCCTCCCCCCAGCAACCCACAGTTTGTTTCGTGAGATTAAGAGTCACTTATGGTTTGTCTCTCTCCCTATCCCATCTTGTTTCATGGATTCTTCTCCTACCCACTTATGCCCCCATGTTGCATCACCACTTCCTCATATCAGGGAGAGCATATGATAGTTGTCTTTCTCCGCTTGACTTATTTCGCTAAGCATGATACGCTCTAGTTCCATCCATGTTGTCGCAAATGGCAGGATTTCGTTTCTTTTGATGGCTGCATAGTATTACATTGTGTATATATACCACATCTTCTTGATCCATTCATCTGTTGATGGACATCTAGGTTCTTTCCATAGTTTGGCTATTGTGGACATTGCTGCTATAAACATTCGGGTGCACGTGCCCCTTTGGATCACTCCGTTTGTATCTTTAGGGTAAATTCCCAGTAGTGCAATTGCTGGGTCATAGGGCAGTTCTATTTTCAACATTTTGAGGAATCTCCATGCTGTTTTCCAGAGTGGTTGCACCAGCTTGCATTCCCACCAACAGTGTAGGAGGGTTCCCCTTTCTCTGCATCCTCGCCAGCATCTGTCATTTCCTGACTTGTTGATTTTAGCCATTCTGACTGGTGTGAGGTGATATCTCGTTGTGATTTTGATTTGTATTTCCCTGATGCCGAGTGATATGGAGCACTTTTTCATGTGTCTGTTGGCCATCTGGATGTCTTCTCTGCAGAAACGTCTGTTCATGTCCTCTGCCCATTTCTTGATTGGATTATTTGTTCTTTGGGTGTTGAGTTTGTTAAGTTCTTTATAGATTTTGGACACTAGTCCTTTATCTGATATGTTGTTTGCAAATATCTTCTCCCATTCTGTCAGTTGTCTTTTGGTTTTGTTAACTGTTTCCTTTGCTGTGCAAAAGCTTTTGATTTTGATGAAATCCCAACAGTTCATTTTTGCCTTTGCTTCCCTTGCCTTTGGCGATGTTCCTAGGAAGATGTTGCTGCGGCTGAGGTCGAAGAGGTTGCTGCCTGTGTTCTCCTCAAGGATTTTGATGGATTCCTTTCTCACATTGAGGTCCTTCATCCATTTTGAGTCTATTTTTGTGTGTGGTGTAAGGAAATGGTCCAATTTCATTTTTCTGCATGTGGCTGTCCAATTTTCCCAACACCATTTATTGAAGAGGCTGTCTTTTTTCCATTGGACATTCTTTCCTGCTTTGTCGAAGATTAGTTGACCATAGAGTTGAGGGTCTATTTCTGGGCTCTCTATTCTGTTCCATTGGTCTATGTGTCTGTTTTTGTGCCAGTACCATGCTGTCTTGATGATGACAGCTTTGTAATAAAGCTTGAAGTCCGGAATTGTGATGCCACCAACTTTGGCTTTCTTTTTCAATATCCCTTTGGCTATTCGAGGTCTTTTCTGGTTCCATATAAATTTTAAAATTATTTGTTCCATTTCTTTGAAAAAGATGAATGGTACTTTGATAGGAATTGCTTTAAATGTGTAGATTGCTTTAGGTAGCATAGACATTTTCACAATATTTATTCTTCCAATCCAGGAGCATGGAACATTTTTCCATTTCTTTGTGTCTTCCTCAATTTCTTTCATGAGTACTTTATAGTTTTCTGAGTATAGATTCTTAGCCTCTTTGGTTAGGTTTATTCCTAGGTATCTTATGGTTTGGGGTGCAATTGTAAATGGGATTGACTCCTTAATTTCTCTTTCTTCTGTCTTGTTGTTGGTATAGAGAAATGCAACTGATTTCTGTGCATTGATCTTATATCCTGACACTTTACTGAATTCCTGTACAAGTTCTAGCAGTTTTGGAGTGGAGTCTTTTGGGTTTTCCACAGAGAGTATCATATCATCTGCAAAGAGTGATAATTTGACTTCTTCTTTGCCGATTTGGATGCCTTTAATTTCCTTTTGTTGTCTGATTGCTGAGGCTAGGACTTCTAGTACTATGTTGAATAGCAGTGGTGATAATGGACATCCCTGCCGTGTTCCTGACCATAGTGGAAAAGCTTTCAGTTTTTCTCCATTGAGAATGATATTTGCGGTGGGTTTTTCATAGATCGCTTTGATAATATTGAGGTATGTGCCCTCTATCCCTACACTTTGAAGGGTTTTGATCAGGAAGGGATGCTGTACTTTGTCAAATGCTTTTTCAGCATCTATTGAGAGTATCATATGGTTCTTGTTCTTTCTTTTATTGATGTGTTGTATCACATTGACTGATTTGCAGATGTTGAACCAACCTTGCAGCCCTGGGATAAATCCCACTTGGTCGTGGTGAATAATCCTTTTAATGTAATGTTGAATCCTATTGGCTAGTATTTTGGTGAGAATTTTCGCATCTGGGTTCAAGGATATTGGTCTATAGCTCTCTTTTTTGATGGGATCCTTGTCTGGTTTTGGGATCAAGGTGATGCTGGCCTCATAAAGTGAGTTTGGGAGTTTTCCTTCCATTTCTATTTTTTGGAACAGTTTCAGGAGAATAGGAATTAGTTCCTCTTTAAATGTTTGGTAGAATTCCCCCGGGAAGCCGTCTGGCCCTGGGCTTTTGTTTGTTTGGAGATTTTTAATGACTGTTTCAATCTCCTTACTGGTTATGGGTCTGTTCAGGCTTTCTATTTCTTCCTGGTTTAATTTTGGTAGTTTATATGTTTCTAGGAATGCATCCATTTCTTCCAGATTGTCAAATTTGTTGATGTAGAGTTGCTCATAGTATGTTCTTATAATAGTTTGTATTTCTTTGGTGTTAGTTGTGATCGCTCCTCTTTCGTTCATGATTTTATTTATTTGGGTCCTTTCTCTTTTCTTTTTGATAAGTCTGGCCAAGGGTTTATCAATTTTATTAATTCTTTCAAAGAACCAGCTCCTAGTTTGGTTGATTTGTTCTATTGTTTTTTTGGTTTCTATTTCATTGATTTCTACTCTGATCTTTATGATTTCTCTTCTCCCGCTGGGCTAGGGTTTCTTTCTTGTTCTTTCTCCAGCTCCTTTAGGTGTAGGGTTAGGTTGTGTACCTGAGACCTTTCTTGTTTCTTGAGAAAAGCTTGTACCGCTATATATTTTCCTCTCAGGACTGCCTTTGTTGTATCCCACAGATTTTGAACCGTTGTATTTTCATTATCATTTGTTTCCATGATTTTTTTCAATTCTTCTTTAATTTCCCGGTTGACCCATTCATTCTTTAGAAGGATGCTGTTTAGTCTCCATGTATTTGTGTTCTTTCCAAACTTCCTCTTGTGGTTGAGTTCTAGTTTCAGAGCATTGTGGTCTGAAAATATGCAGGGAATGATCCCAATCTTTTGATACTGGTTGAGTCCTGATTTAGGACCGAGGATGTGATCTATTCTGGAGAATGTTCAATGTGCACTAGAGAAGAATGTGTATTCTGTTGCTTTGGGATGAAATGTTCTAATATATCTGTGATGTCCATCTCATCCAGTGTATCATTTAAGGCCTTTATTTCCCTGTTGATCTTTTGCTTGGATGATCTGTCCATTTCAGTGAGGGGAGTGTTAAAGTCCCCTACTATTATTGTATTATTGTTGATGTGTTTCTTTGCTTTTGTTATTAATTGGTTTATATAGTTGGGTGCTCCCACGTTGGGGGCATAGATATTTAAAATTGTTAGATCTTCTTGTTGGACAGACCCTTTGAGTATGATATAGTGTCCTTCCTCATCTCTTATTATAGTCTTTGGCTTAAAATCTAATTGATCTGATATAAGGATTGCCACTCCTGCTTTTTTCTGATGTCCATTAGCATAGTAAATTCTTTTTCACCCCCTCACTTTAAGTCTGGAGGTGTCTTCGGGTTTAAAATGAGTTTCTTGGAGGCAACATATAGATGGGTTTTGTTTTTTTATCCATTCTGATACCCTGTGTCTTTTGATTGGGGCATTTAGCCCATTAACATTCAGGGTAACTATTGAGAGATATGAATTTAGTGCCATTGTATTGCCTGTAAGGTGACTCTTACTGTATATTGTCTCTGTTCCTTTCTGATCTACCACTTGTAGGCTCTCTCTTTGCTTAGAGGACCCCTTTCAGTATTTCCTGTAGAGCTGGTTTGGTGTTTGCAAATTCTTTCAGTTTTTGTTTGTCCTGGAAGCTTTTAATCTCTCCTTCTATTTTCAATGATAGCCTAGCTGGATATAGTATTCTTGGCTGCATGTTTTTCTCGTTTAGTGCTCTGAAAATGTCATGCCAGCTCTTTCTGGCCTGCCAGGTCTCTGTGGATAAGTCAGCTGCCAATCTAATACTTTTACCATTGTATGTTACAGACTTCTTTTCCCGGGCTGCTTTCAGGATTTTCTCTTTGTCACTAAGGCTTGTAAATTTTACTATTAGGTGTCGGGGTGTGGGCCTATTCTTATTGATTTTGAGGGGCATTCTCTGAACCTCCTGAATTTTGATGCTCGTTCCCTTTGCCATATTGGGGAAATTCTCCCCAATAATTCTCTCCAGTATACCTTCTGCTCCCCTCTCTTTCTTCTTCTTCTGGAATCCCAATTATTCTAATGTTGTTTCGTCTTATGGTGTCACTTATCTCTCGAATTCTCCCCTCATGGTCCAGTAGCTGTTTGTCCCTCTTTTGCTCAGCTTCTTTATTCTCTGTCATTTGGTCTTCTATATCGCTAATTCTTTCTTCTGCCTCATTTATCCGAGCAGTGAGAGCCTCCATTTTTGATTGCACCTCATTAATAGCTTTTTTGATTTCAACTTGGTTAGATTTTAGTTCTTTTATTTCTCCAGAAAGGGATTTTATATCTCTGGAGAGGGTTTCTCTAATATCTTCCATGCCTTTTTCAAGCCCGGCTATAAACTTGAGAATTGTCATTTTGAACTCTAGATCTGACATATTACCAATGTCTGTATTGATTAGGTCCCTAGCCTTCGGTACTGCCTCTTGTTCTTTTTTTTTGTTGTGAATTTTTCTGCCTTGTCATTTTGTCCAGCTAAGAGTATATGAAGGAGCAAGTAAAATACTAAAAGGGTGGCAACAATCCCAGGAACATATGCTTTAACCAAATCAGAAGAGATCCCAAATCGTGAGGGGGGATTTCTCCCCCCTCACGATTGGGTGAGGGATCTCCTCTGATTGGGAACTCCTTTGATTGGGATCTCCCAATCTCTTCTCATTGGGATCTCTTCTGATTTGGGGATAAAAAGAGGTTCAAAAAGAAAGAAAGAAAAAAAAGAAAAAAAGAATTAAAAAAAAGAGATTGAATTAAAAATTCAATCAAGAATTTAAAAAAGAATTAAGAAAAAAAAAGATTGACGAGATTAGGATCTCTTCTGATTTGGGGATAAAAAGAGGTTCAAAAAGAAAGAAAGAAAAAAAGAAAAAAAAAGAATTAAAAAAAAAGAAAATGAGTAAAGAAAAGTATAAAAAAGAAAAATATATATTAGATAATCTAGTTAAAAAACGTTAAAAAAGAAAAGGGTAAAAGTTATAAAAAATTTTAGCAGAAGAAGAGAAAAAAAAATGAAAAAGAAAAAAATTAAATTAACTGCAAGACTAAAAAATCACAGGCAGAAAGCCATGAGTTCCGTGGTTTGTTTTCTCCTCCTCTGGAATTCTGCTGCTCTCTCCTTGGTATTGAAACTGCACTCCTTGGTAGGTGAACTTGGTCTTGCCTGGATTTCTTGTTGATCTTCTGGGGGAGGGGCCTGGTGTAGTGATTCTCAAGTGTCTTTGCCCCAGGCGGAATTACACCGCCCTTACCAGGGGCCGGGCTGAGTGATCTGCTTGGCTTTGCTTTCAGGAGCTTTTGTTCCCTGAGCGCTTTCTGTAGAGTTCCGGAGGACAGGAATACAAACGGCGGCCTCCTGGTGTCCGGCCCGGAGGAGCCGAGAGCCCGGGGCCCCGCTCGCCTGTGCACCCTCAGCGAACCGCTCCTAGTAACTCGCGTCTGCCTAACCTCCGGCCGTGCTCCGAGCTCACCGAGCCTGCGACCGGTTCATGGCAACTCCGAGCTGCGAGCTTACTGTCGGCTCTGTCTCTGCAGCCGGCTTTCCCGTTCCAATATCCGCAAGCTCTGCGACACTCAGACACCCCCGATCCTTCTGTGACCCCGCGGGACCTGAGGTCACGCCGACCCCGCGTGGGCTTCGCCCCGCTTTAGCCTCCAAAGCGATGTCCTTCAGCGGAACAGACTTTTAAAAGTCCTGATTTTGTGCTCCGTTGCTCCGCCGCTTGCCGGGAGCCGGCCCCTCCCCCCGGGGTCTATCTTCCCTTCGCTTTGGATTCACTTCTCCGCCAGTCCTACCTTTCAGAAAGTGGTTGTTTTTCTGTTTCTAGAATTGCTGTTCTTCTTCTCTTCGATCTGCCGATGTATTTGCAGGTGTTTGCAATCTTTAGATAAGCTCTCTAGCTGATCTCCTGTTAGCTGAGGTAGTCTCAGCCTGCTACTTCTCCGCCATCTTGACTTCTGTCCTCCTTATCCACACTCCTAAGACCCCACATTTCTTGGGGCGCCTGGGTGGCTCAGTGGGTTAAGCCGCTGCCTTCGGCTCAGGTCATGATCTCAGAGTCCTGGGATCGAGTCCCGCATCGGGCTCTCTGCTCAGCAGTGAGCCTGCTTCCCCCTCTCTCTCTCTGCCTGCCTCTCTGCCTACTTGTGATTTCTCTCAAATAAATAAATAAAATCTTAAAAAAAAAAAAAAAGACCCTACATTTCTTCATTTGTATTCTGTTTCTCTGCACTGCTTCTTCAATTTAGCTCTTTCATTAGTTCGTTCTTCAGTATATATATATATATATATACACACACTCAAATTTGCTCAGCTCTTAAAAAATAGACAAAGCATATCTACACATATACACCCACCCACCCATCCTTGACCTGGGATTTCCCCCACTTTTTCTGGCACATTAATCTGTATTTTTTCCGTTTTTTTTTCTTTCTTTCTTTCTTTTTTTTTAAGATTTTGTTTATTTATTTGACAGAGACACAGCAAGAGAGGGAACACAAGCAGAAGGAAGTGTGACAGGAAGAAGCCTCTTCTCACCAAGCAGGGAGCCCCATGAGAGGCTCAATCCCAGGACCCTGAGATCTTGACCTAAGCTGAAGGCAGAAAAGCCACACAGGTGTGCCAATATTCTTTCCATTTCAAGACCCAGAACTATGACTCAAGCTACATGAAGCAAAAACAGGGTGTTACTGGTACCTGCAACCAAGAAGCTCAGGGCTGGAGATGGCACAGATATGGCCAAACGTTT
Organism: Neogale vison; assembly: GCF_020171115.1. Lineage (NCBI taxonomy): Eukaryota > Metazoa > Chordata > Mammalia > Carnivora > Mustelidae > Neogale > Neogale vison. Next base: position 46,041,090 of record NC_058098.1, read on the forward strand.
CGGCTCACAGAGGGTCCGCTGTGCTCCTCTCACCCTTCATCTCTCTGTCCCGCTTCCCTCTGATTATGGATTCCATTTAAGATAGGTTCGCTCCACCCTGGGGAAAGATGAATGCTAGCAGCCCATGCTATACCCTCAGGGTTTTCAATCCAAAAGCTTGGGAGTGCTCACTCTCCTGGCACTCATGTTTCAAATCTCAGAGAGTCTGAGACTCCCGGATCATTCACCAAGGGGATACATTGGATTTGGCTCCTAGTCTCTACATAGGTCTTCCTTGTTCCAAACAACTACCCACACCACAGGATAAAAGCCACTGGACACTTAACTCCATGGTGGCCACACCTTTACCTTCACACAAGTTCCTCTCTCTGCAGTCCCTTCACCCCCAATTTGCCCCCGGGAAGCCCCGTATTCCTCATTCCAAACTCAAATCAGATTGCATCTCATTCAGGAAGCTCTGGCGACCTCTCCAAGAGGCATAGGTCCTGGGCTTCAGCCTTATTAATATCTAAATACACAGCCCTCCTCAGCAGACAGACTGTCACTCACTCATACGTTCTTTAAAAAGATGTCCATGGAACTAAAATTTTGTGGAGAGGGTGGTTATGGCCATTGGGGAGGATATGTGATATAGTGAGTGCTGGGAAGTGTGTAAACCCAACGATTCACAAACGTGTACCCTGGGGCAAATAATACATTATATGTTAATAAAAATAATTAATTAAAAAAATCTGAAGACAGCATAGTTGTCTACCACATTTATATATCATTAATTTTAAAGTACAAGTACAAGTCTGCCTTTAAAAAATAATTTTAAAATTTAAATGGAATCAATTTGCTATTTTGAAACTCAATTTTTTAAAATAAACAATTCTCTACAGTTTTATCTATGGCAAGATAGTAAAATTATTCATGCCCAACTGCAAATAAAACACAAACAAAATAAAAATACAAATTATAAAAGTTTATGTCCAAGTATTCTGGACCTATCAATTAGTTCTCTTTCCAGAATAAAAGGAGGAAGTCAGCCTTTTTCAGTTGTCCCAAACAAAACATCTGAGCTCAATCAGACTTTTATCCTTGGTTCACACTTCTCTCGTTAGAAGTCCAGACATCCCTGAGCCCTAGAGGCAGGGATTGGTGTATTTGTGATACACGTATCTGTGTCCAAAGCTCAACTCATGTTTCAGAGGTTACAAATATAAAACGTTAGTAATTGATGAGAAATTAGCAAAGGGAGCATTATGGCAAGATGAACTCTCTTCAAACAAGGTTAAATGAGAGAGACCAAAGACTTCCTGAAGAGCCTGAAATTACACCTCAAGCTTTGATCTGGTTAGTCCTCTGGCACTAATGTTCATGCAAACATTTTATTACTGACTACACCCTCCAAGGGCACAGAGAGGCCAATGAAAAGGAAAACACAAAAGGAGTTTTTTAATCTTCTGCCATCCTAAAATCAAATATAGCCTCAAGTCTCCCTAGAAGAATCTAGTAAAACAGATCAGAAAGAGAGCAGCACAAGTCCAAGCAATATTTCTGGGAGACATGCAAAAACCCTAGGGCTTTTGTTTCTATGTTAATATCCAGTGTGGTGGGTAAGTATATTTTCTGACATATAAATATGATTTTGGGTCAGATAACTAGCAGAGGTTCAACACGGACTTTAGAATCAGGAATCCCAGCTCTGCCGCTTACTGACTGGGTGCTGACAGACAAGCAGTTAAGCTCACTGAGCCTCAGTTTCTGCACCCTCTCAGTGGAGGGTAGGAACATTGCCTGCATCAGAGGTTGTGGGAAGATGTGATGGAACCAGGATGCAAACAAACAACCCATACCATAGCTTTCTACCCTACTATTACATTCCAGACCCCTGTCCAACAACCTCCTAGACATTTCCACTTGGATCCTGCCCTTTTCTCAAACTCAACACCCCTAACACCAAATTTATCTATCACTAGCCAGGATCTCCTCCTAACTCCTCTGGTCCTCCTACCCAACACTCCCATTTTCCAAAATGCCTACCACCAAAGATCAATTTACACAAATGTGTTTATTGCTAGTTGAACTACAGTGCACATGGTAGTCTCAATCCTTGCCACTAGCAGGCTAACTGGGAGCACCACTTAGGAAAAAAAGCAGAGTCAACTGAGTCACAAACATGTTCAAACCCAGAAATTTGACTTCAAATGAATCTGTACTACAGAAATAACAAAAAATAGAGAAAAATCTACTTCCCAAGATGTTTAGAGCAGTATTATTTAGATCAAATAAAGAAAGAAAGAGAAAAAGGAAGGAAACAATTTAACCATCCAGGAAATGGTAAGCTAACTTATGGTACACAGTTTCAATAAATGCTTGTAGTTAATAAAAAGGAGAGGGGAAAAAAATGAGAGAAAATGCTAATAATAATTTTAAATGGCAACATATAAAACTGCAAGTGAACTTGTCCTTACCTAAACCAACAAAAGCTTAAAAGGAAATATACCAAAATCGTCCATTTTACTCCGTCAATATATAGATAACATTTGTGAGAGACTGTTCTCTCCTCTCTGGTTCCAAACATTTGGCCCAAGCCTTGATGTCACTTGATTTGCCTTGACTATGGCCTCTTTTTTTTTTTTTTCCCAATTTATTTATTTTCCAAAAAACATTATTCATTATTTTTTCACCACACCCAGTGCTCCATGCAAGCTGTGCCCTCTATAATACCCACCACCTGGTACCCCAACCTCCCACCCCCCCGCCACTTCAAACCCCTCAGACTGTTTTTCAGAGTCCATAGTCTCTCATGGTTCACCTCCCCTTCCAATTTACCCAAATTCCCTACTACTCTCTAACGCCCCTTGTCCTCCATGCTATTGGTTATGCTCCACAAATGAGTGAAACCATATGATAATTGACTCTCTCTGCTTGACTATGGCCTCTTATCCCAGATCTCTTCTGCTTCAGACTGATCACTCCTCGTCTGGCTTCTAAAAACCTGCTTTATTACTTCACTGAGACAATCACTAGTTCCCTCTGCATTGGTCCTTTGAAAGCCCACCCCTCCTCACAATTCACGAAGCATTTTATTTCAGACCCTTGCCATTCGTCTCTTCCTTTCCTGCCAGCAGTGTCACCCCTCCCATTACCTCCCAATCCATTTTTCTGGCCCTGCTGACAGCCAGGCAGCTACCAAATCTTATCATCTGACCTACTAAGAGCTCTTCAAGAGGGCCTCTCAGCTGCAAGGTAAGTTAGAAGCTTCCAACTCAGACAAGACCTTTTCTGACCTGCCCCCAAACTGCCTTAGCTTCTGCCAGTCAGGCCAACGCTCCTCTCCTCCAACAAGATCCCCCAGTCCAACTTACTGTACTATCTCTATCCCTGGCCTACATAGCACCTCAGTCAAGCCCCTGACATTATGAACACCCCCAGGGTAAGAATTCTAGCACTCTGTCTCATGACCAACATCACACTGTGACTCCCTCACTGGACAGAAGGAAGGAGAAGGCTGGTGTTCCTCACCTTTCTACATCATTGCCATGTATTTCCACTACCAGCATCCACCTCCCCTTGCTTGGATCTGCCTTCCTGTTGCACTTCCCAAATGCTAACCTTGCTCTGTCCAGTATGCAGCCACTAGCCACATAGAGCTACTAAGCTCTTAAAATGTAGCTAGCATAAAATGAGATGTGCTAGAAGTGTATGACACACAGTGGATTTCAAAGACTTGATATGGAAAACAGAACAGTAATAGTAATATTTTATACTGGTTACCTATTGATATAATACAGATTAGATCTGTGGGATTAAATAAAATGTATTATTAAAATTAATTTCATCTCTTTCTTCTTACTTTTTTAAATGTAGCTACTAAAAATTCTTATGTTTTATATATGGCTCAGTAGTCTAGCTATCTTTCAAGGACCAGCGTGAGGAAAACCTTCCTCCAAAGGTCCTTCTGGGGGAGACAAGATGGCGGGGAAGTAGGAGGAGGTGCCGTTTCAACCTGCACCCTAAAGTGAGCTGATCACCTACTAAAGAACTTCAATCACCCATGAAATCAGCCCGAGATCAAAATTATACATGTCTGGATCCCTAGGGGGGCAGAAGACACCAGTGGGCAGGTAAAGCAGAGTGGGAACATTGGATTGATATTGTAAGATAAACAAAAGGGGGAGGGAGCCACCAGAGGTGACCCATTGGAAAGTAATACCCCAATACGAAAGTGTCCTGCGTCTTGGGACCAGCATTAACTTGGAGTCTGGTTGAAAGCATCAAAAACAGAAAAGGATCGCAGGGGGAAATTGTTGGAATTGGGGCAGTTAGGGACAGGGGATTAAGTCCCCGGACCCAGGACAGCCACCCCTGGCACTAAGCCAGAGAGAGTGTGGCGGAGAAACCAGGTCTTGGTCCCTGAACAGCCAGCGTACCTGAGAATGCATGGGGTCCATCTCCCATGAGGGGCTGGGACCCTCACCAGCCAGCAGAACGCCGCGCCATACTATCAGATCCTGAGACATGCACGCCCCACACCCTCCCCTGAGAGAGGTACACGTAGGCACCAGACTGGTGCTCTCAGACCCGGAAAGACCAGGCACTCCCAGCCCAGGCCAGCGGAAAATCTCAGAGTGTGATTAATGCTTGGAACCTCTCTGGCAGTCTGGAGCTGCCCAGCCAGCCACCGCTGTTGTGGTTTTAGGTATAAGCAGGAGTTCCTGTGTCCCCAGGGACCGTGACTCAGAACCTGCTCTGCAAGTGGCCAAGGGGGAACTTACATGCTCTGGAGACCCAGAGGGCAACAGACTGAGCCTTCTCTCTGAGAGGGAGGTTGGGGTGCAGTTTGCTTTCCTCTAAACCTCCAAAAACCATCAAAAGCTATCAAGGCAAGAGAAAAAAAATGAACAAACATAAAAACCTCCAGAGAACAAAAGCGTGAAATTTCCTCAGAGTCCACCCCCTTGAGCGGGGCGGGAGGACTTAACTCAGGGAACATTGTCTGAAAACCCATGCAGCAGGCCCCTCCCCCAGAAAACCAACCAGGAAAAAAAAAAAAAAAGACAGGAGAACCACCACCACTACTTCATAGATACAACTTCTGTTTTTGATTTGTTCCCATTATTCTGGTTCATTTTTTAAATATATATAGATAATTTTTTAACCTACTTACCATCACAGTGAGATGTGCAGTACATCAAATTCTATAATAACCTTTCAACCTGACCTTTTTGATACATATACCCATGTTTTTCTTTTCCTTTTCTATTTTTTATTTTTTTATTTTAGTTTAGTTTAGTTTATTAATGTTTTTATTTTTATTTTTTAATATTCATACAGAGTTAAACTTCAAGGTAATCCCCTTTCCCCAACCAATGTTACCCCTACAGGGAAACCAAATTTTAATTCCCCTTTACCTTAGGAAAGTTGAGTCCTTTAACAAAGATATCAAGATACATCCAGGAGCAATCAAAATAACCTTCCTTGCCCACATTGAGAATTTATAACCACTCTCCCATCTTTTTCTTCCACCAGTGTTTCTGTATTTTTGTGTTTGTCCTGATAGTATATAAACCTTACACTTAGGATTCTTTTTGACGAGGTTCTTCTTCTTTATTTTTTTTTAATATATATATATTTTTTATTTTTCTCTTGTCATATACTTTTATCAGTCTTTTTGTTTGTCTGTTTTTGTTTGTATACTTCATAAATCTTACCTTGGGGCCCATTTGGGCTGAGCCTTCTCTTTTATCTTCCCTTTTTTTCCTGTCTCTCTATCTCTCTCTTTTTTTTCTCTTTTTCTTTTCTTTTTTCTCTTGTTTGGGTGGGGAATCCTGATTGCTCAGAAGCATTCCAGGGTGCACCTTGACTACAGCACGGTAGATACATCCAGCTACATCCGTTCAGCCATCTACCACCAAAATGACTAGGAGGAGGAATGCCCAACAGAAGAAAAATACAGAGGATGGGCCTTCTGCAACAGAGCTAATGCCTATCGACATAGACAATATGTTAGAAAGAGAATTCAGGCTAAAAATTATCCAGGCAATAGCTAGGTTGGAGAAAGCCATGGATGACCAAACTGAATTGATAAGGACAGAACTGAAATCCACCAGGGATGATGTTCACAATGTTCTCAATGAGTTCCAATCTAATCTAAATTGTCTAAAAGCTAGGGTAACTGACACAGAAGATAGAATTAGTGATCTGGAGGACAAACAGATAGAGAGAAAGGATCAGGAGGAAGCCTGTAACAAACATCTTAGAAGCCATGAAAACAGAATCAGGGAAATAAATGATGCCATGAAATGTTCCAATGTCAGAATTATTGGAATCCCTGAATTTGGGGAGGGGAAAGAAAGAAGTCTAGAAGATATAGTGGAACAAGTTCTTCATGAAAATTTTCCCAATCTCACAAATGGAACCAGCATTCATGTACTAGAGGCAGAATAATTTTCCCCCAAGATTATAGATTTTTGAAAATCCTCGAGATACTTAATAGTAAGAATGAAGAATTATAATTGTAGGTAGACCCTCTTGAAGGCACCTAGGACAAAGAAGCTCCTTATGTACAGAGGAAAGCCCATCAGAAAAATGTCAGACCTGTCCATAGAGACCTGGAAAGCCAGAAGGGCTGGCAAGATATATTCAGGACACTAAATGAGAAGAACACGCAGCCAAGAATACTTTATCCAGCAAGACTGACATTCAAAATGGATGGAGAGATAAAGAGTTTCCAAGACCGGCAAGGCTTAAAAGATATGGGACCACCAAGCAGACCCTGCAGGAAATATTAAGGGGGGGTTCTATAAAAGAGGAAAAATCCTAAGAAAAGCATTGAGCAGAAATATAGAGACAATCTACAGAAAAAAAGACTTCAAAGTTAACACGATGTCAATAAAAACATAATTATCAATAATCAATCTCAATGTGAATGGCCTAAATGTGCCCATAAAATGACACAGGGTTGCAGATTGGATAAAACGACAGGACCCATCCATATGCTGTCTACAAGAGACTCATTTTGAACCTAAGGATATACCCAGACTGAAAGTGAAAGGATGGAGTAGCATCTTTCATGCCAATGGGCCTCAAAAGAAGGCTGGGGTAGCAATTCTCATATCAGATAAATTAGATTTTAAACCAAAGACTGTAGCCAGAGATACAGAAGGACACTACATAATTCTTAAAGGGACTTTCCACCAAGATGATCTAACAATTGTAAATATCTATGCCCCCAATATGGGAGCAGCCAATTACTTAAGAAAACTGTTAATCAAGATAAAGAGTCATATTGATATGAATATATTAATAGTAAAAGATCTTAACATACCTCTGTCAGAAATAGACAGATCATCGAAGCAGAAAATCAATAAAGAAACAAGAGCATTGAATGACACATTGGACCAGATGGACCTCAGAGATATATACAGAACATTCCACCCTAAAACAACAGAATACTCATTCTTCTCAAGTGCACATGGAACGTTCTCAAGAATAGACCACATACGGGGTCACAGATCAGGACTCAACCGATACCAAAAGACTGGGATTATTCCCTGCATATTCTCAGATCACAATGCTTTGAAACTGGAGCTCAATCACAAGGAGAAGTTCCGAAGTAACTCATACACCTGGAAGCTAAAGACCACCTTGCTTAAGAATGCTTAGATCAACCAGGAGATCAAAGAAGAACTGAAACAATTCATGGAAACCAATGAGAATGAAGACACTTCGGTCCAAAACCTATGGGATACAGCAAAGGCGGTCCTAAGGGGGAAATACATAGCCATCCAAGCCTCCCTCAAAAAAATTGAAAAATCCAGAACACACCAGCTGTCTCGACACCTTAAGGAACTGGAGAATCAACAACAAATCAAACCAAGTCCATACATAATAAGGGAAATAACCAAGATTAGAGCTGAGATCAATGAGGTAGAAACCAGAGATACAGAAGAACGTATCAATGAAACTAGAAGCTGGTTTTTTGAAAGAATCAATAAGATCGATAAGCCACTGGCTACACTAATCCAAAAGAAAGAGAGAAAGCCCAAATTCATAAAATTATGAATGAAAAGGGAGACACCAAGGAAGTAGAAACAATCATGAGAAGTTATTATCAACAGTTATATGCCAATAATCTAAGCAACCTAGATGAAATGGATGCATTCCTGGAAAACTATAAACTCCGAAATTGATCCAGGAAGAAACTGAAAACCTGAATAGACCGATATCTAGTAACGAGATTGAAGCAGTGATCAAAAACCTCCCAAAAAACAAGAGCCCAGGACCTGACGGATTCCCTGGGGGCATTCTACCAAACTGTCAAAGAAGAAATAACACCTATTCTCCTGAAGCTGTTTCAAAAAATCGAAGCAGAAGGAAAACTGCCTGACTCTTTCTATGAAGCCAGCATTACCCTGATCCCAAACGAGGCAAAGACCCCACCAAAAAGGAGAATTTCAGATCAATATCACTGATGAATATGGATGAATATGGATGCTAAGATTCTCAACAAGATCTTAGCAAACAGGATCCAACAGCACATTAAAAAGATTATCCACCATGACCAGGTGGGATTCATCACTGGGCTACAAGGATGGTTCAACATTCACAAATCAATCAATGTGACAGAACAAATTAATAAGAGAAGAGAGAAGAACCACATGGTCCTCTCAATTGATGCAGAAAAAGCATTTGACAAAATCCAGCATTCGTTCCTGATTAAAATGCTTCAAAGTATAGGGACAGAGGGAACATTCCTGAACTTCATCAAATCTATCTATGAAAGAACCACAGCAAATATCATCCTCAATGGGAAAAAGCTTGCAGCCTTCCCATTTAGATCAGGAACATGACAAGGATGCCCACTCTCACCACTCTTGTTCGACATAGTATTAGAAGTCCTAGCAACAGCAATCAAACAACAAAGAGAAATAAAAGGTATCCAAATTGGCAATGAAGAGGTCAAATTCTCTCTCTTTGCAGATGACATGATTCTTTATATGAAAAACCCAAAAGACTCCACCCCCAAAACACTAGAACTCATACAGCAATTCAGTAACATGGCAAGATACATAGTCAATGTACAGAAATCAGTGGCTTTCTTATACACTAACAATGAAAATACAGAAAGGGAAATTAGAGAATCGATTCCATTTACTATAGCACCAAGAACCATAAGATACCTGGGAATAAACCTAACCAAAGAGGTAAAGGATCTGTACTCGAGGAACTACAGAACACTCATGAAAGAAATTGAAGAAGACACAAAAAGATGGAAGACCATTCCATGCTCTTGGATAGGAAGAATAAACATTGTTAAAATGTCTATACTGCTTAGAGCAATCTATACTTTTAACGCCATTCCGATCAAAATTCCACCAGCATTCTTCGAAGAGCTGGAGCAAATAATCGAGAAATTTGTATGGAATCAGAAGAGACCCCGAATCGCTAAGGAAATGTTTAAAAACAAAAATAAAAAAGGGGGCATCACACTACCTGATTTCAAGCTTTACTACAAAGCTGTGATCACCAAGACAGCATGGTACTGGCATAAAAACAGATGCATAGACCAGTGGAACAAAGTAGAGAGCCCAGATATGGACCCTCAACTCTATGGTCAATTAATCTTTGACAAAACAGGAAAAAATATACAGTGGAAAAAAGACAGTCTCTTCAATAAATGGTGCTGGGAAAACTGGACAGCTATATGTAGAAGAATGAAACTGGACCATTCTCTTACACCATTCACAAAGATAAACTCGAAATGGATAAAAGACCTCAACGTGAGACAGGAATCCATCAGAATCCTAGAGGAGAACATAGGCAGTAACCTCTTCGATATCAGCCACAGCAACTGCTTTCAAGACATGTCTCCAAAGGCAAAGGAAACAAAAATGAAAATGAACTTTTGGTACTTCATTAAGATCAAAAGCTTCTGCACAGCAAAGGAAAGAGTCAACAAAACAAGAGGCAACCCACAGAATGGGAGAAAATATTTGCAAATGACAGTACAGACAAAAGGTTGATATCCAGGATCTATAAAGAACTCCTCAAACTCAACACACAAAAAACAGATAATCATATCAAAAACTGGGCAGAAGATATGAACAGACACTTCTCTAATGAAAACATACAAATGGCTATCAGACACATGAAAAAATGTTCATCATCACTAGCCATTAAGGAGATTCAAATTAAAACCACATCGAGATACCACCTTACACCAGTTAGAATGGCCAAAATTAGCAAGACAGGAAACAATGTGTGTTGGATAGGATGTGGCGAATGGGGAACCCTCTTCCACTGTTGGTGGGACTGCAGGTTGGTGCAGCCACTTTGGAGAACAATGTGGAGATTCCTCAAGAAATTAAAAATAGAGCTTCCCTATGACCCTGCAATTGAACTACTGGGTATTTACCCCAAAGATACAGATATAGTGAAAAGAAGGGCCCTCTGTACCCCAATGTTTATAGCAGCAATGGCCACAATTGCCAAACTGTGGAAAGAACCAAGATGCCCTTCAACTGACAAATGGATAAGGAAGATGTGGTCCACATACACTATGGAGTATTATGCCTCCATCGGAAAGTATGAGTACCCAATTTCTGTAGCAACATGGAGGGGACTGGAAGAGATTATGCTGAGTGAAATAAATCAAGCAGAGAGAGTCAATTATCATATGGTTTCACTTATTTGTGGAGCATAACAAATAACATGGAGGACATGGGGAGATGGAGAGGAGAAGGCAGTTGAGGGAAATTGGAAGGGGTGGTGAACCATGAGAGACTATGAACACTGAAAAACAACATGAGGGTTTTGAAGGGGCGGGGGCTGAGAGGCTGAGGGAACCAGGTGGTGGGTATTGGGGAGGGCATGTATTGCATAGAGCACTGGGTGTGATGCAGAACAATGAATACTGTTACGATGAAAAGAAAGAAAAAAAAGAGAGAGAGAGAAAGAAAAGGCCCTTCTGTTTGTGCCACTCTTAATGAGCATTTCTGACCCCTTGAAATCCTATAACGGAGTCCAACATAGAAGTTACTATCTAATCACATACCATACTATATGTTTACTGGTACATTAATTCTTCTTGCTACATCAATACCATTTCTAGATGGGGATGTGTAGGAGACACTCAACTTTTATTTAAACATGGGATCTTTGCTGGAGCAAGAGAGCAATACACAGATTTTTTTTGTTGTTGTTTCTGTTTTGTTTTGTTGGCTCACTTACTCTCTCATTGGTGATTTCAACAATACAGACAGAACTGGAAGCCAGGGGACCTAATAGCTCTTTGTTTTACCTGTATTTAACACAATGCATATAGGCCATATAGTCCATTGCTTGGCCCCTTATAAGGTCTGTCGGGGCCTCAGAATCCCCCCTTGTAAAGTAAGGTTCATAATATCAGGTCAATCTACAATATGGAGCTAGATTAAAGTAGCTAACCAAGTTCTAACTGGAACCATTACCACGAATGAGAAATACTGTACTTTCCACAGTTCATTGCGTGTCTCTCAGCCAGTAGTCTTAAACACAATTTTTAGAAAGAGAGGACAAATTAATAGCAATTATCAAAATATAAAGGGCGGTGTGGGAAAATACCTACCAAAGTACTTGTCCTGGCCTATTCATGATGGGATGCAAGTAAAAGGAGAGGAAACTGTTATATGCCTGCTGCAAGCTGAAGTAGTTTATACACTATACACCCAATAACCTTTACAAGGCAGACATTACCACATCCATCTGACAGAGTAAAGAAACTAAGGTTCAAAGACAGGCTAAGTAACCAGCCAAAGTGATGCTGCCACAGGCTGGAAATCCGGATCAGTGGTATCATCTTTGTATGTAAAAAAGAACATCTTTTTATTATCGCTTGAAGACAACATATGTGAAAAGCACTACTATTACAGAAATATGCAAGTAAAAATACAACAATAATATCCATTCATTTCCTTCAAATGGTTTTCTTGATCTTGGGTAACTCCTGTCTTTCATATCAAGAGGCCATTTTTTTCTAAGTAGACTTTTTCTTTAAGTAGCAAACAAATAGGGTATATGATGTGCTAGGAACTAATACATTAATGTACTGTATTTCTTTAAAGTCTTGAAACCACAGTTGTCAGCCAAAGTTTATGTTAGACATTTTAATTAAAAGTCTTCAGACACATTTGCAAAAATGCAGTCCCTAGGAAGGATAAAGATTGCAGCAAGAAAGGACACTGGGTCATTCCACAAAAAAATGCACCCAATAAAAACAGCCTCATATCAAAGAACCTCTCTACTTTACAAAACTGAGTTCATCATGAGCTCAATGAAATGAAAAAATAAAGTTCCTTAAAATAAGATACCGCACCTTAAAGTGAAACCACAATTCCACAGCCTTAAAAAACAAGCTACTTTCTCAGAATGGTAACAGTGTACTCTGCATCTCCAAGAAGCCAAACTGATCAAGGTTTAATAGATTCTGTCTTTACAAAATGGAGCCAACTTAATCCTGCAGACTTGGACAGAACAAAAGTTCAAATCTCTACCAAAAAAAAAAAAAAAAAGTCTCAGAGTATCAAATCCTACGGGTTCCTTTATCAAAAAAGTTCTTGCAGTAGGTGTGTATCAGTCACTACTAAGAACTCTGCACAATGCAACCTGTGTGACCATGAGACTTTACTACAGGGAGGAGACATTTCAGTTTACCAAGGACACCATGCTTCCCATTCACGCTTTCACAACTCTTGAAAACTAATTTCTCTTAACAGTAAGCAATTAATTTAGATTTCATTCCAGACTGAATGAGATAGTGTAAATCTCAAGGAATCTGAGATTGTAAATAACCTCACTTGGAGAAACCAGGTGTGTGTGTGTGCGCGTGTGTGTGTGTGTGTTTCCTCAGAGGTACTTCACAGGGTATAAATAGAAATAATTAGCAACTTTTAATCTCATGAACAAGATCTTTATTTATAATTCTCACAAATAAAACCAATTCTTTTTCATCACGTGACAGACAATTAAGACTATGTGTCCTAAATCAGGTGTTTCCCCCTCGTTTTAAGAATAAAAAAAGACATCCAGAAGAAACAAGGTTTCCTTTTCTCAGCCTCCAAAAACACTAAGGTGTTTGATCCTAAACAAAAGTTAAGACTAAGTAGGGAAGAAAATGGAAAACAGAACACAGCCTAGCAAAGCAGCCAGAGATCACATGCAGCAGGTGACAGGAAGCCTTGGGGACACTTCACAGCCACCAGGATGAACTTCATCCCAGGTCCCTGCAGGTCTCCTGGGCTCCACAGAACCTCCACCCAGCAGTCCACAAAAACAAAAACGAAAGGCGGCAAAGAACTCTCACTGTCATCCTGGCAAGAAAGCAGCAGCAGCCTCCTTGAACCCAGGAAAGCCACCCCTCCCTTCACACCAACTACACAAGGAAGCCCAAGCGGCCAGACCCAAAATAAAAATAAGAGGAGCGCGGGAAGACAGACGACAGCTCAATTAAATTTATCCTGGGAGCACTGGGAGGCTCCGTCTCTCTGAAGACTCCAACTCAAAAGTAAAATTAAAATTTAAGGGGAGGGAGCCCACAGAAGAGAGGACAGTTCAGTTAAGTCTGGGCTGGGAACACTGGGAGACTCTACTTCAGGTGTCAGAGTCAGAAATAAAAATTAAAAAACGAGAGGGGGAGGCGTCAGTTTATTTTGTGTGTGAGTGTGTATGCGTGTGTGTCTGTGTAGCACCTGGAGTGCAGGATTTGCCAGGGAGGGGAAAGTGGCAGCTCCGCCGGCCTTGAGGTGACCAGGCTCAAATCCGGGGTGAGTTCACGCTCTGGGCGACAGGGCAGAGTCCGAGGCCAGACTGCCCGCAGTCGGGAACAATGCTGGGCCCCGGAAAGGAGGGTCTCACACCACCCCCTCACGTCCCCCGCATGCCGTGGGCATCCCAGCCCCGACCCTCCCCCGGCCCACGTCAGGGCAGGAACGCCCGAACCCGGGGACCCACAGCGGGCCTCACCCATCCGCGCCCGCAGGTGCTTCAGGCGCGTCAGCACGTCCTTCTTGGGGTCCAGCACCTTCTGGGTGGACTTCCTCACGTCTCCGTGGCTCCTTCGGAAGAACATCCCGCTGCGGGAAAGCGGGCCCCGCCGATGGGGCAGGAGGCGCCTGTGCCGCGTGATTCACCTCACGGGGTCCGAGTCCGCACGTGTCGCGTGGAGCACTGGCCAACTCCAGGCCGGCGCTGACCCGCCTCAGCGGCGACTCCAGGAAGCAGTGGTGGGCGGGTCAGGCGAAGAGCCGGGCAAAAAGGCTCTGCAGAGGCGGAATCCATAGCCCCGCCCCGCTGGGGGCGCCAGCGCACCCTTCGCGATCCGCGCTCGCGAATGCGATTTGGACCGCCTCGCGGGGGCGCGCCCAGAGCGCCTAAGGGGGACCGCGAATCGCAAAGACGCTGGGACCTGTACTACAGGTCCCGGGAGGCACTGCAACAGAGCCCTCCAGTCAAGTTAAGCGTGCGGAAGGCACAGTGGGAGTTAATGGGTTGGGTCCCAGCACGTTCTTGCTCCCCACCTGGCTGAACTCTGCAAGTCCTCTAGGAAAATGTAGTTCTTCAGGGGGCGGGAGGGGCGACTTACCTTTCCAGAGTCCCCAATCCCCTGGATGGCAGTCCCCTGCCCGCTTCCAAGAGAGGCCCAGGGTTCCCAAAGTTCCTTCCTTGCTCCATTCTACCAACCCATTTTCCTCCAGTGCAACGTGAACCACAAGACTACCTCGGTAAGTAAAGTTTCAAATGCAAACTATATTTTCAAATACAAACTATTTTTCCTTTTGACTTCTAGATTCACACTAAAGAGGGAGTTGAAGTCCTTTTGACCAAACTAAACTCAGAGCTCCAATTTGACACTGAAATCAGTGGCTTTGGCAGCAAGAAGATCATCCCTAGACTCAGTGTGAGGAGTCCAGCAGTCCGCTTGGTTCCTGGGATCCAGCTTCACTTGGGGTATGAGGTTCCCTTGTGCAAAGGGGTCCTCAGGATAGTCTCTTGCTTTGTAGGAAGTGCACCCATCTTCTCCGTGTTGTGCAAGGCCTCATAGCAATCCAGGAGCAGAACCAGAAATACAGCCTGAGGGACCCAACTCTCAGAATGGTATGCTTTTGCAGGTTAGGTGCCTGTAACCTGGAGTAAAACTTTGAGATATAAAATGACCTGGAGAGTTCTTACAAGAGATCTGTAGGATTATTTACTGTCATCTGCATCCTCTGATGCTCCAAATTTTGACATTTGAGCAAATACTGAACCTGGCCTGCAGTCTCATAACTAGCATAATATTTGTCCTCTATAAGCACTCACTAAAATTTATTACACCAAATGGAGTAAGATCTAGTTCTACCTATGCTCTTTTGCAACTCTGAAAATAGAGAGGCTCTAACAACTAGAAGAAATATTTTTGCCTGCCCAGATGATATAAATATCCATATCCTAATCCAAGGAACATGAGATTGTGACTGTTTTTTAGAAAAAGGATCTTCACAGATTGTAATTATGGATCTCAAGGTCCATCATCTTTGATGATCTGGGTGATCCCTAAACCTAACAAGAGTCTTATATTTATAAGACACAAAAGAGGACAAGACACAGAAAAGTCCATGTAAAAATGGAGGCAGAGATTGGAGGCATGTAGCCATAAGCCAAGTGATCCCTGGAGCCACCAGGAGCTAGAAGAAACTAGGAAGTATTCTCTCTGGGGGGGTTTCTAGAGGGAGCCCGACCCTACCAACACCTTGATTTTAGACTTCTGAACTTAAGAACTGAGGAAATAAATTTCTGTTATCTTAAGCCACCTAGTTTGTGATAATTTGTTATAGCGGCCCTAGAAATTGAATAGCACCAGATGCTGGAGACAACCTAGTGTGACTGTTTAGCAAGATCAGAACAACCTATATTGATTATAACACTTTGAATAAATAAAAATTCAGGAATCCATAATGATATTCAAAAGAACGCTTTTCGATGTCCTAGGTGAGTGTTTCAAGTAGAAAACTTAGATTTCACCTGTGAGTATTTGGAGTAGACTTTTTTTTTTAAAAAAAGAGTGTATTTATTTATTTGAAAGGGAGAGAGAGAGCAGGGGAAGGGGAGGGGTAGAAGCAGAAGGTAAAGAGAAAGGGGTAGAGGCAGAGGGAGACAGAGAAACAGACTCCCTGCTGAGCGAGGAGCCCCTTCAGTTCTCCAGGCAGGTCTCCATCCAAGGACCCTGGGATAAGGACCTGAGATGAAGGCACACACTTATCCAACTGAGACACCCAGGCATCCCCAAGTGGACTTCTTTAACAAAGAAAAGAATGTGAGAGCCCCAGGTGGCTAAGACCCTTTTTCCATAACAAATGGGGAACCTGATCAGAACTGGGTATGTGTTTCAAGATTTTAACAGGGAAGAGTGCAGGGCTTTAGAGCTTTATAAATTCCTCCATAGGTCACTTACCAGAAATGTTCCTGTTTTCCTGATTACAGCAAATTGAATTCACGTGTTCAGGAACAGAGCCTAAGAAACCAGGACAGAGTGAGAAAAATAAGAAACCAAGGGATGCCAAAGAATAAAGAGAAACACTTATCAGTTCTTCATGTTGTCTGTAGGAGAATTTTAGAGGTTTGTTTTGTTTTGTTTTTGTATACTGTTTACATAAATTCAAACCAACACATATTTACTGAACAATTGATACAGCTAAATTATGATGACCTTGGTTTTCTACTTCCCATTCTTTTCTATTTTACTGAAAATTGGTGTTTTAAGGGCTATTTGGAAACTGCAACTCCTACTATCATTGATGTTCAATATTTATCAAGCAATTCCACCATTCATCATTATTGGGCTTATACCCAACACAGGGTCAGGGTCAGCAGTCAATCACTATTTAAGGAATAAACAAACTCATTCATTCATTTCTTCATCAATATCTCCATCAGCATTATTAGGGAATGTTGTTAAGTACTGTGTTTTCAATTTAACCTAATGTGTTATGCATCCAAATTTTAAAATTTTACCCCTTTTACCTCAGAAATCTTTCTAAAACATAGGCAAACCTCTGTGTCTTCTTAAACAGCTTATTCATTGTTTATGAAACCTTAATTTGTGCCCCCCACACACTGTGATCCCCTTAATCTCCTCCTAAATGAGTATTGCCACGAAACAAAAAGGAGAAATGTCTAGTAGATCTTCCCCATCTCATTTTGACCACCTCTTGCCCCCAAATTCAGTCACTGCTATCAGAGACCATTTGTTTGCCTTTTTAACTTCCATATTAGAATCTTTCTATATGTTTAAACCTGTCAGCTCTTAGTTTCCAGATATTCTAAAAGTTATTGTATTTTACTTTCTAACTGTCACCCATTGGAGTTTTTCAGTTTGGAAGGATGGGGGTTTTTTCCAGATTGACTAAAATATCTTGTGTCTGCACATTAATTCTAGTTGTTGTAAATATTCTATTAATTTTGGTTGTATGGAAAAATTCAACTTTTAGCTGCAGATTTTCCTATCAGATAAGCTCATTGTGCCTGTCCTCAGGAGTAAGATCTTTTTGTATGTCAGACACACTGTGGATCTTCATTTGAATACTGTTGCTACAGACTGCCTGGCCCTGTGAACCCCTGTGACATAGTCTCTTCTTGCTGATCATCGATTGGATCTTTGCATTCTTATTTTCTTTAAAAAAAAAAAAAAGTTATGATCTAATAAATCCAATTTTTTTCTTATATCAGCTCTTATCTGAAGTTTTGAATTCATTCAATGTGTATGCTGTGCCCCTGAGAATCTGCACCTATCTAAAATCCCTATGAAAACAGGGATGGTCCTCTATAAGAAGGAAATGCCAAACTCAACACTTAAGAAACAAGAAACCCAGTGTCCTCATTTTCCATATGATATATTACTGTAGACACCAAAAATATATTTTTTCTCCTCCAAAAATATTTCCTAACCGTTTCTTTTCTTTCCAAATATCTGTCAAATGAGGAGATTTAATACTTTAAACTTGACTATAAATCATTTTATATAAGAATTTCACTTCAGGACAGACTAGAAAAAATTTTTGAAAACATACTGGCCATATTGATATATCTGATGGACACTTGATAACAAAGCAATGCCTTAAGGGAAAGATATCTAATCGTTTTTCTAAATTTAGTCAAGCAGATGTTTTCATAGCTGTGCATTTCAACCACAATGTCATCTGCTTTGGGTATATCTTCACTTTTTTTTTATCATTAGAACAGTATAAACATTTCAGTGGTGAATCGTGGAAACACATCAACATTAGAAAAATGTAAGGCCATAAGTAAGTATCATTAGAACGTTTGATAGTTCCGTGATCAAAGGAGTGAGACTGATACAAAGCAAAGGTCAAGCAAAGCATTATTTCGTGCCAAGCATCGAGAATCAAACCAAACATTCAGGGCCACCTCTTACAGAGAGAGCGACCCCTCCCTGCCTTACAGACTAACTTTTAAAAGGCAAAGGCCACGTGGTTGAGCCTGGCCACACACAGGTGTCCAATGAGATTGTAACACACAGAGAAAGCTGCACAGTCATGCTAGATCACACTTGGGTGGCCAATTGAATTACAATTTACCCTATAGTAAATATTTGAACTAGCCTATCACCTTGGTCAGAATTGGCACCCAAAAGGTGGGGCTCACACTCCTTGGTAGCTAGAGAGACAGTATGCACAATCCACCGATTGGATATCTCCACCTGGCCTGACCAGCCCTTGTATTTGGGCTCTATTACCTGGGACTGGTCGACCATATTTTACTGGTTTACTGGACTTACTTTTAAGGAAGTTCCCCGGGGGGGGGGGGGGCAAGGTCAGTTTAAATTTTACTGCATAAACAACAAAATCACTGTTTAACTGGATGGAATCGCTCTGGCTAAATAGGCCCTTACACTTTTATAAATGAAAAAAAAATCTTTGATAACTTTGGAGATATCAAGAATCATAGAAACTCTCTAGATCGTAAATATAACTTGGATAGAAGGACGATGTACAAAGGCTAGAGAGAGACAAAGTTTCATGGGTGAAAAGCCTATGAAAATGTGCTCATTACCTCACCTCTTCCCCTAATACACAATATGCCACCATTATGTTTAATATTATAGAAGATTTATTCCTAATTTAGAACCAGGTGCTAAATTTTCTAAAATGAATGTAGATTATAGAATGTCCACAAAACATATTCATTTAAATGGAGAAAAATATCACACATTCTTACTTATAAATTCCTATAATTTTCTAGAAAAATGAATCTCAAAATAGTTCTTAGAGAACAATAATTCTTATCATGAAACAAGAATACAAATTCTTTTACTAATATACATGTAAATGTATGTCCTAAATAGAGTCTGCTTTTACCTGGTACATGTAGATTAGTCCTTCTCAGTTTTAAGCAACAGAAACTGACTGGCTATTTAGGTAAAGAAGACTCATCCAGACAATGCCAGGCTCTCAAAATCAAACAAAGACTGGAGATCCAGGCCTGGAAAACAACTAGAAAATTAGATGCTAAAGCAGCTCTGGGAGGCCTCGACAAGTCATAGAGCAGAACACATGGATCAGCATACCAAGACTTCATGACAATGACAGAACCTCCACCGTCCTGCACATCTTCAACTTCAAAGTCTAAAGAATATCCAGTTGACTAAGCCATAGGTGGATGCCTAGCTCATTTCTCCATCCACCTGGCTGCCCTGGGTCGGAAAACCTGAGGTACTAATCCCCTTTGTAAGTAGGACCACCTCCTACGAAGACTATACAGGACAAGATATACCCCCCTGCAAAATAATTGAGTGTATTATAGGAGGAAGGGAAGTTGGATGCTGAGGAGCTAAAATAACAACAACAATAAAGAGTAAACAATAAGGGGCACCTGGGTGGCTCAGTGGATTAGAGCCTCTGCCTTTGGCTCAGGTCATGATCCTGGGATCATGGGTCCTGGGATCGAGCCCCGCATCCGGCTCTCTGCTCAGCGGGGAGCCTGCTTCCTCCTCCCTTTCTCTCTGCCTGCCTCTCTGCCTAATTGTGATCTCTGTCAAATGAATAAATAAAATCTTTAAAAAAAAAGAGTAAACAATAAGAAAAACAATAACAAAGCATAATCATAAGATGATTATTCACTTGACTAAATTAACATAGGCCCTGGAATAGGAAAGTGATCCACCCATTGGGCTGATTTATAATTAAGATCTTGTACTTTAGTGAGATGATGGGAAGACATAGTTTACTGTTTTCTGTAAATCTTTAAGAAGACTTATATTTGATAGTTTTTTTTTCCAAATTTTGACTGGGAAGCCCCTGCTGTCACTTAGACATAGGATATGTGTAAATTATGCAATTACTAAAATCATCTTAGTGAATAACTGGAAAGAATTCAATCATATTGTCATTTCTGCTTAACCAAAATTGAAGAATTCAAATGCCACACGGAACATTACTAAGTACTTCCCTTTATATTATCCTTCTTTCTATGTTTTTATGTTCCTGCTTTCCTCTAAAATTGATGTACACTCCATGAGAGACACTTTTATCTGTTTTAAAGTCCTTCTTAGTAATCTCTTTGATCAAATCAGAAGACTTAATTGAGTCCCTCCTCTGTTCTAGTTTACGCACAGCAGTGAAGTTACAAATAGAATGAGAACACAGTCTTGATTCTCAGAAAAGTCTTAGTCCAGCTGAGAAGTCAGACATAGCCCTGATCTCAGAGAGCTCACAGACTAATGCAGATGGAGACTTAACTAGATAATAATAATTAACAAGAGAGATACAGGTAAGATATTATGGAACACACCAGGAAGGAGTGGACAGTAGAGATGAGGGAAGGATCAGAGAAGGCTTCCTGGAAGAGGTGACACCTGAAATGGGGAAAGGAGTTCAACACACCATAGGCAGAGCAAGGAAGAAAATGCAATGGGCTGTATGAAGATCACCAGAAGCAGTCTGGTTTTGGGTGGTTGCCACTCAGATTTGTGTTTATGGTTGTACTCAGTGTAATGTAGGGGTTGCAGAAATATGTGTAGGTTCTTGTAGCCTTATAAAAACAGAGGGACAAGCAATAGTAAAATATGATGATGCCAAAGTTGGAAGAGACTCTGTAGAAGCAGGACAGGATGAGGACAAAAGCAAAGGCTCTGAATCCTAGTCCTTCCCCCTTACTGGCTGTGTAATATCAAATGGGTGACTCAATTCTCCAAGCTGTACTTTTCCTCATCTATAAAATGGAGAGAAACTCACATTAGGTTATTTATTCTTAGGCATAATGAGTATAAAAAGAATTGAACACAATGCCTGGTACAAAAATGTTCATTGGCTATTACTTTGTCTCTTCTGCTCTACTTCCAGAAAATACAAATAAGGCAATTTCTGCTTGCTAAGATTGTGCACACTTGATTTCTAAGTGTGTAAAATAGGAGGGGTACACAGTTGAGTTTCTCATGATTTTACATCATTGAATCTGAACACCATCAGAATAGGTTGAGGCAATATCCCAGAACCCTTTATTTCACACATTTGTTACATGTACTCTTCAGTAAGGGGGGCATATTCATGGATGCTGCCATCACACCAGGTGAAATATTACTCCTTTCTGAATTGTCAGTGATACTGGTTTAGGAACGCTGGCTAAGGGAAAGGACATAATATGTGACTCAGCAGTTTGTTTCTGGGCACAGTTTACTTCCTCTGATTCCTGTATGACTAAACCCATGAATAGTTTACAGGTCCTCTCAAAGTTAAAGTCATAATTCAGATTAAGTAAATCAGATTATAATAAAACAATAATATTGCTACAACAGGCATAAAACAACAAAGTAATACCCTGCAATGTGAAAGTTTTTGTTGAAATAACCTATCCAAAAAATGCCAATTGACCTTTTTCTCCATCACTTACATGTACATTTCTAAAATAAAAATAATAAGCTTTTTTTTTTTTTTTTACCCTCTTCACAATCCAAGGTTTTTCTCACTCATTTAGTGATTCAGAAAACATGAACTGAGTTTCGTTCTGCTGGGCACTTATTCTAGCCACTGAATAGATAGAGAGTAAAAAAAGAGAGAGAGAGAGAGAAAGAGAGAGAGAGAGAGAAAATCCTTCTTCCAGAGATGCTCACTAAGTGGTTGTGTAAACTATCTGAAGATGACACCTTACACAATAAATTGAAATTCTTTTTATTTTTAACTTTCAGAAAGCATTAAGAAAAGCCCCTTGTTTCCTTTGTGTTTGTATAATTCTGCCCCACTCTACTTCAGCCCTGGTTGTGAGATTGCCCACTGTAGGCTAAATAATTCCACTGGATTGTCAAAGGTTATCAGCAAGGAAATCCTGGAGTCCTAGAATGTCTTGAGAGTAAAATGTGATGGACAGATGTATTCCCTCATTATAAGATGGAAAAATAAGAATCAAAGTTGGTTAGTAATTAGTCATCACCAGCACTGGGGATGGAAAGACCAACCTGAATCTGACATGCTAGTGCTGGTGGCATTAAGGTGGCTGGACAATGTCATCTCATCCCAGTACCATTTTTCAAAACAGTTTTGTGCACCTTCTCCCATTCAGTCCTCACCACAGCCCATGAATTTGGAGTTCTTAGCCCCATTTCATCTAGGCTAACAAAAGTTCTGTGACTGGCCCAAGGTCATCCAACTCATGAGAAGCAGGTCAAAAGGACAAATCAGACAGACTTAGATCAGCAGAGCTCAGGAAGTAAATAAACAACTTGGTTGACCTCCTGGCAGCTGGAGATCAAGATAGACCAGTTCAAAAAGAGTAGGAAAGACTCATGAAGGAGAATGTAAAGAGTTGCCTGGGAACTGAAATCTACCAAGACTTCAGACTCTGCCTTGGGAACCAGAGGCTACTTTAAAGTTTATCCAGACAAACTTCAGAGTCAGGTCACTTCTCCAAATCTCTAAAGTTAGTGAATTGTCAAACTAGGTAAGAGGTTCAGGTGTCTTGACTCCTAGGCCAATGCTCAACATAACCACATTCCTTATTTGCTGTCTAGAAAGGTCAGTGGAAGCTCAATTTTTAGTTAAAATTGGAAGGAGACCGGGCCCATCTTTTACGGTGATTGTTATCAATGAACCACACTTCAGGTGTTCATATACCCCTGTGTTTTTCCTTTCCCCTTAAATTGGAGCTGATTCTGTGAACTTCTTTAACCCATCAAACATAGAGAAAGTAGCAGGGTACCAGTTTCCATGCTAAGCGTTAAAAACACCTGGCAGCTTCCACTTTTGCACATTGGAAGAAACCAGTCACCATGGAAGAAGTTTCACTATTCAGAGACTGCCACTCTGAGTGATGTCTAATCTAGCCACATGGAAAGACCATGCAGAAAGGAAACAAGGCCCCTGGCGAACGGCCTCAGCAGAGCTTTGAGCCAACAGTTAACATAAACTTCTCAGCCATGAGAGTGGGGCCATCTTGCAAGTGTACTTCAGTCCAGGTCAAACCTATCAGCCATACAGAACAGAGATGAACTGTCTCAGCCAGGCCTTACCCAAATTATAGGACTGTGAACAGATAAACAGAAAAGTTATTGGAGTGAACTGCCACGTTTGGACATGATTTGTTACATACTGATAAGTAGCTAAAACAGAGGAGGCATGTGCTGGTGGCCCCAAGGATCTGGAACTAGCAAATCTGGAAGACTTACCTCCTCAGCTCAATAGAGCGACATACTGCATTCACTGGCTTATCTCTAACATCCTTCTGGTTCTAAAATTTTTTGAGCCTGTGACTCCCTGTGGCTCTTCCCTATGACTCTAAACAAGCCTGGTGTCTACATGATAGAGATTTTTGCCCCACAGAAGGTGACTGGCCTGACAGGGATTGCTTTTCTCACCAAGGATTAGAAATGCAGGTGACAGGAAGGGAGGGAGACTGGTCTTCCAGAAGTAGAGGGAGACAGAAGAAGCTCCAAGAGTTTGGGTGCTGGCAACAAGGAGATAAAACTCAGAGCTTGTCTCCATAAAGGATACTGGAGAATATTTACAGATAATTAACCAAATATCCATAGAAAAAAACACCATGCAAGCCTGATATAGGCAGGTCAACAGAAATTGACTTGAGAAATTAAGTTTTGATTCATTCAGTATTACAGGAAGCACTTTAAAATCTACTGGATCTGTAACTAGTTCCTTGCAGCTGGTGAGCAGACAGAAATATAGATGGAGTGTCCAGAAGGGAAAGGAAGAAGGCACATCAGTTATCTCTATCACTAAAGTGCTGTGTGGAATCTTAGTGGTATACACCAATAAACATTTATTCACCTCACAGTTCTGTAGGGTTCCTCCAATCTGGGTCAGGCTTGGTTGCTCTTGGCTAAGATCACTTATCTTGGAGATCACAGCTATTGGCTGATCTAGGGTGGCCATTGTTGGGACAACTGAGGTAACTCTGCTCTGGTCCATATGTTTCTCATCCTTCTCCTGTTCTCCTCTTTCTGTTTCTATTGTATATGGACTTCAGACAATTGATAAAAAAAAAATCACCAAAATTCCAATAGAAAAGTAGGCTGCTGATATAAACAAAATAATTCACAGAAGAAACATAAGAGGAAATATTAATCTTACTACCAAGCAAGGAACTACAAATTGAACAAAATTGGGATGACAGTTTTCTCCTCTTAAGTCAGCAGAGTGGTTTATAAATGAACAGTTAGAGGAGGGTATCGAAACATCACTGGCCAGAGAATAAATTCAGACAGCCGTTAACAAGCAACTCGAACTTAAATAAGTCTATATGCTTTAGTCTTATAATTTCCCAACAGGAACCAACCTAAGGGAATAACGGGAGAAACAATAGGAAAGAAATAACAGGAAAATTTAAATATTCACATAAATACCCATCACAGCACCTTTTATGTACAGATATAACAGCATTACTTAATAATATTAAAAACTGTAATTGGCTTAAGTGTTCAATGGGGAAAATAAAGAGATTATAGTATATTCATTTAATGGAATATCATATATGCAGCCACTAAAATTATTTTTTAATATATCATGACAAGGGAAAACGTTAATATTTGGGGGGAGGCAATATTAATATTATAATGCTATATAAAAAAGATTAAATGATTCTATATATACAATATAATACATATGCTGCTGCATAAATATATGCATGCATCTGCCATTCCATTCTATATAATTTAAGGGAAAAAAAACCCACAAGATCCCAAAATGTTAACCCGGATTTTATGCAATGATTTCTATTTTTAGGGCTGTGCCTTTCCGGATTATTACAGGAACATACTTACATTTGACAACCAGAAAAATGTCACTTAAAAATAAAACAGATGAGAACTTGAACAACATCCTCTTAAAGAAACAAAAGAATTCTAAGAGTAAAACTTGGCAGCTTTCTACCTGGATTATTCAGACTCTTTTGTGAAAATATTTTCATTTTCAAGCCCATACGGGCCCATGAAGCAAACTAAACACTTCCGACCACCTTAATAGAGAAATTAAGTGGACCCTGAGAGATTTATAGTAATGACTGCTGATAAGAGGTGTCGTGGCTAACTGCCAAAAAGGTAATTAGAGGTCCTTCCTCAGTGACAATTGCTTCTGTAGTTTAGCTGGGCCGGTTATTCTTTGCTTTCTGGGTCCTCTCTAGGGGGAGTTGAGGAGTTCACCATCATAAGACTGTCCCAGAGGCTCATTAGGTGTCCCCCAATTAGTTGGCCCACCAATCTGGTGACATGAGCCTCTGTTTAACATTTGAGCTGTATATACTTGTGACAGCTTAGCTAGGCTGGAATCATAAGGAGCATCTCACCTCTAGTTTCTCAAATGTAGAGAGCAGTGGAGGTTAAACAAAACCAAGTGGCATCTTCAAAGTGCTATGAAGCACAAACCTGACAAAAAATGGAAAATCAGAAGTGGCCCATTTCATCAGAGACAGTGAGAAGACCTAAGGCATGTGCTTATGTGCAATTGACAGGAGATACCCTTTTCCCATTGTCTTATTTGGGCAGACTCTGAGACTAGGATGCGGATGCAAGAAATTTATTTGGAAGGTCATTCTAGAAAGCCCAGTGAAGGAATGTGACCACGATTAGGTACGAGAGGCCCCCCTGGGATAAGGTGTGTCCATGAGCAGGTTTTCACCGTGGGCAACAGGAGCTCAGTCTTACTGGAGACCCTTTGAGTTAAATTGTGGAGAACAAGTCACTGTTGTCCTACTGAGGGGCAAGGAAGCTGGGATATTTCTTTACTAGTTCTCCCCCCTCAGTGGGTGAAGTGTGTGCTTTGGGCATTAACTCCAAATCTCTGGCATCAAACTGCCCTGTCCAAGGTAGTCACCCTCCTGGCCAGAAAAGGCTATTGGGTATGAAGATGCAGAACGCTACAGAAGGAACTTCTGCAGGTAAGTCAGAGGAGTTATGGAGAAGCTGCTACATCAGGCCATGCCTCAGTCACCTCACAGTAAATCCACTGGAGCTTGTCCCCCTAGTTTTTCTCCCAAGAGCTACACCATATATTCTGAACTCCTTCAGATGGGTCTGTTTTGCTTCCAAATGGTCATGGATTCTTATTAGTCTCTTTCTTTGACTTCTGGAGTCTTCTCAACAGCTCCTTTCCCCTGGTATGGTTATCCTGCTCTGGGCCTCAGGTCTGTCCAAAGGTCAACTGAGCATGATTCCTTGGCTTTATGTATTCATCCATCTACCTCCCTATCCAACTATTTTGATTGGGAAAACATGAGGGTGGTATGGGAAGGGGAAAAAAGAGAGAGAGAGAGAGAGAGAGAGAGAGAGGGCTATAACTCTGAAAGAGATAGAGAAGCATAGAGAAAGAGTCTTCAAGATTATCAAGTAAATAGATGTGATATCATGTTCCATACAGCAAATTGGAATGAAGAGGGAATCATGTAAAGAAGGGACAAAATCCTTATAAAATTACCACCTTTGCCCTTTGGAATGGATAGTTATCTTGTAGGCAGATACCTTGAAGCTGATGAGGGAGCAGGAGGCTGGTTGAGGACAAAGCAAAAGCTGGCACCTTGCACCCCCTTTCCACCCACTCCCCTCCCCTCGGTAATATATGTGACATTCCTCAGGCACCCCTGACTGCCATAAACAAGAAACAAATAGTTAACTTGCAGAGATCACAATCCTGCAAGACAGGAGTCTCCCTTGGTTTACAAATGTCCTAGAGATCTACAAACAAAGAAGTTACCTTTTCAATAGCACAATTTCCAGAGGCAAATAACTCAGTTCCTCAAGCCCTAATGTCACCCTCTTCTCGATAAACAAAACTGAAGGAGGCTGAGGTAGAAGGAAATGTAAATATAGTTAAATCTCTTCTGAACCTAAATCTCACTAACAAGGACACTTGATAGGAGAAATGTGAAACTTTATCTCTAAACTTCCAAGATAGTGTTGAGAATCATTCCCAAGCATATGGCCCACTGATATACATCTGAGGGGTCTCACAAGATATTTTACTAGTAATAAATAACCTTTCTCCCAACAATAGCTAGCCCCTCAAGGTCCTGGAGACCTTGCTTCCAAAATTCCTTAGAGACTAACATCACCTCCTTTGTTCTCACCTACCCAACTCCTGTGTATATAATCAGCCACTCCTCAGGATAACGGAAGCAGCTTTTTCTGCCCATGGGTCCTGTCCCCGTGCTTTAATAAACCACTATTTTGCACCGAAGATGTCTCAAGAATTCTTTCTTGGTCATCGGCTCCGGACCTCACCCCACCAAACCTCACCTAGGTTCTAGAACTTCATCAAAGCTAGGCAAATAATTTGTAGATATGCAAATAATTTGTTGTCACCAGTTTTTTTTTTCTGTCAATGTTTCTTATATAGAACAATGGAATGATTATTATGTGGAACAATTATTACTATGGTGATAGCCTTACTGGTGATATAACATAACCTGATTATGAATAAAAGCCCAGCTGAATGATTAAAACCTCACCTTTTAATGAATATTTAATAGTTTTTGTCTGTATCCTCACCTAGAAGCAATGAAGGAAAAAAAAAAATCCAGCAGAAACCAAGTAGTTGTTTCTGTCCCCTAAAATAACAAACACTTTGTTAATACCTTGCTGGATCAACATGTTTTCCTATTTGGGGAGGTGGTCTTGCAGCTGTGATGATAGTGGGTGCACAGAAATAAGGGGTGAAACACAATTACCCACTGGGACATCTCAGTGAGTGACAGAGTGCAAAAACAAATTCTTATTCAGTAACCTTCCTGCCATAATTTTTTCAAGACTTGGTATGCAATGTGCTTACATTTACAGTATGATTGCCATGTAAGATAAAACTGATATGATTGAAACCAAAGCACAGGTACAACCTATAGGGTCTGAAGGGTCATTTGAATTCACTGATTTAAAAGTGTCATATGGAAACAGATGACACTTTTAAACATAATTCAGCATTCATTAATCTTGTCTGGGAAAAATACAATCAAAACAATGCTTCTAAAGACCTCTTTGTTTGTCAGTGTATTTCTGGAACTGAAACAATAGTCAGTGCTGAAAGGTAAGAGAAGAAGTTCTGTGAAGGAAGATTGAGCATCTCAGGGGCTTCAAACAAAGGTCAACTTACTTGTTTGCCAATGAGAGGGAAAGTGGGTCTGTGTACAAGGGTTCTACTGAAATAAATCATTTAAATAAAGGTGAAAATTGTCCACACACCCACCTTGCTTACCTTGGGTCAAACAGGAAACCAAAGCCATGGAAGGTGACAAACACCCAGTTTCCTGAGCCAGTACAGAATTTTGGAATATCATTTTGTTTTTCATATGATTTTATTTTGAAATAACATCATGGATAAAGTGACTTGATCTTAGAACTTCAGAGGGAAATTTGTCAATGATGTGTCTCAATTGTTGACTTGTAAAGCCAAAGGTTGTAGAGATAGCTCCATTGGAGAGAAAGATGTGTGAAAGAGTGAGAGACAGAGAGATACAGAGACAGAGAGAATGACAGAGAAATACATATAGAGAATAGTTAGTAAGTAGACCCAGACAGTAACTGGGACTTCGTGGCTCAGTCACTTAGCAGCTGTAGGTTTAAAATTTGAGAAAAACTACTTCTCTTAGCTCAAGTGTCCTCAACTTTCACACAGGACAGTGATACTAAAGGATTGCCTTGGGTGCAGTGATGGCCTGGCACCTAGAAGGGGCTCAGGGCAATATATCTATTGTTGGTGTTCTTGTGGTGGCCATGATTGTGCCCCACATCCCTCTCCCTGTCAGTGTTAGCTGGAGATGGGCCTTTGGCCCTTGAATATCGAGTTTATCCTTCTGAAAAGTGACTATTCTGCCAGCAAAGGAAATGGCCTAGAGCCCTCTTCTCAGACATTCTTCAGGAAATCGGAACCATACTCTGCATGTTTACTTAAGTGAGAGGTTTCAAAATACTTCCTCTAATGGTTTCAGAGAAGGGCTAAAGCTTTGTCAGCTGAGCATGTGGAATCTGGCTGGCTGGGAATGAATAATTAAACTCCT
Source organism: Neogale vison (assembly GCF_020171115.1). Taxonomy (NCBI): domain Eukaryota; kingdom Metazoa; phylum Chordata; class Mammalia; order Carnivora; family Mustelidae; genus Neogale; species Neogale vison. The sequence goes on from NC_058098.1 coordinate 46,070,595, forward strand.
GCCAACACAAAGTGCCCTGTAAATTCCTTAGAGTGGCCCTCTGTTTCCTCCATAATGCATATCTCCCCACTCCCCAAAGTCATTGTATCTGTAGCCAGAGGCTCACCTCATAAGGCTTAAGCGCTGCCCCTTCCATCTTGGGCACTTTCTCGATAGCAGTTGTGTGTCAGTTTGCAGGGAAGTCCGTGCCCACCCCCATCACCTCCCAGATCTTGCCCAGCAGGACTGTAGCGGACCCACTGAGCCCTGTGAGACCAGCTCCTATCCTAGCAGATTCAGAAAGACACGCACGAGCAGAATGTAAATCAGAGGGGGCAACCAGTGCCTTTTTGCAGGTCGATATCCTCATGGAAGGAAAAGTTGGCCCAATTGTATAACATCCTGTTCCTGGAAGGCCGGTATTCAAGGGTGGAGAGGTACTTTAAAACAAAGAACACTCTTGAAAGTGTGATGGAATTGAAATGAGACCAATTCACCTCCACGACTTTTCCAAACATACTGTGAACTCTTTTCCTGTCTCTACCCATCAGTGGTGGCCTAGGATATTTCTCTAGGATCCTTGAACCCTAAGGGAACTGGCTCCCAATATGGACACCTGCGGCTCAGTGCCACAGGCTGCCCCAGTGGAATCACACATTGGACTGCACAACATTAAAGGAAGCCTCTTCCCATTGTGAGCAAGAGAAGGACATAAGTTTTTAATTCTGTCAAATCTGATCATTTCATTGTCTTATGAGCCAATGGTCAGTATTTCAGATTTCTCCCCCTTCTGTTTCTTTCCCAGAATCCTTGGCAAGGGATTTTTTTTTTTTTTAATGTTTGGGGGAAAGATTTAGGGTCCTTTGGATGCTATTCTCTTTCTCCTTCCTGGACCAAAATCCCTTTAAGTCCCTGGTTCTTACCTTGCTGGTCTTTGTGGTCCTGCCTATGGCGGGAGGACTCAGGGTCAGCCTCCACCCACAGGGAAAGTCAGCCAGCTTCCTCTGGTTGGTTGGTTGGCATCATCTCAGTGCTGCCTGATGGCAGAACTTGAAACCATGCCAACTCTGCCAAATCCTCCAGCAATCTGGTGCCTGACACCCACTCTGACCTCCGCAGAAGCATCACCTCCCACTTCGCAGACGCCCAGGTAGTGCATTCAGAGTTCTCAATGCATGGGGCCTATAAGGAACCTGGGAGAACTGCATCTCAGGACCCCACTGGCCACAGTGACTCAGCTGAGCCCCTGACACAAGTAGTGAGAGCAAACAGTTTATTTGGGAGGTAACAGTTGGAAACACTGGCAGGGAGTGAGGAAGGAAACAGGGAAAGGAGAAGCCATTATCATGCAAATTGCCACTGTGGGCCATGGGGGCTTAATTCCCCAGGGGATAACTGAGCAACAGTGTAGAACATGTCTCAGGGTTATGGGCATGTTAATAATCCATAAAGTTAATTGTGAAGATTACATGCAATCTGCATGCATAGCAGTTAGCACAAAACTCAGCTCATAGTAAGGACTCAGTAGATGTGAGCACATCCTGCTTACCCACAAGTTTTCCTGTTTGCCAGTTCTTTCCATGGAGCCTTTGGCTCTTAAGTTTGCTCCCTGATGTCTTTGATCACTTCTTCTGTTTCTCACCCACTTTTGTTTTACTCTCTGAACCCAAGGCAGGTAGTTCCCAAGGTCTCTTTTCCTGTTCAGGAATCCATCCATATGCAAAGTTAATGGGAAAAAACACTCCAGTCCCTTCAGTGCTAAAACAGAGAGGCCTCTGGGGTACAGATTCCATCCTACCCCCAGCATAAAGTAGTGTGTGTTAAATAGTGTGTGTTAAAATAAAGCTTGGTGATTTCAAATGTTTTAGAAGGTGTAATACTTTAGAAGTATTCCTTAAATACTGATAAGTTTGCTAATATGAAGTTGTAACGTACTGTGGGGAAGTGCATATACTCATACCACTTTGGTGGGAGTCCCAATGTATATGGCCACTTGAGAGGACATCTTGACAGAAATTATTAAAACTGAAAATGCAGAGACTTTTTAATCACCAAGCAATTAAACCTTGGCATAGCCATCATAGAAAAACTTGTTCAAAAGAACACAATGATATTCTCGACTTTTCACTATATTAGCAAAAAAATTTAAACAACCGAATTGTCTATCAGTATGGGACTAGATAAATGAAAAACCATGTATTTATATGTTAGAACAAATATATAGCTGTTAAAAAGGAATAAAATAGAAGACATATCAACATGAATAGATCTGTAATAAATTAAAAGAAAAAGCAACTAGCAACCACTGATATGTTTTCTATCCTTATAATTTTGTCTTTTCCAAAATGTTGTATGAATGAAGTTATATAGTCTGTAATCTTTTGACTCTGGCAGCTTTCACTTAGCTTAATGTATTTAAGATTCATCCAGATTGTTACAGTTATCAGTATTTCCTTTTTATGTTCAAATATTCTGTCTGGTTTTTTAATTGGGCTATTATGTATGTGACACTGTTTTAAGAAGTAAAAAAAAAAAAAAAAAAAAAAAAATTGGAAAGATAGAAACCAAACTCCCAATTATAGGCTCAGGGAGAAAAGAGGCAGCCAGAATTGGAAAGGGGAATGGTTAAAGATTAAGATTCATTTGTGTAATGACATCATTTTAAAAAAAATAGTGGATTACTATCTTAACATGCATAATTGAAATTTCAACTTACAAAGGCATAAGATGAAGCTGACAATTGCAATGATTATTAAGGGATCTCTACTCTCAGATAATATACACTGGAGTCTTTAGGAATAAAAATTTATGATGTATACTACTTACCTTCAGAAGGTTTGGGAGAAGGAGAGAGAGAAATAGAAAGAGAGAGAAATTAATTGAGAGAGCACTTGAAGAGGAAAGGGAAGAGCCTTCTATTGATCAAAAGCTGGAAGTTCATAGAACTTCCTTGGAGGTGGACCACTAACTGAGAGAAGAGGGCTGAGGAGGGCAGATACCCAAATTCCATGAACAAGGAAAGTAAACCCACTGGGAGCAGCATCTATGTTCTAAATCAAAAGGAGAAGAGAGAAGAAGAGAGGAAGGCATTGTTCCTTCTGAGACACTGTGGAGATGCAGTGAGCTCCATGGGAAGAAGGAAGGGAGCAGGAGGATGAATCATTCTGAACTACCACCTCAGGGTTCAGGTCTAAGCCTAGACCTAGATCTAGAAAGTTTGCATGCATAAGGGGTTGTGAGCATTTCAGCCTGTCTTTCCACCTGTGACAGTTGTCTGGGGCCATAGCTTCAAATTCCTTTGAACCTGAGTGATGCGACTCATACTTGGGAGATACCTTAGTGGTGTAATCATATTCCATCAGACCTTGTGACTAGAACAGGTCATGCTGGATGATGGAAGTCAGGTGTGCAATAAGAGAGCCCACTGAAGAACTAAGAGAAATAAGGGCAAGAACTAGAGTTTCTTGACTCCTCATACCATTCGTGTACCACTGGCCTTCCCACCCTGCCATTTTACCCTTGACTCATGATGGTGAAGAACAAACCCAAGGTGGTTCAAGAACATAGATGGGACCACATCTTCACTGGTATAGGATATCAACACTAAACAAGGGATTTCCTCTTCAATGCTGTTTTGCTTAACTTCTCAACCCATCTCTTGGCCCTTCTAGATATTCCTACCAGAGTGCCAAGGGTTAAATTATACTTACCAAGTGTTAACTTATACTAACATCCATGTAATAATCATCTTCCACCCTCCCCCACCCCAAGCTAAACTTTCTTCACCATGTCCCTGTCTCTGTCAGTGGCTCCAAAGATTTCACAATCCACTTCTCTGTACTTTTTCCCTTTATGCTCAGTTGAAACATTAATTAAAGACCATCTCTTCTGCCTTTGAAATTTCCCTTGAGACATCTCTTCTTTGTGTCAGCATAGATGAGGAAGTGATTGCTAGCATAGATGAGGAAGTGTCAGCATAGATGAGGAAGTGGCTGCTCAGCAGCCTCCTACTGTCCGTCTCATTAGTCCACTTATCAGTCATCTCTTGCTTAACTTCTAAGAATTCACTTCCCTTTAGATTTTTTCCCTTCAATTTGTCTCATATCCATCCTTTTTCCGACATTTCCATTGCAGCGCTCTTAACCCTAGCACTCATCATCCATGAACCCAGTAACCCTTGGCCTCCTTGGTTTTAGTTCCTCTACTTTATCCTACATTCTACTTTTGTACTTATTCTTGTTTAATCATGATTTCACCAGGCCACATCTTTGCTCAAGAATGTACAGTGGCTTACCACTTCTTATCACAACAAATCTCAATTTCCTTGTCTACCTGTCATCATCAGGCCCTACACCCCAATTTTGCTACCCACCCCCACTTTTTTCCCCCTCCAAGTCAAGATTCCTCCACTCTCTCCATTCTTTCTGCATTCTATGCCTGGTCCTAATCGCACAGCCTCACTCAGAGTCTTCATTCTCTGTTCAATCAGAACCCGTTTAACTTATTAAGATCTATGGACATTTTCATGGTTATCCATTCACTCCCATCCCATTCTCTATCAATGTTAGAACCAGAGTTTTGGGAGCAATAGATCAGAGTCTATATGGGCTGGGTGGGATCAAGATTCCATAAAACCCCACAGAGGCAATTGGGTTTCAGGGACCTAAGTATAGGCATGAGAGAGAACGCATTACACTAAGGATTCTTCTGTGGGACTGGGATGCAGGAGACAGTCAATCCTGGGAAGTAAGTCTATGCCAGAAGACTTTCAGTCTTTGAAAAAATGTAGGCATCCTAAGCTTAGAATGCCATCAGAAGTCAGGTTCAGTTCACACAAAAAAAGAACTACTGGGAAGAAGATAAAGAAAGGAGACTGGAAGCAGAACTGGTAGCAATAGTTCTGGCAGGTTGACCAACATAAAGATATTGCATTCACCACACATTTTGTGCATTTGCTTGAGTTCTGTGGTAGATTGTGCCCAACAATGGCCACCATAGTTTCCTTCCCTCACCTTTATGCACATGTCACTCTGCCATTGAAAGGTGGTATTTATTTCCCCTCTCCATGTATCTGGGATATCCTTGTAACTGCTTTGGCCAATATACTGTGAAGGACAGTGATATTCGGGGACTTCCTAGCCTGAGCCTTAAGAACCCTGGCGACTTCCATTTTCTTATCCTTAAAACACAGTCACCATGTGGTAAGGAGCCCAAGCCACATAGCTGAACCCTGAAACACTCAGCACATGGTCCTAGCACAGCTCCCAGCCAAGAGCCAACCTCAAGCACCCCATGTGCAACTCCCATGTAGGTGTCGCATTGTGGACATCCAGTTCAGTCAAATCCCTGCATAGTTGTTTACAGTCCCAGCCAACATTATGCAAAGCAGAAAAAACACCCAACTGAACTAAGTCAACCCCAGCCTAGAAAGATAATGAAATGATTGTTGTTTCTAATGTACTAAAATCTGGAGTAGTTTTTCTGTGATATATAACTAAAACACACTATGTAAATTTTGTGGCTTCTAATGAGAACTTTCTTTAGCCATCATTCATAACAACTAACATTCCAAGAGTCCAGAAGACAAGTGTCTGGCATGTCTTTGTGGGGCACCAACTCACAATGACTTGAGTTCTTATTGAAAATTACCTTTTCTTCTAGGTATAGCACAGAATATGTTCATCTATCTATCAGTTGGTTCTATTCCATTTATATTCCATTTATATTTTGAAATTATATTTAATATTTCTATGTTTTTATCAACATATCTCATATGCTCCAAAACAAGCTCATATTTGTATCTTTTTTTTCTTATTGCTTATTGCAAAATAAGCATGCAACATATATTATTGCATTGAAAGTTTATTTCCAAATATTCCTTCATGCATATTGGAATGTCTTTTAAATCTAGCTCAAGTTATCAAGGGATAATATTCATATTAATTCAGCTTTATGTATGATAGTTAACAACTTGAAGCTTCCTTGGAAATCAAAACACAACAGTAAAAATACATACTTAAAATATTAAAACTTTGCTGAAATAAATTTGGAAGAAAATCAGATAATTTTTATTCAGAGTTCTATAAGAGTAAGAATAATGATCTGTGACATAGGAGTCAAAACCTGGTCCAGAAAGGAATACTGGTTTACTTATAGTGACAGCATACCTATTAATAAAAGTTTCAAAGGTTGTATTTTTAGCACTGTATTTATTTTCTTGGTTCATGTGCTTCATGGTGAAGGGGGCACGATCAGGTTTGAAAAGGTGCCCTGTACACATGTTACACATGAAAGAGGTCATCAAATCTCAAGGTCATGAGATTAAGACCCCATACGGCTCCAATTTGAGTGGGGAGTCTGTTCACTGTCTCTCACTCTCTCTCCCTTTCTCGTAAATAAATGAATCTTTAAAAAAATTTTTTTGAAATAACTAGAATAAACTAGGAGAGGGTTGAGAGTTAAGATTTTGCCTTCTTATGGAAATCTTTTTGCCTTATAATAATTGTGACAAACATTTTACCTGTCTCTTCATCAGCAGAAGCAACAAAAGCAGCTAATAGTTCCTGAGGGCTTTCTTTGTGCCAGGCCCTGTGCTTAGCACCTCATGTGGACCGTTTCATGTAATACTTAAGAGAAACTTCTCAGGGAGGAACTAATGTTATCCCATTGTATGAGGAAACAATCTCAAAAAGTCAAACAACATGTGCTCAGTTCATCTTGGTGGAAAATGGCATACCTAAACCTGACATGTGTGACTCCAAAGCCAGTGCTCTATATCATGTCACGACATGTCATGTCACGTCATAAAACATTCCATTCTGTTATATTCCTAGTTATAATTCCATGAGAGAAGGGACCATGTCTCTACCACTGTGGTATGGATCCCATGTCTATCTCCTGTGCACTAGGCAGAATACCTTATGTACTCTACATGCTTCATAAATAATCATTGCATTGAAAATGAAAAGACCTTAATTTATACTCCACCCCACCCTGACACCCTGTTCTTTATCAGTATCACCAAATTTGGGGTGCCTCTGACTGCCTCGGATGTTCTTGTAGGTACAGGGCACACCAAGAACTTCCTGCCTCTGCCACCACAGCACCTTTTAGTTTTTCTGCTCCAGGGATTCTCTAATGTTAATGAAAGCCCACATAGTCTACAAAAAGTCCTAGAAATGCAGGAGTTTATGCTTCTAGGGGCACACTTCCACCAAAGGGAATGGGGCTAATGGATAAATATCCTAACCCCTTATCCTTCAGTGGAGTGACTTGAGGCATGTCCTAGGGGGACTGAGTATAGTGGCACATAGTGATGACTCATACCAATGCAGCATCCCAACAATGGCCCAATGACATAGCCTTTGTTGACCTTTCTCTTTCCAGATCACTATCCTTCACTCCAGCTTTCTGGGACCACCTTCCAAATAGACTCTGGGAGGTCTCTGCTTTCAGGATCATTCAAACAAAGGCATCCAGTCTTCCCACAGTAAATGACACCACTGTTTTTGTACCTGGTTGTACAAGACAAATACTATGCATTATCCTTGACTTTTTTTCTTTCCATCTCATATCCCTTCATATCCATTGGCAGCTAACTTCTCCCTCTCTCCATGTTTGACCCCATGCTACCCCCCATCCCTCATTCAGATTTCTAACAATAGTCTCTTCACTTCCTGACTTTAATTTCCAGAATGATCTTTTAAGATGCTATTCATGCCACAGGGCTCTTCCACTCTAAGCTTGTTGGTGGTAATATGAATTGGGGCATTTTTGAAGCATTTTCTAGATGCTAGGATCTCTTCTGAGGCTGTCGGGTGTATTAAACTCATTTAAACCTTATGAAAATCCTGAGAGGTAGGGACCACTTTTATTATTTTGTTATCCAGAAGAAAATTGAATACAGAGTTACATAGGAGTTAAACAATTTGTCACTCTCCTTAACATGTGGCCTACTTTACACCTTCTAAATATTCAGATAGTTGATGGCAACTTTTTTATGTCACTGGATTACCAGTGGAAATGATTTTTCTATTTATGTTTTCTGTTTGATGCACTCTGAAGGGGAGAGAAAAACTACTTCAAGTTACGAATCTGAAACAAATTAAGCAGAATCCCAGACTAGACAAGAGAATCTACCTGTACTGCAAATATGAAATAACTTCACTAAAGAAAGTGGGGTGAGGGGATAAAGGGAAAAGTGTTGACCCAAGCCACTTTGGAAATGGCAAAAAACCATTGCACTCTATTTGATAAACTCACCTTCCATAGGAGAAGAGTTCACAAGTTTGATACCATTATACCTGTGTATGGAACAGAACACTTAAGCTAATGGATGGTGATGATGGGAACCCGTTTCTCATTGTTGGAGTGGGAATTTACAAATGAGCAAGGAGAGAAGGCTAGAATGAGCCCTATGGTGGTGGGTTAGAGTTAGAGACATCAGTGAGAACTCATGTTTAACTCAATATAAGTACACATGGTAACAGAGAGGTATGTGTGTTTATACACATATTTCTTTGCTCTGTCAGATTGAGAAGGCCTAGAAGCAATGACACCCTCTTAGCAATGAACATACCTAGTGCCCAGATCTTGGCTTCTAATACCATTCTCCAATAAAAGGAATCAGGGCTCCTTGGAGAAATGGCTCATTTGACAACTGGGGTGCGAAATATACCAGATGAGCCTGGAGGCTCGTAGTGATATAAAATAAAAAGGCACTAAAAAATCTAACACACACACTAATAAGACTATGTATGACCCCAGGAGCCAGCCGAAAGAGACCCCAGTGGCCAAAGCTAGAACAATGTGAGCAAAAGAAATAAAATGGTATTAAATAAGGCAGGAGTAAAATAAAAAATAAATATCTGTCAGCCTATACTGATATAAACAAATGATGAATAATTAATGGCAGAGAAGACACACAACTCTCAAGCAGAATTCCAAGTGGATTATGTGGATAGTTCAGTCTCATTGTGATGGAGCACAACTCCCTACTCCTTAAGAATGGGCTGCACACAGTGACTTCCTTCCAAAGAGCACTGTATGGAAGGGGGAAATAAAAGAGGAGCTTGAGAATGGGGAAACCAGACAAATACTACCCCAACCAGGTGCTCAAAGGCAATATCAGGAGTCACATTCATGTTCATAGTGTGTGCTCTTGATATGAAGTGAAGAAAATGGCTCTGGGATCTTTCTTCTGAAAACCCATAATCTCCTTTAGTGATGAGAAAAACACCAGGCAAATCTTAACAAAGGCACATCCTGCAATATACCTGGCCAGTAACTTCTCAAAACAGAAGACATGAACGGACACTTTTCCAAAGAAGACATCCAGGTGGCTAACATACACTTGAAAAGATGCTCAACATCACTCAGCATCAAATCAAAACCATGATGAGATACCATCTCATGCTGTCAGACTGGCTAAAATTAATATCACAGGAAAAAAATGGTGTTGGCAAGGATGGAGAGAAAGGGAAACACTCTTGTCCTTTTGGTAGGAATGCAAACTGGTGCAGTCACTCTGGAGAACAGTTTGGAGTCTCCTCCAAAAGGTAAAAATAGAGCTACCCTATGACTGGCAAATGCACTACTAGATATTTACCCAAAGGAAACAAAAATACCCATTCATAGGAGTACATGCACCTTGATATTTATAGCAACATTATCCACAATAGCCAAACTATGGAGAGAACCCAAATGTCCATCGCCTGATGAGTGGATAAAGAAGAGGTGGTATGGGGGGACAAGATGGCGGGGTAGTAGGAAGAGGCGTCTTTTCAGCTGGTACCCCAAAGTGAGCTGATTACCTACCAAAGAACTCCGATCACCCATGAAATCAGCCTGAGATCAGAATTATACACGTCTGCATCTCTACAGGGGCAGAAGACGCCAGTGAGCAGGTAAAGTGGAATGGGAACTGCGGACTGATACCGGAAGATAAACAAAAGGGGGAGGGAGCCACCAGCGGCGACCGGTGGGAAAGTAATACCCCAATACGAGCGAGAGTGCCCTGCGTCTGGGGACCAGCATTAACTTGGAGACTGGTTGAAAGCACTCCAGAAGAGCAAAGGATTGCGGGGGGAAATTGTGGGAATCGGGGCGGCTAGGGACCGGGGCTTAAGTCCCCGGTCCCAGACGGCCTCCCAGGCGCGAAGGCAGAGAGAGTGCGGCGGTGAAACCAGCTCCTGGTCCCTAAGCCGCCAGCGCGCCCCAGAGCGCGTGGGTTCCAACTCCTGTGAGGGGATGGGAGCTGCGCCAGTCTGCAGAACGCTCCCTAGCCCTACCACAAAGCTTGAGATACGCGCGCACGTCGCTCGAGCTCCCCTGGGTGGCTGAGGCCCGGCGGACGCTCCTTGACCCGCGCCATTGTTTCAAAGCCTAAGCCGCCCGCACGCGACACTCTTCCCGGGACAGAGGCGCGCAAAAGCCCAGCCTGCGGCTTATGGACCAGCGCCCCGTTCTCAGTGCCCCAGATGCGCACCCGACCCACAGCCGCCTCTGAAAAGAGGTGCGCGCAAGCCGGGCACTCCCAGCCCGGGCCAGCAGCAAAATCTCAGTGTGCGATCGCTGCTTGGAACCTCTCTGGTGGTCGGGAGCTCCCAGACAGCCGCCACTGCCTTGGCTTTGGGGACGAGCAAAACATCCTGCGCTCCCAGGGTCTGCAACTTGGAACCTGCACTGCCAGCGTCCAAGGGGGAATTTATTCAGCTTCTGCACCCAGACTGAGGCTTCTCTCTGAGACGGAGATCAGGGTGCGGTTTGATTTCTTCTAATACTAAAAAAACCATCAAAGGCGGTCAAGGTGAGAGGGAAAAAAGTGAACAAGCAAAAAAACCACCAGAGAACAAAAGCCTGAAAAAAACCAGTTTCCCCAGAGCCCACCCCCTTGAGGGGGGCGGGGGGACTCAACTCAGGAAACATCATTGACTGACAACCCACGTGGCAGGCCCCTCCCCCAGAAAACCAACCAAGAAAGAAAAAAAAAGGACTACAAGAGAACCACCACTACTTCATAGGAAAACTTGTATTATTCACTCATTTCCACTATCCCGCTTCATATATATATATATATATATATATATGTATATTTTACACATAGGTAATATATATATATAATATATATATATATTTTACACATAGGTAATTTTTTAACCTATTTACCATCACAGCGAGCTGTACAGTACATCAAATTCCAGAATACCTTTCTAACCTGAACTTTTTGATACATACACCTATGTTTTTCTTTTGCATTTTTATTTTTTGAATTCCTTTTTTAAAAAAATTTAGTTTAGTTTAGTCTAGTATATTCCTTTTTATTTTTATCCTCTAATATTCATATAGAGTTAACTTCAAAGTAATCCCCTTTCCCCAGTCAATACTACCCCTATAGGTAAACCAATTTTTAATCCCCTTTATCTTAGGAAAGTTGAGTCCTTTAACAAAGATATCAAGAAACATCAAGGAAGAATCAAAACAACCTTCCTCGCACACACTGAGAATTTATAAGAACTCTCCCACCTTCTTCCACCAGTGTTTCTATGTTTTTTGAGTTTGTCCTGATAGCATATAAATTTTACACTTGTGGTTCTTTTTGACGAGGTTCTTTCTTTATTTGCATATATATATATATATTTTTTTCTTTCTCTTGCCATATAATTGTATCAGTCTTATTATCTCTTTTTGTTTGTCTACTTCATAAATCTTACCTGGGGCCCATCTGGGCTGAACCTTCTCTTTCATCTTCCCTTTCTTTCCTGTCTCTCTCTCTCTCTTTTTTTCTTTTTCTTTTTCTTCTTTTCCTTTTTCTTTTCTATTGTCTCTCGTTTGGGTGGGGAATCCTGATTGCTCAGAAGTGTTCCAGGGTGCACCTTGACTGCACCACAGTCGATACATCCAGCTACATCTGTTCAGTCTTCTCCCACCAAAATGACTAGGAGGAGGAATGCCCAAGAGAAGAAAAATACAGAGGATGGACCTTCTGCAACAGAGCTAACGGCTATCAACAGAGACAATATGTCGGAAAGAGAATTCAGGCTAACAATTATCCAGGCAATAGCTAGGTTGGAGAAAGCCATGGATGACCAAACAGAATTGATTAGGGCCGAACTGAAAGCGACCAGACAGGATGTTCACAATGTTAGGGCGGAGCTTAAAGCTACCAGGGAGGAGGTCCACAATGCTCTCAATGAGTTCCAATCTAATCGAAACTCTCTCAAAGCTAGGGTAACTGAGACAGAAGATAGAATTAGTGATCTGGAAGACAAACAGATAGAGAGAAAGGATCAGGAGGAAGCCTGGAACAAACAGCTTAGATCCCACGAAAGCAGAATTAGGGAAATAAATGATGCCATGAAGCGTTCCAAAGTCAGAATTATTGGAATTCCTGAAGGGGAGGAGAAAGAAAGAAGTCTAGAAGATGTCGTGGAACAAGTCCTTCAGGAAAACTTTCCGAATCTCGTGAATGAAACCAGCGTTCATGTACTAGAGGCTGAACGGTCTCCACCCAAGATTATACACTCCAAAAAAACATCATGACACGTGATAGTCAAATTGAGAAATTATAATTGTAGGTATAATCTCTTGAAAGCTGCCAGGGCAAAGAGGCTCCTTACTTACAGAGGGAAGCCCATCAGAATAACGTCAGACCTGTCCACAGAGACCTGGCAAGCCAGAAGAGGCTGGCAAGATATATTCAGGGCACTAAATGAGAAGAACATGCAGCCAAGAATACTTTATCCAGCAAGACTGACATTCAAAATGGATGGAGAGATAAAGAGTTTCCAAGACCGGCAAGGCTTAAAAGACTATGCAACCACCAAGCCGATACTGCAAGAAATATTAAGGGGGGTTCTATAAAAGAGGAAAAATCCCAAGAATAGCATTGAACAGAAATATAGAGACAGTCTACAGAAAGAAAGACTTCAAAGGTAACTCGATGTCAATAAAAACGTATCTATCAATAATCACTCTCAATGTGAATGGACTAAATGCACCCATAAAACGGCACAGGGTTGCAGATTGGATAAAACGACAGGACCCATCCATATGCTGTCTACAAGAGACCCATTTTGAACCTAAAGATACACACAGACTGAAAGTGAAGGGGTGGAGAAGCATCTTTCATGCCAATGGGACTCAAAAGAAGGCTGGGGTAATGATTCTCATATCAGATAAATTAGACTTCAAACTAAAGACTGTAGTCAGAGATACAGAAGGACACTACATAATCCTTAAAGGGACTATCCACCAAGATGATCTAACAATTGTAAATATCTATGCTCCCAATATGGGAGCAGCCAATTACTTAAGAAAACTGTTAATCAAGATAAAGAGTCATATTGATATGAATACACTAATCGTAGGTGATCTTAACACGCCTCTTTCAGAATTAGACAGATCATCGAAGCAGAAACTCAACAAAGAAACAAGAGCATTGAATGACACATTGGACCAGATGGACCTCATAGATATATACAGAACATTCCACCCTAAAACAGCAGAATACTCATTCTTCTCAAGTGCACATGGAACCTTCTCCAGAATAGACCACATACTGGGTCACAAATCAGGACTCAGCCGATACCAAAAGACTGAGATTATTCCCTGCATATTCTCAGATCACAATGCTTTGAAACTGGAGCTCAATCACAAGGAAAAGTTCCGAACGAACTCAAACACCTGGAAGCTAAAGACCACCTTGCTTAAGAATGCTTGGATCAACCAAGAGATCAAAGAAGAACTGAAACAATTCATGGAAACCAATGAGAATGAAGACACTTCGGTCCAAAACCTATGGGATACAGCAAAGGCGGTCCTAAGGGGAAAATATATAGCCATCCAAGCCTTGCTCAAAAAAATTGAAAAATCCAGAACACACCAGCTGTCTCTACACCTTAAAAAACTGGAGGATCAACAACAAATCAAACCAACTCCACACATAAGAAGGGAAATCATCAAGATTAGAGCTGAGATCAATGAGGGAGAAACCAGAGATACAGTAGAACGTATCAATGAAACTAGAAGCTGGTTTTTTGAAAGAATCAATAAGATCGATAAGCCACTGGCTACACTAATCTGAAAGAAAAGAGAGAAATCCCAAATTCATAAAATTATGAATGAAAAGGGAGAGATCACAACTAACACCAAGGAAATAGAAACAATCATCAGAAGTTATTACAAACAGTTATATGCCAATAAGCTTAGCAACCTGGATGAAATGGATGCATTCTTGGAAAAATATAAACTACCAACATTGAGCCAGGAAGAAATTGACAACCTGAATAGACCGATATCTAATAACGAGATTGAATCAGTGATCAAAAACCTCCCAAAAAACAAGAGCCCAGGACCTGACGGATTCCCTGGGGAATTCTACCCAACCTTCCAAGAAGAAATAACACCTATTCTCCTGAAGCTGTTTCAAAAAATTGAAGCAGAAGGAAAACTTCCTGACTCTTTCTATGAAGCCAGCATTACCCTGATCCCCAAACGAGGCAAAGACCCAACCAAAAAGGAGAATTTCAGACCAATATCACTGATGAATATGGATGCTAAGATTCTCAACAAGATCCTAGCCAACAGGATCCAACAGCACATTAAAAAGATTATCCACCATGATCAGGTGGGATTCATCCCTGGGCTACAAGGATGGTTCAACATTCGCAAATCAATCAATGTGATACAACAAATTCATATGAGAAGAGAGGAGAACCACAGGGTCCTCTCAATTGATGCAGAAAAAGCATTTGACAAAATCCAACACCCGTTCCTGATTAAAATGCTTCAAAGTATAGGGATAGAGGGAACATTCCTGAACCTCATCAAATCTATCTATGAAAGACCCACAGCAAATATCATCCTCAATGGGAAAAAGCTTGCAGCCTTCCCATTGAGATCAGGAACACGACAAGGATGCCCACTTTCACCACTCTTGTTCAACATAGTATTAGAAGTCCTAGCAACAGCAATCAGACAACAGAGAGAAATAAAAGATATCCAAATTGGTAATGAAGAAGTCAAACTCTCTCTCTTTGCAGATGACATGATTCTTTATATGGAAAACCCAAATGACTCCACCCCCAAACTACTAGAACTCATACAGCAATTCAGCAACGTGGCAGGATACAAAGTCAATGTGCAGAAATTAGTGGCTTTCTTATACACTAACAATGAAAATACAGAAAGGGAAATTAGAGAATCGATTCCATTTACTATAGCACCAAGAACCATAAGATACCTGGGAATAAACCTAACTAAAGAGGTAAAGGATCTATACTTGAGGAACTATAGAACACTCATGAAAGAAATTGAAGAAGACACAAAAAGATGGAAGACCATTCCATGCTCTTGGATCGGAAGAATAAACATTGTTAAAATGTCTATACTGCCTAGAGCAATCTATACTTTTAATGCCATTCCGATCAAAATTCCACCGGCATTCTTCAAAGAGCTGGAGCAAATAATCCTAAAATTTGTATGGAATCAGAAGAGACCCCGAATCGCTAAGGAAATGTTGAAAAACAAAAATAAAGCTGGCGGCATCACCTTACCTGATTTCAAGCTTTATTACAAAGCTGTGATCACCAAGACAGCATGGTACTGGCATAAAAACAGACACATAGACCAGTGGAACAGAGTAGAGAGCCCTGATATGGACCCTCAACTCTATGGTCAATTAATCTTCGACAAAACAGGAAAAAATATACAGTGGAAAAAAGACAGTCTCTTCAATAAATGGTGCTGGGAAAACTGCACAGCTATATGTAGAAGAATGAAACTCGACCATTCTCTTACACCGTACACAAAGATCAACTCAAAATGGATAAAAGACCTCAATGTGAGACAGGAATCTATCAGAATCTTAGAGGAGAACATAGGCAGTAATCTCTTTGATATCAGCCACAGAAACTTCTTTCAAGATACGTCTCCAAAGGCAAAGGAAACAAAAGCGAAAATAAACTTCTGGGACTTCATCAAAATCAAAAGCTTCTGCACAGCAAAGGAAACAGTCAAAAAAACAAAGAGGCAACCCACGGAATGGGAGAAGATATTTGCAAATGACAGTACAGACAAAAGGTTGATATCCAGGATCTATAATGAACTCCTCAAACTCAAACCACACGAAACAGACAAACACATCAAAAAATGGGCAGAAGATATGAACAGACACTTCTCCAATCAAGAAATACAAATGGCTATCAGACACATGAAAAAATGCTCATCATCATTAGCCCTCAGGGAGATTCAAATTAAAACCACATTGAGATATCACCTTACACCAGTTAGAATGGCCAAAATTAACAAAACAGGAAACAACATGTGTTGGAGAGGATGTGGAGAAAGGGAAACCCTCTTACACTGTTGGTGGGATTGCAAGTTGGTGCAGCCTCTTTGGAGAACAGTGTGGAGATTCCTCAAGAAATTAAAAATAGAGCTTCCCTACGACCCTGCAATTGCACTCCTGGGTATTTACCCCAAAGATACAGATGTCGTGAAAAGAAGGGCCATCTGTACCCCAATGTTTATAGCAGCAATGGCCACAGTCGCCAAACTATGGAAAGAACCAAGATGCCCTTCAACGGATGAATGGATAAGGAAGATGTGGTCCATATACACTATGGAGTATTATGCCTCCATCAGAAAGGACGAATATCCAACTTTTGTAGCAACATGGACGGGACTGGAAGAGATTATGCTGAGTGAAATCAGTCAAGCAGAGAGAGTCAATTATCATATGGTTTCACTCATTTGTGGAGCATAACCAATAGCATGGAGGACAAGGGGCGTTAGAGAGTAGTAGGGAATTTGGGTAAATTGGAAGGGGAGGTGAACCATGAGAGACTATGGACTCTGAAAAACAGTCTGAAGGGTTTGAAGTGGCGGGGGGGTGGGAGGTTGGGGTACCAGGTGGTGGGTATTATAGAGGGCACAGCTTGCATGGAGCACTGGGTGTGGTGAAAAAATAATGAATAATGTTTTTCTGAAAATAAATAAATTGGGGAAAAAAATTTTTAAATGTTAAAAAAAAATAATAAATAAAAAAAAAAACAGAGGAGAAATATTGGCTCTTCTCCAGGCTATTTGGGACCCAAAAGATGTGGCTGTTATGCATTGCCCAGGACACCAAAAGGGGACTGATCTGATTTCAAAAGGAAACCGATTAGCAGATCAAGCCACAAAGCAAGCAGCCCGAGAAACAGTACAAGAACTAGTTACACTCCTGGCTCCAGCCCTACCAGAAAAACTGAGCTATTCAGAAGAAGATTTAAAGTATTAACAGAAATGGGTTAAATTGGACTATGAAGGGGACTGGGCTAAGACTAACGCAGGAAAAATAATTCTTCCTTGAAGACTAGGTAAGAAGTTAGTAGACCAGATACATCAGGGTACTCATTTGGGGATACACAAACTCAAGGAGTTTATAGGCAAGCAGTTCCAGGTTTCTAAATTAGAAAGTATGATTCAGGATGTAGTTGATAGATATGCTCAATGCCAGGCAGTTAATGTGGGAAGAACTAAAATGGGAAGAGGGAAAAGAGAAAGAGGTAAGGAACCAGGAATTTATTGGGAAATAGATTTTACAGAAATGAAACCTGGAAAATATGGGCACAAGTATATGTTAGTTTTTGTAGATACCTTTTCAGACTGGGTAGAGGCTTTTTCTGCCAAACATGAGACAGCAGGAGTGGTAGCCAAAAAGCCACTAGAAGAAATAATTCCTAGGTTTGGGCTGCCTCTCACGATCGGGTCAGAGAATGCCCTGCATTTGTGACTTCAGTCTCACAGGCATTGGCCAAGGCCATGGGCAATAATTGGAAACTACATTGTTCCTACCGGCCCCAGAGTTCCGGGCAAGTAGGGAGAATGAACCAGACTCTTAAAGACACATTGACAAAACTAATTCTGGAGACTGGCGGTGGAGGGAGGATCTCCTTTCGCCCTCCTCAGGGCACGATGTACACTCTATTTAAACAAGATGGCCCCATTTGAAATAATGTTTGGGAGACCACCCCCCACCCCTGCTCTGTCCTTGGCTACAAGAGGCTACCCTAGAAGAAATGACTGACCATCCAGCAAGACTGACATTCAAAATGGATGGAGAGATAAAGAGTTTCCAGGACCGGCAAGGCTTAAAAGACTATGCAACCACCAAGTCAATATTGCAGGAAATATTAAGGGGGCTACTTTAAGGGAGGAAAAAGCCTCAAAATAGCATTGAACAGAAATATAGAGACAATCTTCAGAAAGAGAGACTTCAAAGGTAACTCGATGTCAATAAAAACGTATCTATCAATAATCACCCTCAATGTGAATGGCCTAAATGCGCCCATAAAATGGCACAGGGTTGCAGACTGGATAAAACGACAGGACCCATCCATATGTTGTCTACAAGAGACCCATTTTGAACCTAAAGATACACCCAGACTGAAAGTGAAGGGATGGAGAAGCATCTTTCATGCCAATGGGCCTCAAAAGAAGGCTGGGGTAGCGATTCTCATATCAGACAAATTAGACTTTAAACTAAAGACTGTAGTCAAAGATACAGAAGGACACTACATCATTCTTAAAGGAACTATCCACCAAGATGATCTAACAATTGTAAATATCTGTGCCCCAATATGGGAGCAGCCAATTACATAAGAAAACTGTTAATCAAGATAAAGAGTCATATTGATATGAATACATTAAAAGTAGGAGATCTTAACACAGCTGTCTCAGAAATAGACAGATCATCAAAGCAGAAAATCAATAAAGAAACAAGAGTATTGAATGACACATTGGACCAGATCTGTATAGATATATACAGAACATTCCACCCCAAAACAACAGAATACTCATTCTTCTCAAGTGCACACGGAACGTTCTCAAGAATAGACCACATACTGGGTCACAAATCAGGACTCAACCAATACCAAAAGACTGAGATTATTCCCTGCACATTCTCAGATCACAATGTTTTGAAACTGGAGCTCAATCACAAGGAAAAGTTCCGAAGGAACTCAAACACCTGGAAGCTAAAGACCACCTTGCTTAAGAATGCTTGGATCAACCAGGAGATCAAGGAAGAACTGAAACAATTCATGGAAACCAATGAGAATGAAGACACTTAGATCCAAAACCTATGGGATACAGCAAAGGCGGTCCTAAGGGGGAAATACATAGCCATCCAAGCCTCCCTCAAAAAAATTGAAAAATCCAGAACACAGCAGCTTTCTCTACACCTTAAAGAACTGGAGAATTAACAACAAATCAAACCAACTCCACACATAAGAAGGGAAATCATCAAGATTAGAGCTGAGATTGATGAGGTAGAAACCAGAGATACAGCAGAACATATCAATGAAACTAGAAGCTGGTTTTTTGAAAGAATCAATAAGATCGATAAACCATTGGCGACACTGATCCAAAAGAAAAGAGAGAAAGCTCAAATTCAATAAGTTATGAATGAAAAGGGAGAGATCACAACGAACACCAAGGAAGTAGAAACAATCATCAGAAGTTATTATCAACAGTTATATGCCAATAAGCCAGGCAACCTAGATGAGATGGATGCATTCCTGGAAAACTATAAACTCCCAAAATTGAATCAGGAAGAAATTGACAACCTGAATAGACCAATATCTAGTAATGAAATTGAAGTGGTGATCAAAACCTCCCAAAAAACAAGAGCCCAGGACCTGATGGATTCCCTGGGGCATTCTACCAAACTTTCAAAGAAGGAATAACACCTATTCTCCTGAAGCTGTTTCAAAAAATTGAAGCAGAAGGAAAACTTCCTTACTCTTTCTATGAAGCCAGCATTACCCTGATCACCAAACCAGGCAAAGACCCTATCAAAAAGAACTTCAGACCAATATCACTGATGAATATGGATGCTAAGATTCTCAACAAGATCCTAGCAAACAGGATCCAACAGCACATTAAAAAGATTATCCACCATGACCAGGTGGGATTCATCCCTGGGCTTCGAGGATGGTTCAACATTTGCAAATCAATCAATGTGATAGAACAAATTAATATGAGAAGAGAGAAGAACCACATGGTCCTCTCAATTGATGCAGAAAAAGCATTTGACAAAATCCAACATCCGTTCCTGATTAAAATGTTTCAAAGTATAGGGATAGAGGGAACATTCCTGAACTTCATCAAATCTATCTATGAAAGAACCACCGCAAATATCATCCTCAATGGGAAAAAGCTTGCATCCTTCCCGTTGAGATCAGGAACACGACAAGGATGCCCACTCTCATCACTCTTGTTCAGCATAGTATTAGAAGTCCTAGCAACAGCAATCAGACAACAAAGGGAAATAAAAGGCATCCAAATTGGCAATGAAGAAGTCAAACTCTCTCTCTTTGCAGATGACATGATACTTTATATGGAAAACCCAAAAGACTCCACCCCCAAACTACTAGAACTCATACAGCAATTCAGCAACGTGGCAGGATACAAAGTCAATGTACAGAAATCAGTGGCTTTCTTTTTTTTTTCCAATTTATTTATTTTCAGAAAAACAGTATTCATTATTTTTTCACCACACCCAGTGCTCCATGCAAGCTGTGCCCTCTATAATACCCACCACCTGGTACCCCAACCTCCCACCCCCCCGCCACTTCAAACCCCTCAGACTGTTTTTCAGAGTCCATAGTCTCTCATGGTTCACCTCCCCTTCCAATTTACCCAAATTCCCTGCTCCTCTCTAACGCCCCTTGTCCTCCATGTATGCTCCACAAATAAGTGAAACCATATGATAATTCTTATACACTAATAATGAAAATACAGAAAGGGAAATTAGAGAATCGATTCCATTTACTATAGCACCAAGAACCATAAGATACCTGGGAATAAACCTAACCAAAGAGGTAAAGGATCTGTATTCGAGGAACTATAGAACACTCACGAAAGAAATTGAAGAAGACACAAAAAGATGGAAGACCATTCCATGCTCTTGGATAGGAAAAATAAACATTGTTAAAATGTCTATACTGCCTAGAGCAATCTATACTTTTAATGGTATTCCGATCAAAATTCCACCAGTATTCTTCAAAGAGCTGGAGCAAATAATCCAAAAATTTGTATGGAATCAGAAGCGACCCCGAATCGCTAAGGAAATGTTGAAAAACAAAAATAAAATGGGGGGGGGGCATCATGTTACCTGATTTCAAGCTTTACTACAAAGCTGTGATCACCAAGACAACAGACACATAGACCAGTGGAACAGAGTAGAGAGCCCAGATATGGACCCTCAACTCTATGGTCAAATAATCTTGGACAAAACAGGAAAAAATATACAGTGGAAAAAAGACAGTCTCTTCAATAAATGGTGCTGGGAAAACTGGGCAGCTATATGTAGAAGAATGAAACTCGACCATTCTCTTACACCATACACAAAGATAAACTCAAAATGGATAAAAGACCTCAATGTGAGACGGGAATCCATCAGAATCCTAGAAGAGAACATAGGCAGTAATCTCTTCGATATCCGCCACAGTAACTTCTTTCAAGATATGTCTCCAAAGGCAAAGGAAACAAAAGTGAAGACGAACTTCTGGGACTTTATCAAAATCAAAAGCTTCTGCACAGCCAAGGAAACAGTCAAGAAACAGTGCGAGCAACCCATGGAATGGGAGAAGATATTTGCAAATGACGGTACAGACAAAAGATTGATATCCAGGATCTATAATGAACTCCTCAAACTCAACACACATAAAACAGACAATCATATCAAAAATTGGGAGAAGATATGGACAGACACTTCTCCAATAAAGACATACAAATGGCTATCAGACACATGAAAAAATGTTCATCATCACTAGCCATCAGGGAGATTCAAATTAAAACTGCATTGAGATATCACCTTACACCGGTTAGAATGGCCAAATTAGCAAGACAGGAAACAACATGTGTTGGAGAGAATGTGGAGAAAGGGGAACCCTCTTATACTGTTGGTGGGAATGCAAGTTGGTGCAGCCTCTTTGGAGAACAGTGTGGAGATTCCTCAAGAAATTAAAAATAGAGCTTCCCTGCCATTGCACTCCTGGGTATTTACCCCAAAGATACAGATGTAGTGAAAAGAAGGGCCATCTGTACCCCAATGTTTATAGCAGCAATGGCCACAGTTGCCAAACTGTGGAAAGAACCAAGATGCCCTTCAACAGACAAATGGATAAGGAAGATGTGGTCCATATACACTATGGAGTATTATGCCTCCATCCGAAGAGACGAATACCCAACTTTTGTAGCAACATGGATGGGACTGGAAGAAATTATGTTGAGTGAAATAAGTCAAGCAGAGAGAGTCATTTATCATATGGTTTCACTTATTTGTGGAGCATAACAAGTAACATGGAGGACAAGGGGAGATGGAGAGGAGAAGGGAGTTGAGGGAAATTGGAAGGGGAGGTGAACCATGAGAGACTATGGACTCTGAAAAACAATCTGAAGGTTTTGAAGGGGTGGGGAGTTGGGAGGTCGGGATACCAGGTGGTGGGTATTATAGAGGGCACGGATTGCATGGAGCACTGGGTGTGGTGCAAAAATAATGAATACTGTTATGCTGAAAATAAAAAAATAAATTAAAATACTGTTAAAAAAAAAAAAAGAAAGAAATGACTGATCAGTCTGTACTCCAGTCACTGCAGGCTTTATAGTCTGTCTTTAAAAAAGCCCATGGAGGAATCCGGACTGCCCATGCTGGGATGGAGATGGAGGTGGAACCACATCCTTACCAACCCAGAGACTGGTTTGGATATGTCGCTATCAAGTGGGAAACTTGGAGCCTCGCTCAAGGGACCAGTTACTGTTATCCTGACACCCCCACAGTAATAAAAGTAGAAGGCATCAGGGCCTGGATTCACGTGGGTCATGTCAAAGGAGCCAAGGACAAGGACGCCCCCCAGAGATGGAAGCCGCAGTTGACGGACTCCGCTGACCGTGGACTAAAGCTAAGACTAAAAAACTATGAGTTTATTGTTGCTTCTATTGTTACCTGTTTATGTAAAGTATAGGTGGGAAATTAGATGAACAGAATTAGGAAAAATAGAAAAGGTTATACAAAGCGTTGAATGGCTAACTCATCAGCCGACTGTGCACTACTGTTACTTTTTGGCCCCTGTATTATAAATGCCATAACGTCATTTGTGCCAAAGAAAATTAGAGCAACAAAATGTTAGTGTTACATGCTCAATATAACCCCTTACAACAGGAGAACATAGAACTGGCTGAAAAATCAAGGATTTGAATAATTTCCAAGGAAAAGGGGGGGGAATGTGAGGGCCTGTATAAGGGCCTGGTTAGCTAGAGGAACATACTTGCAAACCCTGGATATAGGGGCAGGCCAGCCGGATGGAGACATCCAATCAGTGGGGCGGGCATATATTTACTGTCATATGTTGAAATCTCATTGGCCACCTGTGTGTGGGCTGGGCTCAACCACTTCTATAAAGGTTAGTCTGTGAGGCTGGGTGGGGGGTGGAGTAGTAGGAGGCGTTGTAGTAGCCATTGGAGTAGTCATTGGGATAGCCATTGGGATAGCTGTTGGGGCAGTAGTAGTAGTAGCTCTTGGGGTAGTTGTTGGGTGATAGTAGCAGCGCTGCCGCCAGCGGCGATCTTGAGGTCTGCGAGCATCCTCGTCTGGGGAGTGGCATCGTGGGGGTCATAGTCATTAGCGTAGTCGTCAGGGAGCGGCCTTGTCCGGGGAGCGGCTGGGAGCGACCTCATCAAGAGCAGCGTCATGGGGAGCAGAGTCTGCATCATCAGGGTTGTCGACCTCGTCCTTCTTCGTCATTGGGAGAGGCCTCATCCGGGGAGTGGCCTTGTCTGGGGAGCGGCCTCCTCTTGGGAGCAGCCTCATTGGGAGCAGCGTCATGGGGAGCAGAGTCTGCATCATTGGGGTTGTCGTCCTCATCGTCGTCACCTCTTCATCGTCAGGAGTGGCCTCATCAGGGTCGTCATCATCGCCTCTTTGTAAGAGACAGCCCCTACCAGTCAGTTTGATTTTTGATGCTTGGCACAAAATAAAGCTTTGCTTGACTTTCGCTTTGCATCAGTCTCGTTCCTTTGATCATGGACCCTAACACTGACAAACTCTAGAAATTCATGCTCAGGATGTGTAGAGTGCCTATCTGGCCCTCAGACTAGAATTGAGACCTCTACATTGTCTTTACTTTGTCCATTCAGGTATTTTAGCTTAGTGACTAGAAAGTGCCTGCATTCTTAGGTGCTTGATATACACTATAGAATGAAAGAATCCCAACCAAGACTTTTCAAATATTGAGTGGCCCTTGGGCTACTCTGCCTATTCCAAGTGTCCCTGTAATGTGGTCACACATAGGACAACAACCAGGGCCAGCTAAATGGTGTCCTTTGCAAATAGGAAAACTGCCTGCTTTCCACTTCCTTTACATAAACCCAGAAGGGCCAGAGGCCTGTGAGGGTAGAGCTTGAGAGTGTCTTCCCTGGAAAGAGAACTATTAGCCATGAATTGGCTCAGCATGTCCAGCAGCCCTTTCTACAGAACCCGTCACCAGGAAGACTGTACCATATTTCTTCCCATGATCTCCTCCATTGCCCTATGAGGTTCATCCTCTTAGAACCCCCACTCTTCAGAAGAGGAAAGTGAAGATCAGAGAGGGGCAGTGACATTCCAAGGCATACAACTAATAGATGGGAGGCTCCCCACTGTGCTGTGCATGGGGTGGGCACTCACCTATTGAACCATTGGCCCAAGACCTCCTGGGCTGAGGGGAACACCTGCTAGGTGCAGATGTTCGAGATGCTTCTATCCGGGAAGGATAGTACCAGGGAGTGTACAAAATTCTTCAATGTGCCTTCTCTGAGTGTCAGCATCATGCAGACCTCATCCAGGGACAGGGAGGTTTCCTTTTCCATCAGATAGACCAGGCAGGAGGTGCAACGTAGTCAGCTTCAACACCATGAACCACCAGCAAGAGCAGGGTCTGTGGCTCAGACCACATCGTCCCATCCCTTTAGGAATTTGTGCAAAAGAAGGAACTTGAGTGCCCACCCAGAAAAAGGCTCTAGACTGAAAAGTGCAAAAAGGTTTTAGGCTTGAAAAGGACAAATCTAGCCTTAAAAGTCTTGATGACTTCAACACATCATGTTAGCAGTGCAACATAGCATTTCTCTCTCTTCATAGCCTTGTATTAAGAACTGTGTGCCTTGGAGTCATGAGTAAACATCTCTATTGTAGAGAGGAGAAAAAGAGGCTTAGAATTCGTGATGCTGCTCAGGATCATCTGTATTGGGCCTAAGAACTTTCCAAAGAGCATGGGCTGCATGGCGTTTCCTCTATGTTGATGAGTCTTGGTCTGTTCCTGATGTGGGGTGAAAGGTTCAGGCAAAAAACACCTTCCTTGGCAGGCCCCAAGGCAGCCAGTTGTGTCCCCATATTTGTGTGGGGGCCCTGGGTGTGGAGAATGCTCTTTCCAAGTTCACCTCAGAGCAACAGTGATTTTAGGTGGCTTGGGACACCTGACACTTATCCAGGGACTTGGTGTATTTAAAGTCATAGACCAGCTCATCCAAGATCTCTTGAGTGCAGCTCTGAAAAGGCAGTTCCCCATGTACTCAGGGCCAAGAGACATTAGTGTCCTCCCAAGACATTGCCACACAGGGAAACCATCATTAGAAATCATGTCTTCCAGTTCTGGCTAAGAGGGGCAACCGAAAAGGCTTTGAATAAGGAGGTAGCCACAGGAAATTCTAAGGTTCCTGACTACCATACAGGAGGTTGAGCTTGGTCCCCAGTACTCTCCTTCTCATCCTGCCTGCTATGACCTGGGGTATGAACTTGAAAGATGGGTCAGGTTTCCAACACCTGGCAGCTTGCTTCTGCCCACAATAGGCATGTACCTTATCCCCTGTCCCCACCTCTACACACACACACACACACACACACACACACACACACACATACACGCACCCAGAATGAGGGGCAATAAGTGTGGACCCTCTGAGGTGGGATCACAGTTGTTGCGGGCTCTCCAGTGGGCTAACCGGAGCTGCCAGGTAACCTGTTACCTGGTGGTGTCTCTCCTGCCACATGACCAGAAGTTTTGGAAAAGAGGGCTGAGCTGACATCTACAATTGCAATAATGTCTCTTGCTCTGGGCTTTCTTGGGTCCAGTGCCCCTGAACCTATGAATACAATGATAGAACATCTTGTTCTCTCGAATGTCTTCACTCAAGTGAGCAGGAGAGCACTCTGGCTACCAGAGTTCTAAGTTCAGTTGGGGCCCATCACAAAGGATGTGAGGTCACTCTTACAGGATTCTAATACGTGGGTCCTTTCATTCAGTCACACCTCTTCAGAGTCCCTTTTTGTCAGTTAACTATTTACCTTTCGTCCCCATGTCATCTCCGAGACTGTACACATGAGCCAACAATGCCATAGGCACAACTCTCTGGAAATGTAACTAGGTTCCTACCTTTTAGGAGACAAAGTAGAAGTTAGAGCTTTCTTCTGTTTCCTTTCCCAGTTCTGTGTCCTAAGTCATTGTGTGTCTTCCATAGTCCCCACTTTCCCAACCTGCATAGTGGGGACCATACTAGAATCTACTTCCTTGGGACGTCTTTACATGTATGTGGATGGATCCTATTTATAATGTGTGTGGGATGGTATTATCTATCTGAGGCACCAATTGAAGGATGGAAGAATTACAAGAAGGAGTGGGACTTGGACTGGAGGACCCCTCAAAGAAGGCGTGGGTTCCAGCCATGTAATGCTGGAACCATCACTTTCCTTCTTGACCTCATTATAATGTGGGACCATGATGGGTTGGAAATGCATGAAGATGCAGACTTTATAATCCTCTCTAGTGAAACTGTTCAGTTTTCCATCTAGATTTAGAATGAGACCCCTTTGCCTCATTTTGGTCTATGAGGGGAGCAGCCTTTACAATGGCTCCCTGGGATCCTGACCTGTGGTATAGGCATCGTTCTGTAATCTCTCGGTGGTGAGGGACTGCCTTCTGAGCCATAGGATACAGTCAACGTGATGAAATATCATGTCTAGAGTTTCTCTAGACGTCATGCAAAGAGTTTCTCACTTCCTAGTTACTTTTCTCATGTTCTGCTTCTCCCTCTTTCCCTTTTTCTTAAGCTCTGAACCAAAAATCAAGCACAGATATTTTGAGCTGCCATCCATAGAGGCTCATGGGGCAGAGAACTGAGGCAGTGCCAAGACCCAAAGACACACAGAAACTCAGATTCTGAGTCCAAATGGCTTCCCGAAATATGGGAGCTAACCTGGGGAAAATCCTCTGCCAGTCTAGCTTCAGTCACAGCCCCAGGCTCTGAGGTATCTTGAAGTTGGGGAAACACACCGCATTATGCCTGCATTCCTCTTCCACAAAAGCTGTGGGAAATTCACTATCTGCATTTGGAGATGCTGGGTATTGGTGCAATGCAGTCACAGAGGAACAATAGATAACTGTCTCCCAGGCCTTAGCCTCTCTTCCTGCCTTCCTCCCTTCCTTCTGCTCCCAGTTTTGTTCGCCATGCTGGATGCCTTTTTCCTCTCCTTTGGTCAAATTGGCTTCTGGTCATGAGTCTCTGCAACAGAGGTCCCTTCTTCCTGACGCACGGCACCCAGACTTATGCAGGGCTAGCCCCCCCCCTTTTTTTTTTCATTCTGTTCTCAGCAACATCGCCCTCAGTGAGGCCTTTCAGGTTTTCCTGTCCAATGTCTCTGCAGCCTTTCTTCAGAGCACACTTCATTTGTCCTATATAGTCTTTTGTCTTTTCTTTCACATGTCTTTATTTTCTGTTATGGGCCATGTCTAGACTGTGGGCTTCTAAAGGGAAGGAGTCTTGGTATCTTCAGCGGCATGCAGGGCCCACCAATATACCAGGTGTGGGTGAGCTTAAGTGTAGAGCTAGTGAATGAATAATTGAGAAGTTCTTGGAGCCCACCTCCCCTTTTAAGCACCTAGACTGCAGGGAGAAGTGGTACTCCAAGTTTCAAGCTGTTTCTGGGCAGAGGGACAACCACGATGTCCTGGGTCTGGCTCTTCCTGCTTCAGTTCCTCCAGCAGATCTCCCTAGGTACCATGGACAGGGAAACACCCTGCATCCTGTTCTCTAGCTCTCCTGGGACAGCCCCAGCAGGCAGACCAGCCACAAAAGAGATTCTTTTTCTCGGGGGTCCTCAAGGTACTGGTTTTCCAGAGTCACAGGGCCAAAGGAGCAAGATCTGCAGGCTCCAGGGGCATAGGAAAGGATCTCAGAACCCTCCCTTTCCTTCTTTTCTGTCCACTCCCATGGTGTCCTCTTTACTATTCCGGCACCTTCACCTCAGCCAGAAGAGTGCTTCTGCACCCACCCCAGTATGTCCAAAGATGACCCTGTACTTCTCGTGGAGACTAGTCTTGTTGCTGGATCCCAGACACAATGTGCAGTGCTCTGGCATTTTCCCAGACAACATAAACCCATGAGAAACAGGTAGGAAAAAACATCTTCACCATGACTAATCATTGGAAAAATGCAACCAAGAGCATAATGAGACATCACATCACATCAATTGGAATTTAGCTATCATAAAAAAGATAAGAGCTATGTAATGCTGCTGAGGATATGGAGGAAAGGGAAGCCCTGGGCACCATTGGTGGAAATGCGCATTGGGACAGTCACTATGCAAAACAGTATGTACGTTCCTTGAAAAATATATAAATAAATCTACCAGAGGATCCCACAGTTCCACGTCTGGTAACATCCTGTAGAAACACAAGGAATGTGCCCAAGAAATCCCTGCACCCACCGCCACATTCAAGAAGAATTATTTTCAACAGCCAAGACACCAAAGACATCAGTGCCCATTCATGGTGACTGGATAAAGAAGTGTTTACTGATATAATGGGATATTAATCACCCATAAGAGGAAATCCTGCTAGGTGTGACAACAGTAATGGACTTTTAAAGGGTTATGCTGAGTGAGATAAGTGAGACAGAGGAAGGCCAATACTTTGTATATGCAGGTATAGACATGTACATATGTAGATACTAGGTAGATATAGATAGATAGATGGATAGGTAGATAGATAGATAGACAGACAGACATGGAATCAGAAACAAAGGAGTGAAATGGAGTCAAACAAATTCAGAAAAAGATCACATTGAAGGAACCAAAAGCAGAGGGTGGAGAGTGGGGCAGGGATGGAGTGAATGGTGAAATGGTAAAAATTTCCAGTTTTATGAGAAATAAGTAATAGAGTTGTAGCGTGCAACATGATGACTACAGTTCATACTGCTCTATGGTGTATTTGAGAGGTGTTAAAAGAAAGCCAATTCGGAGAGTTCTCATCACACAAAGAAAATTGTGTCCTTTCTTTTCTCTTTCCTTTCTTTTTGTATCTCTAAGGGATGGTGGTGGTGAACTCAACTTATTCTGGTAATCTTCTTAGGGTCTATGAAAGTGAAATCATTGTGTTGTGCACCTGAAACATACACAGTGCTCTGTGTCAATGATATCAATAAAACTGGGGCAAAAAATATTTTACGATTCATAATGAACCTCAGTAAATTTGACTTGGTAAAAAGAATGACAGGTAAACAAAACTGAAACCAGCAGAACCTAAAGTCAGTAGAGTATGATAGGGCTAAAAGCATCCAAGCCACTTGCATAATCAAGGGATTCTGAGTTGAAAAATCAGTGAATTAAAATGAAAGAAGATGAAGTAGAATTTTAAATTTGTGTTCTATTTAAAATAATTGATCAAGGAATAAAATATCTTCATAAATTGCCTCTGAAAATTACCTTCTCAAAGTTTTCATATTTTGAACTACTCTGATTTTTAGGTTTGATGTGGGTACAGAATGGTAACATTTAATTTGATCCAAGTTGTCTTGGGGAAAATGGCTGAAGTAAAATGCCCGAGATAGGACCTATATGGAAAGGTATAAATAGCCCGATGAAATTCATTACTCTGTCTCTGCAGTGTTTCAGCATAATTTACTTTTATATCATTAAGTACATGAAGTTCATGGAGTATGTTCTAAATGTTTTAAATGCACTAATATCTCTGTATCACCTCCCTGTACCCTGTCTTCACATCTCATGGCATCTTGTGAAACTAAAACTCTTCACCATGAATCAGAATATTCCCATGACCACCTATTTCCAGCCCTTGGCAAACAGCATTCTACTTTCTGTCTTTTGGAATCTACTTTAGGGAGGTGCTAAGAGTGATATCAGAGTTTGTATTTTTATGAATACTCATTTCACTTAGCATAATATCTTCAATGTTCACCCATGTTATGGCATATGTCAATGTTTTCCTTCTCTTTTTATTGACATCTGCAAATATATTTTATTTTGCAGAACATACAATGTCCAAATATCACCACCAGAAAAATATTTTTTTAAATTTTTTTATTTTTTATTAACATATAATGTATTATTAGCACCAGTACCAGTCTATGAATCACCAGGTTTACACACTTTACAGCACTCACCGTAGCACATACCTTCCCCAATGTCCATAACCCAACCCCCCTCTCTATTCCAGCAGGTGTGTGTATGCAACATCTGCTCCTCCCTGAACAGATTCTTCATTTGTGTTCTCGGTTTAGCTCATATGAACAACGGTGCCATGAAATGGTGTGTTCAGATACATCTTCAAGACCATGCTGTCAATTGAGTTGGGTAGCTACCCCAGAAGTGGAATTACTCAACCACATGGTAATTCTAATGTTGATTGTTTTGAAGAACTGCCATACTGATTTCACAACGACGCTGTTAAAACATTCCTACCACACACAGTGTACAAGGTTCCAACCTCTCTGCATCTTTGCCAGCACTTGATCTTTTCTCTTCTTCTAAGTCTTTCTTTTTCTGGGGTAAGTCATCTTAATGGATGTGATATGGCATCTCATTGCTTTTCATAATTTGGATTTCCCAAAAAATTAGTGATGGGAGGTATCTTTTCAAATTTCTCTCCATGTGCCTATCCTTGAGGATATGTCTATTCCCTACCTGTACATTCACACATTACATTTGATTTGTTTGTTGCTGTTGAGTTTGTGTGATCTCTATGGATTGTGGATATTGAGCCCCTGTCAGATACATGGTTTGCAAATATGGTCTCCCATCCTGTGGACTGTGCTTTTCCTTTGTTGACCAGGTCTTTTAAAGTCACAAAGATTTTAACTATTCTGAATGTCCAGTGTGTGAATTTATTTTTCTTTTCCATCCTGTGCCTTGCAGGTCCTATCCATTAAATCATTGACAAATCCTGTTTTGTGAAGCTGATTAAGATGACTACAATTGAGCTCCAGCTTGAGAGATGAAAAAGGTTCATTGGTGGAGGCAGGCAGCAGCATGAACTGGAGAAGCACAGGCCTGAAGACGAGGTCCTGACGATATGTGATGGCAAGATGGTAGGAATACGTATGCTGGGCCAGCAGGAAATGTGTATTGGAAATGGTACCCTGCCCATTTGGGGCACCACCTGTGTGGACGATGGGAGCAGTGAGACATATGACTGGACATGTCCCCAAACTCAGCCTTTCTTCAAGTGAGTCTTTTACTGCACTCTGCTACATTAATGTTTGAAGCGTTTCTTCATCAGATGAGGGACATAGTCTTACATGAAAAAGAGTGATGAATGTGGTGTGGGTGACACATGTCTCCAAGGAACTTCTAATTCCTCTATCAAGTTGAGTCAGTGTCTGGGAGCTAACTGCAAAGAAGGCTGTTCCCGCATATGGCTTTACTCTATCTTTTGATATACAAACCTTGTTCCAACTTTTGTAATAAGGTAGAATGCAGGATGCTCAGTGTGAGGAGCATGCCAGCCTGAATTTGCTGCCTCCCAGTTAACAAGTGTCCACAGATTCACTAGCATGTTCTTGAAAAAGCCTTTGCAGTTGAGTTTACCCAGTAGTCTAAGTTGCACACCACATTTGATGCTCTGATCTCCAGAAAAGAGAGGCTTAGAATCTGCAACGCTGCTCAGAATCATCTGTATTGGGCCTGAGAACTGTCCAAAGAGCATGGGCTGCATGGCATTTCCCCTATGCTGATGAGGCTTGGTCTGGTCCTAACGTAGGGAAAAAGGTTCAGGGCAAAACCACCTTCCTTGACAGGCCCAAAGGCAGCCAACTGTTTGTAATAGTCTGGGTTGTGTCCTTGCCTTGATAATCTCTGCATCCTGAGACTGGGCATGAATCTGGACCCATTCTCATCCCAGTCCAGCATTGGATGTTCTTGGTAGCCTGAGGCCCCTGCTGCTTGTTAATGGAGATGGAGGAGCTGACCCCTTGCAGCAACCTACCAAAGATGTCCCAGGTGGAGCTCTGAAAATACAGAGCCAGCTATCCAGGCCAGGAGGCATCTGAGGCCTTCCACCCATCCTGTGGTTCTACGTTCTGGCAGATCTAGCAACTCAGAATGCCTGTTAGGACACTTAAGGTGTTTGTTCCTTACAGCATTGCTGAAGTAGCAAAAAAATTGAATCATGTCAAGTCCCACCAGCCTTGGAAGGCTGAATCACTGTGGCAGATGAGTTCCTTTATGAGAACTCAGAAGACATGTAAGGACAGAGCTTGTGGCCTGGTGGACCTACAATGACTTGATGTGTTCTGAGAGATGATACATTACAGAAAAGTGTATAGAATGGGTTCCTTCCACTGTCCCTTTTTTAGGTTCAATCACCCTATTTGGTATGAGGATTTAGAAGGGCTTGGACAAGTTCTCCAAGGACAGTCTAGCTGGGTTCTCCACAGGATAGCTGCGGTGAGTAGGGAAAACCATAAAAACAGTTGTAAAAGGCAGAGGTACTCATGGATTCATGAAAAATCAAACAAAAGCAAATGAAAGAAAACAACTCCCCTCCAAACAACAGAAGGCATTGACTCTATTCTCTCCCAGTCCCACATAGGTGAAGAGTAGTCTTCCCACTTTAGCCCATTGCTAGTGGCAGACATGTGGATGTTCAGGTTACTCTGTAGTTGGGCCTGTGGGACACTCAAGTGAAAACACTATGAGAAGGCCCTAGGTGTGTCCCCATATTTGTGTGGGGGCCCTGGGTTGCAGAACACTTCCCATTCTCACCTCACAGCAGCACTGATCCTGGGTGACCTGAGACACCTGACACTTGTCCAGGGACTTGGTATAGGTCAAGACACAGACCAGCTCATCCAAGATCTCCTGGGTGCCGCTCTGAAAATGCAGTACCGCATATACTCAAGTCCAAGAAACATTAGTGTCCTTCCTAGACATTGCCACAAGGCTACACCCCCATTAGAAACCGTGTTTTCCATTTCAGCCTAAGAATGGCAGCTGAAAAGGCCTCCAACAAGGAGGTAGCCAGAGGAAACTCTAAGACTCATGACTACCATACAGGGAATTGAGCTTGCTCCTCAGCACTCACCTTCTTATCCTGCCTGCTATGAGCTGGGGTATGAACCTAAAAGATGGGTCAGGCTTCCAATACCTGGTAGCTTGCTTCTGCTCAGGAAGGGCATGTCCCTCATCCCCTGTCCCCACCTCTATACACACACACACACACACACACACAGAGTGAGAGGCAATAAGTGTAGGTCTGCTGTGGTGGGATCACAGTTGTTGTGGGCTCTCCAGTGGGCTGACCGGAGCTGCATTGTGTTACCTGTTGGTGTCTCTCCTGTCGCATGACCAGAAGCTTTGGAAAAGAGGGCTGAGCCGACATCTACAATTACATTAGCATCTCTCGCTCTGGGCTTTCTTGGGCCCAGTGCCCCAAACCTATGAATACAACAACAGAACATCTTGTTCTCTCAAATGTCTCCACTCAAGTGAGCTAGAGAGCAGGTTGTCTTTTGAAAATGGCTGCCTGGTTACCAAAGTTCTAAGTTCAGTTGGACATTATCACAAAGGATGTGAGGTCACTCTTCCAAGATTCTAATATGTGGGCCCCTTCATTCAGTCACACTTCTTCAGAGACCCTTCTTGTCAGTTGACTATTTACCTTTCTTTCCCATGTCATCTCCGAGACTACACAACAAGCCAACAATGCCATAAGCACAACTCTCTGGAAATGTAACTAGGTTCTGACCTTTTAGGATACAGAACAGAAGTCAGAGCTTTTTTCTGTTTTCTTTCCCAGTTCTGTGTCCTACGTCATTGTGTGTCTCCAATAGTCCCCACTTTCTCAATCTGCATCGTGGGGACCAGGCTAGAATCGACTTCCTTCGGATGTATTCAGGTGTATGTGGATCCTATTTATAATGTGTGTGGGATGGTATCATGTGTATCTGAGGCACCAATTGAAGGATGGAAGAATTAAAAGAAGGAGTAGGACTTGGCCTGGAGGACCCCTCAAAGGAGGCCTAAGTTCCAGCTATGTAATGCTGGAACTATCTCTTTCCTTCTTGACATTATAATGTGGAACCACGATGGGTTAGAAATGCACAAAGATGCAGACTTTATCATCCTCTGTAGTGAAACTGTTCTGTCGCTTCCCATCTAGATTTAGAATGAGACCCCTTTGCCTCATTTTGGTCTATGAGGGGAGAAGCCTTCACAATGGCTCCCTGGGGTCCTGACCTATAGTATAACCATTGCTCTCTAACCTCTAGGTGGTGAGGGACTGCCTTCTGAGCCATAGGTTACAGTCAACGTGATGAAATATCATGTCTAGAGTTTCTCTAGACGTCATGCAAAGAGTTTCTCACTTCCTAGTTACTTTTCTCGTGTTCTCCTTCTCCCTCTTTCCCTTTTTCTTCTCTAGCTCTGAACCAAAAATCAAGCACAGATGTTTTGAGCTGCCATCCATACATGCTCACAGGGCAGAGCTGAGACAGTGCCAAGGCCCAAAGACACACAGGAACTCAGATTCTGAGTCCAAATGGCTTCCCGAAATATGGGAGCTAATTTGGGGGAAAATCCTCTGCAGTCTAGCTTCAGTCACAGTTCCAGGCTCTGAGGTCTCTTGAAGTTGGGGAAACACACTACATTATGCCTGCATTCCTCTTCCACAAAAGCTGTGGGAAATTCAATGCCTGCATTTGGAGATGGTGGGTATTGGCACAATCACAGAGGAACAATAGATAACTGTCTCCCAGGCCTCAGCCTCTCTCCCTGCCCTCTTCCCTCCCCTCTGCTCTGCTCCCAGTTTCTCTCCAGCCATGGTGGATGCCTTTTTCCTCTCCTCTGGCCAAATTGGCTTCTGGTCATGAGTCTCTGCAGCAGAGGTCCCTTCTTCCTAACATACTGCACCCAGACTTGTGCAGGACTAACTTCCTTTTTTTATTCTGTTCTCAGCAATGTCACCCTCCGTGAGGCCTTTCAGGCCTTCCTGTCCAATGCCTCTGCAGCCTTTCTTTGGAGCACACTCCATTTGTCCTATAGAGCCCTTGGTCTTTTCTTTCACATGTCTTTGTTTTGTGCTGTGGCCCATGTCTAGACTGTGGGCTCCTAAAGGCAAGGAGCCCCATATATATTCAGCACTGTGCATGGGCCCACCAAGGTACCTGGCATAGGGGAGTGCTTTAGTGTAGAGTTAGTGAATGAATAATTGAGAAGATCTTGGAGCCCACCTCCCCTTTTAAGTACCTAGACTGCAGGGAGAAGTGGTACTCCAAGTTTCAAGCTGTTTCTGGGCAGAGGGACAACCACGATGGCCTGGGTCTGGCTCTTCCTGCTCCAATTCCTCTAGGAGGACTCCCTAGGTACCATGGACAGGGAAGTGCCCTGCATCCTGTTCTCTAGCTCTGCTGGGACAGCCCCAGGCAGGCAGACCAGTCAGGAAAGAGATGCCTTTTCTCGGGGGTCTTCAAGGCACTGGTTTTCCAGAGTCACAGGGCCAAAGGAGCAGGATTTCCAGGCTCCAAGGGCAGAGGAAAGGACCTCAGAACCCTCCCTTTCCTTCTTTTCTGTCCTCTCTCAGGGTGTCTTCTTTACAATTCTAGCAACCTCACCTCATCCAGAAGAGTGCTTCTGCACCTACCCCTGTATGTCCAAAGGATGACCCTCATGGTCTCATGGAGACTAGTCTTGTTGCTAGGTCCCAGACACAGTGTCCAGTGCTCTGGCATTTTCCCAGATGACATAAACACCTGAGGATCAGGTAGAAAAAATGGTCCTCACCATGAGTAACCATCAGAAAAAGGCAACCAGGAGTATAATGAGATATCACATCACATCAATTGGAATAGCTATCCTATGAAAGACCAGAGCTAACAAATGCCAGTGAGGCTATGGAGAAAAGGGAACACTTGAACACCATTGATGGGAACGCACATTGGGATAGTCACTATGCTAAACAGTATAGAGCTTCCTGGAAAAAGTAAAAATATATCTATCACAGGATCCTGCAGTTCCATGTCTGGGAACATACCCATAGAAAACCAAGGAATATGTCCAAGAAATCCCTGCATCCACCTCCATGTTCAAAAAGTGTTATTTTCAAAAGTGAAGTCACCAAAAACATCACTGCCCATTAATGGTGACTGGATAAGGAAGTGTTTACCTATGTAATGGAATGTTAATCACCCATAAGGAGAGGAAATCCTACTAAGTGTGGCAGCAGTAATGGGCTTTTTAAAATTTATTTTTAAAATTAACATATAATGTATTATTTGTTTTGGGGTATAGGTCTGTGATTCATCAGTCTTACACAATTCACAGCACTCACCATAGCACATACCCTCTCCAATTTCCATCAGCCAGCCACCCTATCCTTCCATACCTCTCCTCCAGCAATCCTCAGTTTGTTTCCTGAGATTAAGAGTCCTTATGGTTGGGAGCCTGGGTGGCTCAGTGGGTTAAGGCCTCTGCCTTCCGCTCGGGTCATGATCTCAGGGTTCTGGGATCGAGCCCCACATCGGGCTCTCTGCTCAGCAGGGAGTCTGCTTTTCCCCCTCTCTCTGATTGCTTCTCTGCCTACTTGTGATCTGTCTATCAAATAAATTAATAAAATCTTTAAAAAAAAAAAGGAGTCCTTATGGTTTGTCTCCCTCTCTAATTTCATCTTATTTTATTTTTCCCTACCTTCCCTCCAGGACCCCCCCACCCTGCCTCTCAAGTTCCTCATATCTGAGAGATCATATGATAATTTTCTTTTTCTGGTTGACTTATTTCACTTTGCATATTGCCCCCTTGTTCTAGCCATGTCATGTCATTGCAAATGGCAAGATTTCATTTTTGATGGCTGCATAGTATTTCTGTGTGTGTGTGTGTGTGTGTGTGTGTGCGCGCGCGCACGCGCGCGCAGATATACATATATATCACATCTACTTATTTCACTCATCTGTTGATGGACATCTAGGCTCTTTCCATAGTTTGGTTATTGTGGACATTGCTGCTATAAACATTCGGGTGTACATACCCCTTCCGATCACTACATTTGTATCCTTAGGGTAAATACCCAGTAATGCAATTGCTGGGTCATAGGGTAGCTCTATTTTCAACATTTTGAGGAAGCTCTATACTGTTTTCCAGAGTGGCTGCTCCAGCTTTCATTCTCACCAACAATGTAGGAGGGTTCCCCTTTCAAAGAGCCCAGTTCTATAAGATCATTTCCTACCATCAGCCCTGCCTTACAGGGGACAGGTGCACTAAGCTTCTGAATGATTAGGGCTTCCCTTTGGCAGCACACTCTTCACTGCTTTGGTAAATAACATGTTTTCTGGGCTGGTCTATGGCACATGGTCATCTAGTGGGTTCCTACCTTTTCACAGTATATACAGTCCAGTACGATCACTTCACTGAGCTGTCTGATGCCAGTTCTGGCATTTCTGTTGTACTTATTGTGGAAAACCACTTCTTACAGAATTCCAAGTCACCCTACTGGTGTGTCAGCACACTCTTCTGGGATCCTTGCTGGGTATTAAATTTCACATCATGAATTAGTGTGCCCATA
Source organism: Neogale vison (assembly GCF_020171115.1). Classification (NCBI taxonomy): domain Eukaryota; kingdom Metazoa; phylum Chordata; class Mammalia; order Carnivora; family Mustelidae; genus Neogale; species Neogale vison. Next base: position 46,108,439 of record NC_058098.1, read on the forward strand.
TGAACAAAGTGTCCCTTATCCAAATTCTTGAGCTACCCTCCTAGGTGCAGTCTCTTCAAGGCGCAGTCCCCTGATGAGCCTCCTGGCTTCTACTGGTACACGATGGCTGGGTCCTGTAGCTCTATCACCAGGTAGTGCCTCTCCTCAGCAGCAGCCCCCACGTTTCACCCCCCACCCCGGGTTATATGGGACTTCACCTTAGTTCTTGTTCTGGAGGCCAGGCAAAAAGATGGGGGCAGATCCTGGGAGTAGGATAGGGTGGGTATTGTCTGTCAAAACAGAGCCTCGACTGATCCTACAAGAAGCTCTGGAGTTAGAATGTCCCTTCAGCATCATCCTGAACTGAGACAAGGTGACCCAGACCTCTACGTTCATATTTTCCAGACATTGAATGTAAGTTGCCTTCAAGAGTGTTCACACCTTTGGGCAAGGTAATGCCCTTTGGCTGAGGTCAGTTCCCAGAAATGGTCTAAACTGTGAACAGTGGCAGCAATTCTCCCAACATTTGGAGGAATGAGCGCCTTGTTCCTAAAGGAAGATCTGGGTGGAATATCTTAGCATTCCCTTCAACCACCACTAATAGAGGGAAAATTCTACAAGCCTCTAGAGAGAAAAAGACAAGTTAGAACAACAACAACAACAACAAAAAAAAAACAAAACTAGAAGACAGTGATCAAGTTCTTAAAATTCTTTCCTTCTGGTAAATGTTTGCTAAAATCACTGATAATTTGCATGCATTAAGGGAATCAACTCAAAAAAATAATAATACTTGAGATAATAGTAAAAATACTATCTGGATATATCAAAATAACTCTTTATTGTTTATTGCAGAGAGAGAGCATGTGGCTGGGGGGAGAAGCAAAGGGAGAGGGAGAGCATCTCAAACAGATTCCCTGCTGAGCACAGAGCCTGACATGGGGCTCGATCTCATGACCCCAAGATCATGACCTGGGCCAAAATCAAAATTGGACACTGAAGTGACTGAACCACTCTGCTGCCCCAATTCAGTTTAAGAAGTGAGGATTTGAGTAATCCTTCTAGTGGTAGTATTTTGGGTTGTCCTGCATAACTACCTTCCCCTTTAAACCTCTATTTTTTTTCAAAGGAGAAACATTAAGAAAAAGAGACAGGGCTAAGTTGGTTTAAAGAAAAAGAAGACGAAGAAGAAGGAGAAGGTGGCGGGGAGAGGGAAGGAAGAAAGGAAGGATGGACGGAAGGATGAAGGAAGTAAGGAAGGAAAGAAGGGAGGAAGGGAGGGAGGAAGAAAGACAGGGGAAACGGGAGGTTTACTCTGACATATGTAAAGAAAGTGTGACCTATGGAAGATTGTGGGTACCCACCCCATGGATCATCATAAAGTGTTCTGAGCATCAAGCAAGTGTTCAAAGTCTTACCCCCAAAATAATGACTACCATTTATAAACACCATACAGGCTTTTTTGTTTTCTTTTAAGATTTTATTTATTTATCCGTGAAGGGTGTGTAGAGGGGGAAGTAGACTCCCCTCAGAGCAGGGAGCCTAATTAGGGAGTCATTCCCAGGACTCTGAGATCATGACCCCAGCCAAAGACAGACGCTCAACTAGCTGAACGACCCAGGTACCCACCATATATGTTTTTGATTAGGAAAATGTTCCAAGGTCTGTTTCCTGCTCTGTCATATGTGCAAGAGCAGGGCTGGGGGCTCCATTTTGAAGTGGAAAATTAGGAGGGGCTGAGTTGGTGAGGAGAAAGAAACCTTGGGGAAGTGAGACTGCTCCTTCGGTTTATTAAATTTTGTTTTGGTCAAGGGTTCTCGGGCTTGACCGGCTCTTCTCTAGTGCCCTCTGCTGGAGGACAACTAGAATTATTTATTTAGGATGCGTAGTGAGTATTTTTCAGTTCTGGGGCTTATCTAGTGATTCACAGTGCTTTCTCCAAAGCCCAGCACCTCCTACAAAGCAGCAGGTCATGGGCTGTCAAGAGGCATTCTTGAGGGAGGGAGGAGGGATTCCTGAGGCAGGGAGGAGGACTCTGCCTCCAGTGTGATCTCAGGAGGCACCTGAGATAAGAACTGCCAACCTGATTTCTGTGAACAGAGAGGTTGGCCAGGTGTGTGGCTCTGCCCTCCCTGTTCAGCAGTGGTCAGGTGATAAATCAGTCACCGGTAAAGTTCACCTCCTGATGGCACTTGGAGTTTCTGCAGCTCCATTTCCATTCCTCTTAGGGGGTTGTAAAAAAACAAAAACAAAAACAAAAAAGCAAAACTTATCCTTGAAGTTGAAGGGGTAAGTACATTAGATCATTAGATCTAGAATTTATTTTTATATTTTTCTTCCAAAATGACAAACAAGTGCTATCCTCCAGGACCCTCACTCGATATTATGCATATGGAAACTTTTGCCAACAACAAAGTATCTCCATGTTGAAATACAATTTTCATGCAGTATTTACTTGCCTGTTTCCTTCTTGTGACCAAGTTTCTTTTTTTTGGGGGGGGGTACTCATAAATTTACTTTTCTTTCTTCATGTAGCAGACAGCATTACATAGTATTAACAACAGACCATGTGGGCATATAAATTCTCATCAACAATGTTCTCAGTGTATATGGACAATTGTGTGTGTATTTTTTATTTTGTATATATGTGTGTATACAAAATTTAAAAATACACAAATATAAATATACAAAATACACAAATACAAATATACAAATACACACACATATACAAAATAAAAGCTACACACACAAATACACACACACTATATAGTGCAGCCATCACCACCATTATACCAAGAATTTTTCCATCTTCTCAAAGTGAATCTCTCTAACCATTAAAGAGTAACTCCCATTCAACTCCAGCCCTAATAACCACTATTCTACTTTCAAGATACATATATCTCGTTGGAGCTCAGTGGTTGATTATCTGATGGATGAATGGGTGGACAGATGGAAAGACAAATAAATGACATAATCTTTTTTTCTCATTGTTTCCTTTTTTAAACATTTAAGTCTTTATGCAAAGAAAAGTGAAAAAATAATAATTGTATGGCTTGATGAACTTTTTACAATTAAACTCACCTCTGTAAACAGTACCCAGATCCAGAAAGGGAAAATTCCCAGATGCAGTCCTCATACCAACCAGTCACAATCTGTCCCTAGAAGTGGCCACTAGTCACATGGATTGCTTCGTCTTCTTTTGTACTTAAAGTAGAATAATATATTGCCCTCTCTCTTTTAGAATTATTATTTATTTACAGCTTCTTACTTGTTCTTATTGAAATTCTTATCTAAGTGGGTTCTCCTTTGGTGGCATGTGTCTTCTTTTCTATCTGGCTTTATTTGCTCCATATCATGTGTATAAGATTCTGCTGTATTGTTGCATGCTGTAATGGATCATTCATTATCACTGCAGTATGGTGTCCCATTGTATCAACATACCACCATATAGTGTGGGTTCTCCCAGAATATACTCTGAGCAAGGATCCAAGTTAAGAGTTTATTTGGGATATGAAGAAAAACCCTCAGAAGTGAATGAGGGAACAAGACAAGGAAGAGAAGACAGCCAGCGATGGCTGTGTTACCAAGTGGATTATCTCCATGGGCCTCTGGGGCATGATCTTGCTGATGTCTCTGGGAAACAGTATAGAGATGCCCCAGAGGGATGAGGCTGTTGGGGTATATACACTCTAAAGCCCTTCCATTATTAAAAGAACTACCGAACAAGGAGTGATCTGTGCTCATTCCCAGGCTCTCCTGGCCTGCTGGAGGACAGACAAAGAGCTCTGGTGCCAGCAAAGCTCTTAAACTAAGAAAAGCAGGTGAAAGCTTTTGGAACTCAGGCAAGCAGTTAAGATTTTCCTTAGAGTTTACGGACAACCCTCATAGTCTTGTAGTATCTTCCTTATTGATTGTATAAGTTTGGGCCCTCCAAGAAGCAGATGCCAAGATAAAATTAAACTTGCAGGAGATTTATTGGAAAAAATGGGGAGAGAGCCAGAGGAGGCTGGCAGAACTCATGGAACAAGATGCAGGGCTGACCCCTGTGAAGGAGAGAAGGAAGGAAGGAGGGAAGGGGGTTGGAGGGGAAAGGTCTTTGCACTGCAGCAAATCTGATGCGGAGTCTGTCTTTAAGCCAAAATTGCCCAGGTCTCAAGGAACAGACCGCCTCAGTGTCCCTGCTAAACTCAGTCATTAGCGGACGCAGGGCATGGAGTCAGCTGCAGCACCTGGAGCCTTTGGTCAATTATATTCGCGACAGCAGGACACCTGACAGGCACATTGCCCCAGCAGCCACATTGCCTGAGTTAATAAGACAGCAACCAAACAGTACTGTCTGATCCAGCACGCTGTACCCCTCCAGGTCTCTGTTTCTTGTTAATACTCTATGTATAATTTCAAATAAAAAATTCAAATGCGTATTGCCTTTCTCCCTGAGTTTTTTGGGGAATAACAAATGCTATCTACTGTGACTGACTGTCACCTTGAACTAATTAAGCCAGATGAAACTCTTCTTGTTATCCGAAACCCTGACCACAGGTTCTGTTTTTTGTTTGTTTGTTTGTTTGTTTTAAAGATTTTTTTTTATTTATTTGTCAGAGACAGAGAGAGAGAGATCGAGTGAGCACAGGCAGACAGAGAGACAGGCAGAGGCAGAGGGAGAAGCAGCCTCCCTGCCAAGCAAGGAGCCCGATGTGGGACTCGATCCCAGAACCCTGGGATCATGACCTGAGCCGAAGGCAGTGGCTTAACCCACTGAGCCACCCAGGCGTCCCCAGGTTCTGTTTTTTAAGACGCAAATACTCCTTGGAAGACTTAAGCCCTTTAGTTGTTTACTTAACAATTTGGAAAGATTGGTGTTGACTCAAACTCACTCCCTGGCTGTAGGTCCTTGTGTATGTCTTGGAACCTCTCTGAGCTGCTCTCTCTTCATCTCTCACCTTCACCACAGGCTCGGGCTGAGAAACCAGATAATGCATGTGACATTCCTGGCACACAGACGATTCTGAATACTGGTCCTTCTCTTCTCTTTTTTCTCATCCCTGCCTCCTGCCTCCTCTTCCTGAGTCACCAGAATTGCTTTCCTGCTGACACTGAGATTTATTAAGACAGGAGGATGAAATAGGGGTCAGAGGGAAGGAGGATGGAAAATGGAGCATGGTCCTATTCACAAGGTGTTTACTGAGGCTGAGGGTCCAATAGTTAAAGCGATTTGTGCATTCTCTCATTAGGAACAGATGTTGCCTACTGTTGTTAGATAAGATGACTCTAGGGTAGATAGGGCTCCGCAGAGGAGAACCTGAAACCAAGAGAGCTGTAGTTCAGTGAAAGGGAGTGGAGGGAGCCCCAGAAAATGCCCTATGCATGGGCGCTCAGACAATATGTGGTGACTGAGAGGTGGGAGGAAGGTATAAAAATGAAGTCAGAGGACCCTGATAGTAAACTGAGTTGCAGCTCTACCTGGAGCCTGGGATGGCGTTAGTCCCAGCTGGGGATGCAGGTTCCAGATTAGGTGTCCTTTCTACACACTTGCACATTACACCTTGGCTCCCTTTTCTCTAGGTCCTGCTCCACCAAACCTCTGAGAGCCCACGTTCTGTTCTGTACCTGCCATTCTTTGAAATTAATGGACTTTTACTTACTGTACATGTCTGTATCTCTGTGAAAGATTTCAATGCCCCCAAAACAATTGGCAGGAGCCATTGCTTTTCAAAAATTGTTGCAAGGGAGTCCTTTGAAAAACCTCTGGATTATGGACATTGGGGAGGGTATGTGCTATGGTGAGTGCTGTGAATTGTGTAAGACTGATGATTCATAGACCTGTACCCCTAAAGCAAATAATACATTATATGTTAATTTAAAAAAAAAAACTAATGATATGTTTTATCTATATGTTGACTAACTGAACATAATAAATAAACAAATAAATAAAGTTTAACAAAACAAACAAAACCTCTGGGAAAAGTATTGGATTTGCAAGAATTTTGCTTACAGAGAAAAATTCAAGGACCCTTAAGTTGCATACCTCAAGATCTACCTAATTGATCCATGAGAAAAGTAGAGGTATTTCACTGCTGGCTTTTCTGTAGGGGGGAATGGTTTTACCTGGAGTTACCTGTCCTCCTCTGTCTAATCCCTCTTGTGGTGAGTGACAGGCATGTATACTTGGGGGTGCCTGGTGGCTCAGTGGGTTAAAGCCTCTGCTTTTGGCTCAGGTCACACGATGTCAGGGTCCTGGGATCGAGCCCCACATCAGGCTCTCTGCTCGTCAGGGAGCCTGCTTCCCTTCCTCTCTCTCTGCCTGCCTCTCTGCCTACTTGTGATTTCTGTCTGTCAAATAAATAAATAAAATCTTTAAAAAAAAAAAAAAAAGAAAGAAAAGAAAAGAAAGAAAGATAGCCCACCTGGGTTGGGAGCCAAAGGTGGGAGAGGAGGAAAAGTCGTAATAGACAGTGCCAGGCCAGCAGTCCACAACCTGAGGGTCTGAGTGAACAAGTTCTGGGGGCCATTCCTTCAAGCCTCAGAGACATCTCAGTGCATGTCCAGCAGGTTTGAAATGCCAGGGAATTACATCCCCCCTCACCACCCAACCTGTGGATGGTTCTGGAGAGAGTGCTCTAGGCTGCTTCCTGACTATCCCTGTAGGACTGCACTGAGGAGCCCAAAGCTTAATTGCTTAATTGTACCTTTATTTGTCAAATTCCCACCCCCATTTCAATCCCCTCAATCCCCTGCCAGGTTCTCTGCATACCATTCCTCCCCAACATAAACCATTTGCACTGGAATCCTTGTCTCCAGGGAACCCAAACTAACATGCATGTTGATACAGTCATGGGCAAATGTGTGAAGATTCTGACACTCTCTGGTCTGATACTGGTCTTTCAGTTTGATGCTTCCAGATATGAGAAATGCAGAGAGGGAGTGGGTGCAAAGCAGACCACCTGGCATTGGCAGCGACACCACATTACGATCCCAGCTTTGCTACCCTATAGCTGTGTCACCCCGTGAAGCTCTCCACCCTGCTGGGATTTCCGTGAGCTCACTGAGAACAGAAAATGATGATAAAGGTCTTGCCAGCCTTTTGCAGCAACTCTGAGACTCAGATGGGAATTGGAAGAAAGACACTTTGTAAACTGCAAAACATTACACAAAAGGAAGTAAAATTTTCTATCAACTGTCTTCAATATTTCTTCTCTCTCATATTCTAGATAGGAGTTAACACAGCTTGGAGTCTATCCCAAGCCAAGCACTTTTTAAATGGCTACCTAATTTTATATAAATATTAAATTATTTGCATCCTCTGGAAGAATGACCTTTAAGTAGATAAAAGCTTGGGTGACCAGCCCATCCACCAAAGATGAAGTAAAAAGCAGAGAGTCTCAGGCCAGTTAGATTCCAGCACCTTACACAGGGTGCAGATCAACTCTTTGTAAAATTAGAGAGAGTATTTGTGAAATAAACAGTTCCTTTGTCACATCTGACTTAGTCACTGAGTGATATGTTTTCCAAGTCAATATTTTTCCAACTTACCACCCCCCACCCCCGCCAAATTTTATCAGCCTCCACCCCCAGTGTCTTGGTGGAAAATCTTATCTACTTTTTACAGGTGAGGAAATTGAGGCTTTGAAAGATAATCAGCCAAGGTCCCAGACTCCATCACTTTGTCTGACACCCAAGCACCCAAAGTCCAGGACCTGTTTGCCCCATTGTGCTCTTGGGCCCCAGGAGCTCATGCTCATTACCATCAGAGATGAAGACATGAAGGCATGCTCTTCTGGGTCATCCCCAGGAGCATTTGGGACACATAGTCAATTCCTGCCTTCTTACAGTCCAGATCAGTGGTTTTCCACAGGGGACTATTTGCAACCCCCCCCCGCCCCCATCCTCCAGGGGGACATTTGACAGTGTCCAGAGACAACTGGGAGGGGAGGAGCTACTGGCATCCAGTGGGCAGAGTCAGAGATGCTGCTCATGCACAGGACAGCCCCCGCAGCAAAGAATGATCTGGCCCAAACACCAATAGCATCGAGGCTGAGAAACAGTGGTCTAGAGACAGACAGACAATCCAATAGTTGAAATTAACTCTGATGACAGCAATAGTAAGTGGTGGCCACCATGGAGACTATCTTTGCTGAGAACTCTGCTGAGTGCTGCCATCAGTCTGGCTCATGCAGGGGACCAGAGCCCTGCAAGCAGCAGGGGAACAAGGGTCTGATGTGGGGATTGGACCTTCACAAAGAGGAGGAAACAGGATGTAGGTTTGGGAAGGCAGTGTGGAGGACCAGTAGAGGCATTGACAGTTCCTGTGAAGCCTGGGGTGGGCCCACAGGTCAGTGCTAGAGGGGTCCTGGAGCAAGCCTGTCCAGTGACTGAGGTAGGTTGCTGGTGAGGAGGGTCAGGGGAAAGTTCTGTCTTCAGAAGGCAGTAGGAAGACTGTGTGAAGGTCATGAAGGTTGTGGAGGTTGTGGAGAGGCTGTGGGGAGGGAGTGGGAAGGGTTGTGGGGAGAGGTCATGGGGAGGCTGTGGGGAAGTCACAGGGAGCTCATGATGGTTCATGAGAAAGCCCTTGGGAGTCATGGTCCCAGCAGGTCTCCCTTGGGTGGCACCACAGCCATATCTGGGCAGCTGTGTAGGGAAGAAGAGCACAGACAGGACGGTGACAAATGCGGGACCCAATAATGACCTAGCAGAGTGAAGGAGTATGTATGTGGGCATGAAGAACAGTGAGTATGGGGATCGGGGGGTGTGGGGGGGTGAGGGACAGGAAAGGCCTGGAAGGAAACAGTGTGCCTGGAAAGGGAGAAAATAGAAGGAGGGAGGCACAGGGAGGCAAAGTCCAACCCAGGTATGCACAACTCCTAAAGATCTGAGCAGGGGAAGCTGCCATCAGATTTGACTGCAAGAAAGATGCCATGGACAGCAGAGTGGAGGGGCCACTGTGGGGCTGGTGAGTTAGGACAGGCTCTGTAAGAAAGAAGGCCATGATGGGGCTTAGACCAGGGACTGGTGTGAGGGAGAGAGAGAAATAGATAGAACCCAAGATACCCAGAAGTGGTAAAACCAAGAAAAAATTAGTGGTGACTCAGGTCTGGGGATAGACAGAGGGAGATTTTGGTTCCAGAAAACTGCCACCCAGTTTTCTGAGTTGTCGCAGATGGGCACCATCAGATGAAACCAGGCTTGGGAAGGATGTTTGGGTGGCTCAGTCAGATTTTGATTCAGATTACCATGGGGCCTGGGACCTAACACTGCATGGGGCCCCACACTCAGTGGGGAGTCTGCTTGAGGATTCTCTCTCTCCCTCCTCCCTCTGCCCCTCAACCTCCACACAAATAAATAAATAAATCTTAAAAGAACAAAAACAAAAACAAACAAACAAAAAACAAGGCTTGGTGAAGACAACCATGAAGTCCACTGCAGTCATGTTGAATTTGAGGAGCCTTGAAAGCACCCGGTGGAGAAGTTAAATAAATGCACAGCTAGTCACATGAGTGAAGAGCTGGAAGGAGGATTGGGCCAGGGATGCACACCGCCTTTGTTACTATGAGGATGGTAATTCAAGTTGAAGTCAGGTATGCAAGTCCCCAAGTGTGATCTCTGGACCCCAGCACAGAATCTGGAAACGTGTTAGAAATACAGAATCCCTGGCCCCATCCCAGACCTACTGAGTCAGAAATTGCTAAGTGAGGCTGGCCATTTGTATTTTAACCTGCCCACCAAAGGGATCCAGATGCACAGGAGAGCTCAGACTTTGTTTCACACTAAAGTTATCTGGGGATTTTTTTAAATTTCCAACACCAGTCATATACCATTACATCAGAACTCTGGGACCAAGATCCGAATCTTGCCCGGCACTCTCTGGACCTGTCCCAGATTTACTCTGAAAGTCCTGCATCCCAGGAGATCACCCAAACCAGACAGTTCAGATCCAGCCATCAGAAGCTCTTACAACTCCCTAGGTGATTCCACCTGGGTAACCAACTTCAAGAACCAGTGTCCCAGCCCAAAGAAGCTGTCAGCTTTGGACCCCAGAGGAAGGTCACTACTGAAATTGTACTAATTTCAGAAACAGACAGTGGCCTGCTGATAATCTTAGTGTAAATACGGAAGGGCCCAGGTGTTCACCCTGGCTGAACAAAGAATCCCCTGGGAAGTTTTTAAAAATACTGAGCTCCCTAGAACCCTTTTATAGAAATTCTGAATTACCAGGGATAAGTAGATTTTAAATTTTTAATTTTTTTCACTAAGGAATTACACATTTATTTTTTAAATTTTATTTTTTCAGTGTTCCAAGATTCATTGTTTATGGGGCGCCTGGGTGGCTCAGTGGGTTAAAGCCTCTGCCTTCAGCTCAGGTCATGATCCCAGGGTCCTGGGATCGAGCCCTGTATCAGGCTCTCTGCTCAGCAGGGAGCCTGCATCCTCCTCTCTCTCTGCCTGCCTCTCTGCCTACTTGTGATCTCTGTCTGTCAAATAAATAAATAAAATCTTAAAAAAAAAAAGATTCATTGTTTATGCACCACACCCAGGGCTCCATGCAATATGTGCCCTCCATAATACCCACCACCAGGCTCACTTAAACCTCCATTCTCCTTCTCTCCTGGTTTTAAGTAGCTGACATGCTTTTTAAATTTTTTTAAATTTTTATTCTTTAAATTTTTTCAGTGTTCCAGAATTCATTGTTTATGCACCACACCCAGGGCTCCATGCAATACACGTCCATAATACTCACCACCAGGGTCACTCAACCCCCTGCCCCCTTCCCTCCAAAACTCTCAGTTTGTTTCTCAGAGTCCACAATCTCTCGTGGTTTGTCTCCCCCTCCAATTTTCCCCAACTCACTTCTCCTCCCCATCTCCAATGTCCTCCATGTTATTCCTTATGCTCCACAAGTAAGTGGAACCATATGATACTTGACTCTCTCTGCCTGACGTATTTCACTCAGCGTAGTCTCCTCCAGTCCCATCCATGTTGATACAAATGTTGGGTATTCATCCTTTCTGATGGAGGCATAATACTCCATTGTATATATGGACCATATCTTCTTTGTCCATTTGTCCGCTGAAGGGCATCTTGGCTCATTCCACAGTTTGGCAATTGTGACCATTACTGGTATAAACATTGGAGTACATATGGTCCTTCTCTTCACTACATCTGTATCTTTGGGGCAAATACCCAGTAGTGCAATTGGAGGGTCATAGGATAGCTCTATTTTTAATTTGATAAGTAGATTTTAAAGGCCTCTAGGCAATTCTAATAACAGACAGGACTGGAACTTCAGGCCAAGGAGTAGATTGTCCAGTGGGAAGCAAAGTGTCCACCAGATTATGGCCAGGTGGACAAGAATGAGTCTCCAAATGAGGATGAAGAGGTGGCTGGAGAAGCAAGAGCAAACCAGGGCCATATGGAGCCGCAACAGCCAAGGAGAGGTGTGGCTCAAAAGCTAAAGAGCAAGTTTTGCAGAGTGTCCATCAGATTGAGTTGCATGGAGTGTAATGTCTGGGAGAACGGGTGGGCGAAGGTGAGGCCAGAAAATGAGCCAACTTAGAGCAAGAGGCAGCTCTTTTCAAAAGCAAGGTGGTGATGGGGGAAGAGGGCCGAGGTGGTCACTGGAAGGGGAGCTGAAGGAATGATCATTGTGCTTCCTCGTCTTTTCTCTGCTTTTTAACTCCTCACTGCTCTCCTTCCCCCCCCCCATGTTTATGCATTTCTTTTATCTGGAGGAGAAGAAGAAAGATTTTTAAAGGGTCCTCTTGATAAAATCCTGGCATTTAAAAAGTGGTGGAACTACTTAAACAGTGACTTTATTCTCTGTTTAAGAGCAGGAGACACGGTAATAATTCCAGCCACTTGGCATACATATGGGGCTGGTGCCAAGTCATTTCCTACTCACATCAGAGCCAGGAGCAGAATCCAGGGTCCTGGAGCCTCACACCTGACTCCTGCAACCCGCAACCTGCTGCCCAAAGGAGCTCTGAGTTTGGGACAGTAGGATGTGGCCTCTGCTAAATTTATGCTTCTTTTAGAACCTACCAGTGGCCTGTTGACTATCTTAGCATTAAGTGGAGAAGGATCCTGGTCCCTCTTGCTGTGTAGGGTAAGTTCCAGTTCCATTAGCAATCCTATCACTAGGGTATTGAAAATTAGGGGCAACTGATGAAGAACGAGGTGTTCTTCTGATGATCTGGTGTCTGATCATTTGTGAGCCTGTGACTCAGTCAATCCTACCCTTTACTTCCCTGCCCCCCAAATGCACTTAGTTTTACACATGCTATTTATTCACCAGAGAATATTGGAAGCTCTGTTTTCAATGTGTTCATTGAAAACATTTCGTGTGTGTGGGGGGGGTGTATGTGTGTTTCTTGAAAGAGTAAACACAGGGACTTCAAGTCTGCCCCCACCAGAGTATATTATTGAGGAGCTAGGGATTTCTCTTAAATGTATGCAGCTGTTTGATAGTTACCCCGGGAACTTCATGTGTGTGTGTGTGGGGGGGGTCTTTTTCTTCTTCTTTTCACTCTTTTTCTATCACCTTACACCTCTTTAGTTTCTTCTCCTTTGTTTATTTAGCGGTGAAAGGTGATGAGAAGAGAGAGTAAAATTAGGGCTAAAAGGGGGAGAACCATCATTATTAACCTATGAGGGACTTTGCCAATTCATTATGTATTTGACAGCTAAATAAGCAAATTATTTGAAAACCCTCTGTAATGGCTTTCCAAACACATGTTGACAGTTTCCTGACTACCTGTATTAACTGATGTCCCTGAAGTAGTCTGTGCTAATGACAAACGGCTGCTTCTCATGAACCTGTTGTCTGTCATCCAGAGACATTTCTGTGTTAAAGATGTATTTGCATATATAAAAACCTCCTAACAACTCACTAATTACCATGGAGCTCCAAAAGAATGAGGAAGAGAGGCTTCATCAACAGGCGTTGTTAACCCCGTCCACAAACAAATACATACCCATCAGATTTACCTGTTTAACTTAAACTATAATTACTGGGCAATCACACAGCCAACAAGTGCAGATATTAATTATCCAAATGAGACTTGGGATGTGCGGAGTCACCTATTTATATTTTTAGCTTCTTGACTCTTATTTCACTTCATATCCACAGTCAACATCAGGAACTTGTGTTCCATGAATTGGTTTATCAAGCGCTTCCCTTAATGTTATTGGAAACACGGTGAAGCAGCACTTCTAATATACGATTTCTCTAGAAGGATATAAATGACTGGATCCACAAGCAGCAGATGTCTGCGGTAGAGAGATGGCCAGACCAGCAGGTGGCAGTGTGCACCAGAAAATAAAAATGTCTTCTTCAGGGCCCTCAGGCTTTTGGGGTAAGATGCTCCAGGTTTATTTACTACTTTTGAAGAGCTTTTGAATTAAAAGGCCTTTTAGTTTTCCAGAAGGCCTTCTGTTAAGGGGCTCAAGAGTCACATTATGCACAAAGCTCTCGGGTCTGGAAAGGGCCACCGCACAAAGCAGCTAGCAAGACACCTGGTTCCGAAGGCCTGCAGTCACCAGGGTGGCCTTCCGGAGTTCCTTCACTTCACTAGCTCATTGGATTCAACCCGGTGGGTTCTGCTTCTGGCTCATTCTGGCTTCTTCCCCTCTCCCTCCCTTGCTGGCAACCTTGCTGTTCTTTGCTTCAACGCAGAGATTTATGTCAACTGCATTGCAACCCAATGGGGGAAAAAATCTTCAACGTAAAAGCAGTTTACACTATTGTTTTTTTGTTTTTTATTGTTTTTCAAACATTTGTTTCTAAATCTTGGCTCCCTGGATAGTTTACATGAAAACAAGGTCACATTTTTAAAAAATATTCATCTTTGACTCCCAGTTCTTGGCAAAACACTTGACTTAGATTTAAAGGAAAAAACTGAGTCCTCAGGAAAAATTTCAAAAGAAATCCTATTTAAACAATCATTCTGGTAATAAAGGAACAAACAAAGTCGTGGAAATAGAAATGAAAGTATAATGGGTCATATGAAACGTGGTCCCTGGAGACTAAAGTCTCCAGAGAACTGGAAGTCCTCCTGCAGAAGCCCATGACCCAGTGAATGCCTCAAGGCCAGTTGCATCAGAAGTTTCCAACCCAGCTCCTGGAAGACTGAGGGAGTTGGGAGAGATACCTTCTAGGGATTCAGTTTGAGCTCTTCGTTACAGGGTAAGAGCAGGGCTCGAAGTCTAAACCAGAACTTGGGATACATTGGGGGTTGACGCTCTGGCAAATTATTTTCAAAAATGGGCTGCAATTATTCCCCTCCCTGTTTTTATGCCTTTCAGTGTGACTCTACTGTTCCTCCCACTGAAAAGCAGAGTCTGGTTTCCCACCCCTTGACTCCGACTGCCCTTGTGACTTGCTCTGGCCCATTAAATGTGGCAGAGCAGTGGTGTGTTAGTTCTGAGCCTAAATCTCAAGAAGTCTTGCATGCCTTCTTTATACATCTTAGAATCCTACCTTACTTCTATATGGGCAAGCCTGGGGTAACCTGCTAAAGGACATGGGATAGTTAGTACAGGTACCCCCCCCCCATTGCTCTGGTCACCACTAAGTTAGGGATGCTTTGTTAAGCAGCAGAAGAATGAAGTGGCTGACCAGTTCTGGCAAGAAATTTCTTTACCTAGAAACTTGCTATGGGTATACAGTAGATGAGTGTACAGTCCTCTCTATACCACTAGCTATAAAACTAACTTTCACTGGCACAAGCCCATTCATATGCAAATGAAATAAATGAATATGTTTTCCTTGCCAGTCATAACATCTTCAACTTGCTGGGAGCTCAAAATCAAAGATTTTATTATATAAGGCTACAGTTCAGTTTCTGTGATCTAGTGATCTTTAAATCATTGCAATCTCTTGGGAATTAACCTTTGTTTGGAAGTTTCTAGTAGGCCATTCCTTGTTAACAAGGAATTATTAACAAGCTTATTAAATAAATCTACTTCTCAAGCTACCCCAGTCCTGACTTGGGTCCTAGACCAAACCTAATGGGAGGCAGTATTCTACCTAGGCTAATAACCTGAGTTCTGTCTTTAAGTCACCCACCCCTTTCAGATCCTAGCCTTCAAAACCACTTCAATTCCAGTAAGACCCAGGGACAAGAACTTCTAAGTGATGGATTCAGGGCACCTGCGATGTCCCCTTCCCGGGTCTCCATTCTTGCTGTTAATCCATCCTTGGGAATAGACCTAGATTCCAGTCTTTCCAGGGCCAAAGTCCAGTTCTGCCTACTTGTTCTCTGCCTGCCGTCCAGACACTGACCCCTCCACCTTCCAGGTGGCATGCTGGTTTCCAGCATGCAGTTTCCTCTCTGGCTTTCAGTGATTCCGTTTCAGGACCTAAAATCAGTTTACCATGACATACAAAGTGGATAACATCTCATCCAAATCTATAAGGCTATGAAAGCTCAGGGCACTCTATTCCTCTTGGTGCATAAACATTAGATGATGCACGGGCACATTGCCATGATGAACTATACCCAGAGAATAACATGCTTCTCTCCAGTATTTCCACTGGAACAGTGTCATGATACACAGAGCACTCTTCACATGAGATTATTTGTGCATGTATGCACATAGGACAGTGATCAACATTTCCATCTTACAGGTGGGAAAACTGAGACTTGAGATCCCATGACTCTTACAAGTCTTTACAGGCTAGACCTGGGAACAAAACTCTGCTTTCCTGATTCCAGAACCATCTCTCTTGAATGAAAAGGAAATGAATACCACTGGCAGGGTCCCCAGTCCCAAACTCTTATTTTTTTTTTCCCCTTCAAACTCACTGACAGGGATGGCATGGTGCATAAAGTGCCACAATTTCCAGCACTGTGGCCTTTGAATAAAACAAATCTTACCTGAATGTATTACTATGGAGGAAAGTATATTACAACAGATGAAAGACAATGCCTGATGCTGCTGAAACTATAAGAAAAGACAAAAGAGATCCCCTGTGTCTGAGAAGCTTACTCCGTAGCTGGGGAGGAAAATGAATGCCTTGGGAACAGCCAAGTCATCAGCTAAAGAGCATGCACACTTAGGCCCCACGCAGCGTCATGTATTAGGGAAGGGAAAGGATGGGAGAGCTCCCCAGGATGTTTCCTGATGGAACGGAGGCTTCAGAAGACTAGGAGGATGTGTGTTTTACAGCTTACATTTCATGTATATTTTGCACATTAAAGAAAAGATTTTTAAAAAATCATATCTCATTTCTGGCTTACGATGGACAGAAACGTGCCTCCTTCCTCTGCCATTTTCTGAGATTCTTTTTCAAGTGCTTTATCTTGATTCAGTAGAACATTTGTTGTGCATTTATTTTTTATTTTGTTAAGATTTTGTTTATTTATTTGACAGAGAGCGAGCACAAACAAGGGAAGCAGTGAGTAGAGGGAGAGGGAGAAGCAGGCTTCCTGTTGAGCAAGGAGCCTGATGTGGGGCTCCGCCCCACCTGAGCTGAAGGGAGACGGTTAATGAACGGAGCCACCCAGGCACCCCTGTTGTGCATTTTTTTTCTTTTGTTGCCTTTTTTTTTTTTCAATTTATTTATTTTCAGAAAAACATTATTCATTATTTTTTCACCACACCCAGTGCTCCATGCAAGCCGTGCCCTCTATAATACCCACCACCTGGTACCCCATTTAAATACATGTTTAGACATAACATTTCTTTAGCTTCCTTCCCGACCAGAAGAAAACATTATCTGGATCATTTTATTGATATTTGGATATTTTTACCAAGGTTTCCAGGCCACATGGCAGTTAGGAGCAAAGTGTGGAGTGTGAGAAATCCCAGGACCCCTGGACTTTGGATGGAAAAGTGCAGGCGCATCCCCAGTGATGCTGTGTTGGATGGGGACAGTGCATGTCCTCCTCCTCCTGGTTAGCTAAACTGCTCCCACAAAGAAAGGCTGGCCTTTGCACTCCCTGTGCTGGGCTGTCACTTCTTTATGACACTCCCAGACCTCACGGGATTTGATAGTAAAGTATTAAAATAATATTCCAGCAGCATGAAGCCTGAAATTTAACAAGGTTTTAGACTTCTGATTTTGACTTTCTCAAAGATATCATGGAACTGGTCATACCCTATTTTCCCAAACTGCAAAAATGTGCTGGTATCCTATGGCTTTGTGACACAGTGTCCGCAGCCGTTCTGGAGGCCTTTGGCTGGCTTCCCCAGCTTGAAGATGTCTGAAAGTTCTCCTTTTCCACAGGAGAGGTCAGGAGGGGGAGCTGCAGGACAGCACTCCTCCTTCGTGTACTTTCTCAGCTTCCCACCAGGCTCCGCCCCACCCATGTCCTTCCTTGACCTACAAAGAGTTTTTGGAGAAAGTGGCAGCCCAGTCCACAGTGGACGCTCCCTAAGCAGCTGACACAATTAAAGTCATTAATACTTTCCCCTGCCAACTCCTCCACACCCTATCTGAACCCCGGCCCCTGTAGCCTGGCAACTTGTACCAGCAGGTAGGCTTCCCCTGAAGGGGCTCCTCCTCAGCTGGGAAAGCTTCTCACTCTCCAGACTGGATCCTCCATGCTCCACAAGTGAACTTTTGAGAGGGTCAAGGGAGAGCATGCAGAGAGCCATCACTGTGGTGTATTTTACAGAAAAGCTCCAAGAACTCTCATCCCCTGAAAAGCATCCCTTGAAGGATATTTCTCTGCACGGTTGTATAATGTGATTTTCAAGTTGTGCCTGTAACATTATTGGTGTGTGTATGTGTGAGTTCATTTGCTTCACAACTGAAGTTGTTCTTTTGTTGTGTTGGAAAGGATGACCCCCATGCCCAAATGTACCAGCAAAACAATTACACGGGCTGAGAAGAGGCTGCCATGAACCAGACACACAGAGGTATTGTATAATTCAGGAAGTATCCAGACAAACGGTGCCATGTATGTTCATAAATAAATAAATACATACATACATAAATGGAAAAAGTAGTATCCTGGACAATGAAATTGTAAAGGGTTCTAAGAGCTTTTCTTTCTGTTTGAAATTCTTTCTCCCTCCAGATAACCACCCTGCATTCATATTTGCATTTTCCCCTTTCATCCCGAAGTACTACCCTTGGTCTGAGAAGGTCCCTATCATAGCCAGCAGGGTGAAATTTGCAGTGATGTGGTCCTTATGCTGTCTCTAGGCAGCCTCCCAGGACCATGTTGATAGAAGTACACTCTCTTCCAACAGTTATGACAAAGAGCAGGGGCTCTTCACCTGGAGCTTGTGGGATCCAAGGTTGGGCATCATGAAGCCTGCAACATGCTCTACATGTCTATTCCAGGGATGGTCTCTAGGGAGAAAACTCCAAACTTTAGGAGGTCATCAAAATGAATCAGTGACAAACAAAAAATTAGGAACCACCACAGGAGGAATTGTTCTTATACAGGCAAGGAAACATCCTGTCCCGACATGGTATATTTTGTAGGTTTGTAAAAAGGATAACTTGAGACACCCTCTCCCCACACTGGCAGCTTGTACCAGTAGGTAGGCTCCCCCAGAAACAAGCAGAGTGTTTTTGAGTATGTTCTTGAGTGGGAGAACGAGGTCTGGAGCTTCTGTTCAATGACGTGGTGCTTCAGTCTTCAGATGCTTTGTGCAAGTTCAAGGTCATATGCCCTAATAAGCTAGAAAGAGAGCAGAATCGGCACTCATTTTGTGTATCCACCAAATAAGGCAAGAAAAAACAGATACCCAGTTTAGTCACGGTGGACATTCCAGGCTTTGGTCAACTTGGTAAACTCCGGTTCAGGAATAGGGCCGAGGATACTGCTCAGATATCCCGGGAGAGGTGACAAAGCAGTTCCCTATGGCTTGTGTGCCTGTGAGCCCTGCCAGCCAGGACCAGGGAGTTTAAAGTTTCTTGTTTAAGTGCCCAATCAGTATATTAGTCTCTCTAACCGGTCTAAAAATACTGCAGCATTTCACATCAGAATGTACACTTGTGATTTTTTAAAATGTAAAATGTCTGAACAGTGTGAGCTCCCTACTCCCACAGGGGAACTATTCTTTGATATGTGGCAGATGTATTCAGTGTCCTCAAAGCCTTGAGGGGAGGAATCGTGGGGTGGAAAACCCCCACTGTCATTGTCCTTTTTCCCTGGCCTCCGTCCTTAGCTGCTGTTCTGGCCTCTGTGTTCCTCCTGTGGGTAGTCACCTGCCTTTCTTCTTCTCTTCAGGTAAGTCACTTCCTTTCTCATGCAACTGATCTAAACACACGCCTGTCCTGCCGGGAACCTGAACTTGTCATTTTCATGGTCAAAAGCCAAAGTGTGGATTCAGAAGGATTCCTGAACATCTTCAGACAATCCTCCTTCAGAAAACTGTGCTGACTCACAGAAACAGACCAAGAAATCAAATGTCTTCTGGTATAAACTATTGCTAGCTTGGTTTTTCTAATTGTAAATATACAGGTATATACCTTTCTTCAGTTAAGAGTTTATTTTTAGTGCATTCTAGTTTCTGTTTGGTGATGTGACATCATTTTAGTATTGGGTGTTGCTACTTTGCACATAATTGGGCTGACAAGATGTTTCCTTAATTTGCTTAAAGAAGTTCTTTTTATTTCCTTCTGAATGCCTTGTGTGCCTTTTGTAACATTCATTCGGTCCTGTGAAACCACTGAGCTCTGTTGTGATGGAACATCAGGAAAAGATTGCAGATTCCAAAAGGAGATGGAGGGACAGCTTTTGTGGTCCATTTCTTAGTAGGTGGTGTCTCTTGTTTCAAATAGTGCAGCAGTGTTATTATACAGAGCAGATTGTTAGAGTGTGTTCTCTTATTGTTATTTATCTAAGAATTTTATCTCCTGACATAGATAGATGCCAGAATGGGGGAGTTGGGGTGGCCCTAGAGATGGAACCTGGTGGTCCAGGTGCTGAAGTATAGTGACAGACCCAGGACAGCCAAAGATAGAAAGCCCAGCTGGCTGGTAATATACGATGCTAGGCAACTAGCGGTCACCCGGGCAACCAGTAGGGTTAGGGGACGTCCATCAAGGGGTGACTGTGGGCCCAGATGATGGGGACTGATGTGCACACAGAAGTCAGCCATGCAGGCAAGCACTATTCAGACACCCAGGCAGCGGGTCAGCACTGGGGACATCTGCCAGCTGCAGACACGGGACATCAGTCCATTGGAAGAACAAGAGAGAGAGAATGTTCCCTTAGTGTGAACGCTCCCCAAAAGGAGGTATGTGCAGGACAAAGAGATGTGGGTGCAAGTAAATGAACTTGAGCTTGAGTTGGGGCAAGACTCTTGAGGGCAAACACAACCCAAAGTAGCCTAAGTGTTGCAGAACTATGAAGTTGTTGAAAAATTTTCTTAGGACTTTAAAGCTTCTACCCTGGGAAGGGCTGCTGTGTGGTCCTAAATATGAAAACAGCAGAAAGAAGTGGGGTGCCAGCTAGGGCATTTTTGTGCTGGGGCACTGGTTGGGTATTATTAGGTTTAAAAGTGTGAATTTAAAGGTCTATACGTGTGCCCAGGGTGTGGAAGTGAGAGTGTAAGGGAACACATGTGCAAGGGTGTGTGTGGGTGTATGCAGATGTGTGTGCAAGGATGTGAGTGTGTGGAGAAATGTATGTGTGTGTGTATGCAGGGGTTTGGGGGGTGAGTGTTTATGAGCGTGGGCAGAGACGTGTGTGTGCAGTGGTGAGTATGTGCAGGGGTGTGAGTGTGTGTGTGTATGTGTGTGTGTGTGTGTAGCAGTTTAGATGTTGGTGGCCAGAAGATGGAGAGCAATAACCCCACATCCAATGGTGGGCTGTGTTTATCAAGAGAGGGATTGAAGTCTACTTTCATTTTCTCAGAAGACGTTCACCCATGTTTAATTTCCACCTGTCAGATGGGCAAACTGATAGGTGAGCTTTGACAAAACAACTTCCTTCGTCCTGAACAGAGGGCTCCAGAGAGAGAGGCCAGAAGATGTTTTATATTTATGTTTATCTTTCTGGGGCCTCCGTCTGAGTGTTCAAGACACTAGGAGATTGAAGTTCCCTGTGTTTCAGAAAAAGGGGGCTGGGCAAGGGAAGGGGATAGGACCATGGCTGTCAGGGGGGTTGGGCTCCAAAGTAGCCATAGCTTTGAGCGACCTCACACTCTAGTATCCCTTGTATAGCCTTACAAGGGGTGAACACCCTCAGAAGGTGCCAGAAGTGCTCACACCCTTCTGTTCTGATTTCTCCCACCAAGATCATCCAGCAGTGGGGCAGCAACCCTCAGCAGTCTGGTGACTTTAGAATAAATAGCAGGGCTGAACGTGGAAGTCAGCGGGTCTTTCCCAATGAATGGAGCTCTCAGTGTCTCTGATGCAGAACTGTTCTCCTTTTGTCTCTCTCTCTTTAGCTCTCTGTTACATAAACATCTGGAGGGCCGAGTATCATTTTAGCCACAGTAAATAGCTTAAAGGAAGAATACATCTTATATTTCCCCACAAAGAGGCAGAATGGTACGTGGGCTGAACCAGCAAAGGAACTGGAAAATCTCTGTGTGGAGTGGATTTGAAGGACAGTCACTCTTCGCATATGAATCACTTTCCTCTTCTTCTTCCAAACATCTGTGAAGCAATGAAATAATATGTATGAAGACTCAAGATTCCCTTCCGGATCAATCTGAGTATATTTGTTTTACATCAACGGTCATAAAGAAACAGGTTAAAATGTCTAATGGGCATGAAATTGCTTCCATATAATTTTTCAAACCCTATTTTTTCCCAGTGTATTAAGCAGCCTGACAACCAACAAGCTGCTTATTTCTGTATTTGGAATAATTTCTGTTGTGATTATATGTTAGTGAATTTTCTGGAGTTAGAATGTCTGGCAAGAAAAAAAAAAGAAAGAAAAGGGGAAAAAACCAACTTTGTTTTCTGGTCAGTGTTCTGTTCTCAAGACAAAATAAGAGATTCCGTTATTTTAAACATCCTTTGGTTATCTACAGCCTCACTACTCAAAATGTGGTTCACGGACCAGTAGCATTGGCATTCTCTGTGACCTTGACAGAAATGCAGAATTTGGAGCACTCCCTGCAACACGTCCTAAGTCAGAATCTGCATTCTTAACAAGATCCCCAAGGAATTCCAATGCCTATAAAAGTTTGAAAAACACTGATCTCAAGGCTGTCTGGTTGGGAGAGAGGGGTTCTGTTTTTCAGATTGACTTTCCTTAGTGCTCACAGCTGCTACAGATCTGTTTCAACTTTCCTCATATTCTGCTTGCCTGTCTCTAGATAGGTAGGTGGCTGGATAGATAGATCCATTTCGTACTTAGCTCAACCATTTTGCATAGTTCTCCATCTTGTGTGAAAATATCAGGGAAAACTGATGCTTCCTTCCTTCTTTGACAATTGGTCAAAAAGTACCGATTGAGCGCTTACCGAGTTCCCAATTCTCTTCTAAGTGCTGCGGATGCAGCGGTGGCTGAGACAAAGGTCTGCTTTCATGGAACTTAAGTGCCAGAAGATGAAGACATTCAAACAAGCAAATAACAGGTTTTAATAAGGCCTCAGCTCAGAAATAAGACAAAATAGTGTGCCTAAATGACTTAGTCAGTTAAGCATCTGCCTTAAGATCAGGTCATGATCCCAGGATCCTGGGATCAAGTCCTGCATCAGGCTCCCTGCTTAGTGGGGAGCTCCCTGCTTAGTGCTTCTCCCCCTGTCCCTCCTCCCTCTTGTGCTTGTTCTCTCTTTCCCTCTCTCTCTCTCACACACACCGCTCATACAAAAATAAATAAATAAATAAAATCTTTTTAAAAAGAGAAATAAGACAAAATAGACTATAGAAATAAGACCAAAAAGATCGTAGGGGAAAGTTACAGTTGGTTTAGTAGGGCTCTTTCATTGTTTTTCGTAGAACCACCTGCCAGATGGATTAAGAGCCGTTGGACCAAGGGGCAAGAAATGAACTAAGAAATCTCTGAGTTTTCATCTTGTCTCGAGAGTTTTTAAATTAGTAGAAATCCTAGTTGATATTTCTATTGCAGGAAAACTCAGAGAGGAAGAGAAAGATGGGGAGAGAGCAAAAACTCATTTCCTTAGGTTTGATCTAAATGTCCATCAACCTTCAGATCAGGAGGGACTGAGAGGCAGGCAGAGATGATTCGTCCCCAAGAACAGCTGCTATATCACTGCCAATGCTTCCAAGTGGGTTCTTGACATCCCAGGAGCAGGTGGCTCCTTCCAGGCGTGTAGCCTTGACATTACAGGACAGGATGATGGAATCATCACCTTTATGAAGAAAGAGTGGCTGTGGATTCAAGTACTATATTTAAAATAAGGTGTTGTCAAATC
Source organism: Neogale vison (assembly GCF_020171115.1). Classification (NCBI taxonomy): domain Eukaryota; kingdom Metazoa; phylum Chordata; class Mammalia; order Carnivora; family Mustelidae; genus Neogale; species Neogale vison. Next base: position 46,131,704 of record NC_058098.1, read on the forward strand.
CTAGCAAACTGTCCTCCAGTTGGTGAACAAATTCCTGAAAATCAATATTAATAGCAGCACAACTGGGAACTACTACTCAAGGCAAATGTCGCTATATATGCTGAAATATTTCCCAGTGGACTTATATTAGGAAGAAAGATTTCCTTCTGGAAAATATCTGTTCTAGATTATTGTTTCTGGTTCATTATTATCAGATTTTTTTAGCTAAAGGGAATAAAAACCATGTGTTGTTGTTGTTGGTTTGTTTTTGTTTTGTTTTGTTTTGTTTGAAAGAAAAGCAGGATAATGTCCACAAGAGCCATTTTGGATAAGAACTCTCTGAAATAGTGGGAATAATTCTTACTTAAAGGTAGTCAATATTTTCCCCCGCTGGAGTTTCCTGTTAGTTCTGAGCATGGCAATCTACAAGTCTTCTTCATGAGCTTAGGAAAGTACTTGTTCTTTTCCTTGGCTTTTGTCACTTAGCTTCTTAGTTGGGGAAAAATGAGAAAAGAAACATATTTTTTAAAATTTCCCAATGAAGTCATTTTAGTTCAGTGCATAAGGGCATTTGTGGATGGAGACGTGTACCTGCCACTGTGTGGATGGCATTCTCTTTGTATGTGTGCCCTTTTGTTTGCTCTTGGAAGAAAGGAAGACACTCAAGCCAGACAACATCACCTACTGACTATTCTTCCCTTCCGAAAACCATTATTAAGATGGTGAGTGACTCCTAAATGAGATGTTATGTGTGGTGGTGGCAGAAACATATAAAAATGTGGTCTCTAATCATGAAGGTGACTCCCTTCTAAGAAGAGAGGCAGATACACAAAGACCATCAGAGGGTACCACTGAGGAGTTTGAAGAAAGCCAAAGAAAGTAAGAAATTCAGACTGGGACAATAGGGGAGTTGCTTGAAGGAACAGTTACTTTAGTAAAACTTGAGGAACCCCCTTTCCAAGAGGTATCTAGAGGTGCTCAGCCATAAGTGCTCTTAGTTACAACATGGAATATACCATCTGGGGGAGCAGGACTGCAAAGGGAAAGGCATATAAATGGGAAGTAATGAGATTTGTTCAGAGTATAGGGATTAGACAGCCAGGTCCTGACCAGTCTGCAAAGAGTTTTGCAATCCAAGTCTGCAAAGGGATTGAAAGTTTTTGAGCAGGGTACCTGACCAAACCATAGAGGACCTAGCTAAATTAATCTGGTGGTTTTATGGAGACACACTGTTAGAAGGAAGAACTGAATTCAGAAAGATCTGTTGGGATGTGTTTTTAATGCAGTCCCAGGAGGTGGCAATAGGAATGGAAAAGAGATGTTATCTGGGGAACCAATGAGATGAAGGAGACAAGAAACAAATCAAATGTAATTTGCAACCTTCTTGTTGAGAGGTGGGTCATGCCATTGACCAAAATCAGAGTTGAGGGTGGACTGCATGTTTGGACGGGGGACATAATGAAAGTGTCTTGATATGTTGAGCTTGATGTTCTAGGGAATACTTATAATGTTTATAAATCACTTTGTATATGTATAAAATAGCTATATTTATATATAAATGTATAAGTACATATACATTTACATATAAAACATGTATGACATTTATAAATTATTATTATTATTATGTTTTACAGGGGATACTGGATAAAAGAAATAACACCAATATGACACTTTAGGGTATACTGAACCCTCCTTCCTAGACTTAGAAAGAACTTCACATTGCTCATCTTTCCATTCACTTTATGTTTTTCCCTTAAATAATTTGGTTAGATTGGTGCAAGGGATTGCAAGAGATTAAGCCTTATGGTCATCTGGAGTTTTCTCTGAGTGGGGTTAATTGAACCTTTGATGCCCAGAACATACTTAGAGACTCATGCTGCATTGAAATATCCCTGGAGTTGGAAGCAGAGTAAGAGGGGTGGCTTCCCTGCTTAAGAGGTTCTGGATGATACAGAAAGTACTACAGAGGCTGTCATTCTTGCCAAGGAGGGGAAAGAAAAGCTCCAGCAGGCGTCATTCACCAAGGATCACATAGGGAAGTACAGGGGGGGGCACTGAGATGGTATTTTGTAGTATCTATACTGGTGGTGTTTGGAGCAGATCAGTTGGAGGAACCAACTGGTTCTGGAGGAACCCAGATTGGTCTCTTTCTGTTGTCGTTGATTATGCCATAGAGAATCTTCTAAAGTCTCCAGGAAATCTGAACAAGTTTAATGTGACACAGTGGTGTACACTTGACTTTTACAAGGTTACAAAGGGCTCAAATGACTTACTGAGGCTGACATGAAATATGTAAGAGGAACCAAAGTTATCCCTCTCCCTCAAGGTGATGAGACACATAAATGACAAAAGGTATCTAAGAAAAAATGTTTAAAAGACTATAATATCCCAGAAACATAGGTTTATAAGGAGGATTAAGATACAGTTAAACCACATCTTGAAGTTTTGAGTATTTTTATCCCTCTGATATATGACTAGAGGAAGTGCAATCAGATAAGACAACATCCAGTGACTTGGAGCAGGCTTTTGTGGTATGATCCCATTGACTGAAATGTCACTGAAACCCTTGAAGCTCATTGAGTCTTTGATGTTCCTTCTCTGAACTGTTATATTCCTCTCCCTATGTTCTAGTACCAGAAAACTACCTGTTGCTTGGTAACTTGATATACCCACTCTTAAAATCTTGGCAAGTGAAAAGCAGAAGAGAAAGCATATTTCTTGGAACTCCAGCCTTGCCAGAGAAATTTCTGGAATTCCACCCCTCCCAACACTTCTCAACACATGGCCAAGAGGCGTCTCAGCTCTGCTTAATATCAAGTTCTCCCAGCTGAAGCATGGTGCCCGCCATCTTCCTTCACCCTTGTTCTGACCCCACTTGGTGATGTTTGTGGCTGATTATTTTGCTGCCAATAAAGCCAAACAGTAGGAAGGCTGGCTCCTGTTACCAATGCTCTTGCCAAGGCAGCTCTTTCCTGTATGTGAGTCCCAAAGGGGCTGGTGCTACTTGTTCTTGACACTGCCTCCCTGCTGTTAAAGATATGCATGCCACCACCTGAGTTATTCTTTCATTTATGCATTAAGTAGTTACAATTATTAGATACCATGGTATCCAATACTATACTACTACGATACCATGCTCTGGATGTAGGCACGGTGGGTACAGTGACTAGTTCTGACCCTGACCTTATGGAAGTTAGAATCTGATGTTAGATGCACTCACAAAATAAACAATGCAAACAGAGGAAACTCTTTAGATTTGAGGTTGATTGAAAAGATCAATATGACACTCCACTGTGATATGAGCCTTGTAAGCTATGGGTTGGGGATTTTAGTCTTTATGCTAAAAGCACTGGAAACCTTTGAAAAGTTTTAATCCAAAGAATGAGGTGATCAGTTTGGGTGTTTTAAGGAACACTTTGACTCAAATGGAATTGTAGGTTGAAGGAGGACAAATGGAAATGGAGAGAGCAGTTGTGAGATTGTTATTAGGATGGGGGAGACACAGCGGTAACATAGACAGGGTGTGGCCATGGTGGAGACATGAAGGCCACCACAGCCCAGATCCTTCCTGCCACTGCACAGGCAATGCTGCTTCATCACAGCCCACCCTGGCAAGCATTAGACACCATATTTGTTCTTCACCAATCCAAGGAGATTCTATTTCCCTGTTGTGCCAGTCTGAGGTCTCAGCGCCATAGGACCACTGACTTGCACTACTAATGACTGGATCCAGCTTGTGCCTGCCAGGTCAACACCTCCACACTCCTAAAGTGTCCAGGAGTGTTAGAATCCAGAGATGAACACCACTTGGGCTTCAGCCAACTGTTTAGAGGTGGGACATTCGTATTTAGGGAACTAGCTTGTTACCACAGTATGGCTGCTTTGGAAAAGTGAGCCGTGTTTTGGAGGCACATGGAAATTTCAGAGTCACCATTTGGTAACATTTCCATTACAGGCAAACAGATACATTTCAATACATTGTAAGTGGTCCACAGTTTCCATCTAGAAGCAGTCATGTGGCTGAAAATGGCGAAGGTGGAAGTGGGGGTCTTGGATGTGCGTTTGTATAACACCCTATAGAAGTAGTGTAACACCCATGAGGAAATGCCACTTGCCCATATTTTTCAAAAATGGAAGGGCTGATAAAAATGGGCAAACTTAGACTAATCTCTCTCTCTCTATCTCTCTCTCTCTCTTTCTCTATTTCACACACACACACACACACACACACACACACATGCAAGCACACCCTGCTACCTCCTCCAAGACCAAGTGTCCTGCTTGGAGCCACTTAACAATAAATACTAAAATGAGACCAAATTTCCTCAACAGCTGTTACCATAACCTGAGCCAGCAGGGGGCGCACACACGTAGTGTCATTGCAGAGAGAGAAATCCTGCTTGTAATTCTGTCGTTGACCGCAATTTTCTTTCTCTTCGGCCTCTGCGGTTTAGGAGGGAATGGCTTTGGTGTCAGGCTGTACATGGATTTAGAAAAGTAATGCAAGTTCTTTTTGCTGTTTGAACTAAAGGCAATTATGTAGCATCTCTTCATTGTTTTTTTAAAAATCAGAAGCCAGCTAGAACTTCCAGAACCATTATTTTACAAATCGACCACAGCAATAACTTAAAAGAACTAAAGCAAGGAAAAAAAAAAAAAAAACTTGTTATGTCTCCCAGCAGACTGCTAGCACACATTTGGGGGAAATGATAGAATAATCGTAAATACCAGATTCTTTTCTGTAAGCTCGGAAAGGCAATGAAAGAGATGAAGGCAGAAATGATACTTAAGCAATAAACACATTCAAGTAAACGTATCAGTTTCTGTACACACTCCATTCCCATTGGCATCTGAGCATGGATCTTAATTCAAGAGGTTTAACCTACTCCAGGGAAAACGAATAAAGAAGAATGCAGCACAATGCTTGAGGATCTTCACATTTATAGACTGGTGTGAACTCTCTCCCCCATACACTGTAATTTGGGTGACTTTCCTTCAAAACTATTAAGGCATCTTCATGGAGCCGAGGTAATTCTCAGCAACACTAATGGTGTTCTCAATGTTACTGTAAGTGAGATAAATGATAGCAAACTTGTCTGAGCAGATGCATCTAATAACGGAGGCGTAGAAGCATAATATGCCAAGAACAGAAATGTTCAACAGCAGAAAACAAGAGCGCACAGAATCACTATGAGCATGTTAGTGTGCCGTCAGTGAGGGAACAGTGCATGTGTCTCATTGGTTTTGCCCATGTCTCTGTCTCTTCTGTGGCCATCTTCTTCAAAAGGTCAGAGTCACAGTGAAGGGGAAGCCCTTTTGGGTTTCAGGTCCCCACTTCTAGAAAACCCCAAGAAATTTCTAGTGGAGAAATAAAGAGAAAGTCCTTGAGTTATAGAGCACTTGATGGGATTAGGAGATTGAGTCTCTAATATCCCCCCACATTCAAGGGAAATGATACATGTATTGACTTTAGTCTCAATTTTTACACACCAAGGAAAATCTAAAACAAATAGACATGGCTTTCTACACCAACCCATCTAATCCATTTTTTTTGCCCATTTACCCACCTACAATGTGGTTGATGTTAGGCATTTTCTCCTTATCCATGCTGGAAAGCTCCCACCACTCAAGAGATTTCTTGAAGAGGAGGGAAAAGATGGAGCCAGCACAGTTTGGGCAAATATTTTAGTCTTTGGCATAGAAATATAATGGAAGGGATGCCTGGGTGGCTCAGTTGGTTGGACACCTGCCTTTGGCTCAGGTCATGATCCCAGGGTCTTGGGATCAAGTCCTGCATAGGGCTTCCCGCTCAGTGGAAATCTGCTTCTCCTTCTCTTTCTCTCTCTCTCAGTCAAATAAATTAATTAATTAAATATTTTTTTAAAAAATAATATAATGGAAAGGAGGGAAAAGATGCATTCAAAAATAAAGACATCATTTTTGATATTTCATTCTCAATATTTTAATATCATGCCTTCAGATGACCTGATAGAAATGAGCTTACATAAGGCACAGATCCAGAGAATTAGAACAATGTGCATTTTACCATACAGAAACCAAAATGGAAATATAACCAGCTAAAAGATTTTGATGTGAACTATTAGTTTCTTCTCACAAAAAAAAAAAAAGTGAAATTGCAGTGGCCAAGGGGAAATTTCTCTTCTCCTGATGTCTTCTGAGGTCGTATCATTCTCACACTGTCCTGCCCATGATCCAGATCTCATAAGTAGAGTTGGCTTTCCACTCTACCTGAGACCCTGGGAATGGCAGCTTAGAATGGTTGCCTGCTTTCTCCCACCTTCTAACCTGGGTCCTGATCATTTGTCTGTGTTCCCTTGTTGGCTATGCAGCATTTTCTGCCATTCCTCAATGGAAGAATGGTGATTCCAAATTCCTTAGGGAGAAAGAACTTTTTCCTAAGAAGAGTTTAAATTGAAGATGATTTTCTTCCCTGGAAACACAACAGTTCCTATCTACATGACACCACTGAAATACCCTTCTGCTCAACCCCTCTACGGTCGAGAGGCCATCTCTGTTAATGATTTCATGCCCAATGTTGCATAGACCAGAACTTCCCAAATGTTGACCCAAGTAGAAGTGTGTGGTAACTGTGGCACCTTGTTCTCTGATGTTGGTGGAAAGTGTCAGGGTAGAATCCCTCACTGGTTTAAGCTGAAGCCAGTAGACCTTGGTTAAAGGACAAAAAGAAACATGCATTGTTGGAATACCTCAGTGCTGGCCTGAGCTCTTCCGAGATTATTCAACTGTTAACTTCACGATTCTCTGAATCTCTAGACAATATTTTTGATGCGGTCAGAGAAACGTGTGGAATCCTCGAATCTTTATTTTTGCTCCATTTTTTTCCCCTCTAGAATTGCAATTAGAGATCTGGCTCTGAATCGGGTTTTGAGTCTCGGCTGCATGGTCTGGAAAGACGCTTAAAAGAGGCCAGCTCTTCAGCAGCGGAGGAGGGTAGAATGCTCTTTCTGCCCTTCATCTTCTAATGTCTAGGGGAAGTACATGGCTTGAGACCAGCCTTAAGAATCAGGCTGTTTTTATGGGAAGAATCCGAAGGACTGGGGTAGAAAAAAGAAAAAGGACTTGCAGATGAGATTGCTGTAGGTAGGGGTGTACTATTTGGTTCAATATCCAAAAAGGGCTGGGCACTGAGGCGAGTTTTACATGATTTCCTGAAGGTGGAGATGTTGGAGCTTGGATGGGCTTTGTGGCTGTGAGGAGAGGCCCAGCCTTTCCACAATGAGTTCCAAGTAAAGAGACATGATCCTGCAGTGCTGGCTGGATGATGACATAGAGGTGGGTTGCACTTTAAAACGAAACAGAACAAAACTCCTTCAAATACTTAAAAGGGAAAACTGGATTCCACACATGTGCGTCCATGAACCACATAGACATTGCTTGCCAGGGAAGAGTTGCAAAGAAAACATTTGGCAAAAATATTTTTAATAAAGTATTTATGACCCCTCAGTACCTTGCTAGAAAACCAGCAGCAATTTATCGCCACAACTTCATCTTGCATCTTTTTAAATTAGCTAGCTCTCTCAACTTGCTGCAGGGACTCTGGTTCAGCCCATCAGTGAATCAATACCTGTTAATTGAATGCATGGTATATGCAGACTGGAGCCAGTGCTTCTCAGTTCAGCATATTCCTTAGTATATAACTCCCAGTGCCCTGAATTCTCATTTTTGCTAGCACTTAGAAAAGCCAGTCTCTGGTCCTTCCACTCCATTTCCCACTATACCCTCTGGCTCCCAGTTCAAGAGCACAGTATCTAGCATAGGAGCATTTGTTAAATGAATGAAGTTTAAAAATCAAGCTTAGAGGAGGATGTCCTAGGTTAGAGTCAGCAAAATGTACTTGGAGTGTGGTGGTCAAGATATCGTGGAGTACCAGCGTTCCTCGTAATAATGCCCTATATTTGGATAGTGCTCTTCACTCCTGCAAAACTCTTTTCACACCTGTAATTTCATTTGATTTGCTGTTAAACCCTAGATAATGTTATTAGCCTTTCTCTGCCTTCAGTTTTCACCCATGGCACACAAAAAGATACCCAATGGATATACTGTTATCTTTTCATCAAGATACTGTAATAGTTACTATTGAGTGATTCCCTAGAATACCCTTAGAAGTCAGTCTGAGTACAGAAGGGAGCATCATTGCTTTTGAAGTTTTTCAAGCCTATTTGTTATGGTCTGAATGGGAAAAGCCGCCTCCAATAAATTAGTACAATTCGAATATGAACGTCTGGTTACCTCTGACTGGGACTCAGTAGAATGTGAGAAGCGTGAGCTTTAAAATCCTGCTGAGATGATTCTGGAAGCCAAGCCATAAACAGATCTGCTTATTTCATAGCCAATCTATTTTCTGTACCTCCAGACAGCCCTCTGAGTGTTTTCCAGGTGGGTTGCCCAGCCAGCCTGTGTGCACAAGTTTTATCCCCCAGGCTGTGTATGAATTTCTTCAGGACAGAGGTTACATGAAGCTCTGTGGCTAAGGGCATGAGTTCAAACCCAGATCTGCCACTTACTAGCCGTGGGAGCTTAGAAAGTCCCTCACCTCTATGATCTAAGCATCCTCATGTCTAAAATGGAAATACTTAGCTTCCAGAGGAAGAATAAGAAATCAATGACTGTACAATGTGAGCAATTGTGCCTGGCATGTAATAATAATACTCAATAAACAGTAACTAGGATTATATTCTTATTGAACTTTCTCACACATCCCTCACAGTGCCTATAGAAAGGTTAAGAAGTTGGAAGGCAACAGTAACAACTTATCAACTGGAGTAGAATGGTCCTTAAATGGTTATTAATGATCTTGATCTCTCATTGATCTTTGATCCATTTCTATATGTGAGCAGGATATATTTACTACTGAGACGGTGGAAATTCGGTATGTGATGAAAATATTTGCTGTTTTTCTTTAGTGGGTTGAGAAGATTCTGGGTAAATTAAGTATTAAACTCTCCTAGAAACAGTTGTTAACATCCCAAAAAGCCAAACTAAAGGTAACTGAATGTTGATTTAAAATGCCTCAATTTCATTGACTTGTCTTACATAAGTAAGTCTAAATTAATCGATAGGAAAAAAACAATAGCAATGTCCCAAATATTTCATCTCATCAAATATAGATGATTTTTAAAATGAAACTGTCAGTCTGAAAATCTAGAAGGGAATCCTTTCTTTGGTAACATTGTGGGGCAGGTACCTTGGCTCTTGGTGGGAATTCCAGGATTCCAAGGATAGATTTTCACCTGATATCAGCATTTCCATGGCGAAAATTATGTATGAGATAACATTTTGAGAGGAGAGCAGATAGCTCAAGAAACTCTAAGCTTCTCTAGAAGGTATATGTCCTCATTGTCAAAATTAACTCTCTGATAACAATTCTTGTCACTTTTCATCTCCTCAAGAAGTTCTTTCTGTTACAATGCTCCCACCTCTCACAATATAATAGATTTTTTAAATTTTTTCATTATTTCGTTTTTTAAGTTCCAGTACAATTAACATACAATGTTACATTAGCTTCAGGTGCACAATGTTTCAAAGAATTGATTTTGCCAGACTAAAATAAAAAAGAAGGAAAACATAACAATTTACACAGCATTCTTTGATATTTGAATCAATAACACTGTTTCTATGAAAAGCAGAATAATAGCCTATTAGTTCAGTTTTGAGAACCCTGATTTATCTCCTTGCGATTCTGTTACTGGACCACCAACAGAATCTTTTTTGTTTTTTAACAGTTTTCTTGCTCTGACTCCTCCTCTCCTGTCTATTTGGGATTGTTTTTCTGTGCCAGTAACTTAACTTTTGTTCCTTATTGGAGAGTTGGCATGTGCTATAAAAATTTCTTTTCAAATTAAGGTTTTCATACAAAATCTCAATCTCATACACAGCATTTCTCAGATGAGGAAACTGACAATGGTACTGTTTTGAGAAGGCGCCATCTACCAAAACGGGAGATGGCAGGAATAATGGTTTTGGAAAGAGTAAGGACAACACTTGTTTACTGAGCACTATGTTTAAGGTGCCCTTCTGAGTGTATGCAGCATCTCGTGGCTTCATTTCAACCACCAGTGCAGCTCAGGGATATGGGATACTATCTATTCTTTACTTCTGTGGCAACTGAGGCTCAGTGAGATTAAATACTTCCTCAGGGTCCTATTTAGTAAATATTTGACTGGAATTTGAGCCCAGAACTATGTGACCCTGTCATTTGTGACACTTGGCACTATATTACATCACCTCTTGAGATAATCCACTCTGTTTCTTTCCTTAATGATATTAATTAAAAACTTTTTTGAGGTGGGTTTGAGTGGCTCAGTCAGTTGGGCATTCAACTCTTGATTTTGGTTCAGGTGATGATCTCAGGATTATAGGATTGAGCCTTGTGCCCTGCTCCACAATGGATGTGGAGCCTGCTTGGGATTCTCTCTTTCCCTTCTCCTCTGCCCCTCCTGTCTTTCCCTCTCCCTTTCTCACTCTTTAAAAAAAAATTTTTTTTTGAGGAAAGGAAATTTTTACTCAGAAAATAACTTTTTTTTCCCCTCTTTCAGAAACTCAACATCCAGAAAGCTTATTCTGTCAGAACTTCCGATCCAGAGTTGGGAAATTTTGAAATTTACAGGCTTAACAATTACTCCAGAAGGAACTACATATGTAAACAATGTTGTTTTACTTCATTGCTATGATGAAATGATTAAACTTTCGAAAGAGTTCCAATTGATGAGATTGCTATGCCATGGAAATGTGTTGTCAGCATCTGTGAGTTGACACTATTGACCCATTGTGGGATGAAGACTGCATAGAGCAATATTTCCAAGATGGCCTCCATGGGCCTTAGTGGGAGAGGCTTACACTTGTGCTGTGGAATAAGCAAGTGTGCGACGCCTTCTTTAAAAATAAAGGCAGGCAGGTCATTAGCACAGTAAATGTTACCTTACAACTACCGTAGTGGGTTTTAATCTGGAGTCTATTGGCCCTTGAGGTGGTCCATGGCTGGAATTCAGAGAATATGTGAATTTGAATGAGAAAAGAAATTATATCACTATTTTCAAAATCTTATGACTGAAATTTAGCATTCGCTTAAATTATGAATAGAGACAACAAACTGCAATAGTATCTACAGTGCCTGTGACTTTGTCATCAAGAGGTATCAGATATTTTCACATTCCATTGTGGCTGTTGTGGAGATATCAAACCAGCATTTATGCTCATCACTACCTCAAAATCATGGACATAACTGGCTTTATCCCTAGATCTTGTTATTTAAAGCACTAATAAAGAAGTAGGTGTATACCCTATAATACATTTATTTTTTAATACTTCGGTAACTATATTGCCAGGTATTGGTTCTCTTTATAATTCTCCTCTGTTTTGTACATTTAAAACATTATTTTGAGATTATGAAGTTAATATCCCTGCTTTAGGAACAAATAACAAAAATATGTTTAAAATTCTAACTCCTTCACAATGTGTTTTGTGATCATTGGACTTCATTCAGTACAAGCCAGTATTCCTCACATTTTACCCATGCACCTCTTTTAACTAAAATATCTAACAAATTTCAGCATCTATATCTATTAATATTTTTAATTAATCACCATTTTATAATGTAATGATTAAACAAACCATATTTTTAAATCGAATATATCTTACAGGAAAAAATTTACATCAAAGTCGCTTTTCTATACCCCCAGGTATTCTGGGGAGGGAAAGTGAGGTGGGGGACAGATTTGAAAGCCCACTTGCCTTTGAGCACTGCTTGAAGTTTCAGCCTTCCTCAAGAGCTGATAGCCTTCTTTAGGGTCCTTTAAACTATGGAAGAAAACACCTGCTCAAACATCCTCCCCACCAGCCTGACACAGTGCCTGAAAACTCCACTATTAATCTGATTTTGGATTAAGGCATTATTGTTATAGAACAACTGTTCTTAAAAAAATGCAGAAAGACATACTGTCTGTCCTGTTTTATACATTATAAAATGCCTCTTTTATTCGCTCTTTCTGTATAAACTCTTCTCCACTTCACACCCTGAATAATACAGATTCCTGCAGAAGAGTTCAACCAGTTTTGCTATGAAAAGCAAGGGAAAAAAATCAGTTTCTCAGTGCTTGTTACCACGAAAATAGCATGATACGTGTTTTTTCCCCTTTTGCTGGAACCTTGATTATATGGGGTCCATCCCAGCACGGGTCTATGGAATCCTGGGAAGTCTGGCTGTGGGCTTCAACTTCTTGCACTGAGTAAGTATCAATATCACTCCGATAACAGAAGGCAGGTGCTCGTTGGTTGGTTCTACCAGGATTTCCCAGCCTAACAGACATCCCTGGACCGAAGTGTCATTTCCAGGAAGCTCTGGATTATAACGGAAGTATAATTCCCAAGAGGGGCAAAGACATTGTTATAGCACCCCTTTCACTCTGGAAAGTGTCTCACTTAGTTTGAAGACATTACCTAGTGGCCCGCTTATTGAAAATACCTGCCGTGCAGGCAAGTATAAGAAGAGAGCAGAAGAAATGGAAGGTGATTAACTGTAGTTTATGTGTGGAGGAAAGGTGCAGGACAGAGTTGCCTGTATGTAGGAGTATCACCAATTAGAAGAAATTGGTAAAAAAAAACACTGGGTACCCTTTGATGATGGCATACTGCGAGCACAGAGAACCAAAAAGGAAAAGGGATCAACAAGTGATTTGACCTCCTCCCAGATTTCCAGGACAATCTTGATGATTGAGATATGCAAATTCAGACCGTCAGGCCTCTTCATAACAAATCTTGGATTTATAAACCCTCATGTAGGCAGGTTTTGAAGTGACTCCTACATCTTCCCCACAAGAGCTGGGAGAACTCTTCAGCTGAAAGTTTTCATTTCTGTCGATCTCCCTCGCTTCCCTGCCTTCCATGGTCGTGTAGCTCCTGGAAACCTAGGGGTGTGCCAGTGGTGCTTGCTCATTAAAAAGAAGTCCCCAGACCATGTATCACCAAGGAGAATGAAAAACTAAAGCCATCCGTGGTTCGGTAATCCACACTTATTGTTACTTTGTATTTTGAGCATCACCTTTTCCACTTACAAACAGTTATATTATTAAAAAGATATTTTCCGAAGATAGTAACCTTGGCAGTAGTTGTCAAGGCTAATAGTTTGACATTTCAGATCACCCACAACTAATCAACTGAACATGGCAACACATTTGAAAAACCCATTATAGGCGGAAGGCCCTGAAGTAATATGTCAACGCTCGCACTAACAGCTGTTATGTAAACGGGCTGATTTTTCTCTGCTGAATGGTCACATGGTTGGAGGGAGAGTGGCTTTGAAGGACGCGTGCATGTAGCTGGGAAGGGAGATTGTGTTATTGAATGCCACATATTTATGGGGGGAAAGTCCCTATCACTGATGATAAAAACACTCAGTCATCTCTCACAAATGCTTTTAGGGATATTTTCTCTTCTAAACATAACACTCCCTGAAGGGCGTGGAGAGCTGTTACACCATTACTGCCTTCCATATTGGGGAAATGATCTTTAGGACTGAGCATCCCAGAGCTGTTTTCCAGGCTTCCTTGAAAGATAAGAAAGAAAATAAGCCAGCATCTCCAGCTTTCAAAAACTCCCGTGTCCAGATGGGCAAATAAAGAAGGGAACTAATTTTGTTTCTGTAATTCCTATAGATTTTCAAGTTGTTGAAAGTATTTGAAGAATCTCATTCTCAGGATAGTTCCCTTTATCTCTGAGCCTTGGGCTGGATTTATTACTGAAGGGTCTTAAAGCTCTTTGTGTTTTTTGAAAAACAAAATAGTCAAAGAGGACTTATATGTTACTCCAAAACGACATAGAAGGTTTGAAAATCAAGGGCTGGGAAAGATACCGCAGGTAAGCAATAAATCAAAGAAAGCTGGTAGCTAAGTTCATAGCAGACAAAAGTAGAATTTAGGGTAAAAGTGTTAATATCAGAAAAGACAGACATGACAGTTTCTTAAAAAGGAAACGTCCATACATGTGATAAAACATTCATGAACCTAATAATTTCACCTTGAAATATAAAAAGCAAAGGGTGACCAAGAAGCATGATAGACAAATCTACATAATGAGGAATTGTAACCCGACTCCTAGAAGCAGAAAGATTAAAGCAACCTGAAAATTGCTCAGAATAACACAAATAAATGACACAAATAAGCTCTGAGAGATGGAAACAGACATCTCAACCGATAGAGAATATGTTTTCATTTTTGAAACATGCACAGAATATTTAAATGAAGAAATTCTCAGCAAACCTCAAAGAACTGAGAGATTAGAAGGCTATTCTCTGCCTAAAATAAGCCTCGATTTAAAATTAATGCTAAAGAGACAGCCAACTTTTTGGAAAGTAAAGAAAAACCATCTGAAGAATCTCATGGCTTAAAGAAGAAATAATAGTGAAGATTCAAGTGAAAGTATTCACTATTATAAGAATAGTGAAAGATTCATTAGAACAGAGTAATAAAAACACTATAGGTCACAATAGGTGGGACAGAGCCAAGGTTATTTTGAAAAGAAAATCTTTAATCTTCAATGCAGTTATTGGAAAATGGGGAAATAAGTATATCTTACTTAGTAGGGGAAGAATAGCAAGAAGGAAAGAATTACAATAGAAACAGGAATTAATAAAACGGAAAATGAGTCATTTTATGTTTCTCTGTGGAAACTCTGGTTACTGAGTAATGGTTTATTTTAAATCGTTTATTAAAAATCATGCATTCAAACCACGCTTGGGGAATCTTTTCAAAACTGCATTTCCATTTGTTTAATCAAGAAGAAATCGTATGGTGCATGAGAGTTTCAGCCGGTGTGCATCTCCCAGTTGTGGCATAGTTTTTACAAAATGGGTCTCTCAGAATAAGGTGGAGGAAGAGAAGCTGCCTCTGGCACTGTTGCTTACTTGGGTCAAGCTGGGAGTGCATGACTGACGGGCTTTGGTGGCTTGGAACGTGGCCGCTTTCTCAACAACTAGAGCCAGAAAGTTCCTTGTGCGTTATTTAACATTCCTCAATGTCAGCAAGACACTTAGCCTAATCAAGGCAATTTCTCACAATTGTCTCGTCATTAGAAATATACTTTAAAGCCATAGACTTCCCTTGAGGGCTTTCTTGGTGCTGCGGAATCGGAGGTGGCGGTCCCATGACACCCCACTCATTTCACCACTCTTGATTATTCTGGCCAGCTAAATCGGAGAGCCTGAATTTTGTGCCCAATTAAACATGGAATTAAAAGCTCAGAAAGGCACATCCCTTGTCAAAGATTGAGTCTTTTTACACCATACAGTCACTCGAAACATTTCCTAGTGAACTGAAAAACCTCAGCTGGTTGTCATTCCGGCAGTGTGCTGTGCATGTTTGCAATGAAAGGTTGACAAGTCTGAATGGAATCCAAAAGAGCTCGGTTCTTACGGACTAATTGAAAGCCAGGTAAGTCAGGACTCATTTTCTGAATTCATAACATTGCTTACAGCTTTGGAAATCTTAACTTTCAGCCAGGTCGAAAATGGCTCTTGGGTTGGAAGAAGAGAAGCCGGGACATAAAGGAGGAATAAAATCTTGTCTAATGCCATTATTTTTTTTTTCCTTTTTACTATTTCCCACTTAAATATGTTATTTTTGTATAACATATGGAATATAGAGTGAAATGTATTGTACTTCCACATTACGGACACAATAAAGATTTGTTCCTTTATAAATCGGGCTGAAAAAGTAATAAAACTCAAAGACAGGCTGGAGGTAGAAAAAGATAAATAAAATAAGCTGTTAGTTTTGGAAACGTTATAAAGCAGATCTGACTACATTACAGGCGAGCTAAGGTAGGAAGAGACCATTTCACCTGTATTAGAGGAGCAAGAAATGTATATATTAAAGTATGGAGACACTGAGCAAACTTAGAGACTCTCTTATTTATGCAGGAAGTGCTGATTTCCTTGGTGTATGCCCCTGGCATTTCCATCTCCTCCTCTCCAATTCACCTACCTATGTAAATATCTCCTATCCGGTGTTGTGATGGAATGTAGATGGTGAATTGAAAGAAGTAGCAAAGTAAGGAAAAGTCCTGGTCCCTGCTCCCCAGGCATAGAAAACTGGGGCCGGGGGGTCCCAGTGAAACAAACCACTGTGTCCCTTGGTAGGTTAAGAGCAATCTCGTCCTAAGCCTACACAAGGAAATCCAAGGTCATTGCCATGTTGGAAAGCAGAGGTTTTGAATCTCCCCTCCTCAAATAAATGGGTCATAAGGGAGTCTGAGTATTTGAGATCATTCCACATCATCTTCTCTTAGTCCTTCCAGAGGTTTTTTAAAGGTAGTTGATATTAAAATCAAAATCTATCATAGGAAAAATATACTTCAAAAGGCAAGTTGTTTAGTGTCTAACATGGACATATGTGCCTGCCCTTTCAAACAATGCAACTATATTTAATCTATTCTTCTCATGACTTTTTTAGACAAGACAGTGGCTTAAAAGCCTGCGAGTCAGCACTAGGGGTGCGAATTTGACTGTATTGCTAATCAGATGTCTGTCTTCTCTGATCTTCTCACCTGTAAAGTGAAGAGGTTAAGTGAATATCTTCCCTACGCTCCTTTTCTCTCTAGTAAGTTACATATTGTTGCCCTCTGAAA
This sequence comes from Neogale vison, assembly GCF_020171115.1. NCBI lineage: Eukaryota > Metazoa > Chordata > Mammalia > Carnivora > Mustelidae > Neogale > Neogale vison. The sequence goes on from NC_058098.1 coordinate 46,148,342, forward strand.
TTCACTGTATTATATGTGGAAACTTATCAGCCATTCTGAAGGTTAATTTTTTAGGAAACTGTGCATGATAACAAAGAAAAGCCTTGGGCTCTGAACTCAGTCAGACACAAATTTTAATTCCTGCTCCACTGTGTGACCTCTGGAATTTGACTGAGCTTCAGTTTCTTTCATCTACTATAAAAGGACCATAACATCTACCTTGCAGATTATCCTAAACAAAAATGGGACAATGTAGTCAAAGAATAATGTCTGGTATGCAGTAAACACTCAGGAAATCATAGTTTTTACTGTTATTGTTTTCTTTGCTAAGACTTGCAATTACCTTTTGCCATAAGCAGCACCAGTTTTGGGAGGTGTAAACACAGCTTTTTTTTTTTAATTAACATATAATGTATTATTTGTTTCAGGGGTACAGGACTGTTAACCATCAGTCTTACACAATTCACAGCACTCACCATAGCACATACCCTCCCAATGTTCATCACCCTGCCACCTTATGCCTCCCAGCACCCTCCACCAACACTCAGTTTGTTTCCTGAGATTGAGTCTCTTATAGTTTGTCTCCCTGCCCCCATCTTGTGTCATTTTTCCCTCCCTTCCCCCAACGAACCCCCACCCTATCTCTCAAATTCCTCATATCAGAGAGATCATATGATAATTTTCTTTCTCTGATTGCCTTATTTCACTTAGCTTAATACCCTCTAGTTCCATCCACATCATTGCAAATGGCAAGATTTTCATTTTTTATGACTGCATAATATTCCATTGTATATGGAATATATATACAATATTCCATTGTGTGTGTGTGTATAACACATCTTCTTTATCCATTCATCTGTTGATGGACAGGCTAAGCTTCTTCCATAGTTTGGCTATTGTGGACATTGTAAGCAGAATCAATTTAATGTAAAAAAAAAAAAAAAAAAAACAACGTTTTTTGTTTTTTGTTTTTTTTTTTACTGACTCCAAGCTCAGTAAGCCAGTCTTCTCATCTTACTAGACACAACTTTCCTATATTTCCTGGAACTCCTTGCTGTGACTTTTGCACATGTGACTGCATTCTGCCAAAGGGATGTGAATGGAAACCTCCCACTTGTAAATAGCTGTGCTCTGGCCCTCTTTCTAACTCGACACAGACAACTTCAGAAGCTACATGTGGAAGATAGCAGAGCCCAGGGATGGAAGGATCCTGGGCCCTAAATTACTAGTTAAAGCACAAATGCCTGATGATCAGATCAATCTTTTTGGACTTCATGCATGGGGTGAAATTCTTAAGAGTTTTTAAGCAATTTTATACCTTTCAACTTATTTATCATAGTACTAGCTTTGTCTAATTTGTCTGGAGAGAAAATCTATGATTAACATATATGTTATATTATATATTATAATAATATGAAATATTATATGTAATTGTATTATATATTATATATGCATATACATAAATATATTAATACATGTATGTATATACTGTGCATTATATTATATTGTATATTATTATATATTATTATGTTGATAGATAACAGATAAATATATTAAGTTAAATCATTGTATATTATATATATTTTATATGTAAACAACTATTTCTTTTTATTTACCTAATGTTTGAAATCTTTGCTCTTTTAAATTCAATTTAACTAACACTTATTGATTGTTTATGATATTCCACACCAGGCAGGGATGAAGATGAAAACTAAGACCTATCAGGGTAGGCGAGGGAGGTATGGAAGTTCAGATGGGCAACAAGAGAGTCATGGGCCTAACTTGCCACTTAACAAGGAATTAAGATTTAGTTTCTTGGCATTATACCCAAATAAGGCTATAACCACATGATCATAAAATTCACCCAACAACATTAAATAGAAGACATTCATCATACAACACCCAAACTATTTTGAAAAATTTATTGGTATTTCCTGATTTTTTTCCTCTCATTTTTCAACATATCAGGAATGCTCTGAAATGGAACAGGACAGATTGTCTCGTAATCCCTGCTGCCAAGAAGTGTCCAGCCATGAACACACACAATTATACTAAGTACTGCAATGAACGTACAGGCACAAGGATAGAGAAATAGGGAGATTCCTTTCACTGAGGGGTTAGGAGAGTGAAATTTTCAGAAGAGAAGAGTCTCAAACAGCTGTTAAATGATGACAAGGAATATCCAAGTGGGAAGTTCAGGTGGGAGGTGAGTTGGGGAGTGGATTCCTGACAGAGAATGACACTCTGGCATGGAACAATGTCAGGGAGCTTTCAAAGGTGTTTGAGCCAGAAGATAACCTCCCTAGGTTTGCGACTGAGAGCCATCTTCTGAACAACGATGTTAAGAATAAACTGAGGAGGGAATAGATCATTGGCAAAGAAGACTGATAGGGAGCGACTGTGATGGTCTAGAACAAAATGGGATGGGCTGATCCAGGAAAGTGGCTGTAGGGGTGCAAAAGACGGAGCAGAAACAAGACATTTGAAGGTTCAAGTCACAGTGTCTGCTTGGCTTTGGGGATGAGGGAAAAGGAGTTTTGGATCACTCTGTGGTTCTAGCTTTAATGGCTGCTGGCTGGTAATAACTTTTTGGGTGTTCAGGTAGTATAATAAAACTTTATCCTGACCGGTAAACGTAAAACTCAGAGCTTTTCAGGTCGTCTCCTACCTACTTTCTTTCCACTCCAGGTTTTGCCCAATAGCCTCTTGGTTTATAGGAAATAGTGACTTAGACTAAACCATGGGCCAGTTGTATTTGTGTGTGTGTGTGTGTGTGTGTGTGTGTGTGTGTGTGTTCCTACCAGGCTTAATTGCAATAACATTTATATCACATAATATAGTGCACTGAGGTTGTAATTTTCCTATCATCTAAATTGCAGGCTGAAATTGTGTTAAGGAAGGACTGTAGAGAATGAATTACTGCTTTCAAAATGACTACTTTTAACCAACAATGTGACTGGCAAATGAATGCCAGAGATGGAGGGACGTTTTGTATTTAACATTATTCTGCCATACATCAGGACTTTCTAAGTGCAGTTAGCTCACACTATTTGCATTTTAAACTTATAATTGGCACCTGGACTACTTAGAAAATAATTTTTTCTCCTTTACATTACCTTTGGAAAGCATAGTAGGAATTTTTAAAAATGTCATGTGGACAGTTCAACCTGTCAGTTTCTTTCAGACTCTCCTGCTGGGTGGGCCTGGGTTTATTCATAAAATCCAGAGTTGGGGTGAAAATTGGTGGGTTCACAACTGACTTCTTGACACTAGTGAAATGAGCAAGGGAAAATTCATCATCTTCAGTCCATCGGACTTTTGTTTGTTTCACTTATTAAACACAATGACAGTGAGAAACTTGTCTCACTGGGAAGCAGGCATGATAGTTCCTTATGAAGGTGGCTGCCAGCTTCAAATTCTACTCCGCCATTGACTCCACCATCTGCTGGATGACCTCATCAAGTAATGCAACCTGTCTGAACCTCAGTTTTCCCCTCTGTAAAATGGATCTAATAATTAAGCAATCCTCATGGGATTGTGGGAAGGTAATGGAGGCAGTGTCTACAAAATGTCTGGCCAGGGCTGTCCTCAGGGAAGGTTAGCTACTTGCAGAACTGTTATAGTTCTGGACAAAAGTTCAGTTTGGAATGGGATTCTGATCTACCAGAGAAATCCAGGTAACAAAGCAGAAATCATAACACCTCAGGAAGCTTCCACTGTCAAAGCTTCTGGGGACTTCCACACTAAAATAAATCAGAAAGAGGAGAGGAGTCACAAAAAAAAAAAAAAAAAAAGGGAAACCTGGTGCTTGCAGAAACAAAAGTCCCCTGCAACAAATCTCTTCATAGACAATGCCTCACTGAGTACAGCCTTCCAGCCTGGAGCCTGGGTGCCCTTGTGCTCTTTATGAGTCTTCCAATTGTATCTAAAGCTGTAGTGATCAGCAGGTGCCCACAAGTAGCCATGCTGGCTGTGACCAGCTGGATGCTATTGAATCTGCAAGGAACTGTTTGTCACTTCAGAGCCACTGACCCCAAGCCTCCCTTCTCTGGGTCACCTGAACTTGGATGTTAGCCCAGGGTCTGGGACATAAGCTCATACTGGGATAGAAACAGCTGCTCTGTGATACTCCTTGCAAATCTGGCACACCCTTATTGGGAGAGATCCTCTTTTGGGATGTGGTTGGGTTGAAGGGCATGCAAAGGAAAGAGTTAAGGTCTGTCTTCCTGACTCTCCCTCCCTTTCTTTTTTGCCCTTCCTTGCTCTGAAGGATGGGACTTTTAATCAGTGGTATTGGGACAAACTGAATAGTTTTACACAAAAATAAAATTAGATCTCAACCTCACACCAGATGCAGGAATAATTATCCGAAAGGATTGGAGAGCTGAATGTAAAAATAAAGTTAGACCAGCGTTTGGAGCAAATGCATGAGTTCCCACATGACCTGCCATCAAGGAAAGACCCTCTAACTGTGTCCCCAAATCTGGAGGCGACAGAGGAACACATTGATAACTGTGAATATGTAAAAGAATTTTGAAGTTTGCCTGACAGAATACATTGTAATAAAAGTTTGACAAGTGTCAAACTCAAGAAAGTGATTTCAACATATATAACAGATACAGGGCTGGTGTCTCTAACATAGGGACCCTTATTAATACTTGAAGGAAAAAGACCAGCATGGAATAGAAACATAGCTAAACAGACAATTCACAAGAGGATGTCAAAAAAGTCCTTAAATATAAAGTGTTCAACTTGATTCATATCAAGAGAAACATGAATTATAATTGCACTGGCACCATTTTTCCTCTATGAGCTTGAAAAACATTCAAAAGCTCCATGACACACTGTTAATGAAGCTGTGGGACAAATATATACTCTCGTAGAAGTTGGTGAGAATCCAAATTGCTACAGCTCTGGAACAGGGGATCTTAGACATAGCTAACACACTGGGTGGGCACTGGCCAGTGACCTAGCTATACCAGTTCAACAAACTTAAACATCTTTAACAATGCAAAAATACATACGCACAAGGTTATCCTTTGCAGCATTGTTTATAATTGCAAAATACCAAAAAACCTCCTAGTAGCTTATTCATAGGAGAGAAGTTGCATGAACTGTGGTCCATCTACACAATGCAGTAAAAAATATTGAGAAAGTTTACTGTGAACTGCTCTGCAAAGATTTCCAGGATATGCCATTTACTAAAGGAAGCAAAATACAAAAGAGAATATATAGTCTGCCTCCTTTTGTGTAAGAAAATGTGGGAAATAAGAGAATATACATTTATTTGCAATTCCTTGGCAGAAAGAAATACAGGGCGGATAAACCTGACTAGTAAACAAGACTAGTTACCTTCAGGGAATGGTTTGGAACAGGGCGAAGAAGATGGTGGGTTAAGAATGGTGTGGAAGGGAGGTGGGTGGGGGATGGGGGGATGTGAGGCATGGGTGGAGTGGGATAGAGCGGGATCCACGGGAGCCAGAAATGCCCCTTTTCTTAAGATACCTTGGAGTATGGATCTGACTTTCAAACCATGTTAATTTTTTCATACTCAGGAAAAAGTTGAACAACAATGTAGAAAAAAACCTAAAATGAAATATAAACAGAGAGAATAAATGTGATTGTCTTTCAAGCAGATAGTGCAGCCACAGGAAAGGGGGTAACGGTTGGTCAGAACTGGTGATAGCCTCAAGAGCTTTATTTCCCTACACGCCTACTTTAGCATGGGAGATGGTACTTTTGTGCAAAAAGAACTCTGGAGGAAAAGAGGAAAAACTTGGTAGAATGGATTTTTGAAATGATTCTTCAAAGCTCTTGTAACACATGTTTTCATGGGTTCTTAATGTAGGAGGAATTTGAAATGGTTTCAGCTTTTTAGATAAAAAGCATGAGGGTAAAGATCACAGCAGACATTTGGTTACTAAAGGTGAGTGATATTAAGATTTTATATACACGCGCATTTACATATACATATATAATCACAAAATACTGAAAACTATATCATATATAAATATATTATTATACTATATTTATATATATATGTAAATGTGCAGATTTCATGGGGCAATTCCAGTGGACTAGTTTGCTTGATGTCACTATAAAATATAATTTCAAAAGAGAACCAAGAAATATCCAAGTGAGCCCCAAACAAAAATGTCAAGTGGCTTTTCCTTATCTTCCAAGTAGAATTTTCTCAACAAATATTTATTGAGTGAATACTATGTACTAGGCATTTTTGTTCCAAGACAATAAGGGATGAGGCCTTCATAGAGACAGACACCGCACAGGAAAACAGTCAGATGAGAAAAATTTAAAGACGGAAATACCTCCAAGACAACAGAGTGGGTCTAGGAGCTACTTGTGCTATGGTAGTCAGAAGTCCTTTTCAAATAGAAGGCATATGAGCTGAGACCTGAGTGGAGATCTGGAGAAAAGAGAGGCAGGCAGAGGGAACAGCAAATGCAAAGGCCCTGGGATGGGATTGGCCTTGGAGTGGCCATAGTGAAATGAACAAAGAGGAGCCTGGCATGAGATTAAGTAGTTGTACATTATAAAATAATAAACCCACTCAGATAAAGCTATATTCTTTAAAAGACTGACCAAAATTATATTCCAGTTCCCTGAACCTGAAAATTGTATTTCTACTTCATGAAAATTCCTATGCCCAAGATAAAACTTGAAAAGGATTTAATGAAAAACCTTTACTCTTTTCCTTATCTGTTCTGGTTTAGCTATTTCCTCGGAGGTTGTCAGGCAAGGAGAGAAAGCAAGCTTCAAGTTTTAAAAATGTCGTCGCACTGTGAAGAGCAATGCTGCTTTGCTATGTCGTGGGTGGTATAAGCTACTCTTGGTTGATGAAAACCGTGGTATTTATTTATTAAATAATTATTTAAAACATATGTGGCTTTCCACCTGAAGATGTTTCCTGCAGCCTCACATAGCAAAGTGGGGAGGCACAGGCTGCAGGAGCAATTTCATGGTTCATGTTGCAATTAATGCCCTGTCACAACCTATGAGAACAAAACTCTTTTGTTTAGGTTTGAGCAAGGAAGAGGTTAAGATTTAGTTCTGTCCAATTCCATCATCCAAGTGAAAATGATGCAGCATTGCTGGTGTACTGTGAAGGTTAATAAGTGAACAGCCCTGGGGAATCTTCCTTTTGGCCATGAAGTTGAGCAGTTTTGTTAACCACAAACCAGTGCTTTGGGTGGGAAGGCTCAGCCCGTTGCTGCCCTCCTAGCAGAGTCTGATCCAGGACAATGAAACCACAGAGTCATTTTTTGCATGAGCTCACCTTCTCTTCCTCTCTGGTCAGAGCAAGAGTTGGTAATGAGATGCTTAGAAGATGCAGAATTAACACATCCTACATGGTGCTGTGGATTCACGAGAGGGCTAAGGAGAGTTCAGGAGACCTGCCACCATTTGCACATTACTTAGGTCCAATCAGACTCTCACCTGACAGAGAGGGAAGCAATGCTCAGGTAGGCATCGCATAACCAGCCCAAGCCCCTCACCCCCTTGGGGTGCTCTGGGTCCTGCTGAGTCCCTGTCCCTGAAGAGACAGGGAAAGAAAGATTAGAGAGCATCTTAGATGCGCCCTGAGAGGGATGCTCTAGATGCCCCTTCCTGAGGCCAACGGTGCCACTGTGGGGTTCTGTGTGGTCTCCCAGAGAAAGAGTCAGCACTTTCCTAAGTCTCCAACTCATTTTGCATCGTGAAAGAAGTTAGATTTGTTTTGGAGGCTTTTTCATCACCAGGGAGCATGGACATACCAGGATGGCAAGATAACCAAAAACGCTTTGCTATCTTCCACCATGAGAGCTGTTTGTGTGAAACATTCTGAGTTTCGATCTCTGCAAACTGTTTCCAGCCCTGCTTCCAGTGAAGTTAGCTACTAGGGATGATGTCTCCAGAGAGTCGCATGAACAGGACCCCAAACACTACCATGCTTTAGTGGAGGAAGGAGCCAATCCACATGCAAGCCACGTCCACAGACCCTTGGGAGCTTGGTGACACCACTTTAAAATAGGGAGGAAAAAGAAAGTCATCAAACTGATGCCGTCTCATCGGTAACTTTTTCAAGAATATTTTCAATAATATGCTGTCAATGAAACTGAATCCCAGAATCTTGTGGCTGGCCTGGGTATAAGTACTACATTTATGGAGGAGTCATTCATAAGAAGCACCACCAACTCCATCTGCATTTTTGCGCCTTTTTCGATCTATGGGCCTGACTTTTCTTTCCTTCTCCCTGTCATCGTTTTCTCAAGTTAATACTGTTCCTGCTCAGTGGGGTTTAGATGCAGCATTTCACTTCTTTTGAGAAGGAAAGAGAGAGGGAAAGAGAAATCACTGATCACCATCTCTTTTTCTACAGGAAATCTTCTACCCAACATACCGCAATTGTCTTCATCAAACAGGTAGGCAGAATTTAAATTCCATTTCTGCGGAACAGCAGACAGCCCCGGAGAGCCTTTTGCTACCTCACACGCACACCTGTGCACACCCTGTCATACATGTGTCATACAAGCTCACCCTTACCCATTTGCACAAATCCACACCTGGGTGGGTACACATACCCACACATGCTCATACACACAGAGACACCCATCCACACTCACATGCTCATACACATTCACGCTTGTACACACTCACACACACGTGCTTTACCTTTGCTTACAAGAGAGGCTGCACGTGGCCATATTCACATCTCCAGTGAATGAAGAAATTCACTCTCAGTTTAGGTACATCGAGTGAGACCTGAATAAAATGCCACATTATGCCGAGGAGACTCATGACAATCTTCTCAAAGATGCCTATGGTTTATGAACAACAAAGTCCTCACTCCTGGCCCGCCTCCTGGACTCGATCATCTAGACCATGTTGGGCCCAGACATAGGACTGAGGGTTACCTGGGCATGTCTCTGGGCTCTGTGGGCACCGTGGAAGGTACAGTCATCTTCCCAGGTGGTCCAGTTAGAGCTGGTTCCCGGCCACCCTGGGGCAGGACTGAAGCTACTACCCACGGCAGGGCGGGGTTGGGGGCGGTGTCACGCAGATGCCTGAAACCCAGGGACTAGGGGAACCAGAGCAAGTCTTAGAGAACTTTTGATCACATGGTTAGCTTCCAGAACAGGAAGGCAGCAAAGTGGGAGTTCGGGATGATACTGATTTCCCACACGGATCCCCCTGACTCCCCACAGGGTCATGAGGCTGGGCTTGTATTTAGTTAGTGGTAATGATCTCGTTAAGGGTATGAAAGGGCCACCACCAAGACATTCACCCTTGGCAGCGAGCCTCCCCACCGAGCTCTGCCTCTCCTGTGTGGCCTCACACGGGACGTGAACTGTGATTAACAGACTTCTAGTGCTTCGTAATTTGCAAAACAGCATTAAATAAGGGAAGTGGAGGACAATGGGAATGGGCCACTGGCCGGGCAAGAGGTTGTTGCCAGCAGGGCCAACACGGTCCCTGGAGCGGGGCCTTAACACAGCTGGCGGGACACAATGTCACAGCTGGCTGCGGGCAGGACGCCTGGCCACAGCGCCTCCCGTCTGCCCAGGTGGTCAGGCTGAGCTGTCCTTTTAGCTTCTGAAGTTTTTTAGAAAGGGGAGAGAGAGAGAGACTTACAAAAAAAAAAAAAAAAAAGAACCTCTCTTGTTTCTTCAGTGGAAGAGAAAGTAAGAGAGGCCATTGAGCAAGAGAAAGAAAGAGATTAAGAAGCAAAGAAAGTGACAAGCGGATCATTGAAACCCCCTTCAATGGTGGTAATCCTTGACATACAAGGACAAATATGAATGCTTTTGTTCTTGAATTTAGATTAACATGGTGTCAGGAGAGAAAGCGAGAGGAAGGTTGGTTCAGTTGGGCCTCCTGTGAAGCTCGGGAAGGCGGGCTGCCTGCAGCTGGATGAGGCCACTGGGAAACTGTTGCTTTCACGACTGTTTACCAAACACAACCATGGCTGGGTGGGCAGCCTCTGTAACCGGCAAATTATTAACTGTGCGAGTCAGGGAGGGCGTCTGCCCTGTCTCCCATCTTCTCTCAGTCCCGTATACCGCAGGGTCACCTCGGCCCTGTGGACGCTGCTTAGCATTCAAAAATCATAAAAGTTTGGTATTTTTAATATCCATCACATGCAGAAAATCTGATTTTTATCAACGTGTATTCAAACTTCCATGTACGGGTCTCAGAGCGGCAGGAAGCTGGTTTTATGGGAACCTCATAATAAGGACACTTGCTGGATTCCAAGAAACTTAATGACTTATTAAGACCCAGGGAAATGCCCTAAGCCAAGAAGGGTTTGGGTGGGATGTATTTTCAGCTTCTCATAAGCTCTGTGTCTGAGCCTACCGGAGGAGTCCAGTGTTCAACGTGGGTGGTGCTCATTTATCTCCCAATCGGAGTAAACAAACCCGACACCGTCTTCCCAGGAATACCTCATTCTAAATGTATTTCACCCCTGGAATGGTCAATCATGCTGCTGCCGGCCCAGACGGCACGCTGCCTTTCCTCTAGGAAATGTCTTTATGGCTTTAAAAATAGAGCACCTGTTGCCGCACTGGGCTTGCCCACAGGATTCCTGGTGGGAGTTTGCAAAATGGGTCCTTGGTTTCCTAAAGAGCCTGTCAGGAGTGACAACCAGAGAGAGGAAAGGGGATGTGTTATGTGTGGGACACAATCCAACACCCAAGGTATCCATGGCGATGACCACTTGTAACTCAGCATTGTTTCTTACGGTTCAGGTCAAGAGATAACATTTCTCGAAAAGAATGGCACCAGGCAGCCAGGACTGAGACCACAATAGTGTTGGTGATGAAGGTGCCAGAGAAGGGGTGGGGACTTGGCAGGGGGTATGGTGGGTGTCATCGGTCAGTGACACAGTGACATTTCATGGATGTTGTCCTTTTAGGGCCACATGGCATGCAGTCAGGATGACTGACAGCCTTATTCTGTGATTTACGTAGGAGCTGGGGATTTGTCTTGACAGCATGCTTGATGTGTCCCTCTCCAGGACTGGCAGGCTGCAGGAAAAAGAGCTTGGGGACCCCCACCCCCACCCTGCTCGAGTGCGGGCTGGCGCTGGTACACCTCCCACTCTTTCCTCAGAGTTACTTTGTCCGCCTCAGAAATCCCTGCTCCAGGCATCGCCTCGGGCCCCTCAGAGCCTCTTCCTCATTCAAGAAGAACAGAATGTTTTTGCTAGGTGTCTTGTTTTGTTTTGTTTTGTTTTTTTCTCAAAAGATCCTGTTTTAGCCACAAAATACCAACCACCGGGAATGGCTTAAAACAACAGAACAAGAGCAAAAATTAACTCAACAACCAAAATTAATTTTCTCGCAGTTCTAGAGGCTGGAGGTCCGAGATCAGGATTCCAGGAGGGTTGGTTCTGGTGACGTGTCTCTCCTGGGCCTGTAGACAACCACTTCTTTGCTGTTCCTCACACAGCCTTTCCTCTGTCGGCGCGAGGAGAGAGAGACGGAGATCTTTGGCATTCCCCCTCTTCTTGTGCGGACACCAGCCCTAACAGATCGGGGCCTACCCTTATGATGCCTTTGAACCTTAATTACTTCCTTAAATGACCCATTTCAAATACAGTCACATTTGAAGCTAGGGTTTCAACATATGAATTTGGGATGAGGACACAATTCAATCAGTAACAGACCCTTTCCTGGAAAGGTGTGAAGAAGGCACATCCTAGAAATTCTGGAAGAATTAAGGGTGGTTTCATCTTCTCCAACCACAATAATTACTTCTGGAGAATGGCTTCATCTTTTAAAAGAAAAATCAAAATTAGATTTGTATAAAGTTTTCAAATTTGCATGGGTGGGGTGTTTTCCTGGGAAAATAGCTAAAAAATAGCAGTTTTTTAAAAAGTTATTTTTAACATTTTATATAGAAGGGGTATAAAATTTAGGCGATTAGTACAAATCATTATAGGATGCATGAAAACAGGCAGAAAAGGACATATATTTGACCTTAGCATGCTAGATCACTTTGGACTGTTAAGTGTATATACTTGGAAATAATAGGTATGCATTTCTTTTTTTTTTAACTTAATGTATTATTTGTTATAGGGATATAGATCTGTGAATCATCCAGTCTTACACAATTCACCATAGCATTCACCATAGCGCATACCCTCCCCAATATCCATCACCCAGCCATCCTATCCCTCCACCCCTTCCCCCAGCAGCCCTCAGTTTGTTTCCTGAGATTAAGAGTCTTTTATGGTTTGTCTCCCTCCCCCATCCCATCTTGTTCCATTTTTCCCTCCTTCCCCACCCACGAAACCCTGCCCTGCCTCTTAAATTCTGTATATCAGAGAGATCATATGATAATTGTCTTTGTCTGATTGATTTATTTCACTTACCATAATACCCTCTAATTCCATCCACATCATTGCAAATGACAAATTTTCAGGGTTTTTGATGGCTGCATAGTATTACATTGTATATATATATATATATATATACCCCATCTTCGTTATCCATTCATCTGTTAATGGACATCTAGGTTCTTTCCCTAGTTTGGCTATTATGGACATTGCTGCTATAAGCACTGGGTGCACATGCCCCTTTGGATCCCTACATTTGTATCTTTAAGGCAAATACCCAGTAGTGTGATTACTTGGTCGTAGGGTAGCTCTATTTTCATCTTTTTGAGGAACCTCCCTATTGTTTTCCAGAGTGGCTACACCAGCATGCATTCCCACCAACAGTGTAGGAAGGTTCCCCTTTCTCCGTATCCTCACCAATACCGGCCACTTCCTGACTTGTTAATTTTAGCCATTCTGACTGGTGTGAGGGGTATCTCACTGTGGTTTTGATTTGTATTTCCCTGGTGCCAAGTGATATGGAGCACTTTTTCATGTGTCTGTTGGCTGTTTGGATGTCTTCTTTGCAGAAATGTCTGTTCATGTCTTCTACCCAGTTCTTGATTGGATTCTTTGTTCTTTGGTGCTAAGTTTGATATGTTCTTTATAGATTTTGGATACTAGCCCTTTATCTAATATGTCATTTGCAAATATCTTTTCTGATTCTGTCAGTTATTTTTTTGTTTTGTTGACCATTTTCTTTACTGTGCAAAAGCTTTTTATCTTGATGAAGTCCCAATAGTTCATTTTTGCCCTTGCTTCCCTTACCTTCGGCAATGTTTATAGGAAGAAGTTGCTGTGGCTGGGGTCGAAGAGGTTGCTGCCTGTGTTCTCCTCAAGAATTTTGATGGATTCCTGTCTCACATTGAGGTCTTTCATCCAAAAAATAGTGTTTTTAAAAAGCTTTGAGAATTCTCTATGATACAGTAATGATGGACATATGCCATCCAAACTCACAGAATGTAGAACACACAGAGTGAACTCTAAGGTAAACTGTAGACTTCAGTTAATAATGTATCAATATTTGATCATCAATTGTAACAAATAAACCACACTAATAACAATACTAATAATAAGGGATAGTGTGGGTAGGGGCTATCGGGAACTGTACTTTCTCATCAGTTTTTCTATAAACTTGCTATAAATGTTCTGTAAAGGTTCCATAAACGTTTCAGTAAAACTTCTCTTAAAAAATAAAATCTATTAATTAAAAAACCATCAAACAAAAAGCATGGAGTTGAATTTCAGCCAACGTGGAAATATTCATTTTTAATTTGTAGGCACAGGGTACTGCACACAGGGCTGCTATCTGCTGTGTACCCTCAGCGCTCCCCATACTCACACACCCAGCACATGCCTTCCATCTGCAGGCACCTGGTCCTCTCTGCTGGGGTATTTTCTAGCCCATAGTGCAGGGCAGGCCAGATACTAGGAAGCAGTCTTCAAATAATGACTCAAAGGGGTTGGTGGAGAAATACCAGTTCCCACGCCCATGGGCAGGGACTCCATGTTCTCTACACTGTCCCTGAGGCCACCCAGAGGGATAGAACCCCTATTGCCAACTGTAGAAACCTGCTTGAGAATGCCCTTTATCAACTCCCTTCCTCTTGTTGGTTTACTTCCCCATGCTTTCCTGATGTTTCTTTCTTTTTTTTTTTTTTAAGATTTTATTTATTTATTTGACAGACAGAGGTCACAAGTAGGCAGAGAGGCAGGCAGAGAGAGAGAGAGAGGAGGAAGCAGGCTCCCCACTAAGCAGAGAGCCCGACGCAGGGCTTGATCCCAGGACCCTGGGACCATGACCTGAGCCGAAGGCAGAGGCTTTAACCCACTGAGCCACCCAGGCGCCCCTCCTGATGTTTCTTTAATTCACTCCCAATTACTGTCCCTCACCCACATCAGTGTCTAGGAGAAAAGCAGACACGGTGTGGATTTCTGCTGGCTGGATCCTGTCTCCCGTAATCTTTGATGGAGACCAGCAGCATACTTGCGTGGCTTCTTGACTATCTTAGACACATGGCACCCATTCCTATGAACGTCTCTGAGAGGTGGTAAGGTTGGAGTCCTTTCACTGGATACTAAGTCACTGAATTGGACAGGTATATAAGCATTTTAGGATGGAGTTATTAAAAATCCCTGTTTCTTATGTGTGATTAGGTTTACAAATTAAGAAAAACTGCGCTCCCTCTTGGCAGACTGTTTTGGAGCCACAGAAAGACACTGCCATTGTAACGTCATATACTCCATGGCAATGTTCTTGCTCCCTTTACCATTGGCACAATCACTACAAAGCCAGATGTGAAAACCAAATAAATTAGCAAAGTAGTCAACAGGACATATGTCCTGGGCACAGCCTTAGTTGGATTGAATACCTCTATGGGAAGGACTTAAAATTTGAGAAATTGATGATAAAAAATACTAATAATACTAATAATAATTGGATGTAAGGATTTGCATCTAGGAAGACAGCCTCTTTAAAATGAGGCACCTGATCATGTAAGATATCTTTCAGCCAGCTTTGGTGAGCTCAGGGATGTGGGCCCATAAGACTCTGTTGCCTTATTTTACTACTTTGGTTTGTATTTAAGGCTCCAGCCACAAGCACTTAGAAGGACTTTCCCGGAGAGAAGCCCTTGACAGCTGCAAGTCTTCCTTCAGGGCTAGTGTTTACAGGCTCAGGCAGGAGGACACTGGGAGGGTCTCTGGTCATGTGCCCAGCTTCCTGTGACAACTTCCCTGGGACAGATCGATGCCACACTGTGGGCTCCTGAGAGAACAGTTCTCCTTCTCTAGAGAAGCACTGAACCAGCTCCTCTTAGTCTACTTAGTTACTTCATGTGAACAGGTAACATATGAATAGGATCAAATATTCAAACAGGAATAATGAAAGACAGCAGAGACATTCCCCTCCTCTGTTCCCAGGTTTTCAGCTCTGCTTTCCAGAGACAAAACTGGTTGTAGTTCCTCCTGTATTCCTGAAGATATATTTCATATATGTTTCTCCTGTTTGTCAAAAATAACTAGTAGTCTGGGAGGCCCCCAAGAAATCCTCTCCTTGAGTGTGGCTGATGGTGAAGATGATAGATGTCATTCCCATGATTAGATAAGTCTCCTTACCCAAGACTCCACTACAGTGGACCAGTAGGAAGTGCTCCTGCTGGCCTTGAAGCAGTGGCTGCCATCTGTGGGAGAAGGTGGGACTAAGAATGGTCCATGGGAGCTAAGGGTCAGCAAGAATCAGATTCTGCCAACAACAAACCAACAGCCTCAGGTGGGATCTGGAGTTCTGGTTGATACTTTGATTTCAGTATGGTGTCAGGAGACCCTGAGCAGCAGAGGACCTAGCAAACTCCTACTCTGACTACTGATCCCTGGAAACTGTAAAATAATAAAATTATGTTTTGGGAGGGTTTTTTTTTAAGATTTTTTTTTTTTAATTTGACTGAGAGAGTTATCACAAGTAGTCAGAGAGGCAGGCGGAGAGCAGGGGAGAAGCAGGCTCCCCGCTGAGCAGAGAGCCCGATGTGGGGCTCGATCCTAGGACCCTGGATCATGACCTGAGCTGAAGGCAGAGGCTTTAACTCACTGAGCCACCCAGGCGCCCCAAATTTATGTTTTTTAAACCTGCTTTGTTACACAATAATCAAAAACTAACACAAGTAATGTACTGTGTGTAGTGTTTCATAGCTTTTTTTTTTTTTTCCACTTGAAAATCCATCTTGGAGATGATTCCAATCAGTACTTTCTTCAGCTGCTTAGGAACAGCTGTTTGTTCAACATTTGATCAGTTGAGTTCTTTCCTAAAGAAGGTTACGTTTCATGAATCAAAGTTCAGTAGCTGCATCCCTTGATAATAGTCTTAGGCTGTCAACCAAAGTAACTTGACCAAAATAATTCCTGATCTTTTCTGTTTTTATCGGTTGGTTTATTGGTTTGAAAATCAAATCCATTAAGACCCTTCAAGATAATTTCCAATGGCACATTCTTAATAAATGAATTTGTCCTATTATGATTTTAATACACAGATGCATTTTCTTCTGTTAAGATAGCCACACTGGAGACATACGGGGTGTCTGACAGATACTGGTGAGTTTTTCACTGACTCAGTTTCCCTTTCCTCTGACAAGTAGCAAGAGCACGTATCTTAGCCTTCCTTGAGTTCAGTTTGGCTGTGACTTCTGGCCAATGAAAAAATGGTGGAAGTGATGTATGCCTTTTTAGGTCTGGCCCACAGAAACCCCCCACAGGATCTGCTACACTCTTTCCCTCCTCCCCGCTGCTGGCTGGAAGCAGAAGCATCAAGAGAGAACTTCAGGTTCTAAGGGATGGTGAAACCACAAGCTGGAAGGAAACTGGTCTCAGAATCACCACATTGAAGGATGCCTCTGTTGAAGCATTATGTGAGTGAGAAAGAAACTTCCATTGTGTTAAGCTGCTGCAATTGAACCCCCAAATTCAAATTTCTGAAGGACTGAAGATTTGCTTTCAAAAAGGACTTTTTTTTTTTTTTTTTTACCTTGCAAGAGAAATCATACTGGGATCTTTTTAAATTGCAAGATGGCCTTACAGAGATGATGTGATGCCGTTTCTTACAAAGTGACTTCAAGGACACATGGGTTGTGCCAGCTCCCAGCACATTCAGGGTCATGCTCAAAGTGGGTGTTCAGCAAAATTTATGCACTGAGCTCCAGGGCTAAAATACACACAGTGATATTTGTGGACAGTTCTGACTAACCTCCTGATCTCCCAATAATTAGTTGCACATAAATGTTAGGTCTGTCTTTGTTTTCCTGTACATGCTGAGTCCAACTTGTTCTCAGTTTTTCACCTTATCCTCTTGTTTTTTTTCTCCTTATCATTTGAATTTCCCCAGAAGCAATCTTCAAATTCAATACAAAGCAATCAAAAGAATTCCCTACTAATTCTATTATTTTTTCCACAGGAAAACACACACTTCAGGAAGTCGATCTACAACTGGCTGCCATTGAATTCAGAGTAATTGACCTTTTGACCAATGGATTATTTTTAATATCAGTTATTTATTGAATAGACAGTCTACACTCTGTAGGATTCTGGAAGTTTATACCTACTTTTCTGCTGGGCTGTGAGCTCTGGGAGGTCAGGGATCATGGTCTTCCCTGCTTTAGCCCTAAGTCATGGCTCAGAGCCTCATGTAATTGTTTGTTCAATGAATTCCCACTGAAGATAACAATACTCAATCAAAGCCTCTTTGACTTTTATGAACACATATGTGCTAATTTAACCCACATGCAGATGACTTGAAGCTATGTGTACTGAAGGTAGTATAGATTCACTCGAGGAGTCTGGTTTGATAAAGTTGATATTCCAGTTCAATAATTCATCTTTGGTCTATGGTCATGGAATGAGCATTGGATGAAGAAATCCTGGCTTTAGAGTCTGGAAAAAATTAATAAACTACCCACAGGGAGGAAAGGAAAACTTGAAGCTTTGTAGAAAATGGAAAGCATCTCTTTAGGAGCAAGACATACTTCCTTAAAAAGTAAGGGGAGAGAGAGGAGTCAAGATGGCGGAGAAGTAGCAGGCTGAGACTACTTCAGCTAGCAGGAGATCAGCTAGAGAGCTTATCTAAAGATTGCAAACACCTGCAAATCCATCGGCAGATCGAAGAGAAGAAGAACAGCAATTCTAGAAACAGAAAAACAACCACTTTCTGAAAGGTAGGACTGGCGGAGAAGTGAATCCAAAGCGACGGGAAGATAGACCGCAGGGGGAGGGGCCGGCTCCCGGCAAGCGGCGGAGCAGCGGAGCACAAAATCAGGACTTTTAAAGGTCTGCTCTGCTGAGGGACATCGCTCCGGAGGCTAAACCGGGGCGAAGCCCACACGGGGTCGGCGTGACCTCAGGTCCCGTGGGGTCACAGAAGGATCGGGGGTGTCTGAGTGTCGCAGAGCTTGCGGATATTGGAACGGGAAAGCCGGCTGCAGAGACAGAGCCGACAGTAAGCTCGCAGCTCGGAGTTGCCTTGAACCGGCCGCAGGCTCGGTGAGCTCGAGCGCGGCGGGAGGTTAGGCAGACGCGAGTTACTAGGAGCTGATCGCTGAGGGCGCACAGGGGAGCGGGGCCCCGGGGTGTCGGCTCCTCCGGGCCGGAGACCAGGAGGCCGCCATTTGTGTTCCTGTCCTCCGGAACTCTACGGAAAGCGCTCAGGGAACAAAAGCTCCTGAAAGCAAAGCCGAGCAGATCACTCAGCCCGGCCCCTGGTAAGGGTGGTGTAATTCTGCCTGGGGCAAAGACACTTGAGAATCACTACAACAGGCCCCTCCCCCAGAAGATCAACAAGAAATCCAGGCAAGACCAAGTTCACCTACCAAGGAGTGCAGTTTCAATACCAAGGAGAGAGCAGCAGAATTCCAGAGGAGGAGAAAACAAACCACAGAACTCATGGCTTTCTGCCTGTGATTTTTTAGTCTTGCAGTTAATTTAATTTTTTTCTTTTTCATTTTTTTTTTCACTTCTTCTGCTAAAAATTTTTATAACTTTTACCCTTTTCTTTTTTAACGTTTTTTAACTAGATTATCTAATATATATATATATTTTTCTTTTTTATACTTTTCTTCATTCATTTTCTTTTTTTTAATTCTTTTCTTTTCTTTTTTTTCTTTCTTTCTTTTTGAACCTCTTTTTATCCCCAAATCAGAAGAGATCCTAATCTCTTCAATCTTTTTTTTCTTAATTCTTTTTTAAATTCTTGATTGAATTTTTAATTCAATCTCTTTTTTTTAATTCTTTTTTTATTTTTTTTCTTTCTTTCTTTTTGAACCTCTTTTTATCCCCAAATCAGAAGAGATCCCAATCAGAAGAGATTGGGAGATCCCAATCAAAGGAGATCCCAATCAGAGGAGATCCCTCACCCAATCGTGAGGGAGGAGAAATCCCCCCTCACGATTTGGGATCTCTTCTGGTTTGATTAAAGCATATTTTCCTGGGATTGTTGCCACCCTTTTAGTATTTTACTTGCTCCTTCATATACTCTTAGCTGGACAAAATGACAAGGCGGAAAAATTCACAACAAAAAAAAGAACAAGAGGCAGTACCTAAGGCTAGGGACCTAATCAATACAGACATTGGTAATATGTCAGATCTAGAGTTCAAAATGACAGTTCTCAAGGTTATAGCCGGGCTTGAAAAAGGCATGGAAGATATTAGAGAAACCCTCTCCAGAGATATAAAAGCCCTTTCTGGAGAAATAAAAGAACTAAAATCCAACCAAGTTGAAATCAAAAAAGCTATTAATGAAGTTCAATCAAAAATGGAGGCTCTCACTGCTAGGATAAATGAGGCAGAAGAAAGAATTAGCGATATAGAAGACCAAATGACAGAGAATAAAGAAGCTGAGCAAAAGAGGGACAAACAGCTACTGGACCATGAGGAGAGAATTCGAGATATAAGTGACACCATAAGACGAAACAACATTAGAATAATTGGGATTCCAGAAGAAGAAGAAAGAGAGAGGGGAGCAGAAGGTATACTGGAGAGAATTATTGGGGAGAATTTCCCCAATATGGCAAAGGGAACGAGCATCAAAATTCAGGAGGTTCAGAGAACGCCCCTCAAAATCAATAAGAATAGGCCCACACCCCGTCACCTAATAGTAAAATTTACAAGCCTTAGTGACAAAGAGAAAATCCTGAAAGCAGCCCGGGAAAAGAAGTCTGTAACATACAATGGTAAAAGTATTAGATTGGCAGCTGACTTATCCACAGAGACCTGGCAGGCCAGAAAGAGCTGGCATGACATTTTCAGAGCACTAAACGAGAAAAACATGCAGCCAAGAATACTCTATCCAGCTAGGCTATCATTGAAAATAGAAGGAGAGATTAAAAGCTTCCAGGACAAACAAAAACTGAAAGAATTTGCAAACACCAAACCAGCTCTACAGGAAATACTGAAAGGGGTCCTCTAAGCAAAGAGAGAGCCTACAAGTGGTAGATCAGAAAGGAACAGAGACAATATACAGTAACAGTCACCTTACAGGCAATACAATGGCACTAAAATCATATCTCTCAATAGTTACCCTGAATGTTAATGGGCTAAATGCCCCAATCAAAAGACACAGGGTATCAGAATGGATAAAAAAACAAAACCCATCTATATGTTGCCTCCAAGAAACCCATTTTAAACCCGAAGACACCTCCAGACTTAAAGTGAGGGGGTGGAAAAGAATTTACCATGCTAATGGACATCAGAAAAAAGCAGGAGTGGCAATCCTTATATCAGATCAATTAGATTTTAAGCCAAAGACTATAATAAGAGATGAGGAAGGACACTATATCATACTCAAAGGGTCTGTCCAACAAGAAGATCTAACAATTTTAAATATCTATGCCCCCAATGTGGGAGCAGCCAACTATATAAACCAATTAATAACAAAATCAAAGAAACACATCAACAATAATACAATAATAGTAGGGGACTTTAACACTCCCCTCACTGAAATGGACAGATCATCCAAGCAAAAGATCAACAGGGAAATAAAGGCCTTAAATGATACACTGGATGAGATGGACATCACAGATATATTCAGAACATTTCATCCCAAAGCAACAGAATACACATTCTTCTCTAGTGCACATGGAACATTCTCCAGAATAGATCACATCCTTGGTCCTAAATCAGGACTCAACCAGTATCAAAAGATTGGGATCATTCCCTGCATATTTTCAGACCACAATGCTCTGAAGCTAGAACTCAACCACAAGAGGAAATCTGGAAAGAACACAAATACATGGAGACTAAACAGCATCCTTCTAAAGAATGAATGGGTCAACCGGGAAATTAAAGAAGAATTGAAAAAAATCATGGAAACAAATGATAATGAAAATACAACGGTTCAAAATCTGTGGGACACAACAAAGGCAGTCCTGAGAGGAAAATATATAGCGGTACAAGCTTTTCTCAAGAAACAAGAAAGGTCTCAGGTACACAACCTAACCCTACACCTAAAGGAGCTGGAGAAAGAACAAGAAAGAAACCCTAAGCCCAGCAGGAGAAGAGAAATCATAAAGATCAGAGCAGAAATCAATGAAATAGAAACCAAAAAAACAATAGAACAAATCAACCAAACTAGGAGCTGGTTCTTTGAAAGAATTAATAAAATTGATAAACCCTTGGCCAGACTTATCAAAAAGAAAAGAGAAAGGACCCAAATAAATAAAATCATGAATGAAAGAGGAGAGATCACAACTAACACCAAAGAAATACAAACTATTATAAGAACATACTATGAGCAACTCTATGCAAACAAATTTGACAATCTGGAAGAAATGGATGCATTCCTAGAAACATATAAACTACCAAAATTGAACCAGGAAGAAATAGAAAGCCTGAACAGACCCATAACCAGTAAGGAGATTGAAACAGTCATTAAAAATCTCCAAACAAACAAAAGCCCAGGGCCAGATGGCTTCCCAGGGGAATTCTACCAAACATTTAAAGAAGAACTAATTCCTATTCTCCTGAAACTGTTCCAAAAAAATAGAAATGGAAGGAAAACTCCCAAACTCATTTTATGAGGCCAGCATCACCTTGATCCCAAAACCAGAAAAGGATCCCATCAAAAAAGAGAGCTATAGACCAATATCCTTGATGAACACAGATGCAAAAATTCTCACCAAAGTACTAGCCAATAGGATTCAACAGTACATTAAAAGGATTATTCACCACGACCAAGTGGGATTTATCCCAGGGCTGCAAGGTTGGTTCAACATCCGCAAATCAGTCAATGTGATACAACACATCAATAAAAGAAAGAACAAGAACCATATGATACTCTCAATAGATGCTGAAAAAGCATTTGACAAAGTACAGCATCCCTTCCTGATCAAAACCCTTCAAAGTGTAGGGATAGAGGGCACATACCTCAATATCATCAAAGCCATCTATGAAAAACCAACTGCAAATATCATTCTCAATGGAGAAAAACTGAAAGCTTTTCCACTAAGGTCAGGAACACGGCAGGGATGTCCATTATCACCACTGCTATTCAACATAGTACTAGAAGTCCTAGCCTCAGCAATCAGACAACAAAAGAAAATTAAAGGCATCCAAATCGGCAAAGAAGAAGTCAAATTATCACTCTTCGCAGATGATATGATACTCTATGTGGAAAACCCAAAAGACTCCACTCCAAAACTGCTAGAACTTATACAGGAATTCAGTAAAGTGTCAGGATATAAGATCAATGCACAGAAATCAGTTGCATTTCTCTACACCAACAACAAGACAGAAGAAAGAGAAATTAAGGAGTCAATCCCATTTACAATTGCACCCCAAATCATAAGATACCTAGGAATAAACCTAACCAAAGAGGCTAAGAATCTATACTCAGAAAACTATAAAGTACTCATGAAAGAAATTGAGGAAGACACAAAGAAATGGAAAAATGTTCCATGCTCCTGGATTGGAAGAATAAATATTGTGAAAATGTCTATGCTACCTAAAGCAATCTACACATTTAATGCAATTCCTATCAAAGTACCATCCATCTTTTTCAAAGAAATGGAACAAATAATTTTAAAATTTATATGGAACCAGAAAAGACCTCGAATAGCCAAAGGGATATTGAAAAAGAAAGCCAAAGTTGGTGGCATCACAATTCCAGACTTCAAGCTTTATTACAAAGCTGTCATCATCAAGACAGCATGGTACTGGCACAAAAACAGACACATAGACCAATGGAACAGAATAGAGAGCCCAGAAATAGACCCTCAACTCTATGGTCAACTAATCTTTGACAAAGCAGGAAAGAATGTCCAATGGAAAAAAGACAGCCTCTTCAATAAATGGTGTTGGGAAAATTGGACAGCCACGTGCAGAAAAATGAAATTGGACCATTTCCTTACACCACACACAAAAATAGATTCAAAATGGATTAAGGACCTCAATGTGAGAAAGGAATCCATCAAAATCCTTGAGGAGAACACAGGCAGCAACCTCTTCGACCTCAGCCGCAGCAACATCTTCCTAGGAACATCGCCAAAGGCAAGGGAAGCAAGGGCAAAAATGAACTTTTGGGATTTCATCAAAATCAAAAGCTTTTGCACAGCAAAGGAAACAGTTAACAAAACCAAAAGACAACTGACAGAATGGGAGAAGATATTTGCAAATGACATATCAGATAAAGGACTAGTGTCCAAAATCTATAAAGAACTTAACAAACTCAACACCCAAAGAACAAATAATCCAATCATGAAATGGGCAGAGGACATGAACAGACATTTCTGCAAAGAAGACATCCAGATGGCCAACAGACACATGAAAAAGTGCTCCATATCACTCGGCATCAGGGAAATACAAATCAAAACCACAATGAGATATCACCTCACACCAGTCAGAATGGCTAAAATCAACAAGTCAGGAAATGACAGATGCTGGCGAGGATGCGGAGAAAGGGGAACCCTCCTACACTGTTGGTGGGAATGCAAGCTGGTGCAACCCCTCTGGAAAACAGCATGGAGGTTCCTCAAAATGTTGAAAATAGAACTGCCCTATGACCCAGCAATTGCACTACTGGGAATTTACCCTAAAGATACAAACGTAGTGATCCAAAGGGGCACGTGCACCCGAATGTTTATAGCAGCAATGTCCACAATAGCCAAACTATGGAAAGAACCTAGATGTCCATCAACAGATGAATGGATCAAGAAGATATGGTATATATACACAATGGAATAATATGCAGCCATCAAAAGAAACGAAATCTTGCCATTTGCGACAACATGGATGGAACTAGAGCGTATCATGCTTAGCGAAATAAGTCAAGCGGAGAAAGACAACTATCATATGATCTCCCTAATATGAGGGAGTGGTGATGCAACATGGGGGCTTAAGTGGGTAGGAGAAGAATCCATGAAACAAAATGGGATAGGGAGGGAGACAAACCATAAGTGACTCTTAATCTCACGAAACAAACTGTGGGTTGCTGGGGGGAGGGGGGTTGGGAGAAGGGGGGTAGGGTTATGGACATTGGGGAGGGTATGTGCTTTTGGGTAAATTGGAAGGGGAGATGAACCATGAGAGACTATGGACTCTGAAAAACAATCTGAGGGGTTTGAAGTGGTGGGGGGGTGGGAGGTTGGGGTACCAGGTGGTGGGTATTATAGAGGGCACAGCTTGCATGGAGCACTGGGTGTGGTGAAAAAATAATGAATACTGTTTTTCTGAAAATAAATAAATTGGAAAAAAAAAAAAAAAGTAAGGGGAATTACAAATGTTGCCTGAGGCCACTTTTTCTGAAAGGTTGCTATTGGCAGCTATGAGAATTCACTTGACTAGACAATCCTGTGAAAGCAAAGAATGAATTCCAGGAATAAGCATAGGAAATCTGGGATCACTGCTGCTTGCCTCTTTTTAAGAAAAGATGCAAAGACTCAATTGGCTTGGCAGAGAAAGAACAGGTAAGGAGAAATGCCACCCTGCCTTTGGGAAGTTGCCACAGCAGCACTAGTGTGGCCTCATGGTTGGGGCAACTGAGAACTTGAGTCCTTGGGGTGGTGTGCACAACCATGTAGGAAAGTCAAGTGGGATGGGCTATTGGATTAATTACATTAATTACAAATGTAATTACATTGCATTTTACATACTTCAGGAGAGGGAGAATGGAAGGGGGCAATGTAGTATAAAATCACAAACAATATCGGGATGAGGGAAGGAGCATAGAACTGTGTTTAAGGACACCCATGTTTTTGGTTGAGTTCTATCTCCACTGAACCATATGTCTCTTCCATACGGGCAAAATTAAGGAATGAGATGAGGTGAAATTTTCCTTCCCACCAAAACTCCTAGTGA
Organism: Neogale vison; assembly: GCF_020171115.1. Lineage (NCBI taxonomy): Eukaryota > Metazoa > Chordata > Mammalia > Carnivora > Mustelidae > Neogale > Neogale vison. Next base: position 46,173,525 of record NC_058098.1, read on the forward strand.
ATCTGGAGGAATGGTTAGACAGCCCAAAGAAATCTTCATCTTTCCAAAAACCAATCAAAAGTTCTTTGTTATGGTACTCTAAGTTGAAAAGTAAGATATGGGTCTAGTCTTCTCATGGAAGAAACTTGTGCACATTTCCACAGACAGAAACACTACTGGGACTATTTTGCTTTGCATATTTGGCGATGGCCTTGGCTCTAGATCCCCACGAATTTCTCTTGAAAAAGAAGACTGTGTTGTTGCATTTCGAGACCCTATGGGAAGGCAGGGATTCCTACTGGGAATAGAGACTCAAACAGAGACTCAAAGTACCTGAGAAAGCCAGTTACAAAGAAGTACAGTTGTCAAAGTTGAGGAATAGAAAGTGTATGGGGGAGGGGCTCCTGGGGGGCTCAGTTGGTTAAGCTCCTGCCTTCAGCTCAGGTCATAATCCCAGGACCCTGGGATGGAGTCCCACATTGGGCTCCTCGCTCAGCAGGGAGCCTGCTTCTCCCTCTGCTTCTGCTCTCTCTCTCCTCCTCCTCCTCTCTCTGACAATTAAATAAAATCTTCAAAAAAAAAAAAAAAAAAGAGGGTCGCCTGGGTTACTCAGTGGGTTAAGCCTCTGCCTTCAGCTCAGGGTCCTGGGATCATGATTTCAGGGTCCTGGGATCATGATCTCAGGGTCCTGGGATCAAACCCTGCAATGGGCTCTCTGCTCAGCAGGGAGACTGATTTCCGAGCCCCCCTCTCTCTCTGCCTGCCTCTCTGCCTACTTGTGATCTCTGTCTGTCAAACAAATAAATAAAATCTGAATGAAAAAAGAAAGAAAGAAAGAAAGAAAGAAAGAAAGAAAGAAAGAGAAAGGAAGAAAGCGAACGAACAAGCGAGCAAGCATGGGGAGCAAGGGTGAATTTTGCAGAAGAAAATAGACAATTTGGGCAGCACTGTGTGATTTGTTTTTATTGTTACTTTTGGGCAACTGCCATTGGCTGAATTTCCAACTGTTTCCTTCTGTTGTTCCTACATATGGAAAGCATATAATGACTTCTGATGTTTTCAAGACAGAAAAGCATGGTGAAAGTGTCAAGTGTTTATGAAAAAGAAACCAAACAAAATAAATAAAAGTTACATTAGAACTTCTGGTTCCCATCTCAAGCTGATTATGCAAGTGCCTGTCTTTGTCTGGAAGAAAGTAGGTGTTCATTAGATGTTTGCTGAAGCTTAGCTCAATATATCTGTTTATTAAATATTAATCTCCTAAATATTCTGTAGCATAAAAGAGCATTTTCTTTTTGATAGGAAAATTCTTTTAATGAATGATCATAATCATATTTCTCCCTCTTAAATTCCATGAGTTTAAAAAAATGTTGAACGTCAGATAACACAAGTCCAAATTTCAATAGCCTTCCCATCATGAATATAAGTACAATAAAAAATAAACTCATCACTAGATCTCAGTTTACTTACAAAAGATCCCAGCTGTCGCCCAATGTCAAAATGGGTAGAGACGGTTTGGTTCACAGGACTGGATCTCTGGCTATTGAAAAAGCATTTAGAGGCATTCTTAGCAAGAAGAATCAGCCTAGTGAATAATACAATTATGAGCTATGGTTCAGATGTTCAAGTGCAAGTGTCCAGAAGGTGATGTAGCAGCTAATCTCTAAGGGTATTTTTGAAAATAATGACATTTAACCTATTAGAGCAATTGTTCTCATAGAAAGCATGAACTGCTGTAATGAATAATAAAATCCAGCATAAAAATTACATCCTGCTGGTAGAAATCATGAAACTGAACGCGGTTGGTCCTGCCGTATGAAGTTGCCTATATGGGGGAAAAAAATCAATGCATTAAAAGTACTTAGGGAACTTATTTAAAGAGAAAAAATACTAGTGTCCTGCTGTTTTCTTCTGTGCATTTCTAGACAATGTGCTTGCCAAATTCACTAAGAATAATTTTAATGATTATTCAGAACATAACATGAAGGACAGTGGTTAATCTGATTACAGTAATGACATTTCTAATGTATTTATTTGGAGTAGCGATTGCTGAGTTGCACTGTTATTAGCAAGCTTACCTTGTTTACTGGAATACTGATACATATTTAAAAAATCTGTCTTTGAATAATGCAGCCTGACCATGTGGACAATAGAAGGGGTCTTCTGCTTTCCTATCCTCCTTTATGTATTATCTGATCTGTCTGCCTTGATTTGGAATGGGCCCCCAGGCTTTGCTATTATTGATGCCTCTGCTCTCTGATGCCTTTTCTCTCCCCCTCCTCCCAGGTCTGGCCTCATTGGGCCCTGATGTCTGATACACTCGTGACACCTTGGAGGAATGCAGCTGAGAATTCATTGTCCTTCTCCTTGCTTTAAAACATCCTCATGAAGTCTCCTTTTTTTGCCTGCTTAGGAGCCATTTCTCACACTTGATTAGTTGACTGACCAACCTTAAAATTAGTAATCTGTAATTGTGAGTAGGATCATTTACCCAAGATATTCAGCTCATGGCACTACCAGCCCCACTGAGACAAGCTAGAACCAAGACCCTCCTAACCTGAGGGGTTTTTTTTCTGAAATAGTACTCTCCAACTTGTACCCAGTCTCCAACCCAGGAACCATCCCTTCTGAAACCGGAAATTCAACTGTACTACTTCCTTTCATTCTCCACTTCTGGGGTCTTCAATGGAACATGAAAGTTTTAATCCATCAGATGTAAGAATGGGATTGGTGTGTATTTTTAAAAGAGGGAGGTAGAGATACAAAAGGAAAAAAAAAAGAGAGAGATAATCCAAGCCATTAGGTATTGGCAGTCTCTCCTCTATGAAAGCCTTTCATTTATATGAGAGCTGAGAGAACATGAAGATTCGGACAGACCTGTAGCTAAGCCATCCTCTGGATGCCATTGAATTGAAGGACTGAATGTTGTGTCAATCAGTTGATGTCTGTAGAATTCCAGCTACGTTCCAAGCTGTGGATACCAGGGCAGCTAGAACAGGTGACATCTATTTATGCTCCCTTGTAGCTTTCTGCCATACCATTGACTCCTACTGGGGTTTTTATCCTGGGGTACTGAGAGGTCGGTAACCATCTGGACTGCATCAAGTTCACATGTGAGCCCAGGATGACAGTTTCCAGTAAGTATCGTACTGCCTATACTGACAGTTATTGAAATGCTTCGAGTCCAATTGGTATAAAAGTGACTAGATTTGGCCATAGGTAATAGAACCTGGAAACAGGGCTCCTGTGGAAGTGGGCTTCTGGCAAATCTGAGTAGACCAAGATGGGGATGGCAACAGGGCAGCAGGGCCTGAGCAGTGCCTGTCTAATGCCCTGGGGCAGACCTGCCTGGTGGGAGCTACAGAACAAGCAGGTGGGTAGCCTTGTTGTCAGGAGCTGAACCTTCAAGTCATACCATGCCAGATATGCAGGCTAAGGTACAATGCACCTTCAAGCTACAAAAATGACCCAGAAGTGGGGACCTAATGACCACCAATTCAATAAGTGAGAATCTGATGAGCTTTAGGGTGTTTTATCATGCAGACAAAGGCAGTCTATATATGGACCTTGTCTACCATTCTCACTGCAGAATTCCCAGCACCTGCCTCAATGCCTGAGCTGGAGCAGGTCCTTGGTAGTATTTGTCACTCAGCTAGTGACGATGAGTTAAACCAAAGGTCACACTAACAATTCTAAAATCAGCAAAAAAAATTATTAGAATAACTTGATTAGTTATAATTATATTACCTGGTAAGAAGTTTTATTATAAGATATATATATATATATATATATATATATATATATATATATACACACACACACACACATACATACACACATACTGGGACTAATAATGCATTGTATGTTAATAAAAAAATTAAAAATTTTAAAAAGGTATATATACACATATACATTATACTATAAATTATGAGATATATAAGATAAATCTATTATATATATAAATCTGGCTTATTTAGAAATTTTAAAAGGTTTATATGTTAATTTATATATTCATTTATGTTACTTACCAGTTCTCAAAATTGTTAAATCTTCTAAATGTTATCTTCTGACTATATATGGATTTTGGGGGGATGTATAACCATGGCTTCTAGTAAATTTTCAAGTGGTTCTAATATTGACAAGGCCCAGCACAAGGTACAGGTGGAAGCTGGCATAACACATGTCTAGATATCTGAAACTTATGCACCAAGATTTTGGTAACAGTTTATTCTCCCACCTTGAAAAATATTACTTGGCAAAATGATCTGGAAGACCAGGTTTGCATTCAGGATTCTTGGACTCCTCTGAGTCTCATCAGCATGTGGTGATGTAGTCCTCAACACATGGTCACCTGTCCTCTTTCTGCTTCTAACTCCCTCCTTCATTGTGAAATGCCTGGACATGAACATGGAGAGCCATCCATACTCACCTGCAGGCTCAAGGCTACTGTGAATTCTGGGTTCCTGGTTATTCCCAACATGGTCCAGGAAGAAGTTTCCAGGTAGGCATGTCCCTAAGTCCCCATGCTTCCCAGGACAGCTCCCAACCAAAGATGAGCACCAGGGGGCACTAATTAAGGCTCATTTTTGTGACATGTGGGGCTTCTTTCAGGGATAACTTTGGTTCAAGGACTCCCCATGGGCCTGGTTACAATTTCCTGAGAACCACAGTAGTCTGGGACTTTCCTCACCAGCCTTCCTGCCTTACTCTCTCCATCAAGAATCAGGTCTCTATCATGGTCCGAATGTTCTCCTCACCTCCTGGGCTACTTCCCTTTTATCCTTCACATGTATTCTCCCCAACTCTCCTAAATATTTAGTCTTATCTTTAGTCATTTCTCGAAGGACTTGAACAAACAAAGCCCATAGTTATCGTGAACCCACATTTCTGGATTTTCTAGGATGGCATAAATCTCAAGTATTTCATCACATTGTCCTTTTTAAAAACTCATCCCTAGATTATATTATCTAGACCCACGGATTTCTTTTTAACTTATTGTTTGAAACAATTATAAAGCTGCAGGCAGTTGAAAAATAGTCCCATTTACCCCTTACCCTGTTTCCTCCAATGATGACAACTTATACAGCTTTAGAGCAGTATCAGTCCATGCATCCTCCCCAACTACATGCTGATGACTTCCGCTTTTATTTCTAGCTCAAACAGACTCCTCTCCCCTGCGCTCTAGATGAATCTATTCCTTGTGGAGGCCAAGAAAAACAAGGCTGTACCCACTTCGAGTCTAACCCAATTTCCAGAGACAAATAACTTAGTTCCTTAAGCCCTAATGTCACCCTCCCCTCCGTAAACAAAACTGAAGGAGGCTGAGGTAGAAGGAAAAGTAAATAAAGTTAAATTTCTTCTAAACCCAAATCTCACTAACAAGGATGCTTTATAGCAAGAATGTGACATTCCACCAGGAAACTCCCAATTGTCTTCATGCTAGTACCTCATTAAAGGGAAAAACGGCCTTGGCTTGATAGTAACCAGGACTTCAATATCCTGACAGTCTTCTTTACCCTGATAGCCCTTCTGAACACCCCCTTTGTCCTCACCCACCACTGAGTCCACCCCTACTCTGCTTTTAAAAACTCTGACTGTAATCTGGCTGAGAGTTCAAGTCCCTACTCCGCTGTGTCGGGTATACTTGGTCCCAAGCTTAAGCTTGTCAAATAAACCCTCATGCGATTGCATCAGTGCTAGGCTCCTTGGTGGTCTTTCAGACGCGAAACTCGGACATAACATTCCTATCTTCTCTGCATTTCCATCTGGATGTCAAGCAGTCATTTCACATTTCATAGGTCCACATAGAACCCTTAGTCCTTAGCTTCTCTAATTCAAACAAGTCTTCTTCACTTTTGTAAATGGCACTGCCAACCACCAAGTTGCTGATATCAGTAATAATATTGTGTTGTATTTGCTTACTTACTCATTGTTGGCCTATCCCCGTGGGCATGTGACACACAGGGACCTTGTCAGTTTTCTCCACTGTAGAATTCCCAGCTCTCCTATAATACCTGGGCTGGAGCAGGTGCTCAGTAATAATTGTTAAATGAAAGATTATTCAGGGGCGTCACTGGCTTTGTTGGCTGAGTGTCCAACTCTTGGTTTTGGCTCAGGTCGTGACCTCAGGGTCTTGAGATCAAGTTCCATGTCAGGCTTCTTCCCTAGTGGGGAGTCTGAGATACTCTCTCTCCTTCTATTCCTCCCCCCACTCCCACTTGCTCTTTCTCTCTCTCAAGTAAATAAATCTTAAAAAAAGAAATATTATTCACTTAACAAATGCTTATTTGTTAAATAAACAGATGATTTTAGCAGAGAGAATATGACAATGTTATGGTCTTAGATGACACCAAGCTTCAGGATTCAGTTTTCTGAGTCATGGTTTTACGTGCTCATGGGATAGGCGACTGAAAAGGGGATAGTGTGTATCTCACAAACTGATTGAGAAGAATATATTGACCTGGTTAAGAAAGCTTCAACCTAAGAATTTGATAAAGGCAAAGATAAAAACAAAAACCCAGTAGTCTCCCTCTCTCCCTCCTTCTTCTCTGTTGATTGCCCAGAGTCCATTTCCAAGTAGCCTTTTGAAGAGAGTACCTTGGACTTGTTCTTACTTTTGCATGTTCGACTGACAATATCTTTCTCTGACTTCACATAGGAAAGACACCAAACTGAACACAACTTGTCCCTTCAGCATTTTGTAGATACCATTTATTGTCTTCGGGCACTCAGTGTGGTAGTGGAGTAAGATCAGCTGATATGCTTTCCTCTTTTGATCGCTGTCTGGATGTTTGAAGAATATAGTAAAGTGGTTAACATTCATGGCTTCTGGAAATAGGTAGTTTGGACTCCAGTTTCGACTTATGACCTCGGACAAGTTATTTCATTGCTGTGAGCTTACTTATCTCAACTGAAAATGTGGATTACAACACCTGCGTCGTGCAGTCACCATGAGAATCAAATGAAAGGCAAGTGCCTTAGACTAGTGCCTGGCATATAGCATATGCTCAAGAAATAGCAGTGCTTTTCCTGCCACTGTAATTGAAAACACTTACCAGGAGAAAGCCAGGTCTTTGTTACTTTTGTTGATTTTTGCCTGAAGATACAACCTGAAGACTGAGGCTTTGGTCTTATTTATTTTTAGCTTTGTTTCTCAGTATATAGAATTTCTGCTTCAAGCAGTGATCCTGTATCAGGTCTGTATTGTTCAAGGGGCTGCTTTTAGGCTTCTCAGAAGCTGAAGCCCCAGCTGCTGTTGCCTTCCTCAGGACAGCAGCTCAGCAAGCTGGAGGCGCCAGCTCTATATGTGCTATTTTGTGTTTCTGTTGTATTTCTTGTCTGCAGAGATGAGTAATCACTGCTTGTCTCTTCATATCTTGTGCATCACTCTACTGTGTTTGGAGAAGTTGGGCTTATTGAAGTGGGAACTCAGTGCTCATCTTGACCAGAAAACTGACTTGCCTTATCAACTTCATTTTGCCTCTATCACCTGTTCTCAGCCAGTTCCTTGACTACTCTGGGCTCATCCTGTTCCAGGAACTTGTGGAGGCTTTATTCGCCATCTCAAATGCACCTCCAAAACATCCCTTCATCTGGTTGATTCTTACCACCTTCAGATCTCAGAACCACTCCCAGAGTGGAGTCGATCACCACTCAGACCAGATTTCCTCAAGTGCTTCCACCACAGTGTCTGTGTGCTCCTCCCCAGCCCTTCCACATTGGATCAGGCCAATGACTCTTATTCAGAGTATGGTTATCAGGTTACTGAAGCCATTTTGTGTCTGGAAGTTTACAGCCAGTAGGCAGTGACTAACAGATATACATGACAGCTCAGCCCCTTTCCAAGAGTAACATGAACTCCAGCCACACCTGAAATGCCACACTCTCCAGCCTGATCAGACTGCAAGTACTCTCTGCAAGATTTTGCCCTAGGTAGCCTGCTGTGGGGCTTCCCTTTTCCTCTCTGTCCTGCTTCTCAGGCCTTGCTGATTTCTCCTGGCACCACTTCCCTGATAAATCTTTTCATAATCAGTAATTAGATATTCATGTGTCTGTATGTTAGTTTATTTCCATCTTTTTTCCCTAAACTTTAAGTCCCGGGACAGGAATCAGTATATGAACAATGAGTATGGGACCTGACCTTCAGTAACAAAAAGCCACAAAGAGAGTAAGCAAAGTCATAACTGTGCATATGCAACGGGCCTACATCTGAGTTTTGGAGTCCAGTCCCCACCTCCTAAAGCCTCCAGCCCATAGTAGCCTCATTTAAAGATATAAATACCTTTCACTATCAAGGTGACATCACACATACCCAAGCCTCCCTCTTTTGGTTTATTATAAAGCTGGCTAAACACTTCAATGCATTTAATTCACCATTACTTACTTGTTCTTTACTACCTCCATATGCATTGTGTGAGTTCGTGTCTGTATCTTTATATAAATTCTTATGATTCCAGTTCATAAAATATCCTTGATAAGAAGACCTATACATGGCTGACCCAGACGCACAAGAGGAAAGGTTTCATTTCTCCAGAAGAGCCTTCTGTGCACCCTGCCACCTCCCTGCTCCATGAAGTTTACCCGTGGGACCTAATGGTTCTAAAAATTGGAGCAGCTGCTTGGCTCATAATTTATTGACCTACTGTGTGCATAACAAGTGGGTCTTAACTATAACCAGCTGGAGCTGCTTTTCTCAAAACCAGATTTTGAATCCTTTAAAAATTTGATGAAAGCTTCTATGGTGTTTTCTAGTATATGATCATGTCTGTCTGTCTGTGTATGGAGAGGCAGAGAGAGGAGCTTGGAGAAAAACTCCGGTAAGTGGATTTCATATTCTTTATTAATCACAGGCAAACATATTTTCTCCTTTAACAATGTCAGGCTGGCGTATCCAACATTTGTCTGAAAAGGGAAAATGTTATCATTTATTTCAAACCCCAATTGCAAGGTCAAAGGCAGCCTGAACCTACAAAAAGATAATATTTACAAGAGAAAGTGTCATTAAAAACTGGACTAGGAGAAATGTATTAGATCTGTTATGCAACCACAATTAGCACATACTTTATACCATTTAAAAAATATTAAGTGGTTTCAATCAAATCATTATTAATCTGAAAAGATCAACATTTGGGGAAAATGACTGTGTTCTTCCCACAGTCCTTCTGAAGTCTTTAAACAATAAGCTGTAAAGAGTAGTTGCTAGGGGCACTTGGGTGGCTCAGATAGTTAACTGTCTGCCTTTTGCTTGGGTCATGATCTCAGGTTCCAGGGATTGAGCTCCACATCAAGCTCTCTGCTCAGTGGGGAGTCTGCTTCTCCCTCGTCCTCTGAGCTCTCTGTCTCTCTCTCTCAGATACATAAAATCTTAAAAAAAAAAAAAATTAAAAAGAGTAGTTACAAACATTGGGGTACAGATGGCCCTTCTTTTCACTACATCTGTATCTTTGGGGTAAATACCCAGTAGTGCAATGGCAGGGTCATAGGGAAGCTCTATTTTTAATTTCTTGAGGAATCTCCACACTGTTCTCCAAAGAGGCTGCACCAACTTGCATTCCCACCAACAGTGGAAGAGAGTTCCCCTTTCTCCACATCCCCTCTAACACATGTTGTTTCCTGTCTTGCTAATTTTGGCCATTCTAACTGGTGTAAGCTGATATCTCAATGTGGTTTTAATTTGAATCTCCCTGATGGCTAGTGATGATGAACATTTTTTCATGTGTCTGATAGCCATTTGTATGTCTTCATTGGAGAAGTGTCTGTTCATATCTTCTGCCCATTTTTTGATATGATTATCTGTTTTGTGTGTGTTGAGTTTGAGGAGTTCATTATAGATCCTGGATATCAACCTTTTGTCTGTACTGTCATAGCAACAATGGCCACGGTCGCCAAACTGTGGAAAGAACCAAGATGCCCTTCAACGGACAAATGGATAAGGAAGATGTGGTCCATATACACTATGGAGTATTATTCCTCCATCAGAAAGGATGAATACCCAGCTTTTGTAGCAACATGGACGGGACTGGAAGAGATTATGCTGAGTGAAATAAGTCAAACAGAGAGAGTCAATTATCTATGGTTTCACTTATTTGTGGAGCATAGCACATAGCATGGAGGACATGGGGAGTTAGAAAGGAGAAGGGATCCTTAATCCATTTTGAATCTATTTTTGTGTGTGGTGTAAGGAAATGGTCCAATTTCATTTTTCTGCACGTGGCTGTCCAATTTTCCCAACACCATTTATTGAAGAGGCTGTCTTTTTTCCATTGGACATTCTTTCCTGCTTTGTCGAAGATTAGTTGACCATAGAGTTGAGGGTCTATTTCTGGGCTCTCTATTCTGTTCCATTGGTCTATGTGTCTGTTTTTGTGCCAGTACCATGCTGTCTTGATGATGACAGCTTTGTAATAAAGCTTGAAGTCCGGAATTGTGATGCCACCAACTTTGGCTTTCTTTTTCAATATCCCTTTGGCTATTCGAGGTCTTTTCTGGTTCCATATAAATTTTAAAATTATTTGTTCCATTTCTTTGAAAAAGATGGATGGTACTTTGATAGGAATTGCATTAAATGTGTAGATTGCTTTAGGTAGCATAGACATTTTCACAATATTTATTCTTCCAATCCAGGAGCATGGAACATTTTTCCATTTCTTTGTGTCTTCCTCAATTTCTTTCATGAGTACTTTATAGTTTTCTGAGTATAGATTCTTAGCCTCTTTGGTTAGGTTTATTCCTAGGTATCTTATGGTTTGGGGTACAATTGTAAATGGGATTGGCTCCTTAAAATGGATTAAGGACCTCACTGTGAGAAAGGAATCCATCAAAATCCTTGAGGAGAACACAGGCAGCAACCTCTTCGACCTCAGCTGCAGCAACATCTTCCTAGGAACATCGCCAAAGGCAAGGGAAGCAAAGGCAAAAATGAACTTTTGGGATTTCATCAAAATCAAAAGCTTTTGCACAGCAAAGGAAACAGTTAACAAAACCAAAAGACAACTGACAGAATGGGAGAAGATATTTGCAAACGACATATCAGATAAAGGACTAGTGTCCAAAATCTATAAAGAACTTAACAAACTCAACACCCAAAGAACAAATAATCCAATCAAGAAATGGGCAGAGGACATGAACAGACGTTTCTGCAAAGAAGACATCCAGATGGCCAAAAGACACATGAAAAAGTGCTCCATATCACTCGGCATCAGGGAAATACAAATCAAAACCACAATGAGATATCACCTCACACCAGTCAGAATGGCTAAAATCAACAAGTCAGGAAATGACAGATGCTGGCGAGGATGCGGAGAAAGGGGAACCCTCCTACACTGTTGGTGGGAATGCAAGCTGGTGCAACCACTCTGGAAAACAGCATGGAGGTTCCTCAAAATGTTGAAAATAGAACTGCCCTATGACCCAGCAATTGCACTACTGGGAATTTACCCTAAAGATACAAACGTAGTGATCCAAAGGGGCACGTGCACCCGAATGTTTATAGCAGCAATGTCCACAATAGCCAAACTATGGAAAGAACCTAGATGTCCATCAACAGATGAATGGATCAAGAAGATGTGGTATATATACACAATGGAATACTATGCAGCCATCAAAAGAAACGAAATCTTGCCATTTGCGACAACATGGATGGAACTAGAGCGTATCATGCTTAGCGAAATAAGTCAAGCGGAGAAAGACAACTATCATATGATCTCCCTGATATGAGGGAGTGGTGATGCAACATGGGGGCTTAAGTGGGTGGGAGAAGAATCCATGAAACAAGATGGGATAGGGAGGGAGACAAACCATAAGTGACTCTTAATCTCACGAAACAAACTGTGGGTTGCTGGGGGGAGGGGGGTTGGGAGAAGGGGGGTAGGGTTATGGACATTGGGGAGGGTATGTGCTTTTGGGTAAATTGGAAGGGGAGATGAACCATGAGAGACTATGGACTCTGAAAAACAATCTGAGGGGTTTGAAGTGGCGGGGGGGTGGGAGTTTGGGGTACCAGGTGGTGGGTATTATAGAGGGCACAGCTTGCATGGAGCACTGGGTGTGGTGAAAAAATAATGAATACTGTTTTTCTGAAAATAAATAAATTGGAAAAATAAAAAAAAAAAGAAAGGAGAAGGGAGTTTGGGGAAATTGGAAGGGGAGGTGAACCATGAGAGACTATGGATTCTGAAAAACAATCTGAGGGGTTTGAAGTGGCGGGGGGTGGGAGGTTGGGGGAACCAGGTGGTGGGTATTAGAGAGGGCACGGTTTGCATGGAGCACTGGGTGTGGTGCAAAAATAATGAATACTGTTATGCTGAAAATAAATAAAAGGAAAAAAAAGAGTAGTTACTAACTTGGTCGGGGGTTATGGACTCCTTGGAAATCTATGAAAGCTGTGAACACTCCACAGAAAAACCTCCCACAATTTTGATATCCCCAGGGGTTCGCTGACCAACCAAAAACCATGAATGAGTCTTACACTAAGAACACCTTATCTAGGGTGCCTGGATGGCTCAGTCGTTAAGCATCTGACTTTGGGTTCTCTGCTCAGTGGGAAGCATGATTCCCGCCCCCCCGCCACCCGCCTGTCTCTCTGCCTACTTGTGATCTCTGTCAAATAAATAAATAAAATCTCCCCCCCCCCAAAAAAAGAGTTGGTTGCTTAACTGACTGAACAACACAGGAACCCCCCCAAATCTTTGAGTTGATATTTATTTATTACTAACAATTCTGACTTTCTAATTAGTATATTTAGAAACTTAAAAAATTCCTTGTAAGTTCTATGTCTACAGATGCATGGGTGGCTCAGCGGGTTAGGCATCTGCCTTCAGATCAGGTCATGATCCCAGGGTCCTGGGATCAAGCCCCTCATCAGTCTCTCTGCTCCTCAGTGAGTCTGCTTCTCCCTCTCCCTCTGTAATCTCAGTTGCTTTTGTTCTTTCTCAAATAAATAAATAAAATCTTTTTTTAAAAAGTTCTGTGTCTAGCTATGAACCACAAATTTTGAAAAGTAGGGTTTAATTAGTGTTCAGTTCTAAATATTCCTTCACTTCTTTATTGATTTCTTTTTCAACTTAGGGATTAATAGTAATACATTTTTAATTTATAAATATATCCAATTTTTAGCTATCATTAGTATCAATTCCTAACTGATTTCATTAAGGCAGAGTAAATAGTCATACTGAGGAAATACAGATATTGGTTATTTAGAATGAATTGAGTTTCCTTTGTGACCTCATAAATGTTTTCTTTTCTTTTTTTTTTAACAGCTTAATTTTATTTTAGTTTTTTCAGTGTTCCAAGATTCATTGTTTATGCACCACACCCAGTACTCCATGTAATACGTGCATGTTCCAGGGGTGATCAAGAAAAATCAACCTCTCTCTCAGTATAGAGCTCTATATATGTCTATTAATTCAAGCTATACTATGCTGTTCTAATTTTTGTATGTCTGTTTATTTTTAATCTCTTTGTTCTAATATTTTCTGAATGGGCTGTATTAAATCCTCAAAGACATGTTTTTTCTATTGGTTCTGTTTCTCTGCTCAACGGGAAGCCTGTTTCTCCCTCTTCCACTCCCCCTGCCTGTGTGTTCCCTCTCTCTGTGTCTCTCTCTGTCAAATAAATAAACAAAAAAGTCTTATAAAAAAAAAAAAAACAAATAGAACACCAGTTGAGTAAAAATCATTGGTTTGACCTAATGTGATATTATTTCTTATGAAATAATATTTGGTGTGAAAAATGCATGATCAATGCAGTTAATACTTCAAATACCTTTTATATGACAGCCAAGCAAAACTTAATTCAAGTTTATAATAAAAGCTTAAAATACCAAAAAAAAAAAAAAAAACAAGAACACCTTTCTCTAGAGGGAACCTAATATGTAACCATGACTTAAAAAAGTCATAGAGTATAAACCTTTCTAAGGGTTAAACACCCTTAGAAAGGATTTATTCCATACTTTTATTTTCTAGATGTGGGCAGGGATCTGGAGAGGGTATGAATGTCACACAACAAATGGTGACAGAGTTAGGAATTTTTTTTTTAAAGATTTTATTTATTTATTTATTTAACAGAGAGAGAGAGAGCGCGCGCGCACAGGCAGGCAGAGTGGCAGCAGAGGCAGAGGGAGAAGCAGGCTCCCCGCCGAGCAAGGAGCCCAATGTGGGACTCAATCCCAGGATGCTGGGATCATGACCTGAGACGAAGGCAGCCGCTTAACCAACTGAGCCACCCAGGCATCCCCAGAGTTAGGAATTTGATGCTATTTTAAGTCCGCTTCCTTAGAAGCAGACCCTGGAACAATAATTGGTGGGAAAGTGAGTTATTAAGGAGGTGCTCTCAGGGGAGAGAGGCAGGACAGAGAAAAGGAGCAGGTCAGGCAAGAGTGCCTTACAGGCAAACACCTACCAGGAAGGGGGTCCCACAGCATGCTCTGGAGTGTAAGGCATGCCCAAGGAATGCATCAGCTTCCATACCCGCACACCCTCTTCACTGGTTAAAAGGGAGGTGGAAAGGAACTTCCAGGAACCAGTAGCCCAAAGGTAGTCCTCCAAGAAAGAAATTGCAGATGTCAGGTGCAGAGTTCAGAAACAGTAAAAGGGGAATCCAAAGCCAGGTGGAAGGTAGCTATTGTGGCAACCAAGCATTCTTGACCCCATGCTGCTGCCCCACCCTGCAAAAGAGGCACATATAGACCTTTGGGTAAGTGACTCATTCTCCCAAGATTAAAGAGTAATAGATTGGTAATGTCAATTTTAAATTTTAGTCCAAAGCCTAATGAAGGTGCTCAGATCTTTAAATACAAGCCTTGTGCAGAGTGGCACCAATGACAAGAACTACCATGCAGGCACCTTCCTTCTGGAGGCTCCACAATACAAAGCCTCTGCGGGTTGCATTCTGTCCCACCCCGTAAAGATACCATAAACTCTGCCCACAAGAGCAACCCCACCTACAACTTTATATATGCCTCAAACAAAAGCCAGACAGGTTTGCTTTGTTTGTGCAAAGAACTTTATTTTATGGAATTGAATATTCCCTTTTTCCTCCTGAACAACAGAACTGCATTGCAGGAAAGACTGTCCACATGTGCTTCCCATTCTTTCTAGTCTCCCCACCATGCCAACAGAAACAAGCTTGACTTTACTTATGCAAAGAAATCCTGATCATGGATATCATTGGAGTCCCTGCTCCAAGTCCACAAACATCCAGGAAACAAACAGCCCAGTAGAAATCTAGGTAACAGAAATGAAAGCAGTTGGGAGACTGGACAGATGGGCAGACAATGGCTGGACCATACGTGAAAATAGAAACCAGAAATCTACATTGCTCAGCAAAGGGTCCAGGAAGCCAAAACCACCATCTCTACAGCAACTGGCCCCAAACAGTCACGACAATCAATAACTGATAGCTTCTCTAATTTATGCCCCTGCATCC
Organism: Neogale vison; assembly: GCF_020171115.1. Lineage (NCBI taxonomy): Eukaryota > Metazoa > Chordata > Mammalia > Carnivora > Mustelidae > Neogale > Neogale vison. The sequence goes on from NC_058098.1 coordinate 46,188,927, forward strand.
AACTTGGGACAGACCAGAGAAAGCCAAACATTTGCCCCTAACCAGTCACGCAGGACACTGGTGGCTAGCTAGCCTGCTACAGCTTCCCCAGGCCAAAATCCTGCAATCAGGGCGCACCTGACCTGAAGCCTTCCCTTTCTCCCACTACAAAACTTTCCAACTCCTCTGCCTTTGAGTCTCAGGCCAAACACAAAAAACTATGGCTAGCTCATTGGCTCTAGCAAGCTCTGAACAAATAGCCTTTACTTGTTCTCATTTGGGTAGTCTTTGTTTATTTCCACACAGTTCATAGGAAAATATAAAAGACCAATAAATGTTGGGGGTGGGGAACTTAAGTTTAACTAATTTTAAAAGAAATGCAAATTAAAGCAACCATAAAATGCTTTTTTCCCCTTGATTTGAGGGCAATTTGAAAGTATTAAGCAAAAGACAAAAATGTGCATGCCCTCAAACCTAGTTCTTCTAATTCCAGCAATTCATTTTTTCAGAAATTATCTCATTTGTACACAAAGTTATGTAAAAAGATGCCCTATGTTTAAATATTTGTATAAAATAAATGTCCAAAAGGGAACTGGATAGAGTGTGGACATGCATGCAGTGGAAGTCCGTGAGACAACCGCTGAATAAAATGTCGGGGATGGATAGATGGCAGAGTGAGAACAGCAAGGCAATGTGGGTGTGTGCCCGGGAACACGTCTCTAGCTGTTTCACAGGATGCTGATAATGGTGCATCCCAGAAGTGGGGCTGGAGGATGGGAGAGGGGCTTTCACTTTATACATTTCTCATTGTTCATGGTTTTGTGATGATCATGTATTACCTTGGTAATGAAAAAATTAAAATAAAAAGAATCCGCTGGAAAATGCAGTGTTTTGCATGCAGTGTGGTCCTGAGAACATTATTCACTCTATCACCTATTTTCTCACTTCTCTGCGTATTATGGCTGAGTTATGCAGAATAAGGCATGGGCATTGATTACAGCTTTGATTCCTGGAACAATGGCCGAGATAATGAGGAGCCCACTCCATCCACAATGCCTGGCCGCACCTTGCCGGCAGCGAGACAAATGCTGGTGCAGGTGCTGGAACAATCACATCTCATTTATCTGCCGTTGCCCAGGAAGGAGCCCAGCAACAGTGATGAATTTTCCAAAATAATAGAAGCTTACCATCTGTTTGAAGTGCCAACTTCCTTTTTAAACTTACTCATTTTTTGATGGAAATCCTCCTTAAATAGATTTCACAACATTTACCTTCTCCTTGAGAGTACAGTGATCCTCATATAACCAATTCCTGATGCTTTGGAGCATAGCCCTGACTATTGATCCCTGAGCTGTGACATTTCAGCACCCAATCTAAGAGACACCTGAATGGATGGGGAAGCTTTCTTTACTTTGAATCTTTACCAGTCCCTAACATTTTGAATTCTTTTCTGATTTGAACATTTCTGTTTCTTCTCTCACTTTCAGCTGTCCTTCATTTATTTATTTATTTATTTATTTTGGTGGTATTAAGATTTAATATGTGTGATCATTCTGTGCTTTCTTTCTTTTTTTTTAAATTAACATATAATGTATTATTTGCCCCAGGGGTACAGGTCTGTGAATCACCAGGTTTACACTTCACAGCACTCACCATAGCACATACCTTCCCCAATGTCCATAGCCCCATCACCCTCTCCCTACTCCCTCTCCCTGGCAACTCTGTTTTTTGAGATTAGAAGTCTCTTATGGTTTGTCTCCCTCCCGATCCTATCTTGTTTCATTTATTCCTTTCCTGCCCCCCCAAACCACCCACATTGCCTCTCAACTTCTCATATCAGGGAGATCATATGATAATTATCTTTCTCTGATTGACTTATTTTGCTAAGCATAGTACCCTCTAGTTCCAACCATGTCATCACAAATGGCAAGATTTCATTTCTTTTGATGGCTGCATAGTATTCCATTGTGTGTGTGTGTGTGTGTGTGTCACATCCTCTTTATCCATTCATCTGTTGATGGACATCTAGGTTCTTTCCATAGTTTGGCTATTGTGGACATTTCAGCTGTCCTTTAAATATAAATATGTGTTGTATCTTACTGTTTAGAGGACCCACTAGCTATTGTACTTACCTCATTTCCTTTGATGCCCCTTCCCAAAGTAGAGCCAGAGTAAAGGTATGTGTGAACATAGTTACTGGGAGGTGATCCCAGGATGCAGAGTGAAGGTGTATGGAAGGAAGGAGGAAATGGAAGGCAGACAGCAAAGAAGGTGTTAGTGAGTGATGGGTGACAAGAACTCAAAATGGGGATCCTCTAAGACACAGCAGGTACAATCTCATTACTGTGTTGCTGAGGATGGAAATTGGACTATTTGCTCACCATCTCCCTTGATTAAGGATTGCTGGAGAAATTGGGAAAGCCACTTCTTCAGCACTTTGGGTCTACATCTTGGATGCACCAGGCAAAGCCTAAAGGGAGAAAGACACAAGAACTGGCCAAGATGATAGAGCAGAGCTCCAAGAGTCAGCTACACTCTCATATAAGCCATGAAGTCAGCAATACTCCCCCATTTTACAGACTGGGGAAATGTGGCTATGTAGTTAGACTATCTGTCCAGGATCACACAGTTAGCCAATGACGGAGCTAAGATTCTCACCTGGGTTGAACTGGCCCCAGAATCTCCCTCTGCTGTCACAAATGGTCGCTGTGCTTCCAGGGGCCTCTGGCAACTCTTCTAGTCTGTCACCTTCTGAAAAATCAACTGACCCAGATTTTAAGATCTGAGAAGGTATGACTCTGCCCTGTTTCCTGATATATACTGGTGCCTAGAACAGCACCTGGCATGTGACATTAATGCATGAATGAATGAATGAATGAATGAACCTAAATTCTGCAATGTCTTCAGGAGCTTAAGTATAGGTATAGATGGGGCCTGGGAGCATTATAGTTCATAGCCTAGAGGTATAGCTACTTTCTTCTGGGTGCATAGTTCCTGTGTGTGTTCCCATTCATTCATTTATTCAACTAATATTTACTGAGTACCTATCATATAGAAGGCACCTTGCTAAATGCTAAATTTTCAGTCGAGAGAAAAATATTCATGAGCCTGGCTCCATGAGGTTCACAGTCTAGAGAATGGAACAGGCATTCATCAAAAGAATCATATAATCACATCTGAAAAAGCCTCTTATTTGCTTTTCAAGTTACGGAAAAAATAAGAACAGCAGAACATATGAGACATGTAGAGAGAACTGTCAGCAAAATCCAGACTCTATGAAATTCTATAGGACAAACAATCCACTTCAACAAATAAATTGCAATGAGAAAAATTAAAGAGGTGGAAAGGAACACCTACAAATTAAAAGAGACTTAAAAGACATATCAAGTAATTCCATAATTGGGACTTCTATTTAGATGCTGATTCATAAGGATTTTATTTATTTGACAGAGAGGGCATGAACAAAGGGAGGAGCAGAGGGAGAAGAAGACTTCCCACCCAGCAGGGAGCCTGATGTGGGATTCCAGGACTCTGGGATCATGACCTGAGCCAAAGGCAGGTATCTAACCAACTGAGCAACCTAGGTGCCCCTAGATGATGATTCAACCACTCTAAAACTTATGTGAGACAGCTAGACATTTGGAACTGATTGGATCTTTGTTGTTGAATAATTATTGTTCTTTTTTGATGTAATAGTATTGCAGTTGCATTTAGGAAAAAGAGGCTTTAAGAGATGCATACTGAAATCTTATAGGCTGTCTCAAGTTGGCTTCAAAAGAGAGGAAGTAGATAAGGGCTGTGGATAAAACCAGACTGCCCAACAGTTGACAAAATGCTGAAACTGGTAATCATGGCAGTTCATGATACTGTGCTGTCTACTTTTGGGCACTTGCAATTTGTCACAATAAAAAGTTTATAGAAAGTATCATAGAAATATTTTGTATGGAGACATATGTTATGAGGACCAAGAATGAGGGACCATGAGGAAATGGAACAAGTGAGCCTGGTTAACAGGGAGTCCAAGGGAGGTTTCTCTGAAAGGAAAGGGTGTTTACTTTTCTGTATTGATTCTATTTACTTAAAAATACTATGTTTGAAAAAACAAGAGTCCAGGGCCAGATGGCTTCCCAGGGTATAATTCTATCAAACATTTAAAGAAGAAATAATACCTATTCTTCTGAAGCTGTTTTAAAAAAATAGAAATAGAAGGAAAACTTCCAAACTCGTAGAACCGGCATTACCCCGATCCCAAAGGGTTCAGGCAAAGAATCCATCAAAAAGGAAAATTACAGACCAATATCCCTGATGAACATGGATGCCAAAATATTCAACAAGATCCTAATGATTAGGATCCAACAGAACATTAAAAAGATTATCCATCAGGACCAGGTGGGATTTATTCCTGGGATGAAAGTGTGGTTCAACATTCACAAATCAATCAAAATGATAGAGCACATTAATAAAAGAAAAGACAAGAACCATATGATCCTCTCAATTGATGCACAAAACGCATTTGACAAAATACAGCATCCTTTCCTGATTAAAACTTTTCAGTGTCGAGAACATTCCTCAATCTCATAAAACCATCTATGAAAAGCCCATAGCAAATATCATTCTCAATGGGGAAAAGCTGAGAGCTTTTCCCTTAAGATCAGGAAGACAACAGGGATGCCCACTCTTGCCACTATTGTTCAACTGTACTAGAAGTCCTAGCATCAGCAATCAGACAACAAGAAGAAATGAAAGGCATTCAAATTGGCAAAGAAGAAGTCAAACTCTCTCTCTTTGCAGATGTCATGATGCTTTATGTGGAAAACCCAAAAGACTCCACCCCCAAATTACTAGAACTCATACAATTCAGTAATGTGACAGGATACAAAATGCACAGAAATCAGTTGTTTTTCTATATACTAACAATGTAACTGAAGAAAGAGAGATTAGGGAATCAATTCCATTTACAATAACACCAAAAACCATAAGATACCAAGGAATAAACTAACCAAAGAGGTAGAGGATCTATACTCTAGAAACGACAGAACACTTATGAAAGAAATTGAGGAAGACACAAAAAGATGGAAAAATATTCCCTGCTCATGGATTGGAAGAATAAACATTGTTAAAATGTCTATGGTGCCCAGAGAAATCTACACTTTCAATGCCATCCCTATTAAAATGCAATTGACATTTTTCAAAGAGCTGAAACAATCCTAAAATTTGTATCGAACCAGAAAAGACCCCAAATTGCCAAGGAAGTTTGAAAAAGAAAAACAAAGCTGGGGGCATTTCATTACCTGACTTCATGTTATATTACAAGCCTTTGATCACCAAGACAGCATGGTATTGGCACAAAAGAGACACATAGATCAATGCAACAGAATAGAGTTTCCAGGAGTGGACCCTCAACTCTATGATCAAGTAATTTTCAATAAATCAGGAAAAAATATCCAGTGGAAAAAAGGCATTCTTTTCAATAAATGGTGCCAAGAAAACTGGACAGTTACATACAGAGGAATGAAACTCGACCATTCTCTTACACCATACACAAAGATGAACTCTAGACGGAGGAAAGACCTCAGTGTGAGACAGGAATCCATCAAAATCCTAGAGGAGAACATAGGCAGTAACCTCTTCAACACTGGCCTCAGCAACTTCTTTCATGACACATCGTCAAAGGCAAGGAAATGAAAACAAAGATAAACTTTTGGACTTCATCAAGGTAAAAAACTTCTGCACAGCAAAGGAAACAGTCAACAAAACTAAGAGACCACTCACGGAATGGAAGAAGATATTTGCAAATGACATCAGAGATAAAGGCTGGTAACCAAAATCTATAAAGAATTTCTCAAACTCAACACCTGAAAACCAATAATCAACTCAAAAAATAGGCAAAAGACATGAACAGATACTTCTCCAAAGAAGACATACAAATGGCTAACAGACACATGAAAAAATATTCAATATCATTATCCATCAGGGAAATTCAAATCAAAACCACATTGAGATATCACCTTACTCTAGTTAGATGGCAAAAATTAAGACAGGGAACAACAAATGTTGGCGAGGATATAGAGAAAAGGGAATCCTCCTACACCATTGGTGGGGATGCAAGCTGGTGCAGCCACTTTGGAAAACAATATTGGAGGTTCCTCAAAAAGTTAAAAATAGAGGTACCCTATGACCCAGCAATTGCACTACTCAGTACCCCAAAGATACAAATGTAGTGAAAAGGAGCACATGTACCCTAATGTTCATAGCAGCAATGTCCACAATAGCCAAACTGTGGAAGGAGCCAAGATGCCCTTCAACAGATGAACGGATAAAGAAGATGTGATTCATATACACAGTGGACTATTACTCAGCCATCAGAAAGTTTGAACACCCACCACTGGCATCAACATGGATAGAGATGGAGGGGATTATGCTAAGTGAAATAAGTTAAGCAGAAAGAGACAAGTATCGTATGGTCTCATTCATATGTGGAACATAAGGACCAGCATGGAGGACATTAGGGGAAGGAAGTGAAACCTGAAGGTGGAGAAATCAGATGGACAGTCACACCATGAGAGACTATTGTTTAGACAATTTACGGGTTTCAGATGGAAGGAGGGGGGGATTAGGGTAGCCAGGTGATGGGTGGTGAAGGAGGGTGTGTGTTGTAATGAGCACTGGGTATTATACACAAATAATGAATCATAGAACACTACATCAAAACCTAATAATGTACTGTATGGTTACTAACATGACATAATAAAAAAAATACTATGCTTGGAAATATATTATGAAAGACATTATCCTCCCCCCCCTTTTTTTGGTAGAGAAACTCTTCTAAGTATGTAATACTAAGCAGGTGTATTTTTCTTCTTATCTCTATATTTGTTTTGTTTTGTTTTAAGATTTTATTTATTTATTTGACAGAGAGAGACACAGCAAGAGGAGAGGGAACACAAAGCAGGAGCAGTCGGAGAGGAAGAAGCAAGGAGCCCGATGTGGGGCTCGATCCTAGGACCCCAGGATCATGACCCGAGCCAGAGGCAGACGCTTAGCGACTGAGCCACCCAGGCGCCCCTACCTCTATATTTGTTAAAATGTTTGTTTTCCTTCCTAACTTAAAATTTGTTGGTTTGAGTAGGAAACAAAAGTAAATCCAAGGACATCATTATCCTAATAAAACCTCAGTGTCTGAGTACCCATCCCACCATTAAACAATTACTGAGAGTGCTCACTTTGACAGCACACAAACTAAAATTGGAATGGCACAGAGAAGACTAGCATAGTCCTTGTGTAAGGATGACATGGGTAGCATCCCATGTTTTGTATCTATGTGGGAAAATGGATGTTGATTGCTCCTCCTGTGGTAACCGTTACAAATATGTGTAAATCAAACTATGATGCTGTATGCTTCAACTTACACAGTGAAATTGGAAAAAGAGCAATTACTGAGATAGCCTGTGGAAAGAGGGCTAAGGGTTTTGGGGTTTTTTTAAAGATTTTATTGATTTATGAGAGAGAGGAGAAGAGGGAGAGGAACAAGCAGACTGTGTACTGAGGGATGTGTCCAACATCGGGCTCGATCCCAAGACCCTGACATCATGACCTGAGCCAAAACCGAGTCAGTGTTTAACTGACTGAGCCACCCAGGTGTCCTCGGAAGGCTAAGGGCATTTTAAATTAAGGGCATACATTCTTTGAAGCTCCTCCCATCTAGAGATGTAGACCAGGTCCCCTCCATAGTGTCTGGGCCAGCTTGTGACTGCTTCAACCTAAAGAATGCAGTGAGAATGGCAAAGTATGACCTCTGGGGACAGAGAAGCCTGGGAAACTTCACCTGTTTCTCTTGGGACATTCACCGTGGGAGCCTTAGCTGGCATACAAGGAGTCTGATCAACCTGAGGCTACCATGCTGGGAGGAAGCCCTGACTGTGTGGGTGCAGTCCCAGCTGATGTTCCAGCCTAGCTAGCAGCAACTACCAAACCTGTGAGTAAGGAGGTTTCTAAATGACTCCATCCCCCAACTGGTAAGTCACCCTTAGCTGTTAAGTCATCATAGCCTCATGGAGAAGGGACAAACCATAGCCACTAGGCCTATTTGAGCAAAATAAAATTGTTATTTTTTGCCACTAAGTTTGGAGATGATTTGTTATATAGTGGTAGCAACTGGAACTGAGGGCTGGCAGGAGGACTGGTAAGCAGCTATTCTTAGAAGGCATTTAATAAGGGACTTTAGTGCTTACAACATCTGTGGAAGAGCTGGAGATAAAGAAGTCAGGCACCACTGCTGAGCCACACCACTGCAGCAGCAGGTCATGAGACTATGATTGCTCTTGCCCTCACGAGTGCCACCAGCACCATCCCCCCACAACACATCACTGCAAATATGGAGGTCACAGGTACCCACCAGCCATCATCTCTGCAGAAAAGTGGCCTCCACTTCCCTTCCAACATCCAAATTCTGTGTGAATAAATATCACTGGCAAAAACTGAATTTAGAACCCTACCTGCAAGGGAGCCTGGAACGGTTAGGGAGTCTGGTTTTTTCAGATTTCCAGCTTCCGCAGTATAGTGGGAGGTGGGACATAGAATTACATGTAAGTTAAAAACCTTAGCCCTGGAGAGTTCTTTCTCCTCTTGGAAGTTGGAGGAGAGCCAAGATGAATTCAGGTTTTCCATTTTGATATTTATGATTGTAAACTATTTGTTCTAAATGCCCTTTACAAAATAATAAAATTTTTCAATTTAAAGAAGAGACGGGACAAGGCAAGGCATGGAGCATAAATGATCTTCATTATGAGAACACATAAGCAAAACCAGGACCATATGAAATAGTGGGTGCTGGAAAGGAGACCATGTGTCCCCCACTGAGAGAAGGAGGCAGCATTGGAGAGGGGCAGAGTAGGGCTGGCCTCCATCTCTACCATCACACCTGTGAGGCCAGCCACCTTACTGTATTAGGCAATATCAGGGTCTGGGAAATAGTAGTTGGGGAATAGTCCCACCTTAAGGACTGGATAGAACTAGAGAAAACCAGTACTTGGTATTTCCTTACATTTTGGTTGTCATGCTTTCTCTCCAAACCTCAATTCCCTTACCAATAAAATGAGGGATAATAGCTTATAGATTCTTATTATATTATAGGAAATCATATGTGAAACTACATAATAGATCACTCTCCTTCTGATAGGTGCCCTTTCCTTCCTGATATGAGGCAGTAAATGTTTGAGATTTCAAAATCTGGTTTGTAAATGAGATGTCTGACATAAAGTGTTTCTCTTGTGATCTTATGTATTTCTCTGCTTCTTGGACATGAATAGTAGCATTGCAATGTCTTTTCTCTTTTCAATCCCGCCCATGTTTTTTTCTCCAGAAATACCAACATGAGCTTGCAGAATCTCTTCTTTGAAGAAAGTATCGTGGAGCTGGACACACATAAGTGAATCTGTAACCTTCAATTTGCTTCTCCAGTAGTGCATCTGAGGACCCAGATAATTTTCTCCAAAGCTTCTCTAATCTCTCAGCAGCTGGTGTTTGTTATAACTCCATTACATACTTGGATGGGTCTGCTTGAGACTCTTCTATCTTCAACAACCTAATGAGCCACTGTGATCAAGAGAGCACCTTCAGCTGGCCTTATAACTCACCATGGTTGTAAGCAATATTTAGTCAAGTTGTTCTTATCATCACCTTACAAAAAGCTCTTACAAAAATATGAGGACTCTTAAGTGGCTGTTGACATGAGTGTGATAATAATGCAGCTTTTGGTGAGACCACATCAGTACCCCTTATGATGGTCTAAAAGTTGATAAAGATGTTCTTTTTGTGCAGCAGTTTTCTTGCATAAAATGGGAATACCTGTTATGAAAACCTCCTGGAAAGCTCTGATTAGAGCTCCCCTGGCAAAAATCTTCATGGCTGGGGCGCCTGGGTGGCTCAGTGGGTTAAAGCCTCTGCCTTCAGCTCAGGTCATGGTCCCAGGGTCCTGGGATCGAGCCCCGCATCGGGCTCTTTGCTCAGCAGAGAGCCTGCTTCCCCCCCAATCCTCTGCCTGCCTCTCTGCTTACTTGTGATCTCTGTCTGTCAAATAAATTTAAAAAAAAAAAATCTTCATGGCTTCAGGAGGCACTCAGAACTCAGTATTAATTCTCTGAATTCTCTCTGAAGTTCAAGATGTCTCCCCAACTCAGTCCCATACTAGAATATGTGCAACACTTTCAAGGTTGTATCTGCACAAAAGGGTATTCATAGCCTCCTTTTGCCTACCATAGATAGCATCACTGTCTTCAGAAACTTTGAGTAAAGCCAATTATCCTACTGTTTTGGTTCGAGTTCCTCCAACAGCTGACCCTGAGACAAGATTTGGGAGCAAGTAATTTATTTGGGAAACAATTCCAGGAAATATTGTGGGGGAAAAAAGGAAGTAAGAGAAGAAAAAGAACAAAAAAGAAACAACGCAGAGTGTTAAAGAGTAGGCTAAGGCTATGAGCAACTAGGATTTAATCCTGCTTGGATCTCAAGGACTCTTGAAGACACACCAGAGTTGTCCTCCTGAGCAAGCCAGGAAACTTATTCATCAACCTTCATCTATCATTGCTTGAGGGATGCTCCTGGGAGGATTCTCCAACAGCATGACCATCTTGTAAGCCAAGAATGTCCTATAACCAGATGAAGTCCTCAGGAAGAGACAGACCTAGGTGTTAAGGTAGAAAGCCATTAGCCTATATAAGAAGAGTTTAATCAAGCTATGGATGATTTCTATTGTGGGTCACTGGGATATGAGCAGAGCATCAATATCACCTGCTACAAAAACCAACAGCTAACATTAACAAAAATTATTCACTTTATTGCTCATGTGATTTTTCTGAATATTGAATGATTTGTTTATGAAGAATTTGATAAGTGGATGGGTAGTCTTGCACCCTGGAAATAGCAGGAGATAAACTCAAAAATAGAAAATTTAGAAAAACTAGGCATAGTGCAAAGTCAGCAGGAACTAGCAAGTAGTTAGAGAGTTGAGAGACCACTTAATTTAAAGACCAAAATAAAGGTTAAGACACAAAGACAGGTGGAAGTGAAGGTGTAACTAGCACCCAAAGATCAGCACAATATTGGTGCAGAACCTTGCAGGCAGATGAGAAGAAATGGCCTAACTTTTTAATTTTTATTAAACTATGTTTCCTTCTTCTGGAAGGAGTATATATTCTTGAAAAATAAAGGTTTTGTGTGCTTATTTCAAGAGAAGTCCTAGAGAAAGGGAGAACTGATTCTCTTGGTCTTCAGCAACTCTGCAGAGAGATGACCCAGGCAGAATAAAAGAAAGGGCCTGATAGAGAACAGAAATGTGGGAAAAGAGTACATGCCCAGTCCCAAGGGGAGTGACCTGAGGGTTGCATTTCAAGAAACAAATTTCCAGAATATGTATGAAAGAGTGGAGTCACTAGCACAGAGGGAGAAACTAACTGTGAAGTCTGTGCTGGAAATTCAAGACTGCTTGTCTTCCTTTTTCTTGTCACTATCTCCCAACACAACTCCTGCATAGGACAAGAGTCCATGTGGCCATGTTTATACATCATCTTTCACTCCAAATAAAAATGGATCAATAGTACAGAGAGAATCATTACATTGCCTGAGACGTTTCAATCAGATCTTCTCTCACAACAATTTGAACTAAGAGAAACAGAGAGTCTAGTTAGGGAATGACTAACACAAGAACTATAGTCACTTAGCTCTGCTGGCAGTAACAGGGCACATACAAGAGAGGAGTGGGCAGTTGTATAAAGAGACGTAGAGGCATGAATGGTGGAGTGGGAAGTGGCAGAGTAAGAATCTCTGAATGTTCAACCCTCCATAAACACAATAAATCAAATGGCAATAACAGCTAGAACCAACTTCTTCAGAACTCTGGAAATTAAACAAAGGCATCTAGCATCCTTGGAAACACATACAAAATTGCTGAATCTTGGTAAGAACAAAAACCTCATGGCATTTTGACCCCCCCAATTCCCTGATCCCCAGCTCAGTGGTAGCCTTAAAAAATAATGGTCTGTATTCTGAATTCCAGAGAGAGTAGAATGAATCTCAGTTACAAACAATAATGGTTATTTGTCATGGTGGCTCACTGAAAGACCCCAAGCAACTGGCTTGGTTTTTTGGCCTCACTTGAGGAATTTCTAGGAATCTAGAAAGTTACTTGTCTGCCTAAGATTGGATATAGCTGTGAGAATACTCAGCGAAGACCTGAGAAGACTCTACACTCTCATCTCTACCTAGAGGCGCTACACAAGCAGGAAATGAAGGCTAAAGCAGAGCTATAAACTGCCTGGCAGAGTGATGAACTCCTGTAACAACACACACATAGGACACAGACAAAAACTGGAGACTTACGGCCTCCAGGCATTTGAGAAAAATCTCTGTTCAATCATTAGTCTCCTATAAGCTCACTGAGTTGACTTCAGTAGCTACACATGACAAAGATAGAGATGTTATAGATTTCAGAAAATTCATTCAACAAACAAAAAATAACTTCAACAATGAGCAGCAACAACAAATCCTGAGGAGGGGGAGAATGTAGTTTCCAGAGTTTTGAGGTTATGTCGCTTGAAATGTACAGTTTTCAATAAATTTTATAAGGCATGCAAATAAACAAAGTATGACCCACACATAAGGGTGGGGAGAAAGCAATTCATAGAAACTGTCCCAGAGAGGAAGCACAGACATAGGATTTATTAGACAAAGACATATTAGATATTTTAAGTATGTCCAAAGAGCTAAAGAAAAGTATGAAAATGATGTATCAACAAGCAGAGAATATCAACAACAATGTAGAAATTATAAAAGGAACCAAACAGAAATTCTGGAGTCGAAAACTGTGATAACTAAAATGAAAAATTAACTAGAAGTGTTCAACCACAGATTTCAGGAGACAGTAAAAAGAATCAGTGGGGGCACCTGGGTGGCTCAGTGGGTTAAAGCCTCGGCTTTCTGCTCAGGTCATGGTCCTAGGGTCATGTAATCAAGCCCCACATAGGGCTCTCTGCTCAGTGGGGAGCCTACTTCACCCTCTCTCTCTCTCTGCCTGCCTCTCTGCCTACTTGTGATCTCTCTCTTTGTCAAATAAATAAATAAAATCTTTAAAAAAAAAAAAGAATCAGTGAACTCGAAGACAGGTCATTCAAGATTATTCATTCTGGGAAGCAGAAAGAAAAATGAAAAAAGCCTCAGAGACACCTTCAAAATTCCAATATATACGTAATGAAAGTCCCAGAAAGAGGAGAGAGAGAAAAAGGGGGCAAAATTGATATTTGAGGGAGTAATAGCTGAAAATTGCCCAAATTTGATTTTAAAAACTTTAATCCACATATCCAAGGATCTCAATGATTTCCAAGCAAGATAAACTCAAATTCACCTTTTGACACATCAAAATCAAAGTACCAAAAGCCAAAGGCAAAGATTAAAATCTTAAATCTAGTGAAAGAACTCAAAGAATCTTCAATGAAATTGTCAGCTGGTTTCTCATCAGCAAACATGAAGACCAGGTGGCTATGGGATGATATATTCAAAGCTGAATATGGAAGCAGTCCAAATGTCCATTGATAGATGAATGGAAAAAGAAGATGTGGTACATATGTATCTATATACATATACATACACATATATACACATACACGCAATGAGATATTATTCATCCATTGAAAAGAATGAAATATTGCCATTTGGAACAACATGAATGGATCTAGAGGGTGTAAGGCTAAGTGAAATAAATCAGTAAGAAAAAGACAAATGCCATATGATTTTAGCCAGGTGTGAAATTTAAGGAAAAAATGCACACAAACAACAACAAAAATACCAGAATTAAATACAAAAAACAAACTGGTGGTTGCTAGAAGGGAGGTGGAAGGGGAGAATGGGTGAAATAGATGAAGGGAACTGAAAGTACATATCTTGGTAAGCACCAACATATAGAAGCATTGAATCATTATATTGTACACATAAAAGTAATCTAACACTGTATGTTAACTATACTTGAATTTTTAAATGGTATAAAAAATCCATGAAGTGCTGAAAATTTTTTAAATGCCCACAAAGAATTCTATGTCTGACAAAATTATCCTCCAAAAATGAAAAAGCAATTAAGACATTCCTGAATAAATAAAACTGAGAGTTCATTGCTAGCAAACCTGCCCACAAGAGATTCTAAAGGGAGGCCTTCAGACTAGAAATGAAGGAAAGGACAAATCCACATGAAGAAAATAAAGAGCACCAGCAAATGTAATTACATAGGTAAATATAAGACAGTATAAATGTATTTTTGGTTTGTAGCTCCTTTCCTCCTATCTGACTTAAAAGACAACTGTAACAATAGGATAAATGTAAGTTGTAACTCCTCTTCTCCTATCTGACTTATAAGACAACTGTATAACTGTATAATATAATAGGGATAAATGTAAGTTGCTGGGCAATGTGTGAAAATGTGATTTGTGACAATAACACATAAAAATAGAGGAGAGATGGAACTTTATAAGAACAAAGTTTTTATGTACTATTGAAATTAAGTTGCTATTAATCCAAACTAGATTGATATAAATTAAGATGTTGATGACAGTTCTCAGGGAATTAATAAGAAAATAAGGCAGAAATATAAAGTAAAAGAAACAAGGGAATAAAAATGTACACCAGAAATTATCTATTAAACACAAAAGAAGGCAGTAATAGTGTAATTGAGGACCAACAACAAGAAAACCTACATAAGATATGGAAAACAAATAGCAACTTGGCTGATATAAATCCACCTGCATTAGCGATTACATTAAATGAAAATGGATTAATTTCTCCAAGTAAAAGCCAGAGGTTAATTGAATTAATTAATTAAAAAAAACATGATTCAAGTATATAATGCTATCCACAATAGGCACTCTTTAGATTCAAATGGACACTTGAAAAACTACAACAAACAGTACATAAATTCAGCAAAGAAGTAAGATACAAATTTAAAACGTAGAAACCAACAACTTTCATAAATACAAATAATAATCAGATCAAAGACATAACAGAAGTCCCTGCTTATAAAAACATTAGTACAAGGGAAGCTCTTACATATGAAATATGCACAGACTCTATGAAGAAAACAAAAATATCACTAGAGGGTATAAAGAGAAAATTCAACACATGGAAAGACCATTGGACAAGAAATGTCAATATTATAAAGATGTCATAAAGCAAAGAAAAATATGAAGATTTTTTTAAAACTGCATTGCCCAGTCCATTTTTAAATTTATATGGGAAAAAGACTTTTTAAATAGTGAGAAGGAATCTTAAAAAGTGTTATGTTAATGGGAGACTGGAGCGTACATTTGTTGATATTTTATGAAGTTTCAATAATTAAAATACTGTGATACTGGAACCCATACACATTGGACACAAAAGGAGATCCAGTAATAGACCCCCATATATTAAAAAAAAAGTAATATGTGATCAGGGAGGCATCTCAAATCAGTGGGGAATTAGTGGACTATTCAATAGTTTGGACAACTGAATAGCCATCTGAAAATAAATAAATCTTGATCCATCCTTACTTTAATGGAACAGTTAATTCCAAAGGAGTCAAAGATTTAAATGTTTATAAAAATATTTTTTTTTACTTGAAATACTAAAAAACAAACAAACAAAGCAATGCAATAAAACACACACACACAAGAGGAGGGCTGCCTGGGTGGCTCACTTGATTGAACATCCAGCTCTTGATCTCAGCTCAGGTCGTAGTCTTGGGGTCATGAGTTCGGGCCCCACATGAGTTTGGGCCCCACAAGCCTACTTAAAAAACAAACAAACAAAAAAGGAAGATTATTTTTAATAACCTTGTAGGAGACTATTATGCTGACTCAAAATCCAGAAGTTACAAAGGAAAAAATGGAAATAAATATAATGCAAAGCATCTGCATAATGAAGTAAGTCAAGTCAAAGGGGAAATATCAGGCTCATATCAGGGCTTAAGCTTTAAAAAATAGTGGAGAAAATGTGAAAAATGCAGATTAAACTTCTGTTTTGTTTGTAGACTTTACAACGGGAATAGCATAAAAAAATTAAAGAAGTATTCTTTTGCCGTTGAAAAACTCGTATCTGATTCATAAAGAAGTCACTCATATCACTGATGAACGAGTAAAATTGCAACATACAGCTCTATTGCTTTACTTTCATTTTAACTTAAATTAGAATATTCACACTCTTCCATCATTTGCAACCAGCCGATAATGGTACCAATGGCAATGGGATCAGGCATTGAGCTGAAGTCAAAGAATGAACAGGGATAGCTGAAAGCAATAGGTCAGAATTTTTAACAAGCACATATGAGATGCTCCTCCCGGACCCCTCTGAAATAGTTATCTTGGCACAGAGTGGTAAAGTTTAAGAGATAGAGCCAAATTGCTAGCTTAATTGGCTACTAATGTCAACATGACCTCATGTATACCCACAGCCCTGTGAGATATAGGGACATCCAGGTCACAATTAATTATGGGTTGATTTGCTCTTCAGCCAAATAGGCTCCAGTTGTAGATGCTGTTAGCGTCTCACCCAGATCCCAGTACTGGGCCAGCATATCTACACTCAATGCTGTTGGAAGTGTGAGCTGCTGACCACTCACAACATCCCACCTCCTCCAGAGAACTGCCCTCATCTGATGAATCTCCCTTCCCTGGGAAGTTAGAGCCCCCAATCCTCTCTCCAGGCAGCTCGCAACTAACGACTGACTGCTATAGGAGCACAAAAGGCCACACCTCTTGCCCCAAGTGGAGCAATACAGAGCAGCCTAGATTGTGCTCCAAAGCCCCATACCCATCCCATGGATCAGACTACAGCTGGGAACACATCCTTGGTGGGCTCCTTCCCTTGCCCTATCCTGCTTGGCCCCCTCCTTTACTGAGAACTCTTTCTCAACAGTTCACATGCACAATCCCTGCTTCAGGCTCTGCCTCTAGTGGACCCAAACCAAAAGAGAGTTTTAATTCCTGGACTATCAATTTTACATGGTTGCCATTGTCTGAGACCAACTTTCAAGACCAGTTGAACTGATTTCTGTGAGAGATGGAGACCTATGAGGGGTACAAGGTCCAGGGGACCAGGCTGGGCTGGGCCAGTCAGGGTATTAAAAGAGCAGTAGAAAGTAATATCATAGCAGGGGTAGAGTGGGGCTGTTGCTAAGGAAGAGAGTTAAGAGCAGACACAAGTCAATTCTAGCAGGAGGTAAGGCCATGACAGGCCACCATTACCGTTTGCCTGAAAGGAGGGCAGCACAGAATCCCTCAAGAGCGGACAGGTTGGGTCATATATGTCCACCTGAAAACAGCCTGAAAAGTGAAGTGCTGTACGAATGAAAGCTGGCATTATTCTTCACATTCACATAAAATGGTCTCCTTGGGGTTCACTGTGATTTAGATCATATTCCACATTCTGAAAGCAGATCAAGAAAAACTCGTTTGTGGTCCTCTAGCTCTGAGCCAACAGGACTGCCTGTGGCTAAATTTAAGTCACAGGAAACTGCTTTCGGAGACCAAAATCCTTTTGCTGGCATTAAGATAAACCAGGATCCATCAAATTTGCAGGACACAGCAGAATCTTTAATTCATATTTTAGAAAAGAAGAAGGGTTGAGGCCCCATGACTTCAGCTACCATATCCAGAAGCCAGAAGAAGAACCACAAAATGCAGGAAAAGAAATAAAAGACAAGGGGTAGGGGGGGTCAATGAAACAGGAAATAAATGTGCAGGACAGAAAATTGAGAAAGCCAGAAGCTGGCTATTTGGAGACTAACAGAATTAATAAACCTCCAGCAAGACTGATTGAGAGAAGAAAAGACGAACTTCCAGCATCAGGAAATTAGCCCGATTCTGTGTTAAATGTGCTTGGAAAGATGTGGACATTTCTGGGGAGCTGCATTGGAGATGCCTTCCAGATAGTCAGTAGTCATCAGCTCAGCCTTCTGGCATCCCAGGTCGCTTGACTCTATTCACAGCAAATTCTCCAGCGTAGAGCTTGTATATCATGCTAGAATCAGTTATTTATAAAAACATTTGTCTTCCAAAGTGGGAATTAAACACCAACAAAATCAAGATTAAGTCTAAAAACAAGATTTGGCTGCCTAAGTTTAGGGTCTCCAGAAAGAGACCCTGTGACCAAGCTTTTAGTTTAATTGGTAGGAAGTGCAAGTGGGGAAGTGGGACTTTTGCATAATCTCCAAGAACAGCCATCACGACCATTTCCTCCCTGGCCAGCACACAACTCTCAAACTGGTGGGGTCGGTGCCCACTCACCCACCCCCAGGACCTTGGGCAGACTCTGTAACTGCCATTCTGGGACTTCTGGGCTCAAGCAGAGGAAGACTAGTAGCTTCTTTTTTCCCTCCTCTGGGGAACCTTGCCACCCACCTGTATAGCAGCTTGGGCTGGACCACTGACAAAGCAACACCATAGGAAAGAGAGGCACTGAGGTGCCCAGCCTGAGTGAAGCCGACTTGGACCTTCTAGTCCAACGCCGTGGTCAGTGAATGCAGCTGATTGATGGAGCAGCACCACATGGAACGGCAGAACCACCCAGCTGAGTCCTACTTAAACTTCTGACTCACTGAATTGAGAGAAACAATATATCATCGTTGTCACGAGCCCTGTCTCCGGGGGAGGGGAGCTTGTATGGCAGGAGAGGACTAAAGAAAATGAATGCCAGGGGCAAAAATGGGCAGGTTCCGGTGTGGGGCCACTGGGAGATGGTGTGGGACATACCTCAGAGGTGAAGAAGTTGGGGTGTTTATTCATTAACATCCGTTAGTCCTGGGTGGAGGGCTTCTCCTTGGAGTGTCAACACCATTTGTGTAAGAGCAGTGTCTACTCCTATAGCCAGTGACACAGGTACTTGTCAGAGGAAGTTGTCACACATACAGAAAATGTGAGGGTCCAAAGGTTCTGAGCAGGGCACAAGCAGCCACCGTCAACATGGTCCAGCCCATGTGTACAACACGTAACTCATTTCTCCTAGTCCAACCCACAACCAGATGAGGTTTCTTGGGTTCTGTACCTGTTCCTGAGAGTTCATTCCCATTCCTCCTGGCATGATGCAGCATTTCCTTGGGGAGTCCTTCACCTTCCATCATTCTAACTCCTACTTTACCTTCAAAGGTCAAAATGAACATGACTTCTCTTGGAAACATTCAGTATCAGTTAAATCTCTTTCCATCCCACATTTAAAACAACACTTGGGGTGCCTGAGTGGCTCAGTTGGTTAAGCATCTGCCTCAGATCATGAAATCATGATCCTGGGGTTCTGGGATCAAGCCCGACATCAGGTCCCCTGCTCAGCAAGGAGTCTGCTTCTCCCTCTCCCTCTGCTGTTTCCCCTGCTTATGTGCTCTCTCTCTTTCTCTCTTTCTCATAAATGTAAAACCTTTAAAACAACAGTAACACTCAACTCAAATAGGCTCCAACCAAAATTATTGGTTCACTAAAATGCAAGGTCCCAAAAGATATCAAGCTTCAGGCTCAGCTTGACCAAGGTTCGGTTGAGGTCACCAGAACATAGCTTCTCTTGGCATCTGGATTCAGTCCTGTTCACCTCCACACAGTCACTTTATTTTTAATAGCAAGATGGCTGCCACAGCACAGACTTACCAACTTCAAGGAAGAGGAAAGAGATTTTTTTTTTCAGTTGCTCTCAAACAACTCCTGCAATTTGCTAGCATTGGACAACTTAAGTTGTATGCTCATCTCTAAACTAATCAGTGTAGCCAGAGGAAGAAATATGCTTTTGCCTTTGGCCTGGATCATTTGCTCTAGCCCTGGGGTCAGGGGTTTGGGCCTTTTTTGAACCAGTGGGTGAAGAATTGCTCCACAAATAAAACTCAGGGCTCCTGCCTAAATAGGGTAAGAGGATGCTGAGGAACAAAAGGTTGCAAATGCTCTTTACTCCTTTCCTGAACATCTCACTACATCCACCCGGCTTGAACTAAGTGCCCTTCCTCTGTGAACTTAGCATGGATTACACTGTACTGTAACGGTTACTTTATGTGATTCTCTCCACAGGGGCCTTGTGAAAACCTTGAGGACAGAGACCATGATTGATGTGTTTTTATATGTTCATACATGCACCCGCCAGCATTACAAATTAATTAGGTACTCAGTAAGTGCTTGTAGAATGAATGGATAATCAGATCTAAATGATCATGTAGCCACTTAAATTAGAAAAAAAACCAAGACACAAAACCAAAGGCAAGTCTTTAACTAACAGATTGAGTTTTTATTTGCTTGTTTTACAAATTATATTAAAATACAAGATGCATAAAATGTGCATCAATCATAATCAATCAATAAATGTTCACTAACAACACATTTCTATAACCAGAAACCAGATCAAGAGACAACATTATCCAGAACCCAAAAGATTTCATTTACTACCCACCTGCATGAAGAGCTACTATCCTGACTTCCAGCATCATCGATGAATTTTGCTTGTTTTTGAACTTTGTAGATTGTTCATTCTCATTGCTATATATTCTTCCATTATGGAAATATGCCATAATTGATTCCCATTCTACTGGTGATAGGTATTCAAGCAGTTTCCAGTTTGGGACTACGATATCCGTTTCTGCAATGAGCATTCTGATATATGTCTTGTTAATGAACATGTGGACATATTACTGTCGCTTCTACACCTAGCAGAAGAATTGCTGTCATAAAGTGTGTGTTCAGCTTTAGAAAATGCTTTAAATTTTTTAAAACGGGGGTACCAATTTACACTCCAGCCAGAAATTAAAGAATTCAATTGATTGAACGTTGCAGGGTTGATCTTTATGCCCCATGAACTTCATGAGCCCCATGAACCACAGGAAAGAATTCAGTTGATTGAAGTTTGTAGGGTTCATCTTTATACCACATGAACAAATTTTGTATATCTTCACAGAGCTACGCACACAATAGATGCGTGATAAACACTCAAGAAATGGGTGAATGAAGGCAGGAAGGAATGAATGAAGGAGCCCACTGAAGAACGCTGAAGAGTCACAGAATTTGCTGAAAGCAAACTTTCTCCTTCCTTGACTACAATGTGAATTAAACGGAAGACTTTGTGGAGGATTTCATTCATAATCCCTTCAAAATGAGTTAGTCCCGCTATGTACTAAATGGATTATGCATGAATCCCAAAACAAATCTGACTGCAATTAATGTTTTAATAAACTGGTTGCTAGTGTATGCAATACCCACAACTCGTCAGGAGGGATTTTATTATATTTATAAACATTAATTAGGTGTTTGTTATTGTCAAACTAAATTTAAAATAAATCCACAGCATCACTGGCCACTTGGGTGAAAAAATCTCAGTGGTGACTGTAATTAGAAAGTAGATGTGAGGGAAAAGCATTAATTAGTTAGCTAATGGCAAGCTTTCCACTAATTGAAATGAGGAGCCCCTATCTTGCAGGATGATAAAATATCCTAGGTGTGAGAGTGAGTAAGAAGTGAGCTCCTTTGGGTATTAATAAGAAGCCAAAAGATTCATTTAACCCTTTCCTCACAGCATTTTCATGTAAATGCTCATTGCCAAATAAAATACGAAGTTATAAATTTGTTGTTGTTTTAATAAAGACATGGACAGGAGGTGTTTGGCAGAATGAAACAGGATCTGCTCTTGTCTAAATAGGGAATGGTTTCCTGATGGCCAGATTTAATTTTGGTCCTTGTCTTTTTAAAACTCCTCTGACAGGTGACTGCCTATTTTTGTGGTTCTCCTACTTCTTTGGATACTTGTTCTCAATTTTCTTCCAACTCTTTCAGCTCTCTTCCAACTCTTAGGAATTGGTGCTCCCCTAAGTTCTAGCCCTTCTACCTTTTATTCTCACACACTCTCTCCCATGACCATCTCCTGCATTGTAGTGGTTTCAGCCTCCACGGTAGTATAGAGCCAGGGTCTGCGTCCCTCATTCTGAGCAATCAGGTTCAAGACTCAAATATCCCATCATCTGCCCACTTTTCCTACTGGCTTGACCCAGAGGGGCTGTGGAAAAGATATATTTGATCCTCTATCCAAATGTCCTCAGATTCCTCCTATTACTCTTCTTCTTCCTTAGCTTTTGCGTGGTTCTGTTTCTACCTGCCTCCATACAGAGAGCTAAAAGTGCAGAGTTCTCTCGTGGGGCCAAGCTGAGGCCTGACCTGAAATCTTATCCATGCTCAGCTGATTCCCTTGGCTATCCTTCTTCCTCATTCCCTTACTACTCTCCCCTGGGAGCATATCCTTAATAATTTACATGCACACAAATCCTCATCTCAAGGTCTGTTTCCAGCAAACCTGGATTAAGATATACACCCAGCAAAATGCATCCTCTTTTCCCAGTAAAATAGTTCTTTTTCTCACCTTACAACTTTCATGTGGTATTATCACCATCTAAGAAAGGAAGACGTGACACCCTTCTGCCGTTTATCGGCTACTTTCAGCCAAATAGAAATACTCTCTAAATCCCAATGATACAATTCCTCTACATTTCCCACCATCACTCCTCCCTCTCATCTGTTGCAGGGACATCTAGCTGTCCTCCAAAGCCTCCTACTTTCTGTCTGCTGTATTGGTATCCAAGCCATCCTTGTATCTGAGTGGACTACATGACTGGTGGTCATCTATCAGACTGGAAATGATGTGTGTCTCCTCCAGACTGAGGTCCCCAAGAAGAGGATGAGCCTCTCCCACCTTCTCTTGCTCCCTCCTGCCCAGATGCAGAGAAGCTGCATCTCTGTGGAACCATAGGAAGGAAAGGGACTGGGCTGCTGCACTCCTATGTGGAGGAAACTCCTCAAACTGAGCAGAACACTCCCTCCCGAAATGTGATGTGAATACAAAATAAGGTCATATGGTACTAAACCCACTGAAATTTGGGAGTTGTGTGCTATGACTGCCACCATGCCCTTGATTATTACATAAGTCCTGCTGCCACTGTTCAGATTCATATTTGGGGTCATCCTGCCATTATTGCATTAGCTTCTGACCTGGTCTCCATCCTCCCTGCCCTTCACAGACCTGCCCTTTATCTATTCATGGGAATATAGTGATCCTGTGGAAATGCAAATCTAACCCTGCACCTCCTCCACTCTTTAAAACTCTTGAACACTGCCCCGTTAAGTATAGAATAAAGCATCTGGTGAGACCCCCATGGTGGACAGTTCCCCTCCCACCACTCTCTGCCTTGCAATTTATACCCCACAAGTGCCTGCCTACTTACAGCTCACTGAAAGCATCCACTCCTTCACTTACACCTGGCCAGTCCTTCCTCACATTTGCCTGGTTGGTTTCCAGTTGTCCTTTAAGATCTATCTTGGACAAGAAGCTTGGATTCCTCTAGGCTATGTTAGAAACTCTCCTTGGGGGCTTCTCTCAGAGAACAACCACAAGGCATGGAATCACCACTCCCCAAGCTCCTTTGGACCAGCGATGCATGTATGCTTCCTAAAAGTGGAGATCTTGCCTTTCCATTCCAGAAGTTACTCTGTCCCTACTGCCAACCAGAAAGTTGTCAAACCAGCTTTTCAAAATTGTTTAAAGTTCTGAGATCTTTTCTAAGTTCAACAAGTTATGTATAGCAAAATAAAGCCCCACATTTTGTCATTTACATGACATTGCCAGGGTGGGTTGAGGAACAATTTGGCAGTTATAACATGGAGATAATCCTAAAGCGGCAAGAGAGGGAGGTTGACAGCTGGAGGGAGAGGAGAAATCAAGAGCATGGGGGTGGACTGTGGCTTGAAATCCTATTTTAGCCCCAGAAAGAAATGCTGAAGCTCAGCTGGTCCAAGTCTCAACTACACAATGAGAACATGGGGCCCTGGATGACTTAGCTGCTTGTCTGCATGCATCCAGCCAGTCCCAGGCCAGCCTAAACTCGAATTCTGATCACCAACACCCAGCCTTCTTTCTGCCTTCCTTTCCACTGCCATGAAGCACTGAGTTTGGTCCAGATGAAGCCAGAAACTTCCATCCATTAGCAACAACTTGTTTTTCCAGCAGAACCCCAGGGACCACACAGAAAGCCTGAGCTTGGGAGATGAGTAAGTCTGAAAGGGAAAGATTCTTTCTTAGCCCTAACATTGAAATTTTAAAGTTGTTTCACGTCTCTCATTCAGGCTTTGACAGATTTCATGAGAAACCCGCCAGTCTGTGGGTCTTATAGAAATGAGCATTCCAAGAAAAAGATGTCCATAGGAGAGAGTACATAACTAGTACTGCTGTTTTCACATGGTTTGCTCTTGCAAGGGGAGCGGGTGCTGCTTCGTGAAATGTAGCAGACAAGGAAATTTCTGTAGAGGCCTCTAAATCACTTAATGGCGAAAGGGATTCCCAGATGGCCTTATCAGCATCTACGTAAAATCGTTAGATATCAGCACCAACTAATAAATTTGAGTTGGGGCTTGGTTTTCTGACATTTGCTCAAATCCTCAGAGAACCGTAGTTACTGTATATCCTTGTACAGTATTTGAATTCTGAATTGCTATGCGTGGTTGGCTGCCCACCGGGACAGGAAATAAAACTCCATAATAGAATGTCATTTTTTAAAAGTCTGAGCATTATGAGTTGCAGTGATATTGTATGACAAACTCATGTTTCTTTTTTGTCTCAAATGTTTTATTCTCCAGTAAAACTCATTTGCATTGTTGTCCCATATGGGGATTTGTGCATCCCGGTACATGATAAAGATGCAGAAGGGAATTAGGTCACTAGGCATGCTCCTTTTTCTTTTAATAACCCCGTCCAACCTCCTCCTTCTTAATCCCATGCAGACAAAAGCAATAGAAGCTAAACCTTCCAGAGCCGTGATAGGAAAGGCGGACGAACAAATCCAACATGCATCCTTTCACTCACTATGGATGTATTTAATTAATCCCATGTGGACTGGCCTTATTCAAATAAAACTATATTTTATAAGACTGCCGCCTTGTTTTCTGGTCTGTGTGGTGACCCTTGATGGAGGCAGCTGGGCCATTCTAAGCAGTTATTACAGGTCTGGGTTTCTTTCTGCTAATGGCGCCATGCTGGAAAGAATCTGTATTCAATGCAGGGTAAAACCATCCCCAGTGGGTAAGGAATTAGGAGAACATTAGAAGGGTATGAAGCAGCAGCAGCAGGCAGAGAAGGGGGGCGGTGAGCAGGGGGGAGGTGGGAGACAGCTAGGTCCCAGATGTGCCCCGGGGCAGGTGGTGAGCTCGAAGCTTGGATGTCTTCCACAGGCTGGCGCCCACGTGGGCAACTTCTCACAGTGCTGGTGGAGTTCTGAGAGGCAGTATGCTACTGCAGTCCTTTCCAGTCTTCTTACTATGTGCCACTTTCTACCCCGGACAATCTCACGTTGGTGAATTTAAAGTCAGGTTGCCAACACAATGATAATGTTAGAGAACTCTTGATTAGAGCTTAGTATGTGGTGTCAAGCCTTCCCTGGCATTGACTCATCCAGTCCTCACAAAAGTTCTATGAGCCATCTGTTGTCATTATCCCTTACTACAGATGTGGAAACTGAGGCATGGGATGGTTCAATAAAATATCCAGTATCACTCAGCTAGATGAAGGCAGAAACAAACAACATCAGTCAATGGTGCCCTCTCAAACCTCTCTGTTGGTCGAAGATTTTGGCAAACATTAGCTGGTTACTCAGTAAGATCTGGAGCAAATAATTGTTGATATGTGCTGAAGGGAAGAAAAGGCAGGCCTGTTGGTCTAGAGAAATGGAAAATTTATTTGATTTGAGTTTACAGAATGGATCCATTTTATCTTCAAAATCCTCATTGAAGGAGTGAGTATAAAAATTTCCTTTCATTTTTTAAGGAAACCCCCAGGATAATAGCAAACTCTTAAGAAAACTAACCTAGGAACCCTCTCTGGTTCAAGCTTCTTGATATTTGTAAATTATAAAGCTAGAATCAGTCCTGCTATGTCTGTTTTGGAAGTGACTCTGTACTATACCACAGCATAATGTAACAGACAAGTATGTTTCTTAATTTGCAGTAATCATTCCTTCATAAAGATCTGCAGTTTGAGGACATTAACTTGTGTTCTTCTTTTTTTTTTTTTTTAAAGATTTTATTTATTTATTTATTTGACAGAGAGATCACAAGTAGGCAGAGAGGCAGGCAAAGACACAGGAGGAAGCAGGCCCCCTGCTGAGCAGAGTCCGATGTGGGGCTTAATCCCAGGACCCTGGGATCATGACCTGAACCCAAGGCAGAGGCTTTAACCCACTGAGCCACGCAGGTGTCCCTAACTTGTGTTCTTTATTCAATCATCTCCAGCTTGTTTTAGAGCCACATGGAAGATGCCTTATCAAGGTGTGTGTGTATGTGTGTGTGTGTGTGTGTGTATGTATGTGTGTGTGCAGAAGAAGGATGAGGAATTTCCATTTGCTTTTTTTTTTTTTAAAGATTTTATTTATTTATTTAACAGAGAGAGAGATCACAAGTAGATGGAGAGGCAGGCAGAGAGTGAGAGGGAGGGAAGCAGGCTCCCCGCCGAGCAGAGAACCCGATGCGGGACTCGATCCCAGGACCCTGAGATCATGACCTGAGCCGAAGGCCACCCAGGTGCCCTCCATTTGCTTTTTTTTTGTAGAGTTTTAATTGGTTTAACAGATATGAAGAAAGTGCACAAAAGTCATGTTTACAACCCAGTGAATTTTCACAAAGCTAACATACTGTGCAGTCAACACTTAGCCTCTCTGAACCTACTTCCCCACTCCCCAATACCCTCCCTTCGTCAAGAAAAGGTGTTATCCTGACCTCAATGCCAGAGTATTCCTTTCATCTGTGTGGAAATTGTATATCTGTGTGATCATAGATCATCTACTCTTTGTGCCCAGCTTTCTTGTGTACCATACTCCGCTTATGAGGTTCATCCCTGTACAGCAGTAGTTTATTTATTTTCATTGCTGTGTCAGATGCTGTTGTATGCATATGACCTAATTTATTTTCACATTCTTCTGTCGATGGACAAGTTGAGCTGTTTAAGTTTGGGGTTTTTATGAATAACGCTGCTCTGAACATTTGGTTGGACAGAGGTATTCATTGCTCGTGGGTACACACCTAGGAGTGGAATTTGGGTTACAGGGTATGTGTATTTTCAGTTTTAGTAGATACAGATAAACACTTTTCCAGAAGGTTGTATCACTTCACACTCCCTCCCAGAATCCACTTACTATTTTATTTCATTTCACAAAGACCACAGTGCTCTATCATTTATGCTTTGTGTAATGGTATTGCTTTCTCTTCCTGCCTACATTTTTGCCATCTTCTGGCTCGTCACTCATTGTCCTTCCAAACCCAGACTCAGTCTCTGGAGCACTGAACAGCAAGTGAAGGTCAAGACACATCAATCATTTCATTGTTGATTTGCTTATTAAAGAAGGAGACCAGGAAGGTTAAAAATAGGTTTGTACTTTACTCCAATGAGAGTCTCTTTACACTCCATCCTCAGTGGCCATTTAGAAATGTACACATACAGAAACCTGCCAGAGGTACTTTGAGCAGATGAAGAGCAGGTCCTTTTTTTCTGAAGAATCAACTCATGGGTTTATACAAATTTAATTTTTAACAGTAGATTCAAACTAATTTCTACTAAACATCAGAGACTTTATGGTTTTAGGTTCCATTCTGGCTTCCTTGCATTCTTTGTTGATGGAAAGGATAATTAGAATAAAGCACAACCCAAGAGTAAACACTGATCACTCTGAGTTGTCCCTCCATTGAAACGAAACTATCTCTTCAAACTGGTGGGTACTAAACTCTAGCCTTCTTTCCTTTAGTTCTTATGAAATAATTTATTTTTAGATAATGGACAAAATGGATGGGGCAGTAAGCAAAAGATATCATCTTCTATCCTTGGCTCAAGAAAGAATAAGATTCAGACAAATGGAAGGCATCTACTGTATATGAATAAGTTTGGGGGACTTAGAGCACCCCAAACTCACCACCTCTGGCAAGCCTTCTCAATTAACGAGATGTTTCTTCCTTGTCCTTTGATTCTTCTCTACCTTTTGCTGAAGACTACGGGAAGACATGATATGAGGGCTGGCTGCTCCTGCTCCGTATCCCCCCTTCTCAGTAAAGCTTACACTGAAGCAGAACATTAAAACGATCTGAGTATCAGAGCTACTGTTGGTTTCCTAGGAGGGCCATAACAACGTACCACTGACTGGTGGCTTAAAACAACCGAAGTTTTTTCTCTCACAGTCCTGGAGGCTTAAAGTACAAAATCAAAGTGTCAGCAGGGCCGTGCTCCTTCTGGAAAGAATCCTTCCTTTTTTGCCTCTTTCCAATTTCCAGTTGTGGCCAGTGATTGCTGGTGTTCCTTGGCTTGTAGCTGGGATACCCCAATCTGTCTCCCCTCCTCCCTGTGTGTCTCTGTCTTCACATGGTGTTACCTCTTCTTATCGGGACTCCAGTCATACTTGATTAGAGTCCACCCTAAGGCCCTCATCTTAACTTGATTATATTTGCAAAGACCTGATTTCCAAATAAGGACACATTCCCAAGTACAGGGAAATGGGGGCTAGAATCTCAAAATACCTTTTCAAGGAGACACAGTTCAAGCCATTATACCATCTGCCTTAGGTTGAATTCCCTAGAAGCAGAGCTTGAGATGAAGACTCTTGTTCCAGTGATTTATTGAGGTTTCACCCTCAAAAAAGGGGAAAGGAGGGGAGCAGGAGAGGACAGAGGCATTGCTAAGTGACGACATGGCCTCACATGAAGACTAGCTTCAGCCACATCCCACAGGAAGCTCTAAAGAAGGCACTCTACCAGGGTCAGTCCCATTTTTAAGCAAGGAGACCAGCTTCTTATGCCATTTTATAAGTCAGTCATTGGCTGCAAGCCACCCTGGTTGTATTTCCAGGACAAAGTATTCTATTTTCTGAGCAGAGTTCCATGAAGAAGGGGAAGAAACTACACCCTGAGAAGACAACCCTCACAGCAGTTGGGACGTATCTATTGTAGGGCACTAACATCAGGCCCTCTTCTGTCTTTAATTGCAGAAGGCAATAGCATTAATATGTTTCTTTCCTCCTTCTTACCAGGCTCACCCTCCCTGCTCCCTCACTCTTTTTGCTTGAGCTCATCTCCCAGATAAATCATCCGCATTCAAGTCCTTGGCTCAGGATTATCTTTTCCAGAAGCTCCCAGTAAGACAGCTTCAAGGAAGGAGGTTTTACAGCCAGATTGTTTGAAAAGTATAATTTTCCCAGGACTGACCAGTGATTGGGCACTTTCTGAGGAGTTCAATTATGGCTGGGGCATAGGCACTGGGTTAGCCAGATTCCACACATAAAAAATGTGGTCTTGTTAGTCCAGTCTGTATGTGCCAAAACAAACCCCAAATTCCACTTTTTACTTTTGTTTTCTTTTAAGTAAAGTAAATTTACATACACTGAAATGTATACTTTTAAGCAAACAATTTGATGAGTATTGGCAAATGTATACACCATCATAAACAGAATCTCACACAAGATACAGAACATTCCTCATAACCCCCAAATTGCCTCATACACTTTCCAGTCAAAGGAAAATCACTGGTCTGATTTCTATTACTTTAGATTAATTTGTCTGTCCCACAACTTGATATAAATGTATTCATATTTTTTAGTATCTAGCTCCTTTCACTCAACATAACGTTCTCTGAGCTTTATCCTTTATCCTTATTGCATATATTAATAGTTTGTTCCTTCCATTTCTGAGTAATATCTTATTGAATAAATATACCACAATTTGATTACCCACTTTCCTGTCAATGAATATTTGGGTTGTTTCCACTTTGAAGCTATTATGAATAAAGCCACTGTGAACATTCATATACAAGTCTCTGTGTGATTATATATTTTTATTTTGTTTTAGTAAATACCTAGTAGTAAATACCTGATAGTTTATTTTTAAAACCTGTTTTCCAAAGTGATAGTACCATTTCATATTCCCATAAGAAGTATTGGAGAACTCCAGTTGTCACACTTTCTTGCCATATTCTGTTTTGTTAGTCATTTTAATTTTAGCCCTTCTCATCAATGAGGCCAATTTTAAAGGGAACGTGATAATTTGGATTATTATTTCGAGTGAATATTATTATATTATTCCCATGTTGACAATGTGCATCAACATGTGACTTGGTTTGACCAATGGAAGATTAACGGACATGAAAAAAGCAAAAATATATAGTATCCTTGTGCGGTGAGCCTTGCCTTCTAACACTTCTGCCAATAGCATGAGAAAAACATTTGCCAGCTAAGCCACCAATGAAATAAGGAGGGGAGATATGAGGAAGAGCTGAACAAACTACCTCCCAGAGTTAAACACAGTTGAAACAGCCACCTTGGACATTTTGAGAATAAATGATCATTGTTTTAAGCCAATGGTCTGTGGGAGGATTTGCTACACAGCATTACTGTGGCAGTGATTGATTGCCACAAATGTAGACAATTGTCCTTGTCAAATTCATCAAACTGCCTACAAGCATAACTCTCAGCTAGACAGACTGCTAAAGTCTGTGTTTAGCTAACATAGTGAATAGCTGCATTCGAACTGCTCCAGGTAACCTTGAACTCCCTGCCACTCAATATTTATCAAAGCCCTGATTAAAAGAAACAATATTTACAGAAGACTGCCTGAATTTTATGCTATCCATCCATTGCCCACATTCTCTAAAACATCTTTCTGCAGTAATCCCAGGTGGCAGAGAGCGATGTCCTGGACCGAATTGTTTCCATTCTTCCAGAGCAGCGTTTAGTAGGTTGTTCTTTGGCATTATGCTATCAGTGTATCTTGGAGGAAATCATGTAGAAAATCTTCATGATATTTATGCTTATATCGGCTGTAAGGACATGGTTGAGGACACTCTATGGAATACCAGGATAGTTCAAAAATGTGGGATTGTTACTAGGTTTTGTACCTGGGACAAAACTGCCTAAAGAACTTAGTTTTTATTTTATCATGAATCACGTGGTGTAATCATCTGGTCCAGTTTCTTTCTTTCTATTGGCCACCACAAAATTCAGACCAAATTCGTGGTCCACTGTATTTAACCTTTGACCATGCATTTTAAAAACTGCCTTCACTTCTGGCTCCTCCCTAATTTTCTCACCCAAGTAATTTAAAATTTTATTTAGTCTTCTTTTTTTGTACAAGTATTGCAGAACGTGGTGGTAGCCATCACTGATTCTACAATCCACCCAACTACCTGGTTTCATCGTGGGGTCCTCCCACTTAGCTGCTCCCATAAATTCAGCCCCCAATTACCATCACCTTGCCTTCTCTCATTCAGCAAAAGTGTACTGAGTGCATGCAATGTCCCAACTCTGTCCTAGGCCTGAGAAAAAATATGAACACAATTGGTTCTTGCCTTTAGAGCATTTGCAATCTATGGAGAAGGTCAGACAATTCTGTCTTTGACTCTAAATTTAGAATAACAGGAGTACCTGCATAGTAGGCTTTTGACGGGATCAAGTTAGAATGACATAGAGTGCTCAGTAAGTGCTCTGTTAGTTTTATTATGACCGATATTGTTGCATTCCTATTGCTCGATTATTTTGACACTGTCTTACCTACTATTTCTTCCCCAATTTCTCATCACACCAAACAGCCCCTGAATGTTTTTCCCAGAGTAATATTTAAAATATAACTTTTCCCAATATATAAATCTGTAATACATAGACTAACATATGTAAGGAAATACAAAATTACCCCTTTCACTCAAAAATATCTGTTTAGTGGGTACCTGGATGGCTCATTCAGTTGGGTGGCCAGCTCTTGATTTCCACTCAGGATCGTGTTTCAGGGTCCTGGGATCAAGGCCCATTTAGGGCTCCCCACTCAGTGGGGAGTCTGCTTGAGGATTCTCTCTTTCCTGATTTCTCTGCCCCTCCCCCTGCTCACTCTCTTTCTTTCTTTCTGTCTCTGAAATAAATAAAATATTTTAAAAATATATCTGTTTAACATCTTGATAAGTTTATTCTAGACTTGTGCTTTGCACATGTGTATGTGACTGTTCAGCAGAGGAATTTAGAGTCCGGGGTCTGAAAGCACATTATACAATTTGGAATTCTACCTTCTACTAGTTACCTTTAACAGTCTATTTCATTCTTCTTTTTCACTGGTTCCTTAACTTTAAAATGGGATCTAACTAGATATTCAGCCCAAGATAATCATGCTTCTTCCAAATGAGTTGCAAGACCATGATATTTAGGTTTTGTAAAGAGGGGGTTGACACTGGTGATATAACTCTTAATTTTTCACCCACAAAAGTGAAATATAAGGGTTGGAGGCTATTGAAGAAAAAGGAGGAAATTTTTGAAAGTGTAGTTGCCGCTCCAAGTCCTGCATTCTCACACTGGAGAAGAGTTGGGTGTTTCCTTGTTTACTTCACATGAAAGAACCAGCCTTTCTAGAGAAGTCAGAGGGCACGGTGAGGTCTCCTGCAGCCATGGAGCCTCAGTGGACTGGTCTGACCTGAGCCAGAGACCCTAAAGGGCAAGGCACAAGCCAGTTGTTCTAATGGCAGAAGATCCCTAGGTGGCTGCCCTGGGGGCATTTACTTCCAGAGTCTAGAAGGATAAAGGATATATGAGTGTTTCATCATCCATGAAAGAGTGTCATCATGGGATTATCCTAGAATCTTCGTGGGAGTCATATAGAGAAGTAAGAAGATGAAATAAGGTAGAGGTACCAACAGGTACCTTTTGGGTGAGGAAGGAGTTGTACGTTACCATCTGAAGAGTAATAAGGGAATCAAATAATAAGTAATAAGTAATCAAGTAACAAGAGTAATAAGGGAATCAAAGGTGGCAAATCCCCAAGCAAGTGGGAGAACCCACAAATACTGCCATTGAGGAAAAAGGTCAGCCTTAAGACTTACTAACCCAGAGAGTGCCAACACCAGCTCTCCACATCTTCCAGTGACCAAATAACAACTTCCTGCCTCTTTCTCTCCCATTCCCAACCCAACTCTTTCCACCTACTCCCTGAAGGGGGAACAATGTAACCATCAATCAATCACATGCAAAATACTGATTACAACCTTGGTTAGATATATTAATTATTGACTAGATGACATTTTATTATATGAAAGTGATCAGGAAGTTCATGAGGCACCCTCATTTTCATCTATGAATAAGCAGACAATGAGTCCGGGGCACCTGGATGGCTCAGTGGGTTAAAGCCTCTGCCTTCGCCTCAAGTAATGATCCCAGGGTCCTGGGATTGAGCCTCATATCGGGCTCTCTGCTCAGCGGGGAGCCTGCTTTCCCCTCTCTCTCTGCCAGCCTCTCTGCCTACTTGTGATTGATCTCTCAATCACAAGTATTTATTATTTATTATTATTTATTTATAAATAAATAAAAGCTTTAAAAAAGAGAGAGAGAATGAGTCCAAAAGAATAAATGTCAAAAAGCAATGGCACAAATGAAGCTACTTTAGGATTACAGCCTACAAACCATGCTTATTCACCATGTTGACTACACGGCGATGATAACAGCACCTACCTCATGGGGTCATGAAAAATAAATGAGCTAATGCATAAAGAACACTTAGAATGGTGACTGACAAAATTATACTACCAATGATTCATTATCACTCTGATTAGTGGTTTAATCATATCTATTAGTCTTCAGTTTAAAGTTCACAAGTAGTTAAATTTTTGTGTGATTTAATAAAACAAGAATGTGAATATATACTATTTTAGCCATTTATTTATAGCCTATGTCATTAAACATTTTTCTAAGACAAATTTTTCGTTGATGACAATATTCCATCCCATGGTAGTATAACAATATGTTGAATCATTGGGCTGCTCCTTATTTGAGAATCATTTGTTAAACCTCAACTCAGTCTAACAATGTTCTTCCTTTCTGGTCTTAAGTCCATCTACATCAAATCATGCTCTAAGAAAATTGAGATTTTTTCTCAGAAAACAAACTGAGGGTTGCTGGGGGGAGGGAGGTTGGGAGAGGGGGCAGGGTTATGGACCTTGGGGAGGATATGTGCTATGGTGAGTGTTGTGAAGTGTGTAAACCTGGCGATTCACCGACCTGTACCCCTGGGGATAAAAATACATTATATGTTTATTGAAAATTAAAAAAATAATTTAAAAAAAGAAAGCAAAAAAAAGAAAAAGAAAAAGAAAAGAAAAGAAAAAAAAGAAAATCGAGATTTTTGCCTTATCCCAAACATAAGCAGTAACTTCAGCTTTTTCATTTATTTGTCACACAATTAACAATGGCCCTCTTATTCACCAGTTCCTTTGAAAACTCTGCCTATCTTTAAGCCAAATTTAAATGCTATGACTTACAGAAAGTCTTCCTGGATTTCTTTCTCCTTCCCACCTCTCCAGAAGGAAATATTTTCTTTGCCACCTGCCTTGGTGGAACTTAGCACTTTCCATGGCACTTTTTATTCTGTTTTCTGAGGTCATTTTTTGAATGTGTATCTTACCTCCATGTCTAGACAGTAAGCATCTTGAGGACAGAGAATGCCCTTTTTTCATTTTGACATAGTTTTATTTGAACACACATACTAGATGCCAGATATTGTGCAGGGTGATGAGACTACTAAATAAATAAGATACAAGCTCTACCACTAAGGATAACCCTTTGTCACATGAAAAACAGATGTTGTAGTAAAGTTGTATTGCTTTTTCCAAATACATGCTTCCCCTTTCTGTGAGACGATTATATTCACTGACATTAAGTTTGGTCCCTGCTTTGCTTGGTGTTTGTTTTTGCAGTTTAACAAATAACTCCAACTCTTTTTTTTTTTCCAATTTATTTATTTTCAGAAAAACAGTATTCATTATTTTTTCACCACACCCAGTGCTCCATGCAAGCTGTGCCCTCTATAATACCCACCACCTGGTACCCCAACCTCCCACCCCCCTGCCACTTCAAACCCCTCAGATTGTTCTTCAGAGTCCATAGTCTCTCATGGTTCACCTCCCCTTCCAATTTACCCAAAAGCACATACCCTCCCCAATGTCCATAACCCTACCCCCCTTCTCCCAACCTCCCTCCCCCCAGCAACCCACAGTTTGTTTCGTGAGATTAAGAGTCACTTATGGTTTGTCTCCCTCCCTATCCCATCTTGTTTCATGGATTCTTCTCCTACCCACTTAAGCCCCCATGTTGCATCACCACTTCCTCATATCAGGGAGATCATATGAGAATTGTCTTTCTCCGCTTGACTTATTTCGCTAAGGATGATACGCTCTAATTCCATCCATGTTGTCACAAATGGCAAGATTTCGTTTCTTTTGATGGCTGCATAGTATTCCATTGTGTATATATACCACATCTTCTTGATCCATTCATCTGTTGATGGACATCTAGGTTCTTTCCATAGTTTGGCTATTGTGGACATTGCTGCTATAAACATTCGGGTGCACGTGCCCCGTTGGATCACTACGTTTGTATCTTTAGGGTAAATTCCCAGTAGTGCAATTGCTGGGTCATAGGGCAGTTCTATTTTCAACATTTTGAGGAACCTCCATGCTGTTTTCCAGAGTGGTTGCACCAGCTTGCATTCCCACCAACAGTGTAGGAGGGTTCCCCTTTCTCCGCATCCTCGCCAGCATCTGTCATTTCCTGACTTGTTGATTTTAGCCATTCTGACTGGTGTGAGGTGATATCTCATTGTGGTTTTGATTTGTATTTCCCTGATGCCGAGTGATATGGAGCACTTTTTCATGTGTCTGTTGGCCATCTGGATGTCTTCTTTGCAGAAACGTCTGTTCATGTCCTCTGCCCATTTCTTGATTGGATTATTTGTTCTTTGGGTGTTGAGTTTGCTAAGTTCTTTATAGATTTTGGACACTAGTCCTTTATCTGATATGTCGTTTGCAAATATCTTCTCCCATTCTGTCAGTTGTCTTTTGATTTTGTTAACTGTTTCCTTTGCTGTGCAAAAGCTTTTGATCTTGATGATATCCCAAAAGTTCATTTTTGCCTTTGCTTCCCTTGCCTTTGGCGATGTTCCTAGGAAGATGTTGCTGCGGCTGAGGTCGAAGAGGTTGCTGCCTGTGTTCTCCTCAAGGATTTTGATGGATTCCTTTCTCACATTGAGGTCCTTAATCCATTTTGAGTCTATTTTTGTGTGTGGTGTAAGGAAATGGTCCAATTTCATTTTTCTGCACGTGGCTGTCCAATTTTCCCAACACCATTTGTTGAAGAGGCTGTCTTTTTTCCATTGGACATTCTTTCCTGCTTTGTCAAAGATTAGTTGACCATAGAGTTGAGGGTCTATTTCTGGGCTCTCTATTCTGTTCCATTGGTCTATGTGTCTGTTTTTGTGCCAATACCATGCTGTCTTGATGATGACAGCTTTGTAATAGAGCTTGAAGTCCGGAATTGTGATGCCACCAACTTTGGCTTTCTTTTTCAATATCCCTTTGGCTATTCAAGGTCTTTTCTGGTTCCATATAAATTTTAAAATTATTTGTTCCATTTCTTTGAAAAAGATGGATGGTACTTTGATAGGAATTGCATTAAATGTGTAGATTGCTTTAGGTAGCATAGACATTTTCACAATATTTATTCTTCCAATCCAGGAGCATGGAACATTTTTCCATTTCCTTGTGTCTTCCTCAATTTCTTTCATGAGTACTTTATAGTTTTCTGAGTATAGATACTTAGCCTCTTTGGTTAGGTTTATTCCTAGGTATCTTATGGTTTGGGGTGCAATTGTAAATGGGATTGACTCCTTAATTTCTCTTTCTTCTGTCTTGTTGTTGGTGTAGAGAAATGCAACTGATTTCTGTGCATTGATCTTATATCCTGACACTTTACTGAATTCCTGTACAAGTTCTAGCAGTTTTGGAGTGGAGTCTTTTGGGTTTTCCACATAGAGTATCATATCATCTGCGAAGAGTGATAATTTGACTTCTTCTTTGCTGATTTGGATGCCTTTAATTTCCTTTTGTTGTCTGATTGCTGAGGCTAGGACTTCTAGTACTATGTTGAATAGCAGTGGTGATAATGGACATCCCTGCCGTGTTCCTGACCTTAGTGGAAAAGCTTTCAGTTTTTCTCCATTGAGAATGATATTTGCAGTGGGTTTTTCATAGATGGCTTTGATGATATTGAGGTATGTGCCCTCTATCCCTACACTTTGAAGGGTTTTGATCAGGAAGGGATGCTGTACTTTGTCAAATGCTTTTTCAGCATCTATTGAGAGTATCATATGGTTCTTGTTCTTTCTTTTATTGATGTGTTGTATCACATTGACTGATTTGCGGATATTGAACCAACCTTGCAGCCCTGGGATAAATCCCACTTGGTCGTGGTGAATAATCCTTTTAATGTACTGTTGAATCCTATTGGCTAGTATTTTGGTGAGAATTTTTGCGTCTGTGTTCATCAAGGATATTGGTCTATAGCTCTCTTTTTTGATGGGATCCTTGTCTGGTTTGGGGATCTAGGTGATGCTGGCCTCATAAAATGAGTTTGGGAGTTTTCCTTCCATTTCTATTTTTTGGAACAGTTTCAGGAGAATAGGAATTAGTTCTTCTTTAAATGTTTGGTAGAATTCCCCCGGGAAGCCGTCTGGCCCTGGGCTTTTGTTTGTTTGGAGATTTTTAATGACTGTTTCAATCTCCTTACTGGTTATGGGTGGAGCACTTTTCCATGTGTCTGTTGGCCATCTGGATGTCTTCTTTGCAGAAACGTCTGTTCATGTCCTCTGCCCATTTCTTGATTGGATTATTTGTTCTTTGGGTGTTGAGTTTGCTAAGTTCTTTATAGATTTTGGACACTAGTCCTTTATCTGATATGTCGTTTGCAAATATCTTCTCCCATTCTGTCAGTTGTCTTTTGATTTTGTTAACTGTTTCCTTTGCTGTGCAAAAGCTTTTGATCTTGATGATATCCCAAAAGTTCATTTTTGCCTTTGCTTCCCTTGCCTTTGGCGATGTTCCTAGGAAGATGTTGCTGTGGCTGAGGTCAAAGAGGTTGCTGCCTGTGTTCTCCTCAAGGATTTTGATGGATTCCTTTCTCACATTGAGGTCCTTAATCCATTTTGAGTCTATTTTTGTGTGTGGTGTAAGGAAATGGTCCAATTTCATTTTTCTGCACGTGGCTGTCCAATTTTCCCAACACCATTTGTTGAAGAGGCTGTCTTTTTTCCATTGGACATTCTTTCCTGCTTTGTCAAAGATTAGTTGACCATAGAGTTGAGGGTCTATTTCTGGGCTCTCTATTCTGTTCCATTGGTCTATGTGTCTGTTTTTGTGCCAATACCATGCTGTCTTGATGATGACAGCTTTGTAATAGAGCTTGAAGTCCGGAATTGTGATGCCACCAACTTTGGCTTTCTTTTTCAATATCCCTGCTCCATATCACTCGGCATCAGGGAAATACAAATCAAAAACACAATGAGATATCACCTCACACCAGTCAGAATGGCTAAAGTCAACAAGTCAGGAAATGACTGATGCTGGCGAGGATGCGGAGAAAGGGGAACCCTCCTACACTGTGGTGGAAATGCATGCTGATGCAACCACTCCAGAAAACAGCATGGAGTTTCCTCAAAAAGTTGAAAATAGAACTGCCCTATGACCCAGCAATTGCACTACTGGGAATTTACCCTAAAGATACAAACGTAGTGATCCAACGGGGCACGTGCACCCGAATGTTTATAGCAGCAATGTCCACAATAGCCAAACTATGGAAAGAACCTAGATGTCCATCAACAGATGAATGGATCAAGAAGATGTGGTATATATACACAATGGAATACTATGCAGCCATCAAAAGAAACGGAATCTTGCCATTTGCGACAACATGGATGGAACTAGAGCATATCATCCTTAGCGAAATAAGTCAAGTGGAGAAAGACAACTATCATATGATCTCCCTGATATGAGGAAGTGGTGATGCAACATGGGGGCTTAAGTGGGTAGGAGAAGAATCCATGAAACAAGACAGGATAGGGAGGGAGACAAACCATAAGTGACTCTTAATCTCACGAAACAAACTGTGGGTTGCTGGGGGGAGGGAGGTTGGGAGAAGGGGGGTAGGGTTATGGACATTGGGGAGGGTATGTGCTTTTGGGTAAATTGGAAGGGGAGGTGAACCATGAGAGACTATGGACTCTGAAAAACAGTCTGAGGGGTTTGAAGTGGCGGGGGGGGTGGGAGGTTGGGGTACCAGGTGGTGGGTATTATAGAGGGCACAGCTTGCATGGAGCACTGGGTGTGGTGAAAAAATAATGAATACTGTTTTTCTGAAAATAAATAAATTGGGGGAAAAAAAGATCAGAAACTATAATTAGGCAAAAACTAATGAGATTGAGAAAAATACAGGGAGATTTAACAACTAGAATCAACCAATGGAAGAAAAACAGAGGAGAGATAAAGAGAAAAGCCACAATTCCAAGAGAGTTCAAGAATTCCTGGTAGCTTTGAATATCATTCCAAGTTTAACTTTACATCATAGCAAGTTACAATATATCCCTTTGTTCCTAATTCAGTCAAGTGAGACTCTGTTCCTTGTAACCAAAGCGACTTGCTATAACAAAAATCAGTGCCATGAGTGGGGTTGCATGGAAGCAGACACTCATAAGAGGCAGAGGGGGCTTGGAATAGGCAATCAGGTAT
The DNA here is from genome assembly GCF_020171115.1 of Neogale vison. Taxonomy (NCBI): domain Eukaryota; kingdom Metazoa; phylum Chordata; class Mammalia; order Carnivora; family Mustelidae; genus Neogale; species Neogale vison. Next base: position 46,228,527 of record NC_058098.1, read on the forward strand.
GTGAGAGGAATCTTTATAACTTGGTATAGAGTCCATTTTAAACAATAATTCAATGCAACATTAAGCTACTGTTTGTGGTCCTTATGTCTCAGACCACCTCTTCGGGTCAGGCTTTGAGGTTTTGGATAGCCATGGAGTAATTTAAAGAGGATAGGAAATATGGGGTGGCAGGTATGAGATGAGCTCAAGACAGCAGTGAGGCATTTCCAGTGGCTGAAGAATGAGTAATATATTAGGGTAGTGCAGCTGGAACCAGAACTTTGGAAACACAGTGTGACCTACTGAAGGATGCCCTTCCTGCTGAAAGCTGACACAATGAGTCCATTGGAAAGCAAGTCTGAAAGTGATCATATGCATTGCTGAATTGCAGCATGGGTCAAACTCCCAATATTAACATTTTCTATGACCTGGGTTAAGTATTTGGTTGACAAAGACTGAGACTTTACCATGAATATGCGATATCTTGAAGCCACCCAAAGAGTAGAGACCCTCTACACCATAGACTCTTCCTGAACACTTCTCCCTTCAGTCCCACCCCAACCCCACCATCACACAAGATATTCTTTCTCCATGAACAATGGGTAGTGGACACATTGATGTTTTCCCAGGTCTTCTCAGATGCCTCTTAGAGGCTACTAGAACCCACTTTGGGAAGTAACTGGAAATGGACCAAAGATTCTGTACCTAATTCCAGTGTGTGGGGTTTTCCTTCCACTGAGTAATTCTCTGGCACCAGTTGAGTGTCTTACAATTCAACTCAACTCTGACACTATCTCCCAGGTTAATGACATGGTCCCACAAGACCACCAACCATCCCCACTTCCAACAGCAGTCTCAAGTCCAGGTTGCCACCTATGCTTCTGACCAACCAACAGTAGATAAGAGGTTCCAACAACTCCCTCTCTGGGTTTAATGAGTGTGCTAGAGCAGCTCAGAGAAGTATTTCACTGACTAGATTAGCAGTTCATTATAAAAAGTATACAGTGCAGAAACAGCCAGTTAGAAGAGATGCACAGGGCAAGATAAGGGGAAAAAGGCTCAGAGCATCCATTTCCTCTCTGAACATGTTTACCAACTAGGAAGCTTTCTGAACCCTGTCCTTTTGGGATTTTATAGAGACTTCATTACATAGGTGTGATTGATTAAAGTATTGGCCATTGGCCATTGAACTCGGTCTCTATCTCCTGCCATCCCTGAAGAGGTCAGGAAGGTGGAACTAAAAATTCTGACCCTCTAATCACATGGATGGTTCCAGTGGCAACCAGCTCCCATCCTTAGGTGAAGTTCAAAAGTCACCTCATTAAATGAACAGAAGGCACTTTTATTGCTCTCATCACTGGGGAAATTTCAAGGGTTTAGGAGCCCTGTGCTAGAAACAGGGACAAAGACCAAGTATGTATTTCTTATTATCAATCACAATATCACAGAACCTTTTGCATGACTTTGCCTGAGTAGCATCTTGGGGAATCTCTCCCATCTCTATCCTGCATCCCCCCACTCCCAGGTTCTCCTAGGAGCACTTCATTAACAAACCACTTGCACACAAGTTTTTATTCCCAAGTCACATTCTGGAGATCCAGACATAAGGCAGGAAAAAAATAAATGAGTGCAGAACCAAGTAAGATGGGCAGTAGTTGCTAAGTAACAGAAAACACCTGCAGAGGCTCACTTTCTCATATTCTTATCAAATATGCCAAGCATGTTGGGTGACTTGGTGTGGAGAGATTGATAAGGCATTGTCACTGGTTGGGCCTTGGATAAAAAGAGCACAGCCCCAAAATAGACTTCATTTTTGCCGTGTACCACTTTCAGTTCCAGTGCAAAGGCGTCTAAAACAAGCAGCCTCCATTTACTCCTTCAGATATGAGTTTTCATTTCAGCTGATATAAGATCCTAACATAAAACTTGCAACTATGTGAAAGATGGATCAGAAATGGGTCCAGGGGCGCTTGGGTGGCTCAGTGGGTTAAAGCCTCTGCCTTCAGCTCAGGTCATGATCCCAGGGACCTGGGATGGAGCCCCACATCGGGCTCTCTGCTCAGCGGGAAGCCTGCTTCCTCCTCTCTCTCTCTGTCTGCCTCTCTGCCTACTTGTGATCTCTGTCTGTCAAATAAATAAATAAATCTTTAAAAAAAAAAAAGAAAGAAAGAAAGGGGTCCAATGCCATATCCTGTTCGTGGTAAAGTGCCCCCTTAACACTTCTTGAAATCACTGTTGTTTGGTTACAAAATTCTATAATGTCACTAGTGGATGACTTAGAGGAGGGTGAGCAATTTACTTTGAGGTAAATGGAATCACCATCTTTGTGGGAATATTCAAAATCATGGGTCATGGGCCTGGCTTGTAAAGCAGAGCGTATGTTTGGGGTCACAGAGCATTTGCCAGGTTCTCCAAAAATTTAAGGAGGAAAAGGGAAAAAGGTATGGTGGAAATTTTGTATATATCTAAAATGTTCTAAAATTTTCTCCTAATAAACTTAAAAGATGCTTAAAAAGTGTTCTCATTTGTCTTTTATTAAAAAGAAAAACAGTTTGGAATACCAGAAAATCACTCAGAATTATCTTCACATCAAGTCAGATAAGGACCTGTCTTGGGATCTCCCACACTTGGTCCTTTTGGAACAAGAACAAGCATGTAAATGTGTTGTGTTAAGGATACCACCAGCACATAGAGAGATGAGATCATCATTAAAAAAAAAAAAAAAAAAAAATTCTCCTGATGGAGAGAAGTGAGTTGGGGGAACTAGAAGGGAGAGACAAGCCATGAGAGACTGTGGACTCTGAGAAACAAACTGAGGGTTTTGGGGGGGGGGGGTAAGCCCGGTGGTGGGCATTATGAAGGGCACATATTGCATGAAGCACGGGGTGTGGTGCATAAACAACGAATTATGGATCACTCTAAAAAAATTAAATTATATTAAATTTTTAAAAATTCTCCTTCATTCATTCATTCGGATTGCAACTAATTCTTGAATATTACTGTGCTTAAGCTGAGTGAGCACAGGCTTAAACCAGCAAGTTCTACTGGAAGAATCCTTCCTGGTGAAACTGCATTACAGATTGAGGGGGTGAGCCATCCCACATCACAATATGACTTCCCTTAACATCTTGTCTTTTTATTATCAACAGCAGACATGCATCAAGTACCTGTTATGTATGTTGCATTGAATTGCATGCTGGACATGTTTTTAATGTCTGTTTAAGGAGGATTTTCCCTGTGAGTGGTTTTCAAGGCCATTGAAAGACAGTTTAGCTGCATAAAAGGTTCAGATCTAGAGGACAAAGAGATGCAGGCAGAGCAATATGCATGAAGATCTCCTCGCTGGGCACAAGGGGGTTTGCTCGGGGGCTGGGGTGGTGGCGGCTAATCCAATTGTATATAAGCATCCAATTGGGTGGGTGTCCCAGCCAGCCATGGGCACCAATCCACCAACAGTACTTACATCTGTAGCCCTGAAGTAAGTAGTGATCTGTTTGGGGGGAATTACTCCAGAGACGTCTGGATCAAATAGACACATACTTTTTTTGGCCTGGAGCATATCCCGACTCTGCAGTCAGTCAGTTACCTACCTCTTTGAGGAATCAAATTCTGATCCCAAGTCTTCTCTTTTTCCTCACTGGACCATTAGGGTCTCTGGTGGTACCTGAGTACCCAGTACCCATTCCTTGTCAAGTAGTCCCTTGATTTATCTTTGGGAAACTATGGCCAGGAGCAGCATTGCAGTTAGGAGTCTATGAGAAGCTGTGAATGTAGGAATTCAGAGTCCAGGATATGAAGCCACTGTGCTTGAGCCCTGGTGATATTGCTTACCAGCTGAGCAGCCTTAGGCAAGAAACTGACTCTCTGTGAGCTTTAGTCTCCTACACTATAAAAGAAATAATCATAGCACCTGCCACCTGGTGAGCATGAGGTGACTGAGTATATGTGCCTGGCACATACTAAGTGCTCAATCCAGGTTAATGATAATTACTATCCCTTCATCATCATATATAGTCCTAGTAGAGATGTCATTCAACATGTTCTGAGTATTCCAGGGGGTGAGCACATGTTCCACTCTAAGCCAATCAGACTACCTCTCTTGGGAATTTGATTCTTGGACCAAAAGAAAGGATGGAGAAATTCATGGAGCCAGTTTATTCTGGGATGGTGTCATGAGGATGTTGCCCATGTGTGTTTACTTCTCAGCTTCCTGGATATCTGGGTCCCAGACCTTCCCAAGATCTGGTTCGTCAGATTCCCCTTTGGACCCTGAGAGTGTCCCATGTCCTTCTGACACATCTGTGTTTTGCTAAATTGTTCAGAATCTGTTTCTTTTGTTTGTAACCAAAGCACCCTGACCAACATAGGGGACCCCTCATAAGATTGGGGACACTGCAGTCTTAGTGCCTTTGAGTCCCCTGATTTGCTCAGCCACATTCTCTGGAATAGGAAAAGGTAAAAGGATTTCTGCCTATAGAGATGGGGTAGAGGGTAGTGATCTGCCACACAGATCCTCTTTGAGGAAAGACTTGACCAGCTACATAAAAGTGACCCCAAAACTTAGTGGCATGAAACCAGCATCTGTTTTGTTCATGGGTTCTGTGGATGAGAAATTCAGATAGGGAAGAACAGAGACAGTTAGCCTCTGCTCCAAAAGACCTCAGCTGGAGGTCTCCGAGTCTAAGGACTAGAATCATCTGACTGCTCATTCCCTTGCACAATGACATTAGATGCTGGTTATGGGCTGAGGCCCTTGCTGGGGCTGGGGCCAGAACTTCTACCTGTAGCCTCTTCCTGGAGCCTGGGCTGGGTTCTTGGGGGCCAGTGTTGAGAATCAACAGAGCGAGCATGGCCTTTGATGACTTGGCCTCAGAAGTCACAGTCCCCCACAATATCTTTATGTCCAATTTCAAAGGGAGGGAAAAGGAGGGAATGGCAAAGTTTTAGAAGAGCATGTGGAACCAAATATATTGCTTTGGCCATTTTTGGAAAATGTCATTTGCCACAGGTATATTCCTTTAAAGAGAAAGTAGAAACATGATGAAAGCTATAACTTAGTCCCCAAGGATGCATAAAGGAAATATACAAATACCTGGATTTAGAAGGGAAAAGATGGCCAAAACATACAGATAAGGTGAAATATCCATGTGTTTGTATCTTACAAGTAAAGCCATTATAACAAGCTTGGAAACATCCAGACACTTAACCTCATGTAGACCATGATCCAAATTAGGATAGTTGCAGCCTTTGGAAATAATGCCAAGAGACACCTAGAAAAAATGTTGTTCCGCCATCACAGCCCTTCACTCCAACCACAAGACTACATGAAGAAGACCTTGTTTGGGGGCGAAAGGAGATGCTGGACCAGCCTGGTGGTAGAAGCCCTGCTTTTACCTTAGAGATAATATCACAGATGAGACAGCTCTTCTTTGATGGGGTAGAAATTGATGCCACCTTTGCTTCTGAAGCAGACGCTACCTATGCCTTGCCCACACTACTCCTGTCCATCCATCCATATGGCCTCCTGTTTTTGGCTCCCATGACCCGAGGCCGGGAAAGCTGTCCAGCAGAGGCCTCTCTGCTCTGGAACCTGCTCAGCTCTTGCAAGGGGCAAGTCAGAAGTTCCAGAGGCTGATGCCCCAGGAGCATCCCTTGACCCATGGGAGTTGGAGAACAAGTCTGAAGAGTGCTATATCCCAAGACCCAACAGGACTGAGCCTCTTCTTCCCTCTGTTTCACTTCCTCACTCTCCCACTGGGAGTGTGGCTTGGCTCCATCTCCAAACACACTAGATGCCTTCAAATTGCAGTCTTAAGGCTGGACTCCGGAGGATCCCAACCAAAGCCTCCTATCTATGATCCTGGAAGACAGGAAAATGGAGGTATGGGGAGAGGTGAAGAAGTTGCTTGGGATGTCCTACAAGTGAGACATAGAATTGTAGGTCTGTTTGTATATGAGGATAATCACCATGACATGTGACAATAATCAGTTTTCCAAAAATGGCCCTATTTGGATTGATTCCTTTTAAGCTGCGGGGTCACAAAGCTTCACTGATAGCCAATATAAGGCTACAAGGAACAAGGTGGGACCTCAGGCAGGTCCATAATGGCTATCATCCACTATTCTTATCTGTAAAATGGAAGTAACAATACAAACTATCATATAAATGAGTTATATAAATATTAAGTGATCCTAATACCCTTGAAAGAGTGCCTGGAAAATAGCAAAGTTTCAGGGGGAAAAATGTGTTGTTTTTATATCCACAAAGTCTCCCTTTGAGGTCTTAGAGCTACCTTTAATAAAACTGGTCCATGTTGGAAGAGATTATGCTGAGTGAAATAAGTCAAGCAGAGAGAGTCAATTATCATATGGTTTCACTTATTTGTGGAGCATAAAAAATAGCATGGAGGACAAGGGGCATTAGAGAGGAGAAGGGAATTTGGGTAAACTGGAAGGGGAGGTGAACCATGAGAGACTATGGACTCTGAAAAACAGTCTGAGGGGGTTGAAGTGGCGGGGGGGTGGGAGGTTGGGGTACCAGGTGGTGGGTATTATAGAGGGCACAGCTTGCATGGAGCACTGGGTGTGGTGAAAAAATAATGAATAATGTTTTTCTGAAAATAAATAAATTGGAAAAAAAAAAACTGGTCCAAAAGTGAACTCACTCACCAACTCCCCACAAACCCATTTCTATTAGCATATCCCACCATAACACCTAGAATGATTAGTTGCTAATAGTTGGGCAGCAACTCAACCTGGCTTAAGCAATAAAGATTTAACTAAGAAAGGATATTTGGGGTAAATTGATACACATGACTGAAATCCCCAAGGAGGGCTGGTATTGGGTCAAATTGGTATCTACATCAGGTGTCTTTCTTTTCATTTCTTAAAGCTGGTTTCATTCATGGCAGTTCACCCTTGTGGGGCAGCCTTGGCTGTGTGCTTACTCATACCTGCTGCCAGTTGGGTCCCTTCCATACAAAACCAGCTCCTGGGCTTTATGGCTTGGTTGAGCCAAGGCAGTCTGCCCCATGACCCTGAAGCAATAGATGTCAAGGGAAGGCAATAAGTGCTGACTGGCTTCTGACAGGACAACCTGTCTACCCTACCCCAAAGACCACTGTGTCATCCTTAGAAGGATCCAGGATGGATATAAGAACAAAAATAGAGTGTCATTTGCAAGAGAAGGGGAAACAAATGCTGGATGGCCAAAAGCACCAGAAAGTATAGACTTCACCCATCTTGTTTCTGGTCCTTCCTTCCACCAGTAGCTTACATTAGGAATCTTGAGTCCTTTCTCCTCCATCCCCAATTTCCATGCCTTTTTTAAATTAATTGACTACTTAAATGTCCTCCCAATCCATCTACTTTCCTCTATTTCCATTTTAATGTCTTATCTTGTCCAGGATACCCCAATGGTTTCAGTAGTAGTTGGAAGTCAGAAGCCTCACTAGATATTTTAACAGAAATGGAATAAAATAGTTATTTACTCTATAATGGAATGGATTAAAAAGTGAACTCTACGGAGTCTTGGAATAACAACTGCAGAAAGCATGTATCATCTCTAGACCTGAAGGATAAAAGAGAAGAGGTTGAAAGTACCACAGCTTAGAAGCAAGGAGAAGGGGCTCTATGGAGCTGAAATTCAGACCGTTGAAGAGGGACTCTGGCCAGCTGGGCTGAGTCTTTAAACTGAATAACAAATCTAGCTCAGCAAGTGTTATAACAATGGCAGATTCTTCAAGTGGAAGATGAGCAGTTGCTGCTAAGGTGAAGTGAGGTTTGCGAGATGCCATCAAGGACAGGAAGTAATCAGGAATAGGAAGCAGTCAGGGAGCATGACCAGGGCAATGTCCATGTGAGGAACTGGAAGAAGCAAGTCCTTTCTCACTCTAGCCTCACAGTCTCCCTGAACACCCCATATTGCCAGGGGCCCAAGCAAAGCAGAGGTTTGCAGATTCCCAGTCCTAGGACCACAGAGCAGAGTGTAAAGGATAGACTTGGAATTGAAAGACAAGATCCTAATCACTGGCTTTCTGAACAGTTCCCCTTTCCATTCTTCATTTCCCAATCTACCCTCCATCCCTGCTGCCTCAATTAACACCAAAATGCATCATGGCTGGATCAGTGAAAAACTGGACATAGTTTCAACAGGGAACAATGTGAGGTGGGGAGGGGATTTGCAGCCATGTTGAAAATGAAAGAAGGTACAGTCTAGTGAGTGCATGGAAGTGATAATTCAGTACATTCTACAACTGAAACTAATATTGCACGTGTATGTGAACTATAGCTTGAATTTATATAAAAATTTAGATTTCCTCTGTTTTGTCCCCATAGCCCACCCAAAAAAAAAAGAAAGAAAGAAGGTGCACTCTAGTGGCCAGTACCTCACTCTTGCTGAGTGGAGATTTAGATTTTACAAAATGATCCTTGATGTGAAATTAGCCATGCCAATTTGAATGTTATTGGCTTTGCAGGTTTCTTCTTGCTTTGAAATTGCAAAATACTTAATAGTTGCAATATCGTCTATATGTATCTGTACATACTTAAGTAAAAGTTTTGTTATAACAAATATAAGTCATCTGGGGGAGTCTGCAAGATTTGTTTTCCTTTGAAATGGGTGGGTGTGTTGTTAAATTGATGACAAGAAAGATGCCATCTAACTGATGGACAGAAGGTCTGGTAGCCCTGATCCTATGCTCCCCAGGCCCGGAAGATGAGAAAAGGGCAGAACCACGAGCATATGTGAAGGAGAAATGCTGTGAACTGTTTTAGATGTGTTGAGAGCTTGGTTAGGAGTCATAACAGAGCGCGAACTAGGTGATAGGGTCAGAAGGATGATTCAAGAAAGAAAGGCAAAGAAGCATTTAGTGTTATTAAATATAATCTTGCACTTAGAAACGTTGCTGCTGATTAATCTCCCAACTGTGTCCACTCAGTGAAGTTCAGATGTGCTGAGGGAGACTAGAAAAATGATGATGGACCATCAGAGAAGATGGCTGCTGTAGCATTTGGGCCCTTAAAAGGATTGGAGAGGTTTTAAGAGCTGGACAACTGGTGTGAGGCCTTCCACGCTGAGGGAATGGCTGAGAGCCTAGGTTACCCAGAGGAGAAGTCAAAGCTGCACCAGGCAAAGCATCAGGGGACTGACCACAGGGCTTGTATTCCAGGTAAGAAAATTGGGATTTTATTCTGAAATAAAGTTGGAGACCCTTTGCTGCTTAAAGAGGGAAGGAGTGCAAAACCCTACTTTGTTATCATCATTTTCATTTTTGCCAACGGGGAGGTAAGACATTGCCTAAGATCACAGGGCATCTTAACAGGTATGAAGAAGACACACCTGCCTCCTCCCTCCCCACCTATGAAGGACCATCACTTCTGCTCCTGTTTTCCACACAGCTCTGGGAAGAGAGGGGTTAACACTATGTGCCTGGCTTGCAGCCCCAGTGAAATGCCTCATTTGCATATCTCTCTGGGCCCTCAGGGAGGGAACTGTCCACATCACCCCAGACTCTGTTATGGCAAAACTGGGACTAGAGGTGTTCACAGGCCCCAGTTCATCTGGGAGATGTATAACCACGCAGCTAGCTCTCCCTTGGCTACCATTAGCGCTTTATCTGAAAAGGCCAAGCAGCTCCTGCCCTGTAAATTATACCTCATTTCTTTAAAAAATGTGTGCGGATGGAGAAGGGGCAGAGGGATGCATGGAAAGGGGGGCAGTGAAGAAGTGTAAATAGATAAAATAAATGGGTTTGGAGCATGCCTTTTGACCATTTTGCTTTAGTCTATTGATTTGGATTTTTCCCCCTTCCCTGGGAGTAATCAATTTTTCGGTGGATGGGCAGAATACAATAATTTCAAGCAAACTCTTCAAATGGGTTGTCATTAATTTGCCTTTTGCTGGTCCTTATTCACTCAGAGTAAGATGTGTTTAGCTTTCTCCAAACGCTATTGGAGGTATACTCTGGGGATTTTCTGGGACTGATTGGCATAGGGCAGGGAATGTGGGCTTGGGATGGGGCGAGCAGAGCTGGTACGGACTAATGAAGGCACTGTGTTTGTTCATCTTTACAGAGTCACTTATTACCGCTAATTGGGAGGGACAGTTCAAATAAGCACAGAGGAGCAGTTATCACATGAGCGTGACATGGTTTTAAAGAGGGCTTCCCGATTCCCTGAACTCCTGTGGCAGGCTGGCTGGGCGCCTGGGCCTGGAGACTCCATAGAGCGGAGGCTTTGTCAGGGCGCCCCATAGAAGCCAGCAGCCTTAAGAAAGCTAAGTTTGGCAAGTCATCGCAGGGAGCCACAGACACGCAGCTGCCTGGGACACTTAGAAAGTCAACAGCTGACGGAAGGGGAGGACTCTGAGTTTGGCTGTAAATGGACTTGAAGATGTGATTGGAATTAATTTGCAGAACATAGAGGATGTGTTCTTTAAAGGGCCCAATTGGTTTTAAATAACATTCATTCGTATGAGTGTTCAAATATTAATAAAGCAACTTACATCTCCTAGGGTTCTGCCACTGTATCTTTTGATTATTTCTCTTGTAAGAAGACATTAATTTCCTCTCCAGTCTATTAAACAGATATGAGTGAATACACCATGCCCATCCCAATATTAGGGCCAATATTTCCCAATTATTTGGTTGTGCAAAGCAATTAGTCATTAGTCAATGCAAGCAAAAGACACCTGGATTTTCCAGAGGTCTACAAGGAAGTAGTGGTCCTGATCCATTCATTCTACAAGAGTAATAAGTGCCTACAAGGAGCCAAGATCCACTCTAAGAACTGGGTGGGAACTGGGGACACAGCCAGGAAAGAAATGAAATCCCCCCTGTCCTGGAACATGGGGAATAAGCAAGTAGTGAACAAGGTCATTTCAAATGAGGTGCCAGTTGTGGAGACAATGGAGCAGGGTATGTTCATGTCAATATGTCTCTAGACTTTCGAGATACCTGCACTTAGTCTTATGGAAAACAAGATTGTGCAACACTGACAACTGGCCTATGGTGGAGCTCAGAACTTTGAGAAGATCCTAAGTAAGGCTAAGTTAGTTGCCTCTTTGTAGATACAAGAAATACAAAGACTTCTGACTCAAATTATAATCCTGTCCTGAGCAAATGCATGAGATTTTCTGGGACTAAACTGTTGTCAACTGAGCAAGTTTATCATAAGCCAAAGTTTTGATACAAAGCCATGATAACCTTTCCTTGGGGTTGGTTTCATCCCCACTGTGTCTTGGTTCATGGTTGTCCTCATGATTTTACTTTAAAACTATACACACACACACACACACACACACACACACTATCATCATCAACTTCATCATCATACATACACACATATCCAACTTATGGATGGTAGTAGCATTTCAGGAAGAAAAAAGAAGTCTTTCTCCTGAACACTAAAAATTGCATTATTTATTTATGACAGAGGTAGATGGTATGTATCTGGGCTTCTGCTTTGAAAGTATTTTCAAGAAGATGATGGACCTTCCCCAGTGAAGAGAGCAGAATATTAGGAATATTAGCTTATGAAATTCATATAAGCCATTCTTGCAAACCTTTGCATTTGTTTGAAATTTAATTGAAACAATGAGCTATTAAATCAGACTAATGGGTAAGCAGGCAATGCTTTCCTAGAGAATGTAAGCCTTGGTACTTAGCAAGAAATTAGGTTTGAGTTTCTCAGCATGGAAAATAGGAAATTATTTGCTGGGTGATACATTCCATTTTAGATTTCCTGTGATATATTAAGAATGAATTTGTTGTTCATTGATACCTTCCAAGAGACCCCAACATAGGGAAAACAATGCCGCCTTCACTTCTGCATGAATGCGTTCAGTTCTTTTCTTCACATCTGGAAGTCATTTATTCTGCCCTGAGACATCTGCAGGAGCTGTCGACATATGATGGAGGCAGCAGAGCTGGCAAGCTTGGTGAGACCTTGGACCGTCGTCACTCTTGGTGAGGCCTGGCTTTGTTGGAGGCAAGAGGAGAACCCGCTTCCCCACTGGGTGATGAGTACAGGTTGACCAATTAAGAAGCCAGTTGAATAAGCTTTAAATGCCTTTGTGGGGGAAGAGGGGGAAAAGGAATTTATCTTGCAAAAATGAATCCTTCATTTTAAGACCTAAAAGGAAAACGTCTGGCTCAGCTCTCTGTGGGATTTCTTTCTTAATGGTCCTGAGCACAAAATGTCTTTTTGTAGGATGTATATGTGTGTATGAATAAATGTGTAACATTGAAATGTGTGTTTTAAAATAACTTCATGTGATGGCTGCATTGCCCCCTTTGTATTCTCATTGGTCAGAAGTCCTTGGAATCTACCACCAACAAATGTTTGAGCGAACATATCAGGAGCACTGAGCTGGGTGCTTTGGAGAGACAAAAATCATATGTTGGTGAAGCTGGCCTGAGATTCTTCCTCTGTTTTCATGAAGAACAGAGCATATGAATATAGCCCACACCCCTAGGTCAAAATGGGAGGGTTGCGCCATGTTGAGAATGAGCACCAGTGCTCCAAATACGGAATAAAGGATGTAGGAAAGCCCCATTGACCTCACACTAGCATCTCACTCTCTGAAATACCTGAAATGCCCCCTTATAGAACTTTCTGGGAGTTGTAAGCATGGTGACAGCTCTCCTAGCCACCTTTACTAATATGCCAATGCCCCCATGAGGGGCCATTCTTGGAGCTGCTAGGAGTTCAGCAGCCACATCTAGACATCTCAGCATCTCAATAGGAACAAAGGAAAGGGAAGAAAGTGTGAGGATGCCATTTAGGACTGGAGGTTGAGAAGGGAACTCCAAAGACTGGCTTGGTCTACATCATTTTAACAAGGGTCTGCCCTGCTTAGAACCCAAAGAAGGGGTGGGAATGGCTGAAGAGAAGGGACAGAATGGTGCAATGGGATTGTTCCCCATAAAGCAGGATCTTTTCAGGCTTTCACAGGACACAGTGAAGGGAGGAGGGCAGGGGAAATAGCCTGTGGAGATGTGCAATAGGAGGCAGCAACGGCAGGGGTAGAGGATGGTTATGATGGGGATGAAAGGAAGTCACACAAGAAAACATAGCAGCTTGTGGAGCCAAAGGGCAAGCTGTTGAGATTGGTCCACAAGGTAAGGGTTGTGCCTTGGCCTAAAGCTAATGTGATGAGGTAATAGCCCCAAATATTAATAATTAAAACTTCTTCCTTGAAACACAGGAGTTTCTCTCCACTCCTAGGAATCATGTTCTTCTAAATCAGAAATGAGGTCTATAAATACTACCTACTGGACAACAGGAGGGAAGGGAGAGAGGGAGCTGGTGACCGTGGCCTGTGACAGAAAGATTCACAGGCAAAACTTTCAGCATTTTCCTGCCCTGGGAGAGAAGATAAAAGCTGCCCTGATCTGATGACACATTGGAGGGAAGGACAAGCCATAGGGATAAGAGAATGAGAGAGAATTGCCAAACAGGCTTACCTTCCACAGCCATGCCGGTACTTACAAGGAATCCATTCATACATTCTTTCGACAAGTATTTATTGAGTGCCTAGGACACGGCAGCAACTGTTCTGAGCATTTGGGACATGTCTATGAACCAAACAGATAAAGATCTCCAGTCCCATGGAGCTTACATCCCAGCAGAGAAGACAGACAGTAAACAATAAACAGAAATAAAGTGCATAGTCTCTTAGATGGTAAAACATGACAAGAATAAAAGAAAAGCAGAAAAAGGGAGGGGACCTGAAGTATGTAGGGGGGTAGTTATAATTGAGCATGGTGACAGTAAGCCTCACTGAACCAGACTACAGCCAAAACATGAAGGCATTGAGGAAGGGCTGGGTTGGCTGTGTGGCCCTCATGGCTGGGAGTCGTGACTCACTTTGGAGTGAAACTTGTCTGTGTCCCCCAGATTCTCTTCAGAAATCTGGGACCCATGCTGCAAAAGCCACCACCTTTGGCCAACCCAGCACACACTGAGAGTAAAGAGGGTAGATGGATATTCTTCAAGAAGGTGATGGTGAGATTTAGAAAGCCTTGATGATGATCAAAGTGTAGTGAGACAGAAACACATAACTAACTTGCTCACTGAGCTAGGACAGCAGTGGAACCCTCCATCAAAGTGGATTCCTTCTGCTTCAGAATTTCTGCCAAAACACAGCCCCAAATGAGCTATTGGACAGCCGGCTGTTTGTTTTTATTATTTCTTCTTGACTGGGCTTAAATTTTATAACTGAGTGTCCCTAGGACTTAGCCTACATCTTGTGATAACCTCCTACTTTTATTTTTATTTTCTTCAGGCTTATGTCATTTTGACCATTGAGTCATGAGGCTTCCTACTAATTACACTTATTAATACTTTTTTTGTCAAAAAATTTGTCATTTGCTTTATTTATAAAGTCACAGGTTCACTAGAAATAAAGCAGGGTATAAATAATCCCCCAAATGGATAGGATCTATGAAACCCTTATAGCCCCAATTTTCTGAAGGTGCCTTGATTTTGAAATTCTGCTCCCAACAACTTTACTACAACCTAGAAATTCACACTTTATGTCCCAGTCTGTCATTCATAGCCAGGCATCCTGAAAATTGGTGTGACCAGGTGTGTGAATACTTGGTTTAGATTATGTGGCCATGGGAGATGAGTCTCTGTTCATGCATGTGCACAGGTGCATCTGTCCACCCACTTTGTAGTTTGTCCTCTTTATGAGTCCTCAAGAAAATTCTAGTCTTTCTACTTATCTTCTTTGGAAACTACGCCAAAAGCTAATAACTCCAAGACCTGAGATTTGGTCCCCAAAATCATGAATCTCAAGTTCCCAAAAGCCCTTTTCCTTTGGTGTTAGAATCTTTCCCTTGGGTATAAGTGGAGAGCATTCTTTGGCAACTTTGATAATTCATTCCATGCCTGTCCATAACTAAAACATATTCAGTCCATATCTATCCAAAAGGCCAGTTCAGTGGTCAAGAGTGTGGTCTGGGATATTCATAATCTCAGAGGTTTATATCTAAATGGGTGCCCTCTCTTTGCCCTCCCCATTTTATAATCATTGCCCTTGGGGAGTGTGGAGGATAAGGTAGAGAAAACGAGAGTAATTAGGATCCAATGGTGTCATAATGCTTTCTAGCATAAGCAAATATGACAGTTGAGGCCTAGCTCCAAGGGAACATGTTTCATCAAGGGGTATACTAATCAAAAGCCCTCCTTCCATTGCAAGTGCAACTGTCCCCACTCGGGTTCGCCCATCATCATAACAACCTATGTCCTTGACAAGCAGTGAAGCACAAGGAAAAGCAGCCTTCATTCCCACACTGGCCTCCCTCCTTTTGTGCTTTCAGTATCATACTCTACAGAGCGCCATCTGCAAGCCCTTAGAGTTTTCTGATGAATACTCACTTTCTTTCACACCTTGGCACCAAAGATATTACTTTAGGCCTTCTTTATATCCAGCACTAGTAGGTCTCATTGTTTCATAAAATCAAAATATCTATGAGGAGGAAGACAGGCAAGATGGCCTACAGTGAAAGCAAGTGAAAAATATTAACACGTAAATGCCACGTATGCAGGGAATGACTCAGCTCCCCCAGCTCTGGCCAAAGGTCCCCAGCACCTTTCTAGATGGGAGGACAGTGCATCCTTGCATCCCACCCCTTACACGCTCCATCTTCTTGTGTGTATATTTGGGAAAGCATTATCTATATTAAAAACTGTTGTCAAGATTAAATGAGAGAATATGTGTAAAACCCTCACACACTGCCCACCACATTACCAAAGTTAATAAATGGTAGTGGTGATGATGAAGTTTAATGAGTGAATGCCAATTTTAATGACTTTCAAAGTTATTGCTTAATGCAAGTCAAGGAAGCATTTATTAAGCACCTCCCCCAAAATGTCTGTGGGTACACTTGGGGAAGGCTACAACAATTAGGAAAACTCTGGACTGAATAAGAAGGTGTTCAGGCGTCCTCACGATATTCTCTGTCCTCTAGCCATGAGGCACTAATCTGCTGAGGCCTTTGTCTCCAACCTATAAATGGGGTTGGCGATATCTTCCCTACCCTACCTCATAAATCCTATATAAAGAGATGAGAAAGTGGGGCGCCTGGGTGGCTCAGTGGGTTAAAGCCTCTGCCTTCAGCTCAGGTCATGATCTCAGGGTCCTGGGATCGAGCCCCGTATTGGGCTCTCTGCTCGGCAGGGAGCCTGCTTCTTCCCTCTCTCTCTGCCTGCCTCTCTGCCTACTTGTGATCTCTCTCTATCAAATAAATAAATAAAATATTTTAAAAAGAGAGAGAGAGATGAGAAAGTGAATGCGTGTTTCTTTCTACCCTAAACAAAACCACAAGATGCACACCCACTGTCAGTGATGGAATATGTGGGAGACTAGGTGACACCATGCTGTGAGCTCTGCGGTGAATCATGTTTTTCCTCACTCATTCTAAGCATTTGACAGTGGAGGGGGGAACCATAATAAATGTCTCTTATTCCTGGAGATAGCCTTTTCCAAGTGTTCAAATTCAATGTCAGCAAATATTATTGAGGATCTACTATGTGCCAGGCTGTGCTAGGCCAGCCCTGTCCTCTAGAATTGTTGGAGGCGATGAGAAAGTTCCATATCTGCACAGTCTTGATATAGAACCAGCCCATGTGGTTATTGAGCATTTAAAATGTGGCTAGTGTGACTGAGGAACTGAATTTTCAATTTTGTTTAATATTAATGAATTTTAAATTAAATCTGAATGACCACATGTAATGAGTGACTGCCATGGACAAAGCAGGACTAGACACTGGAGATGTAGCTCTGGACAGAAGAGCTCAAAGTCCTTGCTTTCTTGAAGCTTGTGTTCTACTGAGAGGGGAGTGGGGACAAAAAGACAATAAGTAAAATATAGTGAGTCCAGTAGTGGAAAGGGCTATAAAAAATAATAATAAATCCAAAGTAGAATTGGGAAAAGTCTGAATTCTAAAAGAATTAATGTACTTAACTGTTTCCATGTCCTGTAAAGGCGAGCCTCTCAGATTTTGTTTCAAGTACTGCTTGAAGCAAACTGTCGAGTCCAGAGCACACAGGTTTTGAATACATCCAGGAAATCAGGTGTCTGATTCGGACGGTGGCTTCTATCCTTCTCAACTCTGTACTCAAAATACACCACTTCTCACTTGGCACAATCATCAGAAATAATGTGTAGCTTAATAGAACTCCTCCATTAAAAGGTTTTGGAAATAATATATGAAATTAATGGTTTACAAGAATAGTTTTAGACACTTGAAAACATAGCTAACCTAAAGACCTTCAGTGCACCATGAATACATTCATTCCTTGACTAAAAATGAATCCCAAAATTGGTTTTGATTTTTATTTAAAATTCAAATGTCTGGTGTCCTTAAATTGAACAAATGATATTTAAAAATATCCATATCAGCCTCCAACATCTGCAGATTGCGATTTGCATTTTGAAATTGGCTGCTTGAAATGAACGACATGAGCACTGCCTCTCTTCCCTGCCTCCCTCCAGTTAGTT
The DNA here is from genome assembly GCF_020171115.1 of Neogale vison. NCBI lineage: Eukaryota > Metazoa > Chordata > Mammalia > Carnivora > Mustelidae > Neogale > Neogale vison. Next base: position 46,246,016 of record NC_058098.1, read on the forward strand.
AATGAAATGCGAGAGGTCAACCCTTTGTCCTTAAATTAGTTCCCATAAAAATCTTTTTGTACTTTGCAGCTTGTTATGATGTCTTGAGGCTGAAGGAAACGTTGCCATTAATTACATCTTTGTTGAATATGGATATCTATTCAGAGTTAGTTGAACAGTTTCAAACAAAATTAGCATCTAGCGACACTCAGTCCAGCTTTGGGTTGGTTATCAAGAATATTTTTCTTTTTTTTTTCCTTTAAAAAAATTTTTTTAAATAGCTAAGAGAATGCTCTTCGGCAAGTGTGTATTATCTAATATATTCAGCTTTCAGTTGCTACTTTTTTCCAGATGAAGATGAGCTTAATTGAGGTTGTCCTTTTAAGTTTGTAGAGCCCTTCAACATCTCACACAAAAGCATCTAGAGGCTTTTCATTTGTCTTGAGTATGTTTCAGATGTACAAATATTATTTACTTTAAACTCCAAATCAAAAGGTGCACTGTAACTGTTTTAAATAAAACATTAGTCAAGACTGAAATATATATAAATTCAAAGCAAGGATTTTTTTGAAAAAAAAAATCATTTATGGGAAGGAAGCTCAGTTAACAAATTTTAGAATACATGCTGGAGGCACTGTTTAGCAATGTACTTCAAGCAAGCACTTAATAAAGGAATTTATTTTCAGTTCTCCAAAGATAAATATTACAAACCCACTCTACAGCTGAGCTATGAAGTTAGCTTCCTGTTTCAGATGCTTTGAGCGTTTGCTAGAATAAGATGGGATAAAACTTGATTTTGAAGAAGTGAGGTTGATCAGTGAAATATACCCAGTGTGCGTGTTCACGGGAGCGTTTTGAAGAAATGAAGAAAAACATTCAGCCCCAGGCTCTGCGCTGTACAAACCAGTTTGTAGTATGGGGGTCATGAAGGCTGATAAGTGGGACTCCAGCCCTGGGAAGGAAACCCTATTTTGTGAGCATTTGAATCAACACATTGGAAATTATAATACGTGTTAGGGAAGAGGGCAGAAACTGTGAAAAAGAGACGAAGATCGCTTTTTGTTTTTAATAAAAGAAAAATAAATAAAGCCCCAAGTGCTACATAAACAAAGTAGATTAGCTGGTTTAGGAATAAAATTCTCAAACCCGGTGAAAGTTAATTATTCCCTATTGTAGGAGAGACAAAGTATGAATCTTTTTTCCCCCATCAATAGGGTCTTGTTTAATATCTTAAAAATATGTTGTAGTGATTTTTATTTCTTTCATTTTCCTCCTGTTCCTTTCCTGAATATGGAACCAGAGTGTCCCTTGTTGTGAAGCATTCCCTGGGAAGGGGTACTAACCTTGTATCGCTTTTAAGTGAAATATACATTTTTCATTTTAAATGGGAGCTCATAATGACATTGTGTAGAAGGGATTCCAGGCACACAACCCGCCCCCGGCGCCCCCGCCCCTGATTATCACCGTGTCTCCTTGAGCTGCACCTCTGGAAAAAAATGTGAAGGAGGAAGCCCTCTGGAATGAATAAATTCTGCAGCTGCCTGTAATTATTTATTAAATAGATTAAAGAAATAGGCTAAAAAGGAATCCGCCACCCATGTTAGAGATAGCATAATAAGAGGACACAGAAAGGGAAAATTAACACCAGGGAGGAAAGAATGTCAGATATGTGTGTTCAAGAATACAGCCATCTCCGCATTGTTGGCTCACAGGCAGACACACTCCCGGTTTTCATTTGGCCGGCTGGGCTTTGCTAATGAAAACGTGGGGTTACTAATACGGATGTGTATGTCTCTAATTAACATTAGAATTGAGTGGTAAACATAACCAGGAGAGAATTCCAGAGATGGATGGGCTAAAAGAGAAGCCAGTGTATTGGGGGGGGAGGGCGAGGAGGCGAGTTCCAGAGAAGAAATCCGTCAGCCCTTGTTCAGATGGGCTTAATTTTGTCACTTGAGTCAAAATTGGAAACCCGTTTTCTAGCACAATTGCTTCTGTGTTTAGTGGGCACTGTACTTACAGGCTTCTTTTATTGAGGGAGAATTTTATAAACTTAGCACACCATCATCAAACCATCTTGGGGGTCAACTTTCCACTTGTGCCTTTAGCTCTTACGCAAGTACTTTTATAGTGTCTTCTAATATATAGGATTTATCTTTGGTTCTGAGAAGAGCTTTTAAACTTAATCCCTCACTGGAGTACTAATTTGTTTCTTCATCCTTAAAACTGTACTTGCGATTAACTTTCATTACATGCAGTAGATTTTTTTAAATACAGCCCCTCAAGAAAAGTAGGTTTGTGTTCATTTTTTTAATTTTGCCACTGTTTTTTGTGATGGCATGAGGGGGGTACAGTGATGGGGGGGAAATATGGATTATAGATGCTGATATTATTCATGTATTTCTTATTTTTTTAAGTTCAAAAAAATAACTAGAAATTATATTTGAGGACAGCTGCCATACAATATTTCAAATCATGCTTGACCAAAGAAAACGGAAACTACCACCTATCTAAAAAAAGGAAGATTTTAAAGATATACTTTAATATGCCACAACTTCTTTTTCCTTCTTTTGTTGTTCTGGTTTATCCCATGCTATCTGAATGTACTATTATTCTATTATGTTTCTGTATGAAAAACAATACACTGTGTATGTTATAGGGTAGAAAGCTTTTTCTAGGAGAATAAACACTATCCCTTTTCTTATGATTTTGGTAATGATTTATCAGAGTAACAAAATGACTCATTGGGAAAACTGTGTTGTCTGTTAAAGCAATCTGTGTTTTACTTCCTTTCACACTTATAAGGCTAAGGTAACAAAGATCATGCAGAGACAAAAAGATGTATTTGAATCTTTTTAACAGTCGGAATACTTGTGAATTTTATTGAAGCTCACTTGTCACCACTTTTTTAACACAATTTAATAAAACGTGTGCTTTTTCTTAATATTTAATGCTCAGCCCCCAAAATCATGTCCACAGAAAATTTACATTTCCAACACAATATTTGCCCTTCCTTGTTAATTTGTTAGGGGAAAAGAAACCCACATATGAGTATATCCAGAGAAATGCTTTGAATTTATTCTTCTAAACATAATACAGGTTACACTTAGGGAGCAGCAGCAGTGCATTTACACGTGGACAGTGTCTCCGTTCTGAAAATGAAGAGAACTTTACAAAAATGTACAGCTGGAAATGTCATTCCAGTGGATCTCCACATCACAAAGTTATTACCGTTCAGTAGCTTTACCAATATTGTGCTTCTGTTTATCTGCCCATTACCATCTTAACAAAGTAAATCATTCCTGTTCTGCCCAGATCACACTTCTACTCCCGCCCTCCGAAAACCAACATTTGTTACCCATAAACAGGGGACGTTCGCTCCGTGATAAGTATAATAGCTTAAATTGAATTTTCCTCCGAATGATTTAGTGAATACTAGAACACATTTTTACTTTGTTGTTTAGACTCAAGAAGGCATAAAATCTCCACCATCTATTTATCATGTAGTTATTTTAATGTAAACATGTGTCCATTTAGATGAAGTGTTTCCATTATTAAAGCTAATTCTGACGTGTCTCAGATAGACCATGAGAAGGGAGCTCAACTCTTACTGATGGGGGACCGAAATCTGTCTCTGCTCAGCCTGCTGTCAGATATGTCTTCATTAGTTTTTTGTCATTCACCGATGGCAAATGCTGTATAAATGGAATGACGATCAGGTCCGCCTTGATAACTTGTCTTATCTCATTAGTTTTCACATCAAAGTTAATCAGCAATGTGAATTGTAATTGCTAGAGGAGACAATGCATAGATCACTGGTCGGGGTTTTTTTCCTTTTTTCTTTTTTTTTTTTTTTTTTTTTTTCCGCCTGTATGGCATCTTGAAACATCAGCAGGCTGGTTGGAGCAGATAGGCTCCGAGAGAAAATGATGTGGAAGGCATAATAAGCAAGCTGCTCAGAATTAATGAGCTAACCCAATAAGAAAAGAATGGCCAATCAATGTGAGTTGGGCAAATATAATTTAGAAATAATTGCTTGATTGGTTGCCTATAGTAGACTGATTTGACCACACACAAGGATTAAGAATTAAGATGTCAAGGCAAAAAATAATTTGGCAACTGAGGGCATGTAATTTTTTGTTTCCTTCCCTTTATGATTGAAAGAGATGGGTGTTTGATATGCTGTTCGCCAGAATGAAAACATTAGACACCCTCTCATTCTCTTTCTGTTCCCCTCACAATGCAGGCCCATTCAGAACACAATTGTGATACTCCTGGACAGGACACGAAAAAGGTGCAGATTAAGAAAGAGAGAGAGAGAGAGCGTCCCCATTTAAGGCAGCGATGCCTGAAAGATGAATGTGTTGGTACAAGGTGTTTGCATCTGCGTTGAGCTGCAACATCATTTGGAGGCATGGTCAAGTGATAGATGCACATGTTTGCAAAATATATCGATTGTCGGTCCTAGGCCCAAAGAGTTCTGCTCACATCCTACACGCTCCTAATGCAATTTTCCCTACAGCTATTCACCAATTAGTAAAGGGCCCTTGCTATATTCTTCTGTCTAAACTATTGGGGAGGTTCAGCCAGAAGGTAAATTTGCTTTGATCTACATTACACCTAATTGAGTCACCAGCAATGTCTCTATCCCAACATCAAGAAATGTGAAAATGTTAGATTATTTCACTGGGGATTAAACCTAATTTTCGCGTGTTCTGCATTAACCTATTAGGCTGGCTAATCTGCATTGCTAATGTGGCTGAGGCAGCTGTCACAGCTAAAGAAAAACATGATCATGCAATCCTTGAATGAATGATTCCCAGCCTGATTAGTCTTAGTGAAGTTAGCTGAGCCCTGGTGATAAGGAAGGAAAATTCCCAGGTTGCCAATAGCTTTGAAAATTATCAGACTGTAGGCAAAAATATACCTCATGATTCACAGGCTTCGGTCCAAATGCCGAGTTGAGTGACATTATTTAAGACTGACTAAGGCTAACTCGAATTGTCACTCGCATAAATGTTTGTGTTTATTTTAAGGGACTAATATAATGGATGCAGATTTAAATGCTAATAGAAGCCAGCCAGACACATAAAACCCCAGGCGGTGTTACTCTGTTGGTCTTTTATTAACACAGATTAAATTGTAATATTTTCTAGATAAATTGGCAAAATCAGGAAGATGCATTGCCCCCCAGAACGCTGGATAAGAACGACTCTTGCAAGACTTCTAGCTTTCTCATGGATGCACAGAGCGGATTTACACTTTCACTATTCTCCTTCGTTGTTGGCTTTCTTTCTTTCTTTTTTTTTTTTAAAGAAAATTAGGAAAAGATACATATTTATAAGAATGAAAATTGGTTTCTGCTCATTGGCCACTACCCTTCTCTCTGGTGTCCCCTTAATTGCAAAGGGTAGACGTGTACTTTCCTTTACCCTGCACTCTGTTTGCTGCAGTGAAGCCTTTGCTTGTTTCTGTCCATTTGATTTCAGAGGCCAGAGAGCCACCATGATGGGTAGGCTTCAGATGCGGAAAGTGTTCAAGGGACTTTGGTGGTTGCAAATAGAGCCAAGAGTCCATTTAATCCGATTACTGGTTGCACACAATGGGCCTGCCCGACCCACTGTGGACAGAAGTCTTTACTTTGCTTCTATTAGCCAAGAATCAGTTATCAGAAAAGCGGAATTTTGTCCCTATCCGATTGCCCAGACAAGCAACAGAAAATAAGTGAGGAAATAGTCTAATGTGTCAATATTTATCTATTGGCCCTAATTGGACTTGTTGAGTGTGCGGACTTGGCAGCTCTGGCTTAGCTGTGTGCTTTTGATTGCTCCTCCCCTTGTGTGGGTACTGTCACTGTATGCACAGGGTAATGACATCTCAAAGGCCAAGAGCACTGTCTGGAGAAAAAATGCATTTTAAAGGTCTAAGAACACTGTATTGGAAAGCCAGGGAGAACTCAGGAGGAAGGGAGACCCCAGCAAACTGCAAGACATTTGGGACTGAAGTGGGGCATCCTTTCCTTCCCAGGTTCCTGGTACACAGGAAGCTCACCAGGCTCCAAGCCTGTGGGGACACAGCTGGCTCTTGTTGCCTCTGGTTGGTTGCAAAGTGTTAACGTCTACAGCACTCTCAAATTGCCTTTAAAGATAATGGAAATCAAAGTCATTGTAGCTCACAAAATCTGAGCAGTCATTACATACCAGATAGTATTCTAAGCATCTGACATCTGGCTTCCCCCAGGGCCCCAGAGATGACTTCTACCATGAGGCCCATTTTACAAATAAGTAGCTGAGGCCCAAAGAATAACTTGCCCAAGGTCACTCAGCAAGTGGCGATAGAACCCACCCGGGGGGCGCCTGGGTGGCTCAGTGGGTTAAGCCGCTGCCTTCGGCTCAGGTCATGATCTCAGGGTCCTGGGATCGAGTCCCGCATCGGGCTCTCTGCTCAGCAGGAAGCCTGCTTCCCTCTCTCTCTCTCTGCCTGCCTCTCCATCTACTTGTGATTTCTCTCTGTCAAATAAATAAATAAAATCTTTAAAAAAAAAAAAAAAAAAAAAAAAGAACCCACCCGGAACCTGGTGGTCTCACTTCATGCTCATAATTACCACTGGGTCCCAGAGTCCTGGTCAGACCCTGACCAGAGAATCAGTGTCTCCTTAAATGTTTCAACCCAGGCACCCAGCTTGCCTAAGCACTGACCAGAGTCTCCTTCCCTGGAGTACTTCCGGTCGGTGACTGATCTTTCTCCCCCTATCCTGGAGGGCAGCTCTGCTCACCACTAAACCACCAATGCTCTCCCCCTATCCTGTACACAAGTACACAACAGTGTGGTAGAAGTGGTGTGTAATCTCTTACTTATGGTCCCATTGACAAAGTGTTTCCAATAGCACAATCCACTCAGTCCTCACAGCATCTTTTCATGGAAAGAGGGACAGAAATTTCTATTATCCCAGCCTCTTTGAGGCCTCTCAGACCATAGGGACTCTTGAGTCCCGAGTCAGTGAAATTGCTGCCTAGGACTCATGCCTCAGGAACTTATCTGAACCATGGACAATGCCTGTGAACTGACCTCCTTTCCCCTGCTCAGCTGAAAAGCAACCTTCCCCTGGTTGTCTGAGAAGAGCTATGGTTACCAATTCATTCCAAGAAGATAGCAAATGGATCTAATCAGGAAGCACGCACACACTGGATTGGCCATACACAGACACAGAGCCACAGTCTCTTCTTCAGCTGGCCTATTGCACAAAGTTAACGGGCATTTTTCTTTCTAGCTGGATCTGATAGCATCCTGGGAAGTCTTTGTATCACTTTATATCACAGGATCACTATACCGTTGTGGGAATGGTAACAAACCTACTGCTATGAATTCCCGATATTATCTTTTAGCAAATTAGATCTGCCTTCCCTATGAATAGCAGAGTTAAGAAAGATGAGACAATTTTTTAAAAATATTTCTTTGAATTCTATATTACTCACAGATTATTTTCTCTTTCTACCAATTTTACTGGGTTCATCCTTTCTCTAATAATGTATTGCGCCATCACCATACCAAACACATTTTTGACCTCCAATAAGAGCTTCCCAGAGAGGCAGTGGGGGTCACTAACATTGGTGTCATCTCTATGCCAGGTGTATGAATGTGATATGCAAATTTCCTCTTTTATAGCTCTGGAGGTCAGATGTCCAAAATGAATCTTACAGGACTGAAACCATATCAGCTGCCATGGTCTCTTCTGCAGGCTCCAGGGAAGAATCCATTACTTGTCTCTTCCAGTTTTAGAGGCTATGGCATTCATTGGCTCATTGGTACATCACTTCAAGCTCTGCTTCTGTCTTCACATCCCCTTCTCTCCCTCTTATAACAATCCTAATAAATACATTGGGCCCACCCATTGAATCCAGGATAACCTCCCCTTCTCAAGATCCTTAACTTGATCCTATCTGAAAAATCCTTTTTGCCATATGAAGTAACATTCCCAGGTTCCAGGCATCAGGACTCGCACCTCTCTAGGGGGCCCTACTACAATATGCAGTAGATTCTGGGAAGAGAAGAAGTGCTTGTCGATCACTCATTTCTTCATTCCTTTGTCCATCTGCAGATACTGACTGGCAGGCCCTCATCTGCCACAAAGAACAAGACAGTGTTTACACTAGCATGTTGGACCTAGGGAGTGAGCTCACCACCCCCTCAACAATCACACCGAAAGCGAGTTCATTGCCATTGTGGGGGCCAGCAGGAGGAGAACAGTTGAGAGAAGAGATGATGGGGGAGGTAGACTTAATTTAGTCTGAGGTGGCCACTGGTGCCCAGAAAGCCTTGCCTCAGAAAATGATATTTAAGCTAGGAGCTGAAGGAAGTGTAGGACTTTGCTAGGGGAAGAAGTAGGGAAAGGTGAAAAGCTACAAAGACAAATTGGCCATCCAAGCCTCAAATAACTGTCAGTCTGAAGTGTTTAATTGCAATGACAATTGTTGTGAGTGAGCATCAGTGTTTGTGTTATTTCCTGAAAGGGCAAGGGATCTCTGGAGGTGAGAAGAAGGTAGGGCAAGTCTTGTTTGTGTTTAGCAGGAAACCAGGCAGAAAACTTCCCCAGTTTTTCAGTTTGTGAGTCCCAGCCCTTGTCTGAGGAGAGGTGGACTTTGTTATGTTTATTCCACTCAGCTACAGAATTAGAGTTGGTTCAGAGCCAAATGGCCCCTCTTCCTAGAAGGGTCGGGTATACAAGAGTTTCTGACAGACCAGCTTTCCTCCCCTCTGATTGGACTTGCTGGTTGTTCAGCTTCCATGACCAAAGTGTTCTATACTAGGGTTACTTATACACCCTCAGCATAGGCCCTCATGAGATGCTTATTCATTACAGAGGAAACAGTAAACCAACAGCAAAGAAGCCTGATAGGCAATTCTTTAACCAAGTGATCACAATTAAAACAACCAGGGGTGCCTGGGTGACCCAGGCCTTTGACTCGGGTCATGATCCCATGGAATTGAGCCCCACATCTGGCTGCCTGTTCAGTGAGAAGCCTGTTTCTCCCTCTCCCACTCCCACTGCTTGTGTTCCCTCCTTTGCTGTGTCTCTCTCTGTCAAATAAATAAATAAAATCTTCTAAAAAAAAATTAACACAACCAGAAATTGGACTTGACATTTCACACCTCTATAAAGGATGCTCTGAAAAGTGTACAATAGTCCTTTTGGGGTGTTCTAACCTGAAATGCACCCCCTCAATATAATCATGAGGAAACATCATAAAACTCAAATTGAGAGTTTCTACAAAATGGCTAAATTATATCCTTCAGAACTGTTGATATCCCAAAAGACATATCTATTCTTTGTCTCTACAGATATGTCTATTCTGGGTATTTAATATAAATGTATTATACAATGTGTAAGTCCTTTGTGACTGGCTTCTCTCACCTGGCATGACGTTTTCGAGGTTTGTAGCATGTATTAGTACTCCCTCATTTCTTTTTATTTCCAAATAATAGTCCCTTGCATGGATATATCACATTTTATTTAGCTACTCATTGGTTGATGGGCATTTGGGTTGTTTCTGCCTTGTAGCTATTATGAATAACACTGTCATTAACATTCATATCTGTTTTTTTGTGGACAGTTTTCATTTCTCCTAGGTGTATATGCAGGAGTGGAATTTCTGAGTCATATACTAACTTTGTGTTTAATCTTTTGAGTTACTGTCACACTGTTTTCCAAAGTGGCTGTACCATTTCACATTCTCACCAACCAGGTTCTGGTTTGTCCACATTCTTGGCATTTTAGCTATCCTAGGAATTTTGAACTGGTAACTTACTGTAGTTCTGATTCTTTATACTATTCTTAAAACCTTTCTCTATAAACATTGGGGTACAGATGGCCCTTCTTTTCATGACATCTGTATCTTTGGGGTAAATACCCAGTAAGTAGTGCAATTGCAGGGTCATAGGGAAGTTCTATTTTTGATTTCTTGAGGAATCTCCACACTGTTCTCCAAAGAGGCTGCACCAACTTGCATTCCCACCAACAGTAGAAGAGGGTTCCCCTATCTCCACATCCCCTCCAACACATGTTGTTTCCTGTCTTGCTAATTTTGGCCATTCTAACTGGAGTAAGGTGATATCTCAATGTGGTTTTAATTTGAATCTCCCTGAGGGCTAGTGATGATGAACATTTTTTCATGTATCTCATAGCCATTTGTATGTCTTCATTGGAGAAGTGTCTGTTCATATCTTCTGCCCATTTTTTGATATGATTGCCTGTTTTGTGTGTGTTGAGTTTGAGGAGTTCTTTTTAGATCCTGGATATCAACCTTTCGTCTGTACTGTCATTTGAAAATATCTTCTCCCATTCCATGGGTTGCCTCTTTGTTTTCTTGACTGTTTCCTTTGCTGTGCAGAAGCTTTTGATCTTGATGAAGTCCCAAAAGATCATCTTCACTTTTGTTTCTTTTGCCTTTGGAGACATATCTTGAAAGAAGTTGTTGTGGCTGATATCGAAGAGATTACTGCCTATGTTCTCCTCTAGGATTCTGATGTATTCTTGTCTCACATTGAGGTCTTTTATCCATTTTGTGTTTATCTTTGTGTACAGTGTAAGAGAATAGTCGAGTTTCATTCTTCTACATATAGCTGTCCAGTTTTCCCAGCACCATTTATTGAAGAGACTGTCTTTTTCCACTGTATATTTTTTCCTGTTTTGTCAAAGATTATTTGCCCATAGAGTTGAGGGTCCATATCAGGGCTCTCTACTCTGTTCCACTGGTCTATGTGTCTGTTTTTATGCCAGTACCATGCTGTCTTGGTGATAACAGCTTTGTAGTAAAGCTTGGAATCAGGTAATGTGATGCCCCCATTTTATTTTTGTTTCTCAAAATTTCCTTAGCAATTCAGGGTCTCTTCTGATTCCATATAAATTTTTGGATTATTTGCACCAGCTCTTTGAAGAATACCAGTGGAATTTTGATCGGAATGGCATTAAAAGTATAGATTGCTCTAGGCAGTATAGACATTTTAACAATGTTTATTCTTCCAATCCAAGAGCATGGAATGGTCTTCCATCTTTTTGTTTCTTCTTCAATTTCTTTTACGAGTGTTCAGTAGTTCCTCGAGTACAGATCCTTTACCTCTTTGGTTAGGTTTATTCCCAGGTATCTTATGGTTCTTGGTGCTATAGTAAATGGAATCGATTCTCTAATTTCCCTTTTCGGTATTTTCATTATTAGTGTATAAGAAAGCCACTGATTTCTGTACATTGACTTTGTATCCTGCCATGTTGCTGAATTGTTGTATGAGTTCTAGTAGTTTGGGGATGGAGTCTTTTGGGTTTTCCATATAAAGAATCATGTCATGTCAAACTGTGGAAAGAACCAAGATGCCCTTCAATGGACAAATGGTTAAGGAAGATGTGGTCCATATACACTAGGGAGTATTATGCCTCCATCAGAAAGGACAAATACCCAACTTTTGTAGCAACATAGACGGGCTGGAAGAGATTATGCTGAGTGAAATAAGTCAAGCAGAGAGAGTCAATTATTATATGGTTTCACTTATTTGTGGAGCATAACAAATAGCATGGAGGACATGGGGAGATAGAAGGGAGTTGGGGGAAATTGGAAGGGGAGGTGAACCATGAGAGACTACGGACTCTGAAAAACAATCTGAGGGTTTTGAAGGGGTGGGGGGTGAGAGGTCGGGGTACCAGGTGGTGGATATTATAGAGGATACGGATTGCATGGAGCACCGGGTGTGGTACAAAAAACAATGAATACTGTTATGCTGAAAATAAATTTTAAAAAATTTTTTAAAAATTACATTTCAAGAGAAGAGATCTAGATAAATGACATTTCAGAGATTTCAAAGATTAAATAAAATGTGCATTTTTAAGTGTGAAAAAGAAACCCTTTCTCTAGGTCTGAAATTATGTCAAAACAAAAAATTAAAAGAAAAATATTCTATGCCATGATTACTCTTAATGAAAGAAGTTTGGGGAGAAGTCCTTTCTTCTTCTTGGGCTGAGGTGATGAACCAACAAATAGATCCTAAGGACAAGAGCAGAGCTGGTGACCTGAGTTCTAGAAATATGGAAGTTTCCTGGATTCAGTGTTTCCATTCATTCACTCAAAAAACGTCTATCAAAACCCAGTTAAATAAATTAGTATGATGAATATGGGGAAATGTGTACTGCTGCCCTTCCCATGTAAAAGCAAACTTGTTTTGAGGCTTCTTCCTGATGGTGATTGAAATTAATACATTCACAAGTGCAACAGATGAATACCAAGAATGAAAACCAACATTTATCTCTTCAGTTAAAATACCACATTCAGCATTGCAACTGATTAGAGTTATCATCTGGTTAAGTTTATGGTAGTTCACTTTATCTGCCATAATCCATTTGGTTTTTACAGAGGTTCATACAATGAAATTGATGAGCATATAATGGGGACTGCTACCTTTGCATTCTTGAAATCTGTCTTGGCCAGGACAGGGGAGGAATGATTTCAAAGACTTCCACTTGGACCTTACTTCCAAATTATCTCTTAATCCCCATATCAGGGAGTCAAGCTGCTAAGGATCTCCATCTTAACTATGCATAAGAGTACTGGGAAAATAACCTAAAGATGAATGTGAGAACACACTGGAAACACTGTGAGATGGAGCTGGACCAGAATTCAATTTGTCACCTGATCTGCATAAATCCCACTCTAATGGGGGGGGCACTCTAATAAGATTTAACCCTGCTGCCCCTGTGAGCTCACATCTATATCAAATAGCTCTCTAAAGGTCTGAGTATTTCCTATTCTCTAGTGCTCAAGGACTATGGCACATGTCCAATGGTGGCTAATTGGTTAGAAAATCAAATAAGACACAGAGAAAATGTGTAGAATATGGAGGAAATTCAAAAATTCCAGACGCACATAAAAAGCATGGACTTCAGATCCATGCATATCTGGGTTGGATGCCCTCTTCACCACTCTTTCTCTGGATAAGGCTCAACATCTTCTCTTCAGAGGATTGTTAATGCCTACTTTGCAGGGACATTCCAAGTCAATATAGAGAGCAGAAGGCATAACACAGAGCAGATTCTCCATAAATAAGTAGCTGTTTCTATTAATATTAACAATGGGATGTCTCATTTTTCATGGTTCACAGTTCATGTGAATATGAATATTCACATGGTACAGTCTTGGCCAGTTGAAATTGGAGATATTTATGAGTATTGAATAGTTTCACTTAATACTCTGAGGAAAAAGAAAAATAAGCACCTACAAATAATAAAGTGTGTCTTTGGGGCAACTGGATTTTATCAAGGAGGAAGAATTTAGTCTAAGATGAAATGAAAAGAGAGAGAGAGAGAGAAAATGCCCTTCAACGGACAAATGGATAAGGAAGATGTGGTCCAAATACACTATAGAGTATTATGCCTCCATCAGAAAGGATGAATACCCAACTTTTGTAGCAACATGGACGGGACTGGAAGAGATTATAATGAGTGAAATAAGTCAAGCAAAGAGAGTCAATTATCATATGGTTTCACTTATTTGTGGAGCATAACAAATAGCATGGAGGACATGGGGAGTTAGAGAGGAGAATGGAATTGGGGGAAATTGGAAGGGGAGATGAACCATGAGAGACTATGGACTCTGAAAAACAATCTGAGGGTTTTGAAGGGGTGGGGGGTGGGAGGTCGGGGGTACCAGGTGGTGGGTATTATAGAGGGCACGGATTGCATGGAGCACTGGGTGTGGTGCAAAAATAATGAATACTGTTATGCTGAAAATAAAAAATAAATTAAAAAAAACTCTAAAAAATAAATAATAAATAAACTTATGAAAAAAAAAATAAGAGAGAGAGAGAGAGAGATAGACAGAGTCGTATACTGCCTTTGTTTGGATCCTGCAAAAGCAGAACTTATATTTGGGACTTGGGTGCTGGTAATTTATTTGGGAGGTTATCCAAGGAGGGAATTGGGAGAGTCTTATAAAAGAAAATCCAGTAAAATGTGCATTAATATTATTGTTGTTGTAGGAACTGAGGCTTGGTTCTGCTGGGAAATCGTATAGAATGCATCACTATATTGTTCCTTCAAAAGACCATAAGTTGAAAATTTTTTATCTTTTAACTCTTATCAACCATTGATTGAGGGTTGCCCTTGGTTCTAGCGTACTTGGAGGCACCTGCAGCTGAGCATGGCTCCAACAAACCTAACAAAACAGGAGAAGCTTTGTGATGAATCCTTGAAATGGGACACAAAAATGGCTTAAGAGATACCTACCAAAGCTAAAAATAGAGGCCAGCATAAGAGCTATTGAACAGAGCACAAAAAATGCTCCTACATACAATCTATGTCTCCATATTTCATTATTATTCATTGGATAACCCAATGAGGTGGGTTTATTTTATTTTTAATTAATCTCAGTTTACCCATCTGCAATGGTTCCACAGGAAACCATAATGATTTTGCATTTTTTATGTATTCTGGTATTTGCTTCTGAGGATGCCTATCACAGAGCAAGAAATTCCTTGGGAATCTTTTAAATTGGTCTTTCCTGATGCACAGTTACTATATGTGGCAGGAAAATGGAGAGCATGGGCTAGTAGGTCCAACACAAACAGCAAAAGCAAAACATACTACTTGGATCTGGAAGAGTGTCTAAAAGATTTGGATTCTACAAACAGCATTTTTGGCAGCTTGGGGAAGCTATAATCCTGTGTCCATAATTTCATTTTATTTTAAGGAGAGCTGTGCCTATTTTCTTTTAGCTGATAAGAATTCTCCTTGCATTATGAATAAACTCCAAAGCTTGTGTGAAAATTCATTTGACTCTACCTCAAAAATTTCCCAATTTCCCATTTAAAGTCAGAGTACAATGGAAATGGTTACTCTTTTTTTTTCTTTTTTTAAAAATTATTTTTATTAACATATAATGTATTGTTTGCCCCAGGGGTACAGGTTGTGAATCACCAGGCTTACACACTTCACAGCACTCGGAAATGGTTACTCTTAATTGATTCTGAGGAGAATTATAATCACTCTTTGGCTTGGGCTCTCAGCCTCAGGAGGTGAAAAAAGTATGTGGTGATTGGCTCTCTGGCTTCTTGGTGACCCCTACAAAGGGGTACACTATGCCATGGTTCCACTCCACCCTTCAGGAGCCTGGGCCTGTGGGATGACAATGGGGGCACTGGCAACCAGAAAGGAGGTCAAAGCCTACCTATCAGTCCAGTTTCCCTTCAATAACTCCCTAGGCAAACACATACAAAAGAAATGGAATTTCTCTGAATAAAATTTTATTGTAAAGCCCTTCTAAAAAAGCAATTAATAATATGAACCATAGTTTCATAAACGCTCCTAGAACTTAGAGAATACTCTCTTTTCTCAGGATGGAATGTACATCCAACATCACAAAATGAAATACATTCTTTCCTCAGCATCATTTTCCTCATATTTAAAATTTGGAGCCTATTTGCTGAGGTTGTTTTGATGACAGAAGCCCGACTGGAACTGGCTTAAACTCAAAGGGAACCTGATCCTGAGCTATTTTACAGGAAAAGGGGCAGTGATCTAGAGCTATGAGAGGAATATATATAACCTCAGGAACTACTAGATCCTGGAGCACACTTAGTCCCCAGGTAGACTCTCTCCATCTCTTGGATGTATCCTTCTCTGAACATCTGCACCATTCTTCTCTCTAAAGGGATCTGCTTCTGTCTTCCTGGCCCATGGGGTAAAACTATACAGCCCTGAATAATTTCTAAGTTTTACATCATAAAGCCCAGCTACCAGTACAAAGACATTTCAGCTCCAAAATTCTCAAAGAAGGGTGCCTGGGTGGCTCAGTCAGTTAAGTGTCTGCCTTCAGCTTTTGTCATGGTCCCGGGGTCCTGAGACTGAGCCCCACATTGAGCTCCCTGCTCAGCAGAGACTCTACTTCTCCCTGAGCTTCTACCCCAGGCTCATCCTCTCTCTCTCTCTCTCTCTCTCTCTCTCTCTCTTTCTTTCTCTCTCTTTCTCTTAAATAAATAAAATCTTTTTAAAAGTCCCCTGAGAAGGACTCTAATTGGCTCACTTCACACCAATCGACTGTATTAAGAGTTCCAGTCATAGAACAATATGGCAGACCCCTGCAGAACCGTGGTGAGAAATCCCCAGAAAAAAAGAGATCACAGGTTGCCAAAACATAACTCTTTCTTACGAAAAGTTTGCACACAATGATTGCTAACATCTAATAGCTTTAACAGATGCATTCTCTACTTGACTTAAGATGACTCTCAGTTCAAGGGAGCCAATGATTTTGTATTTCCCAAAAAGAGCAAGAAATCTTCTCTAGCCAAGCTCTGAGCCTGACATAATGGACTCCCCAGTTACTAATGCTGCCAAGGCCCCTCCAGGGCTTTTCATTCCATGAGCTGTTACACATCTAAGCTTACAAACATGTCTCTTGGGCACACTGTAATACCCACCTGGATATCTTGCCTTTACAGTGTCCCCAAGATGGGAACCCTGGGGATCAAGAATATTTAAAATTCTAAGTCAACATTGCAGAAAGATGGTCTTTGTCTTCTGTTTATTATAAAATCAACGCCTCTTTAGCAAACACTGTTACCACTTCATTCATTCATTCTGCAAGCCTTTATTACATCCCTAGTATGGACAAGACACGATCTAGATTAAAGTTTTTTTTTTTTAAAAAAAGTAAGAATGCATTGATGGAACTCCGTTATTT
The DNA here is from genome assembly GCF_020171115.1 of Neogale vison. NCBI lineage: Eukaryota > Metazoa > Chordata > Mammalia > Carnivora > Mustelidae > Neogale > Neogale vison. The sequence continues at coordinate 46,262,710 of NC_058098.1, forward strand.
GTTTGCATCTTGTCTCTGTCAGTTTGGGCTGCTATAACAAAAATATCATAGATTGGATGGCTTAAACAACAAAGTTTGGGTTTTTTTTTTTTTTTTTATTTCTTTTACTTCTGGAGGCCTGAAGTCCAAGATCAGGATTCCAACATGGTCAGGTTTGGTGGGAGCTTCTTCTCATGGTGGAGAGAGAGAGAAAAGGAAAGATGGAGAAAAGAGGCAACTCTCCTGTGTCTTTTCTTATAAGAGCATTAATCTCATCATGAGAAATCTACCTGTATGACCTCACTACCTCACAAAGGCCCTTTCTCTGAATACCATCACACTGGGGATTAGGGTTTCAGCATATAAATTTGGGGGGAACACAGCCATTCAATTCATAGCATGTCTATTGGAAAGACAGATGTAACCAAGTACTTGTGATAGCATATACAAGATGCAAAAATAGAATTAAACTGCACAATGAAGGGAATTATTAACTATACCGAGAAAAAAGAGGGTTCAGAGAAGAATTCATAAAGGTGGTGATGATTGAAACAATCCTGTAAGAATGAGAAGTTTCCCAGGCTAATATAGAAGAATAATAAATCCCAAACATCATTTGAATGGGATTTCCTAAAAATCAGAGACTTCATACTCACAACAACAGCAAACCAGTTGGCAGGTAAGGAGTCCTGCTTCAGGAATTCACGCATTTCTCATGTCAAATTTTAATTATCTGAGAGAATTTCCTTACTGTATTAGTTAGGATAAGCTAAACTGCTATTAAAAACACACTCCAAAAATGTACTGAAGTGAAAATCCAATAGAGATTTATTTCTGATTCACATGATAATTGGCTCACATCCCCCACTCCATACCATAGTCTAAGACTTTAGAGTCCTTTCATCTGTGGCTCTGCCAGCTTCTAAATCCTCATCTGTTTTTATTCAGTTGCTGATAGGAGAGTATAGTAGAAACACCCCTATGTCTCAACAGCCTTAGCCGATTGATGAGAGCGAGTCACAAGTCAACACTTGTTTGCCAGGAAAACTGGGAAATGTAGTTCGTAGGCAGCCATTTTTCAACTACAACAAAATCTTAGGTGCAGCAAGTAATGATTTTGGTCACCACCCATCTACCTCTGCCATACTTACAATATATATAGACCATCTATAAAATACAAGTACCCTTCAAACTCCTGACACAAAAACAAGCCACAACAAGAATTTGAAACATACAAGGAAGAAAAAGAACCTAAATTTTTAAGTTCCTGCTTTAAAATACTTCAAAGGGGGTTTTATTTACTTCCAAATGTGTATTTTCTTAAAGATTTTATTTATTTATTTACTTGAGAGAGAAAGAGAGAGCACAAGCAGGAGGGGCAGAGGGTGCAGAGGGAGATGGAGAGAGAGAATCTCAAACAGACTTCATGCTGAGCGTGGAGCCCAATGCTGGGCTTGATCCCAGGACCTGAGATCATGACCTGAGTCAAAACCAAGAGTAGGACACTTAACTGACTGTGCCACCCAGGCACCGCTCAAATGTGTTTTTTGTTTTGTTGTTTTGTTTTGTTTTTTTTTACAAATTTTAAAATGGTAGTTGGCCATTTTAAAATAATCTTGATAAAGTAATATATTTTTAATGTTCTCTGTCTTCCTCTGACTTTATTTGTGGTTTAATCAAATTCATTGTAATTTAATTTAATTTAATTTAACTTAATTTATTTTGGGAGAGAGAGGGAAAGTGGGCATGGGCAGGAGGGTCAGAAGGAGCAGGAGAAAGAGAATCTTAAGCATACTCCATGTCTAGTACAGAGCCCACCCAGGGATTGATCTCGCTACCCTGAGATCACGACCTGAGCTGAAATCAAGAGTCAGAAACTTAACCAACTGAGCCACACAGGGGCCCCTACTTTAATTCTAAAATAAGAAAAACAAAAACATCCAACTTGTTCTTTAAAAACAACAGCCAGAAAATACAATTTGGAGGGGCCTGGGTGGCTCAGTGGTTAAGCATCTGCCTTTGGCTCAGGTCACGATCCCAGGGTCCTGGGATTCAGCCCCTCATCAGGGTCCCTGATCTGTGGGAAGCCTGTTCTCCCTCTTGTGTTCCCTCTCTCACTATTTTTCTCTGTCAAAAATAAAATAAAATCTTTCAAAATTTTTACTAAAAGAAAATATAATTTAATTCTAAGCATTCCAATATCTATTACAGAAATAATAAGTCAAAAGAAGAGGTATTTTAAAAGATCAAAAATAAAAAAAGATCTTTTTCTTCATTGCCCTTTATGTATTAACTAATTTGTTCTAAAATACAATGAGATATTATTTTGCTAAGTTGCTTTTTTAAAAATTGTGCATGCAATTATAGAGTGAGTAGTTAATCCTAAAGAAATTATCAGAAGTGTGTAAGACTGCATTTTTACGGATGTTTACCCTCAACATATTGTTTGCAATAGTAAATTAAGTTTGCACTTAAATGCCCCAAAATAAGAAGTGGGTTAAATAAAAGAGGCACAACCAGGAGGATAACCTGACTCCTGCTGTCCTGATGCAGTTGGAATTAGCGCTTCTCTTTTGCCCTCTAAGGTATCTGAGTTTGGATGATAAATTATATGGTCACCCTACATATAATGACATAATACTGTATCCTAAAAATGCATGATGTATGAGATTATATAATAAGAAGGTAAATTTTTAGCAATTTGTTGACATGTGTAAAATGGCGTTTGCTATCTATAGATTTAATGCAATTCTCATTAAAATCCCAGCAAGTTATTTTGTGGATATCAACAAATGGATACTAAAGAGTATATGGAAAAGCAAGACCCAGAATACCTAACACAATAATGAAGAAGAATAACAAAGTTGGAGAATTTATACTACTCAATTTCAACCCTTACTATACAGCTACAGTAATGAAGACATTGTGGTATTGGTTTTAAAAAAAAAATAGACAAGTTAATTGATTAAATAGAAGAGATAGCCCAGAAATAGACCCACATAAATATAGCCAACTGATCTTTAATAAAGGAGCAAAGATAATCCAATGGACAAAGGATAGTCTTTTCAACAAATGGTGCTAGGAAACTGGACATCTGCACACACACAAAAAAAACACAAACAAACAAAAACAAAACCTAGACACAGACTTTGCATCTTTCACAAAAATTAATTCAAAATAAATCACTCACTAAATGTGAAATGCAAAACTATGAAACCTATAGAAGATTACAAAGGAGAAAGTCTAGGTTAACTTCCAGTTTGGTGATGACTTTTTAGATCCAACAACAAATGTATGATCCATGAAAGAAAAAACTTGAAAAGTGGGATTTCATTAAAACTAAAAACAACTGCTCTATGAAAGACATTATTAAAAGAATGAAAAGACAAGCCCCAGATCAGAAGAAAACATCTGCAGAACATATACCTGATAAAGGGTTTGCATATAAAACATACAAAGAACCCTTAAAATCTAACAATAAGAAAACAACCTAATTAAAAAATAGTCAAAAGATCTAAACAGACACCTCACCAAAGAAGATATATAGATGGCAAATAGGCATCTGAAAAGATGTTCAGCATCATATGTCATTAAGGAATTGCAAATAAAACAATTAAATACCACTACACACCCACTGGAATGACCAAAATCCAAAACACTGACAGCACAAAATGCTGGCAAGGCTGTAGAGCAACAGGAACTCTCATTCATAGCAAAATAGCACAGCTGTGTGGGAATACAGTCGGATGTTTTTGACAAGTTAAACATAGTCTCACCATAGATCTAGCAATCATGCTACTTGGTATTACCCAATGAGTTGAAAACGATGTGCACACAAAAGCCTGCATACAAATATTTGTAGCAGGTTCAGTGATAACTGCCCAAACTTAGAAGCAATCAAGATGTCCTTTGATACATGAATGGATTAAGAAAATGGTATATCCAGACAATGGACTATTATAAAAAAAATATTTAAAGAGCTAACAAGCCACAAAAGATATGCATATTGCTAAGTGAAGGAAGTTAATCTGAAAAGCCTATGTGCTTTATGATTCCAACCATACGACATTCTGAAATACTCAAACCTACAGAGAAGGTAAAAAACAAAACAAAATGAAAAAATTAGTGGATATCAGTGGTTCAGGGGAAAGAGGGAAGAGTGAAAAGGTAGCACACAGGGGATTGTGAGGGCTGTAAAACTATTCTGTGTGTTGCTGTGATGGTCCACATATGACATTAGGCATGTGTCAAAGCCCATAGAGTGTACAACAGAAAGACTGAACCCTAGTGTAAACTACGAAACTCAGTTAATAATGTATCAATACTGATTACTGGTTCATTAATTGTAACATACCACATTAAGGCAATATGTTAAAAAGTGAAACTATGGAGAAACTTAGGTATATGAGAACTACACTTTCTTTTGGGAGGGGGGACTGCACTTTTTGCTCAACTTTTCAGTACACTTAAAACTTCTTTAAAAGTTGGCAACTGGGTGGTTTAGTCAGGTAAGCATCTACCTTCAGCTCAGGTCATAATCCCAGGGTCCTGGGATCGAGACCGAAGTTAGGCTCCCCACTCAGCAAGAAGCCTCCTTCTCCCTCTCCCTCTGCCTACCAATCCTCCTGCTCTCTCTCTCCCTCTCTCTCTCTCAAATACATACATACATACATACATACATACATACATAAAATCTTTTTTAAAACCTTAAAAAAAACTTCTTTAAAAATTAAACTATATTAATGTAAAAATTCAGTTTCTGTGTAATATCATTGTATGAACTCATATTTGTTAAAATAGATGGCTCTATGATCTCAAAAAGGAATCTAGAGGATACAAATCAAAATGTGAATCTCTCTGGTATAAGGAATTTGAGAGGCAGAGCAGGGTTTTGTGAAGGGGAAGGAAGGGGAAAATTAAACAAGATGGGACTGGGGAGGGAGACAAACTGTAAGAGACTCTTAATCTCAGGAAACAAACTGAGGGTTGCTGGGGGTGGTTGTAGGAATAGGGTGGCTGGGTGATGGGCATTGGGAGGGTATGTGCTGTGAAATCTGTAAGACTGGTGATCCACAGACCTGTACCCCTGAAACAGATAATATGTTATATGTTAATAAAATAAAACAAAATGCTTATTTTTTTAAAAAATGTGAAGCCATCTTCCCATGCTAGAATTATGGGAGGGTTTCTGCTTCTCTATAACTTCTAATTTTTAATACGCATTGCTTGAGTTATTAAAGAGGGGAGAATTTTCTTCCCTCAAGAATCAGGTTCTCAAAGTGTTAAATACTAATAGTGACTCTCATTAATATGAGCTTACCACATTGCAAGCATTTGGCATCTAATAGCCCTGAAATTTAAGTCTTTTATGTCCATTATCTAGATGCAAAACTGAGGATTAGCTACTTTGTTCAATGTCATGTATGTCCCTATAATTTTGAGAAGAATAAGCCAGGCACACTCTTCTCCCTTTTTGCTGCTATGTTTGTGAGAAAATCTTTGCCAGCCTTCCACGTGCATGTGGGTGTCTACGGGCACGTTAGCTGCCATACCATGGAGGTCTCAACTAGACCTGGGAGAAGCCATTTTACCTTCCTCAACTGAGGACAAAAGTCACATAGATTCAATGGAAAATTGGGCAAATATTATATAATCAGAGCTGGAAATTATATTAAGCTAGCACTAAGCACTTAGTGTGATGCTAGCTTTCTCTAAGACCATGAAAAGCAAGTCATTTTTCTAAAGTAATACCATGACTGTGTGTCAGCCTTGTAGCCTGGTTTCCTGTTTGCAACTAGAGTAGCCTTATAGACAACAGCTTGTCAAAGGACAAAGTGAGTTTCTGTTCATGTTATCCTTTGCTTCCCTATGTTATCTCTGGGAGGGAAACTGGGCTGCTTTTGGTCTTGTCTTTTTATTTTTTTTTTTAAGATTTTATTTATTTGACACAGACAGAGATCACAAGTAGGCTGAGAGGCAGGCAAAGAGAGAGAGGTGGAAGCAGGCTCCCCGCTGAGCAGATGCGGGGCTCGATCCCAGTACTCTGGGATCATAACCCGAGGTGAAGGCAGAGGCTTTAACCCACTGAGCCACCAGGAGCCCCTGGTCTTGTCTTTAATTATTAACATGCAGAGACTGGTAAATACTTCATACCTATTTGCAAGGCTGTTTTTTTGAGAAGGCTACTTTAAAAATCACCTACTGGAATGATTCTTAAGAAGGACAGCCCTTGAGGCCACACCATAGACTGTGCTCCTTGACCACGGCCTCAGGTTGCATTCTCCCAGAAGCAGATTCTGAGATAGGAATTCAGGTGCACATAGGCGATCACTTAGCAAGCAACCCCCCACCCCAGGGAAATACCATGTGGGGAATGGGGGTGGGGGGAAGAGCCCATACCAGAAGCTCTCAAGCCTGTTACTGTGTTGCCTCTGGAACCTTCAATGGACATGCCCCTTCAGGCTTAATCCCTCCAAGTTAAGAACATGCCGCTCTCCAGCACAGCAAGCACTGGCTGCTCCCATACCAGGCTGAGCTATATCCTTGCTCTGCCTTTCCCTCTACCTCCTGGTTACCCTTTGTCTCAGTTTGACTTCCCCCAGAAGTAGACCCTGAGACAAGAAGAGCACAGACAATCTATGTGGGAAGTGATGCCAAGAAGCGAGACAGGCCGGGGACCAGGGGTGGGTTCAGCTAACTTGAGCCTTGAGGGCAATGTGTACATCAAATCCCTCTGGCAGTGGGGTTCTTTACTCCCCTCCTTCTGGAGAAATAACTTGTGCTTTTAGGAAAATGAGCCTCAGATCCTCCTGAAAGTCCCTTGTCCTCAGTGTGCCCATCTTCCACGTGCATGTGGGTGTCTTTAGAGTGAATGGGCTTAGCCAAACAGCGTACCTACAGGTATGCTGAGCAGGAATGCATTTTAGCCAAGGCAGAGACTTGTGAAAACAAGAAGGCAGAGACTTGTGAAAACAAGTCTCTTTGTTTCCTAAGCCACTGTGCTTTTCAGAAGCATGGGGGAGCAGAGTCAGCCTTCTGTGTGGCTGCTTCCAGCATCCGTGGAACGACCTTGAGCTCTGTTGGATGGAAGGCATGGTATGCCTGTCATCAGGGACACCTGTATTTGCCCACCCATTGTACTTCCGGTGACCTTTGAACAGCACTCTGAAAGTGCAGGAGACACAAACCTTCCTTCCCAAACGTCTCCCTCTTCCTGCACAAAATGAAGATAGAAATTATACCCCACTCCAGTCTGCCACTTTCCTTTCTTGGTAGGTTTGGGAGATCAGATTCCTTAACTCAGAATGATGGCAGATGGGGCACTTAATGTTTTCTTAACTCTGACACTGCTCTGTGCAGTGGGGAGTCTCAAAGTGCAAGTTTCGGCCCTGCTCCCTGATATGTGTGGTTTTCTAAACCAACTTTCTATGTGTGTAATCTCCAGTGCATCATGAAAGAACAGAGAGTCAGACAGAGACAGAAATGGAGACAGCAGTCAATTCAGGATCTTTTTTTATAGCAGGAGTAGGGGAAGAAAAACAGACTTGAAAATTTATTAACATCTAATCCTGTTAAGATTTTCTCCACCATATGCCAGCACAACAGCACACTGGAAATGTGTACTAATTACCCCGTTGTATCGTGTGTGTATGCTTTATACGCAGCCCCTGACCTTTTTGTTAATAACTTTGCGTTATATTCATTGACCTGAAACAAATTGAATTCAGTGGCACTCACTCAAGAATTGAATTACACAGTCTTCTTAATTGGTCTCTTATTTATTTAAATGTGAAAAAGTAACGGCTTGCCACCTGTAATATTTTTCCAACAAAATAGAATTAGGATTCCAATATTTTCCCCAAGCTAGATGATTTTTTTTCAATCATCTAGCCATGAATATATATTAGCCATGAAACTATAGTTCTGGTGTTATCTCTAAAAAGAATCTCTTAATTTTCTCTTTCATTGCCAATGCTCTGAAAAATGCTGATATAGAAACGTATTAATTAGAGGAGATTTATGTAAATCAGCTGGGCTAGGAAGGCTTTTCTGCGAAGTGGTCCCAAGAACAGGCACCACTCTGCCTCCGTCACCAATAGCCCTCCCCAGCTCTTTGGAGCCTTCTTCTGTGATTTAATATACCTCCGGATGGTAAAATCGGGAGCGCTAAGACAGGAATATGTTAAGCATGTGAAGATATTTTCCGCTGCATTTGTTAGTTTTAAGTCCTTGAGCTGCATTGTCTGTTGACTGGAGGGGGGCAGAAATCTAATTTCAGGAGTTTAGTGATGTTCTCCTATCGACGGTTTCACAGGCAATAGATACTGCCGGTAACATTGTTCTTAACACCATTCATTCATCTCTTCCCTTGGAGGATTCTTGCAAGCGATCAAAGAGATAGGAGCTTCTAGAAATTTTTGGCTTTGCTTTCTAATTCCAGTGTGAAATTAATTGTCCCAACTGCAAAGAACTACTTACTCCTTTACTTACTATATTTAACTTAAAAATGCAAATGTTATTAGTGGACTGATGACTGATAAGGGTGCCTTTGTGCCCGGCTTTAACCTCTATTAGTGAGGATTATGAGGACGTAGCCACATTGGCATTTTCTAAGTGTCACCGTGACAGCACTTGCTGCACAAATGCCTAGCTGTCACCGTGAGTTTTATCACTCGGTTTTTCCCTCCGAATGTAGACTAATAAGCCCAGAAATTACAATTGCCTCCCTGCCGAATCTGTGATAGGCGGAAATAATGATATCAGTGCCCTGCTAATCTTCTTGCCTCTGCGCTTGGCACTGTCCTATTGAGTCACCTGTCACACTCCGCTTTGATGAGGCGAATTCAATCTCCCTGCTGTAATGACAATGGGGCCATTTTAATGTTTGGAAATGATTATGTGGAAGCTTCACTGTGCTCCATCTTGGCAAGCAAGGCAGGGCGCTATGCACACCAGGAGAACGGGCTCTAGCTGGCAAGCAGGTAGTGGTAATGCTGAGCTATTGGAAAGTGGGAGCACAGTTGGCTTCATTGTCAGCCTTCTGTACTGGTCTTGTAGGAGGGGAGGATGGCAAGGGGAGGAGGTGGGCTCACTCTTGCAGAAGCGTAGCCATTGGCTAATCTTTCATTTGCCTGTACACATTTGCCTCTAGAAGGATTTCCCAGGAGACAAGGGTGGCTGGAGCTTATAAATAACTGCTGCCACCTTACCAACATCATTTGCTGGGCTAGGGGCAGGACAGCAATAGGTGAATTTTGGAGTACGTAATGTCCAGGATGTTAACCAAATCAAATTACTCTTACCCCAAGCCTACTTTTTCCTTCTTCTTTGACAGTAATTCTGGTGCAGAGTCAAATATATATGTGTGTGTGTGTGTGTGTGTATATATATAAATTGGGAAATGCTGATGAGATATTGATGAGATCTGGAGCAACCAGAGCCATTATCCATTGCTGGTATCAATTTCTTTTTTTTTTTTTTAAAGATTTTTATTTATTTATTTGATAGAGAGAGATCACAAGTAGACAGAGAGGCAGGCAGAGAGAGGGGGGAGGAAGCAGGCTCCCCACTAAGCACAGAGCCTGACATGGGGCTCGATCCCAGGACCCTGAGATCATGACCTGAGCCGAAGGCAGAGGCCTAAACCCCTGAGCCACCCAGGGGCCCTGCTGGTATCAATTTCTAAAACTACTTTGGATAACCAGCAGTCTCTACTAAAGCCAGACATAGGCAAACCCAGCAATTTTAACTCCTAGGTAGATTTCCAATGGAGATGCATGTCATAGCAGTATCCTTCACGACTATGCCAAATCAGAATTCATCCAAATACCCACCAACACTAGAATAGATGAGCTGACTAGGAGGAGGGTTACAGAAGAATACTATACAGCCATCAGAATGAGTGAGCTACAACCACAAAGAGGAATATCCTAACCAGGATACTGGGTGAAAGAAGAGAAACTTAAAGGGTACATACAGAAAGTATTGCATTTATACACGTTCAGAGGCAGACAAGATGTTCTGCAATGTGAGAAGTTGGGGTGGTTACCCTTGGTGGAGTTCCCAGAAGATGCCAGCCAGCAGGGGGAGCTTCTTGGGGCTGATATATGCTGATTCTTGATCCAGGTGCTGATTACACTAGTGTATTTGTTTTCTGAAAAATGTATTGATTTGTGTTGTTCTCTGTATATCCTTTAATAAAGGGGTTTTCATTACCTTTAACTTAATGTTTTTAATGTAATGTATGAGGCATCTGTGTGTTCTATTTGCCACTACACACAGGTGACTAAGACCAGATGTCACTTTGTAGCTGGACTTCATACTCCTTCACCAGTGACCTGGTCTGTGCAAACGGGACCTAAGAAGGGAGTCTTTGTTGAGAGGCAAGAACACTGAACACTGAAGCGAGAACACTGATCACTGAACTGGAGAGGGAAAGTGCTGTGCCATCTGAATCTCGAGCACTTCCAGCATTCTGCCAGTGTGGTATCTGGGGATCACTTGTCTTTCGGCAAGAGAAAAAGAAGGTTCTGGAAGCCAAAGAAAGTGTGTTTGCTGCATGCTTCATGAGGGAAGGCAAGTGTCACAGTGCATAGGCATGAAGAAATAGGTGTCCTAGGACAACTTCCCAACTGTACTTCCTACAAACTCTTCCTGTCCTCCTTCAAATCATAGATTTTTCTTGTGCATTCACCAAATATAAGTCATGGGAATGAAAATTGCTCCCTTTTGGAGCTATAACTTGCCCATGGCTTTCCCTATTTAATGCTCAAGGAAAGCATTACTATCTCTAGTAATCAGGTCCCAGAGGGATAGCAGCACATAGCCCACATAGCACATAGCACACATAGCCCACAGCCTCTGATCCTTCCAGAAGGGCAGCTCCCAAGTTCCCTGTTAACATGGAAAAAAAAAAAAAAAAGGTGTGGAGAAATGAGTCATAATTCAGCAGGCAAAATCAAGGGCAATTGGCCTGGGCTGGGCTCTGTAGTGTAAATTGCTTGGCTTATTTCCAGTGCAAACTGGAGATGGCCCTGGCCAACTAAGTAGTCTCCAAACTCACTTTTTACCCTCTTGTTTCTTCTGGCAGGCTGTTCCATCCATCATACCTGTGCAATATAGGGTTCATTTAACTTAGTGGTTACCTGCTTATAGTTAAAATAAAAATCAACTGCAAAAGTGTTTTGCTTTTATTATACAAGACTCTTAGTAGGCTCTTAGTCTTTCTCAAATGTGGAACCATAACAATGTTTTTTTAAATAATATCAATAATTATGATAATATCAATGAATCCACCGAATTTTCAATTATTTCCAAGAAAATAGTGTTTTTTTCTAGCACTGGTTAGCAGTGTGATATCTAGGAAAAGTTCTTTATCCTCTCTGAACTTCAGCTTCCTCATCTGTACAGTAGGATAAGAAAAGCACCTGACCACGGAGTTATTTTGAGGATCAAATGACATAATGCATGTAGAGCACTCAGAATGGCACCCAGGATATTAGACATTCTTGTTAAATGGTGGTCCATAAAGTGAAGACAATTATATTGTTATTTCCTTGACCACAGCTCACCAAGAGACTTCCTTTGCCTGAAAAACAAAACTCACACTTGACCATGGCAACCAAAGCCTTTCGTGATCTGACCTCAACCATCTTCTCAGCCCTACCATCTTCAACAGATTAGACCCTCCCTGTTTTCCAAATCTGTTCTTTCCTTTCTTTTTCAATTAAGGTATAATTGACATATAACATTAGTTTCAGATAAAATACATAATAATTTGTGGAGTGCCTGGGTGGCTCAGTCGCTTAAGTATCCTACTCTTGATTTCCACTCAGGTCATGATCTCAGGGTCATGGGATCGAGCTCTGCACGGGGTGCCAAGGTCAGCATAAGGTCTGTGTATCATCCTGCTCCTCCTGCTGTTTTCTCTCTCTCTCTCTCTCAAATAAATAAATAAAATCCTTTAAAAAACCATAATGACTCAATATTTGTATATATTCTGCAAATGATCACCACCATAAGTCTAGTATCCATCACCACACATAATTATAAAAATTTTGTTTTCCTATGATGAGGACTTAAAATTTACTCTCTTAGTAACTTTCAAATATGCAGTACCAGTATTGTTCACTACAGTCACTATGTTGTACATGACATCCCCAAAACTAACTTATTTTATGACTGGAAGTCTTTATTTTTTGCTGCTTTGAGCTTTCTTTCTCTCCACCGCTTTCCCCATAACCATCTCTGATAGAATTTCATCCTTTCTCTCCCTTTATTTCTTCCATTTTGAAGCCTACTATTTCATCAAGGCATAGGCAATAAGTTCTTCCTTTCATAAACTCATGGCTCACTTTGAGGGAGACCTCGACTTTGGTGGGCACCCAGAGGCAGACACACAGTAGGAGCTGAAGGGTCTTAGTTGTGTGGCCGAGCAGTTACCACTCTACTACTACCCATGCAATCTCTTTCACTCCCCAGCAATGTAATTTGTTCTGACCAACACAGTGTAAACAGAAATGATGGGTGACATGTTCAGGATGAGCTCAGCTCCCCCTCAGTCCCTCTCTTCACCTACCACAGCAACCTCAGAAGCCACATGATTCCAAAGAGGCAGCTAGAAGATGACAGCGGTTTCATCAGCTTGGGTCCCTGACTGAATGAGGACAGATCCAAATGACCTGGAGGGAATGTCCAGACCTTGTGTGAACCACTGCTCTGCAGTAGTTGGTTCAAGGCAGCCACTGAGCCTAATGAGGCTACTTCCTCCTCTGTGCTCTCAGATCCCTCAGAATCCATACCTTAACAGGCATTGTATTACAGTACTTGGGGATGCATGTGTGTGCACACACAAACTTTCTTCCTGGCAAGGATATAGACTGTTAGAATTCTGGGGTCAATTCAGCTTCATCTTTGATGCCCCTATGGCCCCTACCAGGTGCTGGGAAACAATAGGAGTTCAGAAATATCTCTCAATTGATTGTGCTTCCCCTTGTTTCCAAATTAAGACAAAGTCCAAATGGGTAAAAGCAGAGCTTTAAGTAAGGTTATTTTTCCCTAAACATAGTGGTAAATGATTACTCTCCAGTTTGGGGAATGTCTTCCCTTTCAATAAAAATAATAATAATTCAAAAAAAAAACCCCAAGATGGCTCCAAACCATTAAAATGTGGATGTGAAACATTATCGCAATTCAGTGAGATGACAGGGGTCCTCATTCTGATAAAAGACTCTACCCAACGTCACTGGTTGAGCTGTAAGTCACCAAGTACCATGATTTGTTGCAAGTTGTGAACTTAAGTAGGCAAATGGTGGTGTGTTTTTTCCGAAAGCAATCCTCCCAGGAATAGTTAATACGTGTGTGTGTGTGAGAGAGAGAGAGAGAGAAAGAGAGAGAGAGAGAAAGAAAGAGAGAGAGAGATTCCCTTCTTTATTTAATCAACATGTGTCATAGTTAAATGAGTACAGATGATAGATTTCTATCAGAGCCAAGCCCATAGCATCATGGCTGATGCTGGAACACATGTAGTTACTACCTCTTTGTGCAGACTCCTGCACAGAGGAAGGGAAATTCTTGCATGCAGGAGACATTTGTGTACCCTCAGTTTATTTAAATATTTTCTCTATTACTTGCAACTACTGATCTCCTTATACATAAAATAATCACCTATAATGACAGCCAGCCTTTCATTTCAATTTCAAAAAAAATCCACAAGAATGTTTCAGAGTCTTTAGACAATCCTAGCTCAGTCTGATTATTTTGTCTCGCTTGACAAGGTAAAAAAATGAAAAATGGAAAAGAAAGTCCCCCACTTTGACTAAACAGACCTATACATTTATTTATTTTGTGAACAAACTGTCTGTGAAGCCTACCAAAGTCTTGGTTTAAGAGACTGCTAAAGAAAACAAAACACCAGTTTGCTAAATGCAAGGAGATTTGGTTTGAGCAAGACACAAAGAAAAATATGTATGTCTTAGGGAATAAAAAGGTGAAACGAGCGAAAAGGATGCCCTACATGGGAACTTATATTTCCAAATATCACTGAAATAATCGAAACAGAAGAAACAAGCATTAGGGAAAATTGAGTGCATTTGGTACTCAGTATGAAAGGTGGACAATATGATTTCAGAGAGCGGGGAGAATAGTACAGAATCAATTCTGAAGGAGGATAAAGGGGTTCCTCGATAGGTTTGTGTAAAAGGGTTCCCACAGTAGAACTGAATAAAAGTCTATTATTTCCAGCCTTCTAAACACAGAGAGACCTTGGTAGAGAATAGACAGTGTGTTATTGGAAATGTCTCTTCTCCCAAGAAGAATGATGCTGGGAGGCTGCTCCCACACAGACATGAATTCCAGGTGAATAGGTCTCATGGCTGAAAGCTGTATCCAAGCTCAGGGCTTGGAAATGGATCCTAAAGGAAGTTCCAGTGAGTCTGTGGAGAAAATAACAGCTCTCAGGACAAAACACAAGTTTAAGAGATATGGCCAGTATCAAAAGGAGTTACCGCAGGAGCAGGACTGAAAGGCTTTTGCAGACTGGAAGCCACCCTTAACCAATCAGCATGGACAAGTCAGCACGTCAGGCTGACAACCTGTGTACAAAGTGTCTGCGTGGTTTCTACTCCCTAAAAAAGTTTGTGAATATTATAGAAACATTAAAAATTGCAGGCATCTGAAAGGGGACGAGAGCTCATTTCCACTCCGTTCACAAGCTAATGAAGATGTCTTTTGAGCTTTACCTTTTGCCTCCAATGAGAAGTTGAAAGCTTGACAGTCAACCCGTGCCAGATGATCAAGGATCCTCAGTCATCAACCAAACACATGCCTATTTTTGGAGGCAGCGATTTTGATCTTCCTGTTCATATTTCCAGAGACTTGGAAGCAGCCAGGAGGGCTCCTAGAGAAAGGTTTGAAGTGAGCTTAATAGCTCCTTACTGCAGAGTAGGTTTAGCATATGCCCTTCAAAAGTTAATGACCCTACTAATGTGTCATTAGCACACGGTGTCGGGCTCTTTGACTCTCTTTAGGCTCTCAGGATCCTCAGAGCTTGAGCAGAGGAGATAGTGAGGAGTGGCTTAGGAGAAAAACAAATGCACAGCACACTTCTGTTACTTGGGAACACTTTTCAGTATGTTATCATATGTAGATAAGTCTATTTTAAACGAGTTTTGTTACTAATTTTGAAATCCTGAGGAATCTTTAAAGGAAATTCTCTCTTGTTCCTTTCTAAAGGGAGTTTACACACATACACAGCTTATAAAATGAGCCCATTGTCTACTGTAACAGCAACAGCTCTCAGGGAGGGCTCCCCTGAAGAAGATCCTGAGATGCGAATTCTTAAGCAATTGTTTTCTTTAAGAAAGTGCTCCCAGGGAAAACTGAGAAGGGCTTGGAGAAACTGGAGAGGGAAAGAAAGGAAGCCCAGAAAAGGCATGGTCCCAGCAAACTCGTACAAAGGACAGCGGAAGCCTGGCTTCACATGGGGATCCAGAGCACAGGTTTTGTCTCAGAATTATCTCAGCCTGGGGCAAGGGTTCAGAGCATCCCCAAACCAGGGGGAAAAAGACCCTGACGGGGTATAGGCAAAGTGCTAAGCACCATCTTTTCTGGTGTATACCCTTAAAAAGCTTGTAACATTAGGGAATGCAAACAAAGTTATCAAAAAGTGAAGGAAAGTGACTGAGTAATATTCTATTGTGTATTTATATACACCATGTGTATGCATGTATACACACACACACACACACACACACATACACTTACACAATGTCTTCCTTATCCATTCTTCTATCAGCATACACTTGAGTTACTTCCATATCTTGGCTGTTGTAAATAATGCTGCAATAAACATAGGGGTGCAGATACCTTTTTGAATTAGTGTTTTCATTTTCTTTGGGTCAATACCCAGCAGTGGAATTACTGGATCATATGGCATTTCTATTTTTTATTTTTTTAGGAATCTCCATACTGTTTTTCACAGTGACTGCACCAATTTACATTCCCACCAACAGCTCACAAGGTGGAATCTAAAAAACAAAACAAGCAAAGAAACAAAGTGGTTGCCACAGGAGACCAGGTGGGAGGATGGGCAAAAGGGGTAAAGGGAAATGGGAGGTACAGGCTTCCAGTTATGGAATGGATAAGTCACAGAGATGAAAGGCACAGCATAGGGAATATAGCCAATGATACTGTGGTTGCCTTGTATCATGACAGATGGTAACTACCCTAATCGTAAGCATTGCATAACATATAGGCTTGTCCAATCACTGCACCGTAAACCTAAAACTAATGTAATAATTGTGTCAACTATGAATACTGTTTTTCTGAAAATAAATAAATTGGGAAAAAAAAAAAAAAAAACAACTATCAAAAAAAAAAAAAATTGTGTCAACTACACTTCAATGCAATTAAATACATGAATGAATTAATGAATTACTTTAAAAGTAGAAGAAAATGGAAGTGGGAGAAAAACAATTAAATGTTCTTTCCAAAATTAGAACCAAAAAAAGACACAGAGGCCTGGCAGACTGTTCCTCTTTTTTTTTTCCTTGAGATTTTATTTATTTATTTGACAGAGACAGAGAGAAAGAGAGAGAGAACAAGCAGGGGGAGGGGGAGAAGCAGGCTCTCCGCCAAGCAGGGAGCCCAATGTGGGGCTCAATCCCAACTCCTGGGATCATGACCTGAGCCAAAAGCAGACGCTTAACTGACGGAGCCACCCAGGCACCTATTGACACCTATTACTCTTTTATGAAATGTGGTAGTCAGCCTCCAAAATGGCCCCCAAATATCCTCCCCTCCTGGTTTTTACACTGGTGTGTGGCCTCCCCCACACACTGGATCCTGATTGGTCTGTGTGGCCAATAGAATATGGCAGGAGTGATGGTATGTCACCTCCTCAAAGCTAGATTATAAAAGACATTGGTTTTTGCTTCTCTCTCTTGGACCACTTGCTCTGGGGGACGCCAATTGCCATGCTGAGGAAATCCCACAACCCTGGGAAAGGTAAGGATATGAAGCCTCAAGCCTACAGCCATGTGGTTAGTAAGCTATTGGAAGCACATCCTCCAGCTACTGTTAGGCTGCAGCCCCTATCAACATTTTTTACTACAATCTCATAAGGAGATCCTGAGTCAGAACCACCCAGATAAGCTAGGCCTTCAGAAACTAAGAAAATAAATGTTTTCTGTTTTTAAACCACTACATTTGGGAGAAATTTGTTACACAGCAATAGACTATGAACACATGAAGCATGTACTCAAAGCATATTCTATGCCATTATGAGTGTTACCGAACACTGGTACCCAAACAAATCCAGATACCAGGCTGAGAAGAGTCCAGAACCAGGCCAGGGGGAAAAGGCAGGGGTTACCATGGATGTCAATGTCAACGAAACATCTTCAGAGACAGTAGGAATATTTCCCATGCTGTTGAATGAACAGCTTCTTCCAATTTAGAATCAGTATCTCCAATGAGGAAAAAGAAGATTCCAGGTGGTTAAAGAAAAAAATGTAAAACAGCAATATTTTTAAAAGATCTTCATTATCATTAAAATATTTTTAAAATGTCTATCTGACAAGAAACAATTATCCAGAAACAAATTTCTTTCTCTTTCTTTTTTTCTTTTCTTTTTTTTTCATTCTTTTTCTTCTTTTTCTTTTTCTTTTTCTTTTTTTTTTTAGAAAGAGAGAGAGGGCATACACAGGGATAGGGGAGTGGCAGAGGGACGGGAAGAGAGAGACTCAAACAGGCTGCACACTCAGAGCCAATGAGGGATTCAGTCTCATGACCCTGACATCATGACCTGAGCCGAAATCAAGATTTTGATGCTTGACTGACTGAGCCACCCAGGAACCTCCGAAAGCTAATTTTTGGAGAGCACTTTTGATTATTTATTCAATAACCTTCCCCTAGGGACGCCTGGGTGGCTCAGTTGGTTGGACGACTGCCTTCGGCTCAGGGCGTGATCCTGGAGTCCCGGGATCGAGTCCCGCATCGGGCTCCCAGCTCCATGGGGAGTCTGCTTCGCTCTCTGACCTTCTCCTCACTCGTGCTCTCTCTCACTGTCTCTCTCTCTCTCTCAAATAAATAAATAAAATCTTTTAAAAAAAATAATTAAAAAAAAAATAAATAACCTTCCCCTACCCTTTTTTCAGTGGGGGCAGAGCTCACATCCTACTTTAGAGACTAAAATTATGTGATATTCTGTTCTCCAGCCTCCTTTGTAGTTTGGTCACGGCTGATGGGACCCAAGGGCAGTCTAAAGAGGGAGTTTGGGGAAAGATTTTCCATAAAAAGAAAGACACATAGGACAAAATGCCTCTTCCTGCCCACCTTCAGAATTTATATGAGAACATTCTACTTGGATTTGCAGTAATGGACTTGCTATTATGAGGAACAAGACAAAATGTTCACAGAGAATCTGACTCTGTCCTCTTTCCTTCTCTCTTTCTCTCTCTCCCCTAGCTTCAGGGTAATCAGGTCAGACTTCTCACATGGTAGCCTAAGGCCCCATAGAGAATGTTCCAAGAGAATCAAAGAGAAGAAGTGAGGCCTTTGCTAACCTAGCATCAGAGATCACACAGTCTCACTTTCATCCTGTTCTATGCATCGTGTAGTCACAAAGGTGGGTGCTACACTCAAGGCAACATAGACTGGATGCTAGATGGGAAGAGTTTCATGTAACTGCTGGATGTGTTTTTAAACTGCCAAAAAACTTCTAACTGGTTCCACTGAACCCAGTTTGGGTTCCACTGAAAACTCTAGAGAAAACAGGATCTCTGTTTTTCCCTCTGCAGGATGACTTTGGAGGGCATCCCTCATAAGACTCACACCATCTTTATTAGGAAAGCTGGTTTTCCCTCAGAGCCTTTATTAACATTTCCATCCTTGATAAGACTATTAAACTCCTCCAGAGCCCAAGTGGACTCAGACCCTGGGTAACTCAATGCAGCTCACAGAATAGGGCTTCCCAGACAGTGACCCGTAGACTTAGCCATCTCTCTAAGGCCAAGGTGGCTAATTGAAAAGGCAGAATATTTTCAAAACTAATAGGTCATACTTGGCTCTGTTGGATAATAAGGTTTATGTTTTTTTAAGCTTTTTTGCCAAGAAGCCAAAAATAATTTGAATACCAGTTGTGCTGATTCTGTTGGACTTGGGTTCCCTCCTCCCAAAAGTAGATGCTAAAACAGAGAACTGGATACAAGAGGCTTACTTACAATCTCAGGAAGCAGGACATGTAAGATATGCAGGATATGAGATAAGGAAAGGAGAAAAGCTAACAGAAACTGTGGTAATAAAAAGGTTATCACTGAGGGCAACTAGGGAAGTCCAAGTGACATCCCACTAAGTGTCAAAGAGCTTGGGTCTTTGTCTACCATCTCCTGTCCCTCATCCAGTATAGCTCACTTCTGGGGGCACTTCCTTCCCAACACGTCTGGGATCCCCCAGCTCAAGGGACACAAAAAGCCACAGAAGACCTCCATGGTAGACTAAGGGAACATGGGAGGACATTGGCAGCTCATGATATAAACATCTCTTTCCATCAGACTTTCCATCACATCAAATTCTTTTTTAGAAGCAGGCAGAGTACACATTATTTTTCAAAAACAAGATTCATTCATTAGAGTTGGTCACATATTAATTTGGAGTATATGGAAGAAGTAAGCCTTGGATGTGTATCACGGAGGAGACACAGCACATGGTAACTGATATGATCCAAGCTAATCAAAAGGCCGCAGGAGAGAAAAGTTCTCACCAACAGTAGACCCCTGGTGCTAGTTGACTCATTAACCAGAAATTGATTATCCCAATCTCTTGTTTCTCCCCCTTTCCCCCACAGCTGCTGGCCTTTTCCCCTTTCACTGCTCATTAGCACCCTTGGCAAAGGAGCAATGGGTGAGATCAGATCCACAGGAGTCCTTTTTTTTAAACTGGATTCAGGCCAGAATGAAGAATAAAGTTGAAACTAGTAACAGATGATATAATTTTTTTTCTTTTTTTATGGTGGCAAAACACACATAACATAAACTTTACCACTTCAACCATTTTTAAAAGTGTCCAGTTCAGTGGCATTTAGTGCATTCACACTGTTGTGCATCCATCACCACCATCCATCTCCAGAACTTTTCCAAGAGAATGTAGAACTCAAGAGTGTCCGTGAAAGTTAATTTTTTTTTCATTTCTTTTATTCTTTTATTATTTATTATACTTTTGTTATTTCTTTTATTCACACACATTTTCATTGGGTCCTTATTGTCCATTTATTCAGATATTCAAGATTTGGTTGGGTTAAGCAAAATGTCTCTTCTGGAGAGGTAAAAATAAGTCCATTATTTTTTATATTTTTACATCAAATATTATAAAGCAAGGGTGTTTTATCTGATAGGTATTGCTATATAATAAACCATCCCAAAATATAATGGCTTGAAACAACCATTACGTATTTAGTCTTAAGGAATGGCGGTCTGGGCTGGGCTTAGCTGGGTGATTCTGCCTATTTGGACTAGACACAGTTGATGTTGGCTGGGCACGTTCCTGTGGCTGCTTTCAGTTGCCAGGTCTGCTAAGGTCTGGCTGGTGTAAGATGGCTCAGCTGGAATGGCCCTTCTCAGCTCCATGTGTGCTCTCAAACTCCAGCAGGCTTATTCAACACAGCAGCTCAGCAGGACCTCAAGGGCCGCAAGAGGGCCCGTGCTCAAGTGCTCTTCTTGTCTCTGCTTACATCATAATCATTCCTGTCCATCAGCCAGAATGAGCTGCATGACCAAGCCTAGAGTCAGTATGATAAAAACTACCAAAAGACAAGTAATGGGGAGGCATAAACAAATTGGAGGCATTGCTGTGATGAATCCACTGCAGGTGTTATCCTTTCTGGGACCATAATTCCATAAGAAAATAACTTTTTGTCCGAGATCACCTTAGTTTACATTAAAATATTCCAGCCCTTGGGGCGCCTGGGTGGCTCAGTGGGTTAAGCCGCTGCCTTCGGCTTGGGTCATGATCTCAGGGTCCTGGGATCGAGTCCCAAATCGGGCTCTCTGCTCAGCAGGGAGCCTGCTTCCCTCTCTCTCTGACTGCCTCTCTCTCTCTGTCTACTTGTGATCTCTCCCTGTCAAATAAATAAATAAAATCTTAAAAAAAAAAAAAAACAAAAAACAAACAAACAAAAAAAATATTCCAGCCCCATTCTGATGCCCAAACATTCTCAAGAGCTGAATTTCTACAATTGATATAAATAAGCCAGAGCCATTTGATCCCTGCTGACATCATCTTTGTGATCCAAAAAAAATTACTGAATCTAAACCATATTATTTCTCTGACCCAACTAGGTAGGGATCTGATTGACCATCATGGTTAGTGTTACCTCTCCTGATGGTCATCTTGCATCATATCTTCTTATGAAAAAAAGCAGAAGGTTGGAAGAGTTTTGTACCATGGACAAGAAATAACAACAGGAGAAAGAAGAATGTGTACAGAGTTGGATTCGCCTTTTTAAACATGTGCTCCCAACTCCAGTCCATGCCATGTTCTCACAAGCAAAGTGGGGCCTGTTTTGGTTAAAGGATGTTCCTTGCTTAAAATGTTCTCAAAATAAAAAAGTGAACTTACTCCATTTCTCACATCAGAATTTGATGAAATGGAAAGCCTGACCCAAGTTTTTAATATTTGGATCAAGAATCTGTCATAAATTGGGAAACCTATAACCTCAGATTAAGGGCATTAAATATATTTTTCCTTCCCTTATTAATACTTTTAAAAAATTAATACTTGCCTGTCCTCCTTACCCCAAACCTCTAGCCCCCAGTCACTGCCCAAGGTACATACCTTATTACTAGTTTCCTATGTGTTATATGCTTCTACTAGCAAACGTGTGTGTGTGTGTGTGTGTGTGTGTGTATATTACACATACATAGTAGATTGAACCATATGAAATTGCCACTGTTGAAACATTTTTGACCTACAAAAACAGGACTGTCCTATCATATAATCTAATATATCTTTTTTAATGTAAATAAGAGCATAAAAATGTAGTGGTCTGCATCTTGGTGTTTTTACTTACCTAAATGTCTTGGAGACCTTTCTATAACCATGAAAAAGGCTTGATGTTATTCTTTTCCATGACTACATAGGTATGACTGTAATTTATTTAACAATTCCCTCTCTGATGCACACTTAAGCTTATTTCCAGTTTTTATTATTACAAATACTGGCAGAGTGTCCCACTCAGCGTTTGAATCTGCAGGAAGACAGATGGGGATATGCAAGGACAGTCTGATGTTTTCCTGTCTCATAGTCTTCTGGCTCCTTGCAAACTGACTCAAGCCATGATGGGCTCCTTAGTCACTGGCTCCTATGTCACAAGACTGGCTGACAGATACTTATAAGGGGTGCTAGAAACACCAACCAAAATCCTTGTTCTTCCCACTCCCTAGAGCTTTTAGATTGGTTTGATTCATAAAATCAGAAGAATGTGAATGCCCAACAAGCACTTACCTCTGTGGGCAGAGCATCTTGTCTGGAAGCCCTTCAGTGTAAAGAGATACTAGTTTCCCAGACAGACCTGATTTCAGTTCCTGACTCTGCTGCTCAGTAGCTGTGTGGCCTTGGGGGCCTATTTACCCTCTCCAAACCTCAGGTTCCCTACCTGCGAAATGGTGTATCTATTCCATAGTGCTCTGACAAGAATTAAATGAAACGATGTGCCTGTCACATAGTAGGTACTCAACAAATCAGTCATTTGCTCCTTAAACCAGGTTTCCACAGCCAAAACACTAGTATTTTCCTAAAAGAGGTAGGCCAGTGTTTTAAGGAAATATGAAAAAGTCTTCTGCAAGCCCACCTTGCTGGCTGGCATGCAGTAGGCAGTATTTGTCTTCTGCAGGAATTATCGGTGGATTGTGATCCCTAATCCCTGAATTCTGACCCCATCTTGGGCACAGAGAGGTTGGTTTGAATGGTCTTATTCCTAAAAAGTGAAAAGTTTAGCAAGAAAGAGAACATATTCCCAGGATCCTTTCAACTCCAGATGCTCTATCTCTTTTCCTAGTCTCCAGCTCAGCCTCAGGATCTGTAGACGCGTAAATTATCCACCATCTAGACTGAGTCATCTTGTGATCACTCCGTGAAGAGCAGAGGAGAAAAGCAGATCAGGGATGGAAAGGAGCCAAAAGGCCCTTAGAACTTTAAGGACCTTAGACTCATTTTTGAGTGATCCATAAAAGCACAAAGAAAAAAAGCAAAACCTTTCTGTCTAGAAATCACAGTTTTCAACATTTGATGAACATCATCCTGACATCTCTGCACACACTTACACAGCTCAAATGCTCAAAACATAGATAGGTTGCCCATTTGGGAGGAAAAGATTATACTTAATATCCTATCTGTTTACTTGTTTATTTTTTGTTTTCCAACCTTCCTACCCCAAAGCCTACACTGGAAAAGTCCATGAGGGTGGGAACTTCGATGATCTTGTTGCCTGCAGGGAATCCTCAAATTCTAGTACAGGTGTGACACCTAGTAGACTCTCAAAACATGCGTTAAATGTTGAAATATTTCTACTCAGATGTCTTTATAGTTTATTTTTTCACCTTGGACTTCAACAGCTTCTCCAGGATATAACTTAGGATCATTGTACATCATTTTTTTTCCTGAAACATTTGTTCTTTCAATGTTTCCTTATTTTACCAAATTTTTCTTTTATTACATTCTTGAGTGTATTGCTCCATTTTCCTGTTTTCTTCTTTAGAAACAGTAATTGTGGTTACATGGTTCTCCTCTACCTCCCATATCTATCATCTTCTTTGTAGTCATTATTTTATAACAGACTTTTCCATTTCATTTGGTGCAATGATCTCAAGCCTACACACCATCTCTAATTTTTTTTCTTTATTTTCCAGTACTTGTTTCCTGTACCTTTAATTTTTTTATCCTAAGGGTATATCTTTCCCCAGGTCTGTGTTCCTGGACCAGTGCTGCTCACAGCAAGCTCTTTAGGGTGCATGACATCTGGGTTGTGATCAGGTTCTGACTGTCCATTCCTCACCACTTCCCTAGTCTCCTCTCTGGGATTTGTGTTGTTTTGTTTTTTGAGTGAAAACCTTGGTCACAGGCAACAGAAACAGACTACTGGCATATAAATTTCTTTCTTATCTTACTTCCATTCCTGACCTCACTAAAAGCAATGGGTATCTCCTCAGAGAGATAAGAGCATTCCCTACCACTCCCCTCATTCCCCATGAAACTGGATCTCAAATCTCTAAGAATCCTTGGATGTGTTCTTCCTGATGTTGACAAATACTTTTGAAGAAATACACATCCTTATCAGAGTCTGAGACAGCGTGTGTCAGCTGTCCGCTTACTCCCTCATCTTAGCCTAGATTTCTTGGCATTTGCCAGAGATGATTCATACTCTTTGATATGATACTCTTACAGATTCGTACTTCATTGATGATGGATCATATTCCCTCTATCCTTTGTCCCTTTTGCTAATTTAGATGGAGTTCAGACTCAGGTTAGAACGAAGATGCCACCATTTTTACACCACTACTAGCTTGATCAGAGGGGTCACACTTGGACCAGGTGAAAGAGTAGCAACTGGGACTTATGGGTTTGATGCCAGCTGAATGCCTGTGATGCTCTCACTTCTCAAGTTCACCCTCCCCAGCCATCCATCTCTGTGGTGAAGACGCTGCTTAATGCATACACCACGTGCCTCACTAATGATGCTTTCCACAGGCATGCTGCATTCTCCTCTCCGTTATGATAAGTGCTGTGTGGCCCTCAATGCCTGGACCACACATTCATTAATATTTATGTTTCCTGAGAGTGATGGGGTGTCCCAGTGATTTGCAGACATGAGCAGGTGCCCCTAATGGAAGAATAAGTAGGAGCCCTCTCTCGGGGAATAGCAGCTTTCAGTCTTCCTGTCATAGAAAAGAAGAATTTGGGTTGGTAATGGAAATATCCACAGCCTTCATGGAGTAATCTCCAAATATCCAACTGGCTGACTTGGACTATAATTGTGAGAAAAGTTGGAAAAAGGTGGAGAGGTAGCTGATATCCCCAGGTAGGGAGAAGAGAGCTTCTATTTCCTTCCTTAAACAGAAGGTTCCTTATTACTGTGAAGTCAGAGACAGAAATTATTCCAGTGGCAAGTTGCACATACCCCAACTTGTCTCCTTGCACACCCAGATTCTGATTCTCTGCCCCTGACACGTTGTTTCTTACTCATAAACTTTTCTTCAATGCATAAAACCTTAGTGAAATATTATTAGTCCTTCTCCATATTGGTTATAAAATGCCCTATCTACTTCAATCTTTGATTTAGTTATCAAGTTATGACAACAGAAATAAACAACCAATCCCATGGGGTGGGGTCAGGGTACTGCCAATTTCTGACTGGTGAAATTTCCTGTGATTCAAAAAGATCAGCTTAGGGCACCTTCTATTCAATAAATAGACGGTATTAAAATTTTCATATTTTATTTTGTATTAGTTTTAAATATCTGGCAATGTCTAGTTCACTAAACTCTGCTGACCACATACAATGATTCTTCTATGCACACATTTAGAGTGTATCATTTCTACAAACTGACCTCATGTGAATAAAGTAGAAAAAATTATCAGAGGGGTCCAAGTTGGTATGACTTACGGTTTCCCAAGGCCTTTGTTCAAACAAGGGTGTTGATTGGTTTGCCTGATGTGGCTATTTGAAAATATGTTTGCAAATTTTTTGATTCTCATCCCATCAAAAAGATAGGGCTTTTAATTCCCCTCCTATAAAATATGAACTGGCCTTTATGACTGACTTGTAATGGATAAAATGCAGCAGAAGTGTTTCTGACTGACCTCTGAGCAAGGTCTTTAAAGGGACAACTTCCACTTGGCTGATTCCACCCTCAGAATTCAGACACTTTGTTGTGAGAAAGCCCTGGCATGCAGACAGGCCACATGGAGGTGTTCTAGCTGAGAGCCCCGGCTGAGATCCAGTCAACAACCAGCATCAACCATCAGACAGATAAGTGAGGAGACTTTGGTGAATCCAGTCCCCACCCTGCCCAATTAACACCACGTACAGCATGGATAAGCAACCCCTGTTATATTAGTATGTTAGAGTAGTCATAACAAAGTGTCACAGACTGGGTTTAAACAACAGAGTTTTGTTTTCTCACGGTTCTGGAGGCTAGAGCTCAGAGATCAAGGTGTTGGCAGGGTTGGTTCTTTCTGAGGGCTGGAAGGAAGGGTCTGTACCACGCCTCTCTCCTTGACTGGAGTTCACATTGTCTCCCCTTCTATACCTGCATCAAAATTTCCTGTTCTTATAAGGACATCTGTCACACTGGATAAGGGCCCTCCGTAATGACCTTGTTTTAACTTAATCACCTCTTAAAGACCCTATCTCCAAATAGAGTCATATTCTGAGGTATTGGGATAAGGACGGCAATATGAATTTATTTAGGGAAATACTATTCTGCCTCTTACACCTGCCAGGCCTGTTCAAACTACAGACTCATGAGCAAAACGAGTGCTGTCATTGTTTTTGAGCCACTAAGACTTGGAGTGGTTTATTATGCAGCAGAAGATAACAAGCATACCTAAGATTGATGAATGACTTGGTTCCTGGTGACTAGAAGAATTTGTTCTGCAAATGTCCCTTGGCAGCAGGACCACACTATTGGCAATGGTGCTCACAGAGCCAAGACCATACCATAGGCAAACACCTGGAAGACAGTTTCAGGGACCACATATTCAGTACTATCTGTTTTTCCATTCTAACTTTGCTCTTTGATTGCAAAGTCAGTGAGGCTACCTCCACTCAAAAAGATGAAGAGGGCGGATGTTTGTAAGCAACAGCATGGAGTAGCAGAGGGATGCTGTCAAATAAAAATCTAAGGCCAGACATGGAAATAGTGTTGGGCCTCATGGAAGTTGACTTTGAAACCTGTTCTAGATGCAAGGAGGCATGGGGCTTTTAGCAGAGGTGAAACAAACTTTCCTGAGCACCCAATCTGGTTCAAACCCTGGTTCTACCTGGCACAAGCTTTAACATCCAGGATCTCTCCCTGTTAATCTCTCCCTGTTTCTGCTTCCTAGTCTGTTAGAAAGGATAATCTAAGGTCCTTCATACAATAGGCTAACCATTTTTATCTTCATTATAGAGCTTGCCATGAATGAGTTCCACTTCTGACTCTTCTGTCTCCAACAGGTTTCCTTTGGAGACTTGTCATTGCTACTTCTTATTACCTCAGGCTGCACAATTAATTTATTCGTTTATTCAACAAATCTTTATTGAGCACCTACTGCATGCTAGGTACTGAGGGTACAGCATTGGGTCAGTAGAACAAATATCCCTGATCTCATTGACCTTGATTCTACCTTGTTCTTTACATCTCAAGTTCTACTTCATCATCTTCCAGGTCATTCATGGGCACATTTCCCCTGTTTCTTAGCTCAGATCCTTGAAAGAGGCACTCAGATGTCTTTTGAATTCAAGCCACAAACTGCTCCTAGCCAGCATTCTGATTGGTTGCCTCAGATCAGATGGCCACCCTGATCCAACCAACTGTATTATAGAGCAGCAGATGGGCATGAGGTCCAGATCACTCCCTCACAGTGATGTTGGGGCAAAGCTATGATGGGCAACTCTGGAAGAACTCCTTAGAGCAGTACATTAGTGTGGGGAAAGACCACCTTGGACCCCAGTTGGAGCTTTCAACACCTCTGTGAGATCTTTGGTCCATTTCAAACAACACGGGAGGAAGTGCATGACCTGCAGATGTCATGCAGAGCCTACTAGCTCCAGAATCAGGCTTGAAGCCAGGCCTTTGGAGGAGTGTCTTGGCACTGAGTAATTTCAGTCTACCTTGAGTAGCAGAAACAGTGCTCCTTCCATTTCCTCTGAGCACTCACCGTTCCCATGCAAATTAGCCACCTCAGAGGGGGTTTGCCCTAGCCAAAGCAGAGTACTTGGCCCCTCAACCGAGGACAAACAAGAGTTGGTGCATACATACTCTGGCTCCCCTGCCCCATAGGTAAGACAACTCTGAGACATGTTCCACATCACCTCCCAGAGGTTTAGCAGGATTGAGCCACAGTTGCCCACACCTGCAACCTGCTTATTAATGCAAACATGTTAGTCTCACTTCTCTTCTTCTCTGCCTGCACTTTCTGGAGTCACCCTTCAAATAAACTACTTGCACTCAAAGCCTCCAGTCTATTTCTGCAGAATGGAAAATGAAGACACCTTGCAAGAAAAACAAGTGGTGAGGCCATGTGAGTAAAAGAGAAGCAAGAAATCAAGGCATAAGCAGAGGCCTGGATAGACAGACACAGAGATAAAGACCATCTGTGCAGCGTTAAACGATCAGTGGCAAGGGCAGTTCTCCTGGTCTCGAGCTGCAGAGAAAAGCAGGCTGCAGATGAAGAGGTGTAACTGTCGCATGAGGGGCTACTTGTAAACTGGGTGTCCTGGTTCCATTTTCGAAATGTTCCATTCTTCCATTCGTAATCTCATTCATTCCTGAATCATTAATCATGATTTATATGACATAGGCTTTTTTTTTTTTTTTTTCAGAAATCTTGACTATCTCTTTTACAAGAGATTAATAAAGAGTGGGACTTCAGGTGTCAAGTTTTTATGAGCAAAAGTGTCCAAGGCCATCTCCAGATGGGTATTCCTGGCTGCGTTCACCATGCTCTCCAGAGACTGAAAAGCAATTGTTTAGCTGGGCAGAGAGAGCCAAACTGAATTAAATTGACCTGCATGATACAGAAAGTAGCACTGAGCACATTTAAGTAAGGGGCTTTGAAAGAAATCTGTTTTATTGTAACTGAGTGCTGAAATTACTTTAAGGAAGTGATTATCCATCTAATAATTTAAAATGCACAAATGATGTCAGCATTTAAAATTAAGACAGACTGGAAGAACAGCATACTTGGTCCCTCTTTATTTCTTTCTGTGTTTTTTTTTTCTTTTCACAAACATGAATTTGACTGCTTTCAAAAGCCATCCTGAAAAGAAAGAAGACATTTCCATTTGCAGTAGAATACCAGCAGCCTCACTTAATCCAGATATACATACATCTAAAGGTAACTTTGTTCCAAATATAATTATTACTCTGCAGGAAAATCTGATGTGATACTCCTGATTTGGAGTTTTAAGCCTGTCTTTAATTTCACATAACTTTATTAGAACCCCTAGAGATGAGAGAGGACACAGTAGGGGAAGGTAGTTTTCACGATAAGCAAAACCAGGGCATGTGGAAATTCTTTCAACGAAGGCTTCTGGCTAGAGTTATTAACTCCGATATAGAATTTGAGTCCTTCTACCACTCAGGCAGTAGATAAACAAACGTGTATTTTAAAACCCTCTGCAGCCTGCACATACTGCCCTCAATGCACATGTGTGACTCTTAGAGCACCATGGTCATGGTCGGAGCAAAGCCAAACCCTCCCGTGGAAAGGGTTTCTCTCATCAGCTTCTCTCAAAGTCAATGTTTGCTGGAAAGGCAGCAATTTCTTTCCTCTTCAAAAGGACCTTCATGTACTAACTCACTCCCACCCACTGTGCATGTAAATTATTCATCAGTGATACGGCCTCTATTTCTGACTTTGATCTCTTTCTTCCCCGGAATGCCACAAGGAGCATGATAAGGCCAGTGAGTTATCAGAAGACCTTTGATCTCCTACTCACAAATGACATTTTGTGGGGGAACATCTGGGCCTCCCCCGCAGCTACAGAGTGGCTCAAAAGGAAGCAGAGTTTGGGGGTTCTGAGGCGTCCACTTCCTAACATCCAACACAAAATGGGATGGGGAGAGAAATGGGCATACTTTTCCCCAAACCAGCAGCTGTTCACACAGTAATTAACAGGTGCCGGCAACTACTCTTCCAGGAGGCAGGACAGTGTGATGACGGTTCACAGGTATGACTGCCCAGAATTCGTTTCAGAGGAATTACACAATCGAAGTCACGTGCTATGCAACTTTAGATTAAATAAAAGTCAGTAGGGGAGAAAACCATGATGAATGGGCAGATACCCCCAAAATATTTTCTACAATATTTCCCTTGTAAAATGGAGTAAAAATATCAGGCACAGAGAAAGCTGGAAGGAAAAAACAGGGAAAGATCTATGTTTCTCACCCCTCGGAAATGATCTCTCCCTGCAGTTAGTCATCAAACTATTAGTAACTGGCCATTGTGGCTGGCATTGAATCTTCAGAGTGCTCACAGTTTAGAGACCAAGGACAGCAGACTCCCTTTCATAATGGCAGTGTAAACCATTTTGCATTAAGTAGGAATAATAACCTTTTTAAAAAGAATGTGTCAAAATAATTACATTTCTTGTTGCTTTCCTTTCTTCCACATCACATGAGCAAGCACATCAGCCGCACTTGAATGGATAAAAAGAGGACTTTTTTTTTTTTTTTCGGGAGGGGGGCTGCTCTCAAGGGAAATGAGCCCACCAGTAAGGAACTCTTCATTCTGTCATGGCTGACTGGGATTCTAGACTCATCCTGATGATTCCCTCCAGCGTTTGGGATTTGCTTGTGCCTCTTCTTTCTGGTTGACTGGGGAGCCATACTGGCAGGAATATTTACCCTAGAAATGTCCTCTTTGATGTCTGAGTCCTGGTGCATTCCTTCGAATTTCCTCTACTCATTTCTTTTTCTTTTTATTTAACTGAAGGTGGCATCCTCTGAAATGTTAATTCTTTAACCAGGAAGCCTCCTTTAAAAAGGGATTTGGCAGTAGCTCTGATGTAAGTTTCATCATTATATGAAGAAGTCCTTTCAAATGCATTTGAAATCCATTTTTAGAATTTCAAAATAAAGCCTGTTAATGTTTTTCAATGGTACATTAAAAATTCAACAGCATTGTCCTCAGTATGGTCTGTTTTGATGCAGGTTACCTGGTTGGCTTAGTTTAAAATTGATATCATAAGTGGCTAGAAGTGCATTTCATCAAATGTTGATATCTAATGAGATATTTAGGGGACAGATCATTTTTTATATCTTGAATGGCCTGATGTACAAATCACCTCATCTCTATAAAGCAGGGGGAACCATTTTAATTTGGTAAAGTGGGAACAGATTATTGGAATCTTTTCACGTTTCCTGATAATATGTCAAAAATAAATAGCCTTGATGTTCCAGAAAGCAAAAGCCGCTGAGCTGAGAACAACTCACACACATGCACTTCTCTCTCTCTCTGTCTCTGTCTCTCTCTGTCTCTCTCACACACACACACACACATGCTCTCAGAGACACCTTCAGCTTCTCCCTTGCAGCTTCCAGTTGCGGGAGGAGAGAAGTCTTCAGAATGTGAGCAAACTAAACGTGGTGAGTTTGACATGCACTAGTGACTGTTGTGTTTCCTTTCTCCTGGCCACTGCAGTCCCTGAGTATGAGAAGGTTCCACCTAGTCATGGGTAGAGATGTCTTCCAGATGTGTGCTGCACGCCCACGGCTCCAGCCGGGTCCTCATCCCTCTCCCCCACCCCAACCTAATTATATATAGTCAGGGCCAGTGTTTCTAAGTTTGCCTGAAAGCTCTGACTGATGGGATCAGGCAATTAACACAGGTTCCTAAATAGCTAAGTGCTTGCTTAGGTCCTTGAATTATGTGCAGATGTTGGTCCCCCAAATAAGAGAAATACTATGGTCCTCAATCCCCCACCCCCTTTCAGTCTCAAAAACTGTCTCTAAGAGCCACCTTCCATAATGGGACCACATCTGAGTTTTCTTCCTGTCTGCCCTCTATGGGGTGGGGGTAGGGAGTAAGGGAGGGGAAGGGAGAGCCGCCAAATGAGCACGACTGCTGCCGTTTTGGCAAGGCTGCCACAGAGGGACAGGCCTCTGGGTCCCCCAACTCGGGCACGGGGCCGCTTTGGAAACACAGTCGCCCCAGCGTGGGCAGAGCTTTGTGCTCGGACCTCCCGGGAGGAGGCTGAAAACCTTCAGATCCCAGCGCGACCCGCCAGCTTCCCTCTGCCCGAAAACTTCTCCTAATTAAGCCAGTCCATCTAATTACGGGGCGTTCCATCAAATATTTCTCCAGATGCTTCCGATGCAGCCTGTGGGCGCTGGTCAAAGCTGGCGAGGCTTGTGATCAGGGATGCTGGCCCTGCGGCGCGGGCGCACGGTCCCGTCTCGCCTTGGACGCGCCGGGCTCCAAGTGCCGCGCAATCCGCCCTCGCTCATTTGCTCTGTCGCCTGGCGAAAGCACAGAGCGTAATTGCTAAAGTTAAGAAAACATCCCTGTAATTAGCCAGGCAACTCTAAGCACAAGAAATGGAAATTAGTCACAGTATCATAAATGAGTTTGTGCATACATTACATTCCAGCATGGCCCTGGGGGCCCGATGTTTGCAGCATTTGGCCAACAAACCCTGTATCGCAATAAAGCATTCCTCCCTAGTGGGTGTGTGGAGCAGGAAAGGGAGTTTTGCTTGAATTACAGATTTTTTAATTCTTTTGTAGACGGCAACCAGAATAAAGTCAGTATTCCAGCTGGTGAAAGCGAGACAAGTAAACAGTGATTTTCCCATTGATTTTATTTTTCTTTGCTGGTATCTGTTAACCTAGGGCTATC
Organism: Neogale vison; assembly: GCF_020171115.1. Classification (NCBI taxonomy): domain Eukaryota; kingdom Metazoa; phylum Chordata; class Mammalia; order Carnivora; family Mustelidae; genus Neogale; species Neogale vison. Next base: position 46,295,284 of record NC_058098.1, read on the forward strand.
AAGGTGCCTCCAACCGGGTGGGCTTATCAACTTCATTGTTTCACTCGTTAGGAGCAGTAGTTATAAACTCTTTAAATAACCCCAATTCTGAACTATTTTCGAAGTCACTCCTCTTCCTAGCAAAGGCCAGGAAATTGGACTCAGGCACACACAACACAGCATTTGCATCAAAATAACACGGCGGGCAGCAGCAAGCCACAGTCACATCACTCAGAAGGAAGGAATAGAATACAAATTAAAGGAAGAATGTAAATTTTTTGCCATTAAGCTTCAATGACCATTTGAAATGGTGCAAGGCACAAAGGTTCTTGATGAGCGTCATCTAGTTTGATTATTCATACTTGTGTTTCTGCTTGAATTAAAGCAGGAGTGCGAGAGCCTGTTATGGGAAAATATTTGAATTGATAGTGAACTCTCACCTTGCCGTGCATCCATTTACTTTTCAAATGAATACCAGATAAGTTAGTGCATTTTCTAATCGGCCTGTTTGCCAGTGAGTGCTGTCATTACATACCAATTTCTTTCAGAAGTGCTTGCTAAGAAACATTAACTACTTACAAATAAGGAGCTGTCTGTTACGGGCTGCAGTCTTAGCTTGCGGGCATTTCTGCTAGGACAGTGGAGGGAGTTCCCCAGGGCTGTCATGGCTTCCGCCCCTTTCCTGTTTCCCTAGTGAGTCCTTAAGTGTTGGCAGGGCTCTTGCCACGTGCTGTCCTTATAGAACCGGGTGGCGTCCTGCCTCAGGCAGAGCCAAACTGACTGACCGTGGAGTAGTTATGTCGACGTATGCAGGTGGTCAGGGTCTACCCCAACCTGGGGATCCTAACTGCTGAGGCTGGGCAGCCAGAATAGATTCTGACCCAGACTTCACAGTCAAAGCTGGCTGAGGACACCATCAGAGTATCACCCCTTTCTGGTCACAGGCTCCTTTGCTGGTATGTGACTCAATTCATCAAAGAAACGAAATGAAAAAGGTAGATTCCGAGGGTTGTGTGTGGGAGGAAAGGGGGGTGGCGTCTCATTTAAAAACCATATGCTCCAGTTTTGGACAAGGGCAAATGAGCAGAAATGGTTCTTCCCACGGTGAGGACGGTGTTGAAACACTGCTCTGCTTCAAGGAGACTTAAAAATATTTTTTAATTAATGAAAATTAATCAAGGTCGAGGGGAAAAGATTATTACTCAGTCTGCCTTTGGCATCATAAAAAGCTTGTTTAGGTTACTTTCCTGTTGAATATTGCTGGCCACACATTTGTTGAAATTTGTCAATTATTTTTTTGACAAAACTTTTAAGGCGTGCCTGAGTGGCTCAGTTGGTTAAGCGTCCAGCTCTTGATTTAGGCCCAGGTCATGACCTCAGGGTCATGAGATGGAGCCCCATGTCAGGCTCCACACTGGGCCTGGAACATACTTAAGATTCTCTCTCTCCCTCTGTCCCTACCCCGACTCCTGGACATTCTCTCTCTTTCTCTGTCTCTCTCTAAAAACAATAACAACAGCAACAACAACAACGTAATCACAGAGCAAATATAGGTGTACTCAAGTGAGCAAAGCAATATGCACAAGTGCCGAGTGACCTTGCCTTCAGATGACTTTGTTGTGCAGACTCTAGTTCGTTCATTGACAGAACAAGATGCACACTGATTTGCCCCAGCGATGAGCAAAGCGCAGAAATGTGAACACTTCACATGTCCCCACGGTAAAGAGAAAAAGGATATGATTTGCAAACTACCCTCTTCAACGGAAAACAAGGGGACCTAATTCCAGGTGAGAAAAGAGTTGTTATCAGACTGGCATCAAACTGTTAACCCATGTTTTATTTTTTTAAGATTTTTTTAAAAATTATTTATTTGAGAGAGAGAACCGGAGAGCAGGAGCAGGAGGAGGGGCAGAGGGAAATGCAGGTTTGCCACTGAGCAGGGAGTCCCAACACAGACCTCAGTCCCAGGACCCTGGGATCATGACGTAAGCAGAAGGCAGATGTTTAACCAACTGAACCACCCAGGTGCCCCTGTTACCCTTATTTCTAAAAGAAAAAATAAATACTGTAATCTTCAAATTAGTTAATCCCATAACTGATTTAAAAGTCCAATGAAAATGCGGGGAAAGGAGCTATTGAATATGACATGATCACCTATGTTAAGGAAGTTTATAAAGCCCTTATGAAGGTAGGGATTTATTCTGACCAGATGTGCCCACGCACACACACGGTGCTCACAGAAGAGTACTGAGAAACATACTCCAAGGTCTGAGCTAATTATTACTCTTTTTAGAAATGTATAAACACTCATGTATCTAGAGAGGCCATAACATCCAAAGCCATTTTTAACATTTATTTCACCTGCATTTAGGTCTCAAAATCCTGACAACCTATTTATGGATTTATAATTTTTAAATAGCACTTATATTTCAAGGCTTCAAATAAATAATTTTTTACAAAGGGATGGAGCCATTTCCCTTTTTTCTACTTCTTTGAAAAGCTGTTAAGTCTTCTGAGACATTGAGTATAAACACAAAATATGTTTTGTAATAATAAATAATAAATAATAAATAAACATAAAATATGACTGAGCAAATACAATAGTAAATGTCCACAAATTCCACACCCTCCCTTTGGTAGTGCCCTCTGGACATGTGGTAGTCCATTGCTTTAATTCATTTGTTTTGGCCAGTGAACACAAATCAATGCAACAAAAACAAATTTTAAAAGCATTAAACACATACACTCTAGGTGTACGTGGAAGTCACTATGTGAACAAGCCTGAGCTACGCTGCTAGAAGATAAAACACACAGGGAGAAAAGACCCAACAACCTGCCAACTTCTACCATCCCTCTATAGGACAGTCCGCAGACATATGCAAAAGCCCCACAGTTATCAGCCACGCCAGCCCAGCCCAGAAGGGCCACCCATCAATCAAGAGCTAAACTTGTACTCAAGGTGCTTTATGTGCAGAGTATGTGACCGAGGCCAAGTCTCATTTAAACTCTCTTTTGTGGGGTGCCTGGGTAGCTCAGTGGGCTAAAGCCTTTGTCTTTGGCTCAGGTCATGATCTCAGGGTCCTGGGATCGAGCCCTGCGTCAGGCTCCCTGCTCAGTGGGGAGCCTGCTTCCTCCTCTCTCTGCCTGCTTCTCTGCCTACTTGTGATCTCTGTCTGTCAAATAAGTAAATAAAATTTTTTTAAAAATAAACTCTCTTTTGTTGTTGAGCCATCAAAATATTGTTTTTGTTCGTGAACCATCAAAGTTGTTGTAAAACTGTACACTGAGTACAGTTGTAGGTTCCACTGAGTCCTGATGGCACATTTGTAACTCTCTAGGTGTTTCCAATTTTTACTAACTATACCAAATCATCTGTCAAAGCTGGTCCTTCACCATACAGGCCCTGCATCAGAAATCATACTTTTCAATATTTTGAAGACTGAATGAGAGTATGTGGGTGTAGCAGCTGCTATCAGTGCTCTGCCCAAGTCCCCTACAAGTCCTTGTCATTTTCATGCAAACCTTCCCCATGGGCATTCATTCCCCAACAGCTGGTACTTGCATCTCTTTGTTGGAGGACAGCCTTGAACTGCTAGAGCCCACTTTGCTTGAAAGCATAGAGAACTGGAAGTCTGGCAGGTTACATGCCATCGCATCCCATTTCTGTCACTTCCAACCAACATATCTCTGGCTGACTGACACCTCTGGATTCCAGGCTTCTTATCACCCATGGTCCTGTGTGAAATCCAGTGGCTGAAACTACCTCTGAGAGCGATACTCTGGCTGATTCTTCTTGGTCATATTTTGGGTATAAATGCAGTATTTCCTCTCTGGGGATCGTAAAGTCTGTTCTTTGTTTCTTCATGGAGTGTGATCCTGAGAAGAACAAAAAACGGGTATTTCACTGTTTTGCTATGGCAAATAGCTTCAGCCTCCTTCCTAACCAAAATTCTTATTTTATTAAACCTTTGTTTCCTCTTCTTATTCTGCTTAGTCCCTGTGACCAGCATTAACTTGAAGGAAGGGAGCTAGGTGATCCATGAACCAACATGAAATCACAGTGACTCTATTTGATATACAGAGAAATTGGACAACATGAGGGAGTTCTAAACTTTTGCTTAAATCATTCATATGAACATGTACATGTTTAATTAAGTTGTCAGAGGTGAAGCTCTTGCCACTTAACACAGGGCTCTCAAACCTGACTTGCTTCAGAAACATCTGTGATGCTTCTATAACCTACAGATACCTGGGTTCCTTTCCAGACCTCTCCAATCACTGTCTTTAAAGAGGGATAAGAACTAGAACTCTCCAGGGAACCCAATCAAAATTGGGCCAAGGTCTTAAATAAACACTTCTCCAAAGAAGTTATACAAATGGCCAATGAGTACATGAAAGAATACTTAACATCACTAATCATTAGAGAAATGCAAATCAAAATCACAGTGAAGTACTGCTTCATATCCATTAGGATGGCCTCCATCCAAAAAAAAAAAAAAGAAGAAGAAGAAGAGAAGAAAGACAGGAAGACAGGAAGGAAAAAAGAAAAAAGAAAGAAAAAAAAGGACAAGCATTGGCAAGGATGTGGAGAAATGGAAACCCTTGTGCACTATTGGGAACAGAAAATGGTACCACCACTATGGAAATTGGTACAGCAGTTCCTTAAAAATAAAACTACCGGGCACCTGGGTGGCTCAGTGGGTTAAGCCGCTGCCTTCGGCTCAGGTCATGATCTCAGGGTCCTGGGATCGAGTCCCGCATTGGGCTCCCTGCTCGGCAGGGAGCCTGCTTCCCTCTCTCTCTCTCTGCCTGCCTCTCTGTCTACTGTAATCTCTCTCTGTCAAATAAATAAATAAAATCTTTAAAATAAAATAAAATAAAATAAAACTACCATATGATGCAGGAATTCCACTTCTGGGTATATACCCGAAGGAATTGAAATCATGGTCTTGAAGAGATACTGGCACACTCATGTTCATAGTACATTTACTCACAATAGCCAAAATGTGGAAATAACACAAGAATCTACCGGCAGATGGATGGATAAACAAATGTGGTATACACATACAATGAAACAGTATTCAGCCTCGAAAGGAAAGGAAATTCTGACACATGCCACAATATGGATGAATCATGAGACTATACACTAAGTGAAATAAGCTAGTCACAAGAAGACATATACTGACTGATTCTTCTTATATGAGGTACCTGGAATAGTCAAATCCATAGGTACAGAAAACAGAATGGTGGCTGCCAGGGGCTGTGGGAAAAGGAGAATGCCATAGGAATACAAATTGTTTAGAGATTATATATCTACCCTTAATTTGCACCCACGACTCCACTCCTAACATCTCAAATCCCATTCACCAATATGTTCTATTACAGAATCATTCAAACATGAAGGGGCATTAAAATCCCCTGAGGATCTTGTTAATATAGAGATTTCTGGGCCCCTCCACCAAAATTTCTGATTTAGGAGATAGATTTGTATTTCTAGAACCTTCCACAGAGATGCTAATACTGCTTGGCCTGGAAACACTTTGAGAACCACTGACCTATTAATTTAACTCAACAGTGTATGTAGAATTGAGCCTCTTCTTTTCTTTCTACTGTCATCACCAGTTCAGACTCCCATTCCCAAATGTTCTACTTAAAAATGGTAGCTGCCTGGCATTCAAGATCCTGCATGAGTGCCTTTAGCCTCCTAACTGTAGTGGGAAGAGTTCAGGATTAGACTCAAAGTGCCCCCAGGGACCGCACTGAAATAGCCATGTGGTCCTGAGTCAGTTACGTCATCTTTCAGCACTTAAAGTGCTCATCGATAAAATGGTGATGACAATATCTATTTTGTAGGGTTGTTTGAGGAAAGAATGAGACAAGGTATGTAAAGATGCTTGGCACACAGTAGGGCTGTCCCACAGACGCTCTACAGCTGTTCCTCTTCATCTTTAATGCCAGCTGTTCACCCACAGGGAAGCTTCTGCTCCTCTTTCCCCAAACATATCTCTAATGCTGCCATCTCTGGAACCTCCTGCTCACCTTTTCTTCCACGTTGACTTTTTAATAGAAACCCACTTTAGTGGATCAGGAGATCACTGTTTGGACCTATAAGGCCCTACAGTACAATAAGCTTCCATCCTGAGCACTGGAACATAGTCCTCTGTGATAGGGGGACCCTCTGAAAGTCCACCTATGTACTTGTCTTCCATCCTTCTTCTAGGCTCTGGTCTCCATCTGAGGAGATCACTCTTACCTTTCCAAGTCCACTGAACTGCCACTTCCTCTTGAAGTCTGCCCTTCTTCACCATATACGGCTTCTCCCTTCCCAATTACCTTTGCATTCAATTGATGCCTCTCTGAGAGCCATGCCATATGGTGCCTAGTGATCTGTGTGCATGGATCTACATGTCTGAGTTCTGCCACTTGCTCCCTTTATAGTCTTGGGCAAGTTACCTCTCTGGACCTCATTTTCCCCATCTTAGAAATGGAAACAGTGAAAGTGCCTACCTCAGAGGCTTGCTGTGAGAATCAAGGAACTGAAATATACAAAGTGCTTCAAACCACACCCCACAAATGAATGCTCACTAACTGTTATACATGATGATGGTGATTAATTTTTCTAACCTTACTTATGAGCCCCAGTGATCAGGGGCTGTGTTTTTAATCTTAGCATCTCCCAATACCTTATGCCAAATGGTAAGGCCTCAGAAAAGCAAACAAATAAATAATGCAATAAATTGTATTTATTGCCATGGTCTTTCCAGTTATGGGTACCTCTCAGGACGGGGGTGGGGTGGTTATCCTTCAGAAAGAGGCAGAACCCCACCTGTACCCCAGTCTAGTTCAGTGGGCAGCTGAGTTCTTCTTCCAGTAAAATGATCTTCCCAAGTTACCTTATTCTGTTTCATGAACAGTTTGGCACCTGAGCTTAGCTCTGAGGATGCTCCATTAACATTCTTTAGTATATTATCTTTTCAGAGCCTTTTTGTGGCTCAGAATTTTTTCTTGAAGATCCCAAGCTACCAATCTGACATTTCAGAAAGAGAAGTACCATTCAGACATGCACTCAGAGATGGTGTTTTAAAATACCACCCCTATCCCTTTGCCCCTTTTAACTGGGCAAATTTTAGTATGGGCACGAATGTCTCTTCTCACTGTTCACCCGCTTCTCTAGAATTCAGTGCTGTGGTGTCTCCACCCACCTTTGAATACTTTTCCCTTTTATCATTTAAACACACGCTGCCCCCGCCCCCATAATCTGCACAAACTCATGCCCATAAGAGGAGCACAAAGGGAGAAGGTCGTGCGCATTTCTACAGTGTATTGTTTTTCCAGGATCATTCTACCTGACTGGCCCAAGGGAAAAAAGTGTTGGCATAGAAACTATTTTGTAATTGTTGGGAACTTTATAACAATATCATATCTGCTGTGCAATTTATTCTAATGTGTTCAGTGGACAATTGTTAATCACCAAAGTAGAAAAAGGAGCTTGCGTTTTTAAAAGTGGTGCGTCTCCCAGCTCCAGAGCCCTGTGGGATTACGGGCACAGCCTTGGGTGGCCCAGCCCTAGCCCTCACTGACAGCTGGCTGCTCTGCAAAGTCTCTGATCTGATGAAGGGAAAGCTCTCTTCTCAGGACGGAAGTGTGTTTGTTACAATTAAGTAACGGAAGTGTGTTTGTTACAATTAAGTAGAAATCCTGGGTTGTAAATAGAGATACACGCCCCACAAGTAACTCAAAGCTTGTTTTCTTTAGTGACCTCAGGGAAGACACAGAAAGTAATATGTGTTTACACTGAGATGTTTTATGTCCATGATTTGGAACATTCTCAAAAAGCCAGTGTTTGGGAAAAACAAAAACAGAACAGAGGAAAAAAAAAAAAAAAGGACAAATCACCAACTATTTTTTGGCCAGTTCACCAGTATCTGTTCAATCAAGGAGGCAGGAAAGTGCTTTGTCTGCAATGTAGAACTTCCACCCAGTGGAAAATGAAATTGAAAATGTATCATGGACATCAGCAGAGGGATTACATAATTAAAATTATGAGATATAAAAACCCTCGGTCAATTACTTGTCCTCTTCAAATCCTGATTATGTTTAATTTGCAAAGACAGATTTTTTTAGGTTGAATTTTTGGGGAATGGGTTTTTCTTTTTTGTTTGGTTTGGTTTGGTTTGGTTTGGTTTGGGTTTGGGGTTTTTTTTGCCCGTTAAATGTGTCAGCTTCCCAGGGCTATTTTGTGAACATTGGGTAGGGTGTTTAATGATGTTAACTTAGAGTTAGATTTCACAAATTTGAACTGGGAGTGGGATGTGAACATCACTTAGGCTCAAGAAGGGTTAATGAGAAAGCTGTAACACCCCACATCATGCCCAAAGTTCCATAAAGAGCCCACCTTCACTATTTCCAGTTTAATCTTTGGATGTGGGGAGAGAGTGGGATGATGTTAACATTAACTCAATATGCTCTTAAGAACTCCATGCACAAATTAAATGCGTTCATTTTTCCAAAATATGCTTTGTTCTCTGCTAGCCCCACTGCTGGCTCTCAATAACTAAATTTCCTCTGTCATCAAGTCTCAGAATTATAATTCAGGAGGGGAGTTAAGCCATGGCATTAACCAGGCTCTATACGCTTCTCCCCCCTGTGACCCAAATGTTGGATTAATGAGGACATATGGCCTGATCCTGCTGATAAAGCCTCTGGGGTCAGCCCTGGAGGCCAAACTGGCACCTCTTCCTGGTGGTCCCCATTGTTTCTCCTCAGGACCCAGGGAGATTACCAAATCTTGACTCTCAGGCAATTGTAAAGCTGACCTTGTGCGACAGCCTGTGGGGCACAGTGGGCTGATGGAAGAGAAGTCAGAACCCTCACAGGGAGAAAGGCTTGGGACCCCAAAACCAACCAGCCTAAGTTCTGGGTGACTGGCCACCCTGTAGCATAGAGGCAGGCCAGGCAGGCTGGGGAAGCCTCTCCAGGGTAACTGCAGGCCTCAGGTTTGCCTGTTTATTTTTTGGACCAAAAATGCCCCGCACACACACACCCAAGAGGACAGACTTGATTTCACTACTGCCCAAGAGACAGATGGACCAATTAAGCCCAGAAGGGGATGGTGGAAGAAGGAGTCTCTCCCTGTTCTTTCTCAGTTGCTTCTTTCAGCAATCTGGGATTTCTCCTAAGAGATGCCGATGCCGTGGGCAAATCCAGCTCCATACCTCACCTCACTTCCTTGACAGGATAAACCCTTCCTATCTATAAGAGGCTTCATGGCTTATAAGATACATTCATATTCATGAACACACTGGTGCTATATAATAATGGGACCATTTCTCCTATTTTACAGCTGAGAAAATGGAATTTAGAATCCAAATTTTTTGTCCAACAGCGCCTGACTTCTAAGCGATAGAAATGGGTCTAGTCCCCAGATTTTCTAGTCCAGACCTCCTCCTATTCTTTATAGCTCCATCCTACTCCCTACTGAAAACAAACAAACAAAACCATCACCCTGCCAAGTAGAAGGACTTGGGAAGCCAACCCCACCAATGCTGGCCCCACCAATGGAAAGGCACAAACTCTTGTTGCGCACTCATTGCCCCTCTGAGGTCTTGACCCCATCCACAGCACAGGATGTGTTCTCCCCTGCAAAAGAGCCCTCCAGCCTGATTGCAACAATAAACATTGAGTGGCTGTGAAGGGGTGAAAGAGGCAGGTGGAAGAGGCAGCTCTCCAAATCCAAGAGCATCAGAATAACAGGAGAATAACTTCTGCTTCCCCTCATGATGGAGTACCAAGTTCCAGAGCAGCCCTCCCCCTATAAACTACTATGAAATTGGAAAAAAAAGCTGTTTTTAGACATTGGAATGCAGCACAAGACTGGCCCAAGAAAAACATACAAGGTGAGACTCTTGTTGCCTTCGCTGTCTACTTAGAGGCACTTTCCAGAACACACTATAGAGAGCTGGAGACTAAACAGACCATGGTGATCTCACTGAGGTAAGAAGTCAAAGATCAGAGTTTGGGTCTGCTACAATGCCTGGAGTTCAAGGGACAGGATACAAAAGGGGTTGGAGAAAGAGCTCCATAAATCTGGATGAAGTTCCCCTTGAAATTTTGGCCAAATACTAAGCTACATGTATCCAGAGTGAGAATTCATGAGTCCTGGGAAAGAGCAATCAATGGAGGGGAGTAGTGTACTGTGAGCCAAATATGGATTCTTGAGCTTGAATAGAACAGGGAGACATTGAAGCTATAATGACCAGGGAAAGATGTCACTCCATGTTCCAGGCAATAAGTTAAGAGCCCCAAAATATCACACCTTGGGAACAGAGATAAAGTAAAGACTAAAGTAAAGTCTTTTAGTCTTTAGACTAAAGTCTAAAGTAAAGACTACTCTAGACCCAACCTAACAAAGCTTAAAAACAAGATTCCAAGGGGACAAACTGATCTGCAAGTAACTGCAATTTAAATGCCTGCCAGAACAGTCACTCAGCAATTCACAGAACACAGAACAAAATATCATAGGAGCCAAAAAAAAAAAAAAAAATCTAGCTATGTAAATAAAGTTGGAAAATGGGACTCATAATCAGAAGAAAAGTCAATCAATAGAAAAAGACCCAGAGATGACACCACCAGTGGAATCAGCAAGCAAAGACTTTAAAGCAGCTTTTACAAATATATTCAAAGGTTTAAAGAAAAATACACCTTAATTGGAAACAAATGAGGTATCATTATAAAGAAGTGGAAACCATGAAACAGTAACAGCAACAACAACAACAAAACACCAAGGGTATTAAGGTGGGGGGCACGTATTGCATGGACCACTGGGTGTGGTACATAAACAATGAATCTTGGAGCATTGAAAAAATAAAATTAAGTTTAAAGAAAAAAAAAAAAAAAACAAGAGTCATCCTAACCCCATGACACACCAGGTATCCATCTGAGCTACAAATTTTACCTTTCCTGACCAGAAGATTCAACTCAGTGCCCTTTCTGCACTCTACACTGCTCAAATTTCCAGTGCCCACCCCATTCCTGTATCTGGTCATATCCACCACTGTCCATTCTTTCAAAGGCCAAAATAAAGGGATAAGTAGGTCTCTTAAGAGCTCTAGGACTAGGAGCAAGAAGATTGAAGAAAGGCATTGTCACTTTCTCCTTCATATTTTCACTGTCTATGAACAGCATGACAATGCAGCCAGCTCACAGACTCTACCTGGGTGGATCCCTTCTCCATGACATAAAGTCTGTGTGAATGAGGTAGGGTGCATGACACTAGCAGCTATCACAAAGTCCCACATCTCAGCATCTTGGAACAGTAAGAGTTGACTTCTTGCTCACACGAAATCCATAGTGGATATTTCTGGTCAGGAGGTATTTTCCACATGATCATTCAGGAATTCTGTTCCCTTCCACCTTGTGGTTTTATCATCACCCAGGGCCTCGGAGTCCTCTGTTGGGTCCTCAAAACTCTGCTGCCAGATAGGGGAAGAGTACAGAGGTTCAGGTAAGAAGTTTGTGTGGCCATTTTCACACACAATCAATTGGTTAAAGCTCATTCACATGGTCACACCTAACTGCACAGGCAACTGAGATATAGAATTTAATCAGATGCTTAGGAGGATTAAAAAATGGGTTTTGTTGACCACATAGCAGTCTCTGCCTTACTGCGATGCCTTGGGGACATTCCTTTTCTCTGAGCCTCAGTTTCTTTGTCTGTAAACAGACCAGGAATAATACCTTCTTCATGGGACTATTTGAGGATTGAAATGAGATAGTCCTTGTGAAGCAATTAGCAGCAAACCTAGAACACAGTGTCTGAGCAGTGTTGCCTGTTACAATTATTACAACATCCACATTTAATTAATCTTCGTATGCTCCACTGGGTAGTTCTAACCTTGTGAGCCAGGGCCAGGGGTGCCTTAAGTTTTTCTCATTATGTTGTTTTGCAGTCAAGAGATAGTAAAAAAACATAATTACTAAGAAGTGGATGGTCCAAAACAAAAAGAGATGGTTTTATTTATAAAAAGTTTGAGAACCAAAATGTTCTTTTGTACATAGTAGATGGTTAATATGTCAAATAAATAGACTTCCTTCACATTTCTCTCTTTTTTCCCCTTTATTTCTACTTCCTGGTCTTCTTATTTTGCTTACTGCCTCCATGCCATATACTCAATACTTCTACAACCATCAGACCCCCCTTACACACATGTGTAAGCACATACACATCTACCATACACACATATATGCTGCCAGTAATGCAACAACCTTATCTTGAGATGATAAGGCTTGAGATGCCTGCAGCCATACATGGTATCCACCAAGCCACTCTTGTCCTGACATGCCCTGCAGCACCCCAAAGTTAGCCTCCTGATCCTGCTTCCATTGCTGACCCTAAAAAAATGCCTATTCCCTTACTGTGTTTCTGTAAGTCTCTGGGAAAACAAGCTGATTAAACTAATTCATACTAAGTAGAGAATGACTTGCTATTAATCTTCTCACAGAAAGATATTTTGCTAAAATTCATTTTTAATTAGTAGTATTTTAAGCCATGTAAGTAAGGAATTTGTGTACACTGGTACAAACCTCTCCATAATTCAAGACACTCAGCTAATTTTGTTATTTCAAATTGGTCTGAATGGGAAGTGTTCACCACCACACATACTCTTATTTCCCTGACAAACTCTTTCCCCAACCAAATGGATAAGCTGGCCACTCATTAGCTTTTAGTCCTAACTGCCCTGTCTGATTCTCTGTCTTCTATGAGCAGAGACATCTTCCAGAACAAACGGTTGTTCCCCAACTACATAGTAGGAAACTCAATACCTACCCTTGTTCTTCATACCTGGAGGTGGGTGAAACACCTGGTTGTAGGTGCTCCTGAAAGAAAGGGAAGAAGCCTGGGTTCCTGACAGTTATGATCCAGATAACATTACCCTTTTCTTCGCTCCCATACCTCCACTGCTAGAGTTACTCAGGAAGAACGAAAGTCATTCTCATGACTTATCCTGGGCCTAGTTTACACCTAGTCCAGAGACGATGATGCATTTCATTAAATGTGTCAGATCAGCTCTGATGTTAAGTTTTATTTGATCACAACACTATGATTCCAGTCCTTATGTTGTTCCTCATTTTTCAAGGTCAAGGTCAACGGCCATTGACGCCACCAAAACCTAAGGTTGATACAGGTAATACCTGACATCCTGGCTCTGTGGGGTTGGTTGAGAGTAAAAGGACACTGTATATATAAAAAAATTTAAAAGTCCATGGTATCATTAGAGATAAGACTTTGTACTCCCATCTTCTATACACAGAGCTTACGCTAGCTTCCAGAATCAATAGACAATCCCCACGCCTCATGTTGGCTCTTAAGTTCCATCTTCCTCAGTCACTTCTCCAGGGGAAAATGATATGATGAGTGTTTCCCTCTGCTTTTCATCTCTAGTCCCACTCGGTAATGGAGTCATACTGGCCACTATCTAGTACTATGTGTCACACCCTATGCCATGATCCTTCCTCACTCAGCTGTGCTGCATAAGGCTCTCTGTGTCCAAGCTGCAGCAGAGATTGGAGGGGCTGGAGGTTCAAATGTACATGGCCATATGATGCTTGCCAGGATTGAAATCAACATTTGTTTCTCCAAGGATCTTGTGCTGAAACACTATGTAATGCTTTCAGGTAGCAAAAGGCGGAAGGATGGTGACTAAGACAGGAAACGTAGAGTTGGGGCTCTCCAGGTAAGCCCCAATCCCTACCCCACCATCTCACTGAGACTACCTGCCAAAAAGAGTACACAGAATGTCAACTTGCTAAGGTTGAAATCTCTCAGCATTATTTTCTCCTGTGAAATTTGAACTACTCTTGTCAACTTATCACCAAGGAGCAACAGCTAAGTCTTCATGAAATATGAATGTCAGTTGGAAATACCCTTAAGAGGCATCTGGAAGGCTTAGTCAGTTAGGCAGCTGCCTTCTGCTCAGGTCATGATCCCAGGGTACTGAGATTCCCTGCTCAGCGGAAAGTCTGCTTCTTCCTCTCCCTCTGCTCCTCCCTGTGCTTGTGCTCTCTCACTCTCTCTCTCAAGTAAATAAATAAAATCTTAAAAAAAAAAAAAAAGAAAGAAATACCCTTAACTTTACTTTGGGCCTTCTCTTTATAATGGTGTGGGATAGGGGAGAGAATGTTTTAGAATACCCTGGAAACCAAATAATAGAAGGAGCAACATATGCCAGAGAAAACCAAGGTAAAAATATCTGCTCACGTCTGCTTATGAAGAAAAGAAATTGCATTGCTGAAAAATTAGTGCATGGCCAAGCATACCTTAAAACAGAAGAGGGACGTTGAGATGCTGCTCAAAAAGAAATAATAATTTCCTCTTACATTTGCATTTGCCCGTTGAATTCCTTTGAAAAATGCAAAGTTTCCTGTGTTGGTATACCTGCATTATCACAGAACAAAATAGGGAGACATCTGATCTGGGAAGAAGGTCCAGGTCCACTTGCAAAAATCCCAGGGGCAGTTTTTTTTGTTTGTTTGTTTTGTTTGTTTTGCTTGTTTTTTTTTTTTTTTTAAGATTTTTTTCTTTATTTCTCTGACAGAGATCACAAGTAGGCAGAGAGGCAGGCAGAGAGAGAGGAGGAAGCAGGCTCCCCGCAGAGCAGAGAGCCCGATGCGGAACTCGATCCCAGGACCCTGGGATCATGACCTGAGCCGAAGGCAGAGGCCCAACCCACTGAGCCACCCAGGCGCCCCCCAGGGGCAGTTTTGAAGTAGGAAGGAAAATAACTGTGTCAGGCACTGTACCAGAAGCTTCCATACAGGAGATATAATTAAATTCTCACAGCAACCCTGCAAAGCAAAGTGTAATTATCCCCATTTTATAGATAATGAAACTAGGCCTTGAAAATTTTCTTGGAACTGGAATTAGAATCCACATCCATGTGATTCCAAGACCATACTCCTCCTACTGTATAGCACCTGGTGGTTAAATAACCACATTATCCATCTGACAGATATTATCAGGTACTATGAACGAATCTCTTAAGAAATCCATTGTAAGTCTGGTGGTTGCCACAGGTGGGGCTGGGGGTGGGGGAAGTGGGTAAAGGTGATCTAAAGTTACAAAATAAGAAAATAAGTTATAAAATAAGAAAGTCCTGGGGATGTAATGTGCAACATGGTAGCTATAGTTAATAATACTGTATTGTATATCTGAAAGGCAGTAAAAGAGTAGATCTTAAAAGTTCTTATCACAAGAAAAAAAAAACTGTAATGATGTGATGTAATCTAAGTTAAATTTTCGTGATCATTTCACAAGCTATACATATATCAAATCATTGTTTACACCTTAAACTTAAACAATGTTATAAGTCAACTATATCTCAATAAAACTGTGTGATGGGGAAAAAATCCATTGTCTCCACTGTTCCCAAGTGGATATGGCATGCTCATGGCTATGAGTCACTATCAAGCAAAAAAACTTAAAAAAAAAAAAAAAAACTACCAAAAATATGTTTAAACACCCTGGGCTTTTGCAACTCAAAATAGTGAATTAAGCGCATACTTTTTATCTCCACACCCTTCTGAGATCCTGTTAAAATTATAATATGGGATTTAAAAAGATAAAATGCAATAACAGCAAAGCAAATGGGATAAAGTATATAGGCAGCTAGTGAAGTTTCAACACATTTCTCGAAGACAGGGAAAAATGAGAGAAGATTAGTGAAAGACATGAAGGTTGCCACAGGCAAAAACATTGCAGGTAAGGCTGAGATGGAGGGGCACCCACCAGCCCGGCAGAACCCTGCCAAGGCTATGATGGGAGGGGGAAGGGACAACGGAGCAGGAATGTGAAGTGAGCTGGACCCTGAAGGGGTAAAGAGTGGTTCTCAAGCGGGACAACACAATGGGATGTAGAGAGATGTAAAAAGCAACAGTAACTGGATTCCACAGTGAAGTTTCTGATTTAACTGGTCTCTGGTGCAGTTCAGATTTTAAGAGGGTTTAAAAGCCCCTCCAGGTGATTCTAATGGGCTGTCCTGGCTGAGGTCCTGGGGACCAGTAGGCCTGACCACCCCAAACAGCTCATTCTTCACCTTGAAGCAAAGAAGAATCTAGCCGGAGTAGTCTCAGAAATGTAGAGAAGGACATATTCTATCTTTATATGTAACATTTTGGTGAACTAATAGTCACACAATGCCTATAATGTAAGTATGAGCTATTGGTTTTCAACTTTTAGCCTTACCACATAAACACATAAAGAATGGTTTTCAAACAGAATATAAATTTTTTTTTAATTTTATTTATTTGACATTGACAGAGAAAGAGATCACAATCAGGCAGAGAGAGAGAGGGGAAACAGGCTCCCTACTGAGCAGAAAGCCTGATGTGGGGCTCAATCCCAGGACCCTGAGATCACGACCTGAGCCAAAGGCAAAGGCTTAACCCACTGAGCCACCCAGGCACCCCAGAATATAAATATTTTTAACTAGAATGTTATGAAACTGCAGAATCAGAAATCCATACGTAAGATCCAACCAGGCACATTTTTTAAAACATCCTGATGCATAGCCAAGATGGAAGGAAGCTGACTCATCCTTTATCATTTTTCTTCTTCATAAATTATTTTCCAAAATAAGTCTCATAGGCAGTCCCTCTCAATCTGCCCCTCACTCAGACACAGCCACACATACACATGCATACACAATGACATCCAGATATCCCATGTAATTAGGTGAGTTCAGCATTTATTTTGAGGCTCACTCATTCTTTGGACCACCACCACCTTTGTCTTGCAGGCCTCTACCCTGGCTCCCCTGGAGCTGTTCTCACCAACAGTCCTATGGTCTGAAACAGCTCTACACCCCACATGTCCTGGCACGTCAAGATAGCTACTTGCTAATGCTCAGACGCTTCTGGTAGAAGTTTTTCCTGGATCTTGGAGTCCTTTCTGAGAGACACAACTAATGGCATGGGTGGAGTAGGTTCTATCGGTGGCCCTGAATCTTCATCCTCCTCTTTACCATGAGACTGAGGAGCTCCTCCCACTAGAAAAGCAAAGTATATTTCCCATCTTCAAGACAACAGGATTAACCACATGACTTGCTTTGCTGAATGGAATGTAAGCAGAGGTGACATGACCGTAGGCTTGCAAAGTCTTGTGTAATTAGGCATGCATCTCAGCCATGATGAGAAGCCCTCGCCAGGGTAGCTGTATCCCCACCAGAGCAGATCCACATCTTGAAGGAGAACTGCCTGGTCACACCATTCTAACTCAACCAATCCTCCAATCAGTGACCCAGCCCAGCCAAGACCCTCAAGTTCAGCCCATCCTGTGGCCAAGCCAGAAATAGAAGAGTCAACTGAATGATTGTTGTTGTATGCCCTTCAAGCATTCTAGTTGTGAACTATGCAATCCATGTGGCAATTGCTATTTAATACAGATAAACTCTAAATCCTATGAAAGCAGAGACTGTTTTGTTAACTGTTGTACATCCAGCCCCTAGTATAGTGTCTGACGAATAATAACACTTAATGAATCATTGCTGAGTGCGTAAAAAGATGAATCAAAGAATAAATGCATAACAACCAAAGGAAAACACTGAAAGAGCTAGTAAGTAATGCCGATTAGTTGTGTTAGTCAGAATTGTATAGAGAAACAGACCCAATAGGATGTGTGTGTGTGTGTGTGTGTGTGTGTGTGTAAAGATTTGTTATAAAGATTTATTTATTATTATTATTTATTGTAAAAAAATATTATGAAGAATTGGCTCTGTATTAGTCAGAACTGTGTAGAGAAACAGACCCAATAGGCTGTGTGTGTGTGTGTGTCTGTGTGTGTGTGTGTGTAAAGACTTAATATAAAGAATTGGCTCACACAATTATAAATGTTGGCAAGTCCCAGATTCTATAGGGTATCAGCAAACTAGGGACCCAGGAGAGTCAATGATTTAGTTCTAGTCTGAGTCCAAAGGCCTGGGAACCAGGAGAAGGAATAATGTAGTTCTAGTCAAAGGGCTACCATCTCAAGTCCCAGGAAGAAATGACATTTTCAGTTCTAATCGAAAGGCGGGAAAAGCTGATGTCCCAGTTCAAAGTCCATTGGGCAGAAAGAATTCTCTCTTACTCAGGGGAGGACAGCCTATTTGTTCTATTCAAGCCTTCAACAGACTGAAATGAGGCCCACCCACCTTGGGGAGGTCAATCTGCTTTACTCAATCTACCAAATTATGTGTTAAGCTCATCAAAAAATACCCTCAAAGAAACACCCAGAATAATTTTTTTACCAAATATTTGGGAAGTTTGTGGGCCCAGTCAAGTTGATATGTAAAATTAACCATCACACTGGTTTTATGCTTATCAACACGCTTTCAAGATATTCTCTCCTTGTGGCAAGTCCCTGGGCAGAGGTGGCTCACCTGCCATCCATAATTTTCCAGAACAGTTACAGCAATGGATGGATACAAAACCATAAGTGTGAATTGTTTTGGAGTGTGGTATCTTTGCTATTCTACCACTCAGGGTCTGCTGTCATTCAAATATAAAAGGGAAGGGGATGAGAAGTTGGGGTGAGAGAAGTTCCTGCCCAACATCAGTCCTAAGTTCCAGAAACACCATGTGCGGGTTTGTTAAAGGCTGGCTTGCCCATAATATGTTCTGATGGGTTTGAAATTGGCCTGATGTGGACCAACAATAAGCGAGAGTCAAGCTTATAGAGCAGAAAATCTATACTCTCTAGACACCTGCTTACTGCAGGAGAATTCAAGGTATTGACCTTCAATTCAATGCTGAGATAAGAGGTGTTAATCTGTCCAACCTTTCAGGCACTTCCAGGCTGACACCGATCTCTTCAGCCATAGCTTTGTAAGTTACTAAATGGGTCTTTATTGACTCAGGCTGGAGTGACACTCCCAGGATAGTGGGAGACTCTATCAGTAAGCCCCAAATCCTCTTCCCACCTATTCAATGGTGCCTGAAATTTCTTTAATAGAAACTTAAAAATGCAAATGACCTTGGCATAAAGAAAAAATGAATTTATATTCATTGAGATCTCTAGAGATGGGAATTTCTCACCTTAATTCCTCCTGTCTCTATACCTCTTCTTCCCCCAAAGGAGGAACCCCCATGAAAATTGGTCAGTTTCTAAGACATCAATCAGGGCATGTTTATTAGTGCTAGAAGGTCAATGGCAGTAACTGGCCCAAGGCCTTGCCCAGAAAGGAGGAATGATCCTCTTGCTTTATCTTGCTGGTGCCTCCCTCGATCTGCCTCTACTACCCATCTCTCTCTCGCTCTCTCTCTCTCTCTCTCTCTCTCTCTCCCTGCTTCCTCCTTTCACAAAGCCATTCTGCTCTCCCTGATGCATTTTGGTCTTCTCCTTCTATGGGTCCTCGGACCTTCTGGATGGCTAGCCAGTGCATGGAGCGCTTCAAGGTCATGGGTTTGATGTGGGGGAGCAGTGCTGGGCTGGTTCATCTTCTCAGGTTCAGCATCCCAGAGCTCTGTGCTCTACACACTGGCTGCCCAACCATGACTAACAGCAGTAAGGGACTCACGTTCCTTCACTGCTGTCCCTGTCTCTATCTATAATGGCATCCTTGAGGGAAAACAACTGCAGTCCAGGGTCAGACTCAGGAGTGCCTGCTCTCTTGGCCCCCATGCCATCCTAATAATGTTCAAACCCCTTAATTCTGCTTGAAGGCATTAAGGCATAAAGGACTTAACCACAGATTCTTCCTGAATTTTGGTGGCAGAGAGGGGGCCAAAAGGAGCAAATAATAAGAAAAAGATTAAGTACTGGAAAGGGTGACATGGCTATGAAGGACGCATCCTTGCCAGATAGACTGCAGGCAGACTTAGCCCACTGTGCAATTCAGAACCACCCACTTTGTGTGAGCACACAGGGGACAGAAACACTCCATCCACCCTTGCACGCTCAATCATGCAATGTGATCACCAGAGCATCCCCTTTCTTGCAGGAAACTAGAAATCACTTGTTAAAGAATTCTCACTAATGGAAGTTTATGAATTGAAACCTATGTCAAGGCACTAGGCTATTTGGTGGAGCAGGAAAAAAGGAGAGGGCTGAGAAAAAAGTCTCCAAGGAAGAAACATGGAGGAGGATAAGACTATAAGTTTAAGGGGAGATACAAGAGGGACTCTGCGAATGATTCTGTTTTTCTTTTTATACAGTTGCTTATCTGGGCCACCACAAAATTAAAGCAGTAAATTCTCCACCCCAAGACAGCAGCCTCTTGTCACTCACTTTCTGGCACACTTGCCCTTGAGAACCAGTGTTACATGTGAACATAATTTGGAGATAGGAGAGAGAAAATTTGCAGTTTAAAAGTTATTTTTTTAGGGGCACCTGGGTGGCTCAGTCATTAAGCATCTGCCTTTGGCTCAGGTTATGATCCCAGAGTCCTGGAATCGAACTCCACATCAGGATCCCTGCTCAGTGGGGAGCCTGCATCTCCCTCTGCTGCAGCTCTTCCTGCTTGTGCTCTCTCTCTCTCTCTTTCTCTGTCAAATAAATAAGTTAAATATTTAAAAAAAAGAGGATTTTTTAAGTTAAAATACTTTTTTAAATGGGTATGTTTTCTGAATAATGCTTCCACAAGATTATAAACACAATTAGAAACACATTCTATAAGTTGCAATTAAGGAGAGAAAATCGGATAAACTTTATCCTTTTAAGGCACACTAACGGGCTTATCACTATACAACTTAGGATCTCTAAATGCCAGGCTCCAGAATTCAGATATTTTATGCCATAGAAATATTCTGAACCAAAATTTCATCACCCGTTTTGGTTTCCTTGCAGCATATCTACCTTAGGACTCAGCCAAAGAAATAGATGGCAAATTCTTAAATTATGTACATATATGCATTCTAGGAAGTTAGGCAGAATAATAGTAGTAGTAGTAGTAGTGGTGTTAATAATAATAATAATAATAATAATAATAGTGATAATAGCTAACATTTTTAAAGTATTTTCTGTCTGCCGGGCAGTATACTACACCCTTTACAAATATTTTATTCATTCATCTCCAGCAACTCCCATAATGGAAGAACTATTTTGGTCTCCAGTCCTGGCTAGAGAGAATGAGTAACTTGTCCAGGACTACCCAGCTCCAGATGGCTGAACCTGGAAATAAGCACAGGTGGTCTAACTTCAGAGAGTGGCTTCTTAGCATGCAAGAGAACAAGACAGGACCCACGCACAGGAGGGACCACAGCCAACTTTAATCTGTTCGATGTGGACTGGCCTCATTTTTGTCAAATGAGATCATCTATTATTAAACTCTATTGCCCTCACAGGTAGAATTAGGCTAGGTCCCCCCAAAACAGACCCTGACACTAGAATTTGGGTGCAAGTTGATTTATTTGGGAGGTGATTCCAGGAAAAATGCTGGTGGGGGGATGGGGAAGTAAGACACGGAAGGGAAGGAAGCCAATCTGTGGTGTTTTCGGGAGCTGGCTACCACTGTGGGCAGTTGGGACACAATCCCCTAGGGACATCTGGGTAATTATGTCGAATGTGCCTCAGAGTTGTCCCACCAGGGCTAAGGAAGCTGGGCTCTGTATCCACCAACCTCCGCCCATCAGTGATTGAGGGCATTAATTTCTAGGCACTTTTGTCCTGTTCTGTACCCAAGCTGTACAGATTCTCTGCCTGACATGGGTCCTAGACATATAAACATGGTGAGGGTCAGGGGACAGGGATGTGGATGGCTGCAGACAGTGTTGGCCCCACTGTGTACAGCTCCTATAGCCTATATATTATATGTTGTCCTATATATTATACATTGTATACACTATATGCAAGGGTATTCTTGGCTTCAAATTTTGACAATCACCTCTCCTTCTAAAACTGTTGCGGCCAAGGGCTTGGAATTATGACCACTGAAGATAGAATATTCTTTTCTTAGACTCTTTCAGGTTCTTACCATGAGAGGGGGAAGCTTTCAGACCCTCCCCCCACTTCTGCACGAGACATTATTTGTCACCAAGGAATCAAAGTGTGCTGCAGAATTCTTAGAGTTGGCTTCTGCCTGCTTCTCTTATCTGTGGTTCAAATCTTCTGAGGGCCTGGGGCAAAGAGTCTCCAAGTAAAACAAACTAAAGCATACTCAAGTCAGGGAGAGAGACTGTCAAATGCCCATATATTCCTTTTGCCTAAGAGTATATGCATTTAAAAGTTAGCAGTATAAGATGGAAAATGGTATACATTATGGTCAAGGACATAAGCCTTGGAAATCAGATGTGAGACATTGTCAGTATTTTTGCTACATTGATTTGGTTTACCTTTTAGCATTTAACAGAAAAAGATTAGTATATTTCTATACTACATTATATCTAACCATGTAGCATGAAAGGGTGGGGGGGTAGGTGGTGTGCATAATCTGGAAGACTTGAGGGTATACAAAGAACAAGAGAGCAGGCTTGAAATATGTCATAGATTGAAAGCATGATACTATCAAATATATTATAAGCCAAGTTTATATTGGAATTAGACCTGCGTTCTGATTTTTGTCTTTTTTAACTAAAATAAAAACTTTCCAACAATGACAGTTTTGATGGCATTCTCACAGAAAGAATAACAATGGAACCACAAATAATTTTTAGTTTTCTTTTAAAATCTAAATTGAATGCTATAGTGCAAAGATGTATTCTACAAAATATTATTTGAATGCCAATTCCCCCAAGTATATAAAGGGAAAGGTGAGCTTCTAAAGGTTTAGGCTTTCTTATTTCCTCCTGGAGCACTTGGTCCTGATAAGGTTGATTTCTGCCTTCAACATCTATGATTTCAAATATGACTTTCCTGAACTTTGGAACCTTGTTTTGAAGGAAACCATTTTAAGAGCAAGGGATGAAATTCAATTAACTGAGATGACAGAAAATAATCTCCTAAGCGAATATATCAAGCAATTGGAAGCTTTCATACCTTTCAAAAAGGAAATAACCTATTTCTTGCCTTGTTATCTAATGACACAGGAGTTTATTTCTCTTGAAGCTGTTACAAATTTACCTAATGAGGCCTAAACACTGTTGCCAAGCAATTAGAGTTTTTATTGTGCCACTGATTCCCTTCATTTCCGTAGTTGCTGATAATCATTAGCCAATCCTGTCTCATCTAAGAATGTGTGCATGCAGGCACACACATGCATGTGCACACACATACATGCACATGCCAGCTGCTTGAGAATTATAACAAATCCCCTGACAGCGGCTGGGGTGGGCTTCCTCAGACAGTTACCAAACTTAGACATCTCTGCATATCTTCCTAGTTAAGGCATTTGTGCTGACCCAGGTTCATTTGCTATTCTGTGCTATTATTTGTTTCACAGGTATTGAAAGATGGCAGCACCTACTAATATGAATACACACACACACACACACACACACACACAGAGCAAGCGATATTTTTTTTCAAAGAGCCACTTCACTCTTAACCTGCCCCACACACTCTTCTAGAACCTTGTCATCTCCCCTTCAAGAAGCAGAGTCTAATTCACTTCCTTTGAATGTAGCTTGGCTGGCAATGAGTCTGAAGTCAACAGAATCCAGCAGAAGTGACTTCTAAGGGAAGGCCATACAAACAAATGCACTTTCTGCCTTAGGAGTGGGAACACTTTCTCTTACAGACTTAAGCTGCTGAGCCTAGTGGCCAGAAGGCCACCGTGCAAGTGAGGAAACCCAAACAAGCCTATACAGACAGACCACATGGAAAGAGAGAGAGAGAGAGAGATTCTCAGCCATCTCTAGCTGCTCTTGAAATCCATCAGGTCCAGCCACCAACTGTCAGCTCCAGCCGCCAACTGACAGTAACTGCATATAAAATGTGTCCAGTGAAGCCTTCCTGAATTCTTGACCATAGAAACCAGAAGTAAAAAAAAAAAAAAAAAAAAAAAAAAAAGGTGGTTGGAGATTAAGCCAGTATGGTTTGGCATGATATTTTATAGTAATGCATAACCGGAGCACTGAATACTTGTAATAACATGAGTAGGGTTAGAATATGTCTATATATGTACTCTTTTCCTTAATAAAGAAGATGCTTTTGGTGCTATGTCTGCACCTCATTGGTATTCATTGTTCCCATACAAGCCTTTGACTTCTTCCTGAAAGCCACCATCGCTCTCTGCTTGGGGGCTCACCTGGCTCCAGCCTGCATGGCCAGAGAAGGGCAGGCCAGAAGTATTAGGGACTTGTTGCCTCCAGAGAAGCCCTTAATTAATGGAAAATGGAAGTTTCTGGATAAATAGCCCAACTCTTCATCACCCAGATGGGAAAAGTCAGATGCACACTTTACTCCACCCTCAGAGAGGTAGCATTGTAACATTGTTATACTGTAACAATGTTACAACAGAACATTGTAACATTGTTCTGGCTGCCTTCCCTACCTGCCTAATTCCCGGATGGTATTTCACCGCATAGCACCCAAGCACCTGTCTACAAATCGTCATCTCAGAGTCTGCCTCTGAGGGAACCCAAATGAAGATAATGGGGAACCAGGCTGAAGAGCAGTGGGAGAGTGGGTGTCAACCCAGACCCCCAGTTCTTCCACTGTTGCTTCAGATCACAGAAAATATCTGAGGAGCTGCTAACGGTTGAGCCTGTGAGACTAGACCAGGAAGGGACAGAAGTCATCCTCATTCACGCCTCTTATTAGGTACACATGAACATCCACACAAATATATTAAAAATGCATGTGTCCTGAATGGAGAATTTTGCCAAATACAGCCTTTCCCCTGTCTTGCTCCAAATTTTGAAAAATATTTAAGTCAAAAAAATGTATTGCTAATTAACCATGGGCCCAGCACTCTGTTAGACAATGCAAGAAGTGCAAGAGAAAAGGCACTCCCCAAAGACAGGGGAGATGGCCGCTTGAAATGTGGCCAGAGGCCTTACTCACAGCAAAGATTCAGAAATGGTATACAGAGACTGGGGCAGGTGAGAGGCTTGCAGAGAAGCGAACCTCTGTCCTGGGCAGTGAAATCAGGGTAAGGATGGCACCTACCTTTCTGTTCCCAAGGAATGCCTATGGGTTGGGGACTCAGGTGAAAAAGGACTTGGGCACAGCTAGGCTTGTGGGAACGCAAGTGATTTGCTTGGTACCTAACTAAAAACTACACCTTCAGAGTAATTGCCATTCACAGAGTGCCTCTTTCGGGTAACAAGCCTTCAAGGGCTTTTTATATGCAAGGTGGTGGCACTTTATGCAAAGGGTATTGTTCTGAAGAAACTGCATAATGCAAAGCCTGCATTATTCAACATTAATCCGAAGAAAGAAGTGAGTATTTCTTATTACCAGCCATGTAGCAAGAGCATAAAACCAGTATACCACCCCTCCACCCCCATCTCCCCACCCCACCCCCGCCGGCCTGTCAGCTTTGAAATTATACAATCCTGGGCTAATTTTTACTTCATGGAGACTTGCATTGTTTCAAAGTGGGAGCAAATACATAAAACAACTAATATTTTATATTATCTTAAATTAAACTCATACAAATGTGTCTTTACTCCATAATTCTCATCATCTTCATCTGTATGCTAACAACTACTGACATTGATAGTAAAATAATAATTTAATATTTATAAAGAGCCTCATGTTCATTAAGTGCTTACCATAGGTAAGTGCTTAGCACAGATGTTAATTCACTTAATGCACTACAAAGTAGCTATTACTATTATCCCAGTTTATAGATAGGAAAAACTGAGGCTCAGAGGTTAAATAAATAGTGTGCCCCCAGTCACACAACTGATGGATGGCAGTCGTAGAACTGGGTAAGTCGTATAACTGGATATAGCCAGACAGTCTGACCCTAGTACCTGCTACACTCTCAATCACCAGACTCAATGTCCTCATTTAACTCTCATAATGACCCTGCTATGGAGGTATTGCTTCCTCACTTTACAGATGAGAAAACTAAGGCCCAGCTGAGTTAATCAGAACAAACCATTTCTCTCCAGCTCTAACACCCACACTACTTGCATCAAACTCAGCAGGATCCTACCTGCCCTGTTTCCCAGCTGTACTGACACCAGAATAAACTAAGTCCCTCACTCACCAAGATTGCTTTTGTCAAGACTAACTCTTAATTTGATATAGAGATAGACAAACAGGAAAGAGCCATTTTTACCATGAGACTTGATGAAAGGCAGGAAACCCTAGTGGTTGGGCAACTTTATGCCAATATTAACAAATATTTATTAAGTCCCTACAGAAACCTGACACTGTTCTGGACACCTCCCACATATCAGTTTTTTCAAGCTTTTTAAAAACTCAGAGAGGTCTCTACTACTCTTCCTCCCATTGTACAGATATGTCAGAGATAAAGAGGGGGAAATAGAGGTCCCAGTGTTTCCCTAAGTAGCTGCTGTTTTTCAGTGGAACTGAGAACAGATTGGATGGCAACACCCTCTTCTAGCTCACCTACAAACTATAGATGGGCTCAGATGCGTGGTGTGGGAAAGAAACTGAAGCACAGGAGGTCAGTTGCTCAGAGGAGAGCAGCAGTAACCCAGCAATGCCCAAAGGAGAACATACAGAGTCAAGGCTTTCTTCACTCTTCTCCACAAGAGCTGGAGTGCCAGGTTGTACACACATTGTGGTCTTCCTGGGGGATCAGTGGGGCAACTGCAGTGATGGCCAGCAGAATGCCCTCTAGGAGGCAACAGTGAGCAGAGCCAAGGGGCAAGAAGAAAGCACAAATCTTCACCTGCAGAGGAGAATGGATGCTGGCATGGAACGCTGCTAAGACATGAGACAAATTGCACATTGCTGGTGAAGTAAGAGAGTCCCCAGAGACCTTGTATGACTCTGGGAACTGTTTTTTACAAAGCTTTGAAACACTGCAGCTCATTGAGTTCTGTTAGTTACTGTAAGCCTAATGATACATTGTATCGTAAGTACTGAGTTTGCTATTGTTTAATTGAAATTTATTCTAATACATATTCATCAAGGTATTTGGAAATGGAATGGGCAGGGCAGCCTCAAGGGAAGCTACCTGGCCCATGGGGTAATGAGCCCAACCCATGGGCAGCCAGTGCCCAGAGGCTGTTTCATAAGGGCTCATATGTGCCTAAAGACACATGAACTCCATGGTGTAGTTCACACTCCAGAGCACCCCATGGCATCAGGCTGAGACTAGACCGCAGGCAAGGATCATAGCTTTGCACAGCACTAACTGGCGAAATAGAAATGACATTTCCAGCTACCAATCAGAGCAGAATTTTCAAGACTGCTTAGTTCTTACTAGTTAATACTTTGGGAAATAACCCAGCTTATTTTCATTTAAGGCTGGGGTCCTATGTGAGACAGAAAAACCCTAGAAAGCATCTAAAGAGTTAGGGAAAGTATGGTATATATACAATGGAAAATACTACACCACTGTAGACATCAAGATATGGATCTGTATCTACTGACATGGAAAGTACAAATCCATGTTATAGAAGCCTGTGTATTGCATATGCCTTTATTTGACACTGTACATTCATTCATTCATTCATTAAAACACACACAGACAGTATCTCACTATATGTGCCCCGCCCCCCCATCCCTCACGACCACCCCAGATCAACCTGAGACTAGGGCTTGTGTGTGGACAGCTTATTTTGGGAAGTGCTCACAAAAATAGCAAGAGAGGCCCGGAGAACTGTGAAACAGGGAAGGAGGGAAAACCAACCCAGGGAGAACTGTCAAGCCAGTCACTCTGTGCTCAGTCCTATTTGGGACCCTCTCAGGAGCTGTGTAGACAACCTTGGAACTGTCCATTTGCAGAACAGGAGAGGAGTGTTTTTATCCCCTAGATCCAGGCCCCACAGATCCAGGGTTGCCCTGTAGGGTAGTCTCTCCTTTCTGCTTCCTGTGAGCACCTACCCCCAGGTGGGCACAGGTGCTCCACCTGCAGTGGTTGAGGAACTCTGGGGCAAAGGTAGGCAGGGAAGCTGGGATTACACCTGCACAGTTGGTGGCCCTGGCTGGAGTTAAAAGGTGGGCCCTGGGGCTTCAGGAAGGTATAGGGGATGTGCAATCCACACAGGAAAGTGTCAGGAGGGTACTTACCAAACTGTTGAAGGTAGCCATCCCTGGCAGACAAGATTCTTTTTTCTCTTCTTTGGTTTCCTGTACTTCAATTATTTTTGTAGCAAGCATGTAATTTTTTACTAAAAGACAATAAACCTATAGCCAAAGAAGAAATCACTTCATATGACTCTCTCCTTTCACAGAGGAGCACCCATGGACTGGTAGCTCAGAGGACTGTCTGCAGTGTGAGAGCAGTACTATGGCCCACCCAGCCCTGGGGATGTCTAAGATGTCACTTACACACTGTAGGTCCGAGCAAACAAGGGTGATAGAGCCCCTGTGAGGGACAAAGAAAAAAGGACATGGTACCTGTGTCCGTTGGCTTATCTCTATGTGAAAGGACAAGAGTGGAACCATTACCATGGATCTCAAACAGTAAAGAGAAGAGTGGATGCTCCAGACAAGACTGCCTTTCTTGCCCACTGCTTCTTGGACCCGTACTTGGCAGCTTCAGACACTGGAACAGAGTGCCTGACTAAGATTTTTTTTCCCCACAGAGCAGAGCCTGAGGCAAGGATTTGAGTTCAGATGGTTTGTTTGGGAGTTCGTCTCAGGACCCCTTGTGAGGAAGGGATGGAAGTCAAGCAGGAAGAAGCTGGATGCACAGCAGGGAGGGTGTCACCACAGTGGGCATCCAGGGCACAATCCCCCAGGATCCTTTAAGATGCTGTAGAGAATTGTCCCTCTGAGAAGCCGGAACGTTAGAACAATTTTCTGCTAATTCCCACCCCTCGATGACTGAGGGTCACTCCCGTGGTGTTAACTCCGTGGCCCTCATGGTCTACCCCATGCTTGATGAAGGAAACTTAGTGAGGGAGGGAACGATCTTCAGGCCACCTCCAAAGTAGGCTTAGGGAGGTAGACAGAATCCTAACCCTTGAAAACTCAGAACTGAGACTTTCTCCTGCTCACCATGGGCGTACTGGCTGAACCATTCATTCAGATGATATCGGAGCAGGGAATGGGGCCCTGACTATAGTTAATGTTTCCTCCTCCATCATTTCAGGGGTTGAGGGAAGGAAGGGCCTAGGGGGAAAAGGTGGTACAAAAAACGTGCAAGGCCAAAGCTAGGAGCAGATAAACTGCTTGAATGAATTGCTTGTTCTCAAATAGAGAAGGAACTTTATCTGAATGGTTAATTGTTGTGTGCTACAACAGCCGAAGATTGCCCCACAAAGACTATTAATGGCCCAGAGTGTTGCAGACTGGGGAAACCATCATGCACTGCTTTTCCTTTTAAACATCAGATCCTAGGGCCAGGCCAAGGTATTTGAAAGCAAATTGTAAGCCCCATCTGCCAGCTGGGGGCATGCTGAGACAAAGGAAAGATTCTAGCTGGCAGAGCTCGCTGGAGACCCCTAATCCAGGCAGGCTGATTTTAACACATTTGTTCCAATGTTGCAAGAACATTCCTCCATCCTCAGAGAACCTTCTTCAAAAAGGTCGTTTCTGCTTGTTAATCAGCTTCTTCACTGTTTTAGATTTAACTATAGATTGTTTAGCTTCTAAATCTCAGCCAGCTGAGGGGAAATCTCCCCAGGGTTCCATCTGAATTGTAAATAAATAGGTGCTGCCGTGTCGTGAAACAGAGCCCTCTGTGAGTCTGTAGAACGGCTTCATGCAGGATCATTCCCTACACCAGAGAGAACTGAGGAAACAAGACGATCCATATGCCACAAAGTAATCCTCAAAGTCACACTGAAAGGGACCCTTTAAACACTTTTGCTATCCACAGAACTTCCTAAAAGTGTCAATCAGGTGAGCCAACTCAGTTTGGCAAAAAAAAAAAAAAAAAAAAAAAAAGATGCAACGTTGCTGAAATTAACAGTCTCTCAGGCTCACATGAAGACAAACGCCAGGAAGGAGCCATGATGCTGAGCTTCAGGGTGAGGAAAAAAAATATTAACTGAGCCCCAGTTTAGAAATGGGGGGAATGTTTTTTGCAAATGCTCTCAGAAACACACTCAAAAGTCCATTTTCAATCTTAAGTGAATACCCTTAAAAAATACTCAGGATGCTCAACAGTTAATCAAGTGTTTGTGCATGTATATAGAATTAATATATATCCCAAAGCTGAGATTTAATTTATCTAGGATGCAAAGCCTGGTGATGTGATCACCTATTTGGAAATTGCTAAAGAAAGACTTCCTCAAGACAACATTAATAAAATTAGTCAAATAGAAAGAAGAATATTTTCATTTTCAGGGTCATATAAAGTTTTTTTCCATTGAGAAAAAATATTAAAAGATGCTTATAAAAGAGACACAGTAAAAACCGAAGTTATCAGATATTCTAGACAGTCTTTTACGTTACTGTCCTTTTTTTTTTTTAAAGATTTTATTTATTTATTTGACAGAAAGAGAGATCACAAGTAGGCAGAGAGGCAGGTAGAGAGAGAGGAAGGGAAGCAGGCTCCCTGCTGAGCAGAGAGCCCGATGCGGGACTCGATCCCAGGACCCTGAGATCACGATCTGAGCCGAACGCAGCGGCTTAACCCACTGAGCCACCCAGGCACCCCACGTTACTGTCCTTTTAATTCACTCATTCAACAAAGTGAAATTTGCAATTCTGTCATTCATCCATTCATTCAACAAAGATATGTGTGACTTCTCTGCCAAATACTCTGCTGGACATTAACCATATACCAGTGCTGAAGATTGCTGGATTCCTGCCCCCTTGAGCTTACCATCTTGCACACGGGAAAAGTGAGGTATTTTATATTGTGCACGGATGTCCATTAAAAAAACATATTAAAGATCAAAGAATTTTAATAGTTAACAACCAGAAGGAGCAAAAGCAAAGATGTTGGAACTGGGTTCTGAAGGAGGAATGAGCAAGTTCATGAGTTCCCATGAACTCATGTAGGGGAAGCCATGCCTTCCCCTACAGCAGGCCTCCAGATGAACCAAGGAAATACCCAGCATCTCTCACCTATACAACAGCTAAGGAATGATACCTAAATCATAGGATTGCTTCAGTGTATATGCACAGTCTGATGGCACCCGTGATAAATGCTCAAGCAATGTGACCTGCTTTGATATTAGTAAGTAACTCATATAGTACAGTGTTTAGTAGTAGAAAATGGTCTACTAAATAATGACTAATTTCTCTTGCTACACAGACACAGACATTCACATACATACACATACTTTAAGCCAGAGTCTCCAGAGTGGGGCATACATGATAATCCATTTGGTGAAGGAAAAAAAATTAGGATTTGTGGGCGCCTGGGTGATTGAGTCAGTTACAAATTTGCCTGTGGCTTGGGTCCTGATCCTAGAGTCCCAGAATGGAGACCCGACCCTGGGCTGCTCAGCAGGGAGTCTGCTTCTCCCTCTCCCTCTGTCTCTCACTCTTTTCCAAATAAATGAATAAATAAAATCTTTAAAAAATATTAGGGCTCATATTTGTAAGTTTTTATGTAAAAATGGTAAAATGATTAAGCTTTATTGAAATATATGATATGAATTGTTGCTAGTGCCCTTCCTTGGTCTGTGTGTAGGTCTTGCACTATTGGTACCTGAGGAACAATGCCATTGTTCCAAAGAGCAGAGAGTGGCACTGATGGCCTTCCAGCAACAGTAATAAAGGGCACCTTTGTGAGCTCTGTTGAATGAATGTACAGATTACATAAATCTAGCTTTAACCAAATTAATTCTCCCATTTGGGGAAAGTGGCTTTAAAATATTCTAAACAAGAAGTCACCAACTGAAGATCATCCTCATACCACAAGCACAGAGGAATTTAAAAAACGGCAGAGAGGACTCTTCCATTCTCGTTATCCCCCATTGGCCTCATTATAAAAATTATAATGATTCAATTAGTGTGACAAGAATTCAGCCAAAAAATATTGAAATTATAAAGAAGACTACTGGAAATAAATATGTACAATCATTATCATTGACAATGAACCTAACTCTGGGTGCATGTTGTTGCTCTGCTGTCATAACTATTAACAGGTTTTCGAAGTGGCTGTACCAATTTACGCTCCCACCATCTGCAAGTGACGATTTCAATTGCCTCACATCCTCATCAAACTTTTGTATTGTCTTTTTTTTTTTTTTTAACTTGTAGACATTCTGATAGGTATGTAGTGGTAATTGATTGAGGTTTTAATTTGTATTTCCTTACTGCCTGATAAACAGCTTTTCATGTCTTTAAAAGACTTTTCCCCATTTTTCAGATTGTGGGATCTTTTTCTTTTTTTTTTTTTTTCAATTTATTTATTTTCAGAAAAACAGTATTCATTATTTTTTCACCACACCCAGTGCTCCATGCAAGCCGTGCCCTCTATAATACCCACCACCTGGTACCCCCAACCTCCCACCCCCCCGCCACTTCAAACCCCTCAGATTGTTTTTCAGAGTCCATAGTCTCTCATGGTTCATCTCCCCTTCCAATTTACCCAAAAGCACATACCCTCCCCAATGTCCATAACCCTACCCCCCTTCTCCCAACCCCCCTCCCCCCAGCAACCCACAGTTTGTTTCGTGAGATTAAGAGTCACTTATGGTTTGTCTCCCTCCCTATCCCATCTTGTTTCATGGATTCTTCTCCCACCCACTTAAGCCCCCATGTTGCATCACCACTCCCTCATATCAGGGAGATCATATGATAGTTGTCTTTCTCCGCTTGACTTATTTCGCTAAGCATGATACGCTCTAGTTCCATCCATGTTGTCGCAAATGGCAAGATTTCGTTTCTTTTGATGGCTGCATAGTATTCCATTGTGTATATATACCACATCTTCTTGATCCATTCATCTGTTGATGGACATCTAGGTTCTTTCCATAGTTTGGCTATTGTGGACATTGCTGCTATAAACATTCGGGTGCACGTGCCCCTTTGGATCACTACGTTTGTATCTTTAGGGTAAATTCCCAGTAGTGCAATTGCTGGGTCATAGGGCAGTTCTATTTTCAACATTTTGAGGAACCTCCATACTGTTTTCCAGAGTGGTTGCACCAGCTTGCATTCTGTGGGATCTTTTTCTCACCAATTTTTAGGAATATTCTATATATTTGAGGTCTGATATAGATAGATATACAGACAGATATTACAAATATATTTTCCTACTCTATGGCTTGGTTTTTAATTCTTTTATGGCTCGTGATTATCAAATCCATTTAAAAAATGTTAGCCTTCAGGGACATGAAGGAATGTGCCCATGCTCCCTTTCATATTTAAAGGTACATTGCACTTGAAATTGGTTTTGTCTATGATATAAGGAAAAGTCAAAGATTCTTTTTCCCTTGTGAGTAGTCAATTAATCCCGAATCATTTATTGGAAAGACCATCATTTCCCTACTGCACACCTGTGGCATTTTTGCAATAAAATCACAAGACTAAATGTGTCAGTCCGCTTCTGGACTATTGGTTCCATTAGTCTATTTGTCTATCTTGTATCTGTTCCATGCCATTTTATAACAAAGCAATTAATTAAATCCATCAACTTTGTTGTTCTTCAGCATTGCCTTGGCTATTCTTGGCCCTTTTCATTTCCACATGAATTTTAGAATCAACTAATAAATCTCCACCACATACTGACTTTTGCTGGGATTGCATTGAATCTATAAATAGAGCTAGCATTTATATAATATTATCTTCCAAACCATTAATATTGTTCATTAATTTTGTGCACACCTCTGTGTAGATCTCTTGCACATCAATATTTATCCCTAAATACTTCATTTTTAATGTCATTGGAAAAAAAATTATTTTTTTTTGGAGTTTCCTGTTCTCATTGTTGCTAATATAATTTTAAAAATCTGATTCTGGCATATTTTCATTGTATTCAGCAGCCTTGCTAACCCCATGTATTAATCCTAATTATTCATCTGTAGATTGCTCTTTTTTCCCCCAAAGATTCATTTATCTATTTTAGAGAAAGAGAGATGAGCAGAGGGAGACAGACAAGCAGACTCTGTACTGAGTGTAGAGCCAAGATGGGGCTCAATCCCAGAACCCTGAGGTCATGACCTGAGCTGAAACCAAGAGTCAGATGCTTGACAGACTGAGCCACCCAGGCATCCCAAGAGGGCTAAGAGCATTTTAAGTTAAGACCATACATTCTTTGAAACTCATTCCAACTAGAAATGTAGATCATGTTTCCTCCCCTGTGTCTGAGCCAGTTTGTGACTGCAACATTAAACTTATGGTTAATTTCTTAACAGGAACTGTGGATTGATAACGTGTCTTCTAGCACCACCGTGATCTTACTCCCCACCTACCTTTAAGATTTCCTCGGGTCTTTAGTTTTCATCAGTTTTAGCATGACATCTGTAGGTATGGTTTCTTTGTATTCATCCTGTCTGAGGTTCATGGTACTTCTTAAATCAATGGCTTGATATCAGCTTTGAAATAGTCACAGCTGCAATCTCTTCGAATATTGTCTCTGCCCATTCTCCCCCATCCCATTCCCCTTGGACACCAAATTCACATGTTTAGCCCTTCTCACTGTGTCCTATGCTTGGTGCTTTTATATGGGGGCTTATCAACTTTCACCCTCACTTTTGGGCAACCTGAGTGGGCTCT
This sequence comes from Neogale vison, assembly GCF_020171115.1. Classification (NCBI taxonomy): domain Eukaryota; kingdom Metazoa; phylum Chordata; class Mammalia; order Carnivora; family Mustelidae; genus Neogale; species Neogale vison. The sequence continues at coordinate 46,329,884 of NC_058098.1, forward strand.
TTGTGGACAAGCCTTCCATAATCATATTTTTGAATATTTCCTTTTGGGCTGTTCAAATTTCCAGGAGTGAAGTCTTCCAGTCTTTTCTCTGTATGGAGAACATTTGACTTCTAGCTTTCTGGGAAGTTCTGAAAGAGGAGTGATCAACTTTTGGTATAAATCTTTCATCAACTAAAAAATTCACTTTTTGTTTTGATTTGTTAAATTTATCCTAAACAGGTGTTTAATCTTATCAAAAAATTGTAAAAGATTTTATTTATTTATTTGAGAGAGAGAGAAGGAGAACACAAGCAAGAGGAACAGCAGGCAGAGGGAGAGGGAGAAGCAGGCTCCCTAGTAGACAGAGAGCCCAATGCAGGGCTTGATTCCTGGACCCAGGATCATGACCTGAGCAGAAGGCAGATACTTAGCCAGATGCCCCTTATCAAATTATTTTCTGCATTAATTAAGAAAAATCACATGCTTTTCTCCTTTATTTTATTTTTATGGCGAATGTAGCATCTTTACTTTCCTGGAATGAATCTTACTTGATACTGAAATGTTTTTATATACTATTGGATGCAGTTCACATCCAATAGTGGTTCATGTTCTGGGTTCATGTTCACAATGAAGAGGACCCATGATCTTCTTTTTCCTATTGTTCTCATCAAGTCTTAGAATCAAAATTATGCCATACAAGAGATCAGGCAACATATTCTTTCTAATATTTTCTTTCTATATTTTCTTATTTCTTTCTAATCTTTTATAATATTGGTTAAGACAGAACCAGCTACCCTTTGTAATTTTTTTAAAGAACCTGCATTAACTATCTAGGCTTGTGAGTTTGGGGAAAAAACAAATCTTTGACCATTATTTCAATTTATTTAATATTTATTAGTTTTTCAGGTTACCAATTTCTTTTTATAGTAATTTTGAGATTTTTTTTTAGGAATGTGACCATATAGGATTTTTTTTTTAGGAATGTGACCATATAGGATTTTTATTCACATATATACATAATAATATCCTTTTATTTTATTTAAAATTCTGGTGTATGGTTGCTTACTCTTTGTTACTCTTTTTTTTTTTTTAATTCCAGTATAGTTAACATACAGTGTTGTATTAGTCTCAGTATCCTTTGATTCTTTATTTGCAGAGGTCAGAGGTCAGCCTATCTTCTCCATCTTTTTAAATAACCCATTTTTGGTTTCAGAACCCTTACTTATTTTTTATCTATTTCATGAATGTTTGCTCTATTCCTTTCTTCTTACAACTTGCCCTGTTATGCTTTTTCAAAAAAAAAAAAATTAACACAGGGCTTGAACTCATGACCCTGAGATGATCAAGACTTGAGCCAAGATCAAGAACTGGATGCTTGGGGTGCCTGGGTGGCTCAGTGGGTTGAGCCTCTGCCTTTGGCTCAGGTCATCTCAGGTCATCTCAGAGTCCTGGGATAGAGCCCCACATTGGGTTCTCTGCTCAGTGGGAAGAATGCTTCCCCCCGCTCTCTGCCTGCCTCTCTGCCTACTTGTGATCTCTGTCAAATAAATAAATAAAATCTTCCAAAAAAAAAAAAAAGAGTTGGTTGCTTAACTGACTGAACAACACAGGAACCCCCCAAATCTTTGAGTTGAATATTTATTTATTACTAACAATTCTGACTTTCTAATTAGTATATTTAGAAACTTTAAAAATTCCTTATAAGTTCTATGTCTACAGTTGCATGGGTGGCTCAGCTGGTTAGGCATCTGCCTTCAGATCAGGTCGTGATCCCAGGGTCCTGGGATCAAGCCCCTCATCAGTCTCTCTCTGCTCCTCGGTAAGTCTGCTTCTCCCTCTTCCTCTGTAATCTCACTTGCTTTTGCTCTTTCTCAAATAAATAAATAAAATCTTTTTTTAAAAAGTTCTGTGTCTAGGGCGCCTGGGTGGCTCAGTGGGTTAAGCCGCTGCCTTCGGCTCAGGTCATGATCTCAGGGTCCTGGGATCGAGGCCCGCATCGGGCTCTCTGCTCAGCAGGGAGCCTGCCTCCTCCTCTCTCTCTGCCTGCCTCTCAGCCTGCTTGTGATCTCTCTCTGTCAAATAAATAAATAAAATCTTTAAAAAAAAAAAAAATTTCTGTGTCTAGCTATGAACCACAAATTTTGAAAAGTAGTGTTTAATTAGTGTTCAGTTCTAAATATTCCTTCACTTCTTTATTGATTTCTTTTTTAACTTAGGGATTAATAGTAATACATTTTTAATTTGTAAATATATCCAATTTTTAGCTATCATTAGTATCAATTCCTAACTGATTTCATTAAGGCAGAGTAAATAGTCATACTGAGGAAATACAGATATTGGTTATTTAGAATGTATTGAGTTTCCTTTGTTACCTCATAAATGTTTTCTTTTCTTTTTTTTTTTTTAACAGCTTAATTTTATTTTAGTTTTTTCAGTGTTCCAAGATTCATTGTTTATGGACCACACCCAGTACTCCATGCATTACGTGCATGTTCCAGGGGTGATCAAGAAAAATCAACCTCTCTCTCTCTCAGTATAGAGCCCTATATATGTCTATTAATTCAAGCTATACTATGTTGTTCTAATTTTTGTATGTCTGCTTATTTTTAATCTTTTTGTTCTAATATTTTCTGAATGAGCTGTATTAAATCCTCAAAGACATGTTTTTTCTATTGGTTCTGTTTCTCTGAAGAAACTTGACTAATATACCTCCCAAATAAACTATCTGTACCCAGGCCCTTGCCCAAGGTTGGCTTTTGGAGGAACCCAACTAAAAAAATCCATCCCTTCTTCTCCTTCATCCAATCCCATTACCCCATCATCCAAAGAGAATGTACCCAACTGTGATAACTTCCAGCAGCCCCTTTTGTTCTCAGTTTTTGCTTGATATACAAAGACCATATGTAGTCAGGATGGATATATTTTTTTTTCTTATCCAAAAATTGCTCGCTCGCTTGATTGATTGATTGATTTAAGAGAAAGAGAGCATGAGGATGGGATGGGGCAGAGGGAGAGAATCCTTAAGCAGAGTCCCCATTGATCACAGAGCCCAACACAGGGCTTAATCCCAGGACCCTGAAATCATGACCCAAGCCAAAACCCAGAGTTGGATGCTTAACCAACTGCACCATGCAGGTGCCCTTGTCACTTAACCTTTTTAAGACACGTTTTTTCTCACCTGTAACTGGGAATGATTATAGTTCTTATAGCAGAAACCTTAGCACAGTGTCTGGCACAGAGTAAGAGATGACACAAGTTCTTGTCACTATTACTCAGCAGAACTTTATTCAAACAATCCGTGAAGGATTTTAAGCTGATTAAACAACCACTAGAAAGGGCCTTACAAAGCAAAAATGCCAGTGTATTTATTATTTATGTAAAATGCCTAAATAGAAGGAAATCACATAAATCATAAGTAGCTATTTTTCTTGGGGTCTACAACATATAATTTCATAAAGAACTAAACCATGTTAAATTACTCAGGCCTTGGAAATTTGTAAACCTGTACAAATCCCACACTGGAAATAGTCATTCATATATACTGTCACTTAAAGCACAAATTATAGTTGGTATAAAAGATTTTAATCCACATAAATTTATAGGTAAAAAGTACATACCAGGACAGAACTATTCAGGGCTTGCTACACATATAAAGGGGCTGCTGGAAGTTACCACAGTTGGGTATATTCTCTTCGGGTGATGGGGTAGTGGGATTAGATGAAGGAGAAGTAGGGAAGGATTTTTAGATTCCTCCAAAAGCCAACCTTGGGCAAGAGTTTGGGAGCAGATAGTTTATTTGGGAGGTATATTAGTCAAGTTTCTTCAGAAAAGCAGAATCAATAGAGTATATAGGTAGGTAGGTAGGTAGGTAGGTAGACAGATAGACAGATAGATAGATATGGAAGTGTCTCACATGATTATGGAAGCTGAAAAATCCCATGATTGGCTGCTACAAGCTGGAGCAGGAAGACTGGTGGTGCAATTCAGTCTGAGTCCAAATGCAGGAGAAAACGAGATGAGATGTCTGTCTCAACTCAACAGTGAGGCAGGAAGAATAGGGGAAAATTCCTTCTTCATCTGCTTTTTGTTCTGTTGGGGCCCTCACTGGATTGGATGATACCCCACACACACACACTGGTAAAGACAATCTACTTTGCTGAGCATCAATTCCAATGCTAATCTCATCCAGATATACCCTCATAGACACACCCAGAAACAATGTTTAACCTAGGTATGCCATGGCCAGTTAAACTGATACATAAAAGTAAGCATTACAGAAGATGACACCAGGAAACCCAAGTGAGGGAGTCAGGAAATAAGGGAAGGGAGAAAAGCAGATAAAGACAGCATTCATGAGTGAGTTACCCCTATGGGCAAATGGTGCTAAGAGGTGTCGGGGACCTTCGGAAAAACCATGTGGAACACATCCTCAGAACTGTCCAAAGGAGGGGGGAAGCTGGGAAATTTATCCACCAACACTCAGCCTTGAGCATTGAGACTTATCCCAAGTTGTTGAAGCTGTGACACTTACAGGTTGCCCTACAAGTGGGTTGACCAAGCTCATGGAGTGATGAAGAACGCCTTTAGGAAGAAAAACAGAAAAACAAAAATGTTTGGGGTGGGAAGTTTACAGTATATATGGGAACTTTCCACCATCATTGCAGATGAATGCAACCACCAAGGGACCACCAGTTGGGGCATCTACAGTATCTGCTATGAATAAATGTCTTGAAAACCTGTCATGACTCAAGACATGGAATAAGAATCCATTTTAGAACCTAACTTCTATTTATGACAGGGAGCAAAATATCACTATAATGTTTTTGCTTCTGAAACTGTGTTTCATAAAATGAACCTCTAAAATTGACTCTAGGGGCGCCTTGGTGGTTCAGTGGGTTAAAGCCTCTGCCTTTGGCTCAGGGCATGATCCCAGAGTTCTGGGGTTGAGCCCCGCATCGGGCTCTCTGCTCAGCAGAGAGCCTGCTTCCCCCTCTCTCTCTGCCTGCCTCTCTGCCTACTTATGATCTCTGTCAAATAAATAAAATCTTCAAAAAAAAAAAAAAAGAATAATGTCTTAATCCAGTTTTCCTTAGCCACATGACTAGCCACCATGATAACTTTAGCATACAATATACCATGAGTCAATAGTCAAATATATCATAAAGTAATGCCAGCTTTAATACAACATTTTGGTCACCATATTTGTTACAGAAGAATCTAAATGTGTTAATACCATCCAATAACTCCGCCCTCAAGTTTTCCAGGCCATTTAATTATTAAATTTCTCTTCTAAAAAGGATCCCTATTGTAAGCAATTCAGACTTTGGTGGGTGTCAGGGTGCTTTTGTGAGGTCACCAGAGCTTTTAACCACTGCCTAAAGTGCATCCTGTACTGATTAACATACCCTGGATTAACTAGATTTAGCATGCGGCAATCATACTCCATTCAGTAGGGCCCATCTCTGGTGAATCATGGGCATTAATGACAGTTGCAAGAGCTCAAATATTATATAATCACTAATTACATTCTGCGCAATTAGTGGAGGCTCATCAGTGTGAATCACTAATGGCCGATCACCCTGTTCTCTCTGGAAAGAAATAGACGGTCTGCATAATTTTCTCATTTTATTAGCATAGACACAAACACGATTAACGAACTTTGGCTATCCTGAAGAGGCTCCACGTCTGTGATGGACAACGGCAAGAGGCTCGGTTTGATGGGCACAGACACTTCATTTCGAACCACAAAGCCATGTGTTTGTGGTTTGTTGATGTGACTCATTCACTCCCCACCTTCCAAAAAGGAAAACACACACAGCATCCTGTCCAGCCAACCACTAAAGAACATGCAAACGAGGCCAGTTTAAAAAAAAAAAAAAAATACACCCTATGGACATTTATTGTCTTTAGCTGGTTTTCAGAGGGCCAAGATCTAAGGATTTGTGGGATATTCAAATATGAAGCTGGTGAGAAAATAGGAGGAATATATCTGAAATAGTAAAAACCCTATCTATTTCTCTTAAGCCTCTGTGAGCTGGGCAGTGAATCAGTCTGCCCAGGCTGCCATAACAAAGTGCCGGAGACTGGGGGACTTCAGTGGCAGAAATTTATTTTCTTACACTCTGGAGTGAAGTCCAAGATCAAGACGGCAGAGGTTTGATTTCTTCTGAGGCTTCTCTCTTTGGCTTGCAGATGGTTACCTTCTCAGCATGTCTTTAACAGGGCCATTCCTCCAGGCACATACCTGTCTCATGTCTCTCCCTGTGTCCAAATTCCCTCCTCTTCTAAGGACACCAGCCATATTAGCATTAAGGCAAACCGCATATGACCTCCTTTCACCTTAATTACCTCTTTGAAGACCCTATCTCCAAGGTCATTCATTTTCTGAGGCAGTGGGGGTGAGGGCTTCAACATACAAATGGAGTGAGGGGACACAGTTCAGCCCGTAATGGTGCGCAAACTATGACTATTCTAACCCAAGAAGTTCTGGCTGGAATATTGGCAGCAGAATTGGACCACGTGAAAGTCTTAAAGGCATGCTTTGGTGAGAATTATGCAGTTCAAAACAGCAGTCCACAGCCTCATGTGACTATTGAGCACTTGAATTGTGGCTAGTGAGGCTGAGGGACTGAATTTTTAATTTTATGTCATTTTAGACATAAATTTTATGTCAATTTTAGAACTAAGTTTCTAACTTCATTTCAGCTATTAAAAATTGAGTGTCCCAATTGAGATGAGCTATGTGAAATACTGAAATTTAAAACTTAGGGAAAAAATGTAAAGTATTTCATTAGTAATTTTTGGTGATTAGTGTTGAAATGAAAATATTTTAATATATTGATTAAAAATCAAAATTAATTTCTTTTTTACTTTTTATAATATGTCTACAAGAAAATTTAAAGTTACAATGTCTGCTTTGCACTGTATTTCTATGGGATAGCATTGGTTAGACTTCAGTCCTCTGATACCCCATCACTCACCAAAGTTGAATCAGTGGATAAACTAAAGGATAAATTCTTTTAGCCAAAATGATTAAAGTTCCATGTCTTTTTGTATCCTTTGTACTAAGATTAAGAGAACTAAAACCAACCATTTTTTCTTGGCTACTAAAACGGCTGACCCTTGAATAATGTGAGGACTAAGGGTATGGACCCCTGCACAGTTGCAAATCTATTTTTGATTCCCTAAAAACTTAACTACTACTAGCCTTCTGTTGACTGGAAGCCTTACCGATAATATGAATAGTCAATTAAAATGAATCTTGCATATTTTATATATTATACTGTTAGATATACACATACATATATATAAGTATATATACATATATATAGTATTCTTACAGTAAAGTAAGCTAGAGAAAAGAAAATGTTATGAAATCATAGAGAAGATACATTTACAGAGCTGTACTGAATTTATTGAAAAAAATCTGTGTATAAGTGAACCCTTGTAGTTCACATCCGTGTTGTTCAAGTGTCAGCTATATATGATGAAAGCTCCTATTTCTTGCCATATTTGTAAGTTTTTTCAATAATACCTTCAACATTAAAACCTTGTTATCACATACTATATTTGGGAATCATGAATAATGTTCTTCATAATGAAAAAATTCTTCCTCATAAATGAACCCAGCTACCCTAGTCGCCCTGGCTTTTTCTCTACTGTACCCTTGCTTCATTTGTCCGCCCAACCCTCTCATCTTTTTCTGTTTTTCTGTCCTCCTGCCTCAGGTTCTAGGAAATTCTCAGAGAAGGCATTTGATACCCTTTCCTTATTTTTATTTAACACAAGGTGAAAGCCCGCTCTCATTTCTCCATTTGCAATATGAAAAAGTCAGGCTGCATTTTACATCTTAAAAATTAAAGAATTAAAATTTAAAAATTCAAACAAAATACTTGTTTGATATTAGGTCAGAATAACAGGTTAGTTGTCTTTTACCCTTCCTTAAGCAGCTTAATCTGCAAACGGCATAAAGAACAACTAATAAGCAACAGAGCAGATAGAACTTCTGGACACTTGACCCCATGGTGCAGCTTGTCCTTATCCTACCCGCCAACCTGCCTTAGCCCTGAGTAGGGAATGTCTGAAGTTCCTTAAATGACCACAGAATCTGCCCAATATTACATGCGCATTCTAAAATACAGGACATGAGGGCAATAAAAGAGATGGTTTTTTGCCTTATCTCTTTGTTCTTTCTGGCATCAATCAACCTTTTTAAATAATGAAATCAACGCAAACATTTGTTGGAAGGATGCCCACTTTGAATATCATTTGCTACCTAACTATCTTGGTCATTTACATGGATCCCAGGGAGGATTTCAAAGAGTCTCTCACCCTGGTTGCTCAGATAAAAAGAAGAATCCGGTGTTAAGTTTTGTTGTGTGTTTGTGTGGTTTAACATTTGATGAGGCTTCCTTTCACATACACATGATTCCCATGTGAGTCTTGTTTTTCTGTCCTTTAATTGAAGAGATGCCAATTGAAACAAAAGTGGAAAATGCATTAATATCCAAAAGGGAAAAAATATTTACAGCCAGAAAAGTGACTTATATACATATGTTTATCTCATATGCATAAAGCAAATGCTTTTCTGTGTATGTGTTAACAACAATACGTGACAAAGTTGTTTCAGTTAGAAAATAACAAGGGGTGGGTGTCTGGGTGGGTCAGTTGGTTAAAGCCTCTGCCTTTGGCTCAGGTCATGATCTCAGGGTCCTGGGACCCAACCCCCCATCAGGCTCTCTGCTCAGCGGGGAGCCTGCTTCCTCCTCTCTCTCTGCCTGCCTCTCTGCCTACTTGTGATCTCTATCTGTCAAATAAATAAAAACAATCTTTAAAAAAAAAAAAAGAAAATACAAGGGGGAAAAAAGCTGTTAAAAAAAGGTTTACCTACCAGAACTTAGGAAGGAAAGATGAGGGAAGGATATACATGATCCAAATTCTCATGTAATATAACAGAAGTAGTTCAGTAGAACACATGAAAAGATTTTTAAAAATCAAGAATTGGTGGGAGGCCATGTTAATTGAGTTTTGGAGGCAACCACTGGAGGACAGAAAACTAAAAATATAAATAAATAAATAAATAAACTTTTGACCTACTGGTTGCTCAGTAATAGTGTTATTTAATTTCCAAATATTTGTGAATTTCCCATTTTTCTCCTATTACTGATTTCTAGTTTTATGCCACTGTAGTCAGAAAAGATATTTGGTATAATTTTGGTGTTTTTAAATTTGTTGAGTCTTGTCTTGTGAACTAACATATGATCTTTCCTGGCAAATGTTCTGTGTCCTTGAGAAAAATGTATAGTCTACTTCTACTGAATGGCATGTTCTCTGCAGGTCTGTCAGTTCCATTTGGTCCAAAGTTTAGTTCAGGTTCAATGTTTCCTTTTTGGTTTTCTGTTGGATCATCTATCCATCATTGATAGTAGGGATACTGAAGCTCCCTGCTATTATATTGTTTTCTATTTCTCCTTTCAGATCTGTTAGTATTTAATGCTTAATATATTTAAGTGGTCTGGTCTTGGATGTATGTATATTTATAATTATTATATCTTCTTGATGAATTGATCCCTGTCCCATTATATAATGACATTTGTCTCTTTTTACACTTTTTGTTTTAAAGTCTATTTTGTCTGATATAAGTATAGCTACTTCTGCTCTCTTTTGGTTTCCATGTGCTTGGAATATCTTTTTCCGTCTCTTCACTTTAAGCCTATGTGTGTCCTTGAAACTGAAGAGAGTCTCTTGTAGGCAGCATATAGTTAGGTCTTTTATTTTTTAAATTCATTCAACCACTGTATGTCTTTTAATTGGAGCACTTATCCATTATACTTAAAGTAATTGGTAGGTAAGGACTCACTATTGACATCTTGTTAATTGTTTTCTGGCACTTTTGTAGTTTTCCTTTCTTTCTCTTTTGACGCCTTCTTTAGTGAACTGGTGATTTTCCATAGTGGTATACCTTCCCAATCTTGTGTGGGTCTATTATATGTTTGGGTTCTTATAGGTGGTTACCCTGAGGCTTACTTAAAATCTTATGGATATACCAATATATTTTAATTTGATAGCAATTTAACTTGATCACACATAACTCTAACCTTTCATTCCTACACACACACACATTTTGTTTTTATGTCACACTTTACATGTTGTTATATTTATATTTGTATTCATTAACAAATTATTGTAACTAAAGTTATTTTTAATATTTTTGTCCTTCAACCTTTATATTAGAGTTAAGTGGTTAACATACTACCACATTACAGTCTTCTGAAGATGACTATATACTTGCTTTTCAAGTGTGTTGTTTATTTTTTTAAGTTTTCATGTTACTAGTTAATACCCTTTCATTTCAGTTTGAAGAACTCCTTTCAGAATTTCTTGTAAAGCAAGTCCAGTGGTGATAAACTCCCTCAGCCTTTGTTTGGCAGCACCTTTATCTAGCTTTCATTTCTGAAGGACAGCTTTACCAAGTACAACATTCTTGGTTACCAGTTTCTTTCTTTCAGCATTTTGAATATATCATCCCATGAAACTGATATTGAAAAAATGATTTTGACACCCTACCTCACACCACCCACAAAATTAACTCAAGATGAGCTGTAAATGTGAAATCTAAAATTATAAAGGTCCGGAAAGAAAATGTAGAAGACTATCATCATGAACTTGGGGTAGGCAAAGATATCTTAGACACAATACAAAAACTAAGGACCATAAAAAAAAAAAAAAGAACCTGACAAAGTGAACCTCATCAAAATGTAAACTTATACTCATCAAAAGGCACCATTAAGGAAGTGAAATGGCAAGACACACACTGGGAGAAAATATTCTCAAGGTGTACATCTGTCTTAGATTTGAGCTGCTATCACAAAATATCACAGACTGGATAGCTTATTTTTTAAGATTTTATGTATTTATTCATGAGAGACAGAGAGAGAGAGAGACAGGGGCAGAGAGAGAAGCAGACACCCTGCAGAGCAGGAAGACCAATGTGGGACTCAGTCCCAGGACCTTGGGATCACAACCTGAGTGAAGGCAGATATTTAACCAACTGAGCTACCCAGATGCCCCAGACTAGATAGCTTATCAACAATAGAAATGTATTACTCATGGTACGAGAGGCTAGGAAGTCCAAGATCAAGGTTCTCATAAATTCATTATCAAGTGATGACCCATTTTCTGATGCCTTCTCACTATGCTCTTCTGTGATAGAAGGAACTAAGGACTTCTGTGGCGTCTCTTTCATAAGGGTACTAATCCCAATCATGAAGGTCCCACCCACATGACTTAATCACCCCTAAAGGCCCCATCTTCTAATACTATCACCTTGAGTTTAGGATTTTAACATATGAATTGGGGAGAGCGGGAGGACACAAACATTCAGACCATAGAAATATCTGACAAAGGACTCATATACAGTTTATAAATAACTCCTGTAAGTTAAGAAAACAAAGTCAAATAAACCAATTTTTTAAATGGACAAAATGACAAGAGACTTGGAAAAGCACTTTCAAAAGAATATATCCAAGTGAATAACAAGCATATAATGGGATATTATTATTCGTGAGGAAATCACATGACAGACCTTCAGCCAGACTGCTCTTTTCAACTAAGGATGATTCCTAGAGAAGAATTCAGCTGAGAACTCCCAGCAACTAAGAAATAGTGCTCCCATCTGGAAAAGGGGATTTGGGCAGCACACACAACATCTGTACTTACTCTCAAAATTTCAAAAACATTATATTGAGTGAAAAAAATAAATTAAAACAAAAAACAGGCTACTATATGATTATATATAGATGAAGCTCAAAAGTAGGCAAAACTAACCCATGTTAAAAGAAGTTTGTAGTGGTTACCTCAGAGAAGGAGGTAACCACTGGAAAGAGGAAACTTTCTAGGATGGTGAAATGTTCCATTATTAATTGGCAGTTACATGTACACAGATATAAAATTCCACGAGGTGCATACTTACGAGTTGTGCATTTTGCACTAGGTAAGTGATTTCTTCATTGAATCAAAAGGCAAAGCTTCTGAGATTGGGTTATAAAATTCAGCTAGGACAATTAGGCAAGGGAAAAAACCAACACTTCAACAAAAATTAAACATTTAGTTATAAACTTAACAAAGAAGTATAAGACTTGGAATGCCTGGGTGGCTCAGTTAGTCAAGCAGCTGCCTTTGGCTCAAGTCATGATCCCAGGGTCCTGGCTTCAAGCTCCGCATAGGCTTCCCTGCTCACCAGAAAGTCTGCTTCCCCCTCTCCTTCTGCCTGTTACTCTGCCTACGTGTGCTCTCTCTCTGTCTCTCTGTCAAATAAATAAATAAAAGTGTTTTAAAAAATGTTTTTAAAAAAAGACATGTGATACTTATATGCTGAAAACTGTAGGACAGTGTTGAAAAAAGTTAGGGGATATCTAAATAAATAAAAAGACCTCCTATGTTTGTGAATTGGAAAACTTAATATTTTTAAGGTGGTAACACTTTTTTAAATTAATTTTTTTAATTTTTTTATAAACATATAATGTATTTTTATCCCCAGGGGTACAGGTCTGTGAATCGCCAGGTTTACACATTTCACAGCACTCACCATAGCACATACCCTCCCCAGTGTCCATATCCCCACCACCCTCTCCCATCCCCCCTCCCTCCAGTAACCCTTAGTCTGTTTTTTGAGATTGAGTCTTTTATGGTTTGTAAGGTGGTAACCCTTTTTAAACCGATTTACAGATTTGATGTTTTCCCTATCAAAATCCCAGCTAGCTGGTTTTTTGTAGAAATTGACAGGTTCTGGGGCACCTGGGTGGCTCAGTGGGTTAAAGCCTCTGCCTTCGGCTCAGGTCATGATCTCAGGGTTCTGGGATCGAGCCCCGCATCAGGCTCTCTGCTCAGCAGGGAGTCTGCTTCCCTCACTCTCTCTCTCTCTGCCTGCCTCTCTGCCTACTTGTGATCTCTGTCTGTCAAATAAATAAATAAAATCTTTTTTTAAAAAATGAGACAATAAACCACAGAATGGAAGAAAATATTTTCAAGTAATGTAACAGCTAAGAATCTAGTATACAGAATATATAAAGACCTCTTATAACTCAATAATAAAAAGTAATCCATGTTTAATAATCCAGATATATATATATCATTAAATATATATATGTTTTAACTGAATTCATAACTTGAATTAAATTAAAAATTATATACACACAATCTAATAAGAAGAAGCAATCCAAAGCAAACAATACAGGAAGTTTGCAAATAATGGAAATGAAAATATACATTATTCAAATGTAGGAACAAAGTGATTAGAATTAGGTGGAAGGGAAGAAAGAAAAAATAGCAATGTACTAGACCAAATATGATTACAAAACTATGTAAATAAGTAAGAGCAATGTGTATAGTATACTCAAAAGAGAAAAAAATCTGTTCAGAAGACAATAGTCATAAACTTGTATACAACTCATAACAAATTCACAGGAAAAAATCATAAAAATAAAAGAGATGGACCTAGCAGTTATTTTGACTACTTGTGTTACTGAGTAACATCCTGCTGCAAAACCATTAACAACGAACATGAATTTTTTAAAAATCTTTTTTAAACATAGTATATTAGTTTGCTAGGGCTGCCATTAAACACACACACACAAACTGAGTGGCATAAACAGAAATTTATTTTCTCATACTTTTGGAGACTGGAAATCCAAGATCAAGATATCAGTAGATTTGGATTCTCCCGAGACCTTTCTACTTGGCTTGTGGAAGGTCACCTGCTCCCTATGTCCTAACATGCACTTTCTTCTGTGTATGTGCATTCCTGGTGTTTCTCTGTGTGTCCAAATTTCCTCTTCTTATAAGGGCACCACTGAGATTGGATTAGGGTCCACTCTAATGACTTCATTTTACCTTAAATCACCTCTTTAAAGGCCCTGTCCCTAATACAGTCACATTCTGAGGTAGTTGGGGTTAGGGCTTCAACACACTGAATTTGGAAGGACACAATTCATCTCATATGATAAGAAAGCAACTGAGGGACCTGTTTGGAAGATGGCGGAGAAGTAGCAGGCTGAGACTACATCAGGTAGCAAAAGATCAGCTAAATAGCTTATCTAAACATTGCAAACACCTACAAATCCAACGGGAGATCAAAGAGAAGAAGAATAGTAATTCTAGAAACAAAAAAATCAACCACTTTCTGAAAGGTAGGACTGGCAGAGAAGTGAATCCAAAGCCACAGGAAGATAGACCGCGGAGGGAGGGGCTGGCTCCCGGCAAGCGGCAGAGCAACGGAGCACAAAATCAGGACTTTTAAAAGTCTGTTCTGCTGAGGGACATGGCTCCAGAGGCTAAACTGGGGTGAAGCCCACATGGGGTCAGCGTGGCCCCAGGTCCCGCAAGGTCACAGAAGCATCAGGGGTGCCTGAATGTCACAGAGCTTGCAGGTATTAGAACAGGGAAGCCAACTAGAAACAAAGCAGAGGAGTGAGCTCTCATCTCGGGGTTACGTTGAACCAGTCGCAGGCTCGGTGAGCTCGGAGAGCGGCCAGAGGACAGGGAGATGGGAGTGGTTGGGCGCTATTCTCTGAGGGCGCAATGAGGAGTGGGGCCCCGAGCCCTCCGCTCCTCCAGGTTGGAGACTGGGAGGGCGCCATTTTCATTCCCGTCCTCCAGATCTCTACGGAAAGCATTCAGGGAACAAAAGCTCCTGAAAGCAAACCCAAGCAGATTACTCAGCCCAGCCCCTGGTAAGGGCGGTGCAATTCTGCCTGGGGCAAAGACACTTCAGAATCACTACAACAGGTCCCTCCCCCAGAAGATCAACAAGAAATCCAGCCAGAACCAAGTTCACCTACCAAGGAGTTCAGGTTCAATACCAAGGAGAGCAGCAGAATTCCAGAAGAGGAGAAAGCAAAACACGAACTCAAGGCTTTCTCCCCATGATTCTTTAGTCTTGCAGTTAATTTAATTTTTTTTTCAATTTTTTTTTCTTCTGCTAAATTTCTTTTTAACTTTTACCCTTTCCTTTTTTAACGTTTTTTAACTAGTTTATCTAATATATATTTTTTCTTTTTAATATTTATTTTTTTATTTGTTTTCTCTTTTTAATTGTTTCTTTATTTTTTTTCTGAACCGCTTTTTATCCCCTTTCTCCCCGCCATGATTTGGGGTCACTTCTGATTTGGTTAAAGGGTATTTTCCTGGGGTCCTTGCCACCCTTTTTGTATTTTACTTGCTCCTTCATATACTCTTATCTGGACAAAATGACAAGGTGGAAAAATTCACCACAAAAAAATAACAAGAAGCAGTACCAAAGGCTAGGGACCTAATCAATACAGATATTGGTAATATGTCAGATCTAGAGTTCAGAATGACGATTCTCAAGGTTCTAGCCGGGCTCAGAAAAGGCATGGAAGAGATTAGAGAAACACTTTCAGGAGATATAAAAAGCCCTTTTTGGAGAAATAAAAAAAAACTAAAATCTAGCCAAGTTGAAAAAAAAAAGCTATTAATGAGGTGCAATCACAAGGTGGACCACAAGGGGAGAAATTGAGAGATAAGTGTACCATAAGATGAAACAACATTAGAATAATTGGGATTCCAGAAGAAGAAGAAAGAGAGAGGGGAGCAGAAGGTATATTGGAGAGAATTATTGTAGAGAATTTCCTTAATATGGCGAAGGGAACAAGCATCAAAATCCAGGAGGTGCAGAGAACCCTTCTCAAAAGCAACAAGAATGGATCCACACCCCGTCACCTAATAATAAAATTTACAAGTCTCAGTCACAAAGAGAAAATCCTGAAAGCAGCCCGGGAAAAGAAGCCTGTAACATACAATGGTAAAAATATTAGATTGTAGCAGACTTATCCACATAGACCTGGCAGGCCAGAAAGAGCTGGCATGATATATTCAGAGCACTAAACGAGAAAAACATGCAACCAAGAATACTATATCCAGCTAAGCTATCATTGAAAATAGGAGAGATTAAAAACTTCCAGGACAAACAAAAACTGAAAAAATTTGCAAACACCAAACCAGCTCTACAGGAAATATTGAAAGGGGTCCTCTAAGCAAAGAGAGAGCCTAAAAGTAGTAGATCAGAAAGGAATAGAGACAATATACAGTAACAGTCACCTCAGGCAATACAATGGCACTAAATTCATATTTCTCTATAGTTACCCTGAATGTTAATGGGCTAAATGCCCCAATCAAAAGACACAGGGTATTAGAATGGATAAAAAAAACAAAACCTATCTATATGTTGCCTACAAGAAACTCATTTTAGGCCCGAAGACACCTCCAGATTTAAAGTGAGGGGGTGGAAAACAATTTACCATGCTAATGGACATCAGAAGAAAGCAGGGGTGGCAATCCTTATATCAGATCAAATAGATTTTAAGCCAAAGACTATAATAAGAGAAGAGGGAGGACACCGTATCATGCTCAAAGGGTCTGTCCAACAAGAAGATCTAACAATTTTAAATATCTATGCCATTAACGTAGGAGCCGCCAACTATATAAAGAAATTAATAACAAAATCAAAGAAACACATCAACAATAATACAGTAATAGTAGGGGACTATAACACTCCCCTCACTGAAATGGACAGATCATCCAAGCAAAAGATCAACAAGGAAATAAAGGCCTTAAATGACACACTGGACCAGGTGGACATCACAGATACATTCAGAACATTTCATCCCAAAGCAACAGAATACACATTCTTCTCTAGTGCACTGGGACATTCTCCAGAATAGATCACATCCTGGGTCCTAAATCAGGTCTCAACTGGTATCAAAAGATTGGGATCATTCCCTGCCTATTTTAGGACCACAATGCTCTGAAGCTAGAACTCAACCACAAGAGGAAATTTGGAAAGAACCCAAATACATGGAGACTAAACAGCATCCTTCTAAAGAATGAATGGGTCAAAAAGGAAGTTAAAGAAGAATTGAAGAGATTCATGGAAACAAATGATAATGAAAACACAATGGTTCAAAATCTGTGGGACACATCAAAGACAGTCCTGAGAGGAAAATATATAGCGGTACAAGCCTTTCTCAAGAAACAAGAAAGATCTCAAGCACACAACCTAACCCTACACCTAAAAAGGAGCTAGAAAAAGAACAAGAAAGAAATCCTAAACCCAGCAGGAGAAGAGAAATCATAAAGATCAGAGCAGAAATCAATGAAATAGAAACAAACAAAAAACAATAGAACAAATCAACAAAGCTAGGTGCTGGTTCTTTGAAAGAATTAACAATATTGACAAACCCCTGGCCAAACTTATGAAAAATAAAAGGGAAAGGACCCAAATAAATAAAATCATGAATGAAAGAGGAGAGATCACAACTAACACCAAAGAAATACAAACTATTATAAGAACATACTATGAGCAACTCTATGCCAACAAATTTGACAGTCTGGAAGAAATGGATGCATTCATGGAGACATATAAACCACCAAACTGAACCAGGAAGAAATAGAAAACCTGAACAGACCCATAACCAGTAAGGAGATTGAAACAGTCATCAAAAATCTCCAAACAAACAAAAGCCCAGGGCCAGACGGCTTCCCGGAGGAATTCTACCAAACATTTAAAGAACAACTAATTCCTATTCTCCTGAAACTGTTCCAAAAAATAGAAATGGAAGGAATACTTCCAAAGTCATTTTATGAGGACAGCATCACTTTAATCCCAAAAGCAGACAAGAATCCCATCTAAAAAGAAAATTACAGACCAATATCTGTGATTAACACAGATGCGAAAATTCTCACCAAAATACTAGCCAAAAGGATTCAACAGTACATTAAAAGGAATATTCACCACGACCAAGTGGGATTTATTCCAGGGCTGCAAGGCTGGTTCAACATCCGCAAATCAGTCAATGTGATACAACACATCAATAAAAGAAAGAACAAGAACCATATGATACTCTCAATAGATGCTGAAAAAGCATTTGACAAAGTATAGCATCCCTTCCTGATCAAAACTCTTCAAAGTGTAGGGATAGAGGGCACATACCTCAATATTATCAAAGCCATCTATGAAAAACCCACCACAAATATCATTCTCAATGGAGAAAAACTGAAAGCTTTTCCACTAAGGTCAGGAACACGGCAGGGATGTCCATTATCACCACTGCTATTCAACATAGTACTAGAAGTCCTAGCCTCAGTAATCAGACAACAAAAGGAAATTAAAGGCATCCAAATCAGCAAAGAAGAAGTCAAACTATCACTCTTTGCAGATGATATGATACTATATGTGGAAAACCCAAAAGACTACACTCTAAAACTGCTAGAACTTGTACAGGAATTCAGTCACGTGTCAGGATGTAAAATCAATGCACAGAAATCAGGTGCATTTCTCTACACCAACAACAAGACAGAAGAAAGAGAAATTAAGGAGTTAATCCCATTTATAATTGCACCCAAAACTATAAGATACCTAGGAATAAACCTAACCAAAGAGGCACAGAATCTATACTCAGAAAACTATAAAGTACTCACAAAAGAAATTGAGGAAGACACAAAGAAATGGAAAAATGTTCCATGCTCCTGGATTGGAAGAACAAATATTGTGAAAATGTCTATGCTACCTAAAGCAATCTACACATTTAATGCAATTCCTATCAAAATACCATCCATTTTTTTCAAAGAAATGGAACAAATAATCTTAAAATTTTTATGGAACCAGAGAAGACCTCGAATAGCCAAAGGAATATTGAAAAAGAAAGCCAAAGTTGGTGGCATCACAATTCTGGACTTCAAGCTCTATTACAAAGCTGTCATCATCAAGACTGCATGGTACTGGCACAAAAACAGACACATAGATCAATGGAACAGAATAGAGAGCCCAGAAATAGACCCTCAACTCTATGGTCAATTAATCTTCGACAAAGCAGGAAAGAATATCCAATGGGAATAAGACCGCCTCTTCAATAAATGGTGTTGGGAAAATTGGACAGCCACATGCAAAAAAATGAAATTGGACCATTTCCTTACACCGCACATGAAAATAGACCCAAAATGGATGAAGGACCTCAATGTGAGAATCCATCAAAATCCTTGAGGATAACACAGGCAGCAACCTCTTCGACCTCAGCCATAGCAACTTCTTCCTAGGAACATCACCAAAGACAAGGAAAGCAAGGGCAAAAATGAACTATTGGGATTTCACCAAGATCCAAATCTTTTGCACAGCAAAAGAAACAGTTAACAAAACCAAAAGACAACTGACAGAATGGGAGAAGATATTTGCCAACGACATATCAGATAAAGGGCTAGTGTCCGAAATCTATAAAGAACTTAGCAAACTCAACACCCAAAGAACAAATAATCCAATCAAGAAATGGGCAGAGAGGGGCGCCTGGGTGGCTCAGTGTTAAAGCCTCTGCCTTCAGCTCAGGTCATGATCCCAGGATCCTGGGATCAAGCCCCGCATCAGGCTCTCTGCTCAGCGGGGAGCCTGCTTCCCTCTCTCTCTCTCTCTGCCTGCTTCTCTGCCTACTTATGATCTCTGTCTGTTGAATAAATAAATAAAATCTTTAAAAAAAAAAAAGAAAGAAATGGGCAGAGGACATGAACAGATATTTCTGCAAAGAAGACATCCAGATGGCCAACAGACACATGAAAAAATGCTCCACATCACTCGGCATCAGAAAAATACAAATCAAAACCACAATGAGATACCACCTCACACCAGTCAGAATGGCTGAAATTAACAAGTCAGGAAATGACAGATGCTGGCGAGGATGCAAAGAAAGGGGAACCCTCCTACCCTGTTGGTGGGAATGCTAGCTGGTGCAACCACTCTGGAAAACAGCATGGAGGTTCTTCAAAATGTTGAAAATAGAACTGCCCTCTGACCCAGCAATTGCACTACTGGGTATTTACCCTAAAGATACAAATGTAGTGATCCTAAGGGGCACGTGCACCTGAATGTTTATAGCAGCAATGTCTACAATAGCCAAACTATGGAAAGAACCTAGATGTCCATCAACAGATGAATGGATAAAGAAGATGTGGTATATATACACAATGGAATACTATGCAGCCATCAAAAGAAAGGAAATCTTGCCATTTGCGACAACGTGGATGGAACTAGAGGGTATCATGCTTAGTGAAATAAGTCAATCAGAGAAACACAACTATCATGTGATCTCCCTGATATGAGGAAGTGGAGATGCAACATGGGGGGTTAAGGGGGTAGGAGAAGAATAAATGAAACAAGATGGGATTGGGAGAGAGACAAACCAAAAGTGACTCTTAATCTCACAAAACAAACTGAAGGTTGCTGGGGGGAGGGGGTTTGGGAGAGGGGGTGGGGTTATGGACATTGGGGAGAGTATGTGCTATGGTGTGACATAGTGCTGTGAAGTATGTAAACCTGGCGATTCACAGACCTGTACCCCGGGGATAAGAATACATTATATGTTTATTAAAATAAATTAATTTAAAAAATTAAAAGAATTTTAAAAAAAAGAAAGCAACCAAAAAATCCAGGAGCCAAAGCAAAGTGAAATCAGGATGACAGAGAGATAAGCACACAGTGAAACCATCATCTCACAAAGCCAAATGTCACTAACTGTGAAAAAGAGCTTTCATTTTGATGACTTGCCTATAAAGACAGAAGACAGGACCCATATTACATGGGGAATCAGAAACACCCCACATAAAATAACATCTTGCAGAATATTATATCTCAGTATAAGTCAAACTAGAAAAGAAAATGTCCCCCATGAAAGTAGAAAGCACAAATGTCCTTGTCTCAACATGGACAATGGGCAGGAGAGAAGGGGGGAAAAAACACCGCCCCTGAAAATCTTTTCATAATCCAACCTTAATATAAGATTGGGGCCCAAATTTATACTTCCTTAGGAAGGGTTGTGGCCATATCTGATCCCCTACAGGCTGACCTTCTGGAAAAGGAGTGCTTCCCAAAGATTTTGAAGGCTCTTGAACACAGTGTCTGATGCAATTTTGATACTCATGGAACAAAAGCACTATCATGGTCTTCCAATTATTTGGGGGTAGTTATAAGTAGTGTTGGCTAGGGGCCTATTGGATTCACTGAATCCATGGACTTATCTAATAATATAAAATGGATATATTTGGGAGTTGGCACAATCCCCACATTGGTTCTTCTGTTCATAATGTGAGAGCTACCATGGTGGGGAAGACCAAGTGAAATAGCGCCTCTGGCATAGCCCCCTGTGCTCTTCATCAAGAGGTTACATCAGCAACAATATCGTATTCAGGGGAAATGGCATAAATTATTGGAAAGAATTACCAATTAAAGGAAAGAGAGGTCATCTCCATTATATTCTCATCTAATTCATGAATTTGATCCTGCCAAACCAAGAAAGATATTGGATCCACAATTATGTGGATTAAGTTCAAATGGAACCAGGTCATAGCCCAAAAGATAGCTGTGCTAGATGTAGCACCTATACCATAGATTAACATGCTTTGGTTACATGGCATGCAGCCATTGATTTGAAGGATATTTTCTTTTCCATACTTTTAAGAAATGAGAACCAGAGCAGTTTGTATCCACCCAGGATGACAACAGTATGCATTTGTGGGCTTAGCCCAGGGCTATGTAAACTCTCCCTCCTTTAAACCTATGGACTAAGTGTTCTAAGGCTCATAGAGACTTCAATTAGCTAGACATCCTGAAGAGCATCACACTGGTCCGTGTATCAATGACACTAAGTTAATAGGATCACATCAGCAAGAAGTGGTACAATATATGTGCTCGAGACAATGTGAAATAAACCCTATTCAGGAATCTACCCATCAGTGAAGTTTTTAGTGGTCTGAGCCATGGTGGAATATCCCCTTCAAGGGAAAGAACAAATTATTGCATCCTACACAATGCCTGGTAAACCTATTCAGGTTCTGGGGGGTAAATATTTCCCATTTGGGAAACCTCTCCAACCTTTTTACTGAGTGACACAAAAGGCTACCAGCTTTAATGAGGCTTAGAGCAAAAAAAGTCTCTACAGCAAATCAGGCCTGTTACTTGGGCCATACAATCTGGGGATCTGAGGTATATGTAATGGGAAAAGATGCCCAGTGAAGTTTATATAATTTCCAGGAAGTGAAGCACAATACAGACTCTAGAGTTCTAGAATAAGTCAGCAGTACAGAATTTTACACTATCCAAAAAACTGCTGCTCCTCGAAATGTGGTGAGTACATACAATGGAATATTATTTGGTCTTAAAACGGAAAGGAATTCTGACATATGCTGCAACACAGATGATGCTTGAGCACATTATGCTAAGTGAAATAAGACAGACACTAAAGAACAGATATTGTATGATTCTACTTTCATGAGGTACACAGAGTAGTCACAGAGACAGATAGTAGAATGTTGGTTGCCAGGGTCAGGGAGAGGGGAGAATGGGGAATTACTCTTCAGTGAGCACAGAGTTTCAGTTCTGCAGGATGAAAAGAATGTGGAGATGGATGGTGGTAATGGTTGCCCAACAATATGAATGTACTTATCACCACTGAATTGTATAGGCAAAAATGGTTAAGATGATTAACTTTATGGTTTGTGTATTTTACTGCAATAAAAAAAAAAAGATGGGAGGAAAATTGCTGTTGGTAGTATTCTCTGGGGCAGGCAAAGATTGAATACATGATAAATGAAGGAGCAAGTGACTCTGCAACCAGATTAGTGTGCCATAAACTGGGTTCTATGAGACTCAGAGTCTTAAGAAAGGGTGGTTCCAATAGCAATCCCTTGTAAGATGGACAAGGCAGATCCAGGATGAGGCATGAACAGGTCCAGAGGGGCAGGTAATGACATAAGCAAGTGGCCATTCCATGCCATCCACCACCAGTTTCTCTCCATAAGCTAATACCTGAACCACATGGGTGAGTCCTCTGAGATAGAAGCATGTGAATAGACATATTGAAGTGAGTATGAAATATAATGACTTTAATATTTTATGTTAATGTCCATCACAGAAAAGACAGTAAAAGATCCAATAGACAAATGGCTCAGCCTTCCTCCATCATCAATTATTCGAGTGCTGGCCAAATAAGTATGTGAACTGGAAGAGAATGATGGCAGGTGTGAGGGTCATGCATGGGCTCAACAGAATGTATTTTCTCTCGCACTGACTAATGCTGCTACCGAATGTCCAATATGCCAACCACAGGGACCAATGGTCCTATTATGGCACAATTCCTCAAGGAGACCAACCAGCTACTTCATAGCAGGTTAATTACGCTAGACATCTTCTACTCTGAAAGGCATGGCTATTCGTCTTGACCAAAGCAACACACATTCCAAGTACGAGTTTGCTTGTCCTGTCCTCAAGGTCTCAGTCTGAAGCCTGCTTATAGGGCTTACAGAGCATTTGATCCACCAATACAAGATCCCTCATTATGTCCTATTGAACCAAAAGACCTACTTTACAGCAAAGGTGGTCCACCAGTGGTCTCATGTCCATGGGGTCTACTGGTTCTACTGCATTCACTACCACAAAGAAACTGGCAGTGTGACAGAGTAGTTAAATGATCCTTTCAAGGCACAACCACTGTGCCAGCTGAGAAATAACATCATGCAAGAATGAGTCTCTGTCCTCTAGAATGTGGCACATATCCTAAATCAATGACCATTATGTAGTACTGTGTTTCTCGTAGATAAAATCAATAGGTCTGGAGTAAACAAAGAAGTGGCCCCATACACCATCACTTCCAGTGATTTACTTGGAGAAACTGTACTTCTGTCTCTGTAATTCTAGGTTCTGTGTTTCTAGACTTTCTGGTTCCTAAGAAGGGGAACACTCCACCAGGAGATGAAAGTATCCCATTAAGCTTTAAGGTATGAACACCAACTTTAGGATACTCATGCTAAAAGACTAGCAAGCCAGGAGATGGGTCACCATCCTAGCAGAGTAACTGACCCTGATCAGGAAGAGGCAGGGCTGCTGTTATATAGTGGGGTAAGGAAGAACATGCAGGGTACCCAGGTGACCACTGGGTGCTTCTTCATCTTTCCCTGACCAGTTTTGATGGTAAGTGGACAAGAGCAGCAACAATCTGCAGAGGGCAGACTCCACTAGAGGCTCAGACTCTACAGAGTTGACTCCTCCTGGGTTACCCCATCAGGTAAGTCACTGAGGCCAGGAGAGGTGCTGGCTGAGACTGAGAGAAATCAAGAATGGAAAGCAAGGGAGGGGGAAAATGAGTATCAACTGGGGTCCTAAGACAGCTGGAGCACCAGGTTCATCTGACTAACTTTACTCTTGTAATTACATTTCCCCAGAAAAAAAACAAAAAACAAAAAACGAGGAGAATCCTGAAGGGGTGAATGGACATGCAACAAGTGCACCTCAGAGGACAAAGGAAATTCTATGATGGATGCTGTGAGACCATCCAGAGTCCCCCTTTATGACTGAGGCACTCACTGTATAGTGGCATGGCAGATGCCTACTTAGGATGTACTGTTGAGTCCCTCCCCAGAAACGGCCATTAGTTGAAGGAAACTGCCTGGCCCAGGTAACTGCTCCTCCTTGGGGACAATCTGTATCCATTGACTGGTCACTGAAGGGGCACAACTTAAAAGACTGCTGGTCTTGAATCCAAACATATTCCTTTGAGATAGTATCATTAAATTAAAGTCTACAGAAGTACATTCATTCACTCGGCAAATATCTATTAAGCATAAACTGCATATCTGAACTCTTCCAGGAGCTTGGTATACATCAGTGAACTAAACACACAATTTCTGTCCTCATGAGGCTTATCTTCTAGTGGGAGGAGACACAAGTGAACAATCCACATAAGACAGTGAGTTATATGGTATAAAGGAGAAAATAGAACAAGGTAAAAGAGATAAGGAGTACAGGGAAATGGAGAATAGGTCATTTTAAATAGCCCTGACCAGGCAAACTTCCCTAAAGTGACGCTGAGCCATCTTGAAGGAGATGAGGGAGGGAACGTGTGATTATCTGGGAGGAAACTGTAGGCAGGCAGAAGAGAGGGATCAGCTAGTCTCAAACCTGGTGTGTTCAGGAGACAGCCAGGAGGGCATGCAGCCACAGGCAGTGACAGGGACTGCAGTAGGGGAGAAGGGCAAGAAGTAAACAAGTAGGGGATAGAGGGGACCACCTTGTAAGCCATTGTGTGAGGATTTCGACTTATGCTAAGGAAGTGGAGAGCCAGTGAAAGACTAGATTAGAGGACTAACATGATCACTTCCACTTTTACAGGATTTTTCATTCTGCTTTGCTGAGAAGAGATGGGTGGAGGAAGGTTGAAGCATAGACACCGGGAGACAAACAAAGAAGCTCAGGTAGTCGTTCCAGTGAGACACAATAGTGGCTTAACAGGGTAGCAGTGGAGGTGATGAGGAGATTCTGGATATATTTTAGACATAGAGCCAACCTGATTCTTTGATATACTGACCAGGGGTGTGACAGAAAGAATCATGGATGACTCCAAGGAGCTCTGTGTAAGTAACTAAAAAGATGGAGTTGTGGGATGGGAGTTGGAGGAGGAATGTCAAAAGGTTTGGACATATTCAGTCTGAGACATCTAATAGACTCAGAAGCAGACCTTGCTGGTGCTCCACTGACCAGCTGGAAGTGCTTGGGAGTTTGTGTCCCCACCTCCAAAGCCACCTTGGACAATGGTTGATGAGTGGAAAAATATAATAGCCCAGCTCCCATTTCTTCCACTGGAACAAACTTCAAGTCATAACCACACTCCAAAGCATGTTTGTAGGTACCAAATTGAACCCACCTTCCCCAGAAATTTGCCTGGAACTGTCCCTTGCTTGGTTTCCTCACCTGCTCTGCCCCTATCCTGCTTCCTCCATTAGTTTCTCCTAAGAGTGACCCCTTATAGATCATATTCACAAACCCTCATCTGAGGTCTGCTTCTGAGGAACAAGACCTAAAATGACATCCAAGCAGAGGTAGACATATGAAGGAGACAGATGGATATATGAATCTGGATGTCATCAGAGGGCTTTCAGCCAGAGAAATAAATTTGGATGTCAACTGCATATAAATGTACTTAAAGTCATGACCATGAGAGTGACTTGGTATTATTCTTCCATCATAGAGATGCTCTCATCTTGAAAGCAATTCAGGGAATCAAAAGTCTGATTCCTTTATTAAATATTATTAAATTATAATTATAATTTTATTATAACAAAGTGTCAGAAAATGATACTTGTTAAGGCTGGATTGTGAGTGTATACAGGATCATTATATTATTCTTTTTATTTGTGTGTATGTTTGAAAATTCCCACAATGAAAATCATACAAGCAATATATAGATATATTCTCCTTTAGAAAAAAAGAAATAATCAAGGGAATTCAGGAAGGTGGTTAAGATAAGATAAATAAATACTAGGGATAAAACATACAACATGATGGCATGGCTACTGCTGCTATAAGGTATATGGGAAAGTTGTCAACAGAGTAAATCCTAAGAGTTTTCATCAAAAGGAAAAAAATTTTTGCCATTTCTTTTTATTGTATCTGTGTAAGATGATGGATGCTAACTAAACTTACTGAGGTAATTATTTCACAGTGTTTGTAACTCAAACCATTATGCTGCACACCTTAAACTCACATGATGTGTGTCAATTTTATCTCACTAAAACTGGTATAAAATAATTATGTAGTGAAAAACCAGAGATAATACAAATTTCTGTCAACAATAAATAGATATGGGGGCACCTGGGTGGCTTAACCATTAAGCGTCTGCCTTCGGCTCAGGTCATGATCCCAGGGTCCTAGGATCAAGCCCCACATCAAGCTCCCTGCTCTACAGGAAGCCTGTTTCTCCCACTCCCCCTGCTTGTGTTCCTGCTCTCGCTCTCTCTGTCAAATAAATAAAATCTTTTTAAAAAATAGATATGTAAATTGTGGTTTACTGACACAGCAATGATAATGATGAACTACCTATAACAAAATGGGTGAATAAATCTTATAAACATAATACTGCAAGAAATGTACTCAAAAGAATATATACCATTTATGTAAAACTTGAAACAGGTAAAAACTAATCCATGCCCTAGATAAGAGCGTGTTACCCTTGGGACGATATTGACTGAAGAATACATCAAGGAGATTTTTGTAATGCTAGTGATGGTCTTTTCCTGGATCTGGTGCTGGTTACATGTGAGTCCACTTATTCAATATTTACACTACATTGTAAACATGCTGAGATTTTAGCCTGCCACAATCTCATGGATGCCAGTGGAAGACATAAGACTCCCAGGTCAGAGACAAAGGACTTTATTACTCCCAGAAATTATGAGCTTTGTGTTTGCATGAGTTCCTTTTGACTCCTAAGTGCCATGGGGGTGACATGGGGTTGAGCACAGGTGGATGCAGCATACACACTTGGTTTGCAACAGACCTGAGTGACCTTAGGCTTAGGAAATCTCAATCTTTTAAAGGGGCTACAAGCAAACTGCTCAAACTTTGTCCCAGAGGGGGGCATTATCTTTACTACATTGGCCAGCAGACAAACCTATCCTTGTCTCAGAAAAAGACCATCCCTGTCTTCCAAAACTGTTTGCTGTACAGACATCCTTGAACAGATAGTCTGGAAAAAAAGCTGTTGGTGTCTATACCCACAAGACATGAAGTATAAATACGAGACCCATGGAAAATTGCCTCCCAATAATATTACAATAAAAATGTACACTTATAAAGATCATGGCTTTCTGCTCTTCCCTGTTCAGTAGACAACTGCATTTTCTGGTGCAGTGTCAGCTGTGTCCCAAACACGATGGTGAAGGTCAGAGTAAATGGATTTGGCCTTATTGAGCACATGGTTACCAGGTCTGCCTACCATTCTGGCAGAGTGGATAGTGTCACCATGAATGACCTCTTCATAGACCTTAACTACATGGTCTACATATTCTAGTATGATTCCAACCACAGCAAATTCCATAGCACAATCAAGGCTGAGAAAAGGAAAATTGTCATCAGTGGAAAGCCTATCTCCATCTTTCCGGAGTGAGATCCCCACATCAAAAGGGGTGATGCTGGTGCTGAGTATGTTGTGGAGTCCACTGGGGTCTTCACCACCATGGAGAACACTGGGGCTCACTTGAAGGGTAGAGCCAAGGTCATCATATCTGCCCATTCTGCTGATGCCCCAATGTTTGTGATGAACATGAACCATGAAAAGTATGACAGCTCCTTCAAGATTGTCAGCAATGCCTCCTGCACCACCAATAGCTTGGCCCCTCTGACCTAGGTAATCTGTGACAACCTCAGCATCATGGAGGGACTCATGGCCACAGTCCATGGAATCACTGCTACCCAGAAGACCAGAGAAAGCCCCTCTGGGAAACTGGAAACTGGTGTGGTGGCTGAGTGGCTACCCCAAACATCATCCCTACTACTTGGCACTGCCAAGGTTTTAGGTAAAGTCATTCCTGAGCTGAATGGGAAGCTCACTGTCATGGCCTTCTGAGTCCCCACCATCAATGTGTCAGTCGTGGATCTGACCTGCTACCTGGAGAAAGCTGCCAAATATGACAACATCAAGAAGGTGGTGAAGCAGGCAACAGAGGGCCCCTCAAGGGCATGCAGGGCTACACTGAAGACCAGATTGTCTCCTGTGACTTTAACAGTGACACCTACTCTTCCTCCTTCAATGCTGGGCTGACATTGCACACAATGACCACCTTGTCAACTTCATTTCCTGGTATGAAAATGAATTTAGTTATAGCAACCAGAAGGTGGACATTATGGTCCACATGGCCTCCAAGGAGTAAGAAAGCCCCCTGGACCACCAGCTTAATAAGAGCAAGAGGAGGAGAGAGGTCCTCAGCTGCAGGGGAGTACTTGCCTCAATTCATCCCCCAACACACTGAGAATCTCTTGACCCCCACAGTTTCCATCTCAGACCCCTTGAAGAAAGGAAGGGGCTTGGGAACCCCTACCTTATCAGGTACCATCAATAAAGTATACTGTATCTCCCCTAAAATATCATTTAAGTAAATCATTACAGACAAAGCTAAAGATTAAGTTTCTTTGACCATTTCCCTTTTCCAAGTCAAGAAGTGATCAATGTTGGGTGTATTCTTTTCTAGACCACTAGCTACACAATTATACGTATCTACATATGTATACCTATGTGTGCCTATATATACCAATATCCATATATATAGTATATGTAAAGTTTCACAGGCGAGGTAAACATGACACCAGACAAGGTGGGTGCAAGGCAAGATTTATCAAAGGCACTCTCCGGTGAAGTTTCAGGGCTCAGGAGAAGGCGAGCCAGGAAAGTCGCGCCGGGAGGAGGTGGGCACCTTCCAGCGAGATTCTGTGACTCTGAAAAGCAGAGTCAGAGAAGACGCACTGGGAGGGAGGCAGCGGGGGTCTTTTATCCAGCCAAGGCAGGGCATGGGCTCACATCCATATATGGTATGGTATTTGGTGATCGGAGGGTATGGGGGGGGGGCTCCTAATACTTCTGTTTCCTGCATAGGTATCAGGTTACCTATGGAGACATGACCTGGGCAAACATCCTTCTCGCAGGAGAGCCAAGGGTTGAGGAAGTGGGGAGAGGGGGCTGGAAGATGGCGGCCCCCGTGTTCATTTTGGTTGTTCCTCCTGCACTCCGGGAGCCACCAACCCAACAGTATATATAGAGAGATAGATAGATGATAGATAGATAGATAGATAGATAGATAGATATAGACATAGAGAAACAGAAAAGAGAGATTTAGAGTGCAGTATAGAATGACTTAAATATATGACATTATATTCTACATGTCATTTTGTAACTTACTATTTTCATTGAACAAAGTCTTCAGGGATGCCTGGGTGGCTCAGTCAGTTAAGTGGCTGCGTTTGGCTCAGGTCATGATCCCAGCGTCCTGGGATCCAGTCCCACATCAGGCTCCTTGCTCGGCAGGGAACCTGCTTCTTCCTCTGCTTCTGCTTACCACTCTGTCTGCCTGTGCTCTCTCTTTCTTTCTCTGATAAATAAATAAATAAAATCTTTAAAACAAACAAACAAAAAATCTTCACGTTTCTTCCCTTTTCTCTTTCCTTGTCACTACCTACACACACATCTTCCTCTTTCTTCTAAATTTTCTGCATAGTGGGCCTTAGTATGAATGCACTACAGTTCAATTAAACATTCCTCTTTTGGATATGTTCAGTTTTGCTGTTTCTTTGGGGACTTTTTGGATTTTTTGTTTTCATTTTTTTTGCTAATCCAAGCAGTACTTCAGTGACCATTGTCAGACGGGTCTCCTTATACTTTTGCGCAAGTATTTCCTTAGGGTGGATTCCTAGGAGGACTGCTGCCAAATTGCCCTCCAAACCATTGTTCCAATTATCTCTCTAGTAGCTTACAAGTGCCCATTTCCCCATAAACTTGCCAACAGTGTACATTATTGTTCATTTTAATTTTAGTCAGTTAGAAGGGAGAGAAACATGATGTCCTGTTGAGATTTTAATTTGCATTTCCAAAATCTGCAGAAAAGCTGAGCATATTTGAGGACCTCATTTCTTAGATCACTGTCTCCTAATATTTATCTGCCTAGGACTGCAATGGGTACTTCATGCAAAATATTTCACTTATTCTCACAACCCCTCCCTGGTATAGTAGTGAGGAAGAAGCCACTATTTTTTCCTAAGTGGCAGGTAAGTCAACTGAGACTAGCTTGTATTCACACATCTAGTAAGTGTTGATGGCAGCGAGCTCCTTCTCATTAATTACACAGTATCTGTTCTCTTCTTCCTCAGTAAGAGAACCCAGACTGTGGAGGGAGCAGCAGCTTGTCAGCTTCCAATATCCCCTTTCCAGCCTTCTTTGTAGGTAGACATAGCTATGTGAAAGCTCTTACAGATGAGCTATAGATGCAGTTGAGGGGTAGAGGTGCTTCCTGTGAAGCTCCTTGAAAGTACAATGACCATCTGACGCCTTGCCTTGCTCTCCTCCCATCTTCCCCCTTAAAATGTGATGACTCAAGTTGTAGAGCCATGACATTGGCCCCAAGCAAACTTGAGATGGAAATGAAGTCCCAGAAGGGTAGAACAGGGAGACAATAGGAATGCGGGCTATTGATCGTGTCACAGGCCTGTTCTCTTCCACCCTAGACACCCTCTACTACCTCCTTCCGGAATTCTTGTCACATGAATGAGAAATGCCCCACTCTGCTTTTCTGTTACTACTGAGACAGTGATGGAGCCAGGATTTGAACCAAAGCCAAGTCCATGATCGTGACCCTTAATCTATACTGATTCACTGCTTTTTTTTATCCAGGCAATGCTCTCCACACAAAAGGATGCTTTCACTGCATAACAGTCACCTCTGGTGGCCATTAAAGCCTGGCAAAAATCTTGCTTTTGGTTATTCTTCCTCGGGACAACTGGCCTCGCATGTCCTGCTTCTGCATCAGAACAATGTCAACTTCATAACAGCAACAGAAGAGGTAATGCTTGTGAAAAATGAAAGTACAAATAGCCAAATACTACATAACTTCCTTTACTGGTGGTGTCTACACAGGGGAGCATGGACTTAGAGAAATGAACAACATGGCAGATGTTAAAAACTGTAGTTCCAATCCTGGCTTTACTACTCTATTTGCTGTGTGATCTTAGAAAAATCATCTCATTCTTCTTAGCTCCCTTTTCTTACATGTTAATGAAATAAAACTTTGTGCCATAGGTTTGTGGTGAGAGTCCAGTGAGGAAATACACATAAAAGCCTTTCAAAAAATCAATGCCACCCTGGCCACGGAAAGAATCACTCTATAAATATTGAATCCCCGGTGTACGTGTACACCATGCACAGAAAGCCTTGCAGTTATCATTATCCCATTTTAGTGACCCCAATTTTCTCCCTCTTTTCTAGCCATTATGTTGTGGGAGACCCCATGAGACACAGGGACATTGTCACAGTGAGGGGTAGGTGTGCCAGTATGTGTGTGTTTTTAAAATGTATCATTTTTCTCATTGAGTTTCATATATTTCATGCAAAGGATTGCTGAATATTCATTGATCTATCTAGTATCCCCAAGTACGCTATTAGAAATGCATTGCTTATCTATATTTTTGAAATGTTGAAATAATTCAGTGTTGATCCTTTGTGAGATAGGTTTGCTACCTTTAAACTGAAGTGACAATAACACCCCAGCCGTCTTCGGCTTCTCTCAAGTTGTGCTGATATCCTTGATGTCGCTAACAAACCAAAGCCTGCCTGTGAGAATCCTGTATGTCACCATTAAATTGAAAAAGGCCCGAAGTATCAAAATCTCACTTCTGGTAGGGAAGAGAATTGAGAAAAGAGCAAACCAATGGTTATTCATGAATCACTCCGGCCTGCCATGATAAATACCCCTGGCCTCATTCTCCTCTTCTCCAGGCTCATAATTTTCTCCCTGAAGGTGTCTCACCTGCACAGGAAAAACTGGGCTGGAGGGATGCTAGTAAAAAATGATGTTTTTAAGCCTCTTAAAACACAAAAGGCTGTGTGTGGGTTATGAGCGCTCCTTTTTGCATAAGCAACACAATGTCCGATTAATCTGGCCAGACTGGGGAGAGAGGATAAAATAGTATGTCATGTTTGGTCTGGGGTTTTGTGACAACCCAGGGATGGGACTAGAAAATGGAATAAACACCCAACGAAGGAACTTCTTTTAAAAGATTACAAACGAATGGGTGCGGATTTGGACTTCTCTCCACATACAGATTCTGCATCTAAGCTGGGAAATATTTGGGCCACTTAGACATGAATGGCTAGGACGGGGGTGGGGGGGTGAAACTATCTGGAAGGAAATGCAGCGATGCACAAAGAACCAGTAAAAGTGTGGCTTCCGGGTGTTTTATTGGACACTTCCCGACGTCTTCTCATTGTTCCGACAGGGAGTCACCGTTCCGCACGCGCTGACAGGCCGGGCTCTGTGACATGTCGGCAAACAATTTTAGTGTTTTCCTCTCTCTCCTTATGAATGATATTTATAGACTAAGAATTGCATTTGCTTCCGCTTTCCGACACAGTTATCTTCTTGGGCGTGGATTAAATGTAGATCTGGGTGTTGAAAGACATTTACATAAGTGCTGTTTGTGAACAGGGAGGCCAGTGCTTCTATTATCGCCAGAACATTTAAATCTTAATGACTGGCATTGTTGTCTAAAAGACGGTGTTTTTCCCGCTGAGAAACTGCATTAGATTCAAGAAACAGAGCTCATTTCCATTCTCGCAGCAGTCTCTCTAGAAATGACATGCAGTGCTTGAAACTGTTTATTTCCAAATTCAGGCCTCCCTCGCATCAGTCATCAGCTTCAATTACCAGTTTTCCGGAGCCGAGCCATCAGGCAGTCTGACACCGGGGTCCGGCCTAATTCCCACCTTCTCCAGAGTCAAGAGCATAATGTGCGGATGAAAAGGTGCAAAATAGCCCGGACTTCATTAGCATGCAGGGCCTGGCTGTTCATTTGCCGGCTGCGAATGGAAGTTCTGACACTCGGAGCCGGCTGCAAAATGAGAAAAGTCCTCTTCAGGGGAGATGGGGTCCTCGGTGGTGAGGAAAGGTCATCAAAAAGACAGCCACTGCCCTTGCTCCCTGCTCTCCAGGACTGCTTATTGATTCCAGGGACACCTCATTACACGCCGGATCAACATATTATTGCCATGTTCTGGGACTGAATTGTTTACAAGTGTCTTTATCACCGGCAAAGGCCTGCCCGGCGATGCATGACTACACTCATTTGGCTGTGACCCGCCAATTATGTGTTATCCGATATGTTGCTGGGTATCTTGATCTTTGCCCGGGTCTTCTCGCGGCATCAACACAGTCCCATTTACTACTTCTTTCTAACCACTCTTTGGGAAAGTAGCCATTAGCCTGTCAGTGTGTAAGTGTGTGTGTGTGTGTGTGTGTGTGTGTCCTCTGCTACAGGAAATTTGAACGTGGTTTCTCCATTGCTTGCTGTGGGTGAGGTTCATAATCAGTTGGGAGAAAAAAAAAATCTCTCTCTTGCGCACGCGCGCGCACACACACACACACACACACCCCTTTTCTCTTTTTTTATGGCATCCAGGAGAACCCACACAATTTGCAATCAGTATGCATGGCTGAAGGCATAATTCGGCTTGTTAGGGAGCTCCCTCTGCTTACATATAGGCCCTATGAGAGAGCTGTCATATTTTATTTGGGCATAGCCACTGCAAACCACTGCACAGGACCATTTTAATCTTTCATTACAGACACTTCTATGGCTCCATAAAAGAAAGAGTGGAATAGCAACTTGATTAAAAACTCAGTAAAGAGACTTGGGAGCCTATCCTCTGCCCCAAAAACTGGAGCTGAAGCCATGGTTTGGACATGTATGCGTTCTGATGCAACCTGATTTCCATTTCCCCTCCAATGGTGACTACTGACAAGAGCTTTAATGATGTCACCGATTGGCAACTTTGGTTTATTATTATGAATGCTGCTTGAGGAAGTTTTAATGACCGCCAGATATTTAGGTCATCTCAACTAAATACTAAAAGGAGGCCATTTCATTTACATCTCCAATCACCATCAGGAATGGCTCTTTAATGAGTTTTCCAGTGGGGGGATGTAAAGCAAATGCCAAGAAATTTGCCTTTACTTTTCCTGGAAGAATACATCCTGGCGATGGGCACAAAGTGTAGTGAAGGAAATGAAATTCAAGAATCTAACTGCCTTCGGAAAGGTGACATCTGTAAGTATGTTCATTTCCAGCAATTTCCCAGATCTGTCTGATATTTATCTTTAAATTAATTTCTCCAGGCATTTATTTTCCTCCTTGGATTTTGGAGCAGAGTCTTAGAAAGCTACTGAGTTCTTTTTGTTCGTTCTGAAATCCCTGGGCCCTCGCTTTCTGACAAATAACTCAATGAAAAGGCTAAATAAAGACCCCTCATCAGGGTGCTTCAACCCAATTAAAGAGTCAATGGAGAGATGTTCGCTCCACCAAGTGTTTAAGGACATTGCAAATTCTGTAGTGTCATCAACCAACAAATGGCCTTTGGAAGATGAGAAGATGATAGGAAGGATTACTCTTGCTTTTTTTCTTCTTCTTTTTTTGAGACATGATTGCATATGGGGAAGTTTGGTCAAGGATAAAGATGGAACAAGCAGGACCGTTTCCCAAGTCTCCCATCTGAGGAGCAAGTCTCAATGCTTTTGGGATTCAGCAAATGCCAGAAAGGATGACTCTTAATAACTAGAGGCCATCCAAAACGGAAGGGTTTCTTTACACATTTATAAGAAATCATAACAATGAAGCAGTAGGAGTTCCCTGTCAATGGGCAATCTGGGATTGAATGTTCTGAGCAGAAGGAAGAGCTCCATCCAGGGGTTTCTGCCAATTTTTATAAACAGATCATCTATTATTTCAACCATCAAAAAGAATATCTCACTGTTATTTATGGCTTTAACACTTCATCTTCTCCATGAATCCCCCAAACTGGAAGCAAAAGATTCCCTTCAAGTAACAGGATAGCTGGTAATCTTGGATACTCTGGATTTCTTCTCCGTTTTAAGGATGCATGCCTTTGAGAATTTCTGAGGGTCAGTGGAAAATGCATACACAAAATCCGCCAGAACAGCGATATGGTAAAATGATCAAATCGTAACTAACAGAAAGAGAGGCTTGAAATATCAAGTGTTGGAGATGCTGTAGAGAAAAGGGAATGCTCCTGTACGTTAGGTGAGAGTGTAACTTGGTGCAGCCACTGTAGAAAATGGAGGTTCCTCAAAAAATTAAAAATAGAAATACCATGTGATACATTGATTCCACAAAAATGAAAATATCAATTAAAAAAGTTACATGCCTTTCTGTGTTTATTGCAGCATCATTTACAATAGCCAAAATATAGAAGCAACCCAAGTGTCCAGCCATACATGAATGGATAAAGAATATATATATACACACACACATATATATATATAGTATGTATTTATATATATAAAAGAAAAATGGTGTCATCTGTGACAAAATGGTTGGACCTAGAGGGTATTATGATAAACGAAATAAATCAGAAAGAAATACCCTATGATTTTAGTTATACACAAAACCTAAAAAAACAAAAAAGCAGAAATAGACTCATAAATACAGAGAACTGGTAGACTCAGAGAAGGGTGTGGGGTAGAAGGGGGTGAGGTGGGGAAGAAGAATGGTAAAATGAGAAAAGGGGAATTGGAGGTACAGCCTTCTAAGAGGGAGAAAAAAAAAAAGAACCTTGCTTTAAAACTCATTTATTAAATACAACTTTGTTTCAGTGAACTTTCTAAAAACCTAGCACATATTTACATATTGAATGTAACAGCCCCATGACTTAGGTACTGCTGTTCTCACTTGCCAGATGAGGACAACTTTTCACACATCTAAATGAGTTTTCAAATGTGCTCAAGGTCACAAGGCTAGTGACAGAGGGAGAATTAAAACCCAAGTGTGCCCTGTAGCAGAACCCATGCTACATCTTGCCTCTCTTAGAGCCAACATCCATTAAACATTTCTAGGAGCCCAGCAAAGTGCATTTTCTGCATGCTAGCTAACTTCAACATACAAAGAGCTGCTCATCATGAAAATGTGTCTAACCCATCATCTTTTATACATCTGATATCTTTAGCCATGAAGTAAGCTAAAGCAAGCCTACTTTGACTGACGCAATAAAGAAAGTTTTGATCCAAAAGGGCAATTACGGGCATTTAATAAAAAGGTAGGGTGGGGGTTGCAGGGAGAACATGTTCAGGAGCTATAGAAATACCCCCACTTGTCACTAGGAGCAACAGAGGAAGCGTCAGTCTTTTACACTCATACTCATCCCAGTTGTCTGTTGAACTTCCCTTAGTGATTCTGTTAAAAGAAAACAACTCTCAATTCACTTCCTGTGGACATCATGGGCCAGGTTTCCCACAGGCTCACTCCGCCTTTGGACACCTAGTGACAAAGGGCCTAGTCGCAGTGTAAGAGACTGAATCCCAGAGACTGGAGGGATGTCCATTCACTGATTACAAACCCACAAAAACATGCGCAAGAGTTCCAGAATCTTCTCTTGGCCCATGTTTCCATTCGTTCCTATTGTGCAGAAGAACGCTAGCCACCTTCTAATGCCTAGGGCAATGCATTATTTTGAATGTCTCTTGGATAACCGGCCTGGCTGAAAATAGAGACTTCTTATCCATCAGGACCTCTCCTCCTCAATTCTCCTTCATTCAGCCTCTATGAGCTCTAATCTTCCAGCACACTGGAGCTGCCCCAGTTCCTTCTGTTGAGAGAAAAAGAAACAGTTCTCTTATTAGTTAATTTATCACTAAGGGATTTAAATTCCCTCCCCCTCTTTCTCACTCTACCTCCATCAGGTAGTACTTTGCCTTCTAAAAGAGGGCTAAGTTTGACACAAGAGAATCATCATGTCAGAGGAACAGTGTTTGGGATGGGGAAGCCTTCCAGGATATCTATTCCAGTCACAAACATGGACATTCCTGTATGTGGATATGTATGCCCCCTAAGCCTCACTTAGCCTCAGAGGATTTTAGAATTATTTGATTTTCAGAGCATACAGTTGAGGACTCCAGAGAAATCTACTAGAAATGACCTACCAATCTACATCTTAGCCCGGGAGTATATGCATGCTGGTCACTCCTTCTACCCAGCCCTTACTTCTATGCCCCTTCCTTTGTTTTTGCACAGATACATGCTGTATTCCCACACTGTACAAAGTGTGGGAAATCTAACATGGATTTATGCCCTCAAAGAGCCAAGAACAGATAGTAACAAAGCGTTACAAGACAACAAGTGACTAAAGACAAAATAAGAAGTGTGTGTAATAAGAGGTGCCTACAGAGTTCAGATGGGGCTACAAGACCTTCGTGAACTAATGTGGCAGCAAAGGTTTTCTAGATGAGGGAGGACAAGAGTATGTCTCAGGGAATTGAATAAGTGCCCAAGGAGTGGGTAGGAATGATGGACAGTATCTTAATCAGCCCACTGACAGTTCCTCCTATTCCTGTACACACATGCAGCTCCTCCCACCAAGAGGAAAAGTCTAATGCCCACCTTGGCCTGCGCAGACCCTATGACCTGCTCTAACCAATAGAATGAGATGGAATGATATTTTGAGACTTCTGGGAGCACAGGCCTTAAAAGCACTAGCAGCTTCCCCTTCCTCCTTCCTCCTTCCTCCTTCATGGAGCCCAGCTGCCATCCTGTAGGAAGGTTCTGGCTGGGCTACTGAATGATTAGCAGCCACACAAAGAGAGGCCCTTGAAAATAAGAGGTCATCACGGTGGTTCCACATGAATAGGCCCAGCTGGCACTCTATGGAGAAGTGCCTAGTAAGTCCTGCCCAAATTCCTGACTCATGGAATTGTGAAAAATAATAAATTAAAATAAATAAAAAATAAAATTTAAAAAAGCTGCTAAGTTCTAGGGTGGTTGGTCAAGCAGTAAAGATAAAGGGGCCTACGCAAGTGATAAGATGCATTCCCATGAAAGGATGGCACAAATAAAAGGGAAATAAAGGCTCATGATATTTGGAGAGCCCTAAATCAAGTACACCAGTCTGGCTAGAGAAGCACTTCAGATTAGCAACTAGAAGAACAGACTGATAAACTGAGTCCAGATAACTTTAATGTAGGAAGGGGAGCTTCAAGACTATTCACCAACACCCTCTGTAGCAAATGCGGTCAGTGTCCTATCAGTAGACCTTTGCCCTTAACTTCAGTTCCTACCAGCTCAATATCCAACTCCAGCACCTGCGTTGCATTGCCTTGGTGTTTTGTTTTTTTTTTTTTTTTTTTTTTTGGTCCCTGAAGCCCACTCTGCCTATGCAACAGGCCAAACAAGTGCTGGGGAAATAATGCCTATGAAACTAACCCTCAGCTAATGACTGATGGGGGTTGGTGTATCAATACTCCAGCTCAGGTGGACTTACTCTAAGGCAGGTGTTCTATAACGCTTCCCAGAATTGCCTCAATAGAATTAAATCCCAGTTGCTCACAATGGTAATTTGCTTCAAAGGGCACTTTAATGGCTGCCTTCCCTTTCCTGTCTGTCAAACCCACTCCTCAACTGGCATTTCCTCAGATCACTTCCCAATAAAATGCTTGCTTTGGGGGAAATCCAAACTAAGACACAGTTTTACATTTAAGAATAATAAAGTCGGGGTATGGATTTACTTTGGGTTAAGTGCTATAGCAAAGTGAACTAAAATATGCACTGTTTCAAATAAAATAGATATTTTATTTCACTCCTTGTAACAATCCGGGGTGGAACTACAGACTCTGCTCCAAGGAGTCATCTTTTTTTTTTTTTTTTTAAGATTTTATTTATTTATTTGACAGAGAGAGACATAGTGAGAGAGGGAACACAAAGGGGGGTGGTGGGAGAGGGAGAAGCAGGCTTCCTGCTGAGCAAGGAGCCCTATGCAGGGTCCATCCCAGGATCCTGGGATCATGACCTGAGCCAAAGGCAGACGCTTAAAAACTGAGCCACCCAGGCTCCCCTCCAAGGAGTCATCTGGTGAACCCAGGTCATTGGGGGAGCTTTGTCATCCTCTAAGTGCGGCTTCCATTAGCACCATTTCAAACCAGCAAGAAAGAACAGGAAGGTGCAAGTATGAGATGACAATTACTCCCTTCACTTCTGCTTGCATTTTATGGGTAAGAACTTAGTCATGTGGGTTTACACCCCTGCAAGGGAGGCTGGGAAATGTAGTCCAGCTGGGCAGGCATGTGCCTTTCAAGAAGAGAGTAAGTCGGTGGTGAGAAGTGGTGGACAGGGGTCCCTGACACAGGGAGATTAGGTGATTGCCCAAGTACACGGAGCCAGT
The DNA here is from genome assembly GCF_020171115.1 of Neogale vison. Taxonomy (NCBI): domain Eukaryota; kingdom Metazoa; phylum Chordata; class Mammalia; order Carnivora; family Mustelidae; genus Neogale; species Neogale vison. The sequence goes on from NC_058098.1 coordinate 46,369,669, forward strand.
ACAACAGTGGACAAATAGAACCATTAGCTACTGCCCAACATTTTTTCCCTTATCCCCCAATGTTGATTCCAACCAGACTGTGGCAGGTCTCAAATGTCATGCTGATGAGTCTGATATTCTGCAGGATCCATCTCCTCTCCTCACAGAGTCAGCAAACCAGAATAAATCTTTGGAACCCCTCTCAAGTTCAGTCTACACTAGACTGCTGGATTGAACTTTCTAGCCAAAGCTGGTGGCTCAGGGTGTCCACAGTCCCCACTGTCTATGACCCTCTCTTTCAAGCAGAGCCAGCCAGACTCACACTTAACCCATGTTGCCTCTTGGTACATATTTGTTAAAAAAAAAAAGAAAGAAAGAAAGAAAAAAGAAAAAGAAAAAGAAAAGAAAAGATATAACAACGACTGTCTTCCTCAACTTTAGTTTACTGCCATACTCCTGAACAGTCTTTAAAAAACATACACATCTACAATGGGAATGGTGTGGACATTGTCCATAGAGTTAGGTGAAGGTCAACCTGTTGATTGTAATCATGATTCCTGGGGGGAGCAGAAGGAGAAGAAAGAACCATGAGGTTGGTTGACATCTACGATGACCAGAGACATTTTACAGTCATCTTTGAGGAATTGGGACTTGTTTCTGTGGCTTGCAATAATCCATAGGCCAATACTTTTGAACCCAGTATCCAGGATCCCAGCGCAGCTTATTTAAATATTAAAATAAGAGTGAATGAGAGGAGACAGGTTTATCTAAGTGAATCCTGTTCATAACTTTTACATGCTATCCTATAGTTTTCAAACTCAGTTTTTAATGGATTTGGGTCCAAGATGGCCACATATGTAGAAATTGTCTTTCTTAAAAGGAAAATCCAGAATCATTCATTTTTTCAATTGAAATGAAAGAATTTGTTTACTGGGAGAATTTTTTTAAATGTCTCTGCACTGTTCTTTTCCTTCAAATTAAAAACAAAAGTCATTTTATCCTTGAGGAAGATAGTAACTTTTAAAATCATTATTGTGCTCCTTGTCCATTCTATAACTTTCCACATGAGAGAAGGTATCTTTCTTTCATGATTAGGTTGGAAATACGCAGGGTATGTGTCATTTAAGTTACTGAATATCACCTAATACCATATTTCTCATATTTTTATTGCAAGTATATGTGAGTAGCAGTTACCTTTGATTTGAACTCTACAAAGTAAAGTGATACTCTAGATTATTTTTGCCAATAATTTCTGGTTGTATTCAGCAAACCTCCCTCCAATGCAGACCTCAGTCTCATTTAAGAAACTGTGCTGAAAATGTGTGTCTAATCATCAAGAAGCCAGGCATTTATCAAGATCATCCTTCCAAACTCATCAACTTCAATGGTATCCTGACAGCTTTTCTGGAGAGGTCTCATTAATTGAGAAGAAGAAGAAGAAGGAGGAGGAGGAGGAGGAGAAGGGGAAGGGGAAGGGGAAGAGGAAGAGGAAGAGGAAGGAGAAGGAGAAGAAGAAGAAAGAGGAGGAAGAGGAGGAGGAGGGGAAGGGGGGAGGGGAGGGGGAGAAAGAGTGGGAGTGGGAGGGGGAGGGGGAGGAGAAAAAGAAGAAAAGGAGGAGCAGGAGGAGGAAGAGGAGGAGAAGGAGAAGAAGAAAGAGAGGGAGAAGGAGAAGAGAGAGAGAAAGAAAGCCAGCCTCAAAATTTCAGTGGTCTGTGGCTTTATTACATAGGCAAAAACATAATCAGAGTTCCCTGCCTTATTGTTTAATAGCCATTTTCTGCCCATCTACTGCCTTGAAAAATAGTCAAACAAATGTAAAGAAGATAAATATCAAGCATAAACGAACTACTGCCAAAGGGGATAGGTTGTGTGCATAAAAATGAGTAACATCAGAACAGCAGATTAAGAAACGGAATATGTTGGTGTTTAAAATTAGAATGGTTCCCAATTGAATTGATAATGTTCCATTTAAGAAAAGAAATGTTTTCAAATCACTCTGCTGACTGGAAGTCTGAATCAAAGTCAGAAATTAATAAAAAGATGCAGACAGAGACCCCCTAATCATAAATAACAGAGACGATTTGTATGCTTTTAAAGCTTGCAAGGCCCAGGGAAAAAACCTAATGAAATGCAAAAAGAATTTTTTTTTTAAATAGAAATGAATGTGCTTCGTTGAAATGCTATTGTTGCATTCTTGTGACACAATGACTTGTTTTCTGAAAAAGTAATTCTTCAATTGAGCCAGGCAAGCATTGTATTCATTGTAAAGTTGTATATTTAGACCTGTAGTCTGAAGGGCTTGCCTGTATTTAAAGCTTAGTGCTACCCCAGGCTCATTAGAGTACAAGGACAAAGCTCGATCATATTGCTGCTTGGACACTACTCAGAACTTCAGGGTAATTTTCAGTGGCTTCAAGTACTTGATTGTCAGAAGCATAGGAAATAGAAAACATATTGAATGGGTGAGGTGTATACATCAAACGTGTAGGAATGTATAGACAGAGATAAGGATCCCAGTCGAACATCCTGTTATAGTGAAGTCGAAGCAGAACAATTCCAGGGTAAACACAGACTTGTCGTCAAAAGAGCTGCAACACACAGGTTGCAAAAATTAGAGCAGTCTGAGCCTCATTCAAGATCAAATGGTTCTTTCCTAGACTTAATGTCAGGAATAGGGTTCTGCTATGGGTGGCAGAAAGATAAAGGAACATAATCGCAGCTGTGAAATCTTCACTGTAGAGACAGGAATGGCAAAGGAAAAGTGTCTAAATTCAGGTCTGTATTTGACAACATTATGGCATCATTGTACAAGTGCTTCATTCCAAACTGAGGCCAACTCAACATGTTAGCTGACATACTTCTGCTTTTGTGGGAAGTTGGTATCAGAATGCAGGTGGGAGGTACAGGCTGGGGGCAGGGTGAGGGTAGGATGGAGGAATGGGGAGAAGTCATTTAAGGGCTATAGGCAGCCAAAATAATTCACCTCTGCTTTTTGGTAATTCAATTTGTCTTTTATATATTTATTTTTGGAATAAATAATACCTGCATGAAGGGAAAAATTGAAAGGTACAAGAGGCGATCCAGTGAAAAGTTGGTCTCCCTCTCACCCACCTATCATGTTCCTCTTCCAGGAGAGATTTGCATACATAGGTGCAACTTCAGTCCACGATATTAAAAAAAGCAGCCCCCTACCTCAAGCCCTCCCCAACACCCAAATCTTCTTCCCTTCAGGCAGTTCTTCACTCAGTACCCCCTCCCCAACAGGTCTATTAATCTCAGGGTCTTTGATACACGACCTGCCGACACCGCGATGACCCAGGCGTTTTTCTTTTCTTTTTTTTTCTCTCTCTCTCTTTTTTTTAAGGGGTAGGGTTATTACTTAATGATAATGACTCATTGTACACATTGTCGTCTGCTGATGTTTAAAAGATAAGAAGACATTTGTCTGGGCCGACGCCTGAGGCCCTCGGAGGACGCGGGGGAGACCCTGCCAAAACGTTTCCAAACTGAATAGTCATTGGGCTGCCAGATAATTCAGAAACTATTTGTATGAGCTGTTTATCAAATTATTAACCGCACAGATGTTGTTTGGCTGAAGAGCAGCTGAATCCCCTCTCTGGCAGCCGCGGAGACAAAGGTCTCCAGGAATAATTGGAGATGTGCATGGAATATTAAATTAATTTACTGCTCTTAATTCTTATGCAAATTCTGACCTCCGATGGCGCCTATCAATTACCCCGCGCGCAGTGAAAGCGAAGGCGACAGTTTCTTTTCTTCTCTTTGCTTTTTTTTTTTTTTTAAGAACTCGAAAAAGGAAATATTTGCAATAAGCAGGAGGTAGGAGCACCACGTAACTGGAATTATTTAATTGAATCTCCAAGTTTTCAGGGATGTCCGTAGGGGATAAAACCCCAGGACGCAGGGGAGGGAGCGGTGCGGAGGGCGGAGGAATTTGTTGGTTTGACTGTACACCCCGCGGACAGTGGAAAACTACAGCAAAGAGCAAGGACCGGTCACGGCAAATAACACATTGCCCTGCAGGCGGTCGCCGGCCTTGGTGATCCAGAGAGCTGAGCGTTGGCGCTTGGCTACTTCGTGGCGGGCGATTCGGTCTAAATATCGCGCGCTTGGCATTCCGCAGTCAGGCTAGGAAGAGCCTTTGCGCTGCTTCCTCGACCACAACTTGCAAAGTCTCCTTTTAAGCCCTTGCATCCCTTTACCTATCTTTTAGGGGTTTTGACCCATCTTTACAACCCCTCCCCGCTCTCAAAAAAAGAAAAAAAAAAATTCTTTGTTAACAAACCACAGCTTTGCGCGCTCACGTTCAACTCCTATGGAAATCCCGGGTAGGCCGAAATGCGATTTAATTGTCTCTTGCGTGGAGAAGTGACACCCACTCTTTTCTCAGAATTAAGCAAACGCCTGGGCTTTGTCTGCGCTTCTGGCTTAAACTCTGTGCGGTTTCCAAGTCCTGGTGGTGGGTTGTAAAACTGGGGTCTCTGAGTCTTTCATCATCCTTTTAATAAGGAAAACCAAATCGGGCGCATAATGTCATCAGCCCCGGCTCGACCTCGCCGGGACCTCGGCAGCCCGATGATGTCGCCAGCGGCCCCCGGCGCAGTCACTACGCGCCGCCTTTCAGCTCCTCGCGGCCCCCACAAAAGCCAGACAACAATATCAATTAATCATGCAGCCGGCAAACAAGGAGATTTATCCCGCGACAAACAGCCCCACGGAGAGCCGCTGAATGGGTGTGATTAGCATGTGAAAAGGCGAGCAAAACTCCGCGGTTCAACAGCTAAAGAGCAATTTGATGGGGCTGGGATGGGGAAATTACTTGATTAGCGTCCACCGGAGGAGAGCACGGTAACTGCCCCTCGGCCGGGAATCCTGCAGGAGAACAAAACGTGCTGGTAAAGGCGGCGAGGTGGAGGGAGAAGAGGCGAGGGAGGGTGGCGCGGGGGCCTGCACTGCAGAATCGAGATCGGGGATGGGGGCGGGAATAGTGAGCAAAGGGGATGACATTCTACCCACGGCCAAAGCCCGAGGCCGAAGCTTACAGGAGCTGCAACAACCGGTTCTCTCTAGGGCTTCCAGACCAGGACAGAGAGAACGCAAGGCTCTCTACTGAGTGCTGGAGGCCGACCTTGAACGCGCTGCCACGGCCCTGGTTGGAAAGAAAGTGAGAGAGGTGCGTGAGGAGGAAAGGCCCACCCACGCTGCCCCAAGAATCCCCTTTGGGGACCCTAAGGCGCAGCTAGCCGCTGCAGCGGCCTCCGCCTGCTCTGGGTCTCCAGCACCCGGACAGAGTCGGGATGACTGAGGCGCTGCGGTTCCACCGATAGCTCTGCGGTTCCATTGTCGCCCGCAGAAAAGACTGGACCGGGCGAGACATGTTTTCCGGCTCCTCCGAATTTGATCACCCTGTTCTACCTCCTCGAAAAGCTGCGGCGTTTGGGCTTGGCATTTAACTAGAAAAGCGTTCTTGGCTGCGCCCCCACCGGGAGGCAGTGGGAAGTTGGGAGAGAACTCGCTGAGTGCGAGGGGCTGGAGCAAAGAGCGACGCGGGGTGGGGACGCCTGGGCCTTAGGGTAGGGACCTGGATGCTGCAGGCGCCGGGGCTCTGCCTAGGCTCCGGTGGGCAAACCCGGGCCGGCCTTGGATCCAGACGCTCAGGGCCAGAGCTGGCGGTTGGGAAACCGCGCATCGCGGTCGCGTCCTAGGCTCGGTGGCGGGGGAGGCAACCTTTCAAAAACCCGAGGCTCAACCCGGCCCAGGGTCTGCTACGGGCACGCACACTTGGGGCTCGGGGACTGCTCTTTTATTTGCTGGGGAGAAGACTGAAAGGGACGAAATGCTAAAGGGTAGCGCGGCTCAGGCTCCTCAGGGCAAGGCCAAGGCCAAGTTGAGGATGCGGCACGCTCAGACCCCCATCACCCCATCTAGGGCAGGCGCCCCCGCCTTCTCCTCAACCCCAGACGCTGTCCCGGACCTAATGTCTGCGCCAAAGCCAGCAAGAGGAATTTAGTTTCTCATTCGACGCGCCAGTAACCTTCCCTATGGACGCATGCCCACAACCCCTGCTCCCTGGCTCCTCCCAGTGCCTGGGAAGGGAAAAGGCTCCCACCCAGTCCCCCAAAGGCCCAGACTAACTCCCTCCGGGGCTCGGGATCCACTAAAGGGTCCTTCCAGCTCACGGCCGGAATCGGGGTGCACAGGTGAGTCCCCGGGATGCGGCCTTCAATTTACCTGAGGGAGAATCTAATTCGGCCTTCGTGAAATACATTAGCACAAATGTAATAAAGACTTCAAAAGACAGACTCGCCAACGCCTGGGCCGTCTTAAATTCTCCCAGCCCCTTGGCACAAATAAAACAAGCACCAAGGAGTCAAATCTTGTACACAAAAGGGTGGGGGTGGAACGCTCCCATCGAGCAGAATTGTCACCCAGTTGAACAGTGTCTATTAAACCGCAGCTCGTGGCCCATCTCAAAAAGCTTAATTTCGTCCTGAAACGTCTCTGGGGGCGGGTGTGCAGCGAACTCAAGCTCGTCTCTCTCCCTTTCTCCGTGTTCCTCCCTCCTTCTCACCCTCTGGACTCCTCGCTGAAGCCACAGTGAGGCTCTCTTCTGTTTCTGTCCCCAGTCGGAGCCCTTGAGCCACAGCTCCCGGCTTGGCGCGGGAGCTGAGGTCTGGAGGCTGTCGGGGTGGGGTGGGGGGCGGGGAGCGAGGTGCGGCGGCCCGCAGGTCTGCAGCGCACACGGGTAAGCAGAGCGCGGCGGCAGTGGCACGCTCCAGGTGCGATCCCAAGACCCTCGAACCTGGAGGGCGCACACCCGGAATGCGAACCCCAGACCCTAGGCTATCTCCCGACGCCAAAGCCCTGCAGGCAGCGCGGCCGCACCCACGTAAATCCGTGCCTTGTGCACCCGCCCACCTCTCTCTGCCCATCACTAACTCGCGGTGTCCCGAAGCGCTTTCTCCGGGCAGCTGGGGCTGTTCATTTTAATCCCAAAGCCAAGTGATTGAACCATCCCTAAATTGGCGGGCGGAGGGGGCGGTGGCAGGAAACCGGGTGGCTAAATGCCTTTGCCTGCGGGGTGGCAGAGTTGTTCCCACCAATAGCGGCAGCTCGGGGCTGGCTTTGTAGTTATTTTTACAAGTTCTGCCCGGTGCCCATCATGTTGCCCTGAAAAGCAAAAGAGGCCGCTGCAATTTATTCCAATGGGCGGTTTTTAAGAAGCTGGCAATTTGAACCGGCTGGGTGTTATTTAGTGCAATATGAAATCAAATGATCCTATTTCTCAAATAACAGTGTCTGTGAGGAGAAGTGAATCCTCTGAAAGGGTAATTGTCTGCTGATAGTGTTTCCCATTATACCCGATCTTGGCCTAAATGGTGTTCGGCAGCAGGGCTGAGAGCGAGGGGTGAAATCAATGCGCGAACTCGCCCTCGGGAGGCAGGAAAAAGGCAGCACCGCTCGCGTCCTGGCAGGTTGAATGAACAATGTCACCCCATGCGCCACTGATTTCGACGTCATTTTGCAGGTGTCCGACATCATTAGACAGGAGTGATCTTGTGGATGAAAGAAAACGACTCTTCCTCCTTTTTGCAACTTTGGGAGTCGTTAGAAATTGGAGCCTGCCTTCTCCCTCACAGTAGCGTAGTGTCCTTTAGTCACCCTACAGATTAACAAAACAATCTGGGAAACCTAGCTTGGCGCCTCTCATCACAACACGTTCCTCGAGTCCCTCTTTCCAAGGACACACTTCTGTCTAGGACTTTCCCAGTCCGATTTGTGGAGCCCCAGATTTAATTCCTGGGAAAGGTATTGTGTCCACGAGGCGTCCGTCATTTACGTGGTAGGTGGCACTTTTTGGAGGAAAAAGTTGGCCCTGAGCTTTCAAATTGTCCTCCATGGGCCCATCCGCTGTTTTGGGTGGAAACCAAATAAAGGCGTTCGTTCTGCTTGTGTCGGAGCAAGGCACAGAGGAAGAACAAACTTAAGGAATGGTTTAAGAACAGGTATAAAAGCGGCAGTCCACAATCTTGCATCTGGCCTTGGGGCGTAGCAGTACGCGGGGGTCCAGTGCCAGCGTGCAGGGGCTACCTCTCTGCAGAGTGATTCTCAGATACAGAGGCGGTGGCGGGCAGCATCCTTGCCTATGAAACCTCGTTACTTATTACTCAGACACCTTGACGGGGTGGCCTCCTCCTCAGAGCCTTCCAGCCTGGACCGAGAGGAGTTCGGCCGGAACAAAGCCACCGGGATTACAGGCGTTTCCAAGGACAGTCGCAGGTCAAGGGCGAAAGAAGTCTTCTGGGTGTGTTTCCAACCCCCCCCCCACCGCACCCTTCAAACTTTTTTCCTAAGGAGCATTTTGTGTGTTCCAAATATCCTGGGTTTGTAGGTACAGCCTACCTACACCCTTTGCTAGTTTGGAGTATTTCAGGCTAAGCCTCCTAGAACAGATTTGTGTTTTGTTTGTGCTCAGGCAGGTTCATTTTCATCGTCTCCTTTGGTGTTTATACATATATATATGATTAAAATATATACTATATATTTCTATATTATATACAAACATATGCACATATTACATATGCATATATGTATATATGCATTTATTACATTTATAATACATATATAGATAATATATCCCCCATACTGTGACCCTTGTTTACAAGTCCATTTGGTTGCTACTGATTTCCCCCCTTGCTTGGTGCTACTTCCAAATTTTTAAAGAAGTCAAGGAAGGGTGGTTAATCTGCATATCCGAGGAACGGGGCGTAAGAAGCTCCTATCCCTTTCTTGGAGGGAGGTTCTGCCAGGGCACCTGGAGCGCAAAGCACGAGACACCAGACGCGCCATTCCTGGAGCTCTCCCGGGCCCTCTAGCTGAAGGGAGGCAGGTGGCCTGGTTTCAGCCTGTGGCATCCCCTCCAGGATTCATTGCCTGGCTGAAAATCCAGCGGGTCCTCCTGGCTGTCCGGGGCATGGCTTGGACACCCACCCTCCGGAGCCCGGATTTGGCGTTTTCGTTTCGGCATCTGAACAGTTTCCTAGGGTCTTCTCAGGGACATCCTCGTCTCTCGGGGGCCTACCCTCTCTGTGCTGAATATGAAGCCCTTTGATGCGACCGCAAAGGGGCGACGCTCGGTCTGGCCCACTGAGGGGGTTCTCCCTCCCGCCCACTGAGGGGGTTCTCTCTCCGGCCCACTGAGGGGCTTCTCCCTCCAGCACTGTCGTCCTCCGCGCAGACTCTACGCTCTGCATTGCAGCTGGAGCAACCACCTACCTCTCCCGCCGAAGAACTACGCCATAGCTGCGGGGATTCTGCGGGCAGCCGGCCCCTTTACCCCCGCGGGCCCACGCGGGGCGTTCGCCTCCAAACCTCGGCTCACACTTCCAGAAAAACGGGTAGCCACGCCCGAACGTGCCTGCGGTCCTTTAAGGAGAAGGGAGTGACAGCAAGGAGTCCCTCCAGTAACCTCAAAGGGGCTTAGTTCGGAATCCCGAGCGCCCTCCCCAATAAATCAAGCTGGGAACCCCGGAGACAGTTAGCATCCGTCCGCTTTCCCGAGACTTCAGGCTCTTGTGTGGCTTTATACTCCCTCTCTCCTCCGGATGTGCCTAAACCTAGGCTGGCGTGGACCCCGCCCGGAGAGGGACAGGACCGGGGTTTGAGGCTGCGGAGGAGAGGGGCTTTGGGGGCTCAACGCGGCCACCACCTCCTCACCTGCAGGGAAACCCTCTCCAAGTCCACGCGCGGGGGGCAGGGGCCCGGCACGAACCCCGCTGGGCCAGGCCCGGAGCTCCCTGTTTCTAGGGGTTTCGGGGTCCCAAGGACTCCATTAACCACTGTACCAGAGGCACAGGGGATTTAAGAAAGAGATCTTCGCTTGCCTGGGGCCGTCGCCCGGCCCCTCCGGCCTCTGCTGGGAGAAAAGCCAGCCGCTCGCCCAGCTCTTCCGCTCATACCCGAGTTGCTCCGTGTCGGTACCTCCCGCTTCGGCTCTGCGAGCCACCTTTCCCCCCAAACCCCAAGCCCGCCGCCCACCCCTCCCGAGGCCCACTGACCTTGGGAAGGCGCGGACCCGCCGCTTGCCCAGCCTGCCAGGCACTGAGCGAAGGAAGAGCGCGGTTTGCACTCAGCCGAGACCCGCAGGCTCCGCGGCGTCGGCCCTGGCAGGCGCCGGAGCTCAGAGCTCCCCTCCCCCACGCCTTATAATTTAATCACACGCGATATTAAATTATCAAGCCGCTCATTAATCGTCAAGCGAGTTACTGGGACTCAGCACGCCGCCGCGTGTTTTGACAGCCCAAACCCGTTTCCGGGGTCGTGGTGGGTGTGGGTTTGGGGGATGGGGGATGTCGAAGAGCTCTCGAGAAACACTGCGAGCCCCACGCGGGCTGATGGGGACTTTTGCCTGGAAAAAGATTAGGAAAAGCGCAGGCTGGGCTTCCGAGTTTGGTCGAGGGTTTGTCAAAAGCCCAAAGGCATCCCTCCGGGCCCCTTTTCTTAATATTTGGATTTTGATCACGATGATTAAGACAGCCGGCAGCGGATCAATCAACGGCATCTTAATTTGCAGTTTTTCCGGACCATGAATCTGACCCGAATCTGCATCTTCATTACCTACTGTGGACGGTGTGAAATTAATGCGTTTGAAATACAGATGAAATCATATCACTGAAGTCATTTCAAAGGACAACTTTTCCCCAACTCAAAGAGGCTTTCTTGCCTTTTGCATACTGTAGATGTCAAGAAAGGAAAAATAAAGTTTTTTTTTAATTCATTCCTTAATTTGAGGCTTTCTCTTTAAAAATAAGATTATTTTTCACTCTAACGTCTTAGAAACTGATTTTATTTCCCAGGTTTTCCTCCCCCTTTCCCTATGTCTATTGGGTGGATCTTTAAAAAATGTATACACCGATTAAATGAAAGTTCCTAGTATTTGATTCCATAGAATGAAGAAGCAAGTGCTCATAAAAAGTTGTCTTAGTGACACAGAGGAGGCTAATAAGTTCTCAGCATTCAGGATGTAACATACCAGCAGAACAATAAACAAACAAAAAAAAGAACATCCCCTGCTCTGGAGGTGGTAATGTAGATATGAATCTGTCAACTAACATATCTTTTTAAAAATATCCAGTGTGAAATTCATCTTTGAGAGAAATATAATTCCCAAATTAAGTCTTTTCCCACCTTAGCAGAAGCAAAAGCTAGTGTGTAGCAAGGAAAGACCAGTTCCAGCAGCTGTGGATTCAATTAAGTTGGAAAGTAAAATTTTCTAAACAAACTATAGACCAAATCAAATTATTTCCCTTAAAAAAAACATAAAAATATATGTCAAACCAAAGTAAGTTCTAAATTCTTAGCACCTAAATCGCATTTTACCTTTCAACCAGAAAAATGTGATCAATTTAGTAAGCAAATAAGGACATACATCCTGACCCTATGGTTATTTTATTACAGAACATTATCAGTATTATTGTGTCCAAGACCATTTTTGAGATATTCTCTCTTATTAATCTGTTCACTGTATTTTTCTACCCTACTCACTAACATACAAAGAGATAGGTATCAAAAACTCAACACACACACACACACACACACACACAGAGCTAGGTGAATTTCATAAATCCTAAAGAAGCTAGTGGTGGGGGGGGGAGCTATAATATATGGGCTTTTCTTTTTTAAATAAGCCAATGGAGAAAAAAATATCATGACTGTCTTTATCCAGGCAGTTCGTGCGTATGTATGTTCTGCAATGATAGGAACATTTGTTGTTCGGACAGAGAGATCACTTTTTACCCTGGAGCCCTTTCTTGTTAAAGTGAGCCATTGACAACTGTCTGCTAAAGATCATAGCTGAAGATTTTGTTTTTTAAAACCAGAAACTTTCACCATAGCCTGATTATCCAGACAGTGTAGAATGATGTGTTGGGTTGTCTACTTCTCACATGTGGATCAGGACTACATGAGAAGCTTACAAGAAAATTTTAAAAACATAATATGTTATTGAATGAGCCATCAAAATTGAGAAAAATTAAATGGTTCCATTCATTTGCTTGTTTTTCTTTCTGATACTGCTGTTGCAGTTGTCACCCGTTTGACTCTTAAAGGAATGCTAGAGGTGTGACTGTGGAATGGAAATTTAGTCTTTCCTGTTCATGCTTGGGAGTTACACAACATACTCACGGAACAGAACAGTGAGAGCCCATATTCCTTGACTCCTATTCCAGTACTCTTTCCAAGCAACATCTGTTTAATGTAGTTAATATACACTTCAAATTTTTCTTCTATGAGCCCTCCCCCATCACTCAATAAAGTCTAACACTTGATTATTCTGAAACTCTCTCAGAATATAACAAATATGGGAAGTATTCTTGTCTGGGAGTCAGCTTAGCCACTAGTTTAGGCTCTGACTTTGGACACATTACTCTATGTAACTTCAGTTGGATTCTCCCAGAAGTTGACCATGAGACAAAGATTTGAGGGCAAGTAAATTTTTCCGTAGGTGATCTCAGAAAGCAACACGGTAGTGAAAGTGGGGAGGAGAAACAACAAAAGAAAGTCAACAACGAAGAGTGAATTATCAAGCAAGTTACCATCGTCTGCAACTGGAACTTAATCCTACTAAAGGAGTTACGGAAGCAAAGGAATTACAGTACCCAACTCTTGTCAATTATTGGTTGAGAACTGCAGTGGATAGGTATGAATTTCCCACAGCTGAAGACCTATCTCACAAGAAGCACAGCAGACCCTGGCCACTGGAGAAAGCCATGAGGGAAAGAGTTGCAGGTGCTGGTAGTTGGCTGGCTGGCCAGTGTACATGGAAATGGTGAGTGCCATTATATTTTCCAAAAATACCCACAACTAAAACTACCAGCCCATATGTTCTATAGTGTGGCCTTACCACTCTCCCATAAAAAGATGGAATCTATATATTCACCCTCTTGAATCCACGAATGCCTTGACAAACAAAACATAGTGGAAGTAACAGTGTACTAGCTCCAGGCAAGGCCTTAACTCACCTAGCAGCTTCCATTTCCTGTTTCTTGGAATGCTGCCTCCTACAACATTCCTTCTCAGAACGCAGACACTATGCTGAGAGAATTCCAAGGCAACAGAGAGGGATCAGGTTGACATGGTCAAGAGCCTGAGCCAAGCTTCCAGCTGATGGTCAGCACCGACCACCAGGGGAGTGGCCCATCTTGGGCATCCAGCCCAACAGAGCCTTCAGAAGACATCTAACTGTAACCATACAAGAGGCCATTTGATGGCTGGATTTTATGTGTCAACTTAGCTATGCTATAGTACTCAGTTATGTAATCTAACACTAATCCAGTTGTTGCTATGAGGTATTTTGTAGATTTAGTCAACATTTAAAATCAGTCAACTTTATATAAGGAGATTATCCTCAAATATGTGGGTGGGCCTTATCCAATCATGAGGGCCTTAAGAGAAAACTGAAGAGAAGAAATTCTGCCTTAAGACTGCTGCATCAATTCCTGACTAAGTTTCCAGCCAATTCCTTAAAAAGCAGATTTTAAAAGGTATACATATATGATTATATAATATATGATAAATCACATAATATTAATTTGTATTTATGTTTATTTATATAATCTCTATTATTATGATTATATTAAATTATTATATTTCTATAATATAATTATATTTATATATTTTCTTCTATAATATGATTGTATAACATATTATATAATATAATTTATATAATTATGATTATTATAAGGAGAATTTATATTAATATGTATAATGTATTATATTGATATGTGATATTTAGAAATTATATAAATTATAAAACCAATTACATATATAAATATGTAATATGTAAGTATTTACATGTTATATAAATGGTTCTGTTTCTTTGGAGAGCCCTGAATGATACAGATGCCAAGCAAGAATCACCCAGCTGAGCCCAGTCAACTCACAGAACCATGAAAGGTAATAAAGAATCATTTATCATGTGACAATAGGTGCCAGAACAGGAACTGACAGAGCCTACTATTTCTGCTTCTCTGGGGGTCTCAGGTTCATAATTTCTATGGTAAATATCTTCTTCTAGAATTATTTTTTAGATCTTTTCAAAATTTCTTGTTCTCAAATTCCCAAGACTCAGTAATGAGCTAGAATATTTTGCTATCATTTAATTTATTAATACTGAGGCAAGGAAAATATGAAGCACCTAATAAAAAATGATAATATGGGTGAGTTATTGAGTTATAGAAATTGTAGGACTTAAAGAGGTTATGAGGGGCGCCTGGGTGGCTCAGTGGGTTGAAGCCTCTGCCTTCGGCTCAGGTCATGATTCCAGGGTCCTGGGATGGAGCCCCGTGTTGGGCTCTCTGCTCAGCAGGGAGCCTACTTCCCTTCCTCTCTCTCTGCCTGCCTCTCTGCCTACTTGTGATCCCTGTCTGTCAAATAAATAAATTAAAAAAAAGAGGTTATGAAATCAGTTAAATAGTTGATAAGCTAACATGAAAGAGACTTTATTCTGCTTTTTCTATAAAGTTTAAGTAAACCTTAAATATTTCTGTGGTTTTATGATGAGAGAATTCTTATCTGATGCTTCTGTAAAACACAATGACATTGACCTTGTCTACAGGCTTTCTACAGCACAAGAAATAATCATTTTTGTCAGTAATGTAGCCAAAATATTCCAGAGATGTAGCTGAATATCTCAATGGACATAGCATGAGGTCAAATTATTCTCCTACTCTTGGAATGCCAGGTGCGTTTTCTGAGATTTGGGAAGTTATGGGAACTCTTTGTATTCCTCTTCTACTGTGATAGCAGATAATTCTTTCCTTTTCTATCCTTTTATTGCTCAGAGATAATGTCACAATTTCCAACGTGTTCATTAGAAATTTATTGTTAAAGAGAGAACCAGCTTTGAAATATTCAAGGAAGCTTAAAAAGGTAAGTAATTTAAGGAATGTTAGAGAAGAAATCCCACTTGGTATTGAAAATGGGGAAGTGATAGAGAACCTTGACTGTGCTCTAGGGCTTTCTGACAATCTTCCAACATTCAGTTGGCCTGAGGCCCTCTTTTCATTTCATACCGTCGCTCCTAGACCACTGAATCATTTCATCCCTTCTTTTTATTTAAAATTTATTCCATTGATTTAGAGTTTCTGCTTGATAATGTAGAGAGCTGGAAAGAGTGTTGTTCCCAATCTTACAACAAAACCCAGAAAATCAACAAATACATAACCAGCAAGTAAAAAACTCATTTTCTTGAATGCACTGAAGTTCTTACTATCACAAGGCAACCAACTGGCCCAAGACTTAGACTCAGGATGAGACCTCCTTGAGCTCAACCCCGTCCACCTTCCAGCTTCTGAATACATCCACCAAGTTCTTCCACCCAAATCATGTTGGGGGGAGGGACAGCTGAACAGTTTCTTTTTAAGCAAGGTAGTAGATGACAGCAGCCCTATAATAAGTCTAGAAATCAGACTTCCTTCTTCAGCTTTCTTCTTTTTTAGAGTTGTTTTGGGTATTCTAGATTCTCTGCATATGGATTTTAGAAATGACTTGTCAATTTCTACCAAAAAAGCCTGCTGTGATTTTGATTGGAATGCCACTGAATCTATATATCAGTTAGGGGAGAACGGACATCTTAACAATATTGAGTCTCCTGACCCAAGGTTCTCTCCATTTACTTAGATCTTCTTTAATTTCTCTCAGCAATACTCCGTTTCCACTGTATAAAACTTCCACATCTTTTGTCATATTTATCCCTAAGCATTTCATTCTTTATGTTATTATAAATAGCATTTTTAAAAATTTCAATATCCCATTGCTTGTTTCTGGTATATAGAAATACACAGATTAAAAAAAAAATACTGGTCTTGGGGCGCCTGGGTGGCTCAGTGGGTTAAGCCACTGCCTTCGGCTCAGGTCATGATCTCAGGGTCCTGGGATCGAGTCCCGCATCGGGCTCTCTGCTCAGCCGGGAGCTTGCTTCCCTTCCTCTCTCTCTGCCTGCCTATCTGCCTACTTGTGATCTCTCTCTGTCAAATAAATAAATAAAATCTTTAAAAAAAAAAATACTGGTCTTTTGGGGAGCCTAGGGGTGGTTCAGTGGGTTAAGCATCTGTCTTCGGCTCAGGTCATGATCCCAAGGTGCTGGGATCGAGCCCCACATCAGGCTCCCTGCTCATCACGAAATCTGCTTCACCCTCTCCCTCTGCTCCTCCTCTGCCCATGCTTGTACTCTCTCTCTTGCTCACTCCCTCTCTCTCAAATAACAAATAATCTTACATTTAAAAATTATTTTAAAAATTGATCTTTTATCCTACAACCTTAATAACCTCATTTATTAGTTCTCAGCAAACCAGCAGAAACCAGAGGTCAGCCATAGCCTGGTGTCCCTGTCCCCTGTAGCCAGCTAGAGGACATTGATCACGTAGATGACCATGGGTTGACCTCTATTTCTCTGTGGGATCTTGAACAAAAAAATCAACTTTTCTGAGCCTCAGGATAATAATTCTTAACTTGCCGCACTACATTAGAATTGATGGGATCATGTATGTTAAAGGCCCACCCAGCGTAAACATTCAGTATATGCCTGATATTCTAAAGCCATGTATGGAAATTTCTTTTTTTCCCCCCAAAGATTATTTATTTGAGAGAGAGAGAGAGAGATTGAGTATGTGTGTGTGTAAGTGCGGGGAGGGGCAGAGGGAGAAAGGCTCTGGAGCAGACTGTGTGGAGCCACCCACGGGGCTCAATCTCATGACTGTGAGATCATGATCTGGGTGTAAACCAAGAGTCAGTCACTTAACCGACTGAGCCACCCAGGTGCCTAGTGGTGTATTGAAATTTCTTGTGTACCTCCGAGTGCTAAGCAGCCTTTAGACCCAGAGTCAGTGCTCAAAAAGTCCTTACTTGCTGCCCTACCATGACATACTCCATCTGAATACCCTAGCTTGAGAAGCTAGGTTGTTAACTAATGTATATGCTACTTCCAAACTGAGCAGATTCTGTCCAAATCCATTTTCCCTTGGGCCCCTGGAAATGATCTTCATAGTTTCGCTACAGCCAAATGCATCCTGTATCTCTCTACCTGAAGGTGTTCTTTGGTCCCAGGGCTGCCACAGAGAGTGCACAAAAGATTGGAAACACCAGGAGCAAATTCCCATCAGTGAGTAATGGGAGTAGATAAATAATAAAAACCCTACTTCCTCATCCCTCAGTCAGGATGATTCTGTTCTATTCTACATAGTCGCTGCTGTGTCCCAGTTGAACTGAGTCACAGCTGCACATGGTGGTAACCTGCTCATAAGGAACACAAGATAAAGTTATCTGCTTCCTTCCCTTCCCAGTCTTGCACACCCTCTTTCTCAATTGCTTCCTGGGATCACTCACTAAACAAACCAATTGTGTGAAAGAAATCCTTGCCTTGAGATGTGCCTTTGGGACTCACACTAAAGCACATCATTGAACAAATGATTAAGTTAGTTAGTAGCTGAACTAGAGTTAGAACTCCTTTCTCTTGGCTCTAGATTATGTCCTTTCATTTTACTCAATGTGGGAGTATACACTTGAAACACTGATGATACAGTGTCGAGCAGCATGTACTTCGATACTAACAATGCACTACTAACTCTGCCATGCTTGTCTCCTAAGGCTGTTATTACAAAGTAATAGATATGACTTGATGTAGTTTCAGGCAGCAACAGAAACAGCCAATGATTGAAGGTGGGGCTCAGGTATAGGTCACAAAAGCCAAGGAAGGATAATTTTTCTAAGAAAATGGAGTAGAAGTGGTTTGGGCTATTAAAAAAATCTAATGGAAATTGGGGAAAGGAGTCCTAAAATAGTAGAGCACATCTGTAATTATGACTTAATGATGCAAGTTTCAAAAACACTAGAGGTATCAGTCGGCAGCACTTATGGGATCATGTTTCCATAAGCGTGGCACGTGTACACATCTGATGAATGACCTACTCATAGTGCCACAGTGGGGTGACAGTGGTATACCAGAAAGATGCCTATCTCTGTGACATTATAAAGCCAGTTTTTAAAAAGTAAATAGTTACTGCATTAAGTGTCACCAAAGTCAATGTCATAGTATATAAAATAAAACAGGTCCATTGAGTGAGGAGTGACTAAATTGTTTCATGTAATATCTGTAAAACAAAACATCTCATAGCTATTTAAAAAGGATAGTATGGATCTATAGCTCTCCGTATACTAATATAGAAAGATTTCCAAGATATGTTAAGCAAAAATGCAAGATGTTCAAGTGTGTAATGAATAATACCATTTATATTTTAAATGATATATAGCTACATAGATAAAACTGTATAAATATACATGTAGACATGTGTGTTCAGAATAACTCAGGAAATCTGATTTAAAAAGTGGAGTGGTAGCTGGTTACCTCTGAGAAAAGAAACAGAAGCGTCTGGGGGCAGGGATATTTTCACTCTATATCTTTTCAGTTGAATTTTGCATGACATATTTCTTTAAAAATAATATGCCTCCATCAGAAAGGACGAATACCCAACTTTTGTAGCAACATGGACGGGACTGGAAGAGATTATGCTGAGTGAAATAAGTCAAGCAGAGAGAGTCAATTATCATACGGTTTCACTTATTTGTGGAGCATAACAAAAAGCATGGAGGACATGGGGAGTTAGAGAGAAGGGAGTTGGGGGAAATTGGAAGGGGAGGTGAATCATGAGAGACTATGGACTCTGAAAAACAATGTGAGGGATTTGAAGTGGTGGCGGGGGGGGGGGAGTTCGGGGTACCAGGTGGTGGGTATTATAAAGGGCACGGATTGCATGCAGCACTGGGTGTGGTGAAAAAATAATGATACTGTTATGCTGAAAATAAATAAATTTAAAAAATTATTTAAAAAATAATAATAAAATATAGGAGAACTCTTTTGGAAACCAGCTATTGCAGAATGAAACCACACCACCGAATGATGGCAGGACCATGTGGAAAGAGAGTTTCAGCCAACAGCTATACCAAAGCCTAGATATAAGAGTGAAGCCGTCTTGGACATTTCAGCCTAGCTGAGCTCCAAGTTGAATGCAGCCTAATATGTAACCCAGATCGCCCAGCTAAGCCCAGCCAAGTTACAGATCCATGGGGAATAATAAGTCATTTTTCTTGAAAACACTAAAAAGCACACACACATACACACAGACACGAGAAGAGAAAGTAAAGAAATACATGAGGGGGAAAAAAAGAACATTGAGTGCAAAAGAGTGACTTTTCCAAAGTAGAATTTTAGCTCACTTTCATTGCTGCTAAGCAATAACAAGTGGTTAACTGTGTAAACACCAGTTGGTGGAGAAGGGTATTCTACAGTAGGGGTCCAGTGATACAGTGGAAAGCATACAGATTTAAGACCTCAGCAATCTCTTTAACCCCTGAGCCTCGATGAAACAGTGATGATAACACACACTTTGCAGAGCTCTTGTGAGGCTTGAAGAGGATTCCTAAAGATGATTCTGTGGCTAGAAGATAATGGGTATATAATTGTCATTGACTTCTTCAACCACTGCTATCCACCTCAGCTGTATCAGTTATCTGATGCTGCATAACAAATAACAAGGATCATTTATTACTTCACGGTTTCTGTGGACCAGAATTCAAGAGCAGCTTGGCTGGTCGGTTCTCTCTAGTCAGATGTTGGCTAGAGCTGCAGTCATTCAGGAAGTTACACAGGGCTAGAGGATCCACTCTCACTCACTTGCATGGCTGTTAAGTTGGTACTGGCTGTTAGCAGGAAGCTTCAGTTACTCACCCAATGGCCCCTTCCTAAGGACTATTCAGGTGTCTTCACAGTATGGTGGCTGGCTTACCTCAAAGAGAGCCATCTATCCTTGGATGTCACTACCTTTACACAAGTTAGCCTTGATCAAGTATGAGAGGGTACTATACAAGGGCACAAATTCCTGTTGGAAAGGAACACTGAGGGGCTGCTATGGGTTGAGTTGTGTACCCCCTCCCAAATTCATTCTGTGGAAGCCCCAGTACCTCAGAATGTAACTTTATTTGGAGATAGGATATTTCAAGAGGTAATTAAATTAAAATGAAGTCACTAGGGTGGGACTAATCCAATATACCTGGTGTTCTTATAAAAAGAGATTAGGACATAGGCTGGTACAGAGGGAAGACCGCATGAAGACATAGGGAGAAGGTAACCACCTGCAAGCCAAGGAGAGAAGCCTCAGAAGAAACCAGCCCTGCTGAAAACTTGATCTTGGACTTTTTGCCTCCTCCAGACTATAAGATAATAAATTTCCATTGTTTAAGCCATTCATCTGTTGTACTTTGTTATGGCAGTCCCAGCAAACTAATGCAAGGGTCAATGTGGAAGCTAACACCTATACTGATTATCTTATTGCACTTAGAAAATAATGGCTTCTTCAGACACAAGGCTACATATTGTATAATTCTATTTATATGAAATTTCAAGAATAGGTAAATCTGTAGAGGCAGAAAATAGATGAGCAGTTATTAGGAGTTGAAGTTCCAAGGGAATGAAGACTAACTGCTAATGGGTATAGGGTTTCCTTTGCGGGGTGATAAAATGTTCTGGAATTACAGAGTGGTAATGGTTGCACAAGTTTTTGACTATACTAAAAACCACTGAATTGTACACTTTAAAAGGGTGAATTTTATAATATATGAACTATACGGCAATTTTTAAAAAATGGCTTCTTGTTACTACATCTGCCCATCAGTTAGTATTTTGGGGTAATCTTTTTTTTTTTTTGGCTGGGTTCTCATCCTGGAGCTGGACTGAAGAACACCAAAGAGATATATGCCAGTCTTCCTCCTTGCAGAAGTCTTACAATTGAGTTATGGTAACGAAACACATTTTAAAAATACTCCCAGTGCATTATTTAAATAGCTGCCAAGATTCCTGATTGAGTCCAGCCCAAGAAAACTTACCACGGGGGAGAAGCAACACCTCTGCCATGCCTCCACAGGCCCACTCCAAGATCTGCTCATGCTGCAGTGGCCAGCCCACCCTGGTCATGCATTACCTCTCATGCTTCAGTTTCCCTGATCCAACAAACACTTGCTGTGTGAGGAGCAGTAGAAGGTAGCAGTTGAGAGTTTGTGCTCTGTACTTTATTGTGTAGGTTATAATACCACGTCTCCTCTTATGAACTGTGTGACCTCAGTTGGATTGTGTACTCTTGATGTGCCGCAGAGTGTTTATCTGGAAGATGGGGGTAATACTTATAAAGAGCTAGGAATGAAGTAAGCCTCCATAAATAATAGCTATCTGATGGTATTTATTGGCGCATGTGTGTGTGTGCACACACAACCATTAACGAAATGAACCAGTTGCCATCCTCTTTGGTTACATTTAAAAGTCCTAAGAAACTAGTAATGCTCCTTGTCTTCAGGGAGACACTGGAACCATTTGCTTACTGGATGGTTTCTGTGGGCCAGGACTGTGCTAAGAGCTTCTCAAATAATACCTTATTCACAACTCACAGTAACTCTGTTTAAAAAAAAAAAATCACTATCCTCATTTTTGAAATGAGCCAAATGAAGCACTCAAGATGTTAAGAAATGTGTGCACACAGCTAGTATGAGGCAGGGTCAAGATTTGAACTCAGATCTTCAGATGTTAAAGTGTGTGATCTTTTGAAGATACGGTGCTACATGCCCCCTCCCGAGTCCTTGATTTTTACTCTTGAGAGGTGGTAAGTGAGAATCCCTCCAACTGCCGGGGCTGAATCATGGATTGAGATGCCCAACTGAGCACCAAGTTCAAGTGACTTGACCTCTCTGAGTGGGCATGTGAAGACTGAAGAAGGAGGATGGAGAGAAAGCTTGAGAAATGCCTTCAAGAGACAGACAAATGGTAAGAAGCAAAATGTGGGTCCTTACCTCTGATGACTCTCTCCATCTCCCAAAGGGATATTCTTCTTGCCTTCTGAAGAACTGATGGTAACTTATGTTTATTGAGAGCTAATTCTACGAGACATGATTCTAAGTGCATCTCACAGTCACCAAATTTAATCCTCTCAACACACCTGAAGAATTTGGGGCACAGCAAGTTTAAATAATCTGGCCAAATTTGCATAGCTTGTAAGAGGAGGTGGTACTATACCATGCAGAGGGGGACCTGAACCAAAATCCCCAACCTCTGTATTCTGCCACTTCTCTAGGACACGACGGCAAGCATTTACTGGAGAGGGGAGGGTGCTCTGTGTGGTAGCCACCATCGAAGAGCCCCAGGAATGAATGAAGTCAACATTTCTACAAAGACATGTGCTATAGATAGTAGCAGACAATGAGAAGTGGAATAGTCTTCACCCGGCACCCTGTCACCTTATAAACATAAACACATAGGCATCAAATGAAATGGTATTTATTATGCAAAACCCTTTGGTTTGAACCTGTGTGTGAGTTGTAAGAGTAGGCCCAGAGCATCCCTTTGTTTCCAGTCCTTCTAGTTAGGAGTACTTGTTGAACCCTGATGAGAAGTGCATCCAAGTGCAAACAATTATGAAATCCACCAAATGATTTTTGAGGAGAATCACAGCATTCAAAGATTGTTCACACATGACATCAGCACCTACAGGGCTGCTGCTCATGCAGCCAGGGATCCACAGTGGCAGAGCAGTCCCTGCCAGGCAGAACCAAGCCACCATTCAGTACTACAGGGAGAAAAGAATACATACAAGGATTTGGCACTGCAGGTCTACAGCCTCTGAGGATTCTTCTTTGTCAACAAAGGGATAATCCTGAAGACCTCATGAAAGAAAATTCAAGGACTTCCATGGAAATCACAGGTATGCAAGAGTTGTGAAACCAAGTGAACCCATCTCATTTAAGAAGTCTCTAGCTAGAGGGGTACCTCAGTGGCTCAGTTGGTAAATATCCAACTCTTGGTATCAGCTCAGGTCTTGATCTCAGGGTCCTGAGTTCAAATTCCAAGCTGGGCAGCACACCCAGCATGGAGTCTACTGAAGAAGAAGAAGGAGAAAGGGGAAGAGAAGGTGGAGGAGGAAGAAGAGGAGGGGTAGGAGGAGGGGGAGAAGAAGCGGAAGAAGTCTCTAGTTAGAAACATTTAAATGGTCTGTTATTCTATATCTGTTATTTATCTTTCGTAGAATTTGTGTGTGTATTTTAGAAACCCAAATATTATTAGCTTGGCTTACATAATATTTTTTTTCAGAACTTCTTTTTTTTTTCCAATTTATTTATTTTCAGAAAAACAGTATTCATTATTTTTTCACCACACCCAGTGCTCCATGCAAGCCGTGCCCTCTATAATACCCACCACCTGGTACCCCAACCTCCTACCCCCCCGCCACTTCAAACCCCTCAGACTGTTTTTCAGAGTCCATAGTCTCTCATGGTTCACCTCCCCTTCCAATTTACCCAAATTCCCTACTCCTTTCTAACGCCCCTTGTCCTCCATGCCATTTGTTATGCTCCACAAATAAGTGAAACCATATGATAATTGACTCTCTCTGCTTGACTTATTTCACTCAGCATAATCTCTTCCAGTCCCGTCCATGTTGCTACAAAAGTTGGGTATTCATCCTTTCTGATGGAGGCATAATACTCCATGGTGTATATGGACCACATCTTCCTTATCCATTCATCCGTTGAAGGGCATCTTGGTTCTTTCCATAGTTTGGCGACTGTGGCCATTGCTGCTATAAACATTGGGGTACAGATGGCCCTTCTTTTCACGACATCTGTGTCTTTGGAGTAAATACCCAGGAGTGCAATTGCAGGGTCATAGGGAAGCTCTATTTTTAATTTCTTGAGGAATCTCCACACTGTTCTCCAAAGAGGCTGCACCAACTTGCATTCCCACCAACAGTGTAAGAGGGTTCCCCTTTCTCCACATCCTCTCCAACACATGTTGTTTCCTGTTTTGTTAATTTTGGCCATTCTAACTGGTGTAAGGTGATATCTCAATGTGGTTTTAATTTGAATCTCCCTGAGGGCTAATGATGATGAGCATTTTTGCAAATGGTGAGTTTTAAGGCCATATAGAATGGCAGTTAAGAAAGCAAGTTCTTTGCAACTGCAAAAGTTCTGCATCTGAATTCTAGCACTACTGCTAGCTGGTCAAGAATATATAGTCATTGTCATTGTCATCTACCTAAGACAGCATAATTTTAGTCCAGTTGCTTAAGCTCACAGTGCCCTCAAAGGACCATTATGAGGTTTAAATGAGGCAATAAATACTTACACTAGTGTAAGTATTTTGCTTAGTGACAAAAGGGTTACATACATACATATATGTGACAGCCCTTTCTCCTATCTTTTCTACTTTCGAGTTCTTGCTTCTTACAAACTGAATTTTTTAATAACATGGGATGCAATGTCTAATATTTCTGTATAGAGATCGCAGAATCAAATATTTTTCCATGTTTGTGTTTGTTGTAGGTTTAGTTGTGCCCCCCCCCATTCATATGCTGAAGTTCTAATTCCTAGTACCTCAGAATGTAACTTCATTTGGAACTAGGGTCATTACAGATATAATAATTAGTTAAGACGAGGTCATACTGATGGAAGGTGGGCTCCTAACCTAATATGACTAGTGTCCTTATAAAAGGAAACATTTGGAGACATGCATGCACACAGGGAGAAGACCATGGGAAAATGAAGGGAGAGATCATGATGATGCATCTGTGAGCGAAGGAATGGCAAGGATAGCCAACAAACCAGCAGAAGCTAGAAGAGAAGCATGAAACAGATTCTTCCTCAGGGCCTGAGAAGGAGCCAATCCTGCCAACACCCTGATCTCAGACTTACAGCTTCCAGAACTGTGACACAATAAATTTTTGTTGTTTAAGCCATGCTGTGTGTGGTACTTTATTATGGCAGCTGTAGCAAACAAACATAATATCCAAGCAGCTATTGACTCAAATATATAGGATCTATTTTTAAAATGGCATTTATAAATAAAATTTAAATCATAAAATTCTAATTTCAACATATTTCTAACACCAATTTTCAATTCATCAATCTGCTTTTGAGTTTACAAAAGCAGCAGCTTCTTATGGGTCACCCTAGGATCCATGACTATAAGGATAAAACACTGGCTTTCCTTGTTGTTTGTTTAGTGGGGCTCCTGGGGACCCATATTTAGAACTAAATTCACTGATTCCACACAGACTTCCAGCTGCGTGACCTTGGCCAATTCCCTTACCTAATCTAAATCCTTTTCTTCCTCTAAGAAATAAAGGGGTGACTAGATTCTAATTTCTACCTAAAACATTCTGTAGCTTATAGGAAGCCTTGCTGCTCCAGGCAGACTTGCTGACCTGTAGTCCAGGTAAGTAAACACAGAGCTGCTTACAGAAATCAGCTCTGCTAATATAAAGGGATTTAAGAACAGTATTAAAAGACAGACAGTACTCCGGCAAATTAAATATTCAAAGTGAAGAACACTGCATTTTGTTAAAGTGTCAACATTTAGAATGCATAATTTTAGCATGAATACTCCAGAAATATTCACTTAGTTTGCTATGTTTTATTATTAATAAAAAAGGCCTTGCATCTAGATTTGTCATGTCCTTAATAAATCAGCTATAAAATGCAAATTATAATTATTTTGAATTATCTATTTACTGTTTACTTATATTTAAGTTTAGGCTCCCCTAAGATGGTCTAAAAAAATTTGAGATGCTAAGTAACTGCTTCATCTGCTTACTATGTGTATTTGCTGAAAATAATTAGTTATATAAATTGAGGGATATTTTTTCCCTTAAAAAAACTTATCTCAGTGAGGATGAACCTAAATAAAATATGCTAAAAATATGCATAATTTTTGCCAATGTGGTGGGTAAAATGTACTTTGCAATAAAATCAACAAAAATAAACCTTATTTCATGACCACAGAATCTATTTGGTATAATGATTTACTATAACAAATAAAAGCATAACCTTAGTACTACCCTTAGACCCAGGCAAGAGGACCCCTTCCTTGGTTCTATATATTGCAGGGGCTGTTTTGGCCCTTTTCTGGCCATGCTACTCCATACAAGACAAAGAGGCCTCAGGGCCAGGGTACATATTTGTCTGGAACTTACACATACACACACCCTTCTAGAACATGTTCCAGGTACATACAATGCTGACATTATTTTCTCAGAGGGGCCCAAGCTCCTTTCCAAGGCCTGCAGAGACCTCTGTCTTGGATCAGTACTTCAGGGGTGACTATCTCTGGTTCCTCACCATTAGACTTGATGTGTGGCCAAAAGGAGGCTAAGGTGGGGATTAGGATAGAGTAGGCACTTGTGGGCTATAGGGAACACACACATCCCTGCCCATGTAGGAAGCTCCTCACAGTGTAGGACCAAGCCAGAGGTTGTAAATAAGATGGTAAGTAGCAGAAGGAGTCACAGAACTAAATTCCCCTGTGGTTTTCCTGGTTCTTATGAAGGCACATTGGTCAAGGTAGGAGGAGAGAACAGAGTTTATCTACAGCTTGTCAACATAAGTTATAATTGTTTAATACTTCAACAGATAACACGAAGGCCTCCAAGTACTCTTGCCCTGGACCTGGAAAATATGAAGAACAGACTGAGTAACATCAAAATTTTATATTGCCAACCTTTAAGTTGTCCATCTATCTTGCTAATGATCAATTATTCACCACCTGAAGTCACACCTTGCACATAGGGATAAGTGAAATTAATGGCTGAGAAAAGAAACCAAGTGAAGAATAAGAGACCCAAGAAACTCTATACTGTATTTCCTTTTCTTCTGCTCTGTGGGTTTTGGAAGATGTTTTTCTTCAGGAAGCTTATTCTTCAAGATGATGGTGATGACTATAAAAACTCATGCTTACCATGTGCTGGGCTGTCTTATAAACACTACAACACATTAATGAGTTATTATAACAATGGCATAGGTGGGTCCTGCACTAACAGCCTCCCCTTTTACAAGAGGAAGTCTGGCCATCAAGAGGGTGATCTGCCTGCAGTCACATAGCTGGGCGAAGGAAAAGCAGGCTCGAATCAAAAGAAACGAAATCTTGCCATTTGCGACAACATGGATGGAACTAGAGCGTATCATGCTTAGCGAAATAAGTCAAGCGGAGAAAGACAAATATCATATGATCTCCCTGATATGAGGAAGTGGTGATGCAACATGGGGGCTTAAGTGGGTAGGAGAAGAATCCATGAAACAAGATGGGATAGGGAGGGAGACAAACCATAAGTGACTCTTAATCTCACGAAACAAACTGTGGGTTGCTGGGGGGAGGGGGGTTGGGAGAAGGGGGGTAGGGTTATGGACATTGGGGAGGGTATGTGCTTTTGGGTAAATTGGAAGGGGAGATGAACCATGAGAGACTATGGACTCTGAAAAACAATCTGAGGGGTTTGAAGTGGCGGGGGGGTGGGAGGTTGGGGTACCAGGTGATGGGTATTATAGAGGGCACAGCTTGCATGGAGCACTGGGTGTGGTGAAAAAATAATGAATACTGTTTTTCTGAAAATAAATAAATTGGAAAAAAAAAAAAAAAAAAGCAGGCTCGAGCCCAGGCAGTCTAGCTCCACATCCCTGCTGAAGAATTCTACAAGGGATTGCCCACCGAGCCACATCTGCACAAATGTCTGCTTCAAAAGCAACGTTTCCCTCCTCACCAACCAGTGATGTCACCTGCAGCATTAACCATATCCTTGGGTCAGCACGGACTTTCAAGCGAGAGGTTGTTCTACTGTCAGAGCTGAGCGCAGTTTCTTAGCATCCTGGGTTTTATCTTTTTTTGTGGTGTTTTGTTTTTCTTCTAAGTGTGGTAGGAAAACAAGTTTAGCACAGTGCCTGCACTCAAAAATCCTGGAAGAAGGGAGGGAGAGGTGGTAGGAAGAAGGAGAGAATGCACCTTGGAAAATGAAAGTAGTTTGATGCCAAAGGCAAAAATGATCAGGTGAATTGCTCCCGCCCAGCGGTGCTCCCTCAACTCCTCCAGCCTCTACCAAGGTGGGGAGCATAAGCAGGACCGGCTCCTGATTGGCCTTCGGTGGGGCTCCTTGCCTCGGGGAAGGCCAGGCTCTCTCCAGTGAGAATTCTGAAGGGTGAGGGGAAAGGGAAACGCCAGACTAGGGGCGGAGAAGCCGGGAACCGCGCCCACACGCCCCCAAGATTCCCCTTCAGCAGCAGCGGCAGAGAACCCGCCAGCCTTCTTGGAGGCGGCCAGCGCAGCCTCACAAGACGTCCCGCCTCCTCCCCGCCCCTCCGCGGCGTCTGCCCCGCCCACCCACGCTGCCCCCGCCCCTAGAGGGCCTCGGTCCCGCTCCCTGCACGGCGGCTGGCGCCCTGTTTACCCGCGGTGCATGGTGGGGCCGTCGCCTCGGACAACCCGTCGCCACCTCCCTGGTGGCTGTCCCTTGGCGGTGGGGAGCGCGCGCGGCGGCGGCATGCTTCCGTCCTCCACATCGGCAGCGCCTTTGGCGAGCCCCGAATACTACGAGAGGCTGGGCCGCCTCCAGGATCGGCTGCGGGACAGGTACGGCCTACTCGGGGCGGGGGCGGGGAGTGGGCCAGGCCGAGGGTCAGCCGGTGCCCTGACTCCGGTTCCTTTCCACTCCCCCCGCGGTGTTTCCCTGGGCCTGGATCCACCCACGACGCCGCCCAAGTTCCAGTGGGGCCTAGAGGACAAAGTTTACCAAATACCATGCCCCACTGTCCTTACTGGAGGTCTCCCGCCGGAAGATGCGGCTTCATCCTTGAGTTTGCCCAGAAGTGAGAGTGCGAGTTCTCCTGTCTGTCACTCTCAATCAAGCCTTGTGAATTTCTTTACTCCCTTCTCCACGCCTCCTTTCCGGTCTCTCTTCAAATTGTCATCCCACCCTGACAGCTGCACTGCATCAATAGTGACAGGTCCCGGAACGCAGGCGGGAGTGTGTGTGTGTGTGTGTGTGTGTGAACATATGCCCTACTTAAAGAGATGAAATTTACACAAGTCCAGCTTCCAGAGGGTTCATGATACTTTGAGACATGAAAGATGAGAGCCACCGAAAACAGCTAGATCTAAGAGCACAGAGAGAAAATTATAAAGCAATTTACTATAAATAGCCACATAAAAGATAAGTTATTGGAACTATTATTTAGCTGCTAAATTAATTGGGGTTGGAAATCTCATTAGTTGACAAGAAAGGAAACAGATATTTGGATCTCTTGATAAACAAAGCGTTTAATGAATGTTAAAAGTTACAAAATCATTTCAGTGAAGAGGAGAGCTTTGTGTGTGACAATTCTAAAATGACAATAATTACATTTCAGGTAAAGGCAGAAGTAAGTGGTTATGAAAAGGAATTATAGTCATCTTATCCTAGATTTAATTCTTGTCAAATATTTATAGAGCATCCACAACATGCCTCCTTAATTGTCCTCACTATATTTTACCCCTTAATCTTTTTCTGTATCCTATTTTCTTTCTGACACACTGCCACTTACCCACTCCAGGGACCTTCTTACCTCCAACTTTTAAAAAAAATCACTTCCTGCAGTGCCTTCCCTATGGCAACTATTGATTAACCCACTTCCTAACTTATATAATCTCTATTTTTTTAAAAAATATATTTATTTATTTGACAGACAGATCACAAGTAGGCAGAGAGGCAGGCAGAGAGGCAGGCAGCGAGGTGGTTGGGGGGGGAAGCAGGCTCCCCACTGAGCAGAGAGCCCAATGTGGGGCTCGATCCCAGGACCCTGAGATCATGACCTGAGCTGAAGGCAGAGGCTTTAACCCACTGAGCCACCCAGGTGCCCCTGTGATCTCTATTTTTATAGCACTGTAGGTAAATGGCTTAAATGACTTGCTTCCTGCTTAAAGGGAGAATTCCAGGAGGACAGGAACCATATCTAGCTGGATCTTTAGCTGGTAATAGAGTACTTTAGGAGAGGAGGGGCTTGACAAATGCTTGTTGAGTGAATGGCAGAAATCCCAAAGCCAACCCATCCAGGATCCAGGAGTTAACGAATGTCTTATATACAAAACTGTTGCCACACATTGTCACTAAATCATTACAATTTTCTAGTCAACCAGGGAAAGGGAGCAGTATGCTATTTCAAAGACAGTATTAAGTGTCTGTACATACCTTATAATTAAAAGACAAGACACTGCTCTGTAGATCAGCACACCTAAAGTACTTTTGACTCTGTTCTGTTAGAAGAGTAGGTTAGTGGGAGCCTGCTTTCCTCTCTCTCTCTGCCTGCCTCTCCATCTACTTGTGATTTCTCTCTGTCAAATAAATACATAAAATCTTAAAAATAAAATAAAATAAAATAAAAATAAGAAGAGTAGGTTAGTTACCACCAGGCCTTTAGGTATTTGTATGTCTTAGCCCATGTTCTAATTTTAAAATGGGTTCAAATGGCATTCTTTTTGAACTAAGCTCATTATGAGTTATCATTTTTGCTTCGTATGCTAGGAACACCTGGGTGCTTATAGTACTTATGGTATAGTAACTGTGTAATGATTAGCACTCACTTTATGTTTAACACTTAATGTTTTAACTGTTAAGTAAGATGAGTCTGTTGAAATTATATGAAGAATTCAAGTCAAATTTTATAGCTTATTCATGGTTCTGCATTTGGAGTTTTAAAAAAATTTTTAAGTTGGTATATATCTGTTGCTGTGTGTATTCATCTTTCATTTCATTAAAATTTTTTTTTTTTTTAAGAGAGGAAGCAGGGAGGGGCAAAGGGAGAGAGAGAATCCCAACCAGGCTCCCCATTGAGTGCAGAGCCCGACACAGGACTTAGTCTCACTATCCTGAGATCATGACCTGAGCCAAAATCAAGAGTCGGATGCTTAACCAACTGAGCCACCCAGGCATTCCTTAATTTTCATTTTAAAAGTCCATAACTAATGCACAGTAAGTACAGAGGCAGATAACTTTGGATGCAGAGAAACAGGTTCTGCTCTACAACAGTTGTGCGACCTTGAGCAGGTTGTTCAGCGTCCTGAACCTTGGTTCTTCACCAGAAATGAGGAGCACTGAATTATATGTACAGTAAGGCCACAGATTTGTTTTTTCTCTAGTAGAGTAATGAGCTTCAAATGAAAAGAGTTGAAAGCTGTAGTTTTGCAGAGCAAGTAATGAATATCATTGTTTGTATCCTATTTGAGTGTTTGAATGTACCTGCTTTTTTGTTTAGTTTAGTTTAGTTTAGTTTTTTTTTTAACCAATTACAGTGACCATAAGGACTCTAAAACTTCAGAGTCATTTATAGGCCGCATCTCTGGGTCATCACAGCTGCTTTATCCAGAAATTTCCAGGGGTGGGAAATAAAAGCAATCTGCTTTTTCCTGGCCTTGTTAGAGCTGGCTCATTGGTGGTCTAATGTAGCTGGTCTAATAACGGGGTCTTTCCTTTGTAAGTGGTGTTTCTCTAGCCCAGATTGTCTCAGCTATAGTCACACATAGATGTACTTATTATACATTCTTAATTTTTTTCTCTTTGCGTGTGGTGTTTTCTCTGCACGCTGGTGAAATCAATCAGAATCTTAAGGAGCCTGCTGGAGTGACTTGTTTCAGTGTGTGTAAAGATACAAGCATGGTAGAAACATGTGAGTGGAATTGACTCTTACAATTACATAAAAACATCCCTTTAAAAGGCCCATTAACCAGCCCCAGTTCTTTCAATGACAGTATTGATTCAGAGTGAGATATCATAATAGTCCAGAAATTGATTCTGAGATATTAGTTGAGTAAAGCTGAAGTTGGTATTGAGACAAAAACAGAATAACAAGTGGAAAAGGAGAAAAGCAAACCATTTGGCTATGCTCTTAAGGACCACCCATCTGTGTAAACCTTTAATTGGTCCAGGTGAGGTGTGCAGGGGACAGAAACCGTGGGCTATGGATATACATCCCAGGGCTGCGTGTTTCAGAGATTCTGAAATAGAGGTTTAGTATGTAGAGGTTGCAAGATATTCCTCCCCATAAACCTTTCTCTGGGTTTTCATTAGGGTAAATATCTTGTTTTAAGTCTTACATTTAAGATAGAAAGGAAGGACAGCATTCAGAAGCTCTGCAGTGGGGATGAAGAGGCTGTGAAAAGGTCCTGTGTTGAAGAGTTAATGAGATGAACATCATGTTGGTAGTGGAAGGCCAGGAAGGCCAGTGGAAGATCAGGTCATGATCTCAGGGTCCTGGGTTCAAGCCCTGCATGGGGCTCTCTGTTCAGCGGGAAGCCTGTTTTTCCCTCTCCCACTCCCCCTCCTTATGTTCCCTCTCTTGGTGTGTCTCTCTCTGTCAAATAAATAAAATCTTTAAAAAGAACTGGCTGCACAGGAGGTGATGGATTCCCCAAAAGTCCTTTTGTCCAGAGGTCATAGGTGGATTTTCAAAATTATTTTGAATTAAATTAAAGCTTACAGAAAAGTTGCATGTATAGGACAAAGACTTCTAATATTCTCCTCACCCAGATTCCCCAACTCTTTTTTATTTTTTAAGATTTACTTACTTATTTGAGAGAGAGAGAGAGCATATGTGCAGAGAGGAGAGGGAGAAGCTGACTCCCTGCTGAGCAGGGAGCTGGATGCAGGTCTCCATCCCAGGACCCTGGGATCATGACCTGAGCCAAAGGCAGATGCTTAACGAACTGAGCCTCCTAGGTGCTCCCAGATTCCCCAACTCTTAACACTTCTTTATATTTTTTCTGCTTTTGTCTATCTGCCTGTCTAAAATCATTAGACTTTCCTGAACCATTTGAGAACTACAGATATCATACCCCATTACTCCTAAAAACTCAAGTGTCTATTTCCAAAAACAGTGATGCTCCATGACATGGATACACCTTATAGCTCTCCCAATGAGGAAGTCAACACTGATTGATACCAGTCCACAGACTCCAATCAAATTTTACCACATGCTCATTTTGCTAAGTGTCCTAAGACTGTCTTTTTTCTTTACTGGTTCAGGTTCCCATCTTTGTACCCATTTGCCATGTCTCTTCAGTCTCCCCCAGTCTGGAGCTATTCTGTAGTCATTCCTGACAGTTTCTAGAGTACAACTTTTATTCCAGTGGGTGATCCTCTAGCTGGATCTATCTAATGGTTACTCATGACCAGACTCTGATAACACTTTCTTGGCAAGAAAAGCACAGAAGTGAAGCATGACATTGAGGCACAAAGTCATTGACACACTTAAGGGTCTTTCTGTCTTTGTCATTTAATGACAGCTCACTATCCATTCATTCTTCATGAACTAACTATCCTATTAATCATAAAATCTTAGAAGAAGCAAAAGTGGCTAATAAAAATTTCTAACATGGAAGCAGTTGCCATATTTCACTTCTCTTCTAAATTCACTCTTATTTTTAAATTTTCCTTTATTTAAATTCAGTAAATTAACATACAGTGTATTATTAGTTTCAGAGGTAGAGTTCAGTGATTCATCAGTTGCTTATAATGGCCAGTGCTCATTATATCACATGCCCTTCTTAGTGTCCATCACCCAGTTACCCCATCCCCCCCAACCCCGCCCTTCCAGCAACCCTGTTTGTTTTCTAGAGTTAAGAGTCTCTTATGGTTTGTCTCCCTTTCTGATTTTGTCTTATTTTATTTTTCCCTCCCTTCCCCTATGGTCCTCTGTTTTGTTTCTTAAATTCCATGTCTGAGTGAAATACGATATTTGTCTTTCTCTGACTGACTTATTTTGCTTAGCATAATACCCTCTAGTTCCAGCCACATTATTGCAAATGTCAAGATTTCATTCTTTTTGATGGCTCAGTAATATTCCATTTTGCACACGTGTGCGCGCGCGCGTGTGTGTGTGTATCACTTCTTCTTTATACATTCATCAGTCAGTGGACATCTGGACCCTTTCCATACTTTGGTTATGTGGACATGGATGCTATAAACACTGGGATACGGATGCTTTTTGGATCACTCTTTGTGTCCTTTGGGTAAATACCTAGTAGTGCAATTGCTGGGTTGTATGGTAGCTCTATTTTTAAATGTTTGAGGGACCTCCATACTGTTTTCCAGAGTAGCTGTACCAGCTTGCATTCCCACCAATAGTGTAAGAGGGTTCCCCTTTCTCTGCATCCTTGCCAACATCTGCTGATTCCTGAGTTGTTAATTTTAGCTGTTCTGACCAGTGTGTGGTATTTCATTGTGGTTTTGATTTGTATTTCTCTGATGCCAAGTGATGTTGAACATTTTTTCATGTGTCTTTTGGCCATTTGTATGTTGTCTTTGGAGAAATGTCTGCTTATGTCCTCTGCCCATTTCTTGACTGCATTTTTTGTTTTGGGGGTGTTGAGTTTGATAAGTTCTTTATGGATCTTGGATTCTTGCCCTTTATCTGACAAGACATTTGCAGATATCTTCTCCCATTCTGTAGGTTGTTTTTGGTTTTGTCGACTTTTTCCTTTGCTGTGCCAAAGCTTTTTATCTTGATGAAGTCCCAGTCGTTCATTTTTGCTTTTGTTTCCCTTGCCTTTGGAGTTATGTCTAGCAAGCAGTTGCTGCAGCCAAGGTCAGGTTTCTGACTGTGTTCTCCCCTAGGATTTTGTTGGATTCCTGTCTCACATTTAGGGCTTTGATCCATTTTGAGTTTATTTTTGTTTATGGTATAAGAACCTCATACAGGAATTCAGCAAGGTGGCAAGACATAGAATCAATGCACAGAAACCAGTTGCATTTCTATACACTAATTCTGAGACAGAAAAAAGAGAAATTAAGGAATTGATCCCATTTGCAATTGTACCAAGAACCATAAGATACATAGGAATAAGCCAAACCAAATAGGTAAAGGATGTGTACTCTGAAAACTATAGAATACTTATGAAAGAAACTGAGGAAGACACAAAGAAATGGAAAAACATCCATGCTCATGGATTGGGAGAACAAGTATTGTTAAAATATCTATGCTACTCAGAGCAATCTACATGTTGAGTACAGCCCCTATCAAAATACCTTTAACTTTTTTTTTCACAGACCTGGAACAAATAATCCTAAAATTTGTATGAAACCAGAAAAGACACCCAATAGCCAGAGGAACATTGAAGAAGAAAACCAAAGCTAGAGGCATCACAGTTCTGGACTTCAGGTTATATTACAAAACTGTAATCATCAAGGCAGTATGGTACTGGCAAAAAAAAAAAATATATCAGTGAAACAGAATAGAGAACCCAGAAATGGACCCTCAACTCTATGGTCAACTAATCTTCAACTAAGCAGGAAAGATTATCCAATGGGACAGTCTCTTCAACAAATGGTGTTGGAAAAATTAGACAGCCACTTACAGAAGAATGAAACTGCACCATTTTTTTACACTTTACATAAAAATAAGTTTACTCTTACTAATGACAATGTAAATATGTGTGTGGTGTTACCACTTAAAAAATGGTGTCTCTACAATTTCTTTTCCTTGGGCTCTTTTTTCCTTTTTTAAACATAGGCACAGCCTAACTAAAGAATAGATTATGTTCCTCAAGCTAAGATTTGGTGTTTGGATTTTGGACCCCGTTTTCCCCTTAAAAGAATTTGGTTAGATGGTTGTTTCCATTCTAGATTATGCTAAGCAAAGAAATTTACTTAACTTCTAATGTAGCTAATAGAGTAACTTTTGAGATTTTTTTTAAAAGGGAAAATATATTTGAAGAAAACACAAACTAATAATTAAGAGCTCCCAAATGCGACATGGGCTCAGCCCCTTTCCCTCAACAGGCCACCTGAGGTCACCTTCTGTTGGACTCCTTGTCTTTGATTCACAGTCTTTTTTTTTTTTTGCCCCTGGCATTTTTCTTGCAGACTTATATAGTTTTTCTTTTGAACTTTAGTTAATGTTCATTTAGATTAGCAATTTGGCTTCAGATGAAGCTGGTACTTTGGTGGTGGAGCACAACCTCCTGTGGTTACCCCCACCCCATGGCTAAACCCACCAAAGGCTCTTTCTGGAACTGGGATGGCTAGTCCCATTCAGCTGTTTTACCCCCTAGCCCCTTGGTTTTGACTGTTGTTAGCTCCCCTGCTGCTCAGTTTCCCTTACCTCTTAACGGGCTTGGGTGTACAGATGTGCAGGGTAAGCTTTGTCCTCTAACTCACTAGCAGCATTCGCCTGAACAGCACAAGCTAAGTCTTTATTGGGACTAGCTCCAGGTAGTAGCAGTCAGTGACAAGTCATGGTGATGTCACAAAGTTATATAAAGAAACTCCTCCAAATTTGAAGTAGTACTGTTAGGGGACTTGGTCTTCATTAACTGTGAATGGAGCTAGGTGCCCTTTTCAGAGACTTGGCTCTTCCAGGCTTGTCTGGCTAGGAGCAGAACAAGCCACCAGTCTGCAGTCCAATGTGGATTTGTGAGGTATGTTGTCTTGACCTGGTGGAATCCCCATCTAAATGCCACTATTGCAGAAAAATCTGGCCATAGTATATTTTACATATTTATCTTGTTTATTGTTTGTTCTTCCCTCTAGAAAGTCAGCTGCCTGACAGCAGAGGTCTTTGTCTGGCTTGTTCACCATGTTAGTCTTTAGGCCTAGAACGGTACCTGATTCATCACGGCACTCAAGAAATACTTGTTGAATGAATGAATCTGCTTTCTAGTCCTTTCTTAGTGCCTTTATTCCATTTACTTTGAAAATCTTGTTCTTTTTGCTTCATACTGGTATCATTTTGCTTTTTAGATTTCCATGGCAACTGCCAAATATTTTTGTGTCTTGAGTTTCAAACAGCTGGCATTTTCTGCTTTTTAGAAAGACCAGAGAAGCATTCTCACAAAGGTGTAATTTCAAAAGAGATCATGTTCTAAATCCAACTGCCTATTACTTATCAGTGTAACCTATTCATAAAATCTTTTCTTTGTATATTATAGTGAAAAAAAGAGACTGGACCTGGAAAAGAAGCTTTATGAATATAATCAATCTGATGCATACAGGTAAGATGTAACAGTGATAACAGTCTTTAAGCCAGTTGGCGGGTGTTAATCAATAAAAATGTAACCC
Source organism: Neogale vison (assembly GCF_020171115.1). Lineage (NCBI taxonomy): Eukaryota > Metazoa > Chordata > Mammalia > Carnivora > Mustelidae > Neogale > Neogale vison. The sequence continues at coordinate 46,406,604 of NC_058098.1, forward strand.
TAATGTATGTTACAGATACCATAATTGCAGTACTTTTACTGTTCTCTTACATCTAATGTGTAATCATTTCCAGTAAACACTGAAATTTAATATAACCACTATCAAATGTAGGAATAAATTTTGTTAAAATTTGTGTAAGATAAAAATTGTTTTACTTTCGCTGTTTGGTACTTGTGGTATTTCAGGAATCTATTTAGCTTGCATAGCTGAAGAATAAGATGCATTATATAGTCTTTTTTTTATCACAATTTAAACACATTGAGCCTGCATATTGATTAAGGCATAATGACTGTAGCTGGCTTTTCAACCAACTGTTGAAAGCATGATGTCTCATTTGTTCATGGTTATTTGACAATGCCTGTAAAAATTATTATGAGCAATGGATAAAATACTGGTTTATTCTAATATGAGGAACCAACTTTTAATATTTTAAATTCTGTTTTACAGAAACTGAACTTCATCCTTAAGCCAAGTGTGTGGTATTACCTCCAATGTTATTCATAATGAAAAATTTCTGGCTATGATAGCATTGATTTTGTGATTTAGTCACATGATAATATGAGTGAGAAATGAAAACATGTCATTCAGAAGTGAGAGAAAACCTTAAAACCAAATCGCCCATCAGGTCCATTTGTTTCTTCATATGGTTTTGGGATTCAGTGGACTTCCAAGGATACCAGTCATGGTGGACAGAGATATGTCCCCATTATTTTTAAAAGAGACAAAAAGTCAGTGAGATGGTGCAAGAAATAGCAATGGTTGTGGATGCGATGGCCTCAGAAGTGGGCCCAAGTCTGAGAATATCTGTGGCAGCTGCCATTTTGTAGCCCTGCAGCTAAGAGGGTGGCCAAAAGGGATGGAGACTTTTCCTGCAGCCTATTCCTGGCTTTCTGGGGATCTTTATCAAGCTATCAGTTTGTCAAGTTGGTTCCCCTCTCTTAGCCTCTCATTTCCTGGAGGACAGAGGGAATGATTTGCTAAAAATATACTTTTTTGGACTGCCTGACAGAATAAAAATCCAAACTGTCTAACGTGGCTGTTTAAATCTCGTCCCTCCTCCCTGTCTGGAAGGCAGAGCCTGAGACAGGGGTTTGTGTGTAGATGATAGTTTATTTTAGGAAGTGGTCATATAAAACCGGTGAGCAGAGCTGAGAAGAATGAAGTAGGAGCCAGTCACTGCTGTGGGCATCTGGGGCTCCATCCTTCCAGACCTTTAGAGGAGGCTTATAGCCTGCTTCTCTGCTCCTCAAGGGAAGGAAGGGGAGCTGTTTACCTGCTGGTAACCCTGCATTGGGCAGGGCTCCCCCAAGGAGTGTTAACGCCTTCTCGCATCCATGTTGCAAACTCAGAGGAGCAGCTCTGGGAAAGCAAGATACCAGATGCAGCCGAGACAGGTGCTACCAGGTGGCTGCAGCCATGACTGGCAGAGGAAGAGCTGGGCCTAGAGGATGTGAGGAGGGTCTGCAGAGTATCTAGCACGACAGCTTACCAGACCCTCTGTTATCTGCCCCTGGGTAATCTCCATCATCACCCTCTCTTACCAGCCTCCACTAACCTGTTACACAGAATCTTCAGTGTCTGAAGCACGACAGGAGTTTTGTAGTATCGAGTAAGCAAGTGGGCTTTGTTGCTTGGTGCTTCCATTCAATCTAAGGCCTACCAGCTTGTAGTTATGTAACATTAGGACAGGTCCTTCAACACCTTGTACATCTATTTCTTCATCTGTCACACGGGGGTAATAATAGTTATGAGAACTTAACAGAGCTTTAAAGCAGTGTCTGACCCAGTGTAAGAGACAGTAGTTTATTATTTGTTGCTTTGGGCCAATTTTACTGTTGTTCTTTTTTTTTTTTTTTAAAGATTTTATTTATTTATTTGACAGAGAGAGATCACAAGTAGGCAGAGAAGCAGGCAGAGAGAGAGAAGGGAGGAAACAGGCTCCCTGCTGAGCAGAGAGCCCGACGTGGGGCTCCATGTGGGGCTTGATCCCAGAACCCTGGGATCATGACCTGAGCTGAAGGCAGAGGCTTTAACCCACTGAGCCACCCAGGCGCCCCACTGTTGTTGTTCTTAATTATTGCCTTTGCGCTTTCCAACATGCTGTTTCCCCTGCTTTGAGTGTTTCCCCTCATCTTCTCACCCTGGCTTTCCCCAATTTTGGGTTAACTCATCTATCCTTTATCATGTCTAAGCTAAAAATTGATTTCCACTGGGAAGGCCTTCCTGACCTCTTCAGCTAGGTTGGGTTGTCCAGTCTGTAAGAGTGCCTGGTAGTTTCCCTCTTAGCATTCATAACACTGTATTGGACTCTCTAATTTCCCTGTTGACTGGCTGAGTGGCTTTCCTAGTCACAGCACTGAATACATGAATGACTACGTGGCTAGGCAGGTGACTTCTGTGGTCAGCATTGAAGGGTAATGCGGGGGCAGGAATGAAACTAGACTTTGGGTGAAGAAGGCATGGTTACTGTTGTACCCACTCCAGCTGGACACTGGTCACCATCAGCAGCTTCACCAAGTGCCTGCCTGTGAAGGACAATGCTACTGAAACTAATACAACACTATAAGTTAACTATACTGGGATTAAAATAAAAAAAGAATGTTGAATTATTGTATTGAACTAACAATAGAAATGCTTCATACCAAGTACTCTTATCATGTAAAACTTGTGAAGAAGAAAGAGCTAGAACGAGCAATGTTGGTTCTCTGGGAAGAGTAGTGTGCCCTTTGTTTTACACCTTGGATGAGAGTCTCTAAAGGTTTTTTCACAATTTGAGTTAGATTACAGCCCATATATTATCATAAAATATTCTTAAAATATAATTTATTGTGACAGTTCCTAACTAAAATTTTTAATATTATCTAAATGAGAGACTTTGGGGTATTTTACATTTTGGATTAATGTTTATGGATTGTGGTTTATAGTTTGATTCTATTTCCATCTAAGCATGTAGTTTTGAAATGGTCTGTCATAAGGAGAATGCTAATGGGCTTTTCATCCAACCGTGGCCACATAGATGCCGCTCTTGAAATCACATTTAATTTTGAGAAAGAAATCCATATAAATCTTTATTGTGTGAATGTTATAATGTAGTCTTGTATACATTTCTCAGGAGAGTTATTCCTGGATGTGATACTCAGTGATGTTGCATTAATTTCTTCTCTCTAAAAATGGAGGTACATTCTGCCCTTAGCTTTCAGTGTTTGGGTAAAATATCTCCAAATACATTGTCTCATTAACAATTTTGTTAAAGAAAATTCTCCTCCTTTGATTTGCCAGAGTCTAACTGCATTGTTTAAAAATTTGCCTTTATTTTTCTAGAGTTAAGCTGAAGTATGTTAAACTAAAAAAATACCTGAAGGAAATATGTGAATCAGAAAAGAAGGCTCATACTCGAAACCGAGAATATTTAAAGCAGTTTGAGCATGTCCAAGCTCATGTTGGACACTTCACCACAAATACAGAGAAGCTTCAAGAACTGAAGGTAACATCTCGTTTTGTGCTATATTTCTTTCTCTCTGTCTCTCTCTCTTTTGCTAAAATTAGAAGGAAGTAATAGCAGAAAATGTCAGATCAGTGATGGTCACTAATATTCAGATGTTCATCTGTAAGATTAACTGCACATTTTCTCTGTGGATTACTATGTGGCCATTGAAAGAAAATTGCATTTTCTCAGATTTCTGTTTTAGTTGAGGAATTAATGGATTATCTGTACTTTGTAACACTACACTAATAATTACCTTGTGCAGGCACAGGCACTAGCCACTACCTGGCACAGACTTGGCACAGACCTGGCACATGGTATTTGTTGGCCTCATGATTGAATTTGAGTAGCATTAGAGATTTCTCTAGAGACTATCTCCTTTTAATTTTTTTTATGCTTTTTTCTTTTTTCTTTTTTTCTTTATCAACTTTTAAATAAATTTTATTTAACTTCCAGTTAGTGAGTGTGCAGTGCAATATTGATTTCAGGAGTAGAATTCAGTGATTCATGACTTATATACAACATCCAGTGCTCTTCATAGCAGGTACCCTCCTTAGTACCCATCACCCATCTAGACATTCCCCTACCCACCTCCTTCCATCAACCCTCAGTTTGTTCTCTGTTGGTAGGAGTCTCTTATAGGCATAGTGGGAACGAATTAAAAATAAAAGTTGTATCTATGAAAGAAAAATCTCTTATGGTTTGTTTCCCTCTCTCTTCCCCCCCATCCCCATATGTTCATCTGTTTTTTTTGTTGTTGTTGTTAAATTCTATAAGTGAGTGAAATCGTAAGGCATTTTTCTTTCTCTATCTGACTTATTTTGCTTCGTAATACATTCTAGCTCCACCTATGTCATTAGAGATGGTAAGATTTCATTCTTTTGGGGGACTACCTCCTTCTTTAAAGGCTTCTTTTTCTGGGGTCTGGTCAGGCAGTGTGTTGGGAAGAGCCTGAGTGTAGAACTGGCCCTGTGGAGTTCGCCTTTATGCTCCTTATGTGTGAACCAGAACGACTCTTGTCTGTGGCCTTCTCTCATTCTGGGGCCGCATTCCCCTAAGGTACTGGGCAAACTTTGGCTCCACAAATTATGCCAAGTGTGGAGGGCTAGGCCTTTTTTCTCACCATTTGTGCTGGCCAAGGGCTGTTGCTCAAGTTAACCCAACTGAATACCAGTACTTCCCTTTCTTTTTTTCCCTCTAGGAGTTTCCCCTACTGAGCCTTTATTTCAAGTATGCAGAAAAATGAAAAGTATTATTACAAGAACATTCACGCAGTGTTCTGAATGTTTGTGTCCTCCTGAAATTTGTATCTTGAAATCCCAACACCCAAATGTGATGGTACTTGTAGCTGGGGCCTTTGAGAGGTGCTCCTGTCCTGAGGGTAGAGGTCCCATGGATGACATAGGACGCCTTCTGAAAGGAGCTCCAGAGAGCTCCCTAGCTCCTTCTACTGTGTGAGGATGCATTGAGAGGGTGGTGGCTCTGAATGAGGAAGAGGGCCTTCACCAGAATGCAACCGCATTGGTGCCTTGAATCTTAAACTTACTAGCCTCCAGCAAAACTGTGAGCAATACATTTCTGATGTTTATAAGTCACCTAGTCAGTGGTGTTTTGTTATGGCTGCCTGAATGGACTAGGAAAACTCACATGCTGTCTACCCAGATCAATTTTAGTTGTAAATATTTCACCATATTTGGTGTGTGTGTGTGTGTGTGTATGTACGTATTTTCCTGAGCCATTGAAAGTATGCTGTGGACACCATGACATTTCTCCCTTAAATACTTGAGTATGGATCTCCTAAGAGCAAGGAAAGTCTCCTACATAATCATACTACCTTTGTCACACCTAAGAAAATTAATAATAACATTTAATATCTACCTGATATTTAAATTTCTCCAGTTCCCTCCAAAATTCTCTTTATTTTTCCAGACCAGGAGCCAAGTAGGGTTTGCAAATTACATTTGCTTATTCTATCTTTTTTGGTCTATAAGTCTAAGTCTCCTACTGCTCTTTTTTTTCCCATGACACTGGCTTTTTAAAGAAAATAGTCTAATTGCCTGTAGAATGATTTGAATTTGACTAGTTTTTCCTTTGAGGTATCCTTTAACTGAGAATTTGGATTGGACCAGCACTGCCCAGTAGAACTTTCTGTAGTGGGGCATCTGGATGGCTCAGTGGGTTAAAGCCTCAGCTTTAATGGCTCAGGTCATGATCTCAGGGTCCTGGGATTGAGCCCTGCATCAGGCAATCTTCTTCCTCCCCTCTCTCTCTGCCTGCCCCTCTGCCTGCTTGTGATCTCTCTCTGTCAAATAAATAAATAAAAAATCTTCAGAAAAAAAAAAAAAGAACTTTCTGTAGTGATAGAAATGTTCTCTATCTGTACTGTTGCTGTCTAATACAGTAGCCACTAGCCACACATGGTTACTGAACACTTAAAATGTGGCTTATGACACTGAGGACTAAGTTTTTTAACTTTGTTAGTTTTAATTAGTTAAATTTAAGTAGTCCTAGCTGAGGTTACATACTTCCTGTTGCAGCCCATCAGGAGGCTCATGAGTTGTGATATCAGGTGGTCTGACCCAAGTGAGGTTGAGTTTGATGCATTGGTTAAGACAGCAATCTCTAGTACCTATTATATAATAGGTACTATATAATCCCTATTATATAGTACCTTTTTTCCCTTTGCAACTGAACAAATAATCTATGAATTGTTAGTTTGACATCTTGGAAATGTCTTGTTCCTCAACAGCCTTTTATCTAGTGGTTTTAGGATCCATCAGCGAGGCCTGAATCAGTTATGGTGGAGGTTGTGAAATGGTGACTTTCTAATTCAATCTTCTACTTTATTAGCTGGAATTCTTCCATAGAGAAAAGCTTTCTTGCCTTCTTTTTTCTCTTTTTAAGTATCAACATGGACTTTTAAATTTTTATTTTGTCAGTGGACTATCAGTCACTATCATTAGTGCTTTTGTTGTTCATATTTCCCCAAGTTTTGCCTGGGAGAGTCTCTTCAACTTGGCTTCTGTGTCCTTTTGACCTGATCCCATTAATTCTGAGCCTTCTTTGCTTTGGGGCACAAGGTATACCAGGTTTACCAGATATGTCCCTGCCTTAGGCATAGAATTAGCCTCTTTTCCAAGGAGTTGTGGTTCCTTTTAGTGGGGAAGGGTATTTAGAAACCAAGATCTGGAGGTTAGATGTGCTCAAGCAATAGCAAGTGTTAGCTGCAGCAGCACGACAGGTTTTCTTCTCTTACTAGTCAAATAGAATACTTAACATTCAAAAAGCAGTTGTTAGTATCAACTATGTAAATCTCTTTGCTGTTCAGAGATTCCATAGAGAAAATAAAAGTAGTGGACAAAGCGGGGAGTTTTTGCCTTCCCAATAGAAAAAATGAAATAATAGAAATTTGCTTTTTATTTTCACACTGATGCTTTACTTCATTGTTGATTTCATAATATAACCAAATGTGAGAGGGAGGAATTTGAAAGGGAAAATGATCCCTTGTTAATATTTTCATATCAAGAGCAGTTGAATCTTGGGTAAGAAATGCCTTTTGCAAACAATCTTTGACAGCATAGAAGAGCAGACCATGTCGCTACAATTGGGAAAGATGTGAGTTCCATGGAGAATTGTACATTGGGAATTACCCTGAGTCCAAAGCTGACTGTTTGAACTGTGCCCATGAAGCCAGGTAGTGATATTTGAAACTCAGCCAATGACACCACTTAACCTCAGCAAACTGTATAGTAGTAAGCAGAGTTTCAGAGAAGGAAATGTTTGTCCTTGCTGTCTTCCCCCTTCCTTTCTGCCTCTTCCTTTTGTCCTGGTGTCCAGTGGTAGTTGTAGGAAGGCCAGAATGACTTGTCTCCTCTTAAACTCTTCCCGCTCAGGTATCAGATCTTTACTTCCTCTGCTGGCTCACCACGTGTAAGTCTTAGGAGAGAGGTGTTCTGATGGAGGGTATTGCCCAAGCATTCCAAAATGCCAGGGTTATTTTCCCTTGAATAGGATAAAGTTAATGCAAATGAATTAATAATTGGTAGAGTTCCAGAAAGTAAAACAAAATGAAGCAGTGTGTAAGAAGTGGTCATTTGGCCCTAATTGTATTAAGTGCCTTTCTCCCTTTTTGTAGGACTCTGTCCACTTTATTATTTAATGTTAAAATCTTTTAAAATGGGATAAAGGCTAAAAAAAATACCCTTTCAACTGATTTTATGAATTATACTCTTTTATTTGGGGCCTGTGATCATTTTCAGGGCTTTTAAAGACTCTTGATCTGTCATGTAGATTTGAAAATACAGTGTTGTGGCTGTTTTGCTATTTGTCAGAATAAGAGGCTGACTAAACTCTGTTCAACCATATAAATATTAGTAGTAGTGTGAGGATCATGTCCTCTCCTTCTTTCTGCCCATCCTTGAGCCTCTGTTCCCTGCATTAGTGCTTTTATAGAAGAGCCCCAGTTGGTTCTTAGAGCAGTTTTCCTTGGGTGCCCTTTGCCCTTATCTCAAGTTGGATTCTCCTGAAGTGGACCCTGAGACAAGTATTCAAATGTAAGTGGTTTATTTGGGGAGGGAGGGTCAGTAGGGAGGATCAGTAGGCAGGTAGGCAGATGAGACAGGGAAGGACAGGTGGCTGGAACAGGGTGTATCACTAAGCCAACTACTATAGTTGGTATCTAGAACTTAACCCCACAGGGAAACCCTGGCGAGTTGTTCAGAGCATTTGGAATATGCGCACATGGCTCCTGAGTATCACTGATTAAGGACTGATGGGGAAGAGAAGCAGTGAGGAAAAATTAACTGTGAGCTCCTTGGGCACAGAAACAGAGATGTTGGGACTTAGGCACACCAAAAAGTGTCCCATGGGCATGTGTAGAGCATGGCCAGCTCTGTTTCAGCCTGCTCTATTCAAGTGCCAGGCATGAGGCTGGCATGTTGGGACATTCAAGGGGGAGTCCTCAGATTAGGAGAGTCATCATCTGGTTACATCTCTCATCTGCCTGAAAGCCTTGAGTCCTTGCTCAGCCTTTTACAACAAAGCCCAGATTCTGCTTTCTGCCTGCATACCATCCTGCAGCTCAATCTTTTGACATGCATGCGTGTGCACACGCATGTTTCTTTTTGCTGTCCCTCTCACACAAATACACAGACATGTGCACACTTTCTCTTCCCCATGCACCCCCCTCCACCTCCTTCCTCTATCCCCATCTCTGCCTCCTATCTCTGCTTGCTCCCCTCCCCACACGCAGCTCTGCCCACTCCTGTCCCTCCATACCCCCCATGCAATCCCTCACCCCCATGTCTTCCCACCATTCCTCTCCATCTTTATCTCCGACACATGTGTGCTTTCTCTCTCTCACACACATGTACTCACTCACACATACCCACTGAATTTTAAACATACTGAGCACTATGTTTCCTTGAAAGCACTGTATTCATTATCTTCTATCTTCTTCAAGTAGGAAGCCTCTTTCCCTCTGTCCTGTCTTATGTCTGTGCAATAATTATCTCTGTAAGCATTTCCTTTGTGGGATTGTTTACATGTTTTCCCACCTCACTGTGGGCTCCTCATCTTATTTTTATTTCAATGCTGTCAGTATCTGACCTAGAATGTGGCACATAAATAAGCACTCAGCGTTGAGGAGCACCTCCCTAGACTTGAAGCACTCTGAGCATGGAGAGTCCCCACCTGAAAATTGATTCTTCTGTATTGTTCATCTTTCTCTCTTATGGACCACAAACAACTAAGGGAGAGCTAATATGGTATTGGTTCTTTCCTGTGTTATACCTTCCTAGGAACATTTCTGTTTAATAGTAGACGCACTCTAAAGATATAATATCACCATTTAAAGATGTGATTCTTGTTAAAAAATCAGTTCTTAGGTGACATGTGCATACTGGGGATAAAGTTTGAAGAGAACAAATCTTTGCACTCTCATTTGATTCCTACTGAGCATTGTAACCACTGTCGACAGGGCATGGCCTTCAGGCTCCTGGAAAACAGTTTGTAGTTTATCCTGTCTTTTATCAACCAGAGTGTCTTACTTGTTAATACGCATTGGTTGCATATAAGGAAGTGTTCCTCCGTACCTTTTTGTAAGAACTCAGCATTTAAGAAGAAGCCCAAATACTGGGGGGGGGGACCAAAAACAACCAAAACCAACCAAAACCAAAACCAAACCAAACAAAAAACCAGAAGAGAAAACAAAAGATTGTGAATCGTGGTCCTGAGGGTCAAATCAGACAAGCTTGTGTAACTCTCTGTACACATTTTTTTTTTCAACTCTAACATGAGGAGCCTGGGCCAGTAGATTTTAAATGTCTGCTCAGTTCTATAACCAAGAATATTTACATAATCCCAAAGACCACTGAAAAAAGGAAGCCTGTTTAAATAAAAGGTAGTGGTGGCACTTTCAGGGAAGTGCTAATATGATGAGGGTAAACTGAAGTAATTGGGGATACAGAAGGAAAGATGGAAAATGAGACCTGTCGTGAGCATGGATACGTATCCTAGAGACCTGAAAGACCCGCCAGGACCTCCATCTCCTCTTCCCACCGCTCCAGACCATCACCAACAGATTTCATCAGTTGAGCTGAGATGAAATGTATTGCATACAGTAAGGAAGTGAATAAAAAAGTCCTCTTAAGTGGAGGTGGGCAGCATCCAGCCCAGTGCTGTGAAACAAGATGGTAACAGACAGAACAAGTTACCTGATGCGTTGATTCGTGCTCTTGGTTTTATTAAAACAGATTTCCATAGGGGAATTGGGGGAAGAAGGGACTCTCCTTAGAGAGTCTGTGGACGGGCAGATGCTACTGGGACATGAGAACTTTGGCCCCCAAAGCAGCAAATCTGACAGTGAAGAATCTAGGCCACACAAAGGAGGAAACAGGAACCTCATGCAGCACCACACAGAAAAGATGCAATAGAAGCCTTGATGTATTTTGGAAATATAATGGGACCTGATCAGAGAAGAAATAGGGACTAAAACATGAAAGACTGATGGTTGGAAAACTAGGACACATGCTATGCTGTCTCATCAGACACTGTTAGCTGTGGAAGCTTTGGAAAGATTCATCTATACAGATTTCCAAACCAAAATCTTTTAAACATAGTACAGCCCTTTTTAAATATGGAGATAGATTAGGAGGTGGGGCTTGAAAACCCTTGCTCTCCAGTGTTCTGAAGGTAGATTTGATGGATAGTAACAAAATATCCTATATAAATAAAAGGCAAAGAAAGGGAGCATTTGTAGGTGCAAGTCTAGGGGATGTAGAGTTATAGTTTGTATCAGTTATCTATTTATCATAGCAACTTTTGATCTCAAATACATTGTTCATTTTTTATTTGCCTCACTAATTTAGAAAAGTACCTATAATTCTGTAATTTTTTTGGATGCACTGAGAACAGTGTAAATTGGACTAGTGAAGAGGTTTGCCTTGTTGTTCTTTATAAAGACCGAATGGAGTTATCAGTTTTTGCTGCAGCCAAATGAATTAAATAAAACTCACATGTTTCCATGAGAAAGTACTCTGCCTTTGGAAGTTATGGCTCTGAAATGATCCCATAACAAGGAAATCATGTACAATGCCTGTTGCATGTTTATAACTGATCTCAAAGAACCTAAGAAAATATGTGTAGAAGAATTTTTGTTTAACCTCTAATTAGTTAATAAAGCTTGATGTTTATTTTGTTTATTTCATAATCCACCACCATCCCTTTTTAAAGATACTTTCCCTTAGATTCTGTAAAGTATGCCTGTTGAAAGCTCTTGGGGTTAAAAAATAAATATCTCTGAGTCCAAAGGAGTAGATATAGAACAGAGAGACATAAATTGTATTATCTTAATTGCCTTATTTCTTTATACTTTCTTGTTTTGTCATATGTACTGGCTGTATAAAACTTTTATTTAATTAGGAATCTCTTCAGATTATTACTGTCATCTATCAAGTTAATATCATTCTGAGAGAGAAAAAAAATTCCCTGCTTAACTGTTATTAGAAATGGACCAGCGTATAATGCCCTTTAAGATATTTTGAAGGAAACAAATCACTTTTCATCACTGTTTCTTTCTATGTCAAAACAAAGCTGAGGCCAATTTCATGTTCACACTGAGAACTAAGGAAACAGTTTTCTAATTTGATTATCTCACAGGTGTATTTTCTTTTTCTCTCATAGTTGCATTTCTAATTGCAGTGCATCACGGCCTAATTTAGAAAATGTTCTGATACTTATCTGTGATGGACCACCATCAGTGAATTTCTTAAGACCTTAATTACTAACATGCTGAATCAAAGCACCTTTTATGCCTTGCTTTTAAGAAAAAGTCATTTTATGATGGAATCACTTTCATCAATTATAATGTGATAATGAAGAGACATCTTTATGTAGTTATTAGTGCCAGAGCAAACTTCATTCCAATGGAGCTGATCATTGATGTCTACTGTATATTTTTATTCATAGAAAATAGAATTCATTTCCAGTTGATGATCTAGCAAATAATATACTCTGTTGCTGTGACTATTAGGACCATGATGCTAATGTAGATATCATACAGATAAGAAGTCAGTAGGATTGATTTCTTTCCCTATAGGACAAAAGTTTTCAGTGTAAACACTGTCTAATGCTTTCATAATAAAGTAATTGGATTTTTCCTAAGAGCTTAATGTGCCAAGGTTTTATTCCCTACATTGATGAAAGACAGTGAGAATCCGTCAAATCTTATTTAAGAACATACAGCATTTTATAGAACTCAACTTTTGACATTTTAATTGTGAAATCATCTTTTTTCTAAGATAAGTTGAATTTCTTGGCGACATCAGCTTTTACTTTCTACTTCAATATTCTTTTTATGCTCTAAAGACAGAAAACTATAGGTGGATGCTGGTTGTCATAAGAGCCACCACAAAACCAAAACTTTGTTTATGTTTAGAATGAATATGAGGCTCAAGTGAAGAAGGTGCAGCTATTGTCAAAAGAGAGCCTGGGAACAAGAGGAGAACTGAAAGATGAAGACAGAAAAAAGGTAGTAAGTTAAAATAATAAACCTCTGTTGATAGAGGATTTCTGCAGTATTCCTCTTTTACAGGAGTGTTTTAAATAAAATCATCTTATTACAAAGATCTTTTTGATCAACCCTTAAGTATTATTTAAAGACTTTTCCTTATAGAGTATTGCCTTAATGTCTAATTCAATTAAATGTGTTGAAAGGCCGTCACGGCAGGTTTAAAAGAGACAGATTCCCAAGAAAACCTTAGAGTTGTTAGGAGATGAAATTATGTTTGTCTTAAGAATGCTTTTTAGCCACTTTTTTTTTTCTTAGTTCCAGAAATGTTTTAAGTAAAAGGTAAACAAAATGTTGCCTTTTTCTCCCCTTCTTTGTATATATAATTTTGTACATTTTAACCTTTTCACAGAGGAAGTGGAAAGAAGAGATTGCATATCTAAGCAACAGACAAAAAGACTGGCAAGGAATACTTAAATAAATTCTGCTATGTATCTGCCGTAATGCAGGCTTCTAATCCTGCAGCCTATCTCCATATAAATGATTCTGTTCAAGACCATAGATGTTTTCTTCACTAAAAGCAGTAAAGCTCTTTTAGATGAAATGTCTAAAAACATCTTGTAATAACTTGGAGCATGCTGGCAAGAGTAGTCACTTGTGACTATGTGTGAAACCCCCTCAGCCAGTCGATATTGTAATAAGCAAAAATGGTAGCATCACTCCATTATTCAGAGAAGCCAACAGCGTGCTTGTTCCTTAGGCTGCAGCATTCATTAAGAAAAGCTTACTGGGCTGAAAGCTGGAAACAGATGATAACGGGATATGATTTTCATATTTAATGCTTTCCTTGGAAGAGTATGTGTGCTACAGATTGATAGAAGAACCAACTGCTACTTTACTAAAAGACTTTCAGGTTTGCCCTATAGCTACCGATGGAATCATTCAGCCAAGAAATTAACTTTTTCTCCTTTTACCTGCTTTATATATCTGCTAAGCAGGCTGCCTGGCTGCCAGTAAATGTTATTATGCAGTTAACTGTTTGGTATTTAAGACTCTTATCAGAAAAGAAACAGAGGCCACACTATTTTGTTTTTATAGTAGGAGGAAGGTTTTAGTTTTCCTTTTTTCCATGCATTAGCAGGCATTAATCTGAGTTTATAGGAACTTTTAGTTTTCCCTCCCAAAGATTAAAAAGTTAAAAAACCTAGAATTTAGAGCATTCTTTAAACCGTAAGATACAAAACACCAAATCCCAGCAACCTTGACCTATATAAAAAGGCCTTTAATGATAAATGATTTCTGTGCCATTAGATGTGCGCCAAATGTGGTATGATGTGATAGACTTCTAAATCATTCAGGCAGTTTTTCTGTTCGACATTGGGTCATGAAATAATTAATGTGTTTTTAATCTATAAACTGGTTTGTTCTTTCTAGGCCATTCCTGATAAACGCATTCTTAGTACAGCAGTGTCAATGGTACTTAAGTAAAATGGGAGACTTTTTTTTTTTCTATTTGCACTACTGATTCCTTACCTTATATAGTTATGTAGTCTCCTTTTAAGTTATATTTAAAATTAGGACAAGGGACATGCAGCTGACAACCCCTTAAAGATGTTACATATAATAATTAGAAGAGAAGTAGTTCCCTTTATACTGAAAAGTGTCATCTCCTTAAAAGCTTTGATTGTTGACTGTACGTAAGAATCAATTAGGTAACTAACATTTTGAGAAATTTGTATCTTGCCTTTTTCAATTTACTATTGATGTTCCATCAATTAAAAGGTAAATACATTTCAGTAAAATTATGTGTTAATCCTTCTTCTATACTAATTCCAGAACAGTTCCTTATCATATGAGCTACTTTTTTTCCCCCCCAGTGGAAATCCACACATCTCTTCTTTAGACAGTCAAATGAATTCGTCTCTGTTCCCAGAGTTGTCAGTTTTCGGGGATGGGCTGGAGGCAGACAGTATAGTGTCACTGGTTAAAGTCAATAAACAGGTTTTGAGCAAGAGATTTGTGTGAGGAGCCACGGTTGATCCCCTTATGAATTCCACAGTGTTTCCCTTCAAGGAGATGTTCTTTCTAAGGCACAGGGTAGTATGTGATAAAGGCCAGTGACATGAGGTAGGCATGTGCTTCATGAAGAAATAAAGGTATGCTTCCACTGACATGAGTACCCCAAGGCTTGGTGGAGGAGGTGGTGATTGGCCTACTGTGTAGGATGGGAAGGATGTCAGTCAGTGGGAATACGGTAGGCATTCTAAGGTTTGGAGATGTTATGAGTAAAGGAGCAGGAGCAGGAAAGCCCAGTGGTTAATTGTTTGGCCTGGCTAACATCTAATGTTCTTGTAGGGAAGTCGTAGATAATGAACTTGGAAAGTTACATTATGGAGCTAAATATATTTCAGTAAAATCATGAATTAGGTCATCCTTCGTATACTATTTCAAGAACAATTCTTTATCATATGAGTTACATTTTTTTTCCAGTGGAAATACAATATCTCTTCTTTAGACAGTCAAATGAGTTTGTCTCTGTTCCCAGAGTTGTCCATCTTCAGGGACTGGCAGTTAATTATTATTTGTACCAGGTTAAGGATTGAGATTTCCTCCTGGAATTGTGTATATGTATACGTGGGAGTAGGTGTGTCTGTCTGTCTGTGTGTGTTATGGGCAGGTGAAGGTAGGACTTGTGGACAGAGCAGTGTCATCCCCAGTGCACAGGTGCGGAAAGATGCCAGCCGTGCAGGAAGAACTAGGGGAAGGAGTTGGTAGAACTGAAGATATCAGGGTTTGTTCAGACAGGAAGAGTTAAGAGCCGAAATTGGGGCTACCACTGAAGTGGAAAACACTAATGAAGGGGAGAGGATATATAAAATTATGATAATTCTGAATTATAAAAAGGTATGTCTTTTAAATGGTTGTGTACCTTTCAACCATTGGAGTAACTTGGATATTCTACTAAGAAAAGTCATGAAGTAGTGGTTGTCCATCTTCTCAAGGTAAAACTCTAGCTCAGTTTCATAATAAGACATCCAAAGTCTTGATGCATCCAGTGGCTATTCTTCAGGGTCATGTGTTCTCTCTCTTTTTTTTTTTTAAGATTTTGTTTATTTATTTGATAGAGAGACAGTGAGAGAGAGAGAACACAAGTGGGAGGAGTGGGAGAGTGAGAAGCAGGCTCCCCGCAGAGCAGGGAGCCTGATGTGGGGCTCCACCCTGGAACCCTGGGATCATGACCTGAGCCAAAGGCAGACGCTTAATGACCAAGCCACCCAGGCAACCCAGGGTCATGTATTCTCTTAAGAGAATTAGTGATTGGTCTACTCATTCCCCAAACTTGTTACCAGTATTAGTTCACTTAGCAAATTTTTGTTTCTTAGTTAACAGCAAAAAGACAAATTTCAAGTCCCCATTTGAATCC
The DNA here is from genome assembly GCF_020171115.1 of Neogale vison. Lineage (NCBI taxonomy): Eukaryota > Metazoa > Chordata > Mammalia > Carnivora > Mustelidae > Neogale > Neogale vison. The sequence goes on from NC_058098.1 coordinate 46,422,519, forward strand.
TCACAAATCTTACTATAATTTAATAATCCTTTTCCTGTATTATTGCATTTTTTTAGTTTTTGGGGGGGTAAACTCTAATTCTGTTGGTCTTGAGACATGTTCTTATTGCTCAGTTTCTTTTTTTAAAAAGATTTTATTAATTCATTTGACAGAGATCACAAATAGGCAGAGAGGCAGGCAGAGAGGGGGGGGGAAGCAGGCTCCCTGCTGAGCAGAGAGCCCAGTGTGGGGCTTGATCCCAGGACCCAGAGATCATGACCTGAGCCGAGGGCAGAGGCTTAACCCACTGAGCCACCCAAGCGCCCCCTACTTGCTCAGTTTTTCTTATGAGTGGTGACCAAAGAATATACATAAAAACACATTATACCATGAGAGATAGAGATGGCATTTGTGAATATAAATTTGAGTATAAATTTGGGGTTGTGAAGTTTCTTTGAACTATTGTCCTATGAAACATATTGTACTAAAAATAGAAGAAGTGAACTGGATACTTCACAGCAGGATTATACTATGCGTGGCCTGGGTGGAAAAACATGGAGGACCAGGAAATTTCATCATAGGGCATAAGTTCAAATTGGGGAGTTCCATTTCACCATTGTAAACCTTCCCGCATGGGTCATATGGAGAAATGGTTATGCAGGTTGTTATTTCTACTTCTGATACTAATAATAGCAGTGGTAATGATCATTGCACACTTATTCTGTGCCAGCTGCTAGATGAAGTACTACTTTATATTCATCAGCTCATTTAATCTTCTCAACAATCCTGGAAGTAGATGCTGTTGTTGTCTTCATTTTATGGGAAGGCTCAGAGAGGTTAATTAACTTGCCTAAGACTACACAGTGAGGTGGAGCCACAACTCAAAACCAGGCCCTTTTGCTTTGGCATCCATGCTATTAGCTATCTTGCTGCCCCGTCATCTAGGTTGGTGTGGGTGAGATGCTCTTCCAAAGTTGGGAGAAATTTCTGATCCAGATGAAAACAGCCTAACCACATCATGCAAAATATTTCAGTTCCCGTTTAGATGCTTATCTGTACCTAACCTTGGGAGAGTAAAATGGTCTCAATATTCCAGCTGCATCAGGTGAGCCAAGGAAAGCGGAGTGCCTGTCTCTGAAATGTTCATGTTTTCATTAAAAGGAGCATCTTTTTGAGTTGGCTTGGTGGAGCTCTACTGAAGAAGAACTTCCAAGTCAGAAGACAGAGGTGCACCTTGTGCCGTGTTGGAGCCATGTCAGGAGAGGTGGTGGAGCTGTGGTTGGGAGCAGCCCCGCTGCAGGGGAGGCACCAGGCAGGGAAGGTGCCCCCATGTTTTGTAGTGGGAATGGTTCCACTCCCAGAGGGCAGACTGCAGCTCCTGGGATCTGAGCAGTTTTTATAGGACCAAGGCAGCCACTGTGGGACCTGGGCTCATCTCCAAGGGGTAAAGTGATCAGTGTCATGGAGGAGACACACAATTGAAATAAACTTCATGGCAAGGGGAAAGCCATCATAAGACTATCCCAAAGTACCCATATTTAAAGAGGAAAAAACTTAGGTTGGAATCTCTTGGCAGCAGATCCTGAGATAAGGATTGGAATGTAGGTGGATTATTTGGGAGGTGGTCCCAAGAACCTCAGGTAGAGGAGATAGGAAAGCCACACGTCTAGTGGTATGTGACTGAGTAGGTTATCACTATGAACAACTGGAACTTGGTCCCATCAGTGAAGCTTGGACGACTGTGTTGCATACACCTCAGTGTCCTCACACCTGGGAGCAGGAAAGAGAGGGGTTTATTCTTTAACGCCTCTCTGTCACTGACTGAATGTTGTGTCTGGCTCCTCTCCTGGCTGCTGTACCTCAGTGAGGGGAGCTCCCAGCCCAGGAGGAGCTGTGGGCATGTACTAGGATGGTGAAGTTCCTGCGGAAACGAGTCTGACCCTGTCATGTCTGCTACTGGAAAGAGCAGTGCCGGGAAGGGGATATAAGGGTTGGAATATTGCTCTAATTTATCTATATAAGCCCCAATTTCTTATCCTTAGGGGCCCACAGTGCTTCGTTCACCAGCAGTCTCCTTGAACCACTGCTCAATTAGAAAGAGTGCAAGAATCTCTCTAAAGTAGGGCACTGAGTGCTTGCCCAGGTTTGTTGTACCTTGCTTGGCATGGTGACCCACCCTCAGCTGTTGCCATCATCAAAGTTGTGACTTTATTTGACTTAGGGCAATGACAAGTCCAAAGGTTTTCAGCTGGACCTCTTTGATCTGAATAGTTTTTTATTTGTATGTGTTTCTAGTCGTAAAACAATTAACAGTTAAGCTGAATTACACAAAAAGTTTTTTCAAATCCTGGCCCTAAAACTAGATATGCAGATCTTTATTCAGGAGAGGCTAGAAATGCTCTTCTCTCCAGGCTTGCTAGACTATGAGCTCCTGCACGTTAGGGTCTAGACCCCATCCACTGCTCTACCTAGTGAGTGGTAGCAGCCTGCCAGTCCACAGTGAGAAACAGGAGAGAGACAATTCTCCTTGCACAAGATGTGTGCTCCATTCCACTGGATTTCAAAGACAGGTAAAGTTTGAACTCTCCATTTCCTACTTTCTTTTGAGGATACCTCCCAAGTGGGCAATATGGCTCAGATTAACAGTTAACACTTACATTGGTCTTACTTTCAGGGGCTGTTTTAAGAATCTATATTATACGTCTATAAATATATGTGAATATACAGACATACACATACTCATTACAACAACTTTACAAAGTAAGGTTTATTTTTTAATTTTTTAAAAAGATTTTTAATTTTATTTATTTGACAGAGAGAGAGAGAGAGATCACAAGTAGGCAGAGAGGCAGGCAGAGGGGGGAGGGGAGAACAGGCACCCTGCTAAGCAGAAAGCCCGATACGGGGCTCAATCCCAGGACCCTGAGATCGTGACCTGAGCTGAAGGCAGAGGCTTTAACCCATTGAGCCACCCAGGCACCCCAAGATTTGTTTTTATACCCATTTTACAGATTAGGCGTTGGAGGCCCAGCAAAATTAAGGATCGCTTAACTGGTCAGTGGCAGAGCCTTAACTAATAAATATATCAACTTGCTTCTCAGTTACTGGAAGAAAGATTTCACTTAGGACAATGGGGGAAAAAAGCCTCTCTGGAAGGGACTTAGCCTCTTTCTCACAGTCAAGAATGAAAATAACCATATTTTTTAAACTCTCCTTTTGTGGAGATATTTGGCTACACAACTATCTTCCTTTGCTCTCTCTATGGTATAATTATGTGACAAGTGTGTTTTATGTCAAAGGCTCTTACAAGTAAGAAAAGTGCACATATATGTACATATCTTGTAGTGGAGTGATAGAGAAAAGAAAAAGTAAAGGAAACGTAAGTTGACTTAGCAAGAGGAAGATAAATTTTTGTGGAAAACACTGTTTCTTTTCTCCCTTTGATGGTACAAGGGATTACAGAAATCTCCACAGGAGAACAAATATTGACTTCTTATTCTTTAAAAGGTTTTCTAAACTTCATATACTTATATTCTATGAAATATTGTGTTATTAGAAAAAAATAGTCTTTTTCATGTAGTCTGAAAAAAATGAATCAGCACTACAACTTTTTTGGAAAGGAACCTGGCAGTAATTATCACAATTAAATACATAGTTGACCCTTGAACAACATGGGTTTGAGTTGTACAAGTCCACTTATATGCAGATTTTTAAAAATAAATTTATGTACAGTACTATAAATGTACTTTCTATAAAGTACTATAAATGTATTTTCTTTTCTCTGGCTTGTGTTATTTTAACAATACAGCATATAACACATGTAACATACAAAAATATGTGTTAATCTACTGTTTATGTTATAGAAAAGGCTTCTGGTCAGTAGTCAGTCAATATAGTTTAGTGTTAGTACTCTAGTAGTCTGGTCTAGTAATCTAGTCAGTACAAGTAGTTAAAGTTTTGTGTGAGTCAGAAGTTATAAACAGATTTTTGACTGTGCAGGGTGTTGGTTTGCCAGCCATCCAACTTTTGGTAATCTATCCTCAAGAAATAGAAGCTCCACAGGCACTTGGGTGACTCAGCTGGTTAAACATCTGACTAGTGATTTCTGTTCAGATCATAATCTCCTGGGTCGTGGGATTCAGCCCCGAGTTGGCCTCTGTGCTCAGCAAGGAGTCTGCTTGAGAATCTCTCTCTCTCTCTTCCTCTGCCTCTCCCACACTGCTTGCACTTGCGTGTGGTGCGCTTTCTCTCTCAAATAAATTAGTTTAAAAAAAGAAATAGAAGCTCTAGTTCATTTAGTAATGCTAATACAGTTAAAAAAAAAAAGGGTTGAGGAAGGGATGAACATTTTAGGAAGAAAGACCCTGCCTGTGGATGGGATTGCTCTTTTTTTTTTTTTTTAAAGATTTTATTTATTTATTTGACAGATAGAGATCACAAGTAGACAGAGAGGCAGGCAGAGAGAGGACGAAGCAGGCTCTCCGCTGAGCAGAGAGCCTGATGGGGGGCTCGATCCCAGGACCCTGGGATCATGACCTGAGCCGGAGGCAGAGGCTTAACCCACTGAGCCACCCAGCCGCCCATGGGATTGCTCTTTTAATTGTAGTGTGTAAGTTGCCTCTGTCCTCACAGCTCTCAAAATTAGAAAGTGGAGGTGGCACTCTGCCTTTCTAATGTAGTTCTGCACATTTCTTTTTGAACAGGAACCTCTAAGAAACAGTTATATCTTGAGCCACCCTGTATGGGCAAATACACGGCATATTAAGAAAGGGCTGTTGTCTTGATATTCTCATGCTTGTTAAGCTTCTCTTCTTGAAAATCATTGCTTTGTACTGTTTTATTCAAGGCCCTTCTGTAGGCCTGCAGATAATGGGGGAAAGGACGGTGCTGGTGTGTGTGTTTATTTTTTGAAGATCAGCGATTGGTAGCATTTAGGAATGCTAAATTTTGGTTGAAGTTTCTGTCTGCTTTTCTCCTACTTTTCCCATTTCTCATAGACTTGATTTATTTTTTAGGCAGAGGTTCCATTTAGAGTCTATTTTAGTACGTCTGATTTTGTACTGGTTGAATTTAGTAGGAAATTAGTTGTAGACTTATAATTTATTATTAGAGATTTTTGTATTTGTTTGTTTTTCAAAAAAGCTGTGGCTCAGGAACACAGTTTGAGTCTCACTGATATCATTTAGAGTATTGTAGCACAAGAGATGGGCATTGGAGTCCTCCTGTGAAGGTCTGAATCCTGTGATCAAGAGCAAATTGTTCAACCTTGCTAACTAAGTCCCATAAGAGCAGGGAAATAGTAATCATTGTTGTGAGGATGAAAAAAGGTAATGAATAGAAATCTGCTTGACACCCAGTAAGTGCTTGACAGATGTTCACTGATCCTGCTACCGCTCTCACCGTCGTCCCCATCATCTCCATCTTTGGTCTCTACCAGGCTAGCCATTATTTTGTACTGACTTCTTGCCACTCATCTAGGATGCTGAAGACACCAGATCTAGGGATGGAGAGGCTACCTATGAATTAAAGAAATGGGACATAAAGACAAGGATGACAGCTTGTAACCAATTGATATTGTAGTAGTGATTTACCCAACAAAATTACTGACAGAACATACCTTTGAAGCCCAAATTTAATGGATCCATTTTAAAATTAAGACAGTTCCAACAACTACTAGATTTAATGGCTAGAGATGCCTCTTTTAAAAATTTGATTGTGTCTATAATTATCACAGTGGCAAAATGAAAGAAGTGATAAGTGTTGGCATGATGTCTTAGGTCAGGTGACCATAACAAAATGTCCCAGACTGAGGGCTTAAATAATAGAAATTTATTTTCAGGTGCCTGGGTGGCTCAGTTGTTGGGTGTCTGTCTGCCTTTGGCTCAGGTCATGATCCGGGACCTGGAAAAGAGCCCTGCATTGGGTTCCCTGCTCGGCGGAGATCCTGCTTCACTCTCTCCCACTTTTCCTGCCTGTGTTCCCTCTCTCGTTGTCTCTCTCTGTGTCAAAAAATAAATAAAATCTTTTAAAAAATTATTTTCTCACAATTCTGGAAGCTGAAAGTCTAGGGTCAGGGTGCCAGCAGAGTTGGTTTCTGATAGGGCCTCTCTCTTGGGTTGCAGATGACTGCCCCTTTTCTGTGTCCTCACATAGCCTCTCTACTTTGTGCATTTGTGTGGAGAAGGATCTCTGGTATCTCCTCCTCTTATGAGGACATGTCCTATTGGATTAGTGTCCCGGCCTTATGAACTCATTTTACCTTAATCACCCTTACCTTAAAGGTCCCATCTTTGAATAGTCACACTGGGAATTAGGGCTTCAACATAAGAATTTGGGGAGGGGGACACACAATTCTATTTATAACACATAGTAAAGTAAAATAGTTCCTTCAGGATTGTTATTTGTACATTTTAAAAAAGATTTTATTTGAGAGAGTGAGTAAGAGAGAAAGCACATGAGCAGGGGCAGAGGTTCAGGGAGAAGCAGATTCCTCTGCTGAGTAGGCAGCCCAACATGGGACTTGATCCCAGTACGCTGGGATCATGACCTGAGCCAAAGGCATCTAGATGCTTAGCCAACTGAGCCACCCAGGTGCCCCTGTGTGTAAATTTTTATTAAGGGATTTTTAAAAATCTCAGTGTGACTGGGACACCGGGTGGCTCAGTCAGGTAAGTGCCTGACTCAGGTCATGATCCCAGAGTCTTGGGATCAAGTTGCATGTCCAGCTCCTTGCTCATCAGGGAACCTGCTTCTCCCTCTGCCTGCTGTTCCCCCTGCTTGTGTGCTCGCCCTCTCCCTCTCTCTCTGACAAATGAATAAATATAATCTTTAAAAAGAAATCCCAATGTGGAGTTGCCTGCGTGGCTCAGTGGGTCAAGCTTCTGCCTTCTGCTCAGGTCATGGTCTCGGGGGTCTTGGGATGGAGCCCTGGATCAGGCACTCTGCTCAGCTTACCCTCTCCCCTCCCCTGCCTCCAGTGCTTTGCCTACTTGTGATATCTCTCTTTCTCTCTGTCAAATAAATAAAATCTTTTAAAAAAAACTCAATATGACTTAAAGACTTGCTTACCTAGAAATTAAAAGTATCACTGTACTGTGTGAAAGCTGGAAATTGTTCTGATAGCTCCATTTTCATTCTGCATTCATCCTGATACTTCTCAGTTGCCTTATCTGTGAAAAAAATAATAATATAGTAAGAAAAAAATTAATATTTTCTCATCATTTTGTAAGATGTGAAGTATAACATAAATATATTTTTATATTTATATTTATATTTATTTATAACATAAATATATTTTTTAAGTACAATAATGGTTAAGATTTACCTGCTTTGACTGTATTTAGTAATTATTAACCAAGTCATCATTATAATAATTCATTAAAATTTTTTAAATTTAAATTCAACTTAGTTAACATGTAGTATATTATTAGTTTCAGGGTTAGAATTAATGTGATTCATCAGTTGCACATGACACCCGGTGTTCATTCCATCAAGTGCCCTCCTTAAGGCCTATCACCCAGTTACCCCATCCCCCACCTACCTCCCCTCCAACAACCCTGTTATGGTTTCCCTTCCTGTTTTAATCTTACTTTATTTTTCATCATTACAATAATTCTAAAGTTGTTGATCTCTCCCTGTATATGTCCCCTCCCGTTACCCCCAGTAAAGATGAAGTCCTGATTTAAAAGTTATCTACTGTTTACTCATGAGTATTTTCAGCCATATTCATTTGCTTTGCTATCACTTTCTGCAACTCCTTTAAAATTTTTAGAGAAACTACAGGTGTATAGCTGTGTTGGGGAAAAGGAAGAACTGAACTGAAATCTTGAATTAGAGATTTACCTCAAGCTCTGAGCTACAGAAAGTAATAGGAAGGCAGAGAAACATTGATCATTATGTCAGATCCTTAAATACTGATACATGCCCCTTCTTTTGGCAATAATGTCTATCTCTCAAAAACTTTTCAATTCCTAATATTATTCCAGTGTCAACAATAATGTGAAGCACTGCATTCTCTCTTCAGCTTCCCTGGCTTAGAAAATGCTTGTGAGACACATAACAATGTCAGAATTTTAAGATTAAAGACCACCCTATTTCCTGTTGCTAAGCAAACAAAATGACAGACTATTTTAAAAAAGAAAAGAGGCACCTGTCTCACTGCCTGATCTCAGTGGAATGGGAAAGCTGCCAACATGCAGAAGCACAGCTTGTATTTTACTGGAACCACTATTTTACTTTGCAAATGCTGAGCCAGTTCAAATGTAAGGTTGCCTAATAGCAAGCAGCAGTTAATTTTTACAGGTTTCTTGTAATTTTTTTTTGTTATAAAAGTTTACATAATTGCTGGTAGAAATGTAAAATGGTGCAGTAGATAAGTGGTTGCCCAGGGCTGGGGGCTGGTCAGGGAGAATGGGGAGTGATTGCTAAAGGGTACAGGGTTTCTTTTGGGAATGATGAAATGTTCTGAAATTGATTGTGATGGCTACACACCAGTGATTATATGGAAACCCCTGAATTGTATACTTTAATAAAAGGATGAGTTTTATGGTCTGTGAATTATAGCTCAATAAACTTATTTTTAACGGTTTAGGTCAAGTTAAATTTGTTAAATTGGAAAAAGGAATACTTGAGCAGAGCAATATTCATTTTCCTGGCACAATCCGACACAAACACATTTTGGTTAGTTTCTTTTTCCTGTGTTAGATTTATCTTTATGTAGGTATAAGCATACTGAATGTATAATTTTGGATTTTTTTTTCACTTGTCATATCTAAGCATTTCCCTCGTTACACCATAGTCTTCATTTACCTCATTTTTGTGACTTCATAATCTTGTCCTATTTTATGCAGTTTGTTTCATACTTTTCATGATTGTAAATATGCTGTGAATGAACTTGTCACATAGCTTTTTTTTTTTTTTTTTTTTCCTATTAGGCTTACTTCCTTCTGGAATTTACCTGTAAAATTACAGAATCAAAGGCGATAAAGGTGTTTAGGACTTTGATGCTGGATTCTTTCCTGATTGCTATCAGAGGATTTTGCCTATTTATTTTGCTACCAACAATATAGGAATTTCTATTTCATATAGCCATCATCAATACTGGGGATTTTTTTTGTTGTTATTTTTTTTGTTGTTATTTTTGTTTTATTTATTTTTTAATTGAAATATGTTTGACCTATACATTTAAGGTATATAACAGGTTAATTTGATACATTTATGTATTGTAATATGATTGCCGTTGTGATAATTAGCACCTGTCATTACGTAACTACCATTTCCTTTCAGTGGTTGGGATAATTGAGTTCTAGTCTCTGAGCAAGTTTGATGATTATAATGTTGTCTATATTCACTATATTGTATATTAGGTCTCTAGGACTTATTTACTACCCATTGCATGTTTGTACCCTTAAATGGTATCCCCAATACCCCACATCCCAGGGGTTATTTTTTAAGTAAACTTTTTATTCTAGAATAATTTCAGATTTGCAGAAAAGTTGGAGACAGTACAGTTTCCTTGGATCCCTCACCCAGTTCACACAGTTATCAACAACCTACGTTACAGTGCCACATTTGTCAAATCTAAAAAATCTACTTAGGTATATTACTATTAACCAAACTCCGGACTTCATTCATATTTCACCAGTTTTTCCATCACTATACTTTTTCTGTTCTAGGACAAAACCCAGAATTGGGTATAATAACTTTAATTTCTAAAATTTAATATTATGGTTTTAAAATGACATTGTGTTATTGTCAGTCTCTTTTTAAAAAAAACTTTTAAGGTCAAGTTTTGTTTATTTGTTTGTTTAGATTTATTTATTTATTTGAGAGAGAGGGAGAGCATGAGCAGGGGGAGGGACAGAAGGAGAAGGAGAGAGAATCATAAGCAGACTCCAAACTGACCTGAGCTGAAACCAAAAGTCAGACACTAAACCAACTGAGCCACCCAGGTGCCCCAAGAGGTCACGTTTTTAAGGGAATATTTCTAATTATTCTGCTTGATAGTGGGAAGATTGGAGGTTAACTCCCATCCCAATAAACTTGCTTTATCAGAGTATAATTCCTGTTACTAAAAAACTAGAAGCATAGCTCTGTGGTCTTCCTGCAAAAAGTGCATAATCCAAACATGAACATGAGGAAACATCAGTCAAACACACATTGAGAGATAGTCTGCAAAGTAGCCAGCCTGTATTCTTAAAAAATGTCAAGGCCAAGAATGACAAAGACTAAAGAGCTGTTCCAGATTAAAGGAGACTCGAGAAGCATGGCTCTAGATTGGATCCTGAACCTAGGAGAAAAGGTAGCTATATAAAGACATTATTAGGCCAAGTGACAAAATTTGAATGTGGACTGTGGGATAGAAAATAGCATTTTATCAATGTTAAGTTTTCTGATTTTAATCATTGAACTGTGTCTGTTCATGAAGAAGGATGTCCCTATGCTTAGGAAATACACACTGAATTGCTTGGGGGAGAGGGACCAGGTATCTCCAATTTATCCTCAAATCGTTCAGGAAAAAATTGTGCATGTATGTGTCTGTGTGTGTATAAACATTCACATATATGTAGAGGGAGAGAGAATGATAAATGGGCAAAATATAAACAATTAATAAATCTAGTTAAAAGATATAAGGGGAGTTTTTCTTATGATTCCTGTAACACTGAAATTAATCAGAAACTTAACCTTCCTCCCCCCAAAAACAACAACTAGAGATATAGCAGCAAAAACTTCCTGTTGAGTCTCAAGAGATCCTCAAACGTAAGTTGTCTCTTTTGGCCCTACAGGTGAACAGATGTACCAACCCACAGATTTTTATTTTATGCATAATTAAGGGCCACCTTTTCATAACTCCTGATTTATTATAGTCTACTAAAATGCAATGTTCTTATTAATATCAGTAATTAGTAATTTGTTGAGGACCCACAGTTCCATATTCCAAAAAGTCTGGAATGCTTGGCAAAATTGGCACTTTATAACCATTTGCCATTGTAGAGATTTATAATTTCTCCTGTGTTTAGGAAATACCCTTTGTTTTTTGTTCTGTTTTGTTTTGTTTTAAAGATTTTATTTATTTATTTGGCAAAGAGAGAGAGATCACAAGTAGGCAGAACAGCAGGCAGGGAGAGAGGGGGAAGCAAGCTTCCTGCTGAGCAGAGAGCCCAATGCGGGGCTCAATTCCAGGAGCCTGAGATCATGACCTGAGTTGAAGGCAGAGGCTTAACCAACTGAGCCACCTAGGCGCCCCAGAAATACCCTTTGTTAACAGTACTATCTTGAATTGTTGTTGCTGTTTTTCACTTACTGTGGTTCTAGAGGCATTTACTGTAAGTTAAATCATGATTACATGCTGCTTTTGTTGATTGTGTGGGTTACTACTTAGATATTGCAGTTTCTCTCTGTTTCTTGGCTCTTGGGGTTCTTTGTTCAGTGGAATGGACTTGGAGTCTTTGGCCTCTTAGTAGGTCAGAGGACTTAGAGAATTACTGGTTGAAAGGGTTAGTCAGGGGCACTTCCTTTGGCCCTCCCTAGGTGGCTTTCTCGTCTCCAAGTCTTGCCCCCTCCTTTGCTTTACATTTTGGCCTTTATCAGACCCACAAAGAGGGAGGTGTGTACTCCCTGTGTTGGGTTAATAATCACTCAAATATTGGTTTATTAACATTCCCTAAGTGGATCTTGAAAGTGAAAAATTAAAGGCCTCCCCAATTCACAAGTCTGATCATTGATTTGCCTCAAGTTTCACTAAGTGGCCTCAGCATATGGCCAGCTAAAGTTCTTCACAGTAGCCCATCACTTTAAGCCATGTATTTGAAAACGTTTTTTGAGCACATGAAAAATGATAGTAGTTGTTAGATTAAGACAATGGTAATAGGTGATTTTCATCTGTTTTAAAATTTGTCTTTCTTCTTATATCACCTTCTCAATTACGAAAGGAATAGAAGACAAATATTTGTATCACTGAATCAGGATGTTGATTACTATAATTTTGCTGTTTAACCAACCCATGTGAAACATTCTTAATAATGGCATGATGGCCTCTTTGGATGGTGAAATGGCAATATCCTGTAAGTCAGCTTTGACCCAACAATTTCAATTTCAGAAAGCTGTCTTGTTAATGTACTCCCATGTTTGTCTAGAGGCATACACTCAATGATAATCACTGTAGCTTGGTTTAGAACGGTAGATGGTGGGAACAAACCAAGGTCCATCAAAACAAGATTTGTTGGGGCGCCTGGGTGGCTCAGTGGGTTAAGCCTCTGCCTTCGGCTCGGGTCATGGTCCCAGAGTCCTGGGATTGAGCCCCACGTTGGGCTCTCTGCTCAGCGGGGAGCCTGCTTCCCCCTCTCTCTCTGCCTGCTGCTCTGCCTACTTGTGATCTCTGTCTGTCAAATAAATAAATAAAATCTTAAAAAAAAAACAAGATTTGTTAAATAAATTATGGTATGTTTATAGAATAGGATAATATTCAGCTGCTGAAATTACAGTGTAGTCTTGTTTCCTGTCCAACGTATAAGAAATTTGGAAGTCACCACACACCCTAACAAGTAAAAAGCTGAACAAACCACATAATCAGCAACTCTTCTTATATCTCTCAGAGAAGTGAGGTTACAGAGCAATCCACTGCCTCTGAATTTGGAGAGACCAACAAGGAATACAGAGAATCACAGTTTATTAGAGCAGAGCCGAAACCACTACAATAACCAGGGCCAGGTTGGAGAAATGAACTGTAATTGACAAATTGCCAGAGGCTCAGCATAGACAAGCCTGAGATAAAAATTCCAGGGAAATCAAGTCATAGTCCTTCTTTCCCCACTTCTGTGTTTTAACTCCAGGGAGCATTAACAGGTCCGCACAGTGAATATCAGAGAAAAATCCCCCTGTAATTCAGGGTTGGGCAGGGGAAAAGTAACCATTTTTAAATATGTGAGAGAGTTCTGTTCTTAACAAGATCTGCCTTCAGGAGAAACTGACCAGAGCCTAAGTGACCTGAGGCAAGGGAAATACCAACCTCAGAAGGCTAGTCTATCTAGCCTTCTATGTGAAGAAAGGGAAATAATCAATTCCAGCCCCTTCTAGCCTTGAACTTTTAAAACTACTCTTTTAAAATGCCTTTAAAAAAGTCAGTAGACTGTAGTGGTATGGATATTTCTGGGCTCTGAATTCTGTTCCATATATATATATATATATATATATATATATATATATATATATATAAAATATATCTGTATGCCAGTAGAGTCTACAATTACCCTAGTTTTGTAGTAAGGTTTGAAAGTGGGAACTATTACGTCTCCAAGTTTGCTTTTTTTTTGGAAAATTGTTTGGTTATTCTGGGCTCCTTTTATTTCCGTATGAATTTTAGTGTTAGCTGGCCAATTTCTGTAAAAATGCCAGTTGGGATTTTGATAAAGATTGCATTATAATATATGATCAATTTGGGAGTAAAACTGGTCGTCTTAACTACATAACTCTTATGTTTCTTGAAGACAGAATGCCTTTCCATTATTTTGCCTTTCCATTTATTTAAGCCTTCTTTAATTTCTTTCATCAGTGTTCTATAGTTTTCAGTGTACAAGTCTTGCACTTATTTTTAAATTTATTCTGGGGTACCGGGGTGGTTCAATCATTAAGCGTCTGCCTTCGACTCAAGTTCATGATCTCAGGATCCTGGGTTCAAGCCCCACTTCGGGCTCCCTTCTCAATGGGAGGCCTGCTTCTCCCTCTCCCACTCCCCCTGTTTATCTTCCCTCTCTTGCTCTGTCTCTCTCTGTCAAATAAATAAAATCTTTAAAATCTAAAAAAACAAACAAATAAATAAATGTGTTCTTTTTTATGCTATTATATATAGAATTGTTTTCTTTTTCTTTTCTTTTTTTTTTTTTAAAGATTTTATTTATTTATTTGACAGACAGAGATCACAAGTAGGCAGAGAGGCAGGCAGAGAGAGCGGGGAAGCAAGCTCCCTGCTGAGCAGGGAGCCTGATGTGGGGCTCAATCCCAGGACCCTGGGATCATGACCTGAGCCGAAGGCACAGGCTTTAATCCACTGAGCCACCCAGGTGCCCCTAGAATTGTTTTCTGATTTCAGTTTCAAATAGTTAATATATAGAAATACATTTCTATTTGTATGTTGATCTTGTATCCTGCAACTTTGCTGAACTTATTACCTCTAATTGTTTCTTGTGATTCTTTAGGTTTTTCTATATATGGGACCATGTTATCAGCCAATAGAGATAGTTTTACTTCTTCCTTTGAAATCTAGATGCCTTCCATTTCTTTTTCTTGCCAATACTATTCTGCCTAGAATCTGTATATCTTGTTTAATAGAAATGGTGAACACAGACATGCTTGTGTTAATCCTGATCTTAGGGAGAAACCTTTTAGTCTTTCACCATTAACTATGATGTTAACTATATGTTTCCCGTAGATGCACTTTATCATGTTGAGGGAGTTCCCTTTTATTCCTAGTTTGTATAGTGCTTTTTGTCATGAACATGTATTGGATTTTGTCAAATGCTTTTTCTTTGTCTATGGAGATAAACTTTTGGGTTTTTTCCCCTTTAGTAAGATAGCGTGTTATATTACTTGATTTTCATACGTTGAACAAACTTTTATTCCTGGCGTAAATCCTACACAGTCATGTGTATAATTCCTTTATGTGTTGCTTAATTCAGTTCTCTAGTATTTTGTTGAGAATTTTAACGTCTAGGGGCATCTGGGTGGCTCAGTGGGTTAAAGCCTTTGCCTTCAGCTCAGGGCATGATCTCAGGGTCCTGGGATTAAGCCCTGCATCGGGCTCTCTGCTCAGCGGTGAACCTGCTTCTTCCACTCTCTGTCTCTGCCTGCCTGTCTGCCTACTTGTGATCTCTCTCTAATAAATAAATAGAATCTTTAAAAAAGAAAGAATTTTAACATCTGTATTCATAAGAAATATTGGTTTGTAGTTTTCCTTTTTTGAGACATCTTTATCTGGTTTTGGTGTTAGGGACTGGCCTCATAGAATGAGTTGAGGAGTATTTCTTCCTTACCTGTTTTTAGAAGAGTTTGTGAAGGACTGGTGTTAACTCTTTAAACATTTGGTAGGATTAACCAATGAAGCCTTCTGGTCCTGGACTTTTCTTTGTGAGAAATTTTTTTAAACTGCTAGTTCAATTTCTTGCTACACGTCTATTCAGATTTTTTCTTTCTTCTTGAGTCAGTTTTAGTAGTGTATGTCTTCCTAAGAATTTGTCCAGGGGTGTCTGGGTTGCCTAGTGGGTTAAGCCTCTGCCTTTGGCTCAGGTCATGATCTCAGGGTTGTGGGATCAAGCCCTGCATCAGGCTCTCTGCTCAGCAGGGAGCCTGCTTCCCATACCCCCTCTGCCTGCTTGTGATCTCTGTCAAATAAATAGACAAAATCTTAAAAAAAAAAAAAAGAATTTGTCCAACTCCTCTAGGTTGTCTAATTTGTTGCCATATCATTACTCATAGTAGTCCCTTAAAATCCTCCTTATATCTATAAAGTTGGTAACAAAGTACTCACTTTAATTTCTGATTTTAATAACTAAATTCTTTTTTTTTCCTTAGTCTAGCTAGAGGTATGTCAATCTTCTGATCTTTTCAAAGAATCAACTTTTGGTTTTGTTGATTATCACTATTGCTTTTCTCGTGTCTAATTTGTTTACTTCTCTGCTGATCTTTATTATTTCCTTCCTTCTGCTTGCTTTGGATTTAATTGGCTCTTCTTTTTTTAATTTCTTTTTTTGAAATATTTTATCTATTAGAGAGAGAGAGTGTGTGCACACCCACGTGTACACATGAGCATGGGAGGGAGCAGAGGGAGAGGGGAAGAGAGAATATCAAGCAGACCGTGCTGAGTACAGAACCCAACATGGCACTCAATCCCACAACCTTTGAGCCAAAATCAAGAGTTGAATGCTCAACTGATTGAGCCACCCAGGTGCCCCTTCTTTGTTTAATTTCTTAACATGAAAAGCTAGGCTATTGCTTAGAGTTCTTTCTTCTTTTTTAATATAGGCTTTTACAGTTGTGAATTTTCCTCTAAATGCTGCTTCCTGTAGGTCTTAGTATGTTGTATTTTCCTTTTCATTTAACTCAAACTCTTTTCTTATTTGCCTTGTAATTTCTTCTTTGACCCATTAGTTATTTAGGAGTGTGTTTTGTAATTTCCATGCATTTGTGAATTTGCCAGATTTCCTTTTTTTACTGACTTCTAATTTTATTCTATTGTCATTGGAGAACATACTTTAAATTCCTTTAAATGTATTGAGACTTGATTTATTACCTAAAATATGGGTCTATACAATAGAAAGTTCAATGTGCACATGAGAATATGGATTCTGCTGGTGGTAGGTGGAGGTTTCTGTATACGTCCATTAGGTCTAATTGGTGTATAATTGTTCAAATCTTCTATTTCCTTGTTGATCTTCTATCTAATTGTCTAGATCATCTGCCTATTTTGTCTGATATTAGTATAACTACTTCAGCTTTCTTTTGGTTACTAACTACATAGTATATTTTTTCATGAGGCTCTGTTCATATATCATTTTCCTTTCCTGTTCTTTCAACCTGTTTGTGTCTTTGAATCTAAAATGAGTCACTTTAGATAGTATATAGTTTGGTCATGGCTTTTTAAAAATCTACTCTGCCGGTCTCTGACTTTAATTGTAGCCTTTAATCCATTTAAATTTAATGTGATTACTAAAAAGGTGGGATTTAGGGGCACCTGGTGGGTCAGTTGTTTAAGCATCCAACTCTTTGTTTTTTTTAATATTCATTTTATTTATTTATTTATTTTAATTTTATTTTATTTTTTCAGTGTTCCAAGATTCATTGTTTATGCACCACACCCAGTGCTCCATGCAATACGTGTCCTCCTTAATACCCACCACCAGGCTCACCCATCGCCCCACCCCCCCCAAGAATTCAACTCTTGATTTTGGCTCAGATCATGATCTCAGGGTCCTGAGATTGAGCCTCACACTGGGCTGTATGCTCAGTGGAGCATCTTCTTAAGATTCTCTCTCTCTCCCTCTCCTTCTGCCCCTCCCCCTGCTTACCCTCTCTCCCTCTCTCTCCTTCTCTCAAATAAATAAATAAATCTTAAAAAATAATAATAAAATGGTAAGATTTGATTCTGCCACTTTGTACTTTGTTTTCTATACATATTTTTTGTTCCTTTAATCTTCCATACGGCTTTCTTTTGCATTAAACATATATTTTCTAGTGTGCTCTTTTAATTCCCTGTCATTTCTGTTACTGTGGATTTCCTGGTGTTGTAATTAATAGCTTATAATAATATAGTTCAGACTAATACCAACTTAATTTTAATAGCTTGCCAAAACTTGGCTCCTGTATATTCCATTCTTTTCCCACTCCTTTTGTGGTGTAATTGTAGTACAAACTATGTCTTTATATCTTATATGCTGCTCATCCACATATATTTATAATTATTGCTTGATGCAGTTGTCTTTTAAATCATATAGGAGAAAAAAAGAGTTACAAAAATACATTTATGCTACCTTTTATGTTTACCAGTGTAGTTACCCTTATTAGTGCTATTTATTTCTCTTTTTTTAATTTAAGTATAGTTGACACACAATGTTGCATTAGTTACATTGGTTTCAGATGTACAACATAGTGATTTAACAGCCCCATATATTACGCTATACTCAAATCACCAAGTACAGCTACTGTCTTTCACCATACAATGCTATTACAACATAATTGAGTGTATTCCCTATGCCGAACCTTTCATCCATATGACTATCCATTCCGTAACTGAAAACCTGTACTTCCCACTGCCCTTCACCCATTTTACCCATCCCTCCATCCCCTTCCTTCTGGCAACCATCAGTTTATATTTAAAAATCTATTTCTGCTTTTTAAAAAATTTACGTGTTTGTGCATTTGTTTTTTATATTCCACATATGAGTTAAATCATATGCTATTTGTCTTTCTCTGATTTATTTCACTTAACATTATACCCTCTAGGTTCTATCAGTGATGTTGCAAATGGTAAAATCTAATTTTTTATGGCCAAGTAATATTCCATAGTGTGTATGTACACACGCACACACACACAAACATACTACATCTTCTTTATCCATTTATCCACACACACACCACATCTTCTTATCCATTTATCTATCAATAGACACTTAGGTTGCTTCCATATCTTGGCTACTGTAAATAATGGTAAAATAAACATAGGGTTGCTATGTTTTTGTTTTCTTTGGGTAAATATCCAGTAGTGGAATTACTGGAGCATATGGAATTTCTATTTTTAACTTTTTGAGGAACTAACATACTATTTTCCACAGTGGTTGCACCAATTTACAGTTCTACCAGCAGTGCACAAGGGTTTCTTTTTCTCCACATCCTCACCAACACTTGTTGGTGAGGTTTTTGATTGGTTTTTGGTTTTTGATTCTAGCTATTCTGACAGGTATGAGGTGTTAGCTCATTGTAGTTTTGATTTGCATTTTCCCTGATTATTAGTGATGTTGAGCATCTTTTCATGTATTTGTTGGCCATCTGTATGTCTTCTTTGGAAAAAATGTCTGTTAGGTCCTCTACCCGTTTTTAATCAGATTATGTGGTTTCTTGGTGTTGAGTTGTAGAAGTTTTTTTATATATTTTGGATATTAACCCCTTTATCAAATATATCATTTACAAATCATCTTCACCCATTCAGTAGGTTGCCTTTGTGTTTTATTGATGATTTCCTTTACTGTGCGAAAGCGGGTGTAGTCCCAATAGTTCCCTTTTGCTTTTTGTTTACCTTGCCTGAGGAGGCAGACATACCTAGAAAACTCTTGCTAAGGCTCATGGCAAAGAGATTACTGCCTGTATTTTCTAGAAGTATTATGGTTTCAGGGAGGGACAGAATATTTGAAGAGAAGCAAACCAAGATTCTATTTCAGTTGTGTATGTAACATTTTCTCTGTCTTAAAATTTGAGCCTCAGATTTTTCCATCCACAGAAGAGTGATGCAAATACATCTCCCCATCTGTTCTGTAGGGCTCTGTGAAGGTTATTCAGTACATAGAGATGCTTTGGCCCCTTTAGAAGAAAGGCACTTAACTTCCTCAAGGCTTCATTATTGTTACTTCCAGTTTTACTTCCCACTGTGTGTCCTTGATCAAGCCACTGAACCAATTGCTTTTGTTGCTCCACCAAACACCCGCCCCCCCTGCCTTTTTTCCAGCCTCCTCTCTTTTTTTTTTTTTTAAAGATTTTTTATTTATTTATTTGACAGAGCGAGATCACAAGCAGGCAGAGAGGCAGGCAGAGAGAGAGGAGGAAGCAGGCTCCCTGCTGAGCAGAGAGCCCGATGTGGGCCTCGATCCCAGGACCCTGAGATCATGACCTGAGCCGAAGGCAGCGGCTTAACCCACTGAGCCACCCAGTCGCCCGCCTCCTCTCTTTTTAAGGAAGAGATAATGCTCATTCTCCCCCCATAGACATGGCAGTAAATTTATTCTTATTTCATTTTATTTTATTTAAACTTATTTTATTTAAATTCAATAAGTTAACATATAGTTAGTTTCAGATGTAGAGATCAGTAATTCATCAGTTGCATATAACATGACAGTAAATTTAAATTGTTTTACATGTGTTTAAAATTACTTGAAGATGTTCAGGAAAATCTGCTGTTATTTGCAGTTTGACTGGCAATTAGGATTATTTTGCACAGATGGAGTATATTTTAATGTAATCCTGATGTGATTATTTGAAGTTTTTTTTTAATATTACGCATAATACTAGAAATAGAGTTTTGAAACCTCCTATAGTCCTTTGTATGTATCTCTCCCTCCTTCCTTCTCTCTTTCTTCTTTTTTTGCCTAGTATCTAGCTCTATTAAATCCAGGCTTCTCTGTGAAAAGTGGTTAGAATCTTCAGCTTTTTTAAAAATTGTGATAAAATATATATAACAAAATTTACCATTTTAACCATGTTCAAGTGTACAATTCAGTGGAATTAATTACTTTCACATAGTTGTGCAATGTGTACATCCATTTTTGAAAAATGCAGTCTCCACAGTTGCTGGGCAATATTTGTTTTGTGAACCAATATTGTTATTAAAATTAACTAATATGGACTGTACTGTGTTTCTGACATTTTGTGGAAGCTGTGAGTTTTATAAACGAGGTCGGTATTGATTTTAGTGGTCATACATCCTTTTCCTCATTTCATTTAAGAGAATAACCTAAACAACCTATTTGTTTATCCACAGGATGTTTAATTCACATCTCTTTTGGTGTTGCAGGTTGCAAGGCAGGCGGGAATTAACTTGGGGACAGCCATGTCAAGAGGATTGTATCAACCAGCAACAATCTTTATGGGCTGCCAAATGTCAGCTGTCTCAAGCATTGGAGGTTTCAGTACGGAGCAGAAATCTCCCCAGCCCACAAAGAACTTTTCAATTCCTGACCCACATTCACACCGACAGACAGCCCAGAGCGGTAATGTGACAGACAGCTATGTAGTACAAACTAATAGTGACACACAGCGCTTAAATAAGTCTGACAAAATAGATGCAAAGACATCTCTTCAGACTGGTGAGGAAACGCCAGTCACAGCCAGCGCATTGTCTGAGGAGGAACAAACTCATTGCTTGCAGATAGGAAGCAACACACGTCACGGTGAGAGTAGTTTATCTGAAGGCAAAAAGTCTGCTGAACTCCATTCCCTGTTACGGGAAAGATTAAGTCCAGAGAACAGAACCACGGATTTAAAGTGTGACAGTGCCAGCAGATCAGCAGGATCAGAGGGAGAAATACTGACACAGGAACATATTGAAGTCAAGGAAGAAAGAGCCAGACCGCCAGTCTCTCCGATATCAGTCTCAGAATACTGTGCATTTGAAAATAAGTGTTCTCAAGAGAAGGATTCTGCTTGGGAAGGTTTCTCAGGTGGGGTGAGAAGCTGAGCTTGTTTGCTGATTTTTGTTGGTGTTTAGTTTTGGGGGTGGTAGCGTTCTTATGTAAGAAAAACATACACTCTTTAATTTTTTCTCTGTCAAAAGAGCAAACCAGTGACTTGGCCAACAAATTCCATTCTAATGAATTCTTGAATATAGGTGTGGAAATATTTTCGCAAGCTAATTTGCTGACTTTAAAGCCCACTGTGATATTTTTATTGACTTTTCATGTACTATAGTTAGTTGTGGATTGTTTCTACATGTATGAAGCTGAGTAATTCTGCCTGTGAGGCAGAACATGTTTACCTCGCTTCTCCCTGAAGTTAGTGATTGGTAATCTATGCGTATCCCCTCTTACAGATCATCTTCCTCCCAGGGACCCCGAGTCACAGAAACCCTTCAGAAAAATGCAGGAAGAGCAGGAGGAGAAAAGTTTGAGCAGCAGCAGCAGTGACCTCACAGTCTCTATAAGTGAAGATGATCTCATTTTCAAGAGTCCAGAACCACAGCCAAATCCGAGTGACAAGATGGAAGGAGAAGATGGAATAGAGGCCTTAAAATTAATCCACTCTGAGCAAGAAAGAGATGCCCTATCCACCGAAAAACATAATTGTATTTTGCAAACCCTAAGCTCTCCTGATTCAAAAAAGGAATCCTCCACTAACTCACCAACAAGAGAGTAAGCCATTCAATTTTTTTTTTTTTACTGTTCTGTTTTTAATTATAGACATTTTTAGAGACTATTCAACTGGGAATGTATTATTGAACCCTCAGCCATGGGTGGATAAGTTCCTTAAGTCTCATAAACAGTCTTTTAGATAAGGTCTGATTTTTCTTTTCTTTTTTTTTTTTAATGAAATAGCTTTAAAAGTCTGAATATCATTGAATCCTGGTGATTGGCAGTTTATAATTATATCCAAACAATCTCTAGTTAATTTGTAAGTCATTCCTCCCACACCCTGCCTTACAGCCTTTTAGAAAAGAAATCATTTTTGAAGTTGTGGTAACACAGGTGACAAATAGTTAAACTTACTAGGAGTTCATCTTTAGAGGCTAAGAACTTTGTATCTGATTAATTTGCTTAATCCTTTAATTCCTTGCCATGGTATCATATGGTTAAATATGAGTTTACAAGTTCTGTTACAAGTATTTCTTTTTTTTTTTTTAAAGACTTTATTTATTTATTTGACAGAGAGAAATCACAAGCAGATGGAGAGGCAGGCAGAGAGAGAGAGAGAGGGAAGCAGGCTCCCCGCTGAGCAGAGAGCCCGATGCGGGACTCGATCCCAGGACCCTGAGATCATGACCTGAGCCGAAGGCAGCGGCTTAACCCACTGAGGCTTCTAAGTCAGCTTTCCTTTTCTGAATGTAAAAATGAGGACACTGGAATCTTTAATGTTAAATAGGAACAACATCCATGTTATACATTCTGAGCACTTACAATATTCACCTTATAGTGGCGCCTGGATGGCTCATTCGGTTGAGAGTCTGACTTTTGGTTTCGGTTCAGGTCATGATTTCATGGTTCATGGGATAGAGGTGTCTTAGCATTGGGTTCTGTGCTCAGTAGGGAGTCTGCTTGAAAAATTCTTTCCCTCTGCTCCTTTCCCCATTCATGCATGCACATTCTCTCTCTCTAAGTAAGTCTTTAAAAAATAATATCTAACTCATAAAAGCTGATTTATGATTTTTACTACTGACTTGTATAGAAAGCATAGAAACTGTTAGAAAACCAATTCTGCAATAAAAAGTAGCATCACATCTCTTGTAAGGATAGAGGGAACCTAAGTAAACAACCTAAGGTAGATCTCATCTTTTAAAAACAGGGAAACCAAGGCCAGGAACATAGGAGTGACATTTGAGCCATTCAGGGAGACCTATACAGCTTACCTCCCCAGCCTCCATGCTACTTCCAAAACTTTCTTTTATACCGCAATGGTGTCACTCTTTCTTTTCAAGCATCTCAGCAACAGTGAAAAACTAAGTAGGCATTCTTGCGTATCAGGGTATATATTCTCTTTTAGAACACTGTTATCCTTTTCAACATATTGCTTTTTACCACTCATAATCTACTTATGTGAAAAAGTTTAATTATAGTCTGATTGACTCCAAGCTGGCATTCAAGAAATACTTACTAAGAGCACCCCCAAGTACAAAGTACTTGCACTATGGATGGAAGAACTGACAAGTTTCCTGTCCTGGTTTGTTGCAAAGGCAAGCCAAATGGGTTTGTCTAGTCATAATACTTCTCTCCCATTAAAGAGGTACAGGTATTACATCATACATCATCAGAAACTTTATTACTAGAGATAAAATAATCTATTTTGGGTTTTGTATTCACAGGCTTCTTTTTATAGCAACTCATTGGCCAAGTTAGTACTTTGGTAGGCTAACCAGGGGGCCAGTGTACTTACTTAGGATTCATTCTTTTTCTGAGATGAAAAACATTGAGTATGTGTGTATATATAAACAATGTCAAAAACATTGAGTATATGTGTGGAATTAAGAGCATTCTATCTCTCTTGAAATTATATCCAAGCTTCTTGGAATTTGGGGATATGGTTTTCCAAAATTTATTGGGAAATATGGGCACTTGGGGAATTTTTAAATATTTGCCTTAAAAGAATTCCCCCAGAATGAAAGGTCAGTCAGCACTGGTTGATATTTGTGCTATCAGATTTGAGCCTATTGATTTTTTGTGGTGCAAGTACTCCCCATGAATAGGTTGAAAGTAGTTTTAAATGATGCTGGTTAACCTGCTGAGATTCCCACTGCTTTTGAGGCCCTACTTTGTCTTACTTATTATTTAGCTTGAGCTACTCTTCTTTGCTCTAAGGGTTAATTATTAATCTGGGGTTATAATCATATTTATAGAGCTGACACTGTGACCTCAAAGGTTCATTATCTCGGTTTACTTTAGGGTCTTTTGGGGGCTTAGAGAGAAGTCATTTGAATGAATTTTAGTTAACAAAGATGAGGAGGTAGGACAAAGGCAGACACATAGCAAGATATAAACAGAAAACCGTTACCTCTGATGATGATAGTTATGATGTTTTAGCACATCTCTGTGCCAGCTGAATTGCTGTGTTTGGACATAAAACTTGGTCTTTAGCTTCCTAGCAGTAAAGGTGAAAAGAGGAGTACACAGTATGCTGAATAGTTTCCATCTGAGGGGAAAAATGAAGCCAAGGATTATTTTTGTGTTATTTGGTTTTTGTTTTGTTCAGAAAAAAATTGAATGGCTCTTTTGAAATATAGTTCTCATACCATACAACCTACCCATTTAAAGTGTACATTTCAAGGTTTTGGGTTATATTACATTACTGATTTGTAAAAATTGTGCTATAATATAAAAAACATTTAAAAAGTACCACCTTAAGCATATAATTTAGTGTTAGCACCATATCGTACAACCATCACCAGTATTTCCAAAAGTTGTTCTTTACCCCAAATATAAACTCCATAATCAGGAAGCAGTGACTCTCCATTCTTTCCTCCACCCAGTCTCTGGTAACCTCTAACCTACTTTCTATCTATGAATTTGTCTATTCCATTGGTAATTATACAATATTTGACCTTTTGTGTCTGGCTTATTTCAGTTAGCATAAGATCTTTGAAGTTCATACAGATTGTTGCAAATATCAGAACTTCGTTCTATTTTATGGCTAAGTAATATTCCAGCACATGGATATACCACATCTTATATATCCATTCATCTGTTGATGGACACTTGGGTTGCCACTACCTAAAAGCCAAGTGTTTTTGAGAAGCTTCATAACCCAATCCCACGGCTACTTCTAGATATTGAATTCTGGATTCCTTCCTCACAGGTTATAATTAACCCTTCTCAGAAGAAAGCATACTAAAATGAAACTGAGAAAAAAAAAAATGTCCAAAAGAATCTTGCTATTCTTTAAGAGTAAATAGTTTGCTGCAAATGTTGGTACAAAGCTCCATGATTTAAAACACTAGACATTTATTACTTTTCACATATCAGGTGGTTGGCCCAGTGTCATTTGGGGCCATAAGGATAATTTGGCCGTGAGCCCCTCTTCATCCAGGAGAGTAGCTCACCCTGTCACCTGGTGGTGGTAGCGGAGTTCCCAAGACAGCAAGACAGCAAGCCCCAGGGCCCAAGTGCTTTTAGAGTGTCTACCTGAGCCACATTCACTACTGTTCTGTGGCTAAAGAAAGTCACAGGCCCCAGCCCAGAGTCAACAGATGAAAAAGCGAAGAGGTCACCTCTTGATGGTATAAGTGGCAGAGTCACATTTTAAAAAGTGTGTGTAGTTGGGGAGACACAGAAGAAAGGGCAGTTTTATGGTCATTTTTTGCAAGCCACCACAGTACTTTAGGACAAATTCAAAGGAAGATAAGCTCAGTGTGAGTTCAAAGGGCAGGAAAAGTTTTGCACAGGTGTTGATGCAGCATCTTGAAGGCTGTTGAGTAAGGCTTCGAGTAAGAAGGCAGTAGAAAGAGGCAAGTTAGATATGGAGGAAGAGTGCAGAAAGGCACATGGCTGGAGAGAGCACAGAGGGCAAGGGAAGGTAGAGCCTAGGGTGTGACTAAGGCTCACTGAACAGGACTCCTTGAAGAAAAGGTTTAAAATGGTCCCTGAGGTGTGGCCAGGAACAGGCCTAGAATCAGGTTAATGAATTCAGAGTTCATTTTCTACCTTTTGCACAACTGCTGAAGGGTAGTATGGTGTGTAACTTCACTTAGGAAGATTAATCTGACATAATTAGTCTCATCAGAGAACTAATCATCCACAATGAGGTAGGCAGAATTCTGAGGTGGCTCCCAAGAGTCCTGCCTCCTAGGTGCACTCTGTATCATCCATTTGCCTTGAGTGTGGGTGGGACTGTGCATCTGATGTATTTCCCTCCCACAATTAGTCTATATTATATGATAGACATGAAGGATTTTGCAAATATGATAAAGTACCAAATCAGTTGCTTTTGAGCTAATCAAAAAGGAATTATCCAGAGTGGGCCTGACCTAAGCAGATCATCCTTTACAAGGGCTTGGGTCTTTATGAAGTCAGAGAGTCAAAGCTGCTGGTATACTCTCCTATTTGGCTTGGAAAAGCAAACTTGCCATTTGCGAAGAAGGCCAGAAGGCAAGAAACGGTTCGCAGGAAGTTCATTTGCCAACAACCAGTGAGCTTGGAGGAGACCCAGAGTTAGACAAGATTGCAGACCTGGCCAATGCCTTGATTTCTGCTTGGTGAGACTGAGTGAAAGACTCCACTAGCCTAGGGGCGCCTGGGTGTCTCATTTTGTTAATCATCTACCTTTGGTTTTGGCTCAGGTCATGATCTCAGGGTCATGAGATCCAGCCCTGTGTTGGACTCTGTGCTCAGGGGAGAATCTGCTTGAGATTCTCTCTCTCCCTCTGCAACTCGCCCCATTTATGTGCTCGCTCTCTCTCTCCCTCTCTCATTATGCTTATGGTACTATATTTAGGTATAAGATCACCTAGATTTTCTCTTATATTATCTTCTAGAAGTAGTTTACATTTAGATCTGTGATCCATTTTGGGTTAATTTTTGTGAATGGCAGAAGATCAGTTTCCAGATACATTTTGTCTTTTTGCTTGTGGTTGTCTTATTTGTTCCAGTACCATCTGTTCATAAGACTATCCTTTTTCCATTGAAGAGTTGAATAGTTTGTTTGTGTAGATCTGTTTCTGGACTTTCTATTCTATTCCACTGATCTGTTTACCAGTACTATACTGTCTTCATTATAGTAGTTTTGTAGTAAATCTTGAAGTCATCTAGTATTAAACCTCTGACCTTGCTCTTCTTCGGTACTGTATTGGCTCCTCTAGGTTTTCTGCTTTCCATATAGACTTTAGAATCAGTTTTTCAATATCCAGAAAAATAAGATTTTGCTAAGATTTTGATTGATACTGTATTGAACCCAGAGTTGGGATTCAAAGGGACACCTGGCTGGCTCAGTCAATAGAGCATGTAGTTTTGGATCTCAGCGTTGTGATTTCCAGGCCCACATTGGGTGTGGAGCCTACTTTAAAACAAGAAGGAAGGAAGGTAGGTAAGTGGAAGGAAGGAAAGAAGGAAGGAAGGAAAGAAGGAAAGAGGGAGAGGGGGGCAGGGAGGGAGGGAGAGATGGAAAGAAGGGAGAGAGAAAGGGGAGGGGAGAAAAAGAGAGAAATAAAAAATAAAGACCTAGGAATTCAAGTTGAGAAAAACTGATATCTTAAAAATGTACCATTAAATTCCCATGCCTGAACATGGAATATCTCTTCATTTATTTGATCTTTGTTTTTTTTCATCAATTTTATAGTTTTCTTCTGGTAGTTCTTCTACATATATGCTGTTATATTTTTTCTTAAGTATTTTTCTCTTTTGGTGCTAATTTAAATATATTGTGTTTTTAATTTCAAAATCCAGTTGTTCATTGCTGCTATATAAGAAAGCAATTGACTTTTAAAATTTTACATTCAACTTAATTAAAATATACTGTGTTATTATTTTCAGAGGTAAAGTCAGTGATTCAACAGTTGTATATAACACACAGTGCTCATTACTTTAAGTGCCCTTCTTAATGTCCATCACCCAGTTACCCCATCGCCCCACCCACCTCCCCTCCAGCAGTCCTCAGCTTGTTCCTATAGTTAAGAATCTCTTATGGTTTGTCTCCCTCTCTGTTTTAATATTATTTTATTTTTCATGCCCTTCCCCGTATTCATCTATTTTGTTTCTTAAATTTCACAGATGAGTGAAATCATACGATATTTGTCTTTCTCTGACTGACTTATTTCAGTTAACATAATATCCTCTAGTTCCACCCACATCACTGCAAATGGCAACATTTCATTCTTTTTGATGGCTGAGTAATAGTGCGGTTGTGTGTGGGTGTGTATACATCTTTTTTATCCATTCATCTGTCTGTGGACATCTGGGCTCTTTCCATAGTTTAACTATTGTGGACATGGCTGCTATAACCATTGGGGTGCAGGTGCCCCTTTGAATCACTATGTTTGTATCCCTTGCATGAATTCCTAGTTGTGCAATTGCTGGGTAGTAGGGGAACTCAATTTTTAACTTTTTGAGGAACCTCCATACTGTTTTCCAGAATGACTGCACCGGTTTGCATTCCCACCAACAGTGTAAGAGGGTTCTCCACATCCTCACCAGCATCTGTTATTTCCTAGTTGTTAATTTTAGCCATTCTAACCAGTGTAAGGTGGTATCTCATTGTGGTTTTGAATTGTATTTCCCCAATATCAAGTGATGCTGAGCATTTTTTCATGTGTCTCTTGGCTATTTTCATGTCTTCTTTGGAGAAATGTCTGTTTATCTCTAATGCTGATTTCTTGACTGGTTTTCTGTTTTTTGGGTGTTGAGTTTGATAGGTTCTTTATAGATTTTAGATGCTAGTCTTTTATCTGATAAAACATTCACAAATATCTTCTCCCATCCTGTAGGTTGCCTTTTAGTTTTGTTTCCTTTGCTGAGAAAGCAGCTAACTTTTATATATTAACCTTATATTCTGCAACTTCCTATAATTATTATTAGCTCCAGGAGTTTTTGTTGTTGATTCTAGGATTTTCAACATACATAAACATGTCATCTGTGAATAACAGTTCTATTTCTTTCTTCTCAATCTATATGCCTTTATTTTCTTTCTTATTGCATTAGCTAGGAATTCTAGTACAGTGTTGAACAGGAGTAGTGAGAGGAGACATTCTTGCCATTGTTGCTGATCTTATGGGGAAAGCATCTGGTTCTTTGCCATTAAGTATAATGTTAGCTGTAGGTTTTTTGTTCTTGATCTGTTGAAGGAGATCTGTTGTTTACCACGTTGAAGAAATTTCCCTTTATTCTTGGTTCACTGCAAGTTTTTATCATGAATGGGTGTTGACTTTTGTTATATGCTTTTTCTGCACCTAATGGTACAATCATATCATTTTTCTTCTTTACCTTGGGATGTGATGGATTACATTCATTGATTTTCAAATAATTGAACCAGCCTTCTGTACCTGGGATAAAATCCAACTGGTCATGATGTATAATTTTT
The DNA here is from genome assembly GCF_020171115.1 of Neogale vison. Lineage (NCBI taxonomy): Eukaryota > Metazoa > Chordata > Mammalia > Carnivora > Mustelidae > Neogale > Neogale vison. The sequence goes on from NC_058098.1 coordinate 46,451,463, forward strand.
TTTAACACATTCGTAGATCCAGTTTGCCAATACTTTTTTTTTTAAGATTTTTTATTTCTTTATTTAACAGAGAGAGATCACAAGTAGGCAGAGAGGCAGGCAGAGAGAAAGGGGGCAGGAAGCAGACTCCCTGCTGAGCAGAGAGCCTGATGTGGGGCTCGATCCCAGGACCCTAAGATCACAACCTGAGCCGAAGGCGGAGGCTTAACCCACTGAACCACCCAGGTGCCCCCAATATTTTTTTTTAAGATTTTATTTATTTATTAGAGAGAAAGAGCACAAGCAGGGGGAGTGGGAGGCAGAGAGAGAGGGAGAGGGAGAAGCAGGAAGGACCCCCCAGAGCAGGGAGCCCAGCCCAGGGGCTCAATCATAGAAACCTGAGATCGTGACCTGAGTGAAGGCAGATGCTTAACTGACTAGAACCACCCAGGTGCCCAGTTTGCCAATATTTTTTTGAGAATTTTTGCATTTATGTTCATGAGAGATAGTGATCTATAGTTTCCTTTCTTACAATGTCTTTGGTGTAAGGGTAATTCTAGCCTTACATAATGAGTTAGTAAGTGTTCTTTTGGCTTCTATCCTCTGAAGGAGATTCTGTAGAGAGTTGGTATAATTTCTTCTTTAAATGTTTGGCAGAATCTTCCAGTGAACTAATCTGGCCCTGGTACTTTCTGTTTTAAAAGATTATCAATTATTAATTAATTGATATTAATTATTAATTAATTATTAATTCAATTTCTTTAACATATATAGTACTATTAATGATTGTTGGTTTCTCTTCATGTAAGGTTTGGTAGATTGTGTTCTTCTAGGAATTGGATCATTTCATCTTTATCAAATTTGTGAGTATAGAATTATTTATACCATTCCTTTATTATCTCTTTAATGCACATGGAATCAGTAATGATTGTCTGCCATTCATTCAAACATTTGAATATTTTCTTTTTTTCCTTGTGGTTAGTCTTATATTATGGGTTGAATGTTTGTGTCTCTCAAAATTCATATGTTGAGGGGAGCCTGGGTGGCTCAGTCAGTTAAGCATCCGCCTTCCACTTAAGTCATGGTCCCAGGTTCCTAGGTTTGAGCCCAGTGCTAGGCTCCCTATTCATTTGGGAGCCTGCTTCTCCCTCTCCTTCTGCTTGCTGCTCCCCCTGCTTCTGCTCTCTTTGTCTCTGTCTGGCAAATAAATAAATAAAAACTTTACTAAAAAAATTCATAAGCACTGGAAGTTGCAGTTCCAGTGCTGCAAGTGTGACTGTATTTAGAGATATGGCCTATGAAGAGGTCATCTAGGTTAAATGAGGTCATAAAAAAGAGGCTTTAATCCGATAAGGCTGGGGAGCTTACAAGAAGAGGAAGGGACACCTGGATAGATGTTTATCCATTTTGTTGGCTTTTCTTTTTTCAAAGAAACAGTTTTTTGTTTTGTTGATTTCCTCTGTTGTTTTCCTGTTTTCAATTTCATTGATTTCTTCTGTAAATTTTATTATTTCTTTTCTTCTGCTTACTTTGGAAAATCTTCTCTTCTTTTTTTTCTAGTTTTCTAAGGTAGAAGCTTAGATTGATGATTTTAGACCTTTCTTCTTTTCTAATATATGTGTTCAGTGCTGTAAATTTCCCTATAAGCCCTGCTTTTGGTACATCCCACAAATTTTGATAATTTGTGCTTTCATTTTCACTTGGTCAAAATATTATTTAATTTCTCTTGAAACATCTTCTTTGACCAATGTGTTCTTCAGAAATGTGTACTTTTAATGTCCAAATGTTTTGAGATATCCTAACTATGTCTCTGTGATTGATCTTTAGTTCAATTCTACTGTGGTCTGAGAGCGTACTTTCTATGAATTCTGTTCTCTTAACTTCTTCGGGGTGTGTTTTATGACCCAGAATATGGTTTGCCTTGGTTAACGTTCCATGTGAGCTTGAGAAGAATGTGTATTTTGCTGTTGTTAAGTGACATATCCTATAAATATGTCAGTTAGATCCAGTTGACTAACTCTTCACATCAGCTATATTCTTGCTGCTTGTTTACCTGCTGGATATGCCAAGTTACAGACAGAGGTGTGTTGAAGTATTCAATTTTAATGATTGATTTACCTGTTTCTCCTTGCAGTTCTATCAGTTTTGCCTATGTATTTTAGTTCTCTGTTGTTGGGTATATACACATTAGGGGTTTTGTGATAGTCCTAGGTGTAGTTTTTTGAATATTTATCCTGCTTCATGTTCTCTGATCTTCCTGAGTCTGTAGTTTGGTGTCTGTCATTAACTTTGGAGAATTCTTGCCCATTATTACTTCAAATATTTCTTCTGCTCCTTTCTCTCTTCTTGATACTCCCATTATTTGAATGTTACACCCTTTGTAATTACCTCACAGTGCTTGGATATTCTGTTCCTTTTTCTTTTCATTGTTCTTTCTCTTTGTATTTCATTTTGGGAGGTTTGTACTAACGTATCTTCTGGCTCACTGATCTTTCCTCAGCTAAGTACAGTCTGCTTGTGAGCCCATCACTGATATTTTGTTTTGAATTGGATGTTTATGTTTTTGGTTTTGAAATTAGGCAGACCATTTTAAATTAATTATTCTTTTTAAATCCCTGTATGAAGGAATCAAATTGTTGTTCTTCTAATTATAGTAACCTAATTGAAAATCATGTTCTATTATTCTATTTTGATTCAACCAGAATTTTTTGAATGCCTCTTAGGCCCAAAGCTCTGTATTGTGCAGTATGGGATTGTGGCAATTTAAAATATGGCCACAAATTCTTTATTTTTTTTAATTTTTAATTTTTTAATAAACATATAATGTATTATTAGCCCCAGGGGTACACGTCTGTGAATTGCCAGGTTTACAGTTTTACTTCACAGCACTCACCATAGCACATACCCTCCGCAATGTCCATAACCCCACCACCCTCTCCCAACCCCCCTTCCCCCAGCAACACTCAGTTTGTTTTGTGAGATTGAGTCTTATGTTTTGTCTCCCTCCCGATCCCACCTTGTTTCATTTATTCTTTTCCTACCCCCCAAACCCCCCACATTGCATTTCTACTTCCTCAAATCAGGGAGATCATATGATAGTTGTCTTTCTCTGATTGACTTATTTTGCTAAGCATAATACCCTCTAGTTCCATCCATGTTGTCGCAAATGGTAAGATTTCATTTCTTTTGATAGCTGCATAGTATTCCATTGTATATATATACCGCTTCTTCTTTATCCGTTCATCTGTTGAGGGACATCTAGGTTCTTTCCATAGTTTGGCTATTGTGGACATTGCTGCTATAAACATTCGGGTGCACATGCCCCTTCAGATCACTATGTTTGAATCTTTAGGGTAAATACCCGGTAGTGCAATTGCTGGGTCATAGGGTAGTTCTATTTTCAACTTTTTGAGGAAACTCCATGCTGTTTTCTGGAGTGGTTGCATCAGCATGCATTTCCACCACAGTATAGGAGGGTTCCCCTTTCTCCGCATCCTCGCCAGCATCTGTCATTTCCTGACTTGTTAATTTTAGCCATTCTGACTGGTGTGAGGTGGTATCTCATTGTGGTTTTGATTTGTATTTCCCTGATGCCGAGTGGTGTGGAGCAATTTTTCATGTGTCTGTTGGCCATCTGGATGTCTTCTTTGCAGAAATGTCTGTTCATGTCCTCTGCCCATTTCTCGATTGGATTATTTGTTCTTTGGCTGTTGAGTTTGCTAAGCTCTCTATAGATTTTGGACACTAACCCTTTATCTGATATGTTGTTTGCAAATATCTTCTCCCATTCTGTCAGTTGTCTTTTGGTTCTGTTAACTGTTTCTTTTGCTGTGCAAAAGCTTTTGATCTTGATGAAGTCCCAAGAGTTCATTTTTGCTCTTGCTTCCCTTGCCTTTGGCAACGTTCCTAGGAAGAAGTTGATGTGGCTGAGGTCGAAAGGTTGCTGCCTGTGTTCTCCTCAAGGATTTTGATGGATTCCTTTCCCACATTGAGGTCCTTCATCCATTTTGACTCTATTTTCGTGTGCGGTGTGAGGAAATGGTCCAGTTTCATTCTGCATGTGACTGTCCAATTTTCCCAACACCATTTGTTGAAGAGACTGTCTTTTTTCCATTGGACATTCTTTCCTGCTTTGTCGAAGATTAGTTGACCATAGAGTTGATGGTCTATTTCTGGGCTCTCTATTCTGTTCCATTGATCTATGTGTCTGTTTTTGTGCCAGTACCATACTCTCTTTTTTTTTTTTAATTAAATTTATTTATTTTCAGTATTCATTATTTTTTTCACCACACCCAGTGCTCCATGCAATCCGTGCCCTCCATAATACCCACCACCTGGTACCCCAACCTCCCACCCCCCCGCCACTTCAAACCCCTCAGATTGTTTTTCAGAGTCCATAGTCTCTCATGATTCACCTCCCCTTCCAATTTCCCCCAACTCCCTTCTCCTCTCTAACTCCCCATGTCCTCCATGCTATTTGTTATGCTCCACAAATAAGTGAAACCATTTATTTGTTATGCTCCACAAATAAGTGAAACCATGATAATTGACTCTCTCTGCTTGACTTATTTCACTCAGCATAATCTCTTCCAGTCTCCTTCATGTTGCTACAAAAGTTGGGTATTCATCCTTTCTGATGAAGGCATAATACTCCATAGTGTATATGGACCACATTTCCCTTATCCATTCATCCGTTGAAGGGCATCTTGGTTCTTTCCATAGTTTGGCATCCATGGCCATTGCTGCTATAAACATTGGGGTACAGATGGCCCTTCTTTTCACGACATCTGTATCTTTGGGGTAAATACCCAGGAGTGCAATAGCAGGGTCATAGGGAAGTTCTATTTTTAATTTCTTGAGGAATCTCCACACTGTTCTCCAAAGAGGCTGCACCAACCTGCATTCCCACCAACAGTGTAAGAGGGTTCCCCTTTCTCCACATCCCCTCCCACACACACACATGTCGTTTCCTGTCTTGTTAATTTTGGCCATTCTAACTGGTGTAAGGTGATATCTCAATGTAGTTTTAATTTGAATCTCCCTGACGGCTAGTGATGATGAACATTTTTTCATGTGTCTGATAGCCATTTGTATGTCTTCATTGGAGAAGTGTCTGTTCATATCTTCTGCCCATTTTTTGATATGATTGCCTGTTTTGTGTGTGTTGAGTTTGAGGAGTTCATTATAGATCCTGGATATCAACCTTTTGTCTGTACTGTCATTTGCAAATATCTTCTCCCATTCCGTGGGTTGCCTCTTTGTTTTTTTGACTGTTTCCTTTGCTGTGCAGAAGCTTTTGATTTTGATGAAGTCCCAAAAGTTCATTTTTGCTTTTGTTTCCTTTGCCTTTGGAGACATGTCTTGAAAGAAGTTGTTGTGGCTGATATCGAAGAGATTACTGCCTATGTTCTCCTGTAGGAGTCTGATGGATTCCTGTCTCACGTTGAGGTCTTTTATCCATTTTGAGTTTATCTTTGTGTACGGTGTAAGAGAATGGTCGAATTTCATTCTTCTACATATAGCTGTCCAGTTTTCCCAGCACCATTCATTGAAGAGACTGTCTTTTTTCCACTGTATATTTTCTTCTGTTTTGTCGAAGATTAATTGACCGTAGAGTTGAGGGTCCATAGCTGGGCTCTCTACTCTGTTCCACTGGTCTATGTGTCTGTTTTTATGCCAGTACCATGCTGTCTTGGTGACCACAGCTTTGTAATAAAGCTTGAAATCAGGTAACGTGATGCCCCCAGTTTTATTTTTGTTTTTCAACATTTCCTTAGTGATTCGGGGTCTCTTCTGATTCCATACAAATTTTAGGATTATTTGCTCCAGCTCTTTGAAGAATACTGGTGGAATTTTGATCGGAATGGCATTAAAAGTATAGGTTTCTCTAGGCAGTATAGACATTTTAACAATGTTTATTCTTCCAATCCAAGAGCATGGAATGGTCTTCCATCTATTTGTGTCTTCTTCAATTTCCTTCATGAGTGTTCTGTAGTTCCTTAAGTACAGATCCTTTACCTCTTTGGTTAGGTTTATTCCCAGGTATCTTATGGTTCTTGGTGCTATAGTAAATGGAATTGATTCTCTAATTTCCCTTTCTGTATTTTCATTGTTAGTGTATAAGAAAGCCACTGATTTCTGCACATTGACTTTGTATCCTGCCACATTGCTGAATTGCTGTATGAGTTCTAGTAGTTTCGGGGTGGAGTCTTTTAGGTTTTCTATACAAAGAATCATGTCATCTGCGAAGAGAGAGAGTTTGACTTCTTCATTACCAATTTGGATACCTTTTATTTCCCGTTGTTGTCTGATTGCTGTTGCTAGGACTTCTAATACTATGTTGAACAAGAGTGGTGAAAGTGGGCATCCTTGTCTTGTTCCTGATATCAACGGGAAGGCTGCAAGCTTTTTCCCATTGAGGATGATATTTGATGTGGGTCTTTCATAGATAGATTTGATGAAGTTCTGGAATGTTCCCACTATCCGTATACTTTGAAGCGTTTTAATCAGGAATGGATGCTGGATTTTGTCAAATGCTTTTTCTGCATCAATTGAGAGGACCGTGTGGTTCTTCTCTCTTCTCATATTAATTTGTTGTATCACATTGATTGATTTGCGAATGTTGAACCATCCTTGTAGCCCAGGGATGAATCCCACCTGGTCATGGTGGATAATCTTTTTAATGTGCTGTTGGATCCTGTTGGCTAGGATCTTGTTGAGAATCTTAGCATCCGTATTCATCAGTGATATTGGTCTGAAATTCTCCTTTTTGGTAGGGTCTTTGCCTGGATTGGGGATCAGGGTAATGCTGGCTTCATAGAAAGAGTCTGGAAGTTTTCCTTCTGCTTCTATTTTTTGAAACAGCTTCAGGAGAATAGGTGTTATTTCTTCTTTGAAAGTTTGGTAGAATTCCCCAGGGAATCCATCAGGTCCTGGGCTCTTGTTTTTTGGGAGGTTTTTGATCACTGCTTCAATCTTGTTACTAGATATTCGGTCTATTCAGGTTGTCAATTTCTTCCTGGTTCAATTTTGGGAGTTTATAGTTTTCCAGGAATGCATCTATTTCATCAAGGTTGCTAAGTTTATTGGCATATAACTGTTGATAATAACTTCTGATGATTGTTTCTACTTCCTTGGTGTTAGTTGTGATCTCTCCCTTTTCATTCATAATTTTATGAATTATGAAAAAGAAAAGAGAGAAAGCCCAAATTCATAAAATTATGAATGAAAAGGGAGAGATCACAACTAATACCATACTGTCTTGATGATGGCAGCTTTGTAATAGAGCTTGAAGTCTGGAATTGTGATGCCACCAACTTTGGCTTTCTTTTTCAATATTCCTTTGGCTATTCAAGGTCTTTTCTGGTTTTATATAAATTTTAGAATTATTTGTTCCATTTCTTTGAAAAAAATGGATGGGATTTTGATTAGGATTGCATTAAATATGTAGATTGCTTTAGGTAGCATAGACATTTTCACAATATTTGTTCTTCCAATCCATGAGCACAAAACCGATTTTTGTATTTTGTTTTTGTATTCTGCACCTTTATTGCGTCATCAGAATATAAATGCATTTTAAATCATATAACCTGAAAACAGCCCAAGCTTGACCGATATCCAAGGTCAGGAAGATAACAGAAATCGACAAAGGAATCTGAGACATGCTACAGGGAAGAACAAGGAGAATCAAGAAGTTGTGTGGTAGGTACCAAGTGGAGTGTTTCAGGTGGTGTTTAGAAAGATTAAGTAACCTTCCCAGGACACAAAGCTAGTCAGAGGTACAGCTAGCATCCATACACATAGATACCAGAATTCATGCTCAATTTCTGTGCTCTAGCACCCAAATCACAGTCATAATGACAACTATGTCCTTTAATAGCACCAACTCTGTTTCAGGCACTATTAAAACACCATTGTAATCCATTTATTCCTATTTTTTTAAATTTTATTTATTTATTTGACAGACAGAGATCACAAGTAGGCAGAGAGGCAGGCAGAGAGAAAGGAGGATCAGGCTCCCTGCTGAGCAGAGAGCCTGATGCAGGGCTCAATCCCAGGACCCCGGGATTATGACCTGAGTTGAAGGCAGTGGCCTTAACCCACTGAGCCACCCAGGCGCCCCCATTTATTCCTATTATTATCACCATTTTACAGAGGAAGCAGACACAGAGAGGATATATTCCAAGTCACAAATCTCAGTACATTTTGAACTCGGCTGCCTAGGTCCACAGTCTGCAATTCTAACTAGTATGCTGGACTGTTTCCCAGTAACACTCTCCTGTCTAAATAACTGGAGTGTCATCAAGGATAATATTTCATAAGGTTGAATAAAGAAGCTCAGGAAGCAAATTAGATTCTTTAATTAGAAAAAGAAAAGAAAACTAATCTGTGGCAATTTGACCTTTTGCTCTGTACACATTGATTTTTGTGCCTTCAAGTTTCAAATGAGCTGCTGAAGTGCTATGCCTTTCTTCACACTTGAACAAAGGACTTGTAAAGTTGCTTTGTTTTTTCTCTCCGTGGAGTATGACTGAAAGCAAAATGTAATGCTGCCTTTTACGTTAAGTCAAATGAAGCCTTGGTTTCTCAAGGACATAAAAATGTGATCACATAGATCGAATTTCATCCAATGATACTAATTTAGCACATCTTCAAAGTTAAACATAGGAAGGAAGTTTTTTGTATCTGAGAAAGTTTTGCTAGTGGAAATCATATTTTCAGGAATTCTAAGTTATAACTGTGTTCCTTTAGAACTTACCCTAAATTCACTTAAAGAGGAGCTGGAAAATTCAGCATTGCTTCAGATGGGATTGCTTCAGATATCTCGGTTGCTTTTTTCTTCACTACTGCCACTTGTTTTTCAGGATATGACCTCTAACCCTCAGTGCAGGTGGCCTCCTGCGTTTTTTCTTGCCACCCCACAGATTTTGCCCTTTGTTCCCAAAGTAAGGTTGTGCGTTACACTTTTGGGAAAATAACGCAGTGCCAGCAGGTGGGGCCATCGGTATATCTTTTTCGTGTTCTACTTGGCACATCATTCTCCAGTTTTGCTTATGCCTCTTGTTTTTAGCTAATCTATTTTGATCTGAAAAATCTGAGACTTCCTTTATCCCTGCTTTGGTTAAAATTTGAAAAGTCTAGAATCAGATTTCCAAGAGGGCAGTAATTCTAATACCTGATCATTAGCAAAACAGGCAGTAACCACAGTCATTGTTACTTGCTGTCTGTGTAGGAGATTTAAAAATAAAATAAAAATAAAAATAAAATAAAATAAAATAAACAAACAACTCCATTGGCCATCTTGAACCTGATTCCTTAGCCTTTGCCAGCCATCCCACCCTACCCGCTGGCCTGGGTCAGAAGAGGTGAGTGACGTATAGGGAACACAGGCTTGGGAATACTGAGAAGCACTTGTGAAGTTACAGCCTGAAGAACTTCTTTAAACATTTTTCACAAGACAGGTCTATCAGTGAAGATTCCAAAAATATTTGTTTGATTACTTATTCCAGTTCTTAAATGCTCATGTGTATACTTATGTTTTCATTCATCTCAAGTCAATCTGCAAAGCTAGAAATAGATTCATTTTCTAAGTTTTCAAATGTGTGGGCCTATTTTATATTTTAGAATTTCTACTGCATCAATAATTATGCTCCTTTTCTCATTCATAATTTTATGTCTGCCCTACTTTTTTTTTTTAAGATTTTATTTATTTATTTGACAGACAGAGATCACAAGTAGGCAGAGAGGCAGGCAGAGAGAGAGGGGAAGAAGCAGGCTCCCTGCTGAGCAGAGAGCCCGATTTGGGGCTCGATCCCAGGACCCAGGGATCATGAGCTGAGCCAGAGGCAGAGGTTTTAACCCACTGAGCCACCCAGGCGCCCCTGCCCTACTTTTTTACTCAATTAACCCTGCATGAGATTTGCCTATTTTGTTGATTTCTTCAAATCAGATTTGATCTCACTGATTGCTTTTTTTTAAAAATCTCATTCATTTCTATTATTATCTTTATTATTCCTTTATTTCTTTCCTTGGTTTTCTTTTTCTTTCTTTTTTTTTTTTTAAGATTTTATTTATTTATTTGACAGAGATCACAAGTAGGCAGAGAGGCAGGCAGAGAGAGAGAGGAGAAAGCAGGCTCCCCGCTGAGCAGAGAGCCCGATTCGGGGCTTAGTCCCAGGACCCTGGGATCATGATCTGAGCCAAAGGCAGAGGCTTTAACCCACTGTGCCACCCAGGTGCCCCTTTCCTTGGTTTTCTTATGTGGTTCTTTGGCCAAGGCTTTAAATTTCCCTGAATACTGCTTGACTTGCACCCCGCTGGTTTTGACAAGTGACACTATCAGTGTCAGTTTTAAATATTTTAATTTAGGGATGCCTGGGTGGCTCAGTGGATTAAGCCGCTGCCTTTGGCTCAGGTCATGATCCCAGGTCTGGCATCGGGCTCCTTGCTCAGTGGGGAGCCTGCTTCTCTTTCCACCTCTGCCTGCCGCTTTGCCTGCTTGTGATCTCTGTCAAATAAATAAATAAAATCTTAAAAAATATATATTTTAATTTAATTATCTTAATGTTTGTAAATAAGTATTAAACTTTCTTCTTTAACAAAGGCATTATTTAGAAGTTTTTTTTTTTAAGTTTTTAAACATTGAGAGAAAGAAGGATCATCTTTTTATTTTAGATATCCAGTTTCATTACATTTTTGGCAGAGACTGAATTCTGAACAGCATCTGCTCTTGGCCTTTGTTGATTGGTCACAATAATGAACAGTTTTTATAAATGCTCATGTGTGCTTGAAAAGAATGTATATTCAACTCTTTGTTAGATGTAGAGTTCTATATGTTTCCATTAGCTCAAACTTATTAATTACATAGTTCTAAACTGTGTATCCACTAATTTTTGATCTACCAGTTTCTGACCTCTCAAAATCTATTGTTAGTATTTTTACATTCCGGACAATATTTTACATTCCAGTATTTTGCATTCCTGGACAATATAAGTACCTTAGACACTGTACCCCCATTTATTCCCTCTGGATCAATTTTCTTTTGTTTCTTTTGGTTTTTAATCAGTGTCTTGTTTTTCTCAAATCTCTAGTACTTTTTTTTTTTTAAGATTTTATTTATTTATTTGACAGGCAGAGATCACAACTAGGCAGAGAAGCAGGCAGAGAGAGAGAGGAGGAAGCAGGCTCCCTGCTGAGCAGAGAGCCTGATGTGGGGCTCCATCCCAGGATCAGGACCTGAGCCAAAGGCAGAGGCTTTAACCCACTGAGCCACCCAGGCACCCCTCTAGTAATTTTTGAGTGGCTATTATATAGGAGCATTTTCAAAGTGATTTCAGACCTGGGAAGTTCTCCTCCTCTGAAGAGGCAGAATGCTTCTGGCAGGTATCTGGGGCAGAAGCAATCCTGGAATCTTTCATCCAGCTGTGAGGATTTTGATGGTTTGGAGCCAGACTTTGGTCCCTTTGACCACCAGACTGTTGTTTCACCTTTATCTGCAGGAAGTAGCCCTTTGAAGTTCCAGTTCAAAGTATGGGTGATTTATTAGGGTTCCCTTCTTTAGTAAACTTGAGCATCAGTTTTTATTCTCTAACTCTGGGGTGTTGTCTAAAGCTCTGTCCAGCTTTTCAGGCTTTCAGCCTCCTGTTCTGGAATTGGCACATGCCCTTCAAAGAAAAGTTGCCCCACATATTAAGTTCATTTCTCTGAATTTCCTTTTTTCTACATTTTGATCCTGTAATTCTTTATTACCTATCTCTCTAATGCTATCAAGGAGATTTTTCAAATAAATATATGTTTTTGTTCTTGATATAAGGCTTGATGTAAGGCTTCACCTTTATTACCTAGGATGCTATTAGGAGAAGCTAAAGTCCTTGTCAAATGCACTTTTAAAAATAAATGTTATTATTGAAGTATAGCATATACATCAGAAAGTGAACAAATCATGATATTCTGTTTGATTACTTATCACAGAGTGAACACCCCCTGCTAGCCCTGACCTGTCAAGAGATGGTATCAGCACCCAAAGCCTACCCTGTGTCCCTTCTCCCTTATCCCTCCTCATTGCTTCCACTGACTTCTGCTTCTTTTCTGAAGACTAGGAAACCAGATATCATTTGGCCCCTTTCAATTTTAATTATGAAATGCATTGCTTTGGCCAAGGCCTTCCTAATTTGGTTTGAGTTTTCCCCTTTACTAATTAATTTATTATTATTTTATTTATTTATTTATTTATTGCCTTTTCCCCTTTAAATCTGGTACATGGAAGGTTTTCTCCCCTTCCATTTTATCTTTTTTCCCCTGTATGAGCCCTCTCAAGTCTTCTAACAATTTGTCTCTTTAGATTGCACACAATACTTTCTTGTTTCCCTGTGTGCAGTTACTAGAGAGCCTTCCAAACTCATGACTGTCGGCTGACATGTAGAATATGCTATTTCAGAATGTTATGTTTTATACACATTTACAAAGAATCACCCAGAATATGAAACTGTTGTCTTACTTTTATTTCTCCCATCAGGCTAATGCTCTCTCTAATCCCCTTTCTTTAACTAAAGATGATCATAAGAAACAAATCAGGAATCTCATTTATTTGGTTAAAATGTTCTCTTGCTCTCTGCCTGCTGTAGACATGTTGTGAAATCACAGGAGGAATGGCAGAACTGTGACCTCTGTGATTGTCATCTTGTATCTCCTTTTGGCTAGTATTACAATTGACTAATTGAACTTAACTTCTGGTTCTCACCTTCTTCTTCTTCATCAGATTAATTTTTTTCAGCTAAAGAACCTGGTACAGGGGCTGGCCCATGTTGGCATTTGATAATTGGTTAAAGGGAACCTGACATGATGTTTCTAGAAGTCAAGATGCAGGAACATACATGAAATGAAACAGGAATGGCCAATTTTTTTTTTTTTTAAGTTAGAAATGAACTTGGCTTCTGTCTCTCTTACTTCTGACTCTTGGCAATCTGGAAAATTTAGTTTCTAGCATTAAAGAATCTAAATCATGACAAAATGGGTATTTTGCTTTACTTAACTCTTTTCCTTGAGAAATGTTGGGTATAAATGCAGTCACTGTAAGTATAGTTTGTACTTAACATCAGTATATAAGGTCACTGAAGAGCCCCAGAAATCTGAGAGTTCATCCAGGAAATTATCATCCATATATGTATGACCAGAAGGTTTCCCGAAAAATGAGGTACTTTCTAGAAAAAAAGATACAGGCATACCTTGATTTTATTGTGTTTCACTTTATTGCGCTTCACAGATTCTGCATTTTTTACAAATTGGAAGTTCAAGACTCTACTGGGAAGTAACTGCTAATGTGGTAGAAATAACAAGGGAACTAGAATCAGAAGTGGAGCCTGAAGATGTGGCTGGGTTGCTACAATCTCATGATCAAACTTCAACAGATAAAGAGTTGCTTCTTATGGATGAGCAAAGAGTGGTTTCTCGAGATGGCATCTACTCCTGGTGAAGATGCTGTGAAGATAATTGAAACGACAACAGAGGTTTTAGCATAGTATATAAACTTAGTTGATAAATCAATAGCAGGGTTTGAGAAGATTGACTCCTGTTTTGAGACAAGTTCTCGTGTGGGTGAAATGCTATCAAACAGCGTTGCCTACTATGGAGGAATCATTCATGAAAGGAAGAGTCAATTAATGCATCAGACTTCATTGTTTTTTTTTTAAGAAATTGCCACAGCCACCCAAGGCTTCAGCAACCACCACCTCGATCAGTCAATAGCTATCTACATTAAGGCTAGACTCTCCATCGGCAAAAGATATGACTCACTTAGTTTTAAAATTAAGTTATTTACATTGCCTTTTTAGACATAATGCTATTGCACACTTAATAGACCACTACGACATAGTATAAACATAACTTTTATATATACTGGAAAATGAGAATATTCTTTGACTCACTCTATTGTGATACTTGCTTCATTGCAGTATTCACTTTATTGAGGTACTCTCTTTATTCTGGTGGTCCACGATATCTCTGAGGTATGCCTGTAATCAGAGCTGAAAAGTTATCATAAAGGAAAATCAGAGACTAATCAGCTGTAGGAGTCTCTCTGAAGTAAGAACGTGTGACCAGCTAGAACAGGGTCAGCCTGCAGCCCAGGAAGGGGAAGGCTCCAGGCAGAGCAGGGTAGTTCCTTATCTATTACTGATATGAGGAGAGAGGCACTGAGTCCAGGGGATAATAACTTGGGAGGTGTCCCCTGGAGTGGGGCAGTGGTGTTTTACCACACTTCACCTGGCCTACCTGAATTCTGTAATATTTTGAGGATTAGGCTTAAGGTTGTTCTACAAACTTGATATGCTAATATTTATAATAATAATGATAATTTCTATTTTGTTTGAGTGTTATGCCAGCCACATTAGCTCATTCATGACAGCAGTCCTATGCAGTAGAGGTGTCATTACCTGCATTTTACTGATAAGGGGACCCAGAATCTCTTCAGGGACTGTGTCCCAGTGCCTTCTGCACTCAGGAAGGGCAGGTGAGCCAGGCCGGCTTTCCTACTTTTATGGCTCCAGAGCTCCCTCTTCTGTGGTTCTCCCATAGTGTTCCTAAGTGTGGCTTCTTACTTTCTCAGATCTCTCACTTCTTTCCCCTCTTCCACTTTAAGTGGAAGGATTCTTTCTTTCTTATTATTTCAGTTCAGCTCAACTTAGAGCTCACTTCTAGCACTTTCTTCTTGGGCTAAACTCTCCACTGTATGGGCATTTAGACCAGAGATGTCCTAGAGTCTCAGGGCCTGCGTCACTGCTGCTCCTACCCCCACTGCAGCCTCTCTTCTCACCCTTGAAACTGGACCGCAGACCCCCTTCCAGATGGGCTGCTATCCTTCCAGTGTGAACCCTGCCGATATGGAGGCTCTCATGTTCTGGGGGACATCATATGTCCCTTTGCTGTCCCTCCCCTTCCTTCTGCACAGTTGCAGGTATAATGGTTAGGTTGCTATCAGGAGTTAAATCATACTCCCTCACATTCTGCCATCTGATTTTGTAATAGATGTAACCCATGAGTTTTTGGTTTGCTCTCCTAATTGTTCTCTTTCATTTTATAAGGGAATTCTGAGAGATTTTTTAAAAAGACTATGCTGATGCTATTTTCTTTTTACCATTTGATACTTCAGCAAATTACAACATTTTGTGGGAGATCTCCCTATGGAGTGGTAAGGTGCCATGCCCCAGCATTCTGGATGGAGGGGGAGGGGAGGAAAGGAGGGTAGAGACAGAGAAGGAAGGCTAGTGAGATAATGTAGCAGACTAACACTTCTGCCAAGGAGGGAACAGCAGTCAGACCAAATCCTGCTAGGAGTGTAGCTAAACTAGACCCCTTTCAATACAAATTTGAGATCTGAAAGTAGTTTATTCTGAGTGGGACAAATTTACCATGGTTTCAGATGTTGGAGAGTAAACTCTGGGAGTCATGTCCTGGTTGTTTAAGACTCAGATAAGGTAGGAGAGACTAGAGCATGGTCAAGTTTCCAAGAAATTAGTGCTAATAGCAAAGGGCCTCGGGGAGAGGTCACATGTAGCCGTGGCCATTAATAGGCCCAGCTGAGCCTGAAGTCATCCCAGCCCAGGCTGTCGGTGGTAGTATAGAAGCTTCCAAGTAGTTAGAGTCTCCTGAATTCCAGGTCACCCCTAGGTGTTCAAGCTGAGGTCCCAGACCATGGAGCAGACAAGCCACTTGCGCTGCTCTCTGTCCAAATTCCCAATCCATAAAAGCATGAGCATAGCAGGTTGTTGGTTTTTGTTTTACACCACTGAATTTGGGTTAACTTGCAACACAGCACTAGATAACCAGAAGACTGGTGGTGATTGGTTCAGCTGGTTGAAGGAAATTAGCCATTCTGGACCATGGGTGGGGGTGGGCTAAAGTGTGAACAAAGGCCCAGAGAGAAGCCAACACAGCCCAGGTCAAGGGAACTGTTACTGACTCCCACTGAAAGTGGCTCCTGTGGCAGAGTATAGCACCCTCAAGGGCACACATTCAGGAGCTGCAAGGGTCTTTTCTTTCTTCCAGTTCCAGGGACATTTTCTTCTTCCCTCCCCTCCAGGGACAGCCCCTGGTCTTGTGTCCTATGGCCAGCCACTCCAAGAGCAAGGATCCTGCTGTTGCTCATATTTATAAAAAGGAGATGTGGGATGCCTGGGTGGCTCAGTTGGTTGGGCAGCTGCCTTCGGCTCAGGTCATGATCCCAGCGTACTGGGATCGAGTCCCACATCGGGCTCCTTGCTCGGCAGGGAGCCTGCTTCTCCCTCTGCCTCTGCCTGCCATTCTGTCTGCCTGTGCTCACTCTCTCCCCTCTCTCTCTCTGATAAATAAATTAAAAAAATTAAAAAAAAAAAAAAAGATGTGGTGGGGGCCAGGGTAGCAGGGGCAGGATTGTCATTTTAAGATACCTCTTAAATTCTTTTCAATCAAATATGAATCGGAATTACTGAAAAGTCATCCATCAGGCTCCAGTTGAGCGGCCAACTCTTGCTTTGGGCTCAGTCATGATCTCAGGATCGTGGGGTCGAGCCTCACTTCAGACTCCACACTTAAGGCTCCACATCAGACTCTGCTCAAAAGGTGGTCTGCTTGAGGTTCTCTCTCCTTTCCCTCTCCTTTTGCACCTCCCCCAACTTGCACACACTGTCTCTTTCTCTCTCTCTCTCTCAAATAAATAAATGTTTAAAAAAAGAAAAGACATCCATAAGAGGTTTTTTTTTTTTCAAAGTTAGTTTTTTGCCTTTTTGAACATTCATCTATAAATTATCTTGATATATCAAGTTGCTGCTGGCTACAAATACCAGAAATGCTGTTTCAAACTGCCTTAAATAATAAATGTACTTATTATTTCTGGAAGTCCAGGAATAAAGCAGGCTCTGGGGATGGTTGCTACTGCCCTTCGCTTTTGTCCTCAGAGACCCACGTCCTTTCCCTTTCCTTGCCCTGTCATCCTCAGTGCTGGCCTCATCCTAAGGCCAGGAGCACAATGGCGGCAGCAGTGCTATTAATGGACTAAATTATGTCCACTCAAAAGTCATGTTGAAGCCTTTGCCCCCAATGTGATAGTATGTGGTGATGGAGTCTTTAGGAGGTGTTAGGGTTAGATGAAGTCATGAGGGTAAGGCCCTCATGATGGAACTAAACCCTTACAAGAAGTGACGAGAGAGCTCTCCCTGTCTCTCTGCCATGTGAGGACACAGTGATAAGGCTTCTGTACAAGCCATAAAGAGGGTCCTCACCAGGAACCAAGTCAAATAGCATCATGATCTTAGACTTCTTAGCCTCTAGAACTGTGAAAAATAAATATGCTATTTAAGCCACCCAGTCCATGGTATTTTGTTATAGCAGCCCAAGCTAATGAATACAAGTACCAAGAACCTCATCTTGACACCACAAAGATAAAGAGATACCAAAGATAGAAAGACACTTACTCTTCTCCAGTCTCTTTGTTAGCAGCAAGGAACGCCTTCAGTAGACTTCCCCTAACATCTCATTGACTAAAATTTAGTCATATATTCATTCCTAAACCAATCACTAACAAGGATTATTATAACAGACTGAGGTGAGAGAAACTTGTACTGTAAGACACTCGATAATTAATATTTTGGGCTTTGCTTCTCCTCTTCCCACCCCCATCCCCTTTTCTCCCCCTTCTTCTTTTTAAATCTTAGCTCAAGGGTTGTATAAAAGCAGGCTGTGTCTGGATTCTGTCACCCCTGGCTTAGACTAATTGTGATTTACTCCTGAACTGGTGTTACTCGAGGGGGAGGTTGATTCCTGAACAAAACTGAGGTTCTGTGAAAGGAAAGAAAGGAGCTGGACATTGAATAGGCAACCACAGTGTTTGTTACACTTGATTAAAATAAGATTTTGTGGATACGGGAAATAGGCAAAGGAGCTGTGTCCAAGGCAGAACTCAAATTTTTTATAATGAATAGGTACTGCTTTTGTAATGAGAAAAATAATTAAAATAATTATAATTTATAATTATAATTATAACTAATTAATTTCCAAAAATAACTAAACTGAAAACAAGCCCTCAAAACTACCTTTTTAAAAAATTCTAAAGTTAGATTGAGGTTACACAATTCTATAAGTATATTAATAAAAAACATTGAATATATACTTTAAATGATTTCTATGTTATATGAATTATATTGTAGTAAAGCTGTTTTGTGTTTTTTTTTTTTAAATCTTCCAAATTCCAGAGGTTTAAAATACATGACTTAAAAGTCATGTCTTACAGCTCTGTGGTGTTTGCCCTGTGCAGGCAAGGGCACCTTTGTTTATATGGCTGGTTTCATAGCTTTCACTGATGGACTTGAAAATCTTCCTATAGTGGGGATGCTTTTAATGACCACTTTTTTGGACATGTGTATTAAATATCCTTCAGGCCATAGAAGGTATTTTGTATTTTATAATCAAATGCTTAGCTTGCTTATAAAAAAGATAAAAATAATACAGGGATGCCTGGGTGGCACAGTTGGTTAAGCGTCTGACTCTTGGTTTCAGCTCAGGTCATGATTTCAGGGTCCTGAGATCGAGCCCCACATTCAGCACGGAGTCTGCTTGGGATTCTT
Organism: Neogale vison; assembly: GCF_020171115.1. Taxonomy (NCBI): domain Eukaryota; kingdom Metazoa; phylum Chordata; class Mammalia; order Carnivora; family Mustelidae; genus Neogale; species Neogale vison. Next base: position 46,470,035 of record NC_058098.1, read on the forward strand.
TCCCTCTTCATCCCCCTCCCTCTCTGCCCTTCACACATGCTCACACTCTATCTCACTAAAATAAGTATAATCCTTAAAAAAAAATAAATAAAACTGATGCAGAAGCAAGAAATTACTGAATATTATTGTCCTTTTAATGTATTTTAAACCTTATTTACTCTTTGTGTCCATTAGGACTCTTTCTGTTGTTCAGTATTTACGTATTTTAAATCATTCTAAGTCAAAGGGAACTCTACTGGCATATAGCAAGAAGTCCAGGGGTAGGAAGTCTGCAGGCTGGCTTCACCCAACACTCAGATGATGCTACTAGGCTCTGACTCCTCTTTTTCTTGGTTCCATTTCTCTTGGATTGACTCAGTTCTCAGGCCCTGCATCCTAGTGGCCTTTGCCCTGGTATGCTGAGCCAGAGTCTTTCATTGGCTCTGATCCTGTCATTGGCTCTGACCTCCTCCACAGTCACTATAGCAAGGGGAGCGCACCACTGGCTTACACCTGGGCCCCATGCTTCACCCTGTGCCCCGTCCGAGGTGGGTGGGTTAGGATGGAGGAGTGGTAGTCCATCAGAGCAAAACTTACATGTTCCAAGCTGTTGGGCAGCAAACCGCCACACTTCCTTCTCTTCATTCCTGACTTCACTTCTGCATGTTGTTGCCTATTTTATTCCTCCTCCTTCAGTTCCTTATGGCTCATTTTTCTTTTTATTTTCTTTAACTTATATTTCTCATAGGCTTCTGGAAAAAACAAATGCATTTTAAGGTGGGATTTGAAAAAGCACATTTGAGCCTGATAGCTGAATGGGAAAATTTCCCTTCAGTGAGAACTTTTGTTACGAAGTTTATCTGGACAGGACAAGCAGATAAGACAAGGAAAAACTCAAAAGTTAAGCGAAAAGCAAAACTTTGATAAGTTTATTTGTATTCTTATACTTAATCTCACCATTTTGTGTCCTAGTTGGGAAACTGACACCGTTGCCTTAACCTACAGGAAAGATGTGAGGAGCAGTTTTGAATCCTGTCTTTTATGGCTTTCAGTTAGCTAACTTTTTTTCTATTTTCCTTTGTCAGTATAAATTTATCTTAATTTGCTTGTCATACTGAAGGACAGGAAGTGTGTTTGAATCTGCTGCTTAAAACAATGCTGTTTGATTTTTTTATTGCGGTGACTCTCAGGTATATTTCAGCACAATTATTCTGCAGTTAAGTAAAATGATCTTTTCCAAGTTGGTAGGGGAATTAATTTTTGTAATTTTGAGAACTTTCTCAAAATCATTTTACTAACACTTTGGTACCTGCTACTGCCTGCCTACTTGAAGATAAAATTCGTAAGAGTAGCAGATGAATAATAATGAACTGTGTGAGAACAGCTGATCTTGTTAGCTTTGACAGATTGTTTTTTTAGTCATGGGTATATGTACTCATTGTTTGATATTTATATTGCATACATATATTAATTGCTTATAAAAATGTTTCCAATGTAGATGATGAAATTAAATATATCAGTATTTCATGCTGTTTTGCAAAAAAGTTCTGTGTGTTCCAAGTGTTGTGCCACCTTAAACATTGGGAAGCACCACTTTCTAGGACAAGTGAATCCCTGAAAAAAATCTCTGGGATGGAATCATGGGGCCAACGGTCCTTACTGATAAGCTGTGTTATGTATTATTACAAGGACACGCTCTAGACATGGTGGTTTGGGAGCATTATTACATCTGTGATCATGAGCACACTTGGAATTGGTTCCCACAGTTTTGAAAAGTATACTTAGCAGGAATCAGGGGTGTGCTCGCCCAACACCCCTGAACTCTGACACTGAGGAGACAAGCCTTTTTATGTGGTTGCCAGGGTCTACCCAGGAGGGCCAGTTGGCTTTGCTTGTTTTCTTGCATGCATCCTGCCCCTCCTCCACATTTAACCCATTTATTCACTAATAAGGATGAGCTGGCATCTTCCACTTTCTCATTTCCTATTTCTCTTTTTGTCTTTGGCTTTCTCTGAGCAGCTTCTTAGGTGAATGCACATTTGCATAATTAATTGACTCAGCTTCTTCATTGTCATATAGGATTGAGCCTGTGAGGGGCCAGCAGCAAACCATCTTTGCAGCAGTACTGCATTTGACTTCTACCTTACTTGCCCAGCAGAAGGCAAGTGTTAATAGCCAAGGGTTCAGTCTCCTTCTGGCAGGTGCCCCCGCCCCAGCCCAGGGAAGTGCCACTCCCGTTTCATTGTCATCACGTCATCCAGAACTTAGAGTCAGAATCCAGAGAGGGAATTGGCCTACTTGTCTGAGCTCTGCCACAGTGAGGGTGACTACACTTGACCCCATTCCTATTCATCAGTTATTGGCCTCCAAGGAGACTCACCTATCCCACAAAAGTGACATCTTAACTTATTACAGAGTCTGAATCTGGCAAGAGCCCTCCATAAGCCCACCCACCACCCCATCGTGTCCTCTCCTTTCCCTTCTCCCTGGGTCCCCTCACATGCTGTAACCCTTGCCAGCCTCGTCTAAGGCTCCTCACCTTCCCTTTTAACACACGCACACACTCACATGTGGACACACGGATGCACACGTACATATGGAGACAGGCAGACATGTAACAGCACAGCAGAAATCTGATGTTTTGGGGCGCCTGGGTGGCTCAGTGGGTTAAGCCGCTGCCTTCGGCTCAGGTCATGATCTCAGCGTGCTAGGATCGAGTCCCGCATCGGGCTCTCTGCTCAGCAGGGAGCCTGCTTCCCTCTCTCTCTCTCTCTCTCTCTCTCTCTCTCTGCCTGCCTCTCCGTCTACTTGTAATCTCTCTTTGTCAAATAAATAAATAAAATCTTTAAAAAAAAAAAAGAAAGAAATCTGATGTTTTTTTTTTGTAGTCCTCATTAAGGCCCAGCGAAGATGGCTCCACCTTGACAATACAGATGCCCTTTTACCAAAAGCATCCCCTAGAGCTTAGTTATAGAACTGATTGTAATAATGTCTAATAAGCAAAAGTTTATTATGTTTATAATATTTTTAAAAGATTTTATTTATTTATTTAACAGAGAGAGAGACAGAGAGACAGAGCGCGCGCGCGAGTGCTCACACAAGGAGGGGCAACAGCAAACAGAGAAAGAGGGAGAAGCAGGCTCCCCCTGAGAAGGGAGCCAGATGCTGGGTTCAGTCCCAGGACCCTAGGATCATGACCTGAGCTGAAGGCAGACACTTAACCGACTGAGCCCCCCAGCGACCCCTATGTTCATAATATTTCTGAAACTTTTCCAGAATGCAGGGCCTGATTGTATTCCACTTTTGAAAGGCATAAAGTTGCATGATAGTAAGACAGTCACCCTCTGTGTTCTTTTTTGCAGCAGACATTCAAAGCCCTAAATCTGTTGTGTGTGCCTCAGACTGGGGAGCACAGCCAGGACCCTAATGATGACACCCCTTTAATGACATGTCAGTGCTGATTTAAAAGAAACCCAGGGAGCAAGAGTATATATTTCTGTTCTTTACCTTCCTAGCAAGGACTTTTATCAACAGGATAATGTTAAGTTTGGGATCCATAGCTTAAGCAAGGAGAAAATGAACAGGAGTACTTATGCATTTCACAAAGCCCATCTGCAGCCGTAAGTCATGACTCTGGGCTACTAAAAACTCCTTGTAGGTTCTGGCTGCTTATCCCTCTTTAAGGGTAGAGAAAACAGGCATTACAAATTCTCTCAGGCTGTCCAGTGCCTCACTAAGGAACTTCGAGGGAAAAAAAAAAAGATGGCATGGGAGAGGGAGAAGTTCTGCAAATTAAAGTGGAACAGAATGATGAGGTCTGTTTTGAGGCCGAAGTGGGGGAAAAGGCAAGGGTTTTGCTTGTGAGCCTCCGCTACAATACAGAGGACCTTAACACAGACGGATGGTACCCTACAAAATGTAGCCCATAATTCAAACTGTCAGCTTAATCACACTGTTTCCAGGTAAAGAGAAGGAGCCCTTGTTTCCTGGGTAAAGAGAAGGAGCGTTGTTTGCTGACCCCTGGTCCTCAGCCTGCCGCAGACCGCCCCGATCTGTTGGCCTTTGTGTCGCCGTCCCCTCCTTCCCTCCTTTTTGGCATTGTGCTCCCTTCAAGTGGCCCCCTGGAAGGGACCACCCAGGGGGCTGCACAATGGGGACCGAGGTAGCCACCAAAACATAGGTTTTGTAAGACAGCCTGTTAAAGAAAATACTGTTTAACTATGTATGTGTTTGTCCTTTCTACAACTGTTTTGTGTGGCAAACAAAACCCCATATACAAACTTCACTGTGGCCGCACATACAGCTGTTCCAGCCATCGGGTGTCAGGCTTGAGATAGTCGCTTCCAGTTTATTTTCCCAGGACAGTAATTCTTGATGCGGTTTATAGTTACACGTTTGGATTTATGGTCAGGAAATTTGATATCAAAGCAAACAAATTGCACTGGCTTTATGAAACTATTTTATCACACTAGTCCTCAGAGTTGGTGGCTTGGCATTGCTCTCGGATGAAATTTGTCTGTAATGCTACTTAACAAAGGCTAGCAGCCCGGAATTCGGTTCTCAATAGCCATTTACACCTCTGTAAAAGGATTAGCTCTGGCCGATTGTTACACTGTTTAAATCTTAATTTGCATCTTTATGGAGGTAGAGCTTCTAGAGACCTCTCTGGTTCTCTGTTGTATTTGTGTACCTATGGGTGGGAGGTCACTGGAGGTTTTTCTCTTATTGGTGAAGGTGCTAAATTGCTTCAGGATGACCAGTAAGCTACACAAATTGAATTAGCGTCTCAAGTTTTGACTGACAACAGTCGGCTTTGGTTCGTTAGTTATATTTTGTAGCAGTTGTGGTCTGAGTGTTTGGTACATGAATGTGCACTCCGTTAGTTCTGTTTAAACTTAAGAATCCTTGGGGTTCTTAGGAGGATTTTAAACGTTCATTGTAGTCAACAAATGCCCATGGGAATGAAATGTAAAACAACCAGAACTGGACAAAATGATGGTTTTAAAAAGTAATCTTTTCTATTGAGACCATGTGTTCTTAGCTTAAAGATCAAAGCCTTCTCACATTTAGGAAGGAAGGTGGGTCAGACCAATGAGGAGGAAGAAGTTGAGTTTCCCAGGCCAGTGTTGCTATAGGCACTGGAATTGGAAACAAAAGCCGGCTGTGTTGCCCCTTTCCCACCTTTCTGGGTATAATTTATTCCTAAATTACACACTCCTAACCTGTGGACCACCTCTTCAAATGATGCGTTTCCATTGTTGCTCATTTTGGAATGCAGATTTCCTTCCCTAAAACTTTGTTCTAGATGTGACCTGCTCTGGTGCTTTGTGATCTTTCGGTTGCATTAAAAACACAGTAAACATATACCATGAGTGTTTTCAAAGTAACTGTTGTAAATGTTGTAAGCTACTCATTACCATTTATGGCCATCAATTACCATACTCTTCTGAGACTGTTGTTCCCTAGAGAGGATAGAACCTGAAGGTTGAGCCTGTAGTGCTGCAGCTGCAACACTTGAGTTCTGAGTCCCTGAAAGGCTGACACCCACAGGTGTGGGAGACAGCTACCGGCAAAGCTAAGGCATAGCTGACACTCAGTAGCCCTCATGCAGGGTTTTTATTTTTGTTGATGTTTTTGTTTTGCCAAAAAGAAATTCTCAGTTTGCAATACTGACAGACAAAGCATAGCGCTTTTTCTCTCTTCTCCTTTTTTAGAAAGCGTGTATATTAATTTGGGATGGAGTTGTTTTCTTTCACATCATCTCCAAAATTCTGTGTGACTAAGAAATGAAAATGAAGCTAGGAAACAATTGCTTTCAATTGGACACGCCCCAAATTTTATGCACTATATGCTTTAACCATTGCTGGGTAAAACAAAATACACCTCTTTAAAATTCCATTTATGTTTGTAGTGATTCCTGGTCAACCAGTAGGTTTGTCCATTTGCTTCACAGAGAGCAAATTGGCCCAGTGTGTTGATGCTAGGCCAATCCACACATTCCCAAGAAAGACCCAGCCTCATCAGACCCATATCTCTCCAACAGGACTTATTTTGGTTGGAATGCAAATGGAAGACACAAAAGCTGCGATTTTGAATTCCAACACAGGCAGTGTTTCCATAAGATGTAGTCTTTAATCTTGGGCTCTGAAGTGTTTGAATTCTTGAGTAGAGTTATTTTTAGCAAAGGACTGACAGATATTTTATCAACTAAAACCAGGTAAATCTATTAGAAATCCTCAGCACAGACCAACTCATCTTTTAGTCAGAGAAGCTCCTGAGTTTATCTAGAGTAGACCCAAGTGCTGTGCAGACAGTACTTCTTACTGATCACTTGTTGCCTAGCCCTGGAAGTGCTGGGCTAGTTTAACAACCACCGTGTAAAAATGAACTGTTGGAATAAGTGGGTCATGAATTTCTCTAATCTGGGTTTGAATCTTGGCCTGTCATTCAAAACACAGTGTTGTTAAGTGTGTCTTCAGTGTCATGCTGAGTGCTGTATAAAACTTAAAATAAGATAAAAACCCACAAGTCCATTGGCTCTTTCCAACAAGCTTTTGGTTTCGTAGAGCAGATTAAGCAGACAGGGCCTAACTAGAGGGCAGCTCCATACGATGAAGAATGCTGTCTATATAGTGAGGGCTAAGGGAAGTCAGGGATAAGAAAGAGCCCTGAATGAGCTAGTCAGAGAGGGGCCTAGACAAGCATGAGATGAGCCAGTCAAAGGGAGCCCAACATTTGGATTGCTCAAATTGGAAAAGGACCAGGGTTATGTCACCAGACAGTTGGGTGTCATAAAGCACTGGCACACCAGGCTGGAGGGTGGGGGAGATGGCAGTGGCAGCAAGGTGCATTGTTGGTAGAGAATTTAGAAACAATAGCCCAAAACTGTCTGCTTTCCCCTATCACCGTTGTTAAGAATGACAAAGGTAAAATACTCCTCCCTGGCAGGAGGCTGTTCCCACCACAGCACCCCACACACAGCCTGCCTAGGCACACCAGCATCCCTGAGTGTCTGCTGACTTCTGCAAGCGTGCCTCCATTCTAGAGGAGCTACAGAAATATCGAGCCGTAGTCCTTGTTCTGGGTGTACCACCTGGTTCAGGGAGTCAGACTAAAGGCATTCTAAGCTGAAGACCCCACTCTTGCAGGTGGGCTCTGTTTGTCTAGCATAGGATTTAACCTTCTTTTGAATTAATGGCCACATTTGCAAATTTGGGAGATGTCCTATGAAAATAAGCCTTGCAGGATACCTGGGTGGCTCAGTTGTTTGGATGAATGCCTTCGGCTCAGGTCATGATCCCGGAGTCCAGGGATTGAGTCCCTCATCAGGCTCCCAGCTCCATGGGGAGTCTGCTTCTCTTTCTGACCTTCTCCTCGCTCATGCTCTCTCTCACTCTCTCTCAAATAAATAAATAAAATCTTTAAAAAAAAAAAAAAAGAAAAGAAAAGAAACCTTGCGATGGTGGATTTCTGGCTTCTGTTAAACACTAGGAAGATCATAGTCACTGAGAACCACGTGGGAGCTGTGAGTGACTATCCCTTTGCTGGAAGCGTAGCCCCAAGCCTTCCACAGTCCCCCACCCCCAACCTCACCAGCCCCCACCTTGGGCGCTTGCTCTCTCCCCTGCCACTGCCACTGATGCTCTCTCATTTCTGTGCTTTCCTCTTGCCGAAGAGAGTATGAGCTCAGCCTCTTGGTTGGCTTGGGGCCTCTGGTTTCTCGTTTCACGAATAGCAGCAGCCCATGGCCGCCAGGCTAACCTTCTCAAAAACGCTGCTTTTAGGAAACCAGCCATAGCTCAGAAATCTGAAAGGTTTATGGCTGTTTTCTCACCAGAGTTTTACATCAAATTTTATTTCCCATTTCAGTTGCCCCTTGAACAACAGGTTTGAACTGCACAGGTCCACTTATATGCAGCTTTTTATCAATAAATATGGTATTGTAAATGCGTTTTCTCTTCCTTATGATTTTCTTAATGGTTCTTTTCTCTAGCTTTATTATAAGACTATAGCGTATAATATGTATGCAAAATGTGTGTTAACCAACTATGTTGGGGCTGGGAGCAATCAAAATTTATATATGGAGCACCTGGATGGTGCAGTCAGTTAAACATCTGACTTTTGCTGTTGGCTTAGGTTGTGATCTCAAGGTTGTGAGGTCAAGCCCTGTGTGGGGCTCCATGCTCAGTATGGAGTCTGCTTGAGATTCTCCCTCCATCTCTCTCTGCCCCTCCCACTCATGCATTCTCTCTCTCTCTCTCTTTCTCAAATAAATAAGTCTTTAAAAATAAATAAACAAACAAACAAAAGCTATGTATGGCATTTTGACTGTATTGGGCAGGGGACAAGGAGGTTGGTGCCCATAATACCTGTGTTCTTCAGGAGTCATCTGTACTATCCTTTCACCATCAACAGCAACCCCTATCTGGCCAAACTTGTCTTCTTGCTGGTCCCCACACCCCTCTTTCCTGGCATTTCCTGACACCGTGGTCTGTGCTGCTTGGAAGCCTGAAGTGTTATCTCCCTTCTGTCTAAAAGCTACCTGGCAGAGGCATTCACCATTCCTGATTGTCTGCCCACTGATTGTGAGCTCCCCTTTATATCTCTAAAATTGGCTTACCACTGGTGGGCTTGTCTTCCCCTTCTGAAGAGCAAGTGTTATTATGGGAGTCTAGTGGATGCAAGATAAAGCCTTTCAGGAAAAATTAGGACCCAGATTTTGCCCAGAAAATGTATTCATAGGTACTTTAAGTGATATGGGCCAGGAGTCTAAAAGATTTTTGGCAGCAGAGCTCAGGAGTAAAGTTCCCAACCTAGGGTCTTGCCCACAAGGTCTAAGAATCCAAACTCAGAGTCTAAACAGGAGGTCAGAACTTGGCAAGGAGTTGGGGCACTGACAGTATGACCCAGAGCCCAAAATAGGTCCCAGATAAAGGGGGTCATTTTTATTTCCTGCCCAGAGTAAAAGCCTGCATCAGAGTAGGGAGATAGTGGGGGATGGAGGGGGATTATGCCTGCAGTTGTCTCTCACCCTCCCATATGACAGAGCACATCTCCTTTATTCCTGTGATGTCAGGCATAGGGCTATCAAATGGATCCAGTAACATAACCAACTATGGAAGTAAATACAAATTAGTAATACTTTGCTAATTAACATATTGCTTCTGGAGTTGCTTCATTTTGGGGGTGGGTGGGGGTAATATATCAAACATTCCCAACTGTGATCATCTCCTTTAAAGTAGAAGTACTGTTTTGTTTTTGATATCCTCTCCCAATAGCTTTTTAGAATCATATTTTCCCCAAAATAGACATTTTTGAAAAGGAAGTTACTAGCTAATCTCTTTGGAGGCTAATTGTACCATGACAGACCTAACTAGAAACAGTAGCCAAATTATTAGACTTGGCTGGTCCCCAGTATCCTGGAAGTAGATAATGAAGGCTCAGTCCCTTTTCCCACACCTTCCTGTTCTTACTAAGAACAAGAAAATTTTATTGTAGTGGGATCCAAGTGGAGAAATAATAGTCATTTTTCTGCATTCAGAAATAGAGGACATAACCTATACTTCAGCCAGCAGTTTGCAATTTCTTAGCAATGACAATTTAAGTAAATTTCACATGAGTTCTAGAGCTCTAACTTTGTTATGATTGAAAATATAAAATTAGCCTTTTCCACTGTTAAGATTATCTAGCATTCCTATCAGTCAGATGCAATGTGGAATGAGATTGCACAGCTATAGATTGAACAACGTTGAAGGCTTCAAAGGGTTAAAAGTTGCTTCCTCTGATGGATTTAAAACTGCTACATACACACAAACAAGTTTTTCAAACTGCCCCATTTTACATTTTTGTCAAGAGACAGTCTAGTTGCTGCATTTTTATGTCTAGTTTATATTACAGATATATTTCAATAAACCACAAGGAACTACCATAGATTCTAGAAGCAGGGGGTCTGTGCTTAAATAAACATTTCATGCAGCACCTGTTTTATTTTATAGGCTCTATAATCACAGTGACATTCTGGAAGAAGACCTTGAAACCTGCGGAGCAGCTGTCCTTCACCAGTTTCCGAGACCCTTATCTGCGGGGGACAGCAGTGAAAAGCAAGTCAGGTATTAATCGCTGCTGGGGTGCAATAGCCGTTCTTGTTTCTAGAGTTTCCACATGTGAAGGGTTACAGAGTTGCAGACTCTGAGCTCACCCAGTGGTGACTGGGGTAGATGCTTGTAGTCATCAGTTTAATCTTTTTACCAACTGTAAATCACAATACTCTTACTTCTTTGTAAATATATCTGTTCCTGTTAATTGGATATATCTACTCAGTGTCTGCTCATAGCAGTGTTTTAAGGGCTTGCTGGGGGGGTGGGGGCAGGGAGTGCAGGTAGCCTTTGTCTGCTGGCGTATTAGCATACTTTGAGAACAACCCAGGATATGATCTAGTATAACCACCACCTAGAGGGATGCATTCCTCAATGTCCAAGGTCATGCTAGTGACACAGGCTTCTAATTTGTAGGTGTGGTCACTGGACTAGCAGCATCAACAAAACCTGGGAGTTTGTTAGAAACACGTCTTCTGGGACACCTGGGTCACTCAGTCGGTAAAGCATTTGCCTTCAGCTCCCGAAGGGTCCTGGAACTGAGCCCCCCATCAGACTCCCTGCTCAGTGGGTAGCCCACTTCCACCTCCCCATCTGCCTGCTGCTCTGCCTACGTGTGTGCCCCCACAAATAAATGAAATTGTTAAAAAAATTTTTAAAAAATAAAAGAAAGAAACATGTGTTCTCAGGCCCCACCTCAGACCCCCTGAATCAGGAATCTGGAGGTGCGGTTTGGCCATCTGGATTTTAATAAACCCTTAAGGGAACTCTGCTTCTTCCAGTTTGAGAGCCACCATTCCAAAGATATGCCTTAAATGGTCACAAATCTGGGTTGAGAGGAAGTTAATTATTTGCAGGATGGTTGGTGCATATGAACCATACATAATGCTTATACATTTTTCCTAAGTCAAAGAGAAATCCATTCCATACACTCTACCCACCTTTTAGGCAATGTGGGTTTCTGTTCATGGCCCCAGAAGTTTTGTGACAGTGGGCTACTTACATAGTTCATAAAATTACAAATATGTAAAGTGCATAACGGTTTGTCCAGTACTGTCATCTGGTAAGTACCTAATTCATGTGGCATAAATGTTGCCAGTGTTCTAACTTTGATTTGTATTTTGGGGATTGACTGTATTTCTTCTTATAAAAATATGTCCTACCATTTACTAATAGAAAACAGATTATTACTCAGGCCTGGTCAGGAGATGGGTGTCTGTGAAAGCCCATCTGCAAGGACCTAGTGTGACTGAGACCACAGGAGGGGCTCTTGGGGTCTGGTTATCTTAGCTCCAACATCTTTTTCTCTACCTTTAATGTGCCATGTTCACTGTTTTTTGTTCACTACTTTCTTTAGAATTCAGCCTAAGTGTAGTATATATTGGATCCCCTTAAGGCATGAGAAGTCAGGATAATGGTCTCTAAAAGGGCCTTATTGCAAAACAAGCAAACAAACAAACAAACAAACTTGACCAATTGAATGGTTCCATTTCACAGACCACAATGAGCTTCACAAATCCTGAGTGCATTTCCTTTACCCTCTGCATCTCCACTAGTGATCTCCAAACTATGGGAAATGTTGGAAATGACCTTCCTAGCCAGTAGCTTTTCAACCTAAAGCAGTAAAGGCAAAATAATCCTCCTCCATGTATTTATCATGTGAAATGAAAGAGCAGTCTTAAAATACTCCTTTACAAGGTGGTGGAAGAAGCTGCCTGGAAGGAGTCTTTCTGCACTCTATAGGTTGTTCAGTGCTTGTGTGTCGTGAGGCTTTTGACTGGGCCCCTATTTCTTTCTCACTGCCTTTTATATCTGTTGATATACTGTTCAGCATAAACCACAGTTGTGGCATGTGGCATAGGAAGCATATATGCATTTATAATTCTGTGTGCAAACTGACTTGTAGACTAAATGATTCATTGTTTGACTCTCTTAACCTCGGCTGCCAAACTGTGATTGTGGGTGAGAAGATATAATATCTACATCTACTAGACTAACGTTTGTTATAGTTTCTCAACATGCATGATAGAGCATTGATTTCCATTATGAAAGGTTGCATTTTACGTGACTATTGATCTATAGTTGTGTATAAATCAGCCTTCTCTAAGAATCATCCTTCTTTATGATGAACACAAATTTTAAAATTAATATCTGGAGCCTTCAAGACTGTTTGGTTACCACAATCATTTTTCAAAGCCAGATAAAGAAGTCAGGAATGGTTACTAATGTCAGTGTTATGTTCTGTTACAATTAGAATTGTCGCATGTACTGTGGGAATAGTGTGTAACACACACTGATTGTCACTGTTTTGCTGTCTAGCCAAAGTGCCAAGTTTTATAGGACCTGTGAGAGACAAGTAGGTTTTTAAATACACATTCTTTCTAATAGTTTTAACCCTGGCATCAGGCTCCCCACTGTCCTCCTTGCTCTAACAACTCCCCTACACCCCTCAACACCCAATAGTTATTGCTGGGTACTCCCCTAAGTGAAATACTCCTGCTTTCTTGGTGATCTCCCCTGGACCAAACTAGTCAATTTGATAAACCATCCCAGAGATGCAGATTTGGAAAGAATGATCTGCTTTTGTTCCTTGATTGCTAATGATTCTGATGTCATAGAAGTCAAAGCCAGGCAGAGTGAGATGCCTCTAGCAATTATGAACTCCTTAAAGCCTATTGAATAGAGCCATGTTTGGTGTGGCTGAAGTCCTGCTTGTGCCCCTGACCAAACCATGGCAATCAACCTCTTTAATCTCATCCTTAGACTAGGACACCTGCCCCATGGCCTATGCTAAAAGGTAATGTGAAGACTTCCAAATTCCTGCTTATAAAATGAAGCATCAAGAAAAGATGAAGAACAGAAAAGAAAAAAGAACAAGACCATTATTATTGATTTTTGTTTTATCAAGGATTAAGTGTTCAAAGACCTTCATTTGAAAGAAAGGCTTTTTATTACGTAGAGGACTAAGTCAGTATTTTAAATAATTAATGAACCACTAAAATATGATTCATTCATTTGGGGTACTTGATAAAAAATTTCATTCATCAATGCCTTTGGGAAAACTTTTTTTTAAAGATTTTATTTATTTATTTGACAGAAATCACAAGCAGGCAGAGAGGCAGGCAGAGAAAGAGAGAGAGTAGGAAGCAGGATCCCTGCTGAGCAGAGAGCCCTATGTGGGGCTTGATCCCAGCACCCCGAGATCATGACCTGAGCTGAAGGCAGAGGCTTTATTTAACCCACTGAGCCAGCCAGGCATCCGGGAAAGCATATTTTAAGATAATAATGATCAGTTAGTAAGTAGTTTTATCTTGTATGATGAACCATCATGCAATTAATTAATTGTCTCTCTTAGTGGCTACTCTCAAATATAGTTTCCCAATTTTGCTCTCAAACTCACAAGTTTAAGACTTGCTTCCTTTTTTAAGGCTAAATCCAGAGGTTCTTATTCTTTTCAAAGCTTCCTTACTTTTTCGGTTATTTTTTTTAAATGAACTCATGATTTTCATATATCTGCTGTGTGCCAGTCCATTGCAGTCATTGTTTTTTTGGTGTTCACATTGTCTCATCTGGGGCCACTGGGATCCCTTTCACAGTAGTCTGTGAGGCCTTTAGACATGACTCAGTAGTCTCTGAGAGTTTCCTCTGTGATGCCAAGGTGTTCCAGGCTCAGCTTGTCCATCTCCTACCCCAGAGGTGTACTACATGCCATATAATTTAGGCTCACTTTTAAGTCTTTCCTAATATTATCCTAATGCTTTTTTATTACAAGTAGACCATAGTAAGAGTATAACAAGGATAAACGGTTGTTGAGCATAAAATGTGATCGGGGTTTTTTTTTTTTTTAATAAGTATATTCTTTTTTTTTTTTTTAAGATTATTTATTTATTTATTTGACAGAGAGAGATCACAAGTAGGCAGAGAGGCAGGCAGAGAGAGAGGAGGAAGCAGGCTCCCCGCTGAGCAGAGAGCCCGATGCGGGACTCGATCCCAGGACCCCGAGATCATGACCTGAGCCGAAGGCAGCGGCTTAACCCACTGAGCCACCCAGGCGCCCATGTGATCGGGTTTTTTAACCACATGTAAGAGGAGCTTGACCATCTATGCCGTGATTTGAAACCATGGCTATACACTAGAACCACTCTGTCTGTGAGCCTTAAAAAAGTCCTAACAGCCAGACCACACCCCGGTCCAATTTTACTAGATCCTTTAGGGGTGGCACCAGGCACTTAGATTTTGCAAAGCTCCCAGGTAGTTCCTCTAGGCAATCAAAGTTGGGAATGCTCATTTAGCAGTGAACTCATAACCAAAGTAAATGGGAAAAAAAAAAGATACCTGGACCCTGGAAATTATCTTAGTCCCGAATATACTAGGTTCCAGACTTTTCTGGATAAACTGTCCTTTGCTGACTTGACTATGGTACCTCTAAAAATGAAGGAATCTCCTAGGTAATACAGTACGGCCAACATTTAATGTGTTTCCCCTTTTTGTTTTATAGATCTGAACAAGCAGCAGCAACAGCTTTATTGAGGGCACACTTGGGTCAGCGTGTTGCCACCTTGCAAGAACTTGATAATTCTATCAGAGAAGAGGCAGCTAAGCCATCTGAAGTTTTCCCAGTCAAAAATATGGACCAGATGACAAGGGTCAGTAATATTTACTTTTTTTAAAAATAAGTTTAAATTTTATGCAAAGGATTATTTGTAGAAATAGTCACATTCTTGACAATGGTTAAAATAATTTTTAAAAATATTCCATAATAAGTGAGTTTTTATGGTTGGTTTGCTTGCACGTTAGGCCTTTTGCACAGAGTTTTGTGTAGGAATCTCAACTTCCTCCATACAGTTAATTGAGATCCTGGAGGTGACCTAATTAGACACAACAAGCGCAACATTTTTCAAAGAACTTAGAAGCATTTTATAGCATTCTGGTTTTCTTTCTCTACTCCATACTTTGAAAATACTGAACAGTCATAAATGTTAATTCAGCAAATACATATTGATCCACCTCTGTACACAGGTACCAGACCAGATCCATTGAAGAGAAAGAAAGAAAGAAAGAAAAATGTGGCATCTCCTTCTGGATAATGGCATAGTGGGATGTGTGCAATAAGAGAATAGTGGAGGCTATGGGCCTTCAGAAAAAGGAGCCAAGCCACCCAGAGATCCAATGAGGGCCGACTTTACAGCAGAGGGAGTAGAGAGGTATGAGATGACCCGTAAAAGAGAGACAGAATTTTAATAGACTGAGTGCAAGTGGGTGTATCAGGAAGGAGATGGCAGGGGCAACAGGGAAGTGCTGTTGGGAGCCAAGGAACAGGCCCAGGAAGTAGAACCGGGCTCTGGTCCTTCTGGTTGGAGGGCAGGCTCCCTCCAAGGTCCTGAGTGCTCATGGGCCCTGTGTGCAGCATCCATCCAGCACAAGTGGGGAGTTTGTATTTGGTTTAGCAGACCTGGAAAGCCCTAAGAGTTTTTTAAGCAAGGAATCACCTGAGGGAGAGTGTGAAGATGCTGAACAGATGGAGTAGATCCCCAAGGAGAGCAAGAGAGGACCCGGAAGCCCAGGTCTAAAGCATGCCCAGTGTAGTCTTCATGATTCTCTAGAAGGCCATCTATTCAGAGAGATGGCACTTCTTCTAAGTTTAATGTCTTGTCACTGTGTCTTGTTTCAAAGTATGTTTTCTCATCTTCAATGTAGGGTCTTCTGGCTTTGATCTTTTCTTAAGTTCATATTTGTATCATATTCAGGGTTCAAGGATTTGACACATGCCCCTCCTGGAGGCAAGCCTTGCCACCTCAGCACTGAAGTCACACACCACTGTCACTGTGCAGTCGAGTCTCTGCCATCACTTCCCCTTTCAGAGCACCTTCCATCCTTCAAGCACCCCCTTCCTTGCCTCTATCTTAACTAAAGTAAAAAGAGAGGACAAGGATTTTTTTAAGGATTTCAAACATACACACCTAGAATGATGTAATGAACTTAATATTAAGTCCCATGCCTGTCCAAGTTCATGTGTGTTGTTACCATTGCACCAGATTTTTTTCAAACCTCACCTTCTGCTTCCTTCTTCCTACAAAACCTGCCATCACCTTATGCCTCCCCTCCCTCCTCCTATTTGATTCCTTCTGAAATCACTATTGCAGTTACAGATACAGCTACATGTTTCTCTCATGGATCCCATTTCCCTTTTCACAGATAATCTTGGATGTATCCCCCTTGCACACTTGCATTTTGCTGCATTTTGTGTGATTCGGTAAATAAAGAACGATATTCTTTAGGAAAAACAGAACCTGTGTTTCTTAGGTCCATTCCATACTTGTTGATAAATGTGGTTCTTAAGAAGAATATTGTTCTCAGGTTTTGTTGTCCATTTTATTCAGTACTATTTTATTTTAAAGATTTTATTTATTTATTTGACAGAGAGAGATCACAAGTAGACGGAGAGAGAGGCAGTCAGAGAGAGAGAGAGAGGGAAGCAGGCTCCCTGCTGAGCAGAGAGTCTGATGTGGGACTCGATCCCAGGACCCTGAGACCATGACCTGAGCCGAAGGCAGCGGCTTAACCCACTGAGCCACCCAGGCGCCCTTTATTCAGTACTATTTTATAACAACATTGTTTCCCATTCATTCCATTCACTGCAAGTACTTCACATTTCACCCACATCAAGGGTGACAGAAGTATTGGTATACTTCCCTTCGCTATCTAGTCATCTTGTTATTTAACTTGTTGATAGTAGAACACATATTCCAAGTTCCAGACTACCAATTCACTCATAATTTTTCAAATAATAATTCCAGTATTAATGGGAAGGGGGCAGCTTGATTAAAAACTTAGAAACCAAATGATATTCTGCCTCCCCTAGTACACTTTTTGTTCCTTTTTTTTTTCCAATTTTTTGTTCCTTTTTAAATCATTGTGATCTCATCTTTGTGACAATCATAAAAGCTACCAACAAATTAATGATGAAATCTGCCCTTAAAAGTAGAAGTAAGTGAGAAGTTTCTGTTAGTTTGGGACTGAAGAAATGCAAAGCCCTAAAGAACCCTGTTGCCAAAATGACATGAGCAAGACAAGCCTTGTGAACTTTACAACAAAATGCTTTTGTGAATTCTAGGACTGCTTTGTTTTACACAGTCATTCTGTCACAATGAAAAAAATTTCAAGTGTCTTTGAGTTGTTTCTCTGCATTGAAACAATATACACATTTAGTATATGGGTTAAATAGTTCTCCATAGATAAAAATCATAAAACTAAGAGATTTTCAAAATTTAAGAAAGCTCTACTAGAAATTACTTGGTGAAGAACCTAATGAAGCTCAGAAATATTTACTTTGATCTCTTGGGTAAATGGCTAATTAAACAGCCACATGTAAATGATGTTTACCTGTGGGTCCCTTTGCTGTCAGCTGGAGTCAATCCTGTCTCTTGAGTAAATACATCATTAAAGCCGCGGAAACTCAGATTATGTCCCCTCGAGACCAGATAAGATCCACAGCACCTGCATAACCTATTAGGTAATTACATAATTGAGCTGCATGCTTTTAAATCAGAAAAATTTGTAATTACTTTATGTGGAAAAAAGAATGAGTTGGGTGCTTCATTAAAACACTAAGTGCCTTAATACTCCTTTTTTCCTACGTGATGCCTCTTTTTGCTGGGAGAACTCCTCCAGGCGAAGCAGAGTGGCTTGCTGTTGTCACCTGCAGAGCAGGTCAGTCATGTCCCTCACCACACATGCACCGCCAGAGAGACATGTGACTGGTCACAGAAATCCCTTCACCTCTCCCTAAATGATGGACAGGATTTTTGACCTTATCTCTTAAATACATGTTTGCTGGCTCATATGAATACTTTCCTGTTTCTTTTAATTGCTACATAGATAAAAACCCCCTTTCCCATAACTTTTCCTCTTCCCCTCCTATAACTTAGATATAACTTAAGAGCATTTTGCTTTAACTTGTGAAAAATCACTTCCAGTGTGCAAGAGGAAGATCCTTGAGGAAGATCAATTAAATCTGTGTATTAGAAGAAAATGTCACCTGATTTTTTTTCATTTTCTTGGTGGTTTTTTTTTTTTTTGTATCTGCATTAATAGCACTGATTTATGTATAGGAGAGAATTTAATTTTACTAAATGCTTTCACATTTACCTTCTCTTTATATTTGTAGCACCCATCACAGAAACCGGCCTCTTTTATGGGTAGCATACGTTTAAAAAAAAAAAAAAAAAACTAGCAGGAAAAAAAACCCCTCCAAATTTGGAATATTGGAATATTGAGATAAGCAAAAAGAATAAAAGATAATTTTCCATTGGAATTGCAGTATGTGGTTTTTAATATTTAATATATTGACAAACATGGGCTGTACTGTAGGTACAAAGCTGCTTTTTTTCCCACTTGTCACAAGTAGGGTTCCTTCATATCATCCCATGTTCTTCTACATCATTTCAAATGGCTGTACAGATATCCCCGTATGGATACTCCAGTCTCTTTTGTTTTTAATTGTTCCTCTAGTAAAAAATATTTCAAAGAACATTTGGGCCATTCAATTTTTACAGACGTCCACACTACTCCCTTAGGATGAATTTCTAGATGTGGAATTGTGAGGTCAGAAGGTACGTGCATCTCTCACACTGTAGCTATGCACCAGTACGTCTCACTCTGGAAGGGTCATCAGTTACAAGGAATGAATGAAAATGTGATTTCCCTGAGCTTTTTATGAAATCGGATACTATTGACTTTTTTTTTTTTTTTTGGAACAAGATTGAGAAGTACAAATGACATCCATTTTTTTGTTGTTGTTCATTTGACCTTTCTATTACAATTGAGGTCAAATTTTCCCCTACCTATTTGTTAGCCATTTGTATTTCTTCTTTAATAATTTGCAGGTTCATGTTCTTTGCTCATCTTTCTATTAGGTTAGTAATTTTTTTCTTATTGACTTGTAAGAACTTTTTTTTCCCCTATAAATTGGTGCAATTTGTTGCAATATTTTGAACAGTTTGATTTCCTCCTTTCATTTATTTTAATAGTGTTTAGGACATAATGTCTTTTCCAGTAATACATTCATCTATCTATGTATGCATGTGAATATCACACTTGATTGTTTCTGGATATAAATTAAGAGATGACTCTCTGGGCTCTCGACCTAGCAGGATCCATATTGAAACTGAACTTTGAGGAAAATTCTAGCACATTGAACCAATAACTCTAGGTGTCCTGCTGAGTATAATTCATGGGATGATTTATCTTTTATGAGATCTGAAATGTGGGGGCGACTGTGGGTGGCTCCTTCGTTAAGCAGCTGCCTTCAACTCAGGTCATGATCCCAGGGTCCTGGGATCCGAGCACTGCATAGGGCTCCCTGCTCTGTGGAGAGCCTGCTTCTCCCTCTCCCACTCCCCCTGCTTGTGTTCCCTCTCTCGCTGTTTCTCTCTCTTTCTCTCTCTGTCAAATAAATAAATAATCTTCTAAAAAAATAAAAATAAAAAGTAAGATCTGAAATGTAGGGATATCACCACCAGTCATTCTGCAAACAGTGTGTGCCTTGGCATTGAATTTCCCTTTTGCCTGGCTCTGGGGAAGGCAGAAAAGTGAGAGACTAGCTTATTGATATTGACTTAAGCATCAGACTTAAACAGTGACAGTCTCCATTGCCCTCCTGGGCTCAAAATGTATGCAATCAAAGAGAGCCTTTATTAGCTAACGGATAAGTTGAAACCCAAGCATAGTCCATTCATAAGCACCATCAGGAGGCCGGTAGGAAAAGTTGTTGTCTGGTGGCATTTTTCACATAGAGAGCTCCAATTTGCAGAGCCCATTCAGTCCCAGCATGAGCTGTGTAAAGCAGCTTGTTCACTCTTCTCTGGGCTTTGTTCCTGTGCAGGTATGGGTTAGTGTTGTAGCTCCTTCAAGTCGGGGGCTTCCTTAAAAATATGCCTTTCTAAAAGGTCTGTAAACAATCAGTTTGAGAATGTATTACAGATGTTTCTCCCAACTCTACCAAACTTATTTTTGACTCAAAACCTTCTGACTATTCCTTATCTGAGGCTGGTGTTTCTTACTGTGCTGCTTATCATTATTCCCTGCTTATTGGGGCCTTATATTGTGGATTCCTTTACGGATGACCCGCTGGGCACATCTGCTGTTCTCTGTTGGCTCCATGGTCCACTAAAGCCAAGCCAGCCATTCTCCTGTAGTAATTTGACCTTCTATCAAAATCCTTACAGATAGACAAAACTCATCTTTGAGAAATTATCTATGGAATTATCTTAGAAGATGAGTCCTTTTATAAGTGTCTCTCTCAAAAAAGTAAGAGAAGTCCTAGTGAAAGGAGTATTGAGGAGTGAAGATCATTTATCTTCATTTGTGAAATACACGAAATAAATAAAGACCTGCAGTATGCCCACCACTCTACTTACTTCACCCTAGTCAAAAAAAAAAAAAAAAAAGAAAAAAGAAAGAAAAGAGGGCTCAGTGTAGAACTGTCAGCAGGGCTCATATGGTTATTAAGCATAGAAAGACTTATTATTAGAAAGACATTCAGTATTAATATAGCATTTTATTTTGAGGACCAGTTGGAATGCAGCTACAGCAAAAGAAGGTCTCCTATGAAAAGGGATGCACAAAGCTTTGAAATAAATTGTGTGTCATCATGGAGGGCCTAATAAGTAATCTGAGTCACTGGCAACCCCAGTTTCTATTGTCTGCAAATTCTACAGCACAAAGTGCAGGAAGTAGCAACAGTCCTTGAATAATTTTATTCTTGAGATATATGTGAAGACAGGCCATTATGAAGTCATGCCAAGAAATTATTAGTTACAGCTATTACGTAAGGTAAGATGTGGAAGAAATACATCTTTGAGGGATATTCAGATGTTTGGAGTATTTTACTATCAGAAAAAGAAAAGTACAGCTTTCTTTTTTTTTTTTTTTCCCCAAGATTTTTATTTATTTAGATCACAGAGAGAGATCACAAGTAGGCAGAAAGGCAGGCAAAGCAGGCTCCCTGCTGAGCAGAGAGCCCAATGTGGGGCTCAATCCCAGGACCCTGAGACTATGACCTGGGCCAAAGGCAGAGGCTTAACACACTGAGTCACCCAGGTGCCCCAAAACTACAGCTGTCAATATAGACTCTGGGCCAATTCTTTTTGTTCATATATATATATATATATATATGAATATATATATATATTTTTTTAGATATTTTATTTATTTATTTGACAAAGATCACAAGTAGTCAGAGAGGCAGGCAGTGGATAGGGGAAGCAGGCTTCCTGCTAAGCAGAGAGCCCAATGCGGGGCTTGATCCCAGGACCCCAAGATCATGACCGGAGCCAAAAGTAGAAGCTTAACCCACTGAGCTACCCAGGCACCCCTTTCTGTTCACATTCTAAAATGCTTTTCACATAGCCAGGATTATTGGGTACAGAGAGTTGGAGCTTAACTCTCTGTGGGAACAGACTAGATCAGAATGGGCGGAGATCTAGAAATGAGACATTCCAGGCTGGTCCAGAGACCATATTGTCAATTGAAAGATGACAGTTCAAGGATGTGGTCGTCCTACTCTTCATACCTCTCTTCCTGGACAGATTCTGGAAGCAGATGTGGTGCAGTGGTCCATGTGGGCAGCTGGGCCTGGGGCACTGTGGCAGCCAGTGACAGGAACCAGCCCTGGCCTGGGCTTCAGAGGCAGGACTTTATACCCGAATCCTAGTCTGCAGGGATACTGTGCAGATCACCCCAGTACAGAGGTACCACCATGGGAGTAAGATTCAGGACTAAATTTAAACAAATGGAGGAAAAACACCTAGTTACTAGAAGTGGACCACAGACAGGTCTTGGCTGCAAGTCTAACTTGATGCCAAGTCCCTTGACCAAGGAGGCTAGAACTCCTTTATTCCCCTCCAGTCAGCTGCTGCAGCCCCTAGAATGGGTGCAAGTTCAAGAGGCCAGCTAGTCCTAGGGAGGGCAGAAGGTTAAGAGCCTTGCAGGGATGTCAAGACCCATGGCAGTGACCTCAAAGTATGTTCCAGGCAAACTCAACAAGGCTAGATCTTCCATATTCTGCCTCAGTGATTCTCCCTGTCAAGGCATCTTCACCTTCTTTCATATTAATCACAAGGAAAGATTATTGTATTCCCTCTTCTTCCCCAGATAATTACGGTGTTACACGGCTTTGTGCTTAGACTAAAGATGACCTGTAATGTTCTGTCCAGTCCCACTCTTATTAACTTGTAGAGTCTCATGTTCGTTTCCCATGGATTGGGTTGGACACTGCCCTGTCGTCAGATACCAGTGATAGGTCAGCACCACCACCTAGGTTTTCTCTGTGAAAAGCCTGGGCAAATCACCACTTACAAGTAGGAACTGAGAGAGAAACCTACACTCTAGAAGGAGGCTTGGTTACCTCTTGTTACCAGTATATTCGTATTTCTCGGGAGCAGAGTATACTGACCTGGAAATGAATAGACGAGAGTATTAACTTGTCCTGTTAATTGCCATTTGTTCTCTACCTCTCAACTTGGCCGTGATGAAATCTGTGCCCACCTGCCTGCCCACGAGACATAAGGTGATATGGGTAAGACAGTTCAGGGCCCTTTGAAAACAGATAGTGTGGCAGGCCAGTTTCCTGAGCTCCCGGTGGACGGAGGGGCAAAGTGCAGAGTGTCTTTATCCTTAATTAAAGATGATGATTTAGAATAAGGTTAGTTTGGAGTGCCTGGGTGGCTCAGTGGGTTAAAGCCTCTGCCTTCAGCTCGGGTCATGGTCCCAGGGTCCTGGGATAGAGCCCCGCATCGGGCTCTCTGCTCAGCAGGGAGCCTGCTCCCTCCTCTCTCTGCCTGCCTCTCTGCCTACTTGTGATCTCTGTCTGTCAAATAAATAATAAACAAATAAATAAATAAATAAATAAATAAATAAAATAGAATAAGGTTAGTTCTCTTTTTGCTTTCATGTATCCTCCTCAGCCATGAAGTTTTTCTGCAGTCTTCCCATTTGGGGAAGTTCAGGGTCATTTCTAGAAAGATGGGGTTACTTCAAGGTCACATTCTTCCAGATCTCTTTCTCATTCCAAATCAACCATCTTCCATGCCTAAAAAACCAGATTCATGCAGTGAAAGATAAATCTTGGATAAACCAGCCCAGATTAATGGAGGTGGTCACATCTCATATACATACTTTACGAGTCAAAGAACATTTCGGCATTCTTTAAGTCCTCAAAGAAGGTATCACAAGTGCTAGTGTTGTAAAGAAATTATGATGGAAAATAATCAGATGTTGTCTCATCTTGAAGATATTTTAATTTCAGTTAAATGTCAGGAAGCAAATTAAACCCCAAGTAAAGCTTAACCTAACATTACTTTTGAAGGCTGGGTTTTTGAGACCAAGGGTAATGTGGTTAGAGTTTGTTTTTATTTCTTTGTGCTTTCTTTTAAACACTCTAGGCAACAGCATTATTGAAAAAAGCCCTTACAGAAGAGTGTGAGGATAGGTCAGCTATTCACAGTAATGAATCATCTTGCAGCTTACCATCTATTCTGAATGAGAATAGTGGAATAAAGGAAGCCAAACCCGCTCAGTGGCTCAACAGTGTTTGTACAAAGGAACAAGGTAACTGTTGCTATAAATTCTGTCCACAGAAAACATGCATTCAGAGTCAACCCAACACCCTCTTTCTCAGGGTATTGCCTATAAAATTAAGCTGACTAGAGAATACTTCTGATTTTAATATGCATGATATGTTCTTTGTTTTATACCACCTCTTAGGAAATATATTTGTTTTCATTTAGTCTAACAGAAATGGAAGACCTAACCATAGGTCTGCAGTTCTACTGAATATCCAATAAGGGGGTTTTTTTTAGATTTTATTTACTTATTTGAAAGAGAGATGGAGCACAAGGCGGGTAGGGAGAAGCAGACTCCCCACTGAGCAGGAAGCCCAGTGTGGGTCTGGATCCCAGGACACGGGGCTCCATCCCAGGGCCCTGAGACCATAACCTGACCCGAAGTTAGAGGCTTAAGTGACTGAGCCACCCAAGCATCCCTCCAATAAGTTTTTGTAAGTAATGAAATATTAGCAAAATGAATCTCTTGGCAGTAGATCATTTTGATCATGTCACAAAGATGAAGGTGATTCCATTAAAATGATTCCATAAAATACTCTGACGTTTCTTTTTTTTTTTCCCAATTTATTTATTTTCAGAAAAACAGTATTCATTATTTTTTCACCACACCCAGTGCTCCATGCAAGCCGTGCCCTCCATAATACCCACCACCTGGTACCCCAACCTCCCACCCCCCCGCCACTTCAAACCCCTCAGACTATTTTTCAGAGTCCATAGTCTCTCATGGTTCACCTCCCCTTCCAATTTACCCAAATTCCCTACTCCTCTCTAACGCCCCTTGTCCTCCATGCTATTTGTTATGCTCCACAAATAAGTGAAACCATATGATAATTGACTCTCTCTGCTTGACTTATTTCACTCAGCATAATCTCTTCCAGTCCCGTCCATGTTGTTACAAAAGTTGGGTATTCATCCTTTCTGATGGAGTCATAATACTCCATAGTGTATATGGACCACATCTTCCTTATCCATTCATCCGTTGAAGTTTCTTATATCACTTAATAAAATCTATTCATAATTTGTAAGCATTCTTTTTAATTATAATGGAACCTTATAAAAGTTTTAACAGATGACTAAGAATCAATGAGTTTATGCTCCCCAAATTTAAGAGGCAATTTTTAGTATCTGGGAATTGTGATTGTTTTAGTAGTACTGTTAAGGCATGCCAGGAAACTGCTGTAATGTCATTTCTGAGAGTCATAAGTTGCTCAGGATATGCTTAGAAGTCGATATACATGCACAGGATTTGGAGCTCACTTGTTTTAAGACCTATTTGAATTTGAAAGATGTTGCACACTATAGTATTTTGCTTCAGGGCAACATAGAGATACCTTAGATTTAGAACAGGTTTCCTTTTGGGCACCTGGGTGGCTCAGTCAGTTAAGCCTCTGCTTTGGGCTCAAATCATGATCCCAGCATTCTGGGATTGGGCCCATTTCTCTCTCTCCCCTGCTGCTCACGCTCTCTCCAGCTCTCTCAAATAAATAAATAATCTTTAAAAAGAATAGACTTCCTTTTAGAAATGGTACAATTTCGGACAAAAAAATAAACTAACCCACAGAAAGGGACATGGGGAGTCAATGAAAATAAAAGAAACGGCAGTTAAAAAAAAAAAAAAAAGGCAAACAAAGGTCCACTCCATAAATATAACCTTGAGATACACTTTTATCATCGCATGTTTTGTTTTTAGAAGTTTCCAGTGGCTGTGGAGATGAGAGCAGGGAAGAAAGCATGGCTGCGAAGATCCCAATCACAGGTAAAGTTACAGTGACCTGAGAGTTTCAAAAGGAATTCAGCCTTATCATGTAATCGGAACCTTCTAGGTTAGTGGTTTGTGAACTCCACTAAGAGCAAGGATATTCAGCCACTGCATACTGGAGCAGGCGATTAATCGTCAGAGCAGAACATGTGAGCTTACGTTAACATAAACTAAGATGGAAAATACTTCATAATCATGTCATATATTTACACGTGTGAGCACCCCCACCCCACAGCCTTTCAGCACCTGCGTCTGGGTGACAAGGTCAGTCTCCATGGGGAACACCCAGTCATTATACGGCAAACTACAGATGTTTCTGTTGTGACTGTTTTCTTGCCTGTGATAATTGAATGTGTATCATTAAAATAAGAGCAAGGGTGGGGGGAGTGCCAGACAGGAAGCTCGCCCTGTACCTCTGATAACTTAAAACTAACCAAAGTAGGAGGTGATTAGCTCGTCTGATAATTTAACAATTTTAGCAGTAAGGTTTCATCAAGACCTATTAATATTTCTGCACATGTATTAGGCTTGTTTAGATGCAATCTGAATATCATTACTTTTTTTTAGTTTTAGAACATCAACAGCAGCAATTAGTATTCTGAACAGAGTTCTATTTGTCGTACATCTAAATTTACTAGTACCTTATTTTGTAAAGTGGTATACTACTTCATTAGAAATTCAAAGGTCTGACTTTAAATATTTATACAAGTAAATACACCATTGCACTGAGATACTGAGGCATGCATCTGCATATCTGGTAGTTCTGTTGTTTATAAGCAGAAAAGAATGGCTTTCTTTTATGGCAGTGCAATTCATGGCCTGATGATTAATTTTTTAAACCCATGTTTCTGTGATGAACTCTGGTTTTGAAAAAGGAGTTTATAGTAGAGCAATTATTGTATATATTCTGCATCAGATAGTATTTCACTCCAAAATACACAGGTTTTCTTTTCAACATTTTCCCAGTAATATAGTTTATTGCATTTTTATTCTTCATTTTGAGAAAACTCTGTTAGGGTCTCTTCTTTATTTTCTTTTTATGAATAGAAGTGTAGATGATCCCAAGCTGCAAATAACCAAGAAGTTATTTGGATGCTTTTCCTTTACAGTTTACCTTTGAATGCAGAAGTATCTAATGACCTCTGAATTTGTTTCAGTGAAAATGACAAAGGCTAATTGGGTGGAAACCAGGAGATGACCCAGTTGCCCATTCTTACTTCTCCAGTATTCTTTCCAATCATCCCTTGCGAGATGGGAGAGATGACTCCCCCCCAAATTAATCCAGACGGCATTTTCCACAGACTTTTCGAGTATAAGAGAGTTAGGTACTAGACTTTCACATTTTTCTCCTCCTTGTGCAGAAAGAGGTGTAATGAGTCTAACAAGGATTATTTGCCATTAGGATCTTCAAAGAAATTGCAATTCCAACAGCCTGCCATTGACCGATCAGTAGTTGGCAGTTTAAAAAAAAAAGTACTTTGTGCTTCTTGTATGCCAAAGTAGTAGACACATAAACTAACTTGGGAAATACATAAGAAGAAAAAAAAAACTTTCAAAGCCAGTGACTTTGTTTGAGCCTTGCCAGTTCTGTCCTGGCTACCAACTCTCTTCTGTGCTCCCCACCCACCAGATCTCCCATGAAGTTAATGTTTGAGGGCCTCAGACACCTTGGCCCTGCTTAATACTGTTGTTGCACACATCACTGAAGTTACAATCTTAAGTTCTTTTTTTCCCCCCACTTTTTTGCGAGATATAATTGTCATATAACATTGTATTAGTTCAATCTCCAAGTTTTTGATCATCATATTTTTTTTGAGATTTTATTTATTTATCTGACACAGAGAGAGAGAGCGCACAAGCAGAGGGAGAAACAGGCTCCCCGCTGAGCAAGGAGCCCAATGTGGGGCTTGATCCCAGGATCCTGAGATCATGACCTGAGCAGAAGGCAGCCGCTTAACCGACTGAGCCACCCAGGTGCCCCAACCATCATCTTTTTACTAAATCTTTGTGTCTTTTGGCATAATTACTTGGAGATTTGGCCCTCGGTAGAGTTAGGGCAGGTGTATCATCTGATTTAAGATAGAGTCCGCCTCTCCATTCATAATAATTTTTTGAGGTTTTTCTGTTGTATGAGCTTCATTCCTTCTAGAATATTCCAAAGAAGGAATATTCCAGAGGCTATCCTCTGGGAGTTGAGGAGATATGGTGGTTGTCCCTGGGCTTTGGCATCAGCCATCTATGTCAGCTCTTTACTCCCTGCTCTGTTTCCTCATCCCTCTGAGCATTTCTATTGGGAAAGCAGACATATTACCTGGCAAGGTTTTCTTAAAGTTGAAATGAGATCATGTGTGTGAAAGTGCCAAGCATGTACTACACACTCAATATATGAATGCTACTTCCAGAACTGCAGTAGGCACTTGGGACCAAGACCCACCCAAGCCCTGTGCTGCCATAATTCCTCATAGACGGCACTTCCCAGTAGTACCACTAAATTAATTTCTTCAAGAAATTTCCACTTGAAAGCTCAATGGATGGTTTGAATGTATAAGGATTTTTACCTTCAAAAAGGAATCTTGAGGAGAGTTTCATGATATTTTAGGAACTTCTAATTACTACCATGAAAAAACCATTTAAGAGGATGATGAAGTGATTCCTGGAGGTCTTCTTGGTGAAGGCCGCACGTTTCTGCTTGTGAGTACTCATGTACCACATGCCTGACATATCCACAGTTGAGGAAATTGCAGGGCACCTGATCACCAGGCAAGTATTCCCGTGGTGTGCTCTAACACATGTTGCTGGGCTGATGCAACATTCCCCCCCATCTGTTCTGTGCAGTACTCCACCGAGAATATACGTTGAGGAACATGTATTTTGGGACCAAACCCTACATGATCCCTCTTTCCCTCTCTAGCCAGCACAGTGTGCCGAGGCATATTAAAGAACTTTTAGAATTTCCAATAAATGAAACATTTAAAAGTGCGAGCTTAGAGTTTCATATAACTTATCTCCTATCTGAAAATGGAATCCTTCCTATAAATGGCCAACAAAGTTGATATTCTGTGGAACACATTTTGGGAAATGTAAATATACACACATATATCTGGAATGTTTATTAAAACATTAAGTCTAGGGGCACCTGGGTGGCTCAGTTAATTAAACGTCTGACTCTTGATTTCAGCTCAGGTCATGATCTCAGGGTCAGGAGATAGAGCCCTACCTTGGGCTCCATGCTGGGCATGGAGCCTGCTTGGAATTCTATATTTCCCTCTCCCCCTACCCCTCTCCCCCTTTCTAAAACAAACAAACAAACAAAAGCCCTAAGTCTAACGAGGGCACCTGTATTCTCAATAGTCTAAATTTATCTTCAACATTTTCCTATGGTTCTCTTTTGTGGGAACATCCCTCACAGATTAGATTACTTTATGATATTATATTATAATATTTAGTGTAACTAAACCCAGATGACGTCACGACTGAAAGCTATATGTTAAAGCTGCTCCCTGAACTGACAAGTAGTAACTTGTGACAGTCCAAAGTGCTCCTCTTCCATGTGTGTCCTCTGTGTGACATTATGTGCTTTACAGCCATCTCAGGAGAGACGTAGTAAAGAGAGAGGCTGAGGTGAAATGTAGGACAGGCCCCAGGAAGCTGGGCAGGATGGGTGGGAGGCCCTGAAGATACACCATTTTCAGAATGATGAGGGTCCTGGGGAAGTTTAAACCAAAAAGAGCACAAAAGCTATCTGTAAATATTTGTGGGGCTGCTACATACCAACATTTATCAAGTGTAACTGCATAGTGTAGCTCAGTTTGTGAGTGTTGCAAGGAAGGAATTCACAGTGGGGTTGTAGGAGAACTTTCTAGCTCTCCATTCCAGCAAAAACAAGGTGTCTTTCAGCTGCTGGCTGTTGCACTGTGGCAGGAACCCACTCTAGAGGGGCGCCATGGAAGGAATTCTTGTTTCTGGGAACCCCAGCGTTCCTTCAAATGCTGGGAGTCTGTGATTCGCAGTCCGTAGCAAAGGAATCAAATGCGCCAACATTCTCATTTCTTTTTTTTCCCTTTATTTGCTTATCATACCCAAACATGGGTTTTCCTGGCAGAGGGGCTCATCTTTAACAAATTTGCTGTCACTCTGAAAGGCATCTGCTTTGTTAATCATCATTTGGGAGACTGTAAGTTTCATAACTTAGTCTCCCACAATCTGTGCTAGAATTTAGAGAAATCCTTCAATACACACACACACACACACACACACACAGCCTTTATGATCTCCCATTGTTAACACAGTCTACTCCTTTTATTAGTCTGGCTCTTCACACTTAAGAATCCAGGTACAAATCAAATATTAATTTGAATGACTAAGAACATGTGGTTTTCTGTGTAAAATAAATAAATATATCATATGCATGTATGCTATGCCTTTACTTGGGCTGCTTCCTGGAAATACC
This sequence comes from Neogale vison, assembly GCF_020171115.1. Taxonomy (NCBI): domain Eukaryota; kingdom Metazoa; phylum Chordata; class Mammalia; order Carnivora; family Mustelidae; genus Neogale; species Neogale vison. The sequence goes on from NC_058098.1 coordinate 46,499,939, forward strand.
AGGACAGCAAAAGCCCATGACCCTGCCCTCACTAAGCCTCCATCCAGTCCGATCTTCATAACAGTCCTGTGGGGTAAACATCAGTCACTCATTCTATAGACAGTCCAACAGAAACCTAGAAAGGTTAAGATTCCTGCTCAAGGCCTTGTAGTTAGTGTGTTGGGTTTGGATCTCAAGCTTCAAGATTTAAACCTTGACCTCCTTCATTCTACCACCCTTCCCCTTTCATTTGACAGGAGAGACAACCACATCAGGATGTCTGGATCAGTGAAATGTCAGTGTGTATTCCCACAAAAGATGAGCTCTGTGAGGATGCTTGGAGAGCTGTGATGAACAAAGCCATACTTTTCCTTTCCCTTGTGTCAGGCCGAGAGAGGTGGGCAGCTCACAAGGATTTCCAAGTACAGATTGTACCAGAGGTTTGCCCTTCATAAAGAAGGGCAAGCCTGAGTGCAGTTAGGCCTGAGACCATGTGCAAGTAGGAGGCTGTTCAGGTCAGTGTTTCCCTGAAACATGTAGGCCAGGATTAAGGACTTAATCTAGCTGATGAGAGAATGTCTCCCTCTGAACTATTTCTACCCCCAAGTAAAATTTCCCACACTGGTGATTTTTTTTGTATTCACACTAAATTTACCTTTGAGAGGTAAGTAAGTTTTCATTTTAGCCAGTGATGTAGCTTATGCTAAATGTCCTAAAAACCCATCTCCTGACCCAGTATCCCGCACATAGTGGCCACTCATTTTGTCAAACGAATGAATAAAAATGAGAGTATTAAGGAGTTTCCTTAATGCTTGTTGATTCAGGCTGGAATACTATCTCTTTCAGTCATTCACTCCACCGGTACTTTTCCCACCCCACGTGCCCATCCTGGCAAAACTCATCTCCTTAAGCTCCATGTGAAAAGGCCTCTCAGCTTTTATCTCAAGAGGATTAAGCCTCTAAGAATGTCCATTCAGCCTCTCATTCTTTTGACACCAATTCTCTTGGTCAAGCTGTGTTGAAAGTGGTTGCCTGACTGTGCCATTTCTCACTGATATTCTTTGGAAGCTGAAATATTCAAGGTCATACTAAGGTACATCCATTTAAAAGCTTTGTGGGAGGTCAGCATCGATTTGAAGGTTGCCACTTAGGGTTCTGGGCAGTGCTTCCCCAAACATGATTACTTGAGTTTTTCATCACACCGCAAAAGGGCTGAGAACCTACAACAGCCAGGTTGTCATTGGCTACTAGATTTATCCTGGGAGAAAATACTGCAGTGACAAGTTTTGGCAGCCAGAGAACAGCGGCACAGCCCCTCCACTACCCAGACTTTTCTAAGACCATGTTTCACTTGTCCTGTCCCAGAAATGCACAAGAATCATATAAAGACATATCACCTGCGGTACTTGGGACTGGGAACCCCCAACTCATGCAAAACCAGGGGAGCTACCATGTGCTGCTAGACTGTCCCCTGCAGTCCACACAGTCCTGTCTCTGTTGGGGAGGGTGATCAGGCTGCTGGGGTCTCACCGGTGGGGCCCATTGCCTACACCAATTAGTAGTGAGGACTACTCCAGCAAAGCAGTCCTCACTCATGACATTAAGGGTGGCCATGGTAACTTAAAGTGGTCAGTAAAGAATAAAAGGCATCTTTGATTCTTGGTTGGAGACTCCTGTGTTCCAGGAAATCAGTTCCTAAGTGCCTAGAGAAATTCTGCTCCGTGGCTGTGCAGTAACATCCCATGCAGGCTTTTAAACATGTCCTTGCCCCAGCCACACCCTTGACCAGTCCCATCAGAACTCTGGGGATGGGGCCCAGGCATCAGTCTTCTAGATACCTGGTGACTTCCCAGGTATGAGGACCACGAAGCAGGAGGTCTCAAGATGAGAGAACCCCGTGGGTCATGTTGTGACACACCCTCATTTTACACGAGACCCAAGTGAAGAGAGAAAAAGAAAAGGGATTGAGCTTTGACTGTTTCAGTAAAATTGGGGCTCAGGGAGTGTATTATTTTCCCAGGGCCTGCTATAACAAGTACCACAAACCTAAAACAACAGAAATGTATTCTCTCACGGTTCTGGGTGCCAGAAGCCTAAAATCAGAATGTCAGCAGTGCTGTGCTCCTTCTAAAGGCTCGAGGGCAGAATCCCTCTGTGCCTGTTCCAGCTTCTGGTGGCCCCTCATGTTTGGCAGGACCACTCCAGTCTCTTTTGCCTTCTTTCCTGTGTCTCTGTTCTCTCCTTTTCCTACCAGGACCCCAGTCATTGGATTTAAGGCCCACCATAAATCTCTGGTGATTTCATTTTAAGGTCCATAACTAATGACATCGGCAAAGAACCTGTTTCCAAAGATCACATTCTGAGGTTCTGGGTGGTCATAAACCTGGGAGATGGGGGAGACACTTGGCAACCCACTACAGTGGATAAGGAGGGATATCTGCATATTTTACATTTCTAGCACCCAAGTCATCTTATACAGCGATTATTCCTGGCACTACTATAAATGATGATAATGATAGTATTACTGTCTTTATTTCTGATTCTTCTCCTGTAAATCATTGCATGCAAAGCTGCTAAAAATCCTGTTTTGCATGCCTATAAAATACAGCTTCCTGATCAGATTACTCCATCTTCAGACTCCATGACTTTCAGAGTTGAACACTCACCTCCCAGGACTGAATAGTGTTAAGTGGCAGGCACTAGGGCTATAAATTTACATGTGAAGTAACACCCCCAGAAGTGTTTCGGTTTGGTTTTGAAATATTCTTAAAAGGGGTTTACAATCCTGCCATTTATTTTCAGGTGTAATTGTTGAATTGCCACATGGAAATTAAGAATGTGGTGTATATACTTGTTTTCTGAAGCAGCTTCAGACGACTTTTCTGGATTAGGTATTTCGTCTCTTCTGTATGCATCGACCCTCTCTTTGGTGATAGATTTATGGGCCCAGGATGACTGGTTGAGTGGGGTTTACTGCAGAAAATCTGGACATGAAAAGCGGTTCTTGTTTTGGATCCAACCTGTGTGTTTCACCTTACCATCCACTTACAGCCTTTAATTTTAAAAATCCTAAATATAGATGAATTTTCTGTATTCTCTGACCATGGAACCACCCATATCCTAATATTCTCTCACTTTCATTTGAGCGGATTATTAGACAAATGATTTCTGGATTTTAAGCGATAGGCTTTATCTTTAGAATTAATTTTAGAACTACATCCCATAATTTTTATTTTCTTTTGCAAAAATGGGTTTGCCACAATCAGCCACACATCTAGCACAGTGTGGGGGAAAAATTGCTTGGGTGTAGACATATGTGAAGGGTAACAGCACTGGGAAATTCAGCGAACAGAAAATACTTTTCAAATTTCATTTTTAAATTACTGCACACTTCATATAGGAATCATAATTATCCTCCTGTACTGGAGGATACCCAGCGCTTTGTCGGTTCAAGGTCGTTTTTTCCTAGCCGGAGTGATAGTATTGTTTGCATCCCCCTTTGTTATTCCTTTTCCGGGCCCAGCTCTTCCCTTTTTTCATGGGGGATTTCTGCAAAAGCTCTGCCTTGGAGACACCCCTTCGTGGCTGGTGAACCCCACGTTTATCTGGCTCTTGTAAAGGGTTGTTAAAAGCACTTGTTCATCAGATATTTTCTTTTTCCCTTTATTTGTAGATTTAGAAGTATTTTAGCAGGTGTACATTTGCATATAAAAGAGAACGAAAGATAAGAAGTTGAGGCTTTTTCTCTCTCCCCTTCTCACCAACATCATCTCTCCTCCGTCCCTTTATTCAGCATGTTTCCTCTTTCTTTCCCTGGCTGTTCCATTTTCTAGACACAAAGTGCATATCAAAAAGAAAAACACAATCTCAGTGATCCCTCACCCACTTTGCAGGAAGACAGATGACTGGGTTCAGCCAGCTTATGTAACAAAGTAGGGAAGGATGTATTTATTGTTGTGTCACTGGTAGGGACTTAGTAGCCAGGGATAGATTTTTAACCCCCTTGTCTTACTTTATGTTTTAAACTCCACTGTTTTCTACTTTTTAAATGAAATCTTGATGTAGATTTGAGTATATAATGGACACTTAACTGAGAGATCCAGTACGGAACGCTTGAGCACGCGTGTGTATTTGTGTGTACACCAGAACATTCTCATCAAAAAGAGTTATATTCTTTAGAAATATTTGTTTTACCGAATTATTTGCACTACTCAATAATTTTCTGAGGGTCTGACAATACTAATAGGGGGAAGCATTTCTCTGGAGTTCTAAGACACAGGCTGGAAAGTGAAGCCTTAAGGGGCCACCTAGGCCTCCAGTTTGCAGACTGCAGTTAATTTGCAGTTGAGAAAACTCAGGTCTTTTTTTTTTTTTTTTTTTTTTTTTTTTTTTAATATTACCTATCTATCTGAAAGAGAAAGAGCACATGAACAGGGGAAAGGGGCAAAAGGAGAGGGAGAATCAGACTCCCTGCAGAGCAGAGAGCCTGATGCAGGGCTCCATCTAAGGACCCTGAGACCACGACCTGAGCAGAAAGCAGACTGAGCCATCCAGGCACCCCTGAAGTCTTTTCCCTAGGAACCATATTAGCTTTGCCCCTACCTTGCTTAAACATACTAACTTGAACCTCTAGATTTGTTACTTTTGCTTCTTTGTTCAATCATTAACTATGAATTTTCAGGGCAACACAGTGCAACTTTTAACAGCCTGATTCTTTACTGATCCTTCCTTCCTTCCTTTTAGAAAAGCCTGGGCCTGAGTTGCCATAAACCTCATGCCTGTGGCTTTGCCTTTTTGCTTTATAAAGCTGACATCCTAGTCTTAGAAGACTAATAGTCTTCTAAGCCATTCCAGGAGGATATCTGAATTATTGGAGACCCCTAGCAAAAACTGCACCCTTTCCTCCAAAGACTGCAGCCTGGTCCCTTTGATACAGATAGCTATTTAAAAATCACACAGCTCTTGCAGCACCACCCCCCACCCCCATAATCAACTTTCAACTGAGGAAGCTTTTCCTGACCTCGAACTTATATCCCTTGACTGGAGTTTTTCTCTAAGGGTTCTTGTGAACACAGAAAAACTTACTCACCACCTTCAAGTTCTAAGGTTACAGGTATGTTCTGTTTGGCCTGTGCAGGGTTTTGTTTTTTTAAAAAAGATAGAATTCTGGCAAGAAGTCTGTCCCTCTTTCACACCTGGCAGCAATTGACTGTCACCAGATAACAGCTGTCCTCTCTGGATGAGTCATGAGCTCTCCAGCCTGCTGTAGGGCTTCCCTTCCCACCACTCCCACCATGCCAGAGTCCCTTATGTGTGGTACCTGCTTGGCTCTAGAAAACATCTGCATTTACAGTCCTGCCCTATCCTGTCTGTTTGCAGTATCTGTGTACTTGAACCCTTCTTCCCCTATTTCAACCCAGGCTATGCAGCCTTTAGCCTCTCCTGATTATTTTTTTTTCACCAAACCATTTTTGGGTGAGCTCCCAGTCCTTCATATGTTGTTTATTGCAGCTCTACTGGCTAAAATAAGGGTGTAGACATTCCATGGGAGAGTGACACCCAGCTCTGAGCACCTGATCCCCAACACAGACCCCCTGATGGCCAAAAGCACAGTCTGTTCCAACTCCTCAAGCTGTTTTGGTGTCTCTGGTCCTTTCTCCATTAGTGTTTATTCCTCCAAGTGAATGCATTTAATCCTTTTTCTTTTTAAGCTTCACTTTGCCATTAAACCATTGAAGGAATCATGCATGGGGATGGGGCAGGTGATGTGCCCAGCAGTCCTCAGCTTGATTTTGCTGAAACCCTCTATCACTCAGGTCAGGGCAGCTGCAGATAAAATGTGTCCGGGTGGGCTTCAGTGACTTATTAGAGAAGGCCCATAGAAGGTTTAAGGATCAAATACCAGTGAGGATCCATGGTTGGGAAGGGGGTTGGGCTCTGGTTGAATGGAACAGGAGACATGAGCTCTCTCTCAAAGCAGACTTGGAGCAGCCTTGAAGGGAAAGGCTACAGCCCAGTTACAGAGCCCAAGTCCCTTAAGAAGGAAGGAAGGGTAAATCTGCCTTCAGCTCAGGTCATGATCCCAGGGTCCTGGGATCGAGCCCTGCCTGGGGCTCTCTGCTCAGCGGGGAGCCTGCTTCTTCCTCTCTCTGCCTGCCTCTCTGCCTACTTGTGATCTCTGTCTGTCAAATAAATAAATAAAATCTTTTAAAAAAAAAAAGTCCTCATCACAAGAAAAAAAAAATATGTAACTATTAAGGTGATGGATGGTAATTACACTTACTGTGGTGATCATTTCACAGTGCATGCAAATGCTGAAATCATTATGTGGTATACTTGAAACTAATATGATGTTGTAGGTCAGTTATACCTCAATTTTAAAAAAGAAGGAAAGGAAACCAGGACAGAAACTAGGTAGAACATGGAAATGGCTGATCTTTCCAGAATAGTTAAATGCTAAGAGTGAACTCACTTCACATTTCTCCCTTGCTAGACTTAGACCAGTAACAATATCAGTACTGTTTAATATTTGGATGGAACATTTAATCCCCCCAAATCTGAAATTACTTTCAACTACTAGCTTGCCATTTTTCACAAAAAACCTCTCCTGAAAATAAAAGACACATGTCTTCCTGGTCTCTGAGAAGCAGGAGGAGAGCCAGCTCACTGGAGTGAAATGATTTACCTTAAGGTAATAAAGGAGAGGAACCCCAATCCCTGCCTCTAGCTGGCAGGAGCTTCTGTGTTTTCTTGTTGTTAAATATCTGTCTTTGCTTATCTCTTCCTTGACCACTTAAGTGTAACTGAATGCAGAAAGAGCATAGGGTCATTATGCTCTGGACTTAGATCCTAAATGCTAGAAAGTTTTTATAAAATAAAAACAAAACAGTACATTTTCCCCTCCTTTACAGTGATGTTTTACCTACTTAGAATCCAGAGGCTCTGTCTTTGATTTTATTAATATCTCACCTCTCTCCAAATAACCTTACAACTCTGAAATAATATGGACATTAGGATTAATTGGAGAGTATTATGATCCCATCCTATTGAAGCTATCCTAGGACAATGAGACTAATCAACAGCAAGAAACACTTTCTGTCCCAGGCCAGCATGCATGCACACGCGTGCACGCGCACACACACACACACACGCACACACACACACACACAGACATTCTGCAGGCACTGTATCTGGTGTTTTATGTATTAAATTTTGCACAAATCTGGTTCCAATGCACCAAACTGATTTCACAATCCAGCAGTGTTTAAAAATGTTGCCTTTGAAGTTATTATTTTCAGAGTTAAGAGTCCTTGATCTGTACATATTTTAATTATATATCATTTAGCATTCCAAAATATGATGCTCATTTTCAATACTTATTTTTATCTTGATTGATTCTCAGTAGGGCAAGAGAAGTTATATTCTTACTCTTCAGTGTGACAGTAGTTTTAATCCAGTAATAAGGGGCTCATGGTTAAGTTCTTAAATGGAGCCAGCAAACGCAGGAATGCAAGCCCCTGGTGCTGACAGCAGGAATCCTTTTATTTTTGTGGCCGCATTGAAGATACAGCCATGGATCCTTTTTTGTTATCTCTGTGCGATCGGTTTCATTCAGGTATCCTGGAGACCTGATACCTGGTCTGACCTGAGGTAATAGGAAAGGTTATGTCACTCCCGTCCTTTACGTAGCTTTTATTTGTCATTGTTCCCAACAGTCTTCCCATGGTAACTTGCAGCAGACATGATTAGAAGCCCTTCAGGGTCTCCTGTCCTGTGGACCTGGGCCAGGTCCTGGCTGCTGCTGATCCCTCTGGGGCATCTGGCTGTGCTCCATCCCTACAGTAAGCCTTGGTTGGATTTTCTCAGCTGCGGGCCTCTTCACACATCCTGTGGCTGCTGGTCTTTCTGGCCCTCCTGCCCTCACTCAGCCTTTCCCTGGCCCTCGTTGCCCTCTAGAGCCAGGAGTGCCTGCAGAGGGACTGGGAGACCAAGGCAGTCAGGGCTGGACTCTTGAATTTGTTTCTCTAGTGACTTCTACAAGGCCCAGAGAAGAGAGAAACCATTTTACTAGGATGTGGAGACTTAACTACAGCTTCATTCAAAATAATGACTGGAATTTGGCCATTTCAGATAAACTCCTACAACAGGTCTTCAAATCTTGAAACCTGGGTTCAACTAAATTGTTTTTTTGTTTGTTTTCAGAATTTCTAAAAAGTGACAGTTCAAAAAATAATTTGCATGTATTTGAACAGTGTTAACATCATAGGAAGTATTTAAGAAACTTCTCTCTGAGTAGTAGAATATTCTGTATTGGGGTGCCTGGGTAGCTCAGTTGGTTAGGTGTCTGCCTTTGGATCATGTCATGATCCCAGAGTCCCAGGATTGAGCCCCATATCAGGCTTCCTGGTCAGTGAGGAGTCTGCTTCTCCCTCTGCCCCTCGCCCCTCATGCCGCACTCTCACGCTTTCGCTCACTCTTTCTCAAATAAATAAAATCTTTTTTAGAAAGAGTATTTTGTATTTATGTCCTTTTTCCCACAACTAAAACAATTAATAATAATTTATCAGTATCATCAACTATCCAATCAGTGTTCTAATGTTTTTTACAGGTTTTTTTTTTTTTTCTTCAGTCAGTAGCCAGACTTTACCAACACTCTACATTTAGTCTGGATGACCAGCTAAGTCACTGTTGCAGAAGGGGATTCAATTCATAGTCATAGTGGGACAATAGGCATGAACCTGAATTGTCATGGACAAATTGGGATGTCTGGTCACTCTACTTTTTTCTTTAACCGTGATAAAAAAAAAAACATAACATTAAATTTACCATCTTAACCAAGTTAAGTGTACAATTCAGTAGTATACAGTACAGTCACATCGTTGTGCGACAGCTGCCTGAAACTTTGTCATCTTGTAGAACTGAACTGCTATACCCACCAAACACTGATTTCCCCTTCCTCTTCTCCCCTGCCCTAGTGACCACCTTTCCACTTTCTGTTTCTATCATTTTGACTACTTTCAATAGTCAGTGTCCAGAATGTCATATGTCCAGAATCATACAGTATTTGTTCTTTTCAGACTGCTTATTTTACTTAGCATCGTGCCCTCAAAGTTCATCTGCGTTGTAGCATGTGTTGGGATTTCCTCATTTTTAAAGGCTCTTAATATTCAGTTGTATGTCTATGCTGCATTTTGCTTATCATCTCTTGATGGACATTTGGGTGCCTTCTGTTTCTTGGCTGCAGGCAACACGGGTGTGCCAATATCTCTTCAAGACCCTGCTTTCAGTCCTTTTGAATATATACTCAGAAGTAGGATTGCTGGATCATGTGGCAGTTCTATTTGTAACTTGTTGGGGAACCTCGATAGTATTTTCCAGAATGGTGGCACCTTCTCAAAAACACTCCCGCCTGTAGTGCACAGGGCTCCAACTTTTCTGCATCCTTGATAATGCTTATTTTCTGTTCTTTTGATAGTAGCCATCCTCATGGGTCAGATGTGATTATCTCATTGTGTTTTTCATTTCCATGTCCCTAATGATTGTGATTTTGAGCATCTTTTCTTGTGTTTATTGGCCATTTGTATGTCTTCTTTGGAGAAAGTCTGTTCAGGTTCTTTCCCCACCTTTTCACTGGGCGGTGTCAAGTTGTTGGGGTTCCTTATATATTCTGGATATTAACCGCTAATCAGATATGTTATTTCAGTCATTGTCTCCCATTCTGTAGGCTGCCTTTTCACTGTGTTCACTTTTTTCCTTTGGCATGCAACAGTTTATAAGTTTGTTAGAGTTCCATTTGTCCATTTTTAATTTTGTCAACTCGGTTTCACCATGGTATCATCCAAGAAGTCATTGCCAAGTCCAATGTCCTGAAACTTTTCTGCTATGTTTTCTTCCAGGGATTTAATAGTCTTAGGTCTTATGTTTAAGTCTGTAATCCATTTTGAATTGATTTTTGTGTGGTGTAAGGCAGGGGTCCAAATTCATTCTTTTGCATGTGGATATCCACTTATCTGTGTCTTTTTTTAAATCTGTAGAAACAAAAGCCTACCAGTTGCTGAAGCAGTGTACCCTGCAGGATAATATAAATCACACTGAAGACAGATTCCAAAAGGCAGATGTTTCTGTGTTACGGCTATCAGGTAAGCAGGGCATGCTCAGCACCTGAAGCGTGTCCGGGGGACCTGGGCTGGCAACTGGTGCTGTGTTCAGGCGAGGGCGGTCATCCTTGGAAAGTTTCTGGGGATTGCTCTGTAACAATTTGTCACCAGGTCAGACTAAACCAGTACTTTTTCAGTTCTTAATGAATAACAGTTGAGAAGTCTCCCCTCCTAGATATGTGCTGGCTCCCAGCATGGCAACAAAGAGCTAAAAAGACCCTCAGATTCTACCTGGAATGTCGTAATAGTAACTCCACTGGATATACCCCAAATTCCTTCCCTTCCCTACATTTCCCAGTTTCTTAATCATCAATGGGAACATCATGCTGGGCCACCTTCCCTCCCCAGAATGTTGGAGGACTTGGAGCTCTTTAAATGAAAATACTCTAAATCACAGTAAAACTAAATTTTAAGCTTAAATATAGTTCCTTCAACATAGGATTTTTTAAAAAAGATTTTATTTATTGATTTGACAGAGAGAGCATAAGTAGGCAGAGAGGCAGGCAGAGACAGAGGAAGGAAAGCATGCTCCCTGCTGATCAGAGAGCCTGATGTGGGGCTTAATCCCAGGACCCCGGGATCATGACCTGAGCTGAAGGCAGAGGCTTTAACCCACTGAGCCACCCAGGCACCCCTTGTTGGAACTGTAATTTTCTTTGTTTTCATCCATTCTGTTATTGTATTTTTATTGTTCTTAGTGGTTTTTCTCTTATTACACATTTTTTTTTAGTATGAGTCACCTCAGCTCCCTTTGAGAAAGTAAATGCATTAAAGTGTGTTTTAATGACTTTCTTATTTTTATATAAACAATCATGTCTTAATTTCACCTACCAGAATAATGATTTTTTTTTTTAATCACGTAATTCCCAATCCACATCCGGGTTTCCCAATCGTCTCATGAGATAGACTGTTTTTTTTGGAGGGATGTACTTTCAGTAGTTCAGACTTCACTGGTCTTTGGGGAGCTATTTCCTAGATAATATTAGTGTTAGAATCAGTTGCTGCAAATTTCAGTTATTTTGGTTGTTTTGAGGATGCAGTGAGTCACTGCAGGTTAAATGCCCAGCACAGCACCTGTTAGACAAAAGTCTTCGAAGAGCATTGGAGGTGGTGACCTCATCTCCACAAACATGAGACCATGCTGTCTGTTGCTGTAGAAAGCGGGACCCCTGCCCTGATGGAGGTCTTTAGCACTTTGGAAAGATACAACACTTGTGAACCCTCAACTGGGCTTTTCATCACCTTCTTCACATTTGAGTCACAGAACTAGAGTCCAGAGGGATCTTACAAAGTATTTCTCTAACCCCTCGTGTTACAAATGGGGCCTCAAGAGGGTGAGGCCTCTCTCAGACCAGTACAGCCCATCAGCAAACAACACGCTTGGAAGATGACTCCACAAATCTGTTTGTGGTACATATATTTGCTATAGTTCATTGGACAGGTTCAAAGGATAAGTAAATTTGAAATAAATTATAGCATGTATATCAAGTGGCTTGGTACTATTTATATAGTAATAACTAGTATATCCATTGATTAACCTATTTGTAAGTGAAGTGATCGGTTGTATCATTAGGCACCCCTACATTCAATTTCCTTGCCCTACCCTCAAAATGATGCTGTGTGCTTTGCAAGTGTCCAGATTTTCTAGCACTGGGATCACAGAAGTGTTTCTCATGGTCCTGGCTTTCGTTGTAGTTAGATGCTGCTTCTGGCATTTGCTTTACCTTTGGTTATGATTACTTTTTCACATTCACACCCACTGTGATCCCAGGAACTTCTCTGAGCTCCAAAGAAAAGCAGGAAGTGGGCTGGGAGGGCAGAGGGAAATGGAAGCCATGCATCCCTGTTAGACCTCACAAGTTTGTTACACGTAGTAGGAGGGGTGTGCACCCTGAACTCTAACTATGGAAGAAGTGCAGATTTCAGTTACTTTTTGTGTCAAGTGTCTTAGGCTGTGTCTCTGGACCTGTCGCCAAGGCAAGCCACTTAAACCTTGTGCCTTTGTTCTCATGTCTGAAAAGACCTCGTCTTTTTAAGCATGTGGGGACTCTCTTCGGGCAAATGTGGACACCTTGTTAAGCACATCACTTGGCTATGGAGGTTCTGTGAGGCGAGCAAGTTACAGGTCAGAAGCTCGGCCGATGCGTTTTCCAGCGATGCCTGTGCACTCTCCATCCATGATACTAGTGACCACCAGTTCAGAATCAGACTGGTAGCCGATACCTCCAAGGGCACCCAGGAGGTGGGGGTCAAGCCTGCCCTGTGGGGACGGTCTGGTCCCCCCTCTCCAGGGAAGAGGTAGATTGTGCATCTTCCCATCAACCTTTTCATGCTGGGTAAAGAGTGGCCCTGATGGCTTTCAATGGAGGTTCATTCTTCTCTACAAGATGGGAAAAAGAGGATTTGGCAGAGGGGTAACTGTCACCCTAGGGTGTCAGTGATTTCTGAGACCTGGTTCCCAGCACCCATCGTTTTGGTGATCTCTCACTGCCCGTGTCCACATGTTACAACAAGGTGGATTATCAGTGCTTAGTGCCAGGGAAGAGATCCATGTGTGTACTTGTGTGTCTTGGTCATTTAAAATAGAGCTCTTTGAGTGATTTTTACTTTTTTGTGGCTTCTGTTTGTCCCAGAAACATCCCCCCACCACCACAAACACACACACACATACACACACACACACACACACACACACACTTCCTTTCAGTATGCTGCCAACATGTTCCTTGCCTCAGAAGCTCCTTTGCCTTCTGTGGCTTGAACAGCATCTTCCCGTCAACGTTTGTTTCACCAAAGTTATTGTGCGGCTGCTGCTCCATTCAGTGCATTTCTTCGCTGTGTGGCGACCGGCACTCACTCTCCACGTTTGTGCTTATCACAGGTTTGAACATTGGCAGTGGGACATTCAAGACAAAGACAACTAACAAAATCGTGTCGGAGGCTAGTTTTTCATCGAGCAAAGGAAGTCCTTTGTCAAGGTAAAGTCGTGAAAGCCTTTCTGAACAGCGTCGACAAGATGAGAAATGTCACTCCGTAATGAATGAAACTCTGGCTGCATATTATTTTGTTGTGTGACTCAAGGGAAGGTTACGGTTTGGGGTTTTGTTGATCTGAAATAACAGTAGAAACTTCAGTCTACCTTTGAAAATATTTGCACCAGAGCCAAGCATTGTTTTGCAGCTGTTGTTTCGTTGGTTTAAGACTCAATTGACACCTCAGTGAACCACAAATTAGCGTCTACAGCTGCTCGCAGTAGGGCTGCTTAGAGACCACACAATGAAGGGTGTCGGAAAAGGGCAGAGAGAAAACATCGGGCCTTAAAAGAAATAAAGTGGCCTGTTTCTTCTTCCTGAGGCGGCTGACATATATACTGGCAATTGCCTGGGATTTGTTTTCGATTCCTCTTTTTCACCAAGCCTTTGGGCTGGGTTACCCTTTCCTTTCCTGCAACTTCCCTGCTTATTGTCCATAAAGAACAAAATTTATACTTTCACATCTGTGGAAAATGTAGCCCTTCTCGTAAGTTTTCCAGGCAACAATATGTGAGTTGGTGAGTTGTGTGCTGGATTTGTCTCCAACATGAAATACTGACCATGCGGTAGCATTGGGTCAAAAAGAATTTATCAGTGGGGACAGAAGCAGTTGTCTGAGGAGATACCTACCGTTTTGGCTTTGGGCTGCATGTTGCTTAAAACTGCACAAATTTCCTTTTGTGATAACAGTTCTCATTTATGCAATATCCTTTAGATGATTGTGTTACTTTTTAATTAACTTCTTACCCTGAAATTTTAAAACAGAAACTTTACATATCTAATGTCATATATGGTGTCCCATAAGATAAAATGATTTGATCCAGAAATCTAGTATTTTTAAAATGCTTTCACTTTTATTTTGAAAAACATTGTAAAAACAAAAAAAATGTGATATTTGTAGGACTCAGAATATCTTGAAAGGACATTCTAAAATTAGATCATTCATTTAGAAACCTGACAAGTTCAATTTTAGAAAATCACTCATGTAGTTCTCAGAAATTAGCATCTGTAATACCTGGGTTTTCATCCTTGTTTTTGAAGGAAGTGGGAAGAAATGAATCATGGAACAGGAAGAGTGCTAAAGTGTTATATTTTTGGGGTTATACTGTAAATTCAATTCTGGGTCTTCTAAAGGAAATTTTAAAGGTATTGAGTTCTACAGGTAGTTTCAGGGCATCCTATTACCATTTGGCTGAATAACGTATCCTATAATTCTTAAAGATCGTTAGAAGTGGCATGCATTGCATGGAGCACTGGGTGTGGTGGAAAAAAACAATTCTGTTACGCTGAAAAGAAATTTAAAAAAAAGTTTGTTAGAAGTGCTCTTTTCTATTACATCTTAAGGGCACAAAAAAGCTCATCTCTTCTTTAACTTGTCTTTATAGGTATACACACCTGAGGCAGTTTTAAAATACATTTAGAAAGCATCTGGGCCCCAAGAACATTAACTCAGTCTTGTGTCTGTATGTTACTAAAGTAAATTCACACTTTCTTCCCCCTTCATTCTGAAGCAAGGACGTATCGTTCCTACGTGAAATTATTTTTCTAAATAAACTACAAGTCATCTTATCACCCCCCTTTAAGAAGGTGGGAAAAATCAAGGAATCTTTAGTTCTAGACCCTTGATAATAATCCAGTGATGAAAAGGCCTCGATGTTGAGTGTGTGGGTTCGATGTGCTATATGTCATGGTGTGGTTGCTGTCCTGGGTTTGGTGGTGTTAGTACAGCACCCTGGGCTTTGGAGAGCTCTAGGTTTGTGGTTTGTGCCTGGATTCACTGAAATTTCTTAGAGGCTTACATTTAAGGATCCCACTTACTGCAGTCACTCCTCGTGCTTTATTGCTTTTACAAGTGGTCTCGAAACCCAGTACTTGAGAATAAACATAACAGTGCGGTGCTGCTGTAGCACTTTTAAAAATTCTTCTTTGCTCTATTTTGTCAGTGAGCTGATGAGCAACCTCAAAAAAAAAAAAAAAAAAAAAAAAAAAAAAAGACCCTGCTGGACCTTAAAAAAAAAAAAAATGGCTTCCTCTGATGTCCTAGAGACAATAATTATGATGTGCTAGTTAAGCCCAAACTACAGCTGAGGGATTTTACTTTAAAGCAGCGGCTTGGGTGCAAAAATGCATTTATAGCTCTTTGTCTGCACCTCATTATGTGTGGGCCTGATTCATTAAGTAATTGGTTTGCAGTTGTTTACATGAGTATTAAGGCCTTCTTTTCAGCCGCCTTTGAGAGATACATTGTGCAAATGTTGCCTGTGATGAATGCAGAATGAGGGCCAGAGGGTCCGTCCTATTGGCTAAACAGTGCACTCTGTTGAAAAGCCAGAGAAAGGGATTGGGTGCTGCTTTGCATAGCAATGACTTTCTTAATAAGCGTTACAGATTAATACACACAAGCTATAAAAGATGCAAAGAGATACTCTTAGCACATTTATACATGCTCATTTCATTGTGATGGTGGTGGGATCCGGGTGCTTTCATATTCCGTTTTTCAGAGCAGCAGCTTCAGTGCATGAGCCGTAATAGAATCCGATGTTTATTGTATTATAAATCACGGGCAAGTAGGCAGATCGGCAACAGTTTATTATTAAAGATTCTTTCAGTGTAAATCTTTTTCTACCATTGTATTTGCTTCAGCAAAATCATTTTGTGGTTGAGTGGGGATGAAAGGCATAATGTACGAAGGAGTGAGTCCTAATAGGAAGCCGTTCTCCGAGTAAAGACCACTTGTTCCCTTTTGTTCAGGGGTGCATGCCAGAGCTTCCTCTCCTCTGCAAACATTGTCTTGCTTTACCTTCCTCAGGAAGCAGTTTTCACGCTCTGGGATCCATTTATTCAATGGAGAGTATATTTTAACAGCCTGCCGTGTATAACTTCAGTTTACTGGCCAGATCGAGATAACATTTTACGGGAAGAAAAGGATGTGTGCTTGCAACATAATTGCCTGGGGGAAAGGTAGCAGAAGTCACCCAGGCGCAGCACCCTGGCAGGGCCACTGTGGGTGGCATTCTGTGCCCATCCTGCAGCCACACGCGTGGCCAGTGGAGGGCGCCAGGTTGCAGCTGATGCTCTGGTGGGGACCCTGGGATCTCTCTTCTTGCCTGGTCACTGTGCCATTTTCCCTTGGGCTAATACAAAGATCACAAGGAATCAGTACCAGTGAAATAAAAATGCAGTTTTTCTGGCAGTCCTTTAGGCTCTCCTATTAAAGTCCCCATTCCCCGTCTCTGGCTAAACAAATCTACATTCTTCTTAAATGCCATTGAATAAGCAGCTGCCTAAATATCCTCCATGTTTTTCTCACAAACCCACATACTTTATTTTTTCTACACAGAGAATGGAAGAGCCAGTCCCTTGCTTGACTAGCTGAAGGGAAGGAGTTAACAAGTTGACCCCAGACAGCTTTACCAAAAAAAAAAAAAAAAAAAAAAGGCATCTGCTGCAGGGCCCCTGGCTAACCATCAGGGGGCGCTCGGACTTTGTCAAATTAAAAGTGTATCTGCTTTCCGTCTGCTCTTAAGAAAACTTGAAATTACTATTTACAAAGATTTGTTGGCATACCTGTGGGGGTTTTTTCTTACTGAATTATTTCATGCCTTCTATTTTTCAGAAGTATATGTCTCCTCTAAGAAAAATTCTAGCCGAAGATGCAGTTTGAGACATTTTAATACCAATTCTAGCTAGCAGTCAAATCATTAAAATTAGAAGTCGGTCTATAGATCACACCTTTTTTTAAAATCTTTTTTTTTTAATTCTATTTTTTTATTTGACAGAGATCACAAGTAGGCAGAGACGCAGGCAGAGAGAGAGGGGGAAAGCAGGCTCCCTGCTGAACAGAGACCCTCCCCGCCCAGAACCCTGGGATCATGACCTGAGCCGAAGGCAGAGGCTTTAACCCACTGAGCCACCTATAGATCACATCTTCTTACTAGTTATTTTAAGTCTTAAAGTAAGAGCCTAGAACCAGAAGGGCACTTCCCAATAGGAGACCCTCCCAACTGCCCCCACGACCATACACCCTGCCCTCGGCAGGATCCATCCTAAGAGTCTCATTGCCAGACTCTGCTGACATGACCTCAAAGTCACAGTAACTTGGGTAGTTTGTTAACAGGCTGTGGACACATTTTTCCTTTAAAGCAATGATACTGACCATAAGGTTGAAAGTCATTGTGTTACTAATATTGGGATATCCCCCAGGACTGACTGTTTTCCAGATTCCTCTTCCCACGGCCCCACTCAAGTATCACGTGTCCCATCATCTGCAGTGCCCCCCAGCCTGTTCCCACATGCCCTGTGCCCACTGGACAGCCTCATGTCATGTCCTCATACAACCTGCTGCATCATATGCACCAGCTTCTAGTCTTGCTCTTTTGCTGGAATGTTTCTGCCCCACTCTTTCACCTGGCCAATGCCCACTAGACTGTCAAGGTTTAACTATTAGCTTTCTGAAAGTTTCCTAAGCAGAGGATCTGGTCATACAATATGCCCCTGGTGTGGCGCCATGGCTAGTTCTAGCATCATCTGTAACATAGGGGTGGTAGCCATTTTCAGGTACCTTGCCCCCAATGTGAGCTCCTCACTAGGGCCTGGGGGGATTTTGTTGGCCACCAGTGCTCAAAAACCATAGAACTTGCTGAGTGCGTGAACATCTTTATAAAGCTCTACTGTTCACTCGGGCATTTGTCTTAGATGTTCTCACCTCTGGGCGGCATCATGTACCCTTTCCACAGGGAGCTTTCCAGAAAGGTCTCTGCACAAGCGTGTGAAAGAGGAAAGGCCATGTGCACATGCACGTTTCCCAAGGGAGACTCTTGCAGTCAACTTTGTGTATGCTCTGCTCACACACTCTACATTTGGCTTCCAGGAAGCACACTGGGTGTACACATTTTGAGTGGCTTCCTGGAGTCCTTACCTGACTGCCATCCTGTCTGTTGGAGAAAGGATGCCTGGCTCCTGGCCCTGAATTTGACAAGGGCTTGTGGGCTCTTGGCACATGTTAGGGGCTTGGCTGTTGCCCCCTAATTCTGCTGCCGTCAATTGTTGGCCCACCCTGCAGTGGCCTTTTTTGGCTGATGTCACAGTTCTTATTTTGCTGTCTGTCTCCCCAATGAAGCATGAGAGGCGCAGGAAGAGGTGAAATGTGTCTTGCTTGTGGCTGCAGGCCCAGCACAGAGCTGATGTGTAATGTCACCTGTACGGGATTTATGAGAGAGTGAATGAGTGAGTGAGCAAACGAATGAACAGCCCATTGCAGAGGAGAGGTTTGGCCCATCTGCATATACCAGGCCCAGCAGAGGCAGTTACCTAGTCTCCTCCCCGTCCCACCCATCAGGCTCCTCAGGGAGGAGACTTCATGCATCTTGGGCCTGTTGCCTTTCAGTCTGTCCCCAGACTTTCCCTTTCCTTAGCCACTGTGCCAGAGGACCTGTCACCTCCACTTAGACCCCATGACTGCACATCACTAAACCAAGCACATGCACTTGTTCACCCAAAAGCTGTAAATGTATGGCAGGGCCACTCCCTGAGACCTGCTGCTCCCAGGCTGTTGAGCGTGATTGTCTCAAAGCTGACCAGGACACTGCAAGGAAGACCTTACTACCCCCATTTTGCGGACAGAAAACAGATGCTCAGAGAGGTAGGGAACTTACCCAGGGCCACACAGGGAGCGGAGTTGAGCATGGGGGCTGGGGAGGGGGAGTAGGCAGAGGCTCTCTGGCCCCAGAGCTGGCACTGTCTCCCATCAGCAGTCCAACACTGGCATAGGGACCAGTCCCAATGTAGGTTCTCCCCACCCTACTGTGTGACAATTTTTCACCGGTTCCTGTGGGGAAAGGTCTTTGCAATGCGTGCCTTTGGGAAGTATCTGTGAGCCAGGAGGAGCTCTGCCCCACCTCGTCCCCTCCATCTGCTAGCACTGTGTGTCTTGAGACACATCCCGCTCAGCCTCCCGGGCCCCACCACCTAGACAGTGAAAGTGCTGGATTGATAATCAAACCATAAATGCTCTGCTATAATTTAATAATAGATTTCCTAGAAACTCATAGGCTTTCCATAGCTCATTTTTACTCCACTTGCTGGTTCCACAAAGCAAAACTTCATCTTTATAATAGACCTTGCCATCTAACTGTGTTGATATTGACTGTGTTAATCTGATTAAGTAACTATTTCTAGCTACATTAGCCTTGTCCTGCTATAAAATGGACAGTCGGCGCCCATAATTTCAACTCTTTCTTAGTACTCTGTGTGTTGCCAGGATTGCATGCGTAGTGCCAGGTGCTGCTCTCAGACTGTAACTGTTAAGACCCTGGCCAGCCTTAATGTCTCAAGTTTAGCAAGGATGAACACAAAAGTGACTTTGACTTGAGGTCCCCTAATCTGATTTATCAACGACAGGGGACTTATAAACAATTACTGAAATTCATCACAAATAAGATAGCTTGCTGGATAGAAAGAGGGAAGCTATGTGATAAGGCCAATACAGCAGAAGGTTAACAATTGAACATCCCCTTCATGGGTACATGGTATTTACTATACAGCTAAGGGGAGAAATTGCCAAACCTACTGGGAAAATCTGCAGCATTTAAAAGCAAAGTCTAAAGTCTAACCATGGGAAATAGTCAAGTCTGCTGTCTTGGATCCCGGGAGTTACCATGAAGACTACAGGGGAAAGGCAGGCCCTTTGATGGGCTGCAGGTGTGGCACGCGTCACCCGTGCAACAGGTTTGGTGCACTGTGGCCCTAAGGCAAAGTCGGGGCCTGGCCGCCGCCTGGTTCTGTACAGCCAGCTAGCTAAGAGTGGTTTTTATATTTTTAAATGGTTGGGAGGAATCCAGAGAAGAATAATGTTGCATGACACCTAAAAGTCCCGGGAAATTCAAATTGTAGTGCCTGCCTGTAGAGGTTGAATTGTAACAGCCGTGTCTACCAGGTTACACATTGTTCACAGCTGTTGTCATGCCACAACCACAGAAGCGAGCAATTGTGACTAAGACCAGACGGCCCACAACGCCCAAGACGTTTGCTCTCTGGCTCATTACGGCAAACCTCTGCTAACCTGGGCATTATAAGATGGAAATGTTACTTGCGTTCTCTCAGGGAAGATGAAGCAGTCCGACTCCAAGCATGTGCGACAGGCTATGGTGACCCTATCTCATGGCCTGTAAGACTAACTCTTCCATTTTTTTCTGCTTTCCAAACTGAAAATGTTTTGTCTCTAATTTTCTGTAGTAGCTAGACAAATTGGCTATATCTAGTTCCGGGGAATGTTCTCCCACCATGCCCATGGGCCTCATCTGAGCTTTACATGTTAGGTATAGCTCCAAAAGAAACGTTGACCTGAAGAATTGTGCAATTCAGATCAACTTTGGGGTGTCACGCACTTTCTGGCATGCAGAGATGGCTTCCTCCAGGGAAAAATAATTTCCCCAAAGATGTGGGGATGGAGTAGGAAACACCTAGAGGCATTTTCCACCTTTCTCAGTAGGTGAACCACATATGTTTAGTTCTGCAACATATTTCTTGCACATTTCCAATAAGAAACTTAAACCTGATTCTGAAATCCCATAAGCAGAAACCTGCAAATCAAATGCTGTGTCAGCACATATCAGCACATATTGGTCAGGTGTCTTTAAGCAGGGCCCTGCTTTTAGTGAGGTTCCTCTTTTCATTCCACACATAATCCCTGAGCACCCACTAAGTGCAAAGCACTGGGTTACCCTGAGCCAAACAGGTAGGGTCTGTGCCCTCACAGAGCTCATACTCTGGAGGAGGCATGATCACACATGTTTCGTTACACAGATGCTTGTGATGTGGCAACTTGGATGAGGATTACTATCGTGGTGGTGGTGCAGGAGAGGAGCAATGGGGAGGTTGTAGCAGAAGGACCCAACCAAGTCTGGGGATCAGCCTTTGAGGTACTGTTCAGGATTTAGGGCTTTTGCCAAAAAACAACAGGAAGGCATCAAGGGTCTTTAGCGAGGAAGTAGAGTGATCAGGTTTGTGTTTTGACGAGTTCACTCTTGCTTCTGAGTGGAAAATGGACTGTCGGGGATGCAGTATTTGTGGCATCACCTACTAGGGGTGGTTACAAAGTGTAGGCAAAGATGCTGGTGTAGTTGGCTGAGTAGCAACAGTGCAAAGGGAAGAGCAAGGACTTCACGAAGTACTGGGAGGCCTATTGGCAGGACCTAAGGGCTGATTGGGTGCAGGAGGGCAGAGGAGTGGAAGGGGTTGGGGAGGGAACAGAGGGTCCAGGTGCTGTTGGCTGAGATAGGAGGGGCCTGGCCCAGCAGGGGAAGTGAACCACACTGGGGAGATCGTGAATTTGGTAATGGATGGACATGTTGACCACAAGGAACTTTGGAAGCATCCAAGTAGAGCTAGCACATGAGCACTGGCCATACTTCTGGAGCACAGAGAAGTGGTGGGTGCCATAGTGCCCTTGTCTTTCCAGGGGCTCCCCACTACCACACCCTACCACATCCTCCTTCTCCATCGCAGCTTGTGAGGTCCACTCCAGCTTTCAAAGCAGGATCCAGGAGGTGCCCTGCAGGCACCCATCACCTATCCTGTGCTCCAGGTCCTCCCAGCCCTTGGCACTCTTGCCCTCTTCCCCTGCAACTCTCATTACTTGGATTACACCTGGACAATTAGCCTCTCTGTACCACCAGCATTGTCAAGTCCACCTCTGCCCCGCAATCTGGACCAGTGTCCGTATGAAATGGGAAGCAGGTAAACAGTAGACAACACCCAACCCAGTAGTTGCATTTAGTGTGTGTGTGTGTGTGTGTGTGTGTGTGTGTGTGTATTAGGGGTGGGGAGGGGACTAGTACTTCATGTCAGATGGACCCATGTGGATGGCGGCCACCTTCCCTGCCACCTCTGTGACTGCTGGTGAGTGCCAGGCCCTCTTTCATGGCCACAGAGCTGGCCCATGGGGAAATAGTTGCAGGCAGCTGAAGTCATGGCAGATCATGGAACAGGCACCAAGTTTAAAGGGAATGTTGGCAGATTTTGAGCCCAGAAAAATGATACCTGAGTGGAGCTTATTCTACACACACCAAAAAAACAACCAAATCCATAAATTATGGCAGCTCTGGCCAACAGCAGGTTTTTAAGCATAGGTTAACCATAGGGAGGGAGAAGGTGAGTTTACAAGGTTTCCTATATCAGGGGGACTGGGGTCCTAACCCTGAGCAGGGACCGTGCACATTGGGGTCTGTCTTCTTGATTTTGCTCATCTAAAAGCCTGGACGGAATCTGTTTTAATGAAACAGCTATCAATCTGATGCCAGTGAATACCTTGGCAGGAGCACATTACTCGTTATTAGATGCCACAGACACTAGCATTTTGTGCATGGGATACCTAGAAACCTACACACTGGTGTCCAGAATACTTACATTTCTCAAGTATTTTATTTTTAGCTTGTCTCGAAGTGCCAAAACTTTGCCCGTTCTTGTTTTTGAGAGGGCTGTCAACAGGAAGTCCGTGCTCTGCCTCGCTGCCTGTGGGCTCCTTGTCCAATGCTACAAACGGTGTCCACAGGAGCAGTCTGACCCGGTCTCTGAAGAACCAGCAGGGAACACACTCAGAGACCCTATGATGCTGTCACAACAGCGACCCACCCACCATGGCAAATACCTCTGGCCACCATAGTCCTGACATTTTCTTCTTGCTCTTAAGACTTGGAGAATATGGGGTCCTGGGATCGAGCCCGACATTAGGCTCCCTGTTCAGCAAGGAGACTGCTTCTCCTTCTCCCTCTGCCGCTCCTCCTGATCATTCTCTATCTTTCTCTCTGTATCTGTTTGTCTCCAACAAATAAACAAAATCTTAAAAACAAAACAAAACAAAAAACGTGGGGAGCATGCATAAAATGCCCGGCCTTTCAGTGCATCATACGGACTTCGCTCATGTGCTCATTGCAAAAATATCAGTCTGATAGGACTATTTTTTCAGGACTTAGGCTATTTCTTTATTTTTCAGGCATGAAAATGAAAAGAAACTACCTACCACTTTAGAGTCTAAAGGTAAGAGAATTCATTTCGTGTTTTACCGAGAGTTGTTGGGCACCTTTTATCTGTTTTCTGAACCCTCACGTAAGGGCTATGAGGGTGCCTGTGATCACAGGGGGCCCTTGCAGCCCTCCCCAGGGTGGCATAGTATCTGAGGGGATCTGCTCATGTCGGAGGGTCAGCTGGAGGCACAGTTCTTCAGTGACAGGGCTGGGACCTGACCACACGTGGGGGTGCCACTGGGCCACAGTGGCTTAGCGTTCTAATTCACAAGTATGAATTTGCAGGGTATCCTGGCCTCCACATCCAACTGATTGCCAACATTAGTATATTCTACCTGTGAAATATTTTTTGCCTTTGTCCCCAACCTCACAGCTAATGCCCCACAAGTACCCACTGCTCATGATATGACAAGGCTCCTTAACTGGTTTCCTCACATCCAATCCCTCCCTAAGTCCTGAATGCCTTCCACCTGGCCACCAGCATCTAAAACTTCACTGAGCCTTCTTACTTTCCTAGTTAAAAATTGCTAGTGCCCTCCTCTAGATGCAGGATAGAGTTTCTAACTTTATCCCTTTGAGGTCTGGCCCTTCCTTACTTTCCAGCTATGTTCCTTCCAAGGTCTTGTCCTCTTCAGGTCAGGTCACAACCAGCTTTTTCCAAATATAAGGCATACCTTTGAGGTATTGCAGATTTGGTTCTAGACCACTGCAATAAAGCCAAATAAAAATTTTGGTCTCCCAGTGCCTATAAAATTGTATTTACACTATACTATAGTTTCTTGAGTGTACAACAGCATTATGTCTACAAAAATGTTAATCAGCATTAATTTAAAATATTTTAAAAATAATTAAACACTTTATTGCTAAAAGATGCAAATCATCATCTGAGCTTCAGCAAGTCATGATCACTGATCACAGGTCCCTCTATGAAGTATAATAATAACAGAAAGGTTTAAAATAATGAGGGAATTACCAAAATGTGACACAGAGACACAAGGTGAACAAATGCTGTTGAAAAATGGCGTCAATAGATTTGCCTGATGTAGGGTTGACACAGATCTTGAATTTGTAAAAAACCCAAACTTTGCGAAGCATAGGAAAATGTGGTGTGCCTGGATACCACACTTGTTCCTCTGTGCCTTTGCTCATGCGGTTTTTCCCTTTTCCTTAGCACCTTGAGTTCTTATTCAGCTTTGAGCCCCCAGCTCACAGGGAGACTCTCCCCCACCTCGCAGGCCAGCACTATGGTATGTCCCCTGTGGAGCTTGGGCTTGCTCTGCTCATGTCAGCTTAGACTCCCTTCCCGGGTGGCCTGTGATCAAGAGCATGGGTGTGAATCCAACAACCTGGGTAGGACTGGTAGCTTGAGCACCCTGTAATGCTGCGATTGGGACCAGTCTCCACCTGTTTGCTCAGTAGGTGGAGGCATTCCAAGGTTGGAAAGGGTGAAATGGGACTGGATATAAGAAGTCATCACAGAATGGCAGTGAGTACAGCAGAGATGTCAGTGGTCATGGAGATGGTCAGTGTAGCAGACTGTGTCCTCCCCACATCCTGACCGGCCAACTTGGAGATCACAGTGCAGTTCACAGGCGCGCTTGTGGCCTTTGGTGGCCGTATGCAGTGCCCATCTGCCTGAGGGCTTTGTCTGGCCATGGGAGCATGCCCAGCCCCCACAGGGCCGCCCAGAGTGCCAGGGAGTGGATGTCCTACTTGAGAATAACCCCCAATGAGAAGAGGAACTTGGTCAGTAAATAACCCCAGCTCCTTACTCTTTGTTGAGACAGTTTGAGGGAAGTTCTGGTCTCTCAGAGGATGCTCTATAGGACCGGTCCCCCTTGTGCCCTGCCCGCCCCCTCATGAACACACCCTCCGTTGGTTTCCTTTCTTCCTGCATTGCTCTTCTAGCCTCTCCCGTAGTTCCCAGGATCACCTCCCAAGTAAACCATATGCACGCACAACCTGGTCTCAGCACACAACTCATGCTCTTCTTCCCCTGTGCCTTCCCTTCTCCCCTTTGCTCTTGTGGAGACCAGAGGAGATCAAAGGGCAGGAGCAGCTGAGCTGAGGCAGTCCCAGGCCTGACAAAACACCCAGCTAACCCTGCTTCCATGGTAATCCTGGCCTTAAAGACCCATCCTGCAGCAAGGAGCTGGGCACAACAAAAAGGAAGGAAATATTCTGCAGTGTTTTCCATAGAACACACTGAAATGTGCGAGTGAGTGCTGTACTGACACGCATTCCAGATGCATCTGTCAGGTTCGTCCCTCCTTGTCCCTAGTAGGTCTTTTGCAGGCAGTGGTCCTGTCTGATTAAACTATTTGGCTGATGAAGTCCAGCTGTTTAGATGGAGAGACACTATAACTGTCTGGTTTTCTCTTCCAGCCTTCTGGGGTGAGTCTGATGACAGTAACTCAGAAATTGAAGCTGCTTTACGTCCTAGAAACCATAACACATCCACTGATGATTTTGATGATTTTTATGACTAATAAGCAGTAACAACTGTTGGAAATAAAGCCATTAAACAAACTAGAACCCTGTGTTTGTATGTGATATCCTAAATAAACATGTGTTTTTAAGCTTTCTAATTGTTTTATGGGAAAACTTGGGACCACATTGCTACTGGAGCAAAATTCTGTGCATAAACATAAACTAGCATATTCATTTGAAGTGCTATCAAAAAACAAAGTGATGAATGAAATGCCTGCCCATCAAAATTCAAGTTGGTTTCTTTGTATAAATTGACAAGCTGATGCGAAAATTCATATGGAAATACAAGGGAACTAGAATAACTAAAACAGTCTTGAAAAAGAACACCAGAATTGGAGTACTCACACTTCCCAATTTTGAAACTTACTTAAAAACTGTAGTAATTGGGCACCTGGGTGGCTCAGTGGGTTAAAGCCTCTGTCTTCAGCTCAGGTCATGATCCCAGGGTCCTGGGATCAAGCTCTCTGCTCAGCAGGGAGCCTGTTTCCTCCTCTCTCTCTGCTTGCTTGTGATCTCTGTCTGTCAAATAAATAAATAAAATCTTTTTTAAAAAAAACTAGTAATTGAGACAGTGTGGGACTGGCATAGACCTATAGATCAATGAAATATCAATTTATATATAATCTAGAATTGATAATCCAGAAATAAATCCTAACATCTATGGTCACTTAATCCTTGAGAAAGACACCAATCCATTTGATGGGAAGAAAATGATCTTTTCCACAAAGTGTGCTGGGACAACTAGATAGCCACCTGCAAAAGAATGAAGTTCACACTGTATACAAAATTAACTCAAAGTGGAGGAAGGACCTAAATGTAAGAGCTAAACTATAAAACTCATAGAGAAAACATAGGTGTGAATCTTTGTGACCTTGCATTAGGCAATGGTTTCTTTGTTATGACATCAAAAGCCCTTAACAGAGAAAAACAGATATATTGGACTTTACCAAAATCAAAACTTTTTGCTGCAAAGAGCACTATCAGGAAGGCGAAAAGAATGGGAGAAATATTTGCAAATCATATATTTAAAAAGAGACTTGTATCCAGAGTATTTAATGAATTTTTGGGGCGCCTGGGTGGCTCAGTGGGTTGAGCTGCTGCCTTCGGCTCAGGTCATGATCTCAGGGTCCTGGGATCGAGTCCCGCGTCGGGCTCTCTGCTCAGCGGGGAGCCTGCTTCCTCCTCTCTCTCTCTGCCTGCCTCTCTGCCTACTTGTGATCTCTCTCTGTCAAATAAATAAATAAAATCTTTAAAAAAAAAAAGAATTTTTATAACTCAATAACAAAAAGAAAACTAAGCCAATTTAAAAATGAGCAAAGGATCTGAATCGACATTGCTCCGAAGAAAATATACAAATGACGAATAAGCATGTGAAAGGATGCTTGGCATCATTAGTCATCAGGGAAATGCAAGTCAGAATCACAGGGTATCCTCATTCCCATGTGATGGCTAAAATCATAAAGACAGGTCATACAGGTGTTTGTGAGGATATGGAGAAAACCCCACTGCTGGTGGGGATGGGAGACGGTGCAACAACTTTGGAAAACACTATCAATTCCACAAAAGGACCAAAACATGGGAAGCAGTTACCCCAGCCCCTGTGAAACGCAGTGGGATCTCGGGACAGCTGGCACAGCAACCGGAACTTTTCTCTGGGTATTTATGTAGCTCCCACCTGGAAAATAATAGATGAAATAAGTAAGTTTCCTCCAACCTTCTGACCCAGGAAGTGGAGTGTAATTCTCTCTCCCACCCTCACACCACCTTAACCAAGTGACCATGGTTTAATATCGCCAGTGAGAGGTCATCTGCTTGTCAACCCACCACCATGCTGCAGCGAGAAGGACACTCTGCCTGTGTGGTGTTCTCTACAAAAACCTGTAACCAGAGTCTAATCATGAAAAAAAAAAAATCAGACAAACTCCAACTGAGGGACATTTCAGTGAAATATCTGGTCTATTCTCAAGACTGTCAAGGTCATGAAAATCAAGAAAAGACAGTGTTACAAACCAGAGGAGACATGAAGACAAAATGCAATGTGAGATGCTAGATTGGATCCTTGAACCAGAAAAAAAAAAAAAAAAAAGGCATTAATGGGAAATCCAAAGGAAGTTTGTGGAGTATAGTTGACAGTAATGTACTAGTGTGGGTTTCTTAGTTTCTGCAAATGAACCATGGCAACATAAGATCAGGGGGATATAACATTAGAAACCAGAACTTTCTGTATTATCTATATTATCTCTGCAACTTTTCTAAACTCTTCTAAATCTAAAATTATTCCATACACAAAAATCCAGCAGTAGGGGCACCTGGTGCTCAGTGGGTTAAGCCTCTGCCTTCGGCTCAGGCCATGATCTCAGGGTCCTGGGATCGAGCCCCGCATCAGGCTCTCTGCTCAGCGGGCAATAAACATAGACAAGTAAGTGATACCCTTCCAGACTGTCACTATGTGTATAAGTGTTTGTTTTTTACATCATCTTAAACATTTCTATTTTTAATTCTAAATCTTTTTTTAAAAAATATTTTATTTATTTATTTGACAGACAGAGATCACAAGTAGGCAGAGAGGCAGGCAGAGAGAGAGAGGAAGGGATGCAGGCTCCCTGCTGAGCAGAGAGCCCAATGAAGGGCTTGATCCCAGGACCCCAGGATTGAGCCGAAGGCAGAGGTTTAACCCACTGAGCCATCCAGGTGCCCCTCTA
Organism: Neogale vison; assembly: GCF_020171115.1. Taxonomy (NCBI): domain Eukaryota; kingdom Metazoa; phylum Chordata; class Mammalia; order Carnivora; family Mustelidae; genus Neogale; species Neogale vison. The sequence continues at coordinate 46,528,321 of NC_058098.1, forward strand.
ATTCTAAATCTTATCAGAAAATAAAACAGCCTTTCAGCCAGGACACTAACTAGGTTATTTGTCAGCAGTGTTAACAGAAAGCAAGAGTCATACATCTAAACACCTTATACTGGAGATCACATGTCAGGTGTACTGATGATGACCCAGAAGAAAGCCTCGGTCTGGTGCTAGTCCACTACTTTTCTAACATCTAATCTTACTTCTGCATAGTAGTAGAGTAGGCCTGGGGCCCAACACCTTTAGCAGGCAAAATTTCCAGCTAAATTTAACATTCTTTTTTTGGTTACTTCCTGTTTACCTCAAGTGACCCTGATTTAAAATAAAGAGGAATAATATAAAGTTCCCTTTTTATATATGTTTTAGGGAAAAGAGGATAATCAACTTTTTAAAATACACTAAGAAAATAACAGTACAAGGGATAGGAGGGCTTGGCTAAGCTCTGCTCTTCTGTGTTCACCAGACAACACTCTGATCCATTTTGAGGTCTCCAAGGGCTTCAGTTTCTGGAGCGTCACACACAGGCCTGTAGCCAGTCTTGTTTCCCCAGGTAGAGGCAGTGGGACAACGTAAGTTTGTAAACTCTTTGTATGAAAAATTCCCCTGTGTTTTCCTCTACCCTCCCTCCACTACCACAACTCATATTGCTCCCGACGCCTCCTGTGTGGTGTTTTCCCACACTAACAAGTTCCCTGACACCGTCCTGCGATGCAATTCGATTCTGACACTACCTGCTCTTAGTGCAGACCTTACAGGTTAAGGGCTCAGTCTCACAAGTCACATACACCAGTCACAAGTAGTACGTCCTTGGGTTACCCACAACTTCCATCAGACTTGGCTAAAAGCTGGATTGCCACAGTCCCTCCTTGGTTCTGATAATTTGCTAGAATGGCTCACAGAATTCAGGGAACACCAAATCCTTTTACTGATTTATCGTAAAAGATATGACAAAGGACACAGATGAGCATCCAGATGGAGGAGATGCAAGGACAACGTACGTGGAAAGGTGCACAGAACTTCTCTGCCAGGGAGCCCACTCTCCTGGCACCTCTGTGTGTTCAGCAACCTGGAAGCTTCCAAACCTCATAGTACTGGGAATTTTAGAGAGGCTTCATCATGTAAGCATGACAGATTAGGAACCTCACTTCTAGTCCCACCCCCTCTCCAAAGAACATGGGGCTGAATGTTCCAAGCTCCTCATCATGGCTTGGTCTCTCTGGAGATCAGCCCTTACCCTGAAGCGGTCAGGAGCCCACCCAGAGTCACCTCAATAGGACAAAAGACTCCAGTCACCCAGGGCAAGTCCAAGAGTTTTAAGAGCTCTGTGTCAGGAACCAGGGATCAGAGTCCAGTATATACATTTTCTATTACTTCCCACTGGTCTTCCAATTTCTGGATCAGATTTTGGTGAGCTTGGTTAATGGGAAGACCTGATGGAATCAAGCACCAGTGGTAAGGACTCAATTCGGTGCTGGGGGTGACTGCCCTCCCAGCACCTACCAACCGAGCTTCAGATGTGGCTTTAACATCTGCTCACTAACAAGCCTCTATTGATACTTTCTGCGTGTCAGTACCTAGTGTGCTAGTCATTGGGAATAATACAAAGATGGATCTAACAGTCATTAACCTCAGGGTGCTCACACTCCAACAAGAGAGAAAAAGCCTGAAACATGGCACATTATGTACAATATATTATGATAGATAGATGAGAGAAAGATAAGCTTACACACACACAGAGGCTCAGAGGAGTGAAAAAAAATGGTTTCTCCTCGGTTGAGTTCGGGAAGGTGACATTTGTTGGGATGGGGTTGGGCGGGGGAATAGGGACTAGAGGCAGAGAAATGACACTTGCAAGCCTTAGGGGCACAAAAGAACATGTTTAAAGGAAACACAAGCAGAGAGACTAGCACAAGACCCGTGTGCAGCAAGGATGAGCACTGAGTCTGAAGGCAGGCGGGGAGAGAAGGGAGCAGGCATCAAGAGAAGGAAGCAACTCTAGCTGGGAGGGAATGAATTTGTGTGCATTACCTACAGATGTCAAATGTTAAAAAAGAAAAAAAAAAGAACTAAAACCAGTGAATCACTGAAGTTGTAATTTGTAAAACTTTTGTGCACATATTGAATGGTTTGCAGAGTGGTAGCCCTGAAACCACAACATGGGATGAGACTCAGAGGTCTTTTGTTGTCAAGCGACTTATATAGTGTGGCACCAGGGACTGTCTAGCCTTCACAGTGATTGGTTATGTTGGAATTTTCCTAAAGGAAAGGGAATTGGTTAGTGGCTACCACATATCAACTTGGGGAAACAGTTGAAGTTTCACTTATGATTTTCAGAGGCATAAGCAAGAGGTGAAGTTCAAGGGAGCCTTTCTCGTCTTAGAAAATGACCTAAGTTAAGATTTACTTGTATGACTAAAGTGGTTTTATCTGCTCAGAATTTTCAAGACTAGTCTCTGTGTGTGTTTTAACACAGACAATATGATTGTCTACTAAGAAAATCAAGAGACTCTGAAAGGAAAGTGTTAGAACCAGTAAGCTCAGAAAAGTTGGTGGCTTTTCAATGAAAAACAGTATAGCAATATACAGGAAAACCAGTTTGAAAACCTTTGAAAGATGTCATTAACAGTGACAACAAAAATCACATGCACAAAATCTAAAGTTTTTAAGGGATTAAAAGATAAATTTTTCAATTCTTTATTTAAATTCTATTTAGTTCACATATACTGTGTTAGTTTCAGGGGTAGAATTTAGTCATCCATCAGTTGCATAACACCCAGTTCTCATTACATCAAGTTCCCTCCTTAATACCCATCACCCAGTTACACTAGCCCCCCACCCCGCCACCTCTCTTCCATCAACACTCAGTTTCTTTCCTACAGTTAAGAGTCTCTTATGGTTTGCCTCCTTATTTTAATATTATTTTGTTTTTTTTCTCCCTTCCCTGATATTCACTTTTTTTGTTTGTTAAATTCCATAGTGAGTGAAATCATATGGTATTTCTTTCTCTAACTTACTTTGCCTAGTGTAATATCCTCTAGTTTCATCCATGTCATTGAAAATGGCAAGATTTCATTTTTTTAAAGATTTTATTTATTTATTTGATAAACATAGATCACAAGTAGTCAGAGAGGCAGGGAGAGGGGGGGGGAAACAGGCTCCCCGCTGAGCAGAGAGCCCGATGCGAGGCTCGATCCCAGGACCCTGAGATCATGACCTGAGCCGAAGGCAGAGGCTTTAACCCACTGAGCCACCCAGGCACCCCAAGATTTCATTTTTTGATGGCTGGGTAATATTCCTGTGTGTGTATGTGTGTGTGTGTGTGTGTGTGTGTGTGTGTGCCACATCTTTATCCATTCTTCTGTCAATGGACATCTGGTCTCTTTCTATAGTTTGGCTATTGTGGATATTACTCCTTATAAACATGGGTACAGTTGCCCCTTTGAATCACTATGTTTGTATTCTTTAGATAAATACCTAGTAGTGCAATGCTGGGTCTTAGGGTAGCTCTACTTTTAACTACTTTTTTTTTTCAATATATTTATTTTCAGAAAAATAGTATTCATTATTTTTTCACCACACCCAGTGCTCCATGCAATCCGTGCCCTCTATAATACCCACCACCTGGTACCCCAACCTCCCACCCCCCCGCCACTTCAAACCCCTCAGATTGTTTTTCAGAGTCCATAGTCTCTCGTGGTTCACCTCCCCTTCCAATTTACCCCAACTCCCTTCTCCTCACTAACTCCCCATGTCCTCCATGCTATTTGTTATGCTCCACAAATAAGTGAAACCATATGATAATTGACTCTCTCTGCTTGACTTATTTCACTCAGCATAATCTTTTCCAGTCCCGTCCATGTTGCTACAAAAGTTGGGTACTTTTAACTTCTTGAGGAACTTGTTTTCCAGAGTGGCTGTACAAGTTTGCATTCCCACCAACAGTGTAAGAGGGCTGGCCTTTCTCTGCATTCTCACCAACATCTGTTGTTTCCTGAGTTGTTAATTTTAGTCCTTCTTACCAGTGTGATGTGGTATCTCATTGTGGTTTTGGTTTGTATTTTCCTGATGCGAAGCGATATTCAGCATTTTTTCATGTGTCTATTGGCCATTTGTATGTCTTTTTTGGAGAAATGTCTATTCATATCTTCTGCCCATTTCTTTTTTTTTTTAATATTTTATTTATTTATTTGACAGAGAGAGATCACAAGTAGGCAGAGAGACAGGCAGAGAGAGAGAGAGAGGAAGAAGCAGGCTTCCCGCTGAGCAGAGAGCCCGATGTGGGACTCGATCCCAGGACTCTGAGATCATGACCCGAGCCAAAGGCAGCGGCCTAACCCACTGAGCCACCCAGGTACCCCCTTCTGCCCATTTCTTGACTGGATTTTTTGTTTGTTTGTTTTTTGGTATTGAATTTGGTAAGTTCTTTATAGATTTTGCATATTAGCCCTTTATCTGATATGTCATGTGCAAATATCTTCTCCCATTCTGTAGGTTGCCTCTTAGTTTTATTGACTGTTCCTTTGCTGTGCAAAAGCTTTTTATCTTGATGAAGTCCCTATAGTTCAAGTTTGCTTTTTTTCCCTCTTGCCTTTGGAGACATGTCTAGCAAGAAGTTGCTGCAACTAAAGTCAAAGAGGTTATTGCCTGTGTTCTCCTTTAGGATTTTGATAGATTCCAGTCTCACATTTAGGCCTTTCATCCATTTTGAGTTTATTTTTGTGCATGGTGTAAGAAAGTGGTCCAGTTTTATTCTTCTGCATGTAGCTGTCTATTTTCCCAACACCATTTGTTGAAGACTGTCTTTTTTCCATTGGACATTCTTTCCTGCTTTGTGGAAGATTAGTTGACCATAGAGTTGAGGGTCCATTTCTGGGCTCTCTATTCCATTCCACTGTGTCTGTTTTTGTGAGTACCATACTGTACTAATGATTACAGCTTTGTTATACAGCTTGAAATCAGAATTGTGATGCTTCCAACTTTGGTTTTGCTTTTCGACATTCCTTTCGCTATTTGGGGCCTTTCCTGGTTCCATACAAATTTTAGGGTTATTTGTTCCAGCTCTATGAAAAATGCTGATGGTGTTTTGATAGGGATTGCATTGAATGTGTAGATTGCCTTGGGTTATCATAGATATTTTAACAATATTTCTTCTAATCCATGAGGATGAAACGTTTTACCATTTCTTTGTGTCTTCCTCAATTTCTTTCATAAGTATTCTATAGTTTTCAGAGTACAAATTCTTTACCTCTTTGGTTAGTTTTATTCCTAGGTATCTTATGGGTTTTGGTGCAATGGTAAATGGAATCAATTCCTTGACTTCCCTTTCTTCTGCCTCACTGTTAGGCAGTGAGTCTCTATACACTAACAGTGTATAGAAATGCAACTGACTTCTGTGCATTGATTTTATATCCTGTGACTTTGCTGAATCCCGAGAGCAGTTCTAGTGATTTGGGGGTAGAATTTTTTGAGTTTTCTACATAGAGTATCATGTCATCTGCAAAGAATGAAAGTTTGACTTCTTCTTTGCCTATTTGGATGCCTTTTATTTATTTTTGTTGTCTGATTGCTGCAGCTAGGTCTTCCAGTACCATATTGAACAACAGTGGTTAAAGTGGACATCCACGTCATGTTCCTGATCGTAGGGGAAAAGCTCTCAGTTTGAAAGACAAAATTCAAAACATTTATTGACAAGAAAGAACTCAGTCTTCCACGGGGCAAAACCCTATATCTTAAAATACACAATTCTGTCCAAATTAATCCAGAAAGCCAATTCCATTTCAATCAAAATCCCAACAGGTCTTTTGCAGAACTTTACAAGATGGTCATAAAACTCAGAAGGAATTTAAAGGGCCAAAATGTCCCAGACAAGTTGGAAAAATAAAAAGGAGGTCTTGCGGTGGCAAACATCAGGATTTATTGTTAAGAGTAGTAATTAGGCCTTGTGGTATTGGCTTGGGGATAGAACCATGGAGGAGAAGGGAGGCCCTAGTGCTAGCCCTGGGCAAGAGAACTGAGTTCTGAATTTGTTCTGAAACAAATTTAGTTTCAGAAGTCAATGAGGTGGTAATAGACTTTTCAATAAATGGTGCTGGACCAAATGGGAATCCACATGGCAAAACACCAAATTAAATTTTTTTTACATGGTAATCATAAAATATTCATTTTTTTCATCAGTTTCACTCTCAGTGCCTTGGAACATCTTTAGTGACCCTTTGAAAATTACCTAGGAGAGCATGCTACCACCCTAGCCCTTCTAAACCTCTTCCTTCCCCAGCTGTGTTTGCTAAGATTGCTAGTTAGCTAAGACTGAAGTATAACCTTTGTCTTCCTTCCATTGCCATCTCTTCATGGCTGATATCTTCTCTCCTTATGGAGGAAAAAAGAAAAGGCCCTTCTCTCTTCCTGCCTTACTCTTTCCCACCATTAATTAATTCATTTATTCACTTAGGGTACATCTGATGCCATTCCACTTCTCCCAGTACATTTTTCCCCAATCTTTCTTATTGTGGTAAAATGCGTGTAACATAAAATGTATCATCTTAACCATTTTTAAGTGTGCACTTTAGTGGTATTAAAAACATTCGCAATGTCAGCTGTCACCACCATCCATCTCCAGAACTCTGTCATCTTGTAAAACTAAAACTCTGAATGCCCCCTCCCCACAACCCCTGGCAACCACCATTTTACTTTCTGTCTCTATGATTTTAACCACTCAAACTACCTCATATAAGTGGAATCATGCAGTTATCTGTCTTTCCATGACTGGCTTATTCCACTCTGTGTAATGTCCCAAGATTCATCCACACTGTAGCATATGTCAGAATTTCTTTCTTCTTAAGCTGAATAATACTTCATCATATGTATATGCCACATTTGGTTACCCATTCATCTGTCAGTGGACACTTGTGTTGCTTCCATGTTTAAGCTATTGAGAATAATGTTGCTATGAACATGGATGTACAAATACCTCTTCAAGATCCTGATTTCAGGGATGCTTGGGTGGCTCAGCTAATTAAGCAACTGCCTTCAGCTCAGGTCATGATCTCAGGGTCCTGGGATTGAGTCCCACATCAGGCTCCTTGCTTATTGGAGAGCCTGTTTCTCCCTCTCCCTCTGCTGCTCCCCCTGCTTGTGCTCTCTCTGTGGGTGTCAAATAAATAAATAATATCTTCTTTAAAAAAAAAAAAAAAGATCCTGATTTCAGTTCTTCTAGATACATCCCCAGAAGTGGAATTGCTGGATCATATGGATTATCAATTCTATTTTCAATTTTTTGAGGAACTGCCATACTGCTTTTTGGTTTTTGTGCGTTCAATGATCATTGTAACACCATGCATGTTTTCCACAGTGACTGCACCATTTTACATTCCCAAGGACAGTTCACACATTGAAAGGAAAATATTCTGTATAACCAAAACACTAACAATATGAAAAGACAGATCGTGGACTAGAAGATGATGTATATAGGATACATGCCCATCAAAGATCTGTATATAGAATACATAGAGAACCACATATCAATAAAAAAGAATACAACTTGGTAGAAAATAAAGGATCAGAATGAGGAGTTCATAGAAAAATTCAAATGATCAATAAATTTAAAATTTACTTAGACTTACTAGTATAGTAAACGGTGAAAGAAAAATAGTACAGTGAGGTGCCATTTCATGCCCAGCAGAGCTACATTTACCATCTTAACCATTTTTCAGGGTACAGTTCTGTGGCATTGAGGACATTCACATTGTTGTGTAGCCATTACTGCCATCCATCTCCAGAACCCTTTTCATCCTGGACAACTGAAACTCTGTGCCTATTAGACACCAACTCCCCAATCCCGGTTACTATAAAGAAACCGATGTCCAAATCCCATACATGTGATTGGTAGAACCTGCCTAAATCACAAAGGGAATGTAGAAAATGCAATTGTTAACTTTTCAGGCTTTGTAGTATAGCAAGCATACCACTAGAAGCTAGAATGGTAACTGAGCATCATTCTACCATGTCTACTGTAAATATCTACCAGTACTGGTCCTGGAATACACTTGGGAGGGATTGTGCTGAATAGGGAAGCCAGGTTCAGGGGCAGATTCTGTTGAGTTTGAGTGACCATAATCAACCTCAGTGAAGTCTATGCCCGGGACCAATCCCTGTAACTCCCAACAGAAGCCTATGCAGGGTTTTCCAACAACAGTGGGAAATGACACTTCTCCTAGCATAAATCCTACTAAGGCCAGTCCTGGCTAAAAGACCTGACATTTGTTGCCACTGGGATTTGGCTATCCTTGAACCTTTCATCTCGGTGAATTGCTTTTCTATTTGTACTTTCTTTTTAAGTGGTCGGTTGCCGCCACGTCCTCCCAGACTTCTCTCATTATCGTGTGTGTGGTTTGCTACTCTCCTCATTTAATTGCATTACTGACTGAAAAGATTTGTTTAGGGCCCAATTCTCTATGGGTGACGGCTCATGAGTTCCCTTCTCCTTTTCCTCAAGAAAAAATGAGGAAACCGAACAACTGTGAATCCTAACAGCTTTTATCCAGCTCTCAAGCTTTCGTCCACTTTCAGTATTCCTGTCACTATGGCTGTGTCATCGGCAGAGCGCTTCGGTGACGATCAGATTTCGATGTATCAAACTGGCAAAAACACATTAAAGAAGATTGCAATAATTCCAGCCCCAAATCCAAACAGATAAGGATTATATTACTCAAGAACTTACCCCAAGTGACAGAAACTGAACTCATCCAGTAGAAATACTCATTAGCATTCAGCAGCCAAGATTTCAAGTCTAACCGCTTCTGGTAGTGGTTCTGTATATTTATTTCAGAATCATCTGGAAATCTCTGGCTCCTTAAGGTAGCCCCCTTTAAATCTTTTTGAACGACATGGTGTCGTCATTTGCCTCACTGCACTGATGTTTTCCATTTCCTCAGGCCAGTCCAGCCATTGACACAAAGACTAATATTTGATGACAGATGGCTCTGTGAGCTTCTGGTAAGGCCATATCTCACTTTTGGAAAGCAAGCGATAACTGAGTTCCTCTAGAGCCTTATTTATTATACTATTATTGTGCACAAACTCATTAGATGTAAAACATTCTGCCAGTCAACCTGATCCTGCTCTTCCCCAGCTGTCACGCTGGCAGCTCAAAGATGGCGACAGATGATACTGATGGACAGTACGGCTGCCATCTCCTGCCTTCCCAAATTTAAAGCTGGATGCTTCTCAACTGAGGGAACGTGCTGGAGAAAAGCACTAGGAAGTCACCCTGCGGTATCCTGTGGTTTAATCACCATGGTAGTTTACTAAGTGATATTCATAGGACCCTACTGGCCAGGTTTTCCTAGCACTTGCAAGCATACTTAGAGCAACCATATGAAATCAACTGAAATCAAATTACATCCCTCCCTCTGGTGCAACAAGAATGCTGTCAGTCTTGCATGCTGGTCCCAGTTCTTTCCAATGACCAGTTCTTTTTCCCTTTCCAGTTTCAATGTTCATACATTTCTCATAGACATTTTTGCAATAATATAAGAAGTAACAATTTATTCAATCACTTGTTTAACAAGAGCATTCACTCTGGAGTACTTGCTATGCCCCAGCCACTGTGCCAGCTCAAATATATGGAGAGATAAACCAAGAACTTCCCAGACTCATTGGAAAGAAACTGGGCATCTACATGCAAATGTTTTGGGGTGACATTTTAGCTGTGGTAACAAATAGGCCCCCAAATACAGTGGCTTTGGGAATATGGAAGTTTATTTCTCTCTCATTAACAGACCCAGGATTGGCAGGTGGCTCCCCTCTTACATTCAGAAATGCAGGTTCCTTCCATTTTTTTCCTCCACGATCCATAGGTCATTCCTAGTCTGCATGGTGAAACTGGGTTGCAGACACAGGAGGAGGTAGAGAATGGGAGTCATAGGAAAGGAATTTTCTTTTAAGGAACGACATGAGTATTTCTTACATTCCATCAGTGAATGCTTATTTGGCCATACCTAGCTATAAAATAGATTGGGAAACAATCTCCAGCTGGACAGACATGTTCACAGGAAGAAGAGAAAAATGGATTTTAGTGGAAAACTGGCAGTCTTTCCCACACAATACTATGACTTAAATATTGTTAGAGGAACATATCAGAGAGGCCAAATCATGAAATGGTTAAATACCCAGGTTCGGGCATCAGACAAGCTATATTTGAATCCCAGGACACAATACAGTATCATTCACTTAGTAGGTACCCAGGAAGTATTAGATAAGGTTATTATTTACCATTCCATGGATATACAGTCAAAACATTAGATAGACTGCCTATGAGTGGGTCCTATCGGGCTTAGATAAGGAGGTAAACTTTGGCTGAGTCTCAAAAGACCAATAGAAATTGAACAAGTGGGACCTCGGTCATTCTGGGCACACATTTGCCAAAGGAAGTACATGAACAGATGATGTTTTTTTACCTGTGAGCAATTAAAATTTCCTCCTACTAAGGGAGCTTATATTGAGCTCCCTGGGTCTCACATTCTGGCTCCATAGTGAAACTGAACCTCAGATCTTCTTGGGAGGATGTGGGAGAAGAGAGATCATCAACATACATCATGAGATTCAGGGGACAGGTGTCATATTGGCACTGAAGACAGGCAGCAGAAAAGCCAGAGTTATAATCCAATATGAAACTCATCTTCCATGTTTGGAAGACAAGAATCCAAACCAGAGAAGAAAGGATTCTGGGAAAATGACCAGAATAGGAAGCACCAGGAATCTGTCCCTTACCTAGGCAGGGATTGCACTGTCAAAATCTGGCTGATGTAACTATTTTGGAACTCTGGAGTCTGTTTCAAGGCCTACAACTTCCAGAGGAAGATTTTAATACCTGTTGCAGTTAATTTTGGTCAATTTCAGCTCCCAACATGGTAGCCTCCAACCCCTCAGCCATATGGCATATAGCTTCAGTCCCTTTTGGGTGGGCAATAAGGACCCCAACCTCCAAAAACTGAGGATCTGGTGCCCTCTGCTGATTGTTGCTTCTGATCTTGGAGATGCAGAAACATAGGCATGCGGCCATTGTCGCACTTCTACTTACAATGTTGCAAGCCCTTCCCCCTCCAGCTGAAGCAACTTCTAGGGAAATCAAAGGCCGGTACACCTTTCCCTCCTCTTTTCATACCCTTCATTTTGCTTCTTCCTCTTTCCCTCTTTTTGAGAGCCAGACATTTAAAGTCCAGGGATTTCAAAATTTCATATTTCATATGAAGGAAATAAAAAGGTCACCATGCATGGGCCAGGGAAAGGCACAGTCTTTAAAAAAGACTTGAGAAGGGGCGCCTGAGTGGATCAGTGGGTTAAAGCCTCTGCCTTCGGCTCAGGTCATGATCCCAGGGTCCTGGGATCGAGCCCCACATCGGGCTCTCTGCTCGGCAGGGAGCCTGCTTCTCCATCTCTCTCTGCCTGCCTCTCTCCCTACTTGTGATCTCTGTCAAATAAATAAATAAAATCTTTAAAAAAAAAAAAAGACCTGAGAAGACCTTTATTTTATGCTTTAGGCTGATTCCCAGCAACCCTGAGGAAGAGGGAGAATGTGATTTCCAGAGTTACTACATTATTAGACTCAAACATCCATTTTTTTAAAAGATTTTATTTATTTATTTGACAGAGATCACAAGTAGGCAGGGGCAGGCAGAGAGAGAGGAAGGGAAGCAGGCTCCCTACTGAGCAGAGAGCCCGATGTGGGGCTTGATCCCAGGACCCCAGGATCATGACCTGAGCCAAAGGCAGAGGCTTTAACCCACTGAGCAACCCAGGCGCCCCTCAAATGTCCATTTTTTAACAAAAAAATAAGAAGGCATAGAGGGAACTATGGCCCATTTAAAGAAAAAAAAAAAAGAAAGCAAAAGAAACATCACCAAGAAAAACCAGATGACAGACTTGCTAGGCAAAAACTTTAAAACAACTGTATTAAAGATGCTCAAAGAACAAAAGAAAGACAGGGAGAAAGTCAAGAAAGACTATAAGAAAAATGGAAATACCAATAAAGAGATAGAAAACCTAAAAACAAATTAAAAAGAAATTATGGAAATGAAAAGTACATTATTACATTTCAGTTATTACTGAAATGAAAAATTCACTAGAGTGAGTCAAAGGTATATCAGAGCAGCCAGGAGAAAAAGAAAATATGTGAACTTTAAATGACAATTGAAATGATCAAATCTGAAGAACAGAGATTAAAAATACTGAACAAAAGTGAATGGAGCCTAAAGGACATGTGGAACACCATAAAATGGATCAACATATGCATTTATGGGAGTCCCAGAAAGAGAAAAGAGAGAAAGAGGCAGAGAGATTAGTCAAAGAAATAATGCCCCAAAACTTCCCAAGTCTGATGAAAGACATGAATATGAACATCCAAGAATCTCAACAAACTCCAAGTAAGATGAATTAAAAAAGACCTTAGTATAGAAACATTATAATCAGGCTGTTCCAAGACAAAGACAAAGAGAGAATCTTAAGAGCAGCAAGAGAGGATTAATGCATCACCTACAAGTGATGCTCAATAATATGATTAGCAGATTTCCCATCAGATACTTTGGAGGCCAGAAGATTGTGGGCTGTTATATTAAAAGTTCTGAAAGAAAAAAACTGTCAACCAAGAATCCTATATCTGGCAAAACTGTCCCTCAACAGTGAGGGAGAAATTAATATACTCCCAAAAAACAAAAGCTAAGAAAGTTCATTACCACTAGACCTGCCCTGCAAGGATGCTAAAAGGAATGCTGCAGGTTGAAATGGAAGGACAGGGCGCCTGGGTGGCTCAGTGGGTTAAGCCGCTCCCTTCGACTCTGGTCGTGATCTCAGGGATCGAGTCCCGCATCAGGCTCTCTGCTCAGCAGGGAGCCTGCTTCCTCCTCTCTCTCTCTCTCTCTGCCTGCTTCTCTGCCTACTTGTGATCCCTCTCTGTCAAATAAATAAATAAAACCTTCAAAAAAATTCTGAAATGGAAGGACACTAGACAGTATCATGAAGCTGTATGAAGAAATAAAGATCTCACTGAAGATAAATACATGAACAATTGTAAAGCTAATATTATTTTAACTTTGGTTCATAGCTCCAATTTTTATACTCTACCTAGTTTAAGAGACTAATATATTTTCTAAAATTATTAGTTTAGAAGCTACTACTATAAATTTGGTTTATAATTCCACATTTTGTTTCCTACATAATTTAAGAGATTGATGCATTAAAAAACAATTACTAGTTTATGGTTTTGGACATACAATGCATAAAAATGTAATTTGTAACACCAATAACTGAAAGTGGATGAGGGATCTTGTATGCTACTGGGGTTATTCTGGTACAAATTCCAATTGGAATGTTATCATGTTAGGATGTTAAAATGTAATCTCCATGGTAACCACAAAGAAAATAGCTATAGAATATACACTAAAGGAAGTAAAAAGAGTTATATTTCATTGCAAAAAATCAACTAAACAAAAAAGAAGACAATAATGCGGGAAATAAGATACAAAAAAGACACAAAGCATATAAAATACATCAAACTGACGTAAGTAAATCCCTCATTATCAGTAATTACTTTAAATGTAAGTAGACTAAATTCTCCAATCAAAAGACAGAGATTGGCAGAATGGATTTTAAAAAGAAAACATAATACACCTCTATGACATCTATAAAAGACTCACTTTAAATCTAGAGACACAAACAGGTTGGAAGTGAAAATATGGAAAAATATATTCAATATGAATAGTAACCAAAAGAGAGCAGCTATCAGTAAGCTATACCCCCCACCACACACACATATTATATGATTCCATTTACATAAGGTACTTAGGTCACAGACAGAAAGTGGAGTGGTGTTTATTGAGGGGTTAAGAGAATAGGGAAATGGAATTGTTGTCTGATGAATATAGCCTTTTAGTTTTGTAAGACAAAAAGAGTTCTGGAGATGGATGGTGGTGATGATTGTACAACAATGTGAATGCACTTAATACCACTGAAATATTCCTTTTAAAAAGGTTAAGGGACACCTTGGTGGGTTGTTAAGTGTCTGCCTTCAGCTCAGGTCATGATCCCAGTGCCCTGGATTGAGTCCCACATCAGGCTCCTTGCTCTTCGGAGAGCCTGCTTCTTCCTCTGCCTGTGGCTCTCCCTGCTTGTGCTCTCTCTCTCTGTGTCTCTCACAACTAAATAAAATCCTTTTTTAAAAATGGTAAATTTTATGTTATGTGTATTTTACCACAGTTTTATTAAGTGCTATTAAATTTTATAAATTGGATCTTTATAATCCTTATGTCCCAAATGATACTCGATAAAAAGTGTGCACCATGGTCCAACAGGTCTGGGAAACACTTTATATTATATCTCAATCCATATGATCTTCTTCAGTTCTCAGAGAGGAGCTACAAAAAGGAAGCCTTTGTTTTCCCCGTTTTCATGGAAGAGTTTGGTCACTCAACAGTGACCAAGAGTTTGGTCATTCAACAGTGATTAAGGAGCCAAGAATTTTTTTTGAAACATTGTCACTTCTCATATGCTTTGTCCCTGCAGTTGCTGGCCTACAGGAAATTTCGCTGGCCACAGTTCCTGATCCCTATATGTGGCAAACTGTTAATTTAGTGGCCCCTACGATGAGTTTCTCTCTCATCTTTGAATCTCACCTGGCCTTATGACTTAAAGCAGAATTGACACAGTGCCAGTTCTAGGTCTAGTACTTATGAAGGTCTGGAAGCTTCCATGTTCACACTTCAAGGGGAATCAGCTGCAGTGTAAGAAATCTAACTTCTCTGAAAGCATCAGGCTGTGAGGCAGCCCAAAACAACCACATGAGAGGATCTGAGGAGCAGAACAAATGAAGCTGTCAACAGCAAGTCATTCCATTCAGCTTTCAATCCTTTGAGCACAGGAGGTGATGTTACATGAAGCAAAGATTAGGAGCCTGCCCAGAGTGCAGATTGGAAGCAAACAAGCAATTGTTACTTTAAGCCTCCATGTTTCAGGCTGGTTTATTTATGCAGCAAGAGCTGTGCAAAACTGTATGTTTTCCATCTGACTGAGTGGGGTCCTGAGCAGATCAGTGGGGGCTTCTGATATCTTCATTTACTCTTTCGCCTTTAGTACCCGCTTTCCCTAATGTTCCAGCCTGCATCTCTGAATTATCTTTTCTGAAGAATAAGGACATCTCCTACCTAATTACAGTGCTACTGTCATATTTAAGACAACTAACATTTAACTCAACAATGCCATTCAACATACACTCCACAAGGGGCACCTGGGTGGCTCAGTGGGTTAAGCCTCTGCCTTCAGCTCAGGTCAAGATCTCAGGGTCCTGGGATCCAGCCCCGCATCCAACTCTCTGCTCAGCAGGGAGCCTGCTTCACCCCCTCTCTCTGCCTGCTTGTGATCTCTGTCTCTGTCAAATAAATAAATAAAATCTTAAAAAAAAACCATACAGTCCACAATTGAATTTTGCTATTTGTGCCCAAATAAATTCTTATAGCAAGTTTTTTTTAAGCTGCAGAAGCTACTTGACACTTACTCACTGCATTTGGTTTTTATAGACATGATGAATTCTTGAAATTACTGAAGAAAAAGATCATAACTAGAAATCCCAGTGTGGTTATTATTTGGGAAGTTCTTTGCTCCTCTCAGAATGAAGAGCAACATTTGTTCTACCTTTGTCACAGTCCTAAGTTTTAACAGGAGCTAGCATTTGTGGTGAATGCTATTGTAAACCAGTCCTTTCTAGGCTATCAAGTACTTTTGCATACATTATTTTCATTTATGGTCATACATAAACACCTAGTGTCCTTAGTACTTGGTATATTGGCTTCTTCATGCATCTTATCCATGTTCTTATTTTATTCCTTGGTGGATCATTTCTTTCCCTCCATAGTGATTCTAAGCTGTATATTTCCCTTTTGGGAACCCCTATGCCCTTCATGTTTATTTATTCTTTTTGAGTAGAGACAAATCACTCTGGAGGATACTTAGAAAGAGTGAGAACTGGTGGTTGGGAAGAAAAGAGGAAGGAAGAACAGATTTTGCAAAGTGGTATCAAGAGAGTGAAAGTAAATAAACCCAGGACCTTCCTGCCTCTGTTGGTGGAAGATATGGTAACACATCTCCAGACACAGGGAGGAGTCCAGAATACAAGAATCTATTAACCCTAGTCACGACACTAAACAGAGTATCTTTCTTGCATGAAGAACCAGACATACATTCTTATAATTCTTCTTGATTTACACATTATCTAGCCCAAAGCCAAATATATTCACAAGCTTCTTATGGATACTGCATGGAAGGACCCTGAAGGCTCCTGGTGAGCTTCTACTGCCTTTACATCATGTGGGGGAGCTATCATTTTATTCTAATAGATGCCAGAATGTGTACAAGGACTTTGGAAGGTTTATTCATGATTTCAGTTCTCTAAGGTGGAGTCCCTTTCTTGTGAGTCCTCTACCTGCAGGAAAAGGGACTGTAACCTTTGTCTTGGACAGTTCTCTTCCACCCTCCACACTAGGAAACTGTCAGAAAACAGAAGGCTACAGGAACTCCACAGACTATCTTTAGGACCCTGGAAGTCAGATGTAAATGTTTGCCTATTTCTTTCTAAGGGAACAGCTCTGCAAGTCCTGAGGAAGGGCTTTAGAGAGAGAAAAGAAGGCAAAAGGACAGATTGCAGGCTCTATCTTCTATGTGGTCTCAGGGGAAGAACTACTGATTAAAAAGGAAGGTCAACATCCTCCCTGCTGGGAAAATTTGAGATCCTTGAAGAGCCTCTCAGCCCAGTAGGACTCTCAAGCCTGGCTTTGAGTGGGCAGAAAGAGACTCAGCGATTCTCCCTCTGAGGCCAGTCTTGGCCTGAACTCATCTTTAAATACAGAGCGTTTGGATCCTTATGCTGCCTGTGATGCCCTGGTCAGGAAAGCATTTGTCACAGCTCCTAGTTTTGTAATTTCCTAAATATGCCTAAGGTTTAAGTCACACTGAGCCTCTCTTTGCAGAAAGTAAGAGATGACATTGGCCCCCCTAAGTCCAGAATAACTCACTGGGTCCTGTTTACACAACTTAATCACATGGTTTTTCAAGACCATTCCTGACCCCTCCGTGGTAACTCTGCATCCACTTGCCAAGCACAGCAGCCCCTTTTTCTAGGACAGCAGAAAGCTTAATCCTGAAATTGTAAATAGATGTCAGATATTATTATAGCTTCAGTTTGGGATCATAATCCTGTTCCCTCATCTTCATGGTTATGAACAGAGATTCTAAGGTAGCCACATTATCACTGAGGGGTTGGACTTAGAGGATGCTCCCTGGCCTGTGAAGGGCAGACCACAAGGTCAGGGAAAATCTCCCTTCACCTTTGTCTTCAACCACCAGCCCTCAGTCCCTGGCTCGCAAACTTTTCCACATAAAACTATTCTGCTAGGGTTTCCCATAGCTATTCCCTTGGAACCCCCACATCCTTATTTGTCAGGTGAGACTCAGCAAGGAAAAAACCAACATCCCAAGAAGACTTCTCTGAAGTGGATTCAGGCATAGGCTGGGGAGCCAATAGAGACAACAAACAGAAATTATTTTTGGTCTCACTGGTGTTAAATTAATTAAACAAGGAGGCCACTCAATGAGGGGACTTTAATGCCTTAGTAGCCTATGTAAGCAAATAAAAACCTAAGCCTATAAATCTCTCAAAGTTTAGAAATCAAAACCTAAGGACAACCAATAATAGCCAACTAGACTTTTCCAAATAAGGCAACCACTCAAGCTTCAGCTAATGAATAATTTCCCTGCTTTGCTTCTGTCTCTTCTCTATGCAAGTCCTTCCCTACCTCCTGTACATGGAGTGTTCCTAACCACTAACTGTTTGGTGCTCCCTGATTCAAATCAATTTTTGCTCAAATTAACATAATTTTTGGAAAGATTTTAAGAAATCTCTACACCCAGTGTGGGGTTTGAACTTGCAACCCAGAGATCAAGAGTTGTGTGCTCCACTGACTGAGCCAGCAAGGCACCCCACAAATTAACATAATTTTGATATGAACTGCGAATTTTCTGTGAACATAGAAAATTCCCTACTTGGAGTTTTTCCTGCTGGTTTTGGTTCACCAGAACACCTGGATCTGGACAAATCTGGAGCTGCTCCAGCCTGCCCCCTTAAGCTAAAATGCTTCCCTTTCCTGCTGCATGACTATGTCCACTGGAAAATTGTCTGGCTTGTTATGCAGTGCAGCTCTGACCTCCCACCCTACTCCTTAGAACATTGATTCCCAACTTGAGTGACATCAGAATCATCAGAATCCCCGGGAGGGAGTGTTAACTACATCCACAAAGATTCAGATCCAGAGGTCTTGGTGTGGACTGAGGACATGTGTTACTTTCTCCCTTCCTTCCTTCCTTTCTTTGTTTCTTTCAGATTTTATTTACTTATTTGACAGAGAGAGAGAAAGAGAGAGCACACGCACACAAGCAGGGGGAAGGGCAGAAGAAGAAGGAGAAGCAGACTCCCTGCTGAGTGGGAAACCCTGAGATCAGGACCTGAGTCAAAGGCAGAAGCTTAAAGGGCTGAGCTACCTAGGAACCCAAGAATATGCATTTCTTACAAGTTTCCTAGAGATGCTGTTACTGCTGGTCTGGAGGCCACAGTTTGAGAATAATTTCCTAAAATCTCTGTGGCATCAATTACCTGCTCTCACCTTGTTTTCTTTGCACATCTTCCCATTTTGGACAAACCATGTCTCCAAACTATGTGGCATGGTAGAAAAATTCCTTTTTTTCCTGAGTTCATTAGACAAGTTTTTTTTCTGAACTGATCCCTGGTGGAACATGGAAAAGAATATGAGAGCTAAGTCACATACTAAAAGTTACCTTCCACCTACAGCTACCACTCAGAGTCAAGGTTTGTGTTGGTTCCCAATTAAAGGTAATTACAGGTGAATAGAAGAAAATAATTTCAGGAGTAATAGAGAATTTAAACTTCACTGGCTTATTCAACTGCCTTTTGAACTCATCTTATGAATCATTTATCTTTCCAAGTCCATTTACAAACTGGTAGTTTTTACTGTCAGAAAACATTTTCCCATACAAACTCTACATAGTGGCTAGGAAGGTGTTCAGATGAGCCTATAAAAGCTTACTCTTTTGATTTTGTGGCCAAAAATATTCATTTCATCAAAAAACAAAAGGTAGGAAACCATATTACATTTTGTTCTAAATATCATAAGACATTTAAACATATAGAGTACATCAAAAGTCTCCTCTTAATAAGTATTTTTCAATGTGTTATACCGCAAATAATTAAGACACAAAATGAAATTAAATGAGATAAAATTTCATTTTACATGGAATATTAGTGCTGAAGGAAAGGACATTTCCACTTTTATTTTAACTAGATGGGGTGCTTCATGGATATCCCAATGGAGCATTTGGGGGAAATTTCAAGAGCTTTAGAAATAGACAATTCTGGTTCTTTATTAGACCCAGTTTCATTTCTAAATGTATAAGCTTCCAGGGAATTTTGGAGAAATAGCTGTTTCTAGAGCTGGGGCATGGAAAGTTCAAGAAGAGCAGATAATTTGACCATAAAGATAATTACTGACAGCAATAGGTTATAACCCATAAATAAAATAAGAATCTATCATCTCATGGTTATTATATACACACTGCATATATATGTGTGTGTATGGACATAAGCATACATATGCATATTTAAAATTTAGATATTAGAATGTTAATTAATAGTACAAACTTCATATAAAAAGTATATATACACATACATTATTAGTATATTATGTATAAGTATCTATATGTATGCCTATACATAGTACACATTAGCTGACATTCTACAATAAAAAAGATCTTTCCCTTCTCTCCCATTTGTTTCTACATAGAATGACAACTAATAAATGTGGCAGAAATGAGGCAATTAGAAATATCACCATTTTGCAGTCATCATATTAATAGTGATGTAAGAATTATCAATGGATGCTAAAACTAGTGTATGAACATTTGATTAAGAATGGTGTATCTAGGGGTGCCTGGGTGGCTCAGTGGGTTAAGCCACTGCCTTCGGCTCAGGTCATGATCTCAGGGTCCTGGGATCAAGTCCCGCATCGGGCTCTCTGCTCAGCGGGGAGCCTGCTTCCTCCTCTCTCTCTCTGCCTGCTTCTCTGCCTACTTGTAATCTCTCTCTGTCAAATAAATAAATAAAATCTTTTAAAAAAAAAGAATGGTATATCTATGCAGAGAAAGGGGAGCCCTCCTACACTGTTGGTGGGAATGCAAGCTGGTGCAACCACTCTGGAAAACAGCATGGAGGTTCCTCAAAAAGTTGAAAATAGAGCTACCCTATGACCCAGGAATTGCATGACTGGGTATTTGCCATAAAGATACAAATGTAGTGATCCAAAGGGGCATGTGCACTCAAATGTTTATAGCAGCAATGTCCACACTAGCCAAACTATGGAAAGAACCTAGATGTCCATCAACAGATAAATGGATAAAGAAGATGTTGTATATAACGGAATACTATGCAGCCATCAAAAGAAATGAAATCTTGCCATTTGCGATGACATGGATGGAACTAGAGGGTATCATGCTTAGCGAAATAAGTTAATCAGAGAAAGACAACTATCATATGATCTCCCTGATATGAGGAAGGAGAGATGCAATGTGGGGGGCTTGGGGGTAGGAAAATAATAAATGAAACAAGATGGGATCAGGAGGGAGAAAAACCATAAGAGACTCTTAATCTCACAAAACAATCTGAGGGTTGCCGGGAAGAGGAGGGTAGGGAGAGGATGGTGGGGTTATAGACATTGGGGAGAGTATTGCTATGGTGAGTGCTGTGAAGTGTGTAAACCTGGCAATTCACAGACCTGTACCCCTGGGGCTAATAATACATTATATGTTAATTTAAAATTTAAAAAATTTACACAAAAAAGAAAAAAAAGAATGGTATATCTATTCTCAAAATGTTCATTCTCCAATAGCTAATTAGTTACAAAGGGAAAATAGTAACTCTATAATGGAGAAACTTGAGATCAGTATTAACATCACCAACAATGGGACACATCGACCTCAGATGCACCAAGAAGAAAGCAGTGTCAATTCTGGATTTTTCCTCCCAACATGTGTAATCCAAAACTAATCATGAGGAAAAATCAGACAAGCCCACACTAAGGCATATCATATGGAATGACTAGCCTGTACTTCAAAAAAATGTTAAGATCAAGGAAGACAAAGAAGGAATTAGGAACAGCCCCTGACTGAAGGAGGTTAAAGAGTTGTACCAACCAAATGCAAATGTGTGATCCAGAATTGTGTCCCAATCCAGAAAAAAATCTGCCATGGAGGACACTATTAGGACAGAGGGCAAAAATTGAACAATGAATGTTTATAGTTAATAATAATAATATTAAATTTAAACAAAGCACCCATCTATAGATGAATGGATAAAATGATGTGATATATACACATACAACGGAACGATTATTGGTCATTAGAGCATGAAATCTTGCCATTTGTGACAACATAGATGGACCTAGAGGGCATGACACTAAGTGAAATAAGTCAGACAGTAAAAGACAAATATCATGCAATTTCATTCGTATGTATAATCCAAAAAAAAAAAGTATAAAGAACCAAAAAACAGATTTTTAAATACAAAGAACAAACTGGTATTGCCAAAGGGGAGACAGGTGGGCAAGTGAGTGAAATAGGTAAAGGCAATTAGGAGGTACAAACTTCCAGTTATAAAATAAGTCAAGGATATGAAAACCACAGCATTAGGGATAAAGTCACTAACATTATAATAACATTGTATGGTGACAGATGATGATTATACTTATCATGGTGAACACAGTAACATATACAATTGTCAATCACTATGTTGTACACCTGAAACTAATATAATATTGTATGTCGACCATACTTCCATAATAAAAAAAATAAAAGTACTGTCAGTAGTTTTCCTGATTTTGATCATTGTCTAAGAGAATTTCTTTGTTTTTATTTATTTTTCTAAAGGTTTTATTTATTTATTTTTCAGAGAGAGAGACAGCATGAGCAGGGGGAGCAGCAGGCAGAAGGAGAACAGGCTCCCCGCTGAGCAAGGAGCCCAAGAAAGGACTCAATCCCAGGACCCTGGGATCATGACCTGAGCCAAAGGCAGATGCTTAACTGACTGAGCCACCCAGATGTCCCACAAATTTCTTTGTTTTGAGAAAAAGCACTTGGATATCAAGGGGTAAAGAAATATGATATCTTTAAGTTGTATTCAAAGAGATCAGAAAGAAAGTGCATGCAAGAGAGAGAAAGAATACTAAAACATATGTGACAAAATATAGACCAGTCATGAATCTGAATAAAGAGTAAATGACCTCAATTGAGGCAGGAATCTCTCAAAATCCTGGAGAACTTAGGCAATAACCTCTTTGACATCGACCACAGCAACTTTTTTCAAGACATGTCTCCAAAGGCAAAGGGAACAAAAGCGAAAATGAACTTTTTTTTTTCAATTTATTCATTTTCAGAAAAACATTATTCATTATTTTTTCACCACACCCAGTGCTCCATACAAGCCGTGTCCTCTATAATATCCACCACCTGGTACCCCAACCTCCCACCCCCCCGCCACTTCAAACCCCTCAGATTGTTTTTCAGAGTCCATAGTCTCTCATGGTTCACCTCCCCTTCCAATTTACCCAAATTCCCTACTCCTCTCTAACGCCCCTTGTCCTCCATGCTATTTGTTATGCTCCACAAATAAGTGAAACCATATGATAATTGACTCTCTCTGCTTGACTTATTTCACTCAGCATAATCTCTTCCAGTCCCGTCCATGTTGCTACAAAAGTTGGGTATTCATCCTTTCTGATGGAGGCATAATACTCCATAGTATATATGGACCACATCTTCCTTATCCATTCATCCGTTGAAGGGCATCTTGGTTCTTTCCATAGTTTGGTGACTGTGGCCATTGCTGCTATAAACATTGGGGTACAGATGGCCCTTCTTTTCACAACATCTGTGTCTTTGGGGTAAATACCCAGGAGTGCAATGGCAGGGTCATAGGGAAGCTCTATTTTTAATTTCTTGAGGAATCTCCACACTGTTCTCCAAAGAGGCTGCACCAACTTGCATTCCCACCAACAGTGTAAGAGGGTTCCCCTTTCTCCACATCCTCTCCAACACATGTTGTTTCCTGTTTTGTTAATTTTGGCCATTCTAACTGGTGTAAGGTGATATCTCAATGTGGTTTTAATTTGAATCTCCCTGAGAATGAACTTTTGGGACTTCATTAAGATAAAAAGCTTCTGCACAGCAAAGGAAACAACGAACAAAACAAAGAGGCAACCCATTGAATGGGAGAAGATATTTGCACATGACACTATAGACAAAGGGCTGATATCCAAGATCTACAAAGAATGCCTCAAACTCAACACCCAAAAACCAGATAATCACATCAAAAAATGGGCAGAAGACACGAACAGACACTTCTCCAAAGAAAGCCTACAAATGGCTAAGAGACTAATGAAAAAATGTTCATCATAATCCATGGGGGAAATTCAAATCAAAACTACACTGAGATACCATTTTACAACAGTTAGAATGGCCAAAATTAACAAGACAAGAAACAACAAGTGTTGGAGGGCTTGTGAAGAAAAGGGAACCCTCTTACACTGTTGGTGGGAATGAAAGTTGGTGGATCTACTTTGGAAAACAGTGTGGAGATTCCTTAAGAAATTAAAAATAGAGCTACCCTATGATGCTGCAATTGCACAACTGGGTATTCACCCCAAAGATACAGATGTAGTGATAAGAAGGGCCATGGGCCCCATGGGCCCTAATGTTCATAGCAGCAATGGCCACAATCGCCAAACTGTGGAAAGAACCAAGATGCCCTTCAACAGAGGAATGGATATATACAATGGAATATTACACCTCCGTCAGAAAGGATGAATACTCAACTTTTGTATCAACATGAACAGGACTGGAGGAGATTATGCTGAGTGAAGTAAGTCAAGCGAGAAAGTCAATTATTATATGGTTTCACTTACTTGTGGAACACAAAGAATAACATGGAGAACATTAGAAGAAGGAAAGGAAAAGTGAATTGGGTGAAATCGGAGAGGGAAACGAACCATGAGAGACTGTGGACTCTGAAAAAAAAACTAAGGGTTTTGGAAGGGAATGGGGTGGGGGGATGGGTGAACCTGGTGGTGGGTATTAAGGAGAGCACGTATTGCATGGAGGACTGGGTGTGGTGCATAAACAATGAATCTTGGAACACTGAAAAAATAAAATTAAGTTTAAAATATAAGGGTTGAAGGAAACGGGACATGATAAAGATAATGTGCATATTATTTAGAGATCGAGACATGTATAAATATGAGAATAGTACCCCTAAGGAAGAGGAGAGAGGTGAGGCATGGAGCCACTGTTTTTGTTATAAAAGTTTAGGACTATTTGATTTCATAAACTATATGCATGTATTACTTAAATAAATTTAAAAAATAATTTAAATGTCAAAAAAATGAGCAAATGTGATTCTTTGTATTATTCTTGGAACTTTTCTGAGAGTTTGAGATTCTTTCAAAATGAAACAAGTTTTTAAAAATGTAAGTTTTCTTGTTTCCTCATACTGGGCACTACTAACTCTTATTTGTTCTCAGAGGACAATGTCAGGATCATCCTCTCACTTCCAAATGAGATAAACACTATAAGGTGTTTTATTTAGATAGCAAAGCAATTTTTTTTGCCTCCCCCTGGGGAATTGCTTGTACTCCTTCTGTCTTGAATCTTTCTAGCTTTGAGTGCACACTCTTGCCTAGTCTCTCAGGAGACTCTCTTTCTCTTGGTCCAAATGAGGGTCTTGGGCCTGGAGTAGGAAGGAATTTTTAACAAATGGAAGGTTAGTGTTCAGACCTCACACTCTGTTTATGCTGCCCAGAGACATCCCCTGGTCTGACCTCTGGGCACTGCCAAGGTCCATTCTATTGGTCAATTAACATTGATTAAGACTCTTGGAATTCAGAGGTTGAGGAAGCCAAAGAGGGAAATGGGGAGGTCTAGATTCTAAACCAGTATTAGTAGAAAGTGAGCAACCTTCATCTGAAGGAAGGCTCTGGTTTTACTTCTGTTCTCAGAAGATCAGTGTTATAAAGAGGGGACATAGATGGGGTGTGTCACACTTGGTCAGCTGCAGCCATGCAGTTGGCCTGCATACCAGCTTTGCCAGCTTGCCACGAGCCAAGCAGCTGCGCAGGAGGAGTAGAACCAGGTGGAGAAAGGGAGAGTAGTTGTGGCAATTGGGCCCCACAGCAGCAAGCAGCTTGTATCCAATGGTCCTGACCACATAGTTATTATCCACTGAAACTGTTTTCTCTCTGGATCAAGCCAAATGGACCCCATGGAGATGCTCCTAACTCTTAGAGGACCTCTTGGCCATCCATCTTAGGCTACTATACCAATTCTTGGCCTCCAAGACCCAAGACCCAAGAACCAAGAACCAAGATCAATGGTTCCAGAGGTCCTTCATGCCTTCTCTGCCCCCACCACCATGTACACAGTCCCTGGGAAGTATTTATACCAGTGAGGGGAAGAGTTTGGAATGTGCTCAGGAGCACTTGTTCTCCAATTTCACATCCCCTTTAATGAACACGTTCTATTTGTTATTTTTCATTTTGGATAATCTCTTTTCTTATTTTGATTGTTATTTCAACACTACCCTAGTTATCATATTTTAAAAATCTACTAAATGTAAACAAATAAACACAGAAGAAAATAAACACTATTCTTCCCAAGCAAGCAGTAGAAATTTTAGCTTCATTTGTTTTTAGTTTCCCTGTGAAATCTTTAATTGTCCAAGTAACATATGAGTAGGTTCTCACTCTATAATATTCAAACCATAAATAGGTAAGTATCCTTAGAGGTGCTTTGCTGTGCATTTACAAATATGCCCTTATATTTAGGAATTTTAAGTTTCTTGTTTCTGGTTACAAAACTGTTGCAGTTGACAAAATATTGCTACCTAAGAGTCTACCTTGGTCTTTTTAAATTGCTATAGTATTCCTTTATATCAATATACCCCTTTTAGCTAACCATTTCTCCCTTCTCCTTTTTACCCCAGAGTGCTGCCTTGAAATGTTCTGTACCTACCTCTTCAGCTCCCATGGAGGGTTTAGATAAAAAATGATCATCTGAGACTCAGCCTCTTCTCCTCCTTGCTGTTCCAACTGTCACTAAAGAACTCTGGTGAGAACCTATAAAAGCCAACTCACTAATCAACAAAAAGAACAAGGTGCTGATAAACCTTCTTCTCTAAAATTGTTCTTTTCCCCCCCAAAAGAAATTCTGCCTCTTGTACCCTTATCAGTGAGAACGTAGCATCTGTCTTGCTCTGAGGACGAGCACCGTGGGTCACTTTGACAACGGCCTCCACCTCCACCCTATACAACAGTACCATTTACCTCAATTTTGTAGTTTCCAAGTAAATAGGATCCTGGGCCCTCTCCTCAGTCCAGACTAATATAAACTTCATACACAACCTGGCTTTGCTTTAAGCTTATCAAAATACTGCTCTATTCAGATTGCCTAAACTCCTCTTTTCCCCAATCCTAGAATATCCCTGCCTATTCCTTTGTTGGTTAGGGGCTCCCCATTGTAGCATGCTATCAAATCTAATTTTGTTGAACTTTAGATTTGTCCCTGATGGGCTGTAGCTGCTAGACGCCATCCCTGCCTGCCACATGATTCACCACTCTCTCTTGCTTCCACCTTGCTTCTGTGCCTTGACCCTCAAGCATTCCTACTCTGGCCAGTGACTGCCCGGTCCCTGTCTCCCACATCCACCAGGCTCAACTCTGGCTGTGGTTTGTTTAGAGGATAAGCAAGGAGAAAGGCCCCTGGAGATCATGCCAAGTTCTTGTGACCCTAGCAATGCCGCAGAGAGTGTATAGTATCTAGCTGTTGTGGGGTTAAGTGTGCCCAGAGCCCTGGGCTTTTCATGACACTGGAAGACAAACATGCCTCTATCTTTCATTATTTTTAAACTTTACATACAAAAGTTTAATATTTTATATATAGTCAAATCATTAGTGTTCCTTTTTTTAAATGTCCACTATTCTATTTATTCTGATACTAGAAAGTTCTCTTTTCAGTTACCTATTGATATGTGGCAAACCACTTTAAAACTTAATAGCTTGTGGGACGCCTGGGTGGCTCAGTTGGTTGGACGACTGCCTTCGGCTCAGGGCGTGATCCTGGAGTCCCGGGATCGAGTCCCACATCAGGCTCCCAGCTCCATGGGGAGTCTGCTTCGCTCTCTGACCTTCTCCTCGCTCATGCTCTCTCTCACTGTCTCTCTCTCTCAAATAAATAAATAAAATCTTTAAAAAAAAATAATAAAATAAAACTTAATAGCTTGAAACAATGATTTATTATTTCTCATCATTCTTTGGGTTGATGGGATCAACTTGGTTGTGCTTTCGTGGGATCTTGCATGTGGTAACCCCATGGTCAAAACTGGTGTCATCTGAATGCTTACCAGGACTGGATGTCCAGGATGGCTACTTCACTCTGTCTGGCACCTGGACTGAGATGACTGGATTAAAAAAAAAAAGGCCATTTTTCATTTGAAAGAAACACATAAAAAATAAGAATACAGAATGAGTGAAAGAAATGGGTAAGAATGGGAAATTATATATCTGAAAAGTATCAAAAGAAAGCTAGTATAGCTGTATGAATGTTAAACAAACTAGATTTTCATGACACAAAGCATTTCTCGAAATAAAGAATCACTTCGTAAGGATGTACCACTGTAACAATCTAAGCAATCTAAAACTGAGTGCCCCTAATAACATAGCCTCAAAATATATAAAGGAAGAAAATTGACAAAACTACAAAGAGAAATATATAAAATCACCCATTAGTGGGTAATTTTAACAAGCTATTTTCAGTAATGGATAGATCAAACACACCAAAAGAATAATGAAAGATATAAAGGATTTGAACACAATTAGCAGGCTTTATCTGACTTGTACAGAATACTGCACCCCTCTGCTGCAGGAGACACATTAATAAACATTAATTGCATCCTCAGCCACAGAGCAAGTTTCAACAAATACAGAATGATTGGTACAATAGCAGACTTCATAGCTGCATTTAAAGAGTAGATTAGCTGCATTGGGCATAGTTGTTCTTCCTTCTTGAAACATGTTCTTCTCTTGGCCTCTAGGATACCGTCTCTTGAGTTCTTTCTCATTTCACTGACAGCTTTTTCTCAGTCTCCTCTGAGATTTTTCCTCATCTTTTTGATCTCTAAATATTGAAGTTCCCTGGAGGCTCAGTGCTCACAACTCTTCCCTTCCTTTTTAATACTAGCCCAAAGTAATTACATCCATATTTATGACTTTAAATAACACATATATTCTGCTGACTTCCAAATTAAAGTCTCCAGCCCAAATTCTTTTTTTTTCCCAATTTATTTATTTTCAGAAAAACAGTATTCATTATTTTTTCACCACACCCAGTGCTCCATGCAAGCTGTGCCCTCTATAATACCCACCACCTGGTACCCCAACCTCCCACCCCCCCCCCGCCACTTCAAACCCCTCAGACTGTTTTTCAGAGTCCATAGTCTCTCATGGTTCACCTCCCCTTCCAATTTACCCAAATTCCCTACTCCTCTCTAACACCCCTTGTCCTCCATGCTATTGGTTATGCTCCACAAATGAGTGAAACCATATGATAATCGACTCTCTCTGCTTGACTGATTTCACTCAGCATAATCTCTTCCAATCCCGTCCATGTTGGGTTTCAGATTGATAGATCCACCTGCCTACTACCTTCTCCACTTGGAGGTCTAATAAGCATATCACGTTCAACATGTCCAAATCTGAGTTCTTGATTTCTCCCCAAACCTGCTCTTCTAGCATTCTTCCCACCTCAGTAAATGACCACTCCATTCTTCCAAATATTCAGACTTAAACCCTTGGCATTTCCTGTATCTTCTCTCTCTCTCATCGCACAATAACAAATCCTGTCATCTTTCTTCTTACGGACTCTGCTACTACCACCCTCAGCTATGCCATCATTATTCCCCAACCAGACTAATACTGTCCAAACAGGTTATTTCAATTATGTATTGCTGTGTAATAAACAGTCCCCACATTAATGGCTTAAGGCAACACCAGATTATTTATTATTTCTCATGATTCTGTGGGTTGACCAGGCAGTTTCACAGCTTCATGTGGTGTCAGCTGGGGTATAGGATGGCTAGGATTAATATGATCTCACTCTTGCAGCTAGCAGCTTGTGATGACAGCTTAGTTGGGAGCTCAGCAGGCACGATTAGCCCTTGACCTCCACACTGACCTCAGCTCCTCTACACGGACCTCAGCTCTCCATGTAACTACTTAGGCTGCCGCACAACATGGGTTCTATGAAGGAGCTGCCCTGACAGGCAAATGGAGATTCTTAAATCACAGCCTTGGAAGTTAGACAGAATTACCACTATGCATTCCTTTAGTCAAGGCAGTCACAGGACCAGCCAGATTCAAGTAATGAGAAATAAACTCCACTTCTGGATGGGAAGAGCAGCAAAGAATCTGTGGTCACTTTTTAACCCCCACAGTTCGGCCTGCTTCCATTTTTCCCATCCCATAATTCTCCACATAGCTTCACAACTTTGTTCTTTGAAAACACAAGTCAGACCATGTCACTCCTATTCTAAAAACTCCTTAGTAGTTTCTTCTCTTGTCCAGACTAAAACTGAAGTTTTTCATCCTGATTGTCAACTTTGTTTCATCTGATCCTTGCTCCCCCTCCCAGGTCTCATCTGCTACTCACCTCATTCAAGTCACATTAGTCCCTGATGTTTCTCAAAATCCCCAGTTACGTTTCTGTCTGGGGGCATTTGCATTGGCTGTTCCCTCTGCCTACATCCCACAGATCTTTGCCTGGTTCACTCACTCCTTTACTTCCTGCAGGTGTTTAATCAAAACTTTTCATCCTGAGGGCCTCCCTCTCTAGAATAAGAAAAACTAATCTATGACAATAAAAGTTAGGGGGAGGTACCTCTGGGTGGAGGTGGAATTTCTTGGAGGACCACAAGGGAACATTCAGGGGGCATGAAAATGTTCTGTACTTTATTTGGGATGATGATTCCCATGTGCATATTGTTTCTGTTATCTATTGCTGTGTAACAAAATTGACCCCACACTCAGTTATGCAAAGCAACTATTTATTAACTCTGAGAGTTTCTGTGGGACAGGAATTTGGACAGGGCACATTAGGAGCAATGTATTCTGTTATGTCTGGGATCTCAGCTAGAGAACTTGAAGCCTGGGGGCTAGAATGATCCAAAGACTCATTTACTTTTTATTTGATGTTGATGTTAACCAGGACCTTAGCCGGGGCTTTGGTCAGAACACCTACACTAGCCTCTCCATGTGGCTGTGTGGCTTCTTCACAGCGTGTTGGATGGGTTCAGAGAGAAAGAGAGGGAGAGAGACTGTCAGGTGGAAGATGTTTTGTCTTGTCAAACCTAGCCTCAGAAGTCATACTGTGTCCTTTTTACCACATGCTGTGCACTGGAATTAAGTCACAAAGGCCACAGAATTTTCAGACACATTTTAACGCAACCACAGGTCTGAACAATTGCCAAAACCCATTGACTGAACATTTAAGAATTGTTCATCTTATGGTATGTCAGTTATACCCCAATTTTAAAAATGGAAAAATAACCTTCTTTGACCCTAGAATAGAGGCTCCACCCCACCATTACCGTCCATCCCCTTGCCCTGTTTTAAAGTAAAATAAAAGCACTTATCACAGTCCAACACAGTATTGCATGTTGTTTTTTCACTTATTTACTATCTCTCTCCCACCTTAAACAAGACTGCAAAGTTTAAGAAAGCAGGCATTTTTTGCCCAACAGACAGCACCTACAACAGAGTCCAGCATGCCTCCGCTGCTCAGTCAAGATTTGTCAAATGTTACCGAGTATGTTGAATGGCTCCAGGAAAGGAAGACCATCAGCAGAAAACAAGTGGCAATAGGCGATATATATCAACATATTAAATGCAGATCACAACTGTCACAGCCATTCAGACAATGGAAGGAGCATCTAATTCTGAACAGTTAGAGCCAGAAGGATCCTTAGAGGTGACTTGGTGTAGCTCCTCATTTTATAGGTGAGGAGGGTAGGATCCAAAGGAGGGGAAAGGCTTATTTAAGGTCACACAGCAGTAGGTTTAGGAGCCAGGCAGCATGACTTGGGTCACTAGGTAAAGGTAAAGCTCCAGATGTTTTATTCTTCTGGAGAAGGATAGTTGCTCCCTCTAGGGCAACACCTTTTCACAAAGGATCATTCCTACCCTGACAATGCTGGCTGGACAAAAATGAATGAAATTTTAGAAATGGGACTATGAATTGGACGATAAAATTCATGCTCACATATTGGAAGAATTTCTGTTTATGACACAGAAGGGCAATGCATTCTTTTTGGAGTTTCTAGGTCATTTGATTTGCCTTGGGTAGTGGAATCAGCTGCATAAAAAAATTCCTGGTCTTTAGAGTCATAAAATCCTCTTTATCCCCCACCATCAGCTAAAGAACTCTCTGTAAAAGCTCAAGATTTCTGAGCCAATTCTCAAGAAAGTGATTCCATGATAGAAACATAGAAACATGTTTATGGCTATTCACTCACGAAAAAGCTTTGGGATCCCTATCTTTGTTGCATTTCCGAGAGTGCTAATTAATTTAAGACATTCTCCTATTATGCTGTACTACATCTGGAGTATGAGCAGCACACATTGTGCAGCCTTAAGCCAAATAATGACTCATTTTTGCATAACACAAGAGTCCTATTCTATGTTTTAGCTCTTATTCAAGGTTTTTGAATGATTCTATTTAAGTAACATCTGTTAGGACAAAGAAACACACTAATTCAGGTGGAAGATTCATTTCAGAAAAGAATATGAGGATCCACAGAACAGTATGAGCCAGGTTTAAAAAAAAGAGACAAGAAACGAGAAATGGTGCTTGCACACTTTATACACTAAATTACTAATGTATTTTCTACTTCAAATTGATATCATTGTGTCACAAGCAAAATCAGCCATTGGTGATTTTTAAAATACACAATTCTTCTCCTTTCTATCTTGGTCCCCATCTTCACGATTAGCATTACTTTGGAGAAACCACAGGCTGAGTTCAGGAGACATTATGGGACCAAATCTTGCCCATGATGATGTTTCTTCCTTCCTTCCTTTCTATTTTTTCTGGAAACCATCTGTGCTTTATTTTTTTTCTCTTTTTTCCTCTTTTCCCCCATTTTATTTCTTTTCAGTGTTCCAGAATTCATTGTTTATGCACCACACCCAGTGCTCCATGCAATACATGCCCTCCATAATACCCACCACCAGGCTCACCCAACCTCCTACCCCTCCAAACCCTCAGTTGGTTTCTCAGAGTCCACAGTCTCTCATGGTTTTTCTCCCCCTCCAGTATCCCTCAATGAAAATGTTTCTAACATCAATAGACTTAATTCAAATTCAGCATCACCAAATAGATGATCTTAAGTTTATCTGCTTAAGCAATGAATGAATAATGAGGCAGGATGGACTGCATTGCTCCCTTTTTCTTTTTTCTTCCTCTACGTAATTGTCATGGACCGTACATTCCAATTTTCCAGTTTGTGCTTCAGTTAAAATCGCATCAGCCTACTTAGATACTTCAGGCTCTCTGAGAGCCATCTGCTATTTCCCCCCTTTCATACTGCTGCAGTGACTCCCACCCATCCTGCAGAGACACTACAGATCTGTATCTCCCATAAAGCTTTGTACACTGTAGATGCCCAGTAAATGTTTGTCAACTGCATCTATGAAGACAGAATGGCCTTTGTACTCCTCTCCTCTTCAAAAAAAGGATTTCTCAAATCCTAGATGCATGTTTGGCATGTTTAGAAACAAATATAATTTCAAAATTAATAATATTTGTGAAATGTGTCTGAGGAATATACTGAGTCACACATGTAAGTTGGTGCTTAATCCTGACTCTGTGGAGCCCTAACCCTGGCCATGTGGCTCATAAGTAAGAGACATTGATCACGTGGACAACGAGGCAAACAGAGGAGCTGAACTTGTATGTATCCATTTGCACTGCGACTTAAATATGGCTCATTTGTGAGTGAGCAAGTAGTTCGATGGGGCATGACTGAGTGAAGTTAGCACATACCAGAGGAGTGGAAGAAAAAATCCAAAAAATGAAATAAGAGGACACTGTAGAGGGCCAAGGACACTAGCCTAAAAAGTGTGAAATTCATTCTACAGAAATCAGAGAGCCTTTGTTTCAACAGTGACAACAATGCTCATGGAGGTCATTCCTATAATCATCAAGCATATATTTAAGTAAAATGGTACAACTACTTTGAAAACAGTTTGGTAGTTTCTTACAAAGTTAAACATATACCTACCATCCAATCATTATTCCTAGGTATTTGCTTTAAGGAAATAAAAATGTACCTCCTTAAAAAGATCTTGTACAGGAATGTCCATTGGAGTTTTATTCCACAAACTGGAAACAACCCAAATATCCATTAACTGATAATGGGTAACCAAATTGTGGTACCTCCTCACAACGAGATACCACACAGCAATAAAAACATGATGGAGTCATACGGCATGGATCAATTTCAAAAACATCACGCTGAGTATAGGAATCCAGGCAAAAGACTATAAATGGCATGAGTTCGTTTACAGGAAATTTAGGAAAAAACCAACCTATTGTATGGGGACAAAAAGCAGATC
The DNA here is from genome assembly GCF_020171115.1 of Neogale vison. Taxonomy (NCBI): domain Eukaryota; kingdom Metazoa; phylum Chordata; class Mammalia; order Carnivora; family Mustelidae; genus Neogale; species Neogale vison. The sequence goes on from NC_058098.1 coordinate 46,562,133, forward strand.
AAAGGTTGCCTGAAGCCAGGGTTGAGGAGGGAGTTGACATAGCACAAAACCACAGGAGAACTTGGGGGGCAATGGAATTGTTCTATATCTTGGTTGTAGTGGTGGTTATCCAAGTGTATACATCTGTGAGAACTCATTGAACTGTACATGTACATGTGAAATGGATGCATTATAATTTATGTAAATTATACCCCAATAAAGGTGAGTGGTGGGGAAAAACTACATTTGGGTACAGCTCTACACAAGGCAAAGAGGAGACAGAAGAGACTTCCCTAAGGTATTTGTCATCTAGAATGAAGATGAGGTAAAGTCTCATAACACAGACCCTATACTGAAGAACAACGGATGTCAGGGTAGATATGAAGAAGAAATAAAAGAGCAGAGTGTGTGTGTGTGTGTGTGTGTGTATGAAGGGATCCCTATGGACCAGAATTAATTAATAACATGTCAGTTTTGCTGAAGATCTTGTTTATCTTGCTCTTCCCTCAAGACCTGCTTCCATTCCCACCTCCTCCATAAATACATGTTGGACTAGCTACCCACAGCAACCATTTCTTCTTTCCCTCCTCTGCATTCTGCTAGTAAGTTCTGTGTATTTAGTTTGGAGATAACCATGGTCTTCTTTTTCCTGAACTGCTATTCAAATTGCTTTTCACTACTTAATTTTAAATGTGGTAATGCCTCATCTCATCATCTGTAACAAGCTCCTTAAGAGAGCACTGTATCCAGGATCTCTAACAGTTCTTTAACCATAGCAGATGGGCAGTTTTTGTAGGTGTTCTTGATTCATCAAGATTTTCAGTTCCTAAAACTGGACCATGTTAACAACTGGGGGTAAGGAAGAGGCATCTATGCCTTATTATGCTTGTACTTTGGGACTGAGGAGGGAGATACCGGGGTTTGTGGACCCCTTGTTTATTCATCTCCACTCCTATTTCATGAACAGGCCGTAATTTCTATCACAACGTCAAGACCCTTTTCAGACAGTGTCTTCTCTGAATCAAATTGAAATTGAGTTGACATATTTACCCAATCATTTCATATCCCACTGATGTGTTTTTCAATCGAGAATCAGCCAGGGTAGTCACATTTGTATGCGAAGTCTGCCAACTGTGGCCAGAAACCGGGTCTCTGTTCAAGACACACCTTGACAAGTGGATTAGATGTTCTAGTGAAAGGCAGATAAATGTCACTCATGTCACTATAAATAAAAGTCTGGGCCTGCTTATCAGCTTGTAGGGTTGAGGTCTTACCTTCAACACTTCTGAGTGCTTTACACTTTATTATCCTTTAACAAGGTCTTTTCCATCCGGCTTCCCCATTTATACCCCCAGAGGGAATTATTACCGTTCAACTCCTTGAAATATGTGCCTTCTGTCAACTCCCTGTCTTTTGCTTTAGGAGACAGTACAACCTGTGGCCTTAAACAGAAATCCCCCAGAATTTTCTCAGATGTCATATTAGGAAATGAAATGTAGTAGGACCCTTTCATAGTGCTGGATCTAGGACATCTTTTACTGGCATTACAAGTGAATAATGTTCTGGCAGGCTTTGACTATTTGGGGTTACATTTTAGAGCATGGGATTTGTCATCTAAATCCACTAACAAGGATTTAGACTCGTGGTTTTGGTCAAACCCTGTTCTTGGCAACCTAATGTGGCCAAAGCTTGCTAAAACATCAGTAGCAGCCTGTACACACTTACACATTTGTAGCACCATTTCCCTGCATTTCTGAGGGATACAAAGCCTACAAGATGCTTTGCAAGATGTGGGGGAGGTTCCTATGATTGGAGAAATTTAGAGATGGGGGCATACAAAAAGCCTCTAAAGGGGCCACAGAAATGTGGTTCCTTTAGCTCAATTTAACCCAATGCTCCCAAAGTTATTTGGCCACAGATCTTCTTTCTCACACACTTCGGGGTGCACTACTCATTTTATACCTCCTTAGTTAACTTAAGGTATGAATATATAGTGAGAAGGCTTGCAGTTAAATAGTCTTTATGAATAACTTTTGCAATGTGTACATATTCAGGCCTTAAAAATACATCTTTTGATTATCTACATTCTTGTATTGCCTCTTTCTACCTTTATTTCTGAGCTAAATTCTGAAGTTCAATGAAGACAGGACTGCATATAAACAAACATGCTCATGTGTTTGTTCACCAAGGTCATGTTCATTTGTAACTGTGAATTATACTTGGTGATGATGAGTGCAGAATGTTTTAGGTAGCAAGGAGCATTTGAGACAATATCTGAATATATAAAAATCTTAGAAATATGAAAAAAAAAGCTTTGCCTTGATCGAAGAGCACTAACATATAGACTCCATTTCCATTTTATATTGTAAGACACAGATTCTCAAAGTGTTTGGTCTCAGGACTCCTTTATACTCTTAAAAATTATTGAGCACTCCAAGGAGTTTTGTTTGTGTGCTTTGTATCTATCAATGTTTACCATGTTCCAAATTGACCTTGAGAAAATTCTAAAACGCTAATTTATCAGTTCACTTAAAAATAGCAAAAAATGGGGCCCCTGGGTGGCTCAGCGGGTTAAAGCCTCTGCCTTCGGCTCAGGTCATGATCCCAGAGCTCTGGGATCGAGCCCCGCATCGGGCTCTCTGCTCAGCGGGGAGCCTGCTTCCTGCTCTCTCTCTCTCTCTCTCTCTGCCTGCCTCTCCGCCTACTTGTGATTTCTGTCAAATAAATAAATAAAATCTTTAAAAAAATAGCAAAAAACTTGTGCCTGTTAACATAGTTTATGAAAATAACTCTATTTCCCCAACAAAAGAAATTATTGAGAAGAATGACATTATTTTACCTTTTTTGAAATCCTTCAACATCTGGCTTCAGAGAGGACAACTGGCTTGCCACCATATCTGCTCCTGATAGTCAATCTATTAAGATATCACATCCCATTGCCCCTGAAAAATTCCACTCTACACTTGGAGAATGAGAGTGAAGAGGGAAAATCACATCTGAATATTATTATGAAAATAGTTTGGACCTCATGGCCCCTCCCCCAAAGGGTCTCTGGGACTCTAGGGATCTCTGGACCACATTTTGAGAACAATTGGTCTCAGAATTCAATTCAATAAACATATTTATTTGGAATCTACTGGATGCCCACCTCAAGGTAAATGGAAAGACACAAACTGGCCTCCAGGGAACTTAGAGTGTCTCTTTCCACACCTCCTTATTTTCAATCAAATCTTACTGTTATTTCAAGACTCAGTGTGTTCCACTTCCTCCCTATCACCTGATGACCCTGTAAATAACTAGATCTCTGTTTTTTCTAAATGTCTGCATCAATTGTTGTCTGTGTAGTTCATTTGGAATTTCAGTCATACACTGTGGTATGAGACTTTGGTTTTGGTAAAACTGTGACTTATTTTATTATTTCATATTTTAAAAATATTTACATATTTATTTGAAAAAGAGCATGAGTGGGGGTAGTAGCAGAGGGAGAGGGACAAGCAGACTCAACCCACGTGGGGCTCGATCCCATGACCCTGAAATCATGACCTGAGCCAAAATCAAGAGTCGGATGCTTAATGGACTGAGCTACCCAGGCACCTCTTATTATTTCATATTTTGTGGCTGTATCTTGTCCTTGCTACTGATGGTAGGCTCTTTGAGAAATAATTTATTTTGCTTATGGTGCCCAACATATATAGCAAAGACTGTGGACCCTAAATATCTATTTAACAATTTTATTTGCAACTTTATTAAGGGTTGTGACAGAGATAATGCTACATTTTCACCAATCCTGTTTCCTTCTCTTATTCTCAGGCATTCAGGAAGACTATTCTTCCTTATCTCCTCTGCAGCTGGGTTGGGACTAAATGACTGGATTTTGATCAAAGGGACCAAAGTGGAAATAAAAAAGTCACAACCAAGCCTGGCCTTTAAAAAACCCAAGATTGCCCTCCTGCTAGGTCTTTCCTTTGTAGCAATGGTGCTGGTCACGTGTTGAACTGGCGGACTTACAGGAAGAAAGCAGCTGGAGCCTTGATTCACCATACGGAGGACACCTCTGGGGTGCCGCCCAACCCCACATATGGTAAGCTAATGAGACTTCAGGTATTATTTATTACTGCAGCAGAGCCTAGAGTATCCTGATAGATCAAGGAGAATGCTCACTAATGAAATAGGAAAGAGGAATAATGAAATAGTAGATGATGGAAGTCAGGGGAGTGCTACGGAAGATGAGAGTGGACAGGAACAAATTTGGGCTCACATTGTGGGAGATATTCATGCAGAAGAGGAAAGAGAATAAGTAGAATTTGAATTGGCAGAAAGGTGGTGAGAAGACTAGCATCATATACTCAATAAGGTGGGAATGAGTAGGAAATACAAGGGAGAGAGAATGAAGACAGACTTGATAGTAAGAAGTTAACAGTAGATGGGGGATGGAATAATGAAGCTCTACTAGATTATTAAATTGTCCAAAATCTTTTAGGTGGAACTCATGAATAAAATAGATAGGTTTCTTCAAAGCAAAAACCCAATGGATAACCATTCAATGACTAAGAGTTGCTTGGTGCTTAGCATGTTTGGTATTTTATCACTGAATCTTCACAGAAATCCTGTGAAGTATATAATCCTCATTTTACTGTTGGGAAAACGAAGGTGTAGAAAACAGGCCAATATATTAGTCATGGTTTTCCAGAGAAAAAGAATCAACAGGTGTGTGTGTGTGCGTGTGTGTGTGTGTGTGTGTGAGAGAGAGAGAGAGAGAGAGAGAGAGAGAGAGAGTCAGAGACACAGAAACACAGAGAGAGACAGAGGGAGAAACAGTGAGAGAGAGAGATAAGCTTTCAGGAATTTTTCTCTGGCATTGGCTCACATAGTTGTGGAGCTTGGCAAGTCCAAAATCTAATGGGGGAGGCTGGCAGACTGAAGACTCAGGAAAGAGCTGCAGTTCAAGTCCGAAGGCAGTCTGCCTGCAGAATTCTCTTACTCAAATTGAGTCTGTCTTTGTTCTCTTAAGACCTTAAACTGACTAGATGAGGTCCAATCATTGTGGAGAGGAACCTGCTTTACTTGAAGTCTACCCATTTAAATGTTAATATTGTTTCAAAAAAAATTTCAAGTCTTGCATTCCTCCAGGAGTAAACTGCTGGACAGTAGAGTATATGTGTCTTCAACTTTAGTGGATCACATGGAATTCTTTTTCCAAGAGATTCTACAAATTTACATTCTTACTGTACTTGGTATAGCCAGACTTACGAATTTTTCTTTAAAGATTTCATTTATTTATTTGAGAGAGAGGGAAAGAGAGAAAGAAAGAATGCGAGAGAGCATGAGATAGGAGAAGGTCAGAGGGAGAAGCAGACTCCCCGTGGAGCCAGGATCCTGATGCAGGACTCGATCCTGGGACTCCAGGATCATGGCCTGAGCTGAAGGCAGTTGCCCAACCAACTGAGCCACCCAGGTGCCCCAGACTTTCTAATTTTTGTCAATCTATTAGATGTATAATGATATCTCATGGGGTTTTAATTTGCAGTTCTCTGATTGAGACTGATCACTTTTTCTTGGACATTTATAGTTGTTCTTTGGGAAAGGCTGGTTCAAATCTTTATCTGATTTTTGTGTTGAGTTTTATGCCTCGTTCTAATAGATTTGTAAGTGTTCCTTACATATTCTACATGTCAGTGCTTTGTCAGTTACAAGTGTTGCAATGATCTTTCCTAATTTTGTGGTGGGCTTATCTTCTTACTGTCTTTATCATGTTTTGGGAGAACAGAGTTCTTAACTATAATGTAGTCAGTTTTATGTCTTTCCCTTAATAGTTACTGTTTTTTGTATCTCCACCACCCAGAACCTATTGGGGTGCCTGGGTGGCTCTGTGGGTTGGGCCTCTGCCTTCGGCTCAGGTCATGATCTCAGGGTCCTGGGATCGAGCCCGACATCAGGCTCTCTGCTCAGCAGGGAGCCTGCTTTCTCCTCTCTCTCTCTGCCTGCCTCTCTGCCTACTTGTGATCTCTGTCAAACAAATAAAATCTTTTTTAAAAAAAGGTTTTCTAGTTTTTCCTTTCATATTTAGGATTAAAATCTGACTAGAGTTTTGTTTTATTTTAGTTTTGGGTAGATTATCCAATTTCATGTTTTCCATATAAGGAGTTACTCTAAATTCATTATTTTTAAAGATTTACTTATTTATTTAGAGAGAAAGAAGGGGGGGCAGAGGGAGAGAGAGAGAATCTCCACCAGACTTCTTGCTGAACACAAAGCCTGATGCAGGGTTTGGTCTCACAACCCTGAAATCATGACCTGAGCCAAAAATAAGAGTCGGAGGCTTAACTGACTGAGACACCCAGATGCCCTTCTATCATCATTATTTTTAAAAGTATCCTTTCCCCACTTCTCTCCAATGCAAACTCCATCATTTTTCAAGTGTTTATACATGTGCAGGTCCATGCATATGCATTTTCAAAAAAACACAATAGTAAGTTCATAGTTCTCCTAACATGATCCAACTATCAAACATTACTAACCCTTTAAGCAGAAGGGGATGCAAATTCCTTGGATCATGTTTACTCTTCTAGATACTCCATAACTTAAATACTACTATATAGAATTAACAGTACTTAAATACTGTGTTATATAGTCAGTGCATATTATGTTACATAAGAAGAAGTGAGAATACAAAGATATTATACACACACAAACACTCATAACAAAATGAGGAAATACAACAATTACAGTTCTCATTTCTGGGTAGTTGGTAGTCATAACTACCCTCTTCCACTATCTGCTCTGTATTTCTGTTGCCTTCGTCAAATACCTCAGTTGGTCTTGGTTCATTACTTGGTTCTTTACTTGGTGGGGTAACTAAAACCTTCATGTCTGAAGGGTCTCAGCCTTTAGCAGTCCTGCCTGAATTGGGTTGTGGTTTTCCATTGACTTTAATTCATAAGGCATGGTGATACTAAGAAATGCTCAAGAAGTCTCCTATATTCTGGGCACACTGTTTTTTACCCTCACCATGGAGTAGCAGCCCCATTTACCCTGGTAGTCATGGTCCATCACAGTAAGTCCCTTCTTCTTTTTTTTTTTAAAGATTTTATTTATTGATTTGACAGAGAGAGATCACAAGTAGGCAGAGAGGCAGGCAGAGAGAGAGAGGAGGAAGCAGGCTCCCTGCAGAGCAGAGAGCCCGATGCGGGACTCTATCCTAGGACCCTGAGATCATGACCTGAGCCGAAGGCAGCGGCTTAACCCACTGAGCCACCCAGGCGCCCCCAGTAAGTCCCTTCTTTGCCTCAGTTTAAAATGACCTGGTAGCAGTCTTAACTTATGGTTCAATGGAATCATTACCGTGTATCCTGGTGGAAGCATTCCTTGCTTTGAAATTAAGACCTATAGGTCAGCAGGGTAAAAGGTCACAAAAGCAGCAGGCAAAATTTTTGCTAGTGGGTAATAGTGAGGATGCCACTCCTATTTCCACCCCTGCATTCCTGGACTACCAAGTCTTGGCTATGGGAGAACTAGCATCATATACTGAATGCTGTTTTAAGGCATATACAGGCTCCTGGAGAACCTTGTCTCAGTCCTGTAAGGTACTGATTGCCACCTGATACTCTAACAGAGTTTCAGAAAGTCATTCCACTGTTCTATCAAGCCAGCTGCCTCAGGATGGTAGAGAACACAGAAAGACCAGTGAATTTTATGATCATAGGCCACTGCTGCACTTCATTGATATGAAGTGAGCTTGAATATAAGGCAGAACCATCTATGAACCAGGCCTTAGTTTTCTCTCCTTTTACATTACACCAAGGCAGGTCTAGCATTTCTAACTCTCTCACAGTGGGCCATCTTTTTATCCATGTTTTAGCCAACCAACCAAACGTTCAGAGTCCTTTTTAACCCCCCAAGATGCAACATTCAATACGGAATCCCTGCTCAGTGTGCCCATATCACTAAATGTGGCCTGATCCAACTTTCTTCTACCTTATTTCATACAGTTAATATCCCTTCCCACACATACTCTCTGGATTTCTGTCTGGATAAATTAAAAAAATCAAGCAGTTCTTCTGGAAGGTAGTGTACCTCATGAGTCACACTTTGCACCTCACTTTTAGTGGCCTGCTGGGACTTGTGTTTAATTATTGGTTGCTATAGCTAGAATGAATGCTTGTGCTCCCCACAAATTCATATGTTGAAATCCTAACCGCTAAGATAATGGCATTAGGAGATGGGGCGTTTGGGAGGTAGCTACTCATGAATGGGATTAGTGCCCTTATAAAAGAGACCTTAAGGAGATCCTTGCCTCTTCTTCTGCAACATGACATTACAGTGAGGAGAGGACTGTCCATGAGGAAGCAGGTCCTCACCAGACACTTGACCCCACTAGTTCCTTGATCTTGGACTTCCCAACCTCCAGAGCTGTGAGAAACCAATTTCTGGTGTTTATAAACCACCCAGTCTATGGCATTTTGTTGGTGGCCCAAACAGACTAAGACATTGCCTAGAAGCAAAGAGGAGTGGTGAGAGTGGGTCCTGAAGAGAATCAGTATTGTCTTTCAGGGCATCTGCCTAAGGGAAAGCCATTACAGTTTCTGCAGGTAATGCAGAGTAAATCCTCTCAGGTGGGAATAGAGAGACTATTCCTACAGGCAAAGACAAATCAGAGTTAACGGTCTTAAAGCTCCCAACTCCAAGACACCTGGGTGGCTCAGTTGGTTAGGCTGCTGCTTTCAGCTCAGGTTCATGATCCCAGAGTCCAGGGATCGAGTCTCACCTCAGGCTCCTTCCTCACAGGGAGCCTGCTTCTCTCTCTTCCTCTGCCTGCTTGTGTGTGCTCTCTCTCTCTGATAAATAAATAAAATCTTTAAAAAAAAAAAAAAGCTCCCAACTCCATCGGTTTTCTCACATGTCCCCATCCCACTTTCTAGCATCTCATCCTTTCCCAGCCAGTGCCTTTACCTTAATAGGAGGCACCCTGTGAGGCTGGGAATTCAATGTGTGTTGTAGATCAGTCACTCAAACAATGAGGTTCTGAGTTTGGCTCTCAGCAATTTCAGCCCTGCTGTAGGTGATAAAGGTCTTTTTCAGGACATATATAGACACTATTAGGTCATTTATGTGATGATTGATTTGGGAAATTGAATCCCTGAGCTCATGTTTTTCTTCCCCAACTTTGCTCAGTAATGTTAGGAGAAACCAACTCAAGCACACATTTCAGAACACAGCTCATATGCTCCTCCCACCTTTCAGGTTCCCTCTCCTCTCTACCTTTTACCCTCATCTTTTCTGCCCCAAATTTCAATTTTTGTACATCTTTCAGGCAAAGCAAATTTAGCACCCAGTGAATTAGTTGTGTACTCCTCAAATGTTGTTACTGGTTTGTTTGTATTGTTTCCTTTGCAAGGGATAGGAACTTAGTCCAAACCAGCTTAGGGCAAAAGGAGAATTTATTGGTTCATGGAACTAAGGGACAGGTTTAGCAACCAAACTGCAGGAAGAGGAATTTAGCTGTACTCAAAAACCACTGGAACCAGGAACTAATATCTGCTTCTCTCCTCGCAGATGGGCAACAAATCCCATTCTTATCTTTCAGCTTTCAACCATCTGGGAGGGGTACCTTCGCTTCCTTATGGTTCAAAGCTCAAAAATGCTGGCCAAGGACTCTCACTGTTCTAACTTACCCAGCTGTCCTCCCCTCCATATGATGTGTGTGTGTTCATATAAGAACACAGCACCTCCCAAGGAAACCAAATAGGTGAGGAGGAGGGGCTGTTTCCAGGAGAAATGAGGGATTTCACTACAGATATTAATAATTTCAGCAATCCTTAAGTAAAATATTGGATAACATTTTCTCTAATTTCTGCAACACTTTAAGCAAAACGGCATCAGATCACGGGGGGGGGGGCAATAAATATTGCATGCCAGGTAGCAATGAGAAATACTTTCTGAGAGGCCTCTTAAGGTGAGCCTTTAGGATTGAGTGTGATTTGTCAAGCCAGGAGGGGATTCCAGGGAGGGAGAGAGTTCCAAGCTTGAACAAATGGACACAAATACCTCCTCTTCCAGAACTCTCTTTTTATATTCTGCAAAAATGTATTTGATGCCACCATAAAACAAAGGATAAAAGTATCCTTTCAGTGCAAAGTTAGAGGATTAAATGATCTTTAGTTGGACTGAAACACAAGCTGTGTGAATAAACAAGTGACTAAATCCCCAACTTGACTTTCTCATCTGCCGCATAAAGATGGTAATGGTACCTTTTGGCTCAAGTAACGATTAAATGAGAGAATCCCGCAGCCAATGCTTTCACACATCGTAAACGCTCAAAAAACCTGCTAGATCTCAGCAGTTATACTCATAAATGTAGCTGGAAAAAAATGAATTAAATGCTAAATCCCAGCTAGATACCATTTTTTAAGTATTCAGAGTGAACTCGTTATGCAAACCAAACATCGTTGAGGTCAAAATATTTAAAATTACTCCTTTTAATAGTTCAGGTACGTACAGTGTTACAAAACCAGGAGAAACCAGGGAGCAGAGTTGACGAGTGGGTTTAGATGCTCTGATTTTGTCAACTGAGAGAGGTGAGAAACAGGTGATCAAACCCATAAAGAGCTACCGAGGACCTGCTGAGCGCCCGGATTGCGCGACCCAGGGGAAGCTGCAGCGAAGGCACAACCCGGGGGCCCACACAACTCAGACGCGCAGGAGCGCGGAATCTACGCCTGGCCCCAGCAACAACGAGCAACCCAGGATGGGGGTTCCCCCAACCCTCACCACTCCGCCTGCAAAAGAACCCTGCCCCGCCCCCCGGCCGGTCGACGTCCCTAGCGGCGCGGTCGTGACGCCATTTCCTGTCGCCGGCGCGCACGTGGGAGGAAGTGCCGGTGCCCGCGGCCGCCGCTCCTACTTGTCTCTCTGGTTACGTTCGTCCGCCGGCCGGGCCGCTTTTTCCAGCTGGGCAGCCGCAATGGGAGTCCCGGCTTTCTTTCGCTGGCTCAGCCGCAAGTACCCGTCCATCATTGTCAACTGCGTGGAAGAGAAGGTGAGGAGGCGCCTGACGGCCGCCAGGGGCTCAGACGCGTTTAGGCCGCGGCCCTCGGCGCCCGCCACCTGCCCCCGGGGCACGGTGCTGGGTCCCGCGCCACCCTCCCGGCCCCGCGGACAGGGCGGCCCGACACGCTGTTGGGCGCCGGCACCCGGAATCAGGGCCCGGGAAAGCGGGCAGGGCGGGGCAAGAGCCGAAAGGGATACGAACTCGCTTGAGGGCTGTTCCTCCCTTGCCCGCTTTTTCCGGGACCGGGAGGCCCCGCCCACGGCTTTGTTTCTTTCCGGCCCCGTGTGTTTCGTTTTCCGAAGAGTCTTAAAGTCTATTGAGCCGCTCCCGGCGGTTCCACAGAATTAGCTGGTTAGGGCTGCGTAGATGCTGATCCTGGCCTTTAACAACCTTGTAAAGTAATAACTGGCGGCGAGCTTTTTTGTTGTTTACTGTCCGTGCCTGAAAGGCTTCGTAGTGCCAGAGGCCGTTTGTTGCTAGATTTGTTAGATTCCACGGCGAAAGCAGCCATCCCAGGACGAGTTAGGACAAGATAGAAGTCTGATAAGTGCCCCTTGTCTAGGTGCTCTACTGTCGGACAGCTTACTTGTTAAAATTTTCGGAATTCCTGGATGCACTCGAACAGTACACTTTTTGTTGTTAGTTTGTTAGTGCATTGACTTTTGTCCATTTTTCAGTTTTGTAGTTATTGTTTCCGTGTTACCAGTCCGAGTTCGATTTTATACTCTTAATTAGAATTTTTGGGTTGGGAAGGTTCAGGGGGGCACATCATGCCTTCCACCCTTTCGTTTTTGAAGGAAGTACCCAGCTGTCACTGTGAAAACTTACTTTTTGTTTACTCCTGGAACCGTGAGATCTTAATTTTTGCTTATTAGCTATCCAAAGGGGGAATCGAAAACCTTGTTTTGATGGTATTCCCAGTATTCTTTTTTTTTTTTTTTCCCCTGAAAGGGAAACTGTAACTTAATGCTTGTTTCCTTTTTTAAAGACTTTTCTCAAACATAGTGTACATCTCATTCCATTTTTACTTTCTAGTGATAACCAGTTCTAACTCTTTTGGTTCTGTTTCTGAGTATCATGCTTATACCTGATTTACTGGTTTTGGATCTAGCTGTGGAATTGCAGCTATGATAGAAGACGGTTTAGTCGCTCTTGCAATCTCCTTCCCCCCTCCAAATAATAGTACATCACTGTCTTCATTTCTTCTAATGGTAAGCTTGATAATTTTACTATGCCTTTTTAAAAGTTGTATTTCTTATATAAAGTATCCCTTGACTTTACACTGTCAAAGCTTAGGTATTAGCTTTTCTACTCTGGCTGCCCTTCCTGCAGCGTGTCAGTTATACTTTTCCCTTGTTGGCATCCAAAATTAAATTGTCAGGGCGTTGGCAATACTGATTTATTTCAAAAGCTAAAAAGTTAGGGGTGCCTGGGTTGCTCAGTCAGTTAGGTATCTGATTTCAACTCAGGTCATGATCTTGCTCCTCAGCCTGGAGTCTGCTTGTCCCTGTGCCCCTCCTTCTGTATCATTCATTCATTCATTCATTCATAAATACATACATACATACATACATACTTTGAAAAACAATAAAAGCTGAAAAAAATCAAATAGTATTGTCAGTTATTGTCACTGTGCCGACTCAGGTTATGTGCTACTTTTGTCTTTTCCTTGGTGTTGCTTTTCTCTTTTCCTCTTTACATCATTCCCTATCCAATCACCCTCTTGTCTCAGATATTCTATCAAGTCCTCTTTCTTCTTGGAGACTGCTTCTTGAGATTTTTTATTTCTATTGCTGTCACACTTGATTATTTAGGCTTTCTGGAAACCTGTTTCTTGAAATTTTTAACAGTTCCTTTCTTTAAATTGGAGATACTGTTTTCTGTTCATCTTTCTTGGCTTAAATCCTTGGTTTTTATTTTCAGTCAAATTCTTAAAGAAGTGCTATGTGAGATGTTAGTTTTCTGAGTCTGTTGTATCCTTGTACATATTGGTGGCCATTAGCTAAACGTAGTTTTAGCTTGAAAATAAGTTTCTCTCAAAAGTTTGAAAGTATTGTTCTTTTGACTTCTGTTATCCAGTGTTGTTGATGTGAATTGAACATTAATGTGATTTATTTATTTAATCAACACACTTATGTAGCGTTTAACATGTATTGAGTGTTCTGGCACTTTACAGATTAATTTATTAAATCTTCATACTCATATTATTATTACTATTACAGATGAGAAAACTGAAGGACGGAGGGGTTAAGTAATATACTTAAGGTCACTCAGTTAATGTCAGAGCCAGTGTCAACCAGGAAGAACATGCTGTTAATTTATGTGTTCTTCTGCTTTCACTCTTTTGTAATTGATTTATTTTTATTTCTGAATTTTTTAAAGATCTTTGTATCCTTGGTAGTATAAGCTTTCATGATTATGTACTTAGGTATAGGGTTTTTTAAAATTTAAATTCATTTGGATCAGAACTTGGCTGACTCTCTGAGTCTGGAAACTTGTGTTCTTCAGTTCTAGAGAATGTTCTTTGATTTTTTTTTTTTTTCCCCTGACTTTTTTCCTCTGCCCTCTGAATTCTGGATACTGGGTCTCTGATTTCTTTTTTTTTTTTCTTAACCTATAATGTATTATTTGCTTCAGGGGTACAGGTCTGTGATTCATCAGTCTTATAAAATTCATAGCACTCACCATAGCACATACCCTCCCCACTGTCCATAATCCAGGGACCCCCATCCCTCCCTTCCCTCCAGCAACCCTCAGTTTGTTTCCTGAGATTAAGAGTCTCTTATGATGTGCCTCCTTCCCTGGTCCCATCTTGTTTCATTTTTTCCCTCACTTCCCCCCCATGACCTCCTACCCTGCCTCTCAAGTTCCTCATATCAGAGAGATCATATGATAGTTTTCTTTCTCTGGTTGACCTACTTTACTTAGCATAATACCCTCTAGTTCCATCCACGTCGTTGCAAATGGCAAGATTACGTGGTTTTTTGATGGTTGCATAGTATTCCACTCTGTGTGTGTGTGTGTGTGTGTGTGTAGATATCTGTGTACACACACACACACACACACACACCACATCTTCTTTATCTGTTCATCTGTTGATGGACATCTAGGCTCTTTCCATAGTTTGGCTATTGTGGACATTGCTGCTATAAACCTTGGGGTACACGTGCCCTTTTGAATCACTACATTTGTATCTTTAGGGTAAATACCTAGTAGTGCGATTGCTGGGTCATAGGGTAGCTCTATCTTTGACTTTTTGAGGAACCCCCATACTGTTTTCCAGAGTGGCTGCACCAGCTTGCATTCCCTCCAACAGTGGAGGAGGGTTCACCTTTCTCTGAATCCTCGCCAACACTTGTCATTTCCTGACTGATTAATTTTTGCCATTCTGACTGATGTGAGGTATCTCACTGTGGTTTTGATTTGTATTTCCCTGATGCCGAGTGATGTGGAGCACTTTTTCATGTGTCTGTTGGCTGTCTGGATGTCTTCTCTGCAGAAATATCTGTTTATGTCTTCTGCCCATTTCTTGATTGGATTCTTTGTTCTTTGGGTGTTGAGTTTGATAAGTTCTTTACAGATTTTGGATACTGGATACTGGACCTCTGACTGATTTATTTTTCTTTCTTTCTGTTCTCCCCTTTCCCCCTCCTCTTTTGTAGCTTTATTGAGATATAATTGACCTACAGCAAACTGTACATATTTCATGTGTACAATTTAATAGATACTGACATATGTGTGCATCCATGCAACCATCACCACAATCGAGATAATAAACATCACTCTAAAATATTCCATCTGCCTCTTTATTATTTCTCCTTAAAGCCCCTCCCTGTTGACCATCTTTAATCAACCACTGGTGTATTTCTGAATCTGTAGATAAGTTTTCATTTTTTACAGTTGAATATAAATGAAATTATATTGTAGGCACTCTTTTTTTTGACCTGGCTCAGTTACTTTCATTCAGAATACTTATTTTGAAGTTCATTCATGTTATGTGTATCAGAAGTTTGTTTCTTTTTATTTTTGTATAGTATTCTGTGTTGTGCATATATCACATTTTGTTTATTCATTCATCTGATTGAGGAGCATTTGGATTGCTTTGGGACATCATAAAAAAAAAAAAACAACAATGAACAGCTAATGAACAGTGGTGTCCAAACCTTTGTGTGAATGTATGCTTTCATTTCTTTAGAGAAATTACCTAGGAGTGAAATGATTGAATTGTATGGTAGATGTGTGATTATTTCAAAAGGAAAAATTGCCAGACTGTTTTCCCAAGTGATTGTACAATTTTGTATTGCCACTAGTAGTTTATGAGAGTTCTAGTTGTTCTGTTTCTTCGCCAACACCTGGTATGGTTAGTTTGTACAGTTTTAGTCCTTTTTTTTTTTTTTTTTTTTTTAAGTCTTAGTCCTTCTTATGTAGTTTTATCTCTTGGTTTTAGTTTACATTTCCCTAATGATAAATGATGTGGAGCATCTTTTTGGGTGCTTATTTGCCTTCCATATATCTTCTTGAGTGAGATGTCTATTCAGATCTTTTGTTCCTCCCCCTTTTTTTAAGAGAGGGAGAAGGGGGGCAGGGGCAGAAGGAGAGGGAGAGAAAGAATCCTAAGCAGGCTTCAGGCCCAAGGCAGCTCGATCTCACCATCATGAGATACGAAACATGAACCAAAATCAAGAGTCAGCTGCTTAACTGATTGAGCCAATCAGGTGCCCCACGTTGATTTTTTTTTTTTTAATTGACAAACCCATTTTGCATTCCTTGGATAAATCCCACTTGATCATGGTGTATTATTTTTATGAATCATTAGATTCAATTTACCAAAGTTTTTTTGAGAATTTTTACCTTTATGTTCAAAAAGAATATTTGTGTTCTGGTATTCTTAGGTCTTTGTTCATTTTTAGTATCAGAGTAATCTTGATGTCAGATTGAGTTGCGATGTATGCTCTCTTTAGTTTTATGAGAAAAGTTTTTGCAGAGTTGGTATTATTTCTTCCTTATGTATTTGGTGGAATTCACCAGTGAAGCCATTTAAACCTGAAGTTTTTTGGGAAGGATTCTTTTAGCTACAAATACAGTTTCTTTAAGTGAACATAAAGCTGTTCAGATTATCTTTTTTTTTTTTTAATGAGTTTGTATGTTTCATCAATTCTGTCCATTTCATCTAAGTAGTCAAATTTGTTGACATAAAGTTGTTCATAGGATTCCTTATTATTTTTTTGCTCTCAGTGGAAAATGTAGTGATGTTATCTTTCTCATTCCTGATACTAATTTTTTTTTTGTTTCATTATCTGTATTGCTAGAGTGATCTCAAAGAACTAGCTTTTGATTTCATTAATCTTTTTTTCCTGTTGTTTCTTCTGCTTTTTATTGAATTTTATCCTTATTTTCATTATTTATTTCTGATGCTTATTTTGGGTTTAACTGCTTTTTTTGTCCTCCTTTCTAAAGGTGGCAGTTGAGGTCATTGCTTTGATACATTGTTTCTTCTCATAGGTTTGGAGTCCCTGCTACTACTGTGTTAGTTATATACCACAAATATTGACATGTTGTGTTTTTATTTTTATTCAGTAACAAATACTTTCTAATAGACTTTTTTACTTTGGCCCATTGTTTATTTACAGCTGTTACTTAATTTTCAAGTATTGGTGGTTTTAGGCATTTTTTGGTTTTTGATTTCTAGTTTGGTTCACTGTCATTGAACATACTTTGCATTATTTGAATCTTTTTAAAGTTTACCTGATTTGATTTATGGCCAGAATATGGTGTTGGTAAATGTCATTTTGCCTTAAAAGAGATACAAGTTCTTCTGTTGGGTGGAGTGTTTTATAAATGTTATCATGCTGGTTTATAGGATATGGAAGACTCGAACAATACTTAGTGATTTTGTTTCTTCCATAAATTACTGTTGGGGTGTGGAAATCTGTTACATATAATTATTTGGATACATCTGTTTCTTGTGCATAAATGGGTAGGATTATTATGTCGTCTTGAAAAATATGCTCCTTTATTGTTGCAAAATTAACTTTTTTGGCTCTCCTGGGTGACTCAGCGTGGAGTCTGCTTGCTATTCCCTGCCTCTCCTTTTGCCTCTCCCCCACTCATGGTTTCTTTCAGTTAAATAAATAAAATCTTTTTTAAAATTATCTTTTTTATCCCTGGCATCCCTGCCCCTTTGGTGTGAAATTTGTTTTGCTCAGTATTGAGATAGCCAGGTCTTCTGATAGGTCTATTTCTTTTTCTGTCTTTATATTTAAAGTGTTTGTTTTTATAGGCAACATACAGTTGTTTTTTTTTTTTTTCAAAGATTTTATTTATTTGACAGAGATCACAAGTAGGCAGAGACAGGCAGAGAGAGAGAAAGGGAAGCAGGCTCTCTGCTGAGCAGAGAACCCCAATACGGGGCTCAATCCCAGGACCCTGGGATCATGACCTGAGCCGAAGGCAGAGGCTTTAACCCACTGAGCCACCCAAGTGTCCCTGGGTTTGTTTTTGTCTTTTTTTTTTATGCTGTTTGATGATCTCTTCCCTTTTTTATTGTGGCAAATACACATAACATAAATTTTGCCATTTTAACCTTTTTAAAGTGTAGAATGCAGTGGCATTAAGTATATCCACAATATTGTGAAACCATTACCATTATTTATTTCGTCATCATCCCAAACGAACTCTACCCATTAAACAATAATTCTCTGTGCTTCCTCAGCCCCTACTTTCTGCCTTGTGAATTTGTCTGTTTTAGGTACCTAATAAAAGTAGAATCATATAATATTTGTCATTTTGGGTCTGGATTTTCACTTAGCATAATGTTTTCAAGACTTACTCATGTTTGCATGTACCAGAAATTCATTCCTTTTTAAGGCTAATAATATCCCATTATATGTTTAGATCACATTTTGTTGGGACATTTGGGTTATTTTTACCTTTTGACTACTGTGGATAATGGTGCTATCAACATTGGTGTATAATTATCTGTATTCATGTCAATGCTTAGGGTATATAACTATGAGTGGAATTGCTGGATCTTGTGGTAATTCTGTTTACCTTTCTGAGGAACTGTCAAACTGTTTTCCTAGTCTCTGCATTGTAAGCAGGGTATTAAGGATTTTTACATTTCACGTGAGTATTGGTATGGTTAGATTTAAATTTGTCAGCTGTTTTCTGTCCTACCCATTTTTTGTTTCCATTTTCCAATTCTTTTGGATTGAGTATATTTTTTCATTTCATTTTATCTCTTCCTTTGGTTTAACTATTTATTCATTCAACCATCAGTTTTTCACTTTGTGTCCTTGGCTTATATAGGGCTCCATTAGCTTTATATTCTTAAGAAAAATGCCTTTGGGCACCTGGGTGGTTCAGTCAGTTAAGTATCTTTCTGCCTTTGACTCAGGTCATGATCCCAGGGTCCTAGGATTGAGCCCCATGTTTGGTTCTCTGTTCAGTGGGGAGCCTGCTTCTCCCTTTCCTTCAGCCTGCTGCTCCACCAGCTTGTCCTCTCCGTCCCCCCCACCCCGGGTCATTAAGTAAATAAAAACCTTTAAAAAAAAAAAAAAAAGAAAAGAAAGAAAGAAAAATTCCTTAAACTCTCCTAAACTCTAAAGAACTAGTGATTTCTGCATTATACTCCTCAGCTCCCCCCGGTCTCTATTTTCTGGTTATTTCTGTGTGAGAGCTGAAACAAGGTAGTGTTGCCTTGTTTGACTTCAGCTGGTAGTGTGCATGTTGGTGAACTCAAATTTTTCACTGCTCTGCTCATGTTTGTGAATGACTAAGAGGCTGCAAATACTGATTTAGGGGCTACCAAAAGATTTTTAGTCAGTAGGTGAATTAGCAAATATGGAATTCATGAATAATGAAGATCAGTGGTATATATGCCACACAGGTAGTTGTGTGAATTAAATCAATTAATACAAGTTAAGTTGTTTCAAACATTGCTTTGTATAGACACTTGGTATTTCAGAATCTTACTGCTAAATTAAGTTTCAAGAGTTCTATGTCCAAGTAAAATTGGGGATATATTTGTGTCTAACTTTTGGTAATATTGTGTAGTGTAAGATAGTACTCTACCCTTCCCTTTTTTTTTTTTTTTTCTTTTTTTCCTCTCTTCCATTTGATTGAGTACTTTTTTATGACTGGCTCTAGTTTAAGGGCAGGAGGGACAGTAATGAACAGGATGGCTGTTGGTCCCTGATTCTGCATGTAGTTTTGATCAGTATAATACTTTTGGGGGAGATGGCTACTACATTTTTAGGTAGCTTAATTCACCCACTTGAAGTTTATAATTAAAGGGTTTCTTGTATATTCATGGATGTGGGTAACCATCGCCACAGTCAGTTTCGGAACATTTTCATCACCTCAGAAAGAAACCTATACCCTGTGGCTATCAACCCACTATCCCCTGCCCCTGCTACTCCTATCCATAGGCAACCACTAGTTTACTTTCTGTCTCTTTGTAGAGTCTCTATTGTGACTTCCATGTAAATGGAATCATGTAGTCTATGTTTTTTTTACCTGGCTGGCTTCCTTCACTTAACATTATGTTTTTAAAGTACATCCATGTTATAGTATGTATCAGTATTTCATTCTTTTTTATGCCTAAGTAATGCTTCATTATGTGGTGCGGATATACCACATTTAGTTTTTCCCTTTGTGTGTTAATGGACTTTTGGGTTGTTTCCACCTTCTGACTGGTATAAGTAATGGTATTACATTCACATACAGGTTTCTGCGTGGACATGTTTTCATTTACTGGGTATATACCTAGAAGTGGAAACTCTGATATAGGGTAACTCTGTGTTTGATGATTTGAAGAACTACCAGACCGTTTTCCAAAATGGCTGCAACATTTTAATTCCCACCAGCAGTGTTTCAGGGTTTTAATTTATCCACATTTCACTAATACTTGTTATCTGACTTTATTTTTGCCATCCTAATGGGTATGAAGTTGATATCTCACTGTAGTTTTAATTTATATTTCCCTTAGGACTAAATTATACTGAGCATCTTTTTTCATGAGCTTATTGGCCCTTTGTGGATCTTTCTTGGAGAAATGTCTATTCATATTTTTTGCCTGTTTTCAAATTGTGTCATCCTTTGATTGAGTTGGAAGAGTTTTAAAAATGTACGTATTCTGAATACAAGCCCCTTAAAAGATATATGACTTGCAAATTTTTTTTTCCTGTTTTTTGTTGTCTTTCCACTTTCTTGTCAGTGTCCTTTGAGGCATGAAGTTCTTACTTTTGATGATGAAATCTAACTTACTTTTTGTTTGCTTGGACTTTTGGTGTCACATCAAAGAATCCATTGCCAAATCCAAAGTCATGAAGATTTATGCCTGTATTTTCCCCTGAGAGCTTATACTTCCAACTCTTAAATGTGCATGTATGATCCCTTTTGAGTAAACTTTTGCATATGGTATGAGGTTAAGGTCCAACTTCATTTTTTGGTGTGTGGCTATCCAGTTGTTACAACACCATTTGTTGAAAAGTGTTCTTTGCTAATTGAATGGTCTTGAGACCTTGTTAAAAATCAGTTGACTATAGAGGTATGAGTTTATTTCTTGTGTTTAATTTCTGTTCTTTTGATTTATATGTTTATCCTTGTACCAGTACCATAGTGTCTTGATTACCATTGCTTTGTAGTGAATTTTGAAATCTGGAAGTCTAAGTCCTTTAGTTTATTCTTTTTTGAGGATTACTTTGTATATTCGGCTTCCTTGCAGTTGCATATGAATTTTATAATCCACTTCATAGTATAGATTTTACATTTCTTTGATTATTTAAATACTACTATGATTAGTATTTAGGATACTACTATGACTAGAATTGTTTTATTTTTTCAATTGTTCATGGCAAGTGTATAGAAATTAAATTTTTTTATATTGATCTTATATCCTGTAATCTTGCTGAACTCATATATTCTAATAGTTTTTGGTAGTTAATTTAGGATTTTCTGTATACAGGATCACATCATGCAAAGTTCTACTTCCTCCTTTACAATATAGATGCTTTTTATTTCTTTTTCTTACTTAATTGCCCTGGGTAGAACCTCCATGACAATTCTAACCTTAAAGAGAAACCATCTACTTCGTCACCATTGAGTATGATATTAACTTTTTTTTTTTTTGTAGATGCCCTTTATGTAAGGAACTTATCTTCCATTCCTAATTTATTGAGTGGTTGTTTGGTTTCTGTTTTTACCATGAAAAGGTGTTGGATATCCTCAGATGCTTTTTCTACATCATTTGAGATGGTCGTGTAATTCTTGTCTTTCATTCTATTCATGTGATATATTTTATTAATTGATTTTTTTTATGTTAAGCAAGCCTTGCCTTGCTAGGATAAATCCTACTTGGTAGTGCTATATAATTCTTTTCATGTATTGTCAGATTCAGTTTGCTAGTATTTTGTTGAGGGCTTTTATATCCCTGTTCATTAGAGAGTCTGTAGTTTTGTTTTCCTGTGACATCTTTGTGTAGTTTTGGTTATCAGGATAATACTGGCCTTGTAAAATGTGTTGGAAAATGTTTCTTCCTTTTCTTGTTTTTGGAAGAATTTGTGAAGAATTTTTTTTTTTTAAAGATTTTATTTATTTATTTGAGAGAGAGAGAACATGAGTGGAGAAAGGTCATCAGGAGAAGCAGACTCCCTGCTAAGAGCTCAGAGCCTTATGTGAGACTAGATCCGGGGACTACAGGATCGTGACCTGAGCTGAAGGCAGTTGCTTAACCAACTGAGCCACACAGGAGCCCAAGAATTGTTATTCTTCTTTGGGTGTTTGGTAGAATTGAGTGGAGAAACCATTTAGGCTCAGGCTTTACTTTTTTTTTTTAAAGATTTTATTTGTGAGAGTGAGCGAGTGGGTACACACAAGCAAGGGGAGTGGCAGGCAGAAGAAGAGGAAGCAGACTCCCTGTTGAGCAGGGAGCCCAATGCAGGACTCGATCCCAGGACCCTGGGATCATGACCTGACCTGAAGGTAGATGCTTAACTGACTGAATCACCCAGGCATCCCTAAGCTTGGGCTTTTCTTTGTGAGTAGTTTTGTTTTCTAATTTTTTTTTTTTAACTGGTTTTGCCTCATACAGGTTTATTCAGATTATTTCTTTTGTCATTTTTATAGTTTGTCTTTTTATTAATTGTATGCTTCATCTAAGTTAAATAATTTTTTGGTGTACTATTCATGACCTTTTTTGTTTGTTTGTTTCTATAAAGGTGGCGTAACATCCTGTCTTCTCTTCTATTACTGATTCTGATAATTTGAATCTTCTCTTTTTCTAGGTCAGACTGACTAAACGTTTGTTGATCTTTTGAAAGAACAACTTCGGGTTCAAAGGTTTTTTTCTTTTAATCTTTTCATTTTCAGTTTTGTTACTTTTTTTTAATATCATTTCTTTTGTTGGCTTTGGGTTTAATTGCTATCATTTTTCTAGTGTCTTAAGGTACATATATTTTCTAGTATTTTTTAAAAGATTTTATTTATTTATTTTATAGAGACACAGGGAACACAAGCAGGGGGAGTGGGAGAGGGAGATTAGGCTTCCTGCTGAGAAGAGCCTGATGAGGGGCTCAATCCCAGAACCCTGGGATCATGACCTGAGCCAAAGGCAGATGCTTAACGACTAAGCCACCCAGATACCCCTATTTTGTAGTGTCTTAAGGTACATAACCCATAAGGTTAGGTTGTGGATTTGAAGTCTTTCTTAATATAGACATTTACAGTTGTAGATTTTCCTCTGAACACTGCTTCGACTCTATACCATAAGTTTTGGTATGCTTTATCTTCATTTTCATCTATCTCAAAGTATTTTCTGATTTCTCTATTGATTTTTTCATTTCATTGGTTATTTATTCATGAGTGTGTTGTTTAATTTCCACATATTTATGAATTTCCCAGATTTCCTCCTGTTATTTCTAATTTCATTTCATTGTGGCTGGAGAACATATTTTAAATTATTTTTATGCTTCTAAATTTTTTGAGATTTGTTCTGTGGCGCAGCGTTTGGTCCACTGGAAAATGTTCCATATGCAGTTGAGAATGTATGTTCTGTTGTTGGATGGAGTATTCTATAGAAGTCTGTCAGATCTGGTTTGTTAATAGTGTTGTTCATGAGAGGAGGAGTAAGATGGCAGAGGAATAGACCTAAATATCATCGGGTCCCAGGAGTTCAGCTAGATAGTTATGAAATCATTTTGAACACCTACAAACTCAACAGAAGGCTGAAGAGAAGAAGAGCAGCGATTCTAGGAATAGAAAAGCGACCACTTTCTGGAAGGTAGGACATGTGGAGAAGTGAATCCCAGGTGATATATGGGAAGACACATTGCGGGGGGAGGGGTTGGCTTCCAGCAAGCGGTAGAGCAGCGGAGCACAAAATTGGAACGTTTAAAGAAGTCTGCTCCCCTGAGAGACGTCATTCTAGAGGCTAAGTGGGAGATGGAGCCCTTGCTGGGACAGTGTGGTCTCAGGACCTGTGGGGTCACAAAAAGACCAGGGGTGCCTGAATGTGGAAGAGCTCCCAGGTATTGGAGTGGGGAAGCTGGCTGCAGAGACAGAGCCAAGGAGTGGGCTCTCAGCTCAGGATTACCTTAAATCATGACCCAAGGCACAGTCTGGCCGTTGCTCTTCGAGCAAGGACCACATGTGTGGTAGATTGGGGGAGACCTCCTCCTTCCTTCTCTGGGAGAAGTGGCACAGGAGTGCGCTGCAGGAATCTGCTGGGTTTAGAGACTCTAAACACCGCCCTGTGCCAGAAATAAAAACAATAGGTCACAGGCTAGGTGAGCACGGAGTGCGGCTGGAGACTGGGGACATGGGAGTGATTGACTGCTTTTTCTCTGAGGACGCACTGAGGAGTGGGGCCCCGAGCTCTCACCTCCTACAGGGCTGGAGATGGGGATGCTGCCATCTTCATTCCCGTTCTCCAAAGCTGTACAGAAAGCATTCAGGGAATAAAAGCCACAGAGGACAAAACTGAGCAGATTACTTAGCCTGGCCCTTAACAAGGGTGGTACAGTTCCTCCTCTGGCAAAGACATTTGAGAATCAGTGCAGCAGGCCCCTCCACCAGAATGTCAACAAGAACATCCAGCCAAGACCAAGTTCACCGATCAATGAGAACTGCAAAACTTCAGAGCTACAGGAATACAGCACATAGAATTCATGGCTTTTCCCCCATGATTCTTTAGTCTTTCAAAGTTAAATTTTTTTAATTTTATTTTTTTCTTATTCTATTTTTTAAAATTTTACCTCTTTCCTGTTTTAACACTTTTTAACTATTCTATATTATCAATACCTTTTTAAAAATCTTTTTAAATGGTCATTGTTATAATACTATTCTATCCCTTCATTGTATTTAGCCTTATTTTTTGTATACATAGAGGTTTTTCTTTCTTTAAAATTTTGGAATACAGTTTCTTCTAACAGATCAAAATATACCCTAAATCTAGCACATGGCTTTGTTCTAGTCTCCAGCCTGATTACATTTTTTCCTCTTTCCTCTTTTCCTCTTCTTTTCTCAACTTTTTTTCCTTCTTACTATTTTCTTGTTTAGAATCTTCTTATGTTTTCATCTTTATAATCATATTCCATCCCTTAATTGTGCTTACTGTTATTTTTGTGTATATGTAAGTTTTTCTTTCTTTAAAATTTTGGGAGCATTTTCTTCTAACAGACCAAAACACACCCCAAAATTCTTCCCCCACTCCCTGGTTTTGGGTCTCTTCCAATTTGGTTAGTGTATATTTTTCTGGTGTCATTGCTACCCTTTTAGTATTTTGTTCTCTCAGCCATCTGTTCTTACCTGGATAAAATGACAAGGCAGAAAAATTTACCTCAAAAAAAAAAAAAAAAAGAACAAGAGGCATTACCGATAGCTGGGAACCTAATCAATACAGACATTAGTAAGATGTCAGATCTAGAGTTCAGAAGGATGATTATCAAGGTGCTAGCTGGGCTCAAAAAAAGCATAGAAGAGAATCCCTTTCTGGAGAAATAAAAGAACTAAAATCTAATCAAGATGAAATTTAAAAAGCTATTAATGAGGTGCAATCAAAATGGAGGCTTTTATTGCTAGGATAAATGTGGCAGAAGAGAGAATTAGTGATATAGAAGACTAAGTGATGGAGATTAAAGAAGCTGAGAAAGATAAACTACTGGACCACAAGGGGAGAATTCGAGAGATAAGTGATACCATAAGACAAACAATATTAGGATAATTGGGATCCCAGAAGAAGAAGAAAGAGAGGGGGCAGAAGGTATATTGGAGCAAATTATAGCAGAGAATTTCCCTAGTTTGGCGAAGAGAGCAAGTATCAAAATCCAGGAGGCACAGAGAACCCCCCTCAAAATTAATAAAAATAGGTCCACACCCCATCATCTGATAGTAAAACTTACAAGTCTCAGTGATAAAGAGAAAATCCTGAAAGCAGCTTGGGATAAGAAATATTGTAACATGCAGTGGTAGAAATAGTAAATTAGCAGCAGACCTGTCCAGAGAGATCTGGCAGGCCAGAAAGGACTAACATGATATATTCAGAGCACTAAAAGAGAAAAATATGTAGCCAAGAATGCTATATCCAGCTAGGCTGTCATTGAAAATAGAAGGAGAGATTAAATAAAACTTCCAGGACAAACAAAAATTAAAAGAATTTGCAAACACTGGACCAGCCCTACAGGAGATATTGAAAGGGGTCCTCTAAGCAAAGAGAGAGCCTAAAAGTAATAGACCAGAAAGGAACAGAGACAGTATATAGTAACAGTCACCTTACTGGCAATACAGTGGCACTAAATTCATATCTTTCAGTAGTTACCCTGAATGTAAATGAGCTAAATGCTCCAATCAAAAGACACAGGGTGTCAGAATGGATTAAAAAACAAGACCCATTGATATACTGTCTACAAGAAACTCATTTTAGACCCAAAGACACCTCCAGATTTAAGGCGAAGGGGTGGAAAACAATTTACCATGCTAATAGACATCAAAAGAAAGCTGGGGTGGCAATCCTTATATCAGATAAATTAGACTTTAAGCCAAAGACTATAATAAGAGATGAGGAAGGACACTATAGCATACTTAAAGGGTCTGTCTAACAAGATCAAATAATTTTAAATATCTATGCCTCTAGCATGGGATCACCCAGTTATATAAACCAATGAATATACATTGACAGTAATACAATAATAGTAGGGGACCTTAACAACCTCCTCACTGAATAGGACAGATCATCCAAGCAAAATATCAACAAGGAAATAAAGGCCTTAAATGACACACTGGACCAAATGGACATCAAGGATGTATTCAGAACATTCCATCCCAAAGCAAAAGAATACACATTCTTCTTTAGTGCACATGGAACATTTTCCAGAATAGATCACATCCTGGGTCACCAATCAGGTCTCAGCTGGTACCAAAAGATTGGGATCATTCCCTGCATATTTTGGACCAAAATACTTTCAAACTAGAACTCAATCACAAGAGGAAAATTGGAAAGAACTCAAATACATGGAGGCTAAGGAGCATCCTACTAAAGAATGAATGGGTCAACCAGGAAATTAGAGATTTTAAAAAATTCATGGAAACAAATGAAAATGAAAACACAGCTGTTCAAAATCTTTAGGACACAGCAAAGGCAGTCCTGAGAGGAAAGTATATAGCGATACAACCCTTTCTCAAGAAACAAGTAAAGTCTCAAGTACATAACCTAACCCTACGCCTAAAGGAGCTGGAGAAAGAACAGCAAAGAAAGCCTAACTTCAGCTGGAGAAGAGAAATAATGAAGATCAGAGTAGAAATCAATGAAATAGAAACCAACCAACCAAACAAACAAACAGTAGTGCGTTGGTGGTATAGTGGTGAGCATAGCTGCCTTCCAAACAAACAGTAGAACAAATTAATGAAACTAGGAGCTAGTTCTTTGAAAGAATTAATAAGATTGATAAAGCCCTGGCCAGACTTATCAAAAGGAAAAGAGAAAGGACCCCAGTGAATAAAATCCTGAAAGAGGAGAGATCACAACCAACACCAAAGAAATACAAACAATGATAAGAACATATTATGTGCAACTATACACCAGCAGATTTGACAATCTGGAAGAAATAGATGCATTCCTAGAGACATATAAACTACCAAAACTGAACCAGGAAGAAATAGAAAACCTGAACAGACATAACCAGTAAGGAGACTGAAGCAGTCATCAGAAATCTCCCGATAAACAAGAGCCCAGGACCAGACCTCTTCCCAAGGGAATTCTATCATACATTTAAAGAAAAATTAATACCTATTCTTCTGAAACCATTCCAAAAAATAGAAAATGAAAAATGAAATGAAATGAAAAATGAAAAATAGAAAAAAATGAAAGGAAAACTTCCAAATTCATTTTATGAGGCCAGCATTACCTTGATCCCCAAACCAGACAAAGACCCCCCCCCAAAAAAGGAGGATTACGGACCAATAGCCTTGATGAACACAGTTTTTAAAATTCTCACCAAAATACTAGCCAGTATGGTCCAACAATACATTAAAAGGATGATTCACCATGACCAAGTGGGATTTGTTCCTGGGCTGCAAGGTTGGTTCAACATCTGCCCATTAATCAGTGTGATACAATATATTAATAAAAGAAAGAACAAGAACCATATGATACTCTAAAAAAATGCTGAAATAGCACTTGACAAGATACAGTACCCTTGATCAAAACTCTTAACAGTGTAGGGTTAGAGAATGCATACCTCAGTATCTTAGGAGCCATCTGTGAAAACCCACAGCAAATATCATTCTCAATGGGGAAAAACTGAGAGCTTTTCTCCTAAGGTCAGGAACATGGCAGGGATGTCCACTGTCACCACTGCTATTCAATATAGTACTAGGAGTCCTAGTCTCAGCAGCCAGATAACAAAAAGAAATAAAAGGCACTGAATCGGCAAAGAAGAAGTCAAACGCTCACTCTTTGCAGATGATAGGATACTTTATGTGGAAAACCCAAAAGACTCCACTCCAAAACTGCTAGCTCTCATACAGGAACTCAGTGAAGTGTCAGGATATAAAAAATCCATGCACAGAAATCAGTTGCATATCTATACACAACAACAGGACAGAAGAAAGAGAAATTAAGGAGTTGATCCCATTTATAATTGTACTCAAAACCATAAGATACCTAGGAATAAACCTACCTAACTAAAGAGGCAAAGAATCTGTACTCAGAAAACTATGAAGTACTCATGAAAGAAATTGAGGAAGACACACACACAAAAAAAGGAGAAACGGTCCAATGTCTATGTTATCTCGAGCAATCTACACATTTAATGGAATCCCTATCAAAATACCATCAGTGTTTTCAAAGAAATGGAACAGATAATCCTAAAATTTATATGGAATCAGAAAAGATCCTGAATGGGCAGAGGAATGTTGGAAAAGAAAACCAAAGTTGGTAGCATCACAATTCCAGACTTCAAGCTCTGTTACAAAGCTGTTATCATCAAGACAGTATGGTACTAGCACAAAAACAGACACATAGATCAATGGACAGAATAGAGAGCCCAGAAATGGACCCTCAACTCTACGGTCAGCTAAGTTTTGACAAAGCAGGAAAGAATGTCCAATGGAAAAAAAGACAAGTCTCTTCAACAAATGGTGTTGGGAAAATTGGACAGCCAGGTGCAGAAGAATGAAATTGGACCATTTCCTTAGACCACACACAAAAATAGACTCAAAATGGATGAAGAACCTCAATGTGAGACAGGAATCCATCAAAATCCTTGAAGAGAACACAGGCAGCAACCTCTTTGACAGCCACAGCAACTTCTTCCTAGGAACATCACCAAAGGCAATGGAAGCAAGGGCAAAAATGACCTGTTGGGACTTCATCTAGATAAAAAGCTTTTGCAAATTAAAGGAAACAGTCAACAAAACCAAAAGACAACAGAGAGAATGGGAGAAGATATTTACAAATGACATATCAGATAAAGGGCTAGTTTCCAAAATCTGTAAAGAACTTACCAAGCTCAACACCCAAAGAACAAAGAATCTAATTAAGAAATGGGCACAAGGGCACCTGGGTGGCTCAGTGGGTTAAGCCGCTGCCTTCGGCTCAGGTCATGATCTCAGGGTCCTGGGATCGAGTCCCGCCTTGGGCTCTCTGCTCGGCAGGGAGCCTGCTTCCTCCTCTCTCTCTCTCTCTTTCTGCCTGCCTCTATGCCTGCTTGTGATCTCTCTCTGTCAAATAAATAAATAAAAATCTTTAAAAAAAAAAAAAAGAAATGGGCAGAAGATATGAACAGACATTTCTGCAAAGAAGACATCCAGATGGCCAACAGACACATGAAAAAGTGCTCCACATCACTCAGCATCAGGGAAATACAAATCAAAATCACAGTGAGATACAACCTCATGTCAGTTGGAATGGCAAAAATTAGTCAGCAAATGACAGGTGTTGGCGAGGATTCAGAGAAAGGAGAACCCTCCTCCACCATTGGTGGGAATGCAAGCTGGTGCAGCCACTCTGGAAAACAGTATGGGGGTTCCTCAAAAAGTCAAAGATAGAGCTACCCTATGACCCAGCAATCGCACTACTAGGTATTTACCCTAAAGATACAAATGTAGTGATTTGAAGGGGCATGTGCACTCCAGTGTTTACAGGAACAATGTACACATTAGCCAAACTATGGAAAGAGCCTAGATGTCCATCAACAGATGAACAGATAAAGAAGATGTGGGGTGTATGTATGTATGTATGTGTACACACACACAGACACACACAGGAATACTATGCAGCCATCAAAAAATGTAATCTTGCCATTTGCAACAGCGTGGTTGGAACTAGAGGGTATTATGCTAAGCAAAATAAGTCAGTCAAAGGCAATTATTATATGATCTCGCTGATATGAAGAATTTGAGAGGCAGGGCGGGGGGTCGTGGTGGAAAGGAGGGAAAAAATGAAAGAAGATGGGACCAGGGAGGGTGACAAACTGTAAGAGACTCTTAATCTCAGGAAACAAACTGAGGGTTGCTGGGGGGTGGGGAGGGAGGGATATGGTGGTTGGGTTATAGACACAGGGGAGAGTACGTTGTGTAAGTAGAGTTGTGTAAGAATGATGATTTACAGGGGCGCCTGGGTGGCTCGCTGCCTTTGGCTCAGGTCATGATCTCAGGGTCCTGGGATCGCGTCCCGCATCAGGCTCTCTGCTCAGCAGGGAGCCTGCTTCCTCCTCTCTCTCTGCCTGCCTCTCTGCCTACTTGTGACCTCTCTCTGTCAAATAAATAAAATCTTAAAAAAAAAAAAAGAATAATGATTTACAGACCTGTACCCTTGAAGCAAATAAAATGTTACATGTTAGTTAAAGAAATGAAAAGGAAGAGTGTTGTTCACGTCATCTGTTTCCTTTTTTTTTTTTTTTAAGATTTTAATTATTTATTTGACAGAGATCACAAGTAGGCAGAGGCAGGAGGGGCAGGGGAAGCAGGCTATTACTGTTGAATTGCCTATTTTTTCACTTTTGTCATTTATTAAAAGATTTGTGTTTTAAAAAGTTTTTTATAATAGCTCTTGTTTAATATAAGTGTAATTAGAACACAGTGGTATTCAGATGTACGCATTGTTAGTTTTGCATGTACAGTATGATTCAAGAATTCTGTACATTACTCAGTGCTCATCAGGAAAAATGCATTATAAATCCCATTTATGTTTCACCCAGCCCTTCACCCATCTTCCCTCTGGCCACCATGAGTTTGTCTCCCATCCAAGTACTAACCAGGCCTGACCCTGCTTCGCTTCCGAGATCAGACGAGATGGGGCGCGTTCAGGGTGGTATGGCCGTAGACATGAGTTTGTATTCTTCTATGAGTTTGTTTTTTGATGGTCTTTTTGTCTTTGTTTTTTGTTTTGTTCCTAGTACTTCATGTACAAGTGAAATATGGTACTTGTCTTTCACTATTTAACTGATTTCACTTTGCATTATATCCTGCTGGTCTATCATGTTGCAAATGGCAAGATCTCATTTTTAATGGCTGAGTGATATCCCATTGTGTGTGTGTGTGTGTATCACAGTTTCTTTATCCATTCATTTGTGGTTGGATGCTTGGGTCATTTCCATGTGTTAGCTGTGGTAAATAATGCAGTAAACATAGGGGTGCATGAGTCTTTTAAAATTAGCATTTCTGTTTTCTTCTGGTAAATACCCAGTAGTGGAATTAACTGGATAATATGGTAATTCTGTTTTTAATTTTTCGAAGAACTTCCAGCTTGCTTTCCAGAGTGGCTGCACCAATTTGCATTCTTACCAGCAGTACAGAAGAGTTTCTTTTATTCCACATTCTCACCAGCACTTGTTATTTCTTATGTTGATTTTAGCCATTCTGACAGATATGGAATATCTTGTTGTGATTTTGATTTGCAGTTTTCTGAAAATTAGTGGTGTTGAGCATCTTCTCCTGTGTTGGCCATTTGTGTGTCTTCTTTGGAAAAATGTCTTTGCAGGGCCTTTGCCTATTTTTTTTTAAGACTTTATTTATTCATTTGACAGGCAGACATCACAAGTAGGCAGAGAGGCAGGCAGACAAAGAGGGGGAAGCAGACCCCCCCCACCCCCCGCTGAGCAGAGACCCTGATGCAGGGCTTGATCCCAGGACTCTGAGACCACAACTCGAGTCGAAGGCAGAGGCTCAACCCACTGTGCCACCCTGGCGCCCCCGGCCTTTGCCTATTTTTAAATTGGGTTATTTTGGGGGGTGGTTGTTGGTGGTGTATAAGTTCTTTATATGTTTTGGATAATAACCCCTTATAGGACATCTCATTTGCAGATGTCTTCTGTTTTGTTAGGTTGTCTTTTTGTTTTGTTGATGGTTTCCTTCACTGTGCATTCATTTTTGTATAGTCCCAGCAGTTTAATTTTGTTTTTGTTTTCCTGGCCTGAGGGGATGTATCTAGAAAACTGTTTCTATGGCCAGTGTCAGAGAATTATTGGAAGTGTTTTCCCGTAGCAGTTTCATGGTTTCAGATCTCACCTTTAGGTCCTTTGTTAATCCATTTTGAGTTTATTTTTGTGCGTCGTGTAAGAAAGTGGTCTAGTTTCAGTTTTTGCATGCAGATGTTCAGTTTTTCCAACACCATTTGTTGAAGAGACTGTCTTTTCCCCATTGTATATTCTTTCGTTCTTTGTCATAGATTAATTGACCATATATGCATTGGTTTATTTCAGGGCTCTCTATTCTGTTCCATTGATCTGTGCCTCTTTTTCTTTGTGTTAGTACCATACTGTTTTGATTACTACAGCTTGGTGTAGTACATCTTGTAATCTGGGATCATGATACCTGAAGTTTTGTACCTTTATTTCAAAATTGCTTTGACTATTTGGGGTCTTTTGTGATCCGCTACATACTTTAGTATTATTTGTTCTAGTTCTGTGACCAGTGTTATTGGTATTTGGATAGGGATTGCATTAAATCTGTAGATTGCTTTGGATAGTGTGGACATTTTAACAGTATTGGTTTTCTCAGTCCCTGAGTATGGAGTATCTGTGTCATTTTCAGTTTCTTTCATCAGTACTTTATAGTTTTTAGAGCACAGGCCTTAAACCTTCTTGGTTATGTTTATTCTTAGGGATTTTATTATTTGGGGTGCAACTATAAATGAGTTTTTAAATTTCTCTTTCTGCTACTTCATTATTCATGCTTAAAATACAGTGGATTTTTGTATATTAGTTTTGTGACCTGTGTCCTGTGACTTTACTGAATTTATTTATCAGTTCTAATAGTTTTTTGGTGGAGACTTTAGGGTTTTCTGTGTATAATATATGATCTGCAAACAGTAATAGATTTACTTCTTCTTTACCAGTGTGGGTGCCTTTCATTTCTTTTTCTTGTGTGATTGTTGTGGCTAGGACTTCCAGTATCATGTTGAATAAAAGTGGTGAGAGTAGACATCCTCCTCTTTCCTGATCTTAGAAGATAAGCTTTCAGGTTTTCATCAATGAGTATGATGTTGACTGTGGGTTTTTCATATATGGTCTTTATTTTTTATTTTTATTTTTTAAAATTTATTTATTTGAGCAGGGGAGGGCCAGTGAGGGTAGAGAGAGAATCCCAAGCAGGCTCCATACTGAGTACGGAGCCCAATGCAAGACTTGATCTCAAGACCTGAGATAACCTGTACTGAAATCAAGAGTCAGATGTTCAGCCCACTGAGTGACCCAGACACCCCCATATGGTCTTTATTACGTGGAGTTGTGCTCTAAATCTGCTTTATTGAGTTTTTTGGGTTTTTTTTAAGTCACCAGTAGATGTTATACTTTATCAAGTGCTTTTTCTGCATCTATTGAAATGATTGTATGGTTTATATCTTCTTTTTTCTTAATGTGATGTATAACATTGATTCATTTATGAATATCAAATCACATTTGAATCCTTGAATCTCTGGAATAAATCCTGTTTGATTATGGTGAATGATTTTTTTTTATATTGTTCATTTGGTGTGCTAATATTTTGTTGGGTGGTATTTGCTTCTAGGTTCCCCAGAGATATTGGCCTGTAGTTTTATTTTTTGGTTGAGGTTTTTATTTGCTTTTGGTATCAGGGTAATGCTGGCATCCTGGAATAAATTTGGGAGCTTTCCTTCCTCTTCTGTTATTTTTGGAATAGTTTGAGAGGAATGGGTATTAATTCTTCTTTAAGTATGGGGATGGGAGGGGACTGCAGAGGGGGAGAGAGAGAATCTTAAGCAGACTCCAGACCCATCCTAGAGCCTCTCTGACCTCAATCTCACAACCCTGAGATCATGACCTGAGCCAGCAAGTAGGGATCAGACACTAATCCTGCTGAGCCACTCAGGCATCGCTAGTGATACAGTTTCATTGCCAGTAACCAGTCTGTTCAAATTTTCTATTTCCTTCTGACTCAGCGTGGGTAGTTTATATTTTTCTAGGAATTTACCAATATCTAGGCTCTGCAGTTTGTCAGGATATAATTTTTCACTATTCTCTTATAATCCTTTGTGTGATGTTGGTTATTTTTCTTTTTTCATTTCAGATTTTGAGTTCTCTCTTTTCTTGGTGAGTCTGGCTAACAGTTTATCTCTTTTGTTTATCTTTTCAAAGAACCAGCTCCTAGATTTATTCTGTTCTATTGTTTCCTTTCTTGCACTGGCTTTCGAAAGCTTCATGTACTTTGATGCTCTGTTACTATGAGCATGTATGTTTTTAATTGTTATAATTATTGATGGATTGATCCTCTTATCATTATGAAATACCATTTCTGGTAATTTTTTTTTTTAAGTGTATTTTGTCTGATACTGGTATGACAATTCTAGCTTTCTTGTGGTTGCTGTTGCATGGTGTTCCTATCCATTTACTTTCATTTTCTATCTGTGAATCACAAGTGTGTCTCCTGTAAGCACTTGTACCTATAAATAATTGGATTTTTTAAAAAATCCGGTCTGACAGTTTCTCACTTTTGATTGGATTCTTTAATCCATTTACATTTAATGTTATTGATGTAGTTGGATTTATATCTATTGTTTTACTTTCTGTTTTCCATATTTATTTTATAATGTAAAACTTAACTTTCATTACTGACTTTTTTTTCACTATATTTTTTTGAGTGTTTTTTTAAGTGTTTGCTCTAGGGTTTGCCAAATACCATTAACTCTTGAGCAACTTGAGGGTTAGGATTACTGGCCCCCCACATAGTTGAAAATCTGCCTATAAACTTTTGAATCCCCAAAACTTAACTGCTAATATAACTTAACTGCTAAAGCTTCTTGACCGGAAGCTTTACTGATAACAAATAGTCAATAAACGCATAGTTTGTGTCTGTATTATATACAGTATTCTTCCAGTAAAGTAAGCCAGAGGAAAGAAATGTTAATAGAGGGGTACCTGGGTGGCTTAGTGGGTTAAAGCCTCTGCCTTCAGCTCAGTTCATGATCCTGAGGTCCTGGGATTGAGCCCCACATAGGGAGGGCTCTCTGCTCTGCAGGGAGCCTGCTTCCCCCCACCCCTCTGCCTGCCTCTCTGCCTACTTGTGATCGATCTCTCTCTCTCTCTCTGTGTCAAATAAATAAATAAAATCTTTAAAAAAATGTTAATAGAAAAATCATAAGGAAGGAAAAAAACACATTTATAGTAGCATACCTGTATTTACTGAAAAAAACCTGCATATAAGTGGGCCTGGCCCACAGATGCTGATGTTCTGCAGCCTGGTGGCCTGGGCTCAGGAGCAGCAACTACCAGGCAGGCCTACGAGCAGCAATAATGATCTGGAAGCCCAGAAAAGCTGCCTCATCTGCTTGGAGGTGTACCACCAGCCTGTGGCCATAGCTGTGGCCCTATGTAAGTGTACTAACTTCTGGGAGGCCACAGGGGTGGGGCACAGCTGTGGGGAGGAGTTCATGCCTGATGCAAGAGGGGCCTGAGGTACAAGACTGCTCCCTGTGCAATATCGTACCTGCCCTTTGGGTGGATTCCTCAGCTTGGGTCTGACCTCATGCCTGCCAGCCCAGGGCACTCAGTCCAACCACCCCATCAGCACATGTGGTGACCTGCAGCCCTACCTGGTCCTGGGGTTCTCTGAGGGCTCTCCTGGGACTCCCCTGATAGGCTTAGCTGGCCTCTTCCGCTACTCAGAGGGCAGCAGGTCACCTTCAGTTTGGTCCCATGAAGACTGCGGTGGGCATTTGTAAATAAATGTTTTATAGCTTTTGCTCTCCACTCTTAAAGGTCCTTGTATAAGTGGACCTGCGCAGTTCAAAACCATGTTGTTCAAGGGTCAGTTGTACATCCTATCACCTTTATAGTAGTTTAATTTATAGTAGTTTATAGTAGTTTAATTCTAGTAATTTATAGCACCTTTACCGCTACATAGCTTGATTCCCACTTTCCCTTTTCTGTGGTATTGCCGTTATACATATTAGACTTATTAATGTTATAAACCCAGCAGTGCATTATTATAATTATGCCTATACTATTTACAGGAACTTTCTTAGCCCATGGCATCTTTGCTCCCACTCCATCTCCATTTGTGCTGTTACTGGGAAATACATTGCACTTACATTACATTGTGTTAGAAGCCTCAGTACATTATATAATAATGTACACTAGTGTACATTTAATCCAATTGCTTTTTAAATCAGTTAAGAAAAGAAAGGATTAAAGATATGCGTATTTACCTTTATTGTGTTTACTTCAGCCTAAAGAACTTTCTTTAGTATTTTCTTAAGTTGGTTTTGCTATCAACAAATTCTCCCAGTTTTTGTTTATCTGGCAGTCTCTGTTTTTGTTGTTGTTGTTTTCTTTTGTTTTAATTCTAAGTAGGCTCTGCACCCAGCATGGGGATTGAACTCTTAACCTGAGATTGAGAGTCAAGTGCTGTAAGGACTGAGCCAGCCAGTCCCTTCACTTCCATTTCTGAGCAGTAACTTTCCTTGGTTTAAGACTTTTGGCTAACAGGTTTTGCATTCTGGACTTTATGTTATCCCATTGCCCTCTCTTGATTCTGTTATTTCTGCTAGGAGCCAGCTGCTGATCTCATTGCAGTTCCCTTGTAAGTGACTCATTCTGTGGATCCTTTTAAAGGTTGCTCATTATCTTTCATCTTCAGCATTTTTACTCTTATGTGTCCATCTGTGGTTCTCTTTATGTTTATTTTACGTGGTGCTCTTGGAGCTTCTTGCATGTTCAAGCTATTGTTTTTCAATACATTTGGGAAGTTTTTTGGTTATCATTTTCTTGAATATTTTTCCTGTTCCTCTCTCCTCTCTCCTAGTAGGTACTCCGTTTACATGTGTGTTCATGATTTCATTGTGTCCCATATTCTCTCAGGTTTTCTTTCCTTTTTCTTTTTCTTTTTTTTCCTCTTCTGCTCTTTGGTTTGTGTAATGTCTATTCATCTATCTGAGTTTTCTAATTCTTTTGCTTGTTCAGATCTGTTGGGTGTCTCAGGTGAGGTTTTAAAGTTATTGTACTTTGCAACTCCAGAATTACAGTATTTTTATTTTTAATTTTAATTTAATTTTTTTAAAGATATTTTTTATTTTTATGTATTTGTTTGACAGACAGAGATCACAAGTATGCAAGGAGGCAGGCAGAGAGAGAGGAGGAAGCAGGCTCTCAACCAAGCAGAGAGCCCGATGCGGGGCTCCATCCCAGGATCCTGAGATCATGACCTGAGCTGAAGGCAGAGGCTTCAACCTACTGAGCCACCCAGGCGCCCCCTAATTTTTATTTTTGTTAACATTCTCTATTTGAAACAGATTGTAATCCTACCTTTTTTCCCTTAGGCATACTTTTATAATAACTGCTTTAAAATCTTTTCTGTTCATTATGAAATCTGGATATAAGGTGGTTTTTGTTGCTTGTCTTTTTCTGGTCTGTGGTTTATTCTTTTCTGTTTTTCTGCATATCTAGTAGATTTTTGATGCAAACAGGACATTTTAGATAATATACTGTAGCACTTCTGGGTACTGGTGCCCCCTCCCTGCCTCATTCCAGGGTTTGTTATGTGTTCCTCGTTTACTTACTGGTTAGATTAGTGTAGTGAACTACGTTTCTTTCTCACTGTGTTACATGGCTCTAAAAGATCAGATACCTCCTTAGGGAGGTATAGTTTGGGGCCAGCCCATAGCCACCCTGGGATGACCTGTGGTACAGGTAGGGGGCTCTCTCCCATTTTCTCTGATCACACCCAGCCATTCAACTCCGCTAATTTTGGCGCTTTGCTCTTTTGTTTTCATTATTGCCCTGGGACACAAGTTTCTCTATAGACAATCCAGTCAAACTGGTTCTTTCCAGGGATTACTTTCTGAGGTTAATATGGGGTATTTGTTCCAACCAAACAAAGGTTCCTCCCAGCTATCTTATACTCTGGTTCTCTTCTCAAACTAGCTGGCTGGGGAAATCTAACTAAGGGAATCTAAAACTGAGTTCTGTAGTTTGGTATCTGACTTCAATAGTGGGAACTTTATTTACAGTGGAACCTCAGCTAGGATTCATGATTTTTCTAATGCTGCTGTTAAATATTAGGCAGGCTTAAGCAGAACTGCATCTACTTAGCTATTACTAAAAGTAGTGGTTTCTGCCTCACGTTTGAGGAGCCAGAAAGCCTTGTAAGGTTAAGTAGAACAGTAAGTTGGTGTGAAATTAATTTTGAGTGGTTTATGTTAAAACCTGTGGAGTATCCTTTTTTTTTTTTTTTTTTTTGAGGTTTTATTATTTTTTGGCAGAGACACAGTGAGAGAGGGAACACAAGCAGGAGAAGTGGGAGAGAGAGAAGTGGGCCTTCCGCGTAGCAGGGAGCCTGATGCAGGGCTGGATTCCAGGGCCATGGGATCATGACCTGAGCGGAATGAAGGCAGACACTTAAGGACTGAGCCATCCAGGTGCCCCTGTGGAATTTTTTTTTTTTTTTAATTTTTTTTTTTTTTTTAAAGATTTTATTTATTTATTTGACAGAGCGAGATCACAAGCAGGCAGAGAGGCAGGCAGAGAGAGAGGAGGAAGCAGGCTCCCTGCTGAGCAGAGAGCCCGATGTGGGCCTCGATCCCAGGATCCTGAGATCATGACCTGAGCCGAAGGCAGCGGCTTAACCACTGAGCCACCCAGGCGCCCCTGTGGAATATTTTTTTATACATACTCACTATTCGTGTCTTTGTACTATCTTTACTTTTTAAAATATTTTCTTTACCTTGATTGCTTGGGATCTTTATCAAACAAATAGGATGATTTCTCAAACTGCCTATTTGGGAGATAGATATATAGATATATAGATATATAGATATATATATCTATATATCTATATATCTATATATCTATATATATACCCTTTTTTTCCATGAAAAGGAGAAAGCTTCTTGCTAGGCAAGAACTGCCTTGACTGCCAGCCTTCTGGGTAGGTGTACTTGTTTCTCTGGGACAAGTCAGTCAGCCTGGGTACTGCACTGCCTTTCCTCCTCAAGCACCCATCTTCCTTGGTCCCTGTGGGGCCCACGTGGTAAGGAAGGGGGAGAATGCAGGGGACTGACTCTCCTGGCTGTTAGTGCTGCTGGTGCTGATGGGTTATCCAGAAGCTGTCCCTTGAGTCCCTCTCTGGGTCTGGAGACCTTTTGTGTTTACCCACTTCTTGGCAGGAAAGCTCCTGTCTGCATGTTTTAGGCTGTCAGATGTTCTAGTTTTCCACATTTCAGATATCCCCTCACAAGTTTTCAGCCACAGAGAACTCTGGTTTTCTGTCACAGATTCTGAGTTGTGGATGTTTGTTTGTTGTTAAGTCTCATGGTCTTGGGTTAGAAAGGGAAGGCTGCAGTGTATGCTTCGTCTATCATTTGGAAAACCCAAAAGATAATTTTCATTAATTGATTTTGGGGTTCAGAGTGGCTCCTTTTATCTCTCTTTAACCAGCAAGAGACACATTGGCATTGTATTTGGCAAGGCTTTTAAGGAGTGAATTCCTTTGTTGAGCATCAAAGTCTTCTCTTGAAGAAACTCTAAATTTATGTAATTAGCATGTTGAATATATCTGCAGTAATTCTGAGAGGAAGATATATTCACAGTCTTCTTACTGGAAATTCCTGGAATGCCCTCTTTTTTTCCCCCAAAATTAATGCCTCCCTCCCACCTGCCCCTGCTCCCCCGCTTCCCCGAAACATGCTTCATTTTCTAGGTAGTATAAATAGAAATTCTCATGCAGCTATATACTCAGCATTCATTGAGGAGCTGCAGTATGCCTAGTGGTGTACTACGGACAAAGGGCAGAGGCTATTAGCAAGCCAATGGCCTCCTGTTTTTGTACACACAGTTAAATTGGAACACATTGGCTATGAAGCCATATTGTTTATGGCTGCTTTCACTCTGTAAAAGCAGATATGAGTTATTGCAACTGATATCATATGGCCAAGTCTAAAATATTTTTAACCTGATTTCCTGGGGAACGTAAAAACGGTGAGTCTTTGATTCACCTGAGAGTGGTGTTTGGCTTGATGCAGAGAAAGAAATGTGTGGACTTTGGAGTGTAGAGGCTAGATGGAGAGGTTGATAGCTGACTGCCTTTGTAGAGTTTGTTTTTGTTTTTTGAGGAGAGAGTTTATCAGGTTGTCCTCTATTGAAATAGACACCACCAAAATTGACCTCTTACTTTCCTTACCATTTTTATCGTATTCATTCTGATCAGGCCCTTTTTCCTGATACACAAATATATGTGTACAGAGCAGTATCTGAAAGCTGCTGCTCTCTCTGTTCCTTTTTTAAATCCCTTTTGTGATTGTCTTGTCTCGCAATTATAAATGTACATTAAAATGCAGTCTCATGGGATGCCTGGGTGGCTCAGTTGGTTGGACGACTGCCTTCGGCTCAGGGCGTGATCCTGGAGTCCCGGGATCGAGTCCCACATCAGGCTCCCAGCTCCATGGGGAGTCTGCTTCTCTCTCTGACCTTCTCCTCGCTCATGCTCTCTCTCCCTGTCTCTCTCTCTCAAATAAATAAATAAAATCTTTAAAAAAAAAAAATGCAGTCTCATTCCTTTCCCTCTCTCAGAGATAACAACCAGGGTCTCAAAATTGTTCCCTTGCTTTTCTTCTTATGCGTTCACTGGGTATGTTGTACTCAGCCCTGAACAATACCTGTTATTATTTTTTTTGTTTTAGAACTTTCTATAAATGGTGCTGTTTGTATTCTTCTGAAGCTTGGTGGATTTTGGTTTTGTTTTTTGTTCATCTGTTTTTGGCTCAGTATAAATATATTTGTGACTGTCCTTTATTTCTTTGACTCTCCCTTGTGTCTGACATTCTGGTATATGGACATCCACAGTTTAACATTAATCCATTCTGTGGGCTCTTTTTCCCACTAATTAAGTTGACCTTTCAATTTTTTTTTAATAGTCTTACTGAAATGTAATTTATATGCCGTAAGATTCGCCTGTTTAAATTCAGTGGCTTGTATACAGAGTTGTTACCACTACCTAATTTTAGAACATTTTATCACTCCCAAAGAAATGTTGCACCCATTTGCATTCATTTCCTATTACTTTTCTCCTCCCCCACCCCCAGATTGAAACTCATCTGTTTCTATCTCTATAGATTTATCTATCCTGGATTTTTCATATAAATGGAATCTTCTGTGGTCTTTGGTGACTGGCTTTCATTTAAAATGTTTTTGAGGCTCATCCATGATGTACGTGATGGCTTTTAAGGTCACAATGTTTTGCTGTTACAAATGATGCTTTTATATGCTTTATGGGAACTTTTTTTTTTTAATGACTTACTAACAGTAAAAATTTGGTCTCATATTCTTATCATTCACTGAAGCTCTGGAAGAAAAAACAAAGGTAATATTCATTACAAAAATAAAATTGAGGAGTGTCTGGGTGGCTCAGTCAATGAAGTTCCTGCTTTCAGCTCAGGTCATGATCCCAGGGTCCTGGGATCGCTCCCTGCTAGTGGGCAGTCTGTTTCTCCCTCTCCTGC
This sequence comes from Neogale vison, assembly GCF_020171115.1. Taxonomy (NCBI): domain Eukaryota; kingdom Metazoa; phylum Chordata; class Mammalia; order Carnivora; family Mustelidae; genus Neogale; species Neogale vison. Next base: position 46,603,604 of record NC_058098.1, read on the forward strand.
CCCTCCTCCTACTTGCACGCCTGCCTTCTCTCTCTCTCTCAAGTAAATAAATGCAGAAGGAGAAGCAGTTAGTTTTCTGAGGGATGTGTATGAAGAGTTATAAAATGAGTGACGTTTGATTTCAGTCTAGACTGTGGAAAATCAGCAAGGTTTCAGAAGGTGGATGTGGGCAGGAAGACAGAAGGAGAAACTACGCAGAGGCAGGAGATGGAAGAGGGTTTTCTAGGAACTTAGAAGAGATGGGGTTGGCCTGAATGATACTGTGGTGGGCCAGAAGGCTAGTAAGGGTCAGTCTTTGAGGCAAGTGATGATGCAGTGATGGTCATAGCAGTGGGACTGAGGAAATGAAGTGGAGAGGCCTTTTTTCAGGTTAGATTGATGGACTTACTGATAATGGGTTGGGGGCAGAGAAGAATTCTAAGATGATTCCCATGGTTTCTCACTTGGACAACTGAACAATTTGAGATTTTGATAAATATCCGTCACATAGTTGAGATTAACTTGTGTTGGAAACTATCCACTTTCCACAGATCAGATATCTGCATTAGTTTGCTTTAAGGAGTAAAATTATTTCTTACCTTATAATTTAAAGATGGCTTAAACTGTTTTACTTCCAGTTCAGAAGTGAAACGGGTTTATACTGAGCCTAGGGTATTTTAGACATGAACAATCAAACTATTATTGTCACTTTTCTCGTAGCCCAAAGAATGCAATGGTGTAAAGATCCCTGTTGATGCCAGTAAACCAAATCCAAATGATGTGGAGTTTGATAATCTGTATTTGGATATGAATGGAATCATTCATCCCTGTACTCATCCTGAAGACAAGTACGTAATCCATTTTTGTCACTGATAGCAGAAGTTACAGGGGAGTATTGTATTCTGTTATGTTGTTTGTTTGTCCTTATAGACCAGCACCAAAAAATGAAGACGAAATGATGGTTGCAATTTTTGAGTACATTGACAGACTTTTCAATATTGTAAGACCAAGACGACTTCTATACATGGCAATAGATGGAGTGGTAAGTGCTAAGAAAAAGTTAGCTTATAATCCTCTGTTTTTGTTTTTGCTGTGTTCCCGAGTGTCTAGAGTTAAAGTCAGCTAAATAACGAAAAATGTTGACTGTGGTGAAATTGAGAAAGGCAGCCTGAAATGCAGTCATGCATTCAGACGTTTCTTGTACCTGTTTTGTGCCAAATATTGTGAGATACTGGGGATAATGGTGACTGCCCTTTCTTTTGAAGGGCTTAAAATGAGCAAGGTAGTTACTCGTGGGCTTTATAGGTATTAGATAACACGTGCATAGTACTGAGGGAAGAGGAAATCAGTGCTACTAAGGGAGCTAAGAGATAGGAGGTGACTTTTGTCCCATTTCTTGAAGCATAAAGAATAATGGGAGATTGGTGGGCAGTGGAGGGGGATCAGATAGATAGGAAGAGTGAAGAGCTTCTGGATTTCTTAAATGGGCCCAGTAAATATACTTCCCATGCCTTTGACCACACTAACACATTTGAGCTATTACAGGTGTTTTAGATTGGAAGGGGAAGTAGAGCAATGTCTTGAGAAGGCTTTATTGCCATGCTTAAGAGTTTGGATTTTCTCCTATGGGCAGTGACTAGTCCTCAGAATACTTTAAGAGGGCAATAATTTACTGACCTAGGGTGATATGTCCCATATCAACTAGCTTGGCTTATAAATAACCAGCAAACTATATATCAGCATTCAAGGAAAATTAAGGTAAATCATAACCCTTAAATTTATTTAGCTATACACAAACAGATTATCTTTCTTTTAGATTTAGTAATACTAGTGGCTAATAGAATGATTTTAAAAATCTAGAAGATTAATTTTTCTGTGAGGTTCTCTTTATACAATGAAAAATCGTAGTTACTTGGTAAGTTGCAGTTGAAGTGCAGTGAAGAATAGAGGGAACAGGAATATCTTATTTGGTGCTTATTTCCATTCATATTAGTGTAAGGTCTCGAAGAAAATCTGTCACTTTACATCCAGTGTTCCCTTACTGCTAGATCAAGTATAAACTGTATGCATACCTGTAAGAGCGTCTGTATGTCTGTCTGTCTGTATGCTCAGGTGTGTAGCACGTTTTTGTTGAAATATATGTGTGGATCAAAGAACATGGTACTTGAAAGAGTTAGGTTAGGTGCTCTTATTTTATAGGAAAAGGAACTATTTAAAAGAGAATTTAAAATAACTTATTTTATGTAGACAGGATGCTTGAATCCCTTCCAGTTCCAAAACTCAGTTCAGTAATTTCAAAATCTTAGAGTCCAGTCCATTTCATTCAAGCTTATCTAGTGATTTTAAATTATATTTGGTCAGAGTAATTCAAAAGTATTTTCAGTTAAAACCTTGTTCCCTTTCTAGTTGCTTTGCTTTCTTGTAGAGACAGAGTGGTTATTGTGGGACATACAATATAGAAGTACCTTGAAGTCCTACAGATTAAGAAGTTGTTTTCTTTAGTTTTTATGGGACATGGTGAATCTCGTTTGGAGACCATTCTTCCTTTTAGGCATGGACATAAGGTCTTCTTGATCCTGGTTCTGTGCTAGTATCTATTCATTTTATGCTGGCTGGGTGTTTGAGTAAAGTGAGCTGTCCTTGGGTGCCTTGAAGCACCATAGCCCAGTAGAAATGGCTTTGGATTGTGGGCTCTGTAGTATTAAGTGGCTTGTTAGGATGTTTGTCCATTTTACATGTCACTCATGTACATGACTGAGGCCAGCTTTTAAGGTCTTCTATCCAAATTTAAGTTCTCAGGATTTATTGTCATGAAAGGATTATTAGATATATTAGATAGAGGTATATTACTTTTCCATTTTAGTGTATTATTTTTAAAAGAACAACTAATTGAAAATAATGGATAGATTTTATTACATGTATTTTGAATGGTATGGTATGACTATCTAATAATGTTTTCAGGCACCACGTGCTAAAATGAACCAGCAGCGTTCCAGAAGGTTTAGAGCATCAAAAGAAGGAATGGAAGCAGCAGTGGAAAAGCAGCGAGTCAGGGAAGAAATATTGGCAAAAGGTAAATAATGTGCATCTTGAACTTGGACTTCTTAAGAAATGTATATAGAATGAGGGAGAGGTATCCGCCTTCTGTCATAGTAGGTATGGTTTTAATTTAATTGGGATCTAGAATATCCAAGGAAAATTTATGTTCACTGTCCAAAAGTAGTTAATGGAATCCTTTGTTCCCACTAACAAGCTTTTCTTTTTCCAGCTCTGTAGTAGAAGGGAAACGTAGGAATAAAAGGAGGGAATTCTGGTAGGGAGAGCTGTTTGGCAGCCCCTTTCAAGGCAAGTGCAGCTCTTCAGCTAACTTTGATGTATCTGTAAAGGAGGAATATATTAAGAGTGCCTCTTACTTTTCTTTTCAATGGGGGCTGTTAGAAAGCTACAATTCCGTAAACATTTTCCTTAAATCAGTCTGAGTAGCTTGCTTATTACTTTCCCTTAGAACTCAAAGGTCTGTAAAAAGGAGGCCCAGGATGACGTGATCCATATTTACAGGCTTTCACTAAAGTCAGACACACTTCAATAGGAGAGTATGCAGCAGGCACTAAGGCAGTGAAGTACCCAGGGTTCCCTTGACTTGGGGGAATGGTGGGGTGTGATCATCTTTGCAGTTCCTCAGAGCTTGAAATTCCTAATGGATAAATGGGTGGACCTTGATGAAGTCTCAGAGGGATGGAAGGTTAGGGAGTCCAGATACTCCATGGGACCAGTTCTCTCCTAAGACGCCTCTGTCTGTGAGATGGGGTGTTTTAGTGGCGGGGTGATTTGTTCGGTGTTTTGTTACAAGGTCAGTACGATAGACCAGAAAAGCAACAATTTATTGGCTCAAGATACTGTACTTTGCAGGTAAAAGGATACCATAGTGTAGTCAACTCAGGCCTACAATTAGGATACATTTTCTGTTTTAATTTGCTAGAAGCGTGTGACTATATATTTACTTTAGCTGCAGCACGTAATACGCTTAAGGCCTGTTTGTACTTACAAAAGATAATCTTTGATTTTAAAGAGGTCTTCTTTCTTGAAGATATTTTGAAATATATTTGTCTTTAAAAAAGCTAATCAGTGATATAGAGAACAAATAGGACTTTTATATCACAGCTGATGATTTTGTTTCTTATCATATAAGGCTGCAATAAACTTGGCAGTTTACAGGCACCTGGGTGGCTCAGTGGGTGCATCTTTCTTTGGCTCCGGTCATAATCTTAGAGTTCTGGGATTGAGCCCCGCATCGGCCTCCCTCGTCGAGGGGAAGTCTGCTTGGCCTTCTTTCTTTCCTTCTACTCGTTCGTGAGCACACACATGCATGCCCTCTCTCTGTCTCAAATAAATAAAAATCTTTAAAAAACAAAAAACTCAGCACTTTAATTTTGTTTTTCTAAGATACCTTTACCTCAGGAATTACTGTCCAAAAGAAAACTCCTAAATTGTGTGTGTGTGTTTATGTGTTCTGCTGCAGAGGGCATTATGAAGAATATCATAATTTCCATATTTCTGTGTAACTATAGTATCTTTTGTATACCATATATTGTTTGATGGTCATGTTAAAGCTTATATTAAATTTGAGAGGATGACTCTTATTTTCTTTCCCAGAGGGGGAACATTTGTTCCTCAGGTGACAGTATTTCCCTTTCTTTTGTATTTGGACTTGTTTTGTTGTTCTGGCTTAATACTGAGTAATTTACCTGACTTTTTATGGAGAGAACAAAACATTGCCTCTTTTTCCTCTAGGTGGCTTTCTTCCTCCAGAAGAAATAAAAGAAAGATTTGACAGCAACTGTATTACACCAGTAAGTAGTCTCATACTTTGCCAGCTATTGCTAACTCCTAAATGGTAGGTTAATTTATTTCTTTCTGTCATTTTAGGGAACTGAGTTCATGGACAATCTTGCTAAATGCCTTCGCTATTACATAGCTGATCGTTTAAATAATGACCCTGGGTGGAAAAACTTGACAGTAAGTTTCACATTTTGGTACTTCAGAAAGATAAGGGTGATTATTTTAGGCTGTACTTTGATATGATTGATACCCCATAAAATGCTAGTTGACTGTCAGAAGAAAGAGAAGCTTCCAGGATTATTAGAGATGGGATGCCTGCCCTGCATGGTCCAGTTTTAGGCTGCTGAATTTTCTCTCAGTGCCAATTTTGTCCTCTTACCATCACTTTGAAGCTATAAAACAGGACCCATGATTTAAAAATATATATATAATATTTTATATTACATATAAATATGTATATATAGGAAAGCAAATTTTAAATGAAAATTTCTACTGTTAGAAATTGAAATAGAGCCAGATTAAAGTCATGGGGCTGTCTTTAAAGAATAATAGCTGTGTTCTCCTACATGTTTAAGTAAAATTTTATTGTACTTTCATGTAATTTTAAATTCAAAGCTTGTTGGGGCACCTGGGTGGCTCAGTCAGTTAAGCATCTGCCTTCTGCTCAGGTCATGGTCTTGGGGTCCTGAGATCACGCCCCTTACTGGGTTCCCTGCTAGATGGGGAATTTGCTTCTCCCTCTCCCCCTTCCCTTGCTCATCTGTGCCCACTCTCTCACTCAAATAAATAATAAAAATAAAAAATAAATAAATTCAAGGCCTATTTTGCTATAAAGTAGATATGTAAATTATATTTAATGGGTATTTTTTATTGATTACTCCCAGGGTTTATGTAGTTTGGGGCTTATATCCTTGGGTAGCAGTGAGTATACTAGAAAGTGATCAGTTCTTCTGGCTAAATTTGACTGAAACGTTTCATTTTTTTTTTATTCCTGTAGTAAATTAACCAATGAAACTAATTTTGGTGTTTAACACGTACCTTATGAAACATTTCTAATAAATAACACTGTCTTAATGGAATTATCCTAATTTATTTTAAGTTGTTCAGTTTTACTGATTTTTGTGCTAGAAAATTGGGGATGCACTGACAGTGTTAAAAACTGTTTTTATAGGTTATTTTATCTGATGCTAGTGCTCCTGGTGAAGGAGAACATAAAATCATGGATTATATTAGAAGACAAAGAGGTAAAATTCCCTTACAAATATTTATTATATGTTCTATTAAAAAAGTCAAGCCATTATGTAGGAAATATTTGGTAGAATGTGATATTCCTGTGCTGTAAAATACATTTATATAAATACAATGTATCTTTCTTCCATCTTTAGCCCAACCTAACCATGACCCAAATACTCATCATTGCTTATGTGGAGCAGATGGTAAGTTTCTTCTTACCATTTGATTTGATGCTCTTGGATTAAACCATAGCTAATTGATGGTTTGGTGTGTAGTAGTGGATTATTCTTGGTTTCTTGGAAATTCTAATATATCTTGCTCATTTTATGTTTGAGAAGGAATTGGTATTAAGGTTAATCTGTGATTCATGTTCATTTATCTTAAATTTTAAAAATATTTTTCAACCTTTTGATATTGCATACCTTTAAGTTGGAAGATTTTCATTGCCCATGTGTCTGGAGGATAGCTTGTTGCTTGAGAACTAAAAAATTTTAGGTTTTTTGGCTTTATCACCTCTGTTTATGGGCTTGTTTCGGCTTTACTTTGTGTTGTATCTTGTGTCACAGTGGTGTCCTTTATCATTGGTTGTGGTAGGGTCTTCTCAGAGTGTTCACTGTTCATTGTTTTATCCTTGTTGGTTGGTAGCTGATCTCATTATGCTTGGCCTTGCTACACATGAACCCAACTTTACCATCATTAGAGAAGAATTCAAACCAAATAAACCCAAACCATGTGGACTTTGTAATCAGTTTGGGCATGAGGTCAAAGACTGTGAAGGTTTGCCAAGAGAAAAGAAGGGAAAGGTAGGAACTTTGAAATGGTAATTGCCTCACATTCAAATTTTTTCTGTTTTATTTTTTTGTTGTGATAAAATATACTTAACATACAATATACTGTTTTAACCATTTATAAGTTTACAGTTTAGTGGCTTTAAATATATCCATTCAGATTGTTTCATTTTTAGAATGGATAAAGAGAAGACTGTATTGTATTACCTACTTGCTCTGTTAGCCCTCATAGGAATGTATCTTTCATAGCCCTTTAAAGTGAACACACATTCAAAAGCATGCATGCGGGTGCCTGGGTGGCTCAGTGGGTTAAGCCTCTGCCTTCGGCTCAGGTCATGATCCCAGGGTCCTGGGATCAAGCCCCGCATTGGGCTCTCTGCTCAGAAGGGAGCCTGCTTCCTCCTCCTCTCTCTCTCTCTGCCTGCCTCTCTGCCTGTTCCTGATCTCTTTCTGTCAAATGAATAAATAAAATCTTTAAAAAAAAAAAAAAAGCATGCATGCGCTTGTCTTTCTCCTCTGACTTCTGATTCAGCTTATGTCTACATGAAGCTTAGGTCTCCTAGTTAGTAATGCCTCTTGCACATGATTCGTTTGTAGAAGTATTTGTTTCAAATGATTATTTTTCTTTAAAACAATATAAATAAAATACATTAATTTGCTTGATACTTTTAAGTTACTCCTAGTTCCTATATATTTGGGGTTCACTTGATTATATCCAGCTCCCTTTGAGTGTGTTTTCATCTGGTTAAGAATATGGTGCCTCTTTAAAAGACGTGCTGAGTGGGGAAAAAAAGGTAAAAAATACACTGTATATTCATAGAGAAGGGTCTAGAATTATATACCTTGAAATTTAATATTGGCTGGATGTAGGTCAGGGGTTGGCAAACTACAGCCCCCCAGATTTGACCAGTGAGCTAAAAATGGTATTTATGTTTTGAAAGAGTTGTAAAAGCAAAATAAAACATGAAAGAATATGCAACAGAGACCATATGTGTCTCCAAAAAGGCTAAAATGTTTACTATGTAGCCTTTTACAAAAAACATCTGCTGATCCCTGGTCAGGTATGATTGGGATTATGGATAATTTTCTATTTTTAAAATGGTTTGGGGAGTTCTCTTTTTTTTTTTTTTTTTGGTAGTTCTTGTAATATTAAAACGGATCTTGCTTTAGAGAAATCCACAATATTTACTTCGTTGGAAAAAGTTACAGGGTTTAAAGTAGACTTGTTTAATCTTGACTCCCCTTTCCTGCAGCATGATGAACTGGCAGATAGTCTTCCTTGTGCAGAAGGAGAATTTATCTTCCTTCGTCTTAATGTTCTTCGTGAGGTATGTAGTAACAAACACGGGGATCAGTTCTCTAAAGCAGGGTGGCTTTTGATAACTTACAATGGCAACGTTCCTTCTTGGTTGTAGTATTTGGAAAGAGAGCTCACCATGGCCAGCCTGCCGTTTACATTTGATGTTGAGAGGAGTATTGATGACTGGGTCTTCATGTGCTTCTTTGTGGGAAATGACTTCCTTCCTCACTTGCCATCATTAGAAATTAGGTACGTGTGTTTGTGTGGGTTTTCAAACTAGTGTTTTAGCCTTCTTGCCTTTAAAGTACACACTGGTCCTAATGCGTAATATTTGTTTCCTGGTGGCAGGGAAGGTGCAATTGACCGTTTGGTTAACATATACAAAAATGTGGTACACAAAACTGGGGTAAGTTAACTCTTGAATAATTTCAAAACAGAAGTATTTGCTTTTATTAGAAGATCATTTTACATGTATTTTATCACTTACAGGGTTACCTTACAGAAAGTGGTTATGTCAATCTGCAAAGAGTACAGATGATCATGTTAGCAGTTGGTGAAGTTGAGGATAGCATTTTTAAAAAGAGAAAGGATGATGAGGTAAAGTGTTTCTATTGCAGTAGCTAAATTGCTCCTGTCTCTAATAGGCTGTGATGATCCTGTGATTGTACTTTTAACCTCTTTGAGTGCGTTGTTATATCATTATAGTGTATCAAACACCAATGTAATCATGAGTGGACAGTGCTTTGATTATTTTATAAAGGTGGTGATGCTTGCTGTGTGGAACTATGTATTGCACACTGTGTGGTTGCGTTGTAATTTTTTTTCTCTCTTCATAATCTTAATAAAGATAAAAATCCAAACACCTGTCTAATCAGTAGGCTGTGAGATGTGGGTGCCAAGGCCAGATGAATCCTGGGATTGAACTCGTGGCTGCCATGTTTTATAGGAAATATTTATGCCCTGGAAGATAGTTTCAGACTTAGCAGTTCTCTCCTCTGGTAGTAGAGTATAGGGGGTCAGGATTGGATTGCATCAGCCAAGGCAGCGGGTTGCAGCTCTGAGTAAGAAATTTAATACATGAAAGAAATAAAATAACAAAGCACTTGGAAATGATTACATATAATAGGATGAGTACTTGGTAAGAAGTTCAGGTTTCTGACTTGGGTAGTTGGGAGATTACTGGTTCCATTCACTGAGATAGTAAGCGCTTAGGGTAGAGCAGGTTGAGGTGGGGGACAAGGTAGAAATAGAGTTTAATTTTGGAGATACTAAGTTTGAGGCGCCATATGGCGACATTGGAGAGAAGAAAGTCCATGAAGCAGTTAGATGGGTTTGTGTAATGCTCAGGCAGAAGTCTTTTGAAAGGAGATTTGAGAACCCTTAGTAGAGGGTAGGTACTTCAAGCTGTCAGTGTGAACTTGAAGTCCCTGGGACCCTGTGTGTAGTGAAAGTGCCTCCAATAGAAACGTTGAGAAACGTGGACATTTAAGGAAAAAGAAGAGCTGGTTGTAGAGAGATGGGAGGAAATCCCTGAAGAGAGAAGCCATCGGTGCTCTCTTGTCTTGTCAGGGCAAGATGGACAGGCCCCTAGTACATGGCCAGAGGTTTGGAGGCTCTGGGGAGTCAGTGGGTGGAGGGGCAGTAGCCTGGAGGCAAAGCAGGGTGGAGGGTGATTGTGGGGGAGGGTCAAAGGAGGCAAGAAGTGGGTAGAATTAACAGATAGTGCTTCTTAGAGAGTGAAGGAAATCCTTTCAGAAACTGATCTTAACAAAAAATTCATATGCCTATTTTGAGCAAATATTGCTACTTTACTTCATAATTTTCTTAAGATTAAAACATGTCATTTTTTTATATTTTCTTCAATTTTGTGTACTATTGCTAGTGGTCTCTTTCTTAGAACTTTCAGTGCCATTTTATGTAACAGAGTGAGTGGACTGTAATTCTTTCCAAAACCTTTGGTTCTTGGTAATCCACTATGGCAGCAAGAATTTTTCACATGTAAGGTTCCAATAACAGAACTGACTTTGTCTGGGATATCAAATGTCTATCAGTGTAGCCATTTTGAACTGAGACTTCAACAAGTGGAGTTGGCTCTTGCATTTATGCTTAAGAAAAAAACTATACGTATGTACTCTGTACTACTTGATATAAAAACCTTAGAACAGCCCTTTTATGTGGCTTTAGCAGACTCTATACTAATAAATATTGGTGATATTTGGCATTAGAGAAAGATGTATGAGATTTGATAGGTACCAAAGTGCTTCAGGCTTAAGTAATATGGTTTCCAACTGGACTAGCAGAGAGGGCATTTTAAAGCTCTTTGGATCTTTTTTGGTGTTCTGACATCATAATGATATCTGTCAGCAGGGTTGGGCATTGATAGAAATATATGAGCCTTCAGAAATTCAACGTAAAAGTATCTAGGTTTATGTGTTTTCCTGGAAACTGTCTGTGGCATTTGACCAATTTCCAAAGGAGTTCATAGCACAAAATAGTAGAAAAGGAATACATCAGTATTTGTTATTAAAACTGAGTGGTTGAAGGTGATGCTTTTTATATTATAAGCTTTGATGTTTGCCCTTTATCTTGCAAATGTCCTTCATTTATCCAGTAAACATTTATTGTTTCTCATGTGCCAGATAGTATTCTGAGTGTCATTGATATAAAAGAAAAACAAAAATGCAGACAAAAATTCCTGACCTCATTGAGCTTACATTCTTCCTGAAATGGACAATAAGCACAAAAACTGAGTGAACTGTATACTGTGTTAGAGTGATGAGTGCTGTGAAGAAAATTAAAGCAGGTGAAGAAATATCTGGGAAGGTGAAGATGGGGTTGTTGTGGTTCTAGAAAAGGTGATTAGCGAAGGCCTCACCAACAGATGACTTTGAATAAAGACCTGGAGAATGTGAAGAAGTAAACCATGCAGATGTTTGCAAGAAGAGCATTTCAGGCAGAGTGAATAGCCAGTGCAGAGGCTCTAGGGTATGTACCCAGGATATTGACTATATGGAGGCAAAGATGGAAGCCAAGAGCCCAGTTAGGAAGCTCTTTAGCAGCCATTCAAGGGAGCCAGCATGGTGGCAGTGAAGATGATAAGAGGTAGTTGGATTTTAAATATGTTTTGATGGTTAAACTACTGGATTAGCTAATAGATTCAATGCTTTTCCATGACTCCACGGCATATTGTCTGAGCAGTTGAAAAATGATCTGAGTAACTGATGAAGAAGACTGGGAGGTGCTGAGTTGGGGGTGGGGATTCCATTTTGGGCACATTAAGTTTGAGACAGCCAATCAGAGATGTTGAATGGGGAGAGGTCCCGGTTAGAGACTCATCACCATATAGATGGTGTTTAAAGCTATGAGACTAGATGATTACTCTTATAAGAGTAAAAGTCCAAGTATTAGGCACAGAGGAACACTAACATTGAGAGGTTGGGGAGTCATGGAGCAAAGGCATACAGCAAGAGTGAAAAAAGAGAACCAGGTGAGTGTAGTGGTTTTGAAGCCAAGAAAAGAGCGTGACTCAAGACCAAAGAGTCATGGTCAGATAAGGACTGAAAACTGACTAATGGCTTTCACTGTCTGTAGCTTGTTGGTACCCTAGATAAGAAATATTTCAATTAAAGATAGAGGGAAAAGCTTGATTAAAGAAATCGGTGGATTTCATATCTTAGGAGGTTTTAGGGTAGCCATTCACCATATATCCAACATTCAGCCTTTCTTCTGGAAGAAAGTATACCTTTCAGACCTTAAGTAAGGGTGTTATTTTGCATTTGGCATTACTAACCTGAAAGGGATAGAAGTCCAGCTAGTCAGGTGGCAGCCAGTGTAGTACCTACTGGCCCTTGTTTTGGGCTATTGTAGGACCTTAGTTGTTCCAGTGCCTTGATACTCAAGGAATCTTGGGCATGGAAGGAGTGCTTTCTGGGACCAGGGAGGCCTTTGAATGGCCAAACAGTTAGTGGGAAACAAGATCAGTCCCAAATCTGTTTAATTGAAACCATGACTACATTTTGAATATGAGTGGAGGGGAAGAATCAATACAAACTGGACCCTTTCCTGTGAATTAAGGTGACTCAGAATGAGCAGTATAAACATCTGAATTTCTTTCCTTTCTTTCATGAGATTGACTTTTTGGACCCTGCAGTTGGGTGGGGGTGGGGGTTGTGTTTGCACAGAGCCCCACTTCTCTCTTTACCCACTTGGTGCTGTGGGTGCTACAGAATTAGGAACTATTGAGCCCTCTTTAGGTAACAAATTCATTATTAAATTGTCTTGTTAATTTTTTTTTAATGGCTATCTTGGTTATTAACTGTATTCAGCTAAAACTTAAGAATTGTTTTCTTTTATTTGTATCTTCTCCATGTTGGCAGCCTATTTGCTCCAGGGTAAAACCAAGAGTCTTTGTCATGACTCTTGTATTCTTTCATGAAATGATTTCATGAAAATGAAATATTCTGAAAATGAAATCTGAAAATATTAAGAGAACAGTTAAATTACGTCTAAACTTCGTTTAGAATGCTCTCTATCCATCTGAAGTTCTGATAAAACGCACTTTGAACATATAGTCCATTGCCTAGTTTAACTATGTACCTAGGTTTCTGGGGTCTTCCTTTAAAACCTGAATTGTTTCCCAAATCATTCCTGGTAATGTTTAACTCTGGCACTTTTTGTGTATGTAATATTTGACAGAATATGTGGATTTTATACTTTTAGGACAGTTTTAGAAGACGACAGAAAGAAAAAAGAAAGAGAATGAAGGTGAGTTTTAATTAATTTCATAAGATTGGCAATAACATAAGTTTACGGTGTGGGAGAAAGATGTTTATTGCAGCAGCTTTATTCCTTATCCTGTAGGAGTTGGATAGAGGTGTAATGTCTACCCAGCTGCCTTTTTGCCCAGAGGAGGAATACTGGTATCAAGTCTTTTCTAAACTCTGGAGTCTGAAAAGATGCACTTGATGCGTGTGGGGTGTTTAGCTATTTGACTTTTTTTGTGAAAATCAGGTATTTTTGCAATAAAAATTGTCAACCCTTTATACTGTCTTTTAAGTTACTGCATTCTGTCTACATCTTTGTCAGATTAATCTTCCTGAAACTCTTGTTTCTTTGTTTGGAAATGACGAGCGACTTTGTAGTCCCCTTAGAGCCACTTCTCTCTCAAGCTGGCTTGTGGAGTGTAGTCTGATCTGGCCTGATATTAGCCACTGAGCTTTTCTGTGCTCTCCTCTAAATGTACCACATCCCTCCTGACTCAGAGTGTTACCTACATTTGCCAGCTCCGCGTGGAATTCACGACCCCCTCACATCTTAGCTTTTCCACTGGGGCCTTCCTTGAGGGCTTGTCGCTAGTCCAGGATGAGCAGTCCTTTTCTTTGAACTCCACTGCTTCTTGCTTATGGTATTTGTTTTCTTACCTCATTGCATAATGTTCTATAGTTCCTTCTTTAGTTCTTATTTTTCTTGTCCTAACTGGATTTAAAACTTACAGTATTTAGGGGGTGCCTTTTATTAGAAGTGAGCAAGTTGGGGAACTTAGAAGGGAAAAAAGTAGAGTTATTTATTGTTACAGGTAGTTTCAAAACCAGTTAGGTTGAGAGGGGAATATATGCTTTCTACCTTATGTATTACTATTTTCTTTCAGTCAATATCTGCGTTAAAAAGTATGTTTTACCAGTCAGCCACAATGGTCATCGATTCCAGCTATGATTATAGCTCTAATTAATTGGAAATAGTTTATTCTAGCAAGATGAAGGGTAAATAAAAGTGGGTTTTCTTAACTATAAATCAAACTCTTGACTAGTTTTTTAACCATCGTTGTTATATTATTTTTAGGTGCCTGAAATCCTTTGTCGAATGTATTCTGAAATTGTCAGTAAACATAATGGAATAGCTTACTGAGGCTTGAATAGATTCTGTGTATCAGAACATTGTATTATATGTACTTTTAGAACTGTTATTATTAAATACTACAGAGTATTGTTTGCAGGGTGAGTTACCATCAAATCAAATTTTGGACAGTCCTGTAAATGCTAACAGAAATCTGGTTCCTCCTTTATGTGCTTACAGTGAGGACTCTATTCCAGTACCATCTTTTCTTCCTGTCATCTGACTGTATTGTGATTTAATTTTAATTTCTACATTTGTTTCCACTTACGTTAGAGAGATCAACCAGCTTTCTCTCCTGGTGGAATATTAACCCCTCATGCCTTGGGTTCAAGAAATTCACCAGGTTCTCAAGTAGCCAGTAATCCGAGACAAGCAGCCTATGAAATGAGGATGCAGAATAACTCTGTAAGTGACTGACTTTTACGTGGCACTGAAAAGGGGAGACCATTAGAGGTCTCTTGTGGTTGTATGTGAATTTTGTTACTAAGTCTGGAGTTGTTTTGTGTTGTAGTTTTTCTCAATTTCTTTTTCCTTGAGATATTTTTAACTTTGTTGCATCCATGATTATCAATATGTAAATATCTAAATGATATGAAAAAAAGAAAATGCATGTAAATATATATAGCTAAGTGGCAGCAATGTTTCTGTAATGCGAATGGGCCACAGTGCTTCCCCCTTCCCCTAAAGGTACTGGGTGCTAGAAGCATGATGGGAACATCTGAGTATCTCATAGCTGGGGTAAGAGAGAAAGGTGGGTTTTCTCCTTTCTTTCCAGGGATCAGCTGTGGACATTTTATTATATATATTCCTCAGTCTGTCAAATACAGGTATTCCTCACTGCCTAAATTCTTGCTTTCCAACTCAGGCATGGAATAGATTTGAATACATATTTTCAAGTAGCTTTCACTATGCAGATTCCGGTTGCTCTGTACTTAGAAATTCAGGAATTGAATGGATCTGCCACTTGGTATCCCTCCTTGCTTGAACTTAGTGATCCAGACTGAAGAAACAGATCATCTCAGCCAGCAAGGCTGTAGTCTGTCCAGTAGCTTCCTGTTGTAGTGGTAACACACCATGAGCTCAGAGCACAAGGCAGGGCAGCAACAGGGGTGAGGGAACAGACAATGAATTGATGTACAGCAAATAATCAAAGCTATTGCTTATTTCAGGCTGGTAGGCACAAGAGAGAGTATGTGTTATAAAGAGAGGAAATATATTTTGTAAAGTTTGATATCTAATGTAAATTTTTGTTTTGAAATATTCAAGGAAATTGCGTGTTTTGATATTTCCTTATTCTAACAGTTACCCTATTGATGCCCCAAATCTTTTATTATAAGGCAATCCTGTATATGGAATTTTTGCCGTATCAGGAGACTGATTTATATTCCTGCAAATTCCTATCTTCAAATTTTAGGACCTTAGCTATGGAATTTGAGAATTCATGAGAATTTGCATCTCCTGAGAGAAGCAGCCTGGGTTTCTGTTGTGTTCTTCGTTCTGTTTGATTTTTGTGTTCTTGTGTTATTCCTTCCACCATTAACAGTGGGATATGGAGGGTCAGTGAAGGGATTGCAATGAGACACTTGAATAGAACAGAAAAGGCTGATACTTTTTCTTAATCTCAGGAAGGCAGGGAGGTTTACACTTTGCCAGCTCTGATTGCTTTGAGAAGGATTCCAGTATTATATTGAGGCTCCACAGGACTAGACCCATTGTTGATTAATAATGTCTGCCATGGAAGTAGGAATAGAGAGATTGATGATTCAGTTGCTTATTTGATCCTGTTTTAATTCCCCTTGACATAATTATTTCTGTTGGAGTCTTTGCATAGAGGGATTTTCATCTAGAATATTATGAATTTAAGGAAATCACAAAGCCTAATAACCACTTCATTTCAGGGGTGAATTTAAAGTTATAGATTTATTGTTGTTTTGTTTGTTTGAGCTGTTGGGCATGTTAGTATCTAGTACTGAGTAGTATCTTCCTGATGGTCTATACTGTTAATGCTTTACTAGCTGGCTTCTGTTTCCTGATAAATGTGTTTTTAAATTTTGCGTTCTGAAATACAGTTTGACTGTATCTGTGACCATTTCATAAAATGTAATTGCAAAAAGAGCTTTTTAAAAAGGAATTTGAGGGGGTGCCTGGGTGGCTCAGTGGGTTAAATCCTCTGCCTTTGGCTCAGGTCATGATCTCAGGGTCCTGGGATCGAGCCCCACATCGGGCTCTCTGCTCAGCAGGGAGCCTGCCTCTCCCTTTCTCTCTGCCTGCCTCTCTGCCTATTTGTGATCTGTCAAATAAATAAATAAAATATTTTAATAAATATAAATAAATAAATAAAAAGGAATTTGAATCATTTGGGGTGGTATGTTCAGGAAAGACTTGGTTGGTGGAGAGCAGAAAAGAGCAATAAAGATTTAATATTAAAAAACCACTTTCTGTTTTCCTTTGCCAGTATATTATTTTTGTTATCAGATGAAGGTAGTTTGTATCTTTTTTGTCAGTTTGGGAAAGTTTGCTTTTTACCCAACTTCCCTGTACTTAGACAATTCATAGGAATATCGTTCTCATAGTTTAATCCAAATAGATTGAGTGATGGTTTAGAAATTAGTGATAACTTACTGAAAGGTGAGCCACCGTATGCCACACCTTCATCTTGCTGTTGATCCTGTATACATATCGTTTCATTTAATCCTTGCTGTAACCAACAAAGAGGGCATTATCCCCATTTCAAGTTGAGGCTGACAGAGGTTAAATAAATTGCCCAAGGCCACACAACCAGTAAAGATTAGAGTTGGAATGTCAAACTCAAATTTGACTAAAAATATTCATCTCATTTTCAAGTACAATAGCAGCTTCCTGAATTTATGTTTTGTAGTTTGGGTTTTTTTGAACAGTATTGACCATAGAGTGTCATGAATAAAATGGAAATTACACATTTTTTAAAAATAAGTTATAAGCTCACTGAGAAATACAATTTTGCTTTGTTGTAACTTTTTTTGGCATATAGTGTGAACTACATTCATACTAAGTTTTTAGTTGTAGTATCATTAAAGTAGCCTCGTAAGCTCTCAGTTTAAAAATAATTCAGTTTAATCACAATATCTAATATGCTGTGAATAATAGAAGAGAAACTTTATCATGAAAACCTTTTTTGCCACTTGTGGTTGTGGTCTCTTAACATAAAACTAAAATTGCAGAGTATTTGAATTTTTTACTTAAATGTTAAAATAATTTCAGGTGTTAACTGTGTTCATTGAATTAGGTACAAATGGAAGATAATAGTGAATTTAAAGTGGTATCTAAGTCTTTGAAATAATGTTTGCATTTTTCTAAGTTACTAATACATTTTTACTTGGACCTTGAATTTTACACATTATCTATAAAATAATTTAGCAGTTATCTGACAGAGTCTTGTCAAACTTTTGCTTTCCAGATGGTTGTGTGAGGTTGAGCATTTACCATTTAACTTCATTCTCACCAGCACTATTTTGTGTATTACTAATTAATACATTTGTATTTTCCTCCTTATAGCTTTGCTGTTTGATTGATAGAAACTGATCGCAAACTCATAACATGAGGGAACCACCAAAGAAAAAAATAATTCCCATCCTTTAATTTTTAAAAATCTATAAAATTAAATTCTTTTTTCTTCTGAAATAATTTTTATTCTAATAATGTTCAGATTCTTTTGAATTTAAGCATAGGAAGCTTAGAACTATTTAATTCTTTTTCTGAAGGAGTATGCCAAGAACAGTCTTTATATTTTCTAAATGTACTTACCATATCTATTTAATAGCTTTAAGAGTTGTATTACCATGAAGCATGATTATAATAGCAGTTGGATGTAACTTCTTATGTGAAATGAATAATTAAATCCTTCCTCTGTAATATCATAATTGTTTGCAGAGTCCTTCAGTCTCTCCTAATACAAGTTTCACTTCTGATGGCTCCCCATCTCCAATAGGAGGAATTAAGCGAAAAGCAGAAGACAGTGACAGTGAACCTGAGCCTGAGGATAACGTCAGGTGAAACCATTTTTTGGTAACACTTTGTTATGAAATTGCTGAAATAGATGCTGTCTAATTAATGCTATTTAGCTTAGAGCAGCAGTGCCTTCAGATGCTTGCCTGTGATCTTTTTATCCACCAGTAATTAATGTGGAGGGTTAGAATAGTCAGTAAATTCCAGTGAGATGTGTAAGCTATAGCTGTTAAATCTAAGTATCTAGATTAGTATGCGTGCAGGTTTTTGTCCTCCAAGCCACTTTTCCCTCTGAGACCAGGCACTAGATCAGCTAGACATGCAGTGTTTAGCTCTGACTATGTGATCTGAATGTTACTGTTTTGAGATTAAATTTTCAAGCTGCTTAACACAGGAAGTTCAGTTACACTTGGATACTTAACATAGTTTACTTTAATCTTCTCAATTGGAAAGGTTCTTCCTCAAATGAAATATGCAAAAGTCATTCAGTTAAGAGATAAATATGTATATTTTTTTAAACCACAAATGTGCAGGTATACATTTACATTTCATGACAAAGAAGTTTCCCTTTAGCTATATACTTAAAATTTCTAATAGGAAACTTTGATTCTTTATCCAGAAATTTGAGATCATTATATAAGATTAATAATCTCTTTTATAATTAAATTCAGATTTGAACCCTGGGTTCCGCATGCAAAAGGCCAATAATCTTAACAATTGTAATTCATTAAGAAGTTAGCAAAATGATATATTTCAAAATTAAACAATGGTGGTCCACAACTCATGCTTCTTTTATAGGACATGGATGGTATGTTTGCATTTATGATGAGAAACTTCTCAGGTGTCGTGTATGGTTCTGTATTTTCCTAATGTCCTTTGAAGTTAGATTCTGAGATCTCTGATGGCTTGTGATTGAACATTTTCCTTATCCTCTGTTTCTGCAAGTCTGGATTTTCCTCTTGGAGTATGTTATCTGTTTTATTGGGTAGCCATCTTGATCAATACCAGCTTAATAGTTGAATTGATTTGTTAGTACTTCATTGTGTAATCCCAGTGCTGAGAATAGTCAAGGTAGAAATGCTTCTGTCAAGAAGTGCTCGAGACACTTGACGTGTATTTCATTAATATTTTCTGTAAAACAGTTATATCCACATCATAGAGGATATTTCTCCTAATTGATGTTCTGTGAATGCATTGGGGCAGGGGAGGGAATTAAAATTGGTGTGGTGTATTCTGGAACATGACTATAATTAATTAGTAAGATGTGGCACATGGTGGAAAATAGTCCTTAATGAGAATCATCTTGATGTTCTTGATCTGTCCTAATTTGTTTCTTTAGTGTTCTTTGGCTTCTTTGTGTTATGTTTAAATCTTTTAGAGAATGAAAAATGAGTACTTAAAAAAGCATTTTGAAAAAGTGGTTCTTTACATGTATTTTCAGTGATTAATAATAATTTAGTGTATTGACTGCTTCTGAGTTCTACCAGAACATACAAACGTGTGTATGTTTCCTTCACTTAAGCCAACAACTCTTAGCTGAAAGAGGGATAAGGTTCAAGGATGGGAGAATTGGTATAAACATAATTTTCTGCCTGGTTCCTGGAATGTTATTTTACAAACCACTTTTTATCTTTTAAAAAATTACCCATGCAAATCTCTTCTTCTTCTTCTTTTTTTTTTTTTTAAAGATTTTATTTCTTTATTTGACAGAGAGAGACACAGTGAGAGAGGGAACCCAAGCAGGGGCAGAGGGAGAAGGAGAAGCAGGCTTCCCCCTGATCAGGGAGCCGGACTCAGGGCTTGATCCCAGGACCCTGGGATCATGACCTTAGCCAAAGGCAGACGTGTAACAACTGAGCCACCCAGGCACCCCGTAAAACTTTTTTTTTCTTTTTAAAGTAATTTGGTTGGCTGCTTTGTTTAGTTTAGATGTATTTTAACAAACTGAGGAACTTACATAAAATATCTTCAATATTTGAATCTTACCGGTATAGTTTCAGAATTGGTCTACAATCAAAAACAAGTAAAACAGTATTAAAATTTGAGCAAACAAGTGTTCAGTATCTCCTTTAGTAGTATTTTTCTCTTTTTCCAAAATGTAGTTTTATTATGGTCTCATTAGAATTAGTGTTTGGATTTTTGATGTTTGACTGTCTTAATAAATTCTGTGAAAGTGGGCTTTTTTAGATAATTAAATGAAGCTGTGTTAGAATTACTGTTTAACTCATTCACATTTCACCTGGATATTAAGTATAAAATGATTTGGGTGATAAACCAATGGTCAGTTATGGAAAGTATTAATTCAACATGAACCGGCTTTGCCTGGGTTTTAGGCTATGGGAAGCTGGTTGGAAGCAGCGGTATTACAAGAACAAATTTGACGTCGATGCAGCTGATGAGAAATTCCGTCGTAAAGTTGTACAGTCTTATGTTGAGGGGCTCTGCTGGGTTCTTCGATATTATTACCAGGTACAGAGAGAATATTTTCCTCTACACCTAGCTAATCATTTTAGGAAGATCATAATTTCTGTGTATTATTGAGCTTTAATGAAATTAAATCCAGACTCATTCTTTTAAAGCTTCCTGTTCCGAAATTCATTACCTTAAATATTTGTTTATAAAGGCTTTTACGCTTCCCAAGTGTTAATATATAAATAAAGATAATTTTTATTGTGCTTAAGGATTTCAGCATCAAGTAGTGTGGGTTGAGTGTAGTTTGTCTTTAATATAATTAAGTGTGGTGGTTTTTTAATTGGAAGTAAAAAATAATAGTCACTAATGACTGAACAAAGGACAAAGACTAGAAAATACTAGTTAAGAATTTGAAAGGCATTTGAATGATAAAATTTCCTCTGTGTAGTGTAGTGATGTTACATGAAATGCATTCTAATTGGAGTAATCCGTATCTGACTTAAAGCCTTTGATAATTGAGATGTCAGATTGGTGAGAGATTAGGTAGATATATAGGGGATTTTAACACTAGTAGTTAATATCTGGTTTCATTCTCTGAGAGCAAGGCAAGTTAAGTTTGGTGTGATCTAAGAAAAGATGAAGTTTGTTATTAAGTGGAAAGTATAATTTAATGTATTGTCAACTGTATAATAATAAATTCATGTTTTACTTTTGTTCTCAGGATTTTAATTCATTTAGGCATAGAATCAAAATACATATTAAGAGTTGTTTTTTCTATCAGTAAAAACTTCTTTTTGATGGGTTTACTTAAATATTTTTATAATAGAGAAAATTGTCACAATAAAATATAATAAAGAATTATAAAATGAAACTTTCGGTAATTTTATTTAGTCCCTGTTCAGTGTGATGTCCCTTCCCATCTATATGCTAAGTAAGTAAGTGCCAGCTATCACTGCTTTTCATTTTATTTGATAATGGCTGCTGTAAAATTGGAAAGAAATGTAACCAAGCACATTTTAAGGGTAAAAATCTTCACCAAATTGTACTATACAAATTGTATTTACAAAGTTTGGTATTAACTTACTGATTATTAAAGACACTTTGCAGTAGTTTTTAAATCAAGTAGCTATTGATACAAAGTAAAAGTTCAGTTAATCAAAACAACTCTTAGGATTCATGGGGAAAAAGTATATGGAATGTACACTGGAAGTTATGTATTTTATAGGCTAATACTCTAATTTTTATTTGCTTTTCTGTGTCCGTATTGAACGTAGATTTTTGTTTTTGGTTTTTTTTTTTTTTGTTTTTGGTTTTTTTTTTTTTTTTTCTGTTATGATTCTAGGGCTGTGCTTCCTGGAAGTGGTATTATCCATTCCATTATGCACCATTTGCTTCAGACTTTGAAGGTATTGCAGACATGCCATCTGATTTTGAGAAGGGCACTAAACCAGTAAGCTTAATTATTTAGAGTCATGAAATTCATAGAATTTTGGCTTAGATAAAAATTGTGTGTCTTATCTTAAACCTTTTTTCTTTCTTGCAGTTTAAACCATTGGAACAACTTATGGGCGTTTTTCCAGCTGCAAGTGGTAACTTTCTACCTCCATCATGGCGGAAGCTCATGAGTGATCCCGTTAGTGTCTTAGTATTTTTAGTATGTTAGTAACTGGATTTTTGTCATGTTTCACGAACATTAGACACAAGTGCTTTTGCATCTAATAGTTAAAACAGTGAAGTCCAAAATCAAAGTGAAAGTATTGAGTTCTTCTGTATGTTTTTCACCTTTCCCCCCCCTTACTTTCCTTGGCTGTGAGAATGCTACCTGGTATAAATAAAATTAATTTGGGTTTAGGAGCAATTCTTAAAACTGTTACTTTGTTCTAAGCCTACCTGTAAGTCATTGTTTTTGTTTTTTTTGTTGTTGTTGTTCCAGCCATGTGTGGTGGCTACCAATGTTCATTCAGACATCTCTGAGCTTATTATGTGTGCCAGATAGAAAGGAGAGCCAGGCAAGAAGTAGGAATCATTAGAGCCCGTAAACTCTTCATTGACTGTGTTGGGTTCACAGTTGTCAGTTATAAAATTCCTCTCTAAAAATGCCCTTTTTTTTTTTTTTTCCATTTTTTAAAAATAAAATTGTTAATTTTGTTTTACTATTGGGATTAATGACCTGAAATCTTATTAACATTTTTTAAAGAAATGAAACCTTATTTTCTCGTCAGGCCTGATAACATGAATGAAAGAAATGTCAGATTCTTTAAAACTCAGACATGTGTGACTTTTGTTTTGAATCTTTATTTTTCTCCTTGACATAGGATTCTAGTATAATTGACTTCTACCCAGAAGATTTTGCTATTGATTTGAATGGGAAGAAATATGCATGGCAAGGTAAAATTTAGACATTATTCCTTTTTGTTAAAACAGTTTCCACTTTTTGGTAAACTGTAAACGAACATGATTTCGGTAATGAAAGAATTTCTGTAAAAGATAAATATTTTAAGACTTGGATGTCAAAATTTGATTTTTTTTTTTCTATCTACCCTGGCATTGGCAATGATTAATAGTAACATTCTGATAAACAGTAAATAGACTTAAAGTAGACTGATCGTTCTTTTGTCTTTTCTGTGAATTAATGGGACTTGGGAATTGCTTTCATTTAGTAGCTCATTGACACCTTGTAAGGTTGCTGAGAAATACAGGTTTACAGTTTTTATAAGAATGTCATTTTTAAATTACTACTAAATTTAATGTGCTATTTACCACTCAGCAAATGTGTGATGATGACTGAATGTAAAACACAATAAAGAAGTCTCGCACATAGTAAGTCCACTGTTATTTCATGCCAGAAGCCCTTTCAGCAAATCACTTTAAACTTTGCTTCCACTGTATATTTTTCTAAGATAATTTCATTAGGGAAAACCATGTTTTTACTTCCTGCTTGGTTATTTCCTGTGGTACAGATGACTGGTAACATGACTCAGAGAATTGTGAGATGGGAGGAGGGATAAGTAATAATTTACAAATTGAAAATCATTTTATGAGATTTTAGGGTTGATTTTGGGTTTATGTAGTAAAGGAAATTTCATACTACTTTAGTGGATTGATAATGGAAAATGCAGCCCACTGATTGGGGTTAGCAGGTATTTTGCTCTATGGTCATATTTTGTTGTATGTAAATTGGTTGGAGTCTTAGGTTGTTTTTAAGGTGCTTTGTGGAGGGTATTTTGATTAATAGAAGGAAAGGGCTAAGAGGCAGTAAAGTAAAAATGTAAGTACATAAGTAAGTGTTGAATAAATAAGTAAATATATAAACATGCCAATGTCTTGCTTTCTATATATAATCATCCAGAGGAAAAGTGAGATAGTGCACAATGGTTATAATTTCTTCACATCCTTGCCAACATTTGTTACTTTCTTTTTTTATTCAGTAAATGGCTTTTATGTATTTAAGTGCTTTTGGTTGAAGTATAATTGACATACAGTATCCTGTTTCAGATGTACATCATGGTGATTTGATATTTTTATAGGTTATGAAGTGATCCCCATGATAAGTCTAATAACCATTTATCACCATACAAAGTTACTACAGTATTACTGACTATATTCCCTATACTGTATATATCTCCATGACTGACTTATTTTATAACTAGAAGTTTGTACCTCTCAATCCACTTCACCTAGTTTGCCTATCTCCTCACATTCTTTCCCCTCTGGTAACCAACAGTTTGTTTCCTTATCTGTGAGTTTGTTCATTTGTTTTGTTTTGTTTTTTAGATTATGTATATAAGTGAAATTGTATGGTATTTTTCTTTCTCTGTCAGGACTTGTTTCACTTAGCATAGTACCCTGTAGGTTCACTGATGTTGGAAATGGTAAGCTTTCTCTTTTTTATGGCTGAGTAATATTTCATTTTATATATATGTGTGTATACACACACACAAACACATACTGCATCTTTATCCATTTGTCTGTTGACGGACACTTGGGTTAGTTCCATATTTTGGCTATTGTAAATAATGCTGCAGGGAACATAGGGGTGCATTTATCTCTTCAGATTGCTATTTTTCTTTTCTTTGGATAAATATCCAAGGGTGGAAATGCTGGATTGTATGGTGTTTCTATTTTTAACTTTCTGAGAAACATCCAAACTGTTTCCCATCGTGGCTGCGTGTAAGAGTTCCCTTTTCTCCACATCCTCACAAACACTTTTTTGTTGTTGTTTTTCTTTTTGGTGATAGCCAATCTTAAAGATGTGAGGTGATGTTTCATTGTGGTTTTGATTTGCATTTCCCTGGTAATTAGTGATGTTGAGCACCTTTTCATGTGTCTGTTGCCCATTTGGATGTCCTCTTTGGAAAAAAATATTCAAATCCTCTGCCCATTTTTCAATTGGGTTTATTTATTTATTTATTTATTTTTGGGTATTAAGTTGTGTAAGTTTCTTGTATGTTTTGGGTATCAACCCCTTATTGGATGTATGATTTGGAAATATCTTCTCCCATTCAATAGGTCGCCTTTTCATTTTGTTGATTGTTTCCTTTGCTGAAACAAAAGCTTTTTAGTCTGATGTAGTCCCAGTTGTTTATTTTAGCTTTTGTGGCCCTTTCCTGAAGAAACTGGTCCAAAAAAAATATTGCTGAGGCTGATGTCAAAGAGCTTACTGCCTGTGGTTTATAGTTTCAGGTCTGACATCCAAGTCTTTAATTCATTTTGAATTTATTTGTGCATATGGTGCAAGAAAATGGTCTAGTTTTACTCTTCTGAATGTAGCTTTCTGGTTTTCCCCACACCATTTCTTGAAAGACTGTCTTTTCCCATTGTATATTCTTGCCTCCTTTATCATAGATTAATTGACTGTATATATTTGGGGGTTTTTCTGGGCTCTTTGTTTTATTCCATTGATCTATGTGTTTGTTTTCATGTCATATCATACTGTTTTGATTGCTATAGCTTTGTCGTATGGTTTGATGTCAGCGAGTGTGAGACCTCCAGCTTTGTTCTTTCTCAAGGTTGCTTTGGCCCTTTGGTGTCTGTAGTTCCATACAAATTTTAGGATTCCTTGTTCTAGTTCTATGGTAAATGCCAGTGGTATTCTGATAGGGATTGCATTTAATATATAGTTTGCTTAGGATAGTCTGGACATTTTAACAGTATTCTTCCAATCCCATCAGCATGTAATATCTTTTCCATTTATTTGTGTCTGGTTTTGTTTCTTAATAATACTAAGGGGTATGAAGCAGTATCTCACTGTGCTTTTGATTTGTATTTTCCTAATTATTGGTGATGTTGAGCATTTTTTTCATGTTCTTACTAGCTATTTCCGTATCTTTGGAGAAATGTCTTTTCAAGTTTTTTGCTCATTTTTGAATTAGGTTTTTGTATTTATTTATTTATTTGACACAGAGAGAGAGATCACAAGTAGGCAGAGCAGTAGGCAGAGACAGAGGGGAAGCAGGCTCCCTGCTGAGCAGAGAGCCCGATGTGGGGCTCGATCCCAGGACGCTGAGATCATGACCTGAGCCGAAGGCAGCGGCTTTAACCCACTGAGCCACCCAGGCGCCCCGGTTTTTGTTTTTATATTGTAGGAGAACTTTATATATTTTGAACACCTGTCTCTTATATATGATTTTGTATTTATTTTCTTCCCTTTTGTGATTGTCTTTTTACTCTGTTTGACAGTGTCCTTTGATGCACAAAGTTTTTAATTATGAGGGAGATTCAATTTCTGTTGGACTATTTTGTCGTTCCTGTGTTTTTGGTGTTGTACGCAAGAAGTCATTGCCAAATCCAGTGTCATAAAGCTCCCCCCCACCCCATGCGTTTTAGGAATTATACAGTTTTAGCTGTTAACATTTAGGTCTTTGATCCATTTTGAGTTTGCTTTTGTATAGGATGTATGGTTAGAGTCCATCTTCATTCTTTTGCTATGGATATCCATTTTCCCCAGCACCATTTGTTGAAACAACTGCTCTTTCCCCATTGAACAATCTTGCCACCCTTATTGGAAATCATTTGACTGTGTATCTGAGGGCTTACTTGTGGGCTCTCTGTTCCACTGCCTAATACGCCTATCCTTACGCCAGTACCAAACTGTTTTAATTACTGTAGCTTTAGTAAGTTTTGCCATCGAGTGGTGGGAGTCCTCCAACTTTATTTTTCTTCTTCAAAGTTGTTTTGGCCCTTTGGGGGCCCTTGAGATTTTAAATGAATTTTAGGATGAGTTGAAATTCAGACCTTTAATATTTTTATATTTTATGTAAGTATTTTCAGTTATTAGACTGCAGCAAGAACATAACTTTTTTGAGGTCAAATTTAGTACTGTGAGGAGTTATAGTTATTCCCCCATGTCTTTAAAACTTGTTAAAAGTAATGGTAATACTTAAGTTCTTACCTAAGTTGCATGTATCTTAAGATGATAGAAGATAAAATACATCTGAGTAGTTTTTTGACATTTACTGAACTCTTGCAATGTTGTGTTTTTGTAGTATTTCCTTAATATATGTAAGAGGAATATAGCATACCCATTTCTAATGCTACATATTTTATGAACAGAGTATTTTAAGTCCTTTGATCAAAGTCACACAGTGGCTGAACTAAGATTGGACCCAGGGAGTGTGACTACTGTGTATTTACCTAAGTGCTGACACTACTTGGGTTACTTATGTTGTTGAGGTAGTGCATGTTAACGTAATAAATAAGTACTCAGGAGAAATTAGCTGTAAATGTCATTTTTACTATCAGCTCACTCAAGAACTAAATTTATCACATCTGGGTATAAGGCATTTCTTTCTGTCTTGCCCAGTAGGGCTGATTTTTTGCTTAGTAACCTTATTGCTTTCATTAGCACTGCAAGTTGCTTACCAGTTGGAGCTGGCTTTTAGAGTTGATAATGTAGGTCAGTCTTTCTGATAATTTGTTTAGGTCTTAAGTGTATGACTAAACAAAACTTGAACAACTCCCTGCATTTTTTCCATGTATATGTTCACCAGTAGATGAAACAGCCTAACTTTGGTGATAGATGATAATATTCTTGAAATCACTTTTTAGGCCCTTCAGAATTCACTTAGTTTCTTTTTAACTTTAAAAAATGCATATTTCCCTTCTAGATAATGAAATTGAACCTGTTTCTAAACTTTGAAAATATGGTAGCTAAATAATTAATGACAACTTTGGGAACCTTTCATTTCTCTCATTTTAAAGGGAACAATCACAATTGTGGCAGTTTTGACTGGCAATAGTTTCAGAATTAGCTGTAATTAGCATTTCTCTTTGCTGTTTATTTTACACTTTTTATTTTGTCAAAAGACTACTGTATACAGTATAACATATACATGTGGTTCAATAACTTCGTATATCTTTCTAGAAATAGATACTGTATTACTGGTGTGCTGCTTTGAAAATTATGAATGTAGGTTGAAACAAAACAATTACTTTAATTCCAGCACATTCCATAGGACAGTTTTCAGCCTGAATATGAACAGCTTGGATCCTACCCAGCCCCCAAGATTACTTAAGCAAGTCCTTAAACACTTTTTATATCTAAATTAGTTATTACGTTTTAAAATGTAAAAAACAGAATGCTGTGCAGTTTTAGAGCTGGAAGACATTCCATGTATTTATTCACATTGAACAGACCTTCTGAATATTTTAGTGGAAAACAAAGTCCTAGAAAGATGAAAGGACAAGTTCAGACTCTGCAGATTACCTGGCTTGCTCAAGGACATCCTCATAAGTAAGGCAAGAGAACATAGACTGGTGTCCAGGTGGCCACTTGTTCATTTAATTTAAAAGTTTTATCATCATGGAGTTAAGATTCTCCAAACATGGTTTTTCATATGAGCTATTTTAGGATGGAAAATATATGAAACTTCTTTCTTCTCTGAACACATGGAAAGTATTTGCATCTGAGTTTTGAATAGAGTTCAGTTCCAAAATGTTTTTACGCCAACAGGGATATTCTATTAGAAACGTTTATTTGAACGAGTAATAAGTTGAATTTGGGTGATCCTAATAGCTCAGTGGTTGGTGTGCGTTTCTTTCTCCAGGTGTTGCTCTGTTGCCTTTCGTGGACGAGCGAAGGCTGCGAGCTGCTCTAGAAGATGTATACCCAGACCTCACTCCAGAAGAGAGTAAGAACTCTGCTTCCACTTGGTCTCAACATTGAGTCTGTATCTTACAGACATTACATTTCTGTATAGTATTAGACTCTTTTTTCCATTTGTCAAATTTCACATACAGGGGGCATAAACCGTTGGTTTTTACTTCTTCATAAGAAAAGTCAACTTTGCTTCTTAAAATGTATTATCCAAATTGAGTAGTAAATACAGTTGTTTTTTTTTTAACTTACAAGTGTTAGATTTATTAAAAAGCAATACTTTGAGGGGTGCTGGGGTGGCTCAGTCAGTTAAACATCTGACTGTTGATCTCAGCTCAGTTTTTGGTCTCAGTGTTGTGAGTTCAAAGTTCACAGTGGGCTCCATGCTAGTTGTTGAGCCTGCTTTAAAAAAAAAAAAAAAAAAAAAAAAAAAAAAAACCACACACACAAAAACAGCATTTCAGGAATATCCTCTGACTTTCTGATTCCCTTTTTTTTTTTTTTAACATTTATTTATTTATTTTAGAGAGGGCAAGCATGCATGAGCAGGGGTAGGGGAGGAGGGAGAGGAAGAGAGAGAATCCTCAAACAGGCTCTGCCTTGAGTGTGGAGCCCAGTGTGGGGCTCAATCCCAGGACCTTGAGACCATGACCTGAGCCGAAATGCAGAGTCAGCCACTTCACCAACTGTGCCACCTAAGTGCCTGCCCCTTGACTTTTTGATTCTTTTTTTTTTTTTTAAAGATTTTATTTATTTATTTGACAGAGAGATCACAAGTAGGCAGAGAGAGAGAGAGGAGGAAGCAGGCTCCCTGCTGAGCAGAGAGCCCGATGCGGGACTCGATCCCAGGACCCTGAGATCATGACCTGAGCCGAAGGCAGCGGCTTAACCCACTGAGCCACCCAGGCGCCCGACTTTTTGATTCTTACATGACATGCACACACAAAACTAATTTTCCATGCTGTGAGTGTATTAATTTCCTCTCTGTCCCTTCTTTCCTTCATCCCCTCCAATAAGTTAACTTTGTTTAAAAAGCTATGTTGAAATAAAGGCATTTACTTAGTATGCTAACCTGAAATGTTATTGGTATGGAGAGGCATTTAAAATACTGACAGTTAAAAGTGTTGGGAAATTGCAAAGCTAGACTCTATTGGAAAATTTATTTAATACCAGTATAATAAACCTATAGAAATAATTTCTCTGTCAGCCATCCTTAAGAGTAGTCTTTGTTATCAGATGGTGTAATTTGTTTGGGTTTGCTCAGAAAATGGTTATGTATTTCTTACAGTAAGAAATTGAGTTCTATATAAGTTTATCCCTTATTTTACAGTACTATATTGAAATATGTTTTAGTGATAATATTTTCTGATAGTCTTTGATCTTTGAAACCTTAATGTCAAACTTGTTTTTCTTCTACAGAGACCTCACACATTTAGGTCTGTCACTTTTAAATTATTTTTTGTAGGGGCACTCAGCTCTTAAGTGTCTGTCTGCCTTTGGCTCAGGTCACGATCTCAGGGTCCTGGGGTCAAGCCCTGCATTGGGTTCCCTGCTCAGTGGGAAGCCTGCTTCTCCCTCTCCCACTCCCCCTGCTTGTGTTCCCTCTCTCGGTGTGTCTCTGTCTGTCATATAAAAAAAATCTTTAAGAAATAAAAAGTATATTTTATTGTAGACCTTATACTAAAGTTTTTAAAATTTAGATGTTTCTTTTTATTTTATTCTCATAAAAGTTGCTCTTGCAGATATAATTGTTTGATCTTATTTCTTTCCTTATTTTCCCCCCAGCTAAAAGAAACAGTCTTGGAGGTGACATCTTATTTGTGGGCAAACATCACCCACTCCATGACTTCATTTTAGAACTCTACCAGACAGGTTCCACAGAGGTATGATCTCTTTTTCCATCATGAAGTGCTTTTAGACAGTATAATTATTTGGTTAATTCATCAGAAATACATTTGTTAAATTTAGATAAAATAGAAACAAGTGGGGTGCCTGGATGGCTCAGTCAGTTAAGCTTCTGCCTTCAGCTCAGTCAGGATCCTGCGGTCCTGGGATCAAGTTCTACATTGGGCTCCCTGCTCAGCAGAGAGTCTGCTTCTCCCTCTACCGCTTCCCAAAGCTCATGGACACATGCTTGCTCTCTCTCAAAAATAAATAAATAATATCTTTTAAAAAAAGAAAAAGAGGGCACCTGGGTGGCTCAGTGGTTTAAGGCCTCTGCCTTCAGCACAGGTCATGATCCCAGGGTCCTGGGATCAAGCCCCACAGTGGGCTCTCTGCTCAGCAGGGAGCGGGCTTCCTCCTCTCTCTCTCTCTCTGCCTGCCTCTTTGGCTACTTGTGATCTCTGTCAAATAAATAAAATCTTTTAAAAAAAAAGAAAAAGGAAAAGAAGAAAATGTACCATTTTAATCTTTAAAAACCATTTTAAAAGTATATAATTTTGTGGCATTAAATCTATGTACAGTGTTGAGCAGCCATTTACCACTATCCACTTCCAGAACTTACCGTCCCAAATAGAAACTGTTATCCCTTAACAATACATTTCCATTCTCTCCCCTTATTTCTGATAACCTGTCTTCTACTTTCTGTCTCTGAATTTACCTGTTTTTGGAAGTGGAATAAGTGGAATCCTATAATATTTGTCCTCTTGTGTCTGACTTATTTTACTTAGTGTAATGTTTCCAAGGTTCATCCATGTTGTAGCACGTATTAGGGCTTCCTTTTATGACCATAGTATATATACACCGCATTTTCTTTGTCCATTCATCTGTTGATGGAAACTTGGGTTGTTTCCTCCTCCTGGCTTTTAAGTATAATGCTACTCTGAACTTTGGTGTACACATATATGTGTGAATCTCTGCTTTCCATTCTTTTGGGTTTATGATCAGGAATGCATTTTTCCACAGCCAGTGGATGTACCACCTGAACTATGTCATGGGATTCAAGGAAAGTTTTCTTTGGATGAAGAAGCTGTTCTTCCAGATCAGTAAGCATTCATTTGTGCACATTGGGGTGACTGGGAGGAAGTTTAGCTAGCATTTTTTCCTTGTTGCCCAAATGTTTTATTTTCTAGTAATAGTAAGAAAACAAAACAACAGAGAACCTGCTGGACTATAAAAATACTTGGGGTCAGAGCCCACCTCTTCAGCCTAGTAGCTGTATCACTGTGTGCAGGGAGCCCTGGGGGTCCCTAAAGCCCTTACAGGAGATCCATGAGTTCACGGCTATTTTTATAATAATACTAAGATGCTATGATATTATTTGCTTTTCTCATTCTCTTTCTCTCTTGAGTGTACAGTGGAGTTGTCCAGAAGCTGAATGTAGTGTGATAGCTATCTCAAGAGATTGAATCAGAAGCAGATAAGAGAATCCAGCTATTAAGATAGTATTAAGCCAGATATTAAAGAAATTTTCAAAAATGTAAGACAATGACACTTCTTTTTTTTTTTGCTTTGTAAAATAGTTTTTCATTAAAAATGTTATTTATGTTAACATGTAATAGGTTTATTACTGTTATCTTTAAATTAGTATTTTAGAAATTTCTTAGTTTTAATTTTTAATAGGTAAATATTGATACACATAACCAACATAACCAGAAGCTCTTTGAGGTCCTTGATTTTTAGAAATGTTTCAAAGGGGTTCTGAGATCAGTGTTTGGGAATTGCTGGTTGGTGGTATCTTCCTCTTTTGTAGATAATGGGTGGTTTTCCAAAGTGGTTATACTATTTTGTAATCTCAGTGGCAGTTTGTGAGAGATCTTGTTGCTCTACATTCTTGCAAACCCTTGGAATTGATTGTCATGACCTTAATTTCTGTCAGTTTAGTGGATGCTTATTGGCACCTTGTGTCTTATAGATGCATTTCTCTAATTACTAATGAAATTGAATGCCATATGGTATATTTATTATCCATTAGGTTTCCCTCATTTACCAAGTACCTGTTCTGTTCTTCTGTGTCCCTTTCCGATTTGTTTGTATGTATTTGTTTGTATTTGTATTTGTTTGTATTTACAAATTTACAAATTCTGATATGAACCGTTTGCCCATAATAGTTTTCTGTTGAGATTACAAGCAAGGAAGACAGGGTCCTTTTTTTAAAGATGTAATTGGTTGTGTCATTTTTTTGTTGGTACATTTTAATGATTTCTCTTTCCTAAAGCAACGTCTTAATTCCACTTGTCCAAAAGGTTACAGCTTACTCCCTTCTTTCTCTTTAGGATAGTATGTTCTCCTGTCCCCATGTTACGGGATCTGACACAGAACACTGCAATCAGGTAAGTCTACGAAAATTAATGTCCTTTGATCAAAACACAGCTCTGAATTTGCAGATAAGTTTAAGAAGATCCCTGAATCACAAGGAAATGGCAGCTATTATTCCACCAGTGTTTTGAGATTGGAGAGTCCCTGTGTTGCAGACCTCAGAACAGAGCCTCTTGACTTTAAATTATGTATATTGTTAAGGTTACTGATTTAACAAGCTTGCTTCTCTGCTTACTGGTTTCCCCTGACAACCTCTTAATTCTTCCTGGATTAGGAAAGTGGGAGGTAGAAAGTAGGAGTTTCTAAGAGTAGTTTACTATGTAGGAGCAAACAGACCTCTTTACCCCAGAGACCCACACAGCTTCTCTGTGTTATAACAGATTATTTTAATTATATTTACAGGTGTGGCCCTGCAGAGTTTAAAAACAAAACATTACGTACTTTATTTTGTTTGAGATAGAATAAATTTGCGGAAATGTTTACCAATAATTATTATAAACTAAAATTAGATCATTTCTGCTACCTGGAAAAATGTATTTCCTTCCTTCCTTTCTTTCTTTTTTTCTTTCTTTCTTTCTTTTTTCAAATTTTTTAAATTAACATAATGTATTTGTTTCAGGGCACAGGTCTATGATTCATCAGTCTTACACAACACACAGCACTCAACACAGCACACACCCTCCCCAGTGTCCAACACCCAACACCCCATCCTTTCTACCCCCCATATTTAATTTCTTGCATTTCTTCATACAGCATTCTGTATGTGTAAAATATAATGTGACTGTTTAGAATAAAAACCAACACACTTATTACTCATTTGCTTAATTCTTATATGTAATTATAAATCTCGATTGCAGGATTTATGTTACCATTTTCTTCAGTCTTTAGGCAAGACTAAGGAAAACACATCCTAGTAATTCAAGGATTTTGTAAAAGCCTGCTTGCGAAGACTGTTACTGAATCCTTCTCTCTGAGTCATTGTTACTATTTCTCTTACTCTTCAGAAGTATTTTGGATTTTATTTAAATTTATCATTGTAAAGTGTGAGCATATTCATTTTCCTATTAATAGATTTAGGTAGATAGCAACTGCCACTTTAGAGGGGCTTTTGTTTAAAGAAAACTGTCATGAATTTGGAAAATCTTTCTAAATTAGTTGCTTTTATCTTTACACACATTTTTAATTTATCTTTACATGTAATTTGTTCTGGCTCTCTGTCTTTGGGCTCTTCTGTTAAGGGTGGAGTTTAGAATTGTGGGCCATGCTCTTGCACCATCACAAATAGTCTGGTTCAGGTAGATCCAGTGTGGACACTTTATTAACCCATGGGATCTCTCTGCCTTGAAACAGTGCATCAGGCCAGTTAATCCTACCAGTTCTGTCTTTGGATTGTCACATGCTTGCTTATGCTCAGGGGCCTTTCTGCCCAGCCCTGTAGAAGTACTTAACTTTTTTTTTCTACTTAACTTTACAATTAGGACAGAAAGACTTGTCCAAGGGAAGAATTATAAAATTGGCAAATCCTCTAACTTCTGTGTGTATGGTGGTGTTATTGTTGGCTGGTTGGTTCTGAGCCTGAAGAAGGCCTTTGGTATTATTTGGTATCCATTGTGTTCTCCTAAGATTATTAAACTTAACAAGACAAATACCAGATCTAGGTAGAAATTCAGACATATGTTGAAAACTTTATAATAAAATCGATTTGAGTTAATGTCCTAGAGATTTATGAAAGACCACATTAACTTTTACCTTATAAGCTAATTTTCAGTGTTTCCTATGAGGGGTAATGAGGTTGATCCAGTTTATTGCAGTTTTTGTGTGTGTGTTTGGGGGCTTGTTTTTCATCCCAGTCTTGTGTTTGTTTTATAAATGAAAATCTTAGAATGCAGGCTCTGGTTCCAATTGCTGGTTATTTCTATTTTGACTCCTGTCAAAATTTTTTTCCTTTCTCTGTTTGTATGCATCCAGTATTCCATCCCATATTTGAGAAGTTCTTCAAGTTGAGTTTAGGTGGGTTTTCCTACCACATAGCTCTTACCTGTAGTGTTAAAAAGGCATATGATAGAAGTTATTGAAGTGTTTAAGTTCCTAGAAGGACTCTTAGAAAAATACAGTCAGCTGTGACCTAGGAGATCTCCCTCTGCCCCAATTCTGATTACATAAATCAGCCAACATATTAGTAGCTTAATTTTGAATAGAACAGAGCTATCGCCCTTATTTTTCCTGATCCCATTCTTCACCATTTTAAGTTGCTTAGATGTAATATTTTTAGACTAATTCTTTGTTAACTTCAAATATAGGGGCACTTGGGTCGCTCAGTCAGTTAAGCGTCTGCTTTCAGCTCAGGTCATGATCCCATGTCGGGCTCCCTGCTTAGCAGGGAATGTGCTTCTCTTGCTCCCTCTGCCTCTTCCCCTGCTTGTGCTCTTCCCTGTCCTCAAATAAGTAAAATCTTGGAGGGGGGGGACCTTTAAATATATAAAACCTCATATGATCTTAAAATTAAATTTTCTTCCCACTGCAGTGGCACAATTTTCTATTCATCTGGAGTAGAGAGAGAGAGACAGATAGACACACAAACACACATACACACACTCTCTCACCCTTTGTTTTACCTCAGACTCAGCGTTCTGGCCTTCTTTGTCCAGTGCCCCCCATCAGTTCTTGCTGATCTCCCCTTTCTATCCCTGACCGTATTGTTGCTCTGCTCTCTTACACTGTGTGCTTTGGCTTCTCATTCTACCTGAATTCCTGTATCTATACCACTGTTCTGGATTTTCTTTTTCCCAGTTGTTGTTTGTTTCTGGCTCTTCCCAGTGAGCCTGTGTTTTAGGGGTTTTTGTTTTTTTGTGTTTTTTTTTGTTTTGTTTTGTTTTGTTTCCTTTATTTTGAGTTTCTTCTGAATTACTGTAATGATCTCCCAGCTAATTTATTTGATTCTACCTTCCCACTGAATCTACTGGCATATGCTATGAGGCTTATCTTTGTTAAACACTGCCGCTCCTCAGAAATCTTCGCTCTGTATTGTCATTGGAATTATACTTCTTTGCTTTTTGAAGGCCTGTCCTGGTTTGGCAGAGCTATGGCTCTGTGCCTGAATCCCCACAGTTCCTCAATGACACCTGCCTCCTCCTTCAATGCAGGCTCTTCCCATGAGTATCCCATTGACTTTTGTGCCTTCCTTACATTGTTTGGAATGTTCGTTCCTTTATATCCTATCTTTCATAGCTTTTCTTCTCTTCTGAAATGTAATCTGAAATTTACTTAGTCTTATATGTTATTTTTATCAGTAGCACTGTTAAGATTTTGGTTGTTTTGGTTTTGGTTTTGGTTTTTTTTTCTCCTAGCACCTGGCATAGTTCTAAACTTGTGTAAAAGCCCTGGTGTTCATGGTGTTCATAGTGTCAAAGCCCAGTGTGCCATCGTCTTCCAGCAACGCTTATTCCTTCAGAGGAGTGTTTCTCAGACTTTCTATGAATCAGGCAAGGGGTAGAATGTTTTATTTCTTCAAGGAGGTTTTCTAAAAATGTGAATTTTTAATGTAACCATTACTGAAGTATTTGTAAGACTCATGGTTGGCAAGCAGATAACTTGAAATCAGAAACCTAGAGGAAGGGGAATATATAGAGTCAGTCACAGATTTGATGGTGAAAGCTCTTGGGAGGGCTTAATTTCCACTGCCTGGTTAGCCTCCTCTGATAGAATGTCAGAAAAGATATCTTAAGTCCTATAAACTTAAGTGCTTTAAAATGTCAAGTATATGAATCATGAAGTTTTTTTTACAAGAACAGTTTGCATTGGTATGCTGATTTAGCATTAATTAAGGAATGTCAGGGGAAGGTAGAGTAAAAATATGTAACTTGATATTTGGAGTTTTCTGCTATCTTTGTGAAGTGTGCTAGCACTCAAGCAGTAATAGTACTTAAAATAGCATTTCTAAGGCTAATTCTTAAAGTGAATTGAGTTGGAAAGGGGTGTTGTACATTCCATTCCCTTTCTGTTGAGACTTTGCTATAGTATTTTCTTCTTACTAATGGTGTCTAAAGTGCTACTTGTAATACAAATAAAAGCACTGCTCAGTTTTGTTATTTTCAACCATGCTTAGGTTTATAGTTTTTATATTCTGTCCTTAATGTGCTTGTGATGACAATTAGGTGATTAAAGTAACAGGGAGGTTCCCTACCAATGGAAGGATCCATTATGCTACTCCTGGACATGATGGTCTGGTAGATAGAAGCCTAGGCTTTGTAAGTCAGCTCTGTGCCACCTGGAAGAAGTAGTGAAAAACACTTGTGTTTACAGAGTTAGATGAGCAGTACACATCTAAACACAGTTCTCTTACCTCAGAAGGGCCACCTGTTGAATCTATAAGCTGTTCTGTTAGCTCATTTCCTCCCTGAAGGTGCTTTTGTGTTATCTCAGTGTTACTGCTTTCTCTCCCCTGACTAGCTCCACAGTTAAGCTCTTTTGTTTCTGGTGGTAGAAATTGTCAAAGATTAATCTTGTTTTTCTTCTTTATTATTCTATTTTTATTTATGTATTTTATTATAATAACATCATTTTTGTTATTTTAGTTTTTCTGTTTATAAGAATTTTAATTACATAAACCTGAAAAAAATGAAGGAACTTTGAAAGGTTGGGTCTCAATAAAGTTCCCCTTTGGGACTTTGATTAATGGGCTCCTGCCTGGTTTATGTGTTTCAGGTTTTGTTTTTTGTCTTCTTTTTTTTTTTTTTTAAGATTTTTATTTATTTATTTGACAGAGATCATAAGTTAGGCAGAAAGGCAGGCAGAGAGAGGGGGAAGCAGGCTCCCCACCGAGCAGAGAGCCTGATGCGGGGCTCAATCCCAGGACCCTGAGATCATGACCTGAGCCAAAGGCAGAGGCCCATCCCACTGAGCCACCCAGGCGTCCCTGTATTTTCTGTTTTTGGAGAGGTTTGTTTAAGTTGTGGCGAGTGTTTCACGTTGGAAAAGTACAGTTGAGTTGTACTTTACTTTTGTTTTATTTTCTAAAAATATAATAGTTCTTAGTATATATTTTTGGGAACAAATTACTAAGAAAAACCCACCCTGAACCAATGAAAGCTTAACTCATTTTAGGAGAGAATAAGTCTTCAAATTGTTCTCCAAGATCCAAGGGAAAAGAATGCTTTAATCTTTGAGATCAAAAAATAGCATCACTTATCTCTTCAGTAGGGACCTCCAATCTTATTTTTAGATGCTCCTTTCCCGTCTCCTAATAGTTTGTTTCCTATGAAGTATATAGATCACTCTGTTGAGTTTGGTTCTGAGGGTAAGTAGGGGAGATGTTGGAGATTTTTTTTCCCATTATCTTGGAAATTTTTTCCCTTTTAGAACATGACCATGAATGATGGAATTTTTAAAGCAGTTTTATTGAGGGACAGTTGACAGTAAACTGCACCTATTTCATAAATAAATGGGTTTGTTTTCTCAAACACTGGTTTCGGCTGTCTTATTATGTTTCTTGTAACCATTATCCTTCAGGAGAGATTATCCCTGTAAACCTGGGGTTTTCTACTCTGCCTGGGAACTCGTTACCTTGACTGTTTCTTTCATTTAGTTTCCATTTTTCTGTATATCACTTGCAGATCTTCATCTCAAGCCCTCACCTGAATGTGATCTTCATTCTAGTTCCAGCCCTGCCATTTCTTTTGCCTGCCCAGCATTTGCACCTCCAGCGCCTATTGAAGGCCCTTACCTAGACTGTGTCGATGATCTTTTGGTTCTCTCTTACACACTGTTGCCAGGAATTTCTTTTTGAGTTGCATTCCTGATCATATTTACTCCCTGACTGACTACCTGAAGTGATTTCACATTGTGGTCAGAACAGGCTCTCAATGACATTAACCCAGTTTGGCCAGCCTATGTTCCTGCTCACCTCTGTTCACAAACTTGCTTGCTCCAATCTAGCTCTTCTCAGCTGAGGTTTCACTTGGGAGTTAAGGCTTGAGACACTGGGATGCCTGGGTGGCTCAGTTGAGTGACCAGCTCTTGATCTCAGCTTAGATCTGGATCTCAGGGTCATGAGTTCGTCTCCTGATCTCAGGATCATGAGTTCGTCTCCTGTGTTTTGCTCCACGCCTCGTTCCATGCCCAACTCTACTTAAATTTAAAAAGAAAAAAAGTCCTGGATGCCTGGGCAGCTCAGTCAGTTGAGCATCTGCCTTCTGCTCAGCTCACAATCCTGGAAGTCCCAGGATCGGGTCCTGTATCAGGCTGCCGGCTCAGCGGGGAGTCTGCTTCTCCCTCTAACCTTGCCTCCTTTGTGCCCTCTCTCTCTCAAATATATAAAATCTTTACATAAATAAATAGATAAATGATTTCTAAAAGGCCCTCAGGCCAGTTCTCAAACTTAAAGCATTCATTTCATGTAACCAGTCAGTTTGTGTCTTATTCCTTTAGAATGGGACTAGTTATATGTCTTTCTTGGGAGAATTGAGGATGTAATCACTTAGATCATTTGTATAGGGATGGCTTCTCTCCCAGATCCCTATTGAGAAGGCTGCTCCAATTAAACTGAGCTATTCCTTTGGAAGCTCTTTCCATGTCTTGGTTACATTTATTTCTTCCCATTCTGTAACCAATCCTGTCCCACTTTATATCATGGCCTCTTGGATGATGTTTTCCTTGGTCCCAGGTGAAAGAATCCTCTTCCCTCTCCCGCTTGCACACATGCTTTTATCC
Organism: Neogale vison; assembly: GCF_020171115.1. Lineage (NCBI taxonomy): Eukaryota > Metazoa > Chordata > Mammalia > Carnivora > Mustelidae > Neogale > Neogale vison. The sequence continues at coordinate 46,643,094 of NC_058098.1, forward strand.
CATATTAACAAAGACATGAGTGGAAGGTATGTGTACACACATCCTTTGACTCAGCATCTTTTCTGTGTCTGTTGTTGCCTTTTCCACTTTCTTATGAAAATGTTATTAAATATTTCCTATTTCCTTTATCAGAAGGGGAGGCAAGCTTGATGCCTGGCCAGGATTTGTACCCCCACACCCACCCTGAGACTGTATGCTGTGGGAACTCTTTAAGTTTGTTTGGTAAACTACTAAAAAGCTCTGCTGACACAAAGATAACTGCTTTGAGACATTCTGGTTGCAAGTCTTGCTTTTTATTACTGATTTTCTCTCTTTACTTTGTATCTGGAAGGCCCTAACGAACCTCTATACTTAACTACCATTTTCTCTGTCATCCTCTTAAACCTGTAACACTGCCCTAAGCCACTTTGCCCAGTAGAGAACATTTGAGATAAAGACAGTTGCCAGTGAAGAGTGAATTGTAAGAGGAATTGATTCAGTAAATGAAGTATTGTTTAGCTACTCTTGAGATCAGCATTTTTATTATAAATGAAGTTATTTTTGTGTACTTAAAATGTAGTTAAATCCCAGTGCTACAAAAGTAGGTCCTAATAATTTAAAGTGGCAATATTTGAAGAGAAAAAATTAGCTATCTAAAATGTCAACCAATTCAATAAAACCTTCTTGAGTAGAAACGTTTTTCTGCCTCACATTGAGGTCTTTTATCCATTTCAAGTTTATCTTTGTGTATGGTGTAAGAGAATGGTCGAGTTTCATTCTTCAATACATAGCTGTCCAGTTTCCCAGCACCAATTATTGAAGAGACTGTCTTTTTTCCACTGGATATCTTTTCCTTCTTTGTTAAAGATTATTTGACCATAGAGTTGTAGGTCCCCATCTGGACTCTCGAGTAAAACCATTTTCAAGTGTAATCATGGAGGAATTTTAGAAAATAAAAAGCACAAAGAAGGAAAGGAGATAATTATACAGAGCATTATCACTGATTACTTTTTTGAATATATGCCTAGGCTGTTGTATACGTATTGAAATGTCAATTGAGGATTCCATTTTTGTGGAGAACCATAGTTTCTTTAACCAGTCCACTATTAAATCCCACACTTAGGTTTTAGTTTTTCAGCATGAATACAAATGTCTTGAGCATCCTTAGGTGTAAACCTTTGAGTACAGATCCAGAATCCTAGAAGAGGCATTGCTATATCAAAAGGAAAACTTAAATATTTACCAGCTTTCGGGACATGCAAACCCCACCAGAAAGGAAGCTTGATCCAGCTTATACTGAACAGTCTGAGTGTACAGATTTATAAAATACAATAAGCCTTTTGTGTAGTTTTCAAATTGTGACTGTTCCTGATACAAGGGAAGCATTAAGAGAGCATGATAGAGGGCTCCAACTGGGAAATTTAACGTTTTTCCCCATAGATTATTTGTGTTCACTTTCTGATTTTGTGAGTATTTCTAGTGGCATTTGCATCTTTTCTTTCTTGCCACAAGAAGTAATTTTCCCTAAGATGCTGGAGGGTAAGTCTTTGCCCCACACTAAACAAAATGAAAGGTATTTCTTTTAGGGATGCCTGGGTGGGTCAGTGGGTTGAGCCTCTGCCTTCAGCTCAGGTCATGATCTCAGGGTCCTGGGATCGAGCCCCACATCGGGCTCTCTGCTCAGCAGGGAGCCTGCTTCCCCTTCTCTCTCTGCCTGCCTCTCTGCTTACTTGTGATGTCTCTCTCTGTGTCAAGTAAATAAATAAAGTCTTTAAAAAAAAAAAAAAAGGTATTTCTTTTATTGTCTTTTTGTTGTTTGTAAACCTCTTCCCCCTGTCTCCAGTATCCTGTTGGAATTGCTCAAGATTTGAAGCAGTGTCTGTTTCTTCTCTCTGATCACCCACAGTTAGCTAGAGCATGGCTTTTCCCACAGAGAAATTTACATGTAGGCTATGTACTAGGGATTAGCAGCAGTTTGGTGAAAAAGATACTTAGCTCTTTGGTGAAACTATTGATTAAAATAATTTTTGGAGAGAAGACTTTTGAATTTTAGTTACTCTTTTTAAACGTGAAAAATACGTCAGTTTACATAATAGTTGAGCCAAGGGAATATAATGAAGTCATTAAATTGTATGTTGCTCTCTCCTAGTATTAATTTTAAAGACCCACAGTTTGCTGAAGACTACATTTTTAAAGCTGTAATGCTTCCAGGAGCAAGGTAACAATAATGCGGTTATAAAATATGAACTATCTCATTTTATTTTGCATGAACAGTGTTTATTCCAGTACTAAATATTGTATTTTCAAATGGTCAGAAAACCAGCACCAGTACTGAAACCTAGTGACTGGGAAAAGTCCAGCAATGGACGGCAGTGGAAGCCCCAGCTTGGTTTTAATCGGGACCGGCGGCCTGTCCACCTGGATCAGGCTGCATTTAGGACTTTGGGGTGAGTAATAGGTTGCTATCCTTTGTATGTTTTGCTTTTTTTGAGTCATTCACAAGGATTAAGTTAGTATTTATCCTACAAATATTTAAGAGACCATTAATTGAAACTACTTGGCAAATATTTTAATGACTTTGATACTCTCATGCTCTTCATTTTTAAAATTCACTTTTGTTTCTTTGGTTTATGCTTTATGTGTCATTTGAGAATTCTGTTATTTTTTCTTAAAAGGTTCTCCTGTCTTTGACAGATCTTTCAAAGGAATAAAACATTCTCTTTACCTTCAAGAAAGTTTTAGCTGAATTAATGTATGGCAGAATCTGTTTAAATGTTAATCAAGGGATGCCTGGGTGTTTCAGTCAGTTAAGCGTCTGCCTTCAGCTCTGGTCATGATCCCAGGGGACTGAACCCCCCATCAGGCTCCCTGCTCAGCAGGAAGCCTGCTTCTCCTCTTCCACTCCCCTTGCTTGTATTCCCTCTCTGTCTTTCTCTGTCAAATAAATAAATAAAATCTTTTAAAAAAATAAAGTGTTAATACATTACAATATATGATGCATAGTATATAACAAGTACATAATAAAGTATATGATCAGTACATGAAGATAACTCAACTTTGATCCATATTCCTACTTCTTGGAGTTTATCTTGAGAAAATAATTTTAGAGGGGCATAAAGTTATATGCCCAAATCTATAGTGCATTATTAATAATAGTAGTACTAAATGAGAGGAATAATTTAATAAAATGAGACATCACCATAGTGAAGTACTCAATAGGTATACATCCTATAATTATGAAGACAACGAAAAATATAGGGAAATGTTTCATAGAATTGAAAACGGCAAGTTATAGAACAGATGTATATGTAGTGATAGCAATAGCATGGGTCCTTGAGGGCAAAATTTAAATATGATACAAAAAAGAAAAGTAGACTCCCTCTTTACATGAAGTAATTAATAATTAATTATCAGTTAAGAATCTTGGTGTGGCAAACAAACATACGCTATCACCCTTACCATTGGTACTATTTTGAACTTTGTTAATCATAAATCTTTTTTTTAATTTTTTTATTTTTTATAAACATATAATATATTTTTATCCCCAGGGGTACAGGTCTGTGAATCGCCAGGTTTACACACTTCACAGCACTCACCATAGCACATACCCTCCCCAATAATTATAAATCTTTTAAGTTTGTATTATTTTTATCAGATCTAGTAGTAAAGGGACAACTACTAGCATTTATTTAATTTATATCAGCTGTCATGTAATGAATCTGTCTATAAATTTTTTTCTGGTTGGTGGGATCCTTTTACAGCCATGTTATGCCAAGAGGCTCAGGGGCTGGCATTTATGGAAATGCTGCACCACCACCTGCAACTTATCAAGGGAACTTATACAGGCCGCTGTTGAGAGGACAAGCCCAGATTCCAAAACTTATGTCAAGTAAGTTTTTACAAATTGATATTTGACATGCTAAATGAAATATTACAGCAAAGGTTGGTTTCTAATCTCATTGCTAGAAAAATGTATTTTATCAGGGCAGAGATAGTGGACTATAAAAACATATAATTTAGAAGAATTATAAGGGAATGTAAAGTTTTTCAGATACTTTTATTTTGGCTGTATCTAATTAATTGAATAATATGAATTGGATTTCTTACTTTCATCTATAAAAATGCCACAGTGAACCTGTGCAGAAGGTGGTGTGTGGAGTGAATTGCTTTTTACTCCATTAATACAAGTACTGGGGCAGTTAAATCCGGTGCAGTAGATATGGAATTGCAACCTCTTAATCAACTGAAAGACACCAGTATCTCCCTTTCATGATGCACATTGTATATTGTGATGCATGTTAAAATAAAGCCAGGTATTGGTTTAGGTAGGAATACTCCTTTAATTTCGTGGTTCTCTGAAAATCTTGGCCTTTCCCTGAACCCTTGTAACCTGTTTTGTGGATAGAAGTGGTTCAGAAATGTTACCCATTGAAAATAATTACATGGCATTTGGATTATATTGGAAAAGGAGAAGAAGGAGTTAAATGTTAGGCTTTTTATAGATTTTGTATTAATTTTAAATTGTGTCCCCATTTTGTTATTTTTTGAGCTTTGTGGCTGTGTTCAAGTCATGTGCCAGGTTCTAAAAACCATCTTCTTCATAAAGCCTTTGCTTCTCCATTCCTGATTATCTGGTTGTTGCCCAACCAAACTGGGACAGCATGGTGATGGGAAAGACATGACATGTGACTGTGGCAAGATGCTAAACCTTTGTTAAATCTAAGTGTTATTTTATTAAGTTTCTTTCTGATTGTTGGAAATATTTCATGCAAATTAAATTAACAAAAACAGGGGGCTGCTCTGAGAAATCTTTTTAAACCAAAGTTGTAGTTGTCAAAGAAATACAGATTAATGTGAAGATTGTTGGGAAGTATTTATCCTATGTGCCTACCACTGATTTCATGCTAATTAAGTTACAGGCCCACTTTGTTTTTTTTTTTTTTTTTTTTTTTTTCTAAATACTACCCAGATTTTCCTGGTACAGTATCCAGGAAGAAATTGGTTCTGAAGGTCTCATTCTGTCTTAGAGCTCTCTCTTTTCAGTGTATTCTCTCAGCCTATCTCTGTCTCTCTCTCTCTCTCTCTCTGTGGCTTTATGACATTGAATGGAACAATATTAAGACTACATGACAACTATGGAGTTCAGAGGTTTTATTCTATTTAGTGAAACACAGAAAGAGCACAGAGTTTAATGGGCCTTGTGGGGATCTGCTTATGTGGTAGTTTACTTAGCTGCTTTCCCCCTAAGATTTAGCAAATGACATTTCTGAATATTTCCATATATATATCAAGCTATGCCACATTCAACAGAGAAGTCTTATTACTTTGGAAGAGTCACCTATGCCCTGACATTTTACTAGTAAATGGTGAAAGCATATTCAGCTTTTGATAAAGCCAGCTGTTTATTGACATATTTCTTTTTAGTTCCTTTTTTTTATGACTCTTCACCATGTACTTCTATCCATAATGGTACCATAGCTTCCAACTCGGAAGAAAAAAATGAGATGCAGAGTTCTAGAACCAAGTATACTCTCTATGGCTTAGGTTAGCTGGTATTTCTCAAAATGATGGTTATGAGGCATTTCTGAGGTTGTTCCATTTAGTAAACTTTGAGAAATTTGGAGAGAGATTTGATCAGCAAAGGTGAAAGCATGTGTTCTCCATTATGTACCTTCCTTTCATTTCATGTTTCCTAAGGCCCAGTCTCTGGACCTGCTGTCACCATAATCCAGATTATCACCCAGACAACTACTTAAAACCTTTTAAAATCTTTTTTTTCCACTTAAATTGATTGACTTTAAATATAAGATTATATCAAAAGTATACGACATTGTATTTTTTCAGATATACATAAAAATAAGTACGTAATTATGAAGATAAAATGTTTGTTCACAGTCCCCAGAAACTGATCTTATATACCACCCGTGCTATGCATACCACACTTTTGGAAATATTCCCTAGATCTTCTAGGGAATCATAGACCTATATGGGAATCCATAAAAACCATGGACTGCCTTCACAGAAAATAAGTCACTCACTCAGTATGGTGTTCATGTAAATCCAAGTGCTTCATTCTCAGGTCCCCTTTCATCCTGCAGGATCCATCTCCAACAGTAAGAGTAAGAAGAAAGTCAGGAAGGTCTTTTATTTATCAAGGTCACATCAGAGGTAAAGAATTTCATGTCTTTCACGGCCTGTAATTTTTTATAGTTCTTAAGTTTGTCATCTTCATCAACAGTCAGCTCTTACCAGATTAGCATCTGTGCATTTTATTTCAAATAGTAGGGTCACCTCTCCCTTTTTATTACCTTGAGTCTCTCATTTGCCATTGTTACTGGTCTTATGAGTGACTTTAATTAGAATCTATTTCATTCAGAGTCTCTATTTTAATTATATCATTAAAAATAGGGAATATGTTTTGTAAAGTAGGGATTGATTTAGGGCAAGAAATGAGTGTCCCTCTCTGCCTGGTGACTTGTGTAATGCTGGGACTTTCAAAGGGAATGGGAATGGTAGGAATGAAAAAGTTTATGGGAAAAAATCAGCAAGAATGTGCTATTCAAACTGAGCCCACTGAGGGGAATTTGGGCTACTCTGGCTTGATGGGGGAAAAAAAAGAGTTTAAAGTATATGGCAAAAAGTCAGGTGGTATTAAGCTTAGAATAACTGGGGGCGCTTGGGTGTCTCAATTCAGCGTTTGCCTTTGGCTCAGGTCATGATCCCAGGGTCCTGGGATCAAGCCCCTCATTGGGCTCTCCCTCTCCCACTGCTTATATTCCCTCTCTTGCTGTCTCTCTTGTCAAATAAAAAAATAAAATCTTAAAAAAAAGAAAAGCTTAGAATAACTAGTACAAAATTCTGGGAGCATAAATGGGAACCAATTATGAGGGTGGGAAAGCTGATTTTTTTTTCCCTCCATACTTTTAGTGACATTTTAAATGGATTTTAACCGTAATACATGGTAATTAAAGGAAACATGACAGATAATAAAATATAAACACCCGTAATCCCACGGTCCTGCAATAAATTAGCAGTTTCTTTCATTATATTTTTATATGCAATTTTTGAAAATTGGATTATTATACATGTATCTTCATATGCTTTTTTATTACAATGTAACATAAAGTTCTGAGTCATAAGTGTGAAGTTTGATTAATTTCTATGAAATGAATACATTCATGTAACCACTACTTTGATCAAAAAGTAGAAAGTGACCAGTCTCCAGAAGGCCCCCATTATGTTCTTTCCCAGGTGCCACTCCAGCCCACTAAAGTAATTATTTTCCTGACTTCAGTGTCATAGATTTGTTTCATCTGTTTGTTTAATGGACTCTTAACACAATTGACCTTTTTGAAAATTTGCCCTCTTTTGTTCCATATTTTTGTTTCTGAGATTTATCTGCATTGTTTCTGCAGCAGTTCGTTCATTCTCACGCTTCCCCTGCTCCATCAGTGACTGTGTTGTCATTTCTCTCTCTTCGGGATAGTGTTTGGGTTGGTTCCCGGTTTGGGGCTTCTGGAGTAGTACTGCTATGAAATTCCTGTGTCTTTGAGCACACATAAGTAAACATCTCTGATGGGTAGGTATGTACAAGTAGTGGAATTGCAAGGCTACGTGCACGTTCAGGTCACATGCATATTCAGCTCTTGTGAATAAAAATACCAAACACATTTCCCAAGTTAAATTCAGTTTATACCATTTTACATTCCTTTAGCAGTGCAAGGAAGGTCCAGTTGCTCCACATTCTTACCAGCCCTTGGTATTGTCAGTCTTTACACCTGTAGCCATTCTGCTGGATGGGTAGTGGTCTTCTGCTGATATTTAATTAACATTTTCAGATGTTTTAGCCAAATTTTTTTTCTGATTTTCTCCCCATAAATCAGTCAAGATGGTAACCAAAGTGCATGTGTTAAGTACATTTATTTTTCCTTCCTGTCTTAATTAGATGTGTGGAATAATGTTAATTCAAAACTTCTGAAATGTTGGGGCACCTGGGTGGCTCAGTGGGTTAAGCCGCTGCCTTCGGCTCAGGTCATGATCTCAGGGTCCTGGGATCGAGTCCCGCATCGGGCTCTCTGCTCAGCAGGGAGCCTGCTTCCCTCTCTCTCTCTCTCTGCCTGCCTCTCTGTCTACTGGTGATCTCTGTCTGTCAAATAAACAAATAAAATCTTTAAAAAAAAAAAAAAAAAAAAAACTTCTGAAATGTTGAAAGTATTTTTAAATCACTGATCCTGCCTTCTTGAAACCCTAAGCTTGTGAGCCTCCTGTTTAAGGTAGTGGCTCTCCTCTGATCTTCCTGAAGTAACCTGAAGAGTCACCTATACCCACAGTACAAGTTCATCTGAACTGTGGAGTAGCATAGTGTAGCATGTAGAGTGGTTAAGAGAACATAGCCCCTGCTTTTACCGTGCCACTTAGGAACCCTGGGACATCCCCGCCACCCCCCTCCTCATTTCTAAAATGGTACTGAGAATACCCCTCTCACAGAATATCCATAATAAAGGAGTTTAAGTTATTAAGCACTGGAAATGGTGCCCAGCACACAGTAAGTGCTATGAGGGCATTAAATATTAAAAGATCAGCTTTCTTTTTTATAGAATCGCGAACTGTGAAATTTGGTCAGAAATAGTTACAGTAAAATTGAGATCTAAGCCATTTAATTTTTTTAATGTTTGTAGTATCATAGCTATTTTCTTTATGTGGTACAAAATAACACTCAAGGCAGGCCATTTGGTCAAACTCTGTGTCTGCTGTAGGTGTTTTTCACTGTTGGTTTTTGATTTGTCTTTGATGTGTCAGTTTTTGGCTGATGAGTAATTGTCTGGGTACTGATAACTTGCTGGAGTCAAGTGCAGCCTTGAGTGCTCCATGTGAATAAAGCCATTTCATTTCTGTAACCCAGAGAACCCAGTATGTCACTGCTCTTCATTTCAGTTGGTAAACTTGTCAATTAGCTGCATTTGGAAAGTGATTTTTGATTAGTGCAATCAGTAAACATGGAATCTTTCCTGTGATTGCCACGCTGATTAGGTAAATTGTCACTTGAGGAGCTATTGGTGAAGCCTTGGTTTATATGGCCTTAGAGCTTTAGAAAAGGGATAAGTTTTTAAAGACCAAAGGAAAAAATTAACTGTCATTTTTCCTCTCTCGCTGGTACCTTTCTGAAGTGCAATTCACTACCTCACAATTTTTTTTCTTCCTCTCAATGGATCTTCTGTTAGAGCCATACAAATGAATGATAATAAGTTTGTTTTACCTTCTACTTCATTACTTATCAGCCAGGAGATATTTCTGCTTTATGAATACTTAAGGGTTATATATATTTCTCGGAGTCACATGAAGAGATTTGTTTAAAAGTAGCCTTGAAGGTTTTCTTTGATCCTTTTTATTTTTCTTTTCTTGGTTGAAAGCAAGAGATGTTTTAGTAAGTGTGTGACAGAATTTTTACATCATAGGAAATTTGCTTAGGTTTTAACAAAAACTATAGTTTTTGCATGTGCTAAGTTTATGTGAAAGCAGTTATTCTGGAAGTGAGAAATAGTAAAAGCAAAATAGAGTGTGAAGTACCTGGCATACTAAAAATGGAAATAGGGACTTTTGCCATTTGTCTAGGCAGGTGCGTAGGTAGACTATTAAGAAGGATTCCTTCTCTCTACAGACAGTATTTGTACTTAATGAGCTTTACATTCCAATTCCACTTAGAAATATTGTTGTGCTTAATCTAACATGAAGCATATATGAATCTAATGAATATGTATTCTGGATGATGGTGACTTTCCCTCCATTTGTTCTGTTTCTAGGAGAAAATACACAAGATTTTTTTCTGCCTTTATTTTTCATGAAACATTCTTGAGGTTTTTCTTGATTTAGATGTATCTTATTTTTGCTTGATTTTAAATTTATTAGGGATCCTGTTTGGAAGCTTCTACAAGTACCATGGAGAGTATGTATTCTGTGATGATACCATGTATATAGAGACCCCATGGAACCAAAATCATGGAATTAAGTCTTCATGGTAAAAAGAGGCATGTGTCCAGGATGACTATAAGTGATTCTGGGACATGAGAAATACAGAGCTAGACAGGGGTCCAAATGAAATTCACTGTATTCCTTTTGATTTTGGTTAGTTAAATTAACTAATTTTCTATATGTAAGACACTAAAATAAAATATACTTCTGGAAACATTTTAACCAGTTCTCATGAAACTAACTTGTGTACAACATCTGAATAGACCAGTGGACTTCCATGTTTAACAAAGTAATGATCAGAAGGCACCTGGGTGGCTCAGTTGGTTAACTGTCTGCCTCAGTTCATTAAGTGTCTGCCTTTGGCTCAGGTCATGATTCCAGGGTCCTGGGATCAAGCCCCAAATTGGGCTCCTGCTCCTCCTCCCCTCCGTGCATGTTTTCTCTCTCTTTCACTCTCGTTCTTGCACTCTCTCTCAAATAAATCTTTAAAAAAAGAAAAAGTGGCCCAACAATTTATTTTACTTTCATTAGATTGCTTTCTCATGAATGGTAATGTGTTGAAAATAATATATATGTTGAAGTAAGTATATTTCACGTTTTTCCGTAGTAATAAACCATACATTATCATTGCTGTTTTTGTAGGAATTTCTGGTTTTACCTCTAATGATTATGATTGCCTATTTATATATGGTCTGTAGAAATGATTCAGAAATTATTCTGGGCCTGTAGGGATCCTTCTTTCCCTGTTGGTTGTGGGTTCTTGGTGATAACCCCCATGTCCCCATTCAGGTTTGGAATATCTAATGACTGCATGAAAACTCCTCAGCAGTGTTCCTCAGTTTGACCTCTGCTAGTAGTGGCTTTTAAGAGATGGAAAGGGTCTTAACTGAAATCGACTAGAGGTGCCACCTTCCTTTTTATGTTTTTTTTAGATTTTATTTTATTTATTGATTTTTTATTGACATATAACATGTATTATTTGTTTCAGGGGTACAGGTCTGTGATATATCAGTCTTACACAATTCATGGCGCCCACCATAGCACATACCCTCCCCAGTGTCCATAACCCAGCCACCCTATCCTTCCCACCTGTCTCCTCCAGCAATCCTCAGTTTGTTTACTAAGAGTAAGTCCCTTGTGGTTTGTCTCCCCCTCTGGTTTTATCTTGTTTCATTTTTCCCTCCCTTCCCCTATGATCCTGTGTCTTATTTCTCAGATTCTACCTATCAGTGAGATCATATGATAATTGTATTTATCTGATTGACTTATTTTGCTTAAAGTAATACCCTCTTAAGTAATTACCTTAAAATAATCCATCCACATTGTTGAAAATGGCAAGAATTCTTTTTCTTTTCTTTTTTTTTTTTTTAATGAGATGCCACCTTTCAATTCAGAATAGGTCTCTGCATGAAAATAATGGTGGTGAAGGCTTCCTGCTGCTTTCCAAGAAAAGCATCTGTTGTGGGTTTGGCTGCTGGACACTTCGTGCTGGCCGAGGCGCAGTGCGCTTTTCCTGCCCCCCTGCTCTGGCCAAGGGTGGTTATCTCTAGGAAAACTGTCTTCAGGGGGCAATGTCAGCCTTGTTGAGGTGGGGAGAGCCCAAAACAGTAGTAGTAGTTGTTCATACTGTAATCATGTGAACAGCTAGATCCTCTGCTTGTTCCATGTTCTCCTTTGTGGGGCTTTTAAGCATAATTCCATTTTTCTCTCCACCTCCCCCCTTTTATAAGTAAACCCAGATTGCATTTTTTTGGTTCCTAACCAGAGATAAGCTTTCATTTCTTCTTTCCTTTAAGAAAGTAATTTTGAAAAGCATGTTTCTAGTTTGTGTTTCCATTAAAATGTGAGTCTGAATACATTATGGTAAGCCTTGTTGTCCTTGGGTCTCAGGAGTCTGGAGGAGGTTACTGTCCTCACACAGTGAACTCATTAGACAACTCCTGGAACCAGCTGTTTTAATTAGGTCACACACAGACCCTGCTGAAGGGTGGCCAAGGTGACTGTAAGACTGGAAACCGGAGCAGAGCAGCACTTGGTTAACATGACCTGCTGAGCTGCTGAGTGCCCGCCTGACCGGTGTTTGGGGCTGCTCCTTTCAGCTCGGTTACGTGCAGGAGTAGCAGCCATTTAGTCGTTCCTTGGAGTCAGATGTTGCCAGTTCAGCTTTGTGTTAGAGGAGGAAGTTTGAGTCTCAGAAAACAATGGAAAAGTGGGTGGTCCCTTTATTAGCATCTTCTGGCCTGTGTTGGAGAAATGTGTGCCCTCCACTTTGTTGTGATAGCTAGGTAAGCCAGGGTTCCTTCCAGTTACCGTGCTTAGGGGGAAATTCTCAGGATTTCTATTGAAGTTACTATTCTTTCAGTTGTATTTATGGAAAAGAACCTAAATTCCTTTCTTTTGCACAGCATTTAAAATAAAAATATGAAAAACATACCTTTACATACTCATGCACACATACATAGGTAGTAAGAGAGAAATGTGGGAGTTTAATGACTAAGACTCTTGAAACTATGTTTCATTATCAAAGGAAAAATAATGAAAAATTTACTGACCCTGTTGATTTTGTGTCTTTTTACATTTGTAGTTTGTATAATTATGCTAATTTAGTTTGTATTTTGTCTCTTTTTTTTTTTTTCAAGAGATTTTATTTATAAGAATATAATATGGGTAGCCGAATAGTGATTACTTCTTAATTGAATTCTGGAGTTTCTTTGATGTTGAGTTGTGTCAGTTCTTTATATATTTTGGATACTAACCCTTTTTCAGATATATCATTTGCAAATATCTTTGGGTCTGTATGTTGTCTTTTAGTTTTGATTGTTCGCTTCAGTCTGCAGAAGCCTTCTATTTTGATTTAGTCCCACTAGTTTTATTTTATGCTTTTGTTTCCCATGCCTCAGGAGACCTATCTAGAAAAATGTTGCTGTGTCCTGTGTCAGAGAAATTACTGCCAGTGCTCTCTTCTCTGATGTTTATGGTTGTGATTACTTAAAATCTTCTGTTGACCCTTCCCTGTTTATTTTCCAGATATGAGGCCGCAGGATTCCTGGCGGGGTCCTCCTCCTCTTTTCCAGCAGCAAAGATTTGACAGGTAATATTAAAGCAAACATGACTTTTAAATATTTTTCCACATCAACATTTGAGGTTTGGGCTTTCTCCAGTGTTTGAAATGTACTTTCTTCCCTCTGAACAATTTATGTTGTGCTTCTTTTAGGAAAATAGATGCCTAACACGTTGAATTAAAAGACTCCTCTTTATATACTTTCCCACTTCCCTTGGTCCTTGGCCTTTATCTTAGTGAATGTTTTAAGGTGGCCTGAAAAATGCAACACAGTGGGCTTAAAATTGTATTAGGTTTTGGTCAGGCTAAACAAATTTCTTTTTAGAAGGCTTGTGCAGCTTAATGAGGCATAACTAATGGTGTTCCACTTTTATCATTTCTGTGCGGGCAACACCGCATTAGTACAGACCAACCATTGATTCTTGCTACAGACCTCTTGAAGTCCTAATCAGCTTCTTTGGTACAACTTTTTCAGGGCTGACAAGCCTATTGTAGGGCAGTGTCACTGTAGGTCAGTAGTTATTAGTTGCCACTGAAAACAGTTTCTTTAACTGCTTAAGACTGAACTGAATTAAACGCAGAAGGGACTCAGAAAAGGATTATGGGATCTGCAGTCTAATAAGTACTGGGGACTAGGAAGAGTGTGACATGGTTTAATAACGAGGGATGTTTGACTTACGTTCTTTCATTGATAAGTTGTGTGCTCCTAAGTCAGGTGGTTTCTACATGACAAGACAGCTAAGCATATTATGAATAATTATATTAACATCTGTAGAATAATTTTTTACAAGGCAGCTTTCAAACCTATCATTTTATGCTGGTTTGCCAGCATCAGTAAATGCTGAAACCAATTAGACCTATAGTAAGGTTTCCCTCTTTGCCTTCCCAATTCTAATCTGTTTTGTTCCCCTCTCTTTTACTGTTTTAGCAGTCTGATCATCTGAAATGAATAGAAGTGTTGTTATGAATGGGATTATAAATGTTGCTCCCCTTTTAAGAAAACTTTCTTTGGAGATTCCCAAACTTCATTTCATGATTTTCTTCAAGAAGATAAAAGAAATCATGTTACTAAATTATGTATTAATAGTAGCAACTACTTAGTGCAAGCTGCTTTTTAAATTTAAGATGACTCATACAATGCCTGAATTTATGTATTGTTTTCAATATAAGTGCCCCAAGCATACCCTACTTCCACATCTTTGGGATACGACTATTTTCAAAGTAGAAAATGAGTAAGGCTTAAATTTTTCCTAAATTACAAATTACCACATTGGAACCGATCTCATTTTAAATAACTGTCTTTCTGCTTTAAGTTTGTTGAGTTTGATTTTCAGTTTCCCTACTTTGTTGCTTGCTTCTCTCCCATGTCGTTAATAATCACGAACTTTTACAGTCTGCCTACGAAGTGTCAGCACTGTGAGCGAACATGCCTTTAGAAAAGACTTCATTTATTCCTCCTAGCAAGCCTCTGAAGTAGATGTTGTTTTTACAGATGAGGAAACCTAGGTACACAGCAGTCCTGCATTTTCCATACATTTCTCTTCTGTACCATTCTTTACTAAGAAACTTTGACTTGAACAAACAGAACTTTTTAGAATGCCTGTGTGAACATAATGTTACAGTAAAGCTGTAGGGACTTAGAGGAAATAAAGGATCTCCTTCCACTTTTGAGACATTCTTTCTTCCTTTCCAGTGGCTTTGCTTCCCTCTAGACACTGAAAGATCTCCTAAGATCATCACCATTGTCCTGATTTCCATCAGGTTTTTGTTCTTCTGCCCTAGCCAAGTACTTGTATTGTATCCCGACTGTCTTTGTGAACCCAGCAGGTTAGGGACAAGTTTTGCGGAGCATTCATTTTTGGTCTAGTTTTAGTTGGAAACTTGAAATACTACCTTAAAGCAGAAGTTAAATGTGAGCATAAGAAAATTCTTAGACCATGTCATTTAAGAAGCATAACATTCATAAAGAAAACAAAGTTTGAATTCAGCCACCTGAAATTTGTCCATTAACCTGTTAGCAGATACAGTCTGACAAGTGTGTCTAACCATTCTGACTTCACAAGGCATAGAGGAGAAAATAAAAACTTGTAGTCACTTTGACTTTACTGAGATGTGACACAACTGGTAAGTAGTAGAATTCTTACTGGAACCAGTTTTATTGATTTTTTTTTTTTTTAAAGATTTTATTTATTTATTTGACACAGGGAGAGCACAGGCAGGGGGAGCAGCAAGGAGAGGGAGAAGCAGGATCCTTACTGAGCAGGGAGCCTGACCCAGAGCTTGGGCCCAGGACCCCAGGATCATGACCTGAGCTAAAGGCAGACACTTAACCTGCTGAGCCACCCAGGCAGCCCTGATCCTTCTTATTAGTTCAGTACTTGCCCATTTCACTATTTTGGGTATTTGGTTGAGAACCCTACTAGAAAATAAAATGTTGAATGTATTTTTTTTTTTTTTTTTTTGCTAAAATACACTGTTTCTTGAATTTTCCTAGTTTGAGGTAGTATCTATACTCCATATGTTCATTTCATTTAAAAATACAACAGGGGGCACCTGAGTGGCTCATTGGGTTAAGCCTCCCAGCTCTTGATTTTGCCTCAGGTCATAATCTCAGGGTTGTGGGATGGAGCCCTACCTCAGGCTCATGCTCAGCAGGGAGTCTCCTTGAGATATCATTCTCCCTCCGTCTCTCTGCCCCTCCCTTGCTTCACTCATGCTCTCTTTCTCTGTCTCTCTCAAAAAGAAATAAATCTTTAAAAAAAAAAAATACAACAGGAATTGCCCCACCCTTGCCTTCTCACGCAGAGACAAGCCAGCTCAAACTGAGTGAATGGTAGAGAGTATTTGAGTTCTCTTCCTCGCTAGAGTTCTGCCCTGTTGTGTGTGTAATTCTTGCCAGGGAAGACTTCTCTTTTCTGGCCATATCCAGGGTGGCCATTTACTTTTTAACTTATGGGCATTAGGCTTAGTCAGTCATGGAAAATCTTTAAAAACTGCCATATATATAAATTTAAAATATCCAGATTGGTCATAGTGACTTCATATTGTAAGCTACTTTCCAAAATGGGAATTTAGAAACTTAAGAATTTTTTTTTAAGATTTTATTTATTTATTTGACAGAGAGAGAAATCACAAGTAGGCAGAGGGGCAGGCACAGAGAGAGGGGGAAGCAGGCTCTGCTGAGCAGAGAGCCTGATGTGGGGCTCCATCTCAGGACTCTGGCATCATGACCTGAGCTGAAGGCAGACTCTTAACCGACTGAGCCACCCAGGTGTCCCAAAACTTAAGAATATTGTTGTCATAGACAGAAACCAAAAAACAGAGTCTTAACCATTGAGGGCAAACTGCTGGTTACCAGAGGGGAAGTGGGTGGGGGATGGGTGAAATAGGTGATGGGGATTAAGGCACTCACTTGTCATGATAAGCACCAGGTGATGTATGGAATTTTTGAATCACCGTGTGTACACCTAAAACTAACACTGTGTTTTAACTATACTGGAATTAAATTTTTTTAAAAAACATTTAAAAAAAAAATTGAATGTTGGCAGTAATGTAAATATATATATGTAGTTGCCATCCATGATGCCAAAAGTCTCAGGTAAGCTGTCTCAGTAGATAGCTACTAATTTAAAAAAGGTAAAATGTGTCAACCTCAATACTTTGGTCCCAGATTTAAAGTGTATTTTTGAAGGTAAATTTACTTGTAACTACTTGCAAATTAATACAATTAGTATAGAAATATGGTAGACCTGTGGAAAAGAAAGGACTGCCAGTAAAAAGCAAAAGAGGATAGTACCTGTCCCTCCTACTGTTCTTTCTATTTAATTTCAACAAAATATTTTTATAAAAATTATCTTTCAAAAACATTTTAACTAATTATTTTGAACAAAAAGAGGACTTTATTCTTTTAAATTGTGGCTTTGTTTCTAACCTATTTTTAGAATATAAAATAATGTAAAATTGCATTTATAATATCGTCCATACCAGCAGATTTTCCAGAAACCCAGTTGAGTGAGTTTCATCATTGCAGACTGAAAATAAAAATTGATTACAGTTAACACAATGTGTGAGTTGCATCTTTGGTGTGTGGGTTTTATGTTAATGGCCCAGTTTTGATAAGCCTCCTTGGTTACAGTACAAAACATTAACCCCTCACTCCTTAGAGATCAGAAGAGAACATTCCTATCTCTCTGCATAATTGTTCTTTCCAAAGAGATGGGACACTCTTGCTAAAATATATTTGTATTAGTAATGAGCCTGAAAAATAATAAAAGCCCTGAATATATGGATATTCCCTCTGAGATATATTTTTTGAGTACAGCAGATTTTATTGGTTAAAGCTCTGGTTTCACCACTAACTGTGAAGAATAGTATTGGCTTCTCTATAGTTCTTCAAGGAGTTGTTCTTTGAGTCATCACACAAAAAGAATTATCTTTGGTATTTAAAAAAAAAAAAAAAAGAAAAGAAAAGAAACAGCTCCAAGTGAAGGCAAGGAAAATGGGAGGGTAGAGAGGATGGATTCAGGTTTGAATAACTGTGAGAAGAATGCATTACCCAGCATTACCCAGTGAGCCCAACTTCAAGCTGTTCCCCCCATCCCCAGCACCTGGGAAGTGAAATTCATATGCTGGTATGGTTGCAGTTAATACTTTAGCAATTTTAGAATCCTGTGATTTTTCCTAAAATCTGTAATGGCCTCAAAGCATCTGGTGTTAAAATATATTGGAGAATTTTGCTTCTATTCTTTATAGTGACTGTTCTGTAAAATGGAAGTTGAAAATGCTTCGATAAAATTGTGTCTTACATGGTGATTATCTTTAGAAGGTGTATCTTGGCTACATTGTTTATGTGACAGTTTTATATTATTATTTAATACTTCATACCTGTTGCTTTGTATCTGCAAAGTTAAAATAGGCACTTGAAGACAATTAAAACATTTCTTTTGACTAGTAATCCGGGCCGGCAAACTGGGTTCTAATAGCTGTTGAATTTGTGTTCCCATGTAAACTGTATACCAAATGCCAGTCAGCCCATGCCAATTAGTGCTCATGTTGCTAGGTCACCATGGTCAATTGAAAACTGCATCAATAGAACTTGAAAAGGTTTCCTCCTGATCAGACCTTCTGACATATTGAGCAGAATAATGGATGGGAAAAAACAGCCAAGTCCCCTACCCTAGATTCAAAATACTGAGCAGTAAGAATTCATTTGCAACCTGCAATTAACTAGAAAGAATGGACTCCAAGAACGAGTCTAGACATTTTTAAAAATAAAGCCCATTTTCCTGTCTTGTACATGTTTACTCTTTGGATAGCATCTTAAATGTAACCAACTTGGTGATCTTGGATCCAAATATTCAAGTGACCGAAAAGGAAATTTCATAGTTGAAAATGAACAAAATATTTTAAGTCATATGTTCCTGATTCATTCGAGTTTAGATCCCTCTTCTTTAAATGCTGATACTTAAACATGTTAGACTACATTGAATATGAGGGGCATAAAGGTCGCTCTGATGTTGTATGTCCCATTTGACAAATGCAAGCAAATTTGATTGTCCTGAGAGTTGGAGATGATGCTAGCCAGTTTGAGACTTTGAGCTATGTAACAGGTTTGACTTATAATGCAGACATAATACTTCTCCACAGAGGCGTTGGGGCTGAACCTCTGCTGCCATGGAACCGGATGCTCCAAACCCAAAATGCAGCCTTCCAGCCAAACCAGTATCAGATGCTAGCTGGACCTGGCGGGTATCCACCCAGACGCGATGATCGTGGAGGGAGACAGGTGATACAGTGTGGGCTGTGGGATGAAAAGCACGCTGCACACTTGGTACTTAGCCTTGCTTCTCAGGACACTGTATTTTCTTAAAAACATTTCTGGATGAGATACTGGTAGTGTCGGTCAGCTGAACTTGGTTCCCTCAATTTAAAATGTATATAGAGTGAGTCTATACCTTACCATATCTGCTACACCCTGAAGATGCTAAAGGTTTTCCAGCCCCAGAGCCCTTTTAATCATAGCGGTCAGTAATATTTAGCACAAATAGAGTCAGTTGCCAAAACATTTTTTTATCCTTTAAGGATGTTCTTTGTAGTAGTAGAAACTAGATTTCATAGTAGATAATTTTATAGAAGCTGAAAGTAACAGTCTACCCTTTTAGCTGTTACCTTTATTCATCTTAGAAGTCTCCTCTGTCTTGATTCATCTGGGATACCCCTTTTCGTGGAAAGAAATATCTCCTTCATTATTTCCCACATATTTTTTTTAGCTAAATTTAAATAGCTTTACAATGAGTATAACAATTCCTAGACAAATTTATTTAGCATGTGTGAGCTTCATTTCCTTCTCTGTAAAGTATCCAGTTTAAGCAGAATTTAAGACAGAAGTCTGTTTGCCTCAGTCTATTTGTCCCCCCAGCCATTTGATGCCTGCCTAGTATTTACGTGCTCTGCAATCAAATCCTTGCCAGAGAACAGGGTCAGAATGCTACGATTTAGTGTGTGCAGTGTTCATGGAGTTTAGCACCTGTGGTGATTTGAAGTGGATTTAAAATTGCTTACCTGGTGTTGCCTACAGGCCTTTTGCAGTGCTTCGAATATTAATTTTCTTACACAGGTTCTTGGCATGTGGTCCCTTTGTGTAAGACCTCTCTTTTGACAGCTTAGAAAGATGATTTTTTTCTTCTACACATTTTTGTTTATCTTTTTACAAGGCTATTCACTTTATAAGAAAATAATCATCTTAATTATCTTTTGAGAGAATTTTGTTAAAATTTATTAAAATCTGTTCATAGAATTTTATTTTGAATTACTGTCAGCCCCAGAGGTCTAAAAATCATATCAGTAGTTTGCCATTTTATGCTGAAGAGTTGATGGGATGATAGTAGGCAGTCTACAAAATGAGTATTACTGAAATGGGGACATACTTATAAACTAGAAGAAACCCTGGAGAATTTTTAGTCCTATTACCTCATTTTCCAAGTGGGAAACAGCAGTGGCAGCAGAGCTGTGGCCTGGCTGCCGGGTTCTTCTGAGCCCAGTTCCTCTGGTTTCTCATCTCCTTCAGAGGAGGTCTTCCCTGGAAGAAACTCTGTTTTTAACAGCAGGTAAAATCGTTATTCACTTAGAAGATAAAAACCAATTGGTAAATTATAATTCTTTTAGGACCTTTTACAAATACATTTCTTTTTCTCACTCTTTTTTTTTTACAAATACTTTTTATTAAATCACAGGTTTTGAAGTGCTATTAAATTGCAGAAGTTCATTGTTAAAAACAGTGTAACTATGACCACTCTATTTAGTGAGGTTTATATGACTAAAAATAAAGCCCTAATGGTCTACACATACTCATTATAATTTAAACCACTGAATGACAACACCAGGCCAGAGTGTGGGGTGGAGAGTCTGTTTCAGAATCCTAGAGGCCTAGAAAGGGAATTATGAGGGAGTTTTTTTGTACAGATATGTTATTTGTAAACTTACTAGGATATGTTGTGAATGTCACTAGTAATTATGTAATAATCTAATGTGTTACTTAATACTCTACTATTTATAGCTAAACATACCTCCCAAAAATCCGTAAAATTAATAGTTCATTAGGCCTCAGCTGCTTTATCAAGCTCTTGTCTTGGTTAAGCAAAATGACTTTTCCAGCATCTGTCTAAAGTTGATGTGGACATCTTACCACAGTGTGACTTGAATTACTGCTAGGGGTGGCAGGGAAGATTGAGAACCACTAGTCTTTTACACAGGTCCCTTCACTGCAGTTCATTTGTGTGCATTTTAAGGAGTTTCTTAAGTGCATGTTACAGCTACTTTGGGTAGTTTTCAGTGGTACCATTTATAGCAAGCTTTGCATGAACCTGGGGGCCTAACGCATCTATTTATGAAAGACCTTCCATGTTAAATACTTTTAAGACATATTCAGCTTCTTTATGGTGTGTTTTTCCAGAGAGATATAAAATTAATTTCTTTGAAGGGGTGTTAATCCAGAAGATAAACTCTTGCTTTTGCTTATTTACAGGGATATCCCAGAGAAGGAAGGAAATACCCTTTGCCACCACCCTCAGGAAGATACAGTTGGAATTAGGCTTTTGTAAAGCTTTCCCAAATCCTTTCATCATTCTACAATTCTATGCTATTTGTGGAAAGATTTCTTTCTCAAGTAGTAGTTTTTAATAAAACTACAGTACTTTGTGTATTTCTTTTAACTGTGTATATTTCTACTGACCTGATCTCACTGTTTATGTTGCTTTCCAAAGATGTGTGTTGCATAATACAGTGGATCTGAATTTATTATTGCTTGTAAAACACATTTGATGGAATAGGAATACTGGTTTTTCATTATGGTTAAAATCAAACCAGCTGTGGATTTTAAAACACAGTATATTCTAGATCATCTAAGATCCATGCTGATTTTTAATGCACAAGAATTAGGTATGAACTCCTGAGCTGGAACCCTCAGCCAACTAGAGTATATATTGTTCAGTATTTCTTTGGAAACATTTCATTAATGTACTTGTCTTATGGAAATTTCTGGACTTTAGTAAAAAAAAAAAAAACAACAAAAAACTGAAAACTCTGGTGTCTTGTGTCCTTATTATAGAATTTCAACATTGAAAATCTTGGCCATGTGTTGTTTTAAGTCATTTTTTCAGACAATCATTTCTATAATTAGATGTCAAAAGAACACCAATGAAGAAGGAAGACAACCCAACGAACTCTTATGTTAGTATGTGAGCTGCTGACTTGGCTAACTATACAATCTCTAAGAATAAGTTACTTCTGTTTTATAAATTTCATATAGACTTGTCCTTCAGTTTTAAGGCTTGTTTTACATCTTTAAGAAAAGCTGAAAAATTTAATTTGTAGCTACTTAGCCTGTGCTCCTTAGCATATTTTTTGCATTATTTTGTAATAATTTCAGTTTGTACTCATTTTTTTTTTGCTAGTCAGCACACTTATTCCTTAAATTTATTCTTGATGTTCATACATGGCATTTTCATATGCACTTTCATTTGTTTGCCACAACAAATTTACACACATGTGTAAAGACTTGCTGCTTTGTTACCATTTGCTTATTCTAGCCTAAGATTGTAGAATAAGGTTTTTCTTTGACCTTCTGTTTTAGGACATTTTTGCTTAATACTTCAACTAAGGCACACTTGTTAATCTTAGCCTATGCAGAGAAAAGGCCACCTTAATCTTAAATAAGAAGGTATTTTGAAGCTGTTGAGTTCTTTGCTGGTGACGTCCTTCATTGTTGAGACAAAGCCTCTCTGCTGGGAATTAACAACACAACCATTATAACCTTCACAATATGTTAAAGTGATAACACCTTTTAAATTTCTCTATGTTCCAAAAACTACAAATGGATAGCCACCTAAATCAAGTATTTCATATTCCAGAGGAGCCCATATAAATGTCCTACTCTCTATAGCTTCATAGATACCCCAAACCCACACTTCCACAGAACCTATATTTTCTCAGATTTGGGTTTTTTTTTTTTTAATTTTTAGCTGTTATAAATGTGTATAAAATAATTGTTTTTGCTTGGCCTATACACAGTTACATATAACTGTTAAAATATTTTAATTTGGATGTTTAAAGTATTTTGAAGGCGTCTAAGCCAAAAGCCTGTGGAAAAGCTGTGCCAGCTAGATTCCCTCTACATGGTGGGGTGTCCTGGAGGACACCTGCCCCCTAGATAAACCCTCATTTACAGGCCTGCTCCATTCATTCATCCTTGCTCCCTCCTTTTGCTCCTTACTCCTTCCTCTCCTTCCAACTTGTCCCCCCAAGTCTGAATCTGCCAGAAAAATGTCCTATTATTTCAACAAATTATTCAAAAATAGAATATTTAAAGCTATAAGCATTTCCTCCATATTCGGATATAAAAATAGTTAATGGACCCCATTTAAATAACTACTCATACTATCTAAGTAGGAGACAGGTTTTCAGGGTCTCCTATTAAAGATGCTTAAAAATCTTAGAACATGGAACAGTGATACTATTGTAGCTCTAAGAGCCCTTAATGAGCAGTTGTCTTCCCTTTAAGGATCAAATGAGGTAATGCACGTTAAAATAACAAAGCCATCCACAAACTATTAGATTGCCATTTGGCGTTACAAAGGCAAATTGGGTGTAATGAGCTATGGTTAATTTTCGTCCTAGGGCGCGGGACGTCTGGGCGGGCCGGGGTGGAGCTGAGGGTTGTGAGCTCCCATTTTCCGCGGGGCGCATTTGGAGGTCGGGCGCACCTCCGACCGAGTCGAGGGCCTCCGGGCGCGGTGACATTGCAGCCGGGCGGGACGGTGGCGGCGTCCGGGAGCCACTGGCCTGTCGCGGCGGGGACAGACGGGCTGCTGCTCTGAGGCAAGGTCCCAGGCCCGCGGGCAGGCGCGCCGGCGAGGCGAGTTAGCGCACCCCATCCACACGCTCCTTTCGGCGCCCTCTGCCTCTCCCGCCCGCGTCCCGACCCGCGTCCAGCCGCTCGCCGACTCAGGAGCCCCGCGAGCCGCTGGTGTCTAGTAGGTGGGCACAGGAAAGTTCAAACCCCCGGCCCGCAGTCTGGGAAGTGTGGTTTCGGCCGCCGCCAGGCCCAAAGTGAATTACTGCAGCCGCAGCCCTCGGTTCCTGGAAGTGGCGCCGCAGCTTTTTCACCTGCTCGTTTTAGCGTCTCAACTCCCTGCACGAAATGCCAACACCGAGCCTGTAAGGGGATAGCGGAGATCTTCCTTCCGAGGCTGCAGTTTTAAGTTCTAAGTCTGAGCGTAACCGAATTTAGCTAAGCTTAGAAATCTGAAGTTCAGACATTCTCTTAAGAGTCAGCTAAGACTCCCCATTCCCGGACCGCTGAGAGCTGCCAGGCTCCGTCCCGCTAGTCCGACGCCTCTTCCTGATCGCTCCAGAGGATCAGGGAGCGGAGTTCTCGCCAGACTCTTCCGGGAGATCGACTGTCCTGCTATTTCTAATTAGGAAAAAAGTCAACAGACTATAAAATAAGAAATGGCCCGTTCTCGACAGATTTTTCCTCCACTCAGGGTAAAGTTAATCTCTTGTGTTGCTTGTTTCTGGATTTCGTATTTACGGAATGAGGAGGGCTAAAAGGAAACATGCTTTGATTTTTTTATGTGAAATGGGAATAGAGCTATATTCACTACTGCAAAATAGCACAACTTAGAGTTACTCAATGTTCGTGGTTAAACCTTTATTAGAAGTTACCTAAACAATGACTGAAATAGAGGTTACACGGGATTTAAAAAATAAAATAAAAGGCATTTCATTCAATTTTGGGTACACATTTCATTTAATTGCGTGTATACATCTAAAGCAAAAACAATGAAACCAAAAAACTCTCCCAGAAACTTCCACTACCCCAAAATGAAAAATGATAAAATAAAAGTGATCCTGAAATCACAAAGTTTTCTAAGTACTTACTAGGGAGAGCAAATTCCTGATGGAATGTGAATGCAGTGCCTGTCTGCCATTTTCTCTGAATCTTCTCCAGATGCTCACCAATTCTCACTAGCAGTTTAAAAAAAAAAACAAAAAAAAAAAACAAAAAAACCCAAAAAACTATCTTTTTCTTTTTTTTTTTTTTTAGTAAATTGTATCCTAATTCCCTGTCTCATTGGGTTTGGGCATGACAAGTAGCAGCATTTTTAAAAACTGGACCGAAATTGTCAACATAAGGTTTTTTTTCCACACAAGTTACTGTTGTGTTAAACCATTGGGCAATATCATTCATGCTTTGAACATCTGAAACTTGTACTGCCACTACATAATGCATTATTTATGCACAAATTCATATCTAAAAACCCAGTCCATGGGTCTTTGTGATTGTGGTTCAAAAATTTACTCCGAAAGTCTTTTAAATCAGCAGTATTCAATGCAGCTAACAAAGCCATTCTTTGGAAGGTGCTTGCATTTAGTGACCAGGATAGAGTTTCTGATTTGCTTTAAATTGAAAGTAAACAATTGCTAGCAGAATAGAGTTTGGACACAACATCTGTGTTGATAAAAGTCTGGCTACTTGTTTTGACCATCGGGTTTTAATTCTAAGCAAAAACTTAAATAGAAAACTGGGTTACACCCTCCATGCTTTCTATACAAAACACCATTCCTGCGCCTTCAACATTGCACACTGCCACACACTCAAAGCTTCAATTCATATCCCAATGAAGATTACAGAAAAGTACCTGCAATCCCTGCTGTTCCTCTCTGCAACTTTGATTCTGAGTTTTTGTTTCTGTGCCTCAACTGGAAAAGATAAGCTTGTTGTGAAACCCCAAAACATTTAGGAAAATATCACATCTGCAGTTAGCATTTCTGGAACCCAGTTTTGCTCTGGCCTCTGCTAAACTTTGAGAGGGCTTTGTTCCACTCAGACCCTGCCTCGGCCCTCCCTCTTGGTTGTGAAGACACTTATCCTCCTCTTCAGTTAATGAGTTTCACCTAGTCTG
The DNA here is from genome assembly GCF_020171115.1 of Neogale vison. Lineage (NCBI taxonomy): Eukaryota > Metazoa > Chordata > Mammalia > Carnivora > Mustelidae > Neogale > Neogale vison. Next base: position 46,668,567 of record NC_058098.1, read on the forward strand.
GCCGTTTGTGTTTTTATAAAAGATCTGCAAAGCACTAATTGCAACAGAAGAAAAAAAGCTCTTGCTTTGCATTAATCAGAATGCAGAATTCTATAGTAAAAACATTTTCTATTCCAATGTTTCAAGAACCAAACCTTATCCTAATTTCAGAATGTGCACACAGAAACTGTGAATTTCTGGGTGTAGGATGTTAAGCCATCTGCAGCGATTACTTCTGGCAGTGGTTCCTTTACTACTTAAAGGAATGCTGAAGGGAAAAAATATGCCTACAGCAAATACACTTTAGAAAATACTGTATAAAGAAGGCTGTTTTTTCTTAATGATCTTTTGGATACAGAGTTCACTTAATCTAAGGGACTCTTTGTTCCAGAAATAAATTATCAATGGAAAAATTGTCCATGAAGATTGTTTTCTTTAAAAATGTTACTTGGAGCCTTTAGTCCATAAGCTATTATTGGTAAGTATTGGGTTGTAATAGGTATATATATCACAAACCATGTGGACTTTCGGAACACATTTCCTAGAAGTTAAATTTCAGAATTCTGGTACTGATGTGAGGGAATCAAATCAATATAGAAAAGCATTTTGAAATTTGGCATATCAGTAATAATTACGCTAGCTTGGCAAAAATTTTGAAAGTCAGTTCTATCAATATGCAAAAACCGAAATTGGGAGAATTTTCTGTAGGTGTATTGCATCATTTTTATATTATTTTCTTGCTCAAATTATTTCCTTTTATGTAAATAGTTTTTTTAAAAAATTAGTTCTCATTTTCCCAAAAATGCATTCACATACCGTTGATAAAGCTGATCCCCTTGCTTGTTCAGTGGTTGTTTTTTCCCTCTGTGAAAGGGACTGGAGTTTTATTATTATTATGTAAAATACAGTTTAGAGAAAGTGCAAGTTTAATTTCTAAAACACCTTCTGAAGGATTCACTTTGTACATTCAGAAAAACACCCAAACAATGAAGTGAAATGAAATGTTTCAGTCTCAAACTAATTCTAAAACTTCAAATGTGTAAGAGTTTTAGGGTCTCTGTTAAGTAGTTGTGATCATCTATAAATCACAATTCATCCATGTTAGGTCTTTAATTTTCATTCGTTTTATAAGCTAACAATCTTCAGCTTGCTTTTGGTATTTTTACTCCAATACCAGTTATTTAAATCATGAGTAAACTGAGCTGCGGTGTCATGTCATGCCAGGAGGTGGGGGTGGAGAAAAAAGCCAAACCAAAATAAAACCTATACAACTTAGTGAAAAAGAAATGACCACTTGACTTTAACCAAAAAAGTACTTAAGATTCTTTTAAGTTATATTTAAATATTCATTTGGAACATAAGAAATATAAATTGGCATATTAAAGAGTAAATACATTATTTGTACAATAAAACACCAACAAAATCGGTGTGCAACCCCTATTAAGTTGTAAATATGATGGGAAAATTATAAATAATTCTTACTCTTTCCATTCTGATTACAATTCAACAAATCACCTTCTCTTCCTTCTTGACATGCTTTGAAATATAGAGATTGATGTCAATTTTAGCAAATTTGCTTGCTTGTTCTAGTATTTTATCAAGGTATTCAAATTCAGATAAGCAAATAACTTAGAGCAAATAACAGATCTACGGAAAGACAGCGTGCATTTATTTTATCAGCTGATTTTGGGAGACCAGATTCCACATAAGTAGTTTACAATCCTTCCTTCTTATGAGCCGCTTCTTACGGTAGGAAATATCCTCTTTTAGAGTAATATAGAAACACTCATTTGCCAAATAACGATCAAAACATTTTAAAATCGCCATTAAACTTAAAAAGCATTATCAATCCATGTAAGCAGTTATTTTGATTATTTTTATTCCATTTCTCTATTACCTAAATGGCAATAATTCCCCTGCAATAATGTTGCTATGTGCATGATCCATCTTGAGCTACAATATACTTTCAATCAAACATTAATGAAATTGCACTTAATGGGGAGGCCTTTGAAAATTAATCTCTCAAGTTCCACTCCAAAAAAGAATTCATTATTAAAGCTGGGTTGGTTTTTTGAGCTACAAACACCAACAAAGTTTCCAACTTTTAAAACTCTTGAGAGCTTTGGTTAGGACGTGGTGGATGTGGACTCAGCCAGCTTTTCAAATAATTTAGGAACTTCTGAAGGAGCAAATCACCACCTCACAGCCTCCTGGCGTCGTATTATTCAGTCCCGGGACTGTCGCTGTTCCCCACCCCCAGCAAAGAGGTGCCGAGGCTGCCCCTCTCCACGACCCGTTCATCAGTTTCTGATCGCCGTGTACGTAAGGGTCCGCTTCGGTGTGTTTCCCCCATCCGTTCTCGAAGTTTCTTACACAGCCTCCGCGCCGCAGGCCGGACCCCGCCCCGGGGCGCCCGCGCGGTCACCACGTCCTGCCATAGAGCAGGTTGGCGCCGAGCACGCCGCCGCCGTAGTCCCCCGCGGTCGCGTCCAGGGCCGCCAGACCGCCCCCCGGCCCGTGCAGCGCGGGCGGGCTGGGTGACAGCTCCTCGAGCTCAGGCGCCGGCGTCGGGGCCGGCGGCTGCGGGCCGGCCTGGCCGGGTGTCGGGGTGCTGGCACCGTTCTGGCACGGCTTGCCGTCCTTGACTAGCACGGGCACCGCCACGCGACGCGGGGACGGCGGCGGGGGTGGTGGCGGTCCCAGGGCACCCTCCTGCTGTAGCTGCTGCGCCGCCTTGTCCTTGGCCTGCCGCTTCATCTTGTAGCGGTGATTCTGGAACCAGATCTTGACCTGCGTGGGCGTCAGGTGGATCATGCTGGCCAGGTGCTCGCGCTCGGGAGCCGATAGGTACTTCTGCTGCTTGAAGCGACGCTCCAGCTCGTAGACCTGCGCCTGCGAGAAGAGCACGCGGCGCTTCCTTCGCGGCGCCGCCGCAGCCGCATGCAGCGGCGCCAGCGTCTTGGCGGCGTCCGCGATGCCCGTCAGCGACCCCATCCCGGCTACGTTCACGCCCGCCGATGGCCCCATGAACCTGGAGACTGGGGAGGGCCCCAAGGGGAGAAGCCGGGTGAGCGCCAGGCCTGCTGGGATCCTGCTCCCGCCGCCGCCCCAAGCTCTTCACACCGCGCGGCCCGCGACGCCGGTGGGACCCCGGCTGGTCCCAGCACCTTCTGCGCGTCCCGGGGCACCTTCTGCGCGTCCCGGGGCCCGGCGCCCCTCACGCGCCCCGGGCGGGGTCCCAGGACACCCCCCGCGCGCCCCCAGCCCGGTCCCGGCACCCTCCGCGCGCCCAGGAGCCCGGCACCCACCGCGCGCCCCCGGCTGGGTCCCAGGAGCCCCGCCCGCCCGAGCCGCGTCCCAGGACCTCTCGCGCGCCCCGGGCGGGAGCCCGGGACCCTCGGCTTCGCGCGCGCCCCGGGCTGCGATGGGCAAAGCCCGCGCCGTCCGCCTGCCCTCAGTCCCGCGCTGCCCGCCCCGCTCACTTGACGAGTAGCGCGGATCCGGGTTGGCGCCGTACCAGCCGGTGGCCGCGGCGGCCGCACCGCCCCGCATGCCGTCCGTGTAGGCGGGCAGCTCGCCCACGTTGCCCAGGCCGCCGTTGCAGTAGCCGCCCATGGCGCCGTGCGAGAACTGCGAGACGCCCGGCGGCATGTGGTAGGTGGCGGCTGCGGCCGCCGCCGCCGCTGCGGCCGCCGCCGCCGCCGCCGCGTTGTGGCCCGCCATGGCGTGGGGCGGCTGCATGCCCGCCACCGCCGCCGCCTGCGAGGAGGGGCCGAGCGGCGGCGCACGGTAGGCGGCGGCGGCCGCGGCCCCCAGGGGCGCCCCCAGGCCGGGCGGCGCGCCGTCCATGGCGCCGCCGAACTTCTTGTAGGTCTCCTCGATGGGGCTCAGGATGTCGGACACGGAGAAGGGCGTCGTGTGCTTGGGGCTCAACGACATGGCTCGGCGAACGGCCAGGTAGGGGGGCCCGGGGCGGGCGCAGGCGGGACGCGGCGGCCGCTCGTCGCCGCCACCCCGGCTGCGGCGGCAGCGCCTGTGACGAGAAGTCGGCGGCGCGGCGAGCCCCCGAGCCGCGGGATCTGGGGTTTATTTTAGTCCGCCGCCAGGTTTACGACAGACTCGGGGGGCGGAGCAACATCCCAAACGAGCAAACAATGGTCATTGACATCTTTTTCTCTACCCCCCCATCCCCGTAATGGAGGCAAAAAAGGTAAAGGGGGCAGTTGGGTGTTTCTTGAGAAGATCACACCCCTCTGCTTTCTCCATCCTTCCCGCCTCCATCCCCAGCAGTTACCCCAGCCCTCAAGCACCAGAAATTAGAAACTCCGAGGTCGGCGTCGGGGCTTGACGTCAAGAACTCAACGCTTCTTTCCTACCAGACTGGAGTTTCCCTAAGGGACTTTGTAGCAAGTCCACTATATTTGGGCATCGGGAATGGGGTGCTGAGCTGCAGGGGTTATGCAGGGCTCACCTGGTCCTCTACAGCGACCAGCGCCTCATTCGCTTCATCATCTGAAGTGTTGAAAAAAAAGAAAGAAAGAAAGAAGAAAAAGAAAGAAAAGAGAAAGAAAGAGAAGGAAAGACAGAAAAAAGAAAAGAAAAGGCTCTTGGGTCCCACCGTAAAAGCGCATAAAGAGATGAGATACAATGACCATCATCTGCCATTGCAGGACTTCTAATTTATGCATCTTTAGACCCTTAAGCATCATTTTGTGCGCAGCCAAACGGGCACTTCCAAATTAGTTCAAAGTGTCCAAATCCAAAGAAGAGAGAAAACATGCACACAGAGATACCCACAAATACACAGATGCTAACTTGTAAGTATTCTGTTTTTAATCTGTGGGGATGGAGGTTGGATAAGGGAAAGAGGGTACATTTTTATTTGTTAGAAGGTTTCATGTTCATTTTACACTTGTAAAGTTCTTCACAATTTTCTTTCCTTTGCTGCTGCTCTTTTCCTCTCTTCTTCGCTCCCTCCTTCCCCGTTTTTTTCTCTCTTCCCGCCTCATATCTCTGTCTCAAGTAAATATTCAATTTAGGATTTATTCTCCTATCACTGCCATGATCAAAAAAAAAAGAGAGAAAGATAAGACAAAACCCCAAAACCTAAGTATTTCTAGCTGTTTAAAATAGGTCCTTTTGTTGTTGTCAGAAAATATGTAATTTGTTTAAGGAATATGAAATGGATGCAGAAACCATGCAAAAAAGATAGTTTCTCTTGAAAAATAGAAAACCATAGATAACTGATTTAAAAAAAAAAAAAACCTGTCATTTCTTAATTTTCAAATTTACCTGCAGAGCAAAGAATTTAGACATTGTGAACTCTCCACCAAATGCTGAACATGACAAAACAAAAAACAAAAGAAGTGTGCAAAGTACAGTGACTAAATTTTGAAAACAATCTTGCAGTTAAAAAAATGAAAATGGGGAAATGAGAATAGAGTTTTTAAGTTTTCCTGCATACTGGTGGGGCAGGAAAAAGAACAAGGGGTATGCTTTCTTAAACGAAATTTTATTGTTCAAAAAGAAGAAGAAAAGAATGTGTGAAAAACGTTCTAGGTTAACTTAGCAGTACATGTCTTGAAGACAGGAACAGTGTTACCTATTCCTTTTCCTGTTTGGTTTTAACCTTTTGGTTGGAATGTCTTCCAGAGTTTTGCTCTTATTGTTTTAATCATTGTTTTGTTCTTTTCAACCAGTTTTGCAAAGAATGTGTTCTCTCTGGGGAAGGGACCAGTATGGTCATCTGTGAGAACAAAGTATCAACCAGGCAAGTGTGTAGAGGAGTATTTTAAAATGCTAAAGGAACAAAAGGCAAAGTTACATGAATTGTTTGTAGTTGTCAGTTAATTGATTTAGCAAGGTTAGTATTGCTACAATTTTAACATGATACTACTTTTACAGGTCTGTACTGAACTTGAAACGCTTGGGCTAGGTCTTCATCTTCACCTGCACTGGAAGAGCCTATTAATTTTTTAAAAATTGGTGGCACACAAAGAAGCATTTATATATGTACTTAGGTGATTGTTGGAACCCTGAAACTGCAGTTTGGCTTTAAATTTTGTTTTAATTAAAATTGAATTGTTACTTGTAGTAGCTTAAAGAAAGTAGAAATATATTTCAAACTTTTATCAGAGACAACAAGGTAAGCAAAAATCATTGTGTGATGGCATCTATGGATAAAAAAGTCCATGTGAACCATTATATTTTATTTTTCAAGTTCAAACATGTCTCAGAAATGAAACCTGTGGTCATAATGTTCATGTTAATTAGTTACCCAAATTGAAGAATGTTTATAATTACATTTTTCCAGTTGTTATTTAGTCTGTTTTCAGGTTATACATTTCATCTATTGTAATTTGTTTTATAGAACTACAGGATAGCATTTCCCATGAAGTGGTTATACTGCAAGTTGTTGCTTATTTTGTTTTTCAGCTGTATTGAGTCCTGCTACAGGTTCATTTACATATGGAAGGATCCCATTTTTAAATAAAAAGTACTTTATCATATCTGGAGGCTCTCTGCAGAGAGTCACTTACTGGCTGCTGGAGAGCTTGATACCCTGAATGTTACTCTTTCACTGGAGGTCAGTAGTTAAGAAAAAAAAAATCACAATCTTTGGCATTTCTCTTTATCAATTATTTATGCCTCATTCTAGAAATGACATACTTTCATGCTGGAAACACTGTTTGGATATGTGCAGATGATGTCTAGAGGATGTATATGTACATTTATATACAGACACAAATTAAAACAGTCCACTTGGTATTCCATTAAAGCTTTTCATCAAATTCACTTCATCAGATTGTTGTCTGTCCCAATTATGTATGGAAATTTATACTCCGTAGTTTCTTAAATATTATTGACTAAATTGGATTTCATAGGAAATGTATTTTTAAAGAAAGTTTTTTGTTGAGTTTGCTTTCCTTAAAAACAATGCTGGCAGGCTGGGGAGGAGTGGGGTGGGGAGAGAAGCAAATACCACTAAAGGGAATACAGTGAAAAGAGATGGCCCTCCTACTCCTCTCTTCCAGCCTCTCAGTTTCCCTTTTTCAGAAGCTGTTTTGTTTTTTTCCTTTCCCCTGCCCCCTGGGATAGTCTGTACAATTTGAAACATGACCATTTTACACACTAGGTATAACATGTTTTATATGGTTTGGTACCTTGCCTTTTTCATAGTTTAGGTTTTTGTAATTTTACACATCACTTTTAGCACTGGAAACTTAAGAAATAAATGGGTTCTGGCAAAGATAGAAAATTTTCCTAGACAAAAAGTTTCAGTGGGATCTCCTGGCTTCAGACAAAAATGTGAAAAATGTGGTATTTATTGAGAATATCTGATGTGTTAGTTAACTTTAAGTCTAAAGATATTTGGCAAAAAAAAAAAAAAAATCTGAAGTTGAAGCCTTTTCCAGATTTGGGATTTGCTGTTGTGAGAAGCTCAGAGAAAGGGGCCCCGAGAAAAGTTGAAAAACCTTCTGACATATCCAGCCAGTACTTAAAGGGAAATGTTTCTTTAAATCGTCGCTTTTCTATCTAGCAAATAGATTTCTTATGTGTCCCAGATTTCCTAATAAAGACATACTGTGTTTGAAAATATAACTCTCTGCTTGATATTCAAGATGGTAAGTGACTTTTAGAAATGAGACACTTGCTACATTTGTGATTGGTTTAAAATATTTGTGATATTATTTGATTGGTAAAATTCCCATTTTGTGGAAGTAACTTTAAAATACAGTAGAGAAGGAATAACGAAACATGTCAGAATAGTACTTTGAAGCAAAATTTGAGGTTATAAAGAGGAAACAAAATGTTATAGAAATAAAACACAAAAGTTTTAAAAAATTAAAAAAATTTGCTGGGATGCCTGCCTGGGTCAATCTGTGGAGTGTGGGACTCTTGATCTCAAGGTTGGAAGTTCAATCCTCATGTTGGGTGTATAGATTATCTAAAAATAAAATCTTAAAAAAATTTTTTTGCTTATTCCCATCAATTTCTGAAATTTGGTTCTTATTTCTTTTTAGTCATAAAGGCCTTTTGTTTTAAATGTTCATTTCATTATCTTGAATCTTTAATGATAATATTACACTTGGATTAATGTGACTTTGTTATTTCTCTTTCCGTCTTCCAATGGGATACAACAGAGGTAAGATTTCTGCAGTACTTGCATGCCTCTCTGCCCTACTTCCCTCTCTGAATCTTCAGTCCATCTCTCCATGGTACACTGAAGTACAGCTAGGGCCTAGGGCTGAGGAGAAATGTAAGGTCTCTTCTTGAGAGAACAAGGAGAGGCTAGAGAACTTGGTACCCTTACCTCATCTCTGCAATCATCCTTTCATATTTTCTCCACAAAATGCAAACTTTTTGCAATTTATCTCCTATTTAAAAATCTTGAGTTACTCTTTCCTAAGATTCAGGTACTTTTGAAAATAGTTTTCTGACCAATGAACACATTTTAAATTGATGGTTATAAATACAATGTGAGAACAAATGGTAGGTGTTAAAGATGATATTGTTGTTGAAATTATCATAATAATAAGGTCCAGTTGATTCCTGAAAAACAAAAACCAGAAGCCTACCTTTCTAGAGTCAAGCTGTACAACTAGCTTTTACAGTCTCCATAGAGAATAACATTAGGCTACATCAGGAATGTAAATATATGAAAATTGACCAGTATGTCATAATTCTCTCACCCTGGGATTATGAGCTTGAGGTAGAAATTTAAATTTTTGTGTATTTTAAAACATTTTTTTAGAGCAATAAAATACATGATAGTGAAAACAACGGCAGTTTTGAAATATATTTTTTCTTTCCTTTTTTTTTTTTTTTAAAGATTTTATTTATTTGACAGAGAGCACAAGCAGGGCAAACAGAAGGGAGAAACAGGCTTCCCCTGAGCAGGGAGCCAGAAGCTTGAGCAAAGGCAGCTGCTTAACCAACTGAGCCACGTAGGCACCCCCATTTTTTATTTTTGAATAACAAGTTGACTTCTGTGCCTTGCTTACCTAGAAAATTTAAGACTTTTTAGAATAGGGATGCCTGGGTGGCTCAGTTGGTTAAGTGGCTGCCTTCAGCTCAGGACATGATCCCAGCGTCCTGGGATCGAGTCCCACCTCAGGCTCCTTGCTCTGCAGGGAGCCTGCTTCTCCCTCTGCCTCTAGCCTGCCACTCTATCTGCCTGTGTTCGCTCTCTGTTGCTCTCTCTCTCTCTCTCTCTAACAAATAAATTAAAAAAAAAAAAAGACTTTTTAGAATATAATAACATTTCCATTGAACAGTATCTTTGACATATTTTTACATATTTTGGAATGTCATTAAATAGCTATTTTATAAGAAAAAATAATCCTTTGAATTTTAGGCAAAACATATTTCTATTATTTTGTGGAAGGAGCTAGTCATTCTAAAGGTTTAACCATATCTCTGCATATACCTGACTAGAGTGCATACATATAGCTTTTTAAAAAATACAGATTTTTGTAACTTTTTTCTCATATACCCTCAATTTTTCCATAAGGGGCTCAGTGAATTTAATGTAAAATCTCTTTCTCTCAGCAAGTCCCATTAAAGATGTGTATCACCTTACATTTACAAACTGAATTGTAATTATCAAGGAAGGTAAGAGTCTTTACACCTAACTTGGGTATAATTGGGTTATTTGTTGCCATCGCTTGAAGGAGAAATTCTCATTTTTGACATTTTAATAAATTATGTGTTGCATTTATTATTATTAGAGTTTTACTATATACATTTTGGAAGAAGTAACTATGATGATAATATAATTTTAGAATAATTTGCCCAACTTTATCCTTTTTTGTCCTGTGTACCAGTAATGTTGATGACATATTTGCAGATACTTGTATATATCTCTCTGCATTCTAGGTTGAGAACTGTGTTTGAAGCAACAGGCTAGTGTTCACCTCAAATCAGTAGGAGTTTTGGTAGATTTTATTTTATTTTATTTTTTTTTAAAGATTTTATTTATTTATTTTGACAGACAGAGATTACAAATAGGCAGAGAGGCAGGCAGAGAGGGAGGAGGAAGCAGGCTCCCTGCTGAGCAGAGAGCCCGATGCGGGGCTCGATCCCAGGACCCTGGGATCATGACCTGAGCTGAAGGCAGAGGCTTTAACCCACTGAGCCACCCAGGCGCCCCGGTAGATTTTATTTTTTAACTTATTTTTATTTTTTAAAGACTTTACCCACTTATTAGAGAGAGATTGAGAGAACAAATGGGAGGAAGGGCAGAAGGAGAAGCAGACTCCCTGCAAAGTAGGGAGCTTGATGAGGACTCGATCCCAGCACTCCTGGATCATGACCTGAGCCAAAGGCAGATGCTTAACCTACTGAGCCACCCAGGCAACCCAGTTTTGGTAGATTTTAAACAACTTAATTATTGGTTAAGTAATTTGCTTTAAAAATATACATAATTTCATTAATCTACTTTGAATGACATAAAGATATTAAATGCCATAAAGAGAACAGAACAGATAAAAGTCTGAGAAGAACTGAATAATCTGTTTGTGAAGTAATCTACTAATGGAATCTGACTCTTCAGTAAACCTAATATTTATTAAGTTTTTGAAAACGGAAAACAACACTAAATTTTAGAAGGTAGTTTGATTTCCATGCAGGGAATGTCAACAGGTTAATACTGAAAAAGTGATTCAGGCTGGTTTTAAATTGAACTAGAAATAATGAAAATTTTAGAAAAATGCTATAAGCTACAAAGCTATTGAAATTTGGCCAAAAATGCCCAATAAGAACTGCTTAAGAAAATAAGTACCAGTTTGAATGAAAGGAACTTATCATTGGCATACAGGGTAATATAGAATTATCTAGTAAAAGAAATGTAAAACATTTGGAATAATCTCTTCCAAAATAAAAAGTGTAGATATCCAATAAAATTTTTTAAAAAGTGGAACAACTAACTTAGCCATAAGAATAAATGGCAAACTTCAATGGGCAAAATACTTTAAAGTTACACAGTAAATGGGGTGTCTGGGTGGCTCAGTAAAGTAAGCCTCTGCCTTTGCCTCCCGTCATGAATCGAGTGTCCTGGGATCAGGCCCTCAGACCTGTGACAGGCTCTCTGCTTGGCAGGGAGCCTGCTTCTCCCGCTTCCCCTGCTTGTTCTTTCTCTTTCTCTCTCTCTCTTTCTCAAATAAATCTTTAAAAAAATAAAATTATACAGTAAAAAAGTTTAAAATTGAACTTGCAGTCGTTCAAAGTTCATTTCTTAATGGGATAAATAAATATGAACTGTGAAGGGTATTTTAAGTCTGAATGTTGAACATAGTTGTCATTCTAGGAATTACATAATGAAATATTTTATTATTGTTTTAATTTGTGCTTTATTTCCTTATATTGAAGACATAAAATATTCTGAAAGATCTGAATGAAAACTTTCACATATGAAATTGTATTTTTCTATAAATAGTCTGGTATGTGTGATGATTTCATCTAGAGTTAATTCTCTGAAATGTAGTATTTCCTTAGAATAATTAGTGATAGTGCATATATGATTGAGCCACTATTGTGAACATAATTGATGGCAGACTGCCTTGATGCAGCTCTTATGAACAATTTGCTGAGATTCAAAGGGTGTTGGTAGAAATGGTAGTTTAGAAATTGCCTTCTAAAGACACTGGAGGATGGAAAAGAAGCCTGGGGTTTCTGGTGTCCTCTGAGATCATTCACATAAATCCCTGGTTTAGTAAGTCCAAGTGTTGGGTATGTGCTCTGCTCATGAAAAATATTTATGTGGCAAAAAAAGAGATTATTTGGTCATGGATCTTATTTTTTTTTAAGAATTTATTTATTTGAGAGAGCGCAAGCAGAGTGAGGGGGAAGCAGGATCCCTGCAGGGAGCCCCATGTGGGGCTCTATCCCAGGACCCTGGGATCATGACCTGAGCCAAAGGCAAGACACTTAACTGACTGAGCCACCCAGGTGCCCCACTCATGGATTTGTGTGTGTGTGTGTGTGTGTGTGTGTGATTTTATTTCTTTTCAGTGTTCCAGAATTCACTGTTTATGCACCACACCCAATGCTCCATGCAATACATGCCCTCCTTAATACCCACCACCAGGCTCACCCAACCCCCCACCCCCTCCCCTCTAAAACCCTCAGTTTGTTTCTCAGAGTCCACAGTCTCTCATGGTTCATCTCCTTCTCTGATTTCCCCCAACTCACTTCTCCTCTCCATCTCCCAGTGTCCTCCTTTTGCTCCACATTTAAGTGAAACCATATGATACTTGACTCTCTCTGCTTGACTTATTTCACTCAGCATAATCTCCTCCAGTCCCCTCCAACAGAAATGTTGAATACCTAGTCATGGATCTTGAATGAACAAACTGGAGTATCTATACTATACCTGTTTGAAAAGGAGTAATGGAGAATGTTCTGTATATTCAGTATTCCACATGGGGTTGTCTTTAACTTCTTGGCAGTAAGTTAACAAATGTAAATACAAAAATCAAACACTTTTCATACCAAGAACGTCTAATCATGAAGAGTACTTAGCTTTCTTCTACACATAGATTGCTATATTTCTATGTGTTCAAGCAGTAAGTTGTATCTCTCTTACATAGATATTTTTAAAAAGATAGAGCAGGCTCCCCACTGAGCAGGGAACACAAGGTTCCATCCTAGGACTCTGGGACCATGACCTGAGTTGAAGGCAAATGCTTAACCAACTAAGCCACCCAGGTGCCCCTCTCTTACATAGATATTTTAACATAGAGACTCAGGAGGAATTAATTATGTGATGCAATAGATAAAAGCTTAATTATGTATTTATTCTTCCTCTACATTGATTCATAAAAGACATGAGGCAATTTATAAATATATTTTTGTGCTTTTAACATTTAGTGAGAATCTGAACCTCATGTAGTTGAAACTCACACGAAGCTTTCCAGTGATCAATTGAAAAAGCCAGTTTCCACCTTTTTTATTTTTAGGAAGAAAAAAACCCTGATTCCTCAGGGAAAGAGGCATTACCTAACACCTCACTTAGAAATTCCTCATGGAGGACTTCACCTAGGGAACACTGATTATAAAATACTTAATAGTACTATAGCAGATGGAGTTAGTCCTTAAGGTTGGCTCACTATAGTGGCCCATTCCTCAAAAATTTGAGACCCCAGCTGCAAATCAATTTAACTAAGGTAACTGAATGAAAGATGGGAGCAAAATAATATGGTCCGGGTTTGTAGCCTTCTAATATTCCAGGAATGAATTCCATACTTTTCAAAGACTTCCTAAAAACCACAATAGTGTTCAACTGTTTGATATTAGAACGTTCTTATACTGAGGCTAAGTTACTGTGATTTATAAGAATTGTATGTAATTCAGTCCTTTCATGCTAAATTGTAAGTCTAGCCTTTTTCTATAATTTTCTATAAAGCCCTCTAAATATAAGAAGATATATTATTACCATATTTTCTTATGTTTTCTCCTTTTCATACAAAAGCCCCCAGAACAAACAAAAAAATCTGAAATGAACATGGACAATTATATTAACCAATAATTTGTTAAGTGATTACTAAATGCTTAAGAGTGTCCTGAATGCTATAGAAAATTGGAAAGAGAGCCCCTCTTTTTTTTTTTAAATTAACATATAATCTATTATTTGCTTCAGAGGTCCAGGTCTGTAAATCATCAGTCTTAATTCACAGCACACACCCTCCCCAATGTCCATCACCCCTCCACCCCATCCCTCCCACCCTCCTCCGCTCCAGCAATCCTCAGTTTGTTTTCTGAGGTTAAGAGTCTCTTATGGTTTGTCTCCCTCCCAGATCCCATCTTGTTTCATTTTTTCCCTCCCTTCTCCCCATGACTCCCCGCCCTGCCTCTCAAGAGAGCCTCTCTTATCCCAGAGCAGAAACTTGGCGTACATTTCTTGATCTTGAAACAGTACTTTTATATGTATATATGCATCACTTTATTATTTTAAATTATATTTATGTTTATGTGTTTGTGTATGTGTATGAATATATGTATGTATGAATATATGTATGTATATATGTATGTATAAGAACACAGGCCAAGTTCTAAACAGTTGATTTACTAATGAGCTTTTTACTGTATAGCCCATTTGTAAGGCGAAGAATAAGGCTAATATCCTAAATCATGAACATTTATTAATGTTGCTAATGTGTGAGGCAAGTTCATGAACTTTCAGTGTTTATTTCATTTAATAGTTATAATAGAAGAGAACTTAAAGTATGATTGACATTGCAGTGAATTCAAGTGAAAAAATATTTTGAAAAGGAGTGGGGAAAGAGATCTCAAAGAAAATTATTTATAATGCTTTCCTGCCTCTTTGCAAGGTTGATGATGGATCAGAATTTATGCAGTGTTTGAGTAGCTATTGTTTTTTTGTTTTGTTTTATTTATTTATTTGACAGAGAGAGATCACAAGTAGGCAGAGAGGCAGGCAGAGAGAGAGAGAGGAGGAAGCAGGCTCCCTGCTGAGCAGAGAGCCCGATGCGGGGCTCGATCCCAGGACCCTGAGATCACGACCAGAGCCAAAGGCAGCGGCTTAACCCACTGAGCCACTCAGGTGCCCCTGAGTAGCTATTGTTAATGAGACTATTATTACACAGTCACACTATTTTGATGGCTATCTAGAGAAAGTTTATAAACTTACTATTCAACTTGATGTTTGTTTTGTATACATTTTCTTATAAGGACAGCAGAGAGTTTGGAAGTTTTACGTGACTGTAAGTAGAGTTAAGAGAGCAGTGATAAAGGTGTTTCTTTCCTATACTTGCTAAAATTATTTCCTTAGAAAAAGTAACAATATAATTTCTCAGGTTATAGTGAATTATAAATATTTGCTTTGTAGATTACAGGCAGTAATTATTGATGTCAGCTTAGTATTACTAAAATTATCAAAGTAATAGAAACTTACTGCAAAACAAGCTAAAAATAATATCTAAGTATATAGAGCAATTCTGTCCAAGAGTGATACAATGTGAGCCATATGTATGATTTTAAATTTTCTTTTTTTTTTAAGGTTTATTTATTTATTTACTAGAGAGAGTGAGTCTTTTTTTTTTTTTAATTTCTTTTCAGCGTAACAGAATTCATTGTTTTTGCACCACACCCAGTACTCTATGCAATGCGTGCCCTCTCTAATACCCACCACCTGGCTCCCCCAACCTCCCACTCCCCACCCCTTCAAAACCCTCAGGTTGTTTTTCAGAGTCCATAGTCTCTCGTGGTTCACCTCCCCTTCCAATTTTCCCCAACTCCCTTCTCCTCTCCATCTCCCCATGTCCACCATGCTATTTGTTATGCTCCACAAATAAGTGAAACCATATGATAATTTACTTTCTCTGCTTGACCTATTTCACTCAGCATAATCTCTTCCAGTCCCGTCCATGTTGCTACAAAAGTTGGGTATTCATCCTTTCTGATGGAGGCATAATACTCCATAGTGTATATGGACCACATCTTCCTTATCCATTCATCCGTTGAAGGGCATCTTGGTTCTTTCCACAGTTTGGCGACCGTGGCCATTGCTGCTATAAACATTGGGGTACAGATGGCCATTCTTTTCACGACATCTGTATCTTTGGGGTAAATACCCAGTAGTGCAATTGCAGGATCGTAGAGAAGCTCTATTTTTAATTTCTTAAGGAATCTCCACACTGTTGGGGAGAGAGTCTTAAGCTGACTCCATATTGAGCATGGACCCTGTCACAGTGCTGATCTCCCAACCCTGAGATCAGGACCTGAGCCAAAACCAAGAGTCAGATGCCAAACCGACCGGGCCACGTAGACATCTCTGATTTTAAATTTTCTAACAGCCGTTTTAAACAAATGAAAAGAAACAGGTGAGATTCAACAAAAATCTATCTCACTGAACCCATTATATGTAAATATTATTTCAAAATACAACAAACATTAAAATTATTAAGAAGTCTTTTTGGTCACTATAATCCTTGTAATTTTACACTACTGCTTATATATATATATATATATATACCTTATATTTATACATTAAAAAGATAATGGTATCACATACATAGTCTGACTTCCTTTCTTCACTTATATTTTATATTAATTTCCACATCCAGTGTCTATACATATATTCCTAGTCAGTACAAATACATACCCTTATGGCATTGCACATAGATGTTCATTATTCTTTCTAATGATCATGTTATAGTCTATGATATGGTTTTACTATATGTTATTTTATCAGTCCCTTGTTAATGAGTTTAGGCTTTTCTCCTTTCCTCTCCCATCCCCAACCTTCCCCTTCTCTCCCCCCGCCCCACTTCCTTTGGTTATAAACAGTGGTGTAGTGAACATACATGCGGATCCTTGTGCACTGGTACAAATATTTGTGCAGGATTTCTAGAAGTAAAATTGGGTCAGAAGTAAGTTCATTATGCATTTTGGTAGAAATTAGCCTCCACAGCACCTGAGTGGCTCAGTGGGTTAAGCCTCTGCCTTCAGCTCAGGTCATGATCCCAGGGTCCTGGAATCAAGCCCCGCATCGGGCTCTCTGCTTGGCACTGAGCCTGCTGCCCACCCACCTGCCACCTCTCTGCCTACTTGTGATCTCTCTCTCTGTCAAATAGATAAATAAAATCTTAAAAAAAAAAAAAGAAAGAAATACCATCCAAAAAGTTCATCTCAGTTTACACATCAGCAGTGTATGGTATACTCTCTTCTCCCGGCATCTCTCACCAACACTAGATAATCATTAAGTTCCTTTTTACTAGTCTAGTTCAGTTTTACATACATAATTTAGTATCTCTTTAATGTTCTTTTTGCTGAAGTACATTCATTTAAAAAACAAAAAGGAAACAAAAGGAAAATTAGCCAAGAAATATGTAAAGCATGAGGGGGAAAAATCCGCAAAATACATCCAGAGATAACCACTATTTTTAAAATTTATTTAATTTATTTATTAGAGACTGCAGGAAGAAGGCCAGGGGGAGAGGGAGAGAGAGAATCCTAAGCAGGCTCCATGCCTAGCATGGAGCCCTATGTGGAGGCCATCTCAAAACTGTGAGATCATGACCTGAGCCAATACCAAGAGTCAGACACTTAACCTACTGAACCACCCAAACACCCCGAGAGATAACCACTCTTAAATAAGTATTCAAGCTACAAATTTTAGCTTAAACTCTAATATATTTGCATTTCTCTTCTTGTTACTTTTCTTTGAGAGGAATATGGCATAATGCAAAGTGATTATGCTTTAGAATTGGGCTTCAGTTGAATCCTACTCTACCAAACTGTAGAATTTGGCTGTAAATTTTACTTAACCATTCTGAACTCAAAGTTCTCATCTGTAAAAATGTGAAGGTTAACTTAAATATGTTTAAAAAATGAAATCACATATCAGTTCCATAAAATGTTTGCTTTATTTTATTGCTTTGTTTGGCTCACACCGCTTTCTTTCTGAGAGCAACGAAAGGACGTATTTTCTAAAATACTATGTTTTATTACAATGGTGGGAAACCCACAATATGTCAAAGGAGATTACTGAGAAGTATTGTTAGTATAGTAATTGATCTGGACTTGTGGAAAGGAGTACTTTCCTTGAGTACTGAGTCTCAAGGAAACACCTTTTTCTTTCCTTTTGGAAGAAAATTATCCGAATAATCCTGGAATCAACCAAGCAGAAAAGTTTTTTTTTTTTTAAGATTTTATTTATTTACCTGACAGAGATTATAAGCAGGCAGAGAGACAGAGAGAGGAGGAAGCAGGCTCAGTGGGGCTCGATCCCAGGACCCTGGGATCATGACCAGAGCTGAAAGCAGAGGCCCTGGGGCGCCTGGGTGGCTCAGTGGGTTAAAGCTGCTGCCTTTGGCTCAGGTCATGATCCCAGGGGCCTGGGATCGAGCCCCACATCGGGCTCTCTGCTCCGCGGGAAGCCTGCTTCCTTCCCTCTCTATCTCTGCCTGCCTCTCTGCCTACTTGTGATTCCTCTCTCTCTATTTCAAATAAATAAAATCTTTAAAAAAAAAAAAAAAAGCAGAGGCCCCCAACCCACTGAGCCAGCCACCCAGGCGCCCCAATTAATTTCCATTTAAACTCATATTATTCGTAACTATTTTGGGCTGCAGATTACAGGAACCTGCCTTGAAGTAGCTTATGTGAAGAGGGGGTTTTCAATGATACTGGAGTTGGTTTTATAGACCAGAGAAGGATAGGCATACAGCTGGATGTCAGAAACAAATGGAACCAGAAACTTTAATAATGTCACCAGCCTGCTCATTTCCTGATAGCTTTCTGTATGTTAGTGGTGTTTCTCCTATACAGATCAGTTTTCTAAATGTGGAAAGAAACCACCAATAATAGTTCTGGTCCTCCTATTCTGTGGGTCCCTTCTCAGAGTCATTTCTACTTTAATCCTATCATTGGCTTAGCATGTCCACTTTGGCCACAATTCTATGACAGGCAGCTACCAATAGAACAATCGGGTTCAAGATATGTGTGTGTTTGAGAGGAGGATAGAGAACAGCTCCCAACTGGAGGGAGGGACATTATAAGCAAAACAGAACAGAGCTACTAGAACTTTGTCAAATTCAATAGATTTTATCTAGTACCTTTTCTTTGACTTCTGTGCTACAGCTGATGGTAGTGATCATCACTTTCTGGAAAACATCCTTAGTTTCTGTTACTCTTCCCCCTTTGACTTCATGGTCATTCTGCTTCATGCCCCTCACAGTTAAAGAATTGTGTTCAAAACTCAGTCCTTGATATTCTGATCAGCAGATCTCAAACTTTTGATTGGTGGATCTCAAGCTGTTTGCTGCCACCTGATTACCTTATCTTCACTTTTTCTGAATATCCATCAGGAAGAGGAAGAGTGTAGCTGGCTGTGCCACTTCTCTTCCAATTTACCAGACACCACCAGCTCCTATCTCTTGATCTCATGGGTTAAAGGAAGTAAAGAGCAAATTTTTTTTTTTAGATTTTATTTATTTGCAGAGAGAACACAAATAGGGGAAGCAACACGCAGAGGGAAAGGGAAAAGCAGATTCCTCTGCGAGCAGGGAGTCCTATGCAGGGTTCCAGCCCAGGACCCTGGGATCATGACCTGAGCCAAAGGCAGCTAATGACTGAGCCACCCAGGTACCCCCACTGAGTCATTTTCATTTAAAATGAGAGCAAATCTTTTAAAGAAGGACTGGACTCCCCTGCTTTACATTTAGAAAATCCATTGTTCTTATAGCATTAGCAACATCTCTCTGTGAATGACCCATCCTACTTCCAGGATACTTGTGATCTAGGCAGTCTTACTATCATGTGGATATTCCAGGCATAGTCCTACCTCCCTGTCTTTGTTCTTTTCCTCCCAACAATACACATATCATTCACACATCAAGGCAAGGCCCAGTTTAAACTCTCTCTTCCATAAAGACTTCATGGCTACCCCAGCCCTCTTGATCTCTCTTTTTTACTGATGGCCTACCTAAACTTAGAGTTTCTAGTACACGATTAGATTTATCAATTAGATTTATCATTTGTTGTTATTTTGTCATTGTTGGAGACATGATGTGGAGAGAGCTGGATTCTTTTAAAAAAAAATTAGATATGTTTGGGCACCTGGGTGGCTCACTGGGTTAAAGCCTCTGCCTTCAGCTCAGGTCATGATCCCTGAGTTCTATGTTTTCCATAGAAGCCCTGCATCAGGCTCTCTGCTCAGCGGGAAGCCTGCATCCTCCTCTCTCTCTGCCTGCCTCTCTGCCCAATTGTGATCTCTGTCTGTCAAATAAATAAATAAAAGCTTTTTTAAAAAAATTAGATACGTTTGACATACGTTGTATTAGTTTTAGGTGTACCACATAGTGATTTAATATATGTATATCTTGTGAAATGGTTACAATAAATTTAGTTAACTTTCACCACTGCATTTTTTCTTTTGATAAGAACTTTTAAGATCTAATCTCTTTACATCTTTCACATGTATTGTTAACTATAGTCACTGTGCTATAAATTACATCCCCGAGACTTACATATCTTATAACTGCAAGTTTGTAGCTTTTGGCCAACTGTGTTTATTCCCCTTTGCTCCCAATCCTTGGCAACCATCAATCTGTTCTCTGTATCTGTGAATTGGGGCTTTGTTTGTTTGTTTAAGATTTCATTTTGTAAGTGAGGTCATTCGGTATTTGTCTTTCTAACTTATTTCACTTAGCATAGTGCCTTCAGAGTCCATCCATGTGGTTGCAAGTGGCAGGATTTTCTTCTTGTTAGGGCTGAATAAAATTTTCTTGAATATATATATATATGTGTGTGTGTGTGTGTGTGTGTATAATTTTCTTTATCCATTCATCAGCTAATGGACACTTAGATTGTTTGCTTGTGTTGACTATTGTAAATAATGTGGCAGTAAACATGGGAGTATAGATATCTTTTTAAGATAGTGATTTTGATTCCTTTGGATAAATGCTCAAAAGTAGAATTGCTAGATCATATAATAGTTCTATTTTTAATTTTCTGAAGAACCCCATACTGTTTTCCATAGTGACTGCACCAATTTACATTTCCACCAACAGTGCACAAGAGTTCCCTGTTCTCCACATCCTTGCCAACACTTGTTATTTCTTGTCTTTTGATAACAGCCATTCTAACAAGTATGAGGTGATATCTCAGTGTGGTTTTGATTTGTATTTCCTTAGTGATGTTGAGCCCTTTTTATGTAACATGTGCAAAAGATTAATATTGCTACTATAAAAGTGCCTTCTAACAAATAAGCCAATAGAGAATGGACTGTTTACAAAAGAAATAATGCAAGTAGGTAATAACCACCTGAAAAAGTGTTCATTCCCCAGAAGTATTAGGGATTTGCTAATAAAAACAGCCATTAGAAGCCATTCCTCTCTCCTAGAAAGATTTACATTCTATCTAGAATTGGAAAATAAAGGACTACAAAGGCACATTGTTGATGATGGTATAAAGTGATACAGCTTTTTTGGTCTGAAAATGTTGTACAAGGATACACACACACACACACACACACACAAACACATTGTCCTGATGGTAGTGTAATTTGTAGTATTGTAAATAATATGAATTCCCATCAATAGGAAAATGCCAGGTAGTTGTTGAAAAGAGTGGGGGAGGGTAAATTTCAGCTGCATTCACAGCCATGAATAGATTTTGCAGGTTGCAAAATCGTACAAAATAATCCCATTGTGTGAAAGAAGGAAGGAAGGAAAAGAGAAGCATGTATTTAAACATATAGTTAAAACTTCATCAATCTGTTTATATGCCTGGAAAATTATTTGGAAGGAATCACACCAGTTTCAAAGAATTACCCAGGGAGCAGAATTAAGAGAAATAAAGTGAGGAATTTTCACCTTTTAAATATGGCTGCGATTCTTAGGATTATCTGTTTTTAAGATGTTAATCTTGTCTCTCCAGTTATTTAACCCAGGCTCCAGATAAGTCATCTCTTCCTGGTAGCACTTACTATAGTGCTGTTCATTTAAATACTTGACTCCACTTTCTACTTGGTTACATGTTTTTTGATTATTAAGTCTGCTGTAATTTTTATCCTTATTCCTCTATAATATAATGTTAGCCTCTATCCTCCTCTGGCTTTTTACAAGATTTCGTTTATCTTTGGTTTTCTACAGTTTGAATTTTACATGCCTTGGTGTAAATTTTTAAGTATTTTTCTTACTTGGTGTTCTTTCAGCTTCCTGAATTTTTAGTTTGCTGTCAGCCATTAATTTGGGAACATTCTTGACCATTATTATTTCAAATGTTTTGTCTGCTCCATTCTCTATTTCTTCTGCCTCTTGTATTCCAATTATGTGTATGTTATATATTTTGAAATTGTCCCACAGTTCTTAGATTGTCTTGTGTTTTTCATTCTTCTTCTTTTTTTTTTTTTTTTTTTCTTTTTGCCTTTCAGTTTGGGAAGTTTCTGTTGACATCTCTTGAAGCCCATTGAGTAGTTTTGTGGGGTTTTTTTGGGGAAGATTTAATTTATTTGAGATAGAGTGAGAGCAAGAGAGCATGCACAGGCAGGAGGAGAGGGGCAGAAGGAGAGAGAGAAGCAGAACACCCGCTGAGAAGGGAGCCCTACGAAGGGCTCAATCCCAGGACTTTAGCATCATGACTTTAGCTGAAGGCAGACACTTAACTGACTGAGCCAACAGGTGCCCCCACTGAGTCATTTTGATTTCTAGTTTTTCCTTTTAATTCTTAGAGTTTCCATCTCTATCTTATCTTGCCTCTGTATTCTTGCTTATTGTCTATTTTTCCCCATTAGATCTCATAACATATTAATCATAATTATTTTAAAATCCCTGTCTGATAAAAAAAAAAAAAATCTGTGCCATGCCTGAATTGTAGTTCTGATGCTTTCTTCATCTCTTCAGACTGTACTTTTTTTTGTCTTTTAACATGGCTTTTATTTTTTTTTAATAGCCAAACACTATGTGTCAGATAATAATTATTATATAGGCTTTTAGTGTAAGATTGTAATGTTAATCTGGCTAGGATTTGGGCTGTGTTTAATTTGTAACTGTAGGTGCTAGAGGTTTCAAATTTCTCTAGTGTTCTTTTTTTTTTTTTTAAGATTTTATTTATTTGAGAGAGAGACAGTGAGAGAAAACATGAACACGGAGAAGGTCAGAGAGAGAAGCAGACTCCCCATGGAGCTGGGAGCCTGATGCAGGACTCGATCCCAGGACTCCGGGATCATGACCTGAGCCGAAGGCAGTTATCCAACCAACTGACCCACCCAGGCGTCCCTCTAGTGTTCTTTCTTTTGGCTCTCCTGTTGTTAGAGGGTTTTAACTAAGGACTCTTTCTTGAATAGAATCTGTGTCTTGAATCTCTTTTAGCTATCCCACTGTTATTATAATGAAGCCCTGATGGTGTGGTGATAAAGTGTAGGGGGAAGGAAGTGTTCTCTAGTCTTATTACTAAATCTCAGTCTTCTAGTGGGCCCAGGTCCCTTAGTGTTAACTTCAGAAGTGTCTCTTAGCTCCCCACAATTTTTGGTGAGGCGGGAAACCTAGAGAGGGCTGGAGTTGGAGAAATTTTCTTCCTTCAGATTGGCTAGATCCCTGGTAAAGTCCTTCCCCTGGAGAGTGGGCATTTGTAGGGGAATTCCCTGTGTGTGTTTTACAATGTCATTTTTCCCCTTCCCCTGCCACAGTCTTGAGGGAATCTTTTTTGGCTTTTTGCCATAAGAAGTTGGGGGGGACCCCCCTCCCCACCACAAGAAGTGTAGACCCCACTAAGGCTAAGCCCCCAAGAGATTATCACTGTAATGTTAGTCTATCCTCAGCCTCCAGAAGTTAATCAAATTTACTATTTAAGGGTCCCTACCAGTTTATGACTCTAGCATTTCTGCTCCAGGTAAGCCGATAGCTGTGACACTCTAGGTTTTCCGTCTTGATAGATTTCAAGGTGGCAGACAGCCTTGCACCCTCAGTTTTCTAATGGGTACAAACCATTACTTTTTGATTTGTTCAGTTTTTTGCTTGTCGTAGGATGGAGAGTGATGACTTACAAATTTTTTGCATGTTTGAGGTGAAATGAACTAAACACTTAGTAGCCACAAAATAAACTATATTGGACTGTAGAATTTTGTAGAATATTTAATAGCTTATTTTTTGTTTTGCAAATTGCTAGCTTACATAAAAGTTTTTATTTTTATTTTTTAATTTTTTTACTTTGTTGAGATTTTATTTTATTTGACAGAGAGAGACACAGCAAGAGAGGGAGCACAGGCAGGGGAAGTGGGAAAGGGAGAAGCTGGCTTCCCACTGAGCAGGGAGCCTGATGTGGAGCTCGATCTCAAGATCAATACCTGAATCCAAGGTAGACGCCTAATGACAGAGCCACCCAGGTGCCCCTATATAAAAGTTTTTAAATGTAAAATTAAAGCCATCTTCAAATATTTAGAGAGTTATATGAAAGATTTTTTTTAAAGATTTTATTTATTTGAGAGAGAAAGAGAGAGAGCATGAGACAGGGAGGGTCAGAGGGATAAACAGACTCCCCACTGAACAGGGAGCCCAATGCAGGACTTGATCCTGGTACTCCAGGATCATGACCTGAGCTGAAGGCTGTCGCTTAACCAACTGAGCCACCCAGGCACCCTGTATATAGGCAGAACTTAATATAAGGAACTTTTAGGAAAATTATTCAACAATGTTGGACATGTAGGTTTATGATTTGAACATCCATTTCTAATTGTGAATTGATTTGGGAATGCCAGTAAGTTTTTCCTACTCCCATCAGTGAGTATGTGGAAACAGATGCTAAGTGACAAATCCTCAGGTACTTGCAGTAAAAGAAAAACTGTCTTTGATGAGAGGTGGCCCTACATAGCTTCTGATGAGGAGATTTTTTGATTCTCAGCGTATCTTTTAAGCCTCCCAAAGGAGAAAAAGTCTACTCTTTTTTCAAATTTTTGTCTAAATACGGTTTAAATCCATTTACACACTTGTAATGGCAATGGCCTTTGAGGAAGCTGATATAGTGTCCTAAACCCCATTCCAGGCTTGCAGCTAAGGGCTAGGCTTGAAACCCATCTGCAGCAGGATGTTGAAGCAGGATGCCCAGCAGTAGCAATGCCTTCAAAGGAGACCCCAGTGGGCAAACTTGCATGTATGTGTAATGCTTAGCTGTCTTGACATTGCTCACAAGAGTGCCTGTGAAGCAGAAGAGAAAGAAAATGCCTTCGCACAAGCTCCCGTGAAGTGACTTTCCCTTATTTAGGAACTTAGGTTCAGGGAAGAGATAGGCTCAACATGTCTTAGAGATTTATCTCCATTGCTGGGAGGCTGCTATATGTGGCATGCTGGCTGCAAATACAAAGCTTATGTGTAGCAAGGCGATTTTGTATTGCTTTTGCACTAAAAGCTTTATTGTTAATGAAAAAGAAGGAAAGACCTTGGTTGGTTGTTTTACATCTTAGTGTTTTATTTTGAAGAAACATTCATTTTTCCAAAGGTTAAAAAATAAACCAGGTCTTTAAAAAGTTATTTTCAAGGGCTAAGAAATATCATTTTGAAATAATAATGTTTTTGAATTATATATAATTCATGGTTTCTGAACTCTATACAATTCATTGGTTTTTTCCCCCCATTAATGAACCTAAGGTATATTTATGAATACATTTTCGCATTTTATTTTCCAGGAACCACTTATGTTGACTTCAATATACTCATTAAAAAACTGAGCACAGAAAATTTAGGTTTTGCCCAAGTCACATTTGACATTGTAGCAGAGTTGATAAGTTTATATAAAGCGATTCTTTGCTAACACTCATAATCTTTTAAAAATTCAAATTAAATTATAATTTATAAACATTAAAGTTCACTCTTTTCAGTGTTTAGTTCTGTGAGCTTTGACAAAGTCATGTAACCACCGCCACAATTAAAATATAGAATATTTCCATTAGCCAAAAACATTCAGTTGTGTCCTTTCAAAGTTTTAGATTTTACTTTCAGGTCTATAATCCACTTTTAATCCATTTTTGTGAGGATGTGAGGAAGTATGGATGTAGTTATTTACTTTTTTCTTCCTTCCATCATTTCTTCTATCTCTGTCCTTCCATCTCTCTCTTTTTCTTTTTCACTTTCAAAAGTGGAAATCCAATTATTCGAGGACCATTTGTTGAATTACTTTTTTGTTTTTGTCGAAGATCAATTCATCTTATAGGTGCATGTATAAAATTTCTGAGCTCTCAATTTTATTTCATTAATCTATATGTGGATAGCTCTCATGGATTTTAAATTTATTAGTGTGGGTAAAACCTAACATGGCCATCATTATCCCACTAATTGAGTTGTGACATGCCAAAAAAGTAGAAAGCAAAGACATATATATATATACATATATATATATATATATATATATACACATATATATTTGACTTTTAAAAATGTCTTACTGTAACTCATTGACATTTATATTTCCAATCTAAAATACTGAGATTACGTTTGGATCAACACCTTTGGTACTTATACCCTGAAACTAATTATGTTGCCAGTATAATGAAATGAAAAAGTTAACATGTTTAAATCTGTCATGTGAAACTATTTCAGATATCATAGTAAAACCATTTTGCCATCCTGGTTGTCTCTTGTTCCATAATTACTTTTTAGTTTCAAGAAAAATCTGTTTCAATATTAAATGTATTCAAGAGTAAAACATTACTAAGAAATTAGAGATATTTCTTTCTTTGAACTCTTAGTATAGGTCTCTTTGTTTTGTCTAACTTCATCTTGTCTGACCTGAGTTTGAGTTGCAGAATGTGTATCAAAATTGGTGGGACTCCCAGCTTCTCCCTTGCCTACATTCAAAGCAAGGCTTCTTTGGTTCCTCTGACGAGAGTTGTTCCACCAGATATTTTGTTTCTCAGGTACTCCATGTTCTTCTTCAAGCCCATATTTAGCTGTAGGTAGATTTTGTCTCTGTTGTTGGAGGTGATGGGGTACGGGAAGCAAGGGACGGAGTACCAACTGCTAAAATCTCTGCTCCCTACACCTCCAGATCTGGGGCTCTAAATCAGTCCCTCATTCCAGGGTGTGGCTGTGGAAGGGAGAGAAATGAGAAGAGTTTTTTTAATTGTTCTTGTTTGTTACCTTGACCCAGACAACCCTGATAATGTCCAGTTCTCTTCCCCAGTGACTCCTATTATCTACCATTGATTGGGTCAGCTTTCTATAGTCTTTGAAATGTTCACCTCTGCCATGACACTGGTTGAGCATGGTACTTCCAGACTATAGTTATCTCCCAGTCTGTACCATGCACATGACTGAGGACAAAATTCCGGAAAGCCACAGCTCGGCTTACAGATAGGACAATTCTTTACTGAACCTACTAAGGGTCACACTAGGTTGCCTCCAATATACTATGGTGTTTCCTGCTTACCAGACCTTGTCTCTCTCTCTTTTATTTGACACCTTTCAGAGTGTGCCTCTGAAGGGACTCTGCCTAACACATTTTGACTATTCCCCAAAGGCAAGCCATTGTCATTTACTTAATGCTACACCCCTCCCTCCCTAATAAAGTGAGTTGTTTTTACCATCCCCTCTGCGTAGGCCAGAGTACAACTCATTAAGTCAGTCTTGGGGTTTTGCAGAGTTCCTCAGCACTTTGCAACACCCCCCACCAACACACACTTCCACCCCACTCCAGTGTTACAACTGGCCTTTTCACCTCCCTGTTTTGAGGGCATTACAGCCAGGAATAGCTAGTTCAGTGGTGCTAAATGAGAAACATTCTAAGCCTCCTGATTCAGCAACCCAAACTCATTGTGTTCACGGTGCCTTATTTGAAGGGACTGCTGTAATTGGAAGACATCTCCCTGTACTCTTAATGACTCCCCACTTGGAGCAGCAACCAGCTGGGACCAGAGGAGAAGCTAATTTTACTTGTAGGCTTCATTACTCTGTTTTGCTTTCCAAATGTCAGTCTTCTAGGGAGGCACCTGTGCAAATTATCCCAGGGCTTTTAGTCATGCCTTCCCCTGCCCTCTATTTCAGGGTGTGACTCCCAGAATCAGCCATTTAAAGACTTGATATGTCATCTTCTACATTCCTTTATGCATTTTTAAAAAACATACATGGGGTGATACTACACAGACAGTAATCTTTACTCCTATGGCATTTTCCATGTTCATGAAAAGGTATTGTATAGTTACGACATTGATTACTTCACCAGATCTTTACTGACAAATATTCATGTTGCTCTAATTATCAGATACTGCAAGTAGCAATCCCTGAACATCCATGTATGTACATGTTTGTGTACCTGAACAATAATTTTTTTAGGATGCATACTTAGAAGTAAAACCGAGTTTATATTTTGATACACATTGCCCTTTGGGAAAGCAACACCGTTTATGTTGTCACCAGCAGTACATGAGGATCACCTTTTCCCTACACTCTCACCAGCTTTGGACTTTATTATTATTATTATTATTATTTTGGACTTTATTATTTTCTTCATCTGTCTCACATCATACCCATGCCATGGGAAACAGAATATTTTAATATTTTCATTTGCATCTCTTTGATTTTCAGGGGGGTTGAGGATCATTTCGTATACAGCATAGTCATTAGGACTTTTTTCTGTGAATTGTCGGTTCATAATTTTTTCTACTGCAGTGATCATCTTTTCTGTATTGATTTGTAAGAGTTCATTATGTAGTAAATATATTAACTTTGTCTTGTGTATATTGCAGTTTTTCTATTAATTTTGATTCTAGTGTCTTTTGCTGGATGACACTTAGAATTTTTATGCAGTCAAATATGTTGGTATTTTCCTTTGTGACTTCTGGTTTTTCACTCTTTTCCCACTTAAAGATTTTAAAAATATTTTAATGTATTTATTGCTCCTAATTATTTTTAAAAATATTCTTAGCATGAGAAATTTGTTTTGTTAAGGGAAGGGTTATTAGGATGACTTCCCATGGTGAATGAAGGGTAATATGAAGTCACTTCTTCACAGGCATGGTGAAATAGAATCTTATGAGCACCACAGAAATTGAGTGCAGTCAAGAGCCTAGTTTGATGACACTGGGTAAGTCAACAGTTGTTTAAACAATTGCCCCAAATGTTTCATAATTTAAATGAAAAATAGAACTTATGTTTCTCTTTTATTAAGTTGAACAAATCTTTTGTTTCCAGCCTTGACCAGCTTTATAGTTTTTAGACCAACTAACCAATTGGCTTAGATTTTTCTGTATAAGGGGAAAGAGACCTGGGTAAGCAATATATTATTAATTTCTGTTGTAACCACTCAGAAACAGAATGGACACTCTAAAAATTAGTTTCAGATGTTGAGACTGATGACACCACACACACACATCAAGAGGGTATGAAGAGTTTAAGTATCTATACAATACAGGTCTTTAGGGAGAGCAGAGCAGGGCAGGCTTCTGAAGAGATCCAAAATGGCTTGAGAGCATAAGGAAAGGAGACTGGCATGGCTTTTGTGGTTGGGGATGGAGATGGGGAAGGGGTTCCTTTGTGTGGGCAGGAACTTGCTTGGTTTGAATCTTTTGGGGTCAAAGGAGGGAGCACCCAGGATTTCTTATCAGCTTTCCCTAATGTGGGGCAGAGGGGCAGGTTACAGGCAGGGGTGTGACTTACAGGCTTATAGTGGTCAGATTCCTTATTATAACCACTAATCACCAAGTAGTGCATATCCTGAAAGGTGGGAGCACCAGTATATTGAAGAATTTACACTCCCCCTAAAATGCTGGTGTATGTGGAAAGGTATTTATGTACTTGCTAATAACCAGAAACTACCAACTAGCCAACCAAACACCTTTAAAAAAAAAAAAAACAAGAGTATTCGCGTCAGCAACTGCAGATAATTGTGATGTGGATGTTCATCTCACCTAACCTAACACTTCTTGACAGCCCTGACATTTATGTTGAAACAAATTTTAAATGATTTCCTCAGCCATATGGATATACATGGTATTATACTCCTCTAAAGATAATGCCTCAGTCCTAGATTTTTCCATTATTTGGTGAGTTAGTTACTAATGTCCTTTGAATCAGATGTCAGCAATACATTATTCCTACAATACTGAGTATCGAGACACTATGGCTATTTTTCTTTGTAAAAATTCTATTCGTTGATATATGATTTTCTCATTTCCTCCTGAAATCATTCCATCATCGTCAGTAATTTTATTCTCTCTCTTTAGGCAGCAGTTACTGCCCTTGACTGCTTGCTTTTCAGATTTTCTTTCTTTGTTGGAAACCACTTTCAATAGTACAAATATATATAGCAGAGCATTTACTTCTTAGATATTCCTGCTTTTGTTGAGAGTGTAAGTGGCTATTTGATTTCAGTGGGTTCTTTGACTTAGATTACTTGCATGTATCTTTGTGAATCTCTTTAGTTCTGAGATAAGTTTGGTTTCATGTTCAATACTAATTTTCAGGGCCTGAATGATTGGTTGGGAAAACTGAAGAATCAAATATTACTTATTTTTTCACCACTTAATGCTAAGCTATATAATTAAGTTTTGCCTAGTGTAAAAGCTTGTCATACACCAGGCTCTTGAGTCATAAATTCCATTTGTAGTTAGTTGTTTTCAAAGAGTTAGTATTCTATCTTTTTATGTTTATTACTACTATTTTTGAATCCTTTGTTCCATGCTTCCTATGTCGGTTTTTATTGTATGTACAAAAATTTGCTCTCTTTTTCAAAGTATTACTCAAGCAACTTTCACTGCATGAATCCTTTTTAGTCCATTATCCTACTTGTTGGAATTACAAACCAGAGATTTCTGAGATCAACAGGAATTTCACGAGATCAAAGTCATGGAGTTGAGGGATTCCTTTACTAGACATATTTGGCAAATATAAAAACTGTTAAAATAGATATCTCAAAAATTAAAAATAAGAAACTAATAGTCTTTGATCCAACTTTCTTGGAAAATAATGAACACATTTTACTTAAAATAGGGACAATAATTTTCCAATCAAAAGAGTAATTTAGTTCCCTGTTCTTAAAATCAGAACCTCATTAGTAAAATGCAAAGGGATAGTGCTATCAGCATTAACATGGATTAGATTTGTTTCTTAAGTCAAATGGAATTAAATCACTAAGCTCTGAACTCAGAAAAATTTCAGCAAGTACTGTACAATCTTGATATAACCTATACTATAATATGACCAAAGTAATCATTATAATCTAACAAAATTACATTCAACATGCCTACACATTAATTATTGAAAGATAACTATAAATTGTTTCCTATGAAAATAAACATACTACTAATATGATGATGAAATAATGTTATATAGTATAATCATGATGTTATCAGCATAGCTTCCAAGAAAAGGTTAAACTTTAATACAATATGATCCTCTAACATTACTATTTAATGTTCTAATTTGTGCCTCCTTTGTCACAAATATAGGTTTGTGTCTCTTTCCGGATTCTGTTCTCTACCATTGGTCCATTTGTCTTTCCAAGCACTAAACCACACTGTGTATTTACTGTGACTGTTTAATAAGTTTTGATATCTGATTAAGTCCTCCTATTTTGCTTTTCTTCAATTGTCTTGGCTATTCTTGGCCTTATACATTTTCATAGAAATTTGAGAATCATTCACTAAATGTTGATATCACATACAAATGAGTGACTAAAACCCTAAGAAAAATCACTAAAAGCCACATGTTTCAGGAATTCCTAAGCTGTTTCACTAACTGGTAACTATGCAATGATAGATGGGAATGAGAGTAGCAAGATACTACATCGGCTGGTGCTTTTTTTTTTTTTTTAATTTTTTATTTTTTATAAACATATAATATATTTTTATCCCCAGGGGTACAGGTCTGTGAATCGCCCAGTTTACACACTTCACAGCACTCACCAAAGCACGTACCCTCCCCAATGTCCATAATTCCACCCCCCTTCTCCCAACCCCTCTCCCCCCAGCAACCCTCAGTTTGTTTTGTGAGATTAAGAATCACTTATGGTTTGTCTCCCTCCCAATCCCATCTTGTTTCATTTATTCTTCTCCTACACCCTTAAGCCCCCATGTTGCATCACCTCTTCCTCATATCAGGGAGATCATATGATAGTTGTCTTTCTCCACTTGACTTATTTCGCTGAGCATGATACGCTCTAGTTCCATCCATGTTGTCGCAAATGGCAGGATTTCATTTCTTTTGATGGCTGCATAGTATTCCATTGTGTATATATACCACATCTTCTTGATCCATTCATCTGTTGATGGACATCTAGGTTCTTTCCATAGTTTGGCTATTGTGGACATTGCTGCTATAAACATTCGGGTGCACGTGCCCCTTTGGATTACTACATTTGTATCTTTAGGGTAAATACCCAGTAGTGCAATTGCTGGGTCATAGGGTAGTTCTATTTTCAACATTTTGAGGAACCTCCAAGTTCTTTTCCAGAGAGGTTGCACCAGCTTGCATTCCCACCAACAGTGTAGGAGGGTTCCCCTTTCTCCGCATCCTCGCCAGCATCTGTCATTTCCTGACTTGTTAATTTTAGCCATTCTGACTGGTGTGAGGTGATATCTCATTGTGGTTTTGATTTGTATTTCCCTAATGCCGAGTGATATGGAGCACTTTCTGATGTGTCTGTTGGCCATCTGGATGTCTTCTTTGCAGAAACGTCTGTTCATGTCCTCTGCCCATTTCTTGATTGGATTATTTGTTCTTTAGGTGTTGAGTTTGCTAAGTTCTTTATAGATTTTGGACACTAGCCCTTTATCTGATATGTCGTTTGCAAATAACTTCTCCCATTCTGTCAGTTGTCTTTTGGTTTTGTTCACTGTTTCCTTTGCTGTGCAAAAGCTTTTGATCTTGATAAAATCCCAATAGTTCATTTTTGCCCTTGCTTCCCTTGCCTTTGGCGATGTTCCTAGGAAGATGTTGCTGCGGTTAAGGTCAAAGAGGTTGCTGCCTGTGTTCTCCTCAAAGATTTTGATGGAGTCCTTTCTCATGTTGAGGTTCTTCATCCATTTTGAGTCTATTTTCGTGTGTGGTGTAAGGAAATGGTCCAATTTCATTTTTCTGCATGTGGCTGTCCAATCTTTCAACACCATTTATTGAAAAGGCTGTCTTTTTTTCATTAGACATTCTTTCCTGCTTTGTTGAAGATTAATTGACCATAGAGTTGAGGGTCTATTTCTGGGCTATCTATTCTGTTCCATTGGTCTATGTGTCTGTTTTTGTGCCAGTACCATGCTGTCTTGATGATGATAGCTTTGTAATAGAGCTTGAAGTCTGGAATTGTGATGCCACCAACTTTGGCTTTCTTTTTCAATATCCCTTTGGCTATTTGAGGTCTTTTTGGGTTCCATATAAATTTTAGGATTATTTGTTCCATTTCTTTGAAAAAGATGGGTGGTACTTTGATAGGAATTGCATTAAATGTGTAGATTGCTTTAGGTAGCATAGACATTTTCACAATATTTATTCTTCCAATCCAGGAGCATGGAACATTTTTCCATTTCTTTGTGTCTTCCTCAATTTCTTTCATGAGTACTTTATAGTTTTCTGAGTATAGATTCTGTGCCTATTTGGTTAGGTTTATTCCTAGGTATCTTATGGTTTTGGGTGCAATTGTAAATGGGATTGACTCCTTAATTTCTCTTTCTTCTGTCTTATTGTTGGGGTAGAGAAATGCAACTGATTTCTGTGCTTTGATTTTATATCCTGACACTTTACTGAATTCCTGTACAAGTTCTAGCAGTTTTGGAGTGGAGTCTTTTGGGTTTTCCACATATAGTATCATATCATCTCTGAAGAGTGATAGTTTGACTTCTTCTTTGCCAATTTGGATGCCTTTAATTTCCTTTTGTTGTCTGACTGCTGAGGCTAGGACTTCTAGTACTATGTTGAATAGCAGTGGTGATAATGGACATCCCTGCCGTGTTCCTGACCTTAGCAGAAAAGCTTTCAGTTTTTCTCCATTGAGAATGATATTTGCGGTGGGTTTTTCATGAATGGCTTTGATAATATTGAGGTGTGTTCGCTCTATCCCTACACTTTGAAGAGTTTTGATCAGGAAGGGATGCTGTACTTTGTCAAATGCTTTTTCAGCATCTATTGAGAGTATCATATGGTTCTTGTTCTTTCTTTTATTGATGTGTTGTGTCCCATTGACTGATTTGCGGATGTTGAACCAACCTTGCAGCTCTGGAATAAATCCCACTTGGTCGTGGTGAATAATTTTTTTAATGTACTGTTGAATCCTATTGGCTAGTATTTTGGTGAGAATTTTCGCATCTGTATTCATCAAGGATATTGGTCTATAGCTCTCTTTTTTGATGGGATCCTTGTCTGGTTTTGGGATCAAGGTGATGCTGGCCTCATAAAATGGGTTTGAAAGCTTTCCTTCCATTTCTATTTTTTGGAACAGTTTCAGGAGAATAGGAATTAGTTCTTCTTTAAATGTTTGGTAGAATTCCCCTGGGAAGCCATCTGGCCCTGGGCTTTTGTTTGTTTGGAGATTTTTAATGACTGTTTCAATCTCCTTACTGGTTATGGGTCTGTTCAGGCTTTCTATTTCTTCCTGGTTCAGTTGTGGTAGTTTGTATGTTTCTAGGAATGCATCCATTTCTTCCAGATTGTCAAATTTGTTGGTGTAGAGTTGCTCATAGTATGTTCTTATAATTGTTTGTATTTCTTTGGGGTTAGTTGTGATCTCTCCTCTTTCATTCATGATTTTATTTATTTGGGTCCTTTATCTTTTCTTTTTGATAAGTCTGGCCAGGGGTTTATCAATTTTATTAATTCTTTCAAAGAACCAGCTCCTAGTTTCGTTGATTTGTTCTATTGTTTTTTGGTTTCTATTTCATTGATTTCTGCTCTGATCTTTATGATTTCTCTTCTCCTGCTGGGCTTAGGGTTTCTTTCTTGTTCTTTCTCCAGCTCCTTTAGGTGTAGGGTTAGGTTGTGTACCTGAGACCTTTCTTGTTTCTTGAGAAAGGCTTGTACCGCTATATATTTTCCTCTCAGGACTGCCTTAGTTGTGTCCCACAGATTTTGAGCCGTTGTATTTTCTTTTTTTTTTTTTTTAAAGATTTTATTTTATTTATTTGAGAGAGAGAGACAGTGAGAGAGAGCATGAGCGAGGAGAAGGTCAGAGAGCGAAGCAGACTCCCCATGGAGCTGGGAGCCTGATGTGGGACTCGATCCCAGGACTCCAGGATCACGCCCTGAGCCGGAGGCAGTCGTCCAACCAACTGCGCCACCCAGGCGTCCCGAGCCGTTGTATTTTCATTATCATTTGTTTCCATGATTTTTTTCAATTCTTCTTTAATTTCCCGGTTGATCCATTCATTCTTTAGAAGGATGCTGTTTAGTCTCCATGTATTTGGGTTCTTTCCAAACTTCCTCTTGTGGTTGAGTTCTAGCTTCAGAGCATTGTGGTCTGAAAATATGCAGGGAATGATCCCAATCTTCTGATACCGGTTGAGTCCTGATTTAGGACCGAGGATGTGATCTATTCTGGAGAATGTTCCATGTGCACTAGAGAAGAATGTGAATTCTGTTGCTTTGGGATGAAATGTTCTGAATATATCTGTGATGTCCATCTGGTCTAGTGTGTCGTTTAAGGCCTTTACTTCCTTGTTGGATCTTTTGCTTGGATGATCTGTCCATTTCAGTGAGAGGAGTGTTAAAGTCTCCTACTATTATTGTATTATTGTTGATGTGTTTCTTTGACTTTGTTATTAATTGGTTTATATAGTTGGCTGCTCCCACGTTGGGGGCATAGATATTTAAAATTGTTAGATCTTCTTGTTGGACAGACTCTTTGAGTATGATACAGTGTCCTTCCTCATCTCTTATTATAGTCTTTGGCTTAAAATCTAATTGATTTGATATAAGGATTGCCACTCCTGCTTTCTTCTGATGTCCATTAGCATGGTAAATTCTTTTCCACCCCCTCACTTTAAATCTGGAGGTGTCTTCGGGCTTAAAATGAGTTTCTTGTAGGCAACATATAGATGGGTTTTGTTTTTTTTTAATCCATTCTGATACCCTGTGTCTTTTGATTGGGGCATTTAGCCCATTAACATTCAGGGTAACTATTGAGAGATATGAATTTAGTGCCATTGTATTGCCTATAAGGTGACTGTTACTGTATATTGTCTCTGTTCCTTTCTGATCTACCACTTTAGGCTCTCTCTTTGCTTAGAGGACCCCTTTCAATATTTCCTGTAGAGCTGGTTGGGTGTTTGCAAATTCTTTCAGTTTTTGTTTGTCCTGGAAGCTTTTAATCTCTCCTTCTATTTTCAATGATAGCCTAGCTGGATATAGTATTCTTGGCTGCATGTTTTTCTCGGTTAGTGCTCTGAATATATCATGCCAGCTCTTTCTGGCCTGCCAAGTCTCTGTGGATAAGTCTGCTGCCAATCTAATATTTTTACCATTGTATGTTACAGACTTCTTTTCCCAGGCTGCTTTCAGGATTTTCTCTTTGTCACTAAAGCTTGTAAATTTTACTATTAGGTGACGAGGTGTGGGTCTATTCTTATTGATTTTGAGGGGCGTTCTCTGAACCTCCTGAATTTGATGCTTGTTCCCTTTGCCATATTTGGGAAATTCTCCCCAATAATTCTCTCCAGTATACCTTCTGCTCCCCTCTCTCTTTCTTCTTCTTCTGGAATCCCAATTATTCTAATGTTGTTTTGTCTTATTATGTCACTTATCTCTCGAATTCTCCCCTCGTGGTCCAGTAGCTATTTGTCCCTCTTGCTCAGCTTCTTTATTCTCTGTCATTTGGTCTTCTATATCGCTAATTCTTTCTTCTGCCTCATTTATCCTAGCAGTGAGAGCCTCCATTTTTGATTGCACCTCATTAATAGCTTTTTTGATTTCAACTTGCTTAGATTTTAGTTATTTTATTTTTCTAGAAAGGGCTTTTATATCTCCCAAGAGGGTTTCTCTAATATCTTCCATGCCTTTTTCGAGCCTGGCTAGAACCTTGAGAATTGTCATTCTGAACTCTAGATCTGACATATTACCAATGTCTGTATTGATTAGGTCCCTAGCCTTCGGTACTGCCTCTTGTTCTTTTTTTTGTGGTGAATTTTTCTGCCTTGTCATTTTGTCCAGATAAGAGTATATGAAGGAGCAAGTAAAATACTAAAAGGGTGGTAACAACCCCCGGAAAATATGCTTTAACCAAATCAGAAGAGATCCCAAATCATGAGGGGGGAGAAAGGGGATAAAAAGAGGTTCAGAAAGAAAGAAAGAAAAGAATTAAAAAAAAGAAAACGAATAAAGAAAAGTATAAAAAAGAAAAATATATATATTAGATAAACTAGTTAAAAAAGAAAAGGGTAAAAGTTAAAAAAATTTTTAGCAGAAGAAGAGAAAAA
This sequence comes from Neogale vison, assembly GCF_020171115.1. NCBI lineage: Eukaryota > Metazoa > Chordata > Mammalia > Carnivora > Mustelidae > Neogale > Neogale vison. Next base: position 46,705,387 of record NC_058098.1, read on the forward strand.
AGTGAAAAAGAAAAAAAATTAAATTAACTGCAAGACTAAAGAATCCTAGGGAGAAAGCCATGAGTTCCGTGCTTTGCTTTCTCCTCCTCTGGAATTCTGCTGTTCTCCTTGGTATTGAAACTGCACTCCTTGGTAGGTGAACTTGGTCCTGGCTGGATTTCTTGTTGATCTTCTGGGGGAGGGGACTGTTGTAGTGATTCTCAAGTGTTTTTGCCCCAGGCGGAATTCACCGCCCTTACCAGGGGCCGGGCTGAGTAATCTGCTCAGGTTTGCTTTTGGGGGCTTTTGTTCCCTGAGCGCTTTCCATAGAGTTCCGGAGTTCGGGAAAACAAATGGCGGCCTCCTGGTCTCCAGCCGGGAGTTGCCGAGATCCCGGGGCCCCACTCCTCAGTGCGCCCTCACAAAACAGCATCCAGTGACTCCCGTCTGCCTGACCTCCGTCAGTGCTCTGAGCTCACCGAGCCTGCGACCGGTTCAAGGTAACCCCGAGCTGTGAGCTTACTGTCAGCTCTGTCTCTGTAGCTGGCTTCCCCGTTCCAATACCCGCAAGCTCTGTGACACTCAGACACCCCCGATCCTTCTGTGACCCTGCGAGACCTGAGGCCACGCTGACCCCACGTGGGCTTCACCCCGGTTTAGCCTCTGGAGCGATGTCCCTCAGCAGAACAGACTTTTAAAAGTCCTGATTTTGTGCTCCGTTGCTCCACTGCTTGCCGGGAGCCGGCCCCTCCCCCCGGGGTCTATCTTCCCGTCACTTTGGATTCACTTCTCCGCCAGTCCTACCTTTCAGAAAGTGGTGTTTTTCTGTTTTTAGAATCCTGTTCTTCTTCTCTTCGATCTGCCGATGGATTTGTAGGTGTTTGCAGTCTTTAGATAAGCTATCTAGCTGATCTCCTGCTAGCGGAAGTAGTTTCAGCCTGCTACTTCTCCGCCATCTTGACTCCTCTCCCGGCTGGTGCTTTCTGACCCTATTTGACCTGTGACACCACCACCACTTTTACCACCAAGGAGAATACAGCTGCCTCTTCTCACTTCCACACACAAACTTCAGACAACACAAACCTTCTGTGACTTCTTTCCCCTTCTAGGTTAATCTGATTCCACCTTCAGAAAGAAATGCTGGAGTGGAAGTACAAGGAAGGAGGGCATAAAGAGTGTTATTTGCTCTGCATCTCAGCCCTAGCCTAATGGAAACATTCATTTTATAGTTTATCAAGAGACATATGAAACAAGGTGTTGCAAAGTATTTGGGAAGGCCTACACGGGAGTCAAGTCTATCTTTTCAGGCAGGAAATTAATACCATAATTCTCTCTATGGTTTATCACCACACACCCATAAGCCATCTATCAACTTCATTGTGAAAACAATACCTGATAGGTCCCAGAACACAGAAATAATTGTTCAGGAAGAAACAGAATTAAAGGTAAAAACAATTCAAAAATATTCTTTAGATTAAAATAAAAGGCTGAGCAGAGTTTAGAGGAAAGCCAGTGTAAAGGTATTGCTACATATTGATGTTGACGTCCTTTTTTTAAGGTACAGTTGACACATAACATTATATTAGTTATCACATAATGGTGTGATATTTGTATACATTGTGAAATGATAATCACAGTAAGTCTAGTTACCGTCCCTCACCATACATAGTTACATTAGAATTACTTTATCACCTCCTATTAAAAAAAGTTTTAGGATGTTTGGAATGGATCAACTTGGAAGAATGGACTTGTTTATCATGTTGGTTTTCCATCCATAAACATGCTATGTCTTTCCATTTGTTTAGGTATCTCAATGTTTTATAGCTTACTGTGTAAAGATCTTATGCATATTTTAACAAAATTTATTTCTAGTAAAATGATTTTTAAATATATTGTGTACTGAATAAAATTTTTCATTTTCTGATTATTGTTTGTATATAGAAGTAGAGTTGTATAGAAATACTTTATTTTTTATTTTTTTAAAAAGTTTTATTTGAAAGAGAGAAAATGAGTGAGAGAGAGAGAGAAGGAGCAGGGGGAGGGGCAGAAGTAGACTCCCCACTGAACAGAGAGCCTAGTGTGTGGCTCCATTCCAGACCTCCAGGATGATGATGGATCCTTAATAGACTGAGCCACCCAGGTGCCCTATAAATACTTTAATTCCAGCATATTTGCTAAATGCACTAATTCTAATAATGTATTTGTAGATCATTTTGAACTCTCTGCACACACAATCCTATTGTCTATGAATAAAGATAGTTTTAAATCTTCTTTTTTCCATACTTAAATTACCTCATGACAGTGCAGGCTAGTTCAAAATGTAAAAATCTTCAGTGTAATTAATGCACCACATTGACAGATGAAAGAAGAAAAACCATGATGAAAATTCTCAGAAAATTAAGAGTAGAACTCATACAACTCAATAGAAAAAGAATCCCAAATAATCTGATTTTTTAAATGGGCAGAGTAAACATTTTTCCAAAGAAGACATACAGATGGCCTACTGGTGCATGACAAGGTGCTCAACATCATGAATCATCAGAGAAATGCAAATCCAAACCACAAGATATTACCTCACACCTGTCAGAATGGCTATTATCAAAAAGACAAGACAACTCTACCCTATGACCCAGCAATCACTCTACTGGGTCTTTACCCTAAAGATACAAATGCAGTGAATCGCAGGGACACATGCACCCGAATGTTTATAGCAGCAATGTCCACAATAACCAAACTATGGAAAGAACCTAGATGTCCATCAACAGATGAATGGATAAGAAGATGTGGTATACATACACAATGGAATATTATGCAGCCATCAAAAAATAAACTCTTGCTATTTGCAATGACGTGGATGGAATTAGAGAGTACTATGCTGAGCAAAATAAGTCAATCAGAGAAAGACAATTATCATATGATCTCCCTGATATGAAGAATTTGAGAAGCAACATGGGGGGCTCTAGGGGTAGGGAAGGAAAATATGAAACAAGATGGGGTCGGGAGGGAGAGAACCCATAAGAGACTCTTAATCTCACAAAACAAACTGAAGGCTGCAGGGGTGGGAGGTGGTGGTAGGGAGAGGGTGGTTGGGTTATAGACATTGGGGAGGGTATGTGCTATGGTGAGTACTGTGAAGTGTGTAAGCTTGACAATTCTCAGACCTTTACCCCTGGGGATAATAATACATTATATGTTAATAAAAAATAAATAAAAATGTTATTTTTATAAAAAATTTAAAAAAACAACAAATGTTGGCAAGAACATGGAGAAAAGAGAACATTTATGCACTAATGGTGGGAAAGTACATTGGTGTAGTCATTATGGAAAATAGTCTTCAAAAAATTAAAAATAGAATTATTATATGATCCAGCAATTCTTCTGGATATTCATCCAAATGAAATAAAATCATTATCTTGAAAAAAACATCTGGGCCCCCATGTTCACTGCAACGCTATTTACAATAGCCAAGACATGGAAGAAACCAAAGTGTCCATCATTAGATGAATGGATAAAGAAAATGTAATATGTAGGATGTGTGTGAGTGTGTGTGTGTAACTTAGCTATATAAATAGGAAATCTTGCCATTTATGACAATATAGATGGAAGGCATTATGCTAAGTGAAATAAGTCAGACAAAGACAAATACTGTATAATCTCACTTATATGTGGAATCTAAAAAAAGAACTCATAGAGAACATATTGGTGGTTGCCAGAAGCAGAGTGTGGGAGTGGGTGAAATGGTGAAGGTGGCCTAAAAGTACAAACTTCCAATTATAGAATAAAAAAGTACTGGATATATAACATACAACATAATGACTATAATTAATTTATACTATATTGCATACTAGAAAGATGCTGAGAGAAGATCGTAAAAGTTCTTATCACAAGGAAAAAAATTGTCACCGTGAATGTTCACTAACTTTATTATGGTAACCACTTTACAATTTATACATATTATGTTGTACACGTAAAACTAATACAATCGTATATGTTAATTATATCTCAATTTAAGAAAAGCTATCTAAGAATAAGAGTGTAACAAGGTCATTAGATATTGGCCAATATATAAATATTAAATATATTTCTATATATTAGCAATGAATAATTAGAAATTTAAGTTTTTTTAAAAGATTTTATTTATGTATTCGATAGAGAGAGAGATCACAAGTAGGCAGAGAGGCAGGCAGAGAGAGAGAGAGGGAAGAAGGCCCCCTGCTGAGCAGAGAGCCCGGTACGGGACTTGATCCCAGGACCTGAGCGGAAGGCAGAGGCTTAACCCACTGAGCCACCCAGGTGCCCCAGAAATTTTAGTTTCTAAAAGGTACCATTTACAATAGTATTGGAAAAGAAATAATTAAATATAAACCTAGCAAAATGAGTTCGGAATCTGTATGCCTAAAACTATAAAACATTGATGTAAGAAGTCAAATATCTAAATAAAGAGAGAGTTGAATCATGTAGCAGTGGAAGATTTTACTAATGAGATATCACTTATCCTCAAATTGATTCAACACAATTTCAAGCAAAATCCCAGCAGAAATTTTTATAGAAATTGAAGCTGATTCTAAAATTTTATAAGGAAAGGCAAAAGGCCTAGAATTGTCAAGATGATTGTGAAAAAAAGAAAAAATAAATTTAGAAGAACTGATACTACTTGTTTTCAAGACTTATTATAAAGCTACAAGTAATCATGATAGTGTGACATTAGTGAAAACACAAACATGTAGATCAATGGAACAGAATAGAGTCCAGACATAAACCCACATGTATATTGTCAATTAATTTTTAATGAAAGTACAAGGGTGATTCAATGGAAAAAGGCAAGTACCGTCATACCACATGCCAGCACTATGGAGGAATTTCAGGTATACTGTGCTAGGTGAAAGAAGCTGGACTCAAAAGGCTACCTCCTGTATAATTCCATTATACGATGTTCTGGAAAAGGCAACCTAGAGTGACAGAGAATAGATCAGTAGTAATATTGGGGAGACGGTTTCAATACAAAGAGGAAGAATAAGGGAATTTTTTGATGGGGAGTAATGGACCTCTTCTGTATGACTGCATGCATTTGTCAAAACTACACTAAAAAGAGTGAATTTTAGGGCACCTGGGTGGCTCAGTGGGCTAAAGCCTCTGCCTTCTGCTCAGGTCATGATCCCATGGTCCTTGGATCAAACCCTGCAAGCCCTGCTTCCTCCGTCTCTCTCTGCCTGCCTCTCGGCCTACTTGTGATCTCTGTCTATCAAATAAATAAATAAAATCTTAAATAAACAAACAAATAAATAAATAAATAAATAAAATTTTAAATGAAGCCAAACATCTTTTATAAATTTATTAGTCATAAAGAGTCTTTTTTTTCCTGAGTTATCTGTTCATGTTCATGTCTTTTCCACTTTTCTGTTAAGGTATTTGTCTATTTTTTTTTTCCATTTTTGATCTTTAAGTGACTTTTGTTTGTTATTAATAGTAACTTTTTTTTGGAATAGTCAATTTTTTTGTCATTTGATTTTAGTTTTATTATTTTGGATTTTGCTCTAAAATTTTTACTTATTTTTTAAAAGATTTTATTTATTTATTTATTTATTTGTCAGAGAGAGAGAGAGAGCACAACAAGCAGAGTGACAGGCAGAGGGAGAGAGAAGCAGGCTCCCCACTGAGCAAGGAGCCTGATACAGGACTTAATCCCAGGACCCTGCGATCACGACCCAAGCTGAAGGCAGCAGCTCAACTGACTGAGCCAACCAGGTGTCCCTAAATTTTTTTTTTACTGATTATTATCTTATTTTATAACATTTGTGATTATTTCTTTTAGTGTAACATCATCAAAGAATATGTTTTTAATATACTTCTGTGTTTTCTGTAACCTAATATTTAATCAATTTTATAGATGATCTCTGGATGCTGGATGAGAAGGTAAGCTTTGTCATTTGAAAAAATTTTTTAAAGACTTTAAGACCAGTTTTATTAGATTTATAATAATATTGAGAAAGAGATAGATTTACCATATACCTGCAGAGATTTACCATATACCTCCTGCCCCCACATATTCATAGCCTTCCCCATCATCAACATTATTCAACAGAATAGTACATTTTTTTTTAACTAAGGATGAGCTTACATTGACACATCATAGCCATCCCAAGTCCACTGTTTATTTTAGGGTTCATTCTTTGTGTTGTAAATTATATGGCTTTGGACAAATGTAAAATGCCAAATTTCCATACAGAGTATTTTCACCTCCCTAAAAATCTTCTATGCACTGTCTATTCATCTCCCTTCCATCCCTGGCAACCAAAGACTTTCTGTTGTTGCCATAGTTTTGCCTTTTCCAAAGAGCCATGTGGTTGAAATAATACGGTATGTGGTTTTTTCAGGTTGACCTCATTCACTTAATAATAATATACACTTAAGTTTCCTCTGTGTCTTGCGCCTTGATAGCTCATTTCTTCATGGTGTTGAATAATATTTCATTGTCTGCATATACCACAGTTTACTTACCCTTTCACCTACTGAGGGACATCTTGGTTGCTTCCAACTTGGGAAATTGTAAGTAAAGGTTTTTTTTTTTTTTTTTGAAGATTTTATTTATTTATTTGACAGAGAGAGATCACCAGCAGGCAGAGAGGCAGGCAGAGAGAGAGGAAGAAGCAGGCTCCCGGTGAGCAGAAGCCCGATGTGGGGCTCGATCCCAGGACTCTGAGTTCATGTCCTGAGCTGAAGGCAGAGGCTTTAACCCACTGAGTCACCCAAGCGCCCCTAAGTAAAGCTTTTATGAACATCCAAATGGAGTTTTTTGTGGGGACATAAATTTCAACTCCTTTGGATAAAAACCCACGAGCACAATTGCTGGATCTTAAGGAAAAGTATATTTAGTTTTGTAAGAGATTGCCAAACTGTCTTCTAGAGTGATTGTACTCCCACCAGCTGTGTATGAGAATTCCTGTTCCTCTACATCCTCACCGGCATTTAATATATTCAGTGCTCTGGATTTTGATCATTCTGATAGATGTGTATCTCATTGCTGTTTTTCATTTACATTCCCTGATGACATAGGATGTGGAACATCTTTTCATATGTTTAGTTGCCATCTGTGTATCTTCTTTGGTGAGGTGACTTTGGTTCATTTTTTTTTTTAAGATTTTATTTATTTATTTGACAGAGAGAGAGATCGCAAGTAGGCAGAGTGGCAGGCAGAGAGAGAGGGGGAGGCAGGCTCCCTGCTGAGCAGAGAGCCTGATGCGGGGCTCCATCCCAGGGCCCTGAGATCTTGACCTGAACCGAAGGCAGAGGCTTTAGCCCTCTGAGCCACCCAGGTACCCCTTTTGGTTCATTTTTTAATTAGATTGTTTGTTTTCTTATTTTTGAGTTGTAAGAGTTTTTTGTGTATTTAGAATAATAGTTCTTTATCAGCTAGTTTTTGCAAATATTTTCTCCCAATCCTTTTCTTGTCTTCTAATTCTCTCAACATTATCTTTTGCAGAGCACAAATTTTAATTTTAATGAAGTCTAGCTTATAAATTATTTCTTTTAAGGGTCATGTCTTTAGTCTTTTATCTAAAAAGATATCACCATACCCAAGATCATCTGTTTGTTTGCCTATGTTATCCTCTAGGAATTTAATAGTTTTATGGTTCACATTTAAGTCTATGATCTCTTCTGAGTTAATTGTTGTGAAGGGTGGGAGGTTTGTATCTAGATTCTTTTGTTTTATTTTGTTTGCATATGGATATCCAGTTGTTCTGCCACTATTTGTTGAAGAGACCCTCTTTGCTCCATTGTATTGCCTCTGCTCCTTTGTCAAAGATCAATGGTTATATTTATGATGGCTTATTTCTTGGCTCTCTATTCTGTCCATTAATCTATTTGTCTATTATTTCACAAATGACACACTGTCTTGGTTACTGTAACTACAGTAAATCTTTAAGTTGCATATCATCAGTCCATCAACTTTGTGTTAGCTACTCTGGGTCTTTTGCCTCACCATATAAACTTTGGGAGGGGAGAGTATGAATGGGGGTAGGACAGAGTAGAGAGAGAAACAGGCTCCCCACTGAGAGGGGAGCCCCAGTGTGGGGTTCAATCTCAGGACCCCGGATATATGACCTGAGCTGAAGGCAGATGCTTAACCAACTGAGCCACTCAGGTACCCCTTCCATATAAACTTTAGGATCGCTTTGTTGATATACATAAAATAACTTGCTGGAATTTTTATTGGGATTGCATTGAATCTATAGATCAAACTGGGAAGAAGAACTAACGTCTTGATAATACTGAGTCTTCCTATCTGTGAACACGGAATATCTCTCCCATTTATATAGTTCTTTTATTTCATTCATCAGTGTTTTGTAGTTTTCCTCAGATAGATCTTGTATATATTTTGTTAGGCTTATACTTAAGTATTTCATTTTTGGGATGTTAGTGTAAATGGTATTGTGCTTTTAATTTCAAATCTACTTTTTCATTCTTGGTATATAAGAAAACAATTGGCTTTTGTATTAACCTTGTAACCCATTACCTTGCTATAATCACTTATTAATTCCAGTTTTTTTCTATCAAATTTTTTTTGGATTTTCTGCATAGACAATTATGTCATCTGTAGACAAAGGCAGTTTTATATCTATCTTCTTGTTGCACTAGCAAGGGTTCCAGTATGATGTTGAAAGGATTGGTGAGAGGATAACCTTGCATTGTGCCTGATTATCACGGGAAATCTTGGAGTTTTTCATCATTAGATACAATGCTAGCTATAATATATTTGTAGATAGTACTTGTCAAGTTGAGAAAACTCCCCTGCATTTCTAGTTTCCTGAGAGTTTTTATCATGAATAGGTCTTGGGTTTTGTCAAATGCTTTTCCTGCATCTATTGATATAATCTTGTGTGATTTTTCATTTTTTAGTCTGTTGATGTGATGTAATCAAACATCAACTGATTTTTTTTAATATAAAACCAGCCTTGCATACTTGGGATAAGATCCACTTAGTCATGATGCATAATTCTTTTAATACCTTTTGGGATTCGGTTTGCTAATATTTTGTTGAGAATTTTTGCATCTATGTTCATGAGAGATATTGACCGGATAATTTTCTTGTCTTGTAATAGCTTTGGTTAAGTATTAGGTTAATGCTGGTCTTATAAAATGAGTTAGGAAGTGCTCCCTCTGTTTCTATTCTCTGAAAGAGAGTGTAGTGAATCGTTATAATTTCTTCTGTTAATGGTTGGTATACCAGTGAGCCCATTTGGGCCTTGTACTTTCTGTTTTGGAAGGTTATTAATTATTGATTCACTTTCCTTAATAGATAATAGGCCTATTTGGATTGTCTATTTCTTCCAGTGTGAATTTTGGCATGTTATATCTTTTAAGCAATTAGTCCATTTCATCTAGATTATCAATTGTAGAAAATAAAAAATGAAGTTACTGTTTTGGGGGGAATTTATTCAATTTAGTGTTCTCTGAGATTCCTGAATCTATGTTTTAGTGTTATGGTAATTTAGTGGTACAGGAAATTCTTAGTCAATTATTGGTTCAAATATTTCTTCTGTTCTTCTGGTATTGCCATCATGTTATGTTATGGTATTATATAAATATTGTTACATATTTTGCAGTTGTCTCACGGTTTTTGCATATTCTGTTCTGTATTCTTCAGTCATTGTTCCTTTGCTTTTTGGTTTTTGAGCATTCTATTGATATATCCTCAGGCTCAGAGCTTCTTTAATCCATTGTGTCCATCAAACACATTCTTCATTTCTGTTTCTGTGTTGATTTTGTTGTTTTATCTTTAGCATTTATTTTTGGTTCTTTTTTAGGTTTTTCATTTCTCTACTTACATCGCCCATCTGTTCTTGCATGCTGTCTACACTATCCATTAGAGCATTTAGTATATTAATCATAGTTGTCTTTAAATTCCCAGTCTGATCATTCCATCATTTCTGCCTTGTACGTTTCTGATGCTTGCCTTGTCTCTTCTAATTGTACTTTTTGCCTTTTGGTGTGTCTTGTAATTTGTTAATAACCTGACATGATGTTCTGGGTAAAACGAGCTGTGGTAAATAGGCTCCTCGTGATGTGATGGTGGTGTAGGTGAGGGAAGTGTTCTATAGGCCTATGATTAGGTTCCAGGTTTTTTTTTGTTTTTTTTTTTTTTAAGATTTTGTTTATTTATTTGACAGACAGAGATCCTAAGCAGGCAGAGGCAGGCAGAGAGAAAGGAAAGGAAGCAGGCTCCCTGCTGAGCAGAGAGCCCGATGTGGGGCTCGATCCCAGGACCCTGGGATCATGACCTGAGTGGAAGGCAGAGGCTTAACCCACTGAGCCACTCAGGCACCCCTAGGTCTCAATTTTTAGTGAGCTTGTACCTCTCGTCTTTGAACTTCACAGGTGTTTCTCAATTTTGTCCCCCTTTCCCCCATCCCCCACTTAGATGGGATAGGATTGCTAGAGGCAGCTAGAATTGAGTGTTCCCCTTCCTCAGGTTAGTTAAGTTCTGATAATAAACCAGCAGGTTACGCTCAGGTTAACTAGTTTCCCCTGAGTGTAGTCCTTGTTAGGAACAGAGTCCTCTGGTCTATTTCAAAATGGTTCCTTTTCTCCTCCTCCTACTGGAAGCAGGAGGGGATTTTTCTCTGATATTTACTGTAAGAATCTACTTGAATTGCCAGTGGTAAATCTCACAATATTGTGGGTCTCCGTGACTGGATCCCCTGGAGTTTTAACTTAGAATTGTCTGCACTGAGCCTCCAACAATTCTCCATTTGTAGTTCAGGTGTTTCTGCCCTGACACTGGCTCCCACTTGTGAGTGTCTGTGCCAGGAAGTCCTGACTCTGTACTCACCTATCTTTCCAGTCTTGGGGGCAACAGTTTGCCCTTTGTTTTCCCCTCTCTTACTGATCCAAGAAGAGTTGATTTTTCAATCTATGCATCTTTTTACTTGTTAGGATGGAGTGGTGATTTCCAACCTGAAGAAATTGTCTTCTGCTGAAGAGAGCTCTTTTGCCCAAAGTTAACCCCCTCCCTGTCTGTAGCCAATGACTGGTTGCTAAGTACCAGAATGCAAAGTTATGCTTTCCTTGCCTCATTGGGGAAATTTTCTGAAGAACTGTGACAGCTCCTGAGCTCTCTTCAGGATTTGCTGAGGCCTTTGTTGTGACTGCAACATAGTTCAACTTTTCCTTGTGCCAATCTTGTTTTCACCATTCCCTTTCAGATGTTATTCCTGAGATGACTCCGTAGTAAATCTTTTGTATGCAGTCTTTGTCTTAGAGTCCATTTCCAAAAAGCTAACCTATGAGAATTACCTTTTGTCTACTTGATCTGTCAAACATAGGGGGAGATTAACTGAAAGATTCTTCCCTCCTCCTACCCGACTTCCTGCTGTCCCTGTTTATATGTAAATTTGGCAAATTTATTCTGTATTTATTAGGTAATTTTGGCAAATGCAAGTTACAATTATATAACTCTTGTATGTTTTGCTGCAGTTCTATTCAGAAAGTAGGGATTCATGAAACGAATTCACTTTTGAGTTGTGCTCTTTTATCTGTTCTAATACTCTGCCCATTTAAAATTCTAATCTCTTTAATATTAATATTGTACTCCTGCTTTCTTATTCTTTGAATCTCTCTGACAGACAGTGACCTGACCTTTTAGCCTTTTGGTATCACACTGTTGTTACTGAATCAGAGAATTTGTTCTTTTCCTGTATTTTAATTATTATTATAATTAACCATAATTATTATAATTGTAATATCTTGCTTCTATCATCTTGTTTTCTGTTTTCTGCTTTTTATCCTTTTTTTTTTGGTCTTTGTAGATAGTTCTGTGTATGCACAATGTGTGTTTTCTGTTCATCTTCAGTGATCAAAAAGGCATATATCCTGCTTTAAATTCTGCTAATAATGACCTTTAAGTTTTCCAGATACCATTTTAACCCTTATGTCCATAGTCTTCAGAGACAAGAGGAAACACCATATAGTAGTCTGTTGTATTAAGCAAGAGATTTGGCATAATTTTATTCCTCTTTCCTTGTCCCCATTTTTATGTTTTTATGTTACTAAGTTTTAGATCTGAATAACTGGTACAGTTTTACATTTTATTTTACAATTATTTATTTGGAAGACTGATGGTAGCATAACTTTTTTTTCATTTATAGGTTTTTGAAATTTCACGTAAAATTTTTTCTATCACACTTCTTTTTATTGTGGCAAAATATAATTTTTACATTTAACTTTGGCTTGATAGACAAATATTTTGAATTCTCTTTCAATTTTGGGGGGATACAAACTACAATTCTCTATATGACCACTTGTTTATTTCTTTTTTTTTTTTTCTTTAATCAAAGTCGAATTCAGGTATGAGTTCAGTAGGTCTCTTCGGGCAAAAATTTAAGGAGTAAGATATACAATTAAAAATATACAAAATAAGGGGTGCCTGGGTGGCTCATTTGGTGAAATCCTCTGCCTTTGTCTCAGGTCATGGTCCCAGGGTCCTGGGATCAAGCCCTGCATCGGGCTCTCTGCTCAGCGAGGAACCTGCTTCCTCCTCTCTCTCTGCCTGCTTCTCTGACTACTTGGGATCTCTGTCTGTCAAATAAATAAATAAAATCTTAAAAAAAAATAGAAAATAAGTAAAAAAGACCAAGGAAATGAACTATATCTTAAAATATATATATATATATATATATATATATATATATATATGTATATATGTATATATACACACACACACACACACACAAAATAAGGCAGTAATTTGAATTGAGAGTCTGGTTGGCAGATTATAAATATTACACTTTTTTTTTTTTTTTTTTTGACAGTGGCCACTCTCATTTCACATCATTGATGATGGGAAACTGGTTTCAAGCAAGTCCAGGATTGGTTGTGTAAAATTCCAAAGGACCTAGGGCTATTCAACAAAAATGCTCAGTTTCAACAAAATAGTTTACTAAGATTTTGATTAGAATTTTGTTGACAATATTGAGTTTTACAATTCATGAACATTATTTAGGTCTTTAATTTCTATTAGTAATGGTCTATAGGATTTTTAGTGTGTACATAGTACATGTACCTAAGTTTATCTCTTATTTTTTTGTGATTTTACTGCTATTATATATGACATATTTTCACTTAATTTTTGGATTGTTGTCAGTGTATGGAAATACAACCGACTTGCATATTACCCTTGTGTCCTGAGACTTTGCGAAATTCATGTATTAGTTCTAGTTGTATTTTGTAGAGTATTCCCCTTCCCCAGCTCAGATGTGTTTAGAATTTTTACATATATGGTCACAGCTGCGAATACAGTTTTACTTCTTCTTTTTTTTTTTTTAAGATTTTATTTATTTATTTGTAGACAGAGATCACAAGTAGGCAGAGAAGCGGGCAGAGAAAGAGAGAGGAGGAAGCAGTCTCCCTGCCGAGCAGAGAGCCCAATGTGGGCCTCAATTCCAGGACCCTGGGATCATGATCTGAGCTGAAGGCAGCAGCTTTAACCTACTGAGCTACCCAGGCGCCCCAGTTTTAATTCTTCTTGTTCAATCTCCAGACTTTATTTCTTTTTCTTGCCTTACACCAAAGATTAATATCTCTAGCCCAATATTGAATAGAAGTACTGAAAGCAGACATCCTGACCTCGTTTCCAATCTCAGGGGGAAGCATTCAGTCTTTCACTATTAAGTATTATGTTAGCTATACATTTTTTGCTGATGCCCTTAATCTATCTGAGGAAGTTTTCTTCTACTTCTAGGTTGCTAGAGTTTTTATCTTGAGTATATGTTGAATTTTGTCACACGCTTTTTCTGCATATATTGAAATATTTGTTTTTCTCCTTTATTCTATGAATGTGGTAAATTACATTGATGATTAAAAAAATAGTTAAGTCAATCTTGCCTTAATTAATTCATAAATCTTAATTATAATATATGTTCTTTTTTACATGATTAATTTCATACTTTTTTTTAAGATTTTTATTTATTTATTTGACAGACAGAGATCACAAGTAGGCAGAGATGCAGGCAGAGAGAGCGAGGAGGAAGCAGGCTCCCTGCTGAGCAGAGAGACCAATGCGGAACTCAATCCCAGGACCCTGAGATCATGAGCTGAGCCGAAGGCAGAGGCTTTAACCCACTGAGCCACCCAGGCGCCCCAATTTCATACATTTTTATGAAATTTTCCATCTGTGTTCTATTTCTCTATTTTTGAACTCTGAGAATTTCCTCCTTTTTCTTGGTCTACTAGTAGGACTATATCTTTTTTTTTCCTTCAGTAGACGTATATCTTTTTATGCTTCTTTTTAAAGGTGTGTTTTTAAAGATAGCCATAATATTATTATCAAACATAAATGTAGCAATAGTTCCATAATAAAAGAAAATATCCAGGGTCCATATATGAAGATATATGTGTATATATATGAAAGATAGTCATTTTGTATTCTCTTTCTATGATGGAGTATGTTATACACACTTCCCTTTACTTTGCTTTTTTCACCCAGGAGCATATCTTGGAAGCTACTCTGTAGAGATAAAGATTTATTTCCCATTCTTTTTTTACAACTATAATAATTCATTGTATGGATGTTCATGTATCAACTAGTCCACTACTGATGGAAATTTGAGTTGTTTCCAGTCTTTTGTTATTACAAATGGTGCTGCAGTGAATAGCATGCATCATTTTGTGCTTTTGCCATTGTATCTTTAGAGTAAATTAGTGGGTCAAGAGTCTACTTAAAGTTTGGAGAGAGGACTGTGTTCTTCAAAAATGCCAAAGTCATAGAGCACAAAGGAAGGCTGTGGGAAGTCCTGCTAGAAGAGGCTAACGAGACATGGCAACTAAATGCAGTACCAAATCCTAGGTTGGATTCTTTACCAGAAGGGAAAAAATGTTATGAGACATCATTGGATTCACTTACACATGGATTGGATAAATTGTTATGCTAATGAAAACGTATGAGGTTGACAACTGCCCTGTGTGAATGTAAAGAATAGTCCTCATTTTAGGAAATACATGCTATACTGTTTAGGGATAAAGAGCTATGATGTATGTTAACCTTCATGGTTAGGCAAAAGTTATGCAGAGAGAGCAAGTGAGAGATAGGACAGAAATGGTAAAGCAGGGGTGCCTGGGTGGCTCAGTTGGTGAGGTGTCTGCTTTTGGCTTGGGTTGTGATCTTGGGGTCCTGGGATAGAGCCCTGCCTTGGGCTCCCTGCTTAGCGGGCTCCCCGCTTCTCCCGCTCCTGCTCCCCCTGCATGTACGTGCTCTCTCTTTCTGTCAAAAAGAGAGAGAGAGAGAAAAGGAAAGGAAAGGAAAGGAATGATAAAGCAAATGGGCATAAAATGTTAATAGCAGTTAATAGTCTGGGTATAGAAATGACTTGTGTTATTTTATTTTTCTTCCTTTTGTAAGTTTAAAATGATTCCTACAATGAAGGTTTATGTCTTATTTTGAAGAATTTTCTTTATAAGTTTGTGGTAGTTAGAAGAAGCCACTTTGGGGTTAGGCCTTATTCTGGAAAGTGGTTGTTGCAATATACTGTGTGGTTTTGAGAGAGATCATACACATTGTCTCACCCATTCATATACAGGGTCATTTGGCATGACCCAACTTGGATGGAGGCCAGGACACTATAGGATGTAGAATAGGAATGTTTTGAAGGGAAGAAGAATGAGGAGTGACCAGAATGTAAGGGTAGTAGACTTTATGGGGAAAAAGAGACTGACACAGAGTCTGTGTGTGAAAGTGGGGGCTTTGATCAGGATGAGGGCATGGGAATTAGGAGCAGAAGAGAAGAAAGGGATACACCAAAGATTAATGTCTTAGGTTTCATAGTTTTGCCTGGTCTTTATTCACCTCCTCAGAATGATTCCTTTTTTTCCATCATTGATGTATCAGTTCTGAGAACTGATTTAATTCTATTTTAAGAATCTGCTGGTCACAAAAAAAAAAAAAAAGAATCTGCTGGTCACAATGACAACCTTATCTCTTTCTAAATATGCCCTTGCCCATTTTTCCTCATAACCTATAAAACAAACTTTTTGTCCTTCCTTGTACTGTTTTCTTCAGCTGCTTAGCTTCTGTTTAACTTTGTAAATGTATTTTTTTCCTCTTCAAAATTTTTGGGAGGAAATTTCTCTTCAAAAATTTTGGAAGGAAATTTCCTATGAAGTAGGAAATAGTGGTATATAAAATAAAGTAAATGGGCACATTAAGAACATATTATCCATCAATTATTCAGTTTCAGCATGATGCTTCGATTGGATATAGATTTAGAAGAACAAATTATCCCTCTCTCCCTCCTCTCCTTCCTTTCCTTCCCACATTAAGCATCCACCAAATGGCACACTCTGGTAGGTGATGCAATGGTGATCAAAAATGGCCATAAACTGACTGTGAAAAACAATCTGAGGGGTTTGAAGTGGCGGGGGGGTGGGAGGTTGGGGTACCAGGTGGTGGGTATTATAGAGGGCATGGCTTGCATGGAGCATTGGGTGTGGTGAAAAAATAATGAATACTGTTTTTCTGAAAATAAATAAATTGGAAAAAAAAACTTTAAAAAAGATGGCCATAAACTGTCACAGTGAAACTGTTGGCATCTTACCCTTCACACTCATCATTCCCGTGTATGTTGACATTATAGCTTCTAACCACCAGCACCTTGACTTTTTTGCTGAAGGTTTTATTTAACCTCAGGATAGAAATACTGAGGAGTTAATACCTTCCTACCCCAGCAGCCCTCAAGGAATGCCAGACTGGGGTTAGCTGGTATGTACATCTCCGGGGAGGACAAATCTGAGGCCCCCAGCAGCACTGAGCCCAGTGGCCCTTAGTGGTTACCTGCCTAGTCGTGCACCCTTTGTTGACTTCCTTCTTTTTGCTTTCACTTTTCCATTCCTAGTGTGTGCTTCCTGGGTTCACCTTTTAATACACCACTTGCACTAAAATCCTCATCTCAGGACTTATTTCTGAATGAACCCAAACCAGAACATCTGTGCTTAATGGCACTCACTGATGAGTGAGGGAGGGAGACAAATCATCACACAAATGGTCACATAATTAAACTCATATTAGGCATCATTAAACTTCTGTTTGTAACTGGATATACTTCTTTTAAATGCTGGGGAAGACATTTTATTTTGGAAATGGCTCAGGTATTGCTTAGAAGATTCAAATTTTTTAAAAAATAAAAGCACTTTATCATTGCCAAATAGAAGAAGAAGAAAAAAACATTTACATGAGTTACAGGAAGGAAAATATTAAGTTAAAGTGAATCCACAAATAAATAGTTTCTGCCTTCTTTGATTTTTGAATTCTAAAGACAGAACAAATACAGACACATACAAGGAGGTTTGAATATAACATGTTTTCTGGATTTCTTCCTAACCATTGCTTTCTCTTTGGTGTGCTTTTATGCTTAGAAAAAAACCTGAAAATGGTAGTTGCTTATACAATCAGACGCTTGACAATAATCCCAGGAAATTTATCCTTATCTTTCTTTTATAGTGAATTCCAGGAACAATCAGATCAGTGGAGAATCATAGGTGCTGATGAAAACTACCAATTTTGTGACAATCATTGAAATTGTGCTGCATTACAGCTTCTTTGACGACATACACACAAAGCAGGATGTAAATAACCCTCTTTATTTTTCTCATTTTCACTTTTTTTTCCTCCTTGTTAATCAAATCCAATGTTGTTGAAGACAATATGACAAAAAAAGCTATATATGATTTTTTCCCAGGTGGTTATTATTTTACAATTATCTGGCGAAATAAGGACCAATATTTAGTCTGTTCCCAAATGTGAGACGTTGTCCTTCTGTATTATTTACAATACACGAAAACCTACTTAGCAAACATAGAGAAATCTAATTCATTCAGCAATCAAAAATTGGAACATGACTGCCAGGTACTAATAGGATGAGCTGTGGTTGTGAAATGGGGTTTTTACAGGGAGACTTGCTTCATAATCTTAAGTGATGACATGTAAACTGTTCTTCACAAAGGCAATACGAGTAGAAATAGCAGTGAACTCAACAGGCTGCTGCCAACTGCTTAGATGAACTTAGACAAGTCTGTTCACCTCTGAGTCTTAATTTTCTCATCTGCAAGTTGAATGGTTGCTACTAGTTGCTCCATAGGTCTCACAAGGAGCTTAACGCCAATGTCCATCTGGCCTATAGTCACCCAGTGCAGAGCACAGCTTGCATGACAGGGACTTGAGAACGGGACAAAAGAATAGGGTGAAAGTCTTTGAGGGGATTGAATGGTTACGTCTACCCATTCTTCCAAGTCATGGTATAATCCCACCTCTGCCAGAAGCTCAGATTCCAGAGAAGACGGCAGGAAAGAGGAAGATGGGACATTAGGGCAGTGCAGGATGCCTGACTAGCCTGATGGCAAGGCAGGGCAGGATTAAGGACCAAAGTAGAAGCCACAGCCTTATTCTTGGACCCAAAAATTAGCGGTAGAGAAAGAAGTGAAGAGCAGTAACTGGGAAACAACAAAGGCTCTTCAACATAATATTGGCAGACTTTTTTAGGCATATCTCAGGGCAACTAGCATAATCTCAGCATGTGGAAATGAAAGTCCATTAAAACGTCTTTTGAGAGCCCACCATGTACTTGGGAGTAACTAGAAATAAAAAATGAGTCATAGGTAGCCCTGCCTCATAGGAGTTTAAAATGGGGAGGGGCAGGCACTAAAAAGTTTATCCTTTAGTTACAGATCACACTAAAACAAGAGTTTAAATAAAGTGCTGTGGGAGTGCAGAAAATTATCTGGCTTAATTAAATCTGGTAAGAAGGATAAGAAAAGACTGTAGTGGGAGTGATATTTAAACTAGGTCTTGGGCACCTGGGTGGCTCCATTGGTTAAGCGACTACCTTCGGCTCAGGTCATGATCTCAGGGTCCTGGGATTGAGTGTTACATCTGGCTCCCCTGCTCTGAAGGAAGTCTGACTTCTCCCTCTCCCTCTGCTCCTCCCCCTGCCTGTGTTTTCTCTTTTTCTCTCTGTCAAATAAACAAATAAAATCTTTAAAAAAATAAATAAACTAGGTTTTGAAAGATTAATGGGATCATCATGTGGAGAATTAGGGAAGCATGTGAAGATGGGTGTAGGAATGAGATGATACAATGTGCTTGGTGTCCAGTGAGAGGCCAATGGTAACTGGGGCATAAGGAATGTTATAGAGTGGTAGGAGGTAGAGCCAGAAGATAGGCTCCCTTGAACTGGAAAGGACTCTCATGCTAGGGCGTTTGGGCCACACTCTAGTAAGAGGTTGGAGGTGTCATTAATACCAGCCACTCCAGCAAGTTTCTAGGCAGCTGGACCCATTCCATGTTAAAGGCCAAGAGTGTAGGAGAGGATGGGACGGCAGAGTGCAGATGAGAAAGAGGAGTTAAAGCAATCTTGCATTTCTAAGCTAGACTGAATGGTTAAGGAATTTAGGGATTGAGATGTGGACTAACCAAGAAGGTATGAGGAAAGAGATGATGAATTTTGGCAAAATTGGGAACATACATGAGAAGCTCATACCCAGGCTATTGATATTGTGATTCTGGAATTCGAGAGAGAGCCAGGGCTGGAATTAACTGCTTGGAAGAAGGCAGTGGGAATAGAAGAGATACCTAGAGAGAGAACGGTGAGTGGAAAGAAAAGAAAATGAAAGTGTCTTGGGGGAAAACCACCTGATGAGGAGTCAGTGAACATACCAGAAAGATGAGAAATGTAGGTAAAAATAAGAGTTGTATTGTGGAACCCACGGGAAGTTAAGATTTTACAGAAGAGTTGGGGATTTTTAAAAGCTCAAAGAAGGTCAAGATGGATGAAAAATAAGGAGGTCATTGGAGTTCAAACTTAAGAGAACACAAAATGAGAACATGGGAGTTGGTGAACATAAGGGTGAGATCACAGACAAGAAAGGCAAATTGTTGGCTTTAGGTGAAACTAGAATCTAGGAAATGGTTGGTGATTTTATATTCAGATATAATTTCAACTTGCAGAAAAGTTGCAAAAATAGTACAAAGAGGTCCCATATGCCCAGATTCCCCATTCACCATTTCCGAACATTTTGCCTCATTGGTTTATCATCCTCTCTCTTACTTTCTACATATGAATGATGTGAGTTACAGACATCATGCCCCCTTTACATCTATATATTTCACTGTGTATTTTCTAGGAATAAGAACATTATTTTCCATTACAACAGTACAATAATCAGATTAAGAAATTTCACATGGATATTATATTATTATCTAATCTGTATTCTATATTCAAATTTTAGTAACTGTCCCCAGAATACCCTTTATAGCTATTTTTATCCATTCTGGATCCAAAACAGGATGGCATTTTTCATTTGGTTGTCATATCTCCTTACATCTGGAATAGTTTCTAAGACTTTCTTTGTCTTTCATGGCATTAACATTTTTTGAGGAGTACAGACTGGTTATTTTATTGAATGTCCCTCAGTATAGGTTTAATGATGCTTCCTCAAAATTTGATCAAGATCACAAATTCTTGCAGAAATATCCCAGAGTGATATTGTGTTTTTCTCAGAACATCATATCAAGAGGCACATGAAGTCATTTTATTTATTTAAAAAAAATTTTGTTTGAAAGAGAGTGAAAGAGCACACATATGCACAAGAGCACAGAAGGAGAGGGAGAAGCAGACTCCCCACTGAGCAGAGAGCCAGAGGGATGTGGGACTGGATCCCAGGACCCTGAGATCGTAACCTGAACTGAAAGCAGAGGCTAAACTGACTGAACCACCCAGGCATCCCCATGATGTCATTATCCATGAACTTAGATCACTTGGTAAGGTAGCATCTGCTACAGTTTTCCACTGTAGAGTAACTGTTTTCCTTCTATAAGATTATGTAAATATCCTACTCCTTAATAGGTAATCACCTACCAGTTTCAGTATCCATTGATGATTTTTGTCTGAATCAATTATTACTATGATGGTTATAAAATGTATTTTTTTCCAAAAAAATTGTTCCTTCTTCATTTATTAGTTGGTTTCTTACTATAAGGAAAGCTCTATTTATTTATTTAACCAGGGTCGATACAGAAGGTTTTTAAACAGGATGTGGCAAGACTTGAATTTTCTTATAGATTGAATAAAAAGAGCCAACAGGCAATGTAGAGAATATAGGGGATAATTAAAGCAATGAAGTCTAAAGAAAGGGTGGGATTAAGACTACAGATTAAAGGAGCTGGTCCTGGACAAGAGTGGAAACTATGCACCCTGAAACAAGAAAGGAAGAAATATAGGTGACTGTAGCACAAAGTTTAGGGATGTCATACCTGATGCCCCTCATGGCTTATAGGAAGAGTGTGAGTATCACCCACACATGTGTCTCGTTCAATTTGAGTGAAAATATAATCTCTGCCCTTAGGTGGCTGGTGAGGTGAATGACACCTACTAGCTTTAATGCCAAATACTGTGGGGAGCACTACGAACTGGTCCATAATCCCTTATCCAAAACCTTGAGGCCACAGATGCTATGGAATTGAGAACTTAAAGCAATATGGTACATATACCATATTTTACATAACACCTCCAGTGGGATCTGGGGGACCATACAGTAATCATACTCAGTTTTTTAACTTCTAAAATGAAATGTGAATTTTTGAACAGACCAAATAGTCTCATGTCAGTTTGGATTAGGTTAGATCTCTGGAAAAGTTTGCAGCAAAATTACAAGAAGTAGTTTTGGTTTTCAGAGCATTTTAATTTTTTCAACTGTGAATAAAGGAGTGTGGACCTGTACGAAGAGTCCTATGAGAGCAAGTAGTCCAACTCAAACTGGGAAGGCTTTGCAAAGGAGATAGTGCTTGGGCAGGATTTTGAAGAAATGCAGAAGGAAAATGGGGATCAGATGTAGGGTAGAGGAAAGGACATTCCAAATAGAGGGAAGAATTTGAGCAAAGGCACAGAGTAGGGAAGTCCCAACTTGTCTGGGTAATTTTGTTATCTCAGGCTATTGTCCCATAGGCTCTCAGGAGGGCATGGCAGACCAAGCTGGGAAGGTGGGTTGGAACCTGAATACCAAGAACCTGAAATACTGTTCTCATGTTTGCAACTTATTCTGACATTGGTGGGGAGTGACTCTCTGCTTTTGTTTGGTGGAACCTGAACCGGTTGTGATCTTGCTTTGATCCGGTGGAGAGGATTGATCAGGCTGAGGGAGATTGTGCCAGGGAGGCAATTACAGCTGGAGGAAAGATTTGATGAGAGCTGGTGCTAGCCCAGCTGTGGGGAGAATGGAGATTTAAGAGCCAAGAATGGGTGGTCCTAAGAGCCAAGTCAGAATCAATGGGACTGGAGTAATTGAATAGAGTGGGTAGAGGAAAGGGAGATTGAAACGTTGGCTCCTGGCTGAACCTGCATGACAGAAAACAGAACTGTGTATGAGTGATGAAGTTTGAGGGCTCAGTCCATTTGCCTGGACTTATTTCCCATCTCCCACTTCCTGTCTATGAGAAGTGCAGCAAAGAGCAGCTTCTACCCACCTGCAAATGGAAATATCAATTGCCCCTTCCTGAAAGGACAAGAGGGTAGCTTAATCCATATAAATACAAATCACAGGGAATATGACACAGGAAATATGCCACAAATATGACACAGGAAATATGCCACAAAGGTTTGAGAATCTTGTTGATGATTTTGATGATAATGACATTGAGTGAGATAGAAATTCCCAAAAGATGTTTTAATTCTGAAATTGTTTATCAATTGACTAGTAGTTATAAGGACATTGCTGGAAAGCCTCTCATTTTAACCTTTGTAAATATTTAGTATCACTGGTTTCTTCTAAAAAACTATTCAGGATAAAATAAAAATCTCTGTCAAAATTCTTCAAGGTATGATAATTGAGATGATTCCTGGCCTTAAGATGAGATATATACTCGTGGTGCCTGGGTGGCTCAGTGGGTTGAGCCTCTGCCTTCGGCTGAGGTCATGATCCCAGGGTCGTGGGATGGAGTCCTGCACAGGGTTCTCTGCCCAGCAGGGAGCCAGCTCCCCCGCACCCGCCTGCCTCTCTGCCTACTTGGGATCTCTCTCTGTCAAATAAATAAATAAAATCTTAAAAAAAAAAAAAGATGAGATGTGTACTCTATCACTCTATCTATAATAGATAAATATGTGCTTTTAAAAACCAACCAATCACCAAAACACTGCTAGTAACTGGTCCTTAGTAGGGGTGAGGGCTGTAGGCTGCAGGTTGGAAGTACAGTGAAAGGAAGAGAACTGTGCATGGATAGAATCTTATCAAGGTGAAATTCAGAAAACAGTCACAGATACTCCAAATGGTATCGGTCAGTATGGCAAGCGTTGAAAGATGATTTGGAATTTCACTCTGATTGGAGAGCTGCCTGTCAATTAGGCTTTCACAAGTCTGACTTGCCCTCTTTAAAATTCTTTTAAAAGAATTGCTTAGTCTTTGGTTAAAATATTTATCAATCAGTGTCCAGCTTTCCTGAGCCTATGTCAGATGACTTGATGTTTAGCACTTTCTGAAGGAGAAATGTGACCGAGACCTTCTTCAGAAAACATTTGTTTCAGGGAAGTGGGCAGAGTTGATGCAGATGTTGATCGAGGTGTGTCTGAAGTGGAACTTAAGCAAACTGTTGAAAAACTTCAAAAATTACTGACCACAATCATGTACTTAATCAAAAAAGAGTTGCAATTGCTGAGATTCTACGTAGAAAATTGGAGCGTAGATTGAAAGACCTGTGGGAAAATATCTCTGTGGCAATTAAGCTCCATTTTGAGTTATGTAAATTTATAAACATTTGGCATAAAAAATTGGTGCTATCCATAAAACACTTTATTTTACGTGTCATGTTGATTGTATACTTTTTACAAATCTCCCATCATCTTTAACATTAGTTTATGCTAAGTGAAGACAATGAAAGCTTTCTGATAGAAAGAACTATTACCATATTTTCTAAAGTTAAAAAAATGTTTGAGGGGTGCCTGGGTGGCTCAGTGGGTTAAAGCCTCTGCCTTTGGCTCAGGTCATGATCTCAGGATCCTGGGATTGAGCCCTGCATTGGGCTCTCTGCTTGGCAGGGAGCCTGCTACCCTTCCTCTCTCTCTGCCTGCCTCCCTGCCTACTTGTGGTCTCTGTCTGTCAAATAAATAAAACTTTTAAAAAAATGTTTGAGAAGGACATTTTTTTTTTCCATTTTGGGAGGTAACTCATGTACCTATCCTATAAAGAAGCCAATAGTGATGCTTGTGTATTCAATATCAACAAATATATGTGCCTGCCATTCTCCAAGAACAAAATGAAGAAATTACCAGTTTGAAGTCCAAATCCTGAAACAAATTAGTTTGAGGGGATTCCTAATGCAATATAGTAATAGCAAACCTATAATGCAATGTTCCGTGTTTGGACCATATGGATCCTTGCATTATGGAGGAAATGTGTTTGTCAGGAGCTTTAATATCAGTCAGATTAACTTAGACTTGTCTCGGTCTAAATACGGCAAAACCTAAATGCTTTTGAAACTATTTGATATAGGAATTATTACAGGAACCCAAAGACATCTGAAGAAAAGTTATATTCAGCTAGTGCTTTTCTCATTCTACACAGATACATTGACATTAAACTAGAATAATCATTACAAAGTTAAGTAGTATATGCTTTAATAGGTTATATCTACTTATGGAAAGTTAAGGTAAGACCTGTACCAGTGATCCAGTTCAGATAAGCAGCACTCTCTTTCCTTATCTGAAATATCCATATAAACTTGCCTTTGGTCTTGAATTTGTTTCTTCATAATATTTTGCCTGTATGGATAGAACCTAAAAAAGACAGTTAAAGGTAACATTATGGAAATAAATTGGAAATCACAAAGCATGCCAACCAGGAAAAAAAAATCAACTGAACCTTTTGAAAGCTTCAAGACTATTCATATAATATTTAATTTGAAAAATATTGCAAGTAGCAGGATTAGTGTACTTAAAAATAAAATCTAAATTTTTAAACCAAATCTCTAATCTTAACAAGAAATGTCAACAATGAGAAAAATATAAAAGAGCCTTCAAATAAATGAAGACACTGTATTTCTGGGAAAGATGGCTACATTGGGTAATGATACCTAATTTTCCTCAAACTAGATAGTCTATTTAAGGGAGTTTGAGGTTTGTGCTTGAGGATGTGAGAAAATAGTTCTAAAGTTCAGCTGCAAGATTTAAAAAGGCAGGTACTGTCAAGTCAGTGATATATAAAATGAAAAAGCATGCTCTAAAGCTACACTATTTGGAACAAGGTGGTTTAGGCATGTAGCAGAATAGATAGCTACATGATTATAATCATACATAAAAACCACATTTGATAAGCAAAACATCACAGATCAATGGCTAAAAGATGGATAATTCAATAAATGTTTTGAGGGGCACCTGAGTGGCTCAGTCAGTTAAGCATCTGCTTTCGGCTCAGGTCATGATTCTAGGGTCCTGGGATTGAGCCCAGCATCTGGCTCCCCACACATGGGGAGTCTGCTTCTTCTTCTGCCCCTCCTCCTACTCATTCTCTCAATCTCTCCCTCGCTCTCTTGCAAATAAATAAAACCTTAAAAAAAAAAAAAAGAAAAGGAGATCTATTTCAAATAAGAAACGGTATATAACAGGTGCAGAGGACATGAAGCTAAGATAATATCATGGACAATTTCATTCCAATCAATTAAAAAACACAAATAGCATAAATATTTTCTATAAAGTAGATGTTGAATGTATTTCTGACACCATGAATCTCCGTTTTTATAGAAAATACAGGGAATAGAGAAACAAGTTTAAAGATATCATGAGGCATAAGCAGCCAAATGCAGAGTGTGACCCAGTATCTAGACAAATCAAGATCAGGGAACAGAAAGGGGTGAGGACTGTCTTAAATAAAAGGCGTACAGATACAGCAACCCAAAGGAAGTGCTGGCTCTTCTTTGGATGCCACATAAACAAACCCACTATAAAAAGAAAGTTTGAAACAATTGGGGAAATGCAATTAAAGACTGAATTTTCAAATACCAGAGCTGACAGGGAGGTGAGGTAAGCCAGGTACTTCAGCTTACACAACCCACTCTCAGGTGTTGACCCAGCAAAGCGTGGTCCCGAGAGCAAGGTTTCCTCACAGTTTACATCCTTGGTGCTCCGTTTGCCTCATCAGAGTCTGGGCCTTGAAAATTATATTTTCCCAGATATGTTGGCATTGTGGTTATGCAACAAGATGTCTGTATATTTCAGAGATGTTATGGCATGGAGAGGTGAAATGACATGCCCAGGATGTGCCTTAAAACACTTCGGCAAGAGAAAATGAGGCTAGAAAAGGTGAGACAAATGTGACAACATCTAGGTAGCCATGGAGACTGGGTCATGTCTATATGGGAGCTCAATGAATGTTCTTCTTTTGAATGCTTGGAAATTTTTATAATAAACTATTTAAAACTGGATAACAGCCATTGCCATGGCAATGTAAATAATGGCCTCACCCAAATGGACATATTTGCTGACTTCTCAAATCTTCCTGTTCATGGTATCTGTTTATTCTTGGCCTGCCATCCCCTTCCCAGTCCTAAATGCAGATGATGTGACCACCTCCCCACTACCAGTGTGTGCTGCTAAGAAATTCAGGGCATGACTGACCCAGTTTCTCCTGGTGACCTGGAGAGGACTGGGAGCCACTGTGGATATATAATTTACCTGGAACTTTACAATTTTTTAAGTAGAAGTTATTTGAGTCTCCTCAAAAGAAACGGAGAGTTGAAGTGTTCTTCAGGAACATATAGTCAGATATGGGTTCAAATTCTAATTCTGCCCTCAAAAAATTAACTTTCCTGAGCCTTGATTTCTTTGATTGTAAAAATAGGAATATTAGTATCTATCCTAAAAGGACTGATATGAAGATTAAGAGAGATGCATTTGTGACTGTCTAGCTTCTTACCTGGATGTGGCTGGTGCTTCTCCTTTTCTCTCCTTCCTTGAAGGAGAGAAGTTTTTGGTATCTTTGGCTTTGCTGTACATTATATGAGTGAGAATTCTTTCCTGGGATATAAGTGTTTCCCTTTCCAAGAAATGTGATTTCCCCTTGTTTTCCTCACTTGTAGTCTGGATGACTGTATTCTGGTTTTCATGACTCTCTGGGTCTGAAGTTTACTGTGGAGTTTTTCTCTGGAAGCATTCTGGAAAAATTTTTAACCCCTCTGAGTCCACATCTATGGAATTCCACCTTTCCTTCCATCTTGTCCTCTAGGACTTGGCTCCTCACCCTGAGGTCACCCACTCTCTCAGACCACATTTTCATGTTACCTGAAAAGTCCTGACTCTACAACCAAACCAGATGAGTCACCCAGATGAAAAGTCACTTTGTTGGTGTCTGAATGGCCCTCTCCAGATCTTCTAGTGGAGGTCTTGCTGAATCCTCTGGATGACCTTTGTGTACGTATCTTATGGTTTGTGAGAGATCTGGTGGCTTCTGATGTGCAGTCTGGCTTGAGATTTGGAAACTGTTTTCTCCAGCGCCTAGTTCTAGGGCAACAAAAATTTCTTAACATTGTTTCATGTCATATAAAAATATGGACACACATAGTAACACATAGTATGCATATTAACTTGCACGGTTCTGAAGCTAACCATCATCAGAGTTCATGAACAGTAGGTGTAGGTCTTGGCTGGAATAGTTAGGAATGGCTTCAAGGAGGAGGTGGTCTTGAATAAAGGAGAATTTTGGAGGTTGAATAGAAGTTAGGTAACAGAGAAGGACATCCACAAGCTTGACTTCCACCCAAGAACCTGTGAGATTTTCTTTATAATTTGTAATCAGAAACCTCCAGAAAAGCTATCAGATAAGTTTGTTTTAGAGTGAGATGAAACAATATATATAGTATCAGACAACTCAGACCACAGTTTAGTACCATTTCTGAATGTTTGTGAGGTAAGGTGTGCACAGCTGTAGGCAGATGAGACCTATGATGCTTTATGATGGGCTCTCTCTGTTATTACCATACAGGAGGTAAACAAAGAGACAGCATGACATTTCTGTGAGTAGGGCAGCTTGTTTTTTTAATCTTCCTCATGAGCCAAGATCTTAAGCATGGACTTTGGTGTGAAGATTTCTTCTTCAGGCCAGTGTATGTTTGAAGCAGACAGTCAATGTGGCAAAGGGAGGAGAACTTATTGGAGAAACTCATGCCAGGAGAGGAGGTTCTGCTTGAAGCTGGACAGGGTTATTATGAGGCCATTGGCCTGGGTGACCACTGTGTCTGGTCTGGAAGAAACTCCTCCTCCCCTGAGCCTTCTCTTGGGCATCCTGTGATGCAGCCACAGGCAGCAGGAGCTCTGCAACAGTAAAGGTACCTTCAAAAAAGAACCCAAGTATCCAGCCAAGGACATCAGAATTTCTGAGGCGGGATGCAGGCATCTGTAATTTTTAAAGCTCCTTAATTCACGCAGTGTGCAGCCTGGGGTGAGAATTTCTGCTATAAAAATTTGCAATGTAGTCCTCCCAGGCTCTGGCCCTATATTCAAACCAACTTTTAAAGATAACTCAACCTTGCCTCCCTGCCGTTAGGCCAAGTAAGGATGGAAACTTCTATAGGACTCAGTTGAGATGGGGCTTGCAAGAAGGGACAGTGGCAAGCAGTTTCTAGCAGGAAACTTTGGGAGGAGGTGCTGCCGAATGTCCCCTCAAATCTACCCAAGAAAGTACACCCTGAGAACTAGTACAAGGAGCCTGCCTCATTGAGGCCCTCAAGGACAAGTACTCCCAGCCAGGGGAGCGATGGCACAGTAAAGAGAGAGCATGCCAGCTGCTGCCATCTGAGGAAGAGATAAAGTCCTCCCTTCTCTCTTCATCCTTTTTCTACCATGTCCTATATTCCCATGCTCAATGTAGTCAAGGTCCCTACTAAAGCCTACAGTGGGGATAATATTCAAAATAACATTCAATAGAATTCCATGGACTGAGCTTAATAATCAAAAGCCACTGGGGAAGTTGTCTTTTTTAAAATTGAGATAGAATTGGTATAACATTGTGTAAGTTTAAGGTGTACAACACGTTAATTTGATACATTTATATATTGCAACATGATTACCACCATGGCATTAGCTAACACTTCCATTATATCATGTAGTTATTTCTTTTTTAGAGAATACATTTAAAATGTAGTTTTTTAGCAACTTTCAAGAATATAATATTCTTTACCATAATCATGATTCTGTGCATTAGATCTCCACAACTTATTCATAATTGAGAATTATGTTCCCTTTGACCCACATCTCGCACACTGACCCCCCTCCACCCAGTAACTACCATTTGTTTCTATGAATTTAGCTCTTTTAGATTCCACATATAAGTGACATCATACAGTATTTGTCTCTCTGTTTGACTTAACTCACTTAGCATAATGCCCTCAAGTTCCACCCATGTTTTGCAAATGGCAGGGTTTCCTTCTTTCTCATGGCTGAGTAATATTCTATTCTGTATATATACCACTTCTTCTTTATTATTCATCCATCGATGGACACTTAGGTTGTTTTCATACCTTGGCTATTGTGAATAATGCTGCAATAAACAGGGAGGGTCAAAAACAGATACCTTTTTGACAACATTTTGTCATTTCCTTTGCATATATACCTAAAGTGTGATTACTGAATCATATGGTCATTTTATTTTTTTTTAATTTCTTTGAGAGAGAGGGAGAGTACAGAGGGAGAAGCAGACTCCCCATTAAGCAGAGAGCCTGATGAAAGGCTTGATCCTAGGACCCTGAGATCATGACCTGAGCCCAAGGCAGATGCTTCACAGACTGAGCCACTCAGGTGCCCCTATTTTTAATTTTTTGAGGGACTTCCATACTGTTTTCCATAGTGACTCAACCAGGGAAGTTATGTCATGAACCTAAGATGTTAAGGACCAGAAGAGGGGCATCTGATGGAGACCACTTGGAAGCAGAGGTTGGAGAAAATTAAAACAATCTCTGTCTATGGTTTCTTGATAATGACTGCTTGATCAGTTACATATGCATTATGTCTCTCCACTAGATTTTAAGTCCTTGAGGACAGGGAATGAGCTTAATTCTTTTGAAGCAACCAGAAGATAGCTTTGTGCTGGCTTCATGCATAAGGCCTTCATGCATATATGAGGCTTGAGTTGGAATTCTCCATCTGGGTCCTGCCCCACTTCCTGGATAGCCTTTATATTCTCCTTAGGCTACTGGTGGCAAAAGGTTTTGTTTGTTTTAAATTACAGATTTTTCATCTCAGTGGGGGAAGGGCAGGTATTATAAAATAAATGTCTCTCTCAGCTGAGTTATTTACAGCACCTGAGCAATATGTCATTGGCAGCAACAACAAAAAATGAGTTATGTTGTAACTATAGCAAATTATGTTTGGCTCTGAGGATAGACCTCTCTTAGTCCACAGATCTGTCTCCAGCCTTCGGTGCTCCTTGGCAGATAGTGGTAATGCTTAGGACCTACGGACCACAGGTGTTTTTGTATTGACCTTTGAAGTATGTACAGTCCTGGAGGTCTTTAAGTATCTTAAGTCAACCAAACTTTCTCTACTTAAAATGCTGAAAGGGATCAAAGATGGAAAAGCCTTGATATTTAGTATAGATTATAATGATATACCCTGAAACCATTATGTTGACAGGTGAATTAGATAAAACATCACAGGACAGTTCATTACCTCCATTGAATCTTGGAATAGGATGAAGGCACGTCTATACTTTGGTCCCCTCTGAGTTAAGAGGAGAAACAAGTATGGTATTTTTAGTATTGAAGTGAGTGCTGATACAAATATTTACCATTTTATTCACATTGATGATCTGATGAGCAATCTGAAAATATGGCCAGAGGGGGGACGGTTGCCAGGAATGACAAACATATAATAAAGTAGTTTAATATGTCAACAACTGCTTTTTAAAAATATCTTATTTATTCGACAAAAAATATTTATTTATTTGACACAGTGAGAGAAGGAACACAAATGGGGAGTGGGAGAGGGAGAAGCAGGCTTCTCGCTGAGCAGTGGGCTCAATGCGGGGCTCGATCCCAGGTCTCTGGGATCATGATCTGAGCCAAAGGCAGATGCTTAATCACTGGGCCACCCCGGTGCCCCTCAATAATTGTTTCTAAGATACACTAGCTCACTGAGGATAATAATTACTCTTAAGATTGCATGTGATGAGGGCACCTGGGTGGCTCAGTGGGTTAAACCTCTGCCTTCGGCTCAGGTCATGATCTCAGGGTCCTAGGATCGAGTCCTGCATCTGGCTCTCTGCTCAGCGGGGAGCCTGCTTCCCCCCTCTTCTCTCTACTTGCCTCTCTGCCTACTTGTGATCTCTCTGCCAAATAAATAAATAAAATGTTAAAAAAAAAAGATTGCACGTGATGACTTCTTTTTTTTTTACAGAAGTATCTATCTTTATTATATACTTTTGTCAGTCTTTCTTCATATTCATATTTTACAAGGATTTAAGTCATCATATACATACAATTTTGCATTTGTTTCTTCATTTAATGTATATCATAGATGTTTTCATTCTTGGTCTTAATTACCCATAATTCTAATGGCTTAAAATTATATCATTAGGTAATTTATACTAATGTAACTGTAACAGTGTAAGAGTTTGGGATGCTTTCCAATTTTATTATATTAATGACATTTTGCCATGACAAATTTGTATTTTGTGATGTGTTATTTAGTATTTTGAATTATTTAAAATAGGTTCCAAGAAGTGGAGTCTTGGGGCACAATGTTTGAAGTCTTTCTAGTTTTTGATAAAACTGCCAAATTTCTTTCCAAATTGACTACATCAGTATACAATTTCACCTTCTCCAACCTTCTTTTTGTGGTCTTGTGAAAGTTTCCTTTTAGTTAGTGAGAAAAGGCTAAAGCCACTTGTTTGACGATATGCAGAATGCCATCCCTAGAGATGACCACAAATAAACATGGAATTCATACATATTTGTAGAGAGGAAAAAAGGTACAGAAATATGGTATCAGACTATTACTAGTGTGTGTGTGCATGTGAGTGGTGGGCAGTGTGGAAAATCAGGGTCTAACATATCTAACAAATAATTCATCTTTTGTCTGAAAAATTGTCTGAACTGACCAGATGGTGAGATGAAATCACTTTCCTACCATTGTGTGTAAAATTTCTAATTCTTCGTCACCCACTCTGTTTTTAGGCAATAAAGTCAATGGGATTTTTGCTTGCAAATGACAGGAGGCAAAACCCCATTTTGTCCCGAATTTCTCATCACTTGTTCTGTACCTATTCATTTAGACTTTTGTTTTTTAATACGTGTATTTTCCTTTGGCAATGCCATAATGTCCTTTTATTTTATTTATTATTTTTGGGGGCCTCTCTCTTCACCATAATCATGAAAAACACAAATGTAATGGACGTTGTATTCCTTCATTTGAGTCTCTCTTTTATACTCTTAATTCTAAACTGCTCCTCTTCCTGAAGGAGAACTGTGTTACAATAGAATGGAATTTTCCAGACAATGTTTAGTGCATAATAGTTTTAAGAGGCTTCATGTTTGCAAGAGACAAATTAAGCAGCCTCCTCTAATATGTAGACAACATCTGCTACACAAAATCACCATTAACGATAACACCGGGATCTCCTTTGTGGCTGATTTTCATCCAGCTGCACCTACCCATAACAGGCGCCAGCCAAAAGGGCTCCACATTTATCTGTCAGTTCAGAATGACTCTGGAAAATGGCACATAAACCCCAAGCAAATCTTTGTTAACCTCTGAAATCGGAGCCTCCAAAAATCACTGCTAAGGTAGCTTAAAACCTCCTCACAGCCAACTCACTGTCTCTATTTGTTGTTTTAGAAGATGCTCCAAATTCAGAAGGTAATACAGAAGAAAGCCACACACTAAGAAACCAAGCCTTATGGCACCCACCTGTAAAGGGGCCAACGTGCTGGCTGATCTTTAGTTACAAGTCCTCACCCTGAAGCTTTATTTGAACAACATTCCTATTTGTACCAATGAATCTATTACTAAATAATAAAACCCTACAAAATCCATATAGGGCTACTTACCTGTGGTCAATAGTATGATTTGATGAATTGTCATCTACTTTGGTATTAAACATTAATATTCTTTTTTTTTCAATTTATTTATTTTCAGAAAAACAGTATTCATTATTTTTTCACCACACCCAGTGCTCCATGCAAGCCGTGCCCTCTACAATACCCACCACCTGGTACCCCAACCTCCCATTAATATTCTTAAATGAAGTTCATCCAGTGGACTAGTAGAAGGGCTCCACTTTCTTTACAAAGCTGAGCTGTATAAAACAGCAGTCTTATAATTTGGTTGTGGCATATACTCATATATTTTCGTTTTTGGGTTTCTCTGTGGATGTATGTCTTATAGAGTAAACGTGTCCATTTGCTCATTTAATAACTACTTGAATGTTCCTCTTTCAGGCATGGTGCTACAGTCTGGGAAGAAGAAAAAGTCCCTGCTCTCAGGTAGTTTTGCCTCACCCGAGGGAGAAAGAAACCGCAAGTGACTGTATGTTAAGTAAAGCAAAAGTGATTGAAAGGTGGTACTTCAAACGGGGTGTTCAGAGAAGACCTCTGTTGGTCCAGGATTTGAAATGAAGCAAGGGACAGAGTAGTGTGAACATGCAAGAAGAGAACATTGCAGGCAATGGGAACAGCAACTGGAAGGCCCCGAACTTGGCAGGGGCAAGAGAAAGTAAGAAAGCCTGTGTGTCTGGATGTAAGAGGGAAGGTAAGAGGAAACAAGGTTGTGATAGTGGGCAGGGATCAGTTCTTGGGAGGAGTGGGGATTTATACTGTGTAAGGGGTACCTCAGAAGGTTTTAAAGCAGTGCATTGTGTACTCTGGTTGGTATTCACCTCGATTAAATACCAAATTCAACCAAATGCATAAATCTTACACCAGCTTAAAGAGCTCAACGAAGCATAAAACAATCATAATGTAACTCAGTTCCCCACCTGTCATAATGAGAAGGTTGCCTTTAAATGAAATTTTAACTGGACTTACAGATTTCCAGAGGCTCACAGGTGGCTTCCAGGGAGGCCACGGAATGCTTCTAAAACATTGTATACTGATGCACATGTGTGAGAAGAACCCACACTTCAGGAAGGCTAAGGGCCATTGATCTAGATGACCCAAAATTCAGTCCCAGCTGTCCTATTTCATGGTGCTCTAGGGGGCTTAATATAGCTGGCAGTCTTATAGTAATTTTTTAAAAAATGGGGAACTAATTGTTCATTGACTCATTTCCTTTCTTTATCATTAATTGGGGGCACATTTTCAAGATTCATTGTTCCATCCTTTGCCGGGTACCGTTGCAGTGTGGCGTGTACTTCCGCACATTCTGACTTTGGCCAGCTGGGTGTGGCCAAGGGAGTGTTAGCCGATGAGACTCAAGCACAAGCCTGGACAGCAGCTGTGAACTCACTCTCTTGCCCCCATCGCCATCATGAGAAGGACAAGCCTGGGTCATCTTAGTCCCATGAGGAGGGTCAGAGTCACCGGAAGCAGAGCTAAGTCACTCTGGCCATGGCCGGGCTAGATTGCTTGATGCCCAGACATGCAGATTTGTGCACTAAATAAGTGCTTATATTTAGCACCCGTCGCATGCTGCGGGCACTTTGAGAAGCTCATCATGCAGCAACGGTTTACTGATATGCCATGCTGCTACCATACCTGCAGGCCCCATTTATTTATTTGTTTGTTTGTTTGTTTATTTGACCCCTTTTAAAAAGCACCAAATTCATTGGCCGCACCCGGTGGCTCAGTTGGTCGGTCAGTTGAGTGTCTGCCTCAGGCTCAGGTCATCATCTCAGGGTCAAGGGATCGATCCCCGCTGCCCCACCCTCCCGGCCCCTAGCCCCCAGGGTCGGGCTCTCTGTTCAGCCGGGAGTCTGCTTCTGCTTCTCCATCTGCCCCAGTCCCCATCTTGTGCTCTCTCTTTCTTACTCTCTCTATCTGTCAAATAAGTAAAATCTCAAAAACCAAACATCAAATTAGAGATTCTGAATGTTAGGTTCAGTTGTCCCCATTGTGGATACCAATGTGGGTGCAAAATGGAATCCCCAATTTCAAATTCCATAACCGTAGGAATCAACCTTGGTTGTTTATACTTCCTTACTGACAGCCCCTCCAGCTTTCCCTTCAAAATCTGGTAGGGCCCAAACTACCCAAACTTCCTTCTTCTCTCTAACGCCCCCTGTCCTCCATGCTATTTGTTTGGGTAAATTGGAAGGGGAGGTGAACCATGAGAGACTATGGACTCTGAAAAACAATCTGAGGGGTTTGAAGTGGCGGGGGGGTGGGAGGTTGGGGTACCAGGTGGTGGGTATTGTAGAGGGCACGGCTTGCATAGAGCACTGGGTGTGGTGAAAAAATAATGAATACTGTTTTTCTGAAAATAAATAAATTGGAAAAAAAAAATCTGGTACGGCTGCTCAGAGACTGAGTGCTTGCAGGTTCAGCTACTGGCAGAAGGGTGAAGTTTGCAGGCCTAATCTCATAATGCTGTGACACAGCCTGCCGGTGGCATACGCCACAGCATCCTAGCTGATATGGGAATGCTAATGAGGGACACAAATCCTCCCTCGAAGCGGGGGTGTAAGCTGTCGAACCTTGCTAAACGGCTGTAATGATTGTAAACTGCAGCACACCAGCTGAACCTTGGGATCCGCTTAATTGCCCAGGGTGGCTTAATCTTCAGCCCCGCCAGTTGCACAAGGATTACGAGTCTTTGGTGAACTCAGTGGAGAGTTGAAAGTAAATTTGCTTAAACGACAGTGGAGTTTAGAACAGGCATGGCAGAAGAATCATAAATAACCACTACAGAAAGGTAAAGGACAACCAAGCCTCAGACTGGTCTTTATCTAACAGACTGCCCTCAAAGGAAGGGGAAGCACCAGAATTTCCTAACGTAGGCTTTGTTATTAAACCCTACACAAGAAGAGCAACAGCAGGTTCTGTTAGAGTAATAAGCATGACTATCTCACCATTATCGCCATCTCAAAGCTACATTTCTCTGCTAGCCTTTATAATGCAGGGAGGAAGTGTTTTACTCATCTTGAGCTCCACTGACCCCAAATCACTCAAATCCCACTTCTTCCCCCTGTAAATGGAAGCCTTGGTTCTTAATCAGCTCATATACATTTTTCTCCAGACAAAATTTTTGGAAAGGTGATACAGGTAGGTGGTCATATTTCTTTCAAAAGTCAGGAAAATAATGAACATTAAGCCTTCTTCATTGGAGTTCATTGGAGGGGAATGGGGTGTCTTGCTCTTTGTGATACAGATAGAGTGATCCAGAATTTATTGAAAAATTAAATATTTCTCTGCATCATTTGATCTCTAAGATTTTGAGAGCTAACAAACAGATCATTTTCTCAATACTGTTACCAACCCAATTGCCTAACTTAACTTTACAGACTTAATTAAAGTGCAAAACAATCATGAGCTTCTTTCCCAGATATGGATGACCACAAAGAGTTTCTTATAAAATAGGAAACTAACAATAGGTAAAATATGTACTGTGGAGAAAATTATTGCAAATTATACATATCTACTTCTGCAGAAGATTGCTATTTGTGTACCACAAACCTCTTCTTTCCTTCCTCCTTTATAACTGAAGCTTGATATTATTTAGAGCAAACATGTGATCCACAAAAAGACAGCATTTCCCAACCTTCCAGCTGGATGTAGACATGTGATGAGGTCTTGGCCAGTGAGTTGAGAGTAGAAGTTTTGTGTGATATTCCTTCAAGAGCAGAGCCCCATCTTTTGTTTCTTACTTTGCCAGCTAATCTGGAACATGAATATGATCACTAGGGTTCCAAACACATTCTTGGGTCACAAGGACAAGGGTGATTTTGGGACAGTGGAACAAAGAACTTCAGAATTTTTGGAGCTGCCCTACCATTCCTGTATCTGCCTCCAGATTTATTTCGTGACAGAGAAGAATAAATTTCTCTCTGAGATAAGCTACTGTTCTTTGGAATTTTCTGTCATTCCCAGATGAACCTAATCCTTATTACCTTGCTTCTATATTGCTTCTGAGGCTCTGAAGCAACAGCAAATAACCTCATGCAACGGAACCTCTTTCAGCCCCTCCCTGGCAGATTAGGTGCAGGATTAGAAAGAACTATCACCACACAGTAGCACTGAGTGTGACGTTCAGGTGGTGGTACAGGGAAAATGAATGAAAATTCCTTTTTCTTTCTGGCCGCTTTTCAAATGATGTCCCTGTTTTAGCCCTGTCATTATCACTGGAGGTACTTATGAGGACCAGTGCTTTTATAATAATTTTTACTGTTTTCAAATTAGTCCTTCTTTCAATACCTCACTTCTTATTTAGGAGATGGGCTCTTGGATCGGCTACTTCTAGCAGCTCCGGGAGCTGAGTAAGGACACATTCCTGGAGTTGGCTCTTTCTTTCTCACTCTTCCTTTATTCCTCCCTTGGGTCCTCCTTCCATCCCCTGCCCAGTCTCTCTCTCTTCCTCTTTCCTTCCCCCGTTCGTTCATTTGTTCCTTCCTTCCATCTTTCCTGCCTTCCTCCCTTCTTCCCTCCCTCCCTTCCTTACTTTCTATTGAGTTTTACTAACACATAGTGCATCATCTTAACTGTACAGCTCCATGAATTTTTACATATGTAAGCACCTATATATAACCACCCCTCAGTTCCAGATAGAAATCTTTCCTTAGCCCAGAAGATTCTCCAAGGTCCCTTTCTAGTCATACTGAACCCTCACCAGAGGTAACCACTACTCTGACTTCTATCATCGTAGATTATTTTTTGCCTCTTTCCAAACTTCATATAAATGAAAACATACACTATGTGTTCTTTTGTATTTGGCTTCTTTCACTGAACATAATGATTCTGAGATTGTCCATGTTGCTGCTTATACCAGTAGTTTGTTCTTTTTTATTGCTGTGTAATATTCCACAGTATAAATATACCAAACTTTGTTTAGCCATTCTCTTGAGTAATATTTGAGTTTTTCCCTAGTATTTGGCAATTATGAAAGTTGCTATGAAATGTAGCACATGTATGTCAGTGAATTTAAGCACTCATTTATAAAAGGTGTGAAGAACTTGAGTCAAATCCTTAAAAATAAACAATAGTGAGATGAGCATATATAAAACAAGAGTTGGCAAACATTATAAAGAATTAATTGGAAATTTCAAAAA
The DNA here is from genome assembly GCF_020171115.1 of Neogale vison. Taxonomy (NCBI): domain Eukaryota; kingdom Metazoa; phylum Chordata; class Mammalia; order Carnivora; family Mustelidae; genus Neogale; species Neogale vison. Next base: position 46,743,580 of record NC_058098.1, read on the forward strand.
TAAAATAAAAACATAGTCATATAGAAAAAAAAATCATAGAAGAAAAATCAGTGAATTGGAAGCTAAAAGTAAGGAATTCATACCTAGATGTAGAACAGTGATAGAGACTTGAAAATATTTCATATATCTGAAATATGCACTTCAACGAAAAATCAGTGGAGATATATAAGTGACAGACTGAATTACTCCAACAGTCATCTAATAGGAAATACAGAAGAAAAGAATGGTAGTCATGCCAGAGAAACTATATTTGGAGGAAACAGAACTTAAAAATTTCCATTATAAAGAAAAATTGTATGTCCTCGAGTCAAAAGGTTGCTTTCTAGTACCAAAGATGATAAATAAAAATAAATCCATGTTTGACCCATTATAGTGAGGCTGCAGAAGAACAAGGATGAACTAACAATCCTAAAAATGCACTGAGGCTCTGACCAGGTGGTGGGTATTAGAGAGGGCACAGATTGCATGGAGCACTGGGTGTGGTGCAAAAATAATGAATACTGTTACGCTGAAAAGAAATAAAAAATTAAAAAAAAATGTACTGAGGTTCTGGATTCAGGGTGATAGAAGTGTCCTAGATCATTAGCAAGATGGTTACATAACGCAGACATTTCTCAAAACTTACTCATTTCTATATATAAGATCTACACATTTCACCTTATATACGTTAACCTTGCTTTTAAAAAAAAGGTTCTTAGGGCTGGGTGATGAGAAGCCTCCACTCAGAATTATGGCTAGACTAACAACAGAGTTCTCATAGCTACGCAATTTTTTAAAAAAAGATTTTATTTATTTATTTGACAGAGAGAGAGAGAGAGATCACAAGTAGGCAGAGAGACAGACAGAGAGAGATAAGGAGAAGCAGGCTTCCTGCTGAGCAGAGAGACCGATGCGGGACTTGATCCCAGGTCCCTGGGATCATGACCTGAGCCAAAGGCAGAGGTTTAACCCACTGAGCCACCCAGACGCCCCCATAGCTATGCAAATATTAAAGACAATACAGCAATATATTCAAGGTGCTGAGGGGAAAATTACTTCTTTTTCTAGAGTAAAGACAACACAAAAATATTTTTTACAAAAATATTTTTCTATGGAAAGAACTTAGATGTCCATCAACAGATGAATGGATAAAGAAGATGTGGTATATATACACAATGGAATACTATGCAGCCATCAAAAGAAATGAAATCTTGCCATTTGCGACAACATGGATGGAACTAGAGCGTATCATGCTTAGCAAAATAAGTCAAGTGGAGAAAGACAACTATCATATGATCTCCCTGATATGAAGAATTGGTGATGCAACATGGGGGCTTAAGTGGGTAGGAGAAGAATAAATGAAACAAGATGGGATTGGGAGGGAGACAAACCATAAGTGACTCTTAATCTCACAAAACAAACTGAGGGTTGCTGGGGGGAGGGGGGTTGGGAGAAGAGGGGTGGGGTTATGGACAATTGGGGAGGGTATGTGCTTTGGTGAGTGCTGTGAAGTGTGTAAACCTGGTGATTCACAGACCTGTACCCCTGGGGATAAAAATATATGTTTATAAAAAATAAAAAATTAAAAAAAAAAGACGGTGAAATAAGTCAAGCAGAGAGAGTCAATTATCATATGGTTTCACTTATTTGTGGAGCATAACAAATAGCATGGAGGACATGGGGAGTTAGAGAGAAGGGGGTTGGGGCAAATTGGAAGGGGAGGTGAATCATGAGAGACTATGGACTCTGAAAAACAATCTGAAGGGTTTGAAGTGGCGGGGGGGGGGGGTGGGAGGTTGGGGTACCAGGTGGTGGGTATTATAGAGGGCACGGATTGCATGGAGCACTAGGTGCGGTGAAAAAATAATGAATACTGTTATGCTGAAAATAAATAAATTTAATTAAAAAATATTTTTAATTGTAGAAATGTTATTTTCAGATTCTCCATAACTTTTTAAAAGGTATCCTTAAGTAAAAAATAAAATCAAAACCATAGGAGATCATGGACTATAAGAAATAAAAGTGATGGGGTATCTTGCTGACTCAGTGTTAGGGCATGTAACTCTTGGTGTTGGGATTGTGAGTTAAGTCCCACTGTTGGTTGTTGAGTTTATTTAAAAAAAAAAGAAAGAAATAAAAGTGTTTACTGTTAATTGGTAAAATATGTTGGTAAGTTAATTATCAATTGACTATAAAACTAAAAAAAAAAGAAAAACAATTCTTTTGAGGTATAAGAAAGACAAAAGTCAAATTCTAAACAACAACAACAATATGAGGAAGGTATGAGGAAGGGAATGTTGAGTAGTATTCAATGGGTAAAATATGCCTAGGTTATTTTTGTGGTCTACAGAAAGTGAAAAAGATTGAATAACTATTAGAAAAAAATGTATAGTTACTTGTGCACAGTAATATCTGAAGGGCTACCATTAAAAGAATAAAACTTTCCAATGAGCAGAGGATCAAAAGCAGGAACATGTAAAATTTTATCAGTGCAACCTAAGGCAGAAACAAAGAGTGAAAAGGATGGTGATCATAAAAAATAAGGGGCTTGATATCAGTCAAAATATTTTAGTAATCACAATATGTAAATAGAATTGAAGAAAGAAAAAGACTTACCACATAAAAATTGACCAAAAGAAAGGTGGTGCAGCAATAAAATTTAAAGTGAGAAACATAAATAGGGATGATGATAAAGGTAACAGTCTACAATACAGATATAAAAATCAGTATATTCCTAACAACATGGCCTTAAAATAGATAAAGCAGAAACCAATGAAATTACAGAGAAACTGACAACCAGACATTTTAGTAGGATCTCCAGTTTTTGTCATGCCTGGAAAGACCATCCCATTTACACAGTTATAAAAAGTCAATGCTTTGAGAGTGCCTCGGTGGTTCAGTTGGTTTAGTATCTGCCTTTGGCTCAGGTCATGATCTCAGAGTCCTGGGATTGAGCCCTCATTGGGCTCCCTGCTCAGCAGGGAGCCTGCTTCTCCCTCTCCCTCTGCCTGCTGCTTCCCCTGCTGGTGCTCTCTCTCTGTCAAATAAATAAATAAAATCTTAAAAAAAAAAATAAAAAGTCCATGCTTTTTCTCTGAACACCCTGACTTTATCCAGGTACACTGTGCTAAAGCCTCACCATGGATTGCTCAGATCCTTGAGAGGAAAGAAAGTGTTTAATTCTCACCCTACATCTGCAGTTGTGCTATGGCTGTTCTTGGTTATTGGTGTTGGGGCCTATTATGGGGCCTCCAGCTTGTATCGGCATGGCCTTTCCCACCAGCTTCCTTATCTTCACCTCCTATCAGAACACCCTCCAAAGAGTCACACCATTCATTCCTCCATTATGTCCGTCCAACTAACCATCACTTCAGATCCATTCTGTGGATTAAAACTTTCACTCTAGATGTTTTCATAGCTCATCAATTCTCCCCATATTTTAAAAATGTTTGATGAAATTTACCACATTTGATCCTAGAATTTTTTGGTTCAATTTTAATTTTATTAAAATGTTGGGAGAATATTTCTAACCACGATGCCACTTTATCTGTAAATCCATGATGAAGAGTCCTGTTGACGAATAACACTTTAATTTTCTCAAGGTGAGAAGGGATAGGAAGATGGGTGAGTGTATAGTGTGTATACCTCTCTCTTCCGATGTACTCTTTTCTGATGTACTCTCTCTTCTGATGTACAACGTGTGGCTCCTCTTGTCTCTCATTACTTTGTTTTTCAAATACAGCAGAAGCACAAGTAGCAAACTGCCTAGAGAGGTAATTATTTGTGTGAAATGCAATCTTTTTTTTCTTTCAAAAATTTTTATTATTATTTTTAATATAATTTTTATTTTTTATTAACATATAATGTATTTTTAGCCCCAGGGGTACAGGTCTGTGAATCGTCAGGTTTACACACTTCAGAGCACATACCTTCCCCAATGTCCATAACCCCACCACCCTCTCTCTACCCCTCTCCCCCTGGCAACCCTCAGTTTGTTTTCTGAGATTAAATGGTTTGTCTCCCTCCCGATCCCATCTTGTTTCATTTATTCTTTTCCTACCCCCCAAACCCCCCATATTGCCTCCCAGCTTCCTCATATCAGGGAGATCATATGATAATTGCCTTTCTCTGATTGACTTATTTCGCTAAGCATAATACCTCCTAGTTCCATCCACGTTGTTGCAAATGGCAAGATTTCATTTCTTTTCAATTAGCAATAATCGCGCCTCAGATAAACCTCATTGGCTACGATACTGCCACTGCGCAAAGCTAAGATTTCATTTCTTTTGATGGCTGCATAGTATTCCATTGTATATATATATGCACCACATCTTCTTTATCCATTCATCTGTTGATGGACATCTAGGTTCTCTGAAATGCAATCTTATTTGAAAAATTTGAGACTTTGTTTTCCAATTAGAAAATATCATCTACCTCATAAATCAAAAGGGATAATATACCAAAAAAGATATTCAGTGAAGATTCTCTCCTCTTATTCTTTTCCCCAGTCTTTATGTTTTCCTCCCCATAGGAGATAACTACCAGTGTCTTATGAGGATGTTTTATGTAAATCTCACAAATACGACTATTTATTCCTTATTATGGTAGCATATTGGAACACTTCAACTTGCATTTTTACACTTCATCATATATCTTACAGACTTTTCTGCATTAGTTCAAAGGGAGCCTCCTCATTCCTTTTTTTTTTTTTTTAAAGATTTTATTTATTTATTTGACAGAGAGAGACCACAAGTAGGCAGAGAGGCAGGCAGAGAGAGAGAGAGGAGGAAGCAGGCTCCCTGCCGAGCAGAGAGCCCGATGCGGGACTCGATCCCAGGACCCTGAGATCATGACCTGAGCCGAAGGCAGCGGCTTAACTCACTGAGCCACCCTGCCACCCCTCATTCCTTTCTTAAAAGCAGTTATCATATTCTATTTTAAGGATCTGCCATCATTTACCTGACTGGTGCCCTGGTGATGGGCACCCTGCTTGTTATCCCAGCACAGCTGCCAACACTGCAGACCTCACATGTGTGGTGCACTCAGAAGAGGGGTGATGATGTCTGTGGGAATAATGTCTAGAGTTGAATGGAGCTGATAGGCTAGAGGATGTGGTTCATGCTAATTTGAAAAGCATTTCTTAATTCTTTTTAAAATTTAAATTCAATTTAATCAACATATAGTGTATTATTAGTTTCAGAGGTAGAATTTAGTGATTCATCAGTTACTGATAACACCCAGCACTCATTCCATCAAGTGCCCTCCTTAATGCTTATCATCCAGTTACCACATCTCCTCACCCACCTCCCCTCTAGCAACCTTCAGTTTGTTTTTTCTTTCTTTTTTTAAAAATACTTTATTTATTTATTTATTTGACAGAGAGAGAGACACACAGTGAGAGAGAGAGAACACAAGCAGTGGGAGACAGAGAAGCAGGCTTCCTGCTGAGCAGGGAGCCTGATGTGGGGCTCAATCCCAGGACCCTGGGATGATGACCTGAGCTGAAAGCAGAGGTTTAATGACTGAGCCACCCAGCCGCCCCCATTCTTAGCTTTTTTAGGCTGTACACCAAGGGGTGGGGAGTGTTCTCCTGTAACCGGTGGGATCTTATTGTAAAGTAGTAAATGTCCGTTTAAAAACGAGTACTATAATCAGGTATTTTCTGTGCTAACTGTGAGCACTGAATTTTGTTCCATCCTGAATAACTAGAGAAAGCAGTTCTAAGTTTGGTCTTATACCCTTGTGCGAAGTTGCCACCATACCTTTTTTTTTTTTTTTTTTTTACCTCCTCTATGTATTTGGTTTCTTTTTTTTTTTTTTTAAAGATTTTATTTATTTGTCAGAGAGAGCACAAGCAAGGGGAAGTGGCAGGCAGAGCAGGCAGAAGGAGAAGCAGGCTCCCCGCTGAGCAAGGAGCCTCATGCGGGACTCAGTCCTAGGACCCCGGGATCATGACTGGAACCAAAGGCAGCAGCTTAGCTGACTGAGCCACCCAGGCGTCTCTCTCGACCATTCTCTTACACCGTACACAAAGATAAACTCAAAATGGATAAAAGACCTCAATGTGAGACAGGAATCCATCAGAATCCTAGAGGAGAACATAGGCAGTAATCTCTTTGATGTCAGCCACAGCAACTTCTTTCAAGATATGTCTCCAAAGGCAAAGGAAACAAAAGTGAAAATAAACTTTTGGGACTTCATCAAAATCAAAAGCTTCTGCACAGCAAAGGAAACAGTCAAGATAACAAAGAGGCAACCCACGGAATGGGAGAAGATATTTGCAAATGACAGTACAGACAAAAGGTTGTATTTGATTTCTTAAATAAAGAGGTTTGTCCAAAAACAAATAAACAAATAAATTTTAAAAAACCCAAAAAGCAAAGCAATTCCACTCCTATGTATATACCCAACAGAAATGTATACAACAGTTCAACAAAGTACCTAAACTAGAATGTCCACTAAAACAATATTCATAATAGCTTTAAACTGCAATCTACCCAAAAGGTCATCTGTGATCCAATAGATAGGTAAATTGTGCTATATTCACATTATGAATGCAACAATGAGAATTCATGAACCACAACTATATGCAACTATGCAGGTGAAGTCTGCAATTGTACTCTTGAGTGGAAGAAGCCAGAACCAGATCTATTTATACAAAGTACAAAAGCAGGCAAGACTAATCTATGCTGTTACAGGTCAGGATTGTGGTTACCCTTAGGCAGGTGGCAACTGGAAAAGGGTTGGGGTTTTGGGGGGTGTTGGAAATGTTGTCTTTGTTGATCTGGATGCTGGTTTCATGCATGTTTTGCAAAAATTTATCAAGCCATTTACTTATCATATGTGTCTTTTTTTAGTGAATATTAAACTTTAAAGACATTAAAAGATAAATAAAGCAAGAAACTTTAATACTGACTACAAGTGTCCAAGATCCCATCTCCAAAGACAAATGTCCTTGTCTTTCACCAGCTCCTTTTTCTTTATTTTCATAAGAATTTCTAGGAATGCCAAAATCTATAAATGCAGCCTGGTGGTCACTTGGTGCTGCCTACATGGGGCTTCGACATCTATCCCCTCTGTCTGTCTTATTGTTGTTTCTCCATCATGTCACAGTTTTGCCAAAGATGTTTTATCCTAAAGGGTGGACTGAAAGCAATGCCCAAACAACAGAAAACAAGGCTGACACAACTAACTTAAAATTCTTGCAAACTTTTGTGAAGGAAATGTAGGAAACTACAATACAAGAAAGAAAGACTTGAAAAGGACTATAATAAAAAAAATAAATATATAAAATAAAAAAAGAAAAGGACTATAAGCTGCTGCTACTCCTATGGTCCACCCGGCCATGATCCTTCACCTTGGAGTCCCTCTGAGCCATGATCTCCACCTTCATTCCCGACACCAGAATCTCCTCCACTTTGTCTCCCTTCTCTGTGTACATGTTCTTAAGTCCCAGGAAATGAAAGATCCAGTGCCAGTCTTGCTGGTGTCAGTGGAGATGGTCTGTGCTCTAATAACGATAACATTTTTCAGCTTTAAACGTTTAAGCATTGAGATTAATATCTCAGTCTGAGAGGCTTCATTTAGTAACAGTGAAATAAGTATTTTCCTGCCTCATCTCGGTGTGATTAGAATGACCTTACCGAGGGGCACCTGGGTGGCTCGGTGAATCAAGTCTCTGCCTCCAGCTCAAGTCATGATCTCAAGGTCCTGGAATCGAGCCCTGCGTCAGCCTCTCTGCTCAGTGGGGAGCCTGCTTTCCCCTCTCTCTGCCTGCCTCTCTGCCTACTTCTGATCTCTCTCTGTCAAATAAATAAAATCTTAAAAAAAAAATAAAGAAGGACATTACTGAAATGGTCTCTCCTGGAACAAAGGAATGGGCCTTACCACGAACAAATATCATCTTCCACTTTGGATTCTTTTTTTTTTTTAAAGATTTTATTTATTTATTAGAGAGAGAGAGGGAGAGAGAGCAAGCACAGGCAGACAGAATGGCAGGCAAAGGGAGAGGGAGAAGCAGGCTCCCTGCCAAGCAAGGAGCCTGATGTGGGACTCGATCCCAGGACGCTGGGATCATGACCTGAGCCGAAGGCAGCTGCTTAACCAACTGAGCCACCCAGGCGTCCCCCACTTTGGATTCTTAAAGTTGTTTATATATATAAAAAAATAGTTGCTTATGACCCCGCCCACCTCACTCTACATACACACAAAGGACAATGCTATATCAAGCACACATATGTTGTATCGTTCATCTTCTCTGTGATAATGTAACTTAACAAATTATCCTCAGATTTCAGAGGTTCACAGCAACAAATATATATTTCCCTTGTTCTAGATCTATGGTTCAGCTATAATGGCTCTCACTCAGGTTATGGGGTTTAATACTACTTCGTGTAGCTCTCATTCTAGGACCCAGAACGAGGGAGGAATGGGCACCTTGGACTCCTTTTTTGACAACAAGCAGGAGTTCAAAAGTAATCGTACGAAATTCCAATACCTTTTAAAACATCTGCTTGGAACTGGGGGCACTGCCTATGTCCCATTGGGCAAAGCCAATATAAAAGTCATATAGCCAAGTCTAATGTCAGAAAAGGGAAGAAACTTCTGTTGGGAAGGAGGAGAGAGTGAATATTTGCTGAACAATGGTTTATGTGAGCACACTCCTTATATGGTATTATACAGTGTTATCCAATGTGTGAACTAGAGGTACAGAAACATACGAATCATCTCTGCTCTGGGCAATATGGTGGAACCAACTACCTGACAGGCCCTTCTCCTGTGAACAATGATATCTTTGCTGGGCTTGTAACTTGGAAGAGAAACCTCCAATGGAGGTGGGCAGCAAAACAACAGTGAGCTGAAACCAGAGTGGAGAATATGCCAGGAACACATATACACAGAAGTCATTATCAGCATTTACAAGGTTAAAGGGTATGCACATATGTGTTGACAGGATATGGAATGAAACCCTGAGATCCCAAGATTAAGCTGGGGACCTTTGAATGGGGGGACAGTGATCCCAGGTCTTTAGTACCACTGGATCTCTGTAGGATCAATTACTCCAATATCGATTCTCTAGTGTGAACAGGAAAAAAAGAAGATTCAGTTTAGGCTCTAAGTTCTTTTACTCATTAAAGGATCAAATAGCTTAAAATCATGCTTAAAATCAAAGATTACCAAACACGAAGAAAAAATTCTCCATGGGTGAGTCAGTAGAAACAATAACAGACTCTGTTATTGTTAAACCTCTGAATGTCGGATTCTAAAATTTCACATACAGAATATAGAGAAACTATGTAAAAGGCATCACAAAAATGAAGAAATAATAAAAGACCACAAAAATTACAGGATGGATTTGAAAAAGAACTGATTAGAAGTTTTAGAAATTCAAATGCAGGCATTAAGAAAACAGACTTATTGGATGAGCTAAAAGCTGAAGTTTACACTTGATTAAAAAAATTGATAAAATGAAAAAAATTAGTAAAATGTAAGATAGAGCTGAAGAAATTTCCCAAAATGCAACACAGAGAAACAAACAGAAAATATGAAAAAGAGATACGATATGAAGGATAAAATAGGGATATAACAGACATCCAGTTAGAATTCCAGAAGAAACAAGAGATAATTCAATGTATTATTTGAAGAGATAGTGGCTGAGAACTTTCTAGAACTGACAAGAGATATTAACCCACAGGTACAGAAAATGCAATCCTTGTCTGCTAAGGTAGATAAAAGAGAAAACACACTTAATTACATTGTAGTGCACCTGCAAAATCCCAACAACCAAGAGATCTTAGAGGCAGCCAGAGTGAAAAGTAAGACCACCCAAAAAGTACCTGTAGTTAATGTTACAGCAGATTTGACAACATCAACAATGGAAACCTTCTCTGAAGGGGTTTTCCTGGACCAGTGGCTCCAAATCCAGTTTGGACCATGTGAGGCTCCAGACATTGAGGAGCAAAGACGGGTAGTCCTTACTGAGCCCTGTCTGCATTCCTGACCAGAAAGCTGTGAGCAGAATCAAATGGTGTTTTATGCCACTACATTTTGGGCTGATTTGTTACACAGCAATACGTGACAAGAATGTTTGTTTTAGAAATTGATCACATACAAATAGTGTCACTGCAGTGCCCTACCCCACCCCAACAAACCCAAACCCAAAGCTACTGGTGACCCTGTATGCGTGAGAGACAGTGTAAAGAAATCTGAGTTAATATGGATGATGAAAATAAGCCCATGAAGAACAGTAAGAGCTGGGGGTGTGGTGCTCACGCTGGGGGTAGAGTCCTGCACAAAGTTTGCATCTCTCTGTGGTAGAATGTTCTGTATATAATATGGAATTAATTCAGTGATCCTGCTTTCCCCTGACACTCAGAAAACCACTACTCTGGGAAGAACGAAAACTTAGAAAGAAACATGAGTAAAAATCTAGGTGATATTTATACCAAACCTTTGAAGGATAGGGCAGGACCAACCTCTCCCCATCTCCCTTTCCTCCAATCTTTAGTCTCCTTCTCCCCCGCCTCCCTTAGGACACGTGCCTCCTTAGATTTCAATCCCTCCTTCTTTTTTTCAGACTCTAGTGGCTCTTTCAGTGGGGGGTTAGTGGGGTCTTCCCTGCCTGGGGCTCTGCTGTTCCTGAGAGTAATCCCCTCAGGTAGTAGTCTCATGGGGCTGAGGACACAGTGGGCTCTGTCTTTCCCATTTCGACTCCTTGACAGTAGAGCTGCAGCTGCTCTCCCCTCAAATTCACCTATGACAAAACACACCTCGTCACAGCTGGGGCTTCTGGTTTTCTTCCAAATCCCCGATCTCATGTAGCAGCTTTGCTTTGACTTACTCTTCTCCATAATTACCCAGGTATGATTAAAGGAACTTTTGTCTGCTTTGGGGTGTACTTTTGTTAAAAGTTAGCTGAGATTGGCTTTGTCTGGAGCAGCCAGAACACAGGGTGCAGATGACAGATGGATCTTTTCAGATCCCATGCCCCGTCCCTGATGGAAGGCTGGGTCATGGGGAAGGGAGTTAATGTTTCAAGTAAGCCTGAACTAGGGTATGAAGATGCACCTTTTCCCTCGTGGCTTCAGTGTGGCCCAGAGGAGCTGTCTGATATGCATGTAGGACGGCCATGAGATAGAATTCTAACAGCTAACAGTGGAATCTTGAGTCATAGATGGTGATGGTGGTGCTTCTCCCAAGCATCCACTGATATTTCACATTACAAAAGATAACATCTCCCTTTAATGTTATCTTTAATGATACCACCTGAGGAGACACTTCTTGTGTAGAATGGGGAAGGTGGCAGCTCTGACTCCAGGCAGCATGGACTTGAGTCTCAGATCTGCCTCTTACTGCGCAATTTCAGGCAAGCAGCTTCAACCTTCCCATAATGTGATATTCCCATCTAAAAAATGGGTGCACTAAGTAGTATCTACCATCTGGGAACGTTGTAAAGATTCAGTGACTTACATACAAAGCACTTGGAATAGTGCCTGAACATCGTAAATACTAAACAAATGGGAACTTTGATTATTAAAACTTAGTTTCTTTTAAAGACTGATGAGCAATTGTCACCTAAATTGACTCATTGCGACCTCAGCACTCCTCATGACAAAGAATAAAGACACAGCCCTTCATGACGCTGGAGGTAAAAATCAGCACCTCATCACTTCCCTCCTGATATCAAGAACTTACCCAGACAGGTAAGGACCATTCTGACAGTGAGGCGATTATTGCAGACTCAAGACTTTGGATTCCAACTGAGCTGGGGAGGTCATGCTTTGAACAACCCTTTTCTCAATCTCCTTTTTTCCTAATGTCTACTCGCTGTATTCACAGCCACCTTTACTTTCCCTTTGGGTTTGAGTAACTCTGGCCTTGGGCAGCCTTGACTCATTATATAACAAGTTCTTTCTCCTAATACATTTTATATTTAGAATGGAAGATTGCTTTACTGTCCCTGCATCTCTGGGCAAACCCCTCACCCCTTGACCATGTTTCTTCTCTGAGAACAATAAAAGAATAAGATATTCTACTTGAACATGAATATTCAGAACTATCCTGGAAATAGGCAAAGCAGAAGTCTGGGGCCACTTTTAGTGCCTTAGTTGTTTTGAGAACAAACTGCTATATCCTTTGAAAGAAGTTTCCAGTTAACAGTGTTAATAACACTAAAATAAATACCCAAAGGCATATTTTAAATTTGTCTCATTTTTAAAATTATGCCTGTTTCCCAAAGGCATTTAAAAATATGGTGGAGAGGTGAGTCCTGGACTTGGTTTCTTAGCATCAGCACTTCCTCTTCCTTCTACCCTTTTCTTTATTCGTAATGTCACTTTTGTAGCATTTCATTTTTGAAGTTACCTGTTTTTTTTTTAATTCAATAAGACCAAACTTCCACTGTGAGAAATCACAGGTAGGGTAAGAGGAGAGAAGTAGATACCCAGAGCAAACCCTGAAGATAGCTTTTAATATCTTTGGAGGTTAATATCGGCAAGAAATTCTCAGATATGTGAACTCTGTTTTGAAATGCCTACACATCTATCCAAAAGTATCCCTGTGAAAGAGGGAAGTACAAAATCACCTCTAAGCCAACCCACAATTATAATCACGATAGGTAAAGTCCTCTCTGGATGCCAAAATCAGAGGACAAAAGTTTAAAGAAAAATTGGATATCTGCATGTACTAAGATATTTGTTCATGACAAACGGGGAAAGAGTAACCTTACAGTGGAGAAACCAGACAGACACTACCTTACCCAAATTATTAGGGTTAACATCACTAGTGATAAGACACATCAACATTATGTAACCCTGGCCTCATGCACTGGGAGGAGCCAAGCATTACTTCTGTGATATTCTTGCCCCAAATACACAACTACAATCTCATGAGAAAATATCAGACAAACCCAAATGGAGACATTTACAAGGTACTGACCAGTGCTCTTTAAAAATGTCAAGGTCATGAAAGACAAGGGAAGATTGAAGAAAGCCCCAAATAAATGGAAAGTGGGGTCCTGGACCCAAAAAAGACATGAGTAGGAAAACCAGAGAAATCCAAATAATATCTGAACTTAGGACGATTATGTCAATGTTAATGTCTTGGTTTTGCTAGTCATTCTATGGCTATGTGACAGGTTAATGTTGGCGGGGAGGGGCAGATGGAAACTCTGAGCTGGTTTTGCAATTTGCTGAAAGTCTAAGATAATTTCAAACACAAAGTCAAAGAAAAAAAATTTAAAAGTGTATTTTCAACAAAAAGTTTCCAAATACAGTTGCTTTGGCAGGGTTTATTGGCTTGGCAAGATGTAAAACCATAAAACTTCTTCAAAAAATTATAATAAAGAACTACCCAAAACAGATTCTTCCTACCTTAATTGATTCTACCAATTGAAATACCAGAATACTTTTCCCTGATGATGAAATGTGTCATTGTTTGGTTGGGTAAAAACAAGCATACACTGGTATGTTGCTAAATGCAGTTAGAGATGTATGCGAAAGAACTTATATTCATCCGATGGACACCTTGTCAAGGAATATACCCAATCCTGACTTTTGAAAGCACAGTAGGAAACCTACTGGTGTTTTCCTTAGTTAAAATTGTCTGAACTCCAGAAACAATGGTTGATACAACCTAGTGATGAGGTTTAAAGATTCACTTGGGTACTGATATTAGAGGAGTTTGGAAAGTGCATGCATTTTTAATTCAGAAACTCTTTGTTATTTGTAAAGTTGTTCCAGAGCTTGTTAAAGAGTGCTCCTCACTGCCCCCCCCCCAGTAACTCCTCCAGGAGAGCTGAGCACAGACCACTCCTAGGACTCATACTAAACTAGAGTTCCTACAGCCTAAACATTTAAGATTCATTCAGTGATGTTGGTGGGAATGCAAACTGGTGTAGCCACTTGAAGAACACTATGGAGCTTCTTAAAAATGTTAAAAATAGAACTACCCTATAATTGCACTACTAAGTATTTACCAACGGTTACCAAAATACAGATTTGGAAGTGTCCATGCATCCTGATGTTTACAGCAGCATCATCAACAACAGCCAACAACAGCCAAACAAGAGAGCCTAAATGTCCATTGACTGATGAATGAATAAAGAAGATGTGGAATACACACACACACATACACACACACACACTGGAATACTACTCACACATCAGAAAAGATGAAACCTTACCATTTACATCAACGTGGATGGAAGTGGAGGGTATTATACTGAATTAAATCAATCAGAGAAAGATAATTCTTTGTTTTCACTCATATGAGAACTGTAAGAAACTTAACAGAGGCTCATAGGGGAAGGGAGGGGAAAGCGGAATGGGGAGAAATCAGAGAGGGAGACAAACCATGAGAGACTCTTAACTATGGGAAGGGGAGGGGGGCAGGGGGACAGGGCATGGGGTACCTGGGTGGTGGACATTAAGGAGGGCACACGATATAATGAGCACTGCGTGTTATATTGCAACTGATTAATTACTGAACCCTACATCTGAAACTAAGGATGTATACAATGTTAGCTAATTGAATTTAAATAAAAAAAGAAGATATCTATATATCTATACACACACATACATAGAATGGAATATTACTCAGCCATCAAAAAGAATGAAATCTTGCCATTTGCAATGAAGTGGATGGAACTAGAGTTTATTATGTTAGGTGAATTAAGTCAGAGAAAAACAGATACGATATGATCTCAATCATACGTGGAATTTAAGAAAGAAAACAAATGAACATATGGGAATGGGGTGGGGAAGGAGAGAGGGAAACAAGCTGTAAGAGACTCTTAATGATAGAGAACAAACTTAGAGTTGATGGAGGGAGTGGGGGATGGGCTAATGGGTGATGGATACTAAGGGGAGCACTCGTTGTGATGAGCACTGGGTGTTGTATGTAAGTGATGAATCTGACTTCTACTCTAGTAGAATATGAATTCTACTCCAGAAACCAATATTGTACTGTATGTTCACTAAAATTTGAATTAAAAAAAAAAAGTTTCATTTGGTGGCAAAGGCCAGGGACAAAGGTGGATCACCTGCAAGGATACAGGATTGACTGTTGTACTTCAGAACTCTTTCATCAAAACAGTGATGAATAATCTATGTAAGAGTGACATTTCTTTTTTTTTTTAATTAACATATAATGTATTATTTGTTTCAGGGGTACAGGTCTGTGAATCATCAGTCTTACACAATTCACAGCACTCACCATAGCACATACCTGCCCCAATGTCCATAACCCAGCCACCCTCTCCCTTCTCTCCCACCCCCCAGCAATCCTCAGTTTGTTTTGTGAGATTAAGAGTCTCTTATGGTTTGTCTCCCTCCCCGGTCCCATCATCTTTCATTTTTCCCTCCCTTCCCCTCACAATCCCCCACCCTGACTCTCAAATCCCTCGTATCAGAGAGATCATATGATAATTATCTTTCTCTGACTGACCTACTTTGCTTAGTGTAATAGCCTCTAGTTCCGTTCATGTTGTTGCAAATGGCAAGATTTCATTTTTGATGGCTGCATAGTATTCCTGTGTGTGTGTGTGTGTGTGTGTGTGAACACATTGCTGCTATAAACATTCGGGTGCACGTGCCTCTTCTGATCACTACATTTGTATCTTTAGGGTAAATATACAGTGGTAATACCTTCAGCTTCCACCATGCTTCCTGGGTTTTACAGCATTCTCTCATCTTGTTTCAGCAGCACCCGAAAACACTGATTAAGTGCCTACCATGAGGGGGATTCCAGATCTTGCTGAGTCATGGCCAGCCTGGCTGAAGAGTGGAATGGACAAAAAGGACCAATACCACCATTAGTCTAAAGAAATTTAGAAACTGGGCACCAGGGCAGGCAAGAGGTGCGGATAAGGTAGATGTGAAAACTTCTGGGGCTAAGGCCAGCAGGGGGCAGTACGGATGGAAAGTGGGGAAGATCTCCCAGCCAAGACACAAAACTTATATTTTATTGTATGGATATTTAGCGTATGGATAGCAAGGAGACATTCAACTTTTTAAAGCCCAAGTGTATAAATTTGGATTTATAAAAATGTACTTGAAACAATTTGTAGAGCCATTCAGGACTGAGGAAAAAACTGAAGATGAGAAGACCAGCTGGTAGCCATTAAAGTAATGTGACTGACATTCATTGAGAAGTTGCTTATCTGGAGCCATGCTTGAGGTTCTACGTTCGTAATTACATTTACTGCACCCAGGGCTCCTGGGGACTTCCTCATTCTGTAGATCAAGGAAGGCAGAGGTAGAGATTCTGAGTCATGACTCCATCCTCGAAAAAGGAAGTTTGGGCTAAACTCAGATGAGCTGGTCTCAGAGGTGGGACTTTAAAGCCAGTACTCAGCATTCAGATAATAATACTGATGGGAAAAGAAAATTAATATCAAGGGAAACAACTAGGTATCAAAGTCTGTGGCAAATAGGCACTGTTCTAGTTGCTTCCCATAACTGGTTCTGGGAAAATGGGTGGGCCTTCTTTTCTTCAAGAAAGCAGATTGTGGTCCATGGTGGTAAAAGCCTGGACTTGGGACAGGAGCGGGTTGGGAAACTGGCTTCGGTGCTATGACTGTGGGGCTTCATGGGAAGGAAGAAAGAAGTGAAATATGACATATGACATCAGGCCTATGTGGCTAAGGGAACCAGAGGCCATGGGGCAGCCACTGGGGGGTATGAGGGGGAATCCGCTTTGCTTGTAGTAAGCTAGAGACCATTTCCTGGTCTTGGGAGCAGGGGCTGTGCGGGAGGAGGGTACGCACTAAAAGAAAAACGTGATTTTCCTTAAATTTTATCTGAATTGCATTAGCTATAATGTTTGGAGGGTGTATTCAATTATATGGTGAGTTTGAAATCATTAAGAACCAATAATCCGGGGCACCTGGGTGGCTCAGTTGTTAAGCATCTCCCTTCGACTCAGGTCGTAATTCCAGGATCCACACCAGGCTCCTTGCTCAGCAGGGATCCTGCTTCTCCCTCTGCCTGCTGCTCCCCCTGCTTGCACTCTGCTTCTCTGTCTGTCTGTCTCTCTCTGACAAATAAGTAAAAACCTTTAAAAAATTTTTTTAAAAAGAACTCATAATCTAATTTTTAAAGTGATGGGTAGTTTTAGTTAGAATTAGCCTTAATTTTCTGAAGTCATATAAAAGGGAGGAATTTTCATTCACATAAAAATCATTTGGAGGGGTGCCTGGCTGGATCAGTGGGTTAGAGCCTCTGCCTTCGGCTCAGGGTCCTGGGATGGAGCCCTGCATCGGGCTCTCTGCGAAGCAGTAAGCCTGCTTCCCTTCCTCTCTCTCTGTCTGCCTCTCTGCCTACTTGTGATCTCTGTCTGTCAAATAAATAAGTAAAATCTAAAAAAAAAAACCCAAAAACATTTGGAATAGTGAGGAATTTTATGTCCCAAACTATTGCCTTTTATTTTTCTGCTCAACTTGAATAGGTAACCATTTCACTCCCATTGTTGAGTTATTATTGTGAAAGCTTTAGCATGTGTGTTGAAATAAAGTCAAGCAATATAGAAGATACACAGTGAAAACCTCAAACACCGTCCTCCCCTGCCTCAGAGAGAGCATATGATCATGACTATGGCTATTCACACTGCAATCAAATTATTTATTTATGCGGAAGGGGTAGATATTTTGAGTCTTATTAAAAGCTTGAATTGTGTACAAAATGGCTTGGGCATATTGTGTTACTTTTTCTAAAAGGACTTGACCCATCATACCTTTTAGAAACAGACTTCACTGAAATTTTCAGCAGAAAGCTCTAAAATATTGAGATTTAACGTAAAGGTATGTTTTTAGTGCCTGGCACAGCCAAGAACAGCTTCACTGCAACCATTACTACACATACATTATAATATTTCTATAAACTCTATTTGAATAACTTTCATGCCTTGCAAAGTCTGAAGAACCTTTTAAATTGACGTGGTGTTAGAATGTTTAAAGAAATCAATTTACTTCTAAGACCAGTTTTATCAGAAACCATGAAGGTTATATTATGGCATACATGCACATCCTATAAATAATGGGGGAATAAAAAGAAAGAAAAAAGTCCAGAATGGAAAAATTCCTGTCTCACATATCGTTACCAGTTTGTTATCTTGGGATCTTTACGAAAGCAATGTTGGCATTGTCTTCTCTTACTTTTCAACCACATAGTTAGACTCAATCAGAGCATGATCCTCCAGCTTTACAGTCTTTAAAAGTAAGGATCCTGATAGGAATGGCTTGCCTTGCTTATTTTGCACCCTTTCCATTTGAAGGCTCTGGGCTCCTGCTGCAAGGTGAATTTTTATCTGGTTTCCCCATTTGATTAATTACCCCAGCTACTGTCATCGCTCCTGTGTCTCTTGCATAGGTGGTCTGTCCAGACCCTTTAGGGTTTCATCCCAACTGGCGGTGAGGGCAGCAGTGCTTGACAATAGCGGTCCTAATTGCTTTGTCTTAATTGTATGGGGTCACCGTGGTAAACTTAAAAAGGATATTTGCCTGAAGAGTGGTATTTTTGGTTTGCCTTGTTATTTTCTTCTGTTACTGATATCATGTCTAATTTTATGACATGGCATTCTTTCCACAGGAAGAAGTGAAGTGAGAGTTGGGAAGGGTTAACAAGGGAGCAAACACAGCAGCCCATCTTCTAGCTCCTCACTGACCATGTGCCTGTTTTGACCAAAATTCTGCCTTGGGGTAATATGGTCCCTCTACTGTCTTACCACGATGGGGTCTGTGGTGATTTCAGACACTCCTCTGATACAGAAGGCAGTCCTTCTGCCTTCCAATGTTACACCTTCCAGGGAAGAAAGCAAGTCCTGACTGGTTTTCTTGTCCAGATACACCCCGAGTTGGTCAAGCAGGCAGCCAATGGGAGATGGGGGGTGGGGGAGCAAAGGGACTGTCACTCTTCAGAAATTCAGGAGCTCTTAATCTACAGTAGAATTAGATTTCAGTCTCATTTCCTTTATAACCTAAATGTATTCTTCTGAAAATGGTTCCACAGAGTTCTGCAGCCTGCCAAAGGGATTGATGGTGACTGAAAGGTTAAGAACTTGCGGGAGGTGGTTCCATTCCTCCCTTCACCTAAGTGGTAATGGGCATTTCTGAGTATCCCCCACCCCAGTCCACTACATCCTGAGTTGGTGTGTGTACACACACACACACACACGCACACACACACTCGCACACAGAGTCAGGAATCAAGCAAGACTCCTCATATTTCTTTAGAAACCGCTTTATATTTTATGGAATTTTGTTCAAACTGAAGCATTTATGACTGAGGGCAGAAAGTGTGTGAAGGGATAAATATACATCCAGACTCTCACCCCATTTCCCAACCCTTGCCACTTTGGCTCTTCATTTCCAAGTGAACTGAGGTTTTGTAAGAGCAACTGAGAAGCTGTTGAATGCTGGTTGACCGAGATGTTGTTAAGTAGCATTTTATAGAGAGGTATGAAGGGGGAACACATATTTTTCCTCCTAGAGCTCCAAACCAATGTTGGGTATGGTTGAGATCTTCCCTGTCCAATACAACCACTACTGGCCACACAGAGTTATTTAAATTTAAGTGAGTAAAAATTAAATAAAATGTAAAAATCATTTCTGCAGTTGTTACCCATACTTCCAGCGCTTGATAGCCGAATGTGGCTCGTGCCCACCATATTGGAGAGCAGAGACACAGGACATTTCTATCGCTGCAGAAATATCCACTGCATGGTGTGCCTAGAGTTCTTTACCTTGTTCACGCCTTGCTTCATGCCTGCCCCTCCAGTCTGTCCCCTACCCACTCTGTGCTCACTCATTGTCTGAACGTCTGACCCCGCCTTCCTCACCTCACCAAAGTCCTTTGCCTGGAGAAGTGTGTGATGGGGGTGCTTGGGTGGGTCAGCTGGTTGAGCGACTGACTGCCTTCAGCTCAGGTCATGATCCCAGGATCCCAGGATCGAGCCCCACATCAGGGTCCCTGCTCAGAGGGTAGTCTGCTTCTCCCTCTCCCTCTGGCTGATGCTCCCCCTGCTTATGCTCTCTCTCTCTTTCTCTCTCTGACAAATAAATAAATAAACTCTTAAAAAAAAAAAAAAGAAGAGTGTGATGGGATTACCACTCTTCCCTCTCTTTTCAAATGATTCAACAACATATCTGCTACCTTCTTGTGATGTCTTTTGAATTAGAAAGGGCAGGTGTATTCTTTTTACGTCTTTGTAACTAGTGGGAAAACGGGCTCTTTGTCTGAGGTCTTTGTCCGAGGTTGCACATGGGCACACAAGCCATCTTCTGATTTTCTGGCACAGGCTTCTCAAGGTTTGTGCTTTGTAAGAAATGTATCATAGTCCCATGGTCTCAGCGTTAAAGGTAGATAAGTTCAGGGTCAGCCGTTTCTCTAGAAAGTGTCACTGTGGGAAGGGTGTGGGCATGGCAGCAGGGGTGTCTGGCTGTGTGACTGGGCATACTGTTTCCCTATTGGGGCTTCAGTTTCTCCATCTGGAAAATTCGGGGACAGAACTGTTACAAAATGGTGCAAAGACTGTTTTTTTCTCTAATAGTCAACATATATTTTGGATGACGCTTTACTCATATGGCTCTTCATTATTTCTCAAATGATTCAAAGACCATTTTTAAAAAGTTTCTCTGCCTTCGTTTTCTGGGCAGTAACCATTCCAGAAGCAGACTTCCTACTGATTGTTTATTTATTAAATTCTATTTAGTATTTTAAAAATAAAATTGTACTTAAATGCAATTAATTAACATATACTGTATTATTAGTTTCAGAGGTACAGTTCAGTGATTCATCAGTTGCATATAATACCCAGTGCTCATTACATCAGGTGCCCTTAAAAAATATATATATATATATTTATTTATTTATCTGACACAGAGAGGTCACAAATAGGCAGAGAGGCAGGCAGAGAGAGAGAGAGGGGGAAGGAGCCTCCCTGCTAAGCAGAGAGCCTGATGCCGGCCTCGATCCGAGGACCCTGAGATCAAGACCTGAGCCGAGGGCAGATTCTCAACCCACCGAGCCACCCAGGCGCTCCATCAGATGCCCTTCTTAATGTCCATCACCCAGTTACCCCATCCATGCACCCATCTCCCCTCCAGCAGCCCTCAATTTGTTTCCTATAGTTAAGAGTCTTTTATGGTTTGTCTCCCTCTCTAATTTCATCTTATTTTTCCCTCCCTTCCCCTATGATCCTCTGTTTTGTTTCTTAAATTCCACATATGAGTGAGATCATATGATAATTGTCTTTCTCTGGCTGACTTATTTCGCTAAGCATAATACCCTCTAGTTCCATCCACATCATTGCAAATGGTAAGATTTCATTTTTGATAGCGGAGTAGTATTCCATTGTATGTATATCCCATATCTTCTTTATCCATTCATCTGTTGATGGACACCTGGGCTCTTTCCATAGTTTGCCTATTGTAGACATTGCTGCCATAAACATTGTGGCGCACGTGCCCCTTTGGATCACTGTGTTCGTATCCTTTAGGTAAATACCTAGTAGTGCATTTGCTGGGCCATAGGGAAGCTCTATTTTTAACTTTTTGAGGAACCAACTGATAATTTAATAGGGTCCTCTTTACTATGACATTTGGATTGTCATCTAAGCCTTCACTATCCCAAGGATGGTCCTTGAGGGCTTTTTAGAAATGTAAAGTTTCAGACCTGCCAAATTAGAACCTGCATTTATCAAAAGCCCAAGTGATTCATTTGAAACCCAGAGCTTGAGCAACCCCTATCCCGGCCCTGGGGAAACAGGAATGAATGCAACTTGCCCATGTAGAAAACTGTTCAGGGAGAGCAAGCTGACATAGGGAAACTGTCATTTCTCCAAATCCTCCCCAGCAGTTCCCCTGGGGGTTTCCAGCTGGGGTTTCAGCTCCTTCCCTGGGCAGGACGTATTCTCTCCAAGGTCTGCCTCAGAAACATGAGCAAATCCACGGAGCACTCTTCTGGCTCTGGAGTCCTCCTAGTGAGGGATCTGCTCACTGCCCTACAGCCTCTTATTTCTGCGTCATTAATACTCTGACTGAAGCTCTCCGGCTTGTGCACATGCTGTGGTCCTGCAAGACTGGGAAAATTGGGAATTACAGTAGTGGCTCTACAGGATACACGTGGAGTTAGGTGGGTGCTGGGCCACATAGCTGTGAGTCACTGCATGGCTCAAGGGAAGACCTGCTAGACGGCCCAGGGGCCGGAGGCCCAGAGAAACACCCTCTGTTGCCTGTGGGAAGGGAGAGTGGGGTTCCATTGGGTCGGAGCCCTGCCATGCAGGACACAAAATCTAAGGCAGAAGGATGTTTGCAGTAGAAGATGTCCCCATCAATGAGACTCTGCGGTCTGCTTTGGCTGCTGTAACAAAGCGCCACAGATGGCAGGGCTGATGCAACAGGGACACATTTCCTCACAATTCCAGAGGCTAAAACTGGGAGAGCTAGGTGTGGGTAGGCTGCTTTCTTCTGAGACCTCTCTCCTTGGCTCACTGATGGCTGCGTTCTCTCTGTCTTAATATGGGGTTCCCTCTGCATGTGTCTTTGTCCTAATTTCTTCTGTCAGATTGGATTAGGGCCCCCGTCTCCAAACACAGTCACACCCTAAGGTACTGAGGCTGGAGATCACAAAGCATGAATCTGGGGGGACACAATTCAGTCCCTAGCATCCCATCTCTGCAGCCTCTTCTGAGTAATGAGAGTGGCTCTTTCCACACGTGGATGTGCCTGTGCTGTGTGTGTTCCTGTGTTCCCAAGCCAAAAGTCACCACCTTGGCTGGATTTTAGGGAAAACGATTGCCTATCAGGCATTCTGGACTTGGAATCTAACCAATGGAGATTCTGCACACTGAGGGGCGCCTCCCTGACCCAATCAGATTCTCCCTGTGGGGAGGCAGGGACATGAGCTGTGCTCAGAGAAGCTAGCAGCTCCTTTCTGATGGGAGAAGACCAAGTCACTGTCCTTGAAGATGAATTCTGAGGGAATAAGAGCCGTAGTTGTTAGTGTGCACAAGGGCAGCTGTATGTCCCAGGTTTGATCATGAGGAGACAAAGGGACGGCTCAGCTGCTTAGTCCCTGTGTCCTTCCTTATACAGTTACTCAGTTCACTGATCCCTTGCCATCCCAAAGTAATTAGGATGGAAAGATGGATGAATGGTGGCCATTCCCAAGCAACACATGGGGTGAGATGTCACTGGGATGAGCCATTAAATCGGCTGATCTATGAGAGACCAACACCAGGACTAGGATGAAGACAGAAGTGAGATCTCAAGGATCTGCATCTCAGTTTGGACTCTCTCAGAGGCAGAGCCCGAGACAAGGATTCATGTGCAGGTAGTTAATAAGGGAAAAGATCCCAGGAAGGACCAACAAGGAAGTGAGGAGGTGAGACAGGGAAGGGAAAGAAGCCAGTACAGGATGTGTGAATGAGCAGATTGCCACTGAGGGCAGCTAGGCTCTGTCCTACTACAGACCTCTGGATGATGGCATAGGACATGAGACCCCATTGTTTCACCTGGGCAAGGAAACTGCTGTCTATCCATCTTCCACCACTTGAAACTGGTTGAGGACCATGAACTTCCTGGTAGTTGCCAACTATCCCAGGGGGCTAGCACCCTCTGTTCCTCCTTCAGGCAGTGACGCACAAGTGTTGGCAGTGGGCAGCTATTGGCACATGTGGACACAGGGTGTGCCCAGGGGCTTTGGACACCACACTGTTCTCTGGGATGGACACTTCCTCCTCTCCAGAACCATGGCAGCAGGACTTAGGGCCAGGTGTTTTCACACTTGGAGGAGCTGGCTATATGCATTGGTAGAGAGGGATTGGCCATTTCTAAAAGGTGCCTTTTGTGATAGACCATCAGGTGTCTGATTCTCTGTCATTCACACAACAATCATATTCCTTTGATTTGACCTCACAAATCTACCTCCCTCCTTTATATTAGTCTCTGCGGAGGCAACTCTTATGTTGTAGCTCCAGAGTTAAAGAGATTTGGAGGCCTCTGGAAGTAAACACTTACATACAACTCCTTTAAACAGTTCCTGTAAATCTCTCAGGTTAGGGAGCCCAGCACTATATCCCAAAGAACATGTTAACTTTTTTCCATTTCCCCCATATCAGGTAAAAAACAGGTAGTCATTTAAAGATACAAGATCAATTGGAAATTGAAAATTGATTTTTCTTGTACCCTTTATCATTCTGGAGGGATAGAGGAGCTGCTCATGTCACCAAAAAAAGAGACAGCAGGCTATGGGTCCAAGTGTGAGAACAGATTCAGAGGGAGCCTCTCAGGTGGACCCCTCAGCCTCTTCCCCCTCAGTTCTTGGGGGAAATACTCACTGGCCCAGGACAGCTACATGGTACCCAGTGGAGGGAGTGGGTGTGCCAGCTTTCTGGAGGAAGTCAACTGGCTGGCGCTGCCCTCACCAGCCAGGCTGCTACCTGAGCTCCTGCTGCTAATGGGAACTGACAGAACCTTGCTCCCGTGGAGAAGCCTGTCACTCAGCTGCCTACTCCAGAGCAGGAGGGAGTCTTTGCCCATCCCTGCCACACTCCCTCTTCTGCAATAGGATAGAACACCGTGGTGTAAGAAGATGTAGGAGAAGCACCTAGCAGGTGCCTGGCCAGAGTGGGTACTGAATAAATGGGGATGGTAGTCATCATCTCAGGTATGGGGGCTGGGAGCAGAGCACTGTGGCTTTCTTTGTACCATTTTATGAATGAAGGCAAAAGGGTGAAACAAGCAGCAAGGAAAGGGATGGGATTTTTTTTTTTCCATCTAAGCCTTTCAGTTGATGTCTGTCAAGCATTCTGACAGGAGAGAACATTTTGGGGGTGGTGGAAGCATCCTGTCTTGATTGTGGCAGTCACTTGGTGTCAGCATGAGGGGCCAGAAGAGCCAGAAGTAAGAATGAGATTGAGCTGCACTGGATAATGTTACCCTCTTTCATCAGGTTCCAGGCGCCAAGTTCATGGGTAGAGTTTTAATTCTCCTGGAATTAAGATTGAGCAACCTGTCCTTCCTTCTACAAAATAAGAGGACAACATCCGCACATGCTGTCTCTCTCTCTCTCTCTCTCTCTCTCTCTCTCACACACACACACACACACACACACACACACACACACCAGCCTAACTGTAAAGAATATTTCACCGAGACACACACACGCACACAAGAATATTTCACGGAGACTTCAATCCCGCAGGCGTCCAAGCTACGCAAAAATAGTATTTTCTTATCCAATCGCGCCACCCCGCGGACAACTTGGGCACTGCCGACTCCCTAATCTGACGCCAACCCGCCGGGGTTGAAGGTGTGTGTGTGTGGGGGTGGTGCTTAAGAAAGTAAAAGGATCAACGTTTGGAGTCACGAATGCCTTTGAGGAGAGGTAGTTCCACCTCGGACATCCGTGGGAAAGTCAACGAAACAAGTTGGAATTGCGGGTCCTATTTCGGGGGGCTGTACGTCGCGGAATTTAACCCTTTCAACCCCTTGTCCTCTGCCCCAGACTCATCCTCTCAGAAAGGCACCAGGGCGGGGTGGAGTTGGGAGACATCAACAGTGTGGCGTCCTTTCCACTCTCGAATGCCCTGTACCCCAGTCGAGGCCTCACACAAGGTGCTCTCAGCTGCAGGGCGGGGTGGCATTCTTGTCTCCCTCGCTCAGACCCCGAAGCCCCGCGTCGCCATGGCGTCTCCTCCTGGTGGCCAGATGGCGCCACTGCACCGCTCGCCCTCGGCCGGGGAAGTGCGCAAAGGGGTGCAGGGCTTCTCTACGCACCGTTCTCCGTCAGCGGCCACCTCTGGGACTGGGATTGGGCGTGGGCCAGAGCAGCAGGAGTCCCGACTCAACGGTAAGCGAGAGGTGAGGGTCTCTCCTTCCTAGTACACCTTACTTCCGACCTCAACCAAAATCAGAATCCTCTTCCTACAGCATGTTCTCGCTCCCCGAACCGCACCCTTACGCTGCCTACTTAGCGTCCACCCACAGGGGCCACGACGGACATGGGGACCGCTCAGAATGGCAGAGACCGTGCCGGGTATCTATCGGGGGGCTCTCCCGGTCACCAGCGCGTACCTGGGCCACTGGACCAGTTTGCTGCTGTTTGTGCCCCAACATGATGGTAGTGTGTGTGTGTGGGGGGGGGACGACGGCAGGTGGCACGTCCGTGGAAGAAGGATGGGGGAAAACTACGACGGAGGAACAAGTGCCCTCAAGTTCAGATTCCCTCTGTCGATGCGCACTTTCCAAGACACCTGTGCACGGCCATCTGTGAAAGAGCCGTCTTGACTTGCACGCTCTAATCCGGGTTCGGAGACGCCGACTCCTCCTCGCCTTCTCTCCCGGCGGCGGCCGTGCTTGGGTGGAAATACAGCCCGGAACTGGGAGGCCGGCGTGCCTGGGGCACTTTCTGGGACCACCGCGGCCTCGCAGCGCGGTGGCCCGAGTGCAGAGCTCGGGCGCCTCCTAGTGGCGGCGGCGGTGCGCGGCCGCGCCAGGATCTCGCGTCCCCGGCTGTGCGTCTGCAGGACTTGAGTTCCGCGCGCGGGCAGGTGGTCCGCGGGCCTGCATTTCCCCACTTGCTCGGGTGGCGGCGCCGAGGCCTATATCGCTTCTTAATAACGATGCCCCGCGGGGAAAAAAATACTAGAGCCTTTAAAAACCAGACTGCGTGGAAGAGGGGAGTGTGTGTGTGTGTGTGTGTGAGAGAGAGAGAGAGACAGAGAGAGACAGAGAGAGAGTTGGGGCGTTGGTGAAAGCAATAAAACTCAGATCGCTTCCTTGGAGAGATAGCGGCAGCTATAATGCGCTGGGGGGATCAGGGGTTTATTTGCAGATCCTGGATAAAAGATGATATATCGACACAGTTTAGAGTGTCATTGCGCCTGGCCTCTCAGGAAGCCACAAGTACATATTTCCTGAAATACCGGCCAACACAATATCTAATCCACACACCACTTAAGCATGGGAGGGGAAGCTCAGCATCTTACAAGTTTGCTCCTGGTTTCCTAGTTTGGGGGGGGAGGCCCCACCCGGACAGGATCTGGTGCTTCAGGACTTGCCTTCCCCTAGCCATCGTCTTCAGTCCAAGTAATCACTTAGCGATGGGCCTTAATAAATACGTCTGAGAACTGTCCTTATGCTCAGTAAATATTGGATTAGCTTTTCAATGACCTGGCTCTTGAAAAGGCTCGAGAAATCCACACCAGGTCTCAACTAAGCCTAACAGTCAATAGGTAAGGAAAATAAGTTCTTCCCTGGCTGGTGTGGGGGAGCGTTGAGGACAGGGTTCCTCCTCTTACCAAGTTATCAGATTCTACTAAATATGACAGGAGTACTAGACGGGAAAGTGAGACCCCCGAATTTTGGATTAGCTGGAATTTCTACCATCTTAGTTTCTCTCATTAAGGGCTGAATGACTTTGCCCCAGGGCGACGTGCGTTCCTTCTGTTTACTTCCACAGCACGAACTCTTCGCTGCAGCACATATTTGTTTGTTTGTTTAGGGGGTGCTTATGGGAGTTTCTGGCCAGACTCTTGGGGGAGGTGCCTGACCTGAATGATCTCCGATGGCCCTTCAAGAACTCAGACTGCTTAGGTGAGGCAAAACCGGACAAATTCCTTGGAAGCTCTGCTCTGTGTCCCTGTTACTGAATTTTGCTGACCAAAATGATGCAGCAGACGCTGAGAATTAAAGCGCTAGTTCCTCTCTTACCAACAGGAAGGGCGGCGGTAGAAGAAGTCTCTGAACCGGTTTCCCATCGCATTCAGATGTCAGTGGGATCCCCGCGCATCTTAATTCGAATGACCGGGGGTCCATAACAGAGGGGTCCGGCTGGGCACAAGTGGCTTCAGAACCGGTTGCAGCTGAAACTGAGCAGGGCCAAGCCTGAGCGGCCCCTCGGGCTCTCCGAGTCTTCCCTGAAGTGCGCGGAAGGCTGGCTTGCGCGCCTGGGCGTCGCGACTAGGAGGACGCATGGAGATTGGATTTTCATTTACTCTGAGGCCTCAAAGTCCGCGAGACCCCAGCATTCCCGGGCCCTGGACACCTGGGTCTCCTCCTGAGACCGGGGCAGTCCGGTGGCTTCCACGGGAGGCCCCTAGACATGCGAAGCTTGGTTCTCAAAGCGCGCGCAAGGAGCCCAAATCCTGAAGGCGTACAGTTCATATACCAAAGCCTGAGCGTTAGAGCCAATATTTTGTAGAGGAGACAGAGACAGAGGACAGAGACAGACTGGGGCGGGGCGGGGGGGGGAGGGCAGCGAGAGAGCGAGCGAGAGAGCAAGCGAGAGAGGTATCCAGTTCTCAGTGTGTCACGGGGCCTAGGCGGGGCAAGCGCCCTCTGAAACCATCAAAGACAGGGGTGGCTTTTTTCCCCTCCTCCAGCCTCCTCCCCAATAGATATAGCACGAATTTTTAATGCGTCTTCCTTTCACAGACAACAATACAGGGTTTGAAAGCCGGACACAATTTGGGTTTTGTGCGGGTCCCTCCTCGCGCTCCCTCGGCCCAGCTGGCCATATGGAATCCAGCATGGAGCCCGCGGATGACAAAGGGACCCAGTGACAGGCCCAACAAAACCCCAAGGAGACTTCTGCCTGACTCCGGGATTCACTGCCCGCGATAAGCGCGCTGAATGGTGCGGGGTGGAGGGGGAGGGAGGGTGGGCCCCTTCTCCCTCTTCCCCTCTCTCTGTCCCCTGCGATTCTTTCTCTGTCTCTTTTTAATATGCACGCCTCTAACATCCCCGGCTCCCAGCTCTCCCATTGTGCCGTTTTGTGCGGCCCTCTGTAGATTGGGCGAAGATAGACTGCCGAAGCGGACCCCGCGCCGGGTGCGCTCCCAGGGCGCTGGGGTTAGGGCCACACAGGGTTCCGCGGGCGCTTTTATTGACTCCATAGGGACCCGGGGACAGAGAGAGGCGGGCGCTGGACCCACCTCCCCAGCTCCTAGCCTCAGGGGCGCACAGCCAGACTGCAGGCCTGAAGGCCTGGCCACCGCCCAAAATGCACCCTCAATGCGCACTCAGCCCTCAGCACACACATAGTGAAAGCCTTCCAGAATTTGGACCTTTCACTTTGCCTCCTTCCTCCCTGGAGGCTTGGGGTGGGGGGAGGGCTCCTATGATCATTCTCGGCCCCCTGGAAGCCCTAGGCCTGGGACAGTTAAAATCAACCGGAGTCTTGGGGGCCCTGCCTCAGACCTCCTGACAACCCCTCTCCAAGAGGCTCGGAAGTCTTACATCCCTTCCCGATGCACTGGGGAGTTACAGGAAAGTTACCAGTGGCATCTTCAGTGGTTGGTGTCAGGGCAAGTTGGGCATCCAACTATTGTACAATAAATGATTTAGGGAGAATTCTCTGGGCTTTTATAAGCAGCAAGAACCAAAACCCAAACGTTTCCAGGCTAGGGTAGGGAACAAAGGGAGACTTCTCAGTATTTAGAAAACCTGAGTGAACCCGCATGAACCTGGAGATGGGGAAGGACATTTAGTAAGATATTAGAAAGACTTCAGCGCCCTCAATTATCCAGGGGCGGGTGCGCAACGCAGAAATAACGTGTAATCACGTCCCTGGGCGTGTTGAGCTGAGTGCTATTGACGCGCAGATTTGGTCACACGGATAATCATGTTTACTTTAGATATTGAATTAAATCTGATCATCAACTAGAGGGAGCGAGAAAGTCAGCTGGGACCACTGCCTTTGCTCGGCGTCCTCGCCACCCCCTCCTCCCCTCCCCAGCTATGAAGGTGGAGCTCAAGAGAAAACGGGAGATACAATTTCCAAATGGGGCCGACTTTCAATCCCGAGGCATCTCCACACCCGCTGGGCTCTGAGCTACAGGGACTTGGGTATTTTTGGAAATCCTTGAGATAGGGGAGAGAAGCGCCCCCCTCCCCGCAAGCGTGGCCCCTTGAGACGCTCCCCCGCATGGGCAAGTGTGTGCCTGCATCGGCCAAGGAGATCTGTGTGCAAAGAGGGTGGGATAGAATCGGTTCTCTATTAGGGACCGGCCCACACGCCCTCCCCCGGGTGAACCGGGGGCTGTTTCTTTGCCTCCTGCTCCCCTCACCGCAGCCTTCAGGCCGGGGCACACGACCCCACCTCAAACCCCTACTTTCAAGCAAGCAGTTCGCTCAGTTTCAAGCCGAAGAGCTGGCCTGGAGGGCCACGCGCCGCCAGATCCTAGAATGGGTGGAGGCATGGGATCCAGCCTGGGGTTTTGGGGCTGGGAACCCAGAAAGGACGGGGTGGAGGGGTGTGGAAGGAAGGAGGGAAGTTTCCGTTTGTAGGGGTTGTCACTGACTCCTGCTCGCCAGCTCTCTGGGACCAAAGAGCCTAGAGGAAGCTGCAGCAGTCCCCCTCCATCCCCTGAGCCCCGGTCCCCGCAAGTCACGCCATTGCAAGGCTTCAAGCACCCCGAAATTCACCTCTCCCTCTGTTTCGCCCCTGGTCTCAGAGCGGTCTCCCAGGCCGCCCCTAGACGGCGGGTTTTGCAAAGGGGGTGGGGAGTAGAGAGAAAGTCGACCAGTCTCAACCTCAGCCTCCCCACCCCCCTTCTCCGAGCGAGGTAAATCAAATGCAACAAAGTGAAAGTCATCGACTGTAGTGGCTTCAACAGCTTCTCAGGCTGAAGGAGCCACTCGTAGATTTGGGCGAGCAAGGGGGGTTTGCTCCCTTCGCCTTGGCATTTTCCAAAGTCACTTTTCCTCTTGG
Organism: Neogale vison; assembly: GCF_020171115.1. Classification (NCBI taxonomy): domain Eukaryota; kingdom Metazoa; phylum Chordata; class Mammalia; order Carnivora; family Mustelidae; genus Neogale; species Neogale vison. The sequence continues at coordinate 46,774,269 of NC_058098.1, forward strand.
AGCCAGAACGCTGCCACATAGCCCGCGAGGCCTAGGGAGAGGCCCAGGAGAGGGTGGGCGACCTCGGGCTTCTGGTGGACAGCTCCAAGGCCGGAGGCCAACCGCTCCTGCCCCAGCCAGGAATCCAAGGCACAGAACCTGGCTGGCCTGCCCGAGCTAGGCCTGTTCGGAGAGCCTCTCCAGCGCCCCTGGTGCCCCTGGTTCCAGACCCCGAAGGGAATAGCGAGTGAGATCGCAGCTAGCGGCCGGGCCGGGGTCCTTGCCCCAGGCCTCAGGCCCGGCGCAGGGCGACAAAGTAAGACAAACGGGAGGGTCGGGCTTGGTTTTTTTAAACACAGGATTTTTATTAAAATTCTTATTTAAAAAAATCGAAAGCTTTCAGCGCCCGGCGCTCTAGGGGAACCGCAAGGAACCGCTGAGCTCCAAGTTCCAGGGCTCAGGACCCGGAGGTGGGGCAAGAGGGCTTCTCGCCTACACATTTTTTCCTTTTTCATATTTGAGAAATGTTTGCACTGAACAAAATATAAAAGGAAAAGAAAGCAGGGGTAACCAAACATAAACAAACAAACAAACAAAAACCCACAAAGAAAGGTATTGGGCCCGGAGGGAGAACAGGCCCGCTGGACTCGAGATCATTTTGGCAACAATCACCACCGATATTTACAACGAAAGCGAAATCTGCCACCAGTTGTCAGAACGTTTACATGGCCATAAATATTTAGCATTTTCTTATAAAAAAAAAAGGAGAAAATTTCTCTATATTTTTAAAGTGTTCTCCACTTGCTTTAGAAGAAGACGGCTGACAATATCGCTACTCACACAAACATATTTTACAAAATTCACAAAAGCGGGGCGGGGGAAGGGTGTGTTGGTCTTTTTCTCGTTCTCAAGTGAGGACGTTAACGTCGGGGAGGATTTGGTCCCCCCGGGGAGAGGCAAAGAAGCAAAGCTGCGCAAACATTCTGTAAACACGGCTTATAGTTCAGCCCTCTCCAAAGGTTGAAAGGAGAGAGGGATGGATGGGGCAGAGATGGGTGGATGGAATCTGCCACTCCAGGGAGACGCAGGCAACCTCCCGGCGCCTCCACAATGGAGCCAAGAGTCAACTCGACTCCATAGTAATAATTATAATAATAATAATAATAGCCACCGTAAGGACCGAGTCCTCCTCGCTGCCGCCGCCGCCGGGGTGGGGCCTGGGCCTAGGGCCGCGAGTCTCAGAGCGGGGGCGTTCACCAAGTCCACTGCTGGGCCTGGACCAGGGGGTGTGCTGTCGGGTACTGGGGGGTGCTGGCCGAGCTGTACTGGGCGTTGTACTGCATGTGCTGCAGAGACTGCGCGCTGTAGGCCGAAAAGGGGATGCCCGCCTGGAAAGTGGCGGCTGCCAGGTCCTGGGCTTTGAGCGCGTGGCACGGTTTGCCGTCCCTGACCAAAACGGGCACGGCCACCCGGCGCGGCGAGGGTAGGGGCGTCACCTCCATACCTTTCTCGGCCCGGGCACGCTTCATCTTGTAGCGGTGGTTCTGGAACCAGATCTTGACCTGCGTGGGTGTGAGGCGTATGAGGCTGGCTAGGTGCTCCCGCTCGGGCGCTGACAGGTACCGCTGCTGCCGGAAGCGCCGCTCCAGCTCATAGGTCTGCGCCTTGGAGAAGAGCACCCGCCGCTTCCGCTTCTTGCCCGCGTCCCCCCCGCCGCCCGGGGTCTCCTTGTCATTGTCCGGTGACTCGTCCGCCGAAGGCTCCGGGGACTTGGAGCTTGAATCTTGGGGCGCCGCGCCGGCCGCCAGCCCATGCACTGGGGGAGAGAGAAGCGCGTCAGGCGCCTGGAGGCCGCGCGCCGGCGGGGCCAGACCCTGTGCGCCCCGGCTACTCCGTGCGCCCTCCGCCCTCCGCGCCGGGCAGCCCGGCCCTACTGCCTTCGCCTTGACCCTCGCCCTGCTCCATGCGCAACAAAACCGTTGGTTTCCCCCAGCGGAAAGAGGAGAAGCGACAGGAATGGGGGCTCCAGGCTCGCGTTTCTAGGGGATCGCACAGTGTGGGTGCGTATTTGGGGGTAGTGGAGCGCAGAGAAGATCATCGCGGGTTAAGGGCTCCGGCCCCCTTAAGCAGTTTCCTCTCTGAACGGACGTGGGCAGATTTTTAAAAGAAAAACCCCACAATCCCGGCATTGATCGGCTCGGCCATTTAAGGCAGGTTTTTGGGGGCTTTCGTTTTTGCTTTCGGACTTTCTCGACACCCTCCGCACTGCACAAAGCGTCCTCTATGATCGTGCAGGGGGCAGGGTGAGCTATTTATACCAGAGCAACCGGGGGCCTCCCCCACCTTCTACCCGTACCCCGAGGCTTGCTGGCTAGCTCCAGTGCTCCAGGCCAGTCCCTCCCGGCTGTCGGGGTGAGGGGGGTGGGGGGCTTCCGACTGGAGCCATCAGTCCTGGGTTGACATCTGTAAGCAGCCCTTGGGAGGTATTCCCCTCCCCCTCGTTTTCCTAATTTCTTGCTTTGGAAAAATATCTGAGACCAAGTCTTTTTCCGGTACTAGGGCGGGGGGGGGGGGAGGGTTGAAGAGGAGGAAAGAGTTAGGGCATTATTAACAAGTGTTAAAAATTTTTCTAGAGGAGCAAGCAAGGGATCGAGTTTAAATGGCTCCTTTCCCTTTCTCCCCCAGCTTCCAGCCCGGGCTGCGGCCACAGGATGAGAGGCGCCACGGCCGCGGCGGCCAAGTTTCGCTACTTACGGGAGTACTGGAGGCCCTCGGTGCTGGCCAGCCAGCGCGTATAGGGGTTGTCGCTGCTGTCGTAGAAGGGGTTCTTCAGGGGCAGGCTCTGCACGGTGTCCAGGGTGCCCTGCCCTAGCGGCCCAGCCCTCTTGGCGGGCTCTGGCCCCTCGCTCTCCTCCTCCGGCCCTTCGGCCACCGAGCCCTCCTCATCGTTGGTGTCCGGCAGGTCCAAGATGTCCTTGACCGAAAACCCCGTCTTTGTGTTGGTCAGCGACATGGCTCGGGACCCCGCAATTTATGCCGCAAAGTTGTAGCTTCACTTGGTCAATTCGTGGCGCTCCCCAGTTGGGGCGGGGAAGGGGTATGGGGGGAGGGAAAGGGGGAGGGGAGGAGGGGGGTGGGCTTTAATAATTGAGATAATTATTATTTTAAAAAAGAGAAAGAAACTATAAGGAAGGGGAGGAGGAGCCCAAACGCAGCTCCTGTGTCTTCTCTGAAACCACGAGGAAATGGACGCAGGGAACGGGCAGCCTGCGCGCCGAGCGCTGCGGGCCGGGCCCTAGTTTGTAACTCCAGGAGGGGTGCCAAGGAGGCGTCAGCTCGGGCTCCGGCGGCCGCTCGGCGCGCGGTGGCGGCTGGTGGCGAGGAAAAAATGGGCCATTGCCCGAGCGATCAGTCCATATAAGGCTGGGCTCCACTCACGAACCTGGGGAGAGGGGGGGAGAAGAGGGGGAGAAAAAGAGGGAGGGAAACAGAGAGGGAGGGAGGGGGAGCGAGAGAGGGAGCGAGAGAAGGGTGGAAAAAAAGGGGGGGAGACATTAAAACGCAAAGGTTGGACACGTGTGGGCGGGTCTTGGAAGTCAAGTGGATGAAGACAGTATTTGCAGATGTGAAATTGTGGGTTTTGGGGAGCTCCGCGCTCCCAGCCAACGGCCCTCTAGAGCAAGATGAGAGGTGTAACGTGTCAATTAATTGCAAAGACGGGGCGAGCCTTTTTTACCCACTATTTACATACAAAGGACCACCGCGTCGCTCGAGAGTGCACACACTTGAAAAGGCCGTTTTAACAAATTGCATCTTTAAAAAAGCGGGGGAGGAGGAGAGAAAACAAAACAGAAACCAAGAGGAACAACAACAACAACAACAAAATCCTCCTTAACATTCACCGGTTCCTACCTCCCCGCCCCCGTGCGCCCGCCCCCAGCAAGCCGGAAAATTGGCGATTTGTGGCGCCTTTGGAAAAGGGGGAGGGGGCGAAGGCTGAGCCGCGGAAATCTCTCCTCCTCATCGCTGGTGGTTCCCTAAACAAGATCCGGTTCAAATGGCAAGAGCCCAACTTCTGTAAGCCTCCTAGGTCAATATTTTGGTTGAGGCTTAAGGATGAGTACTAGAAATGACAAGGCAAGTAATTGATTCTAGTTAACGCCGAAAGAGCCCGAAACCCAGGAGAGGGATCGGCTCCGGCCGGCCGGAGCCACCACCAAACGACCCCACCCCCCTCCAGCCACTCTTTATTTGCTAAAGACTTATTTATTTCCTTCACTCCGCCTCTTTCTCTCCCCAACCCCCTTCCATTTCTAAGCGGCCGGGGAGCACAGCGCAGTTCACTTGCTGCTTTGCGGGCAGCCCGGGAAGGGAAGGGAAGGAAGTGGAAGGGGAGGGGTAGGGTGGGGGTGGGGAACTCGAACTTGGGCCGGGTTCGGTCCGCGGCCGCGTAGCTTCTGGGCTCCGCGGGCCGCGTTCTCTGGGTGGAGGAAAGGACAGACGGCCCGGCGCCCTTCCTGCCCCTTATTATGCCTCACTCTCCAGCCCCCCTCCCTCTTCGGCCTCCTAGCAGCGGAGGGGCGGCGGGAAGGAAGAGGGGAAGGGTGGGGTGGGGGTCAGGGGAGCTGCATCCAGCCCGGGTGAGGACCCCGAAAGCCGCAGGGGAGGGGGGGTCGCATGCCGGGCGGATGGTGCTGTTTTCCTTGGAGTTTTCCTCTCCAAAGCAAATCCTTAAATTTCGTCTCATTTGGTTGCCCCAGGGGCACGAACGGAGCACTTGCTCCAGGCTCCCAGTTTGCCTTAGGATTGTGTGAGGTTCCCAACCTCTCGCCAGCCTGGGAACTGAACTTTCCTGGGACAGCACCTTCTCCTAGGCGCTGAGAAGTCCAAGCTGTACTTCTGCCCTTCTTTGCAGTTTTCCCTTTCCTAACTTCCTTCCTTCCTTCCTTTTCTTTCTCTTTTTCTTTTTTGGGGGTTTGGGGTGGGTAGTGGGTGAGGGGAAGGTTTGCTACCTGATGCTCCCGTGGGTCCTAGAAAAGCGTCAGGAAGGTGCTTTGCCAGGGGTGGGGGGGGCGGGGGGTTGGGGTGGTGGTGGCGGGGAGGAGCAGAAAAGGCCGCACGCGGGGTCCGGGTCTCGCCCTCCCCTCTGGTCTTAGCCGGGGCCGCCCCAGCGCCGGCAAAGAAGCGCGCGGGGCTCGGTTCTCTCCGCTCGCAGCTGCGGCCGCCGCCGCACCCCTGCCACCCCCGGGTTGCCAGCGCCCGGTGAGGGCGCCTCTCCCCGAGCCGCTCGGCGGCTTTCTGCAGCCCTGGCTGCCTCGCCCCCAGTATGTGACGTGGGTGACAATGGCCCAGGTTAGAGCGAGCCCCTCGTCGGCGCGTCCTGGGTGGTCGGACCCGGGCAAACACAAATACAAACCGATTGCTAAGCTGCGGACAATGAGCGAAATGTAGACAAATGTCCCGCTCCCGTTGGAAGCCTTTGTCCCGGCTCGGTTTTTGCATTTATTTCAGTGGCGAAATAATACATGATTGACGCTCTCTTTCAACGTGTCCTAACTGTTTGGAATAAATCTAAGGCTGTTCCTAGTTGTCATGGCGTTCAACCCTTTTCAATGGACTATCTCTTCATTCATTTCTGAATCCGTCCACAATATTAAGGAAACCCCTTCATGTCGACGCTCCCCATTCCTCTCTTTCTCCTCCTACTTTTTCTTTTTTCCTTTCTCCCCCTCCTTCCTCTTTTTTTCCCTGCAAGAATTAGAAACTGGTTTGAATCGTGTTCGAACTCATTACTTTTCGTGCTTTTTTCTTCTCTCTCCAGTCTCTGTCTTTCTCAGCCTCTCTCCCCATTGCCTCCCCCTTCCCCCTTTCACGTGGGAGCTCCCCACCCTGTCCTGTCGGAGGAGGGAAGTTGGTTCTCCAGGAGTGTGGGGGGGTAGAGTTTGGAAACAGGGACAGGCTGGGCCTTCCCCAGCCATTGTTAGTCCACTGCAAAATAAATAACTGGCGAGAAAAAGTTCCTCAACCCAAGCCTTGCAGAAAAGTCCCTCCTGTGGTTCCTCCCCTTATTCCTCTCCCCCAAGGGGGGGGGCGATATCTGGGGGACCAGTCTCCAGGGATAGGGAAGGGCCAGAAAGGAGTCTGGTTGGGACAGATCAGTTCTTGGGTTGGATGAAAAATTGTCTTTTGGCAAGATGTGTCCCTTTTTGCATAACCTCAGACCCATCTTTGATGGGGGAAGGAATCACGCCTAGATGCCTTCTCAGAGTTTGTTCTTTTCCTTACCTTGGAACCACCTAGCTCCATGCACAAGGTCTCCCCTCCCTTTCCCAACATACAAGGCCTTTCTCTCAAGATCTAATCGGCCTGCCTTGCTGATTTGGGCCCCTCCTCCTCTCCCTGGGAGCCTCCTCAGTGGGCATAGCACCTGAGAGACAAATTTTCCTACAGTTGTCTGTAGGAAAGACAGAATTTCCAGACTCCTGGGAATTCATGGAGGAGAGGGAGAGCTGACCCTGGTGCCTATAGAAGGAGGCCTCCAGCTCATTACCAGCTCCATTCCCCACCTTGCCTGTCCTTTGGTCTCCACTAGCCAGAGACCTTCCAACACCTCAGGTCACAGTGTCCCCTTCCAGGAGCACTTGTGCGGCCACACTTTGCCTGTCAGCACAGGCCAACGCCTGGGTATCAGCTCCCTCAGCCATCTCCCGGATTTGGGGTTGCATTTTTTCCTTCCTTCTCTTGGTCTCAAGAGCCTCCCCCTGGCCTCCAGCCACCGCGCTCTGCACCCAGTGGAGTGGGGTCCACTGCGCTCAGGGTCTCTCTCCTGAGACCTCAGCAGTCCATTTTCCCCATCGCTTCGTTGCCCGTGTGGTTCCCGCGACCGCTTCCAAAGCGCTGACATTTGCAATTGAAAAGGCGCAGGGAGACCGCTGGGAGGCTCATAATTGAAGGGGAGAAACTCTGCTTGTTAGAGGAAGATCATAAAATGCAAGTCCCCCAGGAGTGGCCTGCGGATGCTGGGAGGCCGGCGTGGGACCAGCTGGCGGCCAGTAGCAAGTCCTCTGCCAGAGCACGCTCCAAGTTCTTCCCAATTTCATGCGGCCGGGAAGAGCCGGGGGAATACAACCAAACACACCTTTCCACACAATTTATTAAACAGGTGATTGCATTCCGAGGACTCCTCAAGAGGTCTCTCTGGGAGCACCACAGACCAGTCTTTTCCAGCTGAGATCTCCAGTTTGGCGAGATTCCGCGCGCCCAGAAAGCTGTAAACCCAACTCTGTGCCCTGCCCCATCTCTAGAATTCTTTATTGATGTCTCCGCTATCCCCACCCTGTCCATTCTAAACGAAGTTTCATTCTTGCACCAGTTTCAGCTCTGCCTGGATGTGCTCTAATCTCCCTCCGCTTGGGACTCGAGTAAATTCTCTCCAGGTTCCATCTAGCAGCCAGGAGAAGACAATGTCCTAGTTCCATCTTGTTTGGGTTGGGGCTTTAAGTTCTGCAGGCAGCGGCGGGGGGGAGCTCGTGAGCGTTCTGCCGCTGGCCTTGCGCGGCTGAAAACTTGGGCAGGTGGAGATGGACGCCGGAAGTCTGATCGCAGCATGTTCTAGGCTTGAGATAAGTCTGGCTGTCTTTGGTGTACAACACCACCTAGCACCCCCTGCCAGGGTCCTCGGGCAGCTAGAGGTTCCCCGTCCCTGGTCTTTATTCTCAAAGATGGGGTTCCAGGTGCCCTACAAAACACTCCGTATTCCTTCTTCCCACATTTAGTATGGGTCCAAAGGGAGTTGCAAGCCCAGAGGGGAGGTGGAGGAGAAGAGGAAGGGAATCTTTCTCCCCGGAGTCTAGAGGGAACCTCTTTTGGGAGGCTTCTCAGGCGGCTAAGCTCCTCTGCCGCTCTGGGTTCCGGAGGGATTGAAGCGCAGGCGGCTGGAGAGGGCGGCGGGGAAGCTGAACAATCGCCGGAGGCCCATGAGGGGAGGTGAATGTACACACGCTAAGTGGCCCCACTCCAGGACAAGTGGCCCTCCAAGTCGACCCAGTGTTTACCTGTTTACTTTCCCAGGTAGCTCAAACACGAGCGCCTTTTCTGAACTCCGGAGCAAGGGGGCGGCCCTGGTGCTCCCTGCCTCCCAGCTTTTCAGTTTCCCCACACCGCGGCTTTACGCCCCCTGTTGGGGGAGGGGTGAGGTCCGAACGGCAGCAAACGAGAAAAGAAAGGAAGATACTTTTGGAAAGTTAGGAGAGGCCTGGGCACACCCCACGCACGGGGGCCCGGCTTGATGCGCTGGTGGATAAAGTGGGCGTGCTGGGGCGGCATTCGGCCCCGCCCCCACACCTCCACATCTCTCTTCTGGGCTTGAGGGCCTCTTGGGAGGCGTCCTGCTCACATCCGTCCCTTTTCCGCCTGGTGAAACCTTGCTGGTTAGGTGTGTCCTTCTGGGGAGTTTAGGGCAGAAAAAGTCCTGGGGGAGCGCCTTGCAGGCCAGCTCCAAAGGGGGGGTGGCCTTGAAGAACCTAAAGCGTCCTCAGCCCTAAGTGGCACCCCTTGCCGTTCCCACCCACAAAAACGCCTCCAGTCATTAAAAATACAAGGCCTTTCCCCTTTATTTGGAAACACTGATTTGTTTGACTTCATTCTTTTTTTCTTCTTCTTCTTATTTTGGAATGAAAAGAGGTTGAAAAGAAACTCCGTCCCTTGTACAGTATGTGGCTGAGCTCTCATTCCCCCGCACATCCCATCTCGGATAACAACGTTCAAGTGGATTTATTTATTGTCTGGTTAGCGCCAAGGTGCAAGCGTTTGTCTTCATTCACTCCCGAAACAAAGCGCGTTGCACCTTCCTGCTCCGGCGAGGATTAGTCGCGAGGAAACAAAGGTTTTGTCGGAGGGGGAAGGTTTATTTTATCGCGGATTGGAGACTCGGAGCGTGGCGTGCACTCGAAATCAATGGGGAAGGAAGGAAAATGTCGCCCAGTCTGGTCCCTGAGCCTGGTGATAAAGACGTGCACCTTTAAGATGCGCACCTCCAAAGCGGCCCAATGGCGGCTTCGATATCAGGTACTGGAACAGGGGCTTCAGGAAGCAGGTGTCAGCTCTGACCTCCAGATGAAAGAAGTAGAGGAGTGTGGCCCAGGGTACCACCCCAAACAGGGACCTTTCCTAACCAGAAAACTGAAAGTCAGGCTTGTCTCCGGTGGGTCCAAGCACCGACTGACATGCCTTCTGCTCCCGGGAGAAAGAAAGTGACTCCTTGCAGCCTGTGTTGGGGAGGCCTAAAGCTCCGCTGGTGTGCAACTTTCTGAGGGTAGGCCACGACAGGGGCAAATCTCTGGCAGAAGAGAACCACAGCCATTGGACCAGATGGACCAAAAAGTGAGGGCTAGCATGAATGGAAAGAAAATCTAGCCCATTTGGGGTTCAAGTATAAGGTGAGTTTTTTTTCTTTCTTTGACTAATCCTGTGTTAAATCTTAAAATTGACCCCAGAAGGGGAAGAATGAGTGGGTGCCTCCCAGAAGGACAATCTTTCCAAGTCTCCAAGAAGGTGTTGGGCAAATAAGTTTTCCAGGCTCAGAGAAGGAGCTCAGATTCTGTGTCTGGGGCGAAAGTGTCCCCCCCCACCCCTGCTCCGCAGCCACTCTGAGAAACCACGGAGAGAAGACCTGATCTTGGCACCTGGAGCCTGGATTTCTCCTGCAGTTAATTGTGGGTGCAGTTTGCTGTCATCTCAGTGAACTACCTTCCCCTATCCTTTTTTCCCCAAGGTGAAATATACATCACTTTCCCAATTATCTGAAAAAAAAAAAAAGGAAAGAAAGAAAAAGAAAAGAGAGAGAGAGAGAGAGAGAGAGAGAGAAAGGCAGCTATCTCCTGAGGACAAAAATTGTAATAGAAATTAGGATTTCTCTTCCTATTAATCAGCCTCATTGTGTGGGCATAAGGCCCCGCGGACATATGTTAGGACTTTGATAAATGCACTTTAATGAGATCTTTGAAAATGCTTCCAATAAAATAAAAGGCGAGAAAAGCCGTTTAACTTTCATGGATGTTAAATTGAACACGAAATGTGGCTCCGGGCACATTACAAAATGGAACCGGCCTCCCTCCAATGTTTTCTTTAAAAACGCGGCTCTAAGCTCCCCTTGGGCCAAATGAGCCTGTCCCAGCCAATCCATTGTCACTGGTTTATTGGGGGAACCAAACGCCACGTCCCCCCAGGGCGAACCCCTTTGCTTTATTCGTTCGCGCTGCTCTGATGATTAAATATGTTACAATGAGATTACGCAGCGTCAGTGTTGCCTTCAGGAACGTTCATCCAGCCAAGCCCGACCTTCCCCCGATAAGGGCGATTTCAATGCAGAAGATTTGGGTTTCTCAAGGAAACACGGCGCTGAAAGCATGTTCTTATCTGAATTTACTTCTTAGCACGTGACAAAATCATTACCACAAGACTTCGAACACCAACCGGCCTCTTCTAACCGGTTAGTATGCAGCACTTAACGCTGGGTCAGGCGGGCTGATGTGAAATGTAGTCGTCGCCGGCGCGGGGAAGCCAAGTTCTCGCCTGCGCTGAGAAGGGCTGGGGTCGGGAGGGACGAGGAACCGACCTGCGAGGGCCCTCAGGCACTAGAGGGAGGGGGTCCTCGGCATCTTCCTCTCAGGTCTCCAATCCTGAACACCAGAGGTCTGCGACCCTCTTTCAGACGCAACGCTCCCTTTCTACCCCCCAAGGCCACCAGCGTGGAGGAGGCCCGAGAGGTGCGCCAAAGGGCTCCTTGCTCCTTGTAGTGTTATGTGTGGCTGGGGAAAAGGGCTGGAGCGGAGGGAGCGCCCCTGGGAAACCGGGACCTCAGCAGACCCCACCGAGGTTCATTTCTGATCCTCTGGCGATCTCTACTGACGCAAATGAGAACTGTCTGGTGCCCGGCGCGGCCCGGGCGACACTCGTCCCCTCAAAGTCCGAGCTTAGGCTGCCTTCCGCCGCGACCCCCGACCACTGCTTGGCCCCCCAGCCCTGGACCTTCCTGCCTGCGACTCCCGCCACTTACCCTACTCCTGCTCATAGCCCCTCCACCTCGAGACCCGGTTCCGCGGGAGGAGAATCTCTTTCTCCACTAGGCGCCACCTCCAAATTACCTTCGGGACTTCTACCTCGGACTTAGCTCCCAGTCCCGAGCACCCACGGCGCACAGGGGAGACTCACCAGGCGGAGGTGGGTGCAGAGGCGCGCCCTCCCTTAGAGCAGCCAGGGCAGCCCTGGAGCATCCGGCACCCGGCAGTGGGGAGGGGGCTGGCGAGGCGCCCGGCGCGCCCGCTCCTCCTCCCACTCCCCGGCGCCGCCGCGACAGCCACGCCGCGTTTCAAGGCGCGTCTTTATCTAGCCCTCCACCTACCCGACCAGCCCCCTTCCAAGCGCCCCTCCTCCACCGCGCGCCCTCCGGGGCGGGGCCGGGAACAACACCGCGGCCCTCCTCCTACCCTCCTCCCGGCGGCGCACCTGCCCAGCCCCTTAGGGCAGACCCATTTCCGCGGCCCCGCGGGGAAGCGCGCGACGGCGGGAGCACCTGGCCTCGGCTGCAGGTAAAACTTTTCCTGTCCGCGGGCGCGACGGGCGGGGCCTGCCCCTCCCCGATTGCCCCCGCCCGCCAGAACCAGAGGAGTCGGAGGAGGACCTCAGACGCCCAGCACTTGCCCACCTGCTGCTTCCGGACTCCGTGGCTAGGGGACCCAGCCGAGTCGGGCGCAGCGAGAGGAAGGGGCACTCCAGAGGGCGCGCAGAGGACCCAAAGCCTGGCACAGCTTGGCGAGGATGGCAGTGCCCGGAGACACCTCTCCCCTAGCCCGCCGCAGGGACCGTGCCTGGAGAGTGTCCCGATCCCCGGCGGCAGCGGAGGCCAGCGCCTGACAGCGAGGGGCGAAGCTGGCTCCACTGCGGCTCGCGGGCTCCGCCGCGTTCCTCGCATCCCCCAGTACGCCGGCCCCGCGCGCCAACAGGAGGCTTGCTTACCTGGAGCGCGGCGCGCCGCTGGGCTGGTGCTCGGCGAGCGTGCGGGTCCCCGGCCGCTCTTTATCCCGAGCCGCGGAGTGGCTGGCGCTCGGGCAGTGGCGCGGCGCGGCCAGCCGGCGAGCTCTCCCCCTCCCGGCCCCAACTCCCCGCCCGGCGGCCCCACCCTCCCGGCTCCCGGCCCCGCGGCGGCAGCGCAGCCTCCGCGGAGGGGGCCGTTCCCCCGCGCCGCGCGCGCTCTGTTTGTTTTCCTTGCCCGACTGACGTGAGTCAAAATATTGGCCATATGTTCAGCGGTAATAAATTGGGTATGAGCGCAAACACACTTGGGCTTCGATGGCTCTTTCAGCTGCCACATGGCCGGCTTGGGGGAGGGGGCTACCACCTTGCCTTGGCCCTCACCCCCCAAAAGGGCGGGTAGGTTCCCTCTCCTTAGCACCCCTCTGAGCTGGAGATTGGGACCCCGGGAGTCTCTACTCTCTAGCCTTTCTTCGGCCCCGGCGGTACCCTGGACCCTGCAGTCCCTGAAGAGCTCGGCTGCTGGTTAACAAGGTCGCCATCTATAAATTGCTTGGTCGCTAAGACGCCATAAAACCGAAGGGCCAGATGTGGCACGTTATTTATGTGTGAAACAGCGTTTACATTAGATACGCCGACCGAAGGCGGATAGCACGACTTCGCGGGAGGTCACAGACCTCTCGCTCTGGGCTTCAGGCTCCACCCCCAGGACGCCTTCCCCCTCCAGATTGAGGGGTGTTGGTCTTTCTGGGAAAGGGATCCAGCTCTCTGCAGCCTAGGAAGAAAGTGATTTCAGTGCACTTGTGCCAAGGTGCCACCTGTCCAGGATTAGAGGCAGCCTCTGGGATTTATTTCCGTAGTTTTTCTGTTACCTTCCCCCCCACCACCCCCAGGGCCTGGGAGGCTATTTTATTTTCCAGGCGGGTGATGCGTTCCATGGGACTTTGGTCTGAAATGTGGTGTTTGAAAGCTGAAGATGTTCAGCCCTGTGGGATGTCAGGGTGGGGGCCTCCTGGCTCCTTAGGGAGGGAGTTTCTGAAAGCCGAGTTGGAGGTGGAACTGTTCACCTGGTTGAGGGAGCACCTGAGATTAGTCCTACCTCAAGCCGGACTGTGGACTCCAGTGTCAGGTATCACCCACCTTATTTAAATTAAATGGGAGCCAAGGCACTCCGACAGAGACAATCCTGGCATTGGATATGAAATTGGAGCAGCCCCATGTGCTTCAGGAGAGGGAGGTAAATACTGTGTAGTAATAGAAAACAATTGTTTTGTTTTGTCTCTTCCAGAAGGAGGCCTCGGGGACTGCATGTCGGTGGACTGGCCACCTTACACTTTACTCACATGAATTCATTAAGAGTCATTGTCTCTCCTGTGCCATTATTTTACTATTTCTTGAAGTGAACCAAATTCTCTCTGTGGTTAATAAGCACTGAGCCAGGCCCCCTACCTTCCTTTTCATCTTCAAAACACCTGGGGTTCCCTGAATGACATCTTCCATCTGGCCAAGGAAAATAAGAGATGAAAAATGTTGCCCTACTGCAGGGAAAAACATAAGCATTTGACTTCACTATTACAAGTTACCCTGGGTCTGTGTGCACTGGGTAACGGTCCTTAGGTGGCAGTTAAGGATGGAAAAATGATGCTGTAGGAAGAGGGTGGGAGAGAAGGGGGGAGTGGATATGGGATGGGGGGGGGAGGAGGAATCCATCCAACAGGTGCAAAAAGGAGCTATAAAATGAAGCTCTTAACCTTAAGTGCCAAGCACAAACAGTACCTCCCCAGGTCTGCTCTCTTGGGCTATAGAGTGAGCTACCAGAAATATTCAGTTACTGCAGAGGGATTTGGGGCTACCCTCAAGCCTGTGGGAGTCGTTGATCTTGGAATATTACTACCGCATTTTATTCTTTATTTTTTTTTCCTGGGATTTTAAGCCTTTATTTATGGTTAAATTCCCAAATCTAGAGTGTATTTTTGATTTTACCTAACCTCCAGATGTAAACTCTGGGATCACCAATGAATGGTTTCTTTGGTTGAAAATATTGCTTCATGCCCAAAATTGGACAGGGGGATGTGAAGGCAGACCTTCACATTTGTAATCCTTCTCTCTTTGTCTAGGAAATGCCCTAGAGGGAGACTTGTGGTTTCCCCTGCCCATATCCCTCACACCGGCTACACAGTGAACAGAGATGCACACTGTGAGCTTAGAGAGTGTGTATGGTATTGGGGTGGAAAACTGAGAGATGTGAGCAAAGACTACATCAAATAAGTCTTTATGTCATTCTCCATGTAGGAAACCCTAGTCAAACATAGCAAATATACCAGGTCATCAAATAGGCAAATGATTATAGGCAAAATTTTGCCAAATAGGCAAAATCTATTATAAAAGAGATGCAGTGGGGAGCAAGATTTAAATAAAATGCAACTGTTTTAGATAAAACTCACTTGGCCTCTTATTGGGCTTATCTAGCAATCCAGGGCTAAACATGACACACTTTAACGTCCTCAGACCTAAGCACAGTTCATGCAGTGTCTTTTCTTAGTTCTATAGTCTTTTCTATTAGTATTACTTCAGAGACATTGCTGTTCTATCCATGGGCTCAAAATTCATGAACTTTTAACACTGATAAAACCTTCCTCCATGAAGTTCTTCAAAGGTTAACATCAGCCACAAGGTGCTTGTGTTGTTCGCCTCCAGGAGTGAGCTGTTCTTAGTACTTAAAAGTAAAAATCAACCGAAACAAAAACTCGAGACTGTTTTGAATTGAGCTAGAATGTAATTGCATTGTCTCAAGAAGAGTTCTACCATTGTTCTTGCAGGGAGAGTTCCTTGCTCCTTACAGCTGCCTGGGCCGCTATGCAGTCCAGCCAATCAAGGAAGACAGGTGCTTTGCTTGTGGTTCACCTGAGCATCATGCATGGTGGCCAAGGGGGCTTCATGGAAATGGAGCTGAGATGGAGAAAAGTCAGTGACCACCATGCCTAGCTATGGTGGGGGTCGCTGAGCATCTGCAGATATCATCAGAATACAAATGAGGTGTGGAGGAGACTCTGCAGGTGCGCAATACCCCTTCTACCTGCCCTCAGCCAGTGGAAGAGTCAACTGAGCTCATCTGACCTGGAATGGTGGTCCATTTTATTTGAAAGCAGACCCACTTCTTTTCCTCCAGGGCACCCCTTAGTATGGCTGGAAGGCAGAAAACCTGGTCTTATGAGGCTTTTGGGCCCCCAGAGGTTGAGAATGATACCAGCTCCCTCTTATCTCCTGCAGAGAGCCTGGGTGAACAAATGCAGCAGGACACAGATCATTTTGTTAAAGCATCACCAGTGACCAAAGAATTTGGTAACATGTGTCAAATCTTCAAGAAGTAAAAATCAGATGCATCTAGAGATAAAAACTAGATTAGTGGTTGCCTAGGGCTGGGGACCCTGGGGCAGCTGAAGAATGATAGCTAAGGGGTGGGAGGTTTCATTCTGGGGTAATGAAAATGTTCTAAAAATCACCGTAGAGAGATGATCATGCAACTCTATGAATATACTAAAAACCATTGACTTATACAGATTAAATTAGGCAAATTTTATGGTATGTCTCAGTATCTCAATATCTCAGTAAAGCTGTTTAAAAATATTGAATGCATCCTTTTTTTTTTCTCTATTCTTTTTTTTTCCCCATCAAGTCTAGAAAACACGTGCTCTACTAGAAGCTGGGAGGGGCTGGTGGAGATAGGGGAAGAGTAAACCTGAAAGCTATTTTTCATTTCTTGGTCCCTTTTCTGAGTATTTTCAAACAGAAACGTTGAAAAATAGTGATGGAACATGTGTACACCCTCAACTTTGATTCAACAATTATTAACACTTTGCCACATATGCTGAATCGCTCTATGTAAAGGCAATTTCTTTGCATTAAACTACTTGGAATTAAGGCCAATCCCCATTCTGGATTGGCCAGACTGTTTTTTCCTGGTGTCATTTCCCTTGCCCCTCTGCGCCACACACAGCCATAAACCGGATGCTAGATCTGAGTCTGGATAGGGAACATCACATGTGTGGCATGTCACATTGAATCTCATTAGGATGCTAATCCCTCTATTAGTGAGACTACATTTGATCACTTGGTTAAGGTGATGATTGACCCATGTGAATTAGTAAATGATTATTAAGCAATCTGAGGAGTAAGCAATACTTTAGTATTGTTTCAATATTCTTTGTCACTGTGTAAATATTTCCCAATAATTTCCAGCCACTTGTTTTAGCATACATTGCCTGAATCTCATTGCTCTTCCTACCTGCACTTGCTGGCATTTTTCTGTAAAGAAGAGCTTCCTTTCCCTTGGTCCCCACCATGGACTCGTGGAATTAAAAACTTTAAATTAACACCATTCTTTTGATGCTTGGGATATCCAAATTACCCATGGCAAGCAGAGTACTAGAAAGTGCTGGGGGAAAAGTCAGACATAGAAAATGATGAGAACCTGGAAGGAGCTCATGAACCTGCACAATTTGTGATTTTCAGTGGTTCTCAGTAAACTAAGTTATCATGGAAGACTTCTGTATATATTTCTGACCAACAATGAATGGCTCATTACCAAATACAAGAAAAAAAAAAAAGCTCAAATTCCACAGTTTCAGGAAGTTTAAAACACAGCATTAAAACAAGACCAAAGAGGGTGCCTGGGTGGCTCAGTGGGTTAAAGCCTCTGCCGTCTGCTCAGGTCATGATCTCAGGGTCCTGGGATGGAGCCCCCCAGTGGGCTTTCTGCTCAGTAGGGATCCTCTCTCCCCTTCTCTCTCTGCCTGCCTCTCTGCCTACCTGTGATTTCTGTCTGTCAAATAAATAAAAATAAAATCTTAAAAAAAGAACAAGACCAAAGAGATCCATTTTAAGAAGTTGGTTCATGTGACTACAGAGTCCAACAAATCCAGAATGTGCAGAGCGAGCTGACAAGCTGGAGACCCACAGAAGAGCTGATGTTGCATTTCAAGTCTAAAGACCATCAGGCTAGAGAATTCCATCTTTTGTTTTTTAATATTTATTTATTTATTTATTTATTTATTTATTTTGGAGTGAGAGAGAGAGAGAGAGAGAGAGAAGGTGTGCATTGGGGAGGAGCAGAGAGAGAAGGAATGAGAGAATCTCAAGCAGACTCCCTGCTGGGCATGGAGCTGGATGTGGGGCTTGATCTCACAACCCTGAGATCATGACCTGAACTGAAATTGAGTCAGATGCCCAGCTGACTGAGCCACCCAGGTGCTCCTGGAGAATTCCTTCCTGTGCTGGGGAGGGATACAAATCTCGTTCTATTCATGCCTTCATTTGGTTGGTTGGGGCTCACCCACATTAGGGAGGGCAAACTGCTGTACTCAAAGTCCACTAATTTAAATGTTAATTTCATTCAAAAACACCCTCACAGAAATAATATTTGACTACATTTCTGGGCACTGTGACCCAGCCAAACTGACACACAAAATTAACCATAACACCCCCTAATTAACCGATGTTGACAATTCTGCCCCAGGATCCATGATTGTTTATGGAAAGTCTTGAGCTAAGTTTCCCAACAACTACAGCCACACAATGCCACACAATGCCACACAATGCTGGGTCCTTTGTCCCAAATTTTGTCCTTCCTGATTCAGGACAGACATTGGATACACTTCCTATAAGACAAATATATGCAGCCAACATAATTCCTTTTACAGTCCATAAAAACACCCAGTTGTTTGTAGATGAGAGGAAAATCAAGGAACTTGTTTTGGGTTTTGAGGGTAAAATGAGCCCTGTTGAGGCTGAATGCACAAGATCCCTAAGTCTTTAATCCTCCTAGAATAAACTTAGGTTTGCAGTGTACTTTGAAATAGTGCAATATTGCTCATCTTGGTCTCTGATTCTCTGAAATGAGTGAAGAGGCCTGCTGATATTAAGGCCAGGATTGCCTTCTTTCCAAACAGGGATTTTGGATTCCAAGAACCATGCAAATTTAGAAAGAGAATGAGAGGAACTATAAATACAAATTAGCTACAGTTTTGGGCCACTAGTAGTAGACGCCATATAAGTTCTAGCCAGCATAGGGGGTTGGATCTTAATAGAACATATTTTACTGAACTTGCTATGTCCCTGGCACTGTACTAACATCTTTTATATACATAATTTCATTTAGTTCCCACAATACCTCACACATTAGGGAACAATAATTATTACCTTGATTTTAAAGATAAGGAACCTGATATTTAAGGAGTTTACACATAGAATTTGGAGTCAGAGTGGATGGGCATGACTTTCTCTTCTTCCTTGTGACCTGGGGCAAATACTTAACTTCTTTGTGCCTCATTCCCTCCCCGGGGTAAAATGGAGATCATGAAAGAACTTATTCTTTGTCTGCTGTGAGAATGGGATGAGACAGTGTACGCAAAGCACAGGTGCTTAACGCATGGCAGACACTTTCTAACTTCTCACTTCAATTATCATCATTATTATGAGCTCTGGTTATAGAAACACTGGGATTTCAATCTAGGTCTATCTGAAGCCATGCTCTTGACCATTGCACACATCATGGCACACGACTTTGTCACTGAATGACTATTGGAGAAATTCTGGAGAGTTTCCTTACCCAGAAGGTTTTTCGCCTTCTCTCTTAAAATTTTTCCCCTTGTAATGATTTCTTTCTCTTTGATTCATGGTCCATTCTATTGGGGGCGATGAGGGACACTATCTTGGCTACTGGCATTCAGGATGAAATAAATAACAGATTCATAGATTGTTTAATTGCTTTCCAGAAACTGGATGCAGTAGAAGACTTGAGAAGCTTGAGATGAAAGATTGTGTCACTTTCAGGTAACACTGGTTTAGAGAAGTATTGCATTTTAAATGTAAGGGAAACTTGATTCTTTGGTTCCTGGTTGGGGGTGTGTCTCCATGGTATATTTCTCTTATGGATAGGAAATCACTAGATGGCAATAGGACTGGGTTGAATTGAATCCTGTGGTTAAGTGGGGCAGGCTCAAGGTCACTTAGAGGGTAGAGATGTTCTGCTTTTATCACAGTGGGTTCTCTGTAGGTTTTTTTTTTTTTTTTAAATCGTCATCAATGCCCTGTCTTACTTCTTTGTCTTGTATCTCTCCTGGGGGTTATGAGGTCCCTACTAAGGAAGGGAATGTCAAGGGAGGACATATTGCTTGGGCTTGCACAACCTGGAGAAGAAGCATTTAGCTTAAATTTTCCTAGAAATCATCTGGCCTCACTGTAATACTGGAAGTAAAACACTTAGAACAAGACATTGGGAGTGAATGAATTGATATTTCCTCTAATTATTCTGGATTCACAGTCACCAACTCTCTGACATGTTCACTTGTTAGGAAGAACAGGATAAGGATAGGAAATTTTACTGGGTTATGCTTTCCCCATCCTGAGCACCTTTCCATAGGTGATGGGCAATCCATCGGCTGAATTACGAGGTTGCTTTCAAGCCCTCTAGGGTTTTCCTGGAGAAGTTAATATTTATCTGACTCTGGTGAGTTTAGCTCTTCGGGAGATCTTTTGGGAGAGAAAGGTATCATGGCTGATATCACAATAAAGTCAGTGATAAGATCTGGACAATTACAGCAGTGGAGGAAGAACAAATTACTTTCGGACCCAATCACAAAATTGTCATCTAGATTATGGTTGTCAAATTTTAACCGATGCTGATGTTGCTGTTGGGGAAAGAAACAACTCATCATAAATCTCAGTGATTCTTTGACAGTTTTCAATTTCAATGGGAAGCATCATGGAAGTGAATTTGATAAAGGATTTGGCAATGAGGAAAAAGTTTCCTTTTTTCTCTTGTCAGTTTAAAGATCGTCTGAGAATTTATAAACCTTGTTGGGCTTAAGATTTAAAATTGTTTGCATATGAACTTTTTATATTGTGAGGATTTCCCTTCAGAGGAAATGGCATTTCCATTTATCCCAGTTATTACGTTCTGCATAGAGGAAATACAATGACTCTTGTCTTGTTTCTTCTAAAATTATTCTACTGATTAATCAGCCAACCAATCCATCCATCAATTAACAAGCTCACTGATTTTACTTAGATTGTGTGTCTACCTGGTGTATTAGGTTGCTAAGGCAACAAGTATCCCAAACTAGATGGATTAAATGGTAGAAATTTATTGTCTCGTGGTTCTGGAAAGAAGTCTAAAATTAAGATGTCACAGAGATGGCTCCCTCTGAGGGTGGTGAGGGAAGGTTCCAAGTCGTTCTCCTTGGGTTGCAGATGGCCTTCTTCTCCTGGTGTCTCTTCAAATTGTGTTATCTCTGCCTGTGTCTGCCCATGTTCCCAAATTTCCCCTTTTTATAAGAAAACCAGATGTGGGATTAGGGCTCACCCTTGTGACCTTTTAATTAATTACTTCTGTAAAGAATCCATTTCTAAAGAAGGCCCCATTCAGAAGGTACTGTGGGTTTGGATTTCAATATGCCTTTTTAAAGAGGACACAGTTCACCCTGTAATACTTGTAATGACTTAAGGTCAGGCATGATGAAGATCTTGGAGGCTCCAAAGCCCCAAGCCATACCCTGTAATGCCAAAGTTTAGTCCGGGTCAAGTGCCCGCCTCTGAGTATAATGGCTTTGGAGTCAGGTGTGCAGTTGATGGTAAGCATCTGGCATTTTACTTTTAAAAGGATGAAAATAATAATTTGGAATGGCATTCCCATTAGGAGAGTGGGCATGTATATATTGAATAGCTCAGGAAGAACAAGCAAGTTACCTAGGACTGTTCTTTCTGCTGATGAAGCAACTATGAACTCTGTATATTTGGTCTCTATCTCCTATCACTCTGTCACATCTTTTTTCTCCTCCCCTTAATATCGTAGTATCTAACTCTGATAGACATCTAATTCTCACTGAATTAATGGGAGATTTTAGGCATTTCTAATAACTGTCAGTGAATATTAAGATGTAATTATAATGCCTTGATCTTTATATGACTCATGGGTTTTAGGAGCTCACAGCATACCAAGCACGGCCTCATTACTATAATCCTCTTACCGTCACTTGGCCTGAGTTGCAAGTGTCACTACTTGCATCTTACGGGATGAAAACCCAAGGAATGGAAGAGGAAGTTGTGTTGTCTAAAATCGCAAAGAGGGCAGGACAGTCCTTTTGTCACATCCTTTATTCTGGAGAGTTCCATATTTAGCCTGACTGTCTTCCAAAGCGATCCCTGCACTCTATTTTAGGATCCCCAGTTGCTGTTTGTGCATTCAGGCTGGTGTCTGGGCCAGGAGCAGTTCTGGATGGACTGAGAAGAAAGACGACAAGACTTCTATTATAAAGCACTGTTTATTATTGGATCAATATGATCGATGTCCACCTGTCAGATCTGTAACATTATCTGGGAACCAGCAGATGGAGCTGTTACAGATAGCATTCAGAGGGTTGTTTATTTTCCCCAGCACGTGTTTCCATCCTGGGGGAAATACCACTTCATTGTTAGAGCAGTGGAGTTGTTTGTAGCCAGATGTTGAAAAAACCTTTTCTTTGGGTCCAAGTCTGCAAAACTGGAAGGTCATTTAAGTCGAAGGCCCAGGTTTTCGTGTGGAAAAAGCATGACGATGGCCTTGTACTACCTCCCAGAGGCCTCCTCACAGCAGGAATGGATGCTTGCTATGCATGAGGAGAGAGCGAGATATACTGCTTTCTGAAAACCCCACACTTAGAATCACAGAAGTGTTTACATATGGTAACTAGAGGGGAAAAGAGAGACTGTGGTTGGTGATGACTTGTTTCGTAAACACAGCACCAATATTGATAGACCCCAAAAGGGATGCATATGCAAATCACCCCTTGGGATTTGCAGGGGCCGTTTGTCCAGGAGAACATCCAGTACTATTCATTCCAGGCAGATATGACAGATGATTCTTACTTGGGTTATGGAGGGTGGAGGTGGCATATTCTTCCTGTCTTAGGCTTTGGAGGATACTGTCTTTCCCTCCTCCCCACGACAATGCCAGGCACACTTTCCCTGTCTTTGTTGCCTAGACCAGCATTTATCAACCACAGACAGGGAACATTTATCCAAATTCCCTATAATATGTTATTTCTTTCCTGGAGGAGTAATGGAAACAGCGGTTTTCAAGTACTCTATATAAGACTACCAGCAGAGAGAGGGGGGCTCCCCACCTCTGGTACTGTCAGAGAGAAGGAAAGGAAACTCGTTTGGGACAGTATGAAGATGTGAATGTGACAAAATGTTCCGATAGTGAATGCTGATAAATATTGAAACGTGTTCCCATGGTTTCTCCTCCAGGGTGGGTAATAAATACTGATTTGGAAAATGATGTCTCAAGAATCTCAGATGGCACAAGTGTGAGACAGGCAGAAAAGGAATGCCCTGTCTGGTGTTTTACCAATGATGAATCCTTAAAATTTACTTACTGTTTTTCCCGAGTAAAGATGACGGGAAGTTTACCAATACTCCCTACTTTTTGAAACGCTCAGGTTTTGTTTTTTTTTTTTTTCAGAAATTTTGGGGGAACCCAAACTGTAAATAATTAGTGGAGTTGGGACCAGATGTTCATTTTATTCCCTTCTAGCCTACATTGCTACAATTTTAAATTATAATTAATGCTCGAGGAATGAGGTTTTTATGGTTATAACACTTAAAACTTAATTTAGAGCTAATGTGCTTTTTTGTTTGTTTGTTTCTTTCTGTAGTTGGAAGTATTTCTAGAATGTATGTGTCCAAATTCTGCTGAAGTGGTCAGAGTATGCTACAGGTAACGGAGCATTTTAAGAAGTGTCCTGGGGTTTGCTGGTTCTGGAGTTGTACTGTTGTAGGAAACATTAGCTTGCCTGGGTGGTCAGAAGATGATCTAGGTGTTCTAGCACTAGGGGGCAGGTGGTTCCCCCTGGAATGGGGAGGGTATTTCTCAGCCCTGCTCTGAGCAACTTCATCCCTTTGATGGTGGCATGTTGAGAACTGGCAGGGAGTCTGATTAGTTCAATTCCAGTCAATTAATGTTCTGCTGGAACAGAACTACCACTTAGGACATCGTTTTCCAAATGGTTTTAGAAGGAAAATGCTTTTGTCAATTTGGAGTTTTTTTTATTTTAAAATTTACTATAACATTTTCTCCAACAGATGGAAGTAAAGTGCTTTGAAGGAAGATGGCTTTTCTAATTTGTGCAAAGCCCCATGTGGGGAGCACTGGAGCTGTACACATACGGTGCACATATATTCTTATGTATTATATATATATATTATGCATGTGTTATACTATACTGTGTGCATTGCTCTGTCTGCCCTTTTCCATTTACCAGTATACACTGAAGATCTTTGCATGTTTTTCCTTCGTTCTTCTTCGTGGCTGCATAATATTCTACAATATCAACATATTACAATTTATTTAATGTCTCTCCAAGTGATAGACATTGAGTTGTTCCCCATTTTCACTGTGTTAAGTACTGCACCAAAAGAAAGAAGGAAAGACAGAGAGAGTGAGAAAGAAATCCTTGAATGTACCAATCTTCAAACTAATAGGAGAATATTTATTTAGAATAGTTTCCTAGAAGAATTTCTGAGTTAAAAGGCTTCCTTTAGCATCTTTAAACATGGTGCCAATCTAAGGCATTTGTTTAAGTCTCCATCCACCTGCTAGTTAATTAGGTAGCTGCAGGAGAAAGTGGAATTTAAAAGAAGTGAATAGTTAAATCTTCAACGGTTCCAAACATAAGTAGCATTTGAAAAGAACCGTCTTTTCCTTCTTCCTATGACAATGTCAGGCACACTCTCCTTGTCTTTTTTGCCTAGACCAGTATTTGTCAACCACAGAAAGTGCGATGGGGCATCTGCAGGAGAGGAAGGTAGGAGCTAATCACTATCCACAGCTCCTGGCACTTGCCCTGTGACCGCCAACCCTACCGAATTTTTGTAGGTTGGGTGAAAGATGGCAAAAACTTTCTCTGTCCTTCCAAAGTCGTTTCTTAAGTTCTCCCCAAAAGAAGAGGATCTCAGGATGGTGATGGTGGCTGAGATTCCACCAGGCTTATGCTCACGTGGTGACAGAGTTCTCCAGTTGTGGAGAATCCTCTGGACCAAGGGAACATGGGGTGTATGTAACACCGGGGAAGGGAGAAAGGGGACCTGAGACAATGGGCCAGATTCATACATGAGATGCTAGGGACAGTGAAGAACCCGAGGGAGAGGTATTTATTTGAAAGCAGGGGGCTTAGGAAATGATACTGTGGGAAGAATCCGATTGAATTGGAGGCACCAGAAAAAAAATGCCAAGAGATAAAGGAAGTGACAGCACCAGAAGATAGGCCAATGGCAATTTCATAATTAGGTGTGATCTGAGATCAATATGGTCTGTTTGGTCTGAGTTTACTTATCCGTAACTCATTTGCAGCTCCCTCTTGTTTGTTATTGGCAAGCTTTTCAACTGGGTGCTGATATTGTTTGTGGTAGACAGCACGGCATGTGTGTGCCTGTGTGTGGGGCTGTATACACATGCGTTTTTCCTGGAGGATTATTTCAATGCCACATTTATAAGTTTGGATTCTCAGAACATAACAATACCCAAACAGAGAAGAAAAAATGCCTGAATGCCAACTCTGATAGGCGTGCCCGCTGTCTTCTCCAGCAGCCATTTTTTCAAAGTGCAATGATATGTATAAATGTGCTTGTCACCAGCTGTGCAACAAAATAGGTGAGGGGGGGTCTCTCTTTACCCTGATGTTAAAACGTTGGTAACATTATTTTTTTAAATATGAAAAATACAGATATATTGTGGAATAGAGAGAAAAATTTGTGTGAATTTTTATGATGAAATGTAAGCTGTCTGGGTAGTGTCAAACCTGCTGCTGGTTACTTCAAACTGGAGGAGCCAAAGAAACAAAAAATATAATTTTCACATTCTTTAAACTCTGACTTTCATCTTTTATCCATCTGGAATGTGAGGTGGGGATACCTAGACTACCTTAAAAAAAAAAAACTACATAATCATTGAAATGCCTATCTTTGCCATTTTCCAATGAGGATCCACTCATGTTTTATGGAATTCAGTCTCCCTCACTGCATGATGTCTGCTGGCTCCCACATGCTTCTTTAAAGAAAACCGGGAGAAGACCACTCAGCCTGAGAACTCTGGAGACCTGTTGGCTTTTGAATTGTTTCTAAAGTTGGCTAAATATTCACTCTTGTTCCTGCTTGTCATGAAAGTGGGGATCTCTATAAAAAGCAATAACACCTAAAGGAAGGGATTCTCTGAATGAGTTTCTGACTTCTTTGGGAAGTAGCTCCTTTTACCAGGAGTAAACACAGCCCTGGGCTAGGTCTAAACTCACTTGGACTAAGTATTTCAGGTGAAAATGATGTGTTTGTTCCAGGCACAAACACAGACAGGTAGTTTGCCATATTCCAAAATGGCGCAGGGTGACACACAATTACGTGACACAACATTCTAGTGTCAGGCCACTCAGAAACCAAGTAGAAGCCGAGACACCACATTCCCCACCCCCGACTTCCTCAGGGAGCCGAGGAGGGCCGCAGAACACACACACCTGGGTGGAACAGATGGTGCCCTGGTGTTATTGTTATTTTACGGTCCAGCTGAAAGGCAAACTGAACTGTCACAGACAGCATGTGGACTGTAGCAGTTAAACAAGGGACTGTGTCCCCCAACAAATCCTCTCCCATCTTGTAGAGTCAAGTGTGGCTTCTCTTCAGAGGAGGAAGGAACTTTGGAGGAAGCGAGGGCAGTGAGATTTGTCAGAAACCATGATTTACATAATGACCCTTAATGGCTGACTTCAGAGCAGTGCCTGTAGTGTGGTCCTGTTCCAGCCGCCTGTTAGGACATTCCTGGAGGACCACACTGTGGACCCAGGTCTTGGGCTTCTGTTGCTCACAGTGGCCATCTGCACATAACAAGGCCATATATTTTAAAATTAATTTCCAAACTACGACGACTCTGCAAAATTGTCTGCTTGAAACAGGTCTGACAAGCACACAGCCTGTGCGTGAGAGCTTGGGAAGCAAACTGAGGAGAAGCTCCTGGCGGGTTGTATTAATTCTTAACATGCAAAGACAGCCACGTGTTGGAAGCTAATACTCCAGCAAGGCTGAAATCTATTATTATTTCAGAGTATTAGCATTGTTTGGTGTAGAATAACTTAACCGTAATGACACATTGAGAAATCAATATGACACGAGAGCTGGTGTGCATTTTCTTAAAGATGAACTGGCTGATGGTTTTAGCAATGTTTTAACAGAAGGAATAAGCAAATTTCCAAAGTAAATGAATCAGAAACTGATAAGCAAGTAATACATTTGTAGTACATAAATGATTTTGGTTTAGCTTGTGATTATCACCATATTGTTCTAGAAAAATATATTATGGTCTTTTAGTTTGTGTTCAAATCATTCCACATGTCCTAGAGTTGTACACGCTTGATATACTTCAGGGACCTGCCACTCGTTGGCAAAAACTCAAATGTTCTTTTCTTAAAGGACACTCAATTTAGTATTGTTTGACAAGATGGTATGAAAAGTTGAAGATGGAGAGAAAACAGTTGGATTGTAATGTTAGTGACTGACAAAGAAAATAATATCCCTCCCTAAAATTCCCTACTCTTGGGCGCCTGGGAGGCTCTGTCAGTTAAGCCTCTGCCTTCAGCTCAAGTCACGATTCCAGGGTAGTGGGATCAAGTCCTGCATCGGGCTCCTTGCTCAGCTGGGAGTCTGCTTCTCCCTCTGCTCCTCCCCACACTCATGCTCTCTCTCTCACACACAAAAAAATCCCTACTCTTGTTTCTAGCTTTTTTTTTTCTTTGCTGCTGATTATAAGCATATTAAATGCTTGTTGAGAGCAATTTAAATAATGCAAAAGGGCAAAGTAAAAGGTGAAGACACCCTTGTAATCCTACTTCATAGAGATTACAACCATTGACAGTTTGATAGATATTTTTTCAGCTTTTAAATGCATAGATATAAGTAAATATGTATAAATAAAACAAATAAGGTTATTCTGTTTCTTCTGCTCTGTAAGCTGCTTTTTTATTTGACTAAACTTCTAGGAATTTTCCATCAGTAAATATAGACCTGGTATTAAAAGAGATGTTCCATCACTTGTTCCACTGGCCCCCTGCTGACAGATGTTTAGTTGGTTCCAATTTTCCACCTTTATAACCAGCATTGAAGCCACACATATGATAGTGTGTATTTTTAATTACATTCTTAGGATAAATTACCACAGGTACTATTGCCTTTTTTTTTTAATTTAAGCAAAATACTTAGGTTTTAGGAGATAAGCCACTGGGGATAATTCACAGAAAAACTGAATTCCTGGCTGACTTTCCCTTGCCACCAGAGGTTGTGGCAGGCAGAATTCTGAGGCGATCACCCAAATTCCAGCTGCCCTAATGTATACCTCTGTATGGCCCCTCTCTTCGAGTATGGGCAGGACTGTGCATATGGTGGGATGTCTCTCCTGGGTGGGCTAGACCTAATTAGATGAAAAAATTTTTTTTTTAATTTTTAAGTATTTTATTTTCTTTTTTTTTCCAATTTATTTATTTTCAGAAAATCATTATTCATTATTTTTTCACCACACCCAGTGCTCCATGCAAGCCGTGCCCTCTATAATACCCACCACCTGGTACCCCCAACCTCCCACCCCCCCCCCCCCCGCCATGTCAAACCCCTCAGATTGTTTTTCAGAGTCCATAGTCTCTCATGGTTCTAGGTGAAATGTTTTATCTGGGTGGGCTAGACCTAATTAGGTGAGCCCTTAAAAAAGAAAGTGAAGCATTAGAGAGATGGTTTCCTTTTAAGAAGGAAGCCAAAAGTCATGCTGGGAAGTCCCTGTGGACCACTTGGCTAGAAACCTTGAGCACTCTCTAAGAGTTGAGATGGGTCCCCTACAAGGGACTGAATTCTGTCAACAAATTTGGAAGAGCACTCCAAACCTCAAATGAGAATTGCAGCCCCAGGATGACACCTTGTGGTGAACCCCTGATCAAGGACCCAGCCAATCCATACTTAGGTTAAACTTGTCTTGTTTAAATAACTATGTTTGTGGTAATCTATTTCATAGAAGATGGAGACAGGGTACTGCCAGCATATTCTGGATTTTGTGTGTAACCATAATATGTGGTGAAATGCACCCTTCCTAATTACCTATCCCCTTCAGGGATGTGGGGGGCCAGCCTGTGGTGTGAGCCCAAAGCTCTGTTTTTAATAGACCTCTTCCTAGAGACATAGTTGACTTCAGTCCATACTTCTGTCCTTCAGGAAGACTTCTCTGAGGAAGAAAAACACAGCTTAGCCTTCTTGGTGCTTAGAAGTTAGTCCAGCTACCCAAAGGAACTTTTTAAGATTTTTTTTTTTTTTTGTGACTCTAGAAGTTTTAAATTATATAATTTGGCTTTTCCCAAGATAGAAATAATTAATTCATGTCAGTATGGTCTCATGATTTCTTATTTTATTCAAAACCGTTACTCTCATTTTCATTATAAGCTGTTACTATCATTATTATTTTGATCCTCAGGTCGTCGTAGATTCTTCCAATGGCTGCTCCTTCAAGCTGGTTGCTGTGTCTTTTTGAGCCCTTCCATCATTTTTGAGCACTTCTTTGTGCGTTCTGGCACAACAAGTTATTCCAGATTTATCTTGTACTTTCCATGGAATTAACTTACTTTCTTCCTTCCTTCCTTTCTTCCTCCCTCCCTCCCTCCCTCCCTCCCTCTCTTTCTTTCTTTCCCTTTTAAAAAATATTTTATTTTTAAGTTATCTCTATACCTACCATGGGGCTCAAACTCACAACCCCATGACCAAGAGTTGCACCCTCTACTGCTCTACTGACTGAACCAGTCAGGCGCCCCAAGGATTGACAATTTCTGTAAGGAACCCTGGTTCCTTTCAGTGTGGAATGGTGTTTAGAAGCCAAGATGTAGGCAGTAGAGGTGCTAATGGTTTCTAGGCCCTTCTGATCTATGAAATTTCTTTTCTTCCCCTTTTCTTCCCTTCTTCCTTACCTCCTCCATCCCTCTTCCTTTCTTTTATCCTTTTCCCCTGTCTTTCATTTATTTATTTTTAAATTCAAATATAATTAACACACAATGTCAAATTAGTTTCAGGTCTACAATATAATGATTCAATAGTTTCATACATTTCTCAGTGCTCATCAAAACAAGTGTACTCTAGTCCCTTTATATGTTTTCCCTATCCCCCCACTAACCTTCTGTCTGGAAACCACCAGTTTGTACTATATATTTAAGAATCTATTTGTTCACTTGTTTCTTTTTTTCTTTAATAAACACTTTCATTTTAAACAAGAATAAAAATAAACAAATTGAGTATTCCATTCAAGAAGTTAAAAATAACAGAGCAACAAAATACCTAAATAAAACAGAAGGGTGGCAGTAAAAAGAGAAAATCAGAAATAACTGAATCAGAAAACTGAAAACCAATTATATTAAAAAATAAACCTAGTTCTTTGAAACAATCAGTAACATAGATAAACTATGGCTGGTTTCATTTAAAAATACAAAGTTATGGGTCAGTCTCACTTTATGGAGATACAAAATCTATACAAAATTTTGTATAGATACAAAATCTGTTCATACAGCTTATCCTATTAATAAAGCAATGAAGAAAAATTCGCTTAATAAATATTAATATTCTGTGCAGGTGATAGGTATTGGGGCTTCAGTTTTAGCAGTTGTGTGCAAAATCCACCTATATTCACCTCTGAATTCCTAGAGGCTGAGGAAGAAAGTCCAAGGAATCAGCAAGGTTAGGATGTCTCTGCCTGAGCCAAGGAAAATGCAGGGCAGAGGGATGGAGATGGGGGCCTCCAAGGAATAGGAATCTCCAAGAACTTAATGAAGTATTGAGAAGAGGAAGTTCAAGTTAATGTTTGTCAGATGAAGGTTGAGAAGCCGCTAGCTGAACAAAAATTGTTGGTGGCTTTGCCCCTTGCCACACTCACAAATGTGTTTGAAGGGAGGGAGAGTGGGTCCAAAACAGCACCCAGTATGTAGAGGAGGACCTGAGTATAGGTGGGCAGAGTGGGCAAGGGCACTCACACCCTTCCCTGAAGGCAGGCAGATGAAGCAGGAGAAAGGTGGTTGAAAGCCTATGGTTACCTAAACAAAGGCTCTGACTCATATCTTGGACTGAGCATGGTGATTTCTGTCAGTAAGATTATGTTAGTGGCTTAAGGTGGTCCTAAGATTTTAACTTCCTAAGAATGAGCTGGAATGTCAGGCCAGATTTCTGCCTATAGTAGGGAGGGACTTCCCCCACTGAATAAAGCTTGCAGGGCCAGTGGGAGACAACAGTAAAGAATGTTTCTGATAACATTTTTCTCACCAATCCTCTCATTCTTCTCACTTTTACCATAAGCAGCAAGAGAAGATCAGGTGAGACATTCAACCCTTTCCTTGGCAAGCTCTTTAAATAGATGGCCAAGTCCACCAGGGGCATATGCTTTTTGTGTTACTGCATATGATAATATTGCTAAGCTTTCTGTCACTTCCTAGCAAGGATCCTCTTCCCCCAGTTTCCAGTAACAATTTCCTTACTTCCTTAGAACCTTCACTGGCAGTATCATCAAAGTCCAGATTTCTACTAACTTGCCTGTGTAGGCTTTTCCTGTCATGTTGCTCCAAATCCTTCCAGCTTTTGCTCACTTCCTGTTCCAAAGCCACTCCCACATTTTAATTGTTTGTTATGGCAGCACCCCACTTTTAGGAACCAAAATCTATATTAGTTATCTATTGCTGCATAACAAATTGCTACCAACTTGGCAACCTAAAACAACACATTTATTTTCTCACAATTTCTGTGGGTCAGGAGTTCAGGCATGGCTTAGCCGGACTGTGCTTTCAACTTCTCTCACAAGCTACAAACAAAATGTGAGCCAAGGCTGGGGTCTCATCTGAAGGCTAGCTAGGAATAATATGTTTCCTAGCTCACTTACAGCACTGTTGGTAGGATTTCATTCCTTGTAGGCTTTGCCCTGAGGGCCTAATTTCCGTTTTTAAGATTTTATTTATTTGACACACAGAGAGAGAGAAAGAGTGAGCACAAGCACGGGGAGTTGCAGGCTGAGGGAAAAGGAGGTTCCCCACTGAGCAGGGAGCCCAACTCGGTGCTAGATCCCAAGACTCTAGGATCATGAAATGAGCCGAAGGCAGATGCTCAACTGAATGAGGAATGCAGGTGCCCTGAGGACCTTATTTCTTAACTGGCAATATCCCAGAGGGCACTCTCAGTTCCTTGCCATGTGGGCTTCCCAATCTTGGCAACTGTCTTTGTCAAAATCAGCAAGGGAAAGTGTCCGCTAACAAGATAGAAGTCACAAACTCATATAATCTAATCATGAAAGTAACATCCTTTGTTGTATCTTATAACTTTATAGAATAACATTTTTAATGTTATTATGGTTTCAGGTGTGCAACGTAGAGATTCAACAATACTATACCTTACCCAGTGCTCATCAATGTAAGTGTAGTTAGCACAGTCTGTTAGCGCACTATGTTGTTACACTATTATTGATATTCTTGAGCTATACTTGTCATCCCCATGACATTTATTTTATAACTGGAGTTTGCCCTCTTCATCCCCTTCACCTCTTCTACCTCCCCTCTGCCAGCCACCAATTTTTTCTCTGTGAGATAAATTTTTGTAACTGGCTTCTGATGAGGGTCTGAAAATGAATTCTTAAAATATAACCAGTAAAGAAAAAAAGAGAGAGAAACCAAGAAACAGACCCTTAACTACAGAGAACAAACTGATAGTTACCAGAGGGGAGGTCGGTAGGGGGATGGGCAAAATACGTGATGGAGATCAAAGAGTGCACTTACCATGATATGCATAAAACAATAAAAAATATGAGTGTGTCATGGTGATATGTACATCTATGTGTCTCTGTATGGGGGTACCTGTTTACATATGAGGGCTGATAGAGAAAAAAATTATTTTATAAAATTTTATACCTTATAAAACAAGGCTTATTTGATTCATTTGGGACAGATTTAAAGGCAAATATTATGAGCTTATTGAAATTATTTTGTCTTGCCCATAATTTTTGTTTTGATTATGTTGATTAGAATGTAATTTTCTGTCTGATTAATATAAACATAAAATTTGGGCTGATACTTGGTCTTTTTATTTTATTTTTCTCATAATTTATTTTTATTTTATTTCACAAAAGTAGTGGTCTGAGGCTGATTGAAGACATTTTTACAACCAGTTCTTTCTCCTCAGATAGTTTGGGAAGTGCTGTTATTGGTCATCATTGCAGTTCATGATGTAATGAGGTGGTTCGTTGAAGAACTGGAGCAGCAGCTGAGCTACTCTTTGGACCTGGGACATCCATACAGTGTAGGGGTAGCTTTATCTTTTTATAGACATGGGATTATGTGGCCAATCGGGAGGGAAGCTTCCCCCAGAGGGGGCAATTTTTCCAAATCATCCTCCCACAGAAGATGGCTACTCCCTCCCAAGTCATGAGCCCAGACAGAGGGGGATCCATTTCCAGCTAGTACAGAGACTGTGGTGGCAGTGTGAGTCAGAGTCCCCAAGGGGGACTTCAGCATTATCAGGGCATCCACCCCCCAAAAAGATATTTAGAGTAAAAAAATCAAGGCTTACATTTGGATTGTTGTAACTCAGCAGTAGGAGTACAGAGAAGAGGTATGTGGAAAAGAGGGCCTTCAGCTGACACCAAGTAAGGTCAATAGAAGTCAACATAGCCCCCACCCTCCCCCCCAAAAATTAAAATTAACTTAAAAAAAAAAAGAACGTGTTTCTAGATTTCATTCATGGAAATTCATATCTGGTACAAAGCAAGTGAGAATTCCACTTTCTACTCTGTGGAGAAAATGTATTCATCCACACTCACCAATTATTAATGGCTATTTCCTGGGCTAGACACTAGGAATCTAAAAATAAATAAGGTACCAGAGCAGCTCCAGAGATGCAACTATTTATTTCCCTATTACTCAGCAAATGGGGTTTCATCCTTGGGATAACTGTGGATGGGCACAGTCCTGGTGCCATGGGGATATGGGGATCAGGAAATGGGGATATGGAAAACGAGAGTGCATTCTGAGGATGGAAGTCGAAAGTGAAGGACTCAGATGATCACATATGGATGATGTTGAAAGGAACTGAGAATATCTGACCTGGTGTAAAAGAGAGGGGACACTTGCTATCTTATTGTTTGTGCTCCTCCCCCTCCCCCTCCCCTTTCCTCTCCTCTTTTCGTCTTCAGATTTATTTATTTATTTTAGAGAAAGAGAGACGGTGGGGAAAGCGCAGAGGGAGAGGGAGAGAGAAACTCTCTGGCAGACTCCCCGCTAAGCACAGAGCCCATCCTCTGGGCTGGATCCCAGGACCCGAGATCATGACCAGAACCAAAATCAAGAGTTGGACATTTACCCGAATGAGCCCCACACGTGCCCCTGCTGCCTTCTTTTTTATGCCCCAAATCGTGTTGATCAATACAAAACCACTAGCCACATGAGACTTTTAAAATGAAAATTAATCAAAGGCAAATCAAATGCAAAATTCATGTTCCTTACCTGCAGATGTCATTTTTCAGTGGTCAATGGCCATCAGTACATAGTGGGGCCAAACCGGATGGCACAGGTGTAGGATGTTTATGTCACCACAGGTTCTACTGGGCATGCTGGAAGGGCTCCCACATGGAAGAGGATTCCCCACGTCCTTGCTTTGTCCAGACTTGAGGGTTGAAATAATGACGATAGATAGTTGAGAATTGGGAGGGGGATAGAGTCTAGTTTCATATTAGGGAAAACTTCTGAACAGAAATAGCTATTCAGAAACCTTTATAGGTAATGAATCCTCTGTTACTGGAGGGATTCAACTCTGGGCTAGGAGCTTATTTGGTTGAGATTCTTTCGTATAATTACTTCGTCTGTCTTTTTTTTTTTTTCTGAGGGATTCTCTATGTTTAGAAGTATTCTTTATTAAATGCTTTTTTCTGTTCTAGGTGCTCAGTTTCAAGCTTTCCCTCCATTATCAAGTTTATCATTTCAAGAATTCTGCAAGTCATGTAATATTATTGTTCTCTTCTTACAGAAGAAGATACTGAGACTCAGCCAGTTAAGTTCAGGTTGCTTGAGGTCTGGCAAGCACAATGGATCAATGGTTTTTTGAGGATCTGATTCCAAAGCTCTTAACTGGTACACTTTAAACTAGAAATCGGCAGATGTTCAATAAATACTGGCTGATTGAAAAAATTGTACCAAATAAGTATAGTAGTTTCTGGAAAACAAACAAGCAAATAAACAAACACTTCTTTTTAGTTCTGTTTATATAGTATTTTTACAACCAAGTAAAAATATATTACGTGTAGGGGAAAGGAATATTAATGACAAAATATTAACATTAGGTGAATGCTTTTTCATAGGAGTAGAGCTTCCTCCTTTCTTTTTTAATTAAAAAGCCCCAATATGGGGTGCCTGGGTGGCTCAGTTGGTTAGGCAACTGCCTTCGACTCAGGTCATGATCCCAGGGTCCTAGGATCAAACCCCATGTCGGGCTCCTTGCTTGGCAGGGTGCCTGCTTCTCCCTCTCCCTCTGCCTGCTGCTCTGCCTGCTTGTGCTCTCTTTCACTCTCTGTCAAATAAATAAATAAAATTTTAAAAAAGCCCCAATATATATTGTTGCTTATTCAAGAATACACATTTTACTTAAAAATGTAAGAAAACTTAGTGCTTGCCTCAAGTATCATTGTTGCTATATTTTGACCATGCTTTCTCATGATTCTGTGGGTAGGCTATGTTTCCTTTGCTGGATTCCTCCGGGCTCTTCTGTGCAGCTACGTACAGCTGGAGATTGGCAAAGCTGGACGGTTGAGGATGGCCTCATTCACATAGCTGGCAGTTGGTGCTGGCTCCCTCACATAACTCTCACCAGCCAGGAGGTGTTACCTGCTGCCTCACATAGTGGTTTCTGGGCAGTGTTCCAAGAAGACAAGGGTGGAAACTACAAGTTCTCTTGACACCTTGGCTCTGGAACATACTACATTCTCACTTCTGCCACATTCTGTTCATCAGAGCCAGCCTGGATTCAAGGGATGTGGAAACAGACCTCACCTCTAGATGCAAAGAGCTGCAGAATATTACAGCCATGTTTTAAAATCTACCATTCACAGCAAAGCATGCATTTAAATTTATGAAATAGAGACAGGCACTAGTCTATGGATTGTTTCAAATGCTATCTTGAAATGTTGATTTATTTTCCTTGTGGTCTGTGGATGATTTATTTAGAAAGATCATACCTGCCATTCATGACGTTCTCACTTTTGCATACATCCTGTTTTTGGCCTGTGATGTCTGAAACACAATGTTGAATATATTCAAGTGCCCAGGTTACTGTTATTGTTTTACATTTTAACCGTTATGCTTAAGTAGAAATAATAGATGGAAACCAATAGTGTCTATCCAAGGGAAGGACCTCTGAATGATACCTTCAGGATGGGTTGATGGTTTGAAAGAGAAAAAGAAATAAAAACTTGAGCTTGGAAGCAATCTGGATGTTCACCAATGGATGAAGATGTAAAGAACTATAGTATATACATTCAGCAGACTGTTATTCAACCTTAAAAAAAAAAGGAAACTCTGACACCTGCTACAGCATGGATGGGTCTCCAGGACATTCTGCTAAGGAAAAGAAGCCAGTCACAACAAAACAAAGATTGCAGGATTCTGCTTCATATAAGTTACCTAAAGTAGCTAAACTATTTCTGGAAATAGAAAATAGAATGGTTGTTTCCAGGGGCCTGGGGGTGTGGAATTGGAAGTTGTTCAATGGGTATATAGTTTCTGTTTCACAATATGAACGTTTTGGACATTTGCACAACAATGTGAATACACCTGACCCTACTGCATTGCACACTTAAAAATGGCTTACCGAAAATGGCTTACCTGGTGAATTGTGTGTTTGTGCGCACATCTGTGTGTGTTACCACAATTAAAAAACAAATTGATCAAGTTTAAGAAAATGCAGCCCTCTCGTTCAGAGCCGTTATCCCAAACTGCAGTCTACGCCCATGGCCTCCTGCCGTGCCTGTCGCCCCGGGAGCCTTGCTTCGCTGTGCGAACGGAACCGGGAGACTCATTGAAAGAGGAAGTGGAGTCATATCCGGAGATGAGAGGGTTTCTGTGTTAGGGACGCCCACGCGAATCCCGTTCGGGTTGGTGGGAGCAGTGCAGTTGGCAAACCAGCCGGAGTGGATCAGAGGACTGGCTTTGATTCAGCCACATCCGCAGACAGAGCTCATGCCTTCAACGCCACACGCAGGACCTGCCATCAAAACCTTTCCATCACCAACCACTTCTCCAGTTTTTGCCCCCTGAATTTGCAAAATCCTCTTCTGTTGGCCCAGAATTGCCAGAGCTGAAGAGAGAGGAGCTTTTCTTGTTGAGGTCGCCTACAGAGTAAAGCAGCAGACTTGTCAGGGGCTCTCTCCCTTTCTCTCTGCTGACTGCCCAGGTGTGTTGGTGTCTCTGGCAGGAGTGAGCTGTGCTGCAGGTAACACCTGACAGCCTGCTGAGAGATGAGGGGGACTTTCCCTGCAGGCTCCCCCTCTTTTTTTTTTTTTTTTTTTGGGTGTGTTTCATTTAAATGTTTTTTTTTAAATTAATTTATTTATTTTCAGCATAACAGTATTCATATTTTTTCACCACACTCTTAACAAGGAGTCCTGAGTCGGCAGTCGAGGTTGCCTGGGACCTCTCCTCTGCCTCAATTCCTTTGATTTTGAACTCATCCGTAGTGCCTCGTAGTTGCTGAATGGCTGTGGCTCCCCCTCTTCAGGCCTTGCATTTGCTTTCCAGGCAGGGAGAAGGGGGACTTGCTACAGGGCAAACAAATGTACCAGCTGAGTTGTGCATGCCTCAGGAATGCAATACCGACCTGGAAGCCCACCTTAGAGACGTCTCGCTGGCCAGAACCAGAACCACGGGGTAGGGGAAATGGGCAATCCTGGCTGCTGCCTGGTGGAGAAGAAGGGCTTCGGAGTGGCTCATGGTCAGCAAGGTGACTGCAGTCAGTCCCCTTCTCAAAGGGATGCAGAGCCATCTACTTGCCACCCTCCACCCATCACAGTCCCCCAAGCACTTACAGGCCAGGAATGGAACTCCCAGGTGAACAGCCTGTATCTACCACCCACTTCCCACATCCTGTTCCCCACAATTCCCTTTACAGTGATAAATCCCTGAAAGCAGAAGACACTTTGCATATCTTTTTTTAAAAGATTTTATTTATTTATTTGACACAGAGAGAGTGATCACAAGTAGGCAGAGAGGCAGGCAAAGAGAGAGGGGAAGCAGGCTCCATGCTGAGCAGAAAGCCGGATGCAAGACTCGATCCCAGGAACCTGATGTCATGACCTGAGCCAAAGGCAGAGGCTTAACCCAATGAGCCACCCAGGTGCCCTTTATTTGTGTATCTTTATGTCCCCTCAGGCATAGCATGGCCTTGCATTTGGTTTGTGTTAACATATATTTGTTGATTTTCTGAAATGATTGGATTTCCTTCCTGTCTTATCTGAAGATAATTCCAGACAATCGAAGGCTGATTATTGGGAGAGCTTCTGGTGGAAACCAGGAATACTTGGCTTTTCTTCAAGTTGGCAGTGAGAGTAACAACATCGTGATTTAAGTTTCTTCTCATGGCTTGGTACTCTGTGCTCGTGCCTCTCTCCCTTCCCTCCTTGTTGGGTCTCTCTGTTGGTAGCTGCATCCGAATAGTCTTCATAGCTGATTTGCTGATAGAATGAACTAAAAAACAAAACAAAACAAAGCAAACCACAACCTCTAACTTCCACCTGATGAAAATCACGGGGTTGTTGAAACAGGAAGAGCTATTAATGTGTATTTGTCTCTATCTCCTTCATTTAGCTTACCCAACATCATACAGAGTCGTCTGTATGCTGACAAAGGTGCAGAACGACTATCGTATAGCTAAATCTCTACTAGGATTTCTGGGAGGGACGGTGGCCTCCCCCGGATGCTCCTGCCATCCTGGAGCCTAATGAGCCCTGGAGCCCGCAGAGCAGCCGGCACGGAGTGATTTCACCCAGGGCCCTGAGGATCCACAGGCTGATTTGTATGTTCTCGCTGTAGCGGTTTCTGAAGCCTCAATTTCTGAGGTCTTCCATGGCACACTGTAATTTCAGGATTGGCAGCGACGCTGGCAAGATCGAAAAGAAAACATATTTAGGGAAACAGGAATTTCTCTCAACCTTTATTTTGACATTCAGCGGTCGATGATGGATGTTTCAAATTACTCTTGATAAGAAGCTATCAGTAGGAGTTATTTTGTTTCACAGATACCTGGCAGGTCAAAAACACACTCAAATTGAACAAATATTCTCAAATTAAGTACGGAGAATAGGAAGGTTTTATAGCTCATGATGCAGAAAGGCAGGGAATTCAGTGAGTGGATCTATGATTCTGGCGGTCTGGTGAGGCGGGTGTGTGTGGGAGCGGACAGCGAGGCAGGCCAGACTGGAAACCCGGACCCGGTTGGGTTAATCTCGCCAGCCCGAGCTGATTTAAGGAACGGGTTGAGAAAACCCACCACCGAGCCCGTCAGGAGGGCAGAGAACACTTTGGATTGAATGAGCCTTTTAAGGTCCTTTCAGTTTCAAATGTATTTCACTAGTTACTTCAGCGCTCTGAGACCTTTGTTTCCCCATCTGTAAAATGGGAAGATAATATCCTTCTTGTTGCTAACTGCTTTGAAAATTGTGATGCATTCTGCAGCTTCTTATTTGTCTCTGGATATGTGATACCTACTGTGACAGTAAAGGCAGTAGATGTGCCTCCCTAGCAAACCATTTTCAACTTCTAACACAGCTGTAAGAAGTCGTGACTTCCATGCATATATTTGATGTATATATAGTGTTTGGAAGTAATAGTCATTGTATAGACATTTATTGAGCATTTACTCCATGCTGGGCACTGTGCTTGGTGCCAGAGATATAAAGCCAGTGAGGCAAAAAGTCCATGTAATGCTTTGTTGTAATATTGTGGTCCATATCTCTCCCATTGCTGTTTATAAATAATGATGTGGATTTTTTAAAAATATAAAGAATTGAGGTTGGTTAAGTAGCTCACTCTTGATTTCAGCTCAAATTGTAATCTCAGGGTCCCAGGATCGAGCCCCACATGGAGTTCTGTGCTCAGTGGGGAGTCTGATGGAGGATTCTCCCTCTCCCTCTGGCTCTACCCACCCCCAAATAAACACATCTTTATTAAGGATTTTTAAAAACATTTATTTATTTGAAAGAGTGCAAGCATGGGAAGGAGCAGAGAGGGAAGCCGACTGCCTACAGAGCGGAGAGCCTGATGCTGGACTTGATCCCGGGACTCTAGGATCATGACCTGAGCCAAAGACAGATGCTTAATTGACTGAGCCACCCAGGAAACCCAATAAATACATCTTTAAAAAAATATAAAGAATTAATGTGATTGTTACAATTTGTTAAAAAATATAATGCATTCATTTATTGCTGTATTTTAATCTCATGTGGGATGCTTCATGCACACAGGACTGGATGTTGGCAATAGCCCTGGACACGGTTGAAAAAAGCCTCCTTGTAAACTGCTATGTCTATAAAGTGGTAACTTGGCTTTTGCCTTAAATTTTTAAAATGTTTTAGTGATTTCAACTTTCAGGAATTTATCCTAATAGAGATGTGCCTAATACTTCACAGTCAAAGATGTGTAAGCAATGATTATAATAGCAACATCGAACACATTCTAAAGAGTCAATGATAGGAGAAGAGCAAAATAAAATTTGTCTCGGTAGGCTGATCTGTCGTGTCACCTATAGGTGATCCCACATTCTCCAGGGAAGTTGTTGGGGCTGAAACTCAAGCTCCACAGGGCCATCAGTTTCCCAGATGGCTCAGTTTTCCGTGATCTGAGGTCGGGGTACCAGGTGGTGGGTATTATAGAGGGCACGGCTTGCATGGAGCACTGGGTGTGGTGAAAAAATAATGAATAATGTTTTTCTGAAAATAAATAAATTGAAAAAAAAAAGAAAAAAAAGAAAATGCCCTCCAGTGGCCATTTCTGCCATTCACTCTTTATTAAGAAAATTTTTAATTGTGGTAAAATATGTGAAATGTAAAATTTACCATCTTAACCATTTTTAAGCGTCCAGGTCTTTGGCATTAAGTCTGTTTGTGTTGTCCTGCAACCACCGCCCTCCATCTCCAGAACTTTCTCATCATCCTAAATAGAAACTCTGTAGGCATTAGACAGTAAATGTCAATTCCTCCGTGGCCTCAGGCCTTGCCAACCACAGTTCTACCTTCTGTCTCTATGAATCTGACGACTCCAGGCACCTTGGACGAGTGTTATCAGACTGTATTCGTCCTTCAGTGACTAACTTACAACGTCTTCCAGTTTCATCCATGTGGTGGCCTATGTCACAATCTCCTCCCTTTTTAAAAAAAACTGAATAATGTTCCTGTTTACCCTTGAGACCCACTTTGGGGCTATGAGGGGCCTTCCAAGTCCATGGAGGCGCCCAAACTATGGCGGAACCTACCTGGGAAAGCTCCTGGTGTGACCACCGTAGCCTTCCACATACAGCGTCGGGCTCGGCTTGGACCTTCTGCGCTCTCCTCCACATCTGTGTCTGCTGGGCCCTGCAAGGGAGACCAGACGTCCTCTCTGAGTCATCTGTGAAGCGCTTGGTGGGCCCAGAAGTGTCCTTGTTCTTCCTCTGAGCCTTCCCAGACGACAGATTGGTGCCATTTCTCTGTATAATGGATTCTGTCTTTGGGAGGGTGAGGATTTGGGAGGGTGAGGGTAGTGGCAGGGTTTGTTACTGTATAGAAAATAGCAAAAGTAGATGAGAAGGGTAACCATGAAGGAAAATATTTATTACTAAGTGAAAATTTTTTCTTTTCTTTTTTTTTTTTTTTAAAGAAATGTAGAGTTTGGCCACTTTTTCTTTTTCTTTCTTTCTTTCTTTTTTTTTTTTTTTTTTCAAAATCTAGGCCCTGTGGCAGAATGGCCATTCTGTTGCAAATTCTAGTCCTGAATAGGGTTTACAAAAATCGGAATATTTTGCCTTCTCCTCCCCTTCCAATGAGGCTTAAATAATTTATTTATCTTGCTCTCACCTTAGGGGTGAACTTAAAGCACTTACAGCATTATCAATTAACATAAGGGAAACCCATCCAACGAGAGGAGCGAGCTGGCTCTAAACCCAGGTGGAACTGAATGCACAGAGAAGGGGTTCAACAATGTGCTCCTCGTGTCCTGGACTCCTGGGAGGGTTTCCTTGAACTGCTTGACGTAGTCAAAAGCCTCACATTCTTTTCTGAAGGACAGTTGAGATAATTTTAATCATAATGGAGACTATATGCCGTGAAAGTCTTTAAGAGAAGGAGCGGAGAGAGTTAGTGCCGCAGAGAATACAGAGCAAGACGGCTTCCAAGCTCCATTAGCGCACAACACCTCTTGTGTGGAAGTGCGGTCGCCCCTCCCTGGGACTCATGATAACTATGAAAAGTGAAGCAAGGCTGTAAGAGAGGCCAGGGTGTTAAGCATGTTAACATTTCCATTATGTCTAAAAGCAGAAAATGGAACAAATAAAGCAGGTTGGGTTCTTTTTCCCCCATGATAATGTATGCCAGAATGTCACAAGAACTCATTGTCTGCTGTGAATACAAAAATATGGGCAATTCAAGCCAAACAATGAAAACGACGCTGATTCCATAAAAGCATCCCACTCGCATTAAGTTCACCTGGCAGGGTTTTACCCTTATTTATTTCTTCCCCATAAGGGTGTTCCTTGAATGGCGTGATCTATAAAGTTGAAGCTACATCTGGAATTGCTTCTGCTCTCCCTCTCTGCTTTCTCAGTTTCTGAAATGCCAGAAACGCATGATATAATAAAATGGAAGCACCGTATTTGTTTGTCCTGTTTCTTCTCTTAGGTCAAATGCGGATGTGATTTTTTGAGGCAAAATCCTCATAATTTTCACAGGAAGCGGATGCAGGGAATCTCAGCAGGGTGCGTGATCCGTGGTCCTGTCAGGTGTCTCTGACTTCAAAGAACTTGTTCAGAAGCTCTGGCGTTGGTCCAGGGTACAGGCAGACATGGGTCCCTGCTTGCTCCTGAGCCTGGGGACCTGCTGAGGCACTGGGGAGGGTGTTCCAGGGGCTGGACGAAGCACCTGGAGAAGAGGCTGGGGAGTCTTCTCTCTCTCCCTGGGTCTGCAGCTCTTAAGAGGAAGTGCCTTCAGGTTGGGCCCCTTCAGCATGCAGAAGGGATTTGTGAACCTGAGCTGGCATTTTCAGAGTAACAAGCCTGTTGCTAAGATGACAGCATGGAATGTCTGGCTGTCCCCACCATCACCAGAGTGAGGGCAGGAGACAGAGAGTGTGAAAGAAGAGACACTCCAGGTTTTGGGTTTTTGAGTTGAATCATGTTAGTTTCTGCCCCTTGTTGGAGGTGACTGTCAATTCAGTATGAAAATAAATTGTGAAAACCCTCCTCTCCACTGGTTCAGTCATCTCCGGCCTTCCTACAATAAAGCTGGCTTTGGGCACGAGGTACATCACACGAGCCCACAGAAGGTTGAACACCTGCCTCAAAGCAGCAGCACTTCCGGTCTGACCCATACATATATCTACACAAAACTGTATGTTTTCAACCCCAAAGAAAAAGTCATTCCTGGGCTAGAGAAGTTTTTTTTGCCTGACCCTTATATTCTTTTCCTTTTTCCTTTGCTGACCTTTCTTACTCTTGACTCATTATATATGGTGAGAATCAAGATTGTCTCCTTTTTCTCTACGAAAATGACTCCTTTGAGTTTTCCATGGGCATGAGGCTTGAGCATGAGGATGAAGTGTAGGCTGAGAAGGCTTGGAGGCCACTGGGAGAGCGGGAAGAGGGTATTCGGATGGAAAGGAGAGAGAAGGTAATAACAGGAGAGAGAGGAATTGAGAATCACATTGAATTTGGGCGAGGGTGAAGGAAAGAGAGAAGCCAAAGCATGGAATCCTCAGATATCATGGAAAATGCATTTCTAAAAACCTAGCCTTGATCATGCTTCTTCCCTCCCAGAGCCCTTCCTGGCTCCCCAATGCCAGTAAAACCAGAACTCAGTGGAGCTCCTCACTCCAACAGCAGGACCCATCTCCCTTCTAGATCTTCTCTTCCACTGGCCTCCTCATCCAGTGCTGGAACCACACTCAGCTATTCTTTCTGCCAGAACTTTGTTTGTCCTGTTCTCTGAAGCCTCCAGCTGAGGATCTTCTCCATCCTCCCAAGCCCCTCTTGGTAACCAACTCCTTCAGGGCACCTGTCCTTCCCCCAAATTAGCTGTGATGTCATCCTCCTCCCGCAGCCAAGCCCTGTCTCATCAGACACTAGGATGCTCTCTCCATGATGATGTACACCCTTTGCCCTCGTCTTTGTATTTACCTCTGCTGGAGCCTCTCGTGCCTGAAGGTCATGGCACACTGTTTGGAATCACTGGACCAAGTTACAGAGCTCTGCTGAAGTTAGCAGGCTAGGTA
This sequence comes from Neogale vison, assembly GCF_020171115.1. NCBI lineage: Eukaryota > Metazoa > Chordata > Mammalia > Carnivora > Mustelidae > Neogale > Neogale vison. The sequence goes on from NC_058098.1 coordinate 46,817,846, forward strand.
CACAGAGTCATCACCTGATGCACTTTCTCCACCAGCTCCTCACTGCCTAGTGGAAGGAAGACAGGCCAACTGATCGTTTTGGGAACACATCAGGCTTACAGCAAGTAGGAACTAAATCCATCAACTTAGGTGTACAAGAGATAGAAAGTCTTTCTTACAACTGCATTTATTTTGTATTCTGGGCCCTCCTACCACTGGGGGGAGGGCGGTAGCTTAATTTCAGAGTTGCTAGGAATTCCTCCTTTTCCAAGGCTTGCCCCTAAGATTGGGGCTGCCCTGGAGCTCCACACAGCCTTCTGCCTGCCTGAGATCCCTGCATGGTCAGTCTTCTGCTGGTTTTCCATCCGTGAGTGTAGTGCTTAACCATCCCTCACTCCTGATCCCATGGTCCATCCCTCTTTCCCACCTCTAGGTCGCATGGGGGCCCTTAGGCTCATCCAACCATCGGCTCCATGAGTGTGGTCCCTTCAGACCCCTTGTGGCCTTCAGCTACTTCAGCTCACGCCCGTGGGATTGTTTCAGGTCTGCCCACTGGACTCTTGGGGATCTCTCTGCTACTGGGGCACATTCCCCTTCTGCTCCAGGATCCCCAAAGCTCTCTGAGCTTTCTGTCATCCCTTCCTGCTGGTGCAGTTTTGGGGCCCTTTCCTAGGGGCCCACCAGGATCTTCCCAAACATTTTTCTCCTTTCTCCATTCAGGGATCCTTATTTCAGATAGTCCTTATGTATGTTCCAAAATCTCTTGTCATTGCCACCTCCTTTACTGTTCCCTGGAGGCCCAAACCTTTAAAATCCCCAAACCAGGAAAATATTACTTTCTCTGATGCCACTCTATGCAGAGGCAATGGCCATGGAATGACTTACATGACTGTAAGGGAGAAGTTGTACAAGGCAGCAAGACACAATCTGTGTGTGTGTGTGTGTGTGTGTGTGAGAGAGAGAGAGAGAGAGAGAGAAAGAGAGAGAGCAGTCACAGTGATCATCCTACAAGGATCAAACCCAGAAGATTCACATGGATGCAATGCTATTGACTGAACTGTAGGCTTCTTCAGATTTCCCTATTTCCCCACTAATGGTCTTTCCTGTTCTAGGATCCAATCCACTAGGGCACAATGCACGAATGGTCAAGTCTCTATATTGTCCTCTGATGGATGATGGTTTCTCAGCCTTCCCTTGTCTTTCACGACCTTGGCAATTTGGGAGAGTCTTGGTCAGTAACTTTGTGGACTCTCCCTCCCTGTATTTGCTCTGTAACAAGCATCCTGACGCAGGGTATTTTGGAATCCATGCTTCATACCTGGTTTTGGACCAAGCTGCTTCCAGGCATAAAAATCAAAATGACAAGATCAAGCCCATCCTTTAAACCCAGGGACTCTTCACCTTGAAGTTATTCAAAAGCCGTGTTCCTAGCTGTGAAATTTTGGGAACAATTTTGGCAATGAACTAGATGCCTAGCTTTCTAAGAGGGAGAGGGAGACCCTCCTTGAGATGGGATGGAATGAGAGCTTTTTAGGAATGGGAAGGACTGGAGAGCTGACCTAACTCTCTTCATTTTACCCATTAGAAAACCAAACGGTATTTTGATCAAATGATTGGCTCAAGATGCTAGAACTGGTTGTTTGGAGAAACATTTTCCATCTAATGCTCTCCCCACCCCCCACTTTACTGTTGTTTGCAAGTAATTTTATGAATAACAGTCCCACTTCCCTGGCAGCATGAGGAGCTCCTGCACTCTCCTGGTGGGCACAAGGGATGCTGGCAGGGATTGAGAACTCCTGGTGTTTGTGTGTGTGTGTGGGGTGGAGCCAGAACACCTGTCCCAGTGGCCTGTGTCATATTTTACTGACCTTGGATTTTGGCCACACCCGTTCTGCTCAGGTGGGTCCCTGCTATGCCTGCTGCAATGCCTCACTTTTCAGTGTGCTTTTTTCCAAGCCTTGGGAGTTTTACGTAACCAGCATGGCAGCAGGGTCTGTTCCCATGGAGAGCCATAACCTCCAGTCCATGAATGGACAGTATGGAGGCTGGTTCTACAAAGAGAGCACGCCCAGAGGGTACCGCCGTGTCTAGAGAGACCATCCTTCCTGGCTTTTCTCCTGTTTTGTTTCATCCCTCTCACTCCTCCTTTCTGGAATCCCTTACCAAATAAATTGTTTGCATCCAAGTCCTGATCCCTGGAGCTGTGTTTGGGGAAACCCAAACTAAGGAAGATGAACTGCGTGCCCAGAGACCCAGCTTCACCCTATTTGGCTAACCATGGCGATACAAGATATATTTACATTTATACTCATATCTAAATATCTATATTTATATTTATCCTTATTACTTAGATTTACATTCATATCTATATATTTATATTATTTTGAGGGTGGGTCAGGTATATTGAGGTATAATTTATTTAGACCACATTTCACTTTTTTTAGTGTGCCGTTCTTTCATCCTCCAAAATTCCCTCATGACCATTTCAAGTATACCCCCTCCATCCCAGCCCCTGACAGCCACTACTGTGCAGTTTAGCCCTTTCCAGAATGTCATATAAATGGACTCACATGGTATGCAGTCTTTTGAGCCTGTCTTCCTTAGTATGAGGCATTCAAGATGCACCCACATTGTGGGGTATATCACTAGCTTGTCCTTTTTTTTTTTTTTTAAGATTGATTTTATTTATTTGAGAGAGAGAGAAAGAGGTGGCTGGGGAGGAGCAGAGAGAAAGAAAATCTCAAGCAGACTCCCCGTGTTGAGTGCAGAGCCCGACTCTGGGCTGGATCTTACCACCTGGGATCACAACCCGAGCTGAAACCAAGATTCGGGCACTCAACTGATTGAGCCACCCAGGTGTCCCTCCAGCTTGTCCTTTCTACTGCTGAGCAGCTTTCCATGCTATGGCTGGGGCACAGTTTGTCTCTCCATTCCCCTGTGTGAAGAACATTCGGGTTGTTTCTGGGTGACTATGAATAAAAGTCCTGTGAAGCTGTATTTATAGGTTTTTGAGTGAATATAATTTTTTCGTTTCTCTCCAGTAAATACGCAGAAGAGGGGAAGCTGGGTCACAGAATCAGGGTATGTTTAACCTGGTAAGAAACTGCCAAACAGTTTGATTTATAAAATACTGGTTATTCGGTGTCTTCTTCAGCACTTGGTGTTGTCAGTTTTATTGACTTTAGTCATTTTCATTTAATAGGTGTGTATCTCATCCTGGTTTATTGCATTTCTCTAGTCACTAATGATGTTGAGCACCTTTTGGGGGGGAGGTTTCTTGGCTATTTGCATATCTTGTTCAGTAAGTGTCTGTTCAAATCATTTCCCCATTTAAAAAAAAATTGACACTTATATGAAGAATTTGAGAAGTAAGGCAGAGGATCATAAGGAAAGAGAGGGGGAAAGGAAACAAGATGAAACCAGAAACCAGAGAGGGAGACAAACCATAAGAGACTCTTAATCTTAGGAAACAAACTGAAGATTGCTCGAGGGGAGGGGCGAGGGGGGGAGGGTGGGTGATGGACATTTGGGAGGGTATGTGCAATGCTGAGGGCTGTGAATTGTGTAAGATTGATGAATCACAGACCTGTACCCCTGAAACAAATAATACATTATAGGTTAATTTAAAAAAAAAAGGAAAAAAAGTTGAGACATTTGTTTTGATGCCATTGTTTGGAATCTTTAAAAAAAGAATCCAGAAAATTGAGATTTGTACATGGCATCTTTCAGACATTTTAAAAATAGGATCCAGCTTAAGAGATTTAGGGACATCATGTGGCTTCTTCACGTTAACTCCCTACTGAGTTTTCAACCCTGAGTCTTCTGAATCGAAATCTAAGGTTCCCGTCACTACACCAGGGAAACACCACTAAACAAACAAGGATCGCACGCCGGTGCCTGGAAACCCACTGGCCCCATTTTGTGAACTCCACTTGTGGCCACTGGCCACACTGACAACCCCAGAGGTGCTGGGATCCAAGACTCACTTGGTGAGTGGGTGAGACATTTTCATTCTCGTCAGGACTTACCCAGCCATGAGCCATGTAAACGTCACACTCAAACACAGACCCAAATTCACAAAGGCAGCCAGTAGAATTCTAGTCCCCAGGAGCCAAACCAAGGGGATGGGGTCTGCAGCGTTAGTGTTTATTGGGTACAGGTTTTCCATTGTGCAAGATGAAAAGAGTTCTGGAGGTGGACGCTGGTGATGGAGGCACAACAGTGTGAGTCGACTTAATACCACTAAACTGCCCATTGGAAACTGGTCAAGATGGTACATTTTATGGTATGGATATTTTACCAGGATTTAAAAAAAAGCAAAATAACATGAACAAAAAGGTACAGGCTGGGAAGAAACAAAAAGCCACGCATCTCATCATTTTCACACCAATTCTGCTATATCCAAAATGTCTTCTGATGCAAGGCAAGGGCTGTGTCTTTGTGGCTAAAGGCAGATGAGCCCCATCTGGGGATAACACGTTTGGCTTTTACATCACCTTGGCAGTGACCAATGGTTCTTTAAGCTTTTATGCTCACAAATAACATTTTGCATTTGCATTTTGCGTGCTATAATTGTTCATCAAATGCAAGTCTGCTATCTTGTGAATGTCAGAGAATTCCACACAGACATGGGTAAACAAAATACGGACCCTTAAGGAAGGGGGTTGAAACAAAGCACTCCGTTCACCTATTCAACGGGAAGGCGGGTCCAAACAGTAGCAACAACGATTTTCACGGATGTGGGTCAAGGCCATCGTAAGCAGATGCGTCAGACTTCACCCGGACCCAGGGCCCTTGGCAGGGTTGGGTTTAAGCATTCTGATGGCCCCGTCTGAAATTCGCTCTCTCATTATCAAGAAAACCACGTGTGTCCCCGGTCGTCCTTAAGAATCTGTGTTCAAGGTCGTAGGGAGGCTCTGTGATTGTGAAGGCCTTTTCAGGCCCACCCTTCCCACGTGATTATGGAGAAGCCGCCGGGTCCTGTGTGCTCAAGGCGAGTAAGGTCTGTATAACGGGCCGCGGCTCTTCTTCCCTGGAAAACGTTCACGTCTTTGGGGCCCTGAACCTTTTCCTTCACCCATCATAAGGGGAAAATCCCCAGTCACATGGTTGCATCATCTTAAAAGAGAGGACCCTTTTATCTTGTAATTGTCCAAAAGTGAGAGCTAAGTGGCCAGAGTCAAACATTAAAACTCTGTCTCTAAGCCAAACAAGCAAGCAAACAAAAGTGATGAAGGCCCCCTTGCCAGCACTGGGGACTCTGCCATGTGTGGGGGTGTGGGTCATGTTGGGGTAGGAGTCGGCCTTTCTATCTTTGAACTCCTGGAGGTTTCTGTGTTGTAGAATGGCTCCTCTTCAAATTCAATCTCTCCTGTACAACTCAACGAAATTGTTGCTATATGCACAAATCACCGACATCTACTTCGTATTTTTCATTGATGGACTTAATTCAATTTTTTATTTGCTTTGCTCTCGTCAGTAGTTCCCACACTTCAGTGTGCATTCTGAGTTTGCATTTCTATCATTTCCCAGGTGATGTTGCTACTTCTGCTATGGGAGCCACACTTGGACAACCGTTGCTCTAAACAGGAGTATCCCAGAAATTGTGAATTGGACATGGCAGTTTTATTGCTTTGCTAATACATATTGAAACATGGATAGACCTGGGGTGCTTGGGTGGCTCAGTCAGTCAGTGTTGGACTGTTGATTTCCGCTAAGGTCATGACCTCAGGGTTGTGAGATGGAGACCCACATTGAGCCTCATGTCCAAGCCCTGTGTTAGGGTCCATGCTGGGCATGGAGCCTGCTTAAGATTCTTTCTCTCCCTTTCCCTCTTCCTCCCAACCCCTGCTTACCTGCACTCTCTCTCTCAAAAAAAAAAAAAAAAAAAAAAAAAAAAAAAAAATATATATATATATATATATATATATATATATGGATAGAACTTATAGTTGTGGGGCTCCTGGTTGGCTCAGTTGTTAAGCATCTGCCTTCGGCTCAGGTCACAATCCCAGGGTCCTGGGATCAAGCCCTGCATCAGGCTCCTTGCTCAGCGGGAAGCCTGCTTCTCCCTCTCCAACCCCCACCCCCGCTTGTGCTTGCTCTCTCTCGCTGTCTCTCTCTCAGTCAAATAAATAAAATCTCTAAAAAATAAAAAGAACTTATAATTGTATATAGTGATCTGGTGTTCCACTGAGTATCCCAGATGTAATGACAAAAACACTGGATTTGGATTCCAAAGACTAACAATTGAAAAGCCAATACCATGTTATCTTAGAGAAGCACCCATCTCGCTACGGCTTAGCTTCCTTGTTTGTACAATGGGAAAGATCTCAGAATTATCACCTTTGTTTTTTTGTCTTCTTCTTCTTCTTTTTTAAAGATTTTACTTATTTTTTTTAAGGATTTTATTTATTTATTTGATAGAGATCACAGGTAGGCAGAGAGGCAGGCAGAGAGAGAGGTGAGCTGAAGACAGAGGCTCTAACCCACTGAGCCACTCAGGTGCTCCAGACTTATCACCTTTAAATCTGAAACGAGAGATGATCATGACCACATGGGGCTCGTGAATGGGGTGACGACAATCACAGAGAAACCAAGATTGAACAGTACGGTGATGGTTTAGGATGGGATTGTAAGATGTCTATTGCTTCTGAAGGGCCACACTTTGTGGACAGTTGCAAACATATATCTGGAGGAGGGATTCACGTGGAAAACAGGAGGAGAATATGTTAGTCAGCTGGCTAGGATTGAGGTGCAGGAAGGCGAGAATATAGATGAGCTAATTGCTTGCAGTAGGAATTTTAGATTTGACGTAGTTCAGGCAGCAAGTCAACCCCAGAAGCAGGCATCTGCAAACAGGAGTAGGTTATGAGCACTGAGCACCAACAGGGGGTCAGAAAACCAAAGCAGGGGACGGGGAAGCTAGGACTAGAGGCCTGGGAGGGCTCCCCTGCGTATTTACCCTCGGAAAAGAAGGAAAGACTAAGAGTCTTCTCAGAGAATGCAATCATTGTAACGTGGAGTTACTCACAAGCCAGCATTTCAAGGTTGGGGAGCAGGGTAAGGTAGGGGACACCTGGACAGTGAAAAGAAAACTGTGAAACCTGAAGATGTAGGGCAGAGTGACTCTGGGAATGATGCCATGGTCAATTTCGGATGCCAAAGAGACATACTGATGTGGAAATGTCACGCACTGCTTTTCCCAACCTGTCTTCTAGGACACACTAGTTTGCACAATACAATGTGGTGTTTTGAATTTTAAAAAGCAGCAGGGAGAGTTGGTGATTGTTTCAAAAAGTACTGCATATAATGGTGCTCCTTCAAGTTAGTCTCAGTGCAAGCAGCACATTAAAGGCTCTGAGAAGATCTGCAGTAAAAGAAACTGATTGTAAGGTAATGTCTACTCAAATACCCAAATACCTACAAAGTCCATTCACATAATGTCCGCAAATGCCTTGAAGGGCTAATGTTCCCAGAAATAGTGTAGGATCAAGGAGAGATAAGTCATTTTTCTATCTCATAGCTCAGGTTCATAGAGACCTCTATTCCCTGGACTTTTATTTCCTGAAGGAAAGAGTCGGAGATCAAAGGTGAAGTAACTGACCATGTCTACATCCTCTCCCCCACCGCCAACAAGTTAGGCCAGCATTTCTTCAATTAGAAGTTCAGTGAGAAATTCAGCCAAAGGCAATGTGTCTATTCAGTTTTGTTTTAGCAACACAGAACCACAGATGAAGATTAGATGAGAACAGTCTCAAATAGTTGCTTCTTGGTCTGGTAGAAAGTTTGTTGAACAGTTACTATGCACCAGACTCTAGTTACTGAGTGAAAAAAGATGAGTAGAAGATCATCTTGGTGTGAAAATACACAGAAGCAGACCCCAGGGCAAGGAGTCGATCACAGTGAGTAGGGACGTGGGGGCAGGAAGAGAAGGCAGGCATAGGGTGCCTGATTGAGCAGGGAAGTTTTGGGGGACAGTACAGAACAAGCATGTCAATGTCATTTCTCCTGAGAGGCAGAGGGAGCTGAGGCAACTAATTGTCAACTCCCCATCATTCTGCATTGAGGACTGATTCTGGGGACGGCTCTCTGATGCTTCCAGCTTGCCCTGTGCTCAGGGTGACAGGGGTCCCATAACCAGAACAGATGGTCCTAGGGGCAGGAGGAGCTGCAGGTGTTTACAGAGAGCAGCTTTGCTGTGTGGATGCGAGTGCCCAGAGGACACAGGTAGAGTGTGACTTTGATTGCTACAGGTCTGGGATAATGCTATATGAAAGATGGGGTCCCTCAGGAGCTAATGAGGTCTCTCCAGGGGCTGAGAACCAGACATAGCACAGACACCCGGGCTCTGCTAGGGGTTTCCAACTGACTGCATCTCACCATACATCCTGTTGGACCTTGACCCCCTGTTCTCACACTGAAGCATTTTAGCTGTGGTCAGTGTTTATCTAAGTTATTTCCCCTTGCGTTCACTGAAGCAAAACACTGTTCTGGCAGGTGAGCCCTGCCCATGCCCCTGGTCTGGGATGGACTGTGTCCTCAGTGTGGCAAGGGTCCCAGGACTACAATGGCTGGCTCTCTGCCCTGGACAGTGAGAAGCACTAAGCAGGTCTAGGGGAGTGTCCTGGTGAAGGGTGTGGGTCTGACTGGACTGAAGGCCCATGAGTCTTAATCTCTCCCCCTAGAGAATGCTCCCGTGTAAATGGAAGGGATGCTTACTTTGGGGTTTACCTTCCAATGTGTACGCTTTATCATCTGTGACACTGTTCTTCCATATGACAAACTTGCTTTCAGTAATCACCAGGAAATAATGAGAACTAGTCCTATTTTCTTGATTTTCCCCCTTTAGTTATAAAATGAACATTTAAAATATAAGAAAACGTTTCAACTTTAAAGATACTATTTAAATACAATTATTTAAATACAATTTCTCAGATTTGGGCCCCACTGTGTACTTTCTACACTAAAATAAGTCACTTCACAGTTTGCCTTCTGTTTCATCATTTTGGATTTTAAACACAAATCAAAAACTCTACGTGGTCACATAGAACAACAGAAGTGCAGTAACTCAAGTTTTGCTTCTTGGCCTTTATAACCAGGGTGCTATCGTGGTTTATTCAGGATCTACTGTTAATATGTGTATACATGGTGTCCCAGGACCGTGATTGCACCTGAAACAAAGTACATAAAACTCTGAGCCTAGAAATCTTCTTGTGCAAAAGAGCCAGGAGCTGAGTCCACATGGGTCAGGGGCTGACTGTATGACAGCCAACTTCTTTGTAGAACACAATGTTTAAGAAAGCACAAGTCATCAAAGCATGACAATTTGAAGCTTACACACACATATGTAAATAAGGTTCATCAGGGATCATAGTCATTGTTCAGGACTTTGATCAACCCAAGACATTTTGTTTTCAGAGAAGAGTATTTTCTTTCTGATGCTGTTAAGATTTGCTGGGCTACAGTTTTAATAAAAAACAGAGGAATTTTCATCAGTGTTATTATTGTTTCTGACTTTGCACCCATGGCCCTGTCCTTGATGCATGAGCGACTCACAGTTCTGTTGTGGGATCAAGTCCACTGAAACAAATAAAGCACAAAGAAGAAGGCTTCCAGTTTGCTATTTGTTTGCCTAGAAGACAGAGATCTCCCTTCTAGAAGAATCCAGAAGCATTTCAAGAAAGGCTGTCCATGAGTCTGAAAAATCCTTACATTAAGAAGGCAGAAATGGTCAAGATTCTCCTAAAAAAATAATACTGGTGGACTCAACTGGATAGCAAGAACTATCACAAACTATAGTAACTAATTAGTGGGATATTGGGGGCAAGAACAGGCAAATAGATGAGCGGAACAGAAGAGGGAGTTGAGAAACAGACCCACTAACAAGTGGAAACTTGATATATGACAAATCCCTGTGTAGAGTAAAAATCATTTAGTAAACGGTGCTGGGTCACCCTAACCATATGGAAAAGAATGAAGTTAGTCCCTCTCACAAGCTACTAAAACTTAATACTAGATGGGTGAGATAAAAATGAGAACTGTAAAATTTAAGCATTTTTCAAAAAAAGAATAGAATATCTAATCTGAGGATAGAAAAGATTTTCTTATACAATAGAAAAAAAAATAGTCCTATCCACAGTTGAAAAGACTGAATAAATAAGAGTTGAAGAAATACAAGAAAAGATTCTCCAGGTCATTTGTAATCAGGGAAATGTAAGTTTAGGCGATCAGGAGATATCATTCTATGCTCCCTGGAGTGGCAAAATGAAAGAATCTGATAGGAAGTGTCGGTGAAGATGTGAATTACGGAGAACAACTCAACACTGCTGGTGGGCGTCAAATGGGTGTAACCACTCTGGAAAATAATTGGGTGCCATCTTGGAAATGTGAACTCTGGTGCAGTAATTCCACTCCCAGTGTATACCCTACTCTTGTACATCACACCAGGAGACAGGTACAAGAATATTAATAACTTCATTGTTCTATTTTTGAAAATGATTTTGTTGTGCAAAGCAACACACAGAAAATGAAATGCCTATTAGTCATCACTAGGCAACACATTAGAACATTGCTGGCCCCCAAGAATCCCTGCATTCACCTTCTGATAACCATTCCCCACTCTCCTGGCTCCTATTGTAATTATTTATTTGCTTTTATTCACTGTCTTATTTACTATGTAGGAATCCCTAAACATATAGTTCTCTTTTGCCTGTTTTTGAACTTTCTATAAATAGGACCATGCAATATGTATTATTTTGCATCTGCATTTTTTATTACTCAACATTATGTTTTTGAGATTCATGCATATTATAATATGGTGGTTACAGTTCATTTATTTTTACTGTTTGTATAATAATCGATTGTCTATACCTCTATTCACTCTATAGCTCATGGACATTTGGCTTGTTTCACTTTTTGGCTAATATAATCATTACATTAAATTGGATTTCCTTGATTACTGAGAGTTGGACATTTTTCATATGTTTATTGACTATTAGGATTCCCTTCTGTGCCATGTATATGTAAGGTGTGTTTTTTGGTCCATTTTTTTTCCATTAGATTGTCTTTCTTACTGTTTTATGTGGTTTGAACTCTCCATTTTATGTGCACAAAATATCTTCTCCCACTGTGTGACTTGCTTTTTCAGTCTTTCAGTGATGGCTTTCAATAAATAGAATCCTAATTTTTTAATGCATTTAAATTTATCAGTTTTTTATCCCTTTATGTTTAGTATATTTTTGTGCCTTAAGAAATCTTTCTCTAAGACAAGTATCATATGATCTCCCTGATATGAGGAAGTGGAGATGCAACATGGGGGCTTAAGTGGGTAGGAGAAGAATAAATGAAACAAGATGGGATTGGGAGGGAGACAAACCATAAGTGACTCTTAATCTCAAAAAACAAACTGAGGATTGCTGGGGGGAGGGGGGTTGGGAGAAGGGGGGTGGGGTTATGGACACTGGGGAGGGTATGTGCTTTGGTGAGTGCTGTGAAGTGTGTAAACCTGGCGATTCACAGACCTGTAACCCTGGGGATAAAAATATATGTTTATAAAAAATAAAAAATTAAAAAAAAAGAAAAAAAGAAATCTTTCTCTATCTTAGAGTGAAAGAGACAGTCTCCTAAGACACCTTCCAAATACTTTATATTATTATTATTATTTTTCTTTCATTTTGCTTTTCACTTAGAACGTATCTAGAATTGAATCTCGTGTATGGTGTGAGGTAGGGGTCTATTTCATATTTTCTCTGTGGATGCTCAATTTTCCCAGCCACATATGTCTTAAAGTCTGTTCCTTCTCCCATTGCCTTTCAATTTTACTTTTTTCATAAATCAAGTGTCCATACATATTTGGGTCTTTTTAAAAATACTCTATACTATTCCATTAATCTATTTATTTAATCTTTCAACCAATGATATGTTGCTTTAACTGATACATTAGTATTTTAAGTCTTGGTATTGGGTAGAGCAAGTCTACTCTCCTCTTTCTTTTTCATGAAGACCTCAACTGTTGCTGGTCCTTTTCATTCCCATATAAATTTTAGAATCTGCTTGTTGGATTAATTGAGATTGCAGTGAATATACATCGATTTAGGGTGGAATTGGTATTTTTATCATATTGAGGCTATCAATCCCTGAATATGATGGTTGCTTTTCATTTTTTTTTTAATTTTTTAAATTTTTTTTCCAATTTATTTATTTTCAGAAAAACAGTATTCATTATTTTTTCACCACACCCAGTGCTCCATGCAAGCTGTGCCCTCTATAATACCCACCACCTGGTACCCCAACCTCCCAGCCCCCCGCCACTTCAACCCCCTCAGATTGTTTTTCAGAGTTCATAGTCTCTCATGGTTCATCTCCCCTTCCAATTTACCCAAAAGCACATACCCTCCCCAATGTCCATAACCCTACCCCCCTTCTCCCAACCCCCCTCCCCCCGGTTGCTTTTCATTTATTTAGGCTTTCCTTAATATCTCTCAGTAAGATTTATAGTTTTCTATATAGAAGTCTTGAAATCTTTTGTTAGATTTATTCCTAGGTAAGAATAAATCTAACAAATCTATCTATCTATCTATCTATCTATCTATCTATCTATTTTTTTGATGCAGATGTAAATGGTGTCTTTTTCTTTTAATTTTACATTCTAGCTGTTTGTTACTGGTGTGGAGAAATGCAACTGATTTTTTTATATTGATTTTTACACTAAGCAATGCTGTGACACTCCTTTATTATTTCTAATCTCCTACAGATTCTTCTAGTTATCACATATACAATCATATTATCTGTAAGATAACAATAATTTTGCTCCTTCTTTTAAAATACTTATGCTTTACATATATTAAAATACAGATACCTAGACCCCAACCCCAGGGACTCAGATTCCCCGGTTTGGGGTGGGGTCCTGGATTCTGCAGTTCTAATAAGGAAATGCTGATGTATCGGAATTACAGTGGGCAGCTTTCAAAAAATACTGATGCCTGGTCCCTTCTGGGGAAACCCTGATTCAATTGGTCTGTAGTGGGACTGTGGCACTGATGTTGCTTTTTATTTTTTATTTATTTTTTTAAAAAAGATTTCATTTATTTGACATGCAGAGATCACAAGTAGGCAGAGAGGCAGGCAGAGAGAGAGGAGGAAGCAGGCTCCCTGTTGAGCAGTGAGCCTGATGCAGGGCTTGATCCCAGGACTCTGAGATCATGACCTGAGTTGAAGGCAGAGGCTTTAACCCACTGAGCCACCCAGGCACCCCTGATGTTGCTTTTTTAAAAACCTCTTTAGGTGATTCTAATGGGAAGCCACCATCCTTGACTTCCCTGAAATGAAATTCGTGGATAGTATAGCTTATTTATACATATAATTAAAAAAGATAAAATAATCATTCTGTAATCTAAAGGAGAAATAAAAGGAAATTAAAAAGTCCCCTTTGGTAATATATATACTTAGGTATATGTATATATAACATATATATATATATATATATATAATACAAAGTACAATATATATTTGATTAAAAAATGGAGACAATTCTCTAGGAGACATGATGGAGGTGTTTCTTTCAGCAGAATATAAAGTCACAGTCCCAAAACCGACTCAACCTAAGGTGTGGTGTGGTTCCCTCTGCACAGGGCTGCATGGCCAACATGTCATGTTTTTCTAAGCCAGTGAAAAACTACCTAAAGTTCTGGACAGAACAAAGTACCTTGACTGACACTGTGGCTGGATTCCTGCACAATTTAGCACACATGAAATCAGGCAGTAACACTTGATGTTCCTGTGTCAGATAGCGTTGGGAGTCTAGGGTCAGGAATTATAAATAAATTGCTCTCAGCCATGCCCTTCAGGCTGAATTTTGGGCACTTCCAAACTCTAGTCTCCCTCTCCTTAAGTACCAGAATTCTCTATTCTCATTAAGCAACCACAGATGTCCCCCACAAATTTCTCAGGACACCCCCTTGAATATGGACTCAGAAGGAAAGACTAAAGAGGGACTCATCGAAATGTACTCAGATACTTTCTGCATGGGAGCCCCACCAGGCAGAATATCGCTGGTGGGTTAATCCGTGGTCGCTGTGGGATAAAAGACTCTCCTTCTCCACCCGGAGCAAGGGAGTCAGGGAGAGAAGGATGGCAGGTTGCAGGGCAAGCCAGCCTCACTGGACGATCAGATTTAGTTTCCCCTCCCAGAGCGTGCAAAGGGCCCCTGAAGGATAGAGAGGAAGGAGCTTTCTTTACACACACTGCACCCGCGCCTCCCCGCCCCCCCGATTAAACCAGGGAAACATTTAGCAATCTCTAGCGCTCTCTAGTGGTCAATACTTGTCATGCCAGGTAGCAAGAGCTTAATTTTTACTGTTTAAAAACCTGAACAAGGGGCTCCTGGGTGGCTCAGTGGGTTAAAGCCTCTGCCTTTGGCTCAGGTCATGATCCCAGGGTCTGGGGATCGAGCCCCGCGTCAGGCTCTCTGTTCTGCAGGGAGCCTGCTTCTCCCTCTCTCTCTGCCTGCCTCCCTGCCTACTTGTGATCTCTGTCTGTCTAATAAATAAATAAAACAAAAAAAAAAAAACTAAACAAGTAGATATTAATTAATTAGGCTGAGTGAAATAAGACTGACGCAAAAGGCAAATACTGTATGATTCCTCTTTAGGAGGCACCAGGAGTAGTTGTTAAGAGTCACAGGGGCAGAAAGCAGAATGGTGGTTGCCAGGGACTGAAGGGAGAGGGAAATGAGGAATTACTTTTTAATGAGTGTAATTTCAGTTTGGGAAGAAGGAAAAGTTCTGGATATGGATGGGCATGATAGTTGCACAACAATGTGAATATACTTAATGTCACTGAATTGTACACCTCAAGATGGCTAAGATGATAAATTTTATAGTATGTATATTTTAACATACACACACAGAACTCCTACAGAAGTAAAATTTCAGCCTACACGGGTTTACAGAATAAAAAGTTCATTCTGGGGGCGCCTGGGTGGCTCAGTGGGTTAAGCCTCTGCCATCGGCTCAGGTCTTGATCTCAGGGTCCTGGGATCGAGCCTCGCATCGGGCTCTCTGCTTAGCAGGAGGCCTGCTTCCTCCTCTCTCTCTGCCTGCCTCTCTGCCTACCTGTGATCTCTGTCTGTCAAATAAATAAATAAAAAATCTTAAAAAAAAGAAAAAAGAAGTTCATTCTGTCCCACATTTTCTTCCCTCATTCCAAACTTGCTGCACCCCAGAAGATGTTTCTACCCTTTTTCTATTTCTAATTTCTAATCTCTACCCTATTTCTAATTACAAATTACATATGTGCATATTATATATGCATTTGTTTATGCGCACACAGAAATATAGATATCTAGAACTATATTATATTGTATGAAATATATTTTATATGTATCTATAGACATAGATATTTCATATTGTTTATATGCATATTATATATTTCTATATATTTTAAAAGTTTGTATATACAGGCATATACAAAATATAGACCCATGCTGTAGATATAAAAACTTCAGATAAGTTTTATTTATTTTACTTTTATTTTTTAAAAAGATTTTATTTATTTATTTGATAGACAAAGATTACAAGTAGTCAGAGAGGCAGGCAGATAGAGAGGAGGAAGCAGGTTCCCCGCTGAGCAGAGAGCCCAATGCAGGGCTTGATCCCAGAACCCTGAGACCATGACCTGAACCGAAGGCAGAGGCTTTAACCCACTGAGCCACCCAGATGCCCCTTCAGATAAGTTTTAAAATAGAAAAGGAATCTGTGTTACTACTACACAATATTTTACAGTGTGGATATAATCTGCTTTAGTTGACTTCCTTCCTTACTGATGGATATTTCGACCATTTTTGCTTCTCCCCCTTTAAAAGAACATCTTGTATATGTAACTTTGCGCACACATGTGAGGTTTTCTGTAGGATGGTTACCCAAATGTTTCCAACTTCCCGTTGAAGAAATTTGAATCTACAACACAAAAGCTTGTGTACAAATGAGAAGCTGGAGATCAGCCCGTGGAGGTTGTTTGGACCCATAGCTGCATACCTAGCCCTGGAGTTTGTGTTTTTATTTCTATTTATTTATTGTCATTTTAAATTTAAGTATAATTAATACACAGTGTTATAGTAGTTTCAGCATATTGATTGGACAATTCTATACACTACTCAGTGCATAGTAGATGGTGTAGTCACCATCTCTCACCATACAATCTTTCACAACATTTTTTTTTCCACAACATTTTTGACTATGTTCTCCAGGCTGTACATTTCATCCCAGTGACTTGTCTATTTATAACTGGAAGTTTGTACTCTTAATCCCCTTTATCTATTTCCCTCATCCCCGCATCCACCTCCCCTCTGGTAACCACCAGTTTATTCTCTGTAGTAAGGAGTCAGTTTCTTGGTTTGTTTGTTTGTATTTTAGATTCCACGTATAAGTGAAACCATACAGTATTATCTTTCTCTGACTTATTTCACTTAGCATAGGTGCATCTTCTAGGTGTATCTGTGTTGTCACAAGTGATAAGATCACATTCTTCTTTATGACTGACTAATATTCCAGTGTGTATATAAACCACATCTTCTTTATCTATTCCTCCATCTTTAAAAAAAAAGATTTATTTATTTACTTTAAAGAGAGAGAGAGGGCGCGAGCCAGGGAAGGGACAGAGGGAGAAAGAGAATCTCAATCTCTCCACTGAGCACAGAGCCCAGATGAAAGGCTTGAGCTCATGACCCTGAGGTTGTGACCCAGGAAAAAACCAGAGTTAGACACTGAACGGACTGAGCCACCCAGGCACCTTTCCATTCATCTGTCTTTTTAATTAAGAAATGATACTTTTTTGTGGTTCAAAATTGAAAAACCACAAAGGGGCATGCAGTGACAAGTCTCCCTCTTCCTTCGACTTCTGGTCACATAGGCTCCACAGAGCCAACCAAGGTCATCAACCTTTTCTGTACCCTTTCAGAGATAGTTTATGTGTGAGGAAAAAAATAAAAGCTATCAACAATTGTACATCAAACGCACCTCTTTTTTTAATCAAATAATGGGAGGTTATGCCTTTATGAGGAAAAATACTTTCTCCATTTTCTTTTTGTGACACTTCATTATGGCTATGTCCCCTCTTGGTGGGACACCTCAGTTGGTTGCAATCTTCGTTATTACATCGAATGCTATGGTGACTAAACCTGTACCACTGTCGTTGTGCCCATGCATGAGGTTCGTTCCTGGTAGTGGGATATGACAGGCTGATGTATCTGCGCATTTTAAGAATTGCAAGTTGCTGTTGGTAGTGACTGTGCCAATGTGTACCCATCCTGTTTGTGCTGGTGTCTGTTTCACCTTCACAGAAATCATGTGTTAGGTCCTATTTGGATGAGTGAAGGACGGGATCTCAACATGTGTTATCATGAAACGTTTTTTAGTATGAAGATGGCCAGACATCTTCTGAAAAACTGATGAGGGGGCCCAGAGTTTGTTGCCTCCTTTTAAGTTTTATTTTTTCAAAGATTTTATTTTACTTTAAGTTATCTCAACGCCCACCATGGCGCTCAAACTTATAACCCTGAGATCAAGAGTTGCATGCTCTACTGACTGAGAAAACCAGACACTCCAGTCTCCCCCTTTATAGGTGTAAGTTGCATGCTGGTCGGTGTGACCTGCTACTTTATGTGAGCAGGAACCACAGTATGTCCTCCTCCTGGAGCTCCATTCCTGGACTCAGTGTGCCTTAGAGCATTCCATGGATTTTGGAGAAGAAAGTGGATCTTTTCTCTTCACCTGTTCATCTTGTGCTCCTCTCTCTGAGTTCCCAAGTGATGCCATCTTCCATTGTCCCTAGATCCCTCCTATGCTCATCCTCTGCTATGCCATCTGGCCCCACCACCAAGTCCACGGACCATTTCAGAAGGATTTCAGCCTATGAGGATGAGCATGGGAGGAGGCCTGGGTTTTAGGTTCCTCCTTCCATGGCTCTTGCTTGCTGCCTTCCAGGCTATAGCCAAGTGATGCTCTCATGTCCCATGGGCATGGCCTCTTCATCCACTATCATGAGTGATTCTCAGAGTTGATAAGAGCTACATACTCTTTTATGTGCCTTGCCTTCTCTTGGACTCATACCCTCCCACATTCTGTCCCCTCTCCCTATAAGGCCCTCCTCAAGTACACCATGGGTGGGTCAGTCATTCCCCCCTGCCTTGCATGTGTCTGCACCTGTTTCGGGCACCTATCACCTACTGTGTAAACTTGCTTCTTGCCCTCCTCCCCTCCCACAGTTTTGGAGGGGGCAGGATCCCTGTCTGAGTTATCTTTGTAACACCAGCGTCTAGCACAGCGCCTGAGGTACAGGAAATGTGTGCTCTTGCACCCACTGGCCACACCAGGAAATATTTCCCAGCCTCTCATTTCTCTGGAAAATTGTATCGTTACTGGGGATGTCAAGTACAGCATGGAGACTGTAGTTAATAAAACTGTATTGTCTATTTGAAAGTTGCTGAGGGAGAGGACCTTAAAAATTGTTATCACAAGAGAAAAAAGTAACTGTGTGTGGTGATGGACATTTCCTAGGCTTATTATGGTGACCATTTCCCAATATATAGAAATATCCAATCATTGGGTTGTGCACCTGAAACTAATATAATGTTATAAGTTGATTACATCTCATTTTTTTAAAAAAGAAACTTGTATCGACAAACCTCAGCAGATCTCATATGGTTAAGAAGAAAATTAACACATGTATTAACTATATTTTCTTATTTTCTTGTTGCTCTGGCATTTGGATCCTTGATGCTGGAGACAATGCCCCTTGTATTGGATAGCTTATTCCCTGAGAGGGCAAACAAATGCCCCATGAGTGCACCTTTGATGTACAGATGACCCATGAATAATGGGTGTGAGCTGCGTGGGTCCACTTACATATGGATTTTTTTCCAGTAAATACACTATAGTGCTCTAAATGTATTTTCTCTTCTTTATGATTTTCTTAATAACCTTATCTTTTCACTAGCTTACTTAATTGTAAGAATACAGTACATTCTATGCATATTGTATATATGTGTGTGTATATATATATACACACATACACAAAATATGTGTTAATTGACTATGTTATCAGTGAGGCTTTTGGTCAACAGTAGGCTATTAGTAGTTAAGTTTTGGGGGAGTCAAAAGTTATATGTGGATTCTGGGGGGGAGGAATTAGTACCCCAAACTGTGCGTTAAGTGTCAGGTATACAGAACAACCAATCCAGAGCCTTTACCCTCAACCATCACCTTTACCAAACTCTGTCACACCAAGCCAATATTCCCCCTGAACTAACTTACCCTTAGGCCAGGTATCAGGCAACAGGGGACTATTCCTACAGCCCAGAGCCCCATGAAATATTCAAACACTCCAGTCTTTTTTTTTTTTTTTGAGATCTCATTTTTATTTATTTGAGAAAGAGTGTGAGTGAGACAGCATAAGCAGGGGAAGCAGCAGAGGGAGAGGGAGAAGCAAGCTCCCTGCTGAGCAGGGAGCTCAAAGCAGGGCTCTCTCTATTCAGGACCTTGGGATCATGACCTGAGCTGAAGACAGATGCTTAACTGACTGAGCCACCCAGGCACCCCTCAAAAGACCCAGTTTTAAGCCTACCCAGCTACCAAAACTGCGTCCTGCATTCCTTCTTGTGAAAACCCCGGTAACGGTTCTAGGCCATGATCTCTTAGCCCATTGCCTCCTGACTGACTCTGGTTCTTCCCCACATGGCCCTGTAAAATGATCCCTATTTCTAGGGATCTATATGTATAAACTTCTTTTATAAGAATCATTTCCATGTCTGTGTGTCTTGCCATTTCTGATGAAAACAAATCCTGTGCCCATTTTTAGAAAAGCTTGGAAGTGGATTCTTGTTATGGCCCCATGCCAAGCATTTTATTTTTTAGTCTTCTCCTTGTTCTGATGTCTTCTGTCTCTTCCAGCTTTCTCCACTGACCCCAGTGAAAAAGATTCATAAATTTTGAGGGATAATAAAGGAATGAAATTAGAGGCCTACCTGATTCCATCCCTTGGGTGATGGTTTAAAAACCAGGTTGGTCATGCAGTTGTGTGGTTTTTGTTTTTGTTTTTGTTTTGTTTTGTTTTGCAACAGGAGGTAGAAATGATGAAAACATGACTGAAAGGAAATTAGCTGGCACCAGGCTTTCTGTGACCTGTAGCAAATGCAAAAGAGTAAAGTACACATATGCTAATAAAATGATTTCTTCACAAAGCTTCACACGCAGAGTTCTAGACGTAGGCAGCAGATGCCCTCAATGGTTAGGGCAGCCTCAAAGTTTATTCCCAAGGCTGGGACCATGGGGATACCTCCCTTCCGAGGCTACCCATCTTCACTGCCCCGAGTCAGCTGCAGCAGACATGTCACACCTCTTAGCTTTACCCCTGCAACTTGGCACCCTGGGCCACCGAAAAATGACTCCTACTCTCACCTTTCCTTAATGGTCCCTCTGTGGCAGCCAGCACTGCTGAGCAGACTTGTATTATTCCCAGTGGCTGTGTTGCATAAGGTCATTGCAAGCATGGAACAAGTGATTAGATGATTGAGCCATTGCTCCTGGGGGAAATAAGGGTTAGCTTCCAGCAAGCCTCTGGTCACAACATTTCATCAACTGATCAACAGATAACTTCATTTCATGTGTGTTTCCATTTAAAGATGCCTTATTTAGTCTATAGTGTTGAGTCGTTGATGTTGAGCTCACAGCACTCAGGCCTAAACGAGGCTGAGGTACCACACATATCTTCTCCCATAAGGGCACAGCCCAACCTTCCTGTGCTTGGGGACACTAGCCAGCACTCAGCCATTTAAAATAGTGAAACCACCAGAAAATCACAAAACAGGAAAACATGTCACTAAAAAGAAAGGACACTTGTTTTCATTGTGACAGCTGAGGCAAGAAGCTAGAGCGGGAACATGCACTTCGGGCAACTCAGATTTTTTGCTCTTCTGTTTGTGGCGGTGAATGACCGTGCAGATGCTTTGAGTATTGATTTGGGGATTGCAAATAAATGTTAGCAAGTAGCTGAATTTGCAAATACTGGATTTGCAGATAATGAGGGTTGACTGTATTTTTACTTAATTGAAACTTAAAACAATGTCCCTTTTCACTCTGTCCATTCACCGTGGTCGCAGGTCTCAAATGTGAATGCACCCAGGGGCCAAGCAGGTCACATAAGGGTCTGGTGGCACAGAGGTCACAGGCCTCATCTAAAGGAGACGTAACTCCTCTGTTCCAGCGGATTCTTGGTGTGGGGATGCAAGCCTGGTGTGAGGAAAGTGGACGAGGGCCCATAGTTTTTACTGGGGAAAGAGAAGTTAAGTTTAGAGAGATTTCATGTTTATTTGGGGGTGCTGGAGATTATGCAGGCTAGGCCTCCCCCATTTCATCCTTTGGTACTGCTCAAGGGACACTATTTTGTCAGAATTCCTGATTTTTCACGAGGAAGCTGAAAGCCCAGATTTTTATCTGAATGTCAAGATTTTAAGATATAGCCAATTAATTGAAACAAAAGCCCTACCATACAGTGGAAGCCCAAATAGAACAGAAATTACCTGGACACGTGTCTGCTATGTTCCTAGGCGCCATTGTCACCTAGGACATTGGTGAGAGGCTGATGGTAAGCTCAAGTAGTCTACTTGACTGGTACCTGCCCATTTACTTTGCTGATGTTTCCTTTATCCATTGACATTACCAGCAAATATTTATGCTTTAAGAAAGGACTGATAATGGAGGGGGGATGTGTGAATTTGTGTCCATATCGACAGCACAGTTGAGCAGTGGGAGGTTGAAGCCATTGCCTTCAGTGGGATACTATAAGGGTTTATGTATATTAAATCAATAATACCTTTTTACACCTGGCATGACATAAGCCTAGCCAGCAGCTGCTGAAGACTGGCTTATCCCAATAATGAGGGAAATAGGACCTCTACACAGAGAGTGAAGATTTCCCTAGCACTTTCAAGTATATCTGGGTCCTTCCAGTGAGTGCCTTTTTTTTTTTTTTTCATCTTGCGCTTCTTGTATATGAAAGCATTCTGTGAGGTTATGTCCATGAAAACAAATGCCTTTTTTTCTTTTCCTGACAAAAGCCCAGTAATGAAAGATAAGGATTAGGTTACACCATGGCTACCATGACTGTCAACAAGCCTTTTGAGATTTTCTTTCTCTGTTGTAATCAGTTAATGAGTTGGAGTTTTCTGCAGTGCTCATAGAAGGTAGCTTTTCAGATCTGGGAGCAGAAAATCAGAGACACTTTTTCCATGAGGAATGTCTCGTTTGGTCTTGTGGCTGCACACAAGCTCAGTAGCATCCAGGACTAATCTTGCTAATTACCACAGGTGGATTTTTGACCCAAGGAAGAAAATAAGGCTCCGGGGCACTTCTCTGTGACCGCCTTGGGACCCTTCAGAAGTGATGAGCTGCCAATCTGAAAACTGCTTGGGTTATAATGATTCTCGAATGGGCTTTTATGTGGACAAGCAACATGACCTAAGGCACTGGGGACACCAAAGAGGACACGTTTTATGCAGCTTGAGATGTGAACAGAAAGCAAAAGTGATTGCAAACCATGAGTCCCACTGCTTTTTCACACATTACAGAGTGTTTTCTGACTTTTGATAGTGCATACTTGTGCATGAGCTGTACTTAAACGTCACAGTTTTGGAATAACCTGGGTTTGTACTTTCTATGATCCAGGTGTGGACCTGGATGCTTTCTATATGCAAGACCTCACTCATTTGATCTTTTCTGTGAATGGGAGCGGTAGGAGTGATTGCTGTCCCCATTTTACAGGGGAGGGGATCCAGGGTTGTCAAGTTTGGGTCTGAGTCCAAGTTTGATCCCAAAGCCTGTGCTCCTTGACACACAGTACACAACTGGACGACAGCGGAGAGTGTCTTAGATGTGACATGAGCTGATTTCACTGACCTGTTCTTGTATGATGGCCATAGGAGGACTCAGGCTGATGGGGCATTTAGTGGGAGGTTCAAAGGGCTGTAGCTTGTTTAGTGACATGCTTCTAACCACCTTGTAGGACCTGTCTTAAACCATGGGGACTGTTGCAAATTTACTACCGGTGTTGAGAAAAAAACACCTCATGACTGGTGTCATGTGAAGATTCATTTTTGGACCCATTATTTGATCCATAATGCCTGAGTAGGGAGACCTATTTTCCTCTTCCTTTTTCTTTGGATTCTATAAACTCCTCACCCTCCTTCTGTGCCCAGATGCATTTACCACCCCATCTCCCCGTATCTCCTTGGGAAATTTGCCACATCAGCTTTCCTTTTGCTTTTGAATAGTCTTTTCCTGTCAACTGAATTCTTCCTATTACTTTTCCCATCAGCATTGAAGGGTTGAAAGATTGTATTGAGAATGCTCACCACCTCAGTGCTGCAGCGAACATTTTGCTGGGTCGGTTTTATCATGTATCTGCCCTTTGGGTTCTCTCTAGCCAGGCAGCTCCCAGTCTTTGTCTTTCTTTAAACACATTTCAGAGTCAGTAACGGACACTTGCACTTCCTCCCCAGACACTGAGGCATGTGTATCATGGACCAGTCTTCAAAAGTAGTTATTTTGGGGGCACCTGGGTGGCTCAGTCTGCTGAGTGTCTGCCTTTGGCTCAGGTCATGATCTCGGGATCCTGGGATCAAGCCCTGCATCGGGCTCCCTGCTCAGTGGGGAGCCTGCTTCTCCCTCCCCTGCTCACCTATGCTCTCTCTCTTACTATCTCTGTCACCATCTCTGTTTCTCTCTCAAATAAATAAATCTTTGAAAAAAATAGACAAAAATCGTTATTTTAGGTTTCAAAATTTTCTGTTAAGTAAAAATGTACTTATAGTGAAATGCACAGTTCTTACGTATACCACTCTGCTATTTTTTTCTATTTGCTTTCATCCATACTCAAATCTCTTCTTCTTCCTTTTTTAAAAGATTATTTATTTATTTGTTTGTTTATCTGACAGAGAGAGAGACAGAGAGAGGGAGAGGGAGAGAGAGAAGGAGCACAAGTAGGTAGAGTGGCAGGTAGAGGAAGAGGGAGAAGTAGGCTTCCCGCTGAGCAGGGCGACCAATCTGGGGCTCCATCCTTGGACCCTGAGATTATGACCTGAACTGAAGGCAGACGCTTAAACTACTGAGCCAGCCACATGCCCCCAAATCTTCTCTATTAAAAAAGCAAACCACGTCTGCCTTCAGCCCCACAAAGTCTCCAATTACTGTCCTATCTCTGTCTCCACATTCAACCAGACTTCCTGAATGCACTGTCCCATTTCTTCTCTTTCCACTCTTCTTGTACCCATCTGCTTCCTTCCCTATCCCCTCCTCCATTTTCACAAGTATTGCCAACAACCTCCAATCCCTGAATCCAAAGGACACTTTGCTCTGGCCAATATTCTTTAACCTTCATTGGCCTTCACATGGACCTCGCCTCTTTTGACACATTTACTTCCTCGATTTGCAGGAGGCTCTGCTCTTCTGACTTTCCTTCCTGGCCTTCTGCTGCCCATTCTTTTTCTCATTGGGAGGAGTCAACCTTCTCCTCTGGAATTAAATATTAGAGTTGCTTAGGCTCAACTCTTTTGCTCACTACATGCTTTCTTTTGGGATGATCGCACCCACTTCTGTGGTTTTAATGTCTACCTGCATACATGCAACTCTCAGGTCCAGGCTGGCAACTCCCCTCAAGCTCTAGACCCATTTGCCCAGCTCCACATTTCCTCTTGGGTGGCTCAGGGGCACCTTCAGTCTTCGCATCCCAAATCAAGCCCACAGTCTTTTCTCCTAACACTGGTCCCCCCCCACTAAACGGAGAGGCGTTTCTTAGTGCTGATGACCCAGGAGCTGCCAGTGACTCCTCCACCTATGATCTAATTGATTATTCAAATCCGATTGGTTTTGTGTTCAACAGTGATCCCTCGATGCCAAGCTCTGCTTCTCTCATGGTACCATGGTAAGGGTTCATGCCTAACTGAGATCCCCTTCCTCTCTGACCACCCATTCTCCACCCAGCAGTGTTCCACTACTTTCTATCATTATGTGTACAGCAGGGACCTATGGGGTCAGATCCCTGCCTCTCTCTCCAGCCCACCTCGCACCCCACAACCTCACTGGCTGTCTTTAGTTCCCCAATCATGCCCTGATCCTTCCCACTGCTGATCTCTACCTGCATCCTTTTGTCTTCATTGTCCTTTGCTCTGCTCTCCGCAGCCCCTATTCCACACATGCGTCTTGCCCACCTAACGACCTCCCTGCCGCAATGCATCTCATGTGCCACATGCCACGTGCCCCTGCTTTCAGATAATCAGCACAGCCACACCCTCACAGTTCCCTGTGTTTAACGGCCTCTTCCTCATTTAAGCATCCTGATGGTATCTTCATTTTTTGTTTTTGGTTTATCTCCAGCACCAAGTGCGATGTCCGGACATCTATTAGAAGCATAACAAATAGTGTTGACCAAATACATGAAACTTCATTCTTCACATTATTTATCATTTTTTTTAAAGAATGGAATGCACTTAATGTGAACCAAGGGACCCAGATTGGAGAATTAGTATAAAAGCTGCCAGTTCAGATTAAAGAAACAATTTTGATACATCTGGGGGATTGAGTACCTTGGGTAGGAAACAAAGGCTCCCTCTTGTCACCTCATTAAAAAAAAATTCGGACATAGTGACCATATGCTCAATGGCTTGCAAAGCATGGGCAGGAGGCCTGGAGCCTGGTACCAGCTCTGAGTAACCATGGCTTTGGAAAAGCTGTGTCACGCTCTGTTTTGCTCACTGGCAGAACAGGACAATCACATGCTTCCCTCGAGTCTCCAGGACTTGTGAAAATGAGATGCATCTTTGCAAAACATTAAAATCACATGAACCTATTGGGAAGTGGCAATCATGTTTAGGCTTAGGATTCCACCAGATTCTCCTGCTCTGCCCTAGAGCAAAGTGGAGGACCTGCAATGTGGACAACTTGGGAGACTTGAGAAATGGACCAAACCCACGTGTTTCTGTTATTGTTGTGTTGTTATGATTGGCATCTCAGTAGGACTGGATCTCCATAAGCCTCAGTCATCCCTCCAGGCTTCTGGGCTGGAGGTTGCTTTGGCTGAGGCTGCAGGCTGTGGTCCTGAACCAGGGTGGTTTGGTGCTTGACCCAGCCTGGGGGTGCAGACTGCTCAGCAGAAATGTGCCTTTCTTCTTACACCCAGGTTGCTGATGACCCAGGGCTGGGCTCTCCAACAGGCTGCTGCCCCAGGCGCTGCTAGGAATCATCATTCTCCCCTCCTTGCAGCAAAAACCTCAGCAGCTGCTCTGTGGGGGAGGTTAATTAATGCAATTAACAACAAATGTCTTAATTGCAGATGTTTAGAGAGACACTTTACTATTATTATTGCTATTATTGTTTGTGTGCGCCTCTCCACACACTTGGATGTCTCTTTATTAAAGCAAATAAAACCATAATTAGGTACAGCCCAATTCAAACAGTGGCAGTGGCCTGCAGCAGGAAGCCATAATTCAAGAACAAGAGGCATTCTCAGCAAATATCATGTTGCCTGCCCGGTAACTGGGCGTGTGCCAGAGCGCTGTGAGCAATTCCGCAGTGCCCTTCCTTGCCTTCCCTACGGCCTGGCCAGACAGGGCAGGCAGGGTGAAGGGACCGATGGAGGGATGTGGGCCCTGCTGGCAGCCATCTCAGCGAACAGACCCTGAACATGCTGATAGGTGAGGCCGAAGCTCACAGATAGGAACTCAAGGGCACAGGTTAAGGATTCCGTTTCCAAGAAGGTTCCAGAAGGTCAGAATCTGGGAAGCCCCCCAAAACAGTTTACTCCACTCAAATTGAGGTTTTGGAAGATTAGGAAAAAAGAACTGGAGATCAGATCAACATTTGGAGGGGAAACCATCGGCAGAACACATACCCCGGGCCTTGGCCATGGATCAAGGCCTTGACCACAGAGTCTTTCCTGGAAGCACAGACGGCTCACAGTCTGCAGTCGGGTGCATCGATATGCTAATGACGGCCTCTTTAAGTGAAATTAATGCCCGGTTGTGTGAGTAGAGCCCCCCTTCATTATTCCCTGTGATATGAAGATGTGTCGGAGATTCTTCCCGGCCTCTCAGTGACACTCTTCATACAAAATTTATCTCTTTTATGGATTTGAAGCTCTTTCAGATACATATCAAAGACCTTTCCATGCCTCTACCATGCATAATATATTCTGCAACAGCTTATAATAAATCATCCTCCCTCTCTGACTGGTTAGCCGTGAGCAAACATGGCTATTGCTTTCACTGAAAGGATGTGAGACCCTCATATTTAATACTCTGCTTCTTGTTACCACTCTCTGTTCTTCCATCTTCCCTAAGGAGCCCCACAAAATGGCAGGGAGCGGGGATTGCTCCAACTGCCTTTCTTATTTTAAGGTCACTGTATCCATAGTATAGAAAACATAACAGGCTCTTATTTCATGTTGGAAGAATCTTTTCCTTGCCTTTGTCTTGCTTCCTGTTTTCACAAACAGAAACAACACAGGTCCTCACTGCATTTCCAGAAGGCAGCCTGGGAAAAGCAGACCATACTGGTGGTTCATCTGGGCTGAGCACAGGAGGGCTTTGTGGCATCTCTGAGGAAAGAAACAAAAGAGGACAATGTGGAAGACTGTTCAAAATGGTGGCCCCTGATCTGGGAATGACACCATAGCCCCACTGGCTGCCAAAGCTAGGAGATAGCTCCCCATCTGTTGGCTTGGGGGAAAAGCCTCCAACACCAAGGTTTCTGATGCAGAACCAAAGGAGTAGGCTTTCTGATGCTCATGGATCGATGGGGCTCTGTGTGTGTGTATGTGTATGTTGTGTGGTGTGGGTCATGAAGCAGGAGGGCAGGTATTTTTTTAAAAAGGAAACAGAATTTTTGTCTTTTCATGGTGTTATTTCTAATGGCCAAAGTGTGTTCAAGGAACTGAAGCCTGTGGTGAAGATGGCTAAATGTTCCTAACCTTTATCTGTTTTCCTTTTCTTCTGTAGGAAGATAATCTGAATTTATAGCTGGACAATGATTGAACAGACTAAAGGTGACTTTCCCAGTCTCCCTTACAGCTAGATGTGGCCATAGGACTTAAGTTTTGGCTTTTATAGGGGTGCCTGGGTGACTTAGTTGGTTAAGCAGCTGCCTTAGGCTCAGGTCATGATCCCAGGGTCCTGGGATCAAGCTCTGCACTGGGGTCCCTGCTCATTGGAGAGCCTGCGTCTCCCTCTCCCTCCGCCTGTTTGTGCTCTCTCTCTTTCTCTCTCTGTCAAATAAAAAAATAAAATCATTAAAAAAAAGTTTTGCCTTTTATAGGATGTAAAAGTAGAAGTGTCTTATGGCAGCTTCAGAGAATTCCCTTTGCTTGTTTTTCCTTTGCCTCTTTATCCTTCTGGCTGAGATGAGGAATGTACTGGCTGGAGCTGGAGCAGCCACTTTGAAACATGAGGTGAAGTGGCGGGTAGAGATCATACACAGAGAAGCTACACAATAGAAGGAACATGAGTTCCTGAGGACTTCAACGAATAGAGGTGTCTTAATAAGTCCCAAGGGCCTACCTATAGACATCAATGGGTGAAAGAAATAGATTCCAATCTTGTTTACTGTGTCTCAGAGTTAAGATAAAGGCACAGAGTGTGACTGGAAAGTTGGAGGAAGAGAGAAGTTTCTCTTTTATATTCCATTTCTCAAGGGCTTGTAAGAGTGGGGAATGAAGTCTCCTTGGTTCCCGTTTTCTCTGATGTAGAGACGCATAGCACTCATTCAGTACTTATACTTTTTATTGGTAAAGAGGGAGAGATAAAACCTAGAATGTCCCATAAAATGTTACTTGATGCCCAAAGTGACATTGTAAATTATTATCCCCCAATATTATTCCCATTAACACCAAGAAGGGCTCAATTATCAGAGAATTCAACAGTAGTCATATTGGTAAAGCATAATTGATTATGGCATCCTTGTGGCCTATGTGATTCACCAAGGACCCTCACCAGGGATTTAAGCAGTGGCAATTGAAAGAGCGACTTGTAGCACTTCACAGATGTACCAAAAAAGATCTGGGATTCTTTGTTTTGCTTTTTACCTCCAGGGAGGAGAATGATTAGTTATCTGTGGAAGTCTGAAGCCTCCTGGGAGATCCTGGAGGTGCCCACCCAATCCAACAGAGTTAAGAAACTTTAAAAGATTTCTGCTTTCCTTCATTCATTTGTTCATTCATTCATTCAGCACATCTGTATTAATGCCAAGAGTTGTGCTAGATACTGAGGATATACTGCCTAGAGCAATCTATACTTTTAATGCCATTCCAATCAAAATTCTACCGGCATTCTTCAAAGAGCTGGAGCAAATAATCCTAAAATTTGTATGGAATCAGAAGAGACCCCGAATCGCTAAGGAAATGTTGAAAAACAAAAATAAAGCTGGCGGCATCACCTTACCTGATTTCAAGCTTTATTACAAAGCTGTGATCACCAAGACAGCATGGTACTGGCATAAAAACAGACACATAGACCAGTGGAACAGAGTAGAGAGCCCAGATATTTGACCCTCAACTCTATGGTCAATTAATTTTTGACAAAACAGGAAAAAATATACAGTGGAAAAAAGACAGTCTCTTCAATAAATGGTGCTGGGAAAACTGGGCAGCTATATGTAGAAGAATGAAACTCGACCATTCTCTTACACCGTACACAAAGATCAACTCAAAATGGATAAAAGACCTCAACGTGAGACAGGAATCCATCAGAATCCTAGAGGAGAACATAGGCAGTAACCTCTTCGATATCAGCCACAGCAACTTCTTTCAAGATACGTCTCCAAAGGCAAAGGAAACAAAAGCGAAAATAAACTTCTGGGACTTCATCAAAATCAAAAGCTTCTGCACAGCAAAGGAAACAGTCAAAAAAACAAAGAGGATATAATAATGAACAAAATCAAAATGAGTCATAGACTTTTTAAAAACACATTTTATTTATTTACTTGAGAGAGAGAGAGTGGGAGAGAGAGTGAGAGGGGAGAGGGTCAGAGGGAGAAGCAGACTCCCTGCTGAGCAGGGAGCCTGATGCAGGACTCGATCCTGGGACTCCAGGATCATGACCTGAGCTGAAGGCAGTCGCTTAACCAAGTGAGCCACCCAGCAACCCTAGTCATAGGTTTTAAAATTTTTTTTTATTCTCATAAGATTGGAACACCATTGGATAATTTATAAGCAGTGGGGTATTTTGACCAGATTTGTGGTTTGAAGCGATCACACTAATTGCCAGGTGGAGAATGGCCTGGTGGGGTCGGAGCAGGTGAGGAACACTTATCTGGATTCTGGGACAAAGGTCTCAGAGAGAGGTGATGGTGGCTTGGATGGGCAGGGGATGGCAGTGGAGAAGGAAGGAAGTGTTTGGATTCAGAAGTGACGTAAGAGACAAAATCTTTGATGGCAATATAGTGTATTTTATTTTGTTTTTAAATTTTTATGGAAATATAATATATTTAAAAATAAGCATCTTCACAGACATTCTCTATAGCTCCTTTAGCTTTGCTAAAGGGAGACACAGGGTAACAGAGTCTGATGGGTCATCTTAAGGCCACCCAGAACTGCACTACCTTCCTCCTGTGAGGAAGACAGAAGACACCCAGGTCTTCTCAGTCTTTCAAGAGGACAGACTTATGTCCCAACTGTGTGACAATGGAAAAGTGATTTAACTTCTCCGGGTCTCATTTTTAACTTTTGTACAATGGAAATAACCGTTGGGACACCAGGGTGGCTCAGTCAGTTGGGCATTTTACTCTTGGTTTTGCTTCAGATCATGATCTTGGGGTCCTGGGATCGGGCCTCACATCGGGCTCCACACTCAGTGGAGAGTCTGCTTGAGGATTCTCTCTCTCCCTCTCCCTCTGTTCCTCCCCTTAGCTCTCTCTCTCTAAAACAAACGAATGAATGAATGAATGAATAGATAAATAAATAAATCTTAAAAAAAAAGAAGAAATAACTGTTGTGTCTGAATGGGACTAAGAAGTTCAGAGATCCTCATGGTATAATGTATAAACTTGTCAGATCACTAAGTTTTACACCTGGAACTAAGGTAACATTGTGTGTCAACTCACTCAAAAAAAAAAAAAAAAAGTTCAGAGTTCCTCAGCGCAGATAAGCTTATTATATTTGTTGTTTTGGTCTTTGGCATGTAATGCACAACACCATTTATATTTAAAAATGGTACATAATTTATATGATAAAACTAAACTAGTTAAGTTTGACATTTTATGATTGCAAAATACTCAAGAATTTACCAGAATGGAATTTTCCTCATTTTTCTGCCCAGACCTCCTCCCCATTCCCTAATGTCTGAAATTCTGGTTTTGTTTTCTAGGTAATTCCTACCTTGTGTGTTGGGATAATTAAATGAGATAATGAATTAAAGCATTTATCACAGAGCATGGCAGATGGTAAGCTTTCATAAATATTAGTTACATATTTGGGGACAAAACAACCAGCCAAATTAAAAGAGGGTGTTGTTTGGGGGGGGGAGGTGTTGCTACATAGTTACTTAGCAAACTCTGATGGAAACTGTGTGTGTTAGTTATGATGTTGAACAAACATGCCCACTCAGTTTCAGTCCCCTTCCACACTCTTTTCCCCAACCCCAGCTCTTCTTAGGTGTTAAGATATAAAACCAAACGGTGACCAAAAATCTTCTGGAGAGGAAGCCCCAACCATTTAAGGCAACTGATAACGACTTGCCTGGGCTTATTACATTAGATGAAATACAACAAAAACAACATTGGAATTTAGAATAATAGCATTAATTTTTGCCTTCCAATGATTATAGTGTTGCAGTTCTTAGTATAAGGCTGGGAATAAAGTTTTCTTTCATAATACTGCATGTGGAAGCCATGTGGACCAGGTGGCCACTGCTTCAGGAATGGAGGCGAGTGTCCATTCTGCTAGCATAGAAGGAGTGGAATTTGCACTGAAAGTCACTTGATAAAAATGGTTATACAACTCTTCAGAGTCCCTATGCCAGCTATGCAAACTTTGCTGTGACACTTTGAAGTAGGTGAGCTCTTTACACATTTAAAGAGGAAGGTTTAATTTGCACATGGAATACCTTCGAAATGTTCAAGCGAGAGCAGATTAACTGGATTCACGAACTAGTGGGCCACTGGGATGAGGATTCTCACAAACGCCGAGGACTCTTACAAAAGTCCGGTAACTGGCCTAAAATTGGAGTGCCCTTACTAAGCTGTTTTTCCAAGGGTATATCTGAGAAAATGAAGAGCTACTTCTCTAGAGTTCCAGGAAGCCAACCTCCAAAGAGAGGCGTCTCTCATGCGAGCTGTTTATGTATCATTTTCAGAGTCTTGTGGACAGTGCTGGCATCTTGACTGCAAGAGGCAGTCATAGTTGAAATCATTCAGACACCTCCACATGTCTGTCACAATTGCTGGAGGCAATTGGTTCACACTATCTCCTTTTTAAACTGAAGTATAGCTGACTTGCTGTGTTATATTCATTTCAGGTGTACAACATAGTGACTGGACAGTTCTAGACCTTACTCAGCAATTGCCATAATAAGTGCAGTCACCACCAATC
The DNA here is from genome assembly GCF_020171115.1 of Neogale vison. Taxonomy (NCBI): domain Eukaryota; kingdom Metazoa; phylum Chordata; class Mammalia; order Carnivora; family Mustelidae; genus Neogale; species Neogale vison. The sequence goes on from NC_058098.1 coordinate 46,850,450, forward strand.
ACCATACAATATTATTAGAATATTATCAACCATATTTCTTATGTTGTACTGTTTGTCTATGTGCCTTAATTATTTTATAACTGGAAAATTTCTACCTCTAACTCCCTTTATCTGTCTTGCCCATCTTCGTACCCACCAAGACCTATAACATTTGTGCAGCCAGGACTAAGAGAATAGCTTCTGCTTCAGGATGTTTTAGTTTGGATTTCCCCAGAAATGCCCACAAGGGAGTGGGGAAGAAAGACAGAGGGGAGGGTGGCTAATTGGATGTGCTATTTAGCCAGTGATGCTGTAGGCATCTGGAGCTCCATCCCTCCAGGAAATTCTGGGAGGCGGAGAACATGGAGGGATGGGGTACAGAGGCTGAGGTCTTTATGCTCTAGGTACCCATCCCTTGGAGGATGAGAGCTGCTTCTGGGAGCATTGTTCCTCTAGGACTTCCGCTTGCCCTGTATGCTCCAGTGGTCAGAATCCCCAGTGGTGTTTGTGGGAAGCAGTCCTGGCATGTGAGGTAGTGGTGAGATGCATGGACAGAGCGTCCACAATGACAGATCACACCATGTTCACTTTATGCATCATCAAAATTCTGCCAACATCCCTGCAACATACACTTTTTGTCCCTCATAAGTCTACATTGTTGTTACTCATCAGAATCTCATCCTATTACTCTTTTTTTTCCAATTTATTTATTTTCAGAAAAACATTATTCATTATTTTTTCACCACACCCAGTGCTCCATGCAAGCTGTGCCCTCTATAATACCCACCACCTGGTACCCCAACCTCCCACACCCCCGCCACTTCAAACCCCTCAGATTGTTTTTCCTATTACTCTTTCTAGAAGATTTCTGGAATCTGCCTATGTAATTCATCCTCGACCTTCAGGTCTTACCTAAGCATGCTTTTCTCAGAGACGACTGCCTTATATCCTGCTGGGCTTATGTCCCCCAGCATATGTATATACCACAGCCATTTACGCACACCTAGTGAGCCTCTCCACAGAAAACTACATTTCCCAGAATCCCCTGGGGTGGGGTTCTGGATCTTATCTTGATATATGTATGTATGGCAGAAGGCAAGAAGTGCAGTGGAGCCATGCTTGTGATTTTTCCACTTGTGTTGTCTGGCAAGCTGACTGAAGAGTTGGATTGTTCTGTGGCACCTTTCCAGCATTCAGGCTCTAGTTTTATAGTGTCAAGAGGCTGAGTGAAAGGCATTTGTTGTTTTGCCCATGTGTATCCATCTGGTGTAGCATGGTCTGGACTAATAGTTGGGATGGATCACAGTCAAGGTGGCCTGGAGCCAACAGGCCCTGTATCAGCCTTCTGAGTCCCAATTGTCCTGATTGTCCCATGGCTGGTGGCAGCCCTGATGGGACAGGTTCATGGTGTTGCTCTGGAAGTCATTTCTGGAGGAGTAGTCTGGTCTGGATCCAGACAAATATTGTGTAAGCACTCAGTTCCACTGACTTAATGCATGTCTGTTTAAGATGCCTGTGATGGTTTGTGTTTCTACAGTTAAACCTTGACTGATATGATACCTCATAGTACCACACTCCTCCCTTGTAGTAGTTTTATATATATTTGTGTGGTCATAGAGTATGGGTGTCTTCCATTCAGATGGTTGCATGAAGATAACTTATAGGAACTTCAGCTAGTACAATAACTTAGGTCGGGGGTCTCAGTCAGGGCCAACTTCCTCCCCCACCCAGGAGACCTTAGTGAATATCTGGAGACATTTTTGGGCATCATAACTGGGAAGGATGATGTCAGCATTTAGTGAGAGGAGAACAGGGATGCTGTTAAACATCCTGTAGTACCTGAGACAGCCCACTGCAACAAGGAATTATCCAGTCTGAAGTTTCAATAGAGCTGATGCTGAGAAATGCTGATCTACAGATTTCTTAAATTATATTGAGTAGTACCCATATCTCCAGTAGAGCAAAGAAGCTTTGTTGATCTACCACCCAGTCAGGGTGAAGTGCCTAAACACAACCCAGACTGTTTTAAGAAGTGTCCTGCTATTGCCTTCCCATGACTTGAAGTGTTGGGTGCCAGAAACTCTCCTGGGAAGTGGTGTGGTTATTGACCCCACTGTGTGGAGAGGGGTGTGGAATCCAGAATAGTATATGATGGAAACTCAGACCAAGGCTCCTCCTTCTTCCCTGTTCCACTTATTCTTGCCTTTGTGGGGCCCAACTTGGAAAAACGATGGCTAATAATTTGGATGAACGACTTGTATGTTTTGGCAAGAACAAGAATGGCATTTATCTCTTTTATCCAAATTGGTAATATTTTGAAAAATTTTCTGACTTAAAGGCAGTTATTTTGTTCAGAGATAAAAATAACTCTATCTGTGGGTGTGCCCATGCACACACAGGTTCTAGTTATTTGTTTATGTGGTCCATAGGTAATTCAGGATTATATTATTGTTGTAGAAGAAATAAAACAATAAAGAAGATGTAGAGATAAAAGTAAAACCCCCCTTGAAACCTCTGCCCTAATCCCAACCTCACAGCCCTCTCCGGAGGTGCCCATTGCTATAGTTTGGTGCATATTTTAGATACTTGGTGTACATATGTTTTACATGCATCTGTATGCACACATAGGCATGTAGAAAGCATGTAGTTTTGCTTTAAGACTTATTTAAATTTTGTTTTTGAAGCCAGCATATAATACGTTTCAAGTTTTTGTTGTAGTGTTCAGTGATTCATTAGTTGCATATAACACCCAGTGCTCATCCCAACACGTGCCTCGGCACATCTTGAAGAGTTTTCCACATGGGATGATAGGCTTCCCCTCTTGCTGTTGGCTGCTGGATAGTGCAGCCTGGTACAGACCTGTCATGTTCAGGCAACTGTAGAGAAGTTACCATAAAGCCTCCACCTTCAGACAGCCTGCCTGGGTTTAAGTTATGGCTTCACCACTTACTACATGCATGGTGTTGGGCATGTAGTTAATTTACCAGTGCCTGAGTTTTCTCTGGTTCCAGGTGCCTTGACTCTTTCATCTGTAAAAATTATCAACTTGATGAAGCCATCCACTTCCAGTAAATCAGCAAGGTGGATTACATGCCATCACCTGTGTTCTCCAGGGCTCAGGGTATGAAGGCACTCAGTTTGAGCTCCACTGAATCCTCACTTCTTCCTTTCTAAAATTTTCCTCCCACCAGGGAAAGAATTCTAAATAGATGCAGTTGAAACCTTTAAAAATTCCTAGGCTTAAGAAGTTATATTTTATATAATTTCCTAGAAATGTCCCCTTCATGACCTACTAGGCTATAGGCAGGATATCAGTTGATTCCAATGATTCTTTATTTCACCTTGGCATGTCTTTTATCAGAAATCATATGGAAACTTTTTAATTTATGGGCTTTTATTGCAATCCTCAATTCACCCTGAGTAGTCTATTATTAAGTGTTCTAGAGGTTCTTATTGTCCCTTATCAGAGAATTGTATCTCAGCGCAATTCATCTGTAGTCATTCTTCACAGAGAGAATCTTTCATATTACCTTTCTTTCATCTTACAACGACGACTCTTGAATACATCATTATTCCACAATGAGCTTATAAATTATTATCATTAGGCAATTTTTTATATAATCTGATTTTATAAACTGTTTCTTTTTATTATCGTTGGGAGGGAAACCAGTAAATGCATCTGTCTATTTGGAACCACCTCGATAACAGTAATAGAAAAACTAAGTCAGGACATCTTACTGAGCCACAGACAACTGGCTTTGTAGTGAGTTCAGACTGGCACCTGTGTGTGCATATAACCAGGTACCACAGTTCTCCCTGGGGCTCAGGTGCCGCCCTTAAAGGCAGCTTAATTAATAAAACTGAGTTATCAAAATACCTTATGCTGGATTTTTTTTTCTTCACAGAAATAAGTTTTAAAATTGCAAAATGAAATACTTTTATTTTTAAAATTTTTATTGAGGTTTAATTAGCATAAAATATTACATTAGTTTCAAGTGCACAATGTATTGGTTCAATAATTCTACGTATTAATCAGTGCTCACTCAATAAGTGTAGTTACTACCTGTCACCATGTAATGTTTTTACAATATTATAGACTATATTCCCTATACTGTACTTTCCATCTCCATGATTTATTTATTTTATATCTAGAAGTTCATACCTCTTTTTTTTTTAAGATTTTATTTATTTGACAGAGATCACAAGTAGGCAGAGAGAGGCAGGCAGAGAGAGAGAGGGGGAAGCAGGATCCCCGCGGAGCAGAGGGCCCGATGTGGGGCTCGATCCCAGGATCCTGAGATCATGACTTGAGCTGAAAGCAGAGGCCGAAACCACTGAGCCACCCAGGTGCCCACGTTTATACCTCTTAAGCCCCTTTATCTATTTCACCCATCCCCCCTCCCATTCAACAACACGTTTGCTCTCTATATTTAAGAATCTTTGTTTACTTCTTTGTTCATTTGGGTTTTTTTTTTTTTAAGATTCCCTATATGAGTGAAATCATGTAGTATTTGTCTTTCTCTGTCTGTCTTATTTCGCTTAGTATAATACCCTCTAGGTCCCCCCATGTTGTTGCAAATGACAAATCTCATTCTTTTTTCTGGCAGAATAATATTCCATTCTGTATATATACCACTTCTTTATCCATTCAGCAATCAGTGGACATTTAGGTTGCTTTCATGTCTTGGCTATTATAAGCATAGGGCTACATAATACCTCTTCTCTAATTAGTGTTTTGGTTTTCTTTGGATAAAAAGTTAAAAATAGAAATAACATATGAACCATTAATAAATTTTTTTTTTTTAAAGAAGAAGAAATACTTAGGAGTATGGGATTCACTATGTGAAACCGTAACTCAAGGAAGACTTCCCTGACACCTGGCATTAGCTAGATCACTACCCCCAGCACCTTGCTTCCTGTTCTTAAAGAATGCAGATATTTCTCTCTGGTCATATAGCAGTGAGAAGATAACATTTTTTCCCCATTAGTGATGTCCAGTAGAACTTACTCTGATGAGGGAAATGTTTTCTATGGTAGCTATGTATGGCATGTGAAATGTGGCTGGTACAAATAAGGAACTAAGTTTTAAATTTTACTTAATTCTAATTAAACTTCATACCTAAATTAACTTAAGTAAACTTTAAAGTTTAAACTTAAAATTTAAACATAAATAGTCTTGTGTTGCCAATGGCTACTGTACTGGACAGGGCAGTTTTAGATCATCCATAGTTTGTGGTATTTATATATATATATATATATATATATATATTCATATACTGCCTTTTTCTATTAGAATGGATAATTCAGAATTGAGAAATTTTTTTCCAATCTGGGTAATTTTTTACCCACATTTAACATTTCTTAAGAAGAGAATGATATTAATAGCATCCAGCAACCATAGAGTTCTGGCTGTATATGAAGTTCTCTTCTCATAATTTACCTAGATTAGCCTGTCTAGTCCTTCTGCCAGTTATGAAAGAAGTATTGCTTTTATCCACCTTTACAGCTGAGGGAATAGAAGAATAGAAGAAGCCCAGAGAAGTGAAGTAACTTGTCCAAGGACACACAGCTAGTGGCTACCTGGCTCCAGAGTCCAAAACTACAGTTTAGGTATCCTCTACCAGGATACTGTACCATGTCCTCTGTCCAGTTCTCAATTCATTTGCTGTGGTATGTGAGATGTCAAGGTCACTGAAATGGGGTTGCAATAGAACATATTAGGGGGATCCTTAGAGAGATACTGAGGAGAGACTGGACTGGATATATCCCGATGCCCATCTTATCTCTAAATTCCTATGATTCTGAGGATTAAGGTGGTTGAATGGAATTTTGGGTTCCTTGTAAGACCCACTTTTTAAAGGAACACAATTTAACATTCTATCTCATGTTCAAGATCAGAAGATATGAGTTGTTTTCTTCTTGTTCTGATTGGTGCATATCATATTTCACTTGTTGAGCATGCATATGAAAGAGAGGGAAAGGAACTTTCAGAGGTTTTGTTATTTTCTTATTTGATTCCCAAGGAAGGACACCCAGGATGTCACAGCCCAGTGATTTACACACACCATATGCTAAAACTCAGCCCCAGTTACCAAAAATTTTAATACTACGTCTTTTCTTTCCATCACAGTATTTGCTGGATTTCATTATGAAATATATTTCAAATGATTCGAAGGCAATTACAACTTACAAATTAATTGAAGGCAAGTTGTAATGGACTTGCAAAATATAAGTATCAGATAATACACAGTAGATGTGAACACTGGACACCTGAATAAATCCATGACAAGTGGTTTTTGTGTGTGTGTGTGTGTGTGTTTTCCTGCAAAGCTTCAGCTAGACCTTAGGGGGCATCTGAATGTCTGCTGTTTTATGTTAGAAAGATTGAGTGCTAGACTATCCAAGAATATGCATATATACATTAAGTAAGAAGTGTCTAAACCTTAATTAGGAAGTATCATTTCAGAGATCCCCTGATTTAACCTCTTTCTTTCCTTTTTAAATTTATCCATAAGTGTATAAATGTTCATTATGTATTCTGAATAGTTGTGTGTGCAGTATTTTCTCCATAGATGATGCTTGTCTTTTATATTTGTGTATGTTATCTGTTGTCACATATCCATTTAGAAAGTTTGGATTGCTTAAGTTTTGGCCTTTTTTTGGAATTTTCTGTTTATAATGACTCCCCCTCCCAGCTCTACTGAGATATAATTGACTAATAAAATCACATATACTTAAAGTGAAAGTGTTTTGATTTGATTGGATATATATCTCTCCAATCAAACACACACACACACACACACACACACTGTGAAATATTTACCATAATTAAGTTAGTTAATACATTCATCATTTCACAGTTACCTTTGTTGAAAAATAACTCTTTAGGAAATTCATTTCTAGAACTACCAGACAATCCAACAATTTCACTTATGAGTATTTATTTTAAGAAAATGAAAATACCCATCTGAAGAGATACATGCACATTTATATTTATGGTAGCACTATTTACAATAGACAAGGTATGGAGACAATTTAAGTGTCCATTGGTATATGAATGGGTAAAGAAGATGTGGCACATATATATATATAATATATGTATATGTTATATGTGTATATACAATGGAATATTACTCAGACGTAAAAAAGAATGAGAGCTTGCCATTTGCAACATGGATGGGTTGAGGAAATAACATTAAGATATAAGTCAGTAAGAAATAAGTCAGACAGAGAAAGACAAATATGGTGTGATTTCATTCATGTGTGGAATCTAAATAACAAAAGAAATGAGCAAAACAAAACAGAAGCAGATTTGTAGATAGAACGAACTGGTGGTTACCAAAGGGGGAGGAGCTGGAGGATGAGTGAAGAAGGTGAAGGGCATTAGGAGGTACAAACATGCAGTTATAAAATGAATAAGTCACAGGGATATAATGTACAGCATAAAGATTATAGTCAATAATGTTGTAATAACTTTGTATGGTGACAGATGGTAAGATGGTGACAGACTTATTGCGGGGATCGTTTTGTAATGTGTAAAAATATCAAATCACTATGATGTACACCTGAAGCTAATAGAATATTGTATACCAGTTATTCTTTGATAAAAAAATAAAACAAAATTCTTTCCTTTCTAAAATTGTAATCTCTTGTAGTGGGTTTAAGATTTTTAAGGGCTTGTGTCCATGATGTGAATAAGAAATCTAATTTTGTTATGTTTTCCACAGTATTGCTTATTGAGGGATGTGTTTTTTCCACCCAGTGGATTTTTAATGCCCTTTCTGTCCTATTGCATCTATGTATGGGGTTGGCTTTTTATTCTACTGCATTTATAAATTTATTATCCCTCTGTCATTTCCACATGATTTTAATCACTAAACTTTTATATTAGATCCTGATTTCTGAAAAGGCAAAGCTCCCTCTTTTTCAAATTAGTATTGTATCCTCCAAAATCTCTCTTCTTTTGTATCAGGGTTTCTCAGCTTTGGCATTGTTGATGTTTGGGGCCTGATTATTCTTTGTGGTAGGGGCCTGTTGTGTGCATTACAGGATGATTAACAGAATCTCTGTCTCTCCCCACTAGATCTTCAGACATTGTCAAGTGTTCGCTTGCAGACAAAAATCACTCCTAGTTATAAACTTTAAGTTACAAGTTCTATAGGAATTGATTCTATAGGAATCAGTGTATTGGATTCCAAAAACATTTGGTTTGGGTGTAGATTGCAATTATGTTGAACTTACAGATTACTTTTAGGAAGAATCACTATTATTACAATATAGTGTCTTCTCAAACCTGAGCACGTTTCATTCCTCTGCATTTTCTCAATCTCATTTCATGCCTTTCAGTAATGTTCTATAATTTCCCCCATACAGGTTGTGCACATCTTTTGTTATGTTTGTTCTTGGGCACTGCATAGTATTTTTGCTATTATTAAAAAAAAAGGGTCTTTTCTATTATTAAAAAAAAGGGCCTTTCCTTTTACAATTCCAATCTCTCCAATTGGTCATTGTTAATGTAAAGGAATATTACTAATTTTTTGTGTGCTTACTATGCATCTGGAAATCTTGTTAAACTTTTTAAAAAATGTAATAGACTTGTAGAATTCTCTATGTAGACAATCACATTATCTGCACATAACTGCAGTGTTGACCCACCACTTAGCATGCTTACACCTTTAACTTCGTTTCCTCATCTTATCACATTGGCTAGGATCTTCAGGGGCATCCTGAATAGTAGCATAAATAGAGGAACACTTTTATTTTACAAGCAAAGAAACAAGGCTTTGGGCTTGTCCAAGGTCATTCAATGAATTAGAGCAGAGACAAGGCTGGATTCTAAGGTTTACAAACTTCTCTTTCCTTTATGATTCCTTGCATTTTGGTTTGTATTTGGTTATTTTAATTAACATAAAACCAATTTGCTCTCAGGACTCTTTTGATTTTAAATCTATTAAAACCTTGGAAGTTACATATGGTCCTTTGTACTGGGATAATATAATGCATTAGCATCCCGGTACTGACATGAAATCTGTTGTTCTTTGATTATGAAAGCATAGCATAACATAGAGAGAAGATGAATCACTATGCTGTCCACCTGAAACTACCAAAGCGCCATGTGTCAACTATAATACACAAGGTGCCCTTCAACGGACGAATGAATAAGGAAGCTGTGGTCCATATATACTACGAAGTATTATACCTCCATCAGAAAGGATGAATACCCAACTTTTCTATCGACATGGATGGGACTGGAATATATTATGTTGAGTGAAATAAGTCAAGCAGAAAGAGTCAATTATCATATGGTTTTGCTTACTTGTGGAGCATAAGGAATAACACAGAGGACATTGGGAGATGGGGAGGAGAAGTGATTTGGGGGAAATCGGAAGGGGAGACAAACCATGAGAGACTGTGGACTCTGAGAAACAAACTGAGGGTTTTGGAGGGGAGGGGGGTAGGGTGAGCCTAGTGGTGGGTATTAAGGAGGACATGTATTGCATGGAGCACTGGGTGTGGTGCATAAACAATGAATTCTGGAACACTGAAAAAATTTTTAAAAGCATGGCAGCTACTTAAAACCAGAATTTATCAAACTGAGGGTTTTGGAGGGGAATGGGGTGGGAAGTTAGGTGAGGCTGGTGGTGGGTATTTAGGAGGGCACGGATTGCATGGAGCACTGGGTGTGGTGCATAAACAACGAAACGTGGAACGCTAAAAAATAAAATAAAATTTAAAAAATAAAATATATTACTTAAAAAAAAAACACCAGAATCCACAAGTCTGAACATTTGTTTCTACCCAGAAAAATCAATGAATTAGTGTCTCCTTTTTAGAGACTTAAGAGGATGCAGGTCCTATGATAAAAAAAATACTAAGCTTTATTGGATCACTTAAGATGAAGCTGGGACCATGCTAGGTACTTTTCAAGTATGCTCTCTTCATGTCTTTGTAACAATGCTCTGAGGTGTATGTTATTATCCCCATTTTAGAGATGAAGAAACTGAACCTCCGAGTAACTTGCCGAAGGTCTCCTGTTTATGGAGCTTGGACTCAAATCAAGGTTAGACACCAAAGTATATGATCTATTTTGATTGATATATATTTTGAACTGCCATTAGGTGTACACATATGAAATTAATATTGGATGAATTCAAATGCAGTTTGGAGGAATTAACTCTTTTCACGGATTTACCTTAAATTAATAGAATGCATGAAAAATAAGGCAAATGTAGTCGTGTCTAGTATCTGTTCCTCATAAATACATACAAAGCAACAATAGATTCCTGTTAGTGCCTGTAATATGCTGGGCACTGTATGCATATCCTATCTTATCTGCATAACAAATTTGGGAGGAAAGACTTGTTGTACCATTTTAGGGAATAGGAAACTGGAGATCTCAGAAATTTAGTCACAGCTAATAAGGCACAGAGCCAGGTCATGCCCTGCTACTTACACCACATTAGGCTGACCAAGCTGGCTTGTCAGCCCAAAGCTGTGTTTTGGTCACACTAGATTCCCAGTTGAAAAAATGCGCTGTAGCAGCTGCATTTAAAAGAATGATTTCTATCATTATGCAGTATGTAGAACCCAAGAGGGGCTTCTATAAACATGAGTACATGTTCCCAGACAAAGGAGATAATATCTATGACAAACAGCCATTATCTAGAACATCTGTTAGGCTGTTTCTCCTGGTTTTAAATAATGCATGGCGTGCTCTAATTCAGGTGTACTCCTGGAAACCCAGCAGCTTCTGGCGTGATTTCTGTGATCTCTGGGTATGATGAATGAGAATATCTGTTGATCATGGAGTATACCACTTAATCAAGCACTTTGGCTTTGCATCAAATTTTCTATATTTTTAACTATAATTATAGCTATAACCAACACTACTTATCTTGCCTTATAATTTACATAGTGATTCCACATTTCAGTGTCTCATAAGCATTTAATCCTCAAAACAGTTCTGCTTGGCAGTCATTAATACTGTTCACATAATAATGTTTTTGAGATTGTCCACATGTATTGACAAAGAGAGACACCCAAGAGATACTGTTCTTGGAGAAGAGTGAGCTTCCACAATATGGTCTAATGTGGTGCTGTTTGGTTTAATTGTGCCCAGGAAAGAGGATGAAGGAATATATATCAAACAGACAATTGGTTATCTCTGGTGGCAAGGGTTTCATAAAAGCTTTCTCATTTATTTTACGTATGTTTATATTCCTTTCTTAAAATTAAATTTTTATTTTACACATATAGTTTCTTTAAATACACATTTTTTTTCACAGTATAAAGTTATGTAGATATTGTTTTAAAAAATTATAGAGTCCCACACAGCTGGAAATATACATACCTTTCACCCCCTTTACCCCCCCTATTGTGAGGTTGTGATGAATTTGAACACTGTAGTTTTTTGGGATTTATTACTACATTTCAAACTAAATGTTTTTCCTTCTATTTCTTATTGTTCAGTCTGAGATATTATATATTGACTTCCTGCTATAAAAGATGGGAATTTAGGACACTTGTGTGCCTACCTTCTATCCCCCACCACATCGCACTGTGGTTGCAGCATAAAAGTAAACGTCCCTTGCACCTGAGCCAGATCGTGTGCTATAGTAACTTTTCTTTTTGTGTACAACTTTTCCCTCCATAATTGGAAACGGTCTCTTAAACATTTGCTTATTAAAAAAAAATATCTATCACCAATTCATCTTCCAACTTTCTTTCAGAAACCTGCTTCTTTTCAAGATAATCAGGTATTCTGTTTCAGGTATTCTGTTTATCATCTCCATGGCATCCCTCCTGGGTTTGTTCATCCTGGGATCTCCTTTAGTCATCATTGGGTTCTCTCTACTTTTCTTTCGGGATAGATCTTCTACTTTCTGGATCCCATGTCTTAAGCTTTCTTGACTTACCTTTCCTCCCCTATTTTAGCCCAGCTCCTTTCCTGTCCCTTCCTGAAAAAAGGATGCCTAAAAGATAAATCTGTGAAAGGCTTGTGAGTTTGAAAATGTCTTTATTCTCCCTTTAGTTGATAGTTTGGCTGAGTATAGAATTCCAGGTGGAAACATCTCCCCCTCCACCCCGGCTTTGGTGTTGCAATTGAGAAGCCCAAAGACGTTTTGATTCCTAACCCTTGGGATATAAAATTGTATATTCTTTTTTTTTCCAATTTATTTATTTTCAGAAAAACAGTATTCATTATTTTTTCACCACACCCAGTGCTCCATGCAAGCCATGCCCTCTATAATACCCACCACCTGGTACCCCAACCTCCCACCCCTCCGCCACTTCAAACCCCTCAGATTGTTTTTCAGAGTCCATAGTCTCTCATGGTTCACCACCCCTTCCAATTTACCCAAAAGCACATACCCTCCCCAATGTCCATAACCCTACCCCCCTTCTCCCAACCCCCCTCTCCCCAGCAACCCACAGTTTGTTTCGTGAGATTAAGAGTCACTTAAGGTTTGTCTCCCTCCCTATCCATCTTGTTTCATGGATTCTTCTCCTACCCACTTAAGCCCCCATGTTGCATCACTACTTCCTCATATCAGGGAGACCATATGATAGTTCTCTTTCTCCACTTGACTTATTTCGCTAAGCATGATACGCTCTAGTTCCATCCATGTTGTCGCAAATGGCAAGATTTCGTTTCTTTTGATGGCTGCATAGTATTCCATTGTGTATATATACCACATCTTCTTGATTCATTCATCTGTTGATGGACATCTAGGTTCTTTCCATAGTTTGGCTATTGTGGCCATTGCTGCTATAAACATTGGGGTACAGATGGCCCTTCTTTTCACGACATCTGTGTCTTTGGGGTAAATACCCAGGAGTGCAATGGCAGGGTCATAGGGAAGCTCTATTTTTAATTTCTTGAGGAATCTCCACACTGTTCTCCAAAGAGGCTGCACCAACTTGCATTCCCACCAGCAGTGTAAGAGGGTTCCCCTTTCTCCACATCCTCTCCAACACATGTTGTTTCCTGTTTTGTTAATTTTGGCCATTCTAACTGGTGTAAGGTGATATCTTAATGTGGTTTTAATTTGAATCTCCCTGAGGGCTAATGATGATGAACATTTTTTCATGTGTCTGATAGCCATTTGTATGTCTTGATTGGAGAAGTGTCTGTTCATATCTTCTGCCCATTTTTTGATATGTTTGCCTGTTTCGTGTATGTTGAGTTTGAGGAGTTCATTATAGATCCTGGATATCAACCTTTTGTCTGTACTGTCATTTGCAAATATCTTCTCCCATTCCGTGGGCTGCCTCTTTGTTTTTTTGACTGTTTCCTTTGCCGTGCAGAAGCTTTTGATTTTGATGAAGTCCCAAAAGTTTATTTTCGCCTTTGTTTCCTTTGCCTTTGGAGACATATCTTGAAAGAAGTTGCTGTGGCTGATATTAAAGAGATTACTGCCTATGTTCTCCTCTAGGATTCTGATGGATTCCTGCTATTTTGACAGGTTTTTGATGGGTGCTTTCAATCTGGAGGCTCATGTCTTCTAGTTCTGGTAAGCCTTAGTGAGGCATTTCTTTATTTTTAAATAATATCTTCCTCTGTGTTTTGTTTTTCAACTCTCTAACTGGTTATTGGGCCTCCTGCACTGATCATAATTATAAAGATATTTTAAGGATTAAAATCTATCTCTTTTATTTTTTTTTTTTATAAAGACAGCATCCCTGTTTTTTTTTTTTTTAAAGATTTTATTTTATTTATTTGAGAGAGAGAGAGACAGTGAGAGAGAGCACGAGCGAGGAGAAGGTCAGAGAACGAAGCAGACTCCCCATGGAGCTGGGAGCCTGATGTGGGACTCGATCCCGGGACTCCAGGATCACGCCCTGAGCCGGAGGCAGTCATTTAACCAACTGCGCCACCCAGGCGTCCCTCTTTTATTTTTTTTTAAAGAGATGCCCTTAACTATATTTTCTAACCTTTTAAGACATAGGCATTTACTTCACATTTCTGGTTATTTTTTTACAGTACAGTGGTTATGGCAACACAAGATGTCTCCACAAGATGCACTTTGTTTCAATTCATAGAGAGGGTTTTGCCATTGAAATATCTGGTTATGTCCACTTTGAGAGGATTTGCATTTAGTTATTCATCTGTCAAATGTGTATTAAGTGCCTACTCTGAGCCAGATGTAGATCTCAGCACCAAGTGATTGCAGAACCAAGTCAGAATTGCTGCTGGGGAAACTGGAAGGTCATCCTCATCACTTCTCATGCTCTCTTATTCTCCATTTCCTTAGCAGTCTAGCTGCTCCTTAAATGGATGGTCAGTCAGTTCCCCTGTTTCCCACCTTCCTCATTAGACTTCACCCCTCCCCCAACACTGGGCACCTCTGGTGCCTTACTTAGTCTTTACTGAGTTCTTTACTGGGGGAATCAGCTTGTCTCCTGGGGTCCCTTTCACTAAGCACCTTGTTTCATCTTCCTCTGCTCTGACACTATGTATGTTATAGAATATGCCATGGTGTATGCTTATTATGAAATATGTCTCCTTTCCTAATTTTTAATATGTACATGTGGCACATGTTATTATTGCCCTATCTGTACTCTGTTGCTCTTATCTCTTGGGTCACAGCAGCCCAAATTTCAACTGCCAGCACCTGCCATGACTGATCCAAACCCACTCCCCCACCGGGCATCAGTCACCCACAGTGACTGTAGGTGTGATGTTGTGCCCTTCCCTTCCTTGTCTCACCTCCTTACTTTTCTCCCAGGGTTTTCTTTATTCCCCCCATAAACTACTTGTGCTGAATTCTTAAATTAGGGTTTGCTGCTGGGGCAACCTAAACTAAGATTTAGTTTTAGATCAATGGGGAATTTGAAGCAAAATGTAGAGATTTCTATGTCTTCTTCCATTAACTCTAGACATTAAATGCTGATTCTTCCTGGTCTAAGGTGAAAAATTATTTCTCCTCCCCTTTCCTCCACCTTTTCTTCTCATTTCCATACTTTTTTCAGTTGTATCTTTACTTTTACGTTGTTTAGTTTGCTAACATTTACAGTCTGTTACCATATTGAAATCTTCTTGGATTTTTTTCTATAGGTTGATTCTAAACATTGAAAACCAACAAACTAAGTGTGCATTACTATGCTTTGATAACTCTCTTTAATCACAGAGCCAAATAGAGTTGCCTTTCTTTCTTCATGGGTTCAGTGCCAAGAATCTTAAAGGAGGACATGTAACACCAAGAGGAAATGGAGTCCCCTTGTTACACTCCATTCCTTTCTCAAAATCATGCCACAGTTTGGTCTCTTTTGTGCCAGGGCTTTGATTCTCTTGCACGTTTTTTGCTTATTCTGAGTTTCCAATGTTGTTTTTTGTTTTGTTTTTTTTTTTTTTGTTTGTTTGTTTCTGTAGAGATATATTATCATGTCACAAATATTTTCTGACTTCTTACTGATTCCACTAGTTGATTCCATTTCAGGTTTTCCTGAAGATACTCTTCATGGAGCTTACCCACTTTCTATTCCAATTTAGACTGATTTCTTTCTAAACTAATTCTTTAACTATCATCCTTAGATTTACTTTTATACTGTTTTTTTCATTTTTATTAGTTTCCATTTTTAAAAAGATTTTATTTATTTATTTGAAAGATAGAGATCACAAATAGGCAGACAGGCAGTCAGAGAGTGAGAGAGAAACAGGCTCTCCACCGAGCAGAGAGCCCGACATGGGACTTGATCCACAGGACTTGATCCCAGGATCCTGAGATCATGATCTGAGCTGAAGGCAGAGGCTTTAATCTACTGAGCCACACAGGCGCCCCAGTTTCCATTTGTTTTTTTTTGTTGTGGCATTTTGTTAAGTAATTTCCATAGAAAGGATGTGCAAAAGGCTTGCTTTCTGAGTACTTGTGTGATCAAATATGTGTTTATTTTATCTCAGATTTATTAATAATTTGGTTAAATATAAAAATATCGCATACATTAATTTGGACATGAAATTATGAGGTAAATTAATTTTCCAATAGAACCTTGAAAGCCTTTCTGCATTGTCTGATAATACTCAGTATTACTGTTGTTACTGTAAGTCTCAGTCCTTTGTAGAGGACCTATTTTCTTTGTCTGCAAGTGTTTTGTATGTTCTTTGTGTCCTTGGTATTCTGACATTTCAGAAGTATCTATATAGTTCTGAATCATTTTTCATGCACATTGCTGATACTCAGTGGGCCATTTTAAGTGAAGATTTGGATTAAATCTGATAACTTTTCTTCTTTTATCGCATGGCCTTGATAATTTCTAGGTAGCCAGTGTGGCATTTTTTAAAATTAACTTATAATGTATTATTTGTTCTAAGGGTGCAGGTCTGTGATTCATCAGCCTTATATAATACTTACTGTTCATTACAACACATACCCTCCCCAGTGTCCATCATTCAGTTACTTCATCCCCCCAACTCCCTTCCCTCCAGCAACCCTCGGTTTGTTTCCTAAGATTAAGAGTCTCTTATGGTTTGTCTCCCTCTGTGGTCCCATCTTGTTTCAGTTTTTCCTTTCTTCCCCTATGATCCTCTGCTTTGTTTCTTAAATTCTACACATCAGTGAGATCATTTGATAACTGTCCTTCTTTGATTGACTTGTTTCATTTAGCATAGTACCCTCTAGTTCCACCCATATCGTTGCAACTGGCAAGATTTCATTTTTTTGATGGCCAAATAATATTCCATTGCATTTATATACCACATCTTCTTTATTCATCTGTTGATGGACATCTGGGCTCTTTCTGTACTTTGGCTATTGTGGACATTGCTGTTGTGAACATTGGGGTGCAGGTGCCCCTTAGACTCACTACATTTGTATCTTTAGAGTAAATACCCAGTAGTGCAATTGCTGGGTCATAGGGTAGTTCTAGATTCAACTTTTTTTTTTTAAGATTTTGTTTATTTATTTTACAGAGAGAGATCACAAGTAGACAGAGAGGCAGGCAGAGAGAGAGAGGGAGGCAGGATCCCTGCCGTGCAGAGAGCCCGATGCAGGACTCGATTCCAGGACCCCGAGATCATGACCTGAGCCGAAGGCAGTGGCTTAACCTACTGAGTCACCCAGGCACCCTATATTCAACTTTTTGAGGAACCTCCATACTGTTTTCCAGAGTGGCTGCACCAGCTTACATTCCCATCAACAGTGTAGGAGGGTTCCCCTTTCTCCGAATCCTCTCCAACATCTGTTGTTTCCTGACTTGTTAATTTTAGCCATTCTGACTGGTGTGAGGTGGTATCTCATTGTGGTTTTGACTTGTATTTCCCTGATGCTGAGTGATATGGAGCACTTTTTCATGTGTCTGTTGGACATCTGGATGTCTTCTTTGCAGAAATGTCTGTTCATGTCTCCTACCCATTTCTTGATTGGATTATTTGTTTCATTCTTTAATGAGATGCTCTTTAGCCTCCATGTATTTGAGTTCTTTCCAACTTTCCTCTTGTGATTAAGTTCCAATTTCAAAGCATTGTGGTCTGAAAATACGTGAATGGCCCAATCTTTCGGTAAGCATTTTTGAGGCTATAAATTGTATAGATTGGTTAGGGAATCTTCAAGAGGAACAGGGCTGATTGACTTGCAGGCTTCACTTTAGAATGGAGAGGCAGAGAAGGAGTTTTTAGGCCCAGAGGCCCTCAGATACCAGCACAGGAAGGACTTGGCTCTGGGTGACAGTATCTACTCTAGAAGTCCTAGCTCCTATTGCCCAGAATACTTGGTCAACATAGAAACAAAAGCACCTTGTTGTTATTGTCGTCTTTCTCTTTCCCAGAAGCTGGAGGTACACAATGCATGGCCTGCTTTCTCTGTGCTCAGAGTTGGAGGAAAGCAGAGTGGGGCAGAGATGTAAGGAGTGAATAGCTTGGCGGTATGGGGAATCAATTTCAATTTTTTCCCTTGATTTCCGTCCTTCTTTTCTCACTTGCCCATCCCTGGGTCTGCTGACACTGAGCCTAAAGCCTCTTGGGAGTTTTTTGGAGGGTTGGCCCCTTTCACTGTGGTCCCAACTTGTGCATTTTAGTTTTTTACATTTAAAATGTCTTTTTATTTAATATTATTATTTTTCTAGTATAGTTGGCCCAGAATGTTATGCTAGTTTCAGGTGTACAACACAGTGATTCAACACACTTATACATTACGCTCTGTTCACCTCAAGTGTCCGGATACACCGCTTTTACAGTCTTACTGACTCTATTCCTTAGGCTGTGACTTATTCATGCCATACCTGGAAACCAGTATCTCCCACTTTCCTTCACCTATTTTCCCAACCCCCCACCTTCCTTCCCCTCTGACAACCATCAGTTTGTTCTCCGTATTTATAGGTCTGAGTTTGCTTTTTGTCTGCTTATTCTTTTGTTGTTGTTGTTTTGCTTTTTGTTTTTAAGATTCCACTTATGAGTGAAGTCCCATGGTATTTGTCTTTTTCTGTCTGACTTATTTCAGTCAGCATAGTACCATCTAGGTCCTTACCTGAAGAAAACAAAAACACTGATTCGAAAAGATATACGCATCCCTGTGTTTATTGCAGCATTATCTACCATCCTGTACATTTTAAACCACAATTTTCTCTACACAGGCTATTCTTTAACATGTTTCCACCCACTCAGTCCTGAAAAAAAATTTTTTTTTAAACTCTCATCCTTTGACTGTTGGTTTCTTTATCATTAACAGTTGCTCCTAAGAGATTGTTATTCTTTTATACTTTCCCTATTACCATAAAGAGATATAAAGAGAGGAGGAAGACAAATGCTTATACTCCACTCTTTTTTACATTTTGCTCGTTTTTGAAATTTTTACTTTGTATTAATTTCCCTGGAGAATAATTTGATGCTTCTTTAAACTGATACTTTTTAGGGGTGCCTGGCTGGCTCAGTGGATTAAGCCTCTGCCTTGGGCTCAGGTCATGGTCTCAGGGTCCTGGGATCGAGTCCCGCATCAGGCTCTCTGCTAAGCAGGAAGCCCGCTTTCCCCTCTGTTTCTGCCTGCCTCTCTGCCTACTTGTGATCTCTCTCTCTCTGTCAAATAAATAAATAAAGTCTTAAAAAATAAAAAAAAATAAACTGATACTTTAAAAATATTTGCTCCTCAGAAAAGAGGTGTGGAGGGCATGGTGAAGGGCACCTGCTCACGACTATCTTGGCTCTTCTGCTGTCCCTGGTTATTTTGCTTTGGTCCCTAACCCACATATCCCACCCAACACACAAGACAAAAAAATCTTTTAAGCAGCCATCCCCACTTTAGTTTACTGACTGCCTGTGGTCACTTAAGCCTGACCCTTGGGAGGTCTTATTCCCCTACTCCAAGTAGCTTATTCAAAAGAATTCCTTTTGGTCCACTTGATGAGACAAGCTCTGGCAAATGCCATTTCCTTCATGTGACCCCATTTCCAGTGACATTCTAGCCTCCTTGTGTAGAGCATCCTGCTGGCACGTCAGGTTCTCCTGCTCTCACACCAGTGAGCACCTCTGTCCAGGTTGATTTTCCACGGACAGTCCCACTGGAAGCACAGTTTGGAAAGATTTCTGAGCCTTGCTTCTTTGCCCAGAGGAGTGACTCTAAAATCCTCTGGTGCCTGGGACTGAAAGACCTTCTTGGCTGCCTTTCCATGCCATTCAGCCTTCCATTGTTTTCCATACCAACACTCGAGTCTCTTGATCTGTGCCCACTTCCAGCAA
This sequence comes from Neogale vison, assembly GCF_020171115.1. Classification (NCBI taxonomy): domain Eukaryota; kingdom Metazoa; phylum Chordata; class Mammalia; order Carnivora; family Mustelidae; genus Neogale; species Neogale vison. The sequence continues at coordinate 46,870,095 of NC_058098.1, forward strand.
CTCTGAGTGGGGTCACCAATTAAAGCAAGAGACAAAACGTTTCCTGAGCCAATGTGGTCTCCAGCTCCCTCTGCTTCCTGCTGCTGTTTGTGTGCGTGTGCTTTCCGCTTCTGATGGCCTCCTCCCCCATTCTCCGTGTGTGTCCTTTTCGACATCTTCATTATTCCTCATTAGCTTTGGTTTCCTCTCTCCTCTTTTCCCTTTTTACATGTCTGTTATTTCCAACCCTTTAGCCACACAAAATAAAGGGTGCCCCCTTTCCTGTCCCCTCGGGAGCCGCTCCTTCCTCAGCATCTCAGAGCAGACCCGTCACCTGCGGGGTCTCGGGCGATGGCACACAGCCACTTGTCATCCACAATGGGAGCTCTCAGAGCCGGGCAGCAAGGCCTGGGCGAGACGCCAACATGCCACAGAGAGGCAGCTCGGCCTCGCAGGGGGGTGTGAGCCTGGCAATCAGACCCTCGCAGAGCTGCCCCAACTTGCTGTGGGATCTGGAGCAAGTCACTTGACCTCTGCTCAGCTCCTCATCCCCGAGAGGAAGTAAGGATGGCCTCCTGGAGGATGCTGGAAGAATCGCCAATGAGAACAGGACACCCCACTGTCCAGCCTTGCAGACACATGGCCGGCTTTGGATGCCGGCTGTCTGTGCACTCATGCACACACACACAGATTCATGCACACATATACACACATTCACACACACAAATGAAAATGCACACACAGACATACATTCACCCACAAGTTACACAAACTCTCAGACACAAATTTGTACACACTCAAACACAATAATGTCCACACACTCACCCAAACACATTTAACCACAGACATATGTACCTTTATAAATACATACACATTTACACATATAGATACACAGAAAGACACACACAAACTCATGCTCACCCCACAGTTAGGACACACATAAATAAGTATATATGACTTGGACTTCTAGTGAAATATAAACAAAATTTCAACTTCTTTTTATGAAAAGAACATAAATGGTATTACGGCGATGTCCCTGGGATTTCGCTCACTCTTTTCTGTCATTTGCAATCAACAATCAATTGTGTGCTTGTGCTTATCACTGGGCCAGGACAACGAGGGATGTGGCAAAGCAGTAAATGTGGCCCCAGAGTTGAGAAACTTTCAGTCTATTCAGGGAACACAAGCCAATGGCTAAGAGAAATAATGACTTGAGCATGCTCTAGTGGAGAGCTTAGCAGGCAATTCAGTCACGGCCCAAAAGACAGCATGGTGCATCTGCTAGGAGAGGAGGATCAAGGAAGGTTGCCTGGAGGGGGAGGCTCTTAGTTTGGTTAGGTAGAGCAGAGTACTGGTCCTTAGCTGGACTTGGAGCCACAGACAACAGCTTTGACTCCAGAAACGCAAGTGGAACATGTGGCAAAGAGTGAAAAGTCCCAGCAGTCCTTTTATCTCTGAAGTTGTGGCCTCAAATGCCTGCTGTGGCCACACTGGGCCAGTGGGCTCTCAGCCATGTAAGGGCCACAGCATAGCATCAGAATGGTAACCACTGCTCTGGGCACCTTTATACTCAAACTTGCTTGATATTGTCAATTCATTCCTTGGATGTCAATTCCCCTTGGAGTTGTGTATCTGTGATGGTAGACTATATTTTCCAAAAGTGGTTGCAGTAATATTTCTGAGCCCTAAATGTTTTTCCAGACCTTATCACACCCCCATCAAGAGGTGGAGTCTTTCTCCCTTCCCTTGAACCTGGGTAAGCCTTTGTGATTGCCTCAATGAATGCAGAAGGGAGAGTGTGTGACCTTGAGGCTAGGTCACAGAAGGTGATAGGGCTTCTGGATGGCTCTCTCTTTGAAAACAGTGCCTTGGGAGCCTCACACTCACTTGCAAGGAGCCCAGCTATTCTGACACTGCTGTGCTGGAGACACCATATGGAAAGACCTCACAGGGGTATGCAGGGAAGTTCTGGATGCTCCAGCCCCAGCTGTTTGCATCTTCCAGGCCAGATGTCAGCCATGAGGAGCCTTTATGACTCCAGCCCAGACTTTGGGCTGCTCAGCTGACACTGTGTGGCCCAGAGAGATCTCTTCCTGCTGGGCCCCACCTAGACTGCTTATGCATGAATGAAACAAGAGGTACTTGTTTGTTGCCTTAAGTAGCTCCCCCCAAACTATTATCAATTTATTTATTTAAGATTGTATTCTTTTAGAGCATTTTAGGCTCACAGCAAAATTGAGGAGAAGGTGGAGAGGTTTCCCATATATCTCCGAACATGCATAGCCTCCCCATTATCAACATCCCCTTCAGAGTGGCACATTTTTTACAGTGGATGAACCGACACGGACACATCATTATCACCCAACATTCTCAGTTTACTTACGGGTTCATTCTTGGTGTTGTACATTCTATGGGTTTGGACACATGTATAAGGACGTGTCAATAGTTATAACATCATACAGAGTCATTTCACTGTCTTAAAAATCTCTGTGTTCTGCCTATTCGTCCCTCCCCCTTTCCCCTACCCAGGCAACCACTGATCTTTTTTCTGTTTCCATAGCTTTGCTTCTTCCAGAATGTCATATAGTTGGAGTGATATAGTATGTAGCCTTTTCAAACTGGCTTCTTTCACTTACTTGGTAATATTAGTTATATGTATTTAAGTTCTTCCATGTCCTTTTATGTCTTGATAGCTTGTTTCTTCTTCAGCACTGAATAATATTCTATCATGTAGATATACCAAAGTTTGTTTACCCGTTCACCTACTGAAGGACACCTTGGTTGCTTCTAAATTTTGGCAATTATGCCAAATTATCCAAATTATTTATTTATTCAAATTATTTGAATAAAGCTACTATAAACATTCATGTGCAAGTTTGTCAGAACATATGTTTTCAACACATTTGGCTATAAACATTCATGTGCAAGTTTTTGTCAGAACATATGTTTTCAACACATTTGGCTAAATACCAGTGGGTGTGATTGCTCATTGGGTCATATGGTAAGACTATATTTAGATTTGTAATAAGCCACCAAACTGTCTCCCAAAGTGGCTATACTTTTTGCATTTCCAACATTAATGAATGAGAGTTCCTATTGCTCCACATCCTTGCTAGCATTTGTTTTGCCAGTGCTCTGGATTTTGGCCATTCTGATGGGCGTGTAGTGGTATCTTGTGGTTGTTTGAACTTGCAATTTCCTGATGACCTATGATGTTGAACATCTTCTCATATACTTATTTGCCACCTATGTATCTTCATTGGTAATGTGTCTGTTAAGAAAACACTATGTTTTGGGGAGGTTTGCTATTCAGCAATAGACAACTGGAGCATACTTTGTCAAATTTCAGTCTTGTTTGCCCTTAAGCACTGAGACAAAACTTGAAAAACATTTGTTGCTCTTGGTCTTAAACAGGCAGAAGTCTTCATGCATGGACTGCTTCAAAGTTGCACTCCTACTGAAAACACCAAAGAAGAAACCCAAACATTAAACTCCCTCTTCACAAACACATGGAATCACACAAGCCACCCACATCAGCAAAGGAGACAGTCACTTACATTGAGGGGTACTCAGAATCAGGAGCCTCCTGTCCCACCTGCTCCATGAAGCATGAAATAACAAGCCCACAGAAGAAATTAAGAGACTGAGAGAGAACATCTTAATGGATGGATATTTTTGTAAAATACAATACAAATAATTACTAAGAAAGTGAAATAAATATTCAAAATTCAAGTCCAAATTTATGATTAGGTTTAGCAGACCTAAAGTTATTCTGTCACATTGCTATAAAAATTTATAAACATTTACCTTCTGAATCTCCACCTGCCCCATGACAGACCAACATGGCAGACCAAAACATGTACCAGTGTGGACTCCTGACTGTCCTCTGAATAGTACAGATGTAGAGAGCAGATGGAAGCTACTTTTGTGAAGGCAGTTCTGGAAAAGGAAAGGGGTGGAAGAAAAAAAGGTAAGGTGTGTGGGAACTGGGAGTGACAAGAAAGAAAAATGACTTGTCTTTAGTAGGGAAAGTAGAAGACAAGTTTCCATAAGGTCCAACTTCATTCACTTTTTAGTCCCAGGTGGGTCTGAGGATCAGAGAATGGTCTCCATCTGAGAGAGGATGGACAGAACGTGAGGATTTATAGGACCTTCTACCTTGGCCGAGGCTGGTTTCGGGGTTCCACTCACTTACAGCAAAATCCTCTTTCCAATATTTCATAGACTCAAAGTATGTTCCAAGGGGCCTGGGTGACTCCAGATATGTGCCCAATGGCACATTCCTCACCCCATGGTGCTCTTCTTGGGAATGAGAGGTCCCATGTCCGAACCTTGGAGTTGCAGAAATGCGTGGATGCTTTAGCGCGTGCAAGCGCGCATGCGTGTTAGTGTGTGCATGTGGCATGCACCGGGTCAGGGTCTAACCAACTTCTATCAGGGCACATAGCCACTTATATCATGGCCATCAGACGTAACCCTTTATCCTTGGATATGTCTCTGTTTCAACACATGTTGTTCGGGACTCCTTGGAATCTCCATGTGCAGAAGTGGTACTGCTTTCTAGAGTTGGTGGTGGGCAGAAGAGCTTCTGGTTGCAGCATAGGTTGTGCAGGAGGACAGAAATGCATGTAAGTCACATAAGACTTCAGTCATATTTCCAAATAGGTTTCTTAAAATTCTTTCAATTACAGTACCTTGAAGAATTTTCATTATTAATGTCTATTAATGAAATTATCATACTTCACATATATTTCGCATTTCAAAATATATCACATATAAATACGAAATCATATTTCATTATTTAACAATGAAATGTTTCACTATTAATAATTTCATTTTTACCCTTCTTGTATTCTAATATATTTTCTTGGTGGAAGCAAACAGCATGAACTTACAATTCATACCATTACTGACCCCTGTTCTCCCCATTCCTGCATCTCACTGCCTGCAACTCTTACTGATATTGTTACTGTTTATAGCCATTTGGGGTTATCATGGAGTTTAAAATTCCTAAACATTTTGGGGAAAGCATTGTAAGAATATTAAGTGGTAAGATATTAAACTGACCCAGCAATTCACTTTTATTATTTACATCATAGAAATAGTTGTACATTTGCATAAGGGAGCATATGAAAGGAAGTCGTCGTGGCAATGTCTGGAATAATGCAAATTCAGAAACACCCTACTATCCACTGAAAAGGGAATAGACAAATAGACTAAGATTCATCCACGCAGTGGACTACTCTACAACAGTTGAAAAGAATGTGTAGGTCTGTGGGTAGGCATATGGGAAGATGCACCACTGACTAAGGAAAGCAGTTCCTGGATAATTCATAGGGCATAATACCATTTCTGAAAGAAACAAAAGTTCCCATAAAGTATAAAGCACTACCACATGTTTCTACGTGCATATGCTGTATAGAAAATATTTTGTAAGGCTATATCCAACATGATGGCAACTCATGGAGAAGAGGAGACTGGAATTGTGATGCTCACAGAAGATTTTTGTAACCTTATCTGTCAGGCTTGCTTTTTCTTTCCTTTTTTTTTAAAATGAAGAAACATTACTTATGAGTTATTTATGTAGTTATAAAATAATGTCAGAACCTGTAGTTAAGTAGTTATAAAATAAAGTCAGTACCCTGGTTAGTATGGATATCACCCATAGTCATGCCTGTCAGAATAAAGGTAGAATAAAGACGGGGCGGTGGGATGGGAAGGACACAAGACCACTCACAGAGTGGTGCCCAAGACTAGAGCCGTGACTCACCCAGCAGACATGGTATCTGGCACGTAGCTCTGCCTATGACCAGCCCAGGATGTGACAACCCTCAGAGGTTACCTGGAATTGCCACCAGCCAGGGAGCAGGAATTTAAGAGAATGAACTACAGAGCCAAGCCCCGCTGGCTTCAGATCTTTCAGTCACCAGCAACGTCACCCTGGGGAAATTATTTAATCTCAAGTATACAATGAGTGCACTATGGCAGTATTGTTAGGATTAAATGACTTGATATGACAAACCTTTAGAGGAAGACTGGTATAATAAAATCCCCACGTAAATATTATCTATTACTATTAATAGTCTAACATTTTTTTATCTGGAAGATTCTCCAGGGGCTGAATTGTTTCATCTCCATTAAGATCAAAGCCAGCATCTGGGGTCTCTGATGGCTGGGAGTTCTCAGTGCCCCAAAGCCCCTTCCTTCGTTTCAGATCCTTGCTAAGTAGAATCATAGGGAGGTCTGAAGGAACAACAAGTAGGATGACATCTCAGTCTACAAATGGAGAAACTGAGGCAGGTTCTGGGGCTGGTCCCACCAAGCAGTTAGTAGGGCCTGCCCCAGACGTCGCACATCCTGGGGCCTCAGGCCAGCACTCTCTCCATGACACCGCACACACCTCACACAGAAGGAAGAGAAGGTAGCCTTGTCTTACGGAACAATAGAATTAGAATTCTTACCAAAAGGCTGATGTCCTCCACTTTGGAAATGGGCAAAATACCCCTCGACTCTGGCAACCTCTCTGTCCTATGGAGTCCTCAGGGTCCAGACCGGCTGGCCCCTGCTAGTGCCAACATTGGAGCAGCCTCTATGGGACGGCTTTTGAGCCAAAAGAGACAGATTTCCTCTGATTAGCACACATGCCCCCATGACAGAGAGGAGGCGCTCCACCAGACCCCCCCAAAAAGGAGGCCCCTGGATTGAGATGTGCCCCTTACAGGCAGGCAGCTGCCCTCCCCTCAGATGGAAACACCGTCCTCCCTTCTTCAATACTGACTCACAAGAGAAAAAAAAATTCCATCTTAATACTTTTTCAGTGGATAATGAAGCAGTTTATTTTATATTATTTGGATAACAAGCCTCCACATGAACAGGATTCGAATGTCAGTTGTCTTAGGGGAAAAAAAGATTTATTGGTTGGTAAATATTGAGAAAGAAAAGCTGATAAAGACCAGTTTCAGCTGCAGCTTCTGCCGGGAGCAGGAGAACAGGCCAGTGTTGTATTTTGGGGCCCTGGGAAGGCAAAAAATTGTGAATGTCTTTCTTTGTTGGTGGGTGTAAAAGTGGAGACCGCTACAAATAATTTCTTATTTCTGTTCGCATAGATTTTAAATTATGTAGCTTCCCTACCTTGTTAAGTATTAAAGCGTTCTTGTTTAAGGAAAAGGCACTTAAATAATGAAGCTTATGTATCTTGTTTTCAGACATCAATATCTGGCTTTGAGTGGCACAAAGGGATAAAGGAATGTGGATTCAGAGCTCGCCGGGATGCTTGGCAATTCTAATTCGACTCCAGACTGCAAATCAACACAAAGCTGTTGCAACTTTTGTTGAAGGGAAGGCTGAGTGAGCACGTGGTGTTGGGAAATTGTGTTTTCTTCTTCGAGTTCCTCTGTTTCCGAATATTTAATCCTACTGTTCTCTTCTTTAGTGAAGGTCGCTTTAGTAAAGAATCTCTTTCCTGAAATTGCTTCGCACGACACAGAAGCTGGATTCAGAAACACACGAGTCTGGGATGCGGGCTTCCGCCCGGCGTGATGCAGGGAAAGACTGCCATCTTGTGGCCAGCTTGGTACTTGGCACCTCGGTTCCAGGGAGGCTGCACCGAGCCACGGGTTGGGAAATGAGCCTCGGAGCTGCATTTTTGCAGGACCGTGAGAATGCCTTTTAAAAACACCCAGGAAATAGTTGAGTGCCCTCCAAGGTAGGATTCAGTGAATCTTCTGCGCGTACGCTGTCATTCCGTGAGCCACACATGGCAAGGCCACAATACCTGCTGTGTGAAAATGAGGTAGAAATGTGGAGAAAAAAAAAAAAAAAAAGAAATGTGGAGAACACATAATCCCCTGGCGAAAATAAAGAACAAACGCACATCTACCGAATGCCTGCTGCGTGCCCGGCAGAGCTGCTGCAGAACACCCAGGCGGAGGAAAGGAAACAGTGAATTGTGTCAAAGGTCATGGAATGTCAGGATACAGGCAGGATGGTGAGAAATGGCCGGTCATTCCTCATCTAGCAGGACATCTGGCGGGATTCTCAGATGAAGCCAGGTCTGAGCAGACAGACCCATGGACCTGCGACTTGTTTATCTTCTCCAAATAAAAATCGGACTATAAAAACATTATGCATGTGCTGTAAAAAAAAAAAAAAGAAAGAAAGAAAGAAAGAAGAGAAAGAAAATCAAACCATATAGAGGTGGACAAAGAAGAAAATAAAAGGCTGAAAGATCCCCCCACCTAACAATTATCCACTGTTAACACTTAGGTGGCCATCCTTGGGAGAGCATCTTGCTACGAATATAATCAATATAACCATTTATCAAAGTGGAATTAGAACTTGCACTCTTCTCTGGTAGTCTGCTCTTTGACTTAGCACCATGTCATAGGCTTCTTTCCAGTAAAATTATTTCTTGCATTCTCCTCTGTATCAATTACATAAGAGCTAACAATACATAGTATTGACTTGATACCTGCTTTGTGCTAGGTACTGTACTAAATGCTCTCAATGAATGATCTTCCATAATCTCCGAACCGGTCTACAAGACAGGATTTTTTTTTTTTTATTGTGCTGATTTCACAGATGGGGAAACTGAGGCACCAGCAATTAAACAGCACCCACAGGCATCCAATTTCAGAGCCCATGGTCTAGACCTCAATGCTAGAAATTCTCCATAATTTGTTGACCAGTTTTTCAATGGTATGAGAACTAAGGCTGTCATGGAACTTCAGAGCATATACACCTTTGTGCATTAGTGGTTTCTTTCATTAATTTAATGGAAAAGTGGGGTGTCTAGTCAAAGCATGTGCTCAGTTTATAGACACTTCGATACACATCTAACTTCCCTGCAAACAGGATGTATCACCTCATACTTGCAGCAGCTATCCGTGAGAATATCTAGCACCCTATGTCCTTAAATATGAGGACTTCATGATCATTTAAAAAAATATTCTCTTTTCCCTGTGATTTTTTTGAATTATAGTCTGAAAAAATTGCCACAATAAGTACAATGAACCCATGTAAATGCTTCACATATTACAGATCCACAAACTGTTAACATTTTGTCACATTTGCATTCTATCTCAGATCTCAAGCTCTGAGAGTGAGTTGTAGAAATCATGACATTTGACTCCTTAACGCTTATGTGTGTATTTCTTCAGAACAAAGACATGTTTTTATTTTTTATTATTTTTAAAGATTTTATTTATTTGACAGACAGAGATCACAAGTAGGCGGAGAGGCAGGCAAAGAGAGGGGGAAGCAGGCTCCCCGCTTAGCAGAGAGCCTGACTCAGGGCTCCTTCCCAGGACAGGGATCATGACCTGAGCCCAGCTGAAAGCAGAGGCTTAACCCACTGAGTCACACAGGCGCCCCCCAAGACATGCTTTTACATAAGCATCATCTAATCACCACACCAAGGAAATTTTCTCATTGATAAGGTACAGTTTTGGAATGTAAAATTCACATCAGATTATTGAATATTCAATAGTTTTTGTTTTGAACCAGAATAAAATTAAGGATCACATATTGAGTTTTATGGCTATGCCTTTTTTATCTCCGTTAACTCAGAACAGATCTCCTCTCTGTGTGGTTTTTCATGGCACTGATATTTTGAGGAGTACTGTAGAATGGCCCTCTGTGTGGATTGATCTGATTGCTTCCTCAGGATGGATTTAACATGACTCTCATGGATGGCCCATCATGCGGATGATACTGCTTCCTCCTCAGGGCATCATGTCAGGAGGAACGTGATGCCAACTTGTCTCTGATTGGTGAGGTTCACTTTTTGATCACTTGGTTAAGGAAGTGTCTGCCTTATGTCTCCACTGGAAAAGTACCCCAATCCTTAATGATGAATGAGTGACTGAGTGATGTTGGGGGTATGAATATTCTGCTTTTCAACAGTCTCTCCCCCTGGGATTTTAGAATCCATTGATGGTCTTTGCCTGAATCAATGATTGCTTCTCTGGCTGTAAAGTGTTGAGTTTCATTTTCTATTATCTCTTACTTTTTTGTTTGTTTATTTGTTTCAGGACTACAATATGAGGATTCAACAATTCTATACAATTTTCAGTGCTCTTTATGATAAATGTACTCTAAATTGCCTTTTTTTCCCCAATTTATTTATTTTCAGAAAAACAGTATTTCTAAATTGCCTTTTTCAGTCTCACCCCTATCCCCCTACAGACCTCGTTTTGGCAACCGTTAGTTTGTTCTCTGTAGTTAAGAGCCTGTTTTCTTTGTCTCTTTTTGTTTGTTTGTTTTGTTTCTTAAACTCCACATACGAGTGAAATCATATGGTATTTGTGGTTCTTGGTCTGACTTATTTCAATTAGCATTATACCCTTGAGGTCCATCCATGTTGTCTCAAATGGTATGATCTTATACTTTTTTATGGCTGAGTAATAGTCCATTTTATACATGTATAAATATATACAAGTGTATTATGTTTATATCACATCTCCTTTAACCATTTATCCATGGATGGACACTTAAACTGCTTTCACATCTTGGCTATTGTAAATAATGGTGCAGTAAACATAGGGGTGCCTATATGCTTTTGAATTAGTGTTTTCATTTCTTTGGGTACTATCTAGTGTGGAATTACTGGGTCATATAGTATTTCTATTTTTAATTTCTTGGGGAAACTTTTTTATGATTTTATTTTTTTACTTGATAGAGAAAGCACAGAAGGAGAGGAGGAAGCAGAAAACCCAACGTAGGGCTTATCCCAGAACTCTGAGATTATGACCTGAGCTAAAGGCAGATGGTTAACCAACTGAGCCATCCAGGTGCCCCTTGAGGAAAGTTTTTAAATTTTATTATTTATTTATCTTATTTTATATTTTTAAAAGATTTTATTTATTTGAGAGAGAGAGTGAGAGAACACAGGAGCATATGAGGGGGTAGTGAGGGAGGGGCAGAGGGAGAGGGAGAAGCGGACTCTGTGCTGAGCTGGGAGCCCGACCTAGGATTCATCCCAGGACCCAGGATCCTGAGATCATGACCTGAGCTGAAAGCAGATGCTTAACCTACTGAGCCACCCAGACTTCCCAGGAAATTTTTTTTTTTTAATTCTCACTGCCTTTTTTTTTTTTTTTAATTGTCACCACTCTGTAGAGGAAAACTTTTCTTTCTCTCAACTTTTTCAGTACCCACGGTGATTCATCTATTCTTTTTATATTTAGTGTATTTCTCTGCAATAATTCATTTTGGTAGCCAGATAACCTAGATTTGGCAGGTGGGAGCCGCTTCAGGCTGCACTTGTGCCCTCTGAGCCTGTCCTCACTTTGTGGCAGTAGTTGCTTCAGACTTAGCACGTCCTTTTCCTTGCCTCAGGTCTGGACTCATCCATTTCTCCAGAACCCTCCCATCGCTTGTTATTCGTTGTATCTCTCTCTCACAATTACTGTTTTTAAAATTCGTGTACACAGTTTTGTGGACAGTTTTGTTTTGTTTTAGCCATTCTAATGCATGTATGGTGCGGCCCATCTTTTTTTATCTTTGTCAGTGTTATTGGTGAATGAAAAAGCTCAATCTCAGTATACGTTGGCTGTTAACACTAATTAGTATTATTATTAATACTAATAATTACTACCAATCTCATAGATGTAAAAGCTACTTTGTTCTATTTACATTTTGCTTTTTTGGTTGTTACAAAGGAAGTAACGAGAACTCAATTTTTTTTAAAAGACTTTTTTTTTTTTTAAAAGATTATTATTTATTTATTTGACAGACAGAGGTCACAAGTAGGCAGAGAGGCAGGCAGAGAGAAAAGGAGGGGAAGCAGGTTCCCTGATGAGCAGAGAGCCCAGTGTGGGGCTCCATCCTAGGACCTTGGGATCATGACCTCAGCGGAAGGCAGAGGCTTTAACCCACTGAGCCACACAGGTGCCCCACAAGAGCTCAATTTTTAAGGTAAGAAGATGATTGGCAAGCACGTTCTTGCCTGAACGTGTCTCATCTTGTAATTGCCTCTTCCTGTGCCTGGGATTCCTGGGGGACCTTGTGCCCCTTCCTCAGCTCCGGGCATTTTCATTGAGGCCATGGGTAGGGTGGAACAGCCAGCCCACTCTCCCTTTCTCGCTCTCTCTCATCTGATTAATGGAAGGGGAAACAGGTGAATAAAAGGGGCAAAAACACTATAGGCTGTAGGTCCGAATGTGGGGTTATGTTTCTACAGAGTCTGCAAAGCTTCCACTAGGAATTATAATACTCAGTTCAATCTGTTTCAGCTCTGCAAGAACACCAATAGCACCGGCAGGGGTCAGGTCTCATGCTGCACACCAGAGACTGATATAAATAAGACTCAATCCCAGTTCTCAAAGAGGCTCCAGTCTAGCCTAGAAGGGTGGGGAGGAGATGCAGAGGACACCAGCCACGGGATTCATGAGACCATATTTCTCAGTCAGGTGACCCATGGGTTTGACATGGGAAAGAAAGGAGATAGCTCTGGGTAACTGTGGCTGCTTGAACCTGCCCCTTCCTTTCTAGCACTGGCTTTCCTATCTAGAGAAAAGCTGTTTCAGTCTCGAGCAGGGATCTGGAGAACAATTAAAGAAGGCATTTCCCAGCTGCCAAGGGAACTCTGCCAAGATCTGAAATATCCTGTTGGGGCTCTTTCGCAAGCAGGATTCATTCCTTCAGGCATGGTGAGTATCTGTTTCTACGCCGGGCAGGTTATTTTGCGAAAGCACTTGACAGAGAGGGTCTGTTTGCTGAGCAAAGCCACCATCCTGGCTGACCTGGAGGACATGGACAGCTCTATTGTCCAAGTCTCCTGCTGTCCCCTGGCATGTCAGAGGCACAGCTACGGGAGACTTGATATCTGAAGTCATTTCCTTGGAGTTGAGGGATACTGCCCCATGGGAACCAAAAACCACACTGTTCCAAATGTTTGTCCAGTTCAGCACAAAGACAAAGCCTGATTCATCTTGGGGAGCCATCTCCTCATCCTTTGGAAATATGTCAGCATTTGAGGAGGGGGAGGGCTCTTTTTTCCTGGCTTAGCACCTAACACAGGGCTTTCGTGCTGTTCATAGTGAGTGCTTGAACCAGCCAGGAAAAAAAGCACAAGGTTATTTGAACAAAGAGAATCTACATAAAGAATTGTCAGTGGGGTAACTGAAAGGCAAAAAAGAACTCTAAAGTTTCATGGTAGTGGCAACTGAAGGAAACAGCGTCTTTCTCTAAGGATGAGGGAACAAAAGGAAGGGTTGGAAGTTTCTAAGACTGTGAAGCTTGAAGGAAGGGCCCCGTGGCGCTGGAACTCACATCTGAGCAGGGGGCACAATGATTGGTTCTGCCAGTATTGGAAAATCTGCACACTGGATTCATTGCTGCTGTTGGAAGGAACTGCCACCACCTGGGGGAAGAGGATTGCTGATGTGAAGTGGTACAGAAAGTATAGTAGGAGGCATCAGGAACAGGAGGAAAGACGGTCCTCTCTCTCCTACAGTCGACACGGAGCCATTGGCGGAGCAGAAACACAGATGCCGACTCCTAGTCCCAGCATCGGAAAGCTGAGTACGGAAGGGTGGATGTGGAGTTAGAGAGAACAGCTTCATAAACTGCTACATTGTTTAAAAGGTAGCTTTGAATGCCTGGATAATGGTGCCAGGGGACAGATGAATGGAGGTAATTGGTAACAACAACAAAAACAGAAGGAAAAGTTGGCTGTAGAGGAGAACATCACAAAACAGCAGATTTATATCACAAATTTCCCCACCAACAGAGGAATTGCACTGTATTTCTAGAATGGAGAGGGAAGCAGAAAGACTCAAGGAAGAAGACTAGATCGAGAGTCTGTTTATGAAGAGCCCTGATCTCTGTGGTGGGTGGCCACTTGGACAAAGGGTATCGGTAGATGATGAGTCTGTGGTCTCTGGTCCGGAGATAAGGGGCACTCTGGATGCCAAGATGCCCACCCCTTATTCCTTGCCTGGTTCCCTGGACACTGCAGCCTGTCTTCCCCTCCAGTTCGCACTCCAGGGATGTATTTTCCAGGAAATCTGTCTAACCCGAGAAGAAGGAATTAAAGACACAGATGTCAGAGGCTCTCCAGCGAAATGGTCCACTCAGATTCTCCTCTGGCGGAGCCTGCAGTTAACAAGCATTGGTGGTGCACTCAGAGCTTCCTAATCTCATTTAGTTCCTCACTCTGTAGTACAAGCGAGAGTTATAGTAACAGTTCCCTGGGCCCAACGTAACGAATTACCACAAACTTGGTGGCTTAACACAGCATGCATGTATTCTCCTCCAGTTCTGGGGGCCAGAAGTCTGACATCAATTCAGCTAGGCCAACGTCAAGGTGTGAGCTGGGCTGTCTCTCTGTGGATGCTCTAAGGCAGACTCCATTTCCTTACCTTTTTCAGCTTCTGGAGACATCTACATTCCTTGGCTTGTGGCCCCTTCCTCCAACTGCAAAGCTCATCACTCTTATTTCTGCTCCTGTTGTCACAGGAATTCTCTCTTTTTCGATCTTCTTGCCTTCTCTTAAATTAAAAAAAAAAAAAAAAAGACTTGTGATGACCCTGAAGGCTCCTTCAGGAGGGTCTCATCTCAGACCATGAGTGTAATCTGAGTATTTCCTTTTGCCACATAAGGTATTGTTCATAGGTTCTGGGGTTCTGGGGACTAGGACTGTATATCTTTGGAAAATCATCATTCAGCTCATCACACTTATGAAACCAGGGTTTTTTTTTTTGAGGTAAGCTTAAGGAATCCATATCCATGTAGAATCATACTATTATCTACCATTCTTGGGAGCATTAAGAACAGAGTCACTTAGGTGCTTTTTTGTTTTTGTTTTTGTTTTGTCATCTGTGGTTCAAAATGAGGAGCCCAAGTTGAGAAAGGCTGATCTAAAGGACATCCAGTGACTGGGGTCCTTTTAAGGAGAGGGAGATACAGAGACAGAAGGACAAACCACGTGAAGATGGAAATGGGTATTTGAGTGATGCGTCTGCAAGCTAAGGAACACCATGAGTGCTTGGAAACACCAAAGCAAGAATGGCTGCAGGGAATGGAGGAAACCTTCTGTGCCAATACCTTGATTTTGGACTTCTAGTCTCCAGAACTCTCAGAGAACACATTTTTGTAGTTTTTAGCCATGCGGCCTGTGGCAATTAGTTACAACAGTCCTAGGAAATGAATGGAGTGTATAAGGAGCCTTGACAGGGTCTGGCCCACGTAGACGCTAAGTTGGTATTTGCTCTCCCTTTACTTTGAGGCTTGGTAGCCCATACTGCTCACATCAGCAGGAGTGGGTGATCTAGACTCACCTGATTGCTGAGAGCAGGGTGGGTGGGATGTTTTCTGATATCAGTAGAGTCTCCAATTCTCTAACACCAGCTGAGTTTCTTAAAATTCCCTTTAATTCTGATACAATCTACCCACAGTTAGATATTACAAGTTAAAGAACTCTATCCCATAAGACTGTTCCCAGTTCAGACACTGACTGCAAATCCTTGGTTACCTGTACACTTCTGAGTGACAGGCTATAAACTGAGGGCTCCCATCACGTCCTCGTTAGGTTTGATAATTCACTAGAACGGCTCACAGAAACTGAGGAAGTCATCTTACTGCCATTTTGTGGTTTTTTATAAAAGGTACAACTCAGGAACAGCCAAATGGAAGTGATGCATAGGGCAAGGTGTGGACAGACTAGGGCTTTCATGCCCTCTCTGAGTTCTCCAGCTGGTTCATGTGTTTGCCAACCAGGGTGCTCTCTGAATCTCATTAAGAGATTTTATGGAGTTGCATCTCCAGCCTTGCCCCTCCCTTTCTTGGAAGTCTGTGAATGGAGCTAACACTTCCAACCCTCTAATCATTTGGACTGTCTGGTGCCCAGTCCCATCCTAAAGCTGTCAAGGGACCCCACCCTGTCACCTCATGAGCATAAACTCAGATGTGGTTGAAAGCGATTCCCTACGAGTCCCCAAAGACGGACTCAACACTCAGGAAATTTGAGGATTTCAGGATCTTTGTGCCAGGAACTGGAGACAAAGACCGGATATATTAATTATACTACAGTGAGGGAGGTTTCTGGTCCCAGCGATGAGGAAAATCCTTGGCTGGTGGGAAAAAATTCAACATACCTTGTGTGAAACTCCCTCTTTCCCACTAAAGATGGAAGAGGTAACTCAGCACTGGGGGCGGCTTTGTGGGTAGGGGTCCTTGCGAGAAAAAATAGTCTGGATAAAATCCCCAGGGCAAAAAGAGGCCCCTTTCTTTCTGGACAAAAATAGACTAATAATTCAAAGCAGAAAGCTGGTGATCACTAGGGAATGTTGTCCTGAAAACCAGGTAAATTTGGGCACCACACAGCCAAGCAGCTCTGTTATAAACAAAGCGCTTCACCAACTGAGGTGAACATTCTCTGACAATCAGAGATCCATGTTACTTCACGGCCTCCCCATAAAAGACTTCCACTGATCTACTTCTAAGAATGAGTAAGTAAAAAAATAAAGAAAGTAAATGAAATATTAATAAAAAAGCAAAGACTTTTTGTAAAATAAGTATTTTGTGAAATATTTCTATGTGATAACTGATACTCATGAAGGGCAATGTGTAATATATTTTATTTTTAATTTATGAAGCATGTTATTCAAATAAGCAATGAACCCACATCCCTCTTAAGCACTTGTATGTTACCCAAACCCACCGGTACTTGATGTGCCTTCCTTGTCCCATTTGCTTACTCTCCTGAGCAGTTAACCATTATCTGAACATTTTTTGAAAGTCCCAAATTTCTTCATCTTTGTCTTCAAATAATGTCCCTCTTTATTTTTTAGCAAGAACCCTTCTAAGTCTATCTTAATTTTATTTGGAAAAAAATTTATGGAAAGATGGTAAAAGTATTATGGTATATATCCTTTTACCTTTCATCTTGAGTTACCAGTTATTAAGATTTTACCTCATTTGGGTACCTGGGTGGCTCAGATGGTTGGGCGTCTGCCTTCAGCTCAGGTCATGATCTCTGGGTCCTGGGACTGATCCCAATGTTGCGCTTCCAGCTCAGGGGGAAGTCTGCTTCCCCCCTTCCTTCTGTCTCTCCCCATGCCTGTGCTCTGTCTGTCTCTCAAATACATAAATAAAATCTTTAAAAAATCTTACCCCACTTGTGCTTTCTATCAATTTATCATCTATTTATCTATCATCTATCAAACATCTATCAATAATCTGTCTTTCTATCAATCATCTATCTACCTATGTATCATCTATCCATCTACTATCTATTGATCATTTACCAATTATCTATCTATCATCTCTCTCTCTCTCTCTCTCTCACTCTCTCTTCCTATCCATCTATCTATCTATCTATCTATCTATCATCTATTGTTAAAGATAAACGTTCAGTGACATTTTTTAAAGTGGTAAGACAGATTTTACTGGGGACTATCATGATAGATGTTAAGTACTACCATAATGGGATTTTGCAGTGGGGGAGATAATGGAGGCTCAGCTCTGAATACAGCATGGGCAAGTGGGAATTTATAGTCAAAGAGCAGGGTGGGAGTCAGTGGATGGAAAAATCACCAGGAGGAAACACCAGGAACAAGGAGGATTCTGTTTAAGCTGACCTCATGGGATCCTTGCTGAAGACAAGCCAGGCTGTCGGGCATCACCAGAGGGATGTGAAGGATGAGGGACCTGATCCGATATCGAGGTGATCAGGAATCAAGCACTGGGGGCTCTGGTTAAACCTACTTAGTAGAGTTTTTGCTAAAACGGGATTTTATGAGGAAGCAGACAGAGGGGCCTTAAAGAAGGTTCAGGAACCTGACTGAAGTTTGGTCAAGCAAAGAATTCTTTACCTATCTAATTGTATTTTCTAAACCTGTTCGAGATATAGTCACAGACATAGGACTCTTCATCTCTAAAAACTTCGTGCATCTCTCCTGAGACCAAGGAGCTCTGCCTGCATGACCATAGCGTATTCATGCCTATCAGAAAATATAACATTGGTACAATATTTTTGTCTAATAATATACAGTATATAATCCAGTTTTCCTGATTGTCTTGATACTGTCCTTTACAAACACTTCCTTGTTTGTTTGCTCCAGGACCCAGCTCAGCTCAGGGTCACAAACGGCATTCAACTACCGTTATCTCTTTAGTCTCCTCATCTCTAGAACAATTCCTCAGCCGCTGCCCCCATGACGTTGGGCAATTTTGAAAAGTCCAAGCCCGTTGTTTTCAGAATGTCCCTCAATTTGCCTTTGTTTGATTGTTTCCTCATGAGTAAGTTCAGATTAATAGGAAACTAGGTTTAAGGCCCCTTTAAGAACTGAACGAAATCTGCTTTCAATTTGCTTCTCCACCAGGGACTTCACTGTACAGAGGCATTGAGACTGTATGGCACATCCACCCCCTGGAAGAGATTTTAGCTAAACTGGGTAAGGCTGGTAGCTGGGCTGGCTGCTTAAGACTTTAGCTGGGTCACTGGGAGCTGGGGGGCTCCAGCTACTTCTGTGACAGCCTTAGTTAAGTCTTTATTCCTGGTGCATCTCTGCGCACGTGTCTTCCCAGCCCAGAGCTCTGCTTGGTGCCATGCGGACTGAGGATATGGTCCATGAGCAATCACCAACAGGGGGAGGCCCAGGTGCCAGGGGGTGGGCCCAATGCCTGGCAGATGCACATCTCATTGGCTGCTGGGCCACAGGCCAGCAGACTGAAAAGACATGTGGAGCCCCAGTAGGCAAAAAGCAATTTCCTGAGTTGGGGCTTGGCCAGGCTGCTGCTGTTTTACACCTCCCTGAGTTCAAAGGCTGGGGGAGGCTGAAGGCAAGACCTGAGCCTCACACTTCATTTCTAGAAGCCCAGCCTCCCAGACCCTTCATGCCCCGCCCAGGTCCTAGGAGAGAGAGAATACTTCCAACTCCTACTTCTGTAGCAACCTCCTCTCCCACCTTCCCATCTGCTTCCACAGCGCTTCTAGGACACTGCCCTCCCCGAGATTAACCCAGCCGCAACTCGCTGACTCCCAGGGGCCACAGTTTCACCCCAGGTCTTGTGAAGAGGAATTTCCCCCACATTTATCCCTACTGTAAAGGGCTTGCATATGTCCACGTTTCCCTCTATCTCTGAGAATGCTCTAGGAGAGATGGGAAGAGGGTGGACAGCTGGGGGATTTAATCATGTCGCTGGTCTGGAGGGCATGGGGTCTCCACTTACTTCCTCTCTTTCCAATGTCAAGGCCTAGATGTTGGCTTCCCCATGCTGAGGCTGCTCAGATGGAAGGAGAACCTCCACACTAGTGCCTAGAGCTGGGTGGGCTCACTGTCGTGTCATCCCATGGCTTGACCTTTCCAAGTCTTGGCCTTCTTAGTGTGAGCTGTGGGGACAATAATGCTCGGAGAGCTGCCAGAAGAACGGCTTAGACAACCATTCATAGATGTTATTAACACTCTAGAACACCCGGTGTCCACCAACAGGACACAGTGTTCTGAGGGTAGAATTCAGGGGTTCTGTAAACTTGAATAAGAAATAAGTCAAGCAGAGAGAGTTAATTATCATATGGTTTCACTTATTTGTGGAGCATAACAAATAGCATGGAGGACATGGGGAGTTAGAGAGGAGAAGGGAGTTGGGGGAAATTGGAAGGGGAGGTGAATTATGAGAGACTATGGACTCTGAAAAACAATCTGAGGGGTTTGAAGGGGCAGGGGTAGGAGGTCGGAGTACCATGTGGTGGGTATTATAGAGGGCACGGATTGCATGAAGCACTGGGTGTGGTGCAAAAATAATGAATACTGTTATGCTGAAAATAAAAAATGAATTAAAAAAAAAGAAATAGATATGCACCTTTATTTTCATGGAAAGCTACACACAAATTAGAATTTCCTTCAGTTATGTAGGTAACAACTCTCAGTGGCATCTGAAGGGTCTGTGATTTTGGCATCAATATGACCAGACATTTTCATTATATTCATAGGGTTTGCAGCTGTCTCAAAATATTGTCTATACTTATTATGACTTCAAAGTCATGTTAATGAGTAGATAAGCAGGTGGGTCCTGTACCATGTCATAATTACAACCAATACCTCATAAATTTTGTTTAAAAATATTTGGATAGCTGTTGTTCAGCATGATTGGTTTCCTTTGTACATCTGTATGTTTTACTTAATGTAATTAAAGGCATTCTGTGAAGGGATGTGAGGGATTTATCAAGGTGTTTTTTGCACAAAAAGCTCTTGGGCTTTGAGCAGCAGCTTTCCCCTCTGAATGGGCTTTGCAAATGGTTTTGACTGATGGGCTTTCTCATTCATGCCCTGATGTTCTCCTGCATATGCAGACTGGCCTTTGGAAGGCAAGAGCATTATGGGAATCTGAACTGTTCCACTGTCTTCAGATTGGCAGACAACAGATTGGCATACCAGGGACTTTCATATTCGGAATAGAACAGACATGCATACCATATGACTCATCACTCGATATTATACCAGAAAAGTGAAATATATTACCAAAACAAAAAAGCAATCTTGGGAGTAGATATGGCAAATGGTATATCCAATAAGGGGTTAACACCAGAAAACAAATAATCCAATAAAAAAATGGGCAGAGGATCTGATGGCTAACACCCATGAAAAGATGTTCAATCTTACTCATCACCAGGGAAATGCAAATCAAAACCACAATGAGATAGCTGCTCATACCTGTCAGAATGGCCAGAATCAAAAAGACAAGATATAGGGAGAGTTGGTGAAGCTGTGGAGAACAAGGAAACCCTTGTGCTCTATTGGTGGGATTGTAAATTGGTACACTATGGAAAACGGTATAGAAGTTCCTCAAAAAATTAAAAACAAATACCATACAAGTTAGTAATTTCACTTCTGGGTATTCATCCAAAGAAAACAATTTCTTTGTTTTTGAACATAATTTGAAAAGATATGTGCACCCTTATGTTTATTGCAGCATTATTTGCAATAACCAAGATGTGGAAGCAATTTAAGTGTCCACTGATAGAAGAATGGATAAAGAAAATATGAGCCATAAAAAAGAATGAAATCTTGCCATTTGTGATAACATGTATGAACTTAGAGGGATAATGTTAAGTGAAATTAGTCAGAGAAACAATACCATGTTATTTAACTTATATGTGGAATCTAAAAACAAAACAAAACAAATGAACAAACCAAAACAGACCCATAAATACAGAGAACAAACTGGTGGTTGCCAGAAGGAAAGGGGGTGGGTGGTGGGCAAAATAGGTGAAGGAGATTAAGAGGTACAAACTTTCGGTTATGAAATAAGCAAGTCATGGGGATAAAAATGTATGACACAGGGAATATAGTCAGTAATATTGTAATAATGTTGCATGGTGACCAATGCCCACTATACTTCTTGTGATGAACACTGAATAATGTATACAATTGTCGAATCACTATATTGTACACCTGAGGCTAATATCACATTGTGTGTCAATTGTACCTCAATTAAAAAGGAAGTGAAACACAAACTTTGAGCTAAAGGTCATGTTGAGAGAGCATCATTTCCAGGTGAGGGTGGACTATCCATCTTTTCTAGAACTTGCTGCGTTGTTTCATCTCTAATGTTTTCTCTTCTTGTGATTGTTTAGAATAAAAGAAAATAACATGCCTCTTGTGTGTGTTTTCAGAATTCCACACTGTAAAAGAAACCCATAGATTCGGGAATAAATCCCGCCACTCACTGGAACAATGAAATGATCATCATCATTGAGACCTGGGGGTATGGGCAGAGTGGGTACCTTAACCAGGACATGACTGTCCATTGGGTAAATGCTGGGCAAACTGGTCCTTTCTCTTTTGCAATATGGTTGAGAAGTCTTCATAGCCATTACCTAGGAGCCATGAAGACCATTAGGTCTCCTAAGACCTAGGAGGCCTTAAAGGTCATGATTCCAATGCAGGGAGAGATAGGAATCTGCTTCTTAAATTCTGGGAGATGGGCTATGTGGTTGGAAACTGTAGTAACTCCATGGATTCCACGAAGCCTATGACCATCAAACTATAAGGCTTCACTTTCCTGACCTTCAGTTTTTGTATCTGTAAAATGAAATGATCCTATCTACCTCTGAGGATTTAATGACAGCATATGAGTAGGACCTGGCAGATTGTTGGACCATGATAGATGCTTGGTAATATTAGTTCTTGAAGTGGTTAACTCTTGTCTTTGCCCAGCCAACCTCCATTTTGCTCATGTCCTGGTAATACTAGATTTTCCTTTAATGAATTACCTTGTTCCATGTGCTTTGGGTGGGGTTAACCCTCCATCTAAATCCTTTATGTATACATGAGTCAATCAGAGTGTAGTAGCCATACTTGGATCTGGGATTGGCTCATTACCAATCAGGATAAGAGCCCATCTGGACTTTTGCTGGAAGTATCAAGGAAGAACTGTCTCTCCACTGGAGCCACTAATTCTAGAGGGCGAGCATCATCCCCACCCTCCAAGAACATGGCCCACTGAAAGAACGCTGAGCTGAGAAAAAGGGATAACAGAATTTAAGCTCCTTGATCTCACTGTGCCTATAGCTAGCCTACTGCTAGTATTTTCAGTTATGCGAACTAATAACTCTGAGCTGATTTGAGTTTGGTTTCTGCTCTTTACAGCTATGAGGGCATTGAGTAGTTCAGTTCCTTTTGGTCTCCCTATACATGGAAATAAGGGATAGGATGGATTAAAATGGAAAGTTAGGTGGACAGGTACTAAAGGTAGAGACAAGCTGAAGGATTCTCCCTGTACCCTCTAAAGATAAGGAGGCAAGTTCAGGAAGAATCTAGAGACCCCAAGCCTTCAACTCCCTGCTGGAGACAGAGTCTTGCCTCATTTGTATCATGGAAACACCCATGTTTTAACACCACTAGCCATCCTGAAGCCTGAATTTTGTAAAGCTGGTGCTTTTGAGCAGCTCTCTCCAGTCTCTTTGTTGTTTCCTATATTCTTATCCTCAGCACAATGCTAAGACCCCAGGCAGCCCCAGGCTTCTAAACTGACAGAATTATGCACCTCTAGAAATAAGCACTAGGGTCTAAAAATTATCACACATGAGGGGTTTGAAGTGGCGGGGGGGTGGGAGGTTGGGGTACCAGGTGGTGGTATTATAGAGGGCACGGCTTGCATAGAGCACTGGGTGTGGTGAAAAAATAATGAATAATGTTTTTCTGAAAATAAATAAATTGAAAAAAAATTATCACACAATAAAAGTTAAGTGAGTTGAGCAAACCAACCCGGAACCAGAGCAGACTTGATGATAGGGCCAGAGATAAACCAGAAAGAGAAAGAGGAGAATGTGAGGTCTGGGAATTCATTCAGAAAACAAGAGAAGCATCTTACACAAGCTTTGAGTTGTCAAGCTTGGAAGGGAAAGGAGATTTAAGGGCAGGAGGAATGAGTCTGATGGAATATGGGCAGACTTCATGAAAAGAGAAATAGGTTGTATGTGATACAGATGTTTCCACCCTCCAGCCCCCGACTCCATCCTCAGGGTCCCTCCTGGGTGAGATGGAGACATTAGTGAAGATTCCTGCCCATAAACCTTTTCCATTCCCATGAGAGCTTGCCTTCTGTGCCCCCAGCATCCTGCCTGCGGAGGAAATGGTGTAATAAACCAGGGGTTCGAATCTATCTCACACCACATCTTCTGTAGAGCCACTGCAACAAGTGAAATGGGAGAAAGGGGAGCCTATTGGAGGAGGGGCCAGGAAGCTCAGAGCCTGGCCTGCGAAGGCTCACCCTGCCCTTCCCTGTACCTCTTCATCCTTGTTGGAAACAGAAAATTAGTCTCCACTGAACCTTTGTTTTCATGGGAAAAAAAGTTGCAGCATGTTAGATGGGTCAGGGAAGAAAAGGAAGGTAATCAAGATATCTGTGTTCCCAGCAAACCCACAGGAGAGTGAGCTTTGCAGCCAGTCTTGAACACTGCAGCTTCTCAAATGGCACCTCCTCTCTGATGTGGTCCTCAAGGGCACCTTGTGGACTCCAGGATTTTACAGGATTGGCTACTGCTGAGCCACAGGTGTGTGCCATATGCAAGGCATTAACCATAATTATCTTATTTAGATTTGTTTTTGTTTTTATATTTATATATTTATATTTTATATTTTTATTTAGGTATAAATAAAATAATTATATACCTAATAAATTAGGTATAATTTAAAATAAAAGCACAAATATTAAGGGTTTAGTTCAATACATTTTGACAATTGTATACACCCACATAACCATCACCCCAAGTCAGATATATTTCTACAATCCTCAGAATGTTCCTTGTGCCCCTTTGCAATCAACCCCAAACCCCACCCAACTTGTATAGATTAGTTTCACCAGTTTTTAGATGTCATATAAATGGAATTGCTCATTATGTACTTTCGTGTGACAAACTCCTTTTACTTAGTATGATAATTTTGGGATTTATCTAAATTACTGTATGTCTTATAGTTTGTTATTTTTAATCACTATTAGTCAATTGAATAAATATACTGTAATATGTTTATCCATTCTCTTAGGTGGACAACTGGGTTGCATCTGGTTTGGAACTATTAAGAAAATATTTCTGTGAACCATCTTTTACAAGTCTTTTGTGGGCATGTATTTTCATTTCTTTTGAGAAAAGACCTAGGAATGAATCTTATTTAATCTTCATGACCCTCCAAATAGTGATTCTTGACTCCATTCCTCTGGGAGGTTATGACTTATTCCATTCCTCAGCACAGAATGCAGAAGAATGAGGCCTTTCTGGTTCTCTTTTCTGGTAATGGTCTGTGTGATAAGTTGTTCTTAATTGTCTCCTCACCCTGGAGGAGCTATTGCTCCTTCCATTGATAGGCACAGTCTAGTTCCCTTCCCCTTGAATTTGGCCTTACTCTGACTAGCAGAATGAAACAGACGTGACACTGTGACAATGCCAGGCCTGTTAAGAGATATGGGAGTTTCTGCTTTGGTCTCCTTGGAACCAGGCTGCCATCTTAGTCATGCAAAGAGGCTCTGGAGGCTGAGGCCATATAGAGAACCTCCGACAGGGGCTGCCTTGGGTCTTCCAGGCCCTCCCTGCTGAACACAGGTGTGTTCCACAAGTGGTAGAGCAGAAACATCCTACAACCAACCCGCATAATGAGAAGTCATACATTAATATTTAATCTTAATAATTGGCTTTCATTTAATGGTAAGTCATTTTAAGTCACTAAATTATGCAGAGGTTGGTTACATGCAAATAGGTAACTAAAGAGTTTGTCTTGTTTCATTGAAAATTTTCTTTCTTCTGGTGGTAAATGCTCAACCCTGATGTTTCTCAAAATTAGGAATTCCTGGGCTGTGTGCTCTTCCTGGAGCACATCAGAATTAGAAATAAGAAAGGCCCAATTTCACATCTCTGCTTTCCAAGAAAGCCCTCACAAGCTCAGCTCCCTACAGCCCATTTTAGCCAGATTTTGTTGGGGTTCAAGGTGGCAGCCTAAGCTCAGAGCCATTAATTTTCTATGGAGAGTCTTTCATCTTTGATGGGCGGGGACACAGCCTCCATTCTACTTCGGGAAATACCTGTGTTTTTGGAGAGTAGCTTGGTTTATCATGTGAGACTCTGCTTCAGTGGCTGTCCTAATGCTGATGCAACACGCAGAAAAAGGATTGGCTGGAGACCTCGTAGAAAGATCTGGCTGTGGTTTTTGCTTGGCTCAGGGTCCGCATTGTAGGCTCTGACAAAGGCAGGTAATCTAATAGATGAATCATGGATAAAAAATTCTGCTGAGGCAAGGTATTTGGCAACGTGGGCCTGGGGCACAGGTTTTTCCAGAATGTGGGTAGCTCATCTCTCAATGTTCGTGTTCTCTTTGGGGACTTACATCTGTCTTTATATTTTCTTCACAAATGCTGGTGCTATGTTTTAATTCCCTAAGCCACCAACTTTTAAGAGGGGCAGGAGGACAAAACCAGAAGCCATTAGCAAAAGCACTTCTCAGGCACCAGATTCTCTACATGTTGGCTTCTGTTGTGATCTTTGCTGGTTCCCGGAAGCCTTTTGGAAACTTGGATGGAAACGCATAACCTCAGATGTACTGTTGCTTCTCATTTCCTCTGGGAGCCAATAGGTGGTGGTAAGAAGCAGGCAGAGATGCATGTGCTGGGGCAGGTAGTTGAGCTGGGTTGTCCATGTAATAGATGCAGCCACAAGATTTAAATCAAAGACTGCATTTAGAGAAGCATTTGAAGTCAGCATGCATAAGATGCAGACACTAGCTTCTCAAAACAACCTGCTCAGAACAGATTCCATTTTCCAAGGATGTTTCATCCCCACACCTAGAATGTCTATCAACCAGATGGGTGCACATTTGTAGTAAACAGGCAGCATCTGACCGCTCAGTGTGTGGTGTACAAGCTCCAGGGGTTTGTGGTCCTTGACCTGGTGGGGTCTGGCTCTTCCCTGGGCTAATGGTCTAAGCTCAGGGACTCGGGGTTGGGGAGGCATGAATATGCAAAGAGCCAAATGATGCAAACACAGACACAAGCAATCTGAAAATCAGCGACTAAAAGAATTTTTGAGGAAGGTTGGATGAGGCAGGGATTGGTGTCAGAGTATGTTGCTCACACAAGGTTTGGAACACAGGGAGAACTTGGAAAAAGGAAACTGATTTGGTGGGGGAGGGGTACTGTGAGGTGAAGATGGGTTTTGATTAAATCCAACAGAAGATGAGAGATTTCAGGCTGAAGGGACAGGTTGGTGGGGGACGGTGACAGGAATTTGAAGGTGAGAAACTTGCATGTGGTGTCTCCTCTACCTTAGGTAACAGCCTATCCAGAGGGGCAACTGTTTCAGCGTTGACAATCTGACCATCATCAGTAAACCAGATTCAGAGGCACTCATAGGGTATGACTTGCCTGATATTTTCCATCCCACATTCCTTCTTCTTAATAAATACCTCTTAGCCCTTTAGAACTTTCTAGATTAAGGTCTTTATCAGTGAAGAAACTGTATCATACTCTCTGATGTGTGTGTGTGGAGACTCCATTAGCTTGCTCTATCCCTGCTGGTGTTCTGTAAGTGTTTTAGTTGGTGTGATTTACACAGAACCTCACCCAGACTGAGGACCTAAGATGTCCCAATTTGAGGAAAATGATTTTTTTTAAAGATTTTATTTATTTATTTGACAGAGCGAGATCATAAGTAGGCAGAGAGCCCAGCAAAGAGAGAGAGGAGGAAGCAGGCTCCCTGCCAAGCAGAGAGCCCGATGCGGGACTCGATCCCAGGACCCTGAGATCATGACCTGAGCCGAAGGCAGAGGGTTAACCCATCCAGGCGCCCGGGAAATGATTTTTTTTAAGGATGACATCTTTCAAATATTTTTGACCACATCTCAGAAAGAAAACATTTTGAGGTGTCTGGCTGTCTCTTTCAATAGAAGATGTGACTCTTGATCTTGGAGTTGTAAATTTGAGCCCCATGCTTAGTGTGGAGATTACTTAAAAACAAAATCTTTTGAAATAAAAGATTCACAAAACAACTTTATTGTGTTGTATCTTCTTCTATTATAAACACACTGGCAGTGGTGCACTGAACCGATCTGATGACCTCCATCATTTGACAACACTGATGGGGCTGGCGCTGACTTGTACATCCTTTTTTTCAGCCAATGTGCTTCCAGGGTGCTTTTCAAAACAGGAAGCTCTCACTGCTTCAGAGACCCCAGTTTATTTGCTTTTTTGTGATGGTTTACCCATGGGCTGGGCAAAAGATGAAAGAACAGTTCTAAGCAGATTGAAAGAACAAATGGTAGGACCCAAGACAAAACAAGTGACAAAGAACTTAGGAACATTGATTCAGTTTATTTATATATAGTTGATGTGATTATGTGTGTATTATTCATTGCTTTACTTGCTTTCTCTGGATGGATTTTGTTCTCTCCCCACCACTGCATTTGAGAAGCCTAAGGTCAAGGAACATGGGGCCTTTGTCAAGAAGGCTTATGGTACAGATGCTAGATGCAGTGAATGGTTCTTTTCTAAAAAATATTTTTTTAAATATACATTTTCAAATTTATTTGAAAGAGAGAATGCAAGTTGGGGGGCAGGGTCAGAGGAAGAAGGTGAGGGAGAAGCAGACTCCCCACTGAGCAGGGAGCACAACACAGGGCTTGATCTCAGGACCCAGAGATCATGACCTGAGCGGAAAGCAGGTGCTTAACAAATTGTGCCACCCAGGGGCCCCTGTGGTGAATGCTTCTTGAGGGACAATTGGTTCACAGGTCCTGCTATCCCTCTAGATGTTGTCCAATGAAATATTTCAAAAGCCAGAACTCCAGCTTCTCAACACTGAGGTTGGATCTCACCTCCCCACTACTTAGCTGTGTGACCTTGTATAAATTAAATTCTCTGTGCCTCAGGTTCCTCACCTATGCCTGGGTAATAATAATAGTACCTGTCCCATAGGCTTATTGAGAAGACTGGGTGAGATAATGTAACCCATTTGGCACAGTACCAGGCCCAGGAAAGTGTCACCTGTTGGGACCTATCAAGGCTCCCCAAGGCTCCGTACTCGACCATGCATTTCTCTTTTTAAAAGAGCCTATAAATCTAAAATTTTTATAAATTCTGTCAGGCTTATTGCCAATAGACTGGTTATTTGGATCTCATAACATATGCTGTCTTTTCAAAATCTTGACTTGTCAATAACTCAATTTGTGCAAAGCCAATCAACTGTCATGTAAATGCATAAAATACAGTAATGCAGGTTAAGAGGTTTTAGTTCATATGACACAATGGAACCTTCAAAAATATATTGGTCAGGTTATAGTATCAGTAAGATTCTGCATTATTGTATAGTAGTCATCATTTTCTTGAAATAAATAGGAATGGATGGACTAGACAAGAAAAAAAATAGTACATATGAAACATGAACAGGATTTTAACCTAGAAGACATCACATGGACAAAATCACTCTTACATGCTTACATCCAGCAACACTAACAAACATATGGACACATTTTAGTTCTCTGTGTGGCTTTTTCTCTCCTAAATACTGCTCTGTTGTGACCGCATGAATATCAGACATATAAAATTACCCAAATACTGCTCTCTCCCCTAAAACTGTAACATCAATTTTTTCTTTCTCCTTGTCCTCTCCAAGCTAACATTATACTAACCTCAAAACTGCTTGCATTAAAAGCTATTATGTGGTGGTACTGCATTTTATTCCATCAGCATTCTTGTGTGTGTGTTAGCCAAAGCAAACATCTCCTGGTCTTCTCTGAGCATGCAAGGACAGGCCTTCTGGAGGAGCTTGGGCAAGCGCTGGGCAGACTTAAATTTCAGCTTCGTGTGCATGACTGTTGAAGTGTCCCTGTCAGGCGGCTGGGAAAGGAGGGGTAAGGAAACGATTCTCATCTCCTAAACACACAGTGAGAGGTGGGGTGAAGAGGGGTGTTGTGAGAAGGAAAGCCATAAAGGAGACTTATTTGACCTAACAGGCCCCAGGGATGCACTACTTGCCTTCGAAGACCCCTGGGATTAAGACAAATGTGATACCTGCATACCCCACAGGCCCCTGGTATAGAGCCTCCATGTGGGTTACTGGGAGAACAGGAGTAATTTGCTTCTTGTGGGATGCTCTGCTTACCTCCCACTGGGACTATTTTTATGGGATTCCCTATGGTCATATCTAGATTTCTATGGTGGTGGGAGCTGGGCCAGTGTACTTCAAGACATCACTGTTTCTTCTTTCTTACATCTGCTGGAGGTGATCAGTCACTTCCTATGTATCTCAAACACTCAGCTCTGCCCCGTTCTTATATCAAGTCCTGGCCCACACTGTTCCTTGTCTGGGTTATACCAGTGGTCTCTGATGCCTCCATGTCACCTCTCCATCCTGTTTTCCCTTTTGGAATCATAATTACCTTTTGAAAAAGAAACTGAACATGTCACTGTTATATGCTCATCGTCCCTTAGTGGGCATCCAGTGCCTGTCAGATAACATGTCAACTCCTCAGCATGGCATGAGAAGCCTTTGCTGCTGCTTGATCAGCCCTGCTCACTCATTCTAACTGCACTTTCTTTGCTACAACACACACACCCATTCTTTGTGAACTATGCTTCAGTTCTTTTGTGTAGGTTACTTCCCCTCCCAAGAATGTACCCTGCAACCCATCCCACTCCCTGTGCCATGTTGTCCCATGTGAGCTCCTATTTCCACCCAGCACAGGAATCACTTCTGTTAATACTTCTCTGATACCTGCTCTCTCCAAGCTCAGCATACACATCATAGATTTGGGGCCTCTGCATTTATGTATCACAACTGTGTATACACAATTACAGGCACATTTGTATCACATTTACATATACACAATTATTGGTTTGTATGTTTGACCTCCTAGTTGAACTCCTTGAGGGCTGACCTTGACATGTTTTTGTTTCCCTGGTGCTCAGATGGGGTCAAGCATATAAGAAGTCCTCAGGAAATGTTTCATTACAGAATATCAGTTTTTGTTCGTTATCATATATCCAACACTGCCTGATGCAAAATAAGCACTCCTTAAATATTTGCTGAGTGGAAGGAAGGAGTCAATGAAAGAATGAGTGAACTAGCTGCATTATCTTTTTAGAGCTATACCTTCAGCAAATGAGTCTTCAGAACCCATTTTTCTACCCTAGTATCATCTTCTCTCAGGGTGATGGCAATTAACCAAACATTGATAAAGAAATCAAAGAAGGCCTAAATAAGTGGAAAGACATCTTGCATTCATGGATTGGGATATTAACACTGTTTAGATATCAATACTCTTCAAAGTGATCTGCAGATTCAACACAACTCTCAATGGCATTTTTGCAGAAATGAAAAAACTCATCCTAAAATTATGTGTTATTTCAAAGGATCCAGAATAGTCAAAACAATCTTGAAAGAGAAGAATGAAGCTGGAGGAATTACACTTCCTGATTTCAAACATTACAAAGTTACAGGAATCAAAACAGTGTGCTACTGACATAAGACATATAGACCAATAGAATAAAACAGAGAGCCCAGAAATAAATCTTCACACTGACAAGGAGGGCAAGACCATTCAATAGGAAAAGGACAATCGTTTCAACAAATGGTTCTGGGGAAGCTAGATATCCACATGTAAAAGAATGAAGTTGGACCCTTAATAACATCATATACAAAAATTAACTCAAAATGAATGAAAGACCAGAACATAAAAGTGAAACTATAAGATTTCTAGAAGAAAACATGGAGGGAAAGTATATGACCTTAGATTTGAGGTTTCTTAAAAATGACAATCAATAAAAGAAAAAAAAAAAAAAGAAAAGTTGGACTCCACCAAAAAAAAAAAAAAAAAACAACAACAACAAAAAAAAAACTTTTATGCACCAAAAGACACAATGGAGTGATTTCACGGAGGATGGCAGAGGAGGACACATGAGGAATCTCTCTGTCCATCTGGACAACACCTGCATTGGCAGAAGCTGTCAGGTAACTATTTTGGAATTCTGGAGTCCATTTGAAGGCTTGGAGCTTCCAGGGGAAGGCTTAGATGGTAAATCTTGCCTAATTTTATTCAATTTTAACTCTTAACTGTTGGGTGTTCATCTCATGCCATGGCGGGAAGCCCTGCACTTATTTCTGGAACAGCTTGCTTGTAGCTTGTGGAAGCCAGGGAGGACTTTGTCCTCCAAACATCAGAGATCTATGTTCTGTTCACTGATCCACTGCTTCTGATTGTGGAGGTTCAGACAGAGAGTCAGGCCACCATTGTTGCACTCCTTACCTCCACTGCTGCAATCTGCTCTAGCTGAAGTGAATTTCAGGGAATTGAAAGGACCAGTGCTCATGTTTTCTTTTTTTCTCCCTTTATTTTTCCCTTTTGGCAGCCAGACACAAAAGAGTTTGATTCTTTCCCAGTTTTGGGGGTTTTAAAAATTTTTGTTTTTTGTTTGGTTTGGATTTATTTTATTATCATTATTTTTTTAACCATTATGAGTCAGCTGTGTGCCAAGGATCAGTCTAATGCGTAAACTGAAGGTCTTCTTGGTAACAGACATATGAAAAAATGTTCATCATCATTAGCCATCAGGGAGATTCAAATCAAAACCACATTGAGATACCACCTTACACCAATTAGAATGGCCAAAATTAACAAGACAGTAAACGACAAGTGTTGGAGAGGATGTGGACAAAGGGGAACCCTCTTACACTGTTGTAGGAATGCAAGTTGGTGCAGCCACTTTGGTAAACAGTGTGGAGATTCCTTAAGAAATTAAAAATGGAGTTACCTTATGACCCTGAAATTGCACCCCTGGGTATTTACCCCAAAGAGAGAGATGTAGTGAAAAGAAGGACCATCTGTACCCCAATGTTCATAGCAGCAATGGCCTATCTGTGGAAAGAGCCAAGATACCCTTCAACATACGAATAGATAAAGAAGATGTGGTCCATATATACAATGGAATATTACGCCTCCATCTGAAAGGATGAATACCCAACTTTCATATCGATGTGGATGGGACTAGAGGAAATTATGTTGAGTGAAATAAGTCAAGCAGAGAGATTCAGTTATCATATGGTTTCACTTACTTGTATAGCATAAGGAATAACACAGAGGACATTGGGAGAAGGAGAGGAGAAGGGAATTGGGGGAAATCGGAGGTGTAGACGAACCATGAGAGACTGTGAGCTCTGAGAAACAAACTGAGGGTTTTAGAGGGGAGGGGGCTGGGGGGTTGGGTGAGCCTGGTGGTGGGTATTAAGGAGGCCATGTATCGCATGGAGCACTGGGTGTGATGCATAAACAATGAATCTTGGAACACTGAAGAAAATAAAGTTTAAACTGAAGGTATTCTTGGGTCTTTTCTAAGTCCACGCCTTTCCCTGCATGGGTGCAGTGACCTCACTGTGAGGGAAGAATCTGATTTCTGTAGTTATCCCATTATAAGATTCAAATGTCCATTTTTATACAACAAAAAAAAAATCACAAAGCATGCAAAGAAAGTGGGAAGTATGACCCAATTAGAAAATGCCTCTGAGAAAGGCCAGATAGTAGACTTGTTAGATAGTCTTTAAAACACCTGTTGACAGAGTAGGTAATTAGTTAAACATGAGCTAGAGGTAAAGGAGGTAATAAATAGATTACACATTAGAAGGCTTGGGACACAAGATCCTGAATTTGTGGCTTCTAAGACCCTGGGGCTGACAGAGGAAGAGTCACAGGTGCAGAACAGACATTTTCCTTTTCCACTGGCCTCAGGGTAAACTCTAGACTCTTTATGATGCATTTGCATTGTGGTTTTCACCCCTATCTCATGGGGCTTTCAGGTACAAACCATTGCAAGGCCAAAAACTCCCCCTCCTGACCAGTGGGAGGAGTCATCCAAATAATTGGAAGCAGCTTCCATTAGAGACCACCCCTGTCCAGGACCCAAGACCCTGCTTACATAAAAAGAAAAAAAATCCCAGTAGCCTCAGGGCAGATGCCCCCTCTGGGTTTGCCCCTCTCCCATCATGAAAATATACAGTCCTTAATAAACTGTTTGTACTTGATACATTTCTCTGGCTGTCTTCATTTGAGTAAAGACCCCCATGTAAATCTTTGATGGGGAAAGACCTCCATTCACACAACACAGACTCTTCCACCAGTAACACTGTCTTATTTATTTATTTATTTATTTATTTATTTTAATTTTTTCAATTTATTTATTTTCAGAAAAACAGTATTCATCATTTTTTCACCACACCCAGTGCTCCATGCAATCCGTGCCCTCTATAATATCCACCACCTGGTACCCCAACCTCCCACCCCCCCGCCACTTCAAACCCCTCAGATTGTTTTTCAGAGTCCATAGTCTCTCGTGATTCACCTCCCCTTCCAATTTACCCCAACTCCCTTCTCCTTTCTAACACCCCTTGTCCTCCATGCTATTTGTTATGCTCCACAAATAAGTGAAACCATATGATAATTGACTCTCTCTGCTTGACTTATTTCACTCAGCATAATCTCTTCCAGTACCGTCCATGTTGCTACAAAAGTTGGGTATTCATTCTTTCTGACGGAGGCATAATACTCCATAGTATATATGGACCACATCTTCCTTATCCATTCATCCGTTGAAGGGCATCTTGGTTCTTTCCATAGTTTGGCGACCGTGGCCATTGCTGCTATAAACATTGGGGTACAGATGGCCCTTCTTTTCACTACATCTGTATCCTTGGGGTAAATACCCAGGAGTGCAATGGCAGGGTCATAGGGAAGCTCTATTTTTAATTTCTTGAGGAATCTCCACACTGTTCTCCAAAGAGGCTGCACCAACTTGCATTCCCACCAACAGTGTAAGAGGGTTCCCTTTTCTCCACATCCTCTCCAACACAAGTTGTTTCCTGTTTTGTTAATTTTGGCCATTCTAACTGGTGTAAGGTGATATCTCAATGTGGTTTTAATTTGAATCTCCCTGAGGGCTAATGATGATGAACATTTTTTCATGTGTCTGATAGCCATTTGTATGTCTTCATTGGAGAAGTGTCTGTTCATATCTTCTGCCCAGTTTTTGATATGTTTGCCTGTTTCGTGTATGTTGAGTTTGAGGAGTTTGTTATAGATCCTGGATATCAGCCTTTTGTCTGTACTGTCATTTGCAAATATCTTCTCCCATTCCGTGGGTTGCCTCTTTGTTTTTTTTTTTTACTGTTTCCTTTGCTGTGCAGAAGCTTTTGATTTTGATGAAGTCCCAAAAGTTTATTTTTGCTCTTGTTTCCTTTGCCTTTGGAGACAGATCTTGAAAGAAGTTGCTGTGGCTGATATCGAAGAGGTTACTGCCTATGTTCTCCTCTAGGATTCTGATGGATTCCTGTCTCAGGTTGAGGTCTTTTATCCATTTTGAGTTTATCTTTGTGTACGGTGTAAGAGAATGGTCGAGTTTCTGCACATTGACTTTGTATCCTGCCACATTGCTGAATTGCTGTATGAGTTCTAGTAGTTTGGGGGTGGAGTCTTTTGGGTTTTCCATATAAAGAATCATGTCATCTGCGAAGAGAGAGAGTTTGACTTCTTCATTACCAATTTGGATACCTTTTATTTCTCTCTGTTGTCTGATTGCTGTTGCTAGGACTTCTAATACTATGTTGAACAAGAGTGGTGAAAGTGGGCATCCTTGTCTTGTTCCTGATCTCAACGGGAAGACTGCAAGCTTTTTCCCATTGAGCATGATATTTGCTGTGGGTCTTTCATAGATAGATTTGATGAGGTTCAGGAATGTTCCCTCTATCCCTATACTTTGAAGTGTTTTAATCAGGAACGAATGCTGGATTTTGTCAAATGCTTTTTCTGCATCAACTGAGAGGACCATGTGGTTCTTCACTCTTCTCATATTAATTTGTCATATCACATTGATTGATTTGCGAATGTTGAACCGTCCTTGTAGTCCAGGGATGAATCCCACCTGATCATTGTGGATAATCTTTTTAATGTGCTGTTGGATCCTGTTGGCTAGGATCTTGTTGAGAATCTTAGCATCCATATTCATCAGTGATATTGGTCTAAAACTCTCTTTTTTGGTAGGGTCTTTGCCTGGTTTGGGGATCAGGGTAACGCTGGCTTCATAGAAAGAGTCTGGAAGTTTTCCTTCTGCTTCAATTTTTTGAAACAGCTTCAGGAGAATAGGTGTTATTTCTTCTTTGATAGAAATTTCTTGTTATTTCTTCTTTGGTAGAATTCCCCAGGGAATCCGTCAGGTCCTGGGCTCTTGTTTTTTGGGAGATTTTTGATCACTGCTTCAATCTCGTTATTAGATATCGGTCTATTCAGGTTGTCGATTTCTTCCTGGTCCCATTTTGGTAGTTTATATTTTTCCAGGAATGTCACGAGTAACTCTGTCTTAAAGATGCTCAACTGCCAGGGGAAGTCATAGACAAAGCGAAGAAAATGACATATACACAAAATAGAAATATCAATGAGGAGATTAAAAACATTAAAAGGGGGTTGCCTGGGTGGCTCTGAGGGTTAGATCTCTGCCTTCGGCTCAGGTCATGATCTCAGGGTCCTGGGATTGAGCCCCGCATCAGGATCTCTGCTCAGCAGGGAACCTATTTCCCCCCTCTCTCTCTGCCTGCCTCTCTGCCTACTTGTGATCTCTGTCAAATAAATAAATAAACAAATGTTTTTAAAAACATAAATGGGATTTCTTGACGTTAAGAACTATAATAATTGAAATAAAAAAATATATCAGAAGGGTTTAGGAGTAGCTTTGAGCAAGCAGGAGAAAGAATTAGTGAACCTGAAGATAGGTAAATTGAGTTCCCTCCAGCTTATGTTCTCTCTCTCTCAAATGAATAAATAAAATCTTTTAAAAAATTGATAAAGAGTTAATATCCAAAATATATAAAGAACTTTACAACTCAACACCAGAAAAATTAACAATATGATTAAAAAATTGACAGAAGACCTGAATAGAATTTTTCTAAAGAATACATACAGATGGCCAATAGACACATGAACAAGGGCTCAATATCACTCATCATCAGGGAAATGCAAGGTTTGACATTTGACAAGGAGATATCACTTCACACTGCTCAGAATTGCTAAAATCAAAATGACAAGATATAACAAGTGTTGGTGAGGCTATATAGAAAAAGGAAACTTCTTGCACTGTAATGTTGTAGTCACTATAGAAAACAATATAGAGTTTACTCAAAAAATTAAAAATAGAAATACCATATGGTCCAATAATTCCACTATTGGGTATTCCTCCACAATGAAAACACTAATTATAAAAGGCATATGCCCCTCCATATTTATTGCAACGTTTTGTACAATAACCAAGATATGGAAGCAGCCTAAGTGTCCATCCACATATGAATGGATAAAGATGTGGTATATTAAAATAAAAACTTAAAATAAAAAATAAGATGTGATATATATACATATATGTATTATATGTATGTGTGTGTGTGTATATATACATATATATATAATGAAAATATGCCATTTGAGGCAACATAGATAGACCTCAAGGGTATTATGCTAAGGGAAATTAGATCGAGAAAGAAAAATGCCCTATGTTTTCACTCACAGTGGGGGTGGAATCTCAAAAATCAAACAAATAAATGAATGAACAAAAAGCAGAGTCAAACCTATAAATACTAGGAACAAACTGATGGTTGTCATGGTGGGGGCTGTGTGAGGTTGGGCACAATGGGTGAAGGGGAGTGGCTTCAACAGGCTTTCATTATGGAATGAATAAGTCACAGGAATAAAGGACACAGCCTAAGGAATACAGTCAGTGATATTGTAATAGTGATATATCAGGATAGTTGATAGCTACACTTGTGGTAAACAGAGCATAATGTATAAACTTGTCAAATCACTATGTGGTATACCTGAAACTAATGTAACATGGTGTGTTAACTGTACTCAAAAGAATAAAAGGGTGGGGAAAAAAGAATAAAAGAAAAGAAACCTTTCCAATGTAAAAAATAATAAAAATAAATAAAAAAGAAGAAAGATTGCAAATCAACAATGTAACTTCATAAATTATGGAAGTAGAAATAGAAAAAAAACTAACCATAAAGCTAGCAGAAGGAAGGAAATAATAAACTTTAAAGCAGTGATCGAGAAGAGAAAAATGAGAAAGAAAAATCAACAAAACCAAAAGTTGGTTCTTTGATAAGATTAACAAAATTACCAAGCCTTAGCTAGAATGGCTAAGAAAAAAGGAGAGAAAATTCAAATTACTAAAATCAGAAATAAAATAGGGACCTCACTACTGATTCTATAGAAATAAAGTGGATTATAAGACAGTACTATGAACAGCTGTATGCTGACAAATTGGGTAATGTAGATGAAATGGACAAATTTCTAGAAACACAAAAACTACCAAGACTAAATTATGAAGAAAATACATAACTATTAAGGAGATTGAATCAGTAACATTATCCTGACAAAGAAAATCCCTGGTCTTGATGGCGTCATTGGTGAGTTCTACTAAACATTTGAAGAATTAATACCAGTCCTTCCAAAAAATCAAAAAGGAAGGAATACTTACTAACTCATGTCACAATGTCAGCATTATCTTGAGACCAAAGCCAGACAAGGTCACTACAGGGAAAAACTATAGACCAATATCCCTTATGAACGTCAGTGTAAAAATCCTCAACAAAATACAGTAAACTGAATTCAGCAGCATATTAAAAGTGACCCAGTAGGATTTGTTGCTAGAATTCAAGGATGGGTTAACTTATGAAATTGATCAATGTAATACATCACTAATAGAATAAAGGGGAAAAAAAACCCCAAGGGATCATCTCAACTGAAAAAGTGTTTGGCAAGATTCAGTGCTTTTTTTATGATTTAAAAAAGTCAGGAAACTAGAAATCAGAAAATACTTCCACATAATAAAGTCATATATGAAAATCAGAGCTAACCTCATAGTCAGTGACGAAAGACTGGAAAATTTCCTTCTAAAATCAGGAACATGGCAAGGATGCCTTCTATCACTTCTATTCAGTACAGTATTTTAAGTTCTAGACAGAGCAATGGACAAGAAAAAGAATTAAAAGGTATCCACATTAGAAAAGAAGAAAAATTATCCTTGTTCACTGATGACATGATCTTATGTGCATAAAATCGTAAACATTCCATAAGAAAAACTGATAAATTCAGCAAACTAGTAAAAGATACAAAAACACACAACAATCAGTTCTGTGTCTGTGCAATAACAATGAGTGATGCGAAAATGAAAGTAATAGAAAAAATTCCTTTATAATAGCACCAAAAAGAACAAAATAGTAGGAATTAACTGAATGAAGGAGGTGGAAGACTTGTACGCTGGAAACTACAGAACATTGCTGAAAGAAATTAGACAGAAATAAGTGGAAAAACACCTGTGTTTGTGTCTATGGTTCAATATTATTAAAATGTCAACATAACCCAAAGCCATCTACAAATAAAATGCAATTCCTATCAAAATTCCAAAGTTTGTTTTTTTTTGTTTTTTTGCGGAAAAGGAAAAACCCATTATAAAATTCATATGGAATCTCAAGAGTCCCTGAAATAGACTTCAAAAAGGGCAAAATTGGATGTTTCACACTTCCTGATTTTAAAATTTACTGAAAAGTCACAATAATCAAAATAGGGTGGTATTGGCAATGGGGCAGACACACACACCAATAAAATAGAATGGAGAACCCAGGAATAAACTCTCACATACATGGTCAAGTGACTTTGGACAATGTTGCCTCTTGACTGGAAAGGACAGGCTTTTCAATAAATGGTGATGGGAAAACTGCTTATGCACATGTAAAAGAGTAAAGTTGACCTTAATACAACACCATATCAAAAAGTTCACTCAAAATGAATCAAAGACCTAAACATATGAGCTAAAACTATGAAATTCTTAGGAGAAAACAGGGAAAAAGCTTCATGACATTGGACTTGAAAAGGTATTTTTTGGATATGACAGCAAAGGCACAGGCAACAAATTTAAATTTTTTATACATC
Organism: Neogale vison; assembly: GCF_020171115.1. Classification (NCBI taxonomy): domain Eukaryota; kingdom Metazoa; phylum Chordata; class Mammalia; order Carnivora; family Mustelidae; genus Neogale; species Neogale vison. Next base: position 46,909,523 of record NC_058098.1, read on the forward strand.
AAAAGACATCATCAACAGATCAAAATATAATCCACAGAATGAAAGAAAATATTTGCAAATTACATATCTAATAAGGGATTGATACCTAGAATAGAGAACTCCCAAAACTCAACAACCAAAAAACCAAACAACTCAACTGAAGAACGGTTAAAGAGCTTGAACAGACATTTGTCTGAAGAGGACACTTAGATGGCCAGTAACCTGGTGAAAATACATTCATCACTAGTCATTAGAGAATTGCAAATCAAAACAAAAAACAAAAGAGATACAACTTCACACTTCCTAGGATGATGATGATAAATCAAATTAAAAATAACAAATGTTGATACAGATGTAGATACACTAGAATCGTCCTACCATGCTGGTAGGAATATAAAATGATACAGTTGCTATGGAGTCTTCAGCCATTCCTCAAGAAGGTAACCATAGAATTACAATTGTATCCTTTAAAAAAAAACTTATTTAAATTCAATTTAGTTTCAGGGATAGAATTTAGTGATTCATCAATTGCATACAACACCCAGTGCTCATTGCATCATACATTACATACTCCTTAATGCCCATCACCCAATTACTCCATTCCCCAACCCCCATCCCCTCCAGCAACCTTCAGTTTGTTCCCTAAGATTAAGAGTTTCTTATGGTTTGTCTCTCCCTCTGATTTCATCTTATTTTATTTTTCCTTCCATTTCTCTATGTTCATCTGTTTCGTTTCTTAAATTCCACATGAGTGAAATCATATGGTAGTTGTCTTTCTCTGACTTATTTTGCATAGTATAATACCCTCCATTCCATCCAAGTCATTGCAAATGGCAAGATTTCATTCTTTTTGATGACCAAGTAATATTCTATTGCATTTATATACCACTTCTTCTTTATCCATTCATCTGTTGATGGACATCTGGGCTCTTTTCATAGTTTGGTTATGATAGACATTGCTGGTATAAACATTGGGGTGGAGGTGCCCCATTGAATCACTATGTTTGTATCCTTTGGATAAATACCTAGTAGTACAATTGCTGGGTCATAGGGCAGCTCTATTTTTAACTTTTTGAGAAACATCCATATGGTATCTCATTGTGGTTTTGATTTGTATTTCCCTGATTGTAAGTGATATGGAATATTTTTTCATGTGTCTGTTGCCCATTCGCATGCCTTCTTTGCAGAAATATCTGTTCAGGGCGCCTGGGTGGCTCAGTGGGTTAAGCCGCTGCCTTTGGCTCAGGTCATGATCTCAGGGTCCTGGGATCGAGTCCCGCATGGGGCTCTCTGCTCAGCAGGGAGCCTGCTTCCTCCTCTCTCTCTCTCTGCCTGCCTCTCTGCCTACTTGTGATCTCTCTCTCTGTCAAATAAATAAATAAATAATCTTAAAAAAATATATCTGTTCATATCTTCTGCCCATTTCTTGACTGGATTTTTTGTTTATTGGTATTGAGTTTAATAAGTCCTTTATAGATTTTGGATATCAGCTTTTTATCTGGTAAGTCATTTGCAAATATCTTCTCCCATTCCGTAAGTTGTTTTTTAGTTTTATTGACTGTTTCCTTTTATATGCAGAAGCTTTTTATCTTGATGAAGTCAAGGTTCATTTTTGCTTTTGTTTCCTTTGCCTTTGGAGACATGTCTAGCAAGAAGTTGCTGTAGCCAAGGTCAAAGAGGTTGCCGCCTGTGTTCTCCTCTAAAGATTTTGATGGATTCCTGTCTCGCATAGAGGTCTTTCATCCATTTTGAGTTTGTTTTTGTGTATGGTATAAGAAAATGGTCCAGTTTCCTTCTTCTGCATGTGGCTGTCCAATTTTCCTAGCACCATTTGTTGAGGAGACTGTCTTTTTTCCATTGGATATTCTTTCCCGCTTTGTTGAAGCTTAGCTGACCATAGAGTTGAGGGTCTATTTCTGGGCTCTCCATTCTGTTCCACTGATATATATGTCTGTTTTTGTGCCAGCACCATACTGTCTTGATGATTACAGCTTTGTAATATAACTTGAAGTCTGGAATTGTGATGCCACAGCTTTGGTTTTCTTTTTTAACATTCCTTTAGCTGTTTAGGGTCTTTTGTGGTTCCATAGAGATTTTAGGATTGTTTGTTCCAGCTCTGTGAAAAATACTGATGACATTTTGATAGGAATTGCATTGAATGTGTAGATCACTTTGAACAGCATAGACATTTTTTAAAGATTTTATTTATTTATTTGACAAATGCAGATCACAAGTAGGCAGAGAGGCAGGCAGAGGGAGAGAGGGAAGCAGGTTCCCTGCTGAACAGAGAGCCCAAGGTTGGGCTCAATCCCAGGACCCTGGGATCATGACTTGAGCTGAAAACAGAGGCTTTAACCCACTGAGCCACCCAGGCACCCCGTGAACAGCATAGACATTTTAACAATATTTGTTTTTCCAATCTATGAGCATGTGATGTTTTATCATTGTTTTATGTCTTCCTCAATTTCTTCCATCAGTATTCCATAGTTTTGAATACAGATCCTTTACTTCTCTGGTTAGGTTTATTCCTAGGTATCTTATGGTTTTTGGTGCAATTGTAAATGGGATTGATTTCTTGATTTCTCTTTCTGCTTCATTGTTAGTGTATAGAAAGGCAACTAACTTGTGTGCATTGATATTGTACCCTGCAACTTTGCTGAATTCCTCTATCAGTTCTAACTATTCCACTTTCTAGAAATATACTGAACATAATTGAAAACAGGATCTCAAATAGATACTTACATGTCAGAATTCATTGCAGAATTAGTCACAGTAACCAAAAGATGGAAACAGTTGATTGGTCCAAATATCCTTCAACAGGTGAATGGATAAATAAAATGTTGTATGTACATGAAATGGAATATTGCTCAGCCATAAAAAGTAATGAAGTTCTGACACTTGCTACAGCATGAGTAAACCTTGAAAATGTTATGCAAAGTGAAATCAGCCAGACAATAGACAGACAAATATTGTATGATTTCATTGATATGAGGTACCTAAAATAGGCAAATCCTTAGAGACAGAAAGTAGTTTGGAGTTTATCAGAGGCTGTGGGCAGGACAAGGTGAGGAATTACTGTTTGCTAGGTACAGAGTTTGTGTATGGGTGATGAGAAAGTTTTGGAAATACTTTGTAGAATATTGTAACTATAATGAATGTTATTGAATTTTACACTGAAAAAATGGTTAAAATGGAAAAATCTTATTTTATATATTTTTACCACAATTAAAAAGAACAACAACAACAACAACAACAACAAAACAACCAAAACCAAAACCCTCCACATGCATAAAAGTAAATGATTGAAAATGTGGAAAAAAAAAAGAGGCTGATATTTCTGATCTCTGCGTGAGAGAAACCTTTGAATGGGTAAATCCAATAAGAATTCAGAGAAAAAGAGAATATTAAGTTGTCTAAATATAAACTAAGACCCTTTTAATTCTCCAAAGGACATGCAAACAAAGTGAAAGTACTGATAAAAAGACATTGAAAAATCTCTCACTGTTTAATATAAGGTTAATCTTTAAACTGTAGTGTCATTTACCTTAATAAAAATCATCCCACATCCTAGGGCTCAGTTAATTGAGCATCCATCTTTGCTATCAGTTCAGGTTAGGATCTCATAGATTGTAAGATATAGCCCTGAGTCAGACTCTGTCCTCAGTGGGAAGTCTGCTTGAGAGTCTCTCCCTCTGCCCCTCCCCCCATTCTCTCAAATAAAGAAATTTAAAAAAAAATCATACCCCATCCCCAAATTCCTGGACAAATATGATAACCCATTAAAAAAAGGGTATTTAAAAATATTTTATACTATTTCAGCCCTATTGGCAAATAGAATAAACATTTTTGAAAATGAATAATAAAAATAAATTATCCTACCAATTATTATGAGAATATCCAGGACTGTGAAATATTGCAGAATGATTCCTGAATACCTTTTGAATGGGTACCAAAGAGTGTTCATAGAGTCAATTCACTTCTAGTAATCTAGCCTAAGAAATACTTTCCTAACTAGAAAAAAAATTTTTTTACAAGCAATTATATTCATTTCAGCACTATTTAAAATTGTGAAACACTGGCAACAGGTTGAATAATGAGGGAGTATTTTGGAAAACTCCAGTACCTCATATTCGTGGGAAAAAGACTGGAAATAAATTTGGATGCCACATAGGTTCACAATGAACTACAAAGTGTGCACAAAATAACTCCAATATCCTCAGAGTTGTTGCCTTTTGGTGGAAGCACTTTGGTTGCTTTTTCTCTCTGTTTTACTTTACTTCCCAAATTGTAATGAACTCTGTTACTTTGTAATGAGGAAAAGAACTTCCTCAATAGTATTGTAATATAAAGAGACTTAGCACAACAGCTGGCTGTGCCTGAAAGGGGGTATTTATCTTCATCCCCAGGTGTAGAATAAAGTCAAAACAATCATCTTGCTAATTAAATTGAAAAAAAATGGGGTAGGGGATGGAAATCATGATAGAATAGGAGAATCTGAAATTCTCCGTGTCAAGAGACCTGGCATCTAGTTTTTCTAGAATCACGTGTGGCAGTAATAACCATTAATACTGTTATTGTTGCAGACTCGGTGGTTTGGTTGCAAATTGCGTGACCTTATTTACTTGGGTCCCCTATTTATGCAATAAATATCTGTTGAGATCCTACTATGTGTCTTGAACTTTTCACAGAGGGAGAAAGGAAAGTTTACTCACAACAGCTTCTCTATATTGAGTGCTTACATGTGGGCTGGGGGTATCCCAGCTTTACCAAGTGGGCACCATGGATCCCATCTTTATAAAAGATGGAACTAAAAGTCAAAGAAGGGTTTGGTCCCAGTCCCATGGCTATAGAGCAGAGGACGTGGTTTTTAACCTTGCACTCTTTCAGATTTCACCAGGAAGGTATGTTTCCAAAGTAGTACCTGGTGATGGCATTCCACATGGAAAGATAGAAGCTTCACTCCACGATTGATCTTGCTGGGGATTAAGTCCCACACTTGGCTGCACTCTTTCCCCTCCTGCCTCTGCAGTACAAATATGCCAGCTCGACAAAACACCTAGATCCTCAAGAAGGGCACAGAACAGGCAGCTTCTCTTGAGATCCACGCTGGTCTGACAGGTTTGCTTTGGTGTCCAGATCCTATCTAGGTCTTGAACCCCTCCTGAGGGAGGTTTGTTGACAGAATGGTGTGTAAGGATAACATACTTGTCAGCAAAGTCACTCAAGGGCGAGGAGAGCTCTGCTGGCAGCCCAGTTTCTGTGGGATAAAGAGACTCTCAACTTTGGTTGATGTGTACACAAAGCAATGCATAATCAGACTGCAAATCACTGAAGTATTAAAACATTTTGGAGAAACTCAAACAACTCAACCCTGAGGTGTCTCATCTTGTAAAATTTGCATGATGGGCCAGAACAAAATACTTTCTACAGTTTCTTACAGCTTGAGGAGTTGATGATCTTGTTTGTGTAAGGCTTGCAAAAACTTTTATCATTTAATGTTAAGTGAAAGCCAAGGACATAAAGCTATATTTCCAGGACAGTCTCCAATAGATTAAAAATAAATTATATTTGTGTAGGAAAGGGGCTGATGGAGAATTCTTACAAATATGCGTCTGATCATAGGAGATGTAAATTTTCTTCTTGTTTCTCCCATAGATCTGCATGAAGGGAAGACTATACAATAAAGACCATGCTCAATAGCACCAACATAGAATGAAAAATGTGAAAGCAACAGTGAGGGACAGCTTCTAATCTACTGTACCAGGGAAGACCACAGCACCAGTGTAGACACACCAGGACCATGTATATGGCCTGAGAGAAGGTGAGCTCTGGGCAGGTCATCAGGGTCTCCAGCAAAAATAGTTCTCCATCTTATATCAAACATAATATTGAATAAGAAAGATATATATTTGCATTAATACTTATGGGAAAATATTTAATAGATACTCAGTGCAGAAATGAATTTACAAAGCAGCATGCATAGTATTCCCCATTTATGTAAAGATTATATGAGTATATTCTTAGGAAAAAAAATAGCTTAGGAAAAACATATACCCATGGGTGGATGTCTTTCACTTTCTAAGTCATACATTGCCCAAATGCTTGACTCTTGTAAGAGCATTATTTCCGGGTGGGGGACAAGATGGCGGGGTACTAGGAAGAGGCGTCTTTTCAGCTGGTACCCCAAAGTGAGCTGATTACCTACCAAAGAACTCTGATCACCCATGAAATCAGCCTGAGATCAGAATTATACACGTCTGGATCTCTACAGGGGCAGAAGCCGCCAGTGAGCAGGTAAAGCGGAATGGGAACAGCGGACTGATATCGGAAGATAAACAAAAGGGGGAGGGAGCCACCAGAGGCGACCAGTGCAAAAGTAATACCCCGATACGAGCGAGAGCGCCCTGCGTCTGGGGACCAGCATTAACTCGGAGACTGGTTGAAAGCACTCCAAAAGAGCAAAGGATCGCAGGGGCAAACTGTGGGAATCGGGGCGGCTAGGGACAGGGGCTTGAGTCCCCGGTCCCAGACGGCCTCCCCGGCGCGGAGGCAGAGAGAGTGCGGCGGAGAAACCGGCTCCTGGTCCCTAAGCCGCCAGCGTGCCCCAGAGCGCGGGGTTCCGGCTCCTGTGAGGGGATGGGAGCCGGTCTGCAGAACGCGCGCTAGCCCTACCACAAAGCTTGAGATGCGCGTGCACGTCGCTCCAGCTCTCCTGGGTTTCTAAGGCCCTGGGGCGCTTCTTGACCCGGGCCATTGTTTCAAAGTCTAAGCCTCGCGCCCGCGAAACTCTTCCCCGGACAGAGGCGCGCAAAAGCCCAGCCTGCGGCTTACCGACCAGCGCCCCGTTCTCAGTGCCCCAGACGCGCGCCCGACCCACAGCCGCCTCTGAAAAGAGGTGCGCGCAAGCCGGGCACTCCCAGCCCCGGCCAGCGGCAAAATCTCAGTGTGCGATCGCTGCTTGGAACCTCTCTGGCGGTCAGGAGCTCCCAGACAGCCGCCACTGCCTTGGCTTTGGGGACGAGCAAAAGATCCTGCGCCCCCAGGGTCTTTAACTTGGAACCTGCACTGCCAGCATCCAAGGGGGAATTTATTCAGCTTCTGCACCCAGACTGAGGCTTCTCTCTGAGACGGAGATCAGGAAGTGTTCCAGGGTGCACCTTGACTGCACCAGAGTTGATACATCCAGCTACATCTGTTCAGTCTTCTCCCACCAAAATGACTAGGAGGAGGAATGCCCAACAGAAGAAAAATACAGAGGATGGACCTTCCGCAACAGAGCTAACGGCTATCAACATAGACAATATGTCGGAAAGAGAATTCAGGCTAACAATTATCCAGGCAATAGCTAGGTTGGAGAAAGCCATGGATGACCAAACAGAATTGATTAGAGCCGAACTGAAAGCGACCAGACAGGATGTTCACAATGTTAGGGCGGAGCTTAAAGCTACCAGGGAGGAGGTCCACAATGCTCTCAATGAGTTCCAATCCAATCTAAACTCTCTCAAAGCTAGGGTAACTGAGACAGAAGATAGAATTAGTGATCTGGAAGACAAACAGATAGAGAGAAAGGATCAGGAGGAAGCCTGGAACAAACAGCTTAGATCCCACGAAAGCAGAATTAGGGAAATAAGTGATGCCATGAAGCGTTCCAACGTCAGAATTATTGGAATTCCTGAAGGGGAGGAGAAAGAAAGAAGTCTAGAAGATGTCGTGGAACAAGTCCTTCATGAAAACTTTCCGAATCTCGCGAATGAAACCAGCGTTCATGTACTAGAGGCTGAACGGTCTCCACCCAAGATTATACACTCCAAAAAAACATCACGACACCTGATAGTCAAATTGAGAAATTATAATTGTAGGTATAATCTCTTGAAAGCTGCCAGGGCAAAGAGGCTCCTTACTTACAGAGGGAAGCCCATCAGAATAACGTCAGACCTGTCCACAGAGACCTGGCAAGCCAGAAGAGGCTGGCAAGATATATTCAGGGCACTAAATGAGAAGAACATGCAGCCAAGAATACTTTATCCAGCAAGACTGACATTCAAAATGGATGGAGAGATAAAGAGTTTCCAAGACCGGCAAAACTTAAAAGACTATGCAACCACCAAGCCGATACTGCAGGAAATATTAAGGGGGGTGCTATAAAAGAGGAAAAATCCCAAGAATAGCATTGAACAGAAATATAGAGACAGTCTACAGAAAGAAAGACTTCAAAGGTAACTCGATGTCAATAAAAACGTATCTATCAATAATCACTCTCAATGTGAATGGCCTCAATGCACCCATAAAACGGCACAGGGTTGCAGATTGGATAAAACGACAGGACCCATCCATATGATGTCTACAAGAGACCCATTTTGAACCTAAAGATACACGCAGACTGAAAGTGAAGGGGTGGAGAAGCATCTTTCATGCCAATGGGACTCAAAAGAAGGCTGGGGTAGCGATTCTCATATCAGATAAATTAGACTTCAAACTAAAGACTGTAGTCAGAGATACAGAAGGACACTACATAATCCTTAAAGGGACTATCCACCAAGATGATCTAACAATTGTAAATATCTATGCTCCCAATATGGGAGCAGCCAATTACTTAAGAAAACTGTTAATCAAGATAAAGAGTCATATTGATATGAATACACTAATCGTAGGTGATCTTAACACGCCTCTTTCAGAATTAGACAGATCATCGAAGCAGAAAATCAATAAAGAAACAAGAGCATTGAACGACACATTGGACCAGATGGACCTCATAGATATATACAGAACATTCCACCCTAAAACAGCAGAATACTCATTCTTCTCAAGTGCACACGGAACCTTCTCCAGAATAGACCACATACTGGGTCACAAATCAGGACTCAGCCGATACCAAAAGACTGAGATTATTCCCTGCATATTCTCAGATCACAATGCTTTGAAACTGGAGCTCAATCACAAGGAAAAGTTCCGAAGGAACTCAAACACCTGGAAGCTAAAGACCACCTTGCTTAAGAATGCTTGGATCAACCAGGAGATCAAAGAAGAACTGAAACAATTCATGGAAACCAATGAGAATGAAGACACTTCGGTCCAAAACCTATGGGATACAGCAAAGGCGGTCCTAAGGGGAAAATATATAGCCATCCAAGCCTTGCTCAAAAAAATTGAAAAATCCAGAACACACCAGCTGTCTCTACACCTTAAAGAACTGGAGGATCAACAACAAATCAAACCAACTCCACACATAAGAAGGGAAATCATCAAGATTAGAGCTGAGATCAATGAGGGAGAAACCAGAGATACAGTAGAACGTATCAATGAAACTAGAAGCTGGTTTTTTGAAAGAATCAATAAGATCGATAAGCCACTGGCTACACTAATCCAAAAGAAAAGAGAGAAATCCCAAATTCATAAAATTATGAATGAAAGGGGAGAGATCACAACTAACACCAAGGAAGTAGAAACAATCATCAGAAGTTACTACGAACAGTTATATGCCAATAAGCTTAGCAACCTTGATGAAATGGATGCATTCCTGGAAAAATATAAACTACCAAAATTGAACCAGGAAGAAATCGACAACCTGAATAGACCGATATCTAATAACGAGATTGAAGCAGTGATCAAAAATCTCCCAAAAAACAAGAGCCCAGGACCTGACGGATTCCCTGGGGAATTCTACCAAACCTTCCAAGAAGAAATAACACCTATTCTCCTGAAGCTGTTTCAAAAAATTGAAGCAGAAGGAAAACTTCCAGACTCTTTCTATGAAGCCAGCATTACCCTGATCCCCAAACCAGGCAAGGACCATACCAAAAAGGAGAATTTCAGACCAATATCACTGATGAATATGGATGCTAAGATTCTCAACAAGATCCTAGCCAACAGGATCCAACAACACATTAAAAAGATTATCCACCATGATCAGGTGGGATTCATCCCTGGGCTACAAGGATGGTTCAACATTCGTAAATCAATCAATGTGATACAACAAATTAATAGGAGAAGAGAGAAGAACCACATGGTCCTCTCAATTGATGCAGAAAAAGCATTTGACAAAATCCAACATCCGTTCCTGATTAAAACGCTTCAAAGTATAGGGATAGAGGGAACATTCCTGAACCTCATCAAATCTATCTATGAAAGACCCACAGCAAATATCATCCTCAATGGGAAAAAGCTTGCAGCCTTCCCGTTGAGATCAGGAACAAGACAAGGATGCCCACTTTCACCACTCTTGTTCAACATAGTATTAGAAGTCCTAGCAACAGCAATCAGACAACAGAGAGAAATAAAAGGTATCCAAATTGGTAATGAAGAAGTCAAACTCTCTCTCTTCGCAGATGACATGATTCTTTATATGGAAAACCCAAAAGACTCCACCCCCAAACTACTAGAACTCATACAGCAATTCAGCAGCGTGGCAGGATACAAAGTCAATGTGCAGAAATCAGTGGCTTTCTTATACACTAACAAGGAAAATACAGAAAGGGAAATTAGAGAATCGATTCCATTTACTATAGCACCAAGAACCATAAGATACCTGGGAATAAACCTAACTAAAGAGGTAAAGGATCTATACTTGAGGAACTATAGAACACTCATGAAAGAAATTGAAGAAGACACAAAAAGATGGAAGACCATTCCATGCTCTTGGATCGGAAGAATAAACATCGTTAAAATGTCTATACTGCCTAGAGCAATCTATACTTTTAATGCCATTCCGATCAAAATTCCACCGGCATTCTTCAAAGAGCTGGAGCAAATAATCCAAAAATTTGTATGGAATCAGAAGAGACCCCGAATCGCTAAGGAAACGTTGAAAAACAAAAATAAAGCTGGCGGCATCACCTTACCTGATTTCAAGCTTTATTACAAAGCTGTGATCACCAAGACAGCATGGTACTGGCATAAAAACAGACACATAGACCAGTGGAACAGAGTAGAGAGCCCTGATATGGACCCTCAACTCTATGGTCAATTAATCTTCGACAAAACAGGAAAAAATATACAGTGGAAAAAAGACAGTCTCTTCAATAAATGGTGCTGGGAAAACTGGACAGCTATATGTAGAAGAATGAAACTCGACCATTCTCTTACACCGTACACAAAGATCAACTCAAAATGGATAAAAGACCTCAACGTGAGACAGGAATCTATCAGAATCTTAGAGGAGAACATAGGCAGTAATCTCTTCGATATCAGCCACAGCAACTTCTTTCAAGATACGTCTCCAAAGGCAAAGGAAACAAAAGCGAAAATAGACTTCTGGGACTTCATCAAAATCAAAAGCTTCTGCACAGCAAAGGAAACAGTCAAAAAAACAAAGAGGCAACCCACGGAATGGGAGAAGATATTTGCAAATGACAGTACAGACAAAAGGTTGATATCCAGGATCTATAATGAACTCCTCAAACTCAACCCACACGAAACAGACAAACACATCAAAAAATGGGCAGAAGATATGAACAGACACTTCTCCAATCAAGAAATACAAATGGCTATCAGACACATGAAAAAATGCTCATCATCATTAGCCCTCAGGGAGATTCAAATTAAAACCACATTGAGATATCACCTTACACCAGTTAGAATGGCCAAAATTAACAAAACAGGAAACAACATGTGTTGGAGAGGATGTGGAGAAAGGGGAACCCTCTTACACTGTTGGTGGGAATGCAAGTTGGTGCAGCCTCTTTGGAAAACAGTGTGGAGATTCCTCAAGAAATTAAAAATAGAGCTTCCCTACGACCCTGCAATTGCACTCCTGGGTATTTACCCCAAAGATACAGATGTCGTGAAAAGAAGGGCCATCTGTACCCCAATGTTTATAGCAGCAATGGCCACAGTCGCCAAACTATGGAAAGAACCAAGATGCCCTTCAACGGATGAATGGATAAGGAAGATGTGGTCCATATACACTATGGAGTATTATGCCTCCATCAGAAAGGACGAATATCCAACTTTTGTAGCAACATGGACGGGACTGGAAGAGATTATGCTGAGTGAAATCAGTCAAGCAGAGAGAGTCAATTATCATATGGTTTCACTCATTTGTGGAGCATAACCAATAGCATGGAGGACAAGGGGCGTTAGAGATTAGTAGGGAATTTGGGTAAATTGGAAGGGGAGGTGAACCATGAGAGACTATGGACTCTGAAAAACAGTCTGAGGGGTTTGAAGTGGCGGGGGGGTGGGAGGTTGGGGTACCAGGTGGTGGGTATTATAGAGGGCACAGCTTGCATGGAGCACTGGGTGTGGTGAAAAAATAATGAATACTGTTTTTCTGAAAATAAATAAATTGGGAAAAAAAAAAAAAAAAAAAACTTGGGATTTTTATTTAACCTGTCTAAGCCTCATTTTCCTCATTTTTATTTTTTTCTTTTTTTAATTTAATTTTTTATTTTTTTAAATAAACATATAATGTATTTTTATCCCCAGGGGTACAGGTCTGTGAATCACCAGGCTTACACACTTCACAGCACTCACCATAGCCCATACCCTCCCCAATGTCCATAAACCCACCCCTCTCTCCTGACCCCTCTCCCCCAACCCCGGCAACCCTCAGTTTGTTTTGTGAGATTAAGAGTCACTTATGGTTTGTCTCCCTCCCAATCCCATCTTGTTTGATTATTCTTTTCCTACCCTCCAAACCCCCCATGTTGCATCTCCACTTCCTCATATCAGGGAGATCATATAATAGTTGTCTTTCTCCAATTGACTTATTCCACTAAGCGTGATACCCTCTAGTTCCATCCACATCATCGCAAATGGCAAGATTTCATTTCTTTTGATGGCTGCATAGTCTTCCATTGTGTATATATATACCACGTCTTCTTTATCCATACATCTGCTGATGGACATCTAGATTCTTTCCATAGTTTGGCTATTGTAGACATTGCTGCTATAAACATTTGGGTGCACGTGCCCCTTCGGATCACTATGTTTGTATCTTTAGGGTAAATACCCAGTAGTGCGATTGCTGGATCATAGGGTAGTTCTATTTTCAACTTTTTGAGGAACCTTCATGCTGTTTTCCAGAGTGGTTGCACCAGCTTGCATTCCCACCAACAGTGAAGGAGGGTTTCCCTTTCTTCTCATCCTCGCCAACATCTGTCATTTCCTGACTTGTTAATTTTAGCCATTCTGACTGATGTGAGATGATATCTCATTGTGGTTTTGATTTGTATTTCCCTGATGCTGAGTGATATGGAGCACCTTTTCATGTGTCTGTTGGCCATCTGAATGTCTTCATTTTTTTAAAATTATTATTTATTTATTTATTTTCAGAAAAACAGTATTCATTATTTTTTCACCACACCCAGTGCTCCATGCAAGCCGTGCCCTCTATAATACCCACCACCTGGTACCCCAACCTCCCACCCCCCGGCCACTTCAAACCCCTCAGATTGTTGGATGTCTTCTTTGCAGAAATGTCTGTTCATGTCCTCTGCCCATTTCTTGATTGGATTATTTGTTCTTTGGGTGTTGAGTTTGCTAAGTTCTTTATAGATTTTGGACACTAGCCCTTTATCTGATATGTTGTTTGCAAATATCTTCTCCCATTCTGCCAGTTGTCTTTTGGTTTTGTTAACTGTTTCCTTTGCGGTGCAAAAGCTTTTGATCTTGATGAAATCTCAATAGTTCATTTTTGCCTCATTTTCCTCATTTTTAAAATGAGGATGATTTGACTACCTCTTTGGGGACAATGAAATAAGATCATGCAGGAAAAACTCTTAATCCAGTGCCGAGCACTTTCAAGTGCCCAACACATTTAGCTCTCAGTGTTATTCTGTAGTGGCAACATCAGGCAAGTACAGGAAAAGTATAAGCATACATATTAATTTCATATACTTTTTCTGATTAGGAAATAATGCTCTTTTTTTTTTTTCCCAATTTATTTATTTTCAGAAAAACAGTATTCATTATTTTTTTCACCACACCCAGTGCTCCATGCAAGCTGTGCCCTCTATAATACCCACCACCTGGTACCCCAACCTCCCACCCCCCCGCCACTTCAAACCCCTCAGACTGTTTTTCAGAGTCCATAGTCTCTCATGGTTTACCTCCCCTTCCAATTTACCCAAATTCCCTACTACTCTCTAACGCCCCTTGTCCTCCATGCTATTGGTTATGCTCCACAAATGAGTGAAACCATATGATAATTGACTCTCTCTGCTTGACTGATTTCACTCAGCATAATCTCTTCCAGTCCCGTCCATGTTGCTACAAAAGTTGGATATTCGTCCTTTCTGATGGAGGCATAATACTCCATAGTGTATATGGACCACATCTTCCTTATCCATTCATCCGTTGAAGGGCATCTTGGTTCTTTCCATAGTTTGGCGACTGTGGCCATTGCTGCTATAAACATTGGGGTACAGATGGCCCTTCTTTTCACGACATCTGTATCTTTGGGGTAAATACCCAGGAGTGCAATTGCAGGGTCGTAGGGAAGCTCTATTTTTAATTTCTTGAGGAATCTCCACACTGTTCTCCAAAGAGGCTGCACCAACTTGCATTCCCACCAACAGTGTAAGAGGGTTCCCCTTTCTCCACATCCTCTCCAACACATGTTGTTTCCTGTTTTGTTAATTTTGGCCATTCTAACTGGTGTAAGGTGATATCTCAATGTGGTTTTAATTTGAATCTCCCTGAGGGCTAATGATGATGAGCATTTTTTCATGTGTCTGATAGCCATTTGTATTTCTTGATTGGAGAAGTGTCTGTTCATATCTTCTGCCCATTTTTTGATGTGTTTGTCTGTTTCGTGTGGGTTGAGTTTGAGGAGTTCATTATAGATCCTGGATATCAACCTTTTGTCTGTACTGTCATTTGCAAATATCTTCTCCCATTCCGTGGGTTGCCTCTTTGTTTTTTTGACTGTTTCCTTTGCTGTGCAGAAGCTTTTGATTTTGATGAAGTCCCAGAAGTCTATTTTCGCTTTTGTTTCCTTTGCCTTTGGAGACGTATCTTGAAAGAAGTTGCTGTGGCTGATATCAAAGAGATTACTGCCTATGTTCTCCTCTAAGATTCTGATAGATTCCTGTCTCACGTTGAGGTCTTTTATCCATTTTGAGTTGATCTTTGTGTACGGTGTAAGAGAATGGTCGAGTTTCATTCTTCTACATATAGCTGTCCAGTTTTCCCAGCACCATTTATTGAAGAGACTGTCTTTTTTCCACTGTATATTTTTTCCTGTTTTGTCGAAGATTAATTGACCATAGAGTTGAGGGTCCATATCAGGGCTCTCTACTCTGTTCCACTGGTCTATGTGTCTGTTTTTATGCCAGTACCATGCTGTCTTGGTGATCACAGCTTTGTAATAAAGCTTGAAATCAGGTAAGGTGATGCCGCCAGCTTTATTTTTGTTTTTCAACGTTTCCTTAGCGATTCGGGGTCTCTTCTGATTCCATACAAATTTTTGGATTATTTGCTCCAGCTCTTTGAAGAATGCCGGTGGAATTTTGATCGGAATGGCATTAAAAGTATAGATTGCTCTAGGCAGTATAGACATTTTAACGATGTTTATTCTTCCGATCCAAGAGCATGGAATGGTCTTCCATCTTTTTGTGTCTTCTTCAATTTCTTTCATGAGTGTTCTATAGTTCCTCAAGTATAGATCCTTTACCTCTTTAGTTAGGTTTATTCCCAGGTATCTTATGGTTCTTGGTGCTATAGTAAATGGAATCGATTCTCTAATTTCCCTTTCTGTATTTTCCTTGTTAGTGTATAAGAAAGCCACTGATTTCTGCACATTGACTTTGTATCCTGCCACGCTGCTGAATTGCTGTATGAGTTCTAGTAGTTTGGGGGTGGAGTCTTTTGGGTTTTCCATATAAAGAATCATGTCATCTGCGAAGAGAGAGAGTTTGACTTCTTCATTACCAATTTGGATACCTTTTATTTCTCTCTGTTGTCTGATTGCTGTTGCTAGGACTTCTAATACTATGTTGAACAAGAGTGGTGAAAGTGGGCATCCTTGTCTTGTTCCTGATCTCAACGGGAAGGCTGCAAGCTTTTTCCCATTGAGGATGATATTTGCTGTGGGTCTTTCATAGATAGATTTGATGAGGTTCAGGAATGTTCCCTCTATCCCTATACTTTGAAGCGTTTTAATCAGGAACGGATGTTGGATTTTGTCAAATGCTTTTTCTGCATCAATTGAGAGGACCATGTGGTTCTTCTCTCTTCTCCTATTAATTTGTTGTATCACATTGATTGATTTACGAATGTTGAACCATCCTTGTAGCCCAGGGATGAATCCCACCTGATCATGGTGGATAATCTTTTTAATGTGTTGTTGGATCCTGTTGGCTAGGATCTTGTTGAGAATCTTAGCATCCATATTCATCAGTGATATTGGTCTGAAATTCTCCTTTTTGGTATGGTCCTTGCCTGGTTTGGGGATCAGGGTAATGCTGGCTTCATAGAAAGAGTCTGGAAGTTTTCCTTCTGCTTCAATTTTTTGAAACAGCTTCAGGAGAATAGGTGTTATTTCTTCTTGGAAGGTTTGGTAGAATTCCCCAGGGAATCCGTCAGGTCCTGGGCTCTTGTTTTTTGGGAGATTTTTGATCACTGCTTCAATCTCGTTATTAGATATCGGTCTATTCAGGTTGTCGATTTCTTCCTGGTTCAATTTTGGTAGTTTATATTTTTCCAGGAATGCATCCATTTCATCAAGGTTGCTAAGCTTATTGGCATATAACTGTTCGTAGTAACTTCTGATGATTGTTTCTACTTCCTTGGTGTTAGTTGTGATCTCTCCCCTTTCATTCATAATTTTATGAATTTGGGATTTCTCTCTTTTCTTTTGGATTAGTGTAGCCAGTGGCTTATCGATCTTATTGATTCTTTCAAAAAACCAGCTTCTAGTTTCATTGATACGTTCTACTGTATCTCTGGTTTCTCCCTCATTGATCTCAGCTCTAATCTTGATGATTTCCCTTCTTATGTGTGGAGTTGGTTTGATTTGTTGTTGATCCTCCAGTTCTTTAAGGTGTAGAGACAGCTGGTGTGTTCTGGATTTTTCAATTTTTTTGAGCAAGGCTTGGATGGCTATATATTTTCCCCTTAGGACCGCCTTTGCTGTATCCCATAGGTTTTGGACCGAAGTGTCTTCATTCTCATTGGTTTCCATGAATTGTTTCAGTTCTTCTTTGATCTCCTGGTTGATCCAAGCATTCTTAAGCAAGGTGGTCTTTAGCTTCCAGGTGTTTGAGTTCCTTCGGAACTTTTCCTTGTGATTGAGCTCCAGTTTCAAAGCATTGTGATCTGAGAATATGCAGGGAATAATCTCAGTCTTTTGGTATCGGCTGAGTCCTGATTTGTGACCCAGTATGTGGTCTATTCTGGAGAAGGTTCCGTGTGCACTTGAGAAGAATGAGTATTCTGCTGTTTTAGGGTGGAATGTTCTGTATATATCTATGAGGTCCATCTGGTCCAATGTGTCGTTCAATGCTCTTGTTTCTTTATTGATTTTCTGCTTCGATGATCTGTCTAATTCTGAAAGAGGCGTGTTAAGATCACCTACGATTAGTGTATTCATATCAATATGACTCTTTATCTTGATTAACAGTTTTCTTAAGTAATTGGCTGCTCCCATATTGGGAGCATAGATATTTACAATTGTTAGATCATCTTGGTGGATAGTCCCTTTAAGGATTATGTAGTGTCCTTCTGTATCTCTGACTACAGTCTTTAGTTTGAAGTCTAATTTATCTGATATGAGAATCGCTACCCCAGCCTTCTTTTGAGTCCCATTGGCATGAAAGATGCTTCTCCACCCCTTCACTTTCAGTCTGCGTGTATCTTTAGGTTCAAAATGGGTCTCTTGTAGACAGCATATGGATGGGTCCTGTCGTTTTATCCAATCTGCAACCCTGTGCCGTTTTATGGGTGCATTGAGGCCATTCACATTGAGAGTGATTATTGATAGATACGTTTTTATTGACATCGAGTTACCTTTGAAGTCTTTCTTTCTGTAGACTGTCTCTATATTTCTGTTCAATGCTATTCTTGGGATTTTTCCTCTTTTATAGAACCCCCCTTAATATTTCCTGCAGTATCGGCTTGGTGGTTGCATAGTCTTTTAAGTCTTGCCGGTCTTGGAAACTCTTTATCTCTCCATCCATTTTGAATGTCAGTCTTGCTGGATAAGGTATTCTTGGCTGCATGTTCTTCTCATTTAGTGCCCTGAATATATCTTGCCAGCCTCTTCTGGCTTGCCAGGTCTCTGTGGACAGGTCTGACGTTATTCTGATGGGCTTCCCTCTGTAAGTAAGGAGCCTCTTTGCCCTGGCAGCTTTCAAGAGATTATACCTACAATTATAATTTCTCAATTTGACTATCAGGTGTCATGATGTTTTTTTGGAGTGTATAATCTTGGGTGGAGACCGTTCAGCCTCTAGTACATGAACGCTGGTTTCATTAGCGAGATTCGGAAAGTTTTCATGAAGGACTTGTTCCACAACATCTTCTAGACTTCTTTCTTTCTCCTCCCCTTCAGGAATTCCAATAATTCTGACGTTGGAACGCTTCATGGCATCACTTATTTCCCTAATTCTGCTTTCGTGGGATCTAAGCTGTTTGTTCCAGGCTTCCTCCTGATCCTTTCTCTCTATCTGTTTGTCTTCCAGATCACTAATTCTATCTTCTGTCTCAGTTACCCTAGCTTTGAGAGAGTTTAGATTGGATTGGAACTCATTGAGAGCATTGTGGACCTCCTCCCTGGTAGCTTTAAGCTCCGCCCTAACATTGTGAACATCCTGTCTGGTCGCTTTCAGTTCGGCTCTAATCAATTCTGTTTGGTCATCCATGGCTTTCTCCAACCTAGCTATTGCCTGGATAATTGTTAGCCTGAATTCTCTTTCCGACATATTGTCTATGTTGATAGCCGTTAGCTCTGTTGCGGAAGGTCCATCCTCTGTATTTTTCTTCTGTTGGGCATTCCTCCTCCTAGTCATTTTGGTGGGAGAAGACTGAACAGATGTAGCTGGATGTATCAACTCTGGTGCAGTCAAGGTGCACTCTGGAACACTTCCTGATCTCCTTCTCAGAAGCCTCAGTCTGGGTGCAGAAGCTGAATAAATTCCCCCTTGGATGCTGGCAGTGCAGGTTCCAAGTTAAAGACCCTGGGGGCGCAGGATCTTTTGCTCGTCCCCAAAGCCAAGGCAGTGGCGGCTGTCTGGGAGCTCCTGACCGCCAGAGAGGTTCCAAGCAGCGATCGCACACTGAGATTTTGCCGCTGGCCGGGGCTGGGAGTGCCCGGCTTGCGCGCACCTCTTTTCAGAGGCGGCTGTGGGTCGGGCGCGCGTCTGGGGCACTGAGAACGGGGCGCTGGTCGGTAAGCCGCAGGCTGGGCTTTTGCGCGCCTCTGTCCGGGGAAGAGTTTCGTGGGCGCGAGGTTTAGACTTTGAAACAATGGCCCGGGTCAAGAAGCGCCCCAGGGCCTTAGAAACCCAGGAGAGCTGGAGCGACGTGCACGCGCATCTCAAGCTTTGTGGTAGGGCTAGCGCGCGTTCTGCAGACCGGCTCCCATCCCCTCACAGGAGCCGGAACCCCGCGCTCTGGGGCACGCTGGCGGCTTAGGGACCAGGAGCCGGTTTCTCCGCCGCACTCTCTCTGCCTCCGCGCCGGGGAGGCCGTCTGGGACCGGGGACTCAAGCCCCTGTCCCTAGCCGCCCCGATTCCCACAGTTTGCCCCCGCGATCCTTTGCTCTTTTGGAGTGCTTTCAACCAGTCTCCGAGTTAATGCTGGTCCCCAGACGCAGGGCACTCTCGCTCGTATCGGGGTATTACTTTTGCACCGGTCGCCTCTGGTGGCTCCCTCCCCCTTTTGTTTATCTTCCGATATCAGTCCGCTGTTCCCATTCCGTTTTACCTGCTCACTGGCGTCTTCTGCCCCTGTAGAGATCCAGGCGTGTATAATTCTGATCTCAGGCTGATTTCATGGGTGATCAGAGTTCTTTGGTAGGTAATCAGCTCACTTTGGGGTACCAGCTGAAAAGACGCCTCTTCCTAGTACCCCGCCATCTTGTCCCCCCCCTGTAGACTGCCCAAGTTTTAACCATTTATTCATTGAACTCTCATTCTTTCATTCAGTGAATACAGATTGAGTGCCAGGCACTGTTCTGGGTTCTAGAAACATAGTAGTGACAAGTAAGGCCAGGTCCCATTTTAGTGAGGGGACCCACAGAAAGCAAGGAGGTAAATACAGAATGTATTTCAGGTAGTGATAGTGTCATAAAGAAAAACAAATCACAAGACTGAGGTAGACAAT
This sequence comes from Neogale vison, assembly GCF_020171115.1. NCBI lineage: Eukaryota > Metazoa > Chordata > Mammalia > Carnivora > Mustelidae > Neogale > Neogale vison. Next base: position 46,929,765 of record NC_058098.1, read on the forward strand.
AATGGGGCTGAGCATCTGTCCTGACACCAGTGGCTGCCTAACCAACCTCCATTCCCCCTCTTCTTTCTCAATGATATAACTGAATTTTGTTATGGTGTCAAAATGGCTCAGTGGAGGTGAACTTTCTTTTTCCTAGAGAAAGAAGTATAATTAGTTTAAGGCAAACATAAAAATTTTATTTTTCTTTCTAGTGACTGATTAAGGGGTAGCTCTTTCACTAAGATCTAGCCAAAGATATGTGAAGGGGAATTCTAGTGTGTTGGCTTCTATGAAAGCTTTCTCTTCCTTCATGGATTAAAAAAGCATCTGAAGAGGAATCTCTGCCTTGAAAGACCGCTGCTTCCTGACTTGAACATGGTTATAAAAGGACTTGAAGGCTGGAACTATGGCAGCCTATTGTGACCCTACACTGACCCAACCAGTTGGGATGGCAGGGTGGTCCTTGAAAGCATTGCTGAGCTACCAAATCAGACTTGGAACTGCCCATCTCTAGAGTCTTCTTGTTAACTGAGTTACTAAAGGTCTGTAGCATTTAAGCTGTTACTTGCAGTTGAATGTAACCTAATATAAGAAGTGATTTTAGATACAGTGTTTGAACAAGTGACATTGGAATGATATGAAGTATGCCATGTGAAGATAAGGGGGGAAGAACATTCTCAGCAGATAGAACAGCAAGGACAAATTTGGTTTGTTCAGGACAGCAAAAAGGAAGACCAAAGTGGCCGGGGCACAAGGAAGTGAAGTGCAAGTTGGAAAGGTAGACAGTGACAGTGAGTGTGGTGAAAGCCTGGATTGGGGAGGGAGGTGTGAACTAGATCACAACGGTCTGGGGGCCACATTATGGAGTTGACTGTGATTCTAAGTGCAATGAGAAGCCCCTGAGTTTGGTGAAATGATGCAATTCATAGTTTAGAAAGCTAACTATGGTTGCTGTATTAGAAAGACCAGTCAGGAATGTTGCTGTGGTCCATGTGTGAGATGATGTTGGCGTGGACCAGGGTAGCAGTTGTGGAGGTAATGAGAAGTGGTCAGATTCAGGATAGGTCCGGAAGGTTGGATCACTTAGAATTATTGATGGACCTGATATGGGGGAAAAAGAGAAGACAGGAGTTGACAAAGACTCCTGATTTTTGTGCCTGAGCATTGGGTGACTGGTGGTGCCATATCCCAAGGGGGTGAGACTGAAGGAGAGACAGGGCTTGAAGTGTGGAAATGGAAAAAATAAGATTCCAGAAAGGATAGGATTAGGGTCTAGCTCTACCCTTTTTACAAGACAGTGTTATGTAGCCTCCACAAAGAGTGGATGAACTCACTTAAAAATTACCTGTTCATTCCAGACCCTCTTTGCTATTTGTTGACTGACTTTGTTTAACTTCATTGATTCAGACCTGGGTGTTTACTCCACAAGGCAGGCCAGCCACCTCGAAGAACTTGAGTTTCCTCTGTCATTCTTTGGATCAAAGTTCTTTTGCGCTTCTCCAAGCTGTCATCTCTGGATGGTTAGTGACACCTATAGAGGATGAAATTGTTTGCATGGCCCATATTCTAACCTGTTCACAGGTCAGTGGGCCAGGAGTCATGGGCTTCTGAAAGATGTTTGTTTATAAAGGGCTTGTTTAAGATGCCACCTCTTCCAGAAAAATATCACCTGACTCACCATCAGTTTCCTCTAAGAATGTGTAAGCTACTCTTGACCATAAGGAAATCCCAACACAGGCAAAGAATAGGGATGTGAGTATTTATTCCAGAGAAAGTGAGAAAGCCCCAATTGAGATCACCCAGGCAAAAAATTTATTTGTATCTGAATGTTCCACATGGCCTCCAGTATTCTCCAAAGAGGTTCACAGCAGTGCCAAGTTTCATGTGGGTTTTCATCTCTCTTCCTCCTTTTTTCTTTATTTAATGCTCTTGGTCTGTAATTGAGTTAGTATTTACATTTTTTAAAGATATTTATTTATTTGAGAGAAAATGCGAGAGAAAACATGAGTGCAGGCTGAAAGGAAGGAAAGGCAGAGGGAGAGGAAGAAAAAGACTTCCCACTGGGCAGAGAGCCTGATGCAAGGCTTGAGTCCAGGACCCCAGGATCATGACCTGAGCTGAAGTCAGATGCTTAACCAACTGAGCCACCCTGGATCCCCAGTGTTTCCCTTTTCAGTCACTTAACTATAGTGAACATCTTTCCAAGTTGATAAATGACAGTGATGTTATTACATGGCCTTCGTTGGTACATACTCTATGTCAAATTCTTTGCCAAGAATTTTCTAGCATTGTCTCATTGATTCCTTGCCCAAACCCTGTGAAGATTGTATTATTGGCTTCGTCTTGTGGGTAAAGAAACTGAGGCAGAGAAAAGTTAACCAGCTTGCCAAAGTCACACAGTTTGTGAGTACATGAAGTAGATTTTAAGAGCTAGGCTGTATGATTCTGGAGCCTGCACTTTCAATCACTTTTATTTTATCTCTTAAATATACTAGATCCTTTTTGTGTGATTGTATCATATTCTGTTGTAGACATACCATGAATGATCTCACTAATATCATAAAGTTCATAATGTTGCACACTTTGGTTGGTTTCAGTTTTCACCACCACAAACTGTGTTGCAGGGAATGTCCCTATGATCCAGTTTTTACAGGTCCTGGTGATCCTTTCTGTAGGACAAATTGGTAAGTCTGTCTTTCCTGTGTCCATTTCTATGGCCTTGACACATATTAGCAAACTGCTCTTCAGAAAGGTAGTACACACCCACCGTGCTATGCAAAAGTTCTCTTCACCCTCCACCTGAAGCACTGGGTCTCATCCATTTATAAATTGTTGGTATTCTAAGGAAATATTGCTGTCTCGTTGTTGCCTTGTGGGTTGTAACATTTCATTGCATATTTGCTATATGTCTCAGGTGTATTTCCTGCTGTCGTTCTTTGTTCTCTGAAGTTTATCTTTTTCTTATAGACTGTAGAGCTTATCATGTCTTATGTTTTGGAAATTAATAAATTTAATAAGTAAATCCAATATAGAGAAAAAAGGAGACTTTACTGTTTTGAACAGCATTTTTACATCTTGTTCTTCCTCAGTGTTGATGGTAAACTCTAAGAAATGGTTAGAGGACGAAAGCTTACCCATTTTAACAAAAACTCACTTGGAAATATTCCCCTTCTCTAAATGAAGCACCCACCATCTCTCCTTGCTCTTCAGTCTCAAGAAAGGAGACATGTCAGAGTGGAGTGCCAGAATTCCCTCAGAAGTGGGCAATGTGATGAGCAATCTGGCTTGCGGGGCACCTAGGTGCCTCAGTGGGTTAAGCATCTGCCTCGGCTCAGGTCATGATCCCAGGGTTCTGGGATTGAGCCCTGCATTGGGCTCCCTGCTCAGCGGGGAGCCTGTTTCTCTCTCTCTATGTGCCTCTCATCCTGCTTGTGCTCTCTTGCTCACTCTCACTCTCTCTCCCAAATAAATAAATAAAATCTTTCTTAAAAAAGAAATCTGGCTTGAGCAGGCTCTGTGCCATCTTTTGGTGGTCAGGAGGGTCCAGGCCTGGTGTGTGAGTTCTGGATGTGAGTCAAATGTGGAGTAGTCTTGCATTTATTTATACTTCTTTTCTATTTTTCCTGAAGTTGGCATTATTCTTGATACTGCTGCTGTTTTAAGATGAAATTTCAGTGCCATTACACTTAAAAAAGTTCAGTATCCCACAATCGATTTCATATAGCTTTCCTTTCCAAGTGACCCAGGTCTGCCAGCATGACCAACCCTGGGGGTGTTGAGAGACCCTATGGTCCAATTTTTCCCAAAAGCTTATCACAAACTAGTGGAGGAGATCTGGGAATGCAGAGTTTAGGGAGATTGCTGTTCAGAGTCAGTAGGCTGAGTGAAACAAATGGCTCAATGCTTGAGCCTAACATCTGTCTTAGATGGCTGTCCTCTCATCAATGCCTAGATGTACCCTATGTCCCTTGATCCCAGCTGTCACAGGAGGGTTCTTCAGGAAGCTGGCTCTGAGATGGAAGATAGCAGGTAGGGTGTCTCCTCAGGAGTGCCCTTGGGGTGGATTTGTGTGGGAAGGCAGGAAAGGAAGTGGGAGCAGGCAGAGGAAAGAGTAGAGCCCTGATGCAGGTCCAAGGATAGCCTCCACCAGCCCACAGGGAGCTCTATATATAGTAAAATTGTCCTTCCGAGTTGTTCTGAGTTGGTCTAGTGGCCAGGCTTTATACTTCCATGGTGATGGGCCGCTGGGCATGGGACACAGGACATGGGGCAGCCTAGGCAAGTATATGGATAGGGGCAGGGAGCTCTCTGACCCGGACCCAAGTCATGGTGTCCACCACGCCCCTTCCTTTCTTTCAGAGGCTGTTTCTCTTCCAGGTCTTGTTCCTCTACCTTTTCTGTGTCTCAAAGAATCTTTGCTTGGCTCCTGCTCTCTCTCATTCCTTCTGTTCCAAATATGACTTCACTCTACATGATTTTGGCCCCTTCCTATCTGGTTTCTCCTTCCACTCCAATAAAAACATTTCCCCTATCACCAAAAGGTTAGGAATCTGTACACCCCGATGCCCCTTTGATGTCAGCTACAGCTGGAGGAGACCATTATTTGCCCTCCCCAGCTAGCACCAGCTGTTTCTCCCAGATCTTATGCCACAGGTTCTGTCCTGGGTCAACAGGCAGGCTGTGGTTCCATCCCTCTCTTTCCTCCTCAAGGAAACCAAGCGAGCTGAACAAGCTCAAATCTGCTCTAGCTTAAGAAGAGAAGATGCTGATTAAAACCTTGTCAATATTTCAACAACTCTTAGTTATGGATTCCTTGTGACGAACATCCAGACTGGTACAGAACAAAGAGTGTGTGGAGCTGGCAACAAGTTGTGGTGCACAGTACAAGAGAAAAATGTAGGAACCCCAACTGAGAGCACAGAACTTGGTGTCCCTTTCCCACTGGCCCACTGCCCTGTCCACCACTGCTATGCGAAGCCCCAGAGACTGTAACCTCCATGATGCTGGGACATGATGGATTGGCAGTGGGCAAGAGGCCCGACCAAGCGACCCAGCTGATGTGTGGTGTCACCAGCCTGGGGCAGGATGGCTGCCACTTTGCCCTGCCCTGAGACACCATGGGGTGGAACATCTGATCCTAACCTCCACTTACCTGGGACCCAGATCCTCCCACTTGTTGAGACCAGGTCACTGCCACGTGCAGAGGGTCACCAGAACCAGAGGGCAGAGAATGGGTGGCCAAAACCCCATATGAGGAAGGCAGGGAGCTGGGGGCTGAAGGGCTATCTGTGGGAGGAGGCTCCAAGCCCCTGGTACATGCCCCATGTCCCACATGACTGCACTTACAAACCACAAAGCCAAAAGTAGTATCAAGCATCAAAAACAGCAAACTCAGAGTCATAAACCCCAGGCAGGAGCTCCTCTTAACTGCTTCTAGCTCCAGCTCACGTCTGACCTAGCTTCAGCTCGCTGAGTGCCTGGCAAACAGGCCTGCCTGCGTCTGGCAGTTCTCAACGTCAGTAAGCCGACATTGATCTCTAAACTAGCAGCCTGTCCAATTTTACTTGTCCTGTCCGAAGTACCACCACTCCCCCAGGCCAGTTTTCAGTGGGGGAATTATCTTTGTGTCATCGTTCAGCAGAGTGTTGTTGATAAGGACAACCGTGTATCACTCTGTTGTTCCAATCTCCTTTCTCCACTTACACACATACACCTCTCTCTCTGATTGGGTTGGTCCTGGAAGAAGGGGACTTGTTTCCTTTTCTGAGTGTGGTGTGACGTACAATGGGCCTGAAGAAACTCCTGATGAGTGCCTTGCTCATGGTCACATATGCTTCTCAAGAAACCATGTCTTTTGAGAAGCTGGTTAACTTTCTGTGGTTCCAGGAGAAACTCCACAGTCCAGGGGCTAACTTTTTTTTTTTTTTTTTCTTTTTATCAGAGAGAGAGGGGGAGAGAGCAAGCACAGGCAGACAGAATGGCAGGCAGAGGCAGAGGGAGAAGCAGGCTCCCCGCCGAGCAAGGAGCCCGATGTGGGACTCAATCCCAGGACGCCGGGATCATGACCTGAGCCGAAGGCAGCTGCTCAACCAACTGAGCCACCCAGGCGTCCCCCAGGGGCTAACTTTAATTTATCTTTCCTTTGGGCTTTTAAAGTACATTCATTATCATTATATTAAAAATCACTATAAATTATTGTAAAGTTCTGTTTGCCCTGATGTAAAGGGATATCAGGAAGGCAGTTTGAAGTGTAAGTCATCTGCACGTACTCTTTTCTTCTTCATCTTCTCTTTTTTCTTATAATAATTTTCTATAGGATTTGACTTGGGTCATTTTTTTTGGTTCCCATTTTTAAAAGGGAACTAAAACTTAAAACTTTTATTTCTGGAACTTTTAGAAGGAGGCACGATTTAGGGTGACTTTTCTAAAATGATTCTAGAAAGCCTCTTCTATGGTTGGTGGGCGGTATTAATGAACGTGACAGATGACTTTTGGAGATCTTTGGGGTCTGTGTATCCCCCACACTTTCCTGGACCTTCCCTTTCCTTCATCTCTCCCACAATTGTCCAGTGTGGGGGGGAATCCCCACCTCTACAATCTACTCTCATATTTGCCCTGAGGGAGAGTGGGGTGGTTGGTTTTGAGAGTGTGCTGGTCACATCTGTTCCAGCCCCTGCGAACATTAACTAAGCTTCGTGGAGAAGGCAAGCACCTCTGAGTTTAGCCGGTGGTTTGAGGGAGTACCTCTGTCTTAAGGCTCTAGTTGCTCCTTCACTTCCTGCTGCTTCCTCATGAGCGGAAGCTGGTACCACACAGGTCCTGACGCTGCTGGAGGGTGGGGTTCATGGGATTGGGTTTCTCTATTCTAGTTGCTCTGCATGTTCTGATGGTGGGGATTGAAGGGATTAAGGGATCATGCCACCCTTGCCACCATCCTCGCACCCTCTTTAAACCCTTGTAACCTCAGCCACCTCAAATAAGGAAGGCTATGGGACATAGCAACACTGCAGCGACATTTTTATCATATACTGTAAACGCAAAGGGTTGATTCTCTCTTGCTCGCCTGGTCTACTGTGTGGCCCAGGGCAAGGCTTTGAACCCCTCTGAGCCTTGGTTTCTTTGTCAGGAAGGATATCACCCTTTCCACATCACAGGATGGACATGAAAACAAAATAAGTCATTGTAGGAGAAATCACATTTCAAATGGTATAATTCACAATGTACGGTGTTGTTATGATTATTACTGAGAAGAGTCTTCAGTCTGGGTATTTTTTGAAAACATACCTCCAGTAATAGGGGTGATCTTTGTGAACATATCAGCAGCTCTGCTCTTTGGGACATCCTTCCAAATCTGTGTCAGGATGGGTTAGAACCATTACAGACCTGTATCCCTGAAACAAATAATACATTATATGTTAATTAAAAAGAACCATTACAAAAATGACCATACAAAGAGTCAATGTTCAACTTTTGTCAGGTCAAGGACGATGGTTTAGTGCTTGACTCTAATATTGAAAGTTATGGCAGCAAGAGTCAGAGTGGATGAGCCAACAACAGGAGACCCCTTGACTATTAGAGAGTCAGGGGAAGACCATGAGCTCCCCACGGGCTGACGCTGGCAGAGGACACCAGCAATGCTCCCAGAGGTGGCCACCATGAGCCATACCTCAGCTATACAAGCTGGCCCACAGCCCCTCAGTCACACCATGTAAGGATAGGCAGGAGTTGAGGGAGACCTGTCTGACTATCCCTGCCCCAGGTAATACCTTGAGAAGAAGGCAAAGAAAGCAAAAGCAAGCCCAAGTTTGGATCCTACTGAAATTTCACCAGTAGAGATTGTTTTAAGTAGAAAGTGATTATAATAGCATGGCGTGTACATGGAATATCAACATGCCAGCAGAGGGGACTTCCATATATGGTCTTTTCCTACTTACTGTTTCTTATGATTTTAATAATTTACATTCATGTTTAAGATTATTTGCAAGTATTTATTCAGAGTATTGTTAAATTCACAAGGGCAGGTGTGTTGGTTGTGAAACATGGCCACAGATTTTTAAACACCTTCCCATGGAGCAGTAGGGTCTGTGTATTCTTCACTGGAACCTAGGTGGGCTTATGACTCACTTGTAATCTACAGATTGTGTGGAAGTGATGCTCTGGGACTTTTGAGGTGAGGTCCTGACAAGTCATGCAACCTCCAGCCTGTACATTTGAATACCCAAGTCTTGAGCAGTGTGTAGGAAGTCTGGACCTCCTGAGTCCACCATGCTGTGAGGAAGCCTAAGCCACCACGAGAGGCCTTCTGTGGGCCTTCCTGTCAGTTGGCTTGTTCTTGGAGTCATCCCAGCCCAGGCACCACACTCAGGAGTAACTACACATCCAGAAGAGTCCAGTCATTCAACCCTCCCCTACTGAGGCCTCAGATGTGGAGGGGCAGACATAGGCCACCCTCCCTCTGTCCTGTCCAAATTCCTGACACACAGAACCCCTAGAAGAATCAGTGGGTCAACAACGGATATTGTTTCACACCACTAAGTTGTGGGGTCGTTGTTACACAGCAACAAATAAGAGAACAGCAGGGATGGAGTCATTCTTTTTAGGGAGTTCTCAATCCCACAGGATACCTGGGAAGAGATGCCTGATGGGTAACTGGGAATTTGGACCAGTCTGCTTTCATCCAAACCATCATGGAAAACCTGAGCTACCTAAACCTGCTCTACCTAATAGGGGTCCATTTTTGCTTAAACACTGCCTTCAGTTTGAAAGCATTTGTCAAATAAAGTAAAACTGCCACAATGCCACATTGTGGATAATTTCTAATTACCTTATTAAGAGGTCAGTTTTTTTATTTAAAAAAATATGGGCTTTGGTAAACAAACTCAAAGCAGACACACACACACACGTACACATGTACATACACATATACACACAAGCCACCACCGTCCCCCCGCTCCGCGCCCACAACATCATACCTTCTCTCAATCTCTAGACTATGGGGATGTATTCATCTGATGTGGCTATGCTACAGGAATTTTGTTCCTTTAGTGCTCATGGTTCTTGGTCACACTGCTTTGAAGAATGAAGAACTAGATAAGACAGAGAGTGGTGGGCAGCAAAGCAAAGTTTATGGAGTGAAAGTATAAAGTTCCTGGAGAGAGAGGGGACGCGAGAGGGTTGTTGATTTGGTGTTCGAATCTAGGGGTTTTTAATAAGTTCCTTCAAGGAACCATCTTAAGCATCCTGAGAGTGGGCCCTCTGTGGACTGACTGCTCAGGTGTGCCAATCAAGGCTTTGGATATGCACCTGTCTACCTATCAGATTATTGTTCATGTGTTAATGGTCTTTTGGACTAACATCTGGAGACTGTCTCAATTTGTGATAGTAACCACTGTTTTATAGTTGATTGTTTCATTTTAGGATGTTTTACAAAAATTATTTCTATGTAATCTGCTCAACAGGATGCTATTGTGGTCTTGTTTAAGCTGTAGAGTAGGACACTAGTATGATATTGTCTTAGCTGTCCTGGCTCCCTGTTTTCTTGTTGGGGACCCTAGCCCTGACTACCTAAGTGTCCAATTAACTCCTAACAACTACAGTTAGGTGAGACAATAACCGAAATTCGTCAGTGAGAAAGTCTTCCAATCCAGAAATTTAGGAGAAAGAAACATCATACTGAAAACCTGTCTAACGCAGCCCCTCTGCCTTGATGCATCCAGACTCTGGGTGCTCCCATTCCTGCCATCCCCAGGTGGCCTCCAGGTCCAGGTCCTGGACTGCAGTTCTCTTCCCTTCCCCCACATCGTTCTTCAGTTTGGAGAGGGATTCAGAGGGCGCAGGGCCTGGGGGGACTTGGGTTGTCAGTAGGAGAATGGAATTGCATTATGGGAAGGAATAAGAAGAAGAAGGTGGGTTGGGGTCCAGAGTCAGGGCTGGGAGTCTTGGGCCCCTGCCTAAGGAGAACAGTTGCTGGGATGTCAGGCTTGTGGTGCATGGTGGGCGCTGTGGGAAGCAAGGTTGGTGGGTGAGAGATGGGGGACCCGGTTCAGAGAACGACAGGGACTGAGAGGGCCCAGGCTGGGAGTGATGACAGAACCAGGACAACCTATAAACAGCCCCACAAAGCAGGTGCTGAGAATGATTTCCTGGAACTGTCTTTGAAACCCTGGTGAGATTTGAGATTCCGGCGTTCAGAGAAATGTGATAAGCGATGAGCACAACCTGCCCCTCATCTCCTAAGCTGGGGTGCTTTGGTAAGCGAGTCTGCACTTCTGAAGAGGAGTGTAATGTGTCTGTTAGGGACCTGCTTTTTATTCAAAGCCAGCATTTTTAGGCAGCTCAGAGCACTCCTGCCTGAGAGGCACCCTGCTCAGACTCCTCATTCCAGTTGCTGGAGTGGGAAGAAAGGCACCCCTAGGTAAGCACAGTTGTCCTGACATTCTGGAGCTTTTGCCTTGCCAGAGTTTTCCCCACACAAGGCGAGTGGGCATGTGTGGTTTGTCAGCGATTTTAAAAGGGATATCTCCTGGGGCGCTTGGGTGGCTCAGTGGGTTAAGCCTCTGTCTTCAGCTCAGGCCATGATCTTGGGGTCCTGGGATCGAGCCCCACATCGGGCTCTCTGCTCAGCGGGGAGCTTGCTTCTCCCTCTCTCTCTCTCTCTCTCTCTCTGTCTGCTTCTCTGCCTAGTTGTGATCTCTGTCTGTCAAATAAATAAAATCTTTAATAAATAAATAAATAAAAGGGATGTCTGCTCCATTGGTTTCCTGTCTGCCCGGAGCAAAAGCTTTTGGGATTTTCTCCACCAGTGCTCTCTTTAGTAGACTTTTCTGAAGTCAGAAGCAAACTTCCCTCTCCTGACCTTTCCCAGTGTCATTTTCAATGTGATTGGATCCAGGCATGTATACCTAAAATTGAGTCATATTCATAAAAATAGTATTTCTTGACAGTAATAAGGAAGATAATAAGAGCTGATAATTTTTAACTGTCCTCTTTGTGCCTAAATCCTAATTTAATCCTTACAATGCCCTTATGAGGTGGATGCTATATAACCTATTTTACAGATAAGAACACTGAGGCACAGAGAGGTTAAGCACTTTTTCCCAAGGTCATACAGCTACTAAGTGGCAGAGCAAGATTTGACTGCAGACAAACTCATAAAATTGTACACATTAAATACAGACAAGTTTTGTTTTTTTGGGAGGGGGGTTGGCATATCAATCATACCTCAATAAAGCCGTAAAAAGAAAAAAAAAATATTGGAGCCCCAGGAGTATGGTTCTAACATTCATGCTCTAGTCAAACATCAGTCTTGCCCCACAACACCATCCAGCTGTGCTCATCATTTTGATTTTGAACTTGTACTGCAAAAAATTTAATTTCATTCACTTACAAAGATTCTCCTCTGCACCACACCTTGATTAAATTAACTGCCTTCCCTGAAGTCTTACTATGTTTCAAGACGATGAGGCTCATTCTCAAGACAGTACTTCAAGTGTTGTTTTTCAGCAAAGACATTCCAAGACCATCACTGGCTTCTATTTCTCCAGGTACAAAACGAGTAGGAAGGCAATATTCAAAAGAATTGTCACAGCCAGAGATTTCCAATATTTATGTGTGTTTCTTGAACAAAAAGAAGTTATATCCTGACTAGGGTTGTGGTTACATGACTATGCATTTTGTCAAAACTCACTCAACCATATACCAATACAATGGAATTTTACCATATGGAAGTCAGAACATTTTAAAAGTTAGAATGAGAAGGTATATGTATAGTACCAGTAATTCGAAAGGAGAAGAGGAATGGTCAGAGTTCTCTTAGAAATATCAGGCTAAAAAATATGAATGTCAATCTGAGGGGTTTGAAGTGGTGGGGGGTGGGAGGTTGGGGTACCAGGTGGTGGGTATTATAGAGGGCACAGATTGCATGGAGCACTGGGTGTGGTGAAAAAAGAATGAATACTGTTTTTCTGAAAATAAATAAATTGAAAAAATTTTTAAAAAATAAATGTCCTCTTCAGTAGTTCACTAAAAAAATGACACCACATGCAAATTCTTCTTGTATCCTAGGAGATCTATGACGACCTACCATTCCTCACCTGCTGAAGGCGTGAACTTCACTGAGCCATCTAATCTAGTAGCTCTAGACCTGCCCAGTACTCCACACTCCAGCTTTCCATTCCCCTAGGGAAAATTAAGGAGAAACAGAACTGGAATCGTACTGGTAATATATGGAGCTGTTTGGAATTCAAGTGTTAAGTGTATTACCATGTCACCTCAGATGAATATTTTCAAGCCACCTGTAGTTTGGTTTCAAAGAAAATAACATGTACAATTAGCAACATGCCTGTGAGGCTTTGGAAACAGCATGGAGAAAGGGCACATTTATTTGTGACTGTGATCACAAAATCCATGGTCTTGACCTTTTTCAGCGAAGGTCCTGCGTGGTCCTCAGAGCACACCTGGTGTGGAATCTGTACAAGTCAGTTGCTGGCAACCCTGGCCTCAGTTTTCACTTTGAGCAGTAGGAGAAATGGGATTATAAGAAGCAACTTCTGATTACAAACTGACATGCAGACATTGTCAAAGATTGTCAAGAAAAGCTAATCTTTTTTTAAAGCAAATCATTTCTAAAGCCAATATTTGGAAATATTTCCTTTAACATTTCAACAAAATAGAATTAAATCAAACATATTTTAATAATTTACTATGAATATAGTTATCTGCCATCTTCCCCCTATTTTTAAATAAAAATTGTCAAATACACAGAAAGGTTGAAAGAATTTACAGATGGTGAACACCTGTGTATCTAACATCTTTTCTATAATTAACTTTTTCCTGCATTTGTATTGTTAAATATATATCTATCCATCCATCAATCTTTTTATTTTGCAGATTCCAAATAAGTTGCAGACACCAGTACATTTTACCCCTAAGCACCTCAGCATGCATGTAATTAACTAGAGACCAATGTTTGTTTATAGTTCCTTAAGGAAAATTTACATTCAGTGAAATGCACAGATCTTAAGTGAAACATTCATGGACTTTAGAGAAACACATATGCCTGTGTGATACAAACTCCTATCAAGGTGTAGGGCATTACCATCAATCTATGAAGTTCTCTCCTGCCTGGTTTATCCCCTACCCACACCCCAAAACCAGCACTGTTCTCATTTCTTTGTCACGTATTAGTTTTCTGATATCATTTTTATTGGTCGCATGTTGTTCCACTGAATGGACATACTACAGTTTGATCTGGTGTTGTTGGACACCTGGGTTGGCACCATTCTTTCACTGCTAGGGGCTATGCTATCTGGACATTCTTGTAGCTAACCTAGCGGGCAGCGCCAGTGTTCTGGGGGATGGTGTACAGTCAGTGTAAGACAATCTCCTGAAGAGGAGGCCCATTTATAAACCTTCTGCCAGGCTGTCCATTCCTCTTCCAAAGGTTGTACCAATCAATCTACCCTTCCACCGGCAGTGTTTGTGTGCTGTCCCTCTACTTATTCACAGTTGGCTTTGTGACTTGGCCCCCATCCCAGCTGCTCAGGGGACATCAACATTAAGTATTCACTGAGGCTGAGAATGCCTCAAGAATTGGGGTGTAATCCATTCTCATGGATTATAAATGTTCCCAAAATGCATGTTCAGCAGGAAAGGGAAATGGCGTGGTGCTCTCTCAGGACCTGTATAGAATAATACCCCCTCTGGACCCTTCTATGACAACACAGAAGAATGGACAGGTTTATGGTGCCTGCTTACCGGGTGGAAAAAGGAAACAAGATTTATTTGTTGAGAATGAAAGATTTATTTGTTGAGAATGAGAATACTGAATTCTCAGAAGTTTTAAGTCACCAGAACAGAATGGAGATATCCAAATCAGAATCATGAAAAAGATGTTCCAGTTAACTACATCTCAATGCCCTTGACTTACCTATTTTTCAACAGTTCGAGCTTCACTCTTTAAGAAATCCCATGTTCCGGGGTGAGGTGGTGATTATTTTGTAATACAAAAATGTATCAAGTCAACACGTTGTGCACCTTAACTTACACAACAAGTTAAAATGTCAAGTATATTTCAGTAAAGGTAGGGAAAAAACATCCTGTGTTCTGTCAGTAGACTAGGTCTATGATGCTAATTTTAAAACCCAGTGACCTGTAAACTCCTCACAGCCAACCTTCTGCCTCTGTGGTCACTGTGTTGCTCCTATTTTGCCAATGAAGATAGAGGTGCTGGTTGTTAATGATGTGCTCAGGGGAAGGTTGGGGGTGAGTGATAGGAAGGAACCTGGAACACTAAATCCCTTTGCCTGGCCGCCGCCCTCCCAGAAAACGTGTAGATTAAAATAAAATGACCCTGACAGAGGTTTCACCCAGTTCCGGACCATTGCTTCTCCCTGCAGTGCTGGCTTTGAAGAGAGCCACCTCCATGGAAAAGAAATTGCCAGTGGTGGTGGCGGGGGAGGTTATCATAAGAATACGCTCCAGTTACATGAGAAGCGAAGGTGAAGACATTTTTGCATTATAATAATTTCTGCTTTCAAAACCCTCTGGACATGCTAAGTAGCCCACCCAGCAAACGCACACAAGGATGACCATCATCTGTCCTGCAGATGGGGCAGCTGGGGAGTAGAGAGAGAGGGCTGCAGCCCATGGGCACCAGCATCTCTCCTTTCCTTGAAAGTTACAGAGCTGTGCATGCAGACTGTTGAGAAGTCGCTTCTAGGGCAGCCAGTCTGAACTGCACTCACACACAAGCTTTGCTAAGGCCTGGAGCTGGGAAGGGGTTCCCCAGATGTGATGTCTAGGAATGTCCCAGGCAGTTGATGAAATGTGCTCTCTGGTTCCTCTTTCTGCCACTTCCATCTTCTTCACTCTTGATCTACCGTCCGGTTCAGACACTTGGGCTTCCGCAGCTTCTCCCAAGCCAGACGCCAGGCAACACCCATCTGAAGCTGTGTGTGTGCTGGGGAGGGCTGGCCTGGGCCAAGAGGGGTGTGCAGTGCTCTCTCACTCCCCCAGGCAGTGACAGCCCGCTCTGCTGACAACGGCTGCCTTGGGGTCCCGCCGATTCATCACATCTCCAAAGTGCGGTGGCTGCAGGCAGCAGCTCTCCTGGTGCTCCACTGGGGCTGCTGCATTTGGAAGTGATTTGGGACTGAGAAAGCCTGCAGAATGAGGAAACTCAGAGGGCTGCTTGCTTCCATTTCTGGCCACCCACTTTCTGGGCTGAGAAAGCAGGATCTGGCCAAGCTGGGGCAAAGTGAAACTGTCTGAAATCAAGGAAGATGGTAGCCAAATGATGGGAGGGGATGGGTGAGAATCCCTTCGCCCTTCCCAGCTTAGTGGACTATTAACACACACGCCTGGGATGGGATTTTGCCAGCCTGTCTGCCTGGCTTTTCATTCCTTTTCCAGTGTATAGGATTGTTCATCCTGAGCCCTGCAAGCACCCGACACATTTCCTGCTTCCACAGACATCATGGTTTCTCAAGCTGGCCATCAATTTGATTTCCTTCTGTCCTAGAGACCTAGCTTCTTCTCATGAGCTCATGTGTCCCTTTGCAGAATGTAGAGGCTTTTTATACAATTGAGGTCCTTTGCCGTCCTCTTCCCCTTAAGCCACTGTCCCCCCTCTTCTGTTCCTATTCCCCCAATCCAAGCAGATGTTGAACTTTCCCATCATGTATTTCAACTGTGTATCACCAACCACATGTCAAATGGTGATGTTAGAAACGACTTACCCTAATGATCCAGAAAAAGTACCATTTTTCATGAAGTTTTCCTCTCCAACTTGGTTTTACATATGATTATTGTTTGCTATAAAGTTCAAGTTTTCCAATCAATCATGCTTCCTTTCCGACGCCCCTCTCCCGGAGGTGCTGTCCCCCCTTCCATGTTCATCTGCCCTCCCCCAGCCTCCACCCTCTGTGGACTGTGCCAATAGTACAGCAAGAGGAATTTATGGAAGGAGGCCAAATTTGGCTTCAGATCATTTCTCTTCAACACACACTAGCCTCTGAAAACCAGATTCTGTTTGTCATTTGGTTTGCTCCCCCAGCATTGTGTCATTCCGATGGTAATGCTGATGGATTTCAAGCTTGCCTTGGTAGAGTAACGCACAAGGTTTTCATAAGCACATTAATCTTAAAAGAAAAACTGTCAGATGCAAACAATACCCATATGACTGATGTTGTAAAGACACAAACTAACTCTTAACATCCATTCCCAAAGAATATTATCTTACAGGGGCCTTATGTTGGCTTTAACTCCCTTCATACAACCATACCTGTGTATTTCAGGGGTTCATGGCACCTAAAAAGCTTGCTTTCCACACAAAAGCCTGGGGATTAATGGCATGTCTGCTCATTTGCCAAGTCCAAATAATAGGCTTGGTCACGTGACCATGTAAATAAGACCATGATTACAAGAAATGTGTAATTTCATTATTTTTCACAAAATGTAATATAAGCAGTCCTTATGAAAACCAAATTGGAAAATCATTATACCAAAAGCAAAGGGACTCTGGTCTCCTCGAAACACTAAAAACTCATTAGCAGATGGGACACACTGCCCCAGCCCTCTCCCCGGTGGAAGTGTTCCTAGTTCATAAATGAATCTGTGGAAGGCATTTTCCTGTTTTGTTCCGAAGTTAGCAAAATGTGTGGTATGAATTAAATATCTGATATTGCTGTAAACGTCATTTGGAAGTGTGCCAGGCCACAATCAAGAATGAGCTAGTAGCTTGTTTTAATTTAATGGTGTTGAAGTGTTCCACTGTAATTAAGCATCTGAAAATTAAATAGAAACAGTCATTAGACTCAGTGATACAAAGCCACCAGACCAAAGAATATACATTTTTTTCAAACAGAGACCCTGAAGCCTTATGGGGCTTAAGAAGGGGCTCTTCAACATGGGCTTGATTGATCACTGGATTTTGGGCCCTTGAAATGAATGAATCTCAGTAGCTGCTGTTGCCAGGGAAGCCTGAGTTTGTAAGCAATGGCCATGTTCAGTTAGCAATTTGTGGGCAAGATTGGGCCCAGCCCAGGTACTGTAACCCCATCTTACTCCTGCCTGGTCAGTGTGATTCATAACCTGAGATGGAGCTGTGGCCAAGCCATTGACTCATAAGATGAAGGAAACCCAGGCTTACACATGCCCTAGCACCCAGGCTCTCCCCTCTCTGCATCACAGCTCTTGGGTCCCTGGGGAGGCCAGAGTACTTGCAACCTGGGAAAACAGTGGTGTTTCCCAACATCCAACCTAAGAAAGGACAAGTGAATCTCTTTCCAATGCCCACCTTTCAGAGAAGGAAAAGATCTATGGGATTTTTCGGTGAGTTAGGATGACTGCTTGTCTTTCAGCACTCTCCAAAACTTAAAGCAGCATTATATACTGACTCTGGGGGACATTCACTGGGGTCCAAGTACTTCTCAAGGCAATTTTATAATTTTTAGACCCACAACGGAACCACCGTAGTTAGTAGGCAAGGCAGATATTGTTATGCTCCTTCACAGATAAGCTGGCTGAGAAGGAGCAGTAACAACTATCCTTGGGGCACATGCTGGTCAGTGGTTAAGCTGGCTCCATAACCAATGTCTTCTGATTCCAAGTTCAACATGTCTTTGGAGAGGCTAAGTTGATTCCTGGTAAAAACAATAAAACTTGCTGTGCTACCTCAAGTGATTTTTTACTTGTCACCAAGCCTATTTAACAATAAACTTTCATTTATCCACAAGTTTGAAAAACAAAGAAAATAATGGTTTTAGATTTTTTTCTTTAGTTAAATTCTTTAACAATATAATGAAAACAAAGGATACTCTCCCAATAAAATATACAGACACAGTTTCTTAATCAGTCTTAGGGCTTTGGGGACCTGTTGTCCGCAGGACCCAAGCCTCCAGTCAAAAAGTAATGGATGTATAATTGAAACATTCAAATTATCCCAGGTTTTCACTTTATAAATTACCTTCAAGCAAGCATCTCCTCTACCAATTAGTTTTGAAACCAGCCTTAGCCAAATTTCCCAATTGCCTACCATCATCTGGCTTCCCACCAGCCACCTCCCAGTGAGGGTACAAGTGAGCAGTCAACACATCTCCAGGTGGGAAGCCAGAGATTGTGCAGGAGACATTCAGGACCTGGATAGCTGGCCAGAAATCAGTCCTGGGAAATTCTGAGTGGACTGTGTAATAGATCTCAAAGGAGGGATGAAGCCTTCTTAACTGAGAACAGAGTGTCTGTTTCTCAATGCTTCCATCTTCATAGCATAGGGAATAAATGTATACCCTGGAGGCAGATGCCAGTTTCAAATCCTGGCTTAGCCACTTCCTGGTTTGTGTGGCCAGGGACACATCAGGCCTCTGTGTGCCTCAATATTCTCATCTGTACAGTAGGAAACTAATTCCATATTAGTTTAAATTCCAAGGGCTGATGTGAGGCTCACATAAGGTATTACTTACAAATGCTTAAAATAATGTCTGGCACAAAAAAGGCACATGGACAGAAGGCATGTTCCCTCTAAGCAGACTTAATTTAAAAGCACTTCATTCTTGGGACGCCTGGGTGGCTCAGTTGGTTAGGCGGCTGCCTTCGGCTCAGGTCATTCTCCCAGCGTCCTGGGATCGAGTCCCACATCGGGCTCCTTGCTTGGCAGGGAGCCTGCTTCTCCCTCTGCCTCTAGCCTGCCACTCTGTCTGCCTGTTCTTGCGCTCTGTCTCTCTCTCTCTAACAAACAAATAAAATCTTAAAAAAAAAAAAAAGCACTTCATTCTCATTCTTTATTTCTTATCAGTCTTTTTCAATGTTAGGAAGCTTTTCAACTCTTGTGAAATTCAGAGTTCAAAGAACATCTTTTTTCCTCCCCAGTGCCTCTGGGACTGCTGCAAAGCAGGCTTATAGGAGCACACTTCACTCACTGGGTAAGCTGACAACCAAGACACCCATCCTGGGCAGCTCTTTCTCAGTGGGTGCTCTTGGCTAGGGCAGCTCTGGTATGGGAGTGGTGATGACCAAGGACAATTCACATGCAGGTGAAGCAAAGCATCAAAAAGGGCTGATGACCCTGAAGGCCATGGTGCACATGGCCTTGCTGTATCTGAGCTTTACACCCTGCCGTGGTTGCTGCCTTCCTTCATTGTGGAGCAGTAGGCAGAATATGCTTGTGGTTATCAGGGATAACATGGTGCTCTCTTGTCTGTTCACCATGGCCCATAAAATATCTGTGAGCCAAGAGATGAGGGAAGCACATGAAATGAGATGATTGATGTCCCATTCCAGAGGTAAAAAACGTATTCACAGATAGAGCTGTTTTACCCAGGACAATTATCAATAGAGGGAAAACTTCCCCCAAATACCAGGCCATCACTCATCTTTGTCTTCTACCACATCAACACCTGACTTTGTCACCATCATACCCAGCAGGGATGGCTGCTACCACACATGTCAAGCTTCCCTGAAAATTCAGAATCTTGTTTTTATTTTATGTTCCATATCAATAATACCAGTAAAATAGCAAGGTCACAAAAGGATTATGACATAAATGTTCCAGGCAGGTCTGCTGGCTCAGTCGGTGGAGCATGTGACTCTGTGACTCTTGATTTTGGTTCGCAAATTCAAGCCCCACAATGGGCCTAGAGCTTACTTTAAAAAAATAAGAAAGAAGAAAGAAAGTAGGAAGAAGGAAGAAGAGGAAGAGGAAGAAGAAGAAGGAGGAGGAGGAGGAGGAGGAGAAGGAGAAGAAGAAAAGAGGGCACCTGGAAGGCTCAATCGGTTAAGCATCTGACTCTTAATTTTGGCTTGGGCAATGACCTCAGGTTTATGAGATTGAGCCCTGCATCAGGCTCTGTGCTGAGCTAGGAGCCTGCTTAAGATTCTCTCTCTCCTTCTCCCTCTGCTCCCCCAACACCTCTACAAAAGGAAATAAATGCTCCAGTGATGATATCCAATATAATTGTGGTAGTTGAACATTAAACTTTGGGGAAAACAGAATGGGTTATAGAATTCTGCATTGGAGAGAAGCAAGCCAGTTCTTTTTTTTTCAATATTTATTTATTTAAGAGAGAGAGCAAGAGAGGCAGAGGGAGGAGCAGAGGGAGAGGGACAAGGAGACTACACCCTGAGGATGGAGGCTGACACAGGGCCTGATCTCACGACCCTGAGGTCATGACCTGAGCCAAAATCAAGAGTCTGACACTTAACTGACTAAGCCACCCAGATGCCCCAAACCAGGCCAGTTCTTTAAGAAAGACAAATGGGGAGTGGGTCTAGGAAAGACTCTGCCCAGTGATATCATGCAGGGAACACTGATGGATAAGTTTTTTAGTATCCCCCATGGTGATGTGGTGATTAAATCAACACTAGAAAAGTATGCTTCATATTATATGTATAGACTTAGTCTCAAAATTTTGATCTACATATTATACATGAACAGGAATTATATAAATTATAGGTGAGCAGGAAGTTGACATTTAGCAGGAGGTGCAGAATGGTTGACTGGCCATTCTTTGGAGAACCATTTGAGTTCAGCGATGTTTGGAAACAAAACAAAACAAGTTTTAAGAACCATTTGAAATTGACCACATAAATTTTCTTAATTTCGTATGCCTCAAACACTTAAGAAAGGGGTAGGTGGCTTTTGCTACCACTATTTTCCCACTCCTGTGGGGAAGATACTGGATATTAAAAATAGGTTTGACCATGTCTTCAATGAAAAACTCATCAAACTACCTGTGTCTTATCTGATTCATGTGACCCAGCTTGCCTAGTGGTAACGCTCATACTGAGGGGCATTGGGAAACCAAGTTATGCTCCTATGCTCATGTAATTCTGTGCTGGAAAAATTCAGCAAATGCCTCTTGGAAACTCAATGCTTGAGGCCCAGTGGAAGGACATAGGACCTGCATCCTGACTGAACAGCTTCTGATGTAGTGTGCATGGTAAGAAATGTGCTAGAGTACAGGTGCTAGATTGTGGTAAAGTCAATCCCTGATGCTATTTTATCAGTAAATGTTTTAGTATATACAGCTAAGAGATGAGGATTTTTAAGAATCAAAATACCATTATATACCTAGATAACTAACAATAACTTTAATATCTTTTCGTATCTTGTCAGTGTGCCTATTTCCATGTTTGGACAATAAATGAGTTTTTGCAGTTGTTTTCTTTGAATCAGGATTTGGTCAAGGTCAACTCTTTCTATTGGCTGATATAACTCTTTGGGCTCTTTGATGTATCTTAATTTTATTTTTATTTATTTTATGTTCTCTCTTTTCAATATTTTATTTTACTTTTATTTTAAGTATTCTCCATGCCCAACATGGAACTTGAATTTGTGACCCTGAGATTAAGATCACATACTCTACTGACTAAGCCGTGTCCTCCTATATTTTCTCTCTTTTTAAAACTTATCATTTATTTATTTATTTAAATATTTTATTTGTTTATATGACAGACAGAGATCACAAGTAGGCAGAGAGGCAGACAGAGAGAGAGGGGAAAGCTCGATCCCAGGACATTGGGATCATGACCAGAGCCGAAGGCAGAGGCTTAACCCACTGAGCCACCCAGGTACCACTTGCCATCTATTTATTGAATAAATTACATCACTTACATGTGTAGTGTTTCTCACATTTTGGATTTGACTAAATGCATCCTCATGAGGTCATTCAATAACAATCTTTATCTTTCATGTTCTGTAAGTTGGCAATTTGATCTAGAGTTTTGATCAGACTCAGGCTCACTCTTCAGGCCTGGGGCTTCCTACTGCAACATATGGAGGCAGGCATGGTCTGGCTCTTCCTCGTTTTGTGATAAGATTGGTTGTTGGGTTCAAGTGCTGTCAGTCTTATCAATGGGCAGTTTTTCACCTTTTGTGAAAGGCCTGAAGACAATTTTTGAACTCTAACATGTTTCAGATACAGCAAACAGACTAGCATCAAAAGACAGAGAGCTCATATAGGGATGTAAGACAAGATGAAGATAGAGCTGCAAATAATAATATTTTTTTGAACACATGTAGCTTAGGCTCTGTGTGTTAAATATTTTGTATATATATAAAGCACTTGGAGCAGTGCCTTGGGCATGACAAGGTTAACTAAAAAATGATATTACTCCTGTTGTTAGTTTGAACCATTTTATTCTGCTACTTTCCTGAGGCAGATAATGATCCTAGGAAAGGGAGGACCCCACTGCGGGGCTGCCCACTGGGGAGAATGACTTAGTTGGTTGGGGCTGTGAGACAGGAACTTCTCTCTTTCTTTGGTGACATTGAGCAGGGCCATTTGTGGAAGTGAACCAATGGGGTTACTTAGCGTAGGTGCTGCCCAGGAGGGCTGGAGAGCACTGGATGTCTTCGACTGAAGATCAGCATGGTCAGAGGGGCATTTTAGGAGACACTGGGCAACCATGTATACGCAAGGGGAATGGCAAGTGATGACATTATCAGAGGCCCAGAGCATGGGTAAGGAAGCTTCAGTCCTCATCAAGCCAGGAGCTTGATGAGCTGTGCAGTTGTCAGCTCAAAGTGGCCCTTTGGAAAAAGATAGACCCACACCTCACACCACACACTCAGGTTAATGCCAGTGGGTCACAGATTAAACGTAAAACATGGAGTCAGGAAAGTACCAGATGAAAGCATGAAAGGCTTGTATCATGGAGGGAGGAAAGCTTTTTTAATGGTGACACAAAATCCAGAACTCATAAAATTAAAGGAAAAAGGAAAAATCCAACTCCTAGAAGTCAAGAATCTCTATGTGAAAAAAAAAATCACCGTAAACAAAGTCAAAGTCAAGTGAGAAACTGGGGAAAAAATTCTGCCTCTTATATTACAGATAAAGTGTGAATCTCCCTAATAAATGAGGATTTCCTAGAGACTGAGAAAAGAGCCAACGACCCAATATAAAAATGGGCACAGACATTTCACAGAAAAAAGAACTGCAAAATGCCTTCAACACGTGATAAGATGTTCCATCTAGTGCATATAAAGAGAAATGCAAACTATAACTGCAACAATACACCATCCAACCCCTAAAGATTGGCTGAAAAAAGTTGCTTTGGGAAGTGCAAAATGGCACAACTCTCATGGAGGACCATTTGGCAGTATTTATCAAGATTATGATGCATATATCCTTTGGCACAGAAATTCCACTTCTGGAATTTATCCCACAGATGCATACCTGTGTACCACAACATAGCAGAAGATTGGACATAATTCAAACACTGAATAAACTCTGGTACTCAGACAGTGGAACACTATGCAGCTACTAAGAAAAGAACGTGAAGTTCTTCATGTGCTGACATAGAAGATCTCCAAGATAAGTGAAAACAGCCACACGCAGAGCAATGTGTCTGGCACGCTGCCTTTCGTGGAAGAGAGCGGGGAAAGACGTGTTCTTCTTCTCATGTATTTGCATAAAAGGACAGAAAAACAAATAACAAGAATGTGTCCGTAATTTTCAGAGAGGGGACAGGACAGGATGTGGATAAGAACAAGACTTCTCAAAGGGATGCTTTTTATAACTTTTAGACCCTTGGGTCATATGAATGTCTTATCTATTGACAAAAACTAAAGTCAATTTAAAATTATTTGTTTGTTTGTTTGTTTGGAGAGGACAACTTGGGAGTGGGAGGGTGAGCAGGAGCAGAGGGAGAAGGAGAGAATCTCAAGCAGGTTCCACACTCAGCACAGAGTCCCAGGCAGGGCTTGATCTCAGGACCCTGAAATCATGACTTGAGCTGAAATTGAGAGTCAGCTGTTTCACCGGCTGAGCCTCTTAGACGCCCCAAAGTCAAATTTTAAAGAATGACTCAAAGGTGTGTAACGTCCTCAGGGAAGAGAACTGTACTGGTAGGTGTAAGTGGTCCCACCCACAGGCCTGGCTCATCGATCTCCAGGCAGGCCCTGGATATGATGCTTTCCATATGATGCTTCCCTCTCGCCCCTGGACCCTCCAGGTTATCCCTAAAGCACCATTTTGCTGTCCAGTGGCTGCTCCCATTCTGAGTGTTTTGGGGTGGGACTTTGGGGTGTGGGGGTGGGATGGTGGGGGAGAACATTTTGAAAGCATACCTCAACTAAAAAGGATTTTTAAAATGACGTCCTGTTGTTCTCCAGGGATAAATATATTGGAGGCCAGCAGGCTGAGGCTTGCAGTAATTCTGCCTTAGTGAATAACTTAGAGTGTTTTACAGTTAGCAGAGCAAAATGCCTGCCTGTGTGGCTTTCCTCTCTGGCCTTCCCAGCTCATCTGGCTTTCTCTTGATTTCTCACTCATTTGTCTTGAGAACCATCATAGCCACTATATGTTATATTAAAAGTGTTATGTATCATTATAACCAATAATTGTTACTATAACATTTATTGAGCACTTGCTATGCAGCTGACACTGTACTAAGTGCCTTATCTTCCTCATCTCATTACCTCCTGGCATCCTCAAGAAACAGGTTCTATTGTGATCCCATTTTCCAGATGGCAAAACCATAGGTTTGATGCCTTGTCCACAGGAGGAAAGTAGGGGAGCCGGGAGTCACCCTCGGTCTGCACAGTCTGGGTTCTGAAGCCAGTGCTATTCCCTCTAGGACTTGGGGCTCAGCTCAGCAGTTTCTCCCCGTGGAGCCCCCAAATTCCACAGCTGCCTCTTGACTGGTTTTCCAAGGCCTCCACTGCACCGCCTCCATGCCCCATCCTGCTTTCCCTGCCACCACTTTCTGTGTGGGGCCCTGCTTCCCTCCCAAACCAAACTGTTTAATCTTCACTTCTGCTTTCCCATGACCTTCCTTTTGCTCACTTATCTTTCCTGGAAAGGCCCTTCCTGCTCCTCCTTAGCTCTCTGGGCCTCCACCTGTCAAAATCCACTCACCCTTTAAGGCTGATCTCAGAAACTAACTCCTTCCCCGAACGCCCAGTGGCCCCTAGCCATATGTGACCTCTTCCACCTCGGAACTATGTTTTTACCTCTGATTCACTCTGCCTGCCCTGGGGCGCAGAGACGTCCACCACAGCACTCTCCCTGATGCCCATAGGCTCCAGAGTGACATCTATTTTGTTCTTCAAATGGGCAAAAATTTTGTATCCTATGCCATGAAGAATCCATGCTTGTTTTTTGGTTTTTGGCTTTTTTTTTTTTTTTAGGAAGAAAATTTTTGTTTTTTAAAAATATATATTTAATTTTAATTCAGTATAGTTAACATACAGTATTATATTAGTTTCAGTTGTACAATGTAGTGGTTTAACAATTCCATACATCGTTCAGTGCTCATCATGATGAGTGCACTCCTTCATCCCCATCCCTATCTCCCCCATCCCCCACCCACCGCTCCTTTGGTAACTATCAGTTTGTTCTCTATAGTTAAAAATCTGTTTCTTGGTTTGTCTCTCTGTTAGTTTTTTTTTCTTCCTTTCCTCATTTGTTTCATTACTTATTTTTTAAAAGATTTTATTTATTTATTTGACAGAAAGGAAGAGAAAGAGAGTGTGCACATGTGCACAAGCTGGGGGAGGCAGAGAGGGAGAGGGAGAAGCAGGCTTCCTACTGAGCAGTAAGCCCAACTCAGGGCTCAATCCCAGGACCCTGCGGTCATGACCTGAGCCCAAGGCAGATGCTCAACCTACTGAGCCATTTAGGCGCCCCTTGTTTGTTACCTGAATTCCACATATGAGTGAAATTATATGGTATTTGTCTTTCTCTGACTTATTTTGCTTAGCATTATACTTTCTAACTCCACTTAGGTCTTGGCAAATGGCAAGATTTCATGCTTTTTATGGCTGAGTAATATTCCATTGCATATATATATGCAAATGCATATATATATATATATTTTTTCTTCTTTATCCATTCATCAGTCAGTGGACACTTGGACTGCTTCCAAATTTGGCTATTATAAGTGATACTGCTAGAAACATAGGGTCCATGTTTGTTTTGATATAAAAATAATGTTATTTTCCAAAATCATTAGGCGAGATTAACATTTCAGGAGGATGTACTTTCCCATGGCTGGCAGCTCCCTCTATCCCATGGTCAAGCACCAGCTGGAGATGCCTAAGCAAGTTTAAGAAACAGGTGACCAGAACATAAAGTCTATAAGGAACAGTAACTACATCTTGATCCTAAGCCCTGAATTACCACCCAAGCGTTAATTGTAGAAAGAACTTTATATTTTCGCAAATGAAGTACCCATTAATGCAACCCTTCTAAAGAGTCTGAAAGTCATTTTATTTTTCAGTAGATATAAGTTTCCCTTGTAATCGATGCTAGTTGATTAATTTGCTTGGTGAAACTATTTTTTAGAGCTGGTACAAGCCCACCAACACAGTTCATAGTCCTTAATTCTAATTCGTGGAGACCCTAGGAGTTCCGTTGTATTTTCATTACAGAAATTTACATACATTGGAAACAGAGCCAGACCACAGTTTTAAACCACGGTCTTTGTCTCCGAGCCCCCCCACCCCAATGCCTTCATGCTTAGTGCTTTTCTCTTGCTTCTCAGATTCTAAGAACCCTGATGTTAATCTGAGATGGCCCTGCTAGAGATTCCCCAGCTCCCTCCTAAATAATTTCCCTTCTCTGAGAACTGCCACCTGCTTAATGCAGCTCCCTCAGTTGGGCAGGTGGATGGTGGGGCAGTTGGAAACCACCCCGGCTTCCATCCCTCTGTGATTTGGTGGCAATGATATTTGCTCCATGCCTTCACCCTTCATCTTTGGAACAAACCCACACGATCAGCAAACGAGGTAATATACATCATGGGTTGGGCTCCATGAAGCAGGCTGAGTTGGAATTTTTGGTGGGAGTTTTATTGCAGAATGTCTTGGGGGTTGACACTCGGAGGGACGAGGGTCCGCAGTCGAGCTAGGGGAGAAGATTGGTTGTGATGCAGTGGCAACAAAAGCCTTCACTGTCCCCCTTGAGCTCTGGCACTGAGATAGTCCTTCACAGGTGCCCTTCTTTGAGACTTAGTACCGCCACATGATCAGTCATTAGATGTGGGCTGCCCCCAGAAAGGGGATGTCTGTGTGGGTGTGATGGCTGTCATCAGCCCGGAGAAATGGGAAGGGGCTTAGCTGCAAACTGCCGGCATCAGCACTCATAGTGGCAGAGGTGAATGTCTCAGAGCTGGCATGGTGGGTGAGGCATCTGGGCAGCACCCAACAGTGCCCACTGCAGTACATAAAGCACCTGCCATACAACAAACAGAGGCCATCAGAACACTAAAGCACTCTGCCTCCGTGAATGAGGTATAAATAACAAGTAGCCTGGTTATCTCAAGGGTACTGACCTTTATAAGAATAGAAGGTACCACATTACCAAAATCTTGGATTTGAGGCACTTTAGGGCATGGGGAAAAAATAAAAAATGTGGCACAACTCAAGAGACATGTGAATTTCTGGGGAGAAATGGTAATTTGTGGTAGGGGACTCAAACCTCACTCTCATTCAGCCAGGGACATGCCATCAAAGCAGGGGTCTCTGTGGGGAGACCAAAACCTTGGGTTTGGTTCATAAGACACTAGGCTTATTCCCTGTGAAGGCTGCTTCCTCTGGGAGAAAGAACATGTTTAAAAGGCAGGCAATCAAGGGAAAAACCTTCCACTCAGGACAAAAGAGCAAGAAAGTAAACACAGAAGTAAAAGGTCTTCTTATCTCTGACAAAGGAAGAGAGTGACATTACAGCCGGTAAAGCCAGAACAGGCCCAGGATCCTGTTAGCACAGGGCACAACATTTCCAGAAGAACTGGCTGCAACAAAAACCACAGTTCTCCAATGTTACTGGAAAACTCTGGGCCAACTATTGATTTCCTTCGTCCTTACTTTTCTCAAAATGGAGAGTTTACAACTGCTACTTGATACCTCTGTTACTTGCCTTCCTTTGACAGTAGACCCCATCTACCCAGCGGGTGTCACTTCAGTGCCCTGAGCCAGTCCCGTGCCTCCGAACCACAAAAGAATGTGGCAAACAAACAGAAACTCAGGAAAATGCTTTAAGCTGTTTTCTTCTGAAGACACAATTTAATACAGCTTGATTTATAAATATTTCTATTAGCAAATCACCCACTGCATGTCTAACAGATGTCCCAGAAAAGAGACAAAAATTAAAATGTATTAGTTTCTTAAAAATATGGAAAAATAATGTAATGAGAACAATGGCCACTGATTAACCACCTCCTGTTGTGAAGCATTTCCCAGAGTTGGAGCAGTTAATCCTCACTATGACCCTCTCTTGTAGGTGAGCCCACAGAGACCCAGGGGGTTAGGTCTCAGTAAGTGGTAAAGCCTGGATTCCAAAGGGGACTTTAGAACTAATAAAAGCCCAGGCTCATCAATGTTGTGCTTTATGTAGCCAGGTCATTTTCTGAGTTGGAGGTGCACGCGCATTTTTGATTCAATAGATAGCGAGGCTTAAAGAGAAGTTGTAGACCCTCTGCACCAACTCCACAATTAAAAACACACGATCTTGCCATGAATGGTAGCTCTAATCACATCTGATCATAAATTTCCCCAACCTTCCCATCCGCTTAAATATTAGAGACACAAATAAAGGCTCTAAAGGCCCAGTGAGAACAGAGAGCCATCAAATTAAATCCCCATTCGCTCTGTGATGAAGGGCAGGGTGAGTACAGCCTTAAAATGACAGCAGCACCTCAAGCCTATGGGGCCATTAAACCGCCATCAAACTGTACCTAAGGCTATTCATCCAAATTAAAGCTCTGCTGGTCTCCAAGCCCAGCCAGTTCTGCTGCCCTTCTTCCAGAGTTACCTACGCCCCAGTTTAAAGAAAGACTAAGATGAAAGTGCCAGATTCGTTCTGCCCAAATCAGTTGGCTGACATTGCAAACACGAACACATGTCCCACACATGCAAAGACCAGCTCCTTGCAAAATGACCTGGGTTGTATTTTGTGAAACGTAATTACAGAAGAGACATGAGACCAGGCAGAGTCTTGGCTCAACCAGAGGTGTTATTACAAAAAGAGAAATGGACGGCACCTCTGTTCCTGCCCCATTACAGGGGAGCAAATTTCTCGCCTCCTGGTCTGTCAAGAGGCAATATTCCAAATGCTGAGTATTTCCCAGTCGGACGGCTATTAATTCAGTTATCCACTTTGCCAATGTCTCAATGCTTAGAAACGCTGTCAAAATTCATTTTCTCAGCATATCCGTTTGTAGGTCTACAGTTCTGTCCGTGTTCAGCATCTGTTACTGCCTTTTTACAATCCTGGAGCCTTTAAGCTTCTGGTTGTTGCTGCGAAATGCTGGATCATTTTAAGGACACTTTAGTTTTTATTGTTCTTCTTATTTATTTTCATGTACCTTTAAATTATTTTAACATTATCTTAGAACACAGTATAAACAGGATAATCTTATTAAAGTAGATGAATATAAAGAATTTTTTTACAAGATTGATACTTTGTAAAATGTACATTTTAAGGTCTCCTCAAGAGGTGCCTGAATAAGATTTAAAAAAATAAACAAGGCTGAAAAGCCCCACAGGAATTAATGTATCTGTTCTCTTAATTGTAGCACTGACTTAAAAACAAAAATTTATAGGTTAAAAAGGCTCTTTAAAACCTGCACTTTAAAAGTTAAAGACATTTAGATCCTATAGCAACAGACTTACTCTCAGCTTTTCTTGGACCTTGTTTAAAAATGACATGCAGTTTATATTTTGAAATATGCATAAGCTTATAAAATAATAAAAATCAACAAATAAAGCAGGCTAAATCTTAATGTTTATTATAAACGTAAGGTTAATAAATGAAATGAAAAGCAGTTTTCTTTTAATTGATTTCTGAGACTTAAAAGATACATGAAGTATTTCTCCTTCTTTCTCTTACCTTCTCCCTCCTTCTCTTTTTACCCTCCCCTCATGATATTGACATTTCTATTGTTATACCCAAGACAGCAGTCTTGTGGGAAAGTAGCCCAGAGGTCTAAAATGCAACACCACCAGAGCCTTTGTAAAAAAGTTGTCCACCCTAAAAGCATGGCAAATAATGCTGACCATAAGAGCAATGATCAGAAAAACTTGAAGGGAAGGTTCAGTGTTCCTTAGATACTACCAGAAGCTTGAGGGTTTTGCCTGCCCTGTTTTGTTAGGCGTCTCAGATACAATGTTACTTTACAATGTTAAAAGTCTAGCTGGGCTCCCACCTCCTTGGACAATGCAATTATTCTGACTCCTTTGGGGTAAGGTTTCTGATTCCCTGCCACCTCTCTCAAAGTCCATCTTCTTCAACAGGAATGGTTGTCAATTGCTCCCTCCAGGGTGGCCCCCGCCCCCAGCTCACTGTGCAGATGGTTACACTTAACCAGGAGGCTGTGATCACCTGCATGGGACAGGGAGACAGAGAGTTCTTGTTTTAAAAAAAAGACAAAAAACAGCAAGCCTAGAGCAGCAAACAGACTGAGAAGGCAGTGATCTTCCTTTTCAGCTGTTTCCAAGAGCCAGAGTGACACTGTATAAAAATGCACAGGATGGATGTTTTAGACGTGGATTTAAACATGTTTTCATGTATTATGATCCTGGAAAACTGAAAAAGCAAGATGCGTCACATTCTATAGTCCCTTCCCTAAGGCAGAGATTCCAAAACTTTAATGCACATTAGAG
The DNA here is from genome assembly GCF_020171115.1 of Neogale vison. Classification (NCBI taxonomy): domain Eukaryota; kingdom Metazoa; phylum Chordata; class Mammalia; order Carnivora; family Mustelidae; genus Neogale; species Neogale vison. The sequence continues at coordinate 46,960,342 of NC_058098.1, forward strand.
TCACCTGGGCAGCTCTTCAAAATTCTGGCATCCAGGCTGTAACCCAACAATAAACCAGAATCTCTGGGGGTGGGACGCAGGCATCAAATGTTCTAAAGCCGCCCCCCCCCCCCCCCCCCCCCCGCGCCCTGGGGATTCTAACGTGCAGCCACCTGGAGAAGCAGTGTCTTCAAGAACCCTTTTTGCATAAGCGGGACTGGCTGAAGTGGTCTTCATTCAAAGGCATAAAAACTGAACATTGATTCTAGATGGCTGTGCAGTCAGCTTATTGCAGCACCAGGGACGAGCCCTGAGCTCACGATGGTGATGCGGGTGTTTCCCTGCATACAATCTGCAGACCCTGTCTAATATTTTCCATACCGGGCAATGAGATCACAAACTCCAAAACACTAAATCAAAACCGGAGGCATTACGGGTCTTCAATAAAACTCCATAGCCCATACACAAGGGGGAGGGGGGAGAAAATCAAAACCATCACCAAGCTGCGGACATATTAAATATATATACGTATATGTAGCAGGCTTTGGGATATCGCAGCAATTAGACAAAAAAAGTTATCAAACAATGATTAGCTACAAGCCACCAGTAAAAAGTTACAAGTAAAATTCCCCATTTGTGTGTGAAAGAAAGCTCATCATAAAGGACACTTGATTTCTGACAAGGAAAATGATTTAAGCGGCATCCTAGGGAGAAATAGCATCAGAATATGCATATGAAAAATTAAATGAACGTGGAGAGCATACTTTGAGAATATGCAGTTCTGGAGGCCTTCAAAACTTCTAAGCTTATGCTACAGACAAACCCACAAATAGGGAACAAAACTTTTATTCCAAAATAGCAACGTTTCTAAATAGCACGGAGGATACAAAAACTAAAGTAACATCTAACTATGAATGAGAAGTTTTTAAGCATGCAAGAAATACATAAACAAAATGGGGACAGTACTCCTGCTTCAGTGTCCATCTGCCTAAGGGAAGTTGAGAATCATCTGACAGCAGGTTTCAGCATTCCTTTCTCTTTTGTGCCCAACTTATTATTACAACAATCATTCTGCAAAACCTCTTAACTACCCAGTTTCCAGCGCTTGAATTACACACACACAAACACACACACACAAACACACATAGAAGCACACGTAGAAGACTGAAGAGGACTGATCTTTTATAAGAAACCAGACAAATTCAGGTAAACCGGACTGGCTGGGCATTATCTTTAATTCAGGAAAAAGGGCTCTCCTCTTGCCCTCCAGTTCCCACAGCCTCATTCATATCCAGGTTCTATAACCACGGAGGATGAGAAATTTCCAAAGCATTCAAGGGCAGCTCACTTCAAGCTGGTTCCAATTAGGCTGGTCAGTATGAATGTCTCAGATGTGTCAGTATTTGCAACAGAGCATGTCTGATTCACCGGGGCATCCTCTCAGGCAGCAGGAAACCCTTGCCCACTGCTGCCTACACAAGCCATCTTCCGGGCAGGCATGCCATCACCTTCTCGCTTTCTCGCTTCCCTTCAAAACTGTCACTTCTATCTTTTGTACCCATGTGGCTACTCCTGGATCTCTCCTTTTCCAAGTACCATACTCTTTACAGGAGATATGCCCCATGGACATTTAAAGTTTCCCAAATATTTCCACTTTAAAATTGCTGTTTAGACTTTTAGCACTGTCACATAAACATTTTTGAGAGCTCACTGCAAAGGTGGTATTTTGACTAATGCCTGAAGCCCTGTGCAGGATTTTTTGTTGATGGAATAAAATGAAATAGATCTAATTAAACAGTACAGGTCATTTTATAACGGATGTTGAAGCTTATCTGACATGACCATGGCCAGGGAAACAGGCGAGATTTAAGTGTAAAGGAAACCCTGGATTTGGTGCCTGTTTGAACACATGCAATAATGACAACGACGCTGCTCCTGCAGAAGGTTCAAAGAAACCATTCCTTCCTGCAAATCGCGTGGTTTTTCCATAGTTTATTTTTATCACACAAATGTGACATTTAAAATGTTTCTACTCCAAAAGGAATGCTGCAAATGCAGTAGTTAGATTCCTGCATCACAGGATAGAAAGTATCTTAGATCTTCATTTGCCATGCTCAATTTATCTGTGTTTATTTCTTGTGGGAGTCTTATGGCAGATGTTTTTCGATTTTTTCCCCCTACCTCTTTGAACGGAATCCCAGGACTGTTTTGTTATTCACGCGGAAAATACGCATCTATTCTTTCATTTTAGGAAAGTGACAAAAAAAATTTTCTCTCCTCTTGCATTTCCAACAGCAGCCCGTGCAGTCAGACATGACTCGCTATCCGTCCCCACCCCGCCCCCACTGCCGACTTGACCCGCTTTCGATAATAAACATTTCCAGGATAGCAAATAAAATGCGAGGCTTGGCAAAGAACTTCAAGCCCACCTTGGTGACCAGCAGACCGAGTGGAAATTAGCGGCGGGACCCAGGTCGAAGACGGTATTGCTTCTTCTTGGGGTTCTTATTTTAATGCTAACTGGCACCATTTTCAACACCCGTCGTTTGGTTTTGCAGTGTGTATTCTAAAGTCAAGCGGCAGGTGCAGGGCGCAACTCCCTCACCCCACTTCCCTGTGAGTCTACTTGGAGAGGAGGTCGCACCAGCCCAGCAGTCGGCGGGGGACCACCCGCAAAGGAGCCAATTCGGCCTTGAATCCTCCTTCCTCTCGTTCCCCTACCCCCTCCCACTACAGCGGACACTCGGAATGGCATTTCATTGCCTTTATCTCACGTTCCCGGTTCCGACGAGCTTGTTTGCTGTTCAAAATTTTCGCGGAGGGTTTGCAATTCCCTCTTCGGGGTCAGCGCTTCCACCCAAATATCTTCTTACCATTAGTATTTTTTAAGTGTGATGGGTGGGATCGACTTTGCAAATCTTTGGCGGGGGGGGGGAGGAGCACAATATAACCTGGTGCATTAAAGTACATTTATAGTCCGTACTACTTTTCTGAAAAATAAAATTAAGAGATCCAGTTTGACAGAGTTCTTAAAATCATAGAGAAAAACTCCGGGGCTGGGCTGAACCAGGGCACAGGCGGGAGCAACTGGGGGCTCCGCAGGCCCGAGGTGCGGCTGTCGGAAGGAAGACCCAGGATTCTGACCCTGCTCACTCCGAGCCTGCGCTGATCCTGCGTTCCCGGCGGGAGGCTGCTGGCTACCCCGGTTGGTCGTTAGGCCAGGCTCTGCCCAAGGCCCTCCTGGGATGCTTCCTGTGTTTCCCTCCCTCGGGTCCTTTCTGGCAGAACCGAAAAGCAAGCCAAGGTTGCTTCTTCAGCCCAGCGGGACCCGAATCGGGCTTTCATAGGCGTGTTTAGGTTTCTTCCGAAGACTACGAAATACACGGCTCCCGGGAACACCGTGGCCTATTGCGACTGGCACGTTTCGTTTGCACCCAAATGGCTTCCTGAGAGAGTCCCACCAAAAATTAAAGCGACGCAGGAAACATAAAGTAGGCGTGACCGTCACTCCAAGCAGGACCCTGAACGACCCTTCCTGCCTCCGCCAGCTTCCAAGCCCCCAGGGCGGAGCGGGAGGGGTGGGGGGGGTGGCAGGCACTCTCCTGCCTCACTTTAATTCACGATTTTGGCACAGAGTCGGCCTCTCCTTTCTCTGCCTTCTGGGTCAGTTCCCGAGGCCGTTCGGGAACCCTTGAATCCGTCCTTCGGCCCTCAGGACGTCCAGCCCTAGCTGGACCCGTAAAATCACAGGTCCCTGCACGCACCCTTAGCTCGGCAGCTCCCGCGCCCTGGGAACCGTTCTTCACTTGGCTGCAGGCTGCGTGCGCCCGGGGCGCTCCAAACAACCAAGAAAAACCCAGCCCGGCAAACAGACACATGGAACTGAGATTTTTTTTTTTTTTTTTCTTTTACCTCTGTGGGCTCAGCGCTGACCATGCTGGCGTCCCTTTGGTCGTGCAGGGAACCATGCTGCATCCAAGAGAAGTGGAAGAGACGTTGGCTTTCCTTCCTTTTCTTCGACAACCCCACCTTTGGACTACCTCGCCCCCAGCCCAGCCGCCGCGGGAACGTGCAGAGTCCAGCCGAAGGCCGACAGGGGGCGACAAACTGTAAGCTTTTTCAGGGGCCAGGCTGTGAGCAGGCTGTGGCTAGCGCTGTGTGGTCCCAGCAGCAAGCAGCTGGCTCCTGGAGGGGTGGGGTGAGAGGGAGATACGGAACGTGAACTGAGGGCGGCGGACTCCGGCACCATGAAGAACTCCCGGGCCCAAACCTCCAGCCATTCCTCCCAGCCCCAGCGGCCTTAGCCCAGGGCAATGAGCAGAAGATGCTCTCCTGGACTTCACCTATTTGCACATCCTTGCCAGCTTCCGCCCTCTACTAGCAGAGGTGGGGTGATGTTCCCCTGATGGGGCACTTGTGAACCAGCTCTCACTATGCCACCTCTGACTTTATTTGCTCGTCTCTGAGCGTGCATGTTGTCTTCTCTCCTACATAAGAAAAAAAATGGCTTTAGCTGCTTCACCTGGTCTCCGGGGTGCACTGGGTTATGGATGCTGTAGTTCTCAGGTCTAGAAACCAATGTTTTTGGTTTCCAGCAACCGACTTGAAATCCAGGCAATGAAAATCTAGATGGGAGGATAACAGGTTTCAAACTCCTGGAGAGAACTAAGTGGGGGGGGGGGCTGTGCTCCAGATATGGCGGGCCTCTGGATACTCCACATGCTGTGTTTGCTCAGTTCTCCGCCTGAGCTCCTCTCTCTGTGCACCCACCTTAATCCAAACCGCCCCCTTCCCCGCTTCAGTAACTCGACTCTGCACGGTCTTGAACAGGCTTAGTCTTTCAAATAGTTCCACCCTACCCACCTCCCGCCAGAGTGCTGACTGTCCTCTTCTCCCAGAGCCCAAGACTGCACTATGCTTTCTATGCAGCAGGAGGGGAGCATCCTCACCTTTTTTGAACCTGGGTTTTCTTTTTCCAGGGATAATTCTCGCCCGTGTCCCTCGCTCTCTATCTGGAGATCCCAGGGTATATGGCTCAGGCTCTCTTAATTGACACATTTCAACAGGTTGACTAGGAGCTGCTGGATGCTCTTTGGTTGGGTTGCGGAGGCAAGAGGATCACCGCTGCTCCCTCGGCTTTGCTGGTTGCGTCCACGTGTGGCTCCTGCAGTGTGGCTGCTCAGGCTCAGTACGCAGCTCTCCACCAGATCCCAAGCTCTAGAATTTCTGGGGATGGGGACAGAGGACAGGGGAATCTTCCTGTTTCCTGAGGAGAGCTGGGAATCTTGAGAAGTGAACGCATCTTCCTAGGTGCCCCTTCCTTCTCCTGCCAGTTGTATCAATGCCCTTGGCACTCACTGACCCCAAGCTCAGAACTCCCAGGTCCCAGCCTCTTTTTGTCAGTTTGGTGCAAAATTGGGAGCCTTCTCCCTCTTCACCTGCTATCTCTTGGACCCCACTATATGACTCCCTCTGGGACTGCCATGGTTGGTGACACAGACTGGGAAGTCCAGAACCAGGTGTTGATGCAGTTAGAAATAGAGAAGAGTTGACAGGTAATGCTAAGGCCAAAGAGTTCAGGGTTGTGCAAGTCCTCCCCCTTAAATATAAGGGTGAAAGGACGATTTAGTAACTTAACAAGGACCCCTGGAAGCCAGGGTGCTGGGTGAAAGATGAGGCTAGGTTGCCTGGGCAGGGAAGGATGTGGGGTTCTTGGCCTGGAAGAAAGGAATGGTTCTTTAGGCCTAGAGGGAAAGCTATGACAGGTGACATCCTACAGGCCAGGCCACCAAGACAAGCTTGTGGTCTGGAGAGAAGGATCCCTGTTCCCGGGAGCAGCAATTCACGATTACTTCCCGACTTGCATCCTGTGCCACGTATCAGAAATGAGTGCGGGTGGGTGGACCTGTCCGCAGAGAGATAGAAGCTAGAATGTGTCTTTTTCATATCACTGATATCACACCACTATCCTAGTGGTGTGGGTGGCAATTAAATATTGTAAAGATTTCCCTGAGATCAGGTTTGGGGTGTCATCTGGAAATGAGACACGGAGGAGTCTGCTCAACCGCAAATAGTTCTTCCCGAAAGGCACCCTGCAGTATGTTGCCGGGCGCTCAGGCACTGACCTCACTCTCCCCATGCCCTGCCAGGGGGGAGAGGCGGTAGAGGCAGCCATGCACTAAGGACCTTGTTATGATCAACTTTTACCCTCTGATATCTTAGCGGTAACGTTGGAAGTAGTAATACAAATAAACCCAAAACTAGTACTAGTACTAATAGTAGCACCAATAAATACTCATCAGTTTGGAACGACTACCTCATCATTCTCAAAAGTGGAGGTGTAACGGCTTTGAGGGGAGCCAAAAAGAGTGGAAGATCCTAGGTCCGGCTGGGGTTAGGCACTTGTGTGTGTGTGTGTGTGTGTGTGTAGGGGGGATGGGTTGCAAAGAAGGGCCGAGGGAGGAGGAGAGCAGGGGGAGGGGGTAGAGTTTCAGGCCAGAGAGGGGGGCGCCGGGGTGCAGTGACGGGAACCAATGAGCTGCCAACTCGCGCGTCTCCGGCGTGACTGCCGAGATTGACGTGGAGGACACGTCAAATTGATCTCCGCACGCTGCAGCCTCCCGGTCAGACGAATTTCTCCTAATCGGATGAAGTTCACTCTAGGCCTGGGGTCGCGGGCGTGGAGAGTGTCCTGGGAGCGCCCGGCGGCGGCGGCCGGCCCGGGGGAGGGCGGCTGCGCGCTCGGCGGCGGCGCACGGCGCGTTTCCAGCCCGCGGCCCGACCGCCGCGGCTCTCGACTCGCGCGAGCCCTCCCTCTATGCCTCTCCCGCGGCGGCGGCGCCCGAGCTCTCCCGGACTGCGCCGGGCCCAGCCCCGGTCGCCTCGGCGCCAGGCAGCTGGCTGGCCCGCGCGCTATGGGTAAGGGGCGAGCGGCAAGTGGGGTGCGGGCGGGCAGACGAGGCGGGTTGGGTCCCGGCGCCTTCCTTCCCTCTCGCCTGCTCTCCCCGGGAGAGCAGGTCCCGGGTGCCAGACAAGTCGCGTTCTCCTCACGCCCCAAGCCATGGGAGGCTGGGGGTGGGGAAGCTTGCGTGTCGCAGGAGGGGATGTGCCACTTAGATGCGTCAAAAGTCCAGAAAGGGCAAGCAGAGCTGAAGCACGCGGCGTCCCCCTCCGCAGTGCCTACGCGGGCGTCCACTCCTGGAGCCGGGACCCGGTCCGTTTGCTCGCACTGCGAGATTCTGAGGACCCTCCTGCCCATCACCTTCCAAGGCGCGCCTGGTGCGGCCCCTCGCCTGGTGTGGCCACTATTCTTGGCTAACCCGCCGGTGTTTTCTCTCCCTCCTATTTACTCTCGTCCGGCGCGTCCGCAGAGCAGACGTATGGCGAGGTGAACCAGCTGGGCGGCGTGTTTGTCAACGGCCGCCCCCTGCCCAACGCCATCCGCTTGCGCATCGTGGAGCTGGCGCAGCTGGGCATCCGACCCTGTGACATCAGCCGGCAGCTTCGCGTATCCCATGGCTGCGTGAGCAAGATCCTGGCGCGCTACAACGAGACAGGCTCCATTCTGCCCGGGGCCATCGGGGGCAGCAAACCCCGCGTCACTACCCCCAACGTGGTCAAGCACATCCGGGACTACAAGCAGGGCGACCCTGGCATTTTTGCCTGGGAGATCCGCGACCGGCTGCTGGCCGACGGCGTCTGCGACAAGTACAACGTGCCCTCTGTGAGTTCCATCAGCCGAATCCTGCGCAATAAGATTGGCAGCCTGGCGCAGCCCGGGCCCTATGAGGCGAGCAAACAGCCGCCGCCGCAGCCGGCGCTGCCCTACAACCATATCTACCAGTATCCTTACCCCAGCCCTGTGTCGCCTACGGGCGCCAAGATGGCCAGCCACCACGGGGTCCCGGGCACAGCAGGCCACGTCAGCATACCCCGTTCCTGGCCCTCGGCACACTCGGTCAGCAACATCCTGGGCATTCGGACGTTTATGGAGCAAACAGGTCAGTGTCGGTGCCCGTCTGTAGTGTTCCTGGAAGGGGCCAAATTGGAGATTGGGGGGGGGTGGGCATGCCATCCTCCTCTGACCGGTTTTGGCTCAAGGGAGGGTTCAGGGCTGGCCAGGGAGACTGAGGGTCTTGGGCCTTCTGTGGGAGTCTTTGGACATCTTGAACTTTTTATGACAAATATGGAAAATATTTCCCAAATGGAAGAGCAATCGCCGACCACAAATTCGGAGGCCTGAAATTGCGCTTTTTCATTCTTGCAAAAAGTATGCAAAACCCTATCACCAGATCTTAGCCAAACAAACCACAGAGTCATTCCTGCGACCCTTTCTTACGATCTCCATCTTTTGGGTTCCCTCAACATTCCCAAAGGGTTCTGTTCCTCCCAGGCCCAAAGGCTCTTTTGAGTCAAAAGGCACTGGGGAGCTGTCTGGCGGGTCTGTCGAATGGTCTGTATCTCCAGCAGGCCCAGCAGCCCTGCAGCGCCTGGGGCTGGGATTTCCCTTGTCAGTGCCCCTGGGCTGGAGCCATCCTGGGGTGAAAAGTCACAAGGATTTGTACTTTGCCTTCAGTTTTAACCCAGCACACCCTCATTCCTCTTTCTTGGTAGGGGTAGGAAGAGTGAAGGGGGAGGGTGGATGGTTTGGGAACATTGATTCGGGGCTCAGAAAGAACTTATGCAGGCTGGGCCCAAGTCCCCTGTCTCTTCACAGTGTCCCTTGCTCCCAAGAACGAGCCAGGGAATTGTGTAGTCTTGGGTAAGCAGACTCAGGACGTGCCTAAGAAGCAAAACTCACCTTATCCCAAGACGGAGGAGGGCAAGCTTGAAGGAAACAGAATACTTAGTTCCTGTGGTAGTGGGGTGTTCCTCCAAGGTGGAGACCGGCCATAGTTTTGTTTATACGGGTGGCTCAAAAACCCTGGGCCACTTGCTGGGCCAGAGCTCCCCATGGTGGGATCAGTGAACAGTTGGCAAGGAGGTGACCTCTTCGGGTCTTCACTCAAATCTTGAGTCTTCTTTCAGTTACCTGTGGACACATGTGCTCAAGGAGCAGACATATGCCTGGGACATAGGTGGTTGTCTGGGTTGTTGCCTCTTTTAGGAGACCTGGGATGTCTCTGGGGGCAGTTCTGCATAGCCTTCCAGATACATGTTGAAACTGAGAAACCCATGTAGTTCTCACAAGCCTGCTGGGGATTTGAACATGGACCTTTCAGATCGCCATTTCTGGACAGCAGAAATGTACCTTGGCTGAGTGCACCCAGCCTTGGCCCCATAGGACATCTACTGCCGGAGACTTACTGTTTCGCGGGAAGCGGGTCGAAGGCTGGGAGGAGCGCAGAGCAGGCCTTTCTTCCCTCTGCCCTGCTAGGAATGAAAACGAAACCCAGTTCCCCGCTGCCCCTCCACCCCCGTCGCTGAGTGTTTGAGTATCTCAGGTGTGCCTGAGGACCCTCCACCGCCTGCTCAAATAGCGTAGCGCTTATAGGCTTGTGTGGAAATGTCTGGGCCAGAGAACTGCGTGTGTGCCCAGCGCAGATTGAGATGCCCCTTCCAATCCATCCTGTGTCCCTTCAGGGGCCCTGGCTGGGAGCGAAGGTGCCACCTACTCCCCCAAGATGGAAGACTGGGCCAGCGTGAACCGCCCGGCCTTCCCGGCCACTCCAGCAGTGAATGGCCTTGAGAAGCCTGCCTTGGAGGCAGACATTAAATACACTCAGGTAACTGAGAGGCAGGGGAAGGAGGTGTCTTTAACTGGGGGAGTGGGAGGGTTGGCAGATGGGGGGAGAGAGAAAGAGAAGAGAAAACTCCCTGGGGCCAGGGAATCTGTTGGTGTGTCTGGCTGCCCAGCCAGGGAGCGCCCGCACTGCGTTATTTCTCCTTTTCTCAAGTGCACTAGTTTGGGGGAAGCTGGCTGTCCAGGGGATTGCCTTGCTTTTTGCCAAGATAATTCTATTTAAAAAAAAAAGGTGGAACCCGGAACACAGATGGGAGAGGACTCCCTTCTTCTAAATCCCAGTTGGTGAACACCATGAACCCCCTCACCTCTTACTATTATTTATAACAATTTGCGTGGAAATCATTTTGCCAGAGTCCTTGCGGGAAAAATGAGAGGCCAGGCCTCGGGTGGGGATAATGGAGGGGGCTGCAGGGGGAAATGAGGATCCCCTAGCTCAGTAATTGCTCGTGCGGGACTGCCTGCTGCTGATGGTCTGTCTTCTCTGTCTTTCTCGATCCCTACAGTCCGCCTCCGGCCTCTCTGCGGTAGGCGGCTTCCTGCCGGCGTGCGCCTACCCGGCGTCCAACCAGCACGGCGTGTACAGCGCACCTGCAGGCGGCTACCTCGCCCCGGGCCCGCCGTGGCCGCCAGCGCAGGCGCCTCCTTTGGCTCCCCCCGGCGCCGGCGTCACCGTGCACAGCGGGGAACTGGCCGCAGCGATGACCTTCAAGCATCCCAGCCGGGAAGGTGAGGGGCACAGACCGGGAGGGGGTTGGATGAATGGCTCTAAGGTTAGAAAGGGGGAGGGGTGTCAGGGAGAAGTGTAAGCGTGGGACTTGGTGAGACAGTCAAAGAGACAGAGAGGGACAGAAAGAGGGGAGAGCTGGGATGCAGGAGTGGGTCTCAGCCATAAATACTTCCTAAGCCTGTAGCTTCTTGGAGCTGATGGATTCATAACAGGTGTCCTAGAAAGGCAGGCAGAGTTGAGAGAGTCTCCAGGACTGTCCCTCCTGACTTGTACAGAGAGAGAATTCAGAAGAGGGTCAGGTTGGCAAACAGGACTCCTAGGTTTGAACCTCCTTTTTTGTCCTTGACCAAGTTATTGCTCCTTTCTGGGTCTCAGTTTCTCCATCTGCAGAAGGATTCAGAAGCACCATCCAGGCTCACCTTTCCGTGGTTTGTAGAGCTTTGCTTCTGTGGTGGACTACACTTGGATTCTTCTAGGCACTGCCTTTCTGTTTTGTTTCCCCCTTCTCTTCCCGGCCCTGGTCTTTGATTCATTTTCTTAAACATAACGCTTTGGGAATGGAGAGAGCATTTCAATCATGTATCCCCAAGTCTAGACTCTTGAACTCTGTGTGATTTGTGTCCTTCTTTCTGTGGGAAATATAGCTGGAAGTTCTCTTTTCTCTTCTCCCTCCGTAAAAACACTCCCTGGTAAGTCCACTAATAGATTGGAGGTATTTAATTGATAGTTAGCAATGTGAGGGGCACCTTCTTACACTGCCCTCTGCATTCTATTTTTTTTTTTTCTTACAACTTGAGAAAAGCTCCCTTGCTCTTGTGTCTCATTTTCCTCATTGGTGATCAAGGGCTGGATTTGCTAATTTCAAACCTTCCTGCATTTAGGTTCTCCCCATCAGAAATTTGCAACCTCTGCAACCCTACAGACAAGGAAGGTGTCACCTGAGGGGGTCCCAGCCCTGGCCGTGAAGGAGACAGAGCATAAACTTTGAGGGCAGTGTGGGGCAGAGGGATGTTTTAGATTACAAAAGGGTCTTTACTACCTGATATTCCTCACACCAGCAAAGCCAGACATAGGGGACAGGTGGCATTGGGTAATCAGGGTACAGAGCGGTGATTCATTTTACGTGACATCCAGACAAAAAGCTTTATTTCCATGTAGTTTCAGTAAGATGCAATAGCATGATGAGAGAGAGAGAGAGAGAGAGAGAGAGAGAGGCCATTAAGATGCCATCGATAACAGTCAAGTGGAGGGAATTTTTTTTTCCGCTTTTCACTTTTTCTAGAACATAAACATATTGGGGTATAAATTACAAAAACAGAATTAGCATTCCTTTAAGCTTTACATTTCAGGACAGGTTGGGAGGGGTTTTTTTCATCTGTAGAAGTGCTTTTGCTCAGGGTCTCGGAGTGCTGGAGTGGGTCCCAGGCATATATCCTTCCTCGTGCTTTTGCCAGAATCTTGTTCTTAGCCTCAAATCTAACTGCTTCATTAAGAACGGAAGTTATCTGCTGAATTAGGAATAGAAATGGAATCTTCTCCGTTACACAAATCAAATAATTTAACTAAGCAGGTTCATTTGAATTAGAAAAGTATATCCACAACTTGAAAAGTAGATCCACACCCCCCCCCCCCCGGGGGCTGATCTCAGGGAGGAAGAAGACTTAAGAAAAGGGACTCATTATCTTCAGAATAACACCATCATTTGCTAACAGAGCCACTTTGTCCTGAGGCATTTCAGACTCTACATTAGAAACAAATTATAACATAGGTAGCAGTCCAAAGGGAAAACCACACAGTTCAGTATTCTAAACTAATTCTAGTGAATTGGGGCCGGTGGGGGCGGGGGTGGAATCTGTTGGTGACTGATTTTCTTTAGGAGATACTTTCTTTCAGAAATACTGGCCCTAGGTGCCTGGGTGGCTCAGTTGGTTAAGCATCAGCTTTTGGCTCAGGTCATGATCCCAGGATCCTGGGACAGAGTCCTAAATCGGACTCCCTGCTCAGCAGGGAGCCTGCTTCTCCCTCTACCCTTCCCGCTGCTCATGATCTCTCTCACTCTCTCTCTCAAATAAGTCAATAAAATCTTAAAAAAAAAAAGAAAAGAAATACAGGGCCATTCGATGGCCCTCACATTCATGTCCCTTTTACCAGTATATTTGCTTCTTGTTATGAAACGCCCCACCCATTTTCAAAATCCACAGCAATAATTAGCTACCTTAGTTATTAAATTAATACCTTAATTTCCTGACCCTCACAGTTCTTTAAAGATCTAGGTAAATGATTATTGAATAAATTTCTCAAGCTGGCATGCAAGTGTTAGTGTTTGAAAAGAAACATAAAAATCACCAGAATTACATGCCTATTTGTATTCTCACTGGCAGAAAAGTTTACTTCAAAGACCCTCCCCTGCCCCTTCTCTGCTCCCCCCAAGCTTTGAAAAGTTACAAAGTAGTAAGTCTCACTGCCTTTAATTTTACTAATCATTAAATTGTCTTCACAGAAACTTATCCCTTAAGACAATTTGCTATCATTAATTGCTCACTTTTAAAGAATAGTGGGAATAGCATTTACTGAATTTTTTTCCGTAACAAAAATGTTCTTTCTTTCTTCCTTTTTTTTTTTTTTTTTTTTGAGATTTTATGGATTTATCTGGCAGAGAGACACAGCAAGAAAGGAAACACAAGCAGGGAGAGTGGGAGAGGGGGAAGAAGGCTTCCTGCTGAGCAGGGAGCCCAGTTGTGGAATTTGGTCCCAGAATTCCGGGATTAACAAGTGAGCCACCCAGACACCCCAAGTAACAAAAATTTTCTACTGAAAGCAGTTTAATATTATTCATGCTCAGTAGCAAGCAAATACTTTTGATTGTCTAGAGCATACACACACAACATATGTGCAATATTGTATCTATCTTCACATCCCTTTCAGGGCATCCTCCAAATCAGGTGCAAATGAACATTAAGTCTTACCCCGAGGGAAGCCAAATCCAATGTCAAATTATGCATCGCTATTTGTTAATTTTATCTTGGTGAAGGATAGTGAGGCTGGGCTACCTATTTTATAGGCAACAAAGCATGATTTACATTTTCCATCTGTGAAAGGAAACTTTAATTCTTGGGGCCTGAAAGAAAAGGAAAGTTCCACTTCATCTACATTTGGAAGGGACCTAATATTTCTGGAATCCCAGTACTCATTTATTTTCTTTTGTAGCCAGGGCAGGGCCATTTCCACACAGTCCTTCCCAGCCTCTGGACAGGTGACAGACCCCACCAGAGGTTCCTGCAAGACAACCGGTATTTACAATTGACAGTGCTTTCAGAAACCATCAAAGCCTCCAGGTTCTAAAATCCCTCCCAGAGAGGTTTTGGAAAGACAGGTTTCGAATATCAAATCTAGAAGATATTGCATTTTCCTTAAAGAAAATATGTTTATGCTTGTTAAACTCAACTCCTTCCTTCCACTTATCTCTGCTTAGGGTTAGTTTTTAAGGGATCTATCCTGAAAATGTAGTTTGCCAGAGAGCGCTAGGTTGGTGGCATTTGCCTGAGAGACCCACGGAAGCCAATCAAGTTTCATTTGACTTGCCTCTGAAGACCACTTCCCAGACTCCGTCTCTGTCCGACCCAATCGTGGTCCCAGTGGCCCTGCAACCGCAGTCCCAATATTTTGAAAACCCTTGTCATCCTTCCTGTCCCCTAAGATTAAATGAACCGGCAGGGCGCCTAACGCGGCAGGCTCAAGCCTCCAAGACCCCCGAGACACAGCCACTCACGCAGCGCCGGTCCCTGCGGGTGGGAAAGGAGCGGAGGAAAGGTCCTATGGCGAGGGGCTGGTGTGGACGGAACTAAAAACGCAGCAGCTGGAGTAGCCCCCGTAGAGTGGGGTGGAATCCATCTCTGCCCCCTCCCCCCCTTTATTTTCCTACTAGTTCATTTTCTCCCTGGTGTCGGAGGCAGCCGGCCCGTAGCTGAGAAGCCTCCTCTCCTCTGATGTTTTCTAAACAGGTCCTCACCTTGAAGCGAGTGTTCAGGGTGCAAAGCAAGGGTCAGAAGACCTTGTTGGCTGAGGAGCCACAATGGTGTTTAGGAAAGAAAGCTGAGAGGTAGGGGAGAGCAGAGTGGTTACTCTGCCCTAGAAAGGTCTTTAGTATATGTGCTGCCGGAGCGAGCACTAGAAAGGTCTTTAGATCCCGGTGAAAACCTCTGCGAAACCAGATGTTCTTGCGCGCGTGCTTGTGTCCGTCTTCAAACAAGGATATCCCGCGCAGCTCCGCGCAGTCACTGCAAGTTGCGCCTGGAACTGGTGCACCGGCAGCTACCGGGGGATAAAGTCCAAAATTATCCCGATCCCAAAATGAAGCTCCCCCTTTTAAAGGATAACTTGCAGGGGAAAAGAAGAAAGCTGAAAATGGGCTCCTCTAGGTATAAACAACTTGAACTTCCTGCAGGAGGAGCCGAACCGCCAGGGACAGGGAAAGGAGAAACAGGTTGCGCAATCCTGGCGTCACTTTGCTAGTTTCCAGAGGCAAAACTCGGGCCCCTTCCCAAAACCCTAAGTAATAGAGCAACGTGCAGAATGCCGTCTGATCTGGCAAATTCACTGTCACTTAATCCGGAGGCCCTTAAGCCCCAGGGAGTGCTTTGCCCGTAGTGGGGATAGCAGCTGGATTCCCGGGCCGCGGGGCAGAACGAAGTCGGCCACCCACTGAAAGTGCGGCCGCCTCTCGTGTCGAAGGGATCCAGGCCGCCGCGGGCCCTCCATCAGGGGTGGCTTTGGTGACCCGCTTCCCGCTGGATTACCTCCTGTCGACCGCGAGCGTCCCGAGCCGCTCGGGGGACACTGGATCTGATACGCTGGCAGCTCCCCAAGCCCGAGCGCGCGGCTGGGGTCTAGGTGGCGGTGGGAGGAGGGGCGTGGTGGTGGTGGGTCCGGGATCTGAGTACCTCCCCGGCCCGGCTGCTTTACGGACCCGTGAGTCCCTCACCTCCTTTATTGAGAGGGTGCGGGACAAAAGCAAGTACACTCGGGCTGCGGTCAGGGAGCGTTTGCAACGCGACCAAGGCTGTGCTCGCTCGTGGCTTCCTTAAGGGGATCCGGAAGGATGGGCGCCATTGGGCGCGTGGGGTCCTTGGACGGCGCGGGTCCCTGCTTCCTTCTTCCAAACCCCTATAGTGTCAACGCCGGATCCTCGAGCTGTCACCCGTATTTGCCGACGTCCCAGGCCTCAGGGTCTCTCACTCTGAGCCGCGCCAGCCAGTGACCCGACGCCCCTATGCTTCCTCCCGCAGCGGCCGATCGGAAGCCGTCCAGCCCCAGCGGCAAGGCCCCGGATGGCCTGAGTAGTTTACACGGACTGCCCATCCCGGCCTCGACCTCCTAGGGGCAGCGCTTCCCGGACTCCGAGCCCGAGCCCGAAGCAAGAGGCGGACCCGCGGGCGGAGGGGGGCGTACAGCTCGGCGTTGCAGTCTCGGTGGCGCGCGGGAGCCAGGACAAGCCGAGGAGGTGCCGGGAGCCAGCCCGCGGACGGGGCCCCCTCCGTCGGTCCCCAGGCCTCGCTTGGCTCACCGGCCTGGCGGCCACACTTCCTTCACCGGCCAGAGTTTTTAGGCTTATCTGAATTTTGGCTTTAGACTGTTGCAACCTCGTCCCGATCCTTGCTCCGACGTGGCCTCCCTCGCCCGGCCAGCCTCAAGTGTCGTTTCCTACCTCTCCAGGGCTGTTCGGTATCCTCCCTCTTTCTTCCCTTCCTCTCTTTGCTTTGCGTCCTTTCTGTCTTTGCTTCCTCCCTCCTTCCTATTCTACATTCCTTTCCTTCTTCCTGTTCCCCTGCCTCCCTTTTGTCCTCTTCATTTCTCTCCCTGCAGTCTTCCCGCTTCCCTTTCTCCTTCCCATGTTGCAGCACCGTGCATCCTTTCCTGGGGTCCTGCCCCCTTCTCTCTCTAGCGTCTTTTACAGTAAATGACTTCGTTTCTCTTCATTCCTACTATTTCCCTGACCTGTCTGACTTCCCAGGAGAGCCCCAGACTGAGCTTCACGACAGTCCTCGCTCTGCCGCTGGGACTCTTTAGTTTCCACCTCTCGGAGCCTCCCCAGCCCTAAGGGAGAGGTCTGGAACCTAGAAAATGGACAGAGAGGCCATGACCTTTATATTATATTTTTATATTAATGAACCCAAGCAAACAGGGATGAACTACCCTGTTCTCTCTCTCTTCCCCAGGATATGATCTGATAATCTGTATGTTCTCAGTGCCTAGTGGCTGATCTTCTTTTTGCTTCCTCTGAGATGATGTCACCCCAAAGAAGACCAGGGTAGGAGTAGGGAGCATTGGGGTCATAGGTATTTTCTCTGCTTAGAGAACTGCCTGCCCTGGAGGTGCTCATTCCCACCCCTCCATACCTAATAGGAGGGAATCTGACACAAGGTAAATGCATCAGCACTGTTTCTGGTTTTCAGGGGTCAGCACATTTGTTAATTTAAACCACAAACTGCTTCCAGGTACAAAGGTGCAATCTGGCTTCTGGTTTGCAAGGGGATGAGGGTCAGAAAATGTCTTCTAGAGCTGGACACGAGAGCTGTTCACTGCTTCCGAGTTCAGGCGCACTGGTGGCGGGACCCTGGACATAAACTGCAATTTTTTTAGTCATAAAAATGTCACTGGCAAGAGTGTGACATCACCTGTTAAACGTGGCTGCCCTTGAATAAAGGAAAGCATCTGGAGAACACTTTGTAAGGGTGAGCAAGTCTGTGTCCACTTTGTAGTGTGATGTAGGTCTGCCTCACTGACTCTAGCTCCTCAGTTCCCAGCGTGAACACTATTAAGATGAAATTATTTGACTGGTTGATTCACAAGCACTGGCAGCCCGGGTTGGGCAGGAGGTGGAGGAGAAGGTGAAGGAGGCATGCTTTCAGGGCTCTGTCCCAGGGTACTCCAGGGAAGAGACATACTGTGCAGAAATCATACTAACAGGAGGCTGATTCTTAGAAGAACAAAGTGGGCAAAAGACAGTGAGCAACAATGGGCACTTTCCCGGAACATTTCTCACATTCTGAAAGTGAAAGAAAATTACGACAGGCTGCCAAACCATCTAGGGATTTCTAACTACACAGGGGTATTTGGCTAATTGTTTTGTTTTTCCTTTTCATGTTTGGCTTTCTCAAATGGACAGAAGGCATTTTTGAATTGAAGGTTTTGCTTGTAAGTGGAGTGGCCTATTCAGACTAATGGAGGGAACCAGTGGGGAAATTATTATATCTCATTGCATTCATACCCATTGAAGGCATTAATTACAAAACGATATCTGCTTTTATTCATATAGAAACTTTTGTTTCCAGGTTTTCAAAGGATCTGGCCTTAAAAAAGTTCCATTTTATAGGTAGGAACATTGAGGACTAGCTATTTGGTTTCCTTTCTCTGAACCATACAGCTAACTGCAAATTGCAGGGTTTGGGCACAAAAACTACGTGACACCATCTCATCAGAGAACCAGGACTGGGGCTTGAACTTTGAGTCTGGGGTTCTTAATTCTCTGTGCCAGCATTTCCAACAGAGAAACTAGTCAAAAAAGTAATAGGAATAAAGTATGAAAAGGAAGCACGTTTTCAAGTTATAAGTCCTCTCAGTCTGTCCTCATGTACTTAAATGAGCATTACATGCTCATGATTTTCATGAGTCCTCGCTTGCTGCCGGGAGGGGATGGGTTTGCCTGGGCCAGGAAGAAGACATCCCTCTGCTTTCTGAAGAAAGGAGAAGACTGTGGTTAGCCTGTCTCCGAGTTGCCATCATCCCTATTTCCCTGACATTTCCCACTTTTGTGTTTGTGCTCTGGGAGTTAAAGGTAAAAAAGCTGGGAAAAGCCACCCAGGAAGGATGGAAGACACTTACATTGTAAAAGCTACCTGCAAAAGGCGGCATGTTCTAAATCTGTCGCTGATGGTTCCCCATGTCCTGTGGCTGGAGATGTGCCTTGGCCTTCGGGTGAGCTTTCATGGGTCATGAGCTGCATCCAGTCCCGGGGCCTACTAGCAGACTTTGACATTGCATGTGATATATGTAGGTATATCCCTTCTCCCTTGAGGTCTCAGGCCATGGGAAGTCCCAGTGAGCTTGGGTTAAATCCCTGCTCCGCTGTAGTGTGACTGAAGGAAGCTGTGACCTCTGAGCCTCCACAGTCTTGTCTATGAAATGGACCATCCAATGCAGTGACAGCCATGGTGACCTGGCCTCGAGGAAAGCTGATACTGGTGTTGCTTCATCTCTCTGGAGGTGATTTTGCTGTTAACAAAGGATAGGAGAGTCATTTTAATGGTTGATGGGGGACCCAGAATTTTAAACTTTTTTTCTCAGAAGATCCCATCAGAATATTACAATTTTGGTGTCTGTGCTTATGGATCTGTGGAGATAGTGGGGACATAGGATCAAATTAGGTAATAGCAGGCTAGGTAGAATGATTTAAGAAAAAAAATCATTCCCCAAAGCAATTTGTTTTTCTTCTTGCCTTTTTAAAAAAAATTTAAGAATAATATTTCTTTTTAATTTAGAGAAGCATTAAAGAGGAAATAAAAAAGATGTAATCACTCAAGTAACCCTTTGCTTTTTTTTTTTTTTTAAGAATGAAAATAATATATGTACACTGTTAGAAAATTCTAGCGTACAGGAACATTGAAAAGAAAAGTGAAAGTTTTTCCTGTCTTCTACTCTGTCCTTAAAGGTGAACACTGTTACAGTCTTTTATGAATACTTCCCAGAAAAAAAAATGCAGGCAACAGAATCTGTTTCTGTGTGTGTGCTATTTAACAGTGTACACCAAGGATCTGTACTATATACACAGAGACAGGGTCTGGAGATCTGATCTTTGCATACCAGCAGCTTCAGCTCCACTGTATTCATTTTATTCTTCTGAAAGGATGCATATCAACAGGGTTTATTGAAAACAGAGTATTTGTAAAGGGGGCCAACTTAGAGCTTTAAATGAATAAAGGCAGGATTTTGTTGCATTCATTTTTGGAGGAAGTGCTTCAAGTGGATTATAATAACTTCTCTGGGAAAGGTGGCTACTTTTCGGCAAGGAGGGAAGGAAGCAACCAAAGGGAAGGAGACATAGAGACAAGAGACACCAAGTTTTGTCTGTCTTAAAGATATTCTGACTGTTTTCCAGATCACTGAAGGGATTCAAAGCTTTGAGGGGCTGGCAAATGCAATTATCCTTTCCTTTGAAGGGAATCCATTTCTCTAGGTCAGGAAAGAGAGACAGAGGCAAAGGGGTGGGGAAAAAAAATTGGATAGGAACAAAATGTAAATATCCAGTCCTGGCACAAGTTTGCTTCTTACCTGTCCCAGTTCACTTGGAATCTCTGTGGAATTAGCTTCCTGACAGATGAACCTCACTTGTAGACAACTGTGTTTCCCCATTTGCTTGTTTCTTGACTCCTGTTAAAGAGGATGGGATTTATTTAATTGAATGGTGGTTTGGGTTAAAGCACTCTGTAGGTTTCCTGGCATCAGCTTCCCTAGCTAGAGTTACATTGGCCTGAGTTTCTTTTCAAAAGAAACTCTACCTGCTCCATGTTATGCTGGATAATATGAATTTAGAATCTTGCCAAAATGTGCCTGAGGAGCTCAGTTGAAAGGACTGTGCATCCAGACAGGCTACATAATGAGAAACACTTGATTCTCTTCTTTTAATAGGCACGAATTATGCGCAAAATGGTATTTGGTCTTCACCTTGACCTTGCTGTCTGAACTACAGCCTCATTCACTGAAGAAATGTCCCATGGCCGAGATAGTTCTAGCCAAACGATCAGATCTCCACTTAGAAAAAAACAAAACAAAACAAAACTTCTGTTTTTGGATTCTTCTTCACTTTTTCTTTTTTAAGGCCAGAGCAAGGAGGAATCACAGTGCTTCTTTTTCAAGGCATTACAACAAGAACCACACATTTAGTCAGAATCCAACTCGGGAATTCTAAACACTTGGAACAATTATACTCAATTTAAGCAAGTCTCTTCTTTGGAGTTGAAACTGGTTGAAACCCCTGTTTCACTCTAAAGAGCTCTTCTCCAGGAGAAGCAGTCTGTGATCTTGGTTGGAACACACATCTGTTTCTGGGCTGGCCAAATCCAAAAGTGGAATCCCAATTATAGTTTTCATGGCTGATGGAATTTCAGCTGCACTACAGTTGAACCACCTGGGCTGCCTCCACTGTCTTTTTTCTTCTTAAGGTTGAAATAAGCTGATCGAGTGTTCATTCAGCTCTTAAATTACATTTCCATCCTGTACCATTTTATTTCCTTTTTCTCTGGTGAGATATATTGACCAATGGATTATCTCCAGTTTCTTAGACCAGCCACATAATGTTCACTTTTGGGAGTTCTCCTGGTCGCTGGTGGATGTGGTTTCAGCTTCCTAAGGTTTTCTTTTACCCCAAACAACACACAGCAGAGTGAAAATTCTTTAACTAGTTGGTTTGGATTTAACAAGAAATCTCTTGGAGGACAAAATAAGTGAGATATTTGAATGAATTGAAAGTAGTAGATTTTTTTTTTTTGAAGAGTTGAATTAGAACCTGGAACTCCATGAGACATTAAAAAGAAAAAAAAAAAGAAAGAAAAGGAAAGGAAAAGAGAAAAGAAAACGTTCCTTAGGCAAGCAAGGTGTAAAAAGATTTTAGTGTGATGATCTAAGAAGCCAAAGGTATCATTCTGGCCACCAGGGGGAGCACACATTGTTCCATGAAGATAAAGAGGAAAACAAAGCTAACACTCCATCTACAAAAAAAAAAAGTTCATCATTTTGGTGAACCTCTCCAGGTTGTGAACAACATCTGTTTACAAGAAGAGTGCTTTTGTTGTTGATATTATTGTTGTAATTGGTGACCAGAGGCTTTGATTCTGAACAAAGAGGAGCAGTTGGGCATGTGGTGAAAATGGTTTTTTTGGCTCATCCACATGGGAATTATCAAATAAGTTAGCTGAGAAGTCAAGAGCCCCTTATAAAAAGTTTCACTTCCGACTTTGACTCTGGTAGATACACAAATCCAATTCTCTGAATCCAGAACAAATAAGTATGAATTGGAAAAAGTAACCTATTCGAAACTGACATTTTAAAGAAATACAATGAATTTTTATCTGTATTTGTCCAATTATGATTTTTTGATTTGATTAATTTGGGTTTGAACCTGAATTTTTAAGCAACATACCCATTTTTAGTGATTTTGAGGTTCTTAAATGGGTCAAGTCACAATTCACATTTATAGTAATGGTCAATGTGTTGCAGAGAGGCAGCAGACAGCAAGGAAAAAGACTTTTATTTTCTTACTTTTCTTTTTATTTTAGGATAAAATCCTAAAAAAAGGAGGGGGAGCCTCTCTAATTATTTTTTCCTCTCTAGTCACTTCTAACCTGGGCTTTTACATATAATGAACTCATCCTACCTGCTGTGGATCATTCCATCTGCTGAAAGTAGTCTGGGAAGGGATGGGATACATGCTGTCTAAAAGTTGGCAGAGCTAGCTAGGTTCAAATCTGAGTTGTACCACCTGGCAGCTGTGGTGCTTTGAGCAAGTTTAGACAAAACTTAACAGCCTCAGTTTCCTTGTCTGTTTAATGGGACTTAAACTTCTGGGGCACTTCTACAGATTAAATTCAATTATATGTAAAGAGTAGAGACTTGCTTTGGGTCAGTTGGTTGTGATTAACTTTATTATTGTGGCTTTCTTCTCTTGTCCTTTCTGCATTCCTATCAATATTTTATAGTGAATTCATTCATGTCACAGTCCTGGAGATTGTATTTTCTATATATCAGATTTGTGAAAAATACAGAGGCCGTCAAGACTGCTAATGCTGGTCTTGGAATTTCCTGAAACTTTCAACAGCATCAAAGGGAGTGCCACTGTCAGCTACTAATCAAAGCTGGTAGCCCTGGGACATTCACCAAAACCTTAAGAGTACTTGATGATTTTATAGCTAAACCAGTGAGGATTAATGACCAGCCAGGTTGCCATCATTACTGTGTGCCAATTGTGCTTAGATCAATGTCATGTGACCATGCTTTCTGTCAGGTCAACAGACCAGAAACAGAGAACTTGTCCTACTTTCTTTCTCTCAAGGGGGCCAAAAAGCCTGTTGCATTTCCTGCTGACTGGAGCATGCGGATTATTGACAGCCATGTTGGATTTTCGCCTTTGTCTTCCTGCTCTTTTCTGAATAAATGAGTTTTATAAAGATAAAGCCACCCCCATTCCTGCTTTTTCCCTCTGGTTGCTGCAACGGGGACACAAAGAACACAGAAGTCTTCGCCTCAGTAACTTCAGGAATTTCCTAAAAGATCTTTCAGGACATCCAGAGAGGAAATGGACCCCTTAGGTGTCCATTTTGGAACTTGAAGTGTAGGTGAGATCTTCATACGTTGTTGAAGTTTAAGTAGAAGAAATCCACACATGCTCAAATTTGTGTGGCAAAAAAATATTTAAAGTGTAGTTTCAGATTTTACTATTTTAGTAACATTCATATGCATCCTTCTAGATCTTTTTATTTAACAATGCTTCTTTGCTCCAGAGGGAGTCTATGGGTTTTTTCCCAAATGTTTGTAGCCTTATCAGTTGTATGTGAAAGTTGCCTACTGATTGAATATGGCAGTTGGGTTCTGACTCCAAATCATTTGGAATTTATTCTCACAGAACGGATGCTTTCAAAAGTAAACAAAGACATTAAGACACGTATAAAAAGACTCTGTCACACAGCGTGAAGTGCAAAGTGTAAATGAATTTTTATAAGCATATGGATCTCATTTCTCTTAGGATATGCATGAATTTAAAAATTAAAAGAAAATGTGCTGGCTACAATGTGTTTTTAGTTCACATTAGACTTTAAAAACAATCAGAGGTGCATAATATATTCATAATAGAGCAGACTCCTTCATTCTATGATGTCATTTGAACTATGGGATAATGATTAATATTACCCCCTAGGGTCTTTTTTTAAAGACACTCCAGAAGTGGCCCTTGCAGTTTGAATTTCTGTTTTAAAGCACATTCTACAGTTTATAGCCAGACTTCTTTCTTCCTGCACAAACTTCCAGGTTGCTATGCTCAGCACACTATCACTGTCATTTAAGTTTGGCTAGCACCCACAGTGGACTCAAATAGTTGAGGCTTCATGATGTTTACATTGAAGTGGAAGAGGCATGAGAGAGGAAAAGAAGTGGAAGGGAAGCAATGTTCAGCCCCTGTGGTCACATGGAATGGATTCTGTCAAGAATGTAAAATAACATTTGTATCTAAGTTGTGCTCAGAATTGGTGAAAGATCTACGGTCCAGTCAAGAATGTAGCCAACGTTTTTAATTTCAGTTGTCATGATAACATAGCCTTAGAGAATTATTCAGGTTGTACTAGGCTCAGCATCAGAAGAAATTTTGGCTGCAAAAATTTCATTCCATTTAGTTAAATGAAAACAAATTAACATAGACACTTTTTTCTCTTGCAAGCTTCACTTTCCACTGTGATGTTAGCAATTGCTGTTAAGAGTGTTAACCATTGGTTCAGTAAGAGATTTCTTTAAAGAGTTTAAGACACATGAAAATAATAAATGGTTTAGTTGATTTCCATCTGTTTTGATCAATGTAGAGCCTTTTAACCCAGGATTCCTTGGATAAAAATGAAGTTTTCATACCCTCATATGTGTAAAATAGTATTGTTTCCAAAAAAGTATTATGGCTTATAAAAATAAAGTAATATAGGAGAAAAAGTTCTAAACTTGAAAGACCCATTCTCACTGCCCCAATATAGATGGAGAGGTGGAATCTCTTGTTTGTCCCAAACTTTCCTAACAGAGATAGAAAGGTACCTCAACAATGATACTTAATGTAGAGACTAGGGTTTTCAAAGTCAGGGTGTAGGAGAACAGGGTCCATTAACATTAGCTATCATCTTACATTATTAAATTCACTCTTAAAAAGTACATAGGCTTCCCCCATCCTCGATAATAAAGGCTAATACTATGCTTTTAATTAGGTGCCATGTATGTTTCAAAATAGCTTATGAATATTTTCTAATTCAATACTCACAGACCTTGGGGGAGATGCTGTTTCTATCCCCATTGGGAGATGAAGATATTAAGGAACAGAGAGGTAACATGACTTGGCTGAGGTTATTCAACTAATAATGCAGATCTAGTACTCAAGTCCATACACTTTGGCCTCAGAGACTGTGCTTAATCCCTACAAAACCAAGAGATTCTGGTAAGCCTTCAGTGATTTCATTCTTTCTTCTCCCTGAACCCAAGTGGAGAGTCTCTGTCCTTTAGGTTTTACCCATTTCTAATGCTTATATGATGTTACATTTGGAAAGTCCCTACATTTGGGATTGGTTCCAAGGCAATGCTGAATTATTATCTGTACATGACATTTGGAACATTATCACAGATGTATCAGCTAGCCATTGCTGTGTAACAAAGTGTTTCAACACCTAATGGCTTAAAACAATGATTTATTATTTCTCATGATTCTGTGGGTTAGCTAGGTGGTTCCTCAGCTGATTCCCTGGGGTTCATTTATGCAGCTTTATTTGGTTGAAGGTTGGCTGGCCTGGAAGGCCCAAGGTGGCCTCACTCATGTGGCTGGCAGTTGGTGCTGACTTTTGACTGGGGCTCCAGGGTCTGTTCCCTATGGCCTTTTCTTATCCAGTACACTAGAACAACTTCTTTGGTTACTCTTGCCATGTGGACATCTTCATGGCCTTCCCCAATCCAGAGTTTCACTTGAGTTTGTGGAGAGTAGGGGCTGTGATCATGGTGCCAGAACAACATGGAGCCAGGAGGGAGGTGATTCAGATCTGAACCTGAGCCCCTGTTCACTGCTGATGGGCTGTGTTAACTGGGAGAATTTATTGTTTTCTCCCCAAACCTCAAGTTCCTCATCTGTGAAATGGTTCTGTACAGTGTGTACCCAGTAGGATTGCCAAATGGGTTATAAAAACCTTCCTGTTAGTACCCTTAGCCCAGGCAGGGTCTGGAGGATGATCATTATAGATAGTTATTATTGAATTTTGGAATTCTGTCTTTGGGATCTTCAAAGATCTCACATTTCAGGTTTTCACTTCAGATATTATCCCCAAATTGCTGGTAAGACTTGCATTCTGATAATCTCCTTGCTTTCCCCCCTGGTACCATCGTACTCAGCTAATTCGGTCAAAAAGAATTTAGTCACATCCTTTTAGAAACTCATCAAGTGAAAACCTCATGAGACATTTTTTGACCAGCTTAACTGGTCTACCTGATTAAAAGAATTGAACTGGAAGCACTGGTATCTATGTCCTGGGCAGGTGGCTTCAAAAGTTTATGGTCTGTGCATTCAGTGACACAGGCTCCTGTGCTTAGAAGTAGCCCAAGCTTCGTTTAATGCTCTGTTGTTGCCCTATGGAAATTGTTACTGATTTTGAAAAGGAGCCCAATGTTTTCTTTTTGCACCAGACCCTATAATGATGTAGCTGGTCCCAGGAAAAACATTTTACTTATTTATTTATTTTTATTTATTTTATTTATTTGATACAGAGTGAGAGAGGCCACAAGCAGGCAGAGATGCAGGCAGAGAGAGGTGGGGGTGCCAAGCAGAGAATCCGATGCAGGGCCTGATCCCAGGACCCTGAGACCAGGACCTGAGCCGAATGCAGAGGCTAAACCCACTGAGCTTAAAAGGCAGTGAAGGCTGAGAGAGTCCTGGAGAAGCCCAACCAGGACATTTGCCTGTCCAGAGGAAATGTCTGTGACTTCAGAATCTGTGGGACAGAGGACAAACATTCCTGAATATCATACTGGTTGGCTTTTGTTTTCTTCCCTGACAAAATAATAACCAATAATTTTTTACTTATTTTTGTTTATCTTATTTAAATTTTAAAAATTTTTTATTTTTAAGTAATCTCCACACCCAACATGGGGCTTGAACTTACCACCCCAAGATGAAGAGTCACACATGCTCTACTGACTGAGCCAGCCAGGTGCCTGCCCAAATAATAAATTTTTAGAACACCGACACAGCAAATAAGACCATAACAGAGCTTTCCCAATTTATATAGACAATTTTATACTTTCTAAGGCAGTTCTAAATAATCTTTTCCTGGAAGAATATTTATATAATGGTAGGGTTAAGAAGGACTTTGTATATGTGATATTAAAAACACAAATCACAAAGGAGAAGACTGAGAGATCTCACTACATACAAATGAAAACATCAGCTTATTTGAAAGTATTATAAGTCTGGTTTGAAGGCCAGGGTTACATTTGGGAAGGTATCAAGTAGTAGGGGAAAGATGCTCACTGTGGTAGAAAGTGGGTAAATGGGAAAAAAACAAAACAAAACAAACATTTGTGTATCAGTCACAAAGGTCAAGAGTGGATGTTGGGGAACAATGAAAGTCACACATTTGTAGTAATCAAAGAAAGGCCAAGTAAAAACGGTTACCATTTTTTTCTTTGTTAACTGAATATACAGAGAATCATTTATTTTTTTATTTTTTTAATTTCTTAAAAAAGATTTTATTTATTTATTTATTTAATTTTATTTCTTTCAGTGTAACAGTATTCATTGTTTTTGCACCACACCCAGTGCTCCATGCAATACGTGCCCTCCCTAATACTCACCACCTTGTTCCCCCAACCTCCCACCCCCCCCGTCCCTTCAAGACCCTCAGGTTGTTTTTCAGAGTCCATAGTATCTCATGGTTCACCCCTCCTTCCAATTTCCCCCAACTCCCTTCTCCTCTCCATCTCCCCATGTCCTCCATGCTATTTGTTATACTCCACAAATAAGTGAAACCATATGATAACTGACTCTCTCTGCTTGACTTATTTCACTCAGCATAATCTCTTCCAGTCCCGTCCATGTTGCTACAAAACTTGGGTATTCATCCTTTCTGATGGAGGCATAATACTCCATAGTGTATATGGACCACATCTTCCTTATCCATTCATCCGTTGAAGGGCATCTTGGTTCTTTCCACAGTTTAGCGACTGTGGCCATTGCTGCTATAAACACTGGGGTACAGATGGCCCTTCTTTTCACGACATCTGTATCTTTGGGGTAAATACCCAGTAGTGCAATTGCAGGGTCATAGGGAAGCTCTATTTTTTAATTTCTTGAGGAATCTCCACACTGTTTTCCAAAGTGGCTGCACCAACTTGCATTCCCACCAGCAGTATAAGAAGGTTCCCCTTTCTCCACATCCTCTCCAACAAATGTTGTTTCCTGTCTTGCTAATTTTGGCCATTCTAACTGGTGTAAGGTGGTATCTTAATGTGGTTTTAATTTGAATCTCCCTGATGTCTAGTGATGATGAACATTTTTTCATGTGTCTGATAGTCATTTGTATGTCTTCACTGGAGAAGTGTCTGTTCATATCTTCTGCCCATTTTTTGATATGATTATCTGCTTTCTGTGTGTTGAGTTTGAGGTGTTCTTTATGGATCCTCAACATCAACCTTTTGTCTGTACTTTCATTTGCAAATATCTTCTCCCATTCCGTGGGTTGCCTCTTTGTTTTTTGACTGTTTCCTTTGCTGTGCAGAAGCTCTTGATCTTGATGAAGTCCCAAAAGTTCATTTTCACTTTTGTTTCCTTTGTCTTTGGAGATGTATTTTGAAAGAAGTTGCTGTGGCTGATATCAAAGAGGTTATTGCCTATGTTCTCCTTTAGGATTCTGAAGGATTCCTGTCTCACATTGAGATCTTTTATCCATTTTGAGTTTATCTTTGTGTATGGTGTAAGAGAATGGTCGAGTTTCATTCTTCTACATATAGCTGTCCAGTTTTCCCAGCACCATTTATTGAAGACACTGTCTTTTTCCCCACTGTATATTTTTTCTTGTTTTGTTGAAGATTAATTGACCATAAAGTTGAAGGTCCATATCTGGTCTTTCTACTCTGTTCCACTGGTCTATGTGTCTTTTTTTATGCCAGTACCATGCTGTCTTGGTGATCACAGCTTTGTAGTAAAGCTTGAAATTAGGTAACATGATGCCGCCAGTTTTATTTTTGTTTTACAACATTTCCTTAGTGATCCGGGGTCTCTTCTGATTCCATACAAATTTTAGGATTATTTGCTCCAGCTCTTTGAAAAATACTGGTGGAATTTTGATCAGAATGGCATTAAAAGTATAGATTGCTCTAGGCAGTATAGACATTTTAACAATGTTTATTCTTTTGATCCAAGAGCATGGAATGGCCTTCCATCTTTTTGTGTCTTCTTTAATTTCTTTCATGAGTGTTCTGTAGTTCCTCAAGTACAGATCCTTTACCTCTTTGGTTAGGTTTATTCCCAGATATCTTATGGTTCTTGGTGCTATAGTAAATGGAATTGATTCTCTAATTTCCCTTTCTGTATTTTCATTGTTAATGTATAAGAAAGCCACTGATTTCTGTACATTGACTTTGTATCCTGCCACGTTGCTGAATTGCTGTATGAGTTCTAGTAGTTTGGGGGTGGGGTCTTTTGGGTTTTCTGTATAAAGAATCATGTCATCTGCGAAGAGAGAGAG
Organism: Neogale vison; assembly: GCF_020171115.1. NCBI lineage: Eukaryota > Metazoa > Chordata > Mammalia > Carnivora > Mustelidae > Neogale > Neogale vison. The sequence goes on from NC_058098.1 coordinate 46,989,314, forward strand.
TTTGACTTCTTCATTGCCAATTTGGGTACATTTTATTTCTCTTTGTTGTCTGATTGCTGTTGCTAGGACTTCTAATACTATGTTGAACAAGAGTGGTGAGACTGGGCATCCTTGTCGTGCTCCTGATCTCAACAGGAAGGCTGCAAGCTTTTTCCCATTGAGGATGATATTTGCTGTGGGTCTTTCATAGATAGATTTGATGAGATTCAGGAATGTTCCCTCTATCCCTATACTTTGAAGCGTTTTAATCAGGAACGGATGCTGGATTTTGTCAAATGCTTTTTCTGCATCAATTGAGAGGACCATGTGGTTCTTCTCTCTTCTCATATTGATTTGTTCTATCACATTGATTGATTGGCAAATGTTGAACCATCCTTGTAACCCAGGGATGAATATCATTGAACAGAAATATCTACAGAAAGAAAGACTTCAAGGGAACACGATGTCAATAAAAATGTATCTATCAATAATCACTCTCAATGTGAATGGACTAAATGCACCCATGAAATGGCACAGAGTTGCAGATTGGATAAAAAGACAGGACCCATCCATATGTTGTCTACAAGAGACCCATTTTGAACCTAAAGATACACCCAGACTGAAAGTGAAGGGATGGAGAAGCATCTTTCATGCCAATGGGCCTCAAAAGAAGGCTGGGGTAGCGATTCTGATATAAGATAAATTAGATTTTAAACTAAAGACTGTAGTCAGAGATACAGAAGGACACTACATAATTCTTAAAGGGACTATCTACCAAGATGATCTAACAATTGTAAATATCTATGCCCCCAATGTGAGATCAGCCAATTACATAAGAAAACTATTAATCAAGATAAAGAGTCATATTGATATGAATACGTTAATAGTAGGAGATCTTAACATGCCTCTCTCAGTAATAGACAGATCATCGAAGCAGAAAATCAATAAAGAAAAAAGAGCATTGAATGACACATTGGACCAGATTGGACATTGGACCAGATGGACCTCATAGATATATATAGAAGATTCCACCCTAAAACAACAGAATACTCATTCTTCTCAGGTGCACATGGAACCTTCTTCAGAATAGATCACATACTGGGTCACAAATCAGGACTCAACTGATACCCAAAAGACTGAGATTATTCCCTGCATATTCTTAGATCACAATGCTTTGAAACTGAAGCTTAATCACAATGAAAAGTTCGGAAGGAACTCAAACACCTGGAAGCTAAAGACCACTTTGCTTAAAAATGCTTGGATCAACCAGGAGATCAAAGAAGAACTTAAACAGTTCATGGAAACCAACGAGAATGAAGATACTTCTGTCCAAAACCTATGGGATACAGCAAAGGTGGTCCTAAGGGGGAAATACATAGCCATCCAAGCCTCCCTCAAAAAAATTGAAAAATACAGAATACACCAGCTGTCTCTACACCTTAAAGGGCTGGAGAACCAACAACAAATCAAACCAACTGCACACATATGAAGGGAAATAATCAAGATTAGAGCAGAGATCAATGAGGTAGAAATCAGAGATACAGTAGAACGTATCAATGAAACTAGAAGCTGGTTTTTTGAAAGAATTAATAAGATCAATAAACCATTGGCCACACTAATCCAAAAGAAAAGAGAGAAAGCCCAAATTCATAAAATTATGAATGAAAAGGGAGAGATCACAGCTAACACCAAGGAAGTAGAAGCAATCATCAGAAGTTATTATCAACAGTTATATGCAAATAAGCTAAGCAACCTAGATGAAATGGATGCATTCCTGGAAAAATATAAACTCCCAAAATTGAACCAGGAAGAAATCGACAACCTGAATAGACTGATATCTAGTAACGAGATTGAAGCAGTGATCAAAAACCTCCCAAAAGACAAGAGCCCAGGACCTGACGGATTCCCTGGGGAATTCTAGCAAACTTTCAAAGAAGAAATAACAACTATTCTCCTGAAGCTGTTTCAAAAAATTGAAGCAGAAGGAAAACTTCCAGACTCTTTTTATGAAGCCAGCATTACGCTGATCCCCAAACCAGGCAAAGACCCTACCAAAAAGGAGAATTTCAGACTAATATCACTGATGAATACGGATGCTAAGATTCTCAACAAGATCCTAGCAAAGATCCAACAGTACATTAAAAAGATTTATTTATATATTTGACAGAGACAGAGATCACAAGTAGGCAGAGAGGCAGGCAGAGAGAGGGGGAAGCAGGCTCCCTGCTAAGCAGAAAGCCTGATGTGGGGCTTGATCCCAGGACCCTGAGATCATGACCTGAGCCAAAGGCAGAGGCTTACCCCACTGAACCACCCAGGCGCCCACAGAGATTCTTTTAAAACTTCGGAGGGGCTTGTTGGGACAGTGGGCCTGGTGGTTGCAGAGGGAGGAGAATTTGGCTTTGTTGTTTCTGGAGTCCAGTTGGACAGTGTGGCAGGGCGGGGTTCCTCAGCAAGCAGATTCCATTGGAAACTGATGTGAGTTGTGGTGTGGGATCTGCAGGAACGACTGGAGGACAGCAGGGTTGTGATGCCTGGGAGAGAGTTCTGAAGATGAGTGGCCCTCTAGAGCTGTCCCAACTGCAAGTGAGAGCATGGGGCCTTCACATCCCTGGAGTGGGCCGCAGCTGGCAAAGGGTGGCAGGCAACTCCCTGCAGCTACCACACCCCCTAAAGGCACCGTGGACTGTCCACTTGTGGCACTCCCAGCAGCTGTGGAGGTTCCTGCATTCCAGCACATTCCACACCATCAGATGCAGAGAGCAGAGCATCTACTAGGTGGAGGACATTTGGGTGTAGATGATTCTCCAGTGTCTTCCTCAGCTTCCCAAGGGCAAGTCTGAGGTTCAGTAGTTGTGGTGGCCCCAGGAATGCAAACCTGGGACGCCCAGCTTCTCCTGTCTGTGCACACCTGTATCACTCTCTACCAGGCATCTGAGGCCAAACAAAGGCCACCCTTTCTGTGCTTTGATTCCTCTGTTTGATTTCTTGTGCCTCACCAAGAGTACCCATAAGGATCAGTTTACAGTATCTTTACATTTTTATAAAGTAACTATTTAATTTATATATGCTAAGCAAAGTTCTGGAAGTAGAACTTTCTAAGTGTTGAAAATGCTGCCCAAAGTGGTAGCTTGGTTTTTTCTTTTTAAAATTTAAATTCAATTTAATAAACATCGAATGTATTACTAGTTTCAGAGGTAGAATTAGCGATTCATCTGTTGCATAACTACCCAGTGCTCATTACATCATGTGCCCTCCTGAATTCCCATCACCCAGTTACACCATTCCCCCCCCCTTCCCCTCTAGCAACCCTCAGTTGGTCCCTTAGAGTTAAGAGTCTCTTATGGTTTCTCCCTCACTGTTTTCTACTTTTTTATTTTTTCCTTCCCATCCTGTATGATTTCATTCATATTTGAAATTAAATAAAAGAGAGGAACATCAGATATCTTTAAATCTTTGTTTTTTTGTATTTTGAAATTTTTGTAGTAAAAATTATGTTCATTTAACAAGATGAAGTATCCTTTTTTAAATGAAAACTGATGTAAGAAGAGTGAAGAAAAATGCCAAAATAGAATAACTTAAGTATAAGGCATTAAAAAAGTAGAGCTTTGGTGTTAGGGTTAAGGATTAAGAATAAAAAAGAAATTAAAAAACTTAAGTGTAATAGAAGAAAACAGTAAATGTAGGGAGAATATTTAAAAAGCAAGAAAAGAAAAGAGATTTATAGAGAGGTATGATAAGCAAAATGTAGAAAAATAATTATGAACACAATTTTTCTTCCATGAAACAGGACATTATTTTAGAAGGCCAGAATTTATTGAGAAGACATTCAGAATGAGGAAAAAAAAATGAATCCAAAATATTCCATAGCAGTAATAAGAAAACATTTCATCAGTATTAAGATTTTAATCAATACTGGAGTTTGACTTATTGAAAGGGAATTATTGATTTTTAAAAGGAAAATATTTCAGAATTTTTTAAGAAACATTGAGGCAAAATGTTCTAGTGTTCACTGTTTAAACATTTGTACAATTGTAGAAACTTAGGATGATAGCATTTTATTAGTACAGGAGCAGAAAAGCTATGAAATGGAAAATATAATTTAAAGTAGAAAATAAACTGACTAGCCTAATTTTATAAGAAGGCTGAGGGAGAAAAACTACTGCCAGCAGGAATGATGTTTAGCTGTGTTGAAAAATGTCCCAGCCATCTAAGTTTCCTTCTTTTTTTTTTTTTAAGATTTTATTTATTTATTTGAGAGAGAGACAGAGAGAGCATGAGCAGGGGGACGGCAGAGGGACAAGAAACCTCCCCGCTGAGCATGGATCCTGACGTGGGTTGACTTAGGCTTGATCCCAGGACCCCGAGATCATGACCTGAGCCAAAGTCAGGTGCTAAACCAAGAGCCACCCAGGTGCCCCTAAGCCATTGGTCTTTTCAATGTTTTAAGTTGGAGAACTGTTTTGTTTTGCAAAGGGAATCTATGCAGACACCCCTGTGTATGGCAGGTAATGAATGAGGTAATGGTGGGTGGCATGGCTAATGGTGTGGATTGGGCAGCGTTTCCTCAAGCCATTACACAATCTCCTTTCTCCACTTGTCTCCTTCCAACATTACCCTTTTCCAGCTCAAAGCATAGATAATCAGTACCTAGCAACAGATCTGAGCACCCTTGAGACCCCCTACCTGGCAGCCCTCTTAAACAGTCCCTTTCACTGTTATATTTAAACCTTCTCCACAGGCCCAGAAAGATGCTCTTCAAATCAGGGAGAGACTCAATTATATCATGGAAACCAAGTCTAAGACATACACCAATGTTGCCCTTCTCCTTAAAGATTTAAATTCTCAAGAGAGATGATCAAATTCCATCACTGAAACCTGCCTGTTCTAGGTGGAATTGTGTCATTCAAAAAGCTGAATTGAAATCTTAACCCTTGGAACCTGTGAAAATGATCTTGTTTGGACATAGAGTCTTTGTGGAAATGATGATGATGGCATTAGGTTGGACTTCAATGTGACCAGTAAACTTACAAGAAGAGGAAAACACTGTGTGAGGACAGAGACACACAGGGATGACAAAGGCAGATAATGCAGTGATGTAGCTACAAGCCACAGAATTGACTGTAACACTCAGAAACTAGACAGAGACAAGGATTCTATCCAGACTCTCAGAAGAAAACTTAGTCCTGCTGATACCTCGATTTTGCATTTCTAGGCTCCAGAGTTATGAGCTATTTAATTTCTGGTGTTTTGAACCACTCAATTTGTGGTAATTTCTTACCACAGGCAGTACTCAGGATTTTAATCCTGAAGAATTTCTATTTTTTTTTTTAGAGTAATCTCTATGCCCAGTGTGGGCTCATGACCCTCAGATCAAGTATCACATGCTCTGCTGGCTAGAATTTCTATTTTTGTTAATTTTTTTTTAAAAGGAGGGAAAACACTTACTCTCAGCATCTGAGGGTGAGCTCCTCAAAGGCAAGTACTATGCCTTATTTATCTTTCTATTCATGCCACTTGTAACACTATGCCTGACACTAGGTAATTGCTGGATGAATAATGAATGAACCCAATGGAAGATTCTAGAGAGGAGTCCCGATTGAGCCAGAGTCTGAACTTTGATATGCACCAACCCAAAATCATATCTTAGAAAAGGAAATTTCTGTCAGTTGTCTATAGTTTGGGCTGGTGTGACAATATCTGTGCTTTCAGCGATGAAACATGGAAAAATTGTCATGGAAACCTTATCTTTATAGCGAGATTTTGGTTAATAGAAGTTAAATCTATGTGGCACTAACAACATTTTAATAAGGGTTTACACTGTTTAAAGTTTGCTTTTGACCAGAATTTGAGCCCAAGCTCTGGTATCAGTTGAGGAACCTGATTTCACCACCTATTTTTATTTTGATCCCAAGAAGGTGCAAATTCATGCATATTTGTCTTTGGTTTCAACTTATCTCCTTCCTATTCATTTAAAAAAATGTATGAATGAAAAAAACAAAAACAAACAAAGAGATAAAAAAATGCATCAATGAGCAAATAGAGCACCTCTTGTTTCCTCAGGCACTTTTGATGGGTAATAGCTGCTTTCACATATATTTATTACATATCTTTTCCAATTGAAGGCTTTTTTTAATTTTAATTTTAATTTTTTATTATTTTTTTTCTTTTTCCAATTTATTTTCAGAAAAACAGTATTCATTATTTTTTCACCAATTGAAGGCTTTTTAAATTGTTTTCCTTTCCTTCTGTTAATTTTTTAAATTTCAAAATAATTCTAGACTTACAAAAAAGTTCAGAAATGATACAAGGAATTTCTATAACTCTTCAAGATACCTCAGATTTGTGTCCAAATACTTCAGTGTGTTTTTCCTAAAATCGAGGGCATTATCCTCTGAAACCACACCACCATTAGTAAAATCAAGAAGTTAACATTCTATTATCTAACTGATGGACTTCAAATTTTGCTGATTACTCTCTTTATCTGGCCCTGGAGACAAACTGGTGTCACACTTTGCATTTAGTTGTATATTTGTTCAGCGTCTATTAATCTGGAACTGTTACTGGTCTTTGTCTTTTATAACCTTGAGACTTCTGAGTACAATTCAGTTATTTTGTCAAAGGACCCCAATTTGGATTTTTCTGATTTTGTTGTCATGATGAGATTCAGGTTGCAGATTTTTGGCAAGAATGTCACAGACGTGATACTATGCCCATTTCAGTTTATTATATCACAAGGCAGACGCTGTCCAATTGTCTTGTTACTGCCACATGTTGTTAAGGGCTGAATTGTGTACCCCCTCATTCATAGGTTAAAATCCTACCACTGAATATATCAAGATGTGACTGTATTTGGAGACAGAATCTTTACAGAGGTAATCATATTAAAATGTGATCATTAAGGTGGTAACTATTCATTATTACTGGTGTCTTTATAAGAAAAGAGATTTGAACACAGACACATATAGAAGGAAAATGATGTGAACCCGCAGGGAGAGAACCACCATCTACAAGCTAAGGAGAGAGGCCTGGAAGAGCAGTTCTTCCCTCATGGCCCTTAGAAGGATTGACCCATGGTGACACATTGATCTTGGACTTCCAGCCTCCAGAACTGTGAAAAAATTAATTTCTGGTGTTTAAGCCACCTAGTTTTGGTATTTAGTTACGGTAGCCTTAGCAAATAAACTCACAAGTTAAATTTTGATCACTTGGTAAGGTGGCATCTATCAATTTTATCTATTGTCAAATTACTACTTTTCCCCTTGAAATTAATAATATGTCATGAGGAGACACCCAGAAACTACAAATGTCCTGTTCATCCTCATGATGTCACCCCACTCAGCTTAGCATCCACTCATGATGCTTGTCTGAAATAGTAATTATTGTGGTGGTTGCCAATTGTATTAACTATTATGTCAACGTAAAACCTAAATGGAAAAGTATACAAGTCAGCAGTTTAGGGCTCAATGAATTTTCATAGTGAACACACTCATGCAGCTTCTCACTAGCTCAAGGAGTAGAACATTTTCAATACCCAGAAACCTCCTTATTTCTCTTCCCTCCAATTTTCTCAATGCTAAGCACAGTCATGACTTCCAGTACCAAATAACAGTTTTGACCGATACAGAGATTTATAGTAATGGAATAATTTATTGTGGATTGTTTTGTGTCTGGCTTCTCTCAGTCAATATTTATCTTTATTACTGTATAATACTCCATCATATGAATATGTCACTGTGTATGCATTCCACCACTGATAAGCATTTGAGAAGTTTCTAGTTTGAGGTTGTTATGCATAAAGCTATTATGAACATTTTAAAAGTCTTTTCCTCAACCTTTTTTCATTTCTATTTGGTAAGTACCTAGGAGTGGGGTCTCTGGATCATAAAATATGCATATTTTATAAGGAAATAAGGAACCAACAACTTTTTTTCCAAAATGGTTGCTCTAACACACTTTCTGCCAACAGAGTGGACATTCTAGGTTCTCCATATTCTCACCCCCAGAGTCATTTTCATATTTTTCATTTTATCTATTCTAGTGGATGTGTGCTCTCATTGTGGTTTCATCTATATCTTCCTAATGACAAATGATGTCAAAACCTTTGACATATTGGACATGTAGATATTTTCTTTTGTAAAGTACCATGTAATTTCTTCCCCCATACTTTTTTTTCCCAATTTATTTATTTTCAGAAAAACAGTATTCATTATTTTTTCACCACACCCAGTGCTCCATGCAAGCTGTGCCCTCTATAATACCCACCACCTGGTACCCCAACCTCCCACCCCCCCGCCCCTTCAAACCCCTCAGATTGTTTTTCAGAGTCCATAGTCTCTCATGGTTCACTTCCCCTTCCAATTTACCCAAAAGCACATACCCTCCCCAATGTCCATAACCCTACCCCCCTTCTCCCAACCCCCCTCCCCCCAGCAACCCACAGTTTGTTTCGTGAGATTAAGAGTCACTTATGGTTTGTCTCCCTCCCTATCCCACCTTGTTTCATGGATTCTTCTCCTACCCACTTAAGCCCCCATGTTGCATCACCACTTCCTCATATCAGGGAGATCATATGATAGTTGTCTTTCTCTGATTGACTTATTTCGCTAAGCATGATACGCTCTAGTTCCATCCATGTTGTTGCAAATGGCAAGATTTCGTTTCTTTTGATGGCTGCATAGTATTCCATTGTGTATATATACCACATCTTCTTGATCCATTCATCTGTTGATGGACATCTAGGTTCTTTCCATAGTTTGGCTATTGTGGACATTGCTGCTATAAACATTCGGGTGCACGTGCCCCTTTGGATCACTACGTTTGTATCCTTAGGGTAAATTCCCAGTAGTGCAATTGCTGGGTCATAGGGCAGTTCTATTTTCAACATTTTGAGGAACCTCCATGCTGTTTTCCAGAGTGGTTGCACCAGCTTGCATTCCCACCAACAGTGTAGGAGGGTTTCCCCCTTCTTCGCATCCTCGCCAGCATCTGTCATTTCCTGACTTGTTGATTTTAGCCATTCTGACTGGTGGGAGGTGATATCTCATTGTGGTTTTGATTTGTATTTCCCTGATGCCGAGTGATATGGAGCACTTTTTCATGTGTCTGTTGGCCATCTGGATGTCTTCTTTGTAGAAACGTCTGTTCATGTCCTCTGCCCATTTCTTGATTGGATTATTTGTTCTTTGGGTGTTGAGTTTGCTAAGTTCTTTATAGATTTTGGACACTAGTCCTTTATCTGATATGTCGTTTGCAAATATCTTCTCCCATTCTGTCAGTCGTCTTTTGATTTTGTTAACTGTTTCCTTTGCTGTGCAAAAGCTTTTGATCTTGATGAAATCCCAAAAGTTCATTTTTGCCTTTGCTTCCCTTGCCTTTGGCGATGTTCCTAGGAAGATGTTGCTGCGGCTGAGGTCGAAGAGGTTGCTGCCTGTGTTCTCCTCAAGGATTTTGATGGATTCCTTTCTCACATTGAGGTCCTTCATCCATTTTGAGTCTATTTTTGTGTGTGGTGTAAGGAAATGGTCCAATTTCATTTTTCTGCACGTGGCTGTCCAATTTTCCCAACACCATTTATTAAAGAGGCTGTCTTTTTCCCATTGGACATTCTTTCCTGCTTTGTTGAAGATTAGTTGACCATAGAGTTGAGAGTCTATTTCTGGGCTCTCTATTCTGTTCCATTGGTCTATGTGTCTGTTTTTGTGCCAGTACCATACTGTCTTGATGATGACAGCTTTGTAATAAAGCTTGAAGTCCGGAATTGTGATGCCACCAACTTTGGCTTTGTTTTTCAATATCCCTTTGGCTATTCGAGGTCTTTTCTGGTTCCATATAAATTTTAAAATTATTTGTTCCATTTCTTTGAAAAAGATGGATGGTACTTTGATACGAATTGCATTAAATGTGTAGATTGCTTTAGGTAGCATAGACATTTTCACAATATTTATTCTTCCAATCCAGGAGCATGGAACATTTTTCCATTTCTTTGTGTCTTCCTCAATTTCTTTCATGAGTACTTTATAGTTTTCTGAGTATAGATTCTTAGCCTCTTTGGTTAGGTTCATTCCTAGGTATCTTATGGTTTGGGGTGCAATTGTAAATGGGATTGACTCCTTAATTTCTCTTTCTTCTGTCTTGTTGTTGGTGTAGACAAATGCAACTGATTTCTGTGCATTGATCTTATATCCTGACACTTTACTGAATTCCTGTACAAGTTCTAGCAGTTTTGGAGTGGAGTCTTTTGGGTTTTCCACATAGAGTATCATATCATCTGCAAAGAGTGATAATTTGACTTCTTCTTTGCCGATTTGGATGCCTTTAATTTCCTTTTGTTGTCTGATTGCTGAGGCTAGGACTTCTAGTACTATGTTGAATAGCAGTGGTGATAATGGACACCCCTGCCGTGTTCCTGACCTTAGTGGAAAAGCTTTCAGTTTTTCTCCATTGAGAATGATATTTGCAGTGGGTTTTTCATAGATGGCTTTGATGATATTGAGGTATGTGCCCTCTATCCCTACACTTTGAAGGGTTTTGATCAGGAAGGGATGCTGTACTTTGTCAAATGCTTTTTCAGCATCTATTGAGAGTATCATATGGTTCTTGTTCTTTCTTTTATTGATGTGTTGTATCACATTGACTGATTTGCGGATGTTGAACCAACCTTGCAGCCCTGGGATAAATCCCACTTGGTCGTGGTGAATAATCCTTTTATTGTACTGTTGAATCCTATTGGCTAGTATTTTGGTGAGAATTTTTGCGTCTGTGTTCATCAAGGATATTGGTCTATAGCTCTCTTTTTTGATGGGATCCTTGTCTGGTTTTGGGATCAAGGTGATTCTGGCCTCATAAAATGAGTTTGGGAGTTTTCCTTCCATTTCTATTTTTTGGAACAGTTTCAGGAGAATAGGAATTAGTTCTTCTTTAAATGTTTGGTAGAATTCCCCCGTCTTCCCCCATACTTTAATGGGTGTCTCATCTCACTTTTGAATTGTAAGAATTGCTTGTATCTCCTATATGTGTTTCCTAACTATATCTCTTCTATGTAATTTTTTGGTGGTTCCTCAATTGATGAATAATACACACTCTTCCATTACCAACCCAATATCAATTCCCACTTTGTACTTCACATCTAGCTTGATACATCTTCCTTTCTATTTCACAAACGCAATCACCTTGCCACAGTCAAATCTCTTTAACCTCTTCTTTGCCATTTGTGGCATTATTGTAATAGTTTTATTTCTGTGTATATTGTAAACTTCACCACATTATATTTTTCTTGTATTTTAAGGAAATTACGACCAAAAAACCCCCTCCAGATTTAATATTTACTTATTCATTTACCACGTCTCATGCTCTTCATGCTTTCCTGTGGATCCAAGTTTCTATCTGGTATCAGTTTCCTTTAGCTTGCAGAGCTTTTTTTTTTTTTTTTTAAGATTTTATTTATTTATTTGAGAGAGAAAAAGAGAGTGCAAGAGAGAGCACAAAAGCAGGAGAGTGAGAACAGTTTCCTCAGCAAGCAGGGTGCCTGATGTGAGGCTTGATCCCAGGACGCTGGGATCTTGGCCTGAGCTGAAGGCAGATGGCTAACCGACTGAGCCACGAGTTACCCCAGAACATTCTTTAATATTTCTTGTACCACTGGTCTGCTGAAGATCATTTTCTCTCAGTTTTTATTTTGTCTGAACATGTCTTTAGTTTGCCTTCATTTTAAAAGGCATTTTTTCATTGGATATTGAACTCTGGGTTGACAGCCTTCCCCTGCCCTGTTCTCCCAGCACTATAAATCAATTGTTCAATTGTCTTTAGTCCCTATTGTTCATGTGTGAAGTCAGCTGTCATTTGAATGGTTTTTTTCTTGCAAGTAATGTGTCTTTTTCTCTCCCTTTTCCTGCTTTTTGAGATTTTCTTTCTTGTTTAGCAGTTTCACTATGATGTATCTAGGTATGGTTTCTTTGTATTTTCTTTTGTTTGGGGTTTGAAACAGACAGGAATTATAAAAGTGACAGAAATCCGTGAAACAGAAAACTAGCATTCAATATAAAAATTTAGAAAGCCAAAAACTATTTCTAGAAAGGAAGAAAGGAGAGGTGGAAGACACAAATGACTAAAATCAGGGATGAAAAAAAGAACAAAAGTTTCTTAGATCTGAGAATAAGGAAAAGAATTACTTGGGATCTGAGAATTGACAGTTTCATCATCTTTAAGAAGTCTTTGCCATGGGGAGGAGTCAAGATGGTGGAGAAGGAGCAGGCTGAGACTACATCAGGTAGCAGGAGATCACCTAGATAGCTTATCAAACCATTGCAAACACCTACAAATCCAAAAGGAGATCAAAGAGAAGAAGAACAGCAATTCTAGAAACAGAAAATCAACCACTTTCTGAAAGGTAGGAAGTGAATCCAAAGCGACGGGAAGATAGACCGGTGGGGGAGGGGCTGGCTCCCAGCAAACAGCGGAGCAACAGAGCACAAAATCAGGACTTTTAAAAGTCTGCTCCACCAAGGGACATAGTCCAGAGGCTAAATTGGGGTGAAGCCCACGAGGGGTCAGCATGGCCCTAGGCCCCACAGGGTCACAGGAAGATCGGGGGTGTCTGAGTGTTTCAGAGCTTGCAGGCATTAAACCGCCCAAGCCAGCTACAGAGACAGAGCTGAGGAGTGAGCTCTCAGCTCGGGGTTACCTTGAACTGGTCTCAGGTTGGCTGAGCTCAGAGCATGACCAGAGGCCAGGGAGATGGGAGTGATAGGGCTCTTTTCTCTGAGGGCACACTGAGGAGTGGGGCTCTGAGCTCTCAGCTCCTCCGGACCAGAGAGGCCTGGAGAGACTGGGAGGTGGCCATTTTCATTCCCATCCTCTGGAACTCTATGGAAAGTGTTCAGGGGACAAAAGCTCCCAAAAGTGAACCCAAGCAGATTACTTAGCCCAGCCCCTGGTAAGGGCGGTGCAATACCACCTCGGGGAAAGACACTTGTGAATCACTACAACAGGCCCCTCCACTAGATGATCAACAAGAAATCCAGCTAAGAGAAAGTTCACCTACCAAGGAGAGCAGCAGAATTCCAGAGGAGGAGAAAGCAAAGCATGGAACCCATGGCTTTCTCCCCATGATTCTTTAGTCTTGTGGTTAATTTAAATTTTTTTTAATTTAATTTTTTTTTCTTCTGCTAATTTTTTTTAACTTTTAACCCTTTTCTTTTTTAACTAGTTTATCTAATATAAATATATATATTTTCTTTTTTATATTTTTTTCTTTATCTGTTTTATTTTTTTAATTTTTTTCCTTGAACTTCTTTTTATCCCATTTCTCCCTCCCACTATTTGGGGTCTCTTCAGATTTGGTTAAAGCGCATTTTTCTGGGGTCTTTGCCACCCTTTCAGTATTTTATTTGCTCTTTCATATACTCTTACCTGGACAAAATGACAAGGCGGAAAAACTCACCACACACACACACACACACACACACAAACAAAAACAAAAACAAAAAACAGGAGGCAGTACCAAAAGCTGGGGACCTAATCAATCTGGACATTGGTAATATGACAGATCTAGAGTTCAGAATGATGATTCTCAAGGTTCTAGCCAGGCTCGAAAAAGGCATAGAAGATATTAGAGAAACCCTCTCCAGAGAGATAAAAGCCCTTTCTGGAGAAATAAAAGAACTAAAATCTAACCAAGTTGAAATAAAAAAAAGCTATTAATGAGGTGCAATAAAAAAATGGAGGCTCTTACTGATAGGATAAACGAGGCAGAAGAAAGAATTAATGATATAGAAGACCAAAGTACAGAGAATAAAGAAGCTGGGCAAAAGAGGGACAAACAGCTACTGGACCACAAGTAGAGAATTCGAGAGATAAGTGACACCATATGATGACACATTAGAATAATTGGGATTCCAGAAGAAGAAGAAAGAGAGAGGGGAGCAGAAAGTATATTGGAGAGAATTATTGTAGAGAATTTCCCTAATATGGCAAAGGGAATAAGCATTAAAATCCAGGAGGTGCAGAGAAACCCCCCTCAAAATCAACAAGAATAGGTCCACACCCCGTCACCTAATAGTAAAATTTACAAGTCTTAGTGACAAAGAAAAAATCCTGAAAGCAGCCCGGGAAAAGAAGTCTGTAATATACAATGGTAAAAATATTAGATTGGCAGCAGACTTATCCACAGACCCTGGCAGGCCAGAAAGAACTGGCATGATATATTCAGAGCACTAAATGAGAAAAACATGCAGCCAAGAATACTATATCTAGGTAGGCTATCACTGAATATAGAAGGAGAGATAAAAAGGTTCCAGGACAGACAAAAACTGAAAGAATTTGCAAACACCAAACGAGCTCTACAGGAAATATTGAAAGGGGTCCTCTAAGCAAAGAGAGACCCGAAAAGTAGTATATCAGAAAGAAACAGAGACAATATACGGTAACAGTCACCTTACAGGCAATACAATGGCAATGGATGTGAGGGCGATCTGGCTGTGACATCTGTCACCCCATTGATTGCTAGGGTTGATTCGGCTGACCTGGCTGGCTAGGCGGGTGTCCCCTTCCTCCCTCACTGCTCCATGTGCATCCCTCCCGAAGCTGCACGCTCGGTCGAAGAGGACGACCATCCCCAATAGAGGAGAGGACCGTTCTTCGGTCAAGGGTATACGAGTAGCTGTGCTCCCCTGCTAGAACCTCCAAACAAGCTCTCAAGGCACTAAATTCATATCTCTTAATAGTTACCCTGAATGTGAATGGGCTAAATGCCCCAGTCAAAAGCACAGGGTATCAGAATGGATAAAAAAACAAAACCCATCTATATGTTGCCTACAAGAAACTCATTTTAGACCCAAAGACACCTGCAGATTTAAAGTGAGGGGCGGGAAACAATTTACCATGCTAATGGACATCAGAAGAAAGCTGGGGTGGCAATCCTTATATCAGATCAATTAGATTTAAAGCCAAAGACTATAATAAGAGATGAGGAAGGACACTATATCATACTCAAAGGGTCTGTCCAACAAGAAGATCTAACAATTTTAAATGTCTAAGCCCCTAACATGGGAGCAGCCAACTATGGAAACAAATTAATAACAAAATCAAAGAAATACATCAACAATAATACAATAATAGTAGGGGACTTTAACATTCCCCTCACTGAAATGGACAGATCATCCAAGCAAAAGATCAACAAGGAAATAAAGGCCTTAAATGACACACTGGACCAGATGGACATCACAGATATATTCAGAACATTTAATCCCAAAGCAACAGAATACACATTCTTCTCTAGTGCACATGGAACATTCTCCAGAATAGATCACATCCTGGGTCCTAAATCAGGTCTCAACTGGTATCAAAAGATTGGGATCATTCCCTGAATATTTTCAGACCACAATACTCTGAAGCTAGAACTCAACCACAAGAGGAAATTTGGAAAGAACACAAATACATGGAGAATAAATAGCATCCTTCTAAAGAATGAATTGGTCAACCAGGAAATTAAAAAAGAATTTAAAAAATTCATAGAAACAAATGATAATGAAAACACAATGATTCAAAATCTATGGGACACAGCAAAGGCAGTCCTGAGAGGAAAATATATAGTGGTACAAGCCTTTCTCAAGGAACAAGAAAGGTCTCAAATACACAACCTAACCTTACACCTAGAGGAGCTGGAGAAAGAACAACAAAGAATGCCTAAACCCATCAGGAGAAGAGAAATAATAAAGATCAGAGCAGAAATCAATGAAATAGAAACAAACAAACAAACAAAAAACAATAGAACGAATCAATGAAACTAGGAGCTGGTTTTTTGAAAGAATTAATAAGATTGATAAACCCCTGGCCAGACTTATCAAAAAGAAAAGAGAAAGGACCCAAATAAATAAAATCATGAATGAAAGAGGAGCGATCACAACTAACACCAAAGAAATACAAACAGTTATAAGAACATACTATGAGCAACTCTATGCCAACAAATTTGACAATCTGGAAGAAATGGATGCATTCCTAGAGACATATAAACTACCACAACTGAACCAGGAAGAAATAGAAAGCCTGAACAGACCCATAACCAGTAAGGAGATTGAAACAGTCATCAAAAATCTCCAAACAAACAAAAGCCCAGGGCCAGATGGCTTCCCAGGGGAATTCTATCAAATGTTTAAAGAAGAACTAATTCCCATTCTCCTGAAACTGTTCCAAAAAATAGAAATAGAAGGAAATTTTCCAAACTCATTTTATGAGGCCAGCTTCTCCTTGATCCCAAAACCAGACAAGGATCCCATCAAAAAAGAGAGCTATAGACCAATATCCTTGATGAACACAGATGTGAAAATTCTCACCAAAATACTAGCCAATAGGATTCAACAGTACATTAAAAGGATTATTCACCACGACCAAGTGGGATTTATTCCAAGGCTGCAAGGTTGGTTCAACATCTGCAAATCAATCAGTGTGATACAACACATCAATAAAAGAAAGAACAAGGACCATATGATGCTCTCAATAGATACTAAAAAAGCATTTGACAAAGTACAGCATCCCTTCCTGATCAAAACTCTTCAAAGTGTAGGGATAGAGGGCACATACCTCAATATTATCAAAGTCATCTATGAAAAACCCACCGCAAATATCATTCTCAATGGAGAAAAACTGAAAGCTTTTCCGCAAAGGTCAGGAACACGACAGGGATGTCCATTATCACCACTGTTATTCAACATACTACTAGAAGTCCTAGCCTCAGCACTCAGACAACAAAAAGAAATTAAAGGCATCCAAATCAGCAAAGAAGTCAAACTATCACTCTTCGCAGATGATATAATCCTATATGTGGAAAACCCAATAGACTCCACTTCAAAACTACTAGAACTTGTACAGGAATTTAATAAAGTGTCCAGGTATAAAATCAATGCACAAAATCAGTTGCATTTCTCTACACCAACAACAAGACAGAAGAAAGAGAAATTAGGGAGTCAATCCCATTTACAATTGCACTCAAAGCCATAAGATACCTAGGAATGAACCTAACCAAGGAGGCTAAGAATCTATACTCAGAAAACTATAAAGTACTCATGAAAGAAATTCAGGAATACACCAAGAAACGGAAAAATGTTCCATGCTCCTGGATTGGAAGAACAAATATTGTGAAAATGTCTATGCTACCTAAAGCAATCTACTCATTTAATGCAATCCCTATCAAAATCCCACCCATTTTTTTTTCAAAGAAATGGAACAAATAATCCTAAAATGTATATGGAACCAGAAAAGACCTTGAATAGCCAAAGGAATATTGAAACAGGAAGCCAAAGTTGGTATCATCACAATTTCTGACTTCAAGCTCTATTACAAAGCTGTCATCATCAAGACAGCATGGTACTGGCACAAAAACAGACACATAGATCAATGGAACAGAATGGAAAGCCCAGAAATAAACCCTCAACTCTATGGTCAACTAATCTTTGACAAAGCAGGAAAGAATGTCCAATGGAAAAAGACAGCCTCTTCAATAAACGGTGTTGGGAAAATTGGACAGCTACATGCAGAAAAATGAAATTGGACCATTTCCTTACACCACACATGAAAATAGACTCATAATGGATGAAGGACCTCAATGTGAGAAAGGAATCCATTAAAATCCTTGAGGAGAACACAGGCAGCAACATCTACGACCTCAGCTGCAGCAACATCTTCCTAGGAACATCACCAAAGACAAGGGAAGCAAGGGCAAAAATGAACTATTGGGATTTCATCAAGATCAAAAGCTTTTGCACAACAAAGGAAACAGTTAACAAAAACCAAAAGACAACTGACAGAATAGAGAAGATATTTGCAAACAACATATCAGATAAAGGGCTAGTGTCCAATATCTATAAAGAACTTAGCAAACTCAACACCCAAAGAACAAATAATACAATCAAGAAATGGGCAGAAGCCATGAACAGACATTTCTGCAAAGAGACATCCAAATGGCCAGGAGACACATGAGAAAGTGCTCCACATCACTCGGCATCAGGAAAATACAAATCATAACCACAGTAAGATACCACCTCACACCAGTCAGAATGGTAAAATTAATAAGTCAGGAAATGACAGATGCTGGCGAGGATGCGAAGAAAGGGGAACCCTCCTACACTGTTGGTGGGAATGCAAGCTGGTGCAACCACTCTGGAAAACAGCATGGAAGTTCCTCAAAATGTTGAAAATAGAACTACCCTATGACCCTGCACTACTGTTTTTTTTTTTTTTTTTTATTCGACAGAGAGAAATCACAAGTAGATGGAGAGGCAGGCAGAGAGAGAGAGAGAGGGAAGCAGGCTCCCCGCCAAGCAGAGAGCCCGATGTGGGACTCGATCCCAGGACCCTGAGATCATGACCTGAGCCGAAGGCAGCAGCCCAACCCACTGAGCCACCCAGGCGCCCTGCACTACTGGGTTTTACCCTAAAGATACAAACGTAGTGATCCGAAGGGGTACATGCACCCGAAAGTTTATAGCAGCAATGTCTTCAATAGCCAAAGTATGGAAAGAACCTAGATGTCCATCATCAGATGAATGGATAAAGAAGTGGTATATATATACAATGGAATACTAAGCAGCCATCAAAAGAAATGAAATCTTGCCATTTGCGACAACATGGATGGAACTAGAGGGTATCACGCTTAGTGAAATAAGTCAATCAGAGAAAGACAACTATCATATGATCTCCCTGGTATGAGGAAGTGGAGAAGCAACATGGGGGGTTAGGAGGGTAGGAGAAGAGCAAATTAAACAAGATGGGATTGGGAGGGAGACAAACCATAAGTGACTCTTAATCTCACAAAACAAACTGAGGGTAGCTCAGGGGAGGGGGGTCGGGAGAGAGGGGTGGGGTTATGGACATTGGGGAGGGTATGTACTGTGGTGAGTGCTGTGAAGTGTGTAAACCTGGCAATTCACAGACCTGTACCCCTGGGGATAAAAATACATTATATGTTTATAAAAAAAAATAAAAAAAATAAAAGAAAAAAGAGAAGGCTTTGCCATTATTTCTTCAAAAATTTTTTTTTTTTTTGCTTCCCTCTCATAGTTTTCTCCTCCTGGGCTCCAGATCTGCATATGTTAGATTGTTTGATAATGTCTCATGGGTCTCTGAGACTCTATTCATTTTTCTTTTTTCTTCTTTCTTTCTGCTCTTTTGTATTCCTCAAATCCCAAAGTGTCCTTGTGTCCCTTTTTAACCCTTCCCTCATGTGGCTTCCCACTTGTCACCTTGTCCTCCAGCAACCACTGTCTGCTTTCTGTCATTTTCAGTATGTTTGGCCTTTCTAGAATTTTATCTAAATGGAATCGTATACTATGTATTCTTCTGTTGAGCTACTTTGAGTGAGCATAATTACTCTGAGGTCAAACCTTGTTGTGTGTATCTGCTGTGTGATATTTACTGCTTATGTTGACTTTGCATCCATTGACTTAGCTAAAATTCACTTACTAATTTTAATAGTTTATAAGTAAATATTATATATTTTATATGTATGGCTTCATGTGTTCTATGAATAATGAATTCTCATTCTTCCTTTTGTTTTTATCCTGTACATTTCTTTGCTTTATTATGTTTAATTTTTTTTTATTTTTTTTTCCAATTTATTTATTTTCAGAAAAACAGTATTCATTATTTTTTCACCACACCCAGTGCTCCATGCAAGCCGTGCCCTCTATAATACCCACCACCTGGTACCCCAACCTCCCACCCCCCGCCAATTCAAACCCCTCAGATTGTTTTTCAGAGTCCATAGACTCTCATGGTTCATCTCCCCTTCCAATTTACCTAAAAGCACATACCCTCCCCAATGTCCATAACCCTACCCCCCTTCTCCCAACACCCCTCCCCCCAGCAACCCACAGTTTGTTTCGTGAGATTAAGAGTCACTTATGGTTTGTCTCCCTCCCTATCCCATCTTGTTTCATGGATTCTCTCCTACCCACTTAAGCCCCCATGTTGCATCACCACTCCCTCATATCAGGGAGATCATATGATAGTTGTCTTTCTCCGCTTGACTTATTTCGCTAAGCATGATACGCTCTAGTTCCATCCATGTTGTCGCAAATGACAAGATTTCGTTTCTTTTGATGGCTGCATAGTATTCCATTGTGTATATATACCACATCTTCTTGATCCATTCATCTGTTGATGGACATCTAGGTTCTTTCCATAGTTTGGCTATTGTGGACATTGCTGCTATAAACATTCGGGTGCACGTGCCCCTTTGGATCACTACGTTTGTATCCTTAGGGTAAATTCCCAGTAGTGCAATTGCTGGGTCATAGGGCAGTTCTATTTTCAACATTTTGAGGAACCTCCATGCTGTTTTCCAGAGTGGTTGCACCAGCTTGCATTCCCACCAACAGTGTAGGAGGGTTCCCCTTTCTCCGCATCCTCGCCAGCATCTGTCATTTCCTGACTTGTTGATTTTAGCCATTCTGACTGGTGGGAGGTGATATCTCATTGTGGTTTTGATTTGTATTTCCCTGATGCCGAGTGATATGGAGCACTTTTTCATGTGTCTGTTGGCCATCTGGATGTCTTCTTTGCAGAAACGTCTGTTCATGTCCACTGCCCATTTCTTGATTGGATTATTTGTTCTTTGGGTGTTGAGTTTGCTAAGTTCTTTATAGATTTTGGACACTAGTCCTTTATCTGATATGTCGTTTGCAAATATCTTCTCCCATTCTGTCAGTTGTCTTTTGGTTTTGTTAACTGTATCCTTTGCTGTGCAAAAGCTTTTGATTTTGATGAAATCCCAAAAGTTCATTTTTGCCCTTGCTTCCCTTGCCTTTGGCGATGTTCCTAGGAAGATGTTGCTGCGGCTGAGGTCGAAGAGGTTGCTGCCTGTATTCTCCTCAAGGATTTTGATGGATTCCTTTCTCACATTGAGGTCCTTAATCCATTATGAATCTATTTTTGTGTGTGGTGTAAGGAAATGGTCCAATTTCATTTTTCTGCACGTGGCTGTCCAATTTTCCCAACACCATTTATTAAAGAGGCTGTCTTTTTTCCATTGGACATTCTTTCCTGCTTTGTCGAAGATTAGTTGACCATAGAGTTGAGGGTCTATTTCTGGTCTCTCTATTCTGTTCCATTGGTCTATGTGTCTGTTTTTATGCCAGTACCATGCTGTCTTGATGATGACAGCTTTGTAATAAAGCTTGAAGTCCGGAATTGTGATGCCACCAACTTTGGCTTTGTTTTTCAATATCCCTTTGGCTATTCGAGGTCTTTTCTGGTTCCATATAAATTTTAAAATTATTTGTTCCATTTCTTTGAAAAATATGGATGGTACTTTGATAGGAATTGCATTAAATGTGTAGATTGCTTTAGGTAGCATAGACATTTTCACAATATTTATTCTTCCAATCCAGGAGCATGGAACATTTTTCCATTTCTTTGTGTCTTCCTCAATTTCTTTCATGAGTACTTTATAGTTTTCTGAGTATAGATTCTTAGCCTCTTTGGTTAGGTTTATTCCTAGGTATCTTATGGTTTGGGGTGCAATTGTAAATGGGATTGACTCCTTAATTTCTCTTTCTTCTGTCTTGTTGTTGGTGTAGAGAAATGCAACGGATTTCTGTGCATTGATCTTATATCCTGACACTTTACTGAATTCCTGTATAAGTTCTAGCAGTTTTGGAGTGGAGTCTTTTGGGTTTTCCACATAGAGTATCATATCATCTGTGAAGAGTGATAATTTGACTTCTTCTTTGCCGATTTGGATGCCTTTAATTTCCTTTTGTGTCTGATTGCTGAGGCTAGGACTCCTAGTACTATGTTGAATAGCAGTGGTGATAATGGACATCCCTGCCGTGTTCCTGACCTTAGTGGAAAAGCTTTCAGTTTTTCTCCATTGAGAATGATATTTGCAGTGGGTTTTTCATAGATGGCTTTGATGATATTGAGGTATGTGCCCTCTATCCCTACACTTTGAAGGGTTTTGATCAGGAAGGGATGCTGTACTTTGTCAAATGCTTTTTCAGCATCTATTGAGAGTATCATATGGTTCTTGTTCTTTCTTTTATTGATGTGTTGTATCACATTGACTGATTTGCGGATGTTGAACCAACCTTGCAGCCCTGGGATAAATCCCACTTGGTCGTGGTGAATAATCCTTTTATTGTACTGTTGAATCCTATTGGCTAGTATTTTGGTGAGAATTTTTGCGTCTGTGTTCATCAAGGATATTGGTCTATAGCTCTCTTTTTTGATGGGATCCTTGTCTGGTTTTGGGATCAAGGTGATGCTGGCCTCATAAAATGAGTTTGGGAGTTTTCCTTCCATTTCTATTTTTTGGAACAGTTTCAGGAGAATAGGAATTAGTTCTTCTTTAAATGTTTGGTAGAATTCCCCCGGGAAGCCATCTGGCCCTGGGCTTTTGTTTGTTTGGAGATTTTTAATGACTGTTTCAATCTCCTTACTGGTTATGGGTCTGTTCAGGCTTTCTATTTCTTCCTGGTTCAATTTTGGTAGTTTATATGTTTCTAGGAATGCATCCATTTCTTCCAGATTGTCAAATTTGTTGGCGTAGAGTTGCTCATAGTATGTTCTTATAATAGTTTGTATTTCTTTGGTGTTAGTTGTGGTCTCTCCTCTTTCATTCATGATTTTATTTATTTGGGTCCTTTCTCTTTTCTTTTTGATAAGTCTGGCCAAGGGTTTATCAATTTTATTAATTCTTTCAAAGAACCAGCTCCTAGTTTGGTTGATTTGTTCTATTGTTTATTTGGTTTCTATTTCATTGATTTCTGCTCTGATCTTTATGATTTCTCTTCTCCTGCTGGGCTTAGGGTTTCTTTCTTGTTCTTTCTCCCGCTCCTTTAGGTGTAGGGTTAGGTTGTGTACCTGAGACCTTTCTTGTTTCTTGAGAAAAGCTTGTACCGCTATATATTTTCCTCTCAGGACTGCCTTTGTTGTGTCCCACAGATTTTGAACCGTTGTATTTTCATTATCATTTGTTTCCATGATTTTTTTCAATTCTTCTTTAATTTCCCGGTTGACCCATTCATTCTTTAGAAGGATGCTGTTTAGTCTCCATGTATTTGTGTTCTTTCCAAACTTCCTCTTGTGGTTGAGTTCTAGCTTCAGAGCATTGTGGTCTGAAAATATGCAGGGAATGATCCCAATCTTTTGATACTGGTTGAGTCCTGATTTAGGACCGAGGATGTGATCTATTCTGGAGAATGTTCCATGTGCACTAGAGAAGAATGTGTATTCTGTTGCTTTGGGATGAAATGTTCTGAATATATCTGTGATGTCCATCTCATCCAGTGTATCATTTAAGGCCTTTATTTCCCTGTTGATCTTTTGCTTGGATGATCTGTCCATTTCAGTGAGGGGAGTGTTAAAGTCCCCTACTATTATTGTATTATTGTTGATGTGTTTCTTTGATTTTGTTATTAATTGGTTTATATAGTTTGCTGCACCCACGTTGGGGGCATAGATATTTAAAATTGTTAGATCTTCTTGTTGGACAGACCCTTTGAGTATGATATAGTGTCCTTCCTCATCTCTTATTATAGTCTTTGGCTTAAAATCTAATTGATCTGATATAAGGATTGCCACTCCTGCTTTTTTCTGATGTCCATTAGCATGGTAAATTCTTTTCCACCCCCTCACTTTAAGTCTGGAGGTGTCTTCGGGTTTAAAATGAGTTTCTTGGAGGCAACATATAGATGGGTTTTGTTTTTTTATCCATTCTGATACCCTGTGTCTTTTGATTGGGGCATTTAGCCCATTAACATTCAGGGTAACTATTGAGAGATATGATTTTAGTGCCATTGTATTGCCTGTAAGGTGACTGTTACTGTATATTGTCTCTGTTCCTTTCTGATCTACCACTTGTAGGCTCTCTCTTTGCTTAGAGGACCCCTTTCAGTATTTCCTGTAGAGCTGGTTTGGTGTTTGCAAATTCTTTCAGTTTTTGTTTGTCCTGGAAGCTTTTAATCTCTCCTTCTATTTTCAATGATAGCCTAGCTGGATATAGTATTCTTGGCTGCATGTTTTTCTCGTTTAGTGCTCTGAAAATGTCATGCCAGCTCTTTCTGGCCTGCCAGGTCTCTGTGGATAAGTCAGCTGCCAATCTAATACTTTTACCATTGTATGTTACAGACTTCTTTTCCCGGGCTGCTTTCAGGATTTTCTCATTGTCACCAAGGCTTGTAAATTTTACTATTAGGTGACGGGGTGTGGGCCTATTCTTATTGATTTTGAGGGGCGTTCTCTGAACCTCCTGAATTTTGATGCTCGTTCCCTTTGCCATATTGGGGAAATTCTCCCCAATAATTCTCTCCAGTATACCTTCTGCTCCCCTCTCTCTTTCTTCTTCTTCTGGAATCCCAATTATTCTAATGTTGTTTCGTCTTATGGTGTCACTTATCTCTCGAATTCTCCCCTCATGGTCCAGTAGCTGTTTGTCCCTCTTTTGCTCAGCTTCTTTATTCTCTGTCATTTGGTCTTCTATATCGCTAATTCTTTCTTCTGCCTCATTTATCCTAGCAGTGAGAGCCTCCATTTTTGATTGAACTTCATTAATAGCTTTTTTGATTTCAACTTGGTTAGATTTTAGTTCTTTTATTTCTCCAGAAAGGGCTTTTATATCTCTGGAGAGGGTTTCTCTAATATCTTCCATGCCTTTTTCAAGCCCGGCTATAACCTTGAGAATTGTCATTTTGAACTCTAGATCTGACATATTACCAATGTCTGTATTGATTAGGTCCCTAGCCTTCGGTACTGCCTCTTGTTCTTTTTTTTGTTGTGAATTTTTCCGCCTTGTCATTTTGTCCAGCTAAGAGTATATGAAGGAGCAAGTAAAATACTAAAAGGGTGTCAACAATCCCAGGAAAATATGCTTTAACCAAATCAGAAGAGATCCCAAATCGTGAGGGGGGAGATTTCTCCCCCCTCACGATTGGGTGAGGGATCTCCTCTGATTGGGATCTCCTTTGATTGGGATCTCCCAATCTCTTCTGATTGGGATCTCCCAATCTCTTCTGATTGGGATCTCTTCTGATTTGGGGATAAAAAGAGGTTCAAAAAGAAAGAAAGAAAAAAAAGAAAAAAAGAATTTAAAAAAAGAGATTGAATTAAAAATTCAATCAAGAATTTAAAAAAGAATTAAGAAAAAAAAAGATTGAAGAGATTAGGATCTCTTCTGATTTGGGGATAAAAAGCGCTTCAAAAAAGAAAGAAAGAAAAAAAGAAAAAAAAGAATTAAAAAAAAAGAAAATGAATAAAAAAAAATATAAAAAAGAAAAAATATATATATTAGATAATCTAGTTAAAAAACGTTAAAAAAGAAAAGGGTAAAAGTTATAAAAAATTTTAGCAGAAGAAGAGAAAAAAATGAAAAAGAAAAAAATTAAATTAACTGCAAGACTAAAAAATCACAGGCAGAAAGCCATGAGTTCCGTGATTTGTTTTCTCCTCCTCTGGAATTCTGCTGCTCTCTCCTTGGTATTGAAACTGCACTCCTTGGTAGGTGAACTTGGTCTTGCCTGGATTTCTTGTTGTTTTTCTGGGGGAGGGGCCTGGTGTAGTGATTCTCAAGTGTCTTTGCCCCAGGCGGAATTACACCGCCCTTCCCAGGGGCCGGGGCTGAGTGATCTGCTCGGCTTTGCTTTCAGGAGCTTTTGTTCCCTGAGCGCTTTCCATAGAGTCCCGGAGGACGGGAATACAAATGGCGGCCTCCTGGTCTCCGGCCCGGAGGAGCCGAGAGCCCAGGGCCCCGCTCCCCTGTGCGCCCTCAGCGAACAGCTCCCAGTAACTCGCGTGCCTAACCTCCCGCCGCGCTCCGAGCTCACCGAGCTTGTGACCGGTTCAAGGCAACTCCGAGCTGCGAGCTTACTGTCAGCTCTGTCTCTGCAGCCGGCTTTCCCGTTCCAATATCCGCACGCTCTGCGACACTCAGACACCCCCGATCCTTCTGTGACCCCGCAGGACCTGAGGTCACGCCGACCCCGTGTGGGCTTCGCCCCGGTTTAGCCTCCGGAGCGATGTCCCTCAGCGGAACAGACTTTTAAAAGTCCTGATTTTGTGCTCCATTGCTCCGCCGCTTGCCGGGAGCCGGCCCCTCCCCCCGGGGTCTATCTTCCCGTCGCTTTGGATTCACTTCTCCGCCAATCCTACCTTTCAGAAAGTGGTTGTTTTTCTGTTTCTAGAATTGCTGTTCTTCTTCTCTTCGATCTGCCGATGGATTTGCAGGTGTTTGCAATCTTTAGATAAGCTCTCTAGCTGATCTCCTGCTAGCTGAGGTAGTCTCAGCCTGCTACTTCTCCGCCATCTTGACTCCTCTCTATTATGTTTAATTTTTAAAAATTTTTCCTATTCTAAAAGATGTATGTATTTATTTATTTATTTGACAAAGAGATTGAGAGAGAGCACAAGTAGGCAGAGTGGCAGGCAGAGGGAGAAGGAGAAGCAGCCTTCCCGCTGAGCAGGGAGCCAGACACGGGTCTTAATCCCAGTACCTGGGATCCTGACCTGAGCCCAAGGTAGCAGCTTAACTGACTGAGCCACCCAGGTGCCCCAGCTTTATTGTGTTTTAGAGTAATACTAAATAGTGGGTATCTGATCT
The DNA here is from genome assembly GCF_020171115.1 of Neogale vison. Taxonomy (NCBI): domain Eukaryota; kingdom Metazoa; phylum Chordata; class Mammalia; order Carnivora; family Mustelidae; genus Neogale; species Neogale vison. The sequence goes on from NC_058098.1 coordinate 47,015,880, forward strand.
CAGGTGAAAACACAATACTTCACTATTACATGTCATGTTTGTTCTTTGATTTTCATATACACCTTTTTTGTTGTTGCTGTATTAAGGAAGTTTCATTATGCTTCTAATTTGTTAGAACACTTTTTGTTTTCTGTCATAATGGTATGGAATTTTTTTCAAGTGCTCCTTTTGCATCTATTATAAAGTCATATGCCTTTCTCCTTATTCTAACAATGTGGGGGATTACATTTATTAATTTTGAATGTTAACATGCATTTTAGGAATAAATTCTAGCTGGTAATAATGACATAGTATCCTCCTTTTGTATGACTTGTTTTTCTTTTCTAATATTTTGTTAAATATTTTACACCAACACTTACAGCTGATACAGCTGATATTGGTCTGTAAATTTCCTTTTTTTAAATGGCTTTTTCAGATTCTCGTATCAAGGTTATGCTGGCCTCATAAAATTATTTAGGAAGAATTCCTCTTTTTAAGTATGCTGGCAGAGTTTGTGTAAGATTGGTATTCTCTCTTTATGCAATATTTTGCAGATTTCACCAGTGAAATCTGTACTTTCCTCAAGGGAGTTTCATTTTTACATATTCCATTTATTTAATGTTTTCTTTATGAAATGTTATAAGGTTATTCATATTTTTATCTTCTTCCTATATTATATTTGTAAGTTGTTTTAAAATGTTCATAATATTTTCTCACTTTTTTCATGTCATGTCATGTCATGTCATGACATTTCATGTCATCAACATCATCTGTAGTGATGTTCTTTTTTTTGCAGTCATAATACTGATCATATGTAGTCTACTGTCCCTCCTTTCTTCCTTTCTAGAAACAATTTTTGGCTTTCTAGATTTTTGTGTTGTATCCTAGTTTTCCATTTCACCAATTTCTATCACTTTTATTATTCCCACCTGTGTCCTTTCTTTGGGTTTAATTTGCTCTTCTTTTCCTAACTCTTGTAGTGGCTCATTAATTTTACTTTATTCTTTTTCTCATATATCCATTTTAGGCCATACAGTTTCCTCTGAGTATGGCTTTACTGTATCTTACTACTTTTTTTTTTTTTAAAGATTTTGTTTTTAAAGTAATGTCTACACTCAACCCAGGACTTGAACTCACAACCCTGAGGTGAAGAATTGTGTGCTCTACTGATTGAGCCAGCCAGGCCCTCTTATCTCAGAATTTTTGATATATTTTTTACTATTACTTTGTTCTACACAATTTCTAATTTCCATTGTGATTTCTACTTTGGCTTATGGGGATTTAAGGAGTATATTATTCAATCTGCAAACATTGGGAGATTTTTTTTTTTAAAAGATTTTTATTTATTTATTTGACAGAGAGAAACCACAAGTAGATGGAGAGGCAGACAGAGAGAGAGAGAGAGAGGGAAGCAGGCTCCCTGCTGAGCAGAGAGCCCAATGCAGGACTCGATCCCAGGACCCCGAGGTCATGACCTGAGCCAAAGGCAGCGGCTTTACCCACTGAGCCACCCAGGCGCCCGGGAGATTTTGTTTTCTTTTTTATACTGACTTCTAGCTTAATTCCACTGTGATCAGAAAACATACACTCTTTGGTTAATACCTCTGAAATTCACTAAGTCTTGTTTTATGACCCCACACTTTTACTTTAGCTTTTAAATTTACTTTTCTAAATTTCCACATGGACTCAGAAAGCATGTACATTCTGCAATGTTCCATATGTGTTCAGTAAGTCAAGTTTGCTAATTGTCTTATTTAAATCTATATCCTTATTGATTTTATTTTCCCTATTAGCTCTATCTAATAGCAGTATAATTGGATGGATGTGGTTTCCTTTTTTATGTTTTTCTGCTTATATGACTTTTGGGAAGATTTTTGCCATTATTTCTTTTTTTTTTTTTAAGATTTTATTTATTTATTTGAGAAAGAAAGTGAGCGAGAGAGAGAAAAAGAAAGAGAGAGCACAGGTGGGGCAAAGACAGAGGGAGATGGAGAAGGAGACTGTCCTGCTGAGCAAGAGCTGACGCAGGGTCTGATCCCAGGACCCCAAGATCATAACCTGAGCCAAAGGCGATGCTTAACTGACTGAGCCACTCCGTTACCTCTGGCCATTATTTCTGTAAGTAATGTTTCTGCCACAATCTCTCCTGCCCCTACTTCTGAGATTTATAAAAAAGTATGTTGTACTTCTTACCTGTGTGGCATATTTCTTATGTTCTTTCTGTGTTTTCCAAATTTTCCTCTCAGTTTAATTTCTATTGATCTTTCTTCCAATTCAGCAATTCTCATACTTCTCAACCCATTTCTTTTCAGTTCCTTTAGTTTTCTGTTTAGAATCTGCATTTAAATCTTTCTTAAATTGATTTTAGTTATATGCTGGAATTCTCCCTCTTCTGTTTTCTAGAGCATATTTATCACAGTTTTTTTTTTTAAGTCCTTTTCTGGAAACTCTGTTACCTGGACTTTCTGTGGGACTGTTTTTTGGAACTTGTGTATTGCAATTTTTTTTTTTGGTCTCTTGGCATGCTAAGTAATTTTTATTAAATGCTTAACAATATCTGATGGAAAAAAGACAGTCTTTTTAATAAATGGTATTAGAAAAATTGGACAGCCACATGCAGAAGAATGAAACTGGACCATTCTCTTACACCATACACAAAGATAAACTGAAAATGGATGAAAGACCTAAATGTGAGACAGGAATCCATCAGAATCCTAGAGGAGAACACAGGAAGTAACCTCTTTGACCTGGACTGTAGCAACTTCTTGAAAGACACAACTCTAAAGGCAAGGGAAACAAAAGCAAAAATGAACTATTGGGACTTCATCAAGATCAAAAGCTTCTGCAAGGTGAAGGAAAAGTCAACAAAACTAAAAGGAAAAGTACAGGATGGGAGAAGATATTTGCAAATGACATAACAGATAAAGGGGTGGTATCCAAGATCTATAAAGAACTTACCAAATTCAACACCAAAAAAACCAAATAATCCAGTCAAGATATGGGCAGAAGACATGAACAGACACTTCTCCAAAGAAGACATATAAAAGTCCAACAGATAATGAAAAAGATGGACCTTATCACTTGTCATCAGGGAAATACAAGTCTATACTATATAGAAATACAAGTCAGTATATATATAGAAGTCAAAAATAGTGCAGAGGATCACAAGGGAAGGGAGGGAAAACTGAAGGGGAAGAAATCGTAGAAGGTAACAAACCATGACAGGCTCTTGATTCCAGGAAACAAAGTGAGGATTGTGGAAAGGCATGTAGGTGGGAGGATGGGGTAACTGGATGATGGACTTTAAGGTGGGTATGTCATGTGATGAGCTCTGGGTGTTATACACAATTAAGGAGTCATTGAACACTATATAAGAAACTAATGATATACTGTATGTCGGCTATTGAATTTAAATTAAAAAAAATAAAAGAAAAGAAATAAATGCCTGACACTGTATTTGATAAACGTTGGAGAGAACTTGAAGCTCTGGACCAGTCTTCTCTTCCTAGGCTTCACTTGTGCTTTGTGCAAGCTGCTAAAGAAGGGGAGGTCATCCTATTCTGGTCAGTAGCTAAGCTTCTTTGTTCTGACTGGTCTGCCTCTGGTTTGCTTTTACTCCTAGGCTGTATCCCTGCAACAGTCCTTCCCAAAGCCAGTGGTGTTATCCAGGGCTTCTCCTATTTGGTCAGCTGTGAGGTCTAATTTTTGTTCCTTCCATCTAGTTTTGTGAGAACACTTAAAGCCATACTTAGCATATCTCAGATTCTGGCCATCACTTTCTCCTGGTTTTGTCTGTTTGTTTTGCCACTCCGTGTTTAGGCTCTTATGTTGCTGCTTTGGAATCTAGAACTCTGTTAAGGAGGAAGGCTGGAGCACACATAGGTTCACCTCTGTTTTTCTTCTGCTTTGGATCATGGCCCCTCACATTCTTGTTACCTTCTCAACTCTCTGCTGCCTCCAAACAAGTACTTTTAATATTCTAGCCAAAATTTTAGTTGTTTAGTGTGGGAGGTTTGATTTCTTATAAACCAGTCCACCATTGCTGGAATCATGTATATATATATATATTTTTTTTTTTGTTTTGTTTTGTTTTTGTTTTTGTTTTTGAAATTTTATGTATTTATTTGACAGAGAAAGAGAGGGATGGTGAGAGAGAGAACATAAGCAGGGGGAGTGGGAGAGGGAGAAGCAGGCTTCCCATTGAGCAGGGAGCCCGATGTGGGGCTCTATCCCAGGACCCTGGGATCATGACCTGAGCTGAAGGCAGACGTTCAATGACTGAGCCACCCAGTTATCCCGTATATGTTTTATAGAAAAAGTTTTCACTTACCCTCATCTTGCAGGTCGCGAGTCTCAGGCACAGAGCATTAAATGATTTTCTGGATTTGACATGTCTAGTTATGTGCAGAACCAAAATCTGGGCAGCTCTTCATCCAGGACTCCACAGCTCCCTGTGGCAAACACATCTAAGGACTGACACCTCTGCCAAGACAATGAGGAGAGTGTTTGGATGTGTCAGCAGGCAGAGGAAGAGCCAGCTGAGTGGTGGCTGCAGTGCTGGCAGGGGTCAGCTAGCTTGTTTGGTCACCTAAACCTCTGTTCTCATCCTGAGCTTGGCTGAAGCCACACTTCTGATGAAGGCAGTCACATTCATCATTCATTTGTGGACAGAACCTAAGACTTGAGGCTTCACATATAACAACGCCACATTCCCACACTCCCCTTCCCCATATGAAGAGGTACATGTGGCAGGAAGCTTTTCAGGTGATACTGGTGTCTAGCAGTCAGTTGACTTAGAAAACAGGGCTAGGATATTTATTGCCTTTGGGACATGTACGAAGTGAGGCAAATTGTACCTTGGGCCTGAAAGACAATTGGCTTGACCTAAAAGGAACTAAGCACATAAGTGCTTTATTCATAACACCAGGAAGTATAAGCCACACAGCTCCTCAGTTACCATTTTCCTTTTGTAGGAAATGAACCAACAGACATCACCAACATGACTAGAAGTTTGACCTTAGTTTGAGGCTGAATAGAGAATGTGGTCTCAGGCCTGGGTGTGGAAGGGGAAAGAGTGAGTAGAATGAAGGGAGAAGCCAGTCTGTTATTTGGTGGAGGAGGTCAAACCATAAGATTACTTTTTAGTGGCCACCAAACAGCTTATGACAACATGGTGCTGGTTATTTTCCTCATTTCTCCTCCAAATGTCATGGCAGCTGACTAATGGCCATTGTCAAGATGGAGGCTGAAGTAATGCCCACATTCCTCCCCTCTACATCCTTAAAAATGTCAATAACTAAAACAGTCTCTTCAACAACCCCATCTTTTGTCAAATGCATGTAAAATGGGCAATGTTGCCCTCCTCACATGATATCTTGCTTTTCAGGAGGATCAATCATGGAATGGAAACTGTCAGTCTCTCACTTGCTTACTCTTCCCCAAAGGAAAGAGCTAATGTGGTTCACGAGAGCTTGCTGGTTTCTTTTTAGGTCTGTACTACCCAACACTGCAGATACTGGGCCTGAACAGCAGAAACAAACTGAACAACAAAACCCAAAACTCAGACCCCACCTTCTCCTTTCTTGTGCCAGCTCTCTCATCATCAGTAGACTGTGCCAGGACCTCCTCGCTCCCATACTGTAAACAGCCCAGGATGTGCTCATCCTTCTTCCACTCTTCTGAAGACCTAGGCATGGAGACCTAGCTTCCCAGCTGGAGTTGGTTTCAGGACCCATGAATGTGTGGGTTTTTCCAGTTTGGGGCAGGCCTAGGAGGCCTGTCCTGGCTTCAAATCCAATCTACATCTTTCTGTCCAGCTACTGCCAAATTACCTACTAAAGCTATTATCTTGATTGCTGTTGGGTCACATGTCATTCTCTGAACCAGTCCTTCATAGAAAGAACACCTGTCCCTACTTTTCAGGCTTTTTTTTTTTTTGCTCCCAATGACTGGATGTACATTTACTGGCACTTTGATCTAAGCAAGGCATGCTATTTATATTTCTTAGCATGCCTATGCATTTATTCAACATACAATATACAAAAGGCTGAATAACCAGGGTGTGGTAATATACAAATATTCTTTTTAAAGCATGCCATCTTGGTATTCTAATTTCCTAAAACTTAAGTCTCGAGTCACATTAGTAAATGGATATACCAGAACATTATAACTGCAAGTAGCAACAGCAGAAAGACAGGAAAAAAAGAAACCACAGTGGAAACAGAACTGAAAAATTCAGACAAACACATGAAAACAGAAGCTCCATATATAATGATAACGCGTGTTCATGCAGCTCTCTTAGCTCCTTGGAGAAAGGTGCTACCTGAAATATAAATAAAATAGATATTTCCCCCACATTCCTCATATCCTTTTTCCAGTATTGGTCACAAAATACATACAGCATCAGGTTACTGTTCAACCCAAATTATGTTATGGGAGACTTCAAAACAGTTCCTCTAGAGAGCTTGGGGGCTGATCCACTGGCATCTCCTAAGACCACCTTGTTTTTCCATCAGTTCTGATGCCTGAAACCTCAAGGAGTGAGATCTATGGATTTTTGGAAGAAGAACTTGAAAACTATGTGCCAGATTGCGTCTTTGTCAAGTGGCCTCATTCAGGGCGGTGACTTGAAACATTACTTATCTTATCCCAGGACACAGGTCTGCTGTCACAGCAATGGAAATGACTCACTGTTAGAAAATTAGACTGCAATCCTCTAACTTAAAATGTAGATGTCCACAGGAATTCTACATTGCCGAGGTTAAAAGACTTTGGAACTCTCTGTATGTCACCTGCTACCTATTTTCCTAAGCATGTGTGTGTATTTAAGCCTTGAGTTTCTAGCACCTGGCAGGGAGTTCTGGCAGGTAACTGGCACTCAGTTTCTATCAGGTGAATGATGGCACTAACAGTTAACTTAACCCAAAGCAACTTATGCTGAGTTGGAAAGGAATATATGGGAAAGTTGAGTAATTTACCCTCTGTAAGAGACTAAGAGGCCAGAGGTCAAAGGAGTGCTTCTCCTTAGGATCTGGTTTTATCTGAGGACACCAAAAATTTGCCATCTTGTCTCTAGGCTCTACACATACACATACGTGCTTGTTGGCTCAGAAACCATCAGGTTCCCAACATCGTCAAGCAAGAAAAGAATTTGTTGTTTAGTCTTTGAAGAAATGACTCCCAGGATGGTGTGGAGAGATTTAGCAAACAACAATCTGACAGAAAAAATTCAAAACATTGGCTAAATGAGTAAATAAATATCATGAAGGAAAACAAAACAAAACATTGTCTTTGTCTGTGGTTTTCCAGTGAAACCCCCTTGCCATCCTTGAAGATCCCCATGATGGACAGCCTCCAAGACAGCCCCCACTGATTCTCCTCCAGGGGCTTATGTGCTTATGTAGCCCTTCCCCCACTGAAAAGGGCTGACATGTGTTACTAACAGGATTCTTTTTTTAAAATTTAATTTAATTTTAGTTTTTTTTCAGTGTTCCAAAATTCATTGTTTATGCAGCACACTCAGTGCTCCATGCAATATGTGCTTTCTTTAATACCCACCACCAGGCTTACCCAAACCCCACCCTTCTCCCCTCCAAAACCCTCAGTTTGTTTCTCAGGGTCCACAGTCTCTCATGGTTTCTCATGGTTTGTCTCCCCCTCTGATATCCCCCAACGCCCTTCTCTCCATCTGCCAATGTCCTCCGTGTATGGTTTCATTTGCTTGTGGAGCATAAGGAACAACACGGAGGATTTTTTTTAAAAAAATTTTTTAAAAATTAATATATAATGTATTATTTGTTTCAGGGGTATAGGTCTGTGAATCATCAATCTTACACAATTCACAGTACTCACCATAGCACATACCCTCTCCAATGTCCATCACCCAGCCACCCTGTTCTCCCACTCACCCCAGCAGCCCTCAGTTTGTTCCCTGAGATTAAGAGTCTCTTATGATTTTCCTCCATCCCTGGTCCTATCTTGTTTCATTTTTCCCTCCCTTCCTCCCAGGAACCCCCATCCTGCCTCTCAAATTCCTCATATCAGAGAGATCATATGATAACTGTCATTCTCTGACCCACTTTGCTAACCCTCTGTTCCATCCATGTTGTTGCAAATGGCAGGATTTCATTTCTTTTGATGGCGGCATAGTATCCCATCGTGTGTGTGTGTGTGTGTGTGTGTGTGTGTGTATCACATCTTCTTTATCCATTCTTTTGTTGATGGTCATCTAGGTTCTTTCCATAGTTTGGCTATTGAGGACATTACTGCTATAAACACTCGGGTGCACATATTCCTTTGAGTAACTATGTTACTAACAGGATTCTATACAAATGACAGCACGAGACTTCTGAGGTTAGGTCATAAATGATATTGTGACTCTGCATTGCTTCTTTTGGATCACATGCTCTGGGGGGAATGCTAGCTACTATGTCATGAGGACACTCAAGCAACCCTATGAAGAGGTCCATGTGGTTAAGAACTGAGACTTCCTGCCAACAACCATGTTAAGCCTCACACTAAGATGTGAGTGTTCCTCTAAACCACATCTCTATTTTTTCTATCTTCTTTGATGTGCTTCTTCTCCCCTCTGTAGTGCAGTCTGTTCCGTTAGTGTTTAGGTAGATTTCTTGGGTATTCAGAATGATTTGATAGTTATCTGGCTGTGTTCAAGGGATGAAGCAAGTCTGGGTCCTCCTATTACAGAGCCATCTTAGCTCCCATCTTCAACTAACACAAAGCTAATTTTGAAACAAAGTGTTGACTCTCATGCAATTTTTTGAATATTGTACTGAAAGTGACAAAAAGAATGGCCTGTATGGGGATAGAATTGTTCTTTTTTTTTTTTTTAAGATTTTCTTTGTTTATTTGACAGAAAGTACAAGCAGGGAGAGTGAGCAGGCGGAGGGGAAGGGAGAAGGAGACTTCCTGATGAGCAAGGAGCCCAGTGTAGGGTTTGATTCTTAAATCATGACCTGAGCTGAAGGCAGATGCTTAACCAACTGAGCCACCCAAGTGCCCCTTCATTCATATCTTTCTCTATCTCAGTTGTTGATCCTCATGATTGCATTGGATAACTGGGAGCTGCAGCTGCTGCCACTGCCCAGCAATACAAGAGACAATCATACTGCATTTTGCTAGCCTAGGGAAAGATCAAAATTCCAAGTGCAATTTCTACTAAATGTGTATTTTTATTTTGCACCATCATGAAGTTGAAAAATCCTAAGTCGAACCATAGTAATTTGGGGACCAACTGTATTAAATTAAAGTAAAGGTCCTTGTTTCTGGATTGTCTTTTAGCCTGCCTTCACCATTACTGTACTGACTGAATTTTTATGTTTTTCTAGTATGTTTTTGATTTATGATCATGAGGCCAGTTGCTTCTTCCTTACTTTTTTTGGGGGGCCGTGGGACTCCAAAAGTTCTAGCTCTTTTTGCCAATTTATTCTTCTTGATTAGAAAATAGGAGATTAGGGGTGCCTGGGTTGCTCAGTTGGTCAAACATGAGACTCTTGGTTTTGGCTTAGGTCATGATCTCAGTGTTTTGAGATGGAGATCTGCGTTGGGCTCTGTGCTTAGCAGGGAATCTGCTTGAGCTTCTCTCCCTCTCTTTCTGTCCCTCTCTCCCAACACTACTCCTCTGCTCTCTGTCTAAATACATTAATATAATCTTAGAAAAAAGAAAATAGGAGATTAAAAGCTAGACATGAAGAAATCGCAGGTCACATGAGATTCAGTGAAGGTAAAGCACATAGATAATTCTTCCTATTTTTCACTCATAGTTAATGCTTTCCTTTCCTGCTTCCACTCTTATCTCTTCTTTCCTCTGTTTTCCTCTGTCCTCCACTTACATTCCCAAGTTTGTACTCCCACTAACTGATTTACTGGCGTCCTGTTGGACTTTTCTACAGTTACTGTCTTTTATTTTAGAATTATTTATAATCTCTTAATATTTTATTTTCAGGATTTAATAAATTGAGCATTAGCATAGGTTCAGTAAAGTACATATGGTGCACTAGTCTTAATCATACAGCCTGATGATTTTTATGAATTTATATTGGTCTATGTAATTACTACCAAGGTGGAGAATCCATAAAGCTCCTTCCCACTTTAATCTCATGTCCACCCAGAATTAACCACCATCCAGAATTCCATCACCACAATGTAGTCTGCCTGTTCTTCAACTTCACATAAATGGAATCATATTGTTAGTACTCTCGTGTCTGTCTTCTTCTGGTCAAGATTATGTCTGTGAGATGCCATGTACCAGTGGTTTGCACTTTTTTATTGTGTGCCATATTGTAATGTAAAAATAAACCACAATTTATCAATTCTCTTGTTGATGGGACAGTCATATAATTGGACTAGGAATAGTCCTATAATTAGAATAGAAATCTTTCACAGTATTATTAAAAAAAAAAAAAAGATAGATTCTCCCGTCATTCTCCAGAGCTACTAACTCAGCGAATTTGGTCCATCATTTGCAATCAGTGGTCATAGAATTTGACCCAAGTATTTATTTTCTCACTTGTGAGATAAGCATCCCCCCCTTTTTTTTAAAATTCTGGTGACCTTGAGATACTGAGGCTTAAATAGCCTTTCCTGTTGTCAGCAAAGATAGAGGAGATTGTCAAAGCTGGTTGAAAGTCTTCAACATTTATTTATTAATTACATTTCAAGAAATACTTTTCTCGTATATGGGGTTTAAAGTGGCATGAAATATTTGCAGTGAAGGGGTCTGTGTAAATTTGAAGACAGTAAGCAATTCACAATCATTTCCCATGATCACTTGAGACACATTGAAAGGAGGCCAAAGGTTTGACAGCCCGCAAAACAGGTTCTCTGAAGGCAGGGATGGGCAGATGCTGTCTGAATTTCTTTGGAAGCTATTTGTCACTGTCAAAAACACACAGTGGCCTCTCTCTTAGCTCTGTTCAAACAAGAGTATAGTTTGCATCCTGACATTTCCCTGAAAACAGCAAGTTTCATTTATCACCAGGGTAGTTTTCAAGCTTTGTGTTCACTGTTGTAAAGGGAAGTCGAGTTTTTTTTTTTTTAATTTAAATTCAGTTAGTCAGAAGTTGAGTTTTTTTAAGAGCGATTTTGTTGAACAATATTATTTCTTCATGAAAATCCATAATTTGACATTTCAAACATATATATCTTCACATTCTCTTGCTGTCTCACTAAAACTTGACAACTATTTCTTTTTGTATTATACGCGAATTGAACTCAACTTCACTATTTAAATAATAACATTATATTTATGTATATGATTGTGTGTCACTGATTCTTAAACTATTACTATTAATACATATCCAACTTTTGTAGCAACATGGACAGGACTGGAAGAGATTATGCTGAGTGAAATCAGTCAAGCAGAGAGAGTCAATTATCATATGGTTTCACTCATTTGTGGAGCATAACCAATAGCATGGAGGACAAGGGGCGTTAGAGAGGAGTAGGGAATTTGGGTAAATTGGAAGGGGAGGTGAACCATGAGAGACTATGGACTCTGAAAAACAGTCTGAGGGGTTTGAAGTGGCGGGGGGGTGGGAGGTTGGGGTACCAGGTGGTGGGTATTATAGAGGGCACAGCTTGCATGGAGCACTGGGTGTGGTGAAAAAATAATGAATACTGTTTTTCTGAAAATAAATAAATTGGGGAAAAATACATATCTATTATAAAGGAAGCTAATAATTTATGTATATGAGTCAAAGATGAAATTAAGACTGTTTTATGAAACAATGGCCTAAAACTCAGCTTTGAATGGAAATTACTGTTTAACTATCACAGAACTATAGACAACAGAGTTGTTGTCTGGGAAATATAAAGTTGCTTTTCACATGAACTAAGAAAGTATAAAATAGAGATTCTTGTCTTAGAAGAATGTTAAGGACTTGGTTATTATATAATTATGTGTTTATACCTCACCCAGCCTCTCTTCCCTTAATGACTTGTAAGGCTATCAAAAAATGTTTAAAATTAAAATGTTCTTTTTCTTATTCTAAAGGAAATAGAGCCAGATTGTAGAAACAGCAGAAAATAACACAGTTCCACAATAGAAAAAAAATTCCAAATGAAAGTATATAAAAGTACTTAACAGTAATAACTATATCTGAATCTTAGCATTCAAAAGGTTGATGATACCTATGCAATATTTTAGTTCAGGAGTTGGCCGAACCATGGCCCATGCGGTAAATCTAGCCAAGTGCTTGTTTTGTAAGTAAGGCTTGATTGGAACACAGACACACCCACATGTTTACAGACTATGGCTACTGTGATACTACACAGCAGAGTGTTGAGTTGTGACGGAGATCATATAGCTGGCAAAACCTAAAGTATTTGCTATATGGCCTTTTACGGAAAGTATTTCTTGACTCCTGGTCTAGTTCATTAAGTAAATGTTAGGTTATTTGGGAAGCATTCTTGAACATATGATATGCCCAGTCCTTATTTCAAGGAAATTATAGTCTAATTGGGAAAGACAAGATGTGGACATATAATTTGAAGTAATAAATAAATGACTGGTGTCATACATGGTATGAAGTGCTTTAGGATTTCAGTGGCAGCAGTATGGAAAGGCATCATGGAGAGGGTGGAGTTTGAGCTCTGTTTGACAGATGGGTGTGATGTGACTATGCCAAAACCTGTAGAATATTCCTATTCAAAGAACAGTGGCAAGAAATGTTCTGATTGGGGAGAAACATGCAAGCGTGATGTCCAGCAGACAGACCAACTAGATTAATGTGAAGGATTATGAAAGAGTGCTGGGGGGGGTATGTTTGGAATGACAAAGCTGAGGGACTTGAATATAGTCTGAGAAAGTTTTATGTGGTTGGTTTCAAGGGATTTGGAGGAAAACATGGTCATTATTGTGGTTTATGGCATATCCACAAATTCTCTGACATTCCTTTCAAAAGATGGAGCTGAATTTCTCTCTCTGCTTGTGGGCTAGTTTGGCTTTGGTGAGTGACTTCTAAATAGAGGAAGGTGGGAATAATGGTGTAGGAGTTACAGAATTAGGGCACAAGTCTCCCTGCTAACAGTCAGCAGGGAACTGAAGTCTCTCGACAATGGCCATGACAAGGAACCATTCTGAATGCTCCTCTAGCCTCATTTAAGCCTTCAGATGGTGGTGGCTGCAGCAGGTAGCTTGACAGCAACCACATGAAAAACCCTGAACCAACACCACCCAGTTAAGCTGTTCTTGGATTCCTGACCCTCAGAAACTCTGTGATATAATAATGTTTGTTGTTCTAAAGGCACTAAGTTTTGGGGCAATTTCTTATGCAGCAAGAGATAATAAATATGGATTTCATCTGTATAGTGTTGCTTTGGACATAATAGTTATTTCATTCATTCATTCATTCATTCATCCAACCATCTTTCTATTCACTGACTGCTTTCATTGGAGTATGCGTCCTGTAATGCACGGGAACCCTTGGTCCCTTGGCTTCACAGATGTAGCAGTGGGTAAGATTGACCTTATTAAAGGAGATGAGATGGACAGATAGTCCCATAGTTGTCTAGATGGAAGATAATTGTGAGAAACACTGTTGGCCTTCTAATACAGTTCCTACATATGGATAAATTCCCACCTCTCTTTAGTGAATGGTTACAGGAGCATGCTCAGCCTGAGTGTGGAGCAAATTAAAAGTGGCAGAGAGTTAATGTCTAGGAAGAAACTCTGGACCGATTGGTGGAAGGAATTGGTTAATAAATTCCCCAGCTTCTCACCTGTGAATGGGGGTGCTCTGAGGTGTGTTCCTCACCATCTTTCAGAGAGTTCCAATGGATTGAGTCCCACTTGCCCATAGCAGCTACCTGTTGACCCTCACACTCTTTTTCTCTCTCTCTCTTTTTTTTTTTAAAGATTTCATTTATTTGTTTGAGAGAGGTAGAGTGCCTGAGTAGGCGGCAGGAGAGAGAGAAGCAGATTCCTAGCTGAGCATGGAGCCCTTTGAAGGGCTCAATCCCAAGACCCTGGGATCAGAACCTGACCTGAAGGCAGTTGCTTAACTGACTGAGCCGCCCAGGAACCCCTCATCCTCACACTCTGTATTGATTGACTGTCTTCTTTCTCTTGTCCTTCTTAGTGCTTCCTGGGATCACTTCACAAATTAATGACTTGCATCCAAATCTTTGTGCCAGCTTCTGTTTTAGGGGGGAATCCAAACTGGTTGACTAATGAAGGTCTGAACTAGACTGGTGTCTTAGAGAATGTGAGAGATGCTACATGGAAAAAGAAACAACAGGACTTTGCAAATCTTACTATGAGAAATCTATCTCAGTGACTTTCAAGAAAAGGACATCTTTTAACTGCTCTAAATATCTAGGCTTATAATCCGAGGTCTTGAAGGGTAATGTGAGTAGCCCAGGGTCTGGCAGTGAATTCATGGCAAATGTATATATGGCAACTGGGTTTCCAGGATTGTTTTCTGTGCTCCACACTGGAGCTGGAAAACAAGTACATGGAGGCTGAGAAGCCCAAGGACCTACAGGTCACACATAGATCAAGAGCCCAACTGGGCAGCTGAGTGCAGGCCAATGTTGTCACTGGCTCTTTTTAAGAATTTAGATATGCATTTATTTACATTTTTAAAGGAAAGTGATTAAAAAACTTAGGATTTTTTTCCTGTAAATATCTCGATTTTAAGATTCAAAAGTAGAAGTGATGTGGAGGAAAGCACTAGATTCATATGAGAAAGAGTTCCAAAATAGAAAACACATTTATTCATTTGTTAATTTACTTATTAAATATTATTTTTTAAAAAAAGATTTGTTTATTTGAGAGAAGGAATACATGTGTGGAGGGAGGGGCAGAGGGAGAGAGAATGTTTAAGTGGACCCCATGCTGAGCACATGAAAATAGACAGAGTTCAATCTCACAACCCTGAGATCAGGACCTGAGCTGAAACTACAGTCATATGCTCGACTGTACCACCCAGGTGCCCCTACCTTACTTATTAAGTATAATTATCAGGCACTATGCTGGGGATCCAAGTAAGAAATGATTCTGGTGTTTCCCAAACTCAGGAAGAAAGACTTACCATGTGAGAAACTCTAAAATTAAAGTGCCAACATAGTTGTGCCTCTATTCAGGAGGTACTAAAAACATGAACAAACACACACACCTTGTTTTCCCTACTTGACTAAGTTAGGCTGTGGATTATCCTTATAAGTTTTATCTTTAAAATATAGGGCATTCTACCATAGCTTTTTTTTTTCAATATTGGCAAGGAAGAAAATTTCTTGGTGATTAATTAGAGCTTGACTCTTAAAGCTTTTGAAGAAAAAGCAATGAATGGTTGTTCGTAAAGTGTAAAGATATCTTCATGAAAAGGTAGTTGGCAAGATCTGAGAGACCTGGGGATGCCCCCACTGGCCTAAACTATCCCATCACTTGCTCCACAAGATGCATGGACATCTACTTTTGGATGTGCAATTCCACATTGTCTGGATCCCAGACTCTACTCCTTAGTGCATCTACTACTGCACAGTATAGCCAACCACAAGTTTCATTGCCCACTCCTTGACAAGGATTAGGCAACAACTTACCTCAGGAAAAGCTTTTGAGAGACTGAATAATGAAATGGGGCATGGACGGGACTGGAAGAGATTATGCTGAGTGAAATAAGTCAAGCAGAGAGAGTCAATTATCATATGGTTTCACTTATTTGTGGAGCATAACAAATAGCATGGAGGACAAGGGGTGTTAGAGAGGAGAAGGGAGTTGGGGTAAATTGGAAG
Organism: Neogale vison; assembly: GCF_020171115.1. Taxonomy (NCBI): domain Eukaryota; kingdom Metazoa; phylum Chordata; class Mammalia; order Carnivora; family Mustelidae; genus Neogale; species Neogale vison. Next base: position 47,031,609 of record NC_058098.1, read on the forward strand.
GGTAGGTGAACCACGAGAGGCTATGGACTCTGAAAAACAATCTGAGGGGTTTGAAGTGGAGGGGGTGTGGAAGGCTGGGGTACCAGGTGGTGGGTATTATAGAGGGCACGGATTGCATGGAGCAGTGGATGTGGTGAAAAAATAATGAATACTGTTTTTCTGAAAATAAATAAATTGGGAAAAAAAAAAAGAATGGGGCCTGGCAGAGGTAGCAAGTGTGGGTGAAAAGCTCACAGGGAGCTGGAAAGGGACACCAGGGGTCATCAGAGCCCAAACCCACCTATTTATCTGGATCTGGCTGGTTCTGATTGTTTGCATCAAGGAGTCAAGGCTCATGGTTTTCTTTTAATCAGGTATAGTATAATCCATCTTTATGCAGAATGATTTTGTTGTAGAAACCCAGATCTCCTTGGAACAATTGTATAACTTGTATGGAACCAGGAAAGACCCTGAATAGCCAAAGGAATGTTGAAAAAGAAAACCAAAGCTGGTGGCATCACAATTCCAGACTTCAAGTTATATTACAAAGCTGCAATCATCAAGACAGTATGTTACTGGCACAGAAACAGACACATAGATCAGTGGAACAAAATAGAGAGTCCAGAAAGGGACCCTCAACTCTGTGGTCAACTAAACTTCAACAAAGCAGGAAAGAATATCCAATGGAAAAAGTCTCTTCAACAAATGGTGTTGGGAAAGTTGGACAGCCACATGCAGAAGAAGGAAACTGGACTACTTTCTTATACCATACACAAAAATAAACTCAAAATGGATGAAAGGCCTCAATGTGAGATAGGAATCCATCAAAATCCTAGAGGAGAACACAGGCAGCAACCTCTTCAACCTTGGCTGTAGCGGCTTCTTGCAAGTCATGTCTCCAAAGGCAAAGGAAACAAAAGCAAAAATGAAGCATTAGGACTTCCATTAGGACTTCATCAAGATAAAAAGCTTCTGCACAGAAAAGGAAACAGTCAACAAAACTAAAAAGCAACTTCTGGAATGGGAGAAGATATTTGCAAATGATATATCAGATAAAAGGCTGATATCCAAAATCTATAAAGGACTTATTAAACTCAATACCTAATAAACAAAAAATCCAGTCAAGAAATGGAAAAAAGATATGAACATATATTTCTGCAAAGAAGATATGCAAATGGGCAACAGACACAAGAAAAAATACTCCATGTCACTTGCCATCAGGGAAATAAAAAACAAAACCACAACGAGATACCACTTTACGCTGGTCAGAATGGCTAAAATTAACAAGTCAGGAAACAACAGATGTTGGCAAGGATGCAGAGAAAGGGGAACCCCCTTACACTGTTGGTAGGAATGCAATCTGGTTTAGCCACTCGGGAAAACTGTATGGAAGTTTCTCAAAAAGTTAAAAATAGAGCTACCTTATGACCCAGAAATTTTACTACTAGGTATTTATCCAAAGGATACAAACATAGTTATTTAAAGGGGCACCTACATCCCAGTGTTTATACCAGCATATACATATACATATGTATATGTATACACATATATGCATGTATATGTGCACACATACATGTATGTATGTATATATATATACACATAGCCAAACTATGGAAAGAGCCCAGATGTCCATCAGCAGATGAATGGATAAAGAAGATCTTATATATCTATATATCTACATAGATCTATATATATATATACACACACGTATATATATATATATGGAATATTACTCAGCCACCAAAAAGAATAAAATCTTGACACTTGCAACAACATGGATGGAACTATAGGGTATTATGTTTAGTGAAATAAGTCAGTCAGAGAAAGACAAATAATGTATGATTTCATTTATATGTGGAATTTAAGAAACAAAACAGATGGACATAGGGGAAGGTAAGGAAAAGTAAAATAAGAAGAAAACAGAGAGGGAGGTAAACTATAAGAGATTCTTAACTCTAGGGAACAAACTGAGGGTTACTGGAGGGGAGATGGTAGAGGGGGATATGGTAACTGGGTGATGGGTATTAAGGGGAACCCTTGGAGTCTTGAGTACTGAGTGTTGTATGCAATCTTACCTTTGAAACTAGTAATGCAGGATATGTTAATGAAATTGAATTGAAATAAAAAATTAAGAAAAGATATATATATACAGAGCAACCTAAGAAGTTATGGATTTATTACTTATGTTCCTTATTTGGGAAATAAAACATATATTTTGCTTACTTTAAATTTTTAATAAATAAAATAATTATATAAAATAAAATTTATTGTAAATTTATTATTATAATTTATATGAAATTATATAAAATAAAAATAAATATTAATATTAATAAATAAAAAACCCACCTCTCCTAAGACCTAACAGCAGTGTACTGTTTTGGGTGGCATGTACACTTGTTGCCTGTTCAAATGGTATCTCTGGGAACAAGAAAGAAAGTTCCATGCCCAAGATTATTTCTCACTATATCTGGGAGGCCAACAGTTTATCAATGACACATTATTTCTCTATCATTAATGCCTGTGAATCCTTATAGAATGATTTCAGCCAGAACATGGGTACATTTTATATACTATGGTTTATTTATATTTATAGACCTTATTTTTTTTTTTAAGATTTTTTTAAAATTTTATTTATTTATTTGAGAGAGAGAGACAGTGAGAGAGAGCATGAGCGAGAAGAAGGTCAGAGAGCGAAGCAGACTCCCCATGGAGCTGGGAGCCCGATGTGGGACTCGATCCCGGGCCTTATTTTTTACAAGTAGTTTTTCCCATATGTCCTTTATCCTTACATATGCACAACCTCCCCCACCAGCAACCCACACTAAAGTTGTAGTTGTTACAACTGATGAACCAGCATTAACACATCATTTTCACCCAGACACCATAGTTCACATAAGGGTTCACTCCTGGTGTTGTCCATCTACAGGTCTGGACAAATGTGTAGTGACGCATGTCCAGCATTATAATATTGTAGTTTTGGCAATGACAAATAACGCTGTTTCCAAGTTTTGGCCATGACAAATAACGCTGCTATAAACAGGAATGGGCGTTTTTATATTGCTTTTTAGAGTTATGTATCAATTGTAAAAGTTGACTTCCATTTATGGTGATACTGATTTTCTACCTTTAAATATATTTATTTAACTAAAATAAGTAGAATTTAAAGGCATATTTTACTAGAAGCTAAATTGTAGAGATGGTAAACAAATGGTTGAAATTCAATAAAATGGGGGAAAACTAATTTTGAGGCCTGTTCTGCTAGAAAAGAAAGAAAAATCAACTTTGAAACAGTGTTTTGTCCAAGCTGAATTGAGTACCATGGGATTTTTTTTTAAACACAGAGTGCCTTTAACTGTATTTGGGTTTTGCTTTGTGAGGAGGAGGTTACAGAAAATGAAATATACCAAACCCTGGAACCGGCCTGGCATGTGTATTAAAGGGACATGAGTTTTGGAGCCAAGCAAAGCTGGGTTTGAATTCTGGTTTCTCCACCTACAAATATGAGATCCTGTCACTCAGACCTCAGTGTTGTCATCTCTCATATGGCTTACCAGTACCTTCCTCAAAAGTTTGTTGTGAGAAATAAATGAAGAAACATTTGTAAATATTTAGCATATACAGGGTACTCAATAATTGGTGGCTGCAAGTATTATCTCTCATTTGATGTTTGTGACAGGCGTCAGCCTTGGGGACATCTGGGTGCATGTGTCCTACAACACACACTATTGCTCCTGATTTTGTGCACAATTATCTTGGAGCATACTAGAAGTTTGCAGTCTGTGTCTAGGCCATGCTTAGCCAGCAGGACTGCTGTGTGTTGCACTCTTTTTGTCCTTTTACTTCAAGGAAAATATTTTATTTGCTTATTTGAGCGAGAGCGACAGTATAAGCAGGGGGAGTGGGAGAGGGAGAAACACATTCCCCGCTGAGCGGGGACCTGGGATTATGATCTGTGCCAAAGGCAGATGTTTAACTAACTGAGCCACCCAGGCACCCTTGTGCTTTTACTTTTAATGTTTTGCTTTTTTAAACATATATTTTGATCAGTTGATGTCATAAATGAGAACCCCTGGAGAGAGGAAGGTGTTGGGGAGAAGTTAAGATGCTAAAGGATGTTCTAATCCAACTGTCCACAGAGCAGCTCTTCCTCTTGGACTATAACCTATCCTGAGCAGGTACACGAATGAACAACCTTTGTATCTGTCCCCTTGTCTATTTGTCCTAGACATTTTAAAGAAGTGCAGAATTAGAACCACTCTGAAGCAAAGAATTTTTTTTTTCACCTGTTATGCAAGTCTGTCCCTTTGGACACAGTTCTTCTGGATTTCCTTTGTCGTGGAAAGTGCTTACCCTTGGGGGCAGTTGGTGTCCAGGTTTGCTCTCAGAAGGGCAGGTTCTTTGGCAACCACTGATTACACAATCTTATGATCAAGGCTTCCAGCCCCTGGAACGTGACCTTGTGACCACTGGTTGACGCGGGTCGGTGTAAGAGTGCATTAAATGCATTTCTGATGATCCCAAATGGAAGGGACTGGCCCAACAGAAGCAAACTGTGATCTTCTCTCAAACTTTGATGTTTGATGTGGATGACCTTGTTATGAAGTTCTCTGGAGAGGGCATTGAAAGGCTGGCACAGGGGATGTGATCTGCAAATGATCCACAATAAGCACTGCATTTTGTTAATAATAATAATAATAATTCACCAAGCCGAGGTCCACGTCTCTCCTGAGCTCTTGACAACATGTGACTACTGTCTGATCAAAGCGCCATCACTCCTACTCCTCGGATTTTTCCTCTGTGTCTCCAGCCTCTGCTCTACCTCCCCTGCTTGCTCCTCCTCTGCAATTAGTTTGCTACCTGTCTGTGTGTCTCAGACCTCTGTCCTTGGTCTTCATCTCCCTGGATGCTATCAGCCAATCCATCGTTTTAACTACCATTTCTACTTTATGATTCATAATTAATTTCTCCAGCTCTAATCTTGGCCCTGAGTGCTAGCCTCAGGCATAAAACTACTTCCTTGAAGTGCCCCTAGGGGTACTCTAGATTGACCTAGATTGAACAGAGCTTTTTTTTTTTTTTCCACGCATGGCCTCCCTTTTGCCCCCAAGTTTCTTTCATTTTGCTAACTGAGACTGCTAGTACCAACTTTACAGTCTCAGTTTCTTAATTTGTAAAATGAGGATAATTGTTATTGTTGTTTTGCCTATTATATTGGGTTGTTGTAGAATGTAAATACTTTGCAAATTGTAGAGTGCTATAGCAAGCTACCATTCTATTATTGAAGGTACCTTATCTAAGGACCCATATAATAGTTTTCTTTCAGTGTTTTTTTTTGTTTTTTTGTTTTGCTGGTAAACAATTTTTCTTTTTTTAAAATTTAAATTCAATTAGCCAACACATAGAACATCATTAGTTTTAGATGTAGTGTTCAACAATTCATCAGTTGCATATAACGCCCAGTGCTCATTATATCACGTGTCCTCCTTAATGCCCATCAGACTGTCTTTTTTGACAAACTGGGACACTGTCTTCTGTCAATCACCATGACCTGTGGATTTGGAGGCCCATTATCGTATTTTATTATCATTAGCCTGAAATGTAACTTTCACTCGGGTTAAAAGGAATATATATATATATATATATATATGTACATATACATATATATATATGTAGTATTTTCAAAGCATTTCTGGGAAGACAATAAAAATAATTGTTATTTCAGATTTATTTAAGATTTTTAAAATTTTATGCATATTTAAAAAATGGATATTTTGGGCAAAGGACATCATTTTTTTCACGTATTACAAAGCCAGTTCATTTTTTAAAATATTAAATCTTGTTTGTAATACATAGAATATTCGTAATGTGAATTACAAACTCATATAATCTGTTTCTCATAATAGGGAGTTCATTTAGCTGCATAGAACAGTAGATTTAAATAATATTAGGTCTTCTTTATTGTGTGGTAGGAAGGCCAGAAGTGGATGGTTCAGGGCCTGTATGGGCCCTCCTAGTATAAATGTCTCAGGCTGTCTCCCTCTTCGTGTTCTGCATCCTAATTTGGGGACTTTTGCCCCAAGTATCACAGGATGGGTCTTGCCTCTTCAGGCATTGGGACTGTTTTCTAGGAAAGAGAGGAGGAAGGAGAAATAATAAACATTCAATTGAATCAGAACATGATTTTCTGGAAAACAATACTTCCCTGGAAACTCTGATTGGCATATTTCTGCTTATGTCTAATCAGACAGAAAGGGTTGTATGGCCATGCTTAGCTGCAAGGGCATCTGGAAGGCTGAGTGTTTTTTTTAACAAGACACATGGTAATACCAAGCCCAGTCAGTTATTTCTTAGGAAAGAGGGTAGATTGATATGGGCGAGACAGCTATCAGAGTCTGCTACATTATCCAGCCTCTTTTGCTTGGGGGTCAGATTTCTGAACACAGAAAACATTTCTAGAAATCCAGATAGTATTCTAGGCACTTTTTATACTTTATTTAATTTTTTAAATGAAAATATCACTTTGACAGTGGTTTTGAGAACTGAATAAAGTATGTAGATAAAGGATCTTATATAGGTTACTCTAACAGTGATGGTACAGATGACAACTTCTCATCACAGCAATTCTTAAAAAACGACACTAGTTTCCAGGTTTACTTCCCCCACTTTCCAACTAAAGAAAAACTAATAAGCTTCTTTCTCCAAATAAACTAAAAGTATATATTTTTAAAGATTTTACTTATTTCAGAAAGAGAGTGAGAGGAGAGCACACACGAGCAGGGGAAAGGGTAGAGGAAGAAGCAGACTCCCCACTGAGCAGGGAGCCGGATGTGGTATTCTCTCCCAGGACCCTGGGACCATGACCTGAGCTGAAGGCAGATGCTTAATCATCTGAGCCACTCTGGTGTCCTAAAAACATTTTTTTTTTGATACTACAGTTTCCTGCAAAAACACGCACTCAATACCACAGTCACTAGTAGAAGAACATCGCATGGGTTGAATTTGAGCTGTATGCCCTATTTGGTGAGCCCGTAAAGTTTTCTTCAACGCATTTAGGCTGAGTGAGAAGTGAAGTGGCAGCATCTTCAACAAGTGTCAAATCTCTTGGGCATGTTATGGTTCACATGCACTTTGAAGGACTTCATGATAAGCCTTAATTTTTTCCTGTGTTTTTCTACCCTATGCATTCATTAAGTGTGATCTATGTGTGAGATAACCATAAACTCCTCCAAAGTTGAAACATTACTGAAGAAAATGTTTCAGAAAAAGGAAAGAGAATGAGAGTAATATAAGTTTATTACTTTGCATTTTGTATATAAACTCAAATTGTTATTTTCCCATTGTTGCTTATTACTTATGTAGAGTTGCTTTTGTTGTTCAAGTGATATATTTTTCTGTTTAGATTGAGATGGAATACATTATATTTCCCCCCATTAATAAAGAAAAAATTTAAAAGTTAATGGGTTTTCACTTATGGACAGGTTTTTGAGAATAAGTTTAAGTTGTTAAGCAAGAGATAGTCATATGCTGTCAACTTCTGCGTGGACTTATATTGTAGAGTAGATGATGGAGGAACTCATTTGTGTGTTGACTATATGGGGGTGTCATGCATATTTATCTTGCTTAATTTTCCCAGCAGCCCACTGGGGGCAGGCACGTCAATTCATTATGTAGGAAAGTTATGATGGCTTTCCACTCTATCATTGTAACTTACATGGAACTACATTTCCCAGAACTCTCTCTCATGCATGGATCTAGTTTTTGGTTTTGTGAGTCTGGAAGCCTGAAGGGAAGTTGCAACCCTTAAGTGATGCCCATTGTGCAGGCTCCCTTGGTGGGTGTGGGCTCCTATTCATCTCCTCCTCCAGCATTTCAAAATCCTGAGCTACATGGTGAAGACTCTGTTTTCTTTTGAAGGTCACCTGTGTCCTCAAGATTGGAGATGGTGAGAAAGGATGTGGACTTTAGTCTGTCTTTGGGGTTCTTGCTTCATGTTCACTTTTCTTCCAGTTACTCTACCCTGCTAATTTCAGTGACTTTAGACCTGCCACAAGATGCAGAAACAATGGCCATTCTAGACTTTTCCACCAGCTCTCATATGGCACAAGACCCAATCCCTATAATAAATCCCTTATTCCATGTCACTCATGGGGCTCAAGCTCCAGAAGTCAGTAAACTCAGAAGATCTTTCTTACACTTGGCTGTACAGCTCCTTAGGGAACCTGTGAGAAGTGAATAAAATTTGTTCGACTCCTATCCTGTGCCAGGCTGTAGGCTCAGTGCTGTTAGTGCATTTAATCTTTACAACAGGTATTATTACCATTTCATAGGTGAGGCAGCTCAATTTTTCTTAGGACTAGTTCTACAAATAATTTTTTTTTTGCCTTAAGGCAAGCCAATGCCCCAAATTTATTTTTTATGGAGAATCTGTCGTTGTAAAAATATTACTCTGGAGACAAATTTTCTGAGAGCAGTAAATACCAGAAGCCAAGCCAAAAACTCAGCACCCTGTTGAGATTGGGGAAAAGGCAACATTGACTTATTTTCACTTAAATTTGTGACCTGGAGAAAAATCAACAAGGATGGTTTTCTTCTTGTTCTAAGGTCTGTGGCTGCAAATTCTTTGCATGCCCATTTATTTCAATAAAGCAAATGGTTGCCCAAAGTGCTTGGAGACATGGGTTATAAGATTCTACAGCTGTATATTCATTTACCAGAACTCAGAATAGTGTAGTGCTCAATTTGGTAAACATCACTTCCATGAAAATTTAGTTTACTCAGGTTGTGTATTTGAATATTAATCATAGCCTGTCATGAATCAGACTGGTTGGTTGACCAGCTGGCTCACCATTTCTTTGTGTTCCATCTTCCTCATGTCTTTTGCTACTCCAGGGCTGGCATTCAAATGCCAGGTCCCAAGCATGTTTTGAAAGAATACATTTGAATGCAATTACTAAGACTTCTTTAGAAGTCCAGCAGCCCTGTCCATTATAATAATTGATAGTCCAGAAACTTGTTAGAGAGAAAGGAATTTAATCAAAGCTAAAAGTAATTTATAGGGTAAGTCCGACATACACATACTTTCTCTAAGCCTTGGTCTGATTGGTTTTCATTTTTGGGATGTGTATTTGACGTTTGGAACAATTTTGGTCAATAATGCTTTCATTCAAGGCCGAGAGTTCTTTGACCTATGTATAGAAAATGAGGGAGAGAGCCAAGAGAAATTTGGTGCCAGTGGTGACTGCTGAACTCTTAAGATCATTAAAATATACTGCTAACTGTATGAAATAAGCACATTTGACTCAGGTTTCTCCTTTGGAATAGTACTGGCCAGTTTCCCAGGAGAGAAACTTCTTTGCTTTTCCCAAGGATTCTATCTTCCATTGAGCAAACTGGTCTCCAGTTATTAGTGGTTACAGCAAATGCTGTGGATTCTCCATGCTTACCTCTCCTGCACTTATCTATGGTAACCTTAGGTACCCATGTCTTCTTACTGGGAACTTGGCGACTCTTCCTGATGTTTTCCTGGAGTTAGGACCATGTAGGTCTGGACACATGCAAGTTATAAATTCTGGGGAGTTAGTACATCAGGAAGTAGCTCTTGGACAATGATGAATGGGACCTGGTGGGGAAATACACAGCTGTCCCTCATAATGGACAACCATGAGGTGTGTTCTCTATAGTCTTCCAGAGTTTCCAGTGAGGTTGAGGCTCAGTGGACCAAAGAAGGGACTTTTCATTTACATGCCTCTTTACTTTCCCTTCCCTGACTCATTTCTCCACTTTCTTAACTGTTTCTTGTGCTCACCTCCCAAATAATTGATGCACATAAATCCTTATCTCAGGATCTGCTTTGGGGGAGCCCAAATCAAGACAGAGAATTTCATGTCTGGTTCTTCTAGGTCTGCCTTTGAGGGTTCAACCTGAGGAGTGAGCTGTCTTGCACTGAGCAGATGAATAGCTGATAACTGTTGGACCCATTTGCAAAAGAGCCAGCCAGGGCAGCTGGGTGAGCTGAGTTCCAACAGCAACTTCTGGAAAGGCAAGGTTATGATGGGAGAGGAGGGTTGGGTGCTGGTTAGCAAGGGGATGGATGGGCAGGAATAACCTGTAATGACTGAGAGCAGAGGTAAAGAGACACATAGGACACTGGCTAGGGGACTGTTAGAAGTGTCTTCTTTCTCTGTATACTTGATGAAGTGCTTCATCCACTTCTGTCTCATACCCACCAATGTGGGGGCTAACCACTAGTCCCACCATTACAGGGCCCCAGATGGATTTTTACATTACTCTTAAACAGTAATTAACAAGATTATCTGCACCCAGATGCTCAGTGGGTTACCACAAACTCAGCCTGTCCTGAACCAAATTCATTCTTTTCTCTCCATTATCTTCCTTTCACTCCACTCCCCAAACCCAGAACTTTTCCTTCTTCAGCATTCTTTCCTTCAAATAAAAGCAAGCTATCCACTTCTGAGCCATACAACATTCCTTGTCCTCTGTGTGCTTGGTCTGACTCCTTGACTAAATGATGTCACCCTGTGCTCTGAATTTTCTTTGTTGGATCTTCTGCTCCCCATTGCCTGTTTTTTTTTTTTTATTGGTGTTTTTTGTTTGTTTGTTTGTTTGTTTTTAAAGATTTTATTTATTTATTAGACACACAGAGAGAGATCACAAGTAGGTAGAGAGAGGAGGGGGGAAGCAGGCCCCCTGCTGAGCAGAGAGCCCAGGACCTGAGATCATGACCTGAGCCGAAGGCAGGGGCTTAACACACTGAGTCACCCAGGCACCCCCCCCCCATTGCCTGTTTTATGCCCACATTATCACTCCTGTCAACCTTTTGATCCTCCCATGACTTCACTTCCTGCCCCAACCACTCTATTCATCCTTCCTTCATTCTGCAACCAGGACAGTCTTCCTAAATGACATACTTTATCATGTCATTCCTACTTCTAAAACTTCCAACAACCCTCCATTATTCACACATAACAGTTTCAATAATTTTGCCTGGGGTCACTTGGGTGGCTCAGTTGGTTAAGCATCCGACTCTTGATTTTGGCTCAGGTCATGAGCCCAGGATCATTAAATTGAGCCCCATGTCAGGCTCCACACCAAGTGAAGCCTGCTTAAGATTCTCTTTCTCCCTCTTCCTCTGCACCCCCCAAAATAAAATAAATTACAATTTTGCACGGCATTTGAGGTTCTTCATTTCCTTGTTCCACTTTCCTAGACCCCATATAAATCCATGTTCCTTGTGCTCCAGATCTGCATTTTCCAAAGTTCACTCCAAGGAATGTGGGTACTTTGAGGTGCTTCTCTGCACAAGGGATTCAGGGTAAGAAACTGGACAACACTGACCACTCTTCCTCACTGTTGGATGTTCAAAAGGTGTATTAGCACACTCTAGACTCTGGGAAGTCTGCAGTAAAGAACTCTGTTTAGTTTTGCTTAACCCTGAGCTCCCTAACTTGTTTGGCCATAGTGTCTCTTTCTCACCTTTACAGAATGGTAGCTATTATTAATATCGTGAAGGACCAGTGTTCTTGGGATACAAGCCACCTTTTCTAACCACACCAGACTTGACATCTGAAACACACGTCAAACTCCAGGACTAGAGTTTTGTTTGTTTGTTTTTTGCTCTCAAGCTGTTCTCTCAACCTGAAATGATTTTTACCCCAATGTCTTTCCCAAAGACTTAACTCATCCTTCAGGGTGTGGCTGCAATGCCACACTCAGGACACAGATGCCACCCTCCTACTGACATTCCTGCCCATTTTGCTCCTGTCTAGGACTTTTTGGTACTTCTATGATAGAAAGGATTTCTTTCTGCCTCATAGTATGACTAATCAAAATTCTTATTGAAATTCACGTTCTTTGAAAATGAGGATGTTTTAATTTCCATTTTTAAGTGTTACCTGCAGTGCTGTACAAACACATTGACCCCAAATAGCTCGTGAGCAACTTTTTTTCTGAGTTAATTTTGCAACTCTTTCATTATTCTTTATAAAGTCTGTCCAAAAAACAGACAAGCATGGTTTGTTCTCAGATCAGGTTCGAATCCTGTCAGGGACTGCTTATGGGGCTGGTGACCTCGACCATTTGTGGAGCTTCCCTGAGCCCCGGTGTTTTTACAAGGCAGTGGTGAGACAACCTGTGCTAATGTGTGGGAGGGGCTGAGGACTGACTATACCTGGAGACCAATCAGGCTAAAAACCACGTTGATGGATAACTTGTACTGAGACGTCTCAAGGCACCATGTCCAAGGATAAGCACATTACAAGCCTTACATAATCCTCACAACAACCTCATGGGGTATGTGTTGTTTTTCTCATTTTATAGGTAACAAAACCAGGATAGGGATCTGAGATTTCTAGTCTCATACAAGGACTCATGCTCTAAAGTACCACCATATCATACTGAGGACTGAGTATTTACTGGTTGTTATTATTTTCATTCCCAGAAATTGCAAGGAATGTGGTATTCAACAGAAAAGGGTAATACTAGAAAATACTGTATCAAAGGAGCCCTAGGTGTTGAATCTGACATTTGTCACTACCATTTACTCATCATGAGGTCTGGGACAAAGTAATCTTTCAAAAAATTTCATCAGTTTCCTTACCTGTCAAGTAGGAATAATAGTGATACTTTTACCTCACTGGGTAGAAAGAATGCAAACAGATAACATACGTAAAGGACTCAGCCCGGTGCGTGGCTCATGGTGACTATTTTTGATGAGCAGAAACTAATGTCACTGTTATTATGGCCATTTCTTCACCACTGTTCAAGAGGATGAATGACCTCAGATGAAGAACAGCCACTTTGTGCTTATGCAGATGAGAAGCAGTGCGCATACCAATATCACTGATTATGGATGCTAAGATTCTCAACAAGATCCTAGCCAACAGGATCCAACAGCACATTAAAAAGATTATCCACCATGATCAGGTGGGATTCATCCCTGGGCTACAAGGATGGTTCAACATTTGCAAATCAATCAATGTGATACAACAAATTAATATGAGAAGAGAGAAGAACCACATGGTCCTCTCAATTGATGCAGAAAAAGCATTTGACAAAATCCAGCATCCGTTCCTGATTAAAACGCTTCAAAGTATAGGGAAAGAGGGAACATTCCTGAATCTCATCAAATCTATCTATGAAAGACCCACAGCAAATATCATTCTCAATGGGAAAAAGCTTGCAGCCTTCCCATTGAGATCAGGAACAAGACAAGGATGCCCACTTTCACCACTCTTGTTCAACATAGTATTAGAAGTCCTAGCAACAGCAATCAGACAACAGAGAGAAATAAAAGGTATCCAAATTGGTAATGAAGAAGTCAAACTCTCTCTCTTCGCAGATGACATGATTCTTTATATGGAGAAGCAGTGCGCATAAGCCGTTGGTAATTTTTTTTACTTGAGGGAGGGGAAGGGCTAGTTCAACAATGAAATTTTATTCTAATTTTCTCTGAAAAACAACGAGCAAGGAAGTGTCCCCTCTTACAACACAAAGAAATGGAAAAACATTATAAGCTCATGGATTGGAAGAACCAATATTGTTAAAATGTCTATGCTGCCCAAAGCAATCCACACATTCAATGCAATCCCTATCAAAATGCCATCAGCATTTCCCACAGAGGTGGAACAAACATTCTTAAAATTTGTATAGAACCAGAAAGACCCTGAATAGCCAAAGGAATGAAAATAAAAAGAAAAAGAAAACCAAAGCTGGAAATGTCCCGATTCTGGACCTCACTTTGTATGACAAACCAGTACTCACCAAGACAGTAGGGTACTGGCAGGAAAACAGACACATAAATCAGTGGACCAGAATAGAGAGCCTGGAAGTGGACCCTCAACTCTGGCTAAATAATCTTCGACAAAGCAGGAACAAATGTCCAGTGGAAAAAAGACAGTCTCTTCAATAAGTAGTGCTGGGAAAATTGGATAGCCACATGCAGAAGAAGGAAACTGGGCCACTTTCTTACACCACACACAAAAACAAACTCAAAATGATGAAAGACCTAAATGTGAGAGAGGAATCCATCAAAGTCCTAGAGGAGAATATAGGCAGCAACTACTTTGACTTGGGCCGCAACAGCTTCTTGCTAGACATGTCTCCAAAGGCAAAGGAAAAAAAGCAAAAATGAACTATTGAAACTTCATCAGGATAAAAACCTTTTGCAGAGCAAAGGAAATAGTTAACAAAACTAAAAGGCAACTTATGGAATGGGAGAAGATATTTACAAATGACTTATTAGATAAAAGGCTGGTATCAAAAATCTATAAAGAACTTATCAAACTCAACACCCCCAAAACAAAAATCCAGTCAAGAAATGGGAAGAAGATATGAACAGGCATTTCTGCAAAAAAGACATACAAATGGCCAACAGACACATGAAAAAAGTACGACATCAGGGAAATACAAATCAAAACCATGTTGACATATGGTTTCACTTACTTGTGAAGCATAAGGAATAACACGAAGGACATTGGGAGATGGAGAGGAGGAGAGAGTTGGGGGAAACTGGAGGGGGAGACAAACCATGAGAGACTGTGAACTCTGGGAAACAAACTGAAGGTTTTGGAGGGGAGGGGAATGGGGGGTTGGGTGAGCCTGATGGTGGGCATTATGGAGGGCACATATTGTATGGAGCACTGGGTGTATTGCATAAACAATGAATTTTGGAACACTGAAAAGAAATTAAATAAAATTAATGAAACAAAAAATCAAAAAGCCCCAAAAAATCCCACAAAAAAACAAAACAAAACACCCCAAACAAAACCACATTGAGATACCACCTCACACTGGTCAGAATGGTTAAAATTAGCAAGTCAGGAAACAACATGTTGGCAAGGATATGGAGAAAGGGGAACACTCTTATACTGTTGGTGGGAATGCAAACTGGTGCAGCTACTCTGGAAAACAGTGTGGAGGTTCCTCATAAAGTTAAGAATAGAGCTACCCTGTGACCCAGCAATTGGACTACTAGGTATTCATCCAAAGGATACAAACATAGTGATTCAAACAGATGCATGCTCCCTGATGTTTATAACAGCAATGTCCACAATAGCCAAAATATAGGAAGAGCTCAGATAGCTGTTGATAGATAGATATATACATACATATATACATACAGATATTCTTTTATATATATATATACATACATATATACATACATACATATATATTCTTTTTTATCCATTCATTTATCCATTTTATCCATTCATCTATATTTCATTATATATGTATATATATGTATTTATATATATAATGAAATATTACTCAGCCACCAAAAAGAAAGAAATCTTGTCATTTGCAACAATGTGGCTGGAACTAGAGGATATTAGGCTAAATAAGTCAGAGAAAGGAATATGATTTCACTCATATTCCTTCACTCATATGTGAAGGAATATGATTTCACTCATATGTGGGATTTAAGAAAGAAAACAGATGAACACAGGAAAAGGGAAGGAAAAAGATAAGAAGAAAAAAAGAGAGGGAGGTAAACTGTAAGAGAGTCTTAACTCTAGGGAACAAACAGGGTTGCTGGAGGTGGGGTGGGGAGATGGGGTCACTGGGTGATAGGCATTAAGGAGGGCACTTGACGTAATGAGTACTGATTGTCACATGCAACTGATGAATCACTAAGTTCTCCCTCTGAAACTAATAATACACTATGTGTTTTCTAAATTGAATTTAAAATTTAAAAACCTCTATTTTTTATTTATTTAATGCCAAACTGTGGAAAGAACCAAGATGCCCTTCATCTTGGATAAGGAAGATGTGGTCCGTATACACTATGGAGTATTATGCCTCCATCAGAAAGGACGAATATCCAACTTTTGTAGCAACATGGACGGGATTGGAAGAGATTATGCGGAGTGAAATAAGTCAAGCAGAGAGAGTCAATTATCATATGGTTTCACTTATTTGTGGAGCATAACAAATAGCATGGAGGACATGGGGAGTTAGAGAGGAGAAGGGAATTGGGAGAAATTGGAAGGGGAGGTGAACCATGAGAGACTATGGACTCTGAAAAACAATCTGAGGGTTTTGAAGGGGCGGGGGGTGGGAGGTCGGGGTATCAGGTGCTGGGTATTATAGAGGGCACGGATTGCATGGAGCACTGGGTGTGGTGCAAAAATAATGAATACTGTTATGCTGAAAATAAAAAATTAATTAAAAAAATTAATTTTTAAACTTTTCCAATTTAGTTAGCATGCAGTGTCATATTAGTTTCAGGTGTACAACATAGTGATTCAACAACTCCATACATCCTCTCGTGCTCATCACAACAGGTGCACTGCTTAATCCTCATTAACTATTTCCCTCTTCCCCCTACCACCTCCCTTCTGGTAACCAGCACTTTGTTCTCTGTAGTGAAGAGTCTGTTTCTTGGTTTCTCTCTCTCTTTCTCTCTTCCTTTTGCTCAGAAAATCTCCCTCTTTAAAACTCTGGGATGTATGACTAAAGGTGCTTGGAAAAAGTGGAGCCTTTGGTAGTGCAAAAGTGGGTTGCGATAGTGGATTTCACCTGTGTGGATGTGGAGCCAAACCTGGTGATACTGGGATGCCCTAATGATTCCTTGGATGGGAACTTCCCACTGAGAGTGGGGCTTTATCTCTAAGTGGAACATTTGTGGGTTAAAGTTCATTAGCTTCAAAATAAATTCGTCTTTGCCAGACTCCAGTACACTTCTCTATGTATTCAGGTCTTCCCTTTATGGCCTTTGGTAAAATTCTGTAATTTTCTTCCTATAGTTTTGAATTTTCTTATTTATTTCTATTTCTAGACATAATAGTTGTTGTTTCATTATAGACTGGATTCTTTATTTCTCTTTTTCTTCCTTCCTTCCTTCCTCCCTTCCTTCCTTTCTTCTTTCCTTCCTTCCTTCCTCCCTCCCTCCCTTCCTTCCATCCTCTTTTGAGAGTAATAGTTTGAACTAAATTGATTTCTGCATGCTTATTTTTATCTTTGCTCATTTAATTCTCATTTAGATCAAAAAATTTGCCAATTAATTTTAGATTTTCTACATAATCATATATGCAGAACACAACAGTTTTCTTTTTCTTTGTATTGTTTGTTTTTCCTCTTCTTATTTATTTATTTATTTACCTGTGTTGACAAATATTTTTAGTAGAATATTGAATGGTTAGGGTAGTAGTAGTTGGCCTTGTCCTTTTAATGCTGTATCATTCAACATGATGCTTGTTGAAGAGTGCTAAAAAATAGAAGTTGGCATGTTTTCTTTGATGACTAATTTGCTAAACATTCTTTAAAAATTACAAATTGGGGGGCGCCTGGGTGGCTCAGTGGGTTAAAGCCTCTGCCTTTGGCTCAGGTCATGATCTCAGGGTCCTGGGATCAAGCCCCACATTGGGTTCTCTTGCTCCACAGGGAGCCTGCCTCCCTTCTCTGTCTCAGCCTGCCTCTCTGACTACTTGTGATTTCTGTCAAATAAATAAATAAAATTAAAAAGAATAAAAATAAAAATTACAAATTGGTTTTAATTTTATCAAATCATTTTGATCTCTTATCATATTGGTTTCTAATGAAATATATTAAAGCAATTATATATAAATATATATTTATATATGGCATAATATTAAGGGTACCCCATATTAAAGCAATTCTTAACATAAACAGCTTTTTAAACAAGATTTTATTTATTTGACACAGAGAGAGAGAGAGATCATAAGTAGGCAGAGAAGCAGGCAGAGAGAGAGGGGGAAGGAGGCTCCCGGCTTGAGCAGAAAGCCCAATGCAGGGCTCAATCCCAGGACCCTGAGATCATGACCTAAGGCAAGGCAGAGGCTTAACCCACTGAGCCACCCAGATGCCCACATAAATAGCTTTGTAAAAACAATTTTGAATTAATCTTGCATTCTTTTTTTAATAGCCACATATCTTTTTTTTAAGCTTTTATTTATTTATTTGACAGAGATCACAAGTAGGCAGAGAGGCAGACAGAGAGAGAGGAAGGGAAGCAGGCTCCCTGCTGAGCAGAGAGCCCAACTTGGGGCTCCATCCCAGGACCCTGAGATCATGACCTGAGCTGAAGGCAGAGGCTTTAACCCACTGAGCCACCCAGGAGCCCCTAATCTTGCATTCTTAATATGATAGTTATTTGGACATATCATACTATAATTTAACACATATTGTTAAGTTTGATTGGATAATATTAAATTAAGATTTTTGCCCTTACATTCACAAGTCAGAAGAGTCTATTACTCTATTTTCTGGAATTGTTCTCCTTGATTTGGCTATCATTATTTTAGCTAGCAGAATGGATTAAGTTTTCATTTCTTTCTGTTCTACTGACAACATCCTGTTTTGTATGGTCTCGTTCTTTAATATTCTTACCCATAAATCTGTTTGGGATTGGTGTTTCTTTTTCTTTTCTCCTTTTTTTTTCCCCCCTTAGGAATAAAGATTTATCTGCCTTTGTAATTTCTTTCAAGGTTTAATATCTTCTCAGTTTTTTTTTTTTTTTACTTTTTCTTAAGCCAGTTTTAGTAATTAAAAAAGTCTCCTCTATAATTCTGTTTCCTTTTTTATTCTCCAATTTCTTTTATCTTTATTCATTCCTTTCATTTATTACCTGTAGGTATACTTTGATCTTTTTCCAGCATCTTGAGTTAAAAATTTAGATGATTTATTTTTTGTCTTTTTCTTTTTTATTTTTAAATTTAAGTTCAATTAATTAACATATAGAGTATTATTAGTTTAGAGTAGAGTTCAATGATTCATCAGTTGTATATAGCAGTGCTCATTATATCACATGCCCTCTGTAATGCCCATCACTCAGTCACCCCATCCTCTTTTTTTTTAAGATTTTACTTATTTATTTGATGGACAGACAGAGAGCACAGCGGGGGGAGCAGCAGAGGGAGAGAGAGAATTGGGCTCAATCCCAGGACCCTGAGATCATGACCTGAGTTGGAGGCAGAGGCTTAATCAACTGAGCCACCCAGGGGCCCCACCCCATCCTCTTTTTCATTTTTAGATAAATGCAGGAATGTTGTAAGTTTTTCTTTGAGTATAGCTTAGTCAACATCTCATGTACTTCAATATAAAGTATTTCATGGTTTATTAATAAAGAGTTATAATTGATACTTAGTAACAATTTGGATCAGTGTTTTAGTTTCAAGTAGTTCTTATTTTCATCTTTTTTCTCCTCCTAACCCTAATTTTTGTACCAAAAAAAAGAAACACCATATTGACTAGATGACTTCTTCAAATTTGTTGATAATGCTAAATATTTAATTTTTTGTTGTTATTGTTGTATGGACACATCAATAACTGATGACAGCAACTTGAAATCCTGTATAGTAATAAGAGTGTTACTATCTTGTTTTGGGTTTGTCAGTTTTTGCTTTATGAATTTTGAGGCTACTTTATTAGGTACATTCAAGTTTAGAATTATTAAATCTTTCTGGAGATGTGGATATTTTATCATAATGCTCTGGGTTTCTCTATTCCTAATGTTTTTTGTCTTTAAATCTATTTTTGTCTGCTTTTAACATAGTTTATCTGGCTTCCTTCTGATTAGTATTTACCTGACATTTATTTTTCCAACCTTTCTTTCAGCTGTTACCTTTCTTTTTTCATATTTCTTTTAGCCTTTAGCTTAAGTTGTAGGTATGGCTTATTAGTAGTGTAGAGCTGTATTTTGTGTTTTGTTTTATTTTAATCTGACCAGCTCCACTTGTTTGGTGAATTTCATCTATTCTTGTATGTTGTGGTTATTGAAACATTTGAACTTGTTTATTCTCACCCTACATTTTTATTTGACTTGACCCACTTTTTTTTTAATGTTTCTTTTTTCTCCTTTATTGCCACTGATTAGATTGATAATTTATTTTTCTTATTACATTTTTTCCCTCCTCTGTGGGTTTGTAGTTTATGCATTTATATAATTT
Source organism: Neogale vison (assembly GCF_020171115.1). Lineage (NCBI taxonomy): Eukaryota > Metazoa > Chordata > Mammalia > Carnivora > Mustelidae > Neogale > Neogale vison. The sequence goes on from NC_058098.1 coordinate 47,051,513, forward strand.
GTGTATTTCATTTCTGTTTTATATTACATATTTTTATTGTTATTTTAATGAATCTCTAATTATTTTAACCAATATATAGAGGATAGAACAATGTCTAAAGCCCAGCTCACCTTTGGGGGAAATACAAATGGGTGGAGGAGAATGCAGAATGTCCATGGGTCATAGAAACCTCTGACTAGAGTCCAAGCGGCAGGAACTCTCTGGAGTTTTCACAAGGTTTTAAGGAGAAGGAGGAGGAGCAGAAAGTAAATGAGATAGGCAAAAAGAGCAGCTGGGCAGGGCTCAGAAGAGCGCAGAGCCTCAGAGGCATATATATTCACTTCTCATTGGGACACAGCTTACCGATTTCCCAGTGAGTGTATGTGAGTGTGTGTGTGTGTGTGTGCGCCTGAGTGTGTATATGCCTGAAAGTATGTGTGTGTGTATTTGTTGAGTGTATGTTTGTGAGTGTGTGTGTCTGAGTATTTGTATGTGGCTGAAAGTACATGTGTGAGTATGTGTGTGAGAGTGTGTATGTGTGTGAGTGCCTGAGCATATATTTGCATGTGAATGTCTGTTTGTGAATGTGTGTAAGTGTGTGAATGTGTGTCTGAGTATGTGTATGTGAGTGTGTATATGTGTGAGGGTGAACATGTGTGTGAGTCTATGTATGTGTGTGAATGTGTGCTTGTGTGTGCATGAGCCTGAGGGTGTGTGTGAGGGTGCATGTGTGTGAGTATGTGCCTGAATGTGTTTGCATATGAGTGTGTATATTTGTGGGTGTATGTATGCAAGTGTGTGAGTGTGTGCCCTGGTGTGTGAATGTGCCTGAGAGTGTATGAGAGTGTGTGTGTCTGTGAGAGAGTTTGAGTTTTTATGTGTGTGTGTGTGTCATGCTCGGCACTGAGGGCACAGAGAGGCAGAGTGGGAAGGAAGCCAGAAAGTACATCTGAGGGTAAAGAAGGGCTTGTTTTCATGAATTACCAACAACAGCAAAGTTTGAAAGGAAAGAAGCTGGTAGAGGAGGCTGGCAAGTGTGGCCATTGCTGTCACAGCACAAAAAATGTTGAAGGCAAGATCTGAATTGTAGGTTTTTTCCTAGAGACAAATGGGTCAGGAGAAATTGAATTTCCATGGGTCAGGGGGTATAGGTTGATAGCAGTAGAGATCTAGACAGGCCAGACTGGTGCAGTTTAAAAATATCTCTTCTTTCACAATGAAATCCTGGATGACATTATTTCTGAGATTTTTATCCTGTGCTATTGTTACTCTTTTTTTTTTTTTTTTTTTTTTGCACACTAGCTATTAGTCCAAGAATCAGTTTTTGACAATAGTTGTTAAAGAAGTTTTGGGTCTCATCTCAGTGTAATCTATACCCTGATTAAATTATAAACAGATTTCTAGGACTCAATAATGATAGTCCACATGGTGTAGAAAAGTAGGATTCAAATAGAATATTCTCTTGTTCAGTGACAGGAGTGCTAGTGACACGTCGGCTTATGAGAAGCAGATACGGTAAAATAAAATACCCCAGGTCTATTTTAGTTCTCTTCACAAGGCAGACTTATGAAATCTTTTCCTGAATGAACTGATGCACAAAATGGAGTTAGTGTGATTAAAAAAATATTATGTTTTTCATTTTAAACTGTATTTTTTGTTGCTTTTATCCCCATCTGTGTTGATGTCTTCCTACTCAACTCATGACAGATGAGTTTTTAAGGCATGGACACTCTTCCAACACAAGGTAGCAGTTAAGGGAACCTGCCTTGAAATCAGATTGACAGGGACTTTAACCTACCGTTTCCAGTCCTGTAGTCAAATTTTAACTTCTTTAAGTCCAGTTTTCTTCTTATTGAAAAAATGACACTAATAATCTACCTCCTGTTCTTTTTTTTTTTTGTGAGTGGACAAAATGAGATATAAAAATACAAGGTAGCATGGGATACTTAATGAGTATTCAATAAATATTATCTTTCTTGTTGCCCATGTCTGCAAAACCTTAATTTCATTCCCCCCCCCTTTTTTTTGCTTTAAATGATGAAAGAAGATTGAAAATGGCATATCATAAAATGACATAGAACCATTTAGAAAAATGGGGAGGTATTTATATCTTTAGTCAGTGCTATATAAACATCTGTGGAAGCCAACAACATTGTATGTCCTTCAAGTAGGACATATCCTTCAAGAAGGATACTTGAAGTATCCTTCAAGTATTTCCTGCTGGGACATGGTCTTGCCAAACCCCCTAGAGTCCCCCAAATAGTCTTTTCAAAGACTCTTGTCTCTATTGCTTAGGGCCATGTTCTGCCAGAAAGCTGCCTTCCTCAGTCAGGTCACTAATAGTGACCCCAAAGAAAAAGAACACGAAGGTATCTATCCAACTCTCGAAAGCCTTACTTGTGCTCCGAGCTGTGAACAAAGAGCCTTCCTTCCATGGTGTTTTTGAAAGAAAGGAAGAGCTTTTAAGAAACCACACTTGAGTCCATGGCAGAGTGAAAGGGGCAGGAAGCATCAGGCCAGTTTCCAGATTTCTCTCTGGTCCGGATTATTGAGATTTACATCCAACCTCTGGGACAGTTTATCCAAAAGCTGTTAGGATAATTTGGGTTTCACACAGAGTTATAAAAACATAGTATGAGCCTGATGTCTTTATTTCCCATTGAGTCTTGTTGAGGGAAAGCAAAGCATACTTGTGTCCCAAATCCTGGAGCAATAGGGCCCATAATGGAGAAATATGCCCGTCTTTCACCAAGACCAGATAGTAACAAAGAATAATCCCTTCCCTTTTTTTCCCACATTCATTTATGTAAGTTGGTCAAACTGAGATCTACTCACTAGTAGATTTTAGACCTAAGAGATATAGAATAATCTTTCTTCAGATGCTACCCTTGTTCCTATGAAATCCTTCTGTTCTTAGAAAACATCCATTCAAATAAATTAATGAGGCTACTGAAGGAGCGGAGGGGGCAGTACAACTCATTATCTCAGAAACTAAGAAGGTTCACATAATTCTTAGCTCTATGGGGTGTATTAGTCTGATAGTGGCTGCAATACTTCTGTGTAATAAATTATCAAAATCTATCTCAGCAACACAAAACAATAATTATTAATATTTTCTTAATCATAGGACTGCAGATCAGTGAGTGAAGCTTGAGTCCAAGTGTCTAGTGGGTTCAGGTTTCCTGCATCTGTCTCTAATGTTGGAGTAGGTGACTCAAGATGTATCTTTTCATGGTGGTGGTAGAAACTCAAGAAGGATGGGAAGGAACATGTAATGTTTCTTAAAGCCTAGGCTCTGAACTGGCACACTGTCACTTCTGCCCATTTCATTGGCCAAAGTACCTCACAGGGTCAGGCCCACTGTCGGTGGGTGAAGAAGTAAAGTCAGTTCACCATGACTCATGGCAAGAGTGGGAAGGAGGCAAGAGTTAATGAACAGAGAATACAGTGCAACCCACAGGGCAACTCAGGCAATGTCAGCCTAAGAGGATCAAGATAAACCTTACTTTCTTAGTACCTTGGGTGACATTACAAAATCTAGCTAAATGACCTACAACTGAGGGGAGATTGTGTATTAAAAATTCCAAACCCAGCAGCCTGAGATGCAGCCCAGGCTTATGAATTCTGAAAAACTTCTTCAGGAAATGTTATTGCTCTGAGTGCCATCCCCCATCCCAAGATATAAGCAATGCACTAACCAGACATCTTTATGGCATGCAAATCTATATTCTGTTGACTACGAGATAATAGAGCTTAAGGAGAATTCTCCCAGGTCACAATTTGGGAATTATAATGTACCGAACAAATGGAGCCTGCTTGTGAGAGGAAATTACCCTTCAACTCCTCAGAGTTACTGAAAATGGGAAAGACTTTCATTTGAGGAGCACTGAAGAATTTGAAAGCCAGCCTACATCTCTAGACTTCATGCCCTGCCCCGCCTCCACCCCCCACCGTGTATCAGCTGAGAGCAGGCAGACACAGAGAATGATGTCACATGGCATGACTAGCACTGGAAGCTGGCTTTCCCTCTCTCATCTTATCATTTTTGTGTAATAACAATACGATGACATTTTGGATTTAGATGCAAATGACATTTGCATTTTGGTATGAACTTCTTGGTTTTCCTCTCACAAATTTTGTTCATAAGAATTTCCTCCCAGAGTGACAGTGATTGGCCAATCCCCTCCTGCTCGGCGGCTCATGAAACACTGACTTCACTGCAGCCATGGACGGTATCATCTTAGCACAGGTCACATGGGCTGGGATCTAGTGTTTGGCTGCCACATGTCATCCAAGTGGCTTTGGGCTTGTTGGCAAGTCATCACTTCAGCTTCTCCAGGGAGGAAATATCCTCTTTAGTGTGTCCATGAAAGATCAGTAAGGACACAGACAGAGATGGAACACTTACTGTGCAGGCATTGAGGATGCAGAGAAATAGGAGGTTTCTGTCCCTGTGACGCCTTAGTCTAGTGGAACATACTGAATTGTAAAGACATAATTTCCTTATTTTTATTTTATTTTATTTTTAACTTAATTTTATTTTTTCTAATAACTTTGTTTTTATTATGTTACATTAGTCGCTATACAGTACATCATTAGTTTTTGATGTAGTGTTCCATGATTCATTGTTTGCAGATAAAACTCAGTGCTTTTCAAAAGAACGTGACAAGATGTGATGAGCACACAACTATTCTGAGTTGTTGTCTACACAGTTTAAAAGATGATTACCCTATTCACACCGAGTCGGGGTATTTATTTAATTATTTTTAAGATATTTATTTACTTATTTATTTGAGAGAGAGAGAGAGATTGCACAAGCAAAGGTAGGAACAGAGGGAGAAAGAGGTAGACTCCCCACTGGAAAAGGAGTCCGTTGTGGGACTCAATCCCAGAACCCTGGGGTCATGACTGAGCCAAAGGCAGATGCTTAACCTACTGAGCCACCCAGGCGCCCTGAGACTGGGCATTTAAATAAAGACCTGAGTTTAGGATTTTTGTCATAAGTTTTCACTTTGCTATTCCTGGGGTACCTTTGAAAAGAAGCATTTAGATTTGAGCCCACAGCAAGTTAGTGACCTCTGCCTCAACCACCTATAAGTAGTAAGTGCTATCTTGCCTTTTTTCCATCTCCTGCTTGCTTGTGACCTAGGAGACAGGACTGCCATTCCCTGGCTCACTGTGTGGCCCCACCTGCCCCATTCTGGGAACTGTAAGGAATACATCTGTGACTTTATTTCCTTTATGAAGGTGCATTGAAACTGTGCCTCAGTCAAGAGACCTTACGGTTTTCACTTCACCCAAGTAGGAGCTTGGAGGCTGAAGAGCTACCTGCCCACTCCATGTAGGTGAATTGTGCTCCCCAGTCAGCAGGTCTTAATTTACATCAATTTAATATCGGCTGTTCCAAGCGTTTCTTAAAGGTAGGTGATAATTTCATTTTACAGATGACACTGCAACTCAGTGAGCAAGGGTCCATGGCAAGTTAACAGCTGAGTTGAGGTTCCAACTCAGACCAATATTTGACTCCCAAGGTTTTGCTCTTCTCACCACTTGGCTCATAGAGAGTGAAGCATCCCACTTTGGCGGAACTTGGTACCCCCAAAATCTCATCTTTAATAGTCTCCTCACCTAACATAATTCTCATCTCTTACGTTCATATCTTTGTTCTCTCTACTTGAGCAGGAACCCTGTCTTGTAAGAATTTGAATCCCCTGAAGCAATGATATGCTACTGGATACTAGTAGACCCTCAAAAATAGCATTAAGATAAACAAAATCCAAAAAATTAGAACTACTAACACAGCTTCAAAGAGCATACCCTGCATTGCAAAGCCAAATCGAAGTGTGCTTGAGGTGATCAGCTGCTGTGTTTTTTTTGGGAGGGGTGTCTGAATTTTCCCTGTTATTCTTCTCTTCCTGATCAGTGAGCACAAAGGGATGAAGGATCAGATGAAAAAATCAGTGTCAAAAAAATTAGCATTGGCCTGTGCGGTGATGAGCACAGGGTGTTATACGCAACCAATGAATCATTGAGCACTACATCAAAAACTAGTGATGTATTACAAGCTGGCTAATTGAACATAATATAAAAAATAAATTAAAAAATTAGCATCAAAAGCACATTAAAAAAAAGACAATTATCAAGTCATTTCAACTGCTCACAAAAAAAGAAATACGTTCTTCCCTTTTCTTATTTTATTTAAAGTCCTCATTGACTTTCCTAAAGTCCCAGATTCCACTTAATCTCAGTGCTGGTCAAGATAGCAGTCCTCATTCCCTAATCTTCTCTTTCCACCCAGTGGTCACTCTTTGAAGTCACAGAGAATGCCTTGCACACAAGGAAGCCATTAGTAGAGTCCCAACCTATATAGCCTACCATAAATTAGAATGCTAAGGAAGGCTTTTCATCCACTGCAAAGCCACTCAGACTGACTGCTGGCAGTGCCTTCCCATTGATGACAGGTCACCAAAGAGTTCTCTCTACACAGTTCATTTCTGGTGGCAGCAATATTCCTGTCTGACTTCTGAAGTGATTTTTGCAATGCACCCGGCTGCCAGAGGCAGAGATTCTGGAATGAGAGTTTTAGCAGCAGTTCCTTGCCCCAGCCTACCCTTTCTCTCTGCTGCAGAAGGGCTGGAGGTCCAGCCTTCTGTGGGGGCTCCCTTACTGCCTTTCTTCCTTGAACCGGGAACCTCACAACCTAGTTATATATTTACATTTCTAAGACTCCTGCTGTGTTTATGTGCTTCAGTTCAAGTTGATTTTACTTTTATATCTGAAGAAATGTGTTGAATTTATTGAAAAGTGTGAAGTTGGCATTTATTGTAATGATGAAATTGGTTTTCTTAAGAATTTCAAGTATGTCAAAGCATAAAATTATTTTTAAATAAAATGTTTCTATGAATATAAAATATCTACTGATTGTTACAACACAGTATCAAGAGGGCGGCAGATTCTAGGATATGAAATATAAGAAGGTATTTGCTCATCTTATTCCCAGGTTAAATCTGGAGAGAGAGGGTGTGGTGGAATGAATGGTGAATTATTGCATTCTTGGGGAAATAGTTAGCTCTTGAGTCTCAATTTCTCCATTTGCAAAATAAGGTGGAGATGAGTCGTCTATTTCCTTCAAGTTTCAATAATTCTATTCCTGTTTTGCGTTCTCCCAGAAGCAGAGAGAAAAGTTGATTCAGGAGGTGATCTCAGGAAACTCTGTTAAGAGTATAGGAAGTGAGTGATTACCCCCATGTTCATAGCAGCAATGTTCACAATCGCCAAACTGTGGAAAGAGCCAAGATGCCCTCAACAGACGAATGGATAAAGAAGATGTGGTCCATATATGCAATGGAATATTATGCCTCTATCAGAAAGAATGAATACCCAACTTTTGTATCAACAGGGACAGGACTGGGGGAGATTATCCTGAGTGAAATAAGTCAAGCAGAGAGAGTCAATTATCATATGGTTTCACTTACTTGTGGAGCATAAGGAATAATATGGAGGACATTAGAAGAAGGAAAGAAAAGTGAATTGGGGCAAATTGGGGTGGAGAGAGAAAAACCATAAGAGATTGTGGACTCTGAGAAACAAACTGGGGGTTTTGGAGGGGAGGGGGAGGGGGGTTAGGTGAGTGTGGTGGTGGGTACTAAGGACGGTATGTATTGCATGGAGCACTGGGTGTGGTGCATAAACAATGAATCTTGGAACACTGAAAAAATAAAATAAAAATAAAATAAAGAGTATAAGGAAGTGAGACACAGAACACAGCCCATAATGGGTGTATCACCAGTCCATCTGTCTCCATGGGCCACTGGGCTAAATCCATCTGGAGAACCCTGGAAAACAGTATGGAACACAACTAGACCTCAGGGAGCTGGGGTATTTGCACACCAAGTCCAGCTGGTCATTGTGAGGGCTATTCCTAAAATATACTTCTGGCCTGCCACATGGTGGAAAATGCTAGAGAATCCCCTGTGGTTGAGAAATGCAGGTGCTGGTGTTGGGAAGATGGGCAGCACTTCCGGAGGTGGCGGAGGTGTGGGGACATGGGTGGAACATCAGATTCTGTGCCTGCTAGATTCACCCTCCATACCTACATGCAAGTTGTACCTTGTAGACAAATGGCGACTGTCTAATCAAGAAAGTCATAGCAGAATTATAACCTGTATCTTTATGGTAATTGCATAGTCTCATTTGGTCTGGTGGTTTTACCCAGAGCATCACAGGACACAGACATTGTGAATATACAGCCTTGTTGGTAAAGACATAAAAACACACGTTCAGATTACTTTTTCTATTAGCAAATTCATCTTATTCTCTCCAAGTCACCGTGTCTTGCTGTCATATGTCATTCTCACTTGGATTCTGATGTGCCTTCACCAGCAAGAGAATAATGGCTGGGAGCAAGATAGTATTCTGGGAATGCATGATTCCCAGGTGCCCAAGCACAGGGTGTCATGTGCAGAACACATGGGACTCGTGGGAACAACATCCCACCCACCTGTTGTGTGTACTACTTGTGGCTGATTGGATGGAACACAAGCAAAGGCATTTCAGGTGGAATGTTCTTCTGGACAATTGAATGAACTCCCAAGGCATAGAGAATTTGCTTCAAGTCAGACGCATCCCTGATGACTGAAAATCCCTGTCAATAATAAGGGGGAGAAAGATAGACCCAAGTTTCTAGTTCTTTTCATCTGCTTTTCAGTTTGTTAATGGAATTCATTCATTGATTCAACAACTCTCACTTGAGGCACTGGGGACGCAGCAGTTCAAACTGATAAAATCCCACCCTTATGGACCTTCATTTTTGGTGAGAAGAGATGAACACAAACAGACCAACCAGCAGATAAATAAACACTGTGATAGGGGTGAGCAATGTTAGGGAGAGAGACAAGACAGGGTAGGTAGATGGAAAGTAGAGGGCTTTAGGAGGAGAGATTTATCCAGATGCTGGCCAGGGGATCCTGGCAGATAAAATGCCTTTGAGGCTAGACCCATGGGGATGGAAGGAAGGGCTTGGAGAGTCCAGGCTCACTGTTTTCCCAGAAGCCAGAGAACAGAAAAGCTCATAACCTGAAGCCAGAGTAAGAACCATGGGTGGGACTGAGCAGGGGAGTTGAGGAATGAGTTCCTGGAGGTGAGCCTATCAATCATGCAGTGCCTGTGAGAATGTTGGCTCTCACCTTGAGTGATGTGGGAAGCAGAGGTCTGGCATTTTCTGATTTTGGTTAGAAACGTATCACTCAGGAGCTCAGGGGAAGCAAAGCTGGGGGAAGTAGCAATAAAGTTATAGAGACAGTTTTATGCCAATTTTGTTCATATCTCTCATGTGCAAAATCCTCTAGCTCTGTCTTTCCTACTGCCAAGGACTGAATTTATCCTTTCCAAATTCTTGTGTTGATGTCCTAACCCCCTAAGTGGTAGTATTTGGAAATAGGGCATTTGGGAAATAATTATGTTTGAATGAGGTCATGAGGATGGAGATTTTATGATGAGATTGGTGCCATTAGAGGAAGAGGAAGAGACACCAGGGCTCTCTGCCAGGCAAAATACAGGGAAGAGGTGGCCCTGTGCAAGGGAGGATGAAAGTGCTCACCAGGAAGTGACCATGCTGGCAACTTGGTCTTGGACTTCCAGCCTCCAGAACTGAGAGGAAATAAATCTCTGTGGTTGTTTAAAGCCACACAGTCTCTCTCTCTTCCTTCCTCCCTTCCCCTCCTCCTTCCCTTTCTTCCATCCATCCTTCCTTCCCTCCCACCCTCCTTTTTCTTCTTTCCTTCCCTCCCTCCTCCTTTCTTCCTTCTTTCCTTTCTCCCTCCCTCCTTCCCTCTATCCCTCCCACCATCCTTTCTTCTTTCCTTCCCTCCCTCTCCCTTCCTTCTTTCCTTCCTTCCTTCCTCTCTCTCTCTCCCATAGCCAAGCATTTCTTTATTACTGATAGTATTTTCAGGAATTCACATTTAAAGCATAAAAAAATGTCTTGTAAAGCCCATATAGATCCATCTGGAAGTAGAATGTGAGGCACACAAAGGAAATCCAGGATGGCCAGGAGATGTGTGGAGACCGGGTACAGGCTGCAGGTGGGGTGGAGGCTGCAGCTGGCTTTGTCTGATGTGGGGGCTGGGTCTTCCCAGGAGAAATGCAGTAAGGGCAGGCAGTCACTGTGCCCTGGACTTGAAACAAGCAGTAGATGCCTGGGGACTGACTCCTGTGCTGACAGGGGGAGCCTGAGAACTGAGAGAAAAGAAATCTCTCCTGTTTGCAGTTACATAGTCTGTGGTGTTTTGTGCTGGCAGCCCAAGCAGACTCATCCACGAGCCACTTGTATTCCTTTTGCCTAAAGTGGCTGGCAGAAGCCAGTGGCAGCAGGGAGCTCTCCAGCGAATGGTACTTGGGGATTTAGGAAGACTGTCGGGTGGACAGAAGGGCTTAGAAGGGAGGCCACTGGGAGGCCAGCAGGGCTAGGTGGGCCCTGGGGAGGGGGCTGGGATTTCACCTTCTGTAGGAGGGGAGCCTAAGCCGAGGTTGGGGGGAGGAGCCAGATAGTGATGTTTGTTATAAAAAGATGGTGCTGGCAGCTGAGTCCCTACCCCCACCCCCCAAGGCAGGACTGCAAGTGAGGAGCCCAGGAGATATGGTCAGTCCCAGTGCAGACCCAGGACTTCAGTGGCCCAGAGGGGTGACTACAATGGGGAAGGGGACAATGGAATTGGGGAATATTTTGGAGGTACAAAGACTTGTGGATTGAATGTGTGTGGGGGGCTGGGGGTTGTTGAGGGTGGAGACAGCCAGGTAGTGCTAGGTTGAGGCTCATGTAAATGGTAGGGTAGAATAGCAGGCAGGTGGGGTGAGAGTCGGTGACCACCAGAAACTATACAGCAGCTGGGTCACAGGGACATGGCCAGGATCAGATGCTAAGGGAATGCATGGAGAAATACCATGAGCCTGGGGCCCGATGGGTAGCAGGAAAGAGTAACAAAGCAGAGGAAGTGGGGGTGGAGATGTGTGGGAAGGGAAGAGCCCTGGCTCAGTCTTGCTTGGGTTTCCTTGGACGTGTGCAGACTAGCAGTTGACAAACAGAAATAAATGCCATGTGGCATCTGATCCATGGGTCACTGCTGTAATAACTACAGTCCAAGTCTTCTTTCTGAATTTAGGGTTTTAAGGGCTGAACATTAAATTCTCTTTTTTAAAACAGAATTTTCAAATATAGACTTGTTCACCATTAGGAAAGTGTATCTCAAGATGACTCCTAAAGCCCCTTTCTTTCTTTTCCCTTTCCTTTTCTTTTTTTCTAGCAAGCTCTATGTCCAAAGTGGGGCTTGAACTCATGACGCAGAGACCAGGAGTCGCATGCTCTACTGACAGAGCCAGCCAGGTGCTCCTCCTCATTCCTTTCAACCCTGAAATTCCAATGATCAGATAGATACCAGAGCTTTAGCAATGCTGGATGTATATATTTCTTAGCCATAACAGTCCATTTCTTAGTTTAACCTTGTGAATTTTTTTCAAAACCAGTTTCAGAGGCTTTTTGTGAATTTATGACATGTGCCATTGAATTTCTGACAGGTGAAGTCAAATTTTAAATCTTAGTTAAGGGGAAAAAATGCTGCTGTTCTGTTGGCAGTGAGCAATTTGCATATACAGGAGAGTTTGCCTTTGGAGACTATATATATATATATATATATATGTATACACACAAACACACACACATACACAACCATATATTCATATCAATTCATGAATTAATCATATTTCTTGAATTTAATTTTATGAGCTTCATATGTATGTATGATTTCATAAATTTGATTTTTTTTAAAGATTAATTAATTTTTTTGAGAAGGAGAGAGAGTGTGCACAGTGGGTAGGGGCAGAGAGAGAGGGAAAAAGTCTTAAGCAAACTCTGCAGTGTGTGGAGCCTGGACATGGGGCTCGATCTCATAATCCTGAGACCATGATCTGAGCTAAAACCAAGAGTCAGTTGCTTAGCTGACTGTGCCACCGAGGTATCCTTTATACATTCTATTTTAAAGTATTGAGAACATTCCAAAAAATGATTTAACTGATTTTTCCAACTCACAAAGAAGAGAAAGTGACTTTGTTTTCCTTGTCTATTATTTGAAACAATTTAAACACTATGTTATTTTCCTGATACCCCTTTGAGTTAAGTAGGTGAGAACTATAATGCAATTTGTTTCTACTAAATAAAAAACTAAATGCGAGATAAGACACAGTGCTCTTGTAACCCAAATTCTGTGTAGATGTTGCACTCAACAGGAGGGCTCTTTGTATCTACTTAAGGATGGACTGGATGGCACAGTAAGTTTCTTCCCATCATGCTGGCCAAACTCTATTTGGATACCGTGAAATGCTGTTTGATTGTTTAAATGCTGTTTGTTAAGTTTTAACTTACTAAAATAAATTCTTGTCGTTCTAGGAACCCCAAAAGTAGTTTATTTCATTAATTAAAAAGTGATCGGGAAATTTATTCAGTGATGCATGGGCAAGAACCTTTAATCCTAGCCATGGCTATTTCACCATGTCAATTTTACATTTCTTCTTGAGCAAGTTATGTACAAATAGGTAAATACAGGAATAACATAAAGCAAAATGAATGGCTGGAAAGCAGGCAATGCAGGAGATATGGTTATTTGACATTACCACAATTTTCAGAAGTACTCAGTTTTTATACTGCAAAAACAAGCCCCAAACTCTATCCACTGAAATCGATTTGAATGCGGAGTTTAATGCTGTTAATAGCCCATACATAATTTACTCAAATATTTGAAGTTCTAGATGGTTTCATTCTGTTTTAAAGAAACCTAACTTATTTGCAAATGGTTAAAAATACCAGAACAATTGCAAGAATGCTCTTTTTTAGTTCTGAAGATATTGCTTCATTTTAAAGCATCAAGGATGATTTAGATTTTTGGAAGAACAGAGGAGGCATGAAGATTTCTGAATTCCCACAAATGCAAACCACCACTGAGAAGACCAGCCTCAGGACAGCTGTGGTCTAGAAGCCAAATCAGTGCCGCAGCAAAAAAGAGCTGTTCTTTTTTGAATAATAATGACAACAAAACCCCTCCAAACTGCAACTGAGGAAGAACTAGAAACATTGTATTCTTACTAATGTGAGGTTGGAAACATTGGCTTTTAAGTGAATTGGCCATGACCACACCAACACTTGGATGGTCCTGGGGCTGGGATTGCAGGCAGATGTGTTTGTCATCTGTATGCCAACATTCAAAAACTTTGCTCCTTTCTCTTGCTAGCACATTGAGGTAGGCCTTGCTCGAGTGACACAAGATGATTATATGCACATGTTACCTGGAAACATGGTTTGGCTTAATATGAGATCTGTGTACTTAGGCTCTTGTGTATAAAAATGCAACATTTATCCAGGGCATTTGACAAATTCTCAGAAGTATCTATTATGCCAGAGAGCTGTCAAAGAAACAGTGTATTCCCATGGAGAGGTCATTTACCCCATTTCCACCAAGTAAATAAGGAGTTCTGTCCTGCCCGGGAGAGATCATAACACCAAAATGTTCAGCTTCAAAGTGAGGAGTGAGGACGGTGACAGAAGCATGGGAAAATCAAGATTTCTTGCTAGGTCCAAGGACTAGCTCATACTTTCCCAAATATGTGTTTTAAGTGTTCATTCTTCACTTACTCCATTCATCTCTGCATGTGTCTAGCTATTTATCCAACTTCAAAAAGGCTTGCTATTTTTCAAATAACACACTATTTTCCTTTTTTAATTTAAATTTTAATTAATTTATTTTTTAATTTTTCATTTTTCATTAACATATAGCGTATTATTTTCCTCAGGGTTACAGGTCTGTGAATCATCAGATTTACACATTTCACAGCACTCACCATAGCACATACCCTCCCCAATGTCCATAACCCAGCCACCCTATCCTGCCCCCTCCACCCCCCAGCAGCCCTCAGTTTGTTTCATGAGATTAAGAGTCTCTTATGATTTGTCTCCCTCCCGATAATATCTTGTTTCATTTTTTTCCTTCCCTACCCCCCAATGACCCGCTGTCCTGCCTTTCAAATTCCTCATATCAGAGAAATCATATGATAATTGTCTTTCTCTGACTGACTTATTTTGCTTAACATGCTATTTTCTAAACTCATTTCTTTAATATACAAAGAGCTCTTATAAATCAAGAAGAAAAAATATATTTCCAAAGGATATGAACAGAAAGAGAAATAGTAACATAAGGTTTTCACTTATCAGTGGGCAAAGATGAAAACTTTGAAAACATGTTGAGGGAAATCTGTGATAATACACAGTATTGGTGAGGTTGTGGGATGACAGTGTCTCTCACACATTGCTAACTGGGTTATAAACTAGTACAAACTTTTTTGGAAAGCAATCGGCAGTATCTTCCAGAATTTAAGATGCATGGATTTCCTTGTGGCAGAAACTGCACTACAATTCTTCTGATAGATAAGACTTAAGGTCACACAATTTGAACACAGTGGCTACCTCTGGGGTGGGGGATTGTTAAGGTGGTGAGAAATTCATTTATTCTCTGCATGTCATTTATATTGTTTAAATTTCCTAGATGTGTTACTTAGTCACAGAAAGGATACAGAAATGACTATAAGTTCACACACACACACACACACACACACACACAGAGAAACATACATACACACACAAGGACATAGCCTACAGACATGGAGATCAAAATGAATGACAAGAAGGTGAGAAATTAGGCTGAAAGGAAAATAAAGGGAGAAACCAGGGGTAAGTCTACATCATGTACAATTGTTGGAGGTGAGCTGAAAGTATCTGATGTAAAGACTTCTGAGTGTGTATAGATGAAAGCAATCTTTTGCCAGAAGTCTAACTATCCAGGACCTGAAATCTGAGAGAAGTTTCTCCTGTGGGTCCTCATGGAGAAGGATATAGAAATTAATATTCTTAAAAAAAAAAAAAGAGTCCAGAGTTAATTCTATAAAATGTTTCAATAACAATTTAGCCTTGTGGTAGATTGGATTATCATTCTGGATTCTCATTTCTTCTTTGTTAAAGGGTTCTCCATCCATGTGCCTTATCTGGAGATTTACTGGTACCTCTCACTTGAGGTACCAAGTACTTGAGGTACCATCCCCACCCAAATCTCTGAAATTCGTTCCCATGTAGAACTTCCTCTTCCCATGAAATGAAGGCAGAATTTTCTTGAGTTGTGTCTGAGTAGATGATTTAAATGTGTTATCATGGTTTGGCTCGACGTTTTGAACTTCAGCTTCCAATGATGCTAATACATGCTCCATGTAGCTCTTGCTCCTTCAGTCTGTGTCCTGGAATGAAGACACATAGGACAATCTGGAACCATAAACAAAGCCTGGAATCCAACTGGGATCAGCTGATCTGCAGACCTGTGTGTGTGGAATTAATGCTTGTTTTGTAAGCAAATGTAATTATAACATTATTGCAGCAGAACCCTGGCTAATGCATTTCTGGAAATGGTGATAGAAAGTGAAAACAAGTCCAGAAGTAGACTTTTGAATTGTTGGGGATAGTGAGGATAGGCAGGTCCTCTAGTAAAAGGACATAATCTTCCCCAAAGATCATGCCCCTGTTTAGAGACGCTAAGAAATTATTGATAATGAATAGGGGGACAATACCCAGTAACACAATAATCGTAAGAGTGAACTACAAAAGCATTTCATATTATCACAAGAAAGCTGCCCCATAATTCTGAGGACAAAGCATGATGCCGATGGGCATTCACTGAGAGGATGTATAGAAATTGTGATAGGTGGGTAATATCCGTGTGTGTTTGTGCATGTGTGTGCAGATATGCATGTGTGTGTGTTCTGAGGGGTCACCTGGGACTAGAGATTCTCTTTGCCATCTTTACAAGATGGTCTGCTAAGAGTCACAGTGTTAAAAGTATGTCAGGAGCAAGGGTTAAAACAAAAGTGTAGATGCAACAATCCTAAGCCTCACCTTTGGGGTTTCTCCCCATCTCCTTCAGTATACCTCGGTTCTCTAAGAATAATGTTTTAGGAATGGCTCAGGGCAAGAGCTCAAGGCAGAGTCTATATGTATGCACGTGAAGTTGGTGTCTTCACAAGGAATAACAAGACCCCTGTAAAAACAGCCATGTTTCTATAGGATTGGCAGAAACAAAAGTCTTGGGTGGAAGTTCAGCATGTATTTTTTAATTATTTTTTTGAGTCTAGAAATAGAATGTTCTTCAGATAGTCAATGATTTCTGGCTTCATCCCAAGGCCATAAAATGATCTTAAAAACAAAGTTTAATGACTGTTGGACACAGTCATCTTTAGGAAGAAAGGGGAGTCTGAAAGAAAGGCTGAAGATGGCAGATCATCTTAATTTTGAATATTCCTTTTTGACCAATTCAATTAGAGAATCACTATTCTGTTTGTTTGCCTATTATTTAAGTTTGTCTAAATAAGAGAAATATTTTCATGGAGGAAAGAAGTGGTTTGGTTTTCCTAGTGTTATGTCCTTGGATATGGTCTGTTTCTGTCTGTCTGTCTGTCTCTCTTTCTTCCAGCTCCTTCCTACTGATATCTTGGTTAGGTTCCCTCCCTGACTTTCACTCTTCCATATCTCAAGTCCACACTTAGTACCAAATTTGAAGCTTCAAGGTCTCTATTAGGCAGGATATTTATCTATTTACCAATCATCTATATGCACATTCAGGCAAACATCAACCCCCTTCAGATATTCATAACATAATATATAATATAATATGTAGATATCTATACTTATCATATATATATATATATGGAAAGAGATTTATTTTAAAGATTGGCTCATACTATTGTAGAGGCCAACATCTCAAGTTTGCAAGGAGGATTGGCAGGCTTGAATCTGCATGGAGACAGAATTCTTCCCTGTTCTGGGGGAACTTCAGTCTTAGGGCCTTTAACTGATTAGATGAGGTCCATTCACATTTTGGTGGTGCTCAAAGTCTATTGATTTGAATCCTTATCTTAACAACAGCAGCAGCAGCAACAACAACAAATGCCTTCACATCAACATCTAAGTTGGTGTTTGACCAAGCAACTGGGTACCATGGCCTAACCAAGTTGAGACATAAAACTAACCATCACGGGGTCAGTATCCACCATACCCCATGCCCGACTTTAGACCAGTATTCCAGCTTTCTGCTGGTCCAGATGGGGAAATAGAACAACTAGGACTCCACTTAAATGCAGACCACAAATGAATGCCATTGGCATTCTTGCTAGTTAACTGGGGAATATTTGCCACTGATTTGTCAAGTAAATTTAATGATGTGTATCTTAGCACACACTTCTACTGTTTGACAGACAATACATCCTTATCATGGCACACTGGTATAGGAAGTTATTGGACTTCCTAGTTCCATATGGTGACATATTCCTTTTGTGATACTAGAATATCAGTGCATTAAATGTGTGTGTGTGTGTGTGTGTGCGTGTGTGCGTGTGTAGGCATTTGTGTCACATCTGGAATTTAAAAAAATAACAAGGAACCAGATGTACAGTAATATGACCATATATGTATGTACACATATACTACCCACTCCTTTAAAATGAGAACAGCTTCATTTGTATCCTTTGGTTTTGTTGAGGGATCTTGAGAGTGAATAAAACCACAAGAAAACATATGGAAAAGCAGTCAAATGGGTTATGAATAAAATCTACATTGTTTTAACAGCATCACAGAGGGAGGAGGGGCAGTGATGGTATTTACTGATTATTTAGAGTTGATGTCAGGTCCTGCATGAAGCACCTCTCTTTTATTATCTCATCTGATGCTGTGTGGGAGCATTTTCCTTAAACTGGGGAATCAGGCTCAGCAAGTAAAGTGCACAAGCAAGATTTGCTCTGAAGTTTGCCTTAATCTAAAAATACGTGTGGTTTGTCCCCAGTTACACTGTAGCAACATCTCTGACCATGTATGAATGCTTCCAGAACACTCAGTAGCAAATTACTCATAAGGTTTAATGGTGATGACGGGCAATGTGCTAACACTGCTTTGAAAGTCTTCCAGGTAAAATTATGCTTTATGGCTTAGAACCTCGGTGCACACTAATCCTGTATGGGGATCTGAAGGGAATTCTTCCATTTTTCTCCCTCTTTTCTGCTTTAAGCATACCTCTTTTCCCACACAGGAGACTCTGTTAGGCCTCCCCTTAACAGTTTCCTTTGTTTTAGAAAAATCATACCAAGTGCCCCAAAGAGGATGGATTGGAGGGGATCAGTTTGGGAGACAGAAGGAGTAATACATGTAAGACATGATGGAGACAGAAATGGACTCAAGACTCTTCAGGAGGTACAATCAGCAGGACACAATGTTGTTTGAGTGGGCTAGGAAAGTGAAGGTGAGTGAGGTCAAAAAGTACTTCCAAGTTTCTGGTTTGGGCCTTAGGGCAGATGGAGTAAAGTTTCAGTGGGAGGTAGTTCACTTTGTGTCTGTTGAATTGAAGGTGCATGTGGGCCATCTGAGTGGAGGTGTCCGGTAGGTGGTGCTGTGGCAGTCAGAAGGGAGGGCATGGGAGATGGATCCAGAGATGGAACTGTGGGGAGTCCAGTGATGGGCACACTGCCTGTTTCCCACTGGTGCTCACCAGATATTTGTGAAAAGCACAGGATGAGAGGGGTTGTTGTGGACACACTTTGGTTGTGATAGGAAGTTAAAATTGCATTTGAAGTTATTTTCTCCAATGAGGTTATCTGCTGAGGGGGAAGAGTGGGCGATGGTGTTTTACAACTGAGCAGAGAGAAATTCTGAACTTAGCCAACTATTGAAAGGAAAGGAATCAATTAAAAAAAAGATAGGGGTGCCTGGGTGGCTCAGTGGGTTAAGCCGCTGCCTTTGGCTCAGGTCATGATCTCAGGGTCCTGGGATCGAGTCCCGCATCGGGCTCTCTGCTCAGCAGGGAGCCTGCTTCCCTCTCTCTCTCTGCCTGCCTCTCCATCTACTTGTTATTTATCTCTGTCAAATAAATACATAAAAAAAAAAAAATCTAAAAAAAAAAAAATGGGAGTGAGGCCAGGGAGTTGATGTGATTGACAGGAATGGAGTCTGGGAGTATTCCCGATTTTTTGGAAGAGTTTGGGAAGTGGTATTGGATCTTCTTTAAATTTTTTGTTAGAACTCACCAATGAAACTGTCTGGTCCTGGGCTTTACTTTATTGGAAAGTTTTTGATTATTGATTCTATCTCCTTACTCATAATTGGTCTGTTTAGTTTTCTATTTCTTCATGATTCAGAGTTACCAGATTGTATTTTTCTAGGAATTTATCCACTTCTTATAGATTGTCCAATTTCTTGATATTCATACTAGCCTCTTATGATCCTTTGTATTTCTGTGGTATCAGTTGTAATGTTTCTACCTTCATTTATATGTACTTGAAATTGGGCTTCTCTCTTTTTTTCTTGGTTAGTCTAGTTAAAGGATTTTCAATTTTGTTCACTCTTTCAAAGAACCAACTCTAGTGTTATTAATCTTTAGTACTGATTTCCTGTTCTCTATTTCATTTATTTCTGCTCCAATCATTTTATTTCCTTCCTTCTGCTAACCGTGGCCTTAGCTTATTCTTCTTTTCCTAGTTCTTTGAGGTATAAAGTTAAGTTGTTTATTTGAGATTTTTCTTTTTTCTCGATGTATGTGTTTATAGTTGTGAACTTCCCTCTTAGAACTGCTTTTGCTGCATTGCATAAGTTTTGGTATTTGTTTCCATTTTTGTTTGACTCAAGGTATTTTTTTTTAAAAAGATTTTCAATTTTTGTAAGTATTTTTCAGCATCCAACATGGGGCTCGAACTTATAACCCTAAGATCGAAAGTTATATGCTAAGCCAGCCAGGTGCCCCAAGACATTTTTTGAGTTCTCTTTTGATTTTTTTAAAAAAGTACATTGTTTGGTTGTTCAGGAGTGACTATGAGGGAGTTGGAGGGAAGACTGTGTGCTCTCCATGGCATTGGGGAAGTACTGGCTGGGGGTGAAGAAGTGGAAATCTCAGTGAAGAGGAAGAAAAGTGAAGTGGGTGTGACAGAGGGAGAGAAGAATGTTCTGATAAAAGAGTAAGTATGAATGTAAATTTCATCAGTGCTAGGGATGACAAGAGAGAGCATCACCAAAGTAGGATGGAGAGGGAGGTTACTAGAGGTGGGCAGCTCAGGACTTGAGGGTGAGAAGTAGGACTCATGGGCCCAGAGACATGTGTCACCAAGGACTGGCTGGCATTGGGCTGAAGGAAGGACAGAGGGTTCAATGCAGAGTTCTTCATGGGGGCATGAATAAGCCTTAAGAGTAATACTGTAGGCTTGGAAGCCATGCCTCATTTTGCCATTGCCTAGAAGCCAACCCTAAGACAAGGACCTGGGTGCAGGAGGTTTATTTGGGAGATGATCCTTGGGGCACAGAGAGAAGGAAGAGAAGGCAAGGAAAGAAGGAAGAAAAGCCAATGAAAAGTCCACTAATGAATGGGCTGATGTGAGGGCAACTGGGCCTCAGTCCCCTTGGAGACCTTCTGGGACTGTGTACAGTGTGTCTGAGAACTAGCTCACTGAGTGGTGAGGGACCCCCAGCTCTCACTCAGTACTGACTGTAAGGTTGTTGTGGGGAGTCTACTGGTCAGCTACTGTTCTGCATACAACCAAGGGGCTCCATTGGCAAGAGTTCATCTTCAGGAAAGAGTCAGGAGGTCTCCAGCTTGTATGGAAACCACTACAGTCGGGGTACCTGGGTGGTTCAAATTGTTAAGCGGCTGCCTTCAGCTTAGGCCATGATCCTGGGGTCCTGGGATCGAGCTCCACCTCAGGCTGCCTGCTCAGCAGGAAGCCTGCTTCTCCCTCTTCCACTCCCTTTGCTTGTGTTCCCTCTCTCGCTGTGTCTCTTTCTGTCAAATAAATAAATAAATAAATAAAATCTTAAAAAAAAAAAAAGAGAGAAAGAAAGAAAGAAAGCACCACAGTAGGCTGAGCACATACAGCTGAGACACTTCCAGGGCTGTCGATTGGATGGAGTGAGTCTGGAAGGAACAGTTTTTGGGCAAAGAGGAAAGGACAAGACCTGGGTATGACACTATGGATAAAGAAGTGGTTGATCTCACTTCCTGATGCTGAGACACTGAGATAGATGAGACATGTGGAGACTTAGCAGCAGACCCTCAGATGGGCTCCAAGGGGAAGTTCACCTGCAAGCAAGAGTCAGGTTTCAACTGAGGCAGGAAGGCATGCTCAGTGGAGGGCCATGGATGAAGGGGGTTGTTTCCCTGAGCAAGGAACTTCTGGAGAGTTCAGGGAGGTTAGGTAGAAGAAGAGAAGTGACATGAGGGGATGAAGAGATGTTCAGAGCTCCAGGGAACACAGGTGCCTGGAGAGTTTCCCATCTGAGCCATGATCAAGCAGTACAGACATGTGATGTAGGGTGGGTTCTGCTGGCCTTGTTGTTCCTCATAAAGTTTGTCCCCAGAGTCCTTGGGAATATTGGGGTTTCTCAGAAGGAATCATCTTCAGAGTATGTTTTTAGTGAATCTGAGGATGAATCCAGGAATCTTATTGCCTGTTAGAAACAGCAGTGCCCAGGTGTCTGGAGGGAGCTGTTCTTTTTGGCAGGATCCTGGGATAGGACTCTGGTTTCAGGCCACTGGCCAACATGGCTCAGGGAATGGCTGGAGCTGGTTCTCTGTGTTCTGAGGCAGTTTCTCCAGGTGCTTGCCAGAGAGAAGAGTCCCAACCTGTGCCGTGTAATCTCACCCAAAGCTAGTCTGAGGAGAAGGAGGGCTTTCTACATATTTGTCATTTACACACTTTTTAAATTGACACAATCCCTTCTTCAAATGGGATGTTGTATCAAACCTAATATAAAGAAAAGGAGCTGTTGAAACAGAAATATTTTGAGTGTCAGACACACAATGGCCTCTCCAAGTGACAAAAAGGAACTCTGTTTGAAAATCACCACTTCTGATTGACTAAAACCTCCCCTAGCTTGGGCCATCATGAGACAGTGACACATGGAGACTTCCTTGCTTTGGCCTGTGCGCACTGGATTGCATCTTGATTTGGGCTCGTTGAGGATAGCTGGCGGACACAGCTGTGCTTCTGTGTGTTGGTGAAGACCCTGTGTACTGTTCACACAGACACTCTTTTATGGGGCACAGCAAGAGAAACTCCTTGTAGGAGTTCTTGGCAGCAAAACGTGTTTTTCTTCTAGCTGCTACTTTTAATTTTTTTTTTTCAAATTTTGTGGCTACTGGGAATGCCATAACAGCATTTGTCTGCCTATAAAGCTTAGCTCCAAGTTTGTGGTCCATCCACCATCAACATTCATGTAGAATTTGGGAGGGGGGCATGGATGTTACCCTGGATTTCATTGAACTATTTTACTCTTATTTTTCCTTTGCTCTGTTTTCTTTATTTAATAATTTGATTGAATTATGTACTCTATTGTGTTCAGAACAGGTAAAAGATTGCCTTTGGAATAGTAATGAATTTTGGTGATTTAAAGCTGAGTTAGAGTTACCAAGAGACAAACTCTAGGACAAGGATTGAATGCAGTCCTTGATTTGGAAGTGACCTTGGGAAACATTGGTGGGAGAGTGGGGAAAGGAAGAAGGAAAGTGAGAGAGCCAACAGCACAGTGTGACCATAAGCAGGTGACCACTGTGAAACACTGGGGCTCCATCCTGCTGGGACTTTTGGGAGAGCAGGTAGAATATTTCTTAGAATTGTTTCACTAAGGAGTAGGAAATTTGGAGTACTTGTCCATCAACTCCCATCATTCCTTGCTGAGCCTTGCTCCTGGAGGAATTAATGGTCTAGCACTTGGGCCTGCCCTATGTGGTCCCATGAGCTACTGCAGCCTGAAATGGCCCTTAGGCCAGATGCTGCATGTGTTTGCAACAGAAAGTGGTTGCCACACTGAGACGTGAAGGTCCAGGGGAAAAAGGTAGAACATCCACAGGTGTTGACTCCAAGAGCCTTCTAGAAGAGAGGGTGCAGATGCATAAGAATGCCTTTATTTACATCGTGCCTTCTGGTCTTTCTTTCCCTGAACAACCCGACATAGTGTTTGTAATGCAGCTAAAAAGAATTTGAGCAGTTTAAGCAGGAACTATCATCTTCACTCCTTTGACATAATAGTGCTTGCAAATGTTACCTCCCAGTCCCTATTGTTAACACAAATACCATCACAGTGACTCTCTCCTTTAAAGGTGAGCAGGAAGTTAGTCATTTCCTTGAGCTCACCTCCTGGATCTGGAGGGCAGAGGGTGGAGGCTTACACACTTATGTAAATCAATCCTGGCCATTTGGGAAGAGGAGCAGGAGCTCACATACATCCCTTGGGGTCAGACTGGAACAACAGCCCTCAGAGCAGGTTGGGCAGGACACTGAGTCAGGATGTGGCTCTTGGAGGCTTCCCCACCTGAGGTTGGTTATCCTGTGGGTCTGGGGCTGCTGCTCTCCCAGGTGCCCTTCCAAACCAGGCACTGCACACACATCTCCTCATATTCTCAGAGATCAGCTGAGGTCATGACTCTTGGCCAGACTGTACTGAATGTTTTGGGGCCACCAAATTGTAACAATATGAAAAACTGCTAATTTCCCCCCACCCCGCCATCCCACCCCCAAGCCTGCTGCTGCTGGAGTTCTTCCCAACAGCTCTACCTTCTTAAAAATCCAGACCATTCTTCCCCATTCCTCAGAAAGGTCCATACCCATCCTTCACCAACTGAGGACAAGGAAGCATGGATAAAGAATGCTACTCTGGAGTGTCTTTGGGTCACGAGAAAGCAGTGGACTGGCTTGAGGGCCTCTGAAAGGGATCAAAATGAGTCTCATTGCCCCTCAGGCTTCTTTATCCCAAGCTCACTTAGTAGATATGCACCAGACATTCATTCTCCTGCCTGCAACACGTTCTGCATGAAACTGGTGTAGACCAATACCTGTGGGTCTGGCTCTGACAGGTCTGGAGGTCCTGAGTGGTTCACTGGCCATCTCTAAGTCTTATAAAATTTAGATGACCAGATGGATCTTGCACACATCATGCAAACAAGTCAGATCAATGGTATGAAAGCACAAGGTTAATTATTATTTTTTAAATTTATTGTTCTAATTAATCATGCTTCATTGTTAAGGTTAACTTGCTAAGCAGGAGAAATGATATATCATTTTGAATGTTTTTTAAGCTTTTGCACTGCAAAACTAAATACTAAGCATTTGTCATTTGTTGTTCTTAAAATAATGTCTTTTTATTGAGGTATCATTTATATACAGTGCGATACACACATATTAAATGTACACATCCATCAATTTGATGCATGCAGGGACCTGTGTAGTCCCTACTCCTATCAAGATACAGAACATGCCATCCTCCCAGAAAGTCTTTGTGTGTTCTTTCTCTCCCATCCATACCCAAGAAGCCACCAGTTCTCTGATTTCTACACCATTTGTTAGTTTTGCTTGTTCTAGAACTTTAGAGATGTGTGCTTCATTGTGCCACCACCTTATGACCAGTGTAATGGTTTTGAGACTCATCCCTGATGAGTTTACTGGAGGTTTATTCCTTTTTATCATTGAGTAGCATTTTAATGCATAAGTATACTATTTTCCTATTGTGTATAAGAGCATATGCATACATATTTTCCTATTTTTAAAAAGATTTATTTATTTTAGAAAGGGAGAGAGAGAGAGACCATGTGGGGGGTAGGGAGGGACAGAGGGAGAGAGCATCTCAAGCAGACTCCTGCAGATTGCAGAGCCAGAGTTGGGACTCAAAGTCATGACCCTGAGAACAACCTGAGCTGAAATCAAGAGGCTGATGCTTAACTAGCTGAGCTACCTGGTAGGTAGGCACCCCTACCTACATTTTGCTATTGATGAGCATTTGAATTGCTTCCAGTTTTGGGTTATGGAGGTCATGAAAATTTACAAAGTATATCATAAAAAGCAAGCCCTAATTCATCTCCATCCCTTCATTCCTGCCTTCAATTCATAGGCGAGTCCTGTCATTCTTCTGTTGCTTTTTTATCAGATTTGTCTCCCTCTTTCCATCATGAAGGCAGCTGTCCAGGCCAGGCTGGCGAGGTCCCTTCACTGGTCCACTGGCTCTGCCCTGAGCTCCCTGCTGGTGCCCTGCCTTCCTTCACCCTATTGTCCACCTGGCAACCAGAGATCACTTCTAAAAGCACAGATTAGATCATGCCACTCTGGAACACATCAGTAGTTTCTCATTTCCTGAAAGTAAAAGCCAAAATATTATTCGTAAACCCCCAGTGAGTGGACCTCTGCCTGCCTCCGCAGTCTCCTCCCATCCTGTCTCTTGCTTTGTTCTCTGCCTTCAACTGCACCAGTCTTTTCTCAGTGGTTCAGTCACACCCAGCTCTTTACCAGCTCATACACTGTTCTCTTGTTCCAAATGCTGTTCCTTTTAGACTTGGCTTGGCTGCTCCTCTCATTCTCTATGCCTACACTTAAATGTCTACACTTCAGGGTAGCCTTCTCCAAATCCTTTTAGTGAAGTGATTTCCTATCCTGTTTTTTTCCTCTATCATTGGGTTGGGTATCTCCCAGCCCCCACACTTAGCACAATTTAAAGTTAAATATTTGTCTTCCTCGTCTATTGTCTGTCTCCCCCACGAAAGTGCTGGCTCCATTAGGGCAGGGAGCAGGTCTGTCTTGTTCACTAGTATTACCCAGTAGTGAGCATGATATGCATGCAGTAGGTGCTCATAAGTGTTTTCTGAACAAATCATTAAGTTTTATGTAAAATGTTATCACTCAAGATACGGTTTTCCTAAAATGCCCTCACTATGCAGGCATAGGGATGATGCATGATTGCAAGAGTCCTCCCTCTCTTCCAGCCATGGGCTGTTAAGTTGAATCTGGCAGGTAAAATCCGGCAGAGTTAAAGGTGTTGAAAAATCACTTTGGACTTGGGAAGGCAAATATGAAGAATAATTTACAGAGATATTAATTTGTATTTTTATTTTTCCTGTTCCACAAAGGAAGCTAGACTTTTTCTTGCCCTTGGGCACAAAATGCATATTTCTTACACACCTGTTTGTGTATGAAGATTCATATTCACCCCCCATGCTTCATCATGATGGGTAGATAAGTTAAATCAAATGCAATTTCTGCTTACTAAACACCATTATCAAATCCTGAAACAGCTCACTGGATTTATGAGTATTCTTTTAATTTATTATGTGCCATTTCCACCACTACAAAGATCAGAGTGTTCTGCATTTATGAAAATAAGTTTGCCTTGGCATATTTTTAAAGTTTTAATTTTTCTTAGCTACACCACAAAACCAGTAACTGCTATTTAATTCATTCCATATTTGTCGCTGGGCATAAGCAATTCTTCTAGAGTCATTAGTGAACATGCAAATAAATGTCCTGAATGTGCAGGTGGGTAGCAAATAATAAGTCATTATCTGACGTCTGCAGCGAGGAAATTATTCCTTTGGAGGAAGGTAAGTTTTTCTGGGAGCAATGCTAAATCTCCAGTTAACAGGAAACCATTTCATAATTTATAATTCATGTGTGACATAATTTACATGATTTGTAAATTACTAAATGGCTCCCTGGTGTACATATATTTATGCATGCATTCATGGTATAATCTTACCTAATTCCTCAACATTTGAAAATCGTACCTTCATGGCTGGGAAAACCTAAGTCTCTATTCCCATCAGAATGCAAATTATTCACTACCAGGATTTGTGTAGCTTAGCAAATGTAACAATAGGAGAACGTATTGGCATCGAATGCCCTCATTTTGGAGCAGCCCAGAGTTTTATTAGCAGTCAAGCTGAGATTTGAATCCTATCTCCTAATCCAAACCAGAGGTCCTACAAACTCAGGTTGAGCAGGGAAAAGGGGATATCAGAGCAAAAAGAGGAAGATGGAGAGAGGAGGAGAGATTGTTGAGAGGAATCTGCTAGAGAATAAATGAAAAGGTCCCTTTCTGGAGTGGCAATGCTAAGAGCCTACTTTTAAATATAGAGAACAAACTGCTGGTTACCGGGGGGTGGTGGGTGGGGGGTGGGTAAAATAGGAGATAGGGATTAAGGAGTGCACTTGTGATGAGTGCTGTATGTTGTATAGAAGTCTGGAATCACTATATTGTATACCTGAAACTAATATTGCACTATATGTTAAAATTTAAATACATTTTTTTTTTTTTTAAAGGAAGGCTCTCTTTCTTCTCTACCTGGTGGCCTTGTCCACTATTCTCAGATGGGGACCCATGCTGGTCTTGAAAGTATTAGGGAACTATTAATAAACTATGGTTTTTGAGTCTTATTGTACTTTCCCCAGTGTTTTAGAAAACTAGAAACTGATCATGTCTTTCCTCATCAAATGATGGAATATTTTAGAAGTTGGGAGGTTTTAAATAATGTTTGTGTTTATCATATTAAATCATTAATCCATTTTTACTCTGAAGAGACATTTGCCATGAAAGTCTGATCTGCTGAACTGGTTTGTCCTCTTGGATTAAAAAAAAATTAATGTATTTAGAAATATTGGATTCAAGAGTATATGTTTATGTATGTAAGAGTATATGTTTGTTACAGAAATTTTGGAAAATGCAAAAAATACAAAGAAGGAAACTGTAACCCCCCATAATCTTTCTCTTCTGAAAATATCTTTTATTTATCTTTGGAATGTTTAGAAGAAAGTCCACTTAAAATATTCTTTAATGGAATCTTAAAAACATACACAAAATAAGTCTAGTGAACTGCCATATACCTATAACCCAGCTTTAAAAATTATCACAATTTTGCCAGTCTATTTGATATTTCTTTCCCCCTCTACATTTTATTTTTATTAGTGTAATTTTATTTTAAAATTTTATTTATTTATCTATTTATTTTTTATTTATTTTTTAAGTAGGCTCCATGGCCAGTGTGGGGCCCAATGCAGTGCTTGAACTCAAGACCCTGAGATCAAGACCTGAGCTGAAACCAAGAGTCTGTTAATTAGCTGAGCCACCCAGGTGTCCCTTACTAGTGTATTTTTAAAAATTAATTAATTAATTAATGATTTATTTATTTATTTTAGAGAGAATATGTGTGCAGTGGAGAGGGGCAGAGAGTGAGGGAGAGAGAGAATCTCAATCAGACTCCCTACTGAGTGAGAAGTCCAACACAGGTCTTGATCAGAGGAAATCTTGACCTGAGCTGAAATCAAGACACACTTAACGGAATGAACCACCAGGTGCGCCTATTGGTGTATTTTGAGGTGAATTCAGGATGCTGGCTGGCTCAGTTGTTTGAGTGTCTGACATTGGCTTAGGTCATGATCCTAGGGTACTGGGATTGAGTAGCGAGTCGGACTCCTTCCTCAGAGGGGAATCTGCTCCTCCCTCTTCCTGCTGTTCCCCATTTGTGGCTCTCTTACAAATAAATAAATAAAAATCTTAAAAGAAATATGCAAATCTAAGTCATTATATAATTTACCCATAAATACTTTAGGATACACGCATCTTTAACTGATAAGGACTTAAAAAATCTATTACCTCATTATTAAATTTTAAAACTTAAGAATAATTTCTTTTTTTAATTTTTAATTTTTAATTTTTTATAAACATATAATATATTTTTATCTCCAGGGGTACAGGTCTGTGAATCGCCAGGTTTATACACTTCACAGCACTCACCAAAGCACATACCCTCCCCAATGTCCATAATCGCAACCCCCTTCTCCCAACCCCCCTCCTCCCAGCAACCCTCAGTTTTTTTTTTTTTTTAAATTATTTAATTTATTTATTTGACAGACAGAGATCACAAGTAGGCAGAGAGGTAGGCAGAGAGAGAGGAAGAAGCAGGCTCCCCATGGAGCAGAGAGCCTGATGTGGGGCTCGATCCCAGGACCCTGGGATCATGACCCGAGCTGAAGGCAGAGGCTTTAACCCACTGAGCCACCCAGGCACCCCCCCCTCAGTTTGTTTTGTGAGATTAAGAGTCACTTATGGTTTTTCTCCCTCCCAATCCCATCTTGTTTCATTTATTCTTCTCCTACCCCCTTAAGCCCCCATGTTGCATCACCACTTCCTCATATCAGGGAGATCATATGATAGTTGTCTTTCTCTGCTTGACTTATTTTGCTAAGCATGATACGCTCTAGTTCCATCCACGTTGTCACAAATGGCAAGATTTCATTTCTTTTGATGGCTGCATAGTATTCCATTGTGTATATATACCACATCTTCTTGATCCATTCATCTGTTGATGGACATCTAGGTTCTTTCTATAGTTTGGCTATTGTGGACATTGCTGCTATAAACATTCAGGTGCACGTGCCCCTTCGGATCACTATGTTTGTATCTTTAGGTTAAATACCCAGTAGTGCAATTGCTGGGTCATAGGGCAGTTCTATTTTCAACATTTTGAGGAACCTCCATGCTGTTTCCCAGAGTGGTTGCACCAGCTTGCATTCCCACCAACAGTGTAGGAGGGTTCCCCTTTCTCCGCATCCTCGCCAGCATCTGTCATTTCCTGACTTGTTGATTTTAGCCATTCTGACTGGTGTGAGGTGATATCTCATTGTGGTTTTGATTTGTATTTCCCCGATGCCAAGTGATATGGAGCACTTTTTCATATGTCTGTTGGCCATCTGGATGTCTTCTTTTGCAGAGATGTCTGTTCATGTCTTCTGCCCATTTCTTGATTGGATTATTTGTTCTTTGGGTGTTGAGTTTGCTAAGTTCTTTATAGATTTTGGACACTATTCCTTATCAGATATGTAGTTTGCAAATATCTTCTCCCATTCTGTCAGTTGTGTTTTGGTTTTGTTAACTGTTTCCTTTGCTGTGCAAAAGCTTTTGATCTTGATAAAATCCCAATAGTTCATTTTTGCCCTTGCTTCCCTTGCCTTTGGCAATGGTCCTAGGAAGATGTTGCTGCAGCTGAGGTCGAAGAGGTTGCTGCCTGTGTTCTTCTCGAGGATTTTGATGGATTCCTTTCTCACATTGAGGTCCTTCATCCATTTTGAGTCTATTTTCATGTGTGGTGTAAGGAAATGGTCCAATTTCATTTTTCTGCATGTGGCTCTCCAATTTTCCCAACACCATTTGTTGAAGAGGCTGTCTTTTTTCCATTGGACATTCTTTCCTGCTTTGTCGAAGATTAGTTGACCATAGAGTTGAGGGTCTATTTCTGGGCTCTGTATTATATGTTCCATTGATCTATGTGTCTGTTTTTGTGCCAGTACCATGCTGTCTTGATGATGATAGCTTTGTAATAGAGCTTGAAGTCCAGAATTGTGATTGCCACCAACTTTGGCTTTCTTTTTCAATATTCCTTTGGCTATTCGAGGTCTTTTCTGGTTCCATATGAATTTTAGGATTATTTGTTCCATTTCTTTGAAAAAGATGGATGGTACTTTGATAGGAATTGCATTAAATGTGTAGATTGTTTTAGGTAGCATTGACATTTTCACAATATTTATTCTTCCAATCCAGGAGCATGGAACATTTTTCCATTTCTTTGTGTCTTCCTCAATTAAGAATAAATACCCTCAATTTCCTCAATTTCTTTCATGAGTTTCTTTATAGTTTCTGAGTATAGATTCTTTGCCTCTTTGGTTAGGTTTATTCCTAGGTATCTTATGGTTTGGGGTGCAATTGTAAATGGGATTGACTCCCTAATTTCTCTTTCTTCTGTCTTGTTGGTGTAGAGAAATGCAACTGATTTCTGTGTGTTGATTTTATATCCTGACACTTTAATGAATTCCTGTACAAGTTCTAGCAGTTTTGGAGTGGAGTCTTTTGGGTTTTCCACATATAGTATCATACCATCTGCAAAGAGTGAGAGTTTGACTTCTTCTTTGCCGATTTGGATGCCTTTAATTTCCTTTTGTTGTCTGATTGCTGAGGCTAGGACTTCTAGTACTATGTTGAATAGCAGTGGTGATAATGGACATCCCTGCCGTGTTCCTGACCTTAGCAGAAAAGCTTTCAGTTTTTCTCCATTGAGAATGATATTTGTGGTGGGATTTTCATAAATGGCTTTGATAATATTGTGGTATGTGCCCTCTATCCCTACACTTTGAAGAGTTTTGATCAGGAAGGGATGCTGTACTTTGTCAAATGCCTTTTCAGCATCTATTGAGAGTATCATATGGTTCTTGTTCTTTCTTTTATTGATGTGTTGTATCACATTGATTGATTTGTGGATGTTGAACCAACCTTGCAGTTCTGGAATAAATCCCACTTGGTCGTGGTGAATAATCCTTTTAATGTACTGTTGAATCCTATTGGCTAGTATTTTGGTGAGAATTTTCACATCTGTGTTCATCAAGGATATTGGTCTATAGCTCTCTTTTTTGATGGGATCCTTGTCTGGTTTTGGGATCAAGGAGAAGCTGGCCTCATAAAATGAGTTTGGAAATTTTCCTTCTATTTCTATTTTTTGGAACAGTTTCAGGAGAATAGGAATTAGTTCTTCTTTAAATGTTTGGTAGAATTTCCCCCGGGATGCCATCTGGTCCTGGGCTTTTGTTTGTTTGGAGATTTTTGATGACTGTTTCAATCTCCTTACTGGTTATGGGTCTGTTCAGGCTTTCTATTTCTTCCTGGTTCAATTTTGGTAGTTTATGTTTCTAGGAATGCATCCATTTCTTCCAGAATGTCAAATTTGTTGGCGCGGAGTTGCTCATAGTATGTTCTTATAATAGTTTGTATTTCTTTGGTGTTAGTTGTGATCTCTCCTCTTTCATTCATGATTTTATTTATTTGGCTCCTTTCTCTTTTCTTTTGGATAATTCTGGCCAGGGGTTTATCAATCTTATTAATTCTTTCAAAGAACCAGCTCCTAGTTTCATTGATTTGTTCTATTGTTTTTTTGTTTCTATTTCATTGATTTCTGCTCTGATCTTTATGATTTCTCTTCTCCTGCTGGGTTTAGGGTTTCTTTCTTGTTCTTTCTCCAGCTCCTTTAGGTATAGGGTTAGGTTGTGTACCGGAGACCTTTCTTGTTTCTTGAGAAAGGCTTGTACCGCTATGTATTTTCCTCTCAGGACTGCCTTTGTTGTGTCCCACAGATTTTGTACTGTTGTGTTTTCATTATCATTTGTTTCCATGTTTTTTTTCAATTATTCTTTAATTTCCTGGTTGACCCATTTATTCTTTAGAAGGATGCTGTTTAGTCTCCATGTATTTGGGTTCTTTCCAAACTTCCTCTTGTGGTTGAGTTCTAGCTTCAGAGCATTGTGGTCTGAAAATATGCAGGGAATGATCCCAATCTTTTGAGTCCTGATTTAGGATCAAGAATGTGATCTATTCTGGAGAATGTTCCATATGCACTAGAGATGAATGTGTATTCTGTTGCTTTGGGATGAAATGTTCTGAATATATCTGTGATGTCCATCTGGTCCAGTGTGTCATTTAAGGCCTTTATTTTCTTGTTTATCTTTTGCTTGGATGATCTATTTCAGTTAGGGGGAGTGTTAAAGTCCCCTACTATTGTTGTATTATTGTTGATGTGTTTCTTTGATTTTATTCTTAATTGGGTTATATAGTTGGCTGCTCCCGCGTTGGGGGCATAGATATTTAAAATTGTTAGATCTTCTTGTTGGACAGACCCTTTGAGTATGATATAGTGTCCTTCTTCATCTTTTATTATAGTCTTTGGCTTAAAATCTAATTGATCTGATGTAAGGATTGCCACCCCAGCTTTCTTCTGATGTCCATTAGCATGGTAAATTCTTTTCCACCCCCTCACTTTAAATCTGGAGGTGTCTTCGGGCTTAAAATGAGTTTCTTGTAGGCAACATATAGATTTGTTTTGTTTTTTTTTTTTTATCCATTCTGATACCCTGTGTCTTTTGATTGGGGCCTTTAGCCCATTAACATTCAGAGTACCTATTGAGATATATGAATTTAGTGCCTTTGTGTTGCCTGTAAGGTGATTGTTACTGTATATTGTCTCTGTTCCTTTCTGATCTACCACTTGTAGGCTCTCTCTTTGCTTAGAGGACGCCTTTCAGTATTTCCTGTAGTAGAGCTGGTTTGGTGTTTGCAAATTCTTTCAATTTTTGTTTGTCCTGGAAGCTTTTAATCTCTCCTTCTGTTTTCAATATAGCCTAGCTGGATATAGTATTCTTGGCTGCATGTTTTTCTCGTTTAGTGCTCTGAATATATCATGCCAGCTCTTTCTGGCCTGCCAAGTCTCTGTGAAGAAGTCTGCTGCCAATCTACTATTTTTACCATTGTATGTTACAGACTTCTTTTCCTGGGCTGCTTTCAGGATTTTCTCTTTGTCACTAAGACTTGTATATTTTACTATTAGGTGACGGGGTGTGGGCCTATTCTTATTGATTTTGAGGGGCGTTCTCTGCACCTCATGAATTTTGATGCTTGTTCCTTTTGCCATATTGGGGAAATTCTCCCCAATAATTCTCTCCAGTATACCTTCTGCTCCCCTCTCTCTTTCTTCTTCTTCTGGAATCCCAATTATTCTAATGTTGTTTCGTCTTATGGTGTCACTTATCTCTCGAATTCTCCCCTTGTGGTCCAGTAGCTGTTTGTTTCTCTTTTGCTCAGCTTCTTTATTCTCTGTCATTTGGTCTTCTATATCACTAATTCTTTCTTCTTCCTCATTTATCCTATCAGCAAGAGCCTCCATTTTTTATTGCACCTCATTAATAGCTTTTTTGATTTCAACTTGGTTAAATTTTAGTTCTTTTATTTCTCCAGGAAGGGCTTTTATATTTCCTGAGAGGCTTTCTCTAATATCTTCCATGCCTTTTTCGAGCCATGCTAGAACCTTGAGAATTGTCATTCTGAACTCTAGATCTGACATATTCCCAATGTCTGTATTGATTAAGTCCCTAGCCTTCGATACTGATTCTTGTTCTTTTTTTTTTTTGTGGTGAATTTTTCTGCCTTGTCATTTTTTCCCGGTAAGAGTATATGAAGGAGCAAGTAAAATACTAAAAGGGTGGAAACAACCTCAGGAAAATATGCTTTAACCAAATCAGAAGAGATCCCAAATCGTGAGGGAGGAGAAAGGGGATAAAAAGAGGTTCAGAAAGAAAGAAAGTAAAAAAAAAGAAAGAAAGAAAGAGTTAAAAAAAGAAAACAAATAAAGAAAAGTATAAAAAAGAAAATATATATATATATTAGATATAGTTAAAAAACGTTAAAAAAGAAAAAGGTAAAAGTTAAAAAAATTTTAGCAGAAGAAGAGAAAAAAATGAAAAAGAAAAAAAATTAAATTAACTGCAAGACTAAAGAATCATAGGGAGAAAGCCATGAGTTCCGTGCTTTGCTTTCTCCTCCTCTGGAACTCTGCTGCTCTCCTTGGTATTGAAACTGCACTCCTTGGTAGGTGAACTTGGTCTTGGCTGGATTTCTTGTTGATCTTCTGGGGAAGGGGCCTGTTGTATTGATTCTCAAGTGTCTTTGCCCCAGGCGGAATTGCACTGCCTTTACCAGGGGCCGGGCTAGTAATCTGCTCAGGTTTGCTTTCAGGAGCTTTTGTTCCCTGAGGGCTTTCCATAGAGTTCCAGAGGACAGGAATACAAATGGCGGCCTCCTGATCTCTGGCCAGGAGGAGCCGAGAGCCTGGGGCCCCACTCCTCAGTGTGCCCTCAGAGAATAGCGCCCAGTAACTCCCATCTGCCTGACCTCCGGCCCCGCTCCGAGCTCACCCAGGCTGCGGCCAGTTCAAGGTAATCCCCAGCTGAGATCTAACTCCTCAGCTCTGTCTCTGTAGCCAGCTTCCCCGTTCTAATACCTGTAAGCTCTGTGACACTCAGACACCCCCGATCCTTCTGTGATCCTGCGGGACCTGAGGCCACGCTGACTCTGCGTGGGCTTCACCCCGGTTTAGCCTCTGGAGCGATGTCCCTCAGCAGAATAGACTTAAAAGTCCTGATTTTGTGCTCCATTGCTCCGCCGCTTGCTGGGAGCTGGCCCCTCCCCCCAGGGTCTATCTTCCCATCGCTTTGGATTCACTTCTCTGCCAGTCCTACCTTTCAGAAAGTGGTTGATTTTCTGTTTCTAGAATTGTTGTTCTTCTTCTCTTTGATCTCCTGTTGGATTTCTAGGTGTTTGCAATCTTTAGATAAGCTCTCTAGCTGATCTCCTGCTAGCTGAAGTAGTTTCAGCCTGCTACTTCTCCGCCATCTTGACTCCTCCCCTCAATAAGAATTTCTGAATTTCATCTAATATCCATTCATATTCAAATTTATCAAATTGCTACTCAATTTTGATTACATATTACATTATATCTAATTATACTCCTTCAGTATCTTTAATTTTTTAAAAATTTTTATTTTTTTAAAGTAAACACTAGTGGGGGGTCAAACTCCTGGCTCTGACATCAGAGTTCCATGCTCTTCTGACTGACACAGCCAGACGCCCTAAGTATCTTTTATTATTAAAACAATCTCCTTCTCTGTCTTTCCTGTCTCTTCTTTTAGTTTCTAGTGCTTTGTTGGATACATTGAACTCTTTGAGCTGGCAGACATCTTACTTCCTGAGTTTGGCTATTTGTTTCCTTGTGGGGATATTTAGTTGTTTTCTTTACCCCAGATGTTTTCTATAAACTGGGAGGTAGATCTGGAAGCATGATCAGACTAAGTGCTGCGTGTTTTCTTCACAAGGATACTTATATATGCAACCTTGCAGCCCGAGATAGGACCTGTAATGCTTTTCAGGCATTGTCACCCTGATACTTCAATATAAAGTTCCTTAACATAATTTTACCAAACCCACTGATGATCCTTTTCAGACGTAGTGGTGTGATGGGCCAGCTCAACCTGTTTGCATCAGTTTGTACCAATTCACAAGAGCTAATTAGGCACATTTCTTCCCAGCTCTGAGTAACAGCTTATTGGTAGTTTACAATCAGCTGTGGTGGGATATTTACCCCACAAAAATTGGCCAATGTTATAAATCAGGTCCTTCCTCCCTGTCCAGTGTTAAACACTTATAAACACAACACTTCTTAGATCCATTATTTCATTCAAGGCTACAAAACCATGATTTTCTAATTCTGTCTGCATTGATTAGCTAAAATTTTTCTATGAAGAACTTTCTCTTATTATCTATGTGGTTGCCTTCAAATACAGGAAAGACAACCTAATTCTTATTTTTGTTTTAACTTTTATTAATTTTCAGATTAAGGAGCTCTTGAGAGAGCACAAACAG
Source organism: Neogale vison (assembly GCF_020171115.1). Lineage (NCBI taxonomy): Eukaryota > Metazoa > Chordata > Mammalia > Carnivora > Mustelidae > Neogale > Neogale vison. The sequence continues at coordinate 47,087,652 of NC_058098.1, forward strand.
GGGGAAAGGGAAAGAGAGAGGGAGAAGCAGGCTTCTTGCTGAGCAGGGAGTCGGATGCAGGGCTTGATCCTAGGACCTGGGATCATGACCTGAGCTGAAAGCAGTCACTTAACCAACAGCCTCACAGACATCCCACCGATGCTTAATTCTGAGGCATATGGAAAACTTTACAACTGATTTCTTCTTAATTGACTCACTGTGTTCATTTGTCATTTCCTTTCCCTCTTAGATATATACTGACCAATACCAAATGCACATGCTACATAGACCATCTTCTTGATCAATATCAAGATCAATATCCAAAAGAACTTTGTATGTTGGTGGAAATATTCTGTATCTTTGCTGCACAGTGTGGAAGCCACTAATCTCATGTGATTATTGAGTACTTGACTCCTCTAGGACTGAGGAACTGAACTTTACACCTTATTTAACATAATTTCATTTAACATTTTAGTTAACTTAAATGTAAAAGTTTACTTAAAGCCCTTGTGCTTGTGGCTGCCATATTGAATAGCACAGTTCTAGAACATCTACACGTTTCTACCTCCTTTAGTTATGTTCTGCACTTATCAGGAGTTTTTGGGTTTGTTTCCAAATCTTTAAAGATGTTCACACTTTTTATTGTATTTGTACACTTTGATTAAACTGTATGGAAGTAAAATAAAACCAAACTGAACACTTATATGAAGGCAAGTCACTTAGAAATTGGTGATTAAAAAAATTGTTGTTGATTTAGATGTGTGTAAGATAACACTTGAAGTCTGGGAAATTTACAAAAACTTATCAACTTTTCTGCACTCTTAATTTAACAAGAGTTTCCAATTTCTTATGGCACTTAAAAAGTTTTTAAAAAAGTGTGGTAAAGAATGCATTTTGGGTGTGGTTTCTGGAAAAAAGAAAAAGTGTAACTCCAATTAACTGATCTATTCTCAGGAATTGTCTCTTCTCACCCCCCTTTTAAAGACAAGTGCATATATGTATAATTTTTTAAAAGATTGTATTTTTACTTTAATCTGTTTTTCAAGAAATTAGTAGTTCAAATAGGAGAGAGGTTTTCAGTGTATTTTTCACATATCTGTTCTATTCAGAAGGAGACATTTTCTTCTCATGATATTTTCTAACTATTACTTCTTGGGTTCACTCACGACTTTGGCAAGAAAGTGTGGAACAAATTGGTCAGAGACATGCAGAATCCAAATCTTTAACCCTCTAATGTGTTTTATTCCCTGGAAGCAGATAATCTATATCTTGGAACTAAGGACTCATGAAGAAAACAAAACCACTGGTTTTGGCCACTTTTGCAGGGTCATAGACCGCAACAGAGGTGAGGGAAGAATGAAACAAACACAAAAACAAAAAACAAAACACAGGCAAATGGTTGGCTTGTGGTCCCTGAGCACTTAGAAGGGAATTTGGCAATATCAAGAAGTCAACATGGGGCCATTGCAGGCAAGTGGCCTTTAAGCTGGCCTCACTCCCTTCTGTAAAAGATCAGGAAGATCTTCGTGAGTCATTACTGCACATCAGGCCCTGTCCTAAGTGCTTAACTTGGATTTTCTTGTTAAACCTGATGACATTGCTATGAAGTAGGAACTATTTTTGTCTTTAATTTAGCAATGATTAAATTGCGCTACAGAGTTTAAGCATCTTGCCTAAATTGCTCCATTAGAGGGAGAGAAGCCAAGGATTTGAATCTACATTTCATCAGTAGATTGAGAAGGAATTTGAAGATATTTCAAGATATTTTTTGCAGAAAATACGAAAAAATGTGGGCTGGATGATAATCTGATAATTTGGATGAAAGACCAGATTAATGAACAGATTTTAAAGTGCCTGGTTCTTGCTTTTTTACTCTCTGTCTCTGAGTCTGACTACTTTAGGTACCTCATGTAAGTTGAATTACACAGTATTTGTCCTGCTGTGACTGGCTTATTTCACCCACTATTTTATTCTCCAGGTTTATCTGTGTTGTTTTACCTGGTAAGATTTTGGCTGAATAATTTTCCATTGTGTGTATATACCATATTCTATGTATCCGTTCATCCCTCAATGAACACTAAGTTGTCTCCCTATATTGGCTATTGTCAATAATGCTGCAAGGAATATGCGAGTACAGATATCTCTTTGAGATCCCGATTTCAGTTCTTTTAGGTGTATACCCAGAAATGGAATTGTGGGACCATATGGTATTCCTGTTTTTAATCTTTTGAGGAACCTCTATACTGTTCCTCATAGCAGCCATGTCACTTTACATTCCTATCCACAGTGTGCAAAGGGTCCAGTTTCTCCATATCTGCATCAAAACTTGTTACCTTTTAATTTTTTGATAAGAGCTAACCTAATAGGTGTGAGATGAATTGTTATTGTGCTTTGGATTTGCATTTTCTTAATAAGTGATGTTGAACATCTTTTCATTACCTGTGGGAAAAAGTCTTCTTTGGAAAAATACAGTCCTTTGCCCATTTTGTATTTGAGCTATATGTGTTCTGCTATTGAGTTGTAGGAGTTCCTTATATATTTTGGATAATAATCTCTTGTTGGATATATGGTTTACAAATATTTTCTCCCATTCCGTATGTTGCCTTTTCATTCTGTTGATTGTTTCCTGAGCTGTGTGGAAGCTTTTTAGCTTGATGTCATCCTACTTGTTTATTTTTGATTGTTCTGCCTATGCTTTTGGTGTTGTATCCAAGAAATCATTGCCAAGGCCAACGTGAAGAAGTTTTTTCCTGTATTTTCTCCTAAGAGTTATACAGTCTCAGGTCTTGTGTTTAAGTCTTTAGTCCATTTTGAGGTGATTTTGAAAATGGTTTAAGGTAAGGGATCAATTTCCCTCATTAGCATGTGTATATCCAGTTTTCTAAAACCATTTGTTGGTATATCCTTGAAATGGGAAGCTACTCAGCAATATAAAAGAATAAATGATATAAGCAACAAAATCGATGGATATTAAAACCAGTGTATTCAGTGAAAGAAGTGAGACAACAGGCACAGATGAATATATATGGTATGATTCAACTTTTAAGAAAATCTAGAAATGGTAAATATAGAGCACTAGAATACAGATGACTTGTTGCTAGAGTTGAGGGTGGGGCAGGTGATTGCCAAAGGCACAGAGAACATTATGGTATGATGGGAGTTTTCTGTATCATGGTGTGTAGTGGGTACATGGCATATACATTTATTTGTCAGTATTCATCAAAATGGGCACTTAAAATTGGTGAATTCTGCCATATGTAAATTATGATTCATTAAATCTGTTTAAAGATGAAAAAGACTGATTCATAGAATTAATCTTCATACTCCAGGCTTAATCCACTGACAAGGTGAAAACCTCTAGCAAAATGTCACAAGGTCACACTACTTTTTTTATTTTTTAAAGATTTTATTTATTTATTTGACAGAGAGAGATCACAAGTAGGCAAAGAGGCAGGCAGAGAGAGAGAAAGGGAAGCAGGCCCCCTGCTGAGCAGAGAGCCCGATGGGGGACTCGATCCCAGGACCCTGAGATCATGACCTGAGCCGAAGGCAGAGGCTCAACCCACTGAGCCATCCAGGTGCCCCACACTACTCTTATCCTCCTATCTGGTATAACAACTTTCCCTCTTTATTAGTATTGGCTTTGATGTTAGTCAAACATAAATATATTTTCATTAGAAAATATTTTATAGGCAATGTCAGAGAAAACACCAAGATTCTTTTTCTTTTCTTTCTTTTTTTTTTTTAAAGATGTTGTTTATTTATTTGACAGAGAGAGAGAGAGAGATCACAGGTAGTCAGAGTGGCAGGCAGAGGGGGAGGGGGAAGCAGACTCCCTGTTGAGCAGAGAGCTCGATGTGGGGCTTGATCTCAGAATCCTGAGATCATAACCTGAGCTGAAGGCAAAGGCTTAGCCATTGAGCCACCCAGGCACCCCAACATCAAGATTCTTCACTTCTTTTCCAGTTCCATTTACATCCATCATTCCCCAATGCAAGTGGAATAGAGCTCTCTCTATATTGTTCATGCTTTTTTATATAATAATGTACCTTGGAGCCTCTTAGTCCAAGTCATGAGTCTTGGAACTCCTACATCAGTTCATAGGAGTCTGTCTCATTCTTCTTAAGGACTTCCATGTATTCTAATCCGCAGAGAGGCAGAAAAGTGTGGTTGTGAAAAGTATATAGGTTGGAGCCTGACTTTGAGTCCCAGCTTTCCCACAGACTAATCATACAACGGTGACAAATAATTTAACCTCTCTGTGCCTCAAGGACCTCATCTGTGAAATGAGGATGTCAACAATACCTACCTGTGAGAAAATATTTCAAGGAAAGCCCTAGAACAATGTCTGGCATGTAGTAAGATCTGTCCAAGTATATATTATTAGTATTTATTATGAATGTGTAAACATTTATTTAACAACCCCTTTATGCTGTTTCCTAATACTTGCTGTTGTAGATAATACTGCAGTGAACACCCTTGTATATATGATTTTGCAGGTATGTCAGTAGTTTTCTAGGACAGATTCCTAGAAATCAAATTGTTGGAGCAAAAGCCTTAGCCTTTGACAGCTACAACTAAAATACCTTCCAAAAGTCTTTACCTAGTTGTAATTCTACCAACAGTGTCAAGGATATACATATCTGAATCTGCTCTGAAAATGTAAATCTTTTTCTCTTCTCTCTGATGGATAAGAAGTGGGATCTCACTATGGCTTTGATTTGATGGGTTTAACACTTTCATCATCAAGGTGGATGAAGACACAGGTGGCATCAGATCAAATTTGCCAGTAGAAACCTGGACTAAAGGCTCAACATTTTGGCTAAAGCAGAACAAAACAAAATGACATTTAGTGGGGCTTGGCATAAAATCTCTTATGTAGGTTTCAGTGTTCAGGAGGACAAATTTGAGAAGGCATTGCAACTGAATAGCAGTGGGTTCCAGGCACAGCAAAACTGGATTCAGTTTCCTAAATTAGCTAACATAAAATGGGCTGTTCAAGATAAGGGAAGTCCTGGGTCACTCTGTGAGTTTTGAAAAGAGGTGAGATCCCTTTTATTGAAGGTATTGAGCAAGACTGGACATATTTTTGGACATATCATGCAAAAATGTGTCCCATTAAAATGAACATCTAAATTGGTTCTAGATTGGGGGAAATGATTGAATGAAAACACTTAGAAATTCTATGATTGTCCATGTTTGTTCTCCAAGGTTCAGGAGGAACAGAAAGGCAGAAGGGTAATCCCTGGATCGAGGAAAACAAATTTTTTCCATTGTAGGAGAAGAATAATTCTTTTTTAAAATAATATTATTTATTTGAGAGAGATTGAGAGTGAGAGAGAGTGAGCATGAGCAGGGTGAAGGGCAGAGGGAGAAGCAGACCCTCTACTGAGCAGGGATCCTGATGTAGGGCTTGATGCTGAGACTATAGGATCATGACCTGAGCCAAAACCAGTCACAGCAGCCACTTAAACAATTGAGCCACCCAGGTGCCCAGAGTAATAATAATTCTAATGGCTAATAAATCCTCCTCCTCCTCCCCCTTCCTCCCCCTCCCCTCCCTCCTCCCCCTCCCCTCCCTCCTCCCCCTCCTCCTCCTCCCCCTCCTCCTCCTCCCTTTCCTCCCCCTCCCCTCCCTCCTCCCCTCCCTCCTCCTCCCCCTCCTCCTCCTCCTCCTCCTCCTCCTCCCCCTCCTCCTCCTTTCTCCTCCTTTCTCCTCCAGGAGAAAGTGGGGGGAAGGGTGGATGGAGGAGATGAGGGAGAACATCTCAATCTCCTCATTGAGCATAGAGCCTGACAGGGGGATCCATCCTTGAGACCATGACCTGAGCCAAAATCAAGAGTCAGTGCTTAACTGACTGAGTTGCCCAGGTGTCCCTAGAATAATTCTTAAAAAAAAAAAAAAAAAAAAGCAAGCACAGAGGCTATTTTAGAACAGTGAAACCACTCTGTATGACACTATAATAAACAGATACATGTCATTATAAATTCATCCAAATCCACAGAATGTACAACACCAAGAGTGAACTCTAATGTAAATTATGGACTTTGAGTGATAATGATGGTGGGGGATGTTGTTAGTGGGACAGGTGATCGTCAGGGAGGCTGTGCATATGTGGGGGGCAAGGCTTATATGGGGAATCTATACTTCCCTTTCAGTTTTCCTATATATGTAAAACTGCTCTGGAAAGTAGTCTTAAAAAATGTAGAAGTATATTTACACATAGTAAAACTGCATATTTTAGTGCATATTTTGTGAGCTTTGGCAAATGCGTAAGCATGTAACCATCACTGCAATCAATCTACAGAACTGCCACACTGCCCCCCATCCCCCACATCTCCTTGCTCCTCCCTTTGTAGACAATGCCTTCCTCCACGCCAACCCCTGGCAACAAATGATTTTCTTTTTCCCCATACTTTAACCTTTTTCTAAAGGGAAAATGAAAACAGAAATGGAATTATACAATATGGTCTCTTGAATTCAGCTTTTTTTTTCACTCAGTGTGAAGATGCTTATTATTGACCAAGCAATTGCAAGAATCAGTCATTTTTTTTGTCACTGCTGAGTAGCAATAGCATCCTATAGTATAGATGGACCCCACAGGTTGTTTATCCATTCATTCACTGAAGGACATTTGGGATGTTTCCAGGTTTTGGCAGCTATGAATAAAGCTGCCATAAACATTGGCTGCTATAAACATTGGTAAAGACATGTCTTTATTTCATTAGGCTAAATCAGCATAGAGGCATTCCTGCATTCCATGGTAAATATGTATATCCAACTTTAGTTAATCATACTTTGAACATACCAAGTTTGTATTATCCTGATTTGTTCTGTGATTGTGGATCAGAAGTCGTTCTAGGTCTAATGTTTTCACACATATCCACTTTCTTTCTTTTGTCTTCCAAAGCAAGTGGTGAGAGGCTTAGGCGTATCACACAGTTTTTAGTTTTTTTAAAGACAAAATTGTTTTATAAAGACAGGTAGCAAGTGTGTAGGAATTTCCTTGGTGATACTTATGCAGAAGAATTATAAGGAAGCAACCTTGCTTCTTATAAAGCTACAATAAAAACATGCATATCCATTGTAAAATTTCCATCTAAGAAGGATTTTCTTGTTCTTTCATGCTTAGCTTTCATTCTTTTGCAGGGAGTCCTGGAGTAACTTGACACACATCGAACACCAAGTTTCAAAGAGAACCAGGACATTGTCATGAAGGCTTCTGACAATAATAGAAAACTAGCACTAAAGGAGATGAAATAAACACTAGTATGGGATAACAATTTGTGGGCAACCTTCTAGAGAGTTAACAATATTTTTTATTGTATCACATTATTCATTCAGTCAGTCTGGATCATATCCATGTATAGGATGGCCGTGAATTTCTTTTGTTCACATAGCTACTTAGATTTATTGTTTTGAAACAGAATCTATTTCTCTATAAAATAAGCAAGGACATGGGGGCAACCAACTCTTTTCAGAAAAGGAGTGTTTTTCATTTTTATAGACATCTTAGGAAAATCAGATACCAAATAATATACAGGACTCTTGAGTTTATCTGGCAAAAAGGGAAATCTGTTACCTATATGAGTAGTTTCATAAAGTTACAGCACTGACTGAACACAGATCAAAAACTTTTACTTGGAAAAAAACCCCTTATATTTGGCTTTGAAGAACAGTGATTCAAATCAAATTAATCAAATTAGCAAACCACTATGATTTTTCCACCTTTAAAATAAAGATTCAAGGAATAAATTTAAAAATAGCATAGCTTTTAGTAAGAATGGTGTAATTTTGTTTAAATAAAAAATAATTAATCTTTAGGGCATAAGGATAATGTGCCACAATATTTCTAATAACCATATGAAGTGAAATAATTAAAGTTATTGTAATTACTAAACTAACCATATCTACTTAAGGAAAGAACATCATTCAGCGCTTTTAACTGTAGGCTGGTTCTTCAAATTAAAGAACCTTCAAATTAACCTTTGGGGGGTTAATTTGTGAGGGGCCTTCAAATTAACCATAAGAAAGTATGAAGACTGGAATGAAATATTTCTCTACCCCTTCAGTGTATTTATTGCTGGTATTAGATTTTTAATAACCAGCAATTTATGAAATCTAATTTCTCATAATAATGCAGAAAAATAATATAGAGGCAAGAGAACTTTTCTAATTGGTCTCAAATATTTAGCAATTATTTCAAAATATTCAAGTGATGAAATAAAAATGCTTTGTATTGTAACCTTTTACTTAGGAATGACGATTTCTTAATTCAGTATTTGGCTGATTTCCAAAGTGAAACGGCAGAGCTGTATGAGAGACAATTAGTCATTAATCAAGCCTCATCCCAGTGCCAGGAAAGTAAACTCACCAGGAGCATCTCTCAGTGCCCTTATTAAATTACTAAAACTCGACTTGCTTTTTTGGATTAGTAAAGTGATACATTGTTGATTCTGGAAGTTGGTAACTTAAGATGGTTTCTCTGCATAGTATTCAGCAAACCATAAGATGGTTTTTTGATAATTTCAAGTTTCATCAAAATATAGATTATTATCCTGTGTAAGTCCCCTGTAATCTTAGCAGAGTCTGTATAAACCATGGCTCCAGGGGCTGGTTTCTCAGAAATGTAGGGCATTCAGGATCACCTAACAGAGGAATGAGTTCTTGATGACTCTTTGCAAGTGAACAAGCAGTTTACAATTTCACTTTTAAAAAAGAAAACAAACAAGGATGTAGTTTTGAAATGCAAACATGTTTTTTTACTTAGACATTGTATGATTTCAGGTTCTGTAAGAGACATCTATTAAAGCCCAGACAGTTATTGTATGTCTTGAGGATGCAGAAAAAGAGAGGTCTCCCTGACCTATGTCTTGAGGAGGCAGAAAAAGAGAGGTCTCCCTGACCTGTGTATGTCTGGCTAAGATAGACCTTTGAGAGGGAGGGATCAGCTACAGGAGGATGCCTATTTTTACTATTTAGTTTGAAGTTCCTGGATCAAAGTATGCTTTTGGATGATTGATTATTTCTTTTTCAAATATTTCTGTTGTACACACACACACACACACACACACACACACACACACACATTCTGTATAGTGGCTTCATGAGGAGTCTATGGCAATCCCTCCTAGCTGGGACACCAGATGGCCTCCCAATGTGGTTGCAACAAGCAGTATCAGCATCTGCTGAAATTTGTTAGAAATGCAAATTATTGGGCCCTGCCTAGAATTTGTTCAATCCCAGACTCTGGGGATAGGGCCAGCAGTCTGTGTTTTAAGGACCCCTGAGAATTCTGAGGCACAGTTTAAGGGTGAAAATTACTGACCTTGATAATGTTGCTTTTTATGAAGGAACTAATTTAGCTTAGAATTTTTTTTTAGTTTTTATTTTATTTTTTTAAATTCTTGTCCACTGTCCACTTTGGACAGCCTGGTAAGAAGCTGGATGTGGCAGGAAATTAATACCCCCAAGGCAGCCCTCATTCAGGCTCTCCCAGGAGTTCAGATTTAAATATTCCAGCTCTTGCCTTTTGGGTAGGATAATTCCAAGAGTGGGTTTTGCAGAGTGGCTTTTGTGGGATTGACCTCCAGTTGTTAACCTTGATAGCCAGCTTTGCAGGTAGCTTCTCATTCCCTGGATCACTCTTGCTTTCTCTGTAGGGGTTCCCTGCAACCCCAAAGAAACTACATTCAAGTTCTTGCCTTAGGATGCTTCTGGGAGGCTCCAAACCAGGACACTCACATATTGTAAATTCTCAATAAAAATGGATGGGGAGGCTGAATTTCCCCTTCATTCCAACCTGGGTTAAGAGACCATCACTCCATTTGTGATACTCCTGAACAGAAGCAAAAAATATACCTAGGAATGGAGGGGCCAATGTTAAGAACATGGGCGCAGAGCCAAGTTCCGGTGATAGAATCCAGCTTTCCCTCTCACTGGCTGTGTGATGTCGGGATCATCTCCTAGCCTCTCTGTATCTCTTTCCTTGTCTGTAAAACAAGCATAATTACTGCACATACCTCAGAAGGTTGCCAGGAGGATTTAATGAGTTCAACATGCAACAAGTGGTTAGAACAGTGTCTGGCATGTGGTAAGTGTTTAACAAATGTTATCTATTATTTTAATATTGTTATTGTTTTCTTAATTTGTTGTCTTTTCTTGACAAGTGATTTCAGCACTACTTCAATTCTATTAATTCCTTTTCTCCCAAGAATTCTCCAAGGTTCCTTTGTGGTTCTCCAACCTGTTTATCCTACTTGTTTTTCTGTCAAGTCATGAGGCTTCAAACAGCACGAAACACGAATACAATGTAAGTACTGATCCTGCATTTAATAGTAAACATTTGGCAATGAAGAGCTTTATGCAGGATTATCCTACTGGGTCTTCTCAACAACTGTAGGATATTGGTAACGTTAATTCTTCTTTATCTTACCATTGGGAAAATTAAGACTTGAAGAGGCCAGGTCACTTTTCTAGTGCTACTGAGCTATTAAGTGGTAAAGAAGGAATTGTAACTCTTGACAATAGACTCTCCTCTGCCCCCTCCCCCCCAGTCCTAAGACTCTACACACAGGACTACTCTGCGTTACCTTCGTATGAATGGTTCTCTTACTTTCTTGGGCATTAGAATTTTGGGGATGGATGGCTAAAATACAGATTCCCAGGCCCAGCACCTAGCATGTCTTAAGTCAGGAGATCTGGGGGCATTTGTAACAATTCCCAGCGATGCTGATGTTGTTAACCAGGGAAACAGGCTTTAGGAAGCACTGTTTTGTATTCTAGCCCTGTTATAACATTTGAATAAAATAAATGAGATAAAAATGATTTGGGAATACAACCTCACTCTTTTGATATATTTGGCACATGTGATGCAAATACTTATACTTCCTTTGGCAATCTTTATTTATTTATTTTTGGCATGCTTTTAGAAATGACACATAATTAAAATTCATTTCTCTCTTACGTAAAAGAGATCCAAAAGTAAGTCATGAAGGGTTGGCATGTGCCCTCAGGGTTAGGGACTAGGTTTCTTTACATAGAATCTTGTTGTTACTTATACAGTAGCAACACAGTTGCTCCACACACAGTTACTTCACCATCTTCAGAATGTAGCTGCTGTGACATGGCGTGAGATGGCTGCTGGGGCACCAGCCATCACATCTGCATTCCAACTGACAGGAAGGAGGAAAAGCTGGGGAATGGCACACTTCTTACATTAAATCAAAAAAATTTTTTCTTTTTTTTTACCATAAAGGTAAAAAAAAAAAAACCCACATATAACACAAAACCATCTTTACCATTTTAACATATACATTTCAGTGGTGTTAAATATAGTCACATTGTTGTGATCTCAAGAATTTTTCTATCTTCTCCTTTGTCAAACTATACAAAAATGACCAAAAAAAAAAAAAAAAGGTACTAAAGCATACTTTTAACAGCTACAAAGCCAATGGCACTGTGAGGGTAAGTTCTGTATGCTCACAGGAAAAGCCCGTCAACTTTTGGCTTCTCTCTCCTTATTGGCTGGCTCCAAATAAATCATGCAGATGCCCTGCAAATGGCTTTTTGGAAATGTTGAGTCATTATGATAATGAAAAAAAATGATGTAGGGGAAAAGCCCCTCTCTTAAAGCTTAACTTACTTAGATGTCTGTGGCATTTCTTGGATCATTCAAATCTCCAAATGAAATTTTAAGAAATATATAGCATTGGGATCTAGGGCCAAAAAACAATGACACTAAAATTTTCTGTTTCAGCAGTGGAACCTTATATCAATACATTGTATATATAACCAACATATAAAATGTTGCAGAGGCAACATTGCTGAGGTTGAAGTGGGGGGCAAGGAATGAAGGAGGCCTAGAACCCCAGGAAAGGACCTCTAAGAGAAGGTTAAATTATGGGTTCTAGGCCTCCCCTACAAGAACAGCAAAATGTCCTAATCCCTGGGACTTTTAAGTGTTTATAATATTATTTACAAGCCTTGATTCGACGACTTTTAATCATTCCTCAATTCACATGTATCTTGCCTTATTTTTTAGTACTAATGGCAATCCTAGGGCTCTATACAAATAAGGCAATGTAATGTAATAGAAAAAAACTTTGGTTTGGGTGTGAAGAGACTTTTCGGCTAACCCTGGTTCTTCCATGAGCTGGCTTTGTTACTTGGGAAAGTTAATCTCTCCTTTGTGGAAAAAGGGACTGAACTAACTCATCTCTCTCCTCTTTCTTTTTTTCTTTTTCTTCTTTTAAGGTCTAACCTTCTCTGGCTCTCCTTCATGCCTGGATATAATGACCTTACTACTGATGGAAAGATTATCTTGGGAAATGTTGGCCCAAACTAAACCCTTTCTCCAAACATCTGGTCTAATTTCCTTCTGCTGGGCAAACAGACACCCTGGCTGAGTTCCAGCGCAGGTAATTACATTCTGCCCACCACGATTTTCCTTGCATTGTCAATTGGCTACGCTATTCTTCTGTATTTCTCCTCAGGAACTTGTCTCTTGATTTTGTTGTCTGCTGTTTCATAGGCCAGTATTCAAACTGTGGCTTCCTTTGGGGAATCTTGTGTTTTTGGAAATGTAAGTCTGGCACTACCATGGGGTGCAGACATTTTGGTCTTGCTAGGTGTTTTTGAAGAGTGTGGCTCAAAAACATAGGTGTTTCTCTTATGGGTCTACTTTTAGTAGTGATGTCTTTGAGACTTGCCTAAAAAGTTTCCAACTAGAAAGTACACTGACAACAATGGCTTATGTTGATCTAAAAAGTTTCTAATAACAAATCACACTGATACTCATAGCTAAAACTAATAGTAGTAGTAATAAAAATAATAACAATAGTGGCTTACAATGTATCAGATACACTTTTAGGGGCTGCCCATGTACCCACTCCCTTACCATTGTTTTTCTCACCTTGAAGATGAGGAAATTGAGGTATGGAGTGGCTGTCTCTTGTGTAAAATTTGTGTGATTCTTTCAAATGTCTCATGAGAGTTTGGACAGGTCAGTTAGGCGGCATCCATAAACCGACCCACTAAAAAAGAGTGAGGTAGATCCATATGCCATACTATGGCAAACTCTCCAAGGTGGATAATTAAGTGAAAAGAGTGAGATGTAGGGGCCCCTGGATGGCTCAGCTGTTAAGCGTCTGCCTTTGGCTCAGGTCATGATCCCAGGGTTCTGGGATCGAACCCCACATCGCGCTCCGTATTTGGTGGGAAGCCTGTTTCTCCCTCTCCCACTCCCCCTGTTTGTGTTCCCTCTCTCACTGTGTCTCTCTCTGTCAAATAAATAAAATCTAAAAAAAAAAAAAAGAGTAAGATGTAGGAGAGTATGAATGTTATACTTTTTAAAAATTATTTTTAATTTTTATTATTGTACTTTTTATTTTTATAAATCATGTATAGGGCTATGTATATTTTGCTGCTTTATGAATTTCTTTTTCTAATCTGGAGGGAAACCGAAGTTAGTGTTAGCAGTGCTTAACTTTAGGGTGAGGGTTGATTTTATTTTAAATTATTTTTACCTTCTGAAATGTCTGAAGTTTTCAGAATGTGCATAGAGCAAGTTACTTAAAAATTTTTTAAATTGTCAGCAAGGGCTTTCTAGATGGTGAGATTATGAATAACCTTTGCTTCCTCTTCTCTATGTCCGTATTTCAGAAACATAGTAAATATTATTTATTTTTTAGGAGATTTCTATTAATAAAGGGCAACTTTACCTAAAATCTGCCAGGAGTCAGAGAACTTCATTCTTTTGGGCTTTTGGGCTGGCTGGAGGTGGTGGGGGTAAATCTGGGCTGGCTGGGAGTGGTGGGGTTGAATCTGGACTGGCTGCGGTTGGTGAGGTTGGTGGCTAAATCTGGGCCATAGTGGTTGGGGTGGGGGTGGATTCTGAGGCCCTCAAAGTCCTAAGCAGGGAAGGGCATGGGTCAGACATTGGTCTTTCATTCTGTCTCATGTAAACAACAGCCCTTCTTTAAGGCTTCTAATTCATTTTTTAAAAATATTTTATTTATTTATTTATTTGTCAGAGAGAGAGAATGAGTGAGAGAACACACAACTAAGAGGAGAGACAGGTAGAGGGAGAAGCAGGTTCCCCTCTGAGCAAGAATCGCAATGTGGGGCTCCATCCCAGGGCCCTAGGATCATGACCCGAGCTGAAGGCAGACGCTTAACTGAGCCACCCATGTGTCCCCTAATACATTTTTCTTTAAAGGAAATATATTGAAATATTTAGGTCAAGTTCACAACTGAAATAAGAAATCTGAGCGATCTGAGCATTGTCTTAACGTGGGTCCCCTCCCCACACGTACCCCTGGTGGATCTGGTTTAGTACAAAAGGGCGTTGAGAGCAGGCCCCTGGACTTGTTCTTCTCCAGGCCCATGCCTTTGGTCTAGAACTGTTTCAGATTTGGCTACTGATGTGTCCATGAAGGAAAAGGCCCCGGAAAACAACCTCTCTGCTTCATGGGAATTGCCAGTTGTAAATGTGAGTATGCACACAGCAGTTGGTTATCTCTTTGGGGGTTAAGTTACCCCATTCAACATGGGCTTGTGCAGACAATGGGTGGGGGCCAGTGACACCAGAGTAATCCTTTTACATGTCCTATCTAAAGTGACATTGGAATGAAGGGGCACTTTCAGAGGGTATCAGTTTCCTAGGTAAGTCCTACAAACAAGGCGGCAGATGCTTAGCTTTGTAATTGTGCTTCCACTCCAGGCCTAGGGAAGCCAGCCCTACTTGTCACTCCCGAAAGCAGATGAAAGCCTTGCTGTGAGTCTGGTGGAATTCCATTGTCGCTGTGTTTACTCAGGGTCGCCCAGCGCCTCCACCCCTATATGGTCTACAAGTGGACTGGTTTTCTTGCCGAGCACCACATCCTGAAAGCATAAACAGCGATTAAAACTTACTATAAAAAGTGCTGGAAAGGCAGATGGGTTTTCTGTCTATCTCGGTGCATCAGTTCATCTCCCACATGCCAACACCTTGGGGTCACCCAATACTCCGTCTTGTCATTTTTCTCTCAAAGAAGCCACACCTTCCATTTTTCACTGCAAGGAGCTGTGGTGACAGATGCTTAAGAATTCTATTTTCTTTTTAAAAGGACTTAGATTACAGCATGTCCTGGATGAGAAAGGTGATGTGAAGAGCAGATAGGGTGAAAGCAGGAAAGCCATGTTCAGATTCCACTGCGTCCTCGGCATCCATGGCTCTGCCCAACCAGAGGCTGAACTCTGTCCTGGGCACAAGATACACCTGTGTCTCTCTCTTGGGGAAATTAGCTCTGCTGTTTAACCTGGTTTCTCATTTTTACCAATGCTTTCAAGTCAGTGGAAACTTCCACGAATGTAGGTGGTTCTTTCTCTTTCAACCAATATGTGTTTACTGACCGCTTATAATCTCAAAGGTTGAGGTGCTGGAACAGACAGGGAGACATGCCCACGGCTTTGAGGGCCAGAGATCATCTCATTAATGGGACTTTTCATCCTTGTCTCAAGCTGAATGAACCTGATCATGTCCGCCTCCTGTTGCAGACCTTTATATTCTATATAAGCTCAAACCATTCAGCAGGATTCTGGTCCCCACATTTCCTTCCAAACCATGTGATCCTCCTCTTCCTCTGTTCTCTGTTCTGCTCATCAAATATAAAAGGCACAGGCATATCCTGCCTTGGCCTGTGTGGTGTCCCTTTTTTGGACTGCCTCTATTTCTGCTTTATTGACCTCACCTCTGTTCATTGGAAACCTAGCTCAGATGCCATCTTGTCCAGGTAGCCTTACACCAGTCCTTCAGGAAACATTAATTGCCTTTCTCCTTAGAGTAGATTATTATCAGTGATACTATTTGTTTGTGTGCTTAACTCCCCAAAATGTTTCTTGAGGATTTCAGGGCAACACATTTTGCTCATCTCCATGTCTTTAATTCCTAGGAGTGTACTGGGCAATCGAGATGTGTTTGTTGATCAGAGAAAGGCAATTATTTTGATCTCTCTGAAATGAGGAATTTGAGAGGCAGGCCAAGGGGTTGTGGGGAGTAGGGAAGGAAAAAAATGAAACAAGATGGGATTGGGAGATAGACAATCCATAAGAGACTCTTAATCTCAAGAAACAAACTGAGAGTTGCTGATGGGTGGGGTGCTAGGGATAGGGTGGCTGGGCTATGGACATTGGGGAGGGTATGTGCTACGGTGAATGCTGTGGAATGCATAAGCCTGATGATTCACAGACCTGTACCCCTGGGGCAAATAATATATTATATGTTACTTTAAAAAAACAAAAATTTAAAATTAAAAAAAAAGATGTGTTTGTTGAAGTCAGACATAGAAGATTGTCAGCATTTCTCATGCAAAGAATAAAAGAGAATAAAATAAAATAATGCTAGGACACCTTGGAACAAGAAGAGTTTCTCTTTGGTATATCTGGGTCATTCACAGGAATTCCCTATGGTTATTGCCTGATGTGGTGCCTCATTCTCTAGCAGGCAAACCCTGGGAAACTCCTTTTGAGGATTCTTCTATTGGTATTCTTATCAGTTTTTTTTTCTTTTTTGAAAATGGAGATAGTAGGTTTAAAATTTTTTTCTGATTAAAAACATATACATACTCATTATTAAAAATTCAAATGATCAAGAAAAGTAAAAGATAAACAAAACCCAAAACCCAAAAAGTAAGAAGCACTGTGAATCCCACCACACAGAGATAATACAGTTACTCTTTTGGTAAAAATCCTTCGATCTCTCTTTCTCTCTCTCTCTCTGAATGTGCACACACACATAACAAACATGCTCAGTTTTATGTACTTATTTTCAAGACATATTAAACTTTACATAAGTAAGTCATACCATATCTGCTTTTATGCAACATTTTTTGTCTCTCAGTGTATTAGATGTTTTCACGTCAGTTCACATGACTTGGCATCATCTGTTTCTGTAGAGATCCCATTGAATGGATGTCTCACAATGTTTTCCAAATGTCTGCTGAGGGATCTGGCATCTACTTCCTGACTTTTACTATAGCCAGTTTCCACCACGATAGACAACCTTATTCAGTGGAGTCACATGCCATGGCGGGGGGGAGTGGTTTAGGAAACGCAATGTGAAGGTAAATTTTGTAAATTTTTCAGGGAGTCGAAATCACCACCAAAAATTAGATTGGTTCCACAGTGGAGAAAAAAGTGGCCTCTGCAATTAGTCAGTACAGCATCCGTTCTCCTGCATCCTGTGAAGTGGTGGTTCACCAGTTTCATAACCATCCAATCAGACGGCTATTCACAAGGTTATTCAGCAGGTGCTCAAACAAGCACATGGTGAAGGAGCTGGCTAGCATTTGGTTTCAGACCAGGTGTTGTGTGAAAGTTGAGAAACACATTTTCTGTTAAACACGGGGCCTCAGCCCAGCACAGGGAGCTGTTCCCGTTCATCTGAGGGCTTTTGAGGTGATGAGGACCGTGGACAAAAGAGCAGGTCCTGTCTTTCTCCTGACACATGCCTGCTGTGGAGGGGCCAGGCAGAGGGCAAGAACTGCCAGGGACTCAAGAATCTCCTTTTCTTTCTCTCTCTCTGTTCCTTGTACAGAGACCATAGCGTCCCTTTGGCAAGTGTTAAACGTGTATGTGGTGTCTCATTACATATACTTCCAGAAGCAGTCTGCTGGATTGAAGGGTCCAGGTCAAAAATTTACCAAGGTATCAACCTAATAAAAATACATGCAAATGCCTTCTTCCCAAAATGGGTATGTGGATATGCTCTATCAAATCCGCCATTGCTAGTCTGGTAGGTTCAGATGTGTCCTTTTTACTTTCCCTCAAATTAAAAAAAAAAATCTCCTTTTTGGGGCACCTGGGTGGCTCAGTGCGTTAAAGCCTCTGCCTTCAGTTCAGGTCATGATCCCAGGGTCCTGGGATCGAGGCCTGCATGAGCAGAGAGCCCGCTTCCTCCTCCTCTCTCTCTCTGCCTGCCTCTCTGCCTACTTGTGATCTCTGTCTGTCAAATAAATAAATAAAAAATATTTTTTAAAAAAATCTCTTTTTTGTCTTCCTAGGCTCCTCGACAGCTTGTAGCTTCTTGTGAGTCATCCGACCATCTTCTTTGACCACATTCTCTGTTGTGTCTCCTTTTCCTGAGTTCCTTAAAGACTTCTGTACATGGGGAGGCTTACCTGTTAGATGTGTTGCACATTTGCAAATACTCTTCTCGTTTTGTAGTTTACCTCGGTTTATAGTGTTGTTATCTAGTATACAAGTTTTTATCAGTTTTTATGTAGAAAACAGTCAAGTTTTCCTCCCATAGCTCTTAACTCATTTGCTGTTAAGACTGTCAGATTTTTGTTTAAGTGTTTTTCCACTTTCGGAATTAGGAAAAGAGAGACTTGGTTTTGTCAAGTGTTTTTGACTAATTTATCTACTATTTTGATGCCTCTAAAATTGTACTGATAATTCTGTTTTAAATCATTGAAGGGAGCAGAGGTTCTATAGTCAAATTCTGTGGAATGAATAATTAGTTCAGCTGTACCTCATTTTAGTGAGATTGTCAGAGAGAAAACATAAATGAGAGGAAAATGAATTAAAACCGAAGTACTCTTCTTTTTTAAAAGGAATTTTTCTTCCAGCAATTTTTTCTTTCTTTCTTTTTTTTTTTTTTTTAAGATTTTGTTTATTTATTTGACAGACGGAGATCACAAGTAGGCAGAGAGGCAGGCAGAGAGAGGGGGTGGGTAAGCAGACTCCCTGCTGAGCAGAAAGCTGGATGTGGGGCTCAATCCCAGGACCCTGAGACCATGACCTGAGCCGAAGGCCGAGGCTTTAACCCACTGAGCCACCCAGGTGCCCCTCTTTCTTTCATTTTTTAAAGACTTATTTGTTTGAGACTTATTTGTCAGGGCCAGAGGGAGAAAGAGAGAATTTCAAGCAGACTCTCGCTGAGCATGGAGCCCCCTCAGGGCTTGATCTCATAACCCTGCATGCAGGATCCCAAGATCAGGACCTGAGCCAAAACCTTTTCTTAGATGTTTAACTGGCTGTGACACCAAGGCACCCCAGCAATTTTTTTTTCTTTGAATATCAAGTTATTTTACTTAAATATCTGACAAGGGAACACTGTAATCTCTAAGGTCTTAATCACATACATATTTTTCATATACATTATTGCTGTTCTTTTTTTTAAAAGTATTTTATTTATTTATGAGAGAAAGAGGAGGAGCAAAGGGAGAGAGACAAGCAGAGTCCCAGGTGAGCGTGGAACTCAACATGGGGCTCCATCTCAGGACCCTAATATAATCACCTAAGATGAAACCAAGAGTCAGATGTTTAATTGATTGAGCCACTCAGGTGCCCTTACTGCTATTCTTAATGGAGTAAGAGAGCTGTAAGTCCATGGAAAAATAAGACTTTTTGGACCATAATTTATGCCACCTAGCACTGCTCAGAAACAAGTCTGCTAATCTTACATAGAGCAGCACCTCAATTTGAAACTCTGGTTTACTCTCCTTGGAGTCTGCCCCAGGACCCAGAGTTCATAGATAACTTCCATGTCCCCTTCTCCCAAGAAATATGAGCTTCAGAGAGACATACCATTTCCTTTTCCAGGGCTCTCAGGCCAGCCCTGAACTCTGCCTTTCAACACACATTGTCTATCCTGTGTTGAATGAGAAGAAAGAGATAGTGCAGGAGATAATTCAAACTGTCTGGATAACTCAATTTTTTAAAAAAGCCAAGGCCAGGAAGCTTCTTTGCAGCCCCACTCCATTGCAGTTAATCATTTTGTGTGGATGCACACATTTTTGTGTGGATGCATTTTTGTTAGATACACACGCTGAGTGGGCCACAGCTGCAGCCCAGGCAGCACAATCCAGCCAGGTGCTGAGACCCGAGTGTAACCCCATGTCCTAGAGCCCTGGAGGGGCAGGGACTCTTGGATCCAGGTGAAGTTCTTGGCCACAAGCTTCTTCCAGAGCAGAGGTGAAAAGAGGCTTCTCACTCCCTTTGCGGGTGGGGGTGGGGGAAGGGGAGCTTAGGTGACGTTCTGACCTGCAAAATCTCCAGGAGCCAGCCACCTCTACAGGGAGAGGATCCCTGTGTCCTCTTGGGACTGGGGACCTTGCCCTCTCTTCCTGCTTCTCCTCGCCTCTCTCCTCTCCGCTCCATCCCCCAAATACTCTCACAGCAGAAGCAACCAGGTGGGTGGACCAGAGAGAGAAAAGAATAAAAATCACAGGAGCCATTACTTCCCCCCGACTGGTGCTGGGGACGTTGCCATCGCTCTGTGGGCCTGGGTGTTTTCTTTTCTCTCAGAGATGGCAGGTTTCAACAATGGAGGACATTGTGTTTGGTTTTTGTTGTTGTTGTTGAGCTCCAGGTAGAGAGAGGAAAAGAGAATTTTCCAGGAAAAGGGAAATGAGCTAAGTGATTTTTTTTTTTTTTTTTTTTTAAATAACGTGGTTTTGGTCTGACCCAAAGGCTGGGAATGTTTTCAGGAGATTCAAATCTCTTCTTGGTTTGTACTGCTCTGAAATAGGATCTGAACTGCCTGCTGTGCAGCCAGCCAGGTGACCTGCTGTTACCTGGGACACAACTGCACCCCCCGCCTCCACCCCCCTACCCCCCCCCTCACTCCGTGCCACTTTCTGTGGCGGCCTCCGGGTGATCTGGCTTCTGGACATAGGTGGCGGCACTCCTACTCCTTTCTTGTACTGGTTCCTCCTCATTGGCCTCTACAGGCGGGGTGGGGATCCGAGGCCACCACACGCATGAGCGCTGCCGTGGGCCCGCTGTTTGCCTCGCCATGGCCTGCATGGCTCCTTGCTTGGTACTGCTAGTCTCAACTGGTCGACCACCTCCTGCTTTTATTCAAGGAATCCATTTTTCCACGCTCTTGCCACAGGAAGCTTCCGGAATTAGAGCTCTGATTGCATCATTCCTGCACTTGAAACACTCAGTGTCTTTATAAATTCTACATAGAGGGTATTTGACCTGGTGTTCACTCTCTCTCTCTTTTTTTTTTTTTTAATTTTATTGACATATAATGTATTATTTGTTTCAAGGGGGCCTGTGAATTCTCAGTCTCACACAATTCACAGCATCACCATAGCACAAACCCTCCCCAATGTCCATCCCCCAGCCACCCCATCCCTCTTCCACAACCCCCCAGCTGCCCTCAGTTTGTTTCCTGAGATTAAGAGTCTCTTGTGGTTTGTCTTCCTCCCTGGTTCCATCTGGTTTCATTTTCTTCCCTCCCTTCCCCTGACGACCCTCTGCCCTGCCTCTCAAATTCTCATATCAGAGAGATCTTATGATAATTATCTTTCTCTGATTGACTTATTTTGCTTAGCATAATACCCTCTAGATCTATCTGTGTCATTGCAAATGGCAAGCTTTCATTTCTTTTGATGGTTGCATAGTATTCCATTGTGCGTGTGTGTGTGCGTGTGTGTGTGTTTATATATATAAATATACCACATCTTTATCCATTCATCTGTTGATGGACATCTAGGCTCTTTCCATGGTTTGGCTATTGTGGACATTGCTGCTATAAACATTAGGGTGCACGTGCCCTTTTGGATCACTACATTTGTATCTTTAGGGTAAATGCCCAGTAGTTTGATTGCTGGGTCATAAGGTAGCTCTATTTTCAACTTTTTGAGGAACCTCCATGCTGTTTTCCAGAGTGGCTGCACCACTTTGCATTCCCACCAACAGTGTAGGACGGTTCCTCTTTCTTGGCATCCTTGCCAGCATCTGTTGTTTCCGGACTTGTTAATTTTAGCCATTCTGATTGGTTAGAAGTGGTCTCTCACTGTGGTTTTGAGTATTTTCAAGGCCTCACTCTTGACCTGAACTTCTTTGCTGCCCCCAGGACTCCTGGCCATACCACCTTACTCCTCTCCAGGGGAGCTCCAGGACAGTGAATGGCCCTTGCTTTGGAAGGTGCCTCCTTAGCCCCTCCTTCTGCACTTGGGCAGCTCTCTCTGCCATTGCTGCAGGTCAATGCCATGTTTGCTCTGAAGAGATGGCACCCCCTCTTTGATGCCAGACCCTATTTTCCAGGCAAATATGATCTTTTCCTGTATGGCATTCACCACTTTACAGTGATCAAACCTATGTTTTGTTGTTAGAAAAATAAATTCTAGAAGAAAAACAAACATAATGCTTTTGTATTGCAACAATTCAAAAATAATATAGAAAAATTAAAGTTTTTTGTGCCCTCTACTCTCTCCTACCTTTAATTCTTGTAGCTAACTACCACTAAAAGTTTAATGTATGTACTCTCTTTTTTTTTTTTTTTCTGAGTAAAAACCCAGATGTAAAGTCATAGGTGGACTTATTTTAAACAAATGTTGGGGTCATTTTGTATTATTTTCCTGCAACTTCCTTTTCTCACCCAATATATTAAGAACACATTTTTTCAGTTTATAAAAATATATTCTACTATTTTTAATGATAGCATGATATTCTATACAATACTTGTCCCATAATCTCACTATTTCCTTATTCATAGATACATTAGGTTTTTACCATTGTTCTGCTATGAAAGTGAGTTGTGCAGCAAACATCCTTATACATTTATTTTTGTATATTTGAAGAAATATTTCTATAGAATAGATCTTGAGGTGGGATCCCTGGGCCAACTATATTTATAGTCATTTGTCTATAAATGTCATCTCAAGAGACTCTAGGTTAGCAGTGTGAATTCACCCCTCTTTAGCTGCTCTGAGAAAGTCTTCAGAGCACTGTGTGTGGATGGTTTGATATGGAATGGGACCTGTGGTTGGAGGGAGAATATTTTAGATAAAAATATCACATTTCACATTTTCTCATCAAAATTAGGATGAAAAGAGAGAGAAGCTGGGAAAAATATGTAAATATTTATGTGAATAGGACAGGGGGTGTCACAGAAAGTAACCTCAGTTTGAAAGTCAGAATTGTGCATTAGAATCACTTTAAGAATGTTAAAATATCCCAAGGCTCAGGCTACACCTCACATCATTTAAATCAGGATCTCTGGGGACGAGCTCAAGCAACAGCACTTTAAAAACCTCCCCAGGTCTTCCAGTGTCTCTGTGAGGCCGAGAGTCCTGCCTCAATTGTCCCTGTGCTCTGATAAGCTATGAGGCATCTTGAATGCTCTGGCTGCAATTTTTTCCCCCTCTGTAACATGAGAATGTTTTGTCTCTCTCACAAGTTTCGAGGCAAAATGACATAGCAGTTGTGAAGACAATTGTCAAAAGATAAGAACATTCAGTAAAAGTATAAGCCATCATTATTATTTTTCAGCTCAGCCAGTCACAGACAAAGCCAAATATTTGGAAGATATTTAAGCAGGTCTAAAATTCAGATGGTGAGAAAACAGGATCGTTGAAGGAGGACGCGGTAGTTGGTTGAGCTGCTTCTAGCCCTGGTGGCAACTGGAGGTCTGATAGGAGGACTGTGAAGGTAAACAAGGCAATGTCATGGAAAAGAGCAACATAAATACTTGCAGTCAGCACTGATAGGAGCAACTTGCTTCGGTGGATTCTGTCTCGGCTTTATAACCATTTGAAAATTAGTCAATGGTTCAAATGCCAGAAGGCCCAGATGCTCACCTCCTGGCAGCCCCCAACCCCTGCCCCTCTTCTCTTGGATTCTTTATCTCAAGCTCAAGGCTAAGGAAAGGATGAATAGGGGACAGAGGATCTAAATTTGATGATTTAAGATCTAATCTTGATGATGGCATTTTCCCTGATGTGCCCTGACATAAACTAAGAACACCATTTCCTGAAATCTGACACTCATATGGGTTTGCAGCCTCTGCCTGCCCTTCCATTTCTAAATGTTCCAATCAAGACTGAGAAGTCCTATAGTCAGAGTAATTTGTTAAACTGGGTTGGATCTGCATTTCCCAAACTTACCTGATCGTGGAACTGTCTATTAATGTCCCTTGGGCCACCATGGAATCCCCTGGAATGAAGGCACCATAAGAGCTGGCCCTTGTCACTCACCACCCCAGGAGAATTCAAGAATGTTCAACCCAGATTTAGTCTTACAGCCCATCCCCTTTAACTGTATTAAAGTTAAAACTGTATTAAAGTTTAAACTGTATTAAATGATTGGACAGATCCCAGAGATGTCAAGAGCTGGGAACAGAACTCATTGAGCTCCTTCGATACCATGTGGCCAGGGATGGGGGCTTTGGACCTCTCGGTATGTAGGCAGCTGTTGAACAGACACTCTCATTTTGGCATATGGCAAGTGGAATACATTCAACTGTGCAATTTGACTCTTGAAGACTTATTTTACCTATTCTAGAAGGAGTGACTTGAAACACCAATGTATAGTGCAAAGAGAATAAAGTAAATGCTAAATTGAGTGTCATAGACTAAAAGACATGGTAAGCTATCTCCCTGGAAAACCCCTAATTTTAGTGTTTGCCAATTTCTGTGGTAAAACTACTTCCATCACAGCTGAGGTCAAGCTAGCAATATGATGTCATTGAACATGGAAAAGATGTTGGTCACCATCCGAGCTGACTGCAGAGGGCACAGAGAAGTTTGTGATGATTGGAATTGTCCGGAAAGGGTCCCTGAAGGGGACCTCAACTCAAGTTGTAAAATACCGAGTATGAAGATAAATAGCAAGAAAATTGGAGCTGACAGAAACCAGAGTTTTGTTTCTTTTGTTTTTCTTTCCAGTTTTATTGAGATACAATGACATACGACATTGTGTAAGTTCGTGTGAGTGTATGTATTTGTTTTGATAGACGTGTAAGTGCAAATGATTACTACAATAAATTTAGTTAATCTCTATAACTTCACATAATTACAATTATTTTCTCTTATGATGAGAACTTTGAAGATTTACTCTTACCAACTTTCAAATATATGATGCAGTGTTGTTAATTAGAGTCATCATGTTGTATATTACATCTTCAAAACTTATTTACCTTACAACTGAAAGTTGATACCATTTGACCAGCTTCACCCAAGTCCATCCTCACCCCTTGCCTCCAGCAAACATAAACTTGACCTCTGTTTCTATGAGTTACACTATGACCAATATTCGCGCTACTGGGTATTTACCCTAAAGATATAAATGTAGTGATCCGAAGGGACACATACACCCGAATGTTTATAGCAGCAATGTCCACAATAGCCAAACTATGGAAAGAGCCTAGATGTCCATCAACAGATGAATGGATAAAGAAGATGTTTTGTGTGTGTGTGTGTGTATGTGTGTGTGTGTATGCATATATATATGTACAATGCAATATTATGCAGCCATAAAAAATGAAATCTTGCATTTTCAATGTTGTGGATAGAACTAGAGGCTATTATGTTAAGCAAAATAAAATCAATCAGAGAAAGACAATTATCATATGGTTTCACTGATATGAGGAATTTGAGAAACAAGACAAAGAATCATATGGCAAGGGAGGGAAAAATGAAACAAGATGAAACCAAAGAGGGAGACAAGGCATAAAAGACTCTTAATCTCAGGAAAGAAACTGAGGGTTGCTGAAGGGGAGGGGGATGGGAGGGATGGGATGGCTGGGTGATGGACATTGGTGGTTAGTGCTATGAATTGTGTAAGACTGATGAATCACAGACCTGTATCCCTGAAAAAAATAATACATTATATGTTAATAAAAAAAAAAAAGGAAAAGGTTGTATTTTATCACAGTGTGGTGGCTGATAGCTTTTGTCTACCCAAAGATATTTACCAGAAAGGGCGTAATGGCCCTGGGAACCTAGGTAGAGGGACCCTACTGGACCATAAAGGGAAGGTGAGGGTGTCTGGGGGAGAAAGCTTCATGGCCTCTCTGAGCCTTAATTAAGGTTAGTTCGCTTGCTATTTTAAATCTCAGTTCTCTGCAGTGTTTCCCCAGAATTTAGTATTCTCTTTCTGTTAAGTTCCCATATGCTTTTCAAAAGTTCTTCCCCACCTCTGTAATTTCTACTAAGCATCCCAAGTATTCCAGTGATTATTTTAAACTGTATGCTTTTCATTACTGCGAATACATTTCTTCTTTTTTATTCAATCCATGTTAATCTGACATGGGAATTCCAACATGACCATGTCTTAACACTTACTGCCTGAGAAACTTCTATCAGAGTACAAGGAGCTTAGCCAGCCAAGCAGTTGTGTCTTTCTGCATGTAGAAATACCTCCTAAAGGTCAAACTACTATTCAAACCTTAGCAAACGGGTCACCTGGAGAGCTGGTTAGAACACAGATTTCACCTGCAGAAAGTCTGACTTGGTAGGACTGGTATGGGACTCAGGAATCTGCATATTTAATAACCTCCCTGTGATACTGATGATGTTGGTCTGGGCCACACTTTGAGTAGTCCTGCTGTTGGGGTAAGGATTATCTTGTGACGTCCCATCTGACAGAAGAGGGTAACTCTTCAGCACTAAAAAAATTTTCAGGGGGTGACTGGGTGGCCCAGTTGATTGATCTAGCTGATTTCAGCTCAGGTCATGAACCCAGGGTCATGAAGCCCCACATCAGTCTCCCTGCTCAGCGGTGAGCCTGCTTCTCCCTCTCCCTCTGCTGGTCTCCCTGCATGTGCTCTCTCACTCTCTGTCTGTGAAATAAATAAATAAAATCTTAATTTTTTTTTTCAGGAATAACTGTAAGGCAGGTTACATGCATGAAATAGTGGAAGACGTAGTAAGTGTCTAACAGTTATGTGTCCTTACACACAGTATCAGTGGTCACTGCGAATTGTCAATTACTTCTGTAGAAAAGGCACATTATTGGCACATAGCTTAGAATTCAGCCTGTACATTCTGTATTTAGTGAGTCTACATACTTAGTGCAAATACTCCCCAGGACTAATGTTCTGAAAATAAGGAGACGGGTCGCAGGGGTCAGATCACTCAACTTTGAATTACCAGCTCTGAATTCAAGATCTGGTGATAAACCTCCTCCTTTTCTTCCTGCCTGCTGTGTGATTTCAAGCAAGTTACCTAACCCCTCTTAGCCTTAGTACCCTTCTCCGTCAAGTGGTAACATGGATGGTCCTGGTCAACAAACACTCCAGATTGCAGTGATTGCCTAAATAGAAGTGAGCCGATGTCTGTATGTGTAAGGGGTTAACCAGGAGCAGCTTGTTCCTGAAGTGGAGAAGGGGGTGCGCCGCCATCTGAACACAGGCTCGGCTCCATCCACCCCCTGCCTGGTGGATCGCCATATGGCGCCTCACCTTGTTCCCTTTCAAGATGAACTCTCATTCCCCGGAAAAAATTTCTCAGCCTTAAAGTCACAACTTCAAAAATGCAGTGAGGACCACATTTAAAAGGTCTGGTAAATTTTTGGTTGATTTAATTTTTTAAACTGCACTTTTAAAACAAACCCAAATATAGAGATGAAAGCCAAGAATTAAAATATACATACAAAATAGAAAACATTAATATTTTCAAGTACGATGAACTGAATAATCATCATAAGGAAACAATAAAACGTGAAGTGACTCAGACCAGATGATTGCTGTCACTCTCCACCATGCTGGGACACGTGGTCTGTGCAGAACACCAGGATCAAGCCAGCCCAGGGCTGGCCTCCATCACACAGGCCTGTCCTTAATCCTTCTGCTGACAAGCGCCTCATCAGTTAATCAAACAAGTTTAACACTAATTGGTACAGGGAGGAGGTTGAAGGGAGTCTGTTAAGATGACTCAGGTTTAAATTCTATAATCAGGACACCCTATGTTACATTGACTCCTGGTCTATGTTCCTTGATTTTTAGGCTGGTTGTCAACCTATTCAGGCATCCATGCTTGTGAGGTGGTCTGTCTTACCACAAAAGGCAGCTGAGGAGACATGACCTGACATGTCTGTACTGCATCAAGACATGGGGCTGGGAGACCAGAGGAATGGAGTGCTCTCTTGCTCACACTCTTCACTGTTCCTCACCAGCCCAGGGCACTCACTTCTCAATTCCTCCCTTGGCTCCCATTAACCTTGGGTAGTTGCACTAACGGAGGCAGAATCTCCACGCATCCACCTGGAAGAACGTATCGAGAGGCGAGGAGGGTGTGACCTGACTTTGAAGAAGTGGAATTAAAGAATGGTGTTTCCGTGGCAGTATCGCCTGTCACATCCCAGGTCACACTGAAACAGAGTGCTCTAGGGTGAGGCGAGGAGGTTTGTGGATGGCGAGGCTTGTTTCTGAGAAGCAGACTTGTCGTCTATGGGCTTGAAGACAGGAGACGCCAAGGAAGATCTAGGGTCATTTCTCCCAAAATAATGGCTGGGGGAATGTTGTCTTTGAAAGGGGAATGCTTTATTATGGATTTCTCTAGGTAAGAACTCCTTAAAATATGAGTATCCAAAATATTCTTTTATAAAATAAAACTTTGAACATTTTGTTTACTATTTTCTTATTCTGATGAGCACATCACCTCCACCAGAAGCACTACAGTGTTTACTTCTTGATGGGTTCTTTTGTCTGCACTTTGTTAAGATGGAAGGGGATCATCTTCATCTGGGTCGTGTTACAAGCTGGCCCTGAGAAAGAGTTTGAGCAGAAATTGTGCATTTGGGAGGAGTGGGACAGTGAAGCAGGGAGGGGGAGGTGGGCAATACAGGGTACATGATTGTGTTGGCTGCTTTGTGACTGAAGCTTGTTCCTTGGGTCGAGAGAGGCCCCAGGAGCTGGTGTAAAACATCTGCCATAGGCGTATCGCACAGAAGGGGTGATAAATCTGAGGAGCCTGTAATTAATTTCCTAAGCATCATTGATGGTAGGGTGTTAATTCATGGAAACTTTGGGTCCTCCAGGTCCGGCAGTGATTTCCAAACAGGTCCTTAGGCAGATAGGGTGAAGTGCAGGAAAACAGGAAGGGTGGGGGAGAGGAGGGTTAGTGACAGCATGGATGCAGAGGTAAATCCTCTAAAGGCTTCCTTTCTCATGAAAATTCATATACAAGCTTCTGTTCAAGGGAGGAGGTGTTCACATAAGTGATTATCCCTATCCATATCACAAATGAACATCCTCGTCCTTCAGTGGAAAAATGTCAAAAAGCCCTCTTCTGCCCCTCATTTTGTTGTTGTTGGCAAGCAACACCATCTCTCCTGCCAGCTCACAGAGGCTGCTGCACAACTCTTCCCATCCCACCCTGCTTTGCCTTTTCAAGAGCTCCCACGGTGCCACACTCTGCAGAATTGCACTGCATGTTGAGAGAGACTGGTCATTATCTAAAGGAAATGCGCTGTCCTGGATTGACAAATAGGAACTGGTATTTTGGTCAGAGAGAAACACATGGGGATGATGGTTGAACATGTATAGACACTGTGTGCTACAGTCTTTGTGCATGGAGAGAAAGGACCACGGAAACCATCAGTGCAGCATTTTCCTTTTAAAGAGGAGAAGATGTTGGGGAGCTTGGGTGGCTCAGTGGGTTAAGCCTCTGCCTTCGGCTCAGATCATGATCCCAGGTCCAGGGATCAAGCCCCGCATTGGGCTCTCTGCTCCATGGGGAGCCTGTTTTCCTCTCTCTCTCTCTCTCCCTGCCTGCCTCTTTGCCTACTTGTGATCTCTGTCTGTCAAAAAAATAAATAAAATCATAAAAAAAAAAGAGATGAAATGGAAGCGCTAAGGCCACTTGTTCACAGGCTCCTGACTAGTCGGTGCCAGAGCTGGTTAAAAGCCCCTCTTCCCCAGTGCTCACGCCATTTTTAATAAGTCATATAAAACCTCATCCAGCCATGTTATGGGGAGGATGAACCTGCTTTTGAGCTGGAGGATAGTATAATTCCCCTGATAACAAGCCAGGGGGTGGTAGAGAGTGAGAATTCCCTGTGGCAGATCTTAGAGTTGCTGGTGACATTCCACAGGGCATCCTCAGAAGGCAGGGTTGGATGCAACTCAGGAATTCACTCATTTATTCAGTTTTGACTGCAAAATTGAGTTCTATGAACACTACGCAGCAATAAATCTATGCAATACACACACAACTAACAGGTACTCATAAGAGGGTAGATATACCCACTGATTGTGTTGAGAGAAAGAAATCAGACATGAATGAGAATGCGTATTATACAGCACTGCATGAAAAGTTCAAGAATAGGCAAAACTAATCTAGGATGATAGACATCACGATAGTGGTTATCTCTGGGTGGTGTTGGCGTTGATAGGTAAAAAGGACAGTGGGTGCCTAGCTGCCTAATGGGAAAGTCTGATATTTTGAACTGGGTGGGAGGCTGGGAGTGCACAGATTTTCATATGGACAAGGGTCATTAAGCTGTATATTGAAAATTGAAGCAAGTTATGCTCTTTATATTATATTTCAGTTGAGAAAAAGAAGAAAAAAAGCAAAGCAAGCCACATAACATAACAGACTGTAACATTATGAAAGAAATAACTTCCTTTTTCATGCATATATGCTTTCCACAAATATCTATTGAGGCTTTTGGTGGCCGGTCCATATTCCCTCAATATTCCTCCTTCCTGTACAAGTAGACAAGGTCCTGCTGCAAGAGTGCTGCCCCATGCTCTGCCCCAGCAGAAGGGCAGGCTGGAATTGCCTGGAGCCATATCCTACAGGAGCAGCTAATGAGAGAAGGAGGTGGAGGAAAAGGACTTTCTTTCCTCTCCCCTTGGTGAGAAGAGTCTGAGGCATGAGGCACATTCTGCATCGACTCTCAGGGGATTGAGTCCTAGTTTCCAGCAGTTACAACTCAATCTCTCACTTGACCTGCGTTGACTGTCTTCCCTTCCCTGTTTTTCTTCCCGTTTCCTGTCCCCCTGCTTCTGGGATCACCTCCAAACAAACTCCTTGCACTCACATTCTTGTCCCAGGATGGGAGAATCCAAGCTAATTGAAACTCCTTCTTTCCTTCTGGACTTACAAAGAGGACCATGCAAACCCAGTCTCCAGCTCTCATACAATAGGTAGGATGTCACAGTGAAGAGATAGTTGGACAAACATTAAAATTAAGTGGGACAAGGGCTGAGCCCTTGCACAGCCTTGCACAGCCTGGCAAAGAGCAGAGCCTAAGGGGACCCTACCTCATCTAGGAAATGATCCAGAAGCAGAATTGGGTATAATTGCACCTCCCTACCTTTTCTTCCCCTTCCTGAACTCCCGTCCTTCTCTATTTCCTCCCTTCCTTCTCTTATGCAGTCAGAAATGAAAGGAGACATTCATTTATGTAAGACATTTCCTTATAAATGTTGATAAGTATATTGAATTTATTTACTACCCATATTGGTTTATTGTGCTGCCTCATCTTATATCACAGAACCAAGACTTAGCCTTTAGAATTGGCTCTGGATATATGGAAACCATTTTTCATACACATATATATTTTCAATATTGTTTCTCATCTGCATGACATAGAGACTCTAGGAAAACCCAACACATATTTCTCAGACCATGGGGGGAGATGCCTTTTGGGGTAGCTCAAAATTACCTACCAGTCAGCAGCTGGTGAAAATGTGTACCAAGAGTGATCATCTGGAAATGGGCAGCTGGCTCATGTTGTTGAAGCTGTCATCTCCGCTCCAGCAGCCTTTCTGGGTGAAGAATTCTTCAAAGCACATGCATTCAAGGCCAGGGCATTTCTCTTCTGTTTTCCATGCTCCTCACCAAAATGGACGGGTCATGGAACTCTCTAATTCAGGATTCTGTAGAGTATCAGAGAGAATGCATGCCGTGGTCTGAACATCCCTTTCCAGATAGATTGGGCTGTCATTTCAACAGGGATTTATGCATTTAACATATGAGATGCTACAAAATTCTGAATTGGCATGTCCTGGGAGGATAGATCTTTAGAAATAGAAGAACTATTACTATGGGCTGGCCATTTAAAATATTCTGTACCTTACTCTGGGTGGTATCAGTCAGCTTTATACAAAAGCTACCGTTCACTTTATATTAGAAGCTTAGAAAATCATGCAAAAAATAGCATATTTTCTACTTTTATTTCTATATTACTTTGGTCAAAACACATGTACTTCCAAAGACCAAAAAACTCTATTAAAAAAAAAAGTGAATGTCCATGGTCTCTAGAGAAAGTGAAACTCAATTAAGATTGGATTTTTTAAACAGAAGTGTTTCCATTTTTTTAAAGATTTTATTTATTTATTTGACAGAGAGTGAGATAGTGAGTGTAGGAACACAAGCAGGGGGAGTGGGAGAGGGAGAAGCAGGCTTCCCACTGAGCAGGGAGTCAATGTGGGACTCGATCCCAGGACCCTGGGATCATGACCTGAGCCGAAGGCAGACGCTTAACTACTGAGCCACCCAGGCCCCCTTAAAGTCCCTCTTTTATTTAAGAGATGAAATGATGATGGAGGGGAGAAGGTAGCTTTAAAGTGTTTATTTAAAAAAAACATTTTTTATTTTAATAATTTATCCTTTGATAAAAAATAAGACCTTGATTAGACTTCTATTGTTGTAGAACACATTACCATAAACTTAGAGGCTCAAAATGATACCAGTTTATTAGCTCAGAGCTCTTTAGGACAGCCATCCAGGACTGGAGTGGTTACACTCTGTTTAGGGTCTTATAAGACTGAGATCAAAGTGATGTCCAGGCTTTGTCCCTTTCTGGAGGGTCTGGGAAGAATCTAGTTGCAGGCTCATTCAGACATTGGCTGACTTCAGTTCCTTGCAGCTGTAGAACTGAGATCTCTAGTTCTTGCTGGCTGTCACTGTTTAGCTCTTAGTTGTCACCCCCTTGCCCCACTCCTTGCCATGGGGCCACCTCCATCTTCAAGCCATCAACAATCTCCCTCACATTGTAGGCATTTCTTTCTTTCTTTCCTTCTTCTTTTTTTTTTTTTTTAAAGATTTGTTTATTTATTTGACAGACAGAGATCACAAGTAGGCAGAGAGGCAGGCAGAGAGAGAAGAGGAAGCAGGCTCCCTGCTGAGCAGAGAGCCCGATGCGGGGCTCCATCCCAGGACCCTGAGATCATGACCGGAGCTGAAAGCAGAGGCAGTAACTCACTGAGCCACCCAGGCGCCCCAGGTAGGCATTTCATGCTTCAAATCTGTTTATCCTTTAAGAGCCCAATCCCTTTTTTAAAAAAACCTTTATTTTACATTTTCAGTGCTCCGAGATTCATTGTTTATGCATCACACCCAGTGCTCCATGCAATATGTGCCCTCCTTAATACCTGCCACCAGGCTCACCCAACTCCCCACCCTTTCCCCTCCAAAACCCTCACTTTGTTTGTCAGAGACCACAATCTCTTGTGGTTCTTCTCCTGCTCCGATTTCCCCCAACTCCCTTTCCTTTCCTTCTCCCAATGTTCTCCATGCTATTCCTTGTGCTCCACAAGTGAAACCATATGATAATTGCCTTTCTCAGGGCACCTGGGTGGCTCAGTGAGTTAAAGCCTCTGCCTTCAGCTCCGGTCATGATCTCAGGGTCCTGGGATCGAGCCCCACATCGGACACTCTGCTCAGCAGGGAGCCTGCTTCCCCCCTCTCTCTGCCTGCCTCTCTGCCTACTTGTGATCTCTGTCAAATAAATAAATAAAATCTTTTAACAAAAAAGATAATTGACTTTCTCTGCTTGACTTATTTCACTCAACATAATCTCCTCCAGTCCCGTCCATGTTGATACAAAAAGTTAGGTATTCATCCTTTCTGATGGAGGCATAATATTCCATTGTATATATGGTCCATATCTTCTTTATCTGCTGAAGGACATCTTGGATCTTTCCAGTTTGTCTGGTTAATTCCCATGCCGAATGAGACTCTGGCATGCTAACTAGTTATATGACCCCAGAGCCCCATCCCTTTTAAAGTCTCACCTGACTTTCTTAGACTCATTGAGAATAATCCCTCCATTTTAGGGTCAATTAATTTGGAACCTTAAACTACATTTGCAAAGTCCCTTCACAGAAGCACCTAGATTAGTATTCAATTAAGTAATCGAGTGAAACTTTGTACACCAGAGAATTCAGTCTTTAGGTCCACCTTAGAATTCAGCTTATGAGAGGTCCATTTTGTTGATTCATGCCATTCTGTGGAAATGAGCAACCATCTCACCATAAGATATGCCACCTTCTTCATGGATTGCTTACAGGGTCCTACACGCAACATAATTTTGTCACTAGCAAGATCCCCATCGAACCTCCTCCTTCTTCTTCACAAGAATGTTAACCTTGTCTTTTAAAGGAAGCACCAGGGAACCTCCAGTGTCCTAGAACTCGACCACTACCTCATGCCTGTGCAGATGGACAATGGATTGATGGAAAATTACCTCTCCTTCATTATACTGTTAAAATCTCTGCCCAAGAAAGAGCATAAACCTCAGCAACATAATGTACAATGTATGTATAGGCATGTTTTCTTAAGATGCATGCTTGACCTTATGTCTACCTCTATATATTATGACAAAACTCCTCTTTCTGAATACTCAGGCTAACCCTAAGTAAAGGAACTCCTCACCCTCACTCAGGGAGTCACAGCCTTGGAAGTTATTCCCTGTGATCTGTTTATTTGCTGCAAATAAAGTTTCCTTTGTGTGACAACTCCATCTGGTGTAGCCTCTGTCTGTTATTCACCAAGGAGCAAAATCACATTTGCTGGGTTGCTAAGTAAGGAAAGGGGATCTAGTATAAGACCATACAGAGAGACAGTGGGCTCAGGGGCTCAATTTAACCAGTCACATTCAACTTCAGTTGATGGTTGTCATGTGAAAATATATGCTCAGTATTACCAGATTATCTCATTAAAAAAAAAGATTTTATTTATTTATTTGACAGAGAGTGAGAGAACATAGGCAGGGGGAGTGGCAGAGGGGGAGGGAGAAGCAGGCTCCCTACAGAAGAGGAAGCCTAATTCAGGGTTCAATTTCAGGATCCTGGGATCATGACCTAAGGCAAAGGCAACCACTTAATGACTGAGCCACCCAGGCATCTCCAGATATTCTTCTTTTTAAGAGAAGTCACAATTCTCTTGAGCCTAAAAAGTTGCTACTGATTTTAAGTTTTTAAAGGCACCTGCGTGGCTCAGTGGGTTAAGCTTCTGCCTCTGGCTCAGATCATGATCTCAGGGAGCTGGGATTGAGCTCTGCATTGGGCTTTCTGCTCAGCGGGGAGCCTGCTTGCCCCACTCTCTCTGCCTGTTTGTGATCTCTCTCTCTGACAAGCAAATAAATAAAAATCTTTAAATTGTTAAAAATACTGGATGAACCAAGTAAAACATATTTGTGGTCTTGCTGAGATCCATGGATCACCAGTTTCCTTCTTCTCTCTGCAGTCCCAAGGCATGCGTTCATTCATTCATTCATTCATTCAAAAATAGTTACTGGGTGACTCAGTTGGTTAAGTATCTGCCTTTGGCTCAGATCATGATCCCGAGGTCTGGACATTGAGCCCCGCATAGGGAATTCCTGCTCAGCAGGGAGTCTGTTTCTCCTTCTACCTCTGCCACTCCCCCTGCTTATGTTCTCTCTCTCTCTGTCAAATAAATAAATAAAATCTTTAAAAAAATAATTAGAAATAGTTGCTAAGAACCTATTCTACATACCCTGGCTCTAGGCACTAGGAATACAGGCTGGTCATGGGAAGCTTTACTATGAAGAGGACATTTGACTATAGATCTAAAAAAATGGTGTGTAAGGGTTGTGGGGTGGGGGGCGCCTGGGTAGCTAAGCCTATTAAGCGTCTGACTCTTGGTTTTGGCTCAGGTCATGATCTCATAATTGTGAGACTGAGTCATAGGTCAGGCTGTGTTCTCAGCTCAGAGTCTACTTCAGATTTTCTCTCTCCCCCACTCCTTCTGCCCTTCCCCACCATGTGCATGTTCTCTATAATAAATAAATAAATCTTAAAAAAAAAAGAGAGTGGTGTGTGTGGGAGTAAACAGGTGTCTCTCTAGATGGCAAGCATTCTAGAAAAAGGGAGCAGCAAGTGCAAAGGCCCTGAGGTTGTCATGTGCCAAGCATGTTCAGATGGCATGGAGTCCTGTGTGGCTGGAGTGGACTGAGCAGGGGGAGAAGAGTAAGAGAGGATGTTGGAGAGCTCTATAGGGCTAGATCATGGTAGGCCTTGTAAAGTAATTTGTAATTTTATTTGTCAGTGTTCTCCAGAGAAATAGAACCTGCAGAATATATATAAAATAAATAATTGACTCATATGATTATGGAAGCTGAGAAATCCCATGAACTGCGGTCTGCTAACTAGAAGCTGTAAGTATAATTCTAGTCCAAGATTGAAAACCCGAGAATGAGAGGAGCCAATGGTTTAAACCCTAGTCTGAGTGCAGGATAAGACTGACATCCCAGCTCATGCAGTCAGGTAAACAGAGAGAAAATTTTCCATTCCTCAGTATTTTTGTTCTGTTCAGATCATCAGCAGATTGGATGGTGTCTACCCACACTGGAGAGGGCAACTTGCTTTAATCAGCCTATCAAGTCAAATGCTAATTTCTCTAAAAAACACCCTCACAAACACATTCAGGAATTATGTCTTGTCAGCTATCTGGGCACCCTGTGCTCCAGTCACGCTGACACATGAAGTAACCATAACAGTAAAGATTTGGGATTATTTTAGAGGGAAATGGGAAGCCATTAGGGTGTTTTAAGGAGAGGAGTGGCACAAATTGATCTACACTTTCAAATGATCCCTCTGACTTCTTTGTTGAGATGTTTGGGAAGATTCAGTATGAAAACAGGGAGATTGATAAGGAATGCATAGCAAGTAATCCAGGAAAGAGCTGATGGGACTTTAGTTCAGGTGACTGGGAAGTGGGGTAGTGAGAAGTTGCCAGGTGCTTGTGATTGAGAATTAAACAACTCCAGAATTTCTTCCCTTTTTTTTTTTTTTTTTTTTAAGATTTGTTTATATTATTTCAGATAGAGAGAGCATGAGCAGTAGGGGCAGAGAGAGTCTTAAGCAGACTCTATGCTGAGCATGGAGCCCGACCCGGGGCTTGATCTCTTGACCCTGAGATCACGACCTGAGCCAAAGCCAAGAGTCAGTATCCTAGCTAATTGTGCCGGGGTGCCCCACAACTCTAGAACTTCTTGACAGAGAGTGTGTGACCTGTGAGAGAAAGAGCATAGGCAAAGATGTCTCTGAGATTTAAGACAGAGAAACTAGAAGGATGAATAAATAACCAATAAAAGGTCAGCATGCAAATACAGTAAACAGGGGGTAAAAAATGAATAGATAAACAGGTTGGCAAATTCAGTTCCCTATTTCATGTAATGGTCACTAGAAGTTACATGAAAACCTATAGTTGTTCCAGTCTCCAGAGGCTGCTATACCTTTAACTGAGACTGCTAGAGACCCTCTCCCCTTCTGCACCCTTTCTCCCCCTGCATCACACACACTTCCTAGCAGGTTCAGCCAAAGTGTTAAAAACAACAACAACAACAACACCAAAAGCACTTAGAAACTGAGAATTTGAGAAGCTCCTGCCTTATCTTCTAAATCTCAGTGCAAACTCAAAAGTCTAGCTCTAACTTGTGCCCTGTTTCCAGTGAGAGGACTCTGCTCAATGACACACAGTGCCTCCATAGTACCCTGCTTTTTTTCTGTGCCTGAGACCTCATGACCTGCCTGACCCCTAGTCACCTTGGCTTTTCCCTCATTCTTGGACTTTTAGCCTGTTCTTGAGCTTTCTAATAACAGGACTATTCAGGCTCTTTCATCTTTACAGTTTTGGTAAGTTGTATTTTTCGAGGAATTTCTCCATCTCATTTAGGTCGTCCAATTGGTTAGCATAAAGATGTTCATGACTTTTATTCTTTTAATGAAAGTAGGGTCTGTAGTGATATTCCATTTTTTTATTCCTGATTTTGGTAAGTTGTGTTCTCATTCTCTTTCCATGATCAGACTGGCTAACAGAAGAGGTATGTCAGTTTTGTTGTTCTTTTCAAGGAACCGACTTTTAACTTTGTTAATTTTTCTCTATTGTGTGTCTTTCCTCGATTTAGCTTCAGAAAGACTCTCCTCATGCTAATAATCTGCCTGTTCGGATTTCCCAGTTATCAACCTGATGAAGTTGAGTCTGAAGTGGTTACCACATTACTGTGTTTGCTGTCCCCCTTGTCATCTAGGTTTCTGGTCTAACGTCCTCTTGAAATGAAGTCTAGCCTATCTCCATTTTATTTTTTTTTAATTTTATATTTCATTTCATTTCAATTCATTTCATCTTATTTTCATTCAGCAAACATTAACTGAATATCTAATATATAAGAGTGTAGCGGGTAATAAGCTGACCTCATATTATATGGGGATGGAGCATGTAAATAAGCCGACCTCATAAAACTTACATTCTAGAGGAAAGCATGCAATAAAGAAGACAAGCAATATAACATTTGGTAATTACATATCTCTATATTTATATTTCAGTTTTATAAATATTCCTCTTGATCCTGTATTGGCTTATCGTGAGCCAGTGCTCAGACTGCACCTTGCTTTTGTTACATGATGAGCTAAAATCTTCCTTGAAGATAAGGAATAAGGGTTTAAGGCTCTTTCCAGGAAGGAGGATTCCCCTTGGGCCAGCAGGTCTCATCATAACCTTATTGCCTACAGCTACAACATTGTGTAGGCCTGGAATGGGGCGGGGCAGGGGTGGGAGCACTAGATGAGCTAGCTGCCCCAGATATGAACTTACAGAGGCTCTGCTGAGGCTTCGCTGGAACAGCATAATGTAGGCTTTTAAAATAAAGTCAAGAGAGAAATAGATACATCTACTTGTGAATTCTATATTTCCTCATGTTTTCGATGCCATTTTGAGTGATACAGTTCAATTTTTAAAAGCTTTTAATTTTAGTAACTTTATTTTGATCCGACCCCAATTCTCCATAATCACTTGCTGCCATATTCTCGTGCTTGGGGCGCCTGGGTGGTTCAGTTGTTAAGCGTCTGCCTTCAGCTCAGGTCATGATCCCAGGGTCCTGGGATGGAGTCCCACATGGGACTCCCAGCTCAGTGGGAAACCTGCTTCTCCCTTTCCCACCCGCCCTGTTTGTGTTCCCTCTCTCAATGCGTCTCTGTCAACTAAATAAATAAAACCTTAAAAAATATTCTGGTGCTGGAACAGATGTCCTGCAGCCCTACCTGGTCTGTCTCTCCAGTGAGGCCCCACGTTGATGGTTGAGTCTGGCTTCAAAACTTGCCCCTCCTGAGCACCTCAGCCTCCTGTGGTTATCTGCTGTGACCGAAGTGGTAATTTCCCAAGATTTAAGAGAAGCCCCATTTCTGCTGCTTAAAACCTGAAGTGGCAAATTAAGTGAACTTCCCTGAGCTGGAAAAGGTAGATCTAAAATAAATGGGTTCCTGATATTACTGTTCCTGAGTTCATAATGGACAAGATGAAATGATTATTATAATGATTATTACTGGTGGGTGAATCATTTCAGCAAATCAGCTCCAAGTATCTTGCTGAGAAACCTGTAACAATCATGGGATTTTATAAAAATGGTGTCATTCATAACTTTAGCGTCATTTTCTTGTCTCCTTCGAAAGACCTTTTCAAAAAAATTCTGTTTTTTTCCTGTAAGAGGATGGCTCTGGTGGAGCTTGAAATGTATCCAAGCTTGGCAGTAATTTACTCATGAGTCAAGTTTGTGATACATTTAAGCACTTATATTTATTTAAAATGAATAGGAGGACTAAAAACATTTTTTCCCTGTCTAATACTGCATATCTAGTTTAACCTGAAGTGGAAATTACATCTGGTTGTTTCACCGAGGGAAACTCTTCAATTTTGGTTTCTAATTCGGGAGAAAGTTTCTACAAGAAGTGTCAGCTTACAAATCTGTTCTGTCAGAAAATGCCTCAGTTTGAAATTTTGATCATGGGCAAGAGTGATAACTTAATGATTAAAATGTGTTATTGGTATACTTGTAACATTTACAGCAAATAAAATAATGGAAGTCTTACAATAATGCATTCAGATCTCAACTCTGATGATAAACCAAATATTGAAAGCTATATATATGAGATAGTCAGTATTAAGAATTATTATATACTAAGTAAGCATTATCAAGAAATTATTAGACATTAAGATTTAAATACAGGGGTACTTGAGTGGCTAAGTGGGTTAAGCCTCTGCCTTCAGCTCAGGACAGGATCTCCGGGTCCTGGGATCGAGCCCTGCATCAGGCTCTCTGCTCAGTGGGAGCCTGCTTCACCCTCTCTCTCTGCCTGCCTCCCTGCCTACTTCTGATCTCCCGGTCAAATAAATAAATAAAGTCTTTTAAAAAAAGAATGAAGTACAATATTTTAAAACAGAACTTACAGGCAGAAAGAGTACGTATTGTGTGATTTAATGTGTATGAAATTCAGACAGACAAAATCAATATATGT
Source organism: Neogale vison (assembly GCF_020171115.1). Taxonomy (NCBI): domain Eukaryota; kingdom Metazoa; phylum Chordata; class Mammalia; order Carnivora; family Mustelidae; genus Neogale; species Neogale vison. Next base: position 47,127,893 of record NC_058098.1, read on the forward strand.
TGATAGAAGTCAGAATGGTGGTTACCTTTGGGGCAGGTGTTGACTAGGTGCACAAGATGCCTTCTGTGGGGCTGGAAACTGTCTGCATGTTGATCTGGGTGTCGTTATAGGTTGCAGACATGTATACAACTTCATCAAGCTGTACACTTCAGATGTGTGCACTTTACTGCCTGTACATTAATTCTTCATAGAGACATCTGGATGATTCAGTGCATTAAGCATCTTCCTTCAACTCAGGTCATGATCCCAGAGTTCCAGGATCGAGTCCCATGTCATTGGGCTCCTTGCTCAGGGGGTGAGTCTGCTTCTCCCTCTCCCTCTCCTCCTCCTCCTGATCCTTCTTTCTCTTGCACTCTCTCTCTCTCTCAAATAAATAAATAAAATCTTTTAAAAATTCTCATAAAGTAAGAATAGATACAAATATATTGTCCCATGCCTCCTTGTGGTTCATATGTATCTTTTAGAGATCCATAGATTTCTTTATTATAACCAACTCACAAGTATTTTCTGCAATCTTTTTAATTTTCCTGAAGACTGAGTCCCTTTGGAATGTGATGGAAGATACTTTCATGTATCTTCTTATCTTGTCATCCTTTCAGAAAAATACACCAGCTGAAAGAAAATGAAGTCTATTTGGTCACTACTTGTCTGCATGGCTTTATTTATTTAGCCTGCATGTCTTTTTCTTTCATTTTTTAAGATTTTTTTTTATTTTAGAGAGAGGGAGGGAGGGAGTGAGGGAAGAAGAGAGAGAGAGAGAGAGAGAGAAAGAGTGTCAGTTGGGAGAGAGGCAGAGGGAGAGGGAACAAGAGTCCTAAGCAGACTAACCACTGAGTGCGGAACTGGACGTGGGGGCTCAATCCAATTCCACAACCCCGAGATCATGACCTGAGCCAAAACCAGAATTTGGCCTCTTAGCCAGCTCAGCCACCCAGGTGCCCCAAGCCCACACGTCTTTTATTTCCAGCTAGACAAATAGCAGATACAAAGTATATTTAGTTTTATGCTGGATTCCTGTAGAGAAGTCAAATTGTGCATTTTAATAATCATTAATTTTTTTTTTGGTGGAGGGGGTTCTTGCAAAGATTATCTAGAGTTACTATAAAAGTCAGATGTATATCTCAATTAGGTACTGTTAAGTTCAGTATTGTTAAAGAGGTTGGAAAATAATTTGAGACATAAATTCTTGATTTTGTCTCCCTTTTACTTTTCACCTTTCAAGCCAGAGGCTCTGTTTCTGGAACTTTAGGTTAAGTGCAGGGCAGGGCAGACAGCAGAGGGCTTTTTGACTTTTGTTTTCAAAAGCCTCAACCAGCTGAATAGGGTGGGGTTGGTTGGAGAGTTTTCCCTCTCACTAAAATGGGGTTTTGAGTCAAAGGCTATGGAGAAGGAGGAGGTCTATGAGTCTCTAAGAAGGTGGTTCTGGCCTCTCCTTGGAGACTTGTAGGAGGGAAGGAGAGTGAACGTCCACAGAGACAGGAGCCCAGCTACTAGATTCCATTGCTCTTAAGAGTGGGAGCTGGGTTATGGACATTGGGGAGGGTATGTGCTTTTGGGTAAATTGGAAGGGGAGATGAACCATGAGAGACTATGGACTCTGAAAAACAATCTGAGGGGTTTGAAGTGGCGGGGGGGTGGGAGGTTGGGGTACCAGGTGGTGGGTATTATAGAGGGCACAGCTTGCATGGAGCACTGGGTGTGGTGAAAAAATAATGAATACTGTTTTTCTGAAAATAAATAAATTGGGAAAAAAAAAAAAGAGTGGGAGCTGGGAGTCCATGATCTTGGGAACCACAAGCTCAGGGGTGAGAGGTACATCAGCCATACTCTGTGTGGGAAGATAAACAAAGACACTTGGCTCATTTCCCTTCCCAGAGCCTTGGTATTGGTCTGGGCCTGGGGATTTATGGGGGGATCCCTAAGAATGCCAGATTAAGTGTATTTCCAGTTAGGTGGGATGAGGGATATAAGGTCAGAAATGAAGTAGATTGGAAGGAAATAAACGAAAGACATATCAAGCACTTCTGAGCTTGTATACAGAATTGTATAACTTGAACAGAAATTCAGACTTGCCATTGATCCTTCTTGGAGCAATTTGAGGTGGTTTTTCTAGAAACCTCATGTTTTTGGACACCAAGGGACAGCTCTAATGTATGAAAGTCTAATCTTTGAGAATGATAAACTGAAAAAATATCAGTTTGAATACTTGGGGGCCCTGTGGGGGCCTTCCAAGTCAGACTTGAGTGTGGGTGGTTGATGGTTTGAATGCTGAAGGTATTGGCAGTTAAGAGCGTCAACTGGGGTGCCTGGATGGCTCAGTCATTAAGCATTTGCCTTTGGCTCAGGTCATGATCTCAGGGTCCTGGGATTAAGCTCTGAATTAGACTCCCTGCTCAGTGGGAAGGCTGCTTCTTCCTCTTCTACTTCCCCTACTTGTGTTCCTGCTCTCCCTATCTCTTTCTCTCTCTGTCAAATAAATAAATTAATTAAAGATTTAAAGAAAAAAAAAAAAGAACTGTCAACTGGGAAAGGGTGCCTGGACAGAGTCTGGACTTGGATAAGCCATATGGCAGTTGGTTTGGTGAGGCAGACCTCGGGATTCTTCAGTTCTAGGTGTCATAGATCAGAGGTCAGGGAATCATGTATAATCAGTATATGTCTGCAGGTTGGTCTTACAAATCTTGACATGAAGCTATAAAAAAATACCTGAAGGGGAAGATACGAGGAAGAGGGGAAGGAAGCCCCAAATACCACAAAACAAAAGAAAAAAAATGATCTAGATTTTTTTTTTCCTACTTCTCGCTTGTGGTTGGAACTGGTGACCAGAGTTGGGGGAGGAGACATCCAGTTTGCAGGTCCATTCTGGGAAAGGTCTGCATCTCATTGAAAAATAAGAAACCGGGAGCTGGTCTTGCTTCTCATTGGAACTGAAGCAGGAGGGCTGGGATAATGGGATGGCTTTTACAAGGAATGGAAGGACTTCCATTTCAGCTTCATGCCAAGAGGGGAAGTTAGGAACTCAAGAGTCTTCTAGGTATTGCCCTCATGGCAAAAATAACAAGTTTAAATGTTGGAACTGGAGGTGTAAGGATGAGAAGCAATCTGTTGGGGGTGTCAACTTGGAACTTGTGTGTCTGTGTGTGTGTATTCATGTACACATATGCATGTTATGTGTGTGGTCATGGCCATAACTGGTAAGCCAGTGTGGAAAGACTTAGCTTTATCCATAGCCAGGGCATTTGAGAATAAGTGTTCTGTGTTGGCCAGGGTGTAGAAGAAAATACAACTAGGAAAGCTTACTTTCAAGGAGCTGTTTTAAAGAGCTGCAGTTTTGGGGAATACGAAGATGATTCTAGAAGCTCTGTCAAGTCAAACTGGTGCAGAAGATAATCTGGTTATCTCTAATTTTACCTTTGTGTGTGCTAGTGTTTCCAATCACTATAGTTAAGTTGCTTTTTATCCTTAAGAGCTCACCATATGTTGTTGGGACCATTGGCATGTAAGAAGTACATCAAAGAAAACTGAAAGAAAAGCCTACGTTTGTGGTTTTTGAAAGTGAAATTCTCCGTAAGTCTTGCTCAGTTCCAAAATTCTGAGATCCACATATTTTACAATTTAGAAAATAGTGACCATATCAATAATATGTTGCTTGCTGTACCTTGAAATATCAATAGGAAAGATATGCAAGGTAGTATAGAAGTTGGCTAAAAAATGTGCACAAATAGATTAAGGAGTGAGTAGAATCAAGTAAAAGAATGGTTTGAATAATAACATATTGATAACAGATAATACAAACTTTTTTGATTAGGCTTCAGAAGAATCTGAATAGAAATGCATTGTTTGGAATGTGTATGCTTTGGTCTCAATAAAAATATCCGGTTGCAGAAATATTTCATGTGGTTTGAACTAACAGGCAAAAAATTAAAAATTCATTGGTATACGCTAATATATGTAATTGTATATTTTGGAGGTAAGTATAATGGCATAGGTTTGCTGTAATGGAACTGATTGGAAAATGATCTCTTGGAGAAAATTTATTGCTGGCCATAAGATTTCTTTGGTTTAGAAAAATGCTGGGTTTAGTAAAATCTGTAGCACCAAATGAAAGTCTGCTTTAATAAAAACATGGATCTGAGAATTGTGGTTTTTCGTAAGCGGGCATTTGACCCATTAAAATTGTATTGGTTTATTCTTCATGTTGGTTTTTCCTGAAATCCATCAGTTTGAAGCATGAAGTAAGCATTTGCCAGGTATTGCTCCAATAATGAAAGAAAAACTCCCAGTCATTGTTAAAACAAGTCCTAGTAATCACTGTGACTTGTTCTTTTGTAAGGCTCTCATGACAGAAAACATAGCAGCGTATGTTGCTTTTGTTGAAAATGGCAAAACAGTCATTTTATTGTCAGAGAATCCACTCGGCGTCATAGGACTCAGTGATGGAAAAATATCTGTAGAATTAGATCATGCAGCCGGCTCGCGCTGCCCACACCCGTGCCTTTCTTACAGAGTGCCCCAGCGCTTTGTCTGGGCAAGGGTGGGCTGGGCCCCTGATGGGGCTCTGCCACTCTTCTTGGAACAGGATCCCATGGTCTAATTGACCTTATTGTTAGGAAATTGTTCATAAAATTAGGAAACTCAGAGTAAACAGAGGACTCAGACAGCACTCCTCCTTGCCCAGAGTAGAGTACATATGGAATGAGTTACCAAGAAAAGTGATTGAGGCGAAGTACACAAATGAATTCAAGAGACTCCTAGGTTTATTTCTGGACACAGGGGAGGAGGCTAGCAGGAAGGTAGGAGTCAGATGCAGTTTGGGGAGGATAGGCATGCATATAATTTGATCTATTCTTCACATTTCTTTTTAAGTTTGTGGAAGATTCCCAGTTGAGAGGCTATGCTCTCATCTCTCTGGGGCCCGATGGCTATGGCAGTGTCGGGTTCTGAGAGGCAAATCTGATCCTGACATTCTCTCCAGGGGGAAATGGCTTCCATTGTAGAGCCTGGAGTGGCATCCCACCTGATCCCGAGCAGAACAAATCTTTGGGAAGAATGAGAGGTGGGCTCTTTGACAGGGTTCCACACCTCAGAATGTCCCAGAGACCACTAACCATTTTTTTAAAAGATTTTATTTATTTATTTGACAGAGAGAGATCACAAGTAGGCAGAGAGGCAGGCAAAGAGAAAGAGAGAGGAGGAAGCAGGCTCCCTGCTGAGCAGAGAGCCCGATGCGGGGCTCCCAGGACCCTGAGATCATGACCTGAGCTGAAGGCAGCGGCTTAACCCACTGAGCCACCCAGGTGCCCCACCACTAACCATTTTAAATTCAGCATGTCCATCTAGTTTTCGTCCTAGAAAAGGACTCTGAGGCCAATTCACCAGTCTTGCAATAAGTTGGCTCCAGAGAAGACCCCATTTCCTCCTCGGCTTTCCAAGGTCAGAGTTATGAGTGTATGTATTTGGTGGGGCTGCAAGAACAAAGAATCAGAGACTGGAGAGCTGAAATAATGGAAATTTATTTTCTCATTGTTCTGGAAGTTGAAAGTCCAAGATCAAGGTGTTAGCAGGATTGGTTTCTTCAGAGGACTCTCTCCTTGGCTTGTGGATGGCTATCTGCTTTCCGTGACTTCATGTGGCTGTCCCTCTGTGGGTCTGTGTCCTGATCTCCACTTCTTGCTCTAATACCAGTCATACTGCATTAGGGCCACCCTAGTGACCTCGTTCTACCTTAACTACCTCTTTAAAAGTCCTATCCTTTTTTAGGTCACATTCTGAGGTACTGGGGGTTAAGGTTTCAATATAAATCTGTGGAGCACACACTTATTGAAGCTACAGAAAGCAGATACAGACAAGACTGTCCAGGAGACTTAAATGACAGGAACATGTGAATCATCTTTGTTTGGGTCTGTGGGTTTTTATTGAGGATGATGGTCTGGTACACTCAAGAACTGATTAGAACAAGGCCAAGGTCTAAGTGTTTATCCTAAGTGGCTTATTCGTTGAAGCCAAGGGTTTTGGCAACATTATGTCTAGTACCAATGGTTGAGATATTACCTATTGTGTTGGAAAACTCCAAAGATGCCGTTAACATATTTGTTAATGTAAGAATGATATGCATTAAGGTATGTTTAGTGCAAGGGTGCAGGACCTGAAAGAATAGAAGCAGGAAAAAAAAAAGGCAAAAGGAAAAAACCCAGTTTTTTCTTTCATGGGATTCCTTTCATTTCCCTCTCTCAGTTTGAGGCCAGGAAGTGACACTTACATGCTGGCACTTGTCATCTGGGCTCTTGCCATACTTGAGGTTTTGTGTCATGGCCATTTGCTTCTACTTCTATGGCTGCTGCTTTCCACCAACCCCCAGAGTTTTTCTCATTAAGTTTGTAGGTTTGTCCAAGGCCTGATGTGAGTGGAGCTCAAAGACAAGGTCAAAGGCAGTCAAGATGGATGATGTAAACAACTTCGACCAGAAAGTAGAGGCAGACCCCTTTATGCTGTCTCCTCTTTATGCAATTGACATTTTCTCCCTCCCCCAATTTGGTTTGGGCTCCCAGATGTTAAATTGCCCCTAGAATAATAAGGTGGTTGCATCCCCAAATGGAGCCTGTTAAAAGGAAAACCACAAGCCAAGATGGAGTCACATATGCTAGGCCAACTTGCCAAACTAGGTCTTAATATCTAATCTAATTGTAGTTTCAACATCCTCCCAAAATGTAGTCTTAATTGGTCATCAGGAGGTTTTGTTTTGTTTTGTTTTGTTTTGTTTTAAGATTCTACTTATTTATTCGACAGAGAGAGATCACAAGTAGATGGAGAGGCAGGCAAAGAGAGAGAGAGAGAGAGAGGGAAGCAGGCTCCCTGCCAAGCAGAGATCCCGATGCGGGACTTGATCCCAGGACCCTGAGATCATGACCTGAGCTGAAGGCAGCAGCTTAACCCACTGAGCCACCCAGGAACCCCATCAGGAGTTTTCCAATCAGCTCCAGTGATGTCATCTGTCACATGGGCCCCTCTGCATCCCTTTCCCACAAAGGAAGATGAGGTAATTTGCATGATAAGACCCCTGCCTTTCCCCTCATTTTGCCAAAACAATCCTTTCTTTTCTTTCACTAATAACTTTCTTGCTCCACCCTTCTTCTTTTAAAAATCTTCCATTTTGTACAAATAGAACATCTCTCTATTTACTAGATGGGATGCTGCCCAAATCATTAATAAAACCAATTAGGTCTTCAATTTACTTGTTTAGATTTTTTTGTGTGTATGTGTGTGTGTTTTCTTTTTTCTTTCTTTCTTTTTTTTTAATGAGCATGATGTTGGGTTGCTCAGCTTGAGTGGCTTCCAGTTGGCTCCAGACCAGGCTACAGCTTGTTTCCACTAACACTTGGACACTCTGTTTGAGGAGTCCTCACTCAACAGGCCATCATGGCCTTGGAGCTATTCAACCAAGGCTGACCTGAATTTCCCAAAAGGGACGTCTTTCTTTCCAGAAGGTTTCATGTCAGGGTCCATGAAAAATTTGGCTCAGATGACAGGATCTTGGAAGCACGTGTTGGTGGAACAGATTCCAGCTTCTTGCAATTGCCTCTCAAAGTTATCTCCACACAGAGCCATGGCCTGTATATGGTAGATCCTCAAGTGACACTGATGCAGGCTGACTGGGTCTGAGGACCCAGAGGTGGTTCCCCCAGGACCAGCCAAGAGGGGCCTTGGTGACCTGCAGATTAGAAATCAAACATGAAGGACACTGGGTGACTCATTTGGTTAAGTGTCTGCCTTCAGGTCAGGTCATGATCCCAGGTTCCTGGGATGGAGCCCCACATCAGGCTCCCTACTCAGTGGAGAGTCTGCTTCTCCCTCTCCCTGTACCCTTGGCCCCTGCTTGTGCTCTCTCTCACAAACAAATAAATGAAATCTTAAAAAAAAAAAAAAAAGAAGAAGAAGAAGAAGAAGAGTCGAACATGAACCGAGAGGAAGTAAGAACAGAGCTTATTAAAGATTTAGAGACTGTAAATATGGACAGAGCCTATGGGAGACTGAGAAAGGAAAGAAGGGTGAGTCTCACCTTTGCTTGGTGCCCTGGGTTTGTACTGAGGATTGTGGTCTGGTGTGTTGTGTCTTCTCAGTAATCTGGGAACAAAGATGAGTGTTTAGGTGTTCTCCATAAGTCACTTCTGCCCCTGAGCCAGGGGTCTCGATGAATCAGCACTCTTGGAAAAGGTTCATGATGTCCCATCTAGTCACCTCTGAGATGTTATCTGTTGTGTAGGAAGACTCCAAAGAAATCATTAAATTCTTAACCTTTATATGGAGGACGTATATTATCTATTCTATAAAGCTTGTGTAAGGCAGGGGTGCAGGTCCTAGCAAGAATAGAAGTAGGAAAAGTAGGGAAAAAAGCAATTTTTCATGGGATTCCTTTGGTTTCCCTGTCTTGATAATGTCAAGCTGAATTATCTGTGGCACCAGGGAAGAGGGGTATAAAAGTAGCTGGTTAATTAAAAAACTGAGGTATTACTGCTAGCTGTGTTTTGAGGTGTCTGCCATCTAAAAATTAAGCTGGAATATTTAAACTAAACCAACTCTTTCCATTTTTTAACTAAGGGGTTCTCTTTGTACTGATCCATAAAATGGGGTAAGTTTCCACGTGGTTTTTCATACAGATTTTGTGATGATTAAACGAGAGTAGTCTGTCTGGCAGATATGAATTGTGAGTGCCTGACAAGTAGCTCTTTTGACTGTTGGGTAAGCACCTGACATTAAGTTTTTGATTGTGGAGACATTCACTTCCACATATCCGTCTGGAATAAACACAATGCCACCTACACACCAAGGTAATGAGCCAGGGCACCCCACCCATGAAATTCCATTTTCGGAAAGCTCTTAATGACTTGGATGCCTGACTGTATGAGTGACCCCATGAAAGTGACCTGTGTGAGTGACCACAGTGGTCACTGTGAAGAGGGACCCCTTCTTGTACCCTAAGTCCCACACTTAAGCTTTAAATCCACAGTTAAGGGTAAACCCAGAAAATCTTAAAAAACCCCAAAGGCAGAGCCCCAAGTCTGTGCTTTCCATTCCCAGTCCCACCTCACTGTGGAGCCATGGGTGTGCAATGTACCCTCTAGAACCTGTAATAAATCTTAGTTTTTCCACATTCCCTGGTGGTGTATCTTGCATTTATAGTAAGAACAAGGCCCAGTCCAGTCACAACACTGGCTCCTGTTGGGAAATGCTGAGGGGGCTTGGCACAATTAGAAGGGTTTTTGGAGGGGGATAGTCCTATGGATAGCCTGAGACAGGAACGAAAGACGGGATTAAGTGCTACATGTGCCATTCCATCATTACTCTTACTGTTACTATGGTTGTTAATTGTTAGACTTTCAACATTGAGATTGTTCTGTGAGTCAACTGAGCTGCTAGCCCAGAGGAACCCAGCACCAACCCTTTACAAAAACAATTCCATAGCCTGAGAGAATTGGCATTGTCCAGAAAGGAAGAGGATCCAGAACTCAGTTGCGAGAAGAGAGTCTTTTCATCTGCTGGAATCAGAAAGTAGCTACAATTCACAAATTTCTGGTCACTTGAGATTTTTCTGCCTGTTTTATATAAACCACAGTTGAACATAAACTAATTGTGGATTTTCCTTGTATCTCCAGACCATTTTACAGCCCAGTCTTTCCCTGAAAGATCACTTTGCTATTGATTTCCACTTTCCTTAGGCATTTTTTTAGAAACTTCTCTAACTCCTTCTCCTCCTTCTTCTTTTAATAGAGGCTTTATTTATTTATTTTTGAAAGAGTGAGACATAGCAAAAGAGGGAACACAAGTAGGGGGAGTGGGAGAGGGAGTAGCAGGCTTCCTTCCGATGTGGGGCTCCATCTTAGGATGCTGGGATCATGACCTGAGTGAAAGGCAGATGCTTAACGACTGAGCCAACAGGCGCCCCCAAACTTCTTTAGATTCTGATAGGATCAGAATTGACCTGTCTGAAAACAGCGATCATAGAGGAGTGAATTTTCTTGATCATACAGAAGGTAAGTAGATTCTTCATTCTAAAGGTGTCACCAGTGTATTTTTATGCATTGTACTGGAGAGTCAAGTATTTGGCAGATTGGTTCAAAAGAAAATTTCACTGGGATGAAGGAGCACTAAATATAGCTAATGAGCTGGATTTGTCTACCAAATGTATCTTTATGAATTAGGATCAAATGTTTCCTCCTTCAGCATTACAATATTTTATTTTATCATCCTAGTACCCTGAAGTGACTGAAGTACTAACAAAGTGAGGAAGGCAGAAAGCAGCTAAAGGCAATGTCCTTGTGTGTGGTAGCTTGAAGAACGTCAGTAGATATGGACATCGAATGTGTTTATTTGGTCCATCAAGCTCAGAAATAATTATTTAGGTTATACTACTTGTCAGGCCCTGAGATAAATACTGTTTATAAAGCAGTCTTCGTATCATAGCTCTTTGATGTTGAGGAACAGAACTCTACGTAAGCATACTCCTTTATCAAGCACAGTTTACTGAAGGTTCACAGTGACAGCTCAGGGAAAAAGGGAACATCAGAGACTGATGGAAATTGGTTCTAGGAACTAGGAAATTATCAGGGTTCTCAACCACTACTCTTCCTCTGGTTTTATGTCTCTGTCTCTTATCTCTTATGCTTATGTCTCTTAGCTCTCTGCCTCTCAGTTTTTGGAACCCAGTGGCATCTCTCCTTGTTTCCCTCCACAGACACACCTTTTTTGCCTATCTGTGAGGGATCATGGTTGAACTTGGCCACCAGTCTCTATTCTATAATATTCTATATAATTTATATATATATACACACACACACACACACACACACCAGTCTCTATTCTATAATATTCTATATAATATATATTATATATAATATATATATTATGGTTCACCCCTGTTTCTTATACTCCCAGTGTCTTTTGGATTAAAATGTTATCAAATAGGAATGACTAATTACTAATTACTAACTGGTTGATAATTAGTGCTTGAATTGCAAACTTGTTCTTATAAAATACCATGTTCCTGGGCGCCTGGGTGGCTCAGTGGGTTAAGGCCTCTGCCTTCGGCTCAGATCATGATCCCAGGGTCGTGGGATCAAGCCCTGCATTAGGATCTCTGCTTAGCAGGGAGCATGCTTCCCACCCACCCCCACCTGCCTCTCTGCCTGTTTGTGATCTCTGTCAAATAAATAAATAAAATCTTTAAAAAAAATACCGTGTTCCTTTTGGTGAAAGAGGGAGCAAGGCGCCTGATATAAAAACATCCTTTCAGTAGAGGTTGAGAGATGCAGTTCCTAGACAAGTTATAGGTGGGACAGTTTTCTCCAATATCATCTAAGTGGTGCTCTCAGAGCTGGCGGCAGGATTCTTGCTATTGCTAGACCTCAAGTTACTCTGAAATGAATCTCATTACTATAAGGGTATTAGAGGTCATCTTGACCCAAATGACACAATTAGGAAAATGTCTTCTTGTCACCTGCCAAATCCTGTAGGAAATAACTTCTCATGCATTTGCTCATTTAATCCCCATAGCACCTTAGTGAGGCGACACTATTGTCCTCATTTTCTCATAAGGAAACTGAAGCATAGAGAGGCTAAAGAAACAGCCTGAGGACATGTAGTGAGTGCAGAGCTGCAATCTGAAGCTGAGGGCCATGCACTGTATGCTGGTTTGTGAGGAGGTGGTCCAGCTAAATTAGAAATTTGGCATCTTGAGTCCTGGACTTACTCTTCCCACTGAGGAGGACTTAAGAGTTCTTGGGTTCTCCTGAGACACATGGTGAGTGGGTGGATCTTCTTGGACAGACTGTGAGAACAGGGGTGGCATCCATGGGATGGAGCTGATTCTGGGATAGGCATGGAGGGGGATGGTCAGGAGTAAATCGGTTGCAGGTTGTGGGGAATGCCAGGCCTCCTTCTCCTCCACCTCCTTACTAGGTTCCTTAGCTAGTAAGCTAGAAAGGAGACAAAAGTCAGAGACAAGGTCAGAGACACAGGCTAGGAAGTAACCCTTCATGATGTAGTCTTAGGGGCTGTTATCATGTTTGTTGAAAAGAGTTGACCAGGTGATGGGGCTAATGTCTCTGATTCAGGTTTGCCTTGGTCAAAACCAAGCTCCACAAAACTGGTCTTTATTCCTTGAGATGGTGGGGCTCACGCAGCTCAGGGCTTGTGGCTGGTTGTCCTTCAGGAGACATCTGCTTCTTCTCCAAGAAACATCTTAGCTCCCTCCTTATTCCACAGAGGGTACTGGCTTGGGTTGGGGATGCTGTACAGATTGTGAAAGAAGCAATTATAGAGAGCTTGTCCTAGAACCTTACTGACGTATCAGTGAATTAACCCAAAATGACTTTTTAAAAATTAATAATTTTTATTAACATATAATGTATTATTTGCCCCAGGGGTACAGGTCTATGAATCATCAGGCTTACACATTTCACAGCATTCACCATATCACATACCCTCCCCAGTGTCCATAACCCAACCACCCTCTCCATAACTCCCCTTACCCCCCTGGAAACCCTCAGTTTGTTTTGTGAGATTAAGAGTCTCATGGTTTGTCTCCCTCCTCATCCCATCTTGTTTCATTCTTTCCTTCCTTACCCCCCAACTCCTATCTCTCAAATTCCTCACATCAGGGAGTTCATATAATAATCGTCTTTCTCTGACTGACTTATTTCACTCAGCATAATACCCTCTAGTTCCATCCACGTCATTGTAAATGGCAAGATTTCATTTCTTTTGATGGCTACATAGTATTCCATGCTATATATATACCACATCTTCTTTATCCATCCCTGTTGATGAACATCTAGGTTCTTTCCATAGTTTGGCTATTGTGGAGATTGCTGTTATAAACATTAGGGTGCATGTGCCCCTTTGGATCACTACATTTGTCTCTTTAGGGTAAATACCAGTAGAGTGATTGCTGGGTCATAGTGTAGCTCTATTTTCAACTTTTTAAGGAACCTCCATGCTGTTTTCCAGTGTGGCTGCACCAGCTTGCATTCCCACCAACAGTGTAGGAAGGTTCCCCTTTCTCTGCATAGTTGCCAATATCTGTCATTTCCTGACTTGTTAATTTTAGCCATTCTGACTGGTGTGAGGCAGTATCTCATTGTGGTTTTGATTTCTATTTCCCTGATGCCAAGTGATGTTGACCACTTTTTTGTGTGTCTGTTGGTCATCTGGATATCTTCTTTGCAGAAATGTCTGTTCATGTCCTCTTCCCATTTCTTGATTGGATTCTTTGTTCTTTGGGGGTTGAGTTTGATAAGTTCTTTATAAATTTTGGATATTAGCCCTTTATCTGGTATATCATTTGAGAATATCTTCTCCCATTCTGTCAGTTGTCTTTTGGTTTTGTTGACTGATTCCTTTGCTGTGCAAAAGCTTTTGATCTTGATAAAATCCCAATAGTTCATTTTTGCCCTTGCTTCTCTTGCCTTTGGCAATGTTTCTAGGAGGAAGCTGCTGCATCTAGGTCAAAGAGGTTGTTGCCTGTGTTCTCCTCAAGGATTTTGATGGATTCCTTTCTCACATTGAGGTATTTCATCCATTTTGAGTCTATTTTTGTGTGTGGTGTAAGAAAATGGTCCAGTTTCATTCTTCTGTGTGCAGCTGTCCCATTTTCCCAACACCATTTGTTGAAAAGACTGTCGTTTTTCCATCGGACATTCTTTCCTGCTTTGTTGAAGATTAGTTGACCATAGAGTTGAGGGTCCATTTCTGGGCTCTCTATTCTGTTCCATTGATCTATGTGTCTGTTTTTGTGCCAATACCATACTGTCTTGATGATTACAGCTTTGTAATAGATCTTGATGTTTGGAATTGTGATGTGACCAACTTGGCTTTCTTTTTCAACATTCCTCTGGCTATTTGGGGTCTTTTCTAGTTCCATATAAATTTTAGGATTATTTTTTCGTTTCTTTGAAAAACATTGATGGTATTTTGATAGGGATTGCTTTAAATGTGTAGATTGCTTTAGGTAGCATAGATGTTTTCACAATATTTGTTCTTCCAATCCATGAGCATGGAAACTTTTTCCATTTCTTTGTGTCTTCCTCAATTCCTTTCATGAGTACTTTTTAGTTTTCTGAGTACAGAATCTTTGCCTCTTTGGTTAGGTTTATTCCTTGGTATCTTATGGTTTTGGATGCGATTGTAAATGGGATCGACTCCTTAATTGATCTTTCTTCTGTCTTGCTATTGGTGTATAGAAATGCAATACACTTTACCGAATTCCTGTACAAGTTCTAGAAGTTTTGGAGTTGTCTTTTGGGTTTTCCACATAAAGTATCATATCATCTGCAAAGAGTAAGAGTTTGACTCCTTCTTTGCCCATTCAGATGCAGTTTATATCTTTTTGTTGTCTGACTGCTGAAGCTAGGACTTCTAGTACTGTGTTGAATAGCAGTGGTGATAGTGGACATCCCTGCCATGTTCCTGACCTTAGCGGAAAAGCTCTCAGTTTTTCCTCATGGAGAATGATATTCGCTGTGGGTTTTTCCTATATGGCTTTGATGATATTGAGGAATGTATCCTCTATCCCGATACTTTGAAGAGTTTTGATCAAGAAAGGATGTACTTTGTCAAATGCTTTGTCAGCATCTATTGAGAGTATCATATGGTTCTTATTCTTTATTTTATTAATGTTTTGTATCATATTGATTGATTTGTGGATGTTGAATCAAACTTGCAGCCCAGGAATACATCCTACTTTGTTGTGGTGAAAAATCCTTTAATGTATCCTATTGGCTAATATTTTGGTGAGAATTTTTGCATTTGTGTTCATCAAGGATATTGGTCTGTAATTCTCCTTTTTGATGGGGTCTTTGTCTGGTTTTGGGATCAAGGTAATGCTGGCCTCATAAAATGAGTTTGGAGGTTTTCCTTCCATTTCTATTTTTTGGAACAGGTTCAGAAGAATAGGAATTAATTCTTCTTTAAATGTTTGGTAGAATTCCCCTGGGAAGCCATCTGGCCCTGGGCTCTTGTTTGTTGAGAGATTTTTGATGACTGCATCAATCTCCTTACTGGTAATGGGTCTGTTCAGGTTTTCTATTTCTTCCTGGTTCAGTTTTGGTAGTATCTAGAAATGCATTTGTTTCTTCCAGATTGTCAAATTTGCTGGTGTACAGTTGCTCATAATATGTTCTTATAATTGTTTGTATTTCTTTGATGTTGGTTGTGCTCTCTCCTCTTTCATTTATGATTTCATTTGTTTGGGTCCTTTCTCTTTTCTTTTTGATAAGTCTGGCTAGGGATTTATCAATCTTATTAATTCTTTCAAGGAACCAGCTCCTAGTTTCATTGATTTGTTCTACTGTTCTTATGGTTTCTATTTCATTGATTTCTGCTCTGATCTTTATGATTTCTCTTCTCCTGCTGGGTTTAGGCTTTCTTTGCTGTTCTTTCTCCAGTTCCTTTAAGTTTAGGGTTATGTTGTATACTTGAGACCTTTCTTGTTTCTTGAGAAAGACTTGTATCACTATGTACTTTCCTCTCAGGACCACTTTCTCTGTGTCCCACAGATTTTGAACAGTTGTGTTTTCATTATCATTTGTTTCAATCGAATTTTTTCAATTCTTCTTTAATTTCCTGGTTGACTCATTCATTCTTTATGAGGATGCTCTTTAGCCTTCATGTATTTTATTTCTTTCCAACCTTCCTCTTGTGATTGAGTTCTAGCTTGATGTGGTCTGAAATATGCAAGGAATGATCCCAGTCTTTTGATACCATTTGAGACCTGATTTGTGACCCAGGATGCGACCTATTCTGGAGAGTGTTCCATGTGCACTAGAGAGGAATGTGTACTCTGTTGTATTCTGTTGCTCTGGTATAGAATGATCTCAGTATATCTGTGATTTCCATCTGGTTCAGTGTGCCATTTAAGGCCTTTATTTCCTTATTGATCTTTTGCTCAGATGACCTGTCCTTTTCAGTGAGGGGGTGTTAAAGTCCCCTATTGTTATTGTATTATTGTCAATGTGTTTCTTTGATTTTCTTATTAATTGGTTTATGTAGTTGGCTGCTCCCAAGTTAAGGGCATAGATATGCAAAATTGTTAAATCTTCTTGTTGTTAAATCTTCTTGTAAGTATGGTATAATGTCCTTCCTCATCTCTTATTATAGTCTTTGGCTTAAAATCCAATTTGTCTGATATAAGCATTGCCACCCTGCTTTCTTTTGATGTCCACTAGCATAGCAAATTGTTTTCCACCCTCTCACTTTAAATCTGGAGGTGTCTTTGGGTCTAAAATGAGTATCTTGTAGACAGCATATCGATGGATTTTTTTTTTAATCCATTCTGATATCCTGTGTCTTTTGATTGGGGGCATTTAGCCCATTTCCATTCAGGATAACTATTGAATGATATGAATTTATTGCCGTTGGATTGCTTGTAAGGTGACTGTTACTCTATTTTCTCTGTTCCTTTCTGGTCTACCAGTTTTAGGCTCTTTCTTTGTTTACAGGACCCCATTCAATATTTCCTGTAGGGCTGGTTTGGTGTTTGCAAATTCTTTTAATTTTTTGTTTGTCCTGGAAGCTTTTTATCTCTCCTTCTATTTTTAATGATAGCCTAGCTGGATATAGTATTCTTGGCTGCATATTTTTCTTGTTTAATGCCCTGAATATATGCCAGTTCTTTCTGGTCTGTGATGTCTCTCTGGATAAGTCCGCTGCCAATCTAATATTTCTACCATTGTATGTTACAGACTTCTTGTCCTGAGCTGCTTTCAGGATTTTCTCTTTGTCACTACAACTTCTAAGTTTTACTACTAGATGATAGGGTGTGGACCTATTTTTATCGATTTTGAGGTGGGTTTTCTGTGCCTTCTGGATTTTGATGCTTGTTCCCTTTGCCATATTAGGGAAATTCTCTACAATAATTTGCTCCAATATACCTTCTGCCCTGCTGTCTTTTTCTTCTCAAATTCCAAATTTTCTAATATTTCTTATCTTATGATATCACTTATCTCTTGAATTCTCCCCTCATGGTCCAGTAGTTGTTTGACTTTCTTTTGCCTGGCCTCTTTTTTCCTCCATCATTTGGTCTTCTAGATCAGTAATTCTCTCTTCTGCCTCACTTATCCTAACAGTGAGAGCCTCCATTTATTTATTGCACCTCATTAATAACTTTTTTTTATTTCGGCTTGATTAGATTTTAATTCTGTTATTTCTCCAGAAAGGGATTTTATTTCTCCAGAAATGGTTTCTTTAATGTCTTCCATGCCTTTTTTGAGCCCAACTAGTACCTTGAGAATCATCATTCTGAACTCTAGTTCTGACATATTACCAATGTCTATATTAATTAGGTCCCTAGCCATCAGTACTGTCTCTTGTTATTTTTTTTTTTTTGTGGTGAGTTTTTCTGCCTTGTCATTTTGTCCAGATAAGAAAATATGGATAAGAAAATAAAATACTAAAATAGCAGCAAAGACCCCAGAAAAATGTATGCTAACCAAGTCAGAAGAGACCCAAAACCAGCAGGAGAAGATAGGGGCAAAAAATAAAAAATAATTAAAAAAAAATATATATCTATTAGACTGGTGAATAGAACAGAGCCACTCTCTTGATTTTCATGTATTCTGGTCTCTTAGAGGAAACTACTTCCCAAAATTTTAAAGAAATAAAAACTTATGTATATACACAAAAATAAAGGTAAACATGAGGAAGGAATGGAATATGACTGTAAGGATGAAGATTTTAAAAAAAATCTAAATAAAAAGAGTAGAGAATGTGCTCAGGCTGGAGACACAAAGCCGTGTGCTAGATTTAGTGTATATTTTGATCTCTTAGAAGAAATTATGTCCCAAAATTTTAAGAGAAAAAAAAAACTATATGTGTATAAAAAATAAGGTTTATTACAATGAATGGATAAAATATGACTATAACAATGAAGGTTTAAAAAGATTTTTTCCAGAAAGCTATTATTAAGATAAACTAGTTAAAAAATATTAAAAGTGGAAAGAGGAAAAGTTAAAAAAATAGAATAAGAAAAAAAAATAAAAATGTTGAACTTTGCAAGACCAAAGGCTCATGGGGAAAAAGCCATGAATTCTATGCGTTGCTTTCCCCTAGCTCTGGAGTTCCACTGTTCTCCTTGCTAGGTGAGCTTGGTCCTGGCTGTATGTTCTTGCTGATCTTCTGGGGGAGGGGGCCTGTTGCAATGAGTATCAAATATCTTTCTCCAAGGTGGATTTGCACCCTTGCCAGGGGCCAGGTTAAGTAATCTGTTCAGGTTTGCTCTTGGAAGCTTCTGTTCCCTGAATGCTTTCTGTAGAGCTTTGGAGGATGGGAGTGAAAATGGCAGCCTTCCAATATCTGGCCTGGAGGAACTGAGAGCTTGGTGCCCCACTCCTCAGTGCACTCTCAGAGAAAAGCAGTCAATCACTCCTCTCTCCCTGGTCTCTGGCTGTGCTCTGTGCTCACCCTGCTTGTGACTGAGTGTTTCTATCTCTGGTACATGGCCCGGTTTGGAGTCTCCAAAACCAGCACATTCCTGCCATGCATTTCTGCACTGCTCCTCCTAGAGGAGGAAGGAAGGGTTCTCTTTGGATCTGCCACTTGTTGGGTGCCTGCTTGAAGAGCAGTGGTCCAACTTTGCCTTGGATCATGGTTTAAGGTAACCCCAATCTGAAAGCTCATTCCTTGGCTCTGTCTCTGTAGTTGGCTTCCCTGCTCCGATTCTTGGGCGGTTTGCCACACTCAGACACCTCCGATTTTTCTGTGACCCCGCAGGACCTGAGACTGCACTGTCCCCATGAGGGCTTTACCCTCATGGCCTCTGGAGCAATGTCCCTCAGTGGTGCAGATTTCTAGAAGTTCTGATTTTGTGATTTGCTGCTCCACCACTTGCTGGGAGCTGGCTCCTCCCCCTGCGGTCTATCTTCCCGTCATTTTGGATTCACTTCTCTGCATGTCCTACCTTCCAGAAAGTGGTCGCTTTTCTGTTTCTAGAATTGCTGCTCTTCTCTTCTGTCACCTGTTGAGTTTGTAGGTGTTCAGAATGGTTTCATACCTATCTAGCTGAACTCCTGGGATCTGATGTCTTTTCAGTCTGCTACTCCTCTGCCATCTTGCCTCTCCACTTTTTTTTTTCCTAAAGAATAGTATTAATGTCCTAATTGTCTAGATCTATATAATTTATTTTGGTAAGAACTTTCAGAACTTTTTAACAAGATACAACTACAATTAAAAAAAGCAAAAACAAAGACATATACGTATCATTTGTTTTGTAAGACCTGTGGGTATTCCATTTGTCTCCATGTTAAGTTATATGATATCAGGTACTCACCCTATATTACATATCTTTAGGTATTATATCATATGCCCAGTGGCTTACAAGCTCTATCACTGGACTGTCATTGAAATGAATTTTAGTAGATTGGCTTTTATTTTTTTTTCATAATCAACAATCCTAATGTTTAAGGCAGTTATAAGTGTACATATTATAATTAATTTAAAAATGCTGGTACTTAAGCTCATGTGACATGTTAATCTCTGATGGCATTCTGTATTAATGCCTTTATCTATTCTGTTTTCTTAGATTAAGGTACATCCTTATTATTTGGATGTATCCTGATAATAGCCACAAAATTTTCTTGAAAATTAATGATTATGTCAGAACACAATGTTGTACTCAAATTTGGTCACTTTTGTTTAAGAGGAAATTAATCTTATTTAATTACTTCATTAAAATATTATCCAAGAGAGAAAATGGCTTCCTCATTTGTTTTCTAGAGAAGAGTTTTGCATTTATTACAACAATTCATTCTCTTGTTCATGGTGCCAATATGATCTTGCTCAACATTACTTAGTGTGGGTGGTATTGAAAAGTATAACATGTTCACTAGTAATAATTAAAGTAATGAGGCCCTTCACAGCAAGGAAAAAGATTTTCCTAATAATCTGTAAGATACACCACTGTTTTAGAGCATGACATTATTAATCTAAAATTCCCATTTTCAGATTAGGAAATTGAGACTGAGTGTCACTCAGTGACTTGCTCAAGTCCACAAAGCTGAGAGAACTAGACACAGACTTGTAATTTCTCTTGCACACATTTGTTTATGTCATGCTGTCGCATTTTGGGGTCACTTTCTGACCTGCTGAAATTTAGGGTTTATCTTGGTTTTGTTGCCTGAAAGTAGAGCATGACACAAGGAGCTGGTTGCAGAGAGTTATTTGGGCAGTGACCCCAGGAAGCAGGAAGGATGGAGTGGAGAGACCGAGGCAGGGCAGGAGAAATAGTCAAATAAGTGTGCATTATTGAGATTGCTGCTGTGGGGGACAGCAGACCCACCACATCACGGCCTCTGGCTTTCTTTCTGAATGACAGGAGGCTGGAGCACTTATCTATTGGCTGAAGGGACCTTATCTTCTTCTGCATTTAGAAAAGTGGATTCAGTGAGCAGAGAAGTCCCTGAGCCTAAGGTACATGCCTGTGTACTACTGTGGCTGGAATCAATGACAGGCAAAAAGATATAAACTGACACCAAAGGCCTCTGCTCCTGGGGATGATATTGCAGAGGGAGACTCTGGATGGTGTGGAGTCTGGATTGCGAGATTATTTAAATTTAATTCTGGATTCTATATTAATCTCTTCCCCCAAGCTCCCCTCTGCCCCTCACCCACCCTTATTTCAACCACACACACACAAACACACACATGTACACAATAAATAAGGTAATTTTGCTCTTGGGAGGTTATGAGCCTATGTGTAATTTAACACATAATTGTTGGATACTATAAGTTAGTTTCATAGCTGAATTCATATAAAATCTTTAATGCCTGTTATGTGGCTGAGCACTGGCCTTACTGCTACAGTGGTTGGGCCTTGCACAAGCTTACCTCTTCTGGCCAAAGGAGAACAGAGAACAGTGATGGAAATTTTAGACTGATAGGATCCCTCTGATTCACCAAATTGCAAGGTGATAAATGCATCACTTCCTTATAGTTTGGAAACTTTTTCTTTTAAAGATTTTAATTGAGAGATTATTAATTTATTATTTATTATTTACTTAATAATTTGAGAGAGAGAGTGCACATGAACGTGAGTGGTGGGGCAGGGGCTGAAGGAGAAACAGACTACCTACTGAGCCAGGAGCCCACCACTCTGCTTGATCCCAGAACCTTGAGATCGTGACCTGAGCTGAAGGCAGCCACTTAACTGACTGAGCTACTCAGGTGCCCCAGTTTGGAAACTTTTGCAGTAGAGTTGTTCAATGCAGGGATGGTTTAAGAGCTTTTAGTGGTTCTCTGTCACCATTATTAACACCTACCTTCCTTCTTCAAACATTAGTTGAGCATCTACTATGTTCCAGGGCCAGTGTTAGCATGTATGGGTCAGAGAGACTGATGTCACATGGAGCTTCCCCTCAAGCAGCTTACACTGACATAAGCAGTATAGTATCATTTAACACATGTGATGTAATATAAAAGCTTGATATCACTTACCTTCTCAGGAGAGGATAAGGATTGCAGGTAAGCCCCCAGTGTGTGACTGCATTGTGCTCCCAAAGTTCACTTATAAAGGACTTGCTTATGTCCAAAGGGAAATATGTTCTGAGTTCCAATGACATACTTGCTTCTTGGATTCCATTTAGTCTATTTAGATCTTACTATAGAAAACTACCTTCATTTCAAAGTTCTCAGCCACTCTATGCCTGACACTTTTCTTCTGTTTACCAGAGTCAGGGCATCAGGTAATAGAGGCCATGGAGAGAATTAGCATTAAACAGAATCCTTGTTAAACAACTGAGGAGTATAGGGTGAGGTGCATGTGTCTGTGAGTCAGAAACATGGTGGTAGTGGGGACTGGGTGACTTCACTGTCTCCCACTATCTCCTTGGTTAGGGAAAGGAAGCCTCTATAGAGTTCTTCCAGGGATGTTGTCTGAAAGCAGGGACAAAGATCCTTCCAGCAGATTTATCGAGGGCTGGTCTTTACTAAATCAGGGGTGTTGGCGTGGGAGTTGTTTTCCATTATCGTACTTATCCTTCTGGTTTGCACTATCCAAGGAGAGAATAACTGGGAATGAGGAAATACAGTTGAATTCCTGAAAATACCAACCACTCTAGTAGCAAAAGCTGCCAAAAGGAAGCATACTTTTCCTAAGGATTCTATTGAACTTCACAGTGTGTGATGGGAGAATCTCTGTGATCCCCTAGGATAAAGCAGCCTTAGGACACTTGTTTTCCTTTGATGGAAGGGAAAATTAAGTTTTGCAACAAACACAGCACAGTTACAGTCTAAGTGGAAAAACAGACTAATCAAGAGATTCCTGCCCCAGTTACCTATCGCTGAGTTACAAGTGATGCAAAACTTAGTGGCTTGTTTTCTTCAAAAATTTGTAATTTGGGCAGTGATCATTTCTTCTCCCTGTAGGATCATCTGAGATGGCTTGAAGGCTGGTGCTGGTACCATCTGCAAGGTCACTCATTTATGTGTCTGCTTGTTGATGCTGGCTGGTGGCTGGAATCTTAGGATTGTAGCCAGAACACCTACATGTGACCTCTTCACGTGGTCTGGGCTCCCTCACAACAAGGCAGCTGAGACCCAACGCAATTATATCAACTTGGCAAACATTTGGTCAGCATCTTGTCTATGCCAGGCTCTGGGTTGGATGCAATGCCCTACGAACTCTCAGACAGAACACCCCTATCTATACATAGGTCAGAAATCCTGTTTTCTTTCCCTCTTGAATTTCTATATATACTTATGATTCACACAAATTCTGAAAATATCAAACCTACTTATAAAAAACATATTCTGAAAAGATTAGAAAGGTCATTGGTATGATACTGATATGAAAAATGATAATGATATGTATGGATTTCTCTTGAACACTTGATTAAGCAAATCATGCAGAGTGACACCAAAACTCCTCCATGTGACTGATCTCAGTGAATTTGAACATAACTAATCACAGGAGTCACCCAAAGTGCTTCCTATATCCTTCTCTGGATCCACAAACTTAATTTACATCAAAGTAAAAAAAAAAAAAAAAGACTAAGTGCTGTAACTACTATAGTTCCTTTAGTATGTAGGATATGACACACATGTGTGTGGGTCTGTGTGTGTGTTTAGGGGAGAAGCATTTTGAATAATGAGCATCTGTCCACTCAGTGGAAATGGACCCAGGCCAGTGCTGTGATTAAATATTCACTTCCTGAAACGTCTGCTCTTTAATTGTCTGTAAACGGATTTAATGTGTACTCCAAAAGTTGGCCAGCCTTTTCATTAAAGGGAAAAAAATGATAGCTGTCATCTTAGAATGATAGCTTTTTGAATTATTTGTTTTAAATCCTTTAAGTAAACAGATTAAACCCCTATCTGAAATCAAAGTAGCTGTTTACTCATGTAAATGCATTGATCCTTCCCCTCTCCCCCAGTTTAAGGGCAAATAGATTAAAGGACACAGAAAGCAGTAAAGAAACTTTGGGAAGGAGAGAGTGTGGAAATTCCCATTTTACCCCCTACTGCACTGCTCTCCCCATCTCTTCTAGGCTTTCTGTGAGCAGAGAAAAAACATCTTTCTTTCCTGATCAGAGAGGTTTTGTAAGCAGGAAGTGATTTACTTTTTCCATTTGAAAAGAAAAAAAAAAAAAAAGAGGTGACCTGTCTCTCAGCAAATCCTGGCCCTGCTGTGGATGGGTCTTGAGCACCTGGGCAGGTTGTGTGGAGTACACCTCACAGCTGGCCAGGATGTTTTGCTTTTCTTTCTTTTTTCTGGAGAGTTATAAAAAAATATTATTTTACAAAGTCAAAGACAATGCATCATTGGCTTGTCTACATGGTATTTTAATGTAAAATAGGAGGCTGAGTGATATAATGAGCTGGCCTGGAGGGTTCTAGAAGGTGATTCTTTTAGTCCTGCATGGGAATCAAGAGGATAGTCTCAAACTTAATAAAGGCCATTTTCATAATTCTCAAAGGAACTGTGAAGACATTATCTCCCTTCCCCCACCACACACATTTCACAAATGCAAATGAGACTTTTAAAAAAGTCTGCCTAGCTCTCTCTCAGTTCTGGAGCAACTACCTGGCTTCATTCCAGCAGGGAAACAGAACATCCCTTCCCCCATACCAAAAGTTGCTTTGCAATCCCCAGGGAGCTCCTTCTAGGAGGATCAGGGTTGTTCCAGAGGCTGGGCTTGGCAACACTTCCAGTACATACTAAATTGTGAATCCCTTGAGTTTATAACCTCCTACCCAGCAGAGATTCAAACCACTTTTATAGACATTCTTGACTCTGTCTCCAGATTAGGTCACTCGCTACTTTATAGATGAGAAAAACTCCTGCGATCAGGTTACATATTTACCTTCTCAGCACACATATGACACTATTGAGGAAGCTTTGGATGTAGAATTTGAAAACCTAGACTTTAGTCTCATCTGGGCCCCTTGTTCATTTATTCAGTCAACAAATACTGAGAGCCAACTATGTGTCAGGCACTGCCCTAGCTACGTAGGCTGCCATGGGAAGTCAGGAATGACTCCTGACTTATGGGCTTTTCTCTAACACGGCACAT
Organism: Neogale vison; assembly: GCF_020171115.1. NCBI lineage: Eukaryota > Metazoa > Chordata > Mammalia > Carnivora > Mustelidae > Neogale > Neogale vison. The sequence continues at coordinate 47,152,447 of NC_058098.1, forward strand.
TCCATAATGGAGATTCAAGAGTCCATGGTAGAGAACCAGCTTTTAAATTAAAAAACAAAAAACAAAAAACAAAAAAAATCAGGGAACAATACTTTTGTAAAGTATGATAAAATTAAATTACTAGAAAAATGAAACAAAAAGACAAAGACATATAAGATACAAGCCCAAATTTTGTTATTATTAGATTCTACAAGCATGAAATTACTCTGTCAAAGTGGCTAAATGCTTCCTTTCAATGTTTGTACTCATCTTGGAGACAAGGGATAGCCTGAAGTTCAAGGATTACACTGAGAATCATGGTCTACTAGACCCTGAGACCCTGAGATTACCTGGCCCAGGATGTGGACATAAAGGAACTACAGTAGGCAGTGGATGTTACTGGGTTCCTACTCAGAGGCATCCCCTCCTTCCTCTTTCCTAGCTGACCCCCATCTCCTCAGCTCTGCACTCTCCCCTCCTTGCCTTGGGAGCTGGCCCACCTCCAGGTCTATCTCAAGCCTGATTGGCCTAAGGGTAATCCCATAGTCCTTACCTTCCAGTGGTCTAGGAGGAGGCATCTGATGGGATCCAGGCTGATGATCTGCAAGGCAAGCTTTGCTGTGTCTGAGAAGGTTCCCTTTGCTTTTTTTAGAGAGCTTCCAAAAACAATCCTATATCTCTACCCAATTACACAAAGCCAGAAGGCACAAAGTCCAGATGGCTGGACCAGGAGGAGAACCAGGCTTAAGGTGGAGTGGATGCTGGATGGCCATGTGGAGAGAAGAAAAGAAGTAAATTCTTGATAACATTGTGAATTGGTCCCAAAGCCCTTTAGCGACTTCAGGAGAACACTGTTTCCTCATAGTCTATCAACTTTGGTTGTTTTTTCTCTTCTCAGCAGCCTGAATATTCCAACCACTGTACTGGATTGTTCTGAAGGCCAAACAAAATAGTATTTTTATTTTTATTTTTTTAATATACCTGAGACTGGGGTCATGTTAAAAATCCTTAGGGAGTATAGCCAGGATGCAAAACATGGGTGGCTGGACAGGTGTGTATGGGCTGATCACCTGTTTGCCTACAACAGAGTGCTATTTGAAATAATTGCTGACAGTTTTTATTTTTCTTTCTTTTCTCCTCTATAGAATAGCAACAGTTCATGTGCATCTGGATCACTCCCTGTTCTGACTTGCTTCCACTTATAAGATGCTAGGATTCTCCAAGATGTTTTTAATGCCTTCTCCTCTTTGTTAGGAGGACCTTGTATTTTCCTGGAGACCTTAAGGATCCTGGCAAGAATGGGTGTTATAAAATCTTTGTTTTAAGGGGAACACCATCTAAAAGTATGGCTTTTTACCAGCACCAGCAAGACCCAGGTCAAAACTAGAGATGGGTTAGGTTTATTTTTGACTTTCTTGCCATTTCTTACTCTTTCTTAGCACTCTGTCTCCCCAGAAAAGTATCATATACTAAAGTTTTAGGAACTTTAATTAACTTTAACCTTTTTTTAGAGGAGAGTGTTTTTGCATTTTTTAAAAAGAGTCCATAGGAAAGGACATGGTTGTGGCCAGAGACTGGGGTTTAGAGTCTGGGTAGAGGTTTCAGGTGTGTCTGTCCACCCAGAATTTGACTCTGAGGCTTCTCCTGGGTGTCGGAGACATAGGAAAGATGAATCTGGGAAGAAAGAATGAGAGAAGAAGAGGTAGAGGAAAGAAGAGAAAAGTGACCAAAAAGTGACAGAAATACAAAGGTGAGGGCTGGGAAGCAGACAGAGGGGAACAGATTGCCATGGCAATGGTCACAAATGGGACTAAGCATTCCAAAGGGGAAGGCTCACTCACCTGCCATCTGCTAGACCACGCTGAGTGAGTGCCATGGTTTTTACTCAAAAGATGCATTGTAAATTTAATTTGTAAATTTCATTTATTTGGAAAGAGCTAACATCAGTGTCACATACTCTTTGTTTCCAGTGTGAGTTCTCCAGAGTGGGTCACATGTTCCCCTCTCTTGTCCCCAGTGTGGTCTTGTACATTTGGATTTCTGATTAACCAGCAGATGTGGGGGGAAAATAGCTGGCCTGGCCAGAGAGGTCCCGTAAGACCACATATGTGCAAATACCAAGGCTCACAAATCATTCCGGTGAGTTCAGCTGTAGCTCACATGACTCCTCTACTGCTACATCAGATATCCCGGAGAATTTGTGATGGGGAAGAAACGGCGTCAGGAGAGGAAAAAGCCAACAGATTTGACTATAGGGATGAGCTTGATCATGGCACTGCCTCCATTTGCTTTTTCCAACAGCTCTGAGGAGTGGGAATGCTGTTGCGCGATCATAACAGTGAATATTTTCCTACATGGACTAATAGCAGCTTAATAAATAATGAATAGGAGACTGGAATCCTCAGACCTAGTTGAAATATATTTGGGTACAAGGTGGCTTACTTGCATACAAACACAGTCCTTCTCTGGTTGTATTAAAGACTTAAAAAAGTTTTAACAGTGACTTTTTTTAAAGTTTCAAAAGAGAAAATAAAAGGTTCATGAGTTTCTCAGACATCAAACAGCTCTCAAAAATGTCAACAACATCAATGTAAAACTAATAAAGATATGGCACTGATTTAGCACTTGTACTTAAAGGAAATATAAAAAAGGGGAAAGAGAAGCATATGGAAAAACATGTTTGGGGTTTGACCAGATTAACCTCACATATTAAAATACACCCCCCCCACCAAAAACCCAAAACACCAGAACAGTTCTGGTGGGGATGCTGGGGAAGAATGACTTACTTTAGAGAAAAACGGTAATGCTCCCTTCCTTTTTCTTCCCTAACACTGAAGTGGAAATTGGACTGTAGCTTCAGGCACTGCCTTTGGCAGTAATAGTGGGAGTGGGGGTGGGGGGTTCAGACCTTAATTTCTTTCCCAGACTATAGTGTGGGAGAAATACGCCTTAGCATGGGGATACACTATCAATGCATTCCCATCAATGACACATTTAGGAAAATAGGGCTCCTGCCAGTCCCTGAACCTCAGTTTCTACACATATAACATGGCGCCAATGAACCTTTCCTCAGAGGTCTCTGGTGAGAATAAAGTGACCCAACGTGGAAAGTTCCTGTATGCAGTAGACACCTAGCCCAACACTGTCTGATAGAACTTCCTGTGATGATAGGAGTGTTCTGTGATTCAACAGAACAGCCACCAGATTTGAAATGTGACTAGCTTCACCAAGGAAATACATTTTAAGTTTTATTTACTTTTAAATAATTTAAATTTAAAGAGCCATGTGTGGCTAGTGTGTTGGACAGTGCAGGTCTGGATACTGTAGCTAAGGTTGATGATAATGATAATAATGATGGTTTTGTTTCCTCAAGTTAGAGTTAAAGTTTCATGCTGAGGGTGTGGACATATTAGAAGCATTTGTCTCTTGGATGGGGTCAGATGCCAAACTTTTTCCATGGCAAATTATGTCATAAACAGAGGAAGATGGGGAGAGGTAGAGTGCTCTGGTGTCTCTTCTTAGAAGGACACTAATCCTATCAGATCAGAGTTCCATTCTTATGACTTTATTTAACCTTACCTCCTAGAAGTGCTATCTCCAAATACAGTCACACAGGTTAGAGCTTCAAAGTATGAATTTTTTTTTTTTGGGGGGGGATACAATTCAGTCTGTATCTCCATGCATGCTTTCAAGGACATATCTTTAGATTTTAGTTTCACCTTTTTCCTTTTCATGCTCTCTCTTCCTATCAGAAATAGCCTCTGACTCTTTATAAGTACCCAATTTTTCATAGTGATTAATTGTACAGTTTCTTGGATTCCCAGGGCTTTTATTTCCATATGCATTTTATCTCCAGGCCACCACGATTAAGTAGTCTTTATGTTCCTGGGACCATGGTTGATCCATGCCCTATTGCCATCTGGCAGGAAAAGTACCCGTGCCTTCCTCAACCATATATAAATGTATCCTTCCCAAAAGTTATGCAAAGGATACCCACTACTACCTATATTTTAAAGTTGAAGAAATTGAGTTGGTTTGTAATTGGTTCGACGTAATAGTTGACAGAACTGGGTTTGAACCCTGGCAGAGTTGTTCATGTGCCTCTAATCTAAAACTTTAGGCTAAATATCTTCTCTAATTTCCTTGTTCATCTTTGGTAAGACTTGAAATTGAACACTTTTGTTGAACAGCTGCTATCACCCAGAAAATCTGTAATGCTTGGAATTAGAAATATCACAAATACCTAGTTTTGTGGGCTAGGGAACTGGTGGGCCTTCCTAAGAACCTGTACATTCTTGAGGAATATATTTACTCGAGTCTTTCTACCCTGGCTCTTGTGTCCCAGCATCTAGATCTGCGTCTTCAGATGTGAAACTCAGAACAGTTTCCCCTTACAGAAACATTAGTGAAAAATGGAAAATTTCTAGAAAGTACACATTATATAAACTGTTGTATGGGAAATAAGGGAGTGTTTTATGTCATACATATCATGGCAAAATTACTTAATGATGTTATATTAAACATTTCTATTTTATAATGTTCCTTCTTAGGCATTGTGTTGGTTAACTATGCCAGAAAAATTCTGCATAACAACTACTAAATCTCAGTGGCACAGTTCAATTAGTATCTAGCTGCCATGTCTGTGGGTTGGCTGAGGGTTGGCTGCTGTGGAAGATTGGGGTGGCCTACTAGCTGCGCTTGCTCCACAAGCCCCGTATCTTGTTCCAGTGCGACAGGACTGATCCTTTGGTTCTTCTCATGGTGATGGCAGAACCTCAAGAGGGCAAACCAGGTCACACAAGTGCATTTCAACCATCTGCTGTACCATGTCTGCTCACAACCCAATGGCCAAAGGAAGTGACATGGCTGTATATTTCTTAGTATTCTGTTGCATCATTTGGGTGCGGTTGCACCATAGGAGGTCATATCCTTCCTTTTCTGCCAAGTGAAGAATGTGAAGGGTTGGAAAAGAGTCAGTTTTTGATAATGAAGCTGTTTGTTCCAAGCTCATTTTCTGAGAAAGTCCAGGTAGCACATTACCCTCTTCCTTGATCAGCATGGCATTTCAGCCCTAAAGTGGGAGGTTTGAGCCATTCATGGTAATGAGTATACAGTTGAGATGTCCCACTGGAGTGAGTCACATGGAATTACTGAAAAAGTATTATCAGGGCCATGACAAAAATTTTAAATATCGTATCCCTCATTTTACAAAGTTATATGACCACCTTTCCCTTCAACAGGTAGTCCATTTCAGTGTAGAAATCAGAATCTTACGCCAACAAGATTTACACTGGTTTGTTACCATGATTTGTTCATATTAAAATAATTACTTTTTTTTTCATTACAGAATGGTATCAGGACGTATGTTTTGCTATTGACTGACAAACTCAGGTGGCTTCCTCTGCACCTGTGCTTGAATATTGTTAACCTGGCAGGACACATCTGAATAGGTATCCAAGTTCTGTTTGTATGTGCTAAATTGAAGGGTTCTTTGTTAGAACCAAAGATGCACATGTATTCTTTAAAATATGTAATATTATTCTAGTTTAATCATAACCTTTCCCCCTATGATTTTAGATATTAACTCATCTCGCCTTAACATACTGTGAAGTAGTTGCTTGATGATTTTCACCTTTAATCTCTGCTAATGAATTTAAAAGCACCCATGGTGAAAATACTCAGTTCTTGGGGGCCTGGGTGGCTCAGTGGGTTAAAGCCTCTGCCTTCACCTCAGGTCATGATCTCAGGGTCCTGGGATTGAGCCGCACATCAGGCTCTCTGCTCAGCAGGGAGCCGGCTTCCTCCCTCTCTCTCTGCCTTCCTCTCTACCTACTTGTGATCTCTCTCTCTGTCAAATAAATAAATAAATAAAACCTTAAAAAAAGAGGAAATACTCAGTTCTGAGCTTATTCTATGCACACTGAGGGCAGATGCTACCAGGCCCTCCAGGTTCCTATGTATTCTCATGGTGAGCACCACTGTGTGCAGACTCTCTTGGATGCAGAATGATGCTCAGCCCATATGCACAAGTGCTGGGAGTTACACTCTGGGAGCAGCTCTCAACATATGACTGGGAGAAGTAGTAGATGAATAATTTCCTTATGTTTCAGATTCTGTAGTCTTTCATTTGCCTGCAGTGGGATCAAGATTCTGGTGCTCTCTTTGGTAACTTAAGCCTAACATGCTGGTACTGGTCCTGTTCATCTGTATTTCACTACCTCTACTCACCTACAGTGCTTCCTAGTTTCACCTCTCAAAATAAACCACTTGTACCCAACTCTCTGTCTTAGAGTAAGTTTGTTTGTTAGTTTGGAAAACTCCAACTATACAGCATCAATGTATTTATTTATATTTGAAAAAAATAAGATTCAAAGGAGGGATAGCCTTGCAATTTAGGGTTTTCTTCTTTACCAACTTCTCATTTTTTGCCACTCTTACTATATAGAATTCTTTTCCCCCTTTAATGTAAAGGACCTATTTTTATCATAAAAGCAATGTGTAGTCATTATAAAAAAATTAGAAATCTGGATAAGAAGAAATATGTTTTCAGTGGTGCCACAACCAGAAAGTTTCTTTTCATTCTTTGCATGTTTTGATTTTTTTAAACAATAGCTCCCATCCTACAGGCCCTTCTTACACAGTGACCTTGAAATTCCACTCATTGCGATGTGGGGTTTCTGTCCTTTTCCCTTGAAACTGGGCAGAACTCTGTGTCTTCATTGGCCAGCAGAGCTCAGTGGAAGTGGTGCTATATGCCTTATGGGACGAGGTCATAAAAGTGTCATGGATTTGCATCTTGTTTTATTGCACATTGACTCAGGAAACCCAGTTGCCATACTGTGAGGAAGCTCAAGTTAGTTCACAGAGAGACATGACACATATTTAGGTGTTTTGGCTGTCAGATTCAGAGAGGTCCCAACAGATAAGTAAGATCAACTGCCAGACATTGAGATGTTTCTATATTATTCTGGCTCCCAGCTGTCAAGGTACCTTCAAACTGTGTGTCCTTTCTCAGATGCTGTGGAGCAGAAAAAAGCCCTTTATTGCTGCATCTTTTCCAAATTTACAACCCATATAATCCATAAGTATAATAAGATGTGGTTTTATGTCAGTACATACTGGGTGTTGCTGTGCACCCACAGTGACTTGAATATTCTTCCTTGCCAACATTTTACTATTCTCTGATCTTTGTACTCTTGTGTGATTAGCTGAGGTAATTACTATCAACCCTATCTAGATGAGTCTTTTGATCTAGATCATCTCATTGGTCTTTGGTTGGCTTATGCACAGATGACTCTGGGTTATGTGACCACTCTGATACACTCAATAAACAACCTTACACAAGATAGAAACTGAGCAAGATGTTGTGGGTAACATTTCTTGTAAAAAAGAACATTGACAGGTTCACATACTTTCATGCACAGGTATTTCAAAATAATGATAAAAACACAATTTAAAATATACAAAAGCAAGAAAAGAACTAAATTTCCCATAAGTGCAGGAGGTAGTTATCATACAAATACCATGTTATGATTATTAAAAATACACTTTGTCAAACATAAAAACAAAACAGAACAAAACAAAAAACAAACCCCAAAGCATGTCACAGATTTCTTTTGTCTATTACAGCACTGATCACAGTGTTGGAAGCACAAGCCCTTCTTGCTTGGTTGGTTATTTTCCATCTTCAGAAAATCTGAGGATGGTTTGAGTAATCTACCTAAAACTTGTGGATGGATATTGTCCTATGTAATTAGGTTATGAACTTAACATACAATGTCATAACTTGTGCTAATTTAAAACTTTTTTTTTTTGTACGGTAACAAGTCTATCTTGCATCATGAAAGAAAACAAAACTAAGTCATAAAGGTATATTCCCCTTCACCTTGGTACTTTTCCTAATTTCCCAGCTGGAGAAGATTATATTATCTAAATTTCTTCAGAGAAACGTTATGTTACGGAAGTCCATTTTTCCTGTTCCTTCACTCATCTAGCAATTCCCAGACTTCAACATCTCAGCTCCCCCCACCCCCCAACTGTTATGCCTTTGTTCTTGGGGCTCCTGTCCAGCTGGGTGAGCCCCATGCTCTTTCTCCAGCTGAGCCTCAGTAACTCCGGGTGCTGCCGTGCATTAGTCATAACAAGTGTCTGTGTCCAGACTTGGGAGGGTCCTGAGTTTTCCAACCACAACCTGAAAAGATGCCGTGGAGACAAGGTGGTGGGAAAAGTGAGTTCATATGCCTTCAGCCTCTGAAGAGGTAGGTTGTAAACGAAACCAGGTCTCAGAGCAAGATGAATCGGGTGTCTTCATCCATACAAATACTGGACTTTCATCCACAACACGAAACCACTATACAATTTAAAAACATTGGCAGGCACTAGTGAGGAAGAGACCCAGGAGGTGGCTTCCAAGCCAGAAATGAGGTGGCACAGGCAGAGCTGTGCAAGGACACTTCTCCCACTTGATGCCTGGCACACAGAATCACTCTTGTTTTTGTTTTCACGCGTCCCACATTTGCTAAAACAAAACTGAATAAGAGGGGACACTGTATCTCGTCCTGCCAGCTAAGATCTGCTCATTAATCACTGACTAGACCTATTTCTAAGCTAAAGTATCATAGCCAGTTCCACACTAGCTGACCTTCTCCCCTGCCTTAAAGAGTGACACATTAATTTTTATTATGAACTCTGTGTTTCAAAACCCTTTGGGGACTGGAAAATCCAGCAGGCAAATCTCAGGCCCTAGAAAGCAGTTAAACTGAATTGCAAGAAAAATGGCTTAGAAAGTTCTTAAAATCACAACGTGGCAAGTATCTCCAATAGGAAAAGAGTAACTTTGTTCTCTCATCTGAGTTACCAGAGCTGGAGGAAATGAGCCTTTTTGTTGGGTACACCCAACTGCTACCATTTCTGTAGGCAAGCTGCATTCCCATATTGGAAAATTTGTTTCTTCTTGGCTCCAACTAATCTTTTTAACCTGATTCAGAAGACCGAACCTCTTGGACTTTTGCCTCTTTGTATCTGAATTTAGTCCTATTCCTGAGAGAAGGTTATCAATCATTTACACATTAGTTAGAATTTCAGTCACCATCTGTCTAATACATTTACCTAGATATATATTCATTCAGCACCTGTCTGGTGCTAGACATAAGGAGGAAGAAGGTACGACCACCTGCTGCCCCTGACCTCTAAGTACAGATGGTTAAGAAGCAGAAACATACACAGAAATCATAGTAAACCTGGTGTAAGGCAGGCTAGAACCAAAATTCTATGGAGTCAAAAAGAAGATGTGTATCAGGGAGGCTTGGAGGCTGGAATAGAAGGTGGTATTTGGTTTGAGCTTCTAACAAGGAGAAGACTTTCCACAAGAATGAGTGGGGCAGGTGAGGAAAGTTGAAGAACACTGAGGGGTGGGCATGGGGACCAGCAGGACACACATGGGGTTGCAACATGGCTGACTATGGCACTGTGGTGGACAATGGACAGGAAAGGATTTGAGGCCAAGTCAAGGAGGCCTCCATATGCTATGTTAAGGCATTAGGATGCAGGCAATGGGGAACCGCTAGAGATTTGGGATGACTGACATAATGAGGTCTCTTCTTAAGAAAAATATAGTGTTGGTGGCTATGGGGCAGAGAGTAAGACAGATCTTGAGCTAATGCCAGAAGTTGAAGTATGAGCTAGGCTGAGGCAATGGAAAATAAAGCAAGAGAAGAAAACTGAGAGGAACTTTGCACTGAGCTTCTACTGAAACAAGCACCGTGAATGCATAGAAAAAGGTGGGCAAAGGAGCTGGAGATGATGGGAAGCTTTGTTACCCAGATGATTATATTTTTAAAAGAAAACAAACTAATTGATCTCTTCACTTTCTTTTCTCCTGATTTTCTTCATTCTTTACTCTTAAACTGGAAATAGTTTGGAGTTTTAGTTTTATCTGATAAATGCTTAATATAAAGTACCTGTTGGTGGCTACTAATTCTAAGCTGTCTGAAAATAGTTAATTAAAAATTCAGTAACAGAATAATTCTATGATGTCCAGCATCCTGTCTTACACACTCAAACAAGCACTGGCCTACCACATTCAAGGCAAGCACAACATGCATCTCTATCTGAAGAAGATTTTGCAATTTTCCTAAGAAAATCAAATAGGCTGCTGTCTCCCTTTGCATGTGAGTATCCTCGGTGTTGACTCTGGAACTTTTGGTGTTGGTGGCTGGGCTCTGGTCCTCCCATCGAGGCTGCCAGGAAAGGGAGTGGAGTGGACAGAGGCAACCGAGGCCAGAAACTAGCAACTACTCAGCTTAATTTTTTAACAGCCCCAAAACCTAAAAAAATAAGTCAAAGGTTTTAGTGATGAGAAGAAATTGGGACTCAGTCCCTCTTTGTTGAAAAACAAACAACATAAAGGCAGCCATTGGCAAGTGACATTGTCCAGTCATTACTTGATGATGGCTCTGTATAATGCTTTATGTGGGTCACAGTGGAAGGAACTGGGATTTGGAAATGGACAGCCTCGATTTGCACCTGAGCATTATCACTTGTGGCCTGTATACTTTTCTACAAATGGGGCTTCTCTGAACCTCAGTCTCTTCATCAGATCTATGGTCTGAATGTTTGTTTCCCTCAAATTCATAGATGGAAAACCCAGTGCACAAAGTGATGGTACTAGGAGTTGGGACCTTTGGGAGATGATTAGGTTGTGATGGTGGAGCCCTCATGAATGGGATTAGTGCTCTTTTAAAAGGGACCTCACAAAGCTAGTTCAGTTCTTTCTGCCATGTGAAGAAAGGAGAATTCTGTGAATTGGAATGCCCATGCTGATACCCTAATCTCAGACCTCCAACTTCCAGAACTGTAAGGAAGAAATTTCTGTTGTTTATAAGCCACCAATCTCTGGTATTTGTATTAAAAGCAGCCTGAATGGACTAAGACAATCAGTCAACTGTGGATGCTAATGTTCATTTTTCAAGGCTCATTGTGAAGACCAACTGAACTACCTAGCCCACACAGAGTGGTAGATCACTTGGCACTTAGTCAACCACCAGTCATGGAATGTGTGATACACAGTCTCTCTTTTAGATACTAAGAATATAGCTATGAGCATGATCTCCTCACAGTCCTAGTTTTAACTGGGAGACAACCATTAAAAAGAGAAACAACACATGGATTTTTACAGCAGAATACAGTTACTGCTCTTAAACCAGGGCTGGGGCCCTGCTGGACTCTGTGCTTTAGAAGCCTTGCCTTGGGCCTCCTCCAGGGAAGTCCCTCCCCCATCGTGAGTTGTCTTCCTGGCTGAAACCACAGAAGTTACCTGTTCAGAGCCATACTCCAATTCTGGACCTGCTCAGAGTACAGGATCCTGCAATTCTCTGCCCCCAAATCCCAACCTTCCCTCCCAGGCTTACATGGCTTTTTCCTTCTGAGTGTGAACTGTATCATGGGGTACACTGTATAGACCTGGGGTCTGGTTGCTGGTGGTATTTGCAGTTTGTATGGATGGAGTTGTTTAAGTGTGGCCTGGGATGTTTGTGTGCATGAGCACAAGGCCCCTTGTGGTCCAGGACAAAATCAGAAAAGAAATGAGGTGAGGGAGGGGGCTGCTGTGGGCCGAGGTCTGGCTCTTCCTGCCTGGCTCTTTTCATTTGGGAACTCTGAGAAGTCCAACAACTCTAAACCCAATCCTGCCTTCCAGATCATTATGAAGGCATGCTGTGTAGATGTAGACAGAAGAGAGAGGTCCTTTCAATAGCTTCTTTCCTTGGTTGACATTGTCCCTGGCATATATAGAGGTTTAGTAGGTGGGTGCATTGCACTCCTGCCCTAGGCTGCACACATTTAGGAATGAGCTTGGTACAGTGTCTCCTATGGACACTTTTGCCTGATAGTGCATGCATCTTATTTCCTGAGTCAGACCCTGGGTTTCTCTATCCCTCTTCTCTTTGTACAAGGTATACCCCTTGCCTGAATATGCTTTCCCTCTACTTTTTCTACAAAGCTTTCTGCCATTTGTCCCCCAGCTCAGAAGTCACTTTTCTGTGAATCCTTTCATAAATCTCACTGGCAGTTTCCCAAGGCACCCCATAGACCCTGCAGTGGAGGACATGTGTTGGGATGCAGTATTTGTTTCCAAGTCAGAATGTTCACCACCACACAGAGGACTTGGCAGTGAAACCCAGGAGCACGTTGTTCCTCTGGAGAGTCTGAGATTTGGTAGAAGAGAAGCCCTCAAGATTGGAATGATGGCTCTTATTCTGGAGTTCTTAGTCAAGAAGAGGCAAATGTTGTGCTCCAGCTAATGTTCTAGCAGTGTTCCTGGCATGTGCCAACGCTAGGGATAGAGCTTATTCATTTGCCTGCAGCTAGCTAGAAAACCCAGTCTTTACTCTGAATGTCTATGTGTTCTAGTAAAACCTAGGGGTCCTATGGAAAGAGGAAAGAATTAATTGGGGAAATGATTATGAGCATCTAAGGGGTTATAATTTCAGTATTCAACTATAAAATAATGGACATAAAACTAATTTAAAATACAATGACATACTATATTGAATGATATATGCAAATGACACATATGAATTGCATATTATTCAACATATAATAAATGGATACTTTTTAAACACTCAGAAAATAGTGATGTGTTTATCTAATGCAAGTTCTTCTATTACTCCATGGTTACTTTCTCAGGCAGACACTGGATCTGCTTTCCTAAAATTGCCCTACACTTCCAGTTCCCTCTGCCTTTGCTCAGATGTACAAATGTCTGCAAAGTTCCTTCCCACTTTCCACATCTGGTAAAATCCTCCTAGACACAGCTCATAAATACCCATAAGCCCTCACATCCCTGGGAAACCCTCACACAGATTTCCTGTGACCCTAGCATCTGAGTGGTTTATGGTTCTACCTGTTCCCTTGCCAGATTGTGAGACCTTTGAAAGCAGGGTCTGTTTTTGTCCCCATACACATAGGTAGATGACTTGGTGGTCCTAGGAATAAGGACTGGTAAACTCTGGGTCTTGGAGGGCTGTGCAGTCACTGACTCCCATGCCTGATGTTTCCAAATCCAAATCCAGGTAGTTAATGCTCTTCTAGGTTCTAGGGCTAGTTGCCACCTTTAAGAGGTCATCTCTGTTTTGTTTGAAGCTTCCAGTCTGGTTGGATCCCCCTTGGGTCCAGCATCAAGCTACCCTGAGGGTTTCCTCACTGTGGCTACACATATATCCACAGGTGCTGCCCATCCTATGGGAGTGATATGTGGGCAATGGAAGTTGGACTTCATAACTTCCAGATCAAGAGAGGTGCCAGCTATCTTGGAGTGAGCCCTGTTGTGGAGCCAGCTGGAGCTCCCCAGTTAAGTCCAACACAACAATCTTCCTTGAATGGAGTCAAGTCTTTTTGTGGGGAGGGGTCTCTCCTTCTTATCCTTGCTTACTATACTGGTGCGTGTGTGTCTCTGTCAGAGTCTTACTCTGGGTTTAATGACATGGGATTACATGGCTCTGTAGATGTCCTGAAGTGGAAGGAGAAATTCAGGTCTGTGTGATCACTCACAGGTCTCTCTCAGGAATGGGTTGCTGTCACATTTCAATGTGATACAGGGACACATTGTGACAGGGAAAAAAGGAAAGGTAATTTAGTAGAAAATGACATCTAAAAAAATGTAGATAAATCAAGGCAAGCCAATAAACACAGACACAAATTTTGGGTGATGAATCAATGCCTTATACCTATCTCCTCAGGCCATCTTGAAGGGCCCAGGCACAGTGGAATCCCTCATTTCTTTTACCCGGGGTGGGGGGTCTGCTCGGTGAATGAGGGAGAACTCTCAGCCCCTAAACTGGGCAGGCCAAAAATGTTTAGGAGTTCAAGAACCCAGGCGCATTCCTCAGCCACTGGGCACTGTTGGCACACACCCAGTTTGTCTGCTTAGGGCCAGTTCTGAGGTGTGTTCTCCATGTCTGATAGAGGGTCCTCAGTGGGGCCGAACCTCGTATGCCCATGTCAGTCACCTGCTCACTTTCACACCTTGACTGCTTCTTTCCCTTCTCACTTCTCTTCCTATGCCCCCACTATGCCTCCCGGGATCACTGCCTAAATGAACACTGGCATCGAACACCTTGTCCTGGGGTCTGCTTTGGGGAGGAACCCAACAAAGACAAAGGACTTATATTCAAGACAACAATAAAAACAGACGTTTTGAAAGTAAATCGAAACAATATAATAGAAATAGGCTAAAAGCATATGCCTTACTTAGCTTCACCTGGCTTAGTCCAGACTGCTGGGTTTTGGGTTAATTTCCTGCAAAGTGCTTATTGCTCTTTAAATTCTTGGTTTTCCGGATGTGGAATATTAACACTCATCTAATAAGATGGACTACTTGTTATTTATTAAGAGATCTAGAGAAACCCGGCCCATATGTTTGATGGCAATTTGACAAAGCTCAGTTAAGAGCTCACACCTATGAATACTGTGTGGGTTGCCAGAAAGCGGGCATTCAGTTTTCTAGCCAAATATAGTACACTGAAGCACTAAGATGTACGAAGTGAATCTTGACCTGCTGGTATGCAAACTTTTCAAAGTTCCTAAATTTGAAGACAGGTTGGGCATTTTTCTTGCAGAGTTTCTGGACCCAAAGTTATTTTTTATGAAGCAGTTCTGTAAAATTTATGATGTGAGGCTACAATATGCCTTTTTCCTTGAGATCTGTCGTGCTTACAGGCATCCCTGTACCAAGCTGGCAAAAGGCAGTCATAGGGGCTTCTGGGGACGGTCCTGTCATCTGCTGTGGTCTTTCGGTGAATCATGGAGAGGATGAGTTCCCTACCCCCTCAGTTTGGCTGGAGAGAAGCACACTTTTATAAATGGACTTCCCCCACAAACCTGAGAGATTAAAAACAAATCTTTGAATGAATAAATCATTTGAAATTTACTCCTTAAAAATTAGTCATCTTCTAATTCCAGATTATGTAACCTAGACCCTTACCCTACGGATGCAGAAACTGCAGAAAAATGAGAGGATTTGTTCAAGGTAACTAACCTAAACAACCTGGGTATTTCAGAGCCCCTTTCTCCCTGTGTGTGTGTGCTGGGAACTTAACTTTCTGAATCTCCGTGTCTTCATTTGCAAAAAAAAATTGATAATTGCATACTTTCAGGTTTGTCATGCAAAAGTAAACTGTTATTTAGAAAGTGCTTTGTTAAGTTATAATTGACATAAAATAAATTGCATCTATCCAAAGAGCAAAATTTGATAAGCTTTGACATATGTCTACACCCATGAAACTGACCACCATCAAGATAGCAAACTCATCCATCACTCTAGAAAGGCTCCTTGTGTCCTGCAAATCTTCTCTGCCCTCCCAGCAGGCAATCATTACTGGTCTGTTAAGTCTGCATTTACTAGGGTTTTATATAAATGGAATCCTACAGATTACGTTCTTTTTTGTATGGCTTATTTTACTCAGTCATATTATTTGGAGGTTCTTCCATAACGTTGAACGTATTCTCCTCCTCCTCCTCCCCCTCCTTTCCTTCCCCCTCTTCCCCTTCTTCCTCCTCCTCCCCCCCTTCCTCCTTCTCTCCCCCTTTCCCCCTCCTACTCCCCTCCCCTTCCTTCCTGGCCTCCTCCTTCTTCTTCCTCTTTCTTCTTCTTCTTCTTCTTCTTTCTCCTGAGTAGGATTTCAAGGCATGGATATACCATGATTTGCTGATCCATTCATCTGTTGGTGGGCATTTGGGTTGTTCAAGTTTTGAGCTACTATGAATAAAGCTGCATAAACATTAATGTGCAAGACTTTGTGCGGTCATGTGCTTGCATTTCTCTCTGGTAAAAATCTAGGAATGAAATGACTGCATCTTGTGGTAAGTGTACTTTGATTTTGTAAGAAACTGACAAGCTTTTCCAAGTGGTTATACCTTTTTACATTCTTACCAGCAGTGTGAGACTTCTAGTTCTTCCCTAGCCTCACCAATACTTGGTATGGTCAGTCTTTTTAATTTTATGAATTCCAACTGCTATACACTGACATCTTGTTGTAGTTTTAATTTGCATTTTCTTAGTGATGAATGATTTTAAGCATTTTGTGTTTATTCACCATCCAAATATATATATATATGTAGGTGGTCGTATATATATGTATATATTTGCATATATACATGCATGTGTATATACACACACATACATATGTGTGTGTGTATGTGTGTGTGTGTGTGTGTGTGTGTAAACTTCGAGAGTTCTTTACATATTCTGGATAAAAGTTCTTTATGAAAAATATGAGTAACAAATATTTTCTTCCAGTCTATGTCTTTTCCCTCTTCTTAACAGTGTATTTTGAAGAGTAGAAAATTTTAAAGAAGTCCAATTTTTTAATATTTTCTTTTATGAATCATATTTATGATATCACATATAGTAAATTTTTGCTTAGTGCAATGTCAAAAATTTTTCTTTTATGTTTTCTTCTAGAAGTTTTGCAGTTATCAATTTTATATTATGTCCATGATCCATTTGCACTAACTTTTTAGTAGGATATAAGTATGAAAAGAAGTTAAATTTCTTTTCCATCAGGATATACATATTTTTGTAGTACATTTATTGAAAAGACTGTCCTCCCCCTACTGAATTACCTTTTATCTTTGTTGAAACTCAGTTGTCCATGTATGTGTGGTTCTCTTTCTTTGATTGTCAGCTCTGTTCCAAAGATCTAAATGTCTACCTTTCCAACAATATCATGCTGTCTTGATTATTAGAGCTTAATACTAAGTCTTAAATTATGAAATACAAGCCCTACAACTGTAAATTAGTAATGTGTGTCAATGATCTGTGAAGGGTTTAGCACATACCAGACCCTTAGTGAATGTTATGCCTATTACCTTTTTTAATTGGGCATGTCTCCTGCAACTCTGGAAGAATTTCCTCCAACTCCTTTAAAGAACTCTGAAGTCAACAACTATTAAACAAGACACATTGTGGTCTACCATCCTTGTCCTTTCACAAAGAATTAATAGTCTCTGCCCTCAAGAACGTTATAGCTTAAATGAGATGTAGAAAAATAATTTTTTAAAGTGAATATGAATCTAGTTCATATTAAATAAGATACAGAACATGTTCAAAGATAGAATTTCATACACTGCTCCTAAATATGCCTGGTTATCTATTTCAAGTTAAAAATACAAAATACAGAGCAAAAAGAGTGGGTATATGAATGTTGTGGGAGTCACGAAGTTCATTTTAGTAAGAATAACCTAACTGAGAGGAGTTGAATAGATTTACTCAGCCCTGGGCACCATTCAAACCCATTCATCCAAAATTATGTGTGTCTGTACATATATATATGTATATTCATATATATGGCTATACAATGGGTTAATCTACTTATCACTGTCAATACTATTATTACTACTTTTTAAAAAAAATTTTTACTTATCTTTTTAAATTTCTTTTCAGTGTTCTAGAATGCATTGTTTATGCACCATACCCAGTGCTCCATGCAACACGTGCCCTCCATAATACCCACCACCAGGCTCACCCAACCTCCCAACCCCCCTTCCCTCCAAAACCCTCAGTTTGTTTCTCAGAGTCCACAGTCTCTCATGGTTCATCTCCCCTTCCAATTTCCCACAACTCCCTTCTCCTCTCCATCTCCCCATGTCCTCCGTGTTATTCCTTATGCTCCACAAATAAGTGAAACTATATGATAATTGACTCTCTCAGCTTGACTTATTTCACTCAGCATAATCTATTTTTAACATAGACAGCTAAAGAACCAACCTTGGTAATGCCTGCACTGTTGGGCCATCAAGAAATCATTAGAATTTGGATAGACTGGCACAGAGGATCCAGGCATTCCAGCAGACATCAGGATTCTGGCATTTCTTGCATCTCGGTTCTACTTTCTCCTATGTTGTCTCCATTCCCCAGCTTCAGTGGGAAAGATGGCTCCAGAAGCTCCAACTTAATGTGATCTTCAGCAAGAGATAGAGCTTTGTTAAACAGCAAAAGCCTTTGATCTCTTTTGGGGGGTGGGTGTCACACATCCATCTGTGGAGTAATCACTGTGTTTTGGGAGATGTGCTTGGATTGGATAGGCCAAGAAAGATACCCACCTGCCTGCCTGGAGGAAAAGGAATCACTCCCCTGAAAACACATGGGATGATGGAGGGACAGAAATTTAATGGAGGTTCAGTGCACTAGCTCTTGAGGGCACAGAGATGATGATATTGATGATGATGATGATGATGATGATTTTAAAAATGTTTCCGCATATTTACTTTTGAATTATAAATAAGAATACTATTGCCTTGATTCTTCACACACATTTTCCCCCTCCTCCACTGAATTGATATCGTCTGTCAGGTGACTCTGTCCCCTCACATCTATGGAAAGAATATATGTCTTTTTGTCTTGATGTTGGGCATGAATCTGTGATTTGCTTTGGCCACTGATACCAGTGACAATGCTCCAGTTCTGACCTTAGGCCTTAACAGACATTACATATTTCTGTTGTTGCTTTTGAACCTCTGCCATCTTGTGGGGGGGCGGGGAATGTGCTCTGCTGGCCTCCTGGTCCTGGTAGGAGTGGAGAGGAGGAAAACGAGAGATGTTGAAGTGAAGCTGGCTCACTGTTGAAGCCTGAGGAGAGCGGTCCCCCAAACCTCCAGACTCATGAGCAAAGTAAATTCTCATGGTTGTATGTTACTAAGAGTTTGAGGTTATTTATTATGCCACAATAGCGAACTCATGCAAGGAACAATAGAGATGAATAAGGTATCTAAGCATCTGTGAATGAAATATAACTTCCACAAGAGCTGAATTTATATTGTCCATTGCTTTATTTCTGCTGCCTGGAGAACTACCTGATGTATTGTAGATCCTCAATAAATACACCCCAGATGCATTGCTTCACTACAAAGTCCCTGTGCAAGGTACTGAGGGAGAAAAGGATGTGTGTGGGGCCTAACCTCGAAGGAACTTGCCTTATGTTTGGAGAGACCAAATGGGTGTGTTAAGCCTGGAGGACAGGGGCACCTGGGTGGCTTCAGTGTGTTGAATCCTCTGCCTTCGGCTCAGATCATGATCTCAGAGTGCTGGGATCAAGCCTCACATCGGGCTCTCTGCTCAGCAGGGAGTGTGTTTCACCCCCCTCTCTCTGCTTGCCTCTCTGCCTACTTGTGATCTCTGTTGAATAAATACATAAAATCTTAAAAAAAAAAAAGCCGGGAGGACTGGGTGAGAAAAGTACCGCAAAAATAGCTGTGAAAGTAGAAATGAACTCTGGTGCTGGGCCCACTGAGGCCTGAACTGGGGAAGTTCCTATCAGAGATGTGGTCTGGCTCTGCCTGTATCTCTGGTCTTGAATCTTTCAATACAATCTGCCTGATTGATGTCTGCTGGCCATCACCTGCATTTCCTTACCCGAAAATTTCTCTGGTCATTAGAGCCTGCTTTGGTCTTCTGCACAGGCCAGAAGGATTAGAAAATTAATGCTCCTCTGGGAGCAGTCCTCTGGCAATAACTGAGGAGACCCGGTGCATAAATACCCCAGCTCTGCTACTGGACCTGAGCTGTGTTCTGCAGTGGCTCTCAGAATTCCCAAGTAAAATTAAGCTCCTTTTACCCTCAGGTTAACTTGATAAGGCACCCTGATGTGACTGCTTTCTTCCCTATCTCTGTCTGTCTCCCTCAAGGCCAGTATATCCTGGAACTTGCAAATGAACAACTTGCATGTAAATCTGTGTCTCATTGTCTGTCTTTGGGGGAATCCAAACAAAGATACGTGAGAACTATGCTTTTGGTTTAATTATTTTTTGACATACACCCCTATTTGTAAACCAATTTTGAGTGTGCACTCCAGCATATTTTATTTACCAACGATATAAGTTCTACTGCTTAAAGAGTCTATGGACATTAAATATACAGAAAAATGAGAATTAAAAAAAGATGAGGAAAGTAAATACATTTTTAAGAAGTTTTGCCAACTGTGATGGCTTAGCATTGACATGTGAATCAAGGGAAACTTTCTGTTGAGTGAGAGCAGATTTCTCCATAAACACCAGGGGCCTGTAACTCCTTATGAGTTATCAATGTTATTGGGAAGAAGAGAATGCTAGCTCTGCTTTTACTCTTTGCTGTGCCTTTGTTACTAATGTTAACTTTCATCCATTTCCATGGATGCTTTTCAGGAACTTTTTTTTTAGCCACCTAACTATTTTTCAAAAGTTAGTGTACTTAAAACCAGATAAAATAATCCATAAATTCACCAAATTGGGTACATGTGAACTGCAGAAAACCAAGCCATGAGTGAGGGCACCACCCCTGCCTCTGCCCTCTGCATCCTGCCATGTGGACCATAAGGGTGCAGCTCTATTTGCATATCAAAAAGGATTAGAGCCAGGTTTCTTATTCATGTAGGGAAAACAAACACAAATAAAAGTTCTTATGGTTTCGGGACGCCTGGGTGGCGCAGTTGGTTGGACGACTGCCTTCGGCTCAGGGCGTGATCCTGGAGTCCCGGGATTGAGTCCCACATCAGGCTCCCAGCTCCATGGGGAGTCTGCTTCGCTCTCTGACCTTCTCCTCGCTCATGCTCTCTCTCACTGTCTCTCTCAAATAAATAAATAAAATCTTTAAAAAAAAAAAAAAAAGTTCTTATGGTTTCTTCCTCTTCCAGGATTGATTGCCTCCCTTGACACCTGGGGTGGTGCTGTCCTCTCCTCAAGATGGCAGGGGTTGGCAGAGAGCAAGTGGGGCCTTTTGAGGTTTGGATGAGTGGAGAGCCGCAGATGGAGACAGGAAGACAAGGCACTTTGGGGAAACCATGTGGGAAACAAGAGTCACTCCCTTCTCATCTTATGAATCCACGGAATATTGGGTTGTTGCAAAGATCACAGTGAGATGTATCCTTTGCTAATCAGGCTTTCGTGTGATCTTATCTGGCACATCAGTGCAGACTTTATACCTCCTCCCATT
Organism: Neogale vison; assembly: GCF_020171115.1. Taxonomy (NCBI): domain Eukaryota; kingdom Metazoa; phylum Chordata; class Mammalia; order Carnivora; family Mustelidae; genus Neogale; species Neogale vison. The sequence continues at coordinate 47,173,388 of NC_058098.1, forward strand.
ACTACAGCTGTTGGAGGAAAGAGTACCCCCTTTGACTTTCATCCTTTTAGTGCTAAAAATAAAACCAAAGTGGTCGTGAGTGGGATTTCAGGCTGGAGAACCAGGAATTTGTTGGTTCTTAATGTGTGGATTCTATTTTCTGCAGGAATAGTTTCATTCTGAAATTCCATGGCATATTGCTATTCTCATCACAAAATAAACTTCAGGTTGTTTAATACTTTATTTATAGCAGTGATAACTGTTAGTTTATAACCTCAGAGGGTGATTTCCTTCCAAAACTGAGTAAGAGCATTAAGAGTTTACTTAGACACCATCACAGAAATAATGGAAACATGACTTTTATTAAACTTTAGATGGAAAAAAAAATTAAGCTTTTTCTCTTCTCTTTTCTTCTTCTCTTTTCTCTCTCTCTCTCTCTCTCTTTTTTTTTTTTCCAGTCTCAGACCAGCTGAGGTCAAACTCACCATCTGAAGTTAGTTTGTGTGTTCTTTTTTCTTTCTTTTTCATTTTTTTCTAAAGATCTCATTTAAAAAATGTGTGGGTCATTAGACTCACTCAATAAAATTGGCTTTATTGATTTTAAAGAATGGCATATTAAGAAGCAGGAGCTGTGTGATGTTGTACATATCTCCTGGCCTTCTGCGGGTTGTTTCTGCAAATAAAAGCTCCGTGAATAGACAAGACAATCTTGAGGTGACTTCCACAGAAGTGGTCTGCCTCACTGGTGCGCCAACTGTGTTTTCTAAAATTGTCAGCTATAAGGACCTATTATAGAAAAGATGGAATGACAGTTACTAGAATTCCTTCCCCCATAAATCATACTTTTCCATGGACGTTTCTGTGTTCATTAGGGGAGTACAAGGCAGTGGTTAAAGCCTGTTCACAGAGGTTTTTTATAGGCTTCTTGATGAACTGGAGCTGAAGGGTTAGCACACTGGCAAGAAAGCCAAAGCCTTTCTAGATATTGAGCTTCCACTTTGCTGTCTTAGAAACTTACAGCAAAATCAAAGAGTTAATAATAATTTACAGACTCTGCCCTGCTTTCCCACGTCAGCTCTAGCTAGCAATCTCAGGAAGGGCATGGGGGCAAGGCACAATATTTCAAGGTTGGCCGTGGAGTTATGGTCTAATTTACAAGCCGTTTAAGATCTGAACTCAGTATTTTGTATTCCTTTTGTGGCTTATGAAATGGCTCTTCAGCCTTCTAAGTCATCGGGGAGACTTTTAGATACACAACAGTCAGGGTAGAATCTCCAAGTCCATGTTTAAAGCAATTAAGTGCTCAGAGTGCTGAAATAAATTCATTCTTTTAATAAACAGTGTGTTAAATGGATGTATGGAGACATTCTTTCTCCAACAAAGATAAGGAGATGGCTAGAAGATTGAGAAAGGATGGATGTGTCAATTTGGAAGTTGGCGCTAAAATGGATGATATTTTTACCTTTTCAGAAAGCTGGTGTAATTGGACAGCAGCTGGTCTCTCAGAGCCCAGGCCACCCATTCTGCTGCTGACAGCCATGCTGATGTGCCCTTGGCCCTGTGCCGCTTGCCCCTACCTGGCATCCTTGGTTTTTCTAAACTCATGGGTAAGTGAAAGGGGAATGACGTCAAGGGCTCCAACTTTTGGATACTGATCTAAAAGCATAAACCAAAATCCAACACCCCAGTAGTGCAAGTTACCATCTGAGGAAGAATCTGTTTTTATAGCAATATGACAAAGGGTTGCTCTGTCTTTGTTAGACCTGTTCCAGAGCTAAGCACAGAAGAAAGCACAGAGTGGGAAAGTCTGTCATCAGGGTTTCTGTCACTTGTCCCTACCCCCTTCACTCTTCAAAAGAGATGGTCAGGGTTCTATAATGATCAAGCCTGGCTGCTGTAAGGGATAGTCACTAACATGACTTTGTGCTCAGGGTTAGCCCTGGATAAGAGTGGCCCCACTTAATTTTCACAGTAACTCTAGCAGTGAGTGACTGATATTATCCCATTTTAGAGGTGGGGAAATGGAGGCCTTGAGAAATTTACATCTGTCTGAGGCCACACAGCTTAGTGAAAAGCTGAGTCAGAATTTGAGCTCTGAACTGCATTTACTTCGTAGCTGGAGCTCACCGTTGCCATGGCACAGAACACTCAGATGAGTTTGTGTCCTAGAGAGTTCTCTGTCCCTCACGCCCATAATTTTCATGTTCTGTGTACTGTGCAGTGGTTAATAGTTTGGGCCCTATGGTCAGAGCCCTTGATTTTCAGCTGCAACCTTATTGTCTTTGGAAGAACTTAGGTAAGTAATTTGTCCACCATGGGCTTTTGTTACCATATATGAAAATTGGGGTAATCATAGTACCTTCTCAAAAGGTTTTTTATTAATAATGTGAGTTAAATGTCAAAGGCTGAGAGCAGTGCTGGGCGCCCAGTAAGAGTTTAATGAATGTGAACTATTTCTGTTTTAATAACCCTATTGTTAACCTTAATGTGCTCCAGATGGGAGGGGAGATGGTGGTAACAGCTGGGACTCCTCTCTACTTGGGTCGGTTTCATAAAAGGCCAAGTCCAACCACACAGCCTTGGTGTGTATCACTTCTGCCTGTCTTTCATTAGCCAAACAAGTCACTTGGCCAATCCCACCACTGATGGACAGGCCACCAAGTCATATGACAGAAGGAGGAGTGAAGGACTATAAACAATAGACCCACCTACCACAAAAGGTACAATTTTCTTCAAGCCTCACCACAGCACCCTACAAAAGGGATGTATTTGGGGATAATTTCCCCAGTGAGAAATATGAGGCTTAGGAACATGCTTTGGTTCCTAAGATGGTGGACACTGGGGCCAGTCCTTGAATTCCTTTTTCTTACTTTATCCAGGTATTAAGAGGAATTGCACATTAGAGAGAAGCCAGTTCAGACTGGATTCTCTATAGCTTTATGATTATGACTCATGTTATGTGTTCTGGCCCTGTATCAGGCACACAAGCTATTTCATTTACTCCTCTCACAGACATATACACAGTGGTTCTTATTGTTATCTTGCCTATTTTACAGATGTGAAGACTGAGGCCTCTTGCTCCCATGCAGCAATGAGACTTTGTGAAAGCCACATCCCACGGTAGTCCTGGTTTTTCTAGGTATGACGGGAGGGAAACATGTTTCTCCCGCTTTTCCTTCACGTGGGGATTTCCTTGCATTTGAAATCCCATGATGATAGAGATGGTTTATTTAGAAGAGCTCTGGCTTCCTTGGAAGAAAGTTCTTGCATAAATTTGGAGTGTTCTGGTGAGGTGGTATCCTGGAGACGTATGTGTGAATAATAAAAATGTCAGCACCTGCCGCCAAGAACCACGGAATGAAAAGAAAGGAAAATACCATACATCAAAGACAGTTAGAGGTTTATTTAGATTTTAAGTCCTCTGGGCTAGGACCACACCTAGTACATTGTCACATCCAATAAATGTTGAAAAGTAATTGTCCAGCACATGATACACAGTTGTGGTGACATCCCAGACCGCCTCTACCATAGCAGACACATGTGGTCCAGTCACAATGGAAATCCACCCTTTGCTTATGTGCTCTGTTTCCTGAGCTCTTCCTTATTAGCATAGGGCTTTGTGGATGAACCAGGGTGGGGAGTTGCTTTCTAGAGAAGAGAAAAGGCTCTGTGAGGAACAGCTAATGTGGGCATTAGTTAAAATCGAACTGGAAAGAGCTTGACACATGTTTTCAGGCCCAGAATTAGTTCAGGCAGAATTTCATTATACCCAGCTCTTAGGTATTCTAGTCTTCATGGTAGACCCTGCTGATTCCCTGTTCACATATTGAAGGGATTTTTTACTGAAAACACCCATGGCTCATTGTTTGAGGGCTTTCTCGAGCCACAGGAGCATACCTAGTTTGCATGGCGCTGGGTGCAGGCTGACATTTTGGGGATGAGGAAAGCCCCCAGGATGAATTCACAACCAGTCTCAGATAGGAATTGATGGATCAAAGATGCAGCTCCTTCTTTCCTTAGTGGGACAGCACAGAAGCATGTTCTATAACCTTTCCCAGAGGATTCCAAAGGGACTGAGCACCAGTTGCCTACAGAAGTTGTCTGCTTATTTACCATCCCCACCTACTGGCTTTCATCCCTGTCCTGTCTCCCTTCCCTAATCCCCCATTCCAACTGGTACTGCTTGGGATTATCTTCCAAAGAAAGCCTTTTGTCTTGAGGTCTGCTTCTTAGGGAGTGTAATTTAAGACAGCCTTTAAAAATCTAGCATAAACCTTTCTCCCAAGTTCTGTGGAATAGGGTTACAAACGATGTGAAGTCATATAACACTCTTTTGATTACCAGTGCCACAGACTAGGAGTAAAGAAGACTAACTCCTCAAAGCAAAGTGAAGGACGGGATCCTGGCAGGTCAAGAGGGTGAGCAGGTGGGAAGGTGGGAAAGGGTCAAGCAGGAGGCACAGAAACCCTCAAAGATTTAGGGGAATGGGCTGTTGACACATGGAAATAGGTACTGTGACACTTAGATTTATTTTCAGGCAAACTGTTCACCACAAACACAAAGTTTCCCTAAACAATTCCTAAGAAAATCTTCCAGAAGTTTTGAGAATCTGGTGACCATATTTTCTGAATCAAAAATTGGGAACTTGTCTGGCAAAGAATGTTTTGTTTATGATTTATGAATATCTCTGCCCAGAAAAAGATAATAGAGGGAATATTGAGAATTGATCCCGCTCCAGAAATTCTGAGATTTGTGGTCACCACACTCAGGGGTCGTGTGATTTAGTGTGTCTCAGCAGACTGTATATGTTATCATGGAGGGGGGATAAGATCAAAAGTGGAAATTAGAATATTCAAAATTACTGAGATTTTATAACAAAGCTTACTCATGACACGAGACCATAGTTTATTTTTTGAAATGTTACCATAAATGAAATAATTAAATGCTTATAGACATATAAATGTTTAGAACACACAAAAAGCCTAGCTATTTTATTTCTAGGGTGATAGGATCAGATTTTTCTGGGTAACTGACAAGGAGTAGGCTATGAAATGTTTATTCATTAATTTAACTCATATGTATTTATGACTTATGAATAGGCATTATGCAAGCACTAGAGAGTTCCTGATAAATAAAATACAAATTTTTCATCCTCATTAGATTTGCAGTGATGGAGATAGACATCATAGATAAATAAGTGAAGATATAATTACAAATTGCAAATGAACTGAAAAGCATGCAATAAGAATCTCTGAGATTTTAAAAAACAATTTATTTGAGAGTGAGAGCAAGCAGGAGAAGGGACAGAGGGAGATGAAGAGAGAACTCAAGCAGGCTCCCTGCTGAGTGTGGACCCCTGATGTGCGGCTCAAATCCACGACACTGAGATCATGACCTCAGTTAAAATCAGGAGTTGGTTGCTTTAGCCCACAGGTTGATTAACCAACTGAATCTCCCAGGCGCCCCTCTGAGATATTTAACAGAGATCTAGAGGTACCCAGGATATGTCCAAGATAAAACAATAAATTAATGGTAAAACTGGTGCTTCGACCAATATTTCTTGACCCTCACAATAAGAGGACACAGATAAAGTACCTAGCACAGTGCCTGGCACATATAAGTTCATTAGAATTGTTAACTCCTTCTCCTCCATTCCTAATTAACAATTTGTAATTCTAAGGTACTATTCTAAGTACCTTACATAAGTATGTAAGGTACTTAGAATAGTGTCTGGCATAAGATAAGTACTTAAAATCTTAGTAACTTCTATGATTATTATTGTTACACTCTTCAGCTCTAATTATGAAACAGAATGTGTATCTGCCATGGAGGGACACCATTGAGTTTTTCGTTGGAAGGATTCTGCTCTCGGGAGCGTAGTTGATTGACAGTCCGGCTGCCACACCTTCAGATCCACTCTCACACTGATGCTGTCCCCACACTGGTCCCAGCCAATGAATGAGAACCGCAGGGCTGCTAGAACCAGCCCATTGCTGCCAGCATGGGACCTCTGCTCCGGGACTCCCGGTTATCCCAGCTAAGACTTTCTCAGAATTAAGTCTGAAGTTTTCCTCCCTACCTTTCCAAGATCCATCCCTCTAACTGCCTCCCATCTAATTTCATAAGAAATTCCTCAACACATCTCCTTCATGTCCAGTTTCATATTTTTTTTTTTAGAGGACCCAAAGAGCGCAGAATGGGAAGATACATGAGCCCATAAAACACAATTGAGTCTAACACAGTTCTATCTTGAGTGCCACTAAAAGCAACGTAGTTTCTCAAAATCTCAAAAGCACCCTATTATGCAGGATCTTGTCTCTTTTGTGGAAGCAGTAACACAGAAATGGAGCACCACAAAAAATGACCTCTAAGTAGAAGAATGCTCTGATAGGGATCTTAGGTTACTTCTTAGGTGACTGCAGGCTCTCTAAAGGCCAATCAGAAATTTTTACTCTACAACCACTGTATTGCATCCACTCTCTCCTCCTTTTATGCCTTGATGAAATGCCAACCTGGTCATTTCTGTGCATTATCAAGAGGGTTGAAGATGAAGTAGGAGGCAAACAGTTGGTTCTTCTAGCAAAGGAATGAGTGAGAGAGTCATTCATATTAGGGAGACATTATAGATTTTAACAGGACTCACTGCGTGTTTATTTTTTGGGCCCTGATAATTATTGTATTCACATTTCCAATATAAACTTGCTCCTATCTGGTGGGTGGTCAGACAGCAGCCATTTAAATTCCTTTTTTGGGTCATAAATGCACCATCATTTTGTAAGTGGTGGCTCTCTATTTACATAGAGAGCTCTCAAAAAGAATACTGGTGCTCTACTTGCTTCTCATGCTTGCCAACATTAAGCTGGTCTGTCTTTTTCATTTTAGTCATTGAAACCATTCTAGTTGATATCTATTGCTCTCATGTTATGGTTTTATTTTATTTTATTTTTAAAAAAATATTTTATTTATTTATTGGACAGAGAGAGAGAGAGAGATCACAAGTAGGCAGAGAGGCAGGCAGAGAGAGAGAGGAAGGGAAGCAGGCACCCTGCTGAGCAGATAGCCAGATGCAGGGCTTGATCCCCAGACTGTGAGATCATGACCTGAGCCAAAGGCAGAGACTTAACCCACTGAGCCACCCAGGTGCCCTGATATTATGGTTTTAATTTGCACTTACCTGATAGACCCTGAGAACAGGTTTGGGGGGTGAAGCTACTCATGTACCCTTGACCGAACGAAGAACCATTCTCTTCTACCAGGGAAGGTTGTTCTCTTCTACTGAGCATGCAGCTACGGGAAGGATACACTTGGAGTGATGAGGGAGGAAGGAACACTTGCCTAACCAGCAGGATATGCTGAATCAACCCTGGTGGTCAGTGACATGATAGATGTAGCAGCCAAATTGCGCTCACATCCGGCATTTACCCAATGAAAAATGATACTAAAAAATTTTCCATGTGCTTATTGGCCATTTGGAAGTTTGTTTTTGTGAAGTATCAGTTCAAGTTTCTTGACCATTTTCCTATTTTTTTTTTTCTTTTTCTTATTGATGCGTAGGTATTCTTTATAGAGTCTTGAAAGTCCTCTGTCAGGTATATGTACTGTAATTGCCTCTCCCAGTTTGTGGCTTGCCTTTTCAATCTCATAGTGATGCATTCCAGTGAAGAGAAGTTCTTAATTTTGATGTAGTCCAGTTTATACAAGTTTCCTTCATGCTTACTGCTCTTTGTATCCTGTTAAGAAATCTTTGCCTTTCTCAAACTCATAACTCAGCACTTAGAAATTGTATACTCTTCTTTTCCATCCCCTATATTTCATATATTTTTGTTTCTTTCTTTCTTTCTTTTTCTCTCTCTCTCTCTCCCTCTATGATATATTTTATATAGTTATATGTAACTATATAGTTTATATAATAGTTTAATAAACATTTTACATAGGCTGAGATAGGTTCAAGTTTTGGCTCCTCACAATAAGAATATGAGGTAGGAACTATCCCCATTTTACAGCTTTAAAAAATTGAGGAATGAGAGATTAAGTAACATGTCCATGAGCCAACTAGTGGGTGGCAGATGGGGGTGAATCCAGTCTGGCGGCAGAGTCCATGTTTCTGGCCCCCACCTTAGCCTGGGCCTTCCAAATTCTCCTCGTGCTTTTGTTTCTTCTCAGCGAAATGAGATCAAATGAGTCCATTTCTCAAGTTATAAGGATTAGAGGAATCGTTAAAATTGTCTGGCATTGTTCTGGGGACATAGTATGCGCACATAAATATCATTCATTTCTATTAGTATTAATTCTTTCTAGATAAAATAAAAATTGCTAGAGGCCAAAGGCTGATGTCACATTATTTTTTCTTTTAATGTGGATTAACAGTAATTGAGTTCTGAAATGGCTGAACTAACCTTTAACACTGAGAAGTCCCAGATCCCCCAGTCATTGAAACTTTGGTGCATTTTCTCATTACAGTGAGGTCAGTGAAGGGTTGTGGATCTAGAGCATGGATCTGTGTATAAAGACCAGTGAGCTCTCCCAGCAAGTAGTAGAGCAATGGAGCACAAAAGCAGAACTTTTAAAAGTTTGCTCCACTGAGGGACACCGCTCCAGAGGCTAAACCGGGGAGAAATCCACATGAGGTCAGTGTAACCCCAGGTTCTGCAGGGTCACAGAAGGACCGGGGGTGTCTGAGTGTCGCAGAGCTCGCAGGCATTAAAGCGGGGAAGCCGGCTACAGCGACAAAGCCGAGAAGTGAGCTCTCAACTCCGGGTTACCTAGAACCGGGCACAGGCTGGGTGAGCTTGGAGTGTGGCTGGTGGCCAGGGAGACGGAGTGACTGAGCAGTTTTCTCCAAGCGCCTGGCTGAAGGCCAGGGAGATGGAAGCAACAGGGCCCTTTTCTCCAAGCACCATCGACTGAACGCTTTTCTCCAAGTGTGACCAGAGGCCAGGGAGGCAGAAGTGACTGAGGGCTTTTCTCCAAGCATGAGCAATTGACCGCTTTTCTCCAAGCGCGACCAGAGGCCAGGGAGACGGGAGCGATTGGGTGCTTTTCTCTGAGGGCACACTGAGTAGCAGGACCCCAAGCTCTCGGCTCCTCTGGGTTGGGAGGCCGCCATTATCATTCCCGTCCTCTGGAAATCTACAGAAACCATTCAGGGAACAAAAGCTCCCAAAAGCAAACCAGAGGGGATTAATTAGCCTGGCCTCTGATAAGAGCGGGGCAATTCCACCTCCAGCAAAGACACTTGAGAATCACTAAAACAGGCCCCTCCTCCAGAAGACCAACAAGAAATCCAGCCAAGACCAACTTCACTCACCACGGAGAACAGCGGAAGTCCAGGGGAGAAAGCAAATCTTATCTGGACAAAATGACAAGGTGGAAAAACTCACCACACAAAAAAGAATAAGAGGGGTGCCTGGGTGGCTACGTGGTTAAGTCTTTGCTTCGGCTCGGGTCATGATTCCAGGGTCCTGGGACCAAGCCCTGCATCTGGCTCCCTGCTCTGTGGGAAGCCTGCTTCTCCCTCTCCCACTCCCCCTGCTTGTATTTCCTCTCTTGCTGTGTCTCTCTCTGTCAAATAAATGAATAAAACCTTTCAAAAAATTAAAAAAAAAAAAAAAGAACAAGATGCAGTACCAAAGGCTGGGTACCTAAACAATACAGACATTGCTACTATGACAGATCTAGAGTTCAGAATGACGATTCTCAAGGTTCTAGCCAGGCTCGAAAAAGGCATAGAAGATATTAGAGAAACCCTCTCTGGAGAGATAAAAGCCCTTTCTGGAGAAATAAAAGAACTAAAATCTAACCAAGTTGAAATAAAAAAAGCTATTAATGTGGTACAATAAAAAATGGAAGCTCTTACTCCTAGGATAAATGAAGCAGAAGAAAGAATTAGTGACATAGATGACCAAATGACAGAGAATAAAGAAGCTGAGCAAAAGAGAGACAAACAAATACTGGACCACGAGGAGAGAATTCAAGAGATAAGTGACACCATAAGATGACACATTAGAATAATTGGGATTCCAGAAGAAGAAGAGAGAGAGAGGGGAGCAGAAGGTATATCAGAGAGGATTATTGTAGAGAATTTCCCTAATATGGCAAAGGGAACAAACATCAAAATCCAGGAGATGCAAAGAACACCCCTCAAAATCAATAAAAATAGGTCCACACCCCATCACCTGATAGTCAAATTTACAAGTCTTAGCGACAAAGAGAAAGTCCTGAAAGCAGCCTGGGAAAAGAAGTCTGTAACATACAAGGGTAAAAACATTAGAATGGCAGCGGACCTTTCCACAGAGACCTGGCAGACCAGAAAGAGCTGGCATGATATATTCAGAGCACTAAATGAGAAAAACATGCAGCCAAGAATACTATATCCAGCTAGGCTATTATTGAAAATAGAAGGAGAGAAGAAAAGGTTCCAGGACAAACAAAAACGGAAAGAATTTGAAAACACCAAACAAGCTTTACAGGAAATATTGAAAGGGGTCCTCTAAGCAAAGAGAGACCCTAAAAGTAGAAGGTTAGAAAGAAACAGAGACAATATACAGTAACAGTCACCTTACAGGCAATATAATGGCACTAAATGCATATCTCTCAATAGTTACCCTGAATGTGAATGGGCTAAAGGCCCCAATCAAAAGACACAGGATATCAGAATGGATAAAAAAACAAAACCCATCAATATGCTGCCTACAAGAAACTCATTTTAGATCCAAAGACACCTCCAGATTTAAAGTGAGGGGGTGGAAAACAATGTACCATGCTAATGGACATCAGAAGAAAGCTGGGGTGACAATCCTTATATCAGATCAATTAGAGTTTAAGCCAAAGACTATAACAAGAGATGAGGAAGGACACTATATCATACTCAAAGGGTCTGTCCAACAAGAAGACCTAACAATTTTACATATCTATGCCCCTAACATGGGAGCAGCCAACTATATAAATCAATTAATAACAAAATCAAAGAAATACATTGACAATAATACAATAATAGTAGGGGACTTTAACACTCCCCTCACTGAAATGGACAGGTCATCCACGCAAAAGATCAACAAGGAAATAAAGGCCTTAAATGACACACTGGACCAGATGGACATCACACATATATTCAGAACATTCCATCCCAAAGCAACAGAATACACATTCTTCTCTACTGCACATGGGACATTCTCCAGAATAGACCACATCCTGGGTCATAAATCAGGTCTCAACTGGTATCAGAAGATTGGGATCATTCCCTGCATATTTTCAGACCACAATGCTCTGAAGCTAGAACTCAATCACAAGAGGAAATTTGGAAAGAACCCAAATACATGGAGACTAAACAGCATCCTTCTAAAAAATGAATGGGTCAATCAGGAAATTAAAGAAGAATTGAAAAAATTCATGGAAACAAATGATAATGAAAAGACAATGATTCAAAATCTGTGGGACACAACAAAGGCAGTCCTGAGAGGAAAATATATGGTGGTACAAGCCTTTCTCAAGAAACAAGAAAGGTCTCAGGTATACAACCTAACCCTACACCTAAAGGAGCTGGAGAAAGAACAGCAAAGAAATCCTAAACCCAGCAGGAGAAGAGAAATCATAAAGATCAGAGTAGAAATCAATGAGATAGAAACAAACAAACAAACAAACAAAACCCAATAGAATAAATCAATGAAACTAGGAACTGGTTCTTTGAAAGAATTAATAAGATTGACAAACCCCTGGCCAGACTTATCAAAAAGAAAAGGGAAAGGGCCCAAATAAATAAAATCATAAATGAAAGAGGAGCGATCACAATCAACACCAAAGAAATACAAACAATTATAAGAATATACTATGAGCAACTCTACGCCAACAAATTTGACAATCTGGAAGAAATGGATGCATTCCTAGAGACATATAAACTACCACAACTAAATCAGGAAGAAATAGAAAACCTGAATAGACGCATAACTAGTAAGGAGATTGAAACAGTCATTAAAAATCTCCAAACAAACAAAAGCCCAGGGCCAGACGGCTTCCCAGGGAAATTCTACCAAATGTTTAAAGAAGAACTAATTCCTATTCTCCTGAAACTGTTCCAAAAAATAGAAATGGAAGGAAAACTTCCAAACTCATTTTATGAGGCTAGCATCACCTTGATCCCAAAACCAGACAAGGATCCCATCAAAAAAGAGAGCTATAGACCAATATCCTTGATGAACACAGATGCAAAAATTCTCACCAAAATACTAGCCAATAGGATTCAACAGTACATTAAAAGGATTATTCATCAGGACCAAGTGGGGTGTATTCCAGGGCTGCAAGGTTGGTTCAACATCTGCAAATCAATCAATGTGATACAATACATTAATAAAAGAAAGAACAAGAACCATATGATACTCTCAATAGATGCTGAAAAAGCATTTGACAAAGCGTAGCATCCCTTCCTGATTAAAACTCTTCAAAGTGTAGAGATAGAGGGCGCATACCTCAATATTATCAAAGCCATCTATGAAAAATATCTGCAAATATCATTCTCAATGGAGAAAAACTGAAAGCTTTTCTGCTACGGTCAGGAACATGGCAGGGATGTCCGTTATCACCACTGCCGTTCAACATAGTACTAGAAGTCCAGCCTCAGCAATCAGACAGCAAAAAGAAATTAAATGCATCCAAATAGGCAATGAAGAAGTCAAACTCTCACTCTTTGCAGATGATATGATACTATATGTGGAAAAGCCAAAAGACTCCACTCCAAAACTGCTAGAACTTGTACAGGAATTCAGTAAAGTGTCAGCAATGCACAGAAATCAGTTGCATTTCTTTACACCAACAACAAGACAGAAGAAAGAGAAATTAAGGAGTCAATCCCATTTTCAATTACACCCAAAACCGTAAGATACCTAGGAATAAACCTAACCAAAAAGGCAAAGAATCTATACTCAGAAAACTGTAAAGTACTCATGAAAGAAATTGAGGAAGACACAAAGAAATGGAAAAATGTTCCATGCTTCTGGATTGGAAGAACAAATATTGTGAAAATATCTATGCTACCTAAAGCAATCTACACATTTAATGCAATCCCTATCAAAATCCCATCCATTTTTTTCAAAGAAATAGAACAAAGAATCCTAAAATTTATATGGAACCAGAAAAGACCTTGAATAGTCAAAGGAATATTGAAAAAGAAAGCCAAAGTTAGTGGCATCACAATTTCAGACTTCAAGGTCTATTACAAAGTTGTCATCATCAAGACAGCATGGTACTGGCACTAAAACAGACACATAGATCAATGGAACAGAATGGAGAGCCCAGAAATAGACCCTGAACTTTATGGTCAACTAATCTTCGGCAAAGCAGGAAGGAATGTCCAATGGAAAAAAGACAGCCTCTTCAACAAATGGTGCTGGGAAAATTGGACAGCCACATGCAGAAAAATGAAATTGGACCATTCCTTACACCACCCATGAAAATAGACTCAAAGTGGATGAAGGACCTCAATGTGAGAAAGGAATCCATCAAAATCCTTGAGGAGAACACAGGCAGCAACCTCTTTGACCTCAACCACAGCAACTTCTTCCTAGGAACTTCGCCAAAGGCAAGGGAAGCAATGGCAAAAATGAACTATTGGGATTTCATCAAGATCAAAAGCTTTTGCACCGCAAAGGAAACAGTTAACAAAACCAAAAGACAGAATGAGAGAAGATATTTGCAAACGACATATCCGATTAAGGGCTAGTATCTAAAATCTATAAAGAGCTTAGCAAACTCAACACCCAAAGAACAAATAATCTAATCAAGAAATGGGCAGTGGACATGAACAGACATTTCTGCAAAGAAGACATCCAGATGACCAGCAGACACATGAAAAAAGGCTCCACATCACTCAGCATCAGGGAAATACAAATCAAAACCACAATGAGATATCACCTCACACCAGTCAGAATGGCTAAAATTAACAAGTCAGTAAATGGCAGATACTGGTGAGGATGCGGAGAGAGGGGAGCCCTCCTACACTGTTGATGGGAATGCAAGCTGGTGCAACCACTCTGGGAAACAGTGTGGAGGTTCCTCAAGAAACTGAAAATAGAACTACTCTATGACCCAGCGATTGCACTACTGGGTATATATGCTAAAGATACAAATGTGGTGCTCTGAAGGGGCACGTGCACCCAAATGTTTATAGCAGCAATGTCCACAATAGCCAAACTATGGAAAGAACCTAGATGTCCATCAACAGATGAATGGATAAAGACTCTGTGGTATATATATAATGGAATACTATGCAGCCATAAAAAGAAATGAAATCTTGCCATTTGCGATGACGTGGATGGAACTAGAGGGTATTATGCTTAGAGAAGTAAGTCAATCAGAGAAAGACAACTATCATGTGATGGAAGTGGAGATGTAATGTGGGGGGATTGAGGGGTAGGAAAAGTAAAAATGAAAGAAGATGGATCAGGAGGGACACAAATCATAAAAGACTCTATCTCAAAAAACAGACTGAGGGTTGCTAGGGGGAGGGGGGACGGGAGAGGGTGTTGGGGATATGGACGTTGGGGAGGGTATATGCTATGATGAGTGCTGTGAAATGTGTACTCCTGGCGATTCACAGACCTGTAACCCTGGGGATAAAAATACATTATATGTTTATTAAAAAGTTTAAAAATTAAATAAAAAAAAAGATCAGTGAGCTGTCATATGGTATCTGGAGCAGAGATGAAGACTGGGATCAGACATTTCAAAGCTTATAGTGGGATTCTTGTTACACTCAGCCCTCAATCTTACCCCTGCTTAGTGACCCAACTACCTCACAATCATGAGGGCTTTGAAGGGCACCAAGGTCTGACATAGTTCAAATGTTCAGGGTAAAACTCTAGATGGCTTTTACTTACAACTTTAACCCATCTGGAAAGCTGTTTTTCTTTCCTTCTGAAACATAATTTTAGAGAAAAATTGCTAATTTTGAGTTTAGTACATCAAAGACAATTTCCATTATTTTCTCTTATAACTCTTTTTTATTGATACAACAACAACAAAACTCAGGGTAGTTGCAGAATACTAGAATTCTTTGTGATAACAGCACTGATTCTTCCAAGGAGAAAAGTAATAGTGGTGGTGGGAGTGGGGGTGGTGGTGGGAGAGGGGGTGGGGAAGGGAAGTAGAGGGAGAGAGAACCAGAGAATTCCAGAAGCTTGAAGTCAGACACCAAGGAGTTGAATTGCTAGTTCCACCGCTTTTGAGAGCTGATTGCTGCTGGTAAGATATTTACATTTTCTAAGTTCTGATCTCTCCACCTGTGAAGTGGGTATAGCGGTGTTCCATCACTTGGTCCTGGTGAAGGAAGATTTATTTAGGTGAGACACACAGAAAATCCACTACATTTTGCATTGGGCACTCCATAAATGGTGCCTCCCTAGCTTTCCTCATTTCCCACTTCTTTTTCTTTGTTGATGATCATAGCTCCTGACGAACACATCCACTGGCTGGGGCCAGCAGGCACAGATTTTAATATGGATAAGTGTGTCCTACAAATGCATATCTGCAGTCTTTGATTTATTAGAAGAACTTGAAATGAGAGACTGCTCTATAATTTTTGGGTGGGGTGGTCCTTGATAAGTCACTCAATTGCCTGGAGGGAGACATCTAATTTGTAAGATCAGGTTGTTCTTTCCTGTTTTCCAATCCCATAAGCTGCTGCAAGACTAAAATGCAGTGAAACACATAAGCTCTTTTCACATTGGAAGTCAATGGGAGGCATTAGAACTATTTCTTCTCCCTCATGTGCATTCATGAGATGTTCTTATGGACTGAATACTTCTTTGTAGGAGATACTTATAAGTTTTTCTCACAACAATATTTTGAAAAAAAAATCTATTTTACTGCACGTTTGGCAAATCATCATACACTTATTATAATTGATACATCTTCCAAAGAAGGCAATTGCATTCAGCAGAGAGTATGTGGTATGTGCATGCAAAAAACAGCACAGGGAAAAGAACAATTGAAAAAAAATGGGTCACATTTCTTTTTTTTATTATTTTTTTAAAACATTTTATTTATTTATTTGACAGAGAGAGATCACAAGTAGTCAGAGAGGCAGGCAGAGAGAGAGAGAGGACGAAGCGGGCTCTCAAGGAGCAAAGAGCCCGATGTGGGGCTCGATCCCAGGACTCTGGGATTATGACCTGAGCAGAAGGCAGAGGCTTTAACCCACTGAGCCACCCAGGCACCCCTGGGTCACATTTCTTTAAAGGATTCTAGAAAATAGAGTAGAGAAAAGCATTTAATTCGGTAGCCATTTTGTCCATTCAATGATGCAGATTTACAACATGGAACATGTGTACAACCAAAAAAAAAAAAAAAAAACTCCAACAAACCCAGAACATCAGAAATTAAAACAACGACAATGACAACAGCAACAAAATTAAGCCTTAGACTTGACTGCTCTCTAGGGTGATAACATACAAGTGGTTTCTAGACCTATCTAGAAGAGTGGGCAGTTTAGTCAAATATATTGAATTTTAGCCAAAAATATGACTTCATTAACTAACTATTCAGAAAATTGTTGTTTTGTGCTTACCCTTCCACTGAGATGCCTACAAGACTAGCCATGTGTAGCAGACACATTGATGTGCTTCCCAGAATCCCCTTTAAAGACTGGCTTCCAGCTGTGGGGATGTGCTGCCAGCACCTACAGGGTCTGTCTCAGCTACAGAGGGCAGCCTTGCTGGAACTCATGTCCTTCTCAGTGTGAAAAAAGAGAAGAAAAGTCTGGCAATTTCTACCTCATGCATGACAACTGGAGGTCAAGCTTTATTATGCCTATATCACAGTTTGACTTTTTCCTCTGCCCCATCCTGCTTTCTCTCCCTTACTTTCACAGGTGTTTACCCCTGATAACAATTTACATTCAAAACTCTGTCTTACTACCTGCTTTTAGGAGTCCAAACTGCCTCACATGCTATCTTTCTAGATTGAAGCGTAATTCCAGCTATTACTGAGCCTTGATGTCCCAGGTAGTGATTCTGACTTATCGCAATGAAAACGATAGGTAGACCCATGGGTTTCCTTAGGAGAATGCTCATCCTTATCCCTGATTGGCATCACTTCCAGAAATGGTCACACATATGCCATAACAGGGATGGGTGATCCTGATAGACAAGACCAGAAGATGAAGCCAACATCTGTTCAACTGTCATAGCCTCACACATGTATGGGTTTCATTGAAACAAACACTGTTAGATGAAGCTTGAGTCCTCTAATCTGTGATTATTTTTAGCTCTCCAACATTCTACTGTACCCACCTCCTCATGTTGAGAATGACTGTTCAGTTGTACATGGATCAGGCATTTCTCACCAAGCAACATTTAGTATATTGCACAGATTTAGTTGAAGATAGAATGGAAAAGTAAACCTTATACCATGTCTTTCCTGTGGCACTGTGACTTAGCTTGGTTCTGTTTCTGGGAATATAGAAGAGTATAGTGTTCTTGAACTTAGTGTATTTAAAGTTTTGCCTTATTTTTGTTTGTTTGTTACAAATAAAAGTGAATAAATAAGATTTAAGACATAAACAAATGGTAAATGAAGGCAGACACAATTGGCTGTCCATCCACTAGCCATGTTCTCCTCTCTTGCTTTTTGCTAATGTAACCCCAATGTGAAACTCCAGTGTAAACCCCAATGTGATTTATCTAAATCTACACTGTTCAACACACTGTCCCGTGGGGTCATTTAAATTTAAAGTATGAAAAGTAAACTGAATTAAAAGTTCAGTTTTGGGGCATCTTGTTGGCTTAGTGGGTTAAGCGTCTGACTCTTGATCTCAGCTCAGGTCTTGATCGCAAAATTGTGAATTGAAGCCCCAAGTTGGACTCCGAGCTAGGTGTAGACACTACTTTAAAAAAAAATTAGTTTTTAGTCACAGTAGTCCATTTCAAGTGCTTAATTGACTACATATGTGGCTAGTGGCTACCATATCGGAACATGCAGATATGGACTAGTTTCATCATCACAAAAAATTCTATAGCACAAGGCTGGTCTAAAACAATCATGGTACCTTATTCTACTTTTGAGTAGAATTTTTCGTTGAGTGACCATAGGGCATCTAATTCTGGCTAATGGCACATAAGAGAAAGTCTTCTGGGAGAGTCTATGAAACATTGCTTTTCTTAAAGGGACAGAAGTGTGGGAAGAGAAAGACTTTTATTTCTTCTCTTTCCTTCTTGCTTGGGAAGCTGTTGTGTGAGGTGAGGACATGATATGCAGGTGTAGGATCACTGCTGACAAGTAGAGGGTGTCAGAGTGGAGGGAATCCAGTCTGGACCCTTGAAGGCATTGTCAACTGGGGGAAACAGACAATAAATAAATGCAGAAGCAACTCTATCAAATTGCAGTGGGTAAGTGCCAGGAAGAAAATAGTTATTCTAGGAAGTCATTAAGAGGGATCTACTTTGATAAATCTCTTCTCTTGGGTCATTCCGCTATGGAGTGATCTCCCTCTTGGAGACAGAAAACAAAGGCTAGGCAAGTTTATTTTTACTTTTTTATTTTTATGCAGCAATTCTTATTTATTATTGGCTGACGATTGCTCCCAGGGGTGTTAATTCTCTGCCCATACAAACTCTTCAGTGAGGGGCTGAACTGATTCTGCAGCCAGAGGAAGCCCTCAGTGGATAATTACAAGGGATCTCAGTAAGGTGGGTTGACATGCATGGGGACCCAGTGCTGTGGGAGTGTGGGCGGAGCACTGATGGCCAGCAAGTGCCATAAACAGCTAATGTATGTAAAGTAGAACCTACCCCTTAGTAGACACTCAGGAAATAGTAGCAATCATTGCTTTGCATTTGGTGCCTGTCATTCATGTTTTCACTCACACACACACACACACACACACACCTTGTTTTACAATATATATCTAAGCTCCTTTCAGCTACTGTGTTTTAAAATTTCTTCCAATGTCCAGCATTGTTCTTTTCCACAAAGATGCTCAATGGAGTGACTGTCATTTGTTAATTCTTTGTTGTTGCTGTAGTTATTTTTTTAAGACAACTTTATTGAGATAATTTTCCCTTTTTAACACTTGACCATCATCCAACCAATTAACCCTCTTATCTTGTCAGCACTCTGTTTAGAAAAGATAACTGGGAAGAAATAAGCTTGCAAAAAAATGTGACATGAGCTTCTCATTTCAGCAAGCATGATAAAGCTATCTTATAGTTTGCTGGCAAACTTGAGTGCTAATGAGACCTTTTAAAGGGACATTTTCATGGAGTTTAAAAAACCCTGGAAAGAAAGATAAGTTGTGTCCATCACACTTAGGATCCTCTTTTAGTAATGGTCTCAAAATAACTGAGATGAGTTCCCACCCCAAGTCATATAGCACATTCATCTGTCTTGTTCTGCCTTAAACTTCCTTTTTAAGAATTGATGGAAGATCAGTATAAATGCTTTCCGAAATTTCCGAGTTTTTTGGCCACATTTATTTTTTTTTAAATTCTTTTTACATAAAATCAGAAGAGCTTATTCCACTTTTAGGCCTTGGTTGGCTGCCCAACTATATCCTTCAAAATTAGACCCATTTCTTAAATATGTCTGGAGTCGCGTCAAAAAGGCATCTGAAGCCAAGGCTAGTGTGTTTTTGAAGCTTTACACAGAAAAGATCTCTAAGGATTTCAGCTATGTTGAGGCAATATTTCTGTGGAGAAAACTTGTATCCAGGCTGACATTTTCCACCCTGGACTTTCTACCTGCTGTGATGTGAAATGGCCAAGATATGAAACCTCTAATGTTGGGGTTATAACACAACTTTACAAGCCTCCAAGGGCTTGTTCCTCACAGCCATTGTTCATGGATGCCAGATGATCTAAGAAGATCATGGAAACCTGGCACCTCACTGCTTTTTTGGCTAACACCACCAAAGAAAATTAATTGTTATTGTTTTTGGAAACTCTCATCCAGTGCACAAAATAGTAATATTAGTAATTATATTCTTTTTTTCTTTTTGGGGGGATGTGGGAAGTAGGATGATGATGAACACCATGATTTTATTGTAGCTGCCCTAAATAGCCAGCTTCAGGGCAATGAAAGTATGTTACATATCTATGGCTGAAAATTCTATAAAGTTGTAAAGTAAAAGGGCTCCACTAATTTCCCTCAGTTGATGAGATGCAACGACCTTGAACCTCCTATCTGATTCAGCAGGGACTTGAATTTCTGGTAACTCCTTACCCCATGGTCAGTTTTCCTAGAAGCTTGTTGAGAGCACAGCATTGAGTCAACCCAAGTCCTAAATCCTGCCAAGCCACTCTTCTTGCAGCTGTGACATACCCCAGTGTCATATTTCTACCTTTGATCTTAGCCCCAAGCTATGGTACACTCTCCCTTCACTGTGACCTGTCATAGACTTGAACCTCTTTCTTGCCTAAAAATTGTAGCACTAATTCCATATCCTCCAAGAAGTCCCTTTGGATCACCCCACCATTCCTCACATAGGCAGTCTAATTCCTGCCCTGAATTTGCCTCTTAATGTTCTTTGACTCTTTATTTTTTCTACATGTCTCTTTCATTCAGAGTATAAGCATAGTTCCAGATTTTGTCTCCCAATATGTTGGTCAAATGGCCAATGCAGTGTGCATTACCCAAAGGATACAAAAGAAGTCTCTTCGGACAGCCTTAGCAGAAAGAGTAGGACCCCTTTTATTCCTCAGGCTCTAGTAATTGGATGCTAATGCTTCATAAAATAGAATTAACCCTCCATATAAACTATGTGCTAGGACATCTGGATAGCATAGTGCCTTGTGTTGGTGGACATATGATAACTTTGGTCATGATTGCCCACCATGTTTCCCCTTCTTAACAACACTCTGACTGAATTCCTTCTGGGGAATTAAATATTCTTACATAGTATGTCTTCTTGGAATGTGGAAAATTCCAGGCCCCTTTCTCCTGCTCCATGGAAGCAAGTAGGGTCCCTGTAGTCCCTTTGTCCAGCTCTTCTCCTTGCTCATTGTTCTCCTCAGAACAAATCAAGGAGCCGACCAGGAACCTGACTTGAGCCAGACTCTTACATCTAGCATGCTGACTCTAACACAGACATGCCAAGGAAAAACAATGCTGGGATTTATTCATTCCAAAGTTATACAGATGAGGGAATCAATTAATTCCTGCTGTTCCAATGCCTAGAGTTTCCTTAAGTTCTATTCTGGATTCTGTTTTTTTTTTTTTTTTTTTTTTTTTCCATTTAATTCTGTAGTCTTCCACCCAGGAGGCGAGCTACATGATATCCCTCCAATAAATTCCTGCTCTTCTCTTAGACATCCATTAGAGGTGATAGCTTTCATTATTACAACCAAATATATGACAAAACCCTTATATATACTGTGCTCTGTCACTGATTTGCTAAGTAACAGTTAGAAATTTCAAAACTGGCCAAAGTTGTAGCTTTGTCCCTTCCAAAGAAATTTCACATAGCAGTGTGTCAGAGTAGAAATATAAATGCGATAAAGGTTAATTTTGTTTGAATTCCTTCTGAGATTCCACATGGCATTTGAGGATCCAAATACTTTGGGAAAACCATTGGGTTTTTAAATCAAATTCGAGAGTCATGTTTTGGTATGCCTTCCTTTCACAGTGCAGGCCTAGAAGCGAGGAAACATCTGATGATCACGCTCTCATTTATTTCCTGGCTGTATGGGTGTGAGAATAGAGGAACACAATGCTTAAACTGCAAGGATCCAGACATGATTGGAATTGCTTTCTCAGGGAGAGGGTCAGTTGGAGGGATACGTGGGGATATGCGGGATGGACAGTGAGGGATGGGAAGAAGCTAGGGAGTATCATCTTATAGAATAAACAAACCAAAGAAATCCTCCAAGAGATCATTTCTTACTGGATGGGAGCCCTCCATGGTGCCAAGTCCAGTTCAGCTTCAGAATCAAGTAAGGTATCTTTGTGAGGCTGGTTGGGGGGCAGAGACCCTCTTTCTCCTCTTGTCCTTTTGGCAGAATGCCCAAAAATATACTGAGGAAACTGCAAAGCCACACAGACCTCTCAAACTAACAATGTACCTGCTCATAGAGTTTCTGAAAATCCCACATTGGAATGAGAACCAGGACTGCTGTAACCACGAAGGCTCTGCCAGGGAAAACACTAGAATCTTCATGGCAAACAGGATCTGACTGGCTGGCCTGGTGGAGCCATGCTGCAGTCAGCAGGGTGGCAACAGACAAATGATCTGATGCTGAGACAAATAACAAACCTGCCTCACTACATTGTCTGCCACAAATCAACCAGGGAAGGCACTGTACTCCACGGATTCAGTTGGTGATTTATAAGGGAGTTGGACAAAGAAAGAGAAATTGAACTTGATGGTCTGGCCAATTCAGTTAAAGATTTAAAATAGGTGAAAAAATATAAAATATAAAAAGTATCGGGGCGCCTGGGTGGCTCAGTGGGTTAAGCCGCTGCCTTCGGCTCAGGTCATGATCCCAGGGTCCTGGGATCGAGCCCCGCATCGGGCTCTCTGCTCAGCCAGGAGCCTGCTTCCTTCTCGCTCTCTCTGCCTGCTTGTGATCTCTCTCTGCCAAATAAATAAATAAAATCTTTAAAATATATATATATATATATATATATATATATATATATATATATAAAACAGCCATAGTGAAATTTATAGCCCTTCCAAAATCCATTTTCTACTGTTAATCTCGTATGTGAAAATTGGAGACAAGTCTTCATTGAAGAAATGGCTGGGTTCCTTCTCCAATTAGTGTTTTAAAATTTTTCTTCCTCAGTATTTTGAACAGGGGGAGGATCACATATCTTGAACAGTACAAATAACTGATCAAAACTGGAGATAAACCAGAAAATTGGGAGTAGACAAATAGAGACTGTAGAGGTGCCTTAATAACGCTTTATTCTAATGCTTGGAGAGCCTAAGCCACCACTGTAGCACAGAGTGGGTCGTCTTTTTCAACACTCCTGAGTTTCTTATAGGAAATGAGGGAAGAGAAGTGTTTGGAAGCATGGCTTTTCCAGGCACTGGCTTATTCAGGGGGTGGGGATGGAAAAAGTGAGACCCAGGAGTGGAGGGTCTGAACAGAACAGAACAGAACAGAAAGAGCATCAGAGAGATGTTCCATTATATTTCTCAGCTTGAGTTTGGCTTTCTTTGATTGGTTCCTTGAAAACAGGGTTCCTTATCCAGAGATGGGGGTCCAAGAAACAGAGCACACCATTGAGGAAATAAATGTCTCATGTAAGAAAATAGATCCCTTATTTATG
This sequence comes from Neogale vison, assembly GCF_020171115.1. NCBI lineage: Eukaryota > Metazoa > Chordata > Mammalia > Carnivora > Mustelidae > Neogale > Neogale vison. The sequence goes on from NC_058098.1 coordinate 47,196,626, forward strand.
CATTATGAGACCCTTCTTGTCTCAAGCTTGGGTGCAGAGCTGAACACTGGCCTAGTTCTCAGGACATCTCCAGACTTGCTTCCAGAGATCTCTCTTCCCTGGTGGAGTGCTTACCCCTCCGCCACATCTTACTTTTCACCTCTATTTCCTTCTCATGCTTCCTGGTTCTGCTTATACGGGTTGGTCTTGGCTAGAGATGAGCTGTTATTTGGCTCCAAGGCAAAACACGAGAGGCTTCACCTCATATTTGCCAAGGAATGCAATAGGACCTGGAAAGTCAATGTTGGAGACATCTTCCAAAGCTTGGGAGCTGGGGTGGTCACAAGTCTCAGAACTGGTGAATGGACAAGGTCACTAGATGAAGAACAAGGTGGAAGAGCTACAGGGCAGGGTCAGGACCAGTGCTATATTGGTTAGCTGCCTCTCAAAAAAATCTAGACAACAGCAACAACAAAATCCTGATTTATAGCAGTTGCCAATTTCCATGGTGTAAATGCTCCTACTATGGCACATGACTCATTTCAGGCTACCAGTGTTTACTACCAGTTCTCAAAACTCCTGAGTACTTAGCACTTGGTTCTCCTGAGCTGGGAGGAGCCATCTTCATTGGTTCAGTACCAACTTTGAACAAGGCGCCATATCAAGAATCTTGGAATTGGAAGGATGCCAAGTCTAAGGTGAATGAAACACAACACAATTCTAACTTATTCTTAAGAACCATGAAAAAGAGAACAGTGTACCCTTTGTGGTGTGATGAGAAAACTCTGTAAAATAGGGGCAAATTAGAACTCTAGTGATGGACAGAAGAGTCAGGGAAGTGCAAAGAGGCAGAATATTAGGATGAGGGATAAAGCTGTGTAAAAATAACTAACATTTTAAAGCATTTAAGATGTACGCTGCTTAATCCTGAATATTATACTGTTATTGGTTAATTTGATCCCAAAACAACCACATGATGTTGTTGCTATTATTATTCCCATTTTAAAATTGAAGGTTTCTGGATGCCTGGGTGGCTCAGTGGGTTAAGCCTCTGTCTTCGGCTCAGGTCATGATCTCAGGGTCCTGGGATCAAGCCCCACATTGGGCTGTCTGCTCAGCAGGGAGCCAGCTTTCTCTCTGCCTGCCTCTGCCTACTCATGATATCTCTTTCTCTGTCAAATAAATAAATAAAATCTTTTAAAAAAATAAAAGTGAAGGTTTCTTTATTATTTTTTTTAGAGATTTATTTATTTATTAGAGAAAGAGACTACACATATGCATATGTTGGGGGAGGGGCAGAGGGGGACAGAAAGAATCTCAAACACAGAGCCTGATGCGGGACTCTATCTCATGACCCTGAAATCATATCCTGAGCTGAAATTGAGAGTCAGACACCTAACCAGGTGAGGCATCCTGGGAGTGAAGGTTTATGTTCATTGTGAAGAATGGGGGAAATACTATTGGATACATTGAAGGTATGTCACCCCCACTGTGTACCCAATCCTCTGGTCTGGAGAAGATACACCAAGGTTTTAGAATTTGAATTTGTTTCCCTCTAGGAGTGCTTTCTGACTGCCTTAGGCTGGTGTTTGAATTCACCAAATTGTCCCTGAGTGAATTAGAATCCTGAAGGAAAGATGGAAGAGCCAGAGAAATTGCCCCTATGAGATCTGACCTTTAGTTCATCTATGTGGTTTTGTCCAGGGAGGAGGACTGAAAAATTTTTACCCCTATTTTATTAATTTGCATCAGTAAGAGTCCTGCCTCAGGGCATCTTAATATGAGCTTCAGATTAAGGACACAGATTGACTAGTGGGCTTTAAGTCCCTGCAATTTGTACCTGTCCACCAGTATTGCAAGTGAGTTCTCAGCACAGCCAATGCCTTTTAGAGCAGCTTGCAAAATGACAATCTTGAAGAAAGTAGATGTAGGGCAGTAGCCCTAAAAAAAACAGAAACGAATAGCATGAGAAAACAAAAACAAAACCCTAAAACTCCAAATTCCAACAACACAACACACTGAAACAGCACCAAAGCATGATACTGATGTAGATTCTAAATGATTTTTTTCATGGGCACACAAGTACGAATGTTTGTATACAGCGCATTTTTCTCCAGCTTACTTCCAATTGCATTTGTTTGAGGAGTTTTTTGGAGGAAAAAGATGCCAAGTGTAAGTGAGTTGCACAGGATGAGTCTTTGAGGTATGTCTATGGAGGGACAAGGGCAGCATCCGTCAGGAGGAGTGAGCATTCAGCAGGCAAATGAGACCTCCAAACACTTTCTCACAGATGATCAAAAGTTCCACGTGGACATAAAATCCTATGTGCCGAGGGGCATCAAGATGGAGCTGCTGGTTTTCGTTAATGTCTTTGCAACATGTGTGCATCACTGAACAAACACGGATGGCCAATTTACCAAAAGACAATGGAGGCATGGGTTTGTGTGCTTCGTAGAGATGAGCATTTTTAATACTTTTTTTGTGTGTGTTTATTCATATTCAACTGTGGCTTTTTGATTCTTCTTGTCTCACAGTAACTTTTTACTCTTTGTGTTGTAGCTAAACCCAATTTCAAAACCATTTATATGATACTAATATTCTGACCAATGAAAATGAGCTTAAAAAAATGGTGTGAGCAGAGGGTGGAGGACACGCCATTGGTTTCTAATCCTGAATTCAAACTCACCTGCTTTAAAGTGTCTTTGGCCTGACCATTTTCAAATAACTTTCTCTGCCTGTTTGGCCTATATATCGTTTCCAAAATAGCATGAAAAAGTTTTCTCATTGTATTTCAAAACGAAAAATGTTCCGTCTACATCTGGAAATACTAAAAATGTGCTTTCTTACAGTACTTTTTTTTTTTTTTACTAGGTATGGACAAGGTTCTGACCCTTATTATTGGAACTCAAATCCAGATGGAGTTTGGTAAGGTTCTAATCATTTGAGGGGTATTCTTTTTTGAAGATTTGTACATCGTTAGGGGAATTTCTACTTTAAAGAAGTTATCATTTGTGGGAGGTCCGTTATGAAGATTTTAAATAGTTTGGGGGAACTTCTCTGTCTTTGAAGATGTCTATAATTCAGTGAAAACATTTGCCAACTGAGATGGTCACATTTCCCTACTACAAAAACCTCTCCTTCGAAAATGAATCAAATCCCTCTTTTAATGTATTGCCTGTATGGAGGTTTAAGGGTTTTTTCTTTCTTTCTTTTCTTTGCTAACATTGGAAACACTGAAAAGAACATTCTTGTGTTTGAGTGAGAGTAAGATTTAAAGTGGTACTGGGAGACAACCAAAATAGCAAAATAATAAACACATATGTTAATATCATCGAGTGGAAGATTAAAATAGTAGTGATCAAAGACAAGGGTGGTTCAATGTGTGACATTTCTTTCTTGTAACTTATTGTGTCTTTATGGAAGCCTTATTGTCTGGGGGAAAAAAAAAGGTTCAAAGGCAGTTTTAAAAATGCTTAGTTAAAGGCTAAAGTCAGTATGGTTTAAAAGGTAACTGATCTGTCGATGAGCTAATAACCACCAACAGCATCATTTTTCCCCCAGTCTGTGGCTGACAGAGCCCCCTCCCTCCTGCCCCACAGCCTGGATGAAGGCAGGAATCGGACCAGCTTCAGTGCCAGAGATTTTTAATCTCTAAACTGTTTGCTCCATGGAACCGGACTCTTACGGTCTGGATTGATATTGTTCAAGGGCACTTGGCTCTGGAGCCCTGGTGTCCTGGTACCTTGGCTTACTTTTAACGTTTTGATACCAATATTAACATTCTTTCTGCATGTATTATGGTACTTCTAGTCCAGTTGGGATTCAGAAATATTTATTTAGTAGCTACTATGTGCCAAACACAGTTCTAGGTGTTTGGCTATGAAATGTCTGTCCTGGACAATCTTACCTTCAAATGGGGGACTTGAGATCACAAGCAGTTTAGCAAATGCCTCAGGTGCTCCCAGGACACCCCTCCTTGGTGCCCCCCACCATGGCCCACAGCTATAGCTGGAAAGGGCAGTCCAAGCAAGCACAGTTTCCTCTGCTGGAGAGTGTCCTTTATAAGGGCTCATGCTTGCAGGATGCCTTCCCACTTTCTCCCTCTGGAACTGTTCTATCTGTAGGTGACTTTTCAGAAGAGAAAGGATGGGGGTGCCTGAATGGCTCAGTTGTTTAAGAGTCCAATTCTTGATTACAGCTCAGGTCATGATCACAGGGTTAGGGGATCAAGCCCTGCATTGGGCTCTGCGCTCAGCATGGAGTTGACTTATCCTTCCCCTCTGCTCCTCTCCCTGACTTGCACACACACACTATCAAATAAATAAAATCTCCGAAGACAAAAAAGAAGAGGAGGAGGAGGAGGAGAAGAAAGGATGTTAGTGACTGCAGTGGCTTGAACAGCTAGGGATGGGGCGAGGGAGCCTGGAAGTGAGTATCACAGCCTTTCTTGCTTCAGGGACATCCCTCCAACTCCTGTGGTCTTCAGCGGTACTTGGTCAGGCCCATGTAACTGTGTTCCCTTTTTCCATGTCTCATTCTCTTTCATTCCTCATTCTTGACTCCCAGAATTACTTTCTAAATAAATGACCTGTGCCCAAATGTTTGCCCAAGGCTCTGCTTTCAGGGAAACCCTAACTAAGACAAACAACAACACAATTAAGCATCACTAATATATAAGAAGGAATATATGCTATGTGAAAGAATTGAGGGCAGGGAGCCTGGGGTACAGGCCTGGAGCAGAAGATAGCTGGTTGAGATTTCATTTATTTATTTATTTTTAAAGATTTATTTGTTTGTTTGTCTGTTTATTTATTTATTTGTTTGAGAAAGAGAGAGCAATAGAGAGGGAGAGAGAGAACACAAATGTGGGGAGGGGCAGAGGGAGAAGCAAGCTCCCTGCTGAGCAGAAAGCCGGATGTGGGACTTGATCCCAGGACCCTGGGATCATGACCTGAGCCGAAGGCAGATGCTTAACCAACTGAGCCACCCAGGTGCCCTGGTTGAGATTTTAAATGGAGTGCTCAGGAGACACCCACTAATAAAGTAACATTTGAACAACAACAGCAACAAAAAGTGGAAGATGGTGAGTGATTTGGCCCAAAAGATATATGGGGAAGAGAGTTCCCAGGAGTGGGGGAGGCAGTGCAAAGGCCCTGAGACTAGAACCTGCGTGGCATATTGTTTCAAGGGTGAGACTTAGGGATAGGGGATGGGATTAGAGGTAAAAGGGCAGGAAGGACTCTAACGTGATAGCTGGCAGAAGGCTGCAGACCAAGGAGCTCCTCACATAGAGACTGGGCTGGTGCTTCTTTCCTTTTTGACTTGCCCATTATGGCAAGAGAATTGGAAAGTAATTATACCTCCCTATTTGATTTCTGACTTCATTCATTCCTCTGTAAAATGAAAATGACAATTCTTATTGTTATTAGATTTGTAGATGTCAAAATCAAGATTGCTGGGGAAAGGTTGAGTTTTAGAACTTATTTTCTTGAGAAGTAATTATTTCCACGCCCCTTGTCGCCATATCTAAGGAAAGTCACCAGATGGAAGAATGAGATTCCTTTTGTTCCTGAAGCTATTTTGATTTCCAAGCTTCAAACGAACATTTTGGAGCGTGATAATCTGTTACCGGCATGCTGGAGAGTAGTCCCAAATGGGAGAGATGTGAATATGCAAGTACATTTTATTTTGGAGGTTTCAGATTAGCTCCCCCCTTTGCTACTTTACTGTCCAATAAAATATGAGAACATGAGTTTGTGTTAACATTTTCTTTCACATATTTTTTATTGTTCTTACTTAAAATCTGAACTTTATACAAATTAGTGTTGATGTATGACTAACTGGTTTCTTGATATTTAGCTTTGATATTTGTTCTTTTCTGATGAATTTCTGTTTTCAACTTTAAAATATAACATTATACTTTTTGTTAACAGTCATTTGAGGAGCTAAAGCCTCCCTCCCTCCCTCTCTGTTTTTCTTCTCCCCCCCCTTCCTAGACATCTGTCCACCTGTCCTTAGTCATCTGTGCAAAGCATACCCAGAATTGTACAGAATTGTAACTGGAAAACTCCTGTGATGCCAATTATATTTGTATTTTAGGATGTCACTCCTTTACTTTTGTATAAAGATTAAATTGTGATGGAAAATTGCACTTAAATGTGTGTTTCAATACAATTTCAGGTGATAATGTGATTATTAAATTATGCATTTAAATATGCAGACTTTAGGGCCAACTTGGTGGCTTAGTTGGTTAAGTGATTAATTCTTGAGTTTGCCTCAGGTCATGATCTCAGGGTCAGGACATCGAATCCCGGGTCAGGCTCTGTGCCCAGCAAGGAATCTTCTCGTCCCTCTCCCTCTGTTCCTTCTCCTGGCATACGCTCACTCCCTCTCTTACTCTCTCGTTCTCTCTCAAATAAATAAATAAATAAAATCTTAAATATGCAGACTTTATATAATTATAGAAAAAAGCTATATCTAACTTGTGTGAATAAGATAATGAGGCTTTTGGGGAAAATGTTTTTATAGGTTACTTTCCTAATTAGTAATTTATTACTAGAAAGAAATGATTTAAAAAATATGATTTACTTTTGAGTTAATTTTCCTCTGTTCTTAAAGCACAAAATGATGATGAGAAACTTAGATGATGGATTTTAGTAATCAGTACTTTCCTAAGAAAAAACCTCTATCCCTTCTACATTCCAAATGCATTTATATACAACCGTGGATAGTATTTGCAAGTGATTCTGAAATTGCCAAATTTATAATTTAGCCTCTTTACTTGTATTCTCTTTTTATCTTAGATAGACTTCCAAAAGATTACCTACTACACTGGTGTTCATGTTTTTTGGTTTTCTTGCATCTTAACTTTCTGATTCATATTTTAGAATTTTATATTCACTGGTTCTGTCCTTGCAGTTTCATTGCATTTGCTGTGTGTTCTTGTCTTTGCTTCTTCATTTGGCATATGCAATTATCAGTCTTTCTTGTTTTCTGATCCATGCATTTAACACCATCTATTTCCATTGTTTGCTTCTTCGGGAAGTCTTCATTGATGTTCATAAATAGCATGCTCATTACTATCATTTAAAAATGCCTACATAGCTTCTCATTTACATTTTGTGTTGATACACAACTCATATAACATAAAATTTCACATAAAATAAAATTCACAATTATAAAGTGTATGGTTTTAAGTGTATCTTTAAAGTTCACAACATGCTTTTAGTACATCACAAAGTTGTACAACCACCTCCACTATCCAATTCTAGAATATTTCCATTACCTCAAAAAAAATCTTATACTCATTAGCATTCACTGCCAATTCCCCCCTACCTCTGGCTCCCCACAACCATTAATCTATTTTCTGTATCTGTGATTTTCCCATTCTGGTTGTTTCATATAAATGGAATCATATAATATGTGACCTTTTGTGTCTGGTATCTTCTGCTTAGAAATATTTTTAAAGTTCATCATGCCATAGCATTTATTAGTACTCTTCATTCCTAATAACACCCAGAATTGCTGAATAGTATTCCACTGTATGAACATACCATGTTTTGTTTACCCATTCATTAGTTAATAGACATATGCATTGTTCCTACTTTTTGGCTGCTGTGAATTATGCTGCTATGAACATTTGTGGTATTTATTTATTTATTTATTTGACAGGGATCACAAGTAGGCAAAGAGGCAGGCAGAGAGAGAGGGAGAAGCAGACCCCCTGCCCAATGTGGGGCTCGATCCCAGGACTCTGAGATCATGACCTGAGCTCAAGGCAGAGGCCCAAACCTCTGAGCCACCCAGATGTCCCTAGTAAAGAATTTTAAACAGGATTTGGGCCCAGGGTAGTTAATTAGTGAAAGTAACAAGGTTTGTTAATATAGACTTCTTAACTATAGATGCTCTATCCCTGGTGAGAAGGGTGTCTCTACCTCCTGGTACATGTTTTGAATGAAAGTATGTTTTCATTTCTCTTGAGTATATATTTAGGAGTGGGTAATATGGCAACTCTATGTTTAATCATTTGAGGAACTGCCAGACACTTTCAAAAGGACTGAGCCACTTTATATTCCAACCTGCAATGTACAAGGTTCTAGTTTCTCCATAGCCCCCCATACTTGTTATTAGCTGTGTGGTTTTGTTTTTTTTGTTTTTGTTTTTTTTTTTTTAATATTACAACTATCCTGGAGCACCAGGGTGGCTAGGTCATTTAGGAATCTGCCTTTGGCTCAGGTCTTTATCCCAGGGTCCTAGGATGGAGCCACACGTGGGGTTCCTTGGTTAGTGGGGAGCTTGTTTCTCTCTCTCCTTCTGCCCCTCCCCCATGCTTGTGTGTGTTCTCTCTTTCTCTGTCAAATACATAAATAAAATCTTTAAAAAATATTATGGCTATCCTAATGGGTGTGAAGTGATATCTCATTTGGTTTTGATTTTCATTTCTATAAGTACTTATATATAACATCTTTTCATACACTATTGGTCATTTGTATATCTTCTTTGGAGAACTGTTGAAATTCTTTGCCCACTTTTTTTTTTTTTCCAATTTATTTATTTTCAGAAAAACAGTATTCATTATTTTTTCACCACACCCAGTGCTCCATGCAAGCTGTGCCCTCTATAATACCCACCACCTGGTACCCCAACCTCCCACCCCCCCACCACTTCAAACCCCTCAGATTGTTTTTCAGAGTCCATAGTCTCTCATGGTTCATCTCCCCTTCCAATTTACCCCAAAGCACATACCCTCCCCAATGTCCATTACCCTACCCCCCTTCTCCCAACCCCCCTCCCCCCAGCAACCCACAGTTTGTTTCGTGAGATTAAGAGTCGCTTATGGTTTGTCTCCCTCCCTATCCCATCTTGTTTCATGGATTCTTCTCCTACCCACTTAAGCCCCCATGTTGCATCACCACTCCCTCATATCAGGGCTTTGCCCACTTTTTATTGGATTATTTTTCTTTTTATTGCTGAGTTACAAGAATTCTGGATACTCTGGATATTAGACCCTTGTCAGAGATATGATTTGCAAATATTTTCTCCCATTCTGTGGTTGTATTTTCACATTTGTGATAATGTCTCAACACAAGAATTTTTTTAAAACATTTATTTATTTATTGGTTGATTGATTGCACATGAGAGGGGACAAGGGCAGAGGGAGGGAGAGAGAGAATCCCATGCAGACTCCATGGTGAGCATAGAGCTCAATGCAGAATTTGACCCTATGACCCTGAGATCATGACCCAAGTCAACATTAACAATCAGGCATTCAACTGACTGAGCAGCCCAAGCACCCCTCAACACACAAGAATTTTAAATTTTGATGAGGTATGATTTATCAATGTTTTGTTTGGTTGCTTGCATTTTTGGTGTTATATTTAGGAAACCACTGCCTAATCAAGGTCATGAGGATTTATACCGACATTTTCTTCTAAGAATGTTATTTTTAACTCTTACATTTAGATCTTTGATTAGTTTCAAATGATTTTTGTATATGGTGTGAAGGGCTCAAATTCATTCTTTTACATGTGGATATCCAGCACTATCCATTGAAAAGATAATTCTAATTGTCTTGGCATCCCAGTGAAAATTAATGGCAAAAGATGTATGAGTTTATTTCCGAGATCTTAATTCTGCTCCATTCATCAATATGTCTATGCTTATGCAAGTACCACACTTTGGATTATGGTAGCTTTTTTTTTTTTTTTAAAGATTTATTTTATTTATTTATTTGACAGAGATCATAAGTCGGCGAGAGGCAGGCAGAGAGAGAGGAGGAAGCAGGCTCCCTGCAGAGCAGAGAGCCCGATGCAGGGCTCGATCCCAGGATTCTGGGATCATGACCTGAGCTGAAGGTGGCGGCTTAATCCACTGAGCCACCCAGGCACCCCTGAATTATGGTAGCTTTTTATTAGGTTTTGAAATTCGGAAGTGTGAATCCTCTAACTTTGTTCATCTTCTTAAAGATGATTTTTACTATTCTTACACATGAGATTTAGAATCATCCTATCTATTTCTGCAAAAAGAGGAAGTGGAAATTTCATAGGTATTACATTGAGTCTATAAATCAATATTAAGTCTTCCAATCCATGAATATGGATGTCTTTCCATTTATTTAATCCTTTTTTAATGATGTTTTGCAGTTTTCAGCATTTTTGATAAATATATTCTTAAATATTTTATTATTTTTGATGTTATTGTAAATGATATTGTTTTGTTTATTACATTTTTGGATTGCTAATTTCTAGCCTATAAATATATAACAGATTTTATATATTGATTTTGTATCTTGCACTTTCTTTTCTTGGTCAGTCTAGCTGAAGTTTGTCAATTTTCTTCATTTCTTCAAAGAATCAGCTCTGTTTTTATTGGTTTTCTCTGGTATTTCTCTAACTTTATTTTATTTACTTATGTCCTAAACTTTATTTTTCCCTTCTTTCTATTCACTTTGAGTTTAGTTTGCTCTTCTTTTTACAGTTCTTTATAGAGTTAACCTGGGTTATTAATTTGAATTTTTAAAATGTGTTTATATCTAGGGGCGTCTGGGTAGCTCAGTGGGTTAAAGCCTCTGCCTTCAGCTCAGGTCATGATCCCAAGGTCCTGGGATCAATCCCCACCTCGGGTTCTCTGCTCAGCAGGGAGCCTGCTTCCCTTCCAATCTCTCTGGCTGCCTCTCCGCCTACTTGTGATCTCTGTCTGTCAAATAAAAAAAAAAAAAAATAAATAAATAAAATGTGTTTATATCTATACATTTCTCTCAGCACTGTTTTCACTGCATCCTATAAATTTTGGTATATTATGTCTTTCGTTTTGTTCCTATCAAACTACATTCTCACTTCTTTTTGACCCATTATTCACTTAGGAATCATTCTAATTTCCATATATTTGTGAATTTTCCAAATATCTATCTCTTTTATGATTTCATTCCATTGCAGTTGAGGAATACACTTTGTATGATTTTAGTCATTTTAAACTTACTGAGACTTCTTTTGTGGTATATCCTGGAAAACATTCCATGAGCACTTGAGAAGAATGTATATTCTGGTGTTTGGGTATAGTATTCTACAGATGTCTGTTAGGTGTACTTGGTTTATAGGATTATTCAAACCTATTATTTCTCACTTATCTTGTCTAGTTGTTCTATCCATTATTGTTTGTGCAATATTGGGATCACCAAATATTATTACTGAATTGTCTGTTTTCTCTTTGATTCTGTCAGTTTTTGCTTCATTTGTTTTGGGGCTCTGCTGTTAGGTATGTCATAATTATTATATCTTCCTGAAATATTAACCCTTTAATCATAAATTTTCATTTTTTGTCTCTAGTAGTCTTTTCTTATTTTAAATTCCATTTTGTCTAATATTGGTATAGTCACTTTTGCTTCTTTTACTTACTGTTTGCATGGAATATCTTTTTTTAAAATTCTTTTACTTTCATTCTCTTACACCGTACACAAAGATCAACTCAAAATGGATAAAAGACCTCAACATGAGACAGGAATCCATCAGAATCCTAGAGGAGAACATAGGCAGTAATCTCTTTGATATCAGCCACAGCAACTTCTTTCAAGATACGTCTTCAAAGGCAAAGGAAACAAAAGCGAAAATAAACTTCTGGGACTTCATCAAAATCAAAAGCTTCTGCACAGCAAAGGAAACAGTCAAAAAAAACAAAGAGGCAACCCACGGAATGGGAGAAGATATTTGCAAATGACAGTACAGACAAAAGGTTGATATCCAGGATCTATAATGAACTCAAACTCAACCCACACGAAACAGACAAACACATCAAAAAATGGGCAGAAGATATGAACAGACACTTCTCCAATCAAGACATACAAATGGCTATCAGACACATGAAAAAATGCTCATCATCATTAGCCCTCAGGGAGATTCAAATTAAAACCACATTGAGATACCATTGTAATTCTTTCACTATTTTAAAAGTTATTTCTTTATCCATTCATCTGTTGAAGGGCATCTCGGCTCTTTCCACAGTTTGGCTATTGTGGACATTGCTGCTATGAACATTGGGGTACATATGGCTCTTCTTTTTGCTGCATTTGTATCTTTGGGGTAAATATCCAGTAGTGCAATTTCAGGGTCATAGGATAGCTCTATTTTTAGTTTTTTGAGGAATCTCCACACTGTTTTCCAAATTGGCTGCACCAACTTGGATTCCCACTAACAGTGTAAGAGGGTTCCCCTTTCTCCACATCCTCTCCAATCCTTGTTGTTTCCTATCTTGTTAATTTTGGTGATTCTAACTGGTGTAATGTGGTATCTCAATGAGATTTTTATTTGAATTTCCCTGATGGCTAATGATGATGAACATTTTTTTTCGTGTCTGTTATCCATTTGCATGTCTTCTTTGGAGAAGTGTCTGTTCATGTATTCTGCCCATTTTTTGACATGATTATCTGTTTTTTTGGGTGTTGAGTTTGATGACTCTTAGAACACTGAAAAAATAAAATTAAGATGTTAAGAAAAAGGAGTTCAGAAAAACATTAAAATTTAAATATATAAAGGAAAATAAATTGTCCTATAAAATAAAAAAAATCCATTGTGGTTGCCCTGGTGATTGCAATGAATGTACCAATTTACAAAAATTTATTTCATATGGATACCAACTTAATTTCATACTGTGCAAAAACTTTGTTCCTATATATATCCATTCCCCCCTCCTTTATACTGTTAGTATCATAATCCATCTTTATACATTGGTGCCCATCTTCAGATTTGTTATTATTTCTTTATGCAATTTTATTTTAAATCAGATATAAAATTAATTACAAAAATACATTTACATTTTTAAAAATATTTACCTCTATAATTAAATTACTGCTCTTCTTTATTTTTTTTCATGAAGATTTAAATTACTGTCTCGTTATCTTTCTTTTCAATTTGAAGTACTTCCAGGTCAGGGCTACTAATGCTTTTAAAAAAAATCTCAGAATGCTTTGATTTCTCTTTCATTTTTAAGGACAGCTTTGCCAAATATATAATTCTTCGTTGATGGTATTTTTCTTTCAGTATTTAGAATGTGCTGTCTAATTGCCTTTGGTCTCCATAATTTCTGATGACAAATTGGCTGTTAATCTTATTGAAGACCCCTTGTGCATGGAAAGAGTCCTTCTCTTTTACTGCTTTCAAAATTGTTTCTTTGTGGTCAATTTCCTACATTATAACTTGATTTGTCTAGGTTGGATCTTTTTATTCTCCTTGAAGTTCATTAAGTTTTTCAGATGTATAGATTAATGTTTTCATCAAACTTGGGAAGATTTTGCCACTATTTCTTCAGATAATCTTTCTTACTTTCATTAACTTATTCATTTATCTCCACTTTTTAAAGAAAGATTTTTTATTTTTAAGTAAACCCTACACCCCATGTGCAGCTTGAACTTAGAACCCCAAGGTCAAGGTCACATGCTTATTGACTGAGTCAGTCAGATGTCCTTCTTCAGATAATCATTCTAAACTCTCTTTTCCCTTTTCTTCTGAGTTTTCTGTTCTGTGTGTTATTATATTGGTGATGTCCCATAGTTCTCTGAGGATCTGTTAATTTTTCTTCATTCTTTTTTCCTTCTTTTACTCAGGCTGGATAACTTCAATTGGTTTGCTCCCAAGTTTGATTTATTTTTAAAAGATTTTATTTATTTGGCAGAGAGAGAGACAGCAAGCAGGGGGAGTGGGAGAAGGAGAAGCAGGCTTCCCATGAACAGGGTGCCCAATGTAGGGCTCAATCCCAGGATCCTGGGATCATGACCTGAGCTGAAGGCAGATGCTTAATGACTGAGCCACCCAGGTGCCCCCCAAGTTGATTTTTAAAAAGTTTTTATATTGTGGATTTTTTACTTGATGGCACAGTATTCAGTGGATGTGAAACTGTAAACTCCTGTTTTGGGGAATTCATTGAAATTTTATTATGCCCTAACAGAAGGTCAAATTTGTGACAATTTCTTATGTGTTTAAAAATAATTTATGTTCTTTATTTGCCACATTCAAGGTTCTGTGTACATCTTAATATAAGCTTTAGATTATATAGGTTTTAGCTTTACATAATTCTGGGAGCTTTTAAATTGTTGATGTATGAAAGAAGTATTTAAAGTTTTTCTTCTATGAAATTGTGAAGTTGTCAATTTTTAAATATATGCCAACTTTGTTTTTCATAAATTTTACTGATTAAGTATATCATGACTAATGATTGTATAATCTTATAAATTTTATCTTTTATCAGTGTGTGACATTCTATGTTATTCTTTTCATAGAGTTCTAGTTCACACTGGAACAGCAGAGTTGAGTAGCTGTCATCCAGACTGTATGGCTTCCAAAGCCCAAAATAGTTACTATTTGACTCTTTACAGAGAACATTTGCTGACTCTTGCTTTAGGAAACTTCTAATTAGTAGATTTCTACCTAAAGTCTAGTAAAGGTCACATATATAGTAATGATTACTTTTTCCAGGAAGATAGAAGATGCTTTTTCTGCTTAGCGGTTGTAGATTTGATATAGGTATATCTTGGATATATTGCAGGTTTGGTTCCTGGCCATTGAAATAAAGTGAAAATCACACTAAAGTGAGTCAGATGAACTTTTTGGTTTCTTAGTGCATACAAAAGTTATGTTTACACTATACTATAGTTTATTAAGTGTGCAATAGCATTATGTTCAAAAACTGTACATCCTTTAATTTAAAAAAATGCTTCATTGTTAAAAAATGCTCTCATCTGGGCACCCAGCAAGTCATAATCACTGATCACAGATCACCATAGCAAATATAATAGTAATAGTGAGAAAGTTTGAATTATTGTAAGAATAACCTTTCTTTTAATTTCAAAATATGTTAAAGGTTTATCTGTAGGTATTGTGTACTAGGACTAATAGGTGTAATTTTTTTGCCTCATTTAAAAAAAATTTCAAATATCATTGCTGAATTTTTAAAAAAAACTCTATCATTCTTAGTTTGATAAGTAAATAAAATTTGCAAACTCAGACTATAATTTTCCCCTTCCTTTTTCTACTCAGGTTGATATAATTGAAAACAGGAGTCTGACTTTACTGGCCTATAAGGTATAAAGACTGGACAGTCTAAAACAGGAGTTAGATACTGGCCTCTGGTTCCATGAAGAGATAATGATGGTTAAGAGTGCATTCTTAGTTGACTGAAGCTTGGATAGGAATTAATTGCATAATTAAGAAGCTGAATTTGTTTTCTTTTTCTATAGTATGAAGAGTGTGAAAAGGCCCTTTTAATGTTTTCATAGAGTGGCTTCTCTTGGAAAACATCCTTGAACATACCATGGAGCAGTGTCAACTGTAATATAAAATGTCCTAGAAATCTTGCAATTTATGACTTTAACTGCACACCTGAGGATTACAAGGTTTTTTCTGTCCACCAGTAATAGCCCAATGACTGATTTAGCAGAGAGGAAGCAAGATGGATAATTCTGATCACCTTCTAATATTTTTCCTGTCTTGCTGACTTCAGAGATTTAGAAGTACAGCATTTGCAGGATTTGTACATCTTTTAGGTGATATTTTAGAGTCAAACTCAAGAGATGAAGAGGAAGAATGGTTCTTACATAGGTACACATACTTCATTATTTGCAAATAGGATTATTTTTCAGATATCCAGCTCTTTATTGCTCAGCTGTTTTTCATTTCAAAGATTTGCTTAAAAAGGCACAAGGGTTTCTTGACATTGTGTTTTCTCTCTGTTGACACCATTGACTTGAGAACAGAGGAATATGGAACAGCAAGATGTAGTCCCAAGGTCTGGATCTACTGAATTTCCCTTTCCAACCTTCATTTGTTTTCTTTCTTTGTTTTTAAATCTAAAAAATAATAAGGGTGTTTTTCTCATAGGGTTATTGTGAAGATTTTCTTGTAATGATGCAAAAGTACCAGGCATATAATTACCACTTGATTATGTTTGTTATCTTAAAGTACATGTAACTAGTTATCTCCAGTTTGTTGAATCACCTGAATAAAAGTGATTTTAAGGTTCATGTAATGCTTATATATTGCAATAAAGAATAATATTTTGTTTATAAATCTCACATTACCAACTGTATGATTCTAATGGTAAAGGTTCCCCCCCCCCGGTTTTAAGAAATATGCCTCTTTTCCACCATTTTCTTATTTTTCTTAAATGTATGCACATCTTTCTGACTGTCTCTGTGTCTCTCTATCTTCTACTCTCTCTGTATGACCTTTTTTCTCCAGTACATACAGTTCAGAAGAAATGGAGGCTGTAGGGATATTTACATGGTTAAAGACTATCTTTGTCCCATTACAATAACTCAGTAGCAGTCCCACCATAGACAAAAAGGCTGTTGAAAGAAGAATTACTCTTTCTTCTGATTCTAAGATACATATCCAGAGCATTTCTTAGATAACAGACTTAAAATAAAAATTATGAATGTTGAGTTGTAAGTTTGAGTTTTTCTTCAGCACTGCTATTCTCTCCTGATAAACTCTTATTTCACTGAATTCCAGAGAACACTGTTTGGATTGCCTGATTTGGAACCTCATGATCAAAAGGAAGAATTGACTAATGGAAGTTTTAAATTATCCATTATACCAATATGCCTCAATGCTCCCCCACCAGAGGTGCAGTTATGGACACCGATGCTATACCACAGTTTTCTCATCTCTATTCTTTTTTTTTTTTTTTCAAGATTTTTTTTTTTTATTTGTTTATTTGACAGACAGAGATCACAAGTAAGCAGAGAGGCAGGCAGAGAGAGAGAGGAGGAAGCAGGCTCTCCACTGAGCAGAGAGCCCGATGTGGGGCTCGACCCCAGGACCCTGAGATCATGACCTGAGCCAAAAGCAGAGGCTTAACCCACTGAGCCACTCGAGCGCCCCCTCACCTCTATTCTTATAATAAACACCTTCCCAACATACTTAAGATGGTAGTCAAATTAAATACCTTGAATTTATTTTGTTGGTCTAGCAAGTGAGCTGTATCTGTGTTATCTGGATGTATCTTTGGGTTGCTAATCTTCATGATGATATTCAAAATCTTTTTGAATGCAGGAAAGATGCAGGTAACACAATGGAGCAATTCAGAAAGAAAAAAATGAAAACGACCAAGCAAAACAGTAACAGAAGATCTCTCTTATTGATTCGGTAAAGATCAGACTATGTGTGTAGCAGCCAGTGTCAAAAAAGTACAAGAAAATGACACTTCTCACACTTGGCTAGGGGGCACTTCTCATGTAACTTTTTGGAAAACAATTTGACAAGTATCCAAATCTTCGAAAAAGTTCTGGGTGCCAGACATTCTTTTTTGGAATTGACTGTGTGGAAATAATCTGCAGGAAGATGTTACTGTAGGAAGTTTATCATAGTTCTGTTTATAAAAGAGGAAAAAAACCCTCAAACAAGTGATGTATCTAATAATAGGGGATTATAGACATGCAACAGGTTATTGTAAAGTCATTAAAATTGTGCTATAGAATAGTGGAAATTGTTTATGAAATGTGAAGGAAAATGTAATATGGTTTCAAAACAGCTTTATACTTTCCAACTGCATATTTTGGCTAAATGTATATATTTATAATATATTCTGGAGATATTTAATGGGAATTTGTGATGTTAATGATATTTTTAGGACTTATCTATATATTTTTTCAATTTTCTATGATAAACATGTACTTTTTGCAAAAAGGGAAAATAATGGTGCTTTTTTATTTTAAACAAAAGGGACCAGTAAGAATATTTTATTATTTCATTCAGAGATTCAAAGTTCTCTGGGGCTAGATCCAGGCTGTGAAATATCACATAAACACAATAGATAAATCTAATTGTCATGGCAGCTGATTTGTTTTCCAATTAAGTGAATTATTTTTCTAAAGCAATCTGATGAATTTCTGAGTAAAGATCAAGTCTTTAAAAAATTCATATTTTCCTTTTGTTGAATAAAACCAATAATACTGATGTGATTATAAAGGATAAATAAAAACCACAAGGGAATAAAATTGGTCAAGTTTGTTGGGAAAGCATTTATGAATTAAACTGTTTTCAAAGGACTATGACCAACATTGTTCCTAACCCCAAATCTTTCTCATTCTTCTGGATGTTCTGTTATGAATGAAAAAAACAGAAAGCCTTAAATAAGAAATCATAGTCATCATCTCATTTGTTGCTCTTTGTTGACTCATGTCATTCCTGTGTTTTAGCCAAAAGCTGCCTCTTGTGATTATAGAGACCCAAACGATTTCTTCAAAAGGTGTTACCTTAAAGTTTACTTTTAAAATAAGAAGTTTAGGTTAGTTGCCTGAGACCAGGATGACATTTCTATACTCTGGGCATAGGGATTTGGTAAATGAGAGAAGCAGGACAATTAGTCTGGGTTTACTAATATTTATGAATACATTTAAGCTTGGAAAAGCTTCCGTTACAATCCTTTTCTAAGGAATTGAAGAACTCGACCTCATGCTTCATTGGTGAGTTTTCTGGTTGCCTGCCCACTTAACTTCTTGTGCCGTTGCAAGGTGAATAGAAATGGATGTTCTGAGAGTCACCATTTGTTGGAAGAATTACAGCAAAAGGGAAAAGGACTCCTTCGCTTGCATTTCACTTCCTTTCAAAAAGACTAGAAGGGCACCTGGGTGGCTCAGTGGGTTGAGCCGCTGCCTTCGTCTCGGGTCATGATCTTGGGGTCCTGGAATAGAGACCTGTATCGGGCTCTCTGCTTAGTGGGGAGCCTGCTTCCCTCTCTCTCTCTCTCTCTCTCTCTCTCTCTCTCTGCCTGCCTCTCTGCCTACTTGTGATCTTTCTCTGCCAAATAAATAAAATCTTAAAAAAAAAAAAAAAAGACTAGAAGTGTCTGAGGACCCAAGTAGAGAAAGCTATCAATTCTTTATTTCAGAGACTACACGTGATCTAAATCTACTGCTTTTTTCTCCTGCCACTCTTAACTTAGCACACATTATAACCTTCTATGTCAAAGTGATGGACTCTTAAGTTAGTACAAATTACAATCATTTGAGCAAAGGTGAGTCATAAGTAATTCACTGTGGCTGGTAACATGATGAGGAGGACACCTTCTTTGGTCTTCCCTTCTTTGGAAAGAAGATCTTAATATTTGTTTTAAAGACATTGGAGCTTCACTTCACTAAAATTTTCTACTTTCTACAGCTGAAACACATAATCGTACAGTTCTAGTCTTGCAAAAACTACATGAAGTGGTTAAAGTTTATTTACTTTTTGTTAACTCAGCACTGGTTGCTACCTTTTTGTATAAATAATTATTGTTTTATAAAATTGTCTCCTCAGTTCAAGCCAACTGTATAGTGTGTGTGTGTGTGTGTGAGAGAGAGAGAGAGAGAGAGAGAGATGAGAGTGAGGAAGAGAATGAGAGAGAGAAAGAGAGAATCTGTGTGTGCCTGTTTATATTCACGCGCTGCCTGAAGACCATATGTAACTTTTCTGGATAGAAAGCATTTGTAACTCAAGGTAATAAATATCTAACTTCCAAGCCTAAACGGGAAATGCTGTGTCTGACTTATCAATCATTTTTGGTCTGTGCTTCAACAAAATACAAAGTACATATCTTCCAACCACAGTGGAAACCATTTCAAAGTAGCATTTTTGGAGCAGTGAATCTGTGTGAAACTTCTCCAAGCTATTTGTAGAAACAGCCATAAAAATCCTCAACGTTACATATATTAGAGGTTTCCTCCTTTCTTCACAAGGATCGCCTTTAGGATTATGTTATAGAAAATTGGGACAATTTATTATTTGAGAGAAAGTGAAATAGCTAAGAGAGATGCCAGGGATCAGTCCATACCATGTGGTCTTCTGAGGTTGGAAGAAACTGGGAAAAGCTTTTATATTAATTCAATTCCATGAGACAAGCTCTAGAACACAGCCCCCACACTGTCCAGGAAACTTTTCATTTTGAGGAGACCACTAATGGACAGGTATCTTCTGGATTCCCCTTTGTTTGGATTCACTAAGATTAACAGCCCTTCCAGGGGTTTTTGTCTGGTGGCTCAGAATTTAAACATGTGCTAATACCTGGTGCTTTCTCCTCATTCTCAGAGACTACTGTGTGACTCATTCCAAAAGTCCAGGTGTGGAAGGGAAAGGCATAGGGAGGAAAAAGCTTGGAATTTATATTTGTTTAATGCCACATGTTCCCAAATGATTTCTGGGCTGTTTCAAAGTGGTCTGCACAGATATTAATCTCTGTGACCATATGTCTGAAACATTTCATCACTGGGGAACAGCTGAAAGTAGTTGGTGGTGCTTCTTGTGATGCATGTAAGGTGTTGTAAGTATGGTCAGAAGAGGAACACGTGTCTGGGGCTTATGGGACCATGAGGAGAAATGGTTGCATCTCCTCTTACTTACTTTTGAGCTTGGTTGCATGACTATAATTGTTAAGCTCCGGGTAATTTTATTTCCAGAAAGTAAGGGTAGGGGTAGATGGTGAAGACAGATGCAATTTTCATGGGACCATCCTGTATCATCTATTTTCCAGGGGCCCCCTTATTACCTAGAGCATCGTGCATTAGCAGATTTTTTTTTCAGATTGTGTTTTTCCAAACATAATATCACAGAAAAGATCATCCAAAACAAAAAAGAAACATTGTACTGTGCCTATGAGAGAGATTACAGTTGTTGAATTTCAGAAATATCTCAGTAACTGCACAGGAGAAAACTCATTTCATGTAATTAAGTAGTTAGCTGGTTAATCCAAATATTTGATTTTGGGGGGTGTCATAAAAATAATACATACATATCTTTAGCATTTTCTTTCTTTTTTTAATTTAAATTTTAGTTATTTAGTAATTGGTTTCTGGAGTAGAATTCATTCATCATTTACATAGAATACCCAATGCTCATCATAACAAAGCCCTCTTTAATACCCAACATCCATCTATCCCCACTCCCACACACTTCCCTCCATCAACCTTGTTTTTTCTCTATCATTAAGAGTCTTTTATGGTTTGTTTCCCTCTCTGCTTTTTTTCTTTTCCCACTTCCCATATGTTCATCTGTTTTCTTTCAGAAATTCCACATATGAGTGAAATCGTATGGTATTTTTGTCTTTCTCTGATGGACTTATTTCACTTAACATAATACACTCTAGCTCCATCCACTTCATTGCAAATGGCAAGATTTCATTCCTTTGATGGCTGAATAATATTCCATTGTAGAAATATACCACATCTTATTTATCCATTCATTAGTTGATGGACATTTGAACTTTCTCTATAATTTGGCTATTGTTTGACAGTATTGCCATAACATCAGGGTGCATGTACCTCTTTGAATCTGTATTTTTCTATCCTTTGGATAAATACCTAGTAATTCAATTTACCTTTAGTATTTTCATCTAACCTGAAGCATACAACCACGTACTCATTTACCAGTTTTTGTTTTGTTTTGTTTGTTTTAACATAGCACCAAAACTGTACTTTGAGTCTGTGGTAGTTGGTTGGAGTTTTGCTTTGCATTTCTTGCAAAAATCACATGTGTAAATATATCTTTTGCAATTTATGGTTTGGATTTCTCTAAAAAAGAGCAAAGAATTGAAAGAGATATGGGTGCAAGACCATTTCATATTTTACATAGTGTATAATCTATCCCAACATTAACTGTTTCAGGCATGTCTAACTGAAAGTATTTTAACAACTCACAGTTCATCTTTTCGAAACATTTGAGTCTATATAGATATAATGTTCTCTTTATGTACTCAGATTTCATCGGTATGTACAGTACTTACTTAAATATAATAATGACTACAGTTGGCATAAACCATTTGGAAATGAACATGACTAATACTTATAAGGCATAGGAACTTACTGGTAGGTATACAGGGCAACAAGTGTTAGAGCAAAGCCTGATAGATTGAATATTCTTTATCTATGGGCATCAGTCAGTATATTTAGAGAAAATGGAAGGCATTAGTTAATTTGGTGAATCCCTCAAGCAATAGCAGTTAAGATGGTGTACACTGGGCTAAATGATTCTAGAGTAAGAAATTAAGAAATACTTCCCCAAACCTCATGGTTTGTAATAATATATTTTAGGTCTTTCTCATACTATGTGTCCATCATGGATCTGCTGGGGCTTTTCCCCCAGGACACAGACTGATGGAACAGACATGATGGAGCATGGCTGGTACTTGTGACAGAGCCCACTGAGAATCAAGTACTTGCTCTTAAAGTTTCCACTTGGGAGTGACACACTTTAACTTCCAGTGACATTACATTGGCCAAAATAAGTCAGTGACCATATCTAACTTTATCAGGACAAAAAAACATAATCCTACCTTGTGCTTGGAAGGGCAAAAGATGGAAATACTTGGAGAGTGGCTCTAATGACTACCATGGACAACTTTTAATTCTAGATAATAATAGCTTTTTCTTTCAAAGTACTTTCAGTCACTATTCTAACTGCTTTATAATATAACTTCAGTGAATCCTCTAAATTACCATATGAGTTTGGTATTATTATGCATATTTTAGAGAAAAGTAAATGAAATATATTTGCCAAAGATGCACAGCAATTACTAGGATTCACCCTCAGGTGGCTTAATGCTTGTCTCTCCATTCTGGACTCCAATGGCAACTGGTTCTCAAAAAGGAGTGGATTGACAAGTACACTCAAGTGGACCAGTGTTTGAGGTGCTGATGAAGTCAGCAAGAATACTGGGTCTAGTTGTGTCATAAATGATCCCAGGATTTTCTCTGTAAAATGGAACTAACATTATTTTTGCTGAACAATTTATTCCACAGAGGGTTTTAAGAGCCATTTTCTTCCATCCTCAATGAGCCTATAAGCCTAGACTGTACTGTCCAGTATAGAAGCAATGAACCACGTGCTACTACTGAGCACTTGAAATGTGGCTCATAGGAATTGAGTTGTGTTGTAGCTATACCATACACACAGGATTTCAAAGATTTATATTAAATCTTTGATTTAATATAAATTTTTGAAATATAATATATGTATTTCACTAATTTTTTCATATTATTTATATAAATCATGATAGTTTGTATATATAGAATTAAATGCAATATGTTATTAATATTAATTTTACCTGTTTTAAGATACTTTTTGAATGTGTATATAAATTTTTAACTACATACATAGCTCACACATTATATTTCTATATGCATGGATAGTGATGCCCTAGAATCTCCAGTAGGATGAAAGATGGATCAGATTGTCATAAATTATTACTTTATGTTTTCTGCATAAAGTTTGGAAAATTAAAACATCTTAGTGAACAAGTTTGAACTTTAATGAAAGTTCTCAAGAGAAGATTGGAATTAAATAGCATTATCCCTAAAAGCCCAGAAATTCTATTGAAGGATACATGTTATAGGCTTCCTGAGCACTCTGGCTCCTACAAGGTAAAGTTTTTGTTTGTTTGTTTGTTTGTTTGTTTGTTTTTACATGTCTTAGATGAATTCAGGAACTCTAAGTGCATGTTCACTTGTTAATTAATTCAACAAATATTTACTGAGGGTCTGTGTGCTCTGATGTGCTAGAGGCAGGGCCTGCAATGTCCTGCCTTAATGACTCATGTGCCAAGTAGAAAATACCTGATTCCCCCATAAAGGAAATATTGATCCTATGTTCTAACACATGCAATACAAAGTGCGGCTCTCTAATTTTAAAAATATTTCACACTGAGGCTCTGAAGATCCTTTTGTATGTGTATGGACAGAAATCTATTTTCTGCCTAGTGGGTCCCAGTAGGTGACAACCAGTCAGGCTGGTAACTTCTTAGTGCCCTTCAACGAGACCTGAGTCTCTGCTTAACATCCATTGAGTGTAGCTTTATCTTCTCTATTTCTTCACAAGAATAAGAACTAATTGGCAAACAAAATCAAGTACAAAGATCATTTTTTAAAAAATCCTACCCTCTTGCTTTGTCAATCCTCCCTACCCAAGGTATACTTCTTTTATATGGAGACTCAAAACAATGCCAATGATGTTGTCCTCCTGCTGCCTGACAGCTGATGAAGGGTTAGGTAGTATAGAACCATAGCACAGTCCCCTGACCTGCTGAGTGGTTTTGGTGCACCCAGAAGGCCTCACTAGGCTTCAGGTGTCTTTGTCAGCCAAACTCTACTACCCTATCTCCTGGTGTATGAGCTGGTTGCATCAGAATACCCTGGGAACCTTCAGGGCTGTACCTCCCAAGAGTGTGATGCATTAGGCTTAAGTCAGGTCTGGGGAATATGCATTTTGTGAGAATCTCCAGGAGCCTCTGAATGTCCCCTACACCCTCTTCCAGGGTTTGGAAACATTTGAACTGAAGTAGTAGTTTTCAAATGCATTTGTCTAAGACCCACGTTAAGAAATCCATTTTACTTTGAGATCTAGTACACATCTGCATAGCTGAAACAAAAGTGTCACAAGCAATATTTACCTTTCACAATGGGTAATACTCTCTGATATGTTTGATTTTATTATTCATTCTATCTTCCTTAAAAATGGCTTTTTGTTGAACCATGAGAGACTATGGACTCTGAAAAACAATCTGAGGGGTTTGAAGTGGCGGGGGGGTGGGAGGTTGAGGTACCAGGTGGTGGGTATTATAGAGGGCACGGCTTGCATGGAGCACTGGGTGTGGTGAAAAAATAATGAATACTGTTTTTCTGAAAATAAATAAATTGGAAAAAAAATGGCTTTTTGTGACTCATTCATCAACCTCACAACTTATAAGTTATATAACTTATATAATTGGAAAGTTTGCTACTTGCCAATTGAAAAAGATTGGAAAATATGACCCTTTTGATCTCTTAGGGATTAAAGCAAACTCAGAAATCAAAGACTGTAAAAACTCCCAACTCAGAGATGATTAAGTTAAACCCAACCAACTCTTTTATGGTAAAAGGGTCAACAGGACTGTCCCAATTCTTTCCATCATGAGAGTATTATCTCTCAGACCACATGCATATGATGTCCACATCAACTCATTTGCAGTAGGAAAAGGGGAAAGTTGTGAAGAATTCAGCTGGAATGCTACGTGTATGAATCTGTGGAGGCAGAACAATGCTCTACACACAACAGCTTTGTCCTCCTCTAAACTCTCTACCTTCTATTCAATTCCTTGACACCCTTCCTCTTTACCCCCAGGCCTTTGCCTCAAACTGGTCATCTTTTCTTTTTGATAAAGAAATCTGGACAGATCTTTCAGATTCATCAGTGCTGGACTCCCCAGATGGTCAGAAAGATTGCTGTAGCAACTGACTACCCCAGGTCCCATTCTGCCCTCTCCCTCCTTCCCAGGAGCAAATGTAGGGCTCCTGTGGGCCCCCAGCATGCGAGTGAAGGACACCACCCTTTATCAGGGTGGCCTCTTGCCTTATAAGGATGTCTGGGGTTTCGTTGGGATGTCTGTATACATGGTGGGAACAAGATTGCTTTTCAGAAGGGACTTGCCCCTGCAAAGCCAAATGGCAACTCCGACCCTTGTCTTTGGGTTTTGTGTTTTGAACTGAATGTTGAATTAACCAGCTGCTTCTTCAACCCTGCTTCACTGTCCATCTTTTGGATTAATCTGTTAGTTCTTCAGACCACACAAGTGAAAGGGTACTTGCAAATAACTCTTCTGCCCTCTGACTTCACTTTAACAGCCCTCCTAGGAAATAAGGTCGCAAGTTCACTGATGGCAGGAAGGGCCCACTGGCGGCCTGAGCGATCCCACACGTTCACTGTACCATTCCTAATTCATAAAGAAACCACAGTGCCTTTAGAGCCCAACGACTTTTCCATGTGTTTGGTATTTTTAGTTCTAAGCACTGTCTTCAGCGCTTCTCCAACATGTGTTTGAGAAAGACTCAGTGGTCCCATATTAAGATAATTATTTTCACTGCTGTTTTGAAACACCGCAGTGGTGCACCAAGAAACTTCCTACTCGGTAATCTGCACAGTTGGTTAAACAAAAATTGATCCCTAGTCAATCAAATGAATCTAATAAGTTGTAGTTAAATACATGATTTCATCACCTATACTATGAGCATTCAAAGGGAAATAAGGGACCTCAGTGGAGGTGTTGATTCCTTCCATAATAAATGGATTGGCGTACGCTTATACTAAGCAATCAGTGATCTCACGAAGCTTGCCACTGCAATAAACTGAAACAATACGAGAATGCAGGAGGGAAAATGCTACCCATAGCGAGCAGGACTACCCAGAATATGTCTTCACAGCCTCAGCCATAAATTAACCTCCATAAATCTCATTGCATGTTGCTTTACTGACATATATGCCCTGCCAAAATATTACAGTCTTGAAAGAGCTGTGTAAGTAGATTAAATGGTTTCTGTCCTTGGGAATGTGGAAACCTTTATTTGTTTTGTTAAGGGATGTTTAAATATCCTTGGGTTATGCGTCAAACAGATGTCCAGGGTAAATGCTTCTGACCCATTTAAACATTTCTTAGCTTGAAATGTTTCTGCAGTTTCTGCAGGTCCAGTTTCTGCAGCTTGCATATAGTTCGACTCGCTGGGCAGCACCTGACAAAACTGAGACTGGTAATTCTAGGTTTGATGGCTCTGTGGTGTGACTTTTAATGGCAGGGCTGAGGAAACTAAGATAAATTAAAACCTAATTGGGTACGTTAACAGTTTTAGCAGTCTGCACATATGGATCCCAGGAGGACACTTTAAAAGATGTTACAGTTTAGCTCCTGTTGCAAGGCTTAGCTGCAGAATGCAACCTGCATGGTTGTCTTTCCAATCCATTTCTCCAGGTCGAATCTTCCTTTTATTTTGAGTGTTACGTTCATGGTGTGTAAACATCACATTTACCCTTCCACCCTCAGCTAGTTCAGTTCATGATGAGGGGGTGTATGATGTAAATTTCCCAATATGAAAACCACAGATTGTTCAACAGAGAGGACTCCTCAGGGTGACTGTTCCAAGTTAGTGGTGCTCTTTAGGCAGGAACTGCAAGGAGTTTTGGTTACCTTGAAGGTCCTCCTTTGCTTCTCCTGTCCAAGTGGCCATAACTTGTAGACTCTGCTTCTTTTGTAACTTGAGATCACCTGTCAGGGAAAAGAAAAAAAGCCCTGTGTGCCTTACAATGAAAACAAAATTAATTCTACTTAAATCTTCAATGAACTCCAGCTCCCTGATTTTTCTCTCTTTGCTACGCTGCATTGGCGGCTGACCTAGAGCAAGCTGGGAAAAGTGTATGCTTGTACACAAGTTTTCTCCAGTGTTTTTAAAACAAATTCCTTAACCCTCTGAGTAAGAGCTCAGTAGCAACAGGATCATAATGTATCTACACAGGGCTTGAGAAAGAACTTGAAGATGTCCTTTGTTTTTTAATGAGAACCCAGAATGTTACTTATCTGTGTTACTTATTTTGTGATGTTTCCCAAATCTAGATTTTCTGTGGTTGGTAGAGTTAACCTGAAAAACATTTTTTTCTGGTAAAAAACCGGTTGGTTAAAGACAGGGTTTTATTGCTTTTTCTGTCTACTAGTTAAGTTTCCTTCTCTTGATTTACCCAAAGAATGTGAGGACTACAGAAATGAAATGATGTCCTAGCCAGTCTGAATCCACCTAAGCCTCTGTATAAGGCACTGTAATACTAATGTGCACTTTTAGAGACTTTAAAAGACCTTTTATAAAGCACCAATTAAAGGCAAGTTCCTGAAGTTGAGTTGGATGCCTATTAGTGTGAATCATGTTACTGTGGCCACTTTCCATTACCAAGCTCTTTGGCAAAATTGGAGTCCTCTAGTTGGGTAGTTGCATGTGCAGTTGTCCAACACTGCTAGAGCTTTGAATTGTAGAATCTATGAATCATATATAAGTGTATGAATTTGGCTCTAGAGATGAGAAAACATTATGTTAAGCTAATTAAAGTGGTGAATTTTCTTTCAAATCTTGAATATGTTGCATGGATTTATTGCATATCATTGCAGCAAATATTAACTTGAACAATGCTAAAAATGTCCCCTTCTTTCTCATCACCTGAATGCATCCTTAACCAGTATGTATTGAGGTGAACCATGAGAGACCATGGACTCTGAAAAACAATCTGAGGGGTTTGAAGTAGCAGGGGGGGTGGGAGGTTGGGGGAACCAGGTGGGGGGTATTAGAGAGGGCACGGATTGCATGGAGCACTGGGTGTGGTGCAAAAATAATGAATACTGTTATGCTGAAAATAAATAAAAAATAAATTTAAAAAATAAAGATATAAAAGGAAACAGGGCATGCAAGCAGAAGAATGTGTGTTAATTCACACATTATTATCTACTTTTGTCTCAAGTAGATGAACGTTTGGTGGGGAAGCTACCACTGAATGTTGGGGTAAGGTACATATACATGTCAGTCATTTATTTGCATTTCTCCATAGGCTTTTTGATACATGAATTTCTCAATCAACATTCTCTGAGAAATTACATAAGGCATGTTAATGGGAGGAGATTTCTGTCTTAATTAATGTACAGCTCAGCTCTTCCAAGCTTGGGTGAATATCCTTATTGAGGAAGCTGAAATCAGTAGCCTCACCTGTCTTATTTTTTCTTTATAAAAGGAAGGGAAACTGCTTACTCTTTAAAAACGGACCCACTGTGAACTCCTAGTCTTTCCATTAATACTCTGAAGAAATACTGAGCCTGGTTGGTATGCTTAAGCAGGACTCCTGCATTTAGGGGATAACAAGAGGGAAATAAATGTACAGAGTAACTTGAAACCAGACAAACCTGTCTAAAAGGATATGACTTGTTCTCAGTCCTGTTCCATTTTTATGGACTCTGGGAAAAGAGAAGGGTGTTACAGAGCCCTTCTTTTCAAATCTTTTGCTTGCCTTTCCCCCACTTTTGTCAATACCTTCCCCTTAAGAAGAGAGAAGCCCCAGAGGATGCCTATCCCGGTAGCTTGTCAGACTGTTTCTGCCCAGCTATGGCTATGTTTGTGTGGCCAGCTTATGAGAATGTTCATTTGATTGATGAAGAGGTTAATTTAATAGCTCCACTTTTAAAATACAGAATGACATGGCCCTCATAGGTTTGAATTTGAAATTGAGTAAGGCCTAAACTAGTTTGAAATAAAGCTCTAGATTTGAAGTAGAGAGCACTAAAACCCAAGGATGTGGAGTCAAAATAATGTTAGAGATTTAAAGGAGACTGCACACAGTTTCCCTCATGTATGCATGTGTGGATATGTGTATATGTATATCTATATATGTGTGATATGCACATGTATATGTGTATGTGTATACATGTATGCGATGGGTGTGTATATGCATGTGTGTGATGTGTCTGTGTGCCTATGTATTTATATGTGTGTATATGTATATTATTGTGTGTTTATGAGTGTATGTGCATGTGTGTGCAATGTGTATGTGTTGTATGCATGTGTGTGGGGGGTGGGAGGGAATAGGGTAAGGAGGATCAAAATCTCATGTAGACTTTTACTGAGTCATAGCCCCCAAATTCTCACTTACCTGTCCCTTTATACCTCACTTGGTTGGGACTAACTGCTAAGATCAGGCAGTTTCTAATAGCACTGTGTTATTTTGCTAAGATCTGTGTGTTGCGGAATAAGAACGGCTGAGAACCACTGCATACAGTCATCTTGAGAGAAGACTGCAGCCCAGAGAAATTAAATGACTCTTCTAAAATCTCACAGGAAACCCAGGGCCAAGCCCAGCTCCTCAAGTCCTGTTTTGGACTTCTTCCCTCTCTGTCATATGGCTAGGGTCAGAATATGCCACCTTTCCTCCTTTGGGTTTCAGTCCAGTGGCACATCCATAGTCAGATATGAATTCCTACGTTAAAGTATTCTTTTTAATATTTCTGGATACCAAAGGAAACATACATCAAAATGAATGTTTTTTTTTCTAAGTGCATTTTCTCCCTATGATTTTAGTGAGCTCTGTTTGGGTGACAGTTTCTAATAAAATTCTCCTCCAGCTGCTCAGATGAGAAAGTCTAGAAATGTTGACCTTTGGGTCACTGGGCGATTGTGCTGTTTACTCTGGCTTTGGATAGCACTTGGGTGTAGATCCTCTCTTCACTCCGTGCTTGCCCGTGTTGGGGCGGGGTTATTTGGAGTCAGTGACTCAGGATTCTGTAGGGACTACTTTAGTATAACAACTTTTCTGGGGCTAGGAAGACCACTTATAACATTTTCCAGAGAGGACAAGAAAACAAAAGTTTCGTGGGAAATTTTAAGAGTGAAAGTTCTGTACATTTGGGCCTTAGGAAATTATGTGCAAATAACACCCATTAATTTCTATTTTCTTTTTGTAATTGGGAACAAATGTAACAGTTCATTGGTTGGACATTTGGTGACCTCTTATATCAACAGCTTCCTTCCTTCCTTCTTTCCTTCCTTCCTTCCTCCCTTCCTTCTTTCTGTTGGAATTAAGAGCACATGTCCACCTGCTCTTGGTGTTGGCTTGGTCCATGATGGATCAATGAATGATTCGTTTCCCTTTCCTTTGCTACACAGCATTGGGTCTCCTACTTTCCTTCCTACCTCCTGTCTTGCCTTCTCCAATCTACTCTTTCCTTGTAGCTAGAACCATCTTTCTGAAATAAGAATATGATCAACTTTTTCTCCTGATTTTACTCATTATGGTCTCCCTAATGATTTGGACATTAAGCCTAAACTCTTTGCCATGTCTCATAAAGGGCCTGAGAAATCCAGCCATTGTCCTTACCTCCAGCCTCATTTAGCATTACTCTCTCCCTACCATCTGTGAAACAACCTTTCTAAATGACTTTCTATTCCTTGGACTTGCACTTTCCCATTGGAACTTGGCCTGTAACACTCTTTTCCTGCCAACACTGAACATGGAAGATTGCTTTGCTGGTCCCATTCTTCATCTCTTTTCTCATCCACATGCTTGTAACAGCCTCATCATGATCAGAGTGGTCATGAATTTAGTCTTCATTGGATGACTTACTTTGGTCAGTTGTATGTGGGTGGTAGTGATGATATCTGAACCTAGGCCTCCAGGGGCCCTGCAGGTTTTCAGCTTCACTCTTATTCCTCTAACAACATGGACAGAACTTCTCTTGGGTGGCTGCTGTACCTTCAGCCTGGGATCCAGATTGAGCCCCCGTGGAACAGGCTTGAGCCCCTCTACAAGGAGCCAAGGCCAGTTATATCTACAGGTTAAAGTAGTGTTGTCCAGCAGAATCTAGCTTACTTCAGCTGACCAGCTGATTGCCACCCCCCACCCAGTAATTTGAAGACACAAGCAATAACTGTTATCTTAAGCTACTGAGTTCTGAGGTAGCACATTATACCATTAAAGCTAGTGGGCACATTCATGAATACCAACTTGGGCTTTAGAAAATAACAAGAACTTCTCACTTCTTCTAGGAAGCCTTCCTCACTTCTTCTAGGAAGAAGTAGGGTATCGATATATCTGTACCCCTCCCTTAGTGGTTGCCACTCCTAAATGCTCCAATAAAGAATTTGTCCTGCTCTGTTGTACCCTCCTTTCAGACCCCACGAAGGCACAGACCTCACCTGTCTTATCCACCACTGCATCTCTAGACATAGTTCCTTCCTTCACTCAGCAAAACTCTTGAGCACTTACCAAGTTCCAGGCACTGTCCCAGGAACTGATACACAAAACCCTTATGCTATTGGAGCTTACATTCTTCTAGGAGAGATGGGAAAAATACACAATTGTGCATGAGTGCACACACACACACAAACATTATACATATGGATATATACATATTGCAGTAAAAAAGTGAGGAGAGAGAGAGTGAAATGAAGGTCCAGAGACATGCTTTTCTGGACAGAGCAGGAGGAGAGCCTGACTGCATGAGGACAATACAGGTATGTTGTTCAATTTACTGGCTGGGAATATGTGCAATTTCTTTTCTCAATGCATCAGTTTTCTTAGTGTAATAGAAAAGCAGAGGCATCAGTGTCCTGCTTGATGGGTAATTTGCTGAATGAGTGAATAAATGTGTTTCAAGTTTAGTATGAAGTATATTCCTGTAGGTAGAAGGAGAACAAATAAGGAAATACTGAATGAGAGATGAGTGCACTGATTTTTGAGAGATAAACAACAATAGCAAAAAACCATGCACTTGCAGCTAATCAGAAAATATATAGAAAAGCTCTTTGAAGGGTGGAAGAAGCAGAAAGTGAGAAATGAGTGGGATAAAACAAATGTGGGTTCTTTTTATGAATATCACCTGGGCCAGTTTATTCTAATCTAGAATGTCTTGGTTGCAAGAAAAAAAAAAAAAAAAAACTTTTTTGGATCCATTCAGGATTACAGGACATGGCCAAAAAGTGGCCTGGAAAACTCACGGAAGTCAGATTAGAGGAAGGGGGAACAACAGAGCCATCAGAGAACAAGAACAATCCCATCTTTTCCTTTCTCTCTTCTCTCTGAGGTGCCCACCTGTCTCTCAGCTCACCTCTTTTCCTTGTGTGATCAGTTTCCTTTGCTCACATGTGAATCCCACTAGAAGAACCACAACCTTAAGTCTATAAGAGTTGAGGTCTACTACTGACTGGCCCTTCTGCCAGGGTCCCTTTCTTCTTGAAGGAGAGAGATACATTTTGGCTCAACTCAGTTCATTGATTGTTCTTTTTAAGATTGGATGACCATACTGGTCATTGTAATCAGCTTTTAAGAAGTGAGCAAGTGGGGTCCTATGATTTCTAAAATGCTTCTTTCAGGAGCTGTGGGCAGGGAGAGTCTATCTTAGATAAATGGCCACATCTGGTGGAGGTCACAGCCTCCTGACATTGTCACTTTTGTAGGCTCTCACAGGTCTCATGAAGTTGTAGAGAATATTAATTTTTATAATTGAATTAAATTAAATTAAATCATGTCTATTTCATTTCTATTAAAGTATTCTTACAGAAGTTGTTTCTAAAAATATTTCCATATTGTGTCCACATGTCAATTCTGTGCATAAGCCAAAATGAGTGGAAAACTAAAAAGTTTATCTCCTATGCTGACCTGAAATAAACAGACTAGGTGTCATGGTCCGTCCAGGTGCCAGGTAGAGGTAAAGGCTACCTCCACTGTCATTAGTTTTAGGAAAAAGTGTTTCTAGATTCTCAGGTAAATGTATAACAGAAATAAAATGGGATTCTAATTCCAAAGACTCACATTTAAGTTTTGGTACACCAATCACAAGTATCACTACCCTGGCAAGAACCATATCTCCTCAGAGCCTTGGTTTCCACATTGGTAAAAGATAACAAATGACACCAAAGAGAATTTCTCTGAAAATTAAATGGAGTACAAATGTTTGTACAATGAGTAGAAATGTTTTGGTACAACTGGAAGTACACTGTGTGTGTTTGTGTATTATTTTATTGCAAATGAGGACACTTGGCTAACCAGCTTGTTTTTGTTATAAATCAGCAGGATTTATATTGTATTGTCTGAAAAGAGTTTCAAGAGATAGACATATTTCAAGAGCAGGATATTCTGGTTTTCTCTTAAGATTTTATACATGTGAATAGCCAGAATCCACAGAGAAGAAATAGTGAGTATTCTAGGAAAATATTGAGCAATCAATTGAAAGTCTTGAGTCTTCAAGACCTTCACAAATATGGTCTTACCATATTTGAGAAATGCTTTCTGTGGCTTGAAAACGATGCTTATGATTGAATGTATATACTTTTGGGCTCTAATTTTTCTTTGTTTCACAGCAATTTTGTTTTTCTGTATGTATCAGAGAGTGTGGAATTTCTAGGACAATAGAAACTCACCACATCTCCATTTGGAGTTCAGCTATATTCACACATCTTGTTGATGGGTAGGAAGCCCCAAATAAGACAGATGTTATGAAGGAATGTCAAGAACTCTGGAAGAAGTATCACATATAGGAAGGAGCTTGGCAAGTTCAGCCAGACTTAGCTATAAGATGTAGTATTAAAGTGGTATATCTGTTTCAAGAACTTGGTCATTGCTGATGTGTGGATCTGACCCAAGCCAGTGACTCAGGTGGTATGTGTGAGTTCTGGGGATAGAGGAACCGTATATGTGGACTGAAAAAGCTAGTTCATTCAACTCTGCAACACAATGGGGCCCAAGTGATCTTTCTGTGGGACCCCAGAATATAACACATTCCCTCTCCTGCTGTGTAAGACTCTCTTGAACTGTCATCATGCCTGGAGGCCCAAGTGGTTGGTGGCCGCACACATCTTCAGGTAGCTACGTTGCAAAAGAGAGAATTTCAGGGACAATAAGGACCAACCTGTCAATATACTTGAAACACAGGGACTGGCAATCCCAATGAGCATGTGGAGCCTTAAAGCTCATAGATGTTTATTATTGTCAGTGTGATCTCAGGTGTATCCTATTGGCTGGTGAAGCTTACGGATATTTGGACTATATTAGGAAAATTTTAGGTTGCATAGTGTCAAAAACAAGAGCTGAAGAGTTGAAGATCCTCTATTGTCTGGATGAAGAGCATCATCTTATTCCTAAGCTTGCCAGTGTGTCAGCATGTATAGACATCCAGAGGCACACTGATGAAGCTACTGCCAGTCTCAGCATCATAGGCGATCTGTAGGCAAGGCTTTGGAAAATCACAAGGTGAGGACTTTCAGGGAAAGTTTCTTGCCACAGTAGAGAGGGGCCAAGTGTCACCCAGGGGTGAAGGTGTTACCCAGGGGAAGGGGAAGGGCCTGGAGCATATACCTTCTTTGGCCTCAGCAATTGGTTTTTGGGTCTGAACAAGTGGAATTCTTGCTCAAATAATTTTTCTTTCTTCCAGTGCTACTTGGTTGTGTGGATCTGGGTGTGGGGTTTCCTGCGACCACTTGGTCCCTGCAGAGGAGAGGCTGTCTAAGAATGATGCTGGCAGGGAGACAAGCAGAGTCAGAGAACATGAATAGGAATAAGAAGGTGGACCGTTAGAGCATTTTGGGGTCCTGTCAGATAGAAGCTCTTCCTTGGGACTTGTTAGGACTTTCCAAAAGAAAATAAATCCCTTTTTATTCCCACTGAAACCTGTTTGAGTTTGGTTTCTGTCACTTGCACCCAAAAGAGTTCTAACTAATACAAACTTGATCTGACTGCAGGTCCTTTTAATGGCCCGAGTCTATCCATGAGATGCATTTTATTATGTGGTTGGGATAAGGGCTTAGTTATTGAGCTGAATAGGTGGTGTACTGTAAAGTGCCCCTAGATGGGGTCAACAGAGCAAGT
This sequence comes from Neogale vison, assembly GCF_020171115.1. NCBI lineage: Eukaryota > Metazoa > Chordata > Mammalia > Carnivora > Mustelidae > Neogale > Neogale vison. The sequence continues at coordinate 47,231,749 of NC_058098.1, forward strand.
GGTACATGGATCTCACCTCTTGTCATGAGAAGTGAGGGAGGAGAGCTTGGTGGATCCCCCATCATGGAGGTGGCACCTGAACTTGGGATCCAGGGCATACTGGTTCAGGCTACTAACTTGGAGACCATTCTGCTCACTGTCCTCTGAATATGGCTGTCTTGATGGGTTAGGTGCAAGAGGCAGGAGTGGGCTCTACCTTGTCACTGGAGACCACATTTCCCAGAGTGATGAAGAGGAAGCAGTACATTCTCCATGCCTCTCACTCCCACATCTGCATCCCAGGAGTCTCAGTGGGAAGCTGGGTCAGTGCTGAGGCCAGACTCTGTTTTCAGGGATGACCTGAGTCTACTTCATAGCTGATTCCTAGAACATGGTTTTTCACCATGCATTAAACTCCTACTGTGTACCATCAACAAGTTATTGGAGCTAACTTCAGCTTAGCTACAATCTAGGAGTCAAATATGGCAATAAATGTAACTAGAATGAACTAGAATGATGTAATATTAAGGATCAGACAGAGGAACAATGATTCAAATAAGTGTTGACTTATCGGAAACAATGGAGGCCAGAAGACAATGAAACATCTTTAAAGTGCCGAAAGGAAGAAAAAACTATCAAAGTAGAAATTTATATCCAGTGAAAACATTCTTCAAGAATGAAGGTAAAATAAAGACATTTTAAGATAAAAGAATCAACCACCAGCTGACCTATACTAAAAGACAGTCTTCAGGCTGACGGGAAATAATACCAGATGGAAGCTCACATCTGCAGGAAGAACAGAATAGCTCTATAAATAACAAATATGTGCGTTAATATAAAAGTCTGTTTTTCTTAATTTATTCAAAATACATATTGTTGTTTAAAGCAGGGGTTGGGGAAGTATAGCCTGTGGGCCAAGTTCAGCTCACTGCTTATTTTTGTAAATAAAGTTTTATTGGAATATGGCCATGCCCGTTCCTTTATCTATTGTCTACAGGGGCTTCTCTGATACAACAGCTTTGCTGTGTAGTTGTGGCATAAATTGTATCATCCCAGAGCCTAAAATATTTATGATCTGGCCCTTCATAGGAAAAGTTTGCCAACCCCTGGCTTAAAGCAAAACTTGTAACACTGAGGGCTTAGAACACATGTAGATCTCACACATATGACCACCATATGGAACTATATGGTCGCGAGGCTCCCGCAGTCTATGCAAAGTGGTACGATGTTAACTCTGATCAACAATGAGAAGTTAAAGACATATATTTTAATCTTTGGAGTAACAACAAAATATTAATACCAAGAGGTGTAGCTAAAAACCAAATAGATAAGTTAAGGTACAAATAAAACATTAATATTAAAGAAAATAATTTCAAAGTCCATTTTGTTGCACCACTGGTCACATGCCCCCTTTTGTCCTCTTCAGTGTCATCCTGCTTCTGCTTGAGCCACATGTGAATGCTCCCCACTCCTGAGATAATTAGATACAAAAGAAGGTGCATGTGTGGTTATTAATACAAAATGCTTTAATAGAAAATTGACAGATTGGGAGAACTGATCCCTTAAAATCCAAGTGACTCTGTTTTTCCTTCCTTGACACTCAGCAAATCTGATAAAGACATCGAGTACCTGCTGGGGTAATTTACTGTCTTCATGTTTGTTTTGGGTTCAGACCTCAGATGACCCATAAAAAGCTGTGGCTCTCCGGGGAGAATGGAATAATAAAGTGCAGACTTTCCTGAAGGCTTTTTCTTATTTTTCAAGCATGCTTTAGTTATTTGTTATCATTCAATGCATGAGACATTTTTTTAAAATGGGCTCTAATTTTCATCAAGTTGGAAGATTTCTTTTTATCTTATTTATGAATATATGCCAGGGCAAGTACTGTTTATAATTTTGGTTTCTATTTTTTTCATTAATTAAATAATATTTTAAATATTGTATAAATTCACAAGTAAATGATTGAAATAAACTTAGACCCTCTTTAATAACTTTCTTACTAGATTCTTATAAAATAAGGCAGTAGAACATGCTGCAAATGACTGTTCTGTAGCAGAAACTTGCAAAATTAATATGAGCTATGAGAGGGTATCATGAACTTTGTCTTAAGTGTTTTCTCTGCTCCAATCAAAGGATGCTCAAGGGACAACCTTGACTGGGTGATTTCACTGGACCTATTTCTTTTGTTTCTACAGATCAAGATTCAAGTTTTCCTCCATAAAAGAAATGGGTTTTTAATAAAAGCTAATATAACGAAATACCTAATTACTGTTTTCAAGTCAGCCAGCTATCAAAATTCCTCCTGAAGGCACTGCATTTAGGTTAGGAAGCCACTTTCAGCTCTCACTGAAGTGCTGTTGGGGAGATAGATCCCTGGCCCATTTAGTGACCATTCAGCACAGTAACATTAACAGAAACACAACTTGTGCCTTATTGCCCAGCTAGAGCTTATTTTATGTTTCTCTGAATCAATTCTAAATAATCTTATCCACGACATTACAAGTTTTATAACAAAATTTCCAACTTCCTGCCTCATTAGAAGCTATGTAATTTCCCAAAACATTACGTTGTGTTGTATAATTTTCTACTGTGTTTCTTGATAGAGATCCCATAGGACAGAGATGTGAAATGATTGATTTAATTGGGTTAAGTGAGGATAGAATTCAAGAGTGAGCTATCAATAAAAGCACTTTACTGAATGACTGGCATTGGAGTTAGGAGTCCATTGAGTTTGGCTTTTCATTGTAATTCACCTATTTGGTAGCTGAGAGTCTGAGCTTCAGACAAAGCTGAAATAGACACCTGGGGGAATTATCTCTTTATAGGGATTTGCTCACAAACCTTTGCCCACGATATTACTGAGCTCCCTTCTATGCCTTGTGTGGTTGCAAACAGGCTCAGTGGAAGGAATCCCACTCCTGCAACACAAGGAAAGCCTTTCCTCTGGGAAATGCTGTACATGGGATATTTGTGATGCTGTCATGTGGCATTCAGACCAGAGATTTGAAGTTCAACTGTGCTTCTCTAAAGCCAAAGCAGACATGCTGCCTGGTTGGTATTAACCAGCGTGTAAGCAGCTGTAATTTTTTTTCTTAAAATAATTTCCAAAAGCTTCTCTAAACTTCCAATAACTGTGCATGTTAACATTAACTAAAGTTCTTCAGACTCTGGCTTACTAAGTCTTAGTAATCTTAGTAGTATAATATGAATTCTGGAAAATAAACTAGGTACTTTATGGGGAGTATTCAGTTTAATCATTACCTCCCTGTAATGGAGATAGTAATGTTATCTCCACTTTGAGCTGAAGCATTGGATAATTAAGGAATATGTCCAAGATCACAGAGTTTGCAACAGCAATGGATTTAAACCCAAGAAGACTGATTCCAGAGTCCACCTTCTATGGTGTATAGTCTGCTGAAATTTTGAAGCTGTCTGTAAGTGTATGTCCAAATATTGTAATAATCATTTGCAGTGGATGGTTGGTTATAATGTAGCTATCAGTGAACATCAGGTGGGGCAGGAGGAAAAGGGAACTGCTGTATGTCATCAGCTTCTTCATGCACACTGTCACCAGTATAGTCTCAATTGTAGCACGCTGAATGATAATTTAAACTGCAGTGGTGCATCCTCCTAGAGTCCCTGTGATCCACAATTACATCTTCTTTCCAAAATCAAAATTTTCTGGACATACAGAAATTCTAATAGTTACAGGGTGCCTCTGAGAAATCAGACATTGCCCTTACAACTGGAAGAAATCAAAAGATGAATAAGAAAAATCCCTGTTCTTGAGATATTTAGGCTCTAGCCAGGAGAAAAAAGTTGACTCAAGTAATCACTGAGATCCAAGTAAAGTGCAAGTGAGGTAAAAAACAAAAACAAAAACAAAAACAAAACCAACAAGATTGGAACTTTCTCTGAAGGAGAAGAAATTTGCACAAGGCTTTGAACAATGGAGCAAGTGGGACTTTGAGAGGCAAACAATGAATAGATAGTGTTGGTGAAATAAGAAAAAGTTTGGATTAGGAGTAAAAACAGACAGGAGGCTCCATTCCAGGACCCTGGGATCAGGACCTGAGCCCAAGGCATAGGCCCAACTGACTGAGCCTCCCAGATGCCCCAATTCTGAATATTTTAATTTACTGTTAAGTTGTTGGAAATATTTTAAAAGAAAAGACCAGCATGAGCAAAGGCATACAATAAGCACTTCGTAAATATCTCTCTAATAAATTCACAAGAATGTCTCTTTATTGGATACCTGCTATTTGCTCAGCACTTTGCACATTTTTTTTTTTTAATGTGGGGCTTGAACTCATGACCCTGAGATGGAGACCTGAGCTGATCTCAAGAGCTGGGTGCTCAACTGACTGAGCCAACTATGTGCCCCTGGCACATTGCACATATTACCTTATTTAATTCTGACATAACCATGCAGAATTTGGTAAGGCTACTTGATCTTTTGTTTTTCTCATCTATAAGAAGTGGTTAATATCCCAAATTAAGATGGCTATAAGAATAAAATGAGGAATATTGTGCAATGTATAAAAGGTCTTGTTCACACCAGGCATTTGGGAAATGCATGCTAGTTGTTATCTACCTACCTACCTACCTATCTATCATTATCTCTCTATCTATCTTCCAACCTTAATGAATATTTCTCCCAGCCCTTGGTTCATACCGACTGCAGGGAAAACTTTGCTTTAGTTGAAATGCTGACTCTACCATATTCTCATGTGGCCTTAATCACATTATTAACTTCCATATCTCAGCTTCTTCATCTGTGAGTGGGCATCAAAATAAGGCCCTTATCACTGTGACTGTGGGGAGAAATAAACACTTCATGACTGTCAAATACTTAAAATGGGGCTGAGCACATGTTGAACATTCCATAAATGGTTATCTATGTTAGTCACTATCACTTTAGTCTAAAATACCCAGGACCTTCATTACTATAGACTCTGTGGTCAGTTCTACCTCCATACTATTGCTCTTCCTCCACAACTGGCCCTCTAAATTCCTTTCTTTACCAGAAGTCAAACAATCTTCTGAGAAATGGTGGTCATAGGATGTCTTCCTCCTGATCAAAACTCAATAATATCTTCCCAAATTCTTTACTTGTGTCACAGGGTTCTTCATGGCCTACTTCAGACTTCCCACTTGACCTTGCCAGCTACTCCCAGGTCATCAGTCACCTGCACCTCTTCCATTCCTCATTGTCAAGATCATGATTCTATCTCAGGGCCTTAGCACTTTTAGTTCCTCCTGCTTGGAATGTTCTTCTCCAGATTTTGGCATGACAGACTCTTGTTGTTCTGGTCTTTAAACATCACTTCCTCAGGGACTCATTTCCTAATCATCCAATCTAAAACAGACTTTCAATAACTTTTTATTAATAATATTTTATTATTTTTAGTCACATTATGTTACTAATATTTTATTTAATCTTATTTTATATTTTTAAAAAATAATTTATTTATTTGACAGAGAATACAAGCAGGGAGAGCTGCAGAGTTAAAGGGAGAAGCAGACTCTTCGCTGAGCATAGAGCCCAATGCAGGACTTGATCCCAGGACCCTGGGATCGTGACCTGAGCCAAAGGCAGATGCTTAACCAACCAAGCCCCCCACTCACCCCTATTACAATATTTTAATAGACTACTTTATTTTCCTCCCATCAGTTACCACCCTTTTGATATTTTATTTCTTTTTTTTTTAATTTTATTTTTTCAGTGTTCCAAGATTCCTGTGTATGTACCACACCCAGTGCTCTATTTGCCTATTTCTCTTCCATCCCAGGAGAGTGAAAGTTTAGCGAGAGCTGGGACTATGTCTGACTTCTTCGCTATTCTGAGAATCAGGTTTGACAATAAATCTCAATAAATATTTGCAATGAATCTGCAAACCAAGAATTACAATAGGTCCTACTTCATAGGTGAGGATTAACTGAGATGACATAAACAACTTCGCACTGTGGTTAGCACATGGTGAGGTCTCTGTAGATGCCAGCTGGGTTGGGCTACTACACTGCAGCATAGAACTCCATTCTTAATCCCCAAGTGGCTCAATTACCAGATGGGTCACAAAGAAATGCATCTATATCATATGTTCTTGGATGGAAAAATATACCAGGGCTTCCTGACACATGCACAAGGGGGCAGTGAAAGTTTCCAAGATTGGCTGGAAACCTGAATAGAGGAGGGGACACCCCAGGCATCAAAGGGTGAAATTATTTCCAAGCAGAAGGGAGTGTATATGCCCAGACACATAGGGATGGGAAAATATTTTGAGGTAAGAAGTTCAGTCTGGCTGGAAGCTAGGATGCTTGTGGGGATGAGGCAGGAGGGACTCATCTCTGGAGGGCTGATGGGGGTGGCTTTCCGGGAACTTTCACCTTTTATCCAGGGCTGGTCATACATAGCAGTACCACCAGAAGCAGTGTAAAAACAAATACTGTGCAAGGGCTCTGGGGTTTTTTCTTTGGAATATTTACTATATATTTACTATCTGTTTATAAGCTATCCACATTTTCAGCAGCTCTGCATGGATGGTGGCACCTTGCCATTGGGCCCATTTCATGGATAAGGCTGATGAGGCTTGATCTCCCCACTCCAAATCTGGTGCATTTGCTGTCACATTACACTGCTTTGCTGGACAACTCTCTGAGCATAGGCAGGTGGACTGGAAACCAAAGATTAAATGCAGGCTTTATCTGTGAGTACAAATGTATTGCCTTTCGTCTGAGATCTAGAAGTTTTACTGGCTGAGCAAAAATGATAGAGAGTCAAATCTCAGGGTAGATGGGGTCAACAAATCACTGGCCGGTTGTTATCCCTCTTCATCCTACCTCAACTGGGAAAATCTCCAACTCAGAATATAACCCCCAAAGTGGCCAGGCTCCAGGGAGATTTCTTGGAGTGTTATTCAACTGACTCCTCAACTTGAAGGGCCCTCTGCCTCTCACCTCTGTCTCCAAGTGGGATAGCATCAGGAGCGGAGTGCAGCACCAATTTCTAAGATTGTGTTGGCAAGTACCAGACCTCCTCCTCCTTGTCATCAGCATCCATCACCATCACTATCCTTTATCAAACTTTCTCTGTGCCAAAATTGGGCTAAAGAGCTTTTCATTTATTGGCTCATTTGATATTCATGACAATCTCAGGTAGCTCTCCTATTCTTGTTTCAGAGATGAAGAAGCTGGAGCCTCATGAACAATAAAAAATTTACTTAGAGTCATTCATCTTGTGGGTAGGCATAGCTGAGATTTCAGAGCCACAGCTGCGTGATTTCCAAGTTTTCACATACAGGTCAAGTTAGCACGGCAGGGTTTTCTCTCCTTCCATCATTCGTGGTTCCCGAAGTTGCCTTGGACCACCGTTTTAATAAGGTCAGCAGCAGCAAATGTAAATGATGAAGTGACAGGTGAAGATAATGGCACCATGCCCATCTTTAGCCTTCAGCTTTCCACAGGCTTTCAGCAGGATTCCTATGAGTGGGAAATGTGACGCTGAACACCTGAGTGAGGGGCCAAGCCTACCAATTTCCTGACAGCTGGCATTTTGGGCTTTTTGTCCATGCACTCTTTATCTCTAGTGTCAGGGAACACAATTCTATTGGATAAGCAACAGAAAACAGAAAAAAAAAATGTTTGGACCAAGTTATAATGTGTGCTTAGAAATGCACAGAAGCACATAATGTGAGAAATATCCTGACTGCATTGCATTATTGATTGCTGTTTGCACAATCTATACATACCTTGCCTCCCCCATCCTCAAGACAGCTGATGATGACACATGTAAAACCATGGAGGGAAACAGCACTTCCTTTTTGATAAATGACTTAATTGTCAGTGGGATAATAGCAGACTGCAAACTTGCCACGGATTATTTTCTTTATATTTTTGTTAGTATGCTTGTTTTTCCTTTGGATAAAAGTATTTATTTATTTGTTTATTTGATGTGGGTAAGGTGAAATTGCCAGAGAATGATTAGATGATTTTCATCTCTAATATAAAATAACATAGTCTTCCCCACAGTAATCCTACCACCATTCTTTGACACTATTCTAAGTTTGGAAAGTGTCCTGTATCTTCCTTCTGTGTACCAAGAACACTCAGAAAATGGTTACAGGGAGAAGGTTCATTTCTATCAGAACGGGAAAGCTCCTTCAAAGGGCTTGCGTGCAGGTCATTTTGAGATACACACTTGGTTCTCTTGGACGATCCACTTTACTTCTATGGACTGTTCCTTCAGCTGCCACGTGGAGTAGCTGACAGAGAGGATTTGAAAGGTTTCCTCGAATAGTGCAGTTCTTTGCTTAAAGTTGAAGGTTGGTACCTATAAGCATTGCAGGGGGTGCAGCACAAGCTGGGAGAATATTTCTGTCAGAGTGACGTGCCATAAAGTCATGATTTCTTGCCAACTCAACACCCCAATGACAGCTTTATTTTCACTTCAACAGGAATATTAATTGGTTTCATTAAATGCTTTATAGCTCTTACACTATCCTCAGAAGAAGCAAGACCATGCCTATCTTTATATTCCAAAGCCTATTAAAATGTCTTGCAATAATAAGTGCTCAACACACATTCATTGAATGAAACCTTGACATTATCTGGCACCAAGTAGGTACTTCAAGTGTTTTAAATAAAATGGATTAAGTGGAGGAAGTGGATGGATGGCCAGAAATGACCTCCATCCTGGATGATGGGCTCAGATCAGAAATGACATTTAGAGACTGTATTCCTTGATGCAGTGGAATCTTCTTTGCCTAATTTGCCTAATTTGTAATTTGGATTTCTTGTTTTTTTTTGTTTTTGTTTTTGTTTTTCATGTTGAGATTGATGCACCCTGGTCTCCTCCGTGTAGTTCTCTGGTATTAGTACACCAGCTCTCTGCAGCTGCAGTCCTGCAAGTCCCTCCTTCTGATGCTTTCTTAATTGTTTTCTCCTTAGGTTGGTGCTTCTGGGAGCCCCCCGTTTGCATGCATGAACTCATATCATCTTCAGACATGGTAGGTGGCTTTCTAAAGCCACAACTGCAGCACTGTGAGTGTGTGAATCTGGATGGAGTTTCTCTTCACCCTTGATTATGTTGCTTCATTCTTGGGATGGAGAAGAGCCAGGAGATAGTATATTTGTTTGAAAGGCTGGTGCTATGGCTGACCACTGTGAGGCTCAGGCCAGATGTGTTGTCCAACCAGTATCATTTCCAGGATCTTGGTATTTGAAAGCTTTTGAGTGGCAACTAGAAACATCAGAGTGGTATTAAAAGGTCAGAAAAACTCTCAGAGGCTACGTTTCTAGCTTTCTTGTGCCCTTTGAGAGAGGAATGCAAGAAGCTAAACTAATGATAAATAATAAAACAGGTGGGAAAAAAGCCAACAAGCCAACCTCTTAGATCCTTCTAGTTAACTTCTGTGCTGCAAGACAAAAAGAAAAGGCTTCTAGTACCAGAAACGGACATAAATTTGGCAAATGAGATTAAAGCTGACCTAAAGCAGTTGAGCTTTATGGGTTTATGAGGGATTAGTAGGGTATTGATATTTACGTGTCCTTTCCCCAGAGGGAGGTAGCACATTGTCTACCACTACACCAATGTGATGAAGTGAATCAACATGCTTTTCTGATATTTATAAGTGTGTCATTTCATATTCACCACAATTAAAGCAGACATAAATATGTGCTGAAAGTTATACTAAAAGAGAGCAATTACCAAGTACATGCCACTTAATTGGACATAGTGCCGTGGTTTCAATGTAAACAATTCTACCATTTTATTACATGAAGACAAAAATCCACAGTTTTGTCCTTTCTGCTGTAAGTCATGAAACTCCTTTTATGCTTTTCCTTTAAAATATACATTTTGGGAAATGCATTTCTTGGAAATGAAAGTAAGTTATTCATAAAACTTTCCAAATATGTCAGCATATCAATATGCAAAGGATAAAAAATGTGCACCTCTTTGTAACCAGCTATTATAGCCATCAAATGTAATCATGCTGACTGTGGTTGCCTCCACATTTTTTAATGTGTGTGTCAATGTAACTACAAGGATAAGTGGTCTCTTGGCAAAAAATTAGTATGCATTATTTCCAGAACATGCAATATTTATAATTAATCTACATGTTTGGCTCATATCAAGATGCTTACATGAAGTTCTATTGTTGCATTTACTGTGAATTCAAAATTGTAACTGATGTTTCTAAAGTTCCAAAGCTCTGGCCTCATAGGCTTTTCATAAGAGGGGTCACTGTCCACATTTCTCTCCTCTACCTACAGAGGGAGCTGACTTTTAAAGGTCAGCATGTTTCCCACACCTCATGTAGTCAGTCTGGGTCAGTTGGCCTGACTAACCTGGCCATTCTGTCATTGAGGTCAAGGTCATAGGTTTACTCCTCCATGAACTCATGTAATGATAGAGTAAAAGTCTTTGTCACCAGCAACATCTCTGCCACTGCCTGGGGGTGTGTGTCCTTGTTCATAACAATTGGGAGAGCCTGAGTGGCTGGGCAGTTATAAACCCGGCTTTTGGAGGACCAATGCAATTGGGCCTTTCTATTGCTGAGGGCTGGGAATGTTTCTTGCGGTTTTAACATACACAACACATTTGTTTTCTGTAAGGGTGGTCAGAAGCATTTCTTTGTTACTTATTTGAGTGAATAGAAAGATGAGACATTAGAGCGCAAACACAGCTGTCACTTTGGCAAGCTGTGCTGTCGGAACAAAATGAACAAACCTTTGAGAATCTCTCAAAGTAAGAGTTTTATTGGAGCCCAAGTGAGGATAGCTTCTTGGGAAACACACTTTTCACAGGAAAGACAGTGCTCTGAAGAATGAATAGTTTTCAAGGGTGATATACTTTTTTACATCTTGTAAAAGCTTGAAAGATTACAGATGACCATATAGGCAGGAATCACAAGTTTAATGTCAAGGAATGCAGAGATTAAGAGTATTGATTTCTATCTTAAGGACAGGATTGTTTTCCTTCAGGCTACTATTCACAAAGCAGGTGTACAGTGCATGCATGGTGAGCCATAAATCAGGATTTTTTAAAAAAAATTTATTTATTTATTTATTTATTTGACACACAGAGAGATATCACAAGTAGACAGAGAGACAGGTGGGGGTGGGAGCGGCTCCCTGCTGAGCAGAGAGTCCAATGTGGGGCTCAATCCCAGGACCCTGAGATCATGACCTGAGTTGAGGCAGAGGCTTAACCCACTGAGCCACCCAGGTGCCCCTATAAATCAGGATTTTGGTTTAAACAAAGTTTCTATATAGTCACGCTGACTTCAAAAGAGTTCTAAAATAGCTTCTCTTATATCTCAGGTGTTTAGAGAATATTTTCTCACATCACTAGCCATCGCCGTGCTGTGGCCATCATCTGGGATTTCTCCACAGGGGACCAATGCAGGGGATGACTACCTGCCTAGCTCATAGCTCAGACTCCACCTTATTACCCAGAAGTCCTTACATGAATGTCTTCTGTAGCCATGTGGAATGGGAAGCGGTGTCAGGATGCATAAATCATTAACAATGGCAATGAAAAATCATGCAATTGTTCTCTGACAATAAAAGGGGCCGAATTCCTAATCATAGTTAGAAAACACTGGAAGAATTCAGTGCTTACCTGAAAGACAAGATGAACTTCATAATTCTCCACGTGAGTTCTTCGTGTACCTTGGTATGTGAGTATGCAGAAGAAATGTGTTCCTGTGAAGAGTTCTACCTGGAAGATTGTTTCAAAATGGAAAAAGTGGCTTCAAAATGGAATGTGGGGCACCTGGCTAGCTTGGTTGGAAGAGCGTGTGACTCTTGATCTCAGGGTCATGAGTTCAAGCCTCGTGTTGGGGGGTAGAGATTAAACAAACAAAAGAACAAACTTTAAGAAAATGGAATAATATTGTTTTCAAAGGCAGGCATTATCACAGTCATACCACAGTTATAGCATAGCTGTATCTAACATGGTTTGTTGTGTTTATGCCATTGTGTGCTTACATCTGATTTAATTTTCAATCATTCACCAGTGATTGTTGAGAAGCTACAAATCCATTGTTTCTTAACGTGGTGAGGGACTAGTTTTTGAAAATTTCTGATCTGTCATGTGTTTAAAAACAAAATTCAACTTAGTACTTTTGAAGATCTAGTTGGTCTTATTAAGCAATTCATAAATCAGGCAGCATCCCATCTAGCAAGTAGAGGGATGCTCTGAGGAGCTGTACAAAATGGAATGTTTTTATAGGCAGGAAGGCGGGGCAAGGAAGTTATTAGCAAAAGAAAAAAAAGGATTGTTTCAAGCCCAGGACATCTTTTTGGGTGCAAGGGATGGCAAGATTTCTCTTACATTTGACCTCACTGGTGGTGATCAGAAAATTTCAGATTGACTTTTGAAAGGTCACATTTCTGGGATAGGTTGAAACTGTAAATAAGTCTTGGTTTGCTCCTGTGGGAAGCAAATGACTCCATTTTGAGCTTTTTCTTTTTTTTCTCTTTTTAAACATGTGTGGTCCTATTGCACATGACTAGGGTCCCACTTGTAGCACATCGTCATCTCCCTAGGATCACAACATCCACACTGTTTGTTTTCATTTCAATAGAGTATGTTGATAATGCACTGGGATATTACAACAAGGTCAAATTGCATAAACAATGAATCTTGGAACGCTGAAAAAATAAAATTAAATTTAAAAAAAATTAAGTGCATTTGCTCTCAGTTGCTTACCTGGCTGTAAACCAGTAGCAGGCACTTAGCATCCTGGCAGTGGTCAGGCCATCCATACTCTGAGCAGCACTTGACAATTTGCCACTTGCTTGATGTCCTTGAAGCTTTGGGAGAATATTGGGGGAATCCTAAAATGTTACTGGTCAGGGGTTGCCATTCAAAGTGGTCTTTTGCAAAGGTTTATTCATTTGGTATTCAGTACTGAGTAGCCATTGAGTTTCAGGCAGCAAGCAGTTCTCTGACCGGTGAGAAACCAGATGAGCATTTATAAAGAGCTAAGAGAACAGTCTGTCATGGAGGCAGTGAGAGGAGAACAGGGGTCTGCTCTCTTCTGTGTGCCACTTATTCAGGGTGTTTTGTATGTAGACAGGGCACTGCCAGGATATCAGGGCTTATAAACTCGGTGGCTTCCAGAGATTTCTCATGAATCACAGATGGGTGTGGGGAGTCAGGGTATGATGGAGACTGTGTTGAACTGGAGGACAATGGCATTTAGAGAATATAACACTTAATTCCAGATAGATCTTCTGATTTTCAAAAAACAGTAAAAACAAAACAAAACAGAAATTCTAATTCTTTACTTGAAAGCTCTTAATTGTTCAACTACTATAGTTATCTACTAATTTAAATCATTTGAAAAATCCAATGCTAAACCAAACACACACACACACACACACACACACACACACGGATAGGCTGCTTGTGTGTGACCTCTGAAAACTCTCTTGAAGTTTCCAATGAAGAAACATATTCTACCAACTTCAATGGAATATTGAATTGTCAACTTATCTGAAGGTAATTCCAAACAGAATTTGATATTAACACAAATAAGGAAATGTACAGGTATTCCTAAGATACATGAGACCACAAATGGGTGTGGAGGTTATAGCTGAGGGTAGCTTCAGTCTTGGCCCCCAAAAATGTAATAATTATTCTCCTTTCTCTGCAGGGGTTCCTTGGAGGAACACTCTGAGAAACAGAATATTATGTTAGTTTTGTGAGAACATCCTCAAAGTGCTGAGTCACCCAGTGAAATGTGTGTGTGTGTGTGTGTGTGTGTGTGTTTTAATTGAAAGAGCCACATGGCCTTTAAATACATCATCTATTTCATGTTAGATTCAAAGTGACATACACAATTTTGAGTCCTTGGGAAATAAATAGGTGTTTAGTTAATTCTGTTATTTCAGATATACTTTGATATAACTTTGCTACCAATATCATTCATACAAGGTGCACTGCTTTGAGGGACAATGATACCTGGCTTTCTGAGGAAATATACTAGGCTGAAAATTAGTAAAGAAACTCTTGACAGAAGTGCTTACATTTTTCTCTAGGACCTTAATTAAAGGCCGGCATTACCCATGTCTGTGTAATTGTACTTGGCTAATTGAGAGATGATAAGTTTATGACAGGCATGTTCTGGATTAATGGATGTGGCTGCTGTAAACACACCCTTTCATATCTTTTCTAATGCACTTCTTGTAGGCATGTCACCCATCCATCCTAGCCTTCTGAGTATAGGGCAAAGATTCTGTTAAGACAGAAATAGAAGTGGAAGTACATAGTGGAGGGGCCAGGCACAATCTGGGGAATGTGAACTAAGTGTCCCTGAGTCGTGAATGCCCATGGTGGTAGCTGGTGGGTAACATCAGCCTAGAGCAAGTGGGGTGTGGGGTTTGGCCTCTCACACCAGTGGGAGCTTGTACCAGGCACTAACACTCAAAGTTAGTGTTATACCACTCAAAGGCCGTAGATGAAGCAGAGTCCGAAAGGGTGGACTCCTGATTTTTCTTAATCTGGGATCCTTCAGGAGCAAATGCTAGGACAAGGATTTGAGTGTAAGTTGTTCATCTGAGTTGTGAAAGAAATATGGCAGGGGAATAAGGAAGTGACCCAGAAATAAAAAGGAAATCCACCCATCAAAAGAACACCATGAAGCCAGTTATGATTGAGCTGGAGCTCAACTCTTTTGGAAAACTCTGGGAGCAATTCTACAGAATCTGCCCTCAGGTTTACTCTACTCAAAGAGAAAGGGAGCTGGGGATCAACCCACCCAATGGCTGAAAAACCTTAGGCAATGAAAAGAATGCAGATTCGGACAGAAGGCTGGAAGTCTGAGACATGCTTTGGAGAGCAAGGCAAGGGGACAGGAAGACCACCGGTGGCATCAGGTTCCAGAACCTCCAAGTACAGACAGAGACTCTGGCACACATGAGCTGTGTGTGATAAGGGCCAATACCCTAAACTCTAGGTGCCTAAATTTCCTCAAACCATGGGTTCCTGCAAGGCATATGGAAACATAAACCACAGCATTAATTGTATCCTTACAGAAATTCAGATAGCTCCTCTGTATTTTCTGGCTATGTGCCTTGAAGCTAAACCTTCTTTCATTGCCACCACCTTCTCCTCCTTTCTTTTTTTTTTCTTTTAATTTAATTTATTTTTCATTTTTAAATTTCATGCTTCTGATTTGCTGGTGCTCTGGGTACATTCCTTGTCTGTGTCCTGTATAGTTGATCATGGTTTAAAGAGTAGAGTGGAAGTAGGTATAAAGTGACACCACAGGTCTCATCTGGAGATTAACGAAGTCATTTCCCCCATCTGAGCTGTGACACAGTGTGACATAATAAGGGGAGGGCCTTACTAGTAATGACTAGTAATGGTCAGAATCACCACTGAGCAAGGGTGTGCTCTGTGCCAGGGTCTTCCATTATCCCTCAGTTGTCATAGTGACTGCCTGTCTTTCTGCTGGAAAGCCACTCCCATGACCTTGATCACACCGCCCTGTAGCAAAGGCAGGGCCTTGAGAGCTTGCCTGTGCCCAGCACTGCTCTAAGCATTTTGTGTGAAACCCACTTTTGTCCTAACACAACTTTGGAGATGAAGGAATTCTGGCATCTAGAGTTTTGGGACCTGCCTTGACCTAGTTCACGTGTGCTGTAGTCTGGACCTGTGCTCATACCTTCTATTTTCAGAGGCTACCTCCCAACCACTGTGCTGCCATGCTGCAAGCTGCTCACAGCCCAGCTGACGAGGAGAGAAATTGCAAATATGATTTTATTGGCTACAAGTCACAAAGGTCTCCTGGCAACAGAGACCTGCTGAAGTCACTGCAATCCCCCATTTAATACCAGAGAGAACACCACATTTGCAGACATATCCTCAGCAGGCAATTTGCCCAGAAAATAGGGAGCAGATTTCTGGATCTGGAAGTGAATGGGAATGGGAAAGAATTGCTTTTATTTGGAAGGTGAGAGGCTTGGGAACTGACCCAGAGCTGTGTGAAACAGAACACCTTCTAACACCGCGGCTTTTGTTAAAGTAGCATTCCAGGATGGAAGGCCAAAAGGGGCAGACTGAGGCCCTGATTATGATTTTTTTTTTTCCTTCACTTGAAGAGTGGTGCCGCCATGGGTGTCTGGGTGCCTCACCCCTGGGTTGGGGGGGTACCTTGGGCGGCATTTGAATGAAAAAAAAATTGCACAAACTTAAACTGGAAGGGGATAATGAAATGAGCTTGAAATAATTAAACAACCTTCTTGACTCTGCATTGTACTGTGAAGATATGTAAACATCTTTGGCATCAAAATTCTAGAAGAGGAAACATAATGGTTACAGTGTTATCCTATGTCCCAAAGTTCCCACAGGTGATGAGGGCTTTCCTTTCTGGGGAGCAAGTTCCAGCCAACATCAAGTTTGTCCACTAACTCCTAAAGTCTGTCCTTCATAAACTTCCCCAGATTTTGGCTCCCAAACCTCAGGGTTTCAGACCTTGGCTCTTTTTCTCTTCCCCCACTTGCCTCCATTCTTCATCTCTAGCTTCCTGCCCAAGTGATGTTCTGGCCAGTAAACTTGGAAGGTCCTTTTCATTTTTTGCCCCATGCAGGCAAAATGTTTGCCTTTGATCACACACTAGTTAAAAAGTTAATTTAAGGGCGCCTGGGTGGCTCAGTGGGTTAAGCCGCTGCCTTCGGCTCAGATCATGATCTCAGGGTCCTGGGATCGAGTCCCGCATCGGGCTCTCTGCTCAGCAGGGAGCTTGCTTCCTCCTCTCTCTCTCTGCCTGCCTCTCTGCCTACTTGTGATCCCTCTCTCTGTCAAATAAATAAATAAAATCTTAAAAAAAAAAAAAAGAAAAAAGAAAAAGTTAATTTAAAATTCTCCCCAAATTAGTTTCTCTCAGTTTTTGTGTGAGGGAAGAACATCTATGTGTGCTGGTGACCATTTCAAAGCTAACCCAGCCTCACAGTTAGTGTGCCCAGAAAACAATGCCTTCTTGACATCAGAACACAAATGTTCACCAACCATCCCAAGCGTGCAGGATTCTGATGCATTTCCCTTTTATTGAACAACACAGTGTTCCCTAAAAATTGCTGCTTCCATACCCCAAGTCAGAACCTGAATAAAGGGAAATGCAGCTCAACATCAGGCTCCAGAGCCTTTGAACTTCACTGATGCATAGCTCCTGGGATAAAACCTTATCAGTTTGTATGGACACTCATAATATGGTGGTGTTTTGGATGGGAGTATTTTCAGACTCAGATAATTTACCAACGCAAGTCAACACTATACAGAGGTCACATAAGAGCAATTTGTTCTAAATTCATTATCATTAACAGGCTAGGCAGCTGCAGGAAATTATACAACTGCAAAGCATTTCAAAAAATGTTCCGATGTTGATATCTGGACTGTTTGATCCCAAAACAAAGGGAAATCATGATCTTTCTGGCTACAGCCTTACTAACAAAGATTTTTGCCTTTCTTAATAATCATTCTTAGTCCAAGTTATTTTTATTCCAGTGACACTGGTGCTCGCCAGTGATTTGGGGTTGATAATAAGAACCATGTTCGTGGGTTGGAAGTACATGGTCAGGATTAGTAAGGATTGCATAACTTCATCCCTTCATGTTTGGAATGACCTCTGAAAATAAGAGTGAGCCAAAATCCAGGATGGAGTAATAAAGGAAAAAAGAAATCTTCTCATCTATAGAATGGGGTGAATAAGCAGTAAAATATGAATGCGTGAAATGAATTGGGACTGTGTAATTCCAAAAAACAAACACTACATGATCTTTGATGTAAAACAACTACCAAGTACTCTGTGGTAAACTCAGCATATTTGGCAATTAACTCAAATGACCTTTCTGAAGGAATGTGAGTTTTGAGGGGTTCAGAACTCTGTCCAACTTTATGGGTTTTGAAGTTTTGAACCAACCTTAAACCTTACACTGTGCCAGTTTTGTATCTCTGTGTTTCAAAGATTTTTGAGCAAAGACAGTGGGTTTCTGGGAAAGGCAGTAAGGGGAGATCAGATAAGCATGGCTGGACCCTTGGGAC
Organism: Neogale vison; assembly: GCF_020171115.1. Taxonomy (NCBI): domain Eukaryota; kingdom Metazoa; phylum Chordata; class Mammalia; order Carnivora; family Mustelidae; genus Neogale; species Neogale vison. The sequence continues at coordinate 47,249,780 of NC_058098.1, forward strand.
CTTGAACTTCTGGAGGGCATACCTCTCTGCCCTCTCTACTTCCTTACCCTACTCTCCAAATGTGTGCTAGATGCACAATTCCACCATGCCAGGTTTGCTCTGATTTGCTCCACTTGTTGACTGTAAGGAGCCCAGAGTCCTGCAAGGCTGGGTTAATTGCCCACATCTTGGAGTGCTGCTCATACCATGCTTAGGAGATCTGAAAGCCACTCCTCGGAACTCCTGAAATTCCTTTGCTCATTATCCCTCCATGTTAAAGACTCTTGAAAGAAAGTGAGTGGGGGAAATCAGAGGGGGAGACAGACCATGAAAGACAGTGGACTCTGAGAAACAAACTGAGGGCTTTGGAGGGGAGAGGGGTGAACCTGGTTGTGGGTATTAAGGAGGGCATGTAATGATTTCATGGAGCACTGGGTGTGGTGCATAAACAATGGGTTTTGGAACACTGAAAAAAGATAAAATTTATATGAAAAAAGAAAGAAAAAAGATATCTCAAATAGACATGGGGAAAAGGGAAGGTTATCTGGATGGGTAAATGCATGAAACAGACCTGTGTCACCATTGAGGAGCAAACTGCATCTGGAAACTTGGAGGATCTGGGGGCTGGGAAAATTGGGCAAAAGTGAGCGCTTTTTGACAGTGGAGGGGGAAGAAAAGGAAATAGAGCATGGAAGAAACTGGAAAAGCTGTGGTGGGAGGGATGTCACCCTTTGGAAACTTGGGGGATGCTAAGGATTGTTGCAGGGCAGCCACGACTGGGAATTTAGTGACTCGGGACCCAGCCAGGCAGGATGTTTCTAACAGTAAAGTGGCTTAACTGAAGAATTTCATCTTTAATGATATTTTTAAATGAGCTTAGCAGTTAGTCTTTTATCTAGCTGCCCTTGTGTTCATGGACTCTTCTGGAAAGTTGCTTTGTTAATTCTTAAATTTCCAATGTGAAGAATTAAAGTCCTATTTATAAGAGTTGCCTTCCATTTACTTGGATGTTTGCTAAGCCTGTTCCTAACACATACAGGGCCAAGGGGGAGGTGGTGCAAGTGGAGGCCCACAGCCCATGGGTGCAATGTTTGGAAGTTACAAATCCAACTTGGCATCTATGAAATAAAATTTCTATTCTTCCACACTGACAAACCCATCTTCATAGTGATAAATTAGAAAAATATATGTCCACTATGGTTTTTATGTGACAGAATGTCAACAAAATATCAAAGATGGATTGAAACTCCACCATTCTCTTACACCATTCACAATGATAAACTTGAAATGGATGAAGGACCTCAAAGTGAGGCAGGATCTATCAAAATCCTAGAGGAGAACATTGGCAGTAACCTCTTCGATATTGGACATAGCAACTTTTTTCAAGACATGTTTCCAAAGGCAGAAAAAACAAAAGTGAAAATGAACTTTTGGGACTTCATCAAGATAAAATATTTCTGCACAGCAAAGGAGAAAGTCAACTAAACAAAGAGGCAGCCCACAGAATGGGAGAAGACATTTACAAATGACACTACAGACAAAGGGCTGATATCCAAGATCTATAAAGAACTCTTCAAACTCAACACCCAAAAAAAACCAGATAATCGTGTCAAAAAAATGGGCAGAAGACATGAACAGACACTTCTCCAAAGAAGACATAAAAATGGCTAACAGACACATGAAAAAACGTTCATTATCATTAGCCATCAAGGAAATTCAAATCAAAACCTCACTGAGATAGCACCTTACATCAGTTTAATGGTCAAAATTATCAGGACAGGAAACAAGTGTTGGAAAGGATGTGGAGAAAGGAGAACACTCTTACACTGTTGGTGGGAATACAAACTGGTGAAGCTGCTTTGGAAATTCCTTAAAAAACTAAAAATAGAACTTCCCTATGACCCTGAAATTGTACTACTGGGTATTTACCCCAAAGATACAGATGTAATGAAAAGAAGGTCCATCCATACCTCAATGTTCATAGCAGCAATGGCCACAATCACCAAACTGTGGAAAGAGCCAAGATGCCTTTTGACAGATGAATATATGATCCATATATGGTCCATATATGCAATGGAGTATTATGCCTCCATCAGAAAGGATGAATACCTAGCTTTTGTATCAACATGGACGGGACTGGAGGAGATTATGCTGAGTGAAATAAGTCAAGCAGAGAAAGCCAATTATATGATTTCATTGTGGAACATAAGGAATAACATGGAGGGCATTAGGAGAAGGAAAGGAAAGGTGAATTGGGGTAAATTGGAGGGAGAGAGGAAGCATGAGAGACTATGGACTCTGAGAAACAAACTGAGGGTTTTGGAAGGGAGGGAGTTTGGGGATGAGTGAGCTTGGTGGTGGGTATTAAGAAGGGCATGTGTTGCATATAGCACTAGGTGTGGTGCATAAACAATGAATCTTGGAACACTGAAAAAAACATCAAAGATGGTTAAATTTAATTATTATTATGAATCTGCCAATGATATTTAGATGCATAGTAAAACAAAGACACACAATTCATAAATTGTACAATACTCATTCTTAAGAATTTCTTCCCTAGAAATAGAAGAGTTTCTTCTATTTCTTCTACTAAAAAATAGAATAAATGATTTTGCTGAAATAAATCAGCAAAATCATTTATTCTATTTTTTAGTTAGGATTTTTATATAATTTGTGTCTTATAGAAAACAATGTTGAACTGGCAGCTTTCTCCAGTCATTGTGGTTCTTCACCAGGTTCCTAAAAATTATTTCAGTATTGAAAGACTTTCCTCTGCTAAGGCCAAGCAAATGGATTTTCAATACAATTCTTTAAAAGATATTTGGATGGGGAATAAAGAGTGAAGTTGATATATCAGATTCAAATATTGTAATGCTATCATCCATGAGATGATATTGTCATTGTTAAAATATGTTAATGTTACCTTTTGGATTACTATCACATATAGTAAACTGTTCACTTCTTTCAGCACAACATCTAAATCCATGAAGGAGAAGTATTTGATTCTCAGATTCTTCTGTCAAATTTTTCAGTGCAAGGAATATTCTAAAGAAAAATGAAGAAAAAAGTTGGCTATTATTCAGCTTATCAGAATCTGTCTTTAAGCACATAGTAGAGTGTCCATCAAACACTCTGGAAGTTTATTTCAAAATCTTTTGCTTGAATCTTTTTCATAATTGCAAATATTTTGTTTCCTTATTCTAATTTCTCTGCTTTTTTCCCCTAGAAGCTGCATAGTTCACATGCACTTTGATTTTATCTAAAATTTTAAAAAATCCTTTTAAAGTAAAATAACCAAACTTGGATCTATTTTTGTAAGATATTTCTAACATTAATAGTAACCACAGTTCATACCAAATAACTCTGGATAGTGGAAATTCAAAAATAATATCATTTTCTTCCAAAGACCGTGCTTCATTCTTTATTTGGGCATCTTCTATTTTTCACTTAGCTTTTCTGATGCATTTTGTGTCTTGTCTAAATTAAATCTGATTTCTTTATCTGCATTCAGTCAGCATACCCCTTGTGTGACCAAGAAAAGTCATGAAGTCAAAATTGATAGTGTTTCATCAAGATGTTCTATTTTGGGGTAAGTCCAGAAAATGTCACATACAATTTTTAATCGTTCCAAAGAATGTCATTGCTATTGGCCCAGCTGAGACCATGTCTCATAGTAACAAATTCAAAACATGTGCCACGCATGACACAGGGAACTCTTCTGGTTTTCAGCCAAATTTGTGGCCTTACATCTCTTACTTTACCAACTATGTCAGCACGATTATCATAGATTTTCCCTCTATAATCTTTCAAATTGTTTGAATAAAGCTGACATTTAAAATTTATGACTATGTAGCCAAATCTTTTGAATATATCTTTTTTGAATATATCTTTTTATAAAATATAATAAGTCACAATTCCAGCATCCAATATGATGATCACCTAATAGCATTTTCATATGTATAAATTTAAGTGCTATATATTTTTTTAACACTACAAAATATTCCTCAATGCCACATAGAACTGTTGTGATAACTGTCTAATTCACAGGTACCTCTGGAGCCAGCAGTTGGAAAGCAAGAGGCAAGGAAACAGATGCTTGTATCATTGTATTCCTTCTGTCAGAGGAACAATTCCATAGATTAATTGATTGATTTTTTTTCCCCTCCAGCAGAGTACTTCTGCTACTCAAATTCTCTCCACACTCAAGCAGTGATGTTTCTGACTTTGGCAGCCACAGAATCCAAAAACCTACGTGGCACTTGGGTGCAACCACTTTTTGTTTCAAGTGCTTATAGGAAAAGATATGAGGTCATCTGGTTGTTCAATCTAGCTCCAATATGATTGCTAAAATTGTTTTGCATGAGCCAACTGGCTGGACTGATGACCCATGACTTTCCCTGTTGATTTGCAAATTAAGTCCAAGATGGTAACCATCTCAGAAAGAAGGTCTTATGTTCTCTCATAATTCATATGTTGGAACCAGGTGTTAATTGCTTTTCTTCCTTCCTTCTTCTCTTCCTCCCTTCCTCCTCTTCCTCTTCCTTCTTCTTTTTTACAGAAGGGGTGGCATAGGGAGAGGGAGAGAGAGAGAATCTTACTCAGACTTCATGCCCATTATGGGGCTTGATGTGGGGCTTGATCTCACAACCCTGAGATCATGACCTGAACCAAAATTAAGAATCAGACCCTTAACTGATTGAGCCACCCTCTTTCTTTCTTCTTGCTGTATTTGTAGGAACAGTGTTTGATACATACCAGGTACTAAATAAATATTTGTTGAGTAGACAAGATTAATTTCACTTCTAGATTTTCTTTTTGTAGAAGTATTCTGTAGCTGATGTTAGAATGTACTAAGCGTCTGGCAATGCAGTAAATGTTTTCATAAAATCAGCAATAATGAAAGACAAATGTATTTCATTTATAGAGTGATGATATATAGACAAATTATGGACTCGTAGGTCCAAATTTGTTCCTCCATTGGATTGTAAATAACATAGGTAAAAATGCCTACCATAGGCAGTAGCTATTGATTATATCATCCACATACATGCATTCAGATTTAAATTCTCTCATCTTCTTTTATATTGCCATGCCTATCTTCACAGATTTTAGCTGCTATTCATGGTTGTAGTGAGGATGGGCGACAAGCGACCCTCAAGAAACTAAGAGAAACACAGTGAGACACAGGAAGAGAAGACAAGAGAAAGACCAGAAACTCATGACAGATGCTGAAGCAAAACTGTTGACTCAGCTAAGATGTAGATGTCCCTTAGTATTTCAATATGATGCTACAAAACATTTGGGGGGGAAAAAGCTAAGAGAAAAATGCATTTGGATGATGGTGATTTTGTTGCCTTTGAAAGCTGTGCATGTCAAACAATCTTGCTTAAGATCTTGCTAAAGGAAGATAAAAAACTTGTGTTCTGTTTCAAAAGGTATTTGAACAGCAGCAGCAGCATAGCAAAAACAGAAACAACAACAATATTTAGATGGGCATGTGTAGAGCTTTGCTAAGGGTGTTGCTTTTTACTACTGCAATGCCCCCATTGATTTGCCAACTAGCATTTGATTGACATCTGCATAAATCCCACTGTTTTCAAGATACTACTAAAAAAATTGGCAATGAGAACTGCAAAGAGTAGATGAGAAAAAAATTGCTTGCTGCAAAGCCATTAAATTATTTGTAAAACTTGCAAAAATTTTCCTCTTCTACATTTTTCTAATATTAAAGAAACTATGTGACTGTTTCTCAGTGGGCTTGTTGCTTTGATACTTCTGGTGGGTGATTAGGCTGGGATGGAAGATGGTCAAAAGTCAAGGCCACAGTGTTGACCCCTGAGACTACTGGTGAGTGAACAATACTATATGACTGGGTCAGTTGAATATTTCAGCCAACAACAAAAACAAAATTTCAGATTAACCCTGAAACCATGATAGTAGTCAAGTTTCTCAGTGAAATTTTCAAATTTTATTTTTAAGATTTTATTTATTTATTTGACACACAGAGGTGCAGCAAGAGACAGAACACAAGCAAGGGGAGTGAGAGAGGGAGAAGTAGACTCCCGCTGAGCAGGGAGCTTGATCCTGGGACCCTGGGATCATGACCTGAGCCAAAAGCAGACGCTTAATGACTGAGCCACCCAGGCACCCCTCTCAGTGAAATTTTCAAATGGAATTTTTTAGGAAAAGTGTACAAATCATGAGTTTAGAACTCAATGGATTTTCACAAATTGAATAATATTGAATAGTGAGCACCCAAATTAAGAAACAGAGCATTACCAGTCTCCAGAAGCACTTGGTCTTTATCACCTTCTATGTAGGGTTCTCCAAAGAGCAACCACTATCCTGACTGCAACACTATGGATTTCTTTTGCTACTTATGTATCACATGGTTTGTGATATGGCTTGTTTTATTCAACAGTGTGTGAGTTTCATCCACTTCACTCTATGTAGCTGGAGTTCATTCTTGCCCATGGCCACCAAGGATTCAATCCTATTACTGTACCACAGTGTATTTATTAACTTAGAGTTGATCCATTTGGGATATTTTCTATCTTGGGGCTCTCTCAAATAATGTTAAAATCAACTGTCTCATACATGTCTTGTTGAAATATGCACATATTTTGTTTCATAAATACCTAAGAGTAGAAATGTTGAGTGATAAGAATACGTATGTTTTGTTTTAATATCAGCAAACAGTTTTTTGATTGTTTCATTGTTTGGCAAACTGACAAGTCATGAACAATGCAAAAGCAAATTTTATCTCATTTAAGCTCTGGTGAAATGATCACATTTTACAAAGAAGTGAAAGTCAATGGAGGTAATTACTTCAAAGAAGCAGGCATGACCCTGTATTGTGTTGGCATCACGTGAAGCCCGTTTTATATTTTGAGATGTAATTGATTGATTTCATATTCACTCTAACTCCAGCATATGACATATAGTGGGTAAAAATACTAGTACACTTAGTTGGAAAAGTAGATCTATTTGTTATGTCCCTGTTTATTTTCAACTAAACTAGCAAATACACAGGAAGATAAGGACCTGATTATTCACATTCTAAAGGTTATCAGTCATGATGTGAATGTCAAAACTGAGTGTATGTAGGGCTGGTCCATCTTGGGGATTATACTATTTTATATAAATAACTTTGAGAAATAGGTGCAGATAAGAGAAATAAATATTTTAACTGTTCTTATAATCAAGCATGAGTGAAGGACACTACAATCTTGGCTGCCAATGTTAATATTTACAATATGACCTGTTTTATAAACTCAACCCTGCCTTATCCATGTGCTCACATCTATTTCTAAGCATCCAACTAGGGCACCAAGAAGTTAGTTGCTAAGGGAGTTCCAACTGCTAGATCCTGGAACTTAGCTAGTGAATTGGTTAGCAGCTTTGGAAGGATAGAGAGAAAAGAGAAGGATGAACAATTTGCATTGGGCAGGCATCTTTGTCATCAGTCCCTATATCCACGTGCATAGACCAGTTTGCACTGGTGGCAAATGTCTCTTTTCTAGATACAGTTGGAAATTATCTGCTCCATGTCTACAGAGTATCTGTCATTTTCTTGCACTACATGGTATAATGACAACAATCACTGAATTTATTGGGTTCTTACCAGGTACCTGACTTGGCATTAGTGATCACATGTGCATATTGGTGCCAAACAAGATCACTTTGAGATAGGTATCAATATTACCCCCATTTCACAAATGAGCAAGTAACAGACTAGAGAGGTCAGCACATGTGTCCAAGATCCTGCAGCCATTTGTAGGAGACCAGAAATGAAGTCATTGTAACTCCAGAATTTAACTTCTGATGACCAGCTTCTGGAAAGCATGGAGAAGTGGGACAAAGGAGTTCAACTGGGCAATTATTTAGGAAAACAAAGAACATGAGAAAAGCTAAAAAGAAAATTATAATTGATTATACTATGAAAATTAAAAATTAAACATTTGAAATTCTTAAAGAATGGCAAAGCTTTGTAGAATACCTAAAAACAAACAACTTTGGCACAAGAATTTGAGAAAAGCATATTCTTAGGACTTCTTCTTCTTCTTCTTTTTTTTTTTTTTTTTGAGATTGTCATGTCATGATAAAGAACAAGCCAAGCCAAAGGTAGGCAGCCACTGGCAGCAAAGCCAGTAAAGTCTAGTCTCGTACTTTCAGCATCAGTTATAGAAAGGGGAACCCTCCTACACTGTTGGTGGGAATGCAAGCTGGTGCAACCACTCTGGAAAACAGCATGGAGGTTCCTCAAAATGTTGAAAATAGAACTGCCCTATGACCCAGCAATTGCACTACTGGGAATTTACCCTAAAGATACAAACGTAGTGATCCAAAGGGGCACATGCACCCGAATGTTTATAGCAGCAATGTCCACAATAGCCAAACTATGGAAAGAACCTAGATGTCCATCAACAGATGAATGGATCAAGAAGATGTGATATATATACACAATGGAATACTATGCAGCCATCAAAAGAAACGAAATCTTGCCATTTGCGACAACATGGATGGAACTAGAGCGTATCATGCTTAGCGAAATAAGTCAAGCGGAGAAAGACAACTATCATATGATCTCCCTGATATGAGGAAGTGGTGATGCAACATGGGGGCTTAAGTGGGTAGGAGAAGAATCCATGAAACAAGATGGGATAGGGAGGGAGACAAACCATAAGTGACTCTTAATCTCACGAAACAAACTGTGGGTTGCTGGGGGGAGGGGGGTTGGGTGAAGGGGGGTAGGGTTATGGACATTGGGGAGGGTATGTGCTTTTGGGTAAATTGGAAGGGAAGATGAACCATGAGAGACTATGGACTCTGAAAAACAATCTGAGGGGTTTGAAGTGGCGGGGGGGTGGGAGGGTGGGGTACCAGGTGGTGGGTATTATAGAGGGCACAGCTTGCATGGAACACTGGGTGTGGTGAAAAAATATGAATACTGTTTTTCTGAAAATAAATAAATTGGAAACAAAAAAAAAAAGAAATCACTTGTTTGCACATGTGCATATTGAATAATGACCTTCTTTTTTCTCCTCTTCATCTTAATCAATAATGTTGAAATTACCCAGTTTTTCTTAGCAAACTCCACATAGCTAGATATATTTTAAACTCTTCACTTCCAAGCTGCTAAGAGCCACAACATCATATTTTATTCAAGAAAGAGAAGTTAAGGTCCTTGTGCCTGCATCATCTAGATGGTTCTATAAGACCTTCAGTATTCAGAGTGTGGTCTGTGGACCAGTAACATCAGCATCCTTAGGAGTTCATTAGAAGTGCAGAACACTGGGTCTCATTTAGGACCTACTCAGTCAGGATCTGCCTGTTAGCAAGGTGTCCAGGAGATTTGCATGCACACTGCATATTGAGAAACAATATATTAGCTAAAGAAACCTGGAGGGTAGGGACTCAATCTTTAAAGTTTTCCACACAAATCATAATTGCATTAATAGTTGATTAACCTGTAACTACATGAGAAAGTAATTTTCAAGAAGCAGATACTACCTATATTTTCAGAAGTTTTCACCAAAATAGATAATGGCCATCAATGTGTAATCCTTAGACAAGATAATTACTAGCCTATCATTGTTAATTTCCATTTAGTTATTGGGGAAAAGATTTTCTTTGGCAGGTCCATAAACTGGCATGGATTCCTCATTTGAAAGTATAGGAAAGTAGTCTCTTATAATCCTGAAATTGGAAAAGTTGTTATCTAGGTCCCACTGGTGTAATATGGGTAACTGGTGATGGCGTAGACTCCTCCCAGATAACCCCCTTGCCCAAGCTTCTGAGTGATGGATGGGGTCCATCTGGGTTGAGCTGCATCTGGTTTGGATTACCTGAGTATAATTCAGATCTCTGGAAACAAAGGAACTAATTTAAAAGAAACATTGTGATACTGCAGATGAACTTTATGTACTTGTTAATTTAAGTGCCTATATCACTAAATACAACATATAACTTTGATTTTATTTTCTCACTTGTCTTTCTTCTTTAAGCAATGATTCTCCAGGCTAAAAAAGTATCAGATTACCCTGGAGGGAGGGCTTTTTAACACACAGATTTCTGGGTTTCATTCCCATAATTCTGTTTCATAGATCTGGTCTTCCACAGGTGAAGCCCAAGAATGTGCATTTTGAACACACTCCTAGACAGAGGCAATGCAGCTGATTCAGGACAAACTTTTCGAGGCTCACTGCCCTAAAGTATTAGCAACCCAGTATCCAGTGCTCATAGGAGGCAAATTCTATGCTTATCTCTCTCTCTTTTTAAGCTGCCATTGATTTTTCTCTTGCACTCTTCCATACCGGACTTCTTGGCTGTCTTTTCTAGTTGTAAGGCCACTGGAAGTCCACAGAAAGGGCCGGGGGCCAGGCAGTATAGCTCTCATCAGACTCTCTCTGCTATTATTTACCTTCTGTTTCTAATTTATGAGACTTTCTTGCCACATGTGATCCTGCACAGCCAGACTGAGGTGTGGTCCAGGAGAGGTCATGGGCCTATGTCAGCCATAAGCCACATCCATCTTAAGGGATACCCAGACAAGACCTGGGGCTCTGGGATGGGAAAAAAGTAAAGAGACCTTGTTTTTTCCTGTTCCACCCCTACAGCCTGGTCTCATGAGTATTTATTTTGTATGTCTTCTATCTTCTAGGACGTGGGGAAACAAATGGTGTTCCTACCACTGAAACAGTTGGGTTTCTCAAACCAAACTGGTACCCAGTCTAGAACTCTATGCTAAGCCATGACATGCCACAGAATGAAGGGTCATACTCCCCACAGGTCAACACCCAAACCACCACCACACTATAACCTCACCACCTCTGGAACAGCCCACTTTATATAGTTGAGATAGAGTTGGACTGATAGAACTTACAGGATAATTTAGGAACCAGCCTAGGTAGAGGTATAGCAAAATCAAAGTCACTATCTTTTGAATGATCAATTCAACATGGATCCAGAAAAAGAAAAAAAAAAAAGAATTAATTTGGGAACATTTGAAAAGACAAGAGTGCTATTTCTTCAACAGTATAAGAGAACTAAGATTAGTAGGAGTAGAAGAGTCACATGGCTTCTAGCTGCTTTCCCCAGGTTCAGAGTGGCCAGAGGGCTGGCTCTGTTAGGAAAATCTTGCATATGAGTGGTAAATTCCTAAAAGCGATCTGTAGCAAACACTGCCAGGGTCTTACTCAAAACCTGTCAACAGTGTTAAAGATAATTTAAAAAGACAATTTGGGTGATATGAACAAACTTTATTTAAGATTTCAATCTCTGGGGCGCCTGGGTGGCTCAGTAGGTTAAAGCCTCTGCCCTCAGCTCAGGTCATGATCCCAGGGTCCTGGGATTGAGTGCCGAATCAGGTTCTCTGCTCAGCAAGGAACCTGTTTCCCCCTCTGTCTCTGCCTGTCTCTCTGCCTACTTGTGATCTCTGTCAAATAAATAAATAAAATCTTAAAAGAAAAAAAAAAAAAAAAAAGACTTCAGTCTCTGTTTCCCCAGGATCCAGAGAACTACAGAATGGGGTGGCAGCCAGGATTCTGGAATGAAGAATGAAGAACATGGAAGAGAAAAATAATGAATAAGGGACAAGTAAGTAAGTCTAGAGCTCAGTGTTGGACTTGACATCTGGGGGACTGGCTGCCTGGATATGCTGTACTTCTGGTTAAGTTGAGCATTTACAAGAATATGAAAACTACCTAAGTTTGGTTTGCTTATGTGGCACCCAGTGCAGGAGTGGATCCAGCTGGTACCTAGGAATTTATTTTAACATAAGTAAAATCAGTGTTCTCAGTCAAAATGTGAAACCACCAGCAACCCCCTCCACACATACCCCACCCTTTGTCTCCGCCAGAGTGTTCTCTCTGTCTGGCAGAGCCAGGTGTGCTGAGCTGGGAGAAAGCTAAGAAATAACACACCCCCTCTCCCCATGTCCCCCAAGCAGCTTCAGCCAATGACTGATGGGAATTGGGGTATATGCACCTCAGCTTCTTCACTTTGGGGACAGAATCAATCTACTACACTGTCCAATGTTTCCCCAGGGGTTAAATTCTAGTTGCTCACTGGCTGTCTCACCTTCTGTTTTACTTTACAATGCCATTAGTGTCTGGCCCTCCTTTCTTTCTGCTCTTTGTTCTTAGTCAGACCAAGCCTGGAATCAGAAGAGAAGCCTCAAAAATTCTTTGGGTGTGGTGGTTGCAGGTTACATGATTATTAACATTTTCTGTCTTCTTTTTTTTTTTTTTTAAGATTTTACTTATTTATTTGACAGAGAGATCACAAGTAGGCAGAGAGACAGGTAATAGGGGGGAGCAGGCTCCTCACTGAGCAGAGAGCTTGGTGCAGGGCTTGATCCCAGGAACCTGAGATCATGACCTGAGCCGAAGGCAGAGGTTTAAACCATTGAGCCACCCAGGTGCCCCAACATTTTCTGGCTTGAGAACAGAGACAACAAGGTAGAGAAGTCCATGAACGTTTGACAAGATTACTTTTCTGGAACTCAGAGTTGTTTCAACAGCAAGTTCTCCTCTGAAGCCGATGCTTAAGGAACTTACTGGGTCCAGGAGTGTCTGTTCTTGATGTTCTGTACCACAGCAGCCTGCACAAGATTGAAACCTGCTTAATGACAATGGAAGATGGTAATTATAATGCTTCATGACAGTGACTTTCTAGGAGCATTGTCTACACTTCCTGTTAGGTAGAAAAAAATCATTAACATTTGCTTAATAAGCATTATACAAGAATTTTAAAGGTATTGAAGAAGACTGATTAAAAATTTCACAATTTCCAGTTGTTTTGTCAATAAAGCCCTTCTTAAATTTTTAGCATTTCCAATGTCCTCCTTAAGAGAATGTAAACTACTTGTTACCCAAATTAAAACTCCCAGACCATTTTCGGAAGTTTCCTAAGGTCATTGATTGGTTGCCTCAGAATTCTGTACCACCCAATGTTGTATTAAATCAAAGGGCTATTGGCTAGGCTTGGTCATCATTTTAAAATTGCAATTTTTCACCATGACAATATTTATTACAGCAGATTAGATCCCACAGATAATATTAGTAATATCATTCACCATTAGAAGGCCATGGGGAGCTGGAAATAAAATGTTTTCTCAGGTAAAGCCCATGGTAAGGATAGGCAAAAGTGGCATTAGTCCAGCCATCTCAAACCATGCATTAAACTTTTGAGGTCAGGCAAAATTGAAAACACATTTAGAGAAGTTAATTCCCCCTTAATTTTGAAACCCATGTGTATTTCAAGGGAAATTTAAACTGTGTGTTTCTAATTCATTTACACTCAACTCATCAAAATGTTATTTTGAAAGAATTATTTCATTTTCATATCCAGGAAATATTATGAATCCCTTTAACAAGATTCTTGAAGGTTTGAAAAAAAATGTCATTCAGTTAAGTAGTCATGTTTGGCCAGCTGTACTTGGGACCTGTAAACGAAGGTAGGGGAGAGCAGTAAATTTCTAAAATTTGGCCTCTCCTCTTTCAGTGGGCTGCATGTCTTGCTGTGGTAAGCACTGGTGATCAAAAGTACCATGTAACTAGTGATTATACCCCCTTCTCCACCATTTTAATAATGGTTTCCACAATGACCTGTTACATTTGACACAGATTGTGTTGAACTGACCCTCAGCTTAATTTTCCTTAGGAGATGGGTACATATAACTCCCTCAGGTGTCTAAATGAAGGTATTGGTATGGCTAGAAATTAACAGGACAGCTGATAGAAGCTATGATTTGTTTTGTTCTATAAGAAGAGCCTGGGGATGCTAAATCTCTCTAGGCGAGGGAAACTCTGGGAAAGAAGAGAAGAAGGAAGTGGGTAATTTCACATAATTAATTTAATTTGCAAAGAAACATAGTGGATGGGATTAGTTTTAATTTTACATACAATTTCTGGGATGTGAAACAAAGCACTTTTATTAGATCAAAGCCTGGAAATGCAGCAGATAAAATACTAGTTTGAAATATGGAAGAAAAAAGGATTAGTTTTCAATGTTTGTGTTTCTAAAATACGACAATTATTATAAGTCTCCAAGTCAAAATGTGTTCACAACTCCTGGTGAGGTCAGTATGTGGTGAGAGAAATTCCTTCAGTTTTTGAAAGTAAAGCATAAAGCTTTGCCTTGTTTGAGGTTTTTAAAAGTTTTTAAAATTATTTTTATTTTTTATAACCAGCAGGGGAAACTGAATTTGCTGAGCTTCCTTTTTTGGGAGCAGCTTCCATGGGAACTGCTGAACAATAGCAGCCAACTCAATTATCATGAGCAATTACCTATTGCAGAGCCACCCACGAGGCCACCTTCTGCTAGTGAGGCATTTCAAATAGTGGTGGGACAAGACCTTTGCACAGAGTGCCTTTGAAGGGTTTCCCAGATTTAATTAGCAGGAGAGACACTAGTAGGCATACTTTCTTTGCACTTCATTTGCAACAGGACAAGGTATTACTGGATCTTACAGAGCTCTTTAGCAAGAAATTATGGCTTTACTAGTTATTTTATGGTAGGTAGCAGTAGCTGACAGCCAGGTTCCTGTCACAGGCTGCAAGATGGCACTTGAGATCTCTAAAATGACCATGTTCTAAGAGCTCTCCTTCATTCATCATAGTAAATGCTAACTAACTTCATTTCATTCCCTCTTCTCCCCCCCCCCCCCACTCAGGGACGGTAGCTCTGAAGTGCCCCTCTTCTCTAGTTATTTTTTTAAAGCTTTTATTTATTTATTTGACAGAGAGAGAGAAGGAGAGAGCAAGCACAAACAGAGGGAGTGTCGGGGAGAAGCAAGACTCCCAGTGTGCAAGGAGTCCAATGTGGGGCTCCATCCCAGGACACTGGGATCATGACCTGAGCCAAAGGCAGCTGCTTAACCAACTGCTTGGGACCCTGGGGTCCCAAGGATGGCTCTTCTTTAGAGGTTAGTGAAAGCACTTGTTTTGGTTTTATTGGCTCCCTATGTTAGCTACCAGAGAAACTTGCCAAGTCCATGTGGAAGGGTCTATTAATGCTAAACATCTAGTAAAAATCTGGGTTGAGGAAAGCATGCAAGACAGAGAAATACAGGACATCATTTGGAAACTTACGGAAGACCATTGTGGGCCTTTTCTGCTTATTTCTAATGCTTTTCTGAGTAGAATGGCAGGAGAATTTTCCAAATATCACATGACAATAAGATTAATGACCCCTGGTTCATTCTTGGAGATGATAGTTGATTATTGGTATACTAGGACAATTGAAATGAATTGAAGGCCATTTAGTGAGTCTCTCTGGCAACTTCAGTGGAAATAAATATGAGGAAAAACTGACCTTAAAATGTTAAAGCGAATTTACCCACAGAAACATCTTTCCTCAGTCTCATTTTTTTCTACAGTGTAGAAGGTCATGATGGGAGAAGATATTTGCAAATGACATAACAGATAAAGGGCTCGTATCCAAGATCTATAAAGATCTTGGAAACTCAACACCAAAAAACCAAATCATCCAGTCAAGATATAGACAGAAGACATGAACAGATACTTCTGCAAAGAAGGCATAAAAATGGCCAACAGACACATGAAAAAAATGTGACATCAGGGAAATACAAATCAAAACCACAAGAGATACCTTACACCAGTTAGAATGGCTAAAATTAACAAGACAGGGAACAACAAATTCTAGCAAGGATGTGAATTGGGAACTTTCTTACACTGTTGGTGGGAATACAAGCTGGTACAGCCACTCTGGAAAACAATATGGAGGTTCCTCAAGATGTTAAGAATAGAGCTACCCTTTGACCCAGGAATTACACTAATGGATATTTACTCCAAAGATACAGATGTAGTGAAAAGAAGGGGCACATGCATCCCAATGTTCATAGCAGCAATGTCCACAACAGCCACTGTGGAAGGAGTTGAGATGCCCTTCAACAGATGAATGGATAAAGAAGATGTGGTACATATATACAATGGAATATTATTCAGCCATCAGAAATGATAAATACCCGCCATTTGCACTGACATGTATGGAACTGGAGGCGATTATGTTAAGTGAAGTAAGTCAAACAGAGAAAGACAAATATCATATGGTTTCACTCATATGTGGAACATAAGCAATAGCACGGAGGACTACAGGGGATGAGAAGGAAATCTAAAGGGGGAGAAATCAGAGAGGGAGATGAACCATGAGAAACTATAGATCCTGAAAACATTCTGGGGTTTCAGAGGGGAGGTGTATGGAGAGAGGGGGTAATGGGGTGATGTGTATTGAGGAGGGCACATGCTGTGATGAGCGCTGGGTCTTGTACTTAACTAATGAATCTGACACTATATCGGAGACTAGATAAATAAAAGGAGAAAAAAAAAAGAAAGAAACCATAGGAAACAAAAGGAACCCAGACTACTGAGAACTCAGGTCTTCAGGAATGAAGGTTTGTTCACTTCTGAGGAAGAGAACTCTGACCTGCTGTGGTCCTGGGAGAGATGAGAAGACCCAGAATTGGAAGTAGAAGAAGGAAGTCAGAGATTTCAGTTCCTGCCTGTGACCAAAAATAGAAAAAGGACCGTAGTAGCTTTGCATTTTTTTCTCTTTCTTGTCATGTAGATTTGCCATCTGTATTAATTATCTGTTTTCTTCCTCTCTTCTTATCTTTGTAATTTTATACAAATTGTTAGTGGTGATGTTTAAAATATAGTAGGCAACAGAATAGTCAAAAGGATTGTGGCTGAACTTAAGGAATAAATAATAATATAACAGGGTTGGAATAAAAAAATTATTTATTCACTTTGGGGGGAAGGGGCAGAGAGAGAGGGAGAGAGAATCCCAAGCAGATTCCCTGCTGAGTGTGGAGCCCAATGAAGGGCTTGATACCACTCTGAGATCACAGCCTGAGCCAAAATCAAGAATCTATTGCTCAATTGAGCCACCCAAGTGTCCCATGATGATGGGAGTTTTAGTCTCAACTGCTTCTCTTTATATGTGAACCCAGTTTTCTTACATAGACAATAATTATAATTTCAAATGGTCATACCAATATCTTTCTTATGATGAAACAGATAGGCTTACCATGATAGTTTCTATAAAAACCAGCACAAGGCCTAGAGCCAGTAGACACTCAAGAAACATTAGCTTTGTCTCACCTATATGAATATACAGATTTTTCAGCTAGATGGTATGGCTAGGATTATGTTTCATATTATTATGTGATGGTTTTGAAAGGTAATTTTGTGTTAATGATTTGGTACTCAATTCAGTCTCCAAAATACCTTAATTCCAAATTCAAATTTAATCATAAACATATGGCCTGCTTCTTATTTAACATTATAAAGGAATGAGTATATAATCATAGTTTATATTTTTGGAACGTGCTCTGGTGGCCATTACAATCAGAATAATTTCTGAACCTATTTTTGTGCATCTGCTTCTGGAGAATTGATTGGAAGTAATAAAATGCCCTTGTAGATCTTTGTTTTATTTGTATTTGATTACATTATTAAAATTGAGAATGTGATTTTTATTCTATTCATAAAGCTACACAATTGTGCTTCCCTGCTAGTTATGAAAGAAACAAAATGTGGATCTGACCGTAAGTCCAGTCTTGCGCTTATGTGGCTTCTGCAGGCGTAAAGTTCCCACTTAAACTCATGAGTGCTCTGGGTGATAGGGTGTTAACCGCTGAAGCAGTGGTTCCAGTTTGTCACAGGGCCCAGTCTGAGAATCTGTAACTGAATGCATGTGACAATATGAAGTCACTGGGCAAGTGATCCTTGATGAAGGGAAGGGAGCTAACCCAGAGTCTTTGTCCTGCTCTCAGGGTACTTCTCTGGGAGATCACTCACCTTTTCTTTATTTCCCATGGGTCCTCCTTTCTCTGCTAGTCTGTTTTCCCTTCTTAAAAAGACTCATCCACTTGCATGTTCTGTTCTCTCTGAAGCTTGCCAGAAACTCTCATTTTCTGCCTGCTGCTGTTGCCCACATGGATACTTCTAATCATGACCTCTTTCCCAATACCAGAATCACATTTCCTATCCCATCTCCTCTCAGACATTAGTGTAAGTTGACGTGTATGAGTATGACACTCGGTACCACTTATGACCATAGCCCCCTATTAGCAAATGAATGAATGGATAAACTACAGATGGAGAATGATTGAATGCCACATGATCACTGACACATGATGCTGAGTCCACCATCAAAACTTCTCTATTGTTCTCTGCCTTGTTTTACACTCTCAAAGATGTGTCTTTCCCTCATAATGACTCGTAAAGTAGGAAGTTGGTATGTGTATAAGTGTGTGTGCATGTGTGTTGGGAGAGGTTAATGGACCAGGCTTGTGAATCTCCCCTACCCTTCCCTGAGGAAGTTTGTCAAATAGATGAATTCCCTTGAGACTGGCCTGGTTAGCCCTTTGCACATATCCTGAGTCATTGGGGCCAGTGGAGTGCTTCCATGTTCAGCCTGAAGGTTAGTGCTGGTTGGGTATTTTTTGCTGGCCTAGGACAGGGGTCAGGGTGAGGAATGACAATACCTATAGGTAGGGGATCTTCCTTTTAGACATTCCTGTGTGGGTTTTACCTTATACAATGATGAACCTCAGATTGGTGACCTAGACACTCAACCAAAGTCAACATGAAGGATGCTTTATTTTAACCCTACTCTTCTGTCTGTCATTTTTGGGTTGGCATTTTCCTTCATGTTTTTAAAAATACACCTCAGATGTCCTCTCTGCAGTGCAAAGCCAGGCACAAAATAGTTCTTAGTAAGTACCACATTAATAAATAATAAATTAATGAATAATTGGTAGATTGAATAAATAAATGTTTGATGATTTTGTCAGGTTAGATACATTTCCATTATGGATCACTGTCCATAACTCAACAATGAAAGAGATATTTGACTTTCTGCTTATCATACATGGACAATTAAAGGTAACTTCAGAGAAATATCACTGAAATCCACATAGGTTTTGAAGGCCCTTGAATCTACATGGCAAAGACTACTACCTACTGACTAACATTGGCAATTAGTCACATGGCTTTGGGCAATTGAAATGTGGTCAGTGTGACTTAGGAACTAAATTTGTAATTTTATATAATTTTAATTATTTTAAAATTTAAGTTTAAGAGTGGCTGCTTGGAAAACTTTTCAGTAGTTTTAAAACAACTTGTGTATGCAAATTTACCTTTTCAACTGTAAATTTTATGAAATCTCAATATGGACCAAATATTTCCAATGAAACTTTATCATCTTAATTGAAATGTATTATAAGTGTAAAATTTTTAATAAATTTCTGAGACTTGGTATGAAAATAAGAATGAAAGAACATAAAATACCATCAATAATTTGGGGGTTGATTGCATGTTGAAATGGTAATATTTGGGGTATATTGGATTAAATACAAATTATTATAAATCAATTTTACCTGTTCCTTTTTTTTTTTTTTTTTTGAAAGTGGCTACTAGAAAAATTGACCCTGCCTTTGTAACTGTATTCTATTTCTGAGACAGCATTGTTATAGGGCTTGCATGAAGCTGCCTTGCTGTGAGGACCTGATAGAATTTCAGGATTGCCTTGTCCTCACCACAGAGCATGTTTAGTCAGATGTTTGCTCTGGATTAAAGCAGGAAGTTGCATGTTTTTTGTGTGTGGAATGAGTGGAGTGTTAGAACCAACAACAGGCATAAAGGGAGACATTCATACTCTCAAGGTCATTACCATAGATTAATTTTTATAAAGTACTGGTGCAATGGTTACTTTTATGTATCAAGTTGATTTACTTAACGAATGCTCAGATAGCTGATAAAACATTATTTTTGGGTGTGTCTATAAGGGTTTTTTCCAGAAGAAAGTAGCATTTAATTTAATAGACTGGTAAAGAGAGTCACCCTTATCAATTAGGGCAGCATCATCCATTCGATTGAGACTCCAATGGAACAAAAAGGCAAAGGAAGGGTGAATTCTCTCTTTTTGAGCTGGGATGCCCATCTTTTTTTGTCCTCAGACATGGGAGCTCCCAGTTCTTAGGCTTTCATATTTTGGGACTTAGGCCATGGGTCCTTTGATTCTCAGATCTTAGACCTCAGGCGAAATTACATCACTGGTTTTCCTGGTTTTCCAGTTTGCAGATGGCAGACTGGGGGACTTCTCAGCTTCCATTATCAAGTGAGCCACTTCTTATCATAAACGTCCTCTTCTGTCTGTCTTTCTGTGTGCTATTGGTTCTGTTTCTTTGATGAATATACTGTGCCAGGTGTTCTAAGTTCAATATAGCTGTGTGTCCTCTCAGCAATCAGTCCTACAAGATAGGTTCTATGTTTGTCATTATACAGAAAAGGAAATCAAGAGTCTGAGCAGTTGAGTGACTTGCCTAGGACTCAAAGGTATGATTTGAAATCAAGTTTGTCGAACCCAAACTCTTCTTTTCCCACTTCGTCCATTGGAGGAAAGGTCCCTTTGAAGAAGGGAGATAGACCAAGTGGCCTCACATCACATGACGGTTCAACCATCCTGTTACCAGGTTCAGATGTTTATCTCTTTCATTTAACCCTTACCCTTGGCTTGAGACCCAAGATTTGGAGTGAGACTGACTTGGGTTCAAATTCCAGCTCTGCCCTTTTCTAGAAAATTGTTTAGCCTTTCTATTTTCATTTGTCTTTTCCTGAAAAAAGGCCAAGAAAAATCACAGTTCTGAGGAACACATGAGTGAGTTCATACAAACTGTCTGTCACAGTCTTTGCTTACAACCCCTCACCAGGAAGCATTTGCTCACAGTTTCCTGTAATGAGGTCAAAAGAGACTTCCCAGAATATAAGTATATTTCTATATTATTTCTAATGTTAAATTTCCATAGACTTTGAAGTTAATGACTAAGAAGGCCACAGTGTATGAGGTCAGCCGTCTCCTTTTTTCTGTACTCATGGTGTTAACAGCACTGTGTTATGCTCTATCCAAGAGAAAATGTTGTTTTACCATCATGGGCTTCATACTTACACCAGCTGCATGCGAGAAAGCTCTCCTTCAGACCCCACAGACCCGTTCCATTGATGGACTTAGAAGTCACTCCCACATTTCATCAGGAAGAATGTGAGGCACTTAGGGCCAATGGCTCCACATGCAGATGAACAGATAACCCAGGACCAGACCCAGGATCAGGAAGTCTCTTGGGCTCCTGGTCCACTGATCAGTGCTCTTTCCTCTACACCCTTAAGACTGCCTGCTGTGCAGTTGTGTGTGCACCTGTGTGTGTGTGTGTGTAAGAGAGAGAGAGAGAGGAGAGAGAGAGAGAGAGAGAGAGAGAGAATGTGTGTGAAAGAGTGTAAGTGTGACAGTTTGTAACAAAGTATGGTCGTGACTGTGTGTGAGAATCTGTGAGCATGTGTGTGTACAATGCTTGGGATTGTGTGTGCATGAGAGTCTACATGAAAGTTAGAGTGTATGTGAGACTTTTGTGGGCTGAACACTTTGGTTCCCTCAAATTCATATGTCAAAGCCCTAACCCCAAGTAGGATGGTATTAGGATGTAGGCCTTTTGGACAGTAAACAGGTTAGTTGAGATCGTGGGGGTGAAGTCCCCATGGTGGAATTAGTGCCTTTAAAAGAAAAGAAAGAGACAGTAGAGTGCTCTCTCTTTCTGTTGTTGAGGATGCTAAAAACGTCACTATCTACAATCAAGGAAGAGAGCTCTCACCAAGAACTGAATCTGCCAGCACCTTGATCTTGGACGTCCCAGCCTCCAAAACTCAGAATAAAAGTCTATCATTTAAGCCATTGGGCCTATGGTGTCATATTTCGTGATGAATCCCGTGTGACAAAGACAGGGACTGTGTGTGAGTGTGTGAGAGGTAGTGTGTGTGTTTAAGTGCATATTTGAACCTTTTGAAAATAAGTTGGAGATAGCATGCACTTTTGCTTACTAATACTTTGGTGTATATTTACAAAGAGAAAAGATATTCTTTTTTATAACCATAACAAAGTACCAATATTAGTAAATTTAGTATCAATACAATATTATTGTTCAATCCACAGACCATATTTACATTTTATCCTGCCATCCATAAAGTAATATACTTTATGTATTTATACTTTATGTCTTTATGTCTAATATATTTTTTGTCTCTTTAATTTTTTTTATTAAATTTATTTTTTTAAATAAACCTATAATGTATTTTTATCCCCAGGGGTACAGGTATGTGAATTGCCAGGTTTACACATTTCACAGCACTCATCATAGCACATAACCTCCCCAATGTCCATATCCCCACCACCCTCTCCCATCCCCCCTCCCCCCAGCAACCCTCAGTCTGTTTTTTGAGATTGAGTCTTTTATGGTTTGTCTCCCTCCCAATCCCACCTACTTTCATTTTTAATTTTCCTACCCCTAACCGCCCCCCCCCCATTGCATCTCTACTTCTTCATATCAGGGAGCTCATATGATAGTTGTCTTTCTCTGATTGACTTATTTCGCTAAGCATAATACCCTCTAGGTCCATCCATGTTGTCGCAAATGGCAAGATTTCATTTCTTTTGAGGGCTGCACAGTATTCCATTGTGTATATATACCATATCCTCTTTATCCATTCATCTATTGATGGACATTTAGGTTCTTCCATAGTTTGGCTATTGTGGACATTTCTCCTATAAACATTCAGCGGCACGTACCCCTTCGGAGCACCACATTTGTATCTTCAGGATATGTATCCAGTAGTGCAATTGCTGGGTCATAGGGTAGCTCTATTTTCAGTTTTTTGAGGAATCTCCACACGGTTTTCCAGAGTGGTTGCACCAGCTTGCATTCCTACCAACAGTGTAGGAGGGTTCCCCTCTCTCCACATCCTCACCAGCATCTGCCATTTCTTGACTTGTTAATTTTAGCCATTCTGACTGGTGTGAGGTGGTATCTCATTGTGTTTTTGATTTGTATTTCCCTGATGCCGAGTGACGTGGAGCATTTTTTCATGTGTCTATTGGCCATCTGGATGTCTTCTTTGCAGAAATGTCTGTTCATGTCCTCTTCCCATTTCTTGATTGAATTGTTTGTTCTTTGGGTGTTGAGTTTGCTAAGCTCTTTATAGATTTTGGATACTAGCCCTTTATCTGATATGTTGTTTGCAAATATCTTCTCTCATTTTGTCAGTTGTCTTTTAGTTTTGTTAACTGTTTCCTTTGCTGTGCAAAAGCTTTTGATCTTAATAAAATCCCAATTGTTCATTTTTGCCCTTGCTTCCTTTGCCTTTGGTGATGTTCCTAGGAAGATGTTGCTGCAGCTGAGGTCGAAGAGGTTGCTGCCTGTGTTCTTCTGAAGGATTTTGATGGATTCCTTTCTCACATTGAGGTCCTTCATCCATTTTGAGTCTATTTTCATGTGTGGTGTAAGGAAATGGTCCAATTTCATTTTTCTGTATGTTGCTGTCCAATTTTCCCAACACCATTTATTGAAGAGGCTGTCTTTTTTCCATTGGATATTCTTTCCTGCTTTGTCGAAGATTAGTTGACCATAGAGTTGAGGGTCTATTTCTGGGCTCTGTATTATGTTCCATTGATCTATGTGTCTATTTTTGTGCCAGTACCATGCTGTCTTGATGATGACAGCTTTGTAATGGAGCTTGAAGTCCGGAATTGTGTTGCCACCAAATTTGGCTTTCTTTTTCAATATTCCTTTGACTATTCAAGGTCTTTCCTGGTTCCATATAAATTTTAGGATTATTTGTTCCATTTCTTTGACAAAGATGGATGGTACTTTGATAGGAATTGCATTAAATGTGTAGATTGCTTTAGGTAGCATTGACATTTTCACAATATTTATTCTTCCAATCCAGGAGCATGGAACATTTTCCCATTTCTTTGTGTCTTCCTCAATTTCTTTCATGAGTACTTTATAGTTTTCTGAGTATAGATTCTTTGCCTCTTTGGTTAGGTTTATTCCTAGGTATCTTATGGTTTTGGGTGCAACAGTAAATGGGACTGACTCCTTAATTTCTCTTTCTTCTTGTTGTTGGTGTAAAGAAATACAACTGATTTCTGTGCCTTGACTTTATATCCTGACACTTTACTGAATTCCTGTATAAATTCTAGCAGTTTCGGAGTGGAGTCTTTTGGGTTTTCCACATATAGTATCATATCATCTGCGAAGAGTGCGAGTTTGACTTCTTCTTTGCCTATTTGGATGCCTTTAATTTCTTTTTGTTCTCTCATTGCTGAGGCTTGGACTTCTAATACTATGTTGAATGGCAGTGGTGATAACGGACATCCCTGCCATGTTCCTGACCTTAGCGGAAAAGCTTTCAGTTTTTCTGATATTGAGAATGATATTTGAGAATGATATTTGCAGTGGGTTTTTCATAGATGGCTTTGATATCTATCCCTACACTTTGAAGAGTTTTGATCAGGAAGGGATGCTGTACTTTGTCAAATCCTTTTTCAGCATCTATTGAGAGTATCATATGGTTCTTATTCTTTCTTTTGTTAATGTATTGTATCACATTGATTGATTTGTGGATGTTGAACTAACCTTGCAGCCCTGGGATAAATCCCACTTGGTCGTGGTGAATAATCCTTTTAATGCACTGTTGGATCTTATTGACCAGTATTTTGGTGAGAATTTTCACATCTGTGTTCATCAAGGATATTGGTCTGTAATTCTCTTTTTGGATGGGATCCTTGTCTGGTTTGGGGATCAAGGTGATGCTAGCCTCATAAAATGAGTTTGAAAGTTTTCCTTCCATTTCTATTTTTTGGAACAGCTTCAGGAGAATAGGAATTAGTTCTTCTTTAAACGTTTGGTAGAATTCCCTTGGGAAGCTGTCTGGCCCTGGGCTTTTGTTTGCTTGGGGACTTTTGATGAATGTTTCAATCTCCTTACTGGTTATGGGTTTGTTCAGGTTTTCTATTTCTTCCTGGTTCAGTTGTGGTAGTTTGTATGTCTCTAGAAATGTATCCATTTCTTCCAGATTGTCGAATTTGTTGGCATAGAGTTGCTCATAGTATGTTCTTATAATTGTTTGTATTTCTTTGGTGTTGGTTGTGATCTCTCCTCTTTCATTCATGATTTTATTTATTTGGGTCCTTTCTCTTTTCTTTTTGATAAGTCTGGCCAG
Organism: Neogale vison; assembly: GCF_020171115.1. NCBI lineage: Eukaryota > Metazoa > Chordata > Mammalia > Carnivora > Mustelidae > Neogale > Neogale vison. The sequence goes on from NC_058098.1 coordinate 47,274,838, forward strand.
GGTTTTGCCAATCTTATTAATTCTTTCAGAGAACCAGCTCCTAGTTTTGTTAATTTGTTCTATTGTTTTTTTAGTTTCTATTTCATTGATTTCTGCTCTGATCTTTCTGATTTCTCTTCTCCTGCTGGGTTTAGGCTTTCTTTGGTTGTTCTTTCTCCAGCTCCTTTAGGTGTAGGGTTAGGTTGTGTATTTGAGACCTTTCTTGTTTCTTGAGAAAGGCTTGTACTGCTACATATTTTCCTCTCAGGACTGCCTTTGCTGTGTCCCACAGATTTTGAACTGTTGTGTTTTCATTATCATTTGTTTCCATGAATTTTTTCAATTCTTCTTTAATTTCCTAGTTGACCCATTTATTTTTAGAAGGATGCTGTTTAGTCTCCATGTATTTGGGTTCTTTCCAAATTTCCTTTTGTGATTGAGTTCTAGCTTCAGAGCATTGTGGTCTGAAAATATGCAGGGAATGATCCCATTCTTTTGATACTGCTTGAGACGTGATTTATGTCCCAGGATGTGATCTATTCTGGCAAATGTTCCATGTGCACTAGAGAAGAATGTATATTCTGTTGCTTTGGGTTGGAATATATCCCATATCCCATTCTGAATATATCTGTGATGTCCATCTGGTCCAGTGTGTCAATTAAGGCCTTTATTTCCTTGTTGATCTTTTGCTTAGATGATCTGTCCATTTCAGTGAGGGGAGTATTAAAGTCCCCTACTATTATTGTATTATTGTCAATGTATTTCTTTGATTTTGTTATTAATTGGTTTATATAGTTGGCTGCTCCCACGTTAGGGGCATAGATATTTAAAATTGTTAGATCTTCTTGTTAGACAGATCCTTTGAGTATGATATAGTGTCCTTCCTCATCTCTTATTATAGTCTTTGGCTTTAAATCTAATTGATCTGATATAAGGATTGCCACCCCAGCTTTCTTCTGATGTCCATTAGCTTGGTACATTGTTTTCCACCCCCTCACTTTAAATATGGAGGTGTCTTTGGGTCTAAAATGAATTTCTTGTAGGCAGCATATTGGTTTTGTTTTTTTATCCATTCTGATACCCTGTGTCTTTTGAATGGAGCCTTTAGCCCATTAACATTCAGGGTAACTATTGAGAGATATGATTTTAGTGCCATTGTATTGCCTGAAAGGTGACTGTTACTGTATATTGTCTCTGTTTCTTTCTGATCTACTACTTTTAGGGTCTCTCTTTGCTTAGATGACCCCTTTCAAGATTTCCTGTAGAGCTGGTTTGGTGTTTGCAAATTCTTTCAGTTTTTGTTTGTCCTGGAAACTTTTTATCTCTCCTTCTATTTTTAATGATAGGCTAGCTGGATATCGTATTCTTGGCTGCATGTTTTTCCCATTTAGTGCTCTGAATATATCATGCCAGTTCTTTCTGGCCTGCCAGGTCTCTGTGGATAAGTCCGCTGCCAATCTAATGTTTTTACCCTTGTATGTTACAGACTTCTTTTCCCGGGCTGCTTTCAGGATTTTCTCTTTGTCGCTAAGAATTGTAAATTTTACTATCAGGTGATGAGGTGTAGACCTATTTTTATTGATTTTGAGGGGCGTTCTTTGCATCTCCCGGATTTTGATGTTTGTTCCCTTGCCATAGTAGGGAAATTCTCTTCAATAATTCTTTCCAGTATACCTTCTGCTCCCCTCTCTCTTTCTTCTTCTTCTGGAATCCCAGTTATTCTAATGTTGTTTCATCTTATTGTGTCACTTATCTCTCGAATTGTCTTCTTGTGGTCCAGTAGCTGTTTGTCCCTCTTTTGCTCAGCTTCTTTATTTTCTGTCATTTGGTCTTCTACGTCACTAATTCTTTCTTCTGCCTCATTTATCCTAGCAGTAAGAGTTTCCATTTTTGATTGCATTTCCTTAATAGCTTTTTTTTATTTCAACTTGGTTAGATTTTAGTTCTTTTATTTCTCCAGAAAGGGCTTTTATCTCTCTGGAGTGGGTTTCTCTAATATCTTCTATGCCTTTTTTGAGCCTGGCTAGAACCTTGAGAATCATCATTCTGAACTCTAGATCTGTCGTATTAGCAATGCCTGTATTGATTAGGTCCCCAGCCTTTGGTACTGGCTCTTGTTCTTTTTTCTGTGGTGAGTTTTTCTGCCTTGTCATTTTGTCCAGATAAGATTCACTTTCTCCTCCTCTGGAATTCTGCTGTTCTCCTTGGTGAGTGAAGTTGGTCTTAGCAGGGTTTCTTATTGATCTTCTGGGGGAGGGGCCTGTTGTAGTGATTCTCAAGTGTCTTTGCCCCAGGCAGAATTGCACTGCCCTTATCAGTGGCTGGGCTAAGTAATCTGCTCAGGTTTGGGTTTGCTTTTGGGAGCTTTTGTTCCCTTTTGTTCCCTTCATTCCCGTAGAGTTCCAGAGGATGGGAATGAAGATGGTGGCCTCTCAATCTCCCGCCTGGAGGAGATTCCCCCTCCTCAGTGCACCCTCAGAGAAAAGCGCCCAACTGTCCAATCTTCCTGGCCTCTTGTCATGCTTGTAGGAAAATGCTCAATTGGTCACACTTGGAGAATAGCGCCTGGTCACTTCCGTCTCCATGGCCTCCGGCCGTGCTCCAAGCTCACCCAGCCCGTGACCGGTTCAAGGTAACTCCTGAGCTGAGAGCTCACTCTCCGGCTTTGTTGCTGTAGCCGGCTTCCCTGCTCTAATACCGGCAAGCTCTGTGACACTCAGACACCCCTGGTCCTTCTGTGACCCTGCGGGATGTGGGGTTATGCTGACCCCGCGTGGGCTTCCTCCCGGGTTTAGCCTCTGGAGTGATGACCCTCCGAGGAGCAGACTTTTAAAAGTCCTGATTTTGTGCTCCATTGCTCCGCCACTTGCCGGGAGCCGGCCCCTTTCCCCGTGGTCTATCTTCCCATCACTTTGGATTCACTTCTCCACAGGTCCTACCTTTCAGAAAGTGATTGATTTTCTGTTTCTAGAATTGTTGCTCTTCTTCTCTTCGATTTCCTGTTGGATTTATAGGTGTTTGCAATGGTTAGATAAGCTATCTAGTTGATCTCCTGCTTCCTGATGTCCTCTCAGCCTGCTACTTCTTGGCCATCTTGACTCCTCCCTGTCTCTTTAATTTTTAATGTTGGACATCTCTTTGGTTTTGTGTGTGTTTGAGACTTGGTGTTGGCATTTTTGAGGAGTATAGGCCAGTTCAATATTTATCCATTTGGCTTTGAACATTTGAGTATCTAAATAAATAGTGAGAAGCTCTGATTCCAGGTAAGATAGGGTGAGACAGCTCCATCTCTCCCATGGAATGTGACCATAAAACCTGGACAAAGGCACAGGGAAGCTTTTGAGAACTCTGAGAAGTAAATCATGGAAGGGCACCAGAATGTAAAGTGCCACCAACAGGAGGTGAATTTACTATCATTTCAAAATTTCTGTTCCTTCTTCTGCCTGGCTCTGGCTGTAGGCACAGTGGCAGAAGGGGACATCAGAGCAGGGCAACTTAAGTCTCAGGTTAGTCATCAGAAAGCCAAAATGTGAAGCTCCAGGGAAATGGAAAATGTGGAGATGAGAGGCAAGGAGGAGCTCTGGAAAGTGACCCATGAAGTTGACATGGGTCTCCTGTAATCAACACGAAGACACCGAGAGTTGATCAGGGAACCAGAGCATCTCCCGGTGCTGGACCACCACCTGGTGGCATGTATATGTGTTGAAGCATTGCCAAAGTTCTTAGTCGAGTTTTATTTTTTATTTTTTTTTAATTATAGACTTAATTTCTTTATTTTTGGTAGAGTAGTTTTAGGTTAAAGAAAATTGAACAGGTAGTCCTGAGAGTTCCATAGGCCCCCTGTCCTCCCCTTCACAATTTCTTTTTTTTTGTTTTTAACTGATCAATCCATTTTTATTTTTTTTCCTTTTTTTAAAAAAAATTTCTTTTCAGCGTAACAGTATTCATTGTTTTTGCACCACACCCAGTGCTCCATGTAATCCATGCCCTCTCTAATACCCACCACCTGGTTCCCCCAACCTCCCACCCCCCCACCCCTTCAAAACCCTCAGATTGTTTTTCATGTTATTAACATCTTGCATTGGGGTGGCATCTGTTACAATTGAGGAGCCAATATTAATACAGTATTATTAACTGAATCTACAGTTTATTTTAGGCTTCATTCTTGGTGTGATACATTCTGTGGGTTTTGGCACAGAATAGTTTCACTGGCCTAAAAATTCCCTCTGTTGCACTTATCCATTCTCCTTCCACCCCCTGATTCTTGGCAACTGATCTTTTCACTGTTTTCATAGTTTCCTTTTCCCCAGAATGTTATATAATTAGAATCATATAGTACGTAGTGTTTTCAGATTGGCTTCTTTCACTTAGCAATATTCATTTAAAGTTCCTCCAGTCTTTTCTTGTCTTTAGGGTCCATTTCTTTTTATCACTGAATAATATTCCATTGTATAAATACATCCCAGTTTATTCATTCACCTTTTCTGAAGTGGCTGTACCATTCTGCATTCTCAGCAACAGTAAATAAAGACTGTTTTTTACTCTGCATCCTTTTCAGTATTTGATATTATCAGTTTCTTTTTAAAAAAAAATGGTAGTCATTCTAATCTGCATATAATGGTATCTCCTTGCTGTTTTAAGTTGCAATTTTTAAGTGACAGAGGATGCTGAACACATTTTCCTATGCTGATTTGCTGCATGTATGTCTTCCTAGTGAGATGTTTTTTCAGATCTTTTGCCCATCTTTAAATTGATTGTTTTCATATTGTTCAGTTTTAAGAGTTCTTTGTATATTTTGGATATAAATCCTTTATTAGATTTATTAGAAATGTGTTCTACAAATATTTACTGTCAGTCTGTGACATGTCTTTTGCACAGCTGGAAGTTTTTAATTTAACAAAGTCCAATTTACTAATTTCTTTCTTTCACTGTACTTTTGATATCGTATCTAAAAACTCTGCCAAACTAGGGTCTGCTAGATTTTATTCTATTTTATTTTCTAGAAATTCTATCATTCTGTATTTTACATTTAAGTCTATGATCCATTTTGAGTTAATTTTGTTATAGTTTTAAGCTCTGTGTCTAGATTCTTCTTACTTTCCTTCCCCTTCCCATTATTCCCCTTCTTTCTCTTCTCCATTCTCTTCTCCTTCCTCTTCTTCTTCCCCTTCCCCTCATCCTTCTTCTCCTCCCCCCTTTGCCCCTTCCTCCTCCTCCTCTTCCTCCCCATCCTCCTCCTCCTTCTCCCATTTATTCCTCCTCCTCCTCCTCCTCCTCCTCTTTCTTCTTCTTCTTCTTCTTCTTCTTCTTCTTCTTCTTCATGTCTAATTGTTCCAGCACTGTATGTTGAAGAACTATCCTTTCTTTGTTGAATTCTCCTACAAAAACTTTGGAAACTGAATTAACATTAGTATCATAACACACAAGAGACAAATTAGAATAAATAACCTGGTCAAACACTGCTAAAATGAAATGTTAACATTTTCTATGGGATTAAAGCAAGATTCAGAATTTTATAACAAAATAAATAAAATGTGTAAGATATATTTCAAAATTCCATAGCATATGAAGAACTGGGGAAATTTCTGGTGCATGGGTAAAGACAATCAACAGATGAAATTACACAGATGTTGGAATTGTCTAACAAAGATTTTAAAGCAGTTAACATAAAATTGCTCCAAAAAGCAATTGTGAATGCTCTTCAAATGAACAGAGAAATAGAAAGTCTTAGCAAACAAATAGAAGTTATAAAGAAGACAGTAACTTAATAGACAGATTTAATAACAGTAAAGAGGCAGAAAAGAGTCCATAAAATTAAAGACAGATTAAAGAAATTATTAAAGCTGAACAAAAGAGAGAAAATTTAAGATAAAAAAGAAGAAAAGCCTCTTGGGCTTTGGGACAAGGACAAAAGGTCCAATACGCATGTCATCAGAGCCTAGAAAGAGAGGAGAAATAATGTGGTACAGAAAAAATATTTGAAGAAATAAAATGGCTGAAAACATCTTATGGTTGGTGAAAGCAAAAACATGTAACTGCAAGAATTGAGCAAAGCCAAGCCATGATGAGCCCAAAGAATTGGGCTCAGGGCCCAGATCCATCATAATCGAACTCCTAAATACCAAAGTGAAGGAAAAATCTTAAAATAGCTAGTGAAAAATAATGTGTCAAATATTGTGACACCTGAGAAACCATAAAGGCCAGAAGGAAGTAACACAGCATTTTTCAGATTCTAAGAGAAAAATACTGTGAAATCAGCCTTCTTTATCCAGTGAAAATATTCTTTGGAAATGAAAGATAACTAATGATATACTCAGATAACGGAAAACTAAGATAAATCATTGCTATCTTGTCTGCATTAAAAGAATTGCCATAAAAAAATTTCATACAGAGGAGAAATGACAAGAAATAGAACTCAGAACTTCAGGAATAAAAGAGAATGATGGTAATGGTAGATACTCAGGTAAATATAGCACACAATTCTTCTCCCTTGAGTTCTTTGAAATATGTTTAATGGTCTAAAGCAAAAATATAAATATTATCTGGGTAGGTCTTCAATGAATATGCATGTAATGTATAAGACAGCTATAATGTGAAGGATGGAAGCTAAAGGACACTATATGGTGATAGCCTTTCTATATTACACATGAAATGTTGAATTTTGGGTTCCAGGTTGGCTTTGAAAGATTAAGCATGCATGCCCAGAAGAACCAATAACTTTTATGCAAAAAGATACAGTAAAAAAAACATAGTAAAGTTAAAATGGCATATGAAGAAATGTTTAAGTAAACCAAAGATAGGCAGGAAAGGGGAAACCCAAGAAGGAAAAATAGAGGATAAACAGAAACCCAGATGGTTGAAACACACCAATAAAATGACTACTGTTAGAATAGATAAAACACATGACCTGAATATCTGCTGTCTCCAAGAATATCTCTTCAAATTTAGATAATGTTAAAAAATGAAAGTAGATATGCCATCAAATGCTAACCAAGAGAAAATTAAAATGGTTATGTCCATATCTATGTCCATATCTCTGAGGAGAGCAAAGAACATTACCAACGATAGAGACATTACATAATACTAAAAAGAGTAAATTGACAAGCAGGGTGTAAAAATGTTAATTGTGTATGCATCTGAAAACAAAATCTGTAAAATGCATGAAGCAAAAATTGATAGAATTTAAAAGACAAATTGGCTAATCCACAATAACATTCAGCTATTTCAATAGCCCTTTATTCATAGTTGATAGAAAAAGTAGGCACAAATTAGCAAGGGTATGGTCCACTTTTACAACATTATAAACCCATTTGATCTGATTCCTACTTGTAGAACACACCATTCAGCAACAACAGAATATACATTCTTCTCAAATGGACTTGGAAGGGAACATTTACCAAGCCTGATCATATTCTGAACTAGCCAACAAACCCCAATAAAGTCAAAAGGATTGGTGTCTTACAAAGTTATGTTCTGTGACTACAATGGAATTAAATTAGAAATCAGTAACATAAAGATAAGGGAAAAATATCCCCAACCTTGGAAATTAAGCAGCACACTTTTAAATAAATCCATGAGTCAAGAGAAAGCTTCAGGGGTGCCTGGGTGGCTCAGTAGGTTAAGCCTCTGCCTTCAGCTCAGGTCATGATCTCAGGGTGCTAGGATCGAGCCCTGCATCAGGCCCTCTGCTCAGTAGGGAGCCTGCTCCCACCCCCCCGCCTGCCTCTCTGCCTACTTGTGATCCCTCTCTCTCTGTCAAATAAATAAAAATTTTTTTAAAGAGAGAGTTTCAGAAAAACATAAAAAAATATTTTAAACTGAACAAAAATAAAAATAGAACATACTAAAATTTGTACAGCACAGTTAAATTGGTGCCTACAGCGAAATTGGTAACAGTGTTTAAATTAGTAGAGAGAAAAACCTTACATCCATAAGCAGAGAATAGAAATAACTTAAGGCTAGAACCCAATGAAATGGAAAAGAGAATGCAGTAGAGAATATCAGTGAAAACAAAAACTGATTCTTTAAGAATACTAATGCATTGATAAATTTATAGAGAGATGAACAAAGAGAAAGAGACAGATGAGCAATGTTGGGAATTGAAGAGGGGGTGTCATTACATATCACCCAGATAGGAAATAAGAAAAGGAAAATAAATGCATTGTATGGATAACTCTAGGCACATAAATTAGAAATCTTAGAACAGGACGAGGTTCAGTTCTGAGCATGGAGATGCCATGCCTTTTTCTTTTACATCCATATCCCAGATTCCCTCTAGGTAGCCAATCTTCCTCAATGTTCCTGCCATATGCTTTGAGCAGATAGCATCTACTTCATTTAACTCAAGTTGGGACAAAGTTGAAAGCAAAGCTGAGCATTGCTTTCACCTGGCTGTTGTGGCCTCCTTGAGGAGATAGAGAAGGGGGTATCTGAAGCAGTGAGAAGGTTGACCTGATAGGAGCCCTTCACTGAGGGTGCAGCCCAGGGTCCAGGAATGAGCCAACACAGTGTAAGGATGAGGTGAAACATGGAGAATCACTATGTCATGTCCTGACATAAATTTAAAGCATTTGAACCTACTCCCGACTCCTCAGTTACATGAGTCAATACAGAACTTCCTGTTTCCCTTCACTTTCTTATTCCTCCTCTTCCTCCTCATCCTCTTCCTTCTCCTCCTTCTTCCCTTTTTTTTCTTTTCCCTGAAACCCAATTGAATTGGATTTTCAGTGAATAACCACCAGAGTGATATGGTGGCCTATGCTTCTTTAGGTTTTGTCGAATGTAAAAATCTCTCAGTGCTGCTGGTATGGGAATCCATTATTGTCTACCTTGAGTGGTTAGAGTCTACTAATAATGTGTCCACCATGGTGACTGACTTCTATTTTCGTAGATAAAAGGTTACACAAACTTTTTAAAGAGTACTGTCCATTTCTCATTTTCTTTAAAAATGAAATAGAGATACAGCAATAGCTACCAGTAGAGACATTGCCGTTGAAGTACAATCCTTGAGTCAGTTTGGTCTTTACACCTCCTTCCCTGCTCCTATGTCCCCTGTTAAACAGTGTATAAAATGTCATTCTAGAATTTATTGTCCAAACTAGGTCATTTTAGAGAATAAAAGAGGACACCCATAATAAATTTATTCTGGTGAAAATGGCTTACTTGGAGACAACTCCAGGCAAAATTGGAACACATGCTCACTCTGGTTCTATATGGTAAGAGTTGAAAGGAGAACAAAGTATAACAAAATTAGAGCACACAGGTTCCAGGGCCATTTCTAACACCCATAAGCTGTGGGATCCTCCACAAGGGACTTAACCTCTCTGACCTGAGCCTCAGATTTCTCCGTTAGTGAACTGGAAAGCACAGCAAGTGCTACCTCGCTAGACACTGTTGTAGGATCACGGTTATGAAAGTCTTTGCCCACCACAAGCCTCAATGTAATGGTGGTTTTTATTATATAAACTGATATAATTAGGTTGATTCTAGCAATATGCTTGTACTTAATTGTACACAATGAATAAGTTCTCAGAGGAAAAGCTCAGCATGAATAGGAGCTTTATAAACAGCCTCTTATTCAGAAAGCTCACTGTTAAATAACATTCTCTGAGAAATTCTTCTGTAAAGTTCAGAACTTCTTGTGGAATGAAAAATCACTCACACTTACATCTTCTATGTGGGGATGTGCTTCTGAGCAAAGCACATTCCCAATGCTTTCAGTGCCTGTCTCCCCAGCTAGATATGGGGAGTGAGGCATTTCACAAATGCTAGGTTACCTGGCCATAATGCAGCCCGCAGGGAAGACTCCAGTGCAAACCATTTGGGGGCCCAATATGACCATGAAGAAAAAAGCCACAACAACATACATTCTTGCAAAGTAGGGCCCTGTCAGTTTAATTTATTTCACATTGCACCCCCACAGCACCAGACTCCAGGGAGCTAATGTATACGAGACACAGGCTGCAGATAAGAGGCAACCTGCACATGCTGGTTGCATGACCAGTGGTCAAATAGCCTCACTCAGTTGTTCATTGTCAGGTTTCCCTGTATCTGTAGCCTTGGTTAGGCCAGATCTGCCCAGTCTCCTGGAGGGACAATCAGAAAATGCTTCCTATTCATATTAGCCCAGTGCAAATCTAGTTGCTCCTTCTCCATGTGTGTGCCGCCATCTGGGACAACTTAGCTATTGTCTGTTGGAGCCTTTGAAGCTTGATTATAAGAGAAGGGAAAACATCAGCTACAATAGAGCTGTCTGCCCTGTTTGGGGACACCAGTTCAATCTTTTTTCTCTCTCTCTTTTTAAAACATTCACATATTTTTGATCCTCTCCACATAGGGCCAAATACTGGTAGTGGAATGTCATCCTGAATCCCTTCTCTTGAGTGGAATGAGTCCCATGTGGCTGTTTTCCAGCCTCCATAAAACCAGTTTGTGAACATGATCATGTTGATAAAAGATTTTTTCCAATCCTCTCATTCTATTTTTACTCAGCAAGTGCCAAAAGGACTAAAATTTCAAAGCATAAATGTTGATAACATAGTTTTTCTATTTCTTTAGCTCCATGTCCCCATTCTGCTACCAAAACTTTAGCTTTAAGAAACAGTCATGGCTATGGACTCAGAAAAACAACCTGAGGGTCTTGAAGGGGTGGGGGGTAGGAAGTTGGGGGAACAAGGTGGTGGGTATTAGGGAGGGCACATATTGCATGGAGCACTGGGTGTGGTGCAAAAACAATAAATACTGTTAAGCTGAAAAGAAATAGAAAATAAATAAATAAAACCTCAAATGGAAAAAAAAAGAAAGTCATGGATGTAAGTAAATTATTGTTTTTAATGGTAAAACTTTCATGTTCAATAATAGGAGATGGGTAAAAAAATATTATACTACATATTAGCATGTTCTTGCAGAAATATTGTATTCAAATGGGACCAAATTTACACTCTACTGTGAAGTGAGGGTAGGCATGGATAAGTTACAAAACCATAGCTACTTTGGTAAAATAATAATAAATGTATGCATGATTCCAGTGATATACACCAAATAATTAACAGCCCTCATTTTCATGGGATGGAATCGGAGAATACTTCTCTTTCTTTCCAACTCCTTCTCTGTCTTCTTCTCTCTACTTAATTTGATTTTTGAGTTATTTTACAAGGAATTTATGTTACACCTGTAATAAAACACCCTTATAAGGTAAGTTTAAAGACATTAACAAAAGCCTCATGTTGCACAAACTTAATTTACACCCAGAAATTGAGTGTCAGAGTATGGCACAATCAAGGTAACCATGGCAGTGGAAAGCTAGCATGACACATACATCACAGAAGTGTGAATAACCCACACACACTTAGTGCCTTTGGGGGGGAAGAATTTTTTTCCTACCTTCAAATATCTTTTATAGTCAGTTATTCTCAAGTTATGAAATCAGGATAGTTTTGTAGCAGAGATATTAGTTATCAAACATCTCTCCTCTTTCCCTTTCTCTTGGTAATATTTTATTTGCATTTAAGCAGAGTGTGTCCTCTCATCTGTTGTTCTAGATGTCCAGTAGCTCTTGATGTGGGTCATGGCCCTCTGAGGGAGTTCTGGTCAGGTGTTTCAATAGTGGTGGTGAGAGTGACCTCTGAGTCATTGTCTTCTCTTTCCTCTGTCCCTTGGTTCTGCATATGGTATTTGGATCTAAAGCAATCTCTTACAACTTGAGATATACTCCATGCAATAAGAACTAAGGCAGTTAGCAGCTTTATGTTGTAGAACCACCATATTAGCCCTGAATTGCCTATGTACACTGAATTTGAATTTGAATTGCCTATGAACACTGAAGCAAAAGATAAACATCTTTCATCCTGTTGAAGTAGTCATCATTTGTGGGTGTTTTTTTGTTTGTTTTGTTTTGTTTTGGTGGTTGTTACAGCAACTGAAACAATGTCCTAATTAATAATAGCATAGTATAGTAGCACAATTTTACAATACATGTTTTCATATAATATTATATAGTGAGTAGACCCCCTTCTGCTGCCTTTCTTTCCTTCTCCCTCCCTCTGACCCCTTGCAGGCACAGCACACCTCACTTCTCAGTCTGAGCAGGTGTGGGGCACTGCTGGGCTCTTGGCATACCTGTAGCTCTCAGTTTTCCTGAAACACAGATTTAAGTTCCTAACATAGAAGATACTTGAAAAAAAGCCTCTAAAAAGTCACTGTACAGAGATATTTTCTATATTTTTAGCAATTTAATTTGAAAAAAAAATGGACAATTGAAATGTTAGCTTTGGGGTCAAAGCTGAATATCTGGAGGTCTGCCTGGATCCCAGGAGTCTTAGTCAATGTGTAAATAAGAACAGGACAAATAAAAAAAAACTATGAACACCATGAAAACACATAGGAAAAGTCAGAGACAAGGAGATAGGACATCGAAGATATAAAATAGTCCTGGAGAATAAGCAACCCAAGAGAGGAGAAAAAGAAAGGCATCTATTGCAGGGAGTATTATTGACAAAGGCACAAAGATACGAAAGAGTGTTAGGCAGTGGAGACCATGATGGTACAAGCAATTGGTCTAGATGAGCCAAGAGATCATGTGAGAAGTAGAAGGCAAAGGCCCTGGAATGATGAAGACAGGCATTGGGCTATCATAGACAGAGGACTTTTTTTCTTTGACACATAATGAAACTCTGTCAAACAGATTAGAGTTGTGGTATAATGTTAGACTATAAAATTCTAGGTATGTCTAAGATCCCCAAGACCATATACAGGATAAACTTTGCATACATGGTGTCAACATAAACAGGCCATACACCTCCCCAGGCAGGAAGCAACTGGTTTTCCATGACTTCTCCTGCGCAAGATTGTGGCTGGTGTTCCAACTCTTAGCTAAGCTCTCCCACACAAATGATGGAATTCAAGTAATTGGTCCAGTATTATCTATTACCATCTTCTGTGCACTTGTGTTCTTCCAGATTACCCCACCATTCCAAAGATCCAAAGGGGATCCCAGAGTTGCTGTTCAGTCACCACAACCATGCACTATCACTATTGGCCCAACACCAATCCACCAAAGTGGCTTCCTTCTCCCCCCATGACAGAGTTTGTCCTTTTCTCCTACCTTCTCAGTCCATGAGAGAAACCTCTTTCTTTTCTTTTTTTTTTTTAAGATTTTATTTATTTATTTGGCAGAGAGAGAGAGAGAAAGAAAGAAAGAGAGAGAGTAAGTAAGCATGAGCAGAGGGGAGAGGCAGAGGGAGAAGGAGAAGCAGACTCCCCACTGAGAAGGGAACCCAACGCAGGGCTGGATCCCAGGACCCCAGAATCATGACCTGAACCAAAGGCAGATACTTAATGAAGTAAGCCACCCAGGCATCCCAAAAGAAGCTTCTTTCTGATCATTAAATTTCTCTGCTTAAATCATAGACCAAGTCATACCTTATGGGCCCTTTTGGTTTTGCCAGACAAGGGAGCATTGTTTGTCCTTTCTTGATCTCCCTCCACCTGGTGGGTTTTTTATTGCTGTTTCAACTCTCAGCCCCTTTCCCCCTAGTTTGAGAGATCTATATGACTTATGTTTTGTTAGGTTCCACATGAGTAATTTATTACCCCTGCTTATTCAAAACCACATTTTGATGTAATTTTTACTTTGTTGTCTCCAGTGGTTATGTTTTGAACAGGTAGCCTTGTTGATGCACAAATCACTGGGTCTCTCCCCCAGTGTTTCTGGAGGTCTGGGATGGAGCCCGAGAATGTGCATTTCTAACAAGCTCCTGGGTGGACGGCAGGATCACATTTGGAGAACTGTTCTAGAGTACTCTTGCTCTAACAAAGCCTTTATGCCTTTGTTGTGCTATAGGGACTTTTGTGGTCATCCTGATATCTTGTGTTTCCTCTTTTGCTGTGTTGATTTTTGGACAGCATGTGGAGGGGAAATATTGTCAGCAAAGTATGAATAGGAGAGAGGACAACAGTGGATGTCTGAGGTATAGTTGACATGGGGGGGTTCAGCAAGGCCTGACAGGACAGGAATGCACTTCTCAGACCATCCCTGTGAGCCCAGGGAGCTGAGTCATTAAATAAAAATCCTTAGGAAACATTGACATTGGATCCCCATTCAATGTTTGTTCTACGAACTTGGAATGCTTTCTCCATCCAGAAACCTCAAAATTACTTTGCCATTAACACCTGTGGTGAGTGGCAGGGCTTACGTCATCAAGATTACCAGAAAAAAACGGCTGCCTCATCTTGAACTGAGGAAGTATTAAGAATTAATGAGGTATCAGTACTCATAGTTCGATAAACTGCAAAGCGACTTTCCCATGCCTCTATTCCCTCTGCTGCCTCTGTCCTTTGGTCCCTTGACGTAAGACATTTTAGAAGACCAAATGGCAACTGTAGGACTATGGATGTTACTAGAAAAATGCAAAGAGAAAAGATCTTGCAATTTTGGCAAAGAGTCTTGAAAACACTATGACTTATTTGATGTATTTTATTCGAGGGATCAGACCACACAGCATTTGCACTTGCTGGTTACGCCAAGTGAGTCAGATTGGATGGAAAGGATAATTTGTTGGAATGGACGTATGTCAGTGACACCATGAAAGAAGCTGCTGGTGCTTCTTGACAGCAGGGCCGGGGATTAGGTTATAGGTAACCTGAGGGCTGGTCTCAGTTGTCTACTCATCCTGGGTCTGAATTGTTCCCAGAAAAAGAGCTGTGTTTGTAGCATTGAGAGCCTGCCTCTAGAATGCTATGACCTGCTCCTGGGAAGCTTTGTTGGTTTGGAAATAGTCACAATATTTGTACATTGCCCATTAGAGAGCATGTGGCCATTCTCTTGTTCATAATGGATCACATGTGAAACCCCTCAAAGGTCTTTGTTCTGCTCTATTGTTGGGACTGGGTAGTTTTGATGAACCATGAAGTTCATGTTCAACATATTTCCTTGTATTGTATTTTCTCCAAGACTTTGGAGGATATATTTATCCATCATGATGCAGTGTACCTCAAAGCTCTTTCTAGGTGCTTCCCAGGGATATCTTTACAAAGCTCTTTGAAAGAAGTTGGTAAGTGTTACAATAATATCCCTTTGAATATGTATTATTATTATGATATGATATATGATATGATTATTACAAATGGATGTTATGAAGATGAATGCTAATAATAATTCAAAGATCTTTTCAAATATTAACTCATTGGTTCAAGCCAATCTAATGAAGTCAGTGCCATTTCTATCTCCATTTTACAGGTGAGGGAACTGAGACACAGTCTGTAATTTATCCAAGGTCACACAGTAAGTGGTAGCCAGGGCTAGATGTCAGGTATTCCACATCAGACACCATGCTCTTAACTACTGCATGAAACTACTGATTGTTTTGCTAATGAGATTTGATTGGCAGAAGCTGCTTGCAAGCTTGTTACTAAACCCACTGGAATCAAAAGCACATGTGTGTTTCTGGACATAGAGGTGAAGGGAGGGAGCCCTATGTTTCTTTCCACTGTTTTAGAATCAAATACAAACTCTTTAGCATGGCCTTCCTAAGTTACCTCTCCAGCTTCCCTTCCCAGCTACATAGGACTGTCCTAAGTGTGCCAGGGACATCCACACTCTATATCTTTGCTAATAACATCTCCTCTTTCTGGAATGGGCTGTAGTCCCATGCCCTATTTGTGCATCTTTAACTTGGGCAAATTCCCTGTAAAGCTTTTCAGTTTGAATGCCACATGTGGCTGCTAATATGTTGAGATAATGGCCTCTGAACGCTCAGAACAGCTCAGCATGGTCAAGGGTTGCTGAAGCCCTTATTACGGTCATTTCCAGCACCACTTGTATATTTCAATGTGCCATATAAAGATTACCTTTGTCCTTGCCTTCTTTGAGTTGTTCTGTGCCCAAGATGCTGATCTATATGGACTTCCAAACTAGGGTCCCTTGAAAAAGATCAGGGAGCAGCAGTGAGAAGTGGAGGCATTTCTTCTTCCACTGCCTCCCAGATGTGGTGCCACAGTTCTGGCAGTAATCATGCCTGCCTCTCCATCCTAAGCTGGAGCTTCACCCTCCTTTTTGGCTCCAGGTCTTCAGTGGGAGTACTAACTTCCCACTGTGGTTATCTCTGGATCTTTTGGGTCACTCTGCTCACAATGGTCTCGGCTGTTCCTTCACCAAAATCTCTATGGTTGAGGCACCTGGGTGGCTCAGTGGGTTAAAGCCTCTGCCTTCGGCTTAGGACATGGTCCCAGGGTCCTGGGATCAAGCCCCGCATCGGGCTCTCTGCTCAGCAGGCAGCCTGATTCCTCCTCTTTCTGCCTGCCTCTCTGCCTACTTGTAATCTTTGTCTTCAAATAAATAAATAAATTTTTTTAAAAATCTCTATGCTTGAACCATTAGGGTGAATGCTCTCCTCTGTTGGGACTTTGACTGCTGCAACTGCTTCCTCCCAAACTATTTCTGGGCCTTGTCTTTTAACTCACAAATGGTCATAACTCACATAGCATAGGTCCCACTTAAAGGAACATAAGGCATCCTTAAAAGAATCAGAATTACAAGTAGACTTAAGCATCCATCAAATTCTTGGAAAGGTATGGTAGATTTCTTCTACTCCTCTTCCAACCACACTCTCTGTGGTAGGTCTTAAGTACATGTTAGAGTATAATACATATTCTTCCTTTATCTAGAACACAACTCAGGAGTCATTAGGTTACTTTTCTTCCCTTAATGTCAATGTGCTACCTGTTTATGTGCTTATCTTCCCTGGGAATCTATTAGCTCCACTGGATAAGATTGGGTATCTTTAGGACTTGTTCAAAACAAATGTTTCTTGAATGCATGCATGTATGCAACACAGTTGGTAAGAGCTGGGGTCCCGTCTTCAGCTGCAAGGCAAACAAAGATAATGGGTCCCTTTCCTGATCCTCTAAACTTCAAAATGGAGGTGCTCTCCTTCCTGTGGTCCCAGTGGTTTACTACATCAGATTCAGAGGTCTGACTCTCCCCTTAGTTAACTTCCCTCTGTGCATGTTTGGAGAACAATGGGGCATTGAGCACCTCACCCCAGCTGGGCAAGCTGCTGAGCAAAGATGTCAGGGTTCCCGACATCCAGCCCAATGCTCTCTTGGCTAAACCACATGGGCTGTTTTCCTCTGCCCTGCCTTGGACCACTCAGCTCTTCTTGACTCAGACACCACTGATCCCTTTCCCGGGATACACACCCACCTGCTCCCTGGAGCCAAGTTTTGTTAGGCATGTGGCTTTTCTTGGAATGCTCAGTTACTGTGGAGCTCTGGCTCCTCATCCCAAGCAGGAGGATTTGCGTAGATGAATTCCCACCACGAGGGACCAGTGTGCGTCTCCAAGCCCTCAATGTCAGCCGGAGACTGTGTGTTTTCTGCAACTGCTTTACACTGTGCACAGTTGACAAGAAGCAGAAAGCCAAGTCTGTAGAATATAACCCTTCTTCATAGTAAACCTATTTTAGAGCTAACCAAGGAATATAAGCCACTACTGATTTAATACAACCATAAAACATGCAAATCTCCAAGGAAAGGCAAATGCCATCCACGTTCACTTTTTTAAAATTGTAATTGTCTTCGCCTCCTCCTTCTTTACCTCCTTCTTCTTCCTCCTCCTACTCTACCCCCTTCCTCCTCCTTGTCCTCCCCCTCCTACTTCTCTTCAATATGCCAGTAATTTGCAGGGACAAAGAAAAGTAAACAAAAACTGAATAAGCTGTGGAATTTGGAGGAAAATTTTTTAAGCTAGAAATCTGAAGGAGGGGAAGGCCACAAAAACAGGGTAAATAGTTATGGCAAATACTTCAGACCAAAATAGCCAGTATATTACACCTGGGATACAGAACTCACTGTCAGTGAGGAGTCTACAGCAGAATAGATGAACCAAAACAGCATTTGGAGATAGCAAAATTTTTAATTTTTTATTATTCCTCTTCAAAATAGGTATGATGTAAGGTTAGACTTGTCTGAGCAAATATATGAACTTATGCTGTCCGTTGCTACTGTTTCTGGGCTTTCCATTAGTTGTCGGTTATGAAATGTTCTTTTTCAGTATATATAAGATATATATATCTTTTCTAGTTGAACCATGATAGTAAAAATGATTAGTGGAGTTGAAATCTGCAGCAATGCACAGATCGCTTGCTACAGTGTTTAGGATAGCTGAAATATGCAATAATTGATTTTAACATGTGCTGTAATTGGTTCCATATGCATCGCTGTCAACTGTGATGCATCATAATTAAACTGACATGTTCAAAAACTGGCCACCGAAATGAGCACTCACTGAATTTTCCAACTGTGCACAGCTGCTGCTTCTTTGCCCCTCGTTTCCCACTCAGGACCCACATTGCCGGGTTTCATTTCACTGCTAGTCTTCTCCATGGAGAGGAGGAGAATCTTACCCCCCTCAAATTTTAAATGACCTCCTTGAGTGAATTCAGGTTCTTTCCCTACCTTCATTTTTACATGGCCACATATTTTAACAGTGATAGATCTATACGTAATTTCCTAAGTCATCATAAATCAGATCTAAAATTGTGAATATGGTCAAGAATTTAATATAAGACACAGCAACAGATCATAAAATTTCATATTTTAGCCCCTTCATCTCCAATCAAACCATGCTTGAACTCTTAATAGGAAATTCACTTGGAAGAAGAAAGTGTGTGGCACACACCCATCTCCAGTCCTTGTCACAAAAATGAAATGTTTTTACTTGTGACTGTCTGCCTTTCTTATTTCATTGGTCATCAGAATGCTTACATGCACTCAGGATGGCCTTACCTTGAGAGTTTGCTTATCTTTCTTTTCTTCTTTTGTAAAAGCAACATGAGCTAGAATCTGGATATCCTGTGGTCAAATTCTAGCTCTGTTACCTTTGATAGTATTGGTAAAGTTCTCTGGGTGCTAGCTTCCTCTCTGGAAAAATGGAAATGAAAATCCTCTTTCTACCATCATTTCATGGTTTGGAACAATGGATGTTATACAAACATGACAAGATACAATGGCTCTTCAGTTTTTGAAACCTTTATTTTGAATCAGCATGAACCATATTTGTCTTTGGATTTTGTGTCACAATTTGCTGTTTTAATTTAATAAGCTGCTTCTCTCCCAACCCCACCTCATCCCTGAAGTCATACCACCTTTAATCCATTAATCACACAGGTAGGTAGGTTCTGGTATGGCAAAATATTTAAAAACAAAAGTTAGTTCACCATCCATAGTTGATCAGGGTGTCATTGACCCACAGTGCTATTTCTTCTAGGAGGAGCATGGTAGCCATCTCCCCATTATTTCCTTTGGGGCCATCATCCTTCTACTTATTTTGATTATGTGACACTGGTAGGGATTCCTGGTTTGTTTACAGTGAATTAGGCTTGGTCAGTCATGGTGTCTCCTCTGTCTGTCAATAGAATATAGTCCAAGCTGTGGCTGTTTGACCAAGTTGGGCCAATAGGAGTTCTTCTACAAGCTTTGATTGTCAATAGTTATGAGACAAGCTTCCCCTATATCCTAGAAAATGAGCCACAGGGACGTAAACCTGGTGATTCTCCATCACAAGAAGGACACCATGCTGTCCATCTCATGAAGGAAGATGAGGTTAAGTTTCATACAGGGGGAAGATCAAAGTTGGTAGGAAATGTTAACTAATGGCTTTGGAAACTGTCAAGTGATTGTTAGGAGGGCAGAACTCATTACAGTTCCTATTGTCTTATTTCTTGGTAAAAATCTCATAAAAGCCAAACTATCTGGTGTTAAGGAAGAACTGGGTTGAAGAGGGACAGTGGTCCTTTATCGCCCTCTGTCTTCTCAAGTGTTACCTTCTGAAAGGAAGAGTTTCTATTTTGCATTCAGGATCTGCATGCAGGGTTGACTGCTACTTAAAAGGCATCCTTGACAGGATCCCTTGACTACCAGAATGTTCCTCATCACCTCATCCCCTCATCACCACAGTCTTGGGGCCACAAGACTTGCTTATTAGTTTGAAGCAACTTTTGGATGATGTGTAGTATATCTGTGGTTGTTCTCAACCCCCCAGAGATCTTGCGAAAACAGATTTCTGGGTGTTTCTCCTGGAGATTCTGATCCAATCCATCTGGTTAGGGTGGAGAGTCTGCATTTCTACCAAGTTTCTAGGTTAGAATGAGGTTGCTGTAATGAATGTCAAATTATACTTAATGTTGAATGACTCGGACCTTGGAACCTGAGGCAGTTCACCAAGCCTCTCTGGGTCTCACTTTAACCATCAATAACATTGTGGGTTTGATCTAGGTGATCTTTAACTTTCCTTTATGATGCTCAGAGTTACCAGTAGATAATTACGTTCCATTTGGGAGGATTGTACTGCCATGAGGAAGATTCTTCTTTCCTTTTTTCCTCTTTAAGGCAGATTTTATTTTAAAAAGGCAATATCTAATTTCTGTAGAAAAAGGGGACATGGTCAGAGAGCAGCAACAGAATGGGGTACATATTAGATGCCACGAATTAGAAGGTCCTGACAAATTGATCTTCCATTAAGCGACATTTTAAATCTAAAGGTTGTAGTGTTTTATAATAACTTTTTCATATATCAGGTACTAGCTCTAGAATTGAGACAATACCAGCTCAGTACTTTCTCAACAACAAGGAAAAATAGAGAGGGCTGAGGAAACAGTAGTAGAGACTGCTAGGGAACTACTCAGGGAAGGAAGAGACAACTTCTCAACATGAAGAGTGTTTTCCTACCCCTCCTACTGTTGCATCCTGCACTTCCCCAGGAGATCCTCTGGGTGTGCAGCCAAGGGAAGGTCTAATAGGCTATGTCTATAACTCAAGAAGAGTTGTTAGAGAAGAAATGAATTGTGCCAGCATTTAGGAGATCCAACTTAAATTTAAAAAGAAAGAGAAAAATATCTGAAGGGATCTTCTGTGGGAAGGAGAAGAGAAATTATTGAGTCTGGCTTTTTTTCTCTCACTCTGAGTATTGGCACAAAACACCTATGTCCTATCAACAACATATAATGGCTATTTTATGAGTGTGAATGGGAATCTGTGGCTATAACGAGGTTTCTTTTCCCTTTCTTTTACTTTGGATGAAGAATAAGTCATGAAATTACACACACACACACACACACACCACACACACAATAGTGATTTATATACTAATAGCAATTTGTACAGTATAAATAATTTCATACAAGAGCCACTTAATGATGGCCTAAATTATTTAAGGATTGTAATTGACAAGTATCACAGAACACTGGTTAATTCATTCAATATATATGTGTTGTGTGCCCTCATACATCCCAGCAGTGTATGAGGCACCAGAAAACTAAACCAAAACAAAATCATCTCCATGTTTAAGAGGCTTCCATTCTAGATGGGAAGACAAGTAAACAGGCAGTTTTATGAGTTCCAGTAGGAATAGCAGAGGACATGTGAGAGGAATGCAGCCATGCAGGGTGGGAGAATCACCAAAGACCCCTGTGGAAAGTAATGGCCCTAAGCATGAGTAGAGATTGAGTCAGGCAAAAAATGCTATTCTTTTCAGACTCTGCAGCAGATACAGGTTGAAAGAGATAAGTTCAAAGAACTTTAATAGTTTTGTATGACTGGTGACTGGAATCGAAGCTGGAAGGGAAAACAGAGGAAACTTCTGAGTTTTATTTTAACACACTGGTTCAGAACAGATTCTGATTCTCAAAAAGTGTTCCTTTTTGTTGGTGGGAGGGAATGGTGGATCATGGAATGAACTGTTTACCTGCCGCTAAGTAACTGGGTAGGTTCAGTGTTCTTTTACTCTCCTGTTGACTCTTCTTTCTTCTACATTGTTTATGTTCTTTCATGATGCTTTGCATCATTTTCTAGACAAGTATGTGTCATTATGTCCATCCCTAACTTTTTCTCTTATAGCTTTACTTTGAAGTGAACACTATATAGTCTTCTTCTAGGTAAAAATGCATTTTCTAAATAGAATAAATATGAGAAAGTTTGTAGGGATATATGATCTTTAAGGAAAAATCAAGAGTTTGCTACATGTTGGTGAACATTATTTTTTTTTAATTTTTGAAGTACCTGGATCCTTTTCTTAAGTGATGGTTGATAGAATTATATCAGGCCAAATAAATTTATGTTCTTGGATTCTCTCCTCCCTTGAAGGGGAAGAATGTTTTTGCAGTAGAAGAACCATTCCTGAAGGATCTAGAAACATTTTTGGTATGCTCTCTATCTTCAGAGTTGTCTTTAAACTTAATTCTTTCTCAGAAACAGAGTACCTACAAGGAAAAATCTATAGATTGGGGAATCTGACAAGTCTTGGTAACAGCAAAACCTCCACCATGATAATCATATCCACCATTATTTTTAACATAACCATTACTGCTGAATATTGGGTACTACTTGGTTTTGGGAGGTCAAATAATTTTAAATCATGAGTCCCACCTTCAAGAGACAAGTCATATTGTTGGGAGGCTAATATCCACATGCAAAGATTTAATAATAAGAAGAAATAACTCTTGGTAAATCCTTGTGGCCCTGTTAATTGTTTCTAAGTTTCAGGCACATCCATTCTGTACTTTTTCAGGATTTAGAATCCAGCAGGTATTGAGTGTATCACTGTCTGGCTATGACTAACCAGAAAAATGAGGTTTCTATTTAACTCTCCTGAGCATTTTGTTTTCAGCTCCAGAACTTCCAAAGGGACAACCTGATTTGGACCATACTTGATATATTACAGGAAATTATCAAATTACATTCAAAGATCTATATGTTATTTAGCCTGACAGTTTGTAAAAAGTACTCTGGAATTAAGCTGAGTATAGCCTACCATATGAGCACCTACCTAACCAATGACCTGTGATTAAAGGCAGGCCAAAAACAGTAAATAGTTTCCCAAAATAATGTCAGAGTAATGAAATTTGGAAAATGAACAATCAAACAGACACGTCCATGAACTGATTGATGTCTTTCCATGGCCAGCTCTGAGTTAGGGAATAGCTAGGTGAGGATGAGGAGGACTCCTTCCGAGCCCCAGTGCAACAGAGGTTCAGGATATGTGACAGTTGTATACATCAGTGTTTCTCGCACTTTAATGTGTACATGAGTCCTCTGGGAATGTTTGCAATTTACATTCAGATTCAGTGGGTCTAGGTGAACCTGAGCTTCTGGATGGCCCACAAGCTCCCAGCCATGCTGATGCTTCCATCTTCTACCACACACTCTAAGTAGCAAGAGTTTAGAATAGAGTGAAATATGTTAGAAGTTGACAGTATGAAAACAAGGGTCCATCTGTTCAACAAACTGCATAATCAGTGATTGGATATCAAGATGCCCAAGTAAGGTAGCTGGGAAGTGCAACAAGCTGCCCCTGAAAGAAATGAGGCCTGGCCCATCTCCAGGGGCTGCCTCTGACATTGAACTTGGCTCCACTTTAGGCCCTTGGAACCTTGGGAGAAGCTAGACTTTCTCTGACATGCAGGGTTAGGAGTTGGGTAGGCTGGGTGCTACAAGAGAGGCAGTGGTGCTCTGTCTCCACGTCCTAGCCAGATGACCTAGGATCATTCCCAGAATCACACAGTACATGATGCATAGCTTTCCTTGGGGGAGGGGAACTTTGTCTGTATATGGGATGATTCTACATCTGCTTGTATATGACTGAGGAATGAACAGTACAGGGCTATCTCACATTGACCCACCTATGTGGAAAAGAATCAGAAAGAAGTTTCCATGCTCTTACCTTAGGCCACTCTTATAATGCTTAGTACCTGGCACCCTTCCAGAAAGCTGAAGGCTTTGATTGTCTAAAGTTGTCTCCTTGCCTTTTCTCCCAAATAGAAAGAAAAGGGGATCTCTGGTGATTCTCAAACTTCAGTGTACCTGGGAAGCACCTGGGGAGCCTGTTAGCAAGCAGCTCCTGAGTCAGTGGTTTGGGTGGGATGTGATTCCATATTCCCAGCCAGCTCCCAGGAGATGCTGAAACTACTATATCAGGTTCCATTCCAGTAAAGAGAGGCAAGGAGTTTGAGTAACCATACTTGGGCACCTTCTGAGTCAAACTGGAGGTATCTCTAAGGGCCAAATGAGATGCCCATGGCTGTAGGCTCCAGGGAGCTATGCAGCTGTGTAAGATTTGAAGACTCAGTGCTGAGTGGGATAGGACAGGGCCCAGTTAAAGGCATTATCTCCTTGTATCGCTGTAGCAGGCCAGACGAATTATTCACTGGTAGGTTTTCCAGGGTTTATGGGTTTGGATGTTATTGATCTGTTAAAGGGAGAAGAACAGTGTGGTTACTGAGAAAGTGTTAGAAACAGGGAAGTAAAGTTGATCTAAATCCCCTCTCTCCTTGGTTCCTCAGCCCTCAGCTCCTTCCTACCTCTGGTTGGCACATTATGAGCCCCTACGATGATTTCCATGTTCCCCAAGTTAAAGTGTGGAAAAAGCCAACTAATCTGGAAAATCTCCTGATATGTATCAGGAGATTTTCCAGGAGATTAGTGGGTTTTTTTACTCTTAAAAAAAAAAAAAAGGAGTCAATTTTCATCTTAGTCCTCTCTAACCTGTGCTCAACAGTATTATTATTGTGGACACACTTCTTTTTCAGAGGTTCTCCCTTCCCCTTGGCTGGACATTGATACCAGATACACAATGGAAATTGTCGGAGCATGTCAAGTACTACTAAACCATTAACTCAGTGCATTAAAAGTAGGAAGACTGATTCTTCATGTCTGCTTTGGCTGTCAGGTCTGATTTGAGCTTATTTCTCATTGAGTATTCCATATCAAAGGCTGGGATAATAGAATTACAGAACATTAGGTTTTGCAATCTGAAAGGGACCCTGGAGAACATTTAGCCCTGCTCGCTCGCTTTACATATGAGGAAACTGTATTTTTCCCTCTTAAGAGGTTGAGCAAATACCTGGTTTTTGAGATGCACTTTAGTTGCTGTTCCCATGTAGGGAGTTTGGTGTCTGGGAGAAAGAAGCCAAGAATGGATTTTCCTCTTTAGTCGTCCTTGATATTGACATTAACTTCATCAAAGTCTGTCATATACACTCTCTGGACAGTGTGCCTTTTGCAATAATATGCAAATGCCTTGGCTCCTGACATTTGTTGGAGAAGAAGTGTGATGTTTTCACTTAAAAGACATTTTATACAGTTTAGTAGTGACTGCATCTCCAGCATTTATAACAGATGTTACCCTAGTGCAGGCAACTTCTTCTAAGTAATGTAGCTGGATTTTAGCTGCTGAAATTTTCTGTATCATTTGGTGATCATATTTCATTTTAGACTTTTGAACGCGACAGATTGTCCACCTGGATTTCATTTTGCCATATTTTATTGATGGCCTGACTCAGATCTTTCAAGTTTGTGCTAACTGACCTTGAAGGGATAGCTTGTTGTTTAAATTTTATGACACAGAGACGTAAACTGCCTGCAAATTATGCAACACAATGGTGATGAACAATGAGCGTTAGAACTTTTTATTAATATTGATTGCCTACAGTTAAGGAATTAGTAAGAACTGTTACATTGTACCCATTCCCAGGACAAAAATCCCCAATTAACTTTACTACAAGCATATGTATAACAAGTGAGAACCACTTTTGTTTGCAAATCCAAAATCCATGGAATGATATGGCACTGTTCCCTTGTGCCTTCTTGTTGCTATTCTGGTTCTATAAATAATGGCTCATTTCCCCTCCCTGTCCTGTTATTTTGAGTAACTTAATGCAACTGTGCAAATCAGTGTGGACCTATCATTAAAGACCTGGATGGCAAAGGATGGAAGCTACAGAGAGAAGAAAAATGAAAATACTCTACATAACCTTGGTCTGACCATAAGAAAAACACCCCACACACCCAACTGAAGTGTATTCCTACCAAGTTCCTGGGAAGCCCTCCTTCCTCAAAGACTCTCAGGTAATGAAAAACAAGAACAGTCTGAGAAGTGGTCACGATCCTAAGAAGGGAAAGGTGACATGACATCTAAGTTGAGTGTGGTGTATGAATGGGGTTATGGGACAGAAAAGGGACATGAGAGAGAAAACTAAGGAATCTGAATCAAGTATGCACTTTAGTCCATAAAGAGGTATTGATATGGGTTCATTAGTTGTGACAGTGTGCCATAGACATGTACGATATTCCCAGCAACAGCAATCAGACAACAAAGAGAATTAAAAGGTATCCAAATTGGCAATGAAGAAGTCAAACTCTCTCTCTTCACAGATGACATGATTCTTTATATGGAAAACCCAAAAGACTCCACCCCCAAACGACTAGAACTCATACAGCAATTCAGCAACGTGGCAGGATACAAAGTCAATGTACAGAAATCAGTGGCTTTCTTATACACTAACAATGAAAATACAGAAAGAGAAATTAGAGAATCGATTCCATTTACTATAGCACCAAGAACCATAAGATACGTGGGAATAAACCTAACCAAAGAGGTAAAGGAACTGTACATGAGGAACTACAGAACACTCATGAAAGAAATTGAAGAAGACACAAAAAGATGGAAGACCGTTCCATGCTCTTGGATTGGAAGAATAAACATTGTTAAAAGGTCTATACTGCCTAGAGCAATCTATACTTTTAATGCCATTTTGATCAAAATTCCACTGGTATTTTTCAAAGAGCTGGAGCAAATAATCCTAAAATTTGTATGGAATCAGAAGAGACCCTGAATTGCTAAGGAAACATTGAAAAACAAAAATAAAACTGGGGGCATCACGTTACCTGATTTCAAGCTTTACTACAAAGCTATGATCACCAAGAGAGCATGGTACTGGCATAAAAACAGACACATAGACCAGTGGAACAGAGTAGAGAGTCCAGGTATGGACCCTCAACTCTATGGGCAAATAACCTTTGACAAAACAGGAAAAAATATACAGAGAAAAAAAGACAGTCTCTTCAACAAGTGGTGCTGGGAAAACTGGACAGCTATATGTAGAAGGATGAAACTTGACCATTCTCTTACACCGTACACAAAGATAAACTCAAAATGGATAAAAGACCTCAATGTGAGACAGGAATCCATCAGAATCCTAGAGGAGAACATAGGCAGTAACCTTTTCAGTATCAGCCACAGCAGCTTCTTTCAAGATAGGTCTCCAAAGGCAAAGGAAACAAAAGCGAAGATGAATTTTTGGGACTTCATCAAGATCAAAAGCTTCCGCACAGCAAAGGAAACAGTCAAGAGAAGAAAGAGGCAACCCACCGAATGGGAGAAGGTATTTGCAAATGACAGTACAGACAAAAGGTTGATATCCAGGATCTATAAAGAACTCTTCAAACTCAACACACAGAAAACAGACAATCATGTCCAGAAATGGGCAGAAGATATGAACAGACACTTATCCAATGAAGACATACAAATGGATATCAGAAACATGAAAAAATGCTCATCATCACTAGCTATCAGGGAGATTCAAATTAAAACCACATTGAGATACCACCTTACACCAGTCAGAATGGCCAAAATTAGCAAGATAGGAAACAACATGTGTTGGAGGGGATGTGGAGAAAGGGGAACCCTCTTACATTGTTGGTGCGAATGCAAGTTGGTTCAGCCTCTTTGGAGAACAGTGTGGAGATTCCTCAAGAAATTAAAAATAGATCTTCCCTATGACCCTGCAATTGCATTACTGGGTATTTACCCCAAAGACACAGATGTCATGAAAAGAAGGGCCATCTGTACCCCAATGTTTTTAGCAGCAATGGCCATGGTTGCCAAACTGTAGAAAGAACCACGATGCCCTTCAATGGACAAATGGATAAGGAAGATGTGGTCCATAGACACTATGGAGTATTATGCCTCCATAAGAAAGGATGAATACCCAACTTTTGTAGTAACATGGATGGGACTGGAGGAGATTATGCTGAGTGAAATAAGTCAAGCAGAGAGAGTCAATTATCATATGGTTTCACTTATTTGTGGAGCATAACAAATAGCATGGAGGACATGAGGAGTTAGGAGAAGGGAGTTGAGGGAAATTGTAAGGGGAGGTGAACCATGAGAGACTATGACTCTGAAAAACAATCTGAGGGGTTTTAAGTGGTAGGGGGGTAGGAGGTTGGGGGAACCAGGGGGTGGGTATTAGAGAGGGCACGGATTGCATGGAGCACTGGGTGTGGTACAAAAACAATGAATACTGTTATGCTGAAAATAAATACAAAATAAATTTAAAAAGTTTTAAAAAAATGTACGATGTTCCCAATAGGGGAAACTGGGTTTGGGGTATATGTGAAATTTCTATACTATCTTCATAAGTTTTCCATAAATCTAAAACTGTTCTGCGATAGAGTGTCCTAAAAATAATAGTTAGACATCATGGCCATTCATTCTCTGATGCTTCTTATGATTGAAATAGAATTATAAAAGCTGGTGTCAAGTGAGTGTCTTGTTCTCTCAAGCTTTCACCTCCATCATTGTGTTGAGTTCTGAGAACAATTTAATGAGATATTTATTATCCTCAATTTACAGCTTTGAAAAATGGAGAAACTGAGGTTCAGAGAGAATCACCTCTTTTTTGTTCACTGAAATTCTCTGGCTTAAGAATGGCAGGGCTGTGGACATCTAGATGGCTCAGTCAGTTAAGTGTCTGCCTTCAGCTCAGGACGTGATCCCAGGGTTCTGAGACCAAGTCCCACATCCTGCTTCTCCCTCTGCCTGTCACCCCATCCCCCACCCCTGCTTGTGAGTTCTTTTTCTCTCTCTCCCTGGCAAATAAATAAATAGTTAAATATATATATTTTTTAAGTGGCAGTGCTGCAATTTGAACCCTAGTTCATCTCACTTTAAAGCATATATTTATTTCAATTTCCCATTTGTTCCCCAGAATCATGACTTTAAGAGATGGGGCAGGTGTTGAAAATGGGAAAGAACAAGTAGATAGGGAGGGCAGGCCACAGGGGCCTCAGCAGTTCTGTGTCAGGCTTCCAGACCATTGGAGTTTCCTGAGGAGGCTCTCTCAACCTCTATTTTTCCCAAGCTAGGGTCCAGGTCAACTGTAGATGAGCTTTCCTATTCCCCTGGATTTCATGAAACAAATACTAAAAAAGAATTTCCCCTGCAGTGACTGTGGGTACAGTGACGTGGGTGCAGCCCTGTTATGCAGAGGAGCATTTGCTGGCTCTGGCAGCAGCTCTGACTTAATTGGAAGTAAGTGCAGACAACTTCAGGAGATTCAAGTGAAGCCATGTTGCTTCTTCTTCCAGAATTTACATCTAGAGTTGCACATGTGGGTCACAGCCTAAGAATGTCCAGACCCCTGGGCCTGAGTCTCACTCAGTAGATAAAAGGAGAGCCCATAAATCTATTCAGAATTGTTTCTTGATGTCTTAACAGTTTTAACTATTCTTTATCTGAACACCAGAAGATCCACTCTTATTCTTGCCTGAAAGGAGTGTCAACCCCCCTCAACATTGTTGGCTCTTGAGTAATTCACTGTCTAGATTAGGAATCCACAAACTATATTTGTGGCTAAATGGGCCATAGCCCCACCTATTTTGTAAATGAAGTTTTATTGGACAGAAGCATGATATTTGTTACTTTGGTATATGGTTGCTTTCTTGCTGCTATGGCATAGTTGGGGGCTTGTGATATTCTAAGGTAATTATGTAGGCCTTTCCAGAGAAGTTTATTGACCTATGGTGTAGAAGATAGATAGGCATCTGGATTAAATAATTAGTCACAGTGAAAGGGAAATGGAGTCCAGCTGCTCTCAAGCCTCATTGTACCTAAGGATCTCCTGGGTGCTTACTTAAGAATACCCACCCTGAGGTCCACCCTTGGAGATCCTGATTTGGCCTGTCATGTTGAGGCCCAGAAATACATGTTTTCAGTAATATTTTAGGATATGGTTCTAGGGGCGCCTGGGTGGCTCAGTGGGTTGAAACCTCTGTCTTCAGCTCAGGGGCTCAGGTCATGATCCCAGGGTTCTGAGATCGAGCCCCACATCGGGCTCTCTGCTGAGCAGGGACCCTGCCCCCCACCCCCTGCCTGCCTCTCTGCCTACTTGTGATCTATGTCTGTCAAATAAATAAACAAAATATTTTTTTAAAAAGACAAAAAATAAAAAAATGAAGGATATGGTTTTAGGCACCAGGAGTATTGGCCTTCATGATCGCTGCACCTGGGTTCCTGACAATCTTTAGAAGCTTAGATACATTTAATTATTGCTGCATATTATAATGGAAACTAAATTTGTAAATACAACCAAATACCACTAATTATCAAAATTAGGGATTAAAATATAAAGCATTAAATCTGTCACACTCAGGTACAAAAAGGAAACAAGATTTGGATAAGAAACAGACAAACAGAAATATAGTAAATGTTTGATGAATAATGAAGGATTGTATTCTTTCTGACTTTTTAAAAAAAACATGTAATGTATTATTTGCCCCAGGAGTACAGGTCTGTGAATCATCAGGTTTACACATTTCATAGCACTTACCAGAGCACATACCCTCCCCAATGTCTATAACCTAGCCACCCTATCCATACCCCCCACCCCCCCCAGCAACCCTCAGTTTGTTTTCTGACACTAAGTCTCTTATGATTTGTCCTCCTCCCTCCCATCTTGTTTCATTTTTTTCCCTCTCTTCTCCCCATGACCTCTGACCTTCCTCTCAAATTCCTCATATCAGAGAGGTCATATGATAATTGCCTTTCTCTGATCGACTTATTTTGCTCAGCATGATACCCTCTAGTTCCAAATGGCAATATTTCCTTTCTTTTGATGGCTGCATAGAATTCCATTGTATATGTACACCACATCTTCTTTATCCATTCATCTGATGATGGACATGTAGGTTGTTTCCAAAGTTTGGCTATTGTGGACGTTGCTGCTATAAACAAGTGGGTGCATGTGCCACTTCTAATCATTACATTTGTATCTTTAGGCTAAATACCCAGTATTGCAGTTGCTGGGTCACACGGTAGCTCCATTTTCAGCTTTTTGAGGAATCTCCATACTGTTTTCCAGAGTGGCTGCAGCAACTTTCATTTCCAACAAGTGTAGGAGGGTTCCCCTTTCTCTGCATCTTCACCAACATCTGTTGTTTCCTGACTTGTTAATTTTAGCCATTGTGACTGGTGTGAGGTGCTCTCTCATTGTGGTTCTGATTTGTATTTCCCTGATGCCGAGTGATGTGGAGCACTTTTTTACGTATCTGTTGGTCATTTGGATGTCTTCTTTGCCAATTTTCCTGTCTTCTGTCCATTTCTTGATTGGATTATTTGTTCTTTGGGTATGGAGTTTCATAAGTTCTTTATAGATTTTGGGTACTAGACCTTTATCTGATATGTCATTGCAAATATCTTCTCCCATTAAGTCAGTTGTCTTTTGGTTTTGTTGACTGTTTCCTTTGATGTGCAAAAATCTTCGATCTTGATGAAGTCCCAGTAGTTCATTTTGCCCTTGCTTCCCTTGCCTTTGGCAATGTTTCTAGGAAGAATTTGCTGCAGCTAAGTCAGAGGTTGTTGCCTGTGTTCTCAAGGATTTTGATGGATTCTTGTCTCACATTGAGGTATTTCATCCATTTTGAGTCTATTTTTGTGTGTGGTGTAAGGAAATGGTCCAGTTTCATTCTTCTATATGTGGGTGTCCATTTTTTCCTTTGTTGAAGAGACTGTCTTTTCCACTGGACATTTCTTCTAGCTTTGTCAAGTATTAGTTGACCATAGACTTTACGGTCCATTTCTGGGCTCTCTATTCTGTTCTGCTGACATATATCTCTGTTTTTGTGCCAGTACCATACTGTATTGATGATGACAGCTTTGTAATAGAGCTTGAAGTCTGTAATTCTGATGGACCAACTTTGGCTTTCTTTTTCAACGTTCCTCTGGCTATTTGGGGTCTTTTCTAGTTCCATATAAATTTTAGGATTATTTGTTCCATTTCTTTGAAAAACATTGATGGTATTTTGGTAGGGATTGCATCAAATGTGTAGATTGCTTTAGGTAGCATAAACATTTTCACAATTTTTGTTCTTCCAACCCATGAGCATGGAACATTTTTCCATTTCTTAGTGTCTTCCTCTATTTCTTTCATGAGGACTTTATAGTATTCTAAGTGCAGATTCTTTGCCTCTTTGGTTAGGTTTATTCCTGGGTATCTTATTGTTTTGGGTGCAGTTGTAAATGGGATTGACTTCTTAATTTCTCTTTCTTCTGTCTTGCTCTTGATGTATCGAAATGCAACTGATTTATGTGCATTGATTTTTATATCCTGACACTTTACTGAATTCCTATATGAGTTCTAGCAGCATTGGAGTGGATTTTTGGGTTTTCCACATAAAGAACCATATCATATGCAAAGAGTGAACATTTGACTTCTTCCTTACTGATTCAAATGCCATTTCATTTTGTTGTCTGATAGCTGAGGCTAGGACTTCTAGTACTCTATTGAATAACCATGGTGAGAGTGGACATCCCTGCGGTGTTCCTGACCTTAGCAGAAAAGCTTGAAGTTTTTCCCTTTTGAGAATGATATTTGCTGTGGGTTTTTCATAGATGGCTTTGATGATACTGAGTAATGTACCTTCCATCCCTACACTTCGAAGAGTTTTGATCAAGAAAGGATGTTTTACTTTGTCAAATGCTTTTTCAGCATCTATTGAGAGTATCATATGGTTCTTGTTCTTTTATTAATGTATTGTATCATATTGATTGATTTGTGGATGTTGAATCAACCTCGCAGCCCAGGATTAAATCCCACTTTGTTGTGGGGAATAATCCTTTTAATGTACTGTTGGATCCTATTGGCTAGTATTTTGGTGAGAATTTTTGCATCTGTGTTCACCAAGGATATTGGTCTGTAATTCTCCTTTTTGATGGGGTCTTTGTCTGGTTTGGGGATCAAGGTAATGCTGGCCTTATAAAATGAGTTTGGAAGTTTTCCTTCCATTTACATTTTTCGGAAGAGTTTCAGGAGAATAGGAATAAATTCTTCTTTAAATTCTTGGTAGAATTCCCCTGGGAAGCCGTCTGGCCCTGTGTTCTTGTTTGTTGGGAGATTTTTGATGACTGCTTCAATCTCCTTACTGGTTGTGGGTCTGTTCAGGTTTTCTATTTCTTCCTGGATAAGTTGTGGTAGTTAATATGTCTCTAGGAATGCATCCATTTCTTCCAGATTGTCAAATTTGTTGGTGTAGAGTTGCTCATAGTATGTACTTATAATTATTTGTATTTCTTTGGTGTTGGTTGTGATCTCTCCTCTTTCATTCATCATTTTATTTATTTGGATCCTTTCTCTTTTCTTTTGGATAATTCTGGCCAGGGGTTTATCAATCTTATTAATTCTTTCAAAGAACCAGCTCCTAGTTTCATTGATTTGTTCTATTGCTTTTTTGGTTTCTATTTCATTGATTTCTGCTCTGATATTTATGATTTCTCTTCTCCTGCTGGGTTTAGGCTTTCTTTGGTTGTTCTTTCTCCAGCTCCTTTAGGTGTAGGGTTAGGTTGTGTATTTGAGACCTTTCTTGTTTCTTGAGAAAGGCTTGTATTGCTACATATTTTCCTCTCAGGACTGCCTTTGCTGTGTGCCACAGATTTTAAAACCATTGTGTTTTCATTATCATTTGTTTCCATGAATTTTTCAATAATTCTTTAATTTCCTGGTTGACCCATTCATTCTGGGTAAATGATGCTGCCTAGTCTCCATGTATTTAGGTTCTTTGCAAATTTCCTCTTGTGATTGAGTTCTAACTTCAGAGCACTGTGGTCTGAAAATATGCAGGGAATGATCCCAATCTTTTGATACCAGTTGAGACCTGATTTATGACCCAGGATCTGTTCTATTCTGGAGAATGTTCCATGTGCACTAGAGAAGAATGTGTATTCTTTTGCTTTGACATGAAATGTTCTGAATATATTTGTGATGTCCATCTGGTCCAGTGTGTCGTTTAAGGCCTTTATTCCCTTGTCGATCTTTTGCTTGGATGATCTGTCCATTTCAGTGAGGGGAGTATTAAAGTCCCCTACTATTATTGTATTATTGTCTATGTTTTTGTATTATTGTATTTTGTATTATCTATGTATTGTATTATTGTCTATATGTTTCTTTGATTTTGTTATTAAATGGTTTATATAGTTGGCTGCTCCCATGTTAGGGGCAGATATTTAAAATTGTTAGATCCTCTTGTTGGACAGACCCTTTGAGTATGATATAGTGTCCTTCCTCATCTCTTATTATAGTCTTTGGCTTTAAATCTAATTGATCTGATATAAGGATTTCCACCCCAGCTTTCTCTGATGTCCATTAGCTTGGTACATTGTTTTCCACCCCCTCACTTTAAATATGGAGGTGTTTTTGGGTCTAAATTGAGTTTCTTGTAGGCAGCATATTGATGGGTTTTGTTTTTTTATCCATTCTGATGCCCTATGTCTTTTGATTGGGGCATTTAGCCCATTAACATTCAGGGTAACTATTGAAAGTTATGAATTTAGTGTCATTGTATTGCCTGAAAGGTGACTGTTATAATATATTGTCTTTGTTCCTTTCTGATCTACAACTTTTAGGTTCTCTCTTTGCTTAGAGGACCCCTTTCAATATTTCCTGTAGAGCTGGTTTGGTGTTTTCAAATTCTTTCAGTTTTTGTTTGTCCTGGAAACTTTTTATCTCTCCTTCTATTTTCAACGATAGCCTAGCTGGATATAGTATTCTTGGCTGCATGTTTTTCTCGTTTAGTGCTCTGAATATATCATGCCAGTTCTTTCTGGCCTGCCAGTTCTCTGTGGATAAGTCTGCTGCCAATCTAGTATTTCTACCATTGTATGTTACAGGCTTCTTTTCCCGGGCTGCTTTTAGGATTTTCTCTTTGTCGCTAAGACTTGTAAATGTTACTATTATGTGAAGGGGTGTGGACCTATTCTTGTTGATTTTGAGAGAAGTTCTCTGCACCTCCTGGATTTTGATGCATGTTCCCTTTGCCATATTAGGATAATTCTCTCCAATAATTCTCTCCAGTATACCTTCTGCTCCCCTCTCTCTTTCTTCTTCTGGAATCCCAATTATTCTAATGTTGTTTCATCTTATGGTGTCAGTTATCTCTCAAATTCTCCCCTCGTGGTCCAGTAGTTGTTTGTCTCTCTTTTGCTTGGCTTCTTTATTTTCTGTCATTTGGTCTTCTATATCACTAATTCTTTCTTCTGCCTCATTTATCCTAGCAGTAAGAGCCTCCATTTTTTATTGCACCTCGTTAATAGCTTTTTTTATTTCAACTTGGTTAGATTTTAGTTCTTTTATTTCTCCAGAAAGAGCTTTTATTGCTCCAGAGAGGGTTTCTCTAATATCTTCTATGCCTTTTTCGAGCCTGGCTAGAACCTTGAGAATCGTCATTCTGAACTCTAGATCTGACGTATTACCAATGTTCTTGTTGATTAGGTCACTAGCCTTCAGTAGTGCCTCTTATTCTTTTTTTTTTTTTTTTGTGGTGAGTTTTTCTGCTTTGTCATTTTGTCCAGATAAGGATATATGAAGG
Organism: Neogale vison; assembly: GCF_020171115.1. Taxonomy (NCBI): domain Eukaryota; kingdom Metazoa; phylum Chordata; class Mammalia; order Carnivora; family Mustelidae; genus Neogale; species Neogale vison. Next base: position 47,310,286 of record NC_058098.1, read on the forward strand.
AGCAAATAAAATACTAAAAGGGTGGCAAAGACCCCAGGAAAAAGCACTTTAACCAAATCAGAAGAGACTCCAAATCATTGGAGGGGAGAAAGGGGATAAAAAGAAGTTCAGAAAAAAAATTTAAAAAGAATACAAATAAAGAAAAAATATAAAAAAGAAAAAATTTATATATATATTAGACTGGTGACTAGAACAGGGTCACCCAGTTAATTTTGGGAGTATTTTGGTCCCTTAGAAGAAACTACCTCCAAAAATTTTAAAGAATGAAAAACATATATAAGAGTAAACACAATGAAGGGATGGAATATGCCTATAAAGATGAAAAAAAATTTTTTTAATTTCTAAAAAAGGAGCTGATAAAGTAAGTTGGTTGGGAGAACAAAGAAAAAGAAAGAGGAGAGAATTTGTTAAGGCTTGAGACTAGAACAAGCCCAGAGCTAGATTTAGGGTATTTTGATCTTTTAGAAGAAGTTGTACCCCAAGTTTTTTTAGAAGAAAAAACCCTATGTATATACAAAAAAGAAAGTTAGATACAATGGATAAAATATGACTATAATAATGAAGTTTCAAAAAAGATTATTTTTTTTATGAAAGGTATTGTTAAGATAAACTAGTTAAAAAACATTTAAAAAGGAAAGGGTAAAAGTTAAAAGAAATTAGCAGAAGAAAAAAAATTAAATTGAAAAAAATTATATTAACTGCAAGACTAAAGAATCATAGGGAGAAAGCCATGAGTTCCATGCTTTGCTTTCTCTTCCTCTGGAATTCTGCTGTTCTCCTTGGTAAATAAACTTGGTCTTGGCTGGATTTCTTGTTGATCTTCTGGGAGAGGGGCCTGTTGTAGTGATTCTCAAGTGTCTTTGCCAGAGGCAGAATTGCACCGCCCTTACCAGGGGCCAGGCTACATAATCCACTCGGGTTTGCTTTCAGGAGGTTTTGTTCCCTGAACGCTTTCTATAGAGTTCCAGAGCATGGGAATGATAATGGCAGCCTCCCAATCTCTGGCCTGGAAGAGCCAAGAGCTTGGGGCCCCTCTCCTCAGTGCGCCCTCAGAGAAAAGCACTCAATCACTCCCATCTCTCTGGCTTCTGGCCACCCAGCCTGTGACCCGTTCAAGGTAACCCCGAGTTGAGAGCTCACTCCTTGGCTCTGTCTCTGTAGCCGGCTTCCCTGCTCTAATACCTGTGAGCTCTGTGACACTCAGATACCCCTGATCCTTCTGTGACCCTGCGGGACCTGAGGCCACGCTGTCCCCGCATGGGCTTCACCCCGGTTTAGCCTCTGGAGTGCTGTCCTTCAGTGGAGCAGACTTTTAAAAGTTCTGATTTAGTGCTCTGTTGTTCAGCCGCTTGCCGCCAGCTGGCCCCTCCCCCAGAAGTCTATCTTCCCATCACTTTGGATTCACTTCTCCGCCAGTCCTACCTTTCAGAAAGTGGTCAATTTTCTGTTTCTAGAATTGCTGCTCTTCTTCTCTTCAAACTGCTGTTGGATTTGTAGCTGTTTGCAAAGGTTTGATAAGCTATCTAGCTGATCTCTTGCTTCCTGATGTAGTCTCAGCCTGCTACTTCTCTGCCATCTTGACTCCTTTTGGATCTTGGTTTTTTTATCCAGTCTGACAATCTCTTTTATTAGTGCACTTAAAGATTATTGATATAATTAAATTATTGATATAACTGGATTAATATCTGTCATATTGATTCAAAGTGGTTATTTATATATTTGGATTAATATCTATCACATTCATTACTGTTCCCTATTTGTTGCCTTTTCTTTGTTCCTATTTTTGTCTTACACTCTTTTTTTTTTTTTTTTTTTTTTTAGTTTTTAGAGCAGTTTTCACTTCACAGCAAAACTGAGTGGAAAGTACAAGGAGTTCCCACATACCCCTGTCCCCACACATGCATTATCCCCATTGTCAACATCCATTACCAGAAGAATACATTGGTTATAACTGATAAACATATATTGGCATGCCATTTCACCTAGAGTCTATAGTTTACAGTATGGTTCACTTTTGGTGTCATCCATTCTATGGGTTTTAACAAATGTACAGTGGCATGTTTCTACCATTGTAGCATTCAACAGAATAGTTTTACTGCCCTAAAAACCCCTGTGGTCCACCTTTTCATCTCTCCTTCCCCCAGACTCCTGGCAACCATTGATCTTTTTAATATTTCCATAGTCTTGTCTTCTCTAGAATGCCGTGTAGTTGAAAGGCTTCTTTCACTTAGTCATGTGCTTATAAATTTTCTCCATGTCTTCTCTTTTTCTGTATTTTGTAGTTTTAACTTTGGATTATATATGAATCCATTTTATCTCCTTTCTTAGCTTATTAGATATACTTCTTAAAAAAATTTTTAGTAGTTGTCTTAGTGTTTGCAATATACATTTATAACAAATTCAAGTCCAATTTGAAATAATACTGTACCACTTCATAATAGCACCCTGTAATAGCAAAATAATATTTTATTTCACTTATTCCTTTTCTGATGCTCTTCCTTTCTTTATTTAGATCCAAATTTCTGTCCTATATAGTTTTCCTTTTTTCTAAAGATTTTCTCTTAACATTTCTTTCAAGGTAGGTCTGCTGGCAACAAATTCCCTCAATTTTTGTTTGTCCAAAAAAGGCTTTCTCCTTCACTTCTCCTGCCAGAATCATAGGTGATTTTTCTCTGATATTTACTGTGGGAACCTGATTTAACTACTGGAGATAAATCCTACAATATATAGGGCCCCTCTATGACTGGGTCCCTGGGAGTTTTTAATTCTCAGAATTGTCTACACTGAGCATTCAGCAATTCTGCAATTACAGTTTAGGTTCTCCATCACTGTTACTTGTTACCAAGGTGGTTTCCACTTGTGAGTCTCTGCTCTGGTAGCTGCATTCACTTTTTCCAGAGCAAGAGGTCTGGGAATGAAGGAAAGAGAGAGAGAAAGGGAAGGATAGAGAGAAGACACAATCCTTTATAACTTTATTTATTTCAGAAATGACACACCATCATTTCTCTTATATGCTTTAGTCACATAGGGGAACTCTGGAAGAGATGGAAGAAGACTAGACAAAGTTCTAAGAGGCAGATATCACTGAGGATCATCTCAGAAGCTGGCTATCACAAACACTATACAATTATTGGGCTGGGAAGGACTGTGAAGGTCAACTATAAGAAAGTTGACTTGTCCCAGCACCTCACAACTGCCACATTTTTGGCAGCAGTTGAAAATGTGGGTTGAGGATGAATGTTATGTTCTACTTCTTCATTTTACTGAGAAAGAAATAGGGATGCTTCACAGTTAAGTGGCTCATCCATCTACAGTCACATGGAAGGAAGGACAACTCAGGCTCTTATCACCATTCTTATTCCACTGATCTGCCAATAAGATAAGGTGATCTCATAATGTTTTCACATCATGATCAATGTAATGATTTCCATACTGCACAGAGAATCCAAACCAAGGTAAAGGAAAATGGATTGAGTCACCCTTGAAACCAAGTCAGTGTTTCAGCTTCTTCTCTCAGTCTACCATCCTTGCTGAGACTGGATAGCATATATTAGTTATAACAAATAAGTAGCAATTTAAACTTTAAACATGATTTCTACTCTTAGCTTTGAGAGGAACACATCTAAAGAGAAACTCAAAGAATGTCAGGAGGGACATAAAAACCTTTGCTTCCTAATAGACAAGTTTATGATGCTTCAAATGCTTTCAGTTTGTAACAAGTTAAAAATAAATGTGTCCATCTGTTTGTTTGTTTTTTTAATCAGTCTTTTTTGCAGTATGATTTCCTTGCTTTAGGAAGAAAAAAAACAATGAGTGCTTTGTGAAAATACAAATTAGAAATGTCTAGGGATATAATTACGGGACCATTTTCTTTCAAATGCAATAGTATGAAGTTAATAAAAAATAGTTGTAGTTCCTGAAAAATTACTTTTTATATTAATGCTCTGCCTATTTTTAAAGACTTTTTTGTACATTTATGCCTAATTAAAACAACATATGAAACCTTGCTGGATGCTCTGGCAGAGCCATTTCTCCAAGCTGGACATTTCCATCCACCTACTGCTAATGGGGACGGAAGGCATCTAGAGTCAGTGTGCTTTTCTGATTTTAGTGTAGCCTGAAATTAACTTGGGGTAAAGAAAAATTGCAAAGGCCAAGGACAAGTGTAAGTAGTTCTGGCCGCAGAGAAGGGAAGATAGAGGGATCTTAATTTTCAGAACAGTCATTGGGAGCAATTGTATGTCTTCTTGGGTTGTTTTGGAAAGCAGAGAAATGTCTTAGGATTCAAAGAAAATCCTGAATAATCTGTCAACAGAATCTTCACAGTCAGCTTTTCTTATTAAAATCAAGACTCCTGCCCTGTCACATACTCACAAGTTCACTCTCACTCTGTTGTTTACCCCAAGTGGGCCTGAATTAGTTTAGTTCTTAGGTTCCGTTTATTGGGTTCCCTGACTGAAGTCATAACTCATGGCATTTTGCTGATTTGTGAGGTGCTGTCTAATTTGGGCTAGATTCACTATTAGCATTTTTTAAAAATATAGTCCAAGAAGATATTGAAAGTCAAAACATAGTCTGGAACAGAAGTCTCCTTTAAATGATTTACTGGAGCTTCATTTAACCAGATGATTTGTCAGTGAACAGTATAGGGTTAGTATCCTAGTGTGTTTGGGTCACTCTAAGTAAACACTACAGAATGGACCACAAACAAACTACAGTTTTGAAGGCTGAGAAGTTCATATCAGGGCAATGGCATGTCAAATCTGTTGAGAGGCTTTTTTTCAGGACCACAGAAGGTGTCTTTTTGCTGTGTTCTCCACAAGGTAGAAGGGAGCTTCTTTCTTCAGGTGGAACACATACATTCAGACCATAGCACAAAGATGTTTGAAGAAAAGATGTAGCAGAGGAACTGTGGGGGTGTGGGTGTAGAGGTAAAATATCTACCTTTTGTCTATGGTGCATCATTTCTGTAGCATTGTGGTGCTTAAGTCAAAGGATGAGTGTCAAATTAGCATGCAAATACTGAAACTACATGACCTGTAAATCAGCAAGTATTTGCAGGAATTCTATTTAATGCAGCGTTACATCAGGTATGCTTCAGTTTGAAACTCTTTTTTTTTTAACTTTTTATTTTTTATAAACATATATTTTTATCCCCAGGGTTACAGGTCTGTGAATCGCCAGGTTTACACACTTCACAGCACTCACCAAAGCACATACCCTCCCCAATGTCCATAACCCCACCCTCCTTCTCCCAACCCCCCTCCCCCCAAATCAATGAAACAAGATGGGATTGGGAGGGAGACAAACCATAAATGACTCTTAATTTTAGTTTGAAACTCTTAATTAATGAGTGAAAACTCATTAGTTTTTAGTATGGTGTTACATGAAGACAAGGATTGATGTTTTCTTGTTTAAAAAAAAAAAGTGTAACAAAATACAGATGAGTCAAATTTTGGCCAATTTGGCCATAACATTTTTGAGTAAATGAACTTTAAGTTTTAATAGATGAATTGGACAATGTATTTTTTTTGGTTGAAAAGCTGCTTTAAAATCACACAAAAGAAATGTACATATGTTGGTAGAAATAACCCAGGGAACCAACTAATACATAAAAGCCTTCCTACAACAGAAGATGGTTATGCTATAAATGGTTTAAGATGAGCTTTCCTTTGAGTGACTGTTCTGTTATCTGGTATTAAATAGTTTTTATTCAATAACTTAAGTTCTGTTCTCTATTACTGAATATTTATTATGTTTTCACTTAGAGTAAACTTGATTTTTAAAAGAAAATGGTAAGCAGTCTTGTTGCTGTTAGTTTTCTTTTGTAAATAAATATTTACCCAAAGCATAAAATTTGTCTTTGAACTACAGAGGCTTTAAATGGGAGAAATGCTCCAAGTCACAGCTCATTTGTGCATATGGATGCCCACTCAAATGTCTTTATAACACATATGTATTGTAATAGTCATTTAAATAAATAAATGAAATATATCAATGCAATATCACATACAAACACATGCACATGTGATAAATGTATACTTATTCTGTCCAAGTGTTTTAGGACATCTTTTAACATTCTGAGTTTACTAAGATTGTCTGTTTTTAGACCAACCAAAGCCATAGGCATTTTTGAGATAGAATTTGATTATCTGGCATTCATGATGTTTTTTCTGTAATGAATTAAATATGGCTATTTATGTGAAAACCAAAAAAAGATAATGGAGTATTATACACAAGACTTTTTATAATTAAGACACTATTACTCAAATGTCTATTAAATCTACATAATTAAAATAATTACCAATTGCTGTAAAGTAACACAGTCCATGTTAAAAATCTTGCATTCCTTTTAACTCAGCAAGTAATTTCTAGAAAATTATCCCGAGTATTTGCAAAGTAATGTTGTTTATCAAAACCCTGATTATGGAAGCAAAAATTGGAAATGACATTGATGTCTGGAAATAGGAGATAAGTTAGATGTTATGTTGTAAGAGACAACGTTCATACTACCATATTAAGCAAAAAAAAAAAAAAAAAAGCAGGTGACATATGTGTTCTTTGACCAATTTGATTGTATTGCTTTCAATTTCTAGAACAGATACGTTAAATGTTCATATAGTTCCTAAGTGTAAAGAATTATACATGTTATGTCCCTACGTATATATGTATATATACACATGTACGCATATACACATGTATATGCATACATATATAGATATATATATCATACACATATGTTTTATGCATGTACATAATATATACATACTTAAAAGTGATACAAATTTTTCAATGTTATAAATCAGCCTCAACAAAAATGCAAATATGGGAAATACCATGAAATTTCATGAATACTTCTGGAAATGATTTAGAACACAGAGAAAAGGAAGAAAGTGAGTGGTTGTCATCATTTGGAAATAGCACTTTGTTATCTGAAAATTTATTGTGTTCAAGCTTTCTTTTTTTTTTTCCAATTTATTTATTTTCAGAAAAACAGTATTCATTATTTTTTCACCACACCCAGTGCTCCATGCAAGCTGTGCCCTCTATAATACCCACCACCTGGTACCCCAACCTCCCACCCCCCCACCACTTCAAACCCCTCAGATTGTTTTTCAGAGTCCATAGTCTCTCATGGTTCATCTCCCCTTCCAATTTACCCCAAAGCACATACCCTCCCCAATGTCCATTACCCTACCCCCCTTCTCCCAACCCCCCTCCCCCCAGCAACCCACAGTTTGTTTCGTGAGATTAAGAGTCGCTTATGGTTTGTCTCCCTCCCTATCCCATCTTGTTTCATGGATTCTTCTCCTACCCACTTAAGCCCCCATGTTGCATCACCACTCCCTCATATTAGGTGTTCAAGCTTTCTGAGGGAAAATTAATTTGTCTTTATTACTTACTCATTTATTTTATCTGAGTACTTTCACTGATTAAAACCTCCCTGCACCCTAAATTCTACTTGGTCTCAGAAGTTGTCAGTGGCACAACCCACAAACCTTCATGACCTTTGTATGTTGTCATTCTTTGTTTTAAGAATATAAGACAAGAAATGTAGAGAAACATTTGTGTGGACCTGAATTGTGTTAAGCTCAAGATGGAAGGATCATGTTGTGGCATGTGTTTGTTAGTCTTGGTTTGTTTGTGGTATTTGGGACCTCTAAAGTGTGATCTCTCTTGCTCAAGTAAAAGGGTAATACTGTTTATATATAATATTTTGTCTCATTAGCTACATGAGAAATTTAAAAAGTCTTTTTCTATATTTCTTTGTATCATTTCCCACTCTTTTCTTAAAACGTATTTCTATCTTTGAATCAGTGTGCTTTGTAGACAGCATACATTTGGATCATTTTTTAAAAATCTAGTCTGACAAACTCGGACTTTTGATTAGAGTAGGTAATCCATTCACATTTAATCCTATCATTTATGTGATTGGGTTTACGTCTACCATTTTATTTTTTGTTTTCTGTCTCATATCTTTTTGTTCATCTATTTCTCTTCTACTGCTTTGTATTAAGTGATATTTTCTAATACAGCATTTTAGTTTCACTAAGTGGTATTTTCACTATATTTTTGGAGATTTTTAAAGTGGTCACTCTATAGGGTTTATTTTATATATCTTAGGGTATTAGAGTTAGCTTCAGATTTACATTTGTGTTAATTGCAGTTATATATGGAAACATACACTGAATAGATTCAGTTTCCTCTTTTTTGTGATATTGTTATGTGTATCATGCCTATTAGTATTAAAGCTCAACAAAGCTTTATTATTTTATTTTTTTATCACCTGTGGTCATTTCTTTTTTTTTATTTCATAGGTTTTTTTAAAATTTATTTTCGGCGTAACAGTATTCATTGTTTTTATACCACACCCAGTGCTCCATGCAATCCGTGCATTTCTTTAGTCACAGTGCAGCTTTGCTTCTTTTCATCTCCTTTGTGCTGTTACTGACAAATATATTACATATATATATGTATATACATATATATTACATTTCTTTTTTTAAATTTTTTTCCAATTTATTTATTTTCAGAAAAACATTATTCATTATTTTTTCACCACACCCAGTGCTCCATGCAAGCCGTGCCCTCTATAATACCCACCCCCTGGTACCCCAACCTCCCACCCCCCCGCCACTTCAAACCCCTCAGACTGTTTTTCAGAGTCCATAGTCTCTCATGGTTCACCTCCCCTTACAATTTACCCAAATTCCCTACTCCTCTCTAACGCCCCTTGTCCTCCATGCTATTTGTTATGCTCCACAAATAAGTGAAACCATATGATAATTGACTCTCTCTGCTTGACTTATTTCACTCAGCATAATCTCTTCCAGTCCCGTCCATGTTCCTACAAAAGGTGGGTATTCATCCTTTCTGATGGAGGCATAATACTCCATAGTGTATATGGACCACATCTTCCTTATCCATTCGTCCGTTGAAGGGCATCTTAGTTCTTTCCATAGTTTGGCGACTGTGGCCATTGCTGCTATAAACATTGGGGTACAGATGGCCCTTCTTTTCACGACATCTGTGTCTTTGGGGTAAATACCCAGGAGTGCAATTGCAGGGTCGTAGGGAAGCTCTATTTTTAATTTCTTGAGGAATCTCCACACTGTTCTCCAAAGAGGCTGCACCAACTTGCATTCCCACCAACAGTGTAAGAGGGTTCCCCTTTCTCCACATCCTCTCCAATATATTACATTTCTAACATGTGATGTCTAATATTATATACATAGTATTTCTTACAATTCCTTTTTAAATCACATGTAAAAAGAAATTAGAAGAATATGCATTTATTCTGTTTCACATAATGACAAAATTACCTTTACTACTGCTCTTTGTTTTTTTGCATGTCAACACTAGTGTCTAGTGTTATTTGTCTTCTCTCAAAGAGCTTCCTTTATCGTTTCCTGTATACCTGTCTGATAGCAACAGATTCTCCCAGGTTTGTTTGATTAGTTTTTTAAATCAGGAGAAGTCTTCACTTTCATTCTTGAATGTTGTAGGATATCATTTGCTTTGCTGGATACAAGGATTCATCAAGGTTTCTTGATGAACTTCTTTTTTTAAAGCACTTTGAGCACACCTTGACACTACCTTTTTTGTTCCATTGTTTTTGCTGAAAATTCCTCTGTTAATATAATTGGGGTTTCATTTTAAGTTACTAGATTTTTTTTTCTTTCTCTGTTCAAGATTTTCTACTTGCTTTTACATTCAGCATTTTTACTATGGTGTATCAGTTTGTGGATCTTTTTATGTTTATTCTACTTGACATCTGAAATATGTGGATCATTGTTTTCTAATAAATTTAGGCAGTTTTCTGCCATTACTTCTATGGAAATTTTTCTACTCCTTTTTCTCTCTCCTCTCCAGGTGCACCTATGTTGGTGCAATGGTTGGTTGTCCCACATTTTTCTCAGGCTCTGTTCATTTTCTTTCATTCTTTCCTCTCTCTGCTTTTTAGTGTTTGCACCATATCTCTCAATTTGTCTTCAGGTTTGCTAGAGCTTTCTTCTGCCTGTTCAGATGTACCATTATTGTACTTCCAACTATAGAATTTCCATTTGGTTCTCTTTGAGAATTTTTCCTCTTTATTGATACTCTCTTTGATGCAACACTGTCATCATAACTTCCTTTACTTCTTTTTTTTTCATGCTTTCCTTTAGTTCTTTGACATATTTAATAATGGCTGTTTTAAAGTCTTTTTAAATTTTAAATCCCACACGTGACTACTCTCACAGGTAGTTTATGTTGCCTGCTTTTTTCTGGCACATGAATCATCCTTTCCTGGTTTTTTGTTTGTTTGTTTGTTTGTTTTTACATGCCTCAGTTTGTCATTGTTGGAAACTGGACACTTTATATATTATAGCAACTCTGGATAACAATCCATTCCCAACCTCAGGCTTGTTATTGTTATTTACTTGTTTATATTTTAGTGGCTGTTTGAATTATTTTAGTAAAGTCTAGTTATTCCCCACACTGTAAAGCCTGTTTCTTCTCAGCAAGCTGTAGTTTGGGTACAAGTCTACAGTCACTTGGGATGACAGTGATATTAATAGGCCTCTCTTTTCCTCTTTTTCTGTTATAGTGCACTAATGCTGACTGATTTCTTTATTGTTTTCAATAATGCCTTGGGGAAAATTGCTGCACAGACTAATCCAATCAAATGTGGCTCCTTTGAAGGAATAGTTTCTGATGTCCATGTGTGATATTTGTTCTTACCCTGGGAAGACTCCTCTCAATTGTCTTATTCCTTGTTTGTTCTCAGTTGTTTTATTCCTTTTTCTTCTCAATTGTCTTATTCCTTGTTTCCTTGTTTATTTCTAGAAAGAAACAAGAAAACAATCTACAGACTGACCTAAAGTCTAGTCTGTATTTATATTAAATCCAAGATTGTTCCCTTAATTGCTTTCCACCACAGATTCCATTGTTCTCAAAGTCACCTTAGATTTGAACTTCTCCATGTTCTGTGGCAAATGACATCATTTCTTTGGAAAGAGATTAGGAGCTGTCTATTTTATAGCTAGCTTCTCTCCCTGTGTAGATTGGGTGAGCCAGTGATCTAAAGCTGATGGTAGGGGGAAATGGAAAACTTCCTTCCAGTATATGATCTTAAGTGTCCAGTTTCCAACAGCAACAGCAACTCCTGCAGGTTAGCAGTAGGTGGAAGATGACAGCAGCCTGAGGTCCTCTTTGTTTGCCCCTCCTATCATGGAGCCACTACTTAATGAGCCAAATAAAGGGTTACTGGGGGTCCCTGCATTCTCAGAATGCAGTGCTCATGACAGAGCCTTCTCCTATAATGCTGAGGAAATCCTGTATTCTTGGCCTTGGGGAACTGGAAAGGGGGAGAAGAAGGTGCAGCCTTGATTCATTTACCACATGTTCACTCTTTTTACTGAATTTTCATAGAATTTCTTCATTTGCTATTTGTCTTTAGGACCCTTTACAGAAAATTTATATATTTTTTAAAAATAATTTTCATCAGTTTTTCTGGGGGAGCAGGTCACAAAGTTGTTGTCATGCCAGGACTTTATTTCCCCTTGCTTTTATTTTTTAAAGGATAGTTTTGTTGGATATAGAATTCTTGGATGACAGATTTCACCCACCACCCAGCACTTTGAATATGTTGTCCCACTGCCTTCTACCCTCCATAATTTCATTTTTTAAATCCTTTATAATTTCTGATGAGAAGTCACTTGTTAATCTTTTGGGGGCTCCCTTTTATGTGAAGATATATTTTTACACTATTGCCTTTAAGATGTTATTTTGTCTTTTTCCTGAAATATTTGGACTATGATATATCTGAGTGTGGATCTTTTTGTGTTTATTCTGCTTGGAATTTGTTGAGCTTTTGGTTATACAGATTAATGGTTTTCTTCATATGTTTAAGTTTTCAGCCATTATTTATTTATTTTTTGTTCCTTTTTAACTCTCCTTTTCTTCTGATACTCTCATTACATGTATATTGGTATGCTAACAGGTTTCTCATAACTCTGAGGATTGATTCATCTTTCAGCCCTCTTTTCTCTATTGTCCAGATTTAATAATCTTGAATCATCTCCCTTCTGGTTTTCCAATTCTTTTCTTTTTCTTTAGCAGCTCAAAGTATTTGAGCCCCTTTGTGAATTTTTAAAGCAGATACTGTACTTTTCAATGACAGAATTTCCATTAGTTTTTAAGATAATTTCTCTTTATTGATAATCTCTACTTGATAAGTCATTATTCTGACACCTTCCCTTAATACTCTAAGCATGGTTTCCTTTCATTCTTTCAAGTTATTATAATAGGTACTTTGAAGAAGTTTGTCTGCTGCATTCAATGTCTTGGACCCTCTTTTTTTTTTAATCTTTTATTTATTTTCAGCATAACAGTATTCATTGTTTTTACACCACACCCAGTGCTCCATGCAATCCGTGTCCTCTCTAATACCCACCACCTGGTTCCCCCAACCTCCCACTCCACACCCCTTCAAAACCCTCAGATCATTTTTCAGAGTCCATAGTCTCTCATGGTTCACCTCCCCTTCCAATTTCCCTCAACTCCCTTCTCCTCTCCATCTCCCCTTGTCTTCCATACTATTTGTTATGCTCCACAAATAAGTGAAAATGTGTGATAATTGACTCTCTCTGCTTGACTTATTTCAGTCAGCATAATCTCTTCCAATCCCGTCCATGTTGCTACAAAAGTGGGTATTCGTCCTTTCTGATGGAGGCATAATACTCCATAGTGTATATGGACTACATCTTCCTTATCCATTCGTCCGTTGAAGGGCATCTTGGTTCTTTCCATAGTTTGGCGACCGTGGCCATTGCTGCTATAAACATTGGGGTACAGATGGCCCTTCTTTTCACGACATCTGTATCTTTGGGGTAAATACCCAGGAGTGCAATGGCAGGGTCACAGGGAAACTCTATTTTTAATTTCTTGAGGAATCTCCACACTGTTTTCCAAAGAGGCTGCACCAACTTGCATTCCCACCAACAGTGTAAGAGGGTTCCCCTTTCTCCACATCCCCTCCAACATATGTTGTTTCCTGTCTTGCTAATTTTGGCCATTCTAACTGGTGGTATCTCAATGTGGTTTTAATTTGAATCTCCCTGATAGCTAGTGATGATGAACATATTTTCATGTGTCTGATAGCCATTTGTATGTCTTCATTGGAGAAGTGTCTGTTCATATCTTCTGCCCATTTTTGGACATGATTGACTGTTTTCTGTGTGTTGAGTTTGAGGAGTTCTTTATAGATTCTGGATATCAACCTTTTGTCTGTACTGTCATTTGCCAATATCTTCTCCCATTCCATGGGTTGCCTCTTTGTTTTCTTGACTGTTTCCTTTGCTGTGCAGAAGCTTTTGATCTTGATGAAGTCCCAAAAATTCATCTTCACTTTTGTTTCCTTTGCCTTTGGAGACATAGTCTGAAAGAAGTTGCTTTGGCTGATATCGAAGAGGTTACTGCCTATGTTCTCCTCTAGGATTCTGATGGATTCCTTTCTCACATTGAGGTCTTTTATCCATTTTGAGTTTATCTTTGTGTACGGTGTAAGAGAATGGTCGAGTTTCATCCTTCTACATATAGCTGTACAGTTTTCCCAGCACCATTTATTGAAAAGACTGTCTTTTTTTCTCTGTATATTTTTTCCTGTTTTGTTGAAGATTATTTGCCCATAGAGTTGAGGGTCCATACCTGGACTCTCTACTCTGTTCCACTGGTCTATGTGTCTGTTTTTATGCCAGTACCATGCTCTCTTGGTGATCACAGCTTTGTAGTAAAGCTTGAAATCAGGTAACGTGATGCCCCCAGTTTTATTTTTGTTTTTCAACATTTCCTTAGCGATTCAGGGTCTTTTCTGATTCCATACAAATTTTAGGATGATTTGCTCATCTTGGACCTTCTTAAAGGCAATTTTTATTGCTCACCATTTTCATGTATAAGGGTCGCACTATCCTGTTTATTTGCATATCTCTTTTTTTTTTCCTAAAAAGTGAACATTTTAAGTTATATATTGTATCAACCCTTGTTTCCAATTAGTGCCCACTTTTCCTTCCCAGAAGCTTGTTGATGTTGCTGGTTTTGGCTAGTTTATTTATGTAGTGTTTGCTTGGGCTAATACTTGAAATCTCCTTCTTCCGAAGTTAGCTGCCTATGAGGTCACTGCTCAGTACTCCCCCTCCCTTGTTTTTGCTTTTAAGTCTGGCTTCCTAAAAGTTACCACTGGCTCAACATAGATTAATGTTCATTCAGTCATTGGTCAGAGTCTGTGCCCTTCCAACTGGTAGGACTGTTGTATTTTGCTGATGGATCTGTGAATAGTTTGGAGAATTATTTCAAGCCCACCCCACATTTAACCAGAGACTAATAGTCTCAGGTGCCCAATCTGGTTGCTCCTGAATGGATGCACTCTCATGCATGTGCATAGTCTTTGGAACCCCGGGGATGGATGTGATCTTAGTAGGGGCCATTAAAAAGTAAGCAAGCAAGCAAACAAACAAACAAACAAAAACAAACCTGTCTCTTTTCCTGTTCCCTCGCTGGTCAGCTGTTTTATTTGTTGCAACTAGTTTTACTGAGCTATTCGCTATTTGATCACTAAGATCTCCATTATTTTCAATAATGCCTTAAGACAAGTTTCTCCAGGTCTTGTTCCCAATAAAATTATCCCCTTAACAGATCTGTGAACTATGAGCATTTCCATGGGCAGAACCTCTGGTGTATTACTGCATCAGAACTAAATGTGGAGGTGGTGGCCTACTTCTTCCAGAATGACACCTTCATCTTAGGAGTGGTATTTGGGAGGGGGAGGGCCAAGTATAGCCAATAATATTCTCAACTTGCCTCTCCCAAGTGGAACCTAGACCACAGTAGAAGAAACTAAGGAAGGGCAGTGATGAAAGCCCCAGTATTCTTGGTCTACAAAGATTTGGATAGATTCTCCATCAGGGGAGTGGGAGTTGGCTGCAATAAGGGAACCCCAGTCTTCTTGGCTTCACCCTCTTAGAATAGAGGGAAGGAGAGGTCCTGGCAGCCCCTGTTGGGGTGAAATCATAGCCTTATAACTAGAAGCTGGGCAAGGATAAAAGGAGTCTCCATCCTCTTGGTCACACCCACCAGGAGTGGAGCTTCAGTAACACAGATGGGGTTGAGGTGTCTGATGGAAACAAGTCCTGACTCAAACACTATAGATGCCCCATCTTCTTTCCAAGGTTTACTGTATTTTATTGAATGAATTCTTCCAATTTGGTGTATAAACCTAGGTCAATTTCCAGAGACTTTAGATAATTATAATATATAATTTTTACAAGTTAAATAGTTGCACTCTGGGGAAAATTAGTAGAAGTCCTCATAGAGTCATTCCGGAAGCTCTAATTACATTCTTTCTTTCTCATATAATAGTTATCTCAGGTTCATTTTGTACACTTCTTATACAAGACTGGCACTCATTTTCCAAAGGAATGTTCTTTTCTTAAAAATTTTATTTTATTTTTTCAGTGTTAATGAGAAATGTATCTAAAGATCATAGTTTGGTTGATAGGTTTGTTTATTTTTCTTGGGCTTATCATTATGTCTATTTCTTTTTAGTTTATACAACTAGGATTTTTTTTAAAAGATAAAACATATCATGAGGTCACATTGTAAAGTCTTCTTTTTTTTTAATTTATTTTTTTAAATATAAAACACATCATGAGGTCACATTTTAAAGTCTACAGGAAATGCTTTTTTTTTTTTTAAGATAAAACACATCATGAGGTCATATTAGAAAGCTTTATTCTCCTCCCCAAGATCAATGCAACAACGTGTTTTATCCCCCAAAACATATACAACACCATTAACATCACCAATAAATAATACAATAATAGAAAAAGAATCTCTTCAAATGTTTTTTAGTTCTTTTTGTCTTTAGGTGATATCCAACTCGTGAGTGATGTATAGTCAAATAATGTGTTAAAGTGGCAATAGTTCCTCTCATAGTGTTTATGCCATTAATTACACAATTGCCTTTGATTTTTTAGGGACCATTTTATTTGTTTATTCAAATTATATACAAATATTTAACATGGTTTCAAAATCAAATTTACAAAACAAAATGAATTCAAAGTAGTTTGATTTCTAACCCTGTACCTTCACCTTAAATAAATCCTCATCCCCCATAAGTCAACATTTAAATTTTTTCATTTTATTTTTCTAGTGTTTTTTAAAAAAGAAAATCTACATAAGCATGTATTCTTGTTACTTTTCTTTCCTGGATATCATGAGATACATGATAAAGTACATTTTTTGTACTTTGCTTTTCTCCTTTTTAATAATATATCCTAGAATACAGACTAGAGTAATAAATAGAAATACCCATCATTTATTATGCTTATTTGCTAGTACTGATTTTTCCTTCCATATTCATGAATGATTTTGAATATAGGTATACCTTGGAGATGTTGTGGCTTCAGGTCCAGAATACTGACATAAAATGAGTATCACAATAAAGTGAGTCAATTTTTTTGGTTTCCCAGTGCACACCAAAGTTATGTTGCTATTATACTGGAGTTTGTAAGTGTGCGATAGCACTACGTAAAAAAAAATACATACTTTTTATTAAAAAATTCATTACTGTTTAAAAAATGCTAACCATCATCTGAGCTTTCAGTGAGTCATAATCACTGATGACAGGTCACCCTATCAAATATAATAATAAAAAACTTTGAAATATTGTGAGAATCACTAAAATGTGACACAAAGACACAAAATGAGCAAATGCTGTTGGAAAAATGGTGCCCACAGACCTGCTTGATTCAGGGTTGATACAAATTTTCAATTTGTTTAAAAAAAATGCAGTATGTGTGAAGTGAAATAAAATGAGATACTAACTAACTAACTTGTGGGTATAGGGGCAAGTGGAGTACAGTGGCTTGGGGACCTCAGCCATGGACATGCAGACCCTGGTTTCTGGGATCCTGCTATGGCCATAGCAGTTCATAGTAATTTCTTTCACATGTTGGACACCTTACAGTATTCCAATCAAGGAAAGGGCTAAAAAGTTCTAAAAGCATTGCATCAGAATGATACAATAGGGCTAATATTGTCAATTATTTTTTCCTCTTTAAAGGTAAATTTTTAGTAACTTAAGGTCCATTTTTGGTTTTGGAATTTTTATCTTTGGAATTTTTATTTTCCTTCACCAGTTAATTAAGTATTATTTAAGTTTAGAATCTGGGATCAATAAATCTTTATTGTAATCATTAACAGCCACCATGGCAAATGTTGAAACTTTCTTTCTTTCTTTCTGTCTGTCTTTTTAAATTTTACTTATTTATTTGTGAGATGGAGAGCACAAACAAGGGGAGGGGTAGGCAGAAGTGGAAGCAGACTCCTTGCTGAGCAAGAAGCCCAATGTAGGACTTGAACCTAGGATCTGTGATCATGGCCTGAGCTGAAGACAGATGATTAACCGACTGAGCCACCCAAATGCCCAAATTTTGAGACTTTTGTGAGCTACTCATTTGATTTTTTTTTAAATCAGTTCCTGATTAGACACCTAAGCTCATCTATGTGTTGGATAAAATCTGAGTTCAGAGTATGTCAGTGCAAATCATGTCCTGTACCTGAAAATTTCCTCCAAATCCCCACTCCCAACTCTCATTACAAGATTTATTTGCCCCACTTTGTACTTTCCCTTTCTCTTTTATTTCAGTGACAATGAAATTTCAACCTCTACACAGCAGGTTTCTTTCAAGCTTACAAAAATCTACAAATTTCAAATACTTGAATTCATCACCTATTGATCTAAATATACTTTAAAATTTAAAAAAAGCATTTCTATGAATAAAAGTAAACATAAAATTTCATAACCATGCATTAAGAAATTTCTCAGGCATGGAATGTTGCTGACCCATAATTCATTTAAAAATACAAATTCAATGCACAATTTTTCAAAGAAAAACTTTTAAACATTAGATGGATGTGACCAAGAGTGTACCTTTAAAATAACAGAAGTGGGTTCCTCAATTTCTTTCACGAGAGTTCTATAGTTTTCGGAATACAGATATTTTACCTCTTTGGTTAGGTTTATTCCTAGGGATCTTGCGGTTTTTCGTGCAATTGTAAATGGGATCAATTACCTGATTTCTCTTTCTTCTGCCTCATTGTTAGTGTATAGAATGCAACTGATTTCTGTTCATTGATTTTATATCCAGCAGCTTTGTTGAAATCTTATATCAGTTCTAGCAATTTTGGGTTGGAGTCTTTGGGCTTTTTACATAGAGTATCTTGTTGTCTGCGAAGAGTAAGGCTTTGATATCTTCACCAATTTGGATGCCTTTTATTTCTTTTTGTATCTCACTGCTGAGGCTAGGACTTCCAGTACTACACTGAGCTCTAGGAAGCAAACTGAGGGTTGTTGGAAGGGAGGTGGTGAGAGAAGGGATAATTGGGTGACGAGTATTAAGGAGGGCACTTGATGTAATGAGGACTGGGTGTTACATGTAACTGATGAATCACTAAATTCTATCTCTAAAACTAATAAAAAAGAAGATATGATCCATATACACTATGGAGTATTATGCCTCCATCAGAAAGGATGAATACCCAACTTTTGTATCAACACGGATGGGACCAGAAGAGATTATGCTCAGTGAAATAAGTCAAGCAGAGAGAGTCATTATCATATGGTTTCACTTATTTGTGGAGCATAAGGAATAACGTGGAGGACATGGGATGATGGAGAGGAGAAGTGAATTGGGGGAAATTGGAGGGGGAGATGAACCATGAGAGACTGTGGACTCTGAGAAACAAACTGAGGGTTTTGGAGGGGCGGGGAGTAAGAGTTTGGGTGAACCTTGTAATGGGTATTATGGAGGGTACGTGTTACATGGAGCACTGGATGTGGTACATAAACAATGAATTCTGGAATACTGAAAAGAAATAAAATAATAAAACTTATTAAAAGAAACTTTATAAAAATACCAGAAGTGGAAATTGATATTAAGTTGTTTGACTAAATTTATATGAGACCATTAATTATTACAATAATATCCTAATAGAAAGTGTTCCAGCAAGAAAGCCAAACATGTTTCTGGCAGCCTTGGTTTGTTCTGTACATTTAAGCAGGTTTCATTCTTTTTTGAAATTATTTCCCATTCAATTCTACTTATTCTGGAAATGGATTTCCCACCACTCTACTATGTCCCTTCTTTCTCCCCCTCTGTGTTCTGTCAAGTTCCTGGGTATTGTAAAGTTCTTGAGTGTCCTCCAAACTGGGGATGCCCTTTGTCATTTGACCTTTCAGCTGGTCCAGCAGGTGACCTTCAGGGAGAGGCTGCTAGTATCATTTGGAACACCAGCTCTTTGGCTTTGTTACTGATGGTGAAGCAGAAAAATCAAGGAACAAAGCTCAACTCATTTTCCCAAAAAGCCCCCTTGGGTTTCTGAGCTGTATCTGCCATGCAAAGAAGTATAAGAGTTCCAGAGTGCTGGAGCTATTCCTCGGAGGGCTTCTGGCTTGTGGGTCATCTCTCCTCATCAGAGGCCCCACCAGCAGGCACTGGTCATTTGTTGTGGGGCTTCATGTGTCTTAAAGAATCTGTTTTCCTTTTTGAGACTAGATTTCATGTTCCTTTTTGAGGAGATTTTCTTTCTCATCCTGTGATTGTTTCCATATAAAATAGGAGAAAGAATCCTCTTTGCATTTGGTTGTAGTTGATTTCACTGTGACATTTTGTTCATATATTTTTTTGAGTTTCATTATTTACTCATTTTTTATTGACGTATACTTAGCATACAGTAAATTATACTTGGTCTTAGCCAGAAGGCCGAGAAGCGATCACATACAGTAAATTATAACTGTTTCAGGCGTACAATACAGTGATTCAACAATTCTGTACATCATTCAGTCCTCATCTTGATAAGTGTATTCTTTTTTTTTAAATATTTTATTTATTTATTTGACAGAGAGAGATCACAAGTAGACAGAGAGGCAGGCAGAGAGAGTGAAAGAAGGAAGCAGGCTCCCTGCCGAGCAGAGAGCTCAATGTGGGACTCGATCCCAGGACCCTGAGATCATGACCTGAGCCGAAGGCAGCGGCCCAACCCACTGAGCCACCCAGGCGTCCCGATAAGTGTATTCTTAATGTCACTCATCCCCCACACTCCCTCTGGCAACCACTAGTTTATTCTCGATATTTAAAAGTCTAGGGTTTTTTTGTTTGTGCCTTTTTTATTTGTTTGTTTTGAATCTTAAGTTCCCCAATGAATGAAATAATATGGCAATTGGTCTTTCTTTTATTCTCTTTCATTTCACTTACCATTGTACCCTCTAGATCCATCCACGTTGTTGCAAATGACAAGATTTCTTCTCTTTTTTTTTTTAAGATTTTATTTATTTATTTGACAGAGAGAAATCACAAGTAGATGGAGAGGCAGGCAGAGAGAGAGAGGGAAGCAGGCCTCCTGCTGAGCAGAGAGCCCGATGCGGGCCTCGATCCCAGGACCCTGAGATCATGACCTGAGCCGAAGGCAGTGGCTTAACCCACTGAGCCACCCAGGCGCCCAAGATTTCTTCTCTTTTCATGGCTCAGAAATATTCTATTTGTATATATTATATATTACATATTTTATTATATATTATCCATATATTATATGTTATTCCATTATATATATCACATCCTTCATTTATTGATGGGCATTTGAGTGTCTTTCATATCTTAGTTATTATAATTGATGCTACAATGAGCACAGGGGTGAAAATATTTTTTTGAATTAGTATTTTATTTTTCTTTTAGTAAATACCCAGTAGTGCGATTGCTGGGTCATAGGGTAGCTCCATTTTTAACTTTTTGAAGAACCTCCATACTGTTTCCCACAGTGGCTATACCAGTTTGCATTCCTACCACCAGTGCATGGGGGTTATTTTTGACAACATTTGTTGTTTCTTATGTTTTTTATTTTAGCCATTCTAACAGATGTGAGGTGATACCTTATTGTGGTTTTTATTTAATTTTTCTGATGATTAGTGATATTCAGTATCATTTTTACATGATGTTGTCCATTTGCATGTCTTCTTTGAAAAAATGTCTATTCGGGTCCTTGGCTCATTTTTAAAAATCACTGTGGGATTTTTTTTCCAGTTTATTTATTTTCAGAAAAACAGTATTCATTATTTTTTCACCACACCCAGGGCTCCATGCAAGCCGTGCCCTCTATAATACCCACCACCTGGTACCCCAACCTCCCACCCCTCCGCCACTTCACTCCCCTCAGATTGTTTTAATCCATCTGCCAACACTAGCCATCTCCTCTGCTGGCTGAAGAAGACCAACTCTGAAATATCCTCCGTCTTCAGTGTCTGCACAAGAACGGGAAATGAGTGTTACTGGCCCCAGAAGGCCATATGTTTCCCTATCCTCTAAATTTTTCCTTAACTTTGGCTTTGGTTTTCAACAAACCTTAGCTGGTAGCCAAGAAAAATACTTTTAAGAACACCCCTTCAAAACTGAAAGGGACAAGAATCATAAATTTAAAAATAATTATAATGAAGCAGAGAGTCTAATCTCATGCTCCCTTTCCCCCTGTCACCTGTATAGGGGACTTGGGAGCAGAAGATAGCTGTTTATTTCCCTGAATGCCCTGCATACATCAAACCTATGTGCTGCCCTCCACCTTCACCATAAGCACATTGGGCATCGTGTATGTTTCAGTGAAGGAAAAACCCTGGCTTTGACTTGAGGCCTCTTACTCAAACCTGAGAGGAAAATCTGTGTGTGAGTCTTGGTTCCCCAAAGGAGAGAAAGTGAGAAGGCACTTCCTATCCATTAAAGTATCCAAAACATTGCTGAGGGAAAGTTAAGCCAGTCCAGATGCTAAGCACGTTAAGTCTAAAGAAGCTCAGAAACTCCACAGACTGCCAAAAAAAATGTTAGGGTCGTACTTCATCTAGGTTGTTTCCAGTTGGTTCTAGGAGCAAGCATCTAACTTGCTTGTTGAGATCAAAAGCTAATCTCAGCTCAAGGAGGTTGACCCTTTTTCCTTATCCTCCTTATTCACATGAGGAACATTCTGGAAAAGATGTGGTGGGAGTCAGAGAGGACAAGAATGCCTCCTTAGAAAGGAACACATCATAGTCAGAGGAAGCAGTCCACCATCTCGGGATACAGTGATTCTTCAGACTTCCACATGTTGCCTTCGAAGGCAGGGTTATGAGGAGAAAAAGCTAACAAAGCAATAAATCGATACAAATAAGCATTTGTTATTTTAGTAAAACTAAAGATTTTAAATACAAACAAATGCTTAGATAATACATAGGCACTTCTTATGCCATCAGTATAATAAATAAGTAGGATAATGAAACCTTGACCAGTACACTGACAAGGACCACAATACACAGCTTTTGCTTTTTATGCTTAGCTGTGGAACTGTCCTGCAAGTCCTACAATTGTGCAGCAAGAGAAAAAACCCTGAAATATGCTGGAGGCATGTTGAAAACATATTTGGGCATGCAAGCAGACAGTGAGATGCTGTCTAACAAATACAGTGTTTTGAATCATGCGAGCACTTATAGGTATATAACTGTCTCCTCCAAGGGGATTTCATATCACAAAATATAATGTAAAGTAGTGCTAAGTTAAATTAATAAAATTTCACATAATGTCTGTAGTAAGAAATCTGGGTAATTCATTATTCATCTTGTTTGCAGTAAGATTCATAGCCTTACCAAGAAATACCCTCTTTTTGTGATATTATTTTGCTTACTTTACAGGGGACTGTCAGTTAAAGTCTTAATTTTCAATTTTTATTTTGATGAGATGGATGTTCAGATTGTTTTCTCCTTTCTAAAAAAGTTAAACCTCGCAGCTTCTCGGCAGGAGTGAGTTTCTTTCCTTTTCTTTCTACAATATGTAGTGTCTGAGCAGTGATGACTGAATGCATGAGGTGTGCCGCAGAGACGATCATAAGAATATCTGATGGAATCCCTGTGGCCATAAAAGGTATCTGCTTTCCCTGTAGCATGCTGCCTTCTGATTCCTCTTAATTAGTTTTTCATCAGAAGAAATGATGACCTAGGATTTCTGCCTTAATTGAATTGGTGCTTCAGTGGACGGTATCATGTTCAAAGACTGAAAGATTAGATATTCATTTCTGCCTGGTTTTTAAGTGGGGCTTTCTGAGCTTTTTTTGTTTAGTATTCACTACAGTTGAGTGGATTTTGGGGGGGAAATCTGTATTGTATTTGTGTAAAATTACAAAATATCAGTGGTCTAGATCTGATGTTATACTCATATGTTTTCCCTAATTTTCTTTTTATTACCCTTTGCATAATTGCAAGGCAATACAGCCTTCCAATTACAGGGACCACTGACAAACATAAACAGCAACTCAGCACCAGCGGGCACACATTTCCTGCAGAGCAGGCCAGTGCACCATTCCTCAAAAATGCACCCACAACTTATTCACAATTATAGATGCCACAGGAACAGGGAAACAGATGCTGGGGAAGAAACAGTGGTGGCTGAACCTACTGGCCAATCTGTGAAAGCCAGCCCATGTGGCAAAAATGAGAAAGCAAAACGTATTCATGGTTGAATCTATTGGCCACGTTGCTAAGGTCAAAAATCTAACCATCTTGGGCCAGATTCAATAAAAATCTGTCTGACTTTTATGCCAAGCCATGAAGGCCTGGAAAAATCAATTTTCTGGAACTTTTAAAGTCTTCCATAGTCGAGGCAAAGTCAGCATTCCTCCCCATTCTTACTCAGAGCAGGCTTGGGAGGCACTCTGGAGGCTTGGGTCAACGGTGGGTCTTGGCTGCTTTGAGCAGGTTCTAGCAGAAACATGCAGGAAAGAAAAAGAGTGAAGCATGTGCATGTGGGCCATTGTAGGATTCCATTTCCAAGTCCAGCACTATCAGGTGTCATTCATTTATTTTTTTCATTTATTCACCAAATATTTTTGGAGGCTCCAACTCTGTGCCCAGTGCTGTGCTACATGCTGGGAAAATCAAGATGGAAACACAGGCTGCCTTCTCTGTATGAGACCACAACTAAACAGATTATGGCAACACGGTATCATAGAGAGTTCTTGAAGGCTGTCAGGGATCTCATGGAAGTATTTGGAGGCATCTAATTAAGTCTGTAAGAGTTAGAGGGTCTGTCTGGGAATGCTTCTCCCAGGAGGTAACAAGTGAGATCAACCTTGAGGTTTGGATATAGAACAATAGCAAGGGAAAGACCATCACATTTGACTGAGAGCCTCTGGGGCAATGGGATAGAGGGGTGTGTGTGTGTGTGTGTGTGTGTGTGTGTGTGCATGCGTGTGTGTGCCTCTGCACACACATGTCTATATGAGAGAGAAAGAAGGAGATAGACACAAGAAAGAGAGAGATGAGAGAGAGAAGCAGAGTGACGATGGGCATTAGTTCTCAGTCCTGTGTAGTAAGTGGGGAGGAGGCAGATAGATACGGGCTGAAAAACCAAAGCCAGCACCATTTTTAAGCAGGAGAGGTGCCTTCTTTCCTTACATTTTAAAAAGAACCTGGAAGTCTATGGAAAAAGGAACAAAGGGAACAAAGAAGAAACCAGATGCAGGAGATGGCTTAGGGTACCACTGCAGTAATCACAGTAAAAAGTAATTTGGGGTGGATGCACTGAAACCTTTAGGGCTGTAGACCCATGGGGCTTAGTGCTTGAGTGGTTGGGTGAAGGGATGGTGGCACGCAGGACAATGTCCCACTCTTGCTGATCAAACAAGGGACAGGATCTCAGTGCATGCATCTCAGTGGGAATATGGAGGGAGGGGAAGCTGTGGAGGGCCAGGTAATAAACTGGGATATGTGTCTGTGTTAGGAGAGTTGGGGGGCAGCTTGAACCGAATTCTGCACTGAGGATAAACTGGGGCAGGGTCATTAATCTGTAGGTGATGTTTGTAATCTAGAGTATAAATGAGGGAAACAGACTGAAGAGAAAATTCAAGTAAAAAGAAACAAAGATTGGTGACAAGAAAAAGGTGCCGGGAGACATCAAGCTGGACAAGCTCAGTGAGTGTGGCCTCTTGAATCTTCCTGTTACTCAGGGAGAAGCCTCCAGTGGGTTGTGTCCTACCGGTCAAAGGAAGTCTTAAGTGGGGGTTTATTAACCTTATACATCTCCAAATTTATTGCTCTGTCACTCTAGCATAACTACCACTTACGATGCAAAAATTGCCTCCTCTCTGCATTCCTTGAATCAGTCTCCAAGCATCATTTCTCACTCTGACATCTGTCACCTGGCTACATGGTCCACTGGGGGAAAAAAATGGCTTGTAAGACCATGCAAAGTGGATAGGGGTTTGTTATCCTGCTGGAGATTTCTCCCCCTCCCCTCATTTTGCCACATTGAATCTGAAGGTGGGGGGAAAATATACCTAGAGTAAACTGATGATATGACATCCAGGAGGTGATCTCTATGTGTTCTTTGACTGTAATAGGATATGACTTAGTCTTACTAGTGTTGATGCTACCAGTGCCCCATCCACAATCCCTTGACACATGCTCCTTCTGCATCATTGCTGGCTTCTTACTTCAAGCACTGTAAATCTGCCGGAGAGATTTTTCTGGCCCACAGCTTCTTAGCCAATGCTTGGAGCAGGCCAGAAAGGCTGGAAAGTTCATGTCTGTCTGCCAGGAGCAGCCCTCATATAGTACCTAATGGGAACTGGTGGATTTGCCAATGTGACTGATGGCTTTGGCAATACCGGGGCACATTTGACACAGTCTCCCAGAGGTCTTCAGCAGGATTAATGTACAAACAGGATGGATCCACACCTTTGTTTCTACCTTCCCTTCCCTGTTTCATTTCCATACTGCTTCACGAGTAGTTTCAGGGATCTCTTCCAGATTAAGTACTGGCATTCATATCATTGCCTCAGGGTCCACCGGTGGGGGCATCCAACCTAACTGCAAACCAAATTTGAACTCACTCAAAAAATCCAAATGCACTTGTTCTGTTAACATTGAGAACCAAAGAAAGGAACTAGGACCACTCCAGGTATAGTAGGAATGAATTTTTTAGGCCCCAAATCCAGGTATGAAGAAAAAAGGGAACTTTATTTTTCTATTACTAAGTTTAATTTTTGTCTGGTGCCTCATTTCATCAAGTAACAAGAGCTTAATCTCAACTAACTGTGGGTAATCTCCATTGATTCAGTCCTCTCATCTCCCATCTCCGCCTCTCTCGCTGGGATTGTGTTTAAATTCTAAGGCACTTACATGGCGTTTATTACCAGGAGTATTAGGTGAGGACCTGGCCAATGGCAAACACCTGTCCACGGCAGTTGCTGAGCAACAGTGCCTGTTCGCACCTTCACTCATCAGCATCCCTTCCAGCAGCACCCAGCAGTATGCCTACTGCCCCACGGTCACGTCAGTCCTCCTGCATGAGTCTAGCTTTGCTCTATCTTCCTGCTTTTAAGGCCTCTTGCAATTCATCTCCATCTGTTCCACCCGCCTGTCTTCAACCACACGGAGAAGTGACTGGCCTTTAATAGAACCACTGAGGTATTATAGAGGGCACGGCTTGCATGGAGCACTGGGTGTGGTGAAAAAATAATGAATACTGTTTTTCTGAAAATAAATAAATTGGAAAAAAACAAACAAACAACAACAAAAAAAAAACACTGAGGTGCTTGGAGGCTCTGTGAGGACTCTCACTAAATCATCTATCCAAATACTATTGGAAGCCTTTTTAAATTCTGCTGATTTTGTATCATGCCAAAGGAGTCAGAAGAACTCTGCATCTTGTCCCCTATTCAGGCCCTCACTTGGGAAGCAAAACCCAGACACAGCAACTCTGTGTTCTTCTGCCTTTCTTGACTTTTCTTCCCTGCCACCAGCAAGTTCTCCACTGATTTGTGGATAGGACAAGTTAATGTCCCCCTCAGCCTTGGAGCAACCCTAAACCACTAATAGTTGGGAGTTGGGGGTAAAGTCCCCAGCTTCTGTGAAGCCTCCTGCTGGGACAACAGAATTGTGTTCTTCTCATTCTGAGGTATGACCTGTCCTGGGGGTGGGGGCGGTTTGAAGTCCACCTGCTCATAGCAGCAGCACTCTAATTAACATGATTTTTTAAAAAGATTTATGTATTTGAGGGAGAGTACACACATGCACAAGTGGGGGTTAGGGCAGAGGGAGAGAATCTTCAAGCAGATTCCCTATTGAGCACAGAGCCAGACTCAGGACTCAATCTCACGACCCACGAGATCATGACCTAAGCCAAAACTAAAAGTTGGATGCTTAACTGAACCATCAGGTGCCTCAAGATTATCATCCTCTTTATTAGCATGTTGTCCCTCCCTGTTGTTCTTTCCAATTCGCCAAGTACGAATAACGGATCACTTCTCAAATGAACTACCTATTCCCAAATCTTAATTTCAGGGTGCTTTGGGGATTACCCAATTTGAGACACTGTCTCTCACACTTTTGGGTCTTGCAAACCCGTGGCATCAGCTCCCCATGCGCCCCCCCACTTGCTATATACAATATGAATTCAGGTTGGTACCTATGGAGTGGTATGGTAAAAACAGATGTAGCCAATGCCAGATTAAACTATGCCTTTGCTTTAACAAAATGTTGCTAATGGTGACAACAAGATTGCTTACCAGAAGACCTGAAAGAACATTTGCTTGGCATTGTAAAATATGCTCCCTAGTGGCAGGAAGGTAGGATGGCTTTGGGAGCCCAAGGAAGCAATGAGAATCTCAGTCACTTAGTAACCCAGGAGGGGTGGAGAGCAGAGGCAGAATAGAGGTGTGTGTGTGCGTGTGTGTGTGTGTGTGTGTGTGTAGAGGTATTTCATAGAGAAAATGCAGGACCATTTCAGACACAGAACTTAATCAAAACACACAAGTAGCCAAAGTGTGAGGTGCTTCAGTTCAGAAACCTGGTTGGTCTAACTCAGTGAGTGAGCCAGCCACAAAGACCAAGAGTAATTGCAGAAACAATGATGGGCCAGCAGCTTCCCATCTCTTATAACCATAATTTAAGAGGCAGGCAAGGAATGGGTAAGATCATGCCTGGAGAACCAGCCCAGAGCATCAACCCTCTCTGATCCATGAAGGGAGATCACCCATTCTACTGACTGCCCTCCTGCCATGGTCCTTGCCTAGTTTTCCTTGAAGGTAGCAGAAGCACTTTGTTCTTTCTCATCTGGAAGGCTGGTGCAGGGAGAAGGAACCCAGGGCAGACCCCACCACAGTCGATGGAAAGGCTCCCTGCTGATGGAAAGCACTGATGCCCTTGCCACCCAAGTGGGCTTACTCCAGTTCATCACAGAAGTGCAAGGCCGGTAACTCACCATGAAGTCAGCAGAGAAAATATTTGCCTAAAGATTAGCAGGGGAAATGCCTCTGGGCTTCCAACATGCTGGGCCTAACAAGATCTACGCTCTCAAAACCACAGGACAGAGACAGGAGAACAGCTCAGGTGTGTGTGTGTGTGTGTGTGTGTGTGTGTGAGCGCACACACCTGCACATACATACATACATGCGTCCATGCGTGCATGTGTGTGGTGATGACAGGTATCTTAGACACAAAGTCAGTTGTCCCAGAAAAGGCTCTTCCTTCCATTCTTGGTCACACAAGCACCTGAAAATGCCACACAGGCAGTGCCTCTAAGCACTGAAAATCTTGGCTTTGTAGCAGCATGGCGTAGTCTTGCTGATGCAATAGAAATTCAGGGGGTGCTTAGCATTATGCCCCACAAGGAGAATTTCTACAGATTGAGCCATTGGTTGAACTCCTATTCTATTGGTTATATTGTTCCAGGGCCTCCTAGCATTTCTGAGAACTTGTAGAGCAGAACAGAACAATGATCTTCCACTCCTGGGACACCTTAAGGTGCACTTCCCAGTTACCTTGAAGAATATGAATTATCGGGGTGCCTGGGTGGCTCAATGAGTTAAAGCCTCTGCTTTGGCTCAGGTCATGATCTCAGGGTCCTGGGATCAAGCCCCACATCGGACTCTCTGCTCAGCAGGGCATCTGCTTCCCCCTCTCTCTCTGCCTGCCTCTCTGCCTACTTGTGATCTCTGCCTGTCAGATGAATAAATAAAATCTTTTAAAAAAAAGAATGTGAATTGTCTTCTAAGAGTGCTGTTTTTAAGATTGAAAATTTAGGTAAATTTTTGCATTTTTTATTGCTTTATTTTATTTTATTTAGCCCAATGCTTGAGTTCAAGGGCTTGAACTCAAGACCCTGAAATCAAGACCTGAGTTGAGATCAAGAGTTGGATGCTTAACTGACTAAGCCACCCAGGTGTCCCACATATGTTTATTTTAGTATAGTAGAATATTTCAAATTTCTTGTCATGAAATAAGAGTTGCAGTGTGTTGTTCCATGGCTTCATGTCCTTGACATCTGACCTTGTATCTCTTCTATTACCCTAGTATGAGTAACAAAAGGGACAACACAGAGGACCCAGAACAAGAACTGGGACACTTTGCCTGAATCTGCACCTTACCTTGTAAACTTGAATAAGTTATTGTGGTTCTGTTGTCTTCCTTTAGTTCACAAACCAAGAGGTGGGATGGGATGGGATGGAATGGAACAGTATTTTAGGATAACTTCTGAATTTCTTTGGTGCTTACATTCTAAGATTCATTCTATGATTTTATATATTCTGCTAATGTTTTACAAACATGTTCTCAGGTTTAAGTAAACTGAACATATACTTATTCCTGGAGATGAGTTGACAAAAAGTATTTAAAGAGTAAGAGATTTCGAAGTGGATAACATCATTCAACGAACCACATCCCAGAGGCTGGCCCTGAAGATACTGATGACCAGGAAAACACAGAGGGAAAAACAGTAAGTAAGGGAAACAATTCACATACTTGATGAAAGACTGACATGAGGATTATTCTCAGTGGGGCTTGCTTTAGGTATGCATGCTTTATTAATTCAGAGAAGTTTAGTGAGAAGGTAGGAAAATGTAACTTTTTTCATAATTTATTTTGATATAGTTTCAATATATACAAAATATACAAAACTGTATGCTTTTCCCCCAAACATTTGACAATAAGTTGAAGACATGATTTTATGACACTTGTTGCTCCAGCTACTTCAGGGTGCATGTCTTAAGAACCAGGGTTTTTCTCTATTTATAGTCCTATGATTGGAATAATTCACATTCAGATTTTGTCAGTTGTTCTAATAACTGGCAGTGATCCAATCAGGGATCATTCATGACTTTTGGTTATTGTGTCTTTTAGTTCCATTTAATCTGGAACTACACCCTAATCATTCTCTACTTCCTGACTTGGATGTTTTTAAAGAGTACTAAGCCACTTATTGAGCAAAATGTCCCTCACTTTAGATTTGTCTGATGTTTCCTCAGGATTAGATTCAGGTATGCATTTCTGACAAAAATACCACATAAGGTAACATGTCCCAGTGCATCTTACCAGGAGACACATGAAGTTGGTTTGTTCCACTTTTGGGTGAAAATTATTCCATCATTTGGTTAAGGCAATTTTTACTATTTTTTAAATGTGATGCTTGAATTAAATGTGTTATATGGTTTAGATTTGTTACTGCCTCTTGTCTGTCACCAGAAGAAACACAGCCTTACTGCAACAGTGCCACCTGCTGAAAAAAGAGGAATGCTCTTCTTAGAATTCAAGTCCCCAGACATGGCTCGTATTATGATGCTTTCCAAATGTTACTTAACTGAAAGTTAAGTCTAAACTTTCCAGAGATAGGGTTGGTTAGATAGTGAAGCTTGGGGTGAGGACTTTAGGGAGCATGTGGTGTGAAAAGGGAACCTTTGGAAGAGCAGGGCTGCATGGGTCCTTGTACCCCCAGAGAATACGTGAGACTGCAGTTCCTAGGTCAGAAATGGAAAGTCCCAGAACTGTAGTTGGGTCCCACCTTACCAGGCAACATCTGGAAGCCTACTGGGCAGGTGTGGGTGGGCAGTGCTCCAGGACATCTAGCACCCAGTGGCCCTGCCGGAGCTGCCTGGCTCATCACCTCACTTAGTGTCCTTTTGTCTCTATAATGTAGTTACTTAGGAACCTTAACTTGTTCCAGTATTTGCCTCATTGTTTGTCTGGAAATAATAAGAACTGTTTGTCTCGCTCTATAATTTGAGAGAAAGGCTGGCATTCCCCTCCCACCATGGAAAGGACTCAGGAATGATCTCTATCATCTTCCAATCATGCTGGTCACTGACTAAACTGTTTTCTTCAAAGAGTTTTTTTTTTTTTTTTAAATCTCTCTACTAATCAGAAATTTGAACCTGAAAATCATAGAAGATGAACGGGATGGTCCAGGTCTAATGTGTTCTGTTTAACTCCCTCTGTTTGCAATATTCCTTGAAGTGAGGCAGGACTTAAGATCTACTGATGACCTTCAGGTTTGGACCAAGTTGTTTTTTCTTATTATTGATCATTTTTTGACTATTAAAAGTTCATAACCAGTCTGAAAGTGGAAGAGTGGAGGGAAAAGTAGGAGGTGATTTTAGTTTATAGTTAGATTTGGAATTTTGGGTGTTAAAGCCAAGAATATCAGGTATGATCATCTCAGTCTTCATCAGTTATATCTGGTGGCAGATGGAGGGACCAGTGGACTGCTTAGACCACAGCTGGGACCCTAGGCTCTGCATTTTTTTTTAAGATTTTATTTATTTATTTGACAGAGAGAGATCACAAGCAGGCAGAGAGGCAGGCAGAGAGAGAGAGAAGGAAGCAGGCTCCCGGTCGAGCAGAGAGCCCAATGCGGGGCTCGATCCCAGGACTCTGCGATCATGACCTGAGCCGAAGGCAGCGGCTTAACCCACTGAGCCACCCAGGAGCCCCTAGGCTCTGCGTTTTTAACTGAACAAACACAGACAGAAACTCATCACAGGAGAGTGAGGAAAATGAGAAGAAACTGAATGTCATGCCACACAGAATAGGATTGGAAATCTAGGAGGCCTTGGACTTGGAAAAGAGTTAAAATGAAAGGGACAGAGTGACTGCGTACGATTATGTTTGATATGGAGAGTGTTCTGAACGTAATTTTCTTTCACTCAAGCAGTAGAATTAATACTAGCAAATTAAAGTTTTATAGAGAGAGATTCTACCTTATTATGAGGAATAAAGCAAATTTCTAGCAGTTGCAAGTGTCTAAGAATGGTTTGAGACACTCTGGAGGGTGGAGTTGCAAGAAAGGTATGTGTGGCCAGATAATAGAATCTTAATGACCTTAAGAACCTGTAATCTAAAGGTGCATTTAAAGTTTGATCCATGGCTTGACCCAATCCACAGTCAACTTTTTAATTTTTAAATTTAAAATAATAAGTAAATAAAAACAAATTGGTCAGATTCTTTCATCCAAAACCAAGCCTAAAGTCCTGCAGTTGACATTTGATTCGTGTGTCCTACAAATTATGTAATACACAGGAAAAACACATCTATAAACAAAATGGAAATCCTTTCAGGAAGCCCTTTGTTAAAAGAATTTGGCACTGAGTAAATGTAATGCTCCTGCTAAATGGTTAAACTTAATTATTGTGCAATCAGGTTTAATTATTACTAGAAAAATTCTCTATCTTTATAAATTATTCAGAATTCATAATGTCAGGCTTTCTGAATTAGCACTTTATAGCACATGGAAAAATTCACAAGGAGAAAAGACTTCATTTGTTTTTGAACAGTTTTAGGTGCTATTAGGTTGTATAGTGTGAAATTATTTGACCATTTTTAACTAAAATTATTATTGAAAAAATACATTTCTCACAACCTGCTATTGTGAGAAATAATACAAAAAGATTCTATGGACCCTTTAACCATATCTTTACCCTTGCCAGTATCACTGGTAACATCTTACAAAACTATAGTACATTTTTGGGGTACCTGGGTGGCTCAGTGGGTTAAAGCCTCTGCCTTCAGCTCAGGTTATGGTCCCAGAGTCCTGGGATCAAGCCCCACATTGGGCTCTCTGCTCAGCAGGAGCCTGCTTCCTCTTTTCTCTCTGCCTGCCTCTCTGCATACTTGTGATCTCTGTTTGTCAAATAAATGGGTGGAATCTTTAAAAATAAACAAACAAATTTATAGTACATTTTTGGTCTATAAAATGACAATTTTTATATGATTCTATTTAACACATTATAGATGAATGTCCAAAATTACAAGTTTGATTGGGTTAGTTTATGTGAATATGTCCTAAATTCATAAAGCATTCAAGTAACTTTGATGGCATTGAAATATGAACCATTGCAGTAGTAATCCATGTGCATGTAGGTTGTGGGACAGGAGAAGTTTCAAGAAAGATCTAGCTGGTGGCTAGATTTTTTTTTCAAGCTTTTATTTAAATTAAAGTTGATTAACATATAGTGTAATATTGGCTTTAGAAGTAAAATTTAGTGATTCATTACTTACATATTTCAAGAGGCGCTGCAGAGGAATCAGGAAAATGAGCATTGGGAAATAGATGTGGTGCCCTTGAGTGAAGAGAAGACAGAGTTGTGGGCACAGAGCAAGGGGGTAAGGAAGGAGAGGCAACCTTGAGACATGCCAGGTTAGCGTAGACTATACAGTTTTTAAGTTGAGAGGAAGATGCTCAGAGAAAGAAACCACAGTTGCAAGAGAGGCTGAAGTGGGTAGAGCAGCGGACAGTCACTAGGAGATTAATGCCAGAAAGGAGAAGACACACCTGCAAGATAAGACAGACACAGATGGGAGCTGGGACTTGGATATTTAAATGTAAATAAGAGGGAGTGCGTTGTAAAATTCACTTGGTGCAGTCCTTTGTCTTTTTCTACATTACATTGCGTGCTGAATGCTGAGTATACAAAGCTGGGATCAGGGATGGTTTTGTGGGGGATGAGCAGAGGGCCTATCTTTAGCCTCTCCGGCCTCACTGAAAGCCTGGAGTTTCCACAAATACATTAGAAAACTAGTGGCATCCATGATGCAATGAAATGTGTAAAATATTCCAAACCTCCTCATCCTTGTTTTATTAGGCTACCAAACTCAATTCTCACATCATTCTGTAATTTGGCAAATAAACTGAAAGACTGCAGAGGTTTTCAGTAATTTCAGAGACTGAAAGCTACGGGATGAACTGTAGCAGGGATAAACAGGTTATCTAAACATATTGGCAAAAGTGTTGGGTCCTGTGAGTCCAGAATGAGAACAATATGGCCCCTGGCAAATGTCTAAGAGGGTTCTATTGGTTGTGAGCACATCCTGAGATGAAAACAGAATGGTCTTTCCCAATGAAGTTACTTTTCCCTAGATTAATAAAGACCTAATAGTTGAGTCCAGAACTATGAATGCCCCACTGTATAGGCTCACCAAACATGTCTGGAGCAGTACTTCTGCTATGAGCCCCATTTTTAGGAGGAATGGAGATAAAGTAAAAATGTTTAGATGAGGAGGAACAGAAGAGGAATGGCAACAGAGTTGATTTACTATAAATATTTGTTCAAGAAAAGAGCAAGGAGAAGCCGGATGACAAGGGGAAAAAGGTTGAGAGAGAGGGAAGGAATGAGGGAAGCACACAAAGTGATGACATGTGGTTATGATTTAGGGATTTTTTTTTTCCAGAAATGGAGATGAATAAGCTTAAAAGAAGAGAAGAAAATTTGTGAAAGGGGATGAGAATATGGAAGTTAAGAGAAGCAGATACAGCTTGTGACGGCCCCACCACTGTAAATGTCATCGGGGTGCAACCCATAATTTGTGGTTGTCAAGGTTTAAAGCTTTAACTCCTGCCATTACCCCAGATGCTTAAGTAGGAATTCCAGTACTCTGAACTCCAGTTCTGTATCTCCACCCCAAATTCCCTTGGGTGTTACACACATGTGCGAGTTCCAACATAAATATTTATAGGGCAAAGGACCTCAGAAAACACAATCCATGTTTTCCAAATGGTATTCCACAAAACCAACAAACCCACTTGCCTTCTCACCCCCCCCACTTCTCCCTCTCCTCTCCTTCCCTACCTTTCTTCCCCTCCCTGCCTCCTCCTGTCTGTCCCTCTTTCTCACCTGATTTCTTTCCTTCTTTCAACATACACTTACTGAGCACCCCTATCTTCCATACATCTCACCTACAATGTTGAACAAAAACAGATATATGGCCCTTCCCTGATGGAGCTCATGAGCTAGTGGGGAAGGCAATTATGACTTTCATAAATAGTAAACTGGATTTCCTTCATAACTATAGAAGTTGAACATTTAGTCTCATATCTGTGGTGGGTATGATGCTCATGGACCTTTTAACCCAGTTATGAAAACCAAATTTAGTTATATATATCTGAATTTAATTTAGTTTCCTGGTTCCTATTATTCAATGAAGTGATTTGATCTTTCAGGTTTTATTTTCACTATTTATTTTCAGGTTAAAAATTAAGCTCAATCCAGGAATTTCTCCTTCCAATTCAGTGATATAAACATGGACTCTTCTTGTTCAAAATTCTGTCTACTCAAGGCTCAACCCCTTCTTCTTCCTTCCTTCTTGGTACAGTACCTAAGATTCTGGGAAGTTAGATACATTATGGCCTCAGGACCATGAGTGGGGTAGGGAGGTACATGGAGGCTTGGACTGTCCTGGGGCCATGTTAAAATACAGCTCACATCATCAGTTCCCTCACTGGGGTGCTCTGATTCTCACAGCAGTGTCCGTTTTCATGTACTTTAGATCTGTGTTAGTGGTTCTTCTAATTCCTTGGAACACTGGAACTCATTTATTAAATTTATTGTTCTTTATTCACTAATTTAAGCATCTATCTTCATTAATTCCTTCCTTTTCCTTCCATTTGGCTATTTATCTCCTCTAGCTTCTTAAGGTCATTTCATGTCATTTACCTTTCTTCTTTATTTTTTATTAATAAAAACATTTAAGTCTATAAATTTTATGTCTAAGTACAATATTTACCACATGGCATGGATTGAGATTTATTATTTTCCAAACATTATTATTTCTAAGGGGATTATAATTGAATTTTAATTCCTTTTTTTTTCCCAATTTATTTATTTTCAGAAAAACAGTATTCATTATTTTTTCACCACACCCAGTGCTCCATGCAAGCTGTGCCCTCTATAATACCCACCACCTGGTACCCCAACCTCCCACCCCCCCGCCACTTCAAACCCCTCAGACTGTTTAATTCCTTTTTAATGCTGGCTTTAATTTGGATATTTTGTCTTCCACTTTCCAAAGGGTTAGATTTTGTTGTTGTCATTGATGATTGCCTCAATGTCTGTGTCAGTGCTTATAAATTGCTACTTTCAGGAATCCATAAAGATCCTTCCTGGAAATTTCATTATTTTTAATTTTCATTAATGTTTCATGAATGTACAATGAAAAATAAAGTTTGTCCTGGGTCTCGTGTTACGAATATATATCTAATATATGCATATTTCTTTTAAATTTTACCTCCCAAACACATCGCAACTCTGACTACTTCTTTCCATATACATTTTACAACTCCAGAGTCCCAGTGTCAGAGCAGGGAGTGTCCTTTGTGACCCAGGTTTCAGGTTCTCTGGAATCCCAAATCAAGTAGGGCAGTGACTGCCACTGGCAAGAACTAAGTCCTGTATGCCCTTTCACCCCCGCTGTCTTAGCAAGCTCACCCCATGTGGATTCCACTGTATCATGGGAGATATTAACCAACAAGGTTAATACTTTCCTTTGGTTATCCTTTGTCTCAAGACCCAAACAAGATGTATTAGGAGGACATTGTTGACATTCCAGCTTCCTGTTTGTTTGAATTTGTATGATTATCCATTACCCACCATTTTGTTTTTAACAGTTCTATGCTACTTTATGTAAAGCATTGCCTTTATAGACAGCAAGCTTGTGTAGAGCAGTTTAAATCCAAACAAACAAACAAAAATTGTATTAGCAGAAGTATTTAACTCATTCTGGCCTGTTATCTAAATTAATAATTTGGTCCCTATCATTTAATTTGCAATCTTTTTATAATATTCTTTGTATGAATCCTTTGTTTTCTTTCTCTGTGTTTTTTCCTCTTAGTACAAAGAATATAGCCTCTTAGCTTTCCACCATCAAATCTCCCAAGTTTTATGCATCTGTGCTCATGGACTCTATCCTCTGCTTGATCACTGCATTGTCATGAAATGTACCTTCTGCCAGCCTCTTCAGTGCGAGAACATGGAAGCCCTAGATATATTATGTCTGTTTGCCCTCCCTGGATGTAGTCACTGTCTGAACTTCTTCACCTTCCTCTTTTTCTTCCTGACCTGTGCCAATTAGCGTTTCTTCAACACGGGCATGTTCTCATCCTCATCTTAGTGACCTGTTAACTACATTTGACTGGTTGACTGCTTCCTTCTTCAAAAATCTTCTTCTGAAAGTCCTGATGGTGCTATTTCTATCTAGTTTTTTATTCCCACCCTCATTGTCTTACCTCCCAGTATTTTTGCAGTTAATGCCTCCTCTGATTCCATCATTAAATTTCTGGGATATACCCGGGGTGTTTCTTTTGGTCCTCTACTCTTTTATGTTCTATCTCTATGTGACCTTACCTAGTATCATGGCTTTAATAACCACCATCTATATGTTAATGACTCCCAAGGCAGTGTGTATGTAAGTATATATGTATGCACTTATTATTTATGTAATTTGACAGAGAGGGAGAGAGTACAAGCAGGGGGAGTGGCAGGCAGAGGAAGAAGGAGAAGCAGACTCCCTTCTGAGCAAGGAGCCCAATGCCAGGCTTGATCCTAGGACCCAGGGATCATGATCCAAGCCGAAGGCAGTTGCTTAACCAACTGAGCTATTCGGGCACCCCTTCCAAGGCAGTATTTCTATCTCTAGTCTCCTCAAACTCCAAAGAAATCTTGAACATCCCCATTTGGATGTCTAAGATGCATCTCAAATCCAACATGTCTCAAACTTGGCTCTGGATTCATAATTCCAAATATTTCTTGGAAATTTTTCCACCTCATTAAGTGGTGACACCTTCATCAAGCAAGAGTCTTCCTGCACTCCTCTCATTTCCTAAAACTGTATATCTAACTAATCCACAAATATTAATTTTGTTATTAGGATTTAGGGTTTGCTTATAGGATGTTGTTGCTATTGCTCAATATCCACAATACATCCTATAATTACCACTTCTCTTCATCTCCACTGCCATAAACCAAGACCAATCCAACACTATTGTTCATTGGGCTGTTGCTAAAGCATCCTACCTAATTAATTATATTCAGTCAATACTCTCTGAGTTCTTACTATGTCCCAGAAGTTATATAGGTATTAGGGATACATCAGTGGATAAAACACAAAAAGATCTCTGCCCTAATGAAGCCTACATTCTAATGAAAGGAAACAGACAATAAAGAAAATTGTGTGTGTGAGTGTGTGTGTGTGTTAGGTGGAAGTGGTAACTATTATGGAGAAAAAACAAATGAAAAAAGGAGGAGGAGGTGGCTTCAGGAAGCTTAAATAAAGTAATCAGAAAGCCATCATTTTGAAGATGACATTTTTATAAAAATATAATGTAGACAAGGGAGTGAGATGTGTGGAACCCAGAGACAGGAGGTACAAACACCCTAGAGAGTGATCATGGTTGGCATGCTGGAGCACTAAACAGAAGGTCCATGTGGGTGGGGTAGATTAGGATGAGTAGAGGGGTGGGTAGTGTGTGAGGGGGACAATACAATCAGGGACATGTGGTCCTAGAGAGCATGATAATGATGTGGGTGTATTATAGACTGATTGAGGAGGCAAACCACAGGAAGATTTTCATTTTGTTTTGTTTAGCTTTCTTAAAATTAAATGAAACTTTTAAATTTTAGAATAGCTTCAGATCTACTCGGTTATGGTAAAGATAGAAAAGAGACTTTCATATAACATTCACCTGATTTTCCCTATTTTTGGCATCTTACATTGGCTGTGGTACAATTATCATAACTAAGGAACTAACACTAGCATATTAGTACCAATAAAACTCTACCCTTTATTTGAATTTCACTAATGTCATTTTTCTGTGGTTCCATCTAAGAGATCTCATTATAGTTAGTCGTCATTTGTCCTTAACCTCCTTTGGACTGTGACAGTTTCTCAGACTTTTCTTGTTTTGGATGACCTCGTCAGTTCTGAGGCAAACTAGTCAGAATTTTGTATAATATCCCTCAATTTGGGTTTGCCTGGTGTTTTCTCATGATGAGACTGGGGTCATTTCTCATGGTTATGTTGGGGTTTTGGAGAAGGAGCATTGACCACGAAATATATAAAATTGAAATATAACAAAGAATAGCAAAAACACCTTTGAGAAATTATAAGGTGTATTTCTTTAAAAAAAAATCTTTCATTGGGGCGCCTGGGTGGCTCAGTGGGTTAGGCTTCTGCCTTCAGCTTGGGTCATGGTCTCAGGGTCCTGGGATTGAGCCCCGCATTGGAATCTCTGCTCAACGGGGAGCCTGCTTCCTCCTCTCTCTGCTGCCTCTCTGCCTACTTGTGATCTCTGTCTGTCAAACAAATAAATAAAATCTTTAAAGAGTAAATCTAAAGAAACATTACAAAATATCTAAAACAAAAGCACCTTATATAAAAATAAGTGGTAATGTACCCCAAGTTGAACTTAAAGGAAAAATTTACAGTAAGTGAACAAGGATTTCAGATCTAAAGGTTGAAAAAGGGACAATACAAATATACAGTTTCACTCATATATGGAATATA
This sequence comes from Neogale vison, assembly GCF_020171115.1. NCBI lineage: Eukaryota > Metazoa > Chordata > Mammalia > Carnivora > Mustelidae > Neogale > Neogale vison. The sequence goes on from NC_058098.1 coordinate 47,349,938, forward strand.
AGGAATAACACAGTTTAAAACCATAGGGGAAGGGAGGGAACGCCGAATGGAAAGAAATCAGAGAGGGAGACAAACTATGACAGACTCTGGAGTCCAGGAAACAAATTGAGGGTCCAGAAGGAGGGGTTTGGGGGGATGGGGATACCCAGTGATGGGTATTCAGGAGGGCATGTATTGTGATGTACACTGGGTGTCGTGCACAACTAATGGATTGTGAACACTACATCAAAAACTAATGATGTACTATATGTTGGCTAACTGAAGATAATAAAAAATAAAATAAATAAAATAAATGAATAAAATCTAAATCAAATAGCAGGAAGAGCATAAAAGCAGAAATTAATTAAATAGCCAATAAACAAAAATTAGAGTTGATTGTTAAGACCAAATACTATTTTAAAAGAGTAATAAAATAGACAACAAAGAGAGAGGGGAAGAAAGAAGAAAGGGATAGAGGAAGAATAAGCATATAAATAATATTTGGACAAATAATAAGATACAAACATATATGGAAGTATTTTAAAAAAAAACCTAAGGGTCAATATGGGCAATTTTAAACTAATAAATTAAAAAATCCATGAAGAAAACAATTTTCTAAGAAAGTATAAATTCCAAGATGGGTTTTAGAGGGAGACAACAAAGAAGACTCATGATCAATAAATAACAATAACAATAATAATAATAATTGAAATGGTGGTCCACGGTATCTCATTCCCAAAACATAAAGTCATGATTGTTTTTCTAGGAACTTTTTAGCAGAAATTCAAGAAAAATGTATTTTTCATTATATCTTAACTGTTTCTGAAAGAAAACATTAAAGCCACACAAATCATTTTATAAAGATGCATACTCTTAATGAAACTTGGAAAAGAGACACACAGTGATGTATGCTTTTGTTTCAAAATATAAAGAAAACAAAAGTTATCTCCTTTCTGGTTTCACTCCAGGGAAATATTGACTCATCATTGTGGTTAGTATAAATTCATCTTTTTAAAAATATTTATTTATTTGTTTGAGAGAGAGAGAGTGCAAGCATGAGCAGGGAGAGGGGCAGAGGGAGAGAATCTCAAGGATATTTCACATCCATTGCAGAATCCTATGCAGGACTTGGTCTCACAACACTAAAATCATGACCTGAGCCAAAATTAAGAATCAGTTGCTCAACCAACTGAACCACCCTGATTCTCCCACATATTCATATTTGCAGTTAATACAATTTAAGGTGGCTCTCATATTAAATGCACAATGTGCCGTATAATACTCTCCATTGACCTCTTCTATACAGAGTGAACAGTTACAACTGTTTAAACCATGGTCATTAAGGCAGCGATTTCCTTCTAAATGTTGAGAGTGATGTGTTTTGGAAAGAAATAACATTTACTACTTCTTGCATGGCAAAATTCAGGGTTGAATCCTTTAGATTATATTTTGTGGTAAGAATCAAGACAAGACAATCTTTATGATTTGGTTCACTCCACCTAGCTATGAAGTTTTCCTAACTTACTACTACTGATCTGATACAAACTTTTTTTTTTAATCATAAAATAACCCCCCCGTTGCACTTGCCTCTAGTTGCTAACCCAATTTTGTTCCATGGATTTGATCCCTGTTTTCACCTCAGGACTCACTCTTGTCAGTTAAGAATGCTTTCAGCCAACTACAGAGACACAGAGTCAAGAGGAAGGTGGTTGCTGGTCCCCTGAGCATTTCTTTTGACCTGAATCTTTTGGCCTTTTCCAACATGGTGATAGGGTTTCCATTGTGTCCTTCTTCAAGTCAGAAGAGGGAAGAAAGAGGTTAGGGGCAGGATCAGCGGACTCTGAACCACATCATATGAGTCAAAACACAGTCTCCTGGCTCTGTCTAATTTCAAGAGAGGCTCAGGTAACTCTGTATTTTATGGTGGCTCTCTACATTTCATAGCATGAGAGAAAGGCTTAGGGATGCCTTTTCTAGTTTCAAATTAACATCTGCTTTGTTACTGTTACTAATTCCTTCACTTTACTCTTCTTTTTCTTGCTCCCTTCCTTCCTCTCTCCCTCCCACCCTCTCCTATTCCCCTCCCTCTTTCTTTCTTTCTTTCTTTCTTTCTTTCTTTCTTTCTTTCTTTCTTCTTTCTTCCTTTCTTCAGACTTTCATCTGAGTACAAAATTGACTTTGCCCCAAAGATGTTTTTTTGAAAAGTTGAGTCATTATATTTTTAGATTCTTTTTGAAATACTGATTTTTTTCTTTCATCTAATGTGGATAAGATATCATGTTTTTAGATTTCCAAGTAGATTTAAACATTTTTAAATTTATTTCTTATTTTATTGCATTGCAGATACATAATGTGGTTTTGTTATTCATTCTTAAGCATTTGTTGAGGGATTTTTAGAGGTCTAAATTATGGTCATTTTGTAAGTTTTTATCGACATACAGAAACCTTTATTTCCCCTTTTTTTTCCAAGTAGAGAATTTGATATGTTTATCCCTGGTTTGGTTGCTTTTAATAAGTAAAATATTAGTGGATTATAGTTCTAAATATAAGGCAAACCCCACAAAATATTGGAGATTATCTTTAAGACCTCGGGATGTGCACAGATTTCTTGGAACAGAGGTAAATATACTAATCATAAAAGAAAACACAAATTGGTAAATTTGAATTTATCAAAACAAAAATACTTGGCCTTCAAAAGTTGTTTTTAAGAAAGTGAAAGGCAAGCCACAGATGGGAAAAAAAAAGTATTTCCAATACATACATATTCCAAAGAACTTAATCTTGAATATATAGAGAAATATAAAACAAGGAAAAGACAAAAAACCCAATTTTTAAGAAAAGGGCAAAAGACCATAACAGATACTTCATAACATCCAAATGGTCAGTGAATCACAAAAGGTGCTCAAATGTTCAAATTCACCAGGGAAATGCAAAGTAAAACACAGGAAGATATGATGTGCATCTGTTAAAAAAGAGAATATCTCACGTTTGCAAGAATGTGAAGCAACTGGAAATCTCACAGGTTGATGTTTGGGAGTTTAAAATGGAGCAAACATTTTAAAAAACTATTTAGCATTTTCTAACAAGGACACATATACACTTACCTGAACAACTCTTTGGCTCTTAGGTATATACCAAGAGAAATGAAAAAAAAAATATGTTCACAAAAAACTTTGCAAAAAACAATGTTACATTCATATAGTTGATACCATACAATAATAAAAATGAACATTTTACATACATAACAAACTGGATGTATCTAAAAAATGTTATGTTGAGTAAAAGAAGCAATACACACAAGACTACATACTGCATAATTCTATTTATATGAAATTGAGTGGCAGTCAAAACTATTCTCTGGTGATAGAGGTCAGAATATAATTACCTTGAAACTGAATGTGAAGGGACACAAGGAAACAATAGGGAGGTGAAAATGTCACCATGTTTCTTAACCTGGGTAGAAGTTACACAAATACATATAATCAGTAACAATTTATTATACATCTTGCTACATAAACTGTACCTTAATTTATTTATTTTTAAACCTAGGTCCTCTATCCTTTCTTATATTTTATATCTTGATCTGGCAAGAACTAAGGAAGGTATGTTTAAGCTTCCACATTCAGTTTAAAGTTCTGTTACTTTCCATTTCTCCTCATGATTCCTGCAGCTTTTATTTATATATTTTGAAGTCAGGTTATTTGGTGCATAGAAATTTCCAAGTTTTCTCTTCACTGCAGAGGACTGTCACCATCAGGATTACAAAGAAGCCCTCTCCCTCCAATTTAAATCATTTCCCTTGGATATATCTGATATTTATTTCTTGGATTTTGCTTTGCTTCACTTTATTTCCAATTTACATGTTGTATCTTTTCTTCTTTTTCTTTCTCTTAATATAACATTAAGTACATTCACATTGTTATGCAACCATCACTGCCATCCATATCCAGAACTTTTTTCATCTTGTAAAACTAAAACTCTGAAAACAAACAAACAAACAAGCAAACCCTGAAACTGTGTAACCACTGAGTAACTTCTCATTCTCCTCTCCTCAGCAAGCACATCCTACTTTCCCTCTCTATAAATTTGACTACTCTGGTTACTTCATATTAGTGGAATCATACAGTATGTATTTTTCCTTTTGTGGCTGCGTTACTTCACTTAATATAATGTCCTCAAATATTCGTCCCTGTTAGAGCATGCATTGGGATTTCCTTCCTTCGTAAGGGTAAATCATATTTCACTGTATGTATATGCCACATTTTGTTTATTCATTCATCCATTGATAGACACTTGGGTTGTTTCTATCTTTTAACTATTTTGAATAGTGCTGCTATGAGCATGTGTGTAAAAAATAACTCCTATGAGCTCTTGCTTTCAATTTGTTTACATTTATACTCCAAAAATTCCATTTTTAATTTTTTTGAGGAATAGTTACAATGTTTTCCTCAGTATCTGTACCACCTTGCATTCCCACCAATAATGCAGAAGGATTCCAATTTCTTCATGTCTTCATGAATACTTGTTCTTTTTGGGTTATCTAAGAATAGTCTTCTTAACGGATTTGAGATGGTATCTTGTGGCTTTAATTTGAATTTCTCTAATAATTAGTGATGCTGAAATCTTTTTCTGTGCTTTATTGGCCAGTTGTATGTCCTTTTTGGAGAAGTGCCTATTCAGGTCCTTTGTCCCCTTTTTAAGTGGGTTGTTTGTTTACCATTGTTGAGTTGTAGTTCTTTATATATTCTGGACATTAACCCCTTACAATACATATGACTTGTATATATTTTTCCCATTCCATGGGTTGCCACTTCATTCTGCTCTTTGTGCCCTTTAATTCACAGCTTAACTTTGATATAATCCAACTTCTCTATATTTTCTTTTGTTGCCTATGCTTTTGGAAGCCTATCTAAGAAATGAGTGCCAAATCGAATGTTATGAAATTTTTGTCCTGCACTTTCCTCTAAGAGTTTTATGTCTAGTTTTCATGTTTGGATCTCTGATCTATTTTCCTTTTAGTGGCATGTACTTCATGTCACTCATCTGTGCACTGAAGAATGGGGTTGGTTTGTGAATAACTGCTTATTTCATTGTATTTATTTCTTAAATTTACCATCATAAAAAACATGTTAAGTTTTATTTATGTTACTTTGTTTTATTTTTTGTATTTTTATGTTTCCTTGATCATTCTGCTTTTTTTTCAACTCTTAAACAGTATAGACACAAAATACATCACCAAAAATGAGTAATGATAAACATTATGATTCTGTTTCATATATTTGAGGAATATTTTCTGTTGTATTTATATGTTAATAATATAATGGAATCTACTATATTTCTTTGGTTGATTTTTTTTTCTCTCGAAAGCTTAATATATCATTATTTATCTTCTGGCATAAACTGTTTCCAGATATTAATGAATTCAACCTGGAAGTGTTTTCCTTTACAGATAATCTTTTCTGTTTGTATGATTGTTTTATTCTCTCCATATCTCTCAAGCTCCAGCAACTTTTCAACCCATGTCTTGGTCTTTCTCATCAATATATTCCTTCAGTAGTTACAATAATAATTTATTGAGCTGACATTCTAACAAGACATTAGCATGAAATTAAGCAGAATAAAGACATTTCCTACCTTCATGGAGTTTACAGTCATATGGGAAAGAGAGATATTCATCAAATTGTCACACAAATAAATGTAATATGATCACTTACAGCTTTTTTTTTTTTTTAAAGATTTTATTTATTTATTTAGCAGAGTGAGAGAGAGATCACAAGCAGGCAGAGAGGCAGGCAGAGAGAGGGGGGAAGCAGGCTCCCCGCTGAGCAGAGAGCCCGATGTGGGGCTCGATCCCAGGATCTTGGGATCATGACCCGAGTCGAAGGCAGAAGCATAACGCATTGAGCCACCCAGGCGCCCCTCCTTACAGCATTAATAGGAAGATGGAACCACAAAACAATGAATAGGAATCAAATCATTGAAGTAAGGTGTAGGGGATGCTCAGGACATTAGGCTATAGCCATTCTATGTGTAAAGAACCCTAAGTCCAAAAGAAGTTAGTGTCTACAGGGAATTAAAAACTTTTCTGTAACAAGAGCATCTGGAGACAGGTAGGAAAGTCAGGCAGGTCAGGGTGCTTTGCTCATGTTAATGATTTGAGTCCTAATTATAAGAGCAATGGAAAACTCCTGAAGAATTCTAAATGTGTTGGCAAATGATCAGATTTATCTTTTAAGAAGATCACTATGATAGCATTTTGGAAAGGTGATTGGAAAGGGTGTGAATGGATGTGGGTTTAGTGGAGGTAGCATAGACAGATGGTTGTGTAGGTGAGGAAAATGGATTGATTTTAAACATATGTAGGAAATAAAATTGAGAGAAGTCAGTGTTGTGGTGAGACAAGAGAACAGAGTTTCCAAAGGTGGTGCCATTCAGGGAGATACGGGCACTGGAAGAGAATAGGTTTGGGGGAATAGGAGATTTTAAGTTTAGTTTTAGACATGTGGAGTTTCATCCATTTATTTATTAACTCATTCAACCAAAATGTGCTGATTGCCTGCTATGTATCAGGCATTGTTGGTGATCCTAGAGATTCAGCAATAGATAATTTGATGAGTGAGTTCTCAGTATCTTAACACTATCCAAGAAGACCTCTGAGGTAGTCAATAAGACCTACATGTTCTGAAACTCAGGATGTAGGCCTGAGATCTCTGTTGGGACTGTGTATTTATGTGTCATTTGCATGTAGGCAATCATTGAAGCTGGGACAAAAACGAGATGACGTGAGTCTTAAATTCTAAGGTGACAACACTGAGTCACAGGAGGAAAAGGAGCCCCTGGGCCTACACTTCTTCAATGGATAGGTTGAGGAGAATATGTGGGTAAAAGACAGAGCTGGCAGAGAAATAGGAGGAAAACAGGAAGACTGTGACCTAAAGAGAAGTAGGACAAAGAAGTCAATAGTACTGAATTGGGCCAACAATTCAATCTGATGGGGCCTGAGTGATTTCTCCTGTGACATGGAAGTTACCATTGAATTCAGGAGCTGCTTCATTGGAATAATGGGTTCCGAGGAACTGTGGAATTGGTGGAAGATGAGTAGGAGATAAGGAGATTGAGTGAGCAACTACGAAGGCCTGGAAACTGCAGCCAGGAGCCCAAGTGTAAGTCCACACTACTATTTACTATTGACTCATGAGTTAATTATCTCATGAGTAATTATCTCATGAGTAATAATTGGAAGTAATAATTGGAATAATATTACTCATTATCTCATGAGTAATAATAGGACAACAATGGGACAATGTAGGATGTGCCATATAGAGTGTGGGTGAGGATTACATAATACAATGTACAGTAATTACTTCAAACAATGCTTGGCTTACAAGGGCTTAATAAATGTTAGTACTTAGTGCAGTTATTTGTGGGGTCAAAGATTTCTGCCTTTTGTTCCCTCCCTTTCCCTTCCCTTCCTTCTCCTCCTCCCTTTTCCTTCTCCTTCTTTCCTCCTCTTCCTATTCCCTCTCCTGCCTGTACTTCTTTTTAAATGAGAGACTTGAATTTTACCTTCCATATGTCACATTTTTAATTATTATAGGAAATCTGACCTGTCTGTATTAGGACAAATTATGTGGGAAATGCTGATGATTTCATACACACGCATACACATGCAATCAAATGGACATTTTTCCAGCAAAAAGGCTGTAAGCCAAGTTATAAAGGTACAGAAAACAATCAAATGGAGCTTGGAAATTGATGATAAAACATGCGTATTTAAAAAATAACTTTGATACTATAATAGTTAATTCTGAAGTAATCTTTTTTTCTGAGAAAAATATTGGTCTTCCATGTGGAGAAATGAAAAATGTGAGCTGCTTCTCACAGTGAATTAAAAGCTGTGTGCTGAGTCTCTTCTTTCAACTGATTTGAAAAATTTTACATAATAAAAATAGTACATAAATATGTATGTATGTACTTCCACATTACTTCCACATTCTACATTATCTTTATTTATTTAATAAGTGCTTCTTAACCTGGCACTTTTTGCAGAGGGCTAGTGGTACTAAGGAAATTAAGTTGCAGACAGCTCTTTCTAAGGACACTAGGGAAAGGACACAGGAATAGAGCCCTAGGAAGCCATGGGATGAGTGTCTAATATAATGCTTCAGCTCTACAGCAGCTGTGGAGGGTGCTGCCTGCCCTTGGTGGTGGTGGTGGGTGGGTGGGGGGTCGGGGGAGAGTTGGGCACACTGTGCTTTCTGATGCAGGTCTGGAAGGATGAGTTCTCAAGCTGGGAAGAGACAGTGAGCTCCCTGGGCACCTGGAGCAACATGTGCAAAAACTCAGATGCACAAAGGGAAATGTGAATTTGGGGAACCCTGATAAGATTCATGCAGCCAGAAACACCACTCCTGTGGGGGAAGGGGTTATAGCATCAAACCATAATCTTAAAAATCATTTCTCTCCAAGTATTTTGGGATGCTTTGTGACCATTTTTCCCCCGCTCCATGACAGTTTAATTTTCTAGGATATTTTTCACCTAGTGCATATTTAGCTATAATACTAGTATAAGTTTATTTAATAATCATATACTGGCTGCAGGCCAAAGCAGGGCTCATAAACACTTCTATTAAAAAAAAAAAAAAAAAGGAAAACCTTCTTCAGTTCTTGGAAGTACTAAACCTGTCTTATGCAAGACCAATTTTAAACTTACCCAGCTACTCAGCTGCTAAAGCCAATGTCAAACATAAGCAATTGTTGTGATAAAATTTCAGGGTAGAGAGTTATTAAGCTTGAAAAACAACAAGTTATAGGAGCTTTTTGAAGAAATTAGGGTGTTTTTGTTTCCAGATTAGGGGAAAAGTTGGCCAAGTAGATGAAGAGTTTGAAAGTGATATTGCACACTCCATTGTGATGTCTACAGATTCCATTTCTGGGGTGAGCTCTACCAGTGGTTTAACTGGAAAAGCCATAGGCTCAGTGCATTGAAAGGGCTTTGGCTTGGTTTTCACTGAGTCAGGAATGACATTACTGTGCAATCCACAGAGTTTTCTGGAAAGAGGCTGAGTTGAAGTGACTTTGCATGCTTTATGTTGCCCGACAAAAGTCAAGTGGAGGGGGGCACCCAATGAAAGTTCATAGCTATGTCATTCTCTGTAATTGAAAATGCTATGTAAAAAATAAAATATGTCAACAGTTCCTGCTGCCTGCCTTGCATCCTGGAGAGCCATGTACATTTTCAGTTATTCCTGCAACTTAAAAGAATTATAACCACAGAGATTGTGAAGGAGCAGCTGGTTTGCAAAGCTGCTTTGGGTAAACCTGTCAGAGCTCATGAGTAAACAGAATCTGAATACAGACGCTGCACATAGGGGAAATCGATTGCTTTTTCTACAAAATAAAAAGAAGAGTTTTGCTCAGGGCGATGTGACGATGCCTTGCAACTGTTCTGCATTAGCTGCAACTTTCTTCTCGCTTTCTTACCGCCCAATTTTCCTTTATTCTACAGTGAACAGTTGAGGTTCTGTGTTGTGCACTGGGAATATCTAAACTGGAAATAATTAAAATATATATTTCATTTATAGTGGGCCTTATGTGAAGAGAAGTAAAGATTGCCACAGCTTCCTGAGTATATGAGTTAATGATGTGTTCTGCATTTTCTCAATTTTCCACATTTTAACTACCTCTGTTCCTTATTTGAGGGCAGGAGACTTTGAGAGGCATGGGATACAGACCCACTTGAGCAGAAACTTACAGCACTGAAGAATGGGGGGATGGCGTGGAGAGGCTTAGGTTAATATTGTGGTTTCTTGACAGCATCCTCTTCCAGTTTCTCCCTTCAGTGTCAGAGCTAGTGTGTTATCAAGGAGAAGTTTCCAACCAGAGATTGGTTTAAAGCTATTGTGGTATTCCATTAGGGAGCATTTTTAGAACATGATGAATAAGTGGATTTTCAAAATGAAGGTCTAAAAATAATTATTTAAAAAGGAAAATACAGAATCACTACAGAAAAAAAAAAAAAACCCTCACAGCTCGTGTGTGTGTGTGGGTGTGGGTGTGCGTGTGCGCGCACGTGTGTGTTTTAGTACATTAGATACATATCCACAGCAGAATGAAGTCATTGGGAAAGTAAAGGCAAATGCCCATTTTTCAGAATTAATTTGGACATCATTTTGATGAAGACTAAGCTAGCATAAACAAAGCCAGAAACTGGATACAAAGGCTAAGTTAATTATAAATCTTGAAGCTTGTTTGTATGACTGGGTTGCATGACTGAAGCTTGAAAAGGAAAAAAGTGTCATACATAGAGTTACAAGTGTGCTTTTGGTCATGGTTAACTATAAAGAGAAGAAATATGAAAGTCATTTCCAAAATGTTTGGAGATAGAAACTCTATAGGGGAAATCCAAGAGGTCTGGATGCATTCTTATTTATTGTGTTATTTTTCTGATTGCAAAGAAATATTATTTGTAGAAAGAGTTGGCTCAAAGTGATGACTACAGACAATGAATTGAAAAATAAAGAATGAGGAGCATGAAATATTTTATCTGAGATAATACCCATAAAAAATCAGTGACAGGATGAAATAGCATCTTCCTTTATGCAACCCACCACCTCTGGCTCAGTGCTGGGGCATGAGGGAAGAACATGAGCATGCTTTTCCAAATTGCCTGACATTCTAGCACTAGATAGTAGAATTCTCTGAAATTACATCCTGACATCCCTGCAATCAAGTGATTATGGACATCCATCTCATTGAATGGAATTTGAATTTACTAAGACCAGTCAGGATAGAGAACAACAGATAGTGAGGGAAAAGATGAAGAGGAACAAATGTAGAAAGAGATGAATTAAGCTCTGTCTTGAAGTTGGAATCCCCCAGAAACTGACCATGAGACAGGATTTGGGTACAAGCAACTTATTAGAGGTTATCCGGGTAATGTGAGGTGTAAGGGAGCAGGGAGGAGACATGGGGAAGGGAGAAAGCTGACAGAGCATTCTGCTGTGGGGAAACCTGTAGGGCACCCCTAGAAAACTGTAGAACATTTCTCAGAGTTGTCCCACTCAGAGGAGACATAAGTCAAGGGAATAAGGGGTATCCCTTCCAGGCATTCCCACTTGTTGCTTCCACAGCTAACAAGATGTTGGTTAGGGCAATATCAAGTTACTCCTTTGAATGGGTGAGCACAGCCCTGTCCACCATGAGCAAAATGCCCATGGCTAGCTCTGGTTGGTTGACCTCTTTTGACTACAGCAGAATGAAGCTAAGACACAATTTGAATGTTCATACAAACCTATCGTCACCTTTACACCCCATAAAAGCAGACTGCTGTACCCCAAACCAGACCTCTTATGTGCTATTTGCTGCTCTCTGGAGATGCCAAGCAAGAGCATAGATGTGTGTAAGAACATTAACATGAAGTAAATCAGTTTCTGAAACAATTAGATCATGTCTGACACATGCTTTACTGACAGTGGATCAGACATCAGTTTTGTTCAAAGATAACTCATTTTTATTTTCTTATCACTTCATGTAGTTCTGAACAATGAACTTTGCTCAGGCTTCCTTACTTAGGAAAAAAGAGTGTTCTTATAAACACATCATTGGAAATCAGAGTACCTTTTGCATTCCTGAATTCATTCTGTGTTCTCTCCCATTCTATCCTTAAAGCTTTGTGAAGTTCTTGTCACCAAAAGACAACTTCAATTAAAACATATGCCAGTATAACCCTGACCAGAAAATAATGGTGTGATCTCCAACAAAAATGGCTCTACTTGATAAAGATTTGTAGGTTTAGAAAATGTCCCTCAGTGTCTGGGGAAAAGTGAAGAAAATCATTTTTTCTTTCCCAGATTAACGGGTATTCCAGTCACAATCACCTCCAAACACATTCGTGTTTCTAAATATATTGACAACAGATTTGGAGACTCCATGGTGGAAGTTGAGTGTAGGTTCCCAAACAAAGAAGTCTATACTCATGAAGGATTAAGATGGCAGAAAGTCATCATCATTCCCGGGAGACCTCTGTGAACTTGTCACCGGATTGTTTTCACTTCAGAACTGCCTTCATACAGTCTCTTCACTTTCACTTGTCACCGGATTGTTTTCACTTCAGAACTGCCTTCATACAGTCTCTTCACTTTCACTTGGACAGCAGGCATGGGAATCAGAATGGTCAGGAGGGGTTTCCAGAGAGGTCATTGGTGTGCCTTTTACGCAGGTTCTTGTGTGTAAATCTAAACGAGATTCGGGAGTTCTTATCTGGACGGTGTGTTAAGCACAATTCTTGGCATGGCCAACATCATCACCTTCGATGAACATTCCTTAGGATTATTATTTCTTGTTTTAAGTGTCAGAAAAAGCCCAGGTTCTGACTGCCAAGGGAAGAGACTGTGTACTTGTAATTAGCGCTGCCTGGTGCCCAGGGCTTTATGCATGGGATTGCATTCCGTCCTAACATCCAGTTTCTGGAGTTAGCATCTCAACCTTTATATTACAGAGGAATGATCTGAGGTTGCAGGGGTTTGAACTCAGGTTTACCCCTTCCCAGAACACTTTTTTTTTTCTTTTTTATCCCCCTGATATTCTCTTTAGGACAAGACATTCCCACTTACATGTTTTGCTTTTAACAGTTTAAAAATTGCTTTTTGCCATGGTTTCCATTTACCCTTGTAATAAGCTGTGGTGTTCTGTACTATTTTTCCTATTTCACATATCAGGAACCTGAGGTGTGTGAGATAAGGGGACATGGATGGGCAGTAAGAGATGGAATCACCCAGCTCCAAATTCCACATTATGGATATGACAGACCAGTTTATACCACTTGATGAATTTTATACCCAAACAGCAATGTGAGCATAGCAGACAGGTTCCCTGAGTACACAATGAGATTCTAGGATTTCCTTTCTCACACACATACTGTGTTTGCTATATTAAAAGTTGCTCTTCTGTCCACTGAAGGGCAGGTTCTAAAAGCACCCTCCTGCACTTGATCAGTAGAATGGAGTGGAACTGATTCTCTGTACTTCTGTGGCTGGTCATGAGAAGCCCTGCAGCCTCTGTCTGGGATCGGGAACACTATGTCTAACAAAGTTCACTCTTGGGCAAGCCAGCCACCGCATACAAAGTTGACTAGTCTTGAGACCACCATGCTGTGAGGAACCGAAGCCCGGGAAGGGTGTTAGGTTGTGAGTGAGGAAACGATCCTGGGAGTGGGTCATCTAGACCCAGCCACCCTGATAGATCAGAGACAAATTTTCCAACCCACAAAATCATTAGAAAAATAAAATGGTTATCTTAAGTCACTAGGTTCTGAGGTTGTTTGTTACACAGCAATCAAATATTGAGATACACAGTGTTCGGGTGAATTTTGAGCAAAACAAAAGAAGATCTTAGAGCACCCCATGTGAACAGTTATTCTCCTCTTTCTCCATTCCTCCCCTTCCTCTCTAGCTCAGGACACTAGGAATAAACAAGAAATTATCCTGCCATGGCTGGTTTGGAGATTGCGGCACTGGTGAGGGAAATGCATCTGTCTTGTATCCCCATCCGTGACCTTGCTCTTGTCTGTAAATCCAGGTTCTCACTCACTATTGCAACTGATAGGAGGGTCCAGCCCACTTTGTTATGCTCACTGGATGCAACTACAGACCATCGAGGAGCATTAAAGAAATGGCTTAAATAAACTATCTGTCACTCAAAAAGATACTTTTAGCAGCTGCAGGGGAAAGAACTCTTGTGTTTGCCTTCCTTGAGCCAAAGACTCTGAAAGCTATAGAAGAAACTTGAAACTCATGTCCTCTAGATGTTGAGTCTTTTTCTTCTCTAAAGAAGGCTTGTAAGATCTAAATCTTACCTCTGTACCCTGACACTATAAATTCTATAAACTTGCTAAATGGGTGATGGAAACTTGGTGCCATCTTGCTACTAAAAGAATCATCCATTGTTGTCCTCAGCAGTGGGGAGAAAAAAGGAGGGGTATTTGCTGCCTTAATAAGTGAGCCAAAGACTGACTTTGACTTATGCCTTTCTCAAGACTTCACCATGGCAACAAGGACATAACACAGCTATAAAATTGGGGAATTATTATTTGTTTTAATTCCTGACTTTATTTGTGATTCAGTAATGTTGCTGGTCACACTATATGGATTTAAGATATTTTGGCTTTCCATGCTCAACAGTACTTAGCTGTCCACACCGTCTGTTATGAACTGGTTTGAGCCTCTCCCCCCAAATTCATATCAAATCCCTAACCCCTAAGGTGATTGTATTCAGAGTGGGGCCCTTAGGGAGACAAGGTTATGAGGTCATAAGGGTGGGACACTAATCCAATGGAACTTGTCCTTAAAAGAAAAGGAAGAGTCACCAGAACTCGCTCTTTCTCTGCACCTACACAGAGGAAAGATGTGAGGGCACAGTAAGAAGGGTAGTTTTCTACAAGCCAGGAAAAGAGGTCTCACTGATAGCACCTTGAACTTGCCTCTAGAACTGTGCAAAATAAATTTCTGCTGTTCAATCCACCCAGTCTGTCATATTTTCTTATGGCTGTGATAGCTGACTAATAAACCTCCGTTCTGATTTTTTGGTCAGATTCTATTCTCTTGGAGGGTCAGGGATGAGGTGCTTATAAATTCAGTTTGTCTCTTCTGCCATTTTGGAGTCTTCTGTGAAAATATTTTCTCTCATGATTTTTCTAAAAAAAAAAAACAACAACAACAACTACACAGACTCTTGCAAAATATGCATTTGGTAGAGCAGAGGTTTGCCTTCAAATGTGAGAATATATGGGATCCCTGATTATTTGAAGACCTTTGTTTCAGCTGAGCTATGAGCAGATACATGCTGTAGAGAAGCTCATTTCTCACTGTGGAGCTGGTTTCTGATATGTCTGGGGACTGGCACATATTTGATTAACCATCCTTTCCTCCTGATGTTACCTTCATTTCAGTGAACTGTGGACATGCAGAATCTATAGCAGGAGAGTAATGAGATCTATGTTAGCTCCCCACAATGTTTTTGAGATACATTGGGGTCAGACTGAACAATTAGCTGTAGGATACTGAACAGCATGGTTTGAATCAGGGAAGTAAATGATTGGAGACCATTGTGTGATTTGCTTCATGGGGATATGTTTTTATGGGTCAGGAGTGGCATCAAGAAGCTAAAAGACTTGTTAATTGCCATGGTGCTATGGATCTTGGCTGAATATTTGTTACTACTACCAGATGTGTGAGTGTGAAACTCAAGACAGCTGAGGTCATTAAATTGAAACATCGGCATTAGCAAAGAGGATTGTCCTACCCATTCAATTGATTTTCCAGGACTTAGTAATCAAAATGTAAGACTGAATTCTAGTCATTTAATATTGTGATGATTTATTAAATTCTATAAACATTAACATGTAATTTTGTTTAAAACATTGTAGGGCAGGCATGGGGTGATCCACTTGGATATTCCTTTAAGAAAGAACTTGCTGACCAGCTGTGAGGAGAACAGATAGCAGGTAATCCCCAGCTGCAGCAGTCTGGGAATCTGCCACTGCATTTGCACAGAGACCTCACATTTTCCTGGCAGCCTCTGGTCACAGAAAGAACATTCTAGGGTCTGGTTGTTTTTACTCAACACTGGAACTTCCTTTTATTTTCTCAGGAGTACCCTGTAAGTTGAGGTTCTTCTTACACAACCTTCCTTCCTCCTTTTACTTTTTCCCCAGATAGGAGACCTGCATCATAATCGGAAGTCCTTCCCTTACTACTCCTGTGGCCCCCCCTTATCATTTGCAGGTATCAACCCCAATAAATCTCTTGCACTTATAACTCTCCTTTGGCACTGCTTCCTGAAGGGCTCAACTGGAATAAACTGAATAAGGTAAAATGACTCCTACTTCACCTCTGGCTTTCCTGGTCTCCTATCTCAGAACTGCCAGCTGAAGGGCCAGGAGAGCTATGGAGCAACCCAGAAATTCAGCTGGGGGCTCTTGTTTCTGAAAATAGACTTTTTTAAAAAATTTTACCCAGTTTAACTCTCTAATCTTTAAAGTAACTAGGTTGTTCAAAATTTATTTTGCTTCTGAAGTACCATCATGACTATCTTTTGGGTCTTCAAAATTGTATGACTAAAGTACTATGAAGATAGCAGTCTGGGCTCCGTGAAGCCAAATGATTCAATCTTTAACTGGATTTCATAAGGCAATATTTTAACCATAAATTTCATTATAAAGGAGTTTCACCATAGAAGAACTTATTAATCATCACGATATTGCTGTTTTTAGACCCTTGTGTAAAGCAAAGCATCACTTGTGAATAAATTTTGAGGTCTTTAGAAATCAGTGACAGAATCTGAGAAGTCTTGTAGCCATCATATCTACCCATGGAGCAGGGGCGTGGATGACTCCTATTTCTGACCCATTGTGCAGTCCTTCTCTCTAAGGAAAGACAGAATCTTTGGGATTCAAGGAAGTTGAGCTTTAAACACTATCATCAGTGACCACTGCTTTGGATAATGGCAGCAGCCAGTCCTGGGAATTCAAAGGCAACATATCAATTTGTGTTGTTGGGTTGACCATTAAATCAAAGGGAAAACTGCAGGTGTGTTAGGCTTCGCAGTTATCCAAGGCTTATTATTAAGGCTTGATCTGTGTCTTATAGTCTTTTTAGCATCCAGAAAGCCACACCAGCTGCTAAAACATGTTGAAAAAGAGAAGACAGTTAGGCATACATGATATAATATTTCTAAAATTACAATTAAGATACTTGATCATAGGAATCCTCTCTTGTGTGGGTGGGGAAAGTTACTTTGAACTGATCATCAGTCAATATTGTAAATATTAAAATGTGATTTAATTTCTAAAATTTGCATATAGTAACACAAGTTGATGGAAATGAGCTAGATGGAAATAAAACCTCTGGAATAAAAATCTTGTCTCTTTCTAGTTGTGTGATTCTGGATAAGTTAATGAACCTCTCTGAAGCTCTGTTTTCTGATGTGTAAAGACAGTCACCCCAGTATGAATTTATGGAACTGCTGCGAAAGATACATGCTCAAAGTGAACTTTGCACAAATGATTCAGACCTGAATAGAGGTGATGGTGGCAGTGGATGGAATACAAAAATGTACACAAAATATTCGAAAATTACTTGAAGCTCTATTAACAGAGCCCATTTTGTTTACTGAAGCCATTTTTTTAAAACTGAAAATATAAGAAACTCTAGCCCAGTCAAGTATTAAATTGTTATTATAAATTCTGAATTAGTGGGATTCATTGAATATGGTAAATGGGGTACATTGGAGACCTTTAAGATGATCATTAAATTTATTTGAAGTATTTACAGTTGCCCTTGGTACATAATTGTGAATAAAGGTATGTTTCTCAAATATTTCTAAAGTAAATACAGTTAGCTCCATCCTCTAAATCTCAAGTGCATTAATAAATCTGCTCAGTGTTGCTTTTTTTTTTTTAATTCTGAGAAGAAATTTTGAAGATCACATTGAAATAGAGCCAGATGGTCAGATATGACTTTCCACATTAGGTGAATGCTCATAATTTACTTTATCCTGAAGCAACCACAAGAGCAGAAATCATAGTGAATAGCCTCCAAGAACATCGGATCCAAATAATCTCAGGGGTTTTATGTTCTGTCAAACATTTCATCAAATGGCATGAGAAACATATCTTTCATGTCCTTTTCATTTTTAAAACGGCTATATCTTTTACATTAGAGGGAAGTAGTTTTGATATGTGTTTTAAATTACTGCATATAATAACATTCTTTTCTAGAAATGTATTTTTTCCTTGTTTGAGCCAATGCAAAGATTTGTTTCTTTTTTATAAGCACAGTTGATTCATTTAATTCTCTTTCAAATAAAACTTTTAAAATCCGAAACCACTCTCTTCTATTTTTTAAATAAAAGAAAGAAACAGTTACAATTTTCAGCTTTTTCTACTGGATGGAATTTTTTAAAATTGATGAATAGGTAACATATAGTAGTCAAGATGATAACTAATCTGATTTAAAAAAAAGAAATGTGGGCTTGTGTAACAGAAGAATTGGGAAATGTGTTATCTAAATATGTCATGGGATATATTGACTTTAATCTGTAACATATGTGAAGTTTAATCATTAAGCAATGAATTCCTTTTCTGAGGTTCGTATGGTGAATATCAATGAATATAATATTTTTTGACCTGAATGAAATGCCCAAGACCAATCTCTCAAGATTTAATTACCCACTTAAAAGTCCCTAGGGTTTTTGAAGGAACGCTTGAAGCCTATAGATCATGTTTCTTGGGCATGATCTTGAATGCATTGGAAGGTGAGGCCAGTACCGTCAGGGTCAGCCCTATCTAGAATTTTGGAACGGGCATTGCCCACCCTCATTTACTGGTGCTCACTGCAGATCCCACAGACCCAGGTGCCTTACGTCTTCATGATGATGGTAATTAAAAAAAAATAAGAATAAAATAAAATAATAACATTAACTTTTTTTTTTTAAAGATTTTATTTATTTATTTATTTGACAGAGGGAGATCACAAGTAGGAAGAGAGGCAGGCAGAGAGAGAGAGGAGAGGAAGCAGGCTCCCCACTGAGCAGAGAGTCTGATGCGGGATTCGATCCCAGCACCCCGGGATCATGACCTGAGCCGAAGGCAGAGGCTTAGCCCACTGAGCCACCCAGGCGCCCCATAACATTAACTTTTAATTAATGAGTGTGTGTAGGCACCACATGAGATATTTAAAATGAATGATCTCAAATCCACTTCTTTCTTCCTTTCTTCCTCCCTTCCTTCCCCTCTTTTTTTTTCTTCCTCCCTTCCTCCCTTCCTTCCTTCCTTCCTTCCTTCCTTCCTCTATCTCTGTCTCTCTCTCTCTCTTTCAGTGAGTCTTTATTACAACCTGCTACAAGCCAGGCTCTGGCCAAGTTCACAGCAATGAATGAGTCCCTCACAGAACTGATGCCATAGTGGAGTAGGAAAACAGCCAGTAGCCCACAGAGAAATAAGGCATAACCACACTGTGAGACTGGCACAGTGGCAGAACCAGACAAGGTCATGGGACAGGGAGAAGTGGTGGTTCGTGGTTGGGGGGGGTAGTCTAGCTTAGATAGAATGATCAGAAAAGACTTTTCAAAGGAGATGCCTCTGATTTAAGGCTGGAAGGACCTGGAAGAGCCATTCTGAAGGAAGAGTAGATGCCATTCTCTGAAGGAGGATGAAGCTTGCAGGTGTGAACAAGAGAGATGAGGCCAGGGAAGTTGGAAGGTAGTGCATAAAAGAAATGGTGTGGCCAGGTAGAGCAGGGGAAATGGGAGGGTGGTGATGCTGTGGCCTTGCGGACATGCTCAGGACTTTGGATGTTCTTCAAAGAGGATCCATGGGAAGCACTAAAGGACTGAAAGCTGGGTGACATGAGTTGACTTTAGGTTTTAAAAGATTCTTCCATCTTCAATCTAAGATGAAGAGTAGGGGAAGGAGTGGCAATGGTGGGGAAATTTCCAATCCTGGAAGTCCTGGAGGGTCACTGATGATGGCAGTGGTGGGAACCCCAGGGGCGGCAGAGGAGATGGAGTACAGTACATGGTTTGGAAGTTCAACTGACAAAATTGACTGGTGACGTCACCACGAGGGATTCCAGAAGGAAGGGTTTCAGGCTTAGCATCATGGCCAATGAGTAGGGTGTGAAATTTGGGTGAGGAAGGGATTTTAAAGATGAAGCGCCAGGGATTCGTTTTAGAAATATTATTTTTGAGATATCATTTGGATATCCAGTCTGAGATTTCAAGCTAATATATTAGATAGGGGTCTATGATGCCTTATCCACAATTCAAGAATCCATAAATCTCTAAGAAATGAAAAAAAATTTTCGTCACTCTTTGACAGTAAAATCTGACTAAAACCAACCTGGGTCTCCTGACAGTCCTGGTTTAATCCACTGAGAATGTCCATACATTTGAAGCACAGCTATTGATATATTTAATTATAGGGCTATTTCCTGAACCCCACTGGGAATACAATGTGCCATGCACAGCAGATTAATTTTATAACATCCCTAATGTTGAAACCCCTTTTTCTCTCCCTGTCATGCCTCTGAATTTTGTGTACATCTGTGGATTTCTATAGAATTCTATAAGTCAGTATGAAGGGCAAACATGGAGATATATGTTTGGATCTGGACCCTCAAGGGACAAGGAAAAGGGGCTGAATTTGGAAAAGTCATGATCAATTTCTTAGAGTTTTTTTTTTTCCCAAGCTTATAAACTGAGCTTCAAATATTTATTAACATTATTCAAAGGTCTGGTTATTAGTGGCTTTTATTTTTATTTTTTTTCCCTGAAGAGGTTTTTAGCAAGAAATCTCTGACTCCTTGGAAACTCCAACGTGCCCTGAAAAATTGGTGGGAGGATATCAGCTTTGCCTGGGGTCTCTCTACAGAGTACCACCAGCCCCAGCAAACAGCCAGTTAAACTCAGTGCCTGTACTCTGATTTGGCAGGAGAAGGCATGTCTTCAGATTCCATGATCTTGATTTTAATGGTTCAGCCTATGCCTTTGACCAGAACTCTCAGGGACTGCTTTTTATGATATCTGGTTACTAATCCATGTCTCTCAACTATCACCCAGTGAAACATTTTGGGGAAAAAAAAAACTGAAATGATGTCACCAAGTTGGATAAATCATATGTGGTGTTTTGTTTTTAAAATACATTTCCCCACCCACATTTAATTTCTGCTAAATTTAGGGCAATTTGAAAATACAGAAAAGACTACACAGAATAAAATGAATATTGCCTACAACCCCATCATGGAGAAAACCTTTGTGATATTTTGATATTTTCTCTCCAGTTTTTGTCTTAACATGTTGACTCTGAATCTATGTATTTCTGTATTCGCATAGCTGAGGTATTAGAGTACATTTAAGTTTGTGTTCTGTTTTTCTTTCAATATTCTCAGATTGTCATGTTTCATTCTCAGGAAAGAAACCTAAAAATAAAATGAGGGTGCCGATCTATTAGTTCACACTGAGAACTGGACAAGCAGGCCTGTCCTCCCTGAGCCAGTGCACACATTATGCATGCTGCCAAGAAGCTCCGTGAGTATAAAAATGACAGAATAGAACAGGAATATAAACATCATTTCACAGTGGCATCTGCAGGAACTATGCTTTCCTTAACCAGTTCTCTCCCTTGGCTTTGTTTCCTAACTTTCATGTGTGTGTGTGTGACTCTAATTCATGCCTGGCTATATATTTGATTTTTTTTCCTTAGGATAAATGGTTTGAAGTCAAAGACCTAGGTCAGAGAACATGAACTTTTTTGCTTGAATTTTTTTTTTCGTTACGTCTTTCTTGTGAAATGATATATTAGCATTATAAAATTTGGAAAACACAGAAAAAGGAAAATGCAAACATAAACCACAAATATTCCTGTCACCTAAAGAAAGTGGTCACTCCTGTGTCATGTGTAGTCCCCTGTGATTTTGTGTGCTGCATTTCTGCTTCCTTTATTCATGTTACGTGCTGTTAGGCTGTTATATTGATTTTTTCCCCTTTATCATTAGATATTTTTCGAAAACACAATTTTAATGCTCCTCGCATTCTCCCAACTCGTAATATATTTGGCCTTTCCCTTTGATTGGGTCTACGAGCTGTTTTTAACTTTTTGCTAACTCAAATACTATTGCCATAAACATCCCCACATTAAATCTTTAAACTTCTTCCAGCCAAATCCCACCATCAGAACCGAGGGCACTGAAACCAGGGACAGGGAAAGGGGCTTCTTAAAGCTGCTCTCAGCACATTTGTGTTTGCTAGGCAACTACAACTGCAAAGAGATGCTTCTCCAGGTTGATGGATCACAGACATGTTTCCTCTGAGAGAACTGACTAGAAAACAGTGCGCCTTTCTTAGGGCTGGCACAGCCTCACCACGCACACAGCTGGATGAGCAGAGTGTGGGCTAGATTTGTGGGCCCACCTTCTTGGCCATGTGCTTTTGTTGCAGTAGACAACCCGTCCAACTTTACATAACAGTTGTGCTACATGTGACGTTTTATCCAAAGACACAGAACTAGTAAATAAATGGTAGAGCTGGTTGGCAGATCCAAAGCTGATCAACTCCAAATCTGTTGTTCCTTTGGCTATGTTGTTCCTCCTGATCAGACGGAGAAGCTAGTGAGCTAGGGTTTCTGTACTTCCTTATGCGTAACATTCATGACATGGCACTGATCATAGTACATTTAGTTTTTGAAAAAGCGGTCACCACAGGATTATCTAAACATTCCATTCAGGCAATCACATGTATTATCTGGCTTCCTAATTTAACTAAACTTTGTAAAACAAAAAGTCTGAAGTTAGGGACTTCAGTTAAAAAACTTGCACATACACACACACACACAAAATAAAAACAATTAAACTAAGTGTGGTCTTTAGGATTCTTGGAAAATGTCCCCTCAACCAATTCAACTGGGGAAAATGTTAAAAAAAATACACATTTGAACACGACCTTAACATTCATAATACATAAAGTGAATAACCGTAAGTCAATTACTTGAAGGATCACTGCTGTTTTTGACATCCCACCAGGATGTTCTGGAATTTTATCCTGACCTAGTCATAGTTTTCCTTTTAAAATTTGGAAAGCAGCTTCCATCCAAAGGCAAACCGAGGATGAGAAAATGACAGTGAAGTGAGAACTGAAGACTTAATGTGTCCATTTTATGTTCTTTAAACCAGTCCTTTCTGTTGTGTATTTTGGCATGGTTTTTAGACATATGTTAGTCGATCTTTGCAAAGTTAGAAGTTGATTCAAAGCCAGATGTTAAGAAATAGACTGAGAAGGCAATTGTAATTTTTCGTCCCTAAATTTTTGTACAGGCACTTCATTGTAAAAATTGTTCTAAATGGATGGATGTCATTGAAAACTGGGCAAAAAGCATGGCTCTGGTGGAGAATCCCTGGGATTATTTATTAAACAGTGCCTATGCAGCACCAGTGGGACACAGTTGAAACATTCCTTCAGGTCTGGCACTGGTGTCAGGTGGGCTTGCTCTGCGTTCTCTTTGACATTTTTATTTTGAAATAATCTTAGGCTTAAAGAAAAGTTGAGGAAACAGGGCAAAGAATGTCCTTATGTCCCCACCTATATTTTCCAAATTTGAACACATTTCCTAAATTGTTCTCTCTCTGTCTCTCTGACTCTATCTCTCTTCAAGTGCGTGCTTTCTAAAACCAGGAATGTTCTCTCAGGTAGCCACGATATAATAACAAAATCGGGGAAATATTGTGACTACAATGCTATTATTTAATCTGTTATTCTTATTTTAATTTTGCCTCGTGGACACTACCCCAACCAGGGAGCAGAGTTAACATCACCCCTAATGGGGCAGTCTGACCACCTTAGTCTGTCATGTGATGCCCTGAGAGGGCCACATCATCACATCTGTGATGTTCTTTCAAAAATGCATAAGCTGCATCCCTTCTTGAGGAAACATCAGACAAACCCACAGTAAAGGGCGTCCTGTAACACAGCTGAGCAGGACTCGTCACAAGTGCCCGTGTCACCAATACAAAACAAACAAGTAGCCACTTGCACAAAAACGAAAGGGAGAAGCTGTTCCAAATGAACAGCCACAGCAGTTCTATCATTAGTAATAGCTTGAGCAGATGATTAACCGAATGATTTAACAACTGGATGGGGTCCCAGGAAATCAAATCCTCTCTTTCTTAAGGAACATGGACTGGCACTTAGCACAAACACATGCATACTTGTCCCCCCCCCCCCACCTCCGCTCCGTGAGGCGGCGCAGACAGCTTTGACGCGCCTGTGGACAGTCCCTTGTAAGCTGTCAGCCTGCGGGTTTGACCCGCAGGCTCAGCCCTGCAGCCCAGGCGCAGGAGCCCAGCGCAGCGGCGGGCGGGGGCCAGGGTCTGGGGACCGGTGGCGCCCGCCGCCCGGGGACGGAGGCTTCGCGCGCCGTGCAGCTGCGTGCGCCCGAAGGACCCGGGGCTGCGCGGGGACTGCGCGTCCTGCCCCTGGCTCCGGAGCTGGAGCGAAAGCATGCCCGGGGACAGAGCACCGCTCAGGCAGCAGAGCTTCCCTTTTCCCATCACGGCGCTCTGAGAATGATCATATTTGTCCAGCGCAATAACCAGGAAATTTAGGGGCATTTACAGAGCACTTGGTGAGATTTTCATGACATGTTCTTTATATTACACAATTATGATAAGAAAAATAAAATACGACCCTTTTAGAAAAATATTAAACATAGATTTAGTATAAATCTTCCACTTGAACTATTTTCCACCCCCTCCCCCAACTCTTTAATGAGAAACTTGAACTTGCCCCTGTGATCTGACTTTAAATTTGTCAGGTTTATGCTTGATATGGCTTTATGAAATTCCTCATCAGCCTCAAAACCAGGTTTCTTGGGTCTGAAGCTTATACAATTTCAGAGAGTGGGGAGACTTTAAGAGAATAGAAAATAACAATGATCAAACCAGGTTAAAAAAAAAAAGTTAGTATTTGCTTAGAATGAGAAAACAAGTCATAATAAATTCCTGGAAGCTTAGAGATAGTAGTCTTTCTCTCCTCTGTAATAT
Organism: Neogale vison; assembly: GCF_020171115.1. Classification (NCBI taxonomy): domain Eukaryota; kingdom Metazoa; phylum Chordata; class Mammalia; order Carnivora; family Mustelidae; genus Neogale; species Neogale vison. Next base: position 47,374,507 of record NC_058098.1, read on the forward strand.
ATTTAGGCCTGTGTTGGAACTGCTCATACAGAAAGCTTTCTGTTTAGCATCTGGCTTCCCCTCACAACCTAGAATATTCTATGACTCCCAGCAATTCTGCCAGCACTCACGGGGGCTGGTGAAAACAAGGCACCCTGGACCTCAGGCTTGATTAGCTGCCCAATAATTATACCATTTTATAGTCACTCCAAATAAGACAGTTTGTTGACTCAAGTAGAGAATACAAAATGGCCATTGTACCTCCATTCAAAAATGTACAACAGTTGAACATTAGACTCAAAAGCTCCTGCTTTTCTTTATTAGAAAAATGAACAGTTATAATTTCTTAGGATAATGAGTGTGGATTTCCAATCCACTCAATTTCTATGTATCTGACAAGGACTTTGAAAGAATGGCAATGATTTGTAGGACCCACGTGTCTAGTTATAGCAGGCATCCAGTGGCTGGTTTGGACAAAAAGGGTACTTCGGCCACTTCATTTCTGATGTACTAGAGCTGAAGTGACCTGGAGAGGACACCCCACAGGCCTCCCCATTCCCAGCTCCAGGGCCAGCATTTCCAGCACCGATGCCTCCTAGGTACCTGTAATACAGCCTCTCCCACAACTCAATGTTCTGTTCTCTTGGGCATAGCCTCAACCTGCACGAGGACCTTGCTGGTGAATGGGCATAGACTTGGCTCCAGCAAGGATGCCATTCATTGTGTGGGGACTCCAAGGAAAACCAAATCCTACTTCCCCTGGGCTACTGTTCTACATGCCCTACTCAGGCTGCCTTGGGGTCAGATTCAACCAAGCACACCTTCACCTGAGGGGATAGAAGTACAACAGGGAGAGGGAAGCTCTGGGAGAGCGGACAGTGTGCTTTGTAGTTGCAGAAGGCTAGGTCAAAAATCAGATAATGTATGTGAAAGGGTTTTTTTCTAAAATGGCCAAGTAGCCTCAGACAGATTTCTGGTCAAGATTTTTGGGATAGAAGCTCTAGGAAGAAATGTCTCTGATGTAGAAAAAAAAGGCAGAAGAGTAGCAACAGAGTAAAAAACAGGGTTTTGGAAAGGAGGGGGATGGGGGAGGGGTGAGCCTGGTGGTGGGTATTAAGGAAGTCAGGTATTACAGGGAGCACTGGGTGTGGTGCATAAACAATGAGTCTTGGAACACAGGAAAAAAAAAGAAGAAGAAGAAGAAGGAGAAGGAGGAGAAACATTAAACAGATTGCCAAACTCTGACAGTGAAAGAGAAATATATTTCCCAGCAGTTTCCATCCTGCTATTGCAGTATGGTGTAAAGGACAGTATGGGTGTCTGCCAGTTTAGGCAAATCACTTAGGTAAGTCTGTTGCATTGTTTGTGAAACCAGCTTCCCAAGAATCCTATCTCAGCCGTTATGAAGATCAAATGCGAGACAGTCTTTGTAAATGGCTGAGGAAGTTTTGTGTTTATTTTTTTCTCTTTATGTGACTGTAGAAATGTCTGCTGTTCAAGTTCACCTAGAGTAGACCACTGAGAAAAGCCACACGTTTTTATTATTACAACTCATTTAATTCCAGAAATAAACACCTACCACCCTGAATCCCTTGAAAGATGCTGAGAGAATAATGTTCTGTTTCCACCTCTCCATTGTGGTGATCATTTTCACACAGGTTTACCTGAGTATCCGGGACAGACTAAAAGAGGGGTGGGGTTTGAAATCACAAAAATGGCACATAGTTGCAACCTGAAGCAACATATAAGGATGAGAAGCTATTTGTGGAAAGGATGGTTGACTTCTTCACAGATTAATGGCACATATCTATGTCTGTACTATTTTGTTTTATTTTGGACGTATCTACTGTAGCACTAGCTGGGGGAGTCCTTTTTCCCTTTCCCTAACCTTCCTGGGTCTCAATCTAGCTCCTGCCCTGCAGGCATCCCCGCCCCCAAACCACATGCCCAAAATGGCTCCTCAATTTGCTGTTCCCAAGAGGGTGGCTCTGAGCTCGGTTCTCATTTCTTCCGATGTCAGCCTGGATTTATACAGCCTTCCTGTAGGGTTTCCTGCTGTACGCCGCTGCAGAGTGTTCTCGAACTTGCCACAGTTTAATGGCCAAACCTCATATTTAAAATATTATGGATACAAAGGGAGGAAAATAAATAATTCTCAATAATGGACCACTGAGACCTAGTGGTGGTGTCAGTTTGAAAGCGTGGACAGTTGAAGTCTCGGATCTTTAAAATGGAACTTGAAGAGCAGTGTGGCTTTGCTTCGGGAAGGCCTCTGTGTGACTCTCCTGCCTCTTTAGGGTCTTGGGGTGAAGAAGACCTTCAGGCAGAATTTTATTTAGAAACCCGAAGCCAGCAAGCAATAACGGCCTCTCAAGAGCATTCCTTTTGCCACAGGTGAAGAGAAAGTGTAGGAACCCCACATTTTCAGAAATTTTGTTCATATAGGATCACTGATAACCATCTAAAATGAAAGAACAAATACAGTTGTCTTCCTTCCCTGTCAGCATTTCAAGAATTTACTGGTAACTTAGCCAGATTTTTAATTGTCGTGTTACAGTAAACTATACACAAACGGGGAACAACAGTGTGTTAAAAATTGGAATTTTAAAAGTCTCTTAATTTGAGGGAAAAATGATTTACACACACAAATGAAAAAGGAAAAGAGGTTTATCGTGAGTCAAATATAAATTTTGTCTAGATACATTGAATATTTTCTTTCAAATTCATAAATCCTGTTGATATATGTTCATTTACTATTTATGATCTAATTTGTGGCAGGAGTCCGTGTATATGCATTGTTAGAACAGGAAAAAGTAATGTACTGATGGTAAACAGAATGCAGTGTTTTTTTTCTTCGCTTTTTAAAGTAATTTTTTTGGAACTAACTCCTGCAACAATTTCCATCTGCAATTTTATCTTCAGAAATTTTAATTAGTTTTTAATTTCACCACTTGATTTTGATGAGTGCTGTTGGCAATGGACTCAGATGGCAGGCGACAGGTTTAATCAATTGCAAGTGCCTCCTATAACCTTCAGTTTGGGAAGTAAATAGAAGGAGAACCGAAACTCAGTGGCACATTCTCTTCTCTTTCAAACATATGTTCTTATTTAATAAATTCTCTCTCAAATAAAATAAGCCTATAGTTATTGGCGGTCAGTTTCATGTAATAGGAGCTACTACAGTTTCCCATTTAAAAAAAAAATAACAAGACTGCAATAAAACAAACAGTGAGTCACTTTATTGGGTATGAAGTAATAAACCAGTGGTTATAATGATAACTTCTATGACGTGCTTTAGAGGAAAACAACCTTGAATGTTTTGTTCAGTTTGGGGCAGGACTTCTCAGCTTCGTGGTACAGAAAACCGGTAGGTGATCAGATTCTGTCACTGCTCTGTGTTCTCACAGTGCCTGGAGGACTTGGCTCTCAGCAATTATCCCAGCCATAATTAATTCATAATGAATTGTGTCGTGTGTTGCTTAACATCTCAATCTTCCATGAAACTCTGCAGAGGGGCAATAACTAGTCAGCTTAGGTGGTTGAATTCCTGCTCGCACACATGAATGACTTGTGTCTCTGTGTGGGAGAGAGACCAGAAGAATGGGGGAAGAAAACAGAAGGAAAGAAAGAAGAAAGGAAAACACAGAAAGCAACTGAAAAAGAATGAAAGAAAGGCATGATGAAGACAAAGAAGAAAATAGAAAACAAAAGAAAGAAAGAAAGGAGGCTCTTACTCATTAGCAACCTGCCGTCTCAAGATTCTGCCAAGCTTAGTTTACTCTTCACAAGATTGGTATCAAATAGGTCTTTCTAACTTTGCTTATTTTGTAAAGGCAAGTAAACTACAGCACTAGTAAAGGGTTTCCAAAGCCTGCTTCCAAGGCCCCCTCTGCTGCACCTTGCCGCCAGCATTCCACAGCCTCCCACAATACAGAGGCAGTAAATGAAAGCAAAGGCATTTCAACCATGACGTGTTGCTGAGTGCTGGGTGTTGGGACGAGCCTCATCCCTGCGGGTTCACATGGCTGGAAACCCACAGGGTGACCCATCCCGGGCATCAGTGATGAAGACCGAACATCATTACTCCTGGCAGGAGCAATACTTTGCGGACAACCTGGGAACTGTTGCTGGACGCGGGTTCTAGTCCCTGGAAATGATATTGAACACCCAGGGAAGTTCTCTTAAAGAAGCAATAATTCGCGGCTGGATATTAACCAGATCTGTGACATACAGTACTGCCACATCATCTTCTCATTTCGCTCGCTCTAACCCTGCGGAACATTTCTAATACAGCAGGGGTGTTTGGTGAAATACGACTTTCTGATTGAATGAATGCCTGAAGGCCCCCGTGATAAACAGCAGTTCAAGCACACTGTGGCTTTTAATGAGAGACAAGTGCCAAAGCCTGCAGATGAGTTTGTAGCACGCATGCCTTTGTTTGCAACCCCCTTCCCCTCCCTGGTCCCCCAACCCGATTTATCTGTTTATTTTTCATCACATCTGACTGTGACCAATAGCTTTTGTATGGCGAATATCAGTGTTTTTGCCTGCCTTGTAACATTCTGTTTTTTCTGTCTCTTTGCTCTCAGATGACAAGCTATTTTTGCCTTTAAGGCAGTTTTATAGAAAAGAAGTTTTAAAGAAACATTTACTGTGTGGCAGGATTGATATAAGTCCATTGGCATGGAATAGTTGAAGTTTATACACCTTATCGCTTTAGTTTCCCCCTTCTTTTTATTATCCTTTTTTTTTTGGGGTTCCTATTACTAACATATTTCATTTTCTTCCAGTATATTTTTCCAGTACTAAAGCTATGCTTTTTTTAGGTCTACCTAGAAAATTTTCAGTTACATCATTTGCACAAATATGTTGATGTTAACATTGAAAAACTTCTTTGCTTGCAGTTGTATATTTTATTTGGCTAAAAATGGCTCATGTCTAATACATTACATGTCCTTTGGTGATACTATTTAAGCGAGAAATTCCAAAACTCACAAATACCGAATAGCCAAAAGTTCCAAAGCTGTGCATGAACACTAAACATGCAATATATCTCCTCCTTTTCCAAACAGAAATAGATTTCTCTCTGATTTGTTTGATAAATTTGACCCAAGATTTCCATTTGGAGTTATTGGAGTTCCTACTGTTTTTCTGTGTGTTGGTGGGCCAAGGCCTAATCACCCCGAAGCCCCACGGAGGCCATAAATTACAGCGATGAGGTGAAGCTTTGTATTCCTTCGGCTACAGAAGAAGGGCCATTTTGCTGCAGCCTATTTTGACAGGCATGAATTTAATTCATTGTTTTATGACAGATGGGAAAAGTGTACATGCTCATAGTACTGATTTATGGTCATTTGGGTCTGGAGGATTCTATAATTTGCAACTAATGTGAAAACAGATGGATAGGCAGACACCAAAGGTTAGGCTGACCCGTGGGTTCTCTCCCCTGGTTACAAATGGCGTCCATATGCGTCCAATCTCTCTGGGTGAGGTCTTCGTCGGGACGGCCAGACTCTGTAGAGCACGCTGCACTTCTTTTTTCTTTTCCTGAGTAAGTCAGTGTAAGTGAAATTGGGGGAACATTTCTAAGCTTCAGTATTTCAAGAGTCGTTCTGTGCCTTTGGAACCTATGGGATTCTTCTTTTTCTCTTGTTTCTTTTCAAATTAAAAAGCACTTTTCTAAGGTATACGCAATATGTTCATTATTATCCAAACAAGTAATACCATCTCAAGGCATCGGTGGCTGTTTTCATTCCAATTGACAAATTTATTTTAATAGAATGATTGATTGAAAACCAGCAGTTGGGGAGTTTCAAAGGAAATACATTGAGCTCGGGACAGGCATGTATTTCTGTGAGAAATGAGTTTGTGCTTAGATAAATGAATTTCTACTTTACAAATGATTTTGCATTTTTAGAAAATAAGTGGATTATCGAGTGAAATTGTTTGGTTGATGCTAAAAGTATTTAATACATTTTTGACTATTAGATGATTTTGCCAAAGAAGAAACAGCAGTGATTGTATCTCTTTTTGAAGAAAGAAGGAAATTTTAGACCTTCAGTAACAAGGTAAATCCACAGTTAATTTTAGTTGAACTGGTACTTGCAATCCATGTAAAGATATAACATTAAGAAGTCATGTATTATGTTGTTGCTTACCATCTTCAATTGGCATAACATTATTATTAGCTTCATTTTATAACATTTCAGCATTAAAACTGAACAAGTTATTAATTTTAGTTCTGGAGATGGAATAAAGTTGTTTAATTCCATTTCATTTTGAAAACTGGAAATGTAGATTTCTAGTCCCTAAACCAGGAATAGAAAATTTAGGTATAATTAAGGGCTGGCATAGTCTTGACAAAATCAACATTTTGACAATAAAAGCCAGAAGACGTAGTGATTTACAGTGTTAAAATATTGTTTTGTTTTATTCTGATTTAAAATTGCAAGTTAGTCAGTCCAAGGGCTACTCCTGAGGTTTAACCAACACGAAACTATCCGTTGGTCCAATTAGCAGAACATCGGCAGCCTCTGGGGCTCTGTGAAGATGGCCATATTAACCTCACTTGACATACCCACCTTTGTACATTTACCCTTGGAAGGAAAAATTTAACTCGCTGGTAATGAATTTTAAGTGGCATCTAGAAAAAAATAAGCCAAGCAAACCAAATTAAGTGTTTTCTGACAGCTGTGGTCTACTTCACCATAAGGTCCTCATGTGCATGTACTTTTAAATGCTTCACTTCCTGAAGGAGCTTCAGGCTCGGGATGCCGTTTCTATTTCAGACAGTAGCTACCACCGTCTCGTTGCTGGGTCAGATGTGGGTGGCCTCATCAGAAGATACCAAAAGAATCATGTAAAAGGCAGAGAAATGAGAAAGGCCAGGTCTGGCCTTAAAAAACTTTCTCTTGGCCCACATGTTTAATATTTGTTGAGCTTTCAGATTGTCGATGTAAGAGCAACCTTATTTGCAATGTCACTTGACCTGAGTGTCAAGTTTTTAAAGATTTTATTTATTTATTTGAGAGAAAGAAAGGTACACCCTGGGTGTTATATGTAAGTGGAGAATCACTAGATTTTTACTGCTGAAACTAGTATTACACTATATGTTAACTAACTAGAATTTAACTAAAAACTTGAAACATTAAAAAAAAAAACAGGTAGGAGAGACATCTTTTTATTATGTACTTTTTTAAATGGCTATGGCTAATTTCACATATGTATTCATATCAATTAATTGGATAGGGCCCTATCTAAACCCCACCGGTGCTGGGAAATGTGGGAAGGTGGCCACTGAGCCATCTTGTTGAGGCATCCCTGCTCCCAACCATCCTGCACCCATACCTGTCACTGCCTGTACTTCATTTTCGTTCATCATCCGGAGCTTCCTCTCCTCCCCAACCTCTTCAGTTACTCAGTGGCATCAGTGCTAGAGCTTGGATGGTGATCAAGAACTCCAGGAACCCTGATTTTGTGGGGTGCATGGTCTCCCTTGAATAATTTTACTCTCCCTCTTGGCATTCCCCAAATTCCCTAGGGCATATCTCTTTTAAGAATTTGCCCTCTCAGGTGGCTGGTTATTCCCATCTTTCTCTTTCACTAGGAACCTCATTTGATTATATTAATTTTTTGAAATCCATTACCTACCTCAGTGCCTGGGATGTTAACAGTTAGTTGTTCAATAAAAATTAATGGGAACTTAGATATGTGAAAGAAAACCAAAGTCATCTCCATAATGATCGCAAACAGGCTGCATGAAGTAAAGTAAAAATAAATCCATAACATATACGTACTAATAAAATTATTTCAGTAATAACTACATATGAAGAAACCAATTTTATATTTATTTTGCTTTTTTAACTTTTGCTTGCATTTGTTTTTTATTGCTCAAATAATGCATAGTTACATCCCTATTGGCAGCATTTCCTGAAATTCACACAAAGTAAAAGTTAACTTTTCTCACTTCTTCCTCTTCCCACATTTTTCTCCTGAGGACAGAATGACTTAATTTGCCATTCCTGTATCTATGAATATTTAGAGTGAGTCCAATATTTTATAATTATAAATTTAAAACAAATATTCTTTTTTTTTTTCTAAAGATTTTATTTATTTATTTGACAGAGAGAGATCACAAGTAGGCAGAGAGGCAGGCAGAGAGAGAGAGAGGAGGAAGCAGGCTCCCTGCAGAGCAGAGAGCCTGATGCGGGACTTGATCCCAGGACCCTGAGATCATACCTGAGCCGAAGGCAGCGGCTTAACCCACTGAGCCACCCAGGCGCCCTAAAACAAATATTCTTATATTCTCTGTGCAAATGTGGAACTATTTCCAGCTGATATACATAAAAGTAAAATGTGGGGCCAAGGGGAAATGTGTATTACATTTTTTTTAAAGATTTTATTTATTTATTTGACAGATAGAGCCCAGAAGTAGGCAGACAGGCAGGCAGAGAGAGAGGAGGAAGCAGGCTCCCTGCTGAGCAGAGAGCCCAATGTGGGGCTCGATCCCAGAACCCTGAGATCATGACCTGAGCCGAAGGCAGAGGCTTAACCCACTGAGCCACCCAGGTGCCCCCTGTGTATTACATTTTAATAGATGCTGCTAAATTTTGATTCAAAAAGACCACTGTTACTTTCATTACAACATAATTTTTTTTTAATGTTGTGAGTGTGAGGGATCTAAAAGAGATAGTTGATAATTCTAATTTGTATTGTCCTAATTATATCAGGTTTTTTTAATTTTATTGATTTATAGAGTTTCGTTATATATTATAGACACTGGATACTTTATATATTTTAAATACATTGACATATGTTGTTAATATATTTCTTCATTCTGTTACTTTTCCCTAAACTTTGTTGACTCCTGTTTATTGTTCACTGCTTTAAACATTTATGGGAAAAATACTTACTGTGATTTTTACATGGCTTAAGAAATTCTCTTCTGCCAGACTGTTTTAATTAGACATTTTATTATAATACAATTGTGTTGATATTTGTTTTGTTTTTTGTTTTCTTATTTATATATAGATATTATTCTGGAATTTATTAATGTGTGTAGTGTAAGTAGAGATTTTTTTCCTACTCAATTTCCCTGGTATCAATCATTGAATAATTCTTCTGTCTCTTACTGATCTGAAATGCTACTTTGCCATAAATTTAATAAACATCTTATTCTCATAACTGTAGTAAAATTAGCAAGTAAAAATCATACAAATAAGATGAAAATTATTAGTAATCACAATACTTTAAACTACTTGGGGGGACGCCTGGGTGGCTCAGTCAGTTAAGTGGTTGCCTTTGGCTCAGGTCATGGTCTTGGGGTCCTGGAATCAAGCTCTGAGTCAGGCTGTCTGCTCAGTGAGGAGTCTGCTTCTTTCTTTCCCTGCTCATCTCTGTGTGCTTTCTTTCCTTCTCTCAAATAAATAAATAAAATCTTTAAAAATAATAAAAAATAAAATACTCTATAATACTTAGCTGATTTCTCTCCATGCATAATATAAGGGTTTTTTTTTAAGATTTTATTTATTTATTTGACAGAGGGAGATCACAAGTAGACGGAGAGGTAGGCAGAGAGAGAGTGACAGAGAGGGAAGCAGGCTCCCTGCTGAGCGGGACTCGATCCCAGGACCCTGAGATCATGACCTGAGCCAAAGGCAGCGGCTTAACCCACTGAGCCACCCAGGCGCCTCTGCATAATATAAGTTTATACAGCTGATATTTTATCCATCCCCTTCTCACCATATGATATATATTTTAATATATCATTGTCTTAGTAATTTTTTTAACAATAAAATACTATGTCTGCTATCAGGTTAACATAGATTTCTAAAATGACAATATGCAAAAATAAAATAAAATAATAAAATAAAATGACAATATGCAAGGTTAGTGAAGTTGGAGTTTGACTGGAATGTTTACATCGCTACTGGTAGCAATTTTTTCTGTTTCTATTCAAATGCTCTGGAATAAACTCATAAAATAATTTAAGGGTACTATCAGGTTTTATGCTTTGATCTGTAGTTAATTTTTAAGATATATACGCAAAAGGAATAACCAGACATGAGTTCAAAAATTAGTATTTAATACATTGCAGGTATATTTGGTAAGACTAAAAAGCATGTGAACACTAAAATGTTCAACAATGAGGATGCTTGGATAAATGAGGGTACATTCCTGGGATGGAATACTATTGACTTAGTGCAATGGGGCTTTGTAGGCCTGGCTTGGCAGTCATTGGTGCTCTTTGCCAAATGTTCTTAGCTCCCTACCTCCTGGGCATGTGGGAGGCTCACACTTCCTGGACACCTTGCGTTTGGGTGGGGCTGTGGGACTGCCTGACAATGAGTCATGAGCAGAAGCGACACGCATCATTTCCAGGCCGGAACATTTAATTGCTAACGGGAAACACTCCAGGTTTAGCAAAAAGACCAACAATATTTGAAATGACATGGCTGACTGATGATAATAAGTAGAGATCTTCTGCTAACCAGAAATGGAAATATAGATTAGAGAGAAACAGACATGTGTTGTTTTAAGCCACTGAACACTAGTCAGTAGCCATTGATTAATACAGATGAGAAAAGGTTCACAAAACAATACCAACTGGAAAAATAAGGTAAAAATGTGTTGCATATATATGAAGTCAATTTTGTGTGTGTATGTATGTGTAAAATAATGTTACAAATAGCTGCACCAAATTAAGTTTTTACCTTTGAGTGTTGAAATTATTGGTTTTATTTTCTTATATTTCTTTCTATATTTTCCAAAACTAACACATATTATTTTGTTATTATAGAGTTGACCTTTAAACCTTTATAAGCATATAAAATGGTTGCATAGTGTTTCAACATATGAATATATACATAAATTTGGCTTCTTATTGTTAGGAGTTTTAGTTATGGTTTCTACTATTTTCATAAGATAGTAATTGTTATCCTGTGTATGTAATTCTTACTCAGCAGTTAAGGATTGTCTATGGGATTCGTGGTAGAATTAATTATTCAATGATTATAGATGATTTAAGGCCTATAGAAGTGGTATTTATTTACTTTCATTAGCCATTGTATCAACTACATTTTTATCTAGAAGTGCTCATTCACAAAAATTCCAGTATAGGAGTCTGTCTTTCTTTCTTTTTCTTTTTTTCTTTCTTCCATCCTTTCTTTCTTTCTTTTTGGTAAAACTTTATATATATATTAGAGAGGGAGATGCGGTGGGGGAGGGGCAGAAGAAAAGGGAGAGAGAATCTTAAGCAGGCTACATGCTTCTGGTGCTTAACCAACTGAACCACATAAGCACCCCTGTAAAATTCTGTAGTTTGACAAGGAAAATCTTCTAATCATATTTTCTTAATTCAGTGTGTCTTAAGATATCCAAGGCAAAGCACCAAAATTATATTTTACTTCCAATCTGTTGTGGACTGTGATGTGAACCTACAGCACATAACCAGGACCTACATGGAGCCACTTGTGTGTAAATCATGTGAGTCTGGCATCACCTAAACTTGTCTTTGAATTCAACAAGTCCATTGATGACACTTATGAATACCAAGACAATACCAAATTACTCGAAAATTTTTAAACATTTACACTCAATATCTGTATTTGTGTGGTTTGATAATAAATAAATCACTGACCAACACCAGCCGTGATGAATACATGAATAGCACTAATTTGTGTTTCTTTAGTTTTAATTCAATGCAATTAAATTTAATTTTTACTCCATTTTTGGCAAGTTATTCTTTCATGATCTTTGTTCCTTTGTGTGTTGAATTCATAGTTCCTGTCACTTGTGTTAAGTTTGACATCTGCTAAGGGCTTTGACCCTTTTTGATGGTTGTACATATTATGTGTTTGTGGATTCTTTGTTCATATCTTATCATATCAAGGAAGGAATTTGAGTGCCCATCTCTTTATCCTGAGTGGATGGAGAATAAATGCCATGCATTGTAATGAAAAGACAATGAAACTGGCCTTTCTAATTTCACACAAAATAATCTTAAGTCAAAGTTTTTCAAGAGACAAAGAAGAACACCATATATTATAAAAGGGACAATTCAACTATGGACTCTGAAAAACAATCTGAGGGGTTTGAAGTGGCGGTGGGGTGGGAGGTTGGGGTACCAGGTGGTGGTTATTATAGAGGGCACGGATTGCATGGAGCACTGGGTGTGGTGAAAAAATAATGAATACTGTTTTTCTGAAAATAAATGAATTGGAAAAAATGTATTATTTAGATATAAAAAAAAAGGGACAATTCATCAAGAAGATATGACAATTTTAAATTCACATGGATCTAACAACAGAGGTGCAAAAAAACCTGAGGTAAAAATTGAAAGAATCAAAGGGAGAAATGGAAAATTCAATAATAGTGGTTGAAGACTTTAATAATGGCTAGAACAATAAAATGGGATTAACGAGGAACTAGAGAACTTGAATAACAACATAAACCAGTAAGACATAACAAACACTGAAAGAACATTCCAATCAACAACAGAAAAGTACACATTCTTTTGAAGTACACATGGAACAATGTCCACAATAAACTGCTAGGCCCTAAAATAAATCTCAATAAATAGAAGAGAATTAAAATAATACATTTTTCCCATACTATAATGGGATATTAGAAACCAATAAAAGAAGGAAATTTGGGAAAATATATGGAAATTAGAGAATACTCAAGAAATCAGTTAGTCAAAAAGAAATCCAGGTGAATACAGAGCCAGGCATTCGTAACAAATACTAGAAGCCAAATCCAACGCCATATAAAAAAGATTATACAGCATAACCAAGTGACATCTATCTAAATGCAAGGTTAGTTCAACATACTAAAATCAATAAAAAAAATACACAGTATTAATAGAATAAAGCAAAAACACAAGATCATTTCAAGAAATGGAGAAAATGTACTAAAAAAACCCCACCCTTTCATAATACCCAAAACCCAAGAAATAGAAGGAAATTTCCTCAATTTGATAAAGGGCATCCATGACAAGACAGCTAGCACTGTATTTAATAGTAATAAGAGTAATTTGTTGACTACTACTTGTAATCTGTTAGTACTTATTTAGCTTTTACTAAATTAGTAAGATCTCCAGCAAGGTCTAAAGGGAGTGGGGAGATGAGGGTAGGGATGGGGAATCATTGTGACAAGTACAGAGAGCTAGGATTTGAGTCTTGTCTCTTCTTCTCACCAGCCAGTGAATTTGAGCATCACTTAAATTAGCTGAGCCTCAGGCTTCATACCCATATTGAGACTTTCCCTACAAGCTTTTGGGGATGATGACATCACTTGAAGTATGCAAACTACCTGCTGGACTTGGCATAAGGTTATAAGAATGTTATTTTCCTTCAGAAGTTTCTCATTTAATTATAAATGAGAAACTGGTTGAACCATTTCTTTATTGGGTTGTTTGCCATTTGCTATTGAGTTTTAGACATTCCTTTATTTACTCTGGACATTAAAACCCTAACAGATATATGATTTCTAAATATTATCTACCATTGTGTGGGTTTTTCTTTTTACTTTCTTTTAAATGTCCTTTGAATTGCAAAATTATTGATGGGGTCCAATGTATGTTTTCCTTGGCTATTTGTGTTATGAGATCATGTACAAGGCATCATTGCCAAACCCAAATTCATAAAAGGTTTCCCTCATGAGCGCCTGGGTAACACAGTCCGTTAAGCATCTGCCTTTGGCTCAGGTAATAATCCCAGAGTCCTGGGATCGAGCCCTGCATCAGGCTCCCTGCTCTGCGGGAAGTCTGCTTCTCCCTCTCCCACTTCCTCCTGCTTCTGTTTCCTCTCTCACTGTGTCTCTGTCTGTCAAATAAATAAATAAAATCTAAAAAAAAAATTAAAAAAGAGATTTCCCCTATGTCTTCTTCTAAATTTTAAATTGTTTTAATTTTTATATTCAGATTATTGACCTAATCTGAGTGAATTTTTGTATATGGTATAAAGGAGGGGATTGACTTTATTTTTTTGTTTGAATATCCAGTTCTAGTACCATTTGTTGTAGAGATCATCCTTTACCTCCAGCAAATGGTCTTTATACCCTTGTTGAAAATCAGTTGGCTGTAGAAGTATGGTTTTATTTTGGACTCTCAATTTTAGTCCATTGGTCTATGTATCTATATCAAGGAAGTACCACACTGTTTTCCATATTGTATCTTTGTAGTAAGTTTTGAATTCAGGAAGTGTGAGACCACCAACTTTATTCTTTTCTTTCTTTTTTATTTTATTTTATATTTTTAAAGATTTTATTTATTTGAAAGAGCACATGTGCACACACGAGTGAGCAAGCTGCGCAAAGGGCAGAAGGGGAGGGAAAGAAATACGCAGACTCCACACTGAGTACAGAGCCCCACCCGGGGCTTATCTCACAATGCTGAGATCATGACCTGAGCTGAAATCAAGAGTTGGGCGTTCAACTGATTGAGCTGCCCAGGCACCCCATGTTCTTCATTTTCAGTATTGCTTTGTCTATTCAAGGCCCCTTGAAATTCCATAAGAATTTAAGGATCAGTGTCATTTGCAAATATCTTCTATCATTCCACGGGTTGCCTCTTTGTTTTGTTGACTGTTTCTTTTGCTGTGCAGAAACTTTTTATCTTGACAAAGTCCCAAAAGTTCATTTTTGCTTTTGTTTCCTTTGCCTTTGGAGACCTGTCTTTAAAGAAGTTGCTATGGCTGATGTTGAAGAGGTTACTGCCTATGTTCTCCTCTTGGATTTTGATGGATTCCTGTCTCACATTGAGGACTTTCAACCATTTTGAGTTTATCTTTGTGTATGGTATAAGAGAGTGGTCCAGTTTCATTCTTCTATATGTAGCTGCTCAATTTTTCCCAGCACCATTTATTGAAGGGACTATCTTTTTTTCCACTGGATATTTTTCCCTGCTTTGTCAAAGATTATTTGACCAAAGAGTTGAGGGTCCATATGTGGACTCTCTACTCTGGTCCACTGGTCTATGTGTCTGTTTTTGTGCCAGTACCATGCTGTCTTGGTGATCACAGCTTTGTAATAAAGCTTGAAATCAGGCAATGTGATGCCCCCAGATTTATTATTCTTTTTCAACATTTCCTTAGAGATTCAGCGTCTTTTCTATTTCCATACCAGATTCCATCCAAATTTTAGGATTGTTTGTTCCAGCACTTTGAAAAATGCAAGTGAAATTTTGATCAGGATGGCACTGAAAGTATAAATTGCTCTGGGCAGTATAGAAATGTTAACAATGTTTATTCTTATGATTCATAAGCATGGATTGCTCTTCCATCTTTTTGTGTCTTCTTTAATTTCTTTCACGAGTGTTCTGCAGTTCCTCAAGTACAGATCCTTTACCTCTTTGGTTAGGTTTATTCTAAGGTATCTTATGGCTTTTGGTGTTATAGTAAATGGAATCAATTATCTAATTTCCCTTTCTATATTTTCATTGTTAGTGTATAAGAAAGCAACTGATTTCTGTGCATTGATTGTGTATCCTGCCACATTACTGAATTGCTGTATGAGTTATAGGAATTTGGGTTTTCCATATAAAGTATCATGTTATCTAGGAAGAGAAAGAGTTTGACTTCTTCTTTGCAAATTTGAATACCTTTTCTTTTTGTTGTGTGATTGCTGTTGCTAGGACTTCTAGTACTATGTTGAACAACAGTGGTGAGAGTGGGCATCTTTGTTATTTTCCTGATCTCAGTGGGAAGGTTTATCAATTTTTTTCCATTGAGAATGATATTTGCTGAGGGTTTTTCATAGATGGATTTTATGGAGTTGAGGAGTGTTCCTTCTATCCCTATACTTTGAAGAGTTTTAATCAGGAAAGGAGACTGTGTTTTGTCAAATGTTTGTTCTGTATCAATTGAGAGGACCATGTGGTTCTTCTCTCTTCTTGATTTGACAAAGGGCTGATATCCAAGATCTATAAAGAACTCCTCAAACTAAACACCCCCCCCAAAAAAAACCCAAAACCCCCGTATAATCATGTCAAGAAATGGTCAGAAGACATGAACAGACACTTATCCAAAGAAGACAGGCAAATGGCTAGCAGACTCGTGAAAAAATGTTCATCATCATTAGCCATCAGGGACATTCAAATCAAAATCACATTGAAATACCACCTTACACCAGTTAGAATGGCAGAGATTATGCTGAGTGAAATAAGTCAAGCAGAGAGAGTCAATTATCATATGGTTTCACTTATTTGTGGAGCATAACAAATAACATGGAGGACATGGGGAGTTAGAGAGGAGAAGGCAGTTGGGGGAAATTGGAAGGGGAGGTGAATCATGAGAGACTATGGACTCTGAAAAACAATATGAGGGGTTTGAATTGGTGGGGGGGTGGGAAGTTGGGGTACCAGGTGGTGAGTATTTTTTTTCCAACTTATTTATTTTCAGAAAAACAGTATTCATTATTTTTTCACCACACCCAGTGCTCCATGCAAGCCGTGCCCTCTATAATACCCACCACCTGGTACCCCAACCTCCCACCCCCCCGCCACTTCAAACCCCTCAGATTGTTTTTCAGAGTCCATAGTCTCTCATGGTTCACCTCCCCTTCCAATTTACCCAAAAGCACATACCCTCCCCAATGTCCATAACCCTACCCCCCTTCTTCCAACCCCCCCTCCCCCCAGCAACCCACAGTTTGTTTCATGAGATTAAGAGTCACTTATGGTTTGTCTCCCTCCCTATCCCATCTTGTTTCATGGATTCTTCTCCTACCCACTTAAGCCCCCATGATGCATTTCCACATCCTCATATCAGGGAGATCATATGATAGTTGTCTTTCTCCGCTTGACTTATTTCGCTAAGCATGATACACTCTAGTTCCATCCATGTTGTTGCAAATGGCAAGATTTCGTTTCTGTTGATGGCTGCATAGTATTCCATTGTGTATATATACCACATCTTCTTGATCCATTCATCTATTGATGGACATCTAGGTTCTTTCCATAGTTTGGCTATTGTGGACATTGCTGCTATAAACATTCAGGTGCACGTGCCCCTTTGGATCACTACGTTTGTATCTTTAGGGTAAATACCCAGTAATGCAATTGCTGGGTCATAGGGCAGTTCTATTTTCAACATTTTGAGGAACCTCCATGCTGTTTTACAGAGTGGTTGCACCAGCTTGCATTCCCACCAACAGTGTAGGAGGGTTCCCCTTTCTCCACATCCTCGCCAGCATCTGTCATTTCCTGACTTGTTGATTTTAGCCATTCTGACTGGTGTGAGGTGATATCTCATTGTGGTTTTGATTTGTATTTCCCTGATGCCGAGGGATATGGAGCACTTTTTCATGTGTCTGTTGGCCATCTGCATGTCTTCTTTGCAGAAACGTCTGTTCATGTCCTCTGCCCATTTCTTGAATGGATTATTTGTTCTTTGGGTGTTGAGTTTGTTAAGTTCTTTATAGATTTTGGACACTAGTCCTTTATCTGATATGTCGTTGCAAATATCTTCTCCCATTCTGTCAGTTGTCTTTTGATTTTGTTAACTGTTTCCCTTGCTGTGCAAAAGCTTTTGATCTTGATGAAATCCCAATAGTTCATTTTTGCCTTTGCTTCCCTCGCCTTTGGCGATATTCCTAGGAAGATGTTGCTGTGGCTGAGATCGAAGAGGTTGCTGCCTGTGTTCTCCTCAAGGATTTTGATGGATTCCTTTCTCACATAGAGGTCCTTAATCCATTTTGAATCTATTTTTGTGTGTGGTGTAAGGAAATGGTCCAATTTCATTTTTTTGCAGGTAGCTGTCCAATTTTCCCAACACCATTTATTAAAGAGGCTGTCTTTTTTCCATTGGACATTCTTTCCTGCTTTGTCGAAGATTAGTTGACCATAGAGTTGAGGGTCTATTTCTGGGCTCTCTATTCTGTTCCATTGGTCTATGTGTCGGTTTTTGTGCCAGTACCATGCTGTCTTGATGATGACAGCTTTGTAATAGAGCTTGAAGTCCGGAATTGTGATGCCACCAACTTTGGCTTTCTTTTTCAATATCCCTTTGGCTATTCGAGGTCTTTTCTGGTTCCATATAAATTTTAAAATTATTTGTTCCATTTCTTTGAAAAAGATGGATGGTACTTTGATAGGAATTGCATTAAATGTGTAGATTACTTTAGGTAGCATAGACATTTTCACAATATTTATTCTTCCAATCCAGGAGCATGGAACATTTTTCCATTTCTTTGTGTCTTCCTCAATTTCTTTCATGAGTACTTTATAGTTTTCTGAGTATAGATTATGTGCCTCTTTGGTTAGGTTTATTCCTAGGTATCTTATGGTTTTGGGTGCAATTGTAAATGGGATTGACTCCTTAATTTCTCTCTCTTCTGTCTTGTTGTTGGTGTAGAGAAATGCAACTGATTTCTGTGCATTAATCTTATATCCTGACACTTTACTGAATTCCTGTACAAGTTCTAGCAGTTTTGGAGTGGAGGCTTTTGGGTTTTCCACATAGAGTATCATATCATCTGTGAAGAGTGATAATTTGACTTCTTCTTTGCCGATTTGGATGCCTTTAATTTCCTTTTGTGTCTGATTGCTGAGGCTAGGACTTCTAGTACTATGTTGAATAGCAGTGGTGATAATGGACATCCCTGCCGTGTTCCTGACCTTAGTGGAAGAGCTTTCAGTTTTTCTCCATTGAGAATGATATTTGCGGTGGGTTTTTCATAGATGGCTTTGATGATATTGAGATATGTGCCCTCTATCACTACACTTTGAAGAGTTTTGATCAGGAAAGGATGCTGTACTTTGTCAAATGCTTTTTCAGCATCTATTGAGAGTATCATATGGTTCTTGTTCTTTCTTTTATTGATGTGTTGTATCACATTGACTGATTTGTGGATGTTGAACCAACCTTGCAGCCCTGGGATAAATCCCACTTGGTCGTGGTGAATAATCCTGTTAATGTACTGTTGAATCCTATTGGCTAGTATTTTGGTGAGAATTTTCGCATCTGTGTTTATCAAGGATATTAGTCTATAGCTCTCTTTTTTGATGGGATCCTTGTCTGGTTTTGGGATCAAGGTGATGCTGGCCTCATAAAATGAGTTTGGGAGTTTTCCTTCCATTTCTATTTTTAGGAACAGTTTCAGGAGAATAGGAATTAGTTCTTCCTTAAATGTTTGGTAGAATTCCCCCGGGAAGCCATCTGGCCCTGGGCTTTTGTTTGTTTGGAGATTTTTAATGACTGTTTCAATCTCCTTACTGGTTATGGGTCTGTTCAGGCTTTCTATTTCTTCCTGGTTCAGTTGTGGTAGTTTATATGTTTCTAGGAATGCATCCATTTCTTCCAGATTGTCAAATTTGTTGGCGTAGTGTTGCTCATAGTATGTTCTTATAATAGTTTGTATTTCTTTGGTGTTAGTTGTGATCTCTCCTCTTTCATTCATGATTTTATTTATTTGGGTCCTTTCTCTTTTCTTTTTGATAAGTCTGGCCAAGGGTTTATCAATTTTATTAATTCTTTCAAAGAACCAGCTCCTAGTTTGGTTGATTTGTTCTATTGTTTTTTTGGTTTCTATTTCATTGATTTCTGCTCTGATCTTTATGATTTCTCTTCTCCTGCTGGGCTTAGGGTTTCTTTCTTGTTCTTTCTCCAGCTCCTTCAGGTGTAGGGTAAGGTTGTGTACCTGAGACTTTTCTTGTTTCTTGAGAAAAGCTTGTACCGCTATATATTTTCCTCTCAGGACTGCCTTTGTTGTGTCCCACAGATTTTGAACCGTTGTATTTTCATTATCATTTGTTTCCATGATTTTTTTCAATTCTTCTTTAATTTCCCAGTTGACCCATTCATTCTTTAGAAGGATGCTGTTTAGTCTCCATGTTTTGGGGTTCTTTCCAAACTTCCTCTTGTGGTTGAGTTCTAGCTTCAGAGCATTGTGGTCTGAGAATATGCAGGGAATGATCCCAATCTTTTGATACTGGTTGAGTCCTGATTTAGGACCGAGGATGTGATCTATTCTGGAGAATGTTCTATGTGCACTAGAGAAGAATGTGTATTCTGTTGCTTTGTG
Source organism: Neogale vison (assembly GCF_020171115.1). Classification (NCBI taxonomy): domain Eukaryota; kingdom Metazoa; phylum Chordata; class Mammalia; order Carnivora; family Mustelidae; genus Neogale; species Neogale vison. Next base: position 47,394,505 of record NC_058098.1, read on the forward strand.
ATGAAATGTTCTGAATATATCTGTGATGTCCATCTCGTCCAGTGTATCATTTAAGGCCTTCATTTCCCTGTTGATCTTTTGCTTGGATGATCTGTCCATTTCAGTGAGGGGAGTGTTAAAGTCCCCTACTATTATTGTATTATTGTTGATGTGGTTCTTTGATTTTGTTATTAATTGGTTTATATAGTTGGCTGCTCCCACGTTGGGGGCATAGATATTTAAAATTGTTAGATCTTCTTGTTGGACAGACCCTTTGAGTATGATATAGTGTCCTTCCTCATCTCTTATTATAGTCTTTGGCTTAAAATCTAATTGCTCTGATATAAGGATTGCCACTCCTCTTTCTTCTGATGTCCATTAGCATGGTAAATTCTTTTCCACCCCCTCACTTTAAGTCTGGAGGTGTCTTCGGGCTTAAAATGAGTTTCTTGGAGGCAACATATAGATGGGTTTTGTTTTTTTTATCCATTCTGATACCCTGTGTCTTTTGATTGGGGCATTTAGCCCATTAACATTCAGGGTAACTATTGAGAGATATGATTTTAGTGCCATTGTATTGCCTGTAAGGTGACTGTTACTGTATATTGTCTCTGTTCCTTTCTGATCTACCACTTGTAGGCTCTCTCTTTGCTTAGAGGACCCCTTTCAGTATTTCCTGTAGAGCTGGTTTGGTGTTTGCAAATTCTTTCAGTTTTTGTTTGCCCTGGAAGCTTTTAATCTCTCCTTCTATTTTCAATGATAGCCTAGCTGGATATAGTATTCTTGGCTGCATGTTCTTCTCATTTAGTGCTCTGAAAATATCATGCCAGCTCTTTCTGGCCTGCCAAGTCTCTGTGGATAAGTCAGCTGCCAATCTAATACTTTTACCATTGTATGTTACAGACTTCTTTTCCCGGGCTGCTTTCAGGATTTTCTCTTTGTCACTAAGGCTTGTAAATTTTACTATTAGGTGATGGGCTGTGGGCCTATTCTTATTGATTATGAGGGGAGTTCTCTGAACCTCCTGAAATTTGATGCTCGTTCCCTTTGCCATATTGGGGAAATTCTCCCCAATAATTCTCTCCAGTATACCTTCTGCTCCCCTCTCTCTTTCTTCTTCTTCTGGAATCCCAATTATTCTAATGTTGTTTCGTCTTATGGTGTCACTTATCTCTCGAATTCTCCCCTCATGGTCCAGTAGCTGTTTGTCCCTCTTTTGCTCAGCTTCTTTATTCTCTGTCATTTGGTCTTCTATATCGCTAATTCTTTCTTCTGCCTCATTTATCCTAGCAGTGAGAGCCTCCATTTTTGATTGAACTTCATTAATAGCTTTTTTGATTTCAACTTGGTTAGATTTTAGTTCTTTTATTTCTCCAGAAAGGGCTTTTATATCTCTGGAGAGGGTTTCTCTAATATCTTCCATGCCTTTTTCAAGCCCGGCTATAACCTTGAGAATTGTCATTTTGAACTCTAGATCTGACATATTACCAATGTCTGTATTGATTAGGTCCCTAGCCTTTGGTACTGCCTCTTGTTCTTTTCTTGTTGTTGTGAATTTTTCCGCCTTGTCATTTTGTCCAGCTAAGAGTATATGAAGGAGCAAGTAAAATACTAAAAGCGTGGCAACAATCCCAGGAAAATATGCTCTAACCAAATCAGCAGAGATCCCAAATCGTGAGGGGGGATTTTTCCCCACTCACGATTGGGTGAGGGATCTCCTCTGATTGGGATCTCCCAATCTCTTCTGATTAGGATCTCTTCTGATTTGGGGATAAAAAGAGGTTCAAAAAGAAAGAAAGAAAAAAAGGAATTAAAAAAAAGAGATTGAATTAAAAATTCAATCAAGAATTAAAAAAAGAGATTGAAGAGATTGGAATCTCTTCTGATTTGGGGATAAAAGAGGTTCAAAAATAAAGAAAGAAAAAAAAGAATTAAAAAAAATAAAGAAAAGTATAAAAAAGAAAAAAATATATATATTAGATAAACTAGTTAAAAAACGTTAAAAAAGAAAAGGGTAAAAGTTAAAAAAATTTAGCAGAAGAAGAGAAAAATAAAAATGAAAAAGAAAAAAATTAAATTAACTGCAAGACTAAAAAATCACAGGGAGAAAGCCATGAGTTCCGTGGTTTGTTTTCTCCTCCTCTGGAATTCTGCTGCTCTCCTTGGTATTGAAACTGCACTCCTTGGTAGGTGAACTTGGTCCTGCCTGGATTTCTTGTTGATCTTCTGGGGGAGGGGCCTGTTGTAGTGATTCTCAAGTGTCTTTGCCCCAGGCGGAATTGTACCACCCTTATTACCAGGGGCTGGGCTGAGTGATCTGCTTGGCTCTGCTTTCAGAAGCTTTTGTTCCCTGAGCGCTTTCCGTAGAGTTCCGGAGGACGGGAACACAAATGGTGGCCTCCTGTTCTCCGGCCCGGAGGAGCCGAGAGCCCGGGGCCCCGCTCCCCAGTGCACCCTCAGCGAACAGCTCCTAGTAACTCCCGTCTGCCTAACCTCCGGCCGCGCTCCAAGCTCACCGAGCCTGCGACTGGTTCAAGGCAACACCGAGCTGTGAGCTTACTGTCGGCTCTGTCTCTGCAGCCGGTTTCCTGTTCCAATAACCGCAAGCTCTGCAACACTCAGACACCCCCGATCCTTCTGTGACCCTGCGAGACCTGAGGCCACGCCGACCCCGCGTGGGCTTCGCCCCGGTTTAGCCTCTGGGGCGATGTCCCTCAGCGGAACAGACTTTTAAAAGTCCTGATTTTGTGCTCCGTTGCTCCGCCGCTTGCCGGGAGCCGGCCCCTCCCCCGGGGGTCTACCCTCCCGTGGCTTTGGATCCACTTCTCCGCCAGTCCTACCTTTCAGAAAGTGGTTGTTTTTCTGTTTCTAGAATTGCTGTTCTTCGTCTCTTCAATCTGCCGATGGATTTGCAGGTGTTTGCCATCTTTAGATAAGCTCTCTAGCTGATCTCCTGCTAGCTGAAGTAGTCTCAGCCTGCTACTTCTCTGCCATCTTGACTCCCCCAGGTGGTGAGTATTATAGAGGGCACGTATTGGAGCACTGGGTGTGGTGAAAAAATAATGAATACTGTTATGCTGAAAATAAATTAAAAAATAAATTAAAAAAAAAAGATTAACAAGACAGTAAACAACAAGTGTTGGAGAGGATGTAGAGAAAAGGGAACCCTCATATACTGTTGGTGGACATGCAAGTAGATGCAGCTGCTTTGGAAAAGAGTGTGGAGATTCCTCAAGAAATTAAAAATAGAACTTCCCTATGACCCTGCAATTGCACTCCTGGGTATTTACCCCAAAGATACAGATGTAGTGAAAAGAAGGGCCATCTGTGCCCCAATGTTCATAACAGCAATGGTCACAGTCACCAAACTGTGGAAAGAGCCTAGATGCCCTTCAACAGATGAATGGATAAAGAAGATATGGTCCATAAATACAATGGAATATTATGCCTCCATCAGAAAGAATGAATTCTCAACTTTTGTAATGACATGGATGGGACTGAGGGAGATTATGCTGAGTGAAATAAGTCGAGCAGAGAGAGGCAATTATTATATGGTTTCACTTAACTTGTGGAGCGTAAGGAATAACATGGAGGACATTAGGAGAAAGAAAGGAAAAGTGAATTGGTGGAAATCAGAGGGGGAGATGAACCTTGAGGGACTGTGGACTCTGAGAAACAAACAGGATTTTGAAGGGGAGGCTGGTGGGGAGATGAGTGATCCTAGTCGTGGGTATTAAGGAGGGCTCATATTGCATGGAGCACTGGGTGTGGTGTATAAACAATGAATCTTGGAACACTGAAAAAATAAATAAATAAATAAAATAAATCAGCAAGCAAACAAACAAATAAAGAATTTAAGGATCAGCTTTCCCATTTCTGCTCCAAAAGATCATTGGAATTTTGGTAAGAATTGCTTTAATTCTGTAAATCACTTTGCATAGCATTGCCATCTTAAGAATATTGTATATTCCAACCCACAAATATAGATGTTTTCCCATTTATTTAGATCCTCGTCAGTTTCTTTCAGCAATGTTTAAAGTTTTCAGTTAACAAGTCATTTGGCTGCTTAAATTTATTCCTAGATACTTTTTTATTTTGGATCCTATGATAAAAGGAATTATTTTCTTAATTTCCTTTTTGGATTGTTCATTGCTGGTGTGAAGAAACACATCTGATTTTTGCATTCTGATCCTATACTCCACAACTTGCTAAAATTATTTGTTAGCTACAGTAATGTCTGTGTGTGTGTGTGCTGATCTTTTCATTTTGTTTTTGCATTGTTTCTCTGTTTTTTTCTAGTCTTTGATTATGTTTAAGGAAGTTGATTTAAAATCTTTGCCTAGTAAGTCCTGGGTTTCTTCAAGTATGGTTTCTGTTGATATTTTTTTTCCTATAAATGGACCATACTTTCTTGTTTGTTTGAATGCCTTATAATTTTTTTTGTTGAAAACCAGACGTCTTAATATTATAAGGTGGAAATCAATTTCTCCCCTTTCCCCAGAATTTGCTGGTGCTGATTGTTGTGCTTTTTTTTAAGTGGTTTATTAAAGGAGTTATGTGTTTATTACCTTTTCCAAACTATTTTCACAAAGATTATATTTCTGATTATGTGGTGTCTGAAGTCGCTGATTTATTGTCTTGGTGGTCAACCAGTGACCTGACAGAGGCTCCCTTAAATGCCTGCAGCCAGAAAGAGGTGGGTGGAGGGAGAGAGAAGAAGAAAGGAACAAAGAGAGAGAGAAAGAAAAAGCAAAAGAAAAAAAAGAAGAAGACTTCTCTCCTGGTCTTTGTAGCTTAGCACTCCTTTACACGACTAACCCAGGTCATCCATAACTCAGCCTTATCCTTCAGCCAGCCTGGTTTTGCAGAGGCTGTTGATCTGCAACACGAGTTCTTCAACTTTGAAGAAGCTCGTTCTTCTTTTCACATATTGTGTTGCTTAGGCTTTTGTTTTTTCAGAGGTCAAAAAGTATAGTTTAAAAGGTGCATTTGCAACTCTGATCACAGCAGCCTTGTCCACAGATCTACTCCCCTCCTTATTAAGCCAGTTGTTTGTTCTTCACAGCTTGGCAAAGCAAATCTACTCTAGTGAGTGTAGTAGGCTGGTACTTCATTTTTCTCTAAACATCGGTGTTTGGAGATAATAGTGTAAATTCCTAGCCTACTAAGTGTAATGGATGATCAGGCTGAGTGTTGGATAGCTAGAAAGGGGAAGTAATTTCAGGACCCATTAATGGCACAGCTACAACTCAGATTCTACTGACTGTGGCTATGTAAAAACACAAGCCCAATGTACCAGGTATGATAGATTATACTTTGTAGAAATGATCATAGCAATGTTCCCAGTCCAGATGCTCTTCAAGAACTTTGCCTTTCCCCATTAGGAACTGGAGTCTATGACTCCTCCTTTTCTTTCTTTTTTTTTTTTTTTTTTCAATTTATTTATTTTCAGAAAAACATTATTCATTATTTTTTCACCACACCCAGTGCTCCATGCAAACCATGCCCTCTATAATACCCACCACCTGGTACCCCAACCTCCCACCCCCACCCCCTGCCACTTCAAACCCCTCAGATTGTTTTTCAGAGTCCATAGTCTCTCATGGTTCACCTCCCCTTCCAATTTACCCAAATTCCCTTCTCCTCTCTAACGCCCCTTGTCCTCCATGCTATTTGTTATGCTCCACAAATAAGTGAAACCATATGACTCCTCCTTTTCAAACTTTGTGGGAGAGAGTCTACAAATAGAGTATGATAGAAGTGATATGTATGATGTCCAAGGTTAGGTCAAAAAAGGCAATCTAACTTCTGTTTGGGTCTCTCTTGGGACATTCATCCTCTAGAGAATAAGGCTACTATGAGTAAGCCCAGAACATGGGGCCCATGTCAAGAAAAAGACTGAGGCCCAAAACCCTGAGTCAGCCATGAGACAAAGTCATTTCAGATGAGGATCCTCCAGATTCCAGTGAGCTACTATTGGGGAGGGAATATGATATGATTTGAATGAATGACCTTTCCACACTGAGCTCTGCCCAAACTGCAGATTTGTAGGCAAAAGAAATGATTTTTTTTTAAGTCATTAGGTTTTGTAGTGGTTTGTTAGACAGCTATAGAAAACCAAAACAGCAGGTCTTCCACATTTTTAAGAAAAAAACTAAAATCTAAATGTTCAAGTGAAATTTCTAAATTTTATATATAGTGAAATTTCTAAATTTTATATATTAGCAACTAATTCTAAATTTAAAGTACTATCTGCAAGTCACAAAAAACATTTTTAGGTCATTTTAAGCCCTCTGGTCACAATTGACAGTTTACACAGTATCTCAGTTAATTGTCACAGTAATAATAAAGCTGCCAGATAATTGCTATTACATTCATTTTTCAGATAACCCAAGAATCACTGAATAAACCAGTTCAAAGTGACACAGCTGGTAAGAAGTATAGTCATGATATGAACTCAGCAAAATCTATCTGCTTTTCCCTATACCATACCACATTTTTAAGCTTAATATAGAAGACAGATTATTTCCTGCTTCTTTTAATCCTTGCATATATAGTTTATTTAGAATTAGTCCTTAAGTGATTTAATTTCTTTCACTCTCTATCCTACGGGAGCTGTTTTCTTTTTCTTATACTTCATTTCCCCCAAACCCCTCACCTCCAGCTTCAGTCTTTCTCTTGGGTTCAAGAAAGAAAATGATTAAGCCAAGGAAGGTGTCGATGACTCTTCAATGATTTGCAATGAGACAGGGTCATGGTGTGGGAGAGTCATGCAACCAGCACTGGCCAAGTTAGAAAAGCATACCTCCTACCTATCACTGGGCAGAGTTTTTCATGCCTTCAGGATTGTTGTCTCGTGATTTTTAAAATGTATTCTTTATAACCCGTTATCATTTCCCAGATCCCTTTTGCTATACAAGTTTAATCAAAATGTGACCCAAGATTCAATATCTGGAAGTCTGTGTCAGTATATCTATTTACGTATAGGTGAAAGACACAAAAAGAGGTTGTGATTGTTGTTGTTGGGTTATTTTGGGGGGTCACCTTTGAAAAATAAAAAAGGGAAGACAGTGAGAGCCACCATTATTTCGTTGGTGATTATAAACCAAGAAAAAGGCAGAAAGGCCTATCATTATTTTTTGGACAACAGCTTTATCTTGGGACAAACTCAACTGGATCAAGAAAAACTTTTATACTTCAAATATAGTGTGATAAATTGGCTTACATGATAATGGTCTTCTTTTCTTTTTATTTTTTTTCTGTCTCATGTATTTTATTTTATTTTCTGTTTTATTTGATTTTCTTTCTTTTCAGTGTTCCAGAATTCATTGTTTATGCACCACACCTGATGCTTCATGCAATATGTGTCCTCCTTAATACCACCACCAGGCTTACCCAACCCCCCACGCACCTCCCCTCCGAAACCCTTAGTTTGTTTTCTTTTTAACTATCTAGATACTTCTTTGATTCTTCCTTAGTGCATTTTATTCTGGTTAGTATAGGTCTGAAACACATTTCAAATAAACTCCTCCAAAAAGTTGATCTTGTAACTTCGAAACCTACTTAGTGCAGCTTATATCATTTTGGTACAATTGAACTCACAGATCATGGGATATGGTTTTTTGAACTGACTGGGGGTATGGGAACCCAGGATTTGGCACTGGTACTACTGATTTAACCTGGAAAATTCCCAATATCTATGGGATTTTCTAGTTGTAATAAATGGATTATAACAGTTTATCCACAAGCTGTTTTTTTTTTCAGGTAGAATAATTTATTCATTAATTCAGTAAGAATTGCTTGGTCACTTACTCAGTGCCACATAGTATCCTGAATTAGGCCAATAATGTTCCTGCCCCTGAATGAGACCAGTACAGGCCACAGTAAGAACTTTAGGTTTTATTCCTAATGTAGGAGATCATTGAGAGTTTGAGCATGGTAGTCCTGTGATCTGATATATTGGATTTCTATGCTGCATATCAAATTACCACCAAATTAGCAGTTGAAAATGATACACGTTCATTATCTCACAGTTTCTGTGGGTCAGTACTCTGGGCATGCCTTAGCTGGTTCCTCTGCTCAGGATCTCCTGTAACTGCAGTCAAGATGTCAACTGGGCTGTTAGTATTTGGAGGTTCAGATGAGGAGGAATATGCTTCCAAGCTCTCTCATGTGTTTTGGCAGTATTCATTTCCTTGTGTCCAGAGGATTCATGATGACTTCCTTCTTTAGACTCAGTAAGGAGAGTGAAACTGCAAAGCAAGTCTCCTAGCAAGGTGGGGTCTTATATGACATCATGGAATTCCATTATCTGTCCCATATTCTGTTGGTTAGAAGCAAGTCACAAATTCTAACCACAGTGAGGACCTGAATCCACAAGCTGTTTTGAGAATAGAACAAAAATATGTCACTGTGTCAGTCAATAAAATTATTTGAAGTAGAGTCTTTGCAAATTCAGAGTGTTATTATGCTTTAATTATTTTCTTTGAAAAAAGTCTCACATCAGAGGCTATTTTGTATTTCTTTTCATTACTTCACAAATAAGAGATTTATTTTGCAACTCGTCTCAAATTCTGCTCAGGGAAAAATTGGGTCTTGAGATTTGAAGAAAACAAAGTTTTTTTGTTTTTTGTTTTGTTAAGAAGATTATTGTGTGATAACATAAGTTTGTGAATTATCTGATCGTATAGCATCAGTGTGGAATGTATTAATGTTAAGTAAATTTACACATCTTCTCTCTCTGCTCCATGGGAAGACCTGTCTCCCCACTACTACATTGTGTTTGAACTTGGTCGTGTGACTCACTTAGACCAATGGAATGGTAAGTGGACATGATACATGCTACATCCAATCAGAAGATTTAAATTCAAATCATGTGTGTGGTTTGACTCGGTCTCTTGCACTTCTGCCCACCATCGTGAGAAAAGCCTTCTCTAGGTAAGCACTGTTCCTTCAGCCTGGCTCACAGAAAGATGTGCATATGCACCAGATCTATGCATGACCTGCAGTTTCTATCTGAATCAACACAGCTGACCTGCAGACTTGTAAGAAATACTTAATTGTAAGCTATTAAGATTGGTGGGGGGAGGTTGTTATGCAACATTTTTGTAGTAAAAGCTGATTAATTCACATATTAAACACCTTTTTATTTACAAGATTTCTCGGGACATATATTATTGTTAATGACAATTGTGGATCTCAAAATTAATTGGCCCTATACTAGATTTATGGGTTCCAAGGAAACACTATTTTAAAATACAATTTTTAGCATGGCTTTTTTTTTTCCCCAGCATTCTATCTTTTCAAAAGTGGAAAGGTTTAAGGTTATAAATCCTATTTTGATACAATTCAGTATTAGCTGTGGCTTTATTGTAGGCTAACATCCCCTAATATAGACTAGTAATCTAATATAGGAGTCAAGAGCAGTAGCTTTGCTACTTTAAATGCAAGACAAACCTTGCATTTAAATCCCAGTTTCATCACTTAGGAGTGAAGGAAATTCATGTTCATTCTCTGAAACTGAATGTCCTTATTGGTAAACTTGGGATCATAATAGTGACTACATCATGAAATTGTAGTGAGAATTAATTGAAATAATAGATTTTGCACAGTGCCTGACCCAGTGCATTAACTTAATAAATAGTAGCTAATACCACTATTTTTAAAAGTCCGATTGTATAAAATTCTGTTTAGATAAATTGGAAGTAGAAAAATAGTAAGACTAAAGAATATAGAACAAGTTGATTTTTATCAAAGAACAGATTATTCAGGAAAAATTATCCTCTCTATCATTTGAGAGTCCGTTTTTGACTAAATTCATCTTTCTGGTTTCCAAGTTACACTTTCATATTATGGAATTCAGGTTTTCCTAATGTTCACCCTCCTCCACAGACAGCCCCCTGCTCCCTCAATGCAGGGTAAAAGCCAGGCAAGACAGTGACAGTTGGTATTCTGCCTGCCTTTACTTACATGAATGGAATAAGCACCATGCCTGTAGCACCCCAGGTGGTTCCCAGAACTCACCATTCTTACAAACCACCTGCCCAGGCCAAATTAGCAATTTCTCCTCCTATTAAAATCCAAAGATGGAATTTGGAATCACATGAAAAGTTTCAACATTTCAAAGATTGAAATAGAGCTTCTCTAACCCCTGCTATGATTACTCTGCTTTAAGCATTAAGAGGAAATGATCTTTTAAAAGGTGGAATAAGCAAAAGGGGCAAACAGTCTCCTCTGGTCTTTCTTGGGAATTTTTAAGGCATTTCCCCCAAAGAGCCCTGCAGGCCCTCTAACTGTCCAAAGCTTGTTCATTGTGCCAGAGAAGCAAATATATCTAGAATTGCTCATTGGGGTAATATTTAAGTCAAGGCTAGATTTCAAGCTCAGTTTAAGCACAACATTTAATTTTTTTTTTTTTGAGAAGAAAAATTTGCCTGTAAAAATGCTGCTTTTCTTTTAGAGCGATCCATAAACATGCCTTGATTTTCACAATGAGAAAAAAAAAAAAAAAGAAGTAGGCTTATATTTCTAAATGTAGATGCCCTGAGTCAGGGTGAGTAAGCTAAGTGAATCTATTCATTTTATATATATTTATAACTCTTCTTACCGTACACTGAAATTCTCCAAAATTTCCAGGGATTCTTTCTCATATTTGGTACCATTTAAATCATTCCCCTCCTACAAACAAGCAAATGTTAAAGTCAAAATGGCATGAGTAAATGGCATTGGGAATTTTATAAATTCAATATATAACATTCTGAAGTTTAAAAAATAGTTCTGAAAGCAGACACACTAATCAACCAAATTATTTAAGGTAATGAGTAGTGATATGAGGCTAACTTCAACTCTTAGGGCTGATTTGTTAACACATTTCTCAATAACTGAAAGTGATGTCCCTTTCAACTCTTCTTGCTGGGAGGAAAATTCATAATGTCCATGCCTACATGAAGACAATGGAATATAAGACTGTTAAGCTGGTGGCAGCTGGGATGTGTCACAGAACAGAGAATTTTTATGTGTGATAAAACATGCATAATACAGAATTGACCATTTTGACCACTTGCATTCACATTGTTCTGTACCATCAACACCATTCATCTCCAGAACTTTTTCGTTATCCTAAACTAAATCTCTATATCCATTAAGGAACAACTCTCATAGCCCCACTCCCCCAGTCTCTGAAAACCAGCATTCCACTTCTGTTTCCATGAGTTTGAGTATTCTAGGTACCTCTAATAAATGATACAAATACCATACAATATGTGTCCTCTTGTGTCTGGCTTATTTCACTTAGCATAATGTTTTCAAAGTCCATCCATGTCATGGCATACATCAAAATTTCTTTTCTTAAAAAAAGCTGAATTATCCATTGTATACAATACCACATTTTGTTCATCCATTTATCAGTCAATGGGCACTCTGATTCCTTCTACCTTTTAACAGTTGTGAGTAACGTTGTCATAAACATTGGTATACAAATACCTCTTGAAGTCCCTGCTTTCAATTTTTTGGGGTGTATACCAAGAAGTGGAGTTGCTGGATCATATGGCAAATCTTCATTTAATTTTTTTAGGAAACACCATACTGTTTTCCATAGCAGATGCCTCATTTTACATTCCCAAAAGTATGCACCAGGGCTCCAATTTCTGCATGTTCTTGCCACCATTTGCTATTTTGATTTTTGTTTTTGTTTTCTTTTGTAATAGCCATGCTAATATCTGTGAAGTGTTATTAAACTTTTGATTTGCATTTCCCTTATGATTAGTGATACTGAGCATCATTTTAAGTGTTAATTGGCCATTTGAATATCTTCTTTGTAGAAGTGTCTATTCAGCTTCTTGGACCATTTTTAAATTGGATTGTTCAGTGTTTTGATTGTTGTCAAGTTAGCAAAATTTAGATGAATAGCCTAGTTGTGGTGGATTTGTCCTCTCAAAAACTGTAACAAAAAATGAAGATAAATATTGTAATGGGTCATATTTTACTTCATTGTTGAAATGATTGTTGAATAAATATAATACATTTTTAGTCAGTGAAGGGAGATTTATTTTTCATGGAACCCATTCCGAACGAATCATGTACTTCTATATTTAGTGGAATTCTCCCCTTCCACAGGTATTTCTTTTGGACTCCTAAAATCAGAGAACACTGTCAAGAGAAATGTTTTCTTGTGGTATTTCTCCTCTCATCTCTTTCCTACCTTCTGTTTGCTCTTTTCTTCTTGCTGTGAAACAGCAATGTTACTGGCAGCAGGATCGTTTCTATTTGTGTTGGAAGCAGACCTCCCAGCCCAGTTGGGGTGAATTGGAGCCACATTCGGTATCCTCCTGATCACACAGAATTTTGTCACCATGCCCTGTACCATGCCTTCACCTGACTGCTTGTTCAGCTGGGCCTTGGACAGGTCTCCTCAGCACTTAAAACTCCTTTCCCCCTGTGGGTAAATCTGTATCTGACTTCACCTCACATAACTGTGTGATGATGACCTAAGGCCTGGCCTGGAAACTGCTGCAACTGCCTAGGCTCCTGGTCCTTCTCTGCTGCACCCTCACCATTACCTGCACAAAATGGATCATCCGAACCTCTGCCCAGCCCACTAACTCTCTACATCATCCAACAGCCTCACTAGAGATATTAATAGACACATATAACCACCTACCCTGAGTCAGGCACTGTCCTTGGCATGTAATAGTAACTCATTGAAATCTTATAATAACCCTATGTATCCTATTATTATTCCCATTTCACAAATGTGGAAACTATGGCAAGGAGCAGAAAAACAAATTGCCTGGGGACACACAACCAGTAAGTGGTGGGAACCAGGGAGTAGCTCCTATGACTTCTTAACCACCACTGCAGGCTGCTTTTGGGATTTGCTTGACCCCAAAGGAAACTTGTCCAGGTCCTTCTCCCTCCCAGTCTCAACACCTGCCACTCACCAACCCTCCCCCAACCCACTTTAAAGCAAGTTATCAGGAGGAATAATTGCAGCTTTGAGTCTTTTTATTGAAGATACACTTTAAGGCTGAAACATAGAACTTGGCATTAAGGATATTATTATATCCTTCTCTCAGCTTCATCCAATCTGCTGTCATCCCTTTTCCTCATATTCTTGATTGATGGACTGATGCGCCATTGAGGAATTGCTAAATTGAAACAAAACGAGATCAGGGTTGAGTTAATCTTACAGCTGATTTCTATGTAACTCTTGTTTCTCGTGAGATCAGACTCACAAAGATGAACCATGAGGATGGCCGTATGTGGCCACAGACCAAGACAAAAATGCTCCAATTATGATTTATCTTCTTTTTTGGAGAGAAATTATTAGAAAGGGCAAACATTCTAAAATAATACAGTGATTATAGTCTGTGGTCAGGAATCTAGAATATTAATATGTGACAGCATCATAACTGAAAATCCCCCGCTAATTCATCACAGCTCCTATTTGAAGTTCCCTCAAATCACTAAATCCAAAGCCAAACATGTTGTCCCAGATTCTCCTGCATTGAAGATCTTTGCAAGAGGCCACAAGTCTGAATTTATCAAACCACAAAGGGATTTCAGTTCTTTCTCCCAACCCCCAGCTTGGAACTGAATTGCATGAGAAGGCTCCTAGCCCAACAGTGTGGACAGGTCACACCTGTCCTCTGGTGAGAGAGGAAAAAAATGAACAGTTTCAGAGAGATGATAAAAACCTGGCCCCAGAAATAATGGTCATCTGAGGGACCAGCTGTAAAAAAGATGGAAGGAGTCTAGATGGAAGGAAAATGTCAAATGAGGAAACAGAGAAGGAAGGAGAGCAAGTATAGGCAGAATCAGTAATGAATGACAGAAAGGGTTGGTCAGCACTCTGCCATGAGTTACCTCTTAGTTAAACGCTTAAACCAATGTAGAAACTGAGGCACAGAGAAGCGTGGATGCAAGATTGCTCAGCATCGAGGTAGAGAGGGAAATAAAGAAAGGGCTACTCTGCTCTGCAGAATGACTTCTGGCACTACGGTTTGCAGTGTTGTTCTGGGTGTTGTAGCAGATTCTCCAGAGTACGTAACAGAGGAGAGGCGGTAACTGAAGAGAAGGGATGGCATAGTTATTATTGACAGATGATATAACTGAATTTTTAGAAAGGCTAAAAAAATAGTTACAGTTTTAGAATACCCAAATAAGGTGATGTTGCTAGATACACAGCAAATACACCAAAACTAAATAGCTTTCCAAATATACGCAATCATTTATTCAAAAAGGATAAGAACCTATATGAATCACATGAGCAAAAATACACCAAAAAAAAAAACCCACAAAAGAATGGCTTTAAGAATAAATGTGTAAAAGTAAAACAGAAACACCACCACAAAATTTGCCTGAAGATCATAAAATCTTAGTAATTGGGAAACATAGTGCAAGACAGAGGATGAGTAGATTATGGCACAAAGTCAGTTTTTCCCAAATGAGTGCATCAGATGAATAACTTCCATTAAAATCTTGATGGAATTTCTTTTGAATATGTTAGAGAAATTTTTCTGAAAATAAAAATAGACCAGAATAGCCAGGACTTAAAAAAAGGAAACAAACAAACAATACTGGGTGTGGCTCCTCTTAGCAGATACAAAATGCAACACCTAACAGTAGCTACCATGTGTAACCCATCTGTGATAAATACCATGCCATGACTTTCCAGAACTGCCACATTTCCCTTTCCCCAACAACCTTATGCAGAGGGACCACAAGTACTCCCTTCCAACAGGAGCCAGGGAGTTTGTGTACCACTTCACAAAGGCACACGGTTAATGTTGTATAGCACCCTCTAATTCAGTACCCACCTGCCATGCTTCGAGCTACAAAAGTTGCCATGCTTTGAGCTACGAAAAGTCAAGCCAGGTGGAATTGGTGCCTAATCAACAATGAGTCAATGGACCAGAAATGAGTAGCCTGGATTCACTGTTAAAAAAACCACCTCACCCCCCCAAGCAAAGAATATCTTTAAGAGGTGCTGAGCAATTACTTGTTTATTTTAGAAAAAGAAAACAAAACATTCTCACATTATGTGACCTACTAAAACAAAGTATAACAGGATTAAGGAGCAAAATGGGAAAAAACGTGGGGCACCGGGTGGCTCAGTGGGTTAAAGCTCTGCCTTGGGCTCAGGTAATGATCCCGGGGTCCTGGGATCAAGCCCTGAATCAGGCTTTCTGCTCAGCGGGGAGCCTGCTTGCCCCTCTCCCTCTCTGCCTGCCTCTCTGCCTACTTGTGATCTCTCTCTGTGTGTGAAATAAATAAAAAATCTTAAAAAAAAAAAGAAAGAAATGGGAAAAAACGAAAACAAGTACAAAATAATCTCCAACACAGAAAAATATGTGAGAGTCTAGCCACTCTCGTGTTGGAGAAATGCTTTCAATGAAAGAAATCTGAAGGGAAAACTAATAAGAAGATCTAATGATTCAAAATGTCAAAGATATCTTAACCAAATATCTTAAATTGGTTAAAATTGTAATCAAATATACATACTGAATGTAGAAAGTGCCCATATAGCCTAATAATATGTATCAAGCTGATTGAAAGTTCTTGTCCTGTGATTCCCTATTCTTTTTTTTTTTTTTTATTCCCTATTCTTGTTCAAAGACTTTACTCTAAGGGAAGCCACCAGCAATGAGGCCAAAGATGAGAGGGTCTGCCCGGCAACAAACTTGGTAAAAGTTGCTAAATCATCTAGCTGGAGAAACAAATTCAATAGAAAAAAAAAGATTAACTAATTCTGGTGCATTTCTATGATACATAAGTTGCCATTAGCATGGTGTTTTCAAAGAACATGTAATGAATGGGAAGCTCTCAGGACAAAAGTTTGAGTATATGTACATCTGGAAAAGAGAAAAATAATTGTCAGATTATACACTAAAGGGTCAAAGATGGTGATGGGAGGGGGTGGGAATTACCAGAAAGTCTTCTTTTTTTTTTTAATTTTATTTAAATTCCAGTTAGTTAACATACAGGGTAATAGTTTCATATGCACAATTTTGTAATTCAACACCCCCATATAATGACTAGCGTTCACCACAGGTGCACTCCTTAGTCCCCGTCAGCTGTTTATCCCATTCCCCACCCACCTTCCTTCTAATGGCCATCAGTTTGTTTTTTCAGACTGTCTCCTGGTTTGTCTTTTTGTCCCTCGGCTCATTTGTTTTGTGTCTTAAATTCCATATATGTGTGAAATCATGTGGTATTTATCTTTCTCTGAATGACTTATTTCACTTTGCATAATACTTTTTAGTTGTAGCCATGTTGTTGCAAAAAGCAAGGTTTCATTCTGTTTTTATGGCTGAGTAATATCCCATTGTCTTAATCTTCTTTATCTCCTTTATCCATTCATCTGTCAGTGGACACTTGGACTGTTTCCATAATTTGACTATTATAGATAATACTGTTATAAACATAGGGGTGCATGCATCTCTTTGAATTAATACTTTTATGTTCTTTGGGTAAATATCCAGTAGTGCAATTGCTGGATTACAGGGTAGTTCTATTTTTAACTTTTTGAGAAACATCTATACTGTTTTCCAGAGTGCTGCACCAGTTTGCATTGTCACCAACAGCGCAGAAAGTTTCCCTGTTGTCCATATCCTCGCCAGCACCTGTTGTAGAAAGTCTTACTTTTATGCTCTCTTTTTAATTTCTGTAATATTTTACTTTTTCACACTAAAAATAATCCACATTTGTAATTGGAAAAGGAGAAGAAATTTAAAACTAAAACACTAGATTCAAAATTGCATATCAAATATTACTATAAATTTTGGTTATTCATACATATTCTATTTATTTATTTTTTAAAGATTTTGTTTATTTATTTGAGACAGAGAAAGAGAGATCAGAATTAGGCAGAGAGGCAGGCAGAGAGGGAGGGGGAAGCAGACTCTCTGCTGAGCAGAGAGCCCGATGTGGGGCTCGATCCCAGAACCCTGAGATCATGACCTGAGCTGAAGGCAGAGGCTTTAACCCACTGAGCCACCCAGGGGCCCTTATTTTTTTAAAAAAAACCATAGTAATTATCAGAAAGGAAGCATGATTGGTAGTTATTTCTTTCTTTTTTCTTTCTTTTTTTTTTTTAAGATTTTATATATTTATTTGACAGAGAGAGAGCATGTGCACAAGCAAGGGGAGCAGCAGCAGAGGGAGAACCATGTTCCCTGCTGAACAGGGAGCCTGACATGGGGTTTGATCCAGATCATAACAGGAGCTGAAGGCAGACACTTACCCAACTGAGCCACCCAGGAGCCCACTTTCTTTTCTTTTCTTTTTTTTTTTTTTTTCTTTAAGAGCTTCACAATTTTATTCCAGCACCTTTTCTTTTGTCAGAGAGATATGGCACAGGACACTTCTTAAAAGCAGCAGGACTTCATAACTAATGCAAACAGGGTGAGATATTGAACTCAACTCAGTTGAAACAAAAGTCAGGGAAGTTTTTTTAAAATTTTTTTTAATTAATTTATTTATTTTAAGAAAAACAGTATTCATTATTTTTTCACCACACCCAGTGCTCCATGCAAGCCGTGCCCTCTATAATACCCACCACCTGGTACCCCAACCTCCCACCCCCCCGCCACTTCAAACCCCTCGGATTGTTTTCAGAGTCCATAGTCTCTCATGATTCACCTCCCCTTCCAATTTACCCAAATTCCCTTCTCCTCTCTATCTCCCCATGTCCTCCATATTTGTTATGCTCCACAAATAAGTGAAAATGTGTGATAATTGACTCTTTCTGCTTGACTTATTTCACTCAGCATAATCTCTTCCAGTCCCGTCCATATTGCTACAAAAGTTGGGTATTCATCCTTTCTGATGGAGGCATAATACTCCATAGGGTATATGGACCACATCTTCCTTATCCATTCGTCCGTTGAACAGCATCTTGGCTCTTTCCATAGTTTGGCGACCGTGGCCATTGCTGCTATAAACATTGGGGTACAGATGGCCCTTCTTTTCACGACATCTGTATCTTTGGGGTAAATACCCAGGAGTGCAATTGCAGGGTCATAGGGAAGTTCTATTTTTAATTTCTTGAGGAATCTCCACACTGTTCTCCAAAGAGGCTGCACCAACTTGCATTCCCACCAACAGTGGAAGAGGGTTCCCCTTTCTCCACATCCTCTCCAACACATGTTGTTTCCCGTTTTGTTAATTTTGGCCATTCTAACTGGTGTAAGGTGATATCTCAATGTGGTTTTAATTTGAATCTCCCTGATGGCTAGTGATGATGAACATTTTTTCATGTGTCTGATAGCCATTTGTATGTCTTGATTGGAGAAGTGTCTGTTCATATCTTCTGCCCATTTTTTGATATGTTTGCCTGTTTCGTATGTGTTGAGTTTGAGGAGTTCAGGATCCAACAGCACATTAAAAAGATTATCCACCATGATCAGGTGGGATTCGTCCCTGAGCTACAAGGATGGTTCAACATTCGCAAATCAATCAATGTGATAGAACAAATTAATAAGAGAAGAGAGAAAAATCTCATGATCCTCTCAATTGATGCAGAAAAAGCATTTGACAAAATCAAGCATCTGTTCCTGATTAAAACGCTTCAAAGTATAGGGATAGAGGGAACCTTCCTGAACCTCATCAAATCTATCTATGAAAGACCCACAGCAAATATCATCCTCAATGGGAAAAGGCTTACAGCCTTTCCGTTGAGATCAAGAACAAGACAAGGATGCCCACTTTCACCACTCTTGTTCAACATAGTATTAGAAGTCCTAGCAACAGCAATCAGACAACAAAGAGAAATAAAAGGTATCCAAATTGGCAGTGAAGAAGTCAAACTCTTTCTCTTCACAGATGACATGATTCTTTATATGGAAAACCCAAACGACTCCACCCGCAAACTACTAGAACTCATACAGCAATTCAGCAACGTGGCAGGATACAAAGTCAATGTGCAGAAATCAGTGGCTTTCTTATACACTAACAATGAAAATACAGAAAGGGAAATTAAAGAATCGATTCCATTTACTATAGCACCAAGAACCATAAGATACCTGGGAATAAACCTAACAAAAGAGGTAAAAGATCTGTACTTGAGGAACTATAGAACACTCATGAAAGAAATTGAAGAAGACACAAAAAGATGGAAGACCATTCCATGCTCTTGGATTGGAAGAATAAACATTGTTAAAATGTCTATACTGCCTAGAGCAATATATACTTTTAATGCCATTCCGATCAAAATTCCACCGGTATTCTTCAAAGAGCTGGAGCAAATAATCCTAAAATTTGTATGGAATCAGAAGAGACCCCGAATCGCTAAGGAAATGTTGAAAAACAAAAATAAAGCTGGGGGCATCACGTTACCTGATTTCAAGCTTTATTAAAAAGCTGTGATCACCAAGACAGCATGGTACTGGCATAAAAACAGACACATAGACCAGTGGAATAGAGTAGAGAGCCCAGATATGGACCCTCAACTCTATGGGCAAATAATCTTTGACAAAACAGGAAAAAATATACAGTGGAAAAAAGACAGTCTCTTCAATAAATGGTGCTGGGAAAACTGTACAGCTATAAGTAGAAGAATGAAACCCGACCATTCTCTTCCACCGTACACAAAGATAAACTCAAAATGGATAAAAGACCTCAACGTGAGACAGGAATCCATTAGAATCCTAGAGGAGAACATAGGCAGTAATCTCTTCGGTATCAGCCACAGCAACTTCTTTCAAGATATGTCTCCAAAGGCAAAGGAACAAAAGCAAAAATAAACTTTTGGGACTTCATCAAAATCAAAAGCTTCTGCACAGCAAAGGAAACAGTCAAAAAAACAAAGAGGCAACCCACGGAATGGGAGAAGATATTTGCAAATGACAGTACAGACAAAAGGTTGATATCCAGGAGCCCACTTTCTATTTCTTTTTTACTAATTCTTGTACTTTCAAAATCTGATGTGTATTATCTTATTGTTTCAATAAGAAAAAATAATGTGCTAATGTAAATACAAATCTCAAAATTGTTCAGCTTTTCCGCTTCCAGCAAAGCAGATTTTCGGGTGTTGTTTCATGGTATGCACGAACAAGCCATTTCACATGCTTGTGTCTCTGGTTTAAGTTATACAAAAGCCATCCCATTTTCCCTTGTAATGGTGTCATTTAAATGTTCAGGTGTAGGTGGGTGTAGTGTGGGTGGGGAGGACAAGGCCCCTTTCCCCAGCATCACATTCAGGAGTAGTGGTGGCAGGTTGGTGGTTAGGAAGCCTGTGGGACAGAGCAGAGACCTTCACGGCTCAGGAGGACATTAGCAGAAGAATGTGGCAACTGGATATTAGAAGAGTTTGACCCAAGGAAAAATTTCTGGACAGAGACTGTGTAGAATTTTCCCTTCTCCTGCACTAGGGAGAAGGCAGCATTGCTGGCAGCGTCTGGAGCTGCAGGTGGGACAGATTTGAACAGCAACGGGATGTGAAACTTTTTACTGAATATTTTTTTACAGTAATGTTCGTATTTGAAAACACAACTTACTGCTGTAAATTCTCTTCATCTCACCTGACGCAGCCAGAGTGAACTGAGAGAGGGCTGTAGGGTTCTGTAAACAGTGAGAGGAGCAGGGAAAGTAGGAGTAACTGTTCGGAAGAAGAGAGGAATGTCAATTTGCCCAGCACGTGTCTCTCCGTGTATCAACATCCCTTTCCCTGCAGAACATGTTTTCCTACCTCCTCACACCCTGGACTCTTTTTACCGACTTTTCTTTTCACACCATGCTAATTCATGCCTTGCGTGCCTTTTTTTATCCCGCTGTGTGGCTGACAAACCTCAAAGTCAGTAGGTGGTCATGGAATTGTGCCCCAGATCCTGTAAGGGAAGTAGGTGCGGAGTTGACATGACTCAGGACAGGATCTTTCAGCACCAGTTCTGGGAGCTTCCAGATTATAGAACACACGTCCTATCGGCCGCGAACACACAGGGGCACCTCATTTGGGCCCCAGGCAGGCAGAGAGGCCAGACAGCACCTGTGTTCCATGAGGTGGCCTTCCTCCCGTACCCACGATTGGCAGAGCCGTGTCCGCAGACTTGGCAGCCTAAACAGGCAGGACGTTTCCAAACATAACCCGCCATTGAAGAGATCAGTGTTATTTCGCCTGCACGGGGGTGTCACTGGCAGCCGGTCTATCTGACTTCAGCTGACACACCAGCCAGGCCAGGTTCGGCCAACTCAGAAGTCTGGCTGGGGTTTCCATGCCTCTTGTACACCGTCAGGAAAGAGCTTATTCTTACAGATTGCTCATTAATTGGCAAAACAAACATTTTGTTCTTTAGTGTGATTTGGGTACCAATTCCAAGGCACAGATGTATATTTTTAGATCTTCTTATGTGACACTTGGATCTTCTTGTCATGCAATTTTTTTTTCTTTTCTTACATCCCCTGGTGAAATATTTTTCTCACAAAACACCAAAAACTCACACAGCCAGTCCAGCAGGGAAACTGAACGACGAGGGTGGGATTCGAACCCACGCGTGCAGAGCACAATGGATTAGCAGTCCATCGCCTTAACCACTCGGCCACCTCGTCACTTCCATTTGTGTCCTCTTTTATATATCATTTAAAGAGCAGT
The DNA here is from genome assembly GCF_020171115.1 of Neogale vison. Classification (NCBI taxonomy): domain Eukaryota; kingdom Metazoa; phylum Chordata; class Mammalia; order Carnivora; family Mustelidae; genus Neogale; species Neogale vison. The sequence continues at coordinate 47,416,070 of NC_058098.1, forward strand.
CAGAAGAGCTGTTTATTACCCCAGTCCCAGGAGAATAGAGGCCCAGCGGTCGATGTAGGGAGATGAAAGATTGAACAGCAGATTATTCAGGCAGAATGTTCCCCTCAATACATAGAGTATCCCAAGTGCTTTTACCCTTTGTAAATCTGTTCAGCATGCCTGCAAAAGTGAAAGTATAAGCCTTTTTGCTTTCCATGGAAAAAGCAGGGAAATTAAAAGTGAGAGGGGAATAAACAATCCTTAACTTTGGCATAGCTGAAAATAGATGTCTTCTTGGGTAATATTTTCATTCTTTCCTGGGTTATGGGGGAGGGTGCTTTTAAACATCCCCAGGCCCAGGCCATACCCAAGAACAATGAAATCACAATTTCAGGAATTTGAGCTTGTAGATCGCCACAGTGAGCAACAAAGTCTGAGAACTACCATTTTGTTAACCTTTCCAGTGCCCTGGTCTCTCTGTGTACATGAGTGTTTGGGGGGATGTCACCTCAAGCTGGCATCTGATTTGGTCCCTGGAGGAGGAGTGGTGTAGAAGGGCAGGGTCCATTCCAGCCCAGAAAGGCACAGCAGCACAAGCACGGGAAACAGAATTCTGCTTTGTAACAGCAATCCTGGTAACTCCAGAGTATCTGCAGACCCTCAGGAGACTTCCAGGAGCCCCTCATGGCTCTGCTCACATCCCTGCCTGTGGGGAGTCTCTAAACGGCTCTGGGTGCATAGCAACATGGGTCATATTTGATCACTTCTCACTCACGCCTCACCTCCTAGAGAATGTCATGGCTGTCAAGGACTGCATCTTTCCTGTACGTTCTCTACATCACCTATGTTTTAGGATCCGCTAAATATTTTTAAGGGAATGGGTAGATGAATTAATCAATTGATATCAATATTACCTTGGTTTGTCATCAATTCATTTCAATTCATTATATGTTTATTAAGTGCCTTTTATGGAACTGGCCCCCTGGTGTAGACTCTGGAGCTATAATTCCAAATAGGAGGGAACCCTTGCAAATCTTTGGTGTCAAAAGTTTCCCCCAGGACCCCTACAGCACAAGGCTCCTCTGTCCTGTAACGTGCATGTTAATTCCCACTCTTCCTTTGATTTTTCTCACACTGCCCCTCCCTCTCCATGGAAGATTTTGGACAGAGAGAAAAAAGTGTATTTGGGATTGAGTCAGCTCCTGCAAATGGGTGCTGAAAGCCCTGCTTATTTTAGTGCACATGTTTTACACCAGGGCTACCTTTAGGATTCTCTCTTCAACTGGCAGGGGGTGGGGAGTGAGTACTTATTCAGAGAGGAATAGAATTTAATATAAACATTCCTTGCCCTCCTTCCCACCCTCACCCTCCAAAATTACCTGACACTGAGGGCAAGAACCTGGTCTCAGATTGTCTATAAAACCAGCTGTTCCAATATCTGAACTCACAGAACTGCCCTCCAGTTAATTTGGAATTTGGATTGAAATCGTGTTTCAAGTTTTGCCCTAATTCAGTCAGCCAACAGGTATTTCTGGGTCCTTCATGGAGACCTGGTACTGTACCCTTAGATTTTATTTCTCTGGAGCCCAAAAAGGGGAAATCCACAAAACTAATTCATAGGTTACAGCAAAATGTACAGATTGGTGTATTCCCCTGCCCTGTGAAGACTCTGTATACCTTCTCCTGCAGGATACACATGTTGTCTTTCCTTAACAGAACTTTGCACCCATCCAACATAGGTGCTTTCTTTGGCAGTAAATGGATTCTTATTTGAGAGAGAATTGCCAAAAGGTCTTGTTATGGGGCTGCTATTTGAAGCCTACATGGAAGTCAAAGATTCACCTGGCCATGACTTTGAAGGAAATGCCTTTGTCTGAAATCTCTGAATACTGTTTATGCCCTTACCTGTTGGAAGAGATTTCCAGAGAGCTAAATGTCATGAACTTTAAGGTCCAGGAAATAGAATCTTGTTAGCAAAGGCTTGTGTTTAATTTTGTCTTACCTCCTATAGTGAGGAAAACGTCACCTAATGTTACATAAAAACTCCCCTATGTTATTGCAGATCTTAGAGCCTGTCTTAAAACAGTCCCATCCAGAAAATTCCAAGTCAGGAACAAAAGTGGTGGGGACCAGCCTGAAGCGTGATGAACTTGTGTTTAACAGGTATTTCATTTCTAAGAAAACTGACCAGTTGAAAGCACAGTATGTTATTTATAAAGTAATGACAGAGGGGCGCCTGGGTGGCTCAGTGGGTTAAGCCTCTGCCTTTGGCTCAGGTCATGGTCTCAGGGTGTTGGGATTGAACCCCCATCAGGCTCTCTACTCAGCAGAGCCTCTACCGCCCCCCCCTCCTGCCATCAACCCCACCACTGCCTGCTTCTCTGCCTACTTGTGATCTCTTTCTGTCAAATAAATAAATAAAATCCTTAAAAAAAAATGATAGAACTTGAAGATCGAGTGCCCATGATGACATTTTGACAAATTTATACAACGTGTGCAATTTATAATATGAGTTATTAGAATAGTTGTGGTTTCTGCAAATTTTACATGGAAAAACTGGGGAATGCTTGATGCTTGACTAATCCACTATGGAGGGCCCTCTGAAGAAGAGGCGAGCCATGTAGCAAGTGCCCACAAGTGTAGGTGATTCAAAGACAGTGAGGGTGTCTTTCATAACTGTCCCATAATAATTTATATTTACTTAACAATTGTGGGAGTCGATCTCAAAGTTTAGGCATAATGTTTTTTAAATGCATGGTTTGTTTCAGTACTTATGAGCCGTAATTAGAAATAATATATGGGGGTGTATTTTGCTTTCTTTATTACTCTCTTTTGTTTCCTGAAATTTAAGCTGGGCTCATATGAACAAAATGGGACCTTATCTTGGTGGAATATCATAGTGACAGAACTACCATGATAAAAAAAGGACTCTTAGGATAGTATTTGGATAATTAAATTCTAATGTAAATGATGCTGTCTTCAACCCTCGATTCCAGTACACTGAGAGTCTCTCTTTTCTATGTAGCAAGTAGGCAGTACACTAGTATGTAACCAGCCCTGGTAAAAATAGATTTTTCCCCTAAATAGTATGCCATAGGGGCACCTGGGTGGCTTAGTTGGTTAAACTTCTGTCTTCGGCTCAGATGATGATCCCAGGGTCCTGGGATTGAGACTCACATTGGTCTCTCTGTTCATTGGGGAGCCTGCTTTTCCTCTCCCTCTGCCTACTGCTCCCACTGCTCATACACTCACTCTCTCTGTCAAATAAATAAAATCTTAAAAAAAAAAAACAACAGTATGCTCTAGCTCATCATAAATATTCATTAGCTTTTAATTATCTGGTGAAATACAATTTAAAAATACTATAATATCCTGAAAGCACAAAGAAAATACTTTTCATTTGAGAAAAGCAAACAAAGCAACCATTTCCTTAATCCCTTTAAAATTTTCTGTAGTTTACGTTTTTGAGAATGCATTTCCTTCTAGATTTTAAAAATAATGTAAATATTTATGCAGCTACCAAGATATGTTAAATTGAATATATATTATATTTGTATTTCTTTTTTGGTGGTTCCGGACTCACTCTATGGACAACATAATTTTGGGAGACTCACACAAACTACATGAAAAATACTTTTAAAATTTATTCTATTTTGATTTCATTAATAAGTGAATTTTTCAATGTAAACAACAACAACAAAAAGATATGGCATATCTCCTATATGCACCTAATCTAGGGCTAATGTAATTTCTGTAACCAAGTTCTGCAGGTTTTATTCCCAAAGCCATGTTTTAAAATCCTTTTCCTACGCTCCCAAAGTCCATGTCCGCATCTCGCTGCAAACACACCAACCATGCACGCTGCTGTATGTTTTGAAGCGAAAGTTTGAAACGCCAAAGGAAAGTTCATTAGAACAACTTTGTAATCTTGAAAAAAATCAAATATAGGAAATGTCCAAAGTATTTCTATTTGTCTAGCAAAAGAATGTTAGAAAGTAAACAGTGATTCTGAATTATCACCAGTTTGATTAAATTTTCTACCTCTTTAGGTTTAAGAATTTTTTTTTTTTTTCTTCCTCGGTCTCAAAAAGCTTCCTGACATAAAATGCATCTATGTGAAGGTGACACTTTACACTGTGTTTTTTTTTTTTTTAAGATTTTATTTATTTATTTGACATACAGAGATCACAAGTAGGCAGAGAGACAGACAGAGAGGAAGGGAAGCAGGCTCCCTGCTGAGCAGAGAGCTAGATGCGGGGCTTGATTCCAGGACCCTGGGATCATGACCTGAGCTGAAGGCAGAGGCTTGAACCCACTGAGCCACCCAGGTGCCCCTACCTTGTGGTTTTTGAAAGGTGGTGGAGGAGTTCCTAGAGGAGAAAGAGGCTGACACAAAATACAAGTGTCATTTTTCCCTGGGAAAAGAGTGTCACAGTTGTTCCTGTGATTTTAGCAGTGACAGTGTTTCAAAAGGATACCTTAAAACTGAAACGGGATTTCTGAGTTTACAACTGCCTTTGTAAATCTGGGCTGCACTGCCCAGTTTTTCACTTTCCTGTGTAAAGCGACACATCAAAGAGACTGGATATTCTCTCCACCGCCTGCCACCCTTGCCCATGACCCAGGCTTCAGAAAACATAAAGGTGGCCCCCAGGCTGACTCAAGCTCTGGTGTCTGCGAGACACTTGGGGCCCAGCCATGCTTTTTCTTTCTTTCTTTCTTTCTTACATGTGCTATATTTCCAGGTGGATAAACACCTGGTTCAACCTTTTGTTTACTTCAGGAAGGAGGTATCAGAACCACAACAAATAGAAAGAACTTCCCTCCACCTGCTCGGCAGGACGAAATAATCCATAGCGAGTTCCCTGTGTTTCACTTTCTTTGTTTTGCCGTAAGAACCGTGCCCCTCCCCAACCCCGCCACTGAAAGTACTAAGTGAACTAATTGTTGCATTGTTTTTCTTGGCGTGATTTTTTTGTGTTTTATTAGTTTCTCCACGTCACGTTGCTAGTGATTTAACTTCACCCCAGCATCTGAAAGGCAGCAGTCCGATAAAATAAGTAAATTAATAAAGTATAAAGTGCTTCCAAGCCCGGCAGACACCTTTTTGTATGCTGTGATTTTACTGCTCTTCCCAGCTGATATTTATAACTCAGCCATATGTGGTTATAAAGATTTATTATGAGCCTGTGGAATAAGTTCTGTTAATGTGTACAGAAAACGTCCAAGTTTTGACTCTGTAAGCCTTGGGGATTTCTAATAAGATGAAGCCATTTGATCACCAGCCAAGCAGTGTGCCGTTGGAGTGAGGCCTCGGACTGACAAAGGGCTTAGCTATGCGTCCTAGACTATACTTGCCCTGTGTGTGGGTTTGCTCAAAATGTTTGCAGAGCTCAGGTAGGTATTTTTTTTCCCTCATCACCATCCTCATATGAGAAAAGATTGAAGTTTGAGACTTTGTTGACTAAAGTCAGAATGGAAAATTTTAAGACGATAAATAAAGGCCAAACTAAAAATGCAGAAGTATAGAGCCATCAGAAGTATAGTGAATAGGGCATCTGTACCTGATCCCGCCTCCCCGCACCACCACCAACCTTGTCTGGCCAGAGGCTGGTGACTCTGAGTTCATCAGGAGACAGAAAATTGCAGACATTGCGGGTACTAACCTCCCTGTCCCACCTCCCCTTCCATGGCCAGTAGAAAACGACTGGGCCTTTCCTTTTATGCCTTCCTTCATTTTCTGAAACTTCTCTTGCTCTTAATGTATATGTGTTTTTTCCAAGCAAATTCATGCCATGTGGAAAAGAGAAAGATCTCAAAATGAAACAACAGAGTGAGACAGTTCAAAAAGTATGCAGCAATTTTCTCAAGCTTGACTGCATTAGAATCACCTGAGGAAGGCTTTAAAGATACTAAAATGTCTGGTGCACTTTTTCCCCCCAGAATGCTGCCGGGGCAATTTTTTTTTTTTTTTCCTTAGAAGATCCCTGGGTGAAAGAAGAAGGAGAAGGAGAAGGTCTCCAGGTGATTCTAATGTGAAGCTTGAGTCATGGCCCACTGGTTTAAACCCTAATTCTCAGTGAATTTTCACGGAAGTCTTGAAAATAAGTAATATTTTTCTACTGCCAGAACTTGACAATCTCTGAAGATTGCTTGAGAAGCAATATTTATTAACAAGGAAGAGCTCAGGTGCTGAAAAAATCTGCTCTGACAAAAGAAAGCCAAACACCTGAGAGAAAAGAGGACCTGAGCTTACCAAGTGGGTATCTTGAAGTTTCTGGAAGGTGTAAAATTTCTGCATAGCACCATGTTTTTAAAAGATTTTATTTGTTTATTTATTTGAGAGAGGGAGACAGCATGAGTAGTGGGCAGAAGGAGAGGGAGAAGCAGACTCCCTGCTGAGCAGGAAGCTTGATTCGGGACTTGATCCCCGGACCTTGAGATCATGACCCTCATGAGCCAAAGGCTGATGCTTAACCAACTGAGCCACCCAGGTGCCCCTACCCTTTCTTTTATTAGTGTGGTATATCACGTGGATAGGCAATTACTTAAAAATAAAATCTTTAAAAAATAAGAGTAAGAATACAATGGATTTCCCAGGGTTGTTAAGGATTAAATAAGACAACTTATGAGGTGGTAAGCATGGTGCCTGGCATGAAGGGAGTCCTCGATGAGTGGTTTGATGTGTGGGGGAAGTGGTAGGAGCAACAAGAGCCACCCAGCGCCCTTTTGCACAACACCATTTCCCCTTTATTCATCCCCTCCTCGGGTGCCCAGAAAGTTCTAGATCTTTTCCCAGTTTTATCTTACAATTGAATTATTTCCCCCTCTAGCTTTTTTTCTAGCAGATCTGTGAAGTGCCATATTAGATTGTACTTAATTAATCCCCAAATATCTATATATGATGATTTAATATATGATTCTATTATCATCAACATTATAAGATGATTTTGATATTTATCCTAAATAAGCAATGAATATAGACTTTTGAGTATTCAGTAATCCTAGACTGACAGAACACAAATTCTTAGTACCTCCCTTCTGTATACTTCTGACCAAACAACATTCTCCAAAGCTCATCCATCCGTTAAATAGGGAGCTCTGGACATATAGCGGGTTCGTGATTGGACCATGTGATATTTCCTATCAATTTCCTTTCCAAAACATGTCTGAAATCCATCTGTCCTCCCAATTTCCACTGCTACCACCCCTTCCCAGGCCACTGTTGTTTCCAGAGTTAGTTACCACAAGCCTCTACTTTGTCTTCCTCCAAATTTAGTTTCTGCTTGAGTTGTCACCCACCTCACACTGCCCTCCACTCAAAGCTTCCCAATGCCTTTCCACAGCCCTAAAAATAAAATCCAAACTCCTCACCTTCCATGGGCACTGTTGGGTCTTCTTAAACTCACTTGCCATGTTCTCTGACGTCAGTGTGGGTGTTCGGCTGGCTCCCTGGCCAGCTCAGGCTCTTTGCTACTGGGAGCCTTTGCTGTGCTGTTCTTTCCACCAGGCGTACTTTCTGCCTGTTTCAGCCCAGAAGTCTCTGATTAACTAACTGGAATCCCTTCACACAGGAAGGACCTGCTCTTTCAGATTGCTCATTACTTGGCAAAACAAACATTTGTTCTCTAGTGCGATTTGGGTACCAATTCCAAGACACAGATGTATATTTTTAGATCCTCTTACGTGATATTTGAATATTTTTGTCAGATGAGTTCTTTTCCTTTTCTCACATCTACTGGTGAAATATTTTTCTCACAAAGTACTAAAACATCTCATGGCCAGTCCGACAGGAAACTGAATGATAGGGATGGGATTCAAACCCATGCCTGCAGAGGACAATGGATTAGCAATGCATAACCTTAACCACTTGGCCAATGTCTAAGGCAGTCCATCCCTTTATTATTCTCTATCTCAGCCTGCCCTTTGCCTCTTCATAACAATTAAAATTTGCAGTCATCTTCTTCATTTTGTCTATTTGTATATTTAGCTCTTCTATGCCTGCCTCTTGCATGAGAAGGGGAGTCCTTTGATGACATGGACCAAGACATTTACCATTTTATTCACAATGTGAATAAAATGTGCCTGGTATGTATTGAGCAGTCAAGAAATATTTGTTAAATGCTAGCAGAAATAAAAGGAAATAATATCTAGAGGTGCCTGCGTGGCTCAGTGCGTTAAGCCTCTGCCTTTGGCTCAGGTCATGATCTCAGGGTTCTGGGATCGAGCCCCATATCGGGAATCTCTCCTCAACAGGGACCCTGCTTCCCCCTCCCCCTCTGCCTGCCACTCTGCCTACTTGTGATCGATCTCTCTCTCTCTCTCTGTCAAATAAATAAATAAAATCTTAAAAAAAGAAAAGAAAAGGAAAGAATCTCTCCTCTTTCATGTATTTTAACTTACCAGTCTTTGGCCTGCTGTTAGTGCAGCTGATATGGAATCCAGGTGACAACCTCTGCTTTACCTTCTTCTGAAAGTAACTCAGGGCCATTTTTAACTCTTAATGTTAGGACTTGGGAATTAGGAAATAAACTCCAGATAGTATAATAGCACCAGTGGACACATGCTGAGCTCTATGTGACATGCATCATGTTAGATATTTTACTCCTTAGTTCTTATAAGACAGTGAATCAGGAACTGATTCTTCCCATTCTATAGATTAATTAGTACACCGGGGCTCAAAAAGGAGAAGGACAACCCAAGATCATGTAACTGATGTGCTGGAAGTAAGTATTTTGACAGCAGATCTTCTATCCTAATCCACTTCCATTCACTCCTCAGGAGGCAGTACAGTTTTATGAATATACTTTACATTGGCTCAAAGACACCAAATTTTACATGATGGTAAAATGGTGGTTACATTAAGAATGCTAGTTCCTCCAATCTTCCCAATCCTGCACCTGCACACTTGTGCATTTTTAAACCAAAGTGAGGGTTTTTACATGTATTTCCTTTGAATAGCATCACATTTATTTCAGTGAATCATTCTTCAAGGTTTTTTTTTGTTGTTGTTGTTTTGTTTTTAATGTCAGCGGATGTTTAGAATGAAAAGGACATAAATTCCAGAGCAACACAGGCCTGAATTCAGACCCCGGTCCACAGTGGAGGGTGTGTGATTTGGGCAAGTTAATTAAGCTTTTTGAACGTTGGTTTGCTCCTTAGTAAAATGAGAGTTCCAAGGTGTAACTTTATGTGAGAGCTAAAAAGATGGTACCTGTAAAGCACATGGCCATGCACTTTACATGAGGCCCTCCATCAATGCCAGCGCCTACTCCTTGGTCTGTGCAATAACTAGCTCTTCCAGCTGTGTTACCCGAACTTTGCAGACAGTAGACTCTTTTTCTATAGGTTTTATGTCATCCATCAAGGAAATGGGCTTTTAAGAGAAGCTGTCTCTTCCCCTAAACACTGCCCTTCATCCTAGGGATCAACCCACACATAGTTGTGATCAGAATTGCCTTGATTTGCAAGGAACCTGAGCAACATTACCCTACGGCAGCTGAGAATTTTTTTCTCTTGATCGTGTTAATGTCATTATACTCTATCTTAAGCCTCTTGGACGTCTGAATAAATGTTGGTATAAAGTGTGGTAAAATGAATCCCGAAAATGAATGTGTCCATGAATGTGACTAGGAATTCAATCCAGGAGAAGTGAAAATTTGTAAACTCCCTTTTCATGTCCAGAAGTGACTTCATACATAGGACAGTCATCTGTCTATTGATCCTGACTTGGAAAAGCACAAAAATGTCTCTTGTAATACATGGGAAAGCTCCCCAGTAGTCTGCCTACTATTTTGAAACTTTAATAGGATTTGACAATTACTGAAGGGTAAGGCCATAAACGTAGAAGGCTATGCTATTTGCACTGAATAATTTGTCTGATTAATTTATAATTACTCACTGTCACCTAGCTGAAGTCAGGATTGATAAGTCATCCTAGGAAGAAAACAATCAGTGAATCACAAAAGTAAAGGAAAAAGAAGTTTGGGTTTACAAAACCAGAAGAAGTCTAAGTAAGAAAGGATGGCACAAAGGGGCTATAGAAACACTCAGGGATGAAGAACCAGGTGACAAAGGAGTCAGGGAACATGGTGGACCAGGGCCAAGGATGTGGCAGGGGGAGGAGAGATCCAAAACTAAGTAGCTGGTTTGGAGGACCCAGGAGAACTCTAACACATTGCTCGAGGGGAGGATAAGCTCATACAACCACTTTGGAAACCAGTTGGCAAGGATTTACTTGCAATGAACATAGCTATTCCTATGGGATATAGCAGCTCCACTCCTGAGTTTATTTCTAGCAAAAACAAGGACAATTTTTTCTTTCACAGCAGCACTATTTGTAATAGTTCTATATCAGTTTGCTAGGGAAGTTGAACAAAATACCATAGATTGGGTGGCCTAAACAACAGAAAGTTATTTTGTCATAATTCTGGGGCTAGAAGTCTGAGAACAATTGTTTCCACGGTTGGTTTCTCCTGAGACCTCTCTGCTTGACTTGTAGATGTCTGTCTCCTCCTTGTATCTTCACATGACTTTTCTTCTGTGTGTGTCTGTGTCCTTTTTCTTAGAAAGGGGTAAATCATATAGGATTAGGGCCCACCCTAATGACCTTATTTTACCTTACTTACCCCTTTAAAGACCCTGTGTGTGTGTGTGTGTGTGTGTGTATAAAGTCAGATTGTAAGGTCCTGGAAGTTAGAGTCAATACATGGAGTTGGTGGGGGGATGTTGGGGACACAATCAGCCACGTTTCAAACTGAAGCAACCCAAATATCCAACAACAGTAGAATAAAGATTCACATTCACACAACTGAACAATATACCACATGGAGAATGAATGGATTACAATTATAGGCAACAGTATGGTTGACTCAAAAAAGTAATGTTGAATGAGGGGAATCAGACACAAAAGTATATACTGTAGCAGCAATGGCCACAGTCACCAAACTGTGGAAAGAACCAAGATGCCCTTCAACAGATGAATGGATAAAGAAGATGTGGTCCATATACACTATGGAGTATTATGCCTCCATCAGAAAGGATGAATACTCAACTTTTGTATCAATATGGACGGGACTGGAAGAGATTATGCTGAGTGAAATAAGTCAAGCAGAGAGAGTCAATTATCATACGGTTTCACTTATTTGTGGAGCATAAGAAATAACACAGAGGGCATGGGGAGATGGAGAGGAGAAGGGAGTTGGGGGAAATTGGAGGGGGAGATGAACCATGAGAGACTATGGACTCTGAAAAACAATCTGAGGGTTTTGAAGGGGCAGAGGAGGGGGTGGGAGGTTGGGTGAGCCTGGTGGTAGGTATTATGGAGGGCACATTTTTCATGGAACACTGGGTGTGGTGCATAAACAATGAATTCTGGTACACTGAAAAGAAATTTTAAAAAATAAAATATAAAAAAGTATATGCTGTATGCTCCATGTATATTAATGTACATACACATCTACATGGACTAGACCAGCAAAACTAATCTTCAGTGCTTAGAAATCAGAAGAGCTGTTGTTTGGGAGGTCAGGAGAGGCTTACTGGGAAAAAGAAGCCAGCTTCAGATGTGCTGATATCTCTTTCTTGAGCCAGATGTACATTACACAGGTGTGTTCACTCTGGGATTAAGTTTCAAGTTGCACTCTTATGATCTGTGCATTTTTCAGTGTGATGACACCTCAGCAGAATGGGTAAAAGAAAGAGGACTTAACAGTTGCAAACAGAGGCAAAACATCCAAAATGTATCTTCCATACTGGTCAAGTCAATTATTCAAAGTGGGTTTTGGAGTACTTTCCTCCTCCTTTCCAAATTGGGATCTTCCAAAAGGGCAGGTGTCTGTCCTAATGTAAAGACCCTTTGAAACAGTCTTCCTAAGACCAAGACTCTTTCTTAAGATGTTATAAGACACCAAGGTGCCTCGGTGGGTCAGTTGGTTAAATGTCCGACTCTTGATTTCAGTTTAGGGTCATGACATTGAGTCTTACGTCAGGCTCCATGTTGGGTGAGAAGCCTGCTTGGGATTCTCTCTCCTGACTTTAGAAGAAGGAAGGAGGAAATGAAGGGGGAGCAATCGTGGAAGGGGGAGACAAACAGTGAGAGACTGTGGACTCCAAGAAGCAAACTGAGGGTTTTAGAGGGGAGGGGGATGGGGGTGGTTTGGCCTGGTGATGGGTATTAAGGAGGGCACATATTACATGGAGTACTGGGTGTTATACATAATCAGTGAATCTTGGAACATTGCATCAAAAACTAATGATGTACTGTATGGTGCCTAACATGACAGAATTTTTTAAAAAAATTATCTCTTCCTCTCCCTCTGCCCATCCCTCTGATCGCACTCTTGCTCTCTCTAAACAAATAAATCGACATTATAGGACACCAAGAATAGAAGGATAAAAAGTCACTGGCAAGAGACAAAAAACAAGGCTGGAACGACTTCTTATTAGCCACGTGAAATATTAGACAAAAGTGGAGCAAAGCACTGAATATTATAAAGGAAAATCATTTTGGATATGGAATTCTATGTTCAGAAAAACTATCAAACAAGTGAATAGGAAAATGAAGTTAACTAGCCATGAGAATCCCCAAAGTTTATCTTACATGCAACTTCCTTAGGAAGTTAATAAAAATGTACCCCAGCAAAATAAAGAAGAAATGTGGGCACCTGGGTGGCTTAGTTGGTTAAGCATCTGCCTTCAGCTCAGGTCATGATCGAGTTCTGCACTGGGCTCCCTGCTCAGCAGGAGCCTCCTTCTCCCTCTCCATCTGCCTGCTGCTCCCTTCTGCTTGTGCTCTCTCTGTCAAATAAATGAAATCTTTAAATAAATAAATAAATAAATAAGAAAAAACAGGCTCTGAGGGGAAGTATCTGAGTGATGAAAGGTATTAGAAGAACACCATGTAATGGATTTTTTGACTGAGGAGGTGAGATGATGGAGCAACTTAAAAATATGATGGACACATGACTCTTTTGTCAGCAAGGAATACAAAAAACAATTAAAAACTCTAGGGAAAACAAATAATAATAATTAAATAGCAAAGTCCTATTCTAAACAGAAAGCAAATTAAAAAGTGGCATAATTTTGAACAACCAATTGAATGTAAGAAAAGAGAAACCATTTGGCTTTGATCTTAGAATAAATTTTATTTAACTGGCACTGGACCCATGTTGAAGAAATTGTAATGTTATAACAGTACCTGGTCTGGCGGCAAATGGTACTTTTATAATCATAAAATGCATATTATACCTACTGGCTTTCCAATTATGGATCCAGACCATGAGAAAGTCATGGAAAGTTAATTGTTATTACAAAATAGGAGGCAAATGTGAATAACCGTGATGATATTGTGAAATCAGAGAACTGGAAGAAGTTTTGGGGGCTGGTGTGAGAGGAAACGGCAAGGAATAGCTTTTGTTTGGGTAGAAGCAGTATGTGTCAAATAACTATGGCAAAATCATGGCTTAACCAACTAAAAGTAAGAATAAAAGCATAATGATATTTTAAAAAGTCGTAATGGGACAAAAGGAAAAAAAAACTAAAAGCTAAGACTATATCAAGCACTGTGAGAAAAAGCAAGGAGAAAGAAGGTACTAAGGTACCTCTCATATTGAAGAACCAATGTGTTTTTGTTTAACTTTGTTAAATGTTAAGGCATTTAATAAGTCAGTTGTCACACCACTGGAAGCTTGAATATTTACGTACAGTACAGGAAGTGGCAAAAGTTAGAAATTAGGAAGAAACCATGATAGGAACTACAATCTATATTAGTCAAAAGAAATTGCTTCCAGGGCACCTGGGTAGCTCACTCTGACTCTAGATCTCAGCTCAGGCCTTGATCTCAGGGTTATGAGTTCAAGCCCCTTGTTGGGCTACATACTGGGTATAAAACCTACTTAAAAATTGTTATTAATTTAAAAAAAATTAAAAAGTACCTTTGGGAAGGTTAAGTCTGAAGGGGTTAGCAGAACATGACTATTTACTCATCGGTTTCTATAAGTATGTATTTTATATGCATATATATTTATTACATATTATTTATTTCTATCATATATTACTTATGTTTATTATATTTTTTATTTTTTTATAAACATATAATATATTTTTATCCCAAGAGGTATAGGTCTGTGAATCGCCAGGTTTACACACTTCACAGCACTCACCATAGCACATACCCTCCCCAATCCATAACCCAACCCCCCTTCTCCCAACCCCCTTTCCCCCAGCAACCCTCAGTTTGTTTTGTGAGATTAAGAGTCACTTATGGTTTGTCTCCCTCCCAATCCCATCTTGTTTCATTTATTCTTCTCCTACCCCCTTAACCCCCCATGTTGCATCTCCACTTCCTCATATCAGGGAGATCATATAATAGTTGTCTGTCTTTCTCCGATTGACTTATTTTGCTAAGCATGATAACCTCTAGTTCCATCCACATCGTTGCAAATGGCAAGATTTCATTTCTTTTGATGGCTGCATAGTATTCCATTGTGTATATATACCACATCCTCTTTATCCATTCATCTGTTGATGGACATCTAGGTTCTTTCCATAGTTTGGCTATTGTAGACATTGCTGCTATAAACATTTGGGTGCATGTGCCCCTTCGGATAGACTCAAAATGGATGAAGGACCTCAATGTGAGAAAGGAATCCATCAAAATCCTTGAGGAGAACACAGGCAGCAACCTCTTCAACCTCAGCTGCCGCAACATCTTCCTAGGAACATCGCCAAAGGCAAGGGAAGCAAAGGCAAAAATGAACTATTGGGATTTTGTCAAGATCAGAAGCTTTTGCACAGCAAAGGAAACAGTTAACAAAACCAAAAGACACCTGACAGAATGGGAGAAGATATTTGCAAACGACATATCATAAAGGGCTAGTGTCCAAAATTTATAAAGAACTTAGCAAACTCAACACCCAGAGAACAAATAATCCAATCAAGAAATGGGCAGAAGACATGAACAGACATTTCTTCAAAGAAGACATCCAGAGGGCCAACAGACACATGAAAAAGTGCTCCATATCACTCGGCATCAGGGAAATACAAATCAAAACCACAATGAGATATCCCCTCACACCAGTCAGAATGGCTAAAATTAACAAGTCAGGAAATGACAGATGCTGGCAAGGATGTGAAGAAAGGGGAATCCTCCTACACTGTTGGTGGGAATGCAAGCTGGTGCAACCACTCTGGAAAACAGCATGGAGGTTCCTCAAAATGTTGAAAATAGAACTACCCTATGACCCAGCAATTGGACTACTGGGTATTTACCCTAAAGATACAAATGTAGTTTATTATAATATTGTATAAATTTATTTTTAATATGTATTTTTTTTGAATCTTTTTTTTAAAAGATTTTATTTATTTATTTAACAGACAGAGACCACAAGTAGGCAGAGAGGCAGGCAGAGAGAGAGAGAGGAGGAAGCAGGTTCCCTGTTGAGGACCCTAGGATCATGACCTGAGCGGAAGGCTGAGGATTTAACCCACTGAGCCACCCAAGTGTCCTGATTTTTAATATGTATTTAAAACAGTATTTCTTTTTAAATCACCAGGTACTGGGTTAGAAGTGGGACTCAAGGGGCAGGTAACCAGAGTTAGTGACTAATGAGTACAGGGAAGCCTACAGAATTATCAGGGTCAGATGTGGGGGGCGGGGGAGGGAAGGACACTCCCTAGCAAAAGAAAGCATGGGCAGAGGCCCAGAGGCTAGAAATAAATAGCTAAGAGAAAAGTTGGGGAACAGATCATGAAGATAATGAAAGGCAAAGTTGAGGGACTCAATCTCAGAGAAAAACAAGGCTCTGGTTATTTTTAGGGCACTTGATTTTTTTCAGATATTATGTAGAAAGGCTTTGCTGTGTTGTGTACATTCCTGCCTGCTGTATGAATGCTTTTTCTTTTTTTTTAATCCTCCACCCTGAAAATTGAAATGCATTTTACAATTCTGGTCAGCCTGGCAGTAGTAAGAGCTTGTAGAATAAGCGTATGAATGTCTTCAGCTTGGAAGAAGATATTGAAGGCAATAGTGGAACATCCTTTTAAGAAAGGCTGTGTCTTCAACGTTCTCAGTGGTATTGGGGATGATATTGTGTGGAAAACAAACAAACAAAACCCATAAGAACATCAAAGTCTCCAGGTTGAAAAGTGATCAAAAACTCAAATGAGCAAGTCTTAGAAAAACATTATCCCATTTATTTAACTGATGTTGCCTACTTTCTATACATTAAAGAGTGATATACAATAAAACAATCTATGTGTAAAAAGTCTTTCAATAAAAAAATCTATGTGTAAAAAGTCTTTAAAATCTCATTAAATTAAATTAAACATAATTAAAATTAAAATACCAAGTAATAAGAAATACTTGTATCATATTTAATTGATAATATTTTCCTTTGGTGGAACATAAAATTACATTACTAATAATTATAGCATTTTATAGTCAATGAATTTATATATATACATACACACACACACACACATATATTTTTTTCTTCTTTGTTAAAGTAGAATTATCTCTTTCCAAACTTGCATTTTTTTTTTACACTAAGTATTTGTTTGACTGAATCAAATTAACAACAGTTGTTCAAACAGAAGCAAAATGTTCCTGGCTAAATTCACTCACAAGAATGCTCTTCTCTCCAGGACACTTTATTCCCTCATCCTCCACTTTCTCCATTGTGAGTTACTGCAAACCCTTCTCAAGTGGGGAGTCAGAGGAAAATTGACAAAACGGGTGTCTGAAGAATCCCATTACCTGTTAGCGCCTAGGAGTGTGTAGTGAGGGTGAATATCCTATCCCAGCTTTCTGTGTGTGAAGTGATCCTGGGACTTTGCTCTCCTTCTACTTGCTTCCCAAACCAAACAAACCCCAAATAGCAGCCACTCCTGCTGGCTGAGTAGAAGACTGAGCATTCAGAGCTGCTCCCTCCGGCAAGGGGAACATGAGGTTTGCCCTCAGAGCATGGGAACTTGCTGGAGGAATTCCCCACAGGTGGGGGCTTGTTAAAGCCCTAAGTACATCAGCTGCCTGAGGCACGTTATGAAAATAAATGATCTTGGCGTCTTGGCTTTGGAATGTCATTTTCCCCCCCATATCTGTTTTTGAAAGGCAGAGGGTGGCAGTAAAGCCAAGTGGGTAGGAACACTGGGCCCAGGCTTCAAGTCTGTCTGCCCTTTTCACTTATGGACTATATGAGTTAGAGAGCTCAACTTCATTTTCTCTGAGACTCAGTTTCCCCATTCAGAGACAGGTCAATAATGCCTCTTTTGCAGGATAAGATTGAAGAGTAAATGAGGTTCTGCACATGGGACACACACCGTAGTTCTCTGTGTGCACAGTGGCCCCCAAGTGGCTCCTGCTATTTATCATCAGAAGGAGGGAAGCAAGGAAGCTGAGTAGCGATAGTAAAGGATTAATAATGAAGCTTTATTGGGGCGCCTGGGTGGCTCAGTGGGTTAAGCCTCTGCCTTCAGCTCAGGTCATGATCTCAGGGTCCTGGGATCGAGCCACGCATTGGGCTCTCTGCTGAGTGGGGAGTCTGCTTCCCCCTATCTCTCTCTCTGCCTGCCTCTCTGCCTACTTGTGATCTCTCTCTGTGTCAAATAAATAAATAATCTAAAAAAAAAAAATAGTGAAGCGTTATTCCTTTTAGAGATTGAAAAGACCTGAGAAATAATCCAGTCCAAACCTCTCATTCTACAAACAAGGAAAGTGAAATGCTGACCCAGACTATGACTTTCATAAGACCCAAGGAAAAGTTCAGTGGCAAAGCTGGGCCACCTTTTTACACTTGGGAGAAATTTCCAACAAGTAAATGGCAACCACATATGGACTTGGACCAGCTGAAATTTTAAATTTTCTTTTAATATCACAGATCAAAAGAATGTGGCTCAATCTTTTTGTGTTTCTGATATAGGCTATTTTAGTCAAAGGCACTTAAAAAAGCTTAAGTTTTCTTCCTTTTTAAAATGAGAATTTTATTTTTTTTAAGATTTTATTTATTTATTTGACAGAGAGAAAGTGTGAGTGCCCACGAGCAGGTCGAGCAGCTTTGGGAGAGAGAGAAGCAGGGAGACCGATGCAAGGCTCAATCTCCAGACCCGGGGATCATAACCTGAGCTGGAGACAGATGCTTAGCTGACTGAGCCACCCAGGCACCTTTTAAATTAGAATTTTAAATACACAGCTCAGGTGAAGACAGGAATTCAATTTTAAAAGGCCAAGAGAAAGACTACCAAAGAACTAGAAGATAAACATTTTGTCTTTCACAGGAAAAGAATTCTTCATTCTGTTGTACAGCCAACCATCAGCTAACTGACGAATGATATTGTCAGTGGCATGGTTTTCCAGTGACATGAAACCCTGACTCTGCGGGGTGGGCGCTGGTGGAGAAGCCATGGTCTGCCTCTGGGGCTGAATCTGTTGCATGCTGTATTCTGAACCTTCACGGCTTCTCTTGTCCTCTCCCTACAACCTGCTCAAGTTTCTTTCCGAGGATTTTGGTTTTGAGGTCCTGGCTTCAGAAACAAACAAACAAATGAACACCTGATAGGATTCAGCACCAAATAAGGACTTTCCCCTATGTAATCTCAATCTGAACTTTGTTTTCTTTTGACTGTATATCCAGAGTCACACATTTGATGGGTGCATCAATAAACAGACAAATGGGTTACTTAGGAAATGACATTCTGAGGCAGGGGAGCCCCAGCCCACCTCATTTGCTGGTTTCACTGGCAGGAACAAAGGCTCTCCCTGTGTTCGTTCCTGTTTGGGCACATGGCTAGGGGGCCTCTGGACTACACTGCACTAAACATTTTCCTGGACCTGCAACAGGTCCGAGATGCCCGCGGCACTCACTCTACCTGCTGAAGGTGGGGCTCCTCTCACCTGGGAGTCTCTGCCTTGAGGCTTTGTCCTGCCCACACAGCAAGCCACAAACAACCACAGGCTGAAAGTGTGTGGGTAAAAATCATTATTGAGGGTGCTCTACACCATCCCCTGCAGCTCCACGGAGGGACTGAGAGGCACTGAGAGGCACTGCCCTTGGTGCATAAAACCAGGCCTATAACTTCCTTCCCACCTCACAACCCCTTACTCCTACAAGGGATTCTTGAGTTCACCTTACAACTAAACTCCTTGCACTTGAATCCTGGCTTCAGGATGTGCTCCTGGGGGAGCCCAGCTCAAGACATAGCTGTGCGCACTCACCCACGCACACACACATGTGCACGCACACACACACACAAACAGGCATGCGTGCACACATGTGTACATGCTTGCTCTCTTGAACACAGTCTTCATGCTTTCTCATGCCTGAGTCCCTTTATCCTGTCACTTGCCGTATTTGAAAGTGTGTCACCAGTGCTATGATCCACCACTCAAGATGCCTGTCTGTCTGGAATGTGTCCTCTTTTCTTCCTGCTTAAATGAAATAGTGCAGATAACAATGGTATAAACAGACCCTTGTGGTTAAAAAGAATCCAAATATTGGTGTCTATAAGCACAGTATGGAAATGGATCTAACTTGCCTTCCAAAACACCTGATGCTGTGCTTTTTTTTTCCAATTTATTTATTTTCAGAAAAACAGTATTCGTTATTTTTTCACCACACCCAGTGCTCCATGCAAGCCGTACCCTCTATAATACCCACCACCTGGTACCCCAACTTCCCACCTGCCCCGCCACTTCAAACCCCTCGGATTGTTTTTCAGAGTCCATAGTCTCTCATGATTCACCTCCCCTTCCAATTTCCCCCAACTCCCTTCTCCTCTCTAACTCCCCATGTCCTCCATGCTATTTGTTATGCTCCACAAATAAGTGAAACCATATGATAATTGACTCTCTCTGCTTGACTTATTTCACTCAGCATAATCTCTTCCAGTCCCGTCCATGTTGCTACAAAAGTTGGGTATTCATCCTTTCTGATGGAGGCATAATACTCCATAGTGTATAGGACAGCATCTTCCTTATCCATCCATCCGTTGAAGGGCATCTTGGTTCTTTCCATAGTTTGGCGACAGTGGCCATTGCTGCTATAAACATTGGGGTACAGATGGCCCTTCTTTTCACGACATAAATCTAGTTAACCACTAGTTTCTGTCTCATTGATCTCTGCTCTAATCTTGATTATTTCCCTTCTTGTGCGTGGAGTTGCCTTCATTTGTTGTTGATTTTCCAGTTCTTTAAAGTGTAACGAGAGTTGGTGTATTCTGGATTGTTCAATTTTTTTCAGTGAGACTTGGATGGCTATGTATTTCCCCCTTAAGACCACCTTTGCCGTATGCCATAGGTTTTGGACCAATGTGTCTTCATTCTCATTGGTTTCCATGAATTGTTTAAGTTCTTCCTTGATTTCCGGTTAATCCAAATATTCTTGAGCAGGATGGTCTTTAGCTTCCAAGTGTTTGAATTCCTTCCAAACTTTTTCTTGTGATTGGGTTCCAGTTTCAAAGCATTGTGGTCTGAAAATAGGCAATCTTTTAGTATCAGTTGAGATCTGATTTGTGACCCAGTCTGTGGTCTATCCTAGACAAAGTTCCATGTGCACTTGAGAAGAGTGAGTATTCTGTTGGTTTGGGATGGGATGTTCTGTATATATCAATGAGGTCCATCTGGTCCAATGTGTCATTCAAAGTGCTTGTTTCTTTGTTGATTTTCTGCCTAGATGATCTGTCTGTTGCTGAGAGTGGGGAACATTCCTCATTTAAGGTGGTGAAAGGTGGGGTAGGGAGTGCTGAGGTAAAAGACAAGAGGTGGAAGGGAACAAAGGGGAAATCAATGGATTACCTATAATGCTATGAGAAACATCTCTTTTCATCTACTGTGACGGCTCCAGGGTGGGATCCAGGGAAAGAAGAATGGCAGATTGCAGACCACCCCCACCTCCCCAGAATGGCTCCTCTTTGAACTATGATCTCAGAATGGCTGTTTGTAATCAAAAACATTACCAGGAAACATTGGATCCTCCTTGCCTGCTGGTATTAACAGCCATTTCAGGATTCCAAAAGGCTGCTCCATATCGCATTGGCTCTTCCCTATCTGAAACTGCTGAGCATTTACTGAGGGTTTACCATGCCAAGCTGTGGGATAAAATCTCTTAAAAGTCTGATTCAAATAATCCTCTTCAGAGCTCTCCATGGGCTCTGCTAAGGTGATCCAATCTGGATGAGAAGGCTGAGGCTCAGAGAGGTGAATAATTTGACCAAAGCCACCAGAAAAGCCTGGTGAAGATGAAATTTGAACTTAGTCTTTCCTGTTTAAGTCAGAATGCCAGCTGCTCCTTGCAAAACAACTTCATATCCCTCCCTGTCTGACCTGATGGCTGTATGGGATACACAGTCTTGAAAGGACATCATGCCTCTTGAGAAAGGGTGCATGTGGATTAGGGGGTATGTGAAGCTACAGTTATAGACAGGGCACAATTTCTGGAAAACTTACCTAGTTGATAGTTGAAATGTCATTTTTTACATTAAAGCAAATGCACTGCAGTTGCCAATACCAGGACTCAAGACTTTTGACAGCATGTTGAGCTTTTGTTCAGGGCACATGTCCAGCAGGTGACCCAGCCTCCAGGTTCTACCCATCTGAGCCCCTCTTCCCTTCTCATTCCCCTCACCCCACTCCAGTGTCACAAAGTACCCACGAATAGTCACACCACCAGAAGCCCATGACCGACCGTAACCCATTGTCGGTCATTTAGAAAGATGCACAGCTGCATGTCCACAGAGTGACTCAGCAACCTCTGGTATCCAGGACAGGCCCGCAACTTGATGCTGTCATTCCTTCAGTCAGTTCACACTGAAACGCCCACCTTGTGCCTGGCATTTCACCAGCCCTAGAAGACTTAGCTCTGAACAAGATGGACATGGCCCCTGATGCTTGGGCTCGTTGGCAGAGATAGATATCAGCCAAAAAATTACATTTGTTAATAGAATACACAATTGCACATTCTGAGAATAGGAATGCAGGAATAGATTATGTTGAGAGACTGAAACTTAGAAATGGATTTGGCTTGGCAGACCTGGAAGGCTTCTTGGAGGAATTAACATTGAATAAGGGCCTAAAGGCTTGGTTGGTGACGAATACACCAACTGAAGGCTGGGATATGTGGTTCTCAACCCTGGCTGCACATTTC
This sequence comes from Neogale vison, assembly GCF_020171115.1. Taxonomy (NCBI): domain Eukaryota; kingdom Metazoa; phylum Chordata; class Mammalia; order Carnivora; family Mustelidae; genus Neogale; species Neogale vison. The sequence goes on from NC_058098.1 coordinate 47,438,185, forward strand.
AATCACCAGGAGGACATTAAAGACATATTCCTGCCCAGGCTGCACCAAGACTGATTTAGATCAGAATCACTAGGAATGGATATGGGTACCTGTATTTTTAAGCTTCCCAGGTGACCCTGATGTTCAGTCAAGCTCAAGAGACTGCAGACTGGAGCAGGCTCAGGTGCAGAGGCTTAAGGCCAGCGTGTGTCTATAGGGTGCACGTGATGGTGGGGTGGAGAGGTGGGTAGAAGGGGTCAAATGAGCATGGTCAAACCTGGCAGGAGGCCGTTCCAGTGTCCAGCCTCAGGACAAAAGTGGTGGCAGAGTTAGAGCTAAAGAGAAGCCAACTCCATGGAGAAACAGTTCGGACGGGATCTATCCATCTAGGACTTGACATGTACTGGGTGAGAAGCTGAGGGAGTGATGGGCCAGTCACGACTCCTGCTAGATTCTCAGCATGAGTAACAGGCATGACTTGTGTTCTGTTTGCTAATTGATTTAGTCTCATCCATGATGAAGACCGAGAGGCTGTCAGCAGGAAGCTCACCTGCAGTGGCAATACATAGCCTTGCTCATGTTGGGTAGGCTCTCCATGGCGCTGGCTGGGCAGCAGGGAAGAGGGCTTGCCTGTAATGACCTCCAATGTGGAAAGAAAAAGAACTTTCACATCCTGACTCTAAAACTCTCTCTTCGCCCCGTGAGTCAGTACATAAACTTTAATTCAGACGTTGGCAGTGCTGTCAACAGCTCGTATGTCATTAGCAGAGAGCTGCTGAGGCTCCATGTGCCAGGGAGCAGGCTGCTTCTGCTGCCTTCCCTGGAGGTTAGAACCTCCTTTATTTGTGGAAACCTCAAAGACAAGGTCTTTCTGGACTGTGGGAAAGAAGTTGAGATATAGAGCCAGTCTCTGTCCAGTGGCTGACCCATCCAGGCCGGAGCTCACCCTCTCTGAGTGACACAGATGTTACTCCGCACACCTGTTGAATGTAACCACAGTGCTGGAGGCCTGGGATAGATCTCAGAGGGTCACCACTCATAGCCCAGGAGCTAAGCAGGTCATGCTGGGAGAAGGCAGAGTATTAGCTCTGACAAGTGTGGGTACAGGTTACTCGCAGTAACAGCACAGGTAGGAAAATGAGCAATAGCCTCTCCTAATGTGGTTGTTCTCAAACACTCTATCGGATGACTCCTCAGAACTGCTGGAGGTAGGGGTTGGCAAACACCCCGGGGAAGAGCAAAGCCTGTTATCCGTAGGAGAAACTGAACTCTGAAGCCCGATTCTACTTGATAGGGAAATTTTAAAGAAACCCTCCAAAGTCCTTGACATGAAAATAAAGCTCAGCACAGGTTGTTAATGAATTGAACCCATGGCACACAGTACGAGTCTTTACAAAACTAAGACCAGACCAGACAAGTCCCAACTTGTCCATGGGAGATGGGAGGGAGAGCATGAACTGTAAATTGTAACACTAACTGCATATCCTAGCTGAAGAAATCACCCAACAAAACCACCCTGAAAGGTTTTTAAAGTAGATGGTGGTGTAGCTATTGTAAAATGATGCTGAGGAAAACCAGAAGCATTTCGAAGGTTTTGAAGTCTCATTATTTTTGAAACAGCCTAGGTTTGCTGCTATATAGTTTATGAGCCTGAAAATGAAATTACAGGACATAAAATATAAAAAAAAACCTAATCAATATCATATAACCAGGAAGCTTAGAAATTTAAAGGACTCCTCATGTGCTATAGTTGAGGCCCCAAATGCCAGAAGAGAGCATATGGAGAGGAAGTTGGAGGTCAGATTACACCTCCGTTACCTTGTCCAAGTGTAACGGTTCTTCCATCAGCTCGATTTCGGGGCTTAACATCCAAGACATGGATGACTTCAGCTGTTTCACCTCCCTGTTCTCGTTTGTATTCTTTCTCATTGCAGGAGACTTAGTGTGAAATGATCAGTTACTTTATCATTCAGAACTTGTAAGGCTTCTTGATCTTACTTCCACATGAGTAATAAATTGTTAAGAGTTGTTCTCTGAAGACAAAGAGAAGATAAAGTTTTCCCTTTCCTCCACCACAAGAGATGATTGAAGCTCTTCATACCTGCTCCCTTCCACCCTCCAAGGGTTCAGGACAGCTTTTCCAAGTTGGGGCTTTGGTGAAAAATGTTAGTAACAAATTACAGCTATCACTGTTCCTAGATGTGTGACCTGGGACAAGTCACTCCTCGAACCTTACTTTTCTCAACTAATAACAGAGATAGGTCTCTACTCAGATATTACCCTCTCAGAGACACCTGACTCAGCCACCTGCTCAATAATGGCCCCATCCCTCCATTTAAAAAAAGTACCCTTAACTTGTTTTATTATTTTTTAAAATTTTATTGTTATGTTAGTCACCATACAGTATATCAGTTTTTGATGTAGTGTTCCATGATTCATTGTTTGTGTATAACAATCAGTGATCCATGTAGTACATGCCCTCCTTAATACCCAACCGGGCTAACCCATCCCCTCACCCACCTCCCCTCTAAAATCCTCAGTTTGTTTCTTGGAGTCCACAGTCTCTCATGGTTCATCTCCCTTTCTGATTCCCACTCCCTTCATTTTTCCCTTCCTTCTCCTAATGTCCTCCATGGTACTCCTTACATTCCACACATGAGTGAAACCATATGGTAATTGTCTTTATCTGATTGACTTATTTCACTTCGCATACCCCCCTCCAGTTCCATCCATGTCAACGCAAATGGTGGGTATTTGTCCCTTCTGATAACTGAGTACTGTTCTAATGTATATATGGACCACTTCTTTATTCACTCTTCTGTTGAAGGGCTTCTTTTTTTTTTCCAATTTATTTATTTTCAGAAAAACAGTATTCATTATTTTTTCACCACACCCAGTGCTCCATGCAAGCTGTGCCCTCTATAATACCCACCACCTGGTACCCCAACCTCCCACCCCCCCGCCACTTCAAACCCCTCAGATTGTTTTTCAGAGTCCATAATCTCTCATGGTTCATCTCCCCTTCCAATTTACCCAAAAGCACATGCCCTCCCCAATGTCCATAACCCTACCCCCCTTCTCCCAACCCCCCTTCCCCCAGCAACCCACAGTTTGTTTTGTGAGATTAAGAGTCACTTATGGTTTGTCTCCCTCCCTATCCCATCTTGTTTCATGGATTCTTCTCCTACCCACTTAAGCCCCCATGTTGCATCACCACTTCCTCATATCAGGGAGATCATATAGATACAAACGTAGTGATCCAAAGGGGCACGTGCACCTGAATGTTTATAGCAGCAATGTCCACAATAGCCAAACTAGGGAAAGAACCTAGATGTCCATCAACAGATGAATGGATAAAGAAGATGTGGTATATATACACAATGGAATACTATGCAGCCATCAAAAGAAACAAAATCTTGCCATTTGCGACAACATGGATGGAACTAGAGCGTATCATGCTTAGCGAAATAAGTCAAGCGGAGAAAGACAAATATCATATGATCTCCCTGATATGTTGAAGGGCTTCTTAACTCCTTTTACAGTTTGTCTATTGTGGGCATTGCTGCTAACCTGTTTTATTTTTAATCACTGACATTTGACTGTATTTCTCTTTGTTGATGTGTTAATAATAGAAGGCAACCCCCCAGGTGCTGTATTCCTTCCCCTGGAACAAAGCCTCATCTTAGTAACAGCAAGTGTTATCATGAACAATAAGGTCAGGTAATAGATACATGTAGAGTAGGAAAGCTGTAGGATAAATGCAAGAAATGACAACAGGTATAGGAAGAGAAGGGGAATACAAAGCTCACAGTGAAGAAGTAAGAAGTATGGTCAGAGTGTTAGGAGGTAAGTCAGCAGAAGACGTTACCATGGAAGTAGGGAGGCTGAAGGAGGAGGGCAGTGGTAATGTGGCAGAGTCCAGACACTGCAGATGTGGGAGGCCTATTCCAGTTCCTCAATGTCTAGTCGTGATATAGTAGCAAAGACATACATTGGTCTCTCTTCCTTGTTCCTTACTCAGAGCTCCTAAAATCCTTGTATGTTCCTTGGTGATAGGAGTAGTTTTGTTCTCCAGGCAGGCTTTCAGATGGGGGCTGGTCACCAGAAAAATCAAGCCATGACTGGAAAAGGGAGACAAGTTGGAAGTAGAGTTAATTATGGACCATGTCAGTGCAATGAACCCTTTATTTAAAAAAAAAAAATAGGGGGTTTGGAAAACTGAATCAATGAACACATTCATATCCTGGGAAAGTGGTGCACTCCAACTCCACAGACAGAAGCTCCCTGCTCAGGACTCTTCCAGACCCCTCACTCCATGTACTTCTTCATGGGTGTTCATTCATTTCCTTCATTATGTACTTTATAATAAACCAGTAGATGTTTCCTGAATTCTGTGAGCCATTCTAGCAAATTACTAAACCCAGTGACAGGGTTGTGGGAAACCTGATTTTAAACCGTAAGCATAGGTTTAAAGCACACCTGGACTTGTGACTGGCATCTAAAGTGTGATGGAGCAGTCTTGTGGGACTAAGGCCTTAGCCTGTAGGGCCTGCACTAACTCTGGTTAGTACCAGAATTGAATTGAATTGTAGGACACCCGGATGATATCATGGGACTGCTTGGTGTAGTGTTGTTGCACATCTGGTCACAGAAGTGTTCTGTATGAGTGTGTAAAGGACAACAAAACAGTGTGTTTTCTCAAGCATTATTCAACATCAATGAGTATTTGTGCATTGCCATTATGTGCAATACTGAGTACCGTGGAGCACAAAGAAAGAATGGTTTCACTGTTTATCATCCAGGTAGGGAGAGGAGTAGACACTGCAGATGCCCCACCCTGTGCCCCTCCCACCCTCCCTTGAGTCCACCTGCTCTGAGGTCCACAATCCCAGGCACATTTGTGGCTTCTTACCACAAGCATCCTCTTGTGACCTTTGTCTGAGGGTTCGCCCTCACCAGTTTCTTCATAGCCATGTGTGACTTCACTGTTTATGAAAGTCAGTGCTCCTGGGAACAACAGGGTCTTCCCTCAAGGCAGATGGAGGTCACTGGGTCAAGGCTCTAGGCTCCCTGTCCTTCAGCGGACAACTCTGGGATGGTCTGTGAAGTTCCTCAGAGGCTCCTGGGTGGACCTGAACCCCAAGTGCCCATGCAGTACTAGCTCACGAACACACATATCATAGGGTTTTCTCCCTGTTCTGTCTTATTTTCCTCACTCTTCCCCAAATCACTGGTATCCCCTCCAGATAGACAACCTGCCCCCAAGTCTTTATCTCAGGACCTTCTTTCAGGGACACCCAAATTAAGCATGTACACAGTAGTTGATAACCTAGAATATGTGACATAAAATAAAAAACATAGAATTAATGTCGCTTAAAATAAGAAATTGACATTTCTGGGGAAGATGACAATAGTCTGGTCTATGACCATCAGTGGAAGAAGGTTTTCTATGGCAGGACCTTGAAGGGTTGGTAGAATTTTTGTAGTAGAATAAGGTGGAGGAGGATGAGAAACTATGGAACAATGTGAGAAAGAAGAAAAGATGAGGGAATGTGGGCTTTGACAACAGAAAGTTGATACTGTGACGAACAAAGGTTGATGTATTAAATAGGAGAAAATCCCAAAAGTATTGATTGGGGCTGGATTATAAAAGATCTTGGAGCTGTAACCATCAAGACAGTATAGTACTGACACAAATACAGACACATAGACTAATGGAACAAAATAGAGAACCCAGAAATGGACACTCAACTCTGGTCAACTAATCTTTGACAAAACAAGAAAAAATATCCAGTGTAAACAAGACAATCTCCAACAAATGGTGCTGGGGGCTGGGGAAGTTGGACAGTCACATGCAGATGAAGGAAAATGGACCACTTTTTTATACCATACACAAAAATAAATTCAAGATGGGTGAAAGACTTAAATGTAAGTCAGGAATCCATCAAAATCCTAGAAGAGAACACAGGCAACAAATTCTTTGGCCTCAGCCACAGCAATTTCTTGCTAGACATGTCTCCAAATGTAAAAGAAACAAAAGCAAAAATAAACTATTAGGACTTGATCAGGGTAAAGACCTTTTGCACAGCAAAGAAAACAATCAAAAAAACTCAAGGGTAACATTCAGAATGGGAGACGATATTGACAAATGACATATCAGATAAAGGCCTAGTATCCAAAATCTATAAAGAACTTATCAAATCACCCCCCAAAACCCCAAGAAATCTGTAAAGATATGAGGAGAAGACATACATAGTGCCTCCAAAGAAGGCATACAAATGGCTAAGAGACACATGAAAAGATGCTCAACATCACTGATCATCAGGGAAATACAAATCAAAACCACAATGAGATACCACCTCACACCAGTCAGAATAGCTAAAATTAACAACTCAGGAAACAACAGATGTTGACAAGGATGTGGAGAAAGGGAAACCCTCTTATACTGTTGGTGGTAATGCAAGCTGTTGAAGTCCCTCTGGAAAACAGTATAGAGGGTCTTCAAAACGTTAAAAAAAAAAAAAAAGAGCTAGCTTATGACCCAGCAATTGCATTATTTGGTATTTACTTCAAAGATAGAGATGTAGTGAAAAGAAAGGGCACATGCACCCCAATGTTCATAGAAGCAGTGTCTACAATAGCCAAAATATGGAAAGAGCCCAGATGTTCATTAACAGATGAATGGATAAAGAAGATGTGGGGTGCGCACACACACACACACACACACACACACACACACTCACATAAATATTACTCAACCATCAAAAAGAATGAAATCGTTCCATTTGCAGTGATATGGATGGAACTAGAGGGTATCATGCTAAGCAAAATAAGTCAGTCAGAGAAAGACAAATACCACGTGATTTCACTCATGTGTGGAATTTAAGACACAAAACAGATGGAAATAGGGGAAGGGAAGGAAAAATAAAATAACAGAGAGGGAGGCAAACCATAAGAGACTCTTAATTATAGAAAACATACTGAGGGTTGCTGGAGGGGAAGTGTGTAGGGGGATGGGGTCATTGATGATGGGCACTAAGGAGGGCATATATTGTAATGAGCAATGGGTATCGTATGCAACTGATAAATGACTAAATTCTACCCCTGAAACTAATAATACACTACCTGTTAACTAAATTGAATTTACATTAAAAAGTAAAATGAAAACAAAAATAAAGGAACAAATAAAAGAGACCAAAAGAAAAGCAAAAGAAAAAACAAAACAAACAAACAAAAGATCTCAGAGTTTAACTTAGATTTAGAAAGTTGAATCCACAGGAAATTGGGAGCCATGAAGAGTTTTTGAACAGTGGTTTGACCACAATAACAGAAGAGATTTAGTATTTGACTGAGATGAAAGGATCCCGGTATAGAAGAGTGAAGAATCAGACCATAAGGACCTGCCTTAGGGTGGTCTTTCTGGAAAAGTATGGGAGGGATCAATGTGAGGGAATGTGGTTGGGACCATAGCATACCACCTTGTTAGAGATCTCATAGCTCCAGGTTCTGGGAATGCTGTGGGCAGACATCTTTCAGCTCTCAGTGGCTTCAGGGGGACCGAGAGAACCACCTCATTCAAAGGCACCTCTTTCAGTGGTTCATGCATAGTCTGGGAACATTAAAGACTGGTCACCACAAACCAACCTGGATGAACTCTGATGGGCCATTTTCACTCCAGGGCTGCCCATCCCATTGATGAAGGGAGACATTGGGTGTGCAACCACAGCTCAGCTTCTCCCTCTGCCCACTCCTCTTTCTTTCCCTCCTCCCACAGTTGTCAGTCCCAAAGGTATTTCTTAATAATAAACACCTTGAGTGCTAAAATACACCTCAAAATCTGCCTCTTGTGAACCCAACCTGCAACAGGAAGAATGCAAAGTGATGGGGGTAGTGAGGACAAAGTTAGTGACTGCAAACAAAACATAGGCTGGCTTCCAGAATAACTGGGAGTATTTGGTAACGAATGATACCATCAGCCAGACCCAAGCACTGAGTGTAAGGAATTGACTTCAAGAGGATTTGGTATGTTTGGTTTTAGATATGTTGAGTTTACCTGTAAGGATTTAAAGAATCTGGGTGATTTAGTGTCCCCTAACATGGAGTCAATTGGTTTTACCCTACTTTCTGCAATAGTTCCGGCCCCATGGCCACAGACTGGGCCAGTCCTGGTTCCTAGCCCCAGGAATGGTCATCTGAGCCAATCAGAATCCTTCAGTAGGATTTCCTAATTGAGAAGAAAGTGTTATCTCCTCTGGTCCTGAAGGTGCTGATTAAGCCCCAGTTACCCAGGGGCCATTATGTCACTTGTCACCAGGACAAGCTCTTCGTGGGAGTAAGAGTAAAGATGGGTAATTCTGGGACTGCATTACACTGTATAAGATTCCATTTTAGCAGATTGAAAAGTCTTACGTTCGCCTTAAAGAAACAAATGGCCATATTGTGGAGAGGGTCACTGGAAGGTGGCCTGGAAATGGTCCTGGTGTACAGCCATTGAGAAAACATGGCCTTCAGTCCCTCTACCACATGGAACCAGATTATTCCAATGACCTGAATGAGACTAGAAAGAGGATGGGGAGCGGTAGATGAGAATGCAGCCTGGCTGATACATTGACATCAGTCCTGTGGGATCCTGAGCAGAGGACCCAGCAAGTTTTTCCCAGACTCCTGGCCCACAGACACTGTAAGTTAACCAAAGTATGTTTCCCTAAGCACTACGTTTATGATGTTTGTTATACAGTAGTAAAAAACTGTTATGCTGTCCTTCCCACATCTATAACTGGGAAATCCCACTTTCTCTGTTAAATTTATACAAGTCAGTTTTCTTCCTTTTCAACCAAGGGAGTTTGAGAGATGAGTGGATCATAGATGTGTACAAAACTAAGCCACCTAACAAAGAAGGAGTTATGAACTCCAGGAAGACAGAATATTTGAGATGCATTATCTCCAGACAGCCCAGGTATCTACAATATCCAGGCCAAAACGAACATAATCTTGTTATTGTAAGCCATAAAACAATGCATATCTGTACTAATTGAGTGCATAGGGGAGATAACTTCATTCAATTACTATTTCTTGAACATGGACAGTGACAGGCACAGTGATAGGGTGAGGAGGCCATGGTGGGTGTACTAAGCTTCTGTCTTGCTCAGTTTATGGATTGAGCTCCTGCTGTCTTGGTATTAGATGCTCTCTGTGCAGCCACACTGGGCCTTTTGCTGCATATGTGGCATAAGGGGTAGTCTGTGTCTCAGACAGTTTAGGCCCTATGCTTCAACAGCTGTTTTACGGAGCTATGATTTATTATACTAATTTCTAACTTGGCTTAAAAGCCCCAATACAAAAGATGAGAAGAAGAAAGCTTTAAACTATCTTGGGGGAAAATGTTAGGTGGGAAGGTATGGCACTTGTAAAATTCTTTATAGTACTGTAAGGAACTGGAGGTGAAGAGGACTGGGGGCAATAGGGGCTTTTCCTGACCTATTGCTTCCTATTTGGTCTTTGTTCTAAGAAGGAAAGAACATATTTCGGAGCATCTTTAGTGTGCCTCTCTACATTACCGTACACCAGAACTTCTTGTGGATTTATTTAAAAATAATGATTATTATTTAATGAGTCAGGATAGAGTTTTAATTCTTACCGATATTTTTGAGAATCTCCTTATAACAAGACCTCTGGTCTTGCCCAAAGGATCCATCACAAGGCTGATCACATATTTGGAACCAGCTGCCAATTTGTTGGAAATTTGAGGAACACATTGCGGGGGGGTGCAGACAGCAAGATCCAGACTGTGGAAACTGTGGCTAAATTAAAAGGGGGGGGGAAAGGATGAAGAAAGATTTTATAAATCAAAAAACATTTAAACTACGTTTCAAGTTTTAAAAATGCAGGGAAGGAATTACTGTCAAAGAAGGTTGAAGTGGACCTTTAGAGGGGAGGTGGTGCTACAGCTGGGATGGACACATGGAAGACTCTAGCCAAGTTCTTTTTTTTACCTGAGTAGCAGTTACAAGAACGTTCCCTAAATTATATGTGCTTTTTGTGTAATTTTCTGTATTTCTGTTTTATTTTATACTAACAAAGTAAAAAGGAAAAAAAAAATCACTCCTCAGGTGAGTTTGATTTAGAGGTAGGGATGACTTGACTTGCTATATTCCAGCCACCGTACATACCACAGAATTAGAGTTGATTTTGGGTGGTATATTGGGTTATTTTCATTTTATAATTTAGGAAACTGAAACTCAGCAAATTTGCCTGATGTGTTATAATATAGTTAAATAGCCTTGAAAATTCCAGGTTTCTTCAGACTCTTAATTATAGAGAAGAAACTGCTGGTTACCAGAGGGGAGGTAGGTGGGGGATGGGTAAAATAGGTGATGGGGATTAAGAATGCACCTGTCATGATGAGCACCAGGTGATTTACGAAGTGTTGAATCACTAAATTATACACCTGAAACTAATATAACACTGTATCTTAACTAACTGGAATTAAAATAAGAACTTAAAAAAAAAAGATAATTCCGGTTTTCTTCTGGGGACCAGATGAAGAAGCTCAGGTTAAACCCCTTCCTTTGGTTTCACAGAACTCTAAAACATAAGAACTGGAGGGCACATTACAGGTAACATACCATGAACACCTCTGTGCTTTTCAATTAACATACACAAGTCCAGAGAGAAAAGACCCCACACCCGGCTAATTATTGAGAGGGCATGTGTCCAGGTTTTCAGAAGTGTGCCTCACACTTTACTGACATTAATTCATTTAACCCTCTGCCACTTTGTAGATGTGTAGTAATTGGAGATCAAGGAGGTGAAAGAATTTCGAGTCATGGCTTGGAAGTGACGAGTTTGGACTTGATCTATGCTGATGTTCCCAGGTCCAAGCACAGGATTCTTAAGCATATTCCAAGAGGATGTATTCTGCCAATGACAACCTAGAAAACCACCTTGGTGAATGCGTTGGTCTGTGCTGTGCTGATTATTCTCTCTTCCCCTTGCTGCTACCCCGAATCTCTTGTCTACTTCTCTACTCTGTCCAGGGCCTGACCCCCAGACATTGTCCAGTCATCAGGTTTCCTTTGGGCTCTGGTCGCTGCATGGGTTCAGCCAATGAGAGGCTCTGGCAAGAGACCACTGTATATATACAGTGTCATTAGAAGAACAAATAAAGGGGCGCCTGGGTGGCTCAGTGGGTTGAGCTGCTGCCTTCGGCTCAGGTCATGATCTCAGGGTCCTGGGATCGAATCCCGCATCAGGCTCTCTGCTCAGCAGGGAGCCTACTTCCTCCTCTCTCTCCCTCTGCCTGCCTCTCTGCCTACTTGTGATCTCTCTCTGTCAAATAAATAAGTGAAATCTTTAAAAAAAAAAAAAAGAACAAATAAAAATTCAGATTTGTATATATATTATTATATACTTATATATTTATATATAATTTATATATATTATTTAGTTATATAATATATACACATGTATGTATATGTACATATATGTATATGTATATAACTATATGTATGTATATAACTATATACATATATATGTATACATGCATGTATATATACATATATGCATATAACTATATATAATAATATATAAATTATATAAAATATTTTTATTTTATTATTATAAATATGTATTTATATTTATATTTTAAATATAATTTATATATAACATTATAAATATAATATATAATATATAATACATTATATATATAATGTGTGTGTGTGTGTATATACATATATATATATAATTTTCTAGTGTTTGAAGAGTTTCTCAAGAGAACAGATCACAAACTTACAAGGGAAAGGCAGAGAAGTTTCACACTGAACTTTCCTTCCTTGTTCTTGTCCCTTTGCTTGGGGCCAGTCCTATCTTTTGCCTTCGTGGAGAGCAATGTAGAACAGTCTGGATAAGCCATTGCACTTCTCACTTGGCATCTGGTAGAGGAGAAACAGTGGCACGGAGAGTCTTGGGAATATTTTGAATTGATTTATTCCAGTTAGGTATGGAAGAAAATTAGCTTTAGAAGACCTAGCCATGTGACTTTGGACAAGTCACTAAATTCTCTGAAACTTCATGTCCTCATCTTTAGTTTTAAAGACTTTTATGAATCTGCCTTTCAAAAAACATAAACATAGTGGAAAAGTTCAAAGGCTTTGAAGTCAGATAGGCTGTTCAAATCCTAAAGCCAGCTTTTTTTTTTTAAGATTTTATTTATTTATTTGACAGACAGAGATCACAAGTAGGCAGAGAGGCAGGCAGAGAGAGAGAAGGAAGCAGGCTCCCAACACTGAGCAGAGAACCTGATACGGGGCTGGATCCTAAGACCGTAGCATCATGACTTGAGCCAAAGGCAGAGGCTTTAAATCACTGAGCCACCCAGGTGCCCCCTAAAGCCAGCTTTTGAGTGTTGTGTGACCTTGGATAAGCTACAGAACCTCTCTGTACCACAGTGTCTTCACCTTTTAAATGAGAACAAATGCATTAAGATGATTGAGACAGTGCATGTAAAGACTTAGTACAGTGTCTGGCGTTTAGTAAGAGCACAGGTGAGTTTTCTTCTTATTATCATTATCATTAAAAGCAATAATGCTTTTAGTTGTGATGGGTTATTGGCTGCCAAGTGAATTGTTAGACATAGACCCTGAAGATGAGATGTGGGAAAAGCCACATCTCACGTGGGCAACAGATTCTCATGGTCAGCTATTTTATATTGCCTGTGGGGGCTCAATATTCATGAAAATCCTAAAAAGATCACCTCACCTGAATGATTCAGTGGTCTGAAATTACATCCCAGGATGTCCTTGAGTTAGTATTGTTCCATTTCTCAACCTTAGAACTCCAAATGTTTAACCTGTTGAGTCATCCCCCAATAGGGTGAAATCAGGCATCTTCAGAATGTTAAAAATCCAGTTTAACTCTTCAGCTAAGACTCAGAAGGCTGGAACCAAATCAGAATTGAGATACAAAAAAGAACATCTGAACAGAAAGCTGCAGTTGAAGCTATAGAAGACACATGATAGAAATGCCACTGGGGCGCCCCTGTGGCCCAGTATGATGAGTGGCTGGCTTTTGGTTTCAGCTCAGATCATGATCTCAGAGCTCTGGATTGAGCTCCATGTCAAGCTCCCCACTCAGTGGGGAGTTTGCTTGAGATTCTATCTCTCCCTCTGCCCTTCCCCCGCTCTCGTTATCCTTCCCACCACGGCTTGTATGTGGGCTCTCTCTCTAAAATAAATAAATAAATCTTAAAAGAGATAAAAAGAAATGCCATTTGAGCATGTATCCCTTGGTGGACATGGTCCCCCTGCCAATCACCTACACCTGTCACTAAGGAAGCTTTGGGGCAGAACTCACTCCCCCACTGGGAAGATAGAAGGAGAAAGGTTCTGGTAGTTTCACATGTATCTGTTGAGAAATAAATGGACAAGCTCACCTATGCATGAGCTTCCTATACCCTTTGTAAGAGGGAGGTGATCCCTGAAGGCTGACTCTGAATATGACAACCTGAGCATGGACTGCCCTTGAGACAGTATCAGAAGGGGTGATGGGTATCTTTCCCTGGGGGTAGGATACCCTGATGTTATCCCCTCTGCTTTTGTTTGTTTGTTTGTTTCTTTGTTTGCTTGTTTATTTACTTATTTCCAACTTTATTGGATATAATTGACATACAGGATTATATAAGTTTAAGGTGTACAACACATGGGCCTGATGCACTTATAGACTGCAAAATCTGCTTCAGCCAAAGAGTGGCACTCTTGGACATTGGGGAGGGTATGTGCTTTTGGGTAAATTGGAAGGGGAGGTGAACCATGAGAGACTATGGACTCTGAAAAACAATCTGAGGGGTTTGAAGTGGCGGGGGGGGTGGGAGGTTGGGGTACCAGGTGGTGGGTATTATAGAGGGCACAGCTTGCATTGAGCACTGGGTGTGGTGAAAAAATAACGAATACTGTTTTTCTGAAAATAAATAAATTGGGAAAAAAATTAAAAAAAAAAGAAATAGAAAAAAAAAGTCAAAAAAAAAAAAAGAAGAGTGGCACTCTTAATAGGATAATTGCATCTTGGTGTGAATTTTTTATCTTATTTTCCCCTAGGTAGGACTCAGGTCCCTGAGTCCTGAGTCCCTCAGGTCCCTGAGGTAGGACTCAGAGAAAGATACAGGTAAGGAGAGGGCAGAAATCCTGGCTGTCAGAGGACAGCTGTGTTGGGGTCCATCCTGTGGGTAACAGCCAGCTTCCCCCCAACTTTGATAAAACCCCTGACCAGATTCAAACTATTTATGGAAACCCAATCTGACTGGTTGCTCCAATTGCCTTCATACTGCAGTCTGTTACACATTTCTAATGGTCTTTGGAAGGTTGACCTGGTGTAGGTAAGCTCCACCTCCTTAAAGAAACCAGGCAAACAACTAGAATAAAAGCAGCATATCGTCTTTGGGATGTCCCTGGTGGACGTTTTGACGGCAGGCTCAGTGCCCCAGACCGCCTCCCTTGGAAGCCTGAACCGGCCAAGCAGCTTTCTCCTTTTTCTCTTAACCATGTCCACCAATGAGAATGCTAATTCAATAGCTACCTGCCTTAACAGATTTAAGAACAAGGGGGAAAACAGTACAGAAATGAAATGGCGTCAAATAAAGGTTAATGTGGAGCTCAGGAAAGCTAAGAAGGATGACCAGATGATGAAAAGGAGAAACATAAGCTTGTTTCCTGATGATGCTATCTCTCCACTGAAGGAAAACCACAACATCAGGGCATCATAAATTGGTCTGTTGATGACACTGTTAAAAACATAAATAGCAACAATTTGGAAAGCCAGCTCCAGGCTACTCAAACTGCTAGGAAACCAGGCCCCCATAGACAACATAATCTGGGCTGGTTTGATTCTAAAATTTGTGTCCTTCTTGGGCAGAACTGATTGTAGTCCCATTCAGTTTGAATCTGCTTGGGGTCTCACTAACACTGCTTTTTAGGGACATCAGAACAGACCAAGGTTGTGGTAGATGGAGGTGCTAGGCCAGCATTCATTTCTCTGTTGGCATCTTCCCATGCCCACATCAGGGAACAAGCTGTATGGGCTCTAGGAAACATTGCAGGTGATGATTCAGTTTTTCAAGACTTAGTTATCAAGTATGGTGCAGTTGATCCGCTGTTGGCTCTCCTTGCAGCTCCTGATACGTCATCTTTAGCATGTGATTGCTTATGTAACCTTACTTAGACACTTTCAAACTTTGTCGCAACAAGAATCCCCGTTAGACACTGTTAAACAGATTTGTCCTACCTCAGCTCATCTCCTGCATCATGATGATCCAGAAGTCATGGCAGATACCGGCTGGGCCATCTCCTACCTTACTGATGGTCCAAATGAACAGATTGAAATGGTTGCAAAAGCAGGAGTTGTGCCCCAGCTTGTGAAGCTTCTAGAAGCTACAGTGAAATTGTCCACTGTGACTCCTGTACTAAGAGCCATAGGTATTATTGTCACTGGGACAGATGAACAGACTCAGGTTGTGATAGATGCAGGAGCACTTGCTGTCTTTCGCAGCCTGCTAACAAACCCCAAAACTAATATTCAGAAGGAAGCTACATGGAGAATGTCAAACATCACACCTGGACACCAGGACCAGATCCAACAAGTTGTGAGTCATGGATTAGTCCCATTCGTCATTGGTGTTCTCTCTAAGGTAGACTTTAAGACACCAAAATCTGGGCTGTGACCAACTATACAAGTGTCAGGACAGCTGAACACACTTTGTACCTTGTTCATTGTGGCATGATAGAACCATTGATGAACCTCTTAACTGCAAAGGGTACCAGAATTATTCTGGATATTCTGGATGCCATTTCAAACATCTTTCAGGCTGCTGAGAAACTAGGTGAAACTGAGAAACTTAGTATAATGATTGAAGAATGTGGAGGTTTGGACAAAATTGAAGCTCTACAAAACCATGAAAATGAGTCTGTGTACAAAGCTTCATTAAACTTGATTGAGAAGTATTTCTCTGTAGAGGAAGAGGAAGATCAGAATGTTGTCCAGAATGTTCCAAGTTCAGGATTGCACTCCTGGGACTTTTAACTTTCAGATGAACTGTTGAGGCAGGAAGTTGTTTGTTTTGTACTCTGCTTGGTAGAAGTTTGTCTTGCTGTTTCTCTACTGAGAACTCATTTTAAATGGGTTTTGTTATTGCAGGTCTTTTTACAACAAAACTCTACTTGACCAGTTCCAAACTGTGCAAACTGCGTGAAGCTCCTCCTCTCAGTGGTTTTCTTATTTCTGTGTGGAATCTCCTATCTTGTAGTGTCCTGTAAATAAAGATTAAATTCCTCTCTTTTCTAAAACAACAACAACAACAAAACCACACTAGAATAAAAGCAAATGGCAGAATATTTAACAAAATGACAGAGGAAAGACCACAGTAACTTTCTGTTTATATCAAAGTACAGAATGACCAATACTTTAAATTAGTGTTTAAATGAGGCAAAAATAGTCATCAGTTCTCTATGAATTATCAATCCATGGATGGCTTTCAAAGCACACAGGATTTGATAGAATGTTAGGTTTGATTTCTGGACCAATGGGTTAACATTTTTGGAAAGATCCCTTTATGTTAACTATAGATAATAATAATAATAATAATAATTCACTTTTTTTAAAAGATTTTATTTATTTATTTGACAGAGAGAACTCACAAGTAGATGGAGAGGCAGGCAGAGAGAGAGAGAGAGAGAGAAGCAGGCTCCCTGCTGAGCAGAGAGCCCGATGCGGGACTCGATCCCAGGACCCTGAGATCATGACCTGAGCCGAAGGCAGCGGCTTAACCCACTGACCCACCCAGGCGCCCAATAATTCACTTTTTAAAGAAGGTTTTATTTATTCATTTGACAAAGAGAGAGAGATCATAAGTAGGCAGAGCAGCAGGCGGGGAGGGGGGTGGGGGAGAGGGGAAGCAGGCTCCCTGCTGAGCAGAGAGCTCAATGCTAGGCTAAATCCCAGGACCCTGAGATCATGACCTGAGATGAAGGCAGAGGCTTAACCCACTGAGCCACTCAGGTACCCCAATAATTCAGTTATATAAGGCAAATTTCAAGTCTTACGGCAATACTAGTGATCTCAAGTTCAAGTGGCCATGCTTGAATTTTTCCTCCCAATGTCCATGCTTTTTTTTTTTTTTTTTGTGGATTAATCTTTTTCTTTTTTTTTAAATTATTATTTATTTATTTATTTTCAGAAAAACAGTATTCATTATTTTTTCACCACACCCAGTGCTCCATGCAAGCCGTACCCTCTATAATACCCACCACCTGGTACCCCAACCTCCCACCCCCCGGCCACTTCAAACCCCTCAGATTGTTTTTCAGAGTCCATAGTCTCTCATGGTTCACCTCCCCTTCCAATTTACCCAAATTCCCTACTCCTCTCTAACACCCCTTGTCCTCCATGCTATTTGTTATGCTCCACAAATAAATGAAACCATATGATAATTGACTCTCTCTGCTTGACTTATTTCACTCAGCATAATCTCTTCCAGTCCCGCCCATATTGCTACAAAAGTTGGGTATTCATCCTTTCTGATGGAGGCATAATACTCCATAGTGTATATGGACCACATCTTCCTTATCCATTCATCCGTTGAAGGGCATCTTGGTTCTTTCCATAGTTTGGCGACTGTGGCCATTGCTGCTATAAACATTGGGGTACAGATGGCCCTTCTTTTCACGACATCTGTGTCTTTGGGGTAAATACCCAGGAGTGCAATTGCAGGGTCATAGGGAAGCTCTATTTTTAATTTCTTGAGGAATCTCCACACTGTTCTCCAAAGAGGCTGCACCAACTTGCATTCCCACCAACAGTGGAAGAGGGTTCCCCTTTCTCCACATCCTCTCCAACACATGTTGTTTCCCGTTTTGTTAATTTTGGCCATTCTAACTGGTCCATGCTTTTTGATACTGCTGTTGACCTCCCTCATTCAGCCCAGTTCTTAATCCCCTCCATTCAGACATTTTCCTTGAAGTCACTCTAAACCTTGTGACTCTTTAGCCCTCTCTCTTGTCGGTAAGATGAATAATAGCTTACAAATGCTTCAAGATCTCACAAATGTAGTTGGCAACTTCTCTCTTCTCTGACCTCTGGCAACCAAAATTGCTTTGATATGAAGCAAAAACCACTTCTGTACCCAGTGTGGCTCTTCGTCATGTCTTGCTCTTTCTACCATTGCTTTGTGTACTTAGCATCTCTAAGCCCCCACCATTTAAATCCATGAAAGGGAACACTGGAGCCTTCTGTGTCCAGGGCATGATGCTGGAGACACTTAAGGACACTCTTGTTCCCACATGCCTAGCAATCCACAGGCTGAAAAATGCACTTCCAGGCAAACTGATTCTCTGGGAAAATCAAGAATGATCTGTTTTTTCCTGGCTCTTTGCTCTATCAACTATTAAAGGACCTGAGAGAGAGATCCACATGAAAGTATTTCCTTTTCTTTCACTCTTCAGAAAAGAACATTCTGAATTCTAGAGAGGGAAGGTATGGAGAGCAGAATTTTTAATGACGGAAACCCAGACTGGTTAACAGGAGAAGGTAGAATGAAAATAAAGCAGATGAAGAGAATGCTGAGGGCACGGCCTCCTGGCTGGTGAGTGGTGTGTGTCAGTAACATTTGGTGTATGCACTGTGGCCCATGCATGTGTGTTGCTGAGGCCAACTTCAGCCCTGTAGAGTTTTGTCCTTGGGAGGGGGGTGGCACAGGGCTCAACCCAGAGGTCAGGCAATGGACCCCCAAAGTACCTAGGTTCCTACACAGGGCCAGGAGCTTCACTTCACCCCATATCATGCTGATAAACACTCTTCCCACTCATTGTAATTATTCTTGTATCAGAAGGAAACCAGCCCCAGAAAGGTGATGTTCACTTCTGTTCCCATGTCACTCAGACAAAACTGAAATTTGAATTCACATTTGATTTCATTTCAAAGGCTTCTCAACTCTTTCTGTCATGCTGGTGGTTCTCAAATTGTTCAGGTGTCAGAGAAATTGGAAGGTGTGCACTTTTTCTGTGTTGTATAGATCACTTTGGAAAGATTGATAGGTCAAACTTACCAGAGCTCAATAGGCTCAATGTGCAATTTCAGTACCACCTCTTATAGATTCCAGTTCGCAAGTGATTAAATGATTATTTAATATTTATAGGAGAAAGACAGATTGGTATGATCCATCCTTCCTTCCTTCCTCCCTTTCTCTCTCTTTCTCTCTTTCTTTCTTTTTTAATACAGGGCTTGACCTCATGACCCTGCAATGAAGACCTGAGCTGAGATTAAGAGTTGGATGCTTAACTGACTGAGCCACTCAGGTGTCCCTCTATAGGTATGGTTTATATATGACCCAGGAAAAAAGGTCACCACTGAAAATGAGGAATAACAGAAGCCCCATGACCAGCCTGGGGACCCCTAGTTCTTAAGGACAGGAGTCTAGGAGATCATCCCCTTCAGGCCTGGGTCTTGCTCACTGCTGGACAGAAACAAAGAGACAGAGAATCCCAACCACTATCCTTCAGTCCCCTCCTGCTGGCCCCACACCCCATCACCACAGTGGTCCCACTGGCCCTGCTTTACATGCTCATCTGAGAAGCAGGTCTGTCTTTTGTTTTAGATTTTCTCATCACAATTTTTGTTAGAAATTTAGAAAACCCAGGTAAACAACAAAATATAAAGAAATAAGTTGTAAACATCCTCCACTGATATATCACCACAATAAACATTTGGTAATTTTCTGTGCATATACATTCTGTGGGTTTTTGTTTGCATTTCTGCCTTTCTAGGCCAATTAATACATAGCTGCATCTGTGTTCCTCAAAGACAGGTTCCCACCATATGTGCAGTGAATTGCCAGAAGTATATTTTAAAAATGCATATTCCCAGACTTTTCATTCTACTGAATCAAAATCTTACCCAGCATGGGAGCCAAGAATCTGTTTCTAACAGAATTTTGGAGTGATCGTTATATGCCCTACATGCTGACAGCCATCGTCTGCATCATGTCCCAGAGTACTCCAATTTATATGCCAGAGTCCGATTTATTTAGTCAGTGCCCTATTGATAGACACCTGATGATTTCAGATTTTTCCCAATGATCCAATCTACACCAATGCACACATATATTTACACATTGCTTTCTTTAGACACATTCTGAAAGCGAGGTTGGTGGATCCTGGGGTTATAAGATACACTTTAGCTTCTTGTGACTGTTGCCTGTGCCTGGAGCAGAAGTACTGATGCACAGTGTTCCACACCCACTTCCACCCTGAAGGCACCACAATGTTTAAACCCCCATAATGCCCAGAAGAGAGCCTGCTGAAAGTTGGAGGCTGTAGAGCTGAAGACACCGGTCTGTCAACAGCTGTGGATCCCAGACAGGAAACTCTGTGGCTATATCCTACTTTGCCTTAGTGTCTTGACCAGGAGCTGTCACTCCCCATGGCTCCTGTACCTGCTGCCCAGAGATGGCCCCAGGCTGACCACTCCCAGAGATCATCTGATGAGCGCTGAATGAGTATATCTCCAATGGGGGGACTTGGGGAGGGGATCTTTTGGACCCTGCACCCAATTCCAATGTGTTTGTCTTCCCCCACACCAGCAAGCAATTCTTGGGACACCAGCTGGGTATCTTACAATTTAACTCAAGTCTGACACGACCTACCTTGAGAGAGCCATGGATTCCAGAGGCTAAGGGTTTAGACCTATGAGACTTTGCCTCACTCCCTTCAGACATCATCTGCAAGCAAGTTTAGGCTATCTATTCCATATAACCAGTTATAAATCAGAGATTCCCAAGACTACTACCTCAGGTTTAATTAATTTGCTATAGCTACTCACAGAACTCAAAGAAACATCTTGCTTACTAGAGCATCCATTTATTATAAAAGGATTTAACTCAGGACAGCCAGGTGGGAGAGAAGCACAGGGAGAGATGTGGGGGAAGATGAGGAGCTTCCAGGCCATCTCTGAGTATGCCACTCTCCCCAAATTACCTATGTTCACCATGCCCAGAAGCTCTCCAAACCCAGCCCATTCTGTTTTTTTTTTTTTTTAATGAAGGTTTAATTACATAAGCATGGTTGATTAAATCATTGGTTTTTGGCTATTTGCTCTCTCTCTGTGGAGGTCAGATGTGGGACTAAAAGTTCTAACCCTGTAATCACCTGGCTGGGTCCCCTGGCAACCAGCCCCCATCCTTAGGTGGGGTCCCAAGGTCACCTCACTAGCATGACAAGAGTCACATTTATGTCTCTCATCACTTAGGAAATTCCAAGGGTTTTAGAGTCCTGTGCCAGAAATGGGGACAAAGATCAAATACACATTTCTTATAAATCACAATACCACAGGAGTCATGTGGAGAAGAAAAGTCAGCCCCCCCCAGGAGTTCCCTGGTGGGCTCACACTCCAGACCTAGCACCTGTATCTGCAGGACTTCTGCACACCTGCCTCCCATCCCTCCTTCTCTCAGCAGACATCATTATACTTCCTGCCTGTGTCTGCAGCCACAAAGGGGACTTATTCTTTGGCCTGGAGTTTCTTGCACTCTAGCTGAGGAGACAAATTAGAGAACAACCAGAATTCCGCATGAGTGGAGGCACAGCCAAAGTGTTCCTTATTATCCAGAGAATAGAAAGAAGCTGGGATCCCCTGATCAGAGAGGTGACCATTTCTCTGATATCTGAAAGGGAAAACTTCATTTTGAAAGGAATGTTCCCAAAAATATGAACCACATGAAAGCATAGAGCATATATATATATAATGAAATTGTACTTTACAGACTCTGGTAAAAACTGGTTTTCTCCCTCAACAGTATGGCATGGCCATATCATGTCAATACATTTATGGCCACCTTTTAAAATTGTTTTTATGGCTACTGAGTAGTCTATATTACAGGTAGTCCATGAAGTATTTAGGCTAGGGCTTACACCAAATGGTTAGACTCCCCTCCTGCCTTATCAGATATTCCACCTGGAGCTGCCCTTTTGGACATAAGTTCCCTTATCAGCACCGGTGTGTCTCCTAATGAAGACCTAGTATCTTAATAGACTGTTGGATTCCTGAATATATTTTCAAACCTGGAATGGAAATTCCAAGAAAATCAAATTTACCAATAGGTGAGGATACTAAACCCAAAGAAACATCTTTCTGAAGAATGTTCTTGACAAAAATGTTGACCCAGTAGGAGCAGACTTTCAGGGTGCTGACTACTGCTGACCTCTAATGGCACAGTCAGGAACTACACCAAAAGACCCTTGGAAGGCTGTGAACTTGTTTGATCCAACTTGTTGGGTTGATCCAACTCCAGTTGTGAATTATGAAGGTCTTTGAATAGGTGCCAAATTTGCTCACCATTAGAAGGGGTTTAATCGAGTGACATGGCATTGACCCAGTGATTCATGCTTCAAATGGGACCACTAATTTTTTGGATGGATCAGATGATGATCATTGTCATAGATTTATAATGTTGGATATAGTGGAAAATACACAACATTGAACAATTTGCATTGACTCACTGACTAGCTATAGATAAGGTGTCATCTTCATCCCATGGCTTTAAAGCCCCACTGTTTTCTAGCACATTTTCATCAGCAGCCCCGAAATGCATGTGACAATTCATCGTCTGTCCAATTAATTTTTCATTCTGGTGGAGATGTCTGGCAGAGGCCATTAGGTTCCCCAGTAAATGCTAAACTGACATCTCAGGCCAGACATCCTTGGTGCCATATACCAAGATTCAAATGCTCAAGGAAACCTCATCTGATCAGGCAATGTCCTTCCACTTGGAAGGAAACTGGTGACAAGGAGCTCATAGATGCCAAATGACAGCTGAAGTCAAAACCTGAACTTGGATGGAGCCAGAGGGCCTGCAAAGTCCTCAAAATGGGTGATTTGTCTGAAGATGCTGAGCAAGGGGAGATAGGCAAACCTTGGAACTGCATCATCTTCAGTGGAAGGGAGGAGCAGAGGGCAGATAGAGAAATAAAACTGAGACCATCACAGAAGTACAGCCAGTAGGAAATGCTCAGGTGGGAAAAGGAGGCATGCAGAGTATATTTTCATAAAATGTGATGGTGTTTTAAGGATGTAAGCACTCATCTTTTTAAATTAACATATAATGTATTATTTGTTTCAGGAGTACAAGTCTGTGATTCATCAGTCTTACACAATTCACAGTGCTCACCATAGCCACATACCCTCCCCAATGTCAATCCCACAGCCATCCCAAACTTCCCACTCCCCTCCCCTCCAGCAACCTTCAGCTTGTTTCCTGAGATTAAGAGTCTCTTATGCTTTTGTCTCCCTCTCTGGTTTCATCTTGTTTCAGTTTTCCTTCTCCTCCCCTGTGATCCCCTCTTGTTTCTCAAATTCCTCATATCAGTGAGATCATATGATAATTGTCTTTCTCTGATTGACTTATGTGAGCACTCATTTGAGTGTTCTGCTCTCAAACTTCAGGGTGAGACTACCTGAATTTGTGTTCTAAGTTTTTGTATTCTTTTTCATTAGTGGAGGGAAAGCACATGGATTTCACTAGGTAGCAGTTGTGTGCAACATTTGAACTCCAGAGAGATACTCTGGTTCTTTATGTGGCTGAATAAGGCTCTGACAAGGAGATCTTTTCCTCAACTTTGATGAGTTCCCTTCACCTTTTGGCACAAGGTCATAGCTCTGGTGTAATCAAATAATTAAGACTGATTTTTGAAATAAATCCTTAATGGGTTATGACTGCCGGTTTTTTTCTATGTATTTTTAAATGACATATACGTGGGCAAGAATATATATTCACTGTAAAAAAACTAAGGACTACTTCCTAAAAATATAAAGGATTAATTAAACCACTCAATCCTACTCCATGAAAATGTTAATATCCAATATTTTGATATTTAGATGTATATTATTATAGTTCTTTTTATTTGTTTAAGATTTATTTATCGGAGAGTGAGAGAGAGTGAGCACAAGCAGGAGGGGCAGAGGGAGAGGAAGAGAGAATCTGAGGCAGATGAGCATGCAGCCTGATACAGGGCTCAATCTCATGACCCTGGAATCATAACCTGAGCTGAAACCAAGCCAGACGGTTAATTGACTGTACCACCCTGGTGCCCCTTACAGTTATTTTTAAGTTACTTATATCTATTTCCAAATTTCTATCTATTTCTTTATTCACACTTGTATCTACGGAATTGGGAATCAAATCAACTATAGGGTTTTGTTAAACTGGTTTATTTTGGTAAATAAACTGGTTTAGATGTTTATTCTTTAATATGATTACATAAAAATTTAAGAAATGTACAGTATTCCGGGGCACCTGGGTGGCTCAGTGGTTAAGCCGCTGCCTTCAGCTCAGGTCGTGATCTCAGGGTCCTGGGATCGAGTCCCGCGTCGGGCTCTCTGCTCAGCAGGGAGCCTGCTTCCCCCTCTCTCTGCCTGCCTCTCTATCTACTTGTGATTTCTCTCTGTCTAATGAATAAATAAAATCTTTAAAAAAAAAAAGAAATGTACAGTATTCCCTCATGAGCTTATAACAATTTACCTAGCATTCAGATATTTTCATCATTCTATATTGAAAGGAATTCTGAGTTGAGCATCCAATAAGTCTTCCTATGCTCACTGGCTTTATACTTTATTAATAATTCAGAATCACTGAATAAACAAAGAATAGCAGGCGGCTTGATCCTCTCAATCAGTGGATAAAGATGTTTTCGTCAAAAGCAATGAGTGGTTTTTCCTAAAGTGACATAGAAGAAGTCAATCAGTGTTATCAAAAAAGTTGCTTCAAATGTAATCATGTAAGATGATCAATGGGGAGGTAAGTGCCCTTCCACGGCTCATTTGCCTGGACCTGAACAAATACCCTCTGATTCTGGACCTGAATAAATACCCTCTGATTCTGAACCTGAGAGGAGTGTGTCCCATTGAAGGATGTGATGAAGTTCCAGGTGAACGGGGAGGGGCCCACATCATGACTGGAGGCCATTCCATACTTCACTTCACTTCATCCTCACAGCACACCATGGAGGCTGCTCTTGATTTTTTATTTCACAGTAAGGAATCTGAGGACCAGTGGAAAAGAAAGAGTTCTCAGGAACAGAACAGAAATGAGTACATGCATGTACATGCCTGACACTCAAAACCATGACATTATGACAGGGCAGGACATATTGGAGATCAGGATGCCTTTTCATTCAGGCCCCTCTTTTTTTTTCCCTAGGACCCAAGGACAAAAAGCTAATCAGGCCCATAAATCCAAAAGCAGTGCTGACAACAAAGGACCTAGTGAAAACTAAAAATTAGGTTTCTCAAGGAGATTATCTTCCATATCTGGCTCATTTGAATTTTCAAATTATGTCCCCACTTTGTTTATTTTCTTTAATGCCTCTTCCTCAACCTTGAATTTATTTATAAATGTAAATAAGCTAACTAGATGTTAAAGATCTATATATACTAAAATGTGAATGACTACTCAAAACCATTGGGTATGCTCATTTAGAAAAAAATAATTTTCCCATACTTTTAGAGAAAGACTATTTACCCAAGATAGTTGAAAAATAAAAGAGATAGTTGGGAACAATTCATTAATAGTGAGAATCTAACTATAACCAAAGGAGAAAAACTTAATAAGGACTGAAAAACCAATAGGTGTGAACCAATCATGAGTAGGAGAATAGAGCCAGATAGGGAAAGGGTGGAGTTTCTAATATGGACCAAACTGATAGGCAGCCAGTTGGAAAGAATAGCTATTCAACAGGAAATTCAAAGCACTACAAGTTCATATTTGACATTTACTAGTCAAAATTCTTTAAAAAATATTCCATGAAGTGGAGAGACAATAGGATTAAAATTTGCTTATAGGTTCTCCTAATGACAGAATTATCTTAATCACTGTGGTCCCAAATGTCTCCCAAATATCCAAATGTGATAGTCCTTATATTTATGACCTATGACAACATGCACTTTATATTACCAATAAATATTGTCAATAAATATCCTCTAAATTGAAACTCAGATTCAGGCCTCTGGAGCACAAGATTTATTTCATTAAATATTAAGATTAAAAATTAAAAATTGAGATTATTTCATTAAAATGAATATATATGGCATATTTATATGAAATATAGCATAGTGAGAAAAATGCAGACTCTGAATTTAGATAGATTTGAGTTCAGCCTGAATCTAGTATTTACTAGCCAAATTACGCCACTGCCATTAACTTCCATCTTGGATTGTGCAATATGGAAATAATAACATCTACTTTCAGGACTATTGTAAAGTAATTGGTAGGTTGTGTGGACAGTATTACAATGTAGACCACTCATAAATTTGTAAGATATTATGACTAAAAGGAGACAATTCATTTTCTCTCATTGAATCTGCAGGGATTTGGAAGTATAATTCAACCCCGTATGTCCTGGTAGGTTTGAGAACACCCAAATGGATAATCTAAAGTAGAATGGGTGAAGATCTGAGCATGGTAATTCTGGTAGCTCTGGAGCAACAATGGTCAGCTATAGGGTTTCTTTTTTTTTTTTTTTTTAAGATTTTATTTATTTATCTGACAGACAGAGATCAGAAGTAGGCAGAGAAGCAGGCAGAGGGAGAGGAGGAAGCAGGCTCCCTGCTGAGCAGAGAGCAGAGAGCGGGGCTCGATCCCAGGACCCTGGGATCATGACCTGAGCCAAAGGCAGAGGCTTTAACCCACTGAGCCACCCAGGCGCCCCAGCTATAGGGTTTCTGTGCAAGCCTCCGACTCAAGGAGTAAGGGAAGGATGGCCACATTTCTGGCTAGCCTTGGTCCTTGAACACTCCAGATACTGCCATGGTGTTTCATTCATCATTTGTTGGAGCCGACTAATGGTACTAATGAAGTTGTGGTTCTTTGGCTATTGGTTCAAACAGAGACTTGTCTGTACTCATCAACCATTTCTCCTGGTGATGGAAGTGTATACAGTCCCAAGCCTCCTTTTGCCTGCCTAAAGTTCTTCAAGATTAAGAACCATTTGGAGGGGGGAGGAGTCAAGATGGCGGAGAAGTAGCAGGCTGAGACTACCTCAGCTAGCAGGAGAGCAGCTAGAGAGCTTATCTAAAGATTGCAAACACCTGCAAATCCATCGGCAGATCGAGGAGAAGAAGAACAGCAATTCTAGAAACAGAAAAACAACCACTTTCTGAAAGGTAGGACTGGCGGAGAAGTGAATCCAAAGCCACGGGAAGATAGACCCCGGGGGGAGGGGCCGGCTCCCGGCAAGCGGCGGAGCAGCGGAGCACAAAATCAGGACTTTTAAAAGTCTGTTCCGCTGAGGGACATCGCTCCGGAGGCTAAACCGGGGCGAAGCCCACACAGGGTCGGCGTGACCTCAGGCCCTGCGGGGTCACAGAAGGATCGGGGGTGTCCGAGTGTCGCAGAGCTTGCGGATATTGGAACGGGAAAGCCGGCTGCAGAGACAGAGCCGACAGTAAGCTCGCAGCTCGGAGTTGCCTTGAACCGGCCACAAGCTCGGTGAGCTCGGAGCGCGGCCGGAGGTTGGGCAGACGCGAGTTACTGGGAGCTGTTCGCTGAGGGAGCACAGGGGAGCGGGGCCCCGGGCTCTCGGCTCCTCCGGGCCGGAGACCAGGAGGCCGCCATTTGTATTCCCGTCCTCCGGAACTCTACGGAAAGCGCTCAGGGAACAAAAGCTCCTGAAAGCAAAGCCGAGCAGATCACTCAGCCCGGCCCCCGGTAAGGGCGGTGTAATTCCGCCTGGGGCAAAGACACTTGAGAATCACTACATCAGGCCCCTCCCCCAGAAGATCAACAAGAAATCCAGGCAAGACCAAGTTCACCTACCAAGGAGTGCAGTTTCAATACCAAGGAGAGAGCAGCAGAATTCCAGAGGAGGAGAAAACAAACCACGGAACTCATGGCTTTCTGCCTGTGATTTTTCAGTCTTGCAGTTAATTTAATTTTTTTCTTTTTCATTTTTTTTCTCTTCTTCTGCTAAAATTTTTTATAACTTTTACCCTTTTCTCTTTTAACGTTTTTTAACTGGATTATCTAATATATATATTTTTCTTTTTTATACTTTTGTTTATTCATTTTCTTTTTTTTTAATTCCTTTTTTTTCTTTTTTTCTTTCTTTCTTTTTGAACCTTTTTTTATCCCCAAATCAGAAGAGATCCTAATCTCTTCAATCTTTTTTTTCTTAATTCTTTTTTAAATTCTTGATTGAATTTTTAATTCAATCTCTTTTTTTTAATTCTTTTTTTCTTTTTTTTCTTTCTTTCTTTTTGAACCTCTTTTTATCCCCAAATCAGAAGAGATCCCAATCAGAAGAGATTGGGAGATCCCAATCAAAGGAGATCCCAATCAGAGGAGATCCCTCACCCAATCGTGAGTGGGGAAAAATCCCCCCTCACGATTTGGGATCTCTTCTGATTTGGTTAAAGCATATTTTCCTGGGATTGTTGCCACCCTTTTAGTATTTTACTTGCTCCTTCATATACTCTTAGCTGGACAAAATGACAAGGCGGAAAAATTCACAACAAAAAAAAGAACAAGAGGCAGTACCGAAGGCTAGGGACCTAATCAATACAGACATTGGTAATATGTCAGATCTAGAGTTCAAAATGACAATTCTCAAGGTTATAGCCGGGCTTGAAAAAGGCATGGAAGATATTAGAGAAACCCTCTCCAGAGATATAAAAGCCCTTTCTGGAGAAATAAAAGAACTAAAATCTAACCAAGTTGAAATCAAAAAAGCTATTAATGAAGTTCAATCAAAAATGGAGGCTCTCACTGCTAGGATAAATGAGGCAGAAGAAAGAATTAGCGATATAGAAGACCAAATGACAGAGAATAAAGAAGCTGAGCAAAAGAGGGACAAACAGCTACTGGACCATGAGGGGAGAATTCGAGAGATAAGTGACACCATAAGACGAAACAACATTAGAATAATTGGGATTCCAGAAGAAGAAGAAAGAGAGAGGGGAGCAGAAGGTATACTGGAGAGAATTATTGGGGAGAATTTCCCCAATATGGCAAAGGGAACGAGTATCAAAATTCAGGAGCTTCAGAGAACGCCCCTCAAAATCAATAAGAATAGGCCCACACCCCGTGACCTAATAGTAAAATTTACAAGCCTTAGTGACAAAGAGAAAATCCTGAAAGCAGCCCAGGAAAAGAAGTCTGTAACATACAATGGTAAAAGTATTAGATTGGCAGCTGACTTATCCACAGAGACCTGGCAGGCCAGAAAGAGCTGGCATGACATTTTCAGAGCACTAAACGAGAAAAACATGCAGCCAAGAATACTATATCCAGCTAGGCTATCATTGAAAATAGAAGGAGAGATTAAAAGCTTCCAGGACAAACAAAAACTGAAAGAATTTGCAAACACCAAACCAGCTCTACAGGAAATACTGAAAGGGGTCCTCTAAGCAAAGAGAGAGCCTACAAGTGGTAGATCAGAAAGGAACAGAGACAATATACAGTAACAGTCACCTTACAGGCAATACAATGGCACTAAAATCATATCTCTCAATAGTTACCCTGAATGTTAATGGGCTAAATGCCCCAATCAAAAGACACAGGGTATCAGAATGGATAAAAAAACAAAACCCATCTATATGTTGCCTCCAAGAAACTCATTTTAAACCCGAAGACACCTCCAGACTTAAAGTGAGGGGGTGGAAAAGAATTTACCATGCTAATGGACATCAGAAAAAAGCAGGAGTGGCAATCCTTATATCAGATCAATTAGATTTTAAGCCAAAGACTATAATAAGAGATGAGGAAGGACACTATATCATACTCAAAGGGTCTGTCCAACAAGAAGATCTAACAATTTTAAATATCTATGCCCCCAACGTGGGCGCAGCCAACTATATAAACCAATTAATAACAAAATCAAAGAACCACATCAACAATAATACAATAATAGTAGGGGACTTTAACACTCCCCTCACTGAAATGGACAGATCATCCAAGCAAAAGATCAACAGGGAAATAAAGGCCTTAAATGATACACTGGATGAGATGGACATCACAGATATATTCAGAACATTTCATCCCAAAGCAACAGAATACACATTCTTCTCTAGTGCACATGGAACATTCTCCAGAATAGATCACATCCTCGGTCCTAAATCAGGACTCAACTGGTATCAAAAGATTGGGATCATTCCCTGCATATTTTCAGACCACAATGCTCTGAAGCTAGAACTCAACCACAAGAGGAAGTTTGGAAAGAACACAAATACATGGAGACTAAACAGCATCCTTCTAAAGAATGAATGGGTCAACCGGGAAATTAAAGAAGAATTGAAAAAAATCATGGAAACAAATGATAATGAAAATACAACGGTTCAAAACCTGTGGGACACAACAAAGGCAGTCCTGAGAGGAAAATATATAGCGGTACAAGCTTTTCTCAAGAAACAAGAAAGGTCTCAGGTACACAACCTAACCCTACACCTAAAGGAGCTGGAGAAAGAACAAGAAAGAAACCCTAAGCCCAGCAGGAGAAGAGAAATCATAAAGATCAGAGCAGAAATCAATGAAATAGAAACCAAAAAAACAATAGAACAAATCAAACAAACTAGGAGCTGGTTCTTTGAAAGAATTAATAAAATTGATAAACCCTTGGCCAGACTTATCAAAAAGAAAAGAGAAAGGACCCAAATAAATAAAATCATGAATGAAAGAGGAGAGATCACAACTAACACCAAAGAAATACAAACTATTATAAGAACATACTATGAGCAACTCTACGCCAACAAATTTGACAATCTGGAAGAAATAGATGCATTCCTAGAAACATATAAACTACCAAAATTGAACCAGGAAGAAATAGAAAGCCTGAACAGACCCATAACCAGTAAGGAGATTGAAACAGTCATTAAAAATCTCCAAACAAACAAAAGCCAAGGGCCAGATGGCTTCCCGGGGGAATTCTACCAAACATTTAAAGAGGAACTAATTCCTATTCTCCTGAAACTATTCCAAAAAATAGATATGGAAGGAAAACTTCCAAACTCATTTTATGAGGCCAGCATCACCTTGATCCCAAAACCAGACAAGGATCCCATCAAAAAAGAGAGCTATAGACCAATATCCTTGATGAACACAGATGCAAAAATTCTCACCAAAATACTAGCCAATAGGATTCAACAGTACATTAAAAGGATTATTCACCACGACCAAGTGGGATTTATTCCAGGGCTGCAAGGTTGGTTCAACATCCGCAAATCAGTCAATGTGATACAACACATCAATAAAAGAAAGAACAAGAACCATATGATACTCTCAATAGATGCTGAAAAAGCATTTGACAAAGTACAGCATCCCTTCCTGATCAAAACCCTTCAAAGTGTAGGGATAGAGGGCACATACCTCAATATCATCAAAGCCATCTATGAAAAGCCCACTGCAAATATCATTCTCAATGGAGAAAAACTGAAAGCTTTTCCACTAAGGTCAGGAACACGGCAGGGATGTCCATTATCACCACTGCTATTCAACATAGTACTAGAAGTCCTAGCCTCAGCAATCAGACAACAAAAGGAAATTAAAGGCATCCAAATTGGCAAAGAAGAAGTCATATTATCACTCTTCGCAGATGATATGATACTCTATGTGGAAAACCCAAAAGACTCCACTCCAAAACTGCTAGAACTTGTACAGGAATTCAGTAAAGTGTCAGGATATAAGATCAATGCACAGAAATCAGTTGCACTTCTCTACACCAACAACAAGACAGAAGAAAGAGAAATTAAGGAGTCAATCCCATTTACAATTGCACCCCAAACCATAAGATACCTGGGAATAAACCTAACCAAAGAGGCACAGAATCTATACTCAGAAAACTATAAAGTACTCATGAAAGAAATTGAGGAAGACACAAAGAAAGGGAAGAATGTTCCATGCTCCTGGATTGGAAGAATAAATATTGTGAAAATGTCTATGCTACCTAAAGCAATCTACACATTTAATGCAATTCCTATCAAAGTACCCTCCATCTTTTTCAAAGAAATGGAACAAATAATTTTAAAATTTATATGGAACCAGAAAAGACCTCGAATAGCCAAAGGGATATTGAAAAACAAAGCCAAAGTTGGTGGCATCACAATTCCGGACTTCAAGCTTTATTACAAAGCTGTCATCATCAAGACAGCATGGTACTGGCACAAAAACAGACACATAGACCAATGGAACAGAATAGAGAGCCCAGAAATAGACCCTCAACTCTATGGTCAACTAATCTTTGACAAAGCAGGAAAGAATGTCCAATGGAAAAAAGACAGCCTCTTCAATAAATGGTGTTGGGAAAATTGGACAGCCACGTGCAGAAAAATGAAATTGGACCATTTCCTTACACCACACACAAAAATAGATTCAAAATGGATTAAGGACCTCAATGTGAGAAAGGAATCCATCAAAATCCTTGAGGAGAACACAGGCAGCAACCTCTTCGACCTCAGCCGCAGCAACATCTTCCTAGGAACATCGCCAAAGGCAAGGGAAGCAAGGGCAAAAATGAACTTTTGGGATTTCATCAAAATCAAAAGCTTTTGCACAGCAAAGGAAACAGTTAACAAAACCAAAAGACAACTGACAGAATGGGAGAAGATATTTGCAAACGACATATCAGATAAAGGACTAGTGTCCAAAATCTATAAAGAACTTAACAAACTCAACACCCAAAGAACAAATAATCCAATCAAGAAATGGGCAGAGGACATGAACAGACGTTTCTGCCAAGAAGACATCCAGATGGCCAACAGACACATGAAAAAGTGCTCCATATCACTCGGCATCAGGGAAATACAAATCAAAACCACAATGAGATATCACCTCACACCAGTCAGAATGGCTAAAATCAACAAGTCAGGAAATGACAGATGCTGGCGAGGATGCGGAGAAAGGGGAACCCTCCTACACTGTTGGTGGGAATGCAAGCTGGTGCAACCACTCTGGAAAACAGCATGGAGTTTCCTCAAAATGTTGAAAATAGAACTACCCTATGACCCAGCAATTGCACTACTGGGAATTTACCCTAAAGATACAAACGTAGTGATCCAAAGGGGCACGTGCACCCGAATGTTTATAGCAGCAATGTCCACAATAGCCAAACTATGGAAAGAACCTAGATGTCCATCAACAGATGAATGGATCAAGAAGATGTGGTATATATACACAATGGAATACTATGCAGCCATCAAAAGAAACAAAATCTTGCCATTTGCGACAACATGGATGGAACTAGAGCGTATCATGCTTAGCGAAATAAGTCAAGCGGAGAAAGACAACTATCATATGATCTCCCTGATATGAGGGAGTGGTGACGCAACATGGGGGCTTAAGTGGGTAGGAGAAGAATCCATGAAACAAGATGGGATAGGGAGGGAGACAAACCATAAGTGACTCTTAATCTCACGAAACAAACTGTGGGTTGCTGGGGGGAGGGGGGTTGGGAGAAGGAGGGAAGGTTATGGACATTAGGGAGGGTATGTGCTTTTGGGTAAATTGGAAGGGGAGATGAACCATGAGAGACTATGGACTCTGAAAAACAGTCTGAGGGGTTTGAAGTGGCGGGGGGGTGGGAGGTTGGGGTACCAGGTGGTGGGTATTATAGAGGGCACAGCTTGCATGGAGCACTGGGTGTGGTGAAAAAATAATGAATCCTGTTTTTCTGAAAATAAATAAATTGGAAAATAAATAAATAAATAAATTAATTAATTAATTAAAAAAAAAAAAAGAACCATTTGGAAGAGAAGATACCAAATCTTGTGAGATAGATATAGATATAGATATAGATTTTTTTAAATGGAGAGTTAAGGTAAACATGCAAACAGATAAGATTCTGTCAGAAAATGAAACCAGACTCTTAGCCAATACAGTCAATACTGTCAACAACAGAAGTGAATCAGCAGCAGTTGGCAACACAATTTATCCTCACACTTAGTTTTGTTTCATTTCCAATAGTGAATGTATGCGGTAAGGTAACTAGGTTTTTCTTCAAGCATCTCAGAATGAGGCCAGGTTTATGGATTGTCATCTCATCTTCTAAGTGGAAAGATTAAGCCAGAAAAAAAAAAAAAAAGTCCACATTCATACCTGGGTCAGAACATTGGAACACACAACTAGAAACATTCATCAAGATTTAATCAAAATACTGTGGAAAAACAAAATTCAACTGAGTAAATTTGAAGATTTAATTGGCTTTAGGAAGCGATTCACAAATCAAGCCTTATCCCAACCAACAAGTAGAGAGATGCTCTCTTTGTACAAAATGGAAGATTTTTATAGGGAGGAGGGAGGGGCAAGAAGTTACTGGCAAAGAAAAGAAGGGATTGTTTCAGGCCAGGGAACCTTTTAGGGGGAGGGGAAGGCAGGATTTTTTTCATCATGCAGATGAACTCACTGGTGCTGATCAAGAATTTCAGTTACTAAAAGATGACCTGCCTGGGATAGGTTGAAACCCTAATTAAGTCTTAGTTTGCTGTCCTGGAGGACAAATGACTCAAATTTGGGCTTGTTTCCTCTGGTTTTAACAATTCTATATAGTTGACTTAGTTAATCAATAAAAACTGGGCAAAGTGACATAACTGCTCCATAAATGGACTTAACACATGCCTGACAATACATATTACATTCAGTGAAAAATTACTCAATTTTACTGACCATTAGGGCTTGCTTGCTTTTTGAATTCTGCAAGTAGGATATGGAGCTTAATTTTCTGTTTACTATGTACCAGTTTCACTAAAACTCATGCAGTTATTAAGCATATAATTTTATATTTTATACCTTCTATTTCTTATTATCTAAAATATATACTATTTCCCCTTAGCCAAAATGATAACTTTCCACTGAATTCCAGCACGTAGTCTGTAAATGTATGAACAAAGTTACATCTTTTTCCTTGATAATGAAAAGAACTTTCATTCCCTCCCCCCCACACACACACAAATGCCTACATGGCAAAAATGAGTTACAAACTGTTTGCAGTTTGTACAGAGCAAACCGTAAGCTGGTAAAAATTCTTCTAAAATTGTGAGTTAACAAAAATATTTTGCTTATTGGAAAAATCCAATTGTGCTTTCTGGTGTCATTGGAAGTAGTGACACCAGTGCCAGGCTTTGAGACAGCAAATAAACTTTGGTATGGAAAAAGTTTACTCCAATACAGGTGGTGGTGAGCTACAAAGCACTGAATGTGGGACTCTGCTTTGTAATAGCAAGTTGCAATAATCACAGGAAGTCTTTTTCTCCTTTCTCTCCCTGTCTGTCTCTGTCTTTTCTTCTTGCCTCCTTTCCTCCTTCTTTCCCCCTTCCCTTCTCCCTCTTTCCTCCTCCCTCCCTTCTTCTTCCCTCCCTCCCTCTTCCTCTCTTTTTCTTTTCCCCCTCCCCCACCCTCTTCTCCTTTCCTCTCCTTTCCTTTCTCAACCATAACATGCATGGTACTTCTCTACTCCTGGTAGTGAGAGCAAAGTTTTAGAGTCAAAGGACACATTCCAGATCTTCTGCCACCTGGTTACAGTGGGTATAAAATGAGACCCTCCCTTCCCCCCACCCACACTGATTTGACCAAGGAGAACCATCTGACCCAAACTAGGCCCATGATCCTTTTGATCTGAAATCAGCAGAATTGGGAGTGGGAGAGCACACTCTTGACTTGCTGCCCCTTGGCAGGACCCTGAGCTTGGAAGATTTTGCCAGTAAGACATTGCCAGGAATGTTTTTCTCATTGCAGAATGGTAAATCAAAGACTTATCTGTAACAGATAGTAGAATCAGCAGTCACTGGGGGGAAGCCTGGCTGAGAGCCAAGAGAAAACATCCTGGGATCCCATCAGCGTTCCTGATGGTGGTTTATTAGAGTCTGGAGACCCAGTGGCACCCTTGTCTATGAATCCAATAGCTCCCATCCTCTGATAACCAATCCCCATCCTTTTATTCTCAAAGCTTCCTGCTGTTTTTTTCTACTATTCGTAATTAAGAGTTCTGGCTGGAAAACACACAAACCTAAATCTACTTGTTTTAATTCCAAAGAGGTTAGAAAATGGGCATAAAGTCTAAAAATGAGTAGTTGTCCTGGGGTTGGAGGGGTAGAGACTACAATAGTATTTAAGCCAAGAGAGGATTTTTCCTTGAAGCAATTCAGCTCCAGTCCATCCACACTGTCATCCGTTCCTCGTGATCACCCTCTGAGGGTGTATATTGTTCAAAATGTGAGGCCATCACAAAATCATTTTTAGAACAAGCCACCTGAAATTGCCCTTAATTTCAACAATTCTCTTTTTCCATATTATAGGAAAGGTAATTGTGAAACGCTGACCTCAGCCCTTACAACCATTCCAAAATATGGGTATATTTTCTCTGATTTTGCAGATAGAGGAAAAGTGGCTTGGGAAATTCATTTGCCTCAAATCACACAGCTAGTTGGGGGCAAAGAAGAGGTTTAGACTCAATTCTTCCAGTGGTTAAGCAGAGCATTTTCCTTTCTGTCACATTGTCCTTGCTTCTGTTCATTAGACAAGGTATCAGTCCCATTCCATGTAAAGGTTATCAAAGTGTTTCATAAATAATCTTATCAGGTTGAAGAAGTGTTGAGGAAGACTTTGTACAAGTGATTTTTATTCATATTTTTATGTTGCATGAAAATTTGCAGAAGATATAGAAGCAAAATATTTTGCCTTAATATCTTTGCAAAAACTCAATGCTCATAATGTTTTTTTTTTTCTCTAGGACTACATGGACTGTGGTGGTCTTCTTAACAAAACAGCTGTAATATATGGTATCAGTTGTTAGGCATACCCACACATAGACACTATCATTAATGTAATGGAAAGTTGATGGTTTCCATAGCTTGGCTATTATAAATAATGCTTCAATAAACAGGGTTGCGTGTATCCTCCAATTAGCGTTTATCTGAAACCAATATGACATTGTGTGTCAACTATACTCATAAAACTTTTTTCGAAAAAGAACGAATGTTATGTCTATACATATATGGGATTTGCTACTGGATTACATAATTAAAAAATCAAAAGCCAGTCACTACCATGTGTCAAAGTAGAGCCTGTGTTTCTTCCAATAGCGGTTAATACAGCCATTATTGAATTACTACTGTAAGAAAAAAAAAAAGGCTTTGATGGCAAGCAATGCCACATGTTAGAAGCATATAATATTTATCCTACGGGCACCGGGGTGGCTCAGTGGGTTAAGCTTCTGCCTTTGGCTCAAGTCATGATCTCAGGGCCCTGGGATCGAGCCCCATATTGGCTCTCTGCTCAGCAGTGAGCCTGCTTCCCCTCTCTCTCTGCCTGCGGCTCTGCCTACTTGTGATCCCTCTCTCTGTCAAATAAATAAATAAAATCTTTTAAAAAAAAGCATATAATATTTATCCTAGTGAATGGTTGAGATGGGCAGAAAGCTTGTTCAGGTGCTAACAGTCACACTTCTTGATTTGTTCAATGTTTTCCTCTCAAAATGGGTAGTC
The DNA here is from genome assembly GCF_020171115.1 of Neogale vison. Taxonomy (NCBI): domain Eukaryota; kingdom Metazoa; phylum Chordata; class Mammalia; order Carnivora; family Mustelidae; genus Neogale; species Neogale vison. Next base: position 47,475,658 of record NC_058098.1, read on the forward strand.
CCCAAAGCAAAGAGAATAACTCAAAAATACTATAAATTTCCAGAACCCACACTTATGCAAAAAGTGTGACCGATTCAGTCACGCAACTGGTTAGAATGCAGAACAAACCCAGGGATGCCAATTATACATTACCATGAAGATCATTCAAAAATACAGGCCGCTATTGACTTTTCAGTTTGAATATTGTGATTTTGCAGACAGAAGGAAAAATGAAGATTCTCCTGGGAACCTGTTCTACCCCCTGTTCAAAACCTGTATAGTGGACAACCTCATAAAGCAGGGACACCCAGGAGGCTGCTACCTTTGAAATGGAGAAGCAGGACACCATGTTGCATCCTTATAATTGGGCAAGGCACAGTGAGAGGTGTGGGTTGGGTCACGGAATCTCAGACTCATTACGACATGACCAAAAAACATTACAGGGATGGAGCCTGTCCAAAAGTCCTGGATTTGGGTCCTAGATGGAAAGGTAGCAGAGGGCTTCATTTTTAAAATGGCCTTCATAAAAACAAAACCAAACAAAAACAGCACTTTTTGAGTACAAATGTAAAACGGTCACCTGGGAGATGTTGCCTTTGAAAGTTATGTTGGATGTTTTTGCTCCAAAGTACACACAGAAAGATTCTGCCACAAAATGGGGGCTGCCGCTGGTACAGTCGAAGGGTAGTACTGGAAATCCAGGGTCACGCTGGAGCTTGACTGCCTTGCAAGGGCAATCACATCATTTCCCCAGAAAGGCAAACAATATCTACCCATAGTTTTTAATGAATGTGCATAATAATAAAATAACTTAGAATCAAACAAAGAAGGAAATATATGGAGATGGCTAAAAAAAAAAAAAAGGACCATATTTACGTATATTGGTGCTATCATCATGGTTAATCTAATAGGGAACTGTTCCTTAAAGAATGTAGTTTTTTGGTCTCACAAAATTCTTAAACTGGTAGTATTGGTGAGCACTTCTAAAGCATATTAGGTTTGGCTATTTTCACTGTTGAACTGGCTGGCAGCTCTACTGCTTATTGGGGCCTTGGTTCCTCCCGTTAATGCATAGCCAGGCTAACAATAAAGAGAAAACTTCAATAATGGGAAGGAGTTTTACCCCAGATTGATGTTCAAATCCATCTGACCATGACTTTCTGGAGGTAAAATATACGATGTGACATGACAATTCTGTTCTTGAAATCAGGAAGCATGATATACACCAACCCACTCAAAGCTGCATGAGTGACTGGGTCATCTACATTTTAATCGGTTTATATGAAATGCTTCCTTGTTACTTCTCCTAATTCGAGCTTCCAGCAGGGTGTTGACAGTTATGCAGGCTTAGGTCCATGGGAAAGCAGATAGGTAGCATATCACGTGCAAAGCATTTGTATGAAGACCTTCCCTCTCTTCCCACTCTCTCTTCTTCCCTCTCTCCCTCCCCCTACCCCTCTCTCCCTCTCTCTCTCTCTCTCTCTCTTCTTTGACTGTTGGTGACCACCCATGCTTGAGCCGTGTTTTGGCTACTTTCCCACTGATGACTTTTCCAAACCCTGTCAGTGGTGCTGGCCGTTAAATGTTCTGCCGCCAACTTACAGAAAACACAAGTTGGATTGCCTTCTTTTTTCCTTCAAGCTTGCATGTTTATCCTTCTTCACCTTGATTCCTGGAAGAGTCAAACATCTGATCCTCAGGTCAAGCCTGAAGGAAATGGTTGTCCCAGCTGAAAATAGCCTAGATCCCAATTTGATCTTGAATGCTCTTGCTCAAGATCAATGTTTAATATTTTCTTTGTGTGAGGCAGTGTCTCTTAAAAAAAAAAAAAAAAAAAAGAGATGTTTGACCTGAACTTGAAAAGGTCCAGGCAGCACCGATGTTCAGTGGAGAGAATATTATTCCCTTTGCGTGTGCCTGATGAAAGAAATAATTCTGACATTGAATATCTAAGCCCAGCTGAGACAGGAAGACAAGAGGAGAAATGAGGGATAAGTAAGCTGTTCACTCCAGCAAAACAACTCACCACTAGGCAGTTAATTCCAGATCATACCATGCTGCTATTCTCTCTCTCAGGAAAGATGCTTTACATTATTTAATGAAGAAAGGTAGCTCTTTGAACTCTAGGAAAATCAAAACATTACAGCTTTGAGGTTTTTATTTATTTATTTATTTTAGTGAATAAAGCTAGCTTTTTTTTTTTAAACTAAAAAGCAAAGTTGTCTCATCTTTTAAGAAAGCAAGTTCAAACATTTGGTACAGATGAAGGCTGGTCTAGCATTTAAGCAAATAATCTCACTGTCTAATGGTTATGTAATAAAAGGCATTTGATTCAAAACAGTATGCTGTGTTGGCCAGCAGTATATGCTTCCACTAAATAAGTGAAATACACAAATTGAAATAAAGTGAAATTCTTTTTCCAGAGTTAATGAAAGGTTCCTGTTTGTGAATTTTAGGCTTTGAAGTCCAGACCTTCCCGACAGCAGCAGGAATTTACTGGTGATTTATCGCTATTTGGACAAGTGGTGAACAGAGCGTTACTCTATGGAAAGCTGACATTCCCTACCTGTCAAGGCGGCTTTCCTAAAACCCTTGACACCGGCTCCCTTGGCTGCAGCTCCTCCTTGGGCCGTGCCCCAGGCGGGGCCCGAGTAGGCAGTGTGGTTGTGGTTTGGCCTGGTATCAGCTCTCCTCCAGGGTCCTCCCCTTCCACTGCTGTCATTCTGTCTGCGCACCCTAGGCCCTGGCAAAGTCGGCTTCCTCTGTGCCGTCTCCTCTGACCCTTTCTTTGTGATAGTAAATACAGGAACTAATTCTCAGGCTACTTTTGCCTGCATAAATAAGAGAGGCTTTTTCAGACCCTTCTAGAATTTTCCCAGGTGGCCAGTAGTCTACTCCAGTTACATAAATAATGGCTAAGTTTCCTTCCCCATCTTTAATCCTACGATGTCTGTCTGGGAGAGGACCATGCCCTGTATCTGTCCAGACTGCAGAAATTGATAGAGACCAAGGAGCTTCAGTGGGACAGGTGGTTTCTGGAAAAAGAGCATTCGATGTCCAGAGGACGTCCTGAGGCATTGACAGCCATTGCTGGGTGGGATCGGAGCCAGAGACTCAGGGTGGAGGTGAGGCTGTGTTTGGACACTCCTTGTGTTGTGGTGTCTGGGCAACCCTCTTCCCATATTCTACTACAGTGTGCTCATAAAAGAACAACAACAACGACAACAAAACTGATCCCAATACATTCATCAAAGCTCAAGTGTGTTACTGGGTTTTCCTTTCTTATTTGATATTTGCCTGGAAGAAATACAATTTTAACAACCGTTAATATGTTAGTGCCAGCAAGACATGGGATGATAAATTGTACTTTCCAATTTTTGAGTCTCTCGTTTTTATCTACCCCCACATCACTTATAACCTCAATCAGCTGACATTTCTAATAATTCCTGCACAAATCCTTTTAAGAGGTGGCATCCTGGATGCAGAGAAAGCCCAAGACAAGAACCATCATCAAAGTCTCCAGGGTCAAGATGAAGATAAAGGAACGAGTTAAAGGAATCATGAATGATGTTGCTGTGGAGGAGAGAGGCACTGGAAGGAGGTGAAAAGCTGAATGCTGTTCAAGGGCATCAGACCCCGGCTTTGTCCCTTACCAATTACATGGCCTTGACACACTGAGTGGTGTCTGGAACCTCTGAGCCCTGGTTTACACGTCTAAAAAGTGAAGATAATGTGGTACCTACTGCACAAATTGCAGGGAACCTTGAAAGTGATGATTGTGCTGGGCTTAGCATTCTGTAAAACACATGGTAGGTGTCCACAGTCGTAATTGCTGGAGTATCCCAGAGTCATGCAGAAAAAGCTCACTCATGAGAAAGGTGTGATTTTAGTTAGGAAGAGAGAATGAGTACAATGTCTTCACCTGACTTCACGTCCCAAAATTACAACTTGTTTTCCAGGTCTTTTGGAAATATTTTGCTCATTAAGAAGTAAAAATAAAGAGCATATTCATGGTTTTAGTGGAATATTTAAAATAAGAGGTACCATGCACAGATTTGTTGCATACAAAAAGTCTAAAAGAGAAGAAGAGGAAGGGCAGGAATATGTTGCTTGTTTAATTTGAATGGAGAGTGAAGGAAAGGGTGGTTGTCAAATAGTTTAGAGTCCTGTCATTTGGCAGAAATTCATTTCCAAATAAAACTCTCTACAGCATCATTCAGGCCCTTTTTCCCCTCCCTTCCTGCCCTAACTCACTCTTCCCCAGAACGACCATCACCTTTCCCAAAGCACTGCCAAAGAAAAACTACACTTTTGTATTTCTAGCTGACTTCCTAACTAAAAACACATGAACCCTTAGAACTAAGCTCTGAGTGATGATTCCAAGCTCTAAGACATGTTCTGAAGGAACCAAACTCATCAATGACTTGTGAATGTGTTGATTATAACTCGACCATAGAATTAGATCAAGACCTTTGAATATGAAACTGGGACATTTAAATTTGAAATTTATGTTTCTGTGATGCAAAATTTCAGAAAGAAGGGCTTTTCTAGAAGAGATGTTTTTCATTCGTATTGGATGAGTTAGGAAAATTTTGAAGATTTCTTTAGATGTTGGTTAAGACAGTAGAGCAGACATTTGATTCTACATAGAGATTTTAAGCAAAGCAGAATGCATCTACAACATGGAACCCAACTGTGGCTCTTGAACAAATATTGTATATGGCTTCACTTTGAATGCTAATGATGAATGCCTCCAAGACTCTTAACACTAAATGCAATGGGCTAATGCCTCCAAATCACTGCTTACTCAGCTGCTTCTGCACAAGGTACCTGGAACTCTGAGCAGATTTTTTTTTTTTTTATGTATCTATGTTGTCATTTTTATTGCCATTTCTGTGGATTATGCTAAGAGATAAAAAGTGTGGACATTTTGTGTAGGAGGTACCTCAAGATACTCTTAATAGCTGTGCAAGCACCCAAGCCCAACTTGATGAAAGGATAGAAGTTAACTCTGGGGTGGCATATTCCCCATCAGAGCATTCATCATGGGTGGCATTCCTATCCACTATTTTTCTCCCAGGATTCTGTTATTCCTCATTAGGACAAGACTTCCCAGGAATGTGGCTTGAACATCTGGTAGGGCTACAGACCAGCTTCACTGCAGAAAAATCTGTGCTGCTCTTGTAAAGAGATATGTTAAATTTAAGAAGACTGGAAAAGTGGAAATGATATTTTGTCAGTTAGAATAGAATTCCAGAAAGATTTGCATAGCTGATCTTTGATGCCATGACTGTTCATGAGGTCACCTAAAGAAGGAACAGGGAAAGAGAGAAGGTATTCAGGTAGAAAATACCAGAGTTGAAAAATTCTAAAGTGTCAGATATTGCACTACATTTGTAATGGATCAGTAGAATAAGAACACTAGAGAGACTCCAGCAAGTCCAACATCAGATACTATAGGGGGAAAGGTGGAGTTCAGGGAAAAATGTGAATTTAGATACTGATGCCCATCACAGGTGTTGGGGTTAGTAATGTTCTGCTGCCCAGGGTAGAGTCTCTTCAATTTGTGCTTGGTCATCTCCAGAACACAACTTGAGAGTTTGAAGCCATGTTTCACTTCCTGAAGTGGCACACATTTCTAATCATCTTTAGGACCTCTTCAGAGTAGTCATTTTGAGCCTTTGGAGGTCAACAGCAGGAGGTTCATATCCCAGAAAATTCTAGCAGGTACATTCTCAGCCCTATTTAGTGCATTATCAAAAACACAAACCAAGTTTCTTCACCATGGCAATTTCACATTCTGCAACCATGTTTGTCTATTAGACACCAGGTGTTTCTGAATCACAGTGGCCTTTTATTCTAGAGCCATGTACCAAAAAGTTTAAAAAAGTTAAAAAAATAAGTTTGCACAGATTAACTGAGAAATTCTTGCTAGTATCCAAACTTCATGATGTCCCAAAGACATTTTTGCTTTCATTTGTTCACAATTTGAGCCCTATCGCTTCTAAGCATTGCCCTCTCAGTACCACTGCTGATAATTCAGTGTTGCGTTCTTATGGTTGTAGGTGATCACCCACCTAGTCTACAAGCTTGGAAAACTATGCTGAAGCTGACAACTGAAGCTGTCATCTCAGATGACACTCTGCTACTATCACTAAAGACTTCCATATTGACACAAATATTTAGCTACTTCTCTCTTAATGGTTAAATTGCAAAATAAGTGACACATCATTCCATATAGGCCTCTGTCTTAGTGTGGAAGGAATAGCTAGCTAGTACAGGGATTGCTAGGTGACTTCAGGTCTCACGCTGACATGTATCATCTGTTTTAAAAGATAAGGCAGGGGTGGCTGGGTGGCTCAGTTGTTTGGGTGACTGCGTCTGGCTCAGGTCATGATCCCAGGGTCCTGGGATCGAATCCCACATTGGGGTCCCAGTTCCATGGGGAGTCTGCTCCTCTCTGTGACCTTCTCCCCTCTCATGGTCTCTCCCTCTCTCAAATAAATAAATAAATAATCTAAAAGAAAAAAAAGATAAGGCAGTTGCATGTCTCTTTCCAAATCCAGCTCCTGTTTTCTACATCAGAGCTCAAGCAAAATATCTGGGAAAGCCTTCCTAGAAGAATTGTCTTCATTATTGATGCCTAAGCCTGGCTGTGTATCAGAATCACATGGAAAAGTTTGTTTAAAATTATGGAGCCTCTGGAGTTTCCAGTTCAAAACATCTAGCCTAAAGCCTGGGAATCTGTATTTTTAACTAATGTTATTTGTGCATGGCTCTGAAATCACACTGAATATGTAGGGTCTTCTAGTATATAGGATCAACCCAGAGGAAGAATGCCTGTAGGCTCAAATACATGAGTCTTCTGTAAATGATGCAGAGTTCCATCTCCTGGTTGGAGTTGAACTGGTTGTTGCATTAGTGACTGTCCTTTGCAAAGTCACTGGTCACACATAATTTCCCAGATGTGATCATTACTATAACTATCTCAGTTACATAAGGATCATAAAAAGGGCCTTGGTACTTTTTTCATTATTCTCCACAGCCTTCAAATAAATGCTGACTAGAAAAACTAGAGCAAGTACCTATGAGAACCGATGGGCTCAGTATTTATAATCAACTAGCCCTTCAAGATTGTTCATTTCTTAGGCCACCACTTTGGACTCAAAAGCTGAGTCCATCCTCTGGTCAGGTGATAACATCTTTGATGTCTCAAGGCTTGTTTTAATCAATGCTTCAAAACTGATGAGACCCAGAAGGATGCGTTCTAAGTGTTGGCTTGGCTTGCTCTAATCATCCTTCTTCCCAATAGGATCTGTTGCCTTTGCTAGAGGGCTTGACTCATCTGAGCCAATATCACAACATCTTTGACATGGGTGATCCAGGTGGGTTGGTTGATGTCACTGGGTCAACGTAGAAGAAGTGTGTTCTTTCCAGATTGTTTTTGATGACACCAAAACCATCCAGTGTGCCTCCTCCAAGATAGGGTTTTTCAAAATGTGGCCCATGGACTTCTTTGCATTAGCATTCCCTGAGTGTTTGCTAAAAACCACTCCATTTTTGGATCTCTATCCTGGCCCACTGAATCAGAATTTCTGTTGCTCTCTGAAGTCTGTATTTTTAAACAATTTTTCTGGGTAAGTCAAATATACAATAATGTTTTGGAACTAGAGCTCTAATTACAAAGTCACAGAGTGAAGGAAGTGGCCATCCGCCACCTTTCACCGCGTCCATCTCTGGAATAACACAGAGAAAGCCTTGGAAAGAAGTGTTCCACTCAAGTGCTTAACTATTAGCTTAAGGATGCTATTGCCAAGTTCTAAACCTGCCACACCTTCCTGCTTAGTTGCCTCAGTAAAAGGCACTTCTACTCCTTACAGACCTCCTTAACTCTCACTCAGACCCAACGTCCAGAATTCACCCAGATATTCTGCTAGTTTTACCACCTTCTCCTGCCCTGGCTATTGCAATTGCCTCTGATGACCTTTAAAACAGCCAAAGTGTTCGTTTTAAAACACTAGTGGAGATATGTAGCTGCTCTGCCCAAACATTTAGATGATTCCCAGTATCACTATAGAATAAACTATAAGATCCTTTCTGTGACCTCCAAGTTCCTACCTATTCTGGGCCACATCGACCACTCAGCCACAATCCCCTGCCTTTCCTGTTACTGCTGGAGTGCTCGAAGCATGTTGCCATCAGGAACTTTGCAATTGTTGTTCCCTCTGCTGTAATATTCTGCTCCCTCATATCATCCTGGCTCAGTCCCTTGTTTCATTCTGGTCTCTGTTCAAAGGGTATTGCATGGCCTCATCCCTGTTGACCCATCTGAGGAAAATAAACCCTCCTTTCTCCTTACCTTGCTTTGCTTTCATTCATAGCAGTTGGTACTTTCTAACATGTAAATTTTATTTATCAACCTTTCTGTCATACTGGAGTGTAAAATCCATGGAAACAAGGAATTTTTCTATTTATGCCACTGTTAATCCTTCTATGCCCCAAACAGTGACTAAAAGATTATTGAGTAAATAAACAAATGAATGGGTGTTTGGGACACCATGTTTTGAAGTTGCATTGCTAGAGTACTTAATGAAGCAGGCACTGAGTTTGGTGTTGTGCTTCAATTACCTTGCTGATGTGTGGCTCTTATTACAGTCTCCATAAGACAAAGTAATTGTGACCAAATACTGCCCTGGAAACCCTCCCTCTCCCTTTTGCTTTGTGGATGTTTCTGGAGTGGTGTGTAACAGTGATTGAGAGTTGAACCTGTCCACAGTATATCACATAGCTCTAATCAGGGCCTGTTCACCTGAAGGCCTGCTCATCTTTCACCAGACTTATTTCCATCAACACCACAAAGGACATTTCAGAAGCTTGCTCCACTCCTAAACTCATTTCTATGACTCCTTTTCTCACTCGCCTCATGCCTTTTGCTTCCCATTCTATTCCTGACACTTTACACACCATATCATGAGTTCCTTGGTCAAAGTCATTCATACTCCCTCTTCCCATTTGCTGGTCTCTTCTGTCGCTGGTCCTACTTCCACACACTTGGGCCCATTTGGTGAAGCGATTCCCCTACCTGCTTTCCAGGAACTATTCTTTGCTAGGCTGGAGGTGCTCTGTGTCCACCTGCAAGGCCACCACTCACGAGCCATGAGCAGGAGCCCTGGTTCTGGAGTGTGTAGCTTTACTGAAGATTAGCTTCTGGGAATGCATTTTTAAATCCACTAACTTCAAGTGGCTTTGGGTGGCCACAGGCATATTTTTCCACTTCTAACTCAACTCAGTACTCTTTCTAGCACAAGTTTCTGTGCAGTCTCTGTCAATACACTTTGGGATATTTACACTGAATGTTTTATTAGGTTATGCGATTTGAACAAAAAAACAAGGAAGTGTGTGAAGTGGCTTCCTATAGTTCCATCTGCTCTGATTTGTCAAGAAAGAGATAAGATCGGTTTCTTTTCCTCTGTTTCTGGTGTTTGGCCCATGTTCTACACTCTCAATATGAAATGCACTCTGTTCTGTCTGTAGGAACCCAGAACCATGCCAAACAAGAAACACGAACGTGGTTGTGATGCCTGAGGTCCTAGTCTGTGATCTTTCCCACAGCTGGCATGTTCCCTCTGAGACTCTGAGACATTCCCCATTAGCTCAGCAATGGGGACTGAAAAGCATATCCAATTAAAGAGAGGGATAAAAGCCCCTTGCTGATCCTTAAACTGAGTGCCAAAGAATAACCTTTGTACAGAGTGGGATGGGAGCTTATGCCAGGAGTCAACACCAAGTTTCTAGGGGGCCACACCCGCTGAGGCAATGTGGCAGGTCCAGCAACTTCCCTGTCCCCTCAGCATACAGGATATCTAGGTTGGGTTTCCCAGCATGGTGACAGTAAGAAATCCGGAGCTACAAGCATGAGGAGCAGAAAAAACTAGGTGGGGCTGGCAGTCACCTCCTATCCCCACTTACCTGCTATGCCATGAGGTGCATGGATGAATTTGCAATAACGTGGCTCTGAATGTGTCTGGTGACAGTCACTGGTGGTGGGAGCAGAAGTGCTACCACTGCAATTTCAATCTTTTTATTTTGACTCAGACTAGCAGTGCAATGTTTAACTTTTGTTGGAGGGAGGATGGTAAATCAAATGAACATCAAGGCTTTCTGCTTTTTGAGAGTGAGGGCTGAACTGGTACTCTTTATCTACCTCTGCCTAGACAGCATCCACCCATCCATCTCTTGGGCAGCCGTTGATTCAGCATGTCTGTGTATGCCTGTGTACATGTGTGTGTGCATACATGTATGTACACATACATATGTTTATGTGTCCCTGTGCACCAGTGCACCTGTGTGCCCATATGTGTTATCTACAATGTAACAGGACATGTCGCTGCTGGGATCCACTTAAGTCTCCTGCCTGTAAATGCCCATAACACATGCAGATTCAAAACTCATATATGTAATCCCCACCAACACAGATTTCTGCTGCCTCTAAATCCTCTTAATAGAGATTGTTTTATTTTCGTCTTGTGTGTTGTTCCATATTATTTTTTTAATTTATAATTTTATTTCCTTTCATTTTATTTATGTTTTTTAGACTTATGATAAGTGTCCCAGCAGGCAATACCACAGCACACAGAAGCAAGTATCTTGTGGCTTCTTGTGTTACGGTGTCCATTCGCAGCTTGATCTGGCCACAGAGAAAATTAGTTTGCCACATTTAAGGTTTATACACTGCTTTTACATCTACAAATATGAAGTTTGGCTGTCCTCATTATGCGATTCTAAGGGTCTGGCTTAGGGCTTTGGAGTCAGTGAGAAGGGAGACCAACTTCCTTATTATTCTTCATTAATTCATTCTTTGCACAAATATTTATTGCGTGCCTACTACATGTCAGGCACTGTGCTTCCAGTAAGAAGGAAAAGCAAGAAATACCTACATATTCCTGCCTCCAGCAACACTAAGGGAACCACTGTAGGGTTATTATGTATTCATCATCACTAACAGCCAATGAAATGAAAACCCCAATCTGAGGATATGCTTTTCACAATACCAAAGAATTAAATATCAAGCAATGTTTTAGTTTAGTTTTTTTTCATCTTATACTGATGGCTTTTCTTTTCATTTCTTATCCTGTCTTTCATTCAACAAATGTTTATTGCACATTCACTATATGCTCAATCTACTACAGTACTGAACAAGTCACATATATATCTTCTATCCTTTGGAGTTGTCCAGACCAATTTTTAAATATTAAAACACCACACAAGCAAAATCAAGGCAAACATAAGAGCAAATGTGGCCTATCTAGTGTTTAGCATTTAGATCAGATTATCTGAGTGGGAGATGGGGGCCAAGATTGGGAAATATGAAAGTGAATAATATACAGTACAAAGTGTCAGAAAGGCTGAGCCTCAAAATGTGTTAGGACAGAAAGATTAGGGGAATGTAAGATGGGGGTAAAGTCATACGGCGGAAAGAATCCTGCTTTCTATCAAGGAGCATCATCTTCCATTGGTCAAGGAGAAGAATTAAAAAGAAAAATAAAGGTCAAAGAATAAATGGTGATAATGAACAGATTATAGTCTTCGTGAACCATGAGAGACTATGGACTCTGAAAAACAATCTGAGGGGTTTGAAGTGGCGGGGGGGTGGGAGGTTGGGGTACCAGGTGGTGGGTATTATAGAGGGCACGGCTTGCATGGAGCACTGGGTGTGGTGAAAAAAAAATGAATAATGTTTTTCTGAAAATAAATAAATTGAAAAAAAAAAAGATTATAGTCTTCAGGAGGAAAGAAAACCGAATTCAAAGGCAAAAGATTCTCTTTGACAAGGCAAGAGATTGTTGTTTCCTGAATGTGGCAAAGAAGGAAGGGGTCAGTAATGATAGAAATAATTTGAACTGGAAATAAGGAAATATGAGAAAATTCAAAATAAAAAATAAACAAATTCCAGCCTTTCCAGAAATAATAAGCTCACTTCTGTACAAAGGGGCTTAGAAATGGGGCCTTAAGGAGAAGGGAAAATCTGATCCATGGCAAACTTGTGAACTGATCTAATTAATGATCTCACAAAATACTGGGCATTTACAAATTTCATAAATTAAAATGTCCATGACTCTGAGTGTCATTCAGCTGGCCTTAGGAGCAGTTCACACGATGAAAAGACAGACATGCCTAGAACAATCTGCAGAAATAAAGGCACAACATTGGGATGCCTGGGTGGCTCACTGGGTTAAGCTTCGGCCTTCAGCTCAGGTCATGATCTCAGGTTTCTGAGATGTATTGGACTCTGCTCAGCAGGGAGCCTGCTCTCCCCTCTCTCTCGGCCTGCCTCTCTGCCTACTTGTGATCCCTCTTTCTTGGTCAAATAAATAAATAAAATCTTTTTAAAAAAAGAAATAAATGAACATTATAGAAACATGTACATCATGGCCAACACTCACATATGATTCAGGAGAGTTAGATAAGCTTCAGTGTCCCCTTATTTGCAGGGAACCAGAAGCTCGGTGTAGTAGAGTTGAAATACCATGGGGTTGGACTCACTCAGACTGGATTAGCACCTGCTCGGCCATTCACCAATTGAATGACCCTGAGCAGAGGGCTTAGTAACTGCCCATCTCCTCAATGAATATCACAGTGCTTACCACATGGGCTTGTGGAAAGGGTTAATGTAGAGGTGAAGCATTCAGCACCAAAAAAGCACATTATATTACTTCTTTGTCTATGATTTTTCAGATTTTGTTATAGGACATAAAAAGGCTTTTAGGTTCAGATTTGTCATTGTTCACAGTAACCTTGTGAAGATGATACATTCACTAATAATCTATGCTATACATGTCTTAGATATAGCTGCTGCAAGCTGTTCTGCCTCAACTTACATTTGTTTAATAGGGCCTATTTTATCTATTCTTTCTATCTATCATCTATCATCTATCAATCCATCTATGTATCTTTTTATCATCTATTATCTGTTGAGGGGGAGCTTGTTAATAGGGACTTGGATTTGGTTACTGTTATGCTCTACTCACTTCCACTTAAAAAAACTCCTTTTCCCCAGTTCTCAGCAATTATGTGAATGAATTGTTAAGCATAGATAGTAAGCATGCATTTATGAGTTTCCATGATGGTTGTATTACCTGTAATTTACTATATAATGCTTGAGTACAGAGAGAGAGAGAAAGACGTGAAATCATGTGCCTGTTACTTGGGTTGAGCTACAACTCGAGTACTCATGGTGCTCCAGCCAAACAGCCACACTTGTCTCCCATTAGAGATGTACTCAGTCTCCAGAGACAGTAATGGCAAGAGCTCCTATTATTTACATTGCAAACACTATCTGAAGCTTGGTTATTAGCATGTGCACTTTCAATGAAGTTTGTAGCCTGTTAGTAAGTGGATACATATTGAAAATATGTTTATATTTGGTGAAACTGAAGGCAAACAAGGTATGTGGATAGGCAAAATATTGCAGAGACATTCTCCTGCATAAACAGGGACATGCAACCAGAGAATTGACAATTCTGAGGGTTGGTTTGATCTTTTCTTGTTATACATGCAGCCAGGGATCCAGAGAGTTCTGTCTAACTGAATTCAGTCACATTATTAGCAAAAGCCTGTCTGTGAAACCGTGAATGGCCACCTTAAGCCAACATTACAAGTGAGGCTGTTGGTTGTAGTACCTACAAGGACAGAAAGTGAGAACATCATTGATCCAGCAGAACGGCTCTTATGAACTGCTTCTGGGCTCACCTGACAATAACTGTTTAATTTTACAAGTCTGTATATGTGTCAGAATTTTATCTGAAACTGGTTATCACTGTGGCCTAGGAGCCAGGTTGTGGGAGGAGAAGGAAAATAAAAAAACCAAAAAAAGCCAACAACAACAACAACAAGAAAACAAACACAAAACCCTGACTTCTGTGTAATCAAACCACCTAGGATCAGCTGGAAATACTCATAAGGCTAAGTAATAATAACAAAAATAAACATGAAAGTACCACTAATCCTATTCAGACAAAAGTCCCCCTTGAATTCCAGATAGGAATTTTTCTGATAAGATCAACATTTTGGCCAATGTTCTAGATCCTTTCACATTCAGGTGTCCATGACTGTTGAGTGATTTCAAATTGTTAAATTTGGTTATGTACATGCTACTTAAAATGTGCTTTTGCCTTTCCTTTCCAATCAGCTTTCAAGCTGGATGAAAACTGCCAGCTAAATAAGAGTCTTGGTTTGTTTTGATATTTGACATTCTCCATCCAAATCTCTGCTGCATAGATGTTGGTTTGAGTTCTGTGGGGAAAACACAATGACTCTTTTGTTCACTTAGAACCATAAATGGTGCTCAGCAAATATTGTCAAATGAATGAAAAAAACAGTGAATGAGTGGGTATTTTTCTCCCCTTCTCTTCATGCTCTTGAGTGGTTGGCTAAACATCTGTTCCATGGGAGTCTGGGAGTAGGGGAGGGACTGGCAGATGGATACTGTAGCTGGATGCTGCAGGGATCCCATCTTGGGCAAGTCAGTGTTGATGAATCTTTTCTCCAGTTAGGGCTCCACAGGTTCTTGGACAGAATTTCCCTGAGACTTACCCAAGTCACAGATTTAATGACTTTAAAGAACGTGTGAGGTCTCTGGAAACAGTGATGCACTACTTTAAGGGGGGAAAACTGAAATTGTACAGATAAAGAGCTGCTTAAAATAAAAACAAATATAAGAAAATGCCTTATTCCACCAAACTTTGAAAGTCAAAGATCTTGTCCATATTAAACAAAGAACCAAGGTGTGATTTATCTTGTGGCTTCTTCAAGGAAGGCACAGCTTAAAATTCTCCTCAGGATAACTTATAAAATCCCTTGGAGAGTACTGTCTCCTAAATAAGAGGTGGCAAATTAATGGCACTTGGCTGAACACAGCTTTCTGCCTGCTTTTGTAAATAAAGTTTTATTGGCACACAACCATACCCATTCCTTTACATTTTGCTGCTTTCCTGCTACAATGCATCATCAAGTAGTTGCAACAGAGACTGTCCGGCAGGTGAAGCCTAAAATATTTGCTATCTGGACCTTTAATGAAGAAGTTTGTTGACCTCATCCTAAATGTCTTCAAGATTTATCCTCTAGCCACAAGTAATGATGACCTTCTCTATATAATTAAAGTGACCAAAATAATGATAGAAGGTATAAAATATGCTTAGAAGTACTGGGATTAATTATTTAGTTATGAAAAGGGCTGGATGCTTTATTGGTTTGTTTATTTGTTTATTTATTTATTTTTAAAGATTTTTATTTATTTATTTGAGAGAGAGAGTGAAAGAGAGAGAGCATAAGCCTGGGGAAAGGCAGGGGAGAAGTAGACTCCCTGTTGAACAGACAGCCCAATGCAGGGTCTGAACCCAGGACCCCAGGATCATGATCTGAGCTGAAGGCAGACGCTTAACTATCTGAGCCACCCAGGCACCCCATTATTTTTTATTTAAACTTTGCCCCATTCTAGGAAGGATTTGAAGTGGTTTATGAAAACAAATACAATCCGATTACCAAATTGAAGTGTTCATAAAACCCCTAAACAGAGAAGATATAAATTAAAATAAAAGGTGAAAATAAAGTAGGAGTTTTGCTGTTTAGATTTTATCCTTTAATTCTGCACTATTTTATGTTAGTATTAAACCAATTGTTTGTTTTTATTTGTTGTCTATCAGATCTTAGTTCTTTCAAGACCTTTTCAATTATCAAATATTTCAGTTTATTAATGAGTATCACAAGTACTCATGCACACATTACCCACATTTTTCAAAGTAGCATCAAAAAATGTTGCCATATTTGCATAGACCTTCTTAAAATAAGACATACAATGTTCATTGATACCATAAGTTGCCACTATCCCATTGGCTTCTTTCACCAAAGAAACTACTAGTCTGAAGATGGTTCACATATCTCTGATCCATATCTTAAAATTCATTATATATATATATATATATATATACCCATATGTCTTTTATTTTTTAAATTTACATGAATGAGGTATTATTTGTATATAATATTTCTGCAATGTGCTTTATTTCTCAATGTTAGGCTTTACAAAGTTATCTATGCTGAAATAAGTAGATGTAGTTTACTGATTTTAACAACTGTGCAGTAATTAAAATTCACCTCCAATTTAGTTCATTGCCAATGAAGAGATATTTAGATTATTTCAATTTTAGAGTACTAAAATACAAAAAGTACTTCTGTTGAATCATTATGGTGTATACCTGAAAGTAGTGTCACATTGTGTGTCAACTATACTCAAATTTAAAAAAATATATATCTAAGAAATCACAAAAAAGAAAATGAAAGAAAGAAAAGGAGGGGAAAAAATAGTGCTTCAGTGAACACTCCTCCTTGTGCAACATGGGAGTTTCTTTAGGGTTTATGCTTGGGACAGAAATAAGTAGATCATAGCTAAATTTTCCTTTGAGCTGGTAATATGACTTTATACTTTGACTATTAGAGAAGCATCCCATTTCTCTGTATTCTAAAGGACAAATCCTCAAAAAGAGGAAAGAAATGAACAGAAACAAAAAGTAAGAAATAAAAAAGCAAGATGCAGCCAAAGATGTGTAAAGAGCCCTACCCTGGAAGCTTTTCTGATACCCCTGAGAGTTCTAACTATACTGTGTAAGGAAAGAAAAGCCTTCAGAATCCCTGATTTTGGCTTCTGACTCTGACTTACAAGTGAATATAATCTTTTCTTTCTTGAATCTTAAACACATTGCTAAAGCAAGAGTCTTGAAAACTGGCAATAGCCTCAACTATTTATTGATTCGATCTTGGGAATGCTAAGAGTCAGGTGTTTGTGGCCTCCTGCTGGCCTCAGTTACTAGGAGATAATTTGCTGAATATCCTCTTGCCTTCAACAGCTATCGGTCAGGAGTCCTAAAAGAAATACTACACATCCCACAAAAAATACTATGTACGTACCTTCTAGGTTCATGGAGAAGCCACAACAGTAGACTAGAATCTGTTTCAAAAATGATGAATGATCATTCCACCAAGTTTGGATGCAGATGGGTTTGTCTAATCTAACACAATTCCTTGGTTTTGTATCTCTTGTCATCTTTTCTTTCTTTTTATCCCAAAGGTCTCTCACCATGCTCGACAAAGGCAGCTCTAACCTTCTTCTGAAGTTGTGCTATTGTCCTTATCTTCTGACAGTCACCTAGAAGGATGACAATTTGAACAAGGATGAAGTCACAACTCTTGGATACCTGAGCTCGTTCACCTTCCTTAGAGTGTTCTGGAGAAATGGACAAATCCACTTCTTTCTTTCAGTCTTCCTAGGTCAAATAGCATCCACAGATGGAGCCAGAAGCAGAGCAATCTAGATCTGAGGGTGGCAATAAATAGCAAGTTATTACTCCAGGACCTCTGAGAAGGTGTGTGCTTACACACAGAGTAGGGATTCTTTCATTTGGGAATGATTTCATTTTGGATTTCTACATTTGCAAATTAAAGAAAGACACATTAAAATAGGACAGGAGAAAAAAGAACCCCAAACCTAAAGAAAGCAGTTGTAGAGTAGGAGCTGGAGTTGGCCCTAGGGGTGACCAAAGACTGGAACCCTGTCTCCTGTCCTTGTTCTCTTTGTGTGCTTGCCTCCTCATTCCTGACTGGTGGTCAGAGGAAGCTGGAGTTAATGGTTTCTCTGGAATGTTGAGACTTGTCTCCTTGCAATGCTGGGACCATGGAGGAACCAGGATCCTTCAAATCAATTCCAGTTAAAGGAATTTTCATATACTTGGATTGATTCAGCTTAGGTAGTTCAGCCCACCAGTGTCCAGGATATCAGAGACTCATGACTGATAGTCTTAACAGATTCAATGGCTGAATGGGAGAAATACATATTTCACCTGAAAGAAAGTGCTAGAAAGACAGACACAATCATGATGCCTACTGCTTATGATAGTACATCTTGATGGTGCCACAAGAACTTTATGCGAGAGCATGCCAGAATTTCCAGATTCAGATAGCTTTGCCTTGATCAATGCGGCATAGAAAATAATTTCCACTATGTTTTGGTCTGCCAATTCTAATGATCACCTTTTCTGTGTGTTTTGGTCATTTCCAATAACTGAATATGCTCTGGACTTTCTTCTTACCTAAAAGTCTCCTTAAGCAAAAATTTAATCTGGTTGTCACCCAAAGCATTAAGGTCCAAGGGCTTTGGTGAGGCCACAGTGCTTTGTCATCTCTTGTGGTCAATGAAACAAATTTTCAAGTGCTTCCTTGCTCTATAGTAATGAGGGCCATGCTGCACGACTCATAGCCAAACAAGATGGGGGAAACACTGCAGGGACACTCTTAGATAGTCTATGCCATGCAGGGGATATGCTTTCCATAACAAATCCAACTTTACATCTGAATTCATGGCTGAGTTCATCCCATGTGGGTTTCACTAGCTGCTTCTTTCCTAGGCCAGATTTGGATTTTATGGTATTTCTTGGAAGGAAAAGGGAAGACTTCATCTTGAGAATATTTCTCATTTTATAGATGAGAAAACCATGGCCCAGAGATGTCATATGACATGGACAGAGCCATTTGGCCCACGAAGAGTGGACCCAAGGTCTCCTGAGGAATCTCACAACAAGCAACATCTATTAGATACATGCTGTGTAGATCGTCTGGGCCTTTGGGTAGGGGAAGGGGAAAAGGAAGGCTCAAAAGGGGAAAAGGAAGGCTAAAGCATGACCCTCTTTTCCTGTAAGATTCTATAGGGTCCCCACACACATGAAAACTCTGAGAATACAGATTTATGGTTCACATTTTTTCCTCTAATAGAGGACCTTACAATTAGTTAAATGAAATTCAACATGAAAATTATCACAGCCATTTATCCTATATGTAGAACCTATCACACAAATTAAATAAATTCTTTGCAACACAGAGACCCCTCATAATACTTCTCACATATTACCTGTTGTGCTTTGGTCATGGCTCTGCACATAGAACATTGAATAAATGTTGCTGACTGCCTGTCTTATGACCACCAGCCCCTCTTGACCACATATGGTGTCAGAATTGGGAGCTGTGGTTTTCTAAGGGTTAACTTGGAAAGGAGTGTGGGATTCCAGGGCCTGCAGTTGATTTCCAAGGGTCCCTCCTTGCAGGACGAATGCCAGCACAACATCTGGTGTGCACCTGAATAAATCCAAGAAGTTTCCTTTTCAATATTGTATAAATTCTGCACCTTGACTCATGGCTATTAAACCCACTGTGGTAAGTTCTCCAGCAAGCATGGCAGTATTTCATTCATGAGGGAGGACCACTCCAAGAAGAGCAGCATGAAGCCATCTCTACCCACCCTGCACCCCAAGCCTCTGGAGAAAGCTGTCATCTAGTCTCCTTATGCTAATAATTCCATTTAGCTCACTCATTTTTTAAGGCAATTTTTCCAATTAGAGATAAGCCCTCTCTTATGTTCTCCTGCCCCCAGACTCCTTCTCTCTCTCTCCTCCAGACTCAGTTTCCTTAAAAAAGTGACAGCCATGAACACCCATCTAACACTTCTGCATCCTGGTCAACTGAGACTCATCATTCAATGTGACTTAAATTAAAAGCAGGCCCTTTGAAGGAGTGCTAGCTATCTGTCCTCCTTCTTTCTGCTTTGCTCTTACCTTGTGCTGCTAAACAAAATTCTCTGAAGGGCTCCTGGCAGAGTTGGTAGTCCACAATCCTGGCCTCCAGTCACTTTTCCTGAGTGAGAGTTAAAACTGGAATCACAGAATATCAGGTTCTAGAAGGTTATTTAGTCTCCTTCCCCCATTGTGCAGATGAAATAGATAAGGTCTCCAGTAAGATCTTACCTCTTCCCAGGTCAACAAGGGTTCTCATGCTTCACGGTCTTGTATCCTCTCTCTTCAACTTCCACGTACCTTTATTATTGCTGCAACCATGTGGTGAACTCCAACTCACCATGTCTCACTAAGCAGTAGTGGCACCACTTCTGAGAAATTTAATTTTCTCCTTCTGCCCCCCATCTCACCACTCTGCCCTGGAATTCGTTATTCTCTCTTTGGGCTTCCTAGTTTTGCATAGCACAGCCATTATAGCTTCTCACAGTACATGACAGATGCTGTCTACAGTGCATGACAGATGCTGTCTTACTTCCCCACCCCACATTACCCACCCCCCCCCAACAAAAAGAAAAAAAAAAAAAAACAGGCCCTGAGACAAGGATTCTAATGCTCAACATTTGACTTGGGACAAAACTTCAGGAGCCGTTTAAAGAGATGGGAATGAAGGAGGGCCTGTAAAGGGTGAGACATGGAGCAAGTTATGCCTGTGGTCAGTGGTTTAAGAACACACCTCAGAGAACTATCCCACTAAAGAGTCAAGGAAGCTGGTCCATTGATCTACTGAACTAGGTACCTCATTTTTAGGAGGTTGTTTCTGGAATATGAACTCCCTGGCATGTTTAGTCCCTTTCAAACTTTGGGCAAAGCATACTCTCAACCAGAGGAAGTTCTTAGACACAAAGACCTAGAACTAAATACTGGGGATCTCGAGCATGGGCTAAGAGTCCAACAGTGTTTTCTGAGACACTTACTTGTTTGTGTGCCCAGAGGAGCAGAGCCTGGATATTATCTCAGCATCCCCAATATATGGCTCATAACAGACATGTTTCTTATTTTAGTTGAACTCGAAAATGAACTTATAACCTTACAGAATGAAGGGAAAGATGGAGACCCTGAAGCTGGGCTCTTGGCTCAATATTTTTCAGGAAAAGTTTTCAGAATTTTCAGCCAAATAACCCTCTTCTAACATCAGAGGATTTGTATATATATTCCTGGGAGTCTTGGGGCACTTAATCCAAAGTAGCCTGTCACCACCAAAGAGCTTCTTTGGGGCTTTTTTTTTTAATTTTTACAAATTATATTCTATTCTATAGCATATCCACATTTCTTTTAGCATTTTTAAAGCATTTAAATTACTGGTTAAGTTATTAGCTAATAACTATTAGCTAATATTATTGTTTGTGCATTTTTGGTGAAAAGTTAATGGTCTAGTGTAATTTGCTTGGGCTTCATGTATCCCCCAGCTCATGACATCCCCAAGCATGAGGGTCACAGTACTCTTTCATGGGGGAACTACATATGATGACTGCCATGAACTCTGACACCTGGGACATTACCTGAGACATTACCAGGCCTCCTGCCCTCAGCCCTGGTCTCCACACTGATAAGGGAAGTGTTGATTAACATACTGTGCTATCCCACTGTTCCACTTCATTTTGTATAAAAGCGTGGCCCCATAAATGCAGAACTACTGTCCAAGCAGTTGAGAATCTAGGTAGTGCCAAAGTGGGGAGAGTGAGGAGCAGGTATATAAGGAGTAAGATCTAAAATGTCTTCTCAGAGGGGTTGCCTCCATAAAAACTACCATTCCCAGATCTCCCTAATGGAAGAACTAGACCACTTTTCAAGCATTTCTTCTTCCTCTAACACAGTGTCAAGCTTTCCAACTTCTGTCTTCCCTGCCCCACTTTTTAACTCTGCTCCTTCCCCTCCCCCCTGCAGCAGTCTTGGGTTTCCCCATAGGCCTGGTCATATGTTGGTCACTACCCCATTGGTGGTCACTTGCTCCTGTTAAACCTTAAGGGACCCTGTGATTACAAGTACTCAATGTCCTTAGACAGAATTGGGGGGTTATAAATATAAATGCTTCTTTTTCCCCATATAGTCCTTGTGACCAGAAGCAGAGCCAGGAGAAGAAAACTCGAAATCCACTTTCATTTACCATAAAGCATCTGATATTTCATCTTTAGTTTGAATGTTTAATATCAGCTAAAATTAAAAATTAACAGATAGTGTTAATAGTTAAAGTCTTATCAGATGCACACACACACACATACCCACTCTCACACATATGTGTATATGTACATCTATGCACATGTAAATATATATGCATTGTGTAATACACACACACACACACGTATTCTATAAATAAGATTTGCAGAGAGGAACCTCATGGAGCTGATTATTTGCTTTATGTGCCTTTATGTGCCTTTTCTCATCTCCAAAACCTTCAGTGAACATTCTTCCCTCAACTCTGATGTCACCACATCCAGAAAGTCTTCCTTGGAACTCCTGCTAATTGGAATTCAGTGTTACCTCTTTGTTCTTTCTGTCTTTCCTTGGTGCCTGAATGATGGCATATTAGAGGTAGATGCCATCTCAGATTGAATCCCCCCCCCCAAAAGAGATCATAACACAAGGATTCCAGTGCAAGTAGTTTATTTGAGAAGAGAGTGACCCCAGGTAAGTTTGCTCAACACTGTCATACATATTGTTCTGTTGCTTCAGTCCCTCTGAGAAGCAGACCCTAGGGCAGCTGTTCTATTTGCCAGGGCTTTGCTGCCGACAGGCCACTTCACCCAGCTTCACTGCCTCTAACCTGGGGTGTTGCAGGGAAAACTTGCTTTGCAAGTATGTTCCTTGGCTTGTATAGGACTGCAGGTCACTTGGCTCTGTGGATTTCTCTCAATATATTCCTATCTGCTCTTCATCTTTCAGAACTGTCTCAGTCCTGGTGTGCCCAAAGCCCCCTTTGCTGAATTCCAGAGCCAACATGGATTTTGTTGAGTGGACACTCCCTATGAATTAGGTAGGGGATCCTTTGTGTTTAGGGGAAAAAAATGTGTCAAGAATAGTCGGTAGAGGGGCGCCTGGGTGGCTCAGTGGGTTAAAGCCTCTGCCTTCAGCTCAGGTCATGATCCCAGGGTCCTAGGATTGAGCCCCACATCGGGCTCTCTGTTCAGCGGGGAGCCTGCTTCCTCCTCTCTCTGTGATTTCTCTCTGTGATTTCTCTCTCTCTGTCAAATAAATAAATAAAATAAAATCTTAAAAAAAAGAATAGTTAGTAGAAAAATAAACTAAGTTAGTAAATTTAAATAAGAGCACGCAGGTAATGCGGGCTTTGGGGATGACAATCACTACTTGGTGAAGAGGCTGGTAGACTTATCCATGGTTTCACCTTCTTACAACCCTTAGTATTAAGAGAACCCAGTACCCAGTACTTTACTGAGTAGAATTAAAGTTTTTTAAAGTTTTTAAAAATAAAATCACCACTGACTACACCACTAGTTACTCTGATACTGCATTATAATTAGGAAAAAAAAAACAGGTAAAGAGTTAAGAGTCACTGGGCACAGAACAAAAGTTGTTCTTGCTTTAAGAGAAAGCTTTGTGCAAGAAGAAACATGAAAACAAAGGTGAAATAGTGAAGAACAAACATTTGGATTTTGTGTAAATAAAAAATGAGGCTTTTCAGATGGGAGAGCATCTAGGTACAGGGCATGTCCCTGATTTCTCCACCTGAGTGGTGACTACCAAGGCCAATCAAACAGGTAGTTGAACTTTGGATTTCTCTCCCCTGTTCCCAACCATCTTTGCCAAGAGACTGCCTAAGAACAAAACTAACACAAAGGAAGCAAGGCCAAGTAATGGAGGTGCACATCATAATGGTGTCATTTGAGAACTTGTATCCTTGTGATGAGTTGTCATGGTCATTCCATTTCCATGCATCAGTACATTTGTCTCTTTGCTTAAGACTATTTAGGTTGGGATTTTTATTCTTCCTGTTGGAAGATTCTATCTAATATATTCTCAATTTGCATGCAAGTTCTGGAAGGAAAGTGATAGTTCTTCATAAATCCAGAGATTTCAGAAGAATGTGATGAAGAAGGCAAAGGATCTGATGTAAAACACACAAATATTTAATAAATAGGAAGTCCCAGTTTTCTGTAAAGTACAGCATCTAGATCATAGCATTAGTTTAAGGTTAAGTAAGAAAAAATATAT
Source organism: Neogale vison (assembly GCF_020171115.1). Classification (NCBI taxonomy): domain Eukaryota; kingdom Metazoa; phylum Chordata; class Mammalia; order Carnivora; family Mustelidae; genus Neogale; species Neogale vison. Next base: position 47,499,477 of record NC_058098.1, read on the forward strand.
ACACAAATATTTATATACATATATGTGTATGTACACATATCGTGTGTTTGTGTGTACCTGGACCCAAGTAAAATAATCCATGACCCCTATGGTCTACTGTCTACATGAGGGAAACTCAAGGAACCCAAGCCCAGTCAGTGCAGTGACCAGAGAGGAATCCCATTGTTGATGTGTCTACCATTTTACCATTAAATGGGATCAAATTCATTACCCACGGCCACACTTGTCAAAATCTTCAGAAATTCTTTCAAAGTGCTCTAGAAGCCCACACCCCGTATGTCAACACTAGCCCTGGTCTGTGACTTTCCCCCTTCTTTCCCCTCCTCTACCCTCGCTGCTTTCTGGTCCAGAGTTATATTTGAGAGATAGTGTTCATTTGTTGAGTGAACAAAGGCTCAAAATAGCAGACTTACTGGGTCATCTTAACAAGAACAGAAATGATGTCCTTTCCCTACATAAAGGTTATAACCTTAATATAAACGATGTCCTTTCCCTACATAAATGTCAGTGGTTGTCATTGTTATTACTGATATGGTGGGATTAAGAATTTCATCAAGAGAAGTGCCTTTCCAAGGAAAACAGAGAAAGCAGCCTCAAGGGCCCGGCATGATGCTGGGAACTCTCTGAGGAGCAGGCAAGAAATCAACATGGCAGTCAGCACTGAGACTGCAAGAGAGGAATGGATGCCCTGCTAATAACACACCCAGCTGTTCCTCAATATAGATTTAGGCCATGTTGTCTCCATAAAATTAGTAGTACTTGTCCCTAGAAGGTACGCTTTCTTTAATGCTGATCAAAGGGGCCTAGCAGTGGAGTTGAGAAAACAATGAAAACACAGAGGCACAAAGGAAGTGCATTCCACCTCACTCACCAGAATAAACTATCCCTCCATCTCCCATGGTGGTGAGAGAGGAGGTACCCACAATGCTGCTCATGCTGGGCTTGGCCCATGATGCACCGCCCATGACTCAGATTCTGAGGTGAAGGAAGAGGGAGATCACCTCCTGGGTGAAGGATCAGGTTTCCTGAGCAGAGAGTAGAATTTCAAAGGCAGCTTTCGGTAGTAATATATACAGGGAGCCTCTCCCTCTCCTTTCTTCCATCCCCCAACTCCTGCCTGCCATCCTTGTGCCTCCCTCCACATCTCAGGGCTGCAGAGTCAAGTAAGATTCAAGGAGTCTCTACAGAAGACCCTGGAGCAGAGGCTGCCGGTGGCTGACCCAGAGCCCCAGGGGTGTTTCACTGGCTGCCTGGGGATCTGTTGGAAAGGCTCTCCACGGCCATGTTTCTGGGCATCTGTTCTTCCGCCAGCTTCCCAGAGAGCTACCTGGAGCCAGCGACAGACTGATAAGATGTCTAAGAGCCCAGCTCACTGGGCTTCAGGCAGGACAGGCTTTCTGTACCACTTAATCCCAGCTGAGCTCCCCATGGGGACCAAAGAATGCAGGGTTTATGTTACCTAGAGCCATATATTTCTTGACACCTATACCTCCCCATAGGTGCAGTAAAAAATGGGATCTGTGAACTACCAGTTACAATGGGTCCCTCATTGCTTAGATAATGGGGCGGCAAAGTCAAAAAATTCATTTTTATTCTTGGTGGTTACACCATTTCCACAGCTCTTTGCACAACGTTAGTTGTGTTACCAGCCTTCATGGAGATCTGACGACAGAACATTTGTTCAATGGCACAAGCTCACTGGTATAAATTGGTTGGCACCAGTTACAGAACGCTTGCTGATGTGGGCCTTTCCTTCACCCACAGTGGAGACTCTGGTTTTACTTTTACTTCCATGTTTTAGAGGTGCCTGGCCAGTCAGCTTTATTTTCTTTGTATGATTCTAAAAATAACAACTATCTGCTTTTATGTTTTATTGAAAACGGCCCCACCAATTCACAAGGAGGCACCTCCTTTTAATGGGTGCTAATTCAGTTCCACAATAGCAATAGCAGAAAAGATAAGTATTTTGACATATGTTATTTTAAAAGTCTTAGGATCTGAGAAGCCAAAGGCAAAATATGCTCAGAAATGAATGAAAACATGTGAAGCCAAAATATGCATTCTGGCCTCTGAGTCCGAGCCTGCTTCCTGGAATACCCTGTCAAATACCCTCCTCACCAAAGGATCCTTCCACATCAAGTCTTCCAAGAAACACCATCTGGTCATTCCAATCCCACACAATCCTGCTATGCACAATCACATATTAATTACATTGCATATTTGCTATTTAATAATATCACATAGAGAAGTCACATGGAAGAGCTTCATAGAACTTGTTCAGAACCTAGCCCCAGGGTACACTGTGATTCTGAGCCTCTGTTTCTTCTTCAGTTATGTGATCCTGTTATTTCACAGGGCTGTGTGTAGGTTTATGTTAAACACTGTCTTGGAAATCCAACAGAGTAGACTCTCAGTATATATTTTCCCTCCCCTCGTCACTGCCTTCTTTGTGGGTTTTATTTTTTTTGTTGTTTTGTTTTCCTTTGTTTTGCTTTTGAGAATGTATGTGTGCAGTGGGAAGGGGTAGAGGGAGAGGGAGAGAGAACTTCAAGTGGGCTCCATGCCCAGCATGGAGCCTGATGTGGGGTTCAGTTTGACTACCCAGAGATTATGACCTGAGCCAGAATCAAGTGTTGGATGCTTAACACACTGAGCCACCCAGGAGCCCCTTTCCTTCTTCATGTTACTCCTTATTTTATAGATGAGGGATATGTGTGTTGTGGTTTTCAACTGTATAGCAAGCTACTTATGAGTAGGGGATCTGAGCACAAGTGTTTATTTGAGAGGTGATCCCAGGAGGGAAATGAGAAGGGAAGGATCTATAAGGGAGCTATCAAGCAAGTTGCTACTTTGTTTGGGCAATTGGCCCCTAATGCTGCAAATAAACTCTGGAAAGTGACAGGAAACATGCATCTTGGTTTTTCAACCTCAGGAGCTGGGGGCTGCAGTATTAGCGCACCAATCTCCGTCAGCCTTTTGGTTAGTCTGTCCCAGGGTCCTTCCAGCCTTCTCTGTTCTCATACAGAGTCAACTTCCAAGGCTCCAAAGAAAGAGTAAAGTAAAGAGGCAGCACTTCCGCCCTCAGGTGGTCAGCCCGGGAGGAAATGGGCCGGTACCGCCAGTATCTGTTAGAGTGACTTTGAGAAAAAAAAAAGTTTATGATTATGACTGACTCCAAAAGAAAAGTTGGAATATAAATATGGACCTTTATGCAATGCATGGGGTTAGTTGTGGACTACTTTTGCTGACAAGGAGGGGAAGATTTCAATTCTGCATCAAAGATCTTACTTAAATCTCACTGGAGGACTTCTTGGAAAGCCCAGTTAGCTTCACTATATACGACAGAGAAGTTGAAAGGCACATATGTATGTGTGTTTATATGTGTACATATGCATCCATGTAAGAAGCTGATTGCAAAAGCTCCTCTTAAAAGTTTAACCAAGAAACCAATCAGACTACCCAGAATTATTACAAGGAGATGGATAAGTACACACTGAAAAAGATGACAAAGGGTGAACTGGTGAGTCCTGACCCATGCAAAGGGGCATCCTCAGAGAAAGAAACATGGACATGAGCACGGAGGGTTGTATGGCAGTTAACTAGGTGAAAGGTGGAGGTGGAGATGGGGTCAGGGACCATATATATCTTAAGAAGAGAGGTCATGGTGTGAGAAGCCCCATGGCAGGAGGGAATGTGGGAGGAAGCCAACATGAGAAATGACTCCAGGAGTTTTGACTCCAAGTCCCAAAGTAACATGCATTAGCAATGTGACCTTGGCTAAATTATTTACCATGTCTGAATCGAATCTTCTGCATCTGAACAATGAAAAAAAAAATCCTACTTTAGGGCAGTACCAATAGCAACTTCTGGAATGTTGTTCTATATCTGTGTTCTCTATCTGTGCTGTTCAGCATAGTAGCCACTGGCCATCCGTGGCCATTGAGCCCATGAAATCTGTCTACTGAGCCTGAGAAACTGGTTTTTACATTTTATTTAATTTCAATTAATAGAAACTTAAATAGCCACAGATGACCAGTGGCTGTTGTATTGGATAGTGCTGCTTGAGAGCATGGTTTCAGGGATGAAATAAAATTCATCATTACACCTGAAGCATCTGGCACAGAACAGTGCTCCATCCACCTTGGTACCCCACTTGTGATGAGATCCTGGTTTCATAAGCCAGGTTTCTGTATCCAATGCTAATTTAAAATTGCCCCTTAAATAAAAATGCGTTTGGTTCCAATGTGGCTGCTGCCAGTTATCCCCACTGGTAGTAACGACAATCCTGGCGCTGTTCCAGCAGCATGACTGACTTGGCCAGTTGAAGACAAAATTCAAATGCCAACCATTAAACAGTATGAAATATCTCAATTTTAACCAAAACTGAGGGCAAGAACTGTCTCCAAGGCTGCAGAAGCAGGGCTCAGCAGATGACCCAAAAGACAAGAAGAAAAGCTCCGTTTAAAGAATAACAATCAGTGGCTGAAAGCTATTAAGTTCGCTCTTCTAGTTCAAAGGGATTTGAAATGGCAATTTGTCAGGCAACTGTTGTCACTTTAGATGCCCCTAGTTGCTTTCTTTGAAGCCCTTGATTGACTACAGGAGGCTACACCAGATTCTTCTAAGGACAGGATTTCCACAGTTGAACACATTTATGTCACAGTAATTATGACTCTTCCCAAATTTAATCAACAAAAGGCAAAAGAGTGCAAGTTTGAGAAAATATGCATGTGTTCTGCAGAGTCCAGGGGATGGTTGGGGTGACTGTGCACAGACGCAGACAACCAGCTAGACAGTTTCAGGCACTCACTTGTGCTGATCAGATGCTATAGAAAGTTTCTTTGTAGGCGAGGGATTGACATGAATAATTTCTGGGAGAAACAGGCAACTGAGAAAGAAGCAACTTAACAGTATTATCTCTCTAGCTAGCAGAGGTAGGAGTTTAGAAGGTAGGAATTTAGAACAGAGTTTCGGAAAACAGATGCAAAGGAAATGTGCCCCTGTGAAACAGCGGAGCTATAAGTGGAAATGGGTGCAAAGGGAAATGAGCAAGTGTGAAAGGGGAGGGTAGCTAGTGCCTTCCTGACTCAGACTTACTTCTGGAAATCTGCAGAATTGACAGAGAATGGGATAGCCCTCAGAAGGGTTGTTGCATTAGAAAAACCTATTTGCAAGTTAATTTGCTAGTGGTGAGACTTTTAATAACTTACTCATCAGCAATGGGAAGTGTGCCTAGGGGTGTTCATGGTGAGAACTGCCAGAGTGACAGTCCAGCCTAAGCATCACAAGGAAGGTCACACCAAAAAGACTGAGGCTCAAGCGGTGCAAGCTGTCTTCATAGCCCAACCTCTTTCTAAACATTTATAAGCTCTATAACTCAGGCAACAGCAGTGTCCTAGACAGGAAGAGGGAGAGGGATACAGACAGTAAAGATGGGATCTCAGGGGCCCTGAAGAGAGGGCCAGCAAGGTGGACTCCTGCCCAGCAGCTGTATGCCAGATGTCCCTGCTATGCAGCCTTGGGGACACATTCATGGCAGATAACTAAAGAGAAACTCTGGCAGAAAATAAACCTATGATATCTGCATACGAAATGTGGGGACAGAGCCAGGAGCAAGGTCAGAAAAAGAAACTCACCAAAGGTAAGGATGAACAGATGCAAGATAGGCGAAGCAAGGAGGGTTCTGGAAAGCTGGGATGGGAGAAAGTCACGCTTGTAAATGCTTTACAGGTGTGCACTCCCAGGTGCAGGGAGCCACGCCACAACATTTGCAATGAGAAAGCACAAGAGCACACAGTAGGAGGCTCAGAGATCAACACCCCAGCCCAACCCCCAACATATGGCCCTTCAGTCTGTCATGTGTGTGTGCCATCTGCATAAAGAGTGTGCACAGCAGTGTGATGCCACATGGGCCATGTGAGTGACCTGAGGACTGCTGAGCAGTGCATCTCAGGTGTCTGAATAGCATCCACTCTCCCTGAGCAAACCAAGAGGAAATTTACCCCACCATGAGATTCTGCCTGAATTACTCAGGTGAAAAAAATAACAAATGACTATATACATAGTAGGAGTCATGTCATCTCAACATTTAATCCAATTAGCAGTCTGTAAAGATAGTTAGAAGAAGAAATGTAAGACTTTCATCTTGACAAGCTAATTGGTTTTCGTTCTGGAAAAAAAAATGCGTCTTCCAAATAAGAAAAGGTGATGGGAAAATATTTTTTCTGGGGTTTCCATTGTCACTTTCCTAGGCAAGACAGTTCCCAAGAACCTGAATTGGTAGGCCAATGGCAGTCTTGTGCAGAACTTTGAAAAAGCTGAGTGTGAGATGCTAAGAATCTCACAGATGAGCATTATCTCCTGAGACATTTGCATGTAGCACCTGGATAACAAAGAAAGTGGTAGCTTTTTTCAAATTAAAAAAAAAAAAAGTAAAGCCTCACAAGCTCACGAACAGGGTATACTCTATTATAATAATAATCATTATTTTTATTATTTTAATTGAGATAAAATACACACACAAACACATAAAATACACATAAAACATACCGTCTCAGCCATTTTAAGTGTGTGGTTCAGTGGCAGTAAATACATTCTCATTGTTGGACAAACATCACCCCTATACATCTCCAGAGCTCTTTTCATCTTGTAAAACTGAAACTTCAGACCCATCAAACAACAAAACTCCCCATTCCTTCCACCTCTCAGATTCCGGAAACCACCATTTTGCTTCCTGTCTCTATATGAATTCAATGACTCTAGGTGCTTCAAGTAAGTGCTTAGTATCATACAGTATGTGTCGTTTTGTGACTGCCTTATTTCATTTAGCATAACGTCCTCAAGGTTCATCCATGTTGTAGCAGGTGTCAGAACGTCTTTCCTTTGTAAGGCTGAATAATAATCCATTGATGTAGATATCATATGTTTATCTGTTTATCTGTCCATGAGACACTTGGTTTGCTGCCACTTCTTAGCTATTTTGAGTAATGCTGCTATGATCATTAGTGCTTGAATATCTTTTCAAGACTCTGCTTTCAACATTTTTGGGTATAAACTCAGAAGTGGAATTTCTGGATCATATGTTAATCTTATTCTTATTTTTTTGAGGACCCATTTTACTGTTTTCCATAGCAGCTGCTCATTTGACATTCCCATCAGCAGTGTACAAGGGCTTCAATTTCTCTGCAACTTCTCCAGCATTTGTCATTTTCTGGTTTATTTCATTTAATTTGGGTTTTCCGGTTTGATTGTTTTAAATAGTTGCCATTCTAATGGATATAAAGTGATACAAAGGCAGTATCTTTAATCATATGAAACTTCCAGAATTTGCTTCTTCCTTCATTGATTTATTCATTCCTATACTCAACTAAGTATTTATTTTAGGGTCTTATCTACGACTTATAGCCCTTCAACCAGTTACTACTTCAAAAATTGCATAGATTTTGTGCATCAAGATACAGTGCAGATGAAGAAAAGAGAAAATAAAAAATAAATAAATTTTACGTATCTGATGGAGATAAGAACTGATAACTAATAGGTTAGGATAACATCACAGAGAAGGAGAAAATTAGGGGATGTTTTAAATTAGGAGGTCAGGACAGACCTCTCTGATGAGGAGCCTATCTTGGAAACAAATGGGCCACAGAAAAGGGTTCCAGGAGACGGAGCAGCAAATGAAAAACCTACAAGGAGGAAAAAACGCTGGTGCCTTGAATTTCTGTAGTTAATAATGATTTTTACTAGGATTTTCTTGTTTAGGACATTTGTATTCACAAGGATTTTGGATCAAAACCAATGAAGGTCCTTATCTTACATATTCATATCTGTTTATACATATATGTAAGTGTATGTGCACATGTATACATATGTATCTTTCCCTTGATGCAAGCTGGTTCGTCTGTTTAATCGGTATACTCTTGTGGACAAGCTAGAGTTCACCCTATGCTGGAGAGCATGATGGCATAATGTGGCCTGGAAGCAAGCTGGATGTCTGGGTTCAATTCCAGCTCTGCTGAATGCTGGCTGTATGGTCATGGGCAAATTACTTTTTTCTCTGTGCCTTAATTTCCTCATCTGTAAAATGGGATAATAGTAGTACCTCTGCCATTGGGTTATCATCCTGATTAAATGTGTGAATATATGCAAATGCATAGAAAAATGCCAAACATAGAAAGCACGGTGCAAGATTTAACTATTTTTTTATATTCTTATCATGCTACCGGGACACTTACATGCAAGGATACAGGGATTAAAGGCTTTAAAGGCAGTTTATTTTTATGCTGCTTGAATATCCGCTTCCCCTAAGTGATCTTTTAGATTTTAGCACTCCAACAACACAGAGGTTGCTACAACCTGGGAAACCTTTATGTTTCTTGGGAAAATCTTTTGTATATTGAGTGGAAACCTATGTCTTCCCAGTTGTCTCTTCCTTATTTGGCTGTCCCTGGTGGCAACACCAAACAAAGCTGGTCTTACTTGGACAAAAGAGTATTTCAAATACTTCAAGATGGCTGGCAAGGCCTCTGAATCTTGTCTTCTTCAGGTAACACCCTATAGCCTTTCTCATGGCTTTGCTTGTCTTCTTCCATTTCCTGGCCAGTGTCCTTGAAATGTGCTCCCACTGATATCCATACCAATTAAAATATGGTGCCCAGACTAAATGCAATTCTGTAGGTGTGATCAGAGCAAGGCAAACTTACGACCTTTATTTAAGACCCAATAGATTTGGTAAGTTCATCAAATCAAATACTGAAGTCAAATATGAGGCCACCATGTCTCATGATTCCTCTGAGATATCTTAGGATAGCAAGTACCATTGAGAATTCTTCACAAACACAGTTTCTGGGTCAACTCAGCACCACTTTTTTTTTTTTTTTTTTTTTTTTTAACTCAGGGTCATCACATTTGAGTCTCCAATACAAAAATGCAAAAAAAAAAAAATATTCATCACTCAAAACAAAACAAAATATCTCTGCCAACTGTCTTCAGCAGTTTATCAGTGTTTTGAATCCTAATTTTATTAGACAATGTCATCAATAACCTGTTGCATTATTACATAATCTGAGAGACACATCATGGGAATTTTCACCTGTGTTAGTAATAAAACACATAAATCAGCAAGACAGAGTTAGAACTCTGGGTCACACTGTAGGACTCCTCCATATGGGTTGATGGTGCTCCCTTGGTATATAAGGTGCATAACCTGTCAGCTCGTTACTGATCCAAATGATTGTAGTAGGATTCTCCCTACATTTCCTCTTAGTTTCCAAAATGCATCATTGAACACCCTGCCAAATATCTGACCACAGGGACTTCTCGGCCATTTATATGTCAGGTGAAAATGCCATCTTCAGCAGGGGACAAAGAAGTGTTACTGAACTCTTGTTAACATCAGAGTACAACAGGACCAGGCCATTCCACGGTACAAGGTAACTTACATAAACACCACGTGCTGTCCATGACTATAGAGCTGTGGTTCTCTGACTCCGAGGATCAGAATCTGCTGGAGGGCTCACTGACATACAGATTGCAAGGCCTCTGCCCCAGAGAGTCTGACTCAGAAGGCCTGAGACAGGGCCTAGGAATCTGTATCTCTAACAGGTTGCCAGGTAATGGGGATGCTGCGGGTCTGGAGTCCACACTTTGAGAACCACTGACTTAAGTGATTTTTTTTTTCTTTTTTCTTTTCTTTTTTTTTTTTTTTTTTTTCCTCCCGACACTCTTAGGATGGAAAGGAGTGAAGTCAATCCCAAGTTCTGCTCACACCTTTGAGAGTCTAATAGGAAAATCTCTCTGGCAGAGGGTTGAGTATTTATTTATTTATTTATTTATTTTTTAAAAGATTTTATTTATTTGACACAGAGAGAGAAATCACAAGTAGGCAGAGAGGCAGGCAGAGAGAGAGGGGAGAAAGCAGGCTCCCTGCGGAGCAGAGAGCCCGATGCCGGGCTCGATCCCAGGACCCCGGGATCACAACCTGAGCCGAAGGCAGAGGCTTTAACCCACTGAGCCACCCAGGCACCCAGGCTGAGTATTTATTAACACCATCTTTAGATTTTATTGAAAAGGATGGTGATTTGTTGTCTATTTTTTATTAGAATTGTGAATTTTCAAGTTTATTTTTTATTTACTCCTTCATAAATAAAGCTCATTGATTAAGTTCTGACAAGAAAAGAGGGGTCTTCTCTGATCTTTGGCCAAAAGTTTGCTTAAAATATAATGACCCCTATATGGTTTAATCCAGTATTCCTTTAAAGAAACAGAAATAGGGGTTAGTGTGAAATTGCTATTTCTCAGTAAACTCATGCTAGCTTATGATCAGATTCCTTTTAAAAGGAAAGCAGAATGAATAATCTGTTCCAGAATCTTGCCTGCAACAGACATTTTAGATGTCTGCTCCCCTAACCAATGTTCACTCTGAAGCAAAGTAAAATTTAAAGGCTTCTCTTTCCTCCAAACTGTCTATCAACTTTACACCATCATTTCTGAGCAATGGGTTTCTGTCTTCAGTCATGCTTTTGCTCTTGTCCTGTCCTCAGACCCCTTGTTTGCCTGGCATGCATGGTTCTCTGCTCTTTCAGGACTGTAGACCCACCCACCTTCACAAGAATCTTCTTTGTACTCTAGTCCATGTCCCAGTGGAAGGAAGCATTTCATTGCCAGGAATCTCCATGGGCTCTGCTTCATTTCTGCACATTCTCAGGGAGTGTCACACTCTTCAGAGCAAGCAGGCAAAAAAAGTCATATCTCCCCAGCTATCTCCGTGACTGACAGGCACAGACTGACTCAAAGATGGGAAGACCTGGTGGACAGTTTTCTGACTGAGGTCCACCTTGGCAATGGCAGTCTTGGTAAAACGCACAGTAGTCTGCCATTTGGCTCTACTGGGTAAGATCCCAAAGTAAAAGGATGCTTCCCCAGAAGCCCTTCACTTCCTTCCAGTGAGCTCTTCAGTTAGACCCATGCTCGTCCCTGAATCCACACAGGTTCTGCGCCTTCTCCCACGAGCGGTCTTATCCCAGAAATCCGCAGGCAGGCACCTTGCTTTCATTTGAGTCTTTACTCAAATATCTCTCTCTCGTAGTGTGATACCTTTCCTGAGTGTTCTATCTAAAATGGCAACTACCCATCCAATTCTTCCAATTCCCCTCTCTGCCTCATTTTTCCTCCTTAGCATGTGTCACCATGGAAAAAGCTTATGATTCTACTGTTTTATCCTATTTATTGTTCACCTTCTTACAGGGATTATTGTCTATTTGTTTCACTGTTGTGTCCTGAACATTTTTTTTTAGATTTTTATTTATTTATGTATTTAGAGATAGTGGGGAGAGTGGCAGAGGGAAATGAGAGAGACAATCTCAAGCAGGCTCCACACTGCTCATGGAGCCCAATATGGGGCTGGGTCTCAAGACTCTGAGATCATGACCCCAGCCAAAACCGAGAGTTGGATGTTTAACCAACTGAGCCACCCAGGTTCCTGAGCATTTAGAAAGTACGTGAGGGCAAAGAGGGTACTCCTCAGTGGCTACTAAATGAATGAATGAATGAATGAATGAATGAATCTCCTCTGAAAGAAAATATGGGAATGGTAAGCACGGTAAGTCTACCAGCAGACTTGTTCTCAAACACACTGATTTTTAGCTGAGAGGTCGCATATAAATTAGAGATTCAACCTGGCTATCATAAAAGTCTCTATGCCTGTGTCCTCCACCAAAAGATACAGGGTACCCTTGGAGTTACCATTACTCCAGTTTGAGGGCATTTGGTCTAGTTAGCCTCAAAAGGCCTTCTAGTTATTAAATTTCCTGAAGCACTAAGATGAGGACAATGCAATATGAGTCTGCCCTCAGAGGGGCCGATGTCCCTGTTTACGCCTCCCTCACCAGCCTGTGTAAACTAGAATCAGATCTTTCCCACTGAATACAAAAAGAATTCTTAAAATTCTGGTCAGAATCCACACAACAAATGTGGTCTGTCACTACAGTGTCAGACCATCGGTAAGAAATAATTCTGTTAGCCCTGCTAGTTATTGGTAATTATTATGCGACAAGCTCTCGCTAAGATCTCTCAGCTGTCATGTCATTTAATTGGTTGGGTAGCATAACATCCATTTTAAAGATTAAGACACTGAGGCTCAGGGACGTTACATCACTTTCCCAAGAATGTGCAGGAAGGATGGAATCATGTTAGTCTGATCTCACAGTCTGTGCGGTATAAGCTCTGGGTTCAGAATTCAGCTCACTCCTCTTAGGGGAAAAGTCACTTCTGAGGTATTATTACTAAAGACATGGTTTTGCTGTGCTTCTGGGTTTGCATGTGGGGCTAATTTCAGGAAGTTCCACCAGGCTTCTGTGATCTACATTGAGGCATCTGGTCCTTTCAGGAGCCCATTTACGGGCCCGTGATGGAAATTACTGGGGTCCAAGGAGAACATCTTCCCTTCCTCTCCATCAAGACTTGGCACCTACACTTTTCACACTGAATATGGTCAGTGGACCCAAAGGCACATCTGTGTTTCTACGTAGCCTCCCCTTCATGTACACAAATAAAATAAGGGATCGCCAAGTAGACACCTGTATATACAGTCACCTTCTTTGACCAGACAGATATTTATTTGCTGTTGTATAAATGAGGGAAAGTTGCACTCAGCCCTAAAAATTTGGCTACCCTGGTCCATCCTTCCTCATCCCCAGTGATTTCTTCACTGAGAACGGCCACAGTCCGTGACACTTTACTTTACTCTGCTTAAAGCCCAGCTCACGGTCCTGGGAAGATCTGTTTTGCACCTGTGCTTGAGCCTCGTAAGGTACTCAGGCTGTCAGGGAAATCCTGTGCCTCAGTGCTAAATCAAGTCCTACATGACAGGGAGGAAGCGCTTTTAAAGGCAGGTGTTTTAATCCTGTCACACATTGTTTTATGGGATGGCCCTTTAAAATAGACCCTGTGTAATGGGGCTTACTTTAAAGGGGTGGGCCCATCTCACTGGACTGAGAATGGGAAAGATGTAAAAACAAGGCAAGGATGTAAACCAGGAATGTCAAGTTCTACCCCTCACCCTATATTTTTACCCCACACACTGAAAGAAACAGCAATGGAGAAGTGTTCATATTCTTCCTCAGCAAACTGTAAATGTTTGATTTGTGGGCTGTTATTAAAATGTTAGCAGAATATCCTAAGGGCATTGCAGAATATTTCAGAACATTTCAAAACAACATTTCAGAATTGCTAGAAAGCAAATTATTTTTCTTCACAGGTGATATTTTAAAATGAAAACATTTTAATCGATTCCCATTTAAATGCATGACTTCTAAAACCAGTAGAAGTGATAGCATTTTTTTAATTATCTTTATTTGTATTATTTTATTTATTTATTTATTTTAAAGGCTGACTGCCACATGCAGAGCCTCACTTGATTGTGTCTGGAGTCTTAGAAGCTTGTCTACCCTATGTCCTCTTGCAAATGGGCCTTGAGAACTTATCTGGAGGTTCTAGCAGGGAAGCCCTGGTACTTGTATGCCCTTCACTAAAGAACAGTCCTTCTCTATCAGGAAAGGTCATTCTCTTCAACTGAGTGCACAGCTTTGGGTGGGACACACATGGAGCCAGGAAGGAGGAAGGGGACACTCGCCTAGCCAGCCAAATCAGCCAATTCAACCCTGACAGATGTCACAGACAGATCGCCCTTACATCTTTAAGTATCTTTAAACACACACACACACACACACACACACACACATGCACACACACACACACACAAAACTTACTGTGTTTATAAATAACATTTACATACCATGTCATCAGTAACCCCAGGAATGACTAAGGAGCCGAGATGGGAAGAAGGTACTGCTGGATGACTCTTGAACCCTTAAAGCAAAATAAGAAAAAAAAAAAGCAAGACAGCTCATGATATCAGGATTTAGGTTTAAGATCTATCCTTTCTGGGGATATTGTCCATCATGTGGCTGCATGCCACGTGTCATATAGACACTCTCATGCCGTTCTTAAGGGATCCAGCACCTTGAGATGGCCCATACTATTTTTGGAACTCTGCTTGGGAATTAAATACTTATTCCTTGAGTTCATCTGTAGCTTACCTATAGCTTACCCCATTCATTAAAAGATCATTTCCTTCTACTTAGCACATGGATTGCTATTTTAGAAACATGTCTAATGAACTTTTTCCTAACTTTCCAGCCTCCTTCTTGCAAATTCTCCATTACTTTCAATCACTTGTTTAATTCATGCATTTGGACTTTTTCTCCCACTAACTTATTTTATTATGCTGTGGACACACATCTGCTCACCACGTTTCTGCCCACATCACATCATTACCCACTGAGCCATGCCTTTGCCCATTCAGTGCTGGGAGTGCTGGATTTTTCCATGCTCTAAAGAGTCTGCTAGTGCTTGCCTGCAGAAGTGCCCACAAGCAAACCTGGGGTAAGGTGGACATGGGAGGGACTTTGCTTGTTTACCACCGGGTAAATAAGTATGACTCACCAAATGACATAGCAGGAATGGGTCACACTGCCTCTCACTCAAGAACTTCATCTTCTTAGGTGTATCTGTCTTTTGAGCTGTGACAGAGGGAAGCAAGGACCACATAATGGAGCCAATGAGACCAGGGTTCCCTATCTGTGGTGAGCACTGGATTGTAAAGTAAGGAAGACTTTGTGTTGGGGAGATTTTCCAGGAGAGATAATGGATGATGCACTGAAAGGGCACAGACTGGCATCAAAGAAATCACTGGAGAGGCTAGACTTAATGACAATTGTCTGTGCTGCCCTTTGCTTTTTACCTCAATACTATGTCCCAAGATTTATTCATGTTCATGCAGCTGCCATCCATCCCTTGACACTAGAGGGTGATTTCCATTTTCTGTGTATCTCATAGATTATTTTTCCATTCTCCTTCCATGGGCATTTGAGCGGCTTCCTGTTTGTGTCTGAATGTATGCACAGGCACAGGCACAGTCATCACAGCTGCTATGCATGTTCTCATACAGGCAGAAGAGCAAGCTTTTCTCTGTGAGATATACGTAGATGGTGGCATTGCTGCGTCATGGGTGTTCACATCCCAAACTTTCCTGGGAAATACCAAGTTGTTCAAGAAGTTGCAGTAATCAACAGCCTGTTTGCAAATTGTTCCAATTTCTGTACACCCTCACCAACACTTGGGTCTTGTCAAGGTTTTTCACTTTTTTAGTTCTGTGAGTCTGAAATGGTATTTCATCTGATTTTATGATTTGTAGTTTTTTGTTCCTAATTAGGTTGAACATTTTTCATATGCTTATAACCATTCGAGTTTTCTTTTCTATAAATTTCCTCCTTAGATGTTTTGTTAAGTCATCTGTTAGGTTTTCTTTTTCTTTTCTTTTCTTTTTTCCTTTTGCTTTTTAGTTAACATTTTCAGCATACTTTATATATACAAACTCTTCGTCTGTTATGTGTGCTGAAGGATCTTTTCCCGCTCTTTTTATTCTCATTATTTCAATTTCTTATTTATACTACTTGGTAATTCAGTTATAATTGAATTTGTTTCTTTCTCATTGCTTGTGCCTCTTATGAACAAGTACTGCTATGTACTCCAAGGTCACAAAGATATCTCTTATATTATCTGCTAAAAGTACCATGGTTTTGCATTTCAGATTTAAGCCTTTAATCCACCTTTTACGTTTAGTATGGTGTGAGGTTGTTTTAACTTCATTTTTTCCTATGGATGACTAATCGCCCCACCCCATTTGTTGAAAGCCCTTTCTGTCAGCTCTGATCTGCAGAGCTGCTCTGCCTCAAATCAGGTTGCTTACATATGCATAGGTATGTTTCTGGGACCTCATTCAGTGCTGAGTTGTTTTGCTTGTGTTTTTGTTTTTTTGTCTATCCATGCACTGATACAATATTTTCTTAGTTACTGTGGCTTTAAGTAGGAATTATTTTCTGATTGGGCAATTTCTCCTACATAAGACCATATAGTTTTTTGTGTTTTTTATTAGATCTGCATGGATGTTAGAATCAGCTTTTCAAGTTCCTGTGGTGGTTTTGAGCGGGACTGCATTGCACCAATAGGTTCTTAGAGGGCATGATTCTTCTTCGCAATCTAAATTGATCTCCCATTGTTTATGTACAACATAAACAATGAATCTTGGAACACTGCATCAAAAATCAATGATGTATTTTATGGCGATGAACATAACACAATAAAAAATTTTTAAAAAATAATAAAATAAATTGATCTGCCGGTGAAGACTGTAATGAAATTTTCCCTTAAAGTCACCTTTGAAGCAAAAGTGAACAGTGGGCCACATGAGAACAGCCATGGCTTCAAGCTATGCAGAAAACTTTGTACACCTCAAATCTCAAATACCTAGAAGTGATTGTACAACAAACATGAGTGTTTCCTGTATCAACCTGAAGCAAGCCTTCAGCAGTGTCAATGCCTCATGTTTTGTAGAAATAGAGGAAAAAAAAAAAACAAGAAAAAGCCAATATTCAAAAGAGGATGATGTCAAGGAAAATGAGTAAAGGTAGATTATGAAAATTAAGATAGTTATCTTATTAATAGAAATTATTTGTTTTATAAATCATGAATAGCAGATAAGGTTGTATTAAATTAAACTAAATTCAATATTCCTTATATATTTTTTTTTTCTGGAAACCATTTCCATAGGCAATATCACACAAAAATGATAATTAATTTTTTAGTATAGAATACCATTAAAAATGTTTGAGTAATATGCCTGGCAATTGGGGATTATTGGAACTTCTATTGTCTGGCAGTAGAATGTATTTACTGTGTATGAAATTTAGTTTCCTCATTTGGAAAATGAGGTTAATAATGTCCAACTCATGAAAGTGTGATACAAATAAAATAGATGGTGTATATTAATGCTTTCAAATGTTTCTTTTCAGGGAGGTTTTGTTGAAAGGGCCTCCCCCTGAGCTCCATATGTACATTAATGATGTACTGATGCCTCTGTGTCCGGTAACTCAGCTCCCTCCTCCCCGCCCCCACCTGCTCTAGTGTCCGAGTCGCCCCAGAGCTCCTTGGAACTTGTCCATGTAGAA
The DNA here is from genome assembly GCF_020171115.1 of Neogale vison. Lineage (NCBI taxonomy): Eukaryota > Metazoa > Chordata > Mammalia > Carnivora > Mustelidae > Neogale > Neogale vison. The sequence goes on from NC_058098.1 coordinate 47,516,540, forward strand.
GAATCATAGTACTGAGTAAAGCTCAGAGCACAGCAGAACAGTGGATGAGGCTAAGTAATTTAATGGGAACAGGATAAAATTATTGGTCAAAAATAAAAGAAAGGATCAAAAAAGTAAGTGAGGCAGAAAAGAAAAGACATGAATCCACTTTGTATCAGGAAAGACTGTTTATTTGACAAAAGAGAGGCTCTGGAGTAACCGCTGTTGAGGAAAGTGAGAAGAAGAGAAAATAGGTGTTAAAGAAATACACACACACACGTATGAGGAATGTATATATGTATATATGTACATGCATATATGTATATGTGTGTAAATATATATATATATAATATTTTAATATACAGACAGTCCCTGACTTACAATGGTTCAGCTTATCATTTTTCTGCTTTACGATAGTGCAAAAGCAATACACATTCAATAGAAACTGTACTTCAATTTTTGAATGTGGATCATTTCCCAAGCTAATGCTAAGTTATTTGATACTCTCTCATGATGCCAGGCAGTGGCGGTGAGCTCCAGCTCCCAGTAAGCCCCGCCATCATGAAGATCAACAACCAATATACTTACGACCGTTCTGAACCCATATAACCATTCTGTTTTTCACTCTAGGTACAGTATTCAAGTCAATTACACGAGATCATCAACACTTTATTATAAACTAAGCTTTGTGTTAAATGATTTTACCCAACTGAAGCCTAATGTATGTGTTCTGAGCACATTTAAACTATTCCAGGCCAAACCATGATGTTCACTAGAGTAGGTGTATTGAATGCATTTTGGCTTAGGTGATATTTTCAATTTACAATGAGTTTATCAAGATGTAATCCCACCAAAAGTTGAGGAAGATCTCTACTTCCTTAGGGGACTGTTTAAGAAAATGAAGTAGAGACTTAAATTGTTTTATAACTGGATTATTTTCCTTTGGTTGTGATTCTCTGCTGTAACTGGACCTCAAAGTGATTGATCCTTATATGGGTTACATATGAGACTCAAAAAGGCAGGGCTATTCTTTCTAAAAAGTGAGTGAAGATTGGAGGACAGGTCTCCTGAGAAGTTGTTATAAACCCTTGGGACTCCTTAAAAGACTCGATTTATACTTGAAAATACTTTGTAAACTTGAAGGTGACATGTCCACAAGGCATGATCAATTACAAGAAATGACTACTCCTCATAATGCATTCTTCTTAAAGCAAAGTCCACATCTCCTTGTATATAAAATGCAGCTTCCTGATCCTGTCCATCCCAAACAACACAATCAGACTCTACCTTTTCAGCAGGTTCTTTATATTATTCTTATGTGCTTTAAACTTTGAGAAACACAATATTTGTGGAATTGGGGATTTGGAAGCAGACAGGACTTGCAAAAGTCTATTCACCCTAACAGAGAGCAAGGTTTGTGGCTTTTATGCTTTGACATAATGAATGTTGACCTATTGCCAAGTGAAAAATTATATTCTTAGTCCTCGATATCCTTTGTGAGCAAAAGTTATTGGTGGAATTGCAAATCCATTTGTGCGTGGGGCTCTGTGTCAATCCTTGGTTTGCACATATATGTACTATCATTTGTCAAATATAAAAGGGTTTTGTTGTTACTCATCTAGAAATTATCAAAATACTTATAGCTATTTATAATAGTGGAACCAAAAGTTTTTGGTTCAATTACAATAATGTGAGGTTTTTATTTCATTATTTTTTTTCTATTTCTTCTTTTCTTTCTTTCTTTCTTTCTTTCTTTTTTTTTTTTCTAAGCTATCAGCCAAGGGAAAACCTCTGACATTGTCCAGAACATTGCTCCCTAGTGTCAGAACAGCTGAAGAGACATTGTAGTTGGGCCTGCAAAGTGTCCCATGGGTTTGTATGGAATTGCCTGATCATGTGGTCTTGGCAGAGAGGTTAATGTTACTCCATTGCTTCTAGTCTCCTTCTGTATGCCACTTCAAAGGTGCAGTGAGTGACATACCACAGAAATTCTGAGAACCACTTATTTACCTATTTAAGTGACTCCTATGAAATCATCAGAAAACAATCAGGAATATGAGAAAGACTCAACAAACACACCATAGTTTGGTTCATATCTTGCTTTGTACATTACATAGGAGGTTTCTAGTACTTCTGAACTTTGAGCAAGTATTAAATGACATTTATAAAAAATCCAGCTTGTTAAGTACTACAGTGAAATCATAGGAAAAGATTTGTACTTGATTTTTACAATTTTCAGTGTGTTAAGAGCAAAAACAAACAGACAAAAAACCTCAGGCAAGGGAGTCCTGCCACCTTTATTGGAAGAAAATTCAGTTCGCCAACTTTTAATAGGTTAATAATTAGTTACTCATACCCACAACACAAATCGTTACAGATTAAAAGCTTAAAGCTTCCATGAAACCTTAGTGTGGATGGGAATGGGATTTTGAAAGGACTTTCTTTTCTCCTTTCTTGTCCCCTCCTGTAAGCACCCTCTCACCCCCAGCACTAGTGCTCAGTCTTACCCATGAAAAAGGAGTTTCAAGGGTTTCTGGGCTTCTTTTCTCTTTGAATTTCTTTACCTCCAAAACAGAGGCAAAATATCTCCAAACTATTTAAACACTGTATTTTCAGTGTGTTGCTGATAATCTTTTCCCCCTCTTTTTAATCATTCACCTGAACATTTGCATTTTCTAAATTTGGAATCAGAATATGAGGATGAGGGAACCATTCTCATGGTAAGGAATCCAACCCTTGCTGAAAATGTATGCAATGAGACTTTCTCACAAACCAATTAACCTCTTAAAATTCAGAGAGCTACCTTCCTAAGCAACTAGCATTTTCTAGTTAGCAAGAGAATTTCCCAGAGGGAGCCACGCTGCTAAATCTACTGGAGCCAGTGTGCCACCTAATGGTTCTTCCACACATTGCAGCTTCCTAGGAAAAGGGGTGGGAGACGGGAAGAAACCTTGGAAATCTTCCTTAGCAAATCCACTGTACTTGCGCCGGGTTAGATTCTCACAGAATATTAAAATTTGCTGTTTATTGTAAATATTCATCCACTTTAAAAAATAGGCCTTCCAACCCTGTCTTTTATTAGACCATCTATCTAATCTGTCAAGAAACACTCAGTGGATCTGGTTTGTTGTTCATTTTTATTTGTCTTCTTTAGTTATTAATAAATATTTAAATGGTGTATATCAAGGGCAAAGGGGTATCACTCAGTAGTGTTCCTAACCCTCAAAGTAAACTCCTGAGATTAGGTCAGGGAATCCCCAATCAGCCCTCTAAATGTGGGAGCTGCACAAGGTCACTTCATAGAACATGAACCAAACAGTAATTGAGCTCAAAGTTAATACCATCACTCTTGGGATAGATGGGCATCGTGTGGGTCCTAGCAAGATGCCTCGAGAAGGACACAAGCTTGCTTCTGTGATTTTCCTGCCCGAAATGAAAGGCACTGGAGAAATTCAAATTAAGTGACATTCCACAAAATAGCTGGCTTTTACTCATCAAAAGCATCAAGGTCAAGAGACACAGAGGCTGAGGGACTCTACCACATTAAAGGTGTCTTAAGAAAGATGACAAGTGGACTCAAGTATAGTTAGATCCTGGACTTGGGGAAATAAAAATCTTAAAAAGAAAAATAAAAAAGAATGTGTTGGGTCCCTGCCTACAGAACTCCTCTGCTGGTGAGAGTGTGAGTGGCCAATAGAGAGAACATGTCCAAGAGTCTTCACAGAGTGAAGTCAGATGACAAGACAGACCTTGTTATCTGTTATTTCCGTCGTACACGCCGACAAGGTTCTCAGTCCCTGCGCATTTCCCTCCATGCTATCTCATCAGACTTGCGCAGGACTTTGCGAAACATGGGGATGAGCTGTTATAGATGGCACGTCATTAATGGGAAGTGTAGGGCTCACATATGAATAGTGATGTCTCAGTTTTGTTTTATAAGTTAGTCCTGAGCAGAGCCAGTGTGGGTTCACAGGCCAGTTCTCTCATGGGCATTCACTGCTTCTTGGTTTGTTTGTTTGTTTGTTTTTAAGATTTATTTTATTTATTTATTTGACAGACAGAGATCAGAAGTTGGCAAGAGGCAGGCAGAGAGAGAGGAGGAAGCAGGCTTCCCACAGAGCAGAGAGCCCGAAGCGGGGCTTGATCCCAGGACCCTGGGATCATGACCCGAGCTGAAGGCAGCGGCTTAATCCACTGAGCCACCCAGGCACCCCCACTGCTTCTTGGTTTGATGCAAGATACCCACTTAGCACAGTCACCATGGTACTGCAGAAAGGCCTTGTCTTTGAAATGTTCCAGGAGCTGGTTGCCCTCTTGACTTCAGCCTGAGTGAGTTGCTTTGCCTCTCCAAGCCTCATTTTTTATGCTTAACCACATAAGCATGTCCATCAATGATACGTAGTATCAGTTAGTGTATTTATTCATTAAAATGTACTATAACTTCCTGGAAGTATAATGTAGATGTGGAAATGTGCCCTATACCAACTACCTTCACAAATGGAGCACACCGCGTAACCACCATTAGATCATGAAAATGAAGGCACCCGAACACCCCTTCTCGTGTACTTTAAATCCCTTAAATGGTATTCTTGTGTTTGCCTCCTTTTACAGCTTGCTCCTTTCTTTCTTTTTAAAAAAACATTTATTTATTTATTTATTTATTTGAGAAAAAGAGAGAGAGCACGCACATGCATGTGTGCACGTGGAGAGGGGAGGGACAGAAGGACAAGCAGATGCCCTGCTGAGTGGGAAGTCGGACCTGGGGTTGGGTCCCAGGACCCTGAGGTCATGACTTGAGCTGAAGGCAGAGCTTAACTGACTGAGCCACCCAGGCAGCTCTACAGCTTCCTCTTTTCAAAGAGCATCACATTTTTGAGTTTCAACGGCTCCATTGAATTTAGTAAACTGAGAATAACGATTCTCTATCATTTTTATTTAGCAATTTGTCATTTGATGAAATAAGATCATGCCCAGAGGAGAGAAGGAATGAGGGAGAGAAGAAATGAGGGAGAAGCCGTGGTGGGTGGCCATGGCTATCTCAAGGCATTTCCCTCCAGGCCAGCACAGGGAGTGACGAAACTCAGGAATGACGTGATGCATGACCATCTCCACCTTCATGGTTATGCTTTCCTGTACTTTGTTTGGGTGACAGGGAATATTCTGGAATGTTCATGCACATGAGTGTTCTCCAGCAGGTCATTTTTAGTACTTGAAACCACCAAGAAGAAATATTCATTCCCTGTCTTTTCATCATAACTCATTTTCAGATTCCAGGGGATACTTGTCAAGCATTTTATTATATTTATTTTCCTTTCTGGCTAATCTTGTCCCTTGTTGCTTTCTCAGACAACATGGAATAGGTAAAATTTCTGCCAGTGGTCCTAGCCACTCATGCTGGAGGGCAGTGGGGGTCACTCAATTGCAGCTGAGGTAGAAATTTGACCCCCTTCTCTATGTCACAGTGAATATAAGACCCTCATGAAGACGTTCTGCCTAAAGCCCTATCCAAAGCAAACAACATTGGCTATTCCTGGCTACCACTTGAATTTGCTTCTGCCTGAAAGCTCAGCTGCGATGACTCCAGTTTCCTCCATCCTTTCTTTGGTCCCTTGAGGTCCTGGATGAGTCAGGAGAGGCAATCTAGACCCTATGGGATGTGTTTGGTCTGTTGTCTCCTCACCAAACACACAGACTTCTATCTGCCTGTTCCTGGGTTCCTCTTCCCCTTCCTCTTCTTCTTGGAATGTGTGCTAGAAAAAGTCCAGGGGGCTTGGAGCCAGAACAGAGAAGGATCAAATCATGGGTGTCCTCGTACCCGGATGACTTTGAGATGTTAGCACAGAAACCGAGGAGTTATTTCCTCAACTATTCCCATCTTGTTTGAGAATTCAATGAAATAAAGAACAGAAAATCCAGATCCTAGAGCCTGACCCATGCTGGTTACGAAGAGATGTTATTTCCTTTCTTACTTTTAAAATTTTCACCTGTCTTCCCCTCCCTCTCTCCCTCTTTTCTTCCTTTCTTCGTTTTCTATTCTAAAGCAAAGTATTATGTCACTAAATCTAGGTGACAGGTTGATGGATATGTGCTATATTTTAACCACATATCTCTATATATTTGAAATATTTCATAATTAAAAAATAAAATATGAAGACAATACCCCCTGGGGGGGGGGAATGCCTAAAGGCCCATACCTAGGAAATTGAGGCAGCATCTTTGAAGCTGGGACATTTACCTTTTTTCAGAAGCTCACAGATTATTCCATTAGGTAGCTAAAGTTGTAGATCATTGGTTAGTCCCTCTATCACAACTGCTAATTTTTGAGGCGAGCAATTCTGTTTGGTCCAGCTTAGGTTAGGGAAATGTGTCCAGGTCAGCATATGTAGCTTACACAGTCACATGTCAGAAGAATCTGACATATATCTTTGAAGATCCCCATGGTAGCATAAGTAGAAGATATCCATCTGTCTGGGTCAGAGAAAAGGGGAGGATTTTCCCTGAAGAACACAAAAACAAGTAAGTTCAGTTTATGTCTCCACTCAACCCTCAAGTGCAGGTAAGGGGACCAGAAGTCTGGAAAAAACATGGGCAAAATTTCATGCTGGGTGTCCTCTGAATGAACGGAAGTTTGGAGATCAGCTTCAGAGCCAAAGTATTCTGTGTTCTGCTCTAGTACAGACCTAAATTCCCAGATCAGGTACACAACTCCCCAGACCTCAGCTTGGTCACATGCCACATGCTGGAGCCCAAGATGCTACTTGTTACTGTTTCCGGACCCCCAGAGACAGAAAATGTTGGAGACACTGGGAGATGACTCAGAGAGTGAGAGGTGAGGCAGCATTTTGTTTCCTGTACCATGGACTTCTAGAGAAAAACAAACAGCAGTTCCATGTGTGTTCAACAAAAAATATTAGTGCTAAAGGCAGACTTGATTTGAACAAAATCATGAAGGAGTGGTCTGTTGCATGCAGCCCCACTACTGCCATGACAGGGGTTGTTATAGAATAGCTGCAACCAAGTTCAGGAATGACAGGGTACAGGTGACGCAGAAGGGAGGAATTTTAAGCACAATCTTAGAGGTGGAGAATGATGACTATAATATGCTGGTTGTCTCAATTCAAACCAACCAGAACATTGTAGAATATTGTTACCAAAAATATAAGGGTCATTAAAATACATGAGTTGTTCACAATGGTTTTTGGTTTTTATTCTTGGGTCTGGACATTTTGAGAACCAATTTGTGTGCCTTTGCATGGTATTGCTGAGAGTGGTGACCACTTTCAAACATGGCAGATAGAAAAGCTGTGTATGGAGGGCGCCTGGGTGGCTCAGGTGATTAAGTGTCTGACTCTTGATTTTGGCTCAGGTATTGATCTCAGCGTTGTGAGATTGAGCCCTATGTTGGGCTCCATGCTGGGCTTGGAGTCTGCTTGAGATTCTCTCTTTCCTTTTCCCTCTGTCCCTCCTACCATCCAACCCCCGCCCCCCCCAAAAAAAACTGTGTATGTCTTTGTGTTTTCATATGCATGGTTTTGGGGGAAGACACCACATTTTTCCAAGGGCCCTGCCTTTCTCTTCAACAGAAAAGTGATAAAAATAAGTCACTAATCCTTTGTTTCTGCCATTATCAGTTCCCAGGTAATTGGCCCCTGATGCTCTTGGCTAGAGGCCAACAGGTAACTTTAGGTATGCTCCAACAACTAAAGAATGTCTGATCCCAGTAGCTGTCAGGTCAAGTTCCTCGTGGCCCTCCCTCTATGTGGTATCTTCTCAAGACAAAACCAAACCCTGCAAATTATCCCTTTCTAAGCCAAATCTGCCAATGTGGAGAATTTAAGCATTTTGAGACTTTGTTTCTTTCCCACTTCCAGATTGGATTTCCCTGTGTTCCTATTCTCATAAGATCCTTCTCTGTTTTTTGGCCTATTACAACATTTAAATCTGTCAGCATTTGACCATGTCCCCTCCCCCACTAGTGTGTGGTATTTGGATTTTTAAATGTAGAAGGGATGTTTGAGTTAAAAGTAAATAAATAAATTTCTCACTGCCTCTCCAGCTGGATTTGTGTAATTGTGTCAGACAAAATTGAGGGTGTATTTAAGTGCATAGCATGTATGTATGTTGAGAGATGGTTTCCGTACACACTGAAAATAAGGATTGAACTCTTTTGGTTTGATAAGTGAGAAATTAGCAGAACTAACTATCTGAGGAGTCAGCACCTCATACTTTACTGCAAGAAAGTAGAATTGAGAAGATGTAAGCATACACAAGGAGATCTTCATTTGAGAGAGCACAGATTTGCCCTAGCTCTGTTCATTGAGAAGGTCTTAAGACAATGGATTTCCCATAGTATTAGACAAATCAGCACCCAGATCTCACATACTAACCACCATTCTCCACTAAAAGGAATCCAGACTCTTTGGAGGAATGATTTGGGTGAAAGAAAGGTCAAAATGAGCCTGAAACATGAGCTAGAAGGTAAGGAAGTACTCAAAGAATGATGGGGGGCAGGTTGGGTTAGTCTGCTCTGGCTGCCATCACAAATTACCACAGACCGTGTAGCTAAAACAATAGAACTCTATTTTCCCACAGTTCTGGATGATAGGAAGTCCAAAATGAAGATGCCAACAGAGCTAGTTTCCAGTAAAAGGTCTCTTTCCTTGGGGAGCAGATGATCACCTTCTTGGTTCACCCTCACATGACCTTTTCTCTGTGTTTGCATGGAGAGAAAAAGAGAGAGAGAGCACACTCTGTAGTCTCTCCTTCCTCTTGCAAGGACACTAGTCCTTTCAGATTAGGGCTCCATGCTCACAAGTTCATTTAACTGTTAACTAACCCCTTAAATGTTTTGTGTCCAAATAGAGTCACAATGAGGCTTAGAGCTTCACCGTATGAATTTTGGGAGGACACTGTTCAGTCTATAATATATGCCAAAAGTACACAGGATTCAGTATGAAGGGGTTCCCAGTGGCCAAATATCATACTGCTTGACTATCAAACTTAATATTGAAAACAATGAAGTATAACTGCATAAAATAAGAATCCACACTCTCATGCCGAAATAACTAAATTAATGAATTTTCTTTTTAAAAACTGAGGGAGAAGAGAGAGCTCTTCTTTGCAATAGAAAAGCAGTTAATAAATGTAGAAAGAATGATGGAATTAGACAATTATAGCTAGCTTTTAGCAATCATCTCAGTAATACTTAATACAAGCAAAAATGTCAATGGCTGGTAAAAGTAGTGAATAAAATTTAGAGGAGCAGAATATTCACACGATCTCAAAGTATCTCTCCTAAGATATGTACACCTTACAAAGGCAAAAATTTTACTTGGCAGGAGAGAAACATGTTAAGCCAGTGATCAGAACTAACTGACACCGGGAAAAACTGTATCATGTGTCTCCTGATACGATTCACTTAGAGCAAGATACCATTTCTGGGATACCCCTGTCAAAATATGACCTGGAAACAATTAATAGACTATACATTAATTAAAAATAATAAATAAGTAAATAAGTAAATAAATAAAATATGCACATCTTGATTCTCCTCATGAAGAAAGATCAGACAAACCTAAACTGAGCAACATTTTATGAAACAACTTGACTGGGTAATTCCAAAATGACATGATCATGAAAGACAAAGACAAGACTGAAAAACCATTCCAGATTTTAAGAGTCAAGAGATGTAACAGCTGCATGCAGTGTGTGATCTTTGGTTAGATTCTGGAGCCCTGAACACACACACATGTGCATGTACACATGCATACACACAGATACTATAAAGGATATTAGGACAGCTGATGAAATTTGAATGTGGACATTGGGGGTAGATAACAGTGATATCTAACTCAATATCCTAATTTTAATCATTATACTGTGGTTATGTAAGAAAATGCCATTGTTCTTAGAAAGTATATCTTATAGATTTAGGGGGTAAAAGGAAACAATGCCTGTAACTTACTCTCAGAAGACTTAGGAAAAAATGTATATGTGTTTAAATAGATATATGGGTAGATAGGTAGATATATGGATGGATGAATGGATGGATGGATGGATGGATGGATGGGTGGATTGATAGATAATGTAAACAGAACCAAATATGAACTATTAGTGGACTTGACTAAAAGGTATGTGAGAGTTCTTTGCACTATTCATACAACATTTTGTAAATTTGGAATTATATCAATTTCTTTTATAAGAAATTGAGTCCCAAGAAGTGGAATGACATAGGATCACATAGTTGAAAGTGACAAATGGGATCTGGAACTGAGATGACATGCCTTTGGGTTTCCCAGCCTCATTCCTCGCTTGGGTGAAATGAGTCTGCCAAAATCTGATATGTGGTTCCGTGTCTTCCCCACTTCTACCACCCAGTAACTCTGAGGTCAGTCTGAAATATTCTATCCTTTCCACTTTGGGAATCAAAACACTAAACAAAAAAAATTTTTTATTGCAAACTTAATTCTTTCATGAGAATCACACTGACCCAGGGGCTCCTTGATGCAACCTCAAACACCAGTTTCTCCTGAAGTGGGTTCAGTGATGACCCACCTTCCAATAAATCCCACTTCATAGCAATCTGTCTATACTACAACTTCATGAAAATTGTCACTCTGATCTGATTTCAGACTGAAATAAACTTCCAGAGAATTAAAATTTTAATGTACAGAATCTCATCAGGAGAGATGGGGGTTTTCTTCAACTTAGGTGTGTAATCAAACAACCCATTCCACACCCAGTGTGTAACAAGCATCATCTTCCTAAAATGAAATGAAGCCAGGAAGTTAAGATAAGCAAACACTAGTGTTTGTTATCATTATAAAATAGGTAGGGATTTGGGTGAGTTTTGTCAAAAATTTTGGTTATCAACAGCAACCATTCCACCATTATTGCTTTATACTTTTAGTTGTGTGGGTCTTAAATGTCTCCTTTAAACTGCAATCCCTAGACAACACCCTCACAAATCTCTTTATCCAGAACATATCTCAATTAATAACTTCATGATGAGTTAATACCAAACCAGTAAGGATGGAGTAACAGCTAGTTGACAATAAGTAGGAAAGATGGAGTTAGGACAGAGGAGAAAACTGATCTCTGGTCACCAGGGTGGGAAGTCTGGATAAGCCAATTCCTTGGATTTTCACAATTTCATTTAGGCCAGGATTAGGATGGGTTGAAACAAATACATGGGTTCTCCAGTGTGCATACTTGTCAAATTTCAATAAGTGATCCACTTAGGATTTGTGCTTTTTATTCTATGTAAACTTTCCTCAAAGGAGGAGGAGGAGGAAGAAGAAGAGGAGGGAAAAGACAAAGGAAGAGGGAGGAGAAGAAGGAGGAAAAATGTTAGGAAGAGTGGAAAGAGAATTGTGAACAGATAGGCTCTATATGTGTAATATAAATGCTGAAATGTTTAAGGGGTCTGCAAATTACTTTGAATCATACAAAAAAAATGAGGGGTTAATGGGGCAACAGAGAGATATATGATTCAGCAAGCAGCTCTATCAAAATGTTAATTATAGAAAGTATGTGGTGGGTAGGTATGTATACTATTATAACTATAATATTTTAACTATAATATTTAATAATTAATGTTAAAATTTTAAAGTTGTGTTTAAAATTTCCATCTTGAGGAAAATGTAGGTGTTCTACTAAGGTAAAATACTAAAAGTTTATAGCTTTAGGATTTTCCAGTGTCAAGCAATATATGCCATTTGTCCAGAAGCGATCTGTCCACACAGGTTTCTTTCCCTAACATCACATCTTTCTTTCTCTGTTTAGTTGTAGAATGAAACTCTAAGTCAAACCTATATATTTTTATGGTATGTTGACTGTAATTGGAACCAGGTGAAGTCATGTCACTTCATCCAATAAACTTTTCTAGTATAAATAAAACCCCATTAAAATGACGTTACCAACAATAAGATGACCTGTCTGTTTTGTTCCAGCTGGATCCCTTGTGCCTAGAACAAAACCTGGAACCCAGTAGACTCTGAATAAATACTTCTTGGGAAGATAAATTGAAACTTAGAAAATAGATGAAAGCATTAAAATGTGATTCTTTTTAAAATGTATTTATTTTTTAATAAACATATAATGATTTTTATCCCCAGGGGTACAGGTCTGTGGATCACCAGGTTTACACATAGCACATATCCTCCCCAATGTCCATATCCCCACCACCCTCTAAATGTGATTCTTGATAGTACCTGCATGACATTTGTTAAACCAGAGTGAAGTAACAATCATACGTTTGTCTGGTTGAAATGTCAGGACCAGGGATAATTGAAACTTAACACTGAGCCTTTAGAAGTTCATTCTGAAAATTGTACTGGTAGCTATGCTATCGTGCACAAGGCAACTCCTGTGGTTCACTGCCATGAAATTGGTCTAGATTTAAGCTTTTATCCAGTTATTCACTGTGTGATCTTGGGTAAGATGATTAACTTCTCTGTGCAGCAGCTTCTTCATCTACATAATGGAAACAGCTGGAACTACCTTAAAGAGTTGTTTTAAAGATCCATGAGTTATTGCTGAGAAGTTGGCAAAACCAGACAGAACAGGAGTTCAAAATCAGTAGCTTTTCTTAGGTAATGAACATATATCAGAGTTTGGACCTATGGAAGTGAGTACATGGTCCCCAAGATCAGCCTGGGTGAATCATTCAGATGGACATTTGTAATTAGAGGGCTTTGGGAAAGGGCCTGCACCGTGTGTTTAGCCAACCCTGGTAGCAGAATTCCAAGAGCTCCAGGCAACGGCCACATGCCACAGCCAGCTTGTCATCACGTTATCATCATCAGGAGCCTCCATCAGGCAGTGTGAAAGGGCTGCTGGTTATCATCAAACCTTGGCTTAGCTCCACCACATTCTTAGAAATCTCTATTTTAAATATCAGATTCACGAATGAACAATCATCAGTAGAACAATTCAAGTTCATCTGTGGCATTTCCCATCTTCCTGTTCATTTCTGCTTTCTTTTTCTCTTCACACTCCTTGCCTGTGGACCAAACACATCAATGGAGAATACTGGTTTTCCCAAGCTCAAGCCCTGGAGCAATGGTGTCATGCACTCTACAGAAGTGATCTTCAAACTGAGATGCTCAAACTCCTGGAGGAATGTGAACACTTTCCTACAGCTGTTCAGGCAAAAGGGTTGTGTAAGAAAATCTGTTTATGTCTTAACTCCCAGCACAATATTTCCCAAAACTGATCTACATTCTCATTTCAATAGCATGCATATCCCACTCTTCAGGAAACTGTATCCTCCCCCAACCTTAATCAATCTGTGCTGCACTTCTCCAAGCTGGAAAAACTCTTAGGGCATCCTACAGAAGGAGAATGCTCCTTAATGGTTAACACAGCTCTTTAAAAAAAAAATCAAGGAGGAGCCCTGTCTTGGACTAGCTTCTCTTAAGAGTGAAACATGTCATTAAAACACACACATTTGGACCCGAGTTGGGATATTCTGAATTACATGTGACAGATAAATATAATACACTGATGGAAGAGACCTGATGGTACAGATATTTAAGGACAAGTGGGTCATAATACCATTTGTGTTGCCAAACTTAACAATTCCTAGTTAAAAGTCCTTTCCCTACAGAGATTGGTTGTGTTATTTGCTCGGATCCTTTCAACTATAGCTTCAAGTGTCATATCTCTTATAAAGACTGGCATCCCAGGAAGGGTCTACTTCTCCTCTTTACTACTGATGTTAACTAACTGCTTGATGCAGTTATTATAACTACAAAACCTATTAATTTGCCACTCTAATTTGATTGACAAAAGAGGTAGACCAGTTGATTATGCACATGTACTTTTAAGTTTGGGCTGAGTGGTTTGTGCTAATTAGACACAGAACAAAACAAACTCCAAGTCACTTGAAAGAATGATTTGTTTTATTTAACTTGGTTCCTGTCCCCATGCGTGGCCTTCAATACGCTGTTGTAAACGGAATGAATATATTACCAAATAGTGTGTCTGAGTCACCATCACGCAATCTGGCTCTAAAGAGGGTAACTGAAATATTCTATCAGTTCAGTCTCATTGGCTTAACATAAAGACACCACCCCCTCTCCAGCTTTTACTACCAGCTCAGTACTCCCTGTTCATCTTGTTGCATATACTGTGTTCTATTTCTGCAAAACAGGTATTTTTTTTGGGGGGGGGGATTATGGATGAGTTTCCTTTCATTATCATATATTCTTTTTTTCTTTAATTTCTTTTCATCGTAACATTATTCATTGCTTTTGCACCACACCCAGTGCTCCATGCAATCCGTGCCCTCTCTAATACCCACTGCCTGGTTCCCCCAAACTCCCACCCCCCACCCCTTCAAAACCCTCAGATTGTTTTTCAGAGTCCATAGTCTCTCATGGTTCACCTCCCCTTCCAATTTCCCTCAACTCCCTTCTCCTCTCCATCTCCCCTTGTCCTCCATGCTATTTAAACAGGTATTATTGACCTATTGTTTGATTTCCAGTGGCCAAAGGTTTGCTGGAAAAGGTACAAGCTCCTCATCTCTTCATTGAAATGTCTTAGAGACCAATTGGGAGTAACTACCAGTAGAGAACATTGCCAGTGTGAGGCACAAACCACTGTCCAGATAAGAACTGGGAGGGGATGGTGAAGTGTTGGGGTGGGAGGCTGGATAAAATAGCAGTTCTCCAATACCTGCTGGGCCACAGCACTCTGCGGGGTTCATTTTGGGTTTTTTTTAAATAACCCGGTGTGTTTGTTTTGTTTTGTGCTTTTTAAAACAAGCCCCCACTCAGCAGTGGGAAAAGCATGGATTTTAAAGCCCTTAAATCTCTACCTGAAAATCACCCCAGACTTACTAGGGAACTAGTGAAGTGGTTAGAGGAAGGTGAGACGTGGGTCTAGAATTCCAGCTCAACCACCTAAATTCCTTTGTGAGCCTGGGTGTGTTTCTAAACCTTTCCAGTTCCTGGTTTCCTCATCTGTAAAATGGAGGTAAAAGGCACAGGCTTTCAAAAGGCTTGGTTGTTACTATTAAAACTTAATAGTACACTTGAGTATTATTATTAGTTTTAACAATAGTTTTAATGATACTAGCTTTAATTGGTAAAAAAAAAAAAAAAGTAAGAGAAAAGATGCAGTCAACACCCTGACTCAGTCCTGAAAAGTGAATATCAAAAGCATATTTTGTTATTTTGCATTTTTCAAATCAATTGGATGTCTCTTCCAACTCTAACCTCTTCCGTTCTCTTTTCTGCCCTTTGGAGGCCATTAATCTCCTATTTTCAGATTGATTTAAAAAGCAAGCCACAGTACCAGGGCCTGCCCTCATTCCTCAGCTGAAGTGATTTCAGTTTCCTCTAAAATATTAAATTTTTCCTTTGCTCGTATTTACTATGCACAGATGCAGAAGGAGAATTACTCAAGTTTTGCAATAAAAATAAGTTTAGCTTTGCGAGCACCTGCTTTCTGCCGTTTAATAATGCCGAGCTCCCTTCTTCTGTGTGCTTCTGTTTACTCTTCTGCAAATTATTTTTGTTCTCAGTTGACAAAGATAAATGATGGGATTAATATATATTGAAGAAGTCTCTGTGAACAGTATGCCGGCCCAGAGGAAGGGTGGGTATTATTTCCCTCAGGTAAGGCAACACAGCAAACTGGATTAAGAGTAATTTGCTGTGGGGTTTATAGATGATCACGATCCATTAGTGGTACACCATTTATGAAAATTGCTTTTTCTTAAATAAAAATTAGAATGACTTTCATTACCTTGTCAGGACTGAGCCATACCAATGGCGTTTCCTCCAAGGAAAAACAAAAGACTGATGACAAGGTTTAGATTTTTTATTTAACCTCAAAGCAATCTTCAAACTGTTGAAAGTAACAGCGGGTAGAAAAAATATGTGGTAAGGAAATTTTGTTTATAAGGTTCAGGGATACTGTTGTACAATTAAAGTTGAAAGCTGTAAAAGAAATGACTTCTAAGGAAAATGAGTGGAGTGAATCCAATGTTGTATCTTTTGATGATTGTTTTTAAAATTATACAAATCTATGCGATTTAAGCAGAGATTTTGCAAAATGATATCAGGACTTTCAGTGTCATGGTGTTATATTCATCTTTTTGAGTAAGAAAAGTAATATTTTCAACCGATTGATTCAAACTTTACCTAAACATCCCCTTATTTTGGCACACTCCAGAATGCATCCCAGCAACTCGCACAATTGCTATGATGTATAATAAAACTTTATTTACATTCTTGGCTGTCCTATGACAGAATATTTTTCCCTTGTTAAAAATCTGCTCCTTTGTTGTTGTGCCTAAAATAATTGTTAAAGACATTTTGACATTTGAACAGTTCTGTTTAAAAAGTGCTTTAATAATGATAATAAAAGGTATGAAAAGTGCTCATTATTTATGACGAAGTTTGGGATTTTTTGTTGCTGTTGTTGTTTACCTTTCCTGTTTCGGTGTGTGAGGAAAATAATTTTACTCTTTTGTTTTATACTTCCAATTTGCATCTTGGGGTGCGAGTTGTTATCAGGCCAATACCTTCAAAGAGAAACAAAAAGAATCTAGGGACCAGCCATGTCCCTACATTGTGCTTATACCAACCACAGTCTTGCCGAGATCAAAGGCAGCTATGGATTTGGTACAAGATTATGTCATGGGTGGTTGCAAAGTCATGGATTCCCTACAAGAGAATTGGGGTGTGGATCGCGAGCATGATTCAGAAAAGAGAAAGGGAGACTTATGTGTTCAGGGCATTTGGGTGAGGTTAGAACAACACAAATTTCTGCCTTAAGTCAACCAACTAAACACTAGACTTCTCTTGAAGCTGGAGAAGCTATCAACAATATCCATTTTAAAAATAGAGACTCTCAAGGTTTCACTGTATCTGACACCACCTTGGGCCAGGATTGATATGGTATGACCTTAGTAGTTCTATTGAGCAGATAGTACTGGTTGGTCTGCAAGAGTCCGCTGAGAAATGGTGATGGAGTCTCCTAGTGCAATGCCTTATTCCCACCTCTCTCCATTTATCCAGATCATGGGCACACGAGCCCCAATGTCACCAACACCTGCCCTGTCACTTGGGCCTGAGTTAGCACAGATAATATAGATAATGGGTGAGAGACTAAATCAACAAGGGAAACAGAATGGAAGGATTAAGCAGATTATAAATCCCACAAAAACTGGCTTTATTGATTCAGTAATTTTTACTGCATCCAAATGAACAAAATTTTGGCCAGAGCCTTAAGAATATCACACCAAAGGAAATTCCACATGGGCCTACAATGTAATCCATCTTCTCAAACCCAAATGTCCATAGCTGAACTTCCCAAGGCTGTGCTAAGAGATCTGGTCAACGCCCAAGAGATCTGGTCAACACCAAGTGAACCTTCCTGCTCACTGGAGGCCGAATGATGACTGATAATAACTCAGGAACAATCAGGCGGTGTTATGTCTCATACCCACTTGTGCCCTCACCAATGAATTCACAAAGGTAGGTTATTCAGTGCTGCATGTATACAACATCTGAGGAGAGACTGGCATGAATGAACAAGGTTTTGTTTAGTGCAAAAACATTGAGTGGTTTTCTGTACTAGCCTCTCACGGAGGAACAAGATGGGAACCACAGCCTTAAACCAATTCAGGAGCTCCCCTCAAGAAACTGCGAGTGCCTTGGTGGGCTGACCTGGGGAAGCAGCATTCTGAACAGGGAACATGAGACTCATGGAAGACATCGGGTCCCTTGAAGCCCTAGATTTCCTAAGATTGTCACTCAGTGGCTGACATGGTGGTAGAAATATGGGTTATGGGTCCTGGGAGCACCTTTATTGTCACTACTCCTTTCAATATTGGGGTTAAATTTCCTGGTGAAACTTGCCTCCAAGAGCCCTATAAATATTGGTTGAGGGAATGAGGGATTATTCGTGCCATCTTGTACAGCTGGGATTCAGATTAATGGAGCCACAAAATCTGGGTGACAGGCATCAAAAAGGACCCTGTCAAAACAAAAAGCAAAAAACAAGAAACACAAAAATCCCATACCTCTGAGAGGGTGGGACAACAATGAGGCACAAACCATGGGAGGCCATGGTCTTAAAAACAGGGGAAGGAGCCAGTTTTTAAAATCCCTTTGTCAGGACACCTCAAGAGGTAGAGTTTGAATATCTTATAGCTTAGATCATCTTCAATACTGTCTTCAATTTATTTTGCATAAAATAAAAATGCATACCAAAAGGTGTTCTGAGTCAAACTACATGCACACACACAAAAACAAAACAAAACAAAAAAAATAATAATTTTGTTCAAGACAAAGAAATCCAGTTGCCACTACATTCTTATTTTTTTTTCTATTTTAATTTCTATCCTATCATCTACCTTTTTGTGTCTTACTTAAAAAGCCACATCATTAAAAAGTAAAATATGTTGGGGCATAGTTTGTTAAGCATATGCCTTTGGCTCGGGTCATGATCTCAGGTTCCTGGGATCAAAACGCATGTAGGGCTCCATGCTGAATAGGAAGACTGCTTCTCCCTGTCCTCCCAGCTTGTGCTCCCTCTTGCTCTCTTTCTCTCAAATAAATAAATAAAATCTTTTAAAAATTGTATTGAGCTTGGATTATGCTAATTAACATATATTAAAGCATACAGTACTAAAATTTTTTAAAGTGCTTTCATATGTTGAAATTCATGACTCTTGTCTTATGTATCCTAGGTCCCTCCTTCTGGTAACAGAACTCCCTTTGTCCTTTAGGGGAAGGCTTGTGGTTTGACTGGGACTGGCTCCCCTACCAGGGCTTAGCACTCTGTCCAGACCTGGCCCTTGTCAGCCCATAGTCAGGAGTCTTCTGCTGGAAAGAAATTTGTTCTCCTGGGTAACAAGGAAGGAAAACCAAGCCTCAGGATATTGGTATTCATCCTTCCAATAACGTGAAAAAAACCTGTCTAATGAATCCAATAGTGTAAAAGTAGAGAGGAGTGATGGGGGAAGAGAATGGCATCCTTGGGCAGCTGGATCCTTCCATGCTTGAATTTCCCATTTATGTGAACAGAAAAATTCCCCTTTCCACTTCAGCAAACTTAAACTGTGTTTCCCTTCCAATTGAAAGAGTCCTAATTAAGGCATAATTTGACAGCCACATATTAAGCCTACTTACACACCCCACACACAGTCCTAGATGTTTTGGTATAAGAATCATTTTATTTATAGTATCTTAAAGTGGGTGCTTTATTGTTATTATCAACAACCCTTTGAAAATAAGCCCCCTGAGGCTCCAGAGAGTAATTCTCTCCATTTTATAGAGGAGGAAACTGAGGCCCAGTATGATTTAGCAACTTGCCCAGCATCTCAGAGCTCAGACTCCTAGTTTAATGCCTTTATATGCCCAAGCCCTGTAGACATGACACACTAGGGCTCTAAAGGAGCTTTCAATCTTTTTTCTGTACCAACAACTTTATGTATAGTAGAAACCTATTTACAATTAAGTGCTTGGTTGGGTGACAGAGAATATGAGAAGAAGGGCTTGCCCAGGCTGTGACAGCCAGGAAGGCTGGACAAGGCTTGGCTTTTCATCAGACCTGGAAGAGTGGCCAGGCTCAGAAAGGCAATGCCCAAAGGAGCTGTTCTCAGAAAGAGGAAGGCAGAGGTGAACCCTGGAAATGGGCATCCGGGGTGCCTAACACCACTGGAGGTGGGACTCTCTCAAAACAATCCATGTCATCTGAACCTCCACTTTCTTAATGACACAACTGGAAAGATACAGTCTTCCTCTGCTCCCCTCTACTCCTGCCTCTCCAGAGTCCCTTTTCCCCCTCTTCTTTCCCTCTTCCCTCCCCTCTGTCTTTTCACCTCATCTCTCCTTGTCTTCCAGTGTCCTAGTGCTTCTGGACACTGAGGATTGGCAGCTCCAACAGAGGACACTAGATTTACAATCAGTACACTTGGTTCCTCTTACAAATATATGTGATCTGTATCAAGCCATTTAGCCTCTTTTAACTTGGTTTCCCTGTATGTAAAATGGACAGAATTTCTTCCTCAAAGATTTTTCAAATGAGGATTAAAATTGTCTCCCACGTCAACTGTTGGCCTGTCCAGCCCATGTTCCACTTTTTGCTTTGAATGAGGTTTCCAGCACAGTCTAATTATCTAGCACAAATTTCAAACCTTGGATTCCTTCCCCTGATGAAAATTGCCTCCATGGCCTGAGTTCTTTTCTCCTGCTTGTTTCCCAAATTATGCACGCTGTGTGGGTTCCTCACTGCTCCTATGGTTTCCACATCACCTGGGAGTTTGTTAGAAATGCATACTCTCAGGTCTCACCCTGGGCCTTCTGAACCAGAGCTTGCATTTTAACTGGGCCTGGAGAGGCAGGTTTGTGCATAAAATCTGAGAAATCTGGGGGCGCCTGGGTGGCTCGGTGGGTTAAGCCTCTGCCCTCAGCTCAGGTCATGATCTCAGGGTCCTAGGATCGAACCCCGCATTGAACTCTCTGCTCAGCGGGGAGCCTGCTTCCCCCTTTTTCTCTGCCTGCCTCTCTGCCTACTTGTGATCTCTCTCTCTCTGTCACGTAAATAAATACAATCTTTAAAAAATTTTTTTGAGAACATCTGTCAGAGGCTGCAGCTTTCTCCCCACTCAGATCCCACAAACCCACTGTCTGCTCATGGATGCCCTTAGCTGATCCTTCCCCCACTCCCATTAATCCTACTCATTCTTCCATTTACTGCAAACTCCTCTTCCAGGAAGCCTACCCAGTTACCTGCCCCTGTGACACATTGCACTTGTCCTGGTGACATTTAGCAGAATTATAATAAATAATTATTAGAGTAACCTCTGTGGTGATAAAATTCTGGTGTATGTTATTCATCATATAACCTCTATATCTCAGGTTCCCAATAAATACTTCTTTAATAAACTAATGGCGAATGAAGGGATGTGGAATAAAGTTTACTGTTTATGTAAATAGCTGACATGCAAAAGCTGAGTAAATGTATGATTTAATTTTTCCCCATGTCCCACAGCATAGGAGGTATATACACTCTGTGTGTGTGTCAGTCAGCATTGGTTGGGTGCCGTGTAACGTCAAAGCCACACACACAGTCCAGGTGCTGCCCTCTGGAGCTCACAGAAGCATTTCTTAACATCAGTTTGCTCTTCCATCATTCCCATGAAGAATCACAGCCTCCCCACCTATGCTCAAGGGGACGTTTGTGGGGCATGTCTTCCAGCTAGGGCTCCTCAACCCAGAGGGCGATAAAGAAAGTGCATGCATTTGACCTGACCACATGTGTGGTGTGTACTGCTTGTCACTAGGTACAACTCAGAGGTAGGATACATGAGACCACTAGGTTGGTCCCCAAAATCCTTCTCAGGGTTGGAACAAGGTATCATGTCTCCAGAGGATGTTTTTTAAGTGTCCTTTTAGGGAAAGATCCACATAGACTGGAAACAGTTTAGAAAGTTGTAATTGCGATTTATCAGCAGGGCAAAAAAATCTGTATTTTCTAAGAGAAGCTCTCAACTTAAGTCGAGCAGATCTTAAAAAATTTTTTGATATATCCTTTCTTGAAGTAGAACTACACTTAAATCATAATAGATAAATTAAAGGCTTGAGTTACTTCATTCAAGAGAAGCCCTCCTCTACCCAATCCCATCACCAGTTTGTTCTTCCTTGTGTGTGACCCCGGATCTTTTCTCCTGCTGTGTAATTACACTTCCTCCTGTGGCCTTACTGAAGACAGAGTCTGGCTGATGGATAATCATGGCCACATTGAAGATACTTTCTGATTGTACCCTTTTTGCAGTTC
The DNA here is from genome assembly GCF_020171115.1 of Neogale vison. Classification (NCBI taxonomy): domain Eukaryota; kingdom Metazoa; phylum Chordata; class Mammalia; order Carnivora; family Mustelidae; genus Neogale; species Neogale vison. The sequence goes on from NC_058098.1 coordinate 47,538,317, forward strand.
TTCCATTCCATTCTTGGAATTTTTCACTCCTATTCTGTATCACATTATCTCCAATATTAGGTCAAACTGAACCACAAATTTGTCATTTCACTTTGGACTTTATTAAGGTCTTGCAACCTTCAGGAGTTCATTAAACGTTCTATGCCTCTGTAAGCTTTCGGTATAATTCTACTGTGTTTCTGACGATGGTAACTGACTTAGCACTGCATGCTTGGGAAGGAAGAAAGAGCACTAAACGGTGAGCAAGGGCCCCCCTCACAATTCCTGCCTCCACAATCATTGCTGTGAGAAGCAATGATTAGCTTAGCTTGGCTTCTTGTGCTTCTGTGACATTATATGTAAAATGAGGACATGAAAAGCCCTGAGGTTTCCAAGGGTGGGGAATCATCAGAGTTACTCAGGTGTGAATTACACCACAAACTCAAGGTCCAGTCTCAGGAGATGTGATTCAGTAGGTCTGCATGGGGTTCAGCTGGACTGGGTGTTATTTATTTATTTATTTGTTTGTTTGTTTATTTAAAGATTTTATTTATTTATTTTTCAGAGAGAGAGATAAAGAGGAAGAACGCGCAAGCAAGGGGAACTGCAGGCAGAGGGAGAAGCAGTCTTCCTGCTGATCAAGAAGCCTGACGTGGGACTTGATCCTAGGACCATGGAATCATGACTTGAGCCAAAGGCAGATGTTTAACCAACTGCGCTCAGGCACCCCATGGACTGGATGTTATTTCAAGACACGCAGCTAAGAGCTCAAAAAATTAAGGAGGATGAGGATCAGTATCAATTTCTATAGAAGAGGTTGACATAAAGTGTGCCTAATAATGTAGACAAGATTTCAATAGGTAAAAATGAGGTGAGACTCTTTGGGGCAGAAATAAGGAAAGCAGACAATGTGAGGGTGGGAAAGTGAAATTTCACAGATGGAGTAAGATGGGGGTTGACCAGCCAGTTCCTTATTTTTCCGGAGTAGAGAGTTCTAGGGAGTAAGGGACACAATAGGAAGGCTTAACTGATTGGGCAACTTATTTTATGAATTTCATAATTTTCCAGTAAAGGTAGATAGCCTCACCTTACCCATTTTTACCTTTGATGGCTTTCTATATAGTGTCATTCAATATCCGTGCTCTCCTTGCCCAGATTTCTTCTTTCTTTTTATCTTATTATCCAGGGGATGTTTTATAAGCCATCTGAAAAAAAAAAAAAAAAAACCTTCTTAGAGAAGATATAACTTAAAGATGTGTGCATCTTCGGGCTTGGTAAATTTAGGGAGAGGTTGAAAATTGGGGTCAACTTTGTGGATGAGGGATGAAGTGGTTTAAGCTGACCCTTGAAAAGTAAGCAAGATTTCAACAGGTAGAAACTCAAAAATTTTAACTTGCTTGTCTTACCTTTGCTGTAGCCATGAGCCCCGAGGGGCATGGAGATTTGCATTAACCTCTGAGTTGCGTCTCCACAAGTGGAACAGCATTAAGCACCTGACTACCAGACACAAATACTGGCCAACAGTGGCTAACATGCAGAAATATCAACCCAGGTGAAACACGTTCTCCATCTGGGGTGATGGAAATGGTCTATACTTTCATCAGGGTGCTGGTTCCAGGTGGATACATTTGTCAAACCTCATCAAACTATTCCTTTAGGGGCGCCTGGGTGGCTTAGTTGGTTAAGCATCTGGCTCTTGGTTTCATCTGAGGTCATGACGGCAGGGTCCTGGGATTGAGGCCCCCTTGGGCTCCAACCTCAGTGTGGTCCTCTTCCTTTGCTCCCGCCCCTGCTCTTTTTTTTCTAAAATAGTAAGATCTTCTTTAAAAAAAAAAAAACAAAACAAACAAAAAAAACCTATTCCTTTAGATCGGGTATAACTTGTTGTATGTGAATTATGCCTCAGAGTAGCAGGCTTTAAAAGTGAGCACCCACTTTTGGTCCTTTATGTGTCTGTCCTCTCTCAAGGTGTCTGTCCTCACTCAACAGTGTTGGCAACTCTTAGAAGTGAAGTGAGGTGGTAGAAGAGAAAGGGTCTCTTTCTATGACTGAACTTTGGAAACTGAGAAGCATTAATAAGATACAAAAATTATAAAATATTTTAGGAGTCTGAAGGGCTGTTGAAGGACACTGCTCTGACTTGAGTGTGTAGCTAGCAGGAAGTAGCAGGACACCAGGTCAAGAAGGTGGTGGTGCTGCCTCAGTAGTCCAGTCTGAGGTGAAGGCTCTGTGATGTGGAAAGTAAGAGAAGGATGCATAAACCTGAGGGAGCAAAAAGAGACCGACGGCTGGCAGAGGAAGCAGAGATCTGCACTGACAGTGCATTTTGAAAAAATGGTTTTGGAGTCAGTTGCTTCCTCAGGCCGAGGATATGGGCTGCCCCTTGGCCGGGACATCGTCTGAAGAAGTTTTACCTAATACAAATGCTGGGACCCTTCCCATTCAGCTGGTCTGGAGGGGGACCCAGAATTGGTGTTTTTTTGAAGCTTCCCAAATGACTTTAGTGGGCAGACACTCACACCAACCCTCCCTCTGTGTTTCTAGGTGGGGAGAAGCTCGGTGGAGGGGGCCTGAGGTCTGGCGAGGTTAAGTCACTGACTCAGAGGTTACACAGTTTAACGGGCCCCTGAGCCCAGACTGGCACCCATGATGTTGGTTCTTCACCTAGCTGATACACGGTAGATTCCCTCTGCTCCCCTTCCTCCCTTTCCCTGCTGTTGACAACTCAGGCACTCAGGGATTCAGCATCAATCCTCTATCCTTGGGACTTCCTCAGACACATGCAGGAATTTCAGCACCACAAAGTTAAAACCAAGGTTCTGGGCCTGGGTTGTCATGCCGGCTGCCAGGAGCTGGCTTTCCCAGTGCAGTGCAATCGGGTCTCCCCGGTCCTGCTGAGGCACCTGAAATGCCACAGGGAACCATACATGACTCATTTAATCAGACATGGACTGTCGACTAAATTTGGAGGTTGCAAAATTAAGAGAAAAACAAGCTTCCATTTTCTGTCCCTCCCAACCCAACCCAAACAGTGCTGCAAAGGGAGGCTTCCAAAACTCACTCTTACCTGCCTTTGTGCTGGCTCTCCATTGCTTCTGGGACAAAACCCAAACTCCTGGGCAAATGCCAATGGCTGTCCTTTGAGCTGTAATGCTGGGTTGTCACTACATTCCACAAACCTTTGGTACCTCCCCGACTGGTCTCTTAATTATTCCCCCAGGATCCTATGCCTTTTCTCACATGATTTCTCAGGATTGAGAAAACTTAATATCTAGTCAGCGATTCTCAGGCGTCTTCATTCAATGGCCCTTACGAAAGACTACCGTCTCCACCAAACACCCTGCTCTTGAGAGCTCTTCCTGATCCCGATTCCTATGTGATTATTGGTCAGCTTCTGTCCCAGGGTCTCTGCATTTGCTTTTCTGTTCAGTCTTCCTAGTTCTTCCTCCTAACCAGCTCTTCTAAAGTCTCACTTCCCAACCCAACCCGTGATACTGTTACATCAGCCTATTTTATCTTCTTCCAGTGCACAGGGCCATCTGAAATCATCTTGACTGTGTCTATTTGTGTGTTATCTGCCTTGCCTTGCTTAAATGCAGCCTCCGTGGGATGCAGCCCTTCCTCCGTATGGCCCACGGCTGTACTTCCAACACCAGTATAAGCACAGAGTAGAGAGTCACTCACAGGTAGAGCAATGCAGGAATGCAGTTATTCTCAGACACAGTATGCCAGATGCACTTCTTGTCCGAGGCACAGCTTCCCGAGCTTATGGTCCAGCCCACCTTCTGCCTCTGCTCACTGTCTGGACTAACACGTATTTGTCATCTCCTCAGACAAGCCCTTCTTTTCACCAGTCGGATGGCAGGTGTTCTCAAAGATAGATAGACATCTGACTTCATGGGTGAGCAGCAAATACTCAGAAGATAAGGCAAGCTGATATGCGCCCCCCTTCCCATGGTCTAGGAGGTTAAAAAACAAAACAAAACAAAAAAAAACAACCCTATCTTTCCCCAGTGTGAGGATGGACTATTTTGAAAACAAAACAAAAACCTGCCACGTTTGTAATGACATAGAGGCACAAAACTTTACATATTAATCTGCAAAAGAAGTCGTAATCACTGGCAGGGATCAGAAAACTATGACCTATGGGCCAAATCCAGCCAGCCATTGGTTTTCTTTTTTTTTTTTTTAATATTTTATTTATTTATTTGACAGACAGAGATCACAAGTAGGCAGAGAGGCAGGCAGAGAGAGAGGGGGGAGGAAGCAGGCTCCCCGCCGAACAGAGAGCCTGATGTGGGGCTCGATCCCAGAACCCTGGGACCATGACCCAAGCCGAAGGCAGAGGCCTCAACCCACTGAGCCACCCAGGCGCCCCAGCCATTGGTTTTCTTATAGCTCAGGAGCTAAGAGTGGTTTTTGTGTTTTTAAATGGTAAGATTTTAGAAGACTAGAGAAGCAGTGAGATGATAGGCTTGAATTTTCCCTCTTGACCTTCAAGTCTAAAATATTTACTGTCATCTTCTTTAATGAGAGTTTGCCAACATCTGATGTAGAGGAAACTTTAATTATCTCCCCAAAACCTTACAAAACAACAAATTGATGTTAATACTGTTGTTCAGAAGATCAAAAGGGCATAGGGTGAAGTGAACATGTATATAATTTACTTTTGCCGGGAGAGATACTGTTGATGTCATAGAAGAATCTGGCTGAGATATAGACTCTTGCATGACATGGACAACCTGGTCATGGTCAGGAAGCAAGTTCACCAGTCAGAACATGACCAGTTAGGAGTGTAAAACTGTGTAAGGAATCTGCCATGCTTGGAAAGGAAATTAAACTAAATAAACTAAACTAAACTAAAGGAAATTAAGCCTAAATTACATGTAAGGAAAAATGTATTCAGTGGTGAATATAAATTCATGGATGAAAATAACAACTTGACGTTGTTTCGACCCACTTTTATCCATCACTGTTAACACTGACCCCTTACAGTTTTGCTTTTCAGTCTGACATCCACAATACAATTCTTTCCATTAGTGCATGATACATATTTGTTCTTATTGGTTGCATAGACTGTCCTCAAACAGACTGAAAACCCAACTTCTCCTTTCTAACCTGCCCAATGTTGTTCTGCAGAGCGGACATACCTACACATGTCCACTTGGGGGCTCCATAGAACAATGTCTGTGTTCCAAAGTAGCTTAAAAAAAAAAAAAAAAAAAAATCAACCCATCTCAGCTGCCACTTCAGGCCAAATCTAACACATATCTGCATCACCTGCTCAAATTCATAATTTTTACAAATATGATAGTAAAAATTATCTGATAATTTCATTACTGAAATTTAAAAAAAAAAAAAAGTGAGGTGAGATTTTTCCAGCTAGAGAAGACAATCCAGGAGTAAGACTTATTAAACATTGTCCCCATTCAGGTAAGGGGATTGCACCAATGGCCACCTGAGTTGAAGAATCAGTAGGGTGTGCAGGGGCCACCCACCACCTTGCTGGACCCCCTCATAGCACCATGCACCAGGAAGCAGGCATTCCATTCTAGACTCTCACTGTCAAAAATCCACTGTCTCAGCTGAACTGAACCAGCCGAACCAGGTCTGAAGAAAGAAAACATTCTATGTGGCCCTAATTTCACAGGAAGTAACATGCAAATGGTATCCTATTGATAAGAGAACTATTCCTGTTATCAGGACCTCTTTATGGCCTGGAAAACATTTAGTAATGATTATGACCCTATTTTTTTACAGCTCTTTATCACATTTATGGACTTACGTGTGTATATCTAATTTTATCTCCTAAAATACACATGGACTATTAATTGATTGAAGTGACTATCCCAGAGTTAAATGACTCATTTTCATAATAATATCTGGTCCAATACTTACAGTTCCTTGATTATTCTTCAGAGGGTTGAATTAATTTACTTTAAACATCCATATGCCCTCCTTCCAACAATAGGGTCTTTCTGAAATATACAAAGCATAAGCATGTGATGCAAACAGATACATCTGAGCTGCTTTGAGACGTTAATCATTCAGTACCTAAGTTTGTAAAAACCTTTACCTGATACACCTGGTTCTGAGAAGTTACCCAAGAGCTAAGGCGGAGCCCTTTCACTGGGGTCCTCGTGCATATTTCTGAAATAAAAACAAATATTCCCAAATCCATTTAAACTATATCCTGCTATTAAAGGTACGTATGCTCTGTCATGGTCTTCTCTTTCTCCTCCCCATTTTGAACAAATGTTACCAGTTTCAGGGCTTCTGGAATTATTACCAGCTAATAATTTCACCAGCCCTCTGGGTTTAGAAAACAATACTTGAAGTAAGCTGTTTCTGATCTCCTGCTAATCCAAGATAATTGCTTTTGGGCTTCATGGGGAATCTGAAATTCTCAATGCTTGCTTCACTGAATGGGTCTACTGGAAAGGGGCTTTAGGGGGAACTTTCTGCCTCTCTTAGCAACCCAGGCTTTAGCAGAGGTTCTATCACAAAAGAAGCCTTTATTTTGATGGCTGCCAACTCCCAACTCCCTATAAAAATCAGATACCCCTATTGAGGGACTCTATAATATTCTTTCATAAATTCCCAGCTTCCTTTCTCCTACCCTCCCTCCCCCTCTCATTGTCTCCTTTCTATCTTTCTTTCTTCCTGTTTGTTTGTTTCTTTGTTTGCTTCAACTGTTTAATGGACTTCTGGTAAACCCCTAGAAAGTGGCCATCCAGGAGGACTCCCTGCTGTTTGGAGGATTTAGAGCAGGTTTGAGTAGTAGAGTGTACCCCTGGGTTTGGCTTCTCAGTTCCTAGGAGAGAACGTCAGGATTATGTTGGTCACACTGAGACTGCTGGACCCCAGGTAAATCCTCAGACACCCCAACAGTTTGGTTTGAATTCTCTAACTTGTCACTTAGTAGTTGGTTCTGATGATTTAAACTTAGACTTTATAACCTTAGAACAGGAATGCTGGGGGGCAGGACTTGCTGAACAGTTGCCCATAAATTATGTTTCAGGAATAAGGGAAGAGGATGTAGAATTCTAAAGTATAGGTCTCATTGTAGAAAGCATAACATCACCCAGGACATGTGTTATTTTTTTTTTTTTTAAGTAAACCCATAGGACTGTCTTTGTGGCTCAGTCAGTTAAGCTTCTGAATCTTGATTTTGGCTCAGGTTGTGATCTTGGGTCCTGATTGGGGGGTCATGATCTCAGGTTCATGAGATCAGGCTCCACACCCAGCATGGAGTCTATTGGAGATGCTCTGCCTCCACCCCACCCAAATAAATAAATAAATAAAATCTTTAAAAGACCAATCCAGCTATTCCACAGGTCCTGGAATTCTCCTGAACACAGATGGCTTCAAATTCTGGAATGGTTCCTCACACCTCTATGTTGTAGGAGACTTAAATGTCATTACCAACGGTTCTGTTGACCAAATCACCCCGTATGCTTCATTTTCCTGGGGACATTCAGATTTATAACTAGCTCCCAATCTTCTTTAGGCTTCAGAATGTTTCCATCTGCATGAATTTATTCACATTTGCCTGCTCATTCCCTGAGCACTGTGAAGGCTCAGGTGTCTGTTTGCTCCCAGGTTGGCTATAAATTAACCTGGAATTAGCTTTGGGTCTTTTGAGGTCTCCTCATAATAAAACTTTAGGGACAACTAAGAAAGCCAAAGGTCACCAAAATGGCAGGATTTCCTTCACAGCCCTGTGAGTTAGATACACCCCAAAGCAGAAAATTCATTTTGAGGAAGAGCAACCATGACTGAAAGTGCATTCTATGATTTTGCTTCTTCGCTCCCCATAAGAATTATATAAGGAGGGAACAATCACTGATGCCCACTTTTCAGAGAAGGAGCTAAACTTTGGAGACTTTAGGTAAATTTCCCAAGGTCACAGAGCTGGCAGGTCATCGAAGTAGAGCCCACATAAGGTCTCTCTCCTGATCTGAAATTTTAGGAATACAGGGGCACCAACGCTCACCAGGACTTACTGGGAGTTATACATGTTCACTGTTGAGTGCCCACATGTACCACCAGGAACAACTTGTTGACCCAGCAAAGCTAAGCTCATTATAGGTACCACAGTAGAGGAAGATGGGACCTGAGAGCAGGTCTCAAAGGGATCATCAGGAAATGGTATTTATCAGGTGTGGGGGCTGGAGTAGTTTTTGGCAGGTGGAGATTGATTGGGGTTAGGGTTTTTGTTTGTTTGTTTGTTTTTTAACCTTAGCAGCTATATATTGGTGGACACAGGAAGGAGGGAGACTTGAAATGGGCTTCAAAAAGCCAGAGCTGATCTTGATAAGTAAGCTGTGTAATTGGTTCAGATACTATTTTCTTGGAGCCAAAAATTCCTGGAGCACACATATGAGTTCCTTTTGCTTGTTCTCCGTATTAACGGAGCAAGTTGGTTCCAGCTCCCAACAGTAAGGACAGAGTGGTAGCTACAAACAGGTGGAATTTCTGCTCTCGGGGAGTTGTGTCCCCTCTGAAGTAGCCACTGTTCATATCAGACACCTGAGAAAAGAAAGTCTCAGGAAGGTGCATAATAGTACAATTCACAGGTGAGTGAGGAGTGGGCCTTCTTAAATCAGGGCTAGCATTTTGGCTGAGCTCCCCACCTCTGGAACATTGGCTCAGTTGGGGGCATTTCTCCCTTAGACAGCTGATATACTCAGGGTCAGCAGGGGGCAGCAGCGGGACAAGAAAATGCTTTTAGGAGAATTTATTCAGAGATCATTTCAGAAAAGTCTTGTATCATATAGAAAAACCTGGAGATACCAGTCACCTGGCTTATCTCTTAAGTCTTTAAACCTGTAGGAATGTTGGGGCTATATTAATTTGTAGATCACTGAATTTTAATCTTGTAAATTATATCTGGCGCTCCTTCGTGGCTCCATCAGTTAAGCATCTAAATAAAATCTTTAAAAGAGACTACTAAAAATAGATAAATAAATTATAAAATATTTGGAGTCGGGATGTGAGTTAGACTTGTTGAACAATAAAGAGCACTTGTTTTATATCAAGCTATTGGTCACTAAAGGCCCATTGCTTTTTCTTTAAAGATATGAAATGAACCCTCAGTGACCTTCTGATTTGTCTCAGCACCCCGAGTGTATGGTAGGAGTGGAATATCACAGAAGGGAGCCTGAAAGTTGAGGTGTTCATAAAAAAGAAACAGAAATAAGTGAAAAATATAATTTTTTAAAAATGGAGTGGCAGGATTTTTTTTAACAGAGATGACTTTTACCCCTAGCATGGTGTCATTTCTACTTTTAAGTCTTTTTTTTTTTTTTTTTTTTTTTCATATTTTAGCTACAGCAGTAAAAGGAACGTGGATGGTTCCGGCCACCAGGGAGCGTGATAGACCAGCAAATTGACACAATCTCTGTGGCCTGTTGGGTCCAGCATTGCACACTAAATAAAGATGAAGGTGAACGTGATTAGATGGAACCCCTGGGGGACAGAAAGGGAAGAGGGAATTCTGAGATCCTTTTGCTCAGTTTCGCCTTGGCCAGGTCCTGGCTTCTTCCCTTTTCCCTTTACTGTCCCCCATCACCTTGTGAGTTCCATGGGAAGAGACGGAGGAATGGGGCCTTGTCCTGAAACTTGTGAACACTTTTCTGCCTAAAGGGGGCAATGATTTAAAAGGAACATGACCCAGGGCTATGATTTGTGCCAGGCTGCTCAAGGCTTCAGCAAATCCAACTTTCTCAAGGCTCAGCCTCCTCAGAATAATTCAAGAAAGACTGAAGTTAGGGGACAAGATAGAAAGTTACCCACTTTTTCCGAGTCCAGCTGTTCTAGGTCCAGTTTTCTGAGTCCAGGGAGGCAATCTTGGATCAGAAAAGTAACTGGGGTGCCTGGGTGGCTCAGTTAGTTAAATGTCTGCCTGTGGCTCAGGTCAAGATCCTGGTGTCCTGGGATTGAGCCCTGCGTCGGGCTTCGTAATCAGCTGGGTCTCTCGTTCTCCCTCTGCATCTACCCCAACTTGGATTCGTTCTCTCTCTCCCTCTCTGTCTCAAATAAATAAATAAAATCCTAAAAAAAAAAAAAAAAAAAAAAAAAAAAAAAAGTAACTGCCCTGTGTCCGGTGGCACAGGGGCCAAATCTAGTCTCGCTGCTTCAGTAGGACCACAGCTAGAATAAGGTTGGGACTTGTCACAGCAGGGGTTGAGAGGTTTCCCAGAACTAACACCTGCCTTTTGACCAGAGGCTGGGACTCTGCAAACCACAATTTGGTTTGGCCAGCTGCTCTCTGGGGGGCCTGCCTGGAGAGGGCTCAGGGAAGGGGAGCAGTGCTTCTTCACCCCAGGAGCAACAGGTGAGGCCCCTTGTGTTCCAGAACTCCCAGAACCTGCCATGTTGTGCCCCTAGAAGCCTCCAGGCCAGAGCCCAGGCCTGTGAGACTCAGCCACTGAACTACCTGGGGTTGAGCATTGCAATCTCTTCCTGTTCAACCCCACACCCAGAAACCTACTGTTTCTGCTTTACTGCCTTTGTGATACGTTAGAGGCCTTTTTGCCCCTTTAGTTCTGCGATAATCGTAACAATTTTTTTTTTTTTTTTTTGAGCTGGGGAAGGAGGGAGGGGCAGAGGAAGAGGGAGAGACTCCCAAACAGATTCACCCTGATCTGATCTGAAATCAAGAGTCTGACACTCAGCTGACTGAGCTACCCAGGCTCCCCATGGTAACACAGTAACAATTCTTTATATGAAATCCTCTGTGTTATAACAACTGTAGTGGTTTCTTTCTCTGATTGATAGATATTCCAGGCATAACCCAACAGATCATCAGTATTGCAGATTATTTGAGCTTCAGGTATGAATTGGAGGAAATGTAAAAAAAGCCAAGGCCAGGGCAAGAAGTGGGGTGGCAGAGTTCTGTTATAGTTAGCAAGGTCAAAACCTTCAGGACAAGAGGCAACTTGTGCAGATAGGACTTCAACCACCAAGAGTGACCCTGCCTCCTTCCACAGGCCAGACAAACCATGCTGATTCTCATGGCTGCGGCCTTCCCTTTCTGGGTCTTTTCTTCCTCAGTTTTAATCAGCTGTCTTTCCCTGGTGAAACCACCCTTGCAGATCATCTGTGGGTCATATTCACATCAAATATAAATGCCTGATAAAACTTTAACACATCGTAGAGAAACTTGCATTTTAAAAACTACCTCCATGGCTGAAATCACAAACACTGATGACACCAAATGCTGGCGAGGACGTGGAGCAACTAGAATTCTCATCCATTGCTGGTGGGAATGCAAAATGGTACAGTTCCCTTAGAAGGGAGTTTGGTAGTTTATTACAAAACTAAATATACTCTCACTATATGATCTAGCAAATTGTGCTCCTTGGTATTTACCCAGTGAATTTAAAACATGTCCACACTTTTGTGTGGTTTTTACCTGCCCATGCATGTCTATAGCAGCTTAATTCACAATTACTAAAATTTGGAGACAACCAAGATGTCCTTTAATGGATGGATAAATAGACTGTGATTTATCAGTATGACAGAAAATGATTCAGTGCTAAAAAGAAATAATAAAACAATGGAAAGACATGGGGAAACCTTAAATACATATCACTAAAGAAAAAAGTCAATCTGGAAAAAAGCTACATACTGCATTATTCTAACTATATGACAATCTGGAAAAGGCAAAAATATGGAGACAGTAGAAAAAAAAAATCAGTGGTAGGGGGGTGGGGGAGGAAGGAGTGACCACGTGAAGCACCGGGATTTTCATGGCAACGAAACTACTGTGTGTGATACTACAGTGATGAGTACATGACATTGTACATTTGTCTAAACCCACATACAACACCAATATTGAGCCCAGGTGTAACCTATGGATTTTAGTTAATAATAATGTATCAACACTGGCTCATCAATTGTAACAAATGTACCACATTAATACAAAAGAAAAACAGAGTAGAGGAGGACAGGGGGCATATGGAAACTCTCTGTGCTGTCTGCACAATTCTCTTTAAACTAAAACTGCTCAAAAAAGAAAGTCTGTGATTGAAAAAAAAATAAAAACTCACAAATAACTTTGGCAATGCTTTACCACCATACGTGCCACGGGGTGGTGGTCCAGCACTGGGTGATGCTCTGGTTCCCTGGTCAGGTCTCAGTGTCTTCGTGTTGATTACAGGAGACCCATGTTAACTTCATGGATCACTTTCCAGAGTTCCTTCCCGCCTACCATCTCCAGCATTTTCCAGTTCTTTGGAGCTTCCCATTTTGACTTTCTGATGACTAAGTTGAGACTTTAGTTGCCCTGCTTTGATGTGCACTTCTACCACTGTGCCTACAGCCAGAGCCAGGCAGATGAAGGTACAGAAATTTTGGAATGATGGTAAATTCACCTCCTGTTCGTGGTACTTTACTCTGGTGCCCTTCCATGATTTACTTCTCAGAGTTCTCAAAATCTTCCCTGTGAGTTTGTCCCATTCCACGGGAGAAAGGGAGCTGCCTCACCCCTATCTTACCTGGAATCAGAGCCTCTCACTATTGTTTAGATACTCAAATGTTCAAAGCCAAATGGATAAATATTCAGTCAAGTGAACTAGCTGGCACTTCTCAAAAATGCCAAGGTCAAGTCACACACAAAACCATGGAGATGTCCAAAATAAAGAAGACTAAAGAGGTAAGCCTAGCTATAAAGGGCATTACTATTTGGAGGAGCTGATAAAATGTAAATATCGTCTGTGGATTGAACAATGGTACTGTACTGACATTAAATTTTCTAATTTTGGTACTGTGTTATGGTTATGTAAAGGAATATCCTTTCTCTTTGTAAATATACACCAAAGTATTTAGTGGGCAAACGGGCATGTTATCTCCAACTGATTTTTAAATGGTTTGAATATGCACATAAACACACACACTTTCTCACACTCACACACATATTCTTTTCCTCTTTTTCTCTTGCACACATAATACTACACCCTCGCACACTCTCATATTCTCACAGTCTCAACCACATTGTCACCCACCAACAAACTCTCACACACTTACTCAAACACAGTCTCACACACATTGTGCACACACACTTACACTCTCATACTCTCTCTTTCACACACACACACACACATACCACACACCTGCATAGCACTTAGGCTGAAGGGTGTGGAGAAAGAACACTGATGGGAGGACCAGGAGCTCGAGGTCTGGTCCTGAGTCATCTGCTCACCCGCACATGGAACTGTTGACCTTGAGGAACCTCACTCACTTCTTGATGAAGTATGGGTAAGGGCAGGACATCTAAGACCACCTCTGCCTCCAACATGCTGAACAGGGTCTATGAGGTATAAAGGAAACCTCTCTCTCATGCAGCCCATGTAAGTATATGGCTTCTGATAGTAAAACAATATTTTCTTTGGAGACAAATGTAACAGAGCTGTGTTAACACTGAGTGCAGGAAAGGTGGAGGTGAATGGCATCACACACTATGGCTTTAGCCTTGGTTTCTCCATCCCATTCTCTATCAGGCTGGCAGAAGGCTGTAAAGGGCTGGTTGGATGTGGTTTGAGTACTTTACTGCTGCTCTTTTAATGCTAAAGGCAGAAGTAAAGTTAAGCCTTCAGAAGTTCTGAAACCTAAGCTTTAAAAGTTCTGAAACCTAAGAAATATAGATATATATCTCTTAGGTTTCAGAACTTTTAAATATATATAAATATATAAATATGTTTATATATTTATATATTATATATAAACTTTTAAATATATATAAATATATTTATATTTTATATATAATTAAATATATATTAATATATTTATATGTAAATATATAAACTTTTAAACATATAAATATATATATTTCATTTATGATCATTAACTTCAAAGTTTAAGAAATGGAAATTCAACTTTAAAAATAGTATAGAAATACACTTAAATTCTGGGAAGTCTCTTTTAACTCCATTATAGGAAACAGAGAGCAAATAGGTTATAAGCCAGGACTGTGAAAGACCATCCGCTTGAACTCACTTGTGTGTTCCTCAGAGTTGCAGTTTTTCTTGGCTCTTTTTCAGGACAAGACAAATGAAAATAGAAAGGCTTAACAATTTTATAGAACACAGCAGAGCTGGGATTTGAACCCAAGGCAGTCTCACCCCAAATCTTGAGCCTGGGGCTGAAAGCAAGTAAGGATGAAATGAAAGAGCTGGACATCTGGGCCTGGAACCAGCTGAGCTGAATCATCACGTGCAACCACTTGGTCCATGGCATTCCTTCAAAGGACCCTTCCTCCAATGGGAGAAGTGGGAAAGGAAAGATTGAGGTTTTACAAACTGGAGTTCAAGTAATGGTTTTGAGTCCTGGGCAAGTCACTTAACTACTCTGACCCTCAGTTTCCTGTTCTGTACAATGAGAATCCAAGAACCTATTTTGTAGGGTTGACTGCTGAGAGACACACTCAGTAATTGAAATTAGAACACCTGACACAGTATATTAATCAGATTCCTCAAAGAAACAGAATCAATAGGAGATAGAGAAACAGGGAATTGGTTCAACCGACTACAGAGACCAAGAAGTCCCAGCCACCTGTAACCTGGAAAAAGAAGAATACCAGTGGTATAACTCACTGTGAGGTCAGAGGTTTGAAAAACCTAGAGTCTATTCATATGAGATAAGAGAAGATAACATCCTGGCTCAAAAAGACGACTGCAGCTTCCTTCTTTTGCCATTTTCTTTCACTAAGGTTCTCAACCAGTTGGATGATGCCACCTGTATTGGTGAAGGTGAATCTCTTCACCCAGTCACTGAATCAAACCCTACTGTCATCCAGAACCACCCTCACAGACACACCCAGAAATAATGTTTTGTCAGTTATCTGGACGTCCTTTAAGCCAGTCAAGCCAACACACAAAATTAACCATCACGGTGGCCCTAGGTAAATGATTAATCTATGGTAATGACCTTGAGAGCATGAATGTCTCATTTTACAGCTATTGTTTGGGTCTAACATGGCACTCATTCTTACTTCACGCACAAACAAAAAGCAGGAAACTTCCTGCTTCAATCCAGAGGAAACTTCCTAATAAACATGCTCTGTGGTGGGGTCAAGGCCATCCTGATGTTCTCTCATCACCTCATAGCAAGGCAGCCTCACGTAGACCCTGTAGCAGTGCTGTCTCAGAAACACAACATAGTCACAAAGGCAGTGTCAACTTTTTCAGCAGCCATGTTTTTAAAAAAAAAAAAAAAGGAAAACAGATGAAATTCATTTATAATATATGTAACTCAGTATTGCCCCCAAATTATCATTTCAACATGTAACCAATCTCCTAAATTATTAATATTTTACATTCTTGTATTCTTGTTCTCATACTGATTCTTGGAAATCTAGTATGTCATTTAGAATTACAGCTCATCTTCATTAGGACAACAAAGTCTCATCTGAAATACTTAATTTAGATTTCATAAAGTTTTCAGTCAAAAGGTAAATTCACATACCCACATCATTCTGAAACTACTTAAGAGTTTTCTAATAACTGAACCAAACATCCATTCTTGAAGTTAAATTTAGAAATAACTAAATTAGGCAACCATACTACCTCCATCACACTACATTTCAACTGCTCCAAGCCTTATGTGGCTAAAGGCCAATGTAGCAGGCAGTGCAGTCTTTGCTATGAAGATTCAAGGGCTCTCAAAACCTTCAGTGTGGATTCCACTATATTCCTCTGAAGTGATCTTTAAGGGTCCATGTATGATGAACAGAAAGTCAAGTATCTCTTTCATTTCTGAATGATGGACAACAATCCATGCCAGAAATACATCTAACTTGAGATAAAATTATCAAACATTCCCTTACTCAATCTACTAATTATTCACTGACTTATTATTCACTAATATAATGTTTACTAAAAACCATTTTTATGCCCAGCATTGCACTTCTGGGAGGATACCTGGGTGTGTCTTTCAAAATGAGAAGGAGAATGTCGATCCAACAATGACAGAGGAGTAGGACTGAGATATGCTATCCTTCAGGTTGATCCTGAGAGTGTCTAGGTGACCAATCTGGGGTGTCATCACTGCATAAGGTAACCCCATCCAGGAACATCTATGAGGAAAACAATCCTTTTGTGGGCATCAGCATTTCTCAACCTGACCCCTTGCCAACAGCAAACAGCCCCCAACCACATGGCAGCATTCCAGTGACTCAGGGTCTGTGCAAAGCTGTCTGGGTCAGCCTGAAAGGAAGTCCTCTTCTTCAGTGAAAAGTAGGGCAGGTTCACCAGCCCAATCCATGCAACACACACACACACACACACACACACACACACACACACTCCACTTCATGAATCACTGTAAGGGAAAAGCACATCCTTAAAATCTATAGAACACAACAAAGAACAATGAAGAAGTTTGGTGGTGGACTCAGTCTCATTGTGCCTGTGGTCCTGTGACATTCATTCCTTCATTTGTTATGTGTACATTCATTCATCTGACAAATGCTCACTAAGCCAGCAATGCAAGGCAATGCTGACAATATTCCTGTTAAGAAAATGTAGCCCTTGCTCTCCAGAAAATCAAAATCTACTGGGGGGAGAAGAATTAGCAGGACACATTAGTCACCACCTGGGGAACTAAGGTAGAAATAGAGCAACTTGGCAGAGAGCTGGAAAATGTTGCACAGAGAAGGAAGCCAGAGAAATTCTGTTGAATACTGTCAAGCTAGCACAGGCTTGTCCCTAGGATGGAGTGGTTTGGGTGACAAAGGTTACCCGGAGCAGGGGGAGGAGTTGGGTTGTTGTTCGGTGCAGCTAAAAATTAAGGGGCTTGTGGGGGATGGCAGAGAGGGGTTATCAGATCTTCAAGGACTCTGTAAATCTGCTAAGGACTTTGGGCTTCTAATTAGGAGATCTAATGTGTTTTAGACCGGACAATATGGAATGGTAGTTCTCAATACTGGCTACACAACAGAATGGGAACTGTTCTGCTTTCTACTCATTTTTTCTCTATAAACCTAAAACTGACCTGAAAAGTCTATAGAATATGCAGTGTATACGTGTAAAAGTCTATAGTCTACTAATTATAAGAAAACCACTCCAGACCAATGACCTAAAAAACATGGTCTGGACACCTCTGGAATCCTAAGGGTTGTTTCAGGAGAACCAGGAGGTCAAAACTATTTTCATGATCCTGGGTTCCTAAAATACTATTTACTTTTTTCCCCGATGATTGTCTCATGTACAGTGGCATAGGCCAGAGGCTATGTGACAGATGCTGCCACAACAGATCGAAAGCAGAAGTGGACATGAGAATCCAGTTATCTTTTTTTACTCCAGTCTTTAAAGAAAAAGCAAAGATGTAAAGCAGCATTGCTGTTTTTACTCCATTTTTTTCTCTCTTGTAACACATATGTTTCAGAAAAATATTCCTCTTTGATTACATTAATAAGTTTATTGTTGTTCTTTCAAATGAGTTAATAAATAAATATTTTTAAATGTCTCACTTTTGATTTCTAGTTCATTAAGTATTAGTAGATGTGACCCACACAAATCAAAGGTCTTGAAGTCCTGAATAATTTTTAAAAGTGTAAAAGGATCCTGAGAACACAAAGTTTGAGAAATTTTGGTCTAGACTCTATGACTAAAAGATAGAGAGTAGGCTTAGAGATTAGCTAACAATAGAATTGATAGGAGGGGTTAGTTTTTCCTTTTTCTTTTTCTTTTTTTCCATCATTTACAAAAGTTTGGACCTGAATGGAATCCTAACACGCAAGCAGGCCAGGTCCATAAAGGGCATATTTCCAGTCTCCTGGACACTCCCTCATTCTTCCTCATCTATTCTCATCAACCAGCTTAGAGTTGGCATAAAATGCTGACCCCTTAATTCTAAGTATAGTTTATATGCCTGTCCTTTGTACCAGCTGAATTAATGACACAGAGTGAGGAGGGTTTCTTTGGAAGTGGAAGATAACGAAGATCTCTCTGGAAGGCTGGTCATGATTCTCCCTTCTTATCACCTAGATTAATTTTCCTAAGACGTTCGCCAATCCATTAGTGCC
Source organism: Neogale vison (assembly GCF_020171115.1). Lineage (NCBI taxonomy): Eukaryota > Metazoa > Chordata > Mammalia > Carnivora > Mustelidae > Neogale > Neogale vison. The sequence goes on from NC_058098.1 coordinate 47,556,324, forward strand.
ATTTTTCTCTTGCTTACAGCTTAATAAGAGGTCAGGCTGAGCCATATTAAATTACGATGTCTGTAGGTCGAAGAAACATAGCTGGATATTGGCGATTTCACATGCTGTCTAATAATTTCCATAGCATTAATTGCCACTTTGTGTCTCATTTAACTCAGCTAAGAAATGTGTTTCTCATGCTTGGACATATACAGAACAGCTGCTAAAACAAACAAACAAACAAACAAACAAAACTACTATCCTGGCAGTGGCAGTATGTCTTTAAATGCATAGTAACCCTTGTTTTTTCGCTTTATTTTTGGGACCTAGCTGAATGATGTGTGGCTGGGTATAGTTGAGCTTGAGAGCAAACTAATATCTATTGATTCCCAAGTGTGCACTCTTGGACCATTGTGGCCACACACTGTATTGACCAACAACCTCTATTACCTGGCACATGTCTGTTTCCCAGTGTAATGATACCCTCTATCTCTTTTCTTTTTAAGATTTATGTGTTTTAGATGGAGAGTGGGACAGTGTGCACATGTACATGAATAGGTGGTGGGGCAGAGGTAGAGGGAGAGAAAGAATCTCAAGCAGACTCCCTGCTGAGCACAGAGCCTAATGTGGGGCTCCATCCCCCAACACTGAGATTATGGCCTGAGCTGAAATCAAGAGTCAGACCCTCAACCAACTAAGACACCCAGGAACCCTACCTGGAATGTGTACTGGTTAAGGGCAATAATTTATAAAAGTTTTGGCTCAGTGCTAGGTACATGGTTGGATCTCAGTAACTATTATTTTTTGCCTTTCCCACCCCAAACATACTCATATATACACTTATGTAGCTGCACAAACTCATGCACATGCACACACTTGCATGCAAAACACCCTAGCACACACATGCACACCCACAACATCAACACACAGTCACTGTGCACTTTTTTTTTTTCAGATGTATCTTCTCTCTCTTTATTTCCTCAAGTCTACACACTTATATACATTAACATGACCAATCAGCGAGCAGGGTACAGGAGGGAGCGAATCAGGCTGTGCACCTAAATGAACAACTTTGTTAGCAACCAATGCTGTTTACTTCCTCTTTGGGCGTTCCGCTTAGTCTCAGGAGGCAATCCTACCCTGGCAACTAGCCAGGCGCCATCTTTTAATGGCGGAGGCCGCCCTGGCCAGGGGCCTGCCTCCGACATCTCCCCCTTTTTTCTTTTATGGCAGAGATTGTGCCTGACTTAGGTTGTCAGTGGCGGGGAATATCCTTACCCATCATCAGACGGCAGATATCAATGATCTGTGTCCTGTCTTAGGTTGGTATATTTCCCCCACCAATCTTACCCGTCATTGACTACCAATCCAGCATACTTAGCCACACTTGGGGGGATGTGCTTATATGCATGAATGCTTGGAAATGCTGGGATTGAAGACAAATGAAGGTGGTAGCCTCTTATACTCTTATGCACACAGAAGTACTTTAAAGATGGCACTGTGGAATAGAAGAAACATGTATCCAGAAAGCAAAAACCTGGTTCTTCCTCCACTGGGTTTTTCTTCAGTGCATTATGTTCTCTGACAAATCCTTAATCCACTGGGCCAAGCTTCCTCACTAGCAAGATGAAGGCGTGGAAGAGAACTGCAGCCTCTTATGACTGAAACATGTTTCTTTGACAAACACGAGCAAAGGCTTTGGATTCTGGACAGCACAAATTCAAACTCCAACTTCATCCCTTGGTAGTTCATTCATTTGGAAACACTGCTTCCTCCTGGGTTCATTGGAGGACTGCCAGCCTTGTGGGTCATTGTGAGGATTAAATGAAATACAGAAATACATCTAGCCATTATTAGGATCCCTCAGAAAGATAGATGGCACCCAGCAGGTGACTAGATCCTGTGTCTATCCCAGAGTCCCAGGCAGAGGACTCACTCTTTTCCCTGACAGTAAAGCAGAAAATCTTCCCTGCCTCTTCTGAATGAACTTAACACTATGTTCAAACATCCCATAAGGGGAAAAAAAAAAGAAGAAGAAGGAAACCCCTCACACCCACTCTGGTACACCTTGGTGTTTGCCATTATTAGAACAGCAAACTGAATACTATTGATTCAGAGGGTTTGTGGTTTACCAACCTGGTGCAGTTAAGTTTCTCTTCCTACCCCTGTGACTCATGAATACACATCAAATCCTAAATAGTTTGTTTACTGTTTGAACAGATTTTTGCTTCTTGTTCCATTTCCCTTTGGACTGATAACCCAGGATGCTTTCTTTAGTCACAAAAGAAAGTGTAAAACAACAACAAAAAATACTGTTTTGGGAATAAAGGAAGATGTAAGACCATGAATTTTATTGGGGGTGGGGGGAAGCTTCAGTAGAGAGACTTTTTTGGAAAAAATCTCAGTTCAATATGTCTCAACATAATAATGCTCCTTTCCAACCCAAAAGTGTCCTAGATTTGATAAGAAATTATACAGCAAGTTTACTTAGAAACAGAACACTTAACTTAAATGGGGTGGAGGCAAGGAAAGGACTGGGGCAGAATTTGATTCCACACGGAGAAAGAAAGGATTGATCATTAACCCCTCCTAAATTACATGACTTTTTAAAGATTTTATTTATTTATTTGACAGAGAGAAATCACAAGTAGATGGAGAGGCAGGCAGAGAGAGAGAGAGGGAAGCAGGCTCCCTGCTGAGCAGAGAGCACGATGCGGGACTTGATCCCAGGACCCTGAGATCATGACCTGAGCCGAAGGCAGTGGCTTAACCCACTGAGCCACCCAGGCGCCCCCTAAATTACATGACTTTTAAAACCTTGCTCTTTGAGGTGGGGTCCTAGACCAGCAGCACCAAGTGACTTGAATATTGTTACCAAAGTAGATCTCAGATCCTATCTTCTGAACCTACTGAACCCAAATCTCCATTTTACCAGGACCCCAGGTGATCCCTGTGTGCATGTAAGCTGGGAAGCTGTGCCTTGGCAAACCTTGCCAGGGACAGCAGGCCTTGCAAGCTTTAAGACTTTATCTGACCTTCACTGAGAGTTAGGGATAACTTTTCCAAAATCTTAGAGGGTTTCTGAGTTGGAAAGACCTTCCCTCAACCTTAGTTAACCCATGAATTCTTTCTGAAGGCCTCACGGAGGGGGGGGGCGTCCCATTGTGTGCTGGGGAGCTCTCACTTGGAGGGAGAGTTTTTAAAAAATACTTCCCTAAGGCAAGTTACAACTTGCTTCCCTAAAGCTACCACTCACTGGCCCATTGTTTATATTACCAAACCACTTAGAGAAAAAATTACCTCCCTTTCGTGTAAAGAATTTTTGCAACTCCGAGACACTTCCCATAACTAAGATCCCATGTCCAGCTCCTTTTGACATCTGTCTGGTAGGTTCTGGAAGAACAACATCCCTCAGTGCCTTGGATCCACCCCTCTGCTGTCAGGGCCACATGAAGCCACATCAGCAAGATGACATATGGGTCCCTTCACTTGTTTCTGATGTTCCAGCACGTTATTAAATTACAGTTATCTGCTTTATTTCTTAGGAAGTTCAGTGGAGAACTGTAGCTAGTAGAACCCTGAGACAGGTCATTTTTGTAGGTCACAGGGCAGGCATCAATCTGACAGGCAGGGCTAGAGATAACTCTCAATCAACAGCAACAATAAATCCTCATGAAACAACACTCAATTCTAGAGACACCAACTACAGAGCAGAGAAGTAAGTCTAAATGATCTCCAGGCAGCCAATACCTAATATCTAATCTAATACCTGCCCCCTAGTGCATACTTCCTGTGTGCTTGGTTCACTCTGCAGCTTCTAAGTGGCAGGATAAGGACTGGAACCCAGAGCTGTCTGCTTCTCAGCCGTCTTCTTAACCATGGGATGACTCTGCATTGTTGGCTAAGTTTTACCTTACATACAAGCTGTCTGTCGGGGTGGAGGGTGGGGGCGAAACATGAAATCATGGCCAAAAATACATATAGATAGATAGATAGATAGATAGATAGATAGATAGATGGATATAGATATATAGGTATCTATAGATATAGATATAGATATCTAGATGATTAATTCCACCAGAGTGGGGTGGACCCAGGATTCCAATAACAGTTGCTAATGATTTATTGGAATATTGTAGATTCAAATTCTTCTACAGCACAATAAGATTTATAGTAATAGTTATGATGTTGAGTCACCCTCAAGAGAGTAGCTAAGTGAGATGGCAGAGAAATGTGTAAAATGTTTTACAAATATTTGACAAATATTTCCATCGTAATGGTTAACATAAATTATTCTTTATTATTTCATAGTAGTGCACTGCAGATAAAGTCCTTTTTGTAGGACATCGCTGGGAGAAAGGCTGACCTGGCTTTAAATTCTGGCTCTGCCACTTTATTAGCTCTGTGAACTTGAGCAAATAACCTAACTTCTCTGAACCTCAGTTTGTCATTTGTAGAGTAGGCTTAGTAACACCAACTTCCAAATGCTGTTAAAGGCATGGAATGGTTAACTGTGTTTAGACCATAAGGCACCCATTTAGTTACATTTAGCATGTAACAAGAAAATAAATTTATGAGATAAAAATTTAAAGGTGTACCAATCTGGAAAAGATATTTCAAGACAGGTATATGCACAACTATATATTTTTATATCCTTTGGGCAAGAGATTATGGCAAGTGTGGAGCTAGGGTTGCAACTAGAGGTAATTTATACTACATCCTTCACTACCAGATGCATCAAGAAGTTGAATTTGGAGTTTGGGACAGACAGTCAACAATCAGTGGGGAGATGCAGGTGCTTTATGTTTAGAATACCATGGGCCAAAGCTGGAGGATGAGTAAGAAAGAGCTGGAAAGAACAGTAAACATGTGTTGAACTCTGAGTGACAATGACAGTGGGGCATTGATAGATAATGGGAAGTTGGGTTTTTATGCCTTACAACAGGAGTCGACAAACGTTTTCTGTAAAGGGCTAGAAAACAAATACATTAGGCTTTGTGGATCATGCAGTCTATGTCCTGACAACTCAACTCCTCTGTTGTAGTGAAAAAACAGCCATAAGCAATATTTACCTTAATAGGTATGGTTGTGTTCCAATAAAACTTTATTTACAAAAACAGGTGGTAAGTTGGACTTGGCCCCAGTGGTCATAGTTTTCCGACTACATCAGATCTGATAGATTTAAAAAATAACTTGGAATCTCATCATCAAGAAATTTCCTAAATGCAAAGGATCCAAAGACAACTATTAAAATCCTGAAGTTTAGTCCAAGAAAATTTATAGGAAGAGATGACTTCTGCCATGAAAAATAAACGCTCTTCCTATCTTAGAAATGGCTCCCAGTAGAATATCCTGGGTAGGGGAGTGTTTTCTCTACTCTGTGTCTGAAAATATACCTCCAACAGAAAATTCAAATGTGCAAAATGTAATTTCATCCAACGAGAGGTGGTAGTTTGGAGAAATAAAAAGACTCAGGAGCCAGAAGCTTCTACTGAACAGAGAGGTTTATGTTTCAGGGGAGTGGAAGTCATGCCATACCCTCTATGTCGGCTTGGGCTGGCAGTGGATTGCCCATTCACCAAGAGCTGGGCTTCCCAAGGCAGAAGTACACACAAGGAAACCTTCTTTCCCTCTGCAAAGGAGGAAGCCGGACGCCTGAGGGAGTTCATGATTCCATGACTGGCTTATTGAGAATTTATTGGGCGAGTTGCATACACAGAGATTCTCTTAAGGAATTCTAAGGGATTTGCTGGCAAGAACTTCTAAATAAAGGTCAAAAGGAGAAAACGGCTCAGTTTCTAGAAAAGTCCATGATTGCTATTAGCAAACCAAACAATGAGCTGGGAAAAGAGGCTTTTTTTTTTTTTTTTTCCCTATGAAATTCAAGAGGGGAGGGTCAATGACTGCCTCACTCACCTTGGCATCTCCATCACAAGGCACAGGGACACAAACTGTAGGTGCTCACTTGGTAATGTTTACTGCATGTGAGGAAGTTGTTTTTCACTCTCCTCTGATATTTCTGACCCTATGCACAGCTGGCAAAAGGGCTGGGCTATTGGCTGTTGATTGAAAGGATAGATGAACTTCACAAATCTGATTATTTCTGCTCCCTGCATTCTCAGGGAAGACATGCTGTCTGATGGCAAATAATGCAGTCGCAGAGTCCTGAGATCACTTACCACCAAACCAGGGGAGGAGGAGAAAGGAGCCTACCTGGCTTTCAGCATTTGGAACCCTTCTACACAGAGTCTCTGAAAACTTCCCATGAGGTCCTGTTCCTTCAGAAGAGGGTGTATAGTCTTATATCTACCGAGAAATCTCAGAAGTTTCAGAAATAAAATTCATAGGAACAGGTTGACCCCATGCATTGTCCTACTCTCAAGGATAAATAGAAGGACCCAGTATTCAAAATGGAGGGAAATAGAAAGCTCAATTTCTGAAATTCAGAGCTAGTTCTTGATTCCATAAGTTGACCTTTACTCTTCAAAATAGTTTACTCTAGTTTTAATCTATTTTTAACTGGAGTTAAAATATGCTTTGGGTATTAGAAGATATCTAAATAAATTTTGAGGTTTTGATCTCTATTTAAATGTTTGCTTCCCCCCAAAATGAACAAGTAAACTAAAAAATGTTTGCTTCCCACAAATGTGATACAATGGTTATGACATTGAATCAAGGTATTTCTTTGTTCTACAGTGGAATTTCCCAAATCTGTACTTCTTTTTAAAAAATATTTTATTTATTTATTTGACAGACATAGATCGCAGGTAGGCAGAGAGGCAGGCAGGGAGAGAGGTAGGGAAGCAGGCTCCCTGCTGAGCAGAGAGCCCAACTAGGGACTTGATCCTAGGACTCTGGGATCATGACTTGAGCCAAAGGCAGAGGCTTTAACCCACTGAGCCATCCAGGTGCCCTAAATCTGTATTTCTTCACTGAATCATTCCTTATGTTTCATTAGATGTTTATCCTATGAAGAGGAAATTTTTATAAAGGTAAAATATTATTTCCTTTTTACGGTATATTTTTCTATATCTTTTAACTTTAATTTTTTTTTTACTTAAAGAAGTATAAGCTATTTCCTTCTGTGTTCATAATTATCTTATTTTCCAAACAGAATCAAAGGATTTAAAAATAACTACCAAAAGTGATTTGTACCTGTATAACATATTTTCTGTATATTTGGACTATGAATCAACTTGAAAGCAGTAATTTAAAACTAGGTTAGCCTAAACAACAACTACAACATAAGGACAAATCTACAATCAAATTAGCAGTCAAATAACCAACGGCAAGTGGAAAATTGGTCAACGTATTATTTCTTCTATAGCCCAATTCAAAATGCGACATTTAAAAATGTAAATCTCTCTTTTCAATGTTAGAGAAGCATCGATGAATATTTCTATGAGTAGGAAAATACTTATTAAAATAGTGGCCACCTATTGGTATTGATCTTATACTTTTAACCGTCAACTCTTTAAAGAAACATCTGGGCCAGATGGAACCCAAGGGCAATGGAAAATAGAACACAAAATACCATCCACCTGTGATGGCCCACACAAAGTGGGAAAACCACAGCTCCAATGTCTGCTACTTACAAATCTAGAGAGCAAGTAATAAATCATTCTTTCATTGGAGAAAAATTGTCTCAAATACATTAATTGGATGAAAAATATCTTCTTTGATAATCACAGTTTGGTCTTCTTCTTCTTTCTCTCTCTCCTTCCTTCTCTTCCTTCTTCCCTCCTCCCTCCTTCTCTTTTTCTCTCTTTCTCTTTGATGGTGTTGGTCTTGTAGAGCTCTAGTTCTTTTTCCAAAAAAAAAAAAAAAAAAAAATGGGTAAAGCCAAAACTGCCTACTTTCCCAGCTCTTCTCTTCTTCTTTTCTGTTGCCCATTTTCATCCCCAGAATTCTGGAACTGTTCATTTTGTGTTTACATGTCCATGATAATATCAAAATTCACAGATGAATTCATAACTCTATGGATTTAAAGAAGCCTTGTAAAACAGAGCAAGTGAGCCAAGGATGACCTAGTACTTCTCTGTAAGGCTAAGGTTTGGGCTTATGGCCAGGAATCTACCTGCTCTACTTTAAGAACCTAGTAAACCAAACTCTTAAATCGAAGGTCCAATCATATCAGTGGGAATAACATTAAATTAAGGATCAGAAGTCCTATCTCTGATGATATTGAGGTATGTGCCCTCTATCCCTACACTTTGAAGGGTTTTGATCAGGAAGGGATGCTGTACTTTGTCAAATGCTTTTTCAGCATCTATTGAGAGTATCATATGGTTCTTGTTCTTTCTTTTATTGATGTGTTGTATCACATTGACTGATTTGCGGATGTTGAACCAACCTTGCAGCCCTGGAATAAATCCCACTTGGTCGTGGTGAATAATCCTTTTAATGTACTGTTGAATCCTATTGGCTACTATTTTGGTGAGAATTTTTCCACAATAGCCAAACTATGGAAAGAACCTAGATGTCCATCAACAGATGAATGGATCAAGAAGACGTGGTATATATACACAATGGAATACTATGCAGCCATCAAAAGAAACGAAATCTTGCCATTTGCGACAACATGGATGGAACTAGAGCGTATCATGCTTAGCGAAATAAGTCAAGCGGAGAAAGACAACTATCATATGATCTCCCTGATATGAGGGAGTGGTGATGCAACATGGGGGCTTAAGTGGGTAGGAGAAGAATCCATGAAACAAGATGGGATAGGGAGGGAGACAAACCATAAGTGATTCTTAATCTCACGAAACAAACTGTGGGTTGCTGGGGGGAGGGGGGTTGGGAGAAGGGGGGTAGGGTTATGGACATTGGGGAGGGTATGTGCTTTTGGGTAAATTGGAAGGGGAGATGAACCATGAGAGACTATGGACTCTGAAAAACAATCTGAGGGGTTTGAAGTGGCAGGGGGGTGGGAGGTTGGGGTACCAGGTGGTGGGTATTATAGAGGGCACAGCTTGCATTGAGCACTGGGTGTGGTGAAAAAATAATGAATACTGTTTTTCTGAAAATAAATAAATTGGGGAAAAAATGCCTATATAATCCTAATAGTTGGTATTATATACACCGTAGAATTTGGCATATTTGCCTCATCAAATTAAAGGACTTCTTCTTATATATCTCATTTGCAGAGTCAACTTACCAGAAGTAAATGTTTAACTTTATTGAAAATATTCATACATCTACTGAAATATCAATTGATTTTTTTCCTATCCCAATAATAGGATGTATCTTATATATAAATTATCATTTGTGGAAAATTTTTCTGTATTTTATTGTGATTTCAAACATACAGAACAAAGTAGAAAACAATGTAATAACCACCTGTGTACTTATTGTCTAAACTTATAAAGCCTTAACACTATGTTCCATTTGGCTTAGATTGTTTAAATAAAATTTGCACTCATCTATGTCCCTGTAAAAAAAAAAAAAAAAAGATTTCCTAGCTGAGACCCCTAGCATCCTACCACTGGCGTTTAGACGTAGGGCAAATGTTTAGCAACTCTCATGTACTTTTAAATGGATCAGCAGTGACCATAAGAAATCTAGGTGAGTATAGGTAGTTTTGATCTTTACCCTGAGTCAGATTGAAAACATTTAAATGCCAGGATCTGGATACACACTAAAAGCATAGTTAGGTTTTGAAAGACCCCAACCAGAAGTCTACACTCCAGCTAGGGTAGCCTTGGTTCTCTCAACCAGCATTAACATTGGTGATTTTCAGATTTGAATGTGCAGGTGAATCGCCTGGAAATAATGTAAAAATGTTGGTGATGACTCAGTAGGTCAGAGATTAGGCCTGAAATTTTGTATTTCTATCACATTTTGGGTGACTTGTGATGCTATAGATGCTATAGGGCTACAATTTGAGTTGCATTTGCAGATATGTTATTTATTGTAGAGATATCATAAGTAAGGTTTCATTGGGGGAAATAAATGGAGTTCAGTGAACACCTTCCAGTGTTTTTTGCTAGAGTATAAAAGTAAACCCTCAAATCAAATTCCCCTAATGGACCTGGAATTTCAGTTTCAATGGAGAGCTGAGTTTGGCCACAGGATGTAGAATTCCTGCAGAACACAGGAAGATGTGGAAAGGAGGCCTCCTTAGTGAGATAAATCTATTATTATCAATTCAACTTGTTGAGACTTACCAAGTGCTAAGCAATATTAACTTGCTTTACACAATATCTGAGACACAGATATTTTCTCCCTTCTCATTCCTTTACTGCTCCACAGTAATAGACCACTCTGTCTTAGCTGGCACATGGCCACTAGCCTCCCATATAGGAAGACTGGTCATGTGATTGTGTCCCAGCTGAGGGAATGAAAGAGCAAGGGATGGTACAACTTTTAGGTTGTGACTTTTCAGGAAAAGTCACAATGGTAGCCACTGTGTCTTTGACCTCCCTTCCTTGACACTGGGTAGAATTTGGATAGTCTAGAGGTACTTTCCAACAGATGGAAGCTGCATATTGAGAATGGAACATACCAGGACTCAAGGGGATAAGGGTAGGGCAAAGAACACTTTTGCTATATATTTAATAATTATAAGTGTTTTAAAAGGTAAACATTTTATCTGCTCTTGTTTGGGCCTTATAATGACTATGAGGGTTAGAGAGATATATTCCAATTTTACATTTGTCAATATTGAGGCTTGGAAACGTTGAATATTTAAGCTAAGAAAAATCTGGACTTGAACTTGGTGCTTTGCCTATAAATCCCGTTTAGTTTCTATTTCCTTGTTCTTAACTGAGTTTATGAAGACTTGGAAAGCACCCTATAGAAGAGAGTTTAGCAAGCCAGAGTTCATGACTATAATATTAAAATGCAAGGAGGAAAAAACTCTTTCACCTCTGAGTGCAGGGTTGGACAAGTCAGCACTGGACTCAGGAAGGTTTCCACTCAAGTATGTCTTATATTTTCTTTAAAGGAATGAAACAAAACACTATACAGTCAAATGCTCTACCCCAAACAAAACACGATAAATGCCAAATTTAAAGACAGACATGCTTCTACAAATCTAAGAAGCTTAACAAACTTCAGGTTGTATAAACCCAAAGAGACCCACACTAGACGCATTATAATCAAACTCTAGAAAGCCAAAGGTAAAGAGAGAATCTTGAAAACAACGCAGCTTGTTATGTCCAAGTTATTTCTCAGCAGAAACCCCGGAAGCCAAAAGACAGTGGAGTGATATATTTAAAATATTGAACAATAACAAGAACAAAAAAAGCCTGTCAACTAAGGATTCCATATCTGGCAAACTGTCCTTCAAAAATTAGAGAGCAGTCAAGACATCTTCAGATTAACAAAAACTAAGGGATTACCACTATACCTGCCCTACAATATTGGCTAAAGATAGTACTTTAAGTGGAAAAGAAAGGACACTAGATAGTAACTGAAATCCATGTGAAGGAACAAATATCTCCTATTGGATACATATACAAATATAAGACAAATACATGGACAAATATGAAAACCAGTATTATAATTTTGGCTTATAACTTCACTTTTAGATTCCTACAAGAAATAAAGACAAATACACAAAAATTTTTGAATATATGTTAATGCATACATAAGATATATATAAAGATGTGACATCAATATTTGTGATAAAATTGGTAACATAAAGAACATCGGTAACGTAAAGAACATTACTGTAAAGGAGTAGAGTTTTTGACTGAAATTAAGTTGGTATAAATTTATAGGTTTTTTAAACTTTAGGATGTTATATGTAATCCCCATGGTAAACAAAAAAAAAACATTTATAGAATATACAGTAAAACAAATGAGATGGAAGTCAATATATGCCAGTACAAAAAAGTCAACTAAACACAAAAGAAAGCAGTAACGTAGGAAATGAGGGACAAAAAAGCTTTAAGACATATTTCACCCCACTCAAAAAAAGACAGAAAGAAGTCCTTCCTGATACAGTAATTACTTTAAATGTAGATGAATTCAATTCCCCAGTCAGAAGACAAAGTCATAGCATAACAGAATGGATTAAAAACAAAACAGTATCCAACTGTATGTTGTCTACCTACCTACACACGCTGGTTGAAAGTGGAAGGATGGGAAAAGATAGCCCATGCAGACAGTAACCAAAAGAAAGCAGGAGGACTTATACCGACATCAGGCACGGTAAACTTTAAGTTAAAAAAAAAAAAAAAGGCAAGCTATTATGAGAGACAAAGAAATTTATATAATGATAAAAGGGTCAATTAGAAGATATAACAATTATAAACATACATGCACCAAACATCAGAGCTCCAAAACATATGGAGTAAACAAAATTGAAAGGAAAAATATGTCTATGATAAAGGTAGGAGATTTTCATACTACACTTTTAATAATGAATAGAACAACCAGACAGAAGAAACAAAGGACTTACTACACTAGAGCCCAACGGGATCCAATACACATTTACAGACCATGTTACCCCAAAACAGAAAAATACATATTTTTATTTAATGCATATTGAATGTTATCCAGGATAAACTATATGTTAGACCATAAAACATAACCAAGAAGGTGAAAGACTAGTACACTGAAAACTACAGTGTTTTCAATTGTTACTAAAAGAAATTTTAAAAGACAGGAATAAGGGAAAAGATATGCATGTTCTTGGATTGGAAGACTTAATATTCTGAAATACCAATACTGCCCAAAGTGATCTACAGATTCAGTGCCATCCCTATCAAAATTCTATTGTTTTTTTTTCAGAAATAGAAAAATCCATTCTAAAATTTATGTGAAATCTCAAGGAATCCTGAATATCCTAAACAATCTTCAAAGAGAACAAAACTGAAGGATTCACACTTCCTGATTTCAAACTTACTACAAAGCTATAGGAATCCAAACAGTGTGGAACTGGTAAAAATGCAGGCATAAACAACAAATGGATAGAATAGAGATCCTAGAGATAAACCCTTGCATTTACAGTCAAATCATTTTTTAATAAGTTTCCAAGACTATACAAAGGGAGAAAGAACAGCTTTTTCAACAAATGGTGGAAAATTGGTTATTGACATACAAATGAATGAAGTTGGACAATTACTTTAAAACATACACAAAAATTAGTTCAAAATGATCAAAGACCTAAGTGCGATACTTGAGACTCCTAAATTCTTAGAAGAAAACATAGAAGTCTGAGAAACAAACAGAGTTTTGGAGAGAAGGAGGGTGGGGGTTGGGTAAGTCTGGTGATGGGTATTAAGGAGGGCATGTAATGCATGGAGCACTGGTGTGATGGCTAAACAATGAATTTAAAGTTTAAAAATAAAAAAGAAGAAAAAGAAAACAGAAGACAAGCTTCATGATGTTGGATTTGGCAGTGATTTCTTGGATATGACACCAAAAGCACTGGCAACAAAAGAAAAAGTAGATAAATTAGACCTCATCAGAATTAGATTTTTTAAAAATGGTGTACTTCAAAGGACACTATCAACAGAGTGAAATGGCAACCATAGAATAGGATAAAATATTTGCAAATCATATGCCTGACAAAGGATTAATTTTTAGAATACATAATGAACTCCTATAACTAAACAAGAACAAAACAGCCAAAGAATTCAATTTTTAAAATGGGCAAAAGGGGGTGCCTGGCTAGCTCAGTCATTTGAGCATGCAACTCTTGATTTCAGGGTCATGAGTTCAAGCCCCATGTTGTACATAGAGCTTACCTAAATTTTGTTTTAATTAAAAAAAAAATAAAAAATAAAAGTGGGCAAAGGACTTGAACAGACATTTCTCCAAAGTGGGTTTAGAGGTGACCAATAAGTACATGAAAAGATGCTCAATTTTCACTAATTACTGGGGAAATACAAATCAAATCCATAAGGAGGTACCCATTCACATTGCCATTATCAAAAAAACAAAACAAAACAAAATAAAAAAAGAATAAGCAACATAATTTTATGACTAAGGGAATTAAAAAAAAATAAACTAAAGTTAGAGAAAATAATAAGAAAAAAAAAAACAGAAAATAACAAGTGTCCACAAGGATGTGGAGAAACTGGACCCCTTGGGCACTGCTGGTAGAATATAAAATGGTGTCAGCACCAGGAAAAAACAGTACTGGCAGTTCCTCAAAAAATTAAATATAGTAGTACTGTGATTCAGAAATCCCACTTCTGGCTATGTACATAAATTAATCAAAAGCAGGGACTCCAACAGATATTTGTGCCTCCATGTTCACAGCAGCCTTACTGACAATAGCTAATAGATGGAAACAATGTGTTTCCATCAATGGGTGAATGGGATATTCTTTGGTACAGTGGGCTATTCTTCAGTCTTAAAAGGAAGGAAATTCTGGCACATATTATAACATGGATGAATCTTGAAAACAGTATGCTAAGTGAAGTGGTTTTCCCCCTGTTGTAAAATTTTTTTAAAAGATTTATTTATTTGTTTTAGAGAGAGAGAGAATACAAGAGTAGGGAGAAGGGCAAAGAGAGAGGGTGAGAGACTCTCAAGCAGACTCCCCACTGATGCAAAAACCTACACAGGCCTCCGTCTCATGACCCTGAAATAACGACCGGAGCCAAAATCAAGAGTAGATCTCTCATGGACTGAGCCACCCAGAGACCCCTCCCCCTGTTGCAAATTTTAAATCATTTTCCAGTCTCTGTAATTTCTACTTTTGAAAATAAATTTGGGAGTAAATGATCAGGCAAATCATACGTAGGTAGAGCATCTGAAAAGTTCTGGAAGGTTCTGAATGTGTTAAGTTTTTGTATTTTTTCCATGAAATAAACATATGGAGTAAATGTTAAACTAGTATGTACTGTTTACTTCTATCAGGTTGCTCCCTTCTTCCCTTTGCCTCTTGCCTCCCCTCTGTGTTCCTGTTGAGGGTTCCCTCCTCTACCTATCTCCACACCTGAGACTAGGATCAACTGATTTCATGTATGTGAACCCCAGTAATACAAAAATACATGGCCCCAGACATCTAAGTGTACTACCGTGAAGTAATAAAGCTAATTCCTCAAGCCATTCATGAAATCCGTGTGATGACTTCATAATATGCAGCATACCCATACTTCCTTGCAATCACATTTTTATACCCATCCTCGCACATACACCTGTGATCTACAGAGAGGAAGAAGTTGTATTTACTTGAAGATAGCTATGTGCAAGGCATGTTAATATGTAATTCCGAGTTGTCTTATTGAATCCTCCTAATATCACCATGTGGTCCTGATTGTCATCCTCATCTTGGAGGTGAGGAGCTCAGAGAGGTGAAGCAATGGTTGCACCTCCTTCTTCCATTGGACCTGACCCCAGCACCTTAGTCCCAGCCTCCATGACCATGGAGTTCCACTGAACCCCAAATAATAAAATCCTGAACTGAAGTGTACAGGTTTCTATGCTAGTTTTACTTTTCTAGGTTCTGTTTTGTTTTGTTTTTCCTTTCAGATTCTACTGGTGAAGTTGTTCAGTCTTACAGCATGGGGAGAAAAACAACGTTGGTCTCCCTTCTCCAATCAAAGTGTTATTACAAATAATGTGCTCTCTAGGATTCCAGCTTCCAGAAAATTCACCTATAGGGAACTTTCCAGAAAAAAAAAGGGGGGGGATATCATATTTTGGAAACAGATCTATGTAAAGGATGTCTTTTTTGGATGTCAGCCCTTGGCTTCATTTTACAGCAGGAAACAGCCTGCTTAGTATTGGTTTTTCCGAAGGCCTCTGGCCTTTCCTTTGTCTACAGAGGGTCATAAAGGCAGGTGCAAGCAGGGAGTCAGAGAGCAGACAAAACTGACCTTTAAAGTTTTGTTTCAGGCCAGTGTGTATGACTCCCAAAAGCATACTGACTAACACAAATAACTTTCGACCTCTGCCCTCCTCACTTGTGTCCTGCCATTGTGGGTGAGGCATTCATCTTCTGCCATGACACATCTTTTTAAGACGGAGAGACTGTGTATTGAGTTATTATGATGATTGTGACCTTCTTCTGTGACCTGTCATTTTTCTCTACACAATGAACATACTGAATAGGTGCAGATTTTTAAAATAATATATATTATTATTTACTCTGATGAAGTCTGTAGCGTCACCTTCTCACCTTACTTCCTGTGTCTTTACTGAGCCTGGTTTTATCTTTACATTTTATTTAGTTCCTTAGAATCTAGATATGGGGCTGGAGGTGGGATGAGGGAGATGAATACATAATTGCTGGGACAGTCAGTATTTATGAGATACTAACCATGTGCTCACTGCTGTCATAGGCACTAGAGACAGGTGGAAAGAATGTGTGGCCCAGCAGTTGACCTGTGAGGATTTTGCTTCTGAGAGAGAAAAGCCTTCCTCACACACAGATTCTTGCTTTGTCCACTCCAGCTTTGCTGTGATAACAAAACACCCCTAAATCTCAGTGGTTTACAGTACTGCTTGCTGTGGGCTGTGGTTCTGCTCCATGTGCCCTCTCACTCCAAACCCAGGCTGAAGGAGTACCTCTCATTCAGGTCATGCCATTCTCTTGACAAAGTGCAAGACAGCTGGAGGAGTCTCCAGATTCTTCTCAAAACCTCTGCTTAAACACAGAATACACTACGTCATTGCTTCATATTTCATTGGATAAACATGTCAACATGCTGAGCCCAAAGTCATGGGGGTCCGATTGTGCTCCCTGCTAACTGGAGCCTGTGCTTCACGAGGAATAGGGCCATTTGGGAAAGGAGACAATAAAAAAGTGTGAGGAATATAATCTAATACATCCAGAGACTTCTCATTATGTATGTGAAGTGTAGCAGACGGCATTGACGATAAACACACTAGAGGTAGTGAGACTTCTATAACGGCAGGTGAGAGCAAGGAGAAACTGGAATGGCAGGAGAAACTAGAAGACAGAGAAAACAGAGCAAGAGGGTGATGAAACTTGGATTTTCTTCTGTTAAGCAGAGTGTCGTGAATGGAGGGATGAGGAAGAAGTTCATGTGGAAAGAAGTTCATCTTTTTTTTTTTTTTTTTTTTTTTTTTTTGCTAACTAGCATCTATTCCCCTTTCCTAATATCACTTGAACTTGCATTTAGGAAATACCTTTTAGTTTGGGGAACATAAGAAAAACGGTCAGAACCTCTGGAGTTTTCTGTACCCACACACTTCCTTTTACAGCTGAAAAGTCAGATGATCACCTACTTTTGACCCATTAGACTCTCTCTTAAGGGTTTAAATGATGAGTAGATTGCTTCCAGGACATGACAAGGAGGAATGGCTGAAGCTTACTCCCTGCACTGAGGCCATGCTATCAGACATGGAAAGCTCCTTCTCTCAGTTCCTGTCCTTTTTTCCTGTCCTGGCCCCACCCTTCCCATAGAGTTTGGGAGGTTCGTTTTTACATTGAAGTTAACCAGAATGATTTCTGCGGCATGTGATCAAAAAGTTCTAATTGATATGGAGCCACAAAGATCATGGGAAACCAAAATTCTATTCCTTTATAGGATTTGACTTTGAAAATGAAACAAAACAAAACATTTACAGCAGCAAAGCAGTATGTGAATGAAGGTATTGAGTGGCTTGTCCCAGGTCACTTGGTGGAAAAACCACACCTGTTGAGGACCCCCTCCCCTCTGCCCACTGATTATGCCAGAGCTCCTCCCCATCACTATGAGTGAGCCTGAGTCTACACCAGTAATCAAAGAAGCTGTGTAGAAGGGAGGTATTCTGGAATGGTGCAGGATGGTTCTGGAAAGATTGGAGACCATGCTAAGCAGAGAAATTCAGGGAAAATTTGGAATGATGTTTACAAAGGAATTAGAGTAACATGGACACTAATTATGCTAGAATGTTAAATGAGGGAGAAACAAAGACATTTACTCTGACAAGTTTTATTCTAATAGAATGAAAGAATTCTGTATACAAGAGTTTGGAATGACTTAGATAAAAATATGAGTGCCTGCCTTTGTCTTTGTTCTACTTTTATGTGGTATCTTATTCTTCTACAATGGGCATGAACCTGTTATAAAGGAGGATAAATTCTTTGAAAATTAAAATTGCTCAAGAGTAAATAACAGAAACCCAGGGATGTGACACATTTATAAACAAAATGTTTTGTGCAATTCACTTTCTGATGATTTACCTGTCTGCCATTTCTCTCAGAGAGATGAGTGGCCCAAGTCTGCTTAAGATCAACTCTTCCACTTGGTGCAAAGCTTTGGTTAATCTCTGCTAGAACTGGGATAGGTTTTATAGAAATTCACCTGAGGGGCTGGGGAGGAAGGATACCACCTGGATATCTTCAGCCCTCTCTATACAATACTTTCTTTATTCATGTGTGTCAGTATTAGCTTGTAGCATCTTCATAATAGCCCATGAGGGATACAGCTGTTCCTCAATTTAAAAATGGAGAGACACAAAGGCTTCTGAAGCCTGTACTGTGGTGTCCCTTTGACTAGAAAGAATACAAGGGAACAATGTGTGTGTTGGCAGAGAGAAGTATTGTGAAACAGCTGCTGGAAAGCTGAGCTGAGACAACCTTCCTTTGCTCCTTATCACTTGCAAAAAAATCTCTAAGAGCTGCTATAGAAAAGGAGGCAGGGCCATTTAGGACGATAGCCAAACACCTGCAGATTTTTGAGATTATACCACATTCTGTGGTTATAGATGAAAGTTTGGCCACCTTGGTTTCCTTTTTTTTTTTTTTTTTTCTGTGTCTTTCATGAATTCTACTTTCTGAGAGTGCTTTGAATTTCTACTGACTTGCAAATGAGTATTTCACCTGAGATTAATACTACATCTTTTTGACAGCTATAGACTCCTTTCTTCAAGGACATTTATACCCTTTGGAAATTGATGGATTATACCAAGGAAAGCAACCTAGGAACATAAAAGTAGGAGAATGTTAGTATATATAAAGTGACCACATTTCTCATATTCCCTGTGAAACAATGTGCTCTAAATCATCCCCTAAGCCTCATGCAGGGGATATCTAGCATGTGCTGTGTGTAGGTCTCTCCAATCCCAGACCCATGGCAGGCACTGTGACACATTACAACCCTTTGCTCTTTAGCCAGAACTGGCCTCATAATGAAAAGGTTCTAGGGTTTCACTACCAAGAGATCAGAGTTACCCAAGAAGTGAAACCTCTTTGATGGACCTGCTTTCTCCACAGTTTGTTAAAACTACCAGCAAAGTGGAGGCTCCAAGTGGCAGAAGCTGCCCATTGTTTATCAGTTTTGGACTTTCCTTAGTCAGAGGTGCAAACCTGGCTACAACTCCCTTGCAAGTTCTGTAACTAAAGTCTGTCCAGTGGGATGCAAGCAGAAAGAATATGATCACTCTTCTGGAGGAGCAGGAGGGAGACTTTTCCTCCTGCTCACTGGCCAAAAGCTATAGAGTAAAGCATCTCCTACTCTCCCAGAGACAGTAGCCAGGATTGACGATGGGAAACAGCCTACCTGGACAGTATGTTTTATTCTGGATCATTAAGTTAAACAGTAATAAGGTTCCGCTTCACATGGACCACTGTATTTGAGATCTCTTTGATACAGTGTCTTAGTCTGCATCTCTACTAACACCTGTGGCCAACAGGAGAGTCCTCTTCCCTGTTTTCCCTGGGTCCTGTGCTCTGTACTAGACAGACTTCCCGGATCTCAAGGCTGGAGAAAATAAAATGCAACTATTTCTTATGAAAATATCCAATGTTGCTGCTTTGGAATGAAGAGCTAAAAATAAGTGAGTGTAAGCAAGTAATAATTCACAAAAAGGGGAAAATGTCGACTCGGTTCCTGCCTTTGACCTGCGTGTGGTCCAGGAGTTTGAAGGAAAACCACAGTTCCCATTGGAGAAAGAAGCAGGGAGCCCAGATACTTGGAGTACCTGCAAGTTTGTGTTTGCACAAGATTTTGCAGATAATTTATTTTCCTGATTAAATGGCATCTAGCCAGAAGTTACTTTTTAACACAAACCTTTGCTATTTGACTATTTTTATTCCTGCCCTGGTAATTTTGTTTACCAACCCTTATTGGAACTTTCTTTGATATTGGAGAATGTCAGTGTTTCAAAATCCTCACTCTGATGGACACTGGAAGATGGATATAGGGCTGAGTTCATCACTCAAGGAAAAAAAATATTTTTTTTAAAAATCTACTTATATCCCACAAAAGTTTGCTTAATATTCCTTTTTCTAAGGGTAAGAAGAACAGAATGCACAGAATGGGGTGAACACTTGCTGTTCACCAGATGAGAGAAGGGAAATGGGACCTTTATCTAAATGTAAAAAGTGTTCCTTTTGCCATAATCTTATTTTATTTGTTTATTTGCCAATTTGTGCAAATCTGCACAAATTTCTCAAGTTTTCTAACACCTACTTTTTTGGACAAGAAAAAATTGTCCACATTTTTTCTTAAGCCCAGCTGGGAGAGAAACAATGGGGAATGAATATAAGATGATCACATCACTTCTCCTAATCACCACTGCTTCCCTCACCAGGGACCCCATGGGACCAGAAGCTTCTGTTGTTTTCTGCTTTTGAGCCAATGACCCACTGGAGATGCCAGAGAAAGTCTCACTGTCCATCTGGTGGAGCACAATTCTTGTTGAATGAGAGAGAAATAGTTGGTTGCCTTTGCCCCCAACCTTCCATTTGTGCTAAATATGTAAGAAGCTGGAAAATCTTACCCAGAGTCTGACATCTGAGTAGAGACCTCAAAAGTCAATAATGTGACCCAAACCTGAACCTTCGCAAACAAGTTTCCAAAGCCCAGCTGAGAAGAAAGAGCAGGTGTGCTATTTGATTGCATTTCTCTTTGCCACAAAAGATCCTACTTGTTTCAAGTTACTCTATTTGAAGTACACTTTTCCTGTTGTTTTAATTTGCGTGTGAGTGCGAACCTCCCAAGAACAAGGACTCCCATTTGATTCGCTCTTGGTGCATTCCTCTCCCAGAGGCTTGATGTTGATGCCCCAGCCCATACTCCTTCCTTCCTCCATCCCGCCCCCTACTGGTGCTTCCAGGGATCATCTTCCAGATCAATTACCTGCTCTCAAAATCCTCATCACGGGTCCACTTCTGGAGCAACCCTGAGTCTCTCATATTGAACGAACTCAGGGCCTAAGAGCTGGTATGTTAAAAAATACAATTTTCTTTATTTTTATTGACAACTGAACTGTTACTTTCAGCCTCCATTCCACTGGATGTCTCAAGAAAAGGGAGGATGCTTGTGAGTGCTATCATTTAGGCCACTTGCTGAAGACTTCTTCTACCATTGGATCTCCGGGGTTTCATTCTTGGGCATTCTCTCCTGGTCCTTATATTCACTGGCTCAACGTGCCGTTTTCTGTGCAGGTCGTGGGCTTGTGAGGTACATTCTACTGCTCCCACATCATGTTGTGGGAAAGTTTACATTAATAAGAACTTGAGTTTCTGTAAAGGTGGGTGCATCAGATTGTAAAGTTTGTGACTATTGAACATGTGATCATGAAAGTTGTCTCAGAGGTCAATTCTGTGTTTTTATCCCAGTGCATACCTTTTACTCCTCTTGAGAACTGAAATCAAGAGAATTGATTTCCTGACATCTGTTAAACAATACTGAGCCTAATGTATTTTCTGTTCCTAAAAGATGAGACCTTAAACCAACTAAATAGAGTATTAATTAAGATTTAACACTTGGTTATCAAGACTCACTTCAGGACCCTCCCTTTGCTGCACCCACCAGCTCAAAGCTGTTATATCATAAACTGCCCAGACTCTCAAACCTTCCAGGTGTTCTCCTGTGACTTCATCATTCTGAGACATGGCCAAGACTCCCAAGACCGTGTTCTAGGCAACACATGTTCGAGTAAACTGAACTTTGCTGAGTCGGCAGGTTTTTTTAGACGATCTCTTGTGGAGTCAATAGTAGACTATCTTCTTGCCGCAAGGCCCTGAGTCAGTGAGCAGCCTTATCCGTTACAAATAATCGTCTCCATACAGAAGTCAGTAATTTATAAAAGGACAAAAGACAGAAGTAGGAAGGGCAAAGGCCTAGACTGAAGAAAGACACTTAATGGACAAAAAGGAATCATTAACAAAAGCACTAAAGACAGCCCCAACTTCAGAGTCTCTAAAGCCCATCTGTCTGTTACCCTCTTGCAGCATGCTGACACCAGGCTGGTTAGAAGGTCTGGTGAGCCGGAGGGGAGGAAGAGGCCTGAAGGCATGTCTGAGATACTAAGTCAGTGGAAACAGAGAGTCGTTTCAGAGCTGGCAAGTCCTAAGGCCGGAAGTTATTTTGTGCTAAGGTGGGTCTGCTAGGAATAGATAACTGGGCCTCTGTGGGAAGCCATGACAAAAGACAGGGGAGATCACTGTGTGGCAGTGACCTGCTATAGTTTCCTTCTGAAGTGGATCCTTCCCACCCTTCACCCCAAATCCAACAACACGTCAGCATACACACATCCCATTTCGTACAATTAACACCAGGACACCAAGCATTAATCTTGGCCATAGTCAATAGGATGTGACTATTTTATAATTAAAATCCACATAGTTCTATCCAACAAAGCAGTAGTTAGAATGTCACCTACATTCCCTACTTTCCCCACCCCTGATTCTTCAGTGTTGGTGGACAGAAAAATCTCTTGGCATTTCCAGACCCCCCTGTTGGGGATCAGATGAGTCCCTCTAGAATGGGGCTCAGGAATCTGTATGTTTAACAATTCCCTGGTCAAGGAGTTGATGGGAAGAACACAACTGAGGCTAAAGTAGTATGTTTCTGATCAGGCCAACCTTATGTCCTCTGATGTGAGGCTGATCCTGGCTGGTTGTGTGACCCTGGGCAAGAAACTCAGTCTTTTCTATTCTTCATCCACCAAGTGGGGATCAGGATGCCCACTCTCACGTTTATTAGAGCTAGTATCAGTGAGACACTTGTGACATTTGTGCATTCATGTGGATTTGTCTTCCACATGGGAAGCTCTGGGACAGGCTCTGAGCAGGGCTGTGGCTATTAGGAGCAAATAAGGCACTCCAAATCCTCAGGGCACTGGAGGTGACAGGTGGCAAGTAGTTGTGGCTTTGGGAGGAGAACTACAAGAGGGCTGGTCTTGAGGCCCTTGGCCTTTCGAGTCAGCCCCACTTCTCAGAAGAGGCATCTGGCATCTTGAAATTACTGACGAACAACCAAGCACTGTGAACTGGGTTGAGGTCTGTTACATAAGCAGCACCAGCCAGGTACAACCTTGATTTAGGATCTGAGCAGCAGATCCTAAACCTAGGGTCCTGGTGGAAGCAGCTGATCAAGAATGCGCTTCCAGAAGAACTAGGGAAGGAGTGGAGAGCAGACAGGGAAGGGAAGGGAGCCAAGCTCAGGTGTGCTCTCAGGAGAAACCTCAACCTCAGCCTGATCTCCCTGGGACCCCAGATTATAAATGACACTTCAGAGTTTTTTGGCCAAGTAGGTGAAAGGTCCATGTCTCTTTGCTTTCAAGGACGTTCCAGTGCTAGTAAAAGGGATCCAAGGGGCTCTGGCCAGGTGCCAAGACTGACCATCCACTACCAATGCTCCGGAACTCTGTGTCTACAACCCAGGGCTCTGCCTCATTGCCAGCCATGGATTCTGACTACCTAAGTGGATGGTCCAGCTTCATCTTTTAACTGGGAACTAGGACAAAGACCCATAACTCTTAAGTTCATGTGAACAATAAAAAATACTTGCAGTGTAAAAACCATTTTGAATTATTATATTACTATACCCACTTTGGAGCTAATAAGCAGACTCAGCCAGTTTCATCTGTCAGAACTTGCACCGTTAAAAAACAATAGTCACCACTGGCCAAAGGATTGCCATGTGCCAGCAGGCCTCAGGGTACTTCACATTAATAACTCACTTAATCTTCAAATAACTGATGACTTAATATTATCATTAGCCCTGCTGAGGAGATCTCATCAATAATTAGTAACCTGCCCAAGATCACGAAACTTAACATTTCAACCCAAGTTCAATCCCGGAAGCTGGAATTTCAACCCAAGTCCGGCTCACAGACCTGGTCAGGTCTTCCATGCTGCTCTCAGTACCTGGTTATTTACGTGATGCCGGAAGCTTCAAGAGCAGCTCCCCTTTCCTGTATCCCCGGCATCTGGCAGAGAAGTTAGACATTCATACATATTTGGAAGAGGAAAAGAATCATTTCAAAACACCTCGAAGCACTTTGGTCTATAGTTTCACTTGGACTAGAACAAACCCAAGAACAACAATAACAAATTATGAAAACCCAGCCTCATTAACTCATTCAGTCAAAAGGTTCTGAGTGTCCACAGCATGCCTGGCATCATGCTAGGTCCTGGAGGAACAATGGGGAAATCAGATACTTTTTGTCCAGCTGAGATTAGGCCTAACAAGCCGAGCAGGGCTGTCCATTCTAAAGGCTCCTGGTCTCTCCTTTTGCACGGGTCTCGCTATGGTATGCCAGGAGCCCTGATATTGCCCAAGAAAGAGCCTGAGTCCCTTCTCTGACCTTCAGCATATTAACAAGGGAGCTCTGTACCTTCTTGGGTCCCTGCTCCCTCTCCTTTTCTTCCCCTGTAATTATAACAGGTAATATCTCAGAGTTATGGTGCAAAGAAACTGAGCTGGCAGAGATAGTGTTTCAGAACTCATTGTGAGTCATTGGATCAGATTTCTAAAAGTTGAACATACCATGAAAATACTCTCCTACCACCAAGAATTATAATCACTTCCTGCAACTCCTCTGTGACTTATAACTTGTGACTTAACTATTTCTAAGGGAGGGAATTTTAGTCAAATTCTTTTCCTTTTTTTCCCCATTTTCATTGTCCAATGTATTGGCAAAAACCTGTGGTGAGTTTTAATTTAAGAGGAAATAATGTAAGAACGTTCTCTTCTGTCCTCCTCTGAGGTCTGGTGAGTAATTATGGGGATGGATAATTTTTCATTCCAGGACAAAGTTGAAAAGGAGTCTCTCCTTCACTTCCTCACCTTCTGCCCTCACAAAAATAGGGTTGTAGCCCCTCTAGAGCCAGCAGAGAGTGAGTGGGGTTTCAGAATTCCCAGGGGCAGAGACAACCAGTCTCTGGGTGAAAACCTTCAGTCCTTGGCCTCCATTCCTCATCTGTGATATCTCTCAAGCTGAGGCATTTCTCAGAGTAAAAAGGAGACTCTTAGAATTACCCTCGGTTCTCTAGAAGCTGGATTGTCTCCGGTAAATATTTGTTGTGATGTCACCTTTGTCCTAGGGGTCTCCGAGATCCCTCCCAGCTAAAACATCCTAAGTTATGGACATTTGGACTCTTATTGTGTGTTCCATGAGGGCCTGAGTAAGCTCTATGAGCCATCATGAGCCACCAACCTTTAGCTATAAAGGAGAAACGAACTCAGTAGGGGACATATCCAATTCCGATTTAAATTTAATCTGTGTGGTCAATTATTTGTATAATAATGGAAGAAAATAAAGACTATTTCACCAAAGTCAACTCTGTAATTTTAGAACCTTTAAGACATTTGAAAATGCCTTGTGCAATTATGTGGCGCTTAATACTCAGATAATGGAACAATGAAAGATGTATGTTTGCATTTTGTAAAATTAAACTGTATGCAGTTATTTATCTTTTACCTTAATTGTTTGAGCTTGTTTCTAATGTAAACTGTTGTAATTTTAAATAAATACAATAGAAAAAACTTTCATAGGTATCAAGAATCCAGAGTAAATTTACTTTGCAAATAGGCTTTGTAGGTATGTTTTATGCTGAGGATCTTAAACTGACACTTTCATTCAAAAATCTTTTGAATTACTCACTGTTTGCCTCTCTGAGGTCAGATGGATTTTGAGGAGGCTGGGTTTCACAATGAGTTTGGGTGACTTCATCTTATTCCAAATCTTGAAATACGGGAAATGTACAATGTCGGTATACTAAGGGGTTGTAGTATATTTTGGACTGAATTATGTGAAAGGTACTAACTTCATGCTTTCGTTTTTATGTTCATCCTTCATTCCTGGACCCAATTTGGTTTCCTTTCTAGTCATATTTCTCATCTACTGACATTTTGTTAGCTTGATGTATTTATTATAAGAGGGTTTAGGTATTGTGGGGGTAAGGTAAG
This sequence comes from Neogale vison, assembly GCF_020171115.1. Taxonomy (NCBI): domain Eukaryota; kingdom Metazoa; phylum Chordata; class Mammalia; order Carnivora; family Mustelidae; genus Neogale; species Neogale vison. The sequence goes on from NC_058098.1 coordinate 47,582,360, forward strand.
TTATAATATATGAATATATTGCTAATACTTAAAATCATCAAGAAAAGCCAAACATACTGTTGGTTAAATTCCAATGTTGTGAGTCTTTCAGATGTGATAGACATACCATGACTACAAGCACTTGCATGATAAATAAAAACAGAAGGTAAGGCAGAAATGATTCCCCATGGATTCAGAGGAATCGTTTGCACGATTATCCTCAAGCACATTCACCTTGTCCCATGGCTTAATTGGTATTTTATTTCTTCAGTGACACTGAGTCCCTACAGCACAAGGCTTAGGAGTATAAACTTTGGAACTAGATGTGCACTCCAGCTCTGCCTTTTATTAGCTGTGTGACCTCAGACATGTCACCTGAATCCTCTGAGCCTGTTTTCTTACCTAAAAAAACAAGAATCCTAATAACACCTAAGTGTAGGAGGAAGTTGTTCATTTTCTTTCATAAGATTCAGTGCATTGATATATTTTAAAATATTATAAGTGACTCTTAAACTCACAAAACAAACTGAGGGTTGCTGGGGGGAGGGGGGTTGGGAAAAGGGGGGTGGGGTTATGGACATTGGGGAGGGTATGTGCTATGGTGAGTGCTGTGAAGTGTGTAAACCTGTTTACCCCTGGGGATAAAAATATATTATATGTTTATAAAAAATAAAAAAATTAATAAAAAAATTTTTCTTAAAAAATATTTTAAATAGTACCTGGCACATAGTAAGCCTTCTAGGAGTTATGTCTTGGGTAAAGTTTAATTTTGGAAAAATTTCAAATTTATAGACAAGTTGTAAAAATGTACAGAGAGCTTCTATAAATTCTTCTCTATTTGTCAATACTTTGACATATTTGTTTAGATATCATTATTAGTTTTCTAGTGTTGTATAACTACCTGTCATCAATTTAGCAACCCTCAGGCCCAGATCCTAGTCTACTGGGTCCTCTACTTAGAATCTTGCCATGCTGAAATCAAGCTGTGAGTGAGGCTATAATCTCCTCTCATTTTTGGGGTCCTCTTTCAAGCTTGCTGGTCACTGGTAGAATACAGTTCATTATCTTCATAGTACTGAGGTTTCTGTTTTCTTACAGATATCAGATGGGCTCATGTTTAGAATGTTAGCCGTCCCACAGTATATCAGTCTGTCCTCCTACAAGAGAGTGTTTCTCTGACAGTTCACCTTTAGTTAAAGTGTTCCCTTGATTAGGTCAGGCCCACCCAGGGGGAATCTTCTTTTTGATTAACTCAGAGTTAACCGATGCATAGTCTAATCATGAGAGTAGTATTCCATCATTGTCACAGGCTCTGCCAAGACTTATGGGAAGGTTATTACATAGGCATGTACAACAGAATATGAAAATCTTGGTGATTATTTTAAAATTCTGCCATATGTGTATTTTTTCCTTGAGTACTTTAAGAGTAAGAGATGTAATGCCTCATCACTCTAAATACTTGAGAATGCTTTTTCTGTGATAAAGCACATTATTTTACAGAACTGCAATATGATTCTTAAAATCAGAAAATTAAAATTGACACAATTATCCATTTTAGAGAACTTATTTGTCTCAATTACAAATTGCCCCAAAATTGTCCTCATATGAGACAAACAACAAAAAAATCTGGTCCAAGATACAAACCACGTGTTGCATTTAGTTGTCATGGTTCTTAGTCTCATTTAATCTGGAATATTTCTTTAGTATATATTTGTTTTTTTATAACCTTGGCACTTTCGAAGATGGCAACCTAGCTATTTGGGGAAGTGTTTGATACTTCTTAATTAGATTTAACTGATGCACTTTTGCCAGGAGAATGACTTATCTATCTTATAACTGGAAGTTCCTACCTTTTGATCACCTTTACCCTGTTCCCCCACCTCCTGCCCTGGCCTCGGGCAATTTATGAGTTCTGTGAGTTCAGTTCTCTTAAATTCCACATACAAGATCATACAGTATTTGTCCCTCTCTGTCTGACTCTTTTCACTCTCATGTATCTTCTGATAAAGACCTTGACTTTCTCACATCTGTCTGTGGAAATTTCCCCCTGACCCTGACCTCTGTGGATTTCTGTTTTTGCTGGCTCTGCATCACATCAGGTTCTAAGGTTACCAAATGATATGAGGAGTGAATTTAGATAGAAGGACACCTTGCTGGTACCCAGCGGAGCCATAATGATTGGTCATAGAGTTCAGCTTCTCCCACATCTGGAGTTTCTTCCTGATTTCTTCTTAGAAAAAAAAAATCTTTCTAAGATTTCTTAGAAATCTTCAGCTCAAGACATTCACTTCCTCTATCATATTCATCGATCCTAATACAAATAACCACAACAACATTGGAGTGTTTTTCTGTTGGTTGGAAAACACTCTGACCCTCTATTATTTCAATTTCTCTCTCTTCCATTTCTAGGTAATACGTTTCCAAAGACACATTCATATTTACAAATCACATGAGTTTAGAAATGAAGACTATTTTCTTCAAAGTTGTACTGAAAGGATATTCAAACAAGCTGGACAGATATTTGGAGAAAGGCTTACTTCCCATGTTTTTCCTATTTATCATGACATCCCTGAAGGCTGTGAGACTTACCTGAGCATCTTCTTTCTTGGTATATCACTGGAATCACCTGGGTTGCTTAGACATAATCATGCTTTGTCATATCACCCTGAGGGATTCTAAGGGTCAGAGTCACCTTGGGTCTGACTAGAATCCAACTGTCTGTACTTTTCAAAAGCTCTGCAGCCACTGGAACTTTGATGATCAACAGGATTTGAATGAATGCTTCTTAAGTTCTCCCTCAACCAAGGGCCACCTAAATATCATACAGGTAGAATGGTTCCTTGTTCTTTTTAAATCAGCCAGAGAGTAATTTCCAGAGTATCAGGCATGAAGTCTAAGATTCTGCATCATGTATTCTCACTGTAATCTTTCAGTCCAGCTCACCTGAACTAGTTTAGAACAGTAACTGGGAATGCATTGGCAACCATCTGCCCTAGTGGAAATGAGAATTTAGAGATGGGCTTCTCTATAGGCTCTGAGATTCAGGATAATCTGGTATCTTGTCATTGCACAGGAGATAGACGGAAGTAGTCTACCCTTGAAGGCAGATGGGACAGACAGTCACAGATAAATGATGGGGCCTTGGTCCCATGCATCACCAGAAGTGTTCTATGAGCATCTGTGAAAAGGGGAAGAAGAAACAAGTGAGGTATGAAACATAAGACAAAACACTCTGTTAATAGTGCAAGATTCAGAGAGCTTTCGGCGTTAGGGTCTACATGAGGGTGAAGAAGTCTCTTCCAACAGATAGAAAATACACTAGTGCAGTTGTACCAGACTTAAAAATAAAAATTAAAAAATCCTGTTTGATCAGAACAGAAGCTTACATTTTAATGTGCTTTTGTGTTTCCTACAAAAAACCTGAAAGTTTGTGTAAGAAGCTAAGAATAAATATTATCCAGTCAGGGGTGTGGTCTGGACTATGGTCAAGACTCCAGTCACAGTCTTGACAGGGTTGGACAAGAATCTTTTTTTCTATCTTTTGTGACATTTTCTTGTTTTTTTAATTATGATTTTATTGCTTAATCAAAAATTTTATAATATTAGCTCTAGTCTTATCTACTGAAAAAATACCTAAAGAAGAGACCCTTCCTGTGAATGCAACAAAATGATTATATTAATTGTGTTTTATCAATCACAACAGCATTTATATATGTTTGAAACAGAGTAATCAAGATTAGCTCAAGACACGTTATTTACCTGGGTAAATTTACTATGGATGATGGTTGGAGCGCATAAGGATTCTTGGGCCTCTTGTAATGACTCCTTCCCATGTCCTGCTCCTGGGAAACGGTGGTCTCTGGTATGCCCAGCACAACAGATGTTCTTGGGTCACTCTTCTTTCCATAAAGCCAAGTGCTGGACAACTTCCATAAAGCCAATTATTGGACAACTTGCATAAAACCAATTGTTAGACAAGCTAATGTCCCTAATGTTTAAACTTTATAATACTTGTAACAGAGCTAGTGAGATATTTTAAAAGAGCTCAGAATATTTGTTTCCTCCTTTCTCCCCTTGAGCATGGTGGCTAGCTGGTCTCCCTTCAATGCCATACTGCGCATGTTGGAAGAATGGATGCCTTTCTTTCTTCCCTTGTGATGGTGTGCACATGCTCTCTGTTATGCTAATATTGCCACAAAAAGCATTTTGTAGCTCATTGTTGTGGGCAAATATCATCCCATCAGCAGCCTTCAAGCCCCTGGCTGGCCACATGAGCCCTTTGCCCCACCATCATACCTCCTTAGAACCCACACATGGCAGTGCTGTGTGTTAAATGTGAAGGCAGCAGATGGAGAGGAGAAGGGAGCTGGGGGAAATTGAGGGGGAGATGAACCATATAGATAAAACAATCTGAGCGTTTTGAAGGGGCGGGGGTGGGTGGTTGGGGGAGCCTGGTGGTGGATATTATAGAGGTTACATATTGCATGGAGCACTGGGTATGGTGCATAAACAATGAACTCTGTTACTCTGAAAAGAAATTAAATTTTTAAAAAAATGTGAATGCAGCCCTTACTCATAGACCCACCTGGAATGTCATAGGCACCTTTGCAGATTAAAGACTCTAAAAAGTCTTATGGTAAAATAACCTTTTCAGCTTCGTTTAAACAGTGTCTCCCAAATTCACTTACTACTAAACTCGTTTTCAAAGAACACCTGCAAGTATTCTGAGATTTTCTGACCTAAATATTATTAACGTCTTTAAAGGAAACAGGGCAGGCCTCCTTATCTCCCATAGACCCTCAAATCCCAGGAGTGCCAAGCTTTCTCTGCAATAAGAAATGCATTCCTAGCTCTGTAACTATTCCCTTCCTTTCCTCCACTCTGGTGAACTTTGTATAATGTACAGGTGGTGGATCGTACTTGAATAACACGGATAGAGACAAACTTTTATTTTTTAATTTGAATTTTACTCACTTAACATACACTGTGATATTGGTTTCTAGAGTAGAATTCAATGATTTGTCACTGACATAAAATACCCAGTGTTCATAAGGCAAATTTTTTAAGCCAAAACCTCCTCTCAAAGGAATCAGTGGAAGAAATAGAAATCACTTCAGTTGCCTCTAAAGGCTCCAAAGAGCTTTCTTCTGTTTGAAGGAAAAGCTCAAGTCTTGCTAAGAGTCTATGACATGTCAATATACGTTTTCAAAAGAAACCACTTTACTTTCGACTTGAATCACTTCCATCTTGACTGTGCAAAAAGTCAAAAGCGATATTCTTTTTATTTATTTATTTTTAACTTCTCCTAAACCAATAGGAGATATTCCAGCTGGGCTCCCTTGCTCTGACCTCTGGGAAGGGCAAGCAGTCCTGCCCCAGTCACCCATGTCCCTAACTGACGGGGGTGAAAACCCTGGGGCCTGCACAATACAAGTGAGCCAGCAGGGGAATAAGCGCTGCAGACCATCTTAGCGAAGTAACAGTGCATTCTCCCACCTGAGCTTTCGTGGTGCGTCAATCTGGTTGTTAAAATGACTAAAATTATTCCGTTGCCCCTGTTCTGGTTGTATAAAAGTGCCCTCCCTTCAAGGAATGTACTGTGTGGTTTTCCACATTTGGGATTCTGAGCCTCTTTGGATATGCTATCTTTAGCCTCAAACCCCACATCCATTCAGTGCTGTTAACCAGATCTCCAGGGTGTAGGTGACAGCTCAAGCAAGGGTATTTTCAGATCTATTAATACCCCTTGGTCACCAAGTGGCATTTGTTTCCCACATATTTCCATGAAACTGAACAGCAAGGGCCAAGTTTTCTCTGGCTTATGAAAAGGGGCTCATTCTACTGAGAATGTTTGTCTAAGTTAAAGTTAAAAACCCAATGGGTTTCTCAATCCTGCTGTCCTCAGATGAATTTTTGATGCGCTGAGAAATCCCACTGTCAAGTCAGGGAAGTAGGTGAAGCGAGAATTGAAACCGGAACTTTGTGTATGAGGCGGATGGTCATGTGAGGATGTGAAGCTATGTGTGTTTTGTTTCTCCAGGTCTCTTTAACAGGTAGGCTTAATGGGGAGGAAGAAGGACAGTATTAAGCCTTCCAGTGGATCCGGATTTTACAAGAGAATCATCACACAAATGCATAAGCACTTCCCTTCCTGAGACCAGCCACCAGGTTACTCCATTCATGACCCTGTCCTTCTAGAAATGCCATGGTCCTGGAAGCAGGTAGACTTGCTCTGTTGCGTGCTGATTGCATACTTTATTTTACCTCTGTTTCACTTCCCTTATATGCACAAATGAGACAGCTTGTGAAGACTGAGTGCTAAATTTTATATTGTCCCTCTGAAAGCAAAATATCTGCTAAAAAATGACCTTTCCATACCTCTTCTCTCCTTTTTCTTTCTCATCCCTCCTTCCACCAGCCCCCTTTGTTCCCTTCCCTCCTTCTCCCCTTCCTCCTTCCTTCCTCCCTCCCTTCTTCCTGGGCTCTGGCCTGCCCAGTCCTATCACTTCTCTGTAGTCGGTCAGATGAGAAGTCCATTATGGAGGGGATTTCAGAAAAAACTGATAGGATCTGCCCCATCCCTGACTTCATTGAGTGTCCAGCTATCTTTGGAACACAGTAGAATTCAGTTTGGTGTTTTGAGTTAAAAATCTAGATGAAGAAATCCACCTGTCCAGGGACTGGATGAGGCTATCCTGCTGTTCCTTTGACAAATGCCACCCCTGTGGCTTTGCTCTCCTCTCCTTTAGATGGCACCATTTTACTGCTGTGCAGCCAGGAAAGGCCTCCCCCCACCACCCCGCTTCAATTAGTATTCCTTGTGCAAAAATAAGAAAATTCCTTCATTATGCTGGTGCCCGGTGGCATCTGATAATTAAGGTGGTGCATCAGCATTTCCATTATAAACCCCATTTCTCACATAGGGTCGTAGCTCAGCAATAAAAACTTGCTAACGAGGTCCTAACCTTAGGACATTTAAAAATAAACATTGCATTTAGCTTTTAGAGTGTCTGTCTTCATCCTAATTATATATTTCAAGTCTTGTCCAAAAAAATTTTTTTTCTCCATGTGCCCACAAAGAAATTAAGACTTTACCTAGGATTTTTATAATCTCAGCAAGATATCAGTTTGCTTAAAATAAAATGCAAAATGTGAAAGATATTACAATTGAAAATTGAGAGCAATATAACCTTTTGAATTTGGGGATTTGGTTTCCCCAAGATGGATGTGCTTTGTCATTTCTGTCACCTTCCTGTTTCTGCCTCTGGGCAAACCTAACAGGCAAACCTAACTTCTGAGAAGTCAGAACTTCATCCAAAGCACATTCTTTTGGGAATTACTTAAATAATCCCTCCATTTCCTTGTTCCACTTTTTCAGTAATAACGTGATCCTGGAATTAACGCAGAGGGGACTTCACAATCGTGGCCACTCCAAGGCGGGCTGGGGGTGGGGGGGATGTGAGTGGGAGTCACACTGCACAAGCACCCAAGGCAAGATTCCTGGATATTTCAGAGCAATCCCCATTTCAAATATTCTGTCCATTTATCACGCATGGTAGCAAATCATGCATTCTCTCTTTTGGTCACAAAAATATTTGGTCAGGTAAATATCTGGTCGGAGAAGGGTTTCCAATCTCTTAAACAACACCTGTACATTTTCAGACCCTGTTTCTACACCCAAAATAAAATCTCTGACCAATGATGGCTTTCTACCTTCCTTTAATATGATTGACAATTCTGTTTAATTCTTTGAGAGAGCCCCATTAAAATTGGAAATTGTGAATTAACATAAAACAGTAAAATCCCAGGTTTTAAACATTGATAAGGTTTCTCTGCTCTATATGCACTTTGTGATGAGAATAAAATGTTTCAGGGCACCTGGCTGGGTCAGTTGATAGAGCATGTGACTCTTAATCTCGGGGTTGTAAGAGCCCCATGTTAAGCTTAGAGTTTACTTAAAATAAATTTTTTTAAAAATTAACATATAAAATTCATTTAAAAAAGGAATAGAATGTTTCAGGTACACATTTGAACTGATTCACACAGAGTGATACCTAAATGTTTGTTACCAACCTTCCTGTTCGCTTTTAGTTGTTATCTATGTTAAATGACAACAGTTTTGCTTGACTGAAGAGACTCAGACTTGGAACTAGAATAAAGCAGTCACAGTTACAAGAAGAAATGTTCCATAATTTGTGTCTCTGAGGAGCCCCAATGGATTGGTTCCAAGAGAGGTTGTGCATCCTTGTGTTGGAGGTAAGACCAGAAGAGAGACTATGCAGTGTCATTGAGAGGCTGAGAGTGAGTGGGCAGAGCTCAAAGTCTTTTGTGTCCTGATGGGCTGTCCCTAAACCAATCTCACCTCTTCTCTTTTCACTTCCTGTCAAATAATAAGTTCAGATTTGCTTTTTAAGATTTTTTCAGTCCCAAAGTTTGGCGTGGGTTTGAACTGCAGATAACTCATAGAGAATGACATTGACAATGTGGGGAGCAGGGGTGACTACTCTGGGTAGCAAGAAGACCCCAAAACCTTGCAGTGGGAATCAGAGAGCATTAGGGACTCCTTAAGATGAGCAAGGAGGCTGTCTAGGGCTGAGTGGCCTTTATTTGAGAGACAGGCTAAAGTTTTACAAACTTTGTGACCACAAGAAATAGTTATTTCCTACAACCCCTATCTCAGACCAATAATGTGTCTGGTTGACTCTGAATTTTCCATGATAATCAGACAGAAGGATAAATAAATGACTGTAACCCCCAGAGTATAAAAGATTTGAACTTGTACCTTCTGGTAGCATCAATCCCTGCTGCAAGCCAGAGTGAATTGATTGCTTTTCGCTCCTGTGCATGAAAGAGAGGAGAAGGACCAGAAGAAAGTCATACACGGACAATTTGTTGTCTCTGCTACTCTCTGTAATTACACTGATGCCTCTAAAAAAAATTTCACAAAAAAAGTTCACTGATGCCTCTAAAAAAAAGTTCACAGACTCACAAGAATGAGTGTAGGATTACTTTTGTGTAACTGATACAGAATATGGAGAACAACCCTCTTCTCCCTCTGGTGTTGGCTTTAGACCACATGCCTATTTCCCAACATAAGATAATGAGAAAAAGAAAGAGAGAGAGAGAGAGAGAGAGAAAGAGAAAGAGAGAGAGAGAAAGAAAGAAAGAAAGGAGAAAGAGAAAGAAAGAAGAAATATTTTGAAATGTTAACTTTATTGAAAATCAAGATGGATGACTAGGAATCTTCAACTGGGTAAGACTCACTTTAAGGGAGGTGGGAACAAAGAAGGAGTATTATTGTAGTGACAGAGATGTCTAGAGAAATTGGGGGTTGGTATGTAAAAAGGCTGGTTGAGTCCAGATTGTTGTCCTGCAGTGAATGGCTAGAAAGAGCATGGCAGAGTCTTGCCAGAGGGGGGAAAAATGAATTGCTAAAAGGGTTTTTGGGAGAAACTGTTATTGCATGGAACAAACTGAAATAGAAACTGGGAAACTTACTGACATTTCAGAGTTTAAGGTAATTCTCACCAGGAAACATCAATGTGAAAAAAGTGTAACCATTGTTGCAAACTGTAAAAGGTGACTTCTTTTTTAAAGATTTTATTCATTTATTTTGGAGAGAGAGGGTGCATGCAGGCTGGGGAAGGGGCAGAGGGAGAGGGAGAGACAGAATCTCAAGCAGATATCCAGCTGAGCAGGTAGCTTGACCTGGGGCTAGATCCCATGACCCTGAGATCATGACCTGAGCTGAAATCAAGAGTCAGGTGCTCAATGAACTGAGCCACTCAGGCATCCCCAAAAGGTGATTTTACAACCAAACAATGTCTGTTACTACATTTTGCCTGTAGCATTAACTTTCTTGAGGATAAAACAAAATGAATTATGCCCAACAGCACAGTGGAGAAGTGATCTCAAATAGCAGTAACAAAAAAGCTTGTAGTCCAGAAATGGACTTGACCCTTTCTTTGTCAAACTCCCATTCATCTGTCTCAGGACCCAACTCTACATATCTCACTCTTTTGGTGAGAACATATTCAATTCTCCTCTTATACCCAAATCTTCCTTCTGCATCTTTTTATTTATACTTCTTCTGCCCTGAACTGTACTCCTGAAGAACACTTACTAGATTAGAAAGCCATTCTTCCTGTTAGACTGAGTTCATCAAGATGAGAATTTACTCATCTTTGTCCTTGGCACAAACCTTACATAAGACTAGATAACATAGCTGGATATCAGCTAACAGATTATGAATATATACATGGATGCTGGAAAGGTCTTGCTTTTTGGTTAGTTTTTTATAGTTGAGTGGTTACAAAGAAATCACCAATGGCAAAAAGTCAGAAAGATATCATTGTGGCTGTTGCAGGCACTTTTGGCTAGTTTCTAATAATCTAGTTTGAAGAGAATGCCCAGAAACCAACCTAGAATTCTAAAATGAATGCTGAGAATTTCTTTGGGTGGTGGGAATCAACCTGGTTGAGGATTTCATTCCATCATTAGCTCCAGGACTCAAGCCAACCCTGCTACTTTTGGGATAAAATGACTGCTCACTTAGAGGAAGCATTTGGTGGCTGGAGATGTGGTCAACCAGCAATGAATTGTTTAGATACCTGCTCACTGTTTCCTAGGAGACCACACGTCAAGTACCTGCTGAATCATGAGCTTCCGTTGGGTAATGATAGGCTTCTCTGACAAGACGTGGGAGGTTGGGCTGGAGCAGATACCTGGCACACACCTGACTGCCCAATCTAAGATAGAGAGGCGGAAAAGGGAAATGTGCAGCTTGACTCACTGAGAATGTATTGTCATAGGTTTTCTTCAAGGAGAATTATGTGTTCTCAGATCAGAAAGAGCCAGTCAAACTTTTTACTTCAGTCATTTTTAATAGGGGTTCTTCCATTCTCCTATTAATTAAAACTCCCTTTTAATTCTTGCTGCATAGACATAGTGACCTGCTTATGAGTGGAAAATAAGTGCAGTGCCATATCTTCTAAATGAGGGGGGATTTTATAACACTCCACCTTAAAAAGGAGGTTAGAGGTCAATCGTGACAAATAGTAAATCATGGGCCAGTTTCAATGAAATGCGGAAAATTTTCAATATGGCAGAGAAAATAAAATGGGAGATTGTCAAGAATAAAGTTTTATGATTGAAGCTTAAATATAAACCCAGATTCTGTTTTCCAATTGTTCTTCATTCTCCCCTTAAATAATCATGATAATCTTCTGTGATGTTTGGTATCACTAACATTTCAATACCCTACAAACTATAAAGGCAAGAACCAACAAAGATTTGGGGAGTTACACCTATGAAATAATGCTTAAGCCTTCATTTGAAATTCATTTCTGCATCCTGGAATAGGCAAGAATCATTTTGGTAGGAGATATTTTAAAGGCAGGAGTAACAAATTGGCCAACTCAAAGGAGAAAAAAAAAACATAAAGGACTCTTCTAGAATTCTGATTGTTGGTAGAACTATAATGATTGGTTTGGAACAACTAGGTTGGAACTAAACTACTTAGGAAAATAAAACTACTAGAAACTATAAATCAATGGTTTCTTCAGAAAAAAAAACATATATACATATATATGTATATATATGTATATATATATATATATATATTTATATTTTTTTTTCCTATTTACTTTTCATTCTGGGTCTTTCTTCTCATGTCCTAAAATTTCATACCCTCCATGAAGCTCCTGAGAAATTCAATTATCACAATGCTCCAAAGCATAATGCCATCAACCTTTATGTCTGTGCTCTGCCTTTTTGCACTTGACCTCAACTTAAAATGAAATATGGTGGTCAGTGGACTCTTGCAGAAGGATGCTCGTGGCCCCCAGACGTACTGCAAGTATATATTTCAATGGCAGTTGAAAACCCCTACCATTGAGCTAATTACATAGTTGTTAGTTCAATACCATACTAAATATATGTTATTTTCCCCACAAGATTGGCTGGTTTCATGAAATTAACCTTTTTTCAACAAACCAAGTAGACACTGTTGCAAAGGGCATGTTTTCAGAAATATTTAAAGTCATGAGGAGGTGTTCACAATACACTATTTAAAGGAGAAAAGGAGAAAATAAGGCAAAAATCTACATACACTATGACCCTGAATCTGTAAAAATGTATATACATACATTTATATTTATGTATCAAAGTGCTAACATTGATGACATCTAAGCCGTATTTGCAAATCACTGTGTATTAATTGTATAAATAGAAAAGAAGGAAGAAAAACAACATTCCCTAATTTTAAGGAGCTATAAGAAAATTATGACATGGAACTTTCTGAAGCTCTGCTTATATTAAGGAAGCCTAATGGCTCATTGTGTAACAACATTCAATTATGAATATTTGCTTTACTAAAACATAAGAAATTCTGCCTGTGTTGAACATAAATAATTTGCTTCAACACATCCAGGTGTAAGAGGAGATCACCTGCACAAAAATATAAGGATAAAATGAAAAGAATGTTAAACACCTCAAAAAATTTTATAATGTGGTCCTTCCTCAAACTTCATTCAGAATATGAAATTTCAGAAAGAATTTTTAAGTAAAAAAACTGTTTGACTTATCAAGGAAAAAAAAATCTGCAGAAAACCTGTTAGCTTGGTGAGATCAAATGAATGTCAATTCCATAAAACCACAAATGCAGTCTATCCATAAAATAAATCACACTACGATGTTGGAAAGTTAAATTTTTTCTTGAGAGTAGTCCTGTTTTCCTATGAATGAGAAGTAGGAATTATTTCTTTTTAACAAATCTTCCAGGAGCCATAACCTACATGACCTCATTTCTTTGGAAGATGGTTTCATCTTCCCCAGCCACCGAATCCTACATATGAAAATGCGACCTTCCCCGTGGTGAATAAAACCTCATTCGAATGGGTGCACACTCTCGCTCACATTTTGAAATATGTTTGCATAAGAATTTAGTTATGACTGAAAAGGTCCATGAGGTTTTCCTCTCTCCTTTTACTCTCTCAGGGATTTGTGATAGGGTTTCTGCACAGATTCTATCACATAAGCTCATACTCAGGCAGACGCCTCTGTGTCCTGTGCCTTTACTTCCCCATTATACAAAGTGATCATCCTCATTCTCTCTCCTTCCTAAGAGAAATGGGGATAACAAGGCAAAAGACCTATGACTTAGGGAAACATTTTATATGGTTTGCTTATACTTGCAGATTTAACATTTACAGGGGACCATGCATTAATCATTCATTTGGCAGGGGAACAAATTTGGATAGGACAAATTAAGAGATGGACGAATAGAAGCAAACGCTGAAATTACTGAATCAAGGTAGCTGTGCACCAAACACACCCACCTGCCTGGCTGTTAGTATAATCTGGGTGCTTGTTCCAAAAATCTCCAGAAATGCAGTGGTGACCTCACAAGGCTAGAGAGGGAGACAGAATTGCTGGTTACAGAATGATTACAGAGTTGATGAGAATCACTTTCTCATTTAAGTTATGTAGTACTTGATTGTAACATTATTTGCTATGGTGATTTTTTCAAATTTAGGGATGCATGACTACCTTGGGACACATTTCTCTCAGATATAAAGAACCCATGACAACTGACTCCATGATATGCATAGGAAGTAAATGTACTTCTCTCCCCCTTACCCCCAAAATTGCTAGCTGTGTAGAATTCTTACTGGAAGGAAACAACCACCTCTTAAATGTGCAGCCCCATTCTTTTGATGATTTGCAAGACTTCTGCTAATTGAGGCAGAACTAAACCAATCTTTGCAGAAATCATACTATCAGATGCTATGGAAAGCCGGACTTCTGGCCCCACCTGCATACAGAGGAACACCTGAAAGACCAAACCTTAAGGACAAGTTGAGCTTGGGTCTGTTTAATAAGTGATGTACTAGGCAGAGCAGCAACTAAGCACATTGCTGGAAGCCAGAAACATGGCCATCTCATGTTTTCCTACTGGCTCTGGATTTCCCTGGCTAAGGAGCTCCTCAGGGCACCACTGGAGGTCTGAGCTAGCCTTGGGAGTGTTTGATCAGACCACCTGCCTGCAATCTTCCAGCTTCCATTTCTTGACAAGTGGAGGCAAAATAATCCTATTCCATCAAAAGCGACCTCTAATGATTAGGCTCCTCTCCAGCTCTGCCTCACCTATTCTGACCAGACCTCACCTATTCCGATCACCCTGCAGCCTATTCTGACCAGACCTCAGCTATAGGGAAAACAGAGCTGGAAGCCAAAGAAGAAGGAAACTTGCATCTGTGCATGGAAAGCTCAACCACCTGTTTAAATGGATGCTTCCGCCAGCCTGAGGTAGAGAGACAATGCCTCCAGGTGCCGAGGTGGGAACCCCACCCTGGTTCAAGGGAAGGTCTGACTGGTGTTGGGGGTGGGCTAGGCTGTGCATCAGCTCTGGGACTGCCCCTGGAGAGGTGGTGTTGCCTTGAAGTCCTGCCTCCTAGGGGCAGATCCTGCTGGCAGAATAAACAAGGAGGGGGTTGTTTGTGTGGACAAATAGAACCCAGCCGGAGGTCTGAGTGTGGGAAGAGCCCTATTCTCTTTCATCCTGGGTGGGATGGAGGACTTGAAACTGAGGGGACTACTTGAGAGGGAGAAGATTCCCATACTCCTTGGAACGGTAAACACCTTTCAGTTTCTTTCCCAAGGGTAGACCACCTGTGGGCTTTCCCATCTATTCATTCGTTCTGTCACCATTCACTGGGTGCATGCTGCACAGTGCTAGATGCTGGGGGCAGGCAAGGAGGGAAGGACAGCACAGCTTGAGCTCTGTGCCCTCCACAGGGCACAGAGCTCATACTCAACTCCAAAGCTTAATAAACCGTGCCTGCTCCACCTGGTTTTCTTTTCCTGAGATGTGATTCCCAAACTTGGGTGAGCAGATGATAGATGATGAGTACTGATCTGATACGGTGCTAGGGAATCAGGTGTTGACTATCACCAAGTCATAGGAAACTAGCAGGGGAGATACCGGGAGCTAAGCTGGCCAACGCCCTTGTTTTCAAGTGGAGAAACTGAAACGGAGGCATGCAGGAAATTCAAGGCAAGTAAGATCAGACCCTGCATCTCCCTGACTCCTGACCCAGTGCTCCCTGCCTTGTGCCTGGTGCACTTCATCTCCAGGAGCCTTCTCCCCACTGGCCCAATGTGGCTGGACGTTTTTATCCAAATACCAACACAGGAGAAGTAGTCATTTAGGCAAAAACATCTTACTGCATCTACTATCCATTAAGTAGTTTTGGAAGGTACAGCCTTCTCCTGAAATAGCTCAGCAGCTAGCGAATCTACTAACTCAGTAGTAGCTGAATCTCCCTTATGACGATGCCAAATGCCACGCATGCTTTCAGTATGAGGATTTGTCTTGAAATAGTCTTTTCTCCTGAGACCAAGAAATAAATATGCCTCAAGTTTTTTTTTTCTTTGTTTTGTTTTTTTTGTTTTTTTTTTTGTTTGTTTTGTTTTTCCCCTCTGAAGCATTTATTTCTTTAAAAAGCAGGTCCTATGGTGACATGGCAAATGCTAATGATGATACTCCTAAATTACTAGTTACAGTTGAAAACTTAACCTGTAACACTCCTTCTCCCCTCTTTCAAACCAGGGATACTCATTTTTAAAAAACAGTGTTACAAAATCCGCAGCCTTTCTTATTCTGTCATGGGAAGGAAAAACGATTTCATTAACAACATTTGAGGGGTGCCTGGGTGGCTCAGTGGGTTAAGCCTCTGCCTTCAGCTCAGGTCATGATCTCAGGGTCCTGGGATCGAGCCCCGTATCAGGCTCTCTGCTCGGCAGGGAGCCTGCTTTCTTCTCTCTCTCTCTGCCTGCCTCTCTGCCTACTTGCGATCTCTCTCTGTCAAATAAATAAATAAATAAATCTTAAAGAAAAAAAAAAATTTTGATCACAACCACCAATCACTCTTGATTCTAAGGAAGTTATGAGATGGGCAAGAGTCTACGGCCATACCACCCTGAACGCACCCGATCTCGTCTGAGATGGGCAAGAGAGGTGTTATAACCCCAATTTTAGATGTACCAGTACCCATTTTTAAAAGAAGAAATATATTTAAAATTTTAGGAGAAATATATTTAAAATTTTAGGACACCCAGCAAAGTGGTGGCAATGCCTGCATTAGAAAGTGAGTCTTTTGATACTTAGTTGAGACCTCGCTGTCAAGCCACATTAATTGTATTGCTATTATCTTGCCATTGGTCTCCTCTGAACATACCGCTGTGTAAAGCTGATATACCACTACAATAGTATGATATGAATATAAGAATAGACAGTTTAATGGAACAGGACAGAAACCTAGAGAGTCCAACATGTATAAAAATTCAAGATACGGTAACAGTAGATTTCAAAATAATAGAGAAAGAGAAAAATAGATGCTAATGAGATAATTAGTCAAAGGTGGGGGGAAATCAAAATTAAAACCCTAAAATATCAAATATTGCTACACTCACATACATTCCAGATGAATTATGAGTTCTTAAAAAAAATAAAAGATAAACATTGTCATGTAACAGAATTAGAATAAAAACCAAGGGGACAGAGGAGTAGATAATTTCAGGACAAGAAAGTGTTGGGTAAGCATAATAGCAAACAGAGATAACCACCAAATAAATGAGTGGTGTATTTGATTATGTAAAATATCAAATTTCAAAATACACACACATACCACAATATATAGAGCAGACAGAAGACTAATATCTTCACTCTACAAAATATTTTATAAATAATTTTTTTCAAAATAGAAAAGGGAGCCCTAGGGCACTGTTGGTGGGAACCCAAACTAGTACAGTCACTATGGAAAACAGTATGGAATTTCTTTAAAAATTTAAAAATAGAACTACTGTATGATCCAGTAGTTCCACTGCTGAGTATTTACCCAAAGAGTATTAAAACACTAATTTGAAAAGAGACATGCACACCTATGTTGATTGCAGCATTATTTGCAATAGCCAAGGTATGAAGGCAGCCCAAGTGTCTACTGACCAATGAATGGATAAAGGAGATGTGATAAATATGTGTGCGTGTGTGTGTGTGTGTGTGTGCCTGTAAATGTGTATGTGTTTATATATATGTATAATGGAATATTGTTCATCCATAAAAAATAATGAGATCTTGCCATTTGCAACAGCATAGAGGGATTTAGAAATTTATAATGTTAAGTGAAATAAGCCAGAGAAAGACAGATAAAATATGATTCTGATCGCTTGAGGAACTTAAGAAATAAAACAATGAACAAAGGAAAAAAGAGACAAATTAAGAAATGGACTCAAACTATAGAAACAAACTGATGATTATCAGATAGGAAGTGGTTGGGGGATGAGGGAAATAATGATGGGGATTAAAGAGTGCAATTATCTTGATGAGCACTGAGTAATGCAAAAAATTGTTGAATCACTATATCATACATCTGAAACCAATATAACACTATATGTTAACTATACTGGTTTTAAAATGGAAAATAAGTAGGTAAATAGATAAGCATGCCAATAGATTAGTAGGTTTTTTAATTAATTATTTTTTAATTTTTTTATTTTTTATTAAGATATAATGTATTATTAGCCTCAGGGGTACAGGTTTGTGAATTGTCAGGCTTATACACTTCACAGCACTCACCATAGCACATACCCTACCCTGTGTCCATAAACCCATCACCCTCTCCCTATCCCCCCTCACCCCCAGCAACCCTCAGTTTGTTTTGTGAGATTAAGAGTCTCTTATGGTTTGTCACACTCCCAATCCCATCTTGTTTCATTTTTTTCCTTTCCTACCCCTCAAAGCCCCCATGGTGCCTCTCAAGATTAGTAGAAGATTTGGCAAAGGATATGATGGGCAACTCACTGAAGAAGAGATAGAGATAAATGATGGATATATGAAAAAAAGTATCTCATTTGCAACTGAATTTCGATAATTTCAAAACTTTACCATATAGATGCAGATATTCAACATTTATCCTATAAAAATTGGTCAACTTTTTTTTTTAAGATTTTATTTATTTATTCGATAGACAGAGATCACAAGTAGGCAGAGAGGCAGGCAGAGAGAAAGGGAGAAAGCAGGCTCCCCGCTGAGCAAAGAGCTCGATTCGGGGGCTCGATCCCAGGACGCTGGGATCATGACCTGAGCCGAAGGCAGAGGCTTTAACCCACTGAGCCACCCAGGCACCCCAAAATTCATCAACTTTTTAAATGAATATTCCAAACCCTTTGTAAAAGTGCAAAAAAAGAAAAAATGAGCATTTGTATCAGCTCATGGAAATGTAAACTGGAATAACCATTCTTCGGGTACTTTTACAATAAATACAAGAGCCTTAAGAATGCATTTTTTATTATCCTAGAGTAGCCAGGTGGGCCCAATGTACTCACTAGGGTCCTTACAAGAGGGAGACATGAGAGTTAGAATGGAGAAGGAGATGTGAAGATGGAAGAGATGTTTGAAAATGGAGTAAACAGTCACAAGCCAAGGAATGCAAATGGACTCTAGAAACTGCAAAGGCCTGGCACAAATCCTTCCCTAAAGTTTCCAGTAGGGATACAGCCCTGGTGACATCTTGATTTTAGAACTCTGACCTCCAAAATTATAAGAAAAGAAATTTGTGTTGTTTTAAGACACTTTAAAAAAATAGCTTTCTCTGTTAAGTAGGATATATGATGTCAGGATATCAAACTATCCTAAAGATTCAAACAGGTTGAAGAAGAGATGTTCACTGTGGCATTAGTTATAATTGGAAAAAAAGGGAAACAACCCAAGTATTCAGTAGTTAAAAATGTCTTAGCAAATCATGGTGTGTGTGCACAGGATTGGAATCACATGAAGATAGTAAAAGTCATGTAATCAACAAATGTATTTAATTATGGGAACAGGTTATCATGTATTTCTAAGTGCAAAATTATCAGAGCATATGTATTCTTTCATTTATCCAACACATTAAATGCTAGGCTTCATTACATAAATAATAATAATTTATGTCTATATACAAAGAAGATACAGAAAAGACAAGGATAATGACAATGGTTACTTTCAGTGTTGAAACCGTAAAGGAGAAAATGGAAATCATTCATAATCCTACCATTGTTCACTTTAATAAACATGATACTCTGGAAGTCAGAGAGTAATAATGAAGATTTAAAGTGTCGTGCTTTAGTATGTCATGCTTTTTTGAAACCACATGTTATGCTCTCTTAATATGGCATGCTTTAACACCGTGCTTTTTTTTCTAAGTTATAACATGCCACGCTTTTTATTTTGCAAAATGGCCTTCCCCTGGGTTTGATAATAACAATACTATTGCATGATAGTCTAGTTTCCGTGCCTTCTCTCCCCTCCCCTCCTCTCTTCACTCCCCTTCCCTCCCCTCTTCTCTTCTCTTTCCTTTTCTCTAATTGCCATGAACCAGTTTAAATATCTGAACTCATTACCTCTAGCTTCTGACCAGCTATTACTCCATAACCTATAGATCTGACTTCTACCCTTCTCCACCAATAATCCACTGGAAGTGGTCTTCTAAAGATCAGCAACTATTGACCACTGTGAGCTTCATCAACTTCACCTCCAACCTCCCCCTGCATTTCCTCCTGAAACATGCCCCCTGCTGATTACCCACCATCTGCAGAAAATCTCCCCTGGTTTCCTTACCAGCTACTGAATTTGCATACTGCTCAGGGTTATGACGCAATCCTTA
Organism: Neogale vison; assembly: GCF_020171115.1. NCBI lineage: Eukaryota > Metazoa > Chordata > Mammalia > Carnivora > Mustelidae > Neogale > Neogale vison. Next base: position 47,602,039 of record NC_058098.1, read on the forward strand.
TCCTTTCTTGTTCCTTGTTACTCTCACATAAACTTACTGGTTCTTTTAGTTACAGCTATCTTTTCATACATGTAACTCCTAAATTTAGGTCTCTTCTGATGGATACAAATTTGAAATAGGTCCCCAGTCCCCACCATTTCCTCATCTCCATCACTTGTCCTCACCATGTGTCTCTGAGCAATTGCCATAACATCCTAACTTGTCTTTCTGTCTCTGCCTTCATGCCCCTCCTCCATACTCCTCTACTGTTATCTTTCTAAATCAGGTGCTGTCAGAGCTCCTAAAGGCCCAGATGGAAACCTGGGGCATGTAAGAAATAGCTCCAGTCCCTTAAAACTCTGTACAAACACCTTCAGGAAAACTAAGATATCTTTTTAGATATTAAGAAATACTCAAATCTGTAATGCCTATGAATGTGAAACTTGTGCCCTTCCTCAGAGTTGTGCAGTGCCCAATCTGAACAACCGTAGGCAGGTATCCAGTTCTGTTCATACATTCCATAGTTACCACATGAGACTAACTAGGTTGAAAGAACCTAGTTAGACCATCCACATTTCTAATAAACAGTCTTTGGCCCTTGTGTGACCATCTCCAGTGACTGAAAACACACTATTTCTGAAAGTATCTTTCATTCTTCCTTATTGAGTACAAAAAAATGAACTTGCTGTCTCTTGACACTTGTATTTATTGGTAAGGTAGACATACTTTAGGACCATTTGGAACAAGAAAGTAGAATAGTGTACTGGTTAAGGGCGTAAGTTCGATAATCAACAGAGCTATATCAAAGTGGTTCTGTTATTTACTAATTGACCTTAGACAAATTCCTTAGTTTCTCTATTTTTTAGTTTATTCATCTGTAAAATGGAGATAATAACATCATTGCTTATTATCTCCTCTTAGGGTTCTGAGAATTAATGAGGCAATTCCCATAGCAAGGATGTTGTAAGGTGAGACACTGTCAGGCACCCATTTGCTCCTGTTCATGTGGATTTATTAATGTTATTATTGAAGTATAATTGACATACAACGCTATATTAGTTTCAGGTGTACCACATATTGATTTAATAATTCAACGCTTTACTCAACACTCACTATGGTAAGTGTAGTCAATTTTTCACATTTTCTTCAACTTCCCTGTATCTTATGTGATTTGTAGCTCTTCCCAGGTCTTGAACACATTCTTCTAAATGTGGTCCTGGGCACCTGTGTGGCTCAGTTAGTTAAGTGCCTGCGTTCAGTTCAGGTGGTTTCCCAGTGCCCCGGAATTGAACCTGGCATCAGCGTCCTGATCATCAGGGAGTCTGCTTCTCCCCTACTCCTTCCCCTGCTTGTAATCTCTCTCTCTCTTTCTCTCTCTCATGCTCTGTGCTGGGATCTATGATTTTCAAGTCTGCTGTTAATAGCATACACAGTTATCCAGCATGTGGCCAAGCTAATTGTGTGTATTTGCCTCTCTTCTTCTAGACCTTGAGTTCCTCAAGGTGTCTTATTCTCCCCTGGTGACCCACCATGCCTGGCACATCACAGATAACCCACAAGTCTTTATCACATTTAAGTTCAGCTTTGATTCTAACATTTACTCCCCTCATGGGCAGAAATAATCTGAGATGGGGAATGACCCGCTTTGAATTAATGTTCATGTGTTTTCCATTTGTCCCTGGGAGTCTTAGGCAAATCTTCCTAAAACTTGTCTTTGGCTCTATGACAGTCTTGGTTATTAGTTTTTCTCTTCTTTCCTTTTTTTTTTTCTTTTTTCTTTTCTTTTCTTTTTTTTAAAGAAAGAGCTTTATTAAAATATAATTCACTTGCGATGAACACTGGGTGTTGTATAGAAGTGCTGAATCACTAAATTGTATACCTGAAACTAATATTACTTTGTATGTTAATTAGACTGGAATTTGAATAATTTTTTTAAAAAGACAACTCACATACTATAAAATTGATGGAAAATGTAATGTTCAATGACTTAAGTATATTCAAGGAATCATGCAACTATCACTACAATCTAATTTTATAGCATTTTGGTCCCTCCCCAAACTTCCAACCCATTAGCAGTCATTCTTCATTCTGCCCCCCGCCCCAGGATCGTGGCCACCACTTGACTTCCTTATTCTGGACATTTCACAGAAATGGAATAATATACTGTGTGGCCTTTTGTGACTGACTTTCTCTTAACATAATGTTTTCAAGATTCACCTTTTTTCCCCCAAGTAATAATCCCTTGTATGGATATGCCACTTGTTTATTCATCGTGATTTCCACTTTTCCTAGCTATCACTTTCAGTGCTGCATGGATCTAGTTTAAGGAGGTTCCCAGGAAGACAAGTGGAAGGGGATTGTCATACTTGAGTAAATGACATTCACATACACATTGAGGTCAGAGATGGTTCATGGTTTGTGGTGGTAACCCAGCTGTATGCCACACCCGTGTCCTCATCTGGAACTTGGATCTCTGTCCTTTGGTAATTATTCCTTCATTTCTTAGTTATTATTTTTAGACTAAATGTCAATATTCTGTGTGTTGCAAACACATTTTGCTTTCTGAAAACTCTGTAAAACTCAGGTTTGAACATCTCCTCAGAGTGTAGGAAAGAATGGGCCTATTGAGTTTGTGAGATCCTTTACTCAAACATAAGCCTCCATTTTTTTGGTGTTTTACAACCACTTCAGACCAGAATCAATGCTGGTTCAGTACTCTAGGTTTCTATGTATATGAGTATAGGACACCGAAGGAGAGATTCTTAACTGTCATATCTCTTCAAATATATACTCCCCTCTCCCAACATGTATTATTTTTTTCTTTTTCCAGTGTAGGCAACATGTCAATTTCCTTTCAAACACTGGAAAGCCTGGCCATAGTTTTGGCAGTAATGGGGTGCCTTCTCCTTATTTATAAGTTTCTCAAAATCCCACTCAAAAAACCTCAGCTTAACTCTGACCAAAGAAGTTGCTAAAAATCTTAATTATTTGTAATTAAGATGCAAACTATACTCAATATGAAGTTCCTATAGGGTCTTCTGATAAAGTTTTGCATTTTTTTAAGATTTTATATATTTATTTGAGAGAGAGCAGAGAGAGAGAGAGCATGAGTGGCAGGGAAGGGCAGAGGAAGAGAGAGAAGCAGGCTCCCAGCTGAGCAAGGAGCCTGATGCAGGGCTCCATCCTAGGACCCTGGGATCATGACCTGAGCCAAAGGCAGATGCTCAACCCACTGAGACACCTAGGTGCCCCAAGATTTGCATTATTCTATGTGGATATATTATTTATTTGAAAAATAGTTATATTTTGTGGGCTATAAAGGTGAATGTATAAAGGTGCCCCGTAAGAATGTCCTTTGATTTTCTAATTAAAAAGTATTTGTATACGTCAAATATTTTTCATTTTTCTTTTCTCTGACTTAAGATATTTTTCTGCTTTACTATGGGCAAAATTTCCAAACTAACTCAAATGAAAAATAAATATCTTTTAAAATGTATTAATATATCATCTATATCATAGATAACAATATAATATATATATACAGATATATATACAGATATAATATATATATACAAAATCCCCACCACCTTACTGTATATTATGCCATAAGAGAACGTAATCTCATTCTGCTCCTTGATTTTCAATGGTGAATTTTTGGGTGTGAGCAAGTGGAGGTAAAATATCAACACAGATGCCTGTAATTGTCTCTAAATATTTTTCTGCACACTCAAAAGCCTCATTATGAACAGAAGTCTTATGTTCCTTCACACGCTGATGAATGTTGACTTAGCTTGAGAAAAAAACTAATTAAAAATATTGTGGAAAATGCAAACGTGGTTGATTCAAACAGCCAAAAGGAATTATCCCTCTGTAATGTAAACTACCTATGGAGTGTGGAAGTTCCTCAAATCAATTATCGTTTCTAGAAACCAAACAAGTGATGATCTTCTTGGGCCCCAACGACGAAACAAAGGTTTAGTGGAAGCATACTTCCCAGGTAAGTGTTAACGCTGGTTTTCAAGATTTTACGCTTACTAACTTTTAGGTAGCTAAATACTAAAACACCTAGCTAAAGAGGCTATTTTAATTCACGATAATTGAATAAGATTCGTGAAGTAGGTTTTTTTGGTGGTTTTGGTTTTTTGTTGTTGTTGTTGTTTCGGGGTTTTTTTTTTTTTTCCCGATTCTTTCTTATTCACCAAACCCTTGTTCCAGAATTTAATTTTGGAGTTTATCAGAGCAAAGTGCTTCCCCAGCCCAGCTCCCAGCAGGCAGCCCTGTTTGCTGAGCACCACAGGGTTTGCCCACAAGTTCTACTTGAGTGAATCGTATTTGGACAACCATATATTTCATGTAGGTCTTTGGCAATGACTGGGCCAAGGTCAGTTTTATATTCTACTGAAATCATAAAGTGACACTTGAGATAAACAGAATGTTTACTCTCTCCGTGTGAGCTGAGGCTGATATGTAAATTTATCCCTATTCTTTCATCAAATTTGCATTTCCCCTCTTAGCCAAACACTGCAGGGTTCCAAATCAAACAGTTTTAATGATGGTCAACTCTTTATGACCAATGGCCATATCAGAGGAAAAGAAACAGCAATTTAGATTAAAATGAAAAGCACAGCCGCAACATAACCCTCCTTTCTAGGTTAGTGGTAATTGGATGAACTTTCCATACAAGAGGTGTTTTGATGCTTCACTGCTTAGCGGTAATTACCACAGTCTTCCGGCTTTGTGCGTGCCTGTTCAGCCCCTTGTTATCTGCTAGGAACACACAGCACTCACCTAGCATCGGTGCTTTTTTTTTTTTTTTGCTTTTTTTTCTTTTTTTCTGGCCAAATAAACCAAGTACCTTTAAGCAGTTTCTTTTTATTAAAAAGGGGGGGTGGGGAAGGAGGCTATCAAGGGAAGACTTGATCCTCTGCAAACTGAATACTTCTTGGCTAACGCTAGCAAAGAAGAGACAAAGTAAATAATGACAATACCCAGAGTGGAACATGAAAATCAAAACCCTGGTTTTTGTGGGCAAGGGCTGTCTTCCTCTGAGATGAAGTCTGTTCCCAGCATGTAGCTCTAGGCAGGCCAATGGGCCCCCCAGTCCTCCCTACCCCACCCCACCTACCCCCCAGTGCAGGAGCCTGTGTTACTCACTTACTCCAAGGTGAGCAGGAATCTCATAGGTTAAGAAGCCCAGAGTATCCAAATAGCCTCTGGCCCCATGAAAAGCCACTACCAGGGGCTTAAATCTCTCTGATGCAGTTAAACAAGGGTGAGCCTCTGAGAACGTGAGGGATAAAATTAGTACCTGTGTTTGCTCTCCATTCTTTCTAAACAAAAGGAACTATTTCTGTGTTATGAGTTTGCAGAACACAGAGGAGATTAAGCAAGGGGACCACACAACTCATTCCTCTCCGGCTGGGGGCTGGGTTAAAGACTCGAGCCCAGCCCCCCGGAGGAGTTAGAGCCCATGGAGCTGTTGTTCCCTCCTGAAATTTGGGTGCTTTGGGCCTTGCTCAGTGAGGAACAGGGCTGGCTGTTTGCTGCATCGCCCTTCCCGTGCTGTATTTTGTTTCTGCACCAAATGCAATGTTAGCAAGTTCAAAGCAAAGGGTCTCAGAGATGGGCTGCACAAAGAAGAAGTGACATTCTTTCGGGGGCTCCCGGATTCTGCTTCCTGTAAGGAATAAAAAATGAAGACTTTTGGCTCCGAGCCTTGCTAGGCTACTGAAGATCTCCCACTTGGAATGTCAGACACATCCGTAAATGGCTTGATCCAGCAACAGAACTAACATAATTCACGCCATCGATACAACAAGACGAGTGTCCCTGCCCAACTCCAGTGCTTGTCCTATGAAGAAGAAGACGAAGAAAAAGAAAGAAAGGAAAAGAGAAAGCAAAGAGGCAAGGGGGTGCGGGGAAAGGCGGGGGACACAGTTTCCTTTTCAGTGTGGCTGTCAAATGGCGATCTAATTGTGGCTGGGCTGCAGGAGAGCAGATAGCTTTTCTGAAGCTTGCAAGTATTTCTGCCATTCAGGAGGCCGAAGGATGCCACACACAGTCTGTTTGTTCAACATAAGCAAACAGATTGTAAACTGGCTGATAATTTTTGTACTGACAATGTCATTTACAGCTGTCAGCCTTTCGTCTGCCTTGTTTGCTTTATTCAAATATGAACCAAGTGGACCTCCCTTCCAGCGCTTTCTTCTGCATTAAAATCACATCCATTCCCTTCCAAGCTGTCTTATCTAAAATTCATTGGAGGCCAATCAGTTGGCTGAATGCTTTGTTGTTTCCATGGAGGCAAGAAGTCTAGTGTGGACTTTTGGGGATTAGGAAGTTTCAGATTTATAGCCTTGAAGTGCACATTTCTTTCAGTTGGGTTGGCTTCTTTTGATTGCACAGAGGCAGGAAATTTAAATATAATTTGATGTCTGAGCTGAGAAGAAGTGCTTAAAAAATGTCATCATGCTAGCCTGCAGTTATGAGGCATCAACAGTTGGGCCCCCCTCCTCTCCTCCTCTGATTTAGTGCTTGAAATGTGCCACCTTTGGGGCACGTATTGGTGTTGGCCTTCTTGCCGCCCCCACCCCCAGACCACCCCTCCTCCAGTCACAACACTGACACTGCAAAGTCTCACCTCTTCTCCTGGTTTTGGTGCCTGCCTGCCAGGGTGTCACCCCCAAACCTGGAGCCTCCTCTATTGTCAAGGGAGTTCCTAGTACTTTCCGTTAATAATTCACATCAGACCAGCTGTCTGACGGCAGGCAAGTTGCTGCAGATATGGCCACTTTGCCCAGCGGGTGTGGCACATCAAAGAAAGGAAAGAAGGAAGGAAGGAGGGAAGGGAGGAAGGAAGGAAGAAAGAAAAAAACAGGGGAGCAGTAGGGTTGTCTACCTCACCCCATCTGGTGCTGGAAATCTGGCTATTGAGCCCTCCCACCTCCAGGATGCACTCAGGTCTTTGAGTTTCTGGCTCATCTCTTAAGGGCAGCATGAGCCTAGAGGGACTTTTCTGAAAGAGGTGGTTTGCTGCCTTCTTTGGGAAAAGAGTGATATTTCAGAAAACCTGTGATTTCTGGTCTCTTTACCTAGGGAGTCGGATCCCAAGCGCCATGGCCATGTACTGTGTGGTCCACTACTTAAGTTTGGAAGCTATAAAACAAAACAAAACATAGATGCACTCTGATTTGACTTATGACTGTGGCAATGTGCTTAACCTCTCATTTTCTTTGTTTTTAAAATGGGCATAATGTTAGGTGACCTCAATAAATGAATACTGAGAATAAACTGTATGTATCCAGAAATGAATCACAAAAACTTTTGCACATCCAGAAAGAGTGTTCAAGGCCAGCCCACCTCAAATCTGCAATTTTTCCTTTGAGTTCACTGAAACCAACCTCAAATACTTGTTTAGTACCAACACTTCGCTTCAGAAACAAAAATTCTAGTGGATGAGGAAGATGTATGAAGTCATTTGAGAAGAGTTTGAGATAGTTTCCAGTCCCATGTTGGATGAAATACAACAGAATTAAAATTTCAGAGAAAAAAGCTCTCAGTGGAGGCTGCTAACTGAGGACTATTCATCCTGTATAGTAAGAGGCATCTATTTTACGAGAGGCATATAATACATTTGAAAAGCTGGTTATTTAAACTGATAGTCAGTGTGCTATCATAAAATAAATTATGTATATAATTACAATTATAAAATTATATTGTATTATTTCCTATTATGTGAACTAAGGACTGTGATGCTGTATACAGACGTGTGCATTCTTTAATACAAAATTTTATTACCAGTTTATGGTCCCCTAGGTTATGATGGGTCCTTGCCATCTTAGAAGGCCACTATCTTCCTTGCAACTGAGTTCTCAGTTACCTAGGACTTCAAAAGACCCATCCTCGGTAAAAAAGCATTCGTCTTTCCTTATCACCGTCAAGACTTAAATTTTACTCTGGGGTGTGTGTGTGTGTAGGGGGTATTTGGCAATATGTTGTCAGTGATCTGCTATTTATTTTTTTTTAAGATTTAATTTATTTATTTACTTGAGAGAGAGAGCATGGAGGGGGGGAAGGGTCAGTAGGAGAAGCAGACTCCTGCTGAGCAGGGACCCTCCCAACACAGGACTCGATCTCAGGACTCCAGGATCATCACCTGAGTCAAGGGCAGACGCTTCACCGATGCAGTCACCCAGGTGCCCCAACGTCCTGCTATTTAAAGTACCACTGAGATTATTACAATTTTTATTGTTAATTAAAGTAAAGCTGACCTATTTACTAAATTTTCCATGCAAGGTAGATGCAGCAGAGCCGAACAATTACTGAAATATATATCTACCACCTATCCTTTATCATATAAAAAATACAGTTCTACACCCTTTACATGAAACCCAGAAAGCAAAGAGCTCTGAATACTGAAATTTCAACACCAAAACTCAATTGGTGACTCAGACTGACATGAACTGAACTGAGAAGATGTAAAGTCTTTGTTTATTCTGAATGCATTTGCTGCAGAAATATTTGTGTTTGGTTATGGTATTGCTTGCCTAGACTTCACTGGGAATGCCTTTAAATACATGCAACATTTCCCATCTTACCTTGTACAATTCTTGAATTGCTGGATGTTGAAACACATTTGGATCCATGGGTTTTGGACAGCATAGTGCATGCCTGTCCAAGGTGGGGTCCACAGAACTCCATGGAAAGCAAGGCAATGCTCATATAAACCATTAAACCCTGTGGTTAATGGGGCTTTGCTGTGAACAGACAAAGAGGGACACCATAATTAGAAAAGGAAGGTGTTATCCAGTTCATCTACAAGAATGTAGGGAAGAATGGAGGAAAGAAGTTGCTGTTCCAGCCTCATCTTGGCCTGGGCAGCGGAGAGCGTCAGCTTCATGTCTGGCGCACAGTAGGTAGGTGGAAGGGAGAGAGAAGGGTTAATAAAGCAAATCAGACAAAATTGAAACAAATGTATAAACTAAATACAAGGTGTGAGGTATTTTTTGTACGATTATTGCAACACTTATATAAGTTTGAAGTTAAATAATTTTTTTAAGTAAATAAAACCTCAAACGGAACAGCAAAGAAAGAGAAAAAAAGAAGGCTCTTGTTTGATGTTTCCTCTCCCTGAGCTAGAGGGAGGACACAGAAGACGCACTACAAGAAAGAAAATAAGGGAGAATGGAAGGACACAGAAGGACAAACGGATGAGGGGAAAAGGAGAAAAGAGAATCACATCCAAGGAACATGTTTTCATGTCATCTAACACTTTAGTAGTAGCTGATTAAGTATTCACCTCTTAACCTGTGGATCCCACCATTTCTTCATCGTAATACGGGAATAACACAGAGCCCACTAAGCAGGATTCCCATGAGGAGTAAACCAAGAGAGTTCAGAACACACACATCCGGTGTGTAGCAGGCTCTCAACAGATATTTACCGTATTTACTGCTGTGGTGCTTATTGCTATTATCATTGCTGTGTCTGGGGCTGGTATGCCAAAAGCTGCACATGCTTTTTCCCCTTTTTCCTTACAACAGCCTGAAGAGAAACCACATTATGGGCAGGTGAGCAGGTGAACAGCTAAGCTAATCAGTTCTTCCTTCCTTCTCCTCATCCCTCTACAGGACATTTGCCCACAGGTAGCTGTGTTCTGGTAAATGTGTAACAAAGGCTTTCTGAAAAAAAAAAAAAAAAAAAAAGAAAGAAAGAAAGAAAAGAAAAACGCGTGTGTGTGCGTGTGTGTGCACGTTGTGTGTCTTTATTTGCTTGTTGTAGATTCTACTGAATGGGTAATACACAATTTACAAACAATAATAAAATATAAAATACTCTTGTACTGTAGCCAGTGGATTCTAACAGAATGCTTTTGCTGATTTTTGCTGAACTCTTGTATTTACAGTCAACTTATGGTTGTGATTCAACTATGATTTTTAAAAATCAGACTACAAATCAATTCTTGATTACTATTAGATTTAGTAAAGAAGTTGCTCATCACCTTTATGAACACATGTGGTTCCAACATGAATGTCGTTGATGTATTTTTGTTGACAGTAACTACTAAAATGAAAGAGAAACGATGAAACCATGTGTTGGAACTTCAAGTTATCCCTCAATGGCCGGTTTGGCTTCTTTACTGAACTGGAGAATTATTTTCAAATCCTGGGGGAATATTGTCTCAAATGTATGAGTTTTCGTAATAGAACATCTACAAACACAGCACACTTTGAAGTTTAATCGACTGTATTAACATCCTCTCCACTGCTTTCTTAAATCTTGTCAACAAAACAATAAATCCAGCTCTGATTTGTAGCATTCATCAGTTGCCATTGTTAAATACTCTCATCAGCGCAGACTGCAAGCTGCTGACATAATGTCACTGAACAGGGATTCAGGAAGAGGCACCAACAGTCCACTCTTAGCTACAGGCTGCACAGAGGAGGTGACAGTGGAACCTGAAGTTTGAAAAATGGGTACAATTTTATAAACAGAAGTAGAGTAAAGGGCACTCCAGGCAAAAGATACACCTTAAATAAAAGCACAATAGAAAAAACATTTTGACCTAGAAAGGCATCGAAGGGCCTAGAGAGGATGCTAAGACCAGGCGGGAACATGGAAAGGAGATCTCCAGTCAGACTTGGAAGGATTTTGAATGCCTGTCTTATCCTAAGGATTTTCCTTTTATCTCATAGAGGTTTTGTTTTCTTTTGTTTTTGTTTGGTGGGGGATCATTTGCATGTACGTGGAGTTCTGGTGTATCATTTTGTGGAACGGAGGCTAGCAGGAAACAAAGGGGAGCATGTAAAATGATCAGATCTGAACTTTAAGCAGCAGGTCCTGGAAGGGTTGGGAGCTGGCTCACAGGGGAAGAGAGTTAGGAGGAATTTACAAAGCCGGAGCGGTAGGAGAGGGGACCCTGCACCGGGTCTCCCAATAACAAGTCTGCCAGGCTGTCATTCCTGTTCCAGTCCACCTGGATCAGATCTGGCTTACCAGGGTTTGGCGTGTGGAAGGTGTGCAAAGACATTTGCTAACAAATGAAGAGCTAAAAGGAAGAGCAGGGAGTGAGGGGGCGACATCTCAAGTGAAACAGCTTCCAATAACATCAAGTTCTGTGGAAACGCAATACATTCTTGATCAAAGATTTAAGCAAAGATCTTGTCTGCTCAAACCAGTTCTGATGAGAAGTTGCAAGTATTGATTGCAATCAGTCTTTATAAGATTGTCTTGAAGTCAGGTGGCTGTGGAGAGGGTTTTTTTTTTAATCTGGGTTCCATTTTTTTTCTGGGTAACTATATTTTATATTTGTCATTATAGCACTTACTTTCATTCTCTGTCACCGCTCCCTTCTCAAGGAGATCATAATCTATAAAATATCTGTAAGATACAATTGTGGAAATTCCCATTTAAGAAATTCTTCTTAGGAATCCATCTGGGAGGGGCGCCTAGATGGCTCAGTGGGTTAAAGCCTCTGCCTTCGGCTCAGGTCGTGGTCTCAGAGTTCTGGGATCAAGCCCCGCATCCGGGCATTGGACTGTCTGCTTGGCAGGAAGCCTGCTTCCTCCTTTCTCCCTGCCTGCCTCTCTGACTACTTGTAATCTCTGTCTATCAAATAAATAAATAAAATCTTTAAAAAAAAAAAAAAAAAAAGGAATCCATCTGGAAGCAATTTGGGCCTTTTTTTTTTTTTCCCAATTCAAATCTTCCTTTTCCTCTAGGTGGGGAAGTCGGGAAGGGTTCTAGTGCAATTACAAGAATTCACACTGAATCCAGATCTTGAAGCATATTAAATGCTGTGAACTTCCCTGTCTGAACATGAGGCATGACTCAGTAGGAAAGTACTGAGCTCCTTGATGATAAGAAGTCTGTGTCTGTGGGTCACTATTGTATGTACAAGGCCGGTTAATCATTACAGGTTTCTCTCTGCTAATCTCTGCAGCAGAGCTGACCACCGGGGAAAGCGAGGAATGATGGATTTCTACCCAAGCCCTGGCAGGAACTGAGCTCCGCTGGTTTTGTTCTGAGGCTGCTAAGAGATAGCGCACCCCCCTTCCTGCCCGGCAGCCCCTGCCAGGCAGCATTTGGCCTTATCAAATTTTATTCTTTTGCTTCCGACAATGACTCGGTTGCTTGCCTCTTGGTATTACTGCTTGTGATTGCTTGTTTCCAGGCCTGTGGTTTTGATTTGACACTCTAAGTCTTCACCTGAGGCATAGGGTTGCAGAGGTGGGGGGCGGTTGGTGGCACAGTGGAACTGGGGGATGCCAGGTTTCATTGCATGATACAGAATGGTAGTTTTTAATTTTCTCAGAATCTGGGAAACATGGCCTTGATTAACCCACTCTATATTCAGAGTTAAGGGATGAAATTTTGAAGACCACCTATTAGATGTCTAACCCCCTTCCTTATAGTGAGATCTCCAAAACAAGGTATATCATGTTGTGAGTAGTTTAATCAAAGTTTAACATAAAGAAAAGTGCTTACGTCACAAATGTGTTTCCCAGTGAATTTTCACAAACCAAACACATCCCATAACTGTGGCCAGATCAAGAAACAGCACAATCTGAGGGTTTTGAAGGGGCGGGGGGTGGGAGGTCGGGGTACCAAGTGGTGGGTATTATAGAGGGCACGGATTGCATTGGAGCACGGGGTGTGGTGCAAAAATAATGAATACTGTTATGCTGAAAATAAAAAATAAATAAATAAAAAATAAAACAAAAGGGGGAAAAAAAAAAAAGAAACAGCACAGGACCAGCTCCTTGGAAGGCCCAGCTATGTACCTTCTACCCATTTCGTCCTCTCCAAGGGCCCCCACTGTCTCCCCAGCAGCATAGATTTGTTTTTGAATTCTAAAAAAGTGGACTCATACCATATTTACTCTCTCTTGGCTTGTTCCTTTTACTCAACCTTATCTTTAGAAAATTTAACCATATTTTTGTGCTTATGTGTATCTTACTTTTTCTTGTTGCTATATACTATTCCTTTGTATGAATATGTAGCTACTTATTCATTCTAAATATATAATTTTTTGCCTTTAGAGTTTCTGAGGCAGGCATTTTCACCACGCCTCCACACATTCAGGCTTTGAATCACAATTTTTGTAATCCTCTTTTTATTATCTTCTCACTCTCTCAATCTAATTATTCCAATAAACCCTTTTTTCAAGATTTTATTTATTTATTTGAGAGAGAGAGATCACAGAGGCAGAAGGAGAGGGAGAAGCAGACTGGTCATTGAGCAGAGAGCCCAACATGGGACTCAATCCCAGGACCCTGAGATCATGACCTGTGCCAAAGGCAGACGCTTAACCAGCTGAGCCACTGAGGTGCCCCTATTCCAATGAACTTCTATTGATTTTGTGCCTTCATCCTCCTTCTCCTCAGATTCACCTTACAAATGTCATCTGAGAGGACTGATCTGACCGCATCTCTCTCCCCTCAAAAACTTTGCTGCTGCAATCTCTTTACCCAGGCACCAAGAATCCCCCCCGTCTTGGCCTTTCTTTAAAAGCACAGGATCTACTTTTCCTTCTGGGACTCTGGCAGCATTTTCCTGCCTCAGGGGACTTGCTCAAGGATTTCCTCAGCCTGGATGTCATTTACCCGATTGTCAGAAACTGCCAGCCCATCCTCGAAGACCCAGCTCCTATTCCCAACCCTAATCCCCAGGTTGCCTTATATTAAAGTTGGTTCTATAAGGATCTGCCTCTCCTGCTCGACTGTGAATTTTGAGGGGCTAAGATCCTCAGATTTCCTTCCAGGTTCTCTGTTTTGTTGAGGTTTCTGCTCAGTGGCAACAGCCTAGATATTCTGGATGTTCATTCCATCACCCTGGCTTCGTTCCACACTCCCTGGTGACCATCCATCTCTTTTCCAGAACAATGCTTGTGGGAGGGCATGCCTTTCAAGGGCTGTGGGTCATAGAGAGATGAGAGAGGAATGGAAAGCTATTCTGTTGACCAGTTATAGAAGATTCATGTCCAGGCTTGTTCTCTGAAAACCCCGCTGACTATATGTTCTCAAGACTGTTCTCCAGGAAGAATGAAGAGCAGAACAGTGCGTACATAAACAGCTAAAATGCCAAAATGCCATCAAAATCCTGCATGTTGAATGCGCTTGGAGATGGCTAAGGAAAGTGAGGAAGAATATATACAGGAAAGGAAAGAGTATGAAGCAAAGCAGGACAAGCTTTCTATCGTCATTGTTCTACATATGAATAATAGTCCTTGGTGTAAGAAGTTTGTCTTCATATACACTGCAGTTTCACAGGAACTTGATTTTTGATCTGACACTCCAAGCACTTTGTGTTACAGATAACTTTTCTTTCCCCTAGATATGTCTCCTGAGGCAAGAAAAACAAAGTAAAAATAAACTACAGGGACTATGTGTGACAGGGAACTTTTTCTGACTTGTAAATTTATGCAAAAAGTCTCATAATCCTAGAAAGTTTAAGTTATATGTACTTATACATTCAATAAATTGCTTTTTCTCAATATGATCATGTAAAATCAGGATTACCCAGAAAAACGTACTCTTAGTCCTATTGTTAATGATTGTGGAGTCCATTTCATATCTATTGATTAGATTTTCTCTATGAGCTTGGAAAAGAATTTCACCAAGAGGCTCTCAAACTGTGTTCAGAAGGAATCAGAGTGAATTTCCTTGAAACTAGGATATTTGCTGAAAGGAAAAAAAAAATTTAGAGAAGAAAAATGAAGCAATGAATCCAAGTTAAAAAGTTAAAAATTGGCCTGTTATATCCTTGATATGTCAGCTCCCAACACATCTCATCCCTTGGCATGTGACCTCAAGATTATAACCTTAAGAAAATGAGTTCTAGGAAAATAAAAGTAATCAAGAGTTGGCTGGGATGTCTATTGCATTTTAAACAGCTCATTCATATTCTCTTTGTACCCTGAAAGACCAGCTCAGAAGCAGTGAAGAGCGTAAAGCAAGAGGCATCTGACCAAAAAAAAAAAAAAAAAAAAAAAAAAGGTCTTGAAATGATAAATGTAATGTTTCATGTCAGCAACTGGAATTTTTTTGCAGTGTTACTGTCTTGGCCTGCTGACAACATGATTTAATGGCCCGGTTGCTCCATGAGTTGACATGGCAACCATGGAAAATGCCATAAATATCTCAGTTGTAGACGTGAATGGTATGTTTACATTGTGTGTGGTGTATTGTATGACATGTGGTGGCTGTTGTCCTATCCAGTTGGAAACGTCTGGAATTGACAGCCATTTCTTAGCATCATTTGGGCTAAAATGACTCTCATGACAGATACTTTACTGCAAGTCCAGAGCTGTGCATTTTTGTCTGTATTTGAGAAATTAAACTCAGTGTTTAATGGGTCATAGGGCCTTAACATAGTTTTTTTTGTGTACTATGAGCCATCTCTATGCCAGAGTTGAGACAATGCGAGATTCTTTATACATTCAACACCGTCACAAGCAATTAGGATATTTATTCAAAATAGAATCTAAGGAGCACTTTGATAGACTTACAGAAACCCCCATCCTAAAGTTGCAAAGATTTTGGAAATAACTTAGAGCCCAATTATCTTATTCCTTGGACAAAGTAACACAGACAATGCCTTATTTGATACCTGTTCCAAATTCTCTAGGAAGAACAAAATCCGTATTTCTCTGTGCTTAGTAAATTTTGTACATTAAAAAAAGTGGAAGCATGTTTTAAAAAGGAGAAAATAGCCCAAAATGGATTGTTTTGCATTGTCAATTATTCTCAAATACCACCAGAAAAACCTACTTGTCAAGAAAACTATGTATGTAAGGCCCATATGGTCTTGTAGAAAGGGGAAAATATTGTCAGTGAGTAACAGTCAAGTTTGCCACATCTGTAGTAAGGAAGAGTATCACCCTGATGGGTCTTCATAGTGACTTAAAATAAAAATTAGGGTAGGGAATCAGTATCATCTTTAGAACCAGGGGTAAATGATTTTTAAGGTGGTTCTTCCCATTTGGGGAACTCTCTTGGATTGGACAGAGTTTATGATATTATAGCTTTGAGTTAGTGGACATGGCAAAGAGAGCATCTTGAAGAGAGTCTTCCTAAGATAACTGCCAGTCTTGATAAATAAATTGTTTAGTTGGTTTATAGTCTTATTTTCCAGAAACAGATTCCTGGAACAAGCAGCTAAACTACTCTGGTTTGATCTCAGGATTATTTAACAGAAGAACAGGAAAGAATGACTAGTTTTTAACATGGGGTCAAGAAGTGGCATTGGTTTCTGTTCTCAGTAGTTTCTGAATCTTAATCTCTTTGGGTCTTGTTATGCCATTCATTTACTCATTCATTAACCCTTTCACTAATCACATATTGAGAATTTGCTGAATGTACATGCTTAAGGTATAAAAGTAAGACTTGATCTGCCCTTGAGGAACCCACAGTATATATTCTTGGACCCTGTTCATGGGTTTCTATTCTGTTAGGCTCTTCTAAGCTGATGAAACTAAGGCCTTTCAGGTAACCAATCATGTGCAATTTTTATCATAAGGGCTCTCCAAGAGATTAGAAAACCCAGAAAACTATCTCAGCAGCCCCAAAGGCAGGTTTCATGGAGACCAGAACATCATCATTGTCTTCTTTTTCTTCTTCTTCTTGTTACTGTTATTGTTGTCATTGTTATTATTTTGAGAGAGAGAGAGAGTGAGCGAGCGGGTGGGGAAAGGGGCAGAGGGAGGGGGGAGAGAGAAGACTTTTTTTAGGGTTTTATGTATTTATTTGACAGAGAGAGAGCAAGAGAGATAGAGTACATGTATAAGCAGGGGGAGTGGGAGAAGGAAAACTCAGTGGGGAGCCAGATGCAAGGCTCAGTCCCAGGACCCTGGGATCATAACCTGATCTGAAGGCAGATACCTAACTGACTGAGCCACTCAGGTGACCTAAGGGAGAAAGAGAAGCTTAAGCAGTCTCCATGCTCAGCACAGAGCCCGATGCAGGGCTTGATCTCCTGACCCTGAGACATGACCTAAGCTGAGATCAAGAGTTGGATGCTTAACTGACTGAGCCATCAGTTGTCCCTAGACACCCAAACACTTTTGACCACAGTTTAGGCTATTATAGGGGCTTTGGTGATCCTACAGCCATTCTGGGAGGTCCTATCTCGCTTCTCAGAGAAGAGTGATTAGTTGATTAGCCAAAATCCAAGATGGAATACCACTGTTTTCCCAGATTTTCATACTGACCCAACTTATCAACAAGCTCACAAACAATGATGTTCCTGGATCAGTGTCAGGATCCAGTTGTGGGTCACTGGGATCATGACTGAGCCAATCAACTGCTCATGAAACAGGTTACATGACAAGGTGTAGGAAAGCACTTGGAGTGTCTTTGCTCTCAAAGCCCCTCACTTGGAAGGCCCTCAAAGACCCAGGGTGACTATATGCCAGTTAATAGAATTACAAAATGTAGAGCTTAATAACAGAAGGGATTTCCACTGCATGCATTTTTTCCCTTTGTAGGTAATGTCTCTTCAAGCCCCACTTCCTTTAGTTGAAATCTAAATCATCACTGAGGTCAAACTTCGTTCTCTTTGCTAATGTTATTTTGTTGCCTTGTTTTGTTTTATTCTGTGCCACTGTATCTTATTAGATCCATAACAATTATGGAGACTATTTCAATGAACAAACAGAAAAAAAAACAGAGAATTGAAATGGGAATTTCTTCAAAGCTTAGTCTTTCCCTTTCTTTTATTTTTCTTTCACTTTAATCTTGGTTTTGCAGAAGAAGCAAAATATTGTCAGTGAAGAATAGACAAATTCGTCACATCTTAATTTGAAGGTAAAGAATTGCCTTCAATCATTGACCTTTATTTCTTTGTTTTGGGATCAAATTGTAACTATAGAGCCTGGTTTAACAGGATGCCTGAGAGAAAGGGTTTAACCTCATTGAAGGTAACGAGCGTTGTCCTTCTCACGCCCATCAGGTATTGATGTGTTTGGTTTAGGGACTCATTCATCACAGTGTTGTGAGCAGTCATCCGTCACATCAGGATGGGGCCTTCGTCTCCCAGACTTCCAATTTACCTCGTTTGAAACTCAGAATTAGCACTGAAAAAGTGAAAACGTCTCTGTTTTCCATGTATAACACATGGAGATCATTTTTAATGTTTTGGAGGTATAGCACACAGACGGCTCTTTCTGGTTAAACTGTTCATGCCCTGCAGGATATCTTCGTTGTGGGTTTTAGGTCCCTGTCTCCACAGCTCAATTTCATGACCTCTGAACTGACACCTTTGTGGGAAGGATAGAAGCACATTCACAGGTAAAAGAGTTAAGTATAGTACTCACATGCAAAGAAGAAATGCCACTAGAAGTAAGGACACCCTAGTAGCAACAGGCACACCTAGCAACCGGGTCTTGACTTCTAATTACCATTCTACAGTATAAGAAACCAGAGTCTCTTGGAGAAATGGAGAAATGGCTGATTCTCACACTGGAGCAGCAGAGAATATGCAAGATGAGCCTGGAACATCTTGCAGTGCCAGGAAACAAGGAAGTGCTGAAAAAAAAGGAAGCACACAATGATGGAAGGTTATCAAAGGGACACAGGAGCCCATGGAAAGAGCTCCCAATGGCCAAAGCTAGACCAGAGTGAGCAATAAAATATATAAAATAATATTGGACTATAATCCAAAATACAAAATAAATATGGATGAGTCTACATTGATATAAAATAATAAATCAATAAATGAAATAAAATAGACAAAACCCCCATGTAGAAAAATAAGTAACTTGATGGTGGGGAAAACTGACAGACACTACATCATCCAAGTGCTCACAGTTCACAATAACAGTGATACCATTTCAATAGCATGCACCCTTGATATCATGTGATGAAAACAGCACTTTGCTTCTGTGGTCTTCTGCCCCAAAACTCAAAAAACTCCCCATCTGAATCCTATATAAAACATTAGCTAAATCCTAGTAAGGGACATTTTACAAAATGTGTGACCAGTACTCCTCTGATATGTCAAGGTCATCAAAAGCAAGGAAAGTCAGAGAAGCTGTCCCAGCCAAGAGGAGCCTCAGGAGACATGGCGACTAACATAATGTAGCATCATGGATGGGGAAATGCCATTAGGTGTAGACGAATGAGGCCTGAATAAACTACGAGCTTTTTAAATAATAGTGTGTCAATGCTTCAAGTTTATCAGAAGGACAAAAAAATTCATTTTAAATTTTCCAATTTATATGATCCTTCCCACAGTGCTTCACCTGAAAACTGAAGCTAGCATAGCTCCCAGTCATGGTCTTAAAACAGCATCAGCTACTCTTTTGTGGCTCTGCATGAAGCTTTGTTAGGGCCAAGCAGAAATAACTTACCTGCTTGTTGCAGGAATATCTGATCCTCAGAATTAAGATGTTGAGTCAACTCAAACAGTTCACTTAACCAGCAGCTTACTCATAAGAGATTTGCTTCAAGAGGCTCACCAATCCAAAGCTGCTAAGTCATAAAGTCAGCCTCATCCCAAACTGCCCCCTCACCCCATGAAACTTCCATAAGATTATCCTGTACAGACCCTGACTTCCACCTTATGAGGCACTGCTAAGACTACTGGGATGGCCAGGCCCCATACTGTTGCAAATTGGAAAACTGGGGTTTGTCTCATCAACAGGTTTTCCTTGGGTCTTCTGGAAGTTGGCAGTCCACAGTAACAAGATGCAAATAATAAGATGGGGACAAAAGAACTTTATCTTTAAGGATGTTTAATATCCTCCACTTTAACACAATCGTCTTTCAGATAAATACTCAGTTGCATCAAAGTTCAGCTCCTCTAGGGGTAGCCCCTAATCCTTTCACTTCTCCTGACCCAAGATGGCGACTGTGGGTGGTTTTGGCTTTGGATGTGTGGCAGAAGAGGGGGAAGCTGATCCTCCAGATCCTTGTGGGCTTGTGCTAGCCAAATCTGCAGCTTGTGGATATGTGTCTATCCTCCTGTTGAGCTGGCTGAGTGGTTCTCCCTCCCTAGCCCCACAGACTCATCACATTCCAGCTTTATCTGCCAATTAGGTCTACAGTCAAGGTATTAGTCTAAGCTGGAGAGCGTTTTGTCACCACCACAGTGGTGCTGCCCCATAGACCTGACAGCCAGCATGCCAGCTGCCCCCACACTTGTGTGAAGCAGGTAAGGACCTCTGTATCCTTCTTATACTACACAGCAACTCAGGTAGGCTCAGGGGGCTAATTACGGCCTTACTTCCACCTAATCAGGCTGACGTGAGATTGTCTCCCAACTGTGGACAGGCCTCATGAATACAGGGCCTCCCTCTGAGTGCTCTCCAGCCAGAGTTTCCAGTTTTTGGTTTTCTCAACTTAACCCCTCCTCCACAAAAATTTCCAGCCCCACAGGGAGATGGTGTCATAGGTCACTTACCACTCACTTCCTTTTGCTTTGACTCTCTTCCCTCCACACGGACCCTGCCTCTCAGAGAGAAAACTGTTTCTCTTTCCTGTCTATCTGGAACTTCTCTGTATCACAGCCTCCTCTGCTAAGATGGCACAGTGTCATTCGTGGCATCTGTGCCAGACGCCAAGAGGTACCACTCAGATGCCCCTTCAAGAAAGAACTGTTTGCCCAGCCTCAGGAATGAGGTGAACTGACAGCCTCCAGCTGTTTACTCCCTTAAGTCTGCCATTGTCCTCCAGCTGTGACACTTCTTTAAAGGATGGTCCCAAACAGAGACTACACAGTTGTACCAGGCCTTGGACATTTCCTCCCAACAAGAGACCACTCTGTGATCAGTCTTTGTGTCAGAGCTTCTTGTTGGTCTGAGAGGAAACTTCTCAGAGCCATGCTGCTATCTGGGGCTCTTCTTTCTCAGGTCTCCTTTCTTCCCCACTCATTTCACTGGTGACAGACCTGCATCATGGTCTGCAGGCTCTCACAGACAATGTCTGCTTCCTCTCCACTTTTTCCTTCACAGACATAAACCATGGTAAACTGCTTGGTCTTATAACTTCTTTTTGACATCTTCCTGGAGGACCCAATAACCATGTTCCCAGTCAGCAGGAACACGACGGTAAATGGATGAGGGTGAATGCAATTTAGGAAGACGTGGATGAAAAGTCTCCTGTTTTCACACTATGTTCACACCCAGGGATATACAAATAGCTCTCCTAAGGAAAAAAAAAAAAAAAAGCTATGCTGGATATTTTCCTTTTGCCTTCCAGATGCAATATCCACTTTTCCCCACCCTACCCCTATAGGGAGCCTGATTCCCTTTTGGCTTCTGGTTGGGCTCAGTCAATGGGAACCACCAGGAGGAGACTGGAGGTAATCTCCCCAGCTCTCTCCCCAATGAGTGACCATGCCTTGGCTGTGTGCCACTGCTGAAGGTCTGAGCACCTGCCAGGGGCTTGTACCTCCCCTTGTCCCATCAGGCCGGGGGCCCTAACAGCTCTGGTGGGCCAGGGGAACTGCACCCTCCCTGTGGTTTCCCAACACCTTTCACTATTGGGTACTACTGCCAGAACCCAGACTGACTAAAGCAGAGGCCAAACACAGTTTTATTGAATTATCCAGATTCATTTGGCACAAGTTCATTTATTTTGTCAAGAAAATTCTGAATTTTTAGGTTTGGAGATCCTACTATTTCTCAAATAGTAAGAAGGAGAAACATGAATAAAAGCAGATTCACATTCTGTTCAGTGAATGTGTTGAAATAACTATTGAAATAAAACCTATCTGAACCTTATTATGGTTATTCCATTTACCATAGTAAGTAACATAGTAGCTGTCAGAGGTAATAAATGGTCATATTAGAATATGAGCTTATTAAAATTCAGCATACTACATGAAATAAAAAGTCCCATCTGGATCAAAATCTCTCAGGATTAAAAAAAATGGGATCTTTCACTCAGCATACTCTCCTCCAGTCCCATCCATGTTGACACAAAGTTGGGTATTCATCCTTTCTGATGGAGCCATAATATTCCATTGTATATTGGACCATATCTTTTTTATCCATTCATCTGCTGAAGGGCATCTTGGCTCTTTCCATGGTTTGGCAATCGTGGCCATTGCTACTATACACACTGGGGTAGAGATGGCCCTTCTTTTCACTACATCTGTATCTTTGGGGTAAATACCCAGTCGTGCAACTGCAAGGTCATAGGGTAGCTCTATTTTTAATTTCTTAAGGAATCTCCAAACTGTTTTCCAAAGTGGCTGCACCAACTTGCATTCCCACCAACAGTGTAAGAGGGATCCCCTTTCTCCACATCCTCTCCAACACTTGTTGTTTACTGTTAATTTTGGCCATTTTAACTGGCATATGGTGGTATGTCAATGTGGTTTTGATTTGAATCTCCCTGATGGCTAATGATGATGAACATTTTTTCATATGTCTGTTAGCCATTTGTATGTCTTCTTTGGAGAAGGGTCTGTTCATGTCTTCTGCCCATTTTTTGACGTGATTATCTGTTTTGTGAGTATTGAGTTTGAGGAGTTCTTTATAGGTCTTGGATATCAGCCCTTTGTCTATAGTGTCATTTGCAAATATCTTCTTCCATTCCATGGATTGCCTTTTTGCTTTGCTGACTCTTTCCTTTGCTGTGCAGAAGCTTTTGATCTTGATGAAGTCCCGAAAGTTCATGTTCACTTTTGTTTCCTTTGCCTTTGGAGACATTTGTTGAAAGAAGTTGCTGTGGCCTATGTCAAAGAGGTTACTGCCTATGTTCTCCTCTAGGATTTTGATAGATTCCTGCCTCACATTGAAGTCTTTTAACCAAGCAGAGAGAGTCAATTATCATATGGTTTCACTTACTTGTGGAGCATAAGGAATAACATGGAGGACATTGGGAGTTGGAGAAGAGAGGTGAGTTGGGGGGAATCGGAGAGGGAGATGAATCATGAGAGACTGTGAACTCTGAGAAACAAATTGAGGGTTTTGGAAAGGAGGAAGGTGGGGGTATGGGTGATCCTGGTGGTGGGTATTATGGAGGGCACGTATTGCATGAAGCACTGGGTGTGGTGCATAAACAATGAATCTGGGAATACTGAAAAAAAAAATTTTTTTTTTTAAATGGGATCTTTCTGGTTAATACAATTGCTTTCTGTCTTTGAGCAAGTGTCTCCACCCCAAGTGGGACTCTGGTTTCTCCCATACATTGCAGGGTGAATTGAAGAAACTCATTTAGGACAGTGTTTCTAAAATTTTGTATTTCTTTATATTTTTTTCATGTTTCTTTGTTGTTCAACTTCTCCTTTGCGAAGTTAAGAAAGCTTTGAACTTTCTCCTCAGCCACCATAGGAACATGATCATACTTAGATAATAATGGCTACGGTTTCAGAGAAAGTTGGACAAGCTTGTATCCTATAGTTTTTGATCTTCAAATTATGAAATTTTGAACCACAGGCAGGTAAGAAAAGAGCACAATGCTACAGGACTGGGTTCTTGGGCAACAAACTAGTGTAGACACTGGCACACACAGCACAGCTGTACACACATGCAGGCACACACAATACCCACAATTCAATAACAGAACCCTGAATGTGAGTCCAGGAAACAAGACACCAAATACACATTGATATAGGCACGTGTGTGTGTGTGTGTGTGTGTGTGTGTACATTCAACACATCCACATGTGATTTTTAAGTAAATATTTCCAGAAAATCTGTTTTTATTACACAGATTTATAGCTAGTAACACTCAGTCCTAGTTTCTAACAGACTCTTGGCTTGTTCTAATGCTTACTCAGTTCACCGAGATGATGTCAGGAAACAAGAGTGTTTCCACCAGAATGTACCATGTGCCTCTTAAATGCTAATATTGGAATTAAAATAATAATATTCACCCTTTTCTGATGTTCATCCCATCTCAACCTAGGATAACCTTTCTCAGCTTTTGGGCAATCATCGACAGGTTGCCTGCACTGGAAACATAAGTAGTTTTGATGATTTGTCTCCCTTATCCACAAATCCTAACAATTATGTCTCAAAGCCATCTCAAATGTGTTCTTCTTTCCTCCCCCTTCCAGGTCATTCATTATTCAGCCCCTCATGCATAGCATGAAGTGATTCTATTTCCCCACTTCATTTCATCCCCACACTGTTGTTTATCTTACTGAAATGCACAGCTGAGCTGGACATTGGCTACTCCTTGCTAGAACAATGGAAAGGTCCTTTCTTTATCTCTACTAGTAAGAATGTCTAAGCTTTTCATCTCCCAGGATGTCAGGAAGCCTGTCACTTCTGGATTTATAACCAACAACAACCCCATTTCCCCTGCCTGCTCCTTGTTTATACACCAAGTCACTGTCCTTTCTCAATGCTGCATGGCTTTTTCAAACCTCCATGTCTTTCTACCCTATGCTTTGACTTCCATCTGACTTCTATAGGGCCTTCTCATCTCTTAAATGTCTGCCTAGATGCCATGTCTTCAGTGGCCCTCATTGACCAGGCCAGGCCAACTAATCCCTCTCCTTCCTGCTACTGGGTCAAACCTGGATCCTATGATAGCACCAGTTAAAGGTGGGGTGGTGTTTGTCTACACCTCTCTGTGTCCCCAAGATAAGGTCTGCTCCTGGATGTGGAGCCAGATATTCAACTAATTCATCTATGTTTTTCTGATGCCCAGAATATTTAGTCACCCCAAATTTACTGATTGATTGAATAAAGGAATGAATTTCTACACCCCTTCTTCAGAAGTACTATCTCATTTATTACCCTAGTATTCACATTGAGACAACGTGCCAAGTAATCTTATTGAATATCTTTTATACATTTCTAATATTTCTGTGAATTAGGTTATGGATTTCTTGTTCTGATCAGATACAAATAAAGAGGTGATGAAGTTCTATTCTATTCTATCTCTAAGGCTTTCCTAAAACTCAAATCGTTGACAGTTTCAGTGTTGCCTACGTCCTATGCACATATATCTAGGCAAGCATACCTGCGTGCACACATATATGGACAAACGTGTGCACATGCAAGCACACTTGTGTATGCATGTGTGTGCACATATGAATGCACGCTTACACCCAGGTGGGCTTCCATGCATGCATACGCCTGCTTACAGAAGCAGCTAGAGGAACCTCTGCATAAACACACTTATGGAGTGTTCGGTTTACTCTAGATGCTAAACTATTTCCCATATATCCTCAGATTTAATATCATCACAACCTTGAAGATAGACATTATGTAGCATGTGGGTGTGTTCTATAAATACAGTGAGATCTAAAATGGTTGGCTAAGGGCCATTACAGGGCTGCACTGAGTTTCCCAAGATGGTGAGGTAGAAATCCATTCGTTCTCCCCCTAGATGCTTCCCTCTAATGCATTCCACCCCCTGTACACATCTTTTTCTAACTCTCCAGGCAACTGATACAAGTTGGTTTCTAAGTGGGTTTGTGTCTCCCACAGCAGGTTTACTATTTGGTGAAAAGTAGCTAGGGGAAATGAGGACAATCAGGTAAACAGAATTGTGGCCTTTGGGGCAGAGGCTAAGGCCAAACTCTATCAGGAGAACATAAATGTGCGCCATGATTGGGGTTATCAGGAGCTGACAGCAGTTTATTGTTACATGAAATGCCAGGATGATGCTTGAGCATCAGGCAAGGTGAGTGTTAACAATTAACAGACCTGAAATTCCCTTGCAGATAAACTCCAGAACTTGCTGAAAAATCAACATGCATTTCTTTCACGTTTTTATATTTCATATACATATGTATATAAATTTTATATATTTTGTACAAAAAACAAAAACACCTACATCTGTAGATGTACAAGAACACGCACCCACTCCCACCTCCCTACACACGCTTCCCCTTATATTCACACATTCATCTCTAAATTACATTTTACAGAAAAAAGTCCTACTTTGTTATCACTTTTTTAAATTGAGGTATAATCACATATAACATTATATTAGTTTCAAGTGTACAACATAATGAGTCAATATTTTTATATATTGAAAAATGATCGCCACAATAAGTCCAATTTGATAATAAACCTAATAATGAACCTATTTGCTAATAAACCTAATAATGCTGATAAACCTAATAATGAACTTCTTTCATAGATCAAATACTAGTTGCTTCTCTGCAGATCACACTGTTTTCAACTAAAACAAATCAGAAGCACAAAGCAACTTCACTGTTCTACCAACTCACTCTATTATACCAAAGGACATCTAAATTTTGCTGTGGTTACTAATCTGCCCATACATCTAGTGAGGGACCCAACAACCTCCTGCAACAATGAGAAGAAAAAACAAAATTTTAGAATGCATTTCTTCATTTTCTAAAAGAAATAAATAATGCAAAGCAAAGCAAAACCAAAAACAAAATTAAGAGCCCTAGAGGTAAATCCAAGTCAACTTTGAGATCTGGGAACATCATGCTATTTGAAGAATTTAGGAAATGTATTTAAGTTGACTGTTGATCTAAAATGTGCATTGGTAAGTTAATCACTGACAGAGCTTGAGATACTCACAAAGCTTCTGTGAATTGCCTTCAAATCCCTCCCTCACTGACTGGGAGTACAGCCCCTGCAGCCTGCTCTGAATGTCTACTACCAGTGATAAAAGAGCAGGTTGAGGATGCATAGTCTACTCAGGTGAAAAACGGGTAGATAGCATAAGGCAGATAACAAGCATACTCTTCAAAAAAGGAAGAGCCATTTCATGCATTCCCTTTATCTCCATAACTTCTAGCTTCTGTTCTTAGCTCAATGTGCCATAAGTATGCAGAAAAAATATTTTATTTCTGTCACTGGCCCTGAGACTCACAAAAAAGAAAGAGCACTGGACGGGGAGCCTTGCACCCACAGCTCCAGATCTGTCCTGAGAGGAGCTAGCTTTGTGATTTTGTTCCATACCATGAATTTCTATGTATCTTGGGTTTCCTTACTGGTATGGGATGGACTAAATGGCTGAAGAATACCTAAGCCCCATCTGCTTTGAAAGCTTTACCCTATGGCCTTCTACCAACCTCTTCCCTCAGTTGTACCATCCAGAAAGGAAACCTAATGTTTCTTGGGCTCTTGGGTTTGGATGTCTTCTCATTTTGAGCCCAAGAGATGCATCACCAAACAGAAAGTCCTGACAGATATTGGAGAACAATTCACTTGGTAACAAGAACTCCAGTGGCTCTTCCTTACTAGTCTCTGGAGGTAACAGCCTGGAGAACTCATTTCAAGACCACTTTAGTTCAAGAAACTGAAATTTCCCCTTTTAGACTGTAGGAAGTTACAATTTTGGGTGGAAATCATTCTGAAGGCTTAATCTCCACTCTGCCTTTTTAAACAGAGTACTTCAAATCTGGATTGATTTTTAATGGCACCTTTAGACCATTTCCATGAAAAATGTGTAATTATAGTGAGGCATGTTATGCTCAGAATGTTTCTGTCCACTTAAAATCCATATGTTGAAGCCCCTAAGCCACAGTGAGGTGGGGTCATAAGGGTGGGGCCCCCACGATGGGATGGGATTAGTGCTTCTTCCCTCCACCAGACGAGGGATGCAGTGGGAAGGCTGCCGTCCTCAGAGCCCGACCATGCTGGTACATTGATCTTGGACATTTACCCTCCAGAACTATGAGTCACAGATGTCTGTCAGTAAAGCCAGCCAATCAATGGCATTCTGTCATAGCAGCCCAAACAGACCAAGATGAGAGTGTTAGTAAATATTTTCCAGTGGTCACGTGCAGCAGCCTCTGCCTACATTTGGAAATACGGTATTTCCAACAGGGCCCAGGACCTCAGCAACCTGAATTAGGACAACTTTGTGTAAAATAGAAAAAGTAGGCTCTAGCAAGTGCCCATCAGCATCCTCACTGAACTGAGTACATGTGCTGAGTCTGTGGATGAGCCACCTTTTTTTTTTTTTTGTAAAGATTTATTTATTTGATTGAGAGAGTGAGCACACGGGCTGGGAATGGCAGAGGGACAGGGAGAGAGAAATTCATGCTGAGTCTCCCCTGAGTGCAGAGGCTGACCTGCAGCTGCATCCCATGACTCTGAGATGGTGGACTGAAGTGAAACCAAGAGTCAGATGCTTAATGGACTGTGCCCCCCAGGTGCGCCTGGATGGACCATCTTTTTAGCTACTGGTTAGCTGGTGTTGCAGTTCTTGAATATTCTCTGGCAGATAATACAAGTCTTCAGGGAACTGCAGCGTACATGGTCAGAGGCCTGGTCCTGGCTTCCTAGATGCTTGCTTGTCTGCAGTGGGGGCTGTCAGAGAAATCTCATGGATACTATTGGGCTTTGCTCTGTCTGGCTGGTTTTAGAATTATTTTGTCTTCTTCTAAATGATTTCTATGTATCAGGTTAAAATCTGTCATGAATAAGGATGAGTCTCTGATTTAACCATCCAAATTCATCCATTGTCGTGTAGCAAACACCCCAAAGTTAGTATAAAACCATAGAAATTGTTTGTGGTGATCTTGCATGGTTCTGGAAATGACTGAGCACTACCCAGAGGTCTCACTTGGGATCTTTGTGAAGTGCCTTCAGGCAGCAGCTAGGGCTGGAATCAGACTCAAACATCTGGGGATCCTTCGGCCTCTATCTCTGTCCCTATGTGGCCTCCCCTTATGATTTTGACCTGGGGGCTCGGGGCTTCTGAGGTGGGTATCCTGAGAAAGAGCACCAGGTATGGGGCACATCGGGGGCTAAGTTGCTGAAGCGTCTGCCTTCAGCTTAGGTCTGAAGGACCTTTAGCTCAGATCCCAGCATCCTGGGTGGGAGTCTTACGTCAAACTCCCTGCTCCCTGGGGAGTCTGCTTCTCCCTCTCTGCTCCCGTTCATGCTCACTCTCTCTCACACACACAATAAACAAAATCTTTAAAAAAAAGAGCACCAAGTGGAAGCTGTTCCACCTTTTCCACTAGCCATAGATGGCACACACACATCTCTCTGCCCCATCCTTTTCATTAGAAGTGAGTCACTAAGGCCAGTCCTGTTCACGGGGAGGGAATTTTCATGCCACCTCTTGACAGGAGGTTTCAAAGAATGTGGCAACAGGTGTCAACCATCCCACAAGTCAAAATTGGACCCCTGGCTCAGTCTCTGACACGTTCCTTCCTTCTCATCCTCCCTTTTCTTACCATGGGTCACAGAAAGTAGAACCAAGAAAAAAGGTAGGAGAGCATTGTAGTCCCATTCAATCTTTGAAATACCTCCCACCACTGCTGCATTTTTACAGAGGAAACACTGAGGCAGCAGAGTCTAGATCATCCAGTCCTTCTTTACAGGGCAGCCAGCAGTAGGAGCCCAGAATTCTTTGATTTCTTATGGAAAACAGAAGAATTAAGTGATCCACACTACCAGTGCCATGGTGGCTCGGGGGGGCAGGGTCCAACACTGACGGGTTATCTGCCTCTGGCACAGCCATGTGAGGCCAAGGCCCACTTGTCTGTGAGAGTAGCGATGTTATGGAGAGTTGGTGGGTTGAGTGTTGGAGAAGAATGGTGGTTTCCAGACCATCCAGCATTCCCCAAACTACTATTGTAGGTAGCGTTTTCCCTCTGTGATGGAGATTCATGTACAGGATATTTACTAAAGAGAAGCTTTGGGACCAGGACCTGCGGGAGGGGCCCTTAGCGGAATCTACAGGGTGTTCAGAGTGGTCCTGAAAAGGTCTTTGCAGACATGCGTATGCTGGCCTGAAAGGGGCATGAGTTGGGCTCTCGATGGGTCATTCGGCTAAGGCAGTCTGTCGGTGACACTTCCAGCAGCTGGGATTCCTTCCTTAAAGGGGTGCAGCTTATCATACTGATTTATTGTGAATCACAAATGACGGGGTCCTGGCCCTTTTAGATTCTGATTCAGTAGGTCTGGGGTGGGGCCTGGGAATCCACATTTCTAACATTCCTGAGGCTGCTTTTTTTTTTTTTTCCCAATTTATTTATTTTCAGAAAAACAGTATTCATTATTTTTTAACCACACCCAGTGCTCCATGCAAGCTGTGCCCTCTATAATACCCACCACCTGGTACCCCAACCTCCCACCCCCCCGCCACTTCAAACCCCTCAGACTGTTTTTCAGAGTCCATAGTCTCTCATGGTTCACGTCCCCTTCCAATTTACCCAAATTCCCTACTCCTCTCTAACACCCCTTGTCCTCCATGCTATTTGTTATGCTCCACAAATAAGTGAAACCATATGATAATTGACTCTCTCTGCTTGACTTATTTCACTCAGCATAATCTCTTCCAGTCCCGTCCATGTTGCTACAAAAGTTGGATATTCGTCCTTTCTGATGGAGACATAATACTCCATAGTGTATATTCCTTATCCATTCATCTGTTGAAGGGCATCTTGGTTCTTTCCATAGTTTGGCGACTGTGGCCATTGCTGCTATAAACATTGGGGTACAGATGGCCCTTCTTTTCACGACATCTGTATCTTTGGGGTAAATACCCAGGAGTGCAATTGCAGGGTCGTAGGGAAGCTCTATTTTTAATTTCTTGAGGAATCTCCACACTGTAACTCACAGCTGGGTTTCCCCATGCACTGCCCCCTCTCCACCGCCCCCCCATCCCACCCCACAACAATGCCGAGGCTTTCCTGAGGCCAACAGAGGTACCAGGATGACGAGTCTGAAGGTGTTCCCTGGTTTAAATGTTCCCTGGTTTAGAATGCAGTGGGCATCAGGAAGTCACATGCAGCAAAGGTGAAAATCAGCCCTCAGATATCCAGATGCCCCCAAGTCCACCAGTGAATCGTCTGAGTCAGGATGTGTGCCACTCCCACAAAACCGAGAATTGATAGAGGGTCCTGCTTCTTCCTTCTACCACTGGCACGTTCCCGCCAGCCTTATCATTCCCGACGGCAGGAGAGTCCACTGAATTGAACTTTCAGCTCACTGAATTGGCTCATTCCCCAGCAGGAGAAAACAGCCCTATTATAAACACACAAAACTTGAGTTGGAGCGGGAGGAGGAGTTACAGCCTCTTGCCTAAATCCATCCTGCAAAATTGACTTTTCTGTCAGTGAGAACACAGCTCTGCTTTTACTTCTCCTGTGTGCTTTGGCAGTTTCAGCGCGGCTGTAAAATTTATCCAAGGAAAACTGGCATTTATCTTGGG
The DNA here is from genome assembly GCF_020171115.1 of Neogale vison. NCBI lineage: Eukaryota > Metazoa > Chordata > Mammalia > Carnivora > Mustelidae > Neogale > Neogale vison. The sequence continues at coordinate 47,633,075 of NC_058098.1, forward strand.
TTCACTTGCACGGGCAAAACTGATAAACAGATGGGGGCTCGCCAGGCCACGGTTAATTTGGTTAGTACTTTACAGAATACAAATGTCACCCTTTATTTCTACGGGGATTATTTATGGCTAACTGGGAAGTTATTGGTCTGTTATGTTCTAACAGGATCATTCACACCATTTAAAGGGTCTACTTTCCAATTTGGGGGAGGTACTAAAGTTGGGGGGGAAGTATGCAGATTAAAGGGGCTTTCTGGCATTGTTGGCAATAAAGGAATATAATCGCCCTGCTGGGTTTGCATATGCACATGCAGCGTACTTATCTGTAAGGGTCATGGAGTAAAAGAGAGAGAGAGAGGGAGAGAGAGAGAAGGAAAGAAAGAAAGAAATCAACAAGCTCCGATGGGAAGCTTGCAAAGGGGGATCAGAATTCAGACCAAATGTCCCACCCTGGTGTCTCGGGGTTTTTTTTTGTTTTTTTTTTTTTTTCTTTTGTGTCCCAGCTAAAGGCACTGGGAGGATCAGAGACCTCATCCCAGCTCTGTTTACTTTGGGAACAATTGCTGATGTATGAATAATAATGCCTCCCTGTGACCAAGACTAATTGAATTGCAGCATGCTGGCACGGCGAGGGGGCTCCCCCCACCCCACCGCCGCCAGTCCATCAGGGCCGCTTCTCAAGTAGCCGCGGACAGTGATTGATGCCACAGAGCTGCAAGCTTCGCAGAGAGCATCCTTGAACACCTAAGAGCAGGGGTATGAACCTGCATTCTGAGTTTCTATTAAACCGGGCCTCCCGGGGAGGAAGTAATGTCAGGAGTCAAAGACGGGTTTGACAATTACAAGGGACAGGGAGACAGACAGGTCCCCAATCTCTTATTTCTCACCTGATTTTAGGTGAGTTGTAGTTATGGGGGTGAATGAGCCCGGTGACCAAGCAGGCTGTGGTTGGGCCTCCTCTGCTGAAGCCAGGCCCACTGAAAGTATTTGGCTCTGTTGGAGTGCAGTGGCAGTCCCCACCGGGAAAACAAAATGGGTTAAACAACCAAAGATTTGTTCCTTAAGAGGACGTTTTGATGCTCACAAGTAAGATAGAGGGGACGCAGAAGACAAGAGAGAAAGGGACCAGTGGAAGACCGAGTCTATGGCTGTGTCTATATTCTAACAATGGATCACACGCGGACCCTAACATTTGGCCATCCTGGTTGTCTGCGCTGTGTTTACACAGCAGAACCGTGCAGCTGGGACCCTTGGCTCAGTCGGACTTTGTTCTCACAGCAAGAAGCTGACCCCTGGTGAACTGCAATAGGGAAGCTTACGCTGCCCACCAGTCTCTCTGGTGGTCTAGACACAGTGGAAGTCCTGCAATTACAGGGTCACTGGTTTCCATGTCCGTTGGATTTAGCCGGGCCAGACCCCAGACTGGCACTTTGTGTGAGAGCTGTGCACGCCGCCCTGGCTGTTCTCAGTGGTAGAGGCTAGCGGGCAGGGGGCTGGCCTTTCCCTGCTTCCTTCCTCCAGCCCATTGGATCTGCCGGGGATCATTGCTTTTTGATAGTCAAAATCTCAACATTTTAACCTCTCCAAAAAACATTTCCTTATTTTTTCATCAGCTTACTGTACTTTAAAAATGAATCATATGGTTGATTTTCTAAAATTGTTGTGAATATTGGGCTGACACAGGATTATGAAAACAAAAGAAATCTAGGTGATCTATTGAGATGAATTATCACTTTTTTTTTTGTAATGTAACCAAACTCTTTTCTATGTTCATGCACCCTCTGCAACAAAAGACCTGGACCCAAATTGTCTGGGTAGGAATAAAGTTGCTCATTTATTTATTTATTTATTTTTAAAATAGAACTTTATTTATTTTTTTAAAGATTTTATTTATTTATTTGACAGACAGAGATCACAACTAGGCAGAGAAGCAGGCAGAGAGAGAGGAGGAAGCAGGCTCCCTGCTGAGCAGAGAGCCCTATGTGGGCATGACCTGAGCCGAAGGCAGAGGCTTTAACCCACTGAGCCACCCAGGCACCACAAAGTTGCTCATTTAAAAAAAAAATTAGCCATATGCATCACTATCAATAATTATTTTATTGTGCAGGAGCTTCCTAGCCCTATTTTCCTATTTAAGAATGAGGCATAAACAGTGAATCTTGGAGAACTTAAAAAATAAATAAATAAATAAATAAATAAAGGATGAGAACCTTAGGGTGTCTGGGTGGCTCAGTTATTAAGTGTCTGCCTTCTGCTCAGATCATGATCCCAGGGTCCTGGGATCGAGGCCCACATTGGACTCTTTGCTCAGCCGAAAGCCTGCTTCTCCCTCTTTCTCCTCCTCTGCTTATGTTCCCTCTCTGGATGTGTCTCTTTCTGTAAAATAAATAAAATCTCTAAAAACAAAAACAAACAAACAAAAGAATGAGACCCTCTGCCCACTCTGACTTCACAGAAATAACTTCTAAACTATTCTGTTTTATCTATTTATCATCTATCTATCTATCATCTATCTATCTATCTATCTACATTTACTTATCTTGGCAAACAATATAAGACCAGGAGAGGAATTTCTGAGAGCTCAGGGAGAAGCTTCTAGCTCGGGTGCAGACTGTTTCACACAGCCAGTCGGCTTCAGGTAATTCTGAATCTATGCAGGAAAAAAAAAAAAGAAAAATCTTTCCGGTACATCCTAACCCCACTTGGCCAAACAGGCAAGAAGACAGTCGAGGAAAATGTTGATGTCCCGGGGCTTGTACCGAACATGCAATATTGTCAATCCCTCAAATCCAGACTGTTTCAGTCTCTGGCTGCCCATCCCCAGCCTGGCCTAGTAAACAAACAGTATGACCACCCTGGCGTTAGGCCACACTCCTGGGGTTAAAATATTCCACCTAGAATCCCTTCACTCTTTCTTAGCTGATATTCATGGCCGCTATTCTTGTGCCTTGAATACCAAACAAAAGAGACAGAGCTGGCTTAAGGGCTGCACAAGTGAAGGGAAGGGATGGGTAAGGAGGAGCATTTACCCCTGCAAATTGTATTTAGAAAATAAATATTCCAAACCCTGGCCAGGAAGCCAGGTTCCTCCCTTTGTTATGAAGCAGCAGGATTTATCACGAAGGATGGCAAAAACCGATATAATTTCTAGAAAGACTGCCGAAGACAGCCTGCCTGGGCCCAAGACCGTGTCCAAACCCTGGTAAATGCACTCCCTTTGGTTCAGTTGCTCAGAGGCAAGCGGCTTCTGATGCTTGAGGAGCTTCTATTGGGACCACCTTGCAGTTCCTTTATCACCCCAACATGACCCTATGACACTTCACATTTCGGATCTAGGTGTCAGCCACATACCAACACTCTTCCATCCTGATAAATTATGGCTTGAATGGTTATTTAAGGAGGAGATGGTCAGGGTCTAGAGGAGAGCTACAGATAGGACAGAGAAGGTTTCCAAAAGGAAACAAGAGAGTAAGTGAAAGAAAAGGCAGAATGGAAATCAGAAGGACATTCCTATCACTGGGTCCTGCGCCTGGGACAACTGGCTTTGCTACACCTCCTAGGTTGGGACCACAGGCAGGGTTTCTCCTGCCAACTCTTACCGGTCTGGCAGGTGAAACCTCATTAAAAATTGGAAGATTCATTTTCTGTGAAAAACAGTTGCATCAATTATTTGAAACTATAGGGAAGTAATGGTGCTTTGTTATGGTTTCAGTGGGCTGTGTGCTGAGTACTTCCTGCCTTCCAAGTTCATTCGAATCCTCCTGCTAATTTAGGAGGTAGATGTCATTCTTCCCACTTTGCAGATGAGGCAACGGAAGTGTAGACAGGCCAAGTCAACGCCAGGTAGTCTGACCCAGATCTGTCTTCTAACTGCCCACCCACAGCATCCCCTGGACTTATTCCTAACAGAGGCATTCTGCACCTTCATCCCTGGGATAAGTGGAGTTTCTGAGCAGCATTTAGCTCTCAGACTTGAACAAGAGAGGGATCATTTAATGACTAGCAGAATTTGAATGCAGCAGATTACAAGTCATGCTGGGAGGTCCAGAAGGCCCTTTGCTTTCTTGGAGTATGAGGCAATGTGTAACAAAGACAAGATTCAGGCTTGCAAATGACAAGTCACCTTTCTATATTCCATGAGAGTGAGGACATTTCTGGCTGCTAATGTGACAGCTTTTCAAGCTGCCTCAATCAGTTAGCTATCATGATACAAATTGCTAAAGCCTTTTTCAGACTTTATTAAAATGTAAATGGACATATCCTTTTTACTTAGTAATTCTGCTTCTGTATATTTGTTCAATAGAAAAACAGAGTTTTGCAAAGATCCATCCAAGCATGGTCACTGTGACTTTTTCTGAAATAACTGAGTTCCAAACACCAGAAATGTCCTTCCAGTGAAGACTATTGAGGTAAACTACATTTTATATAGTACACCTCTGCTAAAGCAGTAAGTTGCAGCTGTATAACCTTCAATGGAAAATTATCCTAGATATTTTAATAAGTGAATAAAGAAGTACATAAACAGAAACACCCACATTTTATGAAATAATTGTTTTATGAAAATATAAACACACATGAAAAATGATCTGGAATCAAATTCTCCAATCAGTGAAGAGTTAGTTACCTTTGAGGTTGAGATCCGAAAGGATGTCCACTGTCTACACTATGTTGACCTGCATTCTTTAAATCTTTATTTTTTAATGAGCGCATATATTTTAACAGGAAATGAAGAGATCAAACATTACTGTGTTTTTCAGAAAATACTCAGTGACCACCACCATCATCCAGCAATCCGATTTTGAAACATATGCACTGTGAAGTCCTCTAAGCTAATTCTTCTTAAAAATTAGAATATTTCAGGGGCATCTGGGTGACTCAGTTGGTTAAGTGTCCAACTCCTGATTTTTGGCTCAGGTCATGATCTCAGGGTCGTGAGATGGAGCCCCACATTGGCTCCACACTGGCCATGGAGCCTGCTTGGGATTCTCTCTCTTCCTCTGTCCCTCCCCCCTCCCCCAACTCACATGTCCTTTTTCTCTCTTAAAAAAAAAAAAAATAGAATATTTCAGGGGTGCCTGGGTGGCTCAGTGGGTTAAACCTCTGCTTTTGGCTCAGGTCATGATCCCAGGGTCCTGGGATCAAGCCCCGCATCGGGCTCTCTGCTCAGCAGGGCTCCTGCTTCTCCCTCTCTCTCTCTGCCTGCCTCTCTGCCTACTTGTGATCTGTGTCTGTCAAATAAATAAATAAAATCTTAAAAAGAAATAGAATATTTCATTACTCAGTGGGTAGTTATATCTGTTACTATGTATTCTGATGCTGTTTCTCAGCCCCTTTTCCCTACTGCTCTGAAGTCTGTAATTACATTAATAAAGTCAATTCTCATTATTCACAGATTCCGTGTTTGTGAATTGACCTACAAGCCAAATTTATTTTTTATCTCCAAATCAGTACTCCCAGAGCTTTGGGGCCATTTGAAGACATGCATAGTGGGCACAATTTTAAGTTGCCCCATGTGCACATCTCCGCTAAGGTCGAATGAGGCAATGCTTTGCTTTCTTGTCCCAGCTCTAAGCTACAAACAAGCATCTTTTCCTGAGTCTGCTTAGTTTGTTCTGTTGTTGGCATTTTGTGCTTTTTTTGGTGATTTCCCTTTTTATTTATTTATTTTTTTTAAAAAAAAGATTATTATTATTATTTTTTATTTATTTGACAGAGAGAGATCACAAGTAGGCAGAGAGGCAGGCAGAGAGAGAGAGAGAGGAGGAAGCAGGCTCCCTGATGAGCAGAGAGCCCGATGCGGGACTCGATCCCAGCACCCTGAGATCATGACCTGAGCCGAAGGCAGCGGCTTAACCCACTGAGCCACCCAGGCGCCCTGGTGATTTTCCTTTTTAAATGACCCCCAAGCATAAAGCCAGAGTGCTGACTTACTGTCCCTACACACAAGAAGACTGTGATATGCCTCATGGAGAAAATATGTAGGTTAGCTAAGCTTTGTTCAGGTATGAATTATATATAGTGTTTTTGACCATGAATGCAATGTTAATGAGTCAACAATATATATAAAGAAGGTGTCTTCTTACTTAATTAAACAAAAACGCTCATAAAATGAAACTATGTGTTGATCAGTTATTGGAATTATGACCAAATCCTGTCAGTAACCTGTCTCTGAGTGTCTCCAGGAGCAAGGGTTCAATTTTCACTCATTCAGTATTTGCTACAACCCTAGAACATAACTACCACAAATGACAGGAGTTGACTCTATTTCAGTTTGGACAGTGTAGTCATACACAGGGCCTCTGAAGATACATGGGCTGGGTAAAATGAGTTTGGAGATGCCTCCCCATCCCTCCCACCATGGGCAGGAACCAAGTCCAGCCAAGCCCATCCCTCTGCTCTCAGGGTCGCCCTCTAGCTGGGGTGGTGTCCAGTCATCAAGGGGAAGATTTTCCAGGGAGCTGGGCTGGCTCTTGGAAGCCTCTGGGAGCACTATGATGTCGGCCTTGAGCCCCTTCCTATGAAACATGGAGGTAGAGGCATCCATGAGGGCAGTGAGCTGTGATGTCATAGAGCACCTGCAGGGGAGGCAGCGGGAATTGTCTTGTGGCTGCTCACTAATCAGGAAAAAACAAATGGTAGCAAATGCCTACACTAGAGAATTTGCTCTGAGACTCATTCTCAGGATAACTTGGCAGCTAACCTTCACCATATCTAACTTCTCAGGAGATCTGTAAGAGTTCAGCAACTTTCCTCTCTCCTCTCTCTTACCTCTAAGGAAAATCCAGCCTCTTTTTACATAAAATGTCATCACTTAGCTTCTGCTCTGGCTCCATTTTAGGGTCCATCAGATCAGGTTTTAATGTGGAGACAGTCAATGGCGGATGCCGTGATACTCTGTCCTCGTCCCCCTTCAAAGTAGGACATCTAGCTCTGGCTGCTGGGAGGGCCCCTCCAGGGATACCACAGCTGCCCAGAGCCCCTGACCTCAAGCCATGCCCTGCCCACATCCCATGACTAACCATCTCCGAGACTCAGGATGATCAGGTTTCAGGACGACATCCGGCTTTTGTCAGACTTTGTCCATGTTCATATTCTTCAGTTATTTCTTCTATTCCCCATTATTTACAAAAGAGACGAATATTTAAGTCATTTGTGCATGATGAAGAACCCAAGTTGTGGTGATTTTTTGCATGCCTCTTGGAACAAGTCATATGCAATGAATTTCTGATGGCGTTCTCTTCCCTGTACTGTCTTTGGGGAAGCAGCGAAGTCCTTCAGAGGTGGGATATTTCCAACAAGAGTGGCATGCCCCTCTGTTGGATGTCTGTGTCACATGGCCACCACCTGATTTGGCAAAATGTACATTTGGCTTAATGTAGTCCTTGGGTTTTTTCCTTCGGCCTGGCTGACATAGAAATTGAAGAGAAATGTACACCCTGTTCTGCAGGTGAAAAACCTGGGCTAGACTTGGCCCAGAACTGAAGTTCTGATGCTTTTTCCTTCCTGCCTGCCTGCCATTTTATCTTCCTCAAAACTTGGTTCAGTTATTGAATACTTTTCTTTCACTTTTTCTTCTAATATCTAATAGATTGATTTTATTTTTCTGACTCCAATATTTTTTAAATGATTTTTTTCATCTCTTGGGATACATTTTGCAACAGTGAAACATTTCACCCTGGAATTTTTGACATTTTGAAATAATTTCTAAGTTTATATTTTACTAAATTTAAGCATCAGTTATTTTTCTACTGTGTGAATTTTCCATTACAGCATACAGAATTTTGATCAAACATTCATGTCCTAATTACATTATGGATTATTAATGATAAGCAGGCATTAGTTATCACACAATGATTCATGTTGTAATGAGGGTAATTGTCGATTTAAACTAGAGACTCGGCAATCTTGTCTTGGTAACTTCAAAAACAATGGATGCTCTGGACATCATACAAATAAGAAATGTTGGCACTAAGCCACTGATGATAAGGTTTTTAAATAGTTTTACATTTAAAGATCCTCACTAATGAGTTCATTACTTACAGAATCTTTACTTAGAAACATTAATCATTTCAGGTGTTAGATTAACACAATCATTTGGTTATTATCCTAATGCCTTAGGTGAAAAAGAAGAGTTACTTTACTTCCATTGTCAAAGAGTTGTGATAGTCAAACTTCATTAGATCATGACATCTTATTGCCATCTGCTGGAAAATTCTCGCAACAAATATATCATTCACCTGTCTGGGGAGTCTAACAACGGTATGATAAAACTAGGGGGAAAAAAAAAAGGAAGAAAGAAAATATGTCATTGAAGTAAAGTGGTGTCCGATGGATGGATTTTTTTTTTTTGGATCCAGTGTCACATGATGTCACATGCGGCAGCCCTTGAGGGCACTGACAATGTCACTGATCAGATTAAGACAGTGCTCTTTTCTCACTTGTGAAATGTGGCAGCAGTTGTAAGACTACACTCAGTAAGGGTTAGTCTCTTCTTTTCACTTTTCATCTGGAAGGGGAAAACCCTTTTCTAAAGTTGGAAAATAGCAAAAGTTTAAAAAAAGAGTGTCTTATATATGGAACAGTACTTGTTTGACATATCCTAATATGTAGGTTTAAAGCCATCCACTAATGGGCAAGATCTGATTTTCATTCATCTTTTCATTCATTTACAAACACTTGCAGGGCCCCTAGGTTGCTCAGTGGGTTAAGCCTCTGCCTTCAGCTCAGGTCATGATCCCAGGGTCCTGGGATGGAGCCTTATGTCAGGGTCTCTACTCAGTGGGCAATCTGCTTCTCCCTCTGCCTGCTGCTACTGCCGCTGGTGTTCTCTCTCTCTCTCCCTCAAATAAATGAATAAGATCTTTTAAAAAATAAAGATAAAAATAAAAACCCTCGAATTTGCAATCCATGTGTCCATCAATGGATGAATGGATAGACAAAACACAGAACATACACATAATGGAATATCATTCACCCATAAAAAAGAAGGGAATTCTGACATATGCTGCAATGTGAGTGAAACCTGAGGACATTATGCTGAGTGAAAGAAGCCAGACACAAAAGAAAAAATACTACATGATTCTACTTACATGAGGTACTTGGAGTAGTCAAAGTCACAGGGACAGAAAGTGGAGTCATGCCTGCCAGGGGCTGGGGGCTGGGTGGAAGAGGAGTTTGTGTCTAATGGGCACAGTTTCAGTTTTGCAAGACAAAGATGTTCTGGAAGTTGGTATACGATGAGGTGAACGTACTTAACACTACTGGACTATGCACTTAAAAACAATTTAGATGGTAAATTTTATGTTGTTATTTGTAATTGACCCACAATTAAATTTTTCTAAGTGACAGAAAGTTAAGGAATACACCCAAGTTGTTATTAAGAAAATGGAGAGGCCCTAAGGTAGAGTTAGATTAAAGAGAAATAAAAATACTTTCATGTATATTTATACTTACCTTTTTTTCCTAAAGATTAAAAAAAAAATGAAAGAAAGCCAACACCAACCCCCCCAAAAAACAAAAAACAAACAAAACAAACAAACAAACAAACAAAAAAAAAACAAGCATTTACTAAGTACCACTGCATGCCGAACCCAGAGGATAAGACTACCATTGGGAGGGCAAAACATAAATGTGAATGGAACAATAAACATGCAACAGCAGTGTTAATCATTCCAATAACCACAGCGGGGAATATTTTTGGAATGAGGAGGGCTACTCAAAGCCCATTCTTGGATACGTATCAATAAGCCCTTTTCCCCTCTGTTTCAGCCTAAATGACTCTCTTCCCCTGGGCCACCCTCTTTAGTGGAGACCGTACTACAGGTCAGAGCCGAAAGACATCTAAGAGAACGTGGAAGCCATGCAGTACATTAGCTTTAACTGTGAGAAGGCAGAGGCCGGGCCGAGCCATTCTCACAGTAACCCAGGGAGCACCACGTCGGACACCTCACTTCCCGTCCCATACAGTTTCTGCTACTTTACCCACTTTCTCACACCTCTCCACAGATAAAACACCCTCATTTTCCTCTGTTCCTAAAGTTTACTTTTAAAACAGAATTTTTAAACAGTTACAAAATTTATTGAATGATGATTTAAGTTGAACAGTTAAAACATGTGACTCTGCCTTTCCTTGGTTGGGCCTCAACATTTCAGAGAACAAATCCATAAGCAATGGATGATTGTTTTGTTTTGTTTTTCCTACCATTTTGCAAATAATGGTAAAAATTAGTCTGAATGGAGGAAAAACAAAACAAAACAAAAAACCTATATGTTGTTACATCATTCCCATAATCCTGGGGTTTTTTTTACCGGCCTTACTTCAGGAGACCCCCCCATGTTTCTTTGCCTGAGGTCTGTCCCTGGGCTCTGCAGCCTGCTTCCAGAATGGCACAGCCAACCAAATTCCTGGAATTTGACACCAACTTGGAGCAGTCCTGAGCCAATGACTGACAGGATTTGGTGAATAAATACCCCTACTCCCTCACTCCTCAGGTGGAATAGCCCAGAAGTATGTGTTCCATGCTGTCCCCAGATGTCCCCCATGGAATGAGGCCAGGTGGGCCACTGTGGCAATTTGTATCCTAACATTTCCTGAATTGGCTGCCTTCCTTTTCCCACTCAGCTCTGCTTCCTGGAATTACCTGCCGAATGAACTACTTGCCTGGAATTCTCATCTCAGGATATTTTCTCCTCAGACTCAGATACCCTTAATGATCACTTTCATTAGTGGCTTGTAAATGTCTCTTGTTTAAAGCAAAAGCAACCAAACATGATGGCTGCATACAAAGTGAAGGGAACATCTCACCTCTAACTTTCCAGCTGTTTCCATTCAAATATCTAGCCAAAGTCTCAGGGTCTCCTTATGTGAACTGGTTTACTCAACCCACGTATAGACACTGAAATCCCTGACAACCCAGTTTGCATGACAATTTCAGGTCTGTGTACACTCCATAACTTAACTCCCCTGTAAAATTTCCACAGGGAAATCAACGTCTGCCTGTATATTTATTTGTTTGTTTTTTGAAGTCAGGTGGGCTGTCTGTGTTTATCAACTTGGTCTGGCTTGCATATATATTACAGATAAGGACAAATCAGGATACTACTCAGAATGCTTTCTCTTTAGATCGTTTCTTGTTCTTAATATTTTCATGGCTGGGAGGGAAGCATAGCAGAGAAACAAAGGTGGGAGGAATATCTTATTTAAATTTTCAGCAGATATTTTTTCCCTTAAAAGGAAGCTGTTATATAAGAAGAGCAATTTGGTTTCTTTTCTTAAAAGACAATAAAGCATTCCTGTCCTTTATTTTAGATAATGGAAATTGAATGGAATAAGAGGGAAAGGATATAAGGCTGGACTGTATACTTAAAATAGACTGGCAAATTCCCATGATGTCAGACTGCTAAACAGTCTCTGCATGGGGCCATTCATGAGATCAAGTAAATGCCCGCTTGCCCCTAGCCTGGGTGATAGGAGGAGAGAGTGTCAACCCCCTCAGATTTAGATTTAATAGATACATATTGAATATGCCCTCTGTGGTAGTATAAAGAAAACAAAGATAATTAGGGTGTTATATTCTTATTCAAGAAATACATGATCTAGTACCCCCAAAAATATCAAACATTGCAAATAAACGTATTAGAATAGGATGGAGTGAACATAAACACATACATAAAAATAAAGAAATACGTATGTTATATATCAAAGTAGGAGAGTCAAGAGGTTGAATAAGCCTGGAGAAATTAGGAAAGGTTTTCTAGACAGCCTCTCCTGAGATGACTCTTGGAGGATGAGAAGAGAGAAGAAAGTGAGGAAGGGCATTTCAGGCTGAGGGAACAGCATGTACAAAAGAGTGCTGCAATGTGGGAACCATATCAGGATGGCTGACAAAGAACATGGTCCAGTAGCCAAGTTCTGCCCCAAATCTAAAAATGACAGGATACACAGTGCTTTGGAAAATCCATTAACGGTGCTGGGAAACAAGATGCAATGCTCAGTGACCTAAAACTTTGAAGAATCTTCATAAGATGGATGACCAATAAAGATGGATGAAAGGGGGATGCCCTACCCCAAGTGAAGGCAGAAAGAAGCTCTTTTTAAGATTCCAAGCTCTGAGGCTGCTGACAGAGAAGATTGAAGTAGTACCAAGTCCACCCAAGGATAGTAGTTAGGAAAACTGGGTAAGAGTGGCCCCATCACTCATGGTTCAGTTGTAATGCACAATATCTAGCAAAATGGCCCCTCAAAGGTGGGAGGAATGAGGACAGAGTCCTGTTCAAGATATGGGTAAGTAGTGGGGACATGCTGATACACAGTGGGAGCCCGTCCTCCTGCCTGAGGATAGCTCCATCCCAGTCTGGCCAGTAGGATGTTCCCCACACTCAGCACTGAAAAAGAATGGGAAAAGTCACCAGGCAGGTGACTCCTTAAAATATAGGTTAATAGGGAAATCAAGTATGAGAAAAATATCTAATCAAGAATTAACCAATATGTAAAGGGAAATAATAGAGTAAACGTGAAGCCCCTATTAAAAAAAAAAAAAAAAACTTGCTTGGAAATATATTAACCCTACAACACTTACACACTGCCTAAATAACTCAGTATTGTTATGGCCAGCACACACGTGGAAAAAATGCTGAAATCTCCTGGCATCAGGGAAATACAAATCAAAACCACAATGAGATACTACCTCACACCAGTCAGAATGGCTTATATTAACAACTCAGATGATGATAGATATTAATGAGGATGAGGAGAAAGGGGAACTCTCTTACACTGTTGGTGGGAATGCAAACTGGTGCAGTCAGTGTGAAAACAGTATGAAGTTTCCTCAAAAAGTTAAAAATAGAACTACCCTATGACCCAGAAATTGTACTACTTAAGGTATTTATCTGAAGGATGCAAACATAGTGATTTGAAGGGCCACACATATCCATTATTTATAGCAGCCATGTGTCCATAATAGCCAAAATATGAAGAGTCCAGATGTTCATTGATAGATGAGTTGATAAAGAAGATGTCTCTCTCTCTCTCTCTCTCTCTCACACACACACACACACACACACACACACACACACTGGACCATTACTCAGCCATCAAAAAGAATGAAATCTTGCCATTTGCAATGACATGGCTAGAACTGGAGGGTATCATGCAAAGTGAAATAAATCAGTTGCAGAAAAATAAACACCATATGATTTCACTCCTATGTGGAATTTACGAAACAAAACGTGAATATAGGGGAAAGAAGGAAAAATAAAATAAGATGAAAACAGAGAGGGAGGCAAACCATAAGAGACTCTTAACTGTAAGAAACAAACTGAGGGTTGCTGGAGGGGAGGTGGGTGAGGGCATGGGGTAACTGGATGATGGGCATTAAAGAGGGCACATGATTTAATGAGCACTGGGTGTTATATGCAACTGATGAATCACTAAACTCTACTCCTGAAACTTAACAAAAAAAAAAAAAAAAAAAAAAAAAAGAAAGGAAGGAAGAAAGGAAGGAAAGAAAGAAAGAACTCAGTATTATCTAAAAGAGTGGAGGTAAGGAAAGAAGGGTATGAGAATTTAAGAATTAACATTAACCCTGCTGTGGTCTAGGCAAGACTGATCAGAATATGTGGACTAAGTGATTTTCAAAGAATAAGTAGTTTTGTTTCTGGAGCACACAAATCCCAGTTGTGCATATAAGTAACAATAACTGGCCTGTGATCCTATGAGCGTATGTGCCTCATGAGCTGGGGTCAAACAATTTGAGAATCTGTGTTGTGGAACATGGCCTGGCACAGTTTATCATTTTAAGAGTCCTGTGGTTCTGGTCTCATTTCTCACAAGAGAGACACAAAATTTAGCTGAGAGAATCTGTAAGTAAAATCTGGCTTGTTTACAAGAAGGAAATTTAAAATCCTCCCAGGACTAGTAAGGAGATCACTCCTGCAACACAAGAGTGAGCTATTATGGGGAAGAAAGTAAATCGAGATGTTTGAAATCATAATCCAGTTCTTCCCCTACAGATAATGTGCTGAATAGAGGATAGATGCAAGCAACCCCACAAATTAATGAGTCAGAAGCCAGAATGAGGGGGAAAAAGATGCACAAGTGGAATGAATAAAATAAAGTTTACATGCAGTTAATGGATCTAAAAGATGCAAATTCCTCGAAAGGGGAGATGCAAACAAAAGAAGAGACATTGCAGAAGGCATAAGACATGCAAAAAAATAGCACAAGAAGTTTCCCCTGAAGTTGAGAAGACCAAAAATAAATAAATAAATAAATAAATAAATAACACTTCAAGAGTTTCATGAGCATGAAACATAAGGATGGATAAAGAGAAACACCTACACTTTGAGTGACATTGGGGAACACCAAGAGGGGAGAGTAATTCCTAAGATCTAGAAAGAAAAATGAAGGGCCTACAGAGGCAGCAAGAAACAATGTAGCAGCTGCACCTGGGTACAGAATTCCATACTGGTCTAGAATTCTGTCCACTGTAATCTAAGAGCTGGACAGTGAAACAAGGAATAAGAGGGAAAGTGGTGGGGGAAGACAGAAGAAATAAAGAGAAAAATCTCTTTACTGTTTAAAAATAGTAGCCCAGAACTAAAATCCTGTAACAGTTCTGTCCAATAGAAATATAAGGGCAATATACTGTGGGCCACATCTGGAATTCCAAATTTCCTTGTGAAGCCACATATCAAAAAGAGTAAAAGAAAAAGTAAAGTGAAATTTCACAATATAACTTATTTAAACCAATATATTGAAAGTCTTACCATTTCAGCATGGAATTGATATTCAAAGATGTTAATGAGATATTTTACATTCTTTTTGTTTAAGTCTTCGAATACAGCATGGATTTTAGCACTTCTTCATTCAGAGCAGGCATATTTCCAAAGCTCAGTCAGCCACATGCGGCTGGTGGCTACTGTACTGGGTAGCAGTCCTAGATGATCTTACCATGCTAGGAGGCAGGAGAAAGAGCGGGTAGAAAATGAAGTCCAAATAAAACTTAAATCCCAAGTAGAGTTGACAGAGAAAACTAATGCTCAATATTGGTAAAAATAAAATTGTAATACACTTAAACACAGTATAATTGATTATAAAAATAATCATGATAGAATAGAAATAAAACATATAGTTTCCAAAACATTGCAAAAAAAAAAAATAAAACAAAGAAAAGTTGATAAATCCCATAAAAGTGTGAATGCACACAGTAAGCCCTCGAAAAGAAAATTTAAAAGTGAGATGGCATGAACATGTCCAAATAAACCTATAATCACAACCAAGATGAAGCAATGAGATTCACCTGTTAAAAGACAAGAGATGCTCCAAAGAAACAAAAAAACTATGTTCTATGACAAACACACTTGAAACAAAATGAAGAGAAATGCTGAAAATAAAGAAACAGAAAAATGAGCAAAACAAACACTAACAAGGAAAAAAAAGGCGCATGTAGCTAATGCCAGACAAAATTGAAGCAAAAAGCCTCTAAAGTGCAAATGATATTACATATCGATTTAAAAAATGCATCGAGGATATATTATTTACAAAACTTTACTGATCCTGACAGTATAAAACATAAACTATGAAGAATAAAAGAAATTTATAATTCTAAAAATATAGGTAAGAGATTTTAACACATTTTCTTAGAATTCAACATATCAATTATGCAGAAATAAATAAAAATAAAGGAGATTTAAATTACACCATTAATATGCTTGATCTAAAAACTATGTATTAACCTTTCATATCTAAAAGTAGAAAATGAGCATCCCTTTTTCTTAATCAAACTATTAATTATGAAACACAAATCAGTAATGTACCAACCTGCTCGGTCCACCCCTACCTCCAGCTGTTTGTCCCTCCACAGGGATTCTCCTCTCTGTGAGGTGGGTCCTCATGGACCATGGCTTCCTTGCTCTCTGGCTCCTGGATGGATCTGCCCTTGGAGAGACCTGGCAGGGGACTCCAGGGGGTGGGGAGGAGAGTGAGGTCAATGTTCTTCTCCCACACCCTCTCCCAGCTCCTGTCAACTTGCCTTCTCACAGAGCACTCTGCCTCTGGGGCCAGAAAACTGCTCTCTCTTATCCCCTCCAAGCCTAGGGATGTTGCCATCTCTTGAGCAACCTTGACTAACGTCATCAGTATTTTGCCATTCTTGATTCAACTGCCTCCAACACCGATGCACATAAGCTTTTATTTGGGGAGAGGGACTGTTTTAAAGAAAATCCCACATATTTCATTCACTCCTAATTACTTAAGAGACACCTCAAATCTGAAAAAAAAGATGGGGGCAGAATTCTTTTTATATAATCACCACACCATATGATCCTTAATCTAATAAAAATTAATTTTTTAAAGAACAAAACAAAAAAAGTCCTGATAATATCTAATATCTAAATGTTTCCAAGTTTCCTTAATTATCCATATATGTCATTTCACAGCAGGATTTTTAAAAGTCTATTAATTGTTAAGTATTTGCTATATCTCTTAAGTTTCTTTTCATATGAAATTGTCTCCTTTTCTCCCATGTTATTGTCTTGTTAAAAATCACTGGCCCTATAAAGTGTCCCGTTCTGGGTTCACCTGACTTTGCCCACGTGATGTCCTTCAACCTATTCCCCTATCCCCCTATCCCTCATTCACTTATTCAGCTCATAGACTTAAGACTGAATGCAAACAGTTCATTAAATGTATGTTACTTTTTTTTTTTTTTGCAAGAGTATTTCATACATTGTGCTGTGTGTTTCTTACGACAGCATGCAGAGCTCTGACCCTTTCGTACGTCTTAATATTGATCAGTGTATTCACATGAGAGTTTATGTTTAGAGGGATGGGGGTTTTTTGTTGCTTTCGATTTTATGTATTTTTAAGACTGAAAATTCTTAAATTCTAAGAAAGATGAATTTTACCACATCAAAATTTGAAATTTTGTAGCAACACATATCTCCCTGAATAAAAGTAAGGCAGATGACATATAAGGAGACAGTATTTTCAAAATATAAATGAAAATAATTTTCTAAACATAAATTATCGCAAAGAAAGAAACACAGCTGATGACTAACAATTAAAAAGAAAGAAAAGCAGCTAGTAGGAAAGTAAGCAAAGGATGCCAACAAGGAATTCCTAGAAAAGGAAGGTGACCATGAATAAAAGCACAAAAAGTGCTCCATCGCAGAAATAACTAGAGATCAAATTAAAATATTAAGATACTATCTTTACCTTATCTTATCGGTAAATTTTCATAGTTTGAAAATAAGCATTCATTCATTTTTTCAACACATATTTTTTCATACCAAAGCAGTGTCAAGCCTAATGCTAGGCATAGCTGAAAATGAAGTAGGGGCCCTAACCTTGAGAAACCTACATTATTGAACAGTCAATAGGCAATAAATAAGCACATAAGGGACAACATAAGTTTATATAATTACGTCTTTGCCAATAAATGAACAACATCACTTTGTAGACTGGAGTCAGGAACTGGATGAGCTATCTAGGGAAGGCCTCCCAAGATGAAAGGTGGGTGACTGAGATGTTTCTGCCCATGTGAGTATCTGGAGGTGGGGATAGTGTTGGGGTAGAGGTCGAGTGGAGAGAGCTTTCCAGAATGAAGAGCTGGGCAAATATCCAAAGACTGGAATGAGCCTACCATTTTGGAGGCATAACCGGCCTGTATATCTGGAGCAATGTGAGTGGTGCTGTATGTGTCCTATCACATCATGTCAGAATTCACATAATATATCCATTTGTCAAGAGCAAGGTGAAACTCCAAAGGTATAATGAGACAATATTAGGAAGGGATCAAAATGACCACTTCAGAAAGGTTGGATGTGACTTCAAATGCTGTGAGAATCCCTGAAAAGTTTGAAACAGAGCAGAGGTGAGATCTCATTTTTTTTGTTGTTGTTTTTAAGTTTATCCTAGGAGTAGGTGGAAAAAATACTGAGACTAGGAGAATGAAAGCAGGGAGAACAGTTTGGAGCTGAAGAGGAAAGAATAAGTGGGTAGAGTCTCAGGTCTTGCCAGCAGATTGAACAAATAAAAAAAGAGAAAAGGAGGAACCAAAGATGGCTCCAGGTTTGTCTTGGGCACCTGGGTGAATGTTGGTGCCACTGACTAAAATAAATAGAGATGAGAGGAAGCAGAGTTCCTTGGAGTAATTTCAACATGACTGCTGCCTAATAGAAGCTACTGAAAACAGTGGCGGCAGAAGGAAATAATCAGGTTGGCCATTTATGAAGAATGATTTAAGGAAGGGTGATTCTAGGGTTTACCTAGAAGTGAATATAGGGGTTCTTGTAACAGTTTAAGAAACTCAAATAGTAAGACTCAAAACTAAGGTCATGGGAGCAATGGAAAAGAGAGGACAGTTTCCAAAGAAATGAATAAGGCAGAACATAGAAGTCTATTGGATGGTTGGGGAGGAAGCCAGGAAGATAAATACAGTCTCCATGAGGACTCCCAGATTTATGGCCTGAGTAAAGGTGTGAATAGGGTATCAGCCAACAAATAAAGAGGTTAAAAATAATGGAGAACAAATGCCTTTCTCTGGATAAAGCTGTATGTTTTCAAGGATTAGGCCCAGACCCAAATAGTGGTGGGTTGAAATGGACAGATTAATACAACAACAATGGTCACCACAGGAACATTGAAATCACTGGATCATTCCCTGATAACAAACTTGATTAACTTACTACAACACTGGCACTTGTTCCTTGAGAAACAGTGACAAAGAAATGTGATTCACTGATGGTAAAGTATAAGATGTGAGAATAAGTAGGAAAATTGTTCTATTTTTATTCATAAACAATAATTTTGAAAATAAGGATAACTTTTCAAAGGTCTGTTTGGGGCTGTGTAGGATGATGAATAGAGAACTGGGCAAGTCACTTGATCAGAAGGTAAAAGAGTTCTCCTTTACAAACAGCCCATCCTCAGCACTGTCTCAAAGACACATAGGTGAGTCCCAGTCAATTAAGCCTAGTTATTTATCAATAACATTAAAATAACATCATTTACAAAGAGCATGAATTGAACATATTCAAGCACAAAAGTATTCAACAAATTACTGAATTGAATCCAATTTTATATTTATTTTCCCTCTTTTTTACCATTGCTAAAGGAATATTTTTAATAGACAAATATATTTTGTTTCTTAAGTTCTTATCCAAAACTAGGGAACTACTTCATTTCCTTTTACTCTAATAACTGGTTGGATGCAACTCAGATTAATGGTCATTTATCATTAGTAATTATTCATTACAGATGGCTGGTAAATATTTCAAAAAGTAATGCTTATACAATGTTGAATACCAACTTTAAAAATTAATTCAACAATTTCAAATAAACTTCCAATCAAGAAGAACTAAAGCGATTTCATAATGCGTCTAAATATTGACTTTTGTTCTTCAACTTTTGGGTGTTTCAATAGCAAGATAAGGAAATACCAACCAGGGATTAAAATCCCAGCCATGTGACCATTACACATTATGATTTGTGTGATGGTACAGATGGACACGGAAATAGTGAGCATTAGTTAATCGGGTCTATAATACCTCGTGTTTCTCTTACATCTCAGCTGGAGAAATGTGTTTTAACATCTACCACTAATAAATATTTTTTCCTTCTTTGTACTCAAGAAGCATTAGTTATATGATACTCTGTTTCCACTCTAATTTGTACTCTGGTTACACGAAAAGTTGTATATTATAATTCTTAGTGATATACCACATAACCCAGAGAGTCAGAAAGTCCCAGAGAGACAGTTGACCAGATGCCAAACCACTACTAGTGTGGCTTTCTTTCATCCTTAGAGAGGTTTAAAGGAGTTGTATTATTTGTTGAACTTACATTCCTATTTTCTTTTTTTTTTTTAACAATGTTTATTTTATTTTATTTTAGAGAGAGAGCATGGGGGAGGGAGAGGGAGAGAGAAAATCTTTTTTTTTTCCAATTTATTTATTTTCAGAAAAACAGTATTCATTATTTTTTCACCACACCCAGTGCTCCATGCAAGCCGTGCCCTCTATAATACCCACCACCTGGTACATTCCTATTTTCTAATACTTGTGAGTATGAAAGGATTTATACAATCATGTTTCTCCATGTTATTAAAGATAAGATATGCCAGAATTACCTGGATTGCTGATTTGTTTTCTGCAGGACTTTCCAATTCTTAAAAAAAAACTAACAAACAAACAAAAAACCTGCTGTTTCTTTGCTTCTCTGATATTTAAAATTACAGGTTATAGCATTTCCCAAATGTGTTGCATGTTTTAATCTGAAATTTCATGTGACGACTACATATTTTTTTCTCTCATAGCTGACACATTCTGGGAAGCACACTTTTACCAACATGAATGAGATCTAGATAAGGAATAGCCCTGTCTGTATTTAACATGACTGACTTTTTAAAAGATTATAATTTGACTCATTTTGCTTTCTAAAATGTAAGAATGAATAATTAATCAATAGATACATCAATAGATATAGACAGACACAAATTTCTTAAAATTATGTACCTGAAGTTCACTGATGCTCATGTCTATATCTCTTGAGACAAGGCAAAGATAGAATAAGACTATTTTCTGAAGAGAGGAAATTTGGTAGACAGAGCGCTCCAGCAGAGTCAAACCTATCTTCCTATCACAGTATTAAAAATATATATTAGGAAGGACAGTTAATAAGAATAAGCATTTTAAAAATACATTATCCAAAATAATACAACTTTTTTATCTGACTAAAAATGGGTAAAGAATATGAACAGGTATTTTTTCCTAACAAGACATCCAGATGCTCAACAGATATAAGAAAAGATGCTCAACATAACAAATCATCAGGGAAATGCAAATCAAAACCACAATGAGATATCACCTTACATTTGTAAAAGTGGCTAAAATTTAAAAAAAAAAAAAAAACTCAAGACTTAACAACTGTCGGTGAGAATGTAGAGAAAAGGGAATCCTCATGCACAGTTGATGGGATTGCAAATTGATGTGGCCTCTGTAGAAAACAATAGGAGGTTTCTCAAAAAATAAAAATAGAAATCCCAGAGGATCCAGTAATTCTACTGTTGAGTATATACTCAAAGAAAACAAAACACTAATTTGAAAAGATATATGCACCCATATGTTTATTGCAGCATTATTAATAATAGCCAAGATATGGAAATAGCACATATGTTCACTGATAGATGAATGCATAAAGAAGATGTGGTATATACATGCAATGGAATATTACTCAGCTATAAAAAAGAAATGAGAGCTTGCCTGTTGCAACAAAATGGATGGATTTACTTGGTATAATGCTTAGTGAAATCAGACAGTCAGGGAAAGACAAATTACATGTGGTTTCACTAATATGTGGAATTTAAGAAATAAACCAAATGAATGAACAAACAAAGAAGACAGAGAAAAAATCAAACTCTTAAATACAGAAAACAAACAGGTGGTTACCAGAAGGGAGGTGGATGTGAGGATACGTAATATAGGTGAAGGGGATTAAGAGTATATTTATCTTGATGAGCACTGAATTATATATAGAATTGTTGATTCACTGTATTGCATACCTGAAACTAATATAACATTGCATGTTAATTATACTTCAATTTTTTAAAAGAAAATAAAAAGTAAATTATCCAAAATAATGCAATTTTTTAGCAATCCTATCCAACTCCCACTTTAAAGATGAAGGAACCAAGGGTAGGAGCAAACAAAACTAGCAAGTGGCATTCCCGAAACTAGAACCCAAGGGTCCTAATGTCTAGCTCACTGTTCTTCCTACACAAGGATCTTCCTCATTTGCAGTTTGAGTAAAGGTGACCCTCATTCAAAAATAAAGGTTTTAGTATCAAGGCAAAGCAGTGAATCTGAATTCCAAGGCAGTATTCAGGGCAGAAGAAGGGAATGAATAACTATAAGGCTCCTAAGATTTGGCCAAGAGTAAATGGAAGTGCGAGTGAGGCTACCTGCGCGGAACCCAGCAGCAGCTATAAGGCAGTGGTGTGCATCACAAGTGAGGGATATGCCTTTATAAACAGAAGGTATGCATCTCCATAATTCCACAGGCTTACAGATCATTTAATCATTTTTTCAAATGATTGTACTATTTAGCCATGCACCCTATTTCTCATTTCTTCTTCAGTACCTGGCTATACACTTATTTTGGCAAAAGGATTTATTTCTGATTTGGAAATAAATCAAGGACATTTTAGACTCCAAAGTCCAATGGCAGGTAGATTATTTACATAGATTTGCATCTAGGTATTCCTCATTTATTTATGTGAAGACAGAAAATGTACACTCTTTGTCACATAGAGCTATAATTACAGTTTTATAATGGTTTGCAATGCCATTTGTGGGATCAAAATGATTTCTGGATAAATATGAGGATTGACTCAAAGAAAATTCTTTGACTGTGTGTGATAGAAATTATGGTAAGGTGCTTATACTTCCAGTCAACATGTATGAACCACATAAAGGTTGAAACGAGAAATCACAGAAAAAAATAGGGATATAATAGAGCTTGCTTTGTGTCTGGTCTAAGTCCATGTTGTTGTCCAACCCTTACCAATTCAGTGAATGTCCCTCCACTCCCAACTGCCGATCCCTGCATCTTTTTGCTTGAGGACCTTGGTTGCTGGAGTCTGTTCTTCCTGAAGGTGCCACTAGTTGAAATTTCTGGAAAATTAATACCCCTGGGATCAGATCTTGACCAATCACCGAGTTAGTAGGAAATGGCCCAGTTCCGCAGCTTCTTGCTTGGGATGACAGAGACTAGTCTTGTATACTGGCTCCTGGAGGTCCCCTTGAGGACTGAGCTCCAGTTGCTCACAGTGGTAACTGGGTTGATGACACACCCTTTACTAACTGTCTTCCTGTCTCACTTTATTACTCCCTAAACAGTGTTTCCTGGGACCACCCCCTAAATAAACTACTTGCACTTGAATCCTTGATTTTGGTCTGCTTCTAAGGGTGCACAACTCATGACAGTAAGACTTGACTCACATTCCTCCTTAGATTAGTTTGGCAAGGGTTAGTAGCAAGGGGTGGGGGTGTACCATGAAGGCCAACATCTTGCTGATTGCTCTCTGGCTAATGAGTTTTCCAAGTTCCAGTTGGGTGAATGCAACCCACTTCTGCATCCCTTCCAACTCGGCACAACAGATGCCAGGAGCAGAAAGCGTTGGGGTAAACATGACATTTTCCCCATGCTCAGCAAGACAGGAAGTTCATTAAATTTGGTATAAATCTTTGCCTTTCAAGTGCCAGTTGGTGATTTATTTTCTCCTTCTTGTTTAGATTTTTTAGAGTGTAGGTGCCAACCTCTGGAATCTAATCCAAAACCCCAAGCGAAGTCCTGTTGATAAATCAACAAAAGCCCTGTTTGCACAACACAAGCCAAATGCAAATCCGTTATCCTTGAGAGCGAGTCTAATGACCATTTTTCAATGTTATAAAAGGTGCCATGTCAAAGCATCTTACTAATTCTCACCTTGGCTTCTAAAAAACATCCTCTGGCTGCCTTCTTTCAAAGAAAATCCACAGATAAATAAAACCTCCAAAGGAACACCATGGCGGCAAATCCATCTGAGCAGAAAGAAAATTGCTTCAGGATGCAGTTGTCGGGCATATTTCCACTTATCGCTATATTGCATTTGGGCAACACAGTTCATTGGTGTGTGCATCTTCCTCTACTTATTATACAGAATATAAGAGGAACCTAAATACCATTGTAAGACATTGTTAACGTCTACTTGCTACCAACTAAGGCTTGAGCATGGGACTGTATCCATCTAACCCTCTATTTCTACATTTTAGGATTACTGAAAGGATGAAGTGCATTCACTTGTCTGCTCCTTCAACCAAGAAACATTACTGAGAGTTTACTTTGTGCCAGAGTTGGGCCAGGCTTGGGGATACATAGGTGGGCCAATGGAAGGAAGGTCAGTGGCAATTGAGCAGCAAAAACGGAGAGACAAAAAATGAGGCTGGGAATGTTAGTATGAGACAAATCATGCCAGATCTCAAAGGCTGCTATGAGAAGTTTGTAAAAAGAGCCATGGAAAACCATTAAAGGGCATTAAGCAAGGGGATAAGCGGCATGGAAATAAGAGAGAGGGCAAGAAAAGAATGAATGAGGTAAGAAATTATAGTAGGAGTCACCTAGATCGGGGTCTGGTACAACAAAGGCAATTGAGAAATGGAAATTCTTGCCATTCTGCTCTGCCTCCTTCCCCTCAGAAGCAAGAGTTATCAGCCTGCCCTTAACTACCTCTTCTAAGGCAGTATTACCTGGTAACTGTTAAGCTGTCGCCAGCCTCCATGATCCCATTATCCACATGGGGGCAAAGATCATTTATTCTTTGAGAGGAGGAAATTGGGAATTAAGTTTTATGAGCTAACACAGAAAAGGCTTCTGTTGGACAAGAATCATCATAAAATTGTTATACATTTCATATCAATGCATGTATTGAGGCACAAGTGAGGTCATGGGATTCTGGAAGTCATTATATGGTAAAAAAAAAAAAAAACAGCTCAGATTGTTGGGTAAGAGTGAAAGAGATATGCCTTCATAAACAGAAGGTGTGCATCCTTGAAAAGTTCTTGGCAAGTTAGCTAAATCTATTTTTGGCAAATAGAATAAGTATTTGAAAGAACAAAGGCAGTTAATTAAGTATAGTATTATTCATGAAGTTTGGTAATTAGGTAAGAGATAAAAATTGTTGATTATAAGACTTTAGCTTGGAAAATGCTGGAATATAGAGATTTGCAAAGGTAAAGACATCTAAACAATTGAATGTCACTAAATGAAAAGACTTCTGTTGATCTCATATCCTTAAAATACACAAAAGATGGACAGACACAAACACAGAGTTGTGTCACCATCAAAAGCTATAAGGAAACCAGAAGATTAATATTAATGATGCTTCCAAAAAAATTCTAAGAACCTCCAGAAGGCTTTATTTTGCTATATTTACATCAAGAAGAGCAAGAAAGGGATGAGCCCATTACTGGGTATAGATTTATTAATCCATCAGGAAGAATGATCATACAATGAAAATCTGAAAGAGAGAATCAAAATTCCGGCATTGAGGAAATGCTAAGTGACAGATTTTAAAATGAGAACTGAAAGAGCTAGTTAATGAAACCACAGAGCAACCCTTGGTAATAAAAATTTTAAAAAAAATCCAAAACAAACAAAACAAAAAAATTCAAAAACACCAATCAAGAAAATTGTTAGAAGTCTGGAGAGAAGCAATTGTTGCTATATTTTTCAAAGACTCATTAGTCTGTATTCTGGGCATGATAAACAAGAGAATTTGTGGTTGATCCTCCAAAAAATTCTAAAATGAAAATTTAAACATGATTTCTGAGCTCTTAATAAAGACTGAGCATCAGAAACCAAAGTAAGTTTACTACAAAGCTAATCTTTCCATATGATTGTTGATTTTGTTTCTCATTGTGTTGCCAAAGTGGGAGATTGGGACCACATGATAGAGCTACTTAGGTTTATTTCTGGAGGACATGGACAAAAAGACAATTATGCCAGGTACTTCTAAATCAGAAAGGTCCATTGCTGATATAAAATGAAGATGAATTCCTCACTGGACACTCCATCTGCTTTGGATTCAGGTTTTCATCCTGGACTTTCTTTGAGTGTGGGTATAGAAATCTACATATAAAGTCCTTCCTACAAAATAGATAATGCACAGTGAAGAGTTAGTCACCTGTGAATTGTTGGACAATGTCATTTCATATCATAATTCTTATTAATTTTTAATGCTCTTCTTTCTGGCAGGGGGACACTAAGTTACTCTCATTTTCTGGGTAAAAGTGAAGCTTTAGCGATTTGTAGAAAAGCAATTGTATTTGGGATTAGCTAAGGGATAATCATCCTATGGTCCCAGACTGATATGATCAAGGAAATGAAGTTAAAATTCTCTGATGGACGTGGAGCAAAGTGCTCACTGCTTCTGCAGGAGTTTTAGCTTGGCAAGGAAACAGGCAAGTTTTGCTTTAACATGGACAGTGGTGCCTGCATTCTGATCCAGCAAGCTCCATTCCAACATGGCCCCGGAGAAGCTCTGCACGGCAGAGCCCTTACATCATCTGCACTATATGTACACTTGGTCAGGCTGTGTAAACTTTGACATGTGGGTGTCAATCTTTCTCATATTTGCAGATGGCTTTATCAGAGCATGATTAGTTTCCAGAACAAATTTGAGCAAAAGAAAACATTACCTACAGTATGTAAGCCAACAGAGCAGCTAGTTTTCAGATTTGTCTATTTACATGGGCACTGGATGTTTTGCTAAGGCTCTCTAAAACTGATGGTAATTGAACAGTGCCAGTGTGTTAGTGGAGGCTGATGAGTTGTAAAGGTTTTATAAACAACCAGGGTGGATTTGGCCACAGCCTTTCTAGTAATGTTTGTTAATCTCCCTGAGCAAGTGTGCACCTAACACAATGTAAATACTCCAGAATTTGGAGGTGTCAATAGTGTAACTTTTACTGTTTGTAAAATCATTCTTTGATATCATCAGTAAGTTTACTGAATGTCCCATGGCCAAATATAATAAAACCTTAAGTAAGCGCTTGCAGAGAAATAAGGGAAAACATGTGTTTTATTTTTACCCCATTGCATGTTTGTTAAAGGATCACCGTAGACTGATAAATACAGTCGTGGCTGTGCTGGGTGTAGATTTCTGTTTGGCTCCCAGTGAAGGAAAGTTTTATTCCACTCTGAGAAGGGAAAGTATCTATTTACAATTATTCCATAGCTTAGTTTACATATTTTGCTGAGAAAGACTATAGAATTTCCAGGGGGAAAAATCTGTATTGTCCCCAAATTATCAGTATCTAAGAAAAAGTTTTGTTAATATTTATGTCAATTAGAATTGAAGGTATGAGTGTAGCCTCTAGTAGCTTTGATCAGGTCCTGAAATTCCTATGCATACACCTGTTTGTGGGAGTGGCTGTGCTTTCAAATGATGTCAAGTAATGTCTGAAGAGACCTCCCCTTCCGTCTGAGCACCCTTGTAAACCACTAGAGGGCCTATCCATTTGTAAATTTCTCCAGACAAGAAGAAAAATCCTTCTAAATATCAGACAAAAATCTTTGAAAATTTTTGGGGTTTTTGTTTGTTTGTTTTGTTTTGTTTTCATTTTGTTTTTGGTTTTGGTGAAGAGCTTACTGACCATACACCCCACCCATGCCCTCTTTGTTGCTGGTATCTGAAAACTTTGGGAATCTGCTATGCCCAGGATACACTGGACAAGATGACCACCCTTGGGGTTAAAGACCAGCCCCTCTGGCCGCAGTATTGATGGATGGCAGAGGAAATGAAGCTGCGGTGACATTTTCAAGGGGAATTTGTGAACCATAGATATGAGCATGACCAGCACAGCGTAGCGGCACATAAAATCAATACAAATAACCCATACCTTAATACCTTGATCCAGGAAGAGGCTGGCTTCATCAGACCCTCAGAGGGGAGAGGCCCGAGGCCAACTGCTCTGGGCAAACGTGCTATTGACTTGTTCTGCAGAGGCATTAAGCCAACCACAATTAAGAGGCTTTCTTTTTTCTTTTCTTTCTTTCTTGCTTTCTGTTTCCGTTTTTTGTTTTTGTTTTTGTTTTTTTGCTTTTATTTATTTATTTTTTAAGGCATTTCTTTCCCCCAGAAATAATTTTCTGGAGAAATGTGTGTCAGAAAACATCTTTGAAAAACACCCTTGCAGTGACATTGATCATATGATGTTATTGCAAAAACAAAGGCACCGTGTTTTCTCTCTCCACATTTTACAAGTTGTCTTGTTTTTGAATCTGCTAAAATAATCCAACGATGTACACTGCCTTCTGAAGGTGGGGAATGAGCCTTCCATTTCATGAGCTCATAGTTATGCTCTTATTTTTCACTGCAGGAAGGATGTCACTTTCTCTTCTTTGTGGCATGAGATTCTTACATGCATAACTAAGTTTGTGCAGCTAGCCAAAAAAAATCAATGGGTGCTAAGACCCTGTATTATAAAAGGGGGGACTCTATTGATTGCAATATTAAATTTTCTCTTCTTGCATAATCACATTTAAGGCGATGGGTTACAAAGAACCCTGTGGTCAATGTGTTTTTGAAGAATGTTCTTCCTATTTCTTGTTTTACCTCCTCTTGATATGTGATCCAATAAATGACTTCATTTTACAAAAATGGGGAAACAGAGTTAACGCTGTTTCAGAATGATAAGGTGAGTAGGATGAACACATGGGAAAAGGTAGGCAGCACACAGTGTTTTTGAGCACATCTTTCTTGTGTGTGGTCCTTGTTTGGTTCTATTTGGAAAGAATTGGAAGGCACAGTGAGCACCAGACACATTAGTATGTGGGTGACTCCTAATGTCAGTGTGGTAAATAGAATATTCTCTGAAATCACTCAGAGAATCCTGTTTCCAGCTAAACATCTGAGTAACCAGACAGCCTTGTTTATCATAAACAAAGACTTGGCTGATTACACAGGGCGATCTTTAAGTAGCATCAGACTAAATCACAAAACGGAGAATGAAATTATGAGAATTTATTTTCTCAATCATAATAGTCAATACTTGGAAGGAAAGCAAATAGCGGACAATTCTAGGTCTGTGTGAGTGCAAGGATAAGATGGTAGAGTCCTTTCCCATTATTAATTATTTACTTTTTAAAAGGGTAACCCCCTGACTTTTAATAATGCGGGATGTGGGACATCGGGGCACAAGAGGCATCTGTCCCCCTAAAATGCAAGGAGATGGCAAGAATGCTCCACACCCCCAAACGGTTAGGTCTCAGGGCCAAATGCGGCCCCAGCCGAGATGGGAGTTTCTCCCCGCCTTGCTCTCGTCTGCCCCAGCGAGAAATTTCTGACACTGAAAGCTCTCAGGAGATGAAGCACTGGGTTCTGAAACCTGTGGAGGAGTCCTTTGCAAATTTCTGCATGAACCCGAGGCTCTGCAAGGTGAAAGTCACGGCGGCACAGAGTTGTGTGTGTTAATGTGTGTACAGAGTAACTCTGTTTGTTTGTAGGTCCTTAGTAGAAGGGTGTCTAATGTTGACTTTTTGAGGCTAAAATTGTTTGAATTTTCTATCCCGACTCTAAGCCACCTTACAGAGGGCTCTTTTTTCCTTGCTGTTTGTACATTCATTACCTTTTAAAATGTCTTGAAGTAGTAAACAATCCAGCAGTTCTCTCTCTGTCCTCCCATTGTCAAGAAGAATGGGGACTGGACCGCCAAGGGCGCATCAGAGGCTGTGGCTTGCAGCGTGCCCTAGTAATAAATACTTGGAGCTTTGGGGCCATTATTCCCACACATTGTGCAGCCCTTCCAATTCTTCTTTAAAGCCAAATCAGATACTTGAAGAAAAACAGAGTACGAGAGGTGTTTGTAAAAATGCATTTCTAGTAATATAATTAACACAGGGCTCTGGGTTTTGGATTGGTAAATTGTGGCAAAGAAAAAAATAAGTATGAAAAACAGAACCTCTCTGCATTTGCATGAATGTGCCTGTGTACACATATTTTCTGTAACTTGAACAAAACTCCTAAAAAACACACTGCATTTTGTTTTCATTTGAACCGCAGTGACACATTAGCCATATTCTTCTCAGGGGAAAAGGAAAATCATTTTATCCCAGCCACCTCATTCCCAGTCTTGGTGCATAAAAATATGAACACACATCTCTATCTCTTTTGCTTACGACAGGGTTGGGGAAAGCACAGGGACAGGGAGATCTTTCCATCTGCCTCCTTGACATTCTTGGTGGGAGAATTTCCGTTTGTTCCTGCAGGCCAACAAGTTAGAGAAGTTTTGTAATGACTATATTGTCAGATCAAATTAAACGCCATGCCCTCGTGCTGGCCCGTCAGCTCAAGGAGCGTCCTCTCTCTCAGGGCTCCTGCAGAGACTCCCACAAGCCCCTTACTGTCTCAGTTAAAAGGCCAGGCAAGTCAGCCTATTCCCGCACCTCTTCCTATTCTGGAACAAGGTCCAGTGCATGTCCGCCTTGGTTTTGTGTGTGAGATCGTGCATCTCTCAGAGTGGGAGTACGGCGGTCCCGTTTGAAACAAGACGGTACTGAATTTACGCGGTCTCCATGCAGAAGTGTGTGTGACAAAGCAACGACTGCTCTGTGGAGGCTGGAGAGAGGCAGCCCCTACTGGTAAATGGAGAAGGGTCCTTATGCCCTGACGTGAGGACAATTAGAGCACATGTGTGAGATGTGTGAGTCAGTCTGAGTGGCATCCAACAGCGGCCTCCAGGAAGAAGGAAACCCAAGGCCATCACTAGGTATCCTTTCCTTCCTAATAATGAAGGGGCTAAAGCACGTTTTCCAGAGGTAGAGCAGCTCTATTTTGCCCAGAAGCTGCTGAAGGCTCACTCGTCTCCGGCCTCTGCTCAACCTTACAGTATTCCATGCAAGATCCAAAGGACTCATGTAGACAAAGACTTGGGGGCACAGGGTTTGGCATTGAAAGAACCACGTCCAGATCTCCATCTTCAAACATTTAATGAGCAAGAACTTGGGTGAGTCTCTTGAGCTCTGAGACTCTCCTCCTGTGAACTTCCGAGGGTTCAGTGAACTCACGAGTGGGAAAGCAAATGATAACTTGCCAAGACTGGGAAAACACATAAAAATGGGATATTTAGGAAAGAAGACAGGATATGAAAATATGTGCAACTGGAAAGAGTTCAAAGGAAAATGCTCGGTCAAGAGAAGGAACAAGGTAAAAAGGGTGTAAGTCATTTTCCCACAAGGTTTTATTGAGTCTTGTTAGGGAGTCTGTAAGTAACAAGTGTCATCCTGCGACCTGATGGAACTGCTGGCACTTACTACAGTTTATAAATAGGCAAGTCCCTAAAACTTAGGGTCAGAGGGACCACCTCCCACCCATTCCTCGTAAATGATATTGAGAATTAGTGTCACTCTTTCAGGTTGGGCTCTCTGGGAAGCAGACATGCAGTGGAAGTTGGGGGTGCAAAACGTTTATCAGGGGAGAACCATGAATAAAGGAAATGGGAGGCAGCAAGTTGGGGGCCAGCCAACCATAGCAAGACCTGGCCAAGTCTATGCCTATTTGAAGAACAGCACAGTGAGTGGAAGTTGTCAGGCCTTCATACCACTGGGCCACCCTCAAAGGGCTCAGAAGTGAGCCACATGTATGCAGCTGTGAATTAACCCCAGTCATCTTAGCTGGACAGAGGACCCTCACTAGAAGGGGAAGGTGAGCCCTGCATCCCAGTACCTGGTGCACTGACCCATGACCCCTGCCCCTTCATCCCCCCATAAGATGCCCAGAGTCTGCTAAAAAGAACTTCTGCTGTGAACTTGATTCATTATGATGTTTTCACTGTCCTATGTTTAGAGATGTGCACAATAAAACATTTTTAAAGAACTAGGTCAGATAAAACTGATGAACTCTTGAAAAACTGTCATGATTCCTTTTCACCACTTAAGAAGTATGGAATACATTGTACAGTTTCTCCCTTCACAGTGGCTGCCAGGCTGCCAGGAGTCAGGGAACTATAGGGAATTTTAGCCTACTTTGTTTTTTTCCCAAAGTTTACGCTTTTAATATTGGAGGTGTGTATCTAGGGATTGCTGAAGTCAAAATTGTTTCCAAGTTTAGCTTAGTTATTGATAAAGAGTGTCCATGACATCTTTATTCTGCATATTTTAACTTGTGTTTAACTGTTTTATTCCTTATATCTTACATTTAACTTCCATCACTGTTCTTTTGAGAGTATGGAAATACAAACACTGATACAGATATGGTTATAGGTATCTATCATTTCAGGGAATCATCCTTATAATTCAGGGTTTTGTGGTGTTTTTGATTGTGATAAGATGGTTTTATTTTATTTTATATTTCCAGTGTAGTTAATAGACAGTGTTATATTAGCTTTAAGTGTGCAATACAGTTATTCTATATATTACTCAGCACTCATCAAGTCATGTGCACTCTTAATCCCCTTCACATGTTTCACTCATCCCCGCATCCTCCTCCCTTCTCGTAACTATGTGTTTGTTCTCTATAGTTGAGTCCTTTTCTTTTTTTTTTTTTTTTGCCTGTTTGTTTCTCCTTCTCTATCTCTCTCTCTTTTTTTCTTTGTTCACTGTTTTGTTTCTTAAATTCCACATAGGAGTGAAATCATATGGTATTTGTCTTTCTCTGACTAACTTACTTTGCTTAGCATAATACTCTCTAGCTCTATCCATGTCATTGCAAATGCCAAGATTTCATTCTTCTTATAGCTGAGTAATATTCCACTGTGTGTGTGTGTATGTGTATACACCACATCTTCTTCATCCATTCATTAGTCCATAGATACTTGGACTTGCTTCCATAACTTGGCTATTGTAAATTAGGCTGCTGCATAAACTTGAGGTACCTAGAGCCTTTTGAGTTGGTGTTTTCCTATTCTAGGAGTAAAGTCTCAGGAGTGTGATTACTAGACCATCTGGTAGACCTAGTTTTAATTCTTTGAGGAACCTCCGTACTGTCTTTCACAATGGCTGCCCCAATCTGCATTCCCTCCAGTACTGCACAAGGATCCCTTTATCTCCACATCCTCACCAACACCTGTTGTTACTTGTGTTTTTTATTTTAGTCATTCTGACCTAAATGTGAGACCTGAAACCATAAAAATCCAGGAAGAGAGGACAGACAGTCATTTTTCTGACACTGGCTGTAATCACATCTTTCTAGATATGTCTCCTAGGGCAAGTGAAACAAAAATAAAAATAAAATATTGGGACTCTATTGAAATAAAATCTTCTTCACAGTAATCCTGTTTTTATTTGAATATATTTTCTAGTCCAGTCAGGTCTGCCTTTTGTTTTGCTTTTCCCCTCTTACCCAACATTTTCCAGGCAGTCACTCATGATGTCCGCATCCTTACCATCACGATACACCAACTGCTATACTAAATTTAGCTCAATCTTGGAAGTACCGACACCCAAAGAAACACAACCCCTTCCTGGCATATCACTGCTTATGAGCTGGTCCTCAGGGATGTCATGGAACTGCTCTGAGCCTCCATTTCTCTTCTGTGAAATAAGCCTGAGTATACCCTCCTCTCAGTGTGGTTCAGAGAGTGAAATAAGACAGCCCAAGATGTGCAGAGTACCCTGTGCCCAGGAGACCCTAGAGGCCTCATTTCCCATTCTCAGGGTCTCCATAGTAATTACGGCCACATTACAAAAGAAAGCACTTAATCAAAATCTACAGAATGTTCCTAAAGAGATCAGGCCCACAGGTATGGGCTGTTTTCTCTATCTGGACTCCTCGAAAAATGACCATCTTTCCTGTAACATGAGCTTTCTATCACTGTTCTTATATGTTGCATGGCATCTGGCAGTGCTAGGAAGATCAGTATTGATCATAATGATGCTCAAACCCCACACAGGCTCCAATGACAGATCCTGTGGTTCCTTGGGATATTCTAAGTGATGCCCTCTCCCTAGGAATAAGCAACAGATCTACTATTTATGATATAATAATATACAACAGGTAAACAAATACATGTGCATGTGTTAGGGTACATGCCTTTTCTGTAACTTATGGGGATTTGGCCAAAAAATGTTTGGGACAGCCACCATACCAAAGACTTCCTCCAAACACAAATTCTCATCATTCACTTATGCCCAAACACAGTGGTTCTTAGATTTGAACTTTGAAAAGAGGCAAATAGCGCTGCTGCTTTGCAAAGTGCAAAGCTAGTCTTAAATCACTAGCTTGATATAATCAAAGCTGACTTTCGCTTCACTCTGTGTGCATTTGAGTTTCTCCCCATCTCTGCTTTCCCTACACAAATAACACCAGTTTGGCTGAGGCATGGATATTGATTTCAATACCGAGGAGCAGCACATTTCACTCTTCATCAATTACCTGCTACCTACAGTTACTGCACAGGTTAATGTCAGGTAGTATCTCTGGAACACAAGTCAAATCACCCTAAGTCTTTATCTCAGACCCCAGGGAAATCCAAAGACTTCCTGATATTTCTGTACATTCCTGAAGTACTTCTCTTCCCAAGGGCAACTCTGTCCCCAGGCTCCAGCTCCGACTCCTCATGTGTGTTTTCAAAATTCACCCTGATATTGTGACACATACCCTTTGTCCATGTCCATTTTTTAAAAACCACTGCATAAAGCACTTCATAATGCTTTACACTTCTGTGA
This sequence comes from Neogale vison, assembly GCF_020171115.1. Taxonomy (NCBI): domain Eukaryota; kingdom Metazoa; phylum Chordata; class Mammalia; order Carnivora; family Mustelidae; genus Neogale; species Neogale vison. Next base: position 47,667,264 of record NC_058098.1, read on the forward strand.
ATATTTGGACACTAAACTGGGGGGTGCCATATTATGCCCCAAAAGTAAGAAGGTGAAAATATTTTTACTGCTCCTCTCATAGTATAACTGATTCTCATGGTCTTGTCCCCCATATGGCAGCCAACTTTCTGCCATCTTAGTTCATTTTTTCTTCCTTGTATCTTGTCCCAGAAATCCACATTCTCTCCATTCTGTTGAATAAGGAAATCCAATGGTTTCCAGCTCTGAACCCGCATACCACCATCCATCCAGTTTGGTAGAGCAGAACCAGTATAATTTCCCAATGATCCAATGGATTTTATAGTAGGTAGTTGTGGGATAAATGACCATCTTTCCTGTAACATGAGTATATAACATAGATAACTATACAATCTGACTTGAATGCTCTTCTTGACCTAAAATATGCCCCACCCATCACTCTCAGGCGGAGTTAGCTAATATGCAAATTCAGCATGTGTTTAGGTGCCAGTGATAGTAGAGTACCAACATTTAAGAAGATAATTTGATATTTGACAGTGTTTGAAAGTACCCTTGGATGATTTCCTAGACCTGGAGATTGGAGTTGCACATCTTTGTGCTGTCACACAAGGGCTCTTTGAGTTGCCAAATACCCACTCCCACATTCCCAGGCCAAAGGAAGCTTGATGGAACCTGTGGCCACAGAATGCCCATGAGCAGGTAGAGAGGGATGAAGTCCAGGGACCCATCTCCGCTCAGGTGTGTCCTGTCCTCCCTTCCCTTTACCCCTCATTTGCCCCTTCCTCTTTTCCACTGAAGCTAGCTGGTCCTTCTATACCCTCCTTCACTTTGCCATCCACCCTTGACACAGCTTGGGGTGATTTGTTCTGTAAAAGTAAAAAACTGATGACTATCCCTGCCCCCTTCTGACACCTTCTGCAGCAATCAAATAAGAATCCACAACAAGGGGACTCATGGTAGTGTTTCCATGTGAGACTGGTACCACTGACTGAAGGTCATTTTCCTTTAAGTGTGAGATCTACGGGAGATTTGTTGTATTCTATTTTTGTCTGCGTCTTCTATGAAAACTTTCTATGAAAACATTACTTTTCTTGATCAAAAAGAAAGTGAAACAGTAAGTTATACTAGAAGCAAGACTCTACTGAGAGGTCACACAGCAGGCTTTACAAGGTCAGGGGCTGGAGGCCTGCGGATGTGTCTGTGAGCCTGTAGAAGAGTTTTAAAATTTGAATTTATTGTTACATTTAGCAATCAAGATAGTCTGCCCATGAAGCTGACATGCCTGTTTCTCATGAAAACTCCTGTGAGGTCTGTCACCACACCCAGGTACCCTGCCTCAACTGTCACCTGGCATGGGGGCATTTCAGTTACTTAACAAAGGCTGGGGGGTTGGGTCCATCTGATTTTCTACTTCCTTAGGGCAGAGGACCATGCTGCCCCCGACAGGACACCCCAGATGGGAAGCGAGGGGAGAGGCTCACAGTGGACCTGCCAGGTGATGTATTTTCTAGTGGGCAGGGGACAGTCTTCAGAGGGGAGCTGGCCAGGCCAGTGAGAGGTGAAGTGACAGTAAGTGAGCTTTACCACATCTCTTAGAAGAGAAAGGAACAGGCCAGGTGGGTGGGCCCAACCCGTTTAAATAAGAATCCAACAACTCAGTGCTTATCAAAAGCAAACCAAGCCTCCAGGCCCTTTTCGGGTCTGTGAATCTCCAGTCCGAATCCAGGACCTTTCCTCGGGATTAGGTGAAACTTCAGCCTGCTAAATAAACACAGGCACACAAAATCACTGGGAGTTGTTCATTTGGCATCAATCAACACTGCCCAGTGTGTGTGTGTCTCATCTTGACAGCTTACTGGAGGGAGGGAGCCCTGAGTGCTCTGGAACAAAGGCAGGGGGAGAAAGAAAGGAAAGCTGCAAGAGAAAAGGAAATCCTTACCTTGCAAGCTCAGGAAGGAAATTAAATGAAGGGATGCCATTATCGATAGGAAGACAAAAACCAAAATTAGGCAAGAAGTGGCCCTTTTTTTGTGGTGGCCTTTACAATGGGCAGAAAGCAGGAGCCATCACTGAAGGATCTGGGGCTGGATGTTCTGGAGGAAAGGACAAACCTGGGGTGGATCACCACTTGGCAAATTCAAAAGGGAGGTAGGAGGCCGGGGGCTGACCTGCCTATGGAATTGTATCCATGAAAGTCTAGTGACCAGGCGTGTCCAGTGGTCAGAAATGCCAACCCTTCATCTGGCTTCAGATGCTCTAGAAGAAAGGACAGCTGGTTTTAAAGCCAAGTTCCTGTTGCTCCTAAAATCCCATCACTTTTTCCAGGTATCTGACATAGATATATAAACTCCAAGGCAGAGACAAATACACTGATGGGAGGTGCTGAAGAAATCCTGGGCTAAGTTCTTACCTGGGACTGGTTATAGAGATTTCCCGGGATTCTGCGAGCTGCCGCAGGAAACCTGCATTCAGGAAGACTGCCAGGTGGCACTCAGGTCTCCAAGGGGGATCCATCCAGTGTGGTTGTTGCTAGCTCAACTAGCCATCTGAGTTCCTTAAGCCCACCATCCCTGAGCAGCTTTTTCTTCAAGGAACAGTCTGTGGCCTGTGTCCCCAGACTCCCTTCTGGAGATGCGCATCTGTCCTGGGACAGCAAGAGGCCACTCCTGCATGTGCTTATGTCACATCTTCCAACAGCACCGACCTGCGAGGCCCAGGTGCTCAGAGTTCAGGACCACCCACGGGACCAGTCTGGGTCCCTGGAAATTAGTGCCTAGAAAATCATCTCAAGGATGGCTGATGGGTGCTGGAGGATAGGCACCCACCTCCATCTCCCCAGGTGGAGGAGCCTCTCTACTCAGGACACTGAGGGATGCTCCCGAAGGTCTCCTGAAGGCCTTCAGCAGGATGGTGCGATCCAAACCTGATGCACTGTTGGCTGCTTTCCCTTCCTTTCACTGTCTCATTTTCCCACCCCTACCACACCCATGGTCCTTCCCAGGATCACCTCCCAAGTAAAAACACTGTGTCCTCATTTCCTTGTTTCAAAGTCTGCCCTTGGGGAAAACAAACCCCAGGCACCTCTGAAAGTACTAGCCAACATTCATTCTTTAGAACTCAACTTGGAAGTTACCTCTTCCTGAATCTTTCCTTGACCTCCTCGCCCCTGTCTCTTCCCCACAACACAAGAGTTTGGGACAGGAGTATTTTCCCACCCTCTCTTAACACATAGGAGATGCTCAGGGTTGCTCATTAAGAAACTGAAATGATGTATCTCTAGATAACAAACAAATGCAAGGACGGAAATCTTAGACTCCCTGTGTTTCCGTGGAGACCCCTGTGGAAGCATCTCTACAGCTCCCATCAGCCCTGGGCTCACCTTCTGATCAGGAGTGTCCGTTCTTTGAAGGACATATTGAGTAGTGTTCTCTGGGGACAGTTCTATTGACCATTTGCTCTTTTCAGAAAAGTGCAGCAAAAAACAACCTTTCAGATTTAGGCCAGCCTCCATTGCTCAATATTACCTGTTTTTCTTGTAAATATCTGTTCGGGAGAGGATACTAATTACCAACAGGGATGATTTCTCAAACAACAGAGGACAGGTGGACCCCAGCATAAAATGGACAGTGAACTTTAACCTTTAAGAGTCAAGCCTTGCGTTTTGCCATTTGGCCCTGTCCACCAGGGAGCTATTTATTTCCTTTCCCTCAGGGACTTCCATTGGCCAAGTGGCTTCCTCAAGTTTAAAGTATCCCAGCAAAGCAGCACTAAGTCACATCTCTACAGTTCAAAGAACAAAAGTACTTAAAATAGGTCTTCATTTGTCTGAACTTGAAGTTACTTCACCTGCAAATAAGTCTGATTAATTTCTTGGCCCGAACCCAAAATAAATGGGCTTGTGTTCATTGCATTTTAAGGTAAGTGTGTCTCTTACAAATCTGCACTAGTTTGGTGGTAGCAAAGAGCTGATAAGCCCTTCAGGGGTTCATTAGTCATTTTCAGAAAGCCTCTCTACCAGGAGGTCCACCTACTGGGCAGTGCAAACATGTTCCCCAGGAACTAAAACCATATAAACAGACATGTATTTCCTAGAAACAAACCAAATTAAGAAAAAATACCCTGCAACGAAAAATCAAAAAGTATAGTTTCTGGAGTCCTTGGAAAAAGAAAGATGTCCTGATCACCTGTATTGGTCAAAACCACAGGAAAAAGCACTGTAAGAGTTCTAAGTGTTGAAGGGGGTTCAGGCACTGTAGGTGGAAAAAGAGCTGGAAAAGTCATTTGCCAAATCTTTTCAATGAGCAGTGGCTCTGTATGAGACTTCTCACCCAGATGAAAATGTGAGATCAAGCCAATGGGAGCCTGAGTGTGCCGAGGTTTGCTTGTTTCCTAGGACATGTGGACATGTGAAATGAGACACTGGTGTTCTGAGGAAGGATAGATGGACCACTCACAGATTTCTTTTCTTTTCAGCTTCATGATATTGCTTCAGACAAATCTCAATAGTGTGGCCAGTAATTGAGCTCACAGCCCTGGTGAGTACGTAGATCTACACACACAGTAACAAAGGTTGGGAAACAATAGTCCAAACATAAGAGGGAGAGGAAATGTAAAGGAAGGGAGTGGGAATACAGTGCCAGTCCCCATTGTGTGAAGCAGTTTCCAGGCAGAAGCTGGAGACTGTTGTAAATGAGAGTCCTGGGCAGGTGCTCAAGGGACAGCTGTCCCCCACACAAAGACAGCTCATATTAAAACCACTATGTTTACTGTACAATTACATGTACCTTTAATGTCTTCTGACCATTATTCACATGCTCCATTTTTACCCAGTGAACATTTTATTTGATGTAACAAGGGGTTGGTTCTTCATTTTGTCCCAACCAAACATCAATAACCTCTTTGAGAATTAGGGAAGCCAGTGCAGTCACCTGGTTGACTCTGAAAGACTTTGCCCTGACATTTTATAAACTGTTGTATAAATGAGGTGAGAAGGCTGGCAAGGCTTGGGTTCTTTCCCATCTGACTCCACATTAAGTTTTAGTCAATGAAGCACTTAATATAATTCAAGGTTGGTGAGGAAGAGGGAGAGACTGAGCCAAGAGGTGGTAGACAGGGTCTTCATGCTACAGAGTACCAATCCAACAAACTCCCACCCCTTAAAATAAATCACAATAGAATAATCTCCCCTCCTTTATTTAATTAGGACATTTTGTAAGTGTCAAAATAGGACAAGTATTTTGGAAATTACATTGCAACTAACTTCTCAGAAACTACCTTTTACTGGGCTTTGCTGTGGCAACAAAAAAGCACAAATATCCACAGTTATCTGAAAAGGCTATTAAAATACCTCTTCCTTTCTCAACAACCATTTGTATAAAGTTAGCTTTTCTTCATATACTTCAACCCAAGTAACATAACATAGATCAAATGCAGAAGCAGATCTGAGAATCCAGTTGTCTTTATAAACCCAGTCATTAAGGAAATCCACAAAAATGTTTTAAAAAAACCCACTTTTTGCTCTCTTTTTGATTAGGAAAATATAATTATTTTTATTAAAAATATATTAGCTATGTTAACATTCAATGGCTTTACAGTATGGTCTTTCAAGATAAACTAATGAATGTTTTTATTTTTCTGCTTCTATTCTAATATGGTGTATATCAACATCAGTAGAAATAGCCCGCATAAATTAAGACTCTTTGGGGTCTTTGGTAATGTTTAAGAATATGATGAGGCTCCAGGACCAAAAAGTTTGTGAAGTGCTACCTAAGTTCTCATCAACTTAGTTTTATAGTGAAAGGTGGAACCTTTGATCTACCTAGATCTATTCATCAATTTCAGTCACAAGAAAGTCAAGATATTGAAGGAATCTTTCAGGAATTCTGTAAGGAATTCAATACCAATGTGTCAGTCAAGCTCTAAGCTTAAACACTTGATCAAAAGCTCTTCCATGGACTCCACCAAGTCTATATAGCAGGACAGTGACTTAGTCTTACTAACTCCTCTCCTAAGAACTCCTTACTCTTTCAAGGAAGGGACTTCTAAGATTAGGTGATTGCATCAGGGAGGGGCAGACACATGGCAGGTCCCAAGGACATGCTTCATTTGGGGTCCGTCTCCTCACACAGTATTTCTTGGTCACCACACACATCTTGGAGCTTCCAAAGAGAACAGATACAAAGTAAGTGAAAGTCCCCAGAACTGCTTTGCAGGAAATTATGAATAAACAAAACCATGCCAGGAGATACCTCTTAGACACATATGGCATCTGCTCAGATACCTTAAGGTGGATGAGTTGGAGATGAAGGATGGGCTGGCAAGATGCTGCCGATACCCTGCTCTTGGGCCCTGCAAGTAGGAGCACCCCACCTGTTTGCTCCTATATATCGGTTTCTAGGAATAATGTGACTAAGATTCAAAGGTTCTTGAGAAGTCCCAAATTGTGGAAGAGAACCTCAAACTTCGAAATTTCAGAGCAGTTAATGATCATGATCTGAAAACACAATGTTGTTTATGGTGGTCATTGTTGTTGGTCAACTGTCAATCAAATTCTCAAACTTAAAAATGCCAAGAAGCTGCTTCCCTTAGGCAGTCTTGCTTCAGAACACTTACCAGAAGAATAGTTAACACAGGTTACACAGAGTACAAGAGGACACCCATCTTCTCTTATAATTCCTGAAGAATACCCTGTTATCTCTTTGGCATAAGATGATTAAAAAAATGTTTAGAGCATTTTGTTACTTTTATTTTCAGCTTGTGGTGTCTTTTTATTGCAGGTTTATAAAGCACTTAAATTATATGTAAAAAGATGTACATGATTTGTTGATTTAAAAAATAGCAGGTTTTTTAAAAAAGCTATTTCTATTCCTCATGAGAAGATAGGAGCCTATGTGTTCAGTTTCATATCTTGGGGTTACCATAATGCCTCATGCATCATAATTTAAATTTTTATAATTAATTCAAGTATTTATTTATTTGTTCAACAAAATTCCAAGTATATTCTAAGTAATGTGGTTGAAGAATTTCAAACAAATATTTCTCTTTTTTTTTAATTGTATTTTAATTTTTCAGTGTTCAAAGATTCATTGTTTATGCACCACACTCAGTGCTCCATGCAAAACATGCCTTCCTTAATACACACCACCAGGCTCACCCAACCTCCCACCCTTTCCCCTCCAGAACCCTCAATTTGTTTCTCAGAGTCCACAGTCTCTCATGGCTTGTCTCCCCCTCTGATTTCCCCAACTCACTTCTCCTTTCCTTCTCCCAGTGTCCTCCATGTTATTCCTTATGCTCCAAAAGTAAGTGAAACCATATGATAATTGATTCTCTGTGCTTGATTTACTTCACTCAGCATAGTCTTCTCCAGTACCATCCATGTTGATACAAAAGTTGGGTATTAATCCTTTCTGATGGAGGCATAAAACTCCATTGTATATATGGACCATATCTTTTTTATCCATTCATCTGCTGAAGGGCATCTTGGCTCTTTCTACAGTTTGGAGAACGTGGCCATTGCTATTGTGAACACTGGGGTGTAGGTGGCCCTTCTTTTCATTACATCTGTATCTTTGGGGTAAATACCCAGCCATGCAATTGCAGGGCCATAGGGTAGCTCTATTTTTAATTTCTAAAGGAATCTCCAAACTGTTTTCCAAAGTAGTGGCACCAACTTGCATTCCCACCAACAGTGTAAGAGGGTTCCCCTTTCTCCACATCCTCTCCAACACTTGTTTACTGTCTTGTTAATTTTGGCCATTTTAACTGGTGTAAGTTGGTATATCAATGTGGTTTTGATTTGAATCTCCCTGATGGCTAATGATGATAATGAATATTTTTTCATGTGTCTGCTAGCCATTTGTATGTCTTTTTTGGAGAAGTGTCTGTTCATGTCTTCTGACCTTTTTTTTTTTTTTTTTGACGTGATTATCTGTTTTGTGAGTGTTGAATTTGAGGAGTCCTTTATAGATTTTGGATATCAGCCCCTTGTCTATAGTGTCATTTGTGAATATCTTCTCCCATTCCATGGGTTGCCTCTTTGTTTTGTTGACTATTTCCTTTGCTGTGCAGAAGCTTTTGATCTTGATGAAGTCCCAAAAGTTCATGTTCACTTTTGTTTCCTTTGCCTTTGGAGATATGTCTTGAAAGAAGATGCTGTGGTCAATGTCGAAGAGGTTACTGCCTATGTTCTCCTCTAGGATTTTGATAGATTCCTGCCTCACATTGAGGTCTTTTATACATTTTGAGTTTATCTTTGTGTATGGTGTAAGAAAATGGTCAAGTTTCATTCTTCTATACATTGCTGTCCAATTTTCCCAGCACCATTTATTGAAGAGACTGTCTTTTTTCCACTGTATATTCTTTCCTGCTTTGTCAAAGATTATTTGACCACAAAGTTGCGTGTCCATATCTGGACTCTCTACTCTGTTCCACTGGTCTATGTGTCTGTTTTTGTGCCAGTACCATGCTGTCTTGGTGATCACAGCATTGTAGTAAAGTTTGAAATCAGACAATGTGATGCTCCCAGTTTGTTTTTCTTTTTCAACATTTCCTTAGCAATTCAAGGTCTCCTCTGGGTCCATACAAATTTTAGGATTGCTAAATAAATATTTCAAAATGCAAATCATGGGAAATATGACCCAAAAAAAGTCATAATCACCTAATAAATATGAAATAATGTAAAAATAAACAAATTTTAGAAATAAAAAAATGCTATGTGAGATAACTAGTTTTGGGGAACTTTTTTTTAAAGTGCATCCACCTCTCACAGATGATTTTTTTAAAAAAGATATTCAGTAATTTGCCCAAAGTCATACTTAGTTTTCTCATAAATCAAGAAAACATTAGATTTCTGGTTCACTGCTGGTCCCCAAATAGATATTTTAAAAATATTAGCTTCTTTTCCTTTTCTCTGAATTCCAATCCCAGTCATTTTCCACCAAATCCCTCCCCCCGCCCCCTCGTTTTTTGTCCTTGGTCATCACCTTGAATTGAATGTGATGAAATAGACCCACTGACTTGTTCATGGGGGAAAAAGAACATGAACACTTCTGGCTCTGAGTGAACACAGTTGATGGATGAATCCTAGCTCTTAGGGATTGTGCTTCAAGGGATACACCTGCCTAAGGTGGTTAAAGAGAGATCTATTTCTATAGCGAGAACAACCATAAATCAGAAAGAGATAAAAGCATTTAAAAACAACAAAGCAGGTGACATTTTTTTGAGTAATTGAGCCTAGTTTTAGAAAACAAGAAATGTCTGTGTCAGTCCTTGTCTTTCAAACATTATTCTCTGTTTGGATAAGCTATACAAACACCAGGACTCTGATGTAAGGAAGACTTTTCTTTTTGTATGTTGTACATAAATGTCTTTAATCTTTTGAGTTAGGAATTTATTGGTTGAGTCTTCATGGGTAAATTCAGCAAAGCTCTAAAATGGTTTTTCCTCCAAAAAGAAACAGCAGGGAGGAGGCAGAGAAGAGTAAGTGAGGCTCAAACCAGAAAACCAATCCCCAAACCTCATTCCAGGAAGAAAAGTGTTTTCCTGACACAAGAGAATAGGTGAAAGTCTAGCTGACCTATAGCCAGCTTGACTCTCGGGTGTAGATCAGGTGGGGGCAAAGGGGCTGCCATTGAGCTTAGCTATTACAAAGGAAGGTGCTTGGGATTTCATCAGCAGCTACAAACAAAATAAACCCACACCGTAGTTTGAGGCTCATAGTTGTGCTCTGGCCTCTTGCTCTGGTTCTTCACTCTTTTTGCCCATTCTAGAATGCTTGGTCAAGGCCACATCACAACCTGGCATCCCCCTCAAGGGCAGCTCATGAGCTGGGATTCAACCAACTCTCCTCTCCTTCATGGGCTGTTGAGAACAAGCAAGAAGTGCTTCATGAGTTGGATGGGAGACAAGGAGAGTATATCAGAAGAAGCAAAGGCTGATGCTTCTGGTTTCACTTCTGTTCCCTCTCCTACTATCCCTGCTCCCAGTCTCTGTCCCCACCTCTGCATTTCCAGCTCCATGAAAAGATTTTGCACAGAATAATGTCTACAAAAGACAGCTGGATGACAGTTTTGCTTGATTGTTTTAACAAGAAAGTGATATTTTAATGCTTGAAATATATGAAAGAGGTCTTAATCTCAACTCCCAGGTGTCTTGGAATTTGTATTTTTTTTCTGAGAATTTACAAAGGATAACTCTATAAGATGTAAATCAAAGGACTTTTAGAAATTGGGTATATCCATCTGTTGGGGCTGTTGTGACAAGTGACACAAACTGTGTGGTTTAAAGAATATAAATTTAATGTCTCATAATTTGGAAGCTAGAAGTCTAAAATCAAGGTGTGGGAAAGGTTAGTTCCCTCTGAGGGCCATGGGGAAAGGATCTGCTCCATGTCTCCCTCTTAGCTTCTGGTAGTTTGCTGGCAACCTTTGGCATTCTTTGTAGAGGAACTTGTAGAGACATCACTGCTATCCCTGACTCCATATTCACATGGGTTGTCGCAGATTGAATAACTGAGTAAGTGGAGGAATGAACAAATGAGTGTGTGCATCCACAGGCTTGTTCAAAACACCAAAGTCTAATTTACCTGGATTGAACAACTTGAACTCTGAAGTTAGAAAACTTGGGTTCAAACTCTCCACTGAGGCCAAATGAGGCTCAGTTCCCTCAGGACCCTGAGGACCCTCAGGGCCCCTCAGTGTGCTGTATAGGGACAGAAGGGGGGTGTTCACCCACTGGCCCTCCCCTCTGTTGGCCAAGAGCTGCTCCATACCTGTGTTAAGGTCACCTCTCCCTCTTCCAGGCTCTGCATTCATGAACAACTGGACACTTCTCCAAAGCTCAGCCAGAGACAAGGACTTGTTGCCTACAGTTACTGGAGAGGTGATCCCAGGAAGCCAGAGCCAGAAAAGGAGGAAAAGTAGGACAGAGTGCCCTACTGCGTGGTTACTGCACTCCCATAGCCCTGATTCAAGATTGGACACCTCTGGGAGATGGCTGTGGACTGCCTCCCCCATTCCTCCACAATCCCCTCCAGACCCTCCAGCTCCTTTCCTTGCCTGTGTCTGAGCAGCCGCCTCTGCTCAGATTCCCAGGTGCCATGCTTCTCCTAGGATGACCCCCAACTCCTGCCTGTCAGCTGGAACCCTTCACCACGTGGAACTAGCTCTTCTTGCTGACTCTCCAGCTCTTTCCCTGGCACCCTGTGGGTGCCTTCCAAGTTTGAGGCCTCCAGCAAACAGTCCCCCTCACTGGTTCAGCCTTTCCCCACCACCTCTGTCACTGAGAAATCCTACCTGTTTTTCAGGTTCCACCTCTCCCATGAAGGCTTCTAAGATGACCTCCCATCTCCCCAAAACACACAAAAACTCATGTCACACACATACTGCATACACACACATACCACATATACCCTCCCCACACACACCACCCACTATACACACCTACACATCTCCCCTCCCCCACACAACATACCTCACACACAATAGACACCAAACCCACACACGCATCACATATACCACCACAACCTATGCCTGTATACACCATACTACACATGCACGTGCACACTTACAGAGACACCACCACCAGCTCCCTCCTGTATGTTCTTGTACTGTTTTGGTTAAAGCGGCATTACTGGTCACCACACTTGAATTCATGCTATGGTTATTTATATCCCCTCCCACCTTTACCTTATTTGGCCCATAGAAGCAGATTCTATGGTTAATTTTTGTTCCCCAAAACAAACCAGCATCACAGGCACAGTGATCTCAGTGAACATTGGATGAAATAAACTGAATATGATAAAATTGGAGTTAATTTAACAGGTGGAGGATGTAGAACAAGTAAATACACAGTGGTGGGGACTCCACAGGCTCTGGAAGAAAGCTGAGGTGGGTATTTACTTAAGTCCCCAATGGCAAGGACTCATCGCCTTCCCGACTGTATAACCACCATGAGGCACATCCCGACCTGAGAAGCATGACAACAGGAAAGGAAACTCTGTGCCTGGGGTCTGGTGACTCCAAGGTCCCCTCTGTTGACACCAGTGAAGGACCCAGAGGGGATGTTCAACCAAACGGAAAGGAGGCTGGGACTACTGAGGGCTGGCCAAGCCAGGCCAGGATTTGGATTTCTATCAGAAGATGGCAGGGATCTGCTTTAGGGCTTGGAGTTGAAGTAAAATGTGACTGAGGCTTCACTATAATAACCAACCATTAGGTATATTTATGTGGAAAAATCTTCACATTTTGCAAATAAGCCAGGTATGCGTTGTCTGCCTCATCGGGAATTCCACACACAGCTTGATGCTCTCACAAATTCACAATTCAGAATTAATTGGTTTTTAGGCCATGCATTTAGGTCAGATCACCCAGACACTCCATTTCATGTGGTGAAAAGAAATTAAGTCAATTTTCCCCCTGCCAGACCCTCAGCTCTCATCTTGCAGGCCTGGCGAGCCTTCCCTCTGCACGCACGGGAGGAGACAACCTTTAAAGGCATTCTCATTATTTCTCAGGGAGATGTCATTAAGTACTGTAAACATGTCCTGAATGAGTCCATGTCACAAAGACTGCAAAGTGTTTATAGAATAAAAACCTATAAGCACCAAAATGAGATAAAACAGGGAGGGGAGAGAGTAAGAGGGAAAGAGAGTTATTTTTTTTTTTTTTAAAGGAAAAGGAGATGTCTTCTTGACCAAGATATTAAGCTAAAGGTACAGACTATAAGGTGTGTTTGCCCTGGGATGGTTTGACCTGATGAAAGCAAGAATGGAATCCAAGGGGTGCAAGAGCCCACTCTTCCTTTTCTCAAGCTCTTGGCAGACATTACTAATTGATCACACCCATTTTCTCTGAACTCACACCTGGCAGACATCGCTAATCCATCACACCCTTCTTGCCCTCCAAATTCACATCTGGCCTCAGAATTCTTGGCAAGAAAACAATCCAATCAAGCAGTCTGAGCTTGAACTTAAACTTCCTTTAAGTTATCAGGAAGTTTAAACAAGCTTGAACTTCTGATGCTTCTGTTTGCAAGGGGTTCAGTTTGTCCCTATTTTAAGTCTATGGCACTCCATTAGAACAAGGAGAATTATTGGCCAAGATGAGATGAGTGCATTGTCTTTTTGAACATCATAAAACAACACTAATGTGTTATTATTCTGCATTGTTGTTTACAATCAAGCTAAGGAGATATGAGGCTAAAAGTCTGCATTGACTTTAATCCCCCAGAGCTGATATAAGTGCACAGGCTCTAGATTATGTCTAGAATAGATGGTACAGGGAATTAAGAAGGATTGGTGTCTTCATTTCCAAGAAGGAATGGCAGCATCAAGGCTCTCTTTGGGGATCCACCTTCAGCTACCAGAAACCCTTTGCCTGCTCCCCTCATGCACACAGAAATGTCTTGAAGTTTACATCCTCCCCCCACCAGGGGCAGGCCAGAAACTGGCAGTATTAAAGTAGCCACCATGCCTTGGGGTAGGAAAATTCTGAGGCATACATTATGCACCAGATTCCCCATGGGCTCAGGCGAAGGCTGTCTTCTGCACAGTTTTGAGATCACACACCTGTTTGGTTTCCTCCCCTCCTGCCCTACTTTTTCCACTTGCTCACTGTCCCTGGGAATACTTGTTTAATACATTATAACTTGCACATGAACTGCACTCTTGGACACTGCATACCTTCCCTGAGTTTTGTCACTCTAAGGTAGGCCAGACCTGCTCCTGGGACCCCAAGTGACATCATCCCACAGGGTGTGCCTGGCCAGGGCTCTGTACTAGAGAACAGGGTCTAAGTTTCCTTTGGTGATGAGAATGCCTGTCATTTGCCCAACATGCCAGGAACTATGCAAGGGACTGCATGCCAGACAGCCCTGGAAAAATGTCACCACATCAGGTAACACAAGACCACTAAAGATCATCCAAAATCTTCCCAGAAGAAAACATAAGAAGAAACTACACAGGACACCAATCTCTGACAGAGATTTTTTAGAAAAAAAAATTCAGGTGTATAAAAATATTTACTGAAGAAACTGAGAAATTGTAAGGAAAAATAACAAAATAAAAATCATACCAACACACAGGAATGACTGCTATTCACATTTTGGCATACATTTTTAGACTTTTATATACACATATGCAAATTTAACTTTAAAATTAGAGTAGACTTTTTTTTATGATCTGCTTTCATTTCATCATAAATGCTAACCACAGAGGGAGCCTTTGTGAGGCTATTAAGTAATTTCAGAATAGTTTTACTCATTTTATTTATTGTATTTCACAGGTACAATGATTTGTTCTGATTTTAAATAAACAGGGAAACTTTTGCAGTCAAAGGGTTGTTAGTTTCTGAAAAGCAATGACTTTAGAGGACTATTCTCTATTTAAATTAGGCCAGTGTTATTCAAAACAATCTTTGTCGAGGGGAGGAGCGCCTGGGTGGTTCAGTCAGTTAAGCATCTGACTTGTAGCTTCAGGCTCAGGTCATGATGTCAAGGTGATGAGATAGAGCCCCACATTGAGCCCCACATTCAGTGCAGAGTCTGCTTGAGATTCTCTCTCCCTTTCCCTCTGCCCTCCCCCCCAACCCACCCCTTACTTGTGCACTCTCTCTCTCGAATAAATAAATAAATCTTGAAAAAAAAAATCCTTGTTTGTAAAATTTACGCTAGAGCCTATGATACTTCTTTTCACCAAAATGACAGGACTCTTCATATGTTTAAATGTTTAAAATCAATCAGAGCTGATTGTTTGATAAAGCAGAGAAGAAATAGTTAAAAGTTTCTCTAGTTTGATGTTGGTGAGGAGGCAGAGAAAGGGGAACCCTCCTACACTGTTGGTGGGAATGCAAACTGGTGCAGCCACTTGGAAAACATCATGGAGGTTCCTCAAAAGGTTGAAAATAGAGCTATGCTACAACCCAGCAATCACACTACTAGGTATTTACCCTAAAGATACTAATGTAGCAATACGAAGGGGCACATGCACCTGAATGTTTATAGCAGCAATGTCCACCGATAGCCAACTATGGAAAGAACTAGATGTCCATCAATAGATGAATGGATAAAGAAAATGTGGTATATATCTATAATGGAACACTATGCAGCCATCAAAAGAAATGAAATCTTGTCATTTGCAACAACATGGATGGAACTAGAGGGTATTATGCTGAGCACAATAAGTCAATTAGAGAAAGACAATTATCATTTGATCTCTGTGGTATGAAGGATTTGAGAGGCAGAGCAGAGAGTCAAGGTGGGGGGTGGTATGGAAGAAAAGAATGAAACAAGATGGGATCAGGAGGGAGACAAACCATAAGAGACTCTTAATCTCAGGAAACAAACTGAGGGTTGCTGGAAGGGTGCAGAGTAGGGATAGGGTGGCTGGGTTACTGACATTGGAGAGGTTATGGGCTATTGTGAGTGCTGTGAAATATGTAAGCCTGACAATTCACAGACCTGTACCCTGGGGCAAACAATACATTATATGTTAATAAAAATATTTTTTTTTAAAGTTTCTGTAGTTAAAGTTAAAACGTGGCAAGAAGACTACTGAGTTGGATGCTCAGAAGCTGTACAGGGAGGAGATCCATGTCTCGTGGAAGGACCACACATAGGATGAGTGAGCATTCCACACACAGAAGAATGGAAGGGATATCATCTACTGAGATTTAGATTTCTATTTTGTCGCATTCTTTTTTTTTTTTTTTTAATAGTGGTCCCATTACTTCCTGAATATAATCACAGGATATGATTTCAATTTTTGTTTCCTTTCTACTCCGGGCCTCTGCTCCAACTCTGGCCTATGCTTGGACTAGCCCATACCCCTGTCAAGGCTTCTCAGACCCCTCTAGTCTGAATCTACCCATTCTGGACAGAATGCAGAGCCCCTGTGGCGCTGGTCCCTATCAGAGTGCCAGACCAGGAGGAAACCCTACCTGTCCCATCTTTATTAGCCCTACTGTGTCCGGCACAGCATTCTCCTCAGAGCTGAAACTTGGGAATTCTAAACTAGAATATCCTGCCCCCGTATCACAGGAGAGAAACCGAAGCTTATACAGTTGGCCCCTTTCCCCTGCCAGCGCTCTGCTGCTGGAGCATGGCACCTCAAGATGGGGCACATGGCATT
The DNA here is from genome assembly GCF_020171115.1 of Neogale vison. Classification (NCBI taxonomy): domain Eukaryota; kingdom Metazoa; phylum Chordata; class Mammalia; order Carnivora; family Mustelidae; genus Neogale; species Neogale vison. The sequence goes on from NC_058098.1 coordinate 47,683,369, forward strand.
CACCTCAGACTCTTGTCTTTTCAGAACTGTTTGCCCGTAAGCTTTGAGAGGCAGCCTCCTTGCCCATCTTCAAAGCCAGCAAAGCAGGAGTGGGGTTTTGAGTCCTTCCCCTGTGCCTGTCTTCTCTAGTCGCATCTTTGGAACTCCCTATTTCTACCTTCCTCTTCCATTTTTTTTTTAAAAGATTTTATTTATTTATTTGTCAGAAAGAGAGAGAGAGAGAAAGCACACAAGCAGGCAGAGGCGGAGAGAGAGGCAGGCTCCCTGCTGAGCAAGGAGCCCGATGCGGGACTCGATCCCAGGACCCTGGGATCATGACCTGAGCTGAAGGCAGCGGCTTAACCCGCTGAGCCACCCAGGCATCCCTTCCTCTTCCATTTTTAAGGACTCTTGTGATTATATTGAACACCCGCAGAAATCTTCCTAGAGAAAACAGACCAAAAGGCATGTCATGAAATGTAATGGGCATTCGTATATCAACACTTGATTGATCCTCCACTGGTCAAGCATTTACGCTATGCCTATCAGCATGCTTAGGTGGTAAGACACAATTAGAAACAAATGAGATCTAGGGTGACAACTATCCTGATTTATCCAAAACAAAGGTTTCAGGGACACAGGATCGCCAATGCTAAAACTGAGATAGTCCAGGGCAAACTGGGATAATGGCACACTAGGTACCATCTCTGCCCTGAAGATTGTATAACCCAGCACAGGACATGAACAAAATGCCATTGAGCATACTTCCTCAGTGGCCATATGCACTTTAAAGGGGAAAAGGAAGGGTGAGGTAGAGATGAGCAAAACGGTGGCATGCCTTTCTCTGTGAGTACCCCCTTTGGATAACATTGATTGAATCCAAACACATTCCGGAGGCAGGCTAAGCGATACACATGTGATCTTTAAAGTTCACAAAAGCCCCATGAATGGAGGATATTTATTGCCTACAGTTTTCAGGTGATAGAAACCAAGAGAAATAACTTGTCCAAACATCACAAAACTACTGTCTTACTGACGTCAGGTTCCCCAGAAGCAGACCCTGACACAAGGAATCATGAGCAAGCAGTTTATGAAGGAAATGCTCCCAGGAGAAATGAGAACCTAGCAAGACTTAGCTCCAGAGAGTGTGCTTTTTCTTGGTCTGGCCTGGGAATTCCAAGGTGTAAGTTACCCCTCAATTTCTTCCAAAAAGAAATGGGGTTCATTCTCCCACACCTTGAGTTGGCTGGTTATGGACCATTCTGGGAGCATGTAAAACTACCAGGCATTTCCGGCTCTTTCTGCCATATGAGCAAAGTGGCTTCTGCTCAGGAACTGGCCACCAAACAAGAGTCACATATTTGGGGCTGTTGAAAATGGAAGTATACCAAGGCTGGGAGAGAGGACACACAAACAGAGAAGGTAGCCAAGGTGTTCTGCATGGAGTATCAGCAGCCTCCCCATCTCTTCAGCCAGAAGGTGAAGTTCCAAAGCAAAGTTGTTAATCTTCTCTTCCAATCCATCTGCTTTCACATTCTTACAAATTTCCTTAAAACCTAAAATTTATGGGTGTTTTTTCTGATTTTTTGTCTTTTGCAGGAATACTTCTATTCACCAGGATTGCTGTCATAAATATTAAAACTCCAAGTGTGCTGCCATTTAACGTGGACTGTCGGAGCAGCATGGCATGTAGGTAATTTACCACAGTTTCCTTCTGACACTTGACTTGCTAATAACAGAGAACTAATTAGCATATCACTGATAAGATTATAAAGATTAAATACCAGTCTCTGGATCTCAGTGATTTGTCAAATGGCTTTTAGGCGTCAGAACCCACGTTAGAATTTCCTCATACACACAGGTTGTAATTACGCCAGTGCCTTTGTGTAAATGGGAAGGCAGTATTGTGTCTTTTCAGAATTATTATCGAAGTGGTAACTCCTAATTTCAAACATCAGAAGGCCTTCTTATTTACTGCAAATGTGATGTTACAGTGTGACCTTGGCTCTTTACTATCTCGGAGAACAGATCCTTTATGGGTTCCAGATGGGAAGTGTAAAGTTAATACCCCCTTGTAGACTAACACCCATATGTTTTCCATGTACTGCAGAGATGTACTTTGTTCATAGTGTCATTTATTTAAATGAAATTAACATATAAATGATGATAGATTGTTTTTTCCAAAATTTGTGCTAGACATAGCAAAAAACAACAACAACAACAAAACTATTTAATATAGGCATCAAAAGTCTTAAAGAAGGAATGGATCATCCAAATGGTGATGATGATCAAAAATCAACAACCTCTAGTGTGTGTGTGTGTGTGTGTGTGCACAATGCGTGCACTGTTACTGTGTTTGGAACAAGATGTTTTCATGCCCAAAAGTAAACAAACACAAAAATCATAGTTCAAACCCATCAAATATATATGTGCTTGTATTACTTAGGACTAGGTTTGACCACAGGTAATAGGGATTCACAATGGTGACTGAAACAAGAAAGAAATTCATTTTTCTCAGACATAAAATACAAATCTGCTCCATAAATTCCTTATGGCTCACTAATCAGCCACCTCTAAGCTCTGGCCCTGGTCTTCATGATCCAAGATGTCAAACCATACTCCCTTTTCAGTCAAGAGGATGGGTCAGTTGTCCTTGAAGGAAGGATCCAAAAAGTGGGTCCCACACTTCTACTTGTTTCTTATTGTCCTGGCCTGGCCCATGGCACACAGGAGGCTGGGGAATGTAGTCTTTTACATAGTAGCCAAGGGCCCTGCTAAAAACTGGGGGTATATTACTGTAGACAAGGGGTGAATGGATCTCAGGGAATAAAAACAGTTTCTGCCTTAAGCATTTACGGTAATTTCAAAGACATGAATATAGCTAATTTCAATAAGGGCTATTTCTGTTTCCTCTTTAAGTCAGAAGGAATTGCTTTTATCCCTCAGCTCACTTATTCCAGAGTTAGAATCAAATCTAAGACTAAGTCTTAATTGCCATGTTGAATGAAGTCCTTTCGGAACATGTGAAATCAATCTGTGGCAACACCAGGTCCTTTTGGCAGGACCCAGTTCTGTAATGGATCATTTTCTTGCTTCAGAGACAGAGGGCCTCCTCATCCAAGGCCATGCCTTTTCTTCCAGGAACCCCACATGCATCAACTTATCCACGAGAGGCTGATGCCCATTTGGTGATTATAAACTTTAAGGAGAATGTGTTGTGTGGAGGAGAATGAGCTCCATCTTGGCTCTGCCATATTCAGGCAGTGAGATGCTGGCCAGTCGACTTCCCCCTTGCTAACATCAAAATGAAAACCCCTGCTTCACTCAGCATCTTCTCTTCCAGTCCCATCCATGGGGAGATGGAGAGGAGAAGGGAATTGGAAGAAACTGGAGCGGGAGACGAACCATGAGAGATTGTGGACTCTGAAAAACAATCTGAGGGTTTTGGAGGGGTGGGGGGTGAGGGGGTTGGGTGAGCCTGGCCGTGGGTATTGTGGAGGGTATGTATTGCATGCAGCACTGGTGTGGTACATAAACGATGAATTCTGGAACACTGAAAAGAAATTTAAAAAAAAAAAAACACATCTCTGCTTTAAAGGTTGTTGAATTAAATAAACTAATATGGGTTAAACTGCCAGCTTTTCAACGCCCCTCTGCCTACTTCATGTATGCCCCAGGCTAGGGTAGAATTTACTCCCAAATAAATAGTCAAGGACATGGCTTTGGCTTTCTTTCTGAACTTCGCAAAGTTCAGGGAATTCTTAAATATTCTCAGGAATATTCAAAACAGCCCCACTACACTGAGGGCTCTGGTTTTTCTTGTAGTGGCCAACTTTTTTCTGCAGTTAATAGTCACACTAACTAACACTGTAGTGACCTTGGGTGGCTTACTCCAATTGCTTCCAAGTAGTGGATCATTTTCCCACCTTTTCCTCTAGGCCCAGAAATTCTGCTCCGGTCAGGGAAAAAAAAAAAAAAAGAAAGAAAGAAAGAAAGAAAGAAAAGAAAACTAGAAACTTAATGTACTTATTCTCAGAACATCAGTTAAATCACTGATGCAAAATCTAAGGCTAGCAGGTTAGAGCAGTGGTTCTCAAAGTGAGGTTCATGGACCAGGAGCATCAGCATCAGCAGGAAACTTGTCAGAAATGTAAATTCTTGGGCCCCAATACAAACATACTGAATCATAAACTCTGAAAACAGAATTCAACGATCTGTTATTAACCAGCTGTCAACAGGAGTCCTGTAAAATTTGAGAATCGCTGTTCAAGAGGAACCCAAAGGACATTGATAGGAAAGCCTTCCTTGAGAATCTTGCACTGGTCTTAAATCCTCCCCCCAACCTATCCCACATACAGTCAGCATTTGGAGGCTTACTTAACGCAGGCAGGTTTTCTAGTGTTGGTCCTGTGCCTTTGGAAAATCAAAACAACTAAACACTTGTGAACATTTTTGAGTGCTTAAGTACTAGATTTGGCTAATCTTTCCCTACTTGTTCTCCAGTTTAAAAAAAAAAAAAATGGTTGATAACTTTTAAGCCACATGACCTGGAAAAGCAGCTCCAGCTGCTGACGGTGGATCTGACCACTCCGAAGGTAATAAAGGGTTGGCTAACCTGCCTTTATTTGCTTTCTGCTCAAGATAAACATTTATCACTGGGTGTATTGATTAACACCATATCACTTCCCTCCTTACACTTTCACAAAGGGAGCAAGCTCCCCTTGGGAACACAGACCTTTGAGGGGCTCCCACTTGTTCCTGTGGCTAGGAAGCACTGTGGGCTACAAGAAAGTGTGGGACCCCCTCTGCCAAGGAGAAGACAGTCACCATATTCCAGAGCTGGTTTGAGTATCTGAGATGTTCTTGGGGGAGCCAATCAGGGAGCAAAATGGTTGCTAAAGAGTGATATGTGGAATTCATCGTAGGATGAATAAAGGCTGCAGGAAATAGCATTTCCCAAGTGCAGAATCCGTACTGAAAATGTCTGCATTTTTCATGACCTGGAAAATAGGCTACAAATAAACCTTTCATTTTTTGAAGTTCTGCTTTGTTTTTGTATTTTTTTGTTTGTTTGTTTTTCTATTTTTGCCAGTGATGGAAAGGCAGGGCTAGAGAGAAACCAACAATATCAACTTGACTTCCAATTTACAAAAGACATATTAATGAGTAGCTACGGTGTGAGAGTGTCTTAATATTTGAGGCTGCCTCAGTTCCTACCTAGAAGTCTGTGCAGTATAAATTATAAATAGATGGACAAATATGTATTGATTTGCCACCAACTTTCTGATCTTTTGTTTTTATGTTTATATCCAATTCCTGTAACTAATAATGTGGTTTTTGAGCCTATATAAGAGGTGAATTAAATTATCTCAATTTTAAAACCATCATTATTCATCCTGAGAAGGATACTTTATTTATTTTTTTAAAGATTTTATTTATTTATTTATTGACAGAGAAAGATCACAAGTAGGCAGAGAGGCAGGTGGGGCGGGGGGGTGGAAGCAGACTCCTTGCTGAGCGGAGAGCCTGATATGGGGCTCGATCTCAGGACCCTGAGATCATGACCTGAGCCGAAGGCAGAGGCTTTAACCCACTGAGCCACCCAAGCGCCCCAAGAAGGATATTTTAAACATAGTCTAAAATGTTTAATTCATGACTAGTTACATACTGTGACTAACCTGACCTGACCTTCTGTTTTCCAGACAAATTATTGTGACATTAAATTTAACAGTTTCTTATTTTGCTCTTTTGGTTCTGGAGAGAACCTTGGTAGTCCATCTATCCTTTAAGGGAACTAATGTAGAAGGAAGGCTTTGGAGCTGTACCTGAGTCCCTAGAGAGCCAATGATTAGGATCACTGGCTACAATTGCTTCTTCATGTTTTTCTGCAGATATATTCTGGTTTATAAACTTAAAGTCACCCTCGTTAAAAACTGGGTGCAAGTTTTGTTTTCTTTCATTTTGTTTTCTACCTTTAATTTTGCAATAATTATAGATTCATATGTGTTATAAGAATTAATACAAGGAGATTCTGTGTATTCCTTAGCCAATGGTAGCACCTTGTGAAATTATTGGATAATATCACAACTGATATTATTATTGAGAGCAATAAGATTAAAACATCTGCATCACCACAAGCCTCCCTCATGTTGTCCTTTTATAGGTAAGATTTTATCTTTCTCATCTTACCCTTTCCTTCACTCCTGGCAACCGCTAATTTGTCCTCTGCTTCTATGATCTATATTTTGTCATTTCAAGAATGTTTTATAACTAGAATGACACATTATGCAATTTTTGGAGATTTAACTTTTTTCCCTTCGATATTATTCTCTGGCATTCATCCAGGTTATCAATATTTTGCTTCTTTTTATTGCTGAGTGGTATTCCATGACCTGGATATACCACATTATATTTAACAATTCACTCACTGAAGGACATCAAAGTTGTTTCAGTTTGGGGCTGCTATGAATACAATTGCTATAACTATTTGTGCACAGATTTTTGTGTGAGCGTAAGTCTTTTCTGCTCCGGGATTATGTTCAGGAGTGCAACTGCTGAGTCATACAGTAGTAACATCTTTTGTTCTGAAAGACACTAGTGAATTGTTTCCCACACTGGCTGTGGCATTTTACCTTGCCACCAGAAATACAAGAGGGATTCAGTTTCTTTGCATCCTATCCAGTTTTTGGTATTGTCACTATTCCTTATTGTGATTTCAAATTTCATTTCTCTAATGGGTAATGATTTCCCTAATCCCTAATTAATTTCCATGTGATTATTTGCAATCTGTATATCCTCTTCCATGAAATGTTTCTTCGTGCTTGCTTTTAAGTAGGATTGTATGGCTTTTGCCCTTGAATTTTGAGAATTTTTAACATATTCTATATACTAGTTTTCTTTGGATAAGTGTTTTACAAGTACTTCCTCCCAGCCTGTGGCTTGACTGATCCTCTTAACAGGGTCTTCCACAAGGCAAAATTTTAAATTTTGACAAAGTCCAATTTCTAAAAATTTTTCTTTTATGCATCATGTGTTTGATGTTAAATCTAAGAAACTTTATTTTGTCATAAATGTTTTCTTCCAAAAATTTTACAGTTTTACATTTGCATTTAGTCCATAATCCATTTTGAGTTAATTTTTGTCTAAGGTTTGAGACTTAGGTCAAAGTTCATATTTTGCCTATAGACATCCAATTACCTTATTGAAAAGACTATCTTTGCTCCACTGAGGGACTTTTGCAACTTTGTCAAAACCCTTTTGGGCAAATTTATGATGGGTTTGTCTCAGATTCTCAATTCTGTTCCATTGATCCATGTGTCTATCCCAGTATCGATTACTGTAGTTATAGTTAAGTCTTAAGATCCAATCAACTGTTTCCTTTCACTTTCTTTTCTTTTTCAAAATTATTTGTTCATCCAAATGTCCATTCATTCATTCATAAATTCACTAACTCATTCACTGAACCAAACCTGTAAAGGGCCTATTACAAGCAGAACCTAGTATGTGAAGATGCATGAAATAACCTGAATGAACTGAATTTTGACCTTGAGAAACTCTTTGCCCAAGACTGTCCCATATGCTACCTGTCAGGAACCAAACCCAAGAGCACAGGCATCTGGCCTTTGATATGTTATTACTCTTCATCCATATGCTATATGCTTAAGGTTGTCTGGACCACAAGGAATGAAAATAAGAGTCTTCTATTAAAAAAAAAAAACTAATCAGAACACAACTATTTGAGTGAGCAGAGAATTCTTTAGAGCAGTCCGTTAAGAAGGGTAAACTCTTCTTCTGTTGATGATCAGAGAAACTGGAAAATTTGGCCCCCCTGTCAGCCATCCTCTCGTACCTTATTAGTTCACCCTAGGGGTCACATTACAAAGGATCCAAACATGACTGGAGGCTTTCACCTTCTTTCAGCCTGAAGGAATTCTCTGGCCACCAGAATGTGTGGGGATGTATTTGAGGCAGGCTGGAAGCTCTGAGATTCCAACCACTAATCAAACAAGGCAGGGAATTAGTAGGTCAATACCCTTGGTAGGATGAGTCTGAGGTATGTCCTAGTCTCTCTGAAACTCCCCAGCTGATTTGAACCCTAATTGCCCAGAGTTTCTGTTTTAAAATAATACACATATGTATGTATCTGTGGATATTTTTACATGCATATATTAACTAGTAAAATGTCCTAGGGAACACTTGGGAATTGAGAGGCAGAGGTGGGAAGAAGACTAACTTACCTTTTTTGGGAACTAGTCTGCCTAGATTTCAATCCCAACAACATAACTGGCTGTGTGTCCCTAGGCAAGTTGCTTAACCTCTGGGGATAAATGATTGCACAAATCTTACAGTTCATTGCAAGGATCATAGGAATAAATATATGAAGTGTGCTTAGAACATTGTCAGCACAGATAAGTATCACATAAAAGTTAAGTGTCATCATCAACATCATTATTATTACCATGTATTTTGTTTCTTTGTATAATTTTGTTCCATATTTTTGTATCAATTTTCTTGAAAAATAATAACTTGAAAACATCTATAGACATGTGAAAGAGTAGTTTTCTGACAAAAATCAATCAGGAATTATCATTTAAGCCATAATTGCGTTTTGTCAGAGGGTACAGTAGGAAACTTTTCTGTACCTGTAACTTGAAAGAATTTAAGGAATGCAATGAGATCTGTTTAGAATATAAAATAACACAAAAGAGAAGATGAGTCTGGGGATATATCAGTATTTCAGTTCAACTCCAAAAGAATGTTCTATGCCAGTTTCATAATTATGCTCCTCATAATCACTTATTTCTGGGTTGGCTACTAGAGGATGCTTATTTAACTATGATTTTGTGTTCTACTTAGGGAACAGGGATATCACCTGACTGCAAGCCTTTGCAAGGGAAAGTCAATTATGGGTCAGCTGGAAAAAAAAAAAAAAATTATCTGCTAACGTTGTTTGCTGACGTTGGGTGCCTATACTGACTGGTGACCAAGTCCCCTGGAGCTGGGACCTACAATCATATCGTCTTCATCAGAAAAAAAAAAAAAAAAAATCAAAGTTCAGGAATGATGGGGAAATGCGCAGAATGAACACTTCCACAACTCCCCACCGCAAGCCCATAGAGGACAGTAGCCTTGAATGGCTGCGAGGGCCAGAGGCTGGTTTTGTCCATTCTTTGGTCAGCATCAGCTGGAATCCACACACCTCAGCTGTGTTCGACCCAACTTTAACCAACTGGGAACAGCATCTGAGTAGAAAGACCTCTCGCAAGGGGTGTGTTTGGCTTGTCTTGTTTCCTTTCTTTAACAGGGAGTCTGGCAGAGCGCTATATTTAAATATCAAGGTCTGGTAATCAGTTCGGCGTTACTGTTAGTTTGAATAAAATGTCTTTCCTGTTGTGGCTAATTGCTTGAATATCTGCAAACTGATATACTCTTTGTAGACATTTATGCTGTCCTCTTTTTATAACTTTATTTCATTTTCTGTTCATTTCTGGTATTGACTCAAAGGGCCTTTATCACCTGACCCTGATAATCTGTGCTTTATGGCTGCTGGTGTGATTGGGAGCAGTTGAAGCAGCAGAGAGCAATAATACACACATATAAATATTTGAACAGGAAAGAAAGTCTGTCTGATGTAGGCCATGGAAGAAATGCATTTAAACAAATAATGCCACTAGAGGGACCTTGACTCTCAACCAGGACCAGGCAAGGTCACCCTACCCTTGCGCTACTGTAGGTGGCCCCAAGTGGCCAGGGCCGATTTCAAAGAGTCAGGGCATTCCCGATCCCACCTTAGGGCACCCCGCCCAGGGTCAGCACTCTGGTGGGCTTATGACGTCATTATCATGGATCACTAAAATAACTCCCCCTGAGAAGAATAAATTTGCTCTGGCCAGAGGTTAAAGACCGGAGAGGTTTTAATTAGTTTACCCGACCTTTGCATTTGGTCACCAGACGTTTTTGCGGGGTTCAAAGAACATGACGCTGTGTATCTCCCTCTCCCGTTTTCTGGGGGGCTTCCACCCCCCTCTTCCGCACCTCTTGTGAATAGTCGAAAATGAGTGCAAAATGACATTCGACTTAGAAAGTGAGAGCACCAGGAAGCAAAACTGGAGGCAAACAGAGCAGCTAATTTGGCCAGGCATAGCTGGTGCTGTCCGTGGTTGTCCCTGACAGCGGGGCCGGCTCTGAACCACCTGTGTTTGCTCACTAGCTTTCCCCAATCTGCGAGAAAATGGCCCGGGCCGGTCACATGGCAGCCAGATAGGCCAGGCACCATGGGAATACAAAAGCCGGAGCTTTTAGCAGAGTTAATCATTAATGCGCCTTTTCTTTGTCCCATTCAGGAGTGCTGACAGGGCTTTGATAGCCCGTATTTGCCATGGGGCGGCTGCAGCCCTAGCCAGGTACTAATGAGCCCATTGGCTCCACGCTTTGCTCCAAGTGCCCGCAGAGTCAGATCTGGACCTGGACACCGCCCTCCGCCTGAATCCTGGCCCCAAACACACCGCCTGGCCTCTGGGTGTGCTCCCACCCTTTTGGGGCTTGGTACTGAGCGTCCCCTCAGCTGGGTCCTGTATAATTTGCACATCATCTGCCTGAGCCCTGAATAGCAAGGCTAGACGTGTCATTAGTGAGACTGGTAAACCTTCCCCAGGTTTTATCTTTCCATAACCAGAAAAATTAAAGATAAAGTAAAAACAAAACAAACCAGACAAAAACAAAACAAAACAAAACAAAACAAAACCTAAACTAAATGGTTTTTGTTCTCTTAAATGTGTAACAATGATGGACCATTTTGCTCTAACAGCAATGGGTTAGTCTCTTCCCAAAATTTAGTTTTGAGTTTCACCCAACTAAAATATCAGCAACTAAAATGTAGGTTTCCCTGACTTTTTTTTTTGATGGAAAAAACCCACCTATCACTTGTGTGTCAACAGAGTGCATTCAGGGTAAATGAAAACCAAATTAAAACCCCCTTGCTACCTATTCTTTTATCTGACTCTATGAAGCTGCTCCACTCCCACGAACAAGATAACCAAGACCTCCGCATTTATGCTTTGGCCTCCAGCTTGCTGAAAATGTTCTTTTCATCTGTGCTGCCACGGCACTGTCAGTCTGCTTGAATACACAAACTGGCTGTCAGGATACAAACCCTGAGGACCCCATTGTCCTTTAAGAGTGGTTGGAAACAAGCAAATTAAAAGTACATCTTTGAAGCCTGGCTTATAAAAGGCAAACATTTTAAATTTTTGAGATATTTATTTATTTTTACTTTATTTTTTTAAAGATTTTATTTGTTTATTTGAGAGAGAGAGAGATAACAAGTAGGCAGAGAGGCAGGCCGAGAGAGAGGAGGAAGTAGGCTCCTTGCTGAGCAGAGAGCCTGATGCAGGGCTTCATCTCAGGACCCCGAGATCAACTGAGCCACCCGGGTGCTCTAAACTCTTGAGCTATTTAAAGAGAAAGGTTTTTCCTAGGCATTGAGCACATGAACATTTGGCTGATGGCTGCTGATCGTGTAGGAAGACATTGTCAGTAAAGATACTACATTCAAAACATGGTTGTATGTTCATAGATCTCCCGTTGGGTAGAGTCAAAAATACCTTTAAAGATTTAATCCAGTTTGCTTCGGAAGTACATATACTAAAGATTTAATCCAGTTGATCTTTACCACACAAAAGCATACTGGATGATGACAAATTGTATTGCCTTTTTTTTTTTTAATAGATGAGGAAGTAAAATTTGGCTGACTTGCTTCATCATCTTGGAACCGTTAATAGACAGATGATTAGAATCCCAGAAGGATTAGATCCCGTGTTTTAGGATAGATGGACTGCTCATTGTTGCAGGTGGCATCCTGTGCCTCCAAGCTTGATTTTATTCTTAAGGAAAATACTTGTCATCCTGAGTTTATTGGTCATCTACTATGTACTAGAGAGCACTCGGCTCAGGAGGGAATAAAGATGGAAACAATATGGTTCCTATCCCCGAGCAGTAGCTCAGGAGATAAGAAAAGTACCACAAATAAATATAGCATCCAAAGGAAATGTATTCCACATTTAACTGTCACATGAAGAAACACTGTAGTATTTACAACCTGGTAGAGCTTTGTCCCAGATCTAAAAACTCTCCAGAGGGAGGAAAAGCGGATGATTTCAGAATGCTTAGATGTTAGAATGTGGAAAGCATCCAGTTCAAATAATGTTATCAGTTTTAACATAATGAGTACGGTTTGTGGTAAATCAGCCTCTACTTTTCAAAGTGCTTTTCATACAGGAAGCATGACCAAAGTCTATACCCTGAATAGTTCATTTCATCTCGGGCTCATCCAGCACAGATTTGTGTTAAAAGTTAAAGTTGACTCAACTGTAAAATATCCATCTTTGTTTCTCTGCCACAGAGAAACAAATTCTAGCTGGTCTAGAATACAAGCTGCAGCTTTGAAAGGGGGCAAAGCTGTTGACTAAGCATGCATTCAGATAAATATATTTCCCTACATCCAAGGAACAGAAGAGAAAACTATTCTGTGATTTTTGGAGGAAAAATTATCTGAATCACACCTTCTTAAGATTAAACCAGCAATTAAAATGACAATTTGGGGCAGATAATGGAGGTCAAATTGATGCATTGATACTGATATTGACATTCTTTTGAAATTGCTAAAGTAGACTGAATCAAGAGAGAAACGGAGTTGTGCTGTGCATAGTCTCATTTCCTGGGAGCAAAGACAGAAGTCTTAGTTTGGGATACCCCTAGTGTACTAAGTCAAGAATTTGAGTACAGATTGCTTATTTGGAACATGATCCCAGGAAACAGAGTGAGGGAGAGAAGAGACAAAGAAGGGAGGAAGACCACCAAAGGGTGGGTTATTTATCAGGTTACCAGTGTGTATGACTGGAGCCTAACCTGCAAGGCACCCAATGAGGAAACCATGCAGAACCTCCTCCAGGACTGTCCCATTAGGGGAAGGGAACCTGGGCTACTTTCCTAGCAGCTCCTGTCCTTCATGGATTGAAGGTTTCTTCTAGGGTTGTAAACTCTGCAGTACTCTGACCTCTTCACTCACTGGGGAATGCATTCCTCTGTTCAGAAAACACCCTCTCACAGATGAAGCATTTGGTATATAGGGAAACTATCTGCAGATGACCTCAGATGGACCAAGGAGATATGGGAAGGGCATCAGTAGCATCAGCAGCATCAACCACAACAGACTTGACTGAAGCAGACATGGAGAGAAGAGCAAGAAGGCTAATGCTTGTTTACAGAGCTCATAATGACACCCATAGTCATAGAAACCTCTAAACATACGATAGCAAGATGCTGCTTCTTGGACAACCACAGTTCTTTCTGGAGTCCTTCATTTGTAATATGACCATATTCCAGCCTGGAGAAACAGTCTCCATCAGGGCCAGAGACTGCAGGTGTCCAGTGGTTTTATTGTAAAAGCATAAGAAAGCCGTCATGAGTTTGGGGAGGTTCCACTACAAAAGCTTTACAAATACCCCCATGTATGCCATGCAATTCCTCATGGGAGTTCATCTTCCCAATAGCCTGGGGAGCTTGGTGGGTTGGCTACCTTATTTCCCTTATTCCTCAGGGATTTCTTTTAAGATTTATTTATTTTAGAGAGAGCTACAGGGGAAGAGGGAGAGAGAGAATTTCAAGCAGACGACTCTCTGCTGAGCACAGAGCCACTCATGGGGCTCAATCTTCTGCCCCTGAGATCATGAGCTGAGCTGAAATCAAGAGCTGGACACTTAACCAATGGAGCCACGCAGGTGCTCCTCCTTACTCCTCAGTTTTAAATAGAATTCATTTCAAGATACAATATCAAGTTAATAATGCCTTTCCCGAAGGAGAGATCTCTTGATTGCATTGATGCATCTCAATTTTTTACAAAGCATGCAAATAGGAAATGCATGCATGGGAAGCACAGAAACACAGGCACTTGGGATGCCCACCTCTGAAAGTAACAACAGCTAAGGCTTTAGAAACTGCCTTCCTCTCTAGGTCTGTTTCTGGAAGAATGGTATTTTCTTCCTTCTCTTGACCAATCTTGACCTCGGGAGAATAGTTGAGAAAAATCATTCCCCACATGGAGTGGCATGGAATCTGATGGTCTTCAGCAACATGCTCAGCACAGCAAGGCAGGAGCTGGTGACGACAGAGTTGCAGGGCACAGACCCTGCTGTCCTTCCCCCACTGACTGCAATCCACTGACCACACTCCAGATGAGGGTGGGAATGGCCCTACCTTTTCCTGTTCACCCTTCCATGTCTGCATGCCTGATGCCTGCATGTCTGATGCTTGCATTAGGACACTGGTATCCTCCCCTTGGTGTCTTTGTCTACACAGTGGCCCCAAAATGCAAACTCCATGCTTCTTTTGCTATTCCAGTTCAACCGAATGCCCCATTTTCTATCCTGGCCAAAAGGAATGCTGGCTCCTGGCACCCACTGAAAGGAGTAATGCAAGTCTCTAGTGTGGTCCCTTTTGATAGGATTTTTAAGAATAAAATCTACATAACAGATGTTGCGGGTGGGTTTCATGGCAAGCAGACACTGAAATGGAAACTAGCAGGGAATGAGATCTCCAGCTGGGAGAGGAAAGGGAAGGGAGCAGATTAGGCAGAAGTAGTCTCCCCACCAACAAAAAAAAAAAAAAAAAAAAAGGAAAAAAAAGAAAATGCCTAGGTTGTCCCCATGGGGAGTTCTGGAGCTGGGCTAGACTTTAGGGTGTTTCCTGTTTGAGACAAGGAGGATGGGCCTTGACCTCAATGTTGATCAGGCTCTAGGTAGGAGATGCCCATGGAAGAGGGCATGGCCTTGGACCATTCAGTATTCTTCAGCCATCTGGAGAGTAAGGACTTCAGCCCTGAAAGGTAGTCCTGAGACATATCTCGATGTCTACTGCAGTAGAGTTTGCCTTCTCTATCAACTTTGGGCCTGACCCTCACAGAAGATGGACCCTGTACTATTCTGACCTCCACTTACTAGTTTGGATGAGCTAATGGAAAATCATCTGATTTTCTATATTCATAGCAAAAAAAAAAAAAAAAAAAAAAAAATCAGCCAAAAAGTAAGACTCCATTTTCCCTAGTTTTATAAAAAGCACAAAGTAAAATATGCTTTTGTGCCTTTTGTTATTATAATTACCTTCCCCACAAAAGGATTTATTTCTTAAGACACTTAATTTTTTCCCTCAATAATCAAGTAGAGGATAATTTCTCAGTCCCTATCCCACTCCATCCATAGAGTAATGTTTCAAACACAAAACATACATTACAGATAATTTCATGCTACATCCAGATTTGAAAGTTTACCTCAAGTTTATTCAAGGTTTACTCAAATCCAATGGAGGGGTGACTGTCAATCATTTAGGAGTCTTATGATAAACCTGAAAAAGTTTAACTCATTCAAACACCAAACTGAAAACAGTCCAAGTGTCCAACAGCAGGTGACGGGAAACACTGAGATATCTGAACAATGGAATGCTACTTAGTAACGAAAAAGGGTGAGCTTTTGATACATCTAGTAATGTTGGTGAATCTCAAAAATGTTACGCTGGGTGAAAAAAATCAGTCTCAAAAGACTATGTGCTGTGTGATTAAATTTACATTAAGTTTCAAAACAATTAAAGTTAAACTATGGTAAAAAGGGAAGGCACAACAAAACCAACTAAGAAGGGACAGGAAAGAATTTACTGGGTTAATAGAAATGTATTATTTTGACAGGAACTTGGATTTCACAGGTGTCTACATTTATCAAAATGCAGTGAACGCTAAATAAAATGTGAGTGTATTTTATTATACTTAAATTTTTACCTTGAAATATTGCAAACAAACATCGAACCCTAGTTAATAATAAGATGCGCGCTGTTGTGTTCAGGGGTGAAATACATGGATGTGTACAACTCACTTTGAAATGCACCAGAAACAATGAGGGATGAGGAGGATGGTGCGGGAGAACATGAGTAATTAGAAATGTTAAGGGTTATAGAATCTAGGTGGTTGTTTGTTTTTAAGATTTATTTATTTATTTATTTGAGCAAGAGAGAGGAAGGGGTAGGAAAGGTCAGAAAGAGAAAGAATTCCAAGGTGACTCTCCACTGAGCTCAGAGCCCAGTGCAGAACTTGATCTCATGAACCATGAGATCATAACCTGAGCCGAAACCAAGAATCGGAGGCTTAACTGAGCCACCCAGGTGCCTGTGGGTGTTGTTAAGTGAACAGTGCATCCATTTTTTTATGTGTTTGAAATTCTTCATTATGTGATTCTGAGGGAAAACCATTAAAGACACACTTACCCTTTCCCATTCCTGAATTTACCCTCTCTACTTGGTGACCCCAACCCCTAAACTATGATGGCAAAAATTAATTTCTTGTGGGTACTTGGCTGGCTTAGTCAGAGAAATGTGTGGCTCTTGATCTTGGGATCATGAGTTGGTGTCTCATATTAGGTGTATAGATTACTAAAAAATAAATAAATAAACTTGAACAATTATTTTCTTGTACGCAAGTCTCTTTGAAGACCTTGATTTATACCAAGAGCTAAGTTTGTTTTTTCCTTTTTTTTAAGACTTTACTTATTTATTTAAGAGAGAGAGAATGAGCTCACCAAGCGGAGGAGGGGGTTTGGGGGCAGAGGAGGAGAAGCAGACTCCCCACTGAGCAGGAAGCCCATTGCAGGGCTTGATCTCAGACTCTGAGATCATGACCTGAGCTGAAGGCAGATGCTTAATTTACTGAGACACCCAGGTGCCCCCAGAACCAAGTTTTGCATCTATTTAGAACATACTGGGTTACTCTTCAAGCTCAATCATTTTGAACCCAGGTGCAAATAGGGAGGTTCCTCATAATCTGTGGGCATGTACAAAGTATGCATCACTCTGCCTCTAGTGATGAGAATGCTTAGTGAAGCAAGCTCATGGACTATTATTAAAATAAAATAGTTCTCATTTATTATGGACTGAATATCTGTGTTGCTCCCAAATTCAGCCTAATTCTCAAAGGGATGGTATTTGCAGGTGGGAGCTTTGGGATAATTAGGTTTAGGCAAGGTTCCGAGGATGGAGCTCTCATGATGGAATTAGTATCCTTACAAGAAGGGACCAGAGAGCTTACTTGCTCTCTCTGTCTCTCTTTGCCATGTCAGGAGCCAAGCCAAGAACACTGCCTTCATCAGACACAGAATCTGCCAGCACCTTGACCTTGGACTTTATAGCCTTAAGAACTGTGAGAAACAGATGTCTGATATTTTCTTATAACAGCCCAAGTAGACTAATACATCATTGTTCTGAAAAAAACTTCCAAGATTCACACTCACTCTAAACACCAGCTTTAAGTGGCTTTAAAGTCTCTATTTAGCCCCATTGATAAGTCATTCAACATCTCCATTCTCTGTTTCTGTAAGGTGGTGGTGTGAACACATGCCCTGAGGTGGCATCCATCATGGACAGGGCAGGGCCCAGGAGCAAAGAGAGGGGGAGGACAAAAGATCTAGATCCAGTAACATGGAGGTGATATTGGTTGGATTGATAGCTAGAGATACCATAGCAGTAACTTCCCAAGGTGCCTTAGACACAAGTTGATATATGTGAGAAGGGATGGAGGCAGCGTGTTGGGGACGGTGTCCTTAGAAGAGAGAAGGAGATGCTAAGAGTAAAGACTGCCAGTATTTCTTGAGCTCTTACTCGGTGTCAAGCACTACTCCACAAACTTCCCTCTCAATTGCGAAAATGTACCAAAAACTCTATGACGTAGGTGCAATGATCAGCTCCATTTGAGAAAAAGAAACTGAGACTCCCAGAAGTGAGGACTACCAAGTGTCACAGAGCTGCCCTATGAACTGAGTAGAGCCCCAGCCCTCTTGGCCATGCCACCCATGTGCCAACCTCAGTTTTGGTCCATTCTGGAGTGCAAATGGGGGCTACTGAATAGGGGTGATGGGAAGATTCAGTGAATAATGGACTTGAACATGTTTTCGAAAATGAAAATCTCTCTACAAACAACAGAAATTATTGTAGTTATATTTCTCATCTGTTCTGGAGAAGAGAAGGTGTTTTTCAACAGCCAAGAATATCCCTGGCAGGACACCATGGAAGTTCCTCTATACTATCGGGTAATAGGTGGCTGTCAGTCACACCATGGAGTTAAAGCTTGAGATCTCTTGCTGGCATGAGTAATGATTCCACAAGCAGATGGCCCTGGCAATGAAATGCTGAGAGGATCTATGAGAAACACCTGCCTGCAAATAGACCACTCCCCCCGGCCCCCACCACCACCAGCCCTGCTGATCCACTTGCCCTATTTGTTCCCTCAGCTACAGGAAGCTCCCAGCCATGATGCTTAATAACCACAGGTGCTGTGCTTGGGTAATCTGATGGGCACCTCACCCTCTTGACAGCAGCAGCTGCCTCTCCCACATGGCCTCCTTGTCCTCATCTAGAACGTGGGTTGGTATGAGTAGGGACAAGAGACAACATGGGCTGCTGGGGACACACCTGCTTCAGATCTTGTTTATAGATGTCCTCATCCCCCACCTCTACCAGGGACCAGGAGCCCTCCGTGTGCTCAGCAGATGCTTTACCAATGCTGTTTTCACAAGCATGGTGTTTTTCTTTCTTTGTCTTTTTCTTTTTCTTCTCTCTCTCTTTTTTTTTTTTTTTTTTTTTTTTTTGATCAAGGACTTGAAACAGCTGTCCAATGGGCTGCTTGCTTCTAAGAACACATTTCTTCTTCAAACAACAGCTTGAATCTGGAACAGCCTTCAGACCTGATAACCCTCCCTTGGTGATCCATCCATTTTTTTGCTTGCCAAAAGTTTCTCTCAGAACAAGAGAGAAAATAAAGCTGAAAATGTGTTTTTGACAGTGACCAAGTTCTGCAGCCTCCTACAGCTCGGCAGTAACCTTCGGGAAGCCCAGCTCACCCAGCATGGGGAACCTCTTCCTTCCCCTTCACATTATGGTCCTGGTCCTGGTGCCTTCAAGGGTCATCCTTGCCATGGAAGGAAATTAATGAACTTCCAGAAAACTTCAATTACTTCAATTTAACATTTTTGCCCTATATTTACAGTTGTTTATATTACCATGTAAACCCTGCTGCCTCTATGGTTTTGATGTGGAAGGTCTTTCCTCTGTGATCAGAGAGGTCTGCAAAATAAGGGGACACAGGAGAACCAGATGAGACATATTTTGGAAGAGGAGGAATGTAAAGAGAGTGAAAATGTGTGTAGGTGAGGAGCCCAAAACAATAACTCCTCTTACTTATCCTTTGAAATGGCCGCCATTTTCCTCTTGTGCTTGGAACAAGCCTTCCCCTCTATTCCCTCTTGTTGCTTCTTTTCATCACTCTCTATCTTACACTGACCCAAGGACCCCTGGGCTTTCCACTTAGGGTCAGGGAACCCAGGAGGTTGAGACTGACAGCTTTCTGAAGACAACTCATCCCTGAAAAGCCTTCTGTTACTTGTGTATGCTATCATTGGCCAGTCTGTAATAGGCATTATGAGAAAAATATGAGTGAGATCAAAATATTTCGTCCTCAGCACTGGAAAACCAACTCCAAAATCATGCTCTCTATATGGAATGTCTATAGACTGTTGAACATATCTTGAATATATTTTGTGGCTTTGGGATACAACAGACAGAACACAATTGCTATCTCCTTGTTACTTGGTGGTGAAATGAACAGAGCACTAGACTTAGAATCAGGACATGTGACTTTAAGTTCCAGTTTTGCTAGTGGCCAATGTCTTGGGAAAGTCACATACCTTTCCTCTTTAACCACCTCAAAAATGATAGACATAATCATAATAACCACCACCAATACCACCTATGCATTTTATTTGGGAGTTATGTGCTTGTGGTTCAGATGTGGAAACTGAGGGTGCAAAGTTGGGGAGCAGAGGAATGGGATCATCATTAGGATCTGCTTATTCCTAAGGGTATCTTTCCATAGCCACACCCTCAAGAAATCAAGGATTTGCTCACTATTGAAACTACCTCTCGTCAGCTCAAGGCACATGTCTTCAAACTGTCACCTTCATCAGAGAGCTCAGCATGTTCCATTCTGAAACATAAAGACATATACTCATGGCCTTGGCTTTGCACTGCTATCTCAGACTCAATCTCCCTCCCGTTTCCATCTGGCTTCCCTGTAATCTCAGCTGGTGCTCTGTGCCACATTCTCACCTTTCCCAGTGGCTCCTCTCAGCAGTGGCTGTTTTCCACTCCAGCTATGCTGTTTGGGGTTTTGAACCAGTGGTTGGTTCAATATACACCTGTGGTGGTTTATGCTGTGTCAACCTGTTTAACCTGGGAAAAATTTTCTCCAGAGTCCCCTTTCCTATATTATTTTGCATTAGTGCTGACCAACAGAGGAATTAGTACAAGTTTGGGGCTGTAGAAGCAAGGCAGTGGCCATTACCCTCAAGAGATTGCCAGGGGGTTGGATACAATGATGGACAGGGGCAGAAGTACCTGGTTAGGGTCAATTTGTCCTGGTTCTTCTCTGCTCTGTGTTTAGATCATTTTCCAGACCCTCAGCCCTGCAGACCAAGAACTGAATTAGACAACAATAGTGGTAGCTACAGAGGAAACAGGAAAATAGATTGTCTTAAGTTATTTGTCATTGATTTTTTTTTTTTTTTCCAAAATGGAGGAATCCTTTCCCCAAGCTGGCAGAGACATTTCTTGGCACCTTATTTTCTGAAACCTTAGGGGTGATCAACCATGCAAAACAGAACTAAGGGCTAAAACCTAAATCAGTGACTCTGATAAGGGGTACATGATTTCTGACACTCATGTGGGTCTCCATAAATGTCAAGCCATGTTGCAAAATTCTAAAATGATAATTACCATAAATCCACTCTAAACATAAAAGGTCAGAAAAATAGATGGCCAATGGGAAATGAAGCAAATTGCAAAGTCAAATGATCAAGAAGATACCTTTCCTGCAAGGTTAAGAGGTGGGTTTAAAGAGGAGTGGGGGCTGCTCTCTGGAAATGTTGCTAGAAGCTACACCAAGAGTCTGGGTGGCCAGCGCCCAAGCTGTCATGGCCATAAAGATAGGGTGTCAGGTGACAGATGGGCTCCACACTCCTTGGTGATGTTACCTGGTGCCTGGGGAGGGACTTGTGCTGAGGGGACTTGAGGAGCAAGGATCAGCAAACAGGAAGGAATTAAAATGTCTCCTACCAGCAGTGAAGATAAGCCTTTTATAGGGGGCAGGCTGAGTAAGATTAAAAAAAAAAAAAGTTTGCTCCAGAGGAACAAAGAAGTCCTTCTTTTCCTTTGTTATGCAGTGGGGTGGAAGTGGGGGTGGGGGCAGAGTGAGGAAACTTCTACTCAAAGCCTTTCAGGAAACTAAGGCAGCCTTTGAAATTCCCATTTTTTATTTCACAACCAACATCCAGTACCTGCTTGGTGTGCCAGCAGGGAGACAGAAGAACCCAAAAGGAGGCGTCTGTGGGTATAGGATGGAGCCACCAGTCACCTGTCTGTAGCGGGGAGACTGACAGCAGATGCTGAGTGGGGATGGAACAAGGCTCTAAAGCCAGAGGAGGCACCAAGGCAGGGAAGGGAGCCCTGCCCAGCTGGGGAATGACACAGGAGAGGTGAGCATGTTTGGAGAAACAACAGTTTGGCTTGCCCAGTGCACACAGAAAAGTGATCAGAGATGACATGAATCTAGAAGGCAGGGCCACATGGTAAAGGACTTACAGGTCTTGTTAAGGAAGCCAGACTTGGTCCTCAGGGCACTGCGCTCTGTCCATAATTATCTCATCCCCAAGTTTTAAAAAGCACTAAATTAGGGGCACCTATGTGGCTCAGTTATGCATCTGCCTTCAGCTTAGGTCATGATCTCAGGGTCTTGGGATGGAGCCCCACTTTGGGTTCTGTGCTCAGCAGGGTGTCTGCTCCTCCCTCTCCCTCTGTGATCTCTCTCACCCTCGCTCTCTCTCAAATAAATGAAATCTAAAACAAAACAGAACAAAAAAACACTAAATTGTACCTGAACATCTTGAAACTCAAAAGTTGTCTTTCCTCTTTAGAATTTACTTGAGAGCAGAGGTTCAGGGTTCCATCCTCACAAAGGTAGGGGATGGTTCTCCCTGCAGGGTCCTGCAGAGCAGATGCTGGGAGCACTGGGCCAACACTGGAAGGTGAGCTTCCAGATTCAAAGAAACATGGGAATGCTGGCGTAAGTCAGAGTCCTAGTGTGAGTTAGAGATTGCCTGAGAACTCCGCGTTGGTGAAGAGGTAGGAAATTTCAGATAAAGGTGATTATAAAACCCCACTGCAGAATACACTGGAGTTCAGGCCCATGAGTCAATTCTGTGACACAAGCTATGTGTCAGATGCTCAGTGGCCACACATGACTAGAGGCTATCATACTGGACAGGGCAAACATAGAACATTCCCATCATCACAGACCATTCTATTGACCTGCTCTGAACACTGACATTTTACATTATCATAAGTGATACTAAACACACAAGTGTTTGGAATCACCCTCCCACATTCCACATTGCCTATTATTTTTCACTAAGTAGAAATTTAGGGATAGAGAATTCTAGAAAAATTCTCGTAATTAGCTAGTTTCATCCCTTTCTCTTACCTGGTTCATGTATGTGTGTTGATGGCTTATAGGTGTCTTACATGGGCATGTGCACACTTGTGTTTGTGCATACATGCAATAAAGTGGGGCTCTATTTCATGCTGCATCCCAGGCAAAACTAAACTATCTCTATTAAACCAGCTAAAAAAGTTCTCACAATCTCCATGAGGAGAAAGAAAGCACCTGCAGGCAGCACAAGGTGTTGAATATGCTGGTGACTCTCCTAGTGCCTCCTAGTGCCTCTTGGGCATTGCCTTGCATCTGGTCTGAGCACAGGAGAGTCAAAGCTTACAAATTCTAATGTAACTATGTAGGACACAAGTATAGTTGAAAGTAAACCCTGAAAAATCTCTGAAATTACCCAGAAAGATGATGCTGTACTGCATGTTGGTATGGGCAAACTTCCAGCATCAGTTTCTCCTCCAGCAACAGAAAAAAATTGGCTATTTCCTTACACAAACAACTGGTGAAGTGTTGGTTGGAGTTCCAGTATTCATTTGTGAGAACACAAGAATCTTACCAGTTGCTCATGCTAGGAGAAACAGATGGGATCCAAACCAAGGAACAGCAGAGTTCATAGGCAGTCCTTCTCAACCAGTGGGATGGCAGCTAAGTGCAGGGAAAACCAGCTGGCTCTCTCTCAACGTACAGAGCAGGACCCATGGGCATTAAGTGCACCTATGATGTGACACCAGCGTGTTGCCATGGCAACTATCTATGTATAAACATAATCACCCCCACACTGCACACCGCTGCCTCCCAGACCAAACTCTTGCCAGGCCACTGGGCCAGATTTCCATAGTCTGGATGGCTTGGTTGTCCACATAGGCAACATTTGCAATGCAGAGGTAGCTCTGCCAGCTAATTCCTTTCTGACTTAAGTCCCACCCCTTGCCAGGTGGAGAGAGGTTCTCTCTGTGACAAAACAGATAGTGCCCCTCATGGCCTCAAAACAAGATGATGCCCCTGATTTCAAATAACACCAAATAGAAGTGTTAGCAAGTAGGTGTGACAGGGAGCAAGAAAAGTGGCAACAGCTGAGTGTTCTGGGGGCCAGGCACATGCTTCTGAACATTCATGGCTGTGAGTACCCAACCAAGCTATTTCACTAGAGCTTTCTTTTCCTGATAATGTGAGGGAGGAGACTGAACTTCCAAGAGCAAGATGACAGAAAAGAAAATCATTTCTGTACTGATTTGTTACAGGCTCTGGGGTCTTTTATCAGAAGTGGGTCAACAGGGCTATATTATATGATCCTAAAAAATGTGGAATTTAAAAAAAAATTACTGTCTTAATGCTTCCTATGTAATGTAAAGAGAAAGTACCAATGTCAAATTATTTTCATATTTCCACCCAGATGGTTGCGGTCTGGACCAGCTATTGAGGGCAGCTTAGGGGGCTTAAAAATTTTCTGTTTATCACACTTGCCTAACATGTGTTTTAGGGGCCAGGAAACATTTGCTTGTGTTTTTTTTGTTGTTGTTTTGTTTTTTGTTTTTTTATTGCTTTATATTTTGGAAGTGGTTTTGAAATTGGATTTATGAATGCCACACACACTCTACTGAGTTGGAGATCACTGGAGTCCTCACCTACTGAAGACATATTGCACCAGCCTTAGAATATAGGTTCACCTGCCCTTTCCTGTCACAGGGAAAGACATGGAGATTGCAGATAGATTGTGCCTGGAAAGGTAGCACTTAGGGGCACCTGGATGGCTCGGTTGGTTAAGTGTCTGCATTCAGCTCAAGTCATGAGATCAAGCCTGCTTCTCCTCCCTGCCCCCAGCTTGTACTCTCTCTCACTATCTCTCTGTCTAAAAAAAAAAGAAAGAAAGAAAGAAAGAAAATGTTTTTAAAAAACTAAAAAGAAAAAAGAAAAGAAAGGAGAAGAAAGGAAAAGAAGAAAAGAAAAAAAAAGAGAAGAGAAGAGAAGGAAAGGAAAGGAAGGAAGCACTTAGAATTACTCGGTGCTGTTACTTAAAATTTATGCAGGCCATGAAACCAATAAAATTGTTCTTAAAAATAGCATGCTTCACTTGATATGATTTAACTTTTTATTTGATAAAAGTTATATGTTAACTATAAAATCATTGACTTTAGGATAAGTAAATGTTACCAATTTAAACTAAGAATTAGTATGCCAGCTAGTTGTTAAACTAATAAAATTACTCCTTTTTGAATTTTATGGATTGAGGTCCATGGCATACAAATTTATTTGGAAAAAAGGCCAGTTATTTTCCTGAAGAAAGCCTGAGAAGCATAAGAATAGTCCAAACTCCCCATTGTACAGAAGAGAAAAATGAGACCCAGAAAGGGTAATTAGTAAGTCATAGACCAGTTCATCAGCAGAGGAGAAAAGTGTCGTATCTTTTCTTCTAGGTCCACTAAGTTTTTTATTTTACTCTACTGATTTTCTCCCCTCAATAAGCTCAGGAATAAGTTGGAATTCCCAATTCATTTCTGAAGTGAAGGTACACAGAGTAGCTCTGTGGTATGGCTAGCCACCAGCAAATAAAATCTTAACTATATTAAAATCATTTTTTTTTAAGAAACTGAAAGCTAACTGAGATTTCAGCTCTTCAAACAGCAGGTAGGCAAGCTGGCTGTGCTTGGACTCCTACCAGCCTGACACTAGATGACCAGTGCAGGTAAACTGCCTTGGGGACAGCCACCCGGCAGGCTCAGAGTACACATTTGTCAGTGCCCTCTGATAGAAAAAATCTAGGCTGGCAGGCTGCGGTCAGTGTCCCCAGTTTCCTCAGCAACTCACCTGTCACCTGACCCTTCCTGACCCTCACCAGTCACCTAAGGCCACCCAAACATATTTTGATCTAGATTTATTAACAACAGCAACAAAAAGCAGAATAGGCCATGAGGGGAAAGGTCATTTTGTCTCTGAATAGGAGAGGGGGTGCCTGGGAGTAACGGAGGGAAATAGGAGGAGAAATTAAAATACCAGCAGGGACTAATAAAGCTATGTGTGTAAGTGGTTTTTTAGCATCATTGTGGAAATTTAGTACCTACTGGTTCCTGGCACTGCCTATTCCCCATTGTGTCTGAAAGGTGGCTGGGGGGTGGGGGCTGTGACCACAGCCCTGACAAAGTCAGTAACACCCAGCCGGTGGGCTGGCTCAGGGATAGAGGGACCTGTGGACCCCCAGCCCAGTAAGTAACAGGAGGCTGAGGACACCTAAGGATTAAAAAGTGCCTTTAGTGCAGTAATTCCATCTTGCTGAATGGGTACAGTTGCCAGGTAAGGAAAACAGAAAAGAAACTGTTGCGCTTTGTAAGTCAGAGGTGTGGAACTTTGCTAAGGCCCTCTGAATGGTTGACAATAAAACAAGGGAAGCCCCCAGCTTTCCTGTGTCCTATTAGTGTTCTTTCCACCACAACCACCATTTCTGAGGAGGAAGCTTTAACTGACAAGGAGCTTGAGGCTTATCAACTTACTTAATTTATCGGTAGGCCAGAGTGCTTTGGGAAATTTTATCAAACAAGCAAAAAGCAAACAATCAACAGAATAACTAACTCCACATGTGAGAGGCAGACTTTTCTCCACTTCCACTGACCTTGCTGTGACCACTCAGGTGGGCTCAGGGTACCACTGGCAACCTGCCTCACTGGCTTTTGGTCTGCTCCTGTTTACCTGTTTTATCAAGAAAGGGACAGTGTGTCAGTGCCTTGCAGGGAATTAATAAAGATAAGAGAGGCCCTAGCTACCAAACAGAGTTTTCAAAAACCTTCCTCTGGTTTCCCTGGCTGCAGGGCTGCATGCACAGACACACAGAGCCACTGATGCAGGGACTATTATCGCTATCTGATTATTGTCATTATAATGCCTATTCAGTTGCCCCTTTGTAAGTTCCTAGAGGGCAGGGACCATGTCTTAGGCTGCTTTTCATGAGTTTATGCCTTCCTGCTTCCATTCACTCATCCTACAAACATTTATTGAGTGCAGCCCTCACTGTGCCCACACAGGGCCACGGACACAGAAAATACATCACATCCTGTGTGTTCCTCAGCAGCATAGCCCTGCCCTGGCTGTGAACTGTCGTTCACCATTCTGGGAACGGAGACCCAAATAAGGCACAGGCTGCACCATCTATAGCAGCCTCAAGGCCATGGGGCAATGGGTGGTATCCTCCCCCAACATCTTTGCTCCATCCAAACTTCTATAATATGCCCATATTTCTTTTGTAGTAAAAACAGCAATCTAATAAAGTCTACTTTTTAAACCTACTACTATTTTAAACCTAAAATTCTACTTTTCTCATCCTGGCTACCCATTTGAATCACCTGAGGAACATTGAAATCCAGGTGGTGGGTCCCCCACACAGTGAGTCTGATTTCTTGGCTTGGGCATTGGGAGTTTTCAAAGTACCTCTAGGTGATTCTAATGTGCAGCCAAATTGAGAACCGCCACGCAAAACCCAGAGAGGGGGAAGAAACCTGCAAGCTCATAAGCAGGGGTTGCTCTTAGATTTCTCTGTGAACCTGCCATGCATTTTGGACCCCAAGATCCTGAATCTTCCTGTCCTGATCCCATATCACTCACCTGCCCCTCTGTACCTAAAATCTTACTGTGCTCCATGTTTTCCTGCCTGCTCTTGCATCAGGATGTGTCCCTCCACCCCCTTTGCCTGGGGACTCAGAACACACATGCTTCCGCGCTCTCTGGTTCAGCTAAGTCTCCAGGATTCTGACCCAACATGAAGTCATCTGCCTTACAATATGCTCTGTCTTCTGACTTTAAAAAGCCTGCTCACCTCCATTCTATGCACACCAGGACTCCTCTCTGTGGACACCAGGACCCCACTTCTTCTCAGCTTGGAGTGAAAATCTCTTTTCTATCCCCCTCGTTGTCAGGTACATGCCACCCCGCCCCCGCCATGGTGGCACTGATGTCCTTTGGGAAGGAGATCCTTGTTGAGGTATGTGCACATGCAGCCTTTTGGTGGTTTTGGGAGATGCCAGGTGGACCTGTGGAGGGCTCCAAAGATCATTCCAGATGACAAATACCAGAGGGTGCATAACCTTGTCCTTGAAGTCCTTCAAAAGGTCACGTGGAAAAAGATGACTCCAGGAATGTGCAAATCAAAACCACAATGAATCATTTTTAGAAAAAAATATAAATTTTGTCAAGGAGGTGGAGAAATTTCAGTTCTTATACACGGCTGATGAGAAAATAAAACAGTATAGCTGCTCTGGAAGCAGCTCCTGCTTTTTTTGTGGCTCCTCAAAAAATTTTAGCATAGAATTCCCCTAAGACTCAGCAATTTCACTCCAAGGCATATACCCCACAAAACTGAAAACAGCTGCTCAAATATATGTACATCATCATGTCCATAGTAGCATTATTCCTCACAACCAAAAGATGTCACATGTCAGACAAATGGATACATTCATGAATGAAACTACATATATATTTTTAGATGAAATTATATATATAAGATATACATATTAGATATATATTATATATGAATAAAATTATACATATGTAAATTATTATATATTGAAAAATATAATTGTTTAGTGAATAATCTATATTATAATAAAGTATATTGATTCAACATGTATTTACTGTTAGATTTCCTTACAAAATACAGAACACACACCAAAATTGAAACTGAAGGATGAAGTTAAAAATATAAAGGAATTTCTCTTTCTTCGAGCCCCCAGTGGAACCACCAATGTGCTAGACTACTCCCACAATTGTTTCCCTTTGCCACCATATTCCAAAAGTTAAAATCTGAAGAGATTTCCCACCCTCTATATTTGCTTTCTTTTCTGGCTTCACTGACGATTTAGATTTAAGGACAAGATTTGTTGCGTTGCTGTTTTTAAGGTAATTGTTTTGTTTTCCAAATTCCCTCTGGATAGACAGCATGGGTATTTGGATTCTTTCAATTCGATCCGTCTGCTTGAAAGACAAAACTGTGTTTAGATGTGCCCATGAACACAATGACAGGTGGGGAGCTCTGGTGCTAGAACATGAATGCAGACATGTAGGTTTGAAGATCTCCAAACACAGAGCTATTTTCAACTTCATACTCTACTCATACCCAGTCCCCTTGATAGGAAAGAAGCATGCGTCCTGAGAATCCAAGTGAGGGCTGGAGATAAGGCAGCTAGGTGGTGACTGGCATCCAAGTCTGAGGTCACACTGGCTGGTGTGAGGGCTTGAAGGGTGGATTTCAAGGACGCCATCACCCTGAAGCTGACTTCTGTGGTTGCCATTGTGAAGATGTGAAAACACTCCTTAGATAGTTGTAGCTAAGAGTTGACCCTTGAACTACATGGGGGTTAAGGATGCCAGTTTCCCATGATAACTCTTGACTCCCCCGAAACTAAACTACTTATAGCCTCCTGTGACTGCAAGCCTTACCGATAACATAAACTATTGATTAACACATACTGCGCACATTATGGGTATTTCGCATTGTCTTCTTAAAATAAACTAGAGACAAAAATATGTTATTAAGGAAATCGTAAGGAAGAGAAATACATTTACAGTCCTATACTGTTTGTATTTTTTAAATCTGCATATAAGGTTATCTGTACAGTTCAAATCATGCTGTCCAGGGGTCAACTGTGTATCTACCATGTGACACGTGGAAAACGAACATGGGGACTCATTACTTCTAAGCAGGGCAAGGCAAAGCAGGAGAAATCAATTCTGAAAAGATAAGTTTGTTTGATTAAAACATTTTGTTTTCAAAATAAAATCCATGAACTGCTTTAATCTATTCTAAAGCGTAATGGGCAAGTTGACAAGGAAATCTAAATATTTTGAACCATATGCAGTGCTAGTACCTGACCACTTCAGACCTACGGAAGCATAAAGTTCAAATAGTTCAACCTAACCCTTAGGTAACATAATCAGTAAAGTGTGACATTTCATCAGAAAATCCTTTACTGGGTATAAAAGTATATTGGGGGGATGCCTGGGTGGCTCAGTCGTTGAACGTCTGTCCTCGGCTTGGTCATGATCCCAGGATCCTGGGATGGAGCCCTGCATCTGGCTCCCTGCTCAGTGGGAAGCCTGCTTCTCCCTCTCCCACTCCCTCTGCTTCTGTTCCCTCTCTCATTCTCTCTCTCTCTCTGTCAAATAAATAAATAAATAATCTTTTAAAAAAAATGTATATTGAGTATATTGGGGAGGATCTAATTTAAGAACAATTATCCAAGAGAGAAAATTAAATCAGCAACAATTACATTGAATGAATACAGGAATGCCTCCTAAAAGAAGAAAAAAACAGGGAAATATCAACAGGCAAATATATAATATATGGAAAGTAAGGGATGGACAGACAAAAAAATCCATATTCATTTCAAAACTGTTCTCTGGTAGCAGCCACTCTGTAGAAGGACAGACCATCATCAAGAGCGTTCAGAAATTGATAGAATGCAATGAGAAGGAAGGTGCAATGTCACTTGTCGGGAAGCAGATAGCAGACATGCTGGATGGGACCAGGGTTCAGACAAAGGCTCCTGTTCGGTGGGAACAGGTATAAGACAGATGGTTGGTTAAACATTGCCAGCATACTTGAGCAGTGCCATTCGGCGGTCAGAGCCTGGATAATGGTCACAAGGACATTGTGTAGCAGCGCATTGGCTAATTTCAACCCCGAGAAAGCTATTGCTTATCTTTGTTGGTTTTGCAAAGATTAAGGCTGTTTCTCCCCTTTGAATGCACCACAGCTGCCCAGCAAAGAATTCCTGAAGTTTTGTCTGGATTCCGGCTGCTAAGAGGGGCCAAGTAAAACTTGGCACATGCAAAGACTTGTTCTGCTCGTCATTGGAGTTGCTTTCCCTCCAAAGACCCAGCTCAGTCTTTATACTTCTGTGGTGCTGGAGGAGGGGGGGTAACTCTGGAATCATGGTGAAATCTCTTCAGCGAAATCTCCCCCGTCTGCTTCAAAATGCATCTGCAATGGATTTATTAGGACTGGATTTATTTAGGACTGATTCATTTGCTACTTTTGTGGAAAAGGGTAAACACCATCGTAAATTCCATCCGGTGAATCATAGGGAGGCGGTGGTTCAAATTAAACGTGTTTGCTTTCGGAAGGGAGCCCTTGGCTTCTTATCTTTATGTACAGAAGAAAATAGAGCTCACTCTGGCCCCTACAGCCAATGGAAACGCACCTGGCCTGGTCAGCTGGCGAGGCTGGGCCTCCAACCTGCTGCTCCTCTGTGTTGTTTGCAGACAGAGAGAGAGGATGTAATGCAAAGGGGCTGGCCGAGTGGCTGTGCCTACAGCCCCATACCCAAGGGGTTACAGTCATTATCTGGGCATGTTAGGAAAAAGTGATGCCTTGATCAATGGGGTATTTCTGACAGCTCAGATGACTTTATCTTCTTTTATAGGTGGTGTGTAGGAACCCAACCTTACTGAACAAGTGCTGTATTTACTTTAGGCAACCTCCTCAGACTAAATTAGATCAATTCCAGTTATAAAATTGAGATACTGTGCCCAGGGGATAGACCCTAAAATTATCCTTTTTTACTACATCTACAGAATCAAAGAAAAAGCAAAAAAAAAAAAATATATATATATATATATATATATACACACACATACACACAAACATGTGTATATACATATATACACATATACATACATGTATATACATGTCTGTATGCATATATACACATGTATATACATGTGTGTATATACATATATACATGTGTGTGTATGTACATACATACACACAAGTATGTCTGTATACATATACATACATATATATGTATGTGTATATATATATCCTCCCTCTCTATCTTCTCACACACACACACACACGTACACTCAGCTAGGCCTCAGTGTCTGCACTTAGTATCAGGTGTAGTCGTGAAGAGTCAACCACCAGCAGCAAAGCACTACTGCTTTTATGATCAGGGTGATCAGGTACCCACTGCAGGACAGGAGATTCCACTGGGAAACAATGTGCTAAATTTTGTGTTACCATATTTTTGGAATTCAAAAGAGGAGAAAAACATGGGCTGAGAAGGGCACCCCAAAATTCTTTACAACATTTAAATGTACTTTGTACTCAAGTGCAAAGAATTGAAATAATAATAAACTTAAGTCATGGCACATCATGTTCACACAAGGCCCCTCTGTTGATTTCTTTTACTTTGTTATTTCCCCTTGACCCTCCCTCTGTATTCTGGGACTCAAACCGCTTGGTCACAAAGGCACCACCCAAATGTATTTCATCCATAGGTTGGGATCTGGGCAGACCCATGAAGGTTGTATGGGGCTGTTTGTCCTGACAATGCTTGTTTGAGAGTGGAAGGACTTCTGCTGATTTCAACTCTGCTTGTTTGAGAGTGGAAGGACAACTGCTGATGGTCAACTTTTCTGCTAGGATCCCAATAAAGGATTGCTATTTTTCCCCATGCTATGTCCATTCAACCTGGTTTCAGTATGCATTGGTGGATAGAGAGTCATACCCATCTTTTTGTCATCTCATTTTTTAAAAAGCTACATTTACTAGTTTGTTTTTGTTTGTTTCAGAGAGAGAGAGAAGAGCAAGAGAGAGCACAGGGAGGGACAGAAGGAGATGGAGAGAAGCAGACTCTGCTAAGTGCAGAGCCCAAGGTAGGGCTGATCCCACAACCCAGAGATCATGACCTTAGCTGAAATCAAGAGTCAGACGATCAATTTACTGAGCCATCCAGGTGGCCCTGTCATCTCACTTTTGAAAGAATCAGATTTTAGGGGCACCTGGGTGACTCATTGGGTTAAGGGCTCTGGTAATGATCTCAGGGTCCTACAATGGGGCCCTATATCAGACTCCCTGCTTCTCACTCTCCGTCTGTTCCTCCCTCCTGCTCGTGTTCTTTCTCTCTCAAATAAACAAATTAAATCTTTTTTTAAAAAATCAGATTGTAATAGGGATTTGGGGCTGTCTTGTTGATTTCTTATCTTTCTTATGTTCTTCCTATCGCTTTGGCTTTATTGTATTTATTATTTTCTCGATTTTTCTAATATGTTCAGTGATGTCCTTAGGTCTTTGGTTTTTAATATATCTTGTTTACTGTTAATGTATTCAAAATTATACAAAACTAAGTGCTACTTTAGCTGTGGGCCACAGCATTTGACATTTGACACTGTCATTATTGTTCCTTTCTAGATATGTTGTAACACCTTTTAAAATTTCCTCTTAACCAATCACTGTGTAGTGTAGTTGTTTTTTTTTTTTTAAGATTTAATTTATTTATTTGACAAAGAGAGAGATCACAAGTAGGCAGAAAGGCAGAGAGAGGGGGAATCAGGCTCCCTGCTGAGAAGAGAACCTAATGTGGGGGGCTCAATGCCAGTACCCTGAGATCATGACCTGAGCCAAAGGCAGAGGCTTAACCCACTGAACCACCCAGACACCCTAGTATAGTTGTTTTATAGTCCAAGGAAATGTTTGAAGTTTTTTTGTTGTTACTAATTTCTTATTTACATCATTATAATCAGGCAGCGTAACCTGTATATACTGATTACGTGATACTTATTGAAGCTTCCTTTTTTCTGTGAGAACTTAAAATGAATACTCTATGGATATATGTTTGATGTTTATCTATTAGATTGGTGCTTCCCAATAGAAATAAATGCAATAAGAAATGACACAGAGGACATGGGGAGATGGAGAGGAGAAGGCAGCTGGGGGAAATTGGAGGGGGAGACGAACCATGAGAGACTATGGACTCTGAAAAACAATCTGAGGGTTTTGGAGGGGTAGGGGTTGGGAGGTTGGGTGAGCCTGGTTGTGGGTATTATGGAGGGCATGTATTGCATGGAGCACTGGGTGTGGTACATAAACAATGAATTCTGGAACACTGAAAAGAAATTAAAAAAATAATTTTTTTTAATTTAAAAAATTAAAAAAAGAAATAAAATGCAAGCCACATATATAATTGTATTTATTTTCTAGCAGCCATATTAACAAAGTAAATGTATATAGGTAAAATTAATTTTAATTATATATTTTATTTAACCCAATAGATCCAAAATAGGATAATTTAAGCATATAATCAATATAAAAGTATTAATGAAATATTTTACATTCTTTTTTCTGTATTAAGTGTTAGAAATCTAGAGTGAATTTTACGCTTAAGGTATATCTCAATATGAATACTAAATTCACACCAGATACACTTGATTTATATTTAGATTTCAGTTTATAATTGGAAGAGTGGGCTCACATACCCAAGTTTTTCCAAACATACTTTAAAGTTTTGTAATACTTGAATCAAATATTTTTTTTAATTTAAATTGAAATTACTTAAAATTATGTGAGACCTGAAATCACAAAGCTCCTAAGAGAAAACATAGGCAGTAATCTCTTGAACACTGACCTTTACAACACATTTATGGACATATCTCCTAAGACAAGGGAAACAAAAGCAAAAATAAACTATCAGGACTATACCAAAATAAAGCACCTTTTGTATGGTGAAGAAAACCATCAACAAAATAAAAAGGCAAAGGGAGTGAATGGGAGAAGATATTTGTAAATGATATACCTGATAAAAGGTTAATATCAAAAATACATCAATAACTCTTGGGAGAAGGGGGGTAGGGTTATGGACTTTGGGGAGGGTATGTGCTTTTGGGTAAACTGGAAGGGGAGGTAAACCATGAGAGACTATGGACTCTGAAAAACAATCTGAGGGGTTTGAAGTGGCAAGGGGGTGGGAGGTTGGGGTATCAGGTGGTGGGTATTATAGAGGGCACGGATTGCATGGAGCACTGGGTATGGTGAAAAAATAATGAATACTGTTTTTCTGAAAATAAATAAATTGAAAAAAAAATACCTCAATAACTCTTACAATTCAAAACCAAAATAAACAATCTGATTTAAAGATGGGTAGAGAAACTGAATAGATGTTTTTTTTCCAAAGAAGACATACAGATGGTCAATGGACACACAAAAAGGCGCTCAACATCACTCATCATCAGGGAAATGCACATCAAAACCACAACCTGATACCTGTCAGAATGGCTAGTATCAAAAAGAAAAGAAACAACAGGTACTGGTGAGGATGTAGAGAAAAAGGAACCTTTGTGTGCAGCACAATTGGTGGGTACTGTGGTGCAGCCACTGAGGAAAACAGTATTGAGGTTCCTCAAAAAATTAAAGATGGAAATGCCATATGGTCCAATAATTCCATTACTGGATATTTACTCAAAGAAAATGAAACACTTATTCAAAAAGATATATGGATCCCTATGTTTATTGCAGCATTATTTACAGTAACCAAGATGTGGAAGCAACCTAAGCATCCATTGGCAGACATATGGATAAAAAAGATATGGTATATATAGAGAATGGAATGATTTCAGTCATAAAAAAGAATGAAATTTTGCCATTTGAGACATGGATGGACCTAGAGGGTATTATGCTAAGTGAAGTAAGTCAAACAGAGAAAGACAAATACCATATGATTTCACTTATATGTGGAATCTGAAAAGAAAACAAAAGAACAAACAAACAAAAACCAGACTCAAATATAGAGAACAAACTGGTGGTTGCCAGTGGGGGGATGGGCAGTTGGGAGAAATAGGTAAAGGGGATTAAGAGGTACAAACTTCCAGTTA
The DNA here is from genome assembly GCF_020171115.1 of Neogale vison. Taxonomy (NCBI): domain Eukaryota; kingdom Metazoa; phylum Chordata; class Mammalia; order Carnivora; family Mustelidae; genus Neogale; species Neogale vison. Next base: position 47,718,563 of record NC_058098.1, read on the forward strand.
TAAAATAAATAAGGGACAGAGATGGAAAGTACAGCATAAAGAACATTGTCAATAATATCGTAATAATGGTGTATGGTGACAGATGGTGACTACACTTACAATGGTGAGCCCTAAATAATGTATAGAACGGTTGAATCTATGTGTTGTACATCTGAAACTAATATAACATTGTATGTCAATTATGCTTCAATTAAAAAGTTTTAAGAAATAGCTAAAATTAAATAGAATTAAAATTCACTGACTCACTCACATTACCCATTACCCACTTTTCAAATACTGAAGAGCTATCTGTTGTTCTCTGCTATCATATTGGACAACGTGCATTAAATTATCCTTATAACTGCTTTTCACACATTTCAAATCTTTGCTATTTTTTGTCTCTTGATCAGATAGTTTTTATTATTTTTTTAAAGATTTTATTTTTTATTTGAAAGAGGGAGAGAAAGCAAGAGCAGAAAGAGGGAAAGGGAGAAACAGTCTCCCTGCTGAGCAGGGAGCCTGATGTGGGGCTCCATCCCAGGATCCTGAGATCATGACCTGAGCCAAAGGCAGATGTGTAAAAACTGAGCTACCCAGGTACCCCCAGATAGTTTTTATTTGAAAGATATATTGGCAACTCCTGCCAAACTATCTATGAGACCTTGGTATCTGAAGTTATATGTATTTCCACCCCTGTTTATTTTGTCTCTTTTAGGTGCTCTTGTTTTATGGATAGTGACACTTCCATTCTCTATGTTCTTACCTTTTCTTTTGTATTTGTCATCTCTTTAACTCCCTGAGCTCTGCAGAAGTTTTTTTTTTTAATTTATTTTATTTGACAGACAGAAATCACAAGTAGGCAGAGAGGCAGGCAAGGTTGGAGGGGAAGCAGGCTCCCTGGTGAGCAGAGAGCCTGATGCGGGGCTCAATCCCAGGACCCTGAGATCATGACTTGAGCTGAAGGCAGAGGTTTAACCCACTGAGCCACCCAGGCGCCCCTCTGTAGAAGCTCTTAATCTGATCTTCTGCTCCTTAATTTGTACTGCCCCTGTATCCACCCTGCTATTCAGTCCCTCCACTGAGCTCTTTATTTCAACAATTGAAGTTTATGTCTGTGTGTTCCTGTTTTGTGCTTCCTGATCTCTTTGAGGATATTTATTAAGCTTCTGACCTACCAGTGTTGTGTTATCCAGAGGAAGTCACTTAGTTTTTAACAATGCTCCCAGTAAATCTTTTTATTTTCTTGTGAGCCTACCTACACTTGGGAGCACCAGCTTCCTTTGTGGGTCAGATGTCCCTTAAAGATGGAATAAGGCCCAGGCCAGGACTTTCCCTGCTTTCTGGTGAGAACACAAGTCAGAAATGGTGTCAAAATGGACGACTTTGATGCTTATAGTCAGCTAGAGCACACCCAGATTGACCCACCAGGGAACTGAGATGCTCTAGAGAGCTCTAGAGAGCTCCTAAGAGAGCTCCTGAGACCAGATGCTTTTTCCACAGCTACCTCCTTTGAAATTATCACCCACATGGCCCAGGAGGGAGCTGGAGTGGAGAGTGTGCTCAGGGACCAATGATGTGCTGCCTTCTGTTATGCCTTCTGCACCCCAGCTGGTGCTGGGCTAACAGGCTGGTGGGACTTGTTCCTCGCCAAGATGATGGAGTAAGCAGTTATCCTCCCCAGGGAAGTGTGGGGAAAGAAAACCAGATAATAGAGAAACCCCAGCCAACTTTTCTTTGATCCCTGGCCACTGCCCACTAAGTTGCTGCTTCCCTGATTCACTGAGAGAACCAACAACCTTCAGCATTCCATCTGTGGTTCACCATGTTTAAGATCGATCTCCATTTCATTACTTCTCATCTGGCCAGAATGTCAGAAAATGATGCTTAAAAAGACACATAAAAGTGTTGGCAAGAATCAAGAATAATTAATTATTAATCATTAAATATTAACAATATTATTGTTATCATTTTGCTGTATTTCCTTTCACTATGATTTTCAACAAATTCTGAGAGTTGAAGTGAGAATCAGAGAGATCTTGCTAAGTTCTTTAACCTTCCCAAATCTCATCAGCAAAATAGGGACAATAAGGGAATCTCCTTCTTTGGGCTTGAAAGAGTCAATAAAATAATGCATACAGTAAGTCCTCATTAAGTAAGGAAAAAGGGTCACAACTGTCCGGGCCTCATACTCCTTTAACCCATTGACTTGTTGAAAGGATTAAGGATTAAACGCCTAGCACCATGGTCAGTTTAGTAACATTTCCCTGAAAAACAAACAAACAAACAAAAAACAAACAAAAAAAAACCTCAGATAATTAATATATCAAGTTCTTAAAGCCATGATAACACATGACCTCTCATAGTTCAGGTATGTGGCTCACAATTTGACAATGAAGAGTAAATATGGAAAAGTGGTACAATTATTTGTCCAAGGCTATCAGGAAATCTTCCAGGTTAATACCAGCAGTCCTTAATCAATGAACTATCCACACTTACAAATGGGTAGGACGAAAGAGTCGTGGAGAAAAACCCTTCTCCTCTTACATTGCTTCTCAACTTTGAAATGATGTATGAGTCATTAACAAGAGTTAATGGGCTGCTCTAAAAACCAACTCATTTATGGCACTAGAATTTAGGGTATATTTCCAGTCATTCATTCAGTACAAAGGCAAGCAAACAAAGTCAATCTTTCAGACAAGACCTTTACCTAATTGGGAAATGTTTGGGCCTACAGTGTTCAGTACGGTAGCTGTGGCCCACATGTGGCTATTGAGCACTTGAAACATTCTGGTCCAAATTGAGATGCGCTCTGAGTGTAAAATACACACTAGATTTTGGTGATTTAGTATGCAAAAAATAATGTAAAATATCTCATTAATATGTTTATATTGATTAACCGCTGACATAATGCTTGGTTATATTAGGTCAAATAAAATATTATTAAAGTGAATTTTACCTGTTTTTTAAAATTTTCTAAAGATTAATTATATTTTTAGAATTTAACTGGTTGTATAAATCTCTTTATAATTATCAAATAAGTATCAAATATTTACATTTATTTGTTCAATGGAAAGACCATTTTAACCAGGAATTTAACAAGGTACCCTGTTTCTGAAACATGTCATTTACAATCACTTCTTAGAAATCTGGGGTGACATTCAAGTTATTTCAAAGAGATTGTACCCATTTATTGATTTATTCATTTGGTAAAAGCTACTGACCTCCTTCTGCATGCCAGACACTGCTTCTGGCCCTCAGTTCTCTGCCACTTTGAGTTTTATCTTCTCATGAGCAAAGACAGTGAGTAAGTAATAAAAGTAAGAAGTAAGTGAATTTTAGAACTTGCTCAAAGCTAATGAGTACTACAGGGGGAAAAAAAAGAGTGAGGGAAAGAAGGAGGAAGGTGTAGGCAAATGGATTATGATTGTAAATGTGGTGTTTTCAGTAAGCAAGTCCTATTGGAGCAGAGACATGAAGGGGGTTGAGGCTGTCAACCATTCGGGAAGAACATTCCAGATGGACTGGAGGCCTTTGGAACAGGAGCAGGTGACCAATGGGGAGAGTAGTAGATGTCTCATTGAGGTAGTGGGCTGAGCATGTCAGAACTTTTACTTTAATCTCAGGGAGAAGAGCATGTCACTGGCAACTGTTGAGGTGGCATGTAGTTTAAATCACCTTCCATTTTTAGAGGATGATTCTTCTTGCTTTGTTGAAAATAGAATGTAGATGGGCACTACACTGTATCACTGAGGAAGTTCCGGCAATAACCCAGGGGCAGGGTTGTGGATGGTCACATTGGTAACATTGCAAGTGGTAGGAAGTGGCAGGTTTCTCAATATATAGTCCTGCTCTTTTGAGGTGGGACTAACAGGATGTCTTGATGGATTGAATCTGTGGGGTATACAAAAGGAGAGAAGAATCAAGGATGAATCCCAGATTCGCCCTAAGCACCTGAAAGGGCACAACTACTGAATATCCACTTTTTGTGCCAGGTAGCAATTAATGCAAGGAATACGAGAATCCAAATGTTCCTTGCACCAAAGGAACCCAAGGCAGAGTAGCAAGACAAACTTGTCTAAAGTGTTGGTATACCTGTGAAAGGAAAGAGAGATGACCATCTTAATGTGGCTGTCGGGGCAGGCAAGTGAGGTTTCAACTTGGTTATCTGAGGTTGTATAAAAAATTCATCAAACCAAGAAAAGATATCAACAGGCATTCTAAGGTCAGGAAATAGCACATGCAAAGCCCAATGTTGACAGAGAAGGTGGTTTACTTGGGGACTTGCAAGTACAATGTTGATGGTGGGTTAGCCATGGGAAGTGGACCAACTAGAGGAGAGAAAGCTACAACAGGGTCTGCAGAGCTTGGGAGCTTGGACCTATCACAGGCAGGGATGAGAGATCATAATTTTCAACATAGCATAGTATATAGTCAAATTTGTGTTTTCTAAGAATGGGTCATGTAAGTCTATGAAGATACACAGAACAGTTAAGAAACTATTAAAATTGCCCAAGGTTTTGTGAAAGGTTTTAGCTGGAAAGAATTAGAAGTACAGGAGGGACTGACTGGGGAGATTTTTGGAGGTTTAATTCACAGATATCAGTGACCCAATTAAAAGGTGGGCTTTCCAATATGGAAGACTGAGAATACAAATGAGCTCTTGAGGTGTTATTATTAACTGGGATGGGGAAAACACAAGGAAGAGAAACATGTTTCAAGCATGCCAGGCTCAAAGTATGTCTTAGTTTGGGTTCCCCCAGCCTCTGACCTGAAAGAAGGAGTCATTTGTAGGCAGCATATTTGGAAGGTAACGTTGTGAAAAATTGTGCGACAGTTGGGGAAGCAAGCCAGGAAAGGAATAGCACCAATACAAAGTTGTGGCGGTTCCAGCTGTGTCTGTGGGGCACTTGTCCTACTGGGCCCTTGGGGAGAAACAAAGGACATGCATCAGAATCCACCTTGAGAAGAAGGAGCTGGTGTATTTATTCACCAATTCTCAGAGAAACCTTGATTCCTTACTTCTGTGTGTTGCCAGAGGCTGAGAAAGCCTTGAGGCAGAAAGGAAGGTGCTCCCTTCCCCAGAGGAAGGTCTGGTGCTTTGGGTCTATGAATGGGAAGGCAAGTGCCAAGAGGACTCTTGTGGGACAAGGGGCAGTAAAAAGGTGTCCCTTGAGATGTTGAGAGGGATCCATAAGGAGATGCCAATATTTACCACACAGAATATGAACATGAAGTTCCAATGAGAAGTCAAGCAAGAGACAGTGACTTGGAGACCTAATGTATTTGGCACTTTTAATACAAGCCTTTTCAAAGTAGCTTCTTTTCCAAAAATCTCTTGCAGGAGAGACACCTGTATCTGTAAGACTTAGCAGTGCACACCCCATCTATCAGACCCCAGCTGAAGCAACTTGGGTGAGGCTAGATTGAATTTGTGCCCCAATTCCCCTCCTGTGATAAAATCTCACTTTGTTAGACAAGAAGCCATGGGATTTTATTCCTAATTCTCTGAGAGGAATGGTTTTCTAAGATTTCATGTCTTAAAGGCAACTTCACTCTATTGCACAAACAGGTGTTCCCATGATTGAGTCCAGCTACTGTCTCATGGACAAGTCTTATGAGTATTCCTGAATTTGAGTTGGAATTTTCATTTTAGAAGAAAAGCTACAGACCTGATTATAGAAAAACCAAGAATAAAGAAGAGTGGTAAATTTCTTTTATACTAAGACAATAGTATTGAGTAGAAATAAACATGTCTGCCCTTTCCTTTTGGACCACCTTTATTCAGCCCCACCTATCAGCTCCTACCCTGGAGCAGAAAGCTTTCAAAGTGTTAGAAGCATACACATTGAATTCCCAGTCTGTCTTCCATAGCTGTGGGATCCAATATGTCTAAGAAGTACCTTCTACAGATTATGAGTAGAACCTTGGGACCATCTTAGACTCTGGGCTAAGTTCAAATTCTATGTCATTCCAGTTAATAGTGGGCCCCGTGGGTAGGTCATTTGTCTCAGCTTCCTCTTCTGTGCAGGGGCAATAGGCCCACCTCACAAATTTTTCAGGGTTGGATGGAATGGGGAATGGGAAATTCCCCAAATCCTGAAAAGCTCTCAAAAGTATTAAAAACGTAGTCTAGAATGGCATTTACTATCATTATAGGCTGGAATCGTTTTTAGCCTTCCTGCAGTGCTGGTTGCAGAGTGCAGGCCATGGTCTAAAACCCTCAAGTGTGAAAGTAGACATCCACCACTGGGGTCCCACAGCACCTGGCTCAGAGTTATTCAAACACTAGAGGTCCCACTGGATTCTCTCTTTCATGGAAAGCATTGGACTATGAGAGACCCTGAGCTCTTGACCCACTTGGACCTCCCATTATAGTACGACTCTCGTTGGATTACTCAGTCCCCCTGCAAGAAGGAAAGGAATGAGTTGAATGGGTTTAATTCCTCCAGCTCAAGGCTTCTAAGCATACATTTAAGACTCTGCCTTGACTAACCCATACTCCCATTACTCTGGTTGCCTAAGAAGCGCAAGTGATGGGAGTTGCATGAACTATTATTTTCCTAATAAGTGCTAAGTGCCCATTCTCAGAAACTTCTCAGTTTTCTCAGCCCCTGAGCATGTGACTCAATAATCTTCATCCTCAACCTTCCCCTTTAGGTTCTCCTTCCCAGGGGGACTATGAAGGGGTTAGAAGGAAGGGGCATCCTGTTAGATGCCATTTTCAAAAAAAATTTTTTTTAAGAGTTTATTTATTTATTTGACAGACAGAGATCACAAGTAGGCAGAGAGGCGGGCAGAGAGAGAGGGGGAAGCGGACTTCCTGCTGAGCAGAAAGCCCAATGTGGGGCTTGGTCCCAGGACCCTGAAATCATGACCTGAGCCAAAGGCAGAGGCTTAACCAACTGAGCCACCCAGGTGCCCCACCACTTCCAAATTTTTAAACTAAACTAGGGTTGACTTCATTCTCAGTTCAGGGTGAATTTGCGGATGCGTAAACAAAGGACACAGTTAGGAATGCAATGCTTTGATTCAGTTCACATCCCTGAGGATCTGCAATGGCCAGCATTGTGCTGGATCCTGAAAGAAGTGACTGGAGTAGAACACTGCTGAAAACAAAACACATTTCAAAAATAAATGTCATTTAGGATATGACTAACAGATGCACACTTCCTATATATTGTCTGTATGCTTTTAATCATTCTGCCTTCAACTGTAAGACAAGTTTCCTCAGGCCCACCCCCAACCTTGGCCCAAGAAAGCATATGTCATGTAGAATGATGGTGATTCCAGCAAGTACAATGAGTCAGGGACATATGGTGTCCCCAAGGTCTCTGTTTACTCTTGTACCTGGGGAGATTAGTCAGCCAGAGGCACAGAATCAGCCTGAACACCATCTGGCTATTCCCTGGTGCAGGTTGAAGGTGACAAGTCAGCCCTACATACCTGGATAGCTAGGTGAGGCCTTGGATCATTCCAAGTGGGAACTTGAAGTGGAAGCCCTGAACTGAAGGTAAAACTGAGGAATCATACCCACCTTAGACCATTCTTGCTCACTGGGTAAGAAAAGAGCTAAATTCTGGAGAAGGAGGACTACCCCTTAGTGGTGGTTCCATTTTATCCAGGCGTCCCATGAGGATCTCTACCCAGCTCCAAGATATTAGGTGACCGCCATCACTCTTCTCCCTGCTTGCCTACACACCTTAAGTGTTGGTCTAAGAATTATTAAGTATTCCGTATTCAACGATGGTGCTTTGTAAGCAGAAAGATTCTAGACTTTGGTCCTGTGACTGCCTGCTTTTAAGCTCTGGTCTTGAGGTCTTGGGTAACTTTCTCAACCCCCTTAAATCTCTCTTTCTTTGTTGAATGACAATCCTTATAGAGCTGTTGCCTAGGGTGAACTTATCTGAGATAAACTATGTAAAGTACCTGGATTTAGGAGGACTGCAATAAAAGTGAGTGCCCTTCCCCCTTCCCTGGATTATCGGGTTTTATTTCCCCCACCAGAGATTCCTTAGTGAACAGAAAACTGTTCTGATATTTGCCTGTAATCCTAACAAGAAATAAAATTCTCATCAAAATGATGTTGCTGTCTCATTGACATGTCTGGGTCACAAAAATAATGATGTGGTAAAAACAAAGTCGAGGCCACTGGCTGAAGGAAGAGGTTAACAAGTCTAACAGATGCACAGTGTAAACAGAAATAGGCTGGTACTTGGAGCTCCTGGATCCTTCTCTGGAAAGGGTAAAATTGCACCTCGCTCTCCAGGGAGGTGCTGGAATTTCTGTGGGTCTTCACAACACCTGTTTTGGTCAAAATTCTCCCCAGTTCCTAGTATTTTGGATTTATTTATTGGGGGTCTACTCAAACCCATCAGAATTGATGGCACTTTCCAGCCCACCAGCTCCAGAAGGAAAACAACTTGCAATGGATTTTATAATAGATCCCATTTAGAGAGCTTCTCCATCATTTAGCTTTGGACAAGATAGGAAGTTACAAGTTATGTGGTTCCAAATTATGAAGGCACTGATGCTGGATTTCTACTGGCCTGATGGTTTTTGTTACAGGATTTGCATTTGTTTCTGAAAAGAGTAATATTATCTTAAAAAAAATTATCTGCGTGTAGTAATTATCCCATCTGCAGCCACTCATTGCTGGTTCATACAAGCTCCTGGGTACTGCTCTCATTGCTGAACTTCCCCAGGCCTGTTATGGGGAAATTGTGAAACATCTGGTCAACTTCAAAGAAATCAATGAGGGCTGGAATGGTGGACTTTGCTCACTCGTGGTGTTCCAATGAATATTTTCAGGCTTAAGGAACTGACTGTCCAAAAATCAAATTCATTGATTTTTCCAAAGGGCAAGTGCAAGCAGATGGCCCCATTAAAAAAAAGGTCTCCCCAATGATTTTCCAGCACTTGCACTTTATTCTTTACATTGAACAGATGCTCTTACGGAAGCTGAAAAGAAACACACACACACACACACACACACACATACACACACACCCTAAGTTCGGCTACTGTGGAATATGCATAGGGCAGAGGGCATTTTCTATAGAAAAAGTTGGCCCGTTTTAGAAAGCCATTTCATAAAGCTCATGCCCTGAGTGCAGTCTCTCTATGCACTCCTATGCCTGGTGGATCTTCTGGCTCTGAGTTCTGGTATGTATTTCTGCACCAACATCAGACCATTGCGTCCAGGATAGCTCTGTCCCCACAAAATGAAAGCAGCCCCAGAGTCCAAAATAGCTCAAAGAGCTAGAGGAGAGAAAACTTCCTAGGCATAGCCTCTCCTTGGGAGCATAAAGTGGGATCTGTGACCCACTTCTAAAAGAAAAAAGGGTTTCAGAGCAGGAGGAGTGGGTTCTGGCCTACCTAGACCACTTCTGAAATGAGTCAGTCTCTCCTGAGATGGTCACGTTCTTCATTTTTCCCAGGGTTGGTTTCTTCATCCATAAAATGGATTAATGGTGCCTCTGGAAGCAATGGGCTCGCAGTGTGGGTAAAAGGTGGTACTCAAGCAAGAATGGAGCAGCCTGTGAGATTCTGTGAAGATTCATCCTGCTCCAACCCCAGGAGCACTTTGCCATGTCAGGTTGGAGCACCAGGTCCCCCCTCTGGTTGTGTTCTTAAATGCTGTAATTCCAAGGTGGGAAATTGAGAGCATTGAGCTGTCTTGGAAAAACAGCCATTAATGGTGAAAATCTACATTTGAGCTGCAGGCCAGAATATTGATCTTTGCTAGTCTCTGGCATGAAACTGGGAAGGATGATATTGGTGGTTAATTTTCCAGAATGAACTCTTGGCCTCCCAAACTATCCAGATTCTCCCTGGATTCTTATTTCAAGGGAGAAACACAGCATATGCAAACACTTGCTTTTTGGGTCTAATTATTGTCTAAGTTAGCCCTACTATTACAGACAAAGAGAAATTGTGTCTTTAGAAAAGTGCTGGCATTAGGCATTAGGCAACCATGCCACAACAATTATGAACTCCCTTTATAGCTGGTCAGTAATTCTCATATTGGTATTTCTGGTGGCTGGACTCCTTTGGGCTCATGTACCTGTCTTTACAGCCTAAAAAAGATCCAAAGTGGGCACCTGGGTAGCTCAGTCAGTTAAGTGTCTGCCTTCTGCTCAGGTCATGATCCCAGGGTCCTGGGATGGAGTCCTGCATTGGCCTCCCTGCTCTACGAGGAAGCCTGCTTCTCTCTTTCTCTCTGCCTTCCCCACCCCCACCAGCTTGTGCGCGTGTGCTCTCTCTCTCTCTCTCTCAAATAAAAATATAAAATCTTTTAAAAAGTAAAATGAAAAAAACCAAAGTTACAGACAAGCTGAATCAGGGAGCTGAAAGGGCCATAGAAAAACTGTAATTAATTAATCTGTTAATAAATTAATTAGAGCGAGACATTTCTATAGGAGTGTGGTTCGACTGAGAGCTCAGGACTGGTATTGCAGTAGCATCTCTCCTGCTGTGTAATGTTGGGTAGTCCCTCTAACCACTCTGATCATGTGTTTCCTCGTGTATCAATATATTATTATGTCCAAGGACCACTAGCTAGAAGATGACACACATTTCTCTACCTACTGGATACTTTCTGGGCTTCTATCTACTGGTTAATTTCTGTTCATCAGGTTCAAATTCATATCTTTGTGCTCAAAAATCACCTGAATCAGTATATGTATATCCACTATAAAATTCTTGTAATTTTCTGTATGTTTGAAAATTTTCATAATAAAATGTTGACAGATTAAAACATTTTTTAAAAACATTCTAACTGAAAGCTATAGTCTCATACATGTCTAAAGACAGTGAATTGAGAGTTTCCATTTTGGGGAAGAGACAAGAAATGGAAGGAAGGAAGGAAGGAAGCAAGGAAAGAAGGAAAGGAGGGAGAAAGGAAGGAAGGGAGGGAGGGAGGAAAGAAGGGAGGGAGAAAAGGATGGGAGAAGGAAGGAAGAAAAAACTGGTGTCATTATTAAATGCAAAACAAAAGAAAAAAGTCATAAACTCTGACCCAGCAAAACATTCTATAGTTCTTGGATATTCATTACAATCTTATTTATAATAGCACATCATTCTCCAAAACAAGAAAAATGTTTTAATTTGTTACGGCATAGTATTTTGAGGGAATGCCCATCAAAACAAAGAAAGATGATATGGTAGCTTTCTGCCTACCATAATGCTAAGTAAAACAAGCAACAGAAAGACAAACTCTTACATGCTCATCCCCAACGGATGAAATAAAAAGACAGAAAGATTAGTAGAGGCACCCAAAGGATCGCCGTGATTGGATAAAGGGGCCAAGAATTCCAGGAAGATTTTTTTCTTTTATAATTTTTTTCCCTTTGATGTGGTGATACTACATTTAGAACAAAAGAAATGTTTTTGTTAACATCATTTAGTGTAATTCTTTTTGGAAAAAAAGAAATGGAGTCTTTTATACCAGGGCCCTCCGCTTGGCACTGTTGGCAAGAGTAACTTTGTTTTGAAAGAAGACCTTGTTGGGTTGCCAAATGCATTGTTCACTTGTAGCTGCATCAATGACTTTGAACACAATAGTTGCCAGGTTAAGGGGCGCCCGCTGGGCAGCCCTACCCTGTCCAGGTTCAAGTCCATTGTTGCTTCCAGTACTTCTGCAAGGAGGCCATGTCACCAAGCTTTGAAGTTGGGTTCACAGAGCCTGTTTTCTCAGAGCTTGAAGTTTATGCTGGAGCCAGATTTGGGGGTGGGGAACAAGAAGTTATAGAATGACCCCAAAATCAACACAGAAATGTGTCAGAAATATTGGGGGCCATGCACTGGGGTGTTACTGATCAGGACACTGGACACAGGCAGGACCTTTATTTCAGAAATGAGCCCATGATCAGGGAGCCTTTGGTGAACCAGCCCCTTGGTTTCCACTTAAACTGCCTCTCACAAAAGAGCCATAATTGCCCTTTGTTCTTAGGCAGCAAGAATCAGGGTCACATCTCAGAAGATCCCATCTAAAGCTCCTGGTTTCCCAACCAGGGCTGGGCAAGGCTGAAAGGCCATAATTCAAGGGCAACATTGCACTGTGCACTTTGTCTAGTCGCAGACCTGGAATTCCACCTCTGCCCTGCTCCTGCGTGCATTGCCAGTGGCCTCAAATACCCAGAGTCTTGGCTCTGTCCCCAGTCATTTTAGGGGAAGGTCCCAGGTGCCCATTTTGTTTTAGAGAAACTTATATTTTTTTCCAGGCCATTCAGCTCAATGAGGCAACAACAATATTTCTTGAAGAACTTCTATATATAAGAAGCTAAAGTGGTAAATATAAATCGAATGCATTCTGGCCCTCAAGGAATTCAGAGATATATAGGCTATATACAGCATATATTATAGATATGCTATAGTATAAAAAATAGATACTGGTCAATTAATGACCATCCACCGGAAGGAATATGTTAAAGTGACAAATATAAAAATGATATAACAACTTTGTATCTGCTACATACATATATATATATATATATATAATACATATATATACAGCTAATATCTTAAAAGTAATAATATTTGTTGGGCTTTACCAAGCACTCTTCTAGGGAATTTGCCTGCATTAACTCATTTAATCCCCACAAGAGCTCTGTGACATGGTTACGACAGCTCCATAGTATCATGATTATGTGCATTTGACAAAGAAGGAAACTGAAGCACAGGCAGTCTGGCTCCAGAGCCTGGGGTCCTAGCCACCTCTATCCCCAAGGCTGCCTCTCACTGACATGTCTCATTGACAGATGTTGTCATTAATTTTGGGCAGGGAGGTAAGTATACCTTTCCAGGTGTTTGGGAAGTTTGCTACTCCAGTGTGAGAGCTTTTTAGTATTGTCAGATCAAAGGTTCAGAGAGTAAAAGTCTTTATTTATTTATTTCAAAATTTCTGATTAAAGATACATATTTACATGTATTTTACTTTAAATGTATATACATATTTTTTACTATTATAAAAACAATACAAACAAATGACAGAATGTTTCTTAATTCAAGAAAAGGCATCTTCCTATAACTCCTGTGCCTGAACCTACTCAGAGTGATGTTTTGGATACTTTACCTTTGCCCTCTCTGCCTCTGCCATTTAGCAGGTGCAATAATACAACATACTACAATTTGCCCCCTTTTGTGTTCATGTCTTAAGTATGTAGCAGATACAAAGTTGTTATATCATTTTTATATTTGTCACTTTAACATATTCCTTCCGGTGGATGGTCATTAATTGACCAGTATCTATTTTTTAGAACATTGTTTCCTATAAATACATGTGGTTAGCATCTCTAGGTCTAAAGCATATTTCACATATTATTCTTTCCATAGCCTGAGTTCTCAGAGGTTGGAATATTTTTTTTTATTTTGATACAGACTGAATATTATTTGCCAAGTTGTACTATAAGGCTGAACGTTTTGTTAACATTTGACCACTTGTGAAGCAGAATTTTGAAGAATGAATCAAGTATATGTGTGGACAAGAATATAGGAGAGTCCGGGCTGAAGGAAGGGAGATTTTGAAGTCCCTGGAACCACTGGCAGATGGTCAGGTTGACCTGGGAGAGGAAGCAAGGGGATGAAGAAGTGGGCTTGATTCTGGAGATAATGGGGAAGTCCTCCAAAACCTGTAGGATCAGATTGGCAGGTGTGATGGTAGCAGCTGTTGGTAGCAGTGGGGAAGATGGGCAGAATGGTGGGTGATGAGAAAGCGGAGCTCACAGAAGGTAGACAGAAGAGTGGGTGTGCTATCTAATAAAAGACAGGGATGGCTAGAGGACGGGTCTGGAAGGAGGTGATCAGTGTAGCTTGAGTGTGAGGAACTGAGTATCAAGGGAGGAGGGATCTGAGCCCTGGGAACAGGCCTTGGGGAGGGAGCTGGATTTGAACGTTCTCACTGCTCAGAGTAAGCTGAAGCTCTCTGAGTCAGGTGGTCACTCAGCGACAGGTGCCAAAGTGGGTTGAAGGGAGAAGACCAGCAGAAATGCTGACATTCTGGGACAAGAAGGATGACAAGAATTCAGAAAAGGAGGAGAATGAGGAATGTTCTGGGAAAGAACATGACATGGTGCATCCAGGTCGTAAGAGGATTTATTTTATTTTATTTTACTTTATTTTTATTTTATTTTATTTTTTAGATTTATTTATTAATTTGAAAGAGAAAGAGAGCACAAGCAAGGGGCAGGAAATGAGAGTGCACTGAGTGTGGACCCTTATGTGGGGCCCTATGTGGGCCTCGTGACCCTGAGATCATGACCTGAGCCAAAACCAAGAGTTGGATGCTTAACCCACTGCACGACCCAGATGTCCCTATTTTATCTTACTTCTAAATAATTTAAAAATACATATCTCCTCTGCTCCTGGGAGAAATAAAAAGGAAAAAGGAAGGAAGGAAGGGAAGGGGAGAGGAGGAGGGATGAAGGGAAGGGGAGGAGGGGAGGGGAGGGGAGGAAGGAAGGAAGGAAGGTTTGGTTAGCCACATCAAATATTGCAGAGATCAGCTACCACCCAAGGATAAGTATTATTTGATGATGATTTCACAATTCCCTGACCCTCAGTCTTCTTATCTGTAAGTTGGAAAATGTTACTCTGTCGTTACAAAATTGTTGTGAGGTATGGTTTGAAAAAAATGCAAGTGTGACAATTTCCTGTAAGCCAGCACTTCCCAAGGTGTATTTTGTGGAATGTTCCTCAGGTCTTGAGCCATGAGATAGAAGTGTATTCATGATCTGATGGGATTAGGACACATGATGTCAGAAAACATTCAGCAGGCTTCCCTGGCACAATTCCTCTCTACCTTTAATGGACTCATGTTCATAATGAGTTTCCAAGACACGGGCACAGTTTTCTCAAACATGGAATACTTTTCACAGAGCACCTTGAGGGATCACTGCCTGTAAAACCCCCTCTGGGAAAACCAGTACCTTGGGAACAGGGACATCCACTCTACCATGCTAGGAGGACTGGGAGGGCTAACATGCGGTGAGTCCCTGGCAAGTCGGCAGTCAGTAAGTGTTAATTCCTTCCCTACATCAGGAAATGAAAGCAGGGGAATCATTCTAGAAAACCAGAGCTAAAATGGGTTAAGGAAATCATAGAACACAGTCTGGGACACTACATTCTGCAACCTCTCCTGTGAAGTAATGATGATGTGGGTTCAAGGACCAGGTCTACCACTTCCTAGCTTTGCGATCTGCCAGGTGTTACTTCACCTTTCTGAGAAATGATGCAAAGATGAAATCAGATAATCTGGTATGTGTTATTCCCTACCTCCTGCTGTGTAATGAATTATCCCAAAACTTAGTGGTTTAATCAACACACACTTATCTCACACTTTTGGCTGGTAGGAAAGCAGGCATGGTGTAGCTGGATTCTCTGCTTCAGGGTTTCTCATAAGACTACAGTTGAGACATTGGCTAAACTTGGGGTCTTATCTAAAAATTCAGCTGGAAAAAGATCTCCTTCCAAGCTCACATGTGTAGGGCTTGGTAGGATTCAGTTTCTTTAGGGTCTTGATTCCTCCCTGGCTGGTAGCCCAGAAGCCACCCTCAGTTCTTTACCATTAGGCCCTTTCCAACATGGTAGCTTGCCCCACCAAAGCAACAACACAGAGAGACCGCTGGCAAGATGGAGTCACAGTATGGTGTAACTTCATCAAGGAAGAGACATACCCTTACTGAGACCACACTCTGTTTGTCAGAGGCAAGTTACTCAAGATTACACAGGGCCATGAATACCAGGAAGTGGGTCACTGGGGGTCATCTTAGAGACTGTATGCTACATAGAGAGAAGCATCTGTATATTGCAAATTCCTATATAATGTTTGATTATTCTTATTCTTAAAAAAAATCTTGTCAAAATTGAGTAGTCAGTGATATTAGCTGATTATCACCTTACAGAGATAAAACATCTGGGAAACCTGCCAGTGGGGAAAGAAAAAGGAAAAACAAACAAAACAGAACATGAGATTCACATGTGGCCAGTTAATATACTTAGCACCTTGAAATGACCTTCAACCATCTTCCCACTGCTGCTGTACAGTTTTTCCTCTCAGGGAACAATATTCTTGGAATTATACCACTAGCAACCTTTTTGTTTGTTTGCTTTTTGAAAGGCAAAGATAATGAAAATTTATAATCTTATACATTATACACATAATAAGTCACTTAATCTGCAGGACAACCATGCAAATTAGGTTCTTTTATCTCCATTTATAGATAAAGAAACTGAGGTACAAGGAGGTCACGGATGGAAACAATCATCCTGAAACCTGGTGAGTGAGTGGTAAATAGGAGTTTCTTGTCTTCTGTGCGACCCCACATCTCCATCTTAACCTCCACAGTTTATAGCCTTGTAAGATTGGAGTGTGGTGTCTCTGGTCACTCAGTATAAATTAATTTAAAAGAAACCAGGCTCCAGACAAACACTAGGAATTTGGGGAAGGGGGTGGAGGATGAGAGGTGAGTAGGAAACACTGCCGTGTGGGTTTGCCTAAGTTTCTTGCATCAGTTAACAAAAGCTGGCTGGGTTCCTGCCACAAATCATAGGGGATCAGGGTCCCAGTTACTCTGTTGTGAGCTCCGATGAATTTCTTGGCCTTCCTGAACCTCAAGGTAAGAAAGGATGATACTTAAACTAAACAATCTCTAAGAGCCTTTCCTATTATCAAGAGTCCACAAATAAACAGGCCTGGGTGACCTTCAGAGGTAGCTCTGGGGAAGGGGCCATGCCCCAGTTGGTAAAGATCACAATGGACCTTTTTCAAATTGATGATTTGTGTGAGTGTAGCACAAAGCTTGGAAACCTGACAACATGAGTGCATATGCCTGTACTTGGACAAGCCCAGGCCCCACCACACCAACTTTTGGGGACATTATGAAATAAAAAATGTTATCATGGAGTATTGTGCTGAACCCCTCCCTCTTCCACTCCCACAGAGAAAGGCAGTTTCTCTCCCAAGAGAAAAAGAAGAAAAAAGCTTTGACTTTCTCACAGGAGAATCCTGGTGGTCACAGGGACAGTCCATGTTTGTGCTGAGGATATCACAGCACTAATAGGTACGTTTAGAAGGAGCAGTTAGCACACAATGGAACTAAGAAAATTGCTTGGAAGAGGGGCTGAGAATGTGAGATCACCCCTTTCCAACTGCAATTATCCATCATCTAAAAAATGAGAAGGCAGAGTTGGGGGAGGGAAGTATTGGTAGAAAGCACCAGCACCTCTGCCATTGTTCTCCTTAACTTTGAGACCTGCTAATCAACCACCAAGCCAAATTAGCTGGGCCAGGAACAAAGACCTATGGGGGCAGGGATCAAAGAACAAAGCACTCATTCTCTAGGCCCGATGCCTGAAAAACTAACCAGAAAGGTGCCTGAAGCCTGCAACACTGGAGTCCAGCTACTTTGAAGATCCTGCCTTATGAGTCTTTCCAAACTCATCCCAGGAGGAGTTCTTCCCAGCACCCTTTGAGAATAACTCAACCAACAACACACACCTCCACATGTATACACACATATCACCTTTACCACCATCCCACCATTTTGAGACACGTTCCTCCCGATAATTCCTAACATTGATGTGTGGGAGTGATTCCAATCATATTCAGAGATGCAGTGGAGTTATTAGAATCTGGAATCAAGGAACAAGATCTACTAGACAAAATCTTTCTTCCCCTCCAAATGAGTTCCCCTGCAACAAAAAGATTGCCTTGATTAAAAATCAATGTCTTTTCTCTGGTATTGATATCACTAAAGAAGATGGGAATTTACGTTTTATGTCCTAAGAGACTCTCTTCCCTTCTCCTACCCCTAGGAGGGCTTCATGCAATCTCCACATTTCCTTGCTGTGTGATCCCAAACTAGATATTCAAACTCTCAGGGCTTCTAATCATTTTCATGTAAGTCAGGATCATTGAACAGATTTGGTTTGTTGGCTGTGAGCACAGAGTCATATAATGTATAAGACAAGTCTTATTTCTGACCCTTCATTTCCAAAGCATTTCTGAGATCATTGTCAAGGGCACTCTTGTCTTATCTTGTCCAGGCAGATTCGTAAAGTGTTTTTCACTTCCTTTTTAGCATCTCCTGACAACCAGGACTTTGGGTCACTCAGGATTCTTGAGGGTAACTACATGGTCCAGCCCCTTGTAGTCCAAACCACTGACCAGCTTACCTTACAAAGCAGAGACTAAGAATTTGATTAATTCAAGGTCAACCTTCCTCTGTGTACTGTGTACTGTGCCTCTGCTCCGCATTGGAACCTGCTGTTAAGGTAGATATTTCTAGTAAACCCTTTTTGTGCTGAATCTCTACTTCCTTCACCCACATTTCCCTCTGGTTTTTGTCCTTGAACTAGACTTCTGGATTTTGGTCCCTACCCTGTTCCTTCTTATCTTGCTGGTGACTGCTTGGCTCCCATTTCCAGTCTCCAGTGCTCAAGGCTGACTCCTGTTGGATACTTCATAATTGCAGCTCAGAGAATTCAGAGCCTTAGACCATGGAAGGGTCTCAAAGCACAGATATTGTGTCTAATCTCTTAGTATGAGAAGTCCATCTAAAGCCAGCTGCTTAGCAAACCTTACTGAGTTCCCATTATATCCCAGGCTTTATAACTTGTCAGGATATTTTTAAAAATTAATAGAACCTCAAGAAACTCATCGTCCAGTAAGAGATACAAGCACATGGAGATAGATATAGATATAGATATAGATATAGATATATAGATATAGATATAGATATAGATATAGATAGATATCAGGAAGTGATCATTCCTCCTGGGGGCTATTTATCTAGGCTATGACTGAACATCCCTATGACAGAGGCCTCCCTTTATGATAGGGTTTAGTCTATCACCAAGTATTTGTAATTCCTAAAATGTCCTTCCTAATTTTGAGTCTCTCCCTCTCTCTCTCACAAATAAATAAATAAAATCCTAATTTTGAGTCCATATGTCCTCCCTTCTGCCCCCCATTAGATTTAGAGTTTGAGCCCAAGTCAGTCAGTCCAAGATCAGACTCCAATGCGACTCTGAACAACTTTTTCTACCTCTCTGAGCCTCCATTTTCCCAGCTATAAAGTGAGGATGTTAATACCCATTTGGATGTGCTATACCCCACGAGATGGCATGTTTTGCCCCATATCACTGTTTTAAATAGTTATCAGTACAGATGTCATCTTCTCTGTCTTGCCTAAACTAAGCATTCATTTGACTCTATTCCCTTAGTTCTACCGCCGCCTCCAGCTTCCGTCACCAGCCTTCCTCTCCCACCAAAGATGCCAATGGCTTCTTGGCTGTCTAACCGAGTGGCCTCTTTTCACAGCTTCTCTTTGGAACTTTGGAAATGGTTCAGCACCTTCTCTTTCATCAAAGAGTCTGCTTCCATGGCTTCTATATCACCATGTTCTGGAGAGTCTCTCTCTCTCTCTTTCTCTTTTTTTCCTGGAAGACTCTTCTCAGTATCTGTCATGTTATCTCTTCCTCAGTCCTTCCTTCATCACCTGTGGCTGCTCCCTGGTGCTTCCCTCAGCCCTCAGTCTTATAAAAATGCAGTGAAGACTATCAAATATTCTGTGTCAGATACTACTCTGAGCACCTCACATGCATGTATATGTTTAATTCCCAAGTAAAGGCCACATGTACTTGACTTTTAGTTTGCGGATGAGAAGACTGAGGTTCAGAATAGTTAAGAAATGTGCCTAAGCCAGGTCAGTCTGAGAAAGCATGCTAACATAGATGGACTGGCTGTCTCTTGACTAGTCTGTCTCTGAGTGATTCTGTCCCTGTCGAAGATTCTGTCTGAGAATCTGTTGGCATCTGCTATGTCGTTGTCTCCAGGAAAGATCCTTCTTTTAGGCTCTAGACCCAAACGTTAACTCTTTGCAGGGTCTCTCTGGTTGTCTGGATGTGTGTGAATTCATTTGCTTTCCCTACAAACCCATTCCATCCTGTCTTCTCTCATCTCACTCAAGTCAGACACTGGGAAGTCATCTGCCTCTTTCAGCCATCTAGGTGCTGGTGCTGCCTCTTGAATGCTCCTCACCTCTGCCCTTTACTCTATCCCCCTTGCCATTGCCTCACTTCCTGCAGCCTTCATGCCTTCCCTGGATTTTCCGAAAATCTCCTAACTCCTCTCCCTGTCTCCAGTTGGACCTCCTGCAATTTGTTGTCCTGTCTGGTCTTCTAAAATTCCATACTCCAGGCTTAGGATTCTTCCCTGGCTAATCGTTACCTTAGAGATAACATCCAGATTCTTGAGCACACAACCCCAGCCAATTTACCCTCTGTTCCTCTGCCTCCCCAGTCTCATCCTCCACCATCCCCTGCCTCATCTTCTGTTCCGGATTACCTGGATAGCTTGAAGTATGAGAATAACTGTGAAAACTGTGCAGAAGAACAGTGTTCACCAGGGGCTACACAAATGTTTCTTGTAATCTTTACAACTGCCTGGGATGAAGAAATTATGGATGTCTCACTAGTGAAGCAACTGGAGTTTAAGAAGCTGTCACTTACCCAGAATTTTCAAAATTAGGTCTGTCTAGTCTCCTCACCAACATGCTCTAGTGAACTGGCTGACTGCTCGGTGTGAACCCCCTCTATATTCGCCTCCACCCCCACTCTAGGTTGGCTGATTCCTTTAGGTCTTAATTCAAGGGTCAGCCTTCTGGAAATTCATGGTTGGCCTCTGGCCTCCATGCTGACTCATTATTCCTTTATGTATCATACTTCTTTCAAATAAAGATTCCATCATTTATAGGATCCATCCTTGGCTTAATATTATCTCTTCAAGACAAAAATCTCACCATGATAAATATAGACATCTTTAATCATATCTCACACAGTATATACCATATATACACACACAAGATAACTCCCATACAAACAACTGAGTTCATCTCTACTAGCCTGGCTGCACTGGTCCATTTTCTAAATCTACTAGGCTAAACCTCTGGAGGGCTTGTTATCTCATTTTGATACCCCAATGATTGATACACAGTAGGAGCTCAATGAATGAAACTTGAACAGATAAATAATATGTGACAAGAAAAATAGCTAGCATTTTCTGAATACATACAACACCAAGCATTGAGCTAGGTGTTTGGCATTATTATGTCATTTTATTTGCTCACAATAAAAACTATGAAATAGGGAGTTTTCTTATCTGCATTTTACATATGTGGAAACAAAAATCAGAGAAGTTAATCAAATCACTTGAAGTCATCAGCTAGAATGATAAAGGATAGAGATTTTAAACCAGTTTGGCTGATGTCAGAGTTTGAGATCTGAACCCTGCCTTTCCAAAGACCAAAGATTCTTATAGCTCCTCAGGAATGATATTCATTTAGTTTCTTGCTTCTCTCACCTTCCTGTCCCTCCCACCTGAGGCCAAACCAACCAAGATCTTGCTCATCTTCATTCTTATATCAGTACTTCTCTTTTTAAAACTACACAAAAATTAAGAGCAATGCAAAAGTGGCATGGGCAGTATGGAAAACAATAGGACTAATGCCTCCTTTAACCTGGATGCCAAGATTCTGACCTATTTTAAGAGCTGAGATACACTGTCCATTTAGGGGAATATGTGGTCACCTTCACATCTAGGTCTTTCTCATAAAAACTAAGTTAGGCTGCCTTAGTCTTGCATTTCTTTCAGTTGAAGACTCTATTACATCAATATTATTTATAATTATGATTTATAATATAATATTTATAGTATTTATTTATATTAATTATATTAACAAAGTAACTAAATTTATTAAATAATTAAATATAAATTTAAAAGAATCAAATTTAAATTAAGTATGAATTTTAAATAATTAATTTTAATTAATTATATTAATATTTATTTTATAATATGGTGATAAATTTATAATATAATATTTATGATTATGATTTATAATATTTTTAAAACTATTTTATTTATTTGATACAGAGAGAGAGTACAAGCAGGGGGAGCAGGAGAAGCAGACTATATAAAAAATAATATTTTTAAAGATTTTATTTATTTATTTGACACAGAGAGAAGGAGTACAAGCAGGGGGTACAGGAGAAGCAGACTCAGCTGAGCAGAGAGTCTGATGTGGGGTTCAATCCCAGGACCCTGAGATCATGACCTGATCCAAGTGATCACATTTTTGATGCTTTCAAACTGCTCAGAAGAGTCTCAAAAGTCCTTAGAAGTGCTTTAGAGTGTGCAGAGTCTTGAACATGGGATCTGAGCAATAGACTTCTCTTCCATTCTGCACTGAATTGCTACAGAGTTTGAAATTCACTTAAATCTCCTAGAAGCACACCTTGGAAATACTGTCCATAAATGTGAACCACAATCAGGCTGGCACCAACAGACAGGATATTGTAATACAGTCTCAATATAATCTTTGCAAAAAATCAAACACACAGAAAAGTCACCAAGGCAAATGTACACTTCAATCCATACCTCATGTCATATATAAAAATAAGCTAAAAATGGATTATGGACCTAAATGTAAAATTATAACAGTTCTAGAAAAAAACACAGCAGAAAATCATTGTCACCTTGGATTAGACATGTATTTCTTAATTATGACACCAAAAATGCAACACATGAAAGAAAAAAATTGATAAAGAGGACTTAACCAAAATGAAAATTGTTTTTAAAAGGTACTGTTAAGAAAATGAAGAGAAGCCACAAATTGAGAGACAATATTTCCAAAACACATAAAGAACTTACTCAGAATATGTTTAAAAAAATTCAAATATAATAAAAAGAAAAAAATCAATTAAAAATACCTGAGCCCACATTTCACCAAAGAAGATGATTTATGGACAAATCAGCATTTGGCAAGATGCCCAACATCATTTGTCACTAAAGAAATACAAATATAAACCATCACGAGATACCAATATGCTTGTATTCAAATTTGAACCGTTCTGTACATTGATTTTGTTATCAGTTACATGACTATGTGTATTTGTTGAAACTCCTGGAATCATACAATAAGAAAGATAGACTTCAGTGTATGTAAATTATATCTCAAAGAAAATTTATTCCTGTATAGAGCAGCCAATGGTGGAGAAAACCCAGGGGGCAATTAGTTGGACCTTTATCTGCATACAGGTAGGCTTTCTGTTTACAATCCCCTTAACTATTACACAGCTAGCTGCCTTTGACATAGATTTTAGGGGCCACCTAAAGTTTAGAAACAATAAAAGGAGAAAAGTTTCTTAGAACCTAGGAAGTAATACAATAGAAATTTTATGTTTATACAATGTATACTTTATTTTTTTTAAGATTTTATTTATTTACTTGAGAGAGAGCACAGAGGGAGAGGAAAAAGCAGACTCCCTGCTGAGTTGAGCAGGGAGTCTGACCAGGACTCGATCCCAGGACCCCAAGATCATGACCCAAGTGGAAGGCAGATGTTTAACTGCCTGAGCCACCCAGGTGCCCCTATAACATATATTTTATATTTAATTTGGTAAAGGTCCAGTTTATCAAGATCTTTTCTGACCCAGAAACTATGTTAGCCACCCATTCCCAATCAGTATCCCTGAATGGGGTCGGGGGTGGGGTGGCAAACATCCCTTCTATTTCATCACCCAAGCAGAACATGAAAATATTAGACAAGGCAGCACCTGTGGCAAGAGAGCAGATGTCTCTCCATGTGGGCATCTTTCAGCCAACATTCCTCTCCAGGAATATCTTAATAGCTGGAAAATAAAGGCAGAACCTGGACTTCCATTTCCCAAAGCTTAGTGTCATAAATTGGGCATCACTCTGTGTTTCAGACCCCAGCTTGGAGTACATTTAGAAAGAAATAGGAAATAGTTAGGAGTAAAGAGCCATGATGTGTGCACCTACCTTACTCTCAAAGGGCTCAGGAAATAAATATTACTTTTTGAAATGATCATTATTATTGTCAAAATTGTTTCCAAATAGAAAGCTTCCTAAAATGTAATCCTTGAAGCATGTCATTTTAAATATATATTTAACACTGTGAACTTCATTTAATTACAGGAGATGGAGAGGAGGAAGAATGAAAAATGTGTTTTTCCAAGCCCTGCAAAAACCCTCCATAGACTGGATCCTTATGAAAATGTCAGTTCTAAATATCACTTGACAGATGTTATTTTCCAGGCTTTTTATTGGGAAGGACATCAGGCACACCTTCTCCTCCAGACAGTCTTCTACGGTGTGGTGGGCCCCTGCAGACATGCACCTGTCAGTCATTTCCAACACAACACTTTCCTTTTTCCTCAAGACTCTCCAAAGAAGGACTGAATATTTACTGCGTTCATGTTAACATTTCACCTTTTCCACTGTTTGGCTTGGCTAAGACCTTTTTGGACACAGTCAGTGATCCTGTTTTCAGTGATTTAGGCAGTCCATGACCTTCTTCTTCTTCCCAGTCATTTTACTGCACAATACAACTTGGAGTGGGGAGAGGTACACACATAACAAGGAAGAAGAAACTAACCCAAGTTCCTTGCTTTCATCATAGATGTGTAGTCCTGATAGATGCTGATGAGACAGGAAGAAGAAACTAGTGGCTCAGATGAAGTTTGAGGATATGGATAAAATTGTTGGAGCAAACACCAAACCTCAGAGAGTTAACATACTGAATGTTTAGTTATCACACTTACAAAGTTTGATATGGGTTAAGTTGTCCTTGACTTTTGTGTCATCTTCAAGATGTATCCTGCATAGCTGTCACGGCATAGGAAGAAAGAGTGGGTGGCATATCAATATGTATGTGTAGGTCCAGAAGTTGCTTACATCACTTCAATCCGCATGGTACAATCAACAATCAATCACAGAGGTTGACATTTCTCCACTGAGAGATGGGGTTATTTGTCCTCCCCCTTGAAACTGGGTGGACACTTCTAACTACTTCTACTACTGAAACATGGTAGAAGTGACAATGTAGGACTTCCAAGGCTGGGTTGTAAAGGGCAAAATGGCTTTGGCTTGGTTCATTCTCTGTCTCTTAATGTGAATGCTTGGACTTCAGCCACCATGTTGTGAGGAAGCCCAAGCCACGTGGATATGATACATGTGTATGCTCCAGGCAATAGCCACAAATGATTCCCAAGCTGAAAGCCAGGAGCAGCTGCCAGACCTATAAGTGAGTGAGCCTTCAGGCTTCTAGGGCAGGCCTTAGACATAATAAGGTGGAAATAAACCATCCTACAGTAACTAGGTAAATTAAAGACCCACAAAAATTATAAGAAATAATAAATCATTGTTATTGCAACGTAGTGATCCGAAGGGGCACATGCACCTGAATGTTTATAGCAGCAATGTCCACAATAGCCAAACTATGGAAAAAACCTAGATATCCAACAGCAGATGAATGGATAAAGAAGATGTGGTGTATATATACACAATGGAATACTATGCAGCCATCAGAAGAAATGAAATCTTGCCATTTGCAACGTGGATGGAACTAGAGGGTATTATGCTTAGCGAAGATGGAGAAAGACAACTATCATATGATCTCCCTGATATGAGGAGGTGGAGACACAATGTGGGGGTTTGGGGCGTAGAAAAAGAATAAATGAAAGAAGATGGGATGGGGGGAGACAAACCATAAGAGACTCTTAATCTCACAAAACAAACTGCGGGTTGCCGGGGAGAAGGGCATAGGGAGAGGGTGGTGGTGTTATGGACATTGGGAAAGGCATGTGCTATGGTGAGTGCTATGAAGTGTGTAAACCTGGCGATTCACAGACCTGTACCCCTGGGGCTAATAATACATTATCTATTTATAAAAAAATTTTTTTAATTATTAAATCTAAAAAAAAAAAGCATTGTTATTGCTTTAAGCCACCAAGTTTGAAAGTAACCTGTGAAGCAACACAGTGAACACCCTGCTAGTCTCTGCCATAATTCCCCAGCTTCTCTGCAAGCAGTTGTTCATCAGGATTCTCGTACCACCAGCTTGGAGAAAAAAAAACACCAAAACCACTATTACTACTGCCATCCTCATCAGTTATCATGAGTCAGGGTCCTGGCAAGAAACACAAATGCCTCACTGAAAAGAGGATCATGGAGAGTTTTAAAGTTTTTAAGCAAACTTATTAGTGACACACCCAGGTCTGACAACAATGAGGGGACACTACCATCCTAGGCCTCAAGAGGCCAGGTGGGGAGTTGTGACTAGAGTCTAGCAGGAGCTCTAACTACAGGGTAGGGGGACTAGTCCAACAGGAGCTCTAATTACAAGTGGGGGAACTAGCTGAAAGGGACTTTGACCCCTAGAATGCAACCACTGTCAGACTGAAGCCCAGCGAAGACAGCTGAAGGAATAAATGCCCCAAACTCTCCTCTCACTCTGATTTTCTATTCATAGTTCCTTTTGGCCCAATGCAAGAGAAGACCAAAAGGCAAGGGAGTCTGGCTGATGAAATCCATAGGGATCAACTTCCCAGTGGACAGAATGGGATGACAAAGGTGGAGAGTAGACTCAGAGAGGGAAAGCAAATATCCTGCACATTCAAAATCATCAACACCATCTTCATCATCATCATTTTTATACTATTCAAATGCATGTACTACTTCTGGGTTTACAGAATAATTCTTCATACTTTCTCTTGTATCACCCTCAGAAAGTCACTCTTCCAGTATCCCCTGAATCTGCCAGAGGGCTTGGTACATAACTGGTGCTGAGTTCTGTCCCATACATATCTCAGAATACTTACTCTAATCAAGGCTCCAGGCCTCTGTACATGGGTACAGAGAAAACAATTCCAAGATAAATATGTTACATATCATAAGAAGGACACAAAGTTTTAGGAAAGCTTAATCTGAAAAGACTCACAGATGTGGTGGTACTCAAGTATGACCTTCGCCGATGGGCAGATCTAAACAGGTGCACTTGGAAAGGAGAGTTTTCAGGTCCTGTTAAACACATGAAGAAAAAGTTTAAGGTGGAGACATAGAAAGTGTACTCTGGTGACAGAAGATATTTCCATTTTGCTAGGGCATAGAATTTATAGAGATTAAGATGTAAGCTATGAAATTGAAAGTATTGAATTGTTATATTGAGGTAAGTCCAGAAAATGAGATGCATTGGTGCCGACGTAGTAGGCAAAGGGGAGTCACTGATGGCTTTTGAGTAGAGAAAGAAAGTATTCTAACTTCTCTTCAGGAATACCAAGTTTATAGCAGTGGGTGGGATAAATGAAATGAGCACACACATGCTGCAGAGAGATTAATTATGGAACTATTGCCCTAGTTATAGTAATGAGAAGCTTGCCCCAGGGGATGGTAGCAGAAGCAGAACAAGAGGATGTGGCATCAGGTTGACAATGTGAAAACCAAGAGTAGACAATGGCTTTTCTTACATCAGTCCCAGCTGGGCACAGGGATGTCATTTGCTCATCATTCACAAGTATTTACTGAGTGTCTACTTTGTGCCAAGCACTGTTCTGGACTTTATGAACACAGCAGGAAGCAAGATGGTCAAACCAGTCTCACTGTCTACCTGGATTCAAGAAGAGAAGGTAGCTTCACCAATAAAAGCAGGACAAGTGTCCAGATATGTTTTGTAAAAACATGTAATGTTTTATAAAAAATGTTGGAGCACTGAAAGTTTTCTTTCAATTTCAATGTTCAGCATATATATAAAGTAAGTTTAAAAATTATGTTTCAGGGACACCTGGGTTACTCTGGCAACTGAGCAGCCAACTAGTGGTTTCTGCTCAGGATGTGATCTCAGGGTCGTGAGATCAAGCCTCCAGTCTGGTTCTGTACAGACCACGCAGTCTACTGGTGATTCTGTCTCTCCCTCTCCTTCTGCCCCTCTTTCTGCTTGCTCAATCTCTCTTTTTCTTTCTCAAAATACATAAATAAATCTTTGAAAAAAGAAAAGAAGAAGGAAAAGAAAAGAAATTACCTTTCAGAGAACATTTGGAAAGGGGAAAGGGAGCTTAGTGAGATGTGTTGGAGAAGTGAGGGGTAGAAGGTTTAGACGTGGGTGTTTATATATAAAGATACACATCTTCCCAGCACCCACCCACTCAGTACTCCCTATGGGCCTCCACACCCACCCTAAGTTGCCTAGGTCAGTGAGGGATGTTATCTAGACAGGTCCAGTGCTTGCAAACCAAAAGTGTGTCCAACTTACTGATATTTTTTAAACCAAGAAATACAAGTACACAGCACACAATAAGATGTTCAACATCACTAATTACCAGGGAAATGCCAATCAAACCACAATGAGATATCACTTCACAACTGTCATATAGGCTATTATCAAAAAGACCAAAAAACAAATGACAAGTGTTGGTGAGGATGTAGAGAAAAGGGAACCCTTGTACACTGTTGGTGGAAGTGTACATTGGTGCAGCAGCTATGGAAGATGATCTGGATGTGTCCTGAGATCAAACCTGGCATTGGGCTCCCTGCTCAGCAGCGGAGTCTGCTTCTCCCTCTCCCACTCCCCCTGCTTGTGTTACCTCTCTCATTGTATTTCTCTCTGTCAAATAAAAAAAAAAATGGAATCTTTTTTTAAAAAAAATTGAAAATATCATTACCATACAATCTACCAATTCCATTTCTGGATATTTATCCAAAGAAAACAAAAATGCCAATCCAAAGAGATATATGCACTCCTACAGCATAATTTACAAAAGCCAAGGTACGGAAGCAATTCAAGTGTCCATCAATAGACAAATAGATAAAGGAGACATTGTGTATATACCATGGAATATTGCTCAGCCATAAAAAAGAGGGTTTAAGGCTAAGTGAAATAAGTCAGACAGAGAAAGACAAATGCCATATGATTTCACTTTTATATGGAATCTGAAAACAAAATGAACAAACAAAACAAACAGAAAGAGATAAAGGGAACAAACAGGTGGTTACCAAAAGAGAGAAGGGGGAAGGGGCAGGTGAAGTAGGCAAAGGGTATTAGTAGGTACAAACTTCCAGTTATTAAGAAAAGAAAAGAAACACAAGTACATGATCTGACCAGTGTACTTACTAGGGAAAAAAATGGCAGACCATTTAAAAGTGGGCATCTTTCAGAATATCTGCTGACATGTGCAGGTATGTAGGCATCTTTATACCTGTGCCTGTGAGGAGGGGTTTGGGTTTAGGATTGGATGAGGGGAAGAAGGTTATGAATGGTTCATTTACTCAACCATCTTTATTGAATACTTTCTGTTCTCCACAGTGTGCTGAGGACTGAGAGCCATGAGATGAGTCAGAAAGCCTCAACTCTAAAATGTTCATATTCTCCAAGAAAGGGAAAAATACCCATGGATGAATTTAGCAAATTAGTTCTTATGAATTCTGAGGCCCAGCACTGTGCTCAACTTTATTCAGGAAGGTGGGCATCCACGTTCGGTTTATCTTCATTTTTAAATAGAGTTTGAGCACTGGCTTAAGGGCAAACAGTAGAGGACTGGCCAGCTTAGAGTGATCTTTCCATTACATGCCAAGTTAAGGTTGGGTAAGCCAAGCTAACAATTTCAGACTATGGAGACTCCACCTATGGCTTCCAGTAAGCTGTCTTGAATCATAGGTGGATTCACCCTTCAGAAGTTCAGGTTCAGAACTGGGCAAAGACATTGTCTTTGAGGAGGTTAGTGTAGAGTCATAATTGAACTAGCAATTGAGATCAGATAGAGGATATTGAAGAAATAAATTGAGAAATTCATCTTGTAAGAGACAGGATCACTTTGATGGCCTTGGTGAGCACAGGAACAGAGAGGCTTGGGAATATGTTCCAGATGTCAAGCCACAGAGTAAAAGATGCTGGGAAAACCCAGAAAGGGTTTTCTGGAAAAGGAGGAAAGGAGGAAAACAGAGGGGCCTGCACCTGAGTGTTGGAGGTGAGGATGGAAGAGGAGTTGAGACATTACAAAGAAGAGCTAACAGTAAATATGGTGCCTCAAGAAACATGGAAGGGGAGAAGAAGAGGAGGAATTCATTTTGTGGAAAAGTTGGGTATGAGGCAATGATGTCTAGGGATAACAGAAGAAATGTCTGACAAGCACCTGTAGAGACTAAAGAACTCAGGAGAGGCTGGGTGGAGGGTCCCTCCACAAAGGTGATGGTAAGCGAGTGTGGCTTCTTAGATGGAAGAGTCAAGAGAAAAAACAGAGAGCTGAATCCTGGAGCCGTAGAGGGGTTTCTGTGAACCAATGGCAGGATGATGAGCAGTGAGTTAAGGAAACAATTATAACAACATCAGAAGAAAATCAGTAGCTGCATCATCATGGAAAGCAAGAAAAAGAGTTTTAAGAAGGACAAACTGATGAATGGTGACCATTGCTGCCATGCTCACAGAGAGATGGCCGTTGGGTTTGTGATTCCAGAGTTGAAATGTGGTGTGTGTTCTGGTAGCAAACTAAAGAGTGGGGATTTGAAAAGGACATAAGGAGTAAGTTAGTCACAGCATCTCCTAGACAACTTCTTCGACTAAGTCACCAGTTACCAGTAGGAGGGGCCTTGACAAGAGTCTAGGAGAAGACCATCTGGCTTCAGTGGACAGGAAGATGGTCGCCCAGATTCCAGTCTACCTCTAATATGAAGCTGCTGAGAGATTTGAAAGGAAAAGAGCTAAACAAATGTGAGCCCCAATTTTTTTTCACTTTTTATTTTGGAAATTTTCAAACACATCAGAGACAAAAGTATATCATATCACTCCACTCCCAGAATTTCCAACCCATGGTCAATCCTGATTTACCTTCCTTCCACTCACTGTGTACCCCAGCTGCTTCATTTGGAAGTTAACTCTACATTTTAAATCACTCCTTCTTTAAATAATTTTTTGAATGTTACTCTAAAGGATACAGACTTTAAAAAGTATAGTCATATGCCATTGCTACATCTAAAAAGTTGACAATAATTCCTGAATAGTTCAGACGTGTTTAGATTTCTCTAATTATCTAATACTATTACAGGGACTAGAGAAGTGGAAGGGGAAGCTTTATTGAAATCAAGATCCAGATAAAGTCCACACGTGGCAACTGGCTAACATCCATTTTCTGTATGCTTGAATCTGTAAGTTCTCCCCGTCTCTCTCTCTCTCTCTTTTTTTTTTTTTTTTTAATGATTATGTATTGAAGAAACAAGGTGATATGTTTAGTATATCCTGTTTCCCACCATCTGGATTTTACTGACAACACCCAAATGATGCTATTCAGTTTCTTCAGTTCTCTGTATTTCTGGGAGTTAGATCCAGAGGTTTTATGTGTTTCGTATTTCATTTTTGTCAAAAAATGTGTGTTTTCTATTGTATCATATCGGTAGGTACAAATGTCTTATGGCCTCTCTCTTTGTGAGTCCAAATCAATGTGGGTTCCAGAGATACCTACCCCATCCATCTATGGTGAATTCCCAATTCCTTTCACTATGTTTGTGGGGAAATACAAGTTCTTACTCTCTTACAGAAAATCTAATCCATTTTTGAACAGCAAAAAAAAAATCAAGATTCTATACATACTAGGTCCAATATATATAAAAATTGATATTCCTTAAGTTAAAAAAATATGTATGTTCAGGGGTGCCTGGGTGGCTCAGCGGGTTAAGCCTCTGCCTTTGGCTAGGGTCATAACCTCAGGGTCCTGGGATTAAGACCCATATCAGGCTCTCTGCTCAGCAGGGTGCTTGCTTCTCCCTCTCCCTCGGCCTGCCTCTCTGCCTGCTTGTGATCTCTCTCTATCAAATAAATAAATAAAATATTTTTTAAAATGTATGTTCATATCCATGAAAAACTATAGTTGATTTTTCTAAGATGAAAGCAATGTTCAGAATGTGGTCTGTCACTGACATTGAAATGATCAGTTTAGAATGCCTCCTAAAAAAGGCAATGATAACTGGAGATAAGCTGCTTGT
Organism: Neogale vison; assembly: GCF_020171115.1. NCBI lineage: Eukaryota > Metazoa > Chordata > Mammalia > Carnivora > Mustelidae > Neogale > Neogale vison. The sequence goes on from NC_058098.1 coordinate 47,750,364, forward strand.
TCAAACTCTCCTGTCCTGTGGGCCTGGACACAAACTTCCAGAAACCAACTATTGGTAATAACATAGGTGGTACAGGAAGCTGATTTTCCTTGTCATAAAGGGCCAATATGAAGGTGCTGGCAGGGAGAATGGAAAAGCAGTGATAAATGTAACATTACGAAAGAAGAATTAACAGGATTTGGTAAATAATTAAAGAAAGGCAGAGTTGAGATGTTGCCAATACCTTGGCCAACCAACTCTCAAGTAACAAAGGAATGTGATTTGGAAATTTCACAAGAGCGTGAAAACTGTCCTGCTGGTTTACGCCAATGGACATCCCAATTGGTAGTGCTCTAAATTCACAGATAAGTAGTGTGCTCAGATAACCCCAGAAATTTCCCTAAGCCATCAGAATCCACCCTCTCATCTCAGGATATTTCTTAGAAAACTGCTAATAAATAACAAGTACACCCAGGCTCAGAGATATCCTAAAATGCTGAGTCATGTGCATTTTAAATAAATAGAATATTAACCTCTTTATCTGGAAAATACTCCAGGGCTTCAGTCTCTATGTAATAAATTGGTTAAGCAAACACACAGGGGCTGGAGCTGGCAACACCCCCATGCATATAAAGAATTCTGTAGAATAAGTCAGAATTATGCTTTCTGCTATATGATCAATGTTATTAATGATTCAGTGCATGGCAGAGCCTGGGGGGGCTGGAAACTTGAGCCCCGACAAGAGTCAGGAGACACATTAGGAGCCCATACCTGAGTCCTGGAGGTGAGGAAGAGGGAAAGAGGAGAACAGAGAGTGTAACCTAGAAATTAGGTCTGAGAGATACCACTTGGGCCTGGAACTGGCCCCCAAAATGCTTATTAGAAGCTGTACACTATAAAAAATAACAGCAGTTTAGTTTAGACTTTCCATGGTGTCTGTCACTCAACCTATTTGTCAGTGGACATTCCCAGACCAAAAAAAGGATGTCTGCCAGCCCATTCAAACCCACCTTGATGCAAAATTAACTCTAATGTGGGGCAAGGGTCTCACCCCTCCTGGCTACCTCACTAAGACATGACCCAATGCAGACACTGGCATTTGACAAGAAAGAGTACACACAAGCATGCAGAATTAGGCGTCCATTGGGATGGCAGTCTAGGTCTCCTGGTACCTGGAAAGAACCTTCTACAGACTGCTTTAAAGGTGATGAGAAGATCTTTGTCATCTCTTTTCAGTTTAAGAGGAAATCAGTGGAGGGCTCTGGGCCCAGAATTACATGGCAAATTGTGGTTCTTATAAAAAAGCAAGTCTTGTGTGCCCGGAGGTGGCGTTTGGAGTGCAAGAGACAGGAAGGAAGAAAGTGGGGAATGTGTGCTGAGCCGAGTGTGATCTCAGCGCCTTCCCCTGGCAATACTCGAGCCTCACTTGACACAAATTCTTAAGATAATCATAAAAAACCATAGCAACCTTGTTGATGTTGGGATTTGCACTGGGATTCCAAATCGAGAGGTAGGGCAGGGGAAACAGGTTTGGATTTTTCTCACAGAGCAGGCAAAAGAATGCGAGTCCTTCTCAGTGAAGGTAGAGAGCTGACTGCTGACAGCCTATTGGCCTTGCCACACACAATTGTGCCCCATGTTTCCATAAAAAGGTATGAATCCAAAATGTACCACCAGTGTCAGTTATGTCCAGGGAATTTTGTGAAGCCACTTCTTTTTTTTTTTTTTTTTTTAAAAAAAAAACAATGGTCTGTGACATTGTTTTGTTTTATCCTCTGACAGACAGAGAGTGACAGGGGACAAAAGAGATGGGTTGGCATTTACAAGCCTTCACCCATGTTACCTCCCAGGAGCTGAGGGTGAAATGCAACCACCCCAGTCAATTCTGCATCAATCCATCAGTGTAAAAAAGAATAAGATGCAGCCAAGAGTGTTTGGCAAGTGAGTTCAGACGCACGAAGTCTCCAGATTTATGGGTAGAAGAATAAAGTAAAGGGGATAGCAAAATGGTTCTCCCACATTGTTCCTCCCACATGGACTGACTGGCCAGCCCCAGCAAGCATGGGGAGATAAGTGGAGGACAACTCTTCCAGTAGGAAGCAGGACATGTGTGCATGTGGCTTCCTGGGAACAGGACCTCAAGAAGCAGGAGTGAGGTACAGGGGAAGAGGGGGCAGGGAAGGGGAGAAGCACCATGGGGCTGCTCACTGCCATCCCCACTAAGAACTTATCAGAACTGTCCCCAGAGGAGCAGCACCTACCTCTGTCCCCCAAAGCTTGCAACTGCCATGAGATGTGACTTTGCCACATAGGTCAGGCAGGGTCATGCCTCCCAAGGGCAAAAATCAACATTCTGTATCAATGCCAAGTGCACCACAGAGCAGGCATCAAAGACAAGGTGAAGAGTCTGTGAATCAGAGCCCAGAAGGAACTCAGTATGTTCCCAAACCCAGGAAACCCCCAAAGACATCGCCTAACAAATTATATTCCTTACATTATTCAGGAAGACACTGACATGCAGTGTTGATCCTGCACAGGTCTCTCCCCGCCTCCTACCATCCCACTCTGCTCTTTGCGGCTTCTCCCCTATTAGAAGGGAGAAGGAGCCTGCAGGCTGCATGTCCAGTGTGTAAGCCTCAGCCTTGTGTCTTCTGAGCCACCTCCCAGCCCATCTCCTCTCACCTCTCCACCTGAGCTCCAAACATCAGGATGCCAAAGAGTCTGTTTGTTTTGAACACAGAGAATACAAACCCCATTACTTTCAGAATCCCCATCTTTGCAGCTGTGATGCACACTGATGCATTTTTAGTCCCTTTACTCTGATTCCAGAGGAATGAAGATGATCAGAAGTCCCTTCCCCTCTTAAACATATTTGGAGGAAGGGAGTCTGAGCCTTCGGTTATTCCTCAGGTGATGCACCTGAAGTGGAGTCTTCCCAAAGCAGCACTGACAGTCCACTCAAACACCAGAGAGGAAGGAGTAGCAAAGAAAGGGAGAAAGGGACACCGGCTTCTTTGCAATAGGAGGCGTCCCTTGTGGGGCTGAGGCCGATGACAGGGCACACTCCTCTGGGATCAGAGAGGGATAACCCTGCCCTTACTGTCCAGCTGACATTAGAAGCATGATTTATTCACCACGTACAGGACCTGTTGCCACGCAGATGGGACCAGGATCAAAGTAAATACTCAGTTCTTCTCCCCAAAATTTGAGTCTCCAGTTTTCCCCTCACCTTTTGCCCTGGTCTAAGTTCCATAAGGTGGGTGACCTTGAAAATTACCGCTAGGAGCCTTTCAGAACACCTTACATTTACCACTTAAAATTTAACACATTTTTTTTTCTACATTGTTTAGGGCCCTTTCTTTGGAATATTTAAAAAACAAAACAAAACAAAACACCTCCATACAAATTTTTCCCCAGAAGATACATCATTAACATGATCTGGAACAGTCAGATCGCAATTTAGTTGCCTTCACTCTCCTATTCCATTGCTAACAGTAAAGTCCTGAGACCTGGGATATTTTGTTTCTAGCCTTCACTGCTTTTTCCTTCCAGGAGCTGTGACAAAGTAAACTGCTATTCTGTTTTGTTTCTGATACACGAGACCTCCCAGGCCCTGGAATGTGGGTGGCTGGCATTTTAATTAAAGTTAATGCCTGGACTGACCACCTTCCTCCCCAAATGATTTTTAGTAAGATAAATAAACCAGCAAACCAGAAAATAGCCATATATGAGTGCATGGGTTCTTCCTGGAAAAGGTATCCTTCTGACATGTACAATACAAGTACCAATCGGTTGGGGGCCCATGGGGGGTGATATTTCTCCTTTGAATAAATAAAATAAATACTTCTAGAGATTCAGAATCCATTTGGAGTCTCCATTTCCTCATTAGCAGGATCATTTTTATTCTAAGATTAATAATACCAGAATGCATTAAGCCATAATTTTACAACAACAAAAAAGATACATGGCAAATGCCCTCGAATTCCTAGAATCCAGCCCTGGAATCAATCCGATATTTAAATCAACATGGATAACGCTTTGTTGGGTCAAAATATAGTCACAGTTTCCCCAGAGATATTGTGTTTCTTTTATCTTTTTCTAGTAAATTTCTATTTTTCCCCCCAACCTTCATGGTTAAGCATTTCATCCAGTTTAAACGATGGGGATTTAAATTGCTATTTTAGTGGAAGAGGCTTGATTAAAACCTGTGTCCTCATCAAATTATTGGACAGTGGTTCTTGGGCTCTGTTTACATTAGTGTCAACCTTAATTTAAATTCTGCATAACTATATTTGCTTCACTAAATGCATTCACCAGGAACACACCACAAATTACTTTGCATTATGAGCAGAGTCTCTTTGTCTATTGCAAAGTGTTTTGAAATTAGCACCATAAGTAACTAGCTGTAAGTGTCACTCGATCTCCTTAATGCCTCATTAATCAAACCCCGTGGCAGCTGATGTGATGTCCAAGCCCATCTCATATAAGATCAGTATCACTTGCTCCTTGCTTCTGACCACAGTCTTTTAAACTTGATTCATTATTTGTGCCTTTGCCCTCCACTGTGGCATTCCTTCTCCCTCAGAGGCCTCTAAACGCATGCAGCTTTGTGCTGTATACCAGACGTATGGGCATTCTTTGCAGAAATTGACCAAAAAAACCCCACAACAAAAAACCCCATTTCCCCTTCTGTGGAAATCCATGATCTTGAAAAGAGAAAAGTCATTTCCACAAAGGTTCAATATGATTTTCAGATCACTCTTAAAATGCCATGGGAGAAAAATTTTCCTCGGACAAGTTTTTCTTCATGTCAAGAGTTAGGGAGGAAAAAAGAAATACATTTACCTAAGAAGAGTACTATTCCTTCACCTGGCTCAGTTTTTGTAAATGGTATACATTTAATCTAAGCACCTAATCAGGAAAGAAGATGTGCTTGTGCTTTATTATGTGGTAGCATTTCTGTACTAAATACAAAATTTTAAAATCTATGCTTGCAAAACAAATGCATAACATTTTGTACTTGATAGTTTTATTACAATTCTTGTAGGGGAAAAAAAAGGTTATGCCATCCATATATGTTTACACAAAAGCATAGCGAAAATGACATATATGAAGGAATCTTTTTTCATGGTCCCATCACATATTTGCAAATGCCTAAATAGAACCACCCCCCACCACCCCGCCGCCTCCAACTCCCATATTCTCTCCCTTCTTCCCTGCAGGGCAGAACACACACCCACACACTCACACACGTTTTTTAAACAAATTTGATACTCACTGGCATTAAAACTACTTAGCAGCTCTACTGGACAATGACCACACGACATTTTGCAGGATGTCTTGAACCCCGTGTGGGCACATGGGGTGGGCGTTTCCCGGCGGTGGTGGGGGGGGGGTCGTGGGGAGGAAGTCTCTGTCCCCTGCCATGGGGGTGGTGCGTGGCTGCCCTCCCCCCGCACGCGCAGAGCTCACCAAGGAGTGGCGGAGACCCGACAGGTGCTCTCATCTCCTGCGGCAGCGGCACGTGAGGTCGGCTTTCCGAAGAGCACTGTCTCAATGGGAGGCCTTTGGCTTCGTGGCCTTTCCTTCTGACCACCCAGCAGGAAAAATATACAGAAGGTTTTTTTTTTTTTTTTCCTGTGAGTTTTGTCTGTGGAAAAAAACAAAACAAAACAAAACAAAAAACAGCATTGAAACTTTCTACTTCCCGCAGGTGGGTTTCTGGCCTGTGAACAATTAATAGAATCATAGTAAAACTTGAATTTTCTTCCATGTTCAACTTTTTTGCCTTTTCACCTTATAAAACCATTCAGGCTAAATAAACCTTATTACAATAGAATTAAGCATTGTGGCCTGGCTCCCAAAACCAACATTGGTGGCAAAACCCACTGAGTTGGAACACACACACAACTGCAAACCCGTGTTAGAGTCTGACTTTAAAATGAATTTAATGTAAACCATACTTTGTGCTTGTTTTTGTATTATTACCATGTCTACTGTCTCTTACGGCATTTAAAATAGGCTCCGACTTTAAAAGAGCAAATGTGAAAGAACATTTGATTACATTTTAGGTGACATTTACTCTGATTAGTGGTATAATTTACAGCAATTACAAAAGTACATTTTATGTTCATCTCCAGATTATCCTAGTTTTAACTCGATTCCAGCAACCTCTTTCCATTCCTATTCTGAATAAAAGAAGTTTGGAAAAGAGAGGAGTCCAAAATGATTTTTCAGAAGTGACAGATCATCAATGAACACAGTTTTTAAATTGCCAATTCACAACTTTCCCATGTTTCCAACAACCAGAGAATCCTGGTTTAAACCAAAAACTCTGCCTCAACCCCCCCCCCCACTTTTCTTCACTATACACACACCTCTTTCTGCTTCTTTCCCCCAAAAGCAACATATTGATCCAGCAACCATTATAAATCACTGAACCCTTCTATTTAAATGCCCCACAAAGACTATATCTGATCACTGCCTGGATTTAAGAAAGAAAGGAAAAAAAAAATCACGAATCAGATACAAACCATGTCATAGTCCTAACCACCCCCCCACACCCTTCCCCCACTCCATTCTTCCATTCTCTCCCTTGCCATTCCCTTGTAAAATAAAAGGGAGCCGAGCCTAACCCATTACAGTAAAGACACCCCGAGATTTAGGGGGATAAGTACAGCCTTACTTAGCTGCAATGCTGCAGCTGTGCTCTTATCTGGCCAAAGGAGACAGGGGACAACAAAAGACCCCAAAGAAGGGACGGTGGATGCATGGGAAAACCACTACCCCAGCATTGTGGTGCCCTTCTGCTGAGCAAATAGTTCAAACTGTTCATTCCCATCTTCTATTCTCTCCCTGGTACATTGTTTGTGCCCTTGCATTTCATTCTGCAAGGAAGGTTGCTCTCTGGGCCTATAAGCAAACAGTCCAGAAAAGAGCTAGCCAGCCTCTTCTCTTCCCGGGAGAACTAGCATTTTTATTTCGGCTCCAAGCTGTCAAAGACCTGGAGAGTTTATGTCAGTGTCCTGAATTAATTGCTTTAAGCTGGAGCAAGCTCCACGGGCTACCAAATGTCCAGAAGATGTTTATTAATAACGTTTCCTCCAGGATTCTGGCTCCAAGCTGTCCCTTGGTGGTGGCCTTTATCCGGCTACCACCCTCTCGCCCCTGGTCTCTCCATACTCCGGGGAGGGGCTCGCCTTTTTCAGTCATCGTGACAAAATTTAGAATTGCCTGGGGTGAAAAATATCCACTTATGGAAAAGGACATGTACGGTGAACATCTTTGTTCAGGCCCAGAAGGGACCCGGAGTTACAGAAACTGTGTGTGTGACCCTAAAGTGGGCTGGGGGAGAGAATTTGCAAGGATACTCGCCTGTGGAAGCTCACTTAGCCAGTACAATTAGAAAAGGGAGCAGAATAAATGGCTTCCCTCTGCTCCTCTTCTCTACCTCCTCCCCCAAAAGAAAATTCAATGAAACGGACAACATGATGCATTGTGAAGTTTTCCTGGTATTAAGGGGGAAAAAAAAAAACCCTCTTTAATAGAATGAAATAATAAACCAATTTATATACCGATATAAGACTAGGATCGTGAGTGCCATTGTGTAATTTTCCACTTGACTTTTCATTATCTACCTGAACAAAATCAATCTATATGTATGGGATCAACATACAATTCCAGAGATAAAAGCTGAAAATAAATGTGCTTTGCATATCCCTCAGATAAAAGACACAGTCCTTCCTACTGCCTTTTCTTCTCCAGCAGATGCATTTATAAAATAAATTGTGTGTCAAGGAAAAAAATGAGACGTACATAGTGGTGTATCTTGAGTGTTGACTCCTTTGCTGGAAATATTGATCCCACAAATGAGCAGTGGTTAATAAGTACCCAGCAGATGATATCAGGTCTTTTGCCCTAGTTTACCCAGAGTGCAGTCTGGGTCAATGTTTCTCCCAACCAATCTCTCCACCAAAAAAAAAAAAAAAAAAAAAAAAGACTTCCCCTATTAACATGGATTTAAGGCTGAGGACTTCAAGGGCTTTCTGAAGCCTCTCCAAGGAGACAAAGCACACTAAAAAATCACATTATGTTAGAAACCCCCATGCAGCAAATGGCCAGCTTGTGAAAGACACTCAGTCTTCAAAAGGAAAGGAGAGGTGCTCTGTGGGCCTCGAGGTTGACATTTTTTCATTTGAAACAGGTTGAACTCTGTCCCTTCGATGCCCTACTTCACCCCAATAATGGAAAATGGTATTCAGAGTAATACAACTGTCCCCAAGCTGACCATCCCTGAGACCCGTGATTCCCTTCCTTTTGGAATGTGTCATCACCAGTGTACCATGTGTGTGCCATGATGGGGAGATGGCAGAGGCCTTGGTGTGCGTGCCCTGGGCTGCTCGTGGGTCCCGTCAGGGTCAGGGTTCCTTGGGGAAAGTGCGCCTGCTCTGCTACTCCAAGAAGCTCATAGGGCCTATGTACATGCTAGCCGACTCTGCTTTCTATGAGGCAGGGCCACAAAATCTTATCAACCGGCAAAGAAAGGCCCACAAGGGATGAATACTGGAGCACCTTTCACCTCAAGTAATCACTCTGCATCTGTGGATTTTTTTTCCCTGTCACTGAAAAGTAATGACATCTTAAGATAGTCTCTCACTTTTAGGTCAGGAATTTTTATAAAAATCGGCCACCCATCATTATTTGCTCACAGTAAACTTTATTAGTCATGGTAAGAGACTTCATGGAAGGTTGAAGGTCTACTTGGGCAACCTAACCATCACAACTTCTATTTGCACTGCAGGGCAAATCAACACTTTCATATTTTAACATCTTTTGTCGACATATTCTGATGCTTTGTGGGTCTGGTAGTTTGGTCCAAGGCGGCAAGTATCGATTTCCATGTGCCCCCTTCCCTTTATCTTGAGAGCTCCAGGTGCATACACAGCACCCATCTGGACTTGGGCCATGGCCTCTCTATTAACAGTCTGCTTTTGTGTCTCATTCCTCAGTTGATACTCATTGAAAACTCAGAGGAAAGCATCCAGGAGCAATTCGAATCTGACAGCAAAGGTATGGCCTGTTGGGGACACTCTTGTGACGGTCAAAGTTCAGCCTGGGAAGAAGCTCATGTACTTTCCAACACGTGGGACTCTTAGAAAAACAGTAGCTTCCTCCATCTCATCTTTCTGTTCTGGTTGCTGGGAACAAGCAAATCTAGAGAAAACATAAGAATGTAGTCAAGGAGAATCAGGCAGTCATTCGAATTTTGTTTGAAAAGTGAACTATATCCCAATGGTATGTTTTGAAGAATCTCTATATTTTCATTAGAAAATCAATGCCTTCCATGCCTAGAACACTTGGCCTCAGTGAAGATATATTTTATACATGCTTTATTACTCCATGATTCAAACACTTAATCAGCATCATAGAGGACCAGTATAACACAAGAGCTTCACCCATCCTATGGAAAATCTTTTCAGAGTTTTGTACGACTCCCTGAGCACCAGAACCAGATGTTCCTATTTCCACAGCCACACTTGCTTGTGCTGGAAAATGCTACTGCTGAGTGACTTTATAACCATTTTTTTAGTCATGGGCAACTTTCCATGCAATAGCAGAATCCTGACACAGAGTCAGGCCACAATCCATGTTATTAGATAAATATTTACTAAACAGAAGAAATGGAGGTGTTTTAAAAGGTGTTTTTAGTAACCATGTCAGAGTTGAGCTATCTTGATGTTATTTCCCAGGAGAAGAAGAATGGATAGTCAGAAGTTTTACATATATATATATATATATATGCACCTACATTCAGATAAATAGAATTAGACAGAAAGTTATCATCAACTTTGCCTAGCTCTGTTGTTTTCCATACATCAACAGTTGAAAATCTTTAGAGGAGGAGACAAAGGGTATAAGCAATTTTAGGAATGGGGGTGAAAATATGTGTACATCGGTCTTCCTGGCAGGAGGTAAAAATGGAAAAAGACAAGCACCTCAGGCTGTTGGCACACCACAGCTGTTGAAAGCCTAACGGGGCCTGGAAAACTGAAGAAATTACACATGCATAAAGACAGGCTGGCTTGATAGTATATCTGCCTTGGTATCTTAAGCTACCTTATTTTCCCCTGAATAATTGCTTCATTTTTCCTTTCCCGTGTGTGCACAGCATCTTGGAAAATAACCAAAGTGCACAGTGTTGTTGATCTCCATTAATGCCAAGAGACACAGTCACAAAGCCTCACTGTGTCCCTTCACTCCAGACTGATGGATAAAGAACAAACCCATTTTACAGATGAGGAACTAAAATGCCACTCCTACACCATGGAAAAGGCATCTCAGTTTACCCTTCATAAAAGCCAAACTGGGAATGCTTTTCAAAGCTGTTGCTTTTGCTTTTGCTTTTTGGGGGGCAGGGGGAGGTGAGGATGGGAACCGGGTGAAATAAGGCCCTCATTTAGAATCTTTTGCACAGGGATGCCTGGGAGGCTCAGTGGGTTAAAGCCTCTGCCTTCGGCTCTGGTCATGATCCCAGGGTCCTGGGATTGAGCCCCACATCAGGTTTTCTGCTCAGCAGGGAGCCTGCTTCCTCCTCTCTCTCTGCCTACCTGTGATCTCTATCTGTCAAATAAAAAAATAAAATTAAATTAAAAAAGAGTCTCTTGCACATCCCTCTACAATCATCCACTCAAGCTCAGTGAAGATAAAATTCCTCCTCCCAGTTCTCTGAATTGTCAACACAGAAATCCATTCCAAAGAGGAAGCAATCTAGAAAGAGAGTGAGGAGACAGAGGAAGCAATCTAGAAAGAGAGTGAGGAGACAGCTTTGCTGTGCTCTAAAGATGCTATAAACTTGCTTTGGTAATTACAATTTCCTTCAAGTGGTACTAGATCAAGAACGTTGGTTTTTTGTTTTGTTTTGTTTTTTGTTTTGTTTTTTTTTAAAAACCACTGTCATTTACACAGGGTGACAGTTTGAACGGTGAATCAAATTTTCATTTTGAACACATACGGTCACTGTGGAAAAATTACTGGATTATAATACTGTAGAATGCTGGACAGTGTCTAATGCATGCTGTGAGAGACCCTCTAATTGTGTCTCTGTCTTCTTATCTACCTTGAGCTGTTCAAAAAAATTTTTTTTAATTTGGAGAACTAAATAAAAAATCAGTAAAGTGAAACTAACATTTGACCCATCACATGCCACTTTTTGCACAGGAAACTTGCCAGGAGGAGGATCTTTGTTCATTCTGTATCTGTTGCAACTTTTCTTGGTTTGAAAATGTTTCAAATTTCATTCCTTAAGTATGTCCTTATTATTTAACAATATGAACTATATGTCCCTACTCCTTTTTTCTGCCATGTTACTGTACACAAAGAGGACATAATACCAAGGAAGGAAACAAGTTTCTTTTGAAGAAATATGAAAGCAGTTGTTTTGTTATATAACGTGAGAGTGATAGTGGCTTTATGACAAACTCCTTTAAAATAATATCCTTCCACAGATAGAGTGTCAGACACTCTGTTTTGCATAGGACTCCAAGCTGCAGTGGCAACAGTTGTATAGAAGAGGGTGATGTAATGGGGGATCCATCAGAATCGAGTCAGGTGTTCAAATGTACTTTATTTTCTTTTCCACAAATTCTACAAAATGGAGATGTGAATTCACACAGGCTCACAGAGTGAAGTTACTTAGTTCTCAATGAAGCCATGGTGTGGTTATTAAAAAGGAACTGTCTGTTCTCGGCCCAAATGATGATTCCTTGTTGAAAGCATCACTTTAAAGTTCAAAAGAAGTATTTGCAGCCCAGCCTGGGGAATGTGTTTTATTCCCAATTTACTCACCCCTTTAAAATGGTTAACATTGGCTGTGGACTTACTAGATAGATCAGGAAAAGCATAGGAGCATCTTTGCACACTGTGAAATTATAAAGCCAAAGAACATTTTCTCTCTTTTTGCTTTCCTCTAGGAGTTAGGGAAAGAGTGAGAGGACAGTAGAAAATACACTAGGAGTCTTTTGACTTTGAGGAAAGATAAGCATCCATTTTCAAGGAATTTGAAGAGTGAGAATGCTGGTCTTGAAGAATTTCAAAATTAACTTAAGCCTGATTTAAATACTAAATACTGAGGTGCGATTTCTTTGCAGTTGTGAGTTCCTTTTTCCTATTGAGTAAAAAAGAAAAATAAAATGAAATGAAGAAAGGCCAGGGAAAAAAGGGGGAGCAGATTATTAGATATTTTGTTTGATAGCACATCAAGTAGTTTCCCACTAATGAAGACACACTGGATTTCACAAATTCAAATGTTACTGTCTTAGCTAACAAGTCATGCCATACCCAAAAAACAGGCTTGAATTGCTGGCTGATTTTATAAAGATTTTAGGTTAGATAAGAGAACTTTCTGGAAAATTACATAATGGCTTGGGGTGGGATTAAATAATGTGGTTAATTCCATGTCCATTTGGAGCTCATTTATGTTTACATCTTTCTTCTATTTTTGACCGCTTTCTGCAGCTCCTGTATGCACATACAGATGGTTACATTCTCATACTGGGCACTGAGAGAAGGTCACATGCTTTACATCCATGGCAATTAGTTCCCTTTTTAAAATGGAAAATGTCATTAAGTTCTTGAATAATTCAAGAGTAGAGGTCACAATACAGTGTCCCTTTTGGGGGTCTTTATGGTGCAAATGGCAAAACAAGGCGATCCTATCAGTAAGAGTAGATCTAAGGTTTACAATGTAGCTCTATTTAGTGTGACAGGAAAATTAAATTACAGGAGGCACTCATTCATTGTCACCCGTTAACAGGCTTGGGAAAATTGTGGATCCCTGGGGGCAAATCACTGACAACGTTGGAGGCAAATAATAATATTTCATTTTAATTGGCTGCTGTTTCCTTTGCTTGATTTTAAAAATAACAAATATAAACATGCCCCCACAACTCTCCTTGGAAATGGGATCCTGAATCTCCAAAACACGAACACAACTTATTGGTAGATTTAAAAACTCTGGGGAACCTGGGTTGTTTACTCAGCCATAGTTTAGCTAGTCTTGATCCAGGGCTTCCGGGAAAAGAAATAAAGAGGCAAGTTTCAAACAAAAATTGGCTTCCGCTACTCCCCACCCCTCCCCTACCAGGGTTCGTGGGACTGGACTTACTGCGTTTCAGGAACAGGGTCTGCCCCTCAAATCTACAAGGATTGAGGAGGAATCCAGGAGGGAGGACCAAGTGACGCGGAGGCCACCAGTTGTCTCCCCTCCCCTGGGGACAAAAAATCATACCGCCTTTGGCGATCCCCGGCCTGACCACGCTTGGGTGTTCGAACTGGAGAAAGCGCAGGCTGCGGGGCGAAATGAACATCCTTGGGGTCATCAAATGAGATAGAAGTTTTTCCAAGTCCACGCCAGCACATCCAAGTAGTTGCTGGCATCCCCAGCCTCCCCACAGACCCAAATAACACTGCTGGGCATGGCTGACTGGGTCCTGCTCCTACTCTAGCCACCCTTGACGGGTTCACGCAGAGCGCCGCCGGCGGTTTCACCTGCACATCCTGCCGCGCAGCGCGGGCCGTGCGGGCTCTCTCCGAAAGTGGCCGCGCTTGGCACCTGCTGGAGAGCGGCGGGCGCGCTCGTTTTCTCCCAGGCTGCCGGGAGATGGGGGAGGGGCAGGAGAGGAATAAAGTTTGCAGGCTACTTGGGGTGGGATTGGCCCCATCTGGTGGGTTGGCCACTTAAGGTTTGTTCCCTGAACTTCAGAACTTGGAAAAAGGCAACACTGACCCGCCCCCGCTCCTTCTCCCCACCGCCTATTGCTTTATAGATCTCTTTCTCTTCTAAAAAATAGGTTTTTGACACTTCCCTTTTTCGGCCTCCTCCACGAAGACCCTGGGAAGTCCTGCGTTAACGAAGGGAGCACCGAGAGGGGGGCGAAGCAAAGTGCCACGTTTCCAGGTTCCAGGCTTCCCAGACGTGGGAAAGCCCGCCCGAAAAACGAGGAGGCTCCCGGGGCTTTGCCGGTAGCTCCGCGGACCCAGCGGTTTGGCATTCCCGGCTGCGCAGACCCGGGTGTGCAGCCGGGAGCCCCAGCACCGCCGCTCGCTATCCTTCCGGACCCGCGCCGCCCGGGTCAGGAGCGCACAGCTTGGTTGGCTTCCGCCGGGCAGTGGCACAAGGTTTCCCCGCCGCTCGCAAGCGGCAAAACCGTGCCCGACAGCCTATGGCTTGGGGCTCATTTCGGAATTGAGGAAAGAGGATGCCGCTCGGTTTCTGAAGCACTCGCGACTTTAGTAACACTAAGTAAAGGGAGACAATTTTTAAGAAAAAGTTCTGTTCCAACGTGGTTGATGCCTAGGATGAACGATTGATGCCTGAGCCTCAATGTATTTCTAAGAGAAAGAATAAATTTCATAACTGCGGGGGAGTGGCGGGTGGGAGATGGAGGGGAGCAATTTAGGGTTTTTCATTTTCTAAACGCTTCAATTTAAGCAAACACTTGGGGGCTCCAGGCCGCTGTAATTCCAAAGACAATTTTCCCGTTTTTAATTTGATTTGCATTTTTCAACTTTGATAATATTCAATTTCATGGCTGAATACACATGTAAACACTGTTAGGTCGTGTTTTTCCGCCCCTTGCACCAAACAGAATATCGCTTATTTCAGAGAGCCATAGGAGGTTACAACCTGCGTCCCAATATCTACGAGTTTCTCCTGAATTATTTTTCAAAACTTAGCATGGCTTTGCCTGGGCTCCAGAGAAGGTGAACTATTACAAAATATCTAAACTACTCCCCAGGTGAGGGGAGATCTGCACAAACATTGCAAAAGGAAAGAGGTAAATAGAACAAATTCCTCTTCTACATAGACTCTAGCCTATTTTTACTTGGAGACATTTAAAAATATACTTTATTCACGGGCTTAATCCAAAAATGATCAATGAATTTGCTACCCCAGAAATATTTTCAGTGTAAATTTCATAGCTAGAAAGACAAACCTTGAGAAATACAAAGAAATCTTCATTGAAAGGAGAGATTTAATTAACATCATTGAGCTATTTTATCAAGCATAAAATTCAAAGGCAAATATGAAGTGAAATTAGGTAATTAGCTTTAGTCCTAGCCAAGCTGGTATTTAACAAAATAGCATTATCAATAACAATGAAGCTAGAATGCTGTGAGCTGCATGTGAACAGCTACACCCAAGACCATAACACAAGTGGTCGAGGGGAGGGCACTCTGTTATTCTTCCCTTTCTTCAGGACACAGCATAGACTGTACATGATGCAGAAAAATAGTGGAGTCTTGTCAAATATGCAGATGGTTTGGCACATAATAAATAAATCAAAACCCCAGTGTATTTAATTCTCCTTCTCAAAACTGTACTAGGAAAACGGAAGGGGTTCAAAGAAATGGCATACGTTATTGCTTTGTATCTTATATAATAAAATAGCAATTATTTGCAAAATATCCCTCATTAAAAAAATATTTGCTTAATGTGCATTATTGTGGAACACTCGATATTGTGAAAAATATCTCTATCTGAAGTCCTAAGAATTTACCCATTACAGTATCTATTTTCGTTTGTTTTGTTTTGTTTCCCAAAAAGTGGATGTCTCATGGACAAAATTGGGGACTTAAAAAAATAAAAGATATTAGAGTTTTGGCATCTTGGGAAGAATAAAACCAGGTATTAGATCTGTAAGACTTTTAAGAAGCTTTCTGCTGAAGGCTGGCTGATATTGAAGAACTCTATGTGAAGTTGAAGTGATCTAATTTGAAATGATTTTTTCATGTGAAAGGAATTTAAACAAACAAAAAGGAATTCCATTTGAAATAGGACCAACTTGGAAAAAGAAAGTTCCTTAATTTTTAAGAACACATTCGTTGCAAGCTGATTGTGTCTAACACCTTCAGAGAAACTGTGCTTTATTTATCATTTGATTCCTTTTTCTAAGTATTATTGAATTTTAAATGGTCATTGTTTAGGATTTGCACTAATCTTTTATATTGTGATGACTGGCAATTATGTCTTTCTATTTATTTTACACAAATAGATGGCAGAGTGCGCACGTTCAACACAATCACTTCAGAGCGAACCTGTTCCTACAGATAGAGCTAAATGAAGGGGACCTAATTAAAACAAATGGTCTATTCAGAGAATTGCAGATTGTGGACAATAGGAAGCATCTTTGTGTTTTGCTACTAGTAATTGAGGAGTAAATGGGGATCTTGCTAAGAACCTCAAAAGTTTGATCATGGGAGTGAGTTTGCCAATTTAATTCGCCTTTATCCCTGAAGAGATCTGTATCCTGGACCCTTCTGTCCAGTGCAGCATTGCAGACAGGGAATCCGCCCCTCAACCCCCAACTTTGTTGAGCAAAGTTTTTCTGAGCTGCACTGAGCTTATCAAAGACAACCCAGACCTCTGGAAGCACTGAGGGTGGGGGAAGGGAGGCCAAGGAGGAATAGCCCAAGGAAGTCCCTGGCAAATATTTTAGTCAGGTGGGAACTTTCAGAGGTGGCAGCATGAGGAACCCAAAGGCACAACCCTTTCTCAAGAGCTTTCCCTACAGATTTAGGAACTTGGGAGGTTATGTCCTTTGGGAGAGATGTGAGTTCTTGCAGGATATGTATAGCCCTACCACCCTGAAAGACCCAGACACTGGTGGTGGGGAGAGAAGCTAGCTGGGGGTGTTTGTTATAAAGGGACAGTGGTCTGACTATCCTTTCCTGATTAACAAGAGTCTGTGGGAGGGGAGGAGTGTGTGTGTGTGTGTGTGTGTGTGTGTGTGTGTGTGTACACACACGCACGAGCTGGATGGAGGGCGCGCGCGCCTGTTTGAGACAGAGAGAGAAAAAGAGAGGGATTCAGCTGAACGTAAGGGAGAAATCCCGCAGTTACTTTTAGTTGTTTACTGAGCAAGGACAAAATCTAAACAGCGCTTTCCACAATCAATGAAAGGATCGCCTGGGGTTCCAGAGTTGAGCTCCCTAAATGAGTCTGGCATTCTGATAACTGCAGGTTAGCACCTGAGATCAGCTCCTTCCCACAGCTCGATGCTGGCACGAGATAGGGAAGCATCTTGTTCCTGAGCTCTGGGAAGGGAGAGGCGAGAGGGGGATTTAATTGTTTGGCTGGGTGAATCGAAATGTCCTTTTAAAGCAAAGAAATCAAGAGAGATTGGCCTTTAATTGGCAAACTGCTGGTGGGAGGGGAGTGGTCATTAAATGGAGGGTGGACAAAATATAGATTGGATGTCTGCTCCCTGCATGTCCCTATAAACAGCCAGAAGATTGCATTCGCCCCTTTTCAGACTGTTCTTAGGAGGCTCAGCGCTCAACCTGACTGAGCGACTGTCACTCTGGATGCATTCTCCCCACCTCAACCTAACACCGCAAGTATCCACTTTGGAGTGGAACGTGGTTTAATCTAGAACTAATGCACTTCCCAGAGTCGGTTATTCCATGCCCTAGGCATCATTGTGTGTGGCAATGGCCTTAGAATCCAGTTGTCCAGAGCCTCCCCTCAAATCCCAAACTGGAAGATGATAAGTCTGCAGGAAACCTCACACCATTAAAAACCCTGGAAACCCAGGGGCCTTATCTTCCAGTAAGCTGAAAAGTAAAAAGGAGACCTTTACTCCAAGCCTGTTTTCAGGAGGACCCTGTTCATTTTATACTGTGTCCTCAGGGCCTAGCGCCAGCAAGAGTCAGCCACCAGTTCCTACACACCCATGGGTCCATGTGCAGCTGCTAGGTGGACACTCTCTTTTCTCAGACCGCAGGCCTACTGAGTGCTGGGCCACATCCCATCCTTCCTCTGTGATGGAAGCAGGCCAGTCCTCCTGGGCCAACATCCTATTCAGGAGCAAACCTCTGAGGCCCCTGTTTACCCGGATCTGCATTTGTATATATGTGAGAGCGAGGCAAACCCTGGGGCCTGGGGCCTTGCTCTTCCTGCAGCTGGGGCAGGGGCTGGGACAGCACATGGAAGCCCAGCTGTGGGTGGTACATGCATTCCAGCTGTGCTGTCACCTGTGCCATCGTGCCACCAGGTGTGGGTCAGGGGGAGGTCAGAGGCAAGAGTCTTTCAGAGCATTCCTGGCCTCAGAATTCCCAGTGAGGAATACCACTGGCAGGCTACATCTCAAAAAATAATTTGGCTCTGTGCATTGTTTAAACCCATGTCAGGTTGTTTTTTCTGCCCTTGACCTTTTTTTTTTTTTTTTTTTCCTCTTCTCTTCCCTGGCATTTTCTCTTCCTGATCACACCATAGAGGCCACCTAGCTGCGGATTCCCACACCCCCACCCCCCCACCCCCCCGCCGTCTCCACCCCTCCAGCCAAGCCCTTGAAGCTTCAGTGAGGTCCAGTCTTGATTGAACCTCTGGCCACTTTGAGCATCCTAATCCCTTCTAGGACAGCAGGTGGGGTCTCTGTCATCCTAGCAAGGAGGACCCAGACCTCATTCTTCTGGAGATCTTCCTGTTTCTTTCCAGCCTTCTCCTAACATTCCAGCCTTCCCCTCTACCAACAGCAGCTCACTGTATTCTAGAGAAGGCAGGTTTCCTTCTACAATGGAATCAGAGAGTTCTGTGCCCAGGGTCAGAGGAGGCCACTAGAAGTTAAAAGAATATAAAGTTGCAAAACTTGAGTTCAATGCTGAGCTCTGAAGTCGGAACAGGTTCCCTAGCTTCTCTCAGCCCCAGGTCCATTACCCATAAGTTCTGGATTCTACTGGTGGGGCATGGGAAAACTTAAATGAGGTCATGTTCATGAAGACACCTTGCCCAGTGTCTGGCACAGGGGTGACAGTACTCATTGGTGGTTGAAGTGAATACAATAGTGATAAAGAAAAGAGAGGGGTGATGCGTGGTGGGTGGTGGGAGCTGAGAAATATTAAGAAGGTAGGATGAAGGGCACAAGTTTTGCCAAGAAGTTGACTCACTTTTCAGCATAGAGGGTGAATTTTCTCAGCTAACAAGCAGCTGAAGTTACAACTTCTTTTGTTTGTGAATGGCTTAGTTGAACATAATTCAGAGTTGCTGGCCAAAGGAAATATATAATGGGTTGGTCTTTTTTGTTTTAAATTTCTTAGATAGGGTTTTAAAAGACAAAGCTTAAGCTTGAGTGGGGGGTTGTGTGTATTACACCAAGGAGTCCACATGTTGACATCCTGATTTCTTTGCTAAAGATGCCTCTGGCCTCCATACAGAACTCCCTGTGACCCAGGTTCTGCCCTAGCTGACACTGTACCCTGTTCCATCATGGAAATGACATATAAGCATCCTCTGCCCTTTCCAGTTCTCCAGCCACCCACGTCCTGCTTTAAGTCCTCTCAAGCCTTCTCCTCCAAACACTTCTCAATATTATGTGTCCACTTCCAAGTAATGTGCTTTTAACGACTATGTCTTCAGATTAGCAATGTGTGTTCTTTTTCATATGAGCAAAAATTTCCCAACAAAATTCATTATATAAATATGTCTGCTTTGTGAAAGAAGAAGGGATAATGGATTGGGATCATCTTTCTAATGAGATAACAAGTTGAAAATCACATGCACACAGTCCTGTTTTGATTTGCTGGGGTCATTACCAACCCTGGCCCAAAAACATCCCTGCTTACTCTTGAACCCTGTGGCTTTATTCTTTTCAGATAAATGAAACAATAGAAAAGCTGATTTACCTATGCAAGAAGTCTAGTCCTCAATCATTTAAGCAAGCCGAAGCAGAATCCTTTCTTCAAAGAGAAATGAACCACAGCAAACAATTTCCCCTTCTGAAGTTCTAATGGCAAGAAATACTCCAGTATTTCTTCCTCACACGTGTTGGTGATGCTGAAATTTTCCCTCTCCGTTTAGTTGATGTGTTAAATTTAAATAAATATGATGATGCTGGTATGGTGTCCTGACATCAGAGAGAACGTTCCTGCCTCTAATTAGCTTCAAGAGGGGGGTAAACTCCAGGCCCTTATTCCAATGAGAATGTGAGACCTCTAGTTTTGCATGAATGAAAACAACTTAATTTGTGTTGCTTCTTTTAGCAATCCAGCTCTCAGTTGTGTTATCTGATAGTAAAATATTGTCCCTTCTTTGGTGGGGGGGGCATAAGAAAAGAAGAGGAGGAAAAGAAAGAGGAGGAGGAGAAGGGGAAGAAGTGGAAGGGGAAGAGGAAGAAGGGAGAAGTGTAAAGGGTAAGTTGTCAAAGCATTTTAATGGGACCCTGGAGAGGAGGACGAAGGCATGTGTGAATAGTTCAGGTCTTGCTGGCAGTGAGCTCAGAGCTCTGAGGAACACCCACCCACTGATGTGAAAAACAAGCCAAGTATTGTGACGATGTGCTTGTAAAACATCCCTGCTCTCTCTACCTGAGCAGGAGATGGACTTCGGTGGCAGCTTCTTCTGCAGAGGATATACAAAGAATCTGGAATGAGCCCCTGGGTGCAGGGGCTGAGGGGGAGGGGAGAATAGGAATCACCTCCAGTCTGGCAATAGGGACCACGATGGAATGACAGCTTGTAAAATAAGCCTCCATCAGTCTCCCAGGAGACAGCCGGCCTCAACT
This sequence comes from Neogale vison, assembly GCF_020171115.1. Lineage (NCBI taxonomy): Eukaryota > Metazoa > Chordata > Mammalia > Carnivora > Mustelidae > Neogale > Neogale vison. The sequence continues at coordinate 47,770,901 of NC_058098.1, forward strand.
TGGGTGTTCCCCGCTTGTTAGCCTCAGTCATAATTGGTCTCTCCTCCCATCCCACGTTGTTGGTTTTCTGTGTGTGGCTTTTGGTGTGAGCGTGTTAGGTCATCAACAAATACAATGGCGGGAGGGGGCGAGGGGGGACACACATGATTGTTTTAAAGAAGAAAGGAGAAAAAGGATAAGAGAGTGGGCAGGAAGGCTGCGAACAGAATGGGGAAGATGCCCCAGGATTTAGGCTTCTGAGGCAACCTCTGGAGAGCTCTGGGGTGGGGAGCTCCCTGGGAGTTTTGACAAAGGGAGAAGAAGCCCCCTGGAGGTGGGGACCCCGCTGAGCTCCATTGGCAATGAGCATCTATTCTGTGCAATTTTTGTTTGCTTGTCTCTGGAGGTGACTGCAACACCCTGCCCATATCCGGTGAATCTCATCAAAAATGAGTTTTTCAAAAAGACCCAATGGTGGCGGCATGCCCTAGGAAGGATGTAGTCTGAAGCCGAGGGCCTAAAGCTCAGCCCCAGGCCCTCCAGGGACAAGCAGGCACACAGGCATGTTTCAGTCACCCTTTCTCCATCTATTTCTTTTTAAAGTTTCTCCCACTCTCCTCATAATTTTTTTTTTTTTCCCCTCTCTCCTTCCCTCCTGTTTCTCCTCTTCTCAGAGGAAAACTCATCCTGGGCAGGGGGCTATGAGAAATTTGTGATCTGAACTCTGTAAAGCTGAAAGTGGTGGAGATACAGCACTTTGGTTTTGCCCAAAGGGGCCATGGAAGGTTCTGAGAGCCTCAGATATTTCGTTACTGTAAGAATAACTTTGGACAGGGGAAGGGAGCAACAGAAATGCAATGAAAATCAAGTCACAACTTTGGGGAACTTTTTTCTTGTGTTTGTGTTTCTGTTTTAATTTTGCTCCATCAACCCTTGGCAGGCTGGGGTTGCCATGGTGCTGTGGCCAAGGCTGGTTTCCACAGTGTCCCTGACCCAGCAAAGGCATTTGGGGTCTCAAATCTTGCTCTTCTGCTACAGCAGGGACAGCAAATTGGGGGTGGTGGCTCTGAGGGGTGTGTGTGTGTGTGTGTGTGCGTGTGTGTCTAGGGGCCTTTTCTACGCTGCAGGACTTGGTGCCCACAAGTCTGTGGGCATTAGCTAGCACAGACCGTCCTGCAATGTCCAGGCCCATGGTGGATGGGTGACTGTGAGAATGCTCCCTGTCCTATCGCCTCTGGCAGGGTGAAGATTCACAGCCAGAAAAGGCCCGGTCGCTTACTCTGGACGTTCTGGTTTATACACTCAGGACGACGTCTCTGCGCACCTCACCTTCACAGCCCGCAGTACCTCCAGACCCCACGCTTAGGAGAATGCGCTGCCCCTGAGAAAACCAGTTACCCCGAGGTACCTCCAGGTACCTTCTTGAACAAACACCTGTTCTATGCCCTATTAAGCCTCATCTCTTGCTTCTCCCCACCCCACCCTTACATTAAAAGCCCCCCCCCCAAGCACTGAGGACCGGCTTTTCTTTATAAAGCCGGGAGGGAAGGCAGGCGATAAAGATCAGGCGTTTAAATTGGCCATTTGGAAGATTACATCTCTTCAGCGACGGTCTTTCTTTCAAAACTCGCACTGAATTGAGGGCCGCGGCTACTCCGCACCCGGCTCTCAAAGGCCGGACACCTTTTCATTCGGCCGTGAGTGGACTGGGCTGGGTGACCTGGAGCCATCAAAGGCCCGAGGGAAGGCCGTTAGGCGACACTCTTCTAATGACAAGTAATTGACGGATTCGAGGCCGCGCATTACCAGCAGAACGGTGAAGCATTAATTATTTAAAAACGATTAGTCTAGCCGTGTGTCCTGCAGGCGTTCTATCTTGTTTAGGGAAGATAACCGTCGCGAGCTGGAACCTGGGCGTGGGAGCTCGGCGGGCGCTCTCTCTAGCCCGCCGCGGGTGAGGTGGACAAAAGTGCCAGGGCCGGGGCGCCAGGGAAGGCAGGGAGGGGGCGTCTGTGCTCCCCACACAGAGGTGCCCACATAACTGACCCTGCCAATCACAGGGATCTATTTCTGCCCTTTTGAGTTCGGGATCTGGGGATTCCGGGGCAGATGGGAAGAGCGCTTGTCTCTCCGCCTGGCGAAATACCTAGAAGTCTGCGCGGGCTTTAAAAAAGGCCGGATGTCTAGCTCTTTAAAGCAAACACCCTAGGGGAAATGCAAATTTCAGGGGACACCTGGTAGACCCCAGAGGAAAGATACTTTTTCAGTACCCTATGCCCTGCCCTGGGAACCCGGGGTTCCTGCAGTTTCAACTGGCAGCTTTGGAACTTTTAGCTTTTCGGAGCCGGTGCCTTCCCGCCCGCGGCAGTTAAGATGCGATTGGTTCTGTTCGGCCCTCCAAAATCCCTTCCTCCCTTACCGCAGCGCGCCCCTGAGCCGGACAGCCTCTGGGAAAATGGAGATAAATGGCCTAGTGGCCTGTTTTTCTACCCTCCTCCCCACCCGGGGTCCCGCTTGTAACCCCCGAGGCTTCCGAACCTGTCTGTAGCTGTGCGCGCCTGTGCGTAAAGGGCACCGGCCGCTTCTTGGAGCAAGAACGAAAGTTGACTCCTTTCTTGGAAAGGCCCTGTCCCTCCCCTGATGCCTCGCGGCGTCGACCCCCACTGCGCCCGGTTTAGGGACTTGAGGCAAACGCTTAGACCAGACTGGAACCCAAACGCCAGGTTTTGGGGGAGGACTTAGCCACTCTCCGGCCTCTGCCCCGCAGCGATCCGGTACCAGCCCTCCATTTTCCGCTGCACCCACCCCAGACTCAGAGGCCAGGGGTGTTCCACTCCCACCCTTTCACTGTCCTTGGGTAACGTGAAGCCGTCGGATCGAATCCCCAGCCCAGAGGCGATGCAGGAGTCTGTCCTGGCTTCCACAGCTTCAGGGCCTCAAGAAACTCTGTATGCTCAGACCCCAGACTGAGTCTGTTTGCAACTCTTCACCCCTTCATCCACGCACACCGTGCAGTCTCAGAAATCCCCGGAAAAAAAAAAAAAAAAGCCACTTCCCAAACCCCAGGTCTCTTCACCGACTTAGTTTCTCACTCCCGAACCCCCAACCTCTTGCGTTGGAGCTTTTCGAAGGTTAAGGGACTGGCTGGGGGAGGGGAAGCGCGCGGACGGGAATGGGGGGTGGACGCTGCCCAGGGGACCTGGTTATGGCCCCAGAGTGGGCGCGCTCCCTACCTGCGGTGTGGCGGGCTGGCGGCGGAGCGTCCAGCTCGCGGAGGGAGGCGGCCAACTGCTCCCAGCCGAGGCATCTCCGCATTTATTTGAGCTCAAACCGAGCGACTGTTGACTTTAGCACACAAAGCAAAGATTTCACTGCCCGCTAGTTTAAAAATGAATATTTTACCAAGATATCGATCAGCGTTATAAAATTCAGTTAAGTACAATGGGATCCTAGCAAAAAAAAAAAAAAAAAGAATAATAAAGGAGGGGGAGGCAATATAATATCTGTGCAAATTTGCTGAAGTGTGACGTGGCATGGAAAGTTTACCCTCCTGGAATTCGGATCTAGAATGTTTTTTTCGGTTGTTTACTGACTTTGTTTATTCACAGATCACGGTTGCTTAAACCGACGCGCGGACCGCGCGGGGAAAGGGAAGAAAAAGAGAGAGAGGGAGGAAAAAAGAAACGCCGCACCCTACAATACTTAGAGTTGGGGAAAGCGGGAGGAGGACGAACTGTGAGCTAGAGAGCTTGGAGCCCGGCTGGGGGAGGGGTCTGAGGCGGGCGGGGTGGGGGCGGTGTGTGTGAAAGACACCAGAAGCGCAGAAAAGCCTCCGAAAGCGCCCCGCTCTCCGACATCCTTTTTATGTATTCGGACAGAACTATATCTTATCGGCCGGGATCAGTGGAGGGGGGAGCGCTAAGTAGTTTAAAACGACCCTCGCACAATGGGCGTGCGATACGAAACATAGCAGGTTAGGGCAGCGCTTTCAGCCTCCATTGTCCCCCACTCGGCCCCCGGCCCTGCCTCTCGGCTCCTTCGCCACGGGAGCCTTTTATGTGATAATGAAACACATTTCAGGCCGGGCTCACGACGTGTGTGTCCTTGCCAGGGGGAGAGACGGGCCTGATTGCTGGCTGTGGCCTCCGGGGACAATGTGGCATGTTAAAAAGGGATTTGGAGCCTGGGCGGGGGGGGGGGGGTGGCGCTGGTGCGAGGGGAGGGCAAACCCCCTCAAGCGCGTGGGAAGGCCAGGGCTTGAGGGTGCAGAGACCCCAAAAGGTGGCAGAGGGCGAAGGGGGGGGACTGTCTCCATGTCTCCAGAGTAGGGGCGAACCTGGGACACTCCAGGTTTGGGTGCTCAACAAGCCCAAAAATCTAGTCCCTGAAAACAGGGTCCTGGGCTGTGAAACTTTGAGGCAGAAAGTCCTGCTTCAGAAGCCTGTGCAGACGGTAATCGTTCACGTTAAGATAACTGTGCATGGCACATCTCTAAGTCTGCGGGGACACTAGCTCCTGCCCTCATTCCGCCAGATTGTAGGCCCGCACATGGCCCAGGCAAAGTCAAAACCGGGTCCGTTTTGCCCGCCCAGGCCGTGCTTCGTCTCTGGGGTAGCCAGTTCAGTCCGGTTGGCTGCCTATTTAGGGAGGCTTCACCATCTGTGGGGAGATACAGCAAGATTTGTAAGAATCTATTCTGGTCCTTCTTTATACTTTTAGATTTTTCATTTAAGGCTCACAAAACACCTCCTTATACCCTTGGCCCTGCATTCCTGACTTCCCAGCCTGGGCTAATTGACGACTGTCCAAAGACAGGGTTGTTTGTGGAGAGGGCGGAGTAAGCACATCTACAGACCCTGGGCTCTCACCATTGGCCAGGGTCACTTGACAACCTCATCCCCAAATATACCTTATTTTATAAAGGAGATTTAGACCATCACCTTGAGCTATCCCTTTAAACACCAATTCCAGGAGAAATTCTGTTTCTCTGAATCAGGTGCCACAGTGGGAGGAGGTGGTCCTGAAAATCTCTCTGCTCTCTGGCTACAGTTAGGTCTACCAAGGCTGGGCAGAATACCTAAATGGAGGAGGGTAGGATAGGATGGTGGAAGCTAGTGGGAGCCCTGAGGCTTAGGATCTACGCAGAGTTCCAGTTCTGTAGGAGGGTAAATGGGTGTCAGAGAAGCAGAGATGAAAGTGGTGCACCAGGAATTTGCAAATCCAATCTGGGCTCACTGACTTGAAGGGAGGCCTAAGATTGGAAATACAGTAAAATACAGGCTTCGCCCCAAAGAAGTCAGCTTCCTGGGGCCCAAGAGACATCAACTACATTGTTCCTTCACATGACCCAGATGGGAAATTAAGATATATGTTTTCTCCCAACTTTAAACGTAAACCTGCATCAAACCCGGGAATGGTCCACCTTGGATCTGTGTGAGTCAGTGTGTGTAAAGATCAACTCAAAACTCCAAAAGCAATCATAAATAATACTGAGTTCTATTTAATGATGTGCTTGCTGAAGTGTTTAGGGGTAGGTATACTGATGTCTGAAATTTACTTTGAAATGCATTTAGGTCTATGGCCATACCATGCTGAATGGGCTTGATTGCGTTTGAAATGCACTTAGAAAAAAATAACCTGAATTGATCAATGGAGGTGCAGACAGCTAGACAGATATGTGATATAACAAGAATAGTGAAACAATAGCTGTTGGATCTGGGCAATGGGCAATGTGTGTTTTCTGTAAAATCTGTTGTACTTCAGTGTGTCTGAAAGTTTTAATAATAAAATGTTAAAACAACCACCATCATGCCCCCCCTTCACCAAAATAAAATGAAATCTCCAACCAGACAGGATCCCAGCCCCCCCACTATTAAATAATTTCTGGACCTGTTTATTTTTCAAGTCAGGCAAAAGGAAAAAAAAATCTTGAAGATTCAAGGGGTAAAACTGGCAATAACACTTTAATATAGATTTGTGGAACTCTGGCCCTTCCAGCCAGAACACACATTTATAAGCCATAAATAAAACACGCAGAAACCATAAATTAATCAGACCCGAGACCTGGATTTCACCGTGTCAAGAATGGGAATGCATTTTTTTTTCTTTTCTTGGTCATTTACAACAGACCCTTACATCTTTTTTTTTTTCCTTTTTAAACAATAGTACAACTCTGCTTCTCTTTTAAAACTACATGGTTTTACACTGAGTCACTCACAAAAGTTTGTGGGTTTTTGTTTTTGCTTTTTTTTGTTTTTCATTTTTTAATAAAGTAAGACATCCCTGCAACAGCAGCAATGGAGGAGAAAGACAACAACAACAAAAAAATCAGAACTCGCAAATGCTTAAAGAAGCAGGTGTCTACACAGTAGTGGAAACCAGAGGCTTTTTGCTCTTTTCTTCCTCTTTTCTGTTTGTTTGTTTTTTACTATATCTCTTTTTGCCTTCCCTCCTTATATAGAATAATAGATATCAGTGTGGCCCATCTGTTTGGGAGGGAGAGCTGCTGAGGGTGAGGGGAGGCTGCTGTCGGGGGGGTGGGGGGGTGAGGATGTAATGGATTTCTTCTCCCTTGGATCTCTCCAGCACCCCTTCCTCAAACTCTCCACCCCACTTCCTTTTTTCTTGTCCTTGTCCCAGGCTACCCGGCTCCAGCATCTTCTTAAGAGGAGTTCATTATGGGCCTTGAGTACACTCCCTGGTAGTAGGAGGTGTCTGCGGCCAGTGGCGAGGCATCCAGGCCCGCTTTGTTCGTGACCGGGCCCATGGCCAGGCTACCCGGCATAGGGGAACCATAGCCAGGGTAGTGCATCACCTGTTCATAGGCCTTGAGGTCCATTTTGTGGGGCTGGTGGTGGTGGTGGCTGTGGTGGTGCTGCTGCTCCGAGGACATGAGGTTGTTAATGGAGAAGGGGTGGTTGAAGGCGTAGTGGTGCTCGGGCTTCAGGTGAGCCTCCGGCGGCAGGCCTGGGTGATGGGGAGGGCCAAGCAGGTGGGCCGCAGCCTGCTGCTGCTGCCCAGGCGATGGCGCCGGCTCTGGGGGGCTCAGGGCCGCAGCCGGTGTCCCCTTCAGCTCCCCCAGGGCCCCTCGCTTGTGCTCCTGGCACGGAGAGGCGCTGGAGTGGGGCGACTCGGTGCCCGCTGGAGTCTCAGAGGCCGGCCCGGCGGCCTCCCCTAGCTGACCCTGCGAGGCCTGGGCCCCGGCGGCGGCCTTCTTGCCACTGCCGGTGGCGCCTGAGGCTTCCTTCAGGGCCAGCTGCTTCTCACACTTGAAGCGCTTCTGACGGCGCAAGTAGCAGCCATTCTCGAACATGTTGCCCGAGTCGGGGTGCAGGGTCCAGAAGGAGCCCTTGCCGGGCTTGTCCGGCGAGCGGGGCACCTTGAGGAAGCAGTCGTTGAAAGACAGAGAGTGGCGGATTGAGTTCTGCCAGCGCTGCTGGTTCTGCCGGTAGAAGGGGAAGAGGTCCATGATCCACTGGTAGATCTCGCTCAATGTCAGCATCTTGTTAGGGCTCTGCTGGATGGCCATGGTGATGAGCGAGATGTAGGAGTAGGGCGGCTTGGCGTGCGTGTAGCTGCGCCGGTACGTCTTGGGGTCGCGCGCGCGGCTCAGGCCCGCCTGCCCGTACATGGGGCTCATGGAGTTCATGTTGGCATAGGGGGTCAGGCCGCCCATGGCCCCGGCCGCCTGTCCCCCGAGCGGGCTGAGGCTGGGACTCAGGTGCGGCCCCATGCCCGCCACACCGGCCGCCCCGGCTGAGCCACCCATGCTCGCCATGGCGCCCGCCCCGGGGGACATGCCGGCCAGGGACGGGCTCATGCCCGCGCCCACGTACGAGGACATGTTCATGGAGCCGGCGCTCATGTTGCCGGAGCCGCTGCCCATGGCGGCCGCGGACATGCTCATGTAAGTGTTCATACCGTTCATCCCCAGGCCGGCGTTCATGTTGCTCACGGAGGAGTAGCCCTGCGGACAGAGCCCGGGGAGGGAGGCGCACAGGGTTAGCATCGAAACTAGAGCGTGCCCTGACCTCCCACCCACCGGGCTAGCCCAGGCCCCCGCCTTCGAGGAGGCCTCTGGGGAGTCCTTCCCCTGGCCGGCCCCCTGGGCCCCGGACACCGAGTCCGTTTCACCGGAGAAAGCCGGGATCGTCCAGGAGGAGTTGGCCAGCAGGTTGCTGCTGTATGCATGTGGCTGGATCCTAGCCCTTCTGCCCCTTGCTCAGATTCTAAAGCAAGGGTCCCCCGGAGCACCCCTAGATCAGGCACCCCAAATGCATCTCCTTTCCTCAACTCTCAGGCCAGCATACCAAATCCGCGCGCGGCCTCGGTCGCGGCCTCCGACCCTAGTGAACAACCTGTGGGTCACAGACTAGGGCGCCCAGTGGCCTCAAGCGGAGATTGTTCCAGGCTCCTCCGTTCATCCTTCCTCTTGGGACCCCATTCTTGGCCCCAGGGGAACCAAAACCCAGTGCCTGCGCAGAGTTTGGGGCCAGCTGGAGGCACTGAGTTGAGGGGCAGGGAGGAGACCGAGAACCGAACTACAGGCGGCTGGGCTTTGCAGCCACAAACTTTCTTTCTCTTTGTCTCTAGTCTTTGAATCTGACTCTACTTCAGCCCCCAACTCCTACCCACCTTCTCTCCAGCTCCCCACCCCCTCGCCGGCCGACCTCCCACCCCTCCCCAGCCGCGCGCTGCCAAACATAACTCTGTTAGGATAGTGCGTGGCTCGGCCACGAAGAGGATTTGGAGGCGCCGCAAGTCAATATTTGATCACAAAGTTAATATTATCTCAAGGCTAACAGTGTGTCGTATAAAAAAGAGACCCATTTGAGTCGAAGGAGGGTGGAAAAGGCGGCTGCCCAGAGCGGCTGGGGGTGGGGGGCGGGTGCCGGCGAGGGAAACGGTCCTGAGGTTGGGGAATAGTGCGAACGCCACCACCCCACTTCCCCCTGGAAAAGGCGAGTGCCTACCTCCGGCTCGGCATAGTAGCTGCTCCAGTCGGACGGCTCGTGCCCTTCCATCTTCACCGCTCCCAGCATACTGGAAGCCGAGTGCATGGCAGTTTAAAATTTAACAGCCACAACAAACGACCAGCAATCACCCCCCACCCCCACCCTCTTAAAAAAAAAAAAAAAGTCAGCCAAGGCACCGTCCCCTCCCTCCCTCTCTCGCACTCCTTCTCTCCCGTTCCACTCCCTCTCTTTCCCTTGGCCGGCCGGAGGCGGTAGTTGGAACGGGCGGGAGGGGTCAGCCACGGGAGGAGGGGGCCAGGGATGGGAGGAGGCCCGGACCCGAGCCCCGCTGTAGGGAGAGCCCGCCGCAGCCGCCGCCGCGCTTGCGGGCTGCCGGGCTGAGGCCGAGGTTGGCAGTGCGAGCTGCCCGGAGGCGGCGGGAAGCGCCCGGCGCGGGGGCGGGTGGGGGGGTGGAGAGAGGGAGGAGGAGGAGGAGGAGGAGAGGAGGAGGAGGAGGTGGAGAAGGAGGAGGAGGAGAGGAGGAGGAGGTGTGGACCGCGGAGCGGACAAGTGCCGCAGTGACGTGGGCGGCTGGTGATATAGCGCGGCGCGCTGGCGCGGGCCTCCAATCCCCAGACCCGGGGCAGCCCATTTGAATAATCAGCTCACACCTAGGTGAGAGGGAGCCTCGGCAGGCGCCCGGCACCTGCCCCTCGGCGCCCGGCGCCCGCCCCACTGCCGCCGCGCCCCGCACCGGTACCAGGCCAGGCAAGCGGGGCGAGTGGGCGAGCAGGCTCCTTGCTCCAGCCCCCATCCCCGCCCCCCCGTGCGCGGGGAGTGCCCGTGGGAGGAGGGACCTGGGAGGAAGCCACCCCAGTAGCGGCCCAGGGCTCTGACCGCCGCCCGGTCCCATAGCGCCCGGCGCCTGGTGCGCCTGTCGGAGGGCGAGCCCGGCCTCCGCGCCCGGTTGCCCCTCCGCAGAGCCTTAGAAACGCCGCATTCACTCATCCCGGGTTTCTTCGCTCTCAGTGCTCATTCCCTGCCAAAACGACAAGACGGTGGCAGAGCCAATTTGCAAAGCGCTGTCGTATTTAGAAAAACTGTGTACACACCTTTAACTCGCCTGCCGCTGCTCCTGGGACGCCCCTCCCTGTTACAGTTAAGACCCAGAGCGGCTCCGGAAGGCGTGCGGGGCGCGCTTTCTCCTCCTCCGAGCCCAGCCTTCCGCGACCGGCTGGGGAGTGGCTGTCGGGCAAGAGCACTGTCCGATCGCCGAGCGCCCCGCGCTCGGCCCCCGCCAGCTGCAGTCGACGGTTGGGAGACTGCTATTTGTCTCTGACATTCAGGACGCCGTGTTTCAAGGTTACTTTGCAGTCACAACCGAGGTGCCCACAGCATTTCGTAACTAAAACAAACAGGGCAGGAGGTGGGGGGGGAGGCGGGAGGAGAGAGGGGAATAAAGGAATCAATAATGGGACACATGGAATTTACTTCAGGAAGGTCTCTGTTCTCTGCTTTCTTGAGGGGCTCTTCTATAAGAATTAGAAGCCCCGCAACCATGTACTTCCTTTTTATTTTTGCTACCCCTTCTGAGTTCAGCTTATCTGTCCTGGGCCAGCTACCAATACCTTAGTGAGCCCAGATTGCAGGGTTTGGGGCTATTGCAGGTGTTTGATGTGGACTTCTTTTCTTGGTTCTAAAAACAGGCTGGGCCATGAGGATTCAGCCCTGTCCCCTCACCACAGAGATAAAGAACAAATAGGAAATAGTGGGTATCTGGTCCACTGGCCAAAGTGATGGGTAATGGTGTCAGAAGACAGGAGCTGAGCACCGAGAATGGAAGGACTGTATGAGGGTCGGTCTAGAAGGACAGCGAGGAAGAGCAGTCCATGCAGGGAAGACACCCTTTCCTTTTTCCCCACCTATCCCAGGCCTGCATCTCTTTGAACCAGATGCAGTCGCTGGTACCACCTTTTTTTGCTGAACCTTAAATGGTTTGACCCATTCATAGTGAGGGGGTTAGAGAGTGCCAGGGTATGATCCCCCAAAGCTGAAGTCTGAATGGCTTTCAAAGCCCTGCGCAGCCCAGAGGGCTCTCCGAAGAGGCAGGCCAGCCCAGTGCACCTAGGAATTGTGTTGTGGGGTATATGCACACTTAGTGTATGTGCGTGCTGGGGAACCCAAGAGACAGATTCCCAGCATCTCTCACCGGGTCTCAGAGCATGAGGGGAGCAATTTAACTGTTCTCCCCAGGGCTTGGGGAAGAAGGGTGCGCACTGGCACTCAAGAGGTAAGTTGCTTGTGTGTGTGTGTGTGTGTGTGTGTGTGTGTTTAAGCTTTCTGCAGAGGCTCAGAGCAGAAACGCAGCTATACACATACACACACACCTCAAAACACTTTGTCAATTCCACACACACACCCACACACCCCTGCCCAGGTAGCGCTTCTCAAATTCAGTAAAAAAGAGACGCCCAAACAGACAAACCTGCGAAACAACGACAGGACACATAGCTTTCTCGTGTGTATGGAGTTGAACATTCTGGTTAGCCTAATCTGTCCATGTGTGTATGTATTTCATTTCCCTTTCTCTTTTTTGGTCCTGACTGAAACTATGGTTCTAGAAATTATTCCACGAGCAAAGGAGCGAAAGGGACCTAGAGAGGAGGTCCGGGGGAGGAAGGAGCGTTCCCTTCCTAAAGAGCGAATCTTTCAAGTTCTCGCAGGGTCGGTGGTCGGGATTCCAGCGCACCGGGAGCGCTAGCCCCCGGCTCCCGCAGTGACAGGACGCCCCCTATCGGCCGCGCGGTCCCTGGGCCCGACGCGAGCCCTCCTCACCCCTGTACTCCTAACCCCGAAACCCGGGTACCTGGCCACCTTTTCCCCCGCCTCCCAGATGCGGGGTTGGCATTTGCTCGGAGAACCCAGAAGTTCTGCACAAACTCGAACCGCCTCCTGCCACCTCGGAGGCGCCCAGGGCTCTCTGGTCGGGTACGAGCCGCCAGTACGGGACGCTCCCGAGCACGCTGCCGCTCGGAGGAAGGCGAGGGCGGCCTGCGGTGCGCTCGAGGCACCGACTGCACGGAGCAAACAGACAGGAACGTTCACACAGCCTGAGGTTCGCTTTCCGTCCCCGGCGCGGAGGTCTTTGGAGGCGCTACCTCCCCTGCACACTCCTGGTCCTCCCCGGCAGCTTCGGTTTCTAAAGGTTTATTCAGAGCGTCTGGCACGAAAGCCTCAGGCTGGAATGCTGTAAATTGCTCTGGGAGCTTCTCTCCAGGAAAAAGTTCGCGGGTAACTCGGGTTGAAAACAGATGTTTCCCCTGATACCTCCTTAGTTTAAACGCTACCTAGGACCGAGACCTGCAAAGTTTTCCTTTGCCCGTGTCCTTCCCGTTTTCCTTTCTTTTCATTCGGCGCTGCCCCGTTTCAGTATAAGGCCTCCTTGTCACTGACGGCTATGCTTGGGGGTAGCACACGGTTTATATTCTGATGTTCCCCCAGCGGATTTGACTTGGGCTCAAATCTGGGCCTCCTCTGCTCTTGCTGGGGAGAAGACGCTACTATCCTGCATTTCCCTAGCAAAACCCCTTTCACCTGGGGGCTTTTTCTGTGCTCTAACACTAGCTTCTGGGGAAAGGGATACCAACTTCCCTAAGAAATAACCTCTAAAATACCAAGGGTGGGGGTCGGGATGTGGTTGGCATTTGGCTCATCGCTTCTACAATTCCTGAAGCCCTTCAGAGAATAAAGGTCCAGGGCAGGCCTTGCTTCTAGGGCATTATCAGGCTGGTCTGCAGGTGAGATTAAGATAGAGGAGAAGGAAAGGTGACTGCACAGTTTTGTGGAAATACACTTTTTACTTTTAAATAAGTTTTCGACTTGGCAGAAATCAAATGCTTACAGCTCTCAAAATGGAATTTTCAGGGTGAATCTTAGGTCTTCATAAAGAAAAGGCATATAGTTATGCCAAAGGTTACAATCTTCATTTCACTTTCTGCGGGTGGGTTGTTATTTCTGAAATTTTATTTAAAGAAATCTGACCATCAAAATTAGTCTATTTGGTGCCGAACACAACCTCAGATACTCTTTTGCTGGCTTTCATATTTCCTTGATGGCACAAACCACCAGTTGTTTATGGAGAGGTCAATCGGAAAGTTAATTAGCTAAGACTATGTTATCAAAGGAGATTTATGTGAAAATTGAAGAAAAGATTAAGCATGTCCTAGTCTTCAGAAACACATGCATACACACAGAGGAACATGCTGATAAAAGTGGGGAAAAAAAGCATAAAACAACAGTACACGTTCAATATGCAATGCCCCTGGATACAATGTAATCTTGCTCTCCTGGGCAAGATTCACAGGAAAAGATGGGAAAGAAGTAATAACAAATAAGGATAAAATAAAATGAAATAAATATGTTGTTAATATGATTTTTGAGTGGTAGACTCATACCTTCAATCTACATCTTTTCTGCAGTATAGCTGTATCATTTTATATTATTATTTATTATTTTATTATTAAAATGTTTAAATTATTTTAAGGTGAAATATGTAATAAAAACATTAGATCTGATGTCAAGGAAACTTTCACAAACTAACTTACAGCTATTCCTTCAGTTCTCACACTGAAAAGGAGATGGATGAAGCCACCGTTCAAATGAACCAAAGGTTTGAGTTCTGAAAAGCAAACCAATATTATTTTTTCTTACCTGTCTCAGAAAGTGGGCTGTGCCCTTCCTTGAATTGAGGGAAGGAGAGAAGTAATAGTCATGCCAGCCACAGATGGTGACTTCCTAGCATGGCACAAGAGAAGAAAGAAGACGGTCCTTGGGGTGCTACTAGAATGAATTTGGCACCTGGATCTCTCTCTCTCTCGTTACATGTAAGATTGCTGTTGGGAGGTTGGTGCAGTTATGGATTGTTCCTCTTTTATGGGCTTTCCAGTAGTTGGATTGAGCAGTTGTCAACTTGGCTTCCATCTGTGTGGGTCTGTGAAGGCCAACACGCTGCCTTTTGGGTCCAGGGTTCGACAAGTATTTCTGGTATATACTTAGCATCCTGTCCACTGTTCTTGAGTTTTGAGCACTTTCCTAGTATGTGAGACTATTATAGCAGGTAATTAACATAATTGGAAGAGATAAAAATAAAGAAATGACAACTTTTAGTAGCAATAATAACATGTCAACGTGAGTGAGCATAAATTCTTCTTTGAGGGATGCCTAAATTAGATGCATCTGCATTTGTGGCCCTGGGAGCTATTTCATATATTTGAATGTTATTCTTGGAGGCAGTCTCTGTTATTCCTGCCAAAAAGGCAAGCAGTAAATTACACTGGGGACAGGAGTCATGAAGAGTGGGTCACAGACCTGAAGAATCAGACCCTGGGCATTTCTTCTTGGGAATCCTTTGCTACACAGAGAGATAATTGTTTTTTCTTTTTAAAAAAGTTATTAGGGGCTCCTGGGTGGCTCAGTGGGTTAAGCCTTCAGCTCAGGTCATGATCCCAGGGTCCTGGGATTGAGCCCCACATCAGGCTCTCTGCTCAGCAGGGAGTCTTCCCCCCCAACCCCCGCCTGCCTCTCTGCCTACTTGTGATCTCTCTCTGTCAAATAAATAAATAAAATATTTTATAAAACTTTTTAATTCCAGTTAGTTAACATACAGTATTATATTAGTTTCAAGTGTACAATTTAGTGACTCAACACTTCCAAACATCAACCAGTGCTCATCAAGATGACAAGTGCCCTCCTTAATCCCCATCCCATATTTAACCCATCCCCCATCCACCTCCCCTCTAGTAACCATCAGCGTATTCTCTGTAGTCAAGAGTCTGTTTCTTAGTTTGCCTCTCCCCTCCCCACTCTCTTCATTTGTTTCTTAAATTCTACATATGGGTGAAATCATGATATTTGTCTTTCTCTGACTGATTTATTTCACATAGCATTCACTTTTGCTCCATCCATGTTGCTGCAAATGGCAATATTTCATTTTTTATGGCTAAATAATATTTCACTGTATTCAAATACCACTTGCACTGCTTCCATAATTAGGCTTTTGTAAATAATGCTGCTGTAAAAATAGGGGTCCTTGTATCCCTTTGAATTAGTGTTCTTTTATTCTTTGGGTAAATACCCAATAGTGTAATCCAGGGTAGTTCCATTTTTAACTTTTTGAGAAGCCTCCATACTGTCTTCCAGAGTGACTGGACTAGTTTGCCTTCCCACCAATAATTCGTGTGGGTTCCTTTTTGTCTACAATGTCACCAACACATGCTTATTGTTTTGTTTTTAGTAATTCTGACAAGTGTGAGGTGATATCTCATTGTAGTTTTGATTTGCATTTCCCTGGTGATGAGTGATATTGGGCATATTTTCATGTGTCTGTTGATCATCTGGATGTCTTCTTTGGAAAAATGTCTGTTCATGTCTTCTCCCCATTTTAAAGTTTTTTTTAAAGTTTTTTTTAAGATTTTATTTATTTATTTGACAGACAGAGATCACAAGCAGGCAGAGAGGCAGGCAGAGAGAGAGAGAGAGAGAGAGAGGAGGAAGCAGGCTCCCTGCTGAGCAGAGAGTCCGATGCAGGACTCGATCCCAGGCTCCTGTGATCATGACCTGAGCCGAAGGCAGAGGCTTTAACCCACTGAGCCACCCAGGCACCCCCTTCTACCCATTTTAATTGAATTATTCACTTTTTTGGCTGTTGAGATGTGCAAGTTCTTTATATATTTTGGATATTAACCCTTCCTTTATTGGTTATGTCATTTGCAAATATCTTCTCCTGTTCTGTAGACTACCTTTTAGTTCTGTTGATTGTGCCCTTCATGGTGCAGAAGCTGTTTATTTCGATGTCATTCTCATATTTATTTTTGCTCTTGTTTTTCTTGCTTCAGAAGACAGATCTAGAAAAAGGTTGCTACAGCTGATGTCAAAGAAGTTACTGTCTATACAGAGAGGTAATTAAGAATTAGATCTGTGAACTACTAATTATTTATGTGGATTAACAAATACGCTTCCAGTAAGTATGAGAGGATGAAGCATATGACAGCATGTGACAGTCGTGGAGATGAGAAAGTGCTTAGTACTGCCTGGAGTTTGAGTCTTGTGGTTAGAAACGAATTGCTTGCTTTTTGTCTCCATCTCAAGATGATACAGGGGCTCTGCATAAAGATAAAAGAATTATACAGAACTTGCTCCAAAATTAAGTAGAGACAATGAAGAAGCATTTATATATTGTTGGTCCATCTAGCAACTATTTTAATAAGCATTTACTATATTCCAGAGGCGAGGATGCAGCCCTGAACAAGGTAGGCAACACCATGGGCTCATAGAGATTAAGTGTTTCCTTCTACTTTCTCCTGCTGCTTCTGCCACAGATTCTAGCAGAATGTATTTTCCTTATGTTTTCATGTCCCCTTTCAGCCATGATGCAAAAGTTGCCCAGCCCATTCCAAAGGGTAATCTACATTTCATCATTCAGAAATAGTCTATCTCCTGGCAGGGATGGACTAAAACCCAAGACAAAGTGTTCTGTCTGTGTTGACCCAGAACTGATGGCAAAATCAAGGGCTTAGTCCTCTGAAATAGTTGGCATGGTGCCAGCAGAATGGATCTGGCCAGAAGGTAGCCAGAAGGGAGAAATGTGTTGTTCAAATTACCTGTTATAAATCCACCTTTTACAATCCCTCTAGCATATGGGGTACTAGAGGGCTATGGCTTTGGAAAGAAGGAGCAGGAAGCAGGGAGATTCTACTGCTGGTGGTTGATGCTGGCTTGAGAACAGAGTCTTGTGGGTGTGAGAAAAGCAGTTGGCACAGAGAGCTCTCAGCCCTCAAGTGTTTGTAATACACACCTCTGTATCCGTTGTCAATTTCACTTCCGAAAGTAATTCCAGAAGGAGGATGATGGAGCTTCCTGAAAAGTGGGAGCTTTATTTTACAGGGAGGGGTAGCATAACAGAACAACAGAAATCCACTGAGACTGAGATAATTAACCAGACCCAGGACTGCCCCTCAAATTTTTATGTGCATGGGAATCCCCTGGGGAACTTGTTAAAATGCAGATTCTGATTCAGCAGGTCTGGGGAAGGACTCAAGAGTTTGCATTCCAACAAGCTTCCTGGTGAAACCATGCTGCGGGTCCTTGGCCACAGACAGACCAGCTCAGCCCTTCAAGGCCCGTTTCTCACTCAGTCTGCAGTCTGTCCCGAGACGGATGGTGGCATGTGACTTGAAAAAATAACAAGTGCTAAGTCCTTTTTCACCTTTGTCTGTTCTCCCCTCATTGGCCTGTGACCGCACTGACCTTCCCCTCAGCCTAGATTCCACCTTCCTGGCTCACAGGAGTCAGAACCTATCTGCAGGTGCAGGCAAAATAGTGCCGTAGCCCATGCTCCACCCAGAGCTCCCCCCACAGGTCCCATATCTGCTCTGCTCACACAAGTCTTCAGGAGAGAGGGACCTCTCTGCTTGGCTAGGAGGGACAGGGGACCTGTGGCTATGATCAGTTTGCAATGTGGAAACTGTCCTTTCCCAAGCATGGAAAATGGCCTAAGCAAAGTTTCCATTGTTTTCACATGGCTTCAGAAAACGCCCACCAAGGCCCCTTAACTTTTCAGTCTTAAAGAAGAGGTCCCATGGGACCCAGTCTGGTCTTGCCTCCCTGTGGACCTTTCCTAAATAGCCCACAACCATTTAGCTGATCCCAACATGCATTTTGCTTGAAGAAAAATGGAAAGATGTTAGAGACAGAGAAAGAGCAAAAGTGAGAGAGAGGGGATTCCTGTTTACTGAATTTCCAACTGGGTTTGCAGGTTTGCAGGTCCTTCTCCTGGAAAAGACATAGGCCTCTCGTGATGGTGACTGATAGTAGGAACTTTCTTCCACAGACTGAGCCGATGCTGGACCGGCCCTGCCCACCAGTGCATGAGAAAAACAACATCGTCAGAAGTAATTAAAACTGAACTCACAGACAATACCAAAGTGAACCCGCTGTTAAGAAACACACTGTTTCCCTTGCTTTGCCACTCATGTATTTTTGTATAAAATAGAAAACGTTTATGAACTAAAATCTGAGTCTCTAAGGTAAGAGCAATTTAAAAATTCAAGATGTTTTTTCAATGCTTATTCTATTTGCAATATGCACTCATAATTAGTGCTTAGAACACCTTTCCCTTGTGGGAATTTAAATAAGGCATTCATTCTGAAAAGGGCTCCTTCCTTCCAGGTAGGAATTGCTCAAAGGGAGGATATGTTTTTTTGTTTGGTTTGGTTTTGGGTTTTTTTTTTTTTGTTTTCTGTAGAAGCACGTGGAGAATTAATGTCAATGCAGTGAGAAATTTAGACCAAGTACTTAACCTGGGTTTGATTTTAAAGCAGCATGAGTTGTGATAGTGAGACTGGTGAGGGAATTGTATGAAGCTGCTGGGAACTGGATGTAAAATACAAATTGGTTTTGTAGCTGTCTCTTTCACACCCAGCTAGTACATGGCTTGCCTCTTTCAGCTCCAAGGACAGCAATATGTGATACTGAACTCAAATGTATTGTTTAATATCATATAAGTTCTTTTCTTTTTTTAAAAGATTTTTACATTTATTTATTTGGCAGAGAGAGGCGCAGTGAGAGAGGGAACACAAGCAGGGAGAGTGGCAGAAGGAGAAGCAGACTTCCCACTGAGCAGGGAGCCCACAGTGAGCCTCCATCCCAGGACTCTGGGATCATGACCTGAGCTGAAGGCAGCTGCTTAACTACTGAGCCCCAGGCACCCTCATATAAAGAATTATATAGTCTGCATAATAGTCTCCAAAGTAGTCTACATAAATGGGTCTATAGCTTTCACAATTATGAGAGTTTAGCTCTCCCCTTTAAAAGAGAAACCTGGTGAATTCATTCCTTGAAGTCTTCAAAATAAAGTGCTAAGTAGATGCTAATGATGGGAAACATCTAGTCTTTGTGGGAGTCCTGTGCCTCACCTCTGAGACACACTCCCTTACAGTTCCGTAGAAACTGGAAGGAGATGTCTTCTCTCTTCTTCCTGGTTGTTTCATTCTTTTCTCCCTCTTGACATCTTGAATTTCAGAATTTTTTCTACGATTCTCCCTGGATCTCCTAGTTGACACAGGTGAGGGAGAATAGAGAGGTTGTAGAAGGGCTAATATTTCACACGCAGGCCTGTCTGTGATGGGAACTCAAATTGTTGTTGTGGTCTTGGGAGTGAGAGATGCTAATAACCAGCCTCTGGCCCCTGGCCCTCCAGCCCTCCCATCCACACCCAGGCCCTCTGACCCAGATCTCTTCCCCTTCCCCACAGACCTTACCTTAGTGAGATGGAACAGTTTTCAAAAACCTTGGGAGGAAAGAAAATGCTCCATTTATTGGCACCGTGTGTATGGGTGTGTGGTGTATCTACAACATGTCCAATATCAAAAGCCCAAAAGAATATGGTTAAATAAACATCAACCCAACTTTATTGTGGAATATTATGCAGCTGTTATACAGAATGACCTCAATCTTTCTAATATCATGTAAAATGTGTATATATTTATGACGAAGGGTTAAATAGTTGCAGGATAAGGTGACTTGATTTAGTTTTGATGAAAATAAACCATGACTCTGTCTGTGCATAAAAAAGATTTGAAGGTCACATGAAACTGTTAACAGTGACACCCCAGAAGTTGGGCCCTTGGGGATGTTTGGGAGAAGAGCTTCCCTTGTGTTTTATACATTCTTCATTTTTTACCATCATCTTTTGTCTTTGTCATTAAATACCATTTGATGACAATGAATAAGACTTGAAAAGTCACTGGATATCACTGGATAGCTGACAGACTGCACAGAAATATCTCTGATTCTTATTAAGCTTTTCTTTTTTAAAATTTTTTTTATTAAGCTTTTCTTATATGCTTTTCTGCATCTTATTTTGGAGAAAAAGAACAAGTCTGTTGGAAGAAAGAGATTGTATTTGCAAGAAGAGAATCAAATTGGGAACACCCACAGGCCAAGAGAAGTTAGGTAACAAAAAAGAAACCACTAAGATTTGCTAATCTGACCTAATTAAAAAAATTAAAAAGTGGATTCACAAGGTGGACTTAAAGAACCAGCTAGTACTTAAATGGCTGTGGGTCTTAATTGCTTATGGACCTCAGGAAGTGAAAGGATCGAAATGTAGGCGCTCTGTGGTTTAGTTTAATTAATATTTATGACTGCAGAAGAAAATTAAATAAGGCAAACGGTGTAATTTTAAACAGCCTGTGGTCATGGTTAGCAGAACTCACAACAAATTCAGAGGCAAGAACGAGGGATCTGTGGGAATGGTGTGATTTCAGTTTTCTTCATGTCACCGATCCGTGTTCTTTGCTGTGTGAGACCTCCAACAGGGAGTCTCAGAATGTCATAGTGATTGTTTCCACTTACCTCCTTTGCACATTTTCATGTCTTTGTGACTGATGGTCCAAAGGAATATTTTTCTTGTTTGGTGGGGGAACGATTATGCTTCAAGACATTAGCTCTGGGGCTATCTATAATTGTTGTGTTGGGCATTTCTAGGGTGTATATCTGCCATTTACTGATTCTTTGCATGGATTGATGACACGAGTTTTTCCATCTGGGAGCTGAGTGTTGATTACATAGCATCAGTTCCTATGATGGAGAATCTGGAAATTGGTTCAACTTCTGCATGCTAGTAAATGTTTATTGAGTAGGTGAATGGATGACAGATGGATGGATGGATGGATGGATGGATGGAAGGAAGAATAGAGGACAGATGCTATGCAACATTAATTTAAAACTCATACTTAACCTGGGAAGACTGGTTTTGGAAGGATCAAATCAGATTACAAGAAATCCTAGCCGAGTGCTTTTCAAATTTCAATTGAGGGCTTATTAATATGCTGTGACAGCAGTTTATTCCATTAATACTATCATTAAATAAAGGAAAGAAATACAAAAGAATCTTTCAATGCATTTCATATAGCAAAGACATGTGTTCTTTTGGAAAAAAAAAACCATTTCTATTATTAATGTGTGCATTATCCATTTCAGGATAGAAAATTCATTTCTTACTGTGGGTTCTCATCTATGAACCTGAAAAAATTGGGTATACTGGAGACTGAGGACTCATTAGCTCTGCCTTCAAAGAAGCTTCAGATTTCTCATCTGTAAAACTGGAAGAATAACAGAAGCTGCCTCCTTGGCCTGGGTGAGGATGAAATCAGTTGAGGCACATGATGATAGCTCAGTCCACTGCCTGGTACATCGGGAACATGGGTCAGTGTTGTTTTCCTTCTTGTATCCTATATAGTTTCTCAGCAACACACTGGAGGAAGAGCTCAGCATTTTACAATTTCTCCTCTCAACTGTAATAAAAAAACAACCTTCTTAAAGGAAAAGGGTATTTGTTCAAAATGATACTGTAAATTTGAAATGATCACTCTGATGTAAATGCTGTGCTTACTTCTGGGCCAAGGGCAACTCCAAGTTTAGCAAATGGGTTCTCCCATCTTGTGATTCTTCGTAGCAAAGAGCTAGAAGCTGAGGAGCCTGACTCAGCTGACAAGCAGTCTGAAGCTTCACTTTGCTTTAATTCCATGGTTTTTCCTCCCTTTGAAGGCTAAGTCAATTCAGCATTTCATTTTTTTGTGCAGATAATTACCCCAATCATTTCCAAGCCCTTTACCCCTTTTCCTTCCTGCTCTCTTCCTAAAGTCCAGAAAACCTTAGCTTCCACACGGTAATATGCTGCTCACCATTCTTTCTGACTCCCTTCCTATTCCTTTGATCTCTATACTATGCTGTTCTCTCACCCACAAAGCTAACTTCCACCCATGTGATGTTCTCCGGGTTACCCAAATCTGGCAGAAGCTTCCTTCCTTCATTTTTTCAGAAAGATCCTCAGCTACCATGGCCAGGCTGCTGCTCCTCCCACCGGCTGTTTCAGCCCAGCCTGGAGAACTTGCTCTGGGAAAAAACATTTGCAACTTCCATCTTAGATAAAATACAAACCAAAATAAAACAAAACAGCAAACACTTCTACTTGGATTCAGGTAACTTGAAAGAGCTCACTCTCTTAAGCTGATCAACATAGCCACCTGTTCCATCAGAAAGTGAAAACCTTGCTCTTAGCAATGGAAAATTCTCCCCTTTTCCATGGGACCTGATTGGGTGGTGAGCAGGAATGGAAATTCCCACAAGGAGCTGCTGCTTTGCTCATTGCTTGGAAAAACAGAAGAAGTCAGGCTGGTAAAAAGAAAGTGGGGTGGGGGGCGGTGGAGGGAAAGAAAGCAGGAGTATATGATGGTGTGTGAGGGGAGAATTATGCCTTTGTTAACTTTTTTAAAAGGTTTTATTTATTTATTTGAGAAAGAGAGAGAGGAAAAAGAGTGGGATGAGAGGCAGAGGGAGAAGCAGACTCCCCACAGAGCAGAGAGCCTGACTCGGGGCTTAATCTCAGGATCCTGAGATCATGACCAAGCCAAAGACAGATGCTTAACCCACTGAGCCACCCAGGTGCCCCACTTGGTTATCTTTCTTATAACATTGCTCAGAGTTATTCTTTCCCTGAAATGGTATTTTAACACACAGATCCATATTACATTCCAATTAGCTTTTTCTACACAAAGGTATGTCTTGGGGATATGGGATTCTCCCATGTTAAAACATGCACAACAACCTCTTATTTTTCACTATGGTATGATATATACATTCCACCAGTATTTAGTCAGTTTACTACTGATGGTGTCTCAGATTGAGCTCCCTAGAAGCAGAGTCTGGAGGGCTGGGTCTCATTTGCTTGTGATTTACTAAGCTAGTCATCCCAGGTAAGGGATGGGGGAAGGAGGCAAAGACCAGCAAAGAACCATCTTGGGCAAAGCCCTGCAGACAGGAGCTGTATGAGTTCTCACTCCTGTGCCCATCATTGGTTAAGGCACACCCTGGGGTCAGATCACACACTCTCCAGCACTTGGAACTCTCTGGGGGAGCACATGAAGAGGCTCTTAGAGCCCAAGAGCAGGCTCTGATAGAGTATTAGGCACAGAAGCTTACTGAAAACCCCACACCAAATGACAAAAGTGGAAAGAGGGAAGCTGGCTAGTGTACCAATAGTATACATTATGGGACAACTTTACATTTTGCTAAATAGACAGTAGTGCAATGAATATTTTTGTACATGTCTGTGTATGCATGTGACTGTGTTTCTCTAGTGCATAGAGGGTCTGGAAAGATCCACACCATACTTTTCCGGGGAGGAAAAAGTGTGCACTGTGGATGTTAAAGGGGACTTTGCCCTTACTTGTAATGTTTTAAATTTTTTTGCAAGAAGAATATGTCTATGTGTTGTTTTTGTATTTAACATATGCTAAAATATCTCCAAGAGCATCAACCAATTAAATGTTAGCAATTCTGGTCAAGAGGCTTGCCAAGTGTCTCTGCTCTGAGCATCTTCCTTTTGGGTTGGAGCCAGAGATAGCAGTGATGGAACTAATTCCTCCTCGTTTGCTTGCAAGCTCAGGAATTAGGAATTCTGTGAGTCCAAGGCTCCTGAAGAGGCCCTCATTCTTTTCCTGCCCCAGCTGTGACAGGGGTGTGCATTAATCTTGGTCTTAGCTCCCACTTAAAGGCACATTTATCCGTGTTTTGGGAGAAGCTCTGCCAAAATGCATTAGATAAACGTGTACTGAATCCCCAATATGTCTGTGGATTCACAGATCATGGGCACCACAAATGTCTTCAAGGAGTTCACAGGGTTGGGAGTAGGCCAGGAACAAACTGAACATAATGCAATGTGTTGCTGCAACAGTAGGCCGTGTATCCCCAAGACAGGAGCAGTTTGCTCTTCCTTGTCTGGGAAGGCTGAGGTGCCTCCTGTTTGATGGGGCAATATTTAAGTCAAATCCTGGGGAAAGAGGAAGAGTTTGTTCCCCAAGTTGAAAGGAACTGAGGGCTCCTCTGGTCTCTCTCTAGTTGGAGAGAAATACCAATGCAGGGGTATGGCTCAACAGTGGGGGGTTGGGAACATCTTTGGAGAAACAGATTGCTGGTGGGTGATGGGAGGATTGCCAGAGAAGCTGAAGAATAAGGAATTGGACCTCTTTCCTTGAGTATGGGGAATCACTGAGGGTTTGGAATAGTTGTTCTCTCAGTAGTGTGGAAGAAGGTGAGGTGGGACCCAGGATCACTACTAAACTGGTCCTTATCAAAGAAGGACAAGTTAGTCAGCGTCAGTCCCTTTGGAGTCACCTCATCTGCAGAGATAACCTCTCTTGAAGTCACAGCCCTTCATATGACCCAGTCATCTCAACCCAATTCCAGAAAAATCTGAGGGCCACACTAGCTCTGGGGCTCTCTTTGGGGTGGACCAAGACTGCTTTGGAGCCAATATCTATCCCCCCCACCCCGGTTCCTGCCTCTTCTCCCCACACAAGTTATTGATCCCCTGTTTCTTAACCATGGCTCATGCTAAGCTCTGACTTAAAGGCTGCCTTCAGGGAACTCAGCTAATACAACCATTTAGGAGGCTACAGCACTAATCTGGGTGGAGAAGCTACACTTCTGAGACCAGCATTGTCTCTGGCTTCTACTATACAGTAATGGACATGGCCTGATTCTGGAAGGAGAGATCTACATCTGGCCTCTGACAGTCTCTCCAGAAAATTCCAAACTGTTGAGAAAGCCAGGAAATCATTGGGTGAAATGAAAATATAGAACCAGAATCAAAAGGTCTGTGTTTTCAATTTGGTTCCCCTAGAAGTATGTCTAAGCATTCTGTACAAACATGGTGTTTGGCCAGGAAACATTTGGAAAGGGGTACAAACTGAGACTGGGAAGGGAAGGTAGCCAATAAAGGGCATGCCACTGAGTTAGTTACTGCTAAGGGCAACTGAGGTTTAATCTTGCTGGGGACCCTGGGAGACACAACAGAACGAAGACCTCAGGGTTCTTCCTATCAAGGGGAGAGGGAACTGGGGTATTTGTACACCAAGTCATGTCAGTCATTGCTTGACAGCAGCTGCTGCTGGGCAGTCTTAATTCTCTAGGCTCTTCCAGTCCTGTGTGGGAAATGTAGGATTCTGCGGACAGTATATGTTGACAGATGGAGGGTGGGCTTAGGGAAATATATTTGGGGCTCTGACATCATTTGTTTAAGTTCTACTGTCCATTTCCTAGTGCCAAGATTTTAGAGGCCTTATCCTTGTCATAAAACAAGGATAATGATGATAAGTGCCTCATCATCACTGTGAAGTTTTCAATCTAACTTGGCTTTAGTTCTCAAAAGATATCTTTAAGAATGACTGATAGGGAAGGGAGAGACAAGTAGACATATAGTAGTAACAGTTATCACATGCTCTGGACCCCAGCACGCATTCCCAAGAGTGGAGAGGCCAGGAGTCCCCTCCAACTCCTTCAAGATAGGATTGACCTTCCAAATTTGATTTTCAGAAGTATGTAGAGTGAATCACCTGTATTCACTAGAAGTGATATTCTCCCAACAAGCACTGGAACTATGAACTGTGCTCCTCAGAAATGTGCCTCAGAACTCAGTAATGTGATTTTTTTCACTTTTTAGGTATAACATTTAGGATCAGTGGGGTCGATGTCAACTAGAGGGTTAATAGGATTATGTCTTCACTGCAATGCTCCCTGAACCGCAAGGTCTTTCATTACTTGAAGGAAGGCAGGCAGAAATGCCAAGTTTGAACAGAAACATTCTACAACTATGCATTTCCAACACTCAGTGGTGTAAGAGTCAGCTGAAGTATTGAGTAATGGTGAACTTTGTTCCTTACTAAATAGAAGGTAAACTATTGCCTTGCTTCTCATTTCCTGGTGAGATGATTCACATGCAGTAAATGGGGACTCAAGATAAAATTATCTCACCGTGAAAAATCTTCATAGTGAAGACTGGATCTCCAGCTGCTCCCTAAACCCTGAGGCCAGAAAGTACAATGTACTGGTGACTCAAATTAGACTATGGATCACAGAGGAAACCTCTTACGATTTGACCCTAAGCACTTTTGTGCAAAAACTGGGACTGTGATATTCCCACTTTGTGTGAGAAGGGACATCCCATTTTCAGGGCCATTTCTACAAAGTACTGATGGAATTTCACCTGCCCTTGCAAGAACTCTCACTCCCTGAGTCTCAAATTTACTTTTAACAGAAAGCCTTTGATTAGATCCCCATGAGGTTAATGGGACCTTACATCAGTTACAAGACTCTTCAGAATTTATCTGGAAATTCCACCCTTTATTTTTATCACTATCCCAATGGTCTTTCTTATAATTGAGTTTTATGTTCCAGACATTAATCATTTTAATTTTTAAATCTGGATAACATCTGAAGGACTGACTTCCCATTTCCTAATCTCCTTTTGGACAGCTCTGAATAATAAGTAACGTCTTAACCTCCTCTGGTTAAAAAAAAAAAAAAAAAAATCCACACACACAAACTTGAGATGTTTCAGACTTTATGATCTGAGCATAAAAGGAAAGGGCTGAGCCTTTGATTCATATTCTATTCAACCATGAGTACAGCAGTGCTGAAGGGATTTGCATGTTTAAAGGAGTATTCAGAAGAACAACCCACATAATGAATTCTCCAGGGGTCTTTGCAGAGGAATTGATATTCATCTCAATTGCTGGTATCTGCTGCAGGGTCTGCATTCTCTCCGTGAGCTGATTGGATGCCAGTGCTGAGCAGTAGCCAATGGTAAGGCTCCAGAACAGAGACCTCAATCTTGGTGGACCTGGGAGGGCAGGAAAGGACGAGTTGAGTGGCTGGTAGGTTACTCCAAGAGGGGTGCGCGCGTGTGCGCGCGCGCATGCGTGTAGGCATTGAGAGGTGGGTGGTGGGGTTGGTTCCTTCCCTTAAATAATTTATCACAGACCACCCTCTTTCTTAGGGTTCGAAAACCCAAAGGTATTCCTTTCCTGATTTTATGTAGGCAATTGCATGGATCACCACCTCTTTTACTTGAGTGAAAATGTCCTGGAAAATGAAACGGGAAAGGAACTTTTGGTCATATTGGTAGGAAACGCACATTAAAATGTTCCGTGGTCTGTGCTAAAACTGCAGCATATCCCCAGTACCTGGAATAGCTATGGTTGAGTTTATTTAAAATTTTACAAGAAAAGGTAAAAGCACACTACTAGTCCATATTGAAACCACTGTTTCTCAAAGGGGTGTGTGAGAAGGAGCTGTAATGGGGGATGGAAAAAAACCTCAACTTTGCTTTAGCTTAACCGTATTCATCAGCACCACCTTTTCTCTGCAACTGTGTCAACATGGTGGGCTGGACCTTCTCTGTTAGTCACCATCTTTGATGTCTGGGGATTCCTGGCTCTCTATCCCCACAGATCCCTCATCAGCCCCCTGCTGGGTGTTCTTTTCCCTCAGAGTTCTGTCAGTCACTGCTCCTCCCTGAGGCTTAGCACCCAATCTAACAGGTGGTCTAGATCAAAGTTTTCTTTGGTTGAGAAGTTAAATTGGTGGATAGTAGTAGAAAAGAGCGTGAGCTTTTTGGAACCAACACCTTGACTTGAGTCTCTGATTTTATCACTTAGGAGGTGGATAACTCTGGGCAGGTTATTTAGCCTCCCAGAGACTCTGTTTCTTCGTCTCTCAAGGAAGATAATAGTTATTCCTTTCTCTAAGCATTGTGGAGATCATGGCTGTCATGTATCCAGTGATGGCTCACGGTGAGGACAATCTCTGTATTAATCATGATCTATAAAAATACAGTAATATTTCTCTATATGATGGCCATCACAGGTTGTGGAAACACCTGCATGGATTTTGAGTGAATTTGGGAGTAGTCTCATATAAAATACAGGCTGTGTGGTGCCCAAGAGACTCCCTTTGAGAAGTTCTAAGAGGTGACATTATTCAAGGCAGCTGTAGGCCTTGCCTTGTGTGTCCCATGCTACCTACCTGTTTAGCGAGGTGTCTATTCCAGGAGGAGAAAAAAAATAGCAAGAATATATGCTTTTTAAGGATTGTCTGGTAAAACCGGACACTTAACTGGTTTTTATGTCCCCCTCCTCCTCTTCTTCCTCTTTCTCCTCCTTGTCATCATATAGACACAAGACCTAATGTCTGAGGTTGGTATCATGGAAGCAAATCCTACTCTCCCAAAGAAGGTAATATAGAAGACCCAATTGTTCTAATTCAAGACAGGCATTTCTATTTTGTGTGTGTGTGTGTGTGTGTGTGTGTGTGTGTGTGTGGTTATTTTTTAAAACCAGAGAAACAAGGTTTTACTGGCTCTCTTCTTCTGAACAGCTGAATATTGGATGTATGCCCAACTGGAATGACCCAACTCTCTCCCCAGCTTTTCTCTTAGGGCTTGGGTGACCCTGAGTGAATTGGCTAATTTCAATGAGCCTCTGGAGTTTAACGTTTAAAACAGGGCGAGGGCACACATGTGATAAGAGACCATCAAGGTGACGTGAAATCACAATACCATCTCTGCCCCACACACTGTTACTCAGGGACATGGGAAAGTTCAAGCTGAAAGGGTCTGAGAACTCCCATTAACCAGTTACCATTTTTCAGGATATAGAAGGGGTTTGGCTCTTGCCCAGGGTTTGCTTTCTTTCAAAGGTACCATATATTCATGATGACGAAGAGTGGACTTTTTTTTTTTTTTTAAAGATTTTATTTATTTATTTGACAGACAGAGACCACAAGTAGGCAGAGAGGCAGAGAGAGAGGGCGGAGCAGGTTCCCTGCTGAGCAGAGAGCCCGATGCGGGGCTCGATCCCAGGACCCTGAAATCATGACCTGAGCCGAAGGCAGAGACTTAACTTACTGAGCCACCCAGGTGCCCCTAAGAGTGGACTTTTATTATCAAAAAATATTAAACCAGTGCCTTCTTGGTCCTTCTGTAAATTACATGCTCTTTCAATCCACCCACTATGAAAGTGAATCCATGAAGGAAGAGATTTTCCTAGACCAATGTCATTCAAACTTTACTATGGACAATAATCATTTGGGGTAGTCAAAGGTGATTCAAAGGCACATTCTGATTCAGAAGGTCCATGGGGGCCTGAGCTTCTGCATTTCTGACAAGTTCCCAGGCAATGCCTATCTAGCATTCCAAGTACCATCTTGGAGCATCAAAAGTGAAGTACAAAGGAGCCGTTTTGAGGCTTGAAGCTCTCTTTCTTGAGTCCTTTCTTGAGCAAGGAAATTATTTTGAAATCCAAGTTTTGGGGGAAGAGAAGAAGATATTTTAAACTCTAAAATCTTTATTTACATATCAAGAATGAGGATGGATAGATTGAGACCCTAAAGCTTTACCATAAGTTTTACCATAAGGCAAAAGGAGGCTGTAGAATGTAATGTAAAACCATTGCCCAGCAAACAGCATGTGGTTCCCTACAGAGTCAGAAGGAGTGGAGTAATAGGTGAATCTCAGGATGACAGCAGGGTATGGAAACATCTAGAAGGTGTTTCTGAGACTCCAAAGACATCTGGGTACATGCAACTCTTTCTAACATGATAGGGCAGCTGTAGAAGAGCAAGGAAGAAAGTGAGTTTGGGGTAGCAGGTCCTGACCTGGTGTTTTGTGTCTTCCTCTCCAGCCTCCTGATGAGAAAGGGAGGCAGGCATTCCTGTGGGAGCCTTGGGAGGTTTTGCACCATGCCTGAGACAGGAGATTCATCTTGCCTGCTGTGGGTAGACAGGGAGAGGGCTGGCAGGTCCCCTGGAGAAAAAGACTGTCTGGTGAGGATTTCAAGCTGAACCTGAAGTTGAACATGGCTGAGACTCAAGATCTGTGACCCCCACACATGAGAGTCAGCCTGTGTGTAGACCCCCAGCCATGATCCAGGACCATGCTCTGCAGACATTCCAGCACAGGGAGCTCACACAGTTCCTTGAAGAAGTGAACAGGGCCAGCACTCAACAGTGGTACCAGGAGCTAATGTCTAGACCAATTGAGAGGGGGTATTCCTCACCTGGGAACTAGTGAGATCTAGAAGACTTCCTGCAGGGGACCCCCATTACCTGAGGATATATGAACATTTCTTGAAACTGGAGACATCTTGATGAGGCAGAAAGAAGAGGATGAACAGCTCTTAGGGGAAGGTAGCTTTAGAATAGATGGGGTAATTAGCTGATAGAGGTTGCTTACATAGAGGATATGGTGTGACTTTTAATTAGCAGGTTGCTCAGACTGCCCTTGGTCTGTAGAGGGTATACAGGTGGGAGGGACTTTGAAGTTGAGTTCAATTATAGGAAATGATGAAACTAGTTTTTCCTTTCCACATGAGAATAGTAATGTATAATGTCAGTCCTACTACAGTGTCATTTAATCAATTCAACAATAAAATAGATCTCACCACTCTGGAAAACCATTTAATTTCTATGTTCTTTCTTCTAGATTATATCTCATACATACATATTTTACCTAATAATGATAGAAAACTTGGTATTTCACCGTCTTTTAAAATTGGGCATTGTGTTAAAAATATTTCCACGTAGGACATGGGGAGTTAGAGAGGAGAAGGGAGTTGGAGTAATTGGGGGAGGGGAGGTGAACCATGAGAGACTATGGACTCTGAAAAACAATCTAAGGGTTTTGAAGGGGCGGGGGGTGGGAGATTGGGGTACCAGGTGGTGGGTATTATAGAGGGCACAGATTGCATGGAGCACTGGGTGTGGTGCAAAAATAATGAATACTGTTATGCTGAAAATAAATAAAAATAAATAAATAAATATTCCCATGCTTTGCCTAGAATTCTTCGTGTTCATTTTTATGTATTCAACCTTCCTGCCATTTATTGAGAAAAATGGCAAATATGCATTTATATAGACTTTAGTATATATGTAAATAATGTATATATACTAGGAATATATGTAAAACTTCCTTCTATAAGTGATTTATCCAGATAGTAATCTAATAAGATGACTAAGAGTTGAAAATTGTTCTTGTTCACCCATCCAACAAATACTTACTGCTTTCTGTATTTAAGACACCACAGATGTTATGAGGCACATAGATGACTATGATTGTGAGCCAGTCCCCATCCTAAGGTCTATACAGAGATGTAAGCTCCCCCACCCCCAATACCTGGCATTTTGGGAGTTCAAATAAGAAGTATAAAAATTGCTGGAGTGTTCAAAGGGGAAAGTCAGAGAGGGGGGCATTTTGACTGGTTTGGGTGGGAAAGGTGGGAGAAGATTCTATTTGGGAGGAATGGAGTGAACAATAATGTGCAGACAGGAAAGTCAAGACATTATCTGGAAATAGTGATTAAACAGTAGTATGGGAATATGGGCAGAGCAGGGGCAGGGAGTTTAGATACTGGTTAGAATGTGCTGGGCAAAAATGCCTGGTCCAGAATCCCAGGTTTTATTCAATGGGGAACGGGGAATAATTATTTATTTTATTTTATTTTTAATTGATATATAATATATTATTTGCTTCAGGGGTACAGGTCTGTGAATCATCAGTCTTACACAATTCACAATGCTCACCATACCAGAATAATTGTCTTTTCTTAAAAAGATTTTATTTATTTATTTGACACAGAGAGAGAGAGAGAGAGAGACAGTGAGAGAGGGATACAAGCTGAGGGAGTGGGAGAGAAAGGGAAGCAGGCTCCCCACTGTGCAGGGAACCCAATGCGGGGCTCAATCCCAGGACTCTGGGATCATGACCTGAGCTAAAGGTAAACATTTAATGACTGAGCCACCCAGGTACCCCAATAATTATCTTTTTTAAACAGAGAAGTCAAAAGATGAAAGTGATAGGTTGACCCACTAGAAACATCCAGGATATAGAGTGTTGTATTAGAAATAGGAACATAGATGGACATTGCAACACTCCAGGCACAAGGCAACAGAGAAGAGGACATGATGGAACCTGGAAAGAAAGGATGTATAGGATTTGGCAACTTGCTTCCCCCCACCTTTTTTTTTCTATATACAGGTAAAGAAAATACTCTATATGGTTTGGAAGCCTTCATCATACTACCACCTGCCAAGTTTGGAAGGGTGAAAAGTTGGAGGTGTCTGCCTTTTCTGAAGCTGACTGGAACGAACCTCACTGGGTCTGCTGATTGTCAATCATTAGTATATTTATAATAGAACTCAGATTCAGATAGCACTTAAGAATCAAGATAGAGGGGCGCTTGGGTGGCTGAGTTGGTTAAGCATCTGGCTTAGGCTCAGGTCATGATCCTGGGGTCCTGGGATTAAGCCCCGTGTCAGGCTCCCTGATCAGCAGGGAGTCTGCTCTCCCTCTCCTGCTGTGCCTCTCCCTCACCCCACTCATGCTCTCTTTCTCTCAAATAAATAAATAAAATCATTTTTTTAATGAATCGAGATAAAGTGTTTTGTTGGTAGGAAATCTGTGGATTGGTAGAGGAGTAAGTCTTGGTGACTGTTATTAGCAGTGATACATTGGGGTTTAGTGATGGGCTCAGTGAATTCACACTGAAGTATCTCATCTTCCCATGGCTGAAATTCCATCACATAGAGAATATGCTTTGGGTCTTGTGGTTCCTGAAAGGGAATATCCTTTATGAGGAGCAAGAACTGGTATATCAGTACTGGTTTGAATTACCTAGCTCAGCTCTGGCCTTGGTGTCCATTCAGATGAAAGCTCTGCCCTGAGCCTTCCCTCTAGAGCCACTGTCAGAATGAGCTGTCCATCATGGTGGTACATGTTTCCCCGTGGAGCTTGTCCAGAAACATGATACAGATCTTTGGTGAGAACAGAGCAGTGGAAGTAGGGCTCTACTTACTCTACCTCTAATTGGTGTTTAGGCCATTGGGACTCACTAGGACATTCAAGATTTTTTTTTTTTTAATTTTTAGCTGTAGATCACATAATGCACAGGTCTGTGGACTATGCTGGTTGTTGCTAATACTGTACTTGGGGTATAAATATTTGAGGAACTTCGTTTACTCCATTTCACTTTTTCCAGTAATTCCACATAACGCCTCAATCCTTAATGCCATATAGTGAATTCAACTTGAACCACCTGAAAGTTACCTCTTTGGTTATATTTGACACCGGTCCCAATGCCAATTGACCCACTGTTATAAGAGTGACTGCTAGTGAGCAGTGAGAAACATGAACCAGGGGCTGTCATTGGGCACCTTCATAAACCTTATTATTTCCACTGATTCAGGGGTGTGTTTTAAAAAAAGAGGAACACGTCCAAAAATCTCTCTGTAAGAGCCTGCATGGTGGAACACAAATATTAAATGCTGACAGATTTCTGTCCATGGAAAGTATGTTCATATTCTGAGTTTTCCTCTAGATTCCCATATTTCATGGTTACAGGGCAGCTTTCTCCCATTTTGGTATGTGATGCTGGCAGATCCTATGAAAAACCCAGTAGATAAACTGTATTTGGGGAGAGGGTAGCTGGAGTGAGAAAAAAGCAGCCTGAGGGAGGCAGAACTCTAAAACAGCTCCCATGACTGCCACCCACTGGTGTTCATGGCCTGTACAGTCTGCTCCACTTGCGTGTGGGAGGGACTTGTGATTTGTTTCTAGCAAAAAGAATATGGCAAAGAAAAAAGGACTTCATAGATGAAACTAAGGTCACAAATCAGTTGGGTTTGCGTTAATCAAAAGGAAGATGATCCCAATTGAGCCTGACTTCATCAGGTGAGTCTGAAAAGACAGCCTAGGGCCTCACTGAGGCCAAAGGCTCCCCCTTTTTGGTTTGAAGAAGTAAGCCACCATGTGGTGTGCTGGCCCATGCTGGGGGTCACTTGCCAAGGTTCTGTGAACCACAACCTGAGAGCATCTACCTGCCCTTGGATCCTGGGGGGCAGCTTGGGTCAAAGCTAGAGACATCGTTGCTGGGATAGCTCTGTAGTTGGTCCAGGAGTGAACAAAGGAAGTGGGGAAGATTTCAGGAAGACCTCTTCTTGAAGTGGCTATAACCTTTCCAGTAGCCCTAGAAGTTGGCTTGCCACTGTTGAGCCTACCCAGGTTTAGGGAACTATGAGAGTATTAGAAGTCCTGGCCCACTCTGTGACTAGGCCCCACAACATCCATTACCTTGTCAACTCTTGGTAACTCTATATTGTAGGTTTTCATACCTATTCCGTGTGATCATTACATTTGGGAAAGCTAATGTCTGTGTTTGGTCCTATCTTGGGGCTCAGGTCTAAGATGATTAGCTAAATTTTACTTCCTGGCCATGGGTATAAGTTCAGGGGTGGGCTCTAGACCCCTGGTGAGTCTCAGGGGACATGTGCTTGGGGTATGTGGGATGGAGTGGGGGGAACCTGTTTTGTTCTTCTGAGAAGTGATCACTGCTATCTGTCCTGGATGTGGCAGAAGAATACAAATACAAGTATTTATAAGGTTCTGAGATCCATTTGCAGCCCTGCGTGAAGCTGACCACACAGAGGGAAGGCAAGAAAAACAGAATGAATCCAGGGCCTTGACTTTCTTACTGTACCCTTGAATCAAACAAACCCGAATCCTTCCCTCCCCTGGGCCTCCAGCGATATGATCTCTGAAGCTCATTCTGGTGTGAGCCAGAAGCATTCTGGCTTGGGGGTGGCCATTCTCAGTTAGGGCTTAGTTAGGCCAGCTAAAATGTTAGTAAAATAGAACCTTATTGGCAGAAAGAATCACCTTTTTCTATGTCTGCACCTTTCAAAGACCCCACAGCCCTCAGACCTCACAAATGTTGGTTGATTTCCCTCCAAACATTGTCAAATAAAAATGCCCACTTCTAATTCACAAAGTGTCTCCATTCTAAAAGAACTTGGTGAGGCTTACACCAAAGTAACATTTTTCTTCTAAACATATCTGCATCAGGATTACAATAATTACAAAGATTACTAAAAAGAAAAAGTCCTGAAACTTTTGGCATTGGAATTTGCATTTGCAAAATGATTTGCAACCAGACCTGCCAGGTAGCACTTCATGGAAATCAAGAAGTGGGTTTTGAATAGTTAGGTCATTTTTTTCCCCCCAGCACCCAAATTCATAGTAAAATCAACTTTCTAGCTATCTAGAATCCATGGAGCTAAGTGCTCTCCTAACAAATACTGAGTAATTGTGAGAAAAGTGGGTGTGGCTAAGACACAGTCATATTTAGTTGACTTACCTTAATTCTCTAAAGCAGGCTGTGTGTGTGTGTGTGTGTGTGTGTTCAAGAACCTTCTCGATTCAGTTGTGTTCGTCTTGTGGCCACCTTTTGTACTTGCCAAAGTTGGCTCCTCCACTCTAAATAGCTCTGAACCTGCGGCCTGGGCATTTGGGTTGGTTTGAAATGGCAGTATTTTCCCACCCGTTTCTTCATTCAGGATTTCTTTCCTTCAAAGGATGCTTTGTGTTTTCTATGTTTCCTTCTCCAACTTGTATGAATCTAAAATGAATCTGAACTAAAAGTACTTGTTGAGTGGTTATGCTCCCAACTGTAATTTGGAGTCAAGGTATGAATATTTTATACTCAAAGAGTCACTGAAGATTTGTAGGAGGTTTTTAAAAATAAATGAATACACTCATTTTTGTTGGCACAGGTAGTCTATAGCTGGGGGAAAACAAAAATATAAGACAAGCCCTCAGTCATTCGTCTTTAAGAAATGAATCTGGATTTGTGTTTTGGGAAGATCAGGAGTGAGTGTGGTGAGTACACAGTGTCCTTTGGAGGAAAGAAATACCAGGATGAAGGAAAACCAGGTAGGAAAAAACACAAAAGCTACCCAAATGCTCCGATCTCATTTTGAACCCACCCAAATTCCCGAGGTGCAGTTTTAGAAGGTGATCTTCATGCCCTGGCAGAAATTAGGTGTCGGACTAGGGAGCCAGTATCCAGATTCCTGTGGCTTCCTTTCACTGTAAAAATAGATTTAAAAAATAGTCCAGTCTCTGGCAAAGTCTCTTCCAGGATGGGGAGACCTGAGTAGCCCCTTTAATTTCACTGTGTTTACTGTTGCAGTGATCCCACAGCCCTGTGAGCTCATAGGCTACTTCAAAGCTGTTGAACTCAGTTGAAACAGAATATTAATACATGTTAACTAAGCATCCCCCCCCCTTTTTTTTCTTCTGTAAATCTGTGAGGTTTATTCTCTTAATAACTTCTATTGGCTTAAAAAGAGGGTCCTGTTAAGTAATTTTGTTGGGTTCGAGCTTTAGCTTTAAAGAACTAGAAAGTGGAGAGAAAGTGTTCGGGTCCTCTAACCCTTCAAACATAACCACATTTAGGACAATTATCTAAGAAAGGCAAGCTCTCCTTTCCGGAAGATTTCTCTAGAAGGACCTTCCAGATACAACTCATCTCTGACTTTCATTAAGTACTCAATATACATTTTTATTGCTTATGATGCATTTGTTTTTCTTATAATGACCTAGTTTTACTCCAAGCCAAGCATGTGGGTGCTTGGAGTGAAAAAAGGAATTTTGATAAGGTGATTTCCAGTGGGGTATTGGGGACACTACCTATAGTGAGTCTTTGTGAATGACAACTCTTTCTTCTTTCCATCCTTCCCTAAGTATCCTTCTGGATCCTTTAAGTGGATTCAACCTGTGAGGAGTTTGTAAAAATTCAGATGTATGTTTTAAAAAACAAAACAAAACAACAACAACAAAAAAAAAACAAAAAACAAAAACGAAATGAAAACAAAACGAAACCAGAGAAACTAGATATCATTTTTATCTACTAAACTGGCAAAGATTTTTAAATTTGTTTAACATGTACCACTGACCAAAGTGTGGCTGAAAGTATGGCTTTTTCGATTGGGTGTGGAGTGATGTGGATGCAGTATTTGAGGACAGATTGGCAGTTCATCCTACCCACAGTTTTGCTTCTAGTTATTTGTCCTTTAGCTATAGAACCAAGCAAAGATTTACATGTTGCATTTGTTGTGATAGCAAAACTATGGACACAACTTCTACGCTAATTGACAGGGGACTATTTACATAAATTAAGGTAAATTCATTCAAATGAATATTACACAACCCTGTAAATGAAGAGCAAATTAGAGTGTACAGATATCAAGAGAGAGGTCATTGAGACATAGTATTTGAAAAAAAAGCAAGGCAAAAACAGGAAAGGTGATTTTTTAACAACTCAGGGGTTGGGGCACTGACCTGTTGCATAATCTAAAATCCATATATAACTTTTGACTTTTCCAAAATTTAACTACTAACAGCCTCCTGTTTACTGGAAGACTTACCCATAACATAAAGAGTCAATTAACACATTTTGCATATAATATGTATTACAAATTGTATTCTTACCATAAAGTAAGCTAGATAAAAGAAAATGTTATTAAGAAAACCATAAGGAGGGTCACCTGGGTGGCTAGTGGGTTGAGCCTCTGCCTTTGGCTCAGTTTGTGATCCCAGAGTCCTGGGATTGAGCCCCACATCGGGCTCTCTGCTCAGCAGGGAGCCTGCTTCCTCCTCTCTCTCTGCCTGCCTCTCTGCCTACTTGTGATCTCTGTCTGTCAAATAAACAAATAAAATCTTAAAAAAAAGAAAAAAAATAAGGAAGAGAAAATACATTTATAGTTCTGTACTATAAAAATTCTGTGTATAAGTCCATGAAAAAATGCTCAACATTACTCACCATCAAGGAAATACAAATCAAAACCACAATGATATATCGCCTCACACCGGTTAGAATGGCTAAAATTAATAACTCAGATAATGACAAATGTTGGCGAGGTTGCAGAGAGAAGGGAACCCTCTTACATTGTTGGTGGGAATACAAGTTGGTGCAGCCATCCGAGGAATAGCATGGAGGTTCCTCAAAAAGTTAAAAATCAAATTACCCTGTTACCCTACAACTCTGCTCCTATATAGGTATTTATCCAAAGAATACAAACAAAATGATTTGAGGGGGTGCATGCACCCAATGTTTAAAGCAGCAATGTCCAGAAAGTCAAAATATGGAGAGAACCCAGATGTCCATTGACGGATGAATGGATAAAGAAGATGTAATAAATATATACAATGGAATATCACTCAGCCATCAAAAAGAATGAAATCTTGCCATTTGCAATGATGTGCATGGTACTAGAGAGTATTATACTAAGCAAAATAAATCAGTCAGAGAAAGACAAATACTTTATGATTTCACTCATACGTGGAATTTAAGAAACAAAGTGGATGGACATAGGGGAAGGGAGGGAAAAATAAAATAAAACAAAATCAGAAAGGGAGACAAACCATAAGAGACTCTTAACCATAAGAAACAAACAGTGTTGCTGGAAGGGAGGGGGTAGAAGGATAGGGTAACTGGGTGATGGAGATTAAGGAGGGCACCTGATGTAAGGAGCACTGGGTGCTACATACAACTGATGAATCACTAAATCTACCCCTGAAACTAATAATACAGTGTATGTTAACCAAATCAAATTTAAATAAAGAATTAAAAAAATAGTGTGTGTATAAGTGGACCCTCAAAATTCAAACCCATGTTGTTCAACTGTGTATATAATTTAATCCTATTTGTATAAAGAATGGTGTACATGGGCATTGTATATGTGCAGAAAATTTCTGAAAGGATAGATAAAAAAATGTATTGACTGATATTCCTCTGGGTATGAAACTGGAGATACAAGGAGAAAAGAGGGAGATTTTGCCTTTTATTTTATACCTTTTTTCTTACCTTGGTTTTTGAAAAAAAAACATTATATATTATTTTACCATGCTCAAGCTTTTTTTTTTTTTAAGATTTTATTTATTTATTTGGCAGACACTTGTGATCTCACAAGTAGGCAGAGAGGCAGGCAGAGAGAGAGAGAGGAGGAAGCAGGCTCCTTGCAGAGCAGAGAGCCGGATGTGGGGCTCGATCCCAGAACCCTGGGATCATGACCTGAGCCGAAGGCAGAGGCTTTAACCCACTGAGTCACCCAGGCGCCCCTCAAGCTTATTTTTTTTTAAATAAGCAAAAAACTTCAGCTGTGTCTATGACTCTACATCTCCTAAATTAATCCAGACCACTTCCTGTTTACACCACTGATGGTCCACCCTCACCTCAGTTTCTCTGACAACTTCTTTTTGGCTCAGTTTCTTAAGCACAGGGGACAAGTCTTTGCTTTCAGTGTTCCCCTGCTCAAGTCTT
This sequence comes from Neogale vison, assembly GCF_020171115.1. NCBI lineage: Eukaryota > Metazoa > Chordata > Mammalia > Carnivora > Mustelidae > Neogale > Neogale vison. The sequence continues at coordinate 47,809,884 of NC_058098.1, forward strand.
ACTTATCATATAAAATATTTTCAATAAATGTTCTGTGAAACCTCAGGGGCTGACTGTAATCCTGACTTCTTCATTTCCAAGGGAGGTTCTCTTGGGTTCTTTAAACACTGGAGTGATCCTTCTAACCTTCATGAATGTCATTAGTTTTCTATTGCTTCATAATAAATTACCACAAACTTAGTGGCTTAACACACACGTTTATTATCTCAATTTCTATGGTCAGTAGTCCAGACACAGTAAACTGATATCTGCATTAGGATGGCTCACAAGGATGAATTCAAGGTGTTGGCTGGGGCTGTGATCTATCTCAATGGAAGGATCACCTTGTGAGCTCAGGATGTTGTTGGCAGCCTTTGGTTCCCTATTCACCTATTGGATTGAAGGTTTCCATTTCTAACTGGTTGTTGGCCAGAGGCTGTTTCAGGCTCACCAAAGTCAGCAGAGAGAATGTCTGCCAGATGTTACAATCATAACATCATCATGGTGGTGACAACTCCTCACTTTTCTATCAGTTAGAAGCAAGTTACAGGTCCTACTCACACTCAAACAGAGGGAATCATTGTAAGGGCATGAATACCAGCAGGTGAGATCATTGGACCTTAGAGTCTACCACAGTTGTGAACTTGTGTGTTTGACATTCTGCAAGCCTAAGAGGAACTCCATCAGAAAAGTCTTGTAACCACCGATGATTTTTCTCCTCAATGGTTTCCTTATTTTTCCTGTTACTTACAACTTCCTTGCAGCCTTTCCAGACTACTTTCCACCCATCCTATGTTCATTCCTGTATCTCCTTTCTGTCTGGACTTTGTCTTATGATGGTAACCCATATTGAAAGATTAATTCCATTATTTCCTCATTTGAGTCCCCCACCTCCAGTCCCAAGGGTTGAGGAAAACTGACTTGGGAGCAAGAAGGGATGGGACTACCCAGCAGTTAGTAAGTAATCCTGACTCCTCTAGGCTCTGGTTCCTAGCTCAAGTACCACTTTCCCATCAACAGTAGCAGCTGGCCTATTGCCTGTATTCCTGTCCTGCTACTCACTACATATTGTATTTTCTCCATAAGAATAATCACCATCTGGGACGCCTGGGTGGCTCAGTTGGTTAAGCAGCTGCCTTCGGCTCAGGTCATGATCCCAGCGTCCTGGGATGGAGTCCCACATCAGGCTCCTTGCTCAGCAGGGAGCCTGCTTCTCCCTCTGCCTCTGCCTGCCTCTCTGTCTGCCTGTGCTGGCTCTCTCTCCCTCTCTCTCTGACAAATAAATCAATAAAATCTTTAAAAAAAAAAAAAGAATAATCACCATCTGAAGGTCTCTGCTTTGATTACTTTCTTGGTTATTACTGACCCCCCCCCTAGAGGGTGGGATGCAGGAATGCGGCAATCTTGTTTCCTCTTGTTCACTGCAGGATCAGAAATGGTTCCTGGCACATGGTAAACATTTAACAAATATTTGTAGAATGCATAATTGGAGTGGTCAGTGCAGACTCTGTGCCCTGTGAATCTTCTACATGGAGGAAGCACCATTGCTGCCTTGGCCCTAATCATTTCTCACTCTGATTTCCTAGGTGCTCACTTGGGTATAAGTTTAAACTTTGCCATCCTAGTGTTATTGATTTTTGCTTTGGTAAGTTCTAAGCATTCCCCACTCCTCACTCTCTCCTCACTGTCACTGAGCATTGTAAGGACTGGACTAAGACATATTCCAGTAAACATCTGGAAGCAGCTTCCCATCTTCAGTCTGTGTTGGTGAATGGCTGCCATATGTTAGCTCTAGACAAGAAATGGCAGCAAAATGTGGAGCATGACAACTGATCCTCTTTCTTTGCATATTTGTGGCCATAGATGAGGCAATTATAGATGGAGATTGGTAATGGCAATGATACTGAAAGTAAGAGCTAAGCTTTTAAAGTGTTTGCTGTGTGTCAGGCTCTCAGCTGTGTGCTTTCTCTGTAGTAGTGCCTCCTTTTTGCCTTGCTGCAGCCCCATCAAGAATGTGAGGCAGGATCCATTCCCACTGGGGCATGCCCACTTTTGAAAACAACTACCTGGTCAAGTGTAAATGCAGTTGCTAAGCCAGCTTCTTAGGAGAATGTCAATGAAAATAATTTTAATAGCATTTTGCATTAGGAAGAAGCCTTAATGAAAACACAATTTTACCGTAATTAGATTGAAATAGTTCAGCACTGTATACATAATCTGAAATGATCTTACTTAAGCTCACCTAGTACATTGACAAGTCACTATTGTAAGCTTTTAAGAAATGGATTTCTAATATTTGATTTTTCATAGTGTTTATTCAAAATTTAATTTTACCATTAAAATTTGCATTATATGACTCATTAAGGCAACACCTTTCTCATTACTATAACAAGAAGACACGTTCAAACAAAGGAATTTCAGAGTGCTTAGGGCTTGCTGAAAGTCCACAGGCTTTCTTTGAGCTGGTCAGTACTTTTTACTTTTGATCAGGGGTAGCTTTTCTCCCATTGGTAGGAATGGCCATTTTTACAGAAAATTATAAAGCCTGTTTTTCTATCATGTATTTTCATTGGCTTCTTCCCCAGAGTCTATCTCTGAACACCAATGTTCTCTTACATCTTTGTGTCTCTGTGCTGGACTGCTTGTGGTAGGAGATTGAAAGCAGAAGAAGCAGAGGTGGCAGTCTATTAGAAGTCTTTTTATGAAGGAGAGAACATTACTGCTCAACACCATTCTCGAAGGGACTTGTTCCAGGGTGTCACGGGACAGAGATGATGAGTACACAACAGGGATATTTTTGCCACTGCGTTGGAAAGTCCCAGATGATCATGTAGATGGGGTACTTAAATTCTGGTTCAGGTAATGTAACTGAAGCTTTCCCATGGGCTTGGAGGGATCTTGGGGCAGTGAGTGATGTGTACTAGATCAACGCGGAGTCTGGAGTAATTTAAGACTGGCTTGCGTTTAAGGGTCACACCACAAAGGACTGCTTTCTTAGTTTCCTTGAACACCAATTTCCTTGTCTGTGAATTGAGGGTGAGATTGCCATCATATCTGGTCTTTGGAGACTTAATACTTAATGAAGGAATTCATACATAATATCACTCTTTGGCACAAGGGAAGAAATAAAGTTGTGTTGGGGCACCTACGTGGCTCAGTCTGTTAAGTGTCTGCTTTCTGCTTAGGTCATGATCCCAGGGTCCTGGGATCAAGCCCAAGATTGGGCTCCCTGCTCAGCAGGGGGTTTGAACTTCTTCTCCCTCTGCCCCTGTATGTGCTCTTTCTCTGACTCTCTTTCTCAAATGAATAAATAAATAAAATCTTTTAAAAAAAGAAATAAAGTTATTGTCCCTCCTTGTCCTGCCCTCATGACCTCTAACCAGTTTCTACCATGGACCAGTGTCTTTTCCTACAACTCAAATAAACTTGGGGCTCTGTTAGCAAGGAAAAGAAGTGGGTACATTGCCCAATATGTAAGCAACCACATCATGTCCTCAACTTGCAGAAAGAAAGCAGAGATAAAGAATTCAGATTGGGAAAAAGCCTAATTCAAGGAAAAGAAAAGAAAAGAAAATTTCCCATAGTGAGTCCTCCATGTCACGATTCTCTCTCATTTGTGCTTAAGAGCTCCTGGTTTCTCATTCCACCCACCCCACGTCCAGTCTTCCTTCCTCCTCAGTGTTCATTTTTACTAAATGTCTTCTCCATTGACATAGGTGCTCAGACACCAAACCTGAGTCTTCTTTTTTTAAGATTTTATTTATGTATTTGACAGAGAAAGAGATCACAAATAGGCAGAGAAGCAGGCGAGGGGGGTGGGGAAGCAGGCTCCCTGCTGAGCAGAGAGCCCCATGCAGGGCTCCATCCCAGGACCCTGAGATCATGACCCTAGTCGAAGGCAGAGGCTTAACCCACTTAGTCACCCCCAAACCTGAGTCTTATCCTTGATTTTTTTTTTTTAACTTTTCCACACGGTCCATGTTTAATCCACAAGCAAGATATTTTGGCTCTACCTTCAAATACCACTCATCACCTCCACTATTACTCCCATGGTCCAAACAACCACAATTTCTTTGTTAGTTCTCAAGACTATTTCAGGAGTTGCTAAGTGTGCTTTCCCTGTCTCTGCTTGCCACCAACCCACAACAAGCAGAGAAATTCTTTAAATATGTATAAATCTGATGCTACACTTCTGTCCTTAAAGACTACCAATGACTTCGCATTGAACTTAGAATACAAATTTTGCGGAAAAGTAGATCAACTGCAACCTTCAGCCTATAAATTGTAACTCAAAGGGAGGATTCAAATAAAAGTGGTAGAGAAGTCAAGGAAGTTAATTATATTGGGTCAGAGGAAGTAGAAAGCTTAGACAGAACCACTTATTTTAAACATAAGCAAAATTAAAATGACAAAAAACTATGCAAATTAACTTCAACAAAAAGGAAAAAAAAATGAGATTTGATATGCTTTGTCCATTAGGATATGTCCAGTTGCAACTAGCAGAACATTTGGCTAGAGATGTCTTAAACAAGTAGGGTTCCCTCCACCCCCATAAAACAAGTGAGTAGGTAGGGAGCTCTAGGCTTGGTTTATGGCTCATTGACTTTAGGGCTCTGGGTTAACAGCTTTGCAGTTCTCTGAGCCTTTCCCTCATGAATGTGAACTGACTGTCATTGCTCAAAGTATCGTGTCCTCACAGTGCACTCAGAGGCAGGACATGGAGGGCAGTGCAAGGCATTGCTCTTCTCTGTATTTACCATCCTCTTATTACAAAGTATCTTTCCTTCCCAGCATCTTCCCAGAAGAGCCCAGACTTTACCTTAAGTCTCTTTGGCCAGAACTGCGTTATAAAGCCACTCCAGCCCACCAGTCTGGCATATCTTGTCTGAGATTGAGAATCTCTATTCAAGACTTGAACAAGGTTGGGGTTCTGTAAAAAATCCAAGAAAAAGGGAAGTATTGGGTGAGCAGCCACCATGTCTGTACAACATGCCAAAAAGAGAGATGAAGAATCCAGTTTGGAAGCAGGCATAATCCAAAGAGAAGAACATTTCCCAGAGGTGACTGTTTCATATTATTGGAGGACTTATTAAAAACACAAATTAAGGACAAAAAAATACCCAGTAACTAAATGCAGTGTGAAATCCTAGATTGGCTCCTAGACTAGATAAACTGTAGTAATGAGAAAAATGGTGAGCTTGGGAGGTTAGCTAATAGGATTGTGTTAATTTTGTGATTTTGGTTATTATACTATGACTGTAAGACATTGACATTTGGGAAGCAGGGTGCAGGGTCTATGGAAATTCTTTGTACTATTTTTATTATAATGTTTCATTAAGCCTAAAATTGTTTCATGATGAAAATTGAAAAATTAAAAAAATTTTCAAAATTAAGAAAAGAAAGAGAATAGTATAAAATAGAGAGTTTTTTAAAGCTAAGAACATAAATTGATAAAATACTCATGTTTATAACAAAATAGAAATGACAGGAATAGAACTGACAGAGCTACTGTTATCTAAGTGACACAGGAAAAAAGCTTAATTAACTATAATTAGATAGTAGAAATATTATAGAGGGCAAAATATACAAAAATTTTGCTATTTTCTTCACCTTTCATAGCAGGCGTCAGATATTATTTAAAGGGAAAATGTAATTACAAAATAATGTCTATAATCTCATAGTTATTTTTTATATTCCTCTTATTTTAACTTTTAGAAGGACTGTTTAGAAGTTATCACTCCCTGCAGTGGGAAAATATCTGAATTTTAGCAATTCCTCAGATTGCACCTCACCATTTTTTCTTTGTTTAAAGTATAAGTACTTTAATTAATTCAATTAAAATGCCATAGGTAATACGATGCAATCTCTCTAAAGCTATATATTTCTCTCTGTCTGGCTATCTATCTTTCTGCCTGTCTACCTATCTATTTGCCTATGTGTCTATCTGTCTACTTGTCTATCTACCTGTCTGTCTGCCTATATACAGAGATGGATGGCTTGTGTGGTGTTTACCAACGTATAGCACTGAGTGTTTGGATTTGTAGAATTTGGGCGGATTTCTCCCACCTTCTTTGTCTTGCTCTGAATTTTAAAAATTCAGAAATCTTAAAGCAAGTATGTGTTTTATTCCTAAAAAAAAAAATTTAAAAGAACAATCTTAAAAAAAACAAAAGATCTTACATATTTTGGAATGTGGTAAGTAAGAACATCGTGTGTTGCATGTTTCCACATGAATAAAACCCTAGAATTTGAAATAATGATTCTTTCCATTGTTCCTTCTGTAAGTCCTCACACCTACCACCATGCTTTGTACATAGTATAAGACCCGTAAGTGATAGTGTCCTGGATTTGAACAGATGACCCAAAGCAGGGGGATGTCACTAAGGGGAAAAGATCGAGCAAAAATGAGTTTGAAATGAAACACCCATAAATATAAACACTTGGAGTTCATAGGGTGCTTGTGACAGGAGATGCCTCACATGTATTCACCTGGAGGATGGACTAGAACAAAGAAGTCTACAGACGCACCTCTTCAAAAACTGAAAGAGGCAGCCAGCCCTGTCCCCAGCATGGTGGGGTTGATCAAATGTTGGTTTGTTTTCTTTGCAGTTTGTGGAAGTACCTTCCTAGGGGCACACTGTGATGGTCTGTTAAAGACATGGGAGGTGGGGCGCCTGGGTGGCTCAGTGGGTTAAGCCGCTGCCTTCGGCTCAGGTCATGATCTCAGCGTCCTGGGATCGAGTCCAGCATCGGGCTCTCTGCTCAGCAGGGAGCCTGCTTCCCTCTCTCTCTCTCTGCCTGCCTCTCCATCTACTTGTGATCTCTCTCTGTCGGGTGAATAAATAAAATCTTTAAAAAAAAAAAAAAAAAGACATGGGAGGGCATGCTAAACGGATTGGCAGTCACACCCCAAGGGGGATTTCTGATACTACTGAGTTGTACTCAAAGGTCAGTGGCTACAATGGAACAAACCAGGGTTTAATACCTAGTTTCCTCACTTCCTAGTAGGCTGTCCTTCCTCCTATGTAAATTGGAGATAATATTTTTGTGACTCACCTTGTAGTCTTGTTGTGAAGAGAAATATAAGGGAATGGCCTAGAGGTAACTCTTTCAAGTTCTGCCTTCAGTAACAACTAGTTACTGTTAATATCTTTGGAAAATTTTCAGGGTGCCTGCGTGGCTCAGTTGGTTATGTGTCGGACTCTTGATTTGGATCAGGTACTGATTGCAGGGTCATGAGATAGAGCTCTGTCTCTGGCCCGGTGTTCAGTGGGGAGTCTGCTCCAGATTCTCTCACTCCATCTTCCTCGCACCCTGCCCCAGCTCCGGCTTTCTCTCAAGTAAATAAACAAAGCTTTAAAAAAAAAAAAAATTCAGCTCAATACTTAATACCACTGACTGGTTCTTTGTTGCTTTACCATTTCTTTTCTTTTTTCCTTTTATTTTATTTATTCATTCATTTATTTATTTATTATTATTATTATTATTATTATTTTTTCTAAAGAGAGAGAGCATGAGAGAAGAGAGGTGAGTTGGAGAAGCAGACTCCCTGCCAAGCAGGGAGCCTGATGTGGGACTCAATCCTGGGACTCCGGGATCATGACCTGAGCTGAAGGAAGTCACTTAACCAACTGAGCCATCCAGGTGCCACCCCCCCCTTTTTTTTAAAGATTTTATTTATTTATTTGACAGAGAGAGCTCACAAGTAGGCATAGAGGCAGGCAGTGGCAGGGGAAGCAGGCTCCCTGCTGAGCAGAGAGCCCATAAAGGGCTTGATCCCAGGACCCTGAGATCATGACCTGAGCCAAAGGCAGAGGCTTAACCCACTGAGCCACCCAGGTGCCCTACCGTTTCTTTTGATTTAGATTACATTCATTAATCTTTTTGTGCCTCCGTTTCCCCAGTTGTAGACTTGAGAAAATGACGCATTTTGTAGGTAATCAAATGCCGTGTGCACAAATAATTCGTACCAGGAAGCTGAAGTCGGCTCTTGGGTCACTCAGCTGATACCAGGCAGGGTTGCTGACCTTCTCCCCTGTAGAGTTGTTTCCTTATCTCTTCAACAGGCACCACCGAGTTGGCTTTCCTTTCCAAAGCTGCTTTTTGGCAGAGCTCATAGCTGATGATAAAGCTCTTGACAAACATGGCATGCTGAATGGTATCTGGTGGGGGCATTTGAACCAAAGGTGAGGTGTCGATAAGGAGGAGAATGCTGACATATTTCTTATGAACAAAAGTGGGCTCTTATGAACAAAGTCCTTCTTGGATACCATTAAGCAGAGCTATTCAGTAATAAAATTAACCATGATAATAACTACCATTATTAAGAGCTTATTCCATTCCAGACAATGGAATAGTTGGTGGATTTGTACCACAAACAGTCCATTTTTTGACAATCCATCATATGATACAATTTTATTTCAGATACAATCTTGAAATAAAACAAATGATACTAATGGTTAGAAAAGAGAGACATAGAAGACTTAAAAAAAAAAAGATTTTGTTTATTTATTTGAGAGAGAGAGAGAGAGAGAGAGCAAAAGAGAGTCCAAGCAGGGGGCAGGGAGAGGGAAAAGCAGGCTCCTGACTGAGCCGGTAGCCCAATGTGGGGCTCAATCCCAGGACCCCACAGTCAACACCTTAGTTGAAGGCAGAAGCTTAACTGACTGAGCCACCCAGGTACCCCTATAGAAAACTTTCTATTAAACTTTGCATATATAGTCATTCCAGCAAAAATAATACTAAAAGCATTAACAACAACACAATGCAACACAATACTAAAAGCATTAACAACAATACAATGCAACAAGAAATGGACTGATACTTTTTAATTTCATTAACGTATTTTTGCGGAAAATACCAAAGAATAAATGTATAAGTTTCAGGGAATGATTTATGCATAAACTGAAGTAATTCTACTCCTGTTTTTTTTTTCAACTTTATAATCATTTTGCTATTACCCCTCCTGCCTATATCCACTGTTTAAATGCAAGGGGCAGATTCAAAATGTACCTCAAATAAGCTCAAACAATAGTGAACCCTAACAAGCTTACTCTAGAGATGAGTGCAGGTAGTGGAATTCAGGCATGTCTAAGTTCAACTGCCAGACAGGCTGATTGCGAAATTTTTATGTAAAATAAAATGTTTAATAAAGAATGGATAATAAAACTGTGCTAATTTGAAAGTTATCTGTGTATAAGACTGTTAAAACTCAAGAGTAATCATGATAATTATTCAAAACATGTTTAGACAACAGCAGTTTTTTTGTTTGTTTCCATTATTTAGGGCATAAGTACTTGATTCCAGACAATGTTTAAAATTGTCAGTGCACTGGGATAATAATTTCAGGTTCTTGCTCCTCTTAAATTCTCTACAACCCCTCAGGCCCTTGGTGACTTATACCCTGGCCCCAGGTCTTGTTCTAAGTGCTTGGCATTCATTAGCTCACTGAATTTTGGGACTTAGCATTATTCCCATTTGACACATGAGATTTAGAAAGGGTAGGTAACTTGTCCAAGGCCATACAGTTAGTGGCCGGTCAGTGTGGATTTGAATCCAGGCCATCTCTTCTCTGAGGCTGCACTCATAGTGGTGGCTGAGTCCAAAAACACACGGTATGTTATGTGGAAATCACTCACATATTCACTGTGGTCTGTATAGCTGTTTTCCCCTCCTTTTTCTTTCTTCTTTTCTTGTTTAGTTCTGAATACCTTTAGGGAAGCACAGACGATCAGAATTCCTGGTCTCCAGGGAGCTGCTCTAAGAGCTGAGATTTGCAATTCGCTCAAACCACATTCGAGAAGATACATTTCAATAAAGAATCTGGGTGTATAAGACAAATGGGGTGGGGGGGGCAAGGGCTGTAAAAGATATATTCTAAATTCTTCCTCTAAAAAGACTGTTAAAAGCTCAGAAAGCAGGGGATGCTAACAGAAAAGTTCCAGAAAGTTTTAGTAGGACAACTCAGCAAAATACCCCATAAATGATTACTTTTTGACTCTCTGGGGAAGTCTCTTGCAAGTAAGGGAGGCCATTGAGTTGTTCATATGTTTTTGTTTTTACTCCTGTAAACTAGTCATTAAAATTTCCAGGGAACCTTTACTCAGGGGCACATTGGGTCGGGAGAAGAAAAGGGTCTTCTTGTCCATCACCCACACACGTCATCTTTTGGGAATTATAAATCAGGATGTTCAAAAAACTGCTCTTTCCCTGACATAATCCCAAATGTATCCATCACACAAATGAAATTAGCTTCCTATAATTTAGCACAGTTTTGCTCTCACATACCTTAAGACAAGCTTCTTCCAGGAAGCTATTCCTAAAAAAGTATGGGGGTGGGTGTTGGGACAGACTCAGTTTCACCTTGGTCCCTTTAAATTCATCACAGTCCTCGTCTGTTGACCAGGTGTTTAGTTATTCTTTCTAGTTTAGATGTTAAGGGCATTACAAGAAATAATATGAGCTGTAGGATTCCATTGCATATACATACACCAGTGACACACACAACAGATCAAGCACAGCCACATAGAAATGAATGGAAAATCACTGATGTTTGCGTGTAATTTTGTTCCATTCATGCTGAATGATTCAGATACAAAACACATTTTTTTATCCTGTGAAAAATAATAGGTTCCCCAGTTAGTAAATAATTGATAAATTTAATTTCATTTTCCAGCTGTTTTCCTGGGACTCTCTCTGTAGAGAGCCACAACCTCGTGACTTTTCAGCAAGGGTGACACATGGAACTATTACTCACTCAGTAAATAACCGTATCGCAGGACAGCAGAATCACCCTTCGTGTCTATAATCTCACAAGGCTGCCCAACCTTCCAAAGAAAAAAAGGAAAAGAGACCTAAATGCTGCATCAAAGGCATTAAGCATTAGTTTTTTGATAGAGGTTACTTGTTCCATGTTAGTTTTTCACAATAAATGCCAAGTTATGGCTTGAGTTGAAAACTCGGCAGGTAGTAGGTGCACAAGGGAGGTTAGAAAAAAATAAATGGACAATGAAGAGCTAGAGTTTATCTTGAATTAGTGACAAAATCCACTTTTTAAAGTCCCAAGTTGGTGAATTAATGAGAGAGGGAGAGAGAGAGAGAGAGAGAGAGAGAGAGAGTGTGTGTGTGTGGTTTCAGTCAGTGTGGATCCCAACAGAAGCACAGAGTATCAAATTCTCTTTATTTCTGTTAAACACAAAACAATAAGGAATTGACAAATCATTTCTCAAAGGATTAGGGTTCAACACAAAGGGGTCATCCTGACAGTGGGTATGGTGCAAATACTAGGAATGGTTACCTAGGAGAGTTGGGGAATTTCTCCTCTGGGGGGAAGGGTTTAAGGGAATGGGAGTAAGGAGAAGGGGACTCACCTCTAGATGATTTCTGTGCGGTCTTGCCTTGAGTGGATGAGAAGTATCAATCTTCCAAGATCCATTTCATCTTAGGGTTCCAAGATAATAAAGACAGAACAAACCACTAGTGCCAAGATAGGTCACATTTTGGCCGAACTGTCTCAATAAGATAGTGTTTGTCTTTCCAGGAGACCTCTAGCTGATATTGTCATCGGGGCAGAGTTGAAGCAATATAAAGTTCTTTACAAATGATGTTAAATTTAGTATTCACCTAGTGCCATTCTTCAGAGAAGCACATTTTGCCCTTGCAAAGGAGCTCATTCATCTTGACAACATTCTTGGTCAGCAGGTATTATTATGATAATACCTTGAGTTTATTTAGCACCCTTTCTCCTTTTCAGGCAAGGACGAAGCCAGTTGGGCAGTCAGTCAACAACATTTATTGAAGTCTCTTAGTTTGTAGAGCGTGTATTAAATCACTGTCAGACACCAGCCAGCCCTGTCCTCACCACACATGGAACGCACCTCTGGGCTGGCCAGCAGGGAGCCCACACCCTGGCCCTGCTCGGGGCTGCACCCCCGCCTGTCTGATTCTCACTCAATGGCTTTTATTTGCTTACATTTACTTAGGGTTATAGCAAACTTCTCTACATACAAACTTTTGGAGAGTTCCCCCTCCCCCGCCTGCAGATTCTGTCTGGGCCTGACAAGCCACAAATATCCTCTCCAGGGCTCAGGCTGCTTAAGCAACTTGTGTAGTTAAAAGCAGGAAGCACAATGTTGCCCAGAAATGAAAAAGAGCAAAGCGACAAAATTAACTGAATGTTTCTAACCTAAGAAAAGGAGTAGGTGGCTTTCTGAGAGCTGGGAGTTGGTCCTCCCCAAACCTGTTTGCCTGCCCCAGTTGGAGTGGACACTGGACTTTAGCCAGACAGCTCAAGTCCCTGCATTTTTCCCAGGATAACAGGAAAGGGCCAGGGCTCTAGGGGAAGGAATATATGTTGTGAAAGTTTTCAAATGCCAGAGGAAATATGATTGTCCAAAAAGTAGAAAGTAGATTGAGGCAAAAAGAAAATAAAAAGCATCACTGATAAGCACCTAACTTAAGGGGGATATCTATTTCATTTCAATGAATGCCCACTCAATCTAATTTTCTCCTCTCTGTGTGTTTCTTTGTGTACCTAAAATGGCACTATTCAAAATATGACTATTTAGCATACGTATCATAGCATGAAGCAAATGGTCAAATTTTAGAGGACCCTTTGAACTTCTGTATTTTCCCATACATAGCATGGATAGAATGCCCATTAGATTTCTAAAACTGTATGCCAAGAAACACTGGCCTTAACTGAACAACATTCAAGTGCCATATTAAAAAAAAAAAAAATCAGCTTTAAGATAAGTTAAGACATTCCAAAACATAAATTTATTTCTTTTCAAAGGTGCACAGATTATCTTTTGTATCACTTTTACGATTAAATTTTCACTCACTTTTCATATAAAGATTTTTGTGTTCTGAGTTTCACCCCTTAGTAATTACTGTGAACCACTAGTAGCAAAGATTCCCCAAATAGTAACCTAGATACCAGTGATGCAAGTTTCTTGTGTAAAGCGATATGTAAATCCAGGCAGTTCAAGGCTGTTATAAGAACTTTACAAAGTCTTCCACGATCAAGGTTTCTTATAGCTGTCCATTTTACCAATATGAGGGGGTGGTCCTGTCCTCATGGTTCCCCCTACTGTAAAGTGTCTGCTCACCATTTATTAACCTGAGATTATTTCCCATCATTACTAGTTGTTAAGAAGTTCAGATCATGTGGCTTTGGGCAGAGTGACAAGGTAGACAAATGAAAACTGGGATATTTTCACTATGGAATTAGAGAAACAACTACATCAAGTATCCAAAAGCTTAAAAAACTTTGAGTTTGAGTATCACCCAGTTTTGTTCCTCGCCAGAAAATCAGATTTAAAAATCATTACTGATTGAAATCTACAGAAAACTATAAGACTTAATTTTAGTCCACCCATATTTCTTTTCCTATCTCCATTACCAGAATAATCATAGGTGGTGGTTCTCCAGTTCCATGTCTTGATATTTCAAAGCTCATGGTATAGAAAGGAAGCTCCATTGAAAATGGAGACAAGACACAAACTATTGATTGGGGGCATCTGTTGTAAAAGCCTCAAAACTTAGACATCTATGAGCTCCCCTCTCACTTTGACCCCTAAAAATGGCAAGGAAAAAAAAACTTCTCAGTTTTTTTCTCAAGAAAAAACCAAACTTCTCAGAAATAGTTTTATCAAAATAAAACTAACATGTAAATAGTTTTTACTGTCTGCTAGCATGAATCTAGTTTTCCCAATTTGGGATATTTAATAGTTAACTTGGAGTATTAATAACTTGGAATTCTATTCATCATATGCAAACCTGTGAAGGAATCCAAAGCACTCAACTGAGCTTAGAATATTTGTTCTTCTTAGAAGTAGGTAATCAGCAACATTTCCATGTGCCTTTTACCTTTTTATATTTCTCATTGGCACAGGGAAAATCTAGGCTTTCTTTGTGTGTTTATTTACATATTCACTCATTGGACACTATTTGTGGATCATTTTCCATGGGTTACGGATTGGCTTCTTCAGGAAACAGATGTGAAAAATAGTTTATTACAATCCAAGCTTAATAAGGAGTGCCTTTGGGACCTACCACCTGTGGAAGGCAGGGGAGGAAATCTGGAGTTCTCAGAGTGTGTCGTTGAGCTGTGATGCAGGCTCAGCCAATCCCATGGGACAGCTTGGGTTAGATTGGTCAGGATCAAAATGGCTAGACTTCAGCACTCCTATGACCAATAGTCACTGGTCTCCCTGGAAATGGCTGTGACCTTGGACTGGGCAGCTCTCTGCAGGGTTCCATGTGCATATTTGTTATAGTGTTTAGCTGACCATAAGAGCTGAGCAGAAGTGCATTTGTCTTTCTTATGACAGTCTTTACGGGATTAGTCTATGTGGTGATGGTGGTGGTGGTGGTGGGTCCCAGTTCTTTCCATCTTGCACCTGTGCCATCCCCAAAGTCATTGTCAACAGCTCCATGGTCGAAGCTCTGCTGTGTGGGTGGGTTTCAGATGGTGGGAAAGGGAAGGGAGGAGCAGAGGGGTACAGTTCACTGTCCTAAAACCCAGACCCAGAATGGCACATATCACCACCTCCACTCGCATTCTGTGGTCAATGCCAAATCACGTGATCATGAAGAGCTGCAAGGGAGGCTGGGGGGTTGTATTTAGTTGGGTCATCCATGTGCCATGTGACATCCAAGTGACAGGCCCTTACTGTGAAGAAGGGCAAATGGATTGGTTGACAATAGCAGTCTTTGTGGTAATGGGTCAGCAAATCTACTTCACAGTAGCCCCTGCAGACATTTTGGACATATGCTATGGGGATTTCCATCTCACAGACAGTAGCTCTTTGCATGTCCCAGGTCTTACTTACACAGCTATAAAGCATTTTCTGGAGCCTGGTTATCTACCTTGGCTGCATCTTGCTATGAATTGTTGAGTTTTAAACATGCTCCTGCTGGGCCCCTGCTGGAATCCCAGAGCTTCTGATTCCATTGGTTTGGGATCTGGCCTGGTTACCGGGGTTTCTAAAGCTCCTTTAAATGACTCTCCGGTGCCACCAAGGTTACTAACAGCTGGATTAGCAGGTAAAATAAATTCTGTATCAGTTAGGTTTGTTTATGTGTCTGTGTATGTGTGTGTAGGCAAATATTTCCTCATTTTTTTAAAAGATTTTTATTTATTTATTTGACAGAGAGAGATCACAAGCAGGCATAGAGGCAGGCAGAGAGAGAGAGAGAGGAGGAAGCAGGCCCCCTGCCGAGCAGAGAGCCCGATGCGGAACTCGATCCCAGGACCCTGAGATCATGACCTGAGCCGAAGGCAGCGGCTCAACCCAGTGAGCCACCCAGGTGCCCTTTCCTCATCTTTTGATTCAAGCAAATGAGGTGAATAAAACATCCATGAAGGTAGATCTGGCTTTAGGCAAGACTTGATTCAGAATTGGAAATGAAATCACCAGAACAAGGTCTCTCCTCTTCCCCCTTGCTCTGTCTCTCCCTCTCCCATCTCCTGCCACCCACAGGATTCCTCATTTTTTACCTGTATTTCCTACATGTTCTCTTCCTTCCCAGCCTGGCTATGATGGTACAATGCTTCCACCCAACCTCCTCTTCAGAACAAGTACAACGGAAAAATAGAAGGGCTTCCTTTTTCCTTTGGGTTTATGTTTAATCAAATATGTCTTATATTTATACAAAAGAATGTATATAATACAAGTTTACAATTGAAAGAATAATAATAAAATCATTTCTGTCTACACACCACAAAAATTAAGAAACAGAACACCATCTATACTTTGTAGATCCCGCTCTTTGCCACTCTCACACCCCCGCCATACACACACAGAGCACCACAAGAATGTAGCTCATATGTTGCTATTTTTATACTGTTTTTGACTTTACCTAAATGAAATCATACCATATGTATTTTTCTGTGACTCTTTAATAAAAATTTCTCAATTTTTTCAAATTTATCCATTTCAAATTTTTCCATTGCTGTATGTTGTTATACTATATGACTTTACTCAGCTTACTATCTGTCCCCCATCCCATGGATATTTAGGTTTTCATAGTTTTTGTTATTATAACTAATGTCACTGCAAATACTGTTATATGAGTTTCTCGGTATTTAAGAGTATATCGGAATGTAAAGTATGAATATCTTCAAATGGTTTCAGGGTAGGAGAGCTAGCAGAACTGACTGCCAGAGTGTTGCACTATTTTACATTCCCACTAGCAGGGTATGAGAGAGCTGCTCTTCCTCACTGTCAAGACTTGGAAATCCCCGAACTTTATCTGCTAGGTACAAATTTTGTTTTATTGTGATTTTAAATTTTATTTTCCTTTTTGCTAATTTCTTTGAAGATCTTTTCTTTTGGTATTTAATATAATACTAAAGATGATTTATTATTGTCTATATATAATATTATGCATTTATTAATATTTAATAATTATCTTTTTTATTTCTTTTGACAAAGTCTGTTCATGTCTTTGGCCTCTTTTTTTCTATAGAGTTTTGCTTCATCTTATTAATTTTGGCTACTCTTCCTCTATCAGTTACATATGTTGCAATATCTTTGATCAATTGTCAGGTTTTGGGGGGCTGTATAAAGAAGTACTGAATTTTAATGCATTTGGATTCATCAAACTTTAATTTATACACTTTGCTTTCTGTTTCAAAACTTCTATATTCTATAGTTATATTTTTTTCTATAGCTTCTTCCTTGTAGTTTAAATTTTTACTATTTTCATTTAGGTATTTAATCCAGCTATAATTGTTTTTTGTGAGTGGTGTCAAGTCTTTTGTCTAGTGGATATATAGTTTTTTTCATTCTATTTATTACATGACCTAATGGTGCATGGCTGTTTTCATTGTCTATAAAGTGAGTATGATACTAGGTGCCATCTATATTTGCAACTCCTTGCTGTGTAACAAGCTACTACCAAACTTTGTAGCTTAAAACAGCATCTGTTATTGCAGATTCTACAGATAAGGGATTGGGTTGTCTATGGCGCAAGTTCTGTCACAGGCTGCAAGCAAGGTACTGATGGGGGCTGCCGTCTTATCGGAATGCTCAGTCAGGGAAGGATCTCCTTCTAAGCTCACTTGCTGGTTCCTTAGCACCAGCAGGACAAGTAGCCTTGGTTCCCTCCTGGCTGCTGGCTAGAAATGTCCCTCAGTCATTTGCCACCCAGCCTTCTCCACAAGGCAGACCATAGTGGCTTCTTTCATAAAAAGAGAGAAACAACATGAAAGGGGGTATCCCAGAGTGCATCCACAGCACCTGTAACCTAATTTTGAAAGTGGCCTCTCATTGCTCCTGCTATTATTTTCTTCCTCAGCCACCCCAGCCCTTCTTCAAGGAGAAGGAATTCCATGAGAGTGTGAATGCCAGGGAATCAGTGGGGCACTCCTGGTAGGCTGCCTACCACACAGGTTCATGGATCTTTTATGAGAAGTCAAGGAGTTAGAATATGGAAAGCATCAGATTAGCTTATGGGATATAGTACTAGGCACTTAAGTTAGTGCTTGGTGGTAGTGTTTAGGGTGTGGTGTAGCTGACACTTGTTTTAAACACCCAGTTTCCATGTATAAGTAAGTCAATGTCTAGGCTCCCATAAGGCCATTTGTCTATTTTTTCCATTCCCATAGCAATGCTAAGAATTTTAATTTGATTCCAAGTCTCAGTAGCAGGAAACTCTTTTTTCAGGAGCTTTCAGGAGTTTCTCGACTAACCTTGGCCCTTTGTTTCTCCCTCTATATTTTAGAGTCTGGGAGCCTCCAGCCCATACCAGGGCCCATTTCTCCGCTTCAGCGGGAGGAAAATCTGAGATTGAAGATGTACAATTGCTTTGCTAGGAACATGACAGGCAACTCTGCAGATAGAAGGCAGCATGAAAAGGGATGAGGTTTCTGGCCCAGCACCCACCCCCAAGAGACTGCCAGGGGCTGTGGCAGCCTATGGGTTCAGGTACCTCAACACTGCTCCCCAGTAAAAAAGTGACAGAACCTGTGCAGGTAGGTATGGGGGGGGCACAAAATATTAGTGATGTGTGTTGCTCACTAGACTCTTGTGGCATTCTCTTCTCCCAGCTCCCTGTCCCAGCACCCCAGTGCTGCGGGAGGTGCTCACGGCCAAGTGGACAGGGAAGACTAGAAGAATAACCTCGGCATAGTGGACCTATTCTGAAGAAATGGCTCTACAATTTTACTGAGTTTAAAAATCCCCAAACGTGGAGCTGTTGTCAGATTCACCTACACAAACAGGAAGGAGAATTTCTTTTCAAAGCCTTCTTTTTCCCACCCTGAGAACTGGCCTGGGAAAGACTTGCATTTTGCCCTTCCTATGAGGTGAGGAAGCACTAGAGAACTAGACGTTATTGAATCTGTTTCAGATGTTTCTGATAAAACACAAATAGGAAGGCACTTGACATACCACCTCAAATCTTCTTTTGGAAGGACACAAAATTTCAAATGAATGCATAGTAGTTTAGAGAAATCTTAGATTTTCAACATGCAAGTGCTACATGTGGGAACATGAGGAGCTCAAATGGAGATTTGTGCTGGAGGGGAGACACACCCTTCCTAACACCCAGCATCAGGAAATGGTGTTTAAAGAATCGATGCTCTTTGTTTTGAACAGAATGTCCTCTGGTCTGTGAAGTTATCTCCATAGTACTAACCATGTATGAGAAGGCATAATAGGGAATTATCACAATTACACTGGATAATATTGACTCAGCTATTTGAAGAACTCAATAGCTGAATCTTTGCTAATTAGATTCTCCACCTAATGGCTATTCTTAATTCATGGAAAATATTTTCAGAGGATTTAATGATCTGGATAAAACAGGAGTGCAGCATGTTAGTCACATATTTAAATAATTCCTCAAAAATTGAAGGGTTTAAGACTGGAAAATTTATAAGACCCAAAACCCATTTGGCCTTATCAAAATCAAAGCCATGCCACTTCTGACCTGTTCAGTGGTAGGGACTTCACTTGATAAAAATAATTTTGGGAGGAAATCAAACACTTCTCTATATTATTTTATTTTTTTTTAAGATTTTATTTACTTATTTGATAGACAGAGATCACAAGCAGGCAGAGAGGCAGGCAGAGAGAGAGGGGGGAGGGGGGAAGCAGGCTCCCCGCCAAGCAGAGAGCCCGATGTAGGGCTCCATCCCAGGACCCTGGATTCATGACCCGAGCCGAAGGCAGAGGCTCCAACCCACTGAGCCACCCAGGCATCCCTCTATATTATTTTATATACCACTTATGCCAGCTCAAATTTTTAACTAGGTTTGCTGGGGAAAAAATATGCAAAGGAAGGGGAAGGAATAGAGAAGAGATGAATTTTTCTATATAATATTTTCATTTTATTAAGTCAAGCTTTTTCTTCAACTTTTAGAAACCTACCTCCATTTGTTCTTATGGAGAAGAATAGAGAAACTAGGGAATTTCAGACAAGGGCAAAAAATTGCCACCCCCCAACCTGATGGTGGCCTCTGTGAGGTCAGCAATTGTGACTTAATGGCTTCTGTCTCCAGAAGCTGGACAGAGAGAGCAGAGAAGGGTCTGCTTCATCAGGGCTGTGCTGCATTCAGCGGCACTGGAATGCTCTGCAGAGGCAATGAAGTTTGTGTGTATATCCAAAGAAAAATGAGTCCAGAGACATGGGTTTTAAGTAGACAGAAAGAGCTTCTGATAGTACTAAAATTTTCCATATTTTTCTGGGGATGGAACAATGAAATGGGTAGATGACTGAGCTGTAATTATTGAAACACGTGGATTTTACAAAGTGGGAAAGCTTCTCTGCTTTTGCAGAGGGTAGCAGAAAGGAGGCAAGATGTATAGGGTTGTCTTGAATGGGGTGGCATGACTGTACCTGCTTTACTTCTCCTGGTCTTTCCAGGTTATCAAGATGCTTAGATGCTTATGAAGCTTCTAAGAGAACACTGTGTGGTTGGTAGGAGTGCTCTCTATTTCATTTCTAGAACTGATACAATTTTTCTGTCCCTTGACCTTGCAAATACCATCAGTCTCCCACTTCTTATGCATTTATAAAATGTGTCATCCAAGGTATTTTTATGCTAATGCAGTTGTTAATGGTGCCAGACGGGGGAAATATTTTCCTCCTTCTTCACAGATAATTTGAATTGGAAAGCTAACTCCAAGATAAAAAGTTACTATTAGTTACACACACAGACACAAAAGCACTAGTATCTATCTTTATTTTATATAACATATGTGTGTGTGTGTATGTATGTGGGTGTGTATATATGTATTCTGTATTTATACCCCTCTCCTTTTTTTTTTTTTTTTAATTTCTAGAATTCCTGGAGTCGACCTTACAATTAATAGGAAGTCATTTAAGACACAATTGAGCTAAATATTATGATGGTCATTTCAGGGTTTTGTCCCTGGCTAAAAGATACTATGTCTTCTATTCTATATTAGGTAGTTTGATGCCTCACACTGAATTAAGCTGTCACATAGATGACCATAATAATAAGTGAACCATTCATTCCAATCTTTTTATCAAGCCAAAGAAACTAAGGAAACATCATTGTTTGATGATCTCATTGGCCACTTCTACAGGCTGAGATGCCTACAGTGCATAGTTGGACACAAAGGTAAAGATAGCCTATTGTGGGATTCTCTTGGTTACTAATCTAGGTGATGTTACTTCATCCTGTGCTTTTATGTCTACACCTGTGAAGATGCAGAAGAAAAATAAAATGAAATAAATATTTGGAGTTGGGTTTTATGTGTTAATCGGGGTCCTCTTTAAGCTAAAATCACCGGGAAGGCAGCATGATGTGTTTCCAGCTCCTATCCCTGCAGACCTTCACCATAATTATTTCTTGTCCTGCAGCTCTACATACTGGAATCAGGGCTGGCACGGTAGGAGCAAATAAAGCACGGGTGCATTTGGCAGGGCTAGGGTGTGTATACACACACTGCAAAAAAGCCAGCTGGGCCCCGCCACCTGCCACTCTTGGTGCTGTTGTTTTGCTTGGGTCACCGAACTTGGAGGGTGATTGTATGTGGCTGGAGAGAAAATGGAGCCTGGTAAGAGTTTTGATATCCTGGAGGGTTTGTGAATTCAGCCGGCTATTTTATTTCTTTTGTGACTTTATTCACTCTTGAATATTTTCTTCTCAAACATTCATTTTTGACACACCGTAAACACTGTAATTATATGTACATTATTAATGTTGTTGTAAAACCTCCAACTAAAGGCTAGAAGTAGGTCTGGCCCCACTAGAACACAGGAACTATCAGATCGACAAATGGAAAGGCAAAAAATACTGAGTGTGTAATTTCTCATCCACTGTCCTCTCTTCTGTAAAACTTGCTCAATTTTTAAATTATAGTGAAATTCATCCTCTGGACCTCTCCATTTTCTTTAGTCTACCTGGAAAGACCTTTATCAAAGAGAATTAAAATTAAAGGTTAGGTGGGACGCCTGGGTGGCTCAGTCAGTTAAGCATCTGCCTTTGGCTCAGGTCATGATTCCAGGTCCTGCTATCAGAGTCCTGCGTCTGTCTCGCCGCTTAGTGGGAAGGAAGCCTGCTTCTCCCTCTCCCTCTGCTGCTCTCCCTGCTTGTGCTCTCTCTCTGACAATTAAATAAAATCTTTAAAACAAAACAAAAAATTAAAGGCTAGGAAATAGGTCTTAAATGTTGGAGACATGGAAGTTCCAGTCTTACCTGACACGATTCATTTAGCAGCCAACTGGAAAACCCAAGTACAAAAAAGGCAAAGGGAAGTTCAAATATGAGAACATGATGGCCCATGGCCTTGTTAACCATGCCCACCTTTGGTTCAGAGAATATGTACACTCAGAAACCAGAGTCTTCTTTCTGGGGGTCCAGATACCCAATATCACATTCACAAGCCTTTTTTCCTCCTTCTTTTTAGAATTTTATTTATTTAAGTAATCTCTATATAGGGGGTTGAACTCATGACTCCAAGATCAAGAGTCACAACTGAGCCATCTGGGTGGCCTACAATCTTTTCTTTTTATATAAAGTATATTTTAGTCAATGTAACAATATGTTCTTTCCACATAAGTTTAGAAAAATAGTAAGCAGAGAAAAATCACTGATATTTTTGACTCTTGAAGGTTAAAATTAGAAATTTAGATGTATTTCCAATTGTTCCTTTTCTTTAGTCACTGACAAATTCTGGAGCTAAAGCTTTTTCCTTCTTTTTCTGGGTAAAGCAAATGATTTTTAACATTTTCTGTTTTTATTTATCATCATTATTTGTTCCTAGAAAAACAAAACAAAACAAAACAAAAGAGAAAACCAGAAAAGTGTCCTGTTCTGAACACAGATGCAGTAGTAGTCTGTATGTTGCGACTATCCAAAGAATTTGTTTAAATGTATTAAGGAGAAAGCTTTAAGACCAGGAATCTGGAAGTATGTTTTTTAGAACACTCACTCCCTGAGATGTTAAAAACTATTACTTAATACTCAGAAAACTATAAAGTACTCATGAAAGAAATTGAGGAAGACACAAAGAAATGGAAAAATGTTCCATGCTCCTGGATTGGAAGAATAAATATTGTGAAAATGTCTATGCTACCTAAAGCAATCTACACATTTAATGCAATTCCGATCAAAGTACCATCCATCTTTTTCAAAGAAATGGAACAAATAATTTTAAAATTTATATGGAACCAGAAAAGACCTCGAATAGCCAAAGGGATATTGAAAAAGAAAGCCAAAGTTGGTGGCATCACAATTCTGGACTTCAAGCTTTATTACAAAGCTGTCATCATCAAGACAGCATGGTACTGGCACAAAAACAGACACATAGACCAATGGAACAGAATAGAGAGCCCAGAAATAGACCCTCAACTATATGGTCAACTAATCTTCGACAAAGCAGGAAAGAATGTCCAATGGAAAAAAGACAGCCTCTTCAATAAATGGTGTTGGGAAAATTGGACAGCCACGTGCAGAAAAATGAAATTGGGCATTTCCTTACACCACACACAAAAATAGATTCAAAATGGATTAAGGACCTCAATGTGAGAAAGGAATCCATCAAAATCCTTGAGGAGAACACAGGCAGCAACCTCTTCAACCTCAGCCACAGCAACATCTTCCTAGGAACATTGCCAAAGGCAAGGGAAGCAAGGGCAAAAATGAACTTTTGGGATTTCATCAAAATCAAAAGCTTTTGCACAGCAAAGGAAACAGTTAACAAAACCAAAAGACAACTGACAGAATGGGAGAAGATATTTGCAAATGACATATCAGATAAAGGACTAGTGTCCAAAATCTATAAAGAACTTAACAAACTCAATACCCAAAGAACAAATAATCCAATCAAGAAATGGGCAGAGGACATGAACAGACGTTTCTGCAAAGAAGACATCCAGATGGCCAACAGACACATGAAAAAGTGCTCCATATCACTCGGCATCAGGGAAATACAAATCAAAACTACAATGAGATATCACCTCACACCAGTCAGAATGGCTAAAATCAACAAGTCAGGAAATGACAGATGCTGGCGAGGATGCGGAGAAAGGGGAACCCTCCTACACTGTTGGTGGGAATGCAAGCTGGTGCAACCACTCTGGAAAACAACATGGAGGTTCCTCAAAATGTTGAAAATAGAACTGCCCTATGACCCAGCAATTGCACTACTGGGAATTTACCCTAAAGATACAAACGTAGTGATCCAAAGGGGCACGTGCACCCGAATGTTTATAGCAGCAATGTCCACAATAGCCAAACTATGGAAAGAACCTAGATGTCCATCAACAGATGAATGGATCAAGAAGATGTGGTATATATACACAATGGAATACTATGCAGCCATCAAAAGAAACGAAATCTTGCCATTTGCGACAACATGGATGGAACTAGAGCGTATCATGCTTAGCGAAATAAGTCAAGCGGAGAAAGACAACTATCATATGATCTCCCTGATATGAGGGAGTGGTGATGCAACATGGGGGCTTAAGTGGGTAGGAGAAGAATCCATGAAACACGATGGGATAGGGAGGGAGACAAACCATAAGTGACTCTTAATCTCATGAAACAAACTGTGGGTTGCTGGGGGGAGGGGGGTTGGGAGAAGGGGGGGTAGGGTTATGGACATTGGGGAGGGTATGTGCTTTTGGGTAAATTGGAAGGGGAGATGAACCATGAGACACTATGGACTCTGAAAAACAATCTGAGGGGTTTGAAGTGGCGGGGGGGGGTGGGAGGTTGGGGTACCAGGTGGTGGGTATTATAGAGGGCACAGCTTGCATGGAGCACTGGGTGTGGTGAAAAAATAATGAATACTGTTTTTCTGAAAATAAATAAATTGGAAAAAAAAAAAAAACTATTACTTAAAAATAGGATTCCGGGGCGCCTGCGTGGCTCAGTGGGTTAAGCCGCTGCCTTCAGCTCAGGTCATGATCTCAGGGTCCTGGGATCAAGTCCCGCGGCGGGCTCTCGGCTCAGCGGGGAGCCTGCTTCCTCCTCTCTCTCTCTCTCTGCCTGCCTCTTTGCCTACTTGTGATGTCTCTCTGTCAAATAAATAAATAAATAAAATCTTTAAAATAAGTAAATAAATAAATAAATAAAAATAAAAATAGGATTCCATGATCCAGAAAGTTGGCCATCTTGGTGTCAAAATTCAAAGGATTTCCTTCCTCATTATGACTGCTCCCATCCAGAATGAACTCATCTGCCCTATGATCACCCAAAAGGACTTGGGCTGCAATGTTCCCCGCACACATGCAGACAAGTAATTCATATACCCCTTCTGCCCCTGAGGCACATTGTGTTACTACCATTTTAGAGAACATGCTTTTGGAGGAAATAATTTTTTTATGTGTTTCTAAACCGTGATGCAAGTATATTTGCAAGGATGATACTACTTTAAAAAAAATTACATTTTTGCTCTGTCATGGTTGTCCTTATGTGCAAAAGTAGGTTTCCACAAGAGTGTCTAGGTTAGAGCAATTGCATTCTGGCTTAGTCAGTCCTACCTCTGTACTCAGGACC
This sequence comes from Neogale vison, assembly GCF_020171115.1. NCBI lineage: Eukaryota > Metazoa > Chordata > Mammalia > Carnivora > Mustelidae > Neogale > Neogale vison. Next base: position 47,834,845 of record NC_058098.1, read on the forward strand.
TCTAGGGCTGTAGGGCTGTGGAACAGCAAATGATGGGTTAGTACACAGATCTGAAATTCTGAGTATGGAGAAACTCTCAACTTAATTTGAAATCAACACTTTCAAAACTAAAGAAACTTTCTTCTGGAAGTTTTTATTAAATTACTTGTCTCCAGTTCTGAGTCTTTGTATATACTGTATTCTTCCTTTGATATTATTCTTAGGCTTTGAGCAGAGACAAGGAAGAAAACAGACGCTACCTTAACTACAAGCATATGCGATTTTTTAAGCAAATAGTTTCATTTCCAGAGAAATTTCAGGAGTAGCAACGAGATGGTTTGGAGTTTTGGGGAGGACCAATGTAAGCCCCATGAAACCTCATGAAGGCATCGTGTGGTGAGGACCCAGAACCAGTCCACATCAGTGTACGTTGCTATGGAAACACGTGACAGGTACCGATTCTTGCCTAGAGTCAATGCCTTACAGACATCACAGTCAGTAACTTAGGAAACATGCCTCAGTGAAGATTAATCTAGGGTAACCTATAAGCAAAATGACTGTGTGGTTTATGAAAAAATATGAAAAGACTAAAAAACAAAATAAATAGCATGCATCTGTTGACTGTTTGCTGTAGCTCACGTGATCTCCTCGGGTCTGATACCAGTGCCTCACACATTTAGTTAGGTAAACATGATTCACAGAGGCCCAAAGACAGCTCCGGAACCAAACATTTGGCATTAAAAACCAAAGATCCCATAATTACTAAAGCGACCCCCCCTCCGGCATTGGTTTTATTTTTAAGCACCAGCCTATTGTCTCCTAACAGTTTCACTGGGTATTTCACAAGCATTTAATCTCAACAGGTGGGGCTGTATGCACAGAGCATCTCCAGGTAATGTCGTTAAAAGGATAGGCTGCCTCCTTCATGCAGATGTAAAGCTGACTCCTAGAAGTAGTGCCAGAGATGCTTGGCATTAACTGGAAAAAATGTTCAGGAGCAGGAAGTTAAGCAGGCTAAGGAAGGGAAGGAGCCAGAGGTGGATCTCAGGTCCTGTCTGAGACAAAGAATAGAGCAGGCTGAAGGGATGGAGAGCCGTGCACTAGGTGGAAGACATTTTAGATTAAGAAAGTCTTCCTGAGAAGGTGATCTATAAGCGGGGACCAGATGGTGTGAATGTCTGGGTAGAGAGCATTCCAGCAGAGGAGGCAGAATATGGAAAGGTCCTGAGGTGACAATCTGTTTGGTATGTTCAAGTACCAGGAGCGGGACTGAAACAGAAAGAACCAGAGAAGAGTCAGAGTTGGGGAGGAGACCGGACAAATGCACAAGGTGCATTTGGTGCAGACCTGGTTAAGTTGTGGTGGGAGACAGACGAAAGGTGGAATTCCATCCTTCCATCTTGGAGATGTAGAGGGTACCATCTCCAGGTGCCAGTCTTGCCACTTGCAAAATAAGGTAAAGGACCAGATAGTCTCCCAAGCCTTAAATTTCTGGGATTCTGAAGTGATTAACCTGGTGTGTCATGCTTTATTTTTTCACCTGGCTAACCAGGATGAATTGCCATCACACCTGAAGAACAATCAATAAGGCCCATGAACTCTCTCAGAAGAACCTTTAACACTGCAGAAGGATAGAGGGTTTGTTTTTAAGGGATCGGCCCATTTAAGAAGCAAGATCTAAGGGCTCGCTCTTCCAGGAACTGTGCTAGCAGTGCAAGGCAAGTCAGGCTCCGTTTTTATTCCTACCTTTAAATTTGATCTGCTTGTGGTTGTGTAAATGTAGGTTCACATCCAATTATTTGATTTTAAATTTAACATGGTAGCAGAAAGTATGAGAAGGCAGAGCATTTGGGGCTGCTTTGGGCAGAATGTATGTAGTGAAAAGAATAGAAATCATTTATTATTGGTTTTTGAATGGTGTAAGACAAGTGAAGCTGCTGGAGGAATGAGTAACTGGACCCCATGCAAAGTGCACTGGGATAGAATTGATGAGGAAAGAATCAGGGACCTCTGAGTGGCTTGGTTGGTTGAGTGACCGGCTCTTGATTTGGCTTAGGTCATGAAATCCTGGTAGTGGGATCAGGCCCTGCATGGGTTCCAGGCTCAACAGGGAATCTGCTTGTCCCTTTCCCTCCTCCTTGCACTTGCTCCCTCCCCCTCTCTTAAATAAATAAATTTCAAAAAGAAGAAAGGAACATAAAACAACTCTCAAAGTCCTCACCTTTTGATTCAAGATTAGAGCTGAAGGTCAAGATTGGGATATTTCAAGTCCATTAAGTGTTTTTGTAGCATAATCTTTTTTTATTGAGATATAATTCATTTTATATAATCCCAAAACATTTCCATCACTATGAAAAGAAACATTTTGTCTATTAGTGTGTCCCCATTCTCCACCTCCAACCCTAGAAACCGGCAATCTGATTATTCTGAACATTTCATATAAATAGAATCACACACTATGGAGTTTGTGCCTGGCTCTTCTTGCTTATCATTTTTTCCAAGGTACACACACCTGATAGCAAGTATCAGTACTTCATTACTTCTTATTGCTGGCTAATATGGCATTGTATAGATGATTCAGATTTTGTTTATCTCTTTATCAGTTGATGAGCATTTGTGTTATTTCTCTCTTTTGGCTACTAGGAATAATTTTACAACAAATGTTTATGTTCAAGTATTTGTATGGACATTATTTTCAGTTCTTTTCATGTGCACATAGGTCATTTGTATATCATATCTGGAAAAATGTCTATTCAAATCCTTTGCTCATTTTTTTTTATGTTGAGTTAACTCGCTTTTTATTATTGAGTTGTAAGAGTTCTGTAGATATAAGCTCTTATCAGAGTGATAATTTGTAAATATTTTCTCCCATCTGTGGCTGTTTTTTCACTTTCTTGTGGGTGTTGCTTCAAGCAATCTTTTTTTATTTTGATGGAGTGCATAGATTTATGCATTTCTTTTTATTTTTTTCATTTTTGCTTGTAATTTAAGTTTTATATTTAAGAAAGAAATAACTAACCCAGGGTCACAAAGTTATTTTTTTTTAAGATTTTATTTGTTTGAGAGAGAGAAAGATCACAAGTAGACAGAGAGGCAGGCAGAGAGAGGGAGAAGCAGGCATCCCGCTGAGCAGAGAGCCCTATGTGGGGCTCCCTCCCAGGATCCTGAGATCATGACCCAGCAGAAGGCAAAGGCTTAACCCACTGAGCCACCCAGGTGCCTCTAGGGTCACAAAGTTTTATACCTATGTTTTCTTCTAGCATTTTTATACATTTAACATTTGCCTTTGCTATGATGACTGTGGTGAATTGTGTAAGACTGATGAATCACAGACCTGCCCCCCTGAAACAAATAATACATTATATGTTAATTTAACAATTAAATTAAATTAAAAAAACTATTTTCTTTGATCTATTTTGAGCTAACTTTTTTTTGTATATTAACTGGGGGAAGGGACCAACTTCACTCTTTGCATGTGACTGCTGGCTGTCCCATCACCATTTGTTGAAAATACTTTTTTCTTTCCCTATTGATTAGTCTTGCATTTTTGTTGAAAATCAATGCACCATAAATATAAAGGGTTTTGGGGGGATTCTTATTTCCATTCTGCGGATCTACATGTTCAACCTTTTGCCAGTACCAGGTGACCTTGAATACTATAGTTTTTTGTTGTTTTTGTCTTGTCACTTTTGAAATCTGGAAACAAAAACTTTTCGTTTTTCTTTTTCAAGATTGTTTTTTTTCCATTCTGAGTACTTTGCATTTTCATATGAAATTTTTCAGCTTGTTAGTTTTCACAAAAAATGAAAGCTGAATTTTAATGAGGATTATGCTAAATCTGTAAACCAGTTGGGGAAAATTGCTAACTAAATAATATTGACGTCCAATCCATGAACAGAGCATGTCTTCCCATTTTTCTTCAACATTGTTTTCCAGTTTTGGGTGTATAAGGCTTTCACTCCTTTGTTAAATTTACTTTCCTGTGTTCTGTTCTTTTTGGTGTTATTGTAAAAGTAATTGTTTTCTTAATTTTATTTTTAGATTGCTCATTTAGGTGTATGAAAATATGATTGATTTCTGTATATTGGTCTTAGAGCCTCCAAACTTGCTGTACTGATGTATTTGCTCCACTAGTATTTTTGTTAATTCCTTGGGATTTTTTTTTTTTTCTATATACAAAGTCATGTCATCTTCAAATAGAAATGGTTGTATTTCTTCTTTTCCAAATGGGTTATTTTTAAGGTCTTTCTTTTGCCTAATTTTCCTGATCAAAACCTCCAGTACATTATTACTTAGGACTGGTGAAAGCAGGCACCCTTGTTGTGTTGTTGATCATAAGAGAAAATCTTTTCATCCTTCATTTTTTTTTTAAGATTTTGTTTATTAATTTGACAGAGAGAGAGAGACAGCGAGAGAGGGAATACAGGAGGGGGAGTGGCAGAGGGAGAAGCAGGCTTCCTGTTTAGCAGGGAGCCCATAAAGGGCTCAATCCCAGGACCCTGGGATCCTGACCTAAGCTGAAGGCAGGTGCTTAACTACTGAGCCACCCTGGTGCCCCTAGTCTTTATCTTAAATATAGCTTTGTTTGTTTGTTTGTCTTGTAGATGTCCTTTATTATGTAGATGAATTTCCATTCCATCTCTAATTTGTTCGGTGTTTGTTAATCATAAAAAGGTGTTGGAATTTTTCAAAAAGTTATCTGCATCTATTGAAATGATACTTTTTTTGTCTCTTATTTAGTTACTAAGATGTATTTTATCAATAGAAGTATTTTCTGTTGAACCATCTTTGCATCCCTAGGATAAAAGCCGATTGGTCATGATGTATAATTCTCTTTGTTATTGGATTTACTTTACTATTTATTTATTTATTTATAACATATACTTGCCAAGTGGTGACGGGCAGAGGGAAAGAGAAAATCTTAACATGGGGCTTGATCTAATGACCCTGAGATCATGATCTGAGAACAAATCAAGAAGTGGATTCTTTTTTTTTTTTTTTTAAAGATTTTATTTATTTATTTGAGGGAGAATGAGTGAGAGAGAGCATGAGAAAGGAGGAGGTCAGAGGGAGAAGCAGACTCCCCAAGGAGCTGGGAGCCCAATGTGGGACTTGATCCTGGAAGTCCAGGATCATGACCTGAGCCAAAGGCAGTTGCTCAACCAACTGAGCCACTCAGGCGCCCCAAGAGGTGGATTCTTAACCAACTGAGCCACTCAGGTGTCACCACTAGGGTTTTAAAAAATATTTTCATCTATATTCATAAAGCATATTAACCAGTATTATTCTTTTCTTGTGGTATCCTTGGCTTTGGGAATCAGGGTAATGATAACTTCTGGGATGAGGTACGCAGTATCACTCTTCATATCTTTTTAGAAGAGTTTGTGAAGAATTGGTACTAATTTTTCTTTAAACATTTCGTAGAATTTACCAGCAAAGAAGTCTTGTCCTGGGGTCTTTTTGTGGGTAGTTCATTTGATTGCTATTTCAATATTTCTCCTATATATAGGTCTATTCAATTTTTCATATCTCCTTGAGACATTTTTAGTTGTTTGTATCTTACAAGGAATTTGTCCATTTTATTTGTCATTTAATTTATTAGCATACAGTTGCTCTCATAGTATTCTCTTATAATCCTTTTCAATTTCAGTGAGGTTTGTAGTAATCTCACTGTTTTGTAATATTAATCTTCTCTTTTTTCCCCATGATTAGTTTAACTAAAAATCAATTTTGTTGACCTTCTAAGAGGATCAGTTTTTTATTTCATTATTTTTCTCTACTGAATTTTCTTCATTTCATTTATTTCTGCTTTACATTTCTTTTGTGTTGCTTGTTTTACGTTTAATTTGTCAACTTCTTGTGTATTCTTTTTTTTTCCAATTTATTTATTTTCAGAAAAACAGTATTCATTATTTTTTCACCACACCCAGTGCTCCATGCAAGCTGTGCCCTCTATAATACCCACCACCTGGTACCCCAACCTCCCACCCTCCCCGCCACTTCAAACCCCTCAGATTGTTTTTCAGAGTCCATAGTGTCTCATGGTTCATCTCCCCTTCCAATTTACCCAAAAGCACATACCCTCCCCAATGTCCATAACCCTACCCCCCTTCTCCCAACCCCCCTCCCCCCAGCAACCCACAGTTTGTTTCGTGAGATTAAGAGTCACTTATGGTTTGTCTCCCTCCCTATCCCATCTTGTTTCATGGATTCTTCTCCTACCCACTTAAGCCCCCATGTTGCATCACCACTCCCTCATATCAGGGAGATCATATGATAGTTGTCTTTCTCCGCTTGACTTATTTCGCTAAGCATGATACGCTCTAGTTCCATCCATGTTGTCGCAAATGGCAAGATTTCGTTTCTTTTGATGGCTGCATAGTATTCCATTGTGTATATATACCACATCTTCTTGATCCATTCATCTGTTGATGGACATCTAGGTTCTTTCCATAGTTTGGCTATTGTGGACATTGCTGCTATAAACATTCGGGTGCACGTGCCCCTTTGGATCACTACGTTTGTATCTTTAGGGTAAATTCCCAGTAGTGCAATTGCTGGGTCATAGGGCAGTTCTATTTTCAACATTTTGAGGAACCTCCATGTTGTTTTCCAGAGTGGTTGCACCAGCTTGCATTCCCACCAACAGTGTAGGAGGGTTCCCCTTTCTCCGCATCCTCGCCAGCATCTGTCATTTCCTGACTTGTTGATTTTAGCCATTCTGACTGGTGTGAGGTGATATCTCATTGTGGTTTTGATTTGTATTTCCCTGATGCCGAGTGATATGGAGCACTTTTTCATGTGTCTGTTGGCCATCTGGATGTCTTCTTTGCAGAAACGTCTGTTCATGTCCTCTGCCCATTTCTTGATTGGATTATTTGTTCTTTGGGTGTTGAGTTTGTTAAGTTCTTTATAGATTTTGGACACTAGTCCTTTATCTGATATGTCGTTTGCAAATATCTTCTCCCATTCTGTCAGTTGTCTTTTGATTTTGTTAACTGTTTCCTTTGCTGTGCAAAAGCTTTTGATCTTGGTGAAATCCCAAAAGTTCATTTTTGCCTTTGCTTCCCTTGCCTTTGGTGATGTTCCTAGGAAGATGTTGCTGCAGCTGAGGTTGAAGAGGTTGCTGCCTGTGTTCTCCTCAAGGATTTTGATGGATTCCTTTCTCACATTGAGGTCCTTAATCCATTTTGAGTCTATTTTTGTGTGTGGTGTAAAAAAATGGTCCAATTTCATTTTTCTGCACGTGGCTGTCCAATTTTCCCAACACCATTTATTAAAGAGGCTGTCTTTATTCCATTGGACATTCTTTCCTGCTTTGTCAAAGATTAGTTGACCATAGAGTTGAGGGTCTATTTCTGGGCTCTCTATTCTGTTCCATTGGTCTATGTGTCTGTTTTTGTGCCAGTACCATGCTGTCTTGATGATAACAGCTTTGTAATAAAGCTTGAAGTCTGGAATTGTGATGCCACCAACTTTGGCTTTCTTTGTCAATATCCCTTTGGCTATTCGAGGTCTTTTCTGGTTCCATATAAATTTTAAAATTATTTGTTCCGTTTCTTTGAAAAAGATGGATGGTACTTTGATAGGAATTGCATTAAATGTGTAGATTGCTTTAGGTAGCATAGACATTTTCACAATATTTATTCTTCCAATCCAGGAGCATGGAACATTTTTCCATTTCTTTGTGTCTTCCTCAATTTCTTTCATGAGTACTTTATAGTTTTCTGAGTATAGATTCTTAGCCTCTTTGGTTAGGTTTATTCCTAGGTATCTTATGGTTTGGGGTGCAATTGTAAATGGGATTGACTCCTTAATTTCTCTTTCTTCTGTCTTGTTGTTGGTGTAAAGAAATGCAACTGATTTCTGTGCATTGATCTTCTATCCTGACACTTTACTGAATTCCTGTACAAGTTCTAGCAGTTTTGGAGTGAAGTCTTTTGGGTTTTCCACATAAAGTATCATATCATCTGAGAAGAGTGATAATTTGACTTCTTCTTTGCCGATTTGGATGCCTTTAATTTCCTTTTGTTGTCTGATTGCTGAGGCTAGGACTTCTAGTACTATGTTGAATAGCAGTGGTGATAATGGACATCCCTGCCGTGTTCCTGACCTTAGCGGAAAAGCTTTCAGTTTTTCTCCATTGAGAATGATATTTGCGGTGGGTTTTTCATAGATGGCTTTGATGATATTGAGGTATGTGCCCTCTATCCCTACACTTTGAAGAGTTTTGATCAGGAAGGGATGCTGTATTTTGTCAAATGCTTTTTCAGCATCTATTGAGAGTATCATATGGTTCTTGTTCTTTCTTTTATTGATGTGTTGTATCACATTGACTGATTTGCGGATGTTGAACCAACCTTGCAGCCCTGGAATAAATCCCACTTGGTCGTGGTGAATAATCCTTTTAATGTACTGTTGAATCCTATTGACTAGTATTTTGGTGAGAATTTTTGCATCTGTGTTCATCAAGGATATTGGTCTATAGCTCTCTTTTTTGATGGGATCCTTGTCTGGTTTTGGCATCAAGGTAATGCTGGCCTCATAAATGAGTTTGGAAGTTTTCCTTCCATTTCTATTTTTTGGAACAGTTTCAGGAGAATAGGAATTAGTTCTTCTTTAAATGTTTGGTAGAATTCCCCCAGGAAGCCATCTGGCCCTGGGCTTTTGTTTGTTTGGACATTTTTGATGATTATTTCGATCTCCTTACTGGTTATGGGTCTGTTCAGGCTTTCTATTTCTTCCTGGTTTAGTTGTGGTAGTTTATATGTTTCTAGGAATGCATCCATTTCTTCCAGATTGTCAAATTTGTTGTTGTAGAGTTGCTCATAGTATGTTCTTATAATAGTTTGTATTTCTTTGGTGTTAGTTGTGATCTCTCCTCTTTCATTCATGATTTTATTTATTTGGGTCCTTTCTCTTTTCTTTTTGATAAGTCTGGCCAGGGGTTTATCAATTTTATTAATTCTTTCAAAGAACCAGCTCCTAGTTTCGTTGATTTGTTCTATTGTTTTTTTTGGTTTCTATTTCATTGATTTCTGCTCTGATCTTTATGATTTCTCTTCTCCTGCTGGGCTTAGGGTTTCTTTCATGTTCTTTCTCCAGCTCCTTTAGGTGTAGGGTTAGGTTGTGTACCTGAGACCTTTCTTGTTTCTTGAGAAAAGCTTGTACCGCTATATATTTTCCTCTCAGGACTGCCTTTGTTGTGTCCCACAGATTTTGAACTGTTGTATTTTCATTATCATTTGTTTCCATGATTTTTTTCAATTCTTCTTTAATTTCCCGGTTGACCCATTCATTCTTTAGAAGGATGCTGTTTAGTCTCCATGTATTTGGGTTCTTTCCAAACTTCCTCTTGTGGTTGAGTTCTAGCTTCAGAGTATTGTGGTCTGAAAATATGCAGGGAATGATCCCAATCTTTTGATACTGGTTGAGTCCTGATTTAGGACCGAGGATGTGATCTATTCTGGAGAATGTTCCATGTGCACTAGAGAAGAATGTGTATTCTGTTGCTTTGGGATGAAATGTTCTGAATATATCTGTGATGTCCATCTCGTCCAGTGTATCATTTAAGGCCTTCATTTCCCTGTTGATCTTTTGCTTGGATGATCTGTCCATTTCAGTGAGGGGAGTGTTAAAGTCCCCTACTATTATTGTATTATTGTTGATATGTTTCTTTGATTTTGTTATTAATTGGTTTATATAGTTGGCTGCTCCCACGTTGGGGGCATAGATATTTAAAATTGTTAGATCTTCTTGTTGGACAGACCCTTTGAGTATGATATAGTGTCCTTCCTCATCTCTTATTATAGTCTTTGGCTTAAAATCTAATTGCTCTGATATAAGGATTGCCACTCCTGCTTTCTTCTGATGTCCATTAGCATGGTAAATTCTTTTCCACCCCCTCACTTTAAATCTGGAGGTGTCTTCGGGCTTAAAATGAGTTTCTTGGAGGCAACATATAGATGGGTTTTGTTTTTTTATCCATTCTGATACCCTGTGTCTTTTGATTGGGGCATTTAGCCCATTAACATTCAGGGTAACTATTGAGAGATATGATTTTAGTGCCATTGTATTGCCTGTAAGGTGACTGTTACTGTATATTGCCTCTGTTCCTTTCTGATCTACCACTTGTAGGCTCTCTCTTTGCTTAGAGGACCCCTTTCAGTATTTCCTGTAGAGCTGGTTTGGTGTTTGCAAATTCTTTCAGTTTTTGTTTGTCCTGGAAGCTTTTAATCTCTCCTTCTATTTTCAATGATAGCCTAGCTGGATATAGTATTCTTGGCTGCATGTTTTTCTCGTTTAGTGCTCTGAAAATATCATGCCAGCTCTTTCTGGCCTGTCAGGTCTCTGTGGATAAGTCAGCTGCCAATCTAATACTTTTACCATTGTATGTTACAGACTTCTTTTCCCGGGCTGCTTTCAGGATTTGCTCTTTGTCACTAAGGCTTGTAAATTTTACTATTAGGTGACGGGGTGTGGGCCTATTCTTATTGATTTTGAGGGGCGTTCTCTGAACCTCCTGAATTTTGATGCTCGTTCCCTTTGCCATATTGGGAAAATTCTCTCCAATAATTATCTCCAGTATACCTTCTGCTCCCCTCTCTCTCTTTTCTTCTTCTGGAATCCCAATTATTCTAATGTTGTTTCGTCTTATGGTGTCACTTATCTCTCGAATTCTCCCCTCATGGTCCAGTAGCTGTTTGTCCCTCTTTTGCTCAGCTTCTTTATTCTCTGTCATTTGGTCTTCTCTATCGCTAATTCTTTCTTCTGCCTCATTTATCCTAGCAGTGAGAGCCTCCATTTTTGATTGCACCTCATTAATAGCTTTTTTGATTTCAACTTGGTTAGATTTTAGTTCTTTTATTTCTCCAGAAAGGGCTTTTATATCTCTGGAGAGGGTTTCTCTAATATCTTCCATGCCTTTTTCAAGCCCGGCTATAACCTTGAGAATTGTCATTTTGAACTCTAGATCTGACATATTACCAATGTCTGTATTGATTAGGTCCCTAGCCTTCGGTACTGCCTCTTGTTCTTTTTTTTGTTGTGAATTTTTCCGCCTTGTCATTTTGTCCAGCTAAGAGTATATGAAGGAGCAAGTAAAATACTAAAAGGGTGGCAACAATCCCAGGAAAATATGCTTTAACCAAATCAGAAGAGATCCCAAATCGTGAGGGGCGATTTCTCCCCCCTCACGATTGGGTGAGGGATCTCCTCTGATTGGGATCTCCTCTGATTGGGATCTCCCAATCTCTTCTGATTGGCATCTCTTCTGATTTGGGGATAAAAAGAGGTTCAAAAAGAAAGAAAGAAAAAAAAAAGAATTAAAAAAAAAGAGATTCAATTAAAAATTCAATCAAGAATTTAAAAAAGAATTAAAAAAAAGATTGAAGAGATTGGGATCTCTTTTGATTTGGGGATAAAAAGAGGTTCAAAAATAAAGAAAGAAAAAAAAGAATTAAAAAAAGAAAACGAATAAAGAAAAGTATAAAAAAGAAAAAATATATATTAGATAAACTAGTTAAAAAACGTTAAAAAAAGGGTAAAATTAAAAAAAAAAATTTAGCAGAAGAAGAGAAAAAAAATGAAAAAGAAATTAAATTAACTGCAAGACTAAAAAATCACAGGGAGATAGCCATGAGTTCCGTGGTTTTTTTCTCCTCCTCTGGAATTCTGCTGCTCTCTCCTTGGTATTGAAACTGCACTCCTTGGTAGGTGAACTTGGTCTTGCCTGGATTTCTTGTTGATCTTCTGGGGGAGGGGCCTGTTGTAGGAGAGGCCCAGGGCCCCGCTCCCCAGTGCGCCCTCAGCAAACAGCTCCTAGTAACTCCCATCTGCCTAACCTCCGGCCGTGCTCCGAGTTCACCGAGCCTGCGACCGTTTCAAGGCAGCACCGAGCTGCGAGCTTACTGTCAGCTCTGTTTCTGTAGCCGGCTTTCCCGTTCCAATATCCGCAAGCTCTGCAACACTCAGACACCCCCGATCCTTCTGTGACCCTGCGGGACCTGAGGTCACGCCGACCCCGCGTGGGCTTCGCCCCGGTTTAGCCTCCGGAGTGATGTCCCTCAGCGGAACAGAGTTTTAACAGTCCTGATTTTGTGCTCCGTTGCTCCGCTGCTTGCCGGTAGCCGGCCCCTCCCCCCGGGGTCTATCTTCCCGTCGCTTTGGATTCACTTCTCCGCCTGTCCTACCTTTCAGAAAGTGGTTGTTTTTCTGTTTCTAGAATTGCTGTTCTTCTCTTCGATCTGCCGATGGATTTGCAGGTGTTTGCAATCTTTAGATAAGCTCTCTAGCTGATCTTCTGCTAGCTGAAGTAGTCTCAGCCTGCTACTTCTCCGCCATCTTGACTTCTCCCTCCCTTCTTGTGTATTCTTAAGAAGGTTATTGATCTCGGGTTTTTCTTCCATCTCAGTTTAGGTGTTTATAACTACTAATTTTCTTTAAGAACTGCTTGAGCATCATCTGTAAGTTTTAGTATGTTTTGTTTTTGTTTCATTCATCCCAAGAAATTTTCAAATTTGCCTTGTGATTATATTTTCTTAGCCCATTTGTTATTTAAAAGTGTGTTGTTTTGGGGTGCCTGGGTGGCTCAGTGGGTTAAAGCCTCTGCCTTTGGCTCAGGTCATGATCTCAGGGTCCTGGGATGGAGCCCCACATCAGGCTCTCTGCTCAGCAGGGAACCAACTTCCTCCTCTCTCTCTCTGCCTCCCTCTCTGCCTACTTATGAGCTCTCTCTCTGTCAAATAAATAAATAAAATCTTAAAAATAAAATAAAATAAATTAATATTAACTTATTTTCAATAGTATATAGAAACTTTGTCCCTTGACAGCTCCATTCTCCCCCCTCTCCTTTATGTTATTACTTAAAAAACCTGCATCTTTTTACATTGTGCATGACCTTCAACACACATTTATAATTAGTGTTTACAGTAGTTGTCTTTTAAATTAGACAGGAGAAGAAAGTGCTACAATAAAAAAATGTTTCTACTTTTATATTCACCCATGTAACTACCTTTTCTGGTGCTTTTTGTTTAGCCATGCAGATTTGTTTATTCATATGGGTTTGATGTGCTCTTTTATATCAACCTTAAGGACTCCCTTTAGTAATTTCTAAGAAGGCTAGAAGCAAATTAGGTTTTGTTTATCTAGGAATGCTTTCTTTTAGCCTTTATCTTTGAAAGATGGTTTTGTTGGATATAGAATTCTTGGTTTACAGTATTTTTTCTCTTTCAACCCTTGGAGTGTTGTCACACTACCTTCCAATTTCCGTAGTTTCTGACAAGAAATTTGTTGTTAATCTCATGAAGATTCCTTATTCACATTGAATAGCTTCTCTTTTTCTGTTTGAAGAGTCTCCTTCTCTGGATTTTCACAGTTTATTTTTATTTTTTTAAAGATTTTATTTATTCATAAGAGACAAAGAAAGAAAGATGGAGGCAGAGACAGAGGGAGAAGCAATTTCTCCATGGAGCAGGGACCCTGATGTGGGACTTGATTCTAGGACCCTGGGATCATGATCTGAGCCAAGGCAGACACTTAACTGGCCAAGCCACCCAAGCGTGTAAATTTTGACAGTTTAATTGTGCTGTGTCTAGGTATAGATCTCTGAGTTCAGATATACTTGTGTTCATTGAGCTTCTTTGAAATACATATCAATATTTTTTCATTAAATTTTGTTAAGTTTTTGTCCACTACTTTTTCAAATAGTCCTTCTGTACCTTTTTTCTTTATCTTCTGAGACTCCCAATATATATATGTTGATAGATCTGATCATGCTCATGTTCAAGTCTCTGAGGCTCTGTTCATTTCTATTTCTTTTCTTTCTGTTTTTCTAACCAGATAATCTCAGCTCACTTATTTTTAAGTTTGTTGATTTTTTTCCTCTACCAGCTCAAAATTGCCAATATCTATTTAGTAAATTTTTCACAATTATTTTACTTTACTTTTTTTTTTTTTAAAGATTGTATTCATTTATCTGACAGAGAGAAAGAGAGAGAGAGAGTGAGTGCACAAGCAGGTGGAAGAGCAGAGGGAGAGGGAGAAGCAGGCTCTCTACCAAGTGGGAAGCTCTATATGGGTCTGATCCCAGGACACTGGAATCATGACCCAAACCAAAGGCAGGCACTTAACCAACTGAGTCCCCCAGGTGCCCCCAATTAATTTACTTTTCAGCCCAGAGTTTGTACTTGGTTCTGTTGTTTGCCCATTTCTTTATTGGCATTCTCTATGTAGTGAGACGACATTCTCATACTTTGCTTTGGTAAGAGACATACATACACAGTTTCCTATAGCTCTTTAAACATCTTTAAAATACTTGATTTAAAGGGTTTTTTTGTTGTTGGTTTTGGGGTTTTTCATTTGTGTGTTTGTCTTGGTTTTTTGTTTTGTTTTGTTTTTGGCATTTTTGTTTGTTTGTTTGCTTCTTATTTGTTTGTTTTGGTCTAAGAAGTCTAACGTTAAATGCCTGGACCAAAAAACTTCCTGGCCTTTGTGAGGGGCTCTGTGTATGCTTTCAGGCATGTTTTCAGTGCACAGAAAGGCAATTTACAGCTGTGGCTTAACCTCCATTTCCAACTTGTGTGGAGTCCCAAAGTTAGCCAAATATGAGACATTAGGCCTTTCTCAAATTCTTCCTGAACATGTGCTCATCTTTAAACATGCACATGCCTTCTGGATTCCCAGGTCTGTATGAGTTTTCAGAACCCTTTCTGAGTACTCCATGATCCAGTTTTTTTTTTTTTTAAAGATTTTTTCTTTATTTATCTGACAGAGATCACAAGTAGGCAGAGAGGCAGGCAAAGAGAGAGGAGGAAGCAGGCTCCCTGCAGAGCAGAGAGCCCAATGCAGGGTTCGATCCCAGGACCCTGGGATCATGACCTGAGCTGAAGGCAGAGGCTTAACCCACTGAGCCACCCAGGCGCCCCCATGATCCAGTTTTTACTTCTAAGTTTTTTGCCTCAACTTTTCTTATTGCCTTATTCAGCTTCAATGTTTAGATAGATTGTCACTGATTGTTTTTGATAAATGCCTCCCAGGAAATAGTTTTTCACTAGTAGGCTTCTGAGTCAGGGTTGATAAACACAAACCTGTGGGCATGCTTTTTCAGAGAACTGCCAGGGAGATCAAATAATGATGATTTTCACAGAATGGACCTTAATAGGAGCTCCAACCCCTTTCTGATTCCTCCAGTGTCTACTAGACTTCTGGTGTTCACTGTGGTTATGGGGTTGGAAAGATGGGAATAGGAAAGGATCAGTTAAAATGCCTCGAAGCTCTCTGTTTTTACTGAGATCAGCTACTTTACCTGACTTAATGTTCCTTACATTGTTCCAAGTAATGGATTAATTTCTATCGTTCTGAACAAGTTTATTCTGGTAAGTTTTGCCAGTGTTCTTACTGTTTTTATGGAGAGGAGGATTTTCAGCAGACCTTGCTCCACTATTCCTGATAACACCACTTGTAAAATGTTTTATTAAAAGCATGTTTCCAGACAGTTATCTTTTATCCGAAGGTTTTTCATTAGCGGGGAAGCCAGTTGCAGCGGTGGGTAAAGCAGAAGCAAATAACCCATTTATGAAAGTCACTCAGAGTCAGCAAGGCTTAGCAAAGAAAAAACAAACAAACAAACATATAGCTCTTGTGTGCAACTATCATGTAGAAACATCAAGTCATTTGGGAAAAGAAATGCACAAAATTCCTTCAAGTAACTTGGAAGTTTCTCATCTTGAAAGAAATGAGGATAATAATAATACCTATCTTATAGAATAACTAACATTTTGAAAAACTAATAGGGAACATGGGTAGGACTTTGTGGCAAATGCACTCAATAGATGTTAGTTTTCATTTTATAAAATGAAAAGATTAAATTAAAACATTCAATAAAAAAATGAAATGACAACAAAAATGCTTCCTAATATTTGTCATTGCCTGACTATGAGTTAATTTTTTAAGCCTATGGGAGAAAAGTATCTAATGGTCATGGGCAATATTTTAAAATTTGCCTCTCAAGATGGGCTGGAGCTTGAGATCCTGGTAGTGTCGGTGTTGCAGACTTCTCTGCATAGACATTATTTAAAGACTGCTGAGATGCTTCTAATAGACAAACCAGAAAACCATTCTGTCATCAGTAAAAAGGAGGGATGGTGAGAGAAAGGATATTCTAGGACTCCCTGGTGGGGAGTTTGGGCTGATAAGCAATGCAGAGGTGATAAGGAAGGAACATTCAGAGTATGAAGGTGGGTTTTCTGCCATCTTGGTCCAATGGAAGGTTAAGGTTTTAGACTGGGTCATGTAGTCCAATAGCTCTTTCTACCTTATCCAGGAGGTCTGGAGTGGTTACATGACTTCCAACTACCTATAAATCTTCTCAGGTATAATGTGGGATGCTTATAATACAATTAGTACCCTGAACTGATTTTTATCAACAGGGTGGAATTGGGGGTTTTGTTGATGTTCTTTTTGCCCTAAAGTGGTTGCTTTTTATGAATTTATAGAAAATAATAGTAACCTCTATTGAAACATTTCTTATTCTTTTATTTCATTCTGAGAAGCCTTGGACAATTTTTCCCCATTAATTTAGCACTTAAGATGAAGGTATAATGATTTATTTAAATAAAAACATATTTGCTTACATAACTAATATTCAAACAGGATCACTCACACTACAACTGCCTTTCACAGAACATTTTGGGGTAAGTACATGATGAGTTTCTTGCTTTCTTTTGACTCTGGGCTAACAAATAGCAAAGTATTAATGTTCAGATGCTCACCTTTAAATGATAAGGAAATGTGTTAAATAAAAAGTGAAATGTGCCTTTTCTTCTCATCCTCTACTGTCTTAGTCTTCAGAGGAAGCCCATCACCAGTTTCATAGCTGCTCAGCCTTTTTTTCTTCATCCATGCACTACAAAGTTTGTCATTCATACTACACACACATAGACAAATGCACAGATAGAGGCTCACACCCACACACTTTTACCCACATACCACACCCTATGTTTTGCTTCTTAAAAAAATATAATCATATTATACATTAATAATAACCTCAGAGACCTCCAGTTCCTCTCCATTTTACTCAAAATAAAAGTTGGAGTCCTGATCTAGCCTCATCTCTGTTATCACTGTTTAATTCATTGCTACACATTGCTACACATGGTGGACTCTGTGCTGTACCTCAAATACACTGGGCATGCTGCTGCCCCAGGGCCTTTCCTGGGTTGTTCTGCTACTTTCTAACATGTGACACTTGAGAACCAACATGCTGACATTCAGAAGCAAGTACCTGGATAGTATTTCTGGGTCAAAATTCTTCAGTTTCAGTTCAGATCTTTTGGGTGCTTCAGAGACCCCAAATCTCCCCTTTTCCAGAGACGGTACTGTCATTCTTTTAAATAAGGCTGAATATTGGCATAGACAAGGAAATTTAAGTTGCTACAGAGCCAACATCTCCCATATTTATATGTAATGATCTGATCTCCTCATGTGCAGGTGAACCAGGCATAATTTCAAGTCTGATTTGAAAATTTAACCTACTTCAAAGACTATAAAATGGTTGAAAGATTGCTACTGAATAAATCATTCATTTCACATAGACCATTTGGCCAATGAAAAGCTGTTTAACAAATACATTTAAAGCAATAGTTTGCAACATGATATCAGTGAGTAGGAACACTGCAAGATATTCAGTCAAAAAAAAAATTTTTTTATTGTCAGATAGGTTTCTGAAGCACTAAGTCTTTAATATCCACCGTGGGAGTTCTCCATAAACTTCAGTGTATCTATCTCGAAAGATCTGTACAGAAAAACTAGAAAAAAATAGCTCAGAGAGCCAGTGTAGTCTAGAGAGCTAGATAAGTCTTCACTTACAAGTAGTTATTGGTGGAGGTGATGCGAGGAAGCACAGGAAGGAAAGGTGGGAAGGGAGAGCTGATAGAGTATGTGCTATTGAGCAGGTTTCTGCCAAGGAGCCCAGGCTGGGTGGAGACCATCCCTGCAATGAGTCAGGAAGGTGTGCTGGCTATCCTTCCCTCCCATTCATCTTTGACTGCAGGATGTTCTTGTGGCTCTTCTGGCCTGCCCTGTGCAAGCTGAGAGAAAGAACCTAGGCATTAGGTTGCGGGGCCCTGCAGTGGCATGTTGTAACTATACACTGGAAAGGTGGGCGCTATGGAGATGTAAGTGGGCACCATCATCTCCATTACACTTGTTGACCATAAAATGTCCTTTCCCTCTCCATCTCTTATGGATTCCCCCCCCCCTTTTTTTTTAATAACAACTGTTACCATCATGTTGAACAAAATACACTTGGAAATTTTAGATCTACACTTGGAAGTTTTAGATTATGGTTTTCCCCTCCTGTCCCTCTTCAGATCTACACCATAATGAGGAAATGAAGGGTTCATAAGATTTGCTTTTATAAAAGAATGTCTGATGGGAAAGAATAAACTTTGAAATTCTGTCACCAGGCTCCCATGGCTCAGAACTATAGTGGAAGTGCTTCTTACAGAAAACATTCTGAGGGAATGTTATTATTCCCTCTATTTATTCCACTATTCCTGATAACATCACTTGTAATATGTTTTATGTAGTATACAAGTATATATGTTATATACATGTATATAACATGTATATGTTATATATAAGGGTATGCAACATGTTATTATTATGCTATTGCCTGTTCCCATTATTGTGACTATATAACAAACCATTCCAAAGCTCAAAACGATGACATAGATTACATTCACAGAGCCTGTGGATCAGGGACTCGGAAAGGGCACGGTAGAGATGACTCATCTCTGCTCCATAATGTTGGGGTTCAGATGGATGATCGAAGGCCTCTCACTCACATTTCTGGTATTTGGACACATCCATACCATAGCAAGGGTGTGTCTATCTCCCAAAGACCTTTCAGCATGGCAGCCTCAAGGTAGGCAGACTACCTACATGGAGGCTCAGGGCTTCCAAGTCTCAGGTCCTGAAAGAAAGTCAGGTGGAATCGTATCACCCTTTATGACCTTGCCTCAGAAGCCATGCAACCTCCCTTCTACCATATTCTGCTTGTTAAGATAGTTACACTGGTGTGCCCAGGTTTAGAGGGAGAGAACACGGACCTCACCTCTCACAGAGAAGCGGCAGCATTGCATTGGAGGAGCAGCATATGGAATGAGAGCTGCAAGAATCCAGCCTTCTCTGGAAAACACAACCCACTATACTACCCAGGAATCTCAGCAGGTGGCGAGGTGCACCCCTCTGGCACTGAGAGAAACTGCTCCGCTCTCAGTGTCCCTGTGCCACATTAGATTCAATGCAACCCAAAGGGAGTCATTCTGCTTCTTCGCTTCTTGAGGCCTAGAGTTGCCTCATCCCTTGCCTTATCTCCAGCACCCAGGGTAATGTTGTATCCAACGTGTACTAAGTAATGTGTTTTGAATAAATGAGTACATTGCCTTTCATTTTATTTTGACCTTGATTATTAGGAGAAGGGGGAAGAAAAGGCAACACAAATGTCTGGCCCATGGGACTCAGTGGGAGATGTGATGCCACCAGTTTTCCCTTCGTGTCTGTCATTCCTCATGACATCCCATGGCGCAGGGGCCAAAAGTATTCCCATTTTATGGATGTGGTGCTTATGGCCAAAGAGCTGTAAACCATGGCCAAAAGCACACAGATGGTACAAAGGATGGGAAGACAAGTTTTCCTCCAGGCAGGTCCACACTTTCCCATCACTCACCCATCCTTTAGAAAGATGAAGAAGCAGAGCAGGATGGAGGTTTATTTCAAACCCTTGCCCTCTGGCACCCTCCATACTCATGGTACAGAGGTGTCAGAGAGGCTGATTGCCTCCTTCCACTCCCCACTGGGTAGAAAGCTCCTGCCCTGTGAAGCCAATTCCGACCTTTACTCCACGTGCCATGTATTGGCACCATCCAGTTGGTTGGTTAAACCAACCATCCAGTTTAACATTCAGGAACTTGGCTTCATTTTAGAGTTTTGCTCAGACAGCAAATTCATTTCCATGGAGCTGAAGCAACGTGCCCTGACACGGTATTTCAGGGGCCCACGTACCCAGGAAAAGAAAAGCCACCCTTTCACCGTGTGAATCATGGCCTGTAAACAGCTGTTGGACATCTGGTTGCTCCTCACGGTTCGTGTCCCAGCCTGAAGACTTTATCTTCTCAACTTTTTTTTTTTTTTCTTTTTAAGATGGAAGACCTTTTATGAGATTTAAGAAGTTTATAGCTTTAGGTTAAGTAAGATCAATAAGAGTCCCATTTAATGTTTTCAAGAGAATCCTTAGATGGGGCTCATAAATTCTGGAACAAGGCAGCCACAGATTCCAGCAGAACTGATCTACTCAAAACTCCCTACGTAACCTTCTCCCTGGTGAGCTTTGGAAAATATTTGCTGCCCACAGCCTGGGGTGACGGCAAACAGTCCTGCGCAGGCCTGGTGTCGGGGCGCCATGGTGCGGCACAGCTGCGACCACGCCGGTTGGTCTCCAGCTTGTGGCCTGTCACAGGGTGTTTACCTGAGCATGAATCTGAGAGCCACAGGGCTGGACTTGTGTCTCGCGGGCGGAGGAAAATGTGCACGGCTATTTTAAAGCAGAGGGCCGTACGTCTTGTCCACGGCCTGCCACTCGCAAGGACAAACAGGGTTCACCTAACGAGGGGACATTCTCCAAACAAACCCCGTTACACTTCAAGAGTTGCTTTCAGACTGAAAAGAAAGGGGGACAAAAGGGTCTCACATGCGCCTACGGTAAAGAGAGCACACAATTACCGAGGCAGAAGCCAGCTGCCTGCACGTTCCTGTCACTGAGGGGACAGCCTCAGGAGAGAATCCTGTGGGGATACGCCAGTGCACAGTCGCATACATGTGCACACGCTCCCAAACAGACTCACAGTCATACAGATGTGTTCACTCTCACATTCACACACTCACACAAATATATGCAAAAAGTCACATACACTTTTATACCTACACTGTCACATACGCATACACAGATCTAAATACATGTACATGGTGGACAGACAGTCATAGAAATATACACACTCTCACACACACATACTCACAATCACACACACAGACAACTCACCTACAACAGCACACTCACATTCACACACCCTCACTCATATCCACTTGCACACCGACATGCACGCATCTTTTCACTTACAATATACACTCCTGCACCATGTTCTTGCAAATGCATATACTCTCATCTTGTACACATTCACAGACACACCCACCCAGCACACACACTCACACATGCACAGCTCCCAATCAAATACACAAGTGCAGTGTGCAGTGTCTCTGATTCTTCTGAACATTTTTGCACGGTGTGAAGACCTTTTACCATCTCTAGTTTGGTGGGCACCTTCGCCCCAGGAACCCTGCTTGGGCTCAGCTACCCTTGTACATCTGCTGATGCTGATTGGAGTTTGGGTCAAAAGATTTTTTTCTTTATTTTTTAAAATATTTTAAATTTATTTGACACACACACACACACACACACACACACACAGAGCGCACAAGCAGGGAGAGTGGCAGGCAGAGGGAGAGGGAGAAGCAGGCTGAAGCCCAATATGGAGTTCAATCCCAGGACCCTGGGATCATGACCTGAGCCAGCGGCAGATGCTTAGCAGACTGAGTCCCTCGCAAAGGTTTCTACTTTCTCCCTCCTGTGTCCTCAGCATGAAGGACAATGACTTCTGTAGCATTTTTGAGCCCAACTGGGTGCTGCTGGTGTTCTCCTAGGTTGGTTGAAACCTCATGACCAGCTTCACGGACTTGCAGAAGTTAATGAACAATTTGCATTTTCCTGTTTGATTACCTGTATTTTGTCAGCTGAAGTTTATCTTATGCAAACCAGTCATCTCTGTGTCCTTTCTCTCTTCCCAGGTGTTTTCTTGTGAAGCCCACAATGATATGGTACAAAATAACTTATTGAATGAGTCACCAGCTCTTCTGTAATCTTGAGTTGTCTTGGAAAATGCAAGTCCATTAATATGGCACAAGTCTGACCCCAGACAGCGCTGGTCCACCATATGGATCTTGGTACAGATGGTGACTTTTCTTCTATTATATGGAAAATGAATGTATTTTTGGACATTTAAATTATTGTTACTGCACAGCATATTACAGTAATTTTATTAAAATAAAAAAGCATTAACACCTCTTTTTCAATAAGTCAAATAGTTTTAATGTTCTCATCATCAATTTCAGTGTTTATTCTTATGGTCATATAAGGTACTTGGAA
Organism: Neogale vison; assembly: GCF_020171115.1. Classification (NCBI taxonomy): domain Eukaryota; kingdom Metazoa; phylum Chordata; class Mammalia; order Carnivora; family Mustelidae; genus Neogale; species Neogale vison. Next base: position 47,857,082 of record NC_058098.1, read on the forward strand.
TTTTATAAACAATCCACATTAAAATTCTCTGAATCTGGGTCCTAAAACTCATTTTCTAGAATAATCAGACACCCTTGAATGTAAATGATAGTGTCATCAGAGCAGGCAGTAAAACTGAAAAAAAAAAAAAATTAGAAGGGAGGAGTATACAAAAATGAGTCTTGTGTGTTTGTGTGTGTGTGTGTGTGTTGTGTGATAAAATATAAGGAATATAAATTTAGCATCGGGGGCATGTGGGCAGCTCAGTGGGTCAAAGCCTCTGCCTTCAGCTCAGGTTCACGATCCCAGGGTCCTGGGATCGAGCCCTGCATCGGGGTCTCTGCTCGGCGAGGAGCCTGCTTCCTCCTCTCTCTCTGCCTACTTGTGATCTCCAGCTGTCAAATAAATAAATAAAATCTTTTTAAAAAATTTAGCATCGTACTCATTTTTAAATGTGCAGTTCAGTGGCATTAAATATATTCACAGTCTTGTATAACCATTCATTTCTAGAGCTTCTCATGTTGCAAAACTAAAATTAAAACTCTGTGTCCATTAAGGAATGACTCCCTGTTTGTCCCTTCCTCCAGCTTCAAAACCATGATTCCACCTCTCTAGATACCTTTATAAGTGGAATCATGCAATATTTGTTCTTTTGTGACTGGCTTATTTCACTTTCCATAATGTCTTTAAGGCTCTTCGTGGTGTAGCACGTGTCAGAATTTCTTTCCCTTTTAATATTGAGTAATATTCTGATTTATATATATACCACATTTTGATTACCCATTCATCTGTGGGTTGCTTTCACTTTTTGGTTATTGTGAACATGCTGTGTGAACTGTGAGTCTTTTTAAAGTAAAATGACCCAATAACTGCAGAATTCTTGTCAGGTTGACCCTAACCTCAGAGTTGTAATATCTAAGTGGCTTCACCAAGGCCACACAATTAGGAAGGGGGGTGACGGGGTGGCCATAATCCAGAACTCTGATACCAAGTTCTTTCTAAGCCTCAGGAAGAGCAGTTCAAAGCAGCCTACAGCAGGACCCAGAGGCCCATGCAAGCTTATTCATGAACATCTCTTCACTCACAGTCCTTGCTCAGCTGGAAAGCCTTGGGACTTAGTGGGTTTTCTAAGTAGATTCCTAGAAAGAGGCAGATTCCATGAATTTATTCTTGGTGGGCCAATAGGTGTTGGTGTGAGTTGGGTGAATGTGGAATTTCTCCAACTGGAAATTCTCCAAGGAGTTCCTCAGCAGACAGACAGACACACACAGGCACAGACACACCTCCCTTAACAACTGGGAGACCATTTTCTCCTCATAAGAGGCGACAGGGAGGCCATAAAGACCGTGAAAGAGGAGCAGAATTAGACCATGTGTCACTTCTGATAAAACCTAAGAGCTGGTGATTGCACCACCATGAGGTGCCATGGAATAAATGAAGTGTTTAGTAAGTCAAGATCCTTTCATAACTGAGAACAGTTATTTCCTTTTTTGTCATGTTGATGGCTCTGACTTTACATATGGATATCGTATTTGGAAGAAATAGTGTTTATTTCTAAAAGCATGAAATTAGGGAAGGAATGCTTTTAGAAAATGTGAACATTAATACTTGCAAACATTAATACTTGCTTTATTCTTCTCTCCCAAAAGGCAAGGCAAACGAAATAAGCTAACCTTTGGAGAAATGCAGAGGGCAAAACTTGCATACCCTCCTCTCATCTCCCTACCTAACTCCTGTTCCTTTCTCTAAGAACCTGGGAAGAAGGAGAAAGAAGGAGGGAAATTTCCATTCTTTTAGGAATTGAAAGACAGAAAATCAGGTTTCCACAGCTGAAGCAATGGGTCTGCTTCTCCTTTCTCAGGCATCCGTCCTCCTCTGCCACAGAGAAAGATGTGAGAGAGAACCATGTAGGTGGAATCTTGCCATCAGGGGTTATGATTACAATGCCTGGCCTCCTCTCAGCAATTCTGATATAATTGATTTGGGGTTGGGGGTCGAGCTGGACACATACATTTTAAAGAAGCTCCCCACTGTGATTTTAATGTGCAGCCATCAAGACCTATTTGCTAAAGAGAAACCCAGGCTGCCCACTGGTGAAGGGCTCCTTATACCTGTGAGATGGGGTGGGGAGAGGTTCTTGCCACATTTTTTAAGTTCAGCTCTTCCCCAACTCACAAAGGAACCAGGACTCACAGCCAAATAGATTCCTGTCCCCAGTGGACAAGATCTTGTGAAAGAAAACAAGGCTATTTCCTGTGGAAGTAAACCTATGTACACTGGTGACCTTGTACTATTAGATCCTTCCTTCCCTCCTTCCTTTCCTTTCCTTCCTCTCCTTCCTTCCTTCCTTCCTTCCTCCCTTTCTTTCTTTCTTTCTTTCTTTCTCTCTCTCCCTTTCCTTTCCTTTCCTTTTTTTTCCCTTCCTTCCTTCCTTTCTTCCTTCCTTCCTTCCCCCTTCCTCCCTTCCTTCCTGTCTTTCTTTCTTTCTTTGAAATGGGTAACAGTGAAGATCATGAAATTGTTACCTAGCATGATTGCATTAGCCTTGACTCCCGGGATGAGGGATATCTCATCCTCCTTGGTTGTTCTGGAGCCATATTTTAAGCATCAGTACCCTGGGTTCATCTGGTATCAGTAGAGTGTGTGGTGGTAGTTTGCAGTTCTGTTTTCCCCTGGCTGTCCTCTCCACATGACTACCTACAAGACTGGTTGCCAGCTCTGGAGTTCATGCCCATCTGTTGGAATGAGAAATAAAGGAGCTCTGAGGGCTACCTACAAAACTCTTTTTTTTCCCCCCTCTGCCTCATTCCAAAGAGTCCCATTTCATACCTGGACCCAGACAGTGGGCAACAATTAGAGACTGAGTGAAAACCAACTCACACAAGGAAAGACTGCTTGAGAGATATTTAGACTCAACCATTCTTGGCTGAGTTTTCTCAGCACTCATTGGCCTAGAGCCCTGTCTGAAAATGGTAGCAAAGACTAGAAGGGATTCATTGAGATAAGAGCATGTATTGCAAACGGGAGCAGGGCAACATCTCCCAGAACATTCAGGCTGGCTTTTTGGAAAGCCCTCTAAGGACTAATTAGAGCAAGAACTACAAAACAACAATGGCGACAGAGGTCATGTCTTGCTAATGGCTACCATTCCCAGGGACTGTGCTTTATTCTCATTATCTCATTTAAGATTTCAAGGAAGATAGGAAGACAACAATGTTGTCTGCACTTTACACATGAGGAGGTTCAGAGAGGTTAACTCTTTTGCTCAATGTCACATAGCCACTACATGCCAGCTGTGGATTCCAATCCGAGTCTATGTGATTTGAAGCTATGTGACTGGCAACTACTGTCAGTGATCATTTCTTCATTAAGGTATTTCCTATTACACACAAGCCCTGTGACCTCCTACCTGCTCTGACCACCTGTCCTTGTCACATTCATTTTGCACAGTGGTGTTAGATGCATTGTCCCCCAAATACACATTTACTAGTAGAGTCTGTGATTCAATACCCTTCTCTCTGTCTAATGGATAAGGTCCTGGGTGTATCACTCACAGCCCTCTGCAGTAACTCCCCGGTAGAAACCAGTCCAAGTAAGCATACATTCTTGACCCTGGGCCTTTGTTTCCCACAGCCCCTTCTGCAATCCTTGCTCCCTGTTACTTATTGGGCTCCTGCCTGTCCTGCAGGGGGACTATATGAGATAATCACAATCCTGGACTCTGGAATCAGCCAGACCCTGGGTCATTCATTAGCTCTGTAATGGGAGAAATGTCATAGCTGTAAAATGGGGCTATGGGGTCAGGAATGTGACATTGTAAATGTAAAGGACCAGAAGATGGTTGATGTTCAATAAACCAGTGGTATTTAAATTGTGAGTCACATCTGATTAGTGGGTTGGGGACAGAATTTTTTTAATGGTTGACTTGGATTCTATCCTTCAAAGCCTAACGCTAGCTCACTAATGCTTGTCTCCATTTAAGTTTTCTCCCTTTGCCTCCATCCTCTCGCCTCTGCTCTGAAATCTCTGGAAACTTCTAGCTGGGACCTCACATTATAGCTTTCCCTTCTCCTTCAAGTGTTGCAGCTATGCAGCAAATGAACCGTAAATTATTGAAAAGTTTTCCTAACAGGTTTCATACTTTTTCAGACATTGTGCTAGGTACACAGCAGGCCATGTAAAAACATTCTGGTCCCTGACTCGTCTGTTGGAATTGAAAGAAGCTCTGGAGAGTGACTCTGGGCAATGCTGCGCTGAGTGAGTGAGAGAATGCTCAGATGCCTGGTACCCACCCAACAGACTGCAAAGCCTTTACACCAACAGTGAATGAGGACTGATCAAATGACATATGTTGGCCTGAAGGCAGAACTGTTCTCTTTGTTGCATTTTATGCCAAAGATATACAAGTGATAAAATCCACGAAAAGTAGTAATTTCCCAGCCTGGGGGTGGGGCTAGAAGATCCCTGGGGAGAAGGAAAATTATTTCCAGAAGCCTGGAAATCACACAGACCATGGCCTTTGGGCTGAGTAAACACTGTGCTTCCTACCCAAGGTGCATTCCACCAGCTTTAGGAAACCAAGGGTTGTAAAACTCACCAGTATTTTATGTACTGCTAGAAAATAAACACTGATATTAAATTATTAGCACAATGGCTAAGATGTTGTCAATTGACAAAAACATGCCAATATTGTAGATACTATGGTATAAAGGAAAAAGCATGTTATAAGATTGATGAAATATTGTATGCACTGTTTTTCAAGTTAAAATAGATATCTTGTTAGAGCAGATTAGTAAAGTTCAAATTTGTTTTAAAATGTTGCAGAACTCATAACATTTTCCTTTTTTCGATGGTTGCTAAAAATACAACTATCTGCTGTTTTGACCTTTCAAAAGGCTTTCCTTCTCAACAATGTTGAAACTACCAGTTTCTCTCTCTCTTCGCCTCCTTTCAGGGGTTCCTGTGAAAAATCATTAACTCCTGGGGAGCAGATGAAGGTTCTGAAAAAGGTCGCAGAGGAGCTGCTAATTATAGATAATTAGTGAAGGATCAGATCTGTTAGGAAGTGTGTAACTCTTACCTGTTGGGCTCCAAAGAGGAACACGTTTTCCACAAAAATCACAGAATACAACAAAATGTACTTAGAAACATTACATCTGGGGAAGTGAAGTACCTATGATAAAAGGTTTTCAAATATTAAACTATTTCCTTCAACATGCAGCCCTGACAGATTTCTTTCAAAGCGCACCCTCACATTCATTATCATATTTAAGTCCGACTAGACCAAATCTGACCAGAAAATCCACTTGGGATACTTCTGCATTGGTGACTATTCGTTCAGAAAGTGCTTTGCAAAAACAGGCCACCCAGGAGTCAGGTGAATGCTTTCGGGAAGCCACCCAAATCTCTTTTAATGAGCATGACTTGTATTTTTACAGCCTACTTTTGGAGGTCTGAATGACTGGGTCTGAAACATTGATGTATCTGATAAACAGTGAAAGGTCAGAGCATTTACTAGTTGCAAGGTGACATGCCAGCCATGACACAAACATGTGAAAAAAATCCGTGTCGGCTAATTAAAGAGGATTTTATAGACTTCTTGGCATCATAGATTTAGTGATGTTTAAGATGCTGGTTCATTAGTTTATATTCTGGTTCTTTCAATAAGACGGTGGGCATCTCCTCTTCGTATTCCACCTTTACATTTCTGCCATGGCCCTGCAGAGGCCATGGTCTTCCTTGGTCAGATAGCCTCCCTTTCGTGAACCCAGAAGACATCTGCATCTTCAGAATAGCCTCCTGACTTTTCCTATATGATCAGGTTTGCAGAATTCAGAGGACCAACTCTGTTTTTCTCTTTACCAGATCTGTCCCCCTGTGTTTGCTCTGGACCGACAAAGACAAGAAGCAAGACATCAGGAGTGGTGGCTGCTTACAATTTGTTGAGTACATTTGGACAGGTCTCTCTGGACCTCATCTGGAAAAAGCCTTCAAAGGCCAGAGGAGAAAATAATTCTCTCCCTGATTTTTAGTCCTAACCATCTATTTCCATGGACTATTTTTCTGAAGGCTTTAATGGTCACCATAGACACACACATATCTCCCTTTTCATCCTAATGCCCCAGAATAATTAAAAGTAAAACTCGATCTCTTGACATTTAGTGACCTCAGATTTTTCCTAAATTTGCCAGAAAGATGATTTTACTCGACGTATATTGGAACTTGCCAGAAAGATATGTGGTACAGTGTTGCTCAAACTGAACTTCTTGAAGGCAAAGCATTATTGAAGCACAAGTATGCTTCAGGATCCTTTGGCTAGAAGTCATCAGGCCCAGCAAAGCTAATGGTTTGCCTCGCGAGGCACTCCAAGTTCTGTTCCCCAACAATCAGGGAAAGTGAACTCACTTAAAACCAAGAGCAGTCCAAATGTGAACATCCATTGACCAGAATTTGTCAAATGCCTGCTACAAATACAGCTTGTGCCAGGCACCTGATCCTGAGGACTGGTCCTAACTCCTCTGATGGACTCAGAACCAACACACTTGACAGCTTAGAGAATCGGTCAATCCCTCGCATGAGTCTCATGAGAATCTCACTTGCATGAAGGAACGAGAGACTCTTATCCCAGGAGCTGTAACCAAAGAATCAACAAGAGGTTGCTCCTACATTATGCTAATTTTTGTACTTTTATCTTTTATTGGGAAATCTGAATTTTAGCTCAATAATTTCTTGGTTCACTAAATGATTATTGGGCTCTGGAATGTACAGTCTAAGTCAGTGTTAAAAGCAAAATGAATGTTGCCCCCAAATTGAGGCTATGGGAACGTCCAAGGTGTCAACTGAGAAGAACGTGTCACAACACAGATGTCCGCACATCTGGACTACATGATCCATTTTGAGGTGTAACCAATGTCAGCTTGCACATGACAGGTCTCAGATTGAGACCTAAGGTACCCCCTGAGTCCATGCAGGATCACTTCATGTTCTCCTTCTCTGACCAGTTAGATAAGGGGGAGCGCGAGGGGAGTGCTGTGCCTTCAGCCCAATGTGAGGTTGCCTGCCCAGGTTCTGCAGGGTGATGTTGCACTCCCTGTGAAACACCCCCCTTTGCCAGGGACAGCACACTCACCTCTGATCTGGCTATGGTTACTTTTTCATGTTAATATAGAAAATGCAATCTGCCTTGGTGTCTGTGATTTTGTTTCACTTTACAAAATCTGGGTGAGTGTCCTTGCTTCTTCTCTGTTTTTAGCCGTTTCTAGACTGATATTGAAAGGTCAAATCCTTTTCCCTGTCTCCTCTGACTACAGAGGAATTGAGCCCTATGCAAAGGACCTGCAGTGAGAGACACACACAGCACACATTCCTGATGAGTTCCCACATGTAGCACTTGGGGATCTTTGGAAAAGAGGGACATTGTTTTCCATGGAAACAGTCATCCACTTATGAACCACCTCTGGCTTTGGGGCTCAGGGCAGATCTCTAATTTGCACTGTTTACGAGGTTCCAGCATGACACATCAGTGAACCCCTGGCCACCAGCATCTCCTGGCTCTGTGATCAGACTGCCGTTCTCAGGACAGGACAAGCGGCTCTGCAGTGAGCCCAGAGGCTCCCAGAGTCCCTACATTATCACCTCATCAGCTCCCTGGGGTCTCAGACAAACACAGCCTTCCTAGTGAAGGAAATAATGCTCCCCTTGTGATGCAAAGCCCCCCATGGGGACTGTGAAGAGCTTCCTGGACTCACTTTGAGCGCAGCTGTCTGCAAGTCCTCCTGCAAAGCAGAGGCGAGCGGCCGGGCCTGGCTGGGCTCAGGTGGGCAAACAGTCATTTTGAAGGGAGACACATATGGCCAGGGATGTGGATTCGTCCCCTCAGGAAGTGTCCAGGTTCCATGCTGCTCTGTGAGGCATAGTGATGCAGATTTCCTCTCCGCTTCCCGATTTCAAAGCCAGAGCTGGTTGGAGACTTTTCAGAGCTTCACACCTGGGAACAGCTCCTTCCAGAAGGAAAGATTTCCATGGACTCTTCAGGGAGGTTGGCTGAACTCTGGCTCTGAGTCTCTTCAAGGAAAGCATCACTTTGGGGGTTGGGGGGTGGAGAATGGGAGGGTCTGATGCTTTTATGACCCCAGGGACTGTTCTTGACATTCAGGTGTACTTCCTAATTTCCTCAGTGACTGGTTTGTGTTCAAAGGGTCCGGCCTCTGCTCTGTGCCCCTTTACTACACATACTTCTTAAAAACAAAACAAAACAGAAACTCTTACATCAAGCCACTATGATTCTTAAGATCCTGCTGTAGCTCCCTGTTATATGAGAACCAGACAGAAACTGATTTCCCCCATAACACCTATTCAGCCTAAAGGTCCACCCCAAACAGCTCTTCTTCAGGGTCTCCTCACTGTCTGGTCCCAGTCGACATCCATTTCTTCCCACTCTGCAGACACTTGTATATCACATAGAGAAGAACCAGGTTGGGTTTGCCTACTTCTGGCTCCTGATGGCTAACTTAGAGCTACACATAATATGCCCTTTGTACTTGAATCATCCTCTGCCTGTTACACATTTTTAAGACTCTCAACAGGATTTTTTCTCCTGCCAGGCTCACACACATCCGGTGTCCTGGTCCTCCTAGTCAACAATTATGCCCCCTGACCCTTGACCCCTGATTTCCACTTTAAAAGAGCCGTATCATCAAGGTCCTTGGAAACTTGCCTCTCCTCTTGCAATCTTTTCTATTAACTATAGACTCTATCTTTCTCCATTTTCATATATCTTTTTCTTGGTTATTATGTTGTGCCAATTAGCCCAAGTATCTATTTTTCAATCGTTTGTATCAAACAATTTTCTATTCTTATATCCTGGTAATGAATATTAGCAAAATGTATAAACATCCACACATATATGACACCAAACACCACACAAGAAATAGATGTTGTGTTATCTCCAATTTGTTAGTGAATATGCCAAGTTTGTTCAATTGAAATATAACTTCCCAGTAGGGAGAAATGGCAGTTTATTTTTCTTTTGTGACTGTTAGCTTTCAAACTTGTTTCAGGAATTTAATGTATCATAAACTAGTATTTTTGAATATGTTTTTAAAACCAATATGAATTGGTTTTATATAGGAAGGGATTTTGGCAAGCCATCAATTTTCTACCAAAACTCCATATTGACTAGATATCCTCGATTCCCCACTCTGGATGTGATAAAATCTGTCCTTGTGGTGCTATTAATATCCTATTACTATGGAGGAGAGATCATTCATTGGTGGCAGTCTATGTGAAACTACATTTCCCAGATCCCCTTGCACTTAGATGTGACCATGTGACTTGAGCTCCACCAGTAAAATGCCAGCAGAGTGGATGGACACCACTGCCTAGGCCTGCTGCTTATGACTTCCTCATCTCTCTTCCTCTGTTGGTTGGATGTCCACACTCAAGGTGACCTTAGAAGTTACATGGTGTCAATGACTGAGCCACTGTGTAGAGCAGAGCACTTTTTGTATTCAACTCCATATTTCCTCCATCACTTATAAGGATGGCTTGGTTTGGACTTCATGTGAATGACGATGACTTTCAGTGGCTTTTTACCAAGGTCACAGCAACTGGTACTTGCCATAAGTAATATACTGTGGGGAACCTGATGGCACAGCCACTAAAGAAATCCTACCCTCTTCTAGACTGTGATTTAGAATGTTCAAAATGTCCTTGTGTTTTACATTGCCCTGTAGAAATCTTTGTCTTTTGTTATCCATGGGTGGACAGCAACTCAGAATGTCAGAACTACATATAGAATTTCATATTTACAGGATCTTGCTGATCATATTGTCCAATTTCTCATTTTCAGTCTTGAGACAAAACTTTTCTGTATAATTTAGTTTGGCTATCAAAAAGAAAAAAAAAACGAAAAGAAAAGAGAGAAATTTTACCTCCTTATTTGATAGTTGAAATATTCTTACTTGTAGCTTATGTGATATTATTTCTAACCATTGCCACCTCAGTTCATTTGTACTACCCATTCCTCTTAGCCTCAAATTCTCTTCAGGGATTAAAGGACAGATCAGAGGGAAGAGGATGTGAGTCTGAAGGGGAAGTTCTATTTTGGCCCTATGGTTGGTGTCAAAGCTTATGAGCTGTAGGCTTTGCCCCCAAATAATTTCATGTGGCAGGTTTGTTTCTTGTTAGTGCTTGGGGATATAGATTGACCTCTAAAAAAATTAAAGTACTAACTGATCCTTAAAGCTCAGTGGAAACTCAAGACAAAATTGTCAGTCAACAAACATGTACCCAGAACCTTGAGAAATCAAGGCAGGGTGCTAAGTTCTGATGGAGTTTCAGAGGCTGTCAGTCAACCAATGTGATTTCCAGGTTGGGGAAACTACAATCAGGCTGAAAAACATTAAAGAGTAAATTAGTTGCTATAACAGCCAGTGTCTGCTGCATAAGAAACCAAGTCAAATGTACAGGTTTAAAGCAACAAACTTTACTTATTTGTTGGGTTATCTCAGCTCCTGGGCAGGTTTTCCAGATTGGGTAAGCTCAGCTGGAGTTGGGTTTTCTAGGATGGTCTCACTCACAGGTCTGGTTTAATGTCACTTGGAATAATAGCCATGTGTCTCTCATTCTCCAGTAGGACAACCCAGTCCCATTCCTTTGGTGTCAGTATTCTGAGTATCAAAAGAAGAAAAGCTGCATAAAAGGGCACAGTTATCAGTGTGGAAATGCAATGTACAGAAAGGGAGGAAATATTTGCAAATCATGTATCTGATAAGAGATTAATATTTGGGATATATAGAGAATTCTTATAAGTAGACAATCAAAAACAAACAACCAATTAAAAATTGGTTATTGACTACTAAAAATTGGTAAATGACTTAAATAGACATTTCTCCAAAAAAGATATACAAATGTCTAATAAGTATATTAAAAAGATGCTTAACATCATACATCATTAAAGAAATGCAAATGAAAACTTCCATGAGATATCACCTCACAACCATTAGGATGGCTACTATTAAAAATAAACAAACAAACAAAAAAACATAGTGGGTATTGACCAGGATGTAGAAAAATTGGAACCCATGTGTACTGATAATAGGAATGCAAAATGGCGCAGCTGATATGGAAAACAATATGGTGGTTTTTCAAAAATTAAAAATCAAATTACCATATGACCCACAATGCTACTACTTCTATGTGTAGTCCCCCAATATTTAAAAGCTGGATCTCAAAGAGATAGGTGTACACTAATGTTCTAAACAGCACTGTTCACAAGAACCAAAGGATGGAAACAACCCAAATGTCTATCAACAGGTGAGCAGATGAACAAAAAGTGGTGTATATATATATATATATATACAATGGAATATTATTCAACCTTAAAAAGAAATGATATTCTGACACCTGTTACAACTGGATGAGCCTGAAAGACATTATGTGAAATGAGATAAGCTAGTCACAGAAGACAAATAGTGTGTGAGTCAAACTCAGAGAAAAAAAAAAAAAAAAAGTAGAAGGATGATGGCCAGGTGCTGGGGAGCTGGGAATAGAAATTACTGTGTAATGCGTAAAGAATTGTAGTTATGTAAAAGGAAAAAGTTTTGGAGATTGGAGACACAACAATGAGAACAGACTTAACATTACTGAACTGTACATTTTAAAATGGTCAAGATGGTTAAGTGTTAATGTGCATGTATTCTATCATCATTTTTTTTTTTTTTAAAGAGTCCAGGCACAACCCCTTCAAGTCTCTGCTTGTGTCACATTTTCTAATACCTCTTTCACAGAGCACGTTGACTGGTCTAGATTCAAGAGGCAGCAAATGGGTTCTGCCTTTTAATGGGAGAAGTTGGGTTCCAATGGCTTATACACCCTGGGCTGGGGAATTATGGGGGCTGTCTTTTCAAACCACCAACCACCGTGATATGATTTCATGGAAGGGGAAGGGGCCAGGGCAAAGCAGTGAGGAATATGACCTTTGCAGAATGGTGGGCTTTCAATGGAGAGAGATGGGGTGGAGTGAACGGCAGTGGGGCACACAGGTAGAGCTCAAGAAGCAACCTAGAAAAGAGATGTCTCTAGGCATTCCGGAAAAGGAACAGCATCAGTGCACTGACACAAAAGGATGGTATCAAGGAATGAGGAGCAAAGCAGAAAGAAGGGAAGGTAGGAAAACAGCCAACCTCAGCAGGTTTTCAACATCAGCATGAGGACATACAAACTATTTATAAGACCAGCATTTCCCAAACTGCATGCTGTCTGATTTTATGAAGCATTTAAAAAATTTTGTGATCAACCACCTTTGGATATGTGTAGTGGTTAAAGAGATTTCTTCACTGCAGGACTTTGCAAAGACTGTATTATTATAATATACTTTTGCATCTTCCCAAGGGAAGTTGATGCAGTAGAAGGCATCTCCCAGACACACTGGCATGTGTTCCATTGAACACCACTGAGAGAACTCACAGCAGAATCTGGGCATCTGTGAGCCAGAGAATAAATGAATGTTTTAATACACTGCACGTTTTTATAAGAGTTCCTTGAGGGCAGTCACTTCTCTGTGACAGCTACCACTATAAGCCCAGGGCCAGCAATAAAACCTACCACATAGTAGGTACTCATGAAAGAGGTCATAGAGTGGTATTGAAAATCATCTCTAGGGTTATGTCAATGTCAGTGCCGACTACATCTATCTTTCTCTCAAGTTCGAGAGCAGCTAAGGAACCATTCCAGCGCAATGTTATTGTCCTGCCATGGAGATGTGTTTTTCCTTTTCTCAGACTAGTGTTTAAGTGACTGGTGTCAGAGTAGCTTACAGACTTAGTGCTGATCAGGACCTGAAATGCAAAGTTCCTGCTTGGGCCCCTCTGATTAGACCCCCTTGAAATGGCATCAAAATGTCTTGTCCAGGGGAGTAATTCCCATTTTGGAGATTAGGAAACTTGATAAGAAACACTATGAACAGCAGAGAAATACTGATCATTATTACCAAAGTGAAACTTTGTACTGGCCAAGACATCAAAAATGAAATTTCAAACTTCTGAATTAGAAAAGTTTGTCCTAATACCTAATATGTTTACATTTGTTCAGCAAAAACCCGAGCCTCACAAGGACTTGAGCAGGCGCTCTAGTGCCTTTGGACTCATTCATCCTGGGTGGACGGCTGCCTGGAAATCTGTCCTTTCACCCCACGGGTGGCAGAGGACCAAGGAAGGATAATGCCATCTAGGACTTTACAGATCTAGGAAATCCTAGTATCTAGGGTTTCCAGAAGCTTTCAGGGAGAATGAAATTCCTCTGCAAACTCCAGCATCAAGCTCAAGCCACAATTTTCTTTTAACGAGAGGTTTCTAAACCTACTGGGTCAGAGACCCTTTTGAAAATCTGATGGGAGTGGTGGATACTTCTTTTATTTATTTATTTATTTTTAAGCTCTTATTTATTTATTTGACTGAGAGAGATCACGAGTAGGCAGAGAGAGAGAGAGAGCAGAGAGCTGAGCAGAGAGCTCCATGCGGGACTCGATCCCAGGACCTTGAGGTCATGACCCGAGCCGAAGGCAGCAGCTTAACCCACTGAACCACCCAGGTGCCCCTGGATACTTCTTTTAGAAAAGTAAACATATACACAACATACTGCATTCTATTTTAGGGGATTTTTGGACCTTGCTCAAAACCCATCCCCAGCTAGATAAGATCTCTGGTTTAGTTATCAAATTGCTGTCATCTTCGACTTGGTTTGTAGGTGATAAGAGAGTAGGTGGGTTTCTCTTGACCTCTAGTAGCCAGCTGATTTCTTTCATCCTTTTGATTTACTTTTATTTATTCAATATGTAAAACACTAACATGATCTCAAAAATCACAAGTATATAATGGTGTCTGTGTGGCTCAGTCATTAAACGTCTGCCTTCGGCTCTGGTCATGATTCCAGGGTTCTGGGATAGAGCCCCGCTTCGAGCTCCCTGCTTGGCGGGAAACCTGTTTCTCCCTCTCCCACTCTCCCTGTTTGTGTTCCCTCTCTCACTCTCTCTCTCTCTGTCAAGAAGATGAGCAAAACCTTAAAAAAAAAAAAAAAAAGTCACGGTGCTCCTGGGTGGCTCAGTGGGTTAAGGCTTCTGCCTTCAGCTCAGGTCATGATCCTAGGGTCCTTGGATCAAGCCCTGCATCGGGCTCTCTGCTCAGCAGGGAACCTGCTTCCTCCTCTCTCTCTGCCTGCCTCTCTGTCTACTTGTGATCTCTCTCTCTGTCATAAATAAATAAATAAATAAATAAATAAATGTATGTCACAACTACATAAAAAAGGTTACTCTCAGAGAAACATCCTTCCCTCAAGTTGGGTGAGACTTGGCAGAGATGGTGGCACTGTCACCCTAAATCAAGATACAGAGTACATTTCTGACTTCAACAGGTCCCCTCATGTTCCTCTCTAGCCTGCCTTCTTCCCCCACCCAGCAAGGGCAACTTCTGATCTGACGTCTGTCATGATAAGTTGGTTTTGTCTGAATTCCATAGAAGTGCCCCTTACTACAGTGTGGAGTTGACTGCCACCCACACTGATCTTTCTGTCCTGCCCCTTGGGAGCAGTCCTCCCAGTGGAACCTCTAGGTGCCTTCTGTCATTTGGCATATTCATACTATCTCACCAAGACAAAATCCACCAATAACAGGAACCATATATTCTTTTTTTTTTCCAATTTATTTATTTTCAGAAAAACAGTATTCATTATTTTTTCACCACACCCAGTGCTCCATGAAAGCCGTGCCCTCTATAATACCCACCACCTGGTACCCCAACCTCCCACCCCCCCGCCACTTCAAACCCCTCAGACTGATTTTCAGAGTCCATAGTCTCTCATGGTTCACCTCCCCTTCCAATTTACCCAAATTCCCTACTCCTCTCTAACGCCCCTTGTCCTCCATGCTATTGGTTATGCTCCACAAATAAGTGAAACCATATGATAATTGACTCCCTCTGCTTGACTTATTTCACTCAGCATAATCTCTTCCAGTCCCGTCCATGTTGCTACAAAAGTTGGGTATTCATCCTTTCTGATGGAGGCATAATACTCCATAGTGTATATGGACCACATCTTCCTTATCCATTCATCCGTTGAAGGGCACCTTGGTTCTTTCCATAGTTTGGCGACTGTGGCCATTGCTGCTATAAACATTGGGGTACAGATGGCCCTTCTTTTCACGACATCTGTATCTTTGGGGTAAATACCCAGGAGTGCAATTGCAGGGTCGTAGGGAAGCTCTATTTTTAATTTCTTGAGGAATCTCCACACTGTTCTCCAAAGAGGCTGCACCAACTTGCATTCCCACCAACAGTGTAAGAGGGTTCCCCTTTCTCCACATCCTCTCCAACACATGTTGTTTCCCATTTTGTTAATTTTGGCCATTCTAACTGGTGTAAGGTGATATCTCAATGTGGTTTTAATTTGAATCTCCCTGAGGGCTAATGATGATGAGCATTTTTTCATGTGTCTGATAGCCATTTGTATGTCTTGATTGGAGAAGTGTCTGTTCATATCTTCTGCCCATTTTTTGATGTGTTTCTCTGTTTCGTGTGGGTTGAGTTTGAGGAGTTCATTATAGATCCTGGATATCAACCTTTTGTCTGTACTGTCATTTGCAAATATCTTCTCCAATTCCGTGGGTTGCCTCTTTGTTTTTTTGACTGTTTCCTTTGCTGTGCAGAAGCTTTTGATTTTGATGAAGTCCCAAAAGTTTATTTTCGCTTTTGTTTCCTTTGCCTTTGGAGACGTATCTTGAAAGAAGTTGCTGTGGCTGATATCAAAGAGATTACTGCCTATGTTCTCTTCTAAGATTCTGATGGATTCCTGTCTCACGTTGAGGTCTTTTATCCATTTTGAGTTGATCTTTGTGTACGGTGTAAGAGAATGGTCGAGTTTCATTCTTCTACATATAGCTGTCCAGTTTTCCCAGCACCATTTATTGAAGAGACTGTCTTTTTTCCACTGTATATTTTTTCCTGTTTGTTGAAGATTAATTGACCATAGAGTTGAGGGTCCATATCAGGGCTCTCTACTCTGTTCCACTGGTCTATGTGTCTGTTTTTATGCCAGTACCATGCTGTCTTGGTGATCACAGCTTTGTAATAAAGCTTGAAATCAGGTAAGGTGATGCCGCCAGCTTTATTTTTGTTTTTCAACATTTCCTTAGCGATTCGGGGTCTCTTCTGATTCCATACAAATTTTAGGATTATTTGCTCCAGCTCTTTGAAGAATGCCGGTGGAATTTTGATCAGAATGGCATTAAAAGTATAGATTGCTCTAGGCAGTATAGACATTTTAACAATGTTTATTCTTCCGATCCAAGAGCATGGAATGGTCTTCCATCTTTTTGTGTCTTCTTCAATTTCTTTCATGAGTGTTCTATAGTTCCTCAAGTACAGATCCTTTACCTCTTTAGTTAGGTTTATTCCAAGGTATCTTATGGTTCTTGGTGCTATAGTAAATGGAATCGATTCTCTAATTTCCCTTTCTGTATTTTCATTGTTAGTGTATAAGAAAGCCACTGATTTCTGCACATTGACTTTGTATCCTGCCACATTGCTGAATTGCTGTATGAGTTCTAGTAGTTTGGGGGTGGAGTCTTTTGGGTTTTCCATATAAAGAATCATGTCATCTGCGAAGAGAGAGAGTTTGACTTCTTCATTACCACTTTGGATACCTTTTATTTCTCTTTGTTGTCTGATTGCTGTTGCTAGGACTTCTAATACTATGTTGAACAAGAGTGGTGGAAGTGGGCATCCTTGTCTTGTTCCTGATCTCAACGGGAAGGCTGCAAGCTTTCTCCCATTGAGGATGATATTTGCTGTGGGTCTTTCATAGATAGATTTGATGAGGTTCAGGAATGTTCCCTCTATCCCTATACTTTGAAGCGTTTTAATCAGGAACGGATGTTGGATTTTGTCAAATGCTTTTTCTGCATCAATTGAGAGGACCATGTGGTTCTTCTCTCTTCTCATATTAATTTGTTGTATCACATTGATTGATTTGCGAATGTTGAACCATCCCTGTAGCCCAGGGATGAATCCCACCTGATCATGGTGGATAATCTTTTTAATGTGCTGTTGGATCATGTTGGCTAGGATCTTGTTGAGAATCTTAGCATCCATATTCATCAGTGATATTGGTCTGAAATTCTCCTTTTTGGTAGGGTCCTTGCCTGGTTTGGGGATCAGGGTAATGCTGGCTTCATAGAAAGAGTCTGGAAGTTTTCCTTCTGCTTCAATTTTTTGAAACAGCTTCAGGAGAATAGGTGTTATTTCTTCTTTGAAGGTTTGGTAGAATTCCCCAGGGAATCCGTCAGGTCCTGGGCTCTTGTTTTTTGGGAGGTTTTTGATCACTGATTCAATCTCGTTATTAGATATCAGTCTATTCAGGTTGTCGATTTCTTCCTGGTTCAATTTTGGTAGTTTATATTTTTCCAGGAATGCATCCATTTCATCTAGGTTGCTAAGCTTATTGGCATATAACTGTTCGTAATAACTTCTGATGATTGTTTCTACTTCCTTGGCGTTAGTTGTGATCTCTCCCTTTTCATTCATAATTTTATGAATTTGGGATTTCTCTCTTTTCTTTCAGATTAGTGTAGCCAGTGGCTTATCAATCTTATTGATTCTTTCAAAAAACCAGCTTCTAGTTTCATTGATACGTTCTACTGTATCTCTGGTTTCTCCCTCATTGATCTCAGCTCTAATCTTGATGATTTCCCTTCTTATGTGTGGAGTTGGTTTGATTTGTTGTTGATCCTCCAGTTCTTTAAGGTGTAGAGACAGCTGGTGTGTTCTGGATTTTTCAATTTTTTGGAGCAAGGCTTGGATGGCTATATATTTTCCCCTTAGGACCGCCTTTGCTGTATCCCATAGGTTTTGGACTGAAGTGTCTTCATTCTCATTGGTTTCCATGAATTGTTTCAGTTCTTCTTTGATCTCCTGGTTGATCCAAGCATTCTTAAGCAAGGTGGTCTTTAGCTTCCAGGTGTTTGAGTTCCTTCGGAACTTTTCCTTGTGATTGAGCTCCAGTTTCAAAGCATTGTGATCTGAAAATATGCAGGGAATCATCTCAGTCTTTTGGTATCGGTTGAGTCCTGATTTGTGACCCAGTATGTGGTCTATTCTGGAGAAGGTTCCGTGTGCACTTGAGAAGAATGAGTATTCTGTTGTTTTAGGGTGGAATGTTCTGTATATATCTATAAGGTCCATCTGGTCCAATATGTCATTCAATACTCTTGTTTCTTTATTGATTTTCTGCTTCGATGATCTGTCTAATTCTGAAAGAGGCGTGTTAAGATCTCCTACGATTAGTGTATTCATATCAATATGACTCTTTATCTTGATTAACAGTTTTCTTAAGGAATTGGCTGCTCCCATATTGGGAGCATAGATATTTACAATTGTTAGATCATCTTGGTGGATAGTCCCTTTAAGGATTATGTAGTGTCCTTCTGTATCTCTGACTACAGTCTTTAGTTGAAGTCTAATTTATCTGATATGAGAATCGCTACCCCAGCCTTCTTTTGAGTCTCATTGGCGTGAAAGATGCTTCTCCACCCCTTCACTTTCAGTCTGCGTGTATCTTTAGGTTCAAAATGGGTCTTTTGTAGACAGCATATGGATGGGTCCTGTCGTTTTATCCAATCTGCAACCCTGTGCCGTTTTATGGGCGCATTTAGGCCATTCACATTGAGAGTGATTATTGATAGATACGTTTTTATTTTCATTGAGTTACCTTTGAAGTCTTTCTTTCTGTAGACTGTCTCTATATTTCTGTTCAATGCCATTCTGGGATTTTTCCTCTTTTATAGAACCCCCCTTAATATTTCCTGCAGTATCGGCTTGGTGGTTGCATAGTCTTTTAAGCCTTGCCGGTCTTGGAAACTCTTTATCTCTCCATCCATTTTGAATGTCAGTCTTGCTGGATAAAGTATTCTTGGCTGCATGGTCTTCTCATTTAGTGCCCTGAATATATCTTGCCAGCCTCTTCTGTCTTGCCAGGTCTCTGTGGACAGGTCTGACGTTATTCTGATGGGCTTCCCTCTGTAAGTAAGGAGCCTCTTTGCCCTGGTGGCTTTCAAGAGATTATACCTACAATTATAATTTCTCAATTTGACTATCAGGTGTCGTGATGTTTTTTTGGAGTGTATAATCTTGGGTGGAGACCGTTCAGCCTCTAGTACATGAACGCTGGTTTCATTCGCGAGATTCGGAAAATTTTCATGAAGGACTTGTTCCACGATATCTTCTAGATTTCTTTCTTTCTCCTCCCCTTCAGGAATTCCAATAATTCTGACGTTGGAACGCTTCATGGCATCATTTATTTCCCTGATTCTGCTTTCGTGGGATCTAAGCTGTTTGTTCAGGCTTCCTCCTGATCCTTTCTCTCTATCTGTTGGTCTTCCAGATCACTAATTCTATCTTCTGTCTCAGTTACCCTAGCTTTGAGAGAGTTTAGATTAGATTGGAACTCATTGAGAGCATTGTGGACCTCCTCCCTGGTAGCTTTAAGCTCCGCCGTAACATTGTGAACATCCTGTCTGGTCGCTTTCAGTTCGGCCCTAATCAATTCTGTTTGGTCATCCATGGCTTTCTGCAACCCAGCTATTGCCTGGATAATTGTTAGCCTGAATTCTCTTTCCGACATATTGTCTATGTTGATAGCCGTTAGCTCTGTTGCAGAAGGTCCATCCTCTGTATTTTTCTTCTGTTGGGCATTCCTCTTCCTTGTCATTTTGGTGGGAGAAGACTGAACAGATGTAGCTGGATGTATCAACTCTGGTGCAGTCAAGGTGCACCCTGGAACACTTCCTGATCTCCGTCTCAGAGAGAAGCCTCAGTCTGGGTGCAGAAGCTGAATAAATTCCCTCTTGGACGCTGGCAGTGCAGGTTCCAAGTTGCAGACCCTGGGGGCGCAGGATCTTTTGCTTGTCCCCAAAGCCAAGGCAGTGGCGGCTGTCTGGGAGCTCCTGACCACCAGAGAGGTTCCAAGCAGCGATCGCACACTGAGATCTTGCCGCCGGCCGGGGCTGGGAGTGCCCGGATTGCGCGCACCTCTTTCCAGAGGCGGCTGTGGGTCGGGCGCGCGTCTGGGGCACTGAGAACGGGGCGCTGGTCCTTAAGCCGCAGGCTGGGCTTTTGTGCACCTCTGTCCGGGGAAGAGTTTCGGGCGCGCGCGGCTTAGACTTTGAAACAATGGTGCAGGTCAAAAAGCGCCCCCGGGCCTTAGAAACCCAGGAGAGCTGGAGGGACGTGCGCGCGCATCTCAAGCTTTGTGGCAGGGCTAGCGCGCGTTCTGCAGACCGGCGCGGCTCCCATCCCCTCACAGGAGCCGGAACCCACGCGCTCTGGGGCGCGCTGGCAGCTTAGGGACCAGGAGCTGGTTTCTCCGCCACACTCTCTCTGCCTCCGCGCCGGGGAGGCCGTCTGGGACCGGGGACTTAAGCCCCTGTCCCTAGCCGCCCCTATTCCCACAATTTCCCCCCGCAATCCTTTGCTCTTTTGGAGTGCTTTCAACCAGTCTCCAAGTTAATGCTGGTCCCCAGACACAGGGCACTCTCGCTCGTATTGGGGTATTACTTTCCCACCGGTCGCCTCTGGTGGCTCCCTCCCCCTTTTGTTTATCTTCCGATATCAGTCCGCCGTTCCCATTCCGCTTTACCTGCTCACTGGCGTCTTCTGCCCCTGTAGAGATCCAGACGTGTATAATTCTGATCTCAGGCTGATTTCATGGGTGATCAGAGTTCTTTGGTAGGTAATCAGCTCACTTTGGGGTACCAGCTGAAAAGACGCCTCTTCCTAGTACCCCGCCATCTTGTCCCCACCAGGAACCATATATTCTCCATCAACCAACACATCTACACAGCTGATGGGCTGAGCAAGCGTCTTCTTATTGACCACTCAGTGGATGAAAGTATGTGCTGGAGCCAGGCCTCCTGGGGGCCACCACATGCTCCCCAATCAGCCTACGAAGAACTGAGCTGTGTTACTCATTTGTTCCTGTAGGGCCCAAGGACCCCAGAGTGGAGTTAGGATTGAGAACACACCTGCAGGCCAGTGAGAGGGGACTTCCTGTTGGAAGAATGGTCCCCAGCTGTGCAATAGCTTCAGGGCTATCTCATTGTGGTTTTGATTTGCATTTCCCTGATGATGAGTGATTTTGAGCATTTTTTAATGTGTTTGTTGGACGTTTGTATATCTTCTTTGGAGAAATGTCTGTTCGTGTTTTCTTGACTGGGTGTTTTTTGTTGTTGCTGCTGTCACTTGTTTGTTCGTTTGTGTGTTGAGTTTGTTAAGTTCTTTATAGGTTTTGGATACTAGCCCTTTACCTGATAAGACATTTGAAAATACTTTTCCCACTCCATAGGTTGCCTTTTAGTTTTGTTGATTGTTTCCTTTGCTGTGCAAAAGCTTTTTACCACGATGTCCCAATAGCTCATTTTTGCTTTTGTTTCCTTTGCTTCTGGAGACATGTCTAGCACAGAGTTGTTGCCACCAAGGTCAAAGAGGTTACTGCCTGTGTTCTCCTCCAGGATTTTGATGGATTCCTGTCTCACATTGAGGTCTTTCATCCACTTTGAATTTATTTTTGTGTATTTTGTGTATGTATTTTAATGTATTTTTGTGAAAAAGTTGTACAGTTCCCTTCTTCTGCACGTGACTGTCCAGTTTCTCCAACACCCTTTATTGAAGAGATTGTCTTTTTTCCATTGGATATTCTTTCCTGCTTTGTCAAAGATTAGTTGACCACATATTTAGTAATTCTTAACAATGCTACATAGGAAATGAAAAGACAAGGCAAAATAAAAACATGTTACACATATTAAGTAATGGAAGAGTCTACCTCTCCTCTGCTGACTCCCCAGACAGCCTGCAGTGTCTCTCATCTTCCCACTCCCATCTTTCAAGGTCTATTTATGAATCATGGGAGAATTCATCAGGAGGATGGCAGGACATTTGGCCTGGTGAGTGCTCACACACACAGGGACCGCCTGGTCCAGGCTGTCCGGAAGGGTTTTTACATCAGTTTTAAGTAAATTTGGAATAAGTGCCAGACCAGAAGACTTGGATCAGCACTGCAGAATAAGCCAATCTTCTTACAGATTCGGGGGCAGGTAAGGATAAATCCACTAAGAGACAGGAACAGACAGCACACACACAGGAGGGAATACAAATAGTCACCAGTTACAGGGAAGAGTGTTTGACCCTTCCAGTTCTCAAGAAATACCAATAAAATCACAAGGAAACAATCTACACAAAATTTAGTTTCCGTAATGGGTGGCTAGGTCAAAGAGGTTCACAGTTGTGATGTTTTATCATAGAACAAAAGATCTTATACAATCTAAACATCTGAAGTTCAGTTAAATTATGGAAACTATTAAGTAGTTATGGCATTTTTAATCCAACTATGATAAATAATAAAGAATAAAGGACACTTTAACACAAGGCAATGTGTTAAATGTATTTTGAAACAGTGTTAAGAAAATAAAATAGTGTTAAGGAGGCAGAATAGAAGTTTATGTAAACAAAATGTCATAGATGACATATATGTACACCCGAAGCTAGGATAAAACTAGAAATTCAAGTCCGGATGCTGGGCCAAGGGGAATATGAGCAAATATCTTCTGCTTTCAGAGGTAGTGAAGAAGAAAAAGAAAATTTCCTGAGCACCTTCTGTTTGTCAATTTCCCAGTAAGCCTCATTTAATCCTCCCAAAACTATGGATTAGGACTTTATAATGTTTCCTTTCATCTTATAATTATATATTAAAAACAATCATGACAAGAGTTATTATGCATTGAATTATGCCCCACCCAAATTCATATGTTGAAGTTGTAACTCACAAAGCCTCAAAATGTGACCTTATTTGGCAATAGGACCATTGCAGATATTGGTTTAACTTAAGGTCAGTGGGGTGGGCCCCTAATCCAATATGACTGTTCTCCTTATAAAAAGAGAAGATTCAGATGCAGACATGCACACAGGAAGAATGGCTTATGTGAATGAGGCAGAGTTCTCACTGATAACTCTTACAAGCCAAGGAATGTCAAAGATGGCCAGCAAACTTCCAGAAGCTGAGGGAGAGGCTGGGACCAGATTCTCCTTCACAGCCCTCGGAAGGAACCAAGCTTGCCAGTGCCCTGGTCTTGGACTTACAGGACACTACATCTCCTTTGCTTATGCCATCCACTCTGTGGTACCTTGTTATGGCAGCTCTAGCAAACTAATACAATAATAGTCACAGTAATAGCACCTGGTGTTTACTGAGTCATCTGCAACATGAAGGGTCCCTCTCAAGGACATTCAGTGTGCTAACAGTGTCATCCTGGCAGACAGCCTGGGAAGGATCCTCCCAACCCTGCTGAGGGATGAGGAGCCCAGGGCATGCAGCTCATTAGTGGTAGAGGTTTGATTTTAATGTGGCTTCAGAAGCTGTGTAGGAATTTAAATGTTTCTGAATCTTAAAAAATGATAAGCTTATTGTGTCTGATTATGGGTTTAGAAGCAACTCCTTTAGCCAGCTCTATCCTTCCTTCTGGTTGTGTTTCTTAGAAAGGGATGACCCAGGAAGACTGAAGGCTGCCTCCATGGAGCAGGTGGTGTGGTAAGTCCGGGGCTTTCTCGGTCCTGGCACTGCCTATAATTCTCTCTCATCTTCATTTCACTGAAACTCCCAGGCCTGTCCATCCTACTGAGAATGGTCTGCCATAGACAGACAGGTCATTGTGAGGGAAATCTGTGTTTGTTGAGAACCCAGCAAGTCACGACCCCTTTGGATTTCTTCTATCGTTTCTGTGTACCTTCCCCCAGTGTCCTAGAGGTTTTCCTCATGGCATGGAAGCCCTTCCTCAGAGGATAACTCTTAGGCCACTGGAACTGCTGCAACCACCACAAGACAGTTTGTGGGTCATGTATTCAGTGTGTCTCTGTTGCGCTAGTCTAGACCACAATCCCAGGCCTATACAATATTCTGAACAATGGTTTTGCCACAGAAGGAGAGGGGACCCAGGGCCCAGGACCCACATCTCTGTGTTCTCTGTATATATAAATGGTAAAATCAGGTAAAAAAAAAATTCAAGGTCACACTGGAGAGGGTTAGAGGGGAGATCCACCACAAGGTAGCACCAGGCAGTGGCAAGGGAAGAAGTTATGGGAAGCAGTGGTGCCCAGCAGTCCACTCTGTCCCCTGTGTCACCTGCATCTAAAAGAGCTGCTGTCTGATCACCTCCACATAGCCTTGCTCAGATATGCCAGCCTCCAGAGAGCCTCCAATGGTTACCTTTGTGAAATGGTGAAGCCTGGGGTTTTCATTTTTATCATCAAAATCCTCTGTGGCCTCCTCTTCCATGGTTGTTTCTTACACACTGAGTTGCCCCACTGCTTCCGATGTCCATTTGCCTTATCCTCCACTATGCTTTTGCTTGTCTACTCCCTGTGCTCAGGAAATTAGCAAGAATAGTGTATCAGTTAGCTTATGCTGCAGAACAAAATGTGCTAAACTCCATGGCTCAATATAGCAATCGCACCCTCATAGGTCTCTTGAATGTGTCTACCTTTCCGTAAGCTGATCCAGGCTGGGGTTTACCAGTTCTGCTCCAGATTGTCTTGGTGTAGAGGTGCAGGTATGTGGGTTGGCAGAAACTGTCTTGTTTCTCGGTGCAGGTATGTGAGTTGGCAGTGTTGTTCTTCCCTGTGTGTGTTCACTCTGGCTGAAGAGGCAGCAACAACTTACAGGGAATGCCTCTCATGTCAGTGGCAGAAACATGAGAGGGAAAATAGAAATGCAGAAGGACCCTTCGTCTTAGGCTCCAAACTGGAAAACTATCCCTTCTTCTTTCATGTTCGTGGTTAAACCAAGTTGCACGCTCAAGCGCAAAGTCAAGTGGCAAATGTTTCCCACCAGGGGTTGGGGGAGATTTAGGCAAACAATGCAATCTCCCACAAGTGGTAAGATGGTAATAGCAGCAAAACAGTAATAGATGTTTGTGAGTACTTACCACATGAGGACCCCTAGAATCACAGGGTTACATAAAGTGTTAATCCTCACTGCTGCCCTAGGAGGAATTCCCAATTCCACTGAACTGTAGACTAGGCAATGTGTGGCCTCATGGTTCCTAAACTCCAAGAAAGACACATAGTTATTAAACGACAGGGTCTGGATCTGAGTGTAAGATTTGGCAAACCCAGTCTGTGGCCAAATCCTATCACCACTTCAAAAACCTTTTTCAGATGTTGACTTCTCCATGAGCCATTTCTTAATCCAGCATTGTGTTATGCCTGCACACTACACTGCATGACACTGTGGGTGTAGACTTTCATGTTAAATTGTGCTTTCTCCCTTTTGGGTGCTTTAAGGGAAGCCAGTCGAATAGAATTTCCAAATAGGCAGATGGGTGATATGTCAAAATCTACACATGAAAACACAATGCCGAAAGTCCAAGAGAGATTCAGTTGCTTTTCACATCAGATGTCGTCAAATGAAGAAATCCTTTTGCACAGTTAGAGTACACCCACCATCTGCATTGTCCCCATGTTAGAGGAAAGGGCTGGGGATCGCTAAGCATGAAGTGTTTATCTAAGGTCACTGAGCAATCATCACAAGTACCAAACAATGCTGATGGTCAGCCAAGGGACTCTCCTGCACTCCTGGTCACCCGAAATAGGGAATACTTTCTTGCAAACGAGAGTACTGCTGCCTATAGTTTAAGTGAGATCCAAGTCACACCCTTGGGAGAGGACTAGCATAGCCAAAATGTGTTGGGCCCACCTAGTGATCCTGAAAGTTCTATTTGGACAAGTTGCATACTTTTTGAACTTACGCTCTTGAAAAATTCTTTTAGAAATGTCAAGGTGACTGGTGTATTAAAAAAATGAGCCAGAGCAAACAAGGATGACATTCTTTTAATTCTTTTCCTGCTAGGTCATTTTCTCCTTAGCCTCTAGCTCTGTGTACCATCCTCTTCCATAATTGACCGTCAGCCTACTCAGAGGTCCACCCTTGAGGGAAATTGTAAAGTAGGTGAGGATTTTTTTTCATCACTTGACCCCAGTGCCCCTTCACCTTTTCTCACCAAGCCTCCAGCTGATGCTCAGCCTTAAAGACTAGAAAACGAGAAGATCATGCTGGCAGCTTACCTGTGCTGCACCTGCTAAAGAACAAGAACACAGACCACTGACGGTGGCCTCATGCACTGGCCGCAGGGGTGGTGTCGTGGAGCTCCTCTCTGTTACATCTCACCGATAACCACCAGTTTGGCCTCATCCATGCCTGTGTATTGCCAGATCTGCAGTGTGTTTGCTAACTGAGAAATGCCACTTTGAGGAATCTGGTTTGGGCGGATCTTTTTCAATGAGAGCGTCTATGCATCGCATCGATGAAGCTGGAGATCTCAGTGTTTTTTATTAGGTTGAACCATGTACACTTGCCACTGACTGCTTTTGGTCTACAGAAATAATTACTCTGTAATGGTGCAACTTAAAGGATTTCTTGTTTCCATGACTCAGAGATAAGAGAGAGAGAGAGAGAGAGAGAGATACAGGCATAGCTGAACAGTTCCTAAATCCAATTTCTGTATATTGACTGCCATTTCCCTCTCCTGCATAGCAAAATCAGTCATTTCCTCAGAAAGCTATTTGCTCCCTAGCTGTTATAAAATCACAGTTAAGAGAGAAATTAACTTAAAAGAAGACTGGTAGAAAATCAGAATGCAAACTAGTCATTGTTTCTCAAACTCTGAACGTGAAGTAGAATTTTTAGAAGTGGCAACACAAATGTCTAAGGAAAAACTATTATTGTCTAATTAAGAAAACCTAAGGACATGAACAGACGTTTCTGCAAAGAAGACATCCAGATGGCCAACAGACACATGAAAAAGTGCTCCATATCACTCGGCATCAGGGAAATACAAATCAAAACCACAATGAGATATCACCTCACACCAGTCAGAATGGCTAAAATCAACAAGTCAGGAAATGACAGATGCTGGCGAGGATGCGGAGAAAGGGGAACCCTCCTACACTGTTGGTGGGAATGCAAGCTGGTGCAACCACTCTGGAAAACAACATGGAGGTTCCTCAAAATGTTGAAAATAGAACTGCCCTATGACCCAGCAATTGCACTACTGGGAATTTACCCTAAAGATACAAACGTAGTGATCCAACGGGGCACGTGCCCCCGAATGTTTATAGCAGCAATGTCCACAATAGCCAAACTATGGAAAGAATCTAGATGTCCATCAACAGATGAATGGATCAAGAAGATGTGGTATATATACACAATGGAATACTATGCAGCCATCAAAAGAAACAAAATCTTGCCATTCGCGACAACATGGATGGAACTAGAGCGTATCATGCTTAGTGAAATAAGTCAAGCGGAGAAAGACAACTATCATATGATCTCCCTGATATGAGGAAGTGGTGATGCAACATGGGGGCTTAAGTGGGTAGGAGAAGAATCCATGAAACAAGATGGGATAGGGAGGGAGACAAACCATAAGTGACTCTTAATCTCACGAAACAAACTGTGGGTTGCTGGGGGGAGGGGGTTTGGGAGAAGGGGGGTAGGGTTATGGACATTGGGGAGGGTATGTGCTTTTGGGTAAATTGGAAGAGGAGGTGAACCATGAGAGACTATGGACTCTGAAAAACAATCTCAGAGGTTTGAAGTGGCAGGGGGGTGGGAGGTTGGGGTACCAGGTGGTGGGTATTATAGAGGGCACAGCTTGCATGGAGCACTGGGTGTGGTGAAAAAATAATGAATACTGTTTTTCTGAAAATAAATAAATTGGAAAAAAACACAAAAAAAAACAATGAATCTTGGAACACCAAAGAAATAAAATAAAATTAAAAAAAAACTTTATAAAAAAATAAAAAAATAAAAAAAAAGAAAACCTAGTACATAGAAATATCATCTTCCCACATATTTATACGACTAATTGAGGCCTGTGATGTATTTTGGGATGTCTTCAAATTCAAATGAAAATTTTAAAATTCCCATTTTCATTTTCCTGATAACACGGAACACACAAGCTGGCATTTCTCCACAACTTCAGAGCTCCGTTGGTCATTAGTTCTCTGTCACTGAGTGTAGCCAGGAACCAGGCTAGGTGGGGGACAGGCTTTTACTGAGTCAGTAGGAGAAAAATGGCTAGAACTCAATCATACCAGCTTATCAATCCCAAAATTGTTGGCAGTAGTCTAGACATATTTGTGGCATGTTTGTGTTTATTGTTGTGTTGTTCTTGTGGTTTTAGCTAATAGCTTTCTCAGACTGTGGCTTTGTATGTATCAACTTGCTGTTGTAATTACTATCCCAAGTAACACAGAATATGAGTGAAAACTTGTCATTATATGGTATTTTCTACTTTTGGGTACTGCATTCTTCAGTATGTTGTTAGACTTGATTGATCCATCAAAATAAACTGAATAAATTCAATTCCTAAAAGAAGGAAAAAGTTGAAAGTGGTAATAATGATGTAACAAAAGTTTGTTCTTAACTGCAAATGAGACAGGAAAGCAGATAGCAAATACATCTTTCTACTCTTAAATTCAGTATGGACAATTCTTTTCATTCAGAACATCATCTATCATGGTAAATTCATGTGGGTAATTTGAATATATTCCTCTTAAAGTTTTATTTGTAATAAATGTATAAATTTGGCTGTCATCCCTTGTTTAGAAGCTATATTCATTACATGTTAATTCTTGTCTTATTTTTGTGCAGGTGTATGTAGTACAATAAAACAAATTTCATGAAAAATTTTTCTTTACAAATCGTTAGTGCTCTTTCCAGGTTTGGTGAGCACTATTGCAGAATTACAACCCTGAACTCAGCTCTGGTTTTCCCAGCTGGGTCCTAACACTGAGGAAAGAGCCGGATTGGGGCATTTGGTATGTATCACAGAGGAAGACACGGCCAGGATCCCTCCTCCAGCAGCAACAAGCAGGAGTCCATGTGGGTACATGGGAAGCAGCAGGCAGACTCTACGGCCTCCATGCGGGCAGAGAAACAGGTTCACGGCCTGCACTGCCTTTGTTGATGGACACCAGCGTGTGCCGCTGGGGGTCCTGCTGGTTGGGTTTCTGCGAGCTCAGGAAGTGTATTCATGAGTTTCAGTCTTCTAGAACTGGGCAGAGAGGTGCTTTCTGCTGTATGGGCCACCTGTCATCTGTCTGGGATGGTCTACAGAAATAAATGCTCCATTTGGATGATAAGGGAGAGGTCAGAAGTCTTACTTTCTGGATGACCCCTCAGCACCAACTTGTTCTGACTTATACCACTTAGAAACATCTTCTTTGAAAAACTGAGCAGCTAGTGTCCTTGACTATAGGGAGTCCATGCTGGAACCACAGTTCACATTTTGTGGGCCATTCATTTGGCCCGACACAGCCAGGGATGGAACCCTTTGTGCAGGAAAATATAAATTGCAGAATTTCTTGGTAGGCCAGACCAAACCTTCAAGTACAAGTTCTGGATTCAGTAATGCGTTACATCAGGGGTTGGCAAGCTGTGACCCACGGGCCAGTTCCAGCCCACTGCCTATTTTTGTAACAAAAGTTTTATTGGCACATAGCCACACCCGCTTGTCTTCATTTTGTCTGTGGTTACCTTCCTGCTGTAATCACAATTGATCAGTTGCTACAGAGATCTGTGGCCTGCTTAGTCTAAACTATTTTTTTTACAGCCCCTTACAGAAAATGTTTGCTGGCCCCTGCAATACAGGCATAAAAGGAAAATCACCCCTTTCCAGGAGACCCTGGGAGGGTCCCCACACACCGCATTCCATTCCTGCTCTGGCTCTCAGGTTGTGAGGCAGTCAAAAGCTCTTTGAGGTCTCCTTGCAAAATAACTGCAGACTTTACAAAAGGAATGAGAGCAACCAAGTGACCGCTTTTGCCTAGAGGTTATGAGGTGATCAACTCTGAGGGCTATGGGTCCGGGAGGCCAAGCTCAAATGCCTCCTGCATTCATTACCAGCTGAGTGAACCCAGGCCGTTTGCCGACCCTCCTGTTCTGTGCCTTGGTTTCCTTACATGTAAGATGAGGACAAGAAAAATGCCTATTTCATTGGGTTTTCATAAAGAGAAAATAAGAAGTTCAGGGTAAAGTGCTTAGAACCTGGCCTGACACATATTTAGAAGTGTTCAGTAGACAGGAGCATTCCTGGGTTGGAGAGACCTCGCAGGGGGCACTGTCATTACCATCCATTGGAAGAGGAAGTCAAGATCCAGAAAGATAAGGTGACTCTCTCCATCTGTAAGATAAGAACTTTCTTACTCCCATTTTACAGATGGGGAAACAGACAGACGAGACGACCTGGAGGTTCTGGAACTCGAGTTCATCCAGCCCCTCATGGAGCCCATGAACAAGCCCAGTGCGTCCTCCTGTCCTGTCTCACCCCCACCCTCCAACCATTGTCACTCCACACATCTCCATGTATGGATCCACTTGGGAAAAATGCAGCACTTAGGGGTCCTAGGATAGAAGAATTCTGGAGGAGCTCACCAGGAAAACGCCTCTGGCATAAATTCTCCAACCGGATTAACTGGTGCAAACTAGAGCTTCCCGGGCTGCCCCTCTTCTCTTGGGTCTGGCATTGCAATGGGTCCATCTAGTGGTCAAAGGCAAGAATTGCTAGCCATCAAGCTTCTGGAAAGCAGCACAGCTAAACAGCCCTTCTAGTTAGTGTCCAGTCTTGCTGACCACCATTTCACCAGGTCAAGGGACAGGCAAACTGGCAGAAGAAGGACAGTGCTCCCTCCTTAGCCAGGTACTCATCCTGTCAGAACCTCTGTATCCCAGTTCAACCAGAGGAATTTTGCCCCCAAGGGGACATTTGACCAAGTCTGGAGATGTCTTTGGTTGTCATGAATAAGAGATGCTGCTGGCATCCTGTGGAGAGGCTAGGAATAATGCTTACACCCTGCAGTGCACAGTGAAGCCCCACTCTGAAAAGCAGATGTCAACAGTATCATCTGCTGTTAAAAATCCAGCTGTGCCCTCCTCATAAATGAATCCCAAGTCGGTAGGCAGGAAGATTGAGTGAGGCCGTACATGCTCAGAGTCTTTGCATGTGTTTTTCCTTCTGCCCAGATGCTCTTCCATCTTCCTTACACTCTTATCTCATATTTTCCCTTCAAATCTCAGCTTGAGTGCACATGTGCAGGGAGGCTCATCTGGTCACCTTTGCCTCTTTGTTTCTTTTTGGTCTCCCCATAAGCAAACCCGAGACAAGGGATTGGTGGAAAATGTTTATCGAAGAGGTGATCCTGGGACACACCTGGAGGGGATGGGGAAGAGACAGCAGTGGTGTGGTGGGGGGCACTGAAGGGCAAGTTAGGGAGCACTTATTACCTGAGAAGCTGAGGTTTTGTCTCCAGGGAGGGGAGTGCAGACTCTTATCAAGGATCCTCAGAACTGTCCTCTCCAGGAGGAGGAAGCCAGGGTATTCGTCCTCCAGCTTCCATCTCTTATGGGGGCAGGGCTGACACTGTGCTCTGCCCCACACTGTAGCCCCCTGTCTGTGTGCTGAGTGACAGATGCAGCCTAGGCATCGCCTGGTCTCTAGGCAGTCAAGTTTCACATTCTCACCCTGGTCCTCAAAAGCTGATGGTTCACTTCTCTTAGCTGAAGCTCTAGAGACCAGCAACCAGTGGCCTGGCACAGGTGATCACACAGCAGGGTTTGGGAGCTGTGACATCACCCTGGAGGTGATTCTAGCTCCTTGCTCTCTGTGGCCACTTTATTAGGGCTCTGCAAATCTAAAATTGTTACATCACATCCCCAGCTAGACTGGCCTTAGTTTGCTTAGTAAGAAGAGCAATATTTTTGTTGAATTTCACATTTTCTACCAAGTAATGAATTAACCTTTTTGAAATCACAAAGGGGATCACAGTAGGAAAATGAAGCCATAGCCTGTCCGAGCTAGTTATAGCACACACGCCATCAGAGAGGTGGAGGGGGAAACCGGGGAAAGAAATGGAACATAGACTATAAAACCATTCAGTACTGATTCCAAACATGGGATAACCAACTAGTCATAAAATGGGTCAACTCACATCTCATGTGGACAGATTCTGTTGTGCGTGGAATTAGTTCTGACTTAATGAGCTGGATTCTAGGAGACTTGGACCTACCTTCATCCTGTTGCTATGGGGGAAACCTCCCGACTTTTAGCTACAGAGGTCTGTGAACACTGTCTGTATACAAGTGGCTGAGACAAAGTTGGTGAGAGACTTACAACTCTCTATCTTCAGTGACACAAACACACTTGGGATTAACCAGGAAAACAGAGTAAATGATGAGGTAGGCTGGCTGAGGGTAGAAAACATACTGATGTCAGGTGGGATGACTAATGTCCCTGACATCGTTTGCTCAGGTTTTTCCCATTTTGTGAAAAGTGGACAATCCAATAAACATTTATTAAGCACCTACTGTGGCCATGCCTCCAGGGCTGAACACCTTGACTTCAGGAGGGAGGATAGACATCTGGCACATGTACTACACCTCCCTGGCTCGCCTCGCCTCTCCTCTGCACTATGGGAAACTGAAGTTTCCAGGATCCCCTGCCTTCCTGGTATGTTCAACCAAGGGAGGCACTGGCAGAGACTGGCTGATGGAGAAGACAAGTCTCCCTGTCTCTTCCGACATTGTGTGGCATCTCCAGCAGTGCCCTCTCAGCCATGACTTCTGCTCCTACAAAAGGCAGTCCCTCCCTTTGTGCTCCCTGCTCTGTCCAGCCAAGAACATGGGCTCTGATAGTCCTACATTCTCCCTCTGGCCCTCTGGCAAGGGATAGTATCAGCTTCTTGGTGCTGTTAATACCTCGATTTGTCACTGTTTCTTATTTGCATCCTCAGGTTTCTCATCCCTGTGTAACAAATTTTCCATATCAAATTCTCTCTGCTTAAAATAGGTCTCTGTTTTCTTGGAGACCTTGTATTCCCTTCTAAATGTGTTTCATATCTTGTCCATCTCTCACTAGGTTTCAGACTCCCCAGCATCCTTAAGGGTCCAAGATGCCCATTTCCTTCTTATCCCAGGGCCTTTGCACTTCCTTTTCCTCTGTGTTGTGTTCTTGCTCTGGATCTCTCGGTGGCTGGTACCTTCTCATTCTTCAAATTTCAGCTAAAATGCTACCTTCTCAAAGGCCTCGACTGACACCTTGTCTGAAGCAGTCCTCTTACCACACCCCCACAGCAAGTCACTCAACTTTATCTCAGGTGGCCCTGTTTATTTCTTTCAAATCATGTACCCCTGTATGTAATGATTTTATTCACTTTTTTTCTACAGTTATTCATTATCCATCCTCTGTGCTGGAACCTAAGCTCCCTGTTTCCAACATCTAGCCCTGTGCTTGACACAGAGTGGACATTGAAAAATAAAAGTTGAATGAATGAATGACTAAATGACTGCTCTGAGACAGTTTGAACCCAGTTCAGACCCAGTTTGAGTCAAAAGTGAACAAGCTTCAAAAGTGGTGTATTTCTTTATCAGTTTTGGAAATAAGTCTGGGGCAAGGAGGCTTAAGTGTTAGAGTTTGTGAATTCAACTACGTAGAGTGGAAAGGATCCTCACAGACACTCTTTCTCTTGAATTGGGCCAGGCCCATGTTTAAATGGGGAGGGCAGTGTCTCACTGCCTTTTAGAGCACGGTTTTCTCTGGGCCAGAATCCAGGATAGCCCATCTGGATGGCAGTAAGCTCCCTTCCTGTCCATGCTTCATGGGTTACAAACATCTCACAGCAAAGCAAGGACATGCTTCTTGTCGCTTGGTTGGTCGATCAAATCTGTATGCTATTAGCCTGCCCGAGTTCACCTTCACCCAGGAAATGTTCTTCCAGTCCACCTTCCCACCTCCAGTCCCTGTTCCCCTCTTCTTCTCTGCCTGGGGTCTTCCTTTGCCACTGGAGCTTGCATCACTGCCGAGGGTTTGCCTGGGGCCTGTGAGGTGGGGTGAGATAGGACTGGTGACAAAATGACATGACTCCAACTCTCCAGTGGGATGATCCCCACGTGTGGTCACCTGCTCAGAACACCCGGTCCTGCTATCCCTCCCCTGTCCCATCTCACTTCCCTTCTCCCTCATTTGTGCTTCCTAGACCACACCTCAGATCACCTCCCTGCATCCAGTTCCTTGTCTCCAAAGTGAGCAGAGAATTCAGTTCCCATTCAGAGCAGCTTTTCCTCTTTACTCCCTGTAAGGATCTGTTTCTGTGGAAAAGGTGGGTGGACAGTGAATGCTTAGCTTTCCTGGATCCTCCTACTCCATACCTTCCTGATCAGGAGGAAGAATCGGCCCCTGAGTTTGTCCATGTCTGGGCGTCTAACACAGTGGCTCTGCAGTCATGTGTGGGACCTGCAGCAGCAGCAGTGGTACCCAGGACCCGGTGAGAGATGCAGTGCTTGGGTCTCACCCAGAGCTGAACATCAGAGACTTGAGGGTGTGTTAGCATGGGGCACTGACTGGCCCCTGGGTGCTCCCATGGCTCACTGCAGGCTGGAAAGCAGTGCTCTAAAGCCCACTTATCAGAACTGGATGTATCATTCACAGGCAGCTCATTCTGCTTCCAGCAACTGGGGGAGGGCTTGTGTCATTCACTGATTAGTATGTGTTGATGATGATTCTTACCAGTTATAATACATGTCCTTGTGCACACCGATTTCTTCATACTGGATAGCCAAAGTGACTCTCAATGTCCCAAAGTAGATGCTGGGAAGAATGGAGGCTTGACAAAAGCACCAGAGTGATACCCAGCCCCAGTGGAGTGAGTGGGAACCCCATTGATCTTCTGTATATCCTTAGGATACTTCGCCATTCTGTGCATGCTGTTTCCAGGTGCTTCCACTCCCAATGCCAGCACCTGTGTCTCCTTTGCTTGTCTTGCTTGCATGGGGAGCCGGGACAGCCCTAACCTAGTTGCAGATCTGTGCAAGGATTAATGAGTCTCTAGGACTCACAGAACTCAGGAAAGCCATGATAATTCATGGTTACATTTTGTTATAGTGCAAGGATACAGATTAAGATCAACTCCCAGGTGGGTGCAGGGGTGTAGGAGAAATCCAGGTGACTGTCCCATTGGCACTGCAGGAATAGTGCGTATGCTCCCAGCAATGATGTGTTCAGTATTTGGTGACAAGGGAGGCTCACCTGAGCCTTGGGGTCTAAGGTCTTTAGTGGGGGTGGCTCACACAGACATAAGTGGTTGCCCACATGGCTGACCTTAATCTCTAGCCTCCCAGAGGTCAAGCTGATACTGTGTGGCCCAAGGCCCCCACCATAAATCACATTGTTAGTATAGACTGTCTGGCGTGGACCAAGGCCTCAGGTAAACAAAGGCACTCTTACCAGGCAGGACATTCCAGGGCTGAAAGCTTACTTTTTAGTTGCTGAGCAAGGGCCAAATCTTTCTCCAGGCAAGCCCAAGCCTCTACTGCACATTGAGCATAAAGATTCCAACCCCTGCTGAGGACGTGTCTGGGGGCATCACCAGCATGACCCTGTCTCCAGAGTTTCCTGCAGGCCTGAGCCAACAGTATCCTCAGGGACCCAAGTAAGCAAGGCCGCTGGCTCAGCTCCTTCCTGCCTGATCTCTCCTGCCCTCACCCTCCCCCTTTCTGAGCTTTGGGAACATTTCTTAACAAATCTCCCCCACATGCAATTCCACTTATGGGGGCCCCAAATAAGATCCTGTAAGAATCTGCCAAATTCTAAACTTCCCTAATTTTCTGTATTTCATGAATCTTCTTGTGCGACTCACCAAGGCTTTGAAAGCTGCAGGGGCACTTTCTCTACACCTCACCCCTGCAGGTATAACTCAGTCGTGTTCACAGTAATGACAATTTTTGCTGGCTCTCAATGCTGCCCTGCTCACACAAGCCACTGGTTCCGGCAGTCTCCCCATACGAACATCTTTCCAGGAGTCTCCAGGAGCGGCTCAGTCGCATATGGACCCGAGCATCCTTTGTACCAGGCTCTTTCTCCTGGGTGCCACATCCATCTCTCTGCCCCTGTTGT
This sequence comes from Neogale vison, assembly GCF_020171115.1. NCBI lineage: Eukaryota > Metazoa > Chordata > Mammalia > Carnivora > Mustelidae > Neogale > Neogale vison. The sequence continues at coordinate 47,893,104 of NC_058098.1, forward strand.
CCTGGGCCTGCAGCCTCCACTGGGAGCCATGGCCCTCATGACAGTATCCCTCACAATTGAAGCTGAGCCAGCTATGGAGTATTGAAGGCTGCCTCTTTCTGCTCTGATGTGCGTCATGCTACTACAGTCGACGCCAGTTCCGAGGTCTTGCCCAGCTTGTGAACTGGCTCTCACAGATCTTCTCTTCAAAACCAGCCATGCCTGTTATTCACACGCTAATGGTAGCCTCCCTCATTTTCACCTTCTTGTCAAAAACTTCTTCAAAGGCCCAGGGTGGACCAGGTCATGTCTGGAACTGAGATCTTCACAACATGTGGTGGGCACAACTCTCTGCCCTCCTCCTTATGTCATGTTTCCCTCTCCCTCTGACCCATCTGCCTGTATGAGGTGGTGTGCACCTGCTGTCTGCCTCCTCCTTCCAGCAGTGAGGTCTTCCTCGTACAGCTTCTGCTCACAGAGGATCCCTTCCTGTCTTCTTTCAGAAGACACACCTCGCATGTGTGCTGCTTTATAGTCAAACTCCTTCCAACTCCTTTCAAATGTATAGGGCAGGACCATTCCTGACTTAGCAAAACCCAGGTTGGGCAGGCAAGTGTCCTGCTCTAGGCACTTCTTAGGGCTATTGTAACAAGTACCACGAACAGGGTGGCTTAAAACAGCAGAAACATATTGATTCACCCTTCTGGAGCCCTAAAGTTCAAATTCAAGATGTTGCCAGGGTCATGCTTCCTCTGAAACTTGTGGGGAAGAATCCGTCCTTGCCTCTTCCTGGCTTTTGGTGGTTACCATTAATCTTCGGCGTCTCTTGGCTTCTAGATGCATTGTTCCAGTCTCCGTCTTCATCTTCACATGCTGTTCTTCCTGTGCCTCAGTCCTCACATGGCCATCTTCTTTTAATCAAGACACCAGTCATATTGGATCGGGGCCCACTCTACTCCAGTGGGAGTGCATCTTAACTAATGACATCTGTGATCACCTCCCTTCCAAATTAAGTCACAGTCTGAGGTTTTGTTGATTGGTAAGTCAACATACCTTTTAAAGGGAGACACGATTCAACCCATAACACTTGCCTAAGGTCATAAGGCTGGTGAGGGGAGTTGAACTGTAGGGATGAGAACTCAACTCTCTGAGTCCAAAAGTGTGCATCATCTGGTGCTGGGATGGTTTGGTGCCTGTGGCCTCTGAGGTATCCAAATACTGAGAAGTAATCCTTCTTGATGTCCAAAAATGTATGCCATGGTCATATGTTGCCTCAATAAAGTTCAGTCAGGAAAGCAGCTAACACCAGGTGGTTGCAGAAGGAATGTGATACAGGAACTAATTACAACAAGTTGGAAGGGCCAATAGGCCAGCCAGTCAGCATCCCAGAAATCAATGGCTCATCAGGCTAGACCTGGAGGAGCCACCACACAAGGTGCTGTGACCAGAACCAGGGCCAGGGTCTCCCAGGAACGACTGGACCAAGAAGGGGCCACCCTTGTCTCTATCAGAGGTCAGAGATCAGAGGTTGAGAGTGGGGGAGAAATGCCCAGGCTAGTCCCTTGCTCTCAGCTTATCTCTTGGCAGAGCTTCCTGTTGGCGAAACCTAAATGGAAGCCAGTTGGCAACATAAACTGAGAAATATGGTTCCCAGGCGAAAACTGTGAAATGGATCTGAGAATAAACATCTATATTTTGTAACCACTGACAGGAAAAAGGCAAAAAATTAAAAAAAAAACTAATATGAACTTAGTTTCATTTTGGATGATTTAAAAAAAACACAGAGAGTTACATACATTTACAAAACATAGTAAAATGTGTGAGGGGCGTGTTATTTGTACAATTCATTATGAAAAGCTTGGTAGGCATTAATTATGGGTCCCTCTATTCCTCCTCAGGTGGGCAGTGAACAGTTTGGTGCTTTCTTGACTGGGAGAGTAAACAGTCAGAACACCTCACCCTAACAACTTAAGACAACACCTAGAACAGAAAGTATAACCCCAGGATGCTTGGGTGGCTCAGTCAGTTAAACGTCTCCCTTCCGCTCAGGTCATGATCCCAGGGCGCTGGGATCAAGCCCTGCATCGGGCTCCTTGCTCAGCGGGGAGCCTGCTTCTTCCTCAGCCTCTGTCTGCCATTTTCCCTGATTCTGCAGTTTGCTCCCTCTCTCTGACAAATAAATAAATAAAATCTTAAAAGAAAGAAAGAAAGAAAGAAAGTATAACCCCCTTCTGTGTACCTGGTGTTTATGCCCTTTGAACAGCTGATGAGCCCTTTTAATTACCACAGACTCTTTTAGCACTAAGCTGGTAAATAGCTATGTCTAATTAATCTTCTCTGCATTTCTGGGAAATAGTACTCATTCCACTATCTACCCTTTGGGACAGTGGCGGCAGGGCTGAGCATCATGTGAGTCGCTTGCCTGTCACCTTTGTGCTGCCCCTTCTTTTGACTGTCACTACCACGGGGGAATGGGGAAGTGCACTGGATTTTGTAACCCAGCACAGAGCACAGGAGAGGCGGGCAAGGATACCTCTCTTAGACTGTCTGTGGTGAGTTCTTTGGATGTAGGCATAGTTCCCCCTCTAGTTAAACTACCTAACTTCCAGGCTGTCATGTAGCTCTGTGTTTCCGCCAACCATCTGAAGAGCTGGTGAAATGTAAATGAAAGCCCCTCACATTTTGTCCGTTTTGAATATTATCTTATCCTCAGCATCGGGAGTGAAGCCCTGCATATAGTAGGACTGCAATATGACCTTGGGGGATAGGATGAACCTGGTATCTGGCCCAAGCAGCCAGATAATTGGCTTATTCTCCCATGTAGGCACAGAATTTGCAGTCAGGTGCTGGATCAGTGTCTGCCTCCTGATGATTCAGTGGAGAGAGTGACTGACAGAGCCCCCCTGAAAAAAAGCTCCCAGACTTAAGAGCTTATTATGCAACTGGCAGAGAGGTTTACAAGCTCCCAACTTTGATTTCCGGGAGTCCCACATGATCAGTCTAGAGTCCCCGCACACGGAGAGCTGGAAGGCTGTAGAGAAGACATTTGTTCAGACAAGTGCTAACCTCTTTTCTTACTCTACCTACCATGTGACCTCCTATTGCATAGATCAGACCATGTGTCCCACACTTACTAACATGTCAGCAAGAGCTTCATAGCGCACAGTTAGCCAAAATGGCTGCTGCCATCCCTCTATCTGTCACTGACCAGGCAGGAGGTCATGGCCCAGGTCAAAAGTAATCCTGCCTTTTATTCCTCATTGGTCCAGAAGCCCCAGTTTCTAGGGAATGTCACTGAGGTCTGCTTCATGCAAGGCATTGTCATTCAGTCAATGTCAGTTGTCAGTGTCAATTCATTATTGCCAATAAAGCAATGCTAAATGTGCAGAAGCAGGTTGAAGATAAATTATGCTTAAGGCAGAATGCTTTTGTAAGCTCCACGCAGCACGAGCTGCTGGCACCACTTGCAATGAAGCAGTGTGAGCAGCAGAGGGCAGCAGAGGATGCAGTTGTGTGGAGCAGCTAGGACCAGACCTGTGCTCCCCACCAGACAAGGACAGAAAGCACAAAGAACTCGCTTGGGCCAGTTCTGACAAGATGCAAACCTTACCTCTCCAACAGATCCACTGGGCTTTTGATTGGTGAACCACAGGTCAGGCCTGATAAAGATGTTCCCTGTGTCAAACAGTCCCTAACCCAGACTAAGGAGAGACAACTTGGAAGTGTTCCCTTAGCCCACCCACCTGTCCAGAAAGTAGAGCAGCTGCCTGCTGAGCCCAGCTGGGGCTATCTTGGTGGACAGGCTTCCCTGTCCCTCCTGCACCTGCTGAGAGTGCCTTGGCTTCTCAGGTAGTTGCTTGTTTTTTGAAGAAAAATTTCCCTGAATCTTTAAATTCCTTACCTAGAAAAGCAGGGTCCTTCATGCACCTGATCTCCTAGTGCCCTCTGTGATTCCAGATGGCTGGGTAGGATCAGACTGACCTCCTTTCTTCCTCATCCCCATCATTGGCACTGGGATAAGCACTATGAAAGTGCCCCCAACATGGAGAGAAAAGAAGATGGAGCCGAGGTACAAGCCCTTGGAAAGAAGAGGGGTACACAGCAGCCTAGGGAGAATGTGAACCACATTTTGAAGAGCCTTCACTGGGTTTTTCCCCAGCTTTATTGAGTTATAATTGACAAAAATGCGTGTATTTAATATATACAATATGATGACATTATATACACATACATTTTATGAAATGATTGTCATAAGCAAGTTAATTAGCACATCCATCACCTCACATAGTTACCTTTTTCTTTTTTTGTAATGAGAATGCTTGAGATTTATTTTCTTAGCAAATTCCTACTTTCTGAGCAACTGTCAAGTACACAATACAGTATTGTTAACTAAAATCACCAGAACTTACTCATCTAATAACTGAAAGTCTGAACCCTTTGACTGATATTTCTCCAATCTTCCCAACCCCCAGTTCTTGGTAGCAACCATTCTATGCCCTGTTTCTGTGAGGTTGGCTCTTTAAAAATTGATCTTATATATAAGTAACATCATACTGTATGTGGCTTTCTCTGCCTGACTTACTTCACTTAGCATAATGCCTGAAGTCATCTATGTTGTCACAAATGTCGGATTTCCTTCTTATTTAATAGACAAATAATATTCCATTATACATATGTATCTATGCTGTATCTTTTTTTATCCATTCATCTGTGGATGGACGCTTAGGCTATTTCCATATCTCAGCTCCTGTGAGTAAAGGCTTCACTGTTTTGTACTTTCTTTCTTTCTTTTTATAATTTTGCTTGTTTGTTTGTTTGTTTGTTTAGTAATCTCTACACTCAACATGGGGTTTGAATTCATGACCCAGATTCTTTACTCTTCCAACTGAGCCAGCCAGCACACCCACTCCCCGCGCCATTGTTTTTATTTCTGAAGATGCTGCTGCCCTTGGAATTGGATATCAGTGTTCCTAATGACCCAGAAGGCAGACAAGTATTAGTCGGACTCTGGTTCCTTCTGGAAACCCATGATTCACTGTTTTCTTTTCTCTTCTACACTTAGCATTTTTCCGTGCTGACACCTTTTCCTCAGTTTGCCCAGGCTTCCTTTCTGCCTAGAAGGAGGGTCTGCCTGGTTCTCACTCCCATGACCCTCTTTTGGTGGCCAAACTGCCATCCTGATGCGTTCCTGTTCTTTGCAGCCCTTCCCAGGCACTGCAGCCACCCTGCGTCAGGGCTGCAAGATGGTGAACCTGAAGCTCATTGACTTAGATTAAGATGGGTCTTGATGTTGGTCTTAAGGCCTGAAAGAGGCTTGCACACCCATTTCCAGGAGTTGGATGTCCCTATTCTTGTTTGGAGTACCCACCCTTACTGGTTCCATCCTTCCCACGTTATAGGTAATGCCCCTTGATGCCTGGGCCCAGGATGTGCTTTTACTTCCCAAGGAGCTCTATTTGCAGAACTAACGTGGGTACTGGCTGAGGAGGTGGAACAGCTTCAATTATCCTTGTGTAACTTCTACTTCCTGGGAATTCACAGAATGTCTTGAGACAAGGTCTCTGCAGCAGAGGCCAGTCAATGGTGGGCCCTAGATCCAGGCAGAAGGATGCCAGTGGAGGCACGAGTGGGAGGTGGGGATTCTGATGCTCCACACTGAACACCTCTGTCTGACAGCAACACTGGTCTATATTTTCTTTGGAAAGTAATTCCAAAATCCTCCCAGGCCCCCCTATCTTCAGTCTTCAAGCAAAGATACTCTTGAGTTTAACTGTTCAGGTTAGTTTTCTATCTTTGATCCCCTAATTCACCTTTTGGACAGAAGCAATCCTAAACATTACTCTGTAGGTTCTATGCCATCATAATGCCCACGGTGCAGCTTGAGGATTGTCTCAAGTCTTCCAGTAAATGCAGGGATTATCAAATGCTTACTCCCTCCTAAGCAGTGGGGGAGAACAGTGCTGGTTCGAGAGTGCACCAGAAATGCAGAGCAATTGAGACGCTTAGAGATATGAAAGCCAGGAAATATTCCATTAAAAATGGCATACTCTAAGGCAGCTCAAGCTCAAAATAAATGAAAAGTTCAGGCTGGGATAATCCCACCAAGATATTCGAGAAGAGAGCTATTTCCAGATCACCCACACCTGACATCCAGCTTTGTTTCTCACTGCTGCAGGGAACAGCTGGGCAACGGGAGGGAAGTGGAGGGTCTGATGGCATTTAAGCCTAAGTCCTTTATCCACTCTGTTCCCAGAGCAAGAACCTTCACCCTCCTCCAGGTCACTTCCCTTTGCTTGAGGCCAGTGCTGTGTAACAGAGCTTTCTGCCATGGTAGAAACAATCCTGGTCTGCGTGGTACGATATGGTAGCCATCCACCACCTGTGGCTAGTTAGCACTTGAAATGTGGTGACTGCAACTAAGGAAGTGATTTTTAAACTTTATTTAATGGTAATTAATTTTAATTTAAAAATTTAAATTCCTGGAAAAATATAAACTACCAAAATTGAACCAGGAAGAAATCGACAACCTGAATAGACCGATATCTAATAACGAGATTGAAGCAGTGATCAAAAATCTCCCAAAAAACAAGAGCCCAGGACCTGACGGATTCCCTGGGGAATTCTACCAAACCTTCCAAGAAGAAATAACACCTATTCTCCTGAAGCTGTTTCAAAAAATTGAAGCAGAAGGAAAACTTCCAGACTCTTTCTATGAAGCCAGCATTACCCTGATCCCCAAACCAGGCAAGGACCATACCAAAAAGGAGAATTTCAGACCAATATCACTGATGAATATGGATGCTAAGATTCTCAACAAGATCCTAGCCAACAGGATCCAACAACACATTAAAAAGATTATCCACCATGATCAGGTGGGATTCATCCCTGGGCTACAAGGATGGTTCAATATTCGTAAATCAATCAATGTGATACAACAAATTAATATGAGAAGAGAGAAGAACCACATGGTCCTCTCAATTGATGCAGAAAAAGCATTTGACAAAATCCAACATCCGTTCCTGATTAAAACGCTTCAAAGTATAGGGATAGAGGGAACATTCCTGAACCTCATCAAATCTATCTATGAAAGACCCACAGCAAATATCATCCTCAATGGGAAAAAGCTTGCAGCCTTCCCGTTGAGATCAGGAACAAGACAAGGATGCCCACTTTCACCACTCTTGTTCAACATAGTATTAGAAGTCCTAGCAACAGCAATCAGACAACAGAGAGAAATAAAAGGTATCCAAATTGGTAATGAAGAAGTCAAACTCTCTCTCTTCGCAGATGACATGATTCTTTATATGGAAAACCCAAAAGACTCCACCCCCAAACTACTAGAACTCATACAGCAATTCAGCAGCGTGGCAGGATATAAATTTAAATTTTAATTCAAAAATTTAAATTTTAATTTAAATTTAAAAATTTAAATTTTAATTTAAATTTAAAATTTAAATTTTAATTTAAAAATTTTAATTTTAATTTTAATTTAAAAATTTTAATTTTAATTTTAATTTAAAAATTTAAATTTTTAATTTAAATTTCTGTGCTGTGACTGTCACAATGGAGGGCTCTGTAGTAGGTCATTACATATCCTGGTTTGCTGTCACTATCTCCAGTATTACATCTGCTTTAATCCTTGATGATTCAGTGTACTCGTTTGTGATCCTTTCCACAAGCTGGGGTTTCGGTTCTTCCCCTTCCCCAGCTTTATTTAGATATAATTGACATGTAACACTGTGTAAGTTCAAGGTACACAAAGGGTTGATTTGATTCATTTTTATCTTGCATCATGATCCGCTCTGTAGCACTTCCTGACACCTCCATCCTACCACATAATTATCATTTCTTTCCTGTGGTGAGAACATTGAAGCCGATGGAAATTCACAGTGCCTGGTTAGACAAAATCTGACTCTTATATGCCTCCCTGGATAGGACTAATTGGAAAGCAAAGGAGGAGTGTCCCAAACGCTGGGCCTCCTTTGAAGTTTCTTGGCTGAAAGTAGCCAGATTCTTCCTGTGGCTCAAGGTTCTCATCTAGGGAGTAAATGTTTAAATTCTGAAGAAAACCAGGCACCTGCTGTGGTCACATACTTCACGAACTCCTTGCCTCATTGCTCTTAACTTATCACACTCTGCCCCATATATTGTTGTCCTGACCATTCGACTTTCCTTCTTGTTTTGAGCTGGTGCTTGGTGGTTTGGTATGAGCCCAGTGAAAGCGGAGACAAAGCGTGACTCCAGGCCTTCTGCTACTAGAGCATCTGGTCCCCAGACTTCTCCCTTCTCCTACTAAGATGTGTGGGATAATCTTTTAATTTGCCATCTTAGGGTTTGCTGGCAAAGCCTGACAAAGATCTACTCTCTAACACTTGAATGTTATAATCACTGTACTATATGTTATAATCACTGCACTGTAATCAGAATTATGTACATTAGATCCCCAGAACCTATTAATCTTATAAATAATAGTTTTGGCCCACTTGTCCCCATTTCTGCTCCTCCCGCCAGCCAACCACCTCTATACTCTCCGTTTCTTTGAGTTTAACTCTTAGATTCCACATATAAGTGACATCATATAATACTTGTCTGTGTCTGACTTATCTCACTTAGCCCATCAAGATCCATCCAAGTTGTCATGAATGACAGGATATCATCAATTTTCATAGCTGAATAATATTTCATTCCAATATATATTCAATAAACTATATACTTATATATTATCTACTAAACATTAATTTATATATTTATAATATATTATATAATATAATTAATATATAATATTCCACAATATTCCATCCCATTCATATATATGTATATGTATGTGTGTGTGTGTGTGTGTATATATATATATATATATATATATATACACATACATGTATATATCTCACATTCTTTATCCTTTCATCCCTCAGTGGGTACTGATATTTTTTTCCCATGTCTGGACTATTGTGAATAATGCTGCAATGAACATGGGGGTACACATATCTCTTTGAATGCCTGATCTAATTTTCTTCAAAAAAATATAGATTGGAATTTCTGGATCATATGGTAGTTCTATTTTTAATTTTTTTTGAGGAACTTTCACTGTTTTCCACAATAGCTACACCATTTACATTCCCATCAACAGTGCACTAGAGTTCCCTTTTCTCCACACCCTTGCCAACACTTGTTTCCTCTTGCTTTTTTTTTTTTTTAAAGATTTTATTTATTTATTTGACAGAGAGAGATCACAAGTAGGCAGAGAGAGGGAGGGGGAAGCAGGCTCCCTGCTGAGCAGAGAGCCCGATGCGGGCCTCGATCCCAGGACCCTGAGATCATGACCTGAGCCGAAGGCAGTGGCTTAACCCACTGAGCCACCCAGGCGCCCTCCTCTTGCTTTTTTGATGAACTTGGCTTTTTGGTTCTTGAACTCCTCTCCAGCATTGGCCTTGCCATCCACTTATTTTCATAGGTTTGCTCAAGACATTGTTTCATGAGCAATAACTACAGATCTACCATTATCTTATTTTCAAACACTCCAATTTGATGACCATATCCTATACTCCTATTGTCTCTAGAAGTCCAAGCCAACAATCTTTCAGGACCACTGGGACATTATTTCCATTGATCCTACCATCTTACTGGTACCCGGTTTTACGTTGTTGGTGTTGAGTATTCTTCCAATTATTATACTCTTCTTGAGCTTTGCTCTGGGATATGGGTAAGTTAAGACAGAGCTTGATCCCTTAGGGTCCTGCTTTCAAGTGAGGCCAGAGCAGCCTAATTTTACCCCATTACTGAGGCAACCCGCTTCTGAGCCCTTGAGCAGTGCCCTGTGTGTTATGAATCTTTCTACTCTGGGGTATTCTCCTCAACCTCAAGTACACTCAGCTGAAGACTTCAGGGGACCCTCTGCATCTCTCTAGAATTCTCTCTCTGTTCTACAGATGCCAGCTGCTGTGGCCTCCCCAGATTCGCTGCACCATCTCCTCCTCTCTGGAAAGTTGCCAGGTTCTGTCCAGGGCCTCGCTTCTTGCACTGCTACCTGGATTCTCTCCAGGCAGTATGCTGGGCAATTACAAACTCAGTCTGTTTGTTTCTCATGTCTTAGGAATTCCTGCCAGTGCTGCCTGTTTTCCAGTGTCTAAACAGCATTATTTGAGAGTGTATGTATGTGTGTGTGTATATATATATATATTTTTTTTTTTCCATTCATACACTGGGAGGGAGGAGGGCCAGTGTTTTAGTCATTTAAGATGGGAGGGTGAATCTTGACACCAGGCAAAAATCTTCACTTTCCCTCTTCCCCACATCTGTCCTTACTGAGCTCAGACCTCATGCTCAATCATTGTAGACATCACTTTGCTCTTTTCTTCTAGCTCAGCAAACCACAGCCCTGGGTAAGTCCAGATCTCTGCCAATCACTAGTCTGCCTCTGCAGATGAGCATGCCTGCATAGAAACATCCACATGGAAGCAGCTTTTTCTTTAAATTTATGGCCATGGACCCCTGTAGACCATTCATGCTGCCTGACAAACATGTTGTCTGTCTCCAGTCCAATTTCTAAATGGCCATGCCAAGCCTTCTCCTCAAATCCCAAATATCTCCACCACCATCTTCTTTCTCTCAGCTTCCAACTTTACTAGAAAATTTAAGCCACCAGAGACTTTCAAAGACAGTCCCTGCCAGCTTCACTGAACTACTCTCTCCTGCATTCAACCTCCCTTCTGGCCTATTCCAGAGATGACCACACTCCCTTCATTAACCTGTCTCTTCCTCTGTGCAGGAGGCCCCCTGTTTCTCATTTCAAAGGACTCTGCTGCAGGCATTCTACTTTTTATTTTCCATATCATCAGGCATTTGATTTCCATGGAATCATTCCCATTACTCAGTATTTCTCATCTTAAAGGAACTCATGACCTTGCTTCCTCCTCATTCTGCACCACTTCTTTGTTACCTATTTGAAGCAATACTCAGTGAAAAACCTTACTCCCTGTCATTAATCCATCTCTGCCCACTTTCTCTTGATTCCATTATTATCTGGCTTTAGCTGCCAATATGCACCTAAAAATGCTCTCATTGAGGTTGCTGTGACCTCCCTGTTGATAAGCTGAAGGTCAATTCTCAGTTCTCATGCTACTAACCCACCAGCAGCATTGATTTAAAAGTATACTCTTCTCTTTGAGACATTTTCTGCTTTGGCTTCTAAGACATTGTGTGCATCTGCCTTCTATTTCTCAGCCATCCGCTGGTTTCTCCTCTTGCCCGTGATCTTGTCATGGAGAATGCCTCAGATTCAATCCATTATCCTCTTCTTTACTGATAAACTAATAAACTTTTTTACCCTTTTGATGATCTTATCCTGTCTTGTGTCCTTATACACCATCCATGTGCTGTGACACCCTTCCCCTGATTACGTCTTTAACCCAGACTGTTCTTCCAAACTCAAGACTCATACACCTAACTGCTTGGATGCCTAAGGGACATCTCCAGCTCATCATGGATGAACTAGAACTCTTTCCCACTCATCCAGTGCCTCCCTAATTGCTTTCCTTTCCTTTATCCCTGTTCCCCCATAATCTTCTCAACATGGCAGCCAGAATAAGCAATCCTTTTAGGTCAAAAGCATCCTTCCTTTGCCAACAACTTCAGTGCCTCCATTGTATTTCCATTAAAAGACAAAGTCCTTGCAATGGCCTGCAACCTGCTTATCTGGGTCTTGTGACTTCTTGACTGTCTCCCCATGCCTTTCTTTTGTTCATTTTGTATGGTTGCACTGGCCTCTGTGCTCTCTGAAACATTTCAGGTGTGCTCCCTACTAAGACCTTTGCATGAGCTATTCTCTCCCTAGAACTTTTTCCCCTTATTTATCAGCCCGGCTCACTTCTTCACATCCTTCAAGTCTTTGCTCAATGAGCTTCTCAATGAGGTGGTCTGATGGTTCCACTTAACTGCATAACTAGTCTTCCCTTCTGCTCTGACCCAGTTCCACTCTCCATTCTGCCCCTTGCCATTTCCTTCCTTCTCCCCTCTCCCTCCCTCCCCCTCCCCCCTCACTACCTCCCTCACTTCTTCCCTCCCTCCTTTCCTTACTTCCTTCCTCTTTTCTTCCTTCTTTTTTTTTTTTTCCTGTAAGTGCTCCTTGCCATTTTCTAGATAATTCGCATGCTCATTTTGTCTCTGATGGCTAAGATAGAAGCTCAGTGAGGCTCCAGGACCTGGTTTCCTTCACTGATGTCTCCATGAGCATAGAACACTGTTAGCACATGCAAGTATTTGATACATATTTGTGTTAAGTAAATCTTGGTTGAAATTCCTAATTTCTTTTGTCTGAAAGTTTGTGTTTCTATTGTTCATAGTTTCCTGTTATTCATTTTAATCTGATTTGACCACCTGGACAAAAGTATTGAGGTGAAGAGAAAGATAAAAGCCATGTCAATGATTTTGAACCATGAACCTGAAAGATGTTCATCTTGAAAATCATCATGCCAAAGAGTCTGGGTTTAAGACCAATGATGACAAAATCCTACCTTCCCTGAACCAATATATCACTAATTCCCCTTGCATCAGGATGGCAAGTGTTGGTTGTGAGATCCAGCTGGGCTCTGCACTCAGCACAGTCTGCTTGGGATTCTCTCTCTCCCTCTCCTTCCTCCCTGTCCCTACCCTTGCTTATACTCTCATGCTCTCTTTCTTTCTCTCAAATAAATAAATAAATAAACAAACCTTTTTTTTTTTTTTTTCAACAATGGCAAGAGTGTATTGCTCTTCCAATAAAGGTGGTCAGTGAGCACTGATTGTCTATCCCCTTTCTGCCTTTTGGACCATGGAACTGTCATTGTCTTTCCCAATATGACCACTGCACAGTCACATCACTTGAACCCCAGTCTAATTATCTTTCAGTTTTTGATTTATAAGCTCAGTCTCCTACCCATATGCTCAGCTTCCACTTGATGGTTAATGAAAATGAGTTGTATTTCCTGGTCTAAACTATACATTATGCTTTGAGTGTTTCCCACCTTTATTGGTTTAACACAGGTAGATCATTAGATAGTTCAACTCTGTGCTTCACACATGAGACCTGTGCATCCAAGGGTATCACCTCTTCTACTTTACTCCAGTCACCAAAGATGCAATATGTGTGTGCACATGCACCTGCCCCACAAGACCATGAACAGCCTTTGGACAAGATTCTTTGAGGAAAGTTTGTAGCAACTAGACCAGCACATTCCTGTTCCAGCCCAAATGAGAAACTATCACATAAGGAACTGGATAATTTAGTAGCAATGGTAGGGTCAATGCTTTAATATAAATTACACACAGTTAGTTTATGCCCCATAACTACATTAGCTTGTTTGCCCCAATAATTTCTCTGGTTATTCTCCTTGCTAGATTTCTTCCTTTCCATCATATGAATTGGAGGATTCAGTTTGTTCTCCCCCTGCCAGAAGGAATTCAGAACCCTTCTAAACTTAAATAGCCATGTAATTTACCCACAAGGCAGGTCTGCTTTTGGAGTGTTTTAAGTTTTAATTCCACTATAGTTAATGGCAACATTATATTAGATTTGGTTGTACAATGTAGCATTTCAATACTACCATACTTCACTTGATGCTTACCACAACAAATATTCCATCACCTGTTTCACCCATGTCCCACACACCTCTCCTCTGGTAACCATTAGTTTGTTCTCCATAATTAATAGTCTCTCTTGGTTTCTCTCTCTCTCTCTCTCTCTCTCTCTTCTTTGCTCATTTGTTTTGTTTCTTAAACTCATATGGTACTTGTCTTTCTCTGATTGATTTATTTCACTTAGCATTATACTCTTTAGCTCCATGCAATGCATACCATTGCAAATGACAAGATTTCATTCCTTTTTAGGGCTGAATAATATTCCATTATATACATATACCACATCTTCTTTATCCATTCATCAGGTGATGGGCACTTGGGTTGCTTCCAGAATGTGGTTGTTGTAAATAATGTTACAATAAACATAGGGGTGTTTGTAGAGGTGTATGCATACCTTTGAATTACAGTTCTTATATTTTTTTGGGTAAATACCCAATAGTGGAATTCCTGGATTGGGAGGTAGTTCTATTTTTAACTTTTTGAGGGACCTCCATACTGTTTTCTACACTGCCTGTGCCAATTTGTATTCCCACCAACAGTGCATAAGGTTTCCTTTTCCTTCACATCCTCACCAAAATCCATTGTTTCTGTGTTGCTGACTTTAGCCATTCCGACAGATGTGAGGTGAGGTGACATTACATTGTAGTTTTGATTTGCATTTCCTTAAGATGAGGGATGCTGAGCATCTTTTCACCTGGATATCTTCTTTGGAGAAATGTCAGTTTATTTCTTCTGCCCATTTTTAAATTGGATTATTTGGTTTCGGGGTGTTGAGCTGTATTATTTCTTTATATATTTTGTCTTCCAGAGTCTTAAAGGTCAATATCCTAAATATTTTCTCTCAGTGGTGAAGACTGGACCCCAAGGTGTCCAGACAAGGACAGAGAAGGAACAGCTGCAGGAGGAAGGGATCTGCCTCTGTGCAGGGTGGGGTGCAGTTGGAAAAGTAGGATGTCTGGTCCATGCAGACTGTGCTTTTGATAGGCACATTAGAGCATGCGTGTGTGTGTGTGTGTGTGTGCATGTGTGTGTGTGTGTGTGTGTGTGTTCAGGTACTTGAAAAGAGCAAAGGTATAATTACAACTGAAGAACTAGGCAGGGCCCCCTTGCTTTTGGAGAGAGACTGTCACTTGAGACAAGTATGTAGGGGTAGGTGTGGGGCATGCTAGGACCAGCAGCTGCTTTTAATAATGCTGCTCACGTCTACTGATTAATATGCTTGTCAAAATAAAAGGGAAATGGAAATGCCCCCCAGCGCTGGGAGTGGGATTGGTTGAGCAGTCCAACCTCAGATTAATTACTAGTGCTCTCATCTCCTGTCTTGGGCTCTAGATACAATATAATAATGGAGGAGACACACATATCTGTCTTGCCCCTTCTACATACAGCTGGGCCCAGAGCCTGCTATGCTCTGCCAGCATTCATTTCCCAAGGTGGTTGGAGCCTGGCTCATTCCTGGCCAAAACTCCCCAAAGGCATCAGCAGTTTACAGAAAAGTAGGCAAGCTCTGCGAGCTCCATCAAGAAGGGCACTGGAGACCAAAGTTTTCCACCTTCAAACAAAAGCAAGCGGAACCTGGGGTGGGTTTGAGTTTGCTCTATGTAGAAGGAAGGGGACCAAGTTGGCTCAAGAAAGAGATTGTCCAAAGCCCAGAGAATGGATGGGGCCTTGTGAAGGCCGGTGGGGGGGCACACTGAAGTGGTTTGGATGCTTTGGTCTGCATAAGTGAGTGTTGACTTGCACTAAGTTGTACATGATACAGATAATGGAAATAGCTATTCTTATCACACCTCAGAACAATAGAATCAGGAATTACCTCAGGAATTACCTCAGGAAGTTTCAAAAGAACTCTTTTCTTTCAGTTCCAACAACAGTTTTCGATTTTTGGGGCAGAGGCAATTCAATGCAGTGTTTTTACAAACAAACAAACAACAACAACAGCAACAACAACAACAAAAACCCTTCCTTTTTCTCCCAGGTGTATTGTTGGGGGCACATGACTAGTAAGATGTGGATGCAAGTGATATAACTTGATCCGCAAACTTGCTGTGAGGGCTCTGTCTGTGTTCTCTCCTATCACTGCAGACAATCCTGTGGCACTGCTTCAGTAGGGTAGAGATGCAAGGTGGAAGGACTCTGGGTCTTAAATGACTTTGTCAAACAGAGCTATCACTCCCTTTCCAAACACTCCACTGACCCAGACTGGGTGACAGACAAGACTGTTTCCTAGTGTGTGAAGCCTAGGGCAGCCATAACAAGATACCACAAACTGGGTTTGCTTAAAACAACAGAAATATATTGTCTCACATTTCTGGAAACTGATCTGGGCCAAGTTATCATCTGTGAAGGCTCTAGGGGAGGATGTTTCTTCGCCCCTTTCTGGCTTCCACTGGTTGTAGCAATCCTTGGCATTCCTGGGTTGGTAGCTGGCCACTGTAACCTCTGTCTGTCCATCACATGATGCTCTCCTTATGTGTCTTTCTAGGGGTTCCAATTTCCATCTTCTCCCTGATACCAGTCATGGATTAGAATCCACCTTAGTCCAGTATGATTTCACCTTAACTTGATTTGTATCTGCAAGGAACTATTTCCAAATAAGGTCATAGTCACAAGTATAGGAGTTAAGACTTGAACACATCTTTGTGGGGGTCTCAGTTCAACTCACTGTAGCATCTAAAATTTGGAGTTTGTTTTTTATAGCAGTTGGTATTAGTTTCTCTGACTAATACAAGTCTGGTATTGGTCCCAGCTGAGAAGAACTTTCTCCAGGAAGTCCTTTCTAGCCTCCTACCCTAAAAGTAGACCATGTGCTACTTTCACAGGGGACTCTCCACCTTGCCCTAAATTTCCCTTATTATTGCAATTATGGTGCTGACCAATGATGTCATATTTACTTAGGTAAAGTAAGCTTTTTTTCTCCTCTGTGACACTGTTCATGTCCCAGAGGCAGGACTTTCTTGTTCTTCATTGTATCTCCTGTGCATAACATATTCCTTAATAAATTGTGTTCAGGTAAACAAATGAATGATGCGGAGAAGGCTGGATACTCTGGCCAAAACAGCATTAGACTGACTTTCTGCCTTTAAGATTGTTGCGGTCCTTGATGACTTCCTTGTTGCCAAATTCACAGGCTTATTCTCACTTCCCTTGTCTTTCCTGTTTATGGACCACAGCTGATGCTCTTGAACATCCCCACATATTAATGATGCTTTAAGAATCTGGTTCCCTTGCGTTCTGGCCCTCAGAGCTTACCATCATTTCCTTCTTTTATTTATTTATAATGTATTATTTGTTTCAGGGGTACAGGTCTGTGATTCATCAGTCTTACACATTCACAGCACTCACTATAGCACATACCCTTTCCAAAGTCCATTACCCAGCCACTCCATCCCTTCCTTCCGGCAACCCTCAGTTTGTTTGCTGAGTTTAAGAGTCTCTTATGGTTTGTCTCCTTCTCTGGCTCCACCTTGTTTCTCTGTTATGTCTCTCAAATTCCTTTTATCAGTGAGATCATATGATAACTGTCTTTCTCTGATTGACTTATTTCGCACAGCAAATGCCCTCTAGTTCCATCCACATCATTGCAAATGGCAAGATTTTGAGGTTTTCTGATGGCTGCTTAGTATTCCATTGTGAATATATATATATATATATACATATATATATATGCTGCATAGTATCCCATTGTGAAAAAAATATAGATAGATCTATATATCGATACATCTATCGATATATAGATCTATATATTTTTATATTTATATTTTATATTTATATAGTAAAATAATATATATATCTATATATCTATCTCACATATTTTTTATCCATTCATCTGTTGATGGAAATCTAGGTTCTTTCCATAGTTTGGCTATTGTGGACATTGCTGCTATAAACATTAAGGTTCACATGCCACTTTAATCACTACATTTGTATCTTTAGGGTAAATACCCAGTAGTGCAATTGCTTGGTCATAGGGTGGCTCTATTTTCAACTTTTTGAGGAAACTCCATACTGTTTTTCAGAGTCGCTGCACCAGCTTGCATTCCCACCAATAGTGCGGGAGGGTTCCCCTTTCTCCACATCCTTGCCAACATCTGTCATTTCCTGACTTGTTAATTTTAGTCATTCTGACTGGTGTGAAATGGTATATCATTGTGGTTTTGATTTGTATTTCCCTGATGCATAGTGATGTGAAGCACTTTTTCATGAGTCTGCTGACCATTTGGATGTCTTCTTTGCAGAAATGTCTGTTCTTGTCTTCTGCCCATTTCTTGATTGGAATATTTATTCTTTGGATATTGAGTTTGATAAGTTCTTTATAGATTTTAGATACTAGCCCTTTATTAGTTTCTTCTTAAGAACTTCTTATTTCTCATTTCTATTTGGACCCCTTGTTTATTACTTCAAAAGCACCTCTAACAGAAAGTTATTTCTTTCACTCACTCCATGGTAGACACGGTTGCCTGAATTGAGTTGAATTTCTTCTTAATCCATTTCCCAGTCCAGAACCTACTTCAGAGTGGCCACTCATCGCAATTGAATCTCCCCACCTGGGCTTGAGACCTGCCTGTTCCTCCCTATCTTTTCCAAGAGTCATAACATCTCAGAATGTTAGCTAGGAGGTGTTCCCTACAGAACATCAGGAGCCCTCAGGGATGGCAAGACTCTAAAGGTAACCTTGTCCACTAAGCCCTGCTTATTCAAAAACAAAACAAAACAAAATAAAACAAACTTAAAGAAGTAGGCTTTATTTTTTAGAGCAGTTTTAGGTTAACAGCAAAATTGAACTGAAAATACAGAGAGTTCCCATACGCCTTCTGCCTTCACACATGTACAGCCTCCCCCATTGTTATGGATTGAATGGTTGTGTCTCCCTAGAATTCTTCTGTTGAAACTTTATTTTCTGATTTGATAGTAATAGGAAATGGTGCCTTTGGAAGTAATTAAGATTTCATGAGGTCATGAAGGTGGACCCTCAAAAATGGGAGTGCTTTTAGAAGCATGCTTCCTCTCTCTGCTTTCTTCCAGGTGAGGATATAATAAAAAGTCAGAGAACCTTCATCAGAAATCAGCTGTAGTGGCACCTTGATCTTGGACTTCTGGCCTCCAGAACTGTAAGAAATAAATTTCTATTGTTTATAAGCCACTAGTTTATGGCATTTTTTGTTATGGCAACCAAAATGGACAAAGACACCCACCATCAATCTGCCACTAAAGGTGGTCCATTTGTTAGAATGAACTTACACTGATAAACCATCATCACCCAAAATCCATAGTTTACATTACCTTCTACAGGTTATAGCAAATGTATAGTTAAATTTATCCACCATTATAGTATCATATAGAAGAGTTTCCCTGCCCTAAAATTCCTCTGCACTCTGCCTATTTCTCCCTCTCATCCCTCTAACCTCTGGAAACTACTGAAATTTTTACCTCCTCCATAGTGTTGTCTTCCAGAATGTCATCTGGTTGGAGTTATATATTATGTACCCTTTTCAGATTGTCTTCTTTCACTTAATAATGTAAATTTAGACTCTCCCATTTCTTTTCATGGCTCAATGGTTTGTTTTTCTCTGGTGCTGAACACTATTCCCTTGTCTAGATGTACTACAGTTTGTTTATCCATTCACCTACCAAAGACATCTTGATCGCTTCAAGTTTGTCAATTATGAATAAAGTTTTCTTTATTTTTCATTTTTTTAATTTTATCTTTTTAGAGAGGAAGAGAGAGAGAGAGAGAGGGAGAGAGAAAGAGAGAGAGACAATCTTAAGCAGGTTCCATGCCCAGTGCATGAGCACAATGTGGGGCTCATTCAGAACCCTGAGATCATAACTGAGCTGAAATCAAGAGTCAGACACCTAGCTGACTGACTAACATAGTGGTTTGACAATTTTGTGCATTACTCAGTGCTCATCATGATAAGTGTAGTCACCATCTATCACTATACAACGGTGATACTATTATAATATTATAGAGTATATTCCCTATGCTATACTTTTCATTTCTGTGACTTATTTATTTTATAACTGAAGTTAGTACGTCTTATTCCACTTTCATGTATTTTATCTATTTCACACCCCTCCTCCCCCCGGGAACGGTCCATTTGTTCTCTGTATTTAGGAGTCTGTTTTTTGATTGTTTGTTTGTTTGTTTGTTTGGATTTCACATATAAGTGAACATATATGTGAAAAGCAGCATGGAGTTTCCTCAAAAAATTAAAAATAGAAATACCATATGATCTAGTAATTCCATTATGGGGTATTTACCCAAAGAAGATGGAAACACTAATTTGGAAAGATACATACACCCTTATGTTTACAGCTGCATAATTTATAATAGCCAAGATGTGGAGATACACCCATTTCCATCAAAATATGTATGAATAAAAAAGATGTAAAATGGTAATTACCCAGCCATAGGAAAGAAGGAAACCTGACCATTTGCAACAACATGGACGGATCTAGAAGGCATTATGCTAAGTGAAATAAGTCAGACAAAGATGAATACTACATAAGCTCATTAAATTTCTTTAATAGATAAAGACTTATTAAGATTTTCCATTTCTTCTTGTGTGAGTTTGGCATATTGTGTGGTTAAAGGAACTGGTCCTAAATTATAAATGTGAGTATAGAGCTGTATTTATTTATTTATTTATTTTTGTTTGTTTGTTTCTTTGTTTATTTTTTGAGAGAGGCACAGGCTGAGGAAGCTGGAAAAAGCAGAGGGAGAGAAAGAATCTTAACCAGGTTTCACAGCCAGTGCAGAGCATGACATGGGACTTGATCTCAAAACCTGAGATCATGATCTGGGCTGATATTAAGAGTTGGACACTTAACCAACTGAGCCACTCAGGAACCCCCATTTTTTTTTAATATAGCTTTCAATGCTATAAATTCCCCTTCCTACACTCAATGCTATAAATTCTCCTTCCAGCACTTCCCCTTCCCCTTTTTTGTAATATAGCACTCAATGCTGTAAATTCCCCTTCCGGCATTCAATGCCAAAAATTCTCCTTTCAGAACTGTTTTTGCTATATTGCACAGATACTGGTAAGTTGTATCTAATTTTCATTTAAGTCAAAATAGTTCTAAACTTCTCTGGAGATGTCTTCTTTGACCCATGTGTTATTTACAAGTGTGCTTCTTAATTTCCATATATTTTGGAATTTTCCAGTTATCTGTCTGTTATTGATTTCTAGTTTAAGGCCTTGCACATGGTATTTGGGGTAATGCAGTAGGGGATAAAGGTAGTTGGTAAGAAATTAAGCCTCTTGACCTTGAGAACAGCTTCTTTGAATGATACTAGGAAATAACTTCTGAATATGGTAACTCTACTAGGTATCTGTTGTTGCATGACCAATTACTCCAAAGCTAGGTTGATTAAAACAAAACAAATTATTATCTCTGCTGGCCAGGTATGCAGGTATGGCTCAGCTAGGTGCCTCTGACTCAGAGCCTGTCCTGAAGCTGCAGTTAAATTATGGGCCAGGGCTGTGTCTCATCTGAGAGTGCAATGAATTGGGTGTGGGTTGTTGGCAGGCTTGACACCTTGCTACATGACTGTCCCCACAGGGCTGCCTCAATATATGTTGTTGGCTCACCCAGGTGAATCATCCAAGAGAGAAGGGGTTAGAGCACCCAACAAGAGAGTCATAGTCTTTTACATCTTACTTACGAAAGTGATACCCCACCACTCTTGATGTATTCTATTCATTAGAAGTAAGTCACCAAGTCCAGCTATACTCATTAGGAGGTTATTGCCAGGGATGAGAATGTCAATGAGAGCCTTTTAGGGTTGTTAGCCACAGAGACCATGCACAGACACTCTCAGTCTATACCTTTAAGTATCTGTCCTCATTTGGCTCCTCCGCTTCCTGTTTTGCCTTCTTTCCATTCCCTCTAGTGTCTGCACAATGCAATCCAAAAACCATCTATTGGGCCAAGCGAGTCTGATAAAAAATTGCTGAGATACAGGTTTTTTACACAGTCAAAAATTCTCCCCTCATTATACATACATAGTACAACGGGGAAAACAAGTAATTTTATAGTGGAGAAGTCTGGCAGACAGCACCTCAATTAGTTGAATAAAGTTAACATTGCCAGGAAAAGGACAAGTTAAAATCACATTCCACTTGGTAGGAGGCAATGAGAACACAGCATCACTTATGTAATGTTCTTGCCAAAGATGGGTACCCTGCATGTAATTACGAGAGAGCAATAGACTTATATACAAATTGGTGAATATTCTATAGTCTGTGTTCTTCAAAATGTCAGAGTCATAAAAGTCAAGGAGAGACCAAGGAACTTCTCCAGATTGCAGGCAACTAAAGCAACATAATGACTAAATGCAACATGTGATTCTGAACGGGATCCTGTTTCTATAAAAACCATTATGGGGGGACGCCTGGGTGGCTCAGTTGGTTGGGCAGCTGCCTTCAGCTCAGGTCATGATCCCAGCGTCCTGGGATCGAGTCCCACATCGGGCTCCTTGCTCCGCGGGGAGCCTGCTTCTCCCTCTGGCTCTGTCTGCCACTCTGCCTGTGCTCGCTCTGGCTCGCTCTCTCTCTGACAAATAAATAAATAAAATCTTTAAAAAAAAAAAAAAAACATTATGGGGACAATTGGTGAGGCCTGAATGGAAGTTAATGACTAGATGGGGCAAAGTACCAATGTTAATTTCCTGATTTTGATGGTTCTACTGTGGCTAGTTAGGAGACCGTCTTTGTTTATTGGAAAGCCACATTACGATATTCAGGAGTGATGGGGCATCACATCAGCAACTTACTCTTAAATGGTTTCAGGGAGAAAAAAGAGCCCTTTGTACAGTACTTGTAACTTTTCTGTAAGTTTGAAGTTTCTTTAAAATGTAATGTTTGAATGCCCCAATTAAGATGGAAAATTATATGATTGCCTCAGTTATAGATATAGGAGTTCTTCTAAAAACTCCTTCCCAGTACCTATTATTCCGATAAATACTTAACTCATCATTTTGATCATGTATTTTCTTCTGGAGAAAAACCTTCTCCAAAGCAACATAGAGGACACAGCCCTAGGACAAAGCTTGGAAATGCCAAATCTAATTAAACTCTCCTAAGCACAGGAATTAGGGGAGCAAAAATAAATTCCGCATTTGAAAACTGAATGTATATCAACGAGAAGGTGGAAAAGATGGTACTGCCCACCAAATCCTTAAGATTTTGGTTCAATTTAAAAGTAGAAATCCATGGGGCACCTGGGTGGCTCAGTGGGTTAAGCCTCTGCCTTCAGCTCAGGTCATCATCTCAGGGTCCTGGGATCAAACCCTGTCTCAGGATCTCTGCTCAGCAGGGAGCCTGCTCCCCCCTTTCTCTGTCTGTCTCTCTGCCTACTTGCGATTTCTCTCTCTCTCTGCCAAATAAATAAATAAAATCTTTTAAAAAAAAGTAGAAATATGTCAAGCAGAGAGAGTGAATTATCATATGGTTTCACTTATTTGCGGAGCATAACAAATAACATGGAGGACAAAGGGAGATGGAGAGGAGAAGGGAGTTGGGGGAAATTGGAAGGGGAGGTGAACCATGAGAGACTATAGACTCTGAAAAACAATCTGAGGGTTTTGAAGGGGTGGTGGGGTGGGAGGTTGGGGGAGCCAGGTGGTAGGTATTATGGAGGGCACATATAGCATGGAGCACTGGGTGTGGTGCATAAGCAATGAATTCTGTTATGCTGAAAAGAAATTAATAAAAAAAATTAAAAATAGTAGAAATCCTGGGGCATCTGGCTGGATGAATTTGTAGAGGGTGGGACTCTTGATCTCAGGGTCCTGAGTTTGAGCCCCATGTGGAGCATAGATTACTTAAAAACAAATAAAGAAACAAACAAACAAAAATAGACAAAGCAAAAGTAGAAATCCTGATATTTTGTGAGACTTTACAAATTAAATTGCCCTCATGTACTTCCATATTTAGACTATGAAATGGAAACAAAAAAGCTTTTGTACATACTACCAAACAACCTGCCAACTATCATCAATAAAACCTCTTAACTGATATAGGCTCTCAAAAGATTATAGGGACAAAAATAGGTGTCATAGTCAGTGAAGATTCAAGGGGAAAACAAGGAGAGCTAAAGAATCATGGACCTTGAAATAAGGATTCTCTGGAACCACAGAAATACTGAAACCCAGATACATGGAAATGGATGGAAGTATGTAAGGAATTTAAGAAATGAATAAAAATTTGCACTTCTGTGAAACTACTATAAAAACTACCCAATACTTCTATAAATATGACTAGCTTGGGAAAATAATTATAAAGAATATAAAGATTTGGGAGTTGTGGGGAAGTGAAGTTTATGACCACTGGATTCTCTTGGGTTTAAGGCCAGAAGGCACTTGAGGACTTCAGAGAGGGTGGTAGGGGGTCGTGCTTCCACTCTTCTATGCGGCTAGCACTTCTGGCTCTCTGCCTCTCTTACTGCAACTGGAATTCTCCCTTCCTACTGACTTCCACATCTCCAAAGAGATCATTTTTAGTCTTCACGAGAAAGAAGCATGAAGGTCAAATGCAACATTCCCCCATTTGATAGAATCAAACACATACCCTACTCAGATCTAAAGTATTTAACATACTCTACAGCCTAGGCTCTGTTGATTCTGGAATCTACACCAAACACAGTGTTAAGACGTGAGATATTTCTTCTCTATCTAGGGTCTCTCTTTGTTCTTTTCGTATTTTCCCTTGAAACTGTTGAACTTATTTCTAAGCTCTGTAACCTTGTCTGTGATGATTCATGTCCCAAGTAATTTTTCTTTTTTAATACATTCCTTAAGTTATATTTTCAAGGAATTTGTCTATATCCACTGAGTTGTGAAATATATCAGCACAGCATTAACCATCATATTGCCCGATGATTCTTTTGGTGTCTACAGGATTTACATGTCTGCAGTTTCCTCTTTCGTTCATGATGTCAGGAATTAGAGTTGTCTCCTTCTTTTCCTGATCAGTTGACCAGCTATGGGCTCGTCCTATAACATTTTAAGTTCATGTTTAACTCAGACCATCTCTGTCCTTTTGCTTCTCTTGAAATGCAGGTTAGTTAAGAGCTGGTGAATTCATAGGATCAGCTGAAGTCAGAGTTAGAGGGGAGTTGTGGGTGCAAGTGAGGTCAGAGGCAGGATCTATGGGAGGTGGGGAGTCTGATAAGGAGGGAGTTCAAATGACTCAGAAACTGGGTGGGTGCAGAACGGTAGTATAAAACAGCCAGGGCTATCCACCCTTCCGTAGTTATTACAAGGATACTTCCTGGTAATGTATTGTCAAGGACCATTTCCCAGCAAACTCTGCCGAGACCTGAGGAACTGACCACTTGCGTTCTCCATCTGTGCATTTAACTCACAGAAGCATCCTGAACGTGGGACTATATATAGAGAATGTATGTTTCTCTCTAACATGGGAAGGAAGGGAAATACAACAAGACTTCAGAGAGGGCGAAAAGGCCATATTTATCCACCGCTATTTATGTAAACCAAAGTTCCCTCTGACATGTTTGCATCATGGGTGATCCTTGGTTTCCAATTCCCCGCAGCATATAGTATTTATTATTTAATAAGAAAAAGACATATTTTATTACTATGTATGCTACAGAACTAGATAGAAAGTGGTAAACAGTAAAGAAAAATGTCAATAAAATGAGGTGTTGATAATAAAATTAATTAAATAATAAAAAATTAAGGCCATGCTGGAAACCAATGAAAAGCAAAATATGAAAGCCTAACCTTCTTTTTATAAGATACTAAGCACCTCCCTTTGGTATCAGATCAGACCCAGAATAGAACTTGGTCTGTACTCTTTTGAATATCAAGGAAGAGTTTTAAGACATAGCTCTGGTTTTCCAACGACCACATCCTCACCTGGATTATGCAGTTGACAGGGCATCACTACAATGTGGAGTTATTAGCAGATCTTTAGTGGAGATACATGGTGGAACATAGCATGTTTGTTTAAAAATGGGAATCCTAAAAAATAAAAAAAAAAATGAGAATCCTGAATAGATAAAAGAACACATGGAATATTTGCCCAAAGTGATTCACAAAAGACTCAAGCTTCTTTAGCTTAGCAAGATGGGTATAGAAGGACCACACTCTCCATTCCCCCTGGTATTTTTTTTTAATTTTTTATTTATTTTCAGCATAATAGTATTCATTATTTTTTTTCCCCAATTTATTTATTTTCAGAAAAACAGTATTCATTATTTTTTCACCACACCCAGTGCTCCATGCAAGCTGTGCCCTCTATAATACCCACCACCTGGTACCCCCAACCTCCCACCCCCCCGCCACTTCAAACCCCTCAGACTGTTTTTCAGAGTCCATAGTCTCTCATGGTTCACCTCCCCTTCCAATTTACCCAAATACCCTACTCCTCTCTAACGCCCCTTGTCCTCCATGCTATTGGTTATGCTCCACAAATGAGTGAAACCATATGATAATTGACTCTCTCTGCTTGACTGATTTCACTCAGCATAATCTCTTCCAGTCCCGTCCATGTTGCTACAAAAGTTGGATATTCGTCCTTTCTGATGGAGGCAT
Organism: Neogale vison; assembly: GCF_020171115.1. Lineage (NCBI taxonomy): Eukaryota > Metazoa > Chordata > Mammalia > Carnivora > Mustelidae > Neogale > Neogale vison. The sequence goes on from NC_058098.1 coordinate 47,919,262, forward strand.
AATACTCCATAGTGTATATGGACCACATCTTCCTTATCCACTCATCCGTTGAAGGGCATCTTGGTTCTTTCCATAGTTTGGCGACTGTGGCCATTGCTGCTATAAACATTGGGGTACAGATGGCCCTTCTTTTCACGACATCTGTATCTTTGGGGTAAATACCCAGGAGTGCAATTGCAGGGTCGTAGGGAAGCTCTATTTTTAATTTCTTGAGGAATCGCCACACTGTTCTCCAAAGAGGCTGCACCAACTTGCATTCCCACCAACAGTGTAAGAGGGTTCCCCTTTCTCCACATCCTCTCCAACACATGTTGTTTCCTGTTTTGTTAATTTTGGCCATTCTAACTGGTGTAAGGTGATATCTCAATGTGGTTTTAATTTGAATCTCCCTGAGGGCTAATGATGATGAGCATTTTTTCATGTGTCTGATAGCCATTTGTATTTCTTGATTGGAGAAGTGTCTGTTCATATCTTCTGCCCATTTTTTGATGTGTTTGTCTGTTTCGTGTGGGTTGAGTTTGAGGAGTTCATTATAGATCCTGGATATCAACCTTTTGTCTGTACTGTCATTTGCAAATATCTTCTCCAATTCCGTGGGTTGCCTCTTTGTTTTTTTGACTGTTTCCTTTGCTGTGCAGAAGCTTTTGATTTTGATGAAGTCCCAGAAGTTTATTTTCGCTTTTGTTTCCTTTGCCTTTGGAGACGTATCTTGAAAGAAGTTGCTGTGGCTGATATCAAAGAGATTACTGCCTATGTTCTCTTCTAAGATTCTGATAGATTCCTGTCTCACGTTGAGGTCTTTTATCCATTTTGAGTTGATCTTTGTGTACGGTGTAAGAGAATGGTCGAGTTTCATTCTTCTACATATAGCTGTCCAGTTTTCCCAGCACCATTTATTGAAGAGACTGTCTTTTTTCCACTGTATATTTTTTCCTGTTTTGTCGAAGATTAATTGACCATAGAGTTGAGGGTCCATATCAGGGCTCTCTACTCTGTTCCACTGGTCTATGTGTCTGTTTTTATGCCAGTACCATGCTGTCTTGGTGATCACAGCTTTGTAATAAAGCTTGAAATCAGGTAAGGTGATGCCGCCAGCTTTATTTTTGTTTTTCAACATTTCCTTAGCGATTCGGGGTCTCTTCTGATTCCATACAAATTTTAGGGTTATTTGCTCCAGCTCTTTGAAGAATGCCGGTGGAATTTTGATTGGAATGGCATTAAAAGTATAGATTGCTCTAGGCAGTATAGACATTTTAACAATGTTTATTCTTCCGATCCAAGAGCATGGAATGGTCTTCCATCTTTTTGTGTCTTCTTCAATTTCTTTCATGAGTGTTCTATAGTTCCTCAAGTATAGATCCTTTACCTCTTTAGTTAGGTTTATTCCCAGGTATCTTATGGTTCTTGGTGCTATAGTAAATGGAATCGATTCTCTAATTTCCCTTTCTGTATTTTCATTGTTAGTGTATAAGAAAGCCACTGATTTCTGCACATTGACTTTGTATCCTGCCACGCTGCTGAATTGCTGTATGAGTTCTAGTAGTTTGGGGGTGGAGTCTTTTGGGTTTTCCATATAAAGAATCATGTCATCTGCGAAGAGAGAGAGTTTGACTTCTTCATTACCAATTTGGATACCTTTTATTTCTCTCTGTTGTCGGATTGCTGTTGCTAGGACTTCTAATACTATGTTGAACAAGAGTGGTGAAAGTGGGCATCCTTGTCTTGTTCCTGATCTCAACGGGAAGGCTGCAAGCTTTTTCCCATTGAGGATGATATTTGCTGTGGGTCTTTCATAGATAGATTTGATGAGGTTCAGGAATGTTCCCTCTATCCCTATACTTTGAAGCGTTTTAATCAGGAACGGATGTTGGATTTTGTCAAATGCTTTTTCTGCATCAATTGAGAGGACCATGTGGTTCTTCTCTCTTCTCATATTAATTTGTTGTATCACATTGATTGATTTACGAATGTTGAACCATCCTTGTAGCCCAGGGATGAATCCCACCTGATCATGGTGGATAATCTTTTTAATGTGTTGTTGGATCCTGTTGGCTAGGATCTTGTTGAGAATCTTAGCATCCATATTCATCAGTGATATTGGTCTGAAACTCTCCTTTTTGGTAGGGTCCTTGCCTGGTTTGGGGATCAGGGTAATGCTGGCTTCATAGAAAGAGTCTGGAAGTTTTCCTTCTGCTTCAATTTTTTGAAACAGCTTCAGGAGAATAGGTGTTATTTCTTCTTGGAAGGTTTGGTAGAATTCCCCAGGGAATCCGTCAGGTCCTGGGCTCTTGTTTTTTGGGAGATTTTTGATCACTGCTTCAATCTCGTTATTAGATATCGGTCTATTCAGGTTGTTGATTTCTTCCTGGTTCAATTTTGGTAGTTTATATTTTTCCAGGAATGCATCCATTTCATCTAGGTTGCTAAGCTTATTGGCATATAACTGTTCATAATAACTTCTGATGATTGTTTCTACTTCCTTGGTGTTTGTTGTGATCTCTCCCTTTTCATTCATAATTTTATGAATTTGGGATTTCTCTCTTTTCTTTTGGATTAGTGTAGCCAGTGGCTTATCGATCTTATTGATTCTTTCAAAAAACCAGCTTCTAGTTTCATTGATACGTTCTACTGTATCTCTGGTTTCTCCCTCATTGATCTCAGCTCTAATCTTGATGATTTCCCTTCTTATGTGTGGAGTTGGTTTGATTTGTTGTTGATCCTCCAGTTCTTTAAGGTGTAGAGACAGCTGGTGTGTTCTGGATTTTTCAATTTTTTTGAGCAAGGCTTGGATGGCTATATATTTTCCCCTTAGGACCGCCTTTGCTGTATCCCATAGGTTTTGGACCGAAGTGTCTTCATTCTCATTGGTTTCCATGAATTGTTTCAGTTCTTCTTTGATCTCCTGGTTGATCCAAGCATTCTTAAGTAAGGTGGTCTTTAGCTTCCAGGTGTTTGAGTTCCTTCGGAACTTTTCCTTGTGATTGAGCTCCAGTTTCAAAGCATTGTGATCTGAGAATATGCAGGGAATAATCTCAGTCTTTTGGTATCGGCTGAGTCCTGATTTGTGACCCAGTATGTGGTCTATTCTGGAGAAGGTTCCGTGTGCACTTGAGAAGAATGAGTATTCTGCTGTTTTAGGGTGGAATGTTCTGTATATATCTATGAGGTCCATCTGGTCCAATGTGTCATTCAATGCTCTTGTTTCTTTGTTGAGTTTCTGCTTCGATGATCTGTCTAATTCTGAAAGAGGCGTGTTAAGATCACCTACGATTAGTGTATTCATATCAATATGACTCTTTATCTTGATTAACAGTTTTCTTAAGTAATTGGCTGCTCCCATATTGGGAGCATAGATATTTACAATTGTTAGATCATCTTGGTGGATAGTCCCTTTAAGGATTATGTAGTGTCCTTCTGTATCTCTGACTACAGTCTTTAGTTTGAAGTCTAATTTATCTGATATGAGAATCGCTACCCCAGCCTTCTTTTGAGTCCCATTGGCATGAAAGATGCTTCTCCACCCCTTCACTTTCAGTCTGCGTGTATCTTTAGGTTCAAAATGGGTCTTTTGTAGACAGCATATGGATGGGTCCTGTCGTTTTATCCAATCTGCAACCCTGTGCCATTTTATGGGTGCATTTAGGCCATTCACGTTGAGAGTGATTATTGATAGATACGTTTTTATTGACATCGAGTTACCTTTGAAGTCTTTCTTTCTGTAGACTGTCTCTATATTTCTGTTCAATGCTATTCTTGGGATTTTTCCTCTTTTATAGAACCCCCCTTAATATTTCCTGCAGTATCGGCTTGGTGGTTGCATAGTCTTTTAAGCCTTGCCGGTCTTGGAAACTCTTTATCTCTCCATCCATTTTGAATGTCAGTCTTGCTGGATAAAGTATTCTTGGCTGCATGTTCTTCTCATTTAGTGCCCTGAATATATCTTGCCAGCCTCTTCTGGCTTGCCAGGTCTCTGTGGACAGGTCTGACGTTATTCTGATGGGCTTCCCTCTGTAAGTGAGGAGCCTCTTTGCCCTGGCAGCTTTCAAGAGATTATACCTACAATTATAATTTCTCAATTTGACTATCAGGTGTCGTGATGTTTTTTTGGAGTGTATAATCTTGGGTGGAGACCGTTCAGCCTCTAGTACATGAACGCTGGTTTCATTCGCGAGATTCGGAAAGTTTTCATGAAGGACTTGTTCCACGACATCTTCTAGACTTCTTTCTTTCTCCTCCCCTTCAGGAATTCCAATAATTCTGATGTTGGAACGCTTCATGGCATCATTTATTTCCCTAATTCTGCTTTCGTGGGATCTAAGCTGTTTGTTCCAGGCTTCCTCCTGATCCTTTCTCTCTATCTGTTTGTCTTCCAGATCACTAATTCTATCTTCTGTCTCAGTTACCCTAGCTTTGAGAGAGTTTAGATTGGATTGGAACTCATTGAGAGCATTGTGGACCTCCTCCCTGGTGGCTTTAAGCTCCGCCCTAACATTGTGAACATCCTGTCTGGTCGCTTTCAGTTCGGCCCTAATCAATTCTGTTTGGTCATCCATTGCTTTCTCCAACCTAGCTATTGCCTGGATAATTGTTAGCCTGAATTCTCTTTCCGACATATTGTCTATGTTGATAGCCGTTAGCTCTATTGCAGAAGGTTCATCCTCTGTATTTTTCTTCTGTTGGGCATTCCTCCTCCTAGTCATTTTGGTGGGAGAAGACTGAACAGATGTAGCTGGATGTATCAACTCTGGTGCAGTCAAGGTGCACCCTGGAACACTTCCTGATCTCCGTCTCAGAGAGAAGCCTCAGTCTGGGTGCAGAAGCTGAATAAATTCCCCCTTGGCCGCTGGCAGTGCAGGTTCCAAGTTGCAGACCCTGCTCACTGGCGTCTTCTGCCCCTGTAGAGATCCAGACGTGTATAATTCTGATCTCAGGCTGATTTCATGGGTGATCAGATTTCTTTGGTAGGTAATCAGCTCACTTTGGGGTACCAGCTGAAAAGACGCCTCTTCCTAGTACCCCGCCATCTTGTCCCCCCCCCTGGCCATTAGAGTATTCATTATTTTTTCACCACATCCAGTGCTCCATGCAATCCGTGCCCTCTATAGTACCTACCACCTGGTACCCCAACCTCCCACCCCCCACCACTTCAAACCCCTCAGATTGTTTTTCAGAGTCCATAGTCTCTCATGGTTCACCTCCCCTTCCAATTTCCCCCAACTCCCTTCTCCTCTCTAACTCCGCATGTCCTCCATGCTATTTGTTATGCTCCACAAATAAGTGAAACCATATGATAATTGACTCTCTCTGCTTGACTTATTTCACTCAGCATAATCTCTTCCAGTCCTGTCCATGTTGCTACAAATGTTGGGTATTCATCCTTTCTGATGGAGGCATAATACTCCATAGTGTATATGGACCACATTTTCCTTCTCCATTCGTCTGTTGAAGGGCATCTTGGTTCTTTCCACAGTTTGGCGACCGTGGCCATTGCTGCTATAAACATTGGGGTACAGATGGTCCTTCTTTTCACTCCATCTGTATCTTTGGGGTAAATACCCAGTAGTGCAATTGCTGGGTCATAGGGAAGTTCTATTTTTAATTTCTTGACCTCAACGTGAGACAGGAATCCATCAGAATTCTAGAGGAGAACATAGGCAGTAATCTCTTCAATATCAGCCACAGCAACTTCTTTCAAGATATGTCCCTCTGGTATTTTTGATTTGGCTACTTGGGTTTCAAGAATCCTTGTTCCTGGTTTTAGAAAGGGAGTCTAGTTTGTCTCACTTTTGTAAGACAAGATCTTCAAGTGATAGAGCATTTTGTATTGAAATAATATTACACATTCAAATTTAACACTGTCACTTGGAAAATTTCTTTGAGTGCAGTGATTTTCCTTCTTTTTAGGGCTCTGGACTCTTTAGTGAGCTAATGATGGCAGGGACACTTGCTTCATAAGAAGGCACAACCAAGCATACAGATTGTGACTTCAGGTTGCTCGCCAATCCACTGAACCTGGGTGTAGATCCTCTGAACAGATACTTTGAAGTATCTGTTCCCAAAATGGGAATTCGGAAGAAGATTTTAGGGGTGCTCCAAGGCACTCCATCATTAACTGCTTTGTGCTCACCTGTGTTTAGGGGTAAAGTTCTTTGTTTTACTACATTTTACTTACTCTAGATCTTCTCAGAGTCTTCTATAGGTTAATATTCATGCAGAATCTTGCCCCCCATCTTTCCTCCACTCAGGGAAGTGTGATCTATGGCCACACCTCCTCATGGGAGGCTCATAGCAGAAGTCATGTAAATGTCTTCATCTGGAAAAAGCATAGAGCAGAGATGCCCAGGGGAATGGGGAGGTATAGGGATGGTGAACTAATAATATCCTGCTGCGTCCTGTTCAAGGACAAGGGAAGCCAGGGTGGAGACTATGATAAGCCAAGATGAATATGTAACAATCCCAGGGCTGTCCCTTGGAGGAAGATTTAACTCCTGGGACCCCTGCCAGCCTTGCGGAGCACACTACAGAGAGGGGAAGCAATCTCTGCTTGCTTCTGGCCCTGCAGGTGATCGAATGTGCTGGGAGGGATGGGCAGGCTGGGGAGGCAGTGTGGTTATATGATTTCACATACCCAGTCACATCATTTCATATATCCACTGAGCAACTCACAGCTTGATAGGGCAAAAATAGATTTTTGTTTTAAAATCAAATTTTATTTAATTTTTTTAATTGTTGCTTTAACTCTTTTGGACCTTTCCTAAAGCCAGGTTAAAAACAAACAGCAAACTTTTTTTTTTTTTTTAAATTAAAGGAAAATTTCCCAGCAAACACTGAATTGAAAGCAATAGTGCTATGAATCTTTGTAGCCATTGTCAATATGACCTCAAACTGTGCCTTCTACCAACCTATGCCCCTGCTTGCAGACTCCACAGAGTCATGAAGCAAAGCCCAAAATATCATATCATTTCAGCCTTCAAGATGAATTTAAACAGATGAAGGCATAAACAACACGTCCTGAGATACCATTTACATATATAAAACATAATTACTTAACATTACATAGTATCAAGTCAGTGTTATCATTTCATGATTGTTTCATGAATGTCTTTTTATAGCAATTTTGTTCAAAACAGCATTCAAACAAATTCTGCATATTACTTTCAACTGATATATCACTTCCTTTTTAAACTGAGGCTTAAAATACATACAGTCAATACACTGATTGTAATTCCAAGGTTTAATGAATGTCTTACATAAATGTCTAGAGCCACAGGACCACACTGCTCAGATCAAGTTGAAGGGCATTCCCAGCTCCCTAGTCCCTCCTGCTCCTTCATGTCGGCCTAGAAGGAAACTACAGTCTGTTCTCTTAATACAGGTTTGCATTCAGGGTTTTCAGGTTCCTATAAACAGAATTATACACACAGTATGTGCTCTTTTGTGTCTGGCTTCTTTTGCTCAATGCCATGACTAGGAGAGTCACCTATGTTGTTCTTTTGTTTGGTTCTGTTCTGTGTGCAAAGGCTCAATTTGTATTTATATTCCTTTGGGTTATTTCTACATCTTGGCTACTTTAATAATGCTGCCATGAATGTTTTTGTCCATTTTTTGGTGACATATTCATGCATTTGTATGATATCTGGGTGTGGTTTAGTCTTGGAAAAACTTCCAAACAATTTTTCAAAGTGTGTGAATTCCAGTTGGCCCATGTTCATGCAAACACTGGGTATTTATTTACTTTTAACCCATTTGGATGTGTAACAGTGTATGACCAGGGCTTTCACTTGCATTTTCCTGGTGACCAGTGATTTGGAGCATCTTTTATGTTTTCCTGAAGACTAACAATGTTCAGTATCATTATTAGCTATTTGGATATATTATTTTATGAAATACCTATTCAGGTACTTTTGCCCATTTTTTTTTTAAAAGTTGGGTTATTTGTTTTTGCAGGATTTGTATGCAGTTTTTCTCCCAAAATATCACGAGAACAATTTACCCACAGTGGACGGGTTGAATGGGTGAGGAGTGGACAGTTGAAGAGAGGAGGAATAGACATTAAGCACAATAAAACTGCTAACAGAGCTAACAACCTCTAATGCCCTTTACCACACTTAAAAAAGATGGTTAAGCAATGGGTTTCTTGTTTTCCAAAGGAAACCCATTTTGGGGAACAAAATGAATATAAAAATAGTAAAACAAAATGACTCAGTGACATATAAGAGTAATGGAGATGTGCTGTATGGTGACTAATACAGCACAATTTAAAAAAGAATAATGGAAAGTTTGATTATTATTGGAAAGACACTATACCAATGGATGATGATGGACACTAAAGGGGCGCCTGGCTGGCTCAGTCTGAAGGATGGGCGACTCCCGATCTCAAGGTCATGAATTTAGAGATTACACAAATAAATAAAGAACCAATAAAAATAAATAATGGACATTAATTTAAAAAAAATGTTAAAATTTGAAGAAGGCTGTCTTGGCTTTGTAGAGCTGATCTTTGAAAAATAGCACATGTTCTATTCCCATGCTGTAATAGGGCTCTCAGCAATACAGGACATAAAATAGTCCTATCTCACCCAGGCTTTTAAAAATATTTAGAGAAGTTCTTATGAGTCTCTTCACAATGACCTTTTTGTGTATAAATTGCAAGTGATCATTTCCTTAAGTTTGCTGTCTTATCCGCCTGACCCACCCTGCTCCCGAGTACCCCTTTAATCCACCCTGCCTCCTCCTCCAGCTGACTTTGTAGACTCCCGGAGAGCTCATCCCCAAGGGTGTGGAAGTTCCTGCCCTGGGGGCCTTGCTTTTCCTGAAGGAGAAGTGAGGCCCTCAGGAGGGGAAGCAAGAGGCTTTTGCAGCTAGTGGAGTTGCCCACTGCTAAGCACATCTATGCAGGGGGAGTCCAGCTAGGGAGGCTTCCTGGAAAATGCCTGGTGGGTCCATCACAGAGGTATTGTAGCTGCAGCCATCCCAGGGCAGTGCCAGCCTCAGCTCAGTCCCTCTGGCAGCACATTCAGGCTTGGCTGGGTAGGGTGCCCACTGGCACCTCAGGCTGCCTAGGGGATTGACTATGGAGCCCAGAGGACACCTGCATGGTGTGCTTACCCCAGCCCTGCTCACTGCCTGGAGTGGGTGCTTGGGAGTAGCTTGTAGAGTGTGGAGGGAAAAGAGGTGAATTCAGAGAAGGGAAAGGTCTCAGAACATGAATAGGAAGGCACCAGAAGAGGAGAGAATCTACAGGGATGAGTCGCAAGCAAAAGTCCTTGCACATCCTTGGGCATGTGAGGTGACAGGTGTAGTGCTGGGTCCAGGGCTGCCTTGAAGAGAGTTGCTGGAACAGAACATGAAGGGTCCAAACAGCATGGAATCTGGGATCAGATGGGCCCTTCCTGGACCCCCTGACCCCAAGCAAGATATTAAACCTCTCTGCATCTCAGCTTCCATGGGTGATATAATTCATAAGCTGAATCACTACTGGGTGACTTTGAGCAACACATACAAAAATGTCTGGCTTGGAGAAGGTTCTGGGTGAGCAGGAGACCCTGTGACCACTCAGTGGATCAGGGAGTTGGTGAAAAATGACTGTAGTGCTTCCTGTTGGTGGGTTTTATTTTTTAGGAAAATAGGTCAGTGTCACTGACCTGACACCCCTTGGACTCCTTCAGGTGCAGCTCTAGGAGCACACTTGCACACACCTGCTGTCAGCTGGCCAGATGCACCAGCGTGCGGGCAGGAGAAACCTGGAGCTCTGGTGGACCCACTGAAAACACTGGCATGAGATGAGACCTGCCTGGGTCTTCTAACAATAAAAGCCAAGTGGATAAGCAATTTCAGCTGAAACCAATGAGTCACTTTATCTTTTTTACAAATTGCTTTTTTAAAATACCCAATCACTTAATTCATTAGGCCATCCAACTGACATGGTTGATTTGGTAATTTAAACATTTAATTTTTATTTTTAATCTTTTGGGTAATTTTTTAAAATGTTGTTTCTTTAGAGCTATACTCAAGGGTTTACTTTCACTCGAATATTTTCCTTCTCCAAGAAATATGGAAGAAAACAATGTTTACTGTTCATTTTGAAAATCCTGTATAGGCATCATTTGCTCTGGGAGGCTTTTCCTGATCACCCTTCACTATCCTTAGAGTGAATTCTGCTCTCTTACTGCAACTTCCGTGTATACTTGTGGTATCACATATGGCACAGAGTATTGCAATGACTTATTTATGCTGCTAACTTTTCTGAGGACAAGCTATCATCATCATTTTCAAATCTCTGGTTTCCAGCACAGAGCCTAGAAAATAACAAGCACTTGGAAATGTGTCTGAGTGCCTGAAATGACCAGTCATCCACCAGATCAAACTTCAGGTAAATCCAGTCCCGTTCAACTGGTCTTGTACTTTAGCAGGTCCTGCTGCTGTTTCATCCTTTCTTTCACAGCAGTTGGTGGATAGAAAAGTGACTCAGTTATCTATTGAACAACCAATCTATGATGTTATTTATTAGTGAACTATGGAATTTTTTTCATAGGGAAAATAAAGTGCTCCCATATGGGGAGTGGTTGCAGGGGGCCCTTTATATAATAAAGAACTTGAAATGTGCCTTCAAAAATGAAAAGAAAAGAAAAAAGAAGAAAAAAGGAAAGGAAAGAATGTTCAGAACCTTCCATTGCTTGTCTGAATATGTTTAACCATTCACCATTGTTTTATGTCACAAACCCTCACTGAGGAGCCCCACAGACCAGGTACTGGGCTTGTCACAGTGGACTCAGGACTTGCAGGTCTGAAGGTAAAAAGACTGCGGTCATGTGAGGGAGAATGTTGCCAAAGAACTCATCACATTTGAATGGGATGTAATCAAGGGAATTCCCTGAAAAACCGGAAATAGGCCATGCTCGGAAATAGAAGAGCTGAGCAGTTGTGGGATAGGCTTACCATGCACTACTAGGAAGCAGTTAAAATGACTGTTAACGACTTAGATAGAGTCACAGAAAAAGAACCCTGTGATACATGGTGCAATACATACAGTATATGTATACATACATATAATACATAAAATACATGTGCACACATCTTGTAAAGATACTTTTTTTTAAGAGTGTGTATATTATCCTGAAACTTGTTTCAGACTGTCCAATTCCTATGTAGATACAGATACAGGTGCTGGAATCGGGGCTGGCATAGATACAGGTAGAGGTACAGATGCAGTTACAGATAAACACAGAAAAATCTGGAAGGGAATAAAGTCTGGTAATAAAACCAGATAAAAATCTGGTTTAGGAGAGGATTGAGATTAATCTTGTTTCAAAGGGGAATTCAGCATTGTCAGATCGTTAAATGTTTATAGGGTGAACGGATGAGTGTATTATTTGTGTAACTAAAAATTTTTAATTAGGTATTTTTATTTTGGGGAAAAATATACAGGATTAAAAAGATGTTCTATTTTAAGAAGCCTGTGGTGCAAATTGAGAAAGAGAATTGCACAGGTTTTGAAGATTTTCTGTGATTTCTTGGTTGGTGTGTAACATCCCATTCATTTACTTATTCATATTACCAACCTCATTCACTCCTGCAAATTAAGTTGCATACAAACCTTATAATTCAAAATTAAAATAAAACTAAAACCATTTTATGCATGTATGTGTATGTGCATGATTATGTGAGATCTCTGTCTGCCATACGTTTATGCCAGGTGTCACAGGTGGAGGAAGGCACTGACTAAGCCCTGAGTTTAAGCTTCCTGGTAGTTGAAAGACCACCTTTTTTTCTAATATCACACAAAGTTTCATTTGAAGAGTAACTGTTATTTCTCCCATATTGAATTCAATAAGGAGTTTATTGAAAGGACCCTGATGTTAAATTTACTCAGTAGAAAAATGAGCAATATCTTCACGGTTTTCATGGTTCATTAAATATTTAAATGGATGGTTCATTTAGGATGGTGGCTCTCAACCCCTTAAGCTGCTATACTTTCTGTTTATAGCAAGTATTTTATACCATCTCTAATACTATCAGGAAACAAATTTAATGGATAACACATAACCCACTGACATTCATAAGTGCTCCAAGACTAAACTTAAGGGGACTAAAGACAGTAGTGTGTGATAAAAAATGAGTTCCATTTGTATGTGCTGCAATATTGATACACAGAAGACAATGAACTGGTCAGTGCACTAAGAGCTTGGGCACCCATCTGACACTGGCACCACTAGCGTGTTGTGTCAGCTTCTTGGATAAGGCGAGTGATGGTTTGTTTTTCTGTGCTTTTTCCAAAACATTGAAAAACCCTTGGTCAAACTCTGAGAGAAAACAAGGTCATCTCCTCTCCCATCACACAAACCTGGATATCCTGGAAAACTCCGTGCACATTAAAACTAGCACAAGTACCTTATTTTCCTTTGTAAGTCAGATTTAAGTTTTTGGATAAAATTATTATAAACCCACTTTCTTACTTACAAAAATATTCTGGGGGACATGGCCAAGTTGTGTTAGACATGACATAGATGCTTATTGACATGGGAAGTTCTCATGGATTGAAAATCATCTGACAACCATAGAGTCTTCTCACCAAAGCCAAGGATGCCCCCACTGCCAAAAACAGTTCCAGAAATTTCCAGAACACCCCCTGGCGAGAAGTACTATTTTCAATGAAAACCGCTGAATAGAGCAGCTGATAAGACTAACTGAGGAGCTTAAATTGAAGGACCTCAAAAGCCAATGGAGCAAGGAGCTGTATGCAGGGGTTTATATGGTACGTAATTCCAGGGAGCAGGAGGGGGCATCGCTCTGAGTCATGGACTTGATACTGCTGGGACCTTCCAAGAGGAGTAGAGAGTGTCATAAATCATTGGCTGGAAGGAAAGTAGGCAGAAGCAGTTATCCACCAAATTCTGACCCCACTGGTCAAGGTGTTGCCTTCAGATGCTGAGGTTCACACACTGGAACACCATTATTTGGAAGTGAGTAAGTCCGCACAGGGCTGAGCACTCTTGTTGCGAGAGGTTGAAGACATGTTGGTCACAGTGTGGAGGCATCTAATGTGCTTATCTATGAGGACTTCAAGTTTCTGTTCACCAAGTATGCAACCTCTTCAGGGAAGCTTGAATAGGCCATTTAGTTGAGCTAATGTGAAAACCTGGGACATTTCAGAACTGTGGCAACACAAAGCCAAGACTGCAGCTGCTGGGATAAATCCTGGCCATGCCTTTGAAGGCAGACATGTTGGTTCTTTCAATGAGTCAACTTTCTGATCCTCATCTTTGTGGCAAGAAGGACTGCATTTCCTGCCCCCTGCCGACTTGTCCATCCTCCAAGCCTAAAGATAATTGCATTCCCCAAATTTCTTCCAGGGAAACATGAAGTCTTGTCCCAGAATGTCACTTCTTCTTCTTTTTTTTTTAAAGTATTTATTTGACAGAGAGAGACCACAAGCAGGCAGACAAAGATAGAGGAGGAAGCAGGCTCCCCGGTGAGCAAGGAGCCCAATGCAGGGCTCAATCCCAGAACCCTTAGATCATGACCTGAGCCGAAGGCAGAGGCTTTAACCCACTGAGCCACCCAGGCGCCCCCCAGAATGTCACTTCTGACCTGCTGGTTAGTGTGGGATGTGACTGGCCCACGGTTGAAAGTCAAGGCATGGCATCTTTTCTCTTAACTGAGTGTATTGGACTCTGATATGGAAAGACCAAGGAGACCTCATTTATAGTAGAAAGAGTTTATGTACCTGCAGGGCTAACCTTGAGTCCTGGTCTTCAGACCAAGTTCCTGACAATCCTGCTATGAAGCTGCTGAGATACTCCTGTGCCGTGGGTGTCCACACCTACTGGCCCAGAATGAAATGCACTCATTGCAAATTTGCTCCTCTTTTTTTTTTAATTTATTTTTTATTTACTTTCAGCATAACAGTATTCATTATTTTTTCACCACATCCAGTGCTCCATGCAATCCGTGCCCTCTATAATACCCACCACCTGGTACCCCAACTTCCTACTCCCCACCACGTCAAAACTCTCAGATTGTTTTTCAGAGTCCATAGTCTCTCATCGTTCACCTCCCCTTCCAATTTCCCCCAAATCACTTCTCCTCTCTAACTCCCCATGTCCTCCATGCTATTTGTTATGCTCCACAAATAAGTGAAACCATATGATAATTGACTCTCTCTGCTTGACTTATTTCACTCAGCATAATCTCTTCCAGTCCTGTCCATGCTGCAACAAAAGTTGGGTATTCGTCCTTTCTGATGGAGGCATAATACTCCATAGTGTATATAGACCACATTTTCCTTCTCCATTCATCCGTTGAAGGGCATCTTGGTTCTTTCCACAGTTTGGTGACCATGGCCATTGCTGCTATAAACATTGGGGTACAGATGGCCCTTCTTTTCACTCCATCTGTATCTTTGGGGTAAATACCCAGTAGTGCAATTGCAGGGTCATAGGGAAGCTCAATTTTTAATTTCTTGAGGAATCTCCACACTGTTCTCCAAAGAGGCTACACCAACTTGCATTCCCACCAACAGTGGAAGAGGGTTCCCCTTTCTCCAAATCCCCTCCAACACATGTTGTTTCCTGTCTTGCTAATTTTGGCTATTCTAACTGGTGTAAGGTGATATCTCAATGTGGTTTTAATTTGAATCTCCCTGAGGGCTAGTGATGATGAACATTTTTTCATGTGTCTGATAGCCATTTGTATGTCTTCATGGGAGAAGTGTCTGTTCAAAGCGGAGTGGGAACGGCAAACTGATATTGGAAGATAAACAGAAGGGGGAGGGAGCCATAAGAGGCGACTGGTTGGAAAGTAATACCCCTAATACGAGCGAGAGTGCCCTGCATCTGGGGACCAGCGTTAAATTTGCTCCTCTTCATCCATGCTCTGTAAAGGCAAGGAAGGACTGGCTGTTCTGAGGTGATCCAGGCTTTCTGGGAGGCAGTTTCTCTGACTTTGATGGTGCTCAGCAGATGCAGACCTGATGGCTGTCTATAGCGTGACAACATATGTCTCTATAGCAGTGATCCACCATTTCCTCCAGAAACTTTTGGAATCTCTCAGTTAAACTCAGCAGATTTCCATTGGGTACCATCTAAGCTCAGGTCCCTTTATAGTATACCCTGAGTGATCCATGGCCTGGGGTTAAGACTGCAAAGAAGAGAAGGGAGGGAATGCCATCCTGTGAAGCCCATTACATTGTGGGAAGCTGGGCTTAGACCCCAGGGACACACCAAGAACCAGGTCAGTGCTTCCACCAGAAACACAGAGGATGAGAATATTCATTCACAGGCTCTTGTGCCCTTGGAGTCATGGGTTGCCTGTCCCTGTGGGTTACTTCTTCCCATCAGTCATGAGTTGCCTCAAGGGGTGTTGGTCTCCCCACACAGCCGTTGCCAGCAGTGGGTCCAGTCATGCAACTAGTTTTTTTTTTTTTTTCCCGCAATTTATTTATTTTCAGAAAAACAGTATTCATTATTTTTTCACCACACCCAGTGCTCCATGCAAGCCGTGCCCTCTATAATACCCACCACCTGGTACCCCAACCTCCCACCCCCCCGCCACTTCAAACCCCTCAGACTGTTTTTCAGAGTCCATAGTCTCTCATGGTTTGGAAGGGGAAGTGAACCATGCAACTAGTTTTTAGCAGAACTAGAGTCTGACAGAATTCTCTTGCCTAACTATGGGATTATGCACTCTTTATTGAGTGCATTCCATGTGCACTAAACTTACGGAATGTGAGTTCCGTACGTCATTTTTTACAGAAGAGGAGATGCATACAGCCCATCTTTTCAGGTCTGCCATCTCCTGCTCCCATAGCCCCAGCAACCCTGGACAGGAAATCCTGAAGTCCACTGGGGACCTTCTGCAGTTCAGCCACTGCTTCTTCCAGGGATGTCCTGCCTCTCAATGCCCCTCACCTTAACTCTGAATCAGGCAGGGGCCTCCTTGGCTCTAGGCATGCCTCTGACAAGAATGGTGTTCCCGACTGTTCTCCCTGCTATCCCCACACACCCAAATTTAACCTGTACTGTCAGCCATTCCAGCTTTTCTTTGTGAGAGATGCAGCCTCAGAGTAGGTTAGAATTGAAGAGCATGGTCTGGTGTGACACTGTGTTACTCAAGTTCTGGACTTGAAGTTGATGTAATTGAGACAAGGCTAATGAAAAGGTATTAAAGAGATGTGGGCAGGGTCCAGAGAAGTCTACCATGAGTCTTCAGGACCCCAGGGGTCAGAGGGATGCTGCTATCATGCCAAATGGGAAGGGGCACGGGAGGCAGGAGGTACCTGGACCCTGAGGGGGGACACTTGTGCTGGGAAAGGGACCTCCTGGTGGGGCTGCTGCCTTTCATGGGGGAGTAGAGTCAGCTCTTCCAGGGGGCAGAGCACCTGGAAAATTGTTTCCGGTTGTACAATTTTCTCTTCTGTTTCTTTGTCCCTTCCAGGCCTTCCTGAAGCTCTGCCCTACCCTTTCCTAAATCCCATCTGTTACACTGGCCGGAGTGGATTTCTATTGTCTGTCACTAAGAATCCTGATTGATAACATTGTGTTTACTTGTTTACATGCATTATCCAATGTAACTCATCCAAAAACCCCCTACACACAAACAGGCAACATGCCAAAGAAAATGGGAAGATATAGAGGCTCTGAAGAGTTGCTGTAGGCACCTGCAGTGGCCTACTCCTGTTTTTTCTATTCTTGGGTTTATGTGCCAAAAGCTGATTCTGAGAACACCTCTGCCTGCAGGATCATCAGTACCTAGTTTACAGGGCAGGCCAGAAGTGCTGGAGACTCAATGTCCCAGGAAGAAGCCTCAATCAATGCCAGGCGGGAGCTGATAGATAGATACCCCGGTTTCCTTCCACTGGGAAGAGGATCACTCTGAAACATGTTCCATGTGCTCTGCCAGTGTGCCTCTGTGGGACTGCTTGCTCACAGTGGTAACCTACTCAATGATACATCCTGTTATCTTTCTACCCTACCCTGTATCACTTCCTCACTCCCCCACTGAGGACACCTGGGATCTGCTGTCAAATAAACTATTATACTTCATTCTTGTTCCAGGGTGGCAATCCAACCTGAGACAGGAAATCAGTTACCCAACATCACCTAGCTAGTGCTGGTGTACTGCGATCTCCATCCTATTCTATAATGCAACTCATGCTACTGAGTAAGTGTTGGTAATGCATGGTGCATTGGCAGGAATCCATGACCCCAGAGCATCGGTCTTCACAGGAGAATATGGCTTGCTAAGTATTTGTCAAATTTTATGCCTCAGAGCTCTAGTGGAGGAGCTGTACATTCTCATAGTTGGAAAGAGCAAAGGGGAGTTGAAGAGGAGAGTGATGAATGAGAGGAAAATCATGAGGGCAGGATCATGGCAGAAGATGGCAGTCACATTGGGAAGAGGTTGACTGCTACTCCCTTTCAGAGACAAGAGTATCCAGACAGTGAATGTTCAGTGCTCTGGGAATTGGATGAATGGTTAAAAACAAAAACAACCCCCCCCAAAAAAAACATAAAAAAAGGTCTCTTTGCTTCTTGGTAATATTATCCATGATTGTTTATGGACACATTATGGATTCCTCTGAATGAGTGGAAGTATTATATAGAAATGATAATTTCTCAGTGGCAGCTAACAAAGAAGGAAAAAGAAGAGAAAAGAGAGCAGGTGTTAGGAATGACTGAGTGGGAAGGACCTGAGTTAATTACCACTTTGCCACTGCTTTGTTATGCTCTTAAAGCTTATGCCTTTTAGTTACTGAACCTTGTTTAGAAACTATGTGGATTTTTGAGTTTCTGTTAATTATTTTGATAACAGGTCGATTCTATAAGCAAAAAGCAAAAACAAAACCAAAACAAACAACCACCACACACACACACACACACACATACACACACACACACACACACACACAATCCTATTTTTTTTAGTGTTGTAGTGTGAGAGCTCTAAATCCATTAGCAACAAAATAACTTACTAATCACCTTTTTTATTATGACAAAATATGCATAACATAAAAGTTACCACCTTAACCATTTTTAAGTGTACAGTTCTGTGGCATTCAGTATATTCACATATATTTGTGTATATTCACATATACTTGGTGTGTAAACATCACCACCACCCATCTCCAGAACTTTTAATCATTTTCCAGAATTGAAACTCTGTACCCATTAAAAAATACCTCCCCACACGTGCACCTGAATGTTTATAGCAGCAATGTCCACAATAGCCAAAGTATGGAAAGAACCTAGATGTCCATCAACAGATGAATGAATAAAGAAAATGTGGTATATATACACAATGGAATACTATGCAGCCATCAAAAGAAACATTTTATTGCAGGACTTCATGGAACTAGAGCGTATCATGCTTAGCGAAATAAGTCAAGCGGAGAAAGACAATTATCATATGCTCTCCCTGATATGAGGAAGTGGTGATGCAACATGGGGGCTTAAGTGGGTAGGAGAAGAACCCATGAAACAAGATGGGATAGGGAGGGAGACAAACCATAAGTGACTCTTAATCTCACGAAACAAACTGTGGGTTGCTGGGGGGAGGGGGGTTGGGAGAAGGGGCGTAGGGTTATGGACATTGGAGAGGGTATGCGCTTTTGGGTAAATTGGAAGGGGAGGTGAACCATGAGAGACTATGGACTCTGAAAAGCAATCTGAGGGGTTTGAAGTGGTGGAGGGGTGGGAGGTTGGGGTACCAGGTGGTGGGTATTATAGAGGGCACGGCTTGCATGGAGCACTGGGTGTGGTGAAAAAAATAATGAATACTGTTTTTCTGAAAATAAATAAATTGGAAAAAAAATTGCAAAAAAAAAAAAAATACCTCCCCATACACCACTACCTTCAGTCCCTGGCAAACACCATTCTATTTTCTGTCTCTGTGAATTTGGTTATCTCATATAAGTGAAATCACATAGTATTTGTCTTTACTAATTACTTTTGGCTGTTGCAAAATTTCAGGATTTTTAATTTTATTCCTAAATACCAAATAGTATCTTACTTATATGTATTCATAATGTGTTGATACTGAAATTGACTTTAAAAATTAGAACTTAAGAAATAAAAGGTATACAGATTGGGAAGGAAGTAATAAAACTATTTTTATTGCAACTGAAATATCAATGCAGCAAATCCAAAAAACCCACTACCACTACCACCACAACAATATTTCCTGGAATTAATATGTGATTACAATAATAAGTTTGAAGTATGCAAAGTCAATCATTTTTCCTATATACCAGCAATGAACAAATAGAACTTGAACTTAAGAACACATTGCTATTTAATTAGCACTCAAAAAATGAAATACTTGGGCATAAACTAGCAAAATATGCATGAAAGCTATATTAAGAAAACTATAAAACTGATGACAAGAATCAAAGAAGAGTTAAACAACTGGAGAGATATTCCATATTCATGAATAGGAAGAGTCAATATTGTTGAAATGTCAGTTCTTCTCAAGTTGATCTATAGATTCAGTGCAACCCCAATCAAAGTCCCAGTTAGTTATTTTGTGTTGTTGACAAACTGATACTAGAGTTTATATGCAGAAGCAAAAGACTCAGAATATCCAACTCAATATTGAAGATGAACGAAGTTGGAAGACTGACACTACCTGACTTCTATCAAGACTTACTATAAAAGCCACATTAATCAAAACAGTGTGGTTTTGGTGAAAGAACAAATAGCTCCACAGAACAGAAGAGTATTCTGTTCCAGAAATAGAACAGAAGAGAGTCAACCAATCTGTGACAAAGGACCAAAAGCAACCAATGGAGCAAAGATTGTCTCTTCCACAAATAATTTCAGAACAATTGGATATCCACATACAAAAAATCTAGACACAGACCTTACATCCTTCACAAAAATTAACTCAAGATCATAGACCTAAATGTGAAACACAAAACTATAAAACTTCTAGAAATAGAAGTGATCTTTTATTTCTAGGTGATCCTGGAATGGTGACGAATTTTTAGATACAACACTAAAGGCAACATCAAAGAAATCATTGGTAAGCTGGACTTCATTAAAATCGAAGACTTCTCTTTGAAAGACACTGTTAATAAAACGAAAAGACAAGACAAGACTGGGAGAAAATATTTTGCAAAGCACACAGCTGATAAAGGCCTGTTATACAAAATGTACAAAGCTCTTAAAAATCCACAATAAGGAAATTGAATGACCTGATTAAAAATTGGGCAAGAGATCTGAACAGCACCTCATCAAAGAAGATATGCAGATGACAAACAAGCATATGAAAAGAGTTCAGTTTCACATGGAATTAGGGAAATAAACAGATGCCAGTACACACCTATTGGAATGGCCAACACCCAAAACACTGACAATACCAAATGCTGGTGGGATTATGGAGAAACAGAAACTTATCCACCATTGATGGAAATTCAGAATTTCAAGCCTACTTGAAAAAATATTTGGCAGTTTCTTAGAAAGCTAAACCTATTTTTACCATATGCTGCACCATTTGCACTTCTTAGTATATACCTAAACGAATTGAAAGCTTATGTCAACATATAAACCCATGCATGTGTGTTTATGGCAGCTTTATTGATAATTGCCCAAACTTGAAAGAAAGCAAGATACCTTTTGGTAGGTGAAAGGATAAATGGTGATATATACAGACAATGGAATAATAGTTAGCACTAAAAAGAAATGAGATATCAAACTAATATAGGTTTATCAATTGTTGATAGAAGAGAAGGTTGGGCATGTGTAGTTGTAGATGATATGCAGGAACTCACTCTACTTTCCTAACAATTTTGTTGTGAACCTAAAGCTGCTCTAAGTGACAACATTCTGACCTATGCTTCAAATCACCTATCTGCAGAGTCTCCAAAATCTTTATTTGCCCTCTGATTTAGATCATATACTCAACTTGCCATGCATATCTATGGAGAAAATGTCTATGGCCCCAAACAGAACTCCAGAAGTGTTCCCCAAACCTTCCGAGTCTTTTTCATCTCTGCTAACAGTATCTCAACTTTACTCACTTGGTTCAAAATAAAAATTCTAGCAACCTTTTTGAATTCTTTCCTTCTGTCATATCAGTAAGTCTTCCTCAGTCTATAGATACAGATATCCTGAATCTATCACTTCTGTGAATTCTCAGTACTCTTGTTCAAGTTTTTAGAATGTCCTGCCCTGGGCAATGCTATAGCCTCATAACTGGTCTTCTGCTTTTGGTCCCTTGACCTGGACATTTCATTCTTCACATAGAGCCAAGGTTGTTTTTAAAAGCATAGACCATATTACCTTTTCCTACTTTAGATTTTCCAGCAAAATCCCATACTTCTTAAAATATAGTCCAACCATCCAAATACCTTATCAAGGTTCACTCATTCTACTCAATCTAGCCTTTGCCCACCTTCTTGTTGCCCTGTCACCAGGTTTCAGCCTAAGGGGCTTCCAACATGAGTCCATACCTACTTTTAAACCTGATACTAGTTATTTCTTTGTTAAGGCTTGTCCTTGTCCCCAGGGGCAAAACAGGCTCCTTGCAGAGCAGGCTCCTTCACATGATTCAGATTTTAGCATAAGTATAAAGTCATCAGAGAGGCCATTTAAAGTCATTACCCAAACATAGACACTTGGTTCTATTTAAAGTTTCTGAATTTTTTTTTTCATTCACTCAATCTCTCTCTCTTTCTCTCTCTCTCTCTCTCTCTCTCTCTCTCTCTCATATACACATGCATGCATGCACACACATGTGCACATATTTTTCCCATTTTTATTTCATTGTTTGTCTTGTTCACTTCTGTATCTTTGGCCAAGAATACTGTCTGGCACACAATGAACCCTCAAATATTTCTGAATGAACAAAGGTATGACACAGTGGAGTCACAAGCAGAGAGTCTAGAGCACTTCATTCTGCACTGACACTATTCCCCAAGTAAGAAGAATATTAATGTCATAATCTCAAAAATGCAATGAACAAGTCTAGATTCAAGCAGAGATACGTGGGGTTTGGTGCTCAAGGAAGGTGTAGGCCCAGTGTACACATAGTAGGATGTTATTGTTGGCAGATGGCCAAGAAGTCAGGTGATTTCTACACTTTAGAAATCAATTGTATCTTGGGTATAGACCCGTTTATTCCCAGAAAAAAAGTTAGTGTTTTATTTCGGGCACACATCTAAACAAAACAAATGGCAATTTGCTATTTCATTCAGTAACTGATTTTTCAGCATTGCCAAGTAAGCAGATTGAAGAGATGTTCACAATTCTCAGTTTGTGTGAACATGGCAGAGCTCCCATGACTTAGCATTCTAAACACTTCCCAGCTTCAGGTTTATCACCTTCTACTTCCTAGAAAGTCATTTGAGATTCTGGACAGACACAAACATATGATAAGGATGGCTTGTTCTTTGCTTTTCTCTTATTTGAGGCAGGAATTCATTCCCTAGATGAATGCCATAGGTTACTCATTCTGTGCATTACACTGAACTTCACGTGGAATAGAAATGAAAGTTTTATGAAAGTTTCAAGAACGTGAATGCTAAAAGCCCTAATTAAATCTCAGAGGTGCCAGACAACCTGTAGCCATGCCAGGGGTGGAGTGCTCACTGAAATCGATAGGTTTTCATAGCATGACTGGCCATCTGCCACGGGACTCTATAAAAAGAAAGCTTCTGCATGGAGCACTGGGTGTGGTGCATAAACAATGACTCTTGGAACACTGAAAAAATAAAATAAAGTAAAAACTAAATTAAAAAAAAAAAAAGAAAGCTTCTGGAGACATCTGTAATCAGGCTCAGTTACCCTGGAATTGTTTTGTTTTGTTCTTATAACTTTTTTCTTCAAATTTTTACTTAAATTCTAATTAACATAGAGTTTAATATTGATTTCAGGAATAGAATTCAGTGATTCACCACTTACAACACCCAGTGATCATCACAAGTGACCTTTTTAATACCTACCACCCATCTAGCACATCCCCCACCCACCCCCTCCATCAACTCCCAATTTGTTCTCTATTAAGAGTCTCTCATGGTTTGTTTTCCCCTCTCTCTCTTTTCTCCCCCTCTCTCTTTTTCCCCCTCCCCTATGCTCATCCGTTTTGTTTCTTAAATTCCACATACGAGTGAGATCATATAGTATTTGTCTTTCCCTGAATGACTTATCTCCCTATCCATAATACACTCTAGCTCCAATCATGTCATGTAAATGGCAAGATTTCATTATTTTTGATGGTTGAATAAAGTCAATCATATGTGTGTGTACATATATACACACACATATGATATGGGTTTTGGTGTCCAAGGAGATACATAGATATAGATATAGATATAGATATAGATATAGATATAGATATCACACCTTCTTTGTCCATTTATCAGTCAGGCTCTTTTCACAGTTTGGCTATTATTGATAATGCTGCTATAAACATTAGGGTACATGTAACCATTTAAATCTGCATTTTTGTATCCTGTAGGAAAATACCTAGTAACGCAATTGCTGGACCATAGGGTTGTTCTATTTTTAACTTTTTGAAGAACCTCCATATTGTTCTTCAGAGTGGCTGCACTAGTTTGCATTCCCAACAATAATGCAAGAGGGTTCCCTTTTCTCCACATCCTTGCCAACATGTTTCTTGTGGTGTTAATTTTAGCCATTCTGACGCGTGTGAGGAGGTATTTCATCCTGGTTTTGATTTGTATTTCCCTGATGATAAATGATGTTGAGCATGTTTTCATGTGTCTGTTGTCCATCAGGATATCTTCTTTGGAAAAATATCTATACATGTCTTCTGCCCATTTCTTGATTGGATTCTTCATATGTTTTGGATACTAATTCTTTATCAGATATGCCATTTGAAAATATCTTCTCTTACATTGTAGGCTGCTTTTTAGTTTTATTGATTGCTTCCTTCATGATGCAGAAGCTTTTCATCTTGATGAAGTCCCAATAGTTCATTTTTTGTTTTCGTTTCCCTTGCCTCCAGCAAAGTGTCTAGTAGGAAGTTGCATAGCTGAGGTGGAAGAGGTTGCTGCCTGTGTTCTCCTCTAGGATTTTGGTGGTCTCTTTCTCACATTTAGGTCTTTCAACCATTTTGAATTTATTTTTGTGTATGTTGTGCGAAAGTGGTCCAGTTTCATTCTTTTGCATGTCTTGGATTAGTTTGTTATTGTTTTTTCCCTTTTATAAATTGTTCAATGCCTCTTATCTGGTGAAGATTACCTAATGGCCTTGCCATTATTTTATCTCCCTGAGGGAGTAAAAAAAAAAAAAAAAAAGGCTCTTTGAAACTACCTCCACATCATTAATATCCACAGTACTCAGGCTTTCTGAATATCCATGAGCACAAGCAACAACCCTAATTAGCATCTGATAATTATTCAATGGGTTTTCTTTTTATCAGGTAGGGTATATTTGGAAAAACTTTGGTGGCTTTTAGGTGATGAAGTTAAGGATAATTTCCATGTTTTATTTTTTTCAATGTTCTGAACTTTGAGGAGTTAAGGAGTAATAATAATGAGAATGGTGGCAACCCACAGAATGGGAGAAGATACTTGTAAATGACACTACAGATAAAGGGCTGGTATCCAAGATCTATAAAGAACTTCTGAAACTCAACACCCAAAAAACAAATAATACAGTCAAAAAATGGACAGGAGATATGAACAGACACTTCTCCAAAGAAGACATATGAATGACTAACACATGAAAAAATGTGCCAGGAGTGGCCAACAATCCCTGTAATGATATATGAAAGATTACTCCAAACTTTGCTATGTAAAAGAAGCAAGGGGATCAACACCCAAAGCCCCTTTGTTCTTCTTTGCTCCTGCTTTTATTGGACCTTCAGGATAATTGCAAATCCTTCTCATTGTTTCTCAAGTACGTGATGCATGACAAGGGGTCTTACTAAAACTAGGAAGATCTGTTTATGGGAAAGATGTGATATGCTAATCTACGTGGTCTACGAATAGCCCAAGGGACAATGCATACATCTCTAAGATCACAGGGCAGCTGTTAGGGCTAAGAAAGGCTTAGGGAAGGCACCTCCCCGCATTCCAAAGGCATATTTGTCACGCAGGCCTCCACATTCCAAATGTGTATGTCCTTCTCCTCTGAAACCTTCTTTCTCCCCCAGCAGCTTCTGTGACACATTTTAGCAAGCTAGGTATTATGGCTGATTTCATGCTCTACATTAACCCCAACAAAAATGTTCAACATTATTAGCCATCGGGGAAATTCAAATCAAAACGGCATTGAGATATCACCTTATTTTACACTAGTTAGCATGGCAAAAATTGACAAAGGAGGAAACAACAAATGTTGAAGAGGATGTAGAGAAAGGGGAACCCTCTTACACTATTGGGGGGAATGCAAGTTGGTACAGCCACTTTGGAAAACAGTGTGGAGGTTCCTCAAAAAATTCAACAAGAACCAAGATGCCCTTCAACGGATGAATGGATAAGGAAGATGTGGTCCATATACACTATGGAGTATTATGCCTCCATCAGAAAGGACGAATATCCAACTTTTGTAGCAACATGGACGGGACTGGAAGAGATTATGCTGAGTGAAATCAGTCAAGCAGAGAGAGTCAATTATCATATGGTTTCACTCATTTGTGGAGCATAACCAATAGCATGGAGGACAAGGGGCGTTAGAGAGGAGTAGGGAATTTGGGTAAATTGGAAGGAGAGGTGAACCATGAGAGACTATGGACTCTGAAAAACAGTCTGAGGGGTTTGAAGTGGCGGGGGGGTGGGAGGTTGGGGTACCAGGTGGTGGGTATTATAGAGGGTACAGCTTGCATGGAGCACTGGGTGTGGTGAAAAAATAATGAATACTGTTTTTCTGAAAATAAATAAATTGGGAAAACAAAAATCAACATAGAGCTACCCTATGACCCAGCAATTGCACTACTGGGTATTTACCCCAAAGATAAAGATGTAGTGAAAAGAAGGGCCACGTACACCCCAATGTTCATATCAGCAATGTCTACAATAGCCAAACTGTGTAAAGAGCTGAGATGTCCTTCAACAGATGAATGGATAAAGAAGATGCGGTCCATATATACAATGGAATATAACTCAGCTATCACAAAGGATGAATACCTACCTACCATTTGCATCAAAGTGGATGGAACTGGAGGGGATTATGCTAGGTGAAATAAGTCAAGCAGAGAAAGACAATTATCATATGATTTCACTTATATGTGGAACATAAGGAATAACATGGAGAACATTAGGAGAAGGCAGGGAAAAATGAAGGGGGGAATCAGAAGGGTGAAACTGAGAGACTATGGACCAAGGGAAACAAACTGAGGGTTTCAGAAGTGAGGAGGTGGGGCAGTGAGTTGGCCTAGTGATGAGTATTAACAAGGGCACATGTTGCATGGAGCAGTTGGTGTTATATGCAAACAAAGAATCATGGAACACTATATCAAAAACTAGTGATGTGCTTTATGGTGACTAACATAACATAATAAAATTAAGAAAGAGAGAGAGAGAATGAATGGATGGTGGTATATCTCCTCAGCCTCATGTCCTTTGATTTTCAAGCTGGATAGATATGCTATTCCAGGGAGGAAAATAGGATAAGAATGTGATTGGCACCTGGTCAATAGCATAGACTAGGACAGGTGTAAGGCTCACATTCAGATTCTCTGACTTCCAATTGAAAGTGCTCTGTTTTCATAGATTTAATAGTTCAACCCAAACACATCTCACTTTATCTATTCATTACTAGATTTGACCAATGCGTTTAGGCAAAACGCTCATGGTCAAAATCCTTGGTGACTTTCCCCACAATCTTACCCAATTACTTACTGACTTGATTTCCAATTGAGAAATTTCTTCTTTTGATTTACATTTTAGTTCCTTTTTTATAAGGCAAATGTTCTTGGGAAAGTTCATACATATAATCTTATCAATCATCAACATTATAGCAAAAAGGAGTTCATTTGATTTCTTCCTGAGAGGAGTCTGAAGGAGGGAAAGAACAGAAGGTCCCTGATGCCTTTGTGTGTGTGTGTGTGGAAAGAGAGAGAGAGAGAGAGTCAGTCACAAGTGCTGGTATTGAGAAAAAGAAGATAAAGTTTTCTCAACAACCAGTATGCAGTTGGTCACTTCCTTTCTCCCAGGACTATAATTTGGAGCTGCTTGATTAAACTTTGAATTTTTCCTTTTATGGTTTGACCATGCCAGATGGATATATCTTGGTATAATCTGATAAGTTAATGTCAGATACATCTAGAATGTGAAGAATGAAATACTAAGAAGTGTCATTTCAGATGAGGATTTAGTTTGTTTGCTTTCCTCTTGACTCACTTTAGTTTATTATCAATCTTCCCAGACTCCATAACCCTACAAGCATTTAGGAAGCCTGCACAGATGAAGGACAGACATCAGGAGTAGACAAAGGCATCAGAGATACTGCTAGTTTCTACTTCAGATATAGATTGCTGCTTTGTCAAACTCCAATCCTTGTATTGTATGAGTATTAGTACAATGAGGACTACATTCTAAGTGTTGATTTTAGACCACTGCTTATTCACCCCTTATGTGGAATCCATCACTTACAGAATCCTACAGATTCTTCCTTCAAAAGAACTCCTCATGATTCTTAACTCTAATAACATTTTGGGAAAGTAATGTATCCATTATTCATGACTTTTCTCCTGGATAACTCCAGACTTTTCCCACAAGTCAGATGCTCCTGCTGGGGGATTCTTTTCTCCCAAAGCAGATCCCTCCAGGAAAAGAAGACTTAAGACAACAAGTTCATTATGAGTTAGGGAAAAAATCAGAAGTTGACAACAAGAAAGTATAGGAATGGGATCTTTAACAGATTAGTGGTAGAGAAAACTGGACTGTCTGGAGGAAGGGAAAAGTGCACACTTATGGGAGTGGTGAGCAATGAAAAAAGAAAATGGTAATTCATCTACCAGTTTATCAAAGCCAGCACAAAAGCCCAACATAATCTGCTGAGGAATTTAGGGAAATGATCTTATTTTTTTCCTGGGTTTAAATGGCTGGCTTATCATACAGGAGCCTACTGTCATCACTGCTTCTCAATTACTCTGAATACTTGAGGCAAGCTTTCCAAATCAGATCTTGAGATTAACATTTGCATGACAATAAAATCAGCATGTTTCTCTGTGAAGCTCAAACAAGTTTCATAGCTGAGTTTCACTTTCTCCTTCAAAGGCAGGCACTGACTGCCATCTACATCAACTAGAACTTTTCTGGAAACTACACAATGCAAAGATTCTTAGGAAAACCTACCTGAAAGTCAGTCATTACAATATAGAGGTAGCCAACAGTCAGCTAGAAGCTTTCAATAATTCCAAAGAGAAGGAAATATCTAGGTCCTGCTTTGATTATGAACTTTATGTTCATGTTTATATCTATATTGGTGGATGCCTGGGTAGCTCAGTTGGTTGGACATCTGCCTTCAGCTTGGGTTGTGATCCCAGGGTCCTGGGATCTAGTCCCACATGGGGCTTCCTGCTTAGCGGGGAGTCTGCTTCTCCTTCTGCTCCCGCCCTACTTGTGTGCTCACTCACTCTCTCTCTAATAAATAAATAAAATCTTTAAAAAAAAAATCTATATTGGTGAACAATTTCAAGTCTACCTATATACTTGTCAAAAATTTTGGAGTCTGATCATTGTGGATATACATTTTAAAGTATATCCACAAATACTTCAATATCCCTCTCTTCAAGAGGTAGATATCTTATTTTCATTCCTCTTGAGTGAGGCCTGGACTTAGTGACTCATTTCTAACAAATAATATAAGGCATACATGAGTGGAGCTGTTACTTTCAAGGGTAGGTCATAAAAATCTTTGTGTTTCCACCTTCATCTCTCTGCTCTTGACTCAGTCATGCAGGGGGAAAGCCAGCTGCCATGTTGTGAAGACACTCATAGCCTTACAGTACATTCACATGGCACAGAAATGAACTTTCTGCCTGACAGACAGTGAAGAACTAAGTCTCAAGCCAATAGCCATATGAATGTGCTATCTTGGAAGCAGATACCCCAGCTCCACTCAAACCTTCAGATACTGTAGCCCCAATCAACATCTTACTGGATCTTCTTGAGAGAATTTGTGTAAGAATGACCCAGGTAAGCTACTCTCAAATTTCTGACCCTCAGAAATTATGTGAGAAAACAATTGTACTAACAACAATTAACAATAATAAAGTAATTGTTATTTTAAGATGCTAAGTTTTGCAGTAGTTTATTACCCTGCCCTAGACAACTCACACAGAGGACAATATAGACAGTCAGCAGGGTCTGTCACTTTGTTTCTTCAGGTCTAAGAGAGTGATGTGTCCCCACTGTTATTAGACCCAATGTATTGTATGGATTTAGAAACATGTGTATTTTTCTATCTTCTGTTCTCATGTTTGCCGGCAATGCATATATTAAACTCTTCAATAGCTACTTTGAGTGTGCCATTTTCCCCCCCTCTTATGTCCTCCTTAGAATATCTATCATGTAAAGTCTGCAAAAGCTCCAGTGAATGGTGGTAGCATTGCCTGTGCCCTTGGCGCACTGAGTGCAGCCTTGCCTGTGATGTCTGATGATGCTATTCTATGCTGTTAGTGCTGGCTTGTTTCAGAGCAAGCCCAGGTCCCAGGGTCTCAGGGTTTTGCTCTTATCACAGGTTCTTTGTCCTTGTCACCGTGAGATGTGTGGCTGAAGCCTCACCCTCTCCATGTCATTCTTCAATTTTGATACAGTTTCCCTTACCCTGGAACTTGGAAATAAATCATTGCAGACAGACCGGAGAAGAGCAGATGAATGGACAATTAGAACAACCCTGAAGCAATTTTCCCCACCTAGGATGCTTCCTGGGATCTCATGTTAACAGCCCCCAGTAGTGCCTTAGTGCTCCAAAGATACCTATAACTTCATGAGTCCTGGTGTGAACAGACTTTGGGTACATCTGGACATTTACTATAAAAACCTAGAAATTGGCTGAGGTGAAAGATTTAACTTGGCTATACATTGGGATCTGTGAGTCATTGTTCCTGTAAACATTTTATTTTATTTTTAAAAAGATTTTATGTATGCATGTATGTATTTCTTTCTTTAGAGAGCATGAGTCAGGGAAGGGGCAGAGGGAGAGAGAGAATCATAAGCGGACTCATGGCTGAGCTCGGACCCTGATCTCACTACCCTGAGGTCATGACCTGAGCTGTAATTAAGAGTCAGATGCTTAACTAACTGAGCCACCTAGGTGCCCTGCTTGTGAAGTTTTCAAATCAGAAACTTATATTTACAAAGAGTAAAATATATGGAATCAAATGTCAGCCTAGGCCTCCAAGCAGATTCACATATAAGACATGATATTGAGAAATGGTGATGGCATGCTTGGATCCAAAACCCCACTTGGAACTGTTACACAGCCCATGATGTTGCTGTTTGTGCCCCCTTCCTGAAGTGGGGGCCATGACTATCTCCCTGAATTTCTTTCCCACTGCACTTGTTTCTTTCCTCCAGAATGTTCCACTCTTGAAGAAAGTGGAAAACCTGTTTTATGTTTGGGAATGTTCCCACAAAAATGTGTGACAGGATGAAGAATTTTGTCTCAGTTCTAGCAAGCCTTTGTATTTTATGCCTATGAGGATGATAAAAATGAAGTTCTAGAAACAGAAGAACTTGTTTGTGCATACAGCTCTGCAGAGGGGATGGGTTTTAGATAATGTTTCATAGGGCTTTTCAAGGAGTCCAGGAACTTGTCTGCCTTTGTTTTTCTTGGTTCCATTTCTGAAGAATGAGGGCGCTCTTTAAATTTCCTAATACTGTCAGAGACAGTAAATCCAAAGGATATAGCAGTGTTCTTTGCTTCGCACAAGATTGAGAGTTTTTCTGTCTTAAGATCATTGGTGCTTCTTTATTAAACTGGAAAAATGTCTGAAATGAGGGGAAGGGGTTGTGATTCCTTGAACTTCAATATCTGTGGCTTCAGTTGCAACCCATATTTCCTATTTGTAATTATTGATGGGAAATTGTAGTTTGAATATACCAAATAGATTCTTTGAGTTGATTATGCTGATAAGTGTCATTGAGCATCTTCTAAGTCTCAGGCCTCATGGTAATTTCTCTGTCTCATCTGATCTTTCTGAAGTCTTCCCCTGTGGACCACCTGCTCCAGCAGACCTGAGTCCCATAGCCTGGTGTCTCTCTTTGGGAGGAGTAATAGGTGTCTTCCTGATCATCCTTCATTGTATTCACTGAGTCTTGCCCACCTTCTATATCAGTCCCTTCAGGCTCTGTAGGAAGCTGTGCTTCTTGCTGAATTGCTATTTCCTCTTTGCATTTGACAGGCCACCACCCCCACACCAGTGTCCTTAACTCCTCATATGCTGATGACCCACAGGATCACATCTTTCACACAGCCTGGAAATCTACACTCCAAGCCTATGGAACAGCCCCTGTCAGTACCCCCTGCCCCTCACTGGTGGTCTGGGGCAGAGCTAGTTGTCCTGGCCATCAAATTGGTTGCAACTGATAAATTTTGGGACTTGAGGGTCTCACCTGTTCCCTCTACCCCAGTCCCTGACCACTTGCTCAGCAGAAACGACTCCCCACCCAGGAACATCTGCCTTCATCTTCTCTCCTAAGACTGATGGTTTTCAGTCTTCCCAGGGTTAGGCTTTAGCATGGCCTCCATTGTACCACCATGGAAAATTTGCAACTACCCTGTCATCCAAGTTCAGACCACTCAGACACTCTGAGGTTCTGCTGTAACTGTCTCTGGACACTGATGGGCTCAGGGACTCAAGCTATACCACAAAATCCAAGAACTTGACTTCCCCAGAGTCTTCCTGGAGGAATCAGGCAACATAACCCAGAGGAGGACAGTTAATTCTCCACAGAGTGGAAGCTGACAAGTGAAAAGTAGAGCTAGAGAGGCTCCATACCATAAATCCCTCTCTCTTCCTGCCCTCAAAGGCCATTCTGAGACCAAGTGTCTCCACCTGCTCAGACCAGAAGTTGCTCTTTAAGACTCAGCCACCAGACATTCCTCATCCACTCTGCAATGAACCACTTGGTCTCTGCCTTTCTCCTTCCTTGCTCCCTTCACTGTCTCTGCCTCTTGCTGCCCTGGGATCGCAGCTCCCATGAAGCATCATTTGTAAGCTTAGCTCAAATCTCTGAGCAAACTGAGTGCAAGGTGAAGACATTGCTGTTCCTTCACTCAACCCAAAAATCCCAATTACATAGTGTCCTAATTAAGAAACTCAGAAAGTGTCCAGTCTTCTCCTCTTTCTACTCTTGCAGAGAGTGCCCTTTGGCCACCAAATCTGTGCCAACTCCTAAACATCTCGGAAGTCCCTTGTCTCTTTTTCATTATCAACTCCCTCCTTAGATGAGCCCCTTGCCATTATTAACTTGGACACTCACTAGACCCTTTTATTGTCCTTTTAATTTTTTGTATTTATTTTATTGAGTTTTAAAAATTTTAATTCCAGTATAGTTAATATACTGGAATATATTCATTTCAAGTGGGCAATATAGTGATGTAACAGTTCTATACGTTACACAGTGTTTAACACCATATGAGTGCTCTTTAATCCCAATCACTTATCTCACCCATCCCACTACCTCCCCTACGGTAACCATCAGTTTGTTCTCTATAGTTAAGAGTCCGTTTCTTGTTTGTCTCTCTCTTTTTTCCCTTGCTCATGTTTGTTTCTTAAATACCACTTATGATTGAAATCAAATGGTATTTATCTTTCTCCAACTTACTTTGCTTTAATATTATATTCTCTAACTCCATCCATGTTTTTGCAAATGACAAGATCTCATTATTTTTTTACAGCTGAATAATATTCCATTATATTATATTATCATGATATATAATAATTTATATCATAATATATATTATTATACATTATATACATTATATTATTACATTCTAATAGAATAGAATAGAATATATATGATATATTATATATACCACATCTTCTTTATCCATTTATCTATTGTTGGACACGTGGGCTGCTTCCCAATTTGGCTATTGTAAATAATGCTGCCAAGAATATAGGGGTGCCTGTATCCCTTTGAATTGGTGTTTTTGTATTTTTTTGGATAAATATCCAGTAGTGCAGTTACCAGATTGTAGCGTAGTTTTATTTTCATTTTTTTGAGGAAACTCCATACTGTTTTACATAATAGCTGTACCAGTTTGCCTCCCCGCCAGTGGTGCACAAGTGTTCCCCCATTTCCTCTACATCCTTGCCAATTCTTGTTTGTTTTTTTTTTCTTCTTTCTTTTTTCTTTTTTTTTTTTTTTAAGATTTTATTTATTTATTTGGGAGCTGGAGAGACAAAGTATGAGCAGGGGGCAGGAGGCAGAGGAAGAAAGAGAAGCAGACACCTGGCTAAGCAGTGAGCACATTGTGGGGCTCAATCCCAGGACCCTGAGATCATGATCTGAGCTGAAGGCAGACACTTAACTGACTCAGCCACCCAGGTGCCCCAACACTTGTTTCTTGAATTTTTTTATTTTAGACATTCTAATAAGTGTGCGATGATATCTCATTGTGGTTCTGATTTGCATTTCCCTGATATGAGTGATATTGAGCTTCTTTTCATGTGTCTGTTCACCATCTGTGTAGGGGCCTGGTTGGCCAGAGGGAGCCCTTTTGTTGTGGGCTTAGATTGATCCTGCCCCTCCTGGAGGAACTTGCTTGCAGACCCCGGATGTAGGGGCAGGCCAGCCGGATAGAGACGTCCAATCAGTGGGGTGCACATATATTTGCTATGGTGGGTTGGAATTCAATTGGCCGCCCATATTGCTGACTGAGCGTGAGTGTGCAGTTTTCCCTGTGTGTTGCAATTTCATTGGCCACCTGTGTATGGGCCAGGCTCAACCACCTCTTTAAAGGTCTGTGAGGCAGGGAAGTAGTAGTGATAGCCTCGGGGTCGTTGGGATCTTGGGGTAGTTGTCCAGAGCGTCATGAGCATCGCCGGGGAGTGGCCTAGCCGGGGAGCGTTGTCATCGGGAAGCAGCCTTACCGGGGAGCAGTGCCACCGGGAGCATCGTTGTAGGGTAGGGGGAGTTGTCGGGTAGGGGGAATCATCGGGTAAGGAAAGTAGTTGGGGTTGGTGTGCTGGTCTTCGTCGCCTCTTTGATTTTCAATGCCTGGTGTGAAATAAAGCTTTGCTTGACTTTCGCTTTGTGTCAGTCTGGTTCCTTTGATCACTAACCCTAACAATCTGGATGTCTTCTTTGGAGAAATCAGACCTTCTTATTGGTCTGTCTATTCTGTCACTGCAGCCTCCAGGCCATCCTCACACACACAAGGTGGGGCCAGGTTGGGGGGAGGTCTCTCTGAAATGCAAGCTCAACCATCTTGTTTCCTGCTTTGAGCTTTCCATTGGCTCCATCATTGTCCTTGAGGATAGAAGTCATATTTTTTTTAGGATGAAAGTCTTTAAGGCCCATCCTCTTCAGCTTTAGCTTCTGACAATTATATCCAACACAGAAAAGGGACTTTCTTTCATGCTCCAACAGCAAGAAGTACCTAAAACTCCCATATCACACCATGTCCTTTTCTACTTAGTGTTGCAGGTTGTATTCTCCAGAGCTGATGCTGAGATGGAGTTTGGGGTGAATGGAGTAGGATTGTCACATAAAATATAGGGTGCCCAGTTAAATTGAGTTTCTGATAAAGAATAATTATTTTACTGTAAATGTGTAGTACACAATATTTGAAATATACTTTCATAAACAAATACATTGTTTATCTGAAATTCAAATTTATTTGGACATTTTATTTTGGTTTGCTAACCTGGCAACTCTAATTAAGGGTAACACATGTGAAGGGCAGAGGGAGGAAGTAGGTTTGGGCAGATGAAGAACTTGAATGGCATGCAGAAATGGCAAAGCTGTGGCTCCCTTTGTCTAAATCAATCACAAATACATCCCCCCCCCCACCGCCCTGCCAAGAGTGGCCTGATATTGGCAGGATTGCTCTCTCCCCCCGAGGCAAACCATGCAAAAACTGACAGCTGTGGGCAACCCGATGACCACACTTCCTTATGGGCAGTAGGTCTTTCACTGAAGGGTGATTGAGTGGTACATTTTTTTGTTTACCATACTTAGCCTTTGCTTTTTTTTTTTTTTTTTTGCTTGAACATCTTTGCTACCTTCCCACCTGGTCTATTCAGTCATTTAAAACAAGAGGCCACTTGTTTTGACTCCATTTGCAGCTTACATACAAGGAATCACTCCATTTTCTCTGTGTCTTTTGGATATGCCTCAATTGTTCCCCTTATTTCTTGAGTTGTCATTAATCTTCCTATGTACATCTTCCGTGCCAGATGGTTAAACTCGTGCATAGACTATACTTTGATTTCATTAAGAAAATATTTATTAGCAGGAACCATGGGCCAGGCAGTACATCGGGCATTAGGATATTACTGTGAGCAAGAGCAACTAATTCCAGCCTACCCTGACTTTAGAACTAGTTGGGGGGGGGATGCATTTGATTTAGATACGAAGCTATCATAAGTATTAGGATGCATGTTGTGGCTTGAGTTCTGAAGAAACAGACTCTGAGATAAAGGTTTTGGTGCAATAAGTGTATTTGGAAGATGATCTCTGGAAACCTTGGTAAGTGAAAAGGGTAAGGAAAGGGAAGGTGGCTAGCACAAGGAGGTGGAAGCAATTCTACAACTGGCTTAGATAGTATTGCTCACTCACTCTCTGGTGAGGAGGAACTGGACATTGTAAGAAAGACCCAGTATACTTACACTTAGTGTTTCAATGAACAGGAAGTCAAGCTGTACTGTGAGGACAATCTCTTCAGGAGTACAAATAACAAAGACTTGTTTCTCCTTCATATTGTGAGTCCACCATGTGTCACTGTGAGGTGAAGTTTTCTGCTCATTATAGGTACTAAACAACCTAGGCTGACCAAGTTTTTGTCTCCTACGGGGACAGAGGCTGCACCCCTCCAGGTGCTTCTACATCACAGAAGCAGGGAAAGGAACCCAATGACTCACACAGCTGCCTTAAGGCTAGGGATCAGAAGTAATATGTGATGTTCTGCTTACATTTCATTGACCAAAACCTTGTCTAATTCCAAGAGGGCACTCAAAATTGACCCTTTTATGTGGCCAGAAGAAAATCAAGAATATTTGTAACTAGCTCCCATGGCCACAAAATATTTGATTCTCATTTCTTCCTGCATTTTTCTCCCAATAGAGACAGCTTAGAAATTCCACAAATAAGACAGTGACACTAGAGAACTGGGAACTCCAGAGGGGAGCGGTGGCCTGAGGCTGGCCCTTTGCCTCTCTGCCCTAGTTTTCACCTTGATGGAATGCAAGGGAATGAGCCAGACTCTCAGGGACTATCTGCAGCCAATGGAGGAGCTGGAGCCTGCAGTTATTACAGCTCACTCACTCTGATGAAGGCCTTAGCAGAGACCTCAGTCTCTAAAAAGCTCTCTAGAAAAGAATAGAAACTGCATTCTTACTCTCAGTTTGAGAAATCCTGCAGAAAAATTTTTCAAGTTTTTAAGTCATAAAACAACAACAACAACAAAACCTCGCTCAGTTCCCCAGTCCTGAGTCCTCAGTCCTGAGTGCAGAAACAGACAGGAAGCCCTGGAAAAGAGAAATCCCAACCATCCATAGATCTCAGTAACCTTAGATGACTGGGCCCAGAAGCTGGACCAACAGACACCAGGGCACTGACTGTGAAATGAGCTCCAGAAGAAGTGGCTGGCTCTCCCTGCAAACATCCTCCCTTCACCTTTCTTCTCCTGCCTCAGGACAGACAGAAATAGCCATGCTGGGGATTGAGAGCTCTACCCATTCCCTACGTGGCTGAATGTCTGGGCTCCCTGTTCATATACCAACTTGCATCTACCTCACGTGAATAGCCTGATGACGCTGATACTGTTTTCCAGCTTTCTCAGCACATCTTTTTGCTGAAGGACACAATAACCTTGTTCCTCCAAAGACCTTTGAGTGGAATGTTTTTTGGGGTTAGGTCTCATTGTTGCTGATATAACCAGATTCATGATTTGGACAGGTCCTGGTGCTGCCTTTTGTGACTAGGTTATGATATGTAGCAGAAAGACAAAGATTCTTTTAATTTTCTCAAATTCTATGAGTATGGAAACAATCTTCACTATGGACAGTTAAGGAAACCAGAACCCACTGCTCACGGTGTGGCTGCAAAACACATTTCAGAGGGTGCCCAAGAACTTTCCATTTTCCAGGCCTCATTTCATCCTGATTTAAGCACTTGAAAAAACAAGCCTGAATTTTAGTTAGAAAATTGCAAATGCAGCTGAAGAATGAGTGTGGTTTCTCATAAAGCAGTGACTTGTCCTGGCTTCTTGTTTTGGCTGAGAATGAGGAAGGCATGTTTGGCCAGATTTTCCTTCAGCAGTTTATAAAAAGTTAACCATGCATAAAAACGGTTGACATTTACATTGCACATTTGAGTTTCCAAAGAGCTCATAGGTTTATTATTTCAACTGTGGCTCCTAACAACTGGGTATAAATGAGGAAATCTAAGGTTAGTAGGAGTCAGTGACTTTTCTAAGGTCACACAGCTAGTAAGTATCAGACCACAGTCTGGGATCCAGAGCCCTGAGCACTCCCTCATCATGTGAGAAGACAGGAGACTGGTTCTTCCTGGCATTCTTTCATGGCAGAACAGTGAGTGGAGACCCATGAGAGTCCAAAGGTTGGAATGCTGACCAGCATCCCCCATGTTGTAAGGACAAGAGGTAACCATCTATGCAGGGTGAGTTAGGAGGAAACCTCAAACAATCTCTACAACTGACAGCCACCTTCAACTGCTACATATAAAAAAAACAGAAAACAAAAAAAGCAAAAATAAAACACACACACACAAAAACACAACAACAACAACGACAATAACAACAGACAGGAGCTTGGGGATGGGACTAAGGGGTGCAGCCAAAAATTCAGCTGTAGGGGTACCTGGGTGGCTCAGTCATTAAGGGTCTGCCTTCAGCTCAGGTCATGATCCCTGGATCCTGGGATCGAGCCCCTCATTGGGCTCCCTGATCAGCAGGAAGCCTGCTTCTCCCTCTTCCACTCCCCCTGCTTATATTCCCTCTCTCTCTGTCTCTCTCTGTTAAATAAATAAAATATAAATTTAAAAAAATTCAGCTTTAGCACATAGTTATGGTGTAAGGATTAAATGAGATGGTGCTAAACAAAACCCCAATAAACACTGGTTCTAGCCACATCCTTCCTGGCATCAAAGGCAGCTGATGGACACCAAGAAACATTGGAACAATTGGCTCCATTCATAGGATGGAGTTTTGCCTTAGCCCCTCCACTTAAATTCCTACCAATGACTTTCCATATGCCCTTCTATTCCCTCATTTCTGCAGCAACCTTCCGTTGCCAGAATGAGGTCCCTGATGGCTTTCTCCCTGGGACAGGCCTTCTCTGATACTGTCTCATGGAAACAGGACCCCCCAGAGGGAAAGACCTGACTGGAAGAAGAGTGTCAATTTCTCATCCCTCATGCCCGTCCTTACTTTCCTATCCCTGCCCAGTCAAGGTATCTTTTCCCATATGGGAAGCTACCGAGAAAAGATCACTCAGATCATAACTGTCTCATGATTTAAATTGTCCATGCTGACCTTCTGACAAGCTGAAGGAGGGACCCATGCAGGCCAGAGCCAGTGGCAGGGACTGCTGTGACAGCCAATTGTCAAAGGTCAGCCTGACCCCCTTGACAGTTCCTACTCACAGGGAATGAACCAAAGCAAGGGAGTTTGTGCTCAAGAACTTCCCAGAAGGCTGAGGTCAGATTTGCTGTGGTCTGTTACCCTGAAACAGGATGTCCTCAGGAGCAGAGAGTATCCATGTAGGGTAGACACACTCAATGTTGGCCTCCAGGATCTCAGTATCTTCTAAGAAAATGCAGTTTCAGCCCCAGGTGCAGTGTTTCTGAAATGTGCTGGGCTGTTAGACCCCTTCCCTCCAAGTCCCCAGCACCTGGTTTGTGCTGGGATCTCAGCTTCTCACACCTTTCCAGACATGTTGCCAAAGATGTTGCTTCTTCTTCTTCTTCTTTTTTTTAAAAATAAATTAATTTATTTATTTTCAGAAAAACAGTGTTCATTATTTTTTCACCACACCCAGTGCTCCATGCAATCCGTGCCCTCCATAATACCCACCACCCGGTACCCCAACCTCCCACCCCCTCGCCACTTCAAACCCCTCAGATTGTTTTTCAGAGTTCATAACCTCTCATGGTTCACCTCCCCTTCCAATTTCTCCCAACTCCCTTCTCCTCTCTAACACCCCTTGTCCTCCATGCTATTTGTTATGCTCCACAAATAAGTGAGACCATATGATAACTGACTCTCTCTGCTTGACTTATTTCACTCAGCATAATCTCTTCCAGTCCCGTCCATGTTGCTACAAAAGTTGGGTATTCGAAAGATGTTGCTTCTTACCTAGACAGGAAAGATGGAAGAAGACAGAGGGTTCAGCGGGCTGTAGCCTGAGGTCCCAAGTTTAAAATGATTTCCCTGGGGCCATGCCACTTAATAGAAATATAACCCAGACACATATATAATTCTAATTTCTCTAATGCCACATTAAAAAAATGAAATTAATTTCAAAATAGATAGTATTTAACCTGCTATATAAAAATATTATCATTTCAAATTTAATCAATATAAAATAATCAATAATGAGATATTTTATATTCCTTTTTCAATTAATGCTTTCAAAACTTGCTGTGGATTGCACAGCACATCTTAATTTGGACCAGCCACATTTCAAGTGCTCAGGAGCCACGCGTGGCCCAAAGCTCCTGGCTTGGAGAGTGCTGCCTTATAGTACTGTGTCCTTTCACAGGTAGCTATTGATTGTTTGCGATAAGCATGACTGAATCTTATGTTTGTAGAAAGTTGACCAGTTTACCACTTTACAAAGTCTTCAGTGTCTTCAACCCATCTGACCTCATCTGAGCCACTATTGACAGTAGAAACTGAAGCAAAACAATTTTGTCACCAGGCAGTCGGTAGTAGAGTTAGGTCAACCAGTTCTTGGTGTAATGGCATTTCTTCCCTGAGTTCACCTGGGGTGGGGAAGGAGAGGTGAAAAGTCAAGGTGGCCAGGGAGGCTATAAGAGATAGGTCAGATCTGTCTGTGAACATATAAAACCACTGACTTGTACGTGGTAAGTGGGTGAATTGTATGGTAGGGGAATTATATCTCCTTAAAGCTGTTAAAAGAGAGAGAGAGAGAGAGCAAGCCCACATGGACTGCCTGCTTTTCAGGAGTGAGGGAGTAGGTGAGTGAGGGAGGAGGGTGTCTGCTGATGACAGTACTGTTCTTC
This sequence comes from Neogale vison, assembly GCF_020171115.1. Lineage (NCBI taxonomy): Eukaryota > Metazoa > Chordata > Mammalia > Carnivora > Mustelidae > Neogale > Neogale vison. The sequence goes on from NC_058098.1 coordinate 47,959,610, forward strand.
ATCTGTAAGTCTTTGTATTGTCAAACTATGTTAACCAAGGGAAATGAACAATTTCCATAGGCAAATTGAGGTGCCCCCAAGATCCTGAAATGAATCATCCCCAGAATTTGCACTATAAATGATAAAAGCAATACCCAACAGTTAAGTACATGTAAAATACACCTTGGAGGTACAGAAGACCCCTACTTCTGCAGGAGGCACTGCAGGCTGGTAAGAAAGGCTGGCCTGCCTAGGGAAGGTGGTGCCAGTCAGAACCAACTGGGTGGATCTGCCTTGCTCACTGCTGTCTCCTGGGTATTTAGTCCAGGCCTGGACACATATGGCACCCTCAGAAAATATCTGTTGAAGGACTACTAAGAGCAGAGGGTGACATAGACAAGGATTTCCCTCTCTGTGGCTGGGAACAGGAATGTCTCCAAGTTGGGCCTGGATTCATCTTACCTTAGTCTAATGTCAACAAATATCAGTGTCCATGGGACCTCAAGTCACAGATCACCAGGTCTCTCCTGCTTTTGTTAAAGGGAGAGAATGGACAGATGACTTACTTTCTGTCATATGCTCTGAGGTATTACACTTCTTCCTTGGGTTAGGCATTGGCATACAGATTGGTACCTTTGTCTATTTGTGTCTGTTTGATTTTTGTTGTGGTGGCTGCTTTATTTTACCTGAGCTGGTATTCCTGAGTATGAACAAGATGGAACCATGGAAAGCGAGTTTTAGCCTGGCAAGAGGAGCTCCATCCCCTAAGGAGACCCCTTGGATTAGCTCCATTCTCTGGGAAGTGCCTGGAGCTATTTCCATGCCTTTATTTCAGTGTTCGGTGACTTCACTGGAAAAATATAACTTCAAGAGAATTTCTGAATCATATTCCACGAGTAAGAAAATGTAATGTAAGGGAAAAAAAAATCCACAGTTGGAGTGACTGCCGTTGAACATGTGACCTCAGATAGGAAGATGCAGTTACCTATGCCCAGCTCTGGCCCCATGCCTGTGCACCCCTAGTCAGCCAGCCAGAGGCCCCCACCACCTTTCCTGCCATTGCACCCTGGGGGTCAGGGAAGGGAGTGGTGCTGACGCTCCTAGTTACACTCAGGACCAAACCTCCCACCCAGTGCAACGGGTGTGGGCGAGTGGGAAGCAGGAAACGCCACAGGCCGGAAGCGCCCAGATAGATAGCCAGAGAGGGCCTGAGTCCTGAATGCCCTGAGCCGGGCGGTTCCAGGAAATTCCAGGCCAGCCAATCTAACTGGCCTTTCAGAGTAGCTAAGCTGCTATTTTGAGGGTTGTGTTGAGGGGAAACAACTCAACAAAAGCAGAACAATTGTTTCAGAGAAGGAAGGTCAGTGCGGGCTCAAGAACCCCCTTTTGCACCGCCTGGGATGCAGCCAGGAGCACTGGGCGTGGCTGTTGCCATGACACCCTTCTGACAACTGTCCAACGGTTTACAGTCCCTCAGAGCCTCAGCCAAACCTGGGGCTCCCTGAAACAACGTGATGGAGAGGAGTCTCTCTGCTAGTTTCTCGACCTCTCCTCGGCTGGTTGGTCTGGCTCTCTGCTGGTGCCAACTTTATACATAGGTCTCTGGAGATGTTACTAAAGGAGGCAGCCCACAGGGGGCTCCCTACTCCGCCACACCCAATGATGAAATTTGAAAGTTTTGAGTGCATGACCGAATGGCTAAGAGAATCCTTGAGATCTTTTTGTTGCAAAAAGGTGATTCTATTACAGCACAGGATCAGTGGGCAGAAAGAGCTGCACTGGGACTGTGAGAAGTGACTGATTATATACTTTTTAATTAGTGAGGGCTAAAGATAGTGCAAGTCTCTTAGGAATTTGGAAACACAGCTTTCAGGACCTTGAAAGACCAACTGCTGCCAAGATAAGGTTACTTTTAGTCTTTAATAAAACATAAGCATTAAAGCTCTAAGGCAGCCATGAGTTCCTTGAGGAAGGTCACACTCTGCATGTTTCAGGTATCTATCAGTGCTGTAAAGAGATTTAATTTAAGCTACATTCTCTTGCCTTTGTTTCCCTCATCATCCAGGATGACTCCTCTGATGTCAGGGTCATGGTTACCCACCTTGTTTGCAGACCTGCCATTGTGAGGCCTGGGTCCTCCTCCAGTGTCACTCTGTCCCTATCCTTCCTGGTGGCTCTTTCCTCAATTGTAAAATGAGATAAGGGGTGAATAATATTCCATCATGCTCCAGTACTACTACCCACATTGCTGGGACCCAGTGCCACTCCTGCTCCCATTCAAGTCCAATGTCACCTGGGTGCCAATGATAGGCTGTGGACAGGGGAGCAGGAAGCCATAGGAATATACATCCAGGGCATATTTCCCCTCTGGTTCCTGAGCAGGTTCCATACCTCTCAAGGGACCACGGGTACCCTGGCTCCTTTAAGATATTCAAGCCTCAAGTGTCTGTAAGTGGTTCAAGAGAATTTCTTAGGGCTTTGTTTAGGATCTGGATTGGGCAACACTGGGCACTGATTCTAGAAAAGCACAGCCTGCCCCTATCAGGGGAATGGTTAGGAAGCGATATCAAGACAATATTGTGGGAGTTCTGGGGATTCCCTGAGTTGGGGACAGTGCCACATGTTCTCTTTAAGGATACCCTGGCATTGGGACAGTGAGACGCAAGACTCAGATTCAGATCTGCTTGTGACCATTTACAGTCATGTGTCCTTGGAGAAGCCACTTAGCCTCTCTAAGGTATGGCATCCTTATTTTTATATAGGGTGCCAGAAGCAAAGTCATGGGTGGGCCTCCTATGTCTGAAGGGTGCTCTGCTCATAACCAGCAAGGAGACTGATGGGTTTGTCCTTCAGAGTTCCATTGTTCTGGCTTGGCACCAGCTCCAGAAGGAAACGAGTGGGACCTAACCTTCCCATTCAAGGCAGCTTTCCTAGTCCCAGGCTCCCACCACATGGATAGAGGCAGGGTAGTAATCAAAGGATTGTGCCATCAAAGGATTACTGATTGTATGGGTTTGTGGAAAGAATATTAAGAAGGCTCAGTTCCATGAAGAAGACAGTAATGAATTAAAAGAATAAAAAGAGAAGGAGAGAAATGAAAAAGAAGGAAAGGAAAGGAAAGAGAGGAAAAGGAACAAAAGACCAGGCTCATATCCAGGGAGGATTTGATATGATGAAGAAAAGGATTTGGCTGGTAGGAAAGTGGTTCACAGATGTTCAGCCTGCAGGGCTCTAGGAGGAACAGTCAACATGGAAAACAAAGGAACTGATCACTGCAACAGTGTAGTAAGTTGCAGATCATTTTCAAAGAGGCAAGTGGAGGGACAATACAAATGCAAGCAGTTACAGTGTTCTGGAAAAGCTGATTCCAGGGTCTCATAGCTTCTCTCTGATTTTCTTGGTGCCCATCTCTTCTGTGCCTTCTGTGCTCATGGACATATTGCTCAATTGTGTCCTGAAGTGGAGGCCTGACCCAGGCTACCTAAACACAACATGTTTGTTTTGGTCTGAGATAACTCACAGTGTGCTTTGCCTTAGAATGAACCCTTCAGAGGGACCTGAGGATGTCATGGTGTGTGGGAACTAGACTGATGGGAAATTTGGGAGTAACTTTCTTTTTGAAAGCCTGGTGAAGTGGGCTGAATGAAACCTCATATTTTCAAGTGGGAAAGCAAGCCGGGATAAGAGAATATTTACTGCAAGTAAGATTACCTGTGTTGGGTGATTCAGGAATAGGCCCCAGTAATCCAGGGACCCAGGTTCTTAACATGATGATGTCATGATTATTCTTCAAAAGAAGCAGGAAGATAATTCACTCTCTCTGCTTGACTTATTTCACTCAGCATAATCTCTTCCAGTCCCGTCCATGTTGCTACAAAAGTTGGGTATTCATCCTTTCTGATGGAGGCATAATACTCCATAGTGTATATGGACCACATCTTCCTTATCCATTTGTCCATTGAAGGGTGTCTTGGTTCTTTCCATAGTTTAGCAACCATGACCATTGCTGCTATAAACATTGGGGTACAGATGGCCCTTCTTTTCACTCCATCTGTATCTTTGGGGTAAATACCCAGGAGTGCAATTGCAGGGTCATAGGGAAGTTCTATTTTTAATTTCTTGAGGAATCTCCACACTGTTCTCCAAAGAGGCTGCACCAACTTGCATTACCACCAACAGTGGAAGAGGGTTCCCCTTTCTCCACATCCTCTCCAACACATGTTGTTTCCTGTTTTGTTAATTTTGGACTCTGAAAAACAATCTGAGGGGTTTGAAGTGGCGGGGGGGGGGGTGGGAGGTTGGGGTATCAGGTGGTGGGTATTATAGAGGGCACGGATTGCATGGAGCACTGGGTGTGGTGAAAAAATAATGAACACTGTTTTTCTAAAAATAAATAAATTAATTAAAAAATATTCAGACTTAGTGGACACTTACTGTTGCTTGTTCTGCCTTTGTTATCCTGATTCTGAAAATAAACAGTGATTTTCCTTTGACACACACACACACAAAAAAAAAGAAGCAGGAAGAGATATTGGCCCAAGGGAAAAACATACTGGTGTTGGTGAGGTGGCCTACTCTTAGGCAGCAACCAAGAAATTCAGCCATTTCTCCAATCAAGAAATACAAATGGCTATCAGACACATGAAAAAATGCTCATCATCATTAGCCCTCAGGGAGATTCAAATTAAAACCACATTGAGATATCACCTTACACCAGTTAGAATGGCCAAAATTAACAAAACAGGAAACAACATGTGTTGGAGAGGATGTGGAGAAAGGGGAACCCTCTTCCACTGTTGGTGGGAATGCAAGTTGGTGCAGCCTCTTTGGAGAACAGTGTGGAGATTCCTCAAGAAATTAAAAATAGAGCTTCCCTACGACCCTGCAATTGCACTCCTGGGTATTTACCCCAAAGACACAGATGTCATGAAAAGAAGGGCCATCTGTACCCCAATGTTTATAGCAGAAATGGCCACAGTCGCCAAACTATGGAAAGAACCAAGATGCCCTTCAATGGACAAATGGATAAGGAAGATGTGGTCCATATACACTATGGAGTATTATGCCTCCATCAGAAAGGATGAATATCCAACTTTTGTAGCAACATGGACGGGACTGGAAGAGATTATGCTGAGTGAAATAAGTCAAGCAGAGAGAGTCAATTATCATATGGTTTCACTTATTTGTGGAGCATAACCAATAGCATGGAGGACAAGGGGCGTTAGAGAGGAGTAGGGAATTTGGGTAAATTGGAAGGGGAGGTGAACCATGAGAGACTATGGACTCTGAAAAACAGTCTGAGGGGTTTGAAGTGGCGGGGGGGTGGGAGGTTGGGGTACCAGGTGGTGGGTATTATAGAGGGCATGGCTTGCATGGAGCACTGGGTGTGGTGAAAAAATAATGAATACTGTTTTTCTGAAAATAAATAAATTGAAATAAATAAATAAATAAATAAATATAAATCAAAAAAAAAAAAAAAAGAAAAAAATTCAGCCATGGCTCCCAGCATTGAATTTCTTTCCCAATGCTGGGAGCCATGGCCTCTTCTGCTACAACAGGAGCACAGCCCACCCAACACCATGAAGACAGCACACTTTTGGCAAGGAGAGCTCTACTGGGGCCAGCCAAAGTGGGGAGCTGCTTTGGAAGCCACAAAATTGAGGGAAGGGTGACCTAGAATGTCCCATGTGTTGCAGGTGTAATCCCCAAATAGACAACTTGAAACTGGAGGTACATTTAAGAGAATGAAAGAGTAGAAGAAAATCAAAGAGAAAGAGAGAGAGTGCAGAGTGCAAGAGAGTGCATAGAGAGATGCATTTCTAATACCCAAGTCACGATGCCCTCTTTTTGGGGGTTGTATAAAGAAAAAGTAGAGTAGATAAGGGAGGGCCAGGGACTTCTGTCTTTCTGCTCAGTGACAGCTCCCAGACTTGTCTGTATGACATTCATGTAAAGATTTAGCACTCTGTACTGGGATCTGACATGCAGGAAACTTCATTCCATAAATCTTCTCATTTAATCCCATTTCACCCTCACAAAAGATGGCAAAAATGGCATTATTTCCATTTTTTTTATAGATGAAGAAACTAGGGATCAGGTTAAATAACTTATTCCAACTTCTACATCCTGTGAGTGGAAGAACTAAGTATCGAGCTTCCTTCTGTGTGACCCAAGCCTCTCCATCCCACCAGGCCAACCCAGTTCTTGCCCCCTCCCTCAACACTCAGAGGTACTTCGCCAGTAACACTATCAGCTCAGTTTGGCTTCTGTGTGTTAATCAGATTGGAGAAAGGCCTTGAGCCCTTATGGTGGATTAAAGATGACACAAAATCTTAAGACTCTTCCATTGAGTGCTGGGGTCCATATCTTCTCCCCTTGAGTCTGGTGGACCTTATGGAATCACCGTAGAGTAAGTAATGCTGTATGACCTCCAAGGCCAGGTAAGAGGAAGGCTTGATGTTTTGGTCTTGTTCTCATAGAACATTCAGTTTCTGGACTTTGGCCACACCCCCTATAGGCCTAGCCCTTATGCTGTGACAAGCAGGCCACGTTGAGAGGCACACATTGGTACCTGGGCTGGCAGCTGCAGCTAAGTTCTCAGCCAAAAACTGACATCACCTTCCAGGCAAGCTGGTCAGTCACCTTGGACATGTAGTCTGGCTGGCAAAGGAAGCCCCAGGAGCTGTCTGATAATAACTTGAGAGATTCTCAAATGAGGTAAGGACTCTCCAGTTCAGCCCATCCTGAACCCCAACTCTCAAATTGAGAGCGAAATAAAATGGCTGTTTTGAGTTACTTGCATTTGAGAGTAATTAATCTCGCAGTGGTAGGTAGTCACGGGGTGCCACTATGAATATCTAGGTCCAAATGAGCTGCGTGTGTGGCACATGGGAATCATGGGATAAGGAAATATCAGAGGTGGCCAGACCTGCCTCCTCCACTCAGATAGTCTAAGGGATTCTTCCTGATAATGCCACCCGGTATGTACTCTCAAACTCATACCAGTGAACATCCAGAAAAAGAGTCTGGGAGCAAACTTTTAATTGATGAATGGCAAACTTATCTCAGAGAAGGGCAGTGGGATCCAGGAACAGAGATGAGCTCACAAGCCATCCAAATGGATTTCTAAGACATATAGAAAATCAGGGATGGTAGGAGTAGAAAACAGAGGTCAGGCAAGCAAACACCACGGGCACTAGTGTGAATGGCACGGGGATATTTTGCTGTTATTGTTAATGATGCTTTTCATTTCCCAGCCCAACTTGTTTCAGGATTTGAGCTCTCCTGGAACAGGATTCCTGTGAGTCATTGTCCCCGAGGTGAAGAATTGGGTCTCTCTCCTCTGAAAATCATCACTCCCTTAACTGAGCTGCCGGAAGCTGGAGTTTCTGCCACAGCCTCTGTAAGTATCCATAGATTGGGGTGTGCACTTCAATATGTCATATCTTATCCCCCAGTGTGATTTAGCATAAATCTGATCTAAAACTCAGCACAGGTTGTGTTTTGAAAATCACACATGTGAATTCCATGCACCCCCAAATTTCTCAAACCTCATCATCTAATGTCTTGAAATTCGACTAGACTGTCCCTCCCACTTGTGAGAACAGTTGATGGTGCTACCTGAGTAGGATTTTGTCCTTTGGTTCTGGGTCTTGGAAGAATCCAAACTTCAAGACCAAAGTCAAGCCCCCAGGGCCTTGGCCAGAAGAGAAAGAAAACCAAAGCACATACAAGTCTTCATGTGAATGCCCTCCTTCCTAGGCAGGCTCGGCACCTCTTCTTGCCCTGTAAAAAGCATAAGGAAGGAAGTGGGGATGAAATGATTGGAGACAAAGGCTTTGCTTTTAGTTCCTACATTTTATCAGGCCAGCTATCTGGCCTGGGACTGAGCTCAGTACTGCTGGGTGAACAGCCCAAACTGGTCCCTGCTTTTTAGCCAGTGGAATAGTTTGTTGTTGTTGTTTTTTGTTTTGTTTTGTTTTGTGTTTGTTTTTTCTTGGACAGGAAGAGAATAGCTTGACAAGATCAAAGATTTAGAAATCTGACATTTGTAAATACACAGCCAAATAAAGAAAAGGAGAGAAACGATTCTGTATGTTGAGGGAAAGACAGACATGTGTTTTATTTGAAATAATACTTGAAGATCGTAAAATCCATTTGTATGTAAAGAAGTACAACACACACAGACACACACACACACACACACATACACACACACACACATACACACACAAGATGTATTTGTTTGTATTTGGCCAGAATTCAGGTTATCTAAGGATGCTGGCGAGATCAGGAAGATTTCCATTCAAAATCTGGAGGTCAGATGTTCAGATGCTGAAGATGGTTTCATTCAGGGGACAACTCTTGAGGAAAGGGCCTATGTTGGGGAGGGAATTAAGAACAGACTAGATGAGTGGCTCATAATCTAAACCACAGGTGGTAATCTAAGGGCCAAATCAGGCCACACCTATTGGGCTCTATGTTGTGGCTACTTTTTTGCTACAAAGACAGAAGCCAGAGTTTATAGTAGGGACCCTGTGGCCATGAAACCTCAACATATTTATTATTTGGCTCTTTACAGGAAACATTTGCCGAACCTTGGTGTAGAAAGTCACAGATGCATTCCCCTTGGCACTACTTAACTTGTTGTTGTCCTAAAATTTTGTTAGTTTGGGTTTTGAATGATTACTAGTGCGATGAAAATTGAGAATACATGCATGAACACAAACAGATATGTGTACATGCTTATAGACAGACACATACATACCTTCATATATACACATGCACACATATGTGCATGTATGCATGCATACACATATACATAGATGCAGTAAAATAAAGAGAAAGAAAGAAATCAATAGGACTGCATCATGTGATTACAGAGAGCCCAAACTGCTGGCCCCCTCTCCTGCTCTTTGGTGCTCATTGTCCCTGTATGCACTGCTGACATTTTATTAAACATAAGTGAGATTCCCTGCTTGAGAATTTCCTCTGGGTACAGGAGCATGCTTGATCCCTGTGCAAGGCAGACACAGACACTCCCACTCTCTGCCTTTAATCTGGGACAAATGAGTATTAGTAGATGTTCACTCCAAGTTCCTTGCCCCATGGAGGAGGCAAACCTAAGGTTGTGTATGTGTTGCCCTGTTGCCCAGAAATCCCCAGAGGGATGAGCTCCAATACCTACAGTGGTAACCTGTCCATGAACAAATTATTTACTGTCTGCCCTCCCTTCCCTATCTCATACTTCCCTACCACTTCTTGAAATCACCTCCCAAATACGATTCTCATTCTGGTCTTGGGGGCTGCTTCTGGGGACCCAATACATGACAATTTGGGTATACTTTTTCTATTCGCTATAAGAAACTTTACTTTGTTCCCTGTTTTCCTTTGCTTGGTCCTGTACTTTTTAAATGTAAGGATAATAACAAGACTAATAAGGCGTTGATGGTAATATCTTCTTTTCTTACTCATTATCTAAAACCAAGAAAAATGAGGGAAATCAGAGGGGGAGACAAATCATGAGAGACTGTGGACTGTGAGAAACAAACTGAAAGTTTTGGAGGGGAGAGGGGTGGAAGGTTTGGTGAGCCTAGTGGTGGGTATTATGGAGGACATGTATTGCCTGGAGCACTGGGTGTGGTGCTTAACCAATGAATTCTGGAACACTGAAAAACAATTAAAAAATAAATAAAAACTTAAAAAAAGAAAAAAAAGAAAATGTGTGCTCTCAAAGTAGAAAAGCTCTCAGGCAGAGGGTTACAGGTATTTGGTGTAAGAGAAGCCATCTGGATGGACCCTCAACTCTATGGTCAATTAATCTTCGACAAAACAGGAAAAAATATACAGTGGAAAAAAGACAGTCTCTTCAATAAATGGTGCTGGGAAAACTGGACAGCTATGTGTAGAAGAATGAAACTCGACCATTCTCTTACACCGTACACAAAGATCAACTCAAAATGGATAAAAGACCTCAACGTGAGACAGGAATCCATCAGAATCTTAGAGGAGAACATAGGCAGTAATCTCTTTGATATCAGCCACAGCAACTTCTTTCAAGATACGTCTCCAAAGGCAAAGGAAACAAAAGCGAAAATAAACTTCTGGGACTTCATCAAAATCAAAAGCTTCTGCACAGCAAAGGAAACAGTCAACAAAACAAAGAGGCAACCCACGGAATGGGAGAAGATATTTGCAAATGACAGTACAGAGAAAAGGTTGATATCCAGGATCTATAATGAACTCCTCAAACTCAACCCACACGAAACAGACAAACACATCAAAAAATGGGCAGAATATATGAACAGACACTTCTCCAATCAAGACATACAAATGGCTATCAGACACATGAAAAAGTGCTCATCATTATTAGCTCTCAGGGAGATTCAAATGAAAACCACATTGAGATATCACCTTACACCAGTTAGAATGGCCAAAATTAACAAAACAGGAAACAACATGTGTTGGAGAGGATGTGGAGAAAGGGGAACCCTCTTCCACTGTTGGTGGGAATGCAAGTTGGTGCAGCCTCTTTGGAGAACAGTGTGGAGATTCCTCAAGAAATTAAAAATAGAGCTTCCCTACGACCCTGCAATTGCACTCCTGGGTATTTACCCCAAAGATACAGATGTCATGAAAAGAAGGGCCATCTGTACCCCAATGTTTATAGCAGCAATGGCCACAGTCGCCAAACTATGGAAAGAACCAAGATGCCCTTCAACGGATGAATGGATAAGGAAGATGTGGTCCATATACACTATGGAGTATTATGCCTCCATCAGAAAGGATGAATATCCAACTTTTGTAGCAACATGGACGGGACTGGAAGAGATTATGCTGAGTGAAATAAGTCAAGCAGAGAGAGTCAATTATCATATGGTTTCACTTATTTGTGGAGCATAACCAATAGCATGGAGGACAAGGGGCGTTAGAGAGGAGTAGGGAATTTGGGTAAATTGGAAGGGGAGGTGAACCATGAGAGACTATGGACTCTGAAAAACAGTCTGAGGGGTTTGAAGTGGCGGGGGGGTGGGAGGTTGGGGTACCAGGTGGTGGGTATTATAGAGGGCACGGCTTGCATGGAGCACTGGGTGTGGTGAAAAAATAATGAATACTGTTTTTCTGAAAATAAATAAATTGGAAAAAAAAACAATGAATACTGTTACGCTGAAAATAAATTTAAAAAATTAAAACACACACACACACAAAATTCTTTGCCCTTATGATCTGAATCAGCAGAGTCAGTGTGCAGGATCCAGTAAAAAGTAAAAAGTAGTACTTCAGAGAGGGAGGGGTTTTGTGGACATTCAAGAAAAACTGGCCATGAAGACTATGAGAGTAAAAGGAAATGATAAATGGATTAGAAGCCCTGAAAGGCACACACAGTGACGTGAACTTTTCCAAGAGGAATGGCAAATTACATAAGTATCTGATAAAATAGTTGGTGTGCATTTCCATCCTGCTGTGGAGCATAAGGGCAATCAATGAATTCCAAAGGAGCAATTCACTGGTGAGTCAGGGAACATGGAGACCTGGTGAGGGATATTGCTTTTTCTCTCAAGCCCTCCTCAAGTATACCTTTTTATTTTTCTCTGGAGAATTTCACTCCCTGACCTCAAGGGTAGGAACATTACCAGATGAGTCAAACACAATACCTTGTAGCCTTCAGTAGACCATGATGTACTTGAGGCCTGAACAAGAGTGACTCGAGACCTTCCCCAGGATTTTTCTACTGGTAGCTTGCAGAGAAGAGCTACCAGTCCCCAGAGCTACAAGGGTGACAATTCCATTTGTCAGTACAGCAAGCTCAGACTCAGTCATCTCACCGGTGAGAAACAAGTCAATTAATTGTTTAGCCAGTGGTGTGTAGCAAGTCGCAGTGATAGTGGCTTGAAACAACTGAACTCCCATCTTTTTTCTGTTTTATTGTGCTGCATGCATCTTTGCTGAACTTTCTTTGTCTCCCTCCCAAGGTTGCATTCAGCTGGTTGTTGGGATGGGCCAGCTGATGGTGGGAGCATCCCAAACACTCATGCTTAGGGACACAACTTAAGGAACCTCTGTCTGCATCATATTAGTTGATGTATGATTGGTCAAGCAAGTTACATACATGGCCAAGCCCAGAGTAAGAGAGGGAGTGAACAGAGGAGGCACATGGGTTGGGAACCATAACTGGGACAATCTACTACAGAAAGGTTTAGACACTCCTAGTGGCATCAAATCCCATGGTCCTTGGGATCTTTGATGTGTTTTCCCACCAATCAAAAGATCCCTGCTTAATGAAGACCACCAGAGATTATTTCATCTATTAAGGCAGGGAAATTTTTCTATCTAGTAATATAGGCAAGTTGAGTATCTTAGTCATTCAGGCTGCAGTTAAATACTTATTGAAAAGCTACCATAATCTTGTGTAGAATAAACAGAAAGGTTATATACTCTTCTAGGCTTCAAGTAGCTCATAATTTCCTGGGGACAATAAGCCATCCACATACACAGAGTTAAAATACAATTCAATAATATGAGGCATCATGAGTCACAAAAACACTTGTCATTCATTGAACATGTTTTCACAACCTTTTATAGTAGCTATGATGTCACCCATGTTCAGAAAGAAAGCCATGAAGCTCAGAGAATGTATGCAACTGGTGATAGGCAGAGTGGATGAAATAAAATATATTCAAGTGGTGGGTGGTTATGGAGGACAAGAATGGGCAGCAAAACCATTGTAGAGGAGACTGTATTATCTGTACTCTTTTTTTAATGTTTAAATTTTTTATTTACTCGTTTTCAAGATCAAGAAGATGTGGTATATATACACAATGGAATACTATGCAGCCATCAAAAGAAACAAAATCTTGCCATTTGCGACAACATGGATGGAACTAGAGCGTATCATGCTTAGCGAAATAAGTCAATTGGAGAAAGACAACTATCATATGATCTCCCTGATATGAGGAAGTGGTGATGCAACATGGGGGCTTAAGTGGGTAGGAGAAGAATCCATGAAACAAGATGGGATAGGGAGGGAGACAAACCATAAGTGACTCTTAATCTCACGAAACAAACTGTGGGTTGCTGGGGGGAGGGGGGTTGGGAGAAGGGGGGTAGAGTTATGGACATTGGGGAGGGTATGTGCTTTTGGGTAAATTGGAAGGGGAGATGAACCATGAGAGACTATGGACTCTGAAAAACAATCTGAGGGGTTTGAAGTGGCAGGGGGGTGGGAGGTTGGGGTACCAGGTGGTGGGTATTATAGAGGGCACGGCTTGCATGGAGCACTGGGTGTGGTGAAAAAATAATGAATACTGTTTTTCTGAAAATAAATAAATTGGAAAAAAAAAGATAAAGAATTGGTACGGCTAATAAAATATCATGTTGAATTACTATATTGTACACTTGAAACTAATATAAAACTCTTTGCTAACTAATTGGAATTAAAACAAAAGGGAAAAATATGTTATATTATCTAACCTTCTAACTTTTCTGTAAATTAGTGCTTTAACATTGGCCACTAGCTATTCCTAAGACTTAGAGTCTAAGTCCATGCAGGATGCGATAACAAAAATACTATCAATGGGATGGCTTATAAAAAAAAACAAAATTTATTTATCATAGTTTTGATTGCTGGGAAGTCTAAAATTAAGGCCCTAGGAGACTTGGTGTCTGGTGAGAGCCTGTTTTCTGGTTCAGAACCCGAAACTTCACATGATGGAAGGTGTTAAGAGAGCTCTCTGGAATCTCTTTCACGAGGCACTAATCCCATTCATACAGGCTCTACCCTCATGACCTCATCACCTTCCAAAGGTTCCATCTCAAAACCATCACTGTGGATACTAAGTTTCAGCATATGAATTCTGGGGGAGACACAAACTTTCAGTCTGTAGCACTAAGTAAACCCTGGCTCATACAAAAACCTCCAGAGACTTTAGATAATTCCAAACCACATGATCTTTTGCAGTGAACATGAATTTCATGGTAGCACCCCTTTCAAACTTCACTAGCCATCCTGAACTTGCTTACTCTACCTTGCCCATTCCTTTCCATGAAAATACAACAAAGACATTTGCCCAGTAGTTCCTTCCCCACTCCCTTTCTCATGATCAATACTAGTGGTTCCCTGAGTGGCCCTGAGTGGTGTGCTCTGTTCTCCCCAGGGAACTATAGGTATGATAAGTGTTTTAAATGTTCCTGGTCTCTCTCTTTCTTAGTCTGTGTCTTGTTTTGCCATACCTCACTCAAGGTAAATGCTTAAAAATGGAGCCAGAACTTTCTACTTTGAAAAATCCCTATAAGCAGGCAGGGATCACATCAAACCATCCAGTGCTGTGGTGAGGTTCAACTATACTGGTTAGGGCAGTGGCAAAGGTGCAAAGGAGCACTGCAATACTTCAGTGAGCTTTAGTGGGGTGGAAGAGTATATCTGCTAGTCCCTGAAGCCATGTGTTAGGAGTAGACTATCATATGGATCCTGACAGCTTCCCACTGTGGACTTGCCTATCAGATTTCCTGTACTACCCTCAGTGCAACATCTCATAATTATAGGACATTACTAATATATATAAAAAAATTATAATGAGCCACTTGTTAAAAAATGTGGCCAAAAAAAGGAATCCTCCATGGAAAGCTAATGTAAGCAGACAGTGTCAATGATGTATCTTCAACACCTTACACACAGGAATTGTTCATTTTTCAGGTTGAATGTGTGTATTGGATGGATAGCTATAGGTCATTTGACTTATTTACTACTGATAGTTGACCTTCCCTAATGTCTATGAGATGGAAGCTATTCTGGGCTTAGCTGTGGTCCAAATGCACATATCAGATCATAGATGAGGATATTTTTCAATACGGACTATGAAGAGGTACTCTCTCCTTTAGAAGACAACAATACAATAGTACCAGAGGAATTTTACAAGGTCATTGGTACAAATCCCTACAGAAGAACAGTGAAGGCTTTAAAAGCCCATGGCAGGTGTTTGCTTCCCTGAAATTCTGATTCTCAAGGCAGATCTACAAAGATCTGATCTACCTAGAAAATTCTCCAAACACTTCACTTACCCAACAGTCTTTGGGATAATATAGCGGGAGCCAAGTTTCTAATTCACATTGGCTGTATAGACAGACCATTGGAGGAAAAGATCAGCTAATTTTCACCATAGTTCATGGGAAACCTCTTCACATAGTTCACTCAAATGTGCATTGACCTTGATCTTGTAAAGATTTCTGACCTACAGTGAGCTGGATCATAGCCTTAAATTTACTTCTGGCAAAAAAATCTGAAAACAAAAGAACTTTGGATGAGACAGTAGCAACGACTGATCAAATCCAGAAAGTTGCTCTGTGCTCCACAAAGCCTTGGCTCCCAGGACTGAAAATCATATAAATGATTAGGAATTAAGAACAGTCTGGGAAACTCTCATTCCCCTGAGACAGAGATTCCCCTTAAACTGTCATACAAAACAAATGCACCATAGAATGAGCAGACTGCCATGGGAATAGTAACATGGTTGAAAGCATGTGCACTTCCAATTTTTACAAGACTGCCAAACGATCCTGCTGAAGGCCACATCAATTTATTCACTTGAAGAGCTTCTCTCTCTTCATCATTGCTGAGTATTACTTCTGCCAAGTTGAACATCAGTAAATGGTGTTCCATTGCTGTTACTTGCTTTACTTTAATTTTGAGTGAGATTAATCATTTAAAATATTTTTTATGAGTCATATATATTTATTTTCTTGTACATAGCTTTTATATCCATTATCCATTTTCTTTAGGGGCTTTGAGATTTTTTCTTATTAAGTTGTATGAACTTTGCATGCATTAAGATGACAAAATCTTTATGCATTATAATTATTTTTCTCAATTTGTCATTTTCTCTGAATTTTTAAATGATTTTATTTTTAAGTAGTCATATTCACTGATTGTTTCTTCAATGGCTTTGGGCATGTGTGTTCTTACAAAAATAATAAAGTCACTCACTATGATATTGGTATTTTCACTATGCAAGAACTTTGATTTCTCTGGAATTTGTATTGGATAGAGGAGTGAGGTAGGAATCAATGGATATGATCTTATCTTCTGCCTCCAAATTTAATCAGTCTTCTTTATTAGCCTTTTCTTTCTTATGTGCTGCATACTAAGTTTTCAGACACTGGAAAATTTATTATAATGCTTGTTCAAACTGTATGACTCCTTTATTTCATCATCAATGCAAAATTCCTATCCTTCAAGTTGGGATTTCTGCATTAACATCAGCACCAACAGGGCTTGGTTTCTAGTCTCCTTTCTGTGCTCTCATAATTGTTTTCTGCCTTTTGCTCCAGAGATTATTTTTTATTGAACATACTTCAAATCTTGTTTCTCACTTATCAACCTGAGACATTTTCTGCTGACTCTACATTGTGAAAGAAACCAAGACATCACACCAGTTTCCACAGCCTTGTACCTCTTCCTGGGTTTTGTCATTTGCTCATTTTTTAGGCCTTTATAACTTTAAACATTTTACCTAAATTCTCTTAAAATAATTCAGTGGTTCTAATATTTTTTGCTATATAAAAAATCACCTAAACAATAGCTTGAAATGTCATTGATCTTTTTTAAAATTATTTTTTATCTTTTATTTTTATTATGTTATGTTAGTCTCCGTAGAGTACATCATTAATTTTTGATATAGTGTTTCAAGATTCATTATTTGCCTAAAACACCCAGTACTTCATACAATCCATTACCTTCTTAATACCCATCACCTGGCCAGCCCATACCCGCACCCCCTCCCCTCTAAAATCCTCAGTTTCTTTTCTGAGTCCACAGTCTCTCATGGATTTTCTCCTCCTCCAATTCCCCTCCTTCACTTTTCCGTTCCTTCTCCTAATGTCCTCCATGTTATTCCTTATATTCCACAAGTAATTGAAACCATATGATAATTGACTTTCTCTGTTTGATATATTTCACTTAACATAATCTCCTCCAGTCCCATTCATGTTGAACCAAAACTTGGGTACTTATCCTTTCTGATGGCTGAGTAATATTCCACTGTGTATATGGACTACACCTCCTTTATCCATTTGTCTACTGAAGGGCATCTCTGCTTTTTCCACAGTTTGTTTATTGTGGACATTGCTGCTATGAACATTGGGGTGCATATGGCCCTTCCTTGCATTACATCTGTATCTTTGTGGTAATTACCCAGTAGTGCAATTGCTGGGTCATCGGGTAGCAGTGTGAGGGGTATGAACTTTCAAACTCTTTTCCAAAGTTGCCATACCAACTTCCATTCTCATCAACAGTGTAAGAGGGTTCCTCTTTCTCCACAACTTCTCCAACAGTTGTTTTCTCTTTCATTGTCAATTTTTGTCATTCTAGCTTGTGTAAGGGGGTACCTCAATGTGTTTTTTATTTGAATTTCCCTGATGGCTAATGATGGTGAACATTTTTTCATGTGTCTGTTAGCCTTTTGTATGTTTTCTTTGGAGAAGTGTATGTTTATTTTCTCTGCCCATTTTTTGACTTGATTATTTGTTTTTTGAGTGTTGAGTTTGAGAAGTTCTTTATAGATCTTGGAGATTTCCTCTTTGTCTGTAGGGTTATTTGCAAATATATTCTTCCATTCTGTGTGTTGCCTCTTTTTTTGTTGACTGTTTCCTTTGCTGAGCAGAAGTTTTCATCTTGATGAAGTCCCAAAAGTTAATTTTCGCTTTTGTTTCCTTTGCCTTTGGAGATCTGTCTTGAAAGAAGTTGCTGTGAGCGATGTTGAAGAGGCTATTGCTTATGTTCTCCTCTAGGATTTTGATGGATTCCTGTATCACATTGAGGTCTTTCATACATTTTGAGTTTATCTTTGTGTATGGTATAAGAGAATGATCAAGTTTCATTCTTCTGTATATAGTTGTCCAATTTTCCCAGCACCATTCATTGAAGAAGCAGTCTTTTTTGCATTGTACACTTTTTCCTGCTTTGTTGAAGATTATTTGATCATACCCAACTTTTGTAGCAACATGGACGGGACTGGAAGAGATTATGCTGAGTGAAATAAGTCAAGCAGAGAGAGTCAATTATCATATGGTTTCACTTATTTGTGGAGCATAACCAATAGCATGGAGGACAAGGGGTGTTAGAGAGGAGTAGGGAATTTGGGTAAATTGGAAGGGGAGGTGAACCATGAGAGACTATGGACTCTGAAAAACAGTCTGAGGGGTTTGAAGTGGCGGGGGGGTGGGAGGTTGGGGTACCAGGTGGTGGGTATTATAGAGGGCACGGCTTGCATGGAGCACTGGGTGTGGTGAAAAAATAATGAATACTGTTTTTCTGAAAATAAATAAATTGGAAAAAAAAAGATTATTTGATCATAGATTTGAGGGTCCATATCTGGGCTCTCTACTCTGTTCCACTCGTCTATGTGTCTTTCTTCATGCCCGTACTCCTGTCTTGGTGATCACAGCTTTGCAATATAGCTTGACATCAGGCAATGTTGTGCCCCCAGCTTTGTTTATATCATTTATTTTTTCAACATTTCCTTGGCAATTTGGGGTCTTTACTGGTTCCATACAAATTTTAGGATTGTTCCAGCACTTTGAAAAATGCTAATGGGGGCGCCTGGGTGGCTCAGTGGGTTAAGCCGCTGCCTTCAGCTCAGGTCATGATCTCAGGGTCCTGGGATCGAGTCCCGCATCGGGCGCTCTGCTCAGCTGGGGGCCTGCTTCCCTCTCTCTCTCTCTGCCTGCCTCTCTGTCTGCTTGTGATCTCTCTCTGTCAAATAAGTAAATAAAAAAGAAAATCTTTAAAAAAAAAAGAAAAAAAAAAGGAAAAATGCTAATGGTATTTTTTTTTCGGTTTAGTATCTTTTATTTTTAAATTGTTTTCTCAATTTACATTTTTTTTCCAATTTATTTATTTTCAGAAAAACAGTATTCATTATTTTTTCACCACACCCAGTGCTCCATGCAAGCTGTGCCCTCTATAATACCCACCACCTGGTACCCCAACCTCCCACCCCCCCACCACATCAAACCCCTCAGATTGTTTTTCAGAGTCCATAGTCTCTCATGGTTCATCTCCTCTTCCAATTTACCCAAAAGCACATACCCTCCCCAATGTCCATAACCCTACCCCCCTTCTCCCAACCCCCCTCCCCCCAGCAACCCACAGTTTTTTTCGTGAGATTAAGAGTCACTTAGGGTTTGTCTCCCTCCCTATCCCATCTTGTTTCATGGATTCTTCTCCTACCCACTTAGGCCCCCATGTTGCATCACCACTCCCTCATATTAGGGAGATCATATGATAGTTGTCTTTCTCCGCTTGACTTATTTCGCTAAGCATGATATGCTCTGGTTCCATCCATGTTGTCGCAAATGGCAAGATTTCGTTTCTTTTGATGGCTGCATAGTATTCCATTGTGTATATATACCACTTCTTCTTTATCCATTCATCTGTTGATGGACATTTAGGTTCTTTCCATAGTTTGGCTATTGTGGACATTGCTGCTATAAACATTCGGGTGCACGTGCCCCTTTGGATCACTACGTTTGTATCTTTAGGGTAAATACCCAGTAGTGCAATTGCTGGGTCATAGGGCAGTTCTATTTTCAACATTTTGAGGAACCTCCATGCTGTTTTCCAGAGGGGTTGCACCAGCTTGCATTCCCACCAACAGTGTAGGAGGGTTCCCCTTTCTCCGCATCCTCGCCAGCATCTGACATTTCCTGACTTGTTGATTTTAGCCATTCTGACTGGTGTGAGGTGATATCTCATTGTGGTTTTGATTTGTATTTCCCTGATGCCGAGTGATATGGAGCACTTTTTCATGTGTCTGTTGGCCATCTGGATGTCTTCTTTGCAGAAATGTCTGTTCATGTCCTCTGCCCATTTCTTGATTGGATTATTTGTTCTTTGGGTGTTGAGTTTGTTAAGTTCTTTATAGATTTTGGACACTAGTCCTTTATCTGATATGTCATTTGCAAATATCTTCTCCCATTCTGTCAGTTGTCTTTTGGTTTTGTTAACTGTTTCCTTTGCTGTGCAAAAGCTTTTGATTTTGATGAAATCCCAAAAGTTCATTTTTGCCCTTGCTTCCCTTGCCTTTGGCGATGTTCCTAGGAAGATGTTGCTGCGGCTGAGGTCGAAGAGGTTGCTGCCTGTGTTCTTCTCAAGGATTTTGATGGATTCCTTTCTCACATTGAGGTCCTTAATCCATTTTGAATCTATTTTTGTGTGTGGTGTAAGGAAATGGTCCAATTTCATTTTTCTGCACGTGGCTGTCCAATTTTCCCAACACCATTTGTTGAAGAGGCTGTCTTTTTTCCATTGGACATTCTTTCCTGCTTTGTCAAAGATTAGTTGACCATAGAGTTGAGGGTCTATTTCTGGGCTCTCTATTCTGTTCCACTGATCTATGTGTCTGTTTTTGTGCCAGTACCATGCTGTCTTGATGGTGACGGCTTTGTAATAGAGCTTGAAGTCTGGAATTGTGATGCCACCAACTTTGGCTTTGTTTTTCAATATCCCTTTGGCTATTCAAGGTCTTTTCTGGTTCCATATAAATTTTAGGATTATTTGTTCCATTTCTTTGAAAAAGATGGATGCTTTAGGTAGCATAGACATTTTCACAATATTTATTCTTCCAATCCAGGAGCATGGAACATTTTTCCATTTCTTTGTGTCTTCCTCAATTTCTTTCATGAGTACTTTATAGTTTATGTAGTTGGTTACTCCCATGTTGGAGGCACAGATATTTACAATTGTTAGATCTTCTTTTGGATAGCCCCTTTAAGAATGATATAGTGTCCTGAGGAGGAGGAGTTAAGATGGCAGAGGAGTAGCAGGCTGAGATGACATCAGGTAGCAGGAGATCAGCTAGATAGTTTATCAAACCATTCCAAACACCTACAAATCCAACACGAGATTGAAAAGAAGAGCAGCAATTCTAGAAACAGAAAATCGACCACTTTCTGAAAGGTAGGACCTGCGGAGAAATGAATCTGAAGCTATGGCAAGATAGACTGGAGGGAAGGGGCCGGCCCCTGGCAAGTGGTGGAGGAACAGAGCAAAAAATCAGAACTTTAAAACATCTGTTCCACTGAGGGGCATTGCTCCAGAGGCTAAGCAGGGGTGACGTCCTCACAAGGACAGCATGGTCTCAGGTCCTGGGGAGGGGTCACAGAAAGATCAGGGGGTATATGAGTATCACAGATCTTGCAGGTATTAGACTGGGGAAGTCAGCTACAGAGACAGATCTGAAGAGTGAGCTCTTACCTTGGGGTTACCTTAAACTGTGATCCGTGGCACAGTCAGGCCACTGCTCTTTGAGCAGAGACCCCACAAGTGGAAGACCAGGGGAGACCCCCTGGAAGAGGAGCAGGAATCTGCTGAGTTTTGAGACTCCAAATGGGGCTGTGTGCCAGAGATAGAGACACTTGGTCACAGGCCAGGTGAGCTGGGAGACTGGCTGGAGACCAAGGAGATGGGAGAAATTGAGTGCTTTTCTCCAAGGGCGAACTGAGGAGTGGGGCCCTGAGTTCTCACTTCTCTGGGTCTGGGAGGCTGCCATTTTCATTCCTGTCCTCCAGAACTCTACAAAAAGTGTTCAGGGAACAAAAGCTTCCAAGAGCGAAACTGAGGAGATTACTTAGCCCAGCCCCTGGAAAGGGCAGTGGAATTTCACCTCAGGCAAAGACACTTGAGAATCACTACAACAGGCCCCTGCCCCAGAAGATGAGCAAGAAATCCATCCAAGACCAAACTCACTTATCAAGAAGAACAGCAGAATTCCAGAGAAGGAGGAAGCAAAGCATAGAATTCATGGCTTTCCCCCTATGATTCTTTAGTCTTACAAAGTTAATCATTTTTTTTTTATTCAGATATATTCAGAACATTCTATCCCAAAGCAACAGAATACACATTCTTCTCTAGTACGCATGGAACTTTCTCCAGAATAGATCACATCCTGGGTCAGAAATCAGGTCTCAACTGGTATCAAAAGATTGGGATCATTCCCTGCATATTTTCAGACCACAATGCTCTGAAGCTAGAACTCAATCACAAGAGGAAATTTGGAAAGAACACAAAAACATGGAGACTAAACAGCATCCTTCTAAAGAATGAATGGGTCAATGAGGAAATTAAAGAAGAATTGAAAAAAATCATGGAAACAAATGATAATGAAAACACAATGGTTCAAAATCTGTGGGACAAAGCAAAGGCAGTCCTGAGACGAAAATATATAGCGATACAAACCTTTCTCAAGAAACAAGAAAGGTCTCGAATACACAACCTAACCCTACACCTAAAGGAGCTGGAGGAAGAACAACAAAGAAAGCCTAAACCCAGCAGAGGAAGAGAAATAATAAAGGTCAGAACAGAAATCAATGAAACAGAAACAAAAAAAATATAGAATAAATCAAATGAAACTAGGAGCTGGTTCTTTGAAAGAATTTACAGACGTAGTGAAAAGAAGAGCCATCTGTACCCCAATGTTTATAGCAGCAATGACCACGGTTGCCAAACTGTGGAAAGAACCAAGATGCCCTTCAATGGACAAATGGATAAGGAAGATGTGGTCCATATACACTACGGAGTATTATGCCTCCATCAGAAAGAATGAATACCCAACTTTTGTAGCAACATGGATGGGGCTGGAAGAGATTATGCTGAGTGAAATAAGTCAAGCAGAGAGAGTGAATTATCATATGGTTTGACTTATTTGTGGAGCATAACAAATAGCATGGAGGACAAGGGGAGATGGAGAGGAGAAGGGAGTTGAGAGAAATTGGAAGGGGAGGTGAACCATGAGAGACTATGGACTATGAAAAACAATCTGAAGGTTTTGAAGGGGTTGGGGGTGGGAGGTTGGGGGAACCAGGTGGTGGGTATTAGAGAGGGCACGGATTGCATGGAGCACTGGGTGTGGTGCAAAAATAATGAATACTGTTACACTGAAAAGAAAACTAAAAAAGAGAGAGAGAGAAAGAATTTATAAGATTGATAAACCCCTGGCCAGACTTATCAAAAAAAAAAAAAAAAGAGAGAGAGAGAGAGAAAGGACCCAAATAAATAAAATTATGACTGAAAGAGGTGAGATCACAGCCAAAACCAAAGAAATATAAACAATTATAAGAACATGTTATGAGCAACTCTATGTCAGCAAATTTGACAATCTGAAAGAAATGATGCATTCCTAGAGACATATAAACTACCACAACTGAACCAGGGAGAAATAGAAAACCTGAACAGATCCATAACCAGTAAGGAGATTGAAGCAGTCATCAAAAATCTCCCAAAACACAAGAGCCCAGAGCCAGATGGGTTCCCAGGGGGAATTCTACCAAACATTTAAAGAAGAATTAATTCCTATTCACCTGAAAATGTTCCAAAAATAGAAATGGAAGGATAACTTCCAAACTCCTTTTTTGAGGCCAGTATTACCTTGATCCCAAAGCCAGACAATGATCCTCTCAAAAAAGAGTATTATAAACCAATACCCTTAATGAACACAAAAGCAAAAATTCTCACCAAAATACTAGCCAATAAGATCCAACAGTACATTAAAAAGATTATTTACCACGACCAAGTGAGATTTATTCCAGGGCTGCAAAGTTGGTTCAATATCCATAATCAATCAATGTGATAGAATACATTAATAAAAGAAAGAATGAGAACCATGTGATACTCTCAATAGATGCTGAGAAAAGCATTTGACAAAGTACAGCATACTTTCTTGATCAAAACTCTTCAGTGTAGGGATAAAGGGTACATATTTCAATAACATCAAAGCCATCTATGAAAAACTGACAGCAAATATCATTCTCAATAAAGAAAAACTGAAACAGTTTCAGGAGAATAGGAATTAGTTCTTCTTTAAATGTTTGGTAGAATTCCCCCGGGAAGCCATCTGGCCCTGGGCTTTTGTTTGTTTGGAGATTTTTAATGACTGTTTCAATCTCCTTACTGGTTATGGGTCTGTTCAGGCTTTCTATTTCTTCCTGGTTCAATTTTGGTAGTTTATATGTTTCTAGGAATGCATCCATTTCTTCCAGATTGTCAAATTTGTTGGCGTAGAGTTGCTCATAGTATGTTCTTATAATAGTTTGTATTTCTTTGGTGTTAGTTGTGATCTCTCCTCTTTCATTCATGATTTTATTTATTTGGGTCCTTTCTCTTTTCTTTTTGATAAGTCTGGCCAAGGGTTTATCAATTTTATTAATTCTTTCAAAGAACCAGCTCCTAGTTTGGTTGATTTGTTCTATTGTTTTTTTGGTTTCTATTTCATTGATTTCTGCTCTGATCTTTATGATTTCTCTTCTCCTGCTGGGCTTAGGGTTTCTTTCTTGTTCTTTCTCCAGCTCCTTTAGGTGTAGGGTTAGGTTGTGTACCTGAGACCTTTCTTGTTTCTTGAGAAAAGCTTGTACCGCTATATATTTTCCTCTCAGGACTGCCTTTGTTGTGTCCCACAGATTTTGAACCGTTGTATTTTCATTATCATTTGTTTCCATGATTTTTTTCAATTCTTCTTTAATTTCCCGGTTGACCCATTCATTCTTTAGAAGGATGCTGTTTAGTCTCCATGTATTTGGGTTCTTTCCAAACTTCCTCTTGTGGTTGAGTTCTAGCTTCAGAGCATTGTGGTCTGAAAATATGCAGGGAATGATCCCAATCTTTTGATACCGGTTGAGTCCTGATTTAGGACCGAGGATGTGATCTATTCTGGAGAATGTTCCATGTGCACTAGAGAAGAATGTGTATTCTGTTGCTTTGGGATGAAATGTTCTGAATATATCTGTGATGTCCATCTCATCCAGTGTATCATTTAAGGCCTTTATTTCCCTGTTGATCTTTTGCTTGGATGATCTGTCCATTTCAGTGAGGGGAGTGTTAAAGTCCCCTACTATTATTGTATTATTGTTGATGTGTTTCTTTGATTTTGTTATTAATTGGTTTATATAGTTGGCTGCGCCCACGTTGGGGGCATAGATATTTAAAATTGTTAGATCTTCTTGTTGGACAGACCCTTTGAGTATGATATAGTGTCCTTCCTCATATCTTATTATAGTCTTTGGCTTAAAATCTAATTGATCTGATATAAGGATTGCCACTCCTGCTTTTTTCTGATGTCCATTAGCATGGTAAATTCTTTTCCACCCCCTCACTTTAAGTCTGGAGGTGTCTTCGGGTTTAAAATGAGTTTCTTGGAGGCAACATATAGATGGGTTTTGTTTTTTTATCCATTCTGATACCCTGTGTCTTTTGATTGGGGCATTTAGCCCATTAACATTCAGGGTAACTATTGAGAGATATGATTTTAGTGCCATTGTATTGCCTGTAAGGTGACTGTTACTGTATATTGTCTCTGTTCCTTTCTGATCTACCACTTGTAGGCTCTCTCTTTGCTTAGAGGACCCCTTTCAGTATTTCCTGTAGAGCTGGTTTGGTGTTTGCAAATGCTTTCAGTTTTTGTTTGTCCTGGAAGCTTTTAATTTCTCCTTCTATTTTCAATGATAGCCTAGCTGGATATAGTATTCTTGGCTGCATGTTTTTCTCCTTTAGTGCTCTGAAAATGTCATGCCAGCTCTTTCTGGCCTGCCAGGTCTCTGTGGATAAGTCAGCTGCCAATCTAATACTTTTACCATTGTATGTTACAGACTTCTTTTCCCGGGCTGCTTTCAGGATTTTCTCTTTGTCACTAAGGCTTGTAAGTTTTACTATTAGGTGACGGGGTGTGGGCCTATTCTTATTGATTTTGAGGGGCGTTCTCTGAACCTCCTGAATTTTGATGCTCGTTCCCTTTGCCATATTGGGGAAATTCTCCCCAATAATTCTCTCCAGTATACCTTCTGCTCCCCTCTCTCTTTCTTCTTCTTCTGGAATCCCAATTATTCTAATGTTGTTTCGTCTTATGGTGTCACTTATCTCTCGAATTCTCCCCTCATGGTCCAGTAGCTGTTTGTCCCTCTTTTGCTCAGCTTCTTTATTCTCTGTCATTTGGTCTTCTATATCGCTAATTCTTTCTTCTGCCTCATTTATCCTAGCAGTGAGAGCCTCCATTTTTGATTGAACTTCATTAATAGCCTTTTTGATTTCAACTTGGTTAGATTTTAGTTCTTTTATTTCTCCAGAAAGTGCTTTTATATCTCTGGAGAGGGTTTCTCTAATATCTTCCATGCCTTTTTCAAGCCCGGCTATAACCTTGAGAATTGTCATTTTGAACTCTAGATGAGGCCAGCATCACCTTGATTCCCAAACCAGACAAGGATCTCATCAAAAAAGAGAGCTATAGACCAATATCCTTGATGAACACAGATGCGAAAATTCTCACCAAAATACTAGCCAATAGGATTCAACAGTACATTAAAAGGATTATTCACCACGACCAAGTGGGATTTATCCCAGGGCTGCAAGGTTGGTTCAACATCCGCAAATCAGTCAATGTGATACAACACATCAATAAAAGAAAGAACAAGAACCATATGATACTCTCAATAGATGCTGAAAAAGCATTTGACAAAGTACAGCATCCCTTCCTGATCAAAACCCTTCAAAGTGTAGGGATAGAGGGCACATACCTCAATATCATCAAAGCCATCTATGAAAAACCCACTGCAAATATCATTCTCAATGGAGAAAAACTGAAAGCTTTTCCACTAAGGTCAGGAACACGGCAGGGATGTCCATTATCACCACTGCTATTCAACATAGTACTAGAAGTCCTAGCCTCAGCAATCAGACAACAAAAGGAAATTAAAGGCATCCAAATCGGCAAAGAAGAAGTCAAATTATCACTCTTCGCAGATGATATGATACTCTATGTGGAAAACCCAAAAGACTCCACTCCAAAACTGCTAGAACTTATACAGGAATTCAGTAAAGTGTCAGGATATAAGATCAATGCACAGAAATCAGTTGCATTTCTCTACACCAACAACAAGACAGAAGAAAGAGAAATTAAGGAGTCAATCCCATTTACAATTGCACCCCAAACCATAAGATACCTAGGAATAAACCTAACCAAAGAGGCTAAGAATCTATACTCAGAAAACTATAAAGTACTCATGAAAGAAATTGAGGAAGACACAAAGAAATGGAAAAATGTTCCATGCTCCTGGATTGGAAGAATAAATATTGTGAAAATGTCTATATTACCTAGAGCAATCTACACATTTAATGCAATTCCTATCAAAGTACCATCCATCTTCTTCAAAGAAATGGAACAAATAATTTTAAAATTTATATGGAACCAGAAAAGACCTCGAATAGCCAAAGGGATATTGAAAAACAAAGCCAAAGTTGGTGGCATCACAATTCCGGACTTCAAGCTTTATTACAAAGCTGTCATCATCAAGACAGCATGGTACTGGCACAAAAACAGACACATAGACCAATGGAATAGAATAGAGAGCCCAGAAATAGACCCTCAACTCTATGGTCAACTAATCTTCGACAAAGCAGGAAAGAATGTCCAATGGAAAAAAGACAGCCTCTTCAATAAATGGTGTTGGGAAAATTGGACAGCCACGTGCAGAAAAATGAAATTGGACCATTTCCTTACACCACACACAAAAATAGATTCAAAATGGATTAAGGACCTCAATGTGATAAAGGAATCCATCAAAATCCTTGAGGAGAACACAGGCAGCAACCTCTTCGACCTCAGCCGCAGCAACATCTTCCTAGGAACATCGCCAAAGGCAAGGGAAGCAAGGGCAAAAATGAACTTTTGGGATTTCATCAAAATCAAAAGCTTTTGCACAGCAAAGGAAACAGTTAACAAAACCAAAAGACAACTGACAGAATGGGAGAAAATATTTGCAAACGACATATCAGATAAAGGACTAGTGTCCAAAATCTATAAAGAACTTAACAAACTCAACACCCAAAGAACAAATAATCCAATCAAGAAATGGGCAGAGGACATGAACAGACGTTTCTGCAAAGAAGACATCCAGATGGCCAACAGACACATGAAAAAGTGCTCCATATCACTCGGCATCAGGGAAATACAAATCAAAACCACAATGAGATATCACCTCACACCAGTCAGAATGGCTAAAATCAACAAGTCAGGAAATGACAGATGCTGGCGAGGATGCGGAGAAAGGGGAACCCTCCTACACTGTTGGTGGGAATGCAAGCTGGTGCAACCACTCTGGAAAACAGCATGGAGGTTCCTCAAAATGTTGAAAATAGAACTGCCCTATGACCCAGCAATTGCACTACTGGGAATTTACCCTAAAGGTACAAACGTAGTGATCCTAAGGGGCACGTGCACCCGAATGTTTATAGCAGCAATGTCCACAATAGCCAAATTATGGAAAGAACCTAGATGTCCATCAACAGATGAATGGATCAAGAAGATGTGGTGTATATACACAATGGAATACTATGCAGCCATCAAAAGAAACGAAATCTTGCCATTTGCGACAACATGGATGGAACTAGAGCGTATCATGCTTAGCGAAATAAGTCAAGCGGAGAAAGACAACTATCATATGATCTCCCTGATATGAGGGAGTGGTGATGCAACATGGGGGCTTAAGTGGGTAGGAGAAGAATCCATGAAACAAGATGGGATAGGGAGGGAGAGAAACCATAAGTGACTCTTAATCTCACGAAACAAACTGTGGGTTGCTGGGGGGAGGGGGGTTGGGAGAAGGGGGGTAGGGTTATGGACATTGGGGAGGGTATGTGCTTTTGGGTAAATTGGAAGGGGAGATGAACCATGAGAGACTATGGACTCTGAAAAACAATCTGAGGGGTTTGAAGTGGCGGGGGGGTGGGAGGTTGGGGTACCAGGTGGTGGGTATTATAGAGGGCACAGCTTGCATGGAGCACTGGGTGTGGTGAAAAAATAATGAACACTGTTTTTCTGAAAATAAATAAATTGGAAAAAAAAATAAAAAAAATAAAAAAAAAATAAAAAAAAAAAACAAAGAAAAACTGAGAGGTTTTCCGCTAAGATTAGGAACATGGCAGGGATGTTCATTATCACCACTGCTATTTAACATAGTACCAGAAGTCCTAGCCTCAGCAATCAGAAAATAAAAAGAAATTAAAGGCATCCAAATCAGCAAAGAAGAAGTCAAACTATCACTCTTTGCAGATGATATGATATTTTATGTGGAAAACCCAAAAGACTCCACTCCAAATCTGCTAGAACTTGTACAGGAATTCAGTAAAGTGTCAGGATATAAAATCAATGAACAGAAATCAGTTGCATTTATGTAAACCAACAACAAGACAGAAGAAAGAGAAATTAATAGGTCGATGCCATTTACAATTGCACCCAAAACCATAAGATACCTAGGAATAAACCTCACCAAAGAGACAAAGAATCTGTACTCAGAAAATTATAAAGTACTCATGGAAGAAATTGAGGAAGACACAAAGAAATGGAAAAATGCTCCATGCTCATGTATTGGAAGACCAAATATTGTGAAAATGTCTATGCTACCTAAAGCAACCTACACATTTAATACAATCCCTATCAACATCCCATCAATTTTTTTTTCAAAGAAATGGAACAAAAAATTCTAAAATTTATGTAGAACAAGAAAAGACCTTGAATAGCCAGAGGAATGTTGAAAAATAAAGCCAAAGTTGGTGACCTCACAAGTCCAGACTTCAAACTCTATTACAAAGCTGTCATCATCAAGACAGCATGGTACTGGCACAAAAACAGACACATAGATCAATGGAACAGAATAGAAAGCCCCAAAATAGACCCTCAACTCTATGGTCAACTAATCTTCAACAAAGCAGGAAAGAATGTCCAACGGAAAAAAGACAGTCTTTTCAATAAATGGCATTGGGAAAATTGGACAGCCACATGCAGAAAAACGAAACTGGACCATTTTCTTACACCACATACAAAAATAGACTGAAAAATGGATGAAGAATCACAATGTGAGACAGGAATCCATCAAAATCCTTGAGGAGAACATAGGCAGCAACCTCTTTGACCTCAGCTGCATCAACTTCTTCTTCTTCTTTTTTTTTTTTTTATTGTTCTAACCAAAATTGTTTTTTTTTTTTGTTTTTTTCCCAATTTATTTATTTTCAGAAAAACATTATTCATTATTTTTTCACCACACCCAGTGTTCCATGCAAGCCATGCCCTCTATAATACCCACCACCTGGTACCCCAACCTCCCACCCCCCCCGCCACTTCAAACCCCTCAGATTGTTTTTCAGAGTCCATAGTCTCTCATGGTCCACCTCCCCTTCCAGTTTACCCAAATTCCCTTCTCCTCTCTAATGCCCCTTGTCCTCCATGCTATTTGTTATGCTCCACAAATAAGTGAAACCATATGATAATTGACTCTCTCTGCTTGACTTATTTCACTCAGCATAATCTCTTCCAGTCCCGTCCATGTTACTACAAAAGTTGGGTATTCATCCTTTCTGATAGAGGCATAATACTCCATAGTGTATATGGACCACATCTTCCTTATCCATTCATCTGTTGAAGGGCATCTTGGTTCTTTCCATAGTTTGGCGACCATGGCCATTGCTGCTATAAACAATGGGGTACAGATGGCCCTTCTTTTCACGACATCTGTGTCTTTGGGGTAAATACCAAGGAGTGCAATTGCAAGGTCATAGGGAAGTTCTATTTTTAATTTCTTGAGGAATCTCCACACTGTTCTCCAAAGAGGCTGCACCAACTTGCATTCCCACCAACAGTGGAAGAGGGTTCCCCTTTCTCCACATCCTCTCCAACACATGTTGTTTCCTGTTTTGTTAATTTTGGCCATTCTAACTGGTGTAAGGTGATATCTCAATGTGGTTTTAATTTGAATCTCCCTGAGGGCTAATGATGATGAGCATTTTTTCATGTGTCTGATAGCCATTTGTATGTCTTGATTGGAGAAGTGCCTGTTCATATATTCTGCCCATTTTTTGATGTGTTTGCCTGTTTCATGTGTGTTGAGTTTGAGGAGTTCATTATAGATCCTCGATATCAACCTTTTGCCTGTACTGTCATTTGCAAATATCTTCTCCCATTCCGTGGGTTGCCTCTTTGTTTTGTTGACTGTATCCTTTGCTGTGCAGAAGCTTTTGATTTTGATGAAGTCCCAAAAGTTTATTTTCACTTTTGTTTCCTTTGCCTTTGGAGACATATCTTGAAAGAAGTTGCTGTGGCTGATATCAAAGAGATTACTGCCTATGTTCTTCTCTAGGATTCTGATGGATTCCTGTCTCACGTTGAGGTCTTTTATCCATTTTGAGTTTATCTTTGTGTACGGCATAAGAGAATGGTCAAGTTTCATTCTTCTACATATAGCTGTCCAGTTTTCCCAGCACCATTTTTTTTAGACCAATATCACTGATGAATATGGATGCTAAGATTCTCAACAAGATCCTAGCCAACAGGATCTAACAGCACATCAAAAAGATTATCCACCATGATCAGGTGGGATTCATCCCTGGGCTACAAGGATGGTTCAACATTCGCAAATCAATCAATGTGATACAACAAATTAATATGAGAAGAGAGAAGAACCACATGGTCCTCTCAATTGATGCAGAAAAAGCATTTGACAAAATCCAGCATCCGTTCCTGATTAAAACGCTTCAAAGTACAGGGATAGAGGGAACATTCCTGAACCTCATCAAATCTATCTATGAAAGACCCACAGCAAATATCATCCTCAATGGGAAAAAGCTTGCAGCCTTTCCTTTGAGATCAGGAACAAGACAAGGATGCCCACTTTCACCACTCTTGTCCAACATAGTATTAGAAGTCCTAGCAACAGCAATCAGACAACAGAGAGAAATAAAAGGTATCCAAATTGGTAATGAAGAAGTCAAACTCTCTCTCTTCGCAGATGACATGATTCTTTATTTGGAAAACCCAAAAGACTCCACCCCCAAACTACTAGAACTCATACAGCAATTCAGCAATGTGGTAGGATACAAAGTCAATGTGCAGAAATCAGTGGCTTTCTTATACACTAACAATGAAAATACAGAAATGTAAATTAGAGAATCGATTCCATTTACTATAGCACCAAGAACCATAAGATACCTGGAAATAAACCTAACCAAAGAGGTAAAGGATCTGTACTTGAGGAACTACAGAACACTCATGAAAGAAATTGAAGAAGACACAAATAGATGGAAGACCATTCCATGCTCTTGGATCAGAAGAATAAATATTGTCAAAATGTCTATACTGCCTAGAGCAATCTATACTTTTAATGCCATTCCGATCAAAATTCCATCGGCATTCTTCAAAGAGCTGGAGCAAATAATCCTAAAATTTGTATGGAATCAGAAGAGACCCCGAATCGCTAAGGAAATGTTGAAAAACAAAAATAAAGCTGGCGGCATCACGTTACCTGATTTCAAGCTTTATTACAAAGCTGTGATCACCAAGACAGTATGGTACTGGCATAAAAACAGACACATAGACCAGTGGAACAGAGTAGAGAGCCCAGATATGGACCCTCAACTCTATGGTCAATTAATCTTCGACAAAACAGGAAAAAATATACAGTGGAAAAAAGACAGCATCAACTTCTTCTTAGGAACATTGCCAAAGGCAAGGGAAGCAAGGGCAAAAATGAACTGCTGGGACTCCATCAATATCAAAAGCTTTTTCACAGCAAAGGAAGTAGTTAACAAAGCCAAAAGACAACTGACAGAATGGGAGAAGATAGTTCCAAATGACATATCAGATAAAGGGCTAGTATCCAAAATCTATACAGAATTATCAAACTCAACACCCAAAGAATAAATAATCCAATCAAGAATCAATCAAATAAATTGAAAAAAAAATAGGCAGAGGATATGAACAGACATTTCTGCAGAGAAGAGATCCAGATGGGCAATAGACACCTGAAAAAGTGCTCCACATCACTCCCCATCAGGGAAATACAAATCAAAACCATAATAAGATGCCACCTCACGCCAGTCAGAATGGCTAAAATTAACAAGTCAGGAAATTCCAGATGCTGGTGAGGATGTGGAGAAAGGGGAACCCTCTTATAGTGTTGGTGGGAATGCAAGCTGGTGCAACCACTCTGGAAAACAGCATGGAGGTTCCTCAAAAAGTTGAAAATAGAGCTATCCAATGACCCAGCAACCACACTACTGGGTATTTACCCTAAAGATACAAATGTAGTGGTTTGAAGGGGCACGTGCACTCAAATGTTTATAGAAGCAATATCCACAATAGCCAGACTATGGAAAGAACCTAAATGTCCATCAACAGATGAATGGATAAAGAAGAAATGGTATATACATACAATGGAATACTATGTAGCCATCAAAAGAAATGAAATCTTGCCATTTGTGATGCTGTGAATGGAACTAGAGGGTATGATGCTTAGCAAAATAAGTTAATCAGAGAAAAATAATTACCATATGATCTCCCTGATATGAGGAAGTTGAGAGGGAATGTGGGGGGTTTGCAGGTTAGGAAAGGAATAAATGAAACAAGATGTGATTGGGAGGGAGAAAAACCATAATCTCACAAAATAAACTGAGGGTTGATGGGGGGAGGGGTGTAGGGAGAGGGTATCGCGTTCACTCTGCCCGCAGAGAGACACGACAGGTAGTTAAGGAGAGCTCTTTTATTTCTGCATACTAGCTTCTTACACTCCGGAGGATGCTTCTTCCCTGCTGGCTGGCGCGGGGTTTGCCCTGGGGCGCTCTCCGAGGACAGGGAGCCAGCGGCGAGCAGGAGGCGCGGCGGGGCCACGGCCCGGGGCCCCTCCGCTCTGGCATGGCGGCGCTGGCGGCGCTGGCGGTGGCGGCTCCTCGCGCTTTCCTTTCTCCAGGCTGCTGTAGCCACTGCTCATGCTGCTGGTCCCGTCGCGCGTGAGCCGCCTTCCACCCAGGTGCAGGCGGCCAGGCAGGGGGTGCCGCGCCCGCCTGCCCCGCTAGGTTCCCCGCATGCGGCCCCAAGCCGGAGCCGCCCGCCATCCTGCTGCAGTTGTGGCTGCTGCTCACCCTCTCCGGTCCTCCTGGCCCCTCCCAGTTATATGTTCATGGTCAGCCAATCACAGCAGGGTACATGAGTTAGGCGCATGGACACTGCACTAAAGCATACAGGACATGCAGAGATCACGCAGAGAGCATGCAGGCGCCCGGTCCAATGAGGATTGCTTCCTCATTCGGATGAAGCTTGTTTATTCTAAAGCCCAACCACACTGGCTCATTGTCAGCCGCCATCCCCTCCGGCCTGCCTTGTGGGGTCCCAGACACCCCGACAAGTGGGTGGTTGGGTTATGGACATTGGGGAAGGTATGTGCTATGGTGAGTGCTGTGACATGTGTAAATCTGGAGATTCACAGACCTGTACCCCTGGGGCTAATAATACATCATATGTTAATAAAAAAAGAAGAAAAAGTTTTTAAAAAATGATATAGTGTCCTTCTGTATCTATGACTATAGTCTTTAGCTTAAAATCTAATTTGCTATGAGAATTCCTGCCCCAGCTTTCTTTTGCAGTCCTTTGGCATCAAAGATGGTTCTCTATCCCTTCACTTTCAGTTTGGATGTATCTTTAGGTTCAAAATGCATCTCTTGTGGACAGCATATGGATGGATCCTGTCTTTTAATCCAATCTGCACACCTGTGTCATTTTATGGGAGCATTTAGATCTTTCACATTGAGCATGATTATTGAAAGATATGATTTTATTGTCATGTTGCCTGTGAGGTCCTTGTTTCTATAGGTTGTCTCTGTAAATTTTTGTTCTATATCTCTTTTGGGTTTTTTCTCCTTTTATAGAACCCCCGTTAATATTTCTTGCAGGGATGGCTTAGTGGTCACATATTCTTTCAGTTTTTGCTGGTCTTGGAAGTTCTTTATCTGTCCATCCATTCTAAATGACAGCCTTGTCAGATAAAGTATTCTTGCCTGCATGTTCTTCTCATTCAGTATCCTGAATATGTCTTTCCAGCCCTTTCTGGCTTGCCAAATTTCTGTGGATAGGTCTGATGTTGTTCTGATGTTCCTCCCTCTGTAAGTAAGGAATCTTTTCCGCCTAGTTGCCTTTAAGATATTTTCCCTTGTTTCAAAATTCACAAGTTTCACTATTACATGCCTGGAGATTGGTCTGGTCATCTTGATTTTGGGGGGGTGTTCTCTCTGCCTCTAGGACATGAATGCTAGTTTAATTCCCCAGATTAAGGAAATTCTCAGCTAGGATTTGCTCAAATATATCTTCTAGTCCTCCATCTCTCTCCACTCCCTCAGGGATCCCAATAATTCTGACCTTGGAACATTTCATAATGTCATTTATTTCTCTACTTCTGTTTTCATGGCTTTCACGCAGTTTGTTCCCAACCTCCTCCTGATCCTTCTTTTTCTATGAGTTTGTCTTCTAGATAACTAATTGATTCTTCTGCCTCATGTACCCTAACTGTTACAATGTCTAGATTAGATTGGATCTCACTGATAGAATTTTAAAGTTTTCACAGATCAGTTCTCACTTCTGCCCTTAGAGAATCTATGATGTCATTAATAGTTTTCTCCATCCTAGCTATTGTCTTCATAACTATTACCCTGAAGTCTATTTCCAACATTTTACTTATATCCATATCCATTAGTTCTGTGACAGAGGTCACAGTCTCTGAATTTTTCCTGTCTTGGGAGTTCCTCCTAGTCATTCTGGTGAGAGGTTGTTGAGGGAATGTAGGGTCCAACCTATTGACCACAACCCAAGCAAGATGCACCTGCTTTATACAGAAATTAGGGTTGTTGGCCACTTGTTCTCCCAACCTGTCTTCTGGGGGAGGGATCTGCCACATTCTTACTCTGGCAACCCTGTTTGGGCAGAGTTGCCCTTCCCCTTGTGAGGGGATGGGTCAATTAAAACAGGTTTTGGGTGGCTTTTGTTCTCTGACAGCTTTCTCTTGTGGCTTTCTGTATCTCTTTTGAGTCAGAGCAGAAGTGGTCATATCCAAAATTCTGTTTCAGAACAGAAAGATTGCAATCTGCTCTCCAGAAAGCTGCCAGCTACATTTTTGTCTGTGCTGCTAAAAACCACAGTGTCCTGGTTGTGCACCCCATGGCAGCACTCCTAGCCCTTGCTTCCAGGTCCAGGCACATCTCTGACCTTTGGGCTTCTAAAACCGCCAGCTGCCCTCAGTTCCCATGAAAAGCCTGGTAGCTTCAGGTTTCAGTATAGGTACTGCCCTAAAGACCTTTCTCTGCTGCTACTGGTTTGTGAGTCTGTGCCTGGTCCATAGCATAGGAGGCTTTTGTGCTCCTGTGTTAATTCATCTTCCTGGCCCCAGTGGCTATGGAAGCTCCCTCCCCCTCTGTTTATCTCCCCATATCTACCTGCAGAATTGTGGCTTTCTGCTTCATAACTTGAATCCAGCCACTGGAGATATTTTGTTGGTAGAGGTCAGGATATATCTTCTTACATGTCAGGATGATTTTGTGGGTGCTCAGAGTGGTCTGGGAGATATCCAGCTCAATTCAGGGAACCAGTTGAAATAGGGCTCCCTGATCCTCTTCCATCTTGCCCTCTTCCTGAAATGCCATCTGTCTTGTGTTATTTCTGATAGTTTCTACATGTCAAGAATTCAGACAGAGCATAGTGGGAATAGCTCACCTCTGCCCCAAGACATTTGGGGCCTCAACTGGAGGACTCAATGGCTGGTGCCTGGAATCATACAAATGTTCCTTTGTTCTCATGCCGGGTAGTTGATGCTAATATCAGCTGCAGTTTCAACAGAGGCTGTTAGCTGAAACATTTTCATATGGCCTTTCCCTGCAGTCTAGACTTCCTTGAATCATGGTGGCGGTTTTCCAAGGGTGAGAACAGGACAGAGAAAGAAAAGGAGAGAAACAAATAGATAGATATAGATAGAGAGATAGAGATAGAGTTTGATGGATAGATGGATGGATAGATAGATAGATAAAGAGGATGGGTGGGTATACTCAGCTGAGGATGTATTCTTTATGACCTAATAATTTCTGCCACTTTGTTAATCAGCAGTGAGTCACTAAGTACAGTCCACATTCAAGAGGAGGGGAACCAGACTCCACCTTAATGTGAGGAGTGTCAAAGAATATGCAGATATTTAC
This sequence comes from Neogale vison, assembly GCF_020171115.1. Taxonomy (NCBI): domain Eukaryota; kingdom Metazoa; phylum Chordata; class Mammalia; order Carnivora; family Mustelidae; genus Neogale; species Neogale vison. The sequence continues at coordinate 47,996,622 of NC_058098.1, forward strand.
ACATTTTTAAAAGATTTTATTTATGAGACACCTGGCTTTCAGCTCAGATCATGAACCCAGCTGCTGGGACTGAGACCCACATCAGGTTCCTTGCTCAGCAGGGAGTGTGCTTCTACCTCTGCCTGCTCGCCCTGCTGCTAATTCCACTTGTACTTGCTATCACTCTGACAAATAAATAAGTAAAAATCTTTTTTAAAAAACAAAGATTTTTATTTATTTAAGAGAGAGAGAGAGAGACTGGTGGAGAGAAGGACAAGCTGACCCCACACTGATCAGGGAGCCTGATCCCTCGACCCTGAGATCATGACCTGAGCTTAAATCAAGAGTCAGATGTTTAACCAGCTGAGTCACCCAGGCAGCCCTGAGAGAGAGAATATTAAGCAGACCCCACACCCAATATATGGTCCCACACTGAGCTCAATCTCACAACCTTGAGATCATGACCTGAGTCAAAAACCAAGAATTAGATGTTCAACTGGCTGAGCCACCCAGGTACCCCTAACCATTCTTTTAAAACCACCACAATTGTTCTTAGGATGATGGCCTTGGGATAATGATCAAGATCTGTGCTGTGTCTTATGAACTTGCATGTATGACTCCTGCCTACCTTGCCAGCCTCATCCTTGATCATGCTCTCCTTCTTTCCCTCCAGCAGTTTTTACTGGCCTTTCACTTCCTGGTACTGTCACTGCACTGTGCATAGCATGTGTCTCTGCATGGAACTCTGTTTTCCCCACTTTACTGAGCAATTCTTGGTGACCTTTTGGTTATCAGTTCAGCTGTCACTCCCTAAGAGGGTTGATTTCCCTTTGCTATCCCCTCTCTTGGTATTGTGTGTTTCTCTTTCATAGCACTCAGCTCAGGTGACATTTTCATTGCACTATGTGACTCTGTATCTCCCTTTGTAGACAGTGAGCTCCTTGGGCAGAGACTGCCCACTGCTATTCACCAGCATTCTCAGCACTTAGCATACACCCAAAACTTAATAGACACTTCCTACATAATTTGCTGAATTAATCTGTCTCTTGATTTTTCAGATGTACTCAATATCTATTTTCTCCACAAAGAAAAATATGGAAATTAACACACTTGTACATCCTCCCACTCTCTATTTTTTCACTTCTTATTATTTGTTGGGAAATATATTCTACATTCATCATATTTCCTGGGTGGTACCCTACTTTCCTTTATTATTGAGTTTTACTTCAAATGGTTTTGAGTTCACTACTGGTGCTTCTGTTGTGATGCTTCCATTCATCTCTCCACTTCTGGACTTCTGGTTTTCATCATTTTCTCCTCAAAAAGTTTATTTAAAATGGGCGAATGGACTCCATATTCTCTCTCTATCTCTCTCTCTCTCTTTCTGTGTGTGTATGTGTTTGATGGCATCTGCCTGTTATTTCTATACTTAAAAAAGAAACTGCTGGAAAGAATATTTTTGGATCACACTTTCCCCTTTCCTTCAGCATTCTGTAGATGCCACACTGTGAGGCAGTTCAGGGTTAGAAATCAGATCTTGGGTCTGGCTACCTGGACTGACAACTTTCTCATCTATTCATGGCACAGTCTTGAACAAGCTAATGAATGCCTTCATTCCTCAGTTTCCTCACATGTAAACTGGAGCCCTAGTGATGTCAGGTGTGGTTATGGCAAGAAAGAGATCGGCAACTCCAGGACAGTTTGATAAGGGAGTACTTATAAAGTCTGGCTGCTAATAGTGGTGCTCATTTCCATGCCCCCAGACCCAAGTGAATGATGGGAAGGAACAGTTACTAAACCCAGAGACAAAGATTGCAATGTGGGCAGAGCCTTCTCACAGCATCTGAAAATTCAGGTCAAGAGACCAACCACCAGGAAGAAAGCCTCTGCAGATAACTCGCCACTCTCCCTTCATTATTCCGTGTGGTAATCTCCATGGTGCAATCCCAGCTGTACCCAGAAGAGGATTCTGGAAACCAATTTAACATCATGTTGGTGGTATGTAACTGGCCAAGGGAAGTCTACACCACAGGCATCAGCCAATATGACACATTAGGGCCTTTTTTTGGAGATCCTCTTGTTAAACATTTGCCAGCCCATTACTTCATCTGGAACAGAAATCAGGGTGCAGATGGGTGGAGATTGGATCTGATAAGGCAAAAAACAATAAAAGATACCTGGCACAAAGCCCCTGAGTATTAAGTCAGAGAACATACGTCGAGTATCCAGCATATTACCCCATACTCTGTAAGGACACTGTTGCTGGCACCTTTTGGAGCTGAGTGTTGAAATGGAGACATTGTAGGGCAGGCTGGCTTTTCTTTTTTCTTTTTTAATAATTTCCTAACTGTGCTTAGAGGCTGACAGTCCTTTTTTTCCTCCTCTACTTGCCAGGCTGAGATTCAGTTTTGGTAATTTTCCATATCAGACTTTTAGGAACACATTGTGCCCTTTGCTGTGCCAGTTCATTTTTCTTCTAATGTATGTTTGGGGACTTGTTTTATTCTCTATATTGGCTCCTCTGTTTACACTCCATTTCTTTGTATCCATGGCTATTATCATGATTGCTTGGTGGATTTTCTGAGTATCCACCATGCTTATCACCAGCAATTCTTTTAGGTTAGCAATAGGGTGTTCAACCATGTCTGAGCTGCTTAAATATATTTATTATTTTTTTTAATGGCCTCAAATTTGTTTCCTTGACTCTGATGTATTCTTGATATCTCATTCTGTTGTTTACTCAGGTAAGCTTTGCCCACTTGTGTTATTGAATGCCTGTACTTACTGAGGTCCCCCTTGGTACAAAATATTTCCAGGTTGTTTTTTTTTCCCCCCAGAACATATTCTCTTCATAACCTTTGTATATCATTTTACTATCCTTTTAATGAAGTATATTTCATTCCATACTATTTTATGGTCACCTTGTTCATGTTTACATCAGAACCTGTCAGGACCACCACTTTATTTCACTTATTAGTCATATATCCCATTGACTCCTCTCTGCTCAGTTTTATTCCCTGGCAGAGCTGAGTTTGGTGCTTGATGCTTCCTGTTCCATCTTCTCTGTACTTTCAGGGCATAAGTAGTTGGGCAGAGGCCATCTGGAATAGTACTATCCTCTCACCTGGGCAAGAGGGGTCTGCAGCATCTGTAGGCAACCTCACTTTTCCTAATCAGGCAAAGCAGTTAATAGATTGAAGAACAGGGGGAGCCTCTGTCACCTGGGTTTTGGCACTCAGCCCTGGAGCAGGAGAACATACAATTTTACACCTTACACTCTTGACTCATACCAGCCAGCCCCTGGGAAATGCTTCTCCTGGTCTCTCTCGCCCATCTCATATTTGCAAAAGAAATGCAACTGTGTCCACATGCCAGGAGGGCTTGTGGACTGTGCTCTGGCCAATGTTGGCTTTGACACCTCCTTTGGATGCAAAGAGGATCTGACCAGTGAGAGGGAAAACTTAGGCAGAAGAAGGGTGAATGTGCGGAATTGCCAAGTCCTTCTCAGACAGCCAAACGCCACTGGGGCCTTGCCCAATAAGTGGGACTCTTCCAGTAATGTCAGAATCACCCTTACATTACTCCTTATGATCCACTATGTCTCTAGAGGCACTCATAAGTGAGCAAAGCTCTTGAAATGTTTGCCTGTGGCAGCTAAGAAAAATATATAATTATTACTTTGATTTGTATATGGATGGGTCTGTGTGACCCTAGAAAATAGTTACATTGATACCTAAAGAGTCAATGGATAATAGACTTGTGAATAGTTTCATGTTTATGAAAATGTTTACTTATAAGTAAATACAATAAAAATATTTGTTTTATTGAAAATTTAATATTTATAATTATTATTTGTATTTTTCTCTTGTAGTTTTAATTTTAAAACTTTTTTCTTTTTCTTTTTTTATTATATATATGTATATATATATTTTTTTCAGCATAACAGAATTCATTGTTTTTGCACCACACCCAGTGCTCCGTGCAATACGTGTCCTCCTTAATACCTACCACCTGGCTCCCCCAACCTCCCACCCCCTGCCCCCTCAAAGCCCTCAGATTGTTTTTCAGAGTCCATAGTCTCTCATGGTTCATCTCCCTTTCCAATTTCCCTCAACTCCCTTCTCTCCATCTCCCTATATCCTCCATGTTATTTGTTATTCTCCACAAATAAGTCAAACCATATGATAATTCACTCTCTCTGTTTGACTTATTTCACTCAGCATAATCTCTTCCAGTCCCGTCCATGTTGCTACAAAAGTTGGGTATTTATCCTTTCTGATGGAGGCATAATACTCCATAGTGTATATGGACCACAGTGTGGAGATTCCTCAAGAAATTAAAAATAGAGCTTCCCTATGACCCTGCAATTGCACTACTGGGTATTTACCCCAAAGATACAGATGTAGTGAAAAGAAGGGCCATCTGTACCCCAATGTTTATAGCAGCAATGGCCAAACTGTGGAAAGAACCAAGATGCCCTTCAACGGATGAATGGATAAGGAAGATGTGGTCTATATACACTATGGAGTATTAAAAGCTTTTAAATGTTACTCCAATTTATACTTCTGATAAAAATACATTCAGATTTTGGTCAGTGAAATTTTAATTCAGTTGAGAATTATTTTTAATCCTGTAAGTCAGGGTTTTTCAACTTTGGTATATAGATCTTTTGGACCAGATGATTTTTTATTGTTGGAGATTACCATGTGTGTTACAGGATGTTTAGCAGCATTACTGGCCTTTATCCACTACATTTCAATAACAAATTTTCCCCATAATGATTTATGAATTACCTAAGTCTAAATTTTATTACTCACCTAAACATCACTGATAGAACATCCAGATGTTTGCAATCATTCAGCCACCTGAGATTTTGCCAACTTTAAGTTATACAAAAGTCAAGGGTATACTGATAGCTTTGATTTTGACTTTAAGAAGGAATATTAATCAAAGCAAGTGATAGAACATATTAACAGTTTACTAGTTAGTTACATTTATTTATATCTTATGAATATGTGGGCATATGGTCTATAGTCTGCCGTTTACACCAGGCCCTCAAAGTGTTGGAGGTAGACCTGGCCCAGGGAAGCAGCTTTGGTTGGGGGCCATGGACCCTACTTTCTTTCTTTGTGTTTTACTAGAAGCCTTGCAACAGGGTTCTCTCAATTTATTGGAATGTATATTCTAATTTCATGGGAGGTGCCCTGTGCTTCAGATCTCTTCTCAAGTCCTGGGTGGAACCCCATACATGGATCCGCTGTTTACTTAGCCCAGCCTGCTGACCTCTTTGAGCAAGCACCACATCTGCTCAGGGGAAGGGCTGGTCACCAGACTGTATTGTTACATCTTGGGTGCCCCTGCTGTTTCAGAGGACACTGACGATGGGAGTTTCTCTAGTACTGTTTGTGACTGGAGATTCTCACTTATAACTACTTATGGTTTCTTTTTCCCTTTTCCTCCCAATCTGGAAGAAGCAAGAATGTGTGCTTCAGCAGAACTTCAACACTTTTTGGGGGGGGTGGGACCTCTGCTTTAAGGATGGTTTCCGAGCATAATCTCCTTTTTCCTTGTTGAGATTATTTTGTCAATAATCTTCCTTCCACTGAACAGACTTCTCTGAAAAGTCAGAGACTGTACAAACAGAGGTAGATGCATCTGTTGAATATGCAGACTCTTGCAATCTTTTGTTCTTTGCCTGGCTTTCATTTTGTTAATGATATGGCTTATGACAAAGGTCCTTTCTTAAAAAAAAAAAAATGAGGGCTTGGGCTTGGGCCTGATGGTTTTCTGTCATAGTTTTTGCCCATTTAATAATGATGATGATTAAGTTTAGAGAAAGGAAGATTGTGCTATTTGGTCTTACCCTCCTATTTTACTCAGGAATTCCAGATTTTAATGGGTAAAATGTTAGAAGTATTACTCTATATTAGATAGTGATTTAAAAAAAAAAAACTATTATCCCAGGGACACCTGGTTGCCTCAGTCAGTTAAGCATCCAGCTGTTGATTTTGGCTCAGGTCATGATCTCAGGGTGCTGAGATTGAGCCCAGAGAAGGGCTCCAAACTCAACTCGGAGTCTGCTTGAGATTCTCTCTCTCTTTTTCCCTCTGCCCCTCCCCCCGACTCACTCCAAATAAACAGTAAGTAAGCAAATACATAAATAAAATCTTTTAAGAAAAACCTATTATTCCAAAATATTAAATCTAGTCTCCCCTATCAATTTTTCTTGAGTCTAAGGTTTAATGGTAAGTGATTAGTTAGAAACTTGTAATACATTGTTATGGGTTAATGTGCTCACCAGTAAAGAAATCAGCTAATCAGAGAAGATTAACTGACAGAGGAAAACACTCATGATATATTGATAGGGAAAAAAAAATAAGCTACAAGATATTATAATAATATGGTGGTATTTTGAATGTTATACATTTATATGCATATAAATATGTATACAGTGAAATATTAATGAATGACATCTCTGAAAAATGAGATTTTGAGAGATTTTTGTTATTTTGAAAAAATTTGAGATATTCTGTTTTTCAAGTTTAATGTACTGAATATGAGTTAGTCTTTTTTTTCTAGTTTCTTTTTTTTTTAACTTATTTTTTATTTTCAGCATAACAGTATTCATTATTTTTGCACCACACCCAGTGCTCCATGCAATCGGTGCCCTCTATAATACCCACCACCTGGTACCCCAACCTCCCACCCCCCGCCCCTTCAAAATCCTCAGATTGTTTTTCAGAGTCCATAGTCTCTCATGGTTCACCTTCCCTTTGAATTTCCCCCAACTCCCTTCTCCTCTCTATCTCCCCATGTCCTCCATGCTATTTGTTATGCTCCACAGATAAGTCAAACCATATGATAATTGACTCTCTCTGCTTGACTTATTTCACTCAGCATAATCTCTTCCAGTCCCGTCCATGTTGCTACAAAAGTTGGGTATTCATCCTTTCTGATGGAGGCATAATACTCCATAGTGTATATGGACCACATCTTCCTTATCCATTCCTCCATTGAAGGGCATCTTGGTTCTTTCCACAGTTTGGCAACTGTGGTCATTGTTGCTATAAACATTGGGGTACAGATGGCCCTTCTTTTCACTACATCTGTATCTTTGGGGTAAATACCAAGGAGTGCAATTGCAGGGTCATAGGGAAGTTCTATTTTTAATTTCTTGAGGAATCTCCACACTGTTCTCCAAAGAGGCTGCACCAACTTGCATTCCCACCAATATTGTAAGAAGGTTCCCCTTTCTCCACATTCCCTCCAACACACGTTGTTTCCTGTCTTGCTAATTTTGGCCATTCTAACTGGTGTAAGGTGATATCTCAATGTAGTTTTAATTTGAATCTCCCTGATGGCTAGTGATGAGGAACATTTTTTCATGTGTCTGATAACCATTTGTATGTCTTGATTGGAGAAGTGTCTGTTCATATCTTCTGCCCATTTTTTGATGTGTTTGCCTGTTTCGTGTGTGTTGAGTTTGAGGAGTTCATTATAGATCCTGGATATTAACCTTTTGTCTGTACTGTCATTTACAAATATTTTCTCCCATTCCGTGGGTTGCCTCTTTGTTTTGTTGACTGTTTCCTTTGCTGTGAAGAAGCTTTTGATTTTGATAAAGTCCCAAAAGTTCATCTTTGCTTTTGTTTCTTTTGCCTTTGGAGACATATCTTGAAAGAAGTTGCTGTGGCTGATATCGAAGAGATTACTGCCTATGTTCTCCTCTAGGAGTCTGATGGATTCCTGTCTCACGTTGAGGTCTTTTATCCATTTTAAGTTTATCTTTGTGTACGGCATAAGAGAATGGTCAAGTTTCATTCTTCTACATATAGCTGTCCAGTTTTCCCAGCACCATTTATTGAAGAGACTACCTTTTTTCCACTGTATATTTTTTCCTGTTTTGTCAAAAATTATTTGCCCATAGAGTTGAGGGTCCATATCTGGTCTCTCTACTCTGCTTCACTGGTCTATGTGTCTGTTTATATGCCAGTACCATGCTGTCTTGGTGATCACAGCTTTGTAGTAAAGCTTGAAATCAGGTAATGTGATGCCCGCAGTTTTATTTTTGTTTTCAACATTTTCTTAGCGATTCAGGGTCTCTTCTGATTCCATACAAAGTTTAGGATTATTTGCTCCAGCTCTTTGAAGAATACCGGTGGAATTTGGTTGGAATGGCATTAAAAGTATAGATTGGTCTACGCCGTATAGACATTTTTTTTCAATTTATTTATTTTCAGAAAAACATTATTCATTATTTTTTCACCACACCCAGTGCTCCATGCAAGCCGTGCCCTCTATAATACCCACCACCTGGTACCCCAACCTCCCCCCCCACCACTTCAAACCCCTCAGATTCTGTATTTTCATTATTAGTGTATAAGAAAGCCACTGATTTCTGTACATTGACTTTGTATCCTGCCACGTTGCTGAATTGTTGTATGAGTTCTAGTAGTTTGGGGGTGGAGTCTTTTGGGTTTTCCATATAAAGAATCATGTCATCTGCAAAGAGAGAGGGTTTGACTTCTTCATTACCAATTTGGATACCTTTTATTTCTCTTTGTTGTCTGATTGCTGTTTCTAGGATTTCTAATACTATGTTGAACAAGAGTGGTGAGAGTGGGCATCCTTGTCATGTTCCTGATCTCAATGGGATGGCTGCAGGCTTTTTCCCATTGAAGATGATATTTGTTGTGGGACTTTCATAGATAGATTTGATGAAGTTCAGGAATGTTCCCTCTATCCCTATACTTTGAAGCGTTTTAATCAGGAATGGATGCTGGATTTTGTCAAATGCTTTTTCTGCATCAATTGAGAGGACCATGTGGTTCTTCTCTCTTCTCATATTAATTTGTTGTATCACATTGATTGATTTGTGAATGTTGAACCATCCTTGTAGCCCAGGGATGAATCCCACCTGGTCATAGTGGATAATCTTTTTGATGTGCTGTTGGATCCTGTTTGCTAGGATCTTGTTGAGAATCTTAGCACCAATATTTATCAGTGATATTGGTCTGAAATTCTCCTTTTTGGTAGGGTCTTTGCCTGGTTTGGGGATTAAGGTAATGCTGGCTTCATAGAAAGAGTCAGGAAGTTTTCCTTCTGTTTCAATTTTTTGAAACAGCTTCAGGAGAATAGGGGTTATTTCTTCTTTGAAAGTTTGGTAGAATTTTCCAGGGAATCCATCAGGTCCTGGGCTCTTGTTTTTTGGGAGGTTTTTGATCACCGCTTCAATCTCATTACTAGATATTGGTCTATTCATGTTGTCAATTTCTCCCTGGTTCAATTTTGGAAGTTTATAGGTTTCCCGGAATGCATCCATTTCATCTAGGTTGTTTAGCTTATTGGCATATAACTGTTGATAATAATTTCTGTTGATTGTTTCTACTTCCTTGACTGAAAGTGAAGGGATGGAGAAGCATCTTTCATGCCAATGGGCCTCAAAAGAAGACTGGGGTAGCGATTCTCATATCAGACAAGTTAGATTTTAAACTAAAGACTGTCATCAGAGATACAGAAGGACACTACATCATTCTTAAAGGGACTATCCACCAAGATGATCTAACAATTGTAAATATCTATGCCCCCTATATGGGAGCAGCCAATTACATAAGAAAACTGTTAGTCAAGATAAAGAGTCATATTGATATGAATACACTAATCGTTGGAGATCTTAACACGCCTCTCTCAGAAATAGAGAGATCACCGAAGCAGAAAATCAATAAAGAAACAAGAGCATTGAATGACACATTGGACCAGATGGATCTCATAGATATATACAGAACATTCCACCCTAAAACAACAGAATACTCATTCTTCTCAAGTGCACATGGAACCTTCTCCAGAATAGACCACATACTGGGTCACAAATCAGGACTCAACTGATACCAAAAGACTGAGATTATTCCCTGCACATTCTCAGATCACAACGCTTTGAAACTGGAGCTCAATCACAAGGAGAAGTTCTGAAGGAACTCAAACACCTGGAAGCTAAAGACCACCTTGCTTAAGAATGCTTGGATCAACCAGGAGATCAAGGAAGAACTGTAACAATTCATGGAAACCAATGACAGTGAAGACACTTTGATCCAAAACCTATGGGATACAGCAAAGGCGGTCCTAAGGGGGAAATACATAGCCATCCAAGCCTCCCTCAAAAAATTGAAAAATCCAGAACACAGTAGCTGTCTCTACCCCTTAAAGAACTGGAGAATCAACAACAAATCAAACCAACTCCACACATAAGAAGGGAAATAATCAAGATTAGAGCTGAGATCGATGAGGTAGAAACCAGAGATACAGTAGAACGTATCAATGAAACTAGAAGCTGGTTTTTTGAAAGAATCAATAAGATCGATAAACCATTGGCGACACTAATCCAAAAGAAAAGAGAGAAAGCTCAAATACATAAAATTATGAATGAAAAGGGAGAGATCACAACGAACACCAAGGAAGTGAATATGAGTTAGTCTTATATAAAAAATAATTATTTGTAAAACAGACAAGCCAAATAACATAGCTGGAGAAGAGTTTCAAAGATCTACATTAACAACCTTTGCTGATGGAAGGTACTGGAACCAGCTCCATACTTCTTCTTCTTCTTCTTCTTTTTTTTTTTTTTTTGTCTTTCCTGATTTTATTTTATTTTATTTTCAATTTATTTATTTTCAGAAAAACATTATTCATTATTTTTTCACCACACCCAGTGTTCCATGCAAGCCATGCCCTCTATAATACCCACCACCTGGTACCCCAACCTCCCACCCCCCCCCGCCACTTCAAACCCCTCAGATTGTTTTTCAGAGTCCATAGTCTCTCATGGTTCACCTCCCCTTCCAATTTACCCAAATTCCCTACTCCTCTCTAACGCTTCTGATCTGAGAGCCACTTGGAGAGGCCAAGCTCACACTCAGAAATCTCCTAGCCCTATTCTTTCACACAATGCATACTGCCTATGGATAAGGGACCATCTTCTCTTAGTATGTGCTGTGGCGCTGATGTACTTCACATTATCATTGACCTAGAGCTAGCAGAAATACAGCAACACTATTTCCAGGTGGACTTCTTGCTTCCCAGGCAGAAGAATTCAGACAATCCATGGATTTTTAGTGCTACTTGAATTACCCAGATTGGTATTTATTTGTTTAGGATGTATACATCCAGTCTCCACATGTCCTTCCCAGTAAGGAATTGCCTAGATAATTGTGCAGCTGTGCAGACTTCTCCCCAGAGGTCCTAAACTTTGGTACCACTGTCAGGAAACATGTGTTTCTCGTCCTTGGGAAGGATTGCTCCTGGCTTTGAATTCTAGTACTTAGCACTTGTAAAATTGAGATAAAGCACATTGGCAGCTTTGAGACTTCTGCAGGCCAACAGCTGAGACTGGACTTTGGCAAGACTATACCACTATATCCATGCTGGAATTACATTTGGTATTTTCTCTAAAAAGCCTTCATACTACTCACCTGGGGTTTCTAAAGCATCTCACACCATCAGTATGTTTTGCAGCCCTGCAGTAGTGTTTACTTCTCACCTACCACATTCACAGCTGAGTCAGGAGGTCCTGGGGCTGGAAAGTGGGTTTGCCTAAAGCATCCAAGAAGGTCTGGGGTATAGGACCTACTTTGGAACCTGGCCTAAGACTCTGGGGCCACTCAGCTTTGCTCTCATGATGGAATGACCCCCATAACCCCAACTGTATGCTCTCAAGTGAAGGCTGAGAGCATACAGTTCCAACCCCCTCTTCAATCCCACATTTAGACTCATTGCTTAGGAATGTGGTGAGCTTTATAAAATATATTTGTGTGGAATATAATCTACATACAATAAAACATGATTCATCAGTGTTAACTGGATGAGTTTTATCAGTTGTGTATCCCTATGTATAATAATGACATGGTACAAGATATAGAACATTCACATCACCCCAGATGGTTCCTTGTGCTTCTTCCCAATCAAGGACTGTCTGCTGTAACCCAAGGCAATCAGTCTGAATTCTACAACTAACAAATTGATTTTGACAATTCTACAACTTCATATAAATAGAATTATCCAATACATGTTAGACATCTTTCACTTAGTATGCCCATAATATTTACGCATGCTCTTGTGTGTATCAGCAATTCATTTCTTTTTACTATTGAGTAGAAGTCCATTAATATATCCTATTGTGGACATTTGGGTGGCTTGTTCTTTGAGGTACTTTGAATAAGGCTAATATGGACATTCTTATATAAGACTTCTTGTGGACATACGCTTTCATTCTACTTGGGTAAAAGCCCAACAGTGGAATTACTGGGTGATGTGTACGTAACTTCATAAGAAACAGAATAGAGTGATTTTAAACATTGAAATTTCTGGTAGATTTATGGACTATACAAGATGAAAGGAAACTTTGATTCCTTGGTCATTTAGCTCAACATCATCATTCAAGCTAAAAGCAAGTGAGGTACAGAGGGGTTACAAGATTCTCTCTCATGGCTGTAGGTCCAATAAATGCAAAGCAGAAATCCAATCCCATTCTTCTGACTTTGTGATTTCTTGGTAAGGGATGTCAGAAAATCCTTTGTTCCCACTTGTGAGGTAGGAATTATTTCTGAACGGATGAGCTCATTTTCTTGCCTTGACTCAGAGTGAAGAAAATTCAATCCATGATGACTTTATTGAATCACAGGACTGTACTACACATAGATTCTCATGTTATTATATTATAGCCACAGAAAGTGATGGATGTAGGGTAAATCTACACTATTTTGAGGACATGTCCTGGAATTAAATTTTCCCTAATATACAGTATTGATTGGTCTTGCTGAGAAAATAAATACTGATGACTTTTGACTTAGTATTACTATTTCCACCTCTAGAAACTTCACTTAAGGACATAAATACAAAAGTGTGGGAGATTTATGTAGGAAGATGTCTGCATTGTTTATAACAGCAGAAGAAAGATCAAATACAATTATTATAAATCTATATGATGAATTTTCATGCTGTTACAAAAAATGACATAAAAATTATGTTAGAAATCATAGCAAAATTGTATAAACATACCTATATATATGGTATTCTTAGAAACAGTCTTAAGGGAATTAGCAAAAAAATAATAAGCAAAATAGCTGACTAAAGTATCTTTGATGATGAGACAGAGGGTAGCCTTTATGATTTTTCCTCATTTTTCTGTACTTTCCAATATTTTAACACTTATTTATTGGACACCCATTCTATGGTAGGCAACCTCCCATGTGCTAGGGATGCAGCAGGGGCTAAAGCAGAGACTGGATTCCATGAATTGCATTCTAACTGTGGGGTTGGGGACACAGACAATAAGTCATTAAATGAGTGTTATATATGGCATAATTAGATGGGGACAAGCATTAATGAAGAAAAATTAAGCAAAGCAGAGTGACTTAGGGGGCCCATGGAGATGGAGATAAAAGTCACCATTTTAAATAAAGTGGTAAGAAAATGTCATAAAGAAGGCAGTGTTTATACCAGGACCTGAGGAGGATAGGGTGTGACCTCTACAGATATCTAAGGGAGGAGTGTCCTTGACATAGGACCCTTGGGGGGATCTTGTCTTGTGAGGCTAGGCCACAGTGAATGGGATGTAGAAGAGAGGGAGACAAGCTCAGAGGACAAAACCCTGGTCTCACAGGATGACTTCAGCATTGGTCTTGAGTAAAACAAATGTCTCAGGAAATGATAGCCAAGGAGCCACAAGCAGCAGTCTGCATGCCTAAGGTCCCTCTCATTTCCATGTGAAGGAAGCACAAGGTGAGGGGTGACAGGGAGGCCAGGAGATGACAGGACCTGGGCAGTGGCACTAGGGGTCTGATTCTGGTGTATTTTGAAGATTGAGTCAAGAGATTTTGTTGCTGGATTAGATGTGGGATGTTACAAAAAGAAGAGACAAAGATGACTCTGAGAACTTTTAGGTAAATCCTGGAAGAATGAGATGATAACAATAAAAAGAGAGAGAGAGAGAGAGAGAAGGTAGGCAAGAATGGGGGAAATAAGCAGTTCTGATTTTGGAGATGTTAAGTTTAGGTGCACAGTAGACATCCAAGTTCGGGTCTGGTTAGTCAATTAGATACAGAAGTTGAGCTCTTGAGAGAGGTTCAGCCTGGTCATTCAAATATGGAGTTGCTAGGGTAGGTGGTTTTCAATCATAAGGCTGGATGAGCTCACCTGGAGATTGAGCATGGTTAGAGGAGAGAAGCTGGTTGTGAGGAGAAAAGGAAAAAAAAATACAACCAGTCAAAGTTAGAAGGGAGACCAAGAAGCTGGAAGCAAGTGTGGGAAGTGCTTAAGGAATAGAGTATAATCAACTGTGTCTGATGCTAATAGGTCAAAAAGGTGAGGACAGGGGCCTGACCATGGATTTAGTAGTGTAGACATTATCAGTTCTTTTGTCTCCAGCACTTAATGCAGTCCCTGGCACTTTAGAGGTATAAAATATTTGATTGGATGGCAATCAGGAGCATCTGAACTTGACCCATAGACTCCTGATTTGAGCATGCTTAAGAGAAAATGAGAGGATAAAATGAGATTTATTTTAAAGAGGATCAAGGAAATAAGGTGGTACCTGGAGGGGAATATAGGTTTAAGACAGGAATTTCTCAGATGGGAGAAATGACAAGATGCTTACATGATGGTTGCAATAACCAAGCAAAGGAAAAACTAAAAATGTTTACCAATAGCCATAAGAAATGCTATTCTAACAGATTGCCAAGCCAAAGACACCCCAACCAGCACAAGACAAAAATGTATTCTCTATAAGACAAGCCATGACAATGTGAGCCTGTCAGTAGTACTGAGAAGTATGGTCTTCTGAATTTTGACCTTGGTCCTACTCCTGGATTATCATGAAGCTTGGATAGGTCATTCAGCTTCTTTGTGTCTCCATTTCTTTACAATGAAGGACTGAGATCAGACCCTTCCAACTTTCACACCCCATGATAACTCACTGAAGGAGCTCAGTAGGCTGTCAGCTCCTCATCATCTGTGCAACCCAGAACCTAGATAATGCAAGTTCATATCCATATTCTGACTGTAATTAAAGTGCTGATCTACAACAAGGAAAGAGTTCAAGGTCTCTGTACTCAATTGGGACACAGATCCTTGGAAGCAGCGTAGTCTTACACATCTCCAACAGATTTTATAAAGATCCAGGATCAATGTCATATGAAAAGCAACTGTCAACTTTTGAGCCCCAAAGAGTTCGGGATGGGGTGAAATCAGGTGAATGTCCAACTAATGAACAAAGAAAAAGCTGAGATTTTAAAAGGCTCTTGTCTTGGAGTTATCAGAACTTTCCCCGAAAAGCATTCATGGTTAATGAGTGTTCTAGTATGAACAGAGAAAGATGGAGTTGAGGGGGAAGGCGAGTAGGAAGTTAAGAGCCTCATTATCTTTCATGTTGAATGGACCTCTATGAAAAAGGACCACTTTTATTATAACTTTTCTATTGTTACTTAGTACTTCATATGTTGTGAACTAATTTTTAATTTATTGCTTTACTTAACACTGCATGAGCTAGAACAAGCCACCTAACTTTTTTTTTTTTTGTAGATGTAAGGTTTTTTCTTTTTTTCTTTTCAGCGTAACAGTATTCATTGTTTTTGCATCACACCCAGTGCTCCATGAAATATGTGCCCTCTCCAATACCCACCACCTGGTTCCTCCAATCTCTTATCCCCTGCCCCTTCTTTTTTTTTATTTTTTATTTATTTTCAGCATAACAGTATTCATTATTTTTGCACCACACCCAGTAATCCATGCAATCCATGCCCTCCATAATACCCTCCACCTGGTACCCCAACCTCCCACCCCCCACCCCTTCAAAACCCTCAGATTGTTTTTCAGAGTCCATAGTCTCTCATGGTTCACCTCTCCTTCCAATTTCCCTCAACTCCCTTCTCCTCACCATCTCCCCATGTTCACCATGTTATTTGTTATGCTCCACAAATAAGTGAAACCATGTGATAATTGACTCTTCCTGCTTATTTTAAAGAGGTTTTACAAATTTTTTTGAAATCTGAATTTTAAAATACTAATTCTTGGGTCACCTGGGTAACTCAGTCAGTTAAGTGTCTTCCTTCAGCTTGGGTCATGATCTCAGAATCTTGGCATCAGGCTTCCTGCTCAGTGGGGAGTCTGCTTCTCCCTCTCCCTCTGCCCCTCCCCCTGCTTGCTCTGCACACTCTTTCAAATAAATAAAATCTTGGGAGCAGGAAGAGAAAAAATGAAATAAGATGGGATTTGGAGAGAGACAAACCATAAGAGACTCTTACTCTCAGGAAATAAACTGAGGTTTGCTGGGGCGTGGCGGGGGAGAGATAGGATGGCTGGGGGATGGACTTTTGGGAGGGTATGTTCTATGGGAATGTTGTGAAATGTGTAAGCCTGATGATTCACAGACCTGTACCCCTGAAGCAAATAATACATTATACGATAATAAAATTATATATATATATATATATATATATATATATATATATATATAGTTCCTAACTTCTCATTACTTATAAATAGATTATTCCAGGTATTATTCCAATTCACATCCAGCCAATTTCATTTCAATATACTCTGACACCAAACTTCTAGAAAAGCTAAGCATTTCTTACAGCAAGTATATTTAAGAGCTCAGTTGAATAATATCAAGTAATTTTTAGATATTCCCTTTGTGAATATGATTTAATAGGAAGGGTACATTTCTGAAGCTTTCTCTGAACTCTCTTATTAAGATTGTTTACTTAATATGTGGGGGTTTCTCAAATGACTTTAAAGACATTCAACCTTTTCCAAGTGGAATAGGAAGAAGAACCAAGAAGACTTACACTGCATCATCTCTATCCCACTTCTTAAAGACATTGCTGGGGACATTCTTATTCCTTCCATATTTCTCCCCCCTTTCAAGTGCACATCCTTTCTGTATCTTGATAAGCAGCTAAATAGCTTGGTTTAAAAAACTGTTATCTCGCTCATTAACTCAGCAAATATTTACAGAGCACATCCCATGTTCTGAGCACTATGCTATAATTGGGACCAAGACAGCATTTACATGGTCAGAGCAGCACACAATGTGCTGTGTTAAGGTAAGTTTGAAAGTGGAGCAAATTGTAAGATACCTTGGAGAGCTGAAAACTAGGGAGAGTGATATTGAGCTGGAAACCTGAAGCATAGGCAGGAATTCAGAAGGGAATAAAGACCAGGAAGGTATAGAGCAAGGATAGGGCTTATCAGGAGGATAAAACATGATGTACAAAGGCTCCAGGGTGAAGGTGAGACAGCCCTACGTCTACAACTGCACAGAGTCATCCATGTGGCCAGTGTAAGGTCTGATTTTGGAATATGAAGACAGGAGGCTGGGAAATGGGCAGGGAATGATTCTGGGAGCCCCAAAGGCCATATTAAAGAGATTGAACTGTATTCCTGAGAAAAAGAAATCAAAGGGGAATAAAGCGGGATGTGGTCACCATAACTCAGCAATGGTTGGGAGTAACAATCTACAAACTAGAAAGGGGTGGTTGTGGCAGAAATGAAAATGGAGAAACTAGCCAATTAAGAGCTAGAAAATAGAATTGCCATGGCTTGGGGATGGATTGGTCAGATTCAAGCCTTGGGTATTGGGGACCATTCATGGAAAGGAGGCAGTTTTAAGGTCCAAGATGCTGTGTTCTGTGATGACCATTTGAATTTGGTCTACCTGTGGGTAGTAACACTGACTTGGTGGGTAAGACAAGGGATTGTGCTTTCTCATTTGTCATGATACCCCCACCCTGCCCAAGCAAGCAGTTATCCATAGCCATTAATTAAATAAGTGAGAAAGTAAATGAGTAAATGAATAGATGAACTCAGGTGAATACAGTCAGGTGACATTTTTTATACAGCTTGGACATAGAGAGACTCTGAGGCTGGCATGCCAGCAGGGGGAAATTTCAGGAATGTACATCACTGAGAGAGGGTGTGTGTGAAAAGAAAAAGTAGCCATAGACAGGAGCCACCAGAGACTGGCATTGAAGGGGCCAGTAGAGGAAGGGGAGGAAGGAGGGTAAGAGGGCAGTCAGGGTACAGGAGGAGAACCCAGAGTCAGAGAATTCCAAATCCTTCAGAGAGGATAGCAAAGTAAAATTGAGGAGAGGTCATTAGGTTAGTAATGCTCAGGTTATGATGATCTTTGTGGAAATTGGTTAAGGCAAGGCAACAGAATCTTGTCCTTCAGATCTGCCTTTCCATCCATAACTGTGGACAACAAGGGGCCATCTGTTATAGAAACAAAGTAAAAGGAATAGTCAAACTCAGCCCTTGGGCACACCACCTTTTAGAGTGATAGCCAGAGAAAGCATGTGAGAAAACACGTATTTGACTCTTGTGCCTCTTTGTCTGCCTTAAGGTAATGTAGTTGCCTCTGACTTCCCAGAGGAATCAAGCAGCTCCCACATTCTTAACCCATATATAAGGGCAGAGGGCACAGTTGGGAATGTTTTTGTTGTTAATTTTTTGTAGTTGAATCATAATGGCAAAATTGTTTCCAAGTTGCTCAAACATAGATTGAGAAGCTGAGGGTAGCATTCCTCTGTGATGATATCACATGGCTTGTGTCACCAGTTAAAGAATCATCAATAAAGCAAGTGGTTAACTTTATCATATTGAAAAATATACTTCTCCTCAGAAAAATAATGAAATATGGAGAAACAAATTTGATTCTAACTTAGAGACTCTGGCAAACTTGATAATCTAAGTAAGTGGCTGCCTAGCATATGTCTTAAAAAACAAGGGTGGGGAGAATCTCCATTCTTAACTAGCATTTGTTTTTTAGCCTAAGTGTATTGTTTTAAAAAAAAATGCTAAAAAGGATTAGCTATAGAGAAGTGACATGTGAATGTAGGAGGAAAACAATGCCAGGGTTTGGAACAATACCGTATGACTGAACCAGAATTATTTCCAAATTATACTCTCCTGTGACTTCCTATATTTCATTGTTTCTGGACTGCCCAAGAGAGTGTTTTCTTAAGAGCAAACATGCAAAATGAAACAGGAATGACTATTGGCTGACCTAGGAACTTTTCTCCCAACAACTGCACACACTGGGATTTTAAACTTCTTTAAATGTGAGTGCTACACCATAAGATCATGAAGCCAATTAAAAATTTGTCATATGGTCACTATGCCAAATCTCCTCATTTCTCATGAGATAAAATGGTGGAATAAGAAGGAGGGCAGTGCGTTAGAGAGGAGTTGGGAACTTGGGTAAATTGGAAGGGGAGGTGAACCATGAGAGACTATGGACTCTGAAAAACAGTCTGAGGGGTTTGAAGTGGCGGGGGGGTGGGAGGTTGGGGTACCAGGTGGTGGGTATTATAGAGGGCACGGCTTGCATGGAACACTGGGTGTGGTGAAAAAATAATGAATACTGTTTTTCTGAAAATAAATAAATTGGAAAAAAAAAGAACAGTGTAGGTTAAAAAAAAAAAAAAAAGAAGGAGGGCAGTGGGAAGCAAATGTTGAACTAGAACCATTTCTTCTATAGTGTAAAATAGAAAACCAGAACAGTACTGAGTAGGTACAAAACCACAGGATCTTTGAGGTTGAGAATAGGATGACACCATGGGGATTCCCCAATGCTGCTTGATGATACATCAACCTGATTCACAGTCCTGCATCAAACTGATAGTGGTCACTCATCAACACAAACATTCTTCCTGAATTTTACCTCCTCAAATAAATATTTCTTGAAATACTTTATTTTTTGGCTTCCATGATTTGTGGTCTCCTTATGTTGCTTCACCTACTCTGGCTACTTCTTCTCATCTGCTTTGATGTCCTCCATCTGTCTTTCCCCCCTCTTTTCCTTCTGAACACCCTTCTTGGCTGACCTCATTCAGTCCATTGGATTAAGTACCGTATAAAAGTTGATAAATCCCCAACCTATCTCTCAGACATTGCCTCTTCCTAGACCTTATATACTTTATAAGCCAAGATGTGGATGTTATCTTTGATGTCAGAAAATCCTGTTTACTAGACCCCCAAATCGATGTGAAATTGGCCATTTTATCTGTACCACTAATCCAGGACCTCATCATCTCTCACTTGGATGACTTAAGTAGTTTCCAACTTCTGCTTCTTGATTCTTCACAATAAAATCTCCCTCATGGGATTCAGAGTCAACTTTTTTTTTTTTTTAAGATTTTATTTATTTATTTGAGAGACAGAGAGAACACAAGCAGAGGGAGTAGCAGTCAGAGGGAGAGAGAGAAGCAGAATCCCTGCCAAGCAGGAAGCCTGATGCAAGGCTCAATCCCAGGACCCTGGGATCATGACCTGAGCTGGAGGCAGACCCTTAATGGACTAAGCCCCACGGTGTCCCCAGAGTAAACTCTTGAAAATACAAATCAGTCTCAAATCCACCAATGGCTTCTTCTAGAACATAAAGGAAATCCTAACATCCATTCCTCTAAGATATGCACCTTTCTGTCTCCCCATCCCCCAGTGGTGTGAGCACCACTCTCTCCACCTTCGATTCTATGCTCTAACAAAGCTAACCTGCCCTAAAGCCTGTTTTCCTGTACGTGCCATGCTTTTTCAGCCTGTGCTATTCTAGCTTATTCTATGGCACTCAGAATCAGCTTAAAGAGGACCTC
Source organism: Neogale vison (assembly GCF_020171115.1). NCBI lineage: Eukaryota > Metazoa > Chordata > Mammalia > Carnivora > Mustelidae > Neogale > Neogale vison. Next base: position 48,017,243 of record NC_058098.1, read on the forward strand.
AGAAAAACCTAAAGTTTTGTCTTCCATCATATCCTTATTTCAGTGTCTGCCCAGCACATTTTTCCACACATTCAGTTAAGTATTGATTTGCTATTCACTATCTACAAGGCATTGTACTCTGTATGAAGAGGTACCTTGTCTGTTATATGGTGTAAGACAGCCTTTATTACATAGTTTAATAAATATTTGTTGAATAATTGATTGACTTGCTATCCCTCATGGACTCTGCTTCCTGGGGTTTACCCAAATAAAATGTTAAAGATTTGGCCTTAATTCAATATGACTGTTAAAATTCTAAGAAGTTGGAATAAATATCAAGTTATATTTGAAGGTGTTTTCTCTAATGTAATAAATGAGTCTCAGATTTGTTTTTCTGAGCAGATGGCTGCTCAGGATGACTATCCCAAATTTCAGATTGATTCCATTTTTTATTTGCCCTCCTATCCCACATCTTGATTCATGTATCTGAGTCAGGAGAAAACCCATCAACTCTGAAACTGGCTTTCTTTTCCTCTTCATCACTCATAGAAGTGATGAATACAAATTATTTTGATGAAAAATGATAGAGCGGAAAAAAGCAGTTTTCTCCCCAACACACTGTTATTACCAATTTGACTAATAAAACATTAAATCAAGTTTATTGAATTATATGATAGAGAGCAGATCACTGCTCTCCTGGGCCAGCAATGGGGTGAAGGTTGACTGTGAACAGCAAAAGGACTTTCTGAGGTTATGGAAATGTCAGTTTTATAGTGGTGGTGTTTATATGAGTATAGTGCGTTTGTCAAGACCTATTAAACTATATATTTAAAATGTATGCTTTTATTGTATGTAAATTATACCTTAATAAGGGTATTTTTTAGATCTGTAAAAATTACTCTATGTTAAGAACTCCGTCTAGTATCTTATGTTGATTACTATCTCAGAACTAGTACATTACAGAGCATGGATTTGAACAGAGTTGCTCAGCTACAGACAAATCATGATCTTAATCTTATATAAAACTGTTACCTAAGAAGTCTTTTTCTTTCTATTTGAGTCAGAAAAAAAGTTTTTTTTTGTTATTGTTTTGTTTTGTTTTTATGTGGGAGGAGAGGCAGAGGGAGAGGGAGAAAGAATCTTAAGTCGGCTCTCCAGTGGCCATAGGTCTCAAACTCACAATCCTGAGATCATGACCTGAGCCAGAATCAAGAGTCTGATGCTTAACCAATTGAGCCACCCAAGAACCCCAGAAAAAATATTTCTTTATCTTAATCCAGATGTATAGTGTTAACCTGAATATTTTTCCTGAAGAAAGTGTCTGTATTAGCTTGGGTTTCTGGTAAAAGCAAAGCCTAAGAAAAGGATTTGGGTGCAAGTTGTTAACTTGGAAAGAGGTCCCAGGGAACATTACTTTCATGGGGGAGAGGGGGTGTAAGAGAAGGCAGGGATGGTGCTATAGTAAATGGAATTGATTCTCTAATTTCCCTTTCTGTATTTTCATTGTTAGTGTATAAGAAGGCCACTGATTTCTGTACATTGACTTTGTATCCTGCCATGTTGCTGAATTGCTGTATGAGTTCTAGTAGTTTGGGGGTGGAGTCTTTTGGGTTTTCCATATAAAGAATCATGTCATCTGCAAAGAGAGAGAGTTTGACTTCTTCATTGCTAATTTGGATACCTTTTACTTCTCTTTGTTGTCTGATTGCTGTTGCTAGGACTTCTAATACTATGTTGAACAAGAGTGGTGAGAGTGGACATCCTTGTCATGTTCCTGATCTCAATGGGATGGCTGCAAGCTTTTTCCCATTGAGGATGACATTTGCTGTGGGTCTTTCATAGATAGATTTGATGAAGTTCAGGAATGTTTCCTCTATCCCTATACTTTGAAGCATTTTAATCAGGAACGGATGCTGGATTTTGTCAAATGCTTTCTCTGCATCAATTGAGAGGACTATGTGGTTCTTCTCTCTTCTCTTATTAATTTGTTGTATCACATTGATTGATTTGCAAATGTTGAACCATCCTTGTAGCCCAGGGATGAATCCCACCTGGTCATGGTGGATAATCTTTTTAATGTGCTGTTGGATCCTGTTTGTTAGGATCTTGTTGAGAATCTTAGCATCCATATTCATCAGTGATATTGGTCTGAAATTCTCCTTTTTGGTAAGGTCTTTGCCTGGTTTGGGCATCAGGGTAATGCTGGCTTCATAGAAAGAGTCTGGACATTTTCCTTCTGTTTCAATTTTTTGAAACAGCTTCAGGAGAATAGGGGTTATTTCTTCTTTGAAAGTTTGGTAGAATTCCCCAGGGAATCCATCAGGTCCTGGGCTCTTGTTTTTTGGGAGGTTTTTGATCACTGCTTCAATCTCATAACTAAATATCAGTCTATTCAGGTTGTCAATTTCTTCCTGGTTCAATTTTGGAAGTTTATATTTTTCCAGGAATGCATCCATTTCATCTAGGTTGCTTAGCTTATTGGCATATAACTGTTGATAATAACTTCTGATGATTGTTTCTACTTCCTTGGTGTTGTTATCTCGCCCTTTTCATTCATAATTTTATTAATTTGGGCTTTCTCTATTTTCTTTTGGATTAGTGTGGCCAATGGTTTATCAATCTTATTGATTCTTTCAAAAAACCAGCTTCTAGTTTCATTGATACATTCTACTGTATCTCTGGTTTCTACCTCATTGATCTCAGCTCTAATCTTGATTATTTCCCTTCTTATGTGTGGAGTTGGTTTGATTTGTTGTTGATTCTCCAGTTCTTTAAGGTGTAGAGACAGCTGGTGTATTCTGGATTTTTCAAATTTTTTGAGGGAGGCTTGGATGGCTATGTATTACTATAGCACCAAGAACCATAAGATACCTGGGAATAAACCTAAATCAAAGAGGTAAAAGATCTGTACTTGAGGAACTACAGAACACTCATGAAAGAAATTGAAGAAGACGCAAAAAGATGGAAGACCATTCCATGCTCTTGGATTGGAAGAATAAACATTGTTAAAATGTCTATACTGCCTAGAGCAATCTATACTTTTTTTAAAAAGATTTTATTTAATTATCAGAGAGAAAGAGGGAGAGAGAGCAAACACAGGTAGACAGAATGGCAGGCAGAGGCAAAGGGAGAAGCAGGCTCCCTGCCGAGCAAGGAGCCCAATGTGGGACTCGATCCCAGGATGCTGGGATCATTACCTGAGCCGAAGGCAGCTGCTTAACCAACTGAGCCACCCAGCTCCTGGGTGGCAATCTTATACTTTTAATGCCATTCCGACCAAATTCCACTGGTATTCTTCAAAGAGCTGGAGCAAATAATCCAAAAATTTGTATGGAATCAGAAGAGACCCCGAATCACTAAGGAAATGTTGATAAACAAAAATAAAACTGGGGGCATCACATTACTTGATTTCAAGACCAGTGGAACAGAGTAGAGAGCCCAGATATGGACCCTCAACTCTATGGGCAAATAATCTTTGATAAAACAGGAAAAAATATATAGTGGAAAAAAGACAGACTCTTCAATAAATGATGCTGGGAAAACTGGGCAGCTATATGTAGAAGAATGAAACTCGGCCATTCTCTTACACCGTACACAAAGATAAACTCAAAATGGATAAAAGACCTCAACGTGAGACAGGAATCCATCAGACTCCTAGAGGAGAACATAGGCAGTAATCTCTTCGATATCAGCCACAGCAACTTCTTTCAAGATATGTCTCCAAAGGCAAAATAAACAAAAGCAAAGATGGACTTTTGGGACTTCATCAAAATCAAAAGCTTCTGCACAGCAAAGGAAACAGTCAGCAAAACAAAGAGGCAACCCGCGGAAGGGGAGAAGATACTTGCAAATGGCAGTACATACAAAAGGTTAATATCCAGGATCTATAATGAACTCCTCAAACTCAACACACACAAAACAGACAATCATATCAAAAAAATGGGCAGAAAATATTAACAGACACTTCTCCAATGAAGACATACAAATGGCTATCAGACACATGAAAAAATGTTCCTCATCACTAGCCATCAGGGAGATTCAAATTAAAACCACATTGAGATACCACCTTACACCAGTTAGAATGGCCAAAATTAGCAAGACAGGAAACAACGTGTGTTGGAGAGGATGTGGAGAAAGGGGAACCTTCTTACAATATTGGTGGGAATGCAAGTTGGTACAGCCACTTTGGAGAATAGTGTGGAGATAACAGAAGAAATTAAAAACAGAGCTTCCCTATGACCCTGCAATTGCACTCCTGGGTATTTACCCCAAAGATACAGATGTCGTGAAAAGAAGGGTCATCTGTACTCCAATGTTCATAGCAGCAATGGCCACGGTCACCAAACTGTGGAAGGGACCAAGATGCCCTTCAACGGAAGAATGGATAAGGAAGATGTGGTCCATATACACTATGGAGTATTATGCCTCCATCAGAAAGGACGAGTACCCAACTTTTGTAGCAACATGGACGGGACCGGAAGAGATTATGCTGAGTGAAATAAGTCAAGCAGAGAGAGTGAATTATCATATGGTTTCACTTATTTGTGGAGCATAACAAATAGCATGGAGGACAAGGGGAGTTAGAGAAGAAAAGAGAGTTGGGGAAAATTGGAAGGGGAGGTGAACCATGAGAGACTATAGACTCTGAAAAACAATCTGAGGGATTTGCAGTGGTGGGGGGTGGGAGGTTGGGGGATCCAGGTGGTGGGTATTAGAGAGGGCATGGATTGCATGGAGCACTGTGTGTGGTGCAAAAATAATGAATACTGTTATGCTGAAAATAAATAAATAAATATATATATATATATAAATTTAAAAAAGAGAGAGAGAGAGAGAGAAAGAGAAGGCAGGGACCGAAAAGAGCACATAGTGAGTTAAGGATCAGGGACCATGTTAGGCACATGGTCCTCAGTCTTGGGGGAGACTTTTGGGAGAAGTTGTAGAGTACACCTGACAGTTTTCCCACCTAAAAGTGGAGGAGGCAAGGACACTTATTCAGACTCTGCTGACTGACATCTGCTCCAGGGGCAGTAACTCTACTGAAATTTCTTCTGGCCAAGCACATAAGCTAAACGTGCTTTGGGGATCAAAGAAAGCTATCAGGGAAAGAGCCAAAGCCACTTGCACTAAGAAGTTGCTGGGCTTTGGTGCAGGGAAACAGTGGGTGTTAAGAGGATGTGGTGAAGCAGGACAATGGCTGCAAAATAACTATACTTGCACATGAAAAACCCTTCCAGAGCTTTCCTGCCTGGGGTTTCATTTGTTTCCTTTTCTCTATTATAATGGTTGATTAATTTTTTTGTGGCACTTTTATTGCTTTAAATTAAGATGCCAACATTAATCGTGGTCAAATGTAATGGTTTACACTAATCATATTTATAAAAACCTTATGTTTACATCAGAATGTTGCTCTAATTTATTGAGCTCCTATTATCCCAGATACCAAATAAAGTGACTTATTTGCTTAATTGTCAAAGCAACCTTAGTCTGAGGATGAAGATATTTATCCCTACTTTATCATTAAAGAAACTGAGCCTTTGGAAGGTTAAGTAATTGTCCAGGTTCTGGATTTGGTAAACATGGCCAGAGTCCAAAGCTAGGTTGCCTCTGCTCAAGCTCTCAACCACTAGTCTCCATGTTTGTTCTACTGTTCAACACAGAAGCACAGTGCTCCTTCCCCTGTGGGTACCCCTATCCCAAAACCAGAGCATTTGTGATGTACACAAACAGTTGAAGATGTTGGTGGACATGGAATCAGAGCAAAGACAGAGTGCTTAGAGAAACACATGTGTGAAAGCAACTTACAAATCCTGCCAAGATGTTATCCTAATCTTTACAAAGAAAAATTCATTTTCTTCTCTGATAATATGATAAAAAAGTAATTAGCCTACATGACAACCTATTGCAATAAAGATTGCTTGAAGCATACAAATATCAAAAAGTTTATTTAAACAATGGCTTGCATAAGGCCTGAGATAGTAGGGTCTGAGGAATAGGACCTTCGCCTTGACCAAATGTGCTACAACCAGCTGAGTATCACAGGTACTGGACACTCACAGAATTTAATCTCTTCAAACCTCCTGCCCTATCCAACAGTCTTGACTAACTCATTTATCTTCACTTTTTTTTTCCTCAGTGGTCCCCATGACACCATATTGTCTTTGATTTTTCTCCTTTCTCTCTACCTATGGGTATTATGACTAATAATAAGACTGGATGACTGGTTATATAATGAAGTGGAGGAGGACGTGAGATAATCCTCTTGGTTTAACTCTCTTCCTTCTTTTCTGCTTACAACACTTTGCAATGACTCTCCTTTCCATCTGGGATGCACAATTAATTGACCTCTTTCCCTGATTCATTTTCCCATCCTCTTCTTATGTTTCCTAGAATCACTCCAACAAACACTTACACTTCTTACACCAGCCTCAGGCATAATATTAACACGACAAAGTTAAGTGTACCATTTCCCAGCTCCACAGATTTTCAAGTTCCTGAGGGACTTGGCAGGGACCAACCTTGTTATGCTTGTATCATCCATACCTAGCCTAGAGCACCATACAATAGATCCACAAGAATCCTGTGGTTTTATTAAAAGCCCTATGACATTAGCACATTTATTAAGAGCTCTGTGATATTAGCATATCACCCCTTTTCACAATACTTTGGGTTAAAACATCATGTCTAAAAGAGCACATCAGCGGAGAAGCCTGCATGGGAATAGTAATGACTTGGTTCTTGGTCACAGTCCCATCTGAAACGGAACTGCACTCCAGATGTGTAGTGTGAATGACCCAGGGAACAGAAGGAAACCCTAAACCATATTTATTAAGGGACCCAGGGCTGGCTGTGGGGCACAGTGCACTTTTTTTTTTTCTTCTTTGTATGTGCTGCTGGGGAACTCAAGCTCAAGTTTCAGCAGTTCATTTCTAGCAAAGTGTTGATTGTATTCCATGTGTCTTTCTACCTCATTTCCAGCTGCTGCTCATTTCTCCCTCTATATATTCCATTCATTTTCTTATTGATTTTTATCCTGGATATGGTAAGATAAAAGGAGGTTCTGTTCCTGCCTGTTGATGATGATATTGGGTCTCTGTAAATGAGAAAGTGTCAGCACCCAGGGCTGCTGAGAGGCAGTGCTGGGACTCGTTTCTGGATCATTGACCTACATCACAGGACTGGCTTCTGCCATGCCCAACAGTCCATTTCCTGCATGCTTGGCAATTCCACCTCACCTGAATAGGGATTGGAGCCTGAGAACACGTGCAAACAATGACATTCACATGCAACTCGGTCAGTGTTAGAACAATCTTAGAACAGTTTCTGGGTAGTCTGCAATTTCACTGTCAGCTCTCTTTCAAGAGTCTAATGGTTTCCAGCTGTGGTCTCTGAATGGTTAGTCTCTAGGAAGCCACAGACTGATGGATTCTGGGCTTTGAGATCCACACTTGGCACTGGATTTTCCAAGGAGGGATGCTGGAAATAACTGCCCTCGCAAATAGGGAGAGGCACTTAAGGGCACTTCAACAGTAAATGTTACCTATAGCTCATAATCAAGATTTTAAAAAAGAAGACACTCCTTTGACTAATAAGGATTAAATCCCCTCTCAGTCTTTTTATTTTTATTTCCTCAAAGCCAATTTTATCAACACTGAAAATATGACATATGCCATTTAATAAGCATGTTCTAAAATTTTTTTTTTCTGTCTTTGGAAGGTAACTTCTCATTCACATCACTTATAGCCTGCTTGACAAGAGTTCTGGTATTTCAGCATGTTTTAAATGTTCCTTAGTAGGGGGTGCCTGGGTGGCTCAGTGGGTTAACCCTCTGCCTTCAGCTCAGGTCATGATCTCAGGGTCCTGGGATCAAGTCCTGCATTGGGCTCTCTGCTCAGTGCTGAGCCTGCTTCTCCCCCTCTCTCTGCCTGCTTCTCTGCCTACTTGTGATCTCTCTCTCTGTCAAATAAATTTTAAAAATCTTAAAAAAATAAATGTTCCTTGGTAGTCAACATTATTTTTTTTGAAAAACCTGTTCTTTGTTTTTTGGTGTGGCCTGATACAATCATCAAATTGCTTTTTGGTTTTCATATTAATAAGCTAAACTTGAAAGTAATACTGCTCCTTTTGTCCTGAGTTTCTTCAACTGTGAGATTGGAAGTAAGCAGGGGTCAGGTTGCAAAAAGAGAAAGGAATTTGGGTTTATTCTATGAGATTTGGTCAGTTTTGTTTAGGAAGGGATCCAATCTGTGATTCAATAAATCAAGTTGACCCCTGGGTAAATAGCATGACTAGTGTAGACCAGAGTAAAAACCAGGAAACCAGTTGAGAAGTCAGTGGAAGGAAGATTGGTGGCTTGGAGGTGGGTGGCAGCATGAGATAGAAGCACGCAACTTGACAGGACCCACAAGCTGTAAGGGCTTATTAATAGAAGTCACAAAAATGTCCAGACTCCATGGGAATCCAGACAGCTGCCAGCTTAATCTCATTTTACAGTGCCAGTCACAAGCAGTGGAGCAGCAAAGGGAAGGGAGGAGGAGAAAAAGAGGGAATGGGGTGAACAAGAAGGTAAAGAGAAAGAGAGAAAGAAGGAAGGAGGGAGGAAAAAGTAAATGGAAGGAAGGAGGAAGGAAGTGAGAAAAAGAAAAGGGAGGAGAAGGGGAAAGGCCAAAGAAAGGAACAGAGAGGCTGCACCAACTTGCATTAGGAAGATGTGGTCCATATACACTATGGAGTATTATGCCTCCATCAGAAACGATGAATACCCAACTTTTGTAGCAACATGGACAGGACTGGAAGAGATTATGCTGAGTGAAATAAGTCAAGCAGAGAGAGTCAATTATCATATGGTTTCACTTATTTGTGGAGCATAACAAATAGCATGGAGGACATGGGAAGTTAGAGAGGAGAAGGGAGTTGGGGTAAATTGAAAGGGGAGGTGAATCATGACAGACTATGGACTCTGAAAAACAATCTGAGGGGTTTGAAGTGGCGGGGGGGGGTGGGAGGTCGGGGTACCAGGTGGTGGGTATTATAGAAGGCACGGCTTGCATGGATCACTGGGTGTGGTGAAAAAATAATGAATACTGTTATGCTGAAAATAAATAAATTAATTTTTAAAAATTGAGGTTTTATAGCTTTCTACCTGAAGACGTACCTAGTGAGTAAATTTGAAAGCCAAATCTTGAAGGGAGGTGACACATGCCTGTGGAAAATGAAAGGAAGGAGTTTGTTCAGAGTGTAGGGGAAAATGGAGGGAGAATCAGAAGCAGCAAGTCACTATTGAATGGTCTTCCCTTACAAAGAGGCCGGGGCCTTGCCCCTCTTTACTCCCAAGTCTGGCACGTGGGGATTTCAGAGCCAGCTCAGATAAGAGTATTTGAGCTTCAGTAATGAGAGTGTTCAAATGGCCTGTGAAGTACAAAGACACCATATTTTGAATCCCATTGCATCACTGGACAACCTCCAGGTGGGATTTAAATACATACAGAATAAATCTAGGAAACTTCTGATGAAAAAAGAATTCAGCCTCATGAAAAAGTATGATCACCTCAGTATATCCCACACAAACCCTCCTTTGTGATGTCATAAACTGGGCCCCCAGAAGCAGGAGGGAAGGATCTCTGACCATTGACAGCTGCCGAAGCATAAGCAGATCCCACTTCCTTTTCCCTAGCTTGGAAATCACTGTGCCTCAGGGTCTAATCTTATGTGTGTATGTGTGTGTGTGTGGGGCTGGACTAATCACCTTGGCCTCAGGTCTGTGATCTTAAGAAGTCAAGAACAGTCCCTCTCCTCCCCTTGGACAGAAATTATCATATTTGATCTCCATGGCCAGTTTGGCAAATCTACTCAATTACAACATTTCCTAGTGTTATTGTCCAGTGTGGCATGACAGTTGAGGGGGCCACAGCAAGGACCATTCTACCTCCGCTGTTCCCCACTACTGTGTAACTTGCACAGTGTCTGCTCCTCCCTGCCCCTGCCCATCCTCCTCTCCTGAGGATGGGCACCCCCTGCACCTGCTACACAGAAGTAGGGTGAATTTCAAATGTCTTGCATATGTAGATCTGAGAAAAGTGTCTGCCTTAACAACAGTAAGCACTTAGAACTACCAAAGTTAGGTTTGTGGAATGGAATCTGAAGTCAGAAGCTGCTTAGATCACTGTTAAACCTCTTTTTTAGACTATGTTTATTTTCTTTCTCTATTATATGTGCTTGTTTCTTTGTTAGCTTGATTTCATGGAGGCCCATCTGAAATCAATTTAGGCCCTTGTGTCTCAGTCCCAAATCTTTTCAAAGCTTCCTGTTTTCCCAGAATGTTAAAGTTTCTCCAAAGAATGGGGTTAAGTTACAGAAATAGGAAAACATTAGAAAGCTATGCGGAGCTGCTACTGCTCCACCAGGAATGGATAAATGACTGACTGAATCATTTCTAAGTTAAAAAGACTCGGGACAATTTTCTGCATGAAACACTTGGAGTCAAAATGACCCAAGACAGTGACTAGTAGTGGAGAGAAATGTTCAGCTGTATCTGTAAAGTTACTGGAGCAGAAGGAGAAAATTAAGAATGATTTCCTCAAAGTTGGATGCTTAGCATGTTAGGATGACATGTACATGCAACCTCACCAAGTCCTAATTAAAACTGGACAGGAGAACATGTAGCATACAACAGGGTTGGGTGATGTCAGATTCAACTTTTTTGTAATTTGGGGTGAGCCAGTGAAGTAGTCAGAATTCTAACTTGAGTGACTAGCTAGTTGTGTGTTCTGTCTGGTTGGAGCTGTGTGCACCCATTCACACTGGAGTTTTGTGAATAAGAGGCTTTGTATTTTGTGGATGAGGGACAGCTGTTGGTCACGTGGAGCCGGGTGCATTAAACCGCCAAAGAAAGATGCGGCCAATGCAGAATTAGGCTGAGAAGGGGATGTATGACTCAGATGAAGGGTACAGAACCAAGAGGTGAGCAGGCAGGGTCTGTTTCACAGAAGGGACTGGGTGAAAACAGACTTCAGTTGCAAGAACTTTTACAGCTTGGCAAGCAACTCCAGTGAGCAAAGTAGCATAGTAGGGAGAGTCCAAGGTCAGGGGCTGGGCCAGTACCATGGATAGCTCCCCCAGGCACAGCTATATGAAGCGAAGTGTTAGGGATTCTGAGGCTGTGATTGGGCCAGGCTGGAAAGACTGCTATGATTGATTGATGATGTCTGCCATGGACATGTAAAGTGATGTGGTATGATGTTTGAACATGTTTGCCTTTGCTAATTTAAGTCTGGTCTCCATGCACCAGAAGGTGTGCATCTCAACCAATTTGCACAAGAGGGATTTATGTCTCTGAAATAGACTGGAGTATTATGTATGCTCACATTATTTCCATTGGCCTCTTCCTTCCAAATCCCAGGCTTGCTCTGCTAAGCATGTCTCACTGGGGTCAGAGAGTTTCCTGAGAACTGAAATTTTAGTTAGTCTTGACCCCAGTTTCCCTAGTGATTGAACTTCAGATGCTGCTGTCTGGACCTGAGTAACCATAGTGCCTTCTCTAACTAGAGATTTCAACTATAGATACCTGGACTATGCTTCTGGAAAATTCTTGCCTTCTTTTGATCCTAGGCTAGAGATCATAGTAAGCACATGGCCACCATGTAGAAATGCCATCTCTAAAAGAACCAAGCCCACTTAAACAATTTCCTTTCCTATTGTGTAAGGCTTTCTATGACCCTCAGGACACTGCATAGATGCCACAACTATGAGGACACACAGTCTGGTGATACCACACATAGAAGTATTTTTCCGAACTATGGTAATAGTGTTTTGTCTCTGACACACATTGCATGAAGACTTCTGTGCTGTGGAAATGTGACATTAGCATTCTCAGAGCAAGCCTGTTGCAGGGAAATGTGGAAATCCTTGACTTACAAACATCCTCTACAAGCATTTACAACCAGAACATGGGATTCTTTGTTCCCTTCTCCTGCCAGTTGCCCCTGTCCATGTAGGTGGGGAGACTTCCAGCTTGGGCTAGGGTCCGCCCTTTCATTCCTGACATCACCTTGAATCTTAGCCAATGGTATTCAAACACAATTAACTTTCTTGGCCTCCCCAGACATTCAAAGTGATAGTATTTCTTCTTGAGGACCTGTTTCCTCAATACTCATGTCTATAGCATTATATTCCAGAGACCCTAACCCAACCTTCACCACCAGCAACCAGCAACACCACACAGGACATGTTTCCATTCAGAATGAACCTGCCTTCAATCATTTCTTCAGCTTTAACAGTGTAATTCATCTGAAATGCCCATTGGCTTGGTGGTGGTTGCTGGGAGACCAGCTACTAAATGTTTACCCTGAGGGGCTAATGACAGAAGGTGTAACATATCTCAGGACTTCAAATTCCAAAAAAAGAGAGTGAAGAAGAAATAAATTACTAATGGTGAGTTTTCCAGTTCAATGACACTTGAATGTGAAAAAGTTTCTTCATTCTTTTCCCACTGCACATGTAGAGGCCTCGGGCACATGTTTTGGATTTGGACATTTAAGTCCTAATGTTTTTGGAGGGTCTCTCCTGTGTCAGACCCCTGTCTGGGCTCATTTTTTCCATTCAATAATATTAAGCTCCGTGAGGATGTTGTCATCCTTATTTTACAGATGAAATAGACATACTTCATTTGAACTAAATGTCTTCTCCCAAGTTACACAGCTACTGGGTGGCAGAATTAGGCTCCACAGTCAGATTTCTGATGCAAACACCAGTGATGATTCTATGTCACTACTAGTATCAGTAGAAACTCAACCCATCTGTACAGATCTGTCCTCACCACCTTGTACTCTATCTCTTCCCCCAGATCTCTGCCCTGCCTCAGTGGAGAGACTGGCAGGAGTTAAGCTTTACTTGTTTCTGACTGCTAATTCCTGGACCATACACCATGCCCTTGGTGAATGTTTCCTGAGTAAAACAAAGCAAAACAAAACAAACACACAAAAGACATTAGAATCCAGTTAGCAAACATATATTAGTTTCTTGTGACTATTAAACATTTTGCCACCAACCTTGTGGCTTTAAACAACAGAAATGTATTCCCTCACAGTTCCAAAGACGAGAAATTCAAATCAGTTTCACTGTGACTTAATTAAGGTGTTGGTACGGCCGTGTTCCCTCTGGAATCTCTTGGAGAGAATCTGCTCATTGCCTCTCACAGCTTAGGGTGGCTCCTAACGTTCTTTGGCTTAGGGCTTGCCACACCAGTTCCTGACTCTGTAGTCATATGCCTCCTTTTCTGTGTGCATTTCAAATCTCCCCTTATTTCCCTCTTATAAGAATACTTGTGATTGTCCTGGAGGCCCATTCTGATTATCCAGGATCATCTCCCCTGTCAACATCCATAGTTATATCTACAAAGACTTTACCATATAAGGTGACACACACAAGTTATGGGTGTAGACATCTTTTTTCAGCTTGCCGTGCACACAGATCCCCCCTTTAGGCTAAGGATGCTGGTCCAGTTACTGGTGAGGTCACTGATCACACTGGAGAACAGGTGATTGATGATCTCACTCTTTTCACAGGGACTGACATGCCACAGGTCAGCAGTTCCTGCCTTCAATAGGAGAAACAGCCCCACCTCTATGAGAAAAACCCTATTCAGAGTTTCTTCACCATTTGTCAGTGGGGTGATATGAGACAATGATCTCAGCTCTCCTGGGCCTCAACTCCCTCATCTACAAAATGGGAATAAGAAAAGTACCTATCACCTAGCTTGGTCATGAGGATTACATGACAGGGACCATGAACCTAGAGTAAGTAGACATCTTAGCATGTTGGGTACTGATTTTTTTTTTTTTTTTTTGAGAAAGACAGAGAGCAGGGAGGGGCAGGGGGAGAAGAAGAGAGAGAATCTTAAATAAACTCCAAGCACAGCATGGAGCCTGATGAGGGGCTTAATCTCATGATTCTGAGTTCATGACCTGAGCAGAAATCAAGAGCTTGATCCTCAACCAACTGAGCCACACAGGCACACTGCTATTATTGATCTTCTGGTTGTCTAAGTCTCCTGGCAGTTCTATGGGAGAATGTAGGCTTTTCAAAGATATGCTAATTCATCCCTAATGTCTTACTAGTATCTTTGGCCAGTCAGTGGCCCAGGGGTGAAGGGAAATGAAAGGTCAATGACACTTCCTTTTGTGCTAGTATTTGTCTTTCAGTGACTTTGGATGTATTCAGACAAATCCAGTTGATCATGCAAGTTGCTTTCCCCCTCACTGGGAGCAAAATGATACAAAATAAGGAAGGAAGTCTGCTTTCAAAACTTCTAAGTGACCTTGCAGTGAAATACTGAACTCTGGCATGCTTGATCAAAGTAGCCAGGAGAGACATGGGGTCTTCTGTTTTACACCCAAACTATGCAGGATTAGTTGTCCCTTGTGAGCCAAGTTGGGGATTTCTTTTATTAAAAAATATTTTTTTTCGGGAGGAGTCAAGATGGCGGAGAAGTAGCAGGCTGAGATTACTTCAGCTAGCAGGAGATCAGCTAGAGAGCTTATCTAAAGATTGCAATCACCTGCAAATCAATCGGCAGATCGAAGAGAAGAAGAACAGCAATTCTAGAAACAGAAAAACAACCACTTTCTGAAAGGTAGGACTGGCGGAGAAGTAAATCCAAAGCGATGGGAAGATAGACCCCGGGGGGAGGGGCCGGCTCCCGGCAAGCGGCGGAGCAATGGAGCACAAAATCGGGACTTTTAAAAGTCTGTGCCACTGAGGGACATCGCTCCAGAGGCTAAACCAGGGCGAAGCCCACGCGGGGTCGGCGTGGCCTCGGGTCTCGCAGGGTCACAGAAGGAACGGGAGTGTCTGAGTGTTGCAGAGCTTGCATATATTGGAACGGGAAAGCCGGCTACAGAGACAGAGCCGACAGTAAGCTCGCAGCTCGGTGTTGCCTTGAGCCAGTCGCGGGCTCGGTGAGCTCGAAGCGCGGCTGGAGATTGGGCAGACGGGAGTTACTAGGAGCTATTCGCTGAGGCCGCACTGGGGAGCGGCCCCGGGCTTTCGGCTCCTCCGGGCTGGAGACCAGGAGGCCGCCATTTGTGTTCCCGTCCTCCGGAACTCTACGGAAAGCGCTCAGGGAACAAAAGCTCCTGAAAGCAAAGCCGAGCAGATCATTCAGCCCGGCCCCTGCTAAGGGCGGTGCAATTCCGCCTGGGGCAAAGACACTTGAGAATCACTACACCAGGCCCCTCCCCCAGAAGATCAACAAGAAATCCAGGCAAGACCAAGTTCACCTACCAAGGAGTGCAGTTTCAATACCAAGGAGAGAGCAGCAGAATTCCAGAGGAGGAGAAAACAAACCACGGAACTCATGGCTTTCTCCCTGTGATTTTGTAGACTTGCAGTTAATTAAATTTTTTTTCTTTTTCATTTTTTTTTCTCTTCTTCTCCTAAAATTTTTTTAAACTTTTACCCTTTTCCTTTTTAACGTTTTTTAACTAGTTTATATAATATATATACATATATTTTTTCTTTTTTTACTTTTTTATTCGTTTTTTTTAATTCTTTTTTTTCTTTCTTTCTTTCTTTTTGAACCTTTTTTTATCCCCAAATCAGAAGAGATCCCAATCTCTTCAATCTCTTTTTTTAATTCTTTTTTTAATTCTTGATTGAATTTTTAATTCAATCTCTTTTTTTAATTCTTTTTTTTTCTTTCTTTTTTTTCTTTCTTTCTTTTTGAACCTCTTTTTATTCCCAAATCAGAAGAGACCCCAATCAGAAGAGATTGGGAGATCCCAATCAGAAGAGATCCCAATCAGAGGAGATCCCTCACCCAATAGTGAGGGGGGATTTCTCCCCCCTCACGATTTGGGATCTCTTCTGATTGGGTTAAAGCATATTTTCCTGGGATTGTTGCCACCCGTTTAATATTTTATTTGCTCCTTCATATACTCTTAGCTGGACAAAATGACAAGGCGGAAAAATTCACAACAAAAAAAAGAACAAGAGGCAGTACCGAAGGCTAGGGACCTAATCAATGCAGACATTGGTAATATGTCAGATCTAGAGTTCAAAATGACAATTCTCAAGGTTCTAGCCGGGCTTGAAAAAAGCATGGAAGATATTAGAGAAACCCTCTCCAGAGATATAAAAGCCCTTTCTGGAGAAATAAAAGAACTAAAATCTAACCAAGTTGAAATCAAAAAAGCTATTAATGAGGTGCAATCAAAAATGGAGGCTCTCACTGCTAGGATAAATGAGGCAGAAGAAAGAATTAGTGATATAGAAGACCAAATGACAGAGAATAAAGAAGCTGAGCAAAAGAGAGACAAACAGCTACTGGACCATGAGGGGAGAATTCGAGAGTTAAGTGACACCATAAGACGAAACAACATTAGAATAATTGGGATTCCAGAAGAAGAAGAAAGAGAGAGGGGAGCAGAAGGTATACTGGAGAGAATTATTGGGGAGAATTTCCCCAATATGGCAAAGGGAACGAGCATCAAAATTCAGGAGGTTCAGAGAACGCCCCTCAAACTCAATAAGAATAGGCCCACACCCCGTCACCTAATAGTAAAATTTACAAGCCTTAGTGACAAAGAGCAAATCCTGAAAGCAGCCCGGGAAAAGAAGTCTGTAACATACAATGGTAAAAGTATTAGATTGGCAGCTGACTTATCCACAGAGACCTGGCAGGCCAGAAAGAGCTGGCATGATATTTTCAGAGCACTAAACGAGAAAAACATGCAGCCAAGAATACTATATCCAGCTAAGCTATCATTGAAAATAGAAGGAGAGATTAAAAGCTTCCAGGACAAACAAAAACTGAAAGAATTTGCAAACACCAAACCAGCTCTACAGGAAATACTGAAAGGGGTCCTCTAAGCAAAGAGCCTACAAGTGGTAGATCAGAAAGGAACAGAAACAATGTACAGTAACAGTCACCTTACAGGCAATACAATGGCACTAAAATCATATCTCTCAATAGTTACCCTGAATGTTAATGGGCTAAATGCCCCCAATCAAAAGACACAGGGTATCAGAATGGATAAAAAACCAAAACCCATCTATATGTTGCCTCCAAGAAACTCATTTTAAACCCAAAGACACCTCCAGATTTAAAGTGAGGGGGTGGAAAAGAATTTACCATGCTAATGGACATCAGAAAAAAGCAGGAGTGGCAATTCTTATATCAGATCAAATAGATTTTAAGCCAAAGACTATAATAAGAGATGAGGAAGGACACTATATCATACTCAAAGGGTCTGTCCAAGAAGAAGATCTAACAATTTTAAATATCTATGCCCCCAATGTGGGAGCAGCCAACTATATAAACCAATTAATAACAAAATCAAAGAAACACATCAACAATAATACAATAATAGTAGGGGACTTTAACACTCCCCTCACTGAAATGGACAGATCATCCAAGCAAAAGATCAACAGGGAAATAAAGGCCTTAAATGATACACTCAATGAGATGGACATCACAGATATATTCAGAACATTTCATCCCAAAAAAACAGAATACACATTCTTCTCTAGTGCACATGGAACATTCTCCAGAATAGATCACATCCTCGGTCCTAAATCAGGACTCAACCGGTATCAAAAGATTGGGATCATTCCCTGCATATTTTCAGACCACAATGCTCTGGAGCTAGAACTCAACCACAAGAGGAAGTTTGGAAAGAACCCAAATACATGGAGACTAAACAGCATCCTTCTAAAGAATGAATGGGTCAACCGGGAAATTAAAGAAGAATTGAAAAAAATCATGGAAACAAATGACAATGAAAATACAACGGTTCAAAATCTGTGGGACACAACAAAGGCAGTCCTGAGAGGAAAATATATAGCGGTACAAGCTTTTCTCAAGAAAGAAGAAAGGTCTCAGGTACACAACCTAATCCTACACCTAAAGGAGCTGGAGAAAGAACAAGAAAGAAACCCTAAGCCCAGCAGGAGAAGAGAAATCATAAAGATCAGAGCAGAAATCAATGAAATAGAAACCAAAAAAACAATAGAACAAATCAACGAAACTAGGAGCTGGTTCTTTGAAAGAATTAATAAAATTGATAAACCCCTGGCCAGACTTATCAAAAAGAAAAGAGAAAGGAACCAAATAAATAAAATCATGAATGAAAGAAGAGAGACCACAACTAACACCAAAGAAATACAAACTATTATAAGAACATACTATGAGCAACTCTACGCCAACAAATTTAACAATCTGGAAGAAATGGATGCATTCCTAGAAACATATAAACTACCAAAATTGAACCAGGAAGAAATAGAAAGCCTGAACAGACCCATAACCAGTAAGGAGATTGAAACAGTCATTAAAAATCTCCAAACAAACAAAAGCCCAGGGCGAGACGGCTTCCCCGGTGAATTCTACCAAACATTTAAAGAAGAACTAATTCCTATTCTCCTGAAACAGTTCCAAAAAATAGAAATGGAAGGAAAACTTCCAAACTCATTTTATGAGGCCAACATCACCTTGATCCCAAAACCAGACAAGGATCCCATCAAAAAAGAGAGCTATAGACCAATATCCTTGATGAACACAGATGCGAAAATTCTCACCAAAATACTAGCCAATAGGATTCAACAGTACATTAAAAGGATTATTCACCACGACCAAGTGGGATTTATCCCAGGGCTGCAAGGTTGGTTCAACATCCGCAAATCAATCAATGTGATACAACACATCAATAAAAGAAAGAACAAGAACCATATGATACTCTCAATAGATGCTGAAAAAGCATTTGACAAAGTACAGCATCCCTTCCTGATCAAAACCCTTCAAAGTGTAGGGATAGAGGGCACATACCTCAATATCATCAAAGCCATCTATGAAAAACCCACTGCAAATATCATTCTCAATGGAGAAAAACTGAAAGCTTTTCCACTAAGGTCAGGAACACGGCAGGGATGTCCATTATCACCACTGCTATTCAACATAGTACTAGAAGTCCTAGCCTCAGCAATCAGACAACAAAAGGAAATTAAAGGCATCCAAATTGGCAAAGAAGAAGTCAAATTATCACTCTTTGCAGAGGATATGATACTCTATGTGGAAAACCCAAAAGACTCCACTCCAAAACTGCTAGAACTTATACAGGAATTCAGTAAAGTGTCAGGATATAAGATCAATGCACAGAAATCAGTTGCATTTCTCTACACCAACAACAAGACAGAAGAACGACATATTAAGGCGTCAATCCCGTTTACAATTGCACCCCAAACCATAAGATACCTAGGAATAAACCTAACCAAAGAGGCTAAGAATCTATACTCAGAAAACTATAAAGTACTCATGAAAGAAATTGAGGAAGACACAAAGAAATGGAAAAATGTTCCATGCTCCTGGATTGGAAGAATAAATATTGTGAAAATGTCTATGCTACCTAAAGCAATCTACACATTTAATGCAATCCCTATCAAAGTACCATCCATCTTTTTAAAGAAATGGAACAAATAATTTTAAAATTTATATGGAACCAGAAAAGACCTCGAATAGCCAAAGGGATATTGAAAAACAAAGCCAAAGTTGGTGGCATCACAATTCCGGACTTCAAGCTCTATTACAAAGCTGTCACCATCAAGACAGCATGGTACTGGCACAAAAACAGACACATAGATCAATGGAACAGAATAGAGAGCCCAGAAATAGACCGTCAACTCTATGGTCAACTAATCTTTGACAAAGCAGGAAAGAATGTCCAATGGAATAAAGACAGCCTCTTCAATAAATGGTGTTGGAAAAATTGGACAGCCACGTGCAGAAAAATGAAATTGGACCATTTCCTTACACCACACACAAAAATAGGTTCAAAATGGATTAAGGACCTCAATGTGAGAAAGGAATCCATCAAAATCCTTGAGAAGAACACAGGCAGCAACCTCTTCGACCTCAGCCGCAGCAACATCTTCCTAGGAACATCGCCAAAGGCAAGGGAAGCAAGGGCAAAAATGAACTTTTGGGATTTCATCAAAATCAAAAGCTTTTGCACAGCAAAGGAAACAGTGAACAAAACCAAAAGACAACTGACAGAATGGGAGAAGATATTTGCAAACGACATATCAGATAAAGGACTAGTGTCCAAAATCTATAAAGAACTTAACAAACTCAACACCCAAAGAACAAATAATCCAATCAAGAAATGGGCAGAGGACATGAACAGACGTTTCTGCCAAGAAGACATCCAGATGGCCAACAGACACATGAAAAAGTGCTCCATATCACTCGGCATCAGGGAAATACAAATCAAAACCACAATGAGATATCACCTCACACCAGTCAGAATGGCTAAAATCAACAAGTCAGGAAATGACAGATGCTGGCGAGGATGCGGAGAAAGGGGAACCCTCCTATACTGTTGGTGGGAATGCAAGCTGGTGCAACCACTCTGGAAAACAGCATGGAGGTTCCTCAAAATGTTGAAAATAGAACTGCCCTATGACCCAGCAATTGCACTACTGGGTATTTACCCTAAAGATACAAACGTAGTGATCCAAAGGGGCACGTGCACCCGAATGTTTATAGCAGCAATGTCCACTATAGCCAAACTATGGAAAGAACCTAGATGTCCATCAGCAGATGAATGGATAAAGAAGATGTGGTATTTATACACAATGGAATACTATGCAGCCATCAAAAGAAACGAAATCTTGCCATTTGCGACAACATGGATGGAACTAGAGCGTATCATGCTTAGCGAAATAAGTCCATTGGAGAAAGACAACTATCATATGATCTCCCTGATGTGAGGAAGTAGTGATGCAACATGGCGGCTTAAGTGGGTAGGAGAAGAATCCATGAAACAAGATGGGATAGGGAGGGAGACAAACCCTAAGTGACTCTTAATCTCACGAAACAAACTGTGGGTTGCTGGGGGGAGGGGGGTTGGGAGAAGGGGTGTAGGGTTATGGACATTGGGGAGGGTATGTGCTTTTGGGTATATTGAGGAGGTGGTGAACCATGAGAGACTATGGACTCTGAAAAACAATCTGAGGGGTTTGAAGTGGCGGAGGGGTGGGAGGTTGGGGTACCAGGTGGTGGGTATTGTAGAGGGCACGGCTTGCATGGAGCACTGGGTGTGGTGAGAAAATAATGAATACTGTATTTCTGAAAATAAATAAATTGGAAAAAAATATTTTTTTCTTTTTCTTACATTAAGGACAAGACAATTGGACAGACCAGATTTTGTTAGAACTAACTGAATAGAAGGTTATGAAAGCCTTCGCTGTTGATATCTAAATTTGTTTCCTTAACTAACAACTGCATTTCCCTCTCTCTGTTCCTGTCAGAATGGCAAATAAACAGTTTCCTCAGATGTCATTGTTTTCACCAAGAGGAGAGGTCTCCATGCAGACTTGCCTTCATCCTGTACTTACTCAGTCCTTGCTTTCAGAAGTACACTGGAGCCCAGAACATCTCCTGGTCCCCACTGGTCCCCAGGGCTGTTTTAGGACTATGTGTTCTCATTGGCAACAACCTGACACTGCACTTAACCGTGTGTCTGGATGCTTGTGATAGATGAAAATGTCATTCCCGGGTCTTTCATCATGGGGTTGTACACCACCTCCTCCCATTAAGTGTGGTACTCATTCCTATCCTCAGAATGCTGGACTTGGCCAACAGAGCTGATCTAAACCCAATGTTCAGCCTGCAAGTGAACTCAGCTGAACTTAGCCAAACCCAGCCAGGAAGAGTCCCACCTTATACAATGTACAGTTCTGTGAGTGAGGAAAAGAAACATTTTCCATGCTAGCCCTGAGATTTGGGGGTTGTTGTTTATGTGGCCAAATATGACTAGCTCAGTGTTCTTTCATTAGACTGTGGTGGCCATAAGGAGAGAAACTGCACATATTCACCAGGTGCAAAGACTGGTTCAGACACTTAAATAGTCATTAAGTGAAGCACAAAATGGCTTTTATTTTGATTCAGAATCTTCTTTCCTTTAATGAATACCATGGGACTGTAACAGGTGGTCCCAGAAGAGCTGGTAAAATGCAAGCTAAAACTGCATCAAGTGATGGCATAAAATCAGGCACAATTCCTTATGTAACTTCATATTGATCCAGTAGCACCGACCCAGTACTCCCATTTGACCCCCAGTCAGAACTGTGATGCCCATTTCCATTTCCATCTCTGTCTTTGAAGTGGAGTAAAACTATGGTCATAGTTTTATAGCTGTAACTGCACGGTGTGTTGGGATTTATGAAAGCTGCAGGAATAGGGTACCAGGCCAGGAAGAGCCACAAGAGACAAAGGGAATGGACTCGTTATTGATGGGCAGTCCAAATTGGGTTGGGTGGGTGGAAAGAGGTGTAGCTAGGGTGACATTTATGGTGGGCTTAAGAGTAAGGAGGGCCAGTTCTTCCAGAAGTGGGTGGAATCACCTGGTTCAGGAAGGGGAAAGTGGGCAGGTTGTGCTGTGTACTTTGGAGTAGCTCTCCAGGCACATTCTGTGTGATGTTGCATGGAGGAAGAAGATACTCAGTTGCATTCTTTGGAGAAGGGAGTTCAAAAGTTTCATGAGGAGTAACGAAGGAGGCAGAGACCCATGCTCAAAACTTAGAAGCCCAGCAGGAGTAGGAGTAGGGAATTTGGGTAAATTGGAAGGGGTATTGAACCATGAGAGACTATGGACTCTGAAAAACAATCTGAGGGGTTTGAAGTGGCGGGGGGGTGGGAGGTTGGGGTACCAGGTGGTGGGTATTATAGAGGGCACGGCTTGCATGGAACACTGGGTGTGGTGAAAAAATAATGAATAATGTTTTTCTGAAAATAAATAAATTGGAGAAAAAAAAAAAAAGCCCAGCAGGATACCAGAGCTGCCAGTAAAAGCCCAGGAAATGACCTGGGTAAATCCTGTAGGGGTTAAGAGTAGGATGTGACTCAGAGGACACCATAAGCTCCAAGGTGGTATGGACCACAGTCAGCCATGGCACTTGCATGGCACTTGCAAGGCCCCAGAGGAGATAGGACAGCACACCTGAGTAGGCAGGTCATGCCCAGGGGAGGAGGGATCATCTCAGCCCACGGTCCCCAGGGATACTGTGTTTGTGGAGCTCTGAAACTTGACATTTATGAATGGGCTTTTGCTTGTGCTGGCCCTTCTGTTCCTCCCCAGCACCCACCCACTCCTTCCTTCTGCCCCCTCTCGGTGTTCTTCATAACACTTGTCATACTTAATCACTTCACAATGATCCATCATCACCCCAGACACTATGCCCTGCGAGGGTCACAATTATCTATTTATTTATTTGTTTATTTATTTATTTTCAGCGTAACAGAATTCATTGTTTATGCACCACCCAGTGCTCCATGCAACACATGCCCTCCATAATACCCACCACCTGGCTCCCCCAACCTCCCACCCCTCACACCTTTAACACCCTCAGATTGTTTTTCAGAGTCCATAGTCTCTCATTCATCTCCCCTTCCAATTTCCCTCAACTCCCTTCCTCTCTCCATCTCCCCATGCCCTCTGTGTTACTTGTTATGCTCCACAAACAAGTGAAACCATATGATAATTGACTCTCTCTGCTTGACTTATTTCACTCAGCATAATCTCTTCCAGTCCCGTCCATGTTGCTACAAAAGTTGGGTATTCATCTTTTCTGATGGAGGCATAATACTCCATAGTGTATATGGACCACATCTTCCTTATCCATTCCTCCATTGAAGGGCATCTTGGTTCCTTCCACAGTTTGGTGACCCTGGCCTTTGCTGCTATAAACATTGGGGTACAGATGGCTCTTCTTTTCACTCCATATGTATCTTTCGGGTAAATACCCAGTAGTGCAATGGCAGGGTCATAGGGAAGCTCTATTTTTAATTTCTTAAGGAAGCTCCACACTGTTCTCCAAAGTGGCTGCACCAACTTGCATTCCCACGAACAGTGTAGGAGGTTTCCCCTTTCTCCAAATCCTCTCCAACACACGTTGTTTCCTGTCTTGCTAATTTTGGCCATTCTAACTGGTGTAAAGTGGTATCTCAATGTGGTTGAGGGTCACAATTTTAGTCACTATTGCAGCTCTGGAGCTTATATGCTGCCTGATTCAAGGCAAACTCTTGAAATCATTGATAGGGTGAAAAAAAGAATGTATGGAGAAGAAAGGAAAATCAAAGCAAGCTACAAAACCCCAGGATCACAGCTGTGTTTCTGGTTAGTGACCTTGTTCATACCCTCCTCCTCCTGCTACCCGGAAGGCACAGTGAAGGAATGACAAGACCTCGATCTGAGCCAGGGGCTGCATTCCACCACTACCTCTTCCTGGATTGGTCTAATCCAGCAGAGATTTGGTGTTTACATTTTTAAAATAAGAAGCAATCACAACTTTATACAATAATAAATAGATTAAACATTCAGTGTTAGTCATATTGTCAGAGATAAATAAATGCTAGCTCTTTTTCCCTTCCTCTTGGACTTAGTCAGACTTGATTTTTGCTTGCAGGAACAGAATTCAACTTTAACCAAACTTTAAAAGCAGGGGATTTTTAAAAGAGACTTTATTTATTTATTTATTTATTTATTTATTTATTTATTTGCGGGGGGAGGGACAAAAGGAGAGGGAGACAGAGGAATTCAAACTGATTCTGTGGTGAGTGGGATGCTCGATCTCATGACCCTGAGATCATGACCAGAGCTGAAACCAAGAGCTAGATGCTTAACTGGCTGAGTCACCCAAACAACTCCCCTGTCCTGCTTTTTTTTTGTTGTTTGTTTAAGATTTTATTTACAGCAGGGGAGATTTATAAGTAGGATCATGGAGACCAAGGAGCCATTGAAAAGCCATATGCAGGAGGGCCAGCTTATGTCTCGAGCGGAGTGATTCCTAGGCTTCCCTGGAACATTGACTTTAACTTCTGCTTCGTCTATTATGATCAAGGGATTGGAGTCTGGAAGAAAGAATATAGAGGCCAAAAGCCCACTCCCAGAGGAGATGATGGTGATAGTCAAGGGGCAAAGACAGGATATGGACAGATAGTATCAACGTTTCAATTATGTATACCTTTCATGTCATACCTCCATGAAGTGAGTCCCTGAAACCAGCTAGTAACATAACTTCTTTTTCCCAGCGCTGTTTTATCCTTTGTTTCAGGCACTTACACCAATACTTATGAGTTGCAACATGTAATATACATCTGTTGTGCCTCCCCCCCAGCTCTGCATCTCTTAATGCAGGAGCCTTGCTCGATTACCCCTTATATCTCTACAATAAGCAAGTGACCAGGACATTATAAGCATTACATCTCTGTGTGCTTGTAATTGCTATATGCAGACAGGAACAGGAAAGTAAATATTCCAAGATGTATGAAATGAGGGGCACCTGGGTGGCTCAGTCAGTTAACCATCCAACTCTTGATTTAGGCTTGGGGCATGATCTCAGGGTCATGGGACTGAGCCCTGAGTCAGGCTCTGCACTGAGTATGGATCCTGCTTGGGATTCTCTCTTTCCCTCATTCTCTGCCCCATTCCCCACCACACTTTCTCTCTTTCTAAAATAAAATAAATAAACATATTTCTAAAAAAGATGTATAAAGGGCTGCCCAGGTGGCTCAGTCGGTTAAGCATCTGCCTTTGGTTCTGGGTCCAGGGTCCAAGGACCACACCTTGCATTAGGTGCCCTGCTCCACAAGGAGCCTGCTCTCCCTCTGTATGCCACTTCCTCTGCTTGTGCCTCCTCTCTCTCTGCCAAATTAAAAAGAAAAATCTCAAAAAAAAATTTAAAAATGTATGAAATGAAGCCTTAACCCTTGATGTCTCACTCTTTTAATTATTGGAAACCCTGGAATTGAAGGTGATTCATTCATTTAGGCTCTTATTGTATACCTACTATGCACCACATACTGTGTTAGGTCAGAATCCAGTTTCCTTGATCTGCAGACTATAGCAGAGGCTCAAAGAGGTTATTTTTAGGAGACAGATCCCCTTCCAACCTATCTGACATGGGAGTTGAATATAAACTTTATTTCTATTTCCCCCAGTAATTTAATAAGTATTTCTTACTCAGTATAGTACTAGTAATAGAAGAACTTAGTTTGGTCTAGCCCTAAAGGGACAATTCATTCCTTATGTTTTGCTCTGGCCTTTAGATCAATCATATTGTCTCATTTCAAATTGTTCAATTGTATTATTTTCCAAGAGCTTAGCCAAATACACAAAAATTTCTAGTTTGGTAATTGAATGCCAGAAACTGAGAAGTCCTAGAAATTTTATTTTAGGAGACTTTGGATGGCAGATTTTTCTGAGGGGCTATCATTTGACAATAAATGAATATTTCATTAGATCTGTTGGAAATATTTTTCTTTGAAAGTTAATTCATGGGTTTAGGCTCCTGCTGGTTTCCTCCCCATTTTGGAGTCCAGGAGTCATGTTGGATTCAACTTTTACATTCCTGGAAAGAAATTTCTAAATTATAAAGCCAAGGCACAATTTCTTTTACTTAATGAAAAAAAAAAAAACCTGGCTTTTATCTACATTTTTTGCTACTAATGAGAATCAATAAGAATGAACTAAATATTGACAAACTGACAATTTTTTATGTTGAAGTTATTCTGTCCCTATTTAAGCAACAGAACATGAAGTGTGCATGCCTACTTATTTCTCATCAGGTAAATTGCAGACAACATTTATTCTGTGATTTGTAAGCCTGCAGGTTTTGAACCAGACAGTCAAGTATAGAATGTGTCCAAGTACCATATAACCTTCTCCCATTATTCCCTCCTTCATATCCTGAGGCAGAAGCACACAGTATTATCACATATGTGATAGTCTATATAAGTGACTGCTTTGTGTGTGGAAGAATAGATGAAGACCCAATTGAGCACCAAACTCTTAGAATATTTTTCAATCAGAAATGGGTAAGTCAAGGGGTGCCTGGGTAGCTCAGTGGGTTAAAGCCTCTGCCTTCAGCTCAGGTCATGGTCCAGGGTCCTGGGATCAAGCCCTGCATCGGGCTCTCTGCTCAGCAGTGAGCTTGTTTCCTCCTCTCTCTCTGCCTGTGGCTCTGCCTACTTGTGCTCTTTCTTTCTGTCAAATAAATAAATAAAATCTTAAAAAAAAAAAGGCAAAGGGTTAGTCAAAATTGGCCACCACTTGATAAGGTGCAAGAACCCACATCACTTCTGGGATATTCCTGCCAATGATGCATAGTTTAAATCTAATACCAAGGAAATAGCAAACAAACACAAACCGGGGATTATTCTACTATATAACTGAGGCCAGCCCTCTGCAAAAGTACAAATCAAGGAAGAAGAAGGGGATGTCAGATTGAAGATAGCTCACAGTACAAGGCAGCTAAATGCAGCCCATGATTCCGCTCTAAGAACTTCCGCTACGAAAAAATGTTACTGAGACAACTGGAGATATTCCATGGGTGGGGGGGGTGTCTCAAGATAAAAAAAAGTCCATCATGTCAATGTGATTTCCTGAGTTCGGTGGTTGTTTTGTGGCTCTAAGAGTAGTGGACATGGATAAGGTGTCTGTTCTGCAACTTACACTCTAATGGTTCAGGAGGAAAGATTGCAGTTATGTACTTGTAACTTTTCTGGACATTAAAGATTCCTTTTAAATTAGAAAAAAGAGGTTGAGGCATTCTCAAACCACCCTAACCACAGGATAACTCTTCCTCTCCACCACTTGCCATGATCGCACCAACTGATAGACAGGCACGGTACAGTAGGCTACTGATGTGCACTTAGACTCCCAGCTCTTCTGTCTCTTTAATTAGGCTGGATATAAGCCTTTTACTTGTTGCTACTAATTCATATATGAATGTTTTTCCTTAAGCAACCTAGTCATTTTTGTCACTGGAGAGAGAGCCTGTACCTTCAGGCACAGAAGCAACTTTAGCCACCGAAAATCAGCAGCCCAAAATCAGCCTCAGACCTTCCTCTCGTGGGCCACCACACTCACCAGTAGGGTCTTCCTGCATTTCTCCTGTGGGACAGACCCTTAGCACCCATCGTGGGCAAGGCTTTCCTTCCCTATGGCCCTGGGAGCTGCACTCTTGTGCTAAGAACAAAAAGAGTATTCTCAAGCCTTTCAGCAAACCAAGAGGGTGCTAATGCAAAAAGAGAGGTTTGAGAGAGAGCAAAAGAGCAAAGAGAAATGAAATATATTTTGGTTACTTTTCCTTTTGATTAGTTGTAATGGGAGTCTGTGCTGTGAGTGGCCCAGAGAGAGAGAGAGGTTCCTGGAAAGGGTGGCTTCGTGATTAACAGTCTAAACTTTGGATTTAGGTTTCAGCATAAACACAAGTCCGGGGAATAACAAACACCTTCATCCCATGGGGTGGACCTCACCAGTGCACAATGAAAGATTTTATACTTAGTTGTAAAGGCTAGCCATCAGTGCTGCAAAAGTGGGCAGAGCAGGGAAGCAAACTCAGGTGTGCCTGCCAAGGACCCAGTGTGTCACATTATTATAAACTCCAGAAACGACCAAACAAACAAATAGCAATATACATTGGGAAACAAAAGGTATATGTTGGTCTTTTCTGTGATTACATAAAAACTGTTTTTTTTAAATAAATGTGGAAAAAATAAAATAATATAATATAATATGATATAATTTATGTGGAAATGAAGAGGCAGACTAAAAGCCCCTTCTCAGAGAAAATGTTCTCCCAAGTCGGTGCACTCCCTTAAGGAAAATCTCAAGACAACACTTTTCTTGAAAACAAGCTCCAGTGTATCTGAGTCAGGCTGCAGAAAATTCAAGGAACATGTTGGATACCGTAGGGATGCAGATGGTGGGGCCAAGGGAGAGAACTTGCAACTGTGCCATCTTTGCAAGAAGCATGCTCTTTCTAGGCGGAGGGAGGAACAAGTATGACCAGGGAGGCCTCTGAATGCTGCCAGTGTTGGTCAACTGAAAAGAAAGAAAGAGAAAAGCATTACACACATGGAAATGCATGACCTGCAGGGCTTCAGAATGAGCTTGGAGATCTTGACTTGCCTGGCCAGACTAGAGATGACAAAGGAGACCATTTAGAGCAAGAAACTAAAATGGAGTTTCCTCCCTCCACACAGGTGGCTGGGGGTTGCCAGGCAGCATCATGGCCAGCAGCAGGGGCACACTTGTGTCCTGAAGGAGAGTTGGGGGGGGGCGTGCCGCCCAGCACCCACCATCATGAAAAATGTGACCAAAGAAAGCCCATTTTGAAACTATGACATGAAGTCTTCTACTTTTTAAATCTGGATAAAATGTATGTAGACTTATCAGAAGGGGAAGCTGATGCTCCAAAAATATGGTCTGCACACGAAGCAACCAAAAAGCTGAAGGGCTCACAAAATTGAGCTGAGTGCAGGTCAGGTCTCAAGAGAAATCTGATTGGGGTCTAGATGAGGAGCTTACTGGCCAAAATAGGAGAGTTTGACCAGATGTTCCAGAAAGGGTGGTCCAGTTGTGTGCACTAGGACCACGTATGCATCACTAAATAGAGCAAGGGAGGGAATAGTTCTGTGGGTTGGAATCAGACTGCTTTATCCTCTACTCATAAACAAGATCTCCACTGGAATGACGCCATGGTCTCTGGACACCGCTGAGTCCTACTGAGAATTGTGGAAAGGCAGTCCGGACTCCAAAATGCTTTCATCTACATAATGCCTTGCGATGTGTATTCTTTAAAAGAACGGGGCAGAAATGTCTCTAATTTGAAAGACACACACAAAAAACAAGGGGACCAATTAGGATAAAATCTGGCTTTATGTAAGTATTGTTCATAAAGGGAGAATAAAATAAAAAAACAAGGCAGTTTATGAGCTGTCCAGCAGCTGTAGCTCACTTTGATGAGCCAAGAAAAGAATTTAAGGAATATGAACCAGTTATTAGAGGAGAAAACAGCATCAGCTTTAGTTAGCAAGAATGAAAAGTTGGCTAAAACACATAGGGGAAAAAATTAAAATGGACCCTCATTAGTGCTTGGATCAAGTTTGTAGCATTCAAAGGTCTTTTGAGACCTATGGGGGAGGGGAAACTGAAAAATAAATAGGAAAGGGGAAGAACATGATCCAATTGAGATCATTCTTATAGGGATGATTTACAATGATTTAAATGTACACTCTATAAAAAGGAGGTCTGACGAGGATTTTTAAAATATCTTTGGAAAAGTAAATAAAAATAAAATATCTTTGGTGTGTGCTTGGAGGTAAAGAGCAGAAAGACAGTACCACTGTCACAATTTCAGGAACAATGGATTTTTCTTTCATGGCTCCAAGTAAGTTTATTAATATTCATCAGTCAGACTCAAAGGACACAGATATGACAGCACAAAAATAATCTTAAAATATGTGAAGGGTAAAGGAAGGTATATTAGTTAAGATATAGGTTTGGTTGCTTTAAAGGAGAGTGAATGTTAGAGGAGCTTAAATAAAATAGAAGTTTATTCCCTTCTCATATATAAGTCTTCATGTGTATAGGTGGTTCTGTGGAGTAGAATGGCTTTGATTCCCAAATCTACTTCCCAAAGTGTCTCATTCCACAGGCCCCAAGGTGGTACCTGCTCTTGCCCAGCATTGCCTGATTTGCATTCAAGCCTGTGGGAGGGAAAGGGGAACATGCAAGGTAAGCAGCTTCCTTTGAAGGATGGGGCTTAGAAGAACATAGACAGAACATAGTCTCATGACCACATTTAACTGCAAGAGAGCTGGGAAAGTTCTGCAGGTGGGGGAGGGGAGGAGGTGAGGATTCTGTGCATGGATTGCATGGAGCACTGGGTGTGGTGAAAAAATAATGATACTGTTATGCTGAAAATAAATAAATTAAAAAAAAAGAGGAGGTGAGTGAGAATGAATATGGGGAGACAAGTTGCAGTCTCAAATGCAAATAGTATAAAATGTAATTGCTGAGAGCATGTTCTACTGAAGTATCTGTGTATGATACCAGCAAATGACTCTCTGGTCCGTATAGAGTTTGTGATTATGAGGGATCTTTATTAATCAAGTGAGACATCTGGCTTTCCAACTTGAAAACACTTTGTGTATTCTTAAGAAATAATGATGATTTCTATTAGAAACAATAAGTCATTCAAGTGGCATTTTCAGCAATTTTGTTTGAGTCAGAGAGGCTTATGTGTAAGGACAGCGCAAATCCAGGAAGCTTTCCCAAACTGTGTTTTGAGTATCATGTCCTGTGAAATGATTTTGGAAACCAGATGCATAACATCCTCCCCTTAACAGTTTCACGGACTGTGTTGCACATGGACGTCTCACAAGCCCTTCAGGAAAGATTCTGCTTCACTTTCTTAACCTAACATATGTCAAACTTACTTGATCACCTTATTATAAAGACCTTTTTTTACTTTTCTATGCCATTAGTGTTTCATGGACACATTTTGAGAAACACTTTCTAGCACAGTAGAAATAAGCAATGATAAGAAACAAGCAATCTGGTAATAAGTAGACACTATACACAGTGTTTAATTTATTGCCTATCAAAAAGGCAATGAAATCACCAGGAATAAGAATGGGATGTCTGATTGTGAAACCCAGAGCACCGGGCTCCTTGGGTCTCAGCTTTCTCGTCGTGATAAGAGAGAATTTGGCCAGATTATATCTAATACTCGGGATTAGAGGACACGTCCCTTCTTTCCTCATCACTGTGTGCTGATAGGATCACGATTTTAGCAAGAATAGTTTCTTGGAGACAAGGATGAAATCTGCCTTTCATTGTAACCCAGCAACTTCCCTGGACATGCTCCAAGTGTGAGAGTGAATGAAGGCCTGGAGAGAATCCTAAGAGAACAGGTGGCCTGGCCACTTTTAGGAAAATGATGGATGACCGACCCCCATGGATGAAGCTACCAAAGTAAGAAATTCCAGTTGACTTGGTCACTTAGCTAGAAAGTGACAGGAAAGGTCAAGGAACACCAGCGCCTCCTCCAGCTCCCTGCTCCCTCTCCATCCTAGCTTCTCACACAGTGTGGGGTCCAGCTATGTCTTGGATGCAGAGCAGGGCCAGGACACAAAGGCTATACATCAAAATATTTGCAAATGCCAAACTGTTTTTCCCCTTTGCTCTTTGGAGCAGAATCCAGCTCTGAGGAGAAGTCTTTATCCTGTCATGGGAAAATGCTCATTAGAATGTTAAAAGGAAGAGCAAGATTCAAATCTGTGGATGGTGCATACCATTTCAAGTCTATAAAAAACAAAACAAATCAAAGCAATTTTGTGTAGATATAGTCATGAGAAAACTGGAAGGAAATACACTAATATGCTAATAATTCTTATTACTGAAAGTCGGCTTATGAGTGACTTTCAGTATTGTCATCACTGTTTCGTGCTTTCAGTGAGTAAACTGACCATACCAATGCATGCTTATTGTTGAAGTCATTTTCACATATAATTTTCCCCTCAAACCTGCTGGCCCTGGGCCCCCAGGGGAAGTCTTTACAGCCCACTTGACTGTTACCTGTCACCAGCTGCAAACTGCCTCTAGCAAGATGGCTCTCTGCTGCTGAGCCATGTGGAAGATGCTGACAGTGGGAAGGCCCTGCTGACCACGTTCCCACCGTCCTTCCTGGAAGGGATCTGGGCATCTCTGTATCAGTCACAGTGCCTGGGGACCCAAAGCTCCCAAGGCCAGTCCCACCACACATGTGGTAGAGCTGCCCTAGGGTCTCCTGCCCCTTCCCAGAGTAACAGATAAGCCACAAGGCCAGAGATTGCAGATAGAGGCACATCCTGTCCCTTGCTAGAGAGCTTGCTTTGCACTACACAGAAATGACGTCCCTGTACTTAGGTTTCCAGGTAAAAGCAAGAAGATGTGCTAACGTTAACTGACTTTAAAGGTGTCTTTTGTGAAACTGGAACAATATTTATCTGAAGGCCACTTGAATGTTCACACTTAAAACACGCCTTGGTGTTTTGGCTTCACGTCAGGGAGGGAATAGCAGGAGCATTCTTCCCAGGAGTCTCTTAACTAAACAAATGAGGCAGGAAGAGGAACAGTTGCTATCACTTTACATTTCAGTGGAAGAGTAAGAACACCCTGAAGTTAATCAGGGAAGGCTCTGTGTGTGTGTGTGTGTGTGTGTGGTGCCTGTGCTCCACGAGGTCCCAGATGCATTTAAAAATGAACAAAACCCAAAATAAAGCTATAAAATGTGTGGCATTTTTCAAACGTTTACCTTGAACAACACTTTAAACATACACTGAGTTTTTTATGGGGACTATAAGTGACATCATTTGAAGATCATAAAAAAGTCTAAAACGTGCAGCCTGCCGGACCAGACAGGCAGGTGTCCTGCAGATCTCCCTTGGAGCCATTGTTACCCTGGGAGAAGGCCATGCGCTGGTGAAGGAAGAGACCCTGCGAGCTCCCGGTTGCTGGAACCTGATGGCAACCAGAGCACAGTCTCATGTCCGGGAGAGTTCTCAGGGATTCTGAGTCTGGGCATGTTGGTGGGGTGCTTCCCACCCTGGGCTGACCCACATCTGCTTAGAGGGAAGAGAGCAGACTAGATCGCATGATACAGACAATGCGAGCTTGACTGTACTGATCTCTTGAGGCTGGAATTTTCCCTTTCGGCATGGGTAGCTCCTAGTGCCAACCCTCCCACAGTACCAGAGCCAGAGGCCCGCTGGCTGCAGACAGCCCGGGAGCCCCAAGCATGGGAGAAAGCTTTCCCGAATCCCCAAGCATGAGATTCAATTAGCCTTATTGGAGTTACAGACCACAGCAGTGGTTCGGCTTTTGCTCTGTGGCTCCCGCTTGCCATTCTCTCTGGGGGCCACGAGGTCGCCCATCAAGTTCATGGCAAAAGCTCAGATATCTTCCCAGGGGGATGAGCTTGGGCGGAGTCACGGGACATGCTAACTGCGGAGCATGGCATCCGGGAGCCAGTCCTGCCAGGAGGGCACAGCGTCAGAAGGAAGGGGTATCGGCCTGCTTGTAGGGTGTCTGCCGGCCAAGAGGAGAAAGCTGCATGTAGATGGGAGTTTGCAGACACAAGGGAAATTGTGCTTTAAGATGATAAGCATGCAAAGCGTAGAGCAGTGGGAAGCACTGGGCCAGGTTGTGTCTGGGAGACCCTGATTGACAAGAGCAGGCCCAGGCCCAGCAGCTAAGCAGGGGAATGTGCAAAGTGGGCAGAGAAACTGGTATGAACACACTCGCAAAACTCTAAACTTCTCAGCTTGCCTACCTTCTCTCATGGCCTGCACGCTCTAGGCAATTACTGGCCCTCAGCGTGGGCAGACTGTTTTTAAACTTGCATCACAGGCAAATCCTCACTCCCTTAGCCCAAAGCAGCTGCCCAATTTAGCATGTGTCTTATCTAAATCTCAGGATGCTAGCTTTGTTTTCATAGACGAATAGGAACAGTATTTTTGGCAGTTCTGCTAATTCATCTTTGTTAAAGTACAGGCAGCCATCCCCGCCCCTGCTGCTTTCCCAGAGAATTCTTCCCTTTCTCTCTTCTGCCCCTTTGGTGAGGTCCTTGAGTGTGAGGCCTTGTGTCAAATAGCAAGACAGGGATCCCAGAGCCTGGCTACCCACTAACAGGGAACATTCTGAATGATCACGGAGGATTATTTTGCACCTAGTGGAACTGAGGCCCCCAGTATGACAGGTTGGACAACCCCAGGGGAGCGCAGGCCTGGAAGCATCATATGGTCAGAACCTCTGCACCCTGGGGGGCTCAGGTCATCGTCAGAGCCCTCTCTTAAGTGAAATAAGTCAATCCGAGAAAGACAATTATCATATGATCTCCCTGATATGAGGAGTTTGAGAGGCAACGTGGGGGTGCTTAGGAGGTAGGGAAGGAAAAAATGAAACAAGATGGGATCAGGAGGGAAACAAGCCATAAGAGACTCTTGATCTCAGAAAACTAACTGAGGGTTGCTGGGGGTAGGGAGGTGGGGAGAGGGTTTTGGACATTGGGGAGGGTATGTGCTATGGTGAGTGCTATGAAGTGTGTAAACCTGGTGATTCACAGACCTGCACCCTGGGGCTAATAATACATTATATGTTAATAAAAAATAAAAATTAAAAAAAATAACATGGCTTTTTCAACAATCAAGGGATCCTGTACAATCTGGTTTGCATTGCTTTGAGGGTGTTGGTGAAGTAAGTGGACACAAACATGAGTCACCGGGCTTTTTTTACGTAAGCCTCAGAGTTGGGGTCAGCTGCCGCCCAACTGTGAGCTCATCATTTTCCCTCCCCCAAGCCCTGCCATCTTCCCCTCCGCCCCAGCTGCCTCTTCGACTAAACCCATACAACATGGCTCAGGTCCACAAACGTGTGTGGAGCACACTCCCTTGCTGAGCTGGGCTGTGCTGAGCAGCATCTGTCCTGGACACGGTGGTGTGGCTAACCTTCAGTTCCCAGCTCCAGGCACATCCTTCTTCTGGGAGCCCCTAAAATCATTTCAGTGTAGCTACCTTCCCCCAGGGCTTGGCTCTCTGATACAGGGAAGGGAGAGGTGAGTCACGTAAACTGCTGGATGTGCTGATACCTCTGCACTCCCTACCAGGGCTATTTTGGATCAACCCCTGCACTGTCTCCCACAGAACCAGGACGTGACCTCAGGCTCTGAGCAGTCATTGTAATTCTTTGGAGCAGATGCCCTTGCAGAAGCCTCTTTGCCATTTTTCTCTAGGAGCAGAGAGAAGAGCCCTGTGGGCTGCGGTGGTCTGAGAAGGTTTCCTGGAAGAGGAAAACCATCTGGAGGATTAGAGAATGAGTGGGCTTGAGAAGATCCAGAAGAGACTGGCATGGGTGACCTTGATTTGGGTCCACTCATAGATGCCCTGGAGGTAATTGTAATTCTGCTCTTTTCTCTCCTTTATTTGGAAAACCAGGCCTTAGGGTGTAAGGAGAATATGTCTTTGGAGGTATAAGAACCAAATTACTTTCTTTCTAAGTTTTTCTGTTCAACTTTGAAACGGCATCTTTGTAGGTCAGAAGGAAAAGAAAGGTCCTAGGCAGCCCCCTGTCCCCAGAGGTCATCTGCAGAGACACCCCCACCAAAGGCTCAGTGTGTGTCTGCCTGGGTTGTTCTCTGGCCTCTGGAGTAGGCCACAGGTGATGGGGACCTTCCTCCCTAGAGCAAAGCACACAAAATGAGGGTGGAAGTTGGTGGGTAAAGACCGCAGCTTCCTCCCCTACCCCCACCATGGGACAATGTTAAGGTCTGTTCCCAGCAGGGTGCCTCCTAGGACACAGGTGGGATGGAGCCTCAGCTGCCCATGAATGCCAGCAGCTCATTCACCCCTCTTTGTCCTCATTCTTTTCTTCCGTAACTCCCTTCTGACCCTCCCCAGGCTCCCCAGTCCTCTCCCGAGTATTTCGCCTGTCCCCCATGAGAGCTGCAGGCTACTCTTTAGGAGGAACACAAACTAAGACCAGATATGATAAGGTTCTCTTCCCAATTTCCCCTGGGAAGAAAGCAGGAGGGACTTTGAGGACAAAGGCAGAGCTCAGACAGAACCAAACAGCACCGCGGAGCCTTCTCTGTGATCTCTGAGAACTAAGCTGATTCTGAGCTAGAAGAGAATGAGGTGCTTGCCTCCTGGATCACTCCTGAATCTTCTGCTTCAGAGGGGTTGGGTTGTTGGGCCCCACCCCTGGCAAGCTTGTGCTCCTGGAGGACAACCCTGGGGAAGGAACAGGATAGCTGCTCTGGGGAAGCACAAGAAGGAGCCAGTCGGCCTGCTTTCCTCTCCTGGACCTCAGTGCCCAGATCACTGGGATGCCGGGTGGGTTTCTTTTATTCAGATTATCAGCTCCTTGTTCAAATCTAAAAATAAGGGTTCTCACAAGAAGGGTGCCCTGGGGAAATTTTATGTCAAGGCCTTAGATCTGTGGCCCTTGGCTGTGAGGGCCATGATACAAAACCAACCTGTAGTTGTCTAAAACATCCCGGCCATGAAATAGAAAAGACAGTAAGGAGCTGTTCCAGGTTCAAGGAGGTCAAAGAGATGGCAGCAAGGGACAACATGACCCAGGAGGTTCTCTGCCCTGGGGACATTATTGGCACAATTGTTGAAATCTATAAAAGGTCTGTAATTAGCTAATGGGTTTGTATTGGTCTTAATTTGCTGATTTTGATCATTTTTGAAGTGAGAGAATTTTCCTGTTTTTAGGGAAACGTTTTACATATTGAAGTATTTAGGGACAACAGGGTGGGTGGAAGAGAGAGACAGAGGGAGAGGGAGAGGGGCTCATGACCCACTGGGGAGTGGAAGGAGCCCTCACCAAGCACCCTCCACTGAGAGCCATTAAAATGGACCTGAGTGCCAGGCAACAGTGGAGTGGTGAGGGCAGGATTTTATTTTTTAAAGCTGCTCATGAATAGGATCCTGGAGTTCAGGGAGATAAATACCTCCTCCCACTCCAACCGGGGTTTCTGGCACAGGGTCCATTACATTACAGCTCCCTGCTGTCCTGGCAGCGGGGAGGTGTATGTGGGCACAGGGCGGAGAACACTGCATTTTATTTTTGGCTTCATTAACCTTTACTGAAACCCCAGGCCTGTGAGAGGGACGCAATGGTTGGCGCAGCCTCAGAGCCCCTTGCCTCTTATCTGGGGCCCACACTGACTCCATTTGGGGCAGTTTGCTCATTCCCTTCCCAGAGGCCAACGTGAGAGCAAAGGCAATGAGAGCCTTGGGTTTGGGGAGAGCTCCACTCATCCCCATCAAGGCAGTTTACTCTCTGAATGTCCTCAGCTGAGGGCTTGAGAGAGACGTCAGAGTATAATCAAGCAGCAGTGCTGTGAATTCGGTAAGGAAGCAAGGCCCATTCTTTCCAACAGTATCCCAGGGGGTATAGGCAGAGTTTACTGCGGGCAGAGTTTACTGCGGGCAGAGTTTACTGCGGGCAGAGTTTCCAGCAGAGTTTACTGTCCCCTCCCATGTGGCACAGGGACCCCACTGAGGACGCTGGGGACAAAACCCCACAGTGCTCACACTGTTGGAGTCTGACTTCTAGCTTACACCAGATCGAGGGCATCACTACACTAGCCAGTGCCTGGACCCTACCAGAGGGCTGATGGTGATTTGCAACTTGCAATCCCTTCAAAGGAACTAGTTACCCCTCTTGGTAGGTGTAGGTTACTCTTTGTGACAGGGCTCAAATTTCTAGGGCACGTTTGTTCTAATTTAGCAATAACCAAAGTAACCCTACTAGGAAGGTAAGTGTGATCCTGCTGAATTCTGAAGATTGGGAAATTCAGTTCTTGCAGATCTGGGAGACAGAGCTGTGGAAAGAGGACGTGCTCATCACCTGGAGTCTTGAAAGCCTTGGGGAAGATGGCCCTGGGGCGCAGGCCCTGAGTGTCACACAGGGCCTTCTACATGCCCCCACCTCTCCACCCCAGCCATTATGGTCTATTTATCACAGCACCGGCGCCTTGGGTGGCATCTCTGTAAGATGGGTATAATGCCAGCCTGGGCCTGGCAGGGTGCTGTGAGGATAAGGCGCACTCATTCATACGAGAGCCTGGCAGTGGTGCCGACTCAGGGTGAGCTCAGGGGGAGCTGTGTGCAGGCTCTGGTCCTGTCCGCAGGCGGGAGTGCATAGCCAGCCCCTGCCTTAGAGGGAGGCCGCGGTTTGAGTCCATCCGTGGGACGCTGTGTGTGGATACTCGAAGGAATAAACTAGCAGGAGCTGCCTTGTCATTCTGGAGACCAACCACCTGTCTCCACGCCGGGAACCTCACCCTGCCAAGTACATGCTGCACACAGAGAAGCATGGCTGGGGCCCTGCCCTTGTGGAGCTTGTGGTTCAGCTGGAAATGAAGTCACATACAGCCAGATGTGAAATACACACATCACATAGAGAAGTAGAACAGTGAAAAGTGGTCAGTGAGATGAAGGAAAAGAACCAGGTAAAATGTAATTACAGGATGTGATTTAGTCTGAGGATCAAAGGTTTCCTGGAGGAAGGGCGATTCAAGTTAGGTCCTGGAGGATGTGTACTGGTTAAAGACTCAAAAGAGGAGCAGAGGGCTTGAGGAAGGGTGATCCTAGCACATCCCTTCATGTCATTCATTCAGTCCTTTGCTCATTCATTTAATCACATGTCAGTGCTTGCTATATGCCAGCAACATTGGAGGGCCCGTGAGAGGCTGGGGAGAAGGAGCTGGTGAACTTCAAACCAGCGCATGGTGAGGTTGGCAGGCCTCACAGGCTAAGTTAAGGGTTGGGGTCTTGATAGAAAGCACAGTAGGAAGACAGTCCATGGTTGTAAGTTGAGGCTTTTCAAGATCAGATTTATATTTTGAAAAATGTTTCCATGAGTTGAGTTTCAGAAGAGCAGACCCTGAAATAGTGAAAGTGTACAGGAAGGTTTTCAGGATCTTACGTCTTGGATACTAGGATCTGGGGTCAACACCTGTGAAAGGAAGGGAAGGGAAGACTCCAGAATTGGGTGGAGGAGCTGGGCCTGGAACCAACCCCACTGGGAGCTCCAGACCTGGAGCTGTCCCACACTGGGGCTTTCATATGCCCATAAGACTTTGGATGGAGGCTGTGCTTGCAGGGGCTGTGACTCTGGGTGAAGTGGCTGTCAGCTGATGTGTTTGGAAGGGCCTGACAGCAGCTCCACCAACAATGGTAATAAGTCCTGTACTTTCTCAGGAGAATCTGGCCAGTGCATCCCATCATCTCCCAGCAGACACTGACATTATAAATATACTAGCCTTGTCTCCTTTTTGACCATTTGTTTATCTGTGGTCACTAAATTCTCATGTACCATTTAATTATTGGTTGGTCTTCCTTCTCCCACCATTTAAATTTATTTCTCCTTCAGAGTATGGACCAGTTCTTTGGCTGAACTGTGGAATCCAGCCCAATGACCTCCATAACTCCTTGGTGACTGACACATTATATTTCTGATCAAAGGATCCAGATGACAGTTTGCAAACCCGGCATAACAGAGCCGCAGCCTTTGGGAATAGGATGCGGCTCTGTTATGCAATTACTTATCAAATGATGGATGTGGAACAAACCTTCCAGCAGTTTCTGAATAAGTTATTATCATTATTATTTTTTAACAGTATGTTCTCCCTGTAAGCTGAAGAAAAATCTGTTGCAGGATCCTGGACTGAGCTACTA
Organism: Neogale vison; assembly: GCF_020171115.1. Lineage (NCBI taxonomy): Eukaryota > Metazoa > Chordata > Mammalia > Carnivora > Mustelidae > Neogale > Neogale vison. Next base: position 48,057,288 of record NC_058098.1, read on the forward strand.
GGCTCTTAGGTCTCTTTCTGTCCTCCGCCAGCTCCCTGGCCCAGCCCCTCTCAGGCCCCCTCCCCTTCTCCATGCTTGATGTTGTGATGGACATCAAGGAAAGCCATAAAATCAATGGTGGAAAAATAAAAAGCTTAGCATGACTGTGTACAGTTAGCAGATATGAAGGTATATCAGGACCCCACAGTGCAGAATATCCTTTTCTTAGGTGGTTAATTTAGAATAACACTTTCCAGGAAATTCCTCTTTTTCAGGAGCTGATAAAGACCATCCCTTCCCTCCCACATTTGCTTCAATAACCATTACCTGGGGATTTATAGTTCTTTGTGCACGCCATGACAAAAGCACTCTTCCATGTTGTCGCTTTCTAGTCATTTATTTTCGTCTCTCTTAAGCTGAGAGCTTGCTTTCCCTTGACCTGTTCTGGGACCCAGCATATAACCAGGAAACAAGTCCTCAATACAGCAAGATCCAGAGTGACTCCCTAGGGAGGGCAATGTCACCCCTATGAGTCTGTTGTTCAATGGTTGTTCTCAGGGCCCATGACTCTGAGAGATGGTTCTATAAGGGCATCTGGGATGGGAGACTGCAGCAGAGGGGGCAGTTTCTGCCCATGTGCTCCTGGCTCTCATTTTTTCTACACTTGTGGATGGCTTCCTGCCCTAAGAACCAGACTCTCTGTATGAGTGGTAGGCCAGAAGACCAGGAGTTAATCCTTGTGGAAGGTCCTCAATCAATTACAGGTGAGAATCATGGTTAAATTCTAAGGTTCTCTGCCCCTCAAGTGGGACAACTCTGAGGCATGTTTTGAATTATTCACCCTAGACCCCACATGGGATTAAATTCTAGTTGACCATGATGGAGACTCATTTGACCCCTACCCTCTATTATCCTCCTGTCCCTTCCCCACCTCCTGCTGCTGCTTCCTGGGATCAGTTCGCAGACAAACCAGGATCTGCTGCTGGGGAGCCCAGCCCAAGACAGAGGGCATTTTTTGCATGGCATAGAAATGATTATCTGAATCTGTGCCGAAGACTAGAGGGCTTCGTGTTCATCCCACCCGCCTTCCATCCACAGATGCCCATTTCATAAACTGTCGCTTGGTCCCTCCAGATTATTCCTCCAACTTCCACAGGGAAAACATACAAAATCCACCCTCAGTCTTGACATCCACTTGCACCATGTTATTCCCTAACATGTAAACTGCAGGTGGGTGGACATCATTCCCACCTCAAATCTGTACAAAATGCACCTTTGGGCTACTGGGTACATGTGCCTATATTCCAATGCATTATAAAATCCGATAACATACACTGTTCCCTTACCAAGAAAAAACTTAACTATGTACTGAATTCCATGGTTGAAACACTTATAATATCATCTGAAGAAAAACAGAATAAGGGACAGGCTTATTTTTTTGAGTTCAAGAAACGGACTCAATAGGGGAAAGAGTTAAAGTAGTCACAAGAAATCCAGCAGGTGTGATTCCAGGTTCTGAACCTGAAAACACCCAGTAAATGCTGGGGGCTGCTGAATGTTAGCTCTGCCTGGGGTGGACTGGATAGACAGGGCGGGGGCAGGGGGAAGGGTGGTCTTGGGACCCTAACCATTTTTGTCCATCATGCTGCTAGCACATTTCAGGCAGAACTGAGAGTTGAGAGTCAGCTCCTGGTTCCTATTTTCTGTCCATGTCAGGATTTCCTTGCTCTGTAAATTGAATGTAAATCCTTAGATACTTTGAAAATTAGACCTAGGCAGGAGGTCAAGGCAACAGGGTCATTTAGCTTTGAGAAAAGAAGGCTGATGGGTGATCAGATGACATTTTCCAATAGGAAAAGTCTTATTGTACAGATGGTGACCAGCTGTTCCTTTCATGGAGGCAGGGTAGACATGGGGATTAGGTTTAAACAAAGACTGCTCAGATCGGAGGCTCTGTTGGCACTGGAGGGAGAACCCATGGGGACCTGTAATCTCCTTTCTGAGAGATGTGGGCTAATGAATAAGACTATTAATGTCTATCTTTTAGTTTTGTTAATAGAGTGTTCTCTGAGACAGACCCTAGCATTTTATGAAAGCTTATTGCAGTATGCTGGGAAATACTTGTTAAATAGAAGATTTGAGGATATATATGTGCATGTTAAACTCAGGAAATTTGCACGATTGTGAATGCTTTTGAAGATATGAGCAAAGAAACCAGCACTTTCTCTTTTTCTATCTCTGAATTGCACCTGGTTTCCATCCTTGGTGACCCCGTTCACGCTGCTGCTGCCTTTGTGTTTTAATATCTTTATGAGTTCCTCTTTTCTCCTGATGACTTTTAAAACAACTAGAGGGCAGGACATAACAAAGCCAGGCCAGGCCTTTGGGAATCCCTGTGTCCCACTGTTTAGAGAAGTGCTCACAGCTTCTAGATACTTATTAACAACTTTCATTTTATAATAGTGGCTAGGGAGAAATCTCACCAAAATTGTAACAAAAGCACATTTGTAAAGTTTACAACACTCTACCTAGTATACACTAGGGTCATTTAAAATTTTACCCTAATAAAGTAAGCTCAAAAAGGATATGATATGAAATTTATAAAATAAAGTTTATTCTGCAGAACACATTTCACAACAGAGACATGAATGTATGGATACAATGTCTCCAGTCACCTCTCCTTGCTCTTTCTGCTGGAAGGGTCACAGTTGGGCTTCCAGAGAATAGACATGCATCATGTGTTTCATTTTATTATTATGCTTTTTCAACAGCTGTTGAAGACTCTGACCCACCGTGATATGAATTTTTCAACAAATAGAAATAAATGGAAGTTAAAGAAAATGACTTTTACTGCTTAAAAATAAAATTATAAATTGGTATTAGAAGAAAATAAAAACAAAATGTAAAGTTTTAGTGAGTATTAAAAATATATTTTTTTTTAAAGGAGGGAAAGTGAGCTAGTAGAAGGCAAGGTGAGCCCAGCAGCCTCACCTATGATATGATAAAAACATAAAATTTCACTATTTTAAAGAATCAAAACTCAATTTTATAGTTCAGTATGTTTCTCATTGGCTTAGTGCTATTTTTCCCTTTCAATAAGAACACTTTTCTCTTTATTTTTGCCAGCATCCAAAACTTCCAAGAATACCCATGATTTTTTTTTTTTAAGTTTCTCCTAAAACCTGTAACAAAGAAATTGCTCACAATTCAATGACAGTAGTGGATATCCTAGAAGAGTTGGCTGTACTGTGTTCTTTTACCAGCTATGGAGATTTCAAAACAATCCAGCAGTAGAACAATAACTGAGAAAATCAACTCTCTGAGCTACCATCTGTCCTCTTCCAGCTCAGATTTTGCAAATATCTAGCTTAGAGAATCAATGCGAGCAAGCCAATGTCTTTATGCAATCTACTTGAAAGCAAAAATAGCAAACATGCCAATTAATACTTTGTGAATAATGTTTATTTTGCCTTAACCTTCAGCTCATGGTTTGCTAGTGCTTATTCTTACGGCAGCCCAGAGCTGGGTTTTCTTATTGATGAAATGCACGCAGCAGTCACTGTAGGGCTTTCAGAGAAGGACTAAACCATCCTTTTCCCTCAGGCTGAGCCCTTAACACCTCTTTATCACTTCATAGTGTTTCTAGCTGTATAGTATAGAAACCTAAGACTATTCTCTGAGCATTGAATGTTAGATATTGTCAGTTTGGAAAAGAAATAAACGAGCATGAACTTGTAACTTGACTTCCCTAAAAAAATTAAAATACTATATTCCTTGATCAACACACACTTTACAGGGTCTGAAACACTAGGAAATGATATCCATTCTATTGTGAACAGCAAGATCAAGATGGAAGGAGATCAAAATTTTATTCCATGTGATTTAGATCTTTATCAGTTGGATTCTTAGGGTCTCACACTGCAGGTTCTGGTGTTGATAAAGTGGGTGTTTATTCTGACTTGACTCCCTGCTCTGGGGGGTTGCATCCTGAGAAGCAACAGGATTTTGTTTAAACCCGTCTGCTTTACCCACCTTCAGAATGCAAACAAGGGCCTGTTTTTCTTTTCTCTTTGTCCAGCAGCTGTGAGTTTGTCTCTAGGGCTTGTTCAGTTTGCTTTATAGAAGCCACAGACGTGCTTGGGACACATTCTCTTGCCAGACAGAACTGCTAGCACAAAACATGCTATAAATTGGGACATTAATTTTCCTTGAGAAGACAACTAAAATACCGAATCTCCTGATAGGAGATAGGAATAATCTTTAAAAATCTAATAAACAATTTATAAAAGTCAGGAAAACCACATGCAGAGGGCCAGCATTTTGTGTTTAGGAAAAAAATGCCCTGGTCTTGGCAGTGGGGAGACTTCAAAAGGGCTCCCTTTATCGAGAAGGATAAAAAATATGTCTTGTTTTGAAGGCAACAGGATCACTCACTTTGCCAAACCTTCATGAAATGATAGAAAATGGCTTTACGAAAGTAAACTCCAGCACATCTTCTATTTACCAAATTATCGATGGACCCACAGGGATTTTGGACAAAGACCATGTCTTGTCATGCATCACCCAGAAACGGAAAATTCTGCCTTTTAAGCATATTGCATGGTCTGCTTTGTGAAGCTACTTCCACTAAAATTCTTCTAGGTCCATGTCAGTGTTCACACATGAAGTGCAGGAAATGTCTGCCTACATAAGGGTTCACAGTAGACCTAAGGACCTTGCTTCTGGCCATTTATTTGCAACACGCCTTAAATAATTAAACTCTTGTATTTGAAAAAGAGCTCCCTTAGGGGAACACAGACAAGCAATAGTTACTGGGCTTCTGAAGTGATTGGAAGGTGCTCCCTTTTCTCCAGCATGATCCTCCCGTCCTCAGTATTCTTTCCTCATATGGGGGCCCTTTTACTTCCTGGCTCTTGTCTTAGTTTCCCTCAGTCCTTTCCTGTTGTCATTCTCCTCCTGTTTCTCTTTCCTTACCGTTCCACTTCTACCCGGAAGGTGGAACATTCTCCACCTGCTTCTGTGGAGATCACAGATGACACAAGGGAACTAGGGGCCTCTTCTCTTGGCACACACCCATGGGTCTGGGAGATGGGGTCAGCCCCAGGATGACCACCAGGAGCTTCCGGTGGATTCTGTGGGTGATTCCAAACTGAGACCTGAATAGCGCTGGATGCCAGAAGGTTCCTAACAAGGAATGTAGGGAGGCTGGTGTGATCATACAATTTAAACTGGTGCTCTTAATAATTAAACCAGGAAAACAGTTTCATAAAGCTGGCAAGCCAGAGCCAAGTGGCACACAGAGGAGCTGGTGGACTGGAAGTAGCCCATGGTGTTAGAGAGAGCCCAGGAATGGGAGTTAGATAGGTAGCTCTGTCTCTAGCTCCCTCTCTGAGGACATTATTATTTTTTTAAAAGATTTTATTTATTTATTTGACAGAGATCACAAGTAGGCAGAGAGGCAGGCAGAGTGAGAGGGAAACAGACTCCCTGCTGAGCAGAGAGCCCGATACGGGACTCGATCCCAGGACCCTGAGATCATGACCTGAGCCGAAGGCAGTGACTTAACCCACTGAGCCACCCAGGCGCCCCACTGAGGACATTATTGACCAGAAGGAAATAATGCATGAAACCATGACAAAGAACTTTAGAGAAGTAAAAACATGATACTAACATAAGGCCCACTACTGAAACTGTTGCTGCAGCCAAGGCCAATGGTGGGGCAGAGGCTAAGGGAAAGAAAGCTTTAGTCTTAGAAGTCACAGACGTTATTCATAATGTGACTGAGGGTGTGATGCTGCAGGGCCAACCCAGGCTCAGCTGCTCACCACAGGGCATGGCACAGAGTAAGCCCTTAATGTGTGTCTGTGGGACACATGAAGGGCCAGAGGCAAGGGTAGCAGCCTTCATCTTGTGTGCACTGAACACATACAAAGGTTCCATTGAATGCAGGAAAACATGAGATTGCACTGAGTTTGTTGATCAAGCTACATATAAGAAAGAATTCTATCTAGATTATCTGGAAAATAGGCCCATCACATCCTCATCAACACTGAACAAGAGCAGGCTTTTACCAAGTGCAAACTGTGTGTGTGACAGGTGTGTGCCATCCTATGTAACTTGGCAGAATGGGGTCATGGAGTCCAGGGACATAAGTGATCATAGCAGAGGTTATGAGCAGAAATGCTAGGCTCATTTCCATGTCCAGTCAAACAGTGGGACCCACAGGGGGACCTCCATGAGGAAATGACAAGACCAACTGCTGGGGAGGAAGCAGGGAGGTCAGCATCTGTGGCCAGGGACAGGTCAGGAATCGAGGAAACAGATGAAAGAATCTCTCTCAGAGGCAAGCAGGAAGAAGTGCAGGTATTAATAAAATATTTAAAAAAAGAAAAGGTGGGGGACACCTTGGTGGCTCAGTCAGTTAAGGGTCTGCCTTTGGTTCAGCTCATGATCCCAGGGACCTGGGATCAAGTCCTATAAGGGGCTTCTTGCTCAGTGGGGAGTCTACTTCTCCCTTTGCCTCTACCCCTCCCCCTGCTCTCTCTTATGCTGTCTTTCTCAAATAAATAAATAAATAAAATATTTTTTAAAAAGAAATTCATGTTTACACATGTGAGTACATATACATGTGCTTTCAGCTCATGTGACTGATAACTACTTCCTCTCGCTTTCCTGAGAGGTATATATTTTTGTGCCCTAGTAGCTATGAAGTATAGGGAAAGGAGAACTGGAAGAACATAGAGGTTACCTTCTATGACCTTGGGTCAAGGTTTCATAGTAGTTCATTTGGAATCAACTACTCAATTCCCTGAATTTTACAGATGAGAATACACACAAGTACATTCAGTTTCTCTTCTTCTTCTTCTTATTTTTAAAGGTTTTATTTATTTCAGAGAGATAGAGAAAGTGAGCATGGGCAGGAGGGAGGGGCAGAGGGAGAGTGAGAAGTAGACTCCCCACTGAGCAGGGAGCTCAATGCGGGCTCAATCTCAGGACTCTAGGATCATGACCGAAGCTGAACAAAGGCAGTAGCTGAATCAACTGAGCCATGCAGGTGCCCTAGGGTTCAGTTTATCATCTAACATTTTGTGATTTGTGTCCTTACATATGATGTGGATCAAGGGGGCAACAAGCTCATGGCACCCTAGGCCAGCACCTGCCTTGCTTTGTCGTACTACTTGTTTTACTCTTCCTGTGTGCAGTGTGATTCAGGGCTCATTTCCTCACTCACCTTGGGGTTTCAGGTACATGAGTGAGGTTGAAGAGATCCACCAAACAGTGAATGGGAATGAGCCTCATTCTCTTTGTTCTCAACAGACCATAATGGTTGCAAGTTGGTACAGCCACATTGGAAAACAGTGTGGAAATTCCTCAAAAATTTAAAAACAGAACTGCCATATGACCCAGCAATTGCACTACTGAGCACAAGACAGTTTAATTAGTTTCTATAAAAAGGAGAAATATAGACACAGATACATGCAAAGGAAACACAAGGTACAGACACTAGGAGAAGGTGACCACTTAACCAGAGTGATACACTTGTAAGCCAAGGAATGCCAAGGATTTCTGACAAACCCCAGAAGCTGGAACAGGCAAGGAAGGATTCTCCCCATCAGAGGGACCATTGCCCTACCCAACTTTGACTTTGGACTTGTGGTCTCCTGAGCTGAGAGAATAAAACTCTGCGGTTTTAAGTCACCCTGTTTTTGGTATTTGTTAAAGCAGCCATAACAAGCTAATATAGGCTGGTCTCCAGGGTTTCTGTCCAGCCCTGAGTAGCTCTGTGCTGGCAAATCTAGGAGAGTGACCATCACCCAGATCAGCCTCAAAGAACAAAGATACCACAGGATATAGCCTCAGCTGTGCCTCTGTGGTTTGGAGGAGCACAGTTCATGAAGTCCAGGGAAAGCACAGGGTTTATGAATTGAGTGGGCAAGAAAGCGTCAGGTCTCTTCAGCACCAACCAACACACTCACCCTCTGCCAGCAGGCAGAGCCAGACCCATATTCTGATTCCCCATACAGTGGCAACAGGGTGTGTCCATGTTTAGTTAATGTCCTATATTCCTTCCTTCCTTACTTAATTAATATATTATTTGGGCTGACTTCCTAAAATACTGTATGATATGAATTCTCTCTGTCTCAAATAAATAAATCAATCTTAAAAAAAAAAAAGTAGAGACCAGGATTCAAGTTACTTGCAAGGTATGCAACCTTAACAAAATGACCTCACCTCTCTAACAAATGTAAGCACAATATTTGAGTATTATATAACATAAGAAAGTGCTTTGGAAACTATGATATAAACACATATAAGCTGTATTTCTGTATAATTAGTGTACCATTATCATGTACAATATTCTTAGTTTTAATTATTTTTATTCACCAACAATTCAATTTCGAAGGAAAAAGACATACCTTGCCAGTAGAGGAGGCAGCATATTTGGGGGAAGTTAGAGGACCATGGAATGTACATCAATTCGTTCTTGGAGTTACATAGTTATTTTTGCTTCACCATGTATAAGAATGTGCAGCTCAAGAGGTTTCAGATCAATATTGTTTATTGTTTTAGCATTGAACTTCTGCTAGGTCAAGACTGATAAGCATTTAGCCATCCCAGCTCTTTCCAGGATCCTTAATTTCCTCCAGGTTTATGTGGTGCCTGTCAAATGAAGCACACTTGACATAAAGTGTAAAAAGAAAGTTCATTTATTAAGATTTTATGCTTTGGGGGCACCTGGGTGGCTCAGTGGGTTAAGCCTCTGCCTTCGGCTCAGGGCATGGTCCCCAGGTCCTGGGATCGAGTCCCGCATCGGGCTCTCTGCTCAGCAGGGAGTCTGCTTCCTCCTCTCTCTGCCTCTCTGCCTCCTTGTGATCTCTGTCAAATAAATAAATAAAATCTTAAAAAAAAAGATTTTATGCTTTGAACAAAACATTAATAATGGGAGAATCTTCTAGTCTCCTCTTTTCATTCTTCAGGGAAGGAACCATCTTGGAAGTGCAGCCCACACACTTGGATTCCAGACCAACAGATGAAATAGCATGAGTTCTTTGTAGTCCAATGGAGCCATGGCTACCACATTCATTTTTCAGGCAGGTGTAAAGAGCATGATTGGATCTGAGCTGGTGTCATGTGAGATATGCCAAATATCCCAACCCTGGGTGCTTTGACTTTGACTTTGCCCTGGGAATGTAAGACTTTAGTGCTCTGCTTCAGAAATGTGGAGAGTTAGATGTAGGGCAACAACCAACCACTGCCCAATTTGTTTCTTACTTCTTATTAGACATCTTGCAGAACACTTGGAATTCCTTTGCTTGTCATGTTTTTTAACGGGGAAGAGAACAATCTGTTTCTTGTGTGTCATGTCCCCATCTCACACTGTCTCAAAGTATACATTAGCCCCCATTGTGTCTGGTCACCAAAGAATCTTTAAGTGCCTCAGCCACCCCCATACCCACTTCCCCTTTCACACTCTTGTGACCTACACATGTGACTCATGACTAAGATCTGTGAACATATCAGGTGTACATCTAAATCTAGATATTTATAATCATATTTAAGAAAAGGGTACCAGTACAGAACAGATGTTATAAGCAGAGAGGTGTATGTGAGAGAAGAAACATTTCCTGAGCACCACTTAAGTGTACAAGCATGAATCGGCTCAACACACACTTGGGGTATAGAAAAACACATTTCTTTATTTATTTAAGCCAAATGAAATCTAGGTCTTGTCTAATATTTTCACTTTCTAAGATACATTCTTTGTCCTTGGGATTGCTCATGAGTCCCAGGAGTCTAGGGTCCTGGAAGGAACATTTCAGTCTGTGATTGTCATGCTGGCTACTGCTGGCAGCCCTTTCACCTCTTTCAACATCCCTGATGTCTTGAAGTAGATCTTACTGGACCAAAGAGGCATGGCTCATGATCTCTGCAATCAACCTGACCATTGTGGGATTGGGGTGCAGGCTGTAGTGTTCCCAGTTCTTACCAGCCCATGCAGCTGCCCTGTTGCCTCTTCCTTCTTCAGCTTCACTAACAGAAAATTTACCATCTCTCCTTGGGCCTGTCTAGCTTTATTCCCTGGACTTCCAACAAAGGGAAAAATATTAATTCCTGCCACATGTAGAGGTGGGACTTTAAGTGTAATGACAATGAGGAGTGGGGAAACTCTCCTCTGTGTGATCCATAAGGTTCAAAAGCAAAATATGAGTGATAGTTTCAGCTCCAGTACAGAGAACCTGGAAGATGTCATTCCCACTTTCACAACAAGGAAAAGAAATAAAAAATGAAACAAACAAAAACAACCACCATTGGCATATCTTGGACCCATCAGTAAACCAAGTTCATGAAGCAAACCCAGCATTCCAAAATCTGGAGAGACAGGCACATCCAGCAAGTCACAGCAGGGTCTGCTCATCTGAAGCAGATGCTGCTAGAGTCATTAACCAGTAGGGACGTTTAAACATTGATTTCAGTGAACTTCTGAAGGCTGAATGTGGACCAGTGTGAGAGCGAGAAATTCCCGGAAGAGCTCACTTGCAGTGAGGTCTCCATACCTTTTGTGGGTTTTACTTCCAGAAACCCCACCAGATTATTTCAGTGAAGAGCCAAAACAAATAAAAAAACAAAAAAACACTTCTTGTTTTTGTGGGGACTAGGAAAAAAGGGACCAAACTGAGATACATGCATACCTTGTGTTATTGTGTTTCTCTGACACAGCAGGTTTTACAAACTGAAGATTTATAATGACCCTGCATTGAGCAGTAAGTCCAGCAGCACTATTTTTGCAAAAGCATTTGCTGACTTCATGTCTCTGCATCACATTTTGATAGTTCTTAAAATATTTCATATGTGTTCATCATTACTGTATTTGTGAAAATGATCTTTGATCAGTTGTTATGACTCACTGAAAGCTTAGATGATGGTTAGTATTTTTAGCAACTGGGTTTTTAAAAATTTTTATTTATTTTTTAAATTTCTTCTCATTGTTCCAGAATTCATTGTTTATGCATCTCACACCCAGTGCTCCATGCAATAGTGCTCTCCACAATACCCACCAGGCTCACCCAACCTCCCACACCCCTCCCCTCAAAAACTCTCAGTTAGTTCCTCAGAGCAACTAAGAGCTTTTTATTTTATTAAATTTTATTTTTCATTTCTAGCATTATTTATCTATTTATTTATTTTTATAAACATATAATGTATCTTTATCCCCAGGAGTACAGGTCTGTGAATCTCCAGGTTTACACACTTCACAGCATTCACCATAGCACATACCCTCCCCAATGTCAATAACCCCACCTCCTTTCCCCCAACCCCCCTCCCCCCAGCAACCCTCAGTTTGTTTTGTGAGATTAAGAGTCACTTATGGTTTGTCTCCCTCCCAATCCCATCTTGTTTCATTTATTCTTCTCCTACCCCCTTAACCCCCCATGTTGCATCTCCACTTCTTCATATCAGGGAGATCATATGATAGTTGTCTTTCTCCAATTGACTTATTTCGCTAAGCATAATACCCTCTAGTTCCATCCATGTCGTCACAAATGGCAAGATTTCATTTCTTTTGATGGCTGCATAATATTCCATTGTGTATATATACCACATCTTACTTATCCAGTCATCTATTGATGGACATTTAGGTTCTTTCCATAGTTTGGCTATTGTAGACGTTGCTGCTATAAACATTCGAGTGCACGGGCCCCTTCGGATCACTACGTTTGTATCTTTAGGGTAAATACCCAGTAGTGCAATTGCTGGGTCATAGGGCAGTTCTATTTTCAACATTTTGAGGAACCTCCATGCTGTTTTCCAGAGTGGTTGCACCAGCTTGCATTCCCACCAACAGTGTAGGAGGGTTCCCCTTTCTCCGCATCCTCGCCAGCATCTGTCATTTCCTGACTTGTTAATTTTAGCCATTCTGACTGGTGTGAGGTGATATCTCATTGTGGTTTTGATTTGTATTTCCCTGATTCCCAGTGATGTGGAGCACTTTTTCATGTGTCTTTTGGCCATCTGGATGTCTTCTTTGCAGAGATGTCTGTTCATGTCTTCTGCCCATTTCTTGATTGAATTATTTGTTCTTTGGGTGTTGAGTTTGCCAAGTTCTTTATAAATTTTGGACACTAGCCCTTTATCTGATATGTCGTTTGCAAATATCTTCTCCCATTCTGTCAGTTGTCTTTTGGTTTTGTTCACTGTTTCCTTTGCTGTGCAAAAGCTTTTGATCTTGATAAAATCCCAATAGTTCATTTTGCCCTTGCTTCCCTTGCCTTTGGCGATGTTCCTAGGAAGATGTTGCTGCGGCTGAGGTCGAAGAGGTTGCTGCCTGTGTTCTCCTCAAGTATTTTGATGGATTCCTTTCTCACATTGAGATCCTTCATCCATTTTGAGTCTATTTTTGTGAGCGGTGTAAGGAAATGGTCCAATTTCATTTTTCTGCATGTGGCTGTCCAATGTTCCCAACACCATTTATTGAAGTGGCTGTCCTTTTTCCATTGGACATTCTTTCCTGCTTTGTTGAAGACTAGTTGACCATAGAGTTGAGGGTTTATTTCTGGGCTCTCTATTCTGTTCCATTGATCTATGTGTCTGTTTTTGTGCCGGTACCATGCTGTCTTGATGATGACAGCTTTGTAATAGAGCTTGAAGTCCGGAATTGTGATGCCACCAACTTGGCTTTCTTTTTCAATATTCCTTTCGCTATTTGAGGTCTTTTCTGGTTCCATATAAATTTTAGGATTATTTGTTCCATTTATTTGAAGAGAATGGATGGTACTTTGATAGGAATTGCATTAAATGTGTAGATTGCTTTAGGTAGCATAGACATTTTCACAATATTTATTCTTCCAATCCAGGAGCATGGAACATTTTTCCATTTCTTTGTGTCTTCCTCAATTTCTTTCATGAGTACTTTATAGTTTTCTGAGTATAGATTCTTGCCTCTTTGGTTAGGTTTATTCCTAGGTACTTTATAGTTTTGGGTGCAATTGTAAATGGGATTGACTCCTTAATTTCTCTTTCTTCTGTCTTGTTGTTGGTATAGAGAAATGCAACTGATTTCTGTGCATTGATTTTATAACCTGATTTTATATCCTTTACTGAATTACTGTACAAGTTCTAGCAGTTTTGGAGTGGAGTCTTTTGGCTTTTCAACATATAGTATCATATCCTCTGCAAAGAGTGAGAGTTTGACTTCTTCGTTGCTGATTTGGATGCCTTTAATTTCCTTTTGTTGTCTGATTGCTGAGGCTAGGACTTCTAGTACTATGTTGAATAGCAGTGGTGATAATGGATCCCTGCTGAGTTCCTGACCTTAGCAGAAAAGCTTTCAGTTTTTCTCCATTGAGAATGATATTTGCAGTGGGTTTTTCATAGATGGCTTTGATGATATTGAGGTATGTGCCCTCTATCCCTGCACTTTAAAGAGTTTTGATCAGGAAGGGATGCTCTACTTTGTCAAATGATTTTCAGCATCTATTGAGAGTATCATATGGTTCTTGTTCTTTCTTTTATTAATGTTGTATCACATTGCTTTATTTGCGGATGTTGAACCAACATTGCAGCCCTGGAATAAATCCCACTTGGTCGTGGTGAATAATCCTTTTAATGTACTGTTGAATCCTATTGTCTAGTATTTTAGTGAGAATTTTCTCATCTGTGTTCATCAAGGATATTGGTCTGTAGTTCTCTTTTTTGATGGGATCCTTGTATGGTTTTGGGATCAAGGTGATGCTGGCCTCATAAAATGAGTTTGGAAGTTTTCCTTCCATTTATATTTTTTGGAACAGTTTCAGGAGAATAGGAATTATTTCTTCTTTAAATGTTTGGTAGAATTCCCCTGGGAAGCTGTCTGGCCCTGGGCTTTTGTTTGTTTGGACATTTTTGATGATTATTTCGATCACCTTACTGGTTATGGGTCTGTTCAGGCTTTCTAATTCTTCCTGGTTCAGTTTTGGTAGTTTATATGTCTCTAGGAATGCATCCATTTCTTCCAGATTGTCAAATTTATTGGCATAGAGTTGTTCATAGTATGTTCTTATAATTGTCTGTATTTCTTTGGTGTTAGTGTGATTGCTCCTCTTTCATTCATGATTTTATTTATTTGGGTCCTTTCTCTTCTTTTTGATAAGTCTGGACAGGGGTTTATCAATCTTATTAATTCTTTCAAAGAACCAGCTCCTAGTTTCATTGATTTGTTCTATTGTTTTTTTGGTTTCTATTTCATTGATTTCTGCTCTGATCTTTATGATTTCTCTTCTCCTGCTGGGTTTAGGGTTTCTTTATTATTATTTATCCAGATCCTTTAGGTGTAGGGTTAGGTTGTGTACCTGAGACCTTTCTTGCTTATAGAGAAAGGCTTGTACCGCTATATATTTTCCTCTCAGTACTACCTTTGCTGTGTCCCACAGATTTGGAACTGCTGTGTTTTCATTATCATTTGTTGCCATGAATTTTTTCAGTTCTTCTTTAATTTCCTGGTGGACCCATTCATTCTTTAGAAGGATGCTGTTTAGTCTCCATATATTTGGGTTCTTTCCATATTTCCTCTTGTGATTGAGTTCTAGCTTCAGAGCATTGTGGTCTGAAAATATGTAGGAAATGATCCCAATCTTTTGATACCGGTTGAGATCTGATTTAGGATGGTGGATGTGATATATTCTGGAGAATGTTCCATGTGCACTAGAGAAGAATGTGTATTCTGTTGCTTTGGGATGAAATGTTCTGAATATATCTGTGATGTCCATCTGGTCCAGTGTATCATTTAAGGCCTTTATTTCCTTGTTGGTCTTTTGCTTGGATGATCTGTCCATTTCAGTGAGGGGAGTGTTTAAGTCCCCTACTATTATTGTATTATTGTTGATGTGTTTCTTTGATTTTGTTATTAATTGGTTTATATAGTTGGCTGCTCCCACATTAGGGGCATAGATATTTAAAATTGTTAGATCTTCTTGTTGGACAGATCCTTTGAGTATGATATAGTGTCCTTCCTCATCTCTTATTATAGTCTTTGGCTTATAATGTAATTGATCTGATATAAGGAATGCCACTCCTGCTTTTTTCTGATGTCCATTAGCATGGTAAATTTTTTTCCACCCCCTCACTTTGAATCTGGAGCTGTCTTTGGGTTTAAAATGAGTTTCTTGGAGGCAACATATAGATGGGTTTTGGTTTTTTATCCATTCTGATACCCTGTGTCTTTTGATTGGGGCATTTAGCCCATTAACATTCAGGGTAACTATTGAGAGATATGATTTTAGTGCCATTGTATTGCCTGTAAGGTGACTGTTACTGTACATTGTCTCTGTTCCTTTCTGATCTACCACTTGTAGGCTATCTCTTTGCTTAGAGGACCCCTTTCAGTATTTCCTGTAGAGCTGGTTTGGTGTTTGCAAATTCTTTCAGTTTTTGTTTGTCCTGGAAGCTTTTAATCTCTCCTTCTATTTTCAATGATAGCCTAGCTGGATATAGTATTCTTGGCTGCATGTTTTTTTTCGTTTAGTGCTCTGAATATATCATGCCAGCTCTTTCTGGCCTGCCAGGTCTCTGTAGATAAGTCTGCTGTCAATCTAATATTTTTACCATTGTATGTTACAGACTTCTTTTCCCGAGCTGCTTTTAGGATTTTCTCTTTGTCACTAAGACTTGTAAATTTTACTATTTGGTGACAGGGTGTGGAACTATTCTTATTGATTTTGAGGGGGGTTTCTCTGCAACTCCTGGATTTTGATGCTTGTTCCCTTTGACATATTGGGGAAATTCTCTCCAATAATTCTCTCCAATATACCTTCTGCTCCCCTCTCTCTTTCTTCTTCTGGAATCCCAATTACTCTAATGTTGTTTCATCTCATGGTGTCACTTATCTCTCGAATTCTCCCCTCGTGGTCCAGTAGCTGTTTGTCCCTCTCTTGCTCAGCTTCTTTATTCTCTGTCATTAGGTCTTCTATATCGCTAATTCTTTCTTCTGCCTCATTTATCCTAGCAGTGAGAGCCTCCATTTTTTATTGCACTTCATTAATAGCTTTTTTGATTTCAACTTGGTTAGATTTTAATTCTTTTATTTCTCCAGAAAAGGCTTATATATCTCCTGAGAGGGTTTCCCTAATATCTTCCATGCTTTCGAGCCTGGCTAGAACCCTGAGAATCGTCATTCTGAACTCTAGATCTGAAATATTACCAACGTCTGTATTGATTAGGTCCCTAGCCTTTGGTACTGCCTCTTGTTCTTTTTTTTGTGGTGAATTTTTCCGCCTTGTCATTTTGTCCAGATAAGAGTATATGAAGGAGCAAGTAAAATACTAAAAGGGTGGCAACAACCCAGGAAAATTTGCTTTAACCAAATCAGAAGAGATACCAAATTATGAGGGGGGAGAAAGGGGGTAAAAAGAGGTTCAGAAAGAAAAAGAAAAGAAAAGAAAACAATTTAAAAAAGAAAATGTATACAGAAAAAATATAAAAAAGAAATATATATATATTTATATATATTAGATAAGCTAGTTAAAAAAAACGTTAAAAAAGAAAAGGGTAAAAGTTTAAAAAAATTTAGCAGAAGAGAAAAAAAATTGAAAATGAAGAAAAAAATTAAATTAACTGCAAGACTAAAGAATCATGGGGAGAAAGCTATGAGTTCCGTGCTTTGCTTTCTCCTCCTCTGGAATTCCGCGGCTCTCTTTGGTATTGAAACCGCACTCCTTGGTAGGCGAACTTGGTCCTGGCTGGATTTCTTGTTGATCTTCTGGGGCAGGGGCCTGTTGTAGTGATTCTCATGTGTCTTTGCCTCGGGCGGAATTGCACCGCCCTTACCAGGGGCCGGGCTGAGTAATCCACTCGGGTTTGCTTTCGGGAGCTTTTGTTCCCTGAGCGTTTTCCGTAGAGTTTTGGAGGATGGGAATGGAAATGGTGGCCTCCTGGTCTCCAGGCCAGAGGAGCCAAGAGCCCAGGGCCCCACTCCTCAGTGCGCCCTCAGAGAACAGCACCCAGTAACTCCCGTCTGCCTGACCTCTGGCCCCGCTCCAAGATCACCGAGCCTGCGACCGGTTCAAGGTAACCCCGAGCTGTGAGCTCACTGTCAGCTCTGTCTCTGTAGCCGGCTTCCCCGTTCTAATACCTGTAAGCTCTGTGACACTCAGACACCCCCGATCCTTCTGTGACCCTGTGGGACCTGAGGCCATGCTGACCCCACGTGGGCATCACCCCAGTTTAGCCTCTGGAGCGATGTCCCTCAGCGGAACAGACTTTTAAAAGTCCTGATTTTGTGCTCCGTTGCTCTGCCACTTGCCGGAGCGCACCCCTCCCCCTGGGGTCTATCTTCCCGTCGCTTTGGATTCACTTCTCCGCCAGTCCTACCTTTAAGAAAGTGGTGGATTTTCTGTTTCTAGAATTGCTGTTCTTCTTCTCTTCGATCTGCTGATGGATTTGCAGGTGTTTGCAATCTTTAGATAAACTATCTAGCTGATCTCCTGCTAGCTGAAGTAATCTCAGCCTGCTACTTCTCCGCCATCTTGACTCCTCCTCCCTAAGTGTTTTTTAAATTAATGTGTGCACATTGTTATTTTAGACATAGGGTTGTTGGACACTTAGTAGTATTACACAGTATTGTGTAAACATGACTTTTATATATGTTGGGAAACCAAAATAATTCATTTGACTCTCAGTAATGACACAGATGGACTCAACAGCAGCATTAGTTATTTTGTGACCTTCTCCCTGGGCACAAGGTAGAAGGAAGAGAGCAGTGACTTGAACAGGGTTTTCTCATAGTTACTGACTATCTTTAGATTTAAAGAAGCTGCAAATACCAAGAAAGGATCATAGGGCAGGTCAAGGGCAAAGATCAACCTGTTGTTGGATCGGAAACCTATGGCTCATAGACTCAAGGGAGAATGATGGCTTCAGAACTTGCTTAATGACCTAACAAGCCCCAGGTGTATGGGTTTTCACAACACTCCCATCTAGTCCACAATGGGTGTATCGGGGGATAATCACTTATAATTCTGAATGATGAAACCATTTTCTCTGCTCCAAAATACTCATTAAACAGAATTGCTGACTAAGCAGTGGATACTATTCAAGAGTCACAACATTATATCTCATTACCTGAAAATGAGTAACACTGCCTAATGGATTCAATTAAATGAAAGATAGTCAGAAGCTTGGAAGTTTATGGGAACTATAAGCAAATACATGCAGAATTTAGAAAATGATATAATTGAAATTATACTTGGTCATGGCTGTTTCATAGCACAAAAAGAGACCCTGGAAACTGCAGTAAATGAATGTGTTTTCTCTTTTTTGCAGAATGGCACTACATCCATAAGGCCTCCCTATCCCCTAGGCCATACCCTCATCCTCTGACCTCCCATTTTCCAGGGCTAATTGGTTCTTTGTCTTCATCCCTGAAGGAGCTGGCAACACCTTTGCCATTCAAGCTGTGAATTCAGGGCTCATGTCTTCCCAGAATTATTCCTTGTGTCTGGGTTACCTCTCAGAAAGTGGAGGGGTTCCCTATATTCAGGGAAGGATGAAGTCCTTCATACAACAGACTCTTAACTACTCTATTTTTAAAAAAATGTACTTTTTAAAGGCATGCTGGCACGAATGCTGTTTGGGATATCTATTGAAGGATTTTCAAAAAGAAAGAAGTGGAAATCTTGAGTAATGACATCAAAGTTGTGAGTATGTTTCTATTAGTGTTGGACACCAGCAAGTACTTTAAAGATTGTTTTACAAAACCATTTCAATAAAGGGTAATATAGACAAGGTGAAGGCCTAAGTGTTAGAGACGCTGGTGAAGAGTCTGAAAGATAATTTCAAACTCATTTTAAATGGACTTACCATAGGACCTAGCAATTATACTCTTGGGCATATGTTCCAGAAAATGAAAATGTGTTCACAGAGAAATGTGTACACAAATGTTTTATTTATAGTGCCCCAAAGTAGAAATTGCCCAGTGTCCTTCAATAAGCAAAAGGATAAATGTGGTTGATTCATGCCATGGAATCCTACTCAGCAACAAAGAGAAATAACTAAGGATACAGACAACAACTGGCTGAAACTCAAGGAAATTCTGCTGAGTAAAAAAAGCCAATCTCAAAAGCTTATGTACCAGGATTCCATACAACATTTGTGAAGTATGTGAGTTATAGAGATGGAGAACAGATTGTGGTTTCCAGAAGTTAAGGCTAGGGCATATCGCTATAATGGAGTTGGCCTAAAGGACCCTAGTGGGGTACAGGTAGGTATCTTGATGCTTGAAGCTAGTGGTGGTACAGGTAGGTATCTTGATGTGATGTTGGTTCTGTGAATGTGATAAAATTGTATAGATGCACACACACACACACACACACACACACACACACACACACACACGGGTACAGGTAAAACTGGTAGAATCTGAATAAGATCTATGATTGCACCAGTGCCACATTCCTGGGGTTGACTCTCTGCTGTAGTGGCTTAAATTGTCACTGCTGGAGGAAAGTGAAAGAGTCTGTGAGACATCATTGTACATTTCTTTGGCTGTTCCCATGAATCTATATTTGTTTTAAAATAAAAAGTTTTTTTTGAATGTACACATTAATACAGTATACATTAATATTTTAAGTAATATGTGACTTTAAGTATGTAACTGTAAAAACAATTAATGAATAAAGTATTACAAGCATGCATTTGACTATTTTATCTACATCCACAAAAAAACATCTTTTTGAAATATCTGCCCACTATGAAGATAAAAATAATGTGACTTTGGGGATGGCCTCATATTTGGACAAAAATCATTAGGACTCCTCTTTGGTGCTCATAGCCCCTTGGGCATGATCTTCTCAACATGGAAAAATTACCTATAAACATCTCTTCCCACTATCTGTGAAGTTCTTTGATGTCAGAGTCATAGCATAAACAGGGGCAAAACTGGGTTTGCTCATACCTCCCTTCACTCTTCCCCTTGTTCATACTCTCATCTATCCATTCATTAATGTGTTTGTCCCTTCATTCTTTTTTGTTTTTTTTTTAAATCTCCTATTTATTTATTGGACACAGAGAGAGAGACAACGAGAAAGGGAACACAAGCAGGGGGAGTGGGAGAGGGAGAAACAGGGAGCCTGATGTGGGGCTCAATCCCAGCACCCTAGGATCATGACCTGAGCTGAAGGCAGGCATTTAATGGCTGAGCCTCCTAGGCACCCCATGGTTCATTCTTTCAACAAACAATATGACCTGTTACCATGTCCTATGCACTGGGTCCTGTGTGCTGAGTGTATGAAAAATGAGCCAGGGAGACAAGATCCATGTCCTTTTTTGTTGACATCCTTGTGTGAGAGCTACAAAATAATTCATAAAAACACCAACTAAAAAGTAAACAAGCCAATGCATAAAATAATTTAGCACTCTGATTAGCACTCTTCAAATAAAAATGGAAAATTAGGATAAGGGCAAGTGATAGAGTGGGGTGGGTGTGGGGAGGAAGGGATTTGCAGTCAGATGGTCTGCACAGTGAGAAGGCCTCTCTGTGGATGGCCTGTTTAGATTGAGGCCAGAAGACTGAGCAGGGGTAAGCAATGCAAAGATGAATAGCATTTTAGGCAGAGAGCATAGCATGTGCAATGGCTCTGTAGTAGGAAAAGCTGGGTGTGTTTAAGGAAGAAAACAATGGCCAGCATGCACAAAAGCAGTGGCCAGGGCTTGGGTCAAGGGAATGGGCATGGAGGAGCTTGAGAAATCACCATCAGTATCTAGAATTGTCACAAAGTTAGACATCTCTGAGGCTCCTACTGTATTGATTCTGAATATACCTACATGCTCATTTGTAGAACTACTCCCCCAATTTTGAAAAACAGGAAAGAACATTTTAAGGTTCAGAATTCAACACACTGAGAGTATATACTCAACTCTGGATCTTCCAGAAGCATGTGGCTGTCTTTGGCCTAATTCAGGATTGAAAACAAGAGGGTCTGCTTCCTAAGTCCCCAAACCCACTCCTGGTGGCTTAATGTTTTGGTGCTGCCCTCCAAAGTGATAAAGAACTCAAAACCCTAATGCTTCCTCCCATACTTTTCAACTTCTCAGTCAAGGAGGGCCATGGGCAAGAAAGGTACACCGGCCACGGCATTGTGGCAGAAGCTGCCTGTGCCCTTCTATAAGCCCTAACACTCAGGATTCCTGGGGGTCCCTTGCCTTTGGTGCACAAGGAAGTGTCCACTCTGTAGCCCACTCTTGTGGGGTCTTTCTTTCTTTGTTCATTCAGTGCCTGAGGAAGGCCAGGCCTGTCTTATGGGTACATGTGCCTTAAATGTGTGTCCTTCCTTCTCCCCATCTTGAAGCTGTAAAGGAATCAGAGTACAGAAAGCCCTGGGGACAATCAACCCTTGTCTTCCTCTGTGAGATGGTCTTAGTTGAAGGCCCCTCACCCCTTTACAATTGGAGTAAAAAACTATTTAAGGTTACAATTTGGCTGTTCTGTAACATGAAGACAGGGCCCAGGGCCACCCAGCTGCTCTCAGCCCTACCCAGAGTCACACAAGAGTATGTGTGGCTCACAGGAGATCCTGTCCAGCTCAGGAGAGTTAGGAGTTCTGGACTGAAGTCTTTACTAGTACAAAGGGGATGCATTGACCTAACTTTGTCTTCTCTGCAACTACAGAGATAAGAGGAGAGGTTGCATTCTGTGTATCATTTGCTGAGTGTTAGCAGCACTGCAGAGAAGTAGCACAGCCTCAGGAAGTGTTGGTGCAGTTATACATCTGAAACCAAGAACCTTCTCTGGTATCTCCTTCTCTGCCATCCCTACCACCTCCCATACTCTATCCACTTCTAAATCCGGTGAATGCTCTGTTCCAAGTAACTCTTAAATCTGTCCTCTGCAGACCACAGTCATAGTCACCTCCTAGCCAAAGCTGCCATTATTCTCAAGGAATAATGGACCACAACACATTCCTAAGGGGATCCTCCCCATCCTCCCTCCCAGTTCAGTGGTTTCCCATTTTCCGATAGTGCCTAAGCTGGAAACAAAAGTCCTTAATATGGATTATAGTTTGGATAAAACCAGCCGTCTTCACTAGTGTGGGCCTCCTCATTCTGTCCCCTTTTGCCTCGTTCTGTCCCCCTTGCCACCCACACTGGTCTTCTCACAGGCCCTGGAGCTCACCACATTGTCTCCTGTCACAGGCCCTATACACGTGTTGCTTCTTCTGGAAGGCTCACTTCTGTATCCTCTACAAAAATCTCAGCCCAGCTTAATATTGCACATGTTAGAAGCCCAATCCTGAACTTCAGTTCCTCAAGAACTCCATCCCATATAGGCACTCTACTCCAGTTTAGACCAGTTTCCTTACAACCACATGTAAGTAGCAATTGGATTAGTATTTGTCTCCACTAGGAGTGAAAGTTCCATGGGAAAAAGGGTCTCTCCTGCCTTGTTTCCTGCTGTGACCCCAGGGCCTGGGATAGCACCAAGCTCATGGAAGAAACACAATAAAATATGTGTGGAATGAATAAACAATGAATAGATTAGGGAATGTGGGACTTGGGTCGTACACATTCTCTCCTCCCTTTCTCTGTCAAGCTCAGTGACCAGTATGATAATCAAACCTCCTAAGAATCAAACTGTGTGGATTACGAGCTATAAGACATGAAGAGACAACCTTCAAATATCTTGTAGATGCAGGCCACTGAAAGAGGCCGCAGCATCTGGGTCTTGTCTGAACACTGCAGAAATTGAAAATGTATAAATGGCAAGGCCTCCAGAGCTTAGCTTTTTGTAGGCTACTATGCCATGTAACATTTCCAAAGTACTGGGCTATATGGATAGATTATAGCTTTGGCAGCCTGCTGGTAGCATTTACCCATAGGAAGGGAGGTCAGTCTGACAGTGACTGACGGGCCCATCAGGGGCAAAACTATGGCTGAGACCAGCCTGGAGGTTCTGTGGGTTCATGTGTCCTACCCAACAAACTGTGTTCCCCCATAAAAAATACAACTGGGAAGCTGATGGGGAAAGGGGTTCATGTGTCCTACTCAACAAACTCTGTTCCACAATAAAAAATACAACTGCCAAGCTGATGGGGAAAGGAAAACTTTTGCAATCTTTTTGACACCAAACGTGTGAGTCTTCTTACAAGCAATTCTCCAGTTCTGTGCAGACACCACCTGGGACTGTGTCTCTGTAATACATCTACACTGTAATGCAATTCTGACACTAACTACCCAGAATAAGCACAGAACTCAGAGGTTCAAAAACTTAGTTGCATTGTCACTGACCAACATGAGTCTACTCCTTGGTGAGTCACAGAAACTGCAGCAGGTGAGCTATCACACAAAGAAAACTTTTTTTTGGCAAATAAGGAGATCATGGGGAATGGCTTCAAAAGTTGTGACTCCCCGAAAAGGGATGAATGTTTGTTTTTTATTATTATTATGTTTAATTAGCCAACATATAATACATCATTAATCTTTGATGTGGTGTTTAACTATTTATTAGTTGCATATAATACCCAGGACTAACAACACACATGCCCTCTTCAATACCCATCACCTGGTCACTCCATTCCCCCACACTTTTCCATTCTGTGACATTCAGTTTGCTTTCTGGAGTCCAGAGTCTTTCATGGTTTGTCTCCCTCTCTGATTTCTCCCCTTTCAGTTTTCCCTCCATATCCATGTGGTCCTCCACACTATTCCTTATGTTCCACATATGAATGAAACCGTATGGTAATTATCCTTCTCTGCTTGCTTTATTTCACTTAGCATAATTCCCTCCAGTTCCATCCATGTGGATGCAAATGGTGGGTATTCATCTTTTCTGATGGCTGAGTAATGGGTTCTTTTGGATTAGGGTTAAGATGATGTTTCAATAGGGAAGACTTGTCATCATATATAGAGGTGGGCATGAAGTCGTGCATGTGCCTTAAGGAGACATATGCATATATACACTGCATATTAGGTAACTGAGGCTGAGTCTCCTACTTGGGTGGAGATTTTAGTATTATAATGAGATAAAGGGAACTGTTAGTCATTCAAGATGTCAGTCCATGGTCTTGGTAGGAGGTCTTGTCAGGGTGGTCCATCACCTGACCAGTGTTTTCCAGTTCGTTTGCCTGAATTAAGAGGTAATCCAGAAAGAAGAGCTTAAGAAAAAATTCAAGACAGAGGTTAGTGAGTACAAGCTGTTGGGCTATAAAGGTCAAGTCTTAGGGTGACACCACAGGACTAGCCCTCACTTCAGATGCCAATTAAAAGTAGTGGGTCCCCAGATTACCCATACTTCTGTCCAACTTAGCTACAAATGGGGATTCTCATGACTTTCTTTTCAGCTTTGACAATATTCTATAACAGCTCACAGAAATCAGGGGAACAATTTATGTACTATTGCTGGTTTATGGTAAAACATATTATAAAATATAAAAATTGTTAAAAAGAAAACCCCAGACCAATAAAAGCATCACTTAGGTTAAAGCCCCAAGTCAGTAGACCAAAACTTATTAACTACCCTAACTGTAGTTTCAACCTCTTCCTGAAATGCAGTGTCCACTGCTTAGTCAGGAACTTCCTGGTCAGCACAATGAGATAATCTGTCACATGGACCCTTTCTATCCCCCAAAGGAAGATGAGGGAATCCACCTATAAAGACCCCTCTGTCCCAAAATGAAGGAGACCTCATATTGGATTAGGGTTAGGATGAATATTTCAATAAGGAAATATTGCCTATTGAAATAATTGCATATTGCCCTAAAATAATCTTTTTTCCCCTGTTTATGACTTCCTTGCTGTGCCTTAAGAAAACAAACAAACAAACAAACAAAAAAAACCTTTCCCTTTTGTAGTTCATTTGGAGCTCTCTTCTACTGGCTAGATACCATGCTGCCTAATTCATGAATTGATTAATAAAGCCAATTAGATCTTTACAATCTATTCAGTTGAGTTTTTGTTATTTAACACAATAAACAGCCAGATGAAAAGGTGCACACTTCCCAAACAAAAGGAGGTGCTGTCTCTGTGGAGTTTGGGGTATGTCTCCCTTTGAGCACATAGATGTGTTCCCAATCCAGAAACTCTCTGAACCCAATTGCATAGGGTTTTTTACTGAGGTTCCATTACATAGGCATGATTGATTAAATAATTGGCCATTGATGATTCACTCAACCCACTGTCTAACTCCCTTACCAGGAGGCTGGAGAACAAGGCTGAAACTTCCAACACTCTGACAACAAACCACCATCTTTTAATAGTCACCAGCTTATAGGATAAACTCAAGTGTGGTTGAAAAGGGCTTATTATGAATGAACCAAAGATAGTCTTCCCACTCCCATCACTTAGGAAATTCCAAATATTTTGGCAGCTCATGTGCTGGAAACCAGGGATTAGGACCAAAGTTAAATTTCTTATTATATTAGAGTATCCCATTGGGAGAGGTTGTGTTAGGACTTTTAGTTTTCAAAAAAAATAACCACCTTGAGGTAGCTTAAGTCAAAATGAATGTGTCTCTGAGCCCAGTGTCACAGCTAATAATGGATCAGAGCCAAATGCCTGGCTGGCTGGACACTTACTTCTCTGTGATCTTAAAAAGCTTGGTAGTTATAAGACCATGACCATGTTTCTTTTATTCAAGAAGTCACTTAGACTGACAAGGAGTTGTCAATCTGAGTTCAATCCTGAATTCCCAGAATAGGACCCTGATTAGTCTAGCAGAGTGAAGGTGCACTTGGAGTCCAATGACCCATGGCTGGCAAAGAGAGGTTATAATGAACTGAAATGAAGGCTGTTGAGGCACACTCTGGGATGTTGGTGGAGAATCAATAAGCTAGTGGCATGCTGGACAAACATCCCAAGAGAAGCCTACAGTATTACCTGCATCTTTGAATGAAAGTTTGGTACTGAATGATCAATAGGATTTAAAGGAGTAGGAAACTCAAAATGAGGAACACTGCCTTTTTTGATACCTGCCATATGGCTTGTTTCAGCTTACATCACAGATGCATTATCCACAGTACAAGACTGGAAGTCCTTGTGGTAAGAAACCACATTGCTGGTTTTCTGACAAATGCCAAATATTCTACTGAGGCTCACAAATAAGCAGCAATGACATCATCACCATGGCTTTTTCATTACTGATACTAGTATGGAAGCTATCCTTCATGCCTTAAGTAATCCCCAAGTAATCAAAACAAGGTACAACCTAGTTGGAAAACCCATTTGTTTCACTGCTGGGGACTGCTGTAATGTGGAGAAGTGAGGCATATGAGAATGACGTATGTAAAGGTTCTTTACAAGTAGAGAATATGAGACCTTTTCCATCCCTCCTGTTTTATTTTTTTTTAAGATTTTATTTATTTATCAGAGAGAGAGAGGGAGAGAGCAAGCCATCTGCAACCTCTTTCCATGAAGGATAGCACCAGCCCTGAAGCCAGAGAAACAGTGATAAGTTACCAGGAATCACAAGGAGTCTGAATTCTCAACAATTTAAATTTGAGGTGTCACGACATCACAGTAGCTGGACGTGAAGCTGGAGTGGAGATGGGGAAGTCACACCATGTGCCCTGTGTCCTACACCTGTCCACATGGCCTCTGTTGTCCCAACAATAAGCCCGCAGGTATTAAACTAGATCATGGAGCAGCAGATAACCACTGAACCACTTAATGCAAGATGCCATGAGAGATGTGCATTTTGTATGGTTCTGGCATGAAAATAGACACAGAGCAGTGGGACAGAATTGAAAGCCCAGAAATAAACTCTCACATATATGGTCAACTAACATTTGACAAGGGAGCCAAGAATACTCAGTGGGGAAATGATAGTCTCTTTGATAAATGGTGCAGGAAAAACTGGAATTCACATGCAGAAGAATGAAATTGGACCCCCTCTCTTATGCAGAGCACAAAATTTCTCCTAAAATGAATTAAAGACTCAAACAAGACCTAAAACCATAAAACAGAAGAAGAACCATAAAAACCATAAAAAGCAGAAGAAAACATCGGGAAAACCTCCTTGGTATTGGTGTTGGCAATGATTTTTTTTTGTTTTGGACGTGACATCAGAAACACAAGCAATAAAAGCAAATCTTAACAAGTAGGACTAAATTAAACCAAAGAGTTTCTGCATAGCAAGAGAAACAAGAGAATGAAGAAACAGTCTATGGCATTGGAGAAAATATTTGCAAACCCTATATCTGATAAGGGTTAATATAAAAAATACATAAAGAACTCATACAATTCAATAAGAAAAAAAAAAAAGCCCTTACCAAAAAACAGCTAATATATCTTTTCCGAAGATATTATAAATGGCTAACAAGTACTTGGGACAATTTTTGTAACAATGTGTGGAGAGTGGATTCAATTATATATACTTTGGAGAAAAAATGTTTATTGTCTGTGGAACAACAACAAAAGCTGACTTAACCCTTTCAAGAAATGAATGCTAGGCAGGGTTTGCTTATTTACAGGATCAGAGAGCTTTTGGCCAGATCCCCTGGAAGCTCAGAAGCAATGCTGAAGCCCAGAGAGATGAACAGGAAAGGGCTGGGATGTGTGTGTGCATGGCTGTGGAATTGTATCCTGAACTTCTTTAAGGAGGAGCCACGTTTCCTGAAACAGCCCGTTCCCATTATGACCTGAAGGAAAAGGGTGTGATCAATATCCTCTTTGAAAAGGATGGGAAAATGGCACCCTTCACTGCGCTCACACACTTTTTTCTGGCTCAGCAAGAAAGAGTGGGCCTTTCCAGACTCTGCTCACCATCTGTGTCTGAAAAGGTGGAATTACTAGTTATAGACAGATAGATGATAGATAGATAGATAGATAGGTGGATCTATCTATATCTATTTATAGATAGATCTATAGATAGATATTTATATCTATAGATAGACAGATAGATATATTTCACAAGACAGATACACTCTGGTTCTGAGACTCTTACTGTCTAAAGTTCAGAAAATTTCCTCAATTCTCTCTCATACCCAAGGCAGGCTTGAAACAGAAAAATATTGGTAGATAAATGGTCAGAGAATGTATTCTGACAGGTCTAGAGTACCTGCAAGTGCTTAATGGAAGGAATATGGATTCAGGATTTTTCTGGATTTGCACAGATAAGTAAAGATTGAAAGGGCTCTGGGTTTTAGTTTATTTGTTCCCCAACAGCTAATGATCATTAATAGGTATATGAATGATAGAATTTGATCAAATTATCTTTTTTTTAAGATTTTAGTTTTAAATAATCTCTCTACCCAATGTGAGGCTAGAACTCACAACTCCAAGACCAAGAGTCACATGCTCTATCAACTGAGCCAGACATACACTCTACCATTTGTCCTTTCTAAAAAGTTTAATTCCTATCATCTTTGAGGGCATCCTACCTGTCTAGGCAGCTGGCATTTATAAGGGCATTAGGCACAAACAAACCACTGGATAAATTAGTAAAACATTTGTTTTTCTGACATATCTGGAGTTTCAGTCAGTTAAGCATCTGACCTTGATTTGGACTTAGGTCCTGATCTCCGGGTTGTGAGATCAAGCCCTGGACTGGGTTCTGCAATGGGCATGGAGCCTGCTTGGGATTTTCTCTGCCCAACCCGCCCCTCCTGTCCCCCTCCCCCCAAATTGCTAACACTTGCTCTCTCCAAACAAACAAACAAACAAAAAAGTTTCTCTTAAAGTGCATGTTAAGCATAATCAGAGTCAATGAATAAGATTTTTTTTTTCAAATAATAAAAAGTGACTTTTAAAACAGCAATGTGATAGTCCAGGTAAGATCAGGTTGGACCAAGAAATATAGATAAAAGGAAGATTAGAACCAAAAATAAGGAAAAGGCAGAATGATTGGGAACAGGAGCTTCTTCTTCATCTAAGAAAATCTTTGGAATGCTCATGACAGAGTTCATTAGAGTCACCTTTTTTAGTTATCTCATATCTTTATGTTTAAATTAATTGTATAGTGAAAAGCATTGGCACATGTTTTCTTAATGTGATACTGTTAAATGGACGATAAAGAATCAACTTAGCACCAGAGTTTTGCTTTCTTTTCTTTTAAGAGAAAGGAGCATCATAACATTAATTGTAAACTTTAATTGCATCCCAATTTCAGGAACATAAAGAATGTGACGGAAAAAGGGTGTGTATTGGAATCAGAGAGAATACAATAGCTTCCTCTCTGTAGTGCAAGCTCACTAATGCCCTATTAAATTCAAACTACTCCAAATTAAAGAATATGTGACTTGTTTTTTCCTCTCCTGAGTATTACCACAAGGACCCCAGTGTCCAGACTGGACACAAACAGGTAAGGAGAAATTCTTGCAAAATCTCATTTTTTCAAAGTCTAGTCACATCTGGGATTTTATCTAATTAGAAGGGGACAATAGTGATTTT
Organism: Neogale vison; assembly: GCF_020171115.1. Taxonomy (NCBI): domain Eukaryota; kingdom Metazoa; phylum Chordata; class Mammalia; order Carnivora; family Mustelidae; genus Neogale; species Neogale vison. Next base: position 48,086,616 of record NC_058098.1, read on the forward strand.
CATGTTTGGACTCTTCATGCAGGCGCCAGGAAACTGAATTGTATAAAGGAGCTCAGAGTCATAAGTTATGAGTCCTACCCTGGTCATGTGTCTCTCAGGGTCTTGTAGCACCGTCAACCTTCTCCCCATTGCCTTTCCCCTGTCTCCTCCCACCCTTACCCCTCGTACTTTCACTCATATAATTGTTCTGGAGACATTGTTACTGAAACATTTCCCTTAAATGGACTAGTCACTCAACTATATATAAATGTATAAAATTCTCTCTCTCTCTCTCTCTCTCTATATATATATATATATATATATATATAAAATTAAAATAACTATCCTGTGTTGGACGTCATAGAGATCACCAAGTTATTAAATGGTACAAAAGGTTTTGTTTTTTGTTTTATGGTGTTATTTTTTTTTTGCTTTGTTTTATTTTCTTTTTGATCTCATACGCCATTTATGTAATTTATTCCACAAGATCATATTATATGCACAAGACTCCTCAAAGCATAATAGAAAGGCAAAGTGGGGGGGAACCCACATGATTCTCCTAACACTAATTGATGCTTGGTCCTTTATTAACCTAACTATCCTAATTGCAAGAGGAGGAGGTGGGGCACAGGCCTGGGAGAAATGGTATGAGTGTTTTGTCCTACACCCATAACATTCACCTGTTGAAATCCTAAGTGATAGTATTAGGATGTGGAGGATTTGGGAGGTGCAGAGGTGGTGAGAGTCAAATCCTCATAAATAGGATTAGTGCTTTTATAAAAAAGATACCACAGGGCTCCCAAGCTCTTTCCACCACATATGACACAGTGAAAAGATAGCTGTCTATGAATGAGGAACGGGGCCTTCATCAGAACATGACCAAACAGACACTTTGATCTTGGACTTCCAGCCTCCAGAACTGTGAGAAATAAATGTCGGTTACCTATAAATTATCTAGTCTGTGGTATTTTGTTACAGAAGCCCAAGTACACTAAGATGTTTAGATCCCTCTATTAGGATAGTATACTCATCCCCTAAGGGCTGGGTGTGTTGAAATTCCCAACACTTCCACACGGTCTAGCCCACAGTTTCCCCTTGTCATTAAATATCTGGAAGGTTAAATAGCTAATGGCTATCTGATACAGGAATACAATTCTAGGAATAAATTCAACTAAGGAGGTGAATGGAAATTTTATATTATATTGAAACTGTGAGATATTAAGGAAGGAAATTGAAGAAGACACAAATAAATGGAAAGACATTCCTTGGTTATGGATTGGAAGAATTAAAATTGTTAAAGTGTCCATATCACCAAGAACAGATTCGACACAAAAGCTATCAAAATTCCAATGACATTTTTCACAGAAATAGAACAATTTGTGTGGAACTACATAAGACCCTGACTAGCCAAACCAATCAAGAAAGAAGAACAAAGCTGGAGGCACCATGCTCCCTCATTTCAAACTATTATTTCAAAGCTATGGTAATTAAAACAGTATGCTATTCTGTTCTATGTATCTGTGGCATAAAAACAGATACATAGATCAATGGAACATAATAGAGAGTCCAGAAATGAAGTTACATGTACTTGTGGTCAATTAATTTATAACAAAGGAGACAGGAATATACAATGGGGAAAAGATAATCTCTTCAGTAAATGGTGTTGGGAGAATTAGTGAGCTACATACAAAAGAATAAAATTGGACACTATAGTACATCATACACAAAATTAACTAAAAATGATTTAAGACTTGTAAGTAAAATATGAAACCATAAAAATCCTAGAAGAAAACATAGGAAATAAACTTCTTGACATAGGTTTTGGTGATAATTTTTTGACTCTAATACCAAAAGCAAAAGAAACAAAACCAAATATAAGCAAGTGAAACCACATTAAACTAAAAAGTTCCTCCACAGCAAAGGAAACCATCAACAAAATGAAAAGGCAGCCTATTGAATGGGAGAAAAAAAATCATAGTCTGATAAGCTCATATTCAAAATATACAAAAAAATTCCTACAACTCAATAGCAAAAAAACAATCTGATGAAAAAATGGGTAGAAGATCTGAACGGATCCTTTTTCCAAAGGAGACATACAGATGGCCAATAAGTTTATGAAAAAAATGCTCAACATCCCTCATTATCAGAGAAATGCAAACTAAACCACAGTGAGATATCACCTTACACATGTCAGAATGGCTGTTATCAAAAAGGCAACAAATAACAAGCGTTGGTGTAGATATAGAGAAGAGGGAACCTTTGTGCATTCTTGCGGAAAATGTATATTGAGACAACCACTATGGAAAATAGTATGGGGGTTCTCAAAATTTAAAAATAGAACTACTGTATGACCCAGCAATTCTACTTCTGGTTATATTCAAAGAAAACAAAACACAATTCAGAAAGATACATACATCTTCATGTTTCTTGTGGCATTATTTATAATAGCCAAGGATTAAGTGAAAACAACTTAACTGTTCACTGATGAATAAATAGATCAAGAAATTGTGTGTATTTAAGCAGGAAAAAATATACAGTGGGAAAAAGACAGTCTCTTCAATAAATGGTGCTGGGAAAACTGGGCAGCTATATGTAGCAGAATGAAACTCGACTGTTCTCTTACACCATACACAAAGATAAACTCGAAATGGATAAAAGACCTCAATGTGAGACAGGAATCCATCAGAATCCTAGAGGAGAACATAGGCAGTAACCTCTTCGATATCAGCCACAGCAACTTCTTTCAAGATATGTGTCCAAAGGCAAAGGAAACAAAAGCGAAAATGAACTTTTGGGACTTCATCAAGATCAAAAGCTTCTGCACAGCAAAGGAAACAGTCAACAAAACAAAGAGGCAACCCACGGAATGGGAGAAGATATTTGCAAATGACAATACAGACAAAGGTTGATATCCAAGACCCATAAAGAACTTCTCAAACTCAACACACACAAAACAGACAATCATATCAAAAATGAGCAGAAGATATGAACAGACACTTCTCCAGTGAAGACATACAAATGGCTATCAGACACATGAAAAAAATGTTCATCATCACTAGCCATCAGGGAGATTCAAATTAAAACCACATTGAGAGAAAAAAAAAAAAAAACCACATTGAGATACCACCTTACACCAGTTAGAATGGCCAAAATTAGCAAGACAGGAAACAACATGTGTTGGAGAGGATGTGGAGAAAGGGGAACCCTCTTAAACTATTGGTGGGAATGCAAGCTGGTACAGCCACTCTGGAGAACAGTGTGGAGGTTCCACAAAAAATTAAAAACAGAGCTTCCCTATGACCATGCAATTGCACTACTGGGTATTTACCCCCAAAGATACAGATGTAGTGAAAAAAAAAAGGGCCATCTGTACCCCAATGTTCATAGCAGCAATGGCCATGGTCACCAAACTATGGAAAGAACCAAGATGCCCTTCAACGGATGAATGGATAAGGAAGATGTGGTCCATATACACTATGGAGCATTATGCTTCCATCAGAAAGGACGAATACCCAACTTTTGTACCAACATGGACGGGACTGGAAGAGATTATGCTGAGTGAAATCAGTCAAGCAGAGAGAGTCAATTATCATATGGTTTCACTTATTTGTGGAACATAACAAATAGCATGGAGGACAAGGGGAGTTTGAGAGGAGATGGGAGTTGGGGTAAATTGGAAGGGGAGATGAACCATGAGAGACTATGGACTCTGAAAAACAATCTGAGGTGTTTGAAGTGGCGAGGGGGTTGGAGGTTGGGGTACCAAGTGGTGGGTATTATAGAGGGCACGGATTGCATGGAGCACTGGGTGTGGTGCAAAAAATAATGAATACTGTTATGCCAAAAATAAATAAAAAATAAATTAAAAAAAAAACCTTAATCGGTAGTCAACAAACTCCTGAAGAATGAATGCAGGTTCCTGGAGAAGTAACCTTGAGGGGACCCCATACTTTCATGAGTCTTACCTCCAAGAACTCCACCAGGTTCTCAGGGCAGAGATCAGAGAAAACTTCCCACCCACTCCCAGAAGGAGGAGGTAAGTAACCACAGGGAGAAAATGTGTGTAGAGCATTTTGTTGTCCTTACCAAAGAACTTTAAGAAAAAACATTTGAATCTAACCCAGTATGGATTAAGGGGAAATATCAATCTAATGCTTGGGTCCTACTTAAGGGAAGAAAAAAAGATGAAAAGTACTGTGCAAGTCATAGGTCTGAGGCACAGACCTGCTAAAAGCCTGAGACTTAAATATACTACTTCCTCTCCCCTCACCTAATTCACCATGGTATCAGTAGGAACTCAGTATCATAACAAGGGATACAATTGAAAAAACTGCGAGTTTCAGATACTGTTTAAGAAAAAGTCTATACATAAACCTAAAGACAAAGAGACAAAAAAAAGAAAAGAAAAAAGAAAAGAAGAAAAAGAGCAGTAGAGGAAAATAAGTTTCTGATGTTGTCAAATATAGCAGATAAAAACACAGCCTAACTACTAGCCAGTTAAGCAAAAACACCTCACAATAAAGGCCTGTTTCTATTTCTCAGTTTCTTTTACTCAATATACCATGTGATCTTCCAGAAAATTACAAGACATACTAAAAGACAAAACTGAACAAAAACAAACAAAACAGCACAGTCTGAAGAGATAGTGTAATCATCAAAGCCAGACTCTATGATATATTGGATTGGAACTAGGGAACGGAGGATTGGAACTAGTATTGGAACTAAGGAATGTGAATTAACTATGATAATATGTTAAGGGCTTTGATGGAAAAAGGACAACATGCAAGAACAGATGGGGGATGTAAGCAGAGAGATGGAAACAGCAAAAGGAAATGTTATAAACTAAAAGTACTCTAAGAGAAGCGAAGAATGCCTTTGGTGGACTTGTCAACACACTGAACACAGCCAAGGGGGAAAAAAAAAACCAGTAAGCATGAATATATATCACCAGAAACTTTCCAAACTGAAAAACAAAGAAAAAAGAAAGACTAGAACATCCAAGGACTGTTGGATAATTTAAAAGGATGTACCATTACATGTAATAGGAATTTCAGCAGAAAAAAATATATAAAAAGAAGAGAAAAAATATTTGAAGTATTAATGGCTGAGAATGTTCTGAGATAAACGACAGATACCAGTCACAGAATCAAGAATCCCAGAGAACACCAAGCCAAATAATACTAAAAAAAAAATCTACAATTAGACATACTATATTCATAATGCAGAAAATCAAAGACAAAGAGAAAATTCGAAAGAGGTCAGAGGGGGAAATAAAGTCACCATACCTACAAAGAAACATGGAAAAGAGTTCTATCATTCATATATATATATATATATATATATATATATATATATTTTTTTTTTTTTTCAACAGAACCTGCGCAAACCAGAAGAAAGTGAAGTGGATATTAGAAGTATTAAAAGGAAAAGAAAAGCACTAATATACGGTATTGTGTCCAGTGAAATTATTCTTCATGAGTAAAGGAGAAATAAGCTTTCTCAGATAAACAAAAACAGATAATTCATCATGTTGACCTTTTGTTTAGGGAACTTGATATATTCATATCTTAATTTCAGAAGTATTTTGCTGTTGATTCTCAGGGATTTTCTACAGAGACTATCATGATCAGGTCATCTGTGAACAAAGATGTTTTCATTTTTCCCTTTACAGTCTGTATATCTTTTATTTCCTTTTCTTGTCTTATTGTATTTACTAGAACTTCAAGTATGATGCTTCCATATACTTTCTCTTTTCTCACACACTGTTTACCCAATTGTTACCATATTCCATTAATGTGGTATATTTTATACAATTGATGAGCTAATATTGATACATTATTATTAACTAAAGTTCATATTAAGGCTCAGTCTTTTTTTTGTACAGCTCTTTGTGTTTTGACAAACACACAATGTATGGATCCATCACTACAGTATCATATTGAATAGGTTTTTTTTTATTAAATTTCATATTGAATAGTTTTACTGCCTGAAAAACCCCCTGGACTCTATGTACTCATCCTTCCCTCTCTCCCCAGGCCCCCAACAATCTTTTTACTATCCCAGTAGTTTTGCCTTTTGTCCTATATTTGGAATCCTACACTATGTAGCCTTCCCATACTGGTTTCTTTCACTTAGCAATATTCATTTAAGATTCCTCTGTTTTTTGGTGGCTTGAGAGCTCATTTCTATTTATCCCTAAGTTATTTTCTATTGTATGGAAAGTATGTACTACATTGTATATAACGCAGTTTGTTTATCCAATTACCTGCTGAAGGACATCTTGGTTGCTCCCAAGTTTTGACAATTATGAAGATACTGTAAATATTTATGTGCCATTTTCTGTGTGGACACGTTTTCAACTCATTGGCTAACTGCCCAGAAGCATGATTGGTGTATGGTATGGTAAGTCCATGTTTAGCTTTGTAAGAAAATACCGAACTATCTTCCAAATTTACAATTTTGCAATCCCACCAGCCATAAATAAAAGCTCCTGTTACTCCACATTCTCACTAGCATCTGGTGCTATCACTGTTTGAGATTTTAGCCAATCTAGTAAGAGTGTAGTGTAGCATCTTGTTGTGTCATCTAATTGTTTTAAGTTATAATTTTATAATGTTGTATGTTGAACATCTTTTCATATACTTATGTACCATCTGTGTAACATTTTTGGTGTGATGTCTAATCAGATATTTTGTTTTCTTGTTGTTGAGTTTTTAAAAAGTACTTTATGTATTTTGGATGCACTTCCTTTAACAGATATGTATTTTACAAATATTTTTCTTCCAGTCTGTGGCTTGACTTTTCATTCTTTTAACAGAGTCTTTTATAGAGCTGAAGTTTGTAATTTTAAGTCCAACCTATTAACTTTTTTTTTCCACAAAAAATAATTGCCAATAAGTTTGGCTGACATTATAATTACCAAGAATAGGTTGCCCTAGATTTTCCTCTATGTTATCTCAGGAGAGTTTTATAGTTCTGTCTTTAACATTTACATCTACAATCCATTTTGAGTTAATTTTTGTGAAAGGTCTAAGGTCTGTGTCTAGATATATATATATCTATAAATATATATATATATATTTTTTTCATGTGGATGGCCAGTTATACCAGCACCATTTGTTGAAAAGACTATTGACTCCATTGATATGCCTTTGATCCTTTGCAAACATCAGCTGACTTTATTTGTGTGCTTATTGTTCTAGGTTCTGTATCCCATTCCTCAGATCTATTTGTCTATTCTGTCACCAATATTATACTGTCTTGATCACTGTAACTTTATTTTAACTCTTAAAATCAGAAAATGTTAGTCTGTATAAACTTTAGAATAAGTATGTTGATATCCACAAAGCGACTTTCTGAGAATTGGACTGGGATTGCATTGAATCTACAGATCAGTTTGTGATGAACTAACATCTTAAAAATATTAAATTTTCTTAATCATGAACATGAAATATCTCTCCATTTACTTAGAACTTCTATGAGTTCTTTCATAAGCATATTTGTAGTTTTCTTCATATAGATCTTGTACATATATGAATGCCTGTACACTATGTAATCATAGTGGTTTGTTGTTAAAAGAATTATATTCTATTTCTGAAAGAAATATTGAAAATTATAGTTTTTTTAAAATATTATTATTAATTTATTTATTTTCAGAAAAACAGTATTCATTATTTTTTCACCACACCCAGTGCTCCATGCAAGACGTGCCCTCTATAATACCCACCACCTGGTACCCCAACCTCCCAGCCCCCCGCCACTTCAAACCCCTCAGATTGTTTTTCAGAGTCCATAGTCTCTCATGGTTCACCTCCTCTTCCAATTTACCCAAATTCCCTACTCCTCTCTAACACCCCTTGTCCTCCATGATATTTGTTATGCTCCACAAATAAGTGAAACCATATGATAATTGACTCTCTCTGCTTGACTTATTTCACTCAGCATAATCTCTTTCAGTCCCGTCCATATTGCTACAAAAGTTGGGTATTCATCCTTTCTGATGGAGGCGTAAAACTCCATAATGTATATGGACCACATCTTCCTTATCCATTCATCCGTTGAAGGGCATCTTGGTTCTTTCCATAGTTTGGCGACTGTGGCCATTGCTGCTATAAACATTGGGGTACAGATGGCCCTTCTTTTCACGACATCTGTGTCTTTGGGGTAAATACCCAGGAGTGCAATTGCAGGGTCATAGGGAAGCTCTATTTTTAATTTCTTGAGGAACCTCCACACTGTTCTCCAAAGAGGCTGCACCAACTTGCATTCCCACCAACAGTGGAAGAGGGTTCCCCTTTCTCCACATCCTCTCCAACACATGTTGTTTCCCGTTTTGTTAATTTTGGCCATTCTAACTGGTGTAAGGTGATATCTCAATGTGGTTTTCATTTGAATCTCCCTGAGGGCTAAAGATGATGAGCATTTTTTCATGTGTCTGGTAGCCATTTGTATGTCTTGATTGGAGAAGTGTCTGTTCATATCTTCTGCCCATTTTTTGATGTGTTTGTCTGTTTCGTGTGGGTTGAGTTTGAGGAGTTCATTATAGATCCTGGATATCAACCTTTTGTCTGTACTGTCATTTGCAAATATCTTCTCCCATTCCGTGGGTTGCCTTTTTGTTTTTTTGACTGTTTCCTTTGCTGTGCAGAAGCTTTTGATTTTGATGAAGTCCCAGAAGTTTATTTTCGCTTTTATTTCCTTTGCCTTTGGAGACGTATCTTGAAAGAAGTTGCTGTGGCTGATATCAAAGAGATTTCTGCCTATGTTCTCCTCTAAGATTCTGATGGATTCCTGTCTCACGTTGAGGTCTTTTATCCATTTTGAGTTGATCTTTGTGTACGGTGTAAGAGAATGGTCGAGTTTCATTCTTCTACATATAGCTGTCCAGTTTTCCCAGCACCATTTATGGAAGAGACTGTCTTTATTCCACTGTATATTTTCTTCCTGTTTTGTCAAAGATTAATTGACCATAGAGTTAAGAGTCCATATCTGGGCTCTCTACTCTGTTCCACTGGTCTATGTGTCTGTTTTTATGCCAGTACCATGCTGTCTTGGTGATCACAGCTTTGTAATAAAGCTTGAAATCAGGTAAGGTGATGCCGCCAGCTTTATTTTTGTTTTTCAACATTTCCTTAGCGATTCGGGGTCTCTTCTGATTCCGTACAAATTTTAGGATTATTTGCTCCAGCTCTTTGAAGAATGCCGGTGGAATTTTGATCGGAATGGCATTAAAAGTATAGATTGCTCTAGGCAGTATAGACATTTTAACAATGTTTATTCTTCCGATCCAAGAGCATGGAATGGTCTTCCATCTTTTTGTGTCTTCTTCAATTTCTTTCATGAGTGTTCTGTAGTTCCTCAAGTACAGATCCTTTACCTCTTTAGTTAGGTTTATTCCCAGGTATCTTATGGTTCTTGGTGCTATAGTAAATGGAATCAATTCTCTAATTTCCCTTTCTGTATTTTCATTGTTAGTGTATAAGAAAGCCACTGATTTCTGCACATTGACTTTGTATCCTGCCACGTTGCTGAATTGCTGTATTACGAACAGTTATATGCCAATAAGCTTAGCAACCTAGATGAAATGGATGCATTCCTGGAAAAATATAAACTACCAAAATTGAACCAGGAAGAAATCGACAACCTGAATAGACCGATATCTAATAACGAGATTGAATCAGTGATCAAAGACCTCCCAAAAAACAAGAGCCCAGGACCTGATGGATTCCCTGGGGAATTCTACCAAACCTTCAAAGAAGAAATAACACCTATTGTCCTGAAGCTGTTTCAAAAAATTGAAGCAGAAGGAAAACTTTCAGACTCTTTCTATGAAGCCAGCATTACCCTGATCCCCAAACCAGGCAAGGACCCTACCAAAAAGGAGAATTTCAGACCAATATCACTGATGAATATGGATGCTAAGATTCTCAACAAGATCCTAGCCAACATGATCCAACAGCACATTAAAAAGATTATCCACCATGATCAGGTGGGATTCATACCTGGGCTACAAGGATGGTTCAACATTCGCAAATCAATCAATGTGATACAACAAATTAATATGAGAAGAGAGAGGAACCACATGGTCCTCTCAATTGATGCAGAAAAAGCATTTGACAAAATCCAGCATCCGTTCCTGATTAAAACGCTTCAAAGTATAGGGATAGAGGGAACATTCCTGGACCTCATCAAATCTATCTATGAAAGACCCACAGCAAATATCATCCTCAATGGGAAAAAGCTTGCAGCCTTCCCATTGAGATCAGGAACAAGACAAGGATGCCCACTTTCACCCCTCTTGTTCAACATAGTATTAGAAGTCCTAGCAACAGCAATCAGACAACAGAGAGAAATAAAAGGTATCCAAATTGGTAATGAAGAAGTCAAACTCTCTCTCTTCGCAGATGACATGATTCTTTATATGGAAAACCCAAAAGACTCCACCCCCAAACTACTAGAAAATTATAGTTTTAAAAATATTTCATAAAAAAGTTACACAGCCAATTTTCTCTAACAGAAGTGAATGCCCTAAGAAGTTAATTTTCCAGGAGTTTGAGAAGAAGGGGAGAGATGGGCAAATAGGTGGAACACAAGGAATTTTTAAGGCAGTGAAATCTTATGGTAAACTATTGTCATAAAATAGAAATGTATCAATGTTTATCATCAATTGTAAGAAATATATGACACTAATGCATGATGTTAATAAATGAGAAAAGTATGAGGTGGGGAAGGGTGTATGTGGGAATTCTCTGTACTTGTGCAATTTTTTTTAAAACCTAGCTGTCTCTAAAAATAAAGTATGGGACACCTGGGTGGCTCAGTATTTTATTTATTTATTTAATTTATTTTTTATTTATTTTCAGCATAACAGTATTCATTATTTTTGCACCATACCCAGTGCTCCATGCAATCCGTGCCCTCTATAAATCCCACCACCTGGTACCCCAACCTCCCACCACCCCACCATTTCAAACCCCTCAGATTGTTTTTCAGAGTCCATAGTCTCTCATGGTTCACCTCCCCTTCCAATTTACCCAACTCCCATCTCCTCTCTAACTCCCCATGTCCTCCATGCTATTTGTTATGCTCCACAAATAAGTGAAACCATATGATAATTCACTCTCTCTGCTTGACTTATTTCACTCAGCATAATCTCTTCCAGTCCCGTCCATGTTGCTACAAAAGTTGAGTATTCATCCTTTCTGATGGAGGCATAATGCTCCAAGTGTATATAAACCACATTTTCCTTATCGATTCATCCATTGAAGGGCATCTTGGTTCTCTCCACAGTTTGGCGACCGTGGCCATTGATGCTATAAACATTGGGGTACAGATGGCCCTTCTTTTCACGACATCTGTATCTTTGGGGTAAATACCCAGGAGTGCAATTTCAGCGTCATAGGGAAGTTCTATTTTTAATTTCTTGAGGAACCTCCACACTGTTCTCCAAAGAGGCTGCATCAACTTGCATTCCCACCAACAGTGGAAGAGGGTTCACCTTTCTCCACATCCTCTCCAACACATGTTGTTTCCTGCCTTGTTAATTTTGGCCATTCTAACTGTTTGAATCCCCCTGAGGGCTAGTGATGATGAACATTTTTTCATGTGTCTGATAGCAATTTGTATGTCTTCACTGGAGAAGTGTCTGTTCATATCTTCTGCCCATTTTTTGATATGATTGTCTGTTTTGTGTGTGTTGAGTTTGATGAGTTCATTATAGATCCTGGATATCAACTTTTTGTCTGTATTGTCATTTGCAAATATCTTCTCCCATTCCATGGGCTGCCTCTTTGTTTTGTTGACTGTTTCCTTTGCTGTGCAGAAGCTTTTGATCTTGATGAAGTCCCAAAAGTTCATTTTCGCTTTTGTTTCCTTTGCCTTTGGAGACATATCTTGAAAGAAGTTGCTGTGGCTGATGTCGAAGAGGTTACTGCCTATGCTCTCCTCTAGGATTCTGAAGGATTCCTGTCTCATGTTGAGGTCTTTTATCCATTTTGAGTTTATCTTTGTGTACGGTGTAAGAGAATGGTCGAGTTTCATTCTGCTACATATAGCTGCCCAGTTTTCCCAGCACCATTTATTGAAGAGACTGTCTTTTTTCCACTGTATATTTTTTCCTGTTTTGTCAAAGATTAATTGACCATAGAGTTGAGGGTCCATATCTGGACTCTCTACTCCTTTCCACTGGTCTATGTGTCTGTTTTTATGCCAGTACCATGCTGTCTTGGTGATCACAGCTTTGTAATAAAGTTTGAATTCAGGTAATGTGATGCCCCCAGTTTTATTTTTGTTTTTCAACATTTCCTTAGCGATTCGGGGTCTCTTCTGATTCCATACAATTTTTTGGATTATTTGCTCCAGCTCTTTGAAGAATACCAGTGGAATTTTGATCGGAATGGCATTAAAAGTATAGATTGCTCTAGGCAGTATAGACATTTTAACAATGTTTATTCTTCCAATCCAAGAGCATGGAATGGTCTTCCATCTTTTTTTTTTGTCTTCTTCAATTTCTTTCATGAGTGTTCTGTAGTTCCTCGAGTACAGTTCCTTTACCTCTTTGGTTAGGTTTATTCCCAGGTATCTTATGGTTCTTGGTGCTATAGTAAATGGAATCGATTCTCTAATTTCCCTTTCTGTATTTCTGTATTTAACATTGTTAGTGTATAAGAAAGCCACTGATTTCTGCACATTGACATTGACCAAAAAGGAGAATTTCAAACCAATATCACTGATGAATATGGATGTTAAGATTCTCAACAAGATCCTAGTAAACAGGATCCAACAGCACATTAAAAAGATTATCCACCATGACCAGGTGGGATTCATCCCTGGGCTACAAGGATAGTTCAACATTCACAAATCAATCAATGTGATAGAACAAATTAATATGAGAAGAGAGAGGAACCACATGGTCCTCTCAATTGATGCAGAAAAAGCATTTGACAAAATCCAGCATCCGTTCCTGCTTAAAACGCTTCAAAGTATAGGGATAGAGGGAACATTCCTGAACTTCATCAAATCTATCTATGAAAGACCCACAGCAAATATCATCCTCAATGGGAAAAAGCTTGCAGCCTTCCCGTTGAGATCAGGAACATGACAAGGATGCCCACTCTCACCACTCTTGTTCAACATAGTATTAGAAGTCCTAGCAACAGCAATCAGACAAGAAAGAGAAATAAAAGGTATCCAAATTAGCAATGAAGAAGTAAAACTCTCTGTCTTTGCAGAGGAGATGATTCTTTATATGGAAAACCCAAAAGACTCCACCCCCGAACTACTAGAACTCAACCAGCAATTCAGCTACGTGGCAGGATACAAATCCAATGGCTCAGTCTTTTAAATGTCTGAATCTTGATTTTGGCTCAGGTCATGATCTCGGAGTCATGAAATTGAGCTCCACATAGGACTCTGCACTGGATGTGGAGCCTGTTTAAGATTCTCTCTTTCTTTGCCCTTTTCCTCCCCTCATGCTCTCTCTCTAGAAAGAAAGAAAGAAAGAAAGGAAGAAATTTTTTTAATCATCTGATCTTTTCTATTAACTTTATTTGAGAATAGGATGTTTAGCCTAAAACTTATTTTTTTACATTTGAAATAAATCACAATTACTATATAATCCTCTCTTTGTTAAGATTACCTCTTGTTTTATAAATTGCAATAACAAAATGACCACAAGACAGGAAAAGAGAAAGATCAACTATTATGTTTCAGGCCAATTCCCATTAAACAATATAACAACAACAACAAAAAATGAGCATAAGGAATAACACGGATGACATGCGGATTTGGAGAGGAGAAGTGAGTTGGGGGAAATTGGAGGGGGAGATGAACCATGAGAGACTGTGGACTCTGGGAAACAAACTGAGGGTTTTGGAGGGGAGAGGGTGGGGGTTGGGTGAGCCTGGGGGTGGGTATTAAGAATGGCACGTATTGCGTGGAGCACTGGGTGTGGTCCATAAACAATGAATTTTGGAACACACACACAAAAATTAAATTATTTTTTTTAAAAATAAGCATAATTTATGATGATGCTTATTTTTAAAAAAAATAAGCATCATAAGCAAAAGCTTATGTGCTTTATGGCTCTAAGCCCACAGAAAATGTGACTTATTCTATGAGCCAGCATACTCTTTGGAGTCTAATCCCTGAATTTTAAGTGGTGACCTACTTATTATTGCTTTATAGTGGGTTCAACAGGAACAGTTTCTTATATGGATGTCTTTCAACACTCCTCTCTTCTCCCCATCCCTCCACCAACTCCTACACCCACCCTGAATAGCTGCAGCTATCAGCACAGGAGGAGTGGGAATGTCTAATTATAGCCATAGAAAGTGTTTGGCAGCAGAGTTACAGTCCTTCCAGTAATGTGGCTTTGGCAGTACAAGAGGACTCAAAGCTGACGCCAATTTTGTTTACATATGTCTCAAAGTTCAAAACAGTACATGGAAGGAACTATCACTACTGGAGTGGAGAAGGTTAATGTAAAAGAAAGTCTCTAAGCTCCTCTCTCCACCTGCACCATTGCCACTCCTGGGTACAAAGAACTGGTTTAGGCAGAGTGCTCAGTTCAATGCACAATCCCAGCAAAGCCCCCATCACTCCATGCAGTGCCCTTGGCTTGGTTTCACTGATTGATGGTTTAATTAATTCATTCATTGTTTTACACCCACAACAAGAACAAAGACAAGTAAATCTTAGAAGGAAGCAGAGTGGTGATACTAGCCAAATCCCAGTAGCCTGGACAAAGGTGGAAAAGACAAATCAGATGGCAGCTGCAGTGTAAGCTTCTAGAAACTTCTGGGGCCTTAGAATAGCAGGAAGAGAGAATGCCTTAACAAGTCTGTATTCTGTGCCTGTGTTTGCTTTAAGAAATTACCACACACTTCATGTCTTAACATAGCATACATTGCAGGTTAGTAGTTCAGAGGTGCAAAATAAAATCCAGACGTCAGCAGGACTGCATTCTTTTCTGAAGTTTCTGGAGGAGAATCATTTCCCTTGGTATTTCTGGCCTCTAGAGGCCTCCCACAGTTTTTTGGCCCATAGCACTCTTTCTCCATCTTCAAAATCAGCAACACTTGGTTGAGATCTTCTTAGGCTGCATCACTCTGACCTCACCCTCCTTTTTTTCCTGAATTTAAGCGCTCTTGTATTTATACTGGGTTCACTTAGATAACCCAGGATAATCTTCATATTTTTAGCAATCTAAATTCCATCTGCTACCTGAGTTCTTATTTGCCATGTAACATAACACGTTTACAGGATTTGGGGATTAATGTGTGGACATCTCTGAGGGGAGTTTATTATTCTGCCTTCTACAAAGCTCTTTAAGAATCAACAGTTGAGCTAACAGGATCTCTGTAACCCCCACACAGGGATCTAGCTTAATCTAATATGATGAAGAAGAGAATGTAATTGTCTCAAAAGGCTGCCTAGCTAAAGCAAAGTGGGAAAGTAGCAGGGGAACTGGATTATTCCTGAGCCCTACCACCATAAGTTTATGGCAAAGACCCTGCCAGCATTTTGTTTTTCCTATAGGATCTGGTAGGTATCATGTAATTATTTTCCCAGAGAGGCTGTGAAAATAGAAAGGGCTGAAACTCAGAGTACTGGGGTCCCAACTGACCAGTGTGTCCCTGACAATTAATGACAGAGAGCTGAGACACTATCTGTGGTGAATATAGGATCAGCTTGGCCAGTTTGCCTTTTTTTTTTCCCCAATTTATTTATTTTCAGAAAAGCATTATTCATTATTTTTTTCACCACACCCAGTGCTCCATGCAAGCCGTGCCCTCTATAATACCCACCACCTGGTACCTACGTCCCACCCCCCCCGCCACTTCAAACCCCTCAGATTGTTTTTCAGAGTCCATAGTCTCTCATGGTTCACCTCCCCTTCCAATTTACCCAAATTCCCTACTCCTCTCTAATGCCCCTTGTCCTCCATGCTATTTGTTATGCTCCACAAATAAGTGAAACCATATGATAATTGACTCTCTCTGCTTGACTGATTTCACTCAGCATAATCTCTTCCAGTCCCGTCCATGTTGCTACAAAAGTTGGGTATTCATCCTTTCTGATGGAGGCATAATACTCCATAGTGTATATGGACCACATCTTCCTTATCCATTCATCCGTTGAAGGGCACCTTGGTTCTTTCCATAGTTTGGCGACTGTGGCCATTGCTGCTATAAACATTGGGGTACAGATGGCCCTTCTTTTCATGACATCTGTGTCTTTGGGGTAAATACCCAGGAGTGCAATTGCAGGGTCATAGGGAAGCTCTATTTTTAATTTCTTGAGGAATCTCCACACTGTTCTCCAAAGAGGCTGCACCAACTTGCATTCCCACCAACAGTGGAAGAGGGTTCCCCTTTCTCCACATCCTCTCCAACACATGTTGTTTCCCGTTTTGTTAATTTTGGCCATTCTAACTGGTGTAAGGTGATATCTCAATGTGGTTTTCATTTGAATCTCCCTGAGGGCTAAAGATGATGAGCATTTTTTCATGTGTCTGATAGCCATTTGTATGTCTTGATTGGAGAAGTGTCTGTTCATATCTTCTGCCCATTTTTTGATGTGTTTGTCTGTTTCGTGTGGGTTGAGTTTGAGGAGTTCATTATAGATCCTGGATATCAACCTTTTGTCTGTACTGTCATTTGCAAATATCTTCTCCCATTCCGTGGGTTGCCTCTTTGTTTTTTTGACCGTTTCCTTTGCTGTGCAGAAGCTTTTGATTTTGATGAAGTCCCAGAAGTTTATTTTCGCTTTTATTTCCTTTGCCTTTGGAGACGTATCTTGAAAGAAGTTGCTGTGGCTGATATCAAAGAGATTACTGCCAGTTTGTCTTAAAGACTAAAACCCACTGGAACTATATCCATATGGTTGTTTCTAAGGGAGAGCAGGGGATGGTAAGGAGGGAGATAGCACATGGAGTAGACTCAGAAACAGGAGCCAGAGAATGTCAAAGCTGACCAAGACAACTCCCATTCTTGCAGCTGTTGTCTCAAGTTTGTACCTCCAGAAACAGACTTTGAAACAAATACTTAAAAATGAGAAGTTTTTGGAGGTGATTCCTGCAAGCACACCTAGGGTAAGGGGAAGTATGATACAGAAGAGGAGGCAGCCAACTTAGAGTACGTTAGTAAGCAGGTCCGTATAGGAACATGCGACTTTATCCCGTGGAGACATCTGGAAGTTGGGGTAGAACATGGCTCAGAGTTATCTTATCTGAAGGTAGGGAAGCTGGGGCATTTGTTCACCATCTTCCACTTTGCATTGATTGAAGTATCCTTTTCATTACTTTTGGTTTGCTCTTCAAACAGGCTGAACACGCTTCCTTGGCCAAAAGAAGCAGGACCTTGTAGCATAGAACAATATGCATAAATGCTAAATATTGAGGAAATAAGAATAGATCATCAATAGCAGGAGGAACGATGGGGCACAGTGGGATATCTTCAAGCTAGGGAGGGTTAGAGGTGAGTTACAGACACAGAGAATTCTAGATAAGGGGCTTGGGTTTTTCTCTAGGGACCGTATGTATGGAACCTTCCCCTGCAAACATAGTCTGACAATTTTTATGGTAATGACTCCTCATTACTGAATACTGGAAGGAGAAATGGAGACAGACATTCCGGGGATGGGATATAAGCTGCCATCAGAATAAGCAATTCAGAACAGAGGAGAACAATATTAACCTTTTGCAGAGAAGTCTAAGCTTATCAAGGACTTGCAAGAGCCCATTAAGGAGGTGTTAATTAAGAGCATACTATTGGAATCCTACAGCATTTAATAATATTTGAGCCTCTGCTTTTGTGGAATCTAGCCAGTACAGACTTTCTAGTATGGGCTAAGGTAGATTAGCACATTTCAGCTTGGCTTTAGTAGACCTTGGACTGTTGCTAAGGAGTCAAAAGCTTGTACTTGTTGCTAAGGAGTCAGGAGTCAATATTAAGTAGAGGACTTAGGGAGTGCGCTTGTCTGATGAGAACTAAGACACAAATTGCCTTCATTTCCCTGTTGGGCATTAGCAATTTATAAAGAGGCCTGGAGACAAAAGACAAGGTTAATGAGGATGTGAAATACATAGCAGCATTTGTTTATTTAGATGAGATAATTATTTTCCGTGATAGCAGAAAAACAGAAGCAGGGTCCTTTGGATGTCTTGTGTCCCAGAGAAAACAGTTTAAAGTTGTCCTTGGATATGTATGCATACATTTCTGAACTACTGTTCATATAGTGGATACACAGGGTCCCAACCTGGAGAGAGTGTTGACCCTGAAAGTATTATCTACTATTATCTACTATCAACAATGGTAGCCTCTAATTAAACTATCAAAAATAGTGGCCTCAAGCCATCAATTGTAGGAAACTAAAAAATGCCTTAGGGTTTCTATAGATTTTCAGAAGACTACTCTTAGAGTACCAATCTCACAAAAGTTATATCAGGGTTTCATTGGGAAGCTTGAACACTTCCAACAAAGAAGAGAAAGACCACAGGACAAGCAATACCTATTATCAACTGACCTCAATTATCAGGAAGTCCCCAAGAAGCTCTCCATTAGGGATGGGAGAGTCTTCTTCTGTCTCTTGAGTTTGGGCTGACCCTGAGTTAGGGGAGGTGATTAAAAAAAAAAAAGGGAGGGCCAGGGGCTATTGGTTGAAGTGTCCAGGATTATCTTCAAGCACTTCGGAATCCCACTGAACTCTTAGAACCAAATAGAACTCCTTAAACATGCCTTGTGCCACAAGTTCCAACTCCAGCACAAAAGCAGCAGAATCCACTGTGTCACTCCCAGAAGAGCATTCTCCATGGACATCTGTGATGTACTACTGGTGAGGAATCAATTGTGATTTCAGTGGTGGACTAAAAATGTCTATGATAAAACTTGAAAAATGCTGGAAGATTATCTTAAAATACACATTTAAATGAATGGCAGCTCTTGCAAGATAGTAAGCACAGTACTGTGATGGCAGAAATGAAGTGAGATCAGAAGTCCCAGGAGTTTAGCAGGTGCAATAGCCACCAGTTGACTTGGGAAGTCTATTTTTTTTTCCAATTTATTTATTTTCAGAAAAACAGTATTCATTATTTTTTCACCACACCCAGTGCTCCATGCAAGCTGTGCCCTCTATAATACCCACCACCTGGTACCCCAACCTCCCACCCCCCCACCACTGCAAACCCCTCAGACTGTTTTTTAGAGTCCATAGTCTCTCATGGTTCATCTCCCCTTCCAATTTACCCAAAAGCACATACCCTCCCCAATGTCCATAACCCTACCCCCCTTCTCCCAATCCCCCTTCCCCCCGCAACCCACAGTTTGTTTCATGAGATTAAGAGTCACTTAGGGTTTGTCTCCCTCCCTATCCCATCTTGTTTCATGGATTCTTCTCCTACCCACTTAAGCCCCCATGTTGCATCACCACTTCCTCATATCAGGGAGATCATATGATAGTTGTCTTTCTCCAATGGACTTATTTCGCTAAGCATGATACGCTCTAGTTCCATCCACGTTGTCGCAAATGGCAAGATTTCATTTCTTTTGATGGCTGCATAGTATTCCATTGTGAATAAATACCACATCTTCTTTATCCATTCATCTGTTGATGGACATCTAGGTTCTTTCCATAGTTTGGCTATTGTGGACATTGCTGCTATAAACATTCGGGTGCACGTGCCCCTTTGGATCACTACGTTTGTATATTTAGGGTAAATTCCCAGTAGTGCAATTGCTGGGTCATAGGGCAGTTCTATTTTCAACATTTTGAGGAACCTCCATGCTGTTTTCCAGAGTGGTTGCACCAGCTTGCATTCCCACCAACAGTGTAGGAGGGTTCCCCTTTCTCCGCATCCTCGCCAGCATCTGCCATTTCCTGACTTGTTGATTTTAGCCATTCTGACTGGTGTGAGGTGATATCTCATTGTGGTTTTGATTTGTATTTCCCTGATGCCGAGTGATATGGAGCACTTTTTCATGTGTCTGTTGGCCATCTGGATGTCTTCTTTGCAGAAACGTCTGTTCATGTCCTCTGCCCATTTCTTGATTGGATTATTTGTTCTTTGGGTGTTGAGTTTGTTAAGTTCTTTATAGATTTTGGACACTAGTCCTTTATCTGATATGTCGTTTGCAAATATCTTCTCCCATTCTGTCAGTTGTCTTTTGGTTTTGTTCACTGTTTCCTTTGCTGTGCAAAAGCTTTTGATTTTGATGAAATCCCAAAAGTTCATTTTTGCCCTTGCTTCCCTTGCCTTTGGCGATGTTCCTAGGAAGATGTTGCTGCGGCTGAGGTCGAAGAGGTTGCTGCCTGTGTTCTTCTCAAGGATTTTGATGGATTCCTTTCTCACATTGAGGTCCTTAATCCATTTGAATCTATTTTTGTGTGTGGTGTAAGGAAATGGTCCAATTTCATTTTTCTGCACGTGGCTGTCCAATTTTCCCAACACCATTTATTGAAGAGGCTGTCTTTTTTCCATTGGACATTCTTTCCTGCTTTGTTGAAGATTAGTTGACCATAGAGTTGAGGGTCTATTTCTGGGCTCTCTATTCTGTTCCATTGGTCTATGTGTCTGTTTTTGTGCCAGTACCATGCTGTCTTGATGATGACAGCTTTGTAATAGAACTTGAAGTCCGGAATTGTGATGCCACCAACTTTGGCTTTCTTTGTCAATATCCCTTTGGCTATTCGAGGTCTTTTCTGGTTCCATATACATTTTAAAATTATTTGTTCCATTTCTTTGAAAAAGATGGATGGTACTTTGATAGGAATTGCATTAAATGTGTAGATTGCTTTAGGTAGCATAGACATTTTCACAATATTTATTCTTCCAATCCAGGAGCATGGAACATTTTTCCATTTCTTTGTGTCTTCCTCAATTTCTTTCATGAGTACTTTATAGTTTTCTGAGTATAGATTCTTAGCCTCTTTGGTTAGGTTTATTCCTAGGTATCTTATGGTTTGGGGTGCAATTGTAAATGGGATTGACTCCTTAATTTCTCTTTCTTCTGTCTTGTTGTTGGTGTAGAGAAATGCAACTGATTTCTGTGCATTGATCTTATATCCTGACACTTTACTGAATTCCTGTATAAGTTCTAGCAGTTTTGGAGTGGAGTCTTTTGGGTTTTCCACATAGAGTATCATATCCTCTGCAAAGAGTGATAATTTGACTTCTTCTTTGCCAATTTGGATGCCTTTAATTTCCTTTTGTTGTCTGATTGCTGAGGCTAGGACTTCTAGTACTATGTTGAATAGCAGTGGTGATAATGGACATCCCTGCCGTGTTCCTGACCTTAGTGGAAAAGCTTTCAGTTTTTCTCCATTGAGAATGATATTTGCAGTGGGTTTTTCATAGATGGCTTTGATGATATTGAGGTATGTGCCCTCTATCCCTACACTTTGAAGGGTTTTGATCAGGAAGGGATGCTGTACTTTGTCAAATGCTTTTTCAGCATCTATTGAGAGTATCATATGGTTCTTGTTCTTTCTTTTATTGATGTGTTGTATCACATTGACTGATTTGCGGATGTTGAACCAACCTTGCAGCGCTGGGATAAATCCCACTTGGTCGTGGTGAATAATCCTTTTAATGTACTGTTGAATCCTATTGGCTAGTATTTTGGTGAGAATTTTTGCATCTTTGTTCATCAAGGATATTGGTCTATAGCTCTCTTTTTTGATGGGATCCTTGTCTGGTTTTGGGATCAAGGTGATGCTGGCCTCATAAAATGAGTTTGGGAGTTTTCCTTCCATTTGTATTTTTTGGAACAGTTTCAGGAGAATAGGAATTAGTTCTTCTTTAAATGTTTGGTAGAATTCCCCCGGGAAGCCATCTGGCCCTGGGCTTTTGTTTGTTTGGAGATTTTTAATGACTGTTTCAATCTCCTTACTGGTTATGGGTCTGTTCAGGCTTTCTATTTCTTCCTGGTCCAATTGTGGTAGTTTATATGTTTCTAGGAATGCATCCATTTCTTCCAGATTGTCAAATTTGTTGGCATAGAGTTGCTCATATTATGTTCTTATAATAGTTTGTATTTCTTTGGTGTTAGTTGTGATCTCTCCTCTTTCATTCATGATTTTATTTATTTGGGTCCTTTCTCTTTTCTTTCTGATAAGTCTGGCCAGGGGTTTATCAATTTTATTAATTCTTTCAAAGAACCAGCTCCTAGTTTCGTTGATTTGTTCTATTGTTTTTTTGGTTTCTATTTCATTGATTTCTGCTCTGATCTTTATGATTTCTCTTCTCCTGCTGGGCTTAGGGTTTCTTTCTTGTTCTTTCTCCAGCTCCTTTAGGTGTAGGGTTAGGTTGTGTACCTGAGACCTTTCTTGTTTCTTGAGAAAAGCTTGTACCGCTATATATTTTCCTCTCAGGACTGCCTTTGTTGTGTCCCACAGATTTTGAACCGTTGTATTTTCATTATCATTTGTTTCCATGATTTTTTTCAATTTTTCTTTAATTTCCTGGTTGACCCATTCATTCTTTAGAAGGATGCTGTTTAGTCTCCATGTATTTGGGTTCTTTCCAAACTTCCTCTTGTGGTTGAGTTCTAGCTTCAGAGCATTGTGGTCTGAAAATATGCAGGGAATGATCCCAATCTTTTGATACCGGTTGAGTCCTCATTTAGGACCGAGGATGTGATCTATTCTGGAGAATGTTACATGTGCACTAGAGAAGAATGTGTATTCTGTTTTTTTGGGATGAAATGTTCTGAATATATCTGTGATGTCCATCTCATCGAGTGTATCATTTAAGGCCTTTATTTCCCTGTTGATCTTTTGCTTGGATGATCTGTCCATTTCAGTGAGGGGAGTGTTAAAGTCCCCTACTATTATTGTATTATTGTTGATGTGTTTCTTTGATTTTGTTATTAATTGGTTTATATAGTTTGCTGCGCCCATGTTGGGGGCATAGATATTTAAAATTGTTAGATCTTTTTTTTTTTTCCCAATTTATTTATTTTCAGAAAAACAGTATTCATTATTTTTTCACCACACCCAGTGCTCCATGCAAGCTGTGCCCTCTATAATACCCACCACCTGGTACCCCAACCTCCCACCCCCCCCGCCACTTCAAACCCCTCAGACTGTTTTTCAGAGTCCATAGTCTCTGTTGGACAGACCCTTTGAGTATGATATAGTGTCCTTCCTCATCTCTTATTATAGTCTTTGGCTTAAAATGTAATTGATCTGATATAAGGAATGCCACTCCTGCTTTTTTCTGATGTCCATTAGCATGGTAAATTCTTTTCCACCCCCTCACTTTAAGTCTGGAGGTGTCTTCGGGTTTAAAATGAGTTTCTTGGAGGCAACATATAGATGGGTTTTGTTTTTTTTTTTTATCCATTCTGATACCCTGTGTCTTTTGATTGGGGCATTTAGCCCATTAACATTCAGGGTAACTATTGAGAGATATGATTTATGGCCATTGTATTGCCTGTAAGGTGACTGTTACTGTATATTGTCTCTGTTCCTTTCTGATCTACCACTTGTAGGTTCTCTCTTTGTTTAGAGGACCCCTTTCAGTATTTCCTGTAGAGCTGTTTAGTGTTTGCAAATTCTTTCAGTTTTTGTTTGTCCTGGAAGCTTTTAATCTCTCCTTCTATTTTCAATGATAGCTTAGCTGGATATAGTATTCTTGGCTGCATGTTTTTCTCGTTTAGTGCTCTGAAAATGTCATGCCAGCTCTTTCTGGCCTGCCAGGTCTCTGTGGATAAATCAGCTGCCAATATAATACTTTTACCATTGTATGTTACAGACTTCTTTTCCCGGGCTACTTTCAGGATTTTCTCTTTGTCACTAAGGCTTGTAAATTTTACTATTAGGTGACGGGGTGTGGGCCTATTCTTATTGAGTTTGAGGGGCGTTCTCTGAACCTCCTGAATTTTGATGCTCGTTCCCTTTGCCACATTGGGGAAATTCTCCCCAATAATTCTCTCCAGTATACCTTCTGCTCCCCTCTCTCTTTCTTCTTCTTCTGGAATCCCAATTATTCTAATGTTGTTTCGTCTTATGGTGTCACTTATCTCTCGAATTCTCCCCTCATGGTCCAGTAGCTGTTTGTCCCTCTTTTGCTCAGCTTCTTTATTCTCTGTCATTTGGTCTTCTATATCGCTAATCCTTTCTTCTGCCTCATTTATCCTAGCAGTGAGAGCTTCCATTTTTTATTGAACTTCATTAATACCTTTTTTGATTTCAACTTGGTTAGATTTTAGTTCTTTTATTCTCCAGAAAGGGCTTTTATATCTCTGGAGAGGGTTTCTCTAATATCTTCCATGCTTATTTCAAGCCCGGCTAGAACCTTGAGAATTGTCATTTTGAACTCTAGATCTGACATATTACCAATGTCTGTATTGATTAGGTCCCTAGCCTTCGGTACTGCCTCTTGTTCTCTTTTTTGTTGTGAATTTTTCCGCCTTGTCATTTTGTCCAGCTACGAGTATATGAAGGAACAAGTAAAATACTAAAAGGGTGGCAACAATCCCAGGAAAATATGCTTTAACCCAATCAGAAGAGATCCCCAATCGTGAGGGGGGAGAAATCCCCCCTCACGATTGGGTGAGGGATCTCCTCTGATTGGGATCTCCTTTGATTGGGATCTCCCAATCTCTTCTGATTGGGATCTCCCAATCTCTTCTGATTGGGATCTCTTCTGATTTGGGGATAAAAAGAGGTTCAGAAAGAAAGAAAGAAAAAAAGAATTAAAAAAAAGAGATTGAATTAAAAATTCAATCAAGAATTTAAAAAAAGAATTAAGAATAAAAAAGATTGAAGAGATTAGGATCTCTTCTGATTTGGGGATAAAAAGAGGTTCAAAAAGAAAGAAAGAAAAAAAATTAAAAAAAAGAAAATGAATAAAGAAAAGTATAAATATATATATATATATATATATTAGATAATCTAGTTAAAAAACGTTGAAAAAGAAAAGGGTAAAAGTTATAAAAAATTTTAGCAGAAGAAGAGAAAAAATATGAAAAAGAAAAAAATTAAATTAACTGCAAGACTAAAAAATCACAGGCAGAAAGCCATGAGTTCCGTGGTTTGTTTTCTCCTCCTCTGGAATTCTGCTGCTCTCTCCTTGGTATTGAAACTGCACTCCTTGGTAGGTGAACTTGGTCTTGCCTGGATTTCTTGTTGATCTTCTGGGGGAGGGGCCTGGTGTAGTGATTCTCAAGTGTCTTTGCCCCAGGCGGAATTACACCGCCCTTACCAGGGGCCGGGCTGAGTGATCTGCTCGGCTTTGCTTTCAGGAGCTTTTGTTCCCTGAGCGCTTTCCGTAGAGTTCTGGAGGCCGGGAATACAAATGGCGGCCTCCTGGTCTCCTGCCCGGAGGAGCCGAGAGCCAGGGGCCCCGCTCCCCTGTGCGCCCTCAGCGAACAGCTCCTAGTAACTCGCGTCTGCCTGACCTCCGGCCGCGCTCCGAGCTCACCGAGACTGCGACCGGTTCAAGGCAACTCCGAGCTGCGAGCTTACTGTTGGCTCTGTCTCTGCAGCCGGCTTTCCCGTTCCAATATCCGCAAGCTCTGCGACACTCAGACACCCCCGATCCTTCTGTGACCCCGCGGGACCTGAGGTCACGCCGACCCCGCATGGGCTTCGCCCCGGTTTAGCCTCCGGAGCGATGTCCCTCAGCGGAACAGACTTTTAAAAGTCCTGATTTTGTGCTCCGTTGCTCCGCCGCTTGCCGGGAGCCGGCCCCTCCCCCCGGGGTCTATCTTCCCGTCGCTTTGGATTCACTTCTCCGCCAGTCCTACCTTTCAGAAAGTGGTTGTTTTTCTGTTTCTAGAATTGCTGTTCTTCTTCTCTTCGATCTGCCGATGGATTTGCAGGTGTTTGCAATCTTTAGATAAGCTCTCTAGCTGATCTCCTGCTAGCTGAGGTAGTCTCAGCCTGCTACTTCTCCGCCATCTTCGGAAGTCTATTTTTCACAGGAAGTTCACAACCTTCTGTTTTAACAGCTGCAAGCATTGGGGACAGCTCCTTGGAGACAGAGAACAAAGTGGGGAAAGTTGACTTTACAGATACCAAAGGATTATAAAGCCATAGTAATTTGAGTGAGGTTTTAGCATAGAGAGAAATGAACCAGTGGAAGAGTGAAGACTCAGACCCACACATGTATTCAATAAACAGTCTGGGACAACTGCATATCCACGTGGAGAACAAGAAGGCACACTGTTTCATGCCATGCATCTCATGGAATAGAGATTTAAATATAAAAGCATAATGTTATGCTTTTAGAAGTACATATACAAGTGTATGCTTGGGAATTCAAGGTCAGAAAGGGTTTCCTTAATAACCAAATATGAACCAAAGGAAATAATAGTGAAGCATTCAAATTCATTAAAACTGAGAGCAGCTCTTCATCAAAAGAACTCAAAGAAAGTGAAAAAGAAGTGTCAAATAGTTAAATGGCAATGGAGTAGGGGAAGGCGGGAGAGAGAGAGAGAGAAAGAGAAGAAGGCTCAGATTAGTAAGAAAAAGAGAAGACAGCCCAGAGGGAGAGAGTTGGGATTGGCATTTCATAGATGACGAAGCACAAATGGCAGGAAACATTAAAAATTCCCAATATCATTAGTTACCAGGGAAATATACAAATAAATTGCATTATACATATGCTGTCTGGCAAAGTTAAGATATTTGATCACATCCGATATCTGGCAGGGCTGTGGAGCAGCACGCAAAGGTACAACAGAAAAACAGTGCATTTCTGGATAGACTGTAACTTAGGAGAATTTGGCACTGCCTGGTAAAGTAAAACTGCACGTATTCTGCCGTGGAGCAATTTTACTGTCT
This sequence comes from Neogale vison, assembly GCF_020171115.1. Lineage (NCBI taxonomy): Eukaryota > Metazoa > Chordata > Mammalia > Carnivora > Mustelidae > Neogale > Neogale vison. The sequence goes on from NC_058098.1 coordinate 48,113,382, forward strand.
GGTAAAGTAAAACTGCACGTATTCTGCCGTGGATCATCTGCGCTGGTGAAACTGGCCTACGTGCACAGATACATGTTTAAGAATGCTCACAACAGCATTCTTCTCATAGCAAAAGCCCTGGGAGCAACCCAAATCTCCACGGACAGGAGGAGAGACAACTAACTCCAGGGTGGCAGATATCTCTGGGGGCGAGGTGGGAGTCAGGTCCAGGTAGTGTACCTGGGGGCTACTGATCTATTTCTTTAATTGGGTGGGGGGCATGCAGTTTTATTTCTGGGCTTTATGACATGCATATTATAATTGTGTGTATCAAACATTTCACAGCTAAAGAATTAGAGAGATCTAATCTGGGCTCATCACTGGGGGTGTGGGGGGACCAAGAGTCAGAGTATAAACCCCAGTGTGAGAATTATCTTTTACTTGTAACGGAAGCCTGCCCAAGTAGGCAGCTCAGCACCATTTCCATTTCCCAATGGAGTTACTCTCTTTAGAAGCTAAAGGTGTGTTGCTTATTCATTTTACACCTTGTCTTCAAGCCCACTTTATCTGAGGTCAGAAGGCACACCCAGGCCCAGCTAATTCTTGGTTCAGTGACTCTTGTCACGTCACCAGTGGGACGTTGAGGATTGTGGGAAATACTTTAGTTTGCTAAAATCTGTAAATTCATATTTGTTCTCTGTCTCATCCATGAAGACCCACCACTAAGGATATTTTCTCTGAACGTGTCCCTTGTCAGGAGGCTGGGGACACTTGCTCTGGGAAGATGAGACAGTGGAGTCAGCCTCTGATCCCTCCAGGGCTGACATTTCTGCAGGGTGCCTCCATGACCTTAGATGCATGCCCAGATCCAGTGGGGAAGCTGAGCAACCCACCCAGCTCCAGCCTCCTTTGCCTGGCCTTTAGGGACTTGGAGGATGATGCCGACTTGTACTTTCTCTGCTTGTCTCAAATAATCCTCAGGAGAAAGTTTTGCACAGAGGGTCTTTGTCATCTTCATGATGACATTGGAGTTGCAAAGAATTTCTTTTGTGAACACAAAAACAATTGCCAGGGAGAAAAAATAAATTGATGGGTGGGGGTCTTCCTAGCCTCAACACGCACGCACACACAAGTTCACACCCGCACATGCACACCAGAAAGCCTATGGAGCTAGACATACATCATTCACCCTAACAAGAAAACACAAAAGGTCTTTGATTCTTAAGTTAAAAATCTCACCCGGGGTGGAGGAAGAAGGGACAAAGTAAACTCTCTAAGCCTGAGTGCCCCTGTGTCTTCATGTCCACTCCCAGTTCTCAGAGGATTCATGAAGATTTTCGAGGTCTGGCTACTCACTTCTCTTGCCTTATCTCCCCTTGCCCGGCACCTACCAGCTGTGCTTCAGCCATACTTTCCATTCCTTCATGTTTTGTTTTGCCTCGGAATCTCTCACAAAAAGATTCCTCAGAGAGAAGTCCAGAACATTCTCCTCCCTTACCCAGCCCCCATCCCCACAGCCCAACACTGTGTGGCTTCAGTTTCCCTTTACCTTTTACTGTGTCCTCTGCCCACATCTCCCTCAGAATTAAACACTCATTTGGCCTCAGCCAGTGAAATCTGAAGTCCCCTGACCATGTTACTTATATAAACACAAGTCTGCTACACCATGCTGTGTCTTCAGAGGTCCTAGGAGTCCCTGGTGTCATTACCCCACACGACTGACAGGGAGGGCTCTTGGAATCAGACGCTGCCAAGTGGAAGAATGGGCACAGTCACAATCTGCTGCTTTGCCAGACAAGAAATGAAGATACGATTTCCCAGTTGCTTGCCATGCAAGCCACCTTGCCAGAACTCCCTGGGACGTGGGAAAATCATTTTTACCAGTGGCTTCCATAAGGCATATTAGGAAAGAGAATCCATGGTACGCGGTAGCAAAAACCAAGCCATTTCCATTCAGTGAACCCACTGTGAGACTGTCACCACATCCTCCAGTCTTAGACTGCCATGATGAGCATGTGATGGAGTGTGTGACAAAACAGCCAGCTGGTCCTCTGCAAAGGCTGACACTGAGTGTACAGCATGTATCTCTAGGAGTTTGTGGTTTCTAGCTGAAGAGATAGCTGCTGGTTTCCCTCATTCCCTATGGAACGAAACAAAACAAAACAAAAATGGCAAAAATGCCAAAGAATTGACTTTCCTGAGTTCCTATCTTTAAAAACACTTACATTGGTTTGTAGCAGGGATAGATCAGGGACTTCTGAGACTTCATGAATCGCAGTCCTGGGAGTTAAAGCACCCTTTTATGCTAAATCCATACCTCCTCTTCTGTTCACCTGTGTGTTATCAGTTTGTTTATGTTCTGCCTTCTTTTTTTTTTTCTGATTTTTTTTCAATTTATTTATTTTCAGAAAAACATTATTCATTATTTTTTCACCACACCCAGTGCTCCATGCAAGCCATGCCCTCTATAATACCCACCACCTGGTACCCCAACCTCCCACCCCCTCGCCACTTCAAACCCCTCAGATTGTTTTTCAGAGTCCATAGTCTCTCATGGTTCACCTCCCCTTCCAATTTACCCAAATTCCCTACTTGTGGGACAGAGCCCATGGATACCCTTTTATACAAGACAGTTCTAATAACTGAATTTCTTGTAACTCCCATGACTATTTTCCTTTCCAAAAAAATATTTTGTTTCTTTGGTCATTCTTTATGGGAATTGTTTCTTAGGTTGTTCACCAGTTTATTTTACAACCTCTCAAAAGGTACAATACCCCAACTCTCCAGCACATGCCCCAGGTGTGAATAAAGGACAGTTTTTCCCTTAAAATACCTTGTTTGACAAGCTTCCAACCTGACTTACGGACATTGCAACCTTGCATGCTTAGATTTGTTTGCTAGTTCACCCATTGCCTGCCTGTCTGCTCTCATCTGAGACTGAGGGTTTCCAAATCTGCATTCAAGTAAAAGAGAAAAAAAGTCAAATTTCCTGAATGAACCCCTAGCACATGCTCTAAAATTCTCTCTCAATTATTCCTGGGTCCATGCTGACTCCTTCCCACTAAACTGCACTGTGGCATTCCAGATCAAATCAATACTTTAATCGAAATTTACATCAAATGGTGCAAGTTTTCACAGTGACATCCATACAAAGTGTATCAAGATATGAATATTAAGTTGTCTGGGCTTCATAGCAGCACTTGGTTTAGATTCACTTCTTGCATCAGCACAGCTTGAGAAAAACAGATCCCCAGTAAGTCACATGTAATGTGACAGGTAAGTCACATTTCTGAGGGCATATGAGGAAAATTGCTTTCACAGAAATAAGGAAAGAAACTTTGTCCCAACTGCCCCAATCCTGCCCCTGGGCAAATGTTCACTGTTGGAGGTGAAGCACGAGAGGCTATGGACTCTGAAAAACAATCTGAGGGGTTTGAAGTGGCAGGGGGGTGGGAGGTTGGGGTACCGGGTGGTGGCTATTGTAGAGGGCACGGATTGCATGGAGCACTGGGTGTGGTGAAAAAATAATGAATACTGTTTTTCTGAAAATAAATAAATTGAAAAAAAAAAGTTCACTCTTGCATCCACAACAAAGGACAGTGGGTAGAGAATTGTCAGGGTCTCCAAGCTAATCCATTTTTATTTTCTCCTTTTACCTTCCACCTTGCTTAATCTCTTTCTGCAACATTTCTGTTCTAGACCAAGGTAAGAGGCCCTTTTTGCTTTCACAGATGCAGTGATTTTAAAGACCTGAACACAGTAAGCAGCCTTGGAAAAAAGCTCCAACAGGAAGGAGGAGTGCTGGGCAGGGGATGTCTATCTTCTGTCGGCTAGGACAAGTTCCTGCTTCTTGTCGAAAGAAGAGAGCATTGTCTTAGTTCTAGTTTCCTAGAATCCAATGGCTGTGACACAGGTTAGAATGCAAGCAGTTTATTGTGAGGTGATGACAGGAAGTATTGGTAGGACCATGGGGAGGAGACTGGGAAAGAAAAGCAGCCAGTGGAGTGTTACCTTCAAGTGAATCAGCATGTTAGGGAACTAAAGTTTCGTTCTTCTGGAGAAATCTGGGAACCAGGCTGCACCCACACCTTGGAACTGGTTGAGAGGGAGCTGCAGTATCTATCCACCACCTCCACTAGTCATTGCTTTGAGGGTAGCTCTTGGGCATCACTAATTCTCCAGCACTTCTAGCCTGTTGTGCTTGGGCAGGCCAGAAGTAGTCAGGCAAAGAAACACAGATGCTGGGGCACCTGGGTGGCTCAGTGGGTTAAAGCCTCTGCTTTCAGCTCAGGTCGTGATCCCAGGGTCCTGGGATCGGCCCCCGCATCGGGCTCTCTGCTCAACAGGGAGCCTGCTTCCACCTCTCTCTCTATCTGCCTGCCTCTCTGCCTACTTGTGATCTCTGTCAAATAAATAAATAAAATCTTAAAAAAAAAAAAAAAAACAGAAACACAGATGCTGGTAGTAGGAAGGCAGATGTGCTATTCTGAATTTCCCTATCAGGGAGAGAGTAGAAAACAGACTGAGCTCATGGGATGCTGAGGGGATAAAGGAGATGGCACCTGTGATAGGCCAGCCCTTCAGCTACAGGGAACAAGCAGGGGATGAGTGTTCTGCGAGTTGTCTGCATACTAACTACATAGCAAGAGCCAGAGGTCCACATCTTTTTCAAAAACAAATGATTATACCTGCCTAATTCTTAATACACTCTCCTCCCCCCCACTTATTTCGAAGAAACCTCAAAATTCCTTGCCAGAAGCACACTAAATCCCATTTGACATTGCAAAAGATAGTTAAGATAGAGGGCACGGATTGCATGGAGCACTGGGTGTGGTGAAAAAATAATGAATACTGTTTTTCTGAAAATAAATAAATTGAAAAAATTTTAAAAAAAGATACCAATCTTAAAGATTTTGGTCTGTCACAGTCTAATCAACTTAGCCATCTAATCTATCATAATGCAAAAAACTTTTTTGGGGGGGTCAGTTTTCTATTCTTCCTAATTTTTAATACAGTCCTAAAATCACTACATTGCTACAATGTAAGTGCTAAGATAGCCTACCAAGCCCCATAGGAAAGTAAGGAGGATAGGTTGTCTTATATGTATTGATCAAGAAGAACTATGAGAGACTATGGACTCTGAAAAACAATCTGAGGGGTCTGAAGTGGCGGGGGGGTGGGAGGTTGGGCTACCAGGTGGTGGGCATTATAGAGGGCACAGCTTGGATGGAGCACTGGGTGTGGTGAAAAAATAATGAATAATGTTTTTCTGAAAATAAATAAATTGAAAAAAAAGCAAACAAACAAAAAAGAAGAACTAAAAGAAACATAAGGAAAAAGAAGAAAACCCAGGATTCCACACAAAACTGAATTTCTTCACTCTAATGCAAAATTCCAAATTTTGAAAATGGCAAGGTCAGTACAAAAGACATAGATCAGGACTTTAGTGGGGCAATTTGAAATTGCCGTTAAGTGAAGCAGCACAAAATCCTCATTTTTTTTTAAATTTTTAATGTTAGGCTTATTTCATCCTTCAGCTGTCTTCCAAGATCATTTAGACTGTTTTAAAGAAAACAAAACCCCCTTCCAACAGGCTATTATTTTTTTTTCTTCCAGCTGTTTCAGAAGCTGTGGCTGGAAGAACTCTTGGCCATTAACTATAAACATTATTAATTGGTCAGCCACTGCAAAAATCAAATAATGTTTTTTTCTGTTTGTAATTGGAAATGTTTGTATTTAGCTAAAAGGATTTTCATGGAAATGAAGAAGACATTCAATACAAGGATAGATTATGGAATTGGTTTTATTATGCTGCTCACTGGCTATATTTGCCTTGTTCTTCTTTTTAATGGTGGGGAATATGGAGTTCTGGTTAACTGGCTTTCCTGATTAATTATACACCATAAATGAAACTATATTAAAGATCCTTCATGATGAAAACTCATCTGGTGAAAATTTGATTCTTCCTTGATGTTCCAGAAATGTTTATAATTAAGACTAACCATTATGCAAATGGATTCTTAGATGTTGGTTATCTGAATGATAACTTGGAGTCTGAAAGAGTTGTTTCTGATTGATGGATCATTGAAAGACCAAAGATAATATATTGTTCTGATTTTTGTCTCCTGAAAGACTGTACATTACTTATAGGTTGTCTTTAATTATATATGCTTTTTATGATTCACAACATCATTCCTTTTAATTTTCCATAGTAATTATTAGTGAAGGGCTGGATGCATATTTGCCACAAGCATTGTATTATCATGATTTACTCTAAAAATAAAAAGGTAGTAGAAGCAAAGGAAATCTTTTTAGTTACATCATAGAAGTCAAATCCCTCCCTGTGTCCGTCACAGTGACCAGTCATTTCTCTGATCTTGACACTATTATCAAACCCATTGTATCCCTGACCCACCCAGATTAGTGAAGGTTCATAAGTTGGGTCTTCCAGATCTCTCAGTCCTTGATTAGACCTTATTTTTATCTTCTTTTCATCTCCTTAATGTAAGTTCCAAAGTAAAGCTGTCTTTGCATGTGGTTTCCACTAGGTCAGAAGGTGGGTCCTCCCTGAGGACTCAGTTGCTTGGGCACATCACCCCACTGTCCATTCACTTCTGTCTGAAAGGATTTTTATGGGAATTAAATGTGGTGACACCTGAATGGCACTTGGAATATTAGTATTATTTTTATCTACAGTAAAGAGTCTTATATTGACTTCCCCAGAAGTACAACCTAAGACCAGGATATGTGAGCAAATGGCCTATTTGGGAGGTAGTCCCAGGAAGCATGGGTGGCAGAGTGAGGAAGTGAGAAAAGACAGGGAGTAGTCTACAGATGAGTTGATGAGCAGGTTACATCTTCAGGAAGCTGGGCTCAGTCCTGATGGGGACCTCTGACAAAGTAGGTAGGCCATGCTTCAGAGTTGTCCTGTCTCATGTTTGAGGAAGCTGGATTTTTTGTCTGACACTGGTTTGTCACTGGTTGTCTCCCCTCCACCTTCATTTTTCCCTTCTTTCTCCTAATGTCCTCCATGTTATTCCTTATGTTCCACAAGTAAGTGAAACCATATGTTAATTGACTTTCTCTGCCTGACTTATTTCACTTAGCATAATCTCCTCCAGTCCCACCACGTTGATACAAAAGCTGAGTATTCATCCTTTCTGATGGCTGAGTAATATTCCATTGGGTATAAGGACCACATTTTATTTATCCATTCATCTGTTGAATCTGCTTTTTCTATGGTTTGGCTATTGTGGACATTGCTGCTATGGACACTGGGGTGCATATATAGTTTTCACTACATCTGTATCTTTGGGGTAAATACCCAGTTGTACAATTGCAAGGTCATATGATAGCTCTATTTTTAATTTTTTGAGGAACCTCCACACTGTTTTCCAAAGTGGCTGCATCAACTTGCATTCCCACCAACAGTATAAGAGGATTCCCCTTTCTCCACATCCTGTCCAACACTTGTTTCTTGCCTTGTCAATTTTTGCCATTCTAACTGGTATAAGGTGGAATCTCAATGTGGTTTTAATTTTAATTTCCCTGATGGTTAATGATAATGAACATTTTCCATGTGTCTGTTAGCCGCTTGTATGTCTTCTTTGGAGAAGTGTCTATTCCTGTCTTCTGCCCATTTTTTGACTTGATTGTTTTTTGGGTATCAAGTTACAAAGCTGTGATTACCAAGACAGTATGGTACTGGCACTAAAACAGACACATAGACCAATGGAACATAATAGAGAGCCCAGATGTGGACCCTCAATTCATGGTGAAATAATCTTTGACAAGGCAGGAAAAAATATCCAATGGAAAAAGACAGTCTCTTCAATAAATGTGCTGGGGAAATTGGACAGCTATATACAGAAGAATGAAACTCCACCATTCTTTTATATAAAACACAAAGATAAACTCAAAAAATGGATGAAAGACCTCAATATGAGACAGGAATCCATCAAAATACTGGAGAGAACTTGGGCAGTAACCTCTTTGACATTGGTCACAGCAACTTCTTTCAAGAAACATCTCCAAATATAAGGAAACAAAAGTGAAAATGAACTTTTGGGACGTCATCAAGACAAAAAGCTTCTGCACAGCAAAGTAAATAGTCAACAAAACAAAGAAACAGCTCCCTGAATGAGAGAAGGTATTCACAAATGACACTACAGACAAAGGGCTGTAATGATGGATTTTAAATTTTCCTATAGACACATGCATGAGAGACAGTGCCCCTGAGTGTGACACTCTCTTATGGGTGGACCCAGGTTTTGACAACAATCTCTCAGATGTTGAGAACTGATAATACACTGTAATTATCTTATAATAAACATTTTTAAAAATAGTGTTATGTTAGTCACCATACATACACTATCATTAGTTTTTTTGGGGGGGAGTATATACTTTATATATTGAAATTAGACAAAATAGATATTTGTACATATAGATACAAACAAAGCAAATGGGGGTAAAATGTCAGTCTGGGTATAGATTCTTTTTTATTATTTTTACATTTTAATTATTCTTTTTAACTATTGAATATACTTTTTTTTTCCTAGAACAAATTTTTCATTTTTACTTATAAACTTACACTATCATTAGTTTTTGATGCAGTGTTCCAAGATTCATTGTTTATGTAGAACACCCAGTGCTCCATGCAATATGTGCCCTCCTTAATACCCAGAACTAGGCTCACCCATCCCCATGTAATCAGCATTTTATTCATGGTCAAAGTACAAGAACACCTCAAGAAATGCCTTAGTAAGAAAGGAAATTGGTCAATGCTTATTCTCATTCTGGCCATTCTATCCCTTCCCAGACAATCAAGCAAGTACAAAGGAAGTTCCAAGAGTAAGATGTCAGGCAATATTCACAGCTTCTCTGCATATCCACCAGCAAGTCTCCTGGAGAAAGTGGGTAGGTGGCCCAGGTGCCAGGCTCATAGCACTGAATTCAGAGACATTTTTGACTCACACTGTGTGAACTTGGGTTGTTTACTGAGACCTGAATGCTGTATTGTTGCAATCATGTGTATCTCATCCAGCTCTGCCATTTACAGGGAGCACCCAACCCAGGTATGGCAGCCACCATTTTGGATTCAGGCAAGATTACTTCCTGGATGGTATTAGCCTCATATGTGTGAGGCAAGGCCTAAGGGCACAGCTGAGTTTCAGAAATCTTCCTCATCTACAACTGTGTGTCTGTTGGTGAAGGTTTTTTGTGAGAGTGGGGGAATATAAGAAGGTTAAACTTCCATCTGCTACTGGAGAATTTTTCTGCTAGGCATCATGACAGTCCAGCTCTTTTCTGTGTGAGTGATATAAGATACTGTCTCTCATCTCCACATCTTTTGAACCTAGTTTTGGCACTTACTAACATGGTTGCTGGGCAAGGAGTAATGTTGTTATAGTAATATCTAAAAATAGCTCTAATTTTCATCAAGGAAATAATTTCCAAGCTTTGGTACTTTTTGTATTTGTTGTAATTGCTTTTGACACATTTCCCATCTGATTGCAATGTGCAGGTATGTAATGGGACCCATGCCCTCCTGGGTTAAATCAGTGCCAGGAGCAAGTTTTTCAGTGAGAATGATTCAGCACTCTGCTCGTAATATGAATTTCCAATTGCTATTAGAAACCCAAGATCAAACCCCTCAGACTGTTTTTCAGAGGGGGGGTGGGAGGTTGGGGTACCAGGTGGTGGGTATTATAGAGGGCACAGCTTGCATGGAGCACTGGGTGTGGTGAAAAAATAATGAATACTGTTTTTCTAAAAATAAATAAATTGGAAAAAAAAAAAGAAAGAAAGAAACCCAAGATCAGGGCATGTTAAAGACAAACAGAAGTTAAATAGAGTGTATCCCAATGTCTTTATGAAAACAGTGAGAAAGCAGAGGTACTAAGGTGTTAGGGACTGCCCCAGTAGTTCCAGACTATTTAGCAGGAACTACAACAGAAACCAGATTCCAAGCTCCACTGTTTCCCGCATGAATCCAGCCAGTCAGCCTCAAAACCTCAGACTCGTCTAACTTTCTCTCCCCTTTCCTCCCCTAAATATAGTTTTCATGTCCTGCCATTATGTCTTTCCTGATTTCTGTCTACTAAAATTCTCTAATTCCACTCCTATCATTTTAGCCCTTCATTCAGTCCTATATTAACTTCAACTGTCACTCAACTTGTCTCCCTGGTGGCCATCTTTATCTGTTTCAACTCCCCACCCCCCATTCCACTTCAAGACTAGATTTCCCCATACATTGCTATGTATTCGCCTTTTGTAAAGTAAGGTTGTTCCTAAGTTACAGAAGTAGAGAGTTAAAAGGCATTTTTTTTAAAGATTTTATTTATTTATTTGACAGACAGAGACCACAAGCAGGCAGAGAGGCAGGCAGAGAGAGAGAGAGGAGGAAGCAGGCTCCCTGCGGAGCAGAGAGCCGGATGTGGGACTCGATCCCAGGACCCTGAGATCATGACCTGAGCCAAAGGCAGCGGCTTAACCCACTGAGCCACCCAGGCGCCCCTAAAAGGCATTTTTAATAAATGCCAATTAATTGCTGTAACAGCATACCCTTTATGTGTCCTTCCATGTCACCTCTATTCCCACCCATGCTGATGGTTTCCTACTGTGAGCTCCAGTGACTCAGTCTGAAGCTGTCTCTGGTTGAGAAAGAAGCTCCCCTTAATGCAGAGCAAGCAGGAAGCACCAGGCAATTGAGGCTTCAGGAAGTCACTCTCAACCAGTGATGTGTGGGAGATTCTTAATTCTTCTGAAGAAGTGTTCTTCTGTTCAAGGTCTCCAGTGGGGATTAACTGCATTTTCTCATGGCAATAACCTGTGTGATAGCACACCTGTATCAATTCCCTTCTCTTCCCTCTCCCATTTTTCCATTTTTCCATTTTCCACCTAGTGCTTCTTGGGATTACCTCACAGATGAACAGCTTGCCCTCGAATTCTTGTCTCAGAAACTATGTTTTTGGGAAGCTAATCTAACAAATATGGGATAAAATTGGCTCAAGGCTCAAGCCTGGGATGAGGAAAAGAGCCAAGATGAAACTAGAAGTCAGGAAGGGATCAGCCCACTGGAGCAGTGGTAGGTGTCAGAGAGACCTTTCTAAAGACCTGGGGAGGACTGAGGATAACTCATGGGAGGAAAACTAAAAGAATTTCTTAGAAGGCAACTTCCTATAATTTGTTCGAAGGCAAGGTACAGGGAAGTGAAAAGTGAAAGTTTGGTAAAGTGCTGACCAGGATCTTGGAAAGGGCTCTGTTCTTTATGCTGAGGGAAATGGGAGATCATAGAAGAGGTTAACAGAGAAAAGGAACATGATAATATTGGAAGTTTTGAAAGATTTCTGTCTCTAGTCTGGATGACAGATTGGGGTAGGGGAAAGAATGGAGGCAGACAATGAAGAAGCTGTTATAGTTATTCAGGCAAGAAATGTTGGGTTTGGAGGATATGTAGCAAGTAGAGATGAAAGACTTTGTTTTGTTGGGAGGTGGTGGTTGGGAAAAAGGAAAATTCCAGAATGAACCTAGAATGGTGGCTCAAGAAACTAGGTGAATAATGCTTTCATTCACTGAATGAGGGGGTTATGATGGGGAAGAAGATGATGGGTTTGGTTTGGGGCTTGCCATATTTGGGTTTTAAGTAGGAATGTTTATTTTTGACATATACGTAGGAATGTTGAATTAGATGGTGGAATTATATGGGTCTGAAGTTTGGGAAATAATCAGTATACAGGTACTAAGTGAAGGCATACATATGGACAAAATGTTTCAGGAAAATATTATTAATTTGTTTGACAGAGAGTGAAAAGATGCAAGTGCCAAGAGATTCATGATAATAGCATTTTATGGGTGGGTAGCAATCAGCAAAGGAAGCCAAGTGGGGACGACTCAAAAGTATGAGTGGAAAATTAGGAAAATGGGAATGCCACAAAGTACAATGGAAGAAAAATGCTGTCAGGGATGAAGTTGAACTAAGAGCTGAAAACTCTCTGTTGGATTTCATGGCAAGTAGGTCTTTTATGACGTGGGGAGAATGATTTCCATTGAGTGATAGGGCCCCAAGATCCCTGCCAAGTGACTAAACTTGAGAATGTAGTGTGAGTGAGGCAGGTGTAGACAGCTCTTTCTGGAATATGACTAAGAAAAGGCTAAAGAAATGGAGTAGCAGAGGAAGATGTTGGCTTTTAAACAGTCGGAAATTAAATCTGCATTTTGACAATGACCATTATAGGAACATAGAAAGTTACTGTAGTGAAAAGTGTGGAGCCTGGTGGATTCAATTTCTAGAGACATATAAAAAAAGTTGGATCTAAAATTATGAGTCTGTCTTAAAAGAGAATTGTTGGCTGATCTGAGAATCATCAGCACAGTAGTGATGCTGGAGAGCGAATTGGATGGGAAGAGAAACTTTGGGGGAGGCAAACTTTTCCTCTATCCTCCTAGACAATCTGGGCCCGAAAACTAAGTTGATATAAGACAAATCATCAGGAGAAAAGCATAAACATTTATTTTTCATGAGTACTTGGTAAACTTCACAGGAAAATGAAGACCCAAAAAGTGATTAAGCCTATGTGCTCATATACTAGTTTAGACAAAGAGTATTAACTGTAAAAAAAAAAAAAAAAAAAAAAAAAAAAAAGGCTAAAATGAGTGGGGAGCCTAAAGGCTAAAGGAAGATGAGGATTATTTTAATATGGTTTGTTTTTACAGATTTCCCTCAGCCTGACTCCCCATCTCTGGTGATAAGAATGTTCTTTTCCTCCTGCTGTATGGATGGCATCTTTTACAGGGGAGTTTTATTGCTTGCTTTCAGAGAGAAGAGGAGAGGTCAAGAGTGTGCTTCCTGCATCTTCTATTTCTCATGTGCCTTTAGCTCAAAGTAATTTTGATGTCAGAGTTGGTACCTTTCAAGGTGGTGTGTTTTGTTATCCTTCAAAAATCCAGTCTAAGAAAATATTTTATGTGGTTAAGAATACAGAACAATATACATAGTAATACTTGTTTATTCAAAACTATAACTGGTGCCAGACACTGTGCTGAGTTTGGGATAACCCAAGAAAGAATAGAAAGAGAAGTATCTGCAGAGAGATTGAGAATGAAGAGCCAGGAATACTAAAAGAAGTCCATAGGATGCACATACTTCAAATGAGAGAGCAGTGATCTATGATCTCATTAGGACCCAAGGAGGATCATATTTGTAGGTCTTCTGAGTGGAATCCAAACATGTTCACTGCCTTTCTGCTCACTTGACCTAACCTTTATGACTTGTAGGTCTTCTGCATTGCTTCTTGTTTCAATTTTGGTTCTCAAACGCTATGCCTCAGACTTCTACCCAAGAGAGAGAGCACGAATTTGAAATATGTGTTCTGCACTGGTGTCCAAGGCCAAACTAACCAGCATGCTGGTACTCTGTCATTCCTCTCTCCCTGTGTACCTTTCCATTATCAGCTCTTAGCAGCCTTCATCATCTCACAGACTCACAGGGAACAATTGCCTTTTTCACTTTCCAGAGCAATCTGGTAGGATTAAACTCAATCGTCCATTTTCTGTAACCATCAACAACCATGAATAGTTGCTATTGTAACTTGTTCCAGTGGTCACTACCATTTTCATTAAAACCAAACCATCATGGAAACAATCAAGACCACACAAGTAATGCCAGGGGAGGGGGTGGGAAGAGGAAGAGTCCAAGTGGAAAGTGTCTTGAGGATGATCAGTGTCCAGAATTTTTTTTCTCATTTATTAAGTCAGTAGGAAATACTTCCAAAGACAACTCTTGTCACAGAGAGATGTTAGTTGACCTTTACCTTGTTTCTTGGTCTTGTGTCCTCTGACATCCTGATAGCGTTGATTACTTACATTTGCCTGATGTTGATTGTGATTTTATAGTGCACCATTTGAAAAGTGAACTTCCAAAAATATGTCCATAAGTCATATGTGCAGCTGTTATACATCTGAGCTTAAGAGGAGCTCAGCACTTCATGATGCAAATGTATTTCTATTGTTTAAGAAACTGCCATTTGGGAGAAAAGAATAAACAATAATATGCTTAGCAGGATTTATTTATTCAAAATTACTATTGCTGCCAGGGGAGCCTGGGTGGATCAGTCAGTTGAGTGTCTGACTCTTGATTTCAGCTCAGGTCCTGATTTCAGGGTCGTGAGATTGAGCCCTGTGTCAGGATCTGCGTTCAGCATAGAGTCTGATTTCAGGGTTCTCTCCCTCTGTCCCTCCTCACCCCCACAACCCCAGCTCTCTCTCTCTCTCTCTCTCTAAAATAAAATAAAATAAATACTATTAGTACCAGACTTTATGTTCAGTCTGGTGTGTGAGGGAAAGTACAAATATGAATACAGTCTCTTGAACTCATTCACTGTCAGGGGAGAGAGATTTATTTAAAAATTCACAATATAATGTAATCTGTGCTATAATAGAGATCTGCATATACTTCTTTTTGGAGAAGATCCTAAAGTGCTATTCATTTATTAATAATCAAGACCACATTTTACATAAGAAATAACTAGAGATTGTAAGAAATACATTTCAGTATGCAATCTCTTGACTGTTTTGGTAAGTTTTTCTAATTTTTCTATTTCTGAGGAGATATTTTATGCAAAAAATATATGAGGATTCCAATGTTTATAGCAGCAATGGCCACAGTCACCAAACTATGGAAAGAACCAAGATGCCCTTCAACGGATGAATGGATAAGGAAGATGTGGTCCATATACACTATGGAGTATTATGCCTCCATCAGAAAGGATGAATACCCAACTTTTGTAGCAACATGGACGGGACTGGAAGAGATTATGCTGAGTGAAATCAGTCAAGCAGAGAGAGTGAATTATCATATGGTTTGACTTATTTGTGGAGCATAACAAATAGCATGGAGGACAAGGGGCGTTAGAGAGGAGTAGGGAATTTGGGTAAATTGGAAGGGGACGTGAACCATGAGAGACTATGGACTCTGAAAAACAGTCTGAGGGGTTTGAAGTGGCGGGGGGGTGGGAGGTTGGGGTACCAGGTGGTGGGTATTATAGAGGGCACGGCTTGCATGGAGCACTGGGTGTGGTGAAAAAATAATGAATAATGTTTTTCTGAAAATAAATAAATTGGAAAAAAAAAGAAAAAAAAGGATTCCTTGAAATAAAAAAATTAACGTTATCTTAGTCACTAAGAAACATATATTAAATAACAGTTCAACGTAAAAAAAGCCTTAGGTTGATTCTAGCATAATTATTTTAAGAATCAAAGGAACATGAAAAACATCACAAGTTGTCTGATTCTGAGACCCCACATTGCACTGGGTAATTAACAAACTTTTTTTATTATGGACTAATTTTAGATTTACAGAAAATAATTATAACAGTAGTACAAAGCTTCTGGTACCCAGTTTTCCCTCATAGTTACCTCTTACATATCTATGCTACATTTCTTAGAACTAAGAAATTAAATTTGGTATATGACTATTAAGTCATATAAAAAATTAAAATTATTACTATTATTATTAAAATTATTACTATTATTATTACTACTATTATTAAATTATTACTATTAAAAATATTACTTTTTTTACTTAATTTTCACCAGGCTTTTTCTCCACTAATTTCTTTGTATACTCCAGGATCCAAGCTACAATCTTCCATTGAATCTAGTGTACTATCTCTTTAGTTTATGACTATTTCTCAGCCTATTCTTGTTTTTTTATGGCCTTGATGATTTTGAATAGTTTTGGCTACCCAATATTTTATGACCTGTAATTCAATTTGGGTTTTCTAATGTTTTGCTCATCATTAGAGCAAAACATCTCTTAACATTTAAAACATCATAACAGTAATGTTAGCTCATCAGTATGAGTTTTGAGGAAGAATATTACAGAGGTGTGGTGTCCTTTTTTTTTAAATTTATTTATTTTTAGAAAAACAGTATTCATTATTTTTTCACCACACCCAGTGCTCCATGCAATCCATGCCCTCTATAATACCCACCACCTGGTACCCCAACCTCCCCCCCCCCGCCACTTCAAACCCCTCAGATTGTTTTTCAGAGTCCATAGTCTCTGTGGTGTCCTTCTTAATACATCTTTTCACAGGCAGTATACAATATAATGGTGCTGTTAACCTTGATTATTTTGTTAAACTGGTGTCTGCCACATTCTTCCACTCTGAAATTGCAATTTTCCTTTTCTATAATCCTCTTTGGAAGTGAGCAACTAAGTTCAGGCCACTTTTGAGTGAGGGGGGAGGTTTAAGTTCCACTTTGTAGAAGGGAAACTGTTTTCATTTATTACTTTAAATTCATTGATAAGGAAAATTTGTATCTTCTCTTTATTTATCATACATATAAATAATATATGTGTCATTTGCAAATATCTTCTCCCACTCCGTGGGTTGCCTCTTTGTTTTCTTGACTGTTTACTTTGCTGTGCAGAAGCTTTTGATCTTGATGAAGTTCCAAAGTTCATCTTCACTTTTGTTTCCTTTGCCTTTGGAGACATATCTTGAAAGAAGTTGCTGTGGCTGATGTCGAAGAGGTTACTGCCTATATTCTCCCTTGGATTCTGATGGATTCCTGTCTCACGTTGAGGTCCTTTATCCATTTCAATTTTATCTTTGTGTACTGTGTAAGAGAAAGGTCGAGTTTCATTCTTCTACATATAGCTGTCCAGTTTTCCCAGCACCATTTATTGAAGAGACTGTCTTTACTCCACTGTATATTTTTTTCCTGTTTTGTTGAAGATCATTTACCCATAGAGTTGAGAGTCCATATATTGGCTCTCTATTCTGTTCCACTGGTCTATGTTTCTGTTTTTATGCCAGTACCGTGCTGTCTTGGTGATCACAGCTTTGTAGTAAAGCTTGAAATCAGGTAATGTGATGCCCCCAGTTTTATTTTTGTTTTTCAACATTTCCTTAGCGATTCAGGGTGTCTTCTGATTCCATACAAATTTTTGGATTATTTGCTCCAGCTCTTTGAAAAATACCAGTGGAATTTTTATCAGAATGGCATTAAAAGTATAGATTGCTCTGGGCATTTTTACAATGTTTATTCTTCCGATCCAAGAGCATGGAATGGTCTTCCATCTTTTTGTGTCTTCTTCAATTTCTTTCATGAGTGTTCTGTAGTTCCTTGAGTACAGATCCTTTACCTCTTTGATTAGGTTTATCCCCAGGTATCTTACGGTTCTTGGTGCTATAGTAAATGGAATCAATTCTCTAACTTCCCTTTCTGTATTTTCATTGTTAGTGTATAAGAAAGCCACTGATTTCTGCACATTGACTTTGTATCCTGCGACGCTGCTGAATTGCTGTATGAGTTCTAGTAGTTTGGGGGTGGAGTCTTTTGGGTTTTCCATATAAAGAATCATGTCATCTGCGAAGAGAGAGAGTTTGACTTCTTCATTGCCAATTTGGATACCTTTTATTTCTCTTTCTTGTCTGATTGCTGTTGCTAGGACTTCTAATACTATGTTGAACAAGAGTGGTGAGAGTGGGCATCCTTGTCATGTTCCTGATCTCAATGGGAAGGCTGCAAGCTTTTTCCCATTGAGGATGATATTTGCTATGGGTATTTCATAGATAGATTTTATGAAGTTCAGGAATGTTCCCTCTATTCCTCTACTTTGAAGTGTTTTAATCAGGAACCGATGCTAGATTTTGTCAAATGCTTTTTCTGCATCAATTGAGAGGACCATGTCGTTCTTCTCTCTTCTCATATTAACTTGTTCTATTACATTGATTGATTTGCGAACTTGAACCATCCTTGTAGCCCAGGGATGAATCCCACCTGGTCATGGTGGATAATCTTTTTAATGTGCTGTTGGATCCTGTTGGCTAGGATCTTGTTGAGAATCTTAGCATCCATATTCATCAGTGATATTGGTCTGAAATTCTCCTTTTTGGTAGGGTTTTTGCCTGGTTTGGGGATCAGGGTAACGCTGGCTTCATAGAAAGAGTCTGGAAGTTTTCCTTCTGCTTCAATTTTTTGAAACAGCTTCAGGAGAATAGGTGTTATTTCTTCTTCGAAAGTTTGGAAGATTTCCCCAGGGAATCCATCAGGTCCTGGGCTCTTGTTTTTTGGGAGGTTTTTGATCACTGCTTCAATCTCATTACTAGATATCAGTCTATTCAGGTTGTCAGTTTCTTCCTGGTTCAATGTTGGGAGTTTATAGTTTTCCAAAAATGCATCCATTTCATCTAGGTTGCTTAGCTTATTGGCATATAACTGTTGATAATAACTTCTGATGATTGTTTCTACTTCCTTGGTGTTAGTTGTTATCTCGCCCTTTTCATTCATAATTTTATTAATTTGGGCTTTCTCTCCTTTCTTTTGGATTAGTGTGGCCAATGGTTTATCGATCTTATTGATTCTTTCAAAAAACCAGCTTGTAGTTTCATTGATACATTCTACTGTATCTCTGGTTTCTACCTCATTGATCTCTGCTCTAATCTTGATTATTTCCCTTCTTATATGTGGAGTTGGTTTGATTTGTTGTTGATTTTCCAGTTATCTAAGGTGTAGAGACAGCTGGTGTATTCTGGATTTTTCAATTTTTTTGAGGGAGGCTTGGATGGCTATATATTTCGCCCTTAGGACAGCCTTTTCTGTATCCCATAGGTTTTGGACCGAAGGGTCTCCATTCTCATTGGTTTTCATGAATTGTTTAAGTTCTTCTTTGATCTCCTGGTTGATCCAAGCATTCTTAAGCAAGGTGGTCTTTAGCTTCCAGGTGTTTGAGTTCTTTCCAAACTTTTACTTGTGACTGAGCTCCAGGTTCAAAGCATTGTGATCTGAGAATATGCAGGGAATAATCTGTCTTTCGGTATCAGTTGAGTCCTGATTTGTTACCCAATATGTGGTCTATTCTTGTTGTTGTTTTTTTTTTAATTTTGTATTTCTTTTCAGCATAACAGTATTCATTGTTTTTGCACCACACCCAGTGCTCCATGCAATCCGTGCCCTCTCTAATACCCACCACCTGGTTCCCCCAACCTCCCACGCCCTGCCCCTTTAAAACCCTCAGATTGTTTTTCAGAGTCCATAGTCTCTCATGGTTCACCTCCCCTTCCAATTTCCCTCAACTCCCTTCTCCTTTCCATCTCCCCTTGTCATCCATGCTATTTGTTATGCTCCACAAATAAGTGAAACCATATGATAATTGACTCTCTCTGCTTGACTTATTTCATTCAGCATAATCTCTTCCAGTCCTGTCCATGTTGCTACAAAAGTTGGGTATTCATCCTTTCTGATGGAGGCTTAATACTCCATAGTGTATATGGATATGTGGTCTATCCTTGAGAAGGTTCCATGTGCACTTGAGAAGAATGAGCATTCTGTTATTTTGGGGTGGAATATTCTGTATATATCTATAAGGTCCATCTGGTCCAATGTGTCATTCAATGCTCTAGTTTCTTTATTGATTTTCTGCTTCGATGATCTGTCCTCTTCTGTGAGAGGCATGTTAAGATCTACTATTAATGTATTCATATCAATATGACTCTTTATCTTGATTAACAGTTTTATGTAATTGGCTGCTCCCATATTGGGGGCATAGATATTACAATTGTTAGATCACCTTGGTGGATAGTCCCTTTAAGAATTATGTAGTGTCCTTCTGTATCTCTGACTACAGTCTTTAGTTTAAAATCAAATTTCTCTGATATGAGAATTGCTGCTCCAGCTTTCTTTTGAGGCCCTCTGGCATGAAAGATGCTTCTCCATCCCTTCACTTTCAGTCTAGGTGGATCTTTAGGTTCAAAATGTGTCTCCTGTAGACCCATATTGATGGGCTTTGTCGTTTTATCCAATCTGCAACCCTGTGCCACTTTATGGGCGCATTTAGGCCATTCACATTGAGAGTGATTATTGATAGATACATTTTTATTGACATTGTGTTACCTTTGAAGTCTTTCTTTCTGTAGATTGTCTCTATATTTCTGTTCAATGGTATTCTTAGGATTTTTCCTCTTTTATAGAACCCCCCTTAATATTTCCTGCAGTGTCGACTTGGTGGTTGCATAGACTTTTAAGCCTTGCCAGTCTTGGAAACTCTTTTTCTCTCCATCCATTTTGAATGTCAGTCTTGCTGGATAAAGTATTCTTGGCTGCATATTCTTATCATTTATGCCCTGAATATATCTTGCCAGCCCTTTCTGGCTTGCCAGGTCTCATGCTATTCTGATGGGCTTTCCTCTGTACATAAGGAGCCTCTTTGTCCTAGCGTCTTTCAAGAGATTATATCTACAATTATAATTCCTCAATTTTACTTTCAGGTGCCTTGATGGTTTTTTTTTTTTTTTTGAATCAATAATCTTGAGGGGAGACCGTTCTGCCTCTAGTACATGAATGCTCGTTCCATTCACGAGATTGGGAAAATTTTCATGAAGAACTTGTTCCACTATATCTTATAAACTTCTTTCTTTCTCCTCCCCTTCAGGGATTCCAATAATTCTGGTGTGGAACTTTTCATGGCATCATTTATTTCCCTGATTCTGTTTTAATGGCTTCTAAGCTGTTTGTTCCAGGCTTCCTCCTGTTCCTTTCTCTCTATCTGTTTGTCCTCCAGATCACTAATTCTATCTTCTGACTCAGTTACCCTAGCTTTTAGAGAATTTAGATTAGATTGGAACTCATTGACAGCATTGTGAACCTCATCCCTGGTAGCTTTCAGTTCTGCCCTAACATTGTGAACATCATACCTGGTCACTTTCAGTTCTGCCCTAATCAATTCCATTTGGTCATCCATGGCTTTCTCCAACCTAGCTATTGCTGGGATAGTTGTTAGCCTGAATTCTCTTTCTGACACATTGTCTATGTTGATAGCCATTAGCTCTGTTGCAGAAGGCCCATCCTCTGTATTTTTCTTCTGTTGGGCATTCCTCCTCCTAGTCATTTTGATAAGAGATGGCTGAACAGATGTAGCTGGATGTATCTACCATAGTGCAGTCAAGGTGCAACCTGGAACACTTCTGAGCAATCAGGATTCCTTACCCAAAGGAGAGAAAAAAGAAAAGAAAAAGAGAGAGAGAGAGAGAGAGGTAAAAAAGGGAAGATAAAAGAGAAGGTTAGCCCAAATGGGCCCCAAGGTAAGATTTATGAAGTATACAAACAAAAACAGACAAACAAAAAGACTGATAAAAGTATATGTAAAGGAAGAACCTCGTCAAAAAAGAACCCCAAGTATAAGATTTATATACTACCAGGATAAGCACAAAAACACAGAAACACTGGCAGAAGAAAAAGATGGGAGAGTGATTATAAATTCTCAGTGTGGATGAGGAAGGTTATTTTGATTCTTCCTGGATGTATCTTGATATCTTTGTTAAAGGACTCAACTTTCCTAATATAAAGAGGGATTAAAAATTGGTTTACCTATCGGGGCAGCATTGATTTGTGAAAGGGGATTACCTTGAAGTTTAACTCTATATAAATATTAGAAAATAAAATAAAAAAGGAATAAATTAGACTAAACTGAACTAAAATTTAAAAAATATTAAAAAAATAGAAATACAAAAGAAAAACACAGGTATATGTATCAAAAAGTTCAGGTTAGAAGGTTATTATGGAATTTGACGTACTGGATATCTCACTGTAATGGTAAATAGGTTAAAAAATTATCTATATAAAAAAAAATGAACCAGAATAGTGGGAATTAGTTAAAAATAAAAGTTGTATCTATGAAGTAGTGGCGGTTGTTCTCTTGTAGTCTTTCTTTTTTTTTTTTTTTTTTCCTTTCCTGGTTGGTTTTCTGGGGGAGGGACCTGCCACGTGGGTTTTCAGTCAATGATGTTCCCTGAGTTAAGTCCTCCCGCCCCCCTCAAGGGGGCGGGCTCTGAGGAAACCGGTTTTTTCAGGCTTTTGTTCTCTGGACGTTTTTATGTTTGTTCACTTTTTTTGTCTTGCCTTGACCGCTTTTGATGGTTTTTGGAGGTTTAGAGGAAAGCAAACTACACTCTGACCTCCCTTTCAGAGAAAAGCCTCAGTCTGCTCCCCTGTGGGTGCTTCAGAGCCCATATAAGTTCCCCCTTGGCTGCTGGCAGAGCAGGTTCTGAGTTGTGGTCCCTGCGGACAAAGGCTCTTCTGCTTGTACCCAAAACCATGGCAGCGGTGGCTGTCTGGGCAGCTCCAGACCGCCAGAGAGGTTCCAAGCAGTGATCACACACTGAGATTTTCCTGCTGGCCTGGGCTGGGAGTGCCTGGTCTTTAAGAGCACCAGACTTGCATGCACCTCTCTCAGGGGAGGGTATTGGTCGCAGGCATCTCAGGCTCTGATAGCAGGGCCCGGGTCTGAGATCACCAGGCTGGGCCTTCGCACACCTCTCTCAGGGGAGGGTGAGGGGCATGCGCATCTCAGGCTCTGTTAGCACAGCTGGGCTTCCTGCTGTCTGGTGAGGCTCCCAGCCCCTCACAGGAGCTGGACCCCACACATTCTCAGGTGCGCTGGTGGCTCAGGGACCAAGACCTCCCACCACACTCTCTCCGACTCAGTACCCGAGGAAGCTGTCCTGGGTTTGGGGACTTAAGCCCCTGTCCCTAGCCACCCCGATTCCCACAATTTCCCCTCCGTGATCCTTTGCTCTTTTTGAGTGCTTTCAACCAGTCTCCAAGTTAATGCTGGTCCCCAGACATAGGGCACTCTCGTATTGGGTGTATTACTTTCCAATCATTCACCTCTGGTGGCTCCCTCCCCCTTTTATTTATCTTCTGATATCAGTCTGACATTCTCATTCCACTTTACCTGCCCACTGGCATCTTCTGCCCCTGTAGAGATTCAGACGTGTATAATTCTGATCCAGGCTGATTTCATGGGTGATCAAAGTTCTTTGGTAGGTAATCAGCTCACTTTAGGGTACAGGTTGAAATGTCACCTCCTCCTACTTCCCCGCCATCTTGTCTCCCAATCTACTTTAACAATCTTTCAAAACTTCCCTTTTACATGTTCATGCCTCCATCCCCCTTTCCCTTCCTGGAATTTCCATCCTTTTTGGAAAACCTACTTACCTTCTAAGCCCTTGCTCTTCAGAGAGTGATCTGCCAACCAACAGTATTAACATCACTGGGAACTTGTTAGAATTATAGAATGTTGAGTTCGACTTCTGACCATTGATTCAGAATCAGCATTTTAATGACACCCTCAGGTATTCTCATGTCTAATAAATGTCAGGGAGCACTATAGTAAGATATCTCAACTAACAACTTCCCAAGGAAGCCTTCCCTGATATGCCCTTCATCTTTGCCAGATGCCTGTCTCCCTCCTACCTACTTCAGTGCTGTGTAGGAATCATTTGTTGATAAAAAAAAGAGATGTTTCATATTCATCTTCTTATCCTCAGAGATCACTTGTATTCTCAGGGATAACTTTCTCTCATCCCATAAATAACTACTGAGCACCTGTGATAGTCCAGTCACAGGAAAACATGAGGAGGATGCCACTGGTGAACACAGGACACCATTCCTGTTTATAGTCTGGGCATCAAAATGATGTTCATCAAAGAGAAACAGAGACCTTACTGATAGTCTTGTCAAGTTATCTAAGCCTCAGGTGTTTGAACTTGGAAGAGCAGATAAACATTCATTGACTTTGGGTGAGTCCCAGTACTCCATAAGCATATAACGGTATCTATTCAAGGTCACCATTCGCATATGTAAGTTCAAAACAGAGAAAACAAGCACGTGGAATTAATGCTTATGTTACTCAGTTACCAAGTAGCTACAACTGTACCTAGAGAATTTCACTCTCGGAAAAGTTTTTACAGGTTACAGCTACTAACCTGTTGTTTGGTTCCTTTTCAGAAACCCTGCCCCAGGATTTCCCATATTCCCAGTATTTATGCTGCCATACTCAGAGAACTCCCCACACCTGTAAGCAATCCATGGCATCACCAGTTATTTTTAACAGCTGACTTCCTCCTCATTGATTGACTTGATAAGTTTATGTGTGCCTACTTTTGGCTTTCTGAATAGTCTCTCTCACTGCCTTGGATAGCCCTCATGGTCTTCCTACTCTCTGCTTCCCAGGTGATATACCAATATGAGAAGCCCATCAAACATTCTTCATGAAGAAGTTAATGCTGAAGACAAGTGGGGTGTCATCCTATTTAGAACCACTGAATGACATGTCACAGAGTAATCCCACCTGAGGGGCCAAGAAGTTGGGATATCCTCCATAACTCATTCATCATTGGTCAAAGGCTGTTTTTAGGGCTGATACTTCTGGCCTGCCATCTGGGCAAAATAAGTGTTCAATAGTCAGAACAAGTGCAAAGCCTTTGCTTGCAGAAGTGAGTACTAAGAGAGTGTGAACAAGATACCAGCAATACCTGCTACAGAGAGGGGCAAGGAGGAGAGTGTGGATATCAGAATACAGAACTTGGCCACTGGAGAGCTGAAGTAGGAAAAAATATATATATTTTACAGCATTTCCTTTAAGAAAAACAGTGAATAGTCTCAAATCTACAAAAACAGTATAAATAGCACAATAGCAGCACTTTTTAAATCAGATGTTGCCAAGACAACTCTAGTTGTTTCTCTGCAATTTTTAGAACGACCTCACTCATAGCCAAGGCAACCTACATAGCATAGCCAGAATCTGGAGAAGAATCCCTTCCATCTTTTTTCTTCCTCCAGGGGGTGTTCCATGCCACCACCAGCTGTCCTGTCTCCCAGTCACATCAGGTATCTGAGGAATGGCTACTCAAAGAATACTGAAACACCTTGGGATAATGGAATCCCTGAGTCAAGATCCACCTGCATCATCTTTTATTCCTTGCATGTTACAAGAATCACCTCCACCCCCAAGAGTGCCCTTGTGTTCTCTGAAGGTGTTTTCATGAAGACCAAGGAATACAGATAAGGAGGTTATTCTAAGCACAAAGCCTTCTGCCCTCTTCCATTAAGAAATACACAAATTTTTAGGAATTCATAGTCCCTTATGAAGGTGGTAACTGCAGGGTTCCTAAACTCAGGGCATGGGCCAAATAGAAAAGATTTCCCTGTTACCTACAAATGGGATCTCTTAGGTGTATGCCTCCTAACATGCCTTTCTTAGATGGGTAGTTTGTTAGTCTCTCCAAACATGTGGGGAGGGACCTCATTTTTAGACATGGAGTGATGGGGAGAATGGGGTACAGCATCCAGAAGAAACAGAAGAAAGTTCTAGCTAATCAATTATGAGCTGGGGAAGGAATGAAGTAGTGAGAAAATTGGGGGATATGATGATCTTAACGATGAGAAGTTAAATTTAAATTTTTAAGAGGGAAAAAAATCTGTAAATGTTAGATGGCTATATAAGGAAGTATTCCATTCTGGGTTGTTTTAAGATACATCCTTTCTCCAAGACCCTGTAACAAACCTTGAAAAAGTACAGTGTATTTTTTTTTTAATCTGAAATCAGATGAGTCTAGCCATAGTGACATTTTTCCAGTCGGCACAATCATGAATCACTCCTTTCTCAAAGGACTTCATTAATGTCAGCACAAAAGACTCAAATTTCTCCTCATATTTATCATTTGGAATTAAAAACTGTTTACTTACTGTGCATGCCAAGGAATAGATGAAACTGATAAAGAAAATTCTAAGATTAACAAGTGCAATTTATTTGTCAAATGGATATATTTCATCACTTCCCTAGTTGTTCTCTCCACAGGGAAGTGTTGGTATTTTGCACCAGAGACCAGGCTGGATCCAGCTGGAAGTCAGTGTTTTAGGGTTGGTGGGATACACTGGGGAACACAATTCCAGCTTTTCTTCTACCACCAAAGAAGAAAAATAAGAAAGGACCTCTCCTTATACTTACTAAGTTAAAGAAAGTTTTAAGTATATTGATATAATAAAAGAAACCACAAAAAGAAATGAAAACAATATTATAGTGGACAAAAAAATACGAACATAAAATCTATACTGTCTACATTTCTTAAATTAAGACATAAGTGTATATATATTATTCATAGCCATAGCATATGAATCATAGTGACAGCTAGACAAGCGAAAATGCACTATAAATCCTCCAAATTGCCAGAAAGGAAACATATTATCATGAATATGGAAAAAATAAAGAAGAGGAAAGAAAGAAGGAAAGAGGGAAAAAGAGAGGAAGAGAGAGAGAAAAGGAGAAAAAGGGAGGGCAAGCAAAGAAAAATAAGGTAATTCCTAGAGTAAATGAGGGAAATACAGACTATATTGAAAACTAATAAAAATCCCCCAAATCAAGCTAGTGACATGTGAAAGATAAAATGTAATGTTCAATCAGTACATTTAGATGGAATAATACTAATAAATGCAGATAGGATAAACATACTTACATGAAGAAACACTTGCAGAATGAGGTACTTAAAAGAGTAACAAACATAAACAGAATGGGCAAAGACTTATGAAGCAAACACTAACAAAAAGAAAGCTAGACATCACAATAATATCAGATAAGGACAGAGTTAACACAGAAAGTGATAAATTAGAGCAAAAATGATAGCAAATATTAATGTATGGTACCACCCACAGTGATATGCAACTGCAGTTTACGTGTCAAATGACAAAGAAAAGAACCATAGAGCATAACTCTAGAGACTTCTAGAGTAAATCAGCAACAACAAAAAAAATAGTATAAAACTAACTCATCCTTATGATATCATGATTGATTAAATGGATATGAATTTAGATTAATTAAGGAGGCAGAGCAGTCATTCTGAGCTAGCCTCAGAATCCCCAAGCAAGTTTGTTCAAACACGAACCACTGGGCCCCACCCCAGGGTTTCTGCTTCAGTTGGTTGGTCTGGGGGGCTCTGGTATACTGCCCGGTTGGAAATTCAGTAAAAACAAAACAAAACCAGAGAAACACAAAATTATCTGTGAAGAAATAGTGCCATTGAAGACAGGGGTGATTCAAAAAGACCTGGTAGCAGAAATCTCCAGAAAGGAAGAAGGTGGTTCCACCAACCTGGATTCTTCTAAGAGAACCCAGAGGGGATTGCTACAGAGCCTTCTGCCAACTGCAGCCCCAGTGTGAGAGCAGCAAGCTGTGAGGGTTCAGAGAAGTAACATGACTCACTTAGGTCAGTGGATGATTCTCCAAGACAGGGGAAATTCTGCCCCCAAGGCTGTCTGTTTTCAAGACATAGGCATATTTAATCTGGGAGAGAAAAGGGAAGGGTCCTATGTCCTCTCCTGGTCTTATGACCTCAGCTTCTGAAGTGGTGAAATTTTCCTTGAAACATACATTCTATCTCTGCCTCCATTAATTTATTTTCTTGTGTTTGACCATGTGCCAAGTACTTTACACACATTTTTCTACTGAATAGCCCTGCAAGGTGCATCTTCTACTATCCCCACTTTAAGGATGAGGGATCTGAGGTCAGTGAATTCGATTAACTGGACAGAGTGAGAACTAAAGAGGGACTTGAATCTCCAGCTATCTTGATTTAACACCATATTCCAGTGCTACATAATACTACCCCGCTTCCCCTCTCATTTTCCTTGTCTACTAAAGTCTTTTCTTTTGCATTTGCATCTTTCTCCTAGCAAGGATGGGTGGGGCTCTTCATTGTTTTTGTTTTTGTTTTTGTTTTCCTTTCCTTTTTTTTTTATGGTTCTTTCCCAGAAAACAGTCAAGTTTCTATAAGTCTCAGTCAAAGCAGCCTCCCATGGTCACATACCACTATCTGCTTAACCCATTCTTTCCTTTTGGCATTTTGTTCTGTTTGGAGGGCAGAGGCTGCCATTAGAAGACAGTCTGCTATTGACAGCCATAATTTCCCACATGCTGGTCTGTCCTCACATAGCCTGCCATACCCCAGTGCCTGATCCTCGGCTGTGAAAGTCTCCCCAAATGGCGGCATCATAGGTTAGAAACAATTCTTCCTAATTCTTTAATTCAGAAATCATTTGCCTTTAAGGTGCTTTTAATTTTTCATGTTGAATTGATAAGTTAACTCCCAGAGTTTTGAAGACACTGTGCTTACCATCTTTGTCTGCCTGTCCTGTTGATCAGAAGGAAACTGCCAGACAAGTGTATCAGACCAAGAAATCTAATTCAGACCCTGATTTCAGCACTATTAGAGCAGCCAAGTGAGGGTGGTCTCCAGGAGCCCTCCCTTGCTAGACATTCTGATGGTTCACCAATGCCCTCTGGGAATGCAATGTTGGACTCAACCCTGAAGTCTGGAAAACTCTAGACTTTAAGGAGATAGTCATGCTCCAAAAATTGATATAGCAAAACAAACAGGATTGAAGAGCCTAAGGACACTGCTTTAATTTCCAACTATTTCCAAAATGTTTTCGGCTGAGCAAACCCCAAACACATTTTGTAAAGCTCTTCCCTTTATAGATGTTAAACCCACATGTCAAACTAAGAGAAACCATTTCCATATGAATCTAATTCATTCATTCTCAATTAATGTAAAGTTTGGCAGAGAACAAACTGATGGTCAAGAAGCCTCCTTTGGTGGCCTGAGGACTTCTATCCTGTCTCCAGATTGTCCACACAAGGAAGATGAATGAGTAGAGCGGACAGTGGGATCTTCACACATAAATCAGTCTCTTTCAATGGCCAAGCTCTTGCCCCTTTCCATCACCAATAAAGCATAGTTAATGTCGAGAAGATAGTGACCATGATTAGGATGAACATTCTGTCACATAAGTCTCCTTGCCCATTCTCTACACCTTAGGTAACGGTTCTCAAATCTTCGCTTTCCCTCCGGTCATGATCCTTGTTAAGAGACATTAACTTTCGGGGGGGGGGGGACAAGATGGCGGGGTACTAGGAAGAGGCGTCTTTTCAGCTGGTGCCCCAAAGTGAGCTGATTACCTACCAAAGAACTCCGATCACCCATGAAATCAGCCTGAGATCAGAATTATACACGTCTGGATCTCTACAGGGGCAGAAGACACCAGTGAGCAGGTAAAGTGGAATGGGAACAGCGGACTGATATCGGAAGATAAACAAAAGGGGGAAGGAGCCACCAGAGGCGACCGGTGCGAAAGTAATACCCCGATACGAGCGAGAGTGCCCTGCGTCTGGGGACCAGCATTAACTTGGAGACTGGTTGAAAGCACTCCAAAAGAGCAAAGCATCGCGGGGGCAAATTGTGGGAATCGGGGCGGCTAGGGACAGGGGCTTAAGTCCCCGGTCCCAGACGGCCTCCCCGGCGCGGAGGCAGAGAGAGTGCGGCGGAGAAACGAGCTCCTGGTCCCTAAGCCGCCAGCGCGCCCCAGAGCGCGGGGCTTCCGGCTCCTGTGAGGGGATGGGAGCTGCGCCGGTCTGCGGAACGCGCGCTAGCCCTACCACAAAGCTTGAGATGCACGCGCACGTCCCTCCAGCTCTCCTGGGTTTCTAAGGCCCGGGGGCGCTTCTTGACCCGCGCCATTGTTTCAAAGTCTAAGCTGCGGGCGCGCGAAACTCTTCCCCGGACAGAGGCGCGCAAAAGCCCAGCCTGCGGCTTACGAACCAGCGCACCGTTCTCAGTGCCCCAGACGCGCGCCCGACCCACAGCCGCCTCTGAAAAGAGGTGCGCGCAAGCCGGGCACTCCCAGCCCGGGCCGGCGGCAAAATCTCAGTGTGCGATCGCTGCTTGGAACCTCTCTGGCGGTCAGGAGCTCCCAGACAGCTGCCACTGCCTTGGCTTTGGGGACGAGCAAAAGATCCTGCGCCCCCAGGGTCTTTAACTTGGAACCTGCACTGCCAGCGTCCAAGGGGGAATTTATTCAGCTTCTGCACCCAGACTGAGGCTTCTCTCTGAGACGGAGATCAGGAAGTGTTCCAGGGTGCACCTTGACTGCACCAGAGTTGATACATCCAGCTACATCTGTTCAGTCTTCTCCCACCAAAATGACTAGGAGGGGGAATGCCCAACAGAAGAAAAATACAGAGGATGGACCTTCTGCAATAGAGCTAACGGCTATCAACATAGACAATATGTCGGAAAGAGAATTCAGGCTAACAATTATCCAGGCAATAGCTAGGTTGGAGAAAGCCATGGATGACCAAACAGAATTGATTAGGGTCGAACTGAAAGCGACCAGACAGGATGTTCACAATGTTAGGGCGGAGCTCAAAGCTACCAGGGAGGAGGTCCACAATGCTCTCAATGAGTTCCAATCCAACCTAAACTCTCTCAAAGCTAGGGTAACTGAGACAGAAGATAGAATTAGTGATCTGGAAGACAAACAGATAGAGAGAAAGGATCAGGAGGAAGCCTGGAACAAACAGCTTAGATCCCACGAAAGCAGAATTAGGGAAATAAATGATGCCATGAAGCGTTCCAACGTCAGAATTATTGGAATTCCTGAAGGGGAGGAGAAAGAAAGAAGTCTAGAAGATATCGTGGAACAAGTCCTTCAGGAAAATTTTCCGAATCTCGCGAATGAAACCAGCGTTCATGTACTAGAGGCTGAACGGTCTCCACCCAAGATTATACACTCCAAAAAAACATCACGACACCTGATAGTCAAATTGAGAAATTATAATTGTAGGCATAATCTCTTGAAAGCTGCCAGGGCAAAGAGGCTCCTTACTTACAGAGGGAAGCCCATCAGAATAACGTCAGACCTGTCCACAGAGACCTGGCAAGCCAGAAGAGGCTGGCAAGATATATTCAGGGCACTAAATGAGAAGAACATGCAGCCAAGAATACTTTATCCAGCAAGACTGACATTCAAAATGGATGGAGAGATAAAGAGTTTCCAAGACCAGCAAGGCTTAAAAGACTATGCAACCACCAAGCCGACACTGCAGGAAATATTAAGGGGGGTTCTATAAAAGAGGAAAAATCCCAAGAATAGCATTGAACAGAAATATAGAGACATTCTACAGAAAGAAAGACTTCAAAGGTAACTCGATGTCAATAAAAACGTATCTATCAATAATCACTCTCAATGTGAATGGCCTAAATGCACCCATAAAATGGCACAGGGTTGCAGATTGGATAAAACGACAGGACCCATCCATATGCTGTCTACAAGAGACCCATTTTGAACCTAAAGATACACACAGACTGAAAGTGAAGGGGTGGAGAAGCATCTTTCATGCCAATGGGACTCAAAAGAAGGCTGGGGTAGCGATTCTCATATCAGAAAAATTAGACTTCAAACTAAAGACTGTAGTCAGAGATACAGAAGGACACTACATAATCCTTAAAGGGACTATCCACCAAGATGATCTAACAATTGTAAATATCTATGCTCCCAATATGGGAGCAGCCAATTACTTAAGAAAACTGTTAATCAAGATAAAGAGTCATATTGATATGAATACACTAATCATAGGAGATCTTAACACGCCTCTTTCAGAAATAGACAGATCATCGAAGCAGAAAATCAATAAAGAAACAAGAGCATTGAATGACACATTGGACCAGATGGACCTCATAGATATATACAGAACATTCCACCCTAAAACAGCAGAATACTCATTCTTCTCAAGTGCACACGGAACCTTCTCCAGAATAGACCACATACTGGGTCACAAATCAGGACTCAGCCGATACCAAAAGACTGAGATTATTCCCTGCATATTCTCAGATCACAATGCTTTGAAACTGGAGCTCAATCACAAGGAAAAGTTCCGAAGGAACTCAAACACCTGGAAGCTAAAGACCACCTTGCTTAAGAATGCTTGGATCAACCAGGAGATCAAAGAAGAACTGAAACAATTCATGGAAACCAATGAGAATGAAGACACTTCGGTCCAAAACCTATGGGATACAGCAAAGGCGGTCCTAAGGGGAAAATATATAGCCATCCAAGCCTTGCTCCAAAAAATTGAAAAATCCAGAACACACCAGCTGTCTCTACACCTTAAAGAACTGGAGGATCAACAACAAATCAAACCAACTCCACACATAAGAAAGGAAATCATCAAGATTAGAGCTGAGATCAATGAGGGAGAAACCAGAGATACAGTAGAACGTATCAATGAAACTAGAAGCTGGTTTTTTGAAAGAATCAATAAGGTCGATAAGCCACTGGCTACACTAATCCAAAAGAAAAGAGAGAAATCCCAAATTCATAAAATTATGAATGAAAAGGGAGAGATCACAACTAACGCCAAGGAAGTAGAAACAATCATCAGAAGTTATTACGAACAGTTATATGCCAATAAGCTTAGCAACCTAGATGAAATGGATGCATTCCTGGAAAAATATAAACTACCAAAATTGAACCAGGAAGAAATCGACAACCTGAATAGACTGATATCTAGTAACGAGATTAAAGCATTGATCAAAAATCTCCCAAAAAACAAGAGCCCAGGACCTGACGGATTCCCTGGGGAATTCTACCAAACCTTCCAAGAAGAAATAACACCTATTGTCCTGAAGCTGTTTCAAAAAATTGAAGCAGAAGGAAAACTTCCAGACTCTTTCTATGAAGCCAGCATTACCCTGATCCCCAAACCAGGCAAGGACCATACCAAAAAGGAGAATTTCAGACCAATATCACTGATGAATATGGATGCTAAGATTCTCAACAAGATCCTAGCCAACAGGATCCAACAACACATTAAAAAGATTATCCACCATGATCAGGTGGGATTCATCCCTGGGCTACAAGGATGGTTCAACATTCGCAAATCAATCAATGTGATACAACAAATTAATATGAGAAGAGAGAAGAACCACATGGTCCTCTCAATTGATGCAGAAAAAGCATTTGACAAAATCCAACATCCGTTCCTGATTAAAACGCTTCAAAGTATAGGGATAGAGGGAACATTCCTGAACCTCATCAAATCTATCTATGAAAGACCCACAGCAAATATCATCCTCAATGGGAAAGCTTGCAGCCTTCCCATTAAGATCAGGAACATGACAAGGATGCCCACTTTCACCACTCTTGTTCACCATAGTATTAGAAGTCCTAGCAACAGCAATCAGACAACAGAGAGAAATAAAAGGTATCCAAATTGGTAATGAAGAAGTCAAACTCTCTCTCTTCGCAGATGACATGATTCTTTATATGGAAAACCCAAAAGACTCCACCCCCAAACTACTAGAACTCATACAGCAATTCAGCAGCGTCGCAGGATACAAAGTCAATGTGCAGAAATCAGTGGCTTTCTTATACACTAACAATGAAAATACAGAAAGGGAAATTAGAGAATCGATTCCATTTACTATAGCACCAAGAACCATAAGATACCTGGGAATAAACCTAACTAAAGAGGTAAAGGATCTATACTTGAGGAACTATAGAACACTCATGAAAGAAATTGAAGAAGACACAAAAAGATGGAAGACCATTCCATGCTCTTGGATCGGAAGAATAAACATTGTTAAAATGTCTATACTGCCTTTACCATTTCTTTAAGGGCAAATCTAGTGATAATGAACTCCCTCAGCTTTTGTTTATCTGAGAATGTTTTTTTTTTTAATATTTTTATTTATTTGTCAGAGACAGAGGGAGAGAGAGTGAGCGAGCACAGGCAGACAGAGAGGCAGGCAGAGGCAGAGGGAGAAGTAGGCTCCCCGCCGAGCAAGGAGCCCAATGTGGGACTCGATCCCAGGACTCTGGGATCATGACCTGAGCCGAAGGCAGCTGCTTAACCAACTGAGCCACCCAGGCATCCCTGTTTATCTGAGAATGTTTCAATTTCTCCCTTATTTTTGAAAAACAATTTTTTCTGATGAAATATTTTCAGTCAGCAATTGTCTTCTTTTATAACTTTGTATCATTCCATTGGCTTCTACTCTGCAAGATTTATGTTGAAAAGTCTGCTATCTTACAGATATTCCCTTGCAGTATAGATACCCTGCTATCTTCTAGATACTCCCTTATATTCTTTGTATTCCTTGTATGCTATCTTATAGATAACCCCTGATGTCTTATTGATATTCCCTCATATGTAAAAGTCACTTTTACTTGCCACTTTTAAAATTCAGTGTTTGTCTTTGACTTTCCACATTTTGATTATAGTGTGTTTCAGTGTGGTCTCTAGGTTATCCTACTTGGAGTTAATTTAGATTCTTGTATTTATGTATCCATTTCTCTCCTCAAATTTGAGAAATATTCAGCCATTATAACTTTAAATAAACTTTCTACTCTTTTTTCTCCTTTTTTTTTTTAAGATTTTACTTATTTATTTGACAGACAGAGATCACAGTAGGCAGAGAGGCAGGCAGAGAGAGAGGGAGAAGCAGGCTCCCTGCTGAGCAGAGAGCCGGATGAGATGCGCGGCTGGATCCCAGGACTCTGGGATCATGACCTGAGCTGAAGACAGAGGCTTTAACCCACTGAGCCAACCAGGTGCCCCTTCTCCTTTTTCTTCTGGGACTCCCATAATACATACATTGGTCTTCTTTAGTGCCCCATAAGTTCTTTATGTTGTATTCACTTTAAAATTACCTATCTTCAAGTCCTCTGATTTTTTTAATGCTCATTTAAATCTGCTATTGAACTCCTAGTGTTTTATGTTTTTCTGTTTTGGAGGGGTTTGTTTGTTTTTGTCCATCTCTAAACATACTCCCTATTTAGTTATTGTAGTTTTTTAACTCTAGAATTTATGTTGGTTATTTAAAAAAAAATACTTATCTCTCTGCTGATGTTCTCATTTTGTTTGTATGTCATTTTCTTAATTTTGTTTAGTTTTCTGCTGTATTGTCCTTTAGCTCAATGAGCATACCTAAGACAGTTATACAAAAATATTTTTTAAGAGACTCAGAGAACTGTGTCTCTTTATAGTCAGTTTCTGGAGATTTATTCTATCCCTTTAAATGGACAATATTTCCCTTTTTCTTTGTATGCCTTGTGATTTTTTTTTAAATTGGGCATTTGAAAAACAGCCATCCCTTTCAGTCTTTGTGGATTGGCTAATCAGTCCAATATGAAGGCCCAGGGTCCTCTCAAATTTAAAGGTCCTCAAGGTCTTCCCTGGGCCTCTGCACATGATTTTGTTCCAGTTCCCCTCCCCTCATATACAGCTGATCTTAAATCACTTAATTTCCATTATAGTCTTGCCCCTGCTTCTTCTTCTTCTTTTTTTTTTTAAGATTTATTTATTTGAGAGAGAGAGAGAAAGAGAAAGAAAAAGCACAAAAAAGGGAAGCAATAGAAGAAGAGGGAGAAGTAAGCTCCCCACTGAGCAGTGAGCCCTACATGGGGCTCAATCCCAGGACCCTGGGATTATGATGTGAGCCAAAGGCAGATACTTAACCAACTGAGCCATTCAGGCACCCCACCCCTGCTTCTTCTCACGGATTTAGCTAATCTACTGTATTCTTCTGCCTATAATTTCATGATTCCATATATCCATGTGTCTGAAGTCCCCTTGTTCCACGGCACCTGCCACTGCTCTGAGCAACCTCTAATTTAATATCAAATTATGCTACGGTCCCCTCAGAGCTCCAAGTCAAGCAAGACAGAAATCAATCCATCAAGCAGCTCCCAAATAAACTAGAATGTTGCAACCAAGTTCTATACTTCTCCTTAAACACCAAGGAAGGAACTGGGAATTGGGCAGCCTCCTCCTGATAAGAACTGCACTTGGGAGGGGTCAGAATAAAATTGAGCAAAGTGCTACAAAATTTCCTACCATTTTAAGTGTGGTTTTTTCTTGGTTATGCATTTGCTAGAGTTCTCATAAAGATATTTTTTCCCCCATATGTTATGTTTATTCAGGGTTTCCGTGTGAAATTGAGGGCCTGGAGCTTTCTGATCTGCTGTACTACTGTTGTTATTCTGAAGATTTTTTTTTTTAATATTTAAAATCTACCTGTCATAAATTGCTCATATATACTTGAGGCCTACACAAATTATACTAATCAAGATTCTGATGCCCCAAATGGGTAAAATCAACTAAGATTTTCAAGCACATTGAGTTGTTGTTGTTTTTTAAGATTTTATTTATTTATTTATTTGAGAGAGAGAGAGAAAGAGAGAGAGCACAAGCCAAGGGGAAAGGCAAAGGGAGAAGCAGTCTCCCTGCTGAGCAGGGAGCCCAACATGGGGCCCAATCCCAGGACGCTGTGATCATGACCTGAGCTGAAGGCAGCCACTTAACTGACTGAACCACCCAGGTGCACCAAGCACATTGATTTTTATCAAGGTCAATGTGCAGAAGTTGATGGAGACACTTTTCAGAATCTTGAGTAATTTTTGTTCTTGAGCCCGGCAGTCATCTCAGCAGACACAATGTTCCCTATACTCCTGAGTACTTTTAAATTTATAGCAATTTCTTTTTTCTCAGAAAACGTTTTTCTTCTAATGATATCTCAAAGAATATCAGCAGAAATCTCTCTGTGTTACCGTGGGTCTGTTTTATTCTTTACATTCTTCTCACTTCTGAAATGCAGCTTTTTTTGAGTTTCTATCTCTCTCTTCACTCTTATATAAAACTTCTGTAGGAAGTCCGATTTGTTAGATCACCCAGAAAAAAGTCCGGACACATCCTATTTGGACTGCCTGAGAGTAACTGGCTTTGTCCTCTGATCAATAAATACTTCATAATTCATTACCTTTTTCAGTTCTTCATGCAATTGCAATGAGATTTCAGAATGTAGTGTGTCTCTCTCTGCCTCTTTATTGCTTTGCTTCATAAAACACTGGTTAAGATATTAGCACTACTAGAGAATTTTTTCCCCACTGTCTTTAGGTGGGTTCCTCCAGTCAGATCAAGCAGTTAATTGGGGTGGGGGTGACCTGGGAAACACCAATAAGGGAATAAGAAATTGAACCAGGGAAGGGGAGGAAGTCAACAAAAAGCTAACTTATTGAGCAGGTTCCTACTCTGGGCAACTGGAGCTCAGGTCCCTGGGGCTATCTGGGAGAACAGGTGGAAGGCATCTTAGAATTGTCCTATCTGGAATACAAGAAACCTGGATATTGCCCACCAATCTTTCTCAGTCACTGACTATAAGGGAATTCTCCTGAGGGACATTAACTTCTCTGTATTTCTGGCCTCTCCCATGGAGGGGAACAGGCTTAGTCAACTAGAAGTTGCCCATTGGCCAGAAGTCTCAAGTACCTACAGTTGGCGTTCTTAGTATGTGGTCTGCACAATGTAGAATGATGAATGTGGGAGGTTGTGGGTGTGGGTTCCCATGACCATGCTATACTCCCTTTCTACTTTCTTCTATTCATGGAAAATCATGTCAAAATTCCAAGCTTTCTTTGCAATTCTCCACCTATATACTCTGAGAGGTCCTAGGAACAAATGAGATCATGATTTGGGCAATTAAAAAAATATTTTTATTTTTAGCCAAAGGCATTTTTAAGAGAATAACTGCAAAGAGACATAAATTTTCTTCTGTCCTTAAGTTATACCTCTTTAAACAAATGCATTAAGTTATTGTTAATGTAAAATAAAAAGAAAAGTCTCAGAATATTAGTATTCTTGATGATGTGATCTACGCAAACTGCTTTAAGAATACTGATATAGTATGGAGGACATGGGGAGATAGAGAGGAGAAGGGAGTTGGGGGAAATTGGAAGGGGAGGTGAACCATGAGAGACTATGGACTCTGAAAAACAATCTGAGGGTTTTGAAGGGGCGGGGGGTGGGAGGTTGGGGGTACCAGGTGGTGGGTATTATAGAGGGCACGGATTGCATAGAGCACTGGATGAAAAAGAAATTTAAAAAAAATGGAAAAGAGAAAAAAAAATAAATGTCATGATTAGTTACTAAAAAAAAAAAAAATACCGATATTATTGGGGCACCTGGGTGGCTCAGTGGGTTAAGCCTCTGCCTTCAGCTCAGATCATAATCTCAGGACCCACATTGGGTTCTCTACTCAGCAGGGAGCCTGTTACCCCCTCCCTCTTCCTGCCTCTCTACCTACTTGTGATCTCTCTCTCTCTGTCAGATAAATAAATAAAATCTTTTTTAAAAAATGAAGAATACTGTTATTATGGAAGCAGCAACAACTGGGGAGGAATCTTCCTATGTCACAAATGCAATTTATTTCCAACTCTGTGTGTGTGTGTGTGTGTGTGTTTGAACCATCATTTAGCAATTGGAAAAGCATTTGAAGATATTTGTAAATCTAATGATTTGCCTTCCTTCTTAGCTCTACTTGCCCACCCCTGGTAACAGTTGTGATGTTGAATGTGCTTCCATTAACTAGAAATATGTCTACATTTAACTTATTTGTAGTGGAAGAAGGAATAGAAGTATAAGTAACAAAAAGAGTTGCATTCAAATAATTTATCTGAACACAATAGCAGTCTCTCAGTGACATATGATATATTGTGGCAAAATAAAGTGATCTGAGCAGGGATACTGGGAAAGATATTTTCAGTTAAAAATGGTTGTAATTTACAGACTTATGAAAACATGCTATTAAAGACATGAGTGTAGTGTATTAAACTGAACATTTGGTTTTTAATAAAGGAATATTTGTTCATTGCTTCTTGGCAGATTTTAGCATTGTGTAGCCAAACCAAGTTCTAACTTCCTTCCAATTCTCTATCCCTCACATTTTCGTGACTCCTCTTTCTCTTGAAGTCTCTGCACAAAGCAGGCCCAGAGGTCTTTGATTCTAACTTTGGTTGCAATAAAAGATG
Source organism: Neogale vison (assembly GCF_020171115.1). Taxonomy (NCBI): domain Eukaryota; kingdom Metazoa; phylum Chordata; class Mammalia; order Carnivora; family Mustelidae; genus Neogale; species Neogale vison. The sequence continues at coordinate 48,151,848 of NC_058098.1, forward strand.
CCAGTGGTGTATTGTCTCTAGTTATTTGCATGTTAAGCAGGAAGATGAGAACAAATGTACCAGCTCCCAGATGGAAAATGGCAGGGGTGTATGGCACTCTGCCCAGCCCACAGCAGACGTCACTCATTAATCTTGGCTCTCAACAAGTCTTGGTGCTGGCTCAGAATTCTCCTTACAGAGTGATGCACATCCTTAAAATGAGAGCTACTTAGCCTTTTTTTTTTTTTTTTTTTTTGTCCTGGACCAGCAAGTAAAAGTACACAACCCAAAGTACTGATACCCAAGTACTGTTTTTTTTGTTGTTGTTGTTGTTCAGAAGCACTAATGTACCTTGCTTGCTCTTGAGAAGAGCTCAGCTGACTGCCTTTAGTATATGGGCATTGAGGAGAGGGTTTTTACATAATTTTATTGCCTCTATTCAGAAAACAATTATCAAGAGTACATCAAGTGAAAGACCTTTCAACAAGGTTTTTAACTGGGTGAGGTCCCAAGGACAAATATCTTTGGCAAAGCCTGCTCAAGGAAACAAGTTTTCAGCTAAAATGGTGGAGGAACGATTATTATTATTATTATTAATTATTTACTATTATGAAGTCCTGGCTATGCAAGTATATGATAATAAATGTGACTACCATCCTCTCTAATAAAAAAAAAAAAAAAAAAGAGACTAATGTGTGTCAGATACCTTTCCTGGTATAATAGATAAGTGATAAATGCCCATGAGACTTGTCCCCAAGGATCCCACAGCATCAATGGAAGAACAAAACATAGAGAGGGAGATAAGCAGAGGAAGAGGGTCAGAGAATAGAGAACTTATGAATGTAGACCCTGGAGATAGACTCTCCACAAACCCTGCCTCTGCACTCATTGTTTGTCCCTAGAAAATTACTTAGTCTCTATAATCTTCAGTTGTTCTTACCTATGATGGAGTAATAATACTATCTTTCAGATATATAAGACCATGAAGACTAAATGAATTGAGCATAATGCCAGTAAATGTTTATTACTATTAAGTAAGGAAAAAAAGTTGGGCTAGCTATTAATTGCTGCAGAATAAATTACCACAAATTTGGAAGCTTAAATCAAGACACACATATTATCTTTCCATTTTTGTGGCTCAGAAACCCAGGCACAGATTAACTGGGTCCTGTGTTCCAGGGTTTCTCAGGCTTCTATCAGGGCAGCAGCCAGGGCTGGGGTTGGTTCCAAATGAAGACTCAACTAAGGAAGGGTCTGCTCCCAAGTCTGTGGGACTGTTTCTTGGTGGTTGGACTGAAGGCGTCAATTGCTGGCTGGCTATTATCTGGAGGCCACCCTCATTTCTTTGCCATGTAGGTCTTCCCAATGTGGCAGCATGTTTCATCCCAGTGTGCAGTAAGGAGAATCTGACAACAAAAGATAAATCTCAATCATTTGTTATCTACTCACAGAAGTGACTTCCTATCACTGTTGTTATATTTTGTTGGTTAGAAGCAAGTCACAGGTCTCTCAGACACACAAAAAAGTGATTACTCAAGGGTATAAACACTATGAGGTAGAGATAATTGGGGGCCATCTTAGGGTCTCCTGCTATAACATATTTTAATTATAATATAATATGATATAAATTCTATCGAAGGCTGCTCAGAGGAAGTGAGGCTAGTTAGTAAAGGATGTCAAAGGAGCCTTCTTCAGGGAGTAGTTCTAAACTGAGACTGGGAACACAAGAAGTTTCCAGGAATATTAAAACTAAAGGGCTTTCAGGAAGAATGTTGTGTACAAGGTAGGCAGTGACAAACCCATATGTTCTGGCCTTGGGTGCCACATGGTAGGTTGGAGAGGTGGGTAAGGAAGTATCTTTTTTTTTTTTTTTAAAGATTTTATTTATTTATCTGACAGAGAGAGATCACAAGTAGACGGAGAGGCAGGCAGAGAGAGAGATAGAGGGAAGCAGGCTCCCTGCTAAGCAGAGAGCCTGATGCAGGACTCGATCCCAGGACCCTGAGATCATGACCTGAGCCGAAGGCAGCGGCTTAACCCACTGAGCCACCCAGGCGCCCCAGGAAGTATCTTTTAACTTCCCCTCTGGATCCACTCTCTGTGCCTTGGGAAATTGATCTCAAGTGACCAACAGACCCCTTATCTCCCTTTTCCCTTGGTCTTGCTGGGTTCAAACAATGGTGAACACATCATCAGGAGGAGAGAGAGTTTGAGAGACCACATCACCTCCTGTGTGATATCTATGCTCTCTGAATACCTCCTTGACCTGCTGGAATACTTTGATCAAGAGTAAGACCTTTATCACCAGCTTTGTCTCTAGATTCCATCCTTTTTCCAGATTCCTTCTTTTGCCTCTTCAGGACTGCAAGTGATAGCAGTTACCTTTGTTTCTAGATCCAAGGCATAGTCCTTGTGATTTTCTTACCCATTGCCTACAGTGTTGCAAATTGTCTCTTTATTAAATTGTCTTCAAATTACCCAGTTTAAGTATAGCCTATTTTCTGCTAGGGTTAGGCTTTATATTAGGCTTGGGTGAACATTGTTGTGGTCTTGATGAGAGATACTGAAGCCCATAGTGAAGATATCCGAATAGAGAAAACGTGGTAGAGGACAAGTATATCTAGAGTATTATCCCAAGGACCTAGGGTGTAGAGTAGAGAATTCAGATGACTTCTTGGTCAGTACTTGGCCATCAGAGGATGGCTGTGACCATAGCCCAAGTGGAAAAGTCAGATGAAGATTGTGTTCAGAAATCAGGCAAGGGGTTTGGATCAGACAAGCAGAACCTGAGGATTATGTGGAACAGAGAGAAATGCCCAGGAGATATGGAAAGCAGGGGTTTGTAGCCTAGAGATTGTCCTGAACTAGAGATGCAGATGTGGCAAGGATGGGTTTGAAGCTTGTTCTTTAAAATATGAGAGAGGAAGGGGTTGTCTATAGAAAGAAGTGAGAAGAGCAGGGAATTTTATAAATAATTTAGAAGAAATGAAGACCTAATAGATCTATAAAAACACTTAATATTTTCTCAATTAACCTGCTGGAATACTTTGATCAAGAGTAAGACCTTTATCACCAGCTTTGTCTCTAGATTCCATCCTTTTTCCAGATTCTTTCTGGAATAATACAGATTTTCTCCCCTTTTTTATTCATTTTACAAATACTTTTTTAAGCAACGGCTAGGTGACCAGCATTGTTCTAGATATGCATGATACCTCAGTAGTCAAAAGAGACACCAGCTTCTTGCCTCATAGGGCTGGCATTCTAGCAAGGGGAGGTAGAAAATAAATACAAACCCTACTAAGTAAGTGTCATAGTAAATCCATAGATGTTGATGATATAAAGGAAAAAGTACATGTGGTGTAGGCCTCACAGACAGGTGGCTTTTGACAAAGTCTTGAAGGAAGCAAGGTGGCTAGGCATTACAATATCTGGGAAGACTATGCCAGGGAGGAAGCAGTAGGGCCCTGAAAGAGAAAAAAGTCTGTCATGGCCAAGTAGTAGTAAGGTCAACAGGGATGAACAGGAAAGAATGATGTGGGCAGAGGAAGAAAGATTATGTTAGACACAGAGGACATGGCATTTGGGCTAGTGTTGAGGGCTGAGGAAGCCATTGTGAAGAAGTGGGGAGATTTTGCGAAGAAGACATTGTGAAGAAGTGGGGAAATATAGTGAAGCCACTGTAAGGAGGGGGAGCCATTGTGAGGGAGGGGAGTCACTGTGAGGATGGAGCTACTGTGAGGTAGGGGAGCGACTGTGAGGAGGGGGAGCCACTGTGAAGAGGGAGTTTCCAGTGTGAGGGAGAAGATCCCCTAACAGTTGAACAAAGGTGTGATAGGAGATGAATTACACTTTACCAAAATCACATTGTCCCTGCTTGGAAGTCTGGGAGGGGCCGAGGTTAAAAACAGGGAGATTATACAGAAGCCATTGCAAAAGCACCAAGATGAGACTGTGACCACTGTGATAAGAGTAGGCAGTAAGAAGTTCTGTGCTTATGTTGAAGACAGAAACAGCAGGCAGGAAAACCAAACTAATTCTTGTCATAGTAGTTACAGACTGAGATGACTAGATTCTGAAAACAGTGGGTGAAAATTGATGAGAAACATGACCTTTATTTCACCTATCTCTCTGTAAGATATGTATTAATTACAAAACTAGGGAAAATCTGGAAGACACAGACACAGTAGTCATCAGGTGATCAGAGTTAATTTCACAATAATGGGACAAATAGACACTGTGTGTCTCAGTGATATAAAGCACTGAGAAAGACACAATGGTGTCTCAGTTGTTAACCTTGCCCAAATGTAAAACTTGAATCTAAGCATGAAAAAACATCAGACAATCCAAATTCAAGAACATTCTGCAAAATACCTGGCTTTTACTAAAAAAAAAGAAAAACAAACAAAAACAAAAACTTTCTGATAAAAGAAGACTTAAGTTTCTTGGCAAGATCATGTATCATTCTTTTGCCACAAAGGACATTAGTGGGTGAATTGACAAAATCTAAATTAGGTTTTTAGATTAGAAATAATATTATACTAGTGTTAATTTCCTGATTTTGATAATAATACTGGGTTAAGTAAGAGAATGCACTTGTTTTTAAGAAAAGTGCCTTGAAGCATTTAAGAATAAAAAGAAGGAAAATTAGATGTCACATTTGCAAGTGACTCCCAAATTATTCAGAATATACTAAAAATATGTATATATAGAGAGAATGATAATGTGAATGTGGGAAAATGTTGACTTCTGGGGAATCTGGGTGAAAGATATACAGGAAATCTTCATACTCCCCTTGCAAATTTTCTGTAAGTTTAAGGTTGTTTCAAAGTAGAAAGGCAATTTTAATTCATAAATACTCTTCCCGGAAATTTTGGGAATTTCCAAAGTTTTCCAATTCTCTAATTTATTCCAGCTTATGACTCAGTGCCAAAAATGTTATATTAAAGACATATTTAAATTCCTAAAATAAAATAACCAAAAAGGAAAACCCACTACTTAATAAATGTATTCCTGGGAATTTATAGATCTTTTCATTTATACTTAGTTCGTTAGGCAGTGGGTTCTTTTTTTCTTTTTCTGTCTTTTGGCAAAGAAACTTCACCTGCAAATGACATTTCATGCAGCTTGTCTCCATATAAAATTAATCCAAGTCTGAACCCTGATAGGTTCTACTCCCCACTTCCTCTTACACTTAGAGAAGCCTGGAACATCTTGATGAGTTCTATGTGTTCCTGAGAACCCAGTTTGAAAATTGTCCACCTGAGAACAAATGATGGAAATGCTTTTAGAAAGGGAATGCCCGATAGCTTTTCAAGGTGATATGCATTTCGTACACTGAGTTTGCTTAAATCAAACTATTTACCACTTCCTTCATTTGAAAACAGAACTTTGCAAACCAGGATTCTTTCCTGTACAGTAATATCTAAATCACTCTTCACCTTTTGATATCCAACACATTGTTTCAGAGAAATGTTTCTATAAGATGCACACATGCAAAAGAAATCTTGCATTGCAGACCATGCGGAAACAATCAAAAGATGTGTCAACGACTCTGGGAAGATGTCTTCAAATTGTGAAATATGGAAGGAGGAAGGAAATATGGAAGGCTCTTATCTGAGCCTGGAGATGCGGCTCAGTAACTGTAAGTTTGGCAGCTCAATTGTCAGAGAGCTCACCAGTTTATTGCCTCTTGAGTTTAGGAGATCATAGTGGGGAGAAGCAGTGATTCAGGATTCAGACATCCCAGCTCAGTGAATAGCATGTCATGGGCCCCTATTCAAGCCATGAAGTCCTTGGACATCATTTTTCTCATCCTCATATCGTGGTGATTAGATCAGATGTTTTTATTTTACTGATAGCATATTTAAGTTCTACGCATCAGAGAACCCACTGAACTGACTTGAATAAAAAGGGATTCTGGGAAAATAAGACGCAGCTTTTGAATCTCTTCACTTCCTCACATTAAAGCAAACAGAAAAGATCCCCTGTAAGCTCCAAACATAAGGAGATGAAGACAACCAGCCAACAGGCACAAGTCCTGAATGCTATCACCATGTGTGGAATAGAGAACAGAACCAGAAAGTAATGAGGTGTCTGATAGAGGAACCCACAGTCACCAACAGGCATGAATGTACCAAGGCAGGCACTAGGGGAGAGGGCCCAACCCAGCTGGAAGGAGTGTCACTGACAATGGTAAGGACTATTGTTTGAGGCTACAGTAGGGAGCAAAACAACTTTTAGCCATGTCTACTGTTAGTCACTTCCCTGCACCAGATTTATAACCATGACAATAACAAACTGTAGTGTCCAGGGATGCACATTCTGTGACAAAACTATGAAGAAGCACAAGCAAGTGATTACTCTAGCATTCAGGATAGTTGTTACACTTTGGGGAGGGAGTAGTTTCAGATCTTAGGTGCTTCTGAGGTGACTGGCAAAGTTCCATTTTCTAACTTCTGTGGTTACAAATGCATTTATACTACTCACTGAGCAGCGCATTGTGCTTGTGTCTCACTTAGGATACATTATTTTTTAATAGCTTGAATAATAGAGGGAATACAGAGATGACACTAATTGGAAGACCAGAGTAGGTCACTCTAGATGGGGCTTGATCCAGCAGGTCTTCAACTGTCATCAATGGACTGGTTTTCTTTAGCTCTTGGCTCTGTTCTCTATGGGTTGCCTCAGTAGTAAAATGGCTACAGCTACCTCAACCCTAATCTCTCCAAACTCTCTTGTCCAGAGGAGAGGGAAACTTTCTGTTCTTAGATCCAGTAGAGTCATGGAATCACTCTCACTGGTCCAGACAAAGTCACATGCCCACTCTGGGCCAATCACTAGCTAAGCCAATTCAACGGCAAGTGACCAATCCCACCCACTATTTATTTCTGAGCTTGGTAGAGGGAAAAAAGGGCAGGGCTAGTGAGAGATAAGAAAATAGGTACTAAGAAAGCATTCCAAAATGATGTCACTACACACTTTAACCCTAAAACCTCTTGACTTGACCAAGTGAACAAAGGGATATGTGGCAGAGTTAGAAAATAGTAGCAAAGAGATGAGGGGAAAAAAATGACCAGTCTTTGGAAAGCAGCCCCAAGAGGTCATGCAGGTGGACCGTGAGTTCTCTCCTGCCCCAAGGTTCCACCTGCACAAGGACTCCTTATGTGTGCATCAGCATAATGGTTACTTGCCACCGTGTGCCAGGTATCACTGCTGCCAAATGGCCACAGCACTCTCTTTGGGAAACCAAAGAACACGGAGCCTGAGGGCAGCTGGTTTAAAGAGAGAGGTTAAGGAAAGCAGCTGATGCAGTGTTCATCAACAAATATCTAATGTGCACCCTCTGTGCACTCACTCTTCTCTCCATAAAATAGCTTTCATTTGGGAGGGAACTCACCAACACCCTAAAATATTCCAGAGTCCATGATGGCTTCTAGTTCAGACTCTGGCTCTCTTTTGTGACAAAAACACTTTAGCAGTGTAGGGTAATCCTGCAGACCTCTTCTCATCATAATGCTATTCAATGTACAAAACACAAAAGATTACAAAGGAAGCCAATGATCTAAAAATGTACTTATCAAAATATTTTAAATTGTGATATAATGATCTTCTTCAACAAATTGAGAAAGGATGATCTGCTATGATGAGTTTCATACTGACCATGATCTCAAACTATTGATGAGTATATTGAATGATCTCAGATATTAGTGGTGACTGTAATGTGATATGAAAATACTTGTGATCGGGGCACCTGGGTGGCTCAGTAGGTTAAAACTTCCGCCTTTGGCTCAGGTCATGATCCCAGGGTCCTGGGATCGAGCCCCACATCCGGCTCTCTGTTTAGCAGGAAGCCTGCTTCCTTCTCTCTCTCTCTCTCTGCCTGCCTCTCTGACTACTTGTGGTCTCTGTCTGTCAAATAAATAAATAAAATCTTTAAAAAAAAAAAAGAAAGAAAATCCCTGTGATCTTTAGGAGTGACAAGGCAAATGTTTTGCTAAAAACTGACATGGTTTGCTGCCTACATTCATAACGCAAGTACAAAGTAAGTGAAAGAGGTGTAGGTTTCAATCCATAACTCTTTATAGATCCCTGCCTCCAAATTAAGAACTCTACCCCACATAAATTCCCATGGCAACACTATTCTTTGGGTAGAAGTGGTATAGACTAGATTTATGAGAAAACTTTTTAATAGTAAGCTTATAAAAAGATATATAGCACATCAAGGAGGAGTCTCCATCATTTACATTTCATACTGTACTTGTAGTTTTTATTTTGAGTAATGTCATACCTGCCTCCTTCCTAAGGAAGAAAGCAGATGACAACATGCTTGTTTATGTTTCTTTCCGTTTGCCCTAGAGAGTGAATGCCCTAGAAAGTGGAATCCCTGAGATGCAAAGGATATTTCTATTTAAGCAAGGAGTAGGAATCTAACCGTTTGTTTGCATTCAGACCACATGCATATACACATAAAAAGTGACTGAGAAAGGTTCTCTGAGAATCTTTCATTCATATGCATACATATGGAATTTCTCAAAAGAGATAGAACTTTTTAAAAAGACATTTTTCCAATTCCAGCCTTCATTTCTCTAAGGCACTGAATCTGAAAACAAAATGATCATCTCAGGTGTCTTGTACTTTTCTTCAAGTAGAGGAAACACTTAAGCTTTGTTGTAAACTTGGGCAGTACAGTCTGGCTGGTTCCTGGTGACATTTTCTGATCCAGAATAGGACTTCCCATTATTTTACATTATTACTCAAGTTCTCTCAGCAAAGATGAGTGGAGGCTGGGGCAGTGTAATTTATGAGTCATGGTCAGGCCGGATGAAAGAACACATCTTTCCCATTAAGAATGTTTCTGAATACTTACTTCCTGCCAAGAGGAAAAGCAATAGTGGTACTGCAGAGATCCTGCATGAAAATTTCACAGGACTTGCTCTGACATCTGGTCCAGCCCCAACCTACAAGCCAAATTGTGCTTCAATCACCCAGGAGCCTGGGGCTGGGAAGGAAACCTGGGCCGCTGGGCCTGGGCCACCAACCAGTTGTGGTATTATTATAAAATACCATAGGCTGGATTCTTAAGCAATAATCATCTATTTCGCAGAGTTTTCAGAATGGAAGTCTGAGATTAGGGTGCCAGCTTAGTTGAGTTCTTGATGAGGGCTCTCTTTCTGGTATACAGATGGCTGCCTTCTTGCTGTGTCCTCACACGGCAAAGAATGAGTGAGATCCAGTCAGTCACTTCTTATAAGAACACTAATTTTATTGTGGGGGTTCCACACTCACAGCCTCACTGAAATTTAATTACCTCCCAAAGACTTTATCTCCAAATATCATAATATGTGGGATTGGAAATTCAACATATGGATTGGGGTATATGGAGGGGGGACCATAAACATTCAATCCATACCAGCTGCATATTTTTGAAGATTTTCAAGAAAGACCATTAAGTCACATATGTCACTAATATACACTATGAAACAATTTTTGTTGAGAAAGCTATCCTTCAGTCTATTTTATGCTGTGAACTACAAAATATATTTTCATTTTTCAAATGAAAGAAACTAATTCATTTTCTTGGACAGTATAAATTATTTTTTTTTCCTTTGCATCCAGTATTTTTTTTTAATCCCCATCCCCATTACCATAAGGTTTCTTTGTCTCTCTGGCAAACTTCTTCCCATTCTTTAAAACCTGTTCGAATTACATTTCCTTTTCCAACCTAGTCTGTTCACCGAGCAAAAGAATATAACTTCTCTATTATAGCTTATACAATAACATATCCTGATATAACAACAATATTGCAAATAGTCCACTCTATTGTTTAACCATGTATTCAAACTTTTGTTTGAGAGCACAAGGCCATCATAAATACAACATTACACCATATCCTAACTATCTAGTGTGTACGTATTTCTTCTCATCTACTGACATGATTCTTTTTTTTTTATATGTGTCTTTATTTATTTTTTTTCCAATTTATTTATTTTCAGAAAAACAGTATTCATTATTTTTTCACCACACCCAGTGCTCCATGCAAGCAGTGTCCTCTATAATACCCACCACCTGGTACCCCAACCTCCCACCCCCCCCGCCACTTCAAACCCCTCAGACTGATTTTCAGAGTCCATAGTCTCTCATGGTTCACCTCCCCTTCCAATTTACCCAAATTCCCTACTCCTCTCTAACGCCCCTTGTCCTCCATGCTATTTGTTATGCTCCACAAATAAGTGAAACCATATGATAATTGACTCTCTCTGCTTGACTTATTTCACTCAGCATAATCTCTTCCAGTCCCGTCCATGTTGCTACAAAAGTTGGGTATTCATCCTTTCTGATGGAGGCATAATACTCCATAGTGTATATGGACCACATCTTCCTTATCCATTCATCCGTTGAAGGGCATCTTGGTTCTTTCCATAGTTTGGCCAAAATTAACAAAACAGGAAACAACATGTGTTGGAGAGGATGTGGAGAAAGGGGAACCCTCTTACACTGTTGGTGGGAATGCAAGTTGGTGCAGCCTCTTTGGAGAACAGTGTGGAGATTCCTCAAGAAATTAAAAATAGAGCTTCCCTATGACCCTGCAATTGCACTCCTGGGTATTTACCCCAAAGATACAGATGTCATGAAAAGAAGGGCCATCTGTACCCCAATGTAAATTATTTTTAAAAACGTATAAAGGGGAAAGTAAAAGTCACCTGAAAAACCTTGGTCCAGGGATAACCATCATCACCATTTGGTAAGCAGACATTTTTCTAGACATCCCTCTATTCATGTGTATGTCCATATGTGTCTACACATATATGATTGTACATAAAATATGTGCCTTAAATATAATTTTCACCCTGTTTTTTTGCACCTTGTTTTGTGCTCATTTTGCAACTCCAAATTTTTCCTCATCACCAAATATATCATCATTATAGGTGTCATAATAACATAGGGCATATCTGTAAACTGTTTGGTTTAAACTCCTGCCCCTCCATTGACAAGTGTTTATGCTGTTCCTGCTGTGATGGGCAGGTTGCATAGATACTTCCTCTCCCACCAACCTTATGAAGAGGAACCCATTTCCCCATACCCATGTCAGCTATAGATTTATTAATCTTTGTTATCTTGACCAATGTGATCATTAAAACTCCTTATTGGTTTGGTTTACCTCTATTTTCTATTTGATGCAAACAGATTGAACATCTTTTTCATAGATTTATTGGCTAGCTAGACTTAGTTCACAACAACAGCAAAGCACGCAAATTATCTTTATGAAGAAGATGCAGCATAAGCACTAGGTAGTTATCAACTAAAGAATCTTGAAAAATAAGTTCTAAACTGAAACAAATCTTAAATTTCCCCAAAGTGTGAAATGATTTTGAGTCAGAATAGTATTGCTTAGGATCTATACATTCTTAGTTGTCCTTCTTTTTAAGTGACAGATGCTCTTTGTCCATTTCTTCATCTCTGTTACTTCTATGGCAAAAGATAGGTAATGGGAAATGTCCGTGCTTCTATTTGTGGATATTGTGATTCTAGTGTTGGCCACATCTCGGTTAGAAATATAACTCTACTCTGTACTAACCAGTTCCTTTCCTTTTCTCCTAAAAATATTACTTGTGTCCTTAAAAATAGGTAGTTTGGAATGAATAAACATTGTCATTCTTACGTTGCACATAGAAATAAAAAAAAAGTTATTTGTACCACCCCAAATTATATGTATACATTTATGTAGTATCTGCACAAATACCATATCCATTTTCCCATGTGATTTTTTTCTTTGATAAGAATGGAATCTTTCTTCCTAATGAAGAAAGATATCCTAGTAACTGAATGACTAGCCAGGGTCGGCCATGGAAATGGCAAATATGGGTTAGAATGTAGCCATCATGACTCCTAGCCCAATATTCTCCCCACTACTTTAGCTATAAACAAAACCAAATGTAACTATACCAGTTCTTTTAACAACTGCAGCTTAGAGCCAAAGTGACCCATGGCTCAATTACCACAAACCCTACAGACAATGGATATCCAAACCACAGTCCGGGAACACACCCCAGACACCCACAGTTGCCCTGAGCTTCTCCAAGTTCTCTACCCCACAAAAATATTCTGTGAAATCTAACCACACTTCATTCTTGATAAACCAAGATTAAAGAGTATTTCTACACAAAAGTTTATTCTCGCAACCAACAGAGATGAATCTGTATTTCCCTCTCTCTCCCACAATGCCCATGTGGTTGTGCAATACATGCAAATCAAGTTTTAATTAAGTAAATTGTCTCCTAATTGTCCTGAGACTATTAGCCAGCCTTTCTATTCAATATGAACACATCTGATGTCAGAAATTGACTATGTTATCATCTACCTATCAGTAAATATTTACCTAAAGTCAATGTTCTAAATATATGAAGACCATCAAAGCACATGAAATATGCCCCTTTCTTAAATAACTCCTAACCTTAGGTAGGAAGAAAAGTCACCCCATGGAAAAGCCACCAGCATGCCCAGCACAAACATCTGTACCTTTAGAATCAAAAGGGACCCCCTGCTTCAAAAAGAAAAACGTTTTTCATAAGCATTGATTCAGAACTTAACTCTGCTGGGAATGCTACAAACATGCTCTGTGAATACACTTCCACAGCTGTCTCGTGAGTGAATGTTATTTCTGCCCTTAACAGATAAGAAATTAAGGTTCCCTGAATAAAGAATACTTGAATTAGGACCCAGCCTATTAAAAGAAAATTTTCCATAGACATTTTACAGATCTAGTAAGCTTTTATTTAGCAAATCATGATTCAAGCAGTATCCAATATAGCAGATAGAAAGGAGATCCAAAGGGTTGTTCAATTCAAGAGATCTTTTACATTTTTTAATTAGCATATTTATTATTAGCCCTAGGGGTCCAGGTCTGTGAATCACCAGATTTACACACTTCACAGCACTCACAATAGAACATACTTTCCCCAGTGTCCATAACCCAACCACCCTCTCACTAGCTCCCTTCCCCCCGGCAACCATCAGTACATTTTTTTTTTTTCCCAATTTATTTATTTTCAGAAAAACAGTATTCATTATTTTTTCACCACACCCAGTGCTCCATGCAAGCTGTGCCCTCTATAATACCCACCACCTGGTACCCCAACCTCCCACCCCCCTGCCACTTCAAACCCCTCAGACTGTTTTTCAGAGTCCATAGTCTCTCATGGTTCACCTCCCCTTCCAATTTACCCAAATTCCCTACTACTCTCTAACGCCCCTTGTCCTCCATGCTATTGGTTATGCTCCACAAATGAGTGAAACCATATGATAATTGACTCTCTCTGCTTGACTGATTTCACTCAGCATAATCTCTTCCAGTCCCATCCATGTTGCTACAAAAGTTGGATATTCGTCCTTTCTGATGGAGGCATAATACTCCATAGTGTATATGGACCACATCTTCCTTATCCATTCATCCGTTGAAGGGCATCTTGGTTCTTTCCATAGTTTGGCGACTGTGGCCATTGCTGCTATAAACATTGGGGTACAGATGGCCCTTCTTTTCACGACATCTGTATCTTTGGGGTAAATACCCAGGAGTGCAATTGCAGGGTCGTAGGGAAGCTCTATTTTTAATTTCTTGAGGAATCTCCACACTGTTCTCCAAAGAGGCTGCACCAACTTGCATTCCCACCAACAGTGTAAGAGGGTTCCCCTTTCTCCACATCCTCTCCAACACATGTTGTTTCCTGTTTTGTTAATTTTGGCCATTCTAACTGGTGTAAGGTGATATCTCAATGTGGTTTTAATTTGAATCTCCCTGAGGGCTAATGATGATGAGCATTTTTTCATGTGTCTGATAGCCATTTGTATTTCTTGATTGGAGAAGTGTCTGTTCATATCTTCTGCCCATTTTTTGATGTGTTTGTCTGTTTCGTGTGGGTTGAGTTTGAGGAGTTCATTATAGATCCTGGATATCAACCTTTTGTCTGTACTGTCATTTGCAAATATCTTCTCCCATTCCGTGGGTTGCCTCTTTGTTTTTTTGACTGTTTCCTTTGCTGTGCAGAAGCTTTTGATTTTGATGAAGTCCCAGAAGTCTATTTTCGCTTTTGTTTCCTTTGCCTTTGGAGACGTATCTTGAAAGAAGTTGCTGTGGCTGATATCGAAGAGATTACTGCCTATGTTCTCCTCTAAGATTCTGATAGATTCCTGTCTCACGTTGAGGTCTTTTATCCATTTTGAGTTGATCTTTGTGTACGGTGTAAGAGAATGGTCGAGTTTCATTCTTCTACATATAGCTGTCCAGTTTTCCCAGCACCATTTATTGAAGAGACTCTCTTTTTTCCACTGTATATTTTTTCCTGTTTTGTCGAAGATTAATTGACCATAGAGTTGAGGGTCCATATCAGGGCTCTCTACTCTGTTCCACTGGTCTATGTGTCTGTTTTTATGCCAGTACCATGCTGTCTTGGTGATCACAGCTTTGTAATAAAGCTTGAAATCAGGTAAGGTGATGCCGCCAGCTTTATTTTTGTTTTTCAACGTTTCCTTAGCGATTCGGGGTCTCTTCTGATTCCATACAAATTTTTGGATTATTTGCTCCAGCTCTTTGAAGAATGCCGGTGGAATTTTGATCGGAATGGCATTAAAAGTATAGATTGCTCTAGGCAGTATAGACATTTTAACGATGTTTATTCTTCCGATCCAAGAGCATGGAATGGTCTTCCATCTTTTTGTGGAAGTACATTTTGTGAGATTAAGAGTCTCTTATGGTTTGTCTCCCTCCCAATCACATCTTGTTTCATTTATTCCTTTCCTATCCCCCACATTGTCTCTCAATTTCTTTATATCAAGGAAATCATATGATAATTATCTTTCTCTGATTGACTCATTTCGCTCAGCATAGTACCCTTAGTCTTTTATAGACCAAAGTGAGCAGAAACAAGGAAGTTGCACTGAGTTTTTACTGATTGGTTAAAATAGGGTTAATTTCCCTATATGAAGCAAAGGGAAGTCTTGGAGCCTGGTCAGGTAACTTGTGCTGAGCACTGAGTAGTTGACTTGGCCTTCCTTTTCTGGGACATCTGAACATACAAACTTAGTTTAGTTTTGGTTTGCTGATATGGGGCATAGCATGAGTGACTCCATCGTGGGCCTATTCTGGTTACTGTAGCAGAGCAATAATAATTTTGTTTTTGTTTTTGTTTCATATCAGAGAACATAAGGAGGCATGGGTAGGACCTTGGGATGATAGTTTGACATCCTCGGTATACTTGCTTTCACATCAGAAACTCAAGTGCTGAATTAACCTTTACTGCACTGTCTTGAATCTGGGAAATAGAGTGTTCTTTGTTGTTGTTGCTGCTGTTGTTGTTGTTTTGTTGTTGTTTTTCAATCTAGGAGACACCTAGCAATGGTAGACCTACTTAGAGCATTTCTCCAGCCATACACTCGTGAGGGCTTTAAAATAGCACCTCACACGTTGGACCACATGGGATGCTCTGCTGTGATCTTGAAAGAAGCTAGCTCACCAGCACCTCCATGTCCTCTTTTACTGTGCAGCAAGGTGACCCAGCACCACCTCAGCTGAAAAACAACAGTGGATTCAGCCCATTACCTCTCTGCTCCTATTGGGTGGATTAAATTTAGCAATTACGCCATAGAGCTGAAAACAACAAGTCAAAAATCCAAGAATCTGAAAGGATGAATACCCAACTTTTGTAGCAACATGGACGGGACTGGAAGAGATTATGCTGAGTGAAATAAGTCAAGCAGAGAGAGTCAATTATCATATGGTTTCACTTATTTGTGGAGCATAACAAATAGCATGGAGGACAAGGGGCGTTAGAGAGGAGAAGGGAGTTGGGGTAAACTGGAAGGGGAGGTAAACCATGAGAGACTATGGACTCTGAAAAACAATCTGAGGGGTTTGAAGTGGCAGGGGGGTGGGAGGTTGGGGTACCAGGTGGTGGGTATTATAGAGGGCATGGCTTGCATGGAGCACTGGGTGTGGTGAAAAAATAATGAATACTGTTTTTCTGAAAATAAATAAATTAATTTATAAAAACAATCCAAGAATAATTCAACATTGAATGATGTATAGGTGGAAGGAAAAGAATTTAAAAATAACAGATCCATGAAAATACCCAGCTTCACAAAACAGGCAGATACATGAAGCTAATGAGGACAAAATATTTTAAATGCTTAAATGTGCTGTGATAATGGAAATACTCCACATAAACACTGCCCGGTCCAGCTGTTACTACCTCTATGTGGCTACTGAGCACTTGACTAATGGAGGGGAGAAGCCGACTTTTAAGTCCTGTTTAATTGTAAAATTTTAAATTTAAATAACTGTGTGTAGCTAGTGGCAACAATGGGACAGTGCGATATTCTAGAATTCTTTTCCCAGAAGAAAAGTGCACAGATAAGATGATTAAGGTAGCAGCCTGGAAAACCAGGCTTGCAGAAGTTAAGGCTTTAAAAAGTCTTAAGAGGATGGTGGAGGGACTAATGAAATCCATGAAGACAAAGATATTGCAATCCGAGCACGTGTAATATGCCAAGGCAAAAGAAGAAGAAGACGGGCAGTCTTAGTTATACATTACAGACAACAGTCTGTCCATTCCCCCCTACTCCTCCCCTCCACACTCTGTTTTTTATCAATTCCTCCCATTTTAAAAATGAGAATCAATTCTTAGGTGGTAATTCTCTCTGCCAGGTCAGATTATCCAGGCAGAGGTTGAGCTGAGACTACAAGGTTTATCTCCTGATTTTGAATTCAAATGGTTCACAATTGTTCCCTGCCACCTTGGGAGAGAATGAAGGAAGCGATTTAAATTGTTAGTCAGAAAAAAAGGAGGACTTTCTAACTGCGAATACCTTGGGCTTCTGGCACTAGGGAGCTGAGGTTGCTCTTGCCCCACAGTCCAGGTTGCTACAGGAATGCTGGGTGTTACCACCTGACTGAAGACCCCAGGGAAGGTAATCACTCTTTGTGGGCTTCTTCGGCTTTCTACGGAAAGAAAAGCTACCATAATAGTCACTCAGATCTAGAACCCAAGAAGAGTGGTTCTCAGCTGGGGTAATTTTAATCCCTTGCCTCCATCCCAGGAGACTTTTGAGACATTTTCGCATTTCACAACTGGGTAGGGGAATTGTACTACTGGTACCTAGTGGGTCCAGGTCAGGAATGCTGCTAAACATCCTATAATGCACAAGGACAGCTGCCCTTTCTCAAAGAATTATCTTGCCCCAAATGTCAATAATACCCAGGAAGAGAAATCATGCTTCAGAGTGATATGGGTGAATAAAATTGAATTCCTATGATGGCATTCTCTGCTATGTGGAATACAGCAAAACTTCTTACTCTGTTAAGGACAGAGGTGGCTTAAGAAACCCTTCATATTCTTCTACCATTTTCTGTACCCTCTCCCACCATCTGAAGGGGTTCCCCAAAGACCTGATATAGAGGATTCTATGTTGTTCTCAATTATAACAGGTGATGACATCATCTGGAGACGGAGGCATGCACATGAGACTAGTTAAACTCTCAGTCCACAACTGAGGCATGCAAGAAATCCTAATTGATCCCTTCTTTATATCAGCCTGGGATGTCCATTAGCCAAGGATGGACATGAAGACAACACATACAGAAAACTCTTTCAAGACAGTTTTTAGTGAAAGGGAAGCCAGTAAATAGAACTGTATGTACCCACAGGGGGACATGGGTTTATGGATATATTAAAGGATAATAATTTTTAAATTTTAAAATAATTACTCAAATAAATGGAAAATGAACATGTGTCAAATATTTTATGTAATTCATTAATTAATGAGGGAACTCATAAAACATCACTGGTTCCAGAGAGAATTTAAATTATTGCATCAATAGAGAGAGAATTCCAAATTAAATTATTGCATCAACCTAGAAAGCTAAGTCAGGAATGCTGACATGAATTTATAAAAAGCTGTAAAACTAGCTTTTCCATGGAGGAAAAATGAAGTTAATTGTCTTTCCACAAGACAGAATTTGTGTATCTATGGATAACTATCATTTTCATTTCTACCAGTTATCTATAACTTCCAGAGTCATAAAACAGCTCAAAGACAATGAAAGGTACAGAGACTCTGAGAACCAGATCACCAGGGAAAATGTATTTAGATAATGCATTGCTTTCCATAGAAGAGACTTAGTAAATTTTTGGTCTATTTTGGAGTTTTTCATAATTTCCCCTACAGAAGTTTTTGTGGTTGTCATTTATGTGGAGTGATTATGATATAATCTCTGCTGATGGAAATAATGGGGAAAATTTGCCGATTCAGGAGGAACTGAATTGCAAGAATGAACTGAATCCAAGCAACAAGCTTCAGGACCAGCCTTAGACAGGAACAGGGAAACTTCACAAGTGCCACAGGAGAGAAGAGAGAACATGTGAGCCAGGTGCAGGCCATTGGTAGACATGGTTGTGGGGAAGTAAGGTAATGCCCACAATGCCATCTACTTTCTCAGGAAAATAATAAGTGAAGAAATAGGCCAAGTGTGAAGCGGGTAGAGTGGGTGATGAACACTTAGCAATAGCAAGGGATATTAAATGGTCATCCTTCCAAGACAGAACAAGCAGTTAGATATGGTGGGTGGATGGGCATTGGTATAGGTCAGCTGGGATGTATGTGAATTTTTACAACATGATCAGAATTATTGCTCAGGGAGGTAGACACTGATCAATGGTATAGAATAAATAGTCCAGAAATAGGCCCACACAGATATGCTGGACTGATATTTCTCCTCAAAGGCACAAAAGAAATTCAATGGAGGAAAGACAGAACTTTCAACAAATAGAGATGGCCCTGTTGGACAGCCACAGGCAAAAAACGTGAACCTCAATCCTGTCTTACCTTATATAACAATTAGCTCAAAGTGGGTTATGGACTTAAGCATAAAATGTAAAATTTATGAAACTTTTAGAAAATACTTTTAGAAAAGTATTGGAGAAGATCTTTAGGCTCAAAGTCTAGGCAAAGAATTTTTTAGACTTGACACCAAGCATGGTCCATAAAAATTTGATAAATTGGATTTCACCAAAATTAAAAATATTTGTCCTGTAAAAGACCTTATTAAAAGGATAAGGCAAGATACAGACAGGGAGAAAATATTTGAAAATCACATACCTAACAAAACTCTGGTATCCAGAATATATAAAGAACTCTTAGCACCAACAATAAAAATAAGTAAAATCAGAAAATGGGCACAAGATATGAACAGACATTTTACCGAAGAGTACTAACTGATTGCAAATTAGTACAGGAAGAGTTGTCTATCACTATCCATTAAATAAATACAAATTAAAATTGCAATGAAACATTACCATACTTCTCTCAGAAGAGCAAATAATAATAATAATAGCAAATGACAACACCAACACTGATGAGAATATGGAGAAATTGAGTTACTAACACATTGTCTGTGGAAATGTAAAATGGTAGTGTCTCTCCGGAAAATTGTTTAATAGTTTCTTAGAATTTTAAACATGCAAATATCATAGAACCCAGAAATTATAGTCTTGGTATTTACTCCAGAGAAATAAAGAGATGTTCACATGAATATATACACATAAATGCTTATGGAAGTTTTCATAATAGCCCCAAATTGGAAGTAACCCAGATGCCCTTCAATGAGTGCTGGATTAATCAAAGTGTGGTACAGTCACACCATGAAGTACTACTTAGCAATGTAAAGGAACAGACTATTGATATATACAACAATTTGGACGAATCTACAGAGAATGATGCTGAGTGAAAAATCCCAACCTCAAAAGGCCATGTACTTTATGGTTCAATGTATCTGATTTATATAAAATCCTTGAAATGACAAATTTAAAGAAATAGAGAATAGATTAGGGGTTTTCAAGCATTAAAGACATGGTAGAAGTGGGAGGAAAGTGGGTGTGGCCGTAAAAAGACAATAAGACATATCCTTCTGACAGAAGTGTTCTGTATCTTGATCGTATTGATGTCAATATCCTTGTTGGGATACTATATTGCCTTTTATAAGGCAAAACCTTTGGGGGAAACTGGGTAAAGTGTACAAGAGATCTTTTTGTGGTTTTTTGTATGACTGCATGTGAACCTACAATTATCTCAAAATGAAAGAGTTTGAATAAAGCAGTTGTGACCATTCAACAATGATGTGGGCTTTGTCCCAAACATTGGTCCTCAAATGTGGATGTGGATTAGGATAAGAATTAGGTTTAACTGACTGGGTTGCAATTTGCCAGGTGAGAGCCATTAAGGGAGATGAGGTTGTATGCAAGGAGCAGAAATGAGGTTGGGCCTGAAACTATAAGAGGGGAGGCATGACAATGGAAGTGGAGGACAGAAAAAAGTGATGATAATAAGAAAATGGTGAGTTAGTCCATGGAGTCCCATGAGTAGCAAAGCACTGTAGTAAAATGAGTGAGCTGCAAAGAATGAAATTCTGAGAGTGGGATTCTCAGTCGATACTTGGTAGGCATTGTGGTTTAGAGGTATGATTAAAGAAGTGGGATTGCCAAAATGCAGTGAAGAAGAACTGGTTGTGAGGAAGTTAAGGAACTAAGAAGCCAAGGCAGGGCATGGGTCATCTCCTTGGACTGCTGAATCCATTCAAGGGTGAAGATAGACACTGGTGAAGACAAAATGGAGTAAGAGACTAAAATACTCCATAAATGAGTCAAGTTGGTATAATCGTGTGGTATGCACTTCAGATAAGGTGAGTCTTTATAAAAGAAGGGAGGAGAAGCGGTCTTGTTTGGAAGCAGCAATTAGGAACAAAGAAGACAGCCAACTCCCAGTTCTGTATGATATGAATGATAGGAATGAGAGTGGATGCAAGGAAAGGTAAGGAGAGGGTCAGAGAATAGATACAGTACTCAATAAATATTTGAAACATTTTAAAATTAAATTTAACATAAGGAATAACACGGAGGACATGGGGAGATGGAAAGGAGAAGGGAGTTGGGGGAAATTGGAGGGGGAGATGAACCATGAGAGGTGTGGACTCTGAGAAAACAATCTGAGGGTTTTGGAGGGGTAGAGGGTGGGAGGTTGGGTGAGCCTGGTGGTGGGTATTATGGAGGGCATGTGTTGCATGGAGCACTGGGTGTGGTGCATAAATAATGAATTGGTGCACAAACAATGAAAAGAAATTTTTAAAAAAATAAAAATTTTAAAAAATGAAAATACAAAAAACAATTGAAATTACAATTGAGAAGACTAACCTTTCATTCGTTGGTGGCTTCCAGCAAATTTGGTTCCAAAACTTCTTTTAGAAACTCATTTTCTAAATAAAGGAGCTAGATTTTTTTAAATCCATTAAGAGTAAGAGTAAGAACTTGCTAAACAACTAACAAAAAAGAGAAGGGGTAAACAAAGATTTTTTTAATGATCAAAATCTCGAGGTTTCCTAGAAACAACAAAATTAATAATCCACCCTGAACTTTCAGAAAACTTCCCGCTCTGCTTTGGAAAATGAGCACCCCCATCATTTTACATTTGGGGTTGCCCCAAAAGTAGACTTTTGGATGCTAATAGTTCAGTTGGGAGATAGATTAGCTGCAGATTCAGCTGGGAGACAACCCCAGGAAGCTTTGGGAGCAAGTGAGGAAGAGGGGACAGAGAACCAGGAAGGCAGGTTATCACTATGGACATCTGGGTGCTACTTTATCTCAACCTTCTGACATACAGGTGCCTCAATGTTGCTCCATCTAAGATGGGGAGATTAGGACATTTGTCACTGATTCCCATTCCATATGGGGACCAGAATGGCTCCTGATGGTACTTGGTCCCCTTCTGCCAGGCTGCTCCCATGTGCAACTGCTAGAGAAAGTCTTTGGCAGGGGCTCAGAGGGAGGTAAGTAATTTTCAGCATGTTTGGGACCTGTACTGAGTGCTGCAGGTGAATGTAAAGATGAGACAGACCACCTAGGCCAGTTTGAGCTTAAAGCCTCACTCTCACCTGCACTGATGGACCAGAAAGTGACCTCTAGAATGACCCAGGACTACCTTTACCTCATTATAATGTGAAAATCTCTGCCAGAGGAGTAGCCTCAGCCTCATTTATATAACATGCAATATAGGTATAGGCATATTTCCTTAAGGCACGTGAATGACCTTATGCTCACCTCTACATACAATCACAAGACTTCCTTATCAAAATAGGGAACCCGTTCACCCTCTTTTGAGGAGACTTTGGGAGCTATTTTTCGCGATCTCCTTTTTTGCTACAGTTAAAGTTTTCTGGGTGCAACAACTCACCCTAGTACAGTTGATATGACTCACCAAGAAGGAAACTCGCGTGGGTTGGGTGACAAGATCAGAGTTCAGAGTTTCCTTCCCCCTCTGCAGTTGTGTTAGTTTTTGGAAAGTTAGCCCATTTTACCCTAAATCCTTTCTTGAAAGTTGTCACAAGGACCCTACAGGGGGCTTTTTGCTCAAGTGGCTTTTATTTTCTGATCTTACACATTATCTAGTTGAAGCTGTATGTGCAGGTGTCTTTCAGAAAGTGAGTTGAGGGGGTATCCGGTGGCTCAGTCGGTTGAATATCTGCCTTCAGCTCAGGTCATGATCTCAGGGTCCTGGGATTGAGCTCTGTGTCCAGCTTCCTGCTCAGTGGAGAGTCTGCTTCTCCCTCTTCTTCTGCCCCATGCCCCTGCTAGTTCTCTCTCTCCCAACCTCTCAAATAAATAAAATCGTAAAAAAAAAAAAAAAAAAAAAGGAAAGAAAAGAAGAAGGAAAGTGAGTTGAGTTCTTTCTCCTAACCCTCTTTGGATAACCTACATTCATGCTTCAGGAAAGATAGCTTGTTGTCTACAAAGCAAAGAGCCAAATGCTGGTCACGCACCTCACTGCACAAAGATGTTCTGAGCTGGTGAATTATGAATGGGGAGCTGCATCCCTGCGGCACTCAACTGTGAGGGATCTCACATGCTCATGCTGCAGTCTGGCCCAGTCAGTTTTTCCTGCTAAGGAAAATGCCTTTGTCCATGTAGAACCATGCCCCAGTTTGTCAATCTTCCCTTGACCTTGGTGCTCCTGCTGCTTTTTGTCCCACTTTACCTGAAACGCACACAGTGCTGCTGTGCCATTTTAAGTCTCTCAGTTCTGTTCACTCAGCCTGTTCACTCAGCCCAGGAAGAGCTGACTGTTAGCCTCATGACTTAGCGTGCTGGGATTCTCAAGGGCATTGAAAGCCATCCCACCTCCAGGCTTGGGCGTGGTCAGGGCTGAGGTTTATGAGCCTGTGCTAGTGTTCCTGCATGAATTTTATCCAGCTGAGAAACTTCTAGTGCTTGCAGGGTTTGGTTGCATCCAAAGTGTTGTCATGATGAAACTTTGCTTTTTTGCAAAGATTTAAGCTCCAATCCCAATTGCTAGTGTATCCTCTGATTTTTTCCAAATGTTTGCTTTGAATCATTCAACACCACCTGGGTTTGTACCATTTGTAACTTCTCAGTGTTTGCAGGAAACCTGGCTGGTGTGAAGCTTTAAGGGAGAATCCTTGCTGACATTATTTTTTTTCTCTGTACCAGCTATTTCAGAAGAAGCTTTCTCTAATTTTGCAATGACCTGAGCTCTGTTTTGGGAGCTCTTTACTCGGGCTCTACTGACTGAGTTGTTTGTTCTCTTCCCTGAGGGAATGATGACTTTCCACAACATACTTTGCAGGTCTGGTGTGCTGATCTTTGATTCTTACAGAGTTTCTATCTCCTTCCTTGATTCTGACCCATCCCACCCCTCCCTCAGGCAGACTTCTGGGGAATTCCTCTTGTAGCTTCCCCAGCGGCTGTTACTGGGTCTTCTTGGAATTTAACAACTATAATGGACTGACTACATTTTCCTTTTTGAGACTTCTTTTCCCATTCATACTCCTTAAAGAACAGGAATGCTTCCCAAGAAGAGTTCACCTAGCTAGCCTTCTCTTCATCTCTGGTCAGCAAGCTTGCTTGTATGTCTACCTGGCCTGTGCATACGTTCATTGAGCCTCTTCACTTGGGCTTACAATGGGTCCCATGTCCCCAGCTCTCCTCATTTACTACCACCTAGTTTTTAATTAGCTTACAGCAAAATTAAGCATGGAAAGAGTTTCCCCAGTTCACCTGAGTCTAGGATGGACAGTTATGACAGTTTGGCTATTTGTGAAATAATAAGAAACATATACATATCTGTCCCTCCTGACACAGAACTCTTAGAGCCCTTGTGAATTCCTAAGTGATAAGAGTGCTCAGAACATCTTTTGTTCTATCGAGGTGACTCTGGATGGGCTTCCCGATGGCTCCTGAATGGGGGCCAGTCAAGAAAGAACAAGCCATGATTAGAAGGTTGGGCTTTTCAGCCCCACTAACCATTCTCTTGAGAAGGGGGCTAAAAATGGAGTTAATGATCTATTGCATCTACATGAAGAAGCCTCCCTGAAATCCCAATAGTACAAGGTTCAGAGAGCTTCCAGCTTGGCAAACACATCCATACCCGGAGGATGATTCTCCCCAGGGAGACAGAAGGTGCTGTGCTAGAGACCTTCCCAGACCTCACCTTTATGTTTCTCTTCATCTGGCTGTTCATCCACATCCTTCATCATACTCCTAATAAACTGGTTACCATAAATGTTTTCATGTATTTTATGAGCTCTTCCAGCACATTATGAAACCCAAGGAGGGGAGTTATGGGAACCTCTGCTCTGTAGCCAAATCAGACAGAAGTTGTGGGTAACCTGGGAACCTACTATTTATAATTGATATCTGAAATAGGAAGGCAGTCTTATGGGGCTGAACATTTAACCTGTGGGAACTGATACTATCTCCAGGTAGATAGTGTTAGAATTGAGTTAAAATGTAGGACACCAAGTGGTCTCGGTTAATTGCTTTTTGGTGTAAGAAATACACATTTTGTGATGAGAAACAAAGTATTCAGTATGAGTAGTAAAGAAAATACAAAGGAGGAAAGAATTGGAGTTTTTCCCTACATAGGAAGGAAAGGGTTGTCTTCTTCTGTAAACAGTATTATTTCCAAGAGAATTCTGAAGAAAGAAGGTGAGTTTGGGGTCTTAAGTGATGCCTTTGTTTGCCATTACCTACAAGGATAAAAGCAGTGATCACTGGGCCTGGGCAGCTCTGTGATCAGTTGGTTTCTATTACTACTTTCTTTACCTTTATCCCTTCTGCATGGGTATCTTTTTGCTTTCAGATCCTACTAAATCCATGAAACCACCAGTTTGAGTGGAAAGGTCTGTATCTTTAGACTCTCATTATTTTCACTGTTGACTCTATTTTAGTTGCAAATGCAGCTGGAGACTTAGAGGATTCTCTGTCCTTGATATTGGTGCCACATGTACATCCCTCTGGGAATCACTCAGGTGGGTGGCTTATGCACCAAGGTGGACACCTGCTGCATTGGACCCACCATATATACTCTCTTTGTATGTGATCCCTAAATAGACAGCCCAAAACAGAATCCCACAGGCAGTTTTCAATACAAGAACCCTGACAAAGGAAACCCTAGCTTCAGTCATTGCTTTTCCACAATCAATTAAGAAAAACAAATATCTAAAACTTCATGGGATTTCTCAAGTTATGAGAAAAATTTTCAGGTCCATCATTCTAATGTTTTCCTTCCACCAGCTTATTTGTATGCAAAGGTGATGTCATTGTGACCACCCCTGCCAGCTGTCACAATGCTCGTGGTACAGTGAGAACACCTGCCACAGGAGGAGCACACAGCAAAGGGTGAGGGGGGTTCGAGGAGAGCACAGAGGAGCCTGATGTTAGCTCTGGGGATTTGTAGCTGTTCTTCATGAAAGTTCCTCCCTATTCCTGGGCCACCAAGAGATTTTGTCATGAATGAGCCTTGAATCTTGTCAGATATTCTTCCTTTGTCAATTGATACGATCATTTTCCTTCTTTATCCTGATGATATGATGAATTACATCTACCGATTTTCAAATACTGACACCTTACATAACCGGAATAAATTCCTCTTGGTCATGATTCATTATTCCATTTATGCAGTGTTAGGGTGGAATTGCTAATATTTTATTGTTCTTTTTTTGTTGTTGTTTGTTTTTGTTTTCACATCTAAGGTCACGAGAGATATTAGTTTGTGGCTTTCTTTTTCTCTCTTTTCTTTTTCTTTTTCCCCCTTTGTCTGGTTTTGGTATCCAGACAATACTGGCCTCTTAAAATGAGTTGGAAAGTGTTTCCTTCTTTTCTACCTTTTGGAAGAAGTATGTAAAATTGGTGTTACTTTACTTTGAATGTTTGGTAAATTATCCAGTAAAAGTATTCAGGGCCTGGAGATTTCTTTTTGAAACCTTTTTAATTGTAAGTTTAACTTTTAAATAGTTACAGTTCAGGATGTATTTTGACCACATTCCTCCTGACAATCTTTCTTCTTATTCTTTTATCTTTGATTTATTACCTTCCCCAGTTTATCCTGTTGTAATTAGTACCTCAATGAAAAAAATATATATAAGTCATCTCAAATCTTCCTTGAAATAAAGTGAGAGGTATGGAAAAGAAAAAATATTATAAAAAGATAACAGTCTAAACTCTACCACTGAAAGAAAAATAACCACTTTGAAGCTGGCCGCAGTTGGAGGCAGCTGACTTACTGCTTCTTTCCTATGTTATGAAGTATCCCACAGTCTCCAAAAGAGGGTCTGTTTGGGATAATTACAGAGAAAACCATCAAAAAGAATGCAATCCAACAGATCTAGAGAAGGTGAGACAAATTTTCCAGTACCTCTCAGGGAAATTCCAGGTACCAAGTATCTGCTCTTCAGGCTAGGCCCACTGCAGCCAGGAGGGCCCAGGAGCCCAGAGGACCGGGCCTTCAGAAAGACAGCAGGAACATGCCCAGGCATGCACCTTCCAAGTCCCAGGGAAGGAGGATCAAGGGAAAGGAGAAAAGGAAGTCTACACAAGGGCAGTAGGTGCAGTCCCAAATCACAGAATGTGTTGGACTTTGACACATAGCTCCGTCATTATTATGGAGAAGTTCTTTGGGGTCCAGGAAATGGTACATGGGGAGGGAAGCTTCTCACAATCCATCCCTGGGACTCAAGGTTTCCACAAGGGTGCTGGCCATCAGACACCACTACACAAGCTCCTTTCAGGTGAGTCAGAGCCATTCGGTTGCCTGCTTTGTCCAGGACTCCAAATAAAGAGGGAACTTGGGGATCTAAGTTGGGCCCTTTGGAAAACAAGTCCTTTGTCCCTCTGGCTTCATCTGTTTTGCTCACCCCACAAAGCCGAGAGAAGTCGCCCGAGCCAAAAGCTTCCATAGGCAGTGGGGCCTGCAGCTCACAGACTCCTCATGATTAAACTCCATATCGTGCTTTGAACTTCCACATGAGTTTTTAAAAGAGAAATGTGAGTGGGAGGGTAAGTGTCTTTTTATTTTCCTTAATAAAAGCTTCTCCTATTCTCATTTCCTAGAAGCATGGCACAGCAACTCTTCATCATCCCTGGAGATGCAACAAAAACATAGCAGACAGGAGGACCGCAGGTAAAAACGGAGAGAGCATTCACTGAGCAGACAGATCCTTTCCCTGGCCTAGGTCACCCCTCTGCAAGCTCTGGAGGAGTCCAAGGCCCTGCCCTGGTCCAAATCACTTGTGAGAGAGATCACTAGGCTCTCTGTTGCCACTCTTTCCCTGTCCTAAGTCACCAGAAATGTTGGAATCCAGGCTTCCTGGGTCAAGGAGAAACAGTCTCTTTATTATGCTGATCAGAGGTGCTCCTCTGCTCTCCTGCATAGCCCAAGGGCCTCCTCTGCAAACCAAATATCCATTTGCCAAATAAAAATGCAGTTTTTTCCCTGGGAAGAATCCTGCTGTTCAAAGTAGAGGTGTTTACCTTGGGGTCCCTTGATAGATTGAGGACAGGACTCTGGGTGCGAAGAAATTACATCTCTATTTCCATTACTCTGTAACTGAAACTTGGCAATTCAAAATGAGAGGAACCATAAAAAATGTTGTACACCTACAGGAATGGAAAGTTCTCCGACCTTCACCTAGCTTGTGGGAAAGCATGTTCTGTTAGCCAAAGCTATGTAAAGAACCAAGGTAAAGGAGAAAAAGGAACCCTCGTGAACTATTGGGAATGCAAACTAATGCAGCCACTGCAGGAAACAGTATGGCGTTTCCTCAAAATATAAAAATAGGGACACCTGGGAGGCTCAGTGGGTTAAAGCCTCTGCCTTCGGCTCAGGTCATGATCCCAGGGTCCTGGAATCGAGCCCCGCATCAGGCTCTCTGCTCAGCAGAAAGCCTGCTTCTCTCACTCTCTGCCTGCCTCTCTGCCTACTTGTGATCTCTATGTATCAAATAAATAAATAAAATCTTAAATAGATAGATAGATAGATAGATGATAGATAGATAGATAGATATAATATAGAACTACCATATGATCCAGTAATTCCACTACTGGGTATTCACCCAAGAATATGACAACAATTGGAAAATTCCACCCAAAGAATATCCCACTAATTGGAAAAGATATGTACACCCATATGTTTATTGCAGCATTAATTACAACACCCAAACTACGGAAGCAACCAACAGAAGAAAGGATAAAGAAGATGTGATGTATTTACTCACTGGATTATTACTCAGCCATAAAAAGGATGAAATCTTGCCATTTGCAACAATATGGATGGACCCAGAAGGTCCTCCAGTAATGGTCCTCTAGTAATATGAATGGACCTAGAAGGTAAAAGGCTAAGTTAAATAAAACAAAACAAACAAACAAATAAGAGACAAACAGAAAACCAGACATGTAAATACAGAGAACAAACAGACGATTGCCAGAGAGGAGTGAGTAAGGGGATGGTGAAACAGGTAAAGGGGATTAAGAGTTAAGAGTACATCTGAAGTTGCTGGGGGGAGGGGGGTTGGGAGAAGGAGGGTAGGGTTATGGACATTGGGGAGGGTATGTGCTTTTGAGTAAATTGGAAGGGGAGGTGAACCATGAGAGACTATGGACTCTGAAAAACAATCTGAGGGGTTTGAAGTGGCAGGGGGGTGGGAGGTTGGGGTACCAGGTGGTGGGTATTATAGAGGGCACAGCTTGCATGGAGCACTGGGTGTGGTGAAAAAATAATGAATACTGTTTTTCTGAAAATAAATAAATTGGAAAAAGAAAAAAAAAGAGTACATCTGAGGGAGCACGGAGAAATACATGGCAACCCTGAATCATATTGTATAATAGAAACTAATATAACTGTATGTTAATTATACTTGAATTAAAAAATAATATAATAATAAAAGAAGCAAAGTTCACCAGAAAACCACATTCAACTCACAAGGCACTGGCCTCCGGGCACTTTGCGGATTGTTCCTTACCCAGAATGACACAGAGGAGGCACAGTTCACCATTAGCTTTCAGGACAGCACATTTTAGGCACAATTAATATCCTGTGTCATGATCACAATTATTTCTCTCTTTTTTTTTTTAAGATTTTATTTATTTATCTGACAGAGAGAGATCACAAGTAGACAGAGAGGCCAGGCAGAGAGAGAGGAGGTAGCAGGCTCCCCACTGAGCAGAGACCCCTGATGCAGGGCTCCATCCTAGGACCCTGGGATCAAAGGCCTCTGAAGGCAGAGGCTTAACCCAGTAAGCCTCCCAGGCGCCCCGATCACCACTATTTCTTATCCAGCTCCTTGTCAGGCTCCACTGGATCCTGCCAATCACCTTTAACAGTCTGTCCCCACTGACTTTTTCAATTGCAGAATTAAGAAATACAATACAGCCAACAAAGTGTTGGGGCTCAAGATTGCTGGCACATTGCTTCCATAACTCAGAACACGTTCCCCTAGAAATAAAGGTGGTATGGTACTGACATGGATGGCTCTCTCCTTCCACTCTGCAAAACAAGACTTAGCCTATGATGTTTTGAAAGCATGCTATTATCTTACCAGTAAATTGTCCCCCAAATAATGCATTC
Source organism: Neogale vison (assembly GCF_020171115.1). Taxonomy (NCBI): domain Eukaryota; kingdom Metazoa; phylum Chordata; class Mammalia; order Carnivora; family Mustelidae; genus Neogale; species Neogale vison. The sequence goes on from NC_058098.1 coordinate 48,181,782, forward strand.
TGAGTTGAAACTTAGATACCTAGTACCTTCCTAGGAATCCATAGTGATTTTAAAGTGTGGTCTCAAATTTTCTTGTATTTTTCCCATTGAGATGAGTCTCTGTCCCATCTCCTGGAATCTGAGCTTTGTGATTACTTGACCAGAAGAATATGGCAGAAAGGAAGCTGTGCCATTTTTATTTTAGGAAGATGTTATTATCCTAGCACCAAAACTGGACAAAGAGAGTACCAAAAGAAGAGACCTGTATCCTTCCTAAATATAGATGCACTGATTCTGAACAAAGGTAATTATGTATCATGACCAAGTGGCTTACACCAGGAGTATAAGCCTGGTTTAATATTTGAAACTGTAATCCACCATATCAACAGGCTAAGAAAAAAAAATTCATACAATCATATCAGCTGATGAAAGAGAAAAGCATCTGACAAAATTCAACATCTATTCTTGGTTAAAAAAAAAAAAAACTCTCAGAAAAGTAGAAACAGAATAGAACTTCTCAACTTGGTGAGGAGCATATATAAACAGTCCAGCTCCTTACACGGTCTCTCTTGACAGCATGGGAATGGGAGTTTTTACTGACGGGCAGGGATGGAAGTCTTGGCTCCCTGGCAGGTTTCTCTGATATCACCCTGTTGTGGGGGTTGGGGATCTGTGCTACAGCCCAGTGAGAGAGTCCAGGATTCCCATGCAGTCGTGGCTGGGGTGGGGAAGGATGGGGCTGCATTTTTTTTTTTTTCTTGTGGACTTTGACTGGAGTCTAATGGCTCTTGTCAAAAAAAATGTTCTGTTTTTCCAGGTGGCCACTTGCCTAGTGCTCTGGTGGACAGAGCAGATTTCCACTAGGACCTTTCTTAACTGTGCCTGTTGGCATTTCCAGGCTTCTTCAGCTCCAATTCTGGGATCTATGAGGTGAGAAGAAAGCCCTGGAACTCCCACTAGAAAACCCACTACAGTTTTCCTGAAGTCCTGAGCTTCCTAGCCAATCAGCCTTCTCTCCACCTTTCAGAGTCTTCTAAGGTTGCTTTACATATAAGGTCCTGGATTTTAGTTGTTCTTAGCAGGAAGAAGAGGGAAAGTACATCTAGTCCATCTTACAATTATCAGGCAGAAATCTTGATATTTTGGAAATATTTTTATTCTCCTTACATGTTATTTGTCTGACTACAGAATTCTAGGCTTTGCTCAGAATTTAACAGTTTAGCTGCACTAACTTTTATTCTCCCAGTGCTGCCTTCTGATTTCATTCACTTTTTTTTTTTTTTAAGATTTTATTTACCCGACAGACAGAGATCACAAGCAGGCAGAGAGGCAGGCAGAGAGAGAGAGAGAGAGAGGAGGAAGCAGGCTCCCTGCCAAGCAGAGAGCCCAATGCGGGCGGGGCCTATCCCAAGGCAGAGGCTTAACCCACTGAGCCACCCAGGCGCCCCTGATTTCATTCACTTTGAACAGGTTCCTTTCTCCCTCTCTCCCTCCCTCTCTCCCTCTCCTATCTATCCCTCTCCTTCTCTCCCTCTACCCCTTTCTCTCTCTATCCCTCTGTTTCTCTCTCTCCCTCCCTCTCTCCATCACTCCCTCTGTCCCTCACTCTCTCCTCCTCTCTCCTCTCTCTTTCTCTCTCTCTCGATACTGCTTTCTCTCTAGAATTCTAAAACCTCAGAAATGTGTACTTTGGTGTGTGTGTTTCCATCTCTTTAGTTAGGTACTCCTAAGGTTCATTCAGTCTAGAGATTCAAGGCTTCAGGGATGGAGAAGTGCCCCCACCATGTACTTGTTGGGGGTGCTTCTCTACCCCTTTCTTTCTGTTTCTGAGTTTCTAAAGGGTCAGACATTGTATCTGCTGGATTGCTTCTCCAAGTTTCTTATCTTTTCTCACCCATCTTGTATCTTCTTTTGGTTTGTTTTACTTTCTAAACATATTCTTCTAATCTTCCTATTTACTATTTTTGGTGATCATATTTTTAATTTACAAGGCTTCCTTCACATTATCTGATTTTTTTTCCGTTTGTCCTAACATGGTATTTCTGAGAATGGAATCACTGGACTTTGGATTCTTGGAATATATATGTTCCAGGGCTTGCTACATTATTTCCTCTGGGTTTCTTCTTTTCTTTTCTTCTTTTCTCTTTCCTTCCTTCCTTCCTGCCTCCTATTCTGTTCACTGCATTGTCCATTTATCCTATTTTCCCCTTTTTTACTTATTTATGGATTTGTGTGCTTATTCATTTTTGGGGTCTTCTTCCCCCATTGAAGGAGTTCACGGGCTCCTGGAAGCCTGTTCAGATTTAATGAAGAGGAACAAACAAGCTGATTGGAAAGTGGTCTGTATATTTTTCATTGGCTCCTCCAGATTGAATCCACTTCCACCCTGCTCTGTGCCCCTGAGGTTGACCTACATGGGCTGCATCACCTGGCTTCCTTTGCCCTCTGGATTCTGATGGAATTTGGCCACCAGAGCACTAGCAAGGGGTTAGACATCAGCATGAGAGACTGTGTGGGGAACTGAGGTCCCAGTCTTCTCCTGCTGAACTGTGTCTTGGCAGCGATTCCTTTCCTCTACTGAAGGTGACATACATCTCACATTGGCTGACCTTCTTGGGCAGCCTCAGCCCTCTCTGGGTTCTAGTAAACCCTCCCATCCTGACTTGACACATAGAGTTGATAAGAGCAGCCTCTGCTGCCCCTCCCTGGGTCTGCTCCCACCCCCCTACCCTTGGTTTCTCTTGGCCACACTCTCTGCCCCTTAAGTAGTCCCTTTATTAAACTCTGTTCTACCTCTCCTTTTGAGAGTGCCATCAGGATTTCTTGCCAACGCCCTGATCCATACAGAAGTTCCACGCATGTGGACAATGCCTGTGAACTGGTGGAGTTCATGGTACCATCATTGGCCTTTTCACTGGAGGAAACATCAAATATCCATGCATCTGTGTGCTCAGGTTGCCATCACAAAGTACCACACAGAGTGGTTGAAACAACAGAAATTTATTTTCTCAGTGTTCTGGAGGTCAGAAGTCCAAGATCAAGGTGTCTGCAGGGTTGGTTTCTTCTCCTGGGCCTCTCTCCTTCTCTTGCAGATAGCTCATTTCTTGCTGTGTCCTCACAGGACCTTTCCTCAGTGTATGCAGATCCCTGGTGTCTCTTTGTGCAAATAAATTTCCTCTTCTCATAAGGACACCAGTCAGATTGGATTAGGGCCAACCCTGATGGCCTTGTTTTTAAGTTACTCACCTCTTTGAAGGACCTATTTCAGAATATCACCACATTTGGAGGCATTGGGCAGGGGCAGGGGGTGTTTGAGGACTTCAACATGGGAAATAGAGGAGGACAAAATTCAGCCCATAAAAATCTATATCTGGAAATATCTCTCTGTATCCGCTAAGTACATTGGGATCTGTTTCCTCAGAAGAATCATCTGAGGTTTGGGGAGCTCCCACCTGGCTCTGGGCCTTTGGAAATAGGTCTTGGAAAATGGCCCCACTGTTCACAGGAAGAGTTTTCAATGGCTTTCCCAGGAGTAGGGCCTGGGACTGAGCCTCCTTGGTGTGTGTCCAGAATCCTAACTTAGCTCTGTCTGATGTGTCCAGAGAATGAACTGATCACCTGCCTTGGGATGGGGGAAGCCATCTCTCAGCAACCCAGATCCAGGGAGGCCACACCCCTTCCCCTCTCAACCCTGCTCTTCAGCTCTGCTGTTTGAGGTATTGGGTGCCTATGATGCCTTGGCAGTTCTGCATTCCTGCAGATTCTTTGGACTCCACACTGCTCTTCCTTTCCATTTTCACAGGCACTTGGTTTATATGTTTTTTTCTGCTTTTTCTGAATATATGATTACTGGTTCATTTGTGATTCATTCCACAGAAAGAATTTAAACTGGTGCATATTCAGTCAGTGTTAGCTGTTCTAAACCACTCCAGGGATGCCTCCTTAGTTTTCTTTGTCCTTATTGGTTTATTATGCCTTTTTTTCCCCTTCTTTCTTTCATCACTGTGATAATTTTGGGGGAGGGAGTAAAGACAAAGACTGTGGTCAATCCACCACATATCATGAGAGGTTCCGCTGATCCTTTGGAGTTAGTCCTGCCAAGGATTAGTAGCGTCTTTGACCGCTATTATCCAAGCCCATGTAGTAAAGTATAACAATGGGCTGGATTTCAGACTTTTTCAGTATTAGGTATTTCTGTTTGTTCGCCTTAGCATAATTTGACTGGTTTTTTTGTTTGTTTGTTTGTTTGTCCTGAAGAATGTCACCATTTTATAACCAGGTTTCTTCAAAATCCTCTTGTCTACTATAACCAAGAGAGAACTCAAGAGCTTTAATTTATATCAAATTCTAAAAAACACTTTGAAAGCACCAGCCTTAGATACCTCCTATGCTAGGACCAGCCCTTTTTTAATTATTAGTTTTACTTAATCTTTTTTAAATTTTAGAACAGTTTAGATTTCTAGAAAAGTTGTAAAGACAGTACAAAAAGCCCCTGTGTCCTCCTTATTCAGTTTCTCTGATTATCAGTTTATATTAGCTGGTCTGATGATCACAACTGAAGAACGGACATCAGTACTTAACTATAAACGATATTCATACTTCATCGGATTTCACTAGGTTTGTTTTGTTTTGTTTTGTTTTTGTTTGTTTGTTTGTTTGTTTTTCCCCAATATACTTTTTATGTTCCAGGATCTCATCCAGGGGACCAAATTACATTTATCTATCATGTCTCCTAAAGCCTTCTTTAGTCGGTGATTCTTTCTCAGACTTTTTTTGTTTCTGATGACATTGAAAAGCACTTATCAAGCATTTTATAGAAGCTTCCTCAGAGTGGGTTTTCCTAGTGTTTTTCTCATGGTTAGACGGGGGTTATAGGCATCTGAGCAAGAAGACCACAGAGGCAAAGTGCCCTTCTCGACATGTCATATCAAGAGAATGTGCTGTCAACATGTCTCGTGGTTTTAAGCTTTATCTGTTGGCCACTCTAAACCTACTCTCTCTTTTTCATGTTCAGCGTTTTAGAAGGATGTTGTGAGGTGTAGCCCACACTCAGAAAGGTGAATTAGGTGACCCCTTCCTTGAGATTCTCCCCCACTTTTTTTGACATTACAAAACCACACATGATTTAGATAGCTTGAGTTTGCCAATGGCTCTCCATGGATGAAAGCTGCACTAAGTGTCATTAGTTAAAGGCAAAAGCCAAATTGTCCTCCGCTGCCCCCAACATCCTTCCTCCTAAGATAAAACAATTGTCTTTTCTCGGAAAGCCCTTGACATCACAGCAATGGGTTATTCTACAAGTAAGCAGCCACATGTCAAGAGGTCTCCTGGGGGTCCAAAGGGCCAACTTTACACTTAGATGAGGATTTAAGAAAGTTATTAGGTCTTTGGGTGTGTGTGTTAGAACAAAAACTGTGTATTCTGGCAATGAAGAACCTAAGAAGAGCAGTTAGAAATCTGGAGTGGTGTGCATGGGGACAAAATGCCAGGCTCTTCTCTCACTCACATCTCTGGAGCGGATCTCTGTCTTCCATTGTGTGACACACGGATCACATGTCTTGGCAGTTCCCCATCTACCCAGGCTCTTCTGGGGTTAATGAAATAAGCATTTAGAAAGTCACTTGTGCTCCGTGAAGGAGAGGAAGAGCCCTGTGCCAAATGGATATGGTTTGTGTGATGCCGACTGCTCTGCAGTGAGACATTGTGCAGATCTTCAATTTCTCCAGATTGATGGGAGAGGGTGAGATATAAGGAAGGAATTAATTTCCCTTAGTCCTCAAAACAAAACAAAACAAAACAACAACAACAACAAAAACCCTAACACTGTGTTTTACCCACTCAAACATGCAAAAGTACTTTCACCCCTCACTGGCGTCATGGGCTGTGGCTCCTTTATGTTCCCTTCCTGAGTGTCAGTGAAGCAGCTGGTTGCATGTAGATATCTGGGGTTGGGGTCCTGTGGCTTTTTGGCCTGGTTTACTTCTATAGAACACAACTTTATTATTATTTTTTATTTATTTAAATTCAATGTAGTTAACATACACTGTAGTATTGGTTTCAGAGTTAGAGTTGAGTGATTCACCAGTTGCATACAACACCCAGTGTATAGCATACAACTTTAGTTTTTACCAAGGAAGGCAACTGAGATCTTTCTCAACTTGGTCTCTGAATTAAAGACAAAATTAAGTGGTTTTTTGTTTGTTTGTTTGTCTGTTTGTTTTTTAACTGTCCTGGACATGATGCGTCCCATTACAGCCACACCTCAGTCCATTGTGCTTCATGGCTACCACCTTCTTTACAGACTGAAGGTCATGGCATTCCTGCACGGAACGAGTCTGTTGGCCCCATTTTTTCCCACAGCATTTGCTCCCTTTGTGTGTCCGTGTGACATTTTGGCATTTCTCACAGTAGTTCAAACCATTCTTCTATTATTACATTAGTTCTGGAGATCGGTGACCAGTGACGATCACTGAAAGCTCAGACGACGGTTAGCATCTTTTAGCAGTAAAAATGCTAAAAATCTTTTAGCAGTTTTTTTTAACCAACTAGTGTCTTTAAACGATCGTTGCCTTAGACATAATGCCTTTACACACTTAATAGCTACAGCATAGTGTATAAACCTAACTTTTATATGCACCGGGAATTCAAAAATTTCACTGGGCTCACTTAACTGCTCTCTTCCCCTTTTTTGCAGTGGTCTGAAACCAAACTCACAATATCTCCAAGGGAGGCCTGTATTCACAGTTAAATGATTCTGACTACGGGAGCCTGCCTCTCCAGGGTGAGAATTACAGGCTACCAATACATCAAAAGAAGCTGGAATCCAGTCTCCTGTTCTTTGGATCACTCGTCCACTCATCAAAGTTAAGCCACACCTGCACGCTGGGTGGGTACTCCTGCAGCAGCTCCGGACCACAGAAATAGAGCGGGTGGCCAGCACCGTGCAGCTGTGAGACGTACTTTAAAGGAGGCCAGGCTGGAGGCCATGCACAGGAATGGTTAACCCGACCGGCTTCGCACACTGTTTCCAGGAACACACCCAGGAAAAGGTGAGGCCCACTCATTAAACTGATGATCCGGCCCAGTTACATAAAGACACTGGGTTATTTTTATAAAGAAAGAAAAGAGGCAATCCCTTCCAAACAAATCCCAGATGGGCTGAGACCCCTTTCTGTAAAATAAACACACCCAGAACTTAGGAAGTGCGAGGGGAAATGTTTACAGGAGATCTGAGAGCTGCCCGGCAGGGACCTGGAGACCTGGACTATGTGAAATCTGCCTCTTTTGTGAATACTGCATCGCGGCCAGAATGCAGAGCTCAGCCTGCACACTAGAATCCTACCCACCATGAAATCAGCTTCAAACCCCCTAAGATGGTCTCCTGTACACGATGAAATTCCTTTGTAATTTTATTAAATTATTTCTTTTAAAGGTATCTATTGAGCTACTGCCTCATGATTTTCTTTTCATTTGAGTTTTGTTAGTACCCATTTATATTATAATGAGCAATTAAATTGAGTGTGCAATACAAATGAAAAGAGGAGTGTGCATGTGTGTATAAGCGTGTACGGTACATGTGCACGTGCACATATGTGGATGTATGTATCACTTACAAAGGATAGATTTCCCAAGTTTAGCAAACAAAAATGTTGGATATTGGTTAAATTCAAATTTCTTTTTTTTTAAGATTTATTTTTATTTATTCTAGAGAGAGAATGTGTGTTTTTGTGTGAGCAGAGAGAGGGGCAGAGGGAGAGGGAGAAGAATCTCAGGCAGACTCCACACTGAGCATGGAGACCACCAAGGCTGGATCTCACGACCTTGATCGTGATCTGAGCCAAAACCAAGAGTCTGACACTTAACCGACTGAGCCACCCAGTCACCCTGGTTAAATTTGAATTTCTAATAAACAACCAATATTTTTATTTTAGTCTATGTTCCAAATATTACATGTGGTGATAATCTAAATCCTGCATGGGTGGATATTGCATGGGGAACATACCTAAACTAAAACATTTAATCATTGTTTACCTGACATTCATTTAAAACTGAGCACCCTGTGCTTTCCTGTACTTAGTCTTGCAAGCCTAGAAAACATGAGTGTCTACAGTTATGTCACCATGTATGTTGTGAGTGTGTGTATGTGCACACGAGCGTGCTAGGGACAGGTGGGTGGAGGGGGAAGGTCGACGTGAGGAACACGGGTGATTGCACTGCTGTCAATCTGAAAGAAGTCATCACTGCCAGGCTTCACCTCCTACCACCCTCCAAAAAGAAACAGTAACTACCATAAGTCATGAGTTTCAAATCGTACTAATTTCCAAAAGACTTCATACAAATTGAAAATATGCATTTTGAGACTTTTTGTGGCTTAGATTAAAAACATTGGAAAACATCTGGTCTAGTGAATTTCTGACTTATGGCCTTACTCTAAAGGACTTTATCCTAAGACCCAGGATCCCTGACACATCACTTCCTCTTTTCCTGCATATATGAAAAATGGATTTAAATTATACCTTCACTTCATTAAGTCCACATATGGGGAAATCATTAGAAAAAAATAAGCTAGGGGCACCTGGGTGGCTCAGTCAGTTAAGCATCTGCCTTTTGCTCAGATCACAATCCTGAGGTCCTGGGATCAAGCTTGATGTTCAGTGGGGATCTTGCTTCTCCCTCTCTCTCTTCCTGATGTTCCCCTTGCTTGCGTTCTCTCTCTCTAGCAAATAAATAAAATCTTTAAAAATAATAATAATACTCTAAAGTGCATTAACTGCCTTGTGTAAATGCATGGTTTATAAAATGAGTTGCAATGTTCACAAAATAAAAGCAACTACAAATATCTAAGTGTCATAATACAGGATGCTCGAGTCAGTTATAGTCCATTTGCACAATAAAATAATACACAATCAGTAATGCAATGCATATGGAAGTTTTCTATCATTCAGACTAAAGATAAACTGAAAAACAGGAGACACAAACAAAGTTAGAAAATGATTTCTCTATGCACAAAATGTATAAAATATATACTGCATGAAAAATCTGGTAGGAAAAGAAAAAACATGCATGAATTGTTGCAAATTGGAAAATATAAATGGAAGGAACTGGAACAAAACATGAACAGAGCTTTTCTTTTTGTGCTGGGTTACTTTTCTTTTTTTGTATTTGTTATGCTTTTCACAATGAGTGTGTATTCCTTCGAAAATTAGAAATAAAATTTATTTTGGAAACAAAATATGCACACACCAAAAAAAGTGCTGCTAATGGCTGTGGCACAGATGCGACCCATTGCATCGCTGTGACCACGTGTACCTGTGACCCCCGTGGGGAACCCTAGGAGTTCTCTCGCAGGAACTTGTCAGTCCTGGCTGAATAGGTGACCCTGCAGAGAATGCTGAGCAGACCCCAGCTTCTGTCAGGTGTTCTGTCTTTCTGTCAGTCGGGTGTCTACCAGCCAGCTGGGGCCCTGCCTAGCAATTCAGTGTAGTCATGGTTAGGTAGAAAAGTTCCCGTGAGGGAAAAATGTCATACTTTTGTGCAAGGACAACTAAATGATAGCTGGTACCCTGCCACGTAGGCTGGCATTGGGCTATGGAGCTGCAGGAAATACATATGCTTTGGAGAAAGACCTAGATGGCAGCCCAGCACCCCAGAATTATTTAAGTAGAGTACTTATTTCCCAACTATTGGCTTCATGTTCTTGTGTGTGCAAGGTTCCCTTCTATTCTTCATGATTAACATGAGTGTAGCTGTTGCCTTCTGTGGCTCACGTTTCTTTATTGTTCTCATGGCTTGATGCATGAAAAGTGCACTTGGAGATTTGCGTGTTTTCTCTGAGGTATCCCATGACATCTCAGAGCCCATGACTGGTCCAAGCGTGGACCAGAGGCTTAGGATCATGAGTGTGGGGGCCCAGGGAAGATTTACACAAAGACCGTTTGCTGCCAATCCTTCTGAATGGAGGAGTTCAAAAGTGACCTCTCTTAAAAATCAAAAAGAGACTTTTGCATTGTATTGAACTGTTATAGAGCATGGCACCACATGACACCAATCTGGATACAACCATTGGAAAGGTCAGTCACTTTTGCTCTTGCCCTCAGCATCCATTCCACACCCTCTGTTGGGGAGCAGCTGTGGGGTGAGGCCTGACTGGTCTCAGTCGTTAGGGACAGTCACCTACCATCCCTTGTTTTGGTGACTCCCTGTAAGTCCTTGTTCAAGACCTGTAACCCAATCTGGGCCAATTAACATGAGACCAAGTCCCTGGCAGAGTCCCTCTAGAGGGTAGTATGTGAGAGTGAAGCTCAGAAGAGTTGCAGTCACACCATAAAGGATCCCCTGGGATGAAGCTGGCAGCGCAGAAGGTAGGGAGAATGTGGGAGAAGAGGTGTCATTGAGTCAACTATTAAATCTGGCCATTATGGAAGAGCCTCTAGTTCCTGAGGTTTCTAGGTGTGGGGGCCAATAAATGCCTTTTATTGTTCAAGCCTGTTTGCATCAAATTTTCTGTCATATCCACAGAAAACATCTAAGCTGGTTCCTTTAGGGGTTATATTTTTATAGGTCACAATGTGGGTGAATATGTTGGAGAAATAAAAAGAAAGAAGTAATGAGAAACTTCCTGGAAAGTTCAGAATCTATAGTTTTCATAGATAAACCACAAGTACAGTTATTTTCCCCAAAATGGCATAATTTAGTGGCACAGTTGAAATCACAACTTTCAAAAAGGCATGATAGGAAATGATTTTGGGGTAAGGCCAAAGATGGCCCTAAATAAGATGATCTATTTGAGCACTCCCACCAATCCAGCCCTTCTGCCTACCTGTCCCCAATTTCTCTCCTTTCCCGTATTTCCATCTTAATGACCAATAACGTGGGTTCTTTGGTCAGATTGCCCAGGACAGATCTTGGCTTCTCCAGCTTACTAGCTGAATGATTGAGGGCTATTTTCAGAGGAGGGCCCAGCAAACTTCCTTTTGGGTCCCACTGGCTCCAAATGGAGCTGGTGCCAATCTATGGGCCATCCTTATGGGAGGGGAAAGACCAATTGACAGGTCTGATCCAATCACTGATCCAATCACTGGGTCAAAGGAGGTGGGTCTGTTAGCCCAGTTGGCCCAGACCAGCATTAAATAGAGGGCCAGGAACGCACTAAGAACTTTAGAGTTAGCCATTGTTATTTGTGTTACATGCTCTCCCAGGCAGCCTGGTTCATTATTCTAGTCGTACCCGATTTTGTCATTAACACCATTGAGTGATATTCAAGTGAGTATTGATATTAAGGCCGTGGCCTCCCTAACTGATGCTATCTTTGGTAGTCAGGACTGAAATCTTGCTCAAGAGGAGTGAGAGGAGGGCTCTTTGCCTCATTCTTTGAGAGGAGGGACCATAACTGAAGATAAAGAGTAATCAGAATCTTCCCATCCCATCCCTATCCCAAGAAGTTGCCAGTGAGGCCATATTATATTACGCATTATGAACATCATCAAGTGTAAATATGAGACAAGGTGGGTGCCCTTCACCAATACGGCCATGACCACAGTTTGTAAACAAAAACCAAGCTAAACAAACTCTGGAACATGTGGTTTAAAAATGAGACAAAAGACTTGAAAACTGATAGTCACAAAAAATTCAGACCCTAGGACTACATTTTCCACATCCCTAGAGGGTTGCTTACCTCATGCTGGCTTGCAATAAGGTAGATAAGATGTGAGCAATCAGAGAAAAAAGAAATCCATACATCATGCACTGTGTGAACAGGGAGAAAGTAGACATAGGGAGCAGGAGGAAGAAAATAAGACATGTTTCTGGTTTAAGAAAAATCATGTCCCTGGGTTCAAATCCAGGAAGTATTTCTGGCATGGTGATAGGATGATTACTTCACAAATTTTAACAAAACTTGTAGCATACTAGAACTCAACCACAAGTAACCCAGTTATTTGTAAGAATAAATAATAAATTTACTTATATATTTTTACTGCTCCTTCCACACCACACTTTAAAGAACACTACGGGAAAAGTGAGATAAATTCCAAAGAAATGTTGACTGTCCAATTGAGCAAATACAAATATGAGCCATTTTTGGAAAACCTGATACACACGTATCTTTCAACCTAGAAAAACTCATAGTTTAGAGGAAAATTTTGACAATAAAGCAGACCTTCTTAAAAACAATTCAACACAGGGACACCTGGGTGGCTCAGTTGGTTAAGTGTCTGCCTTTGGTCAGGTCATGATCCCAGGGTCCTAGCACTGAGTCTGGTATTGGGTTCCTGCTCAGTGGGGAGTCTGTTTCTTCCTCTCTGCCTCCCCACCAAGCTATTGCTCTCCCTTTCTATATCAAATGAATGAATGAAATCTTTAAAAAATGATTTTTTTCTGTATTTTTTAAACTTCTTTTCAGCGTAACAGTATTCATTGTTTTTGCACCACACACAGTGCTCCATGCAATCCATGACCTCTCTAATACCCACCACCTGGTTCCCCCAACATTTCATCCCCCGCCCCTTCAAAACACTCAGATTGTTTTCCAGAGTCCATAGTCTCTCATGGTTCACCTCCCCTTCCAATTTCCCCCAAATCCCTTCTCCTCTCTAACTCCCCATGTCCTCCATGCTATTTGTTATGCTCCACAAATAAGTGAAACCATATGATAACTGACTCTCTCTGCTTGACTGATTTCACTCAGCATAATCTCTTCCAGTCCTGTCCATGTTGCTACAAAAGTTGGGTATTCATCCTTTCTGATGGAGGCATAATACTCCATAGTGTATATGGACCACATCTTCCTTATCCATTCGTCCATTGAACAGTATCTTGGTTCTTTCCATAGTTTGGCGACTGTGGCCATTGCTGCTATAAACATTGGGGTACAGATGGCCCTTCTTTTCACTACATCTGTACCTTTGGGGTAAATACCCAGTAGTGGAATTGCAGGGTTATAGGGAAGCTCTATTTTTAATTTCTTGAGGAATCTCCACACTGTTTTCCAAAGTGGCTCACCAACTTGCATTCCCACCAACAGTGTAAGAGGGTTCCCCTTTCTCCACATCCTCTCCAACACATGTTGTTTCCTGTCTTGTTAATTTTGGTCATTCTAACTGGTATAAGGTGATATCTCAATGTGGTTTTAATTTGAATCTCCCTGATGGCTAGTGATGATGAACATTTTTTCATCATCATGATGAACATGTCTGATAGCCATTTGTATGTCTTCATTGGAGAAGTGTCTGTTCAGCAAAGTGGCAGGATACAAAGTCAATGTACAGAAATCAGTGGCTTTCTTATACACTAACAATGAAAATACAGAAAGGGAAATTAGAGAATCTATTCCATTTACTATAGCACCAAGAACTGTAAGATACCCGGGAATAAACCTAACCAAAGAGGTAAAGGAACTGTACTCGAGGAACTACAGAACATTCATGAAAGAAACTGAAGAAGACACAAAAAGATGGAAGACCATTCCATGCTCTTGGATCGGAAGAATAAACATTGTTAAAATGTCTATACTGCCTAGAGCAATCTATACTTTTAATGCCATTCCGATCAAAATTCCACCGGCATTCTTCAAAGAGCTGGAGCAAATAATCCTAAAATTTGTACGGAATCAGAAGAGACCCCGAATCGCTAAGGAAATGTTGAAAAACAAAAATAAAGCTGGCGGCATCACCTTACCTGATTTCAAGCTTTATTACAAAGCTGTGATCACCAAGACAGCATGGTACTGGCATAAAAACAGACACATAGACCAGTGGAACAGAGTAGAGAGCCCTGATATGGACCCTCAACTCTATGGTCAATTAATCCTCGACAAAACAGGAAAAAATATACAGTGGAAAAAAGAGAGTCTCTTCAATAAATGGTGCTGGGAAAACTGGACAGCTATATGTAGAAGAATGAAACTCGACCATTCTCTTACACCGTACACAAAGATCAACTCAAAATGGATAAAAGACCTCAACGTGAGACAGGAATCTATCAGAATCTTAGAGGAGAACATAGGCAGTAATCTCTTCGATATCAGCCACAGCAACTTCTTTCAAGATACGTCTCCAAAGGCAAAGGAAACAAAAGCGAAAATAAACTTCTGGGACTTCATCAAAATCAAAAGCTTCTGCACAGCAAAGGAAACAGTCAAAAAAGCAAAGAGGCAACCCACGGAATGGGAGAAGATATTTTCAAATGACAGTACAGACAAAAGGTTGATATCCAGGATCTATAATGAACTCCTCAAACTCAACCCACACGAAACAGACAAACACATCAAAAAATGGGCAGAAGATATGAACAGACACTTCTCCAATCAAGAAATACAAATGGCTATCAGACACATGAAAAAATGCTCATCATCATTAGCCCTCAGGGAGATTCAAATGAAAACCACATTGAGATATCACCTTACACCAGTTAGAATGGCCAAAATTAACAAAACAGGAAACAACATGTGTTGGAGAGGATGTGGAGAAAGGGGAACCCTCTTCCACTGTTGGTGGGAATGCAAGTTGGTGCAGCCTCTTTGGAGAACAGTGTGGAGATTCCTCAAGAAATTAAAAATAGAGCTTCCCTACGACCCTGCAATTGCACTCCTGGGTATTTACCCCAAAGATACAGATGTCGTGAAAAGAAGGGCCATCTGCACCCCAATGTTTATAGCAGCAATGGCCACAGTCGCCAAACTATGGAAAGAACCAAGATGCCCTTCAACGGATGAATGGATAAGGAAGATGTGGTCCATATACACTATGGAGTATTATGCCTCCATCAGAAAGGACGAATATCCAACTTTTGTAGCAACATGGATGGGACTGGAAGAGATTATGCTGAGTGAAATCAGTCAAGCAGAGAGAGTCAATTATCATATGGTTTCACTCATTTGTGGAGCATAACCAATAGCATGGAGGACAAGGGGCGTTAGAGAGTAGTTGGGAATTTGGGTAAATTGGAAGGGGAGGTGAACCATGAGAGACTATGGACTCTAAAAAACAGTCTGAGGGGTTTGAAGTGGCGGGGGGGTGGGAGGTTGGGGTACCAGGTGGTGGGTATTATAGAGGGCACAGCTTGCATGGAGCACTGGGTGTGGTGAAAAAATAATGAATACTTTTTTTCTGAAAATAAATAAATTGGGAGAAAAAAAAATGTCTATACTGCCTAGAGCAATCTAAACTTTTAATGCCATTCCAATCAAAATTCCACCAGTATTTATCAAAAAGCTGGAGCAAATAATCCAAAAATTTGTATGGAATCAGAAAAGACCCCGAATCGCTAAGGATATGTTGAAAAACAAAAATAAAGTGGCACCTGGGTGGCTTAGTTTGTTAAGCTACTGCCTTCAGCTCCGGTCATGATCCCAGGGTCCTGTGATCAAGCCCCACATTGGGCTCCCAGCTCAGCGGGGAGCCTGCTTCTCCCTCTACCACTCTCCTGCTTGTATTCCCTCTCTCTCTGTCAAATAAATAAAATCTTAAAAATAAATAAATAAATAAAACTGAGGGCATCACGTTACCTGATTTCAAGCTTTACTACAAAGCTGTGGTCACCAAGACGGCATGGTACTGGCATAAAAACAGACACATAGACCAGTGGAACAGAGTAGAGAGACCAGATATGGACCCTCAACTCTATGGGCAAATAATCTTCGACAAAAGAGGAAAAAATATACAGTGGAAAAATGACAGTCTCTTCAATAAATGGTGCTGGGAAAACTGGACAGCTATATGTAGAAGAATGAAACTTGACCATTCTCTTACACCGTACACAAAGATAAACTCAAAATGGATAAAAGACCTCAATGTGAGACAGGAATCCATCAGAATCCTAGAGGAGAACATGGGCAGTAACCTCCTCGATATCAGCCATAGCAACTTCTTTCAAGATATGTCTCCAAAGGCAAAGGAAACAAAAGTGAAGATGAACTTTTGGGACTTCATCAACATCAAAAGCTTCTGCACAGGAAAGGAAACAGTCAAGAAAACAAGGAGTCAATCTACGGAATGGGAAAAGATATTTGCAAATGACAGTACAGACAAAAGGTTGATATCCAGGATCTATAAAGAACTCCTCAAACTCAACACACACAAAACAGACAATCATATTAAAAAATGATTTAACACAGTCAATTATCATATGGTTTCACTTATTTGTGGAGCATAACAAATAGCATGGAGGACAAGGGGCATTAGAGAGGAGTAGGGAATTTGGGTAAATTGGAAGGGGAGGTGAACCATGAGAGACTATGGACTCTGAAAAACAGTCTGAGGGGTTTGAAGTGGTGGGGGGGGTGGGAGGTTGGGGTACCAGGTGGTGGGTATTATAGAGGGCACGGCTTGCATGGAGCACTGGGTGTGGTGAAAAAATAATGAATACTGTTTTTCTGAAAATAAATAAATTGGAAAAAAAATGATTTAACACAGAATGAATTTAAAGGTGTCCAATGAAAATGGACAAGAACAGACTTTTCCATGAAATCTCTGCTTTTCAAATTTAATTTGTATCATCTAGGATGGCTACACTATAGGCAAGAGAAGACTTGTCTTACAGGCACAGACAACGTGAGAGTTTCTTACATCCAATAAGAGTCAGCTGAGGGCTAACAGGGATCCAGGCTGGTTGACTCAACAGCTAGCAATGGTGTCAAGGACACATGTTCTTTCCTGCCTCTGCTCTGCCATGTTCTGTGGGCTGGAATTGCCCCCAGTTGGTTCCCCTTGTGGTTGCAAGTTGGCTCCCAGAATTCTGGATATTAAACCCAGACCTTTAACATCTAGTGTCCAGAAACACAAAGGGACCATGCCTTCATGTGACTCCTTAAGAATGAGGACAACTTTTCCCGGACCTCCAGAAATCATCTCTCTATGACTGCTTGGTCAGTCTGAGTCAGTGTCTCTCCCAAACCCCATCATGACCATGACACCAGCCTGCTACCATCCACAGCCTAGATCATACCTGTGTCCCTCTGAGGAGGACAGAGTCATCATCACCTTCGGGTCACGTGAAAAAATGGTAGATACCTGAAAAAAATCAAGAGCCTGATCAGGAAGTTATTTTAGTTATAGAGTTCTAGATTAGTTGTTTTTGAAAGCACAGAAGTTCAGGGTCCTGAATTAAGAGGGCCAGAATTTAAAATACTTTTTTAATTCATAAAATAGTTTCAAGGCCAGCAATTAAGGTGATTTCCTTTTCCAGATTGTGCTTCCATTCTAATCTTCTATTTCAAATATATGATAATTTACTTTATCGACATTATATACAGTTTTTGAGTGTCAGTCTACTGTAGAGAATGAGAAGTACTTATGTTTGCATTGGAATGTACTCTGTTAGGGGACAATATTACAGATGCACTTCAATGTCATGATTGGCCTGTGCTTTGAAAAGTTGATTTCTGGAGGGCCTGGGTGGCTCAGATGGTTAAGTGTCTGCCTTTGACTCAGGTCATGATCTTCTGGCCCTGGGATCAAGCCCTGTGTCAGGCTCCCTGCTCAGTAGGAATTCCACTTCTCCCTCCTCCTCTGCTTCTCCCCTCTGCTGGTGCTCTCTCTCTCTCTCTCCAATGAATAAATACAATCTTTTTTTAAAAAAGTTGATTTCTTTTACTTCTTAGAAAGTATTAGATTGTTCTTTTAAATCTTTTCTTTAACCTATATATGGTATTGAGATTTCCATAAAGAATGTTAATTGGATTTTATACGTAACTGGAGAATACAATATAATTTAATGTAATTCCCAAAACATAGAAATTTAGTTTGGTGGACATTGAATATGGGAGAAAAAAGGTCAAATTTTGTGTCTGAACATATTTGAGAAGTAATCTGCAAAAAAAAGTCTTTTGCCTCCCCCAAAAAGGCCTATTTTAACTTTACTTGGGGAATATAAATTTATATGACAATGCTGTGATGTTTATCCTGAAGTATGAGAGAATGTGGCCAGTTTTAGCCAACTCCCAAATAGAAATTAATCCAAATAGCATTTCTGGCAGTTTCCAAAATGGGAAAGCCAAGACTCATCTTACTGTGGGTTGGCCTGATGACCACGATAAGGCTGATAAGTCAAAATTCCATTTGGTTATGAAAGATGTTATTTGATCAGATTTTTCTAGAAACACAAAACTTAGAATTAAAGAAAAATCCCAACACCCACCTTCATGGCTGCCTGTCTTCTAGCTTTCTTCTTTTCTTTCTATACATTTTTTGGGATATGGGACTTCAACAGACTTGCATCTTACTTCCGTTGCTGATCCTGCAGTGTTCCAAGTACCTGCTTTACTGTTGTGCCTGTGGAAACATAATCATTGTTTATTAATTATAGCCTCTAACTCATATTAATGCTAAAATTTTTCATATCTAAGATATCCTTAGAAGCTGGCTTCTTTCCAACAAGCCCTTTGCTATTGTGGGGAAGGACTGATTAAAGCTTTGAGGTATCATGCTGCTCCAGGTTTGCTCCAGCAGCCCTCGGATGTGGTGCCTGGCACGGCCACATCTGCATCTGAGAAGTGTCCAGAAGTGCGAGTCCTTGATGGTTCCATAACTACCTGTTGGTGGGGTCCAACAGCTGGTGTGCAGAAAAGCCTTGAGGAGACTCTGATGTCCACTCAAGCTTGAGAGTCACTGGATTGGCCATTCTCAATTCTTTCTCCCCTCAAAGATCTACCCTTCACTAATTGTAAAAATGAGTTTGTTGTAATGATGAGGGATTGAGGCATGGACACAGGGGAGTGTTATTTAAGGTTTGGTGGGAAAACCATGGATTTCCCTATTATAACCACAACATCCAGGGAGCAGCCAAGCCAGTACTCCAGATTCCTGGTCTCTGAGTTCACCCGAGGTCAGAAGCCTGGACCATGGGATGGGCATAGGTTCTGTCATTCCTGAAAAAAGACATTGCTGGAGTCCACTAGGCCAGGAGCTCAGCTCAGGTCATCACTGATGTGTCCCTACTTGGAAGTTGTCAGCCATGTCCACTGTGGTTTGGGATGAAGGAATTCTGTTCCTGTCAGCAGTAATCAGTATGTGTCTATTCATGTGGTGCCTCAACACCACACTAGGGTGTGAAGGCACTGAAAGCAGGAACAACTCCTGATCATGGGCAGGTGCCAGGGGGTGTGGGGACCACCAGACAGTGTGCAGTGCTCCAGCTGGAGCAAAGGGATCCTCCACAGGATCACAGAGCTGAGGACAGGAATTTACCTGAGACCCAGATATCCTGACCCTATGCTCATCCTGCCATTACAAGCATCACAGAATATGGAAAATGGAAACTGGTGTGAATGGAGATGCAGGAGAAGCTCACTTGCTTTTCATACCACAGGCAGTACCGGTACCCTGCAGCCTTCCCTGGCTTCCTTGGCAGAGGGTCAGTAGGGCTCTGCACTGGAGGCCCAGCACTGGAGGAAGGGAGATGGAGGACTGTGAGTCCGCAGTCTCCAAGAGGCAACAGTGTAGCTATGGAAACTGATGGGAATTTATGCAAAACTACACACCAACAGTTCTCCTCTATAAAATCACATTGCCTCAAAAGCCCTTAATGCTCACCCATGACAGAGAGAGATTAAGCAAAATTTTAAGCAACAAAATTGCCCTGGAGTTGAAGTGCAGAGGACTGGGTTTATACCCTAGCTTCGTAGCTCATACCTGTTGGGCAGCTTTGGGCTAAGTTACCCATTTGTTCACGTAAGAATGGTTATCTCAACCTATTCCAGCTCCCTCACTAAGCAAGTGACATTCTTAGGTAAGGAAGTGCTTGTGGGCATGTATAGTAAGGCACAGAATGACTGGACCTATTTTCGCCCGATTTCCACTTGAATTTTCCTAAGATATCTGTGATAATTAAGAAAAAAAAAATTCCTAAATATCCAGAAGCAGAACCCAAAACAGAAGCAGCTTCTCGTGTCCACCGTAGTCCTGAAACAGTGTGTCTCTGCATTCTGAGGAACTGCTGCAAGCACTGAAATTACTGAGGGCAGTTTTGGAGTCTTGTTGCCTTATTTGACTTTCTTGGTGTAGCAAACAATACTAGTGTCTAGCGACTGTTCCTCTCTACAGGGTTTTTGTGTTCTTTGTCCCTTCCACTACTGTTATGGAAGAAGACATGGAATGAATAATACAGGCAGATCACCATGCCAGGGAACCTGTCTCCCTCGGCCATCCTCATACCTGCTCCCATGCCAGACATCACAGAACTAGAAATTCACTCAACGGGCTCTTGAAGAGGCTTTCTTTCCAGTGCCTCCCTGCAATGTGCACACCTTTGGGCAGCCTGTCACTGAGCTGCATGAGCACAGTGGCTGATTCATTAACGGGATGTGGTTAGTGGACCAGCGGAAACAAGTCCACCAGAGAGGGAAGCAGCTGCTCCAAACCCCCTGACCACCTGATTAAATTAATGTGTGAAGACACCCAAACAAACCCTAAAAGTGCATCTGTCGAGCTTTCAAAGGGAACCTCCTGCTGCATGTCCCTGCCAATGCCAACCCATGACCTTCCTTTGGTAAAAGGACCCAGACTGAACAACAGTACAGCCCAACAGTTATTCAGACAGTTACTTGGCACAGATTACATGCCAGAGAGTGTCTGGTTGCTGACAATCAAGAGATGGTTTGGGCCCAGTTTCTTCTTCTGGACCAAGTGGGCAGGTTCTGTCTTGCTCTGACTTGCTTGCCTCTTCCATGAGAAAGAAATAAAGTAACTCAAACCCCTCACCTATAGAGAGGACCTAAGGCAATGGTGTCTGAGGCACACAGCAGACCATACAATGGCATATACATGGAAGGAATTATTGGTCTTTTCTGCAAAGGCAAATTGAGCCACAGCGCTGCTCAGGGCATCCAGATTATTTTGAATTGCCTTTTTCTTCCCTGGATCCAAGCTCTGCACAGAGCTGTTCCAATGAGGCATGTAACTGCCTCTGTTAAGTGATGATTGAGCCAACCTCTTTCTCCATCCCTTTCACAAATCAAATCCAGGCAGTTGGATTTTCCATGCTGCCTGGTAATATTAAAAATTGAAGGCAGATCTGCAAACACTCTGGAGACCGCAACCGGGACACTCCACAAAGGTCTCTCTGAGATGGAACCTGTCTCTCTCCATGTATAGATCTGAAGTGTCGTGCCACTGTCCAATGTTTTCTCCCCACACATGTTTTTTCAATAAACAGTTCATAGGAAACTGGACCCTCTTTGAAATGAGACACTGTGTTTAGCTTTGCTCTTGACAAGCCCTAATTCTGAAAAGCCATGCCAGGTTTCTGAATGCAGCATCAGCTCCAAACTGAAATTTGGGTCCTTAGAGTTTTCCAGGCTAATTGTGTCTCAGTTTGCATTGAGCTGGCTCCAATAGGGGCAAACCCTTGTAGGAGTTAGAAGTTGAAAACTGGTGCCACTGGCTACCTGCCCACATCCCTAATCCCCTTGCCATTCCAATGTGCACCTGTGGCATCCCTTTGCAAGAAAATGCATGCCTCCATTCTGCCCCCCACCCATGGTGGGCTAGAAGTGCAGGAAAAAATGCCCCCAAGAGCAGCCTTGGGCAACAAAGGACAGGACTTAGTGCAAAGTTCTGGAAACCCCAGTCCTAGTGGATACCCCAACTCCTTCAGGTGTGGGAGCAGACATCAGGCCACTGTGCTATGCACTCCATGTTACCTCCTACAGCTGGCACAGACTGAGTGCCCATGATGCAAACCTTCTCATCACATGTTCTGTTGACTCTTCCCTTCTCAGGCTCACTCTCCCCCTGCCCTGAAGATGCCCCAAACAAACAGACCCCCTTCCCTCAAATCCTTCTCCCAGGACTGCTTCTGAGGAGCCTAGTTTAAGATAGAACCTTAGGCTACATGCTCTTTTTTGAAAGATCCTGTTGATGAGACAGAAACAAAATTTGGGGGGGAAAAGTGAAGCAGCTGCTTGACTTTCTCTGTTAGGACACTCTGACATAGTCATTCAGGGCCGCCCTACCCTTAAATTACTGTCATTGACCCCAACCCTGAGCCTGGGGTGGAGGAGATGTGAACAGAGTCTGGAAGAGGGGGGCTGTGGGAATTTCCCTTTGATGATCACCTCCAGCTCCATCTGAAAACTGGCCCACAACCATTCACCAGCCATCAGCCCACTGAAATCTCAGTGCATGGCCACCAGACGTATGGGGGCAGGGCGATGGCCTGGATGGTTGGCCTGAGGATCACCATATTCAGGAGAAATCAAAGTCACTGTCTGTGGGCTGCCCCCATGAGGCCATCATCACTGCCAGGACAAGACACCAGAGCCCCCTGGGGGCGGGGACAAGACCACCTTTTTATCACAGGATCCCTGGGGCCACATGCAGAGAAGATGCCCCAAGCAAGTCTGTGGTTGACACAAGACAACCAAGAAAAGGTAAGACCAAAGTCACAGCTGGATGGACTTGGCTGGCCAAGCTTAGGGAACTCACACAGATGGAGAAAAAAGAGAAGAGAGAAGCCAAGGGTGACAGCTCCCAGTTCCTGATCCCACAAGCCAGATGGAATGACACAAACTGAAACTGGCCTGGGTGTTACTGGATGTCACTGGAGAGTGATGCCATACTACCTCTGAGGGATGACACAGGAAGCCTCAGTCTTATCAGGACTGGAGAAACCATAAGAAACTCTCTCTTGACAGCCTTCCGGGTGTGGGGCGGTGGGTGGGGGGGGTGACCTCATATTCAGGGAGGACCACAAGGTGTCCACCAAGACTCAGATCTGCTGCATTTTCACTTTCGTGCAGCCACAGTGGATACCTGCAAGGTTGCCTTTGTGAATATGAAGATTCCCCACACCCTGGAGTACTTATAAATGAATCATTTATGAACATAAGTCAGAGCATTCTGAGTTTTATTCTTCTCCACTGATATCTGAGCACCTACTGATGCCAGATGTTTTAGCAAACATCTTGGAGATACATTGTATTATTTAACTGAATCTTTACCAAACCTGTGAAATAAGACTTAACACCTTTTGCAGGTAAGGCAACAGATCTTGGTGGTTGGGGGATGGGTCGTTGTTGGGCAGCTGGTGCGAAAGCCAGGGACTGTCAGAGGACTTGATTCCCAGGTTCGTTCCAACACTTTCCAACTTACACTTTGAAAAAAGCTCGATTAAATATTTTCATATTATACATAATTTTTAAAAGTGATCAGGACTATTACTTGTGATTTTATGAAAAAAGAAGACCAGTATGTCCTTGAGAAAGTCACTGGGCTCTATCTTGAGTCACAAAACCTTTCAATGGACCCCCTTTTACAAAAAGCATCAGAGCATCATTCATAGCCACTTCTGGTCACTGAATACCATGCACTATTTCTAATGTGTAATGACAACAGCAGCCTGATGACCTTGAAACCTCCAGATCTGATTGCATGGATTCTTTGATAACCTAATTTAACTCTTGAACTAAATGAGAATAAGAAACAAAAATAATAATAAATCCCTTTCCTTCCTTGCCCCCTAGCTGTATTTCGCATCTCTCCTCCCCAAAGTCATATAAACATAAAAAGGAAGGAGCCCCACACTTAGCCTGTACTTCTGGGTCCACTGTGGTCACGGCTGGGAAAGGTCGTCCCTCCACTTCAGGAAGAGGCAGGGGGATGGTGACAGCTCTGTGTTTGGTTCTTGTGAAAGGAATATGAGCAGTGGAGTAGAGCCTTGTATTAGATACAAATGAAAATGTATTTTTTCCTAACTTCCTCTTTAATGATTTAAGTGTATACTCGAATGGATTATTTGTAGGTTAGTATTTGGAAACTTTTAAACTCAGCTGTTCCCTAGTTCTGTTTTGCAAGGTTATAATTGAGAAGATTCCATTGCTTTTCAGGGAATCATCCTTGCTGAAACCCCATGAGGGCTGGCAACTCAGACGCTCTGTTCCTCTGGGGAGCAGGGCAGGACATTGAGCTCTGAGCCCCAGGGGCTGGAGGAGGCAGCCAGCAAGCTTGAAATCCAGCCCTTCCGAAGCAAAGTGATGTGATGCCCTAATAGAATTTTTTACTAGACTATTAGAAAGATTACTAATATTTAGCATTTAGCAAATGGATAAGAAATGTTTACTCCCATACCATATTGGCAGAATCGTTCACTGCTAAAGGCATTTGGGGGAGCAATTTGTTAATATCTATTAAAATTTAAAATGCACATACCTTTTGATTCAGATATTCCATTGTGAGGTGTATATATTCTAGAAAAACCTGAAGATTGACAAAGGGTGGTAAATGTGACCCGGTAAATTATATAAAAATTTGGAAATAACCATCAACAAAGGAATAAAGAGGCCAAAGAACAGATTTTATGGAATACTATGCAGTTGCTCCACGTGCACCACAACAGAAGGAACTAAGATTCATTAAGTGAAAAATGTAAGTGTAGAAATGGTACATCTTACTGTCCTTCAAGCCAAATCAATGTGTGTGTCCTTCAAGCCAAATTATGTGTGTGATTGCAGGTTTGTGTGCACATGAAGGTAAACTCACCAAAGGGCGGAGAGCAGTTACCAATGGGAGTGTCAAGGAGGACAGTTGATGCAAGCAGAGTCGTTCCCTTGGGATTTGGGGACTGGGGGTCCTTGGGCAGCAGGACATGACCATATGCAAGCGTGGTTGCCGTTGACAGAGCTGTCTTCCTCCTGTCATGTGATTAGCAGAGAGATGAATCTGTGAAACATAAGAAGGGAAACTGAAACATGGGCTCCTGCATGGCTCAGTCGTTTAAATGTCTGCCTTTGGCTCAGGTCATGATCTGAGAGTCCTGAGATCAAGTCCCACATCAGGGTCCCTGCTCAGTGGAGAGTCTGCTTCTCCCTCTTTCTCTGCCCCTCCTTCCTCTTGTGCACTCTCTCTCTCTCAAATAAATAAATAAAATTGTTAAAAAGAAAGAAGCAATGGGCACCTGGGTGGCTCAGTCATTAAGTTTGGCTCAGGTTTGACCTGAGTTTGGCTCAGGTCATGATCCCAGGGTCCTGGGATTAAGTCCCACATCGGGCTCCCTGCTCAGCAGGAAGCCTGCTTCTCCCTCTCCCACTCCCCCTGCTTGTGCTCCTTCATTTCAGTCTCTCTCTCTCTCTCTGTGTCAAATAAATAAACAAATAAATAATCTTTTTTAAAAGAGAGAGAGAGAAAGAAAGAAAGCAAAAAAAAAAAAAAAAAAAAAAAGCAAGCAAGCAAGAAAGGGAGGGAGGTATTATACCTCAGGAGAGGGAGGTATTATTTCATGAGCTCCAACAACTTTTCATCTGGCTGCTGCTCCATTCCAACGTGTAGCAATATTCCCACTTGGAAAGTCACTGCCCTGAGTATCTCCAGAAACCACAGGATAAGTTCCTTCCTCTGTGTGGGGAGATGCTCAATTCAACACAAGTTGTGCCTGGGACATGCCACCCCATTTGAATTTTAATATGTGTTGGAGAGCTATTTCTATTGATAAAACTCTTGCAAATTATAGACTTAATGGTTATCCAGCAGACTACACCCTTCTTTCTTGATCTTTGCTTTTATCTTTTCCACCCATGGTACTTAATGGAGTGTTTGCTACTCAACTGACATTTAATAAAAGCTTTCGGTGAATGAAAAGTAGACATATTCAAATGAAGCAATGATGGACAAGGATAGCCATGGGTTTATTATATTCCAACATCATCATCCTGTTGAATAGAAGCAGGCCTAATTGCTCAAAGTCAACTGTTTTCACCACAAAATAGAAATTCCATGTGCTATTACATTTTACAGTTTGTAAGGCATTTTTATATCTTTTGCCCGCCTCTTGGTGGGGACAAGCTCTGAGGGAGGAGGGACTCTTCCCAACACACCCAGTTAGGGACAGGTTCACCTCTCGAATCCAGCCCCCATGGTACCTTTGGCAATGTTCTCCTTTGTTAAAGAACAAATAAAGAACAGCATGTGCCATGTTGCAATTCAGCCCTATTTTGGCTGAGCACACTGAGGGGATGCGGCAGAATTCAACAACCCCAGAAGCCACACCTACCACATCCACTGTGACTCAAGAGACACCAAGTGTTGAAGTTGGCTCAGTTTGCCAACTCTCGGAACATTCTGTGTTGCCCAAGCCCTCTGGGACTCATATTCTAAACTGAAAAGGAAGAGGAAGGCTTCTCTCCACTTATAGTGAGAGAGAAACCATTTCTCGGGGTCATAAGATTCTATTTCAAGATCTTGCCAGAAACCTGGTTTATATAAACCAGAAGGCTTGTGATCAAAGTCAGGTTTTCCTGTTAAAGTTGATAAATATGTCACCATAAAAGGCACATTTTAGCTCTGGATTGGGATGCTTTGAGGAAGAATTTCAATAGCTCTTCTCAAAGTTGGGTTCCCCCCAGCTGAGTAATAAACCCAAGTATTGCACTTGTGTCCTTTCTCTCCACTCCCTGTCTCCGAGCATTTTCTGGCTGTGACATGCTGCATGTGTAATCAAGCAATGGGCTTCCCAAGCTTACATGCAATCACATGGAGGCCTTGATACTTAAGTCTTTTGATAAAAGATTGCAAGCATCTTTAGTAAGTAGTTATCATAACAATATTGAAATGGAAAATATACCTGTTCTCACACATTCTACAATGAATGCTATACTTGACCCATAAACCTTAAAACTTTTATTAAGATTGAGAACTGACTGTTAGCCATTGGCACCCTTGACTCTTCATCCATTTTCCAAGTTTTCTTTGGCTTCTTACTTCCTATTCTTACCAGGAGAGGACAGCCCCAAACTTTTTGGAATGACTTTAATATTTGGTTCCCATATATAAGAATCATTGTGCATCCTAGTTGGACTTGCCCCAACCTGTACCAGGAATGAGACCTGCATCTGGGGCAGCACCAGCTCACCCATGGGTCCTTCCCTTTCCAGGCCACGCCTGGTCCCACTGCCTTTGTCACAGCTTCTGTTTGCATTTCTATCATCACCCAGCTCCAGAACTTTCACAGTCCCTGGACATTTATTTGCCTCTCTGGTCACATACCGTTAACAAAGAAAGTAAGAAAATATAAGTAAGCATAGGTAAAGATCAACAAGTAAGTAAATACATACATACATATATGCATTTAGTTTTGCTGTCTCAGAATAATGCAGGCACTGAAGAAATCCACATTAAATCAGTGATGATGGTCAAATAATTAGAATGAACTTGAATGTCCATTCAATTCATTAGTACATTTGATCTGGCCCTGTCTTTTTCTATGAGAGCTCTTTGTATTCTTTTTCTCCTTTTTATTATTAATTATTTTTATTAGCATATAATGTATTATTTGCCCCAGGGGTACAGATTTTTGAATCATTGGGCTTACACACTTCACAGCACTCACCATAGCACAAACCCTCCCCAGTGTCCATAACCCAACCACCCTCTCTACAACCCCTTCCCCTCAGCAACTCTCAGTTTGTTTTGTGAGATTAAGAGTTTCCGATGGCTTGTCTCCCTCCTGATCCCATCTTGTTTCATTTTTTTCCCTCCCGACCTCCCAACCCCCCCCACTCTGCCTTTAAAATTCCTCATATCAGGGAGATGATATGATAATCATCTTCCTCTGATTGACTTATTTTGCTCAGCATAATACCCTCTAGTTCCATCCACATCATTGCAAATGGCAAGATTTCATTTCTTTTTGATGGCTGCATAGTATTCCATTGTATATATGCATCACATCTTCTTTATCCATTCATCTGTTGGTGGACATCTAGGTTCTTTCCATAGTTTGGCTATTGTGGACATTGCTGCTATAAACATTTGGGTGCATGTGCCCCTTCAGACCACTACATTTGTATCTTTAGTGTAAATACCCAGTAGTGCAATTGCTGGGTTGTAGGGTAGCTCTATTTTCAACTTTTTGAGGAACCTCTATGCTGTTTCCCACGGTGTCTGCACCAGTTTTCCTTCCCACCAGCAGTGTAGGAGGGTTCCCCTTTCTCCGCATCCTCACCAGCATCTGTCATTTCCTGACTTGTTAATTTTAACCATTCTGACTGGTGTGAGGTGGCATCTCATTGTGGTTTTGATTTGTATCTCCCTGATGCCGAGTGATGTGGAGCACTTTTTCATGTGTCTGTTGCCCATCTGGATGTCTTCTTTGCAGAAATGTCTGTTCATGTCCTCTGTCCATTTATTGATTGGATTATTTGTTCTTTGGGTGTTGAGTTTGCTAAACTCTTTATAGATTTTGGATACTAGCCCTTTATCTGATATGTCATTTGCATATATCTTCTCCCATTATGTCACTTGTCTTTTGGTTTTGTTAACTGTTTCCTTTGCTGTGCAAAAGCTTTTGATCTCGATGAGGTTCTTAAAACAATGAGAAGGCAGTACAGAGATAGGCAAGAACAGTGAAAGAGATTAGAGAATCCAGAACCAGACCCACCTGATTTATGACAAAGGGGCAACTGAAAGACAGTGGGGAAGGGTGTTTTTTTCACTAAAGGCTGCTGGATTGATTGGTCTACCACATAGGAAAAAAATTGATCTTGGCTCCTACTTCACCTTGTACATAGAAATCAGCAACAGATAGCTCATACACTGAAATGGGAATGGTAAAATGGTGAAGATTTTAGAAGAAAATGAAAATATTTTCATGACCACAGGTAGGAAGTTTTTAAAAATAGTTTATAAAAAGCAGTAACTTCAAAACAAAAGATTAATAAAGTAAATGATCATAAAAATAAGAATGCCTCATCAAAACATGTCATTAAAGGAGTGAAAACGAAATACACAGATTCGGGAAGAAGTTTGTAACGCATATAACAGATGTATTTTCAAAACCAATGCAGAACACTTTTGAAGTAAAGTGAAGAAAAATAATGCATAAGTGCCATTCAATGGGCACACATTGTTTGGCACTGGGCTAAATACTTAACCCACCATAATCTAATTTAATCCCCATGAAAATGCTAGATGATAGGTATCATTAATCCAGTGTTTCACAAGATAGGGGAGAGGGTTATGTTATTGTAAGTGAGCTGCTGAGCTCACATAGGTAAAAAAATGACAGGGTCAGGAGACAAACGCAACCCCCAACCTCTGTAAAACTCTCAACCAGTGCATTCAACCAGCCATCTTTCTCTCCTCCTCCTGTTCCTTCCATCCATGTACTCACCCATCTATCCTTTCTTTTCTTTTCTTCCGTTCATCCATGGTAACATAAGGCCTTGACTGAAGGCCCAATATTACATGCTGCTTTGACATTTGGCAAAACTGGGGGAGACAAAATTGAAAGATTGACATAGTGTAATGACAAGTCAGTCTTGGGCAGACACTTTAACCCATGGATCCCTGCTTTTGGTCCCAGCTGCTGGAATATATCCACCTGGCTTCTCAGTTGTGTGAATCCTCAATTTTGCACCTTGAGAAAATTGTGTTCCTGCTCATTATTCCCTTAAGAAGGGCTCAACACCCAAACTTTGACTTTTCTACTCTAAGCCCTTGAAAGTTTAGAAGGAAAACTCTCAAGAGGAAATAGGTCACGACACTCAAATGATGAACTTGAAAACTCTGATGAATTGGTCAAGTTTGCAAGTCCTCTAATTCTATGGCAGACTCTGACAATTGTCATCAGTTTAGAGGAAGGAAGGGTTTCAGTGATCATATAGTCCAGGTTTGTCAGCCCTAAATGTACAGCAGAGGAAAATTCTGGGACCAGGTGTCATGCTGTTTATAAAGTTCTCCAGGTGATTCTAACATGGAGGCAGGGT
The DNA here is from genome assembly GCF_020171115.1 of Neogale vison. Taxonomy (NCBI): domain Eukaryota; kingdom Metazoa; phylum Chordata; class Mammalia; order Carnivora; family Mustelidae; genus Neogale; species Neogale vison. The sequence continues at coordinate 48,211,450 of NC_058098.1, forward strand.
TAAGAACATGGAAGTATTCCAAACTTCCTTGACTATAGGGCAAGCTAAGAGGCCTCAGGGATCCCAGCAAAGTGTAGATAAGTGGGCCACAGTCATCTAAGAAGAAACTCATGGTAAATTAACCAGGTCAGCATTTTCACTAGTCCAAGAATTCCATAGCCCTACTATAAGAGAGTAATAAAGTACACCAATGAAATCCATCTTCTTGCTTTGCATTTTCTTAAGAGGCTGGCTGACTACCACTTGCCCAAAAAAGTCCATAAATTTCTAAGATAAATTTATGCCAGATCTAAGTATTCAGCAACAAAGTCATGGAGAAAGCATGAGTCATGTGAAAGAAATTCAACTCTATCCTACTCCACTGAGGACAGGGCACAGGGAAGGAGAATATTCATTGTTTTGTTTTGTTTTGCCTCTCCTTGGTCTACCAAAAAAAAAAAAAAAAAAAAAAAAACAGCATGGCTTACAACCAGGATACACACACACATTTACACACAATACATTAGGAAAGACAATGTGATGAAATGGAAATAGAGAAATGAATCAAGAACAGGAAAACATTTTAAAGGACAAAAATGCATATACAGAGACATTGAATGAATAAAGAAACATTATTTATGGATGCCTTAGACTGAAGAAACATAATACCTAAATATTTATTAAAGGGGTTTAATTAAACAAATTATGAAAGGTCAGTGAGATAAAAAATGAGGCGACTCTCTTTGTGATGATAAGGAGAAATTCCCAAGACAAGCTGAAACAAATAGAAGTTCAGACTGGAGCACAGAGCTTGCTACCACCTCCAGAAGAGGTAATGCCTCTGGGGATGGTTTCAGGATGGGCAGGGACAGGTGGGAGTTGACATTCATAATAGACCTTTTTGGTCTACTGGAATCTTTTGTACTACATGCATTCTTTTTTCCCAAATAAAAAGAATCACCCTAAAACTATTATTTAAAAGAAATACATAATTTTTAGAGAAATAGAAATTCAAGCCGAAGGAAAGGAAAAAAAAAACTAACTAACTTAGAACCATGAAGCCCTAAACACAATTTAATTTATTTATTTTATTTTATTTTTGTTGGATAATATTTCTTTAAATCTTTTTTCAAATTCGTATTTAAATTCTAGTTAGTGAACATACAGTGGAATATTGGTTTCAGGAGTAGAATTCAATGATTCATCACTTACGTACAACACCCAGCGCTCATCACAACAAGTGCCCTCCTTAATGCACATGACCCATCTAGCCCATCCCCCCACCTCCCTTCATCAACCTTCAGTTAAGAGTCTTTTATGTTGTGTTTTTTTTGAAGAGTCTCTTCCGGTCTGTTTCCTCTCTCTCCCCTCCCCCTCTTTTTCTTTCCCATCCCATATGTTCATCTGTTTGTTTCTTAAATTTCACATATGCATGAAATCATACGGTATTTGTCTTTCTCTTACTGACATTTCATTTAGCATAATATAGTCTAGCGCCATCCATGTCATCACAAATGGCAAGATTTCACTCTTTTTGATGGCTGAAAAATACTACATACTATTCAGCCATCAAAAAGATACACACATATATATATATATATATATATATATATATATATATATATACCAACCACAACTTTTCATCCATTCATTAGTTGATGGACATTTGGGCTCTCTCCATAGTTTGGCTACTGTTAATAGTGCTGCCATAAACATCAGGGCTGAACACAATATTTTAAAGCTGTCTCCTGATCTGTGACAAAAGGAAGAGAAGAGGTGAACTTACAAAAAGCCACCTGAACATTAAGGAATAACTTTCCCAGCCTGGGTCTGGATTGCTCAGACAAGACTAGAAACTGTCAGATTGTGTGGGCAGCAACCATTCTCCCCAGATCAGCCAGAACCCATGACCCTGGTGTAACCTCCTACTTAGGACAGTCTCTCTCAAACCAAGAGCCTGAGTCTTTATGGTGTCAATCTCTGATCACAGCATGGCTCACCCAGACACATTCTCTTAAGACAAGACCACCACACAGCCCCATCCAGGTGTCCCATCTCCCCATCCAGGTGTCCTACCTCCTTCTATACTTTACTGCATGATGAAGAGACTGTCTCACCTTTTGTGCTGGTCACATGCTGTGGTGCCGACTACAGATAACACTAACTTGATGCAGGAGCCCTTCCCTAGAGAGAAAATACTGTCTTCATTTTCAGTGCTGGAAATTTTAGGCAGAATAACACTTTGAAAGACTCAACTATAGAATCGTCCAGCAGTGACCCATTAAATCATACCATATAAACAGACTCCTGAATCTCCATCTTGGGTCCATTCTGTACACACATAAGTGTCATGCTAATTTGGAAGACTGGAAGATACTGATTTCTGTATTTTCCTCTGGTGCCTCTCCCTTTTACTTTCCCCACTTAAGCTGATAGACAAGCCCCATGCTTCCTTATATTGGGGGAGATTTGTGGTAGGGAAAAAGAAGAATTTGTCTTCAAAAGACTTCAGTTACCTAATTTTGCTTGCCCAAGGCCTAAGCAGGTCAGATGTTGCATTCAGTGCTGGGGAGATGAGAGAATAGCGGGGGAGACTCTGTCCGAGGCTGGCCAGGAGGGCGAAGGGAAGTGCTGGCCTCAGTTGAAAGGCTGGCAAAGCCCAGCGAGGGTTACCCAGGAAAGTGTGGGATCGGAGAGCTGTGTGTGAGGAGTTCGGAGATCCAAACGCTGACAGAGGTTAGCCACCCCGCCCCAGCTGCCCCTTCCCCCCCTACAAGCTCTCCAAGAAGCTGTGAGGGGAGACCCCCCCCCAATAATGCCAGGATGGTGTTTCACATGCATTTAGTTGGGGGCAGGGGTTCTGAGTCAGAATGGCATGATTTGAAGGGCTAGAGATAATTTTATTTCTTGCATACCTGAGTATGTGGGCTGCAAATCCTGCCAGCAACTCATAACTTCCCAAGCACTGTTCCAGAACAAGTCTGATAACCTCTTGTACACTGACGCTTACTAAGTAGAATTAAACAGAAAGAGAGAGAGAGAGAGATTTTGAAAGTGAGTCCTCTTCCACTCATGGCATATTTTTACCATGAAAAAGGCAGAAATGGGGCAAGTCCACATTCCTCCTGAGTCCTCTTTCCTGCTGTTGTTCAGCGGCTGCTCCCTTTCTCCACTGCATTTTCTTTTGTTTTTGAAAATAGGAGAGGTTCCAAAGCAGAGTTGAAAAAGAATCCAAGAGAGGGTCCCTGCCTCACCTGCCCTGTGTCCTCCTCCTTGGCTTGGACCCAGGTTTGGAGAATGAAGGACCGTGTGCTTTCTGGCCTTCCACCAATGTGTTTGACCTGCAGGGATCACATCAATCCTCGTGGAAGAAACCCTGGGTTTTCCAAATACAGCCAGCTGTCTGAGAAAGCTGAGAACACACCGGGGGGCCTTGTGAAGTACACCTCCACCAAGAGGAAAATGCACATTTCCCAGTGGCGAGAACTGATAAGCCGGTGGCCCTCACGGCTCACAAGGAAGGAGCTGGATAGGGTCACAGAGAGTGACATTCAGGGAACAGAGAGGTCCTACTCACAACGCTGGACGGTTCTCAAGAGAAACCATAAAGCGCCTCAAGACGGCAGCTGCAGATAAGGTCGTGTGGTCTCACTGTCATCCCATCTTGGCAGGAGTGTTGTGACAAAAAGCAGAGTGGCTGAGAAAGACAGAGATTAAATACCAACTGCATCCCTCACAAAAGAAAATAGAAACTTTGCTGTCAGCTCCAAAAAGGACTGTACAGAAGTGAACACTGTCCTATGCTGGATGCTGGTGGGAGTGGGAATGGAGAAGGGAGGTAGATTTGGGAACACATACCTCTCTGTATGTCTGCCTTCCAGGCTAATGGGGTTAAAGGCCACCATTTTTCACTTTCCCTGAATAGGCGCTGTAGCTGGGAGCACTCCCTGCCTCCACAACCCAGCCTCTGCAGAACTAACATGTGGAACCCATGGGACAGGCAGCTAAGAACAGAGCAGGGAGCACTTGCTCCCACGGCCCTGGCCACACGCACCCACCATGCAGCCTCTATCAAGGCATGGGGTGGACAAGTAATCACACCCTGGGGGCAGAAGGCCATCTAAAAACTTGTCTTGTTTGGTAGCACATAGTTTTTTGTTTTTGTTTTTGTTTCTCCCTAAGTAATTGCCAAATAATTTCTTATAAAACATGAATTGAGGTAAAGTTGTAGAATCTAACAGAATGGGGCCCATATTCCCCACATACCCACAATCATGTGGGACTAAAGAGCAGCTCGCTTTCTAGATAGGGACAAGCTCCCTAGTTGGCCATAGTCCCCTACACTCCCTATTGCACCACTACTCTGGTCCATGTTGCTCTCTTATATTATTGCCTGGTCTCTAGGTTTTTGGAACTGTGACCTCTGGGAGGATAAAGTCAAAAGACCTTTCAAGACCAATCTTTGCTATGACCTGGTTGGATGCCTCTTCTGGCACTCATGTAACCACTCTGAACTTTAGATTCCTTATCTCCAAAATAAGTCATGATATCTTCTACTGGTACCTCGTAAAAAAGGGGTGAGAGTAACTGGGATGGTACTTGAATTTTTTTTTTTCAAATTACAAGTAGAACATAAATCTGGAAGAGTGGGCCAGCCACCTTCCTTTACCTCCTATTAGATGTTCCTGCAGGTCAGCTGAACCAGAGTCTTTTCTCCCAATAAAATGCTATCATATTCGTCCATGTCTGTACACAGAGTGGCTTGGAACGTACCCAGTTGGGCAAGACAAAGCTCCAGTCTTTGGGAGACGCTGGAACGGAAAGAAGAACAAGGAAATAGCTCATTTGTATCCTTGTTACCACCCTTCCTCCAACCCCTCCCTCATGGGCCTTCATGCCAATTACCTCTGCTTAGAGAATGAAATGTCATCAATTGAAGCTCTCGAGTATCAAATCTGCAATTTCCTTTGCTGTTTGGGTTTATAGACTATGATCCTCTTTTTAGAAAAATATTTCTTTATTCGTTTTTAGATAGAGAGAGTGCGATCAGGGGGAAGGGCAGAGGGAGGGGGGAAAGAGAGAAGCAGACTCCGCACAGAGCACAGAGCCAGACGCAGGGTTCCATCTCATGACGCTGAGATCACGACCTGAGACAAACCTAGAGTCAGACGCTGAACCACCCAAGCATCCCTAGACGACGACCCTATTATGTTGGACTCCTTAAAGGCTATCTGTACATACCGGGATTCTGAAGAATCTTTGCAAAATTTGTTTTCTCAAAGGAAAATGTGGAGCCTCCCATTGAGAGGATTCTGAATTTCTCAGCCGGGGTGAAGACGCTCCCTCGGTGCCTGGGGCTGGCAGGATCTGTCCCCGCCCCAGCTGTCTGCCTTCCACCCTCATGCCACATAAACATCATTTGTCTAACCCGGCCATTTGATCACCGCAAGATAAACACTGTGAGAAATAAATGTGTAGCAACCCTTCCCCCAATTCCCATCCTGGTCCAGGGAAAAAGGTCAACAGAAGTAGGAGCAAGATGATCACTGATTATGTTGGTTCAGCTGACACTGTGAGAGAAGGCAGTAGGTTCAATAGTGAAGGGGGATGTCTTAAGTGAAGAGAGGCTTGGCCCTAAGTGCTTGGTGCTCTGAGGAGGAGAAGGTCAGCTACTCCCTTTTAAACCTACTCCGGAGCTTCTCTGGCCGACTCAAACATAGAGAACATGCGAGAAACATACTAGCATGATCTCTAGCAATAGACCCACTAGCATATGTACTCAATACCCATACCAATGCTGGGTCAGGCATTCGGATACATTCCTAGGCCAGATTTAAGCTCTAGCTGTCCCTTGACACCCAGAAAAAGTTCCTTCAGCCTTCCCTTCCCTGATCTGTGGGAAGTCCTCAACCAGGCTCTGCAAATTTCTGTGAACCAGTGTTCTCTCAAGCACTTCTACTTGGGGGCATTATTTTCCAGTCCTCGCTGTTTTCATATTTGGTCTCCATGTCATTGCTCCTTGGGGAAACTCAAGCCTACACTTTAATTTCATCAACACACACATGCACACGCACACATTTATGTCAAGGAGGGGACACTTCAACACATGTTTTGGGCATAAAAGGACTTGCATGGAGAACTACAAACAACATCAGCTGGTTGTGCTCTTCACATCCTTTCAATCCGCTGCACAACCTGCTGTCCATGTTCCTGATACCTCTTTTGTACTTTTTGTTCATTCTCTTTCCCCTTATCCCCTTGGTGTCTCCAGGACTTCTTTCTTTTTCTTTCTTTCTTCCTTCCTTCCTTTCTTTCTTTCTTCCTTCCTTCCTTTTCTTCTTCTTCTTTTTTTTTTTTTTTTAAGATTTTATTTATTTCACAGAGAGAGACCTAGAGAAAGAGGGAACACAAGCCAGGGAGTGGGAGAGGGAGAAGCAGGCTTCCTGCTCACCAGGGAACCCCACAAGGGCTGGTTTCCAGGACCCTGGGATCATGACCTGAGCTGAAGGCAGACACTTAAGGACTGAGCCACCCTGGTGCCCTGTTTCAAAAGAAACAAAGTGCAAAGCAGGTTAAGCTAAACACTGGCACGGTGGTCCTGGCCAGCCCATTCCCTCCCCTTTTGTCCTCAGGAGCCCACCAAGACATTTTCTTATAACAAAAGTAATTCCCTCCCCATGAAGAATTGTGGTTTAGGCTCTTAGAATGGTGTCTCATGTCACCACTGTCCATAGTGGAGACCCTCCTTTCCACCTCTTAATCCTATTCTTTTGAGTGGCTGCTAGTTTTTCTTAATTTTGGCTTTCAGAACTGAGAAAGACCTGAAATGACTATTTTACCCTAGAAATGAAAAATGGAGTCTTTTTCTTCTACTATGGCACTTCCAGGTTTCTCTCTAAAACATAAAACCAAGAAGCAGACTATGTAAATCTCTCCCAAACATGGGTCAGCTTGTGCTATTAAAGCGGGACATGACTGGGTGGCTCAGTTGGTTAAGGGTATGACTCTTGTTTTTGGCCCATGTCCTGAGCTCAGGGTCCCGAAATCGAGCCCGCTGTTGGGCTCTGAGATCAGCAGAGACTCTGCCGGAGACTCTCTCGCTCCTTCTCCCTCTCCCTCTGCCCCTCTCTCTGCTCCTGCATTCTGTCTCTCTCAAACAAATAAGCAACTCATTTCAAATATATAAAAATAAATAAAATATATCACATATCTACGGTTTATGTCTTAGTTTTGGTCCTCCCAAACAGGCCCTAAGACAAGGACTTGGATCCAAGTAGTTTATTAGGGAAGTGATCCTGAGAGATTGGGGAAGTACGATGAGAAGGAGGAAAGGCTGTTCAAAAGGTAGGCTCAAGGCTGTGACCTCTGGAAGCTATGGAGTCCAGTCCTTGCTGACCCAAGAGCCTGTGCAGGCAGACATGGCTTAGAGTTGTCCAGGGAAGGGCAAGCACAGAAGGCATCAACCCAGCCCAAGGTGGTTGGCAAGTGGCCTTAGCTGTGGACCTAGGGGATACGGGCTGGACACCAACTCCCTCTTCTACAGAGAACTAAGATGATTTCTTTTCCCAGTATAATTAGCAGAGTGCCTATCACGTACATACTGTATATATTATTACTTTATTTGATTTCTCCAGAAAATCTATGCAGTTAGTGTTCTCCCTGTTTGAGAAGAAGATGCCTGGAGGGTCAGGCATTTAAGCACCATGCCATGGCTATGCAGCTGATTCTCGACAGGAACAGGGTTCAATTCTTACATCTGATTCTGGGGGACAGAGTCTTAAGAAATGGCCATCACAAATTCCCTCCTAATATGTACACGCAGTGATATTCATCAAGATATGTATGGTGTCCACCACCACCCTAAATCTGTGCTGGCCCATGACTACTTTGACCAACACTATGTGGCAGGGTTAACACCATCTCAGTCCTGGGATGAAGACCTACGTGGTTCACAGCCTCCCATTTCTCTCATGAAGTCAGACACCAGGAAGAACGTGGGCCACCCTGAAACCACCATTCTGTGAGGAAGCTCCAATTAGCTTCATGGAGAGGGGCAGTCACGTAAACAAAGAGTTCGTCGGCCCTCCAGCCCAGCCCAGAGGCCAGAGGAACATACCACATGAGTGCCTTCTGGCAGTGCTGTGAGGAACAGAACCACCTGGCTGAGCCAAGTCAGCCCACAGCACTGCGGAAAGCAACAAACCATCCCTGTTTTAAGCCACAACATTTTGGCATGGTCTATTCACTGAATAATGTCATTTTCTTTTCCACAGCCACAGTCTATTTGTATATACCTTGGATAAGTAGAATCATTTTTAAGGTAAAAAACAATTAAATAAAAAGGGTTTGAGAGGAAAATCTTAAGATTTCTCTAAGGCATCATGTAATGTTGAAGCCATTCCTGGGGAATGATTTCCCTGTCGCTATGGAACGGGCGGTGATGCACAAGCAGGTTGTAAATGGGAGCACAGCAGGATGTGTAGGCTTAAGGCCTGACCCTGTTCTGAGCCCAGCCTAGTTCATCAGTGTGCCCATGTGCCTTGGATTTGCCTCGCTCTGTCTCCACAAACATATCTAGATACATCAGCTTCTTCCTAGAAATGATTTGGGTTCTCCAAATTAGGAAAATAACAGAATACTAAAAGAACGAATAGTTCTCTAGTTTAGAAGATATTTGACTGTCTACTCTGTGCCCATTGCCAGGGACCGAGGAGTGAACAAGTAAACAAGGTTTTTACCATCACAGAGACAGGGAGAGGGTCAGTAAATACATAATTACATAACTAACAATCTAGCACTGAGTTATTCTAATTAAATAGGATAAAATGTCAGTCCAGTCCAGCCTGGGAAGAGGAAGAAATCTTCTCAGACTAAGAAATACTTACATGGATGCTTAGCAAATCAAGAGGAACTGGCAGGTAGAAGGTGGGCACTGGGAGTCATGGATGTGAAGTCAGGACAGTGTCAGGTGTAGGAAGCAGTGTGTACACAGGCCCTGTGGCAGGAAAGTGCTGACTTGGTTGAATAAAACTGACAGTTATCAGTAAGCCCAAAGCAGGGCTAGCAAGGAATCAAAGAGATAAAAAATAAGGCTTAGGAGGTAGGCAAGGTCTTACAGGTTAACGTGAAGGTTAGGATAATATTCTCAGAACCATGGAGAACCCTGAGGGCTCTGAGTTCAGGAGTGGCATTTTCCAATCTGTTTTAAAAGAGGATGGAGCTAGAGTATCAATATTACCCCCTGGATATTTTGGTTCAGTTTTCAATTATCATTCCTCTGAAGTTATAGTAAAAAAAATACACACACACACACATATATATATACATATATATAATTTATTATGTATTTATGTATGTATGTATTTATTTTTAAAAATACTGCTTGGTTTGCATCCATTATTAACCCTTGTTTCCGGGGCTCTCACCAAGGCTTGAACCGAAGAGAAACGAGATATAGGCACTTACTTTGACGGTCTCTGCCCCCAACTGCCACATGGGGGCAGCACTTCACTATGGTCATTACTGCAGGGTCAACCAGAGCAAGGCGGATGCTGCTGAAGGGACAGATCCTGAAATGCCAGGGAGACTTGGTCTTCTGGAAGACCACAGCCACTCTGCGACACACTCAGGCCTCCAGGATGTGCTCTAGTCCTCGTTCCTGTCTCTGACAGAGTCCACCCCAAGATGACCCCTCCGGAATCTTCATCTTGGCTCTCTCCTCAGGCCTCAGAGGTGTGAGACTGCTCCCAACAAAGGCTTATGCTCCAGGGCCTGGGCTGATCCTCGTTCTCCAGCCAATGGCTCTTGAAAAGAGAGGCCTGACGCTCACCCACCTCATCTGTCCCACGGCAGCACCCCGAGTCCCTTTGGGACCCTGCTAAGGCCCCGGGGGCCCACTGCACTACTTCAAAGGAACTGAGATGTCTGCAAAGTGTCTTGTTCACAACGCTACAGACAAAGAGGAAACGATGGCAGATGCCAGGCTCATACCCAGAATGTACATTTGTATTAAATCTCTGTAACAAAGGCACCTGGGTGGCTCAGTGGGTTAAAGCCTCTGCTTTCGGCTCAGATCATGGTCCCAGGGTCCTGGGATCGAGCCCTGAGTCGGGCTCTCTGCTCAGTGGGGAGCCTGCCTCCTCCTCTCTCTCTGCCTGCCTCTCTGCCTGCTTGTGATCTCTGTCTATCAAATAAATAAATAAAATCTTTAAAAAATAAATAAAAATAAATAAATCTCTGTAACAAGGTCAGAAGCACAACTTCAACAATACCAACTTTCTAAATGAAAGACAGACAAACAACAACAAAAACATAGGTACGCACATACAAAATGTCTTGGTCCAAGTCACAGAGCAAGTCAAAGTCACCAGTGGGATTTGACTCAGCAACTCCCCATAAAGGCTGTGCTTTCCCCCCCTACCATGTGGTGGCAGAAACCCAACGAGTGTTGGCTACATCACAACACCCACCACCAGCCGCCCACCCTTACCCGTTCTGTTTAGTGAGGCAGCAGGCTTCAAGAGTAGTTTAATGTGGTTCAGCTGCTAAAAGACTGTCTTTTGAAAAAATAATTCGTGGGGTGCCTGGCTGGCTCATTCGGTAGAATGTCGACTCTTAATCTCAGGGTGGTAAGTTTGAGCCCCATTTTGGGTGTAGAGATTACATTAAAAAAATAAAGTAAAATCTTAGGGGTGGCTGGATGGCTCAGTCGGTTCAGCGTCTGCCTTCAGCTCAGGTCATGATCTCAGGGCCCTGGGATTGAGCCCCACATCAGGCTCCCTGCTCAGTGTGGAGCCTGTTTCTCCCTCTCACTCTGCTGCTCTGCCTGCTTGTGCTCTCTCACTCTCTCTGTCAAATTAATTAATTAATTAATTATAAATAAATAAATAAAATCTTAAAATAATTAATAATAATTCAGGAGGAATTTAGTTTCACAAAGAAGACAGTCTCCTATAATCAATGATGCCTGAACATTGTTTGTCTAAAAGTACGCTGTGTTCTTCTGTAACTCAGCTCTGAAGAAGCTGAGCGTCTCTTCCATTCCCTGTTGCTTTAGTATCTACCTGTTCATCAAGGGCCTGCCTTTAATAAGGACTTTATTCCAGACATTGTATTTTTTGTTTCTCTGATTTCCATTTTTTTATAGTTTCCATTTCTTTACCAAAAAATGTCTCTTTTCCATTGCCATAAGCGTGTTTTCTCTTACCTCACTGGGAATAGTTAAGTCAGTTGCTTTAAAATCCTAAGGATTCGAATATCTGGGTCATCTCCAGAGTGGTTTGTGGTGTTGTCATTCTCCTGGTTCCTTAATATATTGAGTGATTGGGGATTCTGTTCTGGCACTGGGACCATACACTTTGGAGTCAATTATTTTTTTTAAGAAGAGTGCTAATGTTCATTTGTTTTTGCAAGAAAGTCGGGCTCTAACTGAAAACCCGCTTTCCTGGATAAGAGAACAATTCTATGCTCAGGATCCTAACCCACAGCAGGGCTACTTGACCTTGTGGTGGAGGAATCAGCTGCAAGGCAGGCAGAGCCATGCACAGGATCCTGGAGCCCCAACCCAGACTCCCCCTCTCCGGCAGCTGCAGTCACCCTGAACAGTGACCCGAGCTCCTCAAACCAGTAAAGTGACAAATCATCTGTTGGAGGTTTAGCCTCCCAGAATGAAACAGACTGGGGTCTGCCCTTGGCCAGAAGCCCGAACAGTATCATGTCACTCCCTTCTTTCAAGTACCGATTCCCCCCTGGAACTTTCTGCAGACCCCGTAGAGAATGTAAATACTCCCCTCATTTCAGTCTTTTAGCCACCCCCTCAGGTGGGCGGTAGCTTAGTCATCATCCCCGCTTTACTGAATAAGAAACAGGGGCTCAAAGAGCATAAATCATGGCTTCAAGATCAAGGTCACACAGCTAGTAAATGTCACAGCCAGGAATCAGACCTTATTTAGCGGGACTCTGAAGCCCCAGTTCTTACTCTTCAGGCTGTGACTTCATCTCTGAGCAGCACAGTTGTCTCTCCTCAGCAGTGGTTGCAAGACAGCCATGGGTATTGGAGAGTTCTACATTGCAGAGGACCTAGAAGTGAGGAGAGCTGCTTAGGCTTGGATGGGGGTGTGGGGTGGGGGTGTGGGGGTGGGTAGGGAACTCAGGGGGTGGAGTGGGGAATGGAGTGTCAGCATGTCCCCTGGACACAGAGCTCAGGGACACAAGCACAATGGAGAGTCACCACAGGGGATGAAGTAAGCTAAAATAAGCTGAGTTGTCAGATGGAAAGGCAGCCTATGACTTTCTCAAGACGTGCAGAGAACCTTCTGCATCATACTTAGAGAAAAGATGCAAAACTTCCCTAACTGGGTAGTCGTTGATAAAATCCGGCATGATGGATGCCTACAGGTCCCTGGGCTCTTCCTTATGGCACCACAGTGGGAACCAGTGTCTTATGGGCAAGACCACCTTGGAAGACCTCTGCCTCGTAACCACCTCATTCTTGTGTGACTAGTACCTTCCAGCTTCATCATCAGAGAGGCAGGGCCCACACTGTGTCCTTATCAGATAGCACTAAGGAGAAAGGAGATAGGGTACGTGCAGCTTTTGCATGGAGCTCTGTATTACCAGATACAAAAACGTGAACACCATCTGCATGCCAGGAACCTCCTAGCACAGAGCCTTAAGGAACACAGGGCTTATCCATCTCTGCTTTCCTCTTTAATCTAAGTTACAACAACCTTTCAGTAAATGCCTGTTGGGTGTGCACTCATCTATTTAAACCTACAGTAGGTGAGCCTGTGAGGTGTATTTAGTACTGGTTCAGGCAGGGGAGAAGCTACAAAGGTAAATCAGGTAAAGACTGTTCCTCCTAGGTATCTGGGAGAAGAGACAAGGGAGTCACAAAAACCCTTGCTAATCCACATATACCCCGGGGACCTACAACATCAGCTCCCAAGGAGCTTATGAGAAATGTAGAGTCTCGGGCCTGCTCCAGAGTCACCGAACCAGGAACCACATTTTAACAAGGCCCACGGGGGTCCATATGCACATTAAAGAAGTGCTGACATAGATCTCTAGTTGCAGTCAGAAGGCTCTGGGCAGGTGTGAATCAGCTGCGAGAAGGAGATTGTCCACTGGAGGAGACAGGGCTTAGCACCTTTGCGGAAGCAGAAGCAAGAAGCACCTGATTCTTGATTAGGGTCTTGAGGGACAATCAGGATTTGTCAGTTGGGGAAGGCCAGTCCTGCTGGTGGGGACAGTGTCCTAACAAATAGCATGAAATATGGGAATGAGGACAATATTGTTTGCAAACCGAGACGGTTTGAGGGGTGACCAAAGGGAAGAAATGGAGACAGGGACCAGGACATAAACGCCTGGCTCCCATGCAAAGAGACAGGATTCAGTCCAAATGCTTGCTGTGCATGTCTTGCTGTCCCGGGCCATCTCTGTCCATGCCTGGCTGAGGGAATGAAAATGAATGCTGTCACCGCGTATCCCAGTGGCGGTCTGGCTCAGAGGGTAGAGACAAAGCAAGTCGGAACCACGTTTAAGAGAACAGGAACTGGAGTGCAAGTTGGCAGAGAGGAGCCGGGTCTCGAATGCCAGTAAAGAGTGTGAGGCTGGAGAGCCAAGTCAGGCCCAGGAAGTACCTGTGCTGCTCACATCCTGGTCCTGACAGTCAGGGATAACGTCCGCTAAGGCCTGACTCGAATCCCAAAGGTCCTGCAACCCAGGGTCTTCCATAAAGGAAAGTGTCTTCTCATGCCTTCCATGGATGTGCAGCCCCTGGCTCTGTGGATGGGGTGCCCCTCCCCCAAAGTCCTGATGGTGCAGCACTGTGCTCTCAGGGAGCGGTGGCCTTCCCTGCGGGGGACTGGCTGCTCAGCCTCGGTGTTCTGGGCTCACACACACACCAGGGTAGGGGGACTGTTCTTGTCTCCAGCATTCATTAAAGGCAGTATTGGTGACTGGATTTCTAGAAGTAGAGACAGGGAAGGGGATTCTGATGTGTTTAGGATGAGGAGAAAGGCGGTGATAGAAGCAGGATGGAGAAGAGGAAGGCTAAGTGAGCATATGGCCTCAGCAGGAGACCAGCTTCAGCCTGATCCCACGGGGAGTTCTGAGGAACCCAGAGCAGGTCTTTCCTGGAGGCAGAGGAAGCCAGCCTTTTGTACCCACCCCCTCAGTCATTGGCTAGAGCTGTGAAGTGTCACATGGTCTGAAGTGTCCTGGCACCTGCAGGCTGGCTTGGCCCCCAGCTACCAGAGTCACATTCAAGCACAGACTGTAGCTCCAGGATCAGGGTGCCGGGCCATGAGTGACGCTCAGTGGTTGTCACTGCAAACATTTAAAGAAGCTCACCTGCTTCCCCACTTGAGCAGAACAAAAGCCTGGCCAGAGTAAACCATCTACTAGAAGGGCTGTGTGTGCAGAGCACAGCCAGAGCTCCAGCTAACTACAGTAAGCCCACTGAGCTGGAAAACCTCCTTCCCCAGCAGGGGCAGGGGAATGGAATATAGACTTTGGGGTGAAAGGGTTTACTCTGGGTGTTTTTTTTTTTTTTAAGATTTTTATTTATTTGAAAGAGAGATAATGAGAGAGAAAGAGAGAGCACAGGGGGAGAATGAGAAGGAGAAGCAGACTTCCTACTGAGTGGAGAGCCCTATGCAGGGCTTGATCCTGGGACCCTGAGATCATGACCTGAGCTGAAAGCAGATGCTTAACCAACTGAGCCACCCAGGCACCCTGGATTGGTTTAAGGACTCTTTAAAAATCGCCTGCATCTTGGTCATGATCCCAGAGTTCTGGGATCAAGCCCCACATCCGGCTCTCTGCTCAGCGGGGAGCCTGCTTCCTCTCTCTCTCTCTCTCTGCCTGCCTCTCCACCTACTTGTGATTTCTGTCTGTCAAATAAATGAGTAAAATCTTTTAAAAAAAAATTGCCTGCATCTTTTTTTTTAAGCCCTCAAGTCATAAGCATAAGTTGTTTATTTTGAAAAAAAAATGTCTAAGTATCTTGGTTGTCAGATTTTAGAAGCAGAAATGCAAAACCAGAGTTTATTTAAATATGTAAAAGTCCTCATTTCTCAAGGTCTGAACATTGTAACAACTAGAAACTTCTTTGTGACAGATGAAAAGCCACCTGGCACTTTTTAAAAAGGCTTATTTCCATTGAATATGTAATTTTTAAAAAGATTGTTACATTTAAAAGCTTGCAGTAAACACACACACACACACACACACACACACAAACGCAATCAGATAACTGCGAGTTTGGTTCTTATAGACCCTCAGTCAGATGTTCTCCAGCACCTCCTACTCAGGTGGAGATGGTCACCATACTTTGTGCTCGCATAATGGGAACTTCATCACATAAGCACCATTATTACCACCTGCAGTAACAGCAACTGCTCATTTATTCTGTTTCATGCATCATATCAGAGAGAGTGCATGCATTATCTCCTTTGATATGTACCATATTTGGTATTGATACTATCTGATAGTACTAATAGGAGATGTTGCTACTATTAGCTCACTTTACAAACAGAGAAACTGAGGCAGAGAAAGTAAATGGGAGTTTGCAGAGCCCAGGGAAGATGGGAAGAAAGGACCACCAACCAGGGTCTCACCATGCCCTACCATACCTTGGCTTGGCCTCCACTAGGATCCTTTACTGGGAACCCACAGGGAAGCTCATATGGTTTGATTTTTCTAGCAAATGTGACATTTGTCAGGCCAAGTATTTTATTACACAGTAGTAGTAACTGGAAATGCCTACCCACCCACCCACCCCCAGCCATACATATAATCCAATGATCAAAACAAATTAGGAAGTGCTTCGGATCAGAAAAGTTTTCATTTTTTATGCAAAAAGAAGGAAGTAAGGTAGAGTCAAAGGGCCATGGGTTTGAAAGTAGCCAGACATCCCTATAAGCTCTGCTCCACTCCTCACGTGCAGTGTCCCCCAACTTGGGCATCACCTGCCTAACCTGTAAGATGGGATTCTTAGCCAAGTGCCCAGGTGCTGAGAAGAAAAGAAATACATATGTACACACACATACTTACATGTATATACACATATTCACATGTATATGTGGCTAAGTCTTGAACAACGCAGGGGTTGGGGTGCTGACGCTCAGCATAGTAAAAAATCCAAAAGTAACTTTTGATTCCCCAAAACATGTAATTACTATTGGCCAGAAACCTTATCAATAACAAAACATTTGCTTATTGCATATTTTCTGTGTTATATACATTATATTCTGTATTCTTGCAATAAAGTAAACAAAGAGAACATACATTTACAGAAGTATACTGTATTTATTGGAAGATATCCACATGTAAGTGGACAAGTGTGGTTCAAACTGTGTTGTTCCAGGGTCAGCTGTATATGCATAGCTGTGTGTATGTGCACACACAATACACACATGCTCAGCCGTGTGTGTCATGCCTAACACAGTGTTCAGCTTAAATTCAGGCTGCAGGCAGAGTACCTTCCTTCTTCCACCAGAAAACTAGATTCACCCCAAGTCTCCTTCAAATAGCATCCTTCTCAAATGGAAGGATGTCAAACACCATCCAAAACAGCTCCTTTATGATAAGAAGGTCTTGTTTGATGATCAACCTATTAAGTAGAGTGTTTGCAGTTGTTGCTGTTTGGAACACTTCCTTGAACAGGGCCACAGAGATCTGGAGAGTAACCACAAACTGGTATTTCTAAGGAACTGTGCTATTTCTAACAACTGGTAAAGTAAGAATAAACATATGTCCAAAACACACACACACACACACACACACACAAAGAAACATGCATAAAAGAAGTCAGATGTGGACTGGCTTTAGTCTTACAGTGGCCCTTTAAGAGGACAGGGCGTCCCAGTTCAGCAGCAGGCTTTGCTGGAGGCATTTCCTCCAGGCTCACCATGCATTGTCTGCAAGGGAAACCCAGGCACCTTCAAACCCCTGGCAGAGTTCGGCCATTCTGGCTTCACCCCACAGAGCTTCAAGCTAATCCAGATATTTGCACGTTGCCTCTTTATATGTTCAAAAACGAAGCTCATTGTAATGAGGATGTCTGTGATCTGTGTGTGTTATCTTGGTAACCATGTTTGAAGAGGAGGAAGATCCTTAAAATAACAGCCATTATCTTGGGGATTTGGCATCTGCCAAGTATTGTCTAGATCTTCACCCAGTAACAATGCTAAAAGTACCAGAAAAGATAATGATCTCTATAATATCACTGAGATGCTTAGCAAGGCAGAAAAAGCAAAAGGAAGGTACTTTAGTGCCTCCTCAAAGACCTGGCAGCCTCACATTTTGGGATTGTGGAGCATATAGAGCAGAAAGGGTGTCCTTACGATAGTGAAACTCTCCAGGAAACACGTTAATTGTGCATGGGGAAGAGACATACCCAGTAGCGTGGGATCTGGAAAAATCCAGGCTTCTCAGAAAAAGAGAGGGGCAAAAGGACCAAATGCTTTCATCCACAGTTGCGTGCGTTAATTATCTTCCCTCCTACTTTTGTGTGTGGTTTGGGTCCTATTTGGTGGGGGTTTGTGTGTGTTTCTTTTCTTTTCTTTTCATTTCTTTTCTTTCCTTTTCTTTTTTTGTCTGTAAATTTACTAGCTTTATTTTTATTTATTTTTTGTTGTTATGTTCAGTTAGCCAATATACAGTACATCACTTTTTTTGATGTAATGTTCAACGATTCATTAGTTGTGTATCACGCTCAGTGATGTGTTTCTCAAATCCTTTAGGGAAGTAGGCACAGACACCTTAACCAGCAGAAAGAAAAAAAAAAAAAAAAAGCTCAAGGCACCCCAGTGGCTCCATCAGTTAAGTGTCTGCCTTCAGTTCAGGTCATGATCCCAGGGTCCTAGGACTGAGCCAGGCATGGGGCTCCCTGTGAAGGGGGGAGTGTGTTTCTCATTTACCCTCTGCACCTCTCCACACTTGTGCTCTCTCACTCTGCACTCTCAAATAAATAAAATACTTAAAAAGAAAAGAAAAGCACAGTTGGAATATGTATGACAAGAGTCATTTGCATCATTTCAATTGTTCTCGGATTTCAAGGTTAGTTAAGCTTATGACGATTATTTGGCAGAAAACAGATCTTTAAATATGAAAAGGAACACGGCCTTTAATCTTGCTACTTAAAAACAATGATAGCAATGACTATTCCCTCTATTTATACACACTTTCTTAAAAACTTAAGTTTCCACAAAAAAGTTGTAAGAGTCAAAGAACTCCCATATGGTCTTTACAGAGATTCACCTACTGCTTATATTTATCATTTTCATTCTCTCAGATTCTCCTTTACTGTCTAAACCATTTGAGGCTAAGTTATAGACATCCTGCATACTCATTTCCTAAATATTCTACTTGTGTTTTCTTAAGAACCAAGATATTCTCTTACACAATCACAGAACAATAATCAATATCAGATAATTTAATGCTGAACCATACTATTATCAGATGTACTGGCCACACCAAGTGGTGCTGGCTGCCAGTGATGCCCGTGCTAGTCCATTCCCCCTCCCCAACATCCAATCCAGTACCACATGTGTTCAGTTGTCAGTTCTCTTGAGCTTCCTTGATTTGAAACAGCCCCTCAGCATGGTGCTTTTGAACTTGATGTTTTAAAAAGTAGGGGTCGGTTATTTTGAAGACTGTCGCTCAGTTTGGGTTTGCCTGATGTTTCCTAGTGGACTGATTCAGGTTATGCATTCTGGGCAGTAACGCCACAGACATGCCTGGTGTTCCCATCAATATATCATCTCAGATGTTATGCGGCTTTGTCTTGTCCTGATCTTGCTGATTTTTAGCTTCCATCCTTGGTTTATGGTAGTGTTCACCAGCTCTCTTCCCTCTAGAGTTTCTAGTTTCCCCTTTCACACACCAATTCTTCTTAAAGTAAGTTCTAGGGGCGCCTGGGTGGCTCAGTGGGTTAAGCCTCTGCCTTTGGCTCAGGTCAAGATCTCAGGGTCCTGGGATCAGCTCTGCATCGGGCTTTCTTCTCAGTGGGGGGCCTGCTTCCTCCTCTCCCTCTGCCTGCCTCTCTGCCCATTTGTGATCTCTCTCTCTCTCTCTGTCAAATAAAAAATAAAATAAAGTAAGTTCTACACTTCTACACCAGTGTGGGGCTTGAACTCACACCCCTGAGGTCAAGAGTCATATGCTCTACAACCAAGCCAGCCAGCCACCCTTTTCTCATACTAAGAAAAAATCTTAGACATTTTGGTCTTACATTAACCAACAATGTTACTAGGACTTTTTATTTCATAAAAG
Organism: Neogale vison; assembly: GCF_020171115.1. Taxonomy (NCBI): domain Eukaryota; kingdom Metazoa; phylum Chordata; class Mammalia; order Carnivora; family Mustelidae; genus Neogale; species Neogale vison. Next base: position 48,230,707 of record NC_058098.1, read on the forward strand.
ATAAAGAATTTCACTTGAATTCACCAAAGATGTCTGATAAAAGAATATGGGGGCATTGCAGCTAAGAATTTGTTCCAGTGTCTCTGCACTGCAGTAGGAGGCAAGAAGATCTCAATTGTCCCTCTCATATCTGATCAGGTAGCAGTGAGAGAGAGGACACGCCTGAGTTCATGGAGACACTCACCAGGCAATTTCCACCTGTCCACCAAAGTCGAAAGCATTGGTTCTCAAACTTGACCACAATCAGAATTCTCTAGAGGGCTCATAAAAACACAGCTTCCTAGGACTCCAAGTTGATGATTCAGATTCTAGGGCACAGAGTTTGCATTTCTAGCAAGGCCCATAGTCTCACCTAGAATGTCCTTGGCCATCTCAAGGACTACTGACCTTCAACTCCTTGTGTCACTTCCATTTACTACAGGCTATGAAAATCACCTCAGTTTAATCACTAAAAAAAAAAAAAACTTATGACGTTAGGAAAATTGAAAATCCATTTCAGCTGCTCTGCTCTAAAATCACTCCTTGCTCATTTATAAGTAACCAAAGTGCTTATAAAATATGTAGACTCTGGAATTTCAGCTCCACGGATCCTGGTTCATGCAGCCAGGGACCCAACCCAAAAAAATCTCAGAGGCACATTACATACCCATGGACCCTCCCCCCCCCCCAGATCAGCTGTAGCAAATCCTGGTCATTTTTACCAGATCCTCTTACCCAATTTCTAGAAAAAGGGATTCAAATTTTGGCTTCCATTAAAATCATCCAGGGAGTGTGCTAAAAATGCAGATCCCAGACTGCAGCTCCCCACCTCACCCCAGTGTTCTCAAGTCAATCAGACCCCAAGCCTGCACTTGACCATATGCCCCAGGTGAATCTGAGAAGCATTGTTCCCCAGGAAAGTGATAGCTCCAGTCTTAGGGCTCTGCACAATGAGAGTCAACTCATCACTCAGCAAATATTGATTTTCAGCATGAATTGTTTTAGCAAAACAGAGAAGCTGGAACTTGCTAGAGTAATTGTTCCTAATGGTATGAAAACACATCTCCTGGGGCTGTTCCAGATGGTGCCTTTGAAGACCACCTCCACCCAGCTTCTAGAGGGTTGGCAGGGAAGAGATGAGAGTGTACACGTCAACTTTAAATACATGTTCTCTTTCTTTGAACGTGGTCCCATGCACACTTTTCTAGCCATACAAAACTGTTCAGACACTGTCAACACTCAGAGGTCCTCCAGGGCAGGCACCACCCAGAATGTAAGTTATTGCCAAAGTGATGAGGAGAAATGTTCTCCTATTAGGTAAAACCCACCAGGGTTCCATCAGCACTAGGAACAGACAGGAAGGAAGCCCTCTCCCCAAGTCTTGAGTTCCCTGGGTCCCCGCCCCCCACCCTCCTGGCTCTATCTTGGCCACTTCTCTTGTCTACAGAAGTCTGAGCATATCTTCAGAGCTGTCTGTCATTATGAAGTGTGCCCAGGGCCCCCAAGATGAAAGGGAGCCATGGTCCCTAAATCCTAATGCAGTCTCCAGTCTGGCCTACATGCATTTGAAGAGTACCTTGTTTGCTTGACTAACTTCTCACAGTGGATTGTGATCTCACAAGAGAAGACACCAGGCTTTTGCTTTCATCCTTGTAACTAACTTAGTTTTTCTCTTTCTTTCTTTCTTTCTTTCTTTCTTTCTTTCTTTCTTTCCTTTCTTTCCTTCTTTCTTTTACAGATTTTATTTATTTATTTGACAGAGAGATAGAGGGAGAGCACAAATAGGCAGAGTGGCAGGCAGAAGAAGAGGGAGAATCAGGTTCTTCACAGAGCAGGGAACCCAGGACCCTGGGATTATAACTTGAGCTGAAGACAGCTGCTTAGCCGACTGAACCACCCAGGTGCCCCTCATCACTGCAGCTTTCAAAATGCTTAGTCCAATGCCATGAGCATGCAAAAATAAACCTGGATGAATGTATGAATACCCAAGCCCTGGAAAGACAATGGGGATAGGAGGTAGGAAGCCACTGTCTGAGAGTCAAGCTGTAGGGCCTAGGATAATACATTAAGGACAAGAGAAAAGCCACAGGCAGGGGTATGAGGTGGGGGACAAGGCAAGAGGTCAGCTTCCCCATGTGTTTGGAGGAAGGCAGTCTCCATGCTAAGTGTCTGATGCAGGACTTCTTGAGGATAAGTAGTCCCAAAGCCTGGAAAGTGGTTAACTAGTGGGCAGGTGTGAGGCCTCTCTGATTATGGGCCACAAGACAAGGTGGGGGGCAGATGTGTTCAAGTACTTCCAAGAACAGAGGAAATTAGACCCACTCCCCTCACATCAAATTTGCCTGTTGGATGTTGGTCACTGACATTTTCTAAACTAGAGACTAATGTTGACTGAGCATACACAATTGACCCTTTCTTGCCCTCTGCCTTGTCTTGTTTTCTTTTGTTTTGTTTTGTTTTTTAAGTAGGCTCCACACTGAGCGTGAAGTCCAACACAGGACCTGAACTCACAACCCTGAGGTCACAAGACCTGAGCCAAGATTCAGAGTCAGACTTAACCAACAGAGCCACCCAGGGGCCACTTATCCTCTGCCTTATCTTAAACAGACTTTATTCGGGTTTCTTTCTTTGGATTGGTCTTTCATTTCATGATGAAAGAATAATTTAAACATAGATAAGCCCATGAAGTATCATGCAGGTCGAAAATGCGTTCGACACTGAAGTACACATTCACGAGCTCTGACCCTTGTTTCCTGAGAGGCTGGTGATTAGGAAACCAGAAGGATTCTAGTGATACAGACAAAAGGAGAAAGGCCATGAAGAGGAGAACCCAGCTGCCTCTTCTGACCCCTCCACCCACATTCAGCTGGACAGGCCTGGGAGCAGCCTTGCAGGGCCGCTCCTCACCAGTGGGTCCTGTCGAGACAGACTTTTGCTTTTCAGAACTCCGCTGTTTCCATGCCCTCACCCTCTCCACCCATCCCTGGTAATCCCTTTTCAACAGACTGCCTTTTCTCTGGCTGTGGGACTGGTTTTGCAATTGCTTTTCTGTTTTTCATAAACAGCACATTTTGGTGGTGATACAAATGATTCCGATACCTTCCAAAGAGCAAAAACCCAGCAAGCCACCAGCCATAAAAAGAGCTGTCATGCATTGCTTTGAACACACACAGCAGGGTGGCACCGTCTAGTTTTTTTTTTGAATATTCAGAAAATGCAGACTGTATACTGAAAGGACTTTATTATAGTGACTGTTTTCTCCTGAAGTTACTTGAGTCATGTTTGATGACTCTCTTTAATAGAAGCGATTTAGAAGACTTCTAAAGAGTTTGCTGCTGCTGACAACGGTAACATGGATGTAAGGATGGATGTTCGTTAGATTAGTCTTTACTAATGCTGTCTCCCTGCCTTCACCCTAAGAGGATCTGCTCCTCCTGCCCACCCACGAGGATGGGCCAAGCGTTGGTGCTAACTGACCCTGCCCGCTAACCACAGCTTGGTGATCCAGGATGGGGTATGGATCCAAGCTGGATCTATCAGATTCACTTGCTTGGTCATCTGAATGGGGACCCTGAGAATGATTTATCTGGAAAGTGATGGGTTGCCAGAAGGTGAAATTTGGGGTCTGGGAGAGTTTGGAGCACCACGCAGACAGCAAGCATTTCTGTCACATACCAACAGGATGTCCAGGAAGAGAGTGATAGAAGCAAGACACCGTGGGGTTTCTACTCCACCCCATGTGAAGACAGAGTGTTGGGAGACAATCCATCCCAGTCTCTCTCATCTCTGCATCCTATGTGTTCAGGCCTTTGCCCTGAACTATTTTCCCAAGGCTGTTTGTATAGCAAAAGCCTTGGGAGACATGGATAATGCCTGGTTGGGGCAAAAGGCAGATCTGTCTCCTGATCAGGATAATAACAATAATATCTCCCTCAGGAGCAAAGATGGGGCAGGTTTGCTACCTCTCTTTATAAGATTAGGAGTCTTTAAACTCAGAATTCTTCAGCTGTGATGCAAACCTCCATAGACTGTGCATGCCCAGCACACACATGAGCCCATGTCCCTGGCACCTTCCTGAGCTGGGGCGGGGCAGAGGACAGGGGAGAAGAGGGGGGATCTCAACAGGAAATCCATGCCCCTGCTGAGCCCTAAGAGATGAAGTCCATGCCCCTGAGCCAGGACTTGAGCCAGCTTCCAGGAGACTGTGGTCAGCTGACAGCTTTCAAGTAGGGTCGGTCTTCAACCCTTTGCAGTTCTTGACAAAGTGTTAAGAAGCAGATGATTGCTTGAGAGTCTACTCCTGTCCCAGACCATGACAGGTAGAGCATGGTGATCCAACAGAGCAAAACCCATCCTTAAATTCGAGAAGCTTAGAATCTATCTAGGAGTCATTCTTACAATGAACTTTTTAAGCTTCCAGAGAGGTTTTCAGGAACTTCATTGTGAGTCTATTTTTATATAGCCATTATAACCTGAACACAAGGAAGGCAGAATTCTATGTATTGATTTCTGTGTCATTCAGTTATGGGAGGATGTGAATTTCCAAAATGAGGGGCAAAAACATTTTTCAACTGCTTCTCAAATCCTCCTGGAAAGGTGGAAGAAGAACCAGAATGGCTACTTCTTCCCATGGTAAGTAAAATGTTTAGCAACAGAATGTCCAAATTAATCATCTGGCTCCTGTGGTAATGTTTGTGATGCTAAGTGGTGAGAACATATAAGATTCAGGATCCCATACTAAGCATTATATGGATGCTACATGAGCCTGCTGTATTGAACAGTCCCACACACAATGAGTGTGACATAAATGCCTACTAGCACAAGTACCACATGATCTCATAGAATGAGGTGAGAACTCTGTGCTCATGTCTTAGAGATGAGAAAAGCAGGCTCAGGAAGGTCAGTGGCTGTCCCAAGGATAATGGGCTAGAGTGTTTCCGGCTGCAAGTAACAGAAAATACACCAACAAAAATATAGGACAAGAATGTACATTACTTCACATAAAAAGAAGTTCAGTGGGAACAGTGCCAGAGTTGGTCGTCCCATCAGCTCTCAACTAGTTCCTTCCTGCTCCCTACCCTACCATCTTCAACATACTGGTTATCATATTAGATAAGTGTTCCACCTCACAGTCACAAAGTGGCTGCAGACACTCTAAGCATTATATTCCTGCCGGAAAATAGCCAAAACTGTCTCAGAAGCTACCCCTGCAACTTCAATAATTTCCCTCACGTCTCTTTGGCCAGAGTTAGGGCCTATGCTCACCTCCAAAGAAATCACAGATTCTGGGGAGAGAACCAACTTGAGCACCTGAGTGTATTTAAAGTGAAGTCTTAAACAAAATCAGAGATTTACCCACAAGGAAGAGGCAATGGTGAAGTTTGGAAGACAGGGAGCAATGGCTGAAACTTTGTCAAAACCAGACTGGAACTCTGGGAACTAAAGGTCCTACTCTTAACCTCTAATGCTATACTTTCCATTACAATGAACTGGTCTAGATTCCCATGGTTCAATTCCCATGGCGGCCACATGTGACTATTGAGTGCCTGAAATACAGTTAATGTGACTAAGGCACTGAATTTATTTTTTTTTTTAAAGTTTAATTCGAAGAGCCACATAGATCTATGACTTTGACAGTGCAGGAACAGCATGTTAACAGCATTGCCTGTGGCATCTGACAGGGTCTAATGCTCTACAAATATCATGCAAGACACAAATGTAACTTAAATTTTCCAACAGTCAGAGTAAAAAAGGTAAAAAAGAAACAGGTAAAACTCATTTTATAATACGTTCCATTTTACCTCCATATCCCTATCACTTCAACAAAAAAACAATTTAAAAAGGATGTTTCTTATTCTTTTGTTCACTCAAAGGTCTGAGAGCTGACGTGCAAACATTCAGGAGCCATATGGCCAAGTCATCTGGAGATTTCAGAGCATTCGTGTCAAATAATCTTTCCTGATGCTGGTTCACCCCTCTGGGAAGTGGGCCGGACAAGGAAGTGAGACTCAAAAGGCAATACCAGTGGCTCTCAGACTCAAGTGTCACTGCAGGGCCCTGGAGGGCTGGTGAGCACTCTAGCTGGTCCCCGCCTTCAATGTTTGGGACTCAGCAGGTCCAGGATGGGTGCTTCCAATAGGTGGTTTGGGTGCTGGCCGCCAAGCCCACACTAGGAGCACAGGTGCCCGAAAGGAGCCGCCCATGCTCACACCTGCCCTGAGCAGAGGGTTCAGGGTGGAACCCATGTTGTGTCTTCCAGCTCATTCTCTTCCACACACAGAACAATGAGACCAGGAGGCTGGGATGGTCGAAAACAACTCCAGAGAACAGAATGCCGCTCCATTTCCTCACTCCAAGTGATCGACAGCCCAGTCTGGATACGTGATCCGGAGAGCGCACGAACACTGCTCCTGTCCCAGACCCGTGCCTTTCTCATGCCGAATTTCTGGTTATCTCACATGATTTTTGGTTCACTCTCTTTTCAAGGAAGTCATTTAATAGGTAATAAACTCCTAAAGGAAATCCTCGACCTCACAGTAAAGTCTTTGGGGTGGAATAGGACTGCATTGTCACCGTCCTGACCACATCACTGGAGTCCAGATGGGAATCTGAAGAAAAGCCGATCATGTACATCGCTTCTGACAATGCCATGCACTCAGCCCCCGGTAAATTATGCTTCACTATACCCAGCAGAAGCTAGCAAAGCCAAGCTGAGCTGCTGAGAGCACTTGAGATGATTTTCTAATCAGCAGATGACAGAAGTGGCTCTCCGGACAACAGTCATCACGCTGCTGAGGGTCAAGCCTCTCCTTGGTGCATGGCTATTTGCAAAAGAAGCTCTTCTGGAAGACCTGTGGCCCAGATGCTTGGAGGCTCTGGCCTAAGGAGCACAACGGAAGAATGGAAATAGACGAGATTAATCACATTTCCAACAAAGGCGCTCTTCTCTCTGGCTTGGGGGAGGGGCTGTGAGGCCTCTGCTCCACCCTCGCTGCCCTGGCTCAGTCTTGGAAATTCCACCAGCCCTCCAGCAGCTGGGGCCAGCTGGGTCCCTGGGCCGCCTATCACCACCCAGAGAAGGACACTCAGACCCAGCCCAGCTCCAGCTCTGCACTGCTTGTAACAATGGGCAGGGGACCAATTTGGGCCTGATGTTAGACATTTAATCAACAACCCCAAACTGGTCCCTATATAAACATCCAACAGCAAAGGACAGGCGAGCTGAAGGACAGCTTACAAACGGAGTTTGCCCCCCTGTCCCCCCGCTTTTACTCAGCATGAATGTCTCACTTTGTTTTCTGTCCCAGTGGAGAAATGTGGCTGGTCCCCTTTCAGTGGTACTTAGTCCCTTGGAAGAGCACAGCAATGGGGCCCCGACCACGGCAGCCTCTTCCCACCTGGGTTCTAACAGGGTGCCCCTCTTGAGCTCTCTCTCTGAGCAGAGAGGTCTCTGGTTTTCCGGATATTTCTCCTGGCCCCTCCCTTCAGCCAGCCACCCTGGAGGCGCAGTGATCTCCACACACTGTGGCCCTCAGGCTTCCTGCCTCTTAATAAGTCCTTTTAGTTGAGTGTTGCCTCAATATGCATTAGAATTACCTGGAGAGCCTTCAGAATATTCAGGAGTGATACCTGCTCCTTGCACCTCACTGAGTTTGACAAAGGGGGTCATCTGCTTAATGTCAGTGTATTTGGGGCAAAACCAGATGTGCCCAGGAACTTTGAACAAGCAAGCACCAAAGACTTAGGATGGAGTATTAATAATAATAAACATATATTGGTGTTTATCACTGCCAGATGCTGTCATAACTGTTTTATGTATGTCAGCTTGTCCAATCTGAACAACAGCCCCTCTGTGATGGGACTAAGATTAATGTCATTTTACAGGGGGAGGAAATGGAGGCACAGAATTTGAGTAACTTGGCCAATGTCATCTATCTGGTAAGCAATGAGCTGGGGTACAGATCAAGCCAGTCACGTTACAATATGTTGCCTCCAACAAGTCTGCTGTTCAAAACTGACCTCCTGCCCCCCAGTGTCAGCTCAAACAAAACTCCAAGTAACTCAGCCTCACGACTTTCTTGACTTTGAGGAAGAACCTCTATATCAACCTGAATTTCCCAACCTCCTGTTCTTCTAGTCCATGAGATTTTTTCATTATGATGATGCCGGGGTGAAGACAGTGATTCTCGGTATCAACTCAACTTTGTTTTCATCATTAGAGCGATTTTTCAAAAGCGAATATACCCTTGCCAATCCCAACCCCAACCTGACGAGGCCTGATGGAATCTGAGGACAAAGTAGGGAAACAGAATGGGCAGAAAAATGTCCATCTCAGGACAAACAAGGTAAATGTGACCTAGAGACATGTGTCCCTCTCCCCCAGGTCCATCTCAGGAGGGGTTCAGCACTGTGAGTCCACATTATCTAAAGAATTCAGTTGCTTGAGTGGTCCACATCTCAAATGCCTCTCTGATCCCTCCCTAAATATACAGTCTGGGACCAGAATGATTCCCTGCTCCTGGCCTTGAACACAGACACATTGTTTTCAATACAGGTTAGATATAAAAGCACTATCGGTAGAAACCAATACATCTGACAACAAAAGCTTTAATAATAATTCATGGGGGAGGGTATTGGGGACCTCCACCATGACCTTAACTTTTGCTCTCTGAAAGCAGCCAACCAATGGAACATGGGACAGTGTGGCGCCAAGTGAGAGGAGACAGACATCCTCTTTAGTCTCACCACATAAAGAGGGGTAGAAAAGTAAGTAACCTGGATAGCCCATACTCACTGAGAGCTGACCATGGCCAAGTACTTCCCCAGTCACTGTGGGTATGCCATTGTGATGGATCCTCATGGTGCTCTACCAAATAGTACCGTAATACCCACTTTCCAGATGTGGAAACTGAGGCACACAGAGACAGAGGAATTTGCCCAAGGCTGCATATCTGGAAGGAGGTGAAGCTGGATTTGAACCAGGCAGCCTAGATTCAAGGCCTACCTGCCCTGTGTGTGCCAAGAATGCACTGGAGTGCCTGCTCAGCTTCCTGCTGCAATCGTTGTGGCACAGACATGCAGCTCGTGCTTGTGCTGTTGCCAGTGCTCCAAAGGCTCCTTGTGTAGACCTCGCAGACCTACACTCCCAGGCCATCCTCCGCCAAAGGTCAAGGAGCCAAGCAGACCCCAACTCTGACCTGGACAGCTGACTTATACATATTCCCTAAAGACTATGTCACCCTCTCTTTCCCCTATAAGAGTCTCTCCCTTAGAGACAATGAGGAAAATGGGAGCAGAGGAAAGGACAGACCCGTTTAAGGAGAGTCCATAAAGAGGAGGAGGGCTGCTAAGACAAATATTTTATTTTTTATTTTTATTTTTATTTTTACTTTTATTTCTTAAGACAAACCTTTTAAAGGAACCATTTGAGTGGCAGAAATTGGGGACAGAGATTAGACTTCGCCACTATGTTGCTTAGGTGCTTATCACCTGTGTTCCTCCCCCCTCCCAAAAAATCCTGGGTGAATACAGTCAGCAGCCTCCAAGCCCTCTGAAAGGTCACCTCCAGCTGGCCTCAAGCATCCTGCCACCTTCTCTTTGGAAACTACTCCAGCCACTAGGCACTGGAACTGGGACCCCAACCCCTGTTCCCCCACACACACACCTCTGGGTGGCCTGCAGCCACTTCCAGATACACCAAGAGCTTTTCAGGACTGTCTTGAAGGGAGTCTCAAGGAGGCCACTACTGGACTGATCTGGGGTTCCAAAGGGCCAGCATTACTATGAGGATAATCTTCCAAGGCAAATCCCTACTTCACTAATTCTACTGTGCCCCTTGTGGACTAATAGGGTCAGGGCTGTGGGGCTGCCTGCTGGGTCCTCACACAGGGACTGTCTAGCCCAGGATCATCTAGTCCAGGGGCGTCAATGGGCCCTTTCTGGAGTTTGGGAGAGGAGGAAATCCAGCCTGGAACACAAATCTTTCCGCACCGCCCTTCCCCAGGCATATTTCCGAGTCTACAGTGGAGATGCCTCCTAAGATACCCGGCTCCCTGTAGGTTTCGGGGCATCTGGCTCTGGGGCGAAATGTTTCCATCTGTGAGGTCTAGCACAATGGGCACAGGACAAGATAGCTGGCCTTCTTTTATGGCATCTCTGCTTTGGTGCGTGTGCACCTCCGTTCCTGGAGGCGACCCTACCCCCACCCCACCGACATCTTGCTAAAAAGGTCCTGGTATTTGTGGTTGCCTAGAGTGCGGGGAGGGGGCGACCTGGATCTTGTAGACCTAGAACTTACCGGGATGCCTACGGGAGGTTCGGTATCCACCTCAGTGACATGAGTTTAAAAAAGTCGTAGAGACCCTGCAGGTCTTCAAGAGGGTCACAGGGATTGGGGGGGGCAGGGTGGACATTAAGCGCCTGGCAAATGGCTCCGCACCCCCACGTTAGTCCCCTGCCATCCCCAGAGCCGCGTCACCCAAACGGAGGACTCAGGGACCCTCCCCCCCCTTCCCCCGCTCCAGCCTCGTGGCTGCAGAGTACAGAGCAGGGGGAGGGAGCGGCAACCGGCTGGAGAAGAGGCCACGGGCCGGGGGAACCGATCTAAAGTGAAGGAAGACCTGCGGCGGGGCTGGATCCCGGGCGGGGGCCCGGATGGTAGTGCTGCCCGGGAGCGGAGGTGGGCAAACGGGGCGGGGCACGCGGGCGCGGGGACTGGGGCGCGGGATTGGAGGGTGCTGCCGGCGGGCCTGCCGCCCGCTCTTCAGGCGGAGCAGGGAGAGGCGCACGCCTCTGCGCGGGAGCCCTAGCCCAGTCTGCTCCGCTGCGCTCCGCAGCTCCGGGCGGGCACCCCTGGGCATGAGCGCTTTCCCGACGCTGCCCCCGGGGGGCGAGGAAGATCTCGAAAAGGCCTGGTCCCCAGCGGTCAACGCCAGCTGCGCCCCCGCCGGGGAGGAGGAGGCGGCAGCGGGGACCGGGGATGCGGGGGCAGCAGGCATGGTCGCCATCCAGTGCATCTACGCGCTGGTGTGCCTGGTGGGCCTGGTGGGCAACGCCCTGGTCATCTTTGTGATCCTTCGCTACGCCAAGATGAAGACGGCCACTAACATCTACCTGCTTAACCTGGCCATCGCGGATGAGCTCTTCATGCTGAGCGTGCCCTTCGTGGCCTCGTCGGCTGCCCTGCGCCACTGGCCCTTCGGGTCTGTGCTGTGCCGCGCCGTGCTCAGTGTGGATGGCCTCAACATGTTCACCAGCGTCTTCTGTCTGACGGTGCTCAGCGTGGACCGCTACATCGCTGTGGTACACCCTCTTCGTGCCGCTACCTACCGGAGGCCCAGCGTGGCCAAGTTGATCAACTTGGGCGTGTGGCTGGCGTCCTTGCTGGTCACCCTGCCCATTGCCATCTTCGCAGATACCAGGACGGCTCGGGGCGGCCAGGCGGTGGCTTGCAACCTGCATTGGCCGCACCCGGCTTGGTCAGCGGTCTTTGTGGTCTATACTTTCCTGCTGGGCTTTCTGCTGCCCGTTCTGGCCATCGGCCTGTGCTACCTGCTTATTGTGGGCAAGATGCGGGCGGTGGCACTCCGGGCCGGCTGGCAGCAGCGGAGGCGCTCGGAAAAGAAGATCACGCGGCTCGTACTGATGGTGGTAGCCGTCTTTGTGCTCTGCTGGATGCCTTTCTACGTGGTGCAGCTGCTGAATCTGTTTGTGACCAGCCTTGATGCCACGGTCAACCACGTGTCCCTCATCCTCAGCTACGCCAACAGCTGTGCCAACCCCATCCTCTATGGCTTCCTCTCTGACAACTTCCGCCGTTCTTTCCAACGGGTTCTCTGCCTGCGCTGCTGCCTCCTGGATGCCGCTGGTGGTGCTGAGGAAGAACTCCTGGACTATTACGCCACTGCTCTCAAGAGCAGAGGTGGGGCAGGATGGATATGCCCTCCGCTCCCCTGCCAGCAGGAGCCCTTGCAACCGGAACCCAGCCGCAAACAGGTTCCCCTCACTGGGACCACCACCTTCTGAAAAATGCTTTCACCTCCTCCCCAGCCTGGCCACCTCGAAGGAGTCTGTGCCATCCTTGCAACCCAGCAGACTGCCTGTCCCTGATGGTCACCTAAGAGCTGCCACCTGTTCCCACCACGGGCACCTTTTTCCAGCAGGCTCCATGCTAGCCCCAAGAGCATCAAAGCTCCTTTGCTTTCTCCCATCCCCAGGACTCTGGGTTTCAGGAGGATACCTCCATGGGGGTAGGACTCTTCTGAGTGCTGATCTATGATGTTAATTATCCTTGGACCTCTGACTATTTTCCCAGGGGTGGGAGGCTGGGGCATGCCAGGGAGGAATAGCCATCTGCCTGTGACGTGTGACAGAATCTCTATCTCTGCCCAGGAGAGGACTCTCCAGAGGGTGGAGGCAGCCAGTGCCCTTACTCTCTGCAGATTCTTTGGCTGTGGTGGGGGCATCACATGTTCGATATAAAAAGGGAAGAAGGAAGATGCATCCAAGCACACTCCCTTTGCTTCTGTTCCTGGGCTCTTCTCTAACTGAAATTTATGCACAAGGATCTGGGGCAACAGTTTGTCAACCCCATCCCCCCAGTGCTTGCTTGCAGTCAGAAGTGTCCCTCCGGTTGTCTTGGTCTGACAGCAGGCTTCCTGTGAGTAGAAAAGGTTTGGAGAATCGTAATGTGGGATTTGTTATGTCACAAACTTTATTAGGTCAGTAATAAAAAAGCAGAAAGGGTAAATCCCATTTGCTCCTATGATGTGATTTTTTTGCCTCGACCCTTTGGCATGGGAGCATGACCTCATTAAATCAGCAGTTTATACCACAGTGGTGAGTGGGAGGGAGCCAGGGGAGAAGGGAAAGGAGACCAGAGAACACAGATGGAAATCAGCCCAGATTTTGGATAGAGGAGGCAGCTCTATCACCCACTATTTAAAAAAAAAAAAAAATCACAATTCAGTAAAACATCAACCAGATGTAGATAATAAACATATGTAGGCTGAACACAGTAAGCGACTCTAACTTTTTGCCTGATGTTGACCCAAGGATAAATTAGCTTTTCCCAAAGGAAGAAGTCAGCTTATGATGAGCTTTAATCCTGTTTTCTATGAAGAAATATTGCAATGCTTACGTTGGGCTCTGGAGTGAAAACACGCTATTAAACATTTGTGAGCAGCTATGTGGGGGAGACACCATCTGGCTTTAGCACAGCAGAAGACCCTTCTGGGTTTGGCTGATCCCATCCAGATGGAGAGAGGAACACAGGCAGGGAGGGAGGAAAAGACAGCTGAAGAGAGAGCCCCTTTGCTCTTCAAAGAGCCCCCTGGAGCTCACAGCTTCCTGGCAGGGGGGCTTCTAGAGAAAATACTTGGGATTTGCCAGCCTCACAGACCTCACCTGCCTTGAGCCTTTTCAGGCAGCCAGCAGGCGTCCCCAGATGGGCACAGGGGGCTTCTAGGAGGCTAAAGAATACTGAGGTATGGCCAGGAGGGCAGGGTAAGGCCTAGGAGGATGTTCTGCTTCCATTCCGGGGAAGGACCAAGATCAGAGTTTTACTTGACATGAGCAGAAGCATGGTGTCTAGGAAACAGGCAAGAGAGCTGACTTCTGGTCCTAGATATAAATATTGTGTGAGGCAGGCAAATATCTGAAGCCCAGGGTCCTCAGAGTTCTGCCGATAAAATCAAGAGGTCTTCCCGGTACAAGCACACTGTAACAGAGGTCTAACTGTTTGTTCTTTTCCTTGTGGCTATAGATTCCAGCTTCTTCCCTACTGAATGAAAACCAAAAGCAGCCTGAGCTATCTTTGGGCCTATAACCATTGGATCCTTGTTCCTCTAGCTGGCCAGCCAGAAGCATGGTGTGTAGGCGATAATCAGTGTGGATCCAAGTGTGTCTCGTAGGACTGGGTGGGTTGAGGTAGAGATGCCGTTCTTTCGGGTCTGCGCCTTGGGGTATTGTACATCTGTCTGGCAGAGAAAATGTGTAGCCAATCTGTACTACGTCCTGGAGACATGGCTGTGGGTTGGAAGCTCCCAGCTAAGGCACAGAACCCCTTGAACTCACAAATATGCATGAGCCCCATGTGCACACACACATGCACATAAACACTGGACAAGGACCAGCCCAAACCTGCTGTACCCACTAGAGTTTCTTTGGGCACCTGGAGTAAGTCAGTGCTGGTATCCACCGGCCTTGTGTAACTGTAATTTCCTAGCAGTCTTTGAAACCGAAGTATTTCTTTGTTCCCCAGTGTCCGGCAGCATTCGGCAGGGTGCTCACTGCTCACTCGGAGAATCTGGTTGACCCCCTGGCTGAGAGCAATGCGGCAAGGGGTTCGTGGCCCTGGCAATGATCTGAAATGAGCATAAGCTCCTGGACTTTTGCCAGCCCCCACTCCACCCCCCGCAGTTGTGTGGGGCTGGGGTCCTTCTCTTCAGTCTCCAAGATTCACACCAGGCAAACTCTCTGCTGAGGAAGATAGGGCACTGACCAAGCGTCTTGGCAACACTCCTGCTGGGCTGAGTATTGGAAATGCAACGTTTTAAACTAGTTGGCGATGGTTTAGGCACAGACAGCCTTAGGCAATAAAAGAAAAAGTCCTCTAGAGACAGGGGCCCTCCAGCAGGACCAGAGACTAGTGTTGAAATTTCTCTGAGCCTCAGTTTCTCACGTGAAATGTGCACAAAAGCAGGGTGTGGGTTTGGAGTTCTCATCAGCTGTAAACCGCCTTCTCAAAAGTGCTGGAGAGGCACGCTAACTGAGGCAGTGGGAGGGTGAACGACAGCATTCTTTTATGCTGAGTACTCTCTCTATCCCTTGTTAAAAATGAGCGTGAACACCAACCCCTGACTTGAGAGTCATAAATCGGGCCCTGGAGGGGGCGGGGCTAGCGGGGGGTCGGGAGGGCTGGGAGAGCGCGCTGCTGAGCCTTCCCGCTTCTTGGGGGGTAACACCTCGTCACTGGCAGCAGCATCTGTCCTGGGAACAGTTATAACCCATTAACAGTGCTGTCGACCTTAGTTAGCATCAACCCTGAGACCTTTGGAACAGCTGGTTGCCTAAAACCCTCACAGCTCCTGAGCAGCAAGATAACAGTGAAATGAAGTTAGGGACAGAGGCAGCTAGTGTCCTGAGACCACTCACACATGTCACCTATCTGGGGGTGGGGGGGGTCAGCAATGTAGGCACCCTTTGACCTGAATCCTGCTCTGTTGACTATAACAGCTTTGGGCTTCAAAATGAATGAAAACGTTATTCACCTGGGTAGAAACAGATTTTTTTTTTTAATTTCTTTTCAGTGGTCCAGAATTCCTAGTTTATGCACCACACCCAGTGCTTCATGCAATACATGCCCTCCTTAACACCCACCACCAGGCTCACCCATTCCCCCAACCCCCTCCCCTCCAAAACCCTCAATTTGTTTCTCAGAGTCCACCGTCTCTCATGGTTCATCTCCCCTCCAGTTTCCCTCAACTCACTTCTCTCCATCTCCCCATGTCCTCCATGTCATTTCTTATGGTCCACAAATAAGCAAAACCATATGATAATTGACTCTTTTGTTTAACTTATTTCACTCAGTATAATCTCCTCCAGTCCCATCCATGTTGCTACAAAAGTTGGGTATTCATCCTTTCTGATGGAGGTATAATACTCCATAGTATATAAGGACCACATCATCTTTATCTGTTTGTCCGTTGAAGGGCATCTTGGTTCTTTCCACAGTTTGGTGACTGTGGCCATTGCTGCTATGAATATTAGAAACAGCCTTTAGATACCCCCTTCAGTCAGTGAACTTGCCTTGCCTTCTGAAGTTGTCTTTAACTTGCTGTTCAGTAACAAGCCAGGTGTTTATTTTCACCAGATGGTCAGAAGATGGTGTTTGAACTTGACCGGTGATCACTCATCAGAATTCTTGCCCAATTTGTCAGCACTATATCACGGAGCAAAGATGCATACTATTTTCATTTTAATCTTTAAATCCTCGGCTTCACTTTCATTAAAAACATCATACTAGCACTCCTTAGGTGCCAAAGGCTGATATCAAAGAAGAAAAAAGCCCCCAATGTTCAGCCGTGCTCCTCAGAAACTGGACATGGCAGCCTGAGCAGTAACTGGGCCAAGCCCTGTAAATTTGGGTTTTTGAAGATTTTTTCAGGCAGGCTGTCGGTGATAAAACATCCCCGTCTCCCACTACCCCTTACCTGGAGTAGGTGACAGAAAAGCCTCAGATTCCTTAAGCACAAATGTCAGAATCCTAAGGCTCTGTCCTGGGTTACATACCATCCATCAGCAACGCACCTCGAAGCTCTGCTCTGGGGAGCTGTGTGCAGGTGAGGGTGCATGCACACAGAACAGTGAGTGCTGCTTCTGGCAGCTTTGAGACACCATGGGGAGCCTCCACAGACTGCCCCTCTGTCCTTATGAAACTTGGAAGTTAGGTGGCCAAAGATGAGCATTAATCAGAGAACCTCAGAAATGAGAGTAGACTTTTAAGCCGAAATTAGAGCAACCCAGGAAGGGACTCTGGTTTCTATGAGATGATGTACTAAAAGAACCTGACATGGTTATTAGGGCAGGTTTCCCTAGGAAGTTTGCTGGAGATGCCCTCCTTAAAGGACGAGTAAGATCCAACCAGGAGAAGAAGAGGGTAGAGTGGAAAGTACAAAGGGCTCAAGGCAGAGAGGAGAGCATATGCAGAGGACCTATTGTGGTAGGCACTGAAGATCCACAAGGGATTAGGACAGGGGATAGATGATGTCCAGTCAGCAAGAGGCATTGGGAGACAGACCAACAGTGCCTCATAAGTCCCTTTAAGGATTTGGGATCCTGGGCTTAGTGTCTAACCAGGAGGGGTGCCTCTGAAAATGGGGGAGAACTTAAAAAAAAATCCAAGATCATTAATTGTGTCACCTGGAATGGAAGTACTGACTTGGTTGAAATAAAAACTACAGCTTTCTATTGCGGAAAGACACCGTGGGCACCCGCTGATGCCACATGGGGGTGCAGTGCCTGGGTCTAGTTGGGTTGCCCGAGGTCAGCACTGGCACAGTGCGAATGTGTGGCGGTCTGGGGAGGACAGACTTGCGGACACATGGACCAGGGACAGAGCATCAACTTATCAGCCCAGTGAAACTGCAGGAAAGCTCCATGGCCCCTGGAGAAAGGCCAGAACAAGACTGTACAGGGGCCTGGCCTAGAGGAAGGTTCAGTATTTGAATGGTGACCAGCTGGCAGAGAACTAGACAACAAGGTCTATACAAAGAATTGGAATTTTTTTTTTTTAATTTGGGATTTCTTTAGCCACTCTTGAGGAGGCTGTGATTTCTTTTTAATCTATATTTACTGAAGTGTAATTTACATCTGGCAACAATCACTCCTTCTAGGTGCTCAGCTCTACGGATTCTGACAAATGTGCACTAACGACAGTTGTTCAACTGCCACCCCAGTCAAGGTGGGGACGGTTTTTGTCACCATGCACTTCCCTTTTGGTAGCAGTGATCCATGCCCTGAGGGGGAAGGTTGCCAATAGCACGGGCAGACAAGAGGGGACCAAACTGGGGGCAGTATGCTCCCTAAATTGAGGGAAACCACCCACTCATATCGTTTCCTGAGCTCCTTTACTCAGACAGGGATCTCTCAGCCCATTTACTGAGGAAACGCTGTCCTTTCAACATACCAGATATGAAAAGAAACTTTGGGGTCCAGAAATCCGTCACCCACAAACCAGGAGCTTGAGTACCTCCCTGGGCAAAGTCCCAACTTCTCAATGGCCTCATAGTCTTTTACCCTGAACTTTGGAAAGAAAGCATGGCTTCTCCTCCAAGCCAAGGGTTCAGACTCCCTCCAAAGCTTTGCAGAGTGGATACACTTCAAGTGTATGGTGGACACATCATTTCCATTTATCCCAGGCCTGCAAGCACCTTGCTGCTGGGTAGCCTCGTGTTCCCTGTCCTGAGCTCTGGACGTTCAGATAGAAGAGCACTTGCTCGGTGACTTTCCCTTCTCATCATGTTACTGTTGGATTTCCAAAGTCCCCCTTTGAGAGAAGGGTGAAATGTTTGATGAAAGAAGGGAATCACATTCTGGCAAAGAATTGCTCAAAGTGGCACTTTTGGTTTTAATCACCATTTCAAGACAAATTTAACAATGGATGCCCCGAGGACAGGGGCGATGGTGTGCAAAGCTCAAGATCCCCAGAGTCTGTGGGACACTTTAATTCTCTAGGAATTAAAAGGAGTTGAAGCAAGAGGCAGAAGGAAGAAGGGAGGATTCGGGATGCTGTGGCAAACCACTTCTTCCCGGCTGGGTTGCTGAAGGAAGGTCTGCCTGGGAGTCAAACAACCCACGAGTAAGCAGTTGGGCCCAGTCTCAGTGTGAAGCCATAAGAAAGATTCCAGAAAGATAATAAAGAGAAGTTGCCTCATGTTCCATATGTGGAAGAGAAGAAGGTTCATCTCAGGATAATACCAGTCATGATATGTCCCATAAAAAAAAAAAAAAAAAAAAAAAAAAAAGATTTATTTCAGGCAGAAAATCAGAAAAATGCCTGGCGTGTGGCCCCAGGGGGCATGATATCATCATGGACCCCAGTTTAGAATCTTAGTGTTTTTCACTGGATCCTGAAACCCTTCTGTGACTTGCTCCCCTGTCTCTAGTGGGTGTGACTTTGAACTAATGCATCCCCAGGGTTCTTCTTTCCTTCGTAATCACACTTTCAAAACAAGCTGAGAAGGATTTTGATTCTGTTAGAATCTGATGTTAAAAAAATATTTCATTTCTCTTGTGAGAGGAAATCAGTTGTTTGACTACATCTGAACCTGCTGACCAAAAGAAAAAAAAAAAAATGAGAGAAGGACTCTCTCAAAACAAAAAGAGATAGTGCTGGACCCCGGGGCACATGTTCTGAAAACGAAAGGAAGAGCTGGGCGTTGCCTGTATTATTTTATGAAGAAACGCCTGAAAAGGTCAGGGATGTGTTTTCACATGAACTTGGATACCCCCCACAGAGTCTTGACTATGATGAAAATGTGTTTATATATGTACTTTGTAACCTCGGTTTTCCCTAAAGACATGAAATAATAATTCGCCCCCATTTAACACGAGACCAACAGACCCCTCCCAGATTAGAACTTGGGGATCTCCTGTTACCTAGCCCTGTCCACAACCAGAATGGTAGACAGAAGCGCCTCATAAAGTGTGAATAGGCAGCACCATCATTTCTCTTTGCACACTCCTTCCTTTCTTCTTTATTTTTTCTAAAAAAGATTTTATTTGTTTATTACAGAGAGGGATCATGAGAGAGGGAACACAAGCATAGGAGAGCTGGAGAGGGAGAAGCGGGCTCCCTGCTCAGCAGGAAGCCTGATATGGGGCTCCATCCCAGGACCCTGGGATCATGACCTGAGCCAAACGAAGGCAGACATTTTCTGACTGAGCTCCCAGGCTCCCCTCCTTGCTTCCTTAATGCACCCTCAAGCTCCACCCCCGAAATTGTGGCATGGGATTTGTCTGCTTGCTTTTTTGTTCTTTCCACACTCCTGGTGGGCTGCTAGGAATTTTGGCAGCATGAGTCCAGAGCACGGGGCCAATAAGCAAGGTGCTAGGAGACACAGGAGTCAGATTTCACTGAAACCTGTTTGCTGGAGGTTGAGAGAGTCAGGCAGTCTGGTCAAAGCTTAGAAAAGTTCATCTTTGTGATTCAAACATGAAAACATAGGGTCCTCGGTGTGGGGAGACCCTGAAGGGGTGGGGGCGGGGGTTGGCAGGCTTCAGGGAGGAAAGAATCCTCATCTGGTGTGTGCTCACAACTCCAATGGCCGTGAAGGGGAGTGGCCTGAGTGACCCTTCTGGTGTGACACATTTTGTTGATGATGGTGCTAGTTCCAGGAATGTGTGTACTCTTCAGGACTTACAGATCTGTTCACCAAAAGGGGAGAATTTTAATGTGTGTCAATTATATTGTGAATTTTTTCCTTAAAAAAAAAAAAAAAAAAAGAGTCAAAGTAAAATGCACTATCCACCATCTGGGCCTAGCCTGCTCTTCCTGGCACTCATGGTCCTAATGGCCAGAACTTTCCAGGCTCACAGATTTTATTCTTTCAGCCCCTAATCAGTGATCAAACACCACTTAGATCCTTAAGAGCTTAGGTCTCCTTTCTCCCCACAAAGAAAGAGGAAGATGAGCAAATGTGCATATATTTTTCTGATGAGTATTTCCCCAAGTCCCCACCCTTTAAGAAACAGTGCTGCCTTTCCTGAGACACAGGTGGCAGCTGACCCTGTTTTGGGGAGGTGCGCCCATGTGTGGCAGGGCCAGGAAACTCAGTCACAGCAGAGTCTGTGACTCCCCTTGGGGCATTTAGGTGTCCACCCCCACCAACCCCCTTGCACTGCCCCAGTGAGGCAGATGGTTGACAAAGCTTAGAGATTTGCCCAAAGTCACCCGTCAAGAGTGTGGGCAGCTGGGGCCACTAATCGTTTTCAACTGGTGATTCCTTTCTCTTCTGCCAGTTCCTCTTTGGTGTTGCTACACTTGAGGTTCCCTTGGGGCAGTTAGGGTGAAGGTATGGGTAGTGCTGCCTTTCCCACGGCCCCAGGGGCTGCCTGGGATGGAGCCAATTTTTTCTTTCCCTTTTGGGTCCTAAGAAAGCAAGCAGGGTACTTTGGGGTTTATTCTCTCCTTCTCTGTGGCCTATCCAGGAGCACACTGGAGGGGATATCTGCAGCCCTATGCTTTGATGGGCTTTATGAGCAGAGAGAAGAGAACTTGGTGGCAGGATTTTACGACTCCCCTGGAGCTGTTTCTCACCCAGTTCAAACATCTCCCTCCTTAAGGATCCCCCAGATCCCACCAGAATTCCCCCTCAAGGGTGGACAGCATCTCTTCCAAGTGACTGCACCTTGCCTGCAAATAATACTTCCTACTTCCCATACACCTCGGATTTGTTCTCAAGACAACTGAGATCACAACTTAATCATTTATTTTTATCCACGGATGCATCCATTTACTTATGACACATTTGCTCGAATTTTGGGGGCACCTGTTGTGTGCCCAAACCTGTGCTAACTCACCTCATCTAATGCTCATGAAAACCCTGTGGGGTGGCACTTGCCAGCACCCCACTTGATAACCTTACAGGGACTGCATGGAACCCATGGTTATGTGACCACCCAGTGTCAGGCTGGATTCAAATCCAGGTGTATATGACACCCAAACCCCTTGTTAATCCTGCTGGATGCTTACAAGGGAAACCATCCAGGTGTCTGCCCAAGGGGACATATGAATAAGCCTAGAAGTGGCTGTTACCTTCTCAAGCAATTTTAGTACAGAAATTGAATACCAGTGTGCTCTTGTTAAAACTCTTTGACTGGCACCTTGCTTCTGTGATAGAATTCACCCTTGATAAGCTAACCTGGAGTCTCCTCTCCCATCCACACTTACCTCTCCATGCTACCTCTCCAGCTCCATCTTGGACACCTTCCCCTTGTTCACCATGCTTCATGCCCTCTGCCAAGACTCTTCCCCGCACAGGGCCTTTGCACATGCTGTTCCTTTACCCAGACTGCTTTCTTCTTCACTCTGCATTGACTAACCCTTGTCCCTCCTTGTCTAGTGTTGAGGGTCAGCTCATCAAAGATACCTTCTTTATTCCTGCAACCTAAATTCCACTTACCTATTGTGCTGAGCTTCTCCTCCCCAGCTCCTACTGCTGTGTCTAAATGCAATACAGTTTGGGGGTATTTATTTGTTTTATATTTGTCTCCCCCACCAGAGTGTAAGCTTCTCAAGGTAGAGGGTTGCTACCATGCCTATCACTAAACCAGGCACAGAGTACATGCTCAATAAATATTTGCCAAACTAGTCCAACAAAAGGAGCTAGATCTGAGGAGGGGACAGATGCCATTTAGCTCACAAAATCAAGTTCTGACTTATCCACAACTATGAGCTTGACCTTATTCCCCAGGCTCTGCAAGCTGTAGATTGTCGTCAGCAAACACGTACCACATACTGAGATTTGGAATTCTCCCTCAGACCTGGATATCCCATAATGTGAACAGAAAAGGAGACCATACAAATTGACCCACAGCCCCTGTTTCATAAGGTTTACTCTGATTCTGAATTCTGGGCCACAGTTCCTATAGCCGACTCATTTGTTTATGTGATCCTGGCATCTTTCTCAGAGTGGGGCTGCGGTTTCCCAGTTGTTTTGAGAATCCCAAGTTTAGAAGACGCCTATAAGCAGGGATGTTTAACTTCCCACAAGACGGGGAATGAGGAGGGTGTGGAGGGACTGGGCTTCCCCACCCCCGCAACCAATGCCCTGGGGTCCAAGATGACCCAGTAAGGGTTTTCAACTCTGAATCTTAAAAGTGTGTTTTAAGATATATCCCTTAAGTTATATCCCTTAAGTTATATCCCTTAAGAAAATTCCCCTCCTTTGGATTTTAGAGAAACCCTAAAGCAATGAGCCCTAGTTAGTCATTCGTAAGCTGCTTGGAAGCAGATACTTTTGAAAAATGAAGTCCAGGGCTCCTGGGTGGCTTAGTCATTAAGTGTCTGCCTTCGGCTTGAGTCCTGATCCCTGGGGTCCTGGGATCAAGTCCCTGCTCAGCAGGAAGCCTGCTTCACCCTCTCTCACTCCCCCTGCTTGTGTTCCCTCTTTTGCTGTCTCTCTCTTTCTCTCTCTGTGTCAAATAAATAAATAAAATATTTTTTAAAAAAGAAAAGAAAAGAAAAATGAAGTCCAGTAGTAAGGACAAATCTATAAGCTACCGCTCTCTCCTCTAGACCCCCAGCACCATTCATGTGTGCCTGCTTTGCTGACACATATCAACTTTTTCTTTCACATGTACCTACTACTGACTTTGGTTTTCTGCTAGTCTGCCAGACTCCTAAAGGCAACATTGCTCAACTTAGGATCCTGGGAGATCCTATGTGCTATGCATAGTGGCCACACCCCCACACACCTCAAAGCTGTCAGCTTCATCCAGGATGGATACAGAATCTCCAGCTGCATCTTTGCAACAGTAAGCAGAGTTAAGAGAAATTCAGCATTATCCAGATGTATAATAAATGTTTGATTATTTGATCAAACTCAGTTGTCTTCCAACTTCTGCTTTATGAAAATTTTCAGAGCACTGTATATAAAATTCAGGCAGTGCCACACTCCAAGGAAAAGGGCCCCAGGAAATATGTGTCTTACAAAACACAGTATTTCTAATCTCCAACAGAAAAAAGAATGATTTAATACTGCATGAGACCTTGGTATGTGGAAATGATTCTTTGAATTCGAGCCACAGACTGAGACCCCTCGTGACTGTTGTATTTGGATATCTCAGAGGGCAGATAATGCCAAACCATTCAAAGGAAGGACACACAGCTGGAATTCTAGAAATGCCCCCAAGAACTGTTTCTTTAACTCAACCCAACAAATAATCCTATAATGTGTTTCAAAACACATAGACACCAGTCTTATGTATGAAGTTGTTATGGTTACAGAAGGAAACATAAATATTTGTGCACACAGACATAACATGAAGTCCTTCTACAGTGAAAACAGTCTTCTCTGGAAAGATCTTTGAAAGTCAGAGATGGTGCCATGAGCAGATGGAGTTAGTGATGGGGTGTGGAGCTGCCTTTCCAGGTGCCTCCTAGCATTTCATTTTTTTGTGAGCCCTGTTTAATGACTTAAAAGGAGGGGGTTGGGGAAGGGTAGATGAACAGACACAAAACTCAAGATCGCTTTGTTATTTGTTTATTTTCTACATGTGATGTCATAAGCAAGAGTTTTGCCTGTGTTCTAGTTTATCTCCAATAAATAAATAACTATGTACAAATGTGCTGAGTTTACAAAATAGAGGAAAACCTTTGTTTTACAAAAGATACACTTGTATGATACATTTTTCCGATACAGTGAAACACAATTCATTCCTAGCTTAGTTGAACCAACAACCCTGTGTAGCAATGTCTAAAGGTGTGTACCTCGTCTTTTCTATCAGAAAGCAAATCTATTAATTGAAAATTCCTCAGTTTCTTGAGAATATAGGCCCGGACTTGGCCTGCTGCTTATTACTGATCTATATTTAATGTATTCCAGAAATTTGGAAGCTGTCTGAAACAGTTCTTCTCAAGCTATATTGGGCAAACCCCTGCAGATCTTGTTAAAATATGAATTCTTGTGCAGCTGGAGCTTCTGCATTTCTAGCCAGCCGCCAGGAGCAGCTTTCCCTTCTTGTCCAGGGATCGTGTTCTAAGTGGCCAGGGTTGGAAGACCCCTTTAAAGTGGGAGAAATTCCCGAGGAGGGCCTGATCAAGGTGAGGCCCTAATTGGACAACCTCCAGGTTTCATCCCTAAATTCCCAAATCCCCAACCCCCAAACCCAGCAGAACTGGTTTTGTTTTGGAGCACACATTACAAAAAGAGTAAGATTCAAAATGGTAACGCATGAATTGTGCAGCTTAGAACTTTCTTAAACTCTCTTGTGGGAAGAAATTCATTCCCCTCTTAATCTAGAGCAATAATGAGAACATTTTCAACGTTGTCAAAAATAACCAGTAATAACAACAACAGTTATAATCATGGGAAAAAGAAACTGGCATAAGAAGCTTAACAACAATATAGATATTTCAGTTCAAACGAAAATGACAATAAAACCCAGGCTCATTGTTTAAAAAATTAAAATTAAAAAAAACTCCTTGGGTTGAATTTCTGTGACAGTCCGGCAACATTAGTCCAATGAATGCCCTCACATCATAACTTTTGTTAAAATGATATTACTCTGGAAGCCTGAATTTTCAGGATAAATTAGCAAGCCTGGTTCAAGAGCAAATAAATTCCAACCAACCTTGACTGTAGTGTTTTTGATTCTGCTTCATACATACATTTACCAAGGTAGACATGGAAAGACAGAAGGAGGGTGACCAGGTAGGGAGACTCCAGGTAGGTTGGCTGAATTCCAGGGAGGGGAAAATTGGGTGGAATAACAAAGGGAACAGGGGCTTGGCTTCAGCAATGTGAGAGTGCTGGGAACACCACCAAGATGGTTTAACTCCCACCTGAGGAGTAGAAATATATAAATATACAGATAGGGAAGGGGAAGTGAAGAAGGGAGGGATACAAAGCGGGTACTGAAGATATACAGGTGGGGGGGGAAGGAAACACAAAGGAAAAAAAAATCATCCTAAATACTTTAAAAAAATAAATATCTTGGTCATTATCCACACCTTGATTACACTCACTAGTCCACGGGATTGCAAGTCTGACCCAAAGACCACGGGATTGCAAGCCAGCCAAGGAGGCTCCCCCATCCTGTGCCCCTTGGCGAGGTCTTGGGACACGCTGTAGTCTGCATCTTCACTATAAATTGCCATCTCTGCCTAGCCAGCCGTGTGATGATGTCAAGGAAGTGGCTGGGGCGCATACTCTTTCCAACCCCCGCTCCCCAGCCAAATGTGGAATCAGCAAAAGAAAGGGGGCAGAATCTTCTCCAGTTCTGATGCCAGCTAAAGTGCTTTGGATTAGGTGCCCAGGGAGTAAGGCTGGGGGAGGGGGAGAGACGCAGGAGGGAGGGAAGGCCCACCCCACAGCAGGGGACAGGAAAGAGGCCTCTCAGAGTTTCTGAGGCATCTGCTCAGTTCGCACATGCTGGAGCACCACCTCTTTGGCCGGGGAACCACACTTGTACTCCAGCTCCGCCCTCGTGGTGCCTTGCTTCTTGCGCAGGTGGCACAAGAGCGCCAAAAGCGCCACCACCAGAGATAGGCTGGCGATGGAGATGCCGATGAGCACTCCAGAATGCAAGGGCCCTACAGGTGAGGGGCTCAAGGTGGCGCCGGGAGTCGGGCTGACCGGGGGCTCCCCAGAACCGCCGTCACCATCACCATCAGTGTTCACCTCGGTGGGGTCACAGTCAGGCCCACAGATGCACTCGTAGGTGCCTGGGAGGTTGCGGCAGGCCCCGGGGCAGTCTCCGTTTTCGCACTCATCAATGTCTGTGCACATGAAGCCGTCATCCAGGATGTAGCCTTCAGGGCACTGGCAGGAAGTTGGGCTGTAGGGATCGCAGTCTGCTGGGCATGCAGTCTGGTTACAGAACATTAGGCACCTGTGTGGGTCCTGAGGGCTGGGTGCGAAGCCCTCAGCGCAGATGCAGCGATAGTCTGTCTGGCCCACAGGCTGGCACTGATACTCGCACTTGCTCCCTAAGCACGGGTCCACTGACTCCACGCAGTCGTTGTTCACCAACTCGAAGCCAGGGTTGCAGTGGCATTCGAAGGCGCCCCGCGTATTAACACATCGCTGCGGGCACGGACTGGGCACCTGGATACAGTCGTCCACGTCCTCGCACCCGTGCTGGTCAGCAGCCAGCTGGTAGCCGGTCTCGCACATGCACGAGTAAGAGCCGGGCACGTAGCTGTTGGTAATGCAATAGTGCTCGCAGAGTTTGTGGCAAGGGTGATCCGCTTGTGCGGCGCAGGAGCGCCCGTCAGCCTCTAGGTAGGCGTCAGCCGGGCAGAAGCACTGAGACGTCTCAGCGCTCCTGTTGCAAGTGTCCTGGCAGCCGCCGTTCTCGACGCTGCAGTCCCAGGCGCCCTGGTCATCCCGGCCCCAGCGCGCCTCGGCCTCTCCTGGCGGCGCCGCGCACTCCAGCTCCACTCCGAAGGGCGCTATAGAGGCAGAGCTACCCGCGGGTAGCGCCTGGAAGTCCGCGCCAGTGGCCCGGAACGGAGTGGTATAGGTGATCGTTACACCGGCGGCCGCCACGGCTCCAGAGTCCACGAGCAGGGGCTTGCAGGAGGCTGCAAAGTGGAACTCGCAGAGGAAACCATCAGCTTCTGCAGTGCACTGCTGCTCCTCCCAGGCTGGCTCGCGGGGTGCTAGGGCCCCAGCTTCCGAGACTGCGACGCACAGGGGGCCGCAGAGAGGCGCTGGGTCAACGTGCAACCGCGCCCACCTGCTGTAGCTGGTGCGGTTGTCGCCGGTAACCCACTGGAAGCCGCGCAAGGGCCCGAGTTGCCCTGGGTCACTGCAACCGGGCGGGAGCTGCAGGCCGATCCAGAGGCGCGGGCTGTCGCCGCTGTCGCCGCTCAGTAGCAAGGAGATGACATCAGCCGCCACTGAGGAGCGCACAGTCATCAGGTGGCCCCCTAACCCTTCGCAGGCCTGGCTGGCGGCGAAGAAGGTCGCGGGGCCCCGGAAAAGCTCGAAGCAGTCGTGCTCGACGCACTGGCTGCCGCGTGGCTGAGGCTCTGGGGACGTGGGGAGCCCCAGACCGGCGGGGGCCAGCACGCCGAGGAGCAGGACCCGGAGCATGCTGTCCCAGCACGCCGAGGGCAGGCGCGGGGGAGAGCGCAAACGCCGCGACAGGGCCCGAGCTCCGAGGGGACTGAGAAGCGCAGGGCGCCGCCGGCGATAGCCGCTTGCGTTGGTCCCAGCCCAGACGTGTCCAGCCGCGGCGCGCAGCGCTGGCGAAGCAGCCTCTGACATGCCGGCCGGCCGGGGCGGGGGTTTTTAAGTGCGCGGCCCTCCCTCCTGGACGTTCGGGAAAAGGAAGGAAGTGCCTGGTGGGAAGGGCTGATGCTGCATTCTCGGATTACTGGGTTCTCCGGACGCCTTGTGCCCGCCCTCGCGCCTGGGATCACCTCGCCGGGATGAGTAAACCCGGCCCGGGGCTGGGAGGTCCCCAGGCGGGACCGCCAGGCGCAGGCGCCGCGGGAAGACAGTACCTCTGTCAGCAAGACAATGTCCTCCCCCGCCACTAGGGCCCTCAGGCTCGCTGTCGTAAAGGGGGCTTACTTAATACGCAGCCCCTCTTAATCTCTCGGTCCTCTTTCTTTTTCTTATAAAAGAATGTTACCACCGATTTCAAGGGAAGCCTGGATTGCGGAACTCTGTGGAGACCAGAGAGAAGGGCTTTGAATGAGCTACGGGGAGGTAGTGCCCACGACCGGCCGGGCTCTAGGGGGAGGTGCCCGACAAGAGAAAGATTTGGGGAGGGGGTGCCAAGGGCGTGGGCTTCCCCAAAGAAGCAGTGGCGGTGAAAGAACTGGACCCCGCCCCGAGCCCTGGCGCCTAAAGCAGGAGACACTGGTGCGCTCGGCCCCAGAGGACAGAGGGTGTGGCTGGCACGATGATGGGGGAAGGGGGAAGAACTGGCCTAACACTGGCGAGCTCCGCGCACAACCAGGGACCCACGGGTCCCTGAGCATGAGGCGAATTCTTTTTTTAAAAAGAATTCTTAAAAAAGAATTCCTTTTTAAAAAAGAACTTTTTAAATTTTTTTTTATTTTTTAATAAACTATAATATATTTTTATCCCCAAGGGTACAGGTCTGTGAATTGCCAGGTTTACACACTTCACAGCACTCACCATAGCACATACCCTCCCCAATGTCCGTAACCCCACACCCCTTCTCCCAACCCCCCTCCCCCCAGCAACCCTCAGTTTGTTTTGTGAGATTAAGAGTCACTTATGGTTTGTCGCATGAGGCGAATTCTTGCAGAGCCCTGTAGGAGCGGGCGTGTTGGGGAGCGCGCTAGCCTGTTCGGTCTGTTTTTATCCAGCTTCACAGAGGGATAGGCCATCTCACACCCCAAAAGGGGCGCACGGGAGCCCTCGCGGGCTCCAAGCGAATCTGGCTTGGGACGGTTAAGGAATTTTGCATTTGGCTGAGAGATCAGAGTGATATAAAGGTGCAACGTCATGCCACTCGCGTTGCAGAAGGGCGGTCCTCCGGACGGACAGGGTGGGGACAGCTGCGACGAGGAGATGGGAATCTGTCACTTTCGCGACCTTTACCGCTTATTCACTTACCAAGAATGTGTGTGTGTGTGTGTGTGTGTGTGTGTGTGTGTGTGTGTGTGGTGTGCGTGTGTGTGGTGTCCAAAACATAAGAAAGGGGGGGGGGACATAAGGGAGGGACAAACTTCTTTTTTTTTTTAATCCTGTGCCACCTCTCCGCTATGATCACTCACAACCAAACACCAGAGGGCGGCGCTGTTGAACTCTAAACAAAGCCCCAGAAGTTGGAGAGCTCTAAACTTGGGCTGAAAAGCTTAATAATGGGTGTGAGGAATGCAGGGCCCTTGCCCTGGGACAAGAAAATTCGCTCCAGGGAACCCCCACGCGGATTCCACCTTTCAGCTGGGTGTCTTGCCTCTTTGGTCCAGCAGAGCGCAGACCCTGTAAGGGCAGTGTAGCCTCTTCACAAGCGAAAGGCAAGCACGCGCCCACTCACCCCTTCCTGGCATTCTACTGAGAGTGACCGAAGGTGTGGGGTATGGGCACTCCAAGAGTGAAAGGGAGGAGGTACAGTGGTCCTTTCCTGCATTTCCCAACGTCTTATCCCAGGGTGGAGCGCGGGAGCTCCAACAACGACAACTACTGCCTCCTGAAAGCTAGGTGGGGGAGCGCCGCATGGAAACTAAGGTCTGAGGAACCCTGGAATGCGTGCCTCTGCTCCTCTGGGGAGAGAAGGAAAGACCAGCAGTTTTGAAGAGTGGGGTTGTCTGCTGGTGGGAGTAGGCAGAATCTGGTCTGATGTCCCAGCGGCTGCCTGTGCTGAGCCTGGGTCTTGACTCACATGCACAGCCCACCCACGGAGACTGGAGCTGGAGCAGGGCTGCCTCAGGTGCAGCTGGCCCTGTGGCCTTCCCGGACAGATAGATGGTCCCTGAAAGATTTCAGAAAATGAGAGCAATGCCTGTATGTGTGAGGCAAGAGAGAGGACAGGGCCTGTTACACCCTTTCCTCAAACTTTACTAAAATTTTCAAGCCTGCCAGCCCTCAAAGGAGTTTGAGGGATATTCAAGAATCAAGTCTTGCCCCTACACCAGGCTGGTTCACTTCTTGGATGGGTTCTAGATGATTCAACATGGCCATCTTTAGCAGGGTGCCCTATTTGGGTCTCCTTGGGCCATTACTTTGAAGCTTTTTTGCATGTTTTAAACTACCTCCGTTCCTCTCTGGACCTTCTGCTTAGGTAGATAGGCCACTGCCTATGCTCCATGGGGTTGATACTAGTAGCTCCCTTTCCATTGGCTGGCCCCTGGCCCTGCTTCCCTCACTGAGGGCTCACCAGCCCAGGCCCATTTTGCTGTTTCATTGCAACGGCTCCCTTGAGGAACACCCACCATGTCCTAAATACTGAAGCCAAAAACTTATTTTTGGTATCTATTTTTCTTGATGTCTCTATGTTGTTTGCACTCTTGATCTCTGGCTATTTCAGGTTCTCTTCATCCCACAGCTTCTGAGACTCCTACCTTCCTGCTCCTCCTCTCTTCTACTTGCCAGAGGGTGGCCTCTGCCCTTCTTCCCCCATGAGGGTGGCCAGTCTTCACAGTTCTGCCCATGGCCTATACCTCTTTACAACCCACCTTTTTTCAAATTCACTTGTTCCTACAAATGCTGAAGGACCCAGCAAGAGGGCCCCTGCTGACCAGCAGAGAAATGTCTTACTGTGCCTCACCGCCACCCCATGGCTCCTGTCTTTCTGTCTACTGGTAAAGTTCTCGTTGCTGCCTCTTCTCCATCTGCTGAAATCTGACCCTTCCTTTAAGGCACTTGTGACACGCTGCCCCATCACACGTGTTTCTGAGTAACCAAACCAGAACTGATCTCTGTGTGAAGTGCGTAGGACTTTCTATCAGCAACTTAGCACTTACACCTCATTTGCTTTACAAGTAATTGTATACTTTTTAATCATGCTCCTTCCTAGACTCGCAATCTAGGTTCCTGGGCATGGAGCATAACTCTTAGACAACTTCGTATTCCCCATCCAGCCTACAGCATGTTTTGTTTGCAGACAGTGCTCAGGGTTGTTTGAGCACCTCTTGGGGGTGTTCCTTTGTGCCCTGGCTCTGGAATGACTTTCTCAGGGTAACTTGCAAACATAAGGATGGGAGACCTCAGAACCTCAGGGTTAGGAGTGGGGGCTTTGCAGCCAGCTTGGCTGGATTTAAGCCCCCAGCTCCAATGTTTATAAATTATGTCACATATGGCAAGTAGCTCAGCCTTTCTGTTCCTCATTTTCCTTAACTGTGTGATGAGGATTAGAATATTCAAATACTAATAGTCATTGCTACAAAGTGTTACAATGAGAATTGTGCGAGTTATGCATGTAAAGCATTTAGAATTGGTAAACTGTGGTAAACTTTCGACAAATTTTAGTTAGAAAAGGAAACACTCTGCTTTCTAGAATTTGAACTCAGCCACTGATTGTGTTCAACACCAGCATGATTCGTGACCATAGTAGAGACTCACTAAATGTCTACTGGGTGAAATTCAGTTCAGCTAAGCATTTTTACTGATAATAACAATAAACAATCATGGAAAAAAAAACCAAGGATAAAAATAAGTTCATATGCCAGGACGGATAGCCCAGGAAGCAAGCACTGGGCCCCTATGCACCTGGAGGGCTCTCATAAAACCTCAGGCTAACTCCTTGTCTGCCCTGGAGGCATCCATTGTTAATTTCTCTTTTTCCAGATGTGGAAAAAGATGAAGGTCAGGCAGAATAAGTGACTTCCCAAGGCCACACAGCTAGTCAATGGTGAAACTAAGATTCTCCAGCTCACTTTAGGATGAGAGAATTAGAATGTGCAATATATCAGAGCCCTGATTTTGCCATTTGCCAGTTGCTAGAGTTTGGCTAAGTTACTTAAATCTCTGGTTTTCTCCCCCCAAAATTGGAGATATGTTATCTAATTTATGGGGTTGTTGTGGAAATTAGAAAACTTACACACAGGGACTGTTAACCTTTCTTGTAACACAGCAGCTATTCAACAAGTACAGTTGTTACTGCTGGTAGATGTTGTGAACACAGAAATAAAGAGGAGTCCAGATGCAAAAGGGGACCCCAGGGAAATGTGTTACCCCAGACATACCTTCTCAAAGATTTGTTTCAAGCGTGGGAGGCAGCTTTTTTCTTAAAAGACTTAAAAAGAACTTTCTAGTTCCAACATGAGCACTTGCTGAAAAGCCGTCTATCAGAATGCATAATTCCAAGTGCTAAGGACATGGAGATCATGGAGAAAGATGACTGACTATTAATTTGTGTTGGTGAAGAAAGTTCCAGGCCCCTTGGGTAGAAACAGCTTTGGGAAGCACATGGAAATGAGGTAGATGAAAGCTGCATACACTGTCCAATAGGACAGACACTGATCTCCCGTGATTATTTAAACTTAAACTCATTAAATTAAAGTTAAAAATTAAGTCCCTCAGTCTCATTAGTCACATGTCAAGTGCACAATAGACTAATGTCTACTGGATTGGTCAGTATGAAGACAGAACATTTGATCATTAGCAAAATTTCTATTAGATGGTGCTAATCTATACAGAGAGTCAGATAATGTCACCTCGAGGAAGCCATTGGTGGGGAAACATGAGTGTCCCCTTCTTAGATTCAAAAGATATTGTTTCACAACAGTTATTTTCAAGGTAATGGTTATCAAAACCACAGTCAGAACCTGTAAGGGAAACATTAACAGGAGTGTTAAAATTATATGACCCTTACTAGTACTTGATTAATAAACACATGAGTATTATTTTTAACCTTGATTTTAATTACAATCATTGAGATATTAGGAAGAAATAAGTTATAAAAGTAAAAACATTTATAAGCCATAATAATACTAAAAATGCAGACATAAAAATTAAGTTTGTGGCCATGCAGCAATATATGAATCTAAGTATGGAAAAGAAACGCCTGAAAAGCAAATGTTATTCAACAAACAGCAGTATGTCAGTGGGGCAGAACAAATAGTCTGCTAAATTTGGCTCTCACCCAGAAATGTAAGCTTTCTTCCAGAAGCAAGGTAAAAATTGACAATCCTTTATTGGTTCATTGTTTTGTAAAAGAAATATGTTGCATCTGCAAAAAACCCACAGCTGATATACTTACTGTGAAAGACTGAAAACCTTCCTCCTAAGATCAGAAGTCAGACAAAGATGTCTCCTCTTGCCACTGCCACTCAAATGTTCTGCAGAGTCTCACCAGAACAGTTAAGCATGGAAATGAAATGAAAACATCCAGATTAGAAGAAAAAAAAAAGAATAAAATTATCTCTATTCATTAATGATGTTATCATGTCTGTACATGGAAAATCCTAAGGAAAACATCTAAAAACTATAAGAACTAAAAAATGAGTTTAGTGGTTGCAGGATACAACATCAATATACAAAAATCAACTATAATCCCAAATGGTAACAATGCATAAACTGAAACTGATGTCAAGAAGGCAATTCTATTTACAACAGTGTCAAAAAGAAGAAAATACTTAGGAGTCAATTTAACAAAAGTAGTGCAACATGTATACAATTGACCCTTGGACAATGAAAGGGTTGGAGCACTACCCCCTGATATGGGCAAAATTTTGCATAGACTTTTTTAATGCCCAAAATCTTAACTGCTGATAACTTATTGTCAGCTATAAGTCTTACCAATGACATAGTCATTAACACGTATTTTATATGTTACTTATATTATATACTGTATTCTTATAATAAAGTAAGCTGGAGAAAAGTTATAAGAAAATCATAAGGAAAATACATTTACATTCCTGCCCTGTATTTATCACACACAAACACACACTGTAACACACACACCATCCTCATATAGGTGGACCTGTGTAGTTCAAACCTGTATTGTTCCAAGGGTCAGTTGTACTCTGGAAACTACAAAGCAATGTTGGGAAAAAAAATGTTAAGACCTAAATAAATGAAAATCCATCCTATATTTATGAATCAGAAGACTTAACACGGTTAAGACAGACATCAATCAATGCTCCCAAAATGGATCATAAGTCAGTGCAATTTATTTAATTATTCACTAAATAAAAATTAATTTTAAAGTAATTAAAATTTAATTTTAAATAAAATTACATTAATTAATTTTTAATTAAATTTAAAAATTAATTTTAAATAAAAATTAAATATTTATTTATCTAAATAAATATTTAGTTATTTCTAAATAACTAAAACAATCTTGGAATAAAGAAACAAAACAGGAAGATTCATGCTTCTTGATTTCAAAATTTACCACAAATGTACAGTAATTAGAAGAGTATGGTACTGGCAAATGGACAGGCATAAAATGGAGAGTCCAGAAAGAACCCTCACATTTATGGTCAGTTAATTTTCACAGGGTGCCAAGGCAGTTAAATGTGGGAAAGAATATTCTCTTCAACAAATGGTGTTGGGATAACTGGATTGCCACATGAAATCGGGTCATACTCCTACTTCATTTCCTTTCAAAAATTAACTAAAAGTCAATAAAAGCTGTATATGTAAGAGCTAAAATTAGAAAAATCTTAATAGAAAACATAGGTGTAAATTTTCATGACCTTAGATTAGTCATTGATTTCTTAGCAATATGCCAAAGGCAGAAGCAACAAAAGAAAACACAGAAATTGCATATTATCAATATTAAAAATGTCTGTGCTTCAAAGTGAAAAGACACACGCACAGAATGGGAGAATGGGAAAAATATTTGCAAATTATTTATATGATACAGGACTTATCACTAGAATATGTAAAGAACTACTACAAGTCAGTAATAAAAATACTAATCCAATTAAAATATAGGCAAGTGATCTGAATAAATATTAATGGCCAACAAGGACATGAAAACATGCTCAACACCACTGGGCATCAGGGAAATGAAAATCAGAACCACAGTGAAACGCTATTTCACTGATACTAGAGCAGCTAGAATCAGAAAGACAGGATACAATGAGTGTTGACAAGGATGTGGAATAAATGGGATTCTTCTACACTGCTGGTGGATTTTTATGGTGGTGTAGCATCTTTGGAAAGCAGCTTGGTAGTTGCACAAAATGTTAAACATACAGTTACCATATGATCCAGTAATTCTACTCCTAGGCATATACTCAGGAAAAATTAGAATGTGTCCACACAAAAACCTGTACACAAATGTTCACAAGAGCATTATACATAATAGCTAAAGAGTAGAAGGAATCCAGGTATCTATCAACTAGTGAATGGATCTATCCATACCATGGAATATTATTCATTAAAATAAATAAAAAGACATGATATATTGATTTGTGCCACCACATAGGTGAATCTTGAAAACATTATGCTAAATGAAAGAGCTAGTCACAAAAGGCCACATACTGTGTGATTCCATTTCCAGGAAATGTGCAGCATAGATGAATCTGAAGAGACCAAAGAAGATTGCTGGTTGCCTAGAGATTGGGAGTGGCTGGGTGTGTGGGGAATTGGGGTATGCTAATGAGTGTGGGTTTCTTTTGGGGTGATGAAATTGTTTTAAAATGAATTTGTTAATGGTTGCACAACTCTGTAAATACACTAAAAGCCCTTGGAAAACTATCTGTTCACTTTAAATAAGTGAATTGTGAGACCTGTGGATTATATCCCCAATCAAGATACTAAGAAAATAAGACAATGTCCCCCCAGTTCCTCAAGCATGGGAGTCACCAAATGCACCTCTGAGCTTTTTCCCACCACTGCAGATTTTATCATTTGAGGTGACAAATGGTACCAATAACTTTCTATATCTTCAAACAGAGCTGTGCATCTGTCATCTTGACGCATCTTCCCATAAGCCAAAGGCAGCTCACAGACGACTGGTGACCTGCTTCAGGTTGGTTGTCCAGTGTGGCCCACATTGGTACTGGAGAGGATTTTGTGTCTGATGGATCCATGGGCCATCACATTAGTCTTCTCACTCAAGTGTCCTGTCAAGAAGTATTTTTTGAGAAGAGAGGAACACAGGAAAACAGCAAGACACACCAGCTGGGCAGTATCACCTTTAGCAACCTTGGTCTGGCTGTATGTGGTGATCTCTGCTCGAGCCACAGTAAGAGGCGAGCGGACATTTGTGCCATGGACCATTCTGCAGTTGAGCAAAGTGACCTGTCGACCCTTTCTCAGGATAACATTTTGAATAAACACACGTGACAAAATACACAGAATTACAAAGGACACCAATCATATTGAAATACAGTTGGAGAATGTCAAAAAGAAGCAAATATGTTGTATCATATATAAATGCCTCTTTATGGAATTTAAAATCACAACACTTGGTGGTGCATCACTTAATACCATAAAGTGATGACCGAGGCAGACCAGCTGTTGAGAGATCTGTAATAACTACACTGTGGTGAGAACTATCTGTGAATTCAGTGCTGATATTTCTTTTTCAATAATGTTGGGATATGCTAAGTTCCACGTAGAGTTTAGTGAAAAAAAGGGTGTAACTTTTTTTCCCATTAAATTCATGGAACCCCTGAATTACAAACTACTGAGTTAAAAGAATACAGAACTATCTCAGTTAGTCAGATAGAAGCCTCTGGAACTATGTTTTGTCAAGGTGTATTTATGCTATTTTAGACTCTTCCTTTTTTTATGTAATATTTATTCATAGCATATTTTGTTTTTACTGAAAACACAATACATATTTGAAAGGAATGCTCTGTCCTTGAAGACACTTCTCACAAGAGAGCCAAGAGATCCAAAAACGTTATTTGAAAAACATCAAATATGCTTTGACGTCTGGCAGACATTTCCTGTGGGATATGTTCTTGGCTCAACTGCATGCGGGATGAGAGGCTGAAAAGTGAAACATGTGTAGAGAACAAACCTTACTTAGCTATGAACATCATAGCTATTTGTTATAT
Source organism: Neogale vison (assembly GCF_020171115.1). NCBI lineage: Eukaryota > Metazoa > Chordata > Mammalia > Carnivora > Mustelidae > Neogale > Neogale vison. Next base: position 48,267,356 of record NC_058098.1, read on the forward strand.
AACAAAATTGTATTTTAATATCTTTAAATGTATCAGATGTAAGAAATTCAGCAACAAAAACACTTAACTGTCATAACACGAACTGCATATAATCTTTTTGAGAATGAGATACCTGAATATTTTGTTAGCATATGAAGGATAGTTAATGAATTATAAGTGATACATCTTTTGGATGGAAAGCTGTGAAAATAGATGATCTACCTTATTTAGGAAAAAAATCACCTACATATCATATAATAGGTAGCTTATATATGTCTATTTAATAAAATTATCTGTGCTGAAGCATAACGGATGACTTTCACTTTACCCCATACTTTCGACAGCAAATACGTATTTCATAACTAATGGGTTCTAATTCTTTATAAAGAAGGTTAAATTATTTTTTAGGAATTGAAAGCTAGTGAATTTGAAAGTAATTTGGTAAGTAACATACCACCTATATTTTGAAGTTTCATGGAGCACTGGGTGTGGTGAAAAAATAATGAATACTGTTTTTCTGAAAATAAATAAATTGGAAAAAAAAAAAAGAATGTATTTTGGGTCACTTTTAGCTCACTGCTTTTGAAGCATTTAATGTGGATGTCTTCATCAGCATCACAGGAGAGCCACCCTTGTGGACTCAGGAAGAACTTGGATTTCTGCACCCCAGAGCTCATGCACACATTTCCCCAAACACACATTTCACAAGTGAACAGATTTTTATCATAGGGATTCAATCAGACCATGTAGTAGAGCCCTGTCCCAACTCAGTGGCAATATAATTACCAATTTACTATTTAGTTGTGACACCTTGTGGCTTCTTGGTTTGAGTTGTGGAAGGGGAGACAGTCTGAGCAACAGTTAAGACCAGGTATGGGAAGAATTCTGTGGATGCAGGAGGAGGGCAAACTTTCTCTCTGAAAGGCCAGGTAGCAAATGCTTCAGGCTTTGCTGGACCTTTGGTCTCTATTGGAACTACTCGGCGCTGCTGTTGTAGCATGAGTGAGCACAGGGGTGTCCAACACAACCAGCTATCTACTGCTATGTAACAAATCTTCCCCAAATTTATTGATGCAAGCAATCAATATTTAAACCTCCCCTCCCTCATTACCTTGTCAGGTTGCTATTGAATAATACAGACCTGAGTTCTTTCAGTAACTCACAGATGCTCGCGCAGGCAGATGGCTAGTTTCCATCAACATCTGGTCAATCAGGGTTGCAGACTAGCTGCTGCAGATCTTTGGTGGCTGCAGTCCTGCAGGACAGTTTGACACTTCGGGTGATTTGACTGGGAACATCTTGAACTTGAGAAAGCAGACCCTCTGGGGAGTGAAGGAATCACAGAGAGCAGCTATAAGGAGGGAGCTTTACTCTGGGGTCGGGGTGGCCAACATTTGAGACTGTCATTCAGAAATTCCACTTCTATCCACAGGCCTATGGGTGCCTGAGGCTTTATAAAGCTTTTAGGAGAGAGATATGGGAGTGGCTCCCCATTGAGGGAACTTCAGCTCCTGCTCACCCTCATGCTCAGATCCCACTCACCTGCATTGAGAGCTAGCCCACTCATGGAGAGAAAGGGAGCCATTCAGTCCACACCAAAATCAGTGGGAATACTTTCTGGACTGAGAATAATTCTGAAGCCAGATTTCAGAGAAGCACTGGCAACGACTCGTCTTTGGGATCTCTTCTGCTTTGGAAGGGACTCTTGGGACATTTGGCAAGATTTGTCTTTCCAGAGTCCCTTAAAGTGTTCTCCATAGGGGGGAATTATGGGATGCCTACTTGTCTCTCCCCATAGGCAATAGAGAAAAACGTTTTTCCTTGGAACTGGTTGTACTTTTATGATCACTTCTGGTGACCAGCTGGCCACTGGAGAACCTTGGAGCCAACAGATGTAAGGGAGAATTCTGGCAGCATTATTCATGGTGCAAATTTAAAACTCCAGCTGGTTCTATGGCAAGCAGATAAATGCACACAGCTGAAAAAGAAAGTTCAGAACTTGAAATATGCCACAGAGACATTCTGTAGCTCTGTTTTCTCAGTGTGTGCCCTTTCTGCTCTTTTCCTGTGGTCTTGAGCTTGGCCATCATTTTCATATTTTATCTTGCAATCTAAAAGTTGTTTTTTTGTTGAGAATTAAGCAATCTCTGAATCTGGGGAAAATAATGATAAAAAAATATTTGGCTTACTAATTCTCAAAAAGGGTTTGCTGACATTTCCATTTCTGGACCACCGGCTTTCCAAGCAGTTGAGAACATCATTCAAGTATGTTAGTCCCCCAGCCTCAGTAGAATTGACGAAGATATGGACATCCTACCCCAAAATACTTGGGCACTGCTTTCTCTAGCATAGTGAGCGGCAGCTTGGGTTGGAAACAGGGTGACCCTGTTGTGGTGCAGCCTGAGGAAGAGGAGAGAATCTGTCAACCAAGGTGACTGCAGTCTTGTCCCTCCATGTGTCATCCCCAGACCAGCATTATCAGGTATAAGCTTGTTAGAATACAGCCTCTCTGACTCCATCCTCAGCCTTCTGAATCAGAATCATCATTTGATAAGGTCCTGGGGTTTTGCTACCCACAAAGTTCCCTAGCATGTTTGTGCCCCAGGAGGAGCCAGCAGGGCAACTGAATGGCCTCGCCCTCTGTTAGAGCTTTAGTGATCCCCCTAAAGGTGTGGAAAGGCACTCTCAAGACCATCAGCATCAGTCATGTCTTTGCTCTGTAAAGACCACTCATCACCTAGTGACTTGTCAGAAAAGCAGATTCTGGGTGCAGCCCAGGCCTCCTGAAACAGAAACTCCAAGAGTTAAGCCATCTGGGTTTGAGCATGGATTCCTGGGGATTGTGATGCACATGCATGAGAACTACTGGCTCGTGGCATGTGAGACAAATGACGTGGTCTTCAACACTTTGATCTTATCCTCACCATCCCCATCTCCTTCCCTAGGCTTTCCACTCTGGGTTTTGGCTCTGCCAACACATCTCTGGAAACTTCAAACCCAGTTCTTGGCTCCAGGGGCACATTTATCCCAAGTCTTATTCTAACGAGGTAGTAGGGATATGCTTCTAAGCCAAGCAAGTTGGAATTTGTGGAATTTTGCCAGAGAGACAGAAGATACAGCAGGTATCATGGTTATGAGGCTGACAGTCATGCATTGTGATAAAAGAAAAAGACTGAAGGCATCCAAGATACTGAAAGCATTAAGAATTCATCGTCTCATCCATGGACTATCACCCTTTGTACTTCTTTTTGGGGAGATAAATTAGTTCTCATCTGGTTCCACCACTATAATTGGATTTCTGTTACAGGCAGCCCACCACAGGCCTAGCTGGTACAAATCTGAATAAGTTCAAGTATAGCTTCCTGGATTGTCATTTATCTGATCTGATTTCTCTAAACTTCAAGGCCTGACCCCTATTTTTAGTTGAATGTCATCATTTAATAGTATCTTCTATATACTCATTATATCATGTCTTAAGCCAGAGGTTAACGAAGGGGGAAGATAGTCAATATTTTAGGTTTTGTAGGCCATTTTGCCATTGTAGAGTGAATAAAAGTTCTCTGTCCCAATAAAACTTTATTTGCAGACTCTGAATTTTTTTTTACAATGTTCTCATGTCATGAAATATTTTCGTTCTTTTGATTTTTTCCTAACTACAAAACATGTAAAAACCAGTCTTCACTCATGGGCCTTAAAAAATAGGCAGCAGACCAGATTGGGTCTGCAGGTCATAGCTGGCTGACCCCTGCCTTAAACATTAAAAAAGAAAAATATCCCAGAGGATGCAGACCTTGCTCACAAGAGTTTTCCCTAATTCAAAGAAGATATCCAGATAAAAAGGTAAAAACCCAACACTAAAGTGGCACTATAATAAGGGGCAATGGTGGGGATGGGGCCCTAGCTCTAATTTTTACCCCATTATAGATGTATTTATCACTGTTGTGAAACCCTGGTGGGTAAAGGAAGAGGGAGAAAGAAGAAACAGGAGTGTTTAAGAATTTGGAGAAAGGAAGGACAAATTAAAATGACCAGAAGCTTTGAACTGCAGAGGGGAACACTGCTCCATTCTCCAAGTTGAAGGCCATAAATCTTCCCCATGGCTCCCAGATAGAACCACAAATATTGAATTGGCTTTGCTGAGGCTGATCCCCATTGGGCACTTGGAATCCTCCATGTTATTTCCCTCAAGTTGTGAGTCTATGCTTTATACTCCTCTGTATTCTGAACTCCCCACATCAAAGGCAGAAACAAACCCTTCTCACCTTTGATTATTTAACTGGCTCAGTGTGGTCTGCTACACAGGTTCTTTGGTACCATGAATTACCTCATACAAGGTTGGCAAATGGGAACAAAGGTCACTGCCCTGCAGACAGGTACTAATTCAGACACTACATTTCATGCACTTTTATTAAACACTCTTCAGTGAACACTCTGTCACTACTACATTCTAGAACAAAGTTACATTTTTAAAAAACTTGGAAATATCTATAATTCGTGGTGAGTAGCTTAGTATGTGAGTATGTTTGTTTCCTATTCCTGCTGTAGCCAACTACCACAGATCAGTGGTTTAAAACAACACGTATTTTTTTTCCCCAATTTATTTATTTTCAGAAAAACAGTATTCATTATTTTTTCACCACACCCAGTGCTCCATGCAAGCTGTGCCCTCTATAATACCCCCCACCTGGTACCCCAACCTCCCATTCCCCCCGCCACTTCAAACCCCTCAGACTGTTTTTCAGAGTCCATAGTCTCTCATGGTTCACCTCCCCTTCCAATTTACCCAAATTCCCTACTACTCTCTAACGCCCCTTGTCCTCCATGCTATTGGTTATGCTCCACAAATGAGTGAAACCATATGATAATTGACTCTCTCTGCTTGACTGATTTCACTCAGCATAATCTCTTCCAGTATTTATTATGTTAATGGGTTTCAAGGTGAGAAGTTCGAAATCAAGGAGTTAGTAGTGTTGTGTTCCTTCTAGAGAATCTAGGAGAGAACTTTCCACGTTTTAGAGATTGCCTACATTTCCTGTCCAATGGTCCACTCCATCTTCAAAGCCAACAGAGGAGCACCTGCCAACCTCTCTCACTCTCTGACCTCTGCTTTTGTTGTCATAGCTCATTCTCGGACTCTTCTGTCTTCTTCTTCCATTAAGGGACTTGTGATTGCAAGTCCCACCAGGGGACTTGTGATTGAGCCCACCAGATTGAGGCTGTAGATCCAAAGATAATAAAGGATTGACAATAAAACCAAGGGAAAAAAATCACTTTGCCCAAATGACACCATTGTCCTAACACTTCTGATTTAGGACACAGGTCAAATATGGCAAATATAGCATTTGGACTGTGTTTTATGAAACCTTCAGGGGCTATTAAGTGACATGAGTGAAAAGCACCATTCATCTCTTTCTGACCTAACCTCTGTTTCATCTTTAAAATATTATTAAAAAAATCATTCTTGAATTTCATTCAGTTTCTTAACTTTCACACTTAAAACTGCAAGACCGTCTGCTGATTCCTGGGGCAAATGAATGACAAGGACGATGTCGATGTTATAACCCTTCAAAGAGGATTTCTTTTCTTTTCTTTTCTTTTTTTAAGATTTTATTTATTTATTTGACAGAGAGAGATCACAAGTAGGCAGAAAGGCAGACAGAGAGAGAGAGGAGGAAGCAGGCTCCCCGCTGAGCAGAGAGCCAGATGTGGGGCTCGATCTCAAGATTCTGGTATCATGACCTGAGCTGAAGGCAGAGGCTTTAACCCACTGAGCCACCCAGGCACCCCTCAAAGACGATTTCTTGGCTGGATGTAATTGTAGTACTTCACTTGCTACCTGAAAGCATTGGAAACCCACATCCACACATCTTTGCTCTGTCATCTGAATCAGACTTGCCTGGATTTAGCAGCAAGGTCTGTAAGAACTCCAGCCCTGTGTCCCTTGAGCCTTTGTCAGGGCCCCTAAACCTGAGTTTAAAAGGCTCAGTTTGCTTCTAATACCACACATTCTTCTCTTTCTTAATTTAAAGATGAGCAGGAGAATTTAAAGTAGGAGAAGAAAGACAAACGGAAATAAAAAGGTTATGTGAGTTTTTTTCCTTCCGGATTTGGGTTGTCCCGTGCCTCCTTCAGAAGCCAGAGCTGGTTCAAGAACTAAAGCTTAGATGGCTACTCTCTCAAACACATCACTGGGGGTGGTCTGACCCCACACAGTTGTCTAAGGACCCCACAGTGACCAGGACATTCTTTATTACTCACTTTCAATTCCCCTCACCCAGCAATTAATTTTATTTGTAAGACAGTCACCTTCCCTAGCCAAATGGTTGAAAGATGGAAACATCATCTTCCAAGAAGGCACACATCTTACACCCCATAAAAACCTGAAAAAGAAAACATAAAAGGCTATGTCAGTTTTTCCTCCATGTTCAGAGTGGTCACAGAACAGGGCTGTTGAACATGAGCAATGTTTATGGCAAAAAGAAGTGGTCAGAAGCAAGAAAGCACTGCAAAGAATAGCAGTCCTTCATTTACGGAGCAATTTTATTTGCTTTAGCAGTCTAATGAGTAGAAAGAAAATTTCTGTTAACAGGAATGTCACTCAACAGGGTGCCTGGTAATAAAAATGTCACCGTCAACTATGTCATAAGAAAATGTGTTTTCTATATCTTGCCACTTGCATTTTATATCCCTTTAAAGGAGATGAAGTATAACCTTATGCACAGGGTGGGTTTGCCTCAAAGATGTGCCAAGACAGTCTTGTGAAATGCAGTTTCAAGCTAGAAACAGCTCAGGTGTTCATCAGTTAAACAGATGCATGAACTGTGGTATGCCCGTTCAATGGAATTCTATTTAGCCATTAGGAGAAGTAAACACACAATAGCAGGGATGAATTTCAGAAGAATTACACTGAATAAAAACATATTTACACGAAAGAGTATGTTCTGATTCCATTTTCATAAGGTTTTTTAAAACTAATCCATGGTGGGGGAGAATCAGAGTAGCAGCTGCCTCTAGTGAAAGCCTGAGTGTGGGGAGTGGTCATAATTGGCTGAGAAGGGATATGAGGAAATTTTCTGGGGTGATGGTCATGTTCCTTATTTTGATTAAGGGTGGAAGTTACAAAGGTGTCTGCATCTGTCAAAACTCGTGGAATGGTACACCTAAAATTTATACTTAAATATAATTTATAAATTATATATATATACTTCGAAAGAAAAATACAACCATAAACAATTATTGGACTCTAGTTAATGGCACGTGCCGACATGTTTAGGAGGAAATATACTGATGTCTGCAACTTACTTTGAAATGCACCCAACATAAGAGGTATCGATGGGTGAATAGATGAGTAGGAATGTGATAAAACAATCAGGGTACAATATTAGTGATGGACTCTGGGTGGATGAACATTTTGCACTGACTTGAGGGAAACTCACTTGCTCCTTTAAAGATGGATGCTGATCTTGATCTGCATTTAGCATCTGCTTTAGGCACTACTGGGTGGATGTCCATTCACATGACACCTGCAAACCTCCAGAGGTTTTTCTGGGACTGCATCCTTGTCCAAGTGAGGGAATCATTAAAGGACAACCACGGGAAGAGCCTTGCAAGGACCAAGATCCACCACCCAGCAGGCTGACACCCAATGCCATCATTCTAAGAAGTTGCTCCAGGTCTGAGGTTCCTTCTAATTGGCTCCCCTGTGCTCTTCCAAGGCCATTTCTTTCTTCTTCATGAGCCCTCCTTCCAGCTAAACTGTGTGCTTCCTTTCTTTAGCATTCCTGAGTGCTGCCCAGAAACTTTCCCTTTGCACCTTCTGCTTCTGTGTCCTAGCCCTTCCTGCCCTGGGTGGCTATGCCAGCTGCTCTCCCATCTCGCATCTCTCTTTGCAATTCTTCCGTCTTGCACTTTACATGTCTCTGTCTTGTTCCTTCTCAGCACCATGCTCACACCACCCACCACTTCCCCCTCTTCATTTCTCCCACCCCATCCCTTCCCTTCATCCCATCCATCACTTGTATTTACTTTAAGCCTCACTTAATGTTGATAAACATAAAAATATGCATCTATACATATACATGTATACACATATGTGCATACACACACACATAGGTGGTCATCACACATTTATTTTGTTTACTTCTCTTCCCTCTCTCTGCTCCATAGAGTGGACAACACGTCCACACCATTTACTTATGCTTAGATGTAGGGCACAACGGCCAGCACATTTTAGGCTCAGGATAAATATGTCTAAATGAATAATGACTTCTGTTCTTCTCATCCTGTCTTGGCTCTTACCTATTCAAATACTTGAGCTTAAAAGCCCAGTTCAAGTTCTAACATTAAAAACAATATAATAACTCTACTATTTTTTTTGTTCTTTTTGGAACATCTGCTTCTCAAAGGATTTGTAAACTCTCTGAAGGCTGCAACCAAGTTTTACATCCCTATTGCAATATTTTATCCACAGGAGGAAATCATAAACATCTATGAGAGTGATTATTTTCTATCTAGAAGATTCTCTTTCGTTTTTCTTTTGTTATTGAAGTGTTGCTGACACACAAGAATACATTAGCTTTAAGTGTATAACATAATGACAATTCTAAATGTTATGTTTACCACCAATGTAGCTACCATCTGTCAATATACATTATTACAACACCCTTGACTCTATTCCCTATGCTGTATCTTTCATTCCCACGACTTATTCAGTCCATTTCTGTAAGCTTGTATCTCCCTTTCCACTTCACCCATTTTGCCCATTCCCCCAAGACCCTCTCCTCTGGCAGCCAGCACATATCTCTCTGTATTTATGAGTCTGTTTCTGCTTTTTGTTTGTTTACTTTTTTGTTTTGTTTTTAAGATTTCCCATATAAGTGAAATCATATGGTATTTGTCTTTCTCTGTCTGACTTATTTCATTTAGCCTAATACCCTTTAGGCCCATCTATGATTAGGAATGACAAGATCTCATAGTTTTTTTACGGCTGAATAAAATTCCATTGTATGTATATATTACATCTTCTTAATCTATTCATGTATCAGTGGACACTTCAGTTGCTTCCTAATATTGACTATTATAAATAATGCTGCAATAAAGGGAAACATATATCTTTTCGAATTAGTGTTTTCATTCTCTTTGGGTAAATACCAAATAGTGGAACTATTGGATCATATGGTAATTCTATTTTTAATTTTTAGAAGGCTCTCCATACTGTTTCCCACAGGGACTGCACCAGTTTGCATTCCCACCAATAGACTTTAGCTTGGGGCTGTTTTTAATAGTCAATGTCTCATACCATTGCAAACTCTTCTCTGATTTTTTCAGAAATTAAATATGCAATGGTCTTAGTAGAATTCAGAATATAGTGCCTCCAGGAGCCACACACATACAGGAAGTGTTTTAAACGGTACTGAATCTAGAGCTCTGAGGAGTTCTGCTTTACTGAAATCTTAGAATGTTCCTGGATCCTCTCAGTGCTCTCCCCAGCAGTCCTTCATTTCATTGCAGGCAGATGAGTATGTCAAATGAGCAAACTCTGGAATTAAGTTGCCTGGTGTCTTCATTATGAGCAGGTTCAGGGACAGAGCCAGTCCTGGGCGTCTATAAGGTCTGGGGCAGACCCTCCTCAGCCCCGTCCTAGCACTGACTCTTGGCTCTCTCTGTGCTACAGGTTCCTCCTCTCTGCCATGAGGATGAAAACCACCTCCAGGGATTTGTCTCAGAACCTGTCTAGGAGAAGATGTTCAATAGTTTTCTCAGCTACATTGTACAGTGTTTATAAATTGCTTACCCTTCCATCCTTTGGTATCCACTTACCAATTGTCCAAGTCCTAGAGCCTTCCCAGTGGTAAGGGTTGCTGAAGCCTGGTATGCTAACCAATACTGGGATAGTCTCATAGGGATCCAGGTGGCAGAGAAAGTGGGTGCTGAAAATGCCCAAACTGAAGAATGGGTTGTAAAGGAAGAGGCAGCATGGGAAGCCCCATGAGACAGATGGTAACATTGGGAGAGGGGGATCAATTAGCTTACTGAGCCCTAAGAGCCCCCTTGGATACAAGATTTCATTTCACATAGCAACTGGCATGAAATTTAAAATCCATTGATTGGTGTGTATCAATCTGTAAGACGTGTTTTGCAGCCAATGTCCAGAGATGCACATGTGTACACACACACACACACACACACACACACAAACACACACTATGCAGCCACCCACCCTTACCTCCCCCAGCCCCTTTCCACATAGCCTTGCATCTACTCCTCTGTCCTAAACTAGCTTTTAACAGATTTTATGCACAGTAAAGTAAAACTCTTAAAAGGTCACACTTTCTCTGCTTTCCTTTCCCTTTCTTTCTTCCTTCCTTCTTTTCTTCCTTCTTTCCTTTTTTTTTTTTTTTAAATCTGGGGTGAACAAAGATCATCTCTTTGGATGACACAATGTATACTGTACATGGTTCTGTAACAGAACCAGAACCATGTCTCCTTGTGCTATTCTTTCATCAACATTTAGGGAATGACATGGTTCTCATAAGAGCAAGGTTCTGAGGAATCAGACAGGTTTCAGTTCAAATCTTCTGATGCTCGTAACACTGGGCAAATAGCTTAAATGTCATTAAGTCTTAATTTCTCCACCTGTAAATTGAACATAATTTTTAATGTCTAGTGCATAATGAAATAAGGCATTTAGCACAATGCTAGACACATAGGACGAGCCCAAGCAATCATTACTACTCTTCCCCTGTTTTCATGATCTCTATCTGAGTCTTAGTTTCCCTTCCCTCTCAGAGTGAGGATAAAATGCACATCTTAAGATTAGATGACACAATTTGGATGACACAGTCAGGGTTGATCTGAATCCCTGGATCTGGTCCATGGACACCCAGGATGGGCTGTGGAAGCAGGAAGACATGTGGGAAGAAGTGTCAAGCACTTGTTACAGAGAAAATGGATGCTGCCATTTATGCTCTTGTCAGAAATTATACTGCTATTGACATTGCTGCCCAGAACTTGTTGGCCAAGGAATCGTTATGAAGATCTATGGCCCAAAAAACTTAAAACTTATAAGGACATATGATCATCTTCTAGAATCTGTACATCGAGGTCATGCAAAACTCATGGGCTAATCTTCAGTTTTAGTTTAAAATTACTATGTCAACCCTCATTAATTTAGATGAGATATAGGAGCATGTATTGTTGGGAGAGAAAAGAAGGTGAGTCTAAAGATGTGAAAGGTTTGAACTGAAGAATGTTTTAAATGGTAATGTTGCAGACACTCTGTGATGAAACAACCCCTCTTCCCAATCCATAAGCCCTACTTTCTAAACCTCCTTTCAGTGCTTGGCCTAGAGTTGGTCATGTTGTCCAGTTCTAGCTAACTGAAAATGAAAACACTGCACGGTGAGTGACCTGGAGGGTCCTTCAAAGATGATAAGCTTAGGACCTGGTTCTGGTAAATAAATAAGTAAATAAATAAATAAATAAAATGCAAGAATTTTGGACAAAATATGAAAAAGCCATTTGAAGACACTGAGGAGTGACCAAAATTGGGCAGAAACTGCAAGACTTAACCCTTCAAAGGAGGAAATTATGTTGGATGAGATCAATGTTATTTGTATTTTCCCTGAACACACACCCAATTCACAGGGTGCAGAGTAACTAAAACCCTTGCAGACAGTCCTAGTATTACTGGCAAGAAGTGTTAAAGGATAGAATTCAGGGTTTGCACAGCTGGAAATTAAGATGGTAATCTTAGAAAACAGGAAGTCACAGGGAAGAGCCCTCAAATCATCTAAATGTAAGTAACACTTAGAGCTTTGACTAACCCTGTGAAATACATGCATGAGGGAGAACCCAAAAAACCGGGTGGTAATTAACAGATGATGAACAAGAGGGCTGAACATGCATGCCTGCCACTGACCACCATAGGGGAAACAGAGTTTAAAAGTTTAAGTCCCACCAAATTAGGAAGGCTTGGTAAACATGTGGGCTTTTCACTGAAACCCTCCAAAAGCCACATGTTAGAAATAAAGATTATGCCCCAGAAGAAAGGAATTTAGTTTACAGTTAAGGGGAAAAACAATAAAAGATATAATAAAACTATAAAAAACATAAAAAGATATAAAAAAAAAAGATGCCCTAGTAAGGCATAAAACCAAGTCTTCACAAATTCTATATAATCAACCAGGAATTTAACAACCTAGTAGAACAAAAGTCAAACTCACAGAAAAGAGGAAGAATATATAAACTAGAACCTCCAAGGTATGTCGAGGATCACCAAACAATTTAAAATACTAGACATTAAAAGAAATGGGGAAAAAATAACGCATGATTTTAAAAAAACAAAAGTTAATAGAAACAGGTTTTAAAATGAATCAAGCAGTGTAATTAACAGATAAAGACTTTAAAGAAACTATTATAAGCACAAAGAGCTAAAGAAAAAGATAGTCTCATTGAATAAACAATCTCAGTAAAGAAATGGAAACTGTAAAAAAATGGAAATTCTAATACTGAAAGTACAATATCTGAAAAGAACACTTTACATTTTGAACTTAAAAGCATATAGGAAGGGCACCTGGGTGGATCAGAGGGTTAAGCCTCTGCCTTTGGCTCAGGTCATGATCTCAGGGTTCTGGTATCCAGCCCCACATTGGGCTCTCTGCTCAGTGGGGAGCCTGCTTCCCCCTTTCTCTCTGCCTGCCCCTCTACCTACTTGTGATCTCTCTGTCTCTCTTTCTGTCAAATAAATAAAATAAAATCTAAAAAAAAAAAAAAAAGCATATAGGAAATGGTAGGGAAATAGGTCAGTGAACTTATAAACTTGAATATAACTCAGTAGATATTAACATGTCTGAAGAACAGAAAGATACGTAGTTTCAGAAAGAATAAACAAAGCTACAGCAGTATATAACTGGAGGCTTAGATGCAGAGAAGAAAGAGAATGTAACAACAAAGTATTCGATGAAATATTTCCCAAATTTCCAAAATTTTGTTAAGATTCTACTGGTCTAAGAATTTTAGTGAGCCCCCAGCACATACTACAGACAAAACCATAACTATGTTTCTTATAGACAAATCAATGAAAAGGAACAATAAGGAAAATATCTTAAAAGTAGCTAGAGAAAAAAACAAACTGATCTCTTATCAGAAACAATGCAAACCAGAAGACAATGGGACAATCTCTTTTTAAAAGTACTAAAATAAACAAACAAAAAGCCACGGTCAACACAAAATATTATGTCTGGATAAAATATTCTTCAAGGATGAAGGAGAAATAAACACATTTTCAGATAAAAGAAAACTAAAGCAATTCAGTGCCAGCAGACGTGTGCTGTACTTGTGCTAAGGGAAGCTCTCAGGTGAGAAGAAATGACACCAGATGGAAATCTGGACCTCCAAAGAGAAACGAAAAACAACTAAAATGGTAAATATTTGAGTAAGTATAAAAGATGACATTTATTCAATTCCCTTAAAGACAACTGGCTCTTTAAAGCAAACACTATAATATTATATTATAGGATTTATAAATTCTGTAAATATGAAATTTTTATGTGACAAAAATAATATAAAAGATATGCTTAATGGAATTGTACTGTTTCAAGTTTCTTGTTATTTATTTATTTATTTATTTATTTATTTATTTTCAGTGTTCCAAAATTCATTGTTTAGGGACCACACCACTCCATGCAATACGTGCCCTCCATAATACCCACTACCTGGTTCACCCAATCCCTACCTTCCCTTCCCTCCAAAACCCTCAGTTTGTTTCTCAGAGTCCACAGTGCCTCATGGTTCATCTCCCCCTCCAATTTCCCCCAACTCACTTCTCCTCTCCATCTCCCCATGTCCTCCATGTTATTTCTTATGCATCATAAGTAGGTGAAACCATGTGTTAATTGACTCTCTCTGTTTGACTTATTTCATTCAGCATAGTCTCCTCCAGTCCCGTCCATGTTGCTACAAAAGTTGCGTATTCATCCTTTCTGATGGAGGCATAATATTCCATAGTGTATATGGACCACATCTTCCTTATCCATTCGTCCATTGAAGGGCATCTTGGTTCTTTCCACAGTTTGGCGACAGTGGCCATTGCTGCTATGAACAGCTATGAACAGGGTACAGATGGCCCTTCTTTTCACTACAGCTGTATCTTTGGGGTAAATACCCAGGAGTGCAATGGCAGGGTCATAGGGAAGCTCTATTTTTAATTTCTTAAGGAATCTCCACACTGTTTTCAGAAGTGGCTGCACCAACTTGCATTCCCACCAACAGTGCAAGAGGGTTCCCCTTTCTCCACATCCTCTCCAACACATGTTGTTTCCTGTCTTGTTAATTTTGGCCATTCTAACTGGTGTAAGGTGGTATCTCAATGTGGTTTTGCTTTGAATCTTCCTGATGGCTAATGATGTTCAACATTTTTTCATGTGTCTGTTAGCCATTTGTATGTCATCTTTGGAGAAGTGTTTGTTGATGTCTTCTGCCCATTTTTAGACGTGATTATCTGTTTTGTGTGTGTTGAGTTTGAGGAATTCTTTATAGATCTTGGATATCAGTCCTCTGTCTGTACTGTCATCTGTGAATATCTTCTCCCATTCCATGGGTTGCCTCTTTGTTTAGTTGACTGTTTTCTTTGCTGTGCAGAAACTTTTGATCTTGATAAAGTCCCAAAAGGTCATTTTCGCTTTTGTTTCCTTTGCCTTTGGAGACATATCTTGAAAGAAGTTGCTGTGGCTGATATCGAAGAGGTTACTGCCTATGTTCTCCTCTAGGATTCTGATGGATTCCTGCCTCACACTGAGGTCTTTTATCCATTTTGAGTTTATCTTTTTTGTATGGTGTAAGAGAATGGTTGAGTTTCATTCCTCTACACAAAGCTATCCAATTTTACCAGCACCATTTATTGAAGAAACTGTCTTTTTTCCACTGTATGTTTTTTCCTGCTTCGTCAAAGATTATTTGACCATAAAGTTAACAGTCCATATCTGGCTCTCTACTCTGTTTCACTGGTCTATGTGTCTGTTTTTTGTCAGTACCATGCTGCCTTGGTGATCACAGTTTTATAGTAAAGCTTAAGATCAGGCAACGTGATGCTTCCAATTTTGTTTTTCTTTTTCAACATTTTCTCAGCAATTTGGGGGTCTCTTCTGGTTCCATACAAATTTTAGGATTGTTTGTTCCAGCTCTTTGAAAAATGCCAGTAGAATTTTGATAGGGATGGCATTGAAAGTATACATTGCTCTAGGCAGTATAGAAGTCAAACTCTCCCTTTTCACAGATGACATGATACTTTATATGGAAAACCAAGACTCCACCCCCAAACTACTAGAACTCATACAGCAATTCAGTAATGTGGCAGGATACAAAACCTATGTACATAAATCAGTTGCTTTCTTATACACTAACAATGAAAATACAGAAAGGGAAATTGGAAAATCGATTCCATTTACTATAGCACCAAGAACCATAAGATACCTGGGAATAAACCTAACCAAAGAGGTAAAGGATCTGTACTTGAGGAACTACCGAACACTCATGAAAGAAACTGAAGAAGACACAAAAAGATGGAAGACCATTCCATGTTCCTTGTTATCTTTTACAAAGTGGTCCAATATTAACTCTGAACAAGCTGATTAGATATAATTTTTTTAAAGATTTTATTTATTTATTTGACAGAGAGCTAGAGAGCACAAGTAGACAGAACAACAAGCAGAAGGAGAGGGAGAAGCAGACTCTCTGTTGAGTGGGGATCCCGATGTGGGGCTCGATCGCAGGACCCTGGGATCATGACCCGAGCCAAAGGCAGATGCTTGACCAACTGAGCCACCCAGGTGCCCTTTAGATATAATTTCTAAAGCAACAACTAAATAATACAAATGGATTATCAGCAAATACCCAATGAGAAGTCTGGCTCCTGACCAAAATGTGTGTGACTTTTTAGTCTTGACCACAGGTAATTGCAAAGACTTAGGAACAGGTGTCATTGGGGAAGCTGTCTCACCCCCATAGTGAACTTGGGGCATAACCAGTCCATGGCAGTCTCTAAAGGGAGGTGCAGTTGGGGTGCCTGGGTGCCTCAGTGGGCTAAAGGGAGGTGCAGTCAAGACTCAGGGTCCCCTGGCTGGATATGCTTCTTGTATATTTGCACTCCTAGCCCTGGGTGTCTTCATTCCAGGTGTCTTTTACCTGAGGCCCTGGACAGAGGTATTTCCAGGTACCTTTGCTCTGGTCTCCTTACTGGCAGGGCTAGGGGCTAAGGGGGGCCTTGAAAACTTTTCCTCACTCTGACTCAGTCCACTCCTAGCCTTCTGCCTCTCCACCTCACCCCCCCCTCAGAACCCATAAAACTGCTGGAGACTTTTGTCCAGGGCTACATCCATAGTGAGACCTGTCCCATGCCTCTAATCTAGCTGACACTTTACCTTCCATGGGAGAAAATGGAGAAGAGATTCAGCACTTCTTCTGGTTTTAGACTCTTGCTTACAGAGACTGTCTCACTAAGTGATTAAAGTCTTCATTGATTCTTTCATTTTGGCTTATTGTTTCTTTAATCAGCTACTCCAACACCTGACAGTTTCTCTTGTTCTCGTTCTCTCTCCCTCTCTCTCCTACTAGCTCAACTGAGCTCTTGACACTCAATAGAAAAATAAAAATGCAATAGTAAGATATACTTAAAAACTTTTGTTAAGAGAATGGAAAGACAAGCCACATCCTGGGGGAAGATATTTCCAGAACAAATATCTGATGGAGGAATGCTATCCAAAATATACAGAGAATTTTTAAAATGCAACACTAAGACTACAAACAACTCCATTTTTAAAAATGAGCAAAAAACCTGAACATACATTTCATCAGAGAAGATATACAGATAGCAAATACACAAATGAAAAAATGTCCCATATCATGTCAACAAGGAAATGTAAATTAAAACAACAAGGCACCACCACACACCTATTAGAATGTCCAAAATCAAGAACACTGACAATAGCAAATGCTGGCAGGATATGGACCAAAAAGAGCTCTTATTCATTGCTGGTGGGAATGCAAAATGATATAGTCTTTTTGGAAACCAGTTTGGTAGTTTTGAACAAACTAAGCATATTCTTACCATGTGACCAGTAAACACACTTCTAGGCATTTACCAAAATGAGTTTAAAACTTATGTTCACACAAACACCAGCATGCAAAAGTTTGTGTTTAATGGACGATTGCCAAAACTTGAAAACAGCAAGATGTCCTAAGATAGGTGAATGTGTGAACAAATGGTGGTACATCTGGACAGTGGAACATGATTCAGTGCTAAAAAGAAATGAGCTCTCAAGCCATGAAAAGACATGGAGGAACTTTAAACGCATACTGCTAAGCCAATCTTAAAAATTTACATACTGTGTGATTTCATCCATATGACATTCTAGGAAAAAAAAAAACTACAGAGACAATGAAAGATCAGTGGTTGCCACGGGTTGAGGGCCAGTGGGGAGGGAGGGGAGGACAGAGGGGCACAGGGAATTACTGGCTTATCAAGCATACAAAGGCACCACACCAATGCAAAATGTTAATAACGGGGAAATTACTGAAAGATTGCATGGGAATACTGAAATACTGAAATAATGAAATACTCTTTGTATTTCAGATCAATTCTTCCATAACCCTGAAACTTCTCAGAAAAACAAAAGTCCTATAAAAAAAAAAGAGTATTTAATCTTGATGATTTCCCTTCTTATGTGTGGAGTTGGTTTGATTTGTTGTTGATCCTCCAGTTCTTTAAGGTGTAGAGACAGCTGGTGTGTTCTGGATTTTTCAATTTTTTTGAGCAAGGCTTGGATGGCTATATATTTTCCCCTTAGGACCGCCTTTGCTGTATCCCATAGGTTTTGGACCGAAGTGTCTTCATTCTCATTGGTTTCCATGGAAAAAAAAAAAAAAAAGAGTATTTGATTAACCCAAAATAAAACAAGAAAAGAGAAGAAAGACAAGCACACAGGCACAAGAGGCAGAAAACAAATAACAAAAATGAGAGGCCTCAACCTGATAAATTCTGATTCTATCAATATGAGTTTCTAGAACAGGCAAAACGAACCCGCTGTAGTAGAAAGCAGAAGGGTGTTTGTCTCTGGGGTAAGAACGGACTGGAAGGGAGTCCAGGAATTGTGCCACATGGTGGCACGTTCTGTGTCTTGAGTGGAAAGGCAGTTATGCTGTGTATACGTTTTTTAAGACTCATCAGATTGTATCATTGGCATTGGTACCTTTTTCTGCATATAATTTTTTAATTCAATGTTTTTTAAAAAAATTTTATTTATTTACTTGACAGACAGAGATCACAAATAGGCAGAGAGAGAGAGGAGGAAGAAGTCTCCCTACTGAGCAGAGAGCCTGATGCGGGGCTCAATCCCAGGAACCTGGGATCATGACCTGAGCCAAAGGCAGAGGCTTTAACCCACTGAGCTACCCAGGCACCCCTTAATTCAATGTTTTAAAACAGAAAATAAAAAGGACTGCCGTAGTGGGCCATGCCATACCCATAAGGATGAAACCCACAGGCTGGTGATGAAGGACCAAAAAGATAGAAAGCCCCTGAGAGCACATGCAGGAGCCCCAGAACCCCCACCTTTGAGCTCTGGTGATGGAGAGAAATAAGCATCATGTTAACTAGGCTTTATAACATTCAGGCAAATTCACGGGTAAATATTACAAGTTCCCCTCACATACAAGTAGAACCAGCATCACATGCCCAGAACAGATATTGATTCATTTGCATTCATGTAAGAATTACTTATAATTCGTATCTGTTTTACACAAATACATATATAAATTGAGATGAGTGCCCCAAGAGATGAATTTTTAGCTGACTACAGCTGGAAACCTCTCATGAACCTCATTTCTCCAGCAAACCTTTATTTATTTATTTATTTATGTATTTTTGGTTTGTTTTCTTGTTTGTTCAGCTAACCCATGAGTTGATTCCAGACCTTGTGACTCCGATTTTGAAAAAACATGGTCTAAATGAATCATCTTTTCCTATGCTCAAAAAAGATAAATGCCTCATGTTGAAGACCTTCAACATGCAGCTGAAGTTACCAAATAACATTTAATTTCAACCACAAACCATTAAACATCAAATCCAGTCTCTGTATTAAAGAAGTCATTCTGGGCCTCTGGTCTCCTCTGCAATGGAAAAAGCCTCTTAATGAAAAGCCATGACTTTACTGCTGACACTGGTTTCACTCTCAACTTGGCATCTGCAGTAACTAAGAGATTTTCTAAGGTTGTTTTTATTTGTGAATTTTAATAACATGAAAGTTGTTCCCATAATAAAAAGCCACTCCCCTAAAAGTGCATGGTTTAAATCAAAAGGGTAGGGTTTGACTTGATCATGTTGAAGAAGGAAATGTAGTTAGATGTTTTTCAGGAAGATAAGGGGTGGTAAAAGAAATAATCCAACAATGTGAGTTGTAAAAGTCCATACTCTGTGTGAGGGAGAGTCAGGAAACAGACAGGGAGCCCCTTTCTTCATGGTGCTATTGACTATTTGATGGAGGTCAGGAAAATGAAGGGGATTAGTAATGCCTGTGCTGTCTTGGAGGAAGATAGAGAGAGGATTGGTTGCCCAAGGGATACACTCCTTGGGGGAGCAAGAAGATACAGAAAACGGAGAAAATTCGTACATTACAAGGCTAACTTCAGTCATTCACTTTTCATTACCTCTGAAATAAAGAAGTCTGACTCACTCATGGTTCCCTGTTCCATAAAAAATGCAGATCACAGCTTGTAAACCTTTATTTCATCTATAACATCACTAAGCAAGAGTTTAAAATCAACCTAATGGTGGTTTCCAGAGGGGAGGGGTGGGAATGGCTGAAATAGGTGAAGGGGATTAAGAGTACACTTAGCATGATGAACACTGAGTCATGTCTAGAATTGATGAATCACTATATTGTACACCTGAGATGAATGTAACACTGTGTGTTAACCATATTGGAATTAAAATTTTAAAAATAAATATAAAATACAAAATAAAATCAATTTAATGAGGTGTCATTTACGTACGATAAAATATATCCATTTTATATGTATGGTTTGATGAGTTTTGACAAATATCAACACTCAGTAACCACCACCCAATCAAGACAGAAGATTCTTCTCCACAAGGGTCCCTCAAGATCCTTTGCGGTCAAACCTCACCCCCACTCTCATATAACCATTATTCTACTTTCTTGGACAATAGGATTGTGTTACCCAGTCTAGAATTTCACAGAAATGGAATCATGCAAGGTGTGTACTCTTATGTGTCTGGTTTACTTTGCAAAACACAATACTTTTGAAATTCACCCATGTCATCGTGTATATCAAAAGATGTCTTGGTCTTCTCCTTTTCTCAAGGAAGAATATTCCACCGGATGGGTAAACCTCAATCTTTACCCATCCACCTGCTGAAGAATATCTGGTCGACACACAAACATGACATCTTGCTCAAGACAGAATAAGGATGACCACTCTGAGTCAATGAGGATGTGATTGTGGGATTTACAGGTGGGGTGCGAATGCCATTCTCTCTGGGGATGGCAGGCAGCTTTTGAGCAGTTCCAGCCCTAGAACGTGTGTGTGTGTGTGTGTGTGTGTGTGTGTGTGTGTATTAGGGGTGTCCATAAGCTTGAGTATGTTCATTTGGACATGAGATAATATTAAAACCACCCACCATTGCTGAGTGCTCCACCTTCCCTATCTTGAACAGGCTGAGAGGAAAACCAGTCTAACTTGTTGCTGGTTGGCACTATTAGAAAGGCACCTCCCTTTCACTATAATGGGAGTCAGGGAAACCCAGTGATTAAGACTGACACCGCAAGATCCCACCTGTACTTCATCAGCTGGCAGCCATGTGACCATGGGCAAGTTTGTCAACTTCTTTACCTATAAAGTGAGAATATTAATAGTGCCTGTTTCTCAGTAAATACTACTTCTATATCAGGTAAGTAGTAGAGGTTAAATGATTGGTTTCCTGTACGTGCTTTTAATAACATGTCATATGAAACAACATATTCAGTTGGTCTTTATTTTAAAAAATATTTGCAACTTGGGGCACCTGGGTGGCTTAGTCGGTTAAGTATCTGCATTTGATTTTGACTCAGGTCATGATCTCAAGGTCGTAAGATTGAGCTCCATGTCAGGCTCCTTTCTCAGCAGGGAGTCTGCTGGAGATTCTCTCTCTCCCTCCCCCTCTGTCCCTCCTCTCACATGTACTCTCTCTCTCTCTAAAAATAAAATCTATAAAAAAATATATTTGCTATTCAGCTATGTGCAAAGCACTGTGTGATGCATGATACAGATTCAGTCCTTGCCCTCCAGCACCTTATCATCTCTTAGGAATACACAGGCATGTGGCCTCTGAGCCAGCACTCGAGAAACTAAGTGATTTGGATTATAGCAATCCAGAAAGAAAAGCCCTTCCTTGGGCCCAGCTTCCTCCTGGGGAAATCAGGCCATGAGCTATAGAGGAAGGAAAGAGTGCCTCGATTTCCTGTAGGGACAGATGAGGATGCTGTTAGTGCTCAATCCACAGCCCTTAGCCTTTTCACCATGGGCAGGGTCAAATTCTACCCACCTGTGTCCTTGTCCCTGTACCTGATGGCTTCCCCAGCCCCTCGCCCACATGCTGGGTTGTCTGGAAGTGCCAGGAATTACTCATTACCAACGGTGGGAATAGCCCTTAACCAGTTATGGATGGGAGTTGTATAAATATCCTGGTTCCCTTGTCCTGCAGGTGGAATGACTCTGCTGTGTTTTATAACATTTCCTAGAGTTTCCATGGTTACAAGACTCTATCACAATTTCTTGGACTTCTCAATAAAGTATTTGCTTTGAAATCCTTGTCTCCAGCTCTGCTTCTGGGAGTTAGAGTGGAAAGAGCTTGGAAGCCAAGCAGACATGATGGCGACTGTCCAGGGGAGCCATAGTGAAGGCCTGAGTATGGACAGCACCTGAGTCAGACAGGGTTAGGGTGAGCAGACTGTGGGGGGGCAGTTGTTGGTCTGTGGCTACTGGGAGAGAGTGGTCACAGACATCAAGGGTGCAAACATGACCACCCGGGGGTGGCGTTGGCTCAACTTGCCTGTTATATTGCTGCAATACCCCTGGCCGCCCATGCACTCAACATTTGTTGAACACCACTGTATGTCAGGCCCTGTCTAGATGCCTGGTTCATAGCAAAGACCGCTGCCCTTGTGGAGCTTGCATATATAAAGAGACTATAAGTAATGCATCATAATTGTGAAAGGAAGTTATACAATATGTTAGAAGGTACCCAGTGCTTTGGGAAAAAAAGAAAGCAAGGCAGAGCAAGTGTCCCTGGGAGGCTGGAGAGAAGGAAGAGTTCTATAACCCACTGGAGGAGGACAGAAAGATGGAAAGCTTGGAAGGAAAGTCAGGAGACCAGAAAAGAATACCATCACAAAATTGTTTCCAGAGCAAGAGAATCAACAGAATGGACAAAAGGGAATACTCACAATAGTAAGAGAAGAAAATTACCCAAAACCAAATAAAGCAGAGGTTCTCCAAGCTTGGGTGGGGGGTGGGGGTGATGCAGATCTCTAGGCTGGTGACAGCAGCAGCTTCACCCGGAAACCCATGGGAAATGTAACTTCTTGGACTTCATAACAAACTCACTGACTCAGAAACTCTGAACTGAGGCTCAGTTCTCTGGGTTTTAGCATGCCCTGAGGGGATTCCAGGGGATCCCAACACACACACACACACACACACACACACACACACACGTGTGTGTGTGTGCGCGCATGGACACCAGAATAAAGCACCTTCCTGAGTCCTGAGATGGGAGTCACTGCCTAGAGCAGGCAGGATGCGAAGAAGGACCACATCGGCACACCTGAAGTGAGAGAAGCATCAGGGAAAGAACAGGAAAGAAAACAAATTGCTTGTGAAGGAAAGTAACCGCTTGACCATAGTCTTAGCATCCGGAACAGCCCCTGAGAGAAAGCAAGGGCTTCACATCTCGAGCGTTCTGAAGGACAATAGTTTACAGGCAGCCCCCAACTTACCATCATTCAACTTGGGTTTTGGACTTCTTGGCAGTCTGAAAGCAACATGCCCTCAGTGGAAACCACACTCTGAGTTTTGATCTTCTCACAGGCTAGGGATATGTGGGATGATCCTCTGTCATGATGCTGAGCTGAGGCAGCTCCCAGTCAGCCAAGCCATCACAGGGGCCAACAAATGGTGCGCTGGTGACTCTTCTGTTTTTCACGTTTAGTGCAGGATTCCATTAATCACACGAGATAGTTAACACTATCTCTATTTATAACACTTTATAAAATAAACTTGGAGTCAGATGATTTTGCCCAACTGTAGGCTAATGCCCAAGCATGTTTATGGCAGGCTAGGCTAAGCTATGTTTAAGGGGTTAAGTGTATTTAATGGTTTTTAACTTAGAGTATTTTCAACTTACAATAGCTTTTGTGGGATGCAACCGCATTGTAAATCAAGAAAGGTCTATATATTACAGAAATCATTATCCAGGTAAGCCATCATTCGACAGGGAAAAGAACTATGTCCAATCATGCAAGGATGCAGCAAAAATGTACTCTTTGATGGCACCCGCAGAAAAAGACAAAAGCTAAACAACCAAAACACTTGGTAGTTAACTCCACTCTCATGAAATGCAAGAGCGCTGGGAATTAGGGGTGGGGGAACAGAGAAAAGGATCATGTAAAATTCATAGTATCTCAACAGGCATTGATTAAAAAAAAGTGTAGAAATCGAACACTAAAATTCAGATGCAATTAAAGTGAGTGATGGTGTTAGGGGTTGGTGTAGTTTGAGAAGAGAAAAGAAATCACAGATTGCTATGGTTCTTGTTATTTTTTTTCCAGGGAGAAGGGCATAATTATGAGTTAACATTAGATATTGATGAAGAAGGACAGGTTTGAAGATGGGAGGCAAAAATTAAAATGAAGTGCTTGAAGAATACAAGCAATTCTTACAGAGTTCCATACTATTAAAAGGAAAGGTAGACAAAGAGGGGCACCTGGGTGGCTCAGTGGGTTAATGCCTCTACCTTCGGCTCAGGTCATGATCCCAGGGTTCTGGGATAGAGCCCCGCATCGGGCTCTCTGCTCAGCAGGGGGCCTGCTTCCTCCTCTCTCTCTGCCTACATCTCTGACTACTTGTGATCTCTGTCTGTCAAATAAATAAATAAAATCTTAAAAAAGAGAGAGAGAGAAGTAGACAAAGAAATGTCAAGCAAGCTGATAACTGATAGAGAATAGAAGCACCAAGAAAAGTTGATAAATAGAATGTACAAAATAAGCCACTGCAAATTCACTG
Source organism: Neogale vison (assembly GCF_020171115.1). Lineage (NCBI taxonomy): Eukaryota > Metazoa > Chordata > Mammalia > Carnivora > Mustelidae > Neogale > Neogale vison. The sequence continues at coordinate 48,291,671 of NC_058098.1, forward strand.
GTCATCTCAGTAAGTGTGAATAGGTTAGATCTCCCATTAAAGGACAGACTTTGGATTGAATAAACAGTCGGGCGGGGTGATGGGGGGGGGAAGAGAGTGAAATCCAGCTTCGTTTTTGCCAGAGAAAAGCAAGGAGACACAAGGAAGCTGAAATGTTTTAAATGTTTAAAAATGAAAAAGTATTCATCAAATGCAACTAATAATCAGGTATATCAGTTGTAATAGACAAAATAGGATATGAAACATGTTCAGAAAGTTCATGTTCATGTTCATGCTCAGGTTCAGGTTCATGTTCAGAAAGTTTCATGTTTGTGAAGAATCTGCCAAATACACATCAGTCCCTTAACCATACAGTTTTAAGTAGAAAACAAAAGCAATAGAAATGTGAGGAAGTCAACAAAGCCATATCACCGTGAGGTGGGCTAGGATACCTGGGGGTCAGCTCCTGGGGGTGCAGATGACTATTTTGACAAGGAAGTGAAACCCCTGATTTCTGATATAATCTTTGGGGGAAGAAGGGAAAAGGCACAATTATTTGCTTCTACCTCACAAATTTCAGTATTTCCGTGGGATATTTGAATGCAGAAGGATCTCTACAGCACAGAAGGCATCGACCCAGTTTAAGACGTTATGCTATGAATTATGTGGACAGGCATAAAACATGAAGAGGAAGAGATAAGCGGTGCTTTGCAGGAAGAGGTGGCAAGAACATGATACAGAGGGTGTTGGTCCTCAGCCAAGCTCAGTGGAAATAGAGCCCTGTCTTCTGCAAGTGTGGTCCAGGAAGTTAGAGATGGCCCTGAGGACAAGTGGTCCCCGAGCATCTCAGATTAAAGCTGAGATGTATGAATGGTGACCCAGTGACCCAGGCCACATCAGAGTCATCCTCCACGCCCTCTTCTCTCTCTCTCCTTTCCTTCCTTCGTCTCCTTCTGCTTTTTCTCTTGGTGTTTTTTTCCCATTTCTTCTTTCCTTTCTTCCATTCTTCTCTCTCTCTCTCTCTCTCTCTCTCTCTCTCCCTCTCTCCCTCTCTTTCCTTCCTGCTTCCCTTCCCTCCTTCCTACCATAGAGTTGAATTCTGTGGACCAGTTTCAACCACAGGAGAAGATCGACATCCAAGTCAATGGTGACAGACTTCACAGAAGAACCCAGCGCAAAGATTTCAGGGAGGGGAAGTGGCTCACAGTGCCGCAGTTTGGGTGCCGGGAGGCTCAGGTGAGGACGTGTGGTTGTGTGGCCTCGTGAAGAACATTCTGTCAAGTCAAGCTCCCTGGGGCTAGTTGCCAGCCTCGTGGGTTATCCTGCTCTTTCGTTTCTTTGCTGCACTTTGCCACCTTTGTACCCCTTACCTGTCGGTTGTTTCCTCCACAAAGGATGACATGGGGGTTCTCTGGAAGTTGCGAAGTGTTCATTGAGGCTTTGAGTTTGCGGGTTTATTGTCTGTACCCTGTCTCCTCTTACTGAGTACATTTAGTCAGCTGAGAACTTGATATGTTCCTTTGGTTCGTGTTAAACTCCACGGCATGTGAGTCTTGCATTTGAATCTACATATCATCTCTTGCAAATGGACGTTGTATTGTGCAATAAATAGAACTGTGTATGCATTGAATTTCTTGTACAAGATTCATATTTGAAAGATGTATCTAATATTTGTTATTTCAGTTAGCAGGTAGCAAAAGTCGCAAAGAGGAATTTAAATTTGTCATTTTTGTTCATGGGCTTTTCCTGAATTAGGGAACACTGGCCTCAGGTTTTTCAGTATGAAAGAGAAAGATGTAAACATTGTGGTGTGGTGTGTGGTGGGGCGGTGGGTTGGGGCCGGCCATGGTTGTTCATATTAAGACAGAATTTCCAAATGTATCTCATTAGTGATCAGACTGCTGAAAGGATCAGCTTTATTTAACCTTAAGCAATGAATGGTTATCAGAAGTGTCTTGTCCCTTAGCATGGCAACAGAGCACTGTATCCTACCCAGGCCCTGTTCTCGCCAGGCACACAGTCTGAGAGGTAGGCAAACTCAGATCTGACCACCTGCTGCCCCAGCTCTCAGGCACAGTGAGACTCAGCAGCCAAGCAGGGAGGGATCTGGTCTGCCTGTGCAATTAGCTAAACAAACGGAAAAGGCTTTGCTGACAAAGTGGTGGCAAATGCTCCTGTGATAATTACAGAATGGTGTTTCCACATCACACCAACTGGGCATGTTTAATCCCGCACCAGGTGTCCCCCATGCAATTAAAATGATGCAGGAAACTAAACGGGCAGAGAGGCACGGGGGAGTAGACTCGGATCAGAAGACAAACTCTGGAACCATCGAGGCCAGCCTGGCTGGGTTCAGCAGCCAAGAAACAGGACACAGTGCAGCCTAGTCCATCTGAACATCCTTGTCCCTCACCCCACGCTAGGTGCCCCGGAGTTAGTTTTCATGACCCGTAGGTAAAGATGCAGAAGTGGGGCAGGCAAGGTACTTTTTTAAAGCGATTCTTTGAGGAGGGAAACGGATATGTTTAATGACCATGAATTCAAGTTCTGCCATATATTTCGAGTTGTTATGAAATGTATTAAAACAAGTTGACAACAAATGCATTCCAGAGTTTATTAGGTTATGCATGTGACATAAAACACAAAGGACAACAAGCAGGCTACTCATTGAGGCGGACCCGAGATGCCCCTGGTTTCTCAGAGTTCTAAGACCGACGCAGCGGCCAAGCCTGTCCTCCCCACCCTGGGAAACAGTCGCACCCAGGGCAGAAAGAAGCCTCACAGAAGAAATCCCACAGTGGAAGAATTAGTGCACCGCATTTCGAATACACAGATTTAAAAATACAAACATCTCATCTAGTGTTTGTGCAGCGATGACTGACATTTGCGATCACATCAAGTATCACAGAACAAGGCCTTGTGAACGACGTAATTCAAGCTTCAACCAAATATGCATGTAAAGAACCCAGCCCAGAAGAACAGAGGGCAAAATCTGTAGAAAGGAAATGCTTGCCCCCTTGCAGATAAGAGGAACAATGTAAGAAAGAATTTACAGTTTCTTCCTAAAATAGATGGGCATGATCTCTGAGAACAGGTCAAAACACAAATCTTTTTTTTTTTTTTTTTTTTTTTTAAAGCACTTCAGCAAGTATTAGTTTCGGGAATCTGGAACGGAATATGGTATTTGATTACAGAACACATGGAGAATTTTGATTATCAGCCTTTTTTTTTTTTGGTTGACAACCGCCACAAACCCTACAGACATAAGCGGTAGCTTTTGCAGCCAGACAGGAACAGATGTTTTCAGGGATCATATCTCAGATTCCCATGCTAAATCTATTGTTTAAGGTGATGGAAATATAGGGGACATTACACCATTTTGCAGCTGCTAGAAAGCCATGCTTTCCTGTTTTCCTGATTCAGACAATGGAGAAGGTAAGGAGAAAAATAATAGGAAAAGGCTGTCCTATATTTGCTTTTAAAAACTGCATTATTTTGAATGAAGTATTTTTGGGGGGTCAAATCTCACCTCTGTTCTCTTAGTTTTCATAAGAATATCTGTGGGAAAGAGGGTTGAGATAAAATGAGCTAATGATCACATCCATATTCTCCAAAAGTTGTTTGGCAATAAAACCCCAGGTCCTATCAGGATGTATTCAGACTGGGGCTCCTGAGTGGCATGTAAGAATAGCAACAAGCACGTGTGTGTTTCAGGGAGAAGGTTTATTTTCAACTTAGTTTTTCCTGTACCATCTACATAAACACACCTGCATACGTGTTTAGCTTTTTATTCTACCTTTTTGCCTAATCACAGGGAAGATGTTAGCCTGCACCCCTTCTGTCCTTAAGACAGAAGCTTCTTGAGTCACCCACTTTATGCTGTCGGGAAAACACCGTGGGGCTATGCAGTGCCAGGTGTCAAAGGCTGTGATAATCAGGCATGTGGATGAACCAAAGGGACACCAGCTCGAGGTCACAATGCAGAGCAGCTGTGGGTGCTCCCTACAAAAGACCCCACCAGGTCCACCATTCCCAAGGCTTTTTCAGATAGTTTTCCCACCTTTGCTTTATAGTCCTCAGATGGAGCTTGTCCTGTACCACATGTGCACAAGAAGAAAAAAGAGGAGGGAGCATCCCTGAAATTCAGGAAGGAACCTAATGGCCTGCATGTTTTAGGGGACCTCCTCCCTTAAATGATCTGCCTTGGGAGACAGAGTGAGGGGAAGAGGTGGGTTTGTTCTGAATATAGTTTTTCCAAGAGCATTCTAGAATTATTGAAGTATGGGGAATTCTATTTGGACAAAAGTCTCCACTGTCTTTGAGCTTGTTGCCAAGTAAAGTCGTCTCCCTTTCCCCATTGCCCTGGCCTTTCTGCTGCTCAACAGTTCAGGGACAGAACCTGACTGACACAGTCGGAGGAGTCTGCACCTGACAGAACCTAACTTTCCCATGCTCCATCCTTTCCATTTCTTATTTTGCGTCATGGCCCAGGCACCTGGGAGCTTCTGGATAAAAAGACTGTTAGCCAATGACCAGTAAGTTAATGGCCCCCATCTCCCCAAGCAGGAATTCACATCCCTCAGACAAAATGACAGAGGTATCAAATAGGACAATAGCATTTGTTTGAGGCCATTGGTTTTCATCAGATTCACTGCCTAAGCTCATCTAGTTCCAAGATCTTAGTCACTGGTAGGAGCGGCCAGGAGACAAGGCAGGGCACATCTACCGAGGAAGGGGCAGATTCTGCTGGAGAGGATATTGAGAAATTATTTACTAGCCCATTTCCTCCCTTGCATGTTTCACGATGGGGATCTGTGGTCTCCCATGTTGTCGTGGATAGATTTTCTTACCCATAGAGGGATTTGAACATGGAAATCAGAATTGGGGCTGCACCGGAGAAGAAATCCAACTCTAAAAACAAGAGGGGGCACTTGGGACCTCAGCCAGTAAAGGTCCCACAGGTCCAGAAGGGGTTTAGGGGAAGCCTAGAGTAGGAATGCCTCCTTCCTTCTAGTGACAAGGTAAAATTGTAAAAGCCTGGAGATAAAGTTGTTGAATTTGCATTTATTTCACGTAAGTGCAGATATTGTCAGTAACACATCCAGCTAACTCTTTAAAATCATCTGAATAGTGGCATAATTGGTTCCCATACAGGGTCCTGCGCTCAGTGGATTACAACCTTTGTCTCCTTGGGTGTTAAGCATCAATATTTCAACTGAAATCTAAATAATATCAGATGTCTTTAAAAAGCACAAGTTCCAAATACCTTGTTAAGTCCTCCAAAAGCATCATCTTTCCTTACACCTACTCCTTCACTTATCCATTTTCTCAAAACAAAAAAAAAAAAGAAAACAAAAATCCTGAAATATAGCACCTACATTTCAAAATTAGCTAAACGATATTTACTCAACTCTGAGGGCCATGCACCTGGCAGCTCTTCCTGCCCCAGGTGTCCGCCTCTGGGACAGATGTGTTTTTAAGACAAAAATAGAAACAATAGAACACCCTGGTTCTTAGAGGCAGATTTTGAAATCCCTAGAAGGAAACACAGTCCCGTTCTGCTCTACAAGGCAACAGCAACAAGCCTGCAGGCCACCTGAGGTCTCCCAGTGCTAATCAGGCAGGTTTTAACAGCTCTGACCACTGGTGAATCCCTGAGGAGCTTTTCAGTGACCCAGGCAAAGCTTCGTGGGCAGAAATTACTCTCCACCACTACGCTGGGAAGGGAAATTTTTGCAAGCAAACATTTAAAAATAAATTAAAACTAGTTTGAGTGGTTTCTGTGGTTGCAAATTTTGAGCTATTCTCTTTTCCTCTCTCCCCCCCATCTCCTCCGCTTTTTTAAGAAATAGAGAAAAATGTGTCAGACTTTCTTCAAGCAGAAAGAAGACAGTGTCCTGACTGCCCAGTCTCTGACATCCAAACTACAGCCACAAGTCAGGATCATGTTCTCAAGAAGCAATACCAGCTGTGAGCTATGTTAAAATGCCTTAAGATGCCACCATTCAAAGCTCAGCGTCTCATCCCCCTCACACAGTCTTAGTAATCAGAATGAGAGGCTTCTCAGGGTTTCATCCATCTATGATCAAAGCATTTAAATCCAGAGCAGCATTCAGGGAAGGCAGGTGGCCTGGGAGGTGTCTCGGGGCTGCACTCGCCCAGAGACAAGACGTCTCCAGCTTTTCCCCTTGTGCGTAGTCACTTCATCAACGGTAAGTGTGTGTTAGCACAAGTGCATTTAGATGGATTGATTCAAGTACTTGTGAAACAAACCCCAGGCTTCTCTCTCAGGCGCTTCGGAGTACTTGCTCTCGAAAACATTTCATACTCCTCCCACACTTTCCAGACTTCACTTGCAAATAAACCCAAGACTATTAGAGACACTAAGAACTAGGAAATGCAATTTCAAAACTCCCAGCGTTCTTGCTACCTAAGCAGATCAGTGTACTCTGGTCATTCTGTGGGACTCCAACTATAAAACTCCGCAGGGCTTGTGATGGGAAAATGCATGAACTCAACTGTAAAGAAATGTTTCCAGTTCTGAATATGTTCCTTTTGACAAAAACAAAACAAAACAAAATCAAAAACAAAAAAATACTTCTTATGTACTATGTAATTAAACAATCGATTTAGTTTCTGTTCTACCAAGAGGAACAAATCATTCCAATCCTAATTAGCATTAGCAGACCACCTTCTCTTCTTAGATGATTCCAATGAGCAGAAAAGCAGTTCAAAAGGAGCCCCATTAGCACCTGACTTGTAAACCCCTGATCCAGAATCAGTGGGAGTCATGCCATCAGTCACATTTGAATTTGACAAGATAAGTGAGTAAGAATTGTTAATATTCACAAAATTCCCAAAATGACATTCTAACCCAGTGGTCCCACTTCGGGATAAAATACCTGTATATTCCAAGCGGTCAGGCTTTTAAGAATGTATACAACCGTTTGCTAAGATTCCAGTCCAGTCTTTTGGAAGGATGTGGGTCCCCCACTTCTGACGTGACGGGGTGCGTAAAGGTCAGAGGATGGTGGTGGCTGATTGTCAGTGTCTCTGGGGCCATCTCACCTTCAGCAGTCCGTCCCTGGCGTCGGACTACAGAAAACAACCACGACAGCATTGGAAGCTGCTGTGACCCGCCGAGCACATCTAGACCCTGGGAGAGACCCCATACTCCACACCCCAGGCAGGGCAACAGCCCTTCAGGATCGCCTCGGGGCCAACAGCCTGGACAATGCCTGTCCCTTGTACTCTGCCTGCTTTCTGTGCCAGTCCTTGCCCTCCCACCTACCCGCACCTGCCCACCCTCCCGCCCCCTCTGGGTGACCTGAGGCCTCCTTTACCTGTACTGATTCTCCAAAGCCCTGCTCTCAGCTCGCTCTGGAGCCCAGGAGTAGCTGTCAGCTGCATTCTGGGGCTTTTTCTCCTTCTCCTCCTCCCTCTTTGCTCTCCGCTTGCGATAGACCAGTAGCCCTAGAGCCAGAGCCAGTAAGAGTAGGATGGCCACCACCGTGCCCAGTATGTAGAACAGCAGCAGCTTTTGTCCGTCCGTGCCGTCTTCGCTTTGTTCTGCCATGAAATCCTCATCTGTATTCTCCCCAAGGCCAGTTGTGGCCATGGGGTGATGGGTGCTGGACTCCATCCAGACAGCAGGGGGCCTACTGGGAGCCAGCATGTCAGGTGCAGTTGGGATGACAAAGGTGTTGCGTGGAAGGGAGGGTCCCTTTGTGGTGGGTGCCTCCTTGGAAGTGCCCTCAGGGCCCCCGATGGGCCTAGACATTGTGGGAGAATACACAACTCTCCCCTCTCTATCTCCTGCATCCTCTCCCTGGGGAGGCCCAGGCAGTGGTGCCAGGGAGGTGGGTCCCAGCGTGCAGGAGACCCCATCAGGGCCCAGCTCCCAGCCTGGCAGGCAGCCGCAGCGGAAGGATCCCTGCGTGTTGAGGCACAAGCTGTCACAGAGGCCATTCTCCGTTTCCGCACACTCGTCCACGTCCTGGCACTGGGTGCCATCCTCCCCAGCCAGAACATAACCCTTCTCGCAGGAGCAGTAGAAGGAGCCATCTGTGTTGGTGCAGTGCTGGGCGCAGGGCGTGTGGCCCGTGGCACACTCGTCCACATCCTGACATCCCGACTCACTGGGCTCATAGCCCACCCAGCACTCACAGCGGAAGCTCCCAGGGGCGTTGACACACTCCTGAGGGCAGGGTGAGTCCTGGCACTCGTCCAGGTCCACGCAGTCCCGCTGACTTGAATCCAGCTGGTAGCCTAGGGGGCAGCGGCAGGTGTAGTTCTCCCCTTGGGATGCCGGCACACAGGTGGCTGAGCCTCTGCACGGGCTGGAGCTGCAAGGGTTCCGGGAGGTACAGGTCACCAGGTCGTCGAGCAGCCGGAAGCCCGGCCGGCAGCCGCAGCGGAAGGAGCCCTCGCCCCCCTCGAAGCAGTCCTGCTGGCAGCCCCCGTTGTTGAAGCTGCAGCCATACTGGGTGCTGATGCAGAGGGGGCCCGAGCTTCCCCAGTCAAACACATCAGGAGCCTTCTCCCTGCACACGAAGTAATCCTCCTGACCGTGTTCCCCAGCCCCGCAGACCACGGTAGCTGCGGAGCCAAAGGGCACAGCCTCCAGGGAAGAGCTGGTGGCCTTGAATGGGGTCGTGTAGTCCACCCGGCCTGGACCCCCCAGAGCCAGAGGCTGGCACATGCCTTTAAAACTGAACTTGCACACGAAGCCCTCGATGCTGCTTCCTGGAGAGTTCGGGCTCCCGCAGGGGCCCTCGGACCACTTGGAGAGATGGCTGGCATGAGACGGCTGGGACAGTTGCAGCAGCAGGGACACACAGCGCTTGGAAATGCAAGAGCTCCTGACCTCCTTGTTCCAGTTGGTGTAAGACGTGTCCTCCCCGCCACCCAGCCAGCTGAAGCCTTTAAGCGGCAGGCTGGGGTCTAAGCACTTGCCTTTCTCACGCTGGAGCCCTATCCAGAACTTGCCGATCCTAGCTGCCAGGATGGCCTCTGACTCCAGGAGCTGGGTGAGGGCGTGCTGGATGTGCTGGGCCTCCTCCTCACTCCTCACTGTGGCCAGGTTGCCCCCGTTCTTGCTGCAGTGAAGCTGGGCCTCCGCGGCACTCAGCTTGCCCCAGTGGGCCGTGTAACAGGCATTCCCCGCACAAACCACAGCTTCCCCAGGAGCCTGGGCCCCTGCCTGGGGCTGGCCCAGAAGCAGGAGCAGTGGCAGCAGCGGCAGCAGAGGCAGCAGCCTGGCGGAGGTGGCCATCATGGCCCCGGGTCCCTCTTGGCAGGACGCTGGTGGCCCTGCAGTGACCGCAGCAGGCGCAGCTGAGCTCCAAGGAGAACTGAGGGCTTGGGCGCAGACGCTCTGGCACAGGGAAGAACACAAAGACTGAGGGCTTTTCACATTCCCCTGACCCAAGGCGCATCCTGTACTGTTGCACTTCTTATTTCTTACCGGATACTGGGGCTTCCTGCAGTGAATAGTTTTCTGACTCCTGTTGCCTTCATCACGGTTTTGTTGTTCATAGAAGAGGTCAGACGGCTGTGTTGGGTCTCTGGCTAGTTGCTGGGGAAATGCGGCAGCGTCGGGGCGGGGGGGGAGCAGGAGGTTCCAGCTCAGGGATGCCTGCTGCTTTATTTGGGCTCCCTTGTTGTTCCCATCTGCAGGAAGAACTTAAATGGCATGCTACAGAGTGAGTGGAGACTTTTGGAAACTAGGAACTTGAAAAAGCTCACTTAGTAACCCATAATAAAATTCCACTTTGGTTTGCAAACAACCAGAAGAGAAAAAAAAAAAAATATATCTCAGACTTAAGACATGAGGCCATGGATGGTTATAATTTTCAGCCTTTTTTAGAAGCAAACTGGATTTTTCTTCTGCCTATCTCATGTTCTCTTTGGCTTTGGAAGTCTTTTTTCTTTTATCCCCTCATCGTGAACTTTAAATAGATGGGCAGTTTTTAAATAGGAACCGGGCCGTGGGAATGACTGATTGTCTCACACAATGCCAAGCTCCTAAAGAACATTAACCCAAATGGGATGAAATTTGGCAGTTTTCAGGGTTTCATAGTGCAAATACTGTGTTGTGAGGTGGCAATGTCACAAAAAGCAACAGAAAAACAAGAGGAAAATGTTTCTGGCCTCGTGGCCCTGGACTTGTTTTCCTGCCTCCCCCGGCTCAGGGTTTAGTAGGAAGGGCCAGAGTTCTGAGAATCCCGGCCACAGCAGGCCCCTTCCTCCCCGCAGCTTATCAAAGGCCCTTGAAGCAAAATGTGCTTTTCCTGAAGTCACAGATGTGTTACTCATCGGGGCTGTCTTCCTCCCAGAAGTAGACCCTGAGACAAAGATTTGGGACACGTCATTTATCTGAGAGGAGAAGTCAGACAGGAATGGGGGGTGGGGGAAACAGAGGATGCCTCTGCATGCAGATGACACTGGGTGTCCTGGAGCATGGTACCTGGGAGCCCCCAGTGACCTCATCAGTTTTCTGAGCCAACGAGATGGGGCTGTGGCAGCTCTCTTCCAGCTCCCCTCCTCACTGGAAGCAACAAATTCTTGGCACTCTGGATTGATAGTGAGAACCTCATTCACCAGAAGGAGCACTCAGGAGGGGAATGGCTGGAAGCTACCGAGACGCTCTGGGCACCGCACACATGTCTGCTACATTGGCCCTCTATCGAGATTTGAGTTAGGGTGTCATGGAGGTTATGAACTCAGGGGCTTTCAGCCTTGCCAAAGCATAAGGTGCCCATCTCAGACTCTAGTTGGAGACCCTTCAGAGGTGTCCCTTATGTTTTTATTTTAAAAAGATATTTGAGATAGTCCAGGAATCCTGTCTCGGACCCTTAGGACCCCCCTGTGTTCTTTGGTGTCATCTATCCACCCACTCACCTAACCATCCATACCTGTATACATCCATCCATCCATCCATCCACCCATCCGTCTACCCATCGACCCATCCATTTAACCACTCACCCATCCATCCATCTACCCGTCCATCTATCCACCCACTCACCTATCTATCCATGCATTTATCCATCCACCCATTCATCCAATCAGTCAATCAGCCGGCCAGCCAGCCAGCCAGCCAACCAGTCAATGTTATTTAAGCTACCACCATGCACTGGGCTAGGCATTGGGATTAAAGGAGGGACTCCTGCTTTCATGACCCTTGAAGTCTGTTAGAGGGGACAGATTTGAACATGTTGGACAGCTGTAGCTATCCAACAAGGAGAAGTTGAAAGTGTCAACAGAGGTACTGCCCTGTTTGGGATGTAAGCAGTAGGACTGGCTTCTCTGATGGAGAAGGCCAATGAAGTTGGGATCTAAAGGAGGAATAGTTAAGAAGGGGAATGATTTCCATATGCGGGAATAGCACAGACAGAGGCCCTGTCGTGTGAGGGTTGTGACATTTACAAAAGTATGAAGGATGGGCCATGAGACTGGAACCTGAAAAATGGGAGGGAGCACCCAGGGAAAGAGGAACTCTGTGAACCTCAATGAAGATTTGAGGTTTTGTTCTGAAATCCATGGGGAACACCCAGAGACCAATCTGCTGAGACTGCATGTAGAGAATTGGAAAGTAAGCTAACGGATCCCAGTGGTATGGGGGAGCCACTCCGCAGGCAACTGCAGACACAAGTGACAGTGACTTGAGCTGGGCTGAACCCCTGGATTAGGGACAGCAGATTCAGGAAATGATACAGGTCCAGAACAGGCTGTTCTTGGCATTGGTGGAGTATGAGCAGAGGACATGGGAAGTAACCAGAAGGACTTCATCGCTCTCTGCTTATACTACCAAGAGTTGCAGATCCTGGAAGGCTGTGTCTACTGGAGGTGGAGAAATGGGGCCTGCATCAGAAAACAATTGGAGGGAGTCTGCCACTTGGGACCCAGGATCCCCCTGCCTCCTTAGGACTCTGAATTTACCACCTTGGGAAACTTGGGAAGTAGATAGGTTTAAGGGAGCATGGAAAGGCTGGGTGCAGGCCACTGTAGCGTGGTGAAAATTTAGTCTTGGCGAAAGGGTCAGTGTTGACTTCTTCCTGGGCAAAGAAGCTATGTTTCTAAAGTTTTAGTTATAGGCAAGCAACTTCTTATCATTTTATAAAATCAGTCTGATGATAACTGAAGCTTGAGTTGCACTACAGCCTGGCATGCACTCATAGCAGACTCTTCCTCCTGATTTAGAGTCCTGTCTGTGTAATTCCTCGATTAACTGCTGTGATCATGCAGGATTCGCCCAGCATCCTGCTTGGTTGGTGCTTAATGACATGGGCTGACTGAGTGATTTACAGCTTATGAACCAGTCTGACCCCCAGGTCTTTGTCTGGGTATTCTTTCGTTGGCAGTTCTTCATCTTTCACATGGGAACTTCTGAGTCAACTCTTCTTCACTTGGCCAAGTGTTGATGTCATAAAGAAGAAAGTGAAGCAAGGACATGTGCTCAGTTTATTCATTCATTAACCCAGGGAATATTGTAAAACACTGGCTGTGACACAGACCATGTACAGTGCAAGAAGCTCCCAGCTCTTAAATTTGTGAGCTCTTAAATTTCCATTCCCTTATCTCTAGTCACCCGGTTAGCTAAGCCTTGCTCTTGCTCCCCCTCATCTGTAAAGAAGGAATGGGAACCAGAGCCTCTGGATGCCTTTCTTAATCTAGTGTCAACAACAGAGAACTCATGTAATTACATATCCTTCTCTCTTCTGAAACTGGGAAGAAGGAGATCAGAGAGAAAGCAGGAACAGAGACCACTGCTGCCCTCACTGTGTGGTACAAGGAACCGAATCATCTGTTTAAACCACATGGGTGCAGTTGGCCTCATACTGACGCAATGACTGTTAAATACAGTGCAGTGATTATCTCCCCTCCCTTTGTGCCTCACAACTTCTGACTTCCACTCTAATCCTTGATCTTTCAGTTACCGCCTGCTGAGCTTGGCTGAGTTAACTCTCCTGGGACCCCACCGCCAGAGGTCTCTAGCTCCAAGTGACCTGCTGTCCTCCTTCACCTGTAAGGAAGTGGCACAAGCATTTGCGGGGGTGGAGGTGGGGGTGGAAGCTCGATGCCTTGTGAGCTCAGCAGAAGACGGAGAGCTTACTTTTACCAGGTGGGATTTAGCTGAGTTCACAAAGTATTGAGGATTGTCTGGATGCTGACTTGAAGAAAATTCTGAGCCTTACGTCCTGAATTCTTCCACAGATGACAAGTTACCACCTTTTACTTAGAATGTAGATTTTATCGGGACACTGGGAGGCTCAGTGGGTTAAGCTTCTGCCTTCAGCTCAGATGATGATCTCAGGGTCCTGGGATCGAGGCCCACATCGGGCTTTCTGCTCATCAGGGAGCCTGTTTCCCCCTCCCTCTCTGCCTGCCTCTCTGTCTACTTGTGATCTCTGTCTGTCAAATAAATAAATAAAAATCTTAAAAAAAGAACATAGATTTTTATCAACCCCCTTTGAAGATTGATAGTTAAAAAATAGGAATGTGTAGTGGGGATACCAGAGAGCTTTCCTTGGCAGATTTTTGAGTGCAAGCCACATTAAATGTTCTAGAACAATCATAATCCTATTAGCATGGTGTAGGCCCTAAGCCATGACCCCAAACTGTCTACTTTTATCCTGTACTCATTTATCAATGAGTACTGCGCTCTCTTTTTAAATTGTCTAAAAACTTACTTCATACAAAAGAACAAATATTGTTAAAATATCTGTACTGCACAAAGCAATCTACACATCTGATATAATCCCTATCAAAATAACACCAGCATTCTTCCCAGAGCTAAAATTTTTATGGAATCGGAAGACATTTCAAATAGGCAAAATAATGCTGAACAAGGAAAGCAAAGTGGAAAGCATCACAATTTCAGACTTCAAGTCATATTATGAAGCTGTAATTGTCAAGATAGTATGGTACTGCCCCCAAAAGAGACTCATAGATCAGTGGAACAGAATAGAGAACCTAGAAATGGACCCTCAGCTCTATGATCAATTAATCATCCACAAAGCAGGATAAAAGAGCCAATGGAAAAAGATAATCTCTTCAATAAATGGTGCTGGGAAAATGACAGCCACATGCAGAAGAATGAAAACATACCACTTTCTTACACTATACACAAAAACACATTCAAAATGGGTGAAAGACCTAAATGTAAGATAGGAATCCATCAAGATGCTGGAGGAGAACTTAGGCAACAGTCTCTTGACTTCATCCCTAGCAAATTCTTACTAGACATGTCACCAGAGGCAAGGGAAACAAAAGCAAAAATGAACTATTGGAACTTCATCAAGGTAAAAAGCTTCTCCACAGCAAAGGAAACAGCCAACAAACCTAAAATGTAGTCTATGGAATGGGAGAAGGTATTCACAAATGTCTCATCAGATAAAGGGTTAATATCCAAAATCTGTAAATAACTTAACAAACTTGGGAGCCTGGTGGCTCAGTGGGTTAAGCCGCTGTCTTCGGCTCTAGTCATGATCTCAGGGTCCTGGGATCGAGTCCCGCATCGAGCTCTCTGCTCAGTAGGGAGCCTGCTTCCCTTCCTCTCTCTCTGCCTGCCTCTCTGCCTACTTGTGATCTCTCTCTGTCAAATAAATAAATAAACTCTTTTAAAAAAAAGAAGAAGAACTTAACAAACTTAACACCCAAAAAACAAAACAAAACAAAAAATCCAGTCAAGAAATGGGCAAAAGTCATGAATAGAAGTTTTTCCAAAGAAAACATCCAAATGGCCAACAGACACATGAAAAAATGCTGAACATTGCTTGGTATTAGGAAAATACAAATAAAAACCACAGTGAGAAACCACCCTATCAGAATGGCTAAAATTAACAAGTCAGGAAACAACAGATGTTGGTGAGGATACCGAGAAAGGGGAACCTTCCTACACTGTTGGTGGAAATGTAAACTGCTGCAGCCACTCTGGAAAACAGCATGGAGATTCCTCAAAAAGTTGAAAATAGAACTATCCTACAATTCAGCAACTGCATTACTAGGTATTAGTCTAATGGGTAACAAAAATGTTGATTCCAAGGGTCACATGCAACCCAATGTTTAAAGCAGCACTATCAATAATAGTCACATTATGCAAAGAGCCCAAATGTCCATCGACTAGTAAATGGATAAAGAAGATGTGGTATATACATATATACAATGGAATATTCCTCAACAATCAAAAAGAATGGGGCCACTTGGGTAACTCAGTGGGTTAAGCCTCTGCCTTCGGCTCAGTTCATGATCTCAGGGTTCTGGGATCAAGACCCCCATCAGGCTCTCTGTTCAGCCGGAGCCTGCTTCGGAGCCTACCACTCTCTCTCTGCCTGCCTGTGTGCCTACTTGTGATCTTTCTCTCTCTCTCTCTCTCTCCACCTCTCTCTCTCTCTCTCTCTGTGTCAAATAAATAAGTACAAATAAATAAATAAAAATTTTAAAAAGGAATGAAATCTTGCCATTTGCAACAATGTGGGTGGAATTAAAGTATATTATGCTAAGCAAAATAAGCCATCAGAGAAAGACAAATGCCGTGTGATTTTACTCTTATGTGGGATCTAAGAAACAAAACAGAAGAACATTGGGGAAGGGAAGGAAAAATAAGATAAAAACAGAGAGAGAGGCAAACCATAACAGACTCTTCATTAACTGTAGGAAACAAACTGAGGGTTACTGGAGGGGAGGTGGGTGGGGGGATGGGATAACTGGGTGATAGGCATTAAGAAGAGCACTTGTTGAGATGAGCAAGGGGGCGGCTTATAGATCATCCAACTTTTTTTGCTTTGAAGAGATAGCACACTTCCACCCTCAGTTCAAATCCCACTCTGTCACTTAGTAGCTGTGTGACCTTACGCAAGCTGCTGAATCACTCTGTTCCTCATTGTGTAGCACAACAATCTGTGACTCTTTCCTCAATTGCAGTGAGAGACAAGGCAACTTCAGGTCCCAGGGGGCTTTGTGGAGATGCAGTGAGTTCTTACCTCTAGCAGAGAACAGCGCCTGGCAGGAAGTGAACTACCATCATACTGGGAAGCTGAGGAGCTGAGAAGACCCAGACTCTCCTGCTATAGCTGGAGTCTAACTCTGTTTGGGCATTTGCTGGTTTGGGGATTGGACGCACCTAACGTCCAGAGATGTTGGTTTGCTCGTCTGTGAAACGGGGAAAATAAGAGTCACAATGCCATCATGTTGTGAGCGTTAAATTTAAGGAGAGCTATATGCACTAAATTTAAGGAGTTATATGCACTTCCTTTGGGGTCTGAGGCAGAGCAGACCCTCAAGAGGTTAGAGTCCCTGTTACTGGAATTGTAAGGAAACAGAAAAGTCAGGCACCATACCTCCACACCCAACCCCACTGAAGAAAAGCTGAAAAGGACAAAAACACCCAATTGCATTTGGCGAAGACTTGGAGATTTTCTTTTTCAAAGACTCCCCTGCCTTCAAGACTTGTTTTGCTCCTTGGCTGATTAAACATTCTTCTTTAGAGCATTATTGATTTTTCCACACTTTGTAAATAGTCTCCTAACGTAATTTATCATGCACAATATTTATAGAAAACTTGACTGGGCTGCATGTTGTTTTTAAGGTTAACTGGTGTTTACCTCCTGGCAACTGGCTTTGAGAAGCAAAGGCCGCTTGTCAGCATTTGGAAAAAGATAAATCACAAAGAGGAATAGTGCTTTTCGGCAGGGTCTTTCTTACATTTTTCATCTCTAGCAACAGCTCTGTGCATGAAATAGAAGGTTGTAAATCATGCTTCCGTGGCTGAGCTGGGTGATTTGCGGGGTCCATTTGGTATTTGCAGCATTCTCGGTGGGTTCCAGTAAGCTGTCAGAACAATTTGGCCCAATTTAGACAATACAATTTTATGGAAATACAGATGATCTATTTGGCCTTACTTGCCAAGTTTTGATTCTCCATGAAATGAGAACAGTAACACAACGGTTGTTTGAAAGGAGGTCATGTAGGTTGAATAGATAGAATTTTATTGCCTTCAGGAAGCTGAGTGGGGAATCTTGGGAGTTTCCTAGAAGGACAGACTAGATCTAGAGAAGCAAAAGACTCAAGCATCCATTGAGAACTGGACAGGTACCAGGGACGTCCAGGCCCATGCCCAGGACCTGGCAGATGGGTGCTAGACTGTCCTCTGCAGCTGGGAGCCTGGGCTGCAGAGGAACTGTCTGCCCTGTTCCAGGAGCACACAAAAAAGTGGGACCCCATCTTCCTAGGTCAGAGCTGCTGCCTGGGTGCCACTGGCATCTTCAAACTCAAGCGATTTAGCACAACCAAGAATAATAATTTCCACCTTTTGTCACTGTGATTGCTAGCAAAGGTGACACTTCCTGGATATGTGACTTTGCAAGTATCTGTCCTCCTGGGCCTCAGTTTCCTAAGGTGGAAGCATGTGCATTAAATGAGATAATGTAGTAAAGCTTTTGGCAGTCGGTGCTTCAACAACAGTTGCCATTATCAGACATGTGGATAGCGGCTCCCATTCCCCATGTGACAGATTTAGGATTATGCCTGCTCTAGTTGGTTCTGGGAGTAGCCTCCACACACACGCCAGCGGTAGCGCCGCGCTCCATAGCACCGCACCGGACCCAGGGAAGGCCCCCCGGGGGTGGGGCAGGAGGGGAGCTGCCCCAAGCAGAGATGGTGGAGGGGTGGCTAGAGGTGTCCCTAACCCGGGAACCCGGGGGATGCATGTAGGGCACTGGGGCAGTGTGTGTGCTTCCAAAGGCAGCCCTGTGACCTGAGATCCCAGCGCGTGTCCTGCAGCCCTCCCTGCCTGCTGGGGGATGGCGGCGCCCAGAGCTTTCCACCCTGCATGATCCAGCGGCGGCACGCCCTCCACCAATCCATTGTAGCCCCTGCCACTGGGGTCACAAGCTGCTGTGGGCCCCTGGGCCCTGCCGCCTCTGTAAGTGTGCTGAGGGCTTCTTCTGTGCAATGGCACTCTGGCTTCAAAGGCTCGGGCCCTGCCTGCTGGGGTGGAGAGAGAGGAGGCAGCAGGGGCGCTCTGACGTAGGGGCACTCCGGCCTACCACCCCTCTGCACCCTGGCTTCCGGAGCCAGGAGTAATAATAATTCCTGCACCTCTCTCCGGGAGATGAGCTGGGAGCCTCCCACCGGCTGTGCTGCATTCAGATCCGCCCGTCTAGCACTGTGTGTGGACTCTTCAGCCAGGGTTGATGGGGCTCCCTGAATGCCCTGGGGACTTCCTAGAATTTGGTCTTCCTGACTAAATCAGACTATTTCATGGAAGTGTGGTCTCCTCCCCGTCCTCCTCAAGTATGAGGGGAAAGGTTAGAGACCCATTCTAGTAAAGGTACCTTGTGAATTCTCCTCTGCTGCCTGGTGCAAACTCTGTGACTTCAGGGGACCGACTCAACTCTCTTGTGCCATTAATTTTCCATCTATGCCAAGTCACTCTGCATGACATTCTGACCCTTTCCCACACTGTGGGAGGAGGTGAGGGCAGGAGAGGGCAGACCAGGAGGAGGCAAAGAAGACGTGCCGAACAACTGGTTGACACTCGTCACCTCTGTCTTGGCATTTACTGGGCAAACAGATGAAGAAGTCTCCTGTTTTCACATCTCATAAAAAACAGCTGAGTGGACTTAGTTCTATTAAGTCATTCCGAAAATAAACCAGAGTT
Organism: Neogale vison; assembly: GCF_020171115.1. NCBI lineage: Eukaryota > Metazoa > Chordata > Mammalia > Carnivora > Mustelidae > Neogale > Neogale vison. The sequence continues at coordinate 48,310,311 of NC_058098.1, forward strand.
GTTTTTGTTTTTAATACCTCTTTTTAAAAAACATAACAGAAAACTGACCTTTTAACAAGCTGCTTTGTTTCCCTCAGTGTCTGCTTGGGAAGGGGATGGGTGTAGGGAGAGGAAAAGAGGGAGAACAGGACAGGGTAGGGCCATGGCGGTCCCATGGCCCCAGTGGCCAGGGGTTGCCTCCAGGTAACACAGGAAGGTGCTGGTCACTGCAGTTGGTGACATGGTGAGGCTGTGGGTGTCTGTGGGCACCCAGGGCACGATGACAGAGAAAAGTCCCTATTAATCAGGCATTCCATTCATGACTGCGTTGTCCTGGACAAGAAGGTCTGGTTGATATCCCAATACCAGCACCAAATCCTGTTAAAACTGACAGGGGTCAAAGTAGAGATGGCCCATTATGTGCAGAGATCTCCAGCATGGCTGCCCATCAAGTAGTAAACCGCCCATGATTGCGCTCATCTGTCTAATGTCATTTCACTGGTGGCGAAGTTTCATCACCTTGTTGCTTTTCCCATAAATGTTCTGGATTGTGTCTAGTTTCCATCTGAAACGATGAATCACATGGCCCACGCCCTCCCTTTCTCCAACACGGCAAGGGTAACTTTCCTGTTGGCAGGCCCCATCCCAGCCTGTTTCCTATGAGCATCCTGGTGTATCGCATCTCCTTTTCCTAGTTCTTTCTAGAAGATGAAATTGGGAAGTGTCCGGATCCGCAGGCCCGGGAGAATGCAACAGGGCTGCGTCATCAGTGTCAGCCATGCCAAAGCTTCAGACAACCTCCGTACCTGAGCCTCTACCAGAATGAGAACTGTGGGTCCCACGCTAGGTCCAGCTCTCCGACATTTTTTATTACAGCCACAAAGTGTTTTTAAAATTTTGATTTAATGCTCAATATTTAACAATTGTAAGATTTTGCATAAAGATTTGGATTTCTGGCTGCTCCGGAAAAATCAGGGTGTGTGGCAATGTCGGCCTCCTGCCGCCACACCAGGCTCACAGGTGCTGCTGTGTTGGTTCCGATAGTCCTGGGACCTCAGCTCCACTAAGTACCATCCCGGCAGCCCACCTGCCTTCCACCTAAACCCAGGATCATTCTTCAGCTGAAATTACCTGGGGTCTATTCAGAATTTTGTGGGTCCTTCTCGCTCTGTGAAGTAGGGTGTGGGAAGGCCTTCCACTCATCATATGACTCCTTGATCCCTCTCTAACAGATGTTCTCTCCTATGTTAACAGAGAGGAACTCAGTTGTGTATGTTTTGGCGGGAAGCTTCAGAAGATGCTAGGGGATTCCTCTGTCTAGTGAGTAAACCTGGACAGGTCCAAGCTGATGGTGACATGCCCATCCCCCTGTCCAACACAATCCAGGCAGACATGTGACATGGGCTGCCTGTGCAGTGTGGGGAGCGTTCTAGGAGCTTGCCTCAAACAGAGATGTGAAAACAGTCATCCTGTCCTCTTGAATGATTGTCTCAGTGCTGGTTTACAAAGCTCCTGAGGTTAGAACAAGCAGGCATGCTTAGGAAAGTGGAAAACAAAAGATGACAAGGAACCTGAGACCTCAAAGCCATCACTGAATTGCTGCATGAGCCAACCCTGAAATCACCCCACCTGAGACTTCTTAAATGGAATGATTACCATTTTCGATTGTTTGAACAAATTCTAGATTTTTGAGTCCTAAGGATTTTAGCCTGTGGGACAAGAGCTGACCCAGAAGACTTTCAAGTTCTTCCTGGGTCTGTTTGCCACAGCACATCCCCACACAACAGTTCAAGGGGTCAGGCTATTTCCCCCACCCACACTGGAAGAGAGAAAAGTCTTCTCGCTAGGCTATTTCTCAGGGAAAGTAGGCCCTCCCTTGCCAGGGGTGAATAGGGAAGGAGGTGGCTATTTATACCCGTAGATAATCCAAATGGTGGCATGGAACTACCAGCAAGGACATGTTTGGAAAGACCGGCTGTGGTCTGGTTGTCCATGCTCCAACAGTCTGCCTGTATCTTGGGGTCCAGCGACAACGAGGAGAAGTGGATGGCACAGCGGGGGCATGGCACACAGGCCCGAGCTGGCCGGAGTCCTGGTGCTTGCACCTGCTATCACTTTCCGGTTTCGCAGGGGAATGAAGTGGGTGGCCGGAGGAAGGTGAGACACCAGGCTGCTGCGGGTTCCAACATGCAGAAGCCGCAGGATTGGAGCCTGTTTGAGATGAAACAGGATGATGTCACATCACACAAAGCTGGGCCAGTACCTCCTGATTTCCTTAAAAAGTTAAGTCCGGAATGCCCAGGGGCTGTCAGCTCCTCACCTGAGGGGGAATTCAGCAAGTGTGTGCCCTTTCTTTTAGCTCTTGTATTGAAAAAGCAGAAGTGACTTTGGTGTGTTAGTGATTCATCTCAGAACCCCCCAGACAAATGATAATTTTCAGTGGTGACTGCTTTGCAGGAGTTCAGTTGTCGCATTACAAAACCAACTGCTTCCATAGAATTCAATTAAAAAAATGTATTTCCATTCAACTCAATTTTTTTTTCAAGTTAGGGGTGGTAGGGGTGCAGAATAACGTAATTTGCTTTACTAAGAAACTGCATTATTCAAGAGATCAATGGAGGGTCATAAAGGATGTGGGTAACCTGCTCTGATTGAGGTTGACTATTGATTTCTTCTCCCTGTAATGCTGCAAACTGATTCATAAAAGCACAGAGCGGTAGCAGACGTCTTAGCTCCACGGAACGCCCTGCTCTGGCTGAAGGCTGAGTCAGCAGCAGTCAAGGCTTGTTTCACCAGGTCCTTGCACCTGCCTGGGACTCGCTGTGAGAATGTGCCTGCAGGACAGGACATCCCCACCCTAGCCAATGCCATTCTTGCCTCCTGCCCCCACCATGCTCCTCACAGTGGTGCATGTCACCTCTGCCTTCCCACCTTTCTCAGTTCTCTCTTTTCCGCCTCTTTGATGTCCTGAAGTTGCTCTCACAAAGGTCGGGCCTCTGTGGGTGACCACAGACCCATTTCAGCCCTCAGTGACTCGACCTTCTCTGACTCTCTTTCTTGAATCCTCTTGTTGAGGACCCCAGGTAGTCCACATCCCGTAAGATTCTTCCCCTGCTGGCTGTCCTCCTGCGTCCCTATACCTCCCTCTTTCTCTGTACCCTACATGACCTCAACCTACCCCAAACATCCCCATTACTGACCCAGCTACCTCCTTCTCACCTGGACTGCTCCAAGGCACCAAGACCAGAGTTATGTTCACTTTCTGCCTGTCCCAATACAAGACATGAAGGGAGCATCCTTAACTCCCACCTCCCCCAACTTCTTATACATGTCATCAAGCCCAAATTGGCCTTCTTCTCCCTGCCCATTCCCTTCCTGTGCTGCAGATACACCACCACTCATGGGGACCTATGCACTGGGTTCCTGGTGGGATGCTGGTTTGGCTCCTGCCTCCCGCTCTCATACTAGAAGGTGAAATCACTTTAAAATGTAAACCTGGTCCTTTCTTCCCCTGCCACACGCATATGCCACAACAAAATGCTACCCAGGTGTCCCACTGCTTTTGGGAGAAAAACCAAACTCCCAACATGGCCTGGTTAGTTCTGATACTATTCTCCTTTCTGTGCCCATCTCTGCATTCTCTAGATGCAGCCCTATGGGGCGCAGGGTCCTCCTGCAGGGCATTTGCAAGCTGTGTGCACTGGCCTGTGTACACACACACACACACACACACCTATACATGCCTACACACACACTCTCTCTCTCTCATACAGGCACACACACCTATACATACTTACACACACACACCCTTGTGCACACATATATACACATACCTGTTCACAATACATGCATGTCTATAAACAAACATGCATACACACTCCTATACACATATATGTACTCTGATACACACACATATAAACATGCCTACATGCATGTAAACTAGTTAACTAGTCAACCTGTTTAACCTCTTTAGGTATTGGCGAAGCTGTGCCCATCTTTCCAGAGTAGATCCAAACTCCTTGTTATTTGCTCTCAGTGCAAGCCTCCCCACACTGCACCTCTTCTGAAACTTTGTACATTTGTAGCTTCATGGAGGCATGTGGGACACGGTGCCTCCCTCCAGTATCTATGGACCCGTAAGAGCTGGAAACTTGTCCTTCTTGTCATCACTGGTTCCTGGTGCCTGCTACAAGGAGTAGGTGGTCAGTGACTATTTGCTGATGAACTGACGAATCCCCAGGGTGAGTGTGGAAGGAAGGGGTATTAAGCAGGGGAAGGCCTATTCAGTTGGAAAATCCAATGGACATTTAGGATGCACACGCCAACTTGTCTGAGATAGTTACAGTTCAGAAAGAGGTATGTTCAAATTGAAAAACAAAGGAGGAGGAATTGCTGGGCTGGCCCCTGGTCCCTGCTGCTTGCTTCCTCTGCTCATGAAAAGCAATGAAAGAGAATTCATGCCTGCTCTACAATGGTCTTCCCCATTGTTCGACAAGTCCCTTCTGTTTGTGTCAAGCCCCTTTCTCCATCTCCACCATCCTGTGGGCATGGGCCTGTGAATCCCAGAGGACACACCATGGATCCCATTGTGCTTTCCTTCTCTTGTTCACAACAGGGTTCTTAGATTTCTCAAGTAGGGTTGACATTGAGATATTATTTTCAAGGCCCTCCACTCAAGCTTCCTTCTCTTTTGTGTCTTTGTGTAAAACATTAAACTCCCCTGTCTGAAACACACTATGAAGTGATTTTAAAGGCATAACATCAACACAAAGGTGATGATTAGAACAGGTGCAGAAGAGGGGACAGCAAGAAGAAAGCAATTTGGTCATGCTCAGTTTTCATCATCCTTTAAGCATCCTCATTTGGACCAAAGTCTCTCTCATGTGAAGTGTCCAGCTTGAATATTCTTACCATCAAGAATATTCTTACCACCAATATTCTTACCAATATTTTACCATCAAGGGCAGGGCAAAGATGAAGTGCATCCCTAAGGTTGCCAGTGAACCTGCACCAGGAGGAAGACCAGGTACTGGAAACGGCCAAGCACCACCTCTCCTGGCCCCTATGGGGATACTAGGCACGATGCTCATTTTCAGTGACTCATGAGAATCACTGTGGGAGTGTGACAAACTGCAGTGCTAAGCCCCAGGCTGGGCCAAGTAAATCAGACTCACTGGGTGAGGCCTGGGCTGGGAGTTCTCACTCTCTCTCCTTCTTCCTCTCTCTCTCTCCCTTTCACATGCACACACACACACACAGCATTGAGAAACACAAGGCTGGCAGAGTCCAAGTATTCAACAGACACTCACTGAACAGAGCTGTGGTCTCCCCTTCAGAAAAAAACATAACTGCACTCCAGTGGAAATGTCCTTACTACCAGCTAACATTTACCTGGATACGTGTGTGTACACTGGCATGCACAGAGCCTTTAGGCTGAGCCACAGGACATCTGAGCGGAGCACACACCTATGATAACTGGGAGTTCAAAGGGCTTTCTTATACTTTGTCTCACTAACCCTCTTACTCACCTGCAAGGGAGGTCCTCCCAAGATCACATGTCGAGATGAGTAATAGCGGTCCTCTCTGAGCTGGAATGCTGCACCCAAGACCAACTTGGAGGAGTGATGGAGGGGCCAGGAGTAATGATGGAGGAGCCAGAAAAAATGGAGGATCCAAGTCTGATGAAGGAGCTAAAAGTGATGACACAGCCAGATTGTGATGATGCATCCAAGAGTGACCAAGGAGCCAGGATTGATGGCAGAATCAAAAGTGATAGAGGAACTAAGAATGACAGAGGACCCAGGAATGATGATGGGAGCAGGAGTGATGGTGAGACCAGGGGTGATGATGGGACAAGGAGTGATAATGGGATCTGGGGTGATGATGTACCCAGAAATGAAGAAGACCTGGAAGTGATAGTGAGGCCATGAGTCATGGTGGGAACACAGTTGATTATGAGATGAGGAGTGATGATGTGTCCAGAAGTAATGGTGGACTAGGACCTATGATGAATCCAGGAGTGAGCCAGGAGTGAAAGTGGGACCACGAGTGATGGTGTGATCAAGGGTAATAGTCCCAAACCAGTAGGAACCCAAATGTCCTTTGACTAGTACATGGTTAAATAAATCGTGGTCCATCAGTACCATGATACAGCTCATCAATAACAAGGTAAGAACTATTGGCACACATGTCAACCTCTAGAGAATAATGATGATGGAGAAAAGCCACAAGGTCACATGGAGTATAGCTCCATATATAATAATTTTGAAATGATAAAATTATAGCAACAAGAGACAAAATTTTGGTTGCCAGGGTTGAGGGAGGGTTGGTGTGGGAGGCAAATGGATATGGTTATAAAAGGACAGGGAGGTGTCTTTGTGGTGATGGAAAAGCTCTGTGTCTTGACTACATTGCTATCAGTTTCCCAGTTGTGATATTGCATTATAGTTCTCCAGGATGTTTCTGTTGGGAAGACTGAGTAAAAAGAACATGGGGCCTCTCCATGCTATTTCTTGCAAACTGTATGTCAATACACAAGAATCCCAAAATAAAAAGCTGTGTTTTTGTTGTTTGTTTTTGTTTTTGTTTTTAAGGAGAGGGTCTTGGTCACCAGTTTCTTCACACACGCATAAAACCTGGAGGACATTGCTCCATCACCTGTCGGGTGCAGGGAAGACAAACCCATTCACATAGGCCTGTTTGCATCCACCCCTGTCTCCAAAACAAGGCCAGAGTTAGTCCCCTGGTGCCCCAGAGCTACAGGCCTTGGGAAGGAAGGGGACCAGCCCCATGCATGGGGAGTGCAGGAAGCCCTCAAACTTGTCTGCGAGAGCCACTGAAGGACCAGTGAGCAATGTCACCTCTATTATTCAATGAGGATGACCCAACTGTCTGCCCAACATCCACAACTCTGCAGCCATTATCTCCATGAGGTTCTGTTAAAATGTTAACACAAGGGGCGCCTGGTGGCTCAGTCAATAAGGATCTGCCTTCCGCTCAGGTTATGATCCCAGGGTTCTGGGATCAAGCCTCATGTCTGGCTTCCTGCTCAGTGGGAAGCCTGTTCTCCCTCCCCCACTCCTCCTGCTTGTATTCCCGCTCTTGCTGTCTCTTTCTGTGTCAAATAAATAAATAAAATCTTTTAAAAAATGTTAATACAGAGATAAATAATTCAGCTATCATCATAATACCAGGGGTCAACAATGTTTCTTATAAAAGGCCAGATAATGAAAATGTTTAGCTTTGCAGGCTGTGCGGACTCTGTTACAACTGCTTAGCTCTGTCTTTGTAGCTCAAAAGCAGTTTATAATAGGTAAGCAAATGGGCATGGCTGTGTCCCAATAAAACTTTATGAAAACAGGCAGTGGACAGGATTTGGTCCACAGGCCATGGTTTACTGACCAGCACTATACCGACCTCTTACGTCTATAGGACATTTTTGCAATTCACAACAACGTATCCATCACCAGTGGGGCATGGGTAACTCTTAACAAGCTCAGGAGTGGACCTCTCTTACAGGAAAGTAAGTAAGTCTGGGACGGTAGATGGCCAGACAAGGGTCAGGGGACCAGGGAAGGGAAATTGAGAGTCAGCTTGGACATCCCACACTGTCAGGAATGTTTAGAATAGGGTGGGGAAAAGCCAGGAATGCAGTGTGTTGTTTCATCCATCAGCAAACAATGGTAAAGGAGAAACTGTCTCATTTTCTCCATTATGCCAGCTCATGAAATTTTTTTAATCAGGCCAGAGGGTATATTCATTCATGCTGACTCCTGTCCAGGCTGATACTGGGATTGTGGATCAGGAAAGGAAGACATCACTGGGGCAAGAAGCGCAGGACTCCTTCCAGGTCCAGCCTTCGCTGGCTGTGGGAGCTCCAAACACTCATGTCTCCCTCGGGATTATTGGAAACTGGGGGACAGATTGAAAGTGCCTTCTCTGAATCACAGGATCCTTCGTGTCATGAAAAGTAAGCTTTCCTCTCTCCACAGGATGATTCTTTGTATCAGGAGATTCAGTGAAGCGGATTGTACCTAGAATCCTGCCCTGCAGCAAGCTCCATTTGTTGATTTCCTACCTGTTTTTTTCCCAAACTCATGCCTATATCTGGGTAGAAGGCCCCTGGAGAAACAAAGTGTAGAACTTATAATCCATCTTGGGTATTAAGTTCCTTATCTGAAGCAGACAAAAACCTTGGGAAATGACTCAAATGCCAGGAAGGAAGTTAAAAAAAAAAAAGAGCTCATTTAAAGCAAGAACAAAAAATAATGAAAGGCGAGCTAAAATAACAAGGAAAGCCTATGACATCAGCACCGTTTTTCCTATCCACGGTGCCAGCCCCCGCTCAGAGTTCTGGGTGAATTTTGCAGTAGTGGGTGGGGGATGAAATGGGTGAGATGCTTCCTGAGAAGGTAGAATGGGTAACTTCCTTTGTACAATATCACCTCTTCTTGAAGCATAATTTACCTGTAGGAGAGAGCACATATCATATCTCAGCTGCCTGATGAGTTTTCAGCAGCTGGACTCATTCACCAAACCCAGCCCCAGGTCAAGAAAAAGAACATCCCCATGGCCTTGGATCCCCAGCACCCTTTCAAACACTGTCATCTTCAAGGGTGATCTCTCTTGACCCTGACAGCGTAGATTATCAGTTTGGTCAATTTCATCGATGGAATCATGACGGGCTGTGCTTCTCTGTCTCTGGCTTCTTTTGCCCAGCATTTTTGATGAGATTCCACCACACTCCCTGTGGTTCTCAATGGCCTGTCCTCCCAGCAGAAGGTAGAAGACAGGTAAGTGGCACACCTTCTGATTCCTTCCTCATTTTGCTAGGGACCAGCCCTGCATGTATTTAAGCCTGAGCCCTATGTCTCTAAAACTCCCCAGAGACCCTCCTCCTACCCTTGACTTCAATATAGCTAGAGTCTGGGAGAAGATAAGAAGGAGGTGTGCCAAGAAAAGTCTTGGGGTCCTTAGATCGGAGCTAGGTTTTAAAAAGAAAGTATGGTTTTCACCAGGTAAAGAGCTGTGCTTAGACACCTGTCTTCTTCAAGGACAAGAAACAACATCTACAGATTTGGAAGCAAGGCCCCGCATGGAGTAAAAGTGAGGGTGGAAGCAGATAGACTAACTTACATTCTTTTCACTCAGGTGCCTGACCAGGGCACTGTGCCCTCCAGGTTGTGGGGGGAAGAACAGAGTGAGGTCCTGGGCAGACACCAGACCTCAGTCCTGAGAGTGGGGCTGGTGCTCTGATGTGTAGGACACAGCCTCCTACTCGGGACGCAGCTAGCCGGCTGCCCTGTGTCCACTGTGAGTCCTTCACCTGTAGGGGCTATTCCTGCCATGTTCTCGCCTTCCTGGAAGCTGCTTACCTGCCCAGGACCCAAAAAGTCTGCCTTCTCACCCACAGGAAGGCTAATGCACATGGCAGGATTTCCAGAAGCTGCCCTAAGGCTGGGTCTGTGGAGAGGAACCAGTGACTCGGTTTCCTGTGAGCTTGCTCTGACGTGGCCCAGAGGACAGAGATCTGGAGGGCCCTTCCAGAGGTCCCTGCCAGCATGGCTCCGGTTTGATGGGAGAGGCTCCTTTGGCCTCACCAGGTCACACTGGGCTCCTTTGGGCGCCTCCCTCTGACAGAGTGGGTCCTGCTGGCAACTTGAGGCAACTGCTGGAGGTAGCCACATGTTTCGCACAGACTTTCTGAAAAATTACCAAGTTTAAAAGGTTGGATATGAACATATGTATGTGATTTGAAATTCAGCCATATTTACAAGAATACAATGAAATTAATGTCCTTCCTCTTCCAGAGCTCCAGGCTTCCTCCCAGAGACTCCCAGTAGGGAGATTTCCCAGTACATCCTTCCATGGTTTTGTCTTCAAATATAAATATAGCCATATATGTGCAGTCCTGTCATGCGCACACTTTGTCACTTAGAAATATGTCTTGGAGATTGTCCCTTATCAGTTCCTACAGCTCCAGCACTTTTTCTCAAGTCTGTGTGTTTAATAATTTCTCCATAGCTCATGCCATTAACCAGACCCTGCAAATTGCTTCCTTGGTGGGGGTGGGGAGCTTAGATGGAGGGAGTTTGTTTTCCTATTAAGATTTTGGTGAGGTTTTTTGTTTTGTTTTGTTTTGTTTTTTTTACTGAAATGTGATATGTATCTTTAAAGTTAACCCTTTGTGAGGGGGGTGTGTGTGTGCGTGTGTACATGTGTGCATTTTCTTTCTCAGTTTGCCATTTGCCTTTTGACTTCATTTGCAGTATCTTTTTTTTTTATTTTCCAGAGAATTCTATTTTTTATCTAATTAAATTTTTCACCTATGTCTTTGATGGTTTCTGAATTTGCATTTTAAGTTTCACAGATCTTTTCCCATCCCACACCTATGAAAGAATGCTTGCCTGTTCCAGTATTAAATAGTTTGACTTTATATTTAACATATCTTTTTTTATCCCTCCGCATCTGAAGTATATTTTGATGGATAGGGAAGGTTATGAGATTTCATTTAATGTTATTCCAGATGGTTATCTACTTTCCTAATTTCACTTATTGACCAAATCTTTCTGCTGTATTTATTTGAAATGCCATTTTATTGTAAGTCAAGTTCTGGTATTAGCCAGATATTCCCCTCCCCTGCACTTGGTTCTCTTTACCAACTACTGTGTCTACTCCTACATCAAACCACCGCATCACTTACACCTCTAGTTTGTGACCCTTACATGTGAATTTTATGTGCCTGAGTCTCCTCTTGATCCTTTTATTTCCCTCACTCTTCCCTTTTTGTAGGAACTCCATATAGACAAAACCCAGCTTTTCCAGTTGAAACTATTTTTCTATTTTTATTCAGATAGCCATACATATATATAATCAATTGGAGAAGAGTCTCAAGTTGATCATATGAGAATTTTCAATCCCTGAAGAGAGAATGTCTTTCCATGTAGTCATAGCCCTATTTTTTCTTTTTTTTTCTCTCTCTCTCTCTCCTTGGTGTTTTAGGTTTTTGTCAAGAGGAATACTTTCTCTTCTTTGGTGTTTCTTAATTTTTTTTTTTTACTGTTCTCATAAATGGAATTTTTTACCATCTTATTGTCTCAGTGGTTTTGGTTTTTATATAGTCATTGATTTTTGCAAATTAAATTTGTAGCCAGGCATTTGACTGAACTGCCCATTATTTAGAATAATTTTTCGGTTCTCTTTGTTCTTTCATACATAATACATTCTATCTGTAAACATATTCATTTACCCCCTCTCATATTTTTGAATTCTCGTATGGTTAATTGCACTAAACAGCACCTCAAGAATATGTTCTATGATGGAACATTAGTTGACATTTGTTTGATGCTTTTATGGGAATGTTCAGCATTTCACGATGAAGCATGCATTTTTACCACAGTTTTATCATGTTGTGGAAGCAAATGTTTATTCCTATTCAGCTGATTTTTAAAATTAGAAATTTGTTGAATTTCATCAAATACCTTGCTGACCTCAGTGGAAATGATTGTATGTCTTTTCTCTTTTGACTGGGTAGGAGGTGCGGGTGGAGCCCTCACTCCTATGCGCCCAACTTGAGATCTGCCTTCAAGCTGGGTGTTCTCATCTGCCAGCTGATGGAGGGGTACAAATCACCTTCCAGAGCCCCCTGCGGATCAGACCAAAGCTGAACTCAAGAGGAAACTCCTATTCAGTCTGTGTCTCCCCACCCGCTCCTCCCCCTCATAGCCTCCTCCCAAGAGCTCCCCTGGTAAAGCACCTGCGTAAGAATCCCCACCTCGTGCTCCTCCAAGGCAGACACCAAGTGGTATGTGTGGTGATTGACTTCCTAACTTGGCCCAGGCTTGCATTCCACAGAAGATCCCTGCATGGTGGGGGTTTCTTGTTTCTTTAGTGTATTCCTGGACTGTATCTGCTAGCATTTCACTTATGATGTTTCCATTAACAATCATAAAAAGATTAGCTTATTTGTTTATATTTTTCATTTTCTCAGGAATTAGCATCATACATGCTGAAAAAAAAATTATGTGGCTTTCTCTTTTTACTGACCTAGAACATTTAAAATGGCATTGGAATTATCCATTACTTCAATTTGAGGATTTTATCATATTTCGTAAAAATTATCTGGACCTTGGTGGGGGAGGTACAGACTTTTAGTAACATTCTCAATTGTTCCATGGTAACTTGTCTATTTAAATACTCTATTTCTTCTGAAGTCATAAGCATGTTTCCTTATCTAGGAAATACTGAATGTTTCCAGGGTAACATCCATTCTGTTTTTCTTAGATGGTTTTAAACAAAATATACCCTCAAAATGACTTTATTTTCATCTGGTTTTTGTGTTAGTTCTTCATCTCATTTCTACTTTTGTGGTTTGTGCTTCCCTTTTTATTTCCTTGTTATAAAAATAGTTTTGGGGGCGCCTGGGTGGCTCAGTGAGTTAAAGCCTCTGCTTTCAGCTCAGGTCATGATCCCGGGGTCCTGGGATCGAGTCCCTCATCGGGCTCTCTTCTCCTCTCTCTCTCTCTGCCCGCATCCTCTCCTACTTGTGATCTCTGTCTGTCAAATAAATAAATAATTAATTTTAAAAAATAGTTTTGTTCTTTGTTTGTTTTGGTATGTAAAAACTATGGATAATATTTCAAAATGAAGAATAAAGTAAAGTTTTTTTAAAAAATTAAGTAAAAATCATGCCAAGTTGCATCCCTCTGAGATGACACTATTAATCATTTGGTGGCCTTCCCTTCATAATCTGTTCAGATGTCTATTCATACAGACATGTGCAGTCAGCATAAGTTGGATAATACTCATGTTATTTTAATTGTAGCCATCATTCTTTATTCAAAAAAAAAAAAAGTAGTTTGCTTACTTCTTCTCCTGAGGATACACACATACACACACATACACATACGGTTTTTCACTGAATCTGATAGCTGGTGATTTAGCCTCCAACCTTGTGCATTGGAGTTCTTTGTACTTCAATTTCTTTGAAGATGGAGATTTCTGATATTCATTTTTCTTATTGTTTATGGTTGGCTTTAAAGATGGGAGCTGGACTCAGTTGCCATTATTCTGGTATCTTTAAAGGAAAGACCATTGTATGAGCTCCCTATGGCTACTGTAACAAATTAGCACTAATTTAGTTGCTCAAGATAACACAGATATGTTATCTTACAGTGTTGGAGGTCAAAAGTCTGAAATGGGACTTATGAGGCTAAAATCCAGCTGTAAGCAGGGCTGTGTCTCCTAGAGCTTCCTGGGACAACCGTCTCCTTGCCTTTCCCAGTTTCCAGAGGCTTCCTGTATCTGTTGGTTCATGCCCCCTTCTGTGTTCCCAGCCAACACCAGAGGTTTGAGTGTTTCTCATGCTGCCTCATTCTGACCCTCCTACCCTCTTCCCTCACTTACAAGGACCTTTTTGATCACATTGGACCCTCCAGATAATCCAATATATCTCCCCTTCTCAAGATCACGTGACCAGTAACCTTAACCCCATCTGCAATCTAGTCTCCCCTCGCCATGTAGCATAAGATACTCACAGTCTGTGGGTGTTAAAATGCAGATATCTCTGATTTTGTCTATCGCGACTCCCAAATATTATTTGCCAAATATTACTACCACACCCCCCGAGACTTGGTCCTGTGATACTCATTGAATTGCATGCGGCAGAACCTTTGGAGAAGTTGGCTGGGGAGAGAGACAGTCAAGAACTGAGCTTCCTGGGCGTGAGCTTTGCACACATGGAGGCAAACCACTTCCCCAATGGAAGTTTCTCTTGGGCTCCCATTTCCTTAAACAACAACAAATGTATCACGTCATTACAGCTGACCTCTGAATAGCACAGGGGTTAGGAGCAATGATGCCTTGTATAGTTGAAAAAAGTATAACTTTGGACTCCCCAAAACACAGCTGCTAATAGCCTACTGTTGACTGGAAGCCTTACTGATAACACAACAATTAATACGTATTTTGTATGTTGTACATATCATATATTATATTCTTACAGTAAAGTAAGCTAGAGGAAAGAAAATATTAAGAGAATTGCAAGGAAAAAAATGCATTTTCAGTATTGCACTGCTTTTATTAAAAAAAAGGTTTCACTTATTTGTGGAGCATAACAAATAGCATGGAGGACAAGGTGTGTTAGAAAGGAGAAGGGAATTGGGGTAAATTGGAAGGGGAGGTGAACCACGAGAGACTATGGACTCTGAAAAACAATCTGAGGGGTTTGAAGTGGCGGGGGGGTGGGAGGTTGGGGTACTGGGTGGTGGGTATTAGAGAGGGCACGGCTTGCATGGAGCACTGGGTGTGGTGAAAAAATAATGAATACTGTTTTTCTGAAAATAAATAAATTGAAAAATAAATAAATAAATAAAAATTCTCTTATAAATGTGTCCATCCAGTTCAAATCCATGTTGTTCAAAGGTCAACTGTATTTTCCTCCCATTCATGACTAAGAAACTGAGAATCAGAGAGGTTCAGGGCCAGCCAGTGATAGAGTCTGAGGTTGCAGCTCACATACCCTGTATTCCCTTAGCAAGCAGGAAATACCTCAGGGACCTAAGTCAGGAGGACATTGCAGGAAAGTGCTCCTCTCTCCCCTCATCAAGCCCCTCAGGAGGCCTCTAAACATTACAGAAGGGCAGGGAAGTTGTTCCACTTACAGACCATTAGGCTAGCTGAGAGTTATTTTCCATTACCAGACGGGAAAATTTCTTCTCAGATGGCTGGATACAGTGGAGTAGCTGACGCTACCAGTGCCCCCCACTCACATCCCTGACTTTTCCTTACCTCACTCCATCTTGACGCCACCCGCGTGTGCCGGGCCCTCTGTGCTCAGGGCAGGCCGGAAGTGCCAAGGCATCAGCCTGTGATAACCTCCACTCGCTGGACTCTCCAGCAGAAAAGCTCTGAGATGTGTGCACCAGCCCACTCCCAGGTTCCCCAGCAGGACACGTCTCCAGCTCCCACAGGGGTCACCTACTGGTAGCCCTTTCTGCTGCTTCCTTTCCCTAACAAATGAAGACATGCATGACCTTTCAGCGACCTGCACATGTGGCCCCATGCCTGGCGAAAGAGAAGTTTGGGGGATGTGTCTGCCTCAGCAGCCCTCCACTCCTGCCAGGTGATGGTTCCCCAGGGACCGACTTTTTCCTGAGCATTGCCCCTCTGCCCTGATGGTGACTTCACTCCCTACTTTTGTTTAAGCTACTGATGTTTGTAGCTTCAATGCCAGATATTGTGCTAAGAGTGTCTCATTATATCCTTTAGTCTGAATAATGAAAGGGGGTATTATTCGAGAAAGAAACTCAAAGAACCTTAGCACAAGAAATTGTGGAAAATCTCCAGATCATGCAGGAATGATGGCCCTCACACCTTGGAGGCACATTGCCTCGATGAAAGGTTCTGCTCTTATTCACAAGGTTGACCTCTTCAGCCAAGCTGAGTGATGACCAGCCTGGTAGAAGCCTGTTTCCTGACTCATTTCTGAGAAGTAAGGCTCATAAGGCTCATCCTTATACCTTTATGTCCCAGGGCCCACAAATTAGAGGGCTGTGCTTTGGCTGTCTCCGCAAAGAGCAAACAGTCTACAGGTAAGGGCTGCATTCACCCGGAACCTGTGAGCTCTGCCTCTAGACCACACTCTGGATACCTGACATGTCCAGTGATGGGTGGGTTCTTTCTGACTGGCCTGTTCTCTTGCAGAAGGAACAACCCTTAGCGTGTGTACCCTGACCCCAAAGGTAGCCTTGGATGTTTGTAGGGTTTTCGTGGGGTCGGTCTGCACACGTAGGCAGCTGGGTTATCATGCGTGTTCACACAAGACCCCTCGAAGTGCAGGACAGTGAGGCAGGAAGAACAGGGAGGTGGCCACGGCCCAAGGGCCGGGAGGAGCTTTGCCCCAAGCTGTCATGTTCCACCAGGAATGTGGAGGACTCTGAGAGCCCTAACTTTAGACTTCCAGGACTTCTAGGCCATTAGGAAGGTATATTTGTTAAGATGGCAAGATAATTTGTATTTTATTCAACAGCTGGTTGGCTTGACTTTGGAATTTTAAATATTTAAACCTGCAGTAAACAGGCTCTCTTATGCTCTTTCTTTAAGGCCCCAACATCTCAGGGGCAGACTGGGAGATGTGGGAGTGCAAACAGTAAGTACAGGGAGCACAGAGAAGCTTCCAGGGCTTTCAGAAGCCCCAGTGCCCTGCCTGCCACTGTGGTCCACTCTGGCTGACCCTGCCCATGTTGGCAATGCTTTATCCACAGGTCTGTGTGACCAGCTCCGGAAGTCAGGTTGGCTTGTGACCTCCCCAGTGACTTCAAGACTTTCTGAGACAGCACCGCTTTGTGAATAAAAAGAATGATACCCTGAAGGGCAAGGAGAAAATTGCCCCTTGCAAATCGGCTAAAGCTACTTATTGACTGCTGGAAACAATAGCTTACCTAATGGTGATGCCAAATAAAATGATAAAGCTTTACAGACTGCTTCCAGAGGAATGACCAGACTGAGTCTGGCCCACCCCTCCACCCCGACAGAGGTTCTCAGAGTGAATCAGGCTTTGATTCCATCTGTCTGTAGTGCAACACGGGTCTTTCTCCATTGGATGGCTCATTCTGGCCTTGTTGTTCTCTTTCCTAAAATGACTTCACTGGAGATTTTCTCTGCTGGTGGAATTCAGCCCCCCCTCCAATCTTAGCAGAAAGCATGCTTAGCATCTCAGCAAAAGTATTTCTTCTGCTTCTAGCAAGTCTTTCATTATGTGTGATAGAAGGCTCCAGGTGACAACTGACACATTCCTCCCCAAGATGTTTCATAGCAAACTAGTTCTACCTCCCATGAGTTAACTTACTAAGGAAAGATTGATTAGGTAAGTATTCTACTAGGTCTAGATAAGGTCATGTCTTTTTGGTTGAGCTGAAGTTACAAATATCAACAAAACAGTCACATGTTTTTCATAGCCTCCTGCCTAACATTTTAGGAATGTTCACATTGGGGATTATTCTGTCAGAGGTTCTCAAATATCAGCGTGTATCGGAATGATGGGGTGGTTCCTGCAAGAAGCAGATGCCTGGCCTTCACCCCAGACTTACAAGAGCTGACTTTTGGGGGCCAGAGTCTGGACACCTGCCTTCTAAGCAGCACTTCAAATGATTCTAATATAACAGAAGCTGGTCACAAACCATGCCAAGGAAATGCACAGAGATAGCACTGTCTCCAGTGTCTCTCATCCAGAGAGATGTGGTGGGGCACTAGTTTCAGGGACAGGGTCTGTATTTGAAGTAAGCTGAAAGGAAGAAGTTTGTACCAGGTAGCAATGATTCTTCAGTCAAGAAGTAAGCACGGAATGAAACACCAAAAATGTTCAGGTATCTAAATTCATGATGATACTAAACACAAACTGAAAACCAAAATTATGAGACACTGGTGGACAGACTTTAGGGTGACTCCAACAGTTACCTCTCCCTGGAGCCAGGTCCTCAGTCTTCTCACCCCAGGAAATGGGTTCTGCTAACATTCTGAGTGAACTAGGAGGCAGGTACTTGCCCAGCCAAGCTTCTGATGAGGCCACAGCTCCAGCCAACCTTTGACTGCAGCCTGGTGAGACCCGAAGCAGAAGACCCACTGCTCGGACATATTCTGAGTTCCTGACCCACAGAAACTGGGAGGCACTAAAAGCAGGTTGCTGTGAGCTGTTAAGTTTGTGGTCATTTGTTACTCAGCAGTAGAAATGGATACTTCTACCTTTGGAGAATTCTAGAGAAATAACTCCTGAAGAAGGAGGAGGAGGAGGAGGAAGAAAAGAAGAAAAAACAACAACAACAATGAAGAGGAGGAGGAGGAGGTAGAAGAGGAGGAAAAGGGAGAAAGAAAGAAAGGAAGGAAGGGAGGAAGGGAAGAAGGAAGGAAGATAAAAGAAAAGGTGAATAAAAGGATGGAAGAAAGCATTTGTCCTGCCTTTCCTAGAAGAGCTTCACCTTATGGCAACACAATAGTGATGATGCCAATTTTCTCTTTATGAAAATATTCCAGCTACTAAACTAGATAATAACAATAGAATTAAAATGCCAAGATCTGGCTGTTCTCCCCATCAAGTAATGGCAATGGTCATCAATGGTTGCTAACAGAGCAAAAAAAGGGAGACCAGGAGAAGGCTGTGCCTTCTGAGAGAAGTACTCCGTACCTCTCATGACATGGCTTTGCAAATCAACCAACCAACCAACAAACACATTCCTGAAACTGACCAAGCTTCTATATCTAACCATCAATGTGAAGACCATACACATGATAAGAAGGACATGTTAAAAACATCATGGAGATGCAGTCAGCACAATCCAGACTATAGAAAGCTCTAAAAGACAAATAACTAGCTTCTTTAATGGCAGGGATGGAAGT
Organism: Neogale vison; assembly: GCF_020171115.1. NCBI lineage: Eukaryota > Metazoa > Chordata > Mammalia > Carnivora > Mustelidae > Neogale > Neogale vison. The sequence continues at coordinate 48,328,680 of NC_058098.1, forward strand.
GGGGGAAGGGGAGACCTATAGAGTAGAGGAGGCTTAAGAGACATATCAGCCAATTGCTATTTTGCACTTTATTTGGGTCCTGATTCAAAGAAGTCCTAGAGATCAATCATAGGACTATTAAGGTAATAGGAACCCTAATTGGAAGTTTGATGATGATTATCCTTTTTTAAGGCATGTTATTGCTATTAGACTATATATTTTTAAAGTTTCTTTATCTGCTAGGGATATTTCCTGAAATATTTGTAGGCAAGCTATGGCCCCGCCTAGGAGTTGATGGGCAGAGTGCAGACGAGATGGGATTGGCCGTGCAGTTACTGAAGCTGGGTGAAGGGCACATGAAGGTCATATGCTACCGATTATTATTAAATTATTCCCTTGATTTCTATATGTGATTAAAAATGTCCAAAATAAAGAGTTAGACGTGCAAGGGGAAAATATGCAAAGGCACAGTCCTTTAAGACTAAGAGTTTAAGGGACTAATCATTTCCTCCCACAAAAACTCTCTCCTACATGTCAACATAGAAAATGAGCAGAGAAATCAGATTCGTTGCGAAGAGACTAATCTACGTCGTCAAAGGCGCCAGAACACGTTCATTACACAAAATGAGGAGAGACCGACTCGTGTTGGTTGTGCGGAATTACGTGATGACAGTGAAATGTTTCTTTCCCTTCCCAGCCTGCTTGGAAACCCTCGGTTTCCGAGTCATGCAGTTGTCCTGGCTGATAACGGCCGGACAGATGGCAGTGTGTCTCTGCAGACTCTCACTTCAGCATGAAGCACGTTTTTTGTTGAAGTAAGAAGGCGTTTGGGAAATGTTATGTTTGCTCAGCTTTAGAAGCTGAGTGCTGATTGAAGTGCTCGATTACCTGTCAGCTCCCTACGGATAGAAATGACCAGAGGCCTAGATGGATGGCCACAGAAGCAGGCAGCTATGAGGTGAGGCCAGGGCCTGGAGCGGGGGTGGAGGGCAGGGAAAGAATGCAGAATGAGGGTCTCTGGGCTGATTTGGCTCCAGAGCCCTGGAGGGGTGGAGGCTGGCCCCCGTTGGCCTGTGGCTCGCAATAAGAGTGTCCATAGGACATATGGATTGACATTTTGCCCTCCCAGCTTTGTGATCAAACAAAAATTTCTACCTCTGATATTATCCAGGTCTGCTGAGGTGTACTTTGGATGTCCTCGCGGTGTGCTCTACTTGGCTAGAGCCCCAGGCTTATATACTTCCAGCATCCCAGTCATGCCCTTGGAAGCCCTGGGCCTACTCAAGATGAGGCTACACCATTGAGGGGGACCAGGGTGTCAACCCAGGGCAACTGGAAGACCAGTCATGACTATTCTGATCATTTCATTTTTACATATTTTTAGTTTCATGATAACCCTGGAATGAGAGCCCTAAGATCGTCCCATTAACAGATGAGGAGACCAGATGCCTGCATCAAGGTTATGACTGAGGCAGACTTTGAACTCTAGGCCCTTTGCCTTTTGTGCCAGCTGGCCCATGACTCCCGGAGCAGGAAGCCCAGCGACATGGGACGGGAGGCGGGGCTGTGGACAAGCGGAAGGCTCACCACACAGGTCACCACATAGGTGAAGATGGATTTACAAGTATCTTGGCCTGGCCCTGCCCTCAGAGATCCCCAGCAAGTTCTCCCGAGGTGAGAGATTTCAGAGAAGGCTCAGAGGAACTTCTCTCCAGAAAGTTGTTGGGGAATGCCTGGCCTCCAAGGGCCTAGCACTGTGCAGGGCTCTGTAAAGCATAGCAATGACCTGGGAACACTCTTGCACAGGGGTCCTGGTAAATGACTACCTACCTCCTCTCCAGGGAAACAACAACAACTTACTTGCAGCATTTGCCTCCACTGTGGCTGATTTCTGTCTGCCAAATGACACGGAACAGAGAGCAGGGAAGGTATGTAAGGACACACTATTGTAGAGTGTTTCCACCCCACAGGTGCTCAATAACCTACAGAACACACATTGTTATAAAAATAACCAGATCCTGAAACAATGGTTACCTTTGCTCCAATAGAATTCATTTATTGATGCTGACATGGTTGATTTTTAATAATGGCCGTATTGAACCACCAGTTTGCACCACTTACCCAGACTTTACCATCTGCTCTCACAAGCAAATGGGAGCTGGTGCGGGCTCTGGCTCATGGGAGTGAGGCACACAGCTCTGGAAATTTAATCAGAAAGAGGACCTTTACGGGCTGAGCCTGTTCAGTGCTGGGTGGCAGGGGATAGACACCCCTAAGTGTGAAAAGATTATATCTTCGTGCAAGGCCACCGGTCGTTCATACCCTGCAGATCAGAGTGGGAAAGTCAGCTGTCCTTCAGCTCACAGCCTCCAGCTCAAGCCTAATATGGAAGTCTAGGGTGTTCTACTGGTACAAAGGGAAGGATTGCAGGAAGCTTGTCAGATGGCTCATTCAATTAGATTCAAGGACCAGGAAACTGTGTGGGTCTTGCCTGTCAGTGATTATTTACAGTACACACAATACATGTCTTTTAGTTTGTCTGTGAGGGCCAGCTTGACCTTGCTGGGGTCCCTAGGGTTCTGCTGCCTGCAGACCACCTAAGAAAGCAAACAGAAAGTGTGGCACCAAGTGGGGACAGAGCTCATCAGATACACTGCAAACCACACGTGTCCTGTGGCTCAGGAAACTCATCATTGTCTCTGGAGCAGAAGCAGCTGTGTGAGCCAGGGCTGTGGGGCTCAGTGCGAATGCGGTGGCCCCCGCTGGCCCCCGGGGACTGGTGCTGCTCTCAATCCCAGGGCATTCACTCTGTATAATTGTCTTCTCATCAAACATCACTTGTTAAGAATCTGCTTTCTGTAAGATTACTGGATTGGGAAGCAGGAATGCTGGGTCATCACCAAGCTGATGGTGATTTTAAAACCTTAGGGGAGGCTCATTTGCTTTCAGAGCCTGTCTTCAGTGATACCCAGGTTAAGATGTTAGTTAGCTCTAACTCCATGACGCTGTAGCAAGGTACAAATAGTAGCAAGGTACAAACAGGTTTTAAGCTGTGTTGTGTTAAGAGGGAAGGAGGTGGCCCAGGCTCTTGGTGCAGAGAGCTGGTTACAGGTGGGCAGTCAGAAGAGGGCCAAGGGACTTCATGGTAGTTTGAGTCTAGAGTTTTGAGGGATTGCTCCAAATCCCTGGAGAATGGGAATCCCCAACCTTTCCCGGATATTACTAGAATGTGGACTCCCTGCCCTGTAGCAGGTCAGTGAAACTCCCTGAATTAATACAAATCCACAACCATACACGTCTTCTACTTCAACTATTAATTTCTCTTCCAGGTTTGAAGTGATGCATCTGGAGAATTTTGGAGAACTCTTTCATTTCTGACTCCTTAATTTGGGATTTTGTGAAAAAATTGGGTTAAAAGAGGACAAAGCAGCGATCTAGGCAATACTGCATGATCTTCAGTCATTCCTACCCTCCTCCAGCAACTAGCATGCCTGCTGGAAAGCCACCACACCAGGATGGGCAGAGTCACAGATGGCAGTCATATGAGATGGTCCTCATTATCTGCCTGGGGAGGGCAGGTTGGGAAAGGCCAGAACCGGACCAAGTTTGTCTTTATGCTCAAGAGTGTGTGACCAAATTGGGCTTTCGTTTGCATGCTCTTCAGTTATAATTTTAAAGTCACTGTCTTTCCCAAACCCTCATCCCTCAACACTCAATAAAGGGAACACTGGGCACTGCTTTGGGAAATCAGGAAGATGTCAACAGCAATGAGGCCACAGCAGGGAGCTCAAGCCAGTGACTGTGTCATTTTCTATCTAAAAACTAAGTTTGTGAAATCTTCATATTGACTTGACAGTAATGCGTAATTGTAATTCATAAACAAATGCGCTGGGGGCACATGTGAAAAAATATTTAGGATAAAAGATTCTATTCAGAAAATACTCAGAGAACATGGGTGCAGAACTTTATGTTTGTCATTAAAGTCTACCATGAAAATATCCATTCAACCATTTGTGAATAATCATTTTCACACTCCAGCTGCAAGGAACCTAGAGGTCATTTGCTCTGACCTCTCATTTCACAAAGGCAAAAAATTAGCTCCAGAAAGATTGAATCCTTTGACCAAGCTGAAACATCCAGCTAGCAGCAGAAGTCAAACTAGAAGCCAAGATGTGTGTGTGGGGCGGGGTGGGAGGGTATGTCTATATGTACATGCTTAAAATGAATTTTCTACAGACAGTTTTTTGTTTGTTTGTTTGTTTGTTTGTTTTTAAGAGAGAGTTAGCATGTGCATTGCCATGAAGGGGAGGGAGGGCCTGAGGGGGAGGGAGAGAGAACATCTCAAGCAGGGTCCACGCCCGTATGAAGCCCAACGAGGGCCTCGAGCTCATGACCTGAGCTCATGACCTGAGCTGAAATCAAGAGCCAGATGCTCAAACAACTGAGCCACCCAGGTGCCCTGAGAGATAATTCACTTTCAAGGAAATCTATCCTAAGGGAATAATCAGGATTACAAACCAGTGTGTTGCATTAATATTGTGGAATCATTATTGAAATAAAAAAAATAGGGTGTTGTTTGTATTAACCCAACAATAATATTCTGGTTAAGTAAACTATCATGTAACTGTGTGATGATGTATTATGCATAAATTAAATTACGTTCACAAAGAGCTTAGGCACACAGAGGGAAATGTTTATCTTTTTTTTTAAATTTATTTTATTTTTAAAAAATTCTTTAGTTTTTATTTATTTTTTTGTTTGTTTGTTTTTTGTTTTTTTTTCTTTAATTTATTTATTTTTATTTATTTTTATTTTTTTCAATTTATTTATTTTCAGAAAAACATTATTATTTTTTCACCATACCCAGTGCTCCATGCAAGCCGTGCCCTCTATAATACCCACCACCTGATATCCCAACCTCCCACCCCCCCGCCACTTCAAACCCCTCAGATTGTTTTTCAGAGTCCATAGTCTCTCATGGTTCACCTCCCCTTCCAATTTACCCAAATTCCCTACTCCTCTCTAACGCCCCTTGTCCTCTATGCTATTTGTTATGCTCCACAAATAAGTGAAACCATATGATAATTGACTCTCTCTGCTTGACTTATTTCACTCAGCATAATCTCTTCCAGTCCCGTCCATGTTGCTACAAAAGTTGGGTATTCATCCTTTCTGATGGAGGCATAATACTCCATAGTGTATATGGACCACATCTTCCTTATCCATTCATCCGTTGAAGGGCATCTTGGTTCTTTCCATAGTTTGGCGACTGTGGCCATTGCTGCTATAAACATTGGGGTACAGATGGCCCTTCTTTTCACGACATCTGTGTCTTTGGGGTAAATACCCAGGAGTGCAATTCCAGAACACACCAGCTGTCTCTACACCTTAAAGAACTGGAGAATCAACAACAAATCAAACCAACTCCACACATAAGAAGGGAAATCATCAAGATTAGAGCTGAGATCAATGAGGGAGAAACCAGAGATACAGTAGAACATATCAATGAAACTAGAAGCTGGTTTTTTGAAAGAATCAATAAGATCGGTAAGCCACTGGCTACACTAATCCAAAAGAAAAGAGAGAAAGCCCAAATTCATAAAATTATGAATGAAAAGGGAGAGATCACAACTAACACCAAGGAAGTAGAAACAATCATCAGAAGTTATTACGAACAGTTATATGCCAATAAGCTTAGCAACCTAGATGAAATGGATGCATTCCTGGAAAAATATAAACTACCAAAATTGAACCAGGAAGAAATCGACAACCTGAATAGACCAATATCTAATAACGAGATTGAATCAGTGATCAAAAACCTCCCAAAAAACAAGAGCCCAGGACCTGACGGATTCCCTGGGGAATTCTACCAAACCTTCAAAGAAGAAATAACACCTATTCTCCTGAAGCGGTTTCAAAAAATTGAAGCAGAAGGAAAACTTCCAGACTCTTTCTATGAAGCCAGCATTACCCTGATCCCCAAACCAGGCAAGGACCCTACCAAAAAGGAGAATTTCAGACCAATATCACTGATGAATATGGATGCTAAGATTCTCAACAAGATCCTAGCCAACAGGATCTAACAGCACATTAAAAAGATTATCCACCATGATCAGGTGGGATTCATCCCCGGGCTACAAGGATGGTTCAACATTCACAAATCAATCAATGTGATACAACAAATTAATATGAGAAGAGAGAAGAAGCACATGGTCCTCTCAATTGATGCAGAAAAAGCATTTGACAAAATCCAGCATCCGTTCCTGAAATGTTTATCTTTTAACATCCGAGGTTGAAGTTTCTTTGCAGAGTGACCTCAGCGTGTCTGAAATTGCGTGGAAATCCACCGTCTGTGGGCAGTGAGCCTCTCAGGGTGGTGGCATATGGATGACATTTTTGTCCCAAGATCTTCTCTGTCTTTTCCAACTTTCTGTGATAAGCACTAGCATACATTTTTAAACTGGAAAGAAAATGAGACTTGGTAACTGGAGATTTGTCTTGCTTCCTCTAGACCCGGAGCAGTTCAGGGCAACATGGCCTGCGTTGCAGCTTCTTGTCATTGTTGCAGGCCCTCCTAGGTGCACAGAGGCAGAAAGGGGGGGGGCACCCAACTAACTTGGGCTTTTTGCTTAGAAAGCCCTCAGTGTTTGTTCTGCACCTAGCACAAGTGTGGAGTACAAGGATGGTTCTGGGAGCCGAGACCCCATTTTTCTGCAATTGAAAATCCCATTTTTCTGACTTCCTTTGTTGGGTTCTCCCTGTCACAGCTCAGTGACCACGTATGACCGTGGCCGCAGGTCCTCAGGCAAATATCCACCCATGTCCCAGGAGCAGACGGGGCTGCCTGAGATATCTGACCTTGAATTCCTCTTTGTTTATTTCCCTAGAGCACCTCGAGATTTCACAAGTGTCCTGACACTCACTGTGACCTCAGTGGTCTTTGGAATTTCAGCTTGCAGAAGAGGGGAGGCCGAAGCAGGGCTGACTCACATGGTCACCACCCTTCCCTCCCTTGGCCTCAGGCATCCAAGGGAAACAGGATTTTCTTCCTGCCCCCTACCACATACATGATTTTCCCCTTTAGGGCACACAGGTTTGACATGGAAAGCAGCCAGTTCAGACTCCATGGCTACCTGCTAAGTAAAAACTGTGTCCTTTCCTGAGGTCTGGGTGGGCCAGGGAAGCTGAGTGAAGCTGCAGTCTCTGCTCTCCACATTCGTTCCTTGGAGGAACTTGCTTGGGGCACGCAATAGGCCCCTGTCACTTAGTAATCATGGCATGTCCTCTGGTGGGTCCAGGCTGGCTGCTGGAAAGCAAGCCCAGATGCTCTTCTCTGCTAACCCAACAGCACTGCCCAAGACCTAGGTCTCTGCAGTAATAATCAGCCCTCACAGTGCAGACTGAGGGGGAAGACAGCAAAGGAGTTCATTTAAATGCCACAGAAGCTATTTAAAACAACCTTGACCCAAATTACTCTGAAATACTCTGGGAAAATGTGCCTGCTGTGTGCTGTGGAAAATATACCCTGGGTAGACACAGACAGCTGGACGACTCTAGATGAACAGTCCTTGAGGCGCTCTCCTGGTGCTTCTAGAAACACTGGCAAGTTTCCATGATGCACCAGGGGCTCCACCAGGTAAGTGGGCTCCAACTAGATTCTGGATGGATGGGGAGGTAGATGTGCAGAGGGTAAGACTGGCGGGGGTGGCAGTGGCATGCTCGGCAGGTTCAGCGCAGCATGGACCATGGACTCTATGGTGAGAGAGGTTACGGGCACACTGTTCCAGCAGCTTGGGAACTGTGCTGGATTTCAAAGTGAAGTTGGAGTGTCAGATCTCAAGGCAAACCAAGGGATCAGAGCAGAGACTCATACCTCCTGCCCCTATATGTTACTGGAAACTTAAAAGAGACTCCCTAGCTCTAAAACCTGCATCAATTACTGTCCTGTGCTTTACATATGTTTGTTCCCAGGCTTAGGCATGATCTGAGCCCCACCATCTCTTGGACCTTCCGAGCCCCTTTGGCTTCCTGGCTTTTCTTAGAATATATCAAGCACATGCCACTTCAGGGCCTTTGCACCTGCTATCACTCTGCCTGGGATGTTCTTTCTCCAGGTATCCTCATAGCTAACACCACCAGCTCCTGTAGACATTTACTCCCTTCACCTATGGAGAGGGAACATAGGAACCCTGAGACCCCATACTCCTGCTCACAGTTTACTGCTCTTTCTCCATAGCACTCATCACTATATTGAGTCCCCAGGATGGGGGGGCTTGTCTACAGGAGTTTGGTAAGTGTCGACTGATGAACTGGCCACATTAACCTCCAGATTCTGCAAAAAAATATGAATAATTCCAGTTAAGGTAGACAGTAAAATCTCTTGGTTAAATTTCCCCTGCCAGCTGGTGGCTGGAATGCTGTCACTGTTTGAAGGGCTTGAAGACATGGCTTCCAAGATCCCTGAGAGAAGCAGGACCTGGCATGCAGCCAGGCCAGAGGAATATCCCAGAAAAGAGCCAGGATTGAGACTGTGGAATCATTTGCTCAGGGAGCTGTGTTAGGCTGTGAAAGCGAAGCACCCTTGCAATGCTTTCAGAAAAACCATGCCTGGGTGTTGCAGCCTGCAGGGGGCTTCCAGTTTTTAAAAATCCAGAATGGTTGTAGTTGGACATCTCACAGAGCACTTCATGCTCCTCCTACCTCAAACTCCTTCCACCACTTCTGTCCTAATGACATCAGAGTACTTGCAAGCAGGGGATACCACGAAGAGGATACACGGTTCCCAGAGTTCAGGGTGGAGCCTCAGGCTGTGCAGAGCCAGTGGGTCCCACTGCACACCAGCAGATCAGGACCAGGGGACCAAATGGCATTTGCTGAACACCTACTCTGTTTCACATGCCACACCCCACTTACATTTGCGGTGGCACTGCTTCCTTCCAACAAGCTGAGCAGTGAGCTTTTGTCATGTATAAATCCCCATGGCAAAAATGAAACAACTAAGACTTGCTCTGGGAAAGAAACTTCCTCATCCACATTCAGTCAGTGAGCAGTAGAGCTTCCTCCAGCTCCAAATCAGGATCCTTCCTCACTCCCCTCTGCCATTCTAGAAGCTATTCTGGAAGCCACTTGCCACCATTTTTGCTTTGGAGCAGATGTGCCAAGGTCTACACCTTCTCTCTGGTTCCTGGGTTGAGGAGAGCCTCCATGTCTCCTGGTCTAAAGTACTGGAAGCCAAGGGAAGGGAGCTCCCTTGTGTGGCACTGCCTCTCATCCTTTCCCACCTGCCAAGAGCACCTCCTGCCATGTTCCTGCAGCGAGGACCCTTCCCCGGTGCCAGCGGGTGGCTCCCGTGCTAGGTCTTTCAACCTTCAAACCAAGAACACTTATTCTCTTTCTCCTTCCCCTTCCCCTCCTGTTTTCCCTTCCCCTTTCCCTTCCCCTCCTCCTCCTCCTTCTTCTAATCTGAGAGGCCACGCTCTTTTTGAGCCACTAAAATATGCACCATAATATGTGGCTCTGCGTCATATTTCCTACCACATGCTTAAATAAGCACTTCCACCATCACTGTATGCTTTAATTATCATCTAACTATCAAACCAAAACATTTATAAGTAAGCTACAAGCAAGACTCAAAAGCCAAAATAGTATGATTTAATGACATTGATTTAGGCCACCAGAGGAACTGTCACTTGCTAAAATTTAATCTCAACTAGCAGCATGCCTACAGAGGACTCCCAGGGCAAGTTCTCGTGAATCTGGGGATTCTCCTCTCTCCTACTTGAATCACTGGGAGCCTCCAATCTGCCAACAGTGGCCGCAGCTCCACACAGCCCTCACTTGGCAAGAAAGCATCACATAACCTGAAGGAACGCCTCTGGCTTCTCTGCCCCCAAGAAAGCAGTCTTGTGTGAGCCCCACCAAGGAAATGCAGCTCCAAGGGGCCTTAACAGCTCTGCCCTGTACTGAAGCCTCCAGACTTCAGAATTTAAAAAACAAACAAACAAACAAACAAATAAAAAAACCCCACAACTTTATTTGAGGGAGAGAAAGAGAGAATGAGCAGAGGGAGGGGCAGAGGAAGAGGGAGAAGAAGACTCCCCGCTGAGCAGGGAGCCCAACTCAGGGGTCAATCCCAGGACCCCGGGATCATGACCTGACCCAAAAGCAGGTGCTTAACCGGCTGAGTCACCCAGGCGCATCCAGACCCAACAGACTTGACTCCTATTCCTACTTCTCCCTTTTCTCTAAAAGCCAGCCCAGGGCAGAAACATTCTTGCAGAAAACAGAACCCAAGACTGAAGTGTCTATGACATTGATCTAGACTTTTAGATTTCTTAGTATTTTTGAAGTTTTAACCTCAAGCTTTCCCCCACATACCTGTTATGTCACTTCAGGAACATTATATTTAATGCGGGGGGGGGGGGGAATCCAGACCAAAAATATCAACTTACCTCTGCTAATTTCCAAACAAAAATAAAGGCCATCCAAATCAAATAATTCTTCAATAGGTCACTTATATCAATATTATAAATTTGACTAGAAAACTCAGTTTTCCTTGAAAAATGGCTATATCTTTGCTGTTGTATGAGAGGAATTTCTGGTCATTTCTCCAAAAAAGTTTCCTTTCAGAGTAAATCTCCAAAACTCAAACTGGGTGAAGGTTCTGAGTTCCCTGAGGTGGTGATCTTGGCTATGGGATAATTTATAGTCAGGCCCACAGCATTTCTTTGTACCCACATAAATACTGCAGCTTTAAATCCAGGAGAGACTCTTCCATGAAGCACTCCTGGATTTCTTTGACTTCTGATAATGCTTGAAAATGACTGTATAGTTTACAAAGCAGTGAAGGTTCAGCATGGTCAAGCAAGCCCCTCAAGGTCACACAGCAAATGGATAGTGTGGGTCAGGATCCAGCTCCAGTCTCCTGATTCCAATGTAATCCTTTTGCCTAAGCTAATCGAGAAGCCAGAATTTACAGAAACAAGGGATTTCTTGCACAAACAGCTTCCATCATTTCCAAAATCCTGCCATGCTACTGGGTCATCTGGCCATGCACAGGAAAGGTCTGCTGGTGACTCAGTGCACACCCTCACAGTGGCCAGCTCTGCACCTGGATCCCATGCACACCTGCTTTCTCTGGCACAGTGAGTCTTCAGCAGCTTTCTCTATTTGTATACATGTGCATTCCAGGAAAATGGTTTCTCTGGAATTGCAAACAGTGTGGGCTCCGTGGCTCAACGATCTGCTTCAAACCCTAGCTTCCCCTCTTGATAGCTACCTGACATGGGGCAAGTGACTCATAATGAAGAGGAAAGCATCGGGGGCCACGCTGACCCCAGCCATGGGGTCCTCAGCCTTGCTTGGGATGGAAATGGCTTGGGTTCACTTTCCCCTGTTGTAGATTCCTGTGCCTGTGGGTTAGGTGGACGTGACCCCAGGAAGCAGCGTGAGGGGGCATGAAGAAGTGAGGTAGGGAAGGGACGAGTCAACAGAGATGACTGCCTCTAGGCAGGGTGTGGAACACGCCTGGGAGTTTTCTGGTGAGCCAGACCACTGCAAGTTTCCTTGCTGTTGTTTAGCCATAACTCATTTATTGGCCACAAGTCTCCTGCTCCGGCTTGGGCGTCGGCCTTGTGAGTCTTTGTCTAGTCATCCCTCCTGCCTGGGCCAAGGACTCAAACAAGGGATGCTGGGTTTGGTGACTTTGAACTGGTAACTTGACCTCTCTGGAGCTAGTTTTCCCACTTGGAAAATAAGGGAGCAGACTCAGATGATCCTCTGATTCCTAAAACTGCAAAGATCCCCTTTCCACTTATGTTCTGTAGCTTTGCTGATATGCTCTGATAGCCCTTCTCTCCCCAGCAGTGGGGGGTCACGGCTGATTTTGAACACCCTGCATGGCAGTGGTGGGGTGAACTTGGCTTAGGTTTATGTGAGCATATTACATTTGGGCTGGTCGGTAGACATGTAAGTCCATGGGGGCGCGTGCACAATTGAATTGAGTGGGCCAGTGTCCAGAGGCAGGCATGACTTTCATGTTCTCAATCATGTTGCTACAGGCATTTTCCTGTTTGAGTTTGGCCTTCCTTTCCATGTTCCTAGGAGGTAAGGGGGGATAAATAACTGCATTATGTATTGGCTTTTGAAAGGAACAGTATTATTTTAATGGTGGTCCTAGGGAATACTGCAGAAACCATAACTGAAGGCTTGCAATGCCTTCACTGCCTGAGCTGGTTTGGCAGGCTGCTGTGAGTCCAGGGGACTTACCACTGGGGAATCTGGTATTTTGTGGTCATACCCTTGCTGATATCCAGGAGTCCATATGAAAAATAATCACCTGTTGGCCAGGAGCGTCATCTCAGGAGCAAGGTCTGGAACAAGGTCTGAGTCCTTACTGGGCTGAAGAGAGCCATGGGGAGAAGGGAAGGGAGGCAGAGGAGATCAGGGGACCTTCCCATCAGTGTGGCAGCCTCGATGCCTTCCTTCCAGCCACACCTCAGTTGGGCTTTCACCACAGGCTGTAGCCCATGGCTTCCAACTAGAACCTTCTAACCATGCCTGAGCCTTGCTCAGATTGCAATTTTAAGAATATTCTCTCACAGCGCCTGTGTCCCATTGTGTTGTGTCCTAACATAGCCAACATGGTGGAGTAGAAGCTGGTTTTGCCCTGGCTCAGGGCCTGCCTGTTTGGGAGCAGATGCTCACCTTCTGGTGGGGTCATGGGCTGAGGGCAGAGCAAGCAGCAAAGAGCTTGGAGCAGACATATACCTAACACCCTGAGGCCACATTAAGTAGGAAAGTTGGTGGGGCAGGTGAATTCAGAGCATGCAGTGAATGGCAGCTTAGTTGAGAAATCAGAAGCAGGTCTGAAACAAATACATTGCCAGTTTAAGGGGAGAGCAAAGAAGAGACACTCATATGGGAGCAGACCCATGGGAAAAGGTGAGCAGGAAGAGAGAGAGCAGGGTCCCCAGGAAGGGTGATCCCTGAGCCTGCTAGGTGTGAAGCTTTTTCAGAAAAGCTGTGGCTTGACCCTGGGCAACAGGGAGCCCCAGATGGCACTGAGTGGACGTAGACAGCCAGGGAGGCTAAGTGAAGGTTTCAGAGCAAATCTCCCATCAAAGGAGGCCCCAGCTTTGACGAAACCAGGGATATTCTCTGGGCCAGCCTAGGAAAGGCAAAAGCAATATTTAGGTCTATCACAATATCCTTGAGCTCCCCTAGCACTGCTTACAACTCCAGACTCCTCAAGCACTTCTCCAGGCACCCACAGCCTCTGCTTCAGAAAGATCATCTCCAGACTCAGTCATGGTGAAGTATAAATGACTTGCATAATTTTGGTGAACTGGGGCCAGAATAAGACAAAATGCCCCAGCCTGGTGACTAAAACTCTGTAACTTATAATAAATGCATCAACAAAGGCAGATAGAGATAATATTTTGATGCCAGAGACTTCCCCATCGTCCTTGAAATCATGCATCATGCTATTATGTATAAATTTGGCTTTAGGAAGAAACATTCTATATTGGCACATTAGAAACCCATTCACAATTGTGTCTCTGGAAGTCTTTTTTTTTCCCCCCAGTGAGGTATTTTTGCTAACAAACCTCCCCAAGTCCAATATATAAACAACTTATTCACTTCGTTCAAGTATAAAGTCTGGGCACTCAGTGGGAACCTCTGGTTTGTTCCACTGGGCTATAGTGGGGGCTCGGCCGCGGGCATCGTCCACCAGTGCCCAGGCTAGGCTGGGGGAGCTGTATGAACATAGGCTCCTTGGACATCCCTCCCTGTGGTCTCTGGAGCTGGAGTGTGGCAGACTTCCTACTGTCCCCCATGGCTGTCACTCAAGGTTGCCACCCAAGGCACGTGACCCGACAGGTACAGACAGAATTTTCATGCCCTTTCACAACCTAGTCTTGGAAGTCTTGCAACAACACTTCATTCTGCCACATTTTTTCACTGAGGTGGGCACAAAGGCCCCCTTGTGGGGCAAGAAGGGACATGGGCTCTGGCTTATAATGGACAGTGATAGGACGAGTCCCTGGAGGAACACATGGGACCAGAAATGTTGCTGGAATCAGTTTTTGGAAAATACCATCAACCTTGCGTGCAGTCAGATTACCTGGCCTGACCCCTCGGGGAGACCCTCCTAGACCACAGAACTTGGATCTACACAGGCTGAAATGCAACACAATGACCTCCATCAGAAGCTTTCTCTCCTTAAATTCTGGATGCTGGAACAATCTCTGGAACGCTGAAGCTAATTAGCAGTAACTATGGAGATAATAAGCCAAAATTCTCAAAATAGCACTTTCAGTATTTGCCAGGGCCTGTCTTCTAGTTCCATTCCATGGATTTGAACATCCAACCTCCCTCCACCAGTGGAGGGAACTGCAGACTTTGATGACCCAAATGAGAATCCTAGCTTCAAATGTAATGTGATAGACACTTGGATGAGACCCCGGGACGCAGGGTGGGAAGCCAGACAACATCTCCTCCTGATATTTATTCCCATTCTCTTCCAATTTACTCTCCATAGCCCTGCCAAGCATCAGTTCCTTATGGTTCTTGCCTTGTGGATTCAAGAGCAAGCCAAGCTGCTCACATAAGACTCACAAGGCCAGTGTGTCCACCAGAATGAATGTCCATTGCTCTCCCACACAATAGTGTAGGCCAGCTGGCCAGGGTGGTGGGCAGCACTGATCCATGGGGTCATCTGGGGTCCCAGTCTCCAGGATCCAGGGGCCCTGGGATTCCTCTGGACATCCAGGTGCATCCATCTGAATATAGGCATGTCCTTCCTCACCTCTTCCATCTGCTGATCTCAGTGCTCCCTACTTTTCACCACATGCTGGGATCTCTTTCCCTCCCTTTGTGTCCTGGTTAGCTGTGGTGATTGGCTTGGCCAAGAGATTGCTGAGTTGATGTTAGGGGATTTCCAAGGTGAGGTCCAAGGAAGATGGTGGCTTTGCCTGAGCTTCCCAGGACACTGGCTTTCAGACCTCTGAGCAACTATAGAAATAGGCTGCCTGAGATGGCAGCCCCAGGGAGAAATCTCACCAGGCTCAGGTCACCAGTCACCCCCCTCTCGAGCCCATGCCATCCAGCAAAACACACTGAAGTGCACTAAGCTTGCGTGAGCTGACCTGGTTCCAGGAACACCATGGAATACCTCCAATAGCACCCCGAGGAACAGAAGACTCACCCAGAAGAGCTCAGTAGCTTCCTGACCAACACACAGGCAGTGCCTATAATGAAATGAAATGGCAGCTATGCGAAGCCATTGTGTTTCAGAGTGGTTTACTATATGAGAAAATTGAATGGACCATGAGGCTACTCTGGAGAAATAATTCTGGAATTCATGAATTATTGTAAAATCAGATTCTGGAATTGATGAATTATTGTAAAATTGGATTTCAGTTCCTCAGGACCAAGATCAGGAAAGGTTGTCCATGAGCCTCACTTGAGACCCACGAGGACCTGCCCCAGGTGAGCCCCACACCGCTGCACCCACATCCTGGTGGTCTGGTCAGGTGGCAGCACCACAGGGACGGCCAGCCCACAGGGCCCGCTTTAGTTGGTGGGTACTGTGAAAACTAAGAGAAGGTAGGCAGCAGGGGCTGGGCTCACATGTACAGTGGACAATAAAGAGGGACTGTGTGGGGACACAGAAGCTGGGCTACCAGCGAGATAACAAGTCTGAGCGGGGTGCAAACAGGCATTGGATGAGAAGGTGTAGCAGTCACAAGGGGGTGGCCGGCTGGGGTAGAGATGCAGGAGGGAGGATGTCTCTATGTCAAGGAGGAGAACAGGTGAGACTGTGGGCTCCCTTGCCGAGGTGAGGAGATGAGACTACTTCCTTACACACTGGGGACATAGGAGGTGGCTGAGCAGGGTGGGGACCCAGCCATAAGATCATGCTGCCCCTAGGCAGCAGACATGCCCTTGGCTGCCTCCTTGTCGTAGCATGGCGGAGGCACATTGGGGTGTTTGGGGGAATTGGTCCCTTGGATTTCCTGCCATGGCAGCCTGTCAGACCCACGGCTTAGCTGCTGCCTTCTGGACCCACCTCAGGTCTGAGCTGAGGCCATGCTTCCCAAGCACTGGTCCCAGCCAACGATTGGGCATTCCACTCACGTCCGGGATACCTCTAATGAGGCATTCAGAACCTCACCACCATGGGGTCTGAGGCCCTTCCTTCTCAGGCTCCCTCCACTCTGTGGCCTTCACAGGGTCAGACCCTGTCAGGTCTGAACACTCTCCCTGCTGCTCTGCTTCCTCCTCTGTACTCCTCGTAGTCCTCTCTCCGGATAAATGTCTTGCATCTGCATTGGGCTGCTGAGGAATGACACAGCAAAGTAGTACAGGCGGACAGCTTATGCAATAGATGTTTACTTGCTCACAGCTCCAGGGTCTGGAAGACTGAGGTCAATATGTTGGCAGGAGGGGCTCGTCCCAAGGACTATGACAGGAGGACCAGTCCCCAGCCTCTCTCCTTGGCTTGAGGTGGCCACTGTCCCTCTGTGTCTTCACGCCATTTCCCTCTGTGCATGCCAGTCTCTGGGTCCAAATTTCCCCTTTTTATAAAGCTACTAGTCATATTGGATTTGGGGCTACCCCAAGGACCTCCTTTTAATTTAATACCTCTTTAGAAGCCCTACTCCATTTTGAGGTACTAGAAGGTAGGACTTCAACATGTGAATTTTGAGGGGGTGGGGGGACACCGTTGAACCTATAACTGTGTAAATCCCGTCTTGATGTCTGCTCCTCAGAAGAACAGGCCTCTGTCAGATGATTAAACTTCAAGTGAAACCAACATCTGCACAGTCTTGGCCAAAAGGAGCTCTGTGAGGCAGGAGGGGACAAGGTGGGTGTCAGCAGGCAGGCTCCTCAGTAAGATCACACCCCTTCCTTCCTGTGCCTGAAACAATAAAGCTGTCTCCATGCTGGGTATGCAATCCCAGAAGGCCCATCTGTCAAAGTGCTAAGTTCCACAAACCGTGAATATGTCAGGAGAGAGGGTGTCACCCAGCATGATGGTGTCTTGGCGTCTGCCCATTGGCCCCCCACCACCACCCAGAGCTGAAGCTGTGCCTGCATGCACACTTGGTGACCCAGTGGCCAGACACCTGCTCACCGTGACCCCCTCAACACACTCATGTGGGACAAAGCCTTGTGGTTTGTTTCTGGTTTCCCCCTCTATACCACAAGGCAGTCCCACCTCCCCAGGGTCATATTCAGCTTTTGCTTTGCCAGACCACCTAGGGCGGCTCTCTCAGGCGTGCCCATTCACCAAACTGCCCAGTTCCTCCACTCTGTATGTCCACTCCTCTCCCCCAGCCCTGCTCCGCCCTGCCCAGGCCACCTCCCACACTGGCCAAGATGGCGGCAATGGACACCTAATGGGTCATCCCACTCCCCGTTGCCCTGTGGCTTGTGTCCCAGTAACATACAGAAGTGGTCCTTCCAAAGTACACCTCAGATAGTGACACAGCCCTGTGCTAAAACTCCCCAGCTTCTCTCACACTTGGAGCTGAATCCCCAGTCTTTCCGATGGCCTCCCTGGGCCACCCCAAGTCCCTTTACTACCTCACCTGCCCTCCACTCCAACAACACACAAGATCTCCTCATAGTTCCTAGAACTCTTACGGCCTTGCCCCACCACCTTCTGACACAGCCTGGCTTGCCACCTCCCCAGAGGAGCCCATCTCCTGCCCCTACTCTTTTTTGCTATCCTATGTAGGCCTTATTTTCTCTGCTTGCTCTTTGTTGCCATCCTAGAATGAAGACGTCTCAAACAACAGGACCCACAGGCAGAAAGAGTTGTACCAGGACTCTAAGGAATGACTGGTTGCTTACTTTTTCATTAGTGGGGGTTACAGATAGCACATTTGGAAGCAAGGCTTTCTCAGGACCTTGAGGGGTTAGCTACCATTAAGATAAGGTTATTTCAGTCTTTAATAAAACGTAAGCATTAAGGCACTGAGGCAGACACGAGTTCCTTGAGGAAGGTTGTGCTCTGCACATTTCAGGCATCTGTCAGTTGTCTGTAAGCTGTAAGGAGATTTAATTTAAGCTACATTTATCTTGCCTTTGTTTCTCTTCTCACACCCAGTGAGAGTTTGTCCACCAGACCCTGGGATGGAGGCAGGAGCCAACCTCCTCTGAGCCCCTCTGGGGCTTTGCTCAGTCCCCCAGACAGCACTCAAACAAGGGCCTGGGATCAGTGGAGACTTCCCCATCACTGAGATGACCCTGAGATGCCTCCAACCCAGTTCCATGGAGGGACCTGTGGCATCCAGTGCAGGAGTAACCATTCATTGACACATCTTCACCACTTCCTCCCTCCCAGACTGGCTTCCCTCACCTGTGCAACTAGGGACCCTCTCCCAAATAAGCTACCTGCCCCCAAGACCTTGTCCTAGGACTGGTTTGTGGAGAGGTGAGCTGATGGGGGCTGACTGAGAGAAGCCCTTGGCACTGGGGTATGCCCAGAGGCCCCAGGGTTCCCTGTGGTCTCAGGGTTCCTGGCAGGTCCAATGTGAGCCTCTTGTGGGCAGAATTCAGTTGTTTTGACATTGCCTCTCTTAGGAGGGTCCCTGCCATGCTGCCATGCTTTATGACTGCTTGTGGAAGGAAGAGATTCCCAGAGGCTCTGCCAGCACTTCCCAAGGAACAGGGAGAAGTAAGCATGCAGGAATGACCAAACTCAACGGCACATTTTCAGTGTGTGTCCCTGGGCTCAGGACACATTTGTGGCTTGAATATATGAGTCCCATCACCTGGAACCACGGCAGGCCACCTGCCGTGCTGCTCCTAATTCTTCCCTCTCTTCTTAACACCCCCAAACCCTGCCACTTCTTTCTGATCTCACCCAAGCCAGTTAGAGCTCTGTGCCCTCTCACTCCATGTCCTAGTGTGAACCACTGCGACCTCCCCCTCCTCCCCAGAAGGCTGTCTTCTCTCAGCTTCCTGGACCTGCTCCTGATTTCCCTCTAATTCCTTGGAGCCCCTTCTCATCTGTCGAGGGGATGGGAGGACCAGCTGTTGGAGAAACACAAGAGCAGATTTCCCCAAATCCCAGAAGCTAAACTTTCCTGCAGGAAGCAAGGGTCTGTTTATGAGGGAAGTGAGCAGGGAGGGGGTCAGCTTAGCATGGGTGGTGGTGCTGGATGTCAGTGTCGGTGGCCCTGGATGCTACCCTGCAGTCAGGGCTTAGAAGGGCTGCACTCAGAGACTGTGAGAGGTAAAAACTCCCACTCCCTCGTGGCTCCTCTGTTTCCTCTCGGCTGAGCAAACAAGTGTCCCAGCCATGTGCTTGCAGAATGGTTGTCATCCCTGTCCTGCTCCCCACCATGACCTCTCCTCCATGCCCTCAAGGGCAACTCCAGACATCCTTCCTCCATGATTTCTAAACTCAATGGTAAGTATGTTCCGCTTTAGAAACTCAGGTCTCTGCTCATTTTCTCCCTCATAATATGACTGTGCATGGCAATGTCTTATACACCTGTTGTATCGATCAGCAATTTCTGTGTAACAAACCCTCCCAAGACTCAAACAGCACTCATATATTATTATAACTTGAATGTCTGAGGGTCAGGGGGCATTAGCCAATATCAGCTGTGCTCATGTATTTTGACAGGGTCAAGGGCTCTGATCCAAGCTGACTGGCAGAGGCCAAACCCAAGGGCACTTGTCCATCCTGTGTTGTCTGTCACATCATGTTCATGAACATGTCTCTGACAAAGTGAATCTCATGGCCACGCCAGAGGTCAGGAGTCAAGGCAGTCACTGCCCAGGGTGGGAAGGTCCAGCAAAGTCACCTGGCAGAGGGGGTCCAGGGAGGAGTGTAGAATTTGGCCAGAAATGCACCCACCACATCCAGGAACCTCTGGTTCCTTGATGGGGGGAGGCAGTACAGCTGACCAGTTCACAGTTTTCTATATTCACAAGCCTTCTGGTAAGGTAAGATTTCTTGTGTCACCTTACCATTTTATAGATGAAGCCACTTAGAACCAGACAGAGAAGTTGTCTTGGCCAAGGTCTGCAGCAAGGAGGTGAGAGGGCCCTGGAGTTGGGGCAGGAACTCAACCTCTCCCTGGATCTCAGGAGCATGCAATGTGTTCTGGCAAGCCTCGGTAGCTTGCCAGACATCACAGTGTGGTCCTTAGACGAGTGACCCACAGTGACCTCAGTGTTGGGAATTCATTACCAATTATAAATTACGAGCAAGACTTTTTGACATTGTAGGCTACAGTGGGGAAAACTCATCTGTGTTTCTGTGATAGATTCCAAAGATTTGAATGTTATCTAATTTGATTTGTGTTAGCTTTATCTTCATAACTGGTCTTTAGTGATAAAGCTGTGGAAAATTGGATGGGGTTGTGGTGGACTGGAATATTTACAGACAGCCGATGTGCTTGATTTCAGTTGTGCATCTTGTGTGTAGTCCTACAAGCAAATAATGCATAACGTGATTCCCTTGGTAAGTTTCAGGATCTGGCACACATAGGCCAGGGGCCACTGTTGTGCACTGCCCACACAGCACCCTGCTGGGCATGTGGCCAAGGCATCTTAAAGACCAGGCAAGGGCCGTGCTATGGCAGGAGCTGTGTGGATGCTGGAGACGCATGTGGTTAGTTTCACAAGAAAAACTAGATAACATCAGTTGTGTGCATCATAAAGTCAGGAACTCATCCATTTCCGCAGCTTTCTGAGTGGCTTTGGCTGGGGTGGAAGGTGTATGTGTCACTCCCAAATGGTGTTCCAGAGTCGCTGGACATCTGTCTGTACATCCAGCACAGCCATGAAGGAGAGACCTGCTCCCTGGTCTTAGCAGCACTTGGGATGGACAATCTGTCAGTCTGAGCCATGCTGATTGGTATGGTGCTATCTCGCTGTGTCTTCCAGTTTATACTCAGGAATAACAATGTATAAACCACTTATCTTTAACAAACTTGAATATTCAACCCCAATTGTAAAAAAAAAAAAAACTTGCATAATCTGTTAATAAAAAAAATACAATTGAGTAATTAAAAAAAAAAAAAAAACACTTCAGTCCATTAGGGCTACTCTAGCAAAATTCCAGACTTGGGTGGAGGGAGGATTACAAAGAGAAGAAGCTTATTTCTCACAGTGCCAGAGGCTGGAAGTCTGAGGTCAAGTTGCCAGCATGTCCGGGGGGAGGGTCCTCTTCCAGGTCACAGGCTTCTCCTTGTACCCATGGAGGTGGAAGGGGCTAGGAATCCCTCTGGAATTCCTCTTTTGCAAGGCAATAAGGGGGTTCAAATATCAGGGCTCCACCTCGTGACCAAAGCACTTCCCAAAAGTCCACTTCCCAAAACTGTCACCCTGGGCGTTGAGATTTTGACATGTGAATGGGGTGGGGAGGGAGAGGGACATTCAGTCCATAGCACCACTGACCCACACAGCAGCACTTTGGGTCTCAAAATCATACACAGAGTGAAGAAGGTCAGAGCAGAAGTGCCCGTGTGATTCATTTACATAGAATGAAGACTAATCTTGAAGGCCTAAATGCTGCTCAGGGGCCATCTGTGTCTGGGAGTGACAGGGTCTGGTCTCCAAAGGGGCACAGAGATCTTCTGCAGTTGATGAAAATGTTCAATATCCTGATGGGGCCGGTGCTACCACAGGTGTGTACGGCCACCTGAGTTCCCTGAATGCTACATTTGAAATGTACACTTCAAGTAGATGTAATTTATTGGCTGTAAATTATTTCTCCATAAAGTTGACAAAAAAATAAAAAATAAATGAAAGACTCTTCTCTAGACACACAAAGAGCAGTGCCCACCTTCCCATGACAGATATTAGTGATTAGAATAGTGATAATAGTACTAATGGCGAAAAGCTAACTAGTGCTTACTTTGCTCCAGGCACTGAGTATATCTTATACATGTCACCTCCAGTTCTCCTAGCAACCCATGAGGAAGCCTCTGTTACCGGTCTTGTTGTACAGACTCAGTAAGTAAGTAAGTAAGGCACAGAGACATCAAGTGACTTACCGAGATCATACAGCTAATTAGCACCACAGCCAGGATTCAAATACCAGCAGCCAAGCTTTTGAATTGGCTCAATAAGGATGCACAGGATGAGCATTTGACTGCAGAGACTCGGAAGCCCAGGTGGACCCCACCTTTAGATGTACTTCTCTATGTTGGTCCCATCAATTAAGGCCACTGCCTGGGATGCATTTCCTCTTCAGAAAAGCCGGCCCCTGGTGCAGATGAACACTGGGGCTCCTCTCTCCTCTCTTCTCTCAGTGAGCTGGTCAGGACAGGAGGACAGATGGAAGAACATTCACCCACCACCATCTGGCCAACCGACTGTCTCTCTCACTTGCAGGGGAAGGGCGGGGTTCATTGAGGATGCTAGTGTGGCTGCCCTTGATGGGAATCTGAAAGCTGAGGATGTGGAGTGCCCTTGCCTAACAATTGCTGCAGAGAAGGACCCCAGTGAGAATCCCACTCTGTGCTGGGTGCTGGCCCAGGGAGAGTGGCAGTAAGCATGAGGACCAGAGACCTCATTATAGCACTGATTAGCACTAAGTTTCAGGGAGCAGGCCCACAAACAAGCATCCAGGGTCCATGGAGGGCCCTCTCTGTCCCAGGAGCCCACTGCCTGCCCCTGCCTAGGACTTGTCCCTGAAAGTGACGAGGGTGACCTTGGAGGACAGAGCGGGGCTTGAAAGATGGAGGTAGGGGTAAGGAAGGACAAAGGGTCCTTCTAGGGCCCTTCACGGAGACCAAGCACCATGGCTTGTGGTCACCCTGCAAGCACAGGATCCCCATCATTATGCCATCCAAAGAAGACACAGTCAGCAGGTCCCCTGACTGCAGAAAAGCCACCGACAGGCCACAATCTCCTTACCCTTTCAATTGTCTCTATGCACTAAGCTCCTGCAGAGATATTTCCATTCTCTACTTTTATAAAACACATCCAGGAGGTCAGAGAGAGGGGTTCTCAAAGAGTAGTTTGCCCCAAAATGGACACAGTCTCCAGTTAAAATCCCAGATTCCTGCATTCCATCCCTGCCCCCATACCCCATCTGATTTGAAGGTAAATTGGGGTGACCAGAAAGGGGTCTTTGTAATCTACTTCAGGGGATTCCTCTGCACGCGACCTTACACCACACCTCAGGAACCAGACTTAGACCGTTAGGTGGAGGGTCCAGGGGTCTCCAGCTGTGCTGGTCAGACCCCTGCAGGGCCTACGCTGGGAACGGGGTTGGGGAGGTGAACAACGCCAAGGCCCCCTTCTCAAACCAGCCAGATGATGTTATGTTTATGTGTTTTAACACTGGACTTCTGCAAATAGTAAGGTGAAGAAGTATAAGATTAATGATTAAAAAAAAAAAAAAAAAGGTGGGAAAAAACAGATCCCTCCCAACATTGTCACTCTGCAGACAAGTCACCAAAGTTGCAATGGTGAGGCCAGTGGCCTGGTGGTGAGACATCAGGCACTGTGGGTCGCTCTGTGGCCTGGGTAGATGGGGCTCACCTCGGAGCCAGAATCTTGGCCCCTGAAGGGCAGTTAACATCTCCTGCCTTGGTGTCAGGGACAGGTGCACAGTCTGTGTGGCAGGCCTCCACAGACTACACTCCTGGCCTCCTGAGGAGTCTGGAGGTAGCCACTCTCCCCGTTTCTCAGCCTGAGACACAGGCCACTGAGCACAGCGGGAAGCAGAAGGAGGCCGAGATCCAGTCCACCCTGGAGACACTTTTGCATAACTCAGAGTCCAACTTGCTGCCTGGCCCTTCTTAGGCCCCTCTGTGGGAGGGCTGATGAGGATGGGGCAGTGGGCAGGACTTTTGAGAAAGCACAGTCTTTCTGAGCAGGGCAAGGTCTTGGGGAGGGATTGGGGAAGCAAGTGGGGCACAGAGCGTGGGGCTCAGAAGCTCAGGGTCAGAGGACTTTGGATGCGATTAAGCTTCTCAGCCCGTGTTTTAGGGGACACTGAAGCTGCACAGGGTCCCAGTGGCAGAGGAACCTGTGATCAAGAAGCTCTGACCTAAAAATGGTGGAGATGATGAGTGTCACCTCCCTCTTTTGGGCCCCCTCTGCAGCCCCTCAGCACTCCTTACACGAAGAGCCCTGGGTTCCCTGAGGAGCCCATCTCTCCCAGGAGGCTAACATCCCAGGCAGGAGACCTGAGCCAGGGAGCGATGAAGGCCTGGGGACAAATATCCCAACCTTGTCACTGCAACAGCACTGACGTCCAACAGGACAGAGCCCCAGGGGTGTTTTGCTCATGGAAGCATATGTCTGAACTCTCTTATGTCCCCAATTCATCCCTTCACTTCCCAAGGAAACATCCCTGCTCCCCAGGGCTCAACTCCCAAGCAAACTTATCTCAGGGGCAGATTAGGGGGTCCCAGCCTGAGACACAGGTCCTCTGTGAGTCAAGCTCACCCCTAAACTTGCACCAGGCCTAGAGGATGGAATAGGTGCTGCTGTGGGATCCAGCGGCTCACTCTTCAGGGAAGGAGGCCCTCTAGCTTGCATGCAGGGAGGGGCAAATGTTGTTATCAGCAGAAGTAAAAATAACTAGGAAGGCAAAATTGTTTGCCAAAACTTCCACACAGCTTATCAGGTCCTTTTGCTTCTTCAGTGTTTTCACCTTTCTGTGAGACTCTTTCCCCACAGCCCCAGAACAGCAGTGTGGGGGACAAAATTCAGAGGGCCATCTTCAGGTGGCCCAACATTCCAGGCTTCCTACATCATAGGTTTGGAAAATGTAGGCCGAGCTCTGTTTTCTGAGCAACATGTGACAGGGTTAGAGAAGCCAGAAGATCTGGACCCTGATAGAATTTCTTTTGGCTGCATTTTCTTGACAAGGGTTTGAAGACAACAAAATAAATGAGTCTATCAACAGTACAACTAAGTATGAAATACTTACTTACTTAGAAAGAACAGCTTGCATGGAGCACTGGGTGTGGTGAAAAAATAATGAATACTGTTTTTCTGAAAATAAATAAATTGGGGGAAAAAAAAAAACAACTCATCTGACTTGGCTTAAAGAAAAATAAACACTTATCAAATTAAATAAAAAAAAATAAAAAAAAAAAAAAAGAAAGAAAAATTTTTCACTTTTCCAGCAGGATTGGGCAAGACATTGTCCTTGAATCATGTATTTCCCACAGTAAGTCAATAGAAAGCCCATTTAAAAAAAATTAAAGTTTCAGTATTTTTCAAATAAATTTGCACGTAGTTGTATGCTCAATGGGCTGATTAAACACAGATTATCCTATTAAAGTCACCAACAATCCCTAAATCAAGACAACTGTTTCACATTAAAGTAGTGTTTTTCAAAGTCAATGGACCGTGGAACCATTTCCTTCTTTAAAATAATGCTTTTTTAAAACTGAAGTGTAATTGACCCATAACATTATATTAATTTCAGGTATACAACACAATGATTCAGTATTTGTATACATTGTTCAGTGATCATCTTGCTGATGAAGTTTTAGAATATAAGTGAGGTTCGGTGGGGTGAAGTCTGGAGTCGATGACCAAGAAAGAATTCTTGAGACATCTTTGGTGCAAAATGGTGGTTTATTAAAGCACAGGGACAGGACCCATGGGCAGAAAGACCTGCTGCCCCTCGGGGCTGTGAGGAGTGGTCCATTATATACTTGCAAGTTGGGAGGGGTCAGGGATGGCATACGTCTCTTAGGAATTTTAGAAGCAAGGTTTCCAGGACCTTAAGGGGCTAGCTATTGTTGGGAAAAAGGTTATTTATTACCGGTAATAAAACCTTTGTCATGAGACCCTTCAGATATACATATCGGTGGGCCATATGCTTGGGAATGATGTTCAGCACGTATCTTGGAGTGTTTAGAAATAAAGGAAGTTTCCAAAGGAATTTTTATATCTTAAAGTAGACTTACAGGATCCTCGCCGGGGGCAGGGGTCAGTCAGGCTAGGATTGCCTTCTGCCCTTAGCAAAGTGTTAAGGTGGAAGCATTTGAGTCCCTAGAAGAATGTCACTCTGCCTGTTTCAAGGGCTTGTCAGTGGGCTCTAGATAGTAAGGAAATTTAATAAGTTTCTTCTGCCTCTGTTTCCCACATCATCACTAAATCTAGTTATACCATCATCCTCCTAAAAACTGATAATTTTTTTTCACTTACAATGAAAACTTATAAGGAAGTCACACTGTTGATGTCCTATAGGAGCCTGGTGTTCCAAGAAATGCAGTTTGGGGAGCCCCGAACTTCATGGGTCTTGCTGTTGAGTCAATCAACAGATGGTGTGTTGTGTACCCCATGTGGTATATGCCTGGGGCTCCACTCACTGGTCAGTGCTCTGACCAATTCCCCAGTCTGAATCCAGATGTTTGGCAACGTGACCAGCATGGAGAGGTGAGCATCCAGTGTTCGTGCTATTGCAGGGTGGTACAGTGATCTCTTTTAGGCATTCCTAAAACACGCTAGAGAATAGCCCAATTTTCTACTTCTCTGCAAATTGGTAATTTCTTCCACAATTGAAGGATTCAACCACAGAAGCACTGTTTGTGTCTGCTACAGGGCACAGTTGTCATAGTCATCAGAACAACATGGCGTCCTTGAGCTTAAATTGACCTTAACCCTCAGGAGCCTTCTGATAATCTGAGAATCTCAACACGGCCAACAATTCCTTCAACACATGAAAGGACTAGTCAGGCCTCCTGAGAATCACCAGGAGCTGACAAGTACCCGACTGCCCTCTTCGGCAAGCACAGATAATGCTACTGTGGCCCTTTCCTTTTCTTGGTAAGTCCCTGCTTCTTGTCATTATATTGTCAGCACAATGGGTGTTTATTCTCTCATTGTGTGGATCATGCACTATTTAATTTCCTGGCTCTTATCTTCTTTGTCCACACCCAAGAGAAACAGCCCATACATCAAGCTAGCCTCAGTTCAGCAGGGATTGATTCTGCCTGGAACCTGATTCCCGGGGAAACACATACAGAGCCCATGCGCGATGTGTGTCCTGCCCCGGCACCTTGTGACTGAGTCTGGCCTGAGATGTAGTCTTCCTGTTCATCCCTCAGGGAGCTGCTTGGCTCCCAGCTGTCTCCCAAGGAAGGAACAGTCCTGGAGTCAGTTGGTGCATCATTCCTCCAGCAATAGCAGAAACAGAGCTCTGGACAGAGATGCAGAGCTAAGGCCACAGTTCATCCTTCCTGCCCCCATTTGCACTTTGCCTTGGGGACGGCACTTACCAATGACCCACCACGCACTTCCAGGAAAGGAAAGCCTAGTCCCCACTTGCCAGTAAAAGTACTTCCTAACCCATTTTCCAAGAGGATCATAAAATTTTTCTTTCTAAGCATGACTTTCCATCAGCTCTGAGACTCTGGGAAGCTGTACCTATGCTTTGAGCCTGGACCCGGTCTGGAACCCTCTGGACCCCATTCTGAGGGAAAGGGAGAAGCTGGGGCGGGACTCCTGCGGAGAGCCGGCTGCAGGTCCTCTAACGGGGAGCCTCAGAACTGGCACACATTAGAGGACCAGCTGAATGTGCAGCTGCCTTGTCCCTCAGTTTCTTATCTGTAAAATGAGAGTCATAGGAATAGCAATCTCATAGACATCATAATAATTCGGAAGACCATTGAATGTTGTCCTTTGCACAATGTCAGGCATTGAAAGGTTCTGGCTTTAAATAAATCCTTTATCCTTCCTTCCTTCCTCCTTCCTTTCATCATTTCTAGGTTTCATCTGAAAAGTTGGGTAGGTTTTCTAATGAAGCATATAGGTTCTCACCCTAAAAGTTCCTTTTTGGAAGGCTGGGGGTCAAGAGCATGATGACTGTCTATATCAGCAGGACCTGTGCTTGCTTCCACATTCTGGAAACCACAACCAGCAGAAAAACACAGAACCTAGGCCCCCTCCCCACAGGTCCCTGTGAGTGGCAGGGATCTGGGGTCACAGAGCCCTGCAGTCAAGCCAGACCTCTCCCTTTTCTCAATTCATAGCAGTAGCACCAAGGGACCCAGCTGTCCTCAGATTTCCATGGGGACTTTCCTGACAATTCCAGGAAGTGGGGAGGTCATGGGTGGAGCCGGGGCACTGGCCTAGGTCCAGAAGTGTGGTCACAGATGAGGCCTCTGGGGGCCGGGACACACCAGGCTGCATGCCCACGTAGGCTACCCTTGGAGGCTTCTTTGTGAGGCTGTGAAGTTTAAAGAAGGAGGGACATGACAATAGAGAGTGGGTGTCCTGGAGATAAGGCTTCAGAGGACACAGGCAGTGTGAGGATCCTGAACACTTTCATGACATCAAAAGCATAGCCCTTCAGAGCCCAGGAGGAGTGCCAGGTGAAGCCATCAGGTCCACGACCATCATCATCATTGTGGATGGAGTGGGTGGAGGGTCTTTTCTATGGGGCCACACCATGATTTCAGCTAAGGCTTTTTAAAATGTCTGCTTATCTATCAATTCAATATATTCCAACTGAGGCCAAGATTTAAAAACACCAGCATCTTGTTGTTGTATTTGCCTTAAACAGACGTCATTGTTCCACTGCAGATTCAATGTCAGCAATAGTTGGCAGGTGTGAACATTAAGTTTTCAGTACCATTAGCTGAATTGCTGAGCAGGGTGTGGAGAGGACTGGGGCCAGGGCCCTTCCCTTGGGGCACACAGCTCAATGGATGCTCTCTGTGAGCAACTGACGTCTCTGGGTGTGAGTCCCTTCTCTGGAAAAGTCTGAGTCCTACACTAAGGCTGTGTGGGGCTTTTCTAGCTCTACAAAGGCAGGGTTCTAAGATCTCATAGGCATAGCTGGATCACATTCTCCATACCCACCTCCAGGCCCATCCACGCAGAATATATTACCCAAAATGGAAATTAAGAAAATAATTCAATTTACAGTGGCATTGATGAGAATAAAATACTTAGAAATACAGTTAGCCAAGGAGGTGAAAGACTTGTACTCTGAAAACTACAAAACACTGCTGAAAGAAATAAAAGGAGACAGAAATAGGTAAACATCTTGTGTTCATGGATCAGAACACAATATTGTTAAGATGTAAGTACCATCCAACATGGTCTATATGCAACGCAATCCCCA
This sequence comes from Neogale vison, assembly GCF_020171115.1. Classification (NCBI taxonomy): domain Eukaryota; kingdom Metazoa; phylum Chordata; class Mammalia; order Carnivora; family Mustelidae; genus Neogale; species Neogale vison. The sequence continues at coordinate 48,357,733 of NC_058098.1, forward strand.
TCAAAATCTTTTTTTTTATTAAAGATTTTATTTATTTATTTGACAGAGAGAGATTACAAGTAGGCAGAGAGGCAGGCAGAGAGAGAGAGGAGGAAGCAGGCTCCCTGCTGAGCAGAGAGCCCGACATGGGACTCGATCCCAGGACCCTGAGATCATATCATGACCTGAGCCGAAGGCAGCGGCTTAACCCACTGAGCCACCCAGGCGCCCCCCCATCAAAATCTTAATGGCATTTTTTTTTTTTTTTTTGCAGAAATAGAAAAATCCATCCTAAATTTCATATGAAATAAGGTATTCTGGTTAGCCAAAACAAACTTGAAAAAGAACAAAGTAGGAGGTCTCACACTTTCTGATTTTTTTTTTAAGATTTTATTTATTTATTTGTCAGAGAGAGAGAGAGAGAGGGAGAGCAAGCACAGGCAGACAGAGTGGCAGGCAGAGGCAGAGGGAGAAGCAGGCTCCCTGCAGAGCAAGGAGCCCGATACGGGACTCGATCCCAGGACGCTGGGATCATGACCTGAGCCGAAGGCAGCTGCTTAACCAACTGAGCCACCCAGGCGTCCCACACTTTCTGACTTTAAAACCTACTACAAAGCTACAGCAATCAAAATCGTGTGGTACTGGCATAAAGACAGACATGTAGACCAACAGAATAGAAAAGAGACTCCAGAAATCAACCTTCATACATATAGTTAAATGATTTTCAGCAAGGGTTTTGAGATCATTCAATGGGGAGAGGACAGTCTTTTCAACAAATGGTGGTGGGAAAACCGGGTGTCCACATGCAGAGGAATGAAATTGGACCTTACCTCACACCATATTTAAATATCATTTCAAATGGATCAAAGACCTAAAACTATAAAACTATTAGACAAAAACATAAGGGAAATGCTTCATGACATTGTACCAGGGCACGATTTCTTGGATATGACATCAAAAGCATAAGTAACAAAAGCAAACACAGATAAATCAGACTATGTCAAAATTAAATACGGTTGTACATCAAAGACACAGTTGACAGAGTGAAAAGATAAGCTACTGAGTAAGAAAAAATATTTGCAAATCTTATATCTAATGAGGATTTAATATCCAGACTATATAAAGAACTCCTACATCTCAATAATAACAACAGCAAACCAATTAAAATATGGGCAAAAAATGAGAATAACCATTTCTCCAAAGAAGACATAGAAATGGACAAAAAGCACATGAAAAGACACTCAGCAACACTAATCATTAGGTAAATGAAAATCAAAACTATGAGACATTACCTCACACCCACTAGGTTAGCTACTATTTTTTTTTTAAGATTTTATTTATTTATTTGACAGAGATCACAAGTAAGCAGAAAGGCAGGCAGAGAGAGGGGGAAGCAGGCTCCCCATTGAGCAGAGAGCCTGATGAGGGCCTTGATCCCAGGACCCTGAGATCATGACCTGAGCCAAAGGCAGGGGCTTTAACCCACTGAGCCACCCAGGCGTCCCTAGGTTAGCTACTATTAAAGAAAATAAATGTGACAATGATAGAGAAGATCTTGAGAAATTAGAACTTGTGCCCTGCTGGTGGGAATGTGAAATGGTGCAGCTGCTATACAAAACAGTACAACAGTTCCTCAGAAAGTGAAATGAAATTATCCCATGCTCTCACAATTCCACATATATATATATATATATATATATATATATATATAACTGAATCACAATCTAAGAGGTATATGTATACCCACATTGACAGCACCCTTATTCATAATAGCTGAAAGGTAAAATCAACTCAAATGTCCACGGAGAGATTAGTAAATAGGCAAAATCTGGTATATACATACAATGGAATGTTATTTGGCCTTAAAAAGCAAAGAAACTCTGACACCTGTTGCAAAGGAACTAACTTTGAGAATGTTGCACTGAGCAAAATAAGCTAGTCACAAAAAGACAGATACTGGGCTTCTGTGCAGGGTCTAGAGAAGTCCAATTCACAGAGAAAGTAAGTAGAAGGATGGTGTCCAGGAGCTGGAGGAAAGGGGAGGGGGCATGTTTAGTGGGGACAAAAGGTCAATGTTGCAGAATGAAAAGTTCTAGGGATTGGTTCCACAATAAAACAGAGGTATTACATACTGCTGAACTGTATACTTAAGTATGATTAAGTTGGTGAGTTTTGCATTATGCCTATTTTACTATAATTTAAAGAAATAAAAACTATAAATACAACAAGAAAGTCCTCAAGAAAACCTCGCCTTCTAAGAAAATGCACCATATTGACCGTGAGTCAGGTCTGGGCCCGTGCTTGCTCTACCTGGGGGAATCATGCTCCCGCCATGGGCCCAGAATGGGCTGAGGGTGTCAGTATAAGAGAAAGGAGACCCCATCTCTTGACTGTGGGCCCACCACTCAGTGAAACAAGCCATGACCTCCCCCCAGGGACGAGGAAATGCTTTCCCGCACCAGGAAAGGGTGTGGTTCCCTTACAAGACACCTTCACCTCAGGCTCCAGATAAGACCTTAGAAGTGGGGGGCCACTGGACTCCTAAGTTCCCAGACCTGTTGATATAAGGGAAATCCAGTTTGTGGGGATGGAAGTGCTCCTAACCTGTGCTAATGCCCTTTCATTAGGGGACATGAGTGACAGTAGCCGCTATATTGCATTTATTCTGATGCACCGCCTTCACAGGTTAAGTGACAGAGGCTGCACAGCCAGTAACCAGCAGAGGTGAGGTGGATGCAGCCACTGGACTCCATTTGGATGATCTTTTGCTGTTTTACAGATCACCCCAGACAAGAACTAAATGGCTTAGAACAACAGTCACTTTGCCAGGTGTCTGGTTTGAGGGAGGCTATGTTCAGTGGGACATTTCTGGTGCCTCTCTGGGATGTCTCCAGCAATTGCAGTCCATGGGGCTGGGAAAGAACCATCTGCAGGTCTGGCCAGTTCAGAGAGGCCTGCCTTCTCCACATGGTCTCTCTGGCACAGCCTCTTTTGTGGTCTCTCCAGCACAGTGGCTTAGAGTCCCAAGAACCAGTTTTCCAAGCTGCCTGGCCTCGAGAGCATCCCTTTGGCCACTCTCCCCTGATTAGACGGAGTCAGAACACAGCCCAGATCCCATATGGGAGGGGCCCCAAGAGGGGGTGAACTCTGGGCAGCGTGCTTCACTGGGGCCCTCTTTAGACACTAGCTACACCTGTATGCCCCAGCCCAGAGTCCAAGCCATGCTGTGCCCATCCCAGCCAGCACCTGCTCCCCAAGCCTGCAGCAATGGCACCCGGGCTTGGGGATGCCCACATCTGGGGCCTGTGAGAATAAGTAGGCTGTCCTGGTGGCTCCCCCTTGGTACTCTCACTTACTCTGGTTGGCTTGCAGGGTACTGATGAGGAGACAACAAGGAAGCACCCAAGGATCCTAAGGTCATGGGAAGCTCCCAAATCCAGCCTGCTAAGCTTTCCATTCCTCTGCTCACAACCTGGTAGTGCCCAGGGGCCCCTGGGGGACCACAGAGATCATTCTGAGCAAAGCACAGTGCAGCAGCTGCCTGGATATTTGATAGTGCCTCTCAGGGAGGGCTGACTCTGCTAGCAAACCTTCCACACGTTATCTAGGCAGGAATACCAGTTTATAGGAGGATGTGAAGAGTAGCCCACTGAGAATTCCAAGGAAAGCCTGAGCATATTCTAAGAGTGGGAAGGACATTATCCCGAGCCAAGGTCTGTCCCTGGGAGAAGGAGGGAGGACATTTCCAATGTGGGTGCTAAAGAAGGGATAAATGGAAGGAATGTCTAATTTGGGAAAGGGAGGGCATTTGAGGTTGAATCCAGTGGAGATTCAGATCAATATAAACACCCTGCCACTGGCCCTCATTCTACAGAAAGGCCCAGGGGTGTAGAGTCTTCTTTCCTCTGATTTTTAAAAGAAAAGTTTCCCTTATGCAGAGAAAGGGAAACCCTCTCATACTGCTGGTAGGAATGCAAGCTGGTGCAGCTTCTCTGGAAAAAAGTATGGAGGTTCCTCAAGAAGTTAAAAATAGAGCTACCCTATGACCCAGCAATCGCACTACTGGGTATTTACACCAAAGATACAAATGTAGTGATCTGAAGGGGCACGTGCACCTGAATGTTTATAGCAGCAATGTCCATAATAGCCAAACTATGGAAAGAACCTAGATGTCCCTCAACAGATGAATGGATAAAGAAGATGTGATACATATACACAATGGAATACTATGCAGCCATCAAAAATAAATCTTGCCATTTGCAATGATGTGGATGGAACTAGAAGCTACTATGCTAAGTGAAATAAGTCAGTCAGAGAAAGACAGTTATCATATGATTTCACTCATATGTGGAATTTAAGAAATAAAACAGAGGCTCATAGGAGAAGGGAGGGAAAATAAAAATAAAATAAGATGAATAAAAAAAATAAAATAAGATGACATCAGAGAGGGAAATAAACCATAAGAGTTTTGTTTTTGTTTTTGTTTTTTTTTTAAGATTTTTTTAACTTGTTTTTTATTTTCAGCATAACAGTATTCATTATTTTTTTTCCCAATTTATTTATTTTCAGAAAAACAGTATTCATTATTTTTTCACCACACCCAGTGCTCCATGCAAGCTGTGCCCTCTATAATACCCACCACCTGGTACCCCAACCTCCCACCCCCCCGCCACTTCAAACCCCTCAGACTGTTTTTCAGAGTCCATAGTCTCTCATGGTTCACCTCCCCTTCCAATTTACCCAAATTCCCTACTACTCTCTAATGCCCCTTGTCCTCCATGCTATTGGTTATGCTCCACAAATAAGTGAAACCATATGATAATTCACTCTCTCTGCTTGACTGATTTCACTCAGCATAATCTCTTCCAGTCCCGTCCATGTTGCTACAAAAGTTGGATATTCGTCCTTTCTGATGGAGGCATAATACTCCATAGTGTATATGGACCACATCTTCCTTATCCATTCATCCGTTGAAGGGCATCTTGGTTCTTTCCATAGTTTGGCGACTGTGGCCATTGCTGCTATAAACATTGGGGTACAGATGGCCCTTCTTTTCACGACATCTGTATCTTTGGGGTAAATACCCAGGAGTGCAATTGCAGGGTCGTAGGGAAGCTCTATTTTTAATTTGTTGAGGAATCTCCACACTGTTCTCCAAAGAGGCTGCACCAACTTGCATTCCCACCAACAGTGTAAGAGGGTTCCCCTTTCTCCACATCCTCTCCAACACATGTTGTTTCCTGTTTTGTTAATTTTGGCCATTCTAACTGGTATAAGGTGATATCTCAATGTGGTTTTAATTTGAATCTCCCTGAGGGCTAATGATGATGAGCATTTTTTCATGTGTCTGATAGCCATTTGTATTTCTTGATTGGAGAAGTGTCTGTTCATATCTTCTGCCCATTTTTTGATGTGTTTGTCTGTTTCGTGTGGGTTGAGTTTGAGGAGTTCATTTTATTTATTTATTTGACAGAGTGAGACACAGCAAGAGAGTGAACACAAGCAGAGGGAGTGGGAGAGGGAGAAGCAGGCTTCCCGCTGAGCAGGGAGTCCGATGCAGGGCTCGATCTCAGTACCATGAGCTGAAGGAAGATGCTTAAGGACATCTGAGCTGAAGGCAGATGCTTAATGGCTAAGCCGTGGGCATGCCCCAGAGATTCTTAATCATAGGAAACAAACAGGATTGCTGGAGGGGAAGCAGTCAGGGGGTGATGGACCTTAAGGAGGGCACAAGATATAGTGAGCACTGGGTGTTATAAGCAACTGAATCTGAATCACTGAAACTCTACCTCTGAAAATAATAATATAGTATATGTTAATTAATTGAATAAAATAAAATAAAATAAATTTAATTTATGAAAAAAGAAAAAAAGAAAAGTTTTCCCTTGGTCTTGAGGTTGTGTAGGTGGTGTAAGTGGGTGAGGGACTGTATTGTAGGCTGGCCCTTTGTCCCCTGGAGGAACTCTGGCAAAACAGCGGAAGGTGGGATGGAGGATGAGCTTTCTGTCTCACTCCCACCTCACTCATCCCACTCTCAAGTCTCCAGACCAGCATCTCTGCTCAGGTGAGCGGGGCACATCCTGCATTTGGGTTCTCAGATATTTCTTTCTATAGTAGCCAAAATCATCAGAGCTGGACTGAGGAGACCTGCTTGCATTCTTTATGATCTAACCAGATAATAATAATTCAGGAAAAAAAAACACTTAGGAATCCAGACAGGCAGATTTGCAACATCAGTGTTGCAAAATGTCAGAGCAGGTTTGCAGAACCCCCATTTCAAATATTTCCTGCACCCCCACAGACCCAGCCATACCCGGCTCACTTTGAGTCTCCAATTTGTCGAGAATCTAGTTTCTAAGCTTCTCAAGCTCCTCAGAGCCACCAGCTGAGCCTGGAGCCCAGGACCACTCCTGCTGGGTGAGGGGGGAGGGCTGCTGTCACTGGGTGACATGGCAGTTGTGACATCTGTAGACTAATCCATCTCTTTCCTGGCAAGTACACACTAGCTTGAGCGGGATAAAGTCCTGGCTGCCACCGCATGGCTCAATCTCCAAATCCTGTTCAAATCCTGTCTGATTAAAGATTTCCAAATGCATGGAAACCTAAGTGAAGTGAAGGAAAGGGGCCATGAAGAGCCCTGGGGGCATCCGTGGGAGGCCAGAGTGTGCTCTCCAGTGCCCGCCAGCAAGGTGGCTTCTCTGTTAATAGAAATTCAGGTCCATGATTCTTACAGATTCATTCTCTGTCCAACCCTATCCTGTAAGCCAGAAGCCAGAAGCTCCATTTGGTCACTTAATGAGTAGCGTCACACTTGCATAACATGTGGCAGGAGGTTTGGCCTTGGAAGGACATGCAACATAGAAACTATGACCATCAGGTGCATAATCATGCCTGCCCTACCCCCTGAAGCGTGCTTGCGAAGAGGGATTAATTAGGAGGTGTTTCAGAATTTAAAGGCATCCCATCCTCAGCTGGGTGGAGGTTCCCGCTGTCCCACTTACACACGTGGATGCAGAACAATTTCTCTCCGTGCCTATTGCATAGACACTGGTGCACTTGAGACAGCTCTCTACACTTGGCTTTTCTCTCTGAGCAAAAACACAGCCCTGTTCTCTTCATGCTGCCGAGTGAGGGGACCGTAGGGTGGCTCGGCCATGATTTAGGTAGCCCTGGCTGATAACCCTCCATCGTGTGGTACGGTTGCTGCTACAAACACACAAACCCATGTGCACCTACGGACAGGTGCAGGAAACGCTCCTACACGGGGGCCTGGGAGGCAAGTGGCATTTGCAGATTTCCGTTATGACCGTTGCTGCCAATCGCCCTGGGTAGGGGCTGTGCTGGGCTGTGCAGCGCCAGCCCACCCTCCTGAGTGTGAGGCGATGGGTTCTCTCCTTCTCTCTCTGTCCCCAGCCATCCTGCTAGGAGCTTCCTGGTCTGCTCCTCACTGACATGTAGGAATGAAATAGGAACTAAAGAAAGCACCCCTTCTGAATCTGGTACATGATGCAAATATATTTCACACTTGGTCGTTCTTTTTACATTGCATCTGTCTTTTGTTCTCGAAACTGTGATTCCTTCCCACTCCACACATCCAATGTATGGACCGTTTGCTTCATGGCCTCTTGTGCCTCGAACACTCGTCTCCTCTCCGCTCCAGAATCACTTATTACATAGTTTTCTAACTCCTCTATATTTCCTTCTAGAAGTTTCGTGGTTCAACTCTCCAGGGGTTGTGTTTTACATCTCAGTGCTCATTACAGGCTGGTCAAATCTCCTTGGTCTCAGCTCTGCCTTCCTGTTTTCTGTGTGCTCTCTCTCTTTCTGCCTGTTTGCATCCTGTGTTTCTTTGTTTGGGGGTGCATGTGTCCTTCTATTATTTCCACGCCGTGAAGGTTTTTTAGTTCTCATTCATACTCATGACTCTATTGTTCCTCAAGGTGACATATCTTCCATTTAGAGAGAATTGATCACTCCTCTCTGAGTTCTGCCACTCTTTTCACTTCCTTTCATTATCCAATTTTAGTTTATTATGCTATTTATATAAAAAAATTCTTCCGGTGTTTACTTCCACCCTTCACTATGACTTGATTTTCTTAGCGTTTAATGATTTTTTCTGAAATCAAGACTCAGTTCCGTCATCTCCAGGATGTTTAGCTTGTAAACAAGAGCTCACAAGGTTGCGTATTTAGGAGGAAAATCCAAAAAACTTACTTCAAATGTGGGTAAGCTGGGAGACATGAGGTATTATGGCATAAACCGAATGACCTAATGTTATTAGCTCAGGCTGGGAGGTGGCCTCGGGGTGAGGTTTTCCAGGAACCAGCGGGGGCCTGGGATTCCCACACCTAGTAGGGTGATGGCTCGGGGTTCTGGGTCAGCGCAAGCTGAGTGTCACGACATGTGGGCCCAGCCATGACCAGGTACTCCGGGCATGTCCACCCACTGAACTCCCTGACCACTCGGCCTCCTGCCTAGTGGCTGTGTGTCCACCCACGCTGTCAAAGAGTTGTCCAGAGGTCCTCAGGGCCACAGAAACGAGAAATTTGGGGACACAGAATTAGACCAAGGCTCCACCTTGCCTCAGTAAATGACGCGCATGCCACCAACACTCATGGGGAAAACTGTCCTGGCAAGAACCCCTCCCTTCCGTCCATCCTGCCTTCCCAGCATCAACCACCCAGTGTTGTCCAGGGACAATGCCAACCTGTAGACACTGGCAGAGCCTCCGTGTCCTGGATCTCATAGTCACAAAGACAAATGACACAGGCCTCTGCCCTCTCGGGGCCCACAGTATTTTGAGAGAACATCTAAGTGAGTGACTTCCAAGCAAAAGGATAGCAGCAGGTGCAGGGTGGGGACACTGATGAGATGTGACTCTGCTTAGGGGAAGGGAGGAGCTGGAATCTGAGCTGAGGCCTGACCGCCAAGTGGGCAGATGACCAGGAGGTCCTGGTGGGGGCTGGGCTCCAGTGCCACCGGCTCCTGCCTGAGCCCCAGGACCACAGTTTTCCCATTCCTCACACCCGCTGCTACAACCCTTTGAAACAGAGCAGTAGATAAAAAGTGTGCACATGGCCTTGGCCAGCTCAATCAGCTCATGAGGACTTGGAAACTCCTTTCTTCAAAGTCAGCAGTTACAGAACTACAGCTTAGGACAGCTGGGAGTGAAGGAATGATCCTGTATGGCTGATACAGTCATTCCTGCACACATTCCTTCAAAGAGGATGGCTCAGTGCCCACTGCGAAGGGCTAGGGATGCCACAAAGAACAGGCAGGACCCTAGCAGGGAGCAGCCCATGTGCAGTTAGACATAGGTACTGGGACAGGCACGTGAATGCTGTGAACAGAAATGGGAGAAGGCGGGGGGCTCAAGAGGGATGCATGCTGATGTTTTGGGTCAGGGCAAGCCTGAGGAAGAGGCGTCTTAGCTCTAGGTGTCCAGAGGTAATAGAGAAGATTTGACCAGTCAGCCTCAGAAAGGAGCTTCTGATATGAATTCTCAGAGTGAGTAGTAAAATTTGCCAAAATTATTGTCTTAAGTTCTTCAACTCAACTTTTGTGAAATATCTGTCTTCCTAAGGCAGGAAGTGGTCATGGAGAAAGAGCAGGACAGGCATGGAGGCTCTTGGGGAGGCCTCTTAGGTCAACATAGGGCAGTCTACACGCTAGAGCAGTGCCCCAGGCGGGCCTCAGACCAGCAGGGGCCTTTTCCGGCCCGGCCAGGACAGCCCGCCAGCCCCAAGCCAGAGTGTTCAGCCCCAGACTTTCCCAGGGATGTGCAACAAGACTAGGGGGTGCTCCAGGTGAGGGCCAGAGGCATGGGGACCAGCCTGCCCCCATGGCCCAGCACGGCATAAACAGGCTCATTAGATATTTGCTGGATTAGTGGCTGATAGCTTTTCTCTTTCCTCCTAGTAGCACATATTCCCCTACAGCAGGGCTCACAAATTAGCAAGAGGCAGAGTCCGTGTCAGTGGAACATTGTGTACAGTGGTGACTTCCATTGGTTTCTCATAGCAAACTGAGCCAATAAAATGTGACCACTCTGAGGGTAATTGGACTCCTTTTGCTTTGGTAGCGCTGATTATAAGCTCCCAGTTTCTGTCTCTTGTTAAATGGAAAAGTAGTATCTTACTTTGTGCTATGTACTTTCCTACATTATTTGAGATTTTTATTTCAACATGTATCATTTCAAGGGGACACTCTATTCCCCAAATGCTAACACACCTGATTTTCATAATGCACATTCCCAAAGCAGGAAAAGTAGGCAGCTCTGTGTTAAATGATCAGAAAAACCTCAGATGGCTTAGCCCTACTGAGACCAGGCTTTCTGACATGCTGGCCTCCTTACCATCCAGCATGTGGTGACACAGGCTGTTGGCTAGAGTCAGGGACCACGTGACTGCATGTCTTCCCAGGAAGGATGCAGGAACCCAGACAAAATGCACCTTTAGTCAGGAGGGAACACCAGGAATTCATGGTGTTTTGTGGAAATCCTTAAAATTGTTATCTTGAAATGAAACTATTTTAAATCATCAGAAAGTCTCCATTGTCCTTAGGATTCTATTACCTGTAAAAGGACAAACAAAAATCCGTATCCCTGCATGTATAGTCCATTTTCCTTTATGAGTTGCGAAACCAAGTCTGATGTCGTGCAAAATTGTAGCTTTTTATAGCAAGTCCACGATTCACGGGGAACAGGAACGATTCTATCCAAAGTGAAGGTCAAGTAGGCAATGAAATCTAGGAGCCTTTGGATTCTTAGAAGCTCGTAATACTATGGGAAATTCCATTTTGAAGAGAGGGAGGGAGCAAAGGAGGGAAAGGAGAAAAAAGAAAAAATATATGCATATAATGTGTGTATATGTGTGTGTGCATGTGTGTGTGTGTGCCTCTTTGAGATGCTGTTCTAACCTGGCCCCAGCCTCCTCTCCTGTTTGAATCATACCCGCTGCCCTTCTTCCCAGCTTGGGAACCGGCTCTGGTCGCAAGGCTGGCAGAAGAATGAAGCAGGATTTGACGTGGCGGGTTCATGCCAGCCTTCTGACAAACTGATCTCTCGTGTTTGCCCACATCATGTCCGTCTGATTCCCAGCCTCCTCATCCTGAGCATGCCCTGCATGTCGCGGTGCAGTATTATAGGGATTTACCTTGAGAGACCCAGCAACAAGCGATGTCATCACCCAGATGGGCGGCTTGGCCTCCCACGGAGGCAGGCCATTGTCTTTGAGCCTGTGCACCATCTCTCTCCTCAGAGCTGTGAGGCTCTATGTCCTGGCTTTCAGGGTCTGGGATGTCAGGGCTGCTCACCCTGGGAACAGACTAGCCCAGCAGGGCTGCGGGCAGGGGATGGAACAGGCAACTTCCTGAATTCGAGGCAGTGGCCCTGCTTCCCCAAGGCTTAGATGCCCAGTTCCAGTGCTGAGGGTGAGTGGGTGGGAATGCACCAAGAGGGCAGGGCCTTTCCGAAAGCAAGGTATGTTCCCAATGCCCAGTAATATACCCACCGTATCAGTGTTTACTGAAGTTTGCTTCATAGAACAAAAGTCCCTCGTGATCCTCAGGGAGAAACAAAATGTTTCTTGGCCTAAAAAGCTTTGGACAATACAGTGTCTGGGTTTGGGGATCCAGGCCTACCCCAGCCTCACTAAGGTTTCAAAGAAACCCCAGTGCGTTAAAATCACTTGTCTCAGAACCACTGCTATGTATCCTTTCCCTGAGACTCTGGGCAGAGGCTGCTATGACAGGGTCCCAAACACCGTATCAGTTGGGGCCAGGAAACAGGCCAGCACCAGGAAGGAGGTCACAGCTCCTTACATGGAGGCCGGCTCTCCTCCCCCTGCCAGGGGTGCCCTGCTGGCTGGTTGAAAGAATTAAGCTGTTAGGACAGAAAATTGTTGCTCAGACAACCCAAATCCCCAAATTCCAGGGCTGCTCCTGTCAATAAGAAGCCCAGTCCTCCATGGGCACCCCAGGGCCTGGGCCAGGGGAAGGACTGCAGGTGGAAGATGCTAGAGGCTAGGAGGTGACAGCAGCAAAGCTGAGGGTTAAGATGTAGTGAAGGGTAGGGTTGTGACGTGGAGGAAGAATATTAGCAGGTGGACAGTTCATGGGTGGTGTGTATGTGTGTGTGGTCAAGCCCAAACCTGGCCAGGCAGTGTCACTGAAGGGGGTGGGGGTGGGCAGGAGCTGTATGCTTCATTTGACCGAACAGCACAATATGAAACAAGTAAAATGAAGTTAAAATCCAAGCAAGAACATCTTGTTTAAGGAAATGAAGATGTGCAATTTGTTTGGGAAAGCTTTCCATGAAAATAGCTTTCATAGAGATGGGAAAGTGTGATTTAAATGAAAACAGACTTATGAAGAACAGCTCAGTGAATAATGAATAATGATGGTTTTATATATTTAATTATGTATTAATATGATATATATAAGCTGATTACATTTCATTTGAACAATTTTGAGTCCTAGTTTTAATTCTCTGAAGAATGATAAAGGTCTCCACAAGGAGCCCATTGCTTATTTATTCTAACATATGACCACCTACTACAGTGTCTGGCCACTCTCCAGAGTTTAACAGATGTTTAATTAATAAATAAATGTTATTGGACAAATTAAAGCACTAGCCCAAGGTCTTAAGGAAATCATAGAGCCACATAAGACATGGCGCTTTCTCGTGAGGGATCAGGTTGACAGTTTTTCCACTCCTCAGAAGCCAAAAAGACTCTGCTAGAGGTCTCCATATCAGAGCCAAATCGCCTCTGGGCAAAGCCAAGATAAACCCAATGTAATCTACAGGAACTTGTCTGTTCAGACCACACAGATTTGCAGAATCTTCCTCATCCACCCAGGGAACATCCACTCCAGTTAAACAATTGGTTTAAGTGCTCCCCCCACACACATTTATAGCCATTTGTCTTGTCTTTTTAAAATGTGCATACACTGTCCTGTCCTCATAACTGGTAGCAGGGCTGGACAGTTTCTGAGGGTCAGGACCTGGGTTTCGTCTGTGCCAGGGGTGACACGGGCTTTCAGGTCAGTGAATATGGAAAGGAAAGCACATTCTAGAAAGAAAAGCAAGGAGACACATTTACTGTGTGGAACCCCAAAAGCAAAATAAAAACATGTAAAGAAGAACTTTGAGTGGAAAAGTTGGGGAAAAAATATTAATTTTCATCTGTCTCCCTCTCCTCCCACTCACCCTCTCCCTCTAGGGCAAGTTAGCGATCAACAGTTAAATGGCTTCCCAGCCCAGAACCATTTGAAACTTTAGGAGAAATAACATTTTGTGAGTGGGGTTGTGAGTTAAGGTCCCTTTAATTCTCTTTGGCAAACTTCAAGGGTGCTTGTTTAAAAGCAAGCCAGCGGTGTCCACCCACACAGGTCGTGATACACAGGAGTTGAGCTGGGACCTTGGACTCTGTGACCTTAGAACACGTCCCAGGAGATATGGATGCACCCAGCTCTGTGGCCGCACTTCAAGCCACAGCCGGGGTGTGATTCTAATACCGTGAAATCTCCTGCTCCTGGTCTCTCTCTTCTCCCAAGGATAATCGCTGGGGTGGGCCAGTCCTGCCAGAGGCACTTGAGGGGCTCTCGATGGTAAGGACCATATTCTGGGCCCATATTGCCTATGATAAGCCTGAATATAGGTGATGTCACCAGGTGTGGCAGGTGTCCTTGTGCTCATTTTATGATGGGGGGCACAGGTCTGGATGCCCAAGCCCAGAGACTATATTTTCCAAAGTTTTTTAGGCCAAGAAAATTTTATTTCTCCCTGAGCATCACGAGGGACATTTGTTCTATGGGGAAATGGTGGGGGGGGGTTCTATGGGGAAATAGATGGTGGCTGTTATGAGCATTGGGAGCACACCTCACATTTGGACTTGAGGCCCTAGGCATTGATGCATTCCCATTCACCCACTCCCGGCGCCAGAACTGGACATCTAAGCCTTGGGAAAGCAGGGCTGATGCCTTGAATTCAGGAAGTAGCAAGCTCCATAAAATCAGGAACACAGGGCCCAGGGCAGTTAGATAATTTGCCAGAGACCCAGCCCTGACCTATGGCTAAACCAGACAACTCAAGAGCCCTCATCGGGAACTCTTCCTTTCACCAAACTGCCTTTTTATAGAAACTGCACTTGGGGTTCATTGAATAATGGCAGACCCGAGGTCCCTAGAAATAAGCTTATGTCATGTTCTTACTCCAATTAGGAAATAGGAGGGGGAAGAAGCAAGAGACTGTGGTGGGACACGTTTTAGAAAGATTTGTTTTAAAAGTAGCTACAGTCTTAGGAAAATCTGCATCCATGCTAGTGGAGTGCTAGGTAGCTTTAAGTTGCTGATGTATGTTTGTTGGCATAAAAAGACACACATGATATATTTTTATGAAAAAGCAAGCTCGAGCCGAGCTCTACAGTGAGCCTCCACTCCTACCCATGCATGCTCACACATATACTCACATAAATGTCCAGAAAAACCTCAGAAAGGAACCATGTCCACATGCTAATACCAGTCTGTCTTTGGGTGGTGGAGTTTAGGGGAATTTCTTGATTTTGTCTTGGTGTTGCTCATTTGGATTGCTAAGTTTCCTCTGACAATATGCATTGCTTGTGAAATGATCCATTTTTTTAAAATAAATCAAACAGACTATAGATTTTTTTTTGTCATCTCGTTAGAGTGGTAAGCAGAAGTCATCTGGAACATTCATCTGTCTGAGAGATTGTCCCCCTGGAACTGATCCCATCTGAGATGTTCAGTCTTTTCCCCTACCCAGGGTCCTAGCAATCCTTTGCTGGATTCTGTGCTCCTATGAGTGACTAATATGACAAGGGTGACAAGTGGTGACTCATCAGGACCGAGAGTAGCATCATCATGTTCTGAACGGGAAGTTGCTCTAGTCCTCTCACTTGGGGTTTCATATGATGCCTGGGGAGTCAGGGGTCCCTGGCTTTATCCTCCCTTTCTGATACGGGGCTCCGTCCAGAAACGTCAGGGCGGGAGTCTGTTGTAATGACAATAAGTAGTCATCCAGGACAACTCAATGTTTGGTTGTCAAAACAAAGGGCAATGACTAGAAAGACGGCACAGAAGAAAAGCAGTGGGGACTTCACAGAATCATGGGCATATGCAGCACCAGTGGGGACAGGGAGCTCGGAGTACTTCCATTCCTGTGGCTGTCACCCTGGATGCAGCCTGGTCATCCTGTTCGGGACATATTTGATAAATGAAAGCATGTGACCCAATAAGGGACTTCCACTGAGCTCCCTACCAAGTGTGGTAATTTCCTTGGCAACACGCCTGACTGATGGATATTCATCCTTCTCCTGATGCTTCTGGAGATGTGGTACTCACTACCATATGGGGTAAGACAGGGCAGTTTTCACAGTTGCATCTGTTAGAAAGACCTTCTCCTTATATTGAGGAGAGCGGTTCTCACACTGAAGCACATCCCAGAATCACCTGCAGAGCTTGTTAAAACACAGATTGCTGGGGCTTGCCCCCAGAGTTGCTGATCTGGCAGGTTTGGGAGAGGACCAAGAATTCACCCTTCTAACAAGTTCACACCTTGATGAAGCTAGTTCTAGTTCTACCTTCAAACAGGCCATTTTATGTTTTCCTTTCCTTCCACCCCATCCATAGAGCCTAGGGAGAAAAAGCATGGTCCCCCAAAACAATACACACACGCGCGCTCATACTGATACACACACTCTTACACACACATGCACGCATGCCCCACCCCTGTCCCTAGCTTCATCTTCTGTGACAGCACAGGACAATCCCGCCCTATTCCATGCTGAACTACTTAAATAGGGACATGACATGACTCCCATGTCCTCTTAGTGCTTCCTTAAAAGATCTCTTACAAAACAAACCACACAGCCAGGAAACCACAGCCGGAAGAAGATGCATGTTCTGCCTGAAGACTGACACCCACCCACTGAGGTCTGGGCATGGCTAAGATGCCAGGTCAGTGGGCCTGCACTGCCCCGACTTCCTCCTCACTGGGGCCTCAGTAATGAACTACTATCCATTTTTCTGCCAGTGGCTCAACACTGACGTCACTACGTCTTCCAAAGTCTCAGGTTAGGATGGAGGTTAGAGGCTAAGGGACGAAGTCTCATGATGGGACCTTTCGGCCTGCCATGGGTGCCTGGGGTAGAGATGGCCCTCATGGTTCAGTCCTTGGTCCACCCAGCTGTGGTGGGCTCCTCTGTGCTCCACAACTTCATACTTGCCTTTCCTCTGCTCAGTTGGGAGCAGGTGTCACTGTGAGGGGTGTATTATAGGGGGGCCATGTTAGGATCTAGTGGTTATAGGTGCATACTTGGGAGGAACAGTTCTGGGATGTGATCTGCATGACTTTATAGGTCCCTAAAAACATCTTTGGTACACCCAGCTGTGGTGGGTTCTTTGTGTGGATCTCCCTGACCCTGGCTCCTGCTTCCTAGGATCAGCACCCCTGCCCAAATAGGCTTCTCTCAAGTCCTTGTCTTGGTAAATGTTGACTAAAGGAATGAATGACCAAAATAGTGACTTGCCTTGAACTCTCTATGTGATGTCCTCTAGGAAACTTTAGGCAGAGTCAAGCCCACCTGGGCTGCAGGCCCCCAAAGACAGAACTTTCTACCTGTATGGGTTTTACTGTCCTTGGGGCCTAGGACTAAGCCCTGCCCAAAATGAGTGTCCCCCAACACATGATGAGAGAGGTGAGTCTAACCTCTCAGGTGTTTTTCCTCACCTGAAATTGACTCACTCTCATTGTTAGATGAAGTGCAGTCTCTGTTCCTGAGGTTCAGGTTACCTTCCTTGGCGCTGCCGACTGATGGGGACGCACGTCCAGGACAGAACTGACTCTCACAGAAGATTTGCACTTGAGAGTCTGATCGCATATGGCCCTGAGTGCCTGAGTTCCTCTTTGTATTTAAATGTCCTAGAGAGGGGCAGTCACTTTTGACAGTTAGTTTTCCATACGTGATGCTTGTCTTAATCTGCAACAGTCCTATTTAAAGACTAGAAGATCTGAGAACAGTGGAAAGAAGGCTGAGCATCTGGCAGTGACCAGATGGTGAGGACCAGATGTGCAGGGCTATCCAGTGCCTGTTCCCATTCACACAGACCCCAAGACCCGCAGGGAATGCTCATCCTGCCCCGCAGAATCCTTCTAAACACTCAGCTCCACGTTTCTTCTTCTGTCTCCTGGGGCTGGCTCCTGAGAGGAGCCACATACCCTTTGCCAGATCTTTGAAAATTCGGCTGAATCTACTATGCCAGGGGCCATGCCAGGCACGTGGAGCCCTACCCTCCTGAAACTTTGATGATAAACAACCATAGGGGAAGAATTAAAAGGTAGTATGAGAGATCTCAAGATGACTCCATCACACACATAGTGCCTTGGGGGACAGTCAGAAGGCTGCCTCACCCAGGACACTCCGTGCCATCTCTGAATCTCCCCTTTTCCACAGGGACCTAGTTTATGGAAGCTCAGCACACCCAAAGCACAGAAGGAGGCCTCCAGGCCTTCTAAGGACCTCTAAAGGTTTAGACCCAGAAATGACAGTCACTGCCATGCATTCTGTCAGTCATGAGGCCAGCCCAGCTTCACTGCAGGAGCGACGACTCTCGAGCGTCAGTACCCGAGGCCATCTCTGGATCCTCTTCCATTCAGTGTCTCAAATCTCAGAACAAACCCCAGTTTCCACCAAAGAAGATGATCACTGTGGAGGCTTGGGAGGGCGCCAACCTCGCCACAGGTCTCTGCTTGCTCAGAGGGAGCATAAAATTACTAGGAAAAGACAACTTCTCATGTTAGGTATCTAGTGATCTTACCACAGCCTCATTTTACTCCTGAAGACCCTGATCAGGATCTTTGTGTAAGCATATATGATGAGCCAAATGCCACCAAATCAGCAACTGCCTTTTACAGGAAGCCCTTGCATCAGGGGACACGCTGTTCTTTTCTGTGTCATCACCGCGTGTCACCCTCTGACATAGTTCTCCCATCCCAATGGGGCAGCGGGAGCCTGTTGCACTCAGCTGGGTCACTGACCAGACTTGCGCAGGATCTGAGGTCACTTAGCTGAGACTGTCTAAAAATAGTAACAGTTAGTCAAAAACACAGAGTCTTGTGTCACAGACGTCACCCTGATGTCTATGCCTCCCCGGGGCACAGAATCTGCCTGAGGAAGAGTAGCCCCCAAAGCCCGTGGCAGTGCCTTGCGAGGTGTGACTAAAGGCTTCAGAATTCAGCTTTTGGAGATGTGTCTTAGTTAATAAGCATTAATCATGTCCCCTCTTAAGTAAAATGGTTGAGTCAATTTTTGTTTTCAATTAGGAGTTAAAATTTAAGCATCTGGGACATAGATGAGTGGCACTCAGTGAATGCCAGATGATCATTTTGTGGAAGAGGGTAGTGAACCTACCTCAAAACTCTGGGCCAGTGACTCTGCTTTCTCTTTGGAAGTCAGCACGCAAAGAGAATGCATCCTGGAACCTATGACTCTGTGGGGGTTGGGGGAGTGGGCAGGAGACTTCACCAGTCCTGGCACACTTGCCAGAATGCCTCTGAGGACGTCTCTAACAATGACATCCCAACCCACAACCAGCAAAAGAAAAATCATGACTTACATTTGCACTGCTTTGCCGAATTGTATTTTAACATTCACTTGTCCATAAATAGAAAATGCCTTTTCGTGGCAAGCTTGAGGTTAGAATTAGACACATCAGAATGAGAGCCTTATCACAATTTTCATGGATGAACCAAAGAAACACATGAAAAGCATAACAACATCCTAGAAATTGTGTCTTTTGTCCTTATAGTGGTGGAATATAAATAAATAACACAGAATTTTTCCTGCTGCTGCCCTGGGTACCATCAGCCTTCCACAAGAAACGTGCAAACCACTTTTTATGCTAAGGGGGTTAAAACGTCTTTTTTCCTCCAGAAGCATTAGCAAGATGCCTTCCTTTCTACAGAGGCATTAGGAGAAGGAAACTGACTCCCCACCCCCCAGCCCAAGCCTGCGTGCCATGGTGATGATGGCTATCAGGCTGATCTGCAAGATCCCGTGGAATTTAAGATAATCTGCGGTTGACACCAGTTCTTAACCTCTTCTCTCCCTCCCAGGACCTGAGCAAACCCTCCCAAAGCAAGCCAGACAGAGCCTCCTGCTTCAAGGGTAGGAAACAGTCTTGAAGAAACAGTAGGCTAATATTTTTCCCCTTTCCAGAAAAGGAGGCCTTGCTCATCAGAAGCAGCTTCCGTCCCAGTGCTGTCCTGGGTCAGCCTGTGCTGAGAGGCAAAAGCTCCCAGTACATGCAGCCCACCAACATGACCACAACACTAGTTAAAGGAAGCCCTATTCAAATCACTGGACTTAAGAGAGTGTCCCTACCTAGGAATGACTGCAGGTGTGGCTGGCAATTGGAAGGACAAGAAGTGAGTGCTGGGACAGTGCACCCTTGATAAGCTTAAAGGAAAATAAATGGGCCCCCACCTTTCCCAGTGAGCCAGCCACGTTACCTCTGGACCTTTCAACTCCCAGGGCAAAGAGACAATTAAGTCTAAAAACAAGTGTACTCGTGACTCATAGAAAGGGTTTCAAATCAGTACCTGGCCCTCTGCTTTTTATCACCTAACAGAAAATACTGAGAAGCTCTTCTCTTTCCACTCTGGCCTCCAACTTCATCACAGTAGTTGAGGATTCATTTCTTTGTAAAGAGGTCTTAATACCTTGATCGTGTCATCTCCACTGCAGTTCTCAGCAGGGGTCTGAGCTAGGGCAGACCTCTTTCCTTTGCTTTTCCCCACCAGCCAGGATGTGGCAGAGAGCCAGCGTCCTACAAGCAGTGTCCCAGAGGGTGAATTTGCTGAAGACATGCTATTGTCTCCAAGGACGTGAGCTCCTGTTTCTAATTATGCATGGGTAATGTAAAGACTTCGTCAGCTAGCATGGAGAAAGCTGCCTGGGGGTCAGGGCTCACTGCAAAAAGTTGGGATCCTGTCCCCTGTCCCCCACCCTGACGCCAGCCTGTGGTGAGACTGCCTGTTTTTTTAACCGAGCTGAGTCTGGCAGAAGTTGTCCGAAATCCATTCTCAAGGCAATGAACCATCTGTAGTGACCCAACTGGACAGTATCTGCCTGTCATCACCATTTCCAAATAAACATGGACCATGGTTTGATTAAAATATCAAAGCCTGAGCCCATCACTGTACCATAACAAAATCTCAGTCAGTGATCACCGATCTCAGCAGGGACCTTCACCTCCTGGACTAGTACCTATTGTTGAAGGAAAGGCAGAAATGCAAGCCAAAAGGGAACTTACAACCACTGACACAACCCCTCCATTTCTCCAGAGAAACCAGGCATTTGTCCGGGGCCACCCAGCTAAGTAACAGATAGGCATCTGGTCTGGGTGTCCTTGGGCCACCTGATTATTCATTTGAGGACACGCGGCAAGGTTGGGGCAGAACTGTCTGGAACAAGATAACAATTAAAGACATGGAGTCAGGTGTGGGCGGAAGGTATGTGTTAGACATGCCATTCGAATTTTGTTCACAAGTGGAATCTACCACCTATAGGAAAGACCCTGACAAGTCAAGTCACCCTGACCACTGTCCCTCAGAGTAGTTGCTCCATATCCTGGTTTTCTCATTACCAGCAGGGACTATCTGCCAACATTTAAGCAGACTCAGAAATGATGAGAATTCAATGGTTCTTAGTAATAATGCTTAGCTATAATAAATGAACAGATGGACAATACTTCCAATCAAATAAAAAGCTATTGAAGAGCCCGGTTGTATTTACAGTGCTTTATATGGAGTTTCGGGGAGGGATGCCCTCTGGGATCAGTACAGAGGGAAGTATGTCTCTTCGTGATTAGCCTGGCATACTTTTTTAGTTAGCTAATGAAAAAATCATGGCATTCCTCCTTTCCCCCAGCTACTGGGGAACTCAGATGGGAGTTATATGCTTGAGTCAACAGTCATCCTTAGAACAGATTTTATCTTGTGGTTTTGTCTCCCTCCCCTTTCAGGACATGATGCTTATTTTGTGTCTTTATATTTTACTCATATTAATCTACTTTTGTTATTATAATATTCCTCAATCTTTGTAGAAAATTGAAGAGTACAAATTACATTTGAAGAATGCTTTAGCCCTTCCTTAAAAGGCACTCTTAATTTCAACAACAACAACAAAAAAAGATAGGCAAAGAATTTTTTAAAAATCTCTTTCATATACATTATTTCATTTTTTCCCCAAAGCCCTGCAAAATCCCTATGTCTTCTGAATCTTCCCCTCCAGCCATAGGGCTAAGCATATTTTATTGTGTTCCTATTCTCTGCAGCCTGCCACTCACTGGGACGCTTTGAAGCTCGGGGTAGTGCTGCCAGAGAGCCCAGAACCTACTGCCTCCTGTGATGAAGGGAGCCTTTGCTCCAAGGTGCATCTTGTTGAGGGAGCCAAGTCTTGAAAGGGCAACTCAGTTCATTTGGAAAGTGACACCAGAGAAACGCTATTTTTGCTCCCCATTCCATTCTCATTAGCTGGTCAAATCCTCCCCAGTCTCAGGAAGCCCTGGCGCAGCCTGTAAGGAGCCAGAAGAACAAGGGACCTGGCTGGTTACCTTCTACCATGTGCCCATGGCCAGCTACAATCCCTGTTCCCCAGCAGGTGATCCGTAAATATTCGCTAGATGCATGTGCCACTTTCAGCGAATCATTTGATTTCTCTGAACCTCGGTTTCAACAAAATGGCGAGATTAGCTTTTAGCTTCCTTCCAGCACCATCCAGGGGATGAAATTATATTCAAGGACACGAAAATGTCTACAATGTATTCAGCAGTAGAACGAGCATGTGACCATTAGAATTTGTGAGTCATGGTCAAGAAATAGCCACCGATACTCAAGAAGGGCCCTCCACCTCCTGACCAGCATCTCCACTGATCCAGGAGCACCTTCCATTTCGAGAATGTGCTTAAATATTTACTTGGTGGAAATACAATTGTGTTGATCCAGTGAGATTAGGGAAAGAGAAATCCTGGGTGGCCTCGCCTTGCCTCTGAAGCACCTTCCAGCCTGTGTCTGTACACTGAGGATGGAAGTTCAGGTCAAGAAGGCAGCAGGGGAAAGGCCAGATGGTACATGGGCCTCCTGACCATGTCAGAAGCAGCCACTCACACTTGCTTCCATGCATCACACCCATGGAAGGTCTATCTTGTCACCCTCCTCGGTGGGAGAGACCAAACCATAGGGTCAGACCCCCTACACTATCCCCACCCCCAGCTATGTCTCCTTGGGTAAGAAACCAGTTATTGTCATTCTTTACCCAACACAGTAGCAATTCTGGAAAACTTACATCGCACCAGTGCCAACATCTGGGGAAAATACATAGCAGAGGTCTCTAAAATTTGGGACACATACATTGCCTAAAATGTCCAAAATTCCCTTTGACAATATTTGAATTTTAAAGAAGCGTAACCTAAAAACTAGAAGTCCCATTTTGTTTCTTTTTCTTTTTTCTCAATGTTTTATTTTAATACCTGGGCGCTGTTAAGCTGTTCTCTCTCTCTCTCTCTCTCTCCCTCTTTTTTTTTTTTTTTTTTTTAGCTGTTGTCTCTTTAGACACGACTAAAGCCTATGTGGGTGGGTGATCTATCCCCCAGCAACTCTGCCCCAGCAGCGACCTCTTCTGCACCTGTGCGGGTGTGTATGTCAAGACAAGTTTCCTAGTGCATCATGAGGCTAGACAAAGACATACGCTGGAATGAGTCATGTGGTTAAGCGAACCCCCTTGTTAAAAGCCTGAAGCAGTTGTTCCTCTGTGTTTGGGATCTAGAGCTAAGGCAGGTAGAGAGAGTGAAAACGAAGAAGAGGGATCAGTGTCACATTTCCCTTCCCTGGGTTGGAGTCAATAGGGGCCAGGAAAACAGGAAGGGGGTGAGGCCTCGCTTGCAGAAGGGAAATGCTGAGGAAGTGTGGGCAGGGCACTTGAAGCAGGAAAGCATGTTTGAAGAGGTTGTTTTAGAAGGAGGCCCCTCCTGGCCAAGGAGAAACAGCCCCAGGAAAGCAGTAGGCTGCCATGGGGTTGGCCTCAGGGAGGCCACAGAAGGGGAGAACCACACCCAGGATTGTTTTCCAAGCACAATTTACAGTCCCCATTGTCAGCCTTTCCTCTGGGTAATTAGGTACGAAACCACAGCCAGCAAAGCCCATCCATCCTGTCACGGATTTTACTTTCCCGGCACATCAGCTCTCAGCCATCCCAGGCAGCTGTTCTGTCCACTAACGCTGAGGGGTTTGGCAAGCCTGGTCTGTAATAGTCTCACCCAGAGCTGACACGGTCCCTGGTAAGCAGTTTTAATTTGACAGGGCTGGATACACTTTGCTGTCTACAGCAGATGAGGAAAGATTATCTATTTTTATGATTTATTTCTGGACCAAGGTTCAGTGTGAAATTTCAGCCAGAGAGGAGGCTTATTTCCTTAGCCTGGGTAGCATCCCTTTGGAAGGGAGCTGGAGTGCAAATGACTTTGCTAGGAGAGAAGAAATGAGTCAGAGAAGGGAATACAACCGCACTTTCATCCATCTGGAAGATAGATATGGGGGATTAATGACGGATGAGCAATTAATTAAATGTATTCTCATGTTTCGATGAATAATCACAACTCTTATCTGAGAAGTAAATCTCTCACATGTGTTTCTACTGTGTGTGTGATATGTAGGCTGTGTATGTGGTATGTGTGTGGTGTGTATGCGATGTGTATGCAGTGTGTGCTGTGTGTATATGGCATGTGCAGCATGTGTGTAGTATGTGATGTGTGTGGAGTACATGTGTGGCATGGGTACATGTGTGTGTGGCGTGTGTGGTATGTTTGAGCAGTATATGTGGGGTGTGTGTAGTGTGCAATGTATATGTAATGTGTGCGTGGTGTGTGTGGCACATGTGATGTGTATAGTGCATGTGTGTGTGCTGTGTGTGTAGGGTATGTGGTTGTGTGTATATGATGTGTGTGGTATGTGTAGCATGTATGTGATGTGTGGTGTTTTTGTGTGTGGCATATGTGCGATGTAAGTGTGGTGTGTATGTGTGCATGGTGCATATGTGGTGTGGGTGTATGTGTGTGTGGTGTGTATATAATGTGTGTAGTGTGTGTACTGTGATTGTGATGTGTTTGTGGCATGTGTGTGTATGGCATGTGTGCGTGGTGTGTGGTATGTATGTGAGGTGTGGTGTATGTGTGTGCGGTGTGTATGGCACACATCTGATGTGTGTGTAGCATGTGTGTGATATGTGTGTGTGGTATTGTGTGTGGTATATGTGTGTACGGTGTATGTGTGGTATGTGTGTGTGTAACCCAAATACAACCTGGAGCTTCATATAGCCTCGTCCGTACACAGAGTCACACTCAAAGGAACCAAAACTAGTATATGAAAAGTTAGTTTCAGTTTTCACTAGGCTATCTGGAAGAATGCCAAGGGCGATGACCCAGAGCAGCACTTGTTAAAATTCTATTTGATCCCCTCGTTCTTCCAGAACTCCGTAGCCTCTCACTTTAAATGGCAAAAACTCTCCTTACTTCCAGTCTTGAAGTCTTTGCTGGGTTAATCCCTGTGGGCCTTCTATCAGCTTCTCGCACTGCCTGCAAAGCCGTGTCTCCTCTCCAACCACTACCTGAAGTCCTCAAAACGAAAGTCGGCCCAGAGGCTGTTCCCGGAACCCAGACTCTCCCTCTTTCCTGTCCTCCCCCCAACCTAGGCTGGACTTGGTCCTCGCTGTCTGCCTCCCAAACCGACCGGTCAGCACCGACCCTCCTCGGGAGCAAGGAGGGACAAGACTGGGGTGCAGCATTCACAGCGCTCTTTCTTGGGCACTGTGTCGGGGAAAGAGCAGGGATTGCGATTTAGGAATCCCATTTTTCGTGTGAATACATTTTGCTACCACAGCACTTCCCGGGCCCAGTTCTGCAGGCTTCCGAAAGAAGAGCTAGCATCCTCCACGCCAAGCAGGGGCCTTTCCCACTCACAAACCCTTCATGCACGGGGAGCCTTTTCCCGGGAGCCTGCCACCCCTCGGGAACTTTTCTCAGACCCTAAAAGCTGCAAACCCCAAGTCCTTCTCACAAGTCTCAGAGTTGTACAAAAATGCACAGGAGAGGCTGTGCCACCAAGTACATGTCCTGCTTTTGCGCCACTTCAGCGACCACCATGGCAGGTGGGAGGCAGGGACGGGTGAGGCCAGACAAAATGGGTGAGCTGGAGCACAGGCGCTGTCTCCAGCTGGGGTGTCCTGGGCTAGGGCAGGGAGTCCCCAAACCCTCCAGCTTGGCGGTCACTAAACAGGGACCCACGTTTTGTTCCGAAGACAGGGATTTGGACACAGGGTGAATCCACAGTGACTGAACAGTTTGGAAGTCCTTGAGCAATCCTAGCATGGGAAATCTCTGCAACCTCGGGGCCCCTCTTGGCTGTGATGGGCACAGCCTTTCTGAGCACCCAGGATGAGATACGGCGCCACTTCTGTCCCTGCCCCCCCCAATTTGCTCTCACCCAGGCATTTTCTCTAAAAAACTGTGCCCATTTCACCCCATTTTTCCATCTTTTTGGCTCATCATGATTATCCTTGGGACCCCACAGGGATAGCAGGACACAGACAAATAACACGTCGAGTGACAGGTTAACCCCAAGTCATTCAGATGCCCTTCAACATAGAATACCTTTCTGCAAAGAGTTCATACCCAGAATAGAGAGAGAAGAGGAACACACATGATGCAAAGAGAAAATGGTGCTGGAAATGGTCAAAATTGAGTAGGAGCCTCCCCGGAGCTAAAGAGGCTGCAGGTGCCTGGAGCCCAGTGGGAGGGGCAGCATCTGAGCAGAAAAGCATTTTAACTTAGGCCTTGAAAGGAGGGTGCATACATTTCTGCTGAAGTGAGGCCCTGCTAAAGGGACCGTTGGAACAGAGGGATGAGGGAGGTCACACTTCGGTGTTTGACCTTCAGGCAGAGGAGGGCCTCACAAACCACCCCCAGCCCCCACAGCAGGCGGAACCCCCTATTGTTCTCTCCCATGGCTCCCTTTCTTATTTTTCATTGTACTCACCACATTGTAATTTAGAGTAATTCATGCAATTACGTGTTGAATGTGTCTTCCCCACCAGACAGCAGAGCGCACGAGGGCTAGGCCTTCACGTTCTGGTTCATCCAGTGCTTGTTACTATGGCTGGCATGTTGTAAGGTACTTAGGGGCATTTGTCAGCATAAATATGAAATGGCCTGAGCTGCTCTCTCTCGCCCTGCCCCGCTCAAGGCAACCAGGGAGAGTAGATCAGGGGTTTCTCCTTGGGTTCTCCTGGCTGTCCTCCACAGGGAGACCCTGGTCGAGGGCTCTGGTCTGTTCCTGGGACAGAGGAGCCTGGGCCTGGGTCAGGATTGAGAGCAGAGGGGGCATCTGTGCACCCAGCTTGGGGGAGCTCTGCTGGGGAACCCCCATTAGGGCGACGGGGCCACCTCTGTGAGATTCCCTCAGGAACACCTGGGCTTCCTCAAGCTCCCACCAGGTCTCTCTGTGGCTCCCTATAGCTTGGAAAGGGTGAAGTTAGAGCTGCAAAGACCCCCAAGTTGGCTCTTGGCCTCCTGTCTCCAGAATGTAGGCGACTGTGCCCTCTGCTGGCCAGGACTTGCAGAGCCCTGGGAAATGGGCCAGGGGAAGTCTGGAGCATTCTGTAGGAACAGGTCTGCAAGGCGAGAAGGAGGAGGCTGCCTGGGCTGACACACCGGGTTCAGAATACATGGGGTTTTGGGCAGGTCCTTCTGCCGGGCGGCAGAGGGGACAAGGCGGGCCTGCTGAAGGGGAATCAAGGATACACCCTCTGTCTTTTCAGTTTGGAGTTGCCTCTTCACGGGTTTACAAGCTTCAAGGGAAATGTCACACCGATGCTTTATGACCAAACAGCTGACATTTTCCCAACTGTTTGACACCCGATTATATATGGAAATTTCTAAAAAGAAAATCCAGGCTTCAAGGATAAAGGCTGAACCCAGTTGGACACCGGAAGAAGACACCTGACAGCCAGTCCCAAGGGGAGCTCCATGATGGTGATGAGGGGCAGTCCCTTCATTGGAGAACAGGTACTGCCCCACCCCCGGCACTAGGACAGGGCAGCAGGGACACTTCATACCACCCACGCCAGAGAGCTGGGGTGAGAGCTGAAAGCCACATCTGTTAGAGTCCCACAGGCAGCAGGACAGGTCCAACCTGGGAAAAAGAGACCAGAGAGATCAGAAGGAGTGGTTCGAGGATGGGGAGGCACAACAGTGAGTGCCTTCTCACTGGGTCAGGTACGAGAATCCATTTTTCAGTTAACACAAACCTGTGGAGCAGGCGGGGCTCCCTGCGAAGGGCTGGGGCTGCATCCGCAGGCAGACTAGGCACCGTGTCTGCTCTGCACTGCATGGAGCTGGTAGCTGAGCCAGGGGCTGACGCCGGGGAAAATCATCTTACAGCCACATACACACACACGGGCACACACATGTGCATATGGACACATGTACACACTTGCATATGCATGCATGCAAAGTGGAAAAGGTGACAAAATGCATGACGGGGAGTGCATCTAGCATTGAGTGGCAGTCAGGGAAGCCTTTCCAGAGGAAGAGGTGCTGTACTTCAATCCTCAGGAGGAATGATCTAGGGTGGGGAACAGAGTGTTCAGAAGCAGGATCAGCATGTGCAAACCACTGAGTAGGATGAGGAACTGAAAGGGAAGGCCCCATGGCTGGAGACCATTAAAGAGAAGGAGGTTGCAATGGAGCCAGAGCCCTGGAGGCCATTCTTGGCATCTTGGTCTTTAGCCTGAAAGCCAAAAAGTATTTGGCCTGAAAAGGTCTTTGACCTGAAAGCCTGAAAGTATTAAGACTGGGGGAAGAGACGGGACCCCTGGGTGGCTCAGCCAGACTGTTGATTTCAGCTCAGGGTGGGATCTCATGGTCCTGAGATCAAACCCTGTGTCAGGGTCCACGCTCAGTGGGGAGTCCGCTTGAGGTTCTCTTCCCTGGGGGAAGAGACAGAGCAGAGCTGGGATATCAAAGATGAAGGTCCTGCCAAGGCCTGGGAAGAACAGCTGGCCCAGATGAGGATGGACACGAGCAGGTGGACTCGAGAAACACCAGGCAGGTGATGTGAATAGGGCCCAGAAACTAAGTCGGAAAGGCACTTTCCGTTCTTCTTCCCTATAAAGCCGTGAATCACAGCCTGTCTGCACACCAGGATCACCTGCAAACTTCACAAGATGCTGATGCTGGGACCCCTGGGCATCTGGATTTGTTACAGATGATTCTGATAAGGACCAAGGCTTGGGAGCACTGCCCTCGAGTCCCCTAATGTTTCCTCTAGCCTGGGCTGGGTGGCATCTGTAGGTTGGACAGCGGCAGCAAGTGTCAAGGAGGAATAGGAACTCTGGCTGCTATGGCCCTTGTGGCCACCGGGGACTGTGGGGTCTGGACGTCTCCCCCATGCATTCAACAGGACCAAGAGTCGGCTTGCTTCTCCCTCTCACTCTTTGGAGCCCTGCTGGAGGCAGAACAGTAAGAAGTGGAGGGAAAGGAAGCTCAAGACCGTCAATTCCGAAATCCATCCTGGGGAAACGGTCTGGCAGCTGATAAGCTGAGCCCCTGTGCAGTGCCAAGCAACGGCTGGCTCACACTCCCATCCACAGCGAGTGGCTGGCACAAGCTCGGAGCTGTGCACTTCGCCTTTCCAGAAATGTCTCCCTTGCCAATCACCATCAGTCGGTACCGGGCAAGGCAGGGCCACTTCCCTTCCCAGGCAGCAGCCATGGGGCAGCCCTATGGGCTGTGTCCTGGTGGTCGCATATTGGCCGCTGTGTGTTCTGCCCTTGCCAATTCTGACCGCATGGGACGTTTCCAGGGAAAGCTATCAACTGGGAGAAAGAGCACACATTCCTGAAATATCTGATAAGCAAGTATTTTTCCTTTATCCATCCCACTTGACCAAAAAGCATGGGTGACTGCAGGTCATGATTTGTCCCTTTGACTCTTTGGCAAAGTGACACATCCCACCCTGCACCTCCCTTCTTGTGTCCCCCTTCCTCATCTCCCTGTTTACCCCTAGTTGTATTTCCTTTTGTACCCCATCCCAAGCCTCCCTGTCTCTCTGCATCTCTCTTCATGGTCATGTGCAGCCTCAAAAAGGAACTTTTTCGATTTATTTTTCCACTTCTTTTACAGCACTCAGTCTTTGAGGGGAAAGAGGTATAAAATTTCTCCTCAGAACAAACCTGAGGTGGCCCTTTCTCCCATGAGGAGAAAACTTCAAGGGTGGGAGTGGGGGTGAGGACGCTTGTCCCTAGTGGGGGTGGGCGGGGACCCACAGTGAGTCATGCCCTCTGGGCGGAGGCGCTCCAGGGCGTTCCTAGAATGTGCCTACACCCGTAGAGGCTGTTTCAGCAGCCACTCTCATTCGGCACCCCAGCCAAATGACTGTCCCTCAGCTCTGGCTCCAGAAGCCCCCAGGGACCTTGGACCTCCAGTCCCCTTGTGCTGCTTGGTACTGATACCTGAATGGATCAGAACCAGGCAGCTGCGGACCTTTTCCATTCTGTGACAAGCCATGCCCAACGGCAGGAGAGCCACGTGCTTGAAATGGATGGCTCAGGAAAAGGTTGACATTTGTGCGGTAAGCCTATTTCCTGAAGACGGAGAAGTCTGTGTGTAATGTATTTGAGAACAATGTCTGGAAGCTGCACTTCACTTTTTCAATGTTCTTAAATGTCTAAACTTCAGCAATGTGGAAAATTTCACTCGTAACCTAAGGAGGCTGGACAAGGGGACCTGAATGTAGTGTTCATGTCGAGGTGGCTGTGTTTTATCTCTGGATGCATGGAATGCTTCGAGAATTGGAAACCAATATGCATTCAGGCGCCAATAGTTCCTCCGTGTGTCAGACCAGCAGGGGGAGAAGTCAGGGGGTGGAGAAACAAAGACTAGTGAGATAAGGTGAGATAAAGTCCCTGTGCTCATGGGGCTTATGCTCTGCCGGGGGATTCAGACAGCAAATGAGCAAACAACCAACCAAGGAAGAAGTCGGGCTTCAGTGCTCCCTCCAAACAGAACTCTATGCCTGTGGAGGGGTGTGCCTCCCCTAGATAGGGCAGCCAGGGAAAGAGTGACCTCCGACCTGCCGTTAGGGTGAAGCCAGCAGCAAAGTCCCTGGGAAGGGCCTTCTGGGTAGAGAGGGCAGTGACTCCCGTGATCCTGGAGCCTGATGAGGCCAGTATGTGCACAAGACAATAAAGGTCAGTGTGGCCAAGCTAAGAAGGGGAGTACCTATGGAGAGCTGGGCAGAGGCCAGGTCACAGCATCAGTCATGGGTGTGTCAGTAAGCTGACAAACCATGTCCAAGCCAAGTTTGAGTTACATTAAAAGCCACCCCCACAACCCCAGAACTTCAGGGAGAATAAGACACAAATCTATGCATTGCTTATTCTTCTGTAAAAATAAAATTTTACAGAGAGTCGGCTGTTTTAGTCATCCCTGAGCTATAGGAAGAGTAAGACTGTGTCCCAGGGGACAAGGCACTCATACAAGGCACTCATCGTTGGTGGAGGGGACCCACCTCAAGCCCGGGAACACAGCACCATATGCACAGGAGCTGTATAGAACATCGCACTGAAAGCTGTGGAAGCAGCTAGGACCCAGCAGGGACTTTGGGGAAGTCAGGGGAGCCTGCTGAAGGAAATGAGATCTGATTTGGGGCCACTAGCAAACAGCGTTCATTCTTGACAAAGAGGTTGTGCAAGAGTACAGGGGCAGGTCGGAGCCTGTGGATGCCAGGGGCACCTGCAGGGCCTGGAGGGTGGAGGACACAAGGTGAGGTTGGCAAGGAAGCTTGAGGACAGATAAAGAAAGGTCTGCACACCAAACAAAGGGCTTTTTCTTTCCCTGGAAGTGGTGGGAAAGTCCTCAATGTACTTGACACTGGACATAACACAGTCAGGCTTTTCTTTAGAAAATAAATTTAGAGCAGTGTGTCTTGGTTTGGGTTCCCCAAATCTCGGTCAAGGACTGTGAAGAAGGTAGCCAGCGAAAAGGTACCAGCAAGTCAGTGGGGCATCAGGTGGACAATGAGCTTAATGCCTTAGAGAAACTCTAGAGACTACAAATTGTGTGCTTCAGCGTTATCCCAGCCAAAGGCCAGGTTGCAGAGTGTGTGCTGATTGACTCCCTCAGGCCTTGGGGGAGAGCTGCTCTTGGGGTGAGTCCCACATTGGCAGCTCCCTGGAGTTGTGGGCAGCACAGCTTCTCACAGCCCTGGGAAGAGACAGCAGGGACAGGATTGCCCCCATGCTGATGGAAAGTCAGGCAGAGCCCACTGAGAAGTGGGTAGGATGCTGCCAGGTGAACCACAGTGAGGGAAGCGGGAAGGTCGAGCAGCCTAGAAGACGTAGAGTCAGTGAGAAGTGTCCCATGTGATTTCTGCCACAGCTCCGGTGCTCTGAGTTTTGCTTTTTAAGAAATTTTATTTTAGAAAATGTTAATTGAGAAATGCAAGTAGAAAACATCTGGCATCATTAGTATCCCTGAGCCTCCCCAGCAAAGACAAACAAAATCACGTCTTGACATCTGGAGTGTGAATGTGCCGACATGCGGGAGACAGCTCAACCCTTCACCCCAAGGAGTAACCCCTGCAGGAGGTCCTGTCTCCACAAACAGAATTTTCCCAGGCCACAGGCATTCCACAGCTGAAGAGAAGGCAAATCAGCAGTTGATGGGTGCACAGCAGGTTAAAGGGAGACTTTGTCTGGTTTGGTTGGGTTTTGTGTTTTGCATTGGTGTGTTTGTTTAATGCTGCAAATTACTGCAGTAATTCCTTTACTCCCGCAGTCTTGCCATTCTGTAGGATTATGCTAATACATTAAGCTGCCCCTGCCCCCATGCATAACTCTTGGCAGCACCTAGCTGAAATCCCTTTTTATCTGAGCAGAGGACTCCATGGGCAGCCTCCCCCCACGCTGTGGCGAAAGCCACTCCAGCTGGACAAGAGGTTTCCCTCTGCAGTGACAGACTAAACAACATGGCTGTGGCGTGATGAAGCTAGTGAGCTCTTTGTTGCAAAATAACCTGGGGTTTTTGAGTGTGCAAACCAAAAGCAGTGTCCCTAAGACCCAGGTGTCAGAGCAGAAGATAGTGAGGACTTGGACTGTCCCAGCAAAGACTTCAGACAGCCAAAGGTGACAAATCCCACCCTAGCCTGTTTGGGCTGCAGGGTCACATGGATGAGTGGATTATAAACAACAGACATATATTCCTCACGGTTCTGAAAGCTACAAGTGCAACACCCAGGTGTCTGGTGAGGAACCTGTTGCTAGCTCATTGACCACCATCTTCTCACTGTGCCCCACATAGTGGGGAAGGGTAGGGAGCTCTCTGGCTTTTAGGAGGGCACTAATCCCATTAGTGAGGGCTCTACCCTTCATGAGTCCGCACTTTCCAAAAACCCCACCTTCTCACGCTATCCCCTTGGAGGAATATGTTTCAATATATTAATTTGCAGGGGTGGGAGTGTGCCAACATTCAGACCTTAACAACCTCCCACCCCTTATCAGCTGCAAAATGACAAGTCTTCAGGATGCCAGAAAGTGCTGAGAAAACCAAACTTAGTGATGTGCTCCAGTTTGGGTCCTCCCAGAAGCAGATTCAAGACAGGGGTGTGGGTGTGAGTAGATTATCTGAAGGAGGCTGGATAAGGGGAAGGAAGGAGGGAAGTGCCCGAAAGAGATGGGAACCCACAAAGGGTGTGCTGGCAAGCAGGTCACCCCTGAGGGCAACTGAGGCTCTATCCCTCCCAGGGGTAGAGGCAATAAACGCACTCAGCAAAATTAGAGGATTCAAGATCAACACACAGAAATCAGTTGTAATTCCGTACAATATCAATAAACAACCAGAAAATTACACTAAGAAAACAATTATATTTACCACAGCATCAAAAAGAATAAAATACTTAGGGGTAAATTTAACCAAGGAGGTTTGAAATTAGTACACAGGGGGCGCCTAGATGGCTCAATGGGTTAAGCCTCTGCCTTCGGCTCAGGTCATGATCGCAGGGTCCTGGGATCCAGACCCACATCAGGCTCTCTGCTCAGCAGGGAGACTGCTTCCCCCCTCTCTCTGCCTGCCACTCTGCCTACTTGTGGTCTCTTGTGTCAAATAAATTTTAAAAATTTAAAAAAATTTTAAAAAGAAATTAGGACACTGAAAACTATAAGATTGCTGAAAGAAATTATAACAGACATAAATAAATGAAAAGGTACCCCATGTTCATGGATTAGAAGACTTAATATCTTGAGATGACAATACACCCCAAAGCTATCTACACATCTACTAATTTGTGCACTTTTCTGGATGCACATTGCTTTTGAGTAACAAAGGTAAAAGCAAAAAACAAGGAACCCCCCAGTGGTTTCCCATCACACCTAGAATGGGAAAAATTCAGGAATCCCAGATCCACAAGGTCCTATTGTGAGCCCCTGGCTAATCTCTCTAGCATGCTCCCACCTTACAGACCCTGATGACAAACCAGATGGAATCAGAAGGCTATTACACACAAAAAAAATGGACCAGACTTTCTCTTGTCCCCACAGGATGGTCCTGGGACCAATGTGGGAGCTGGTCAAGCTGTGCTTCAGGAGTAATCAGTGCCTGCACCTGAGAGCTGCCTGTGGGATCCTGCCTGTGTGGTGCTTGGTATTCCTGTTGCCACCTTGGTCCGAGCAGAGCCATGCAGAAGGACACCATCCAGTTCTAATTACACCAGAGACAGCTGCTCTTTGCATGACTGGCTTCTTGCTACCTGGCCCAGCTGCCTCAACTGCCCCAGTAGAATCAGGCACAGTTGCCCTTGAGGCTATCAGCTGATGGAGTGTCTATGGAAAATCCTGTGAGTCTGGCTGGCCAGAGTGAGTGACACTGACAAGGAATGATGGCTGGGGAGGCCACCATAGTATCAGCAGAAAGACAGATGGTTTCAAATGTCTGCCAGGCATGGTTCAATTCTCGAGAGACACTGATGTCTCGGGGGTGGTATGCAGAGGATGCCAAAATGTACCCCATGGCTGCCTTCAAGAATTAAGGGTGTACCCTTAGCTCCAGAGCCCTCAGCTGCACAGTCAGCTCCCTGGAGATTTGTCTCAGCTGCAAAGACCCACTTCACGAAGTCATGCCTCCTTCCTTGAGGGAGGCATCTAAAGATGGAGCAATATGACTCCATCTGGGGACACGTGTCCTTCCTAGGACAAGTCTGAAGGGTCATTCCAGGCTCAGAGCTCCCCCCAGGGTATGCTGGGGTCTCTGGCAAGATGGCATCACAGGGCCACTTCTCTTCAGCACCACCCTGCATCCTTCCTCTCCCTCCTAAGGGTCAGAAGGGATGGAAGCCCAGGAGCATGGCTAAGATGAGACCTTTTTTCTATTCCCATGCCGGGGTCTGCCTTCCTGAGAACCCAACCCACATGCTCTTCCTGATCCTGCTGAGGACTTATCCTGCTACAAGGTCCTGGCCGTCCCTGTAGTTGGCATGTGCTCCTTTCCTGGGAGCCATGGGAACATCATCTTTTCCTTTGTCAGTCTGTCACCTACTTCCTCAGTCTGCTTTCTGGTCAAGGTGCTGAAAGAGCAAGTCCCAGCAATGCTTCCAGCACACACACCTTTATCATAGGGCAGGCAAACAGTGTGCCCTCTCTAGGCTAGTCTCCTCAACTGTGAAAATAAGGAGGTGGCCTCCGTGGCCTCCATGTGGCCACCATCCACAAAGGTCATTTTTAAACCTGAAAACAGAACACCAGTAGCAAGCACTTTCAGGCACACAAAGCCAACATTTCCAAAGTCCCACTACTAATCAAGATCAATCGTTATGCTATCCACACCATTTGGTCATCGCAGCCAAATTGTCTAATTGAGATGTGTGCAGAGCTAACGAGGTGAGAGAGAGAGGAGGGGGTTCAGGGAGGACAGGGTTCCTCGAAGCCTATAGGGGTGTCAGTCTCCTGTGTCCAGGAGCCCTGAGGATGAAGGACCACAAGGGGGACAGAATGGGCAAGTCTGCTCTGGGCCCCAGGCTGGAAGCTCTTCTTTCCTTAGCAACCTGACAACAGTCACAGGTTCACACTGCCTTTGTGTTTTCTCCCAGCCAGAGGGCATCTACACGGCCAGCTTCTGTTGCTGCTAAAGAGCACAGGAGCACTGGCAGGCAGAGGCTGCCCTCTTCCTCTCCCTCCTGCTCGGGGTAGGGGGTGGGGGAAACAAAGGCAGGATCCAGCAGTTTATTTTCCCCTTGAGGTTGCACTTGTGGACCCATAAGGCAGGAGAACCCTGAGCAAACATGGCCTTCCTGTCCTTACCTGGTGGACTTGGGCACCGGAATGAATCGACTACTTGGGCCCAGCCTCAGCTTCCTCACCTGAAGAGCTGGGAAATAAGCCCACACATAGCTCCCAAGGGGCAACCAGAGAAGGCATGTACAGTGTTCAGCACCCAGAAGATATTGACCATGATCATCACCAGATCGCTGCCCTTTGAACTTGGACTTACAGGGCCCATCTCTGCAGGGAAGATGACTGTCACCTATAGTGGCGGTCTCTGGGCGCTATAATACCTGTGGGTGTGGGTAGGGTTGTAGGGGTTTGTTGGTGGTGGACACTTCCCAGCATCAGGTGACAAGATCCAGCTTACACGTCCTGGCTCTTTGACTTGAAAGAAGTAATGATCCTTGGGCCTCCATCTTCTCGCTTGGGCATGGGGCTCAGCAAACCCATTTCTCAAGGACGAATGTGAGAATCAAATGAAATAACTCAAGTGAGAGGTCCTGACACCTTTAGCAAGTGCTGGCTGATTCAGGATTCTGTTTGAAATGTAGGAGTGATGTGGCTATGTTGATGGGTACGTTCACCTGGGTCAAGAGAGGGCATAGAGTTTAACCTAGCTGTGAGCACCATGGACTAGGGGTGGCTAGACACAGATGACTCCAGTGGGTAACCAGCAGGAGGGTTCTGGGGGTCCAAGAAGGGTTCATATTCAGAGAAGATGATTAGGCAGCCCTAATACATTCTCACTCAGACCCATCTGCCTGTTCACAATGAACCCTCTGATGGTCTGAAATTCTCCATTTCCTAAACACCCCGGTTTGTCTAATGACATTAAATATGCTATATGGCCTGCCTGGCATGTCTTCCTTCTCCATTCCCATATTCCCACCACCCCAGACTCCTATTCATTCTTCAAAACCCTGTTCTGCCATGAAGTCTTCCAGGAAGGCCCTCATAGCACCATCACCACCTGTGGACATGGAACCACATCCATGCTTTGACCTGAGCTGTGGTGGATGTTGATAATAAACACAGCCCCCAGCGAGAGAAGTGTTAGTTCCACAGGAAGCATGTTTCTTGACACAAGCAAGAGTTCCATGATGGTTGTTGGGCTGTTGGGCTCAAATTTGTCATTTTACATACCTGAAGTTGTCCTCTCTAGAATGACCCTTCCTACAGCCAAGAGAAGCAGAGGACCTGGGCAGACAACCCCAAGGAGGAAGAGAGGACACTTAAGAGCTGTGTGGACTTTCTATTAGGACACAAGCCCATGCGGTCAAAACGCTCTTAGAGGTGACCAGTCCTGAGCCCCACTGAGAGCACAGTGATAGGAATTGTAGCTAGCCAAGAACAGGGAATCTGCTTTGTTTTTGTTTGTTTGTTTGTTTTTAATGTTATCCTTTTTCTTTTCCTAGATAAAACTGCATATGGGCTGTTTTCGAGATGCTGTCCCCAGAGTCTCCATCCTGGATATGGGCAGCTGCCTGGACAAACCTTTCCAAGGGAACAGCCAGGTCACAGTGAGGGTCAGAAGAAAGTATTGGACCATGACAGCCGCAGGGCAGACCATGTGCGGGACTGGGGAGTGGCCTCCTCACCATCAGTCCCCTCCTAGGTCTCTCTCTCCAAGTCCTGGACCACACACTGAGTGTTAAGGCTCCCGTCGCTGCATCCAGTGGCGATTGGAGGACTGTCCTGCTAAAAGCCACCCAGAAGGCCAGCCCACCCCAAGAGACCTAGACCAGGCCCTGCCCAGGAACTCTGAGAGCTCCATGGTACCCATCAGACATGGGACCAGGAAAATCCCTTCCTCTTTTCTGGACAAGAGGTGTCTTAGTTCACAAAGTCCATCCTGAGGATGACTGAGGACAGCCTTGTTCTCAGAGAAGGACAGATGCAGTTTCTTCCCAGACCATACCAGCCCAGATGAGCCACCACCTATGAGTCTGTTAAAGGAAAAAAGAAAAAAGGGAGAAAATAGAATTCAGCCTGAATTCAGTCACCCAGAGCCCAGCTCAGGAGGTTGGTTAAAATCCTGCAGCATCTCTGAGGCTGGGCCCAGCACGGTGAGCCACATGTCCTCCCCTCCTGTATTTTGAGGTCACTTCTACTCTAGGAGGTGAGACCACACTCCACCCCACAATAAAGAAACATCAGGGAGCGAGTGTTCTTGTGCCTTCCTGGCCAAAGAGACAAATAGGTATTCATTGAAGGCCTCATCTCTTTTTCCCCCAAAGACTATTTTGGCTAAGCACCAATGCTTTCCTGAACTTCCTACCTTATTTCCCCTGGACCGTCTGTGGCTCAGCAGGTTTTCTTTTCTGTTCTTATGACTACTTTCTGTTTAATGTTCTGATCACTAGCAGCCACCATGGTTTTCGGGATATTGATGACCATGTTTACAGAGTGCCCACATGGCACCAAGGGCTCACACAGGGACTCTGTGGTTAAGTCGCCCATCCCCCATTGTTCAGGTGAGTTATAAAGCTGGGAAGCAGGGGGTTGGCAATCTGAAGTCTGTTTGGCCTTGAGACCCACCCTCTTTTTACCCCAGCAGGCCTCCAAGAGGATCCCAGGGCTTCTGGAATTTTGAGCAACTCTGCCCCATGGGACAGCAATGTGACTTCCCGGGCCATCACTTTCACTCTTCCAAGGGGCTTTCGGCACTGTCCTGGATCGTGGCCAGGAAAGCAAGAATTACATTTTACATTTCACAGGGGAGAGATTAAGGACCAGCCAGGGTCACTTGCCAGAAGCCCACTTCAAGAGGGCACCTCCTCACCAGCCACTCTCACCTTCAGAATGAGAGAAACCTCAGGGCTCCTCTCCACTGCGCCCCCACAAAGTCTCAGGTGAGCATGGGCAGTGGGGTCTCACATTCCATCTGCATTTAATAATGTGAATCACCAAAAGAGACTTTTCTGAGCACCTCCAGGCTGTGAACCAAGACCTCAAGTAGATTGATGCTCCAGGGAGATACAGGAAAATGACCAGGGGCTTTCTTCTCCCTGGGCCTCTTCCCATTGTCTTCCTTCTACATCTGTCTCTGTGAACAAATTTCTCTTTTTCTATGATGACCCTCTTGGGATTAGGGCCCACCCTAATGACTCATTAAGTCTTGATTGCCTCTGTAAAGATCCTAGAGCAACTGAAGTCACATTCTGTGGTCCTAGGTGTGAGGACTCCAGTATATCTGCTTTTGTGGGTTACAGTTCAGTCTCTGAACAAAGGACAGAACTGAAACCCCCAGGATAAGGGGTCAGGGACAGGACCTAGTGTGGGATGGGATCCGCCACTGAAAGGGCCTGAGAGGCTGAGGACCAGCTGTTACAGCCGTGTGTGCTCTGCCAGGCTTGCCCTGATGTGAGGACTGAGGAGCACACACAATTTTGAGGGTTGGTCCCAGAGGGCAGGGGAAGAAGGAAAGCCAGTGCAGGGCAAAGTGTGAGATGATGGTTACTGGTGGCAAGTGGGCCCAGTCTTGCCAGGAACTTCCAAGGAAGGAGGAAGATAGTGTCTCAGAATTGATACATGAGGGAAGGACTAGTGGGCTATCAGCCACTGTCTCCTGCTCCTCTGGTTGAGTGCCCCAGGTCCTGTGCAGGCTGAGCTGGTGCCAGAGGTGCCTAGAAGCCTCAGGCCGAGGGGCAGTGAGAAGTACCCGGGAGATCAGGAGGGACAGAACCCCTGCCACCTGCTCTTACCGACCTTTCCCTGCCCTGCAGCATCCAGCTCCGTCTGCAGCCTGTCTGTCAGGGAGCTCCAGGGGTGTGGGGTGAGGTGGTTTGTGTGTGTGGTGTCCACGGTGTAGGTTTGTGTGTCACGTCTGTGTTTGTGTGTGGTGTTTGTGTGGTGTGTATGGTGAGAGTGTGTATTCGTGTGGCATGTGTATTTGTGGGGCAGAGTATGGTGTGTGTGATGTGTGTGAACGTGGTGTTTGTCCGGTGTGTTTGGGGGAGGTGTGGTGTGTACGTTAAGTGTGTGTGTAGTGTGTGTATGTGAAGGGGTGTGGTGTGTGTGATATCTCTGTGTATTGGTGTGAATTGTGCCAGGCTGCATGTGAGCCGTGTGTGATGTGGGTACTAGGTGTGCATGTTTGTGTGCTGAGTGTGCATATGTGTGTGTTGGGTGCACATGGGTCTGTGTGTGTGCTGGGTATGCATGTGTGTGCTGGATGTGGAAGGATGTTTGCTGCAGGCAGAGGGGATGCAGCTTCCCTGGGGAGGCAGAGATCAGAGGGTGGAGCCAGACCCCAGAGAAGGTGAGGGCACAGAAGAAATTGTTCAAAAGACACAGAGGGAGGGTGAAGTGTCAGTGGAGGGGCCGGTCCCTATGGGCACAAAGGCAGGTGGGAAGAGGGCAGGTTGCACATTGGGTCTGCTTCTGCACAGAGGAGAAAGAGCACAAGGCCTGGCTGCTGTCAGCACGGACCTTCGTCAGCAGAGTGA
This sequence comes from Neogale vison, assembly GCF_020171115.1. Classification (NCBI taxonomy): domain Eukaryota; kingdom Metazoa; phylum Chordata; class Mammalia; order Carnivora; family Mustelidae; genus Neogale; species Neogale vison. The sequence goes on from NC_058098.1 coordinate 48,397,544, forward strand.
CTGCGTCCCACAGTCACTGCATTCCGGGTGGAGCTGGTGGTGGAGGTGCCCGGACTTGGGGAGGATGGGTCCCCAGACCTGCAGAGAATATCAAGGGTAGGACTTGGCGATACCAGGAGGTAGTGTGACTCCACATCCTTGTCTTACATGACCATGAGTGGCAAGGACTCAAGCAAACCCTTACTTTCAACTGCATCCAACTTGTCTCTTTTCGGAAGCCTGGTACCTGTGTGCTCAGGGTGCGGGGACAGTCACAGAGGGCTTCCTGGACTTACCTTCTAGGTAGAAGTCCCCTGGAGGACCAAGATGGTGAGAAACCTAAGGTAACAATTATGCAGAAGACAAATGTCACTTGCCCCCAATCCTTTGACTGTGTTTTTGTCATACCTCTGGGAAGCCATGAGACCTCAAGCTGCCACCATGGTTCCGGCATTTCTAACCGAGGAAGGCAGCCCAGCAGGGAGATTTATGACCTGCTGGGAGAGGGGGTACAGGGGGAAATTAAGTGCCTGCCAGAAACAGCTGAAAGCTGTTGTCTCTGGCTGCAGGCACAGGTCTCGGGGGGATTTCACGAACACGCTGTCGGCCGTGAGGCCACACGGCCGTGGGGCCACAGCCCTCTCTCTGGCCTTCACAAGCACATAGGACAGCAGATTTTGCAGATACCTCGTGGGGAAGGGGAATTTTCTTGGGGAGGTCTAAATAAACAAAGCAGCGGGCATAGAGAGTAAAGCCAAGACTTTCAAAAGACGAGGAGCCAAAATATTTATTTTTTTTAAAAAGCAGATTTTAAATCTTTCTGCTATTAATACTCTCACTTTTCTGTTGAGTTGGGAAATAGCCAACTGATTAAAATGACTTGAACAAAGCAAACGCCATGAGCTGAGGAGGAAGAAGGAAAACAGACACCAAAAATGGACAAAGAAGGAGGCTTGGGGATGAGTGTTTGGTCTGCAGCCGAGTGTGTGCATGCTTCTCCTTTTTCATTCTGTTTCTCCCCTTTCTATCGCCCTCATCTGAAACACATAGCAAAGAAAAATTTAAGCTGCAAGAGGAAAATCATCTTCAAACAGTAAGATCTGTATTAGCCTTCTAAAAATCCACACCTGGTTCCTCATGCTAACCTCAACACCAGACCAAGGGTTAACTCTTATTTTGACCAATGTAAGTAACCACCGTATCCCCCAAATGATTAGAAACCCACTGTTGACAGATAAAATAAGAGATCTAGGGTCAGCAACCCTGTTCTGCAAACAGTGGTCACTCCTCTCCTCCAGGTTCAAGAAAGGACTGTCCTTCTTGGTCCCCTGCTGGTGGTTCTATGGGGCTGGGGCTGGCGCTGGACAATTACTTAGGGTGGAAACGATACCTGCCACTTTCAAACTAGAGCATTTAAGTGCCCGAGCATTTAATTGGTTTCAGAACTTTCATCTCTGATATGGTGACCAGCAACATTCCAGGCAGGAGAAATCAATTTTTTTCTGTTTCAGTTCACTAAGAGTGAATTACTGTAGCACAACCAAGTTTATCCTAATTGATACAAGATTTGTTTATTTTTTAACTGCCTAATAGCAAAAATACAATAAGTGGATGGATGGATGGATGGATGGTTGAATGGATGGATGGAGCGAGCTGGTAGATACGGCTCTTTGTCTGTAAATCTCAACCGCAAACTTTGCAATTACTCCAGAATACAAACTCCTACAAGACAGGGACTGTGGATGTTGTTGAAATGGGAGCTCCATTAGAAAAAAAAGAAAGAAAGAAAAAAAAACCGTAATGAAGACCCAAAAGGATCCTCTTCATTTATATCTCTGACAGATAGCTCTTCAGCCTGGGGGCAAATCTGTGCAGGGCAAGGTTTCAAGTTATCCAAGCTCCAACCAAGTGTCATCAGTAACTGTTGTTGATTTTGCAGTCTCAACAAAAACACAAAACAAATATGCTTTCTTCTTCAAACAAAGCAATGCATGATAGTGGAAAGAGAATTAGGTTAGGGTCAGAATAAAGTGGGAGCAATTCCTGTTTCCATTAAATTCTAGCTCTAGGATCTTGGAAAAAGTCACATAACTTCTCTACAACTCATTTTTCTCAACTCTAGGATGGAAATGTCACTTGACCTGTCTATGCCATGAGACGGTGAGTTTGAGGTTGCTTGAAGTGACTTGGTATAGCCCCCTCAGCACATTGCAATATATTGCAGGAACTCTGCCAATTGTGCTTGGTGCCAAGAGATGCTTAATAACTAATGCTCTATCGGTTCCATTGTTATTCTATGATTAGTATCCTTGCAAACAAACCCCTGTTAACTATGCCAAGGTCATATGGAACCTACATAACGTGCCCCTTTAAACAAGCTCCGTCATTGTCCTGAAGCCAGGAGGACATCCAACAGGAGGTCCGTGGTCTCCAACAGAGGTGTCTTGGGACTTCTTGGTTGTTGAGATCCAGCTTGTCCATGCTGCCATGAGCAAGGAAGTTCTCAGCAGCAGGGAGAGGTTTTCCTGGCTACTGGACTCCTGAAAAGGGCCAAACCTGGCCAGAAGAGTTATGGGCAAAATGTGTCTCAGTGCTCCTCACACACCTGCTCTGTCCTGTATCCCCTCTTCAAGCCCTTCCTCGTCAGGGCATCCCAAACCAGAAATGCATTTGCCGTGTAACTAGCAGGGACATTTCAGTTCTAGGCTTAGTGCCTGAGGTGTATTTGGGGCAAGTGCTTTCTTTTTTTTATCAACTACTCGGGAAATGTTGACTGACAGCTAAAATAGCCAGAAGCTGCAAAATCTACTCCATCACCTCAGGACTTGTGACATGTGCCTGTGGAAATATCACAGAAGGGAGATCCATGGCCCGGTGCATAGTCCAGCAGGTTCAAGCATAAGAGAAGGGTTCACTACTTTACCTACCTGAATTGTATGTGGTTTTATTATCTGTACAGTGTGAGGTTTTGACATCTTAAAAAAAAAACAAAAACAAAACAAAAAACGAAAACACCTTTTCCAGCTGGGGAAAGACTGTCCTTCCCTGGGCTAGCCAATTCTAAAGGGCCCAGCAAGCATGGTTTTGACATTGCAAATTAAGCAATCCAGGCCAGATTTCCTCTTGCTGGCCTACCCAGCCCAATAGGCAAAAGTCCTTTCTTTATCATCCTAGAACCAGCTGGAGACCGCCCCATAGTTAGAGCCACAGAAGTTATTCAAATTTATCAATCCCATCCTGCTCCCCTTGTCCTATCTCGCCTTTTCCACAGAAAACCATGGCCACCCCCTTCCCGTCACTCCTGTCTTCCGCTCACTTCCTGCTTCCCAAAACCCAGTGCTTGCCCCTGTGTTAACGCATGGATGTGATGACCCCTCTCTAGGACCTGTGAGTTTAATCAGCTTCGAAGGTTTTGGGATGTGTGCCTCTCCCATGTCTCCCCCTGTGGCCACACCTAAGGTATCATAAAAAAGGAGACAAAACATATGACCTTTCCAAGAGTGAAAACCATTGAGAAGGGGCACAGCCTATGCCTGAGACTGGGCAGTAGGTCTCAGGACTGTAGTGAGAAGTCAAACCCCCAAACCTTGAACATGGTGCACAAATTCTATCCCAGTTACTTTAATTCAAGGACTTCATTCTAAGAAAATAATGAGTTAAACATAAATCTGATTTTTATCGCTGTTTTATTTAGAGTTGTGAAAATTTTGAAATCATAATCAGCAACAGGAGATAGATCAAATACACTTGGGAGCTGTGCACAATTGAATTCCAGGGATGCCCTTAAAATCTGCACTCGAGAACAATCTTTCTGTCTGCCAAGGGAAAACATTGACTATATGAAAAGGTGTTTCAAGGCTGAACAACAGTATATGTTGTATGGCTCTAGGCCAGCTTCATTGTTTAAGTCTGTATACGTACACTGGGGGAAACACCTCAACAGTGCTAATATCAGCTTTCTCTGAGGGTGGTTATGGGAGATTTTAATTTCACTTCTTGGTTCTTTTTTATATATATTTTCAAATTTTCTACCATGAATATCTTGTCTCCTAGGAATCAGAATACTGTGCAGATAGTGTGTGTGTGTGTGTGTGTGTGTGTGTGTGTGTGTTTAATCTATGGAATAAGAATCTGGAATGATAGGAATCATTATGTAGTTCTTTATATTTAATACTATCATTATATAGTAACTCCATTCAAGGATGTAGTCTGGATTTAACCACTCACTCCTCAAGGCCCATTTCTGTGAGTGTAAAGGCTTTGCAATGATTAGATCACTGTGAATATTTAATACACAAGAGTTCTGGTAAGATTTGGCAAAAGAGAAGTCACTTTACAGAAGAAACAAAATTACAGAGTTGGGGGTGACTGGCTTCTTCTCTGTATTAGAAATTGATTATTGATGGAGTTTGGGATTGGGTGTTTTTGTGGTAAGAGGAGAAAAGCTTTCAAAATAAGCTTTGGAATGGTCATGCTTAGGATAGAGCTAGACAGAAAAATCATTTCTATAATTGTTAAAATTGCTCAACAGGCTGAGTGTGGCTCTAAGTCACAAGACCTTGTCCGGACACATCCTCTTACACGTGTGGGCAGTATATGCCTTTGGCCCCTGTGCAGCAGGAATTAACTTCTAAACTCAGCCCATGCTTGTTCACCTGACTTTCACCCCTGCCAATACCCACTTATTCAAGGTCTGGGCTGGATGTGCTCCAGGGTATTAATGCCTGTTCAGACAAAAAGAGAAACGTGTGTTATGTGATAAACCGTGCTTTTATTCTGTACTGGGTTTTGTGAAAAGCAGCCTGCAGCATCAGCACATCTGGAACCAGCACTGAGTCTCAGCTTCTCAGCAATAAGCACTGAGTAATGTAAACATTATGTAAGGAACATACGTCATTTACTAGTCCCAGACAGGAAGCAAATGAATTTCCTTGTGCACAATCTCCTGGACCACGATACCTGAAATCACCAGATGTGGACTTATTTGGAAACTCCTCATGAGGTTTGGAAACCATCTCCACTCTCATTCCCAAAGCAAAGATGCCTACTCCCTCTTAAGAGAAAATAGCAAGTGTCTTCAGATTATTGGCTTTCTCCAAAAGTTATCTTACCCAGAGAATGTGGAGGACAAATGTCCAGGCCAGACTGAAAGTTCAGTCTGTTGTGTTTTGTTTGGGTTTGTTTTGTGTTGTTGTTTCCTGTTCTTCTGTCAATCCTAACAGACCTCTTTCTCACAGTCCAGCTTTGGAGGCAAGCCTAGGGTGATGATTCCAGAAAAGCTGTGATCAAGCATGATTAGGAACTTCACTGACAGGAGATGTTCATTGAACTCCTCCAGTAAAGATGAGTTGGTGTCGCCAGCCCTGGACCATCACTGTGGAGCTGTCAAGAATGAATGAAGCAATGACAAAAACATTGAAATATTCAAGACTACATATGCCTAAGGTATAGGTTGTGTCCAGTTTTCTTCTAAGCACTTTACATAATTCATCTAACTTAACACTCTGCACATCAGGGAAGACAAACATTGCACAGCATGGATGGTGGGCAGAACACCACTTAGAGAGGTACCTACCAAAAATCACTTCATGCCCACACCTGTGTGACATATACAAACATGGGGAAAGTAATATGTTATGTAACACAGAGTATTGCTTTAAAACAGCATTATAAATCACAAAAACCAGCTTAAAGTTATAAGCCCAGGTGACTTTCCTGACATTAGGGTCGTTACATGGTCTAATTTCAATATTGATGAGAGGGGAGGACCACCAACATATAGAGACAGTGGAAAGGTTCAGAATGTGAACTCTGGAGCCAGACCACCTAGTCTGAATCCCACTTTGTACTGTTCTTGCTCCCAGACAGTGAGTGAGTTGATTAAATTTGGGGGTCTTGGCTTCCTATCTGTTAAATGGAGTTTCCATTTACAGGAGTTCCATAACGGGCTTGGTATGAGGGTTAAATAAGATGATATTCAGATGGAGTGACATCATCCAGATGGCAGACTAGCTAAATCCAGGCACTTGTTCCCACACAGGAACACGAAGTAAAGTAGAGATAGATCAAAGTAACTTTATAGAAGATTTGGGAAGCAAAAATCTATAGCAACCAAGTAGACAGTTGAGAATAAGCCACATCCAGAATGCTAGAAATGTTTGTGATGTTTTTATGCTCTTATCCCATGCCCAACTGGTATGATACAAACCATAACATAGTGTGATTTGGAGGATGTGGCTATCCAGTCCCCAATTTCCTTCCCTGAGGCAGAGAGGACAGAGTGTATCCATTTGCAATGTTTATTCTGTCTGGGGCTGCCTGAAGGATTGGTCTCAATTTCACCTAAATCAAAGCTCAGAAACCTAACTCAGCCTAAGAAAAGTCATGAAGGGCAACAGGCATGGTTCATGAAAGATGCAGGGAGACTAATGTCTTACAGATACCTAGGGCAAGAGATTATTGATAGAGTAATATGACAAAACAGCTAAGGCCCTGAGAAGAAGCAGGGGTAAGACTCTTAGAGAAATGAAGATACTTAAAAGCAGCCATATATACAGGGGGAATTAAAAAAAAAAAAAACTTATACATAGTCTGAGGAAGAAAATAGGCCTACAAAAGATCTGAGGAGACCATGAGTTCTCATACAAGGCTGATTATTGAAGGTCTCTCCTGCACAGAGCCTCTCTGTAAAAACTCAGAGAGATGGGTGTTTAGTCAAATGATCAATTTTTAACAATACATCACAAGAAATACAAAGAAACAGGAAGACATAACCACCCAAAGAAACAAAATAAATTTCCACAATCCATCCCTGAAGAAACACAGGCATAACACTTAATAGAAAAAAACTATAAAATCACTGTTTTAAATATGCTCCAAGAGCTAAAGGAAAACAGGACAAACACTAAAGGAAATAAAGAAAATACAAACAGTATAAAGGGATAGAAAGCATTTAAAAAACAAAAACGATATTCTACAAAAAAAAAAAAAAAAAAAAAAAAAAAAGCCAAGAACTGAAGTGACCAATTCCCTAGACATGTTCAACAGCAACTCAAACAGGCAAAAGAAAGAAAGAACCCATGAACCTGAAGATAGGTCATATTAAATTATCAAGTCTGGAGAAGAAAAAAAAAAAGAATGAGAAAAATTAACAGAGCCCAAAGCACTTATGAGACATTATTAAAAGGACCAATATTCACATCACAGGAATCGTTTAGAGGAAGAGAGGGAGAACGGTATAGAGAGATTAGCTGAAGAACTAATGACCAAAAATTTCCCATTTAAAGAAATTTAAGGAAAGATGTGTATCTACAAATCCAAAAAGCTTGATGAACTTGAAGTCAAATAAATTCAAAGATAGCACACTAAGAAAAAACTAGGAAAAAAGTGTTTATCTCCTTAGAGAAAAACCAATCAACTATGATTTTCAGTGAGTTTCTAGGAAGTGTGGTACAAGCTGCCATTTAGTCACCAAAATGCTTTTTTTTTTTTAAGTGTGTATTATCTACCGTTATGTTTCTTGATTTATAGGATGATATCCTTGTGAAATGAGGTCTGGTGATTTTTCTTCAAAATACAACATTTCAGAGTGCTGTTCCTTCATGGTCCCCAAATCACCATTTCTCCCCCTAGAGAAATGTCTGTGCTCATGTATTTTTTTTTCCTTTTTCGTCTTATTATTATTTTAGTTAACATACCCTGTTATATTAGTATCTGGTGTACAATATAGTGATTCAACCAAATATATATTAGCCAGTGTTCATGATGATAAGTGCACTCCTTAATCCCCATCACCTATTTCACGCATTAACCACCCCCACCTTCCCTCCAGTAACCATCAGTTTGTTCTCTTTATTAAAGAGTCTGTTTCTTGGTCTGTCTCTGTCTTTTTTTCCATGATTCATTTGCTTTGTTTCTTAAATTCATATGAATGAATTTAGATAGATGGATAGATCACATATTCTTTCTAAAAAATTTTTTATTTATTTATTTGACACAGAGAGAGAGAGATCACAAGTACGCAGAGAGAGAGAGGGGGGAAGTATGCTCCCTGCCAAGCAGAGATCCCAATACAGGACTTGATCCCAGGACCCTGAGATCATGACCTGAGCCTAAGGCAGAGGCCTAACCCACTGAGCCACCCAGGCACCCCTAGATCACATATTCTTCATCTGTATTTATCTATTGCTGGACATTGAGCTGATTCCATATTTCCATATTTTGTCTACCATAAATAATGCTGCAATTAACATAGGGGTGCATATATCCCCATATTAGTATTTTTGTATTCTTTGAGTAAATAACTGGTAGTGCAATTACTAGATTGAAGGGTAACTCTATTTTCAATTTTTGAGGAACCTCCATATTGTTTTCTATGGTGGCTGCACCAATTTGCATTTCCACCAACAGTGCAGGGCTCCTTTTCCTCTATATCTTCACCAACTTACGTTGTTTTTTGTGTTCACTGGTGAATTCTACCAGATATTTAAAGAAGATTCAACTCTAATATTTATCACCCCCCCCTTTTTTTTTTTTTTCAAAAAATTGAAGAGGGGTAAGCTGCTCCTAACTCATTCTGTGAGGCCAGCATATGTGTGGTAGTAAGGCCAGACAAAGACACTATAAGAAAAAGAAACTACAGACCAGTATATCCTATAAATGTTAACATTAAAGTTCTCAAAAAGCATTAGTACACTGGATTCAACAACACATTAAAAGGATTAAACATCATGACTCAGTGGAATTCATTCCTAGAAAGCAAGGATGATTCAACATTAAAAAAATAGTAATTATTGAACAACAAAAGCAATCACATGATCATCTGAATTAATGTAGAAAAGAAGCATTTCACAAATCTGCAAATTTCAACACTCATGATAAAATTCTCAAAAACTAAGAATAGAAAAAAAAACTTCAACCTAATAAAGACTGTACATGAAAAACCCACAGCTAACTTTATACTCACTGATGGAAAACTGAAAGTTTTTCCCCTAAGACCAGGAAGGTAAAGCTGCCTGTTTTCAACAATTTTATTAAACACAACACTATAAGTCCCAACCAGAGCAATTAGACAAGGGGAAAAAATGAATAAGTAAATTGGAAATTGGAAAAGAATTAGAAATTAGAAAAGAAGTAAAATTATCTTTGTTCACAAACAACATAATTTTATATGTAGAAAACTCTATAGATTAAAAGAAAATACACATGCACATCAAAATCTCACTAAAACTAAAACACAGAAATGATTTGGCAGTTATAGGATACAAAATCAACTGCAAAAATCAGTTGCATTTCTATACACTAACAATAAGAAACCCAGAAAAGAAATTAAGAACATGACTCTTTTTTACAATAGTATTAAAAAAATAAAACACTTAGGAATATACTTAATGGACAAGTTGAAAGACATACACTGTTGAAAGATATTAAAGACATTAATAAATAAAAAGACATCCTATGTTCATGGATTGGAAAACTTAATACTGTTAAGATGCCAATACTATGCAAAGTGAGCTACAGGTTCAATGCAATCCCTCTCAAAATCCGTAAGACAACTTTTTTGCAGAAATAAGAAATTCATACTAAAATTTGTATGAAACTCATGGAACCCCAATAGTCAAAACAATCTTGAAAAAAAAATGGAGGTATCAATTCCTGATTTCAAAACTTAGTATAAAGCTTCAAAAATCAAAACAGTGTGGTATTAGAATAAAGGTGGGTGGATAGATGAATTGAATACAATTCAGAGTCCAAAAATAAACCATAGCATATCTGGTCAGATGATTCTGTCAGGTGTGCCAAGACAGTCAATGGGGAAGGGACAATGATGTTCCCAAAGATGTTGGGAAAACTGGATATCTGCAGTGCAAACAATCAGAGTTGAACCCTTACCTTTCACCATAAGAAAAGTTAACTCAAATGAATCAAAGATCTAAATGTAAGAATTGAAAGTATAAGACTCTTAGAAAACATAGAGGGAAGCCTCATGACATTCAATTTGGCAATGACTCCAAAGGAATTGGCAACAAAAGAAAACCCATAAATTTACTTTTTGAATATCAAAAAATCTAGTGTATCCCAAGACACTATTAGCATAGTGAAAATCATTACAGATGATGAGAGAACATATTTGTAAGTCATGTATCTGATAATGGATTAATTTTCAGAATACAGATAACAGATCAATTTTCAGAATACATAAAGGTTTTCCCCACTTCTTACCCAATGACTTGGAAACTCTCTCAAAGGGGTAAGCTGGGGCAATCATAGAGCTTGCATCACTTTTTCCTGTCTTTCAAGGGTTACTGTTCTCCACTGTGTGATGTCCATTGTTTCGAAAATTGTCATTTCATATATCTTCTCTATTTTTTTTCCTAGGTAGGTGCATCATTCCAGTCCCTATTACTCCATCTTGCTCAGAAACAGAAATCTACCCATGAGGCTTTACATTACAAATAGAAACAGTCTTTCCCAGGGAAAAACAAGTAATTTGGGGAGGAGCTTTTCTTCCACTGGTGACAACTCTAAGGAAATATGTGACCAAGTGTATAACAGGATCTCATTATGGAGGTACTTTAGCTCTGCTTAGTACCCCAGGAAACTATCTGTGGCAAGGAAGGAAAGGTGTCCATGCTGTGGGAAGCACAATCCTCCCAGGAGTCAGTAGGGGGAAGCTCACCATGTTCAGAAATGGTACCCAGACCAGCCACACCTGACCCCTCTCTGTTCTAAGAGGAGGAAGCTGCTCTCCCTGGGTGAGGAGGTCCAGGCCTGTGACCAGGAAGAGGGGACAATCCATTCATTCTGCTAAGCATCCTCAACCGTGGTGTTAAAGCACAGACATCCACTAGTATTTGGAAACAACTGAATCCAGCTCTTTTGGTTTTTACAGGGGAAGAAACAAAATGAGCCACAAAATGTTAGGGCAAACAGAGACTTAAATATCCTGACATCAGGTGTTCCCATGGAGCCCTGGGGAGTGTGCCCATGCCTGAGAGGCTTCTGTAGAAGATGGGGAAGCCAGAGGGGAACAGAGAGAGGACTGCAGGCCCATTCCTTCATGCTTCAATCCAAGCAGCTCGTTTTACATATTGAGAAAATTTCATCAGAAAAATTACTCATTTGACCCAATTCCTTTAATAGTCAGATGAAGAAGCAAAATCCCCAGAAGACTTGCCTCAGATCCGACAGAAAGTTTAGAACCCAACCTGGGATCAGAAGCCTTCCCTCCTGTGTCCTAGCACGTGTGATGCTCTTTACCACGTGTGCGCCACAGAAAGGATGCTGGCAAGCAACACAGAGGCCACAGGGGTCAGAAGTCCCTGATTCCTTAGGCAAGATAATACATCACCACAGACTTGTGGCAAGGACCCAAGAAGCAAAGAGCTACAGAATGATTTGTGAAGAGTAAGATACTGCACAAACCTCAGGAATTTCTTATGACTAATTATTAACTTGAGGACTATTGCCCAACTGGGTTGACAAATGCAGGAAGGCTGATTTGCAAGCTGATGTGACATGCACTGTGGTGGCGTGTTTTAACCTGGTGTCGACATTGGTTCTTTTTATTGCCATATGGCCTGGTGATCATTCTATCCACCACATGCACTCAAAGCTGTGGATGACTTGTCCATTGAGCCTTTCCCAGGAGGGGGCCTGTAAAGGGGAAGGGAGTGGGGAGGGCACAGGGGCCTGCATGGTTGGCAGAGTCCTGGAGAGAGACCTGAGATTCTAAACGACAGCTCTTGGAGCATCAGAGACCCCTTACCTACTTCCTCCAAGCCAGCCCAGAACTTCAATAAAAACCAGCTACATGTGAGGCCACAGAGCAAAGCTCAGCAGATACCAACCAACAGGTTTCACACGTTGGCTCTAATTAAGTTAGGAATGAGGAGAAGGAAGTGAATGTCCTTTGTGGGAAAGACACTAAGGCTGGTATAGTGTGTTTGCAGAACCACAGAACTCAATATGAACGTTCTGAGGGAGGCCCTGTGGCGTGGTTACTGACAGACAGATTCATGTCTGAGGTTGTTTTTATTTGTTGACACTACACCTGAGGCTCTGTCATAAACTCTACTTAGACCAGAAGGAAACTCAGAGGTATCTATTAGGGTTTTTTGTTTTTTTTTTAAATTCATAACCTACACAAAAATCCCTTTATTTTTAGTTTCTACAGCTCTAAAAACAGTCAAAATAAAATAAGTCTCAGTGCCAGAGCCAGTATGTAGCTACAGACACATAATTCATCTGTGAGTGCCTTCATTCACTCCATCACTGGACAAGCCGGCTTGATGCTGTAGTGAGTAGTGCAGTGCAGCTCCCCCCACCACCATGGGGAAGAGAGAGTGTTCATACCTGCTGAAGTGAACAGAGCGATCTGGGGGCTGGCCCAGTCACTCTGCAGCAGTGGCCCACCAGAAACCTCTCTGCGGGCATCTGAAAAGTGTGCAGTTAAGCTGGGCCACACAGTCTGGCCAAGGGCACACACTGGTTGGGGGCTGTCCCTCCCAAGGACGGAGCATCTGGTCCCATGAGCACACCCAGCCAGCACACCTCCACCAGCTTGGGGAAGGGAATCTCAAGCCAATGAGGCATCAACACTGGGATAGTGGGCATGACCTCCCAGGGACTTATGTCTAAGTCTTAGAGAAATCAGCAGCAAGGTGATAAAATGCTGGAAGGTAATAAACATGAACTTGAGGCCTTCCTTCCCAGAGTGCAATGCAAGGGGAGGTCCTGGAGGCAGTGTAGGTCCCCCCCTTCTCCTGCTCCCACCACACAACCTCAGAGGCCACAGGGGTTGTAAGGGAGCAGTGCCACAAAGGAGAAAGCATGACACCTGGTGGAGAATGGGCACCCAGCAGCCAGGACCCAACCCAGAGCCGCCCACCGGGAATCCTCTTGTCCCTAGCAGGTGTGTGACAGCTGATGGGATTTGACAAGCTCATGGGTACATATGAGGGACCCTCTAAAACCCACCAGAAATTCTGGAGGGAACTTGAAGGAAGCCAACATCCTACAAGAATAAGTGAGGGAAGAACCCATGGGATCAGAGTTACTCTTAATGGCAACTATTCCCAGGTGGGGGAGACTCAGTGCCACCTTATTTTACCTAGCATGCTCTTTGGGGACATACACATCTGCAAGTCCTACTTGCGAGCCATGTCACCTCTATAAGTAAGATTTCAGTCTCTCTGAACCTCAGTTTCTCTGTTGAATGGTGAGAGATTACCTCCTTGGGGTGTTCTGAGAACTATGGGGGACAAAATATAAAGGTTTTGGCAGGACATCCAGCACAGAGGGTGTGCTTGATATATGGCACCCAGGGTTTTTGCAGTTAGTTGTAATGGAAGTGTTATCACTCAGAGGAGTATCGATAGACAAGTATTAATGGTCTTCGTAGACAGTAGTAGTAATCGTTTGATGCAAAACCAGGTGCAGCTTGAAAGAGGAGAGTGTTAACCATTCAGGTGGAACCAAAATACTCACTCATGGGCCAGGCTCTGAAGGCTGAACTAGAGGTCTCATTAAGCAGAAGAGGAAGGAAAGGTTATTCCAGACAGAAGGAGGAAGCAGGAAGGTTGTGGCAGGAAATGGCGTGGAACTCAGGGCACTCCCAACTGTCCAGTGGAGGAACCCCTAACTGAGTACATTAAATGACAGGGACAGGACTGAGCTCTCAGGCCATGCATGGAGAGAGCCATGCCTGGGGCGGGGACTGCTCGTCAGAATACTAGGGGCATCCCAAGTTTAAACTTAAAAAACAAAACAAAACAAAATACTTTTCTATAAATAATATGGGTAACTAAATTGTTTAGAAAACCTGAGAGTTTGCCAAGAACAAACATCAAATTGTTCACATTTTAACTGGAAAGATTACCAAACAATTCCTGTTTTTCGATCTGATTGTTAAAACCTGATAAGTCAGCTTATTTTGGTTAACGAAATCACTGGATTCCTCCTGCTACGTGATGTTGAACTGAATGAACAGAGACTGGAGGCAAAACTTGGCTTCCAGGAGTACCTGGACTCCCATTGAGTTTCTATTAACAGACTAATTAAAGTGGGTCTTGATGGCTTTAGGAAATGTGGGCTCATCTGGGTGTACAAACAAGGGCTCCTGGCTCCTGAGAGAACTAATTATAGCTTCATTTGGCAGGACGTCTTGTCAGAGCCTCAACACATTAGGCTCCTGATACCTTGTATTGTTCAGTCCTCAGGAAAATATTTTTGTTTTGAAACTTAAACTGTTTTTGCGCTGTAGGGTGATGTGAATAGAAGCAGGCCCTTGTTCACCCTTAATTCTTTAGGGTTTCCCAAAATAATCCTTGCGGAAAATTCAGCGGCACTCAAGGACAAAATAGGGTCATCAGCCAGCCATCAGCGAGCATGGAAAGAGTGGCTCCTGAGTTCTGTTCTGTTATTGTAACACTTGGAAGGAGTAAGATGATGATGGGGTGTGCTTTGAACACATCCGCTCATAAGTAGGCCCTCTAATTCTTGGAGATGTTAAGAAAAGCATTTAAGATGTGGACATAGGGCAAAAATGGGGGTGGCATGACCTTTGATGACCACACCAGGGTGATGTCCCACAAGATTACCGGAGGATTCTTCCGTTGCCTAGAAGAGTGGACCTCAGGTTGACCTACCGTTTACTATTTATTATTGGAGGTTAGACACTGTGGAATGTGGTGATGTGTTCGTGACCCTGTCTAGTGGGAATGCACAGGATTTCTATCCTGTAGGAAAATAAGCGTGAGTATTACAGTTTTGGGGGGTTTTATTGTTTTGTTTTGGTTTTGCCCCGTAGGGTATTCACGAGCCAGCAGTGGCCCTAAGTCAGCAAACTTATTTCGGGACGCTTTTCCTGGTGGGCTGGAACCCTGACTCTCCACTGCTCTTTAAGTCAGCTCCTTCTTGTTACTGATGTTCTCACTGCTGAGCTAAATGCAGTATCAGTCTTGTGTTCATTTTATATTTGATGAGTCTTATTTTTAGCTCTTTGAAGGTTATACGTGGACAGAAATGACCAAGTATATGGATGGTGCCTGTCGGTGGGCAATGACAATGTTAGTCTTCACCTGAGCCTGGGGATTTACTATTAAGAAACCCTCCCTGGAAACACCCTTCTGTAAAGAACCATGCTCCCCATGTGACTTCGGTGAGCTGCAGATGCCTTCCCTTGTTTACCTATGACAAGGCCACACAGGAACCCTCCAAATTCCCGTTCTTTGCCTCATCAATGATTAGCTGAATTGCATGCTGCCACTGACCTATCTGGACAACATATCTGCTAGCTTGAATTACTCAAACTCTAGTTAAGCGTCCTTCCCTCCCCAGTGAGGCCCCTGAACTTTGGCAGGCCTCAGCCTGAGCTTGCATCAGAATATGGACAGCCCCTCCTTAACTCCCCTTTCTTAGACCCCCTCCCCGAGAAGATAGTTGGCTGGCTGAAAGGAAAGACGTTGCCTGCTCAGCTGTCCCGCCCCACCACCTGCTCGAACCACTCACTCCCCACACACATTCTTGCTAGACTTGCTTATTTCTCCCTTTCAATGAAAATTCCTTTCCCTTTGAGATGGTCTGACCCATCTCCCTAATTACAACGGTTTTTGTCAATAAAGTGTCTCCTTTCTTACGTCCAGATTTGTTTTTCTTTGACCCCATTTTGATGGTACTCCTTCTGTCCTCTCTGCCTCTCCTGGGGATTGGGATCTAGGGCCACAGCTAGTCATGGGCCCAATCCCACAAGGGAATATTGGACTTCCAACAAATTCGGTGACAAGTTCTCAGAACTTGTTGCCCAACATGCACATGACCAGAACACCAAGGAAAACTGTCAGCTTGTCAGAAATCCAGAATCCTGTGCCTTACCCCAGACCTCGGAATCAGAATCTGCATTTTAGCAAGACTCCCAGGCTATTCCTGGGCACATCACGCTGAGAGAAGCCCTGCCAATGAGCTCTGCCTCCCAGGCCCCCTCCCAATGCTTGTGCCATGTGGTTCTCAATCCAAAGGCAGTGCATCCCATAGGGAAAGTCTTTCACTACAGCCAGAACCTCAGCTGCTCTCTGCTCCAACTGCTTGGAGAGGCACACACAGCAGCACAGCTGGATGCAAACACCTCGTAAAGGCCCTTGTCTGTGCTCATAAACTGCCCTGCTTAAACAGCCAGCTCTTTACAAGCACGATGCACTTTTTATCAGAGATCATCACCCTTTCATCCTTAGACAACTTTAGTTTCTCTTAGTTACCTCCTTTCCTCTCTCCGGTAAAAGTGTTAAAAACACACAGCCTGGCAGTTCCTCCACCTGAAAGTCTCCATCCCTGGATTGGGCAGCATTAGGTCCTGGCTCTATGCATTGCTCCCACAGCTCAGAACCACACCTGGGGTCTGGCCACCACACCTGTCATCCTGTAAATCAGCAATCCACTGGCCTCAGGCTTCTTTCTACCCATTTGGCCTATCTGCCTGTTGGCTTTGCATTTCTATTCAGTGGCTCAGTGTGGGCAGGGAAGGGTGCCTGCCTGGACAGGAAGTGGGGGAGGCTCACCAAAGCCCTGAGCGGAATTATGTGGAAGGGAAGCAGGGTGGGGTGGCAGAAGGGCTTTAACGAGCTGGCAGCCTGGGTTCTAAATCCAGCTCTGCTGCTGGCTGGTTATATAATATGACTAGTCCTTTAACCACTAGCCTTCAGTTGCCTCAACTGTGAGGGAAGGTTCTAGCATAGTAGTTCAAAACCTGACCATGTACCAGCATCCCCCAGAGGGCATGTTCAATAGCTGGGCCCCAGTCTCAGAGTTTCTGATGCAGCAGGTCTAGGTTGAAGCCTGAAATTTTTCTTTCTTTTCTTTTCTTTAATTAACATACAATGTATTATTTGATTCAGGTTTGCAGGTCTCTGAATCATCAGTCTTACACAATTCACAGCACTCACCACAGCACATACCCTTCCCAATGTCCGTCACCCAACCACCCCATCCCTCCCACTCCCCTGCCCTCAAGCAACCCTCAGTATGTGTCCTGAGATTAAGAGTTTCTTATGACTTGTCTCCCTCTCTGGTTTTATCTTGATTCATTTCTTCCTCCCTTCCCCTATGATCCTCTGTCTCGTTTCTCAAATTCCTCATATCAGGGAGATCATATAATAATTGTCTTTCTCTGACTGACCTATTTCACTTAGCATAATACCCTCTAGTTCCATCCATATCATTGCAAATGGCAAGATTTGGGGGGTTTTGATGGGTGCATAGTATTCCATTGTATATATGTACCACATCTTCTTTATCTATTCATCTGTTGATGGACATCTAGGCTCTTTCCATAGTTTGGCTATTGTGGACATTTCTGCTATAATCATTGGGGTGCACATGCCCCTTCAGATCACTATATTTGTATCTTAAGGTAAATACTCAGTAGTACAATTGCTGGGTCGTAGGGTAGCTCTATTTTTAAATTTTTGAGGAACCTCTATACTGTTTTACAGAGTGAGTCTGAGAATTTTCATTTCCAGTGAGTTTCCAGGTGTTGATGGTTCGGAGACCCATACTTTGAGAACATATGTATTAAATCCAAGTTCTCAGCCAGTTAGTTCATTAGAATGCCCTCAGGGCCTCTACAAGAGGTTCTCTGTACCCATGTCTCCCCAAGAGTTTCCAATCAGACTGAGCAGGACAGCTGCCCCATATCAGCATTCTTCAAAAGCTCCACTGGGTAATTCTAAATGCCTCTAGAGCTATGAGACCCTGGTGGAAGTTTCTCAGCTCTCACATTTATGATACATGACTTGGAACCCCAGAGTGGCCCCTGCCCTATGGGGGCTAATGGTAGAAACAAGGCGAGATGCCATTTACATATGTCGAGACTTTTCCTTCTGAAAACCTGGTGACCATATGTCCCATCTCCCTTTCAAGCTGTGATTCTTCAAGGAGAGATCCCACCTGGCATCCCCTCCTTCTCCTGAGAAGCTGGTAGAAACCCAAGCTCTTGGCCCCTCCCAGGGCCCCCCAAATCACAAAGTGCGTGTGAGGGCCCTTGAAATGGTACTGATGCTGCTTATGCTGGAGAACCCCTGGGGAGGCTGAGAGGAAGAACGGTTTTCCTCTAACCCAAACAAGACCAAATCTTCCACTGGGAACATTCGATATGAGCTCTACCCTCAAAGGGAGGCTTTCCCTGTGTCCCTTCCTTGGGCTGCATGAGCCCAAACACATTAATTAATCATTTAAAATCTAACTGCCTCAACTATTCCCTGCATAATCCTCCTCCCATGTGAAGAAGAATCTGCTGGCTTCAGAAGTGCCCTTCAGGGACCCAAAGATCCAGAATCTTTCCATCTTCCAACCTGAAGCCTCCGACTAGACTCAGGGAGAGCCACGGGGGTGGGAATCACAAAAGACTCTGAGAGACTGGGCCATTTCCCCTCTCCCTGCTGCCTCAAACCCAAGCTATGGGATGTGGGTTCGGGGTCCTTATGATGTAGAAACTTATTTCACAGGTTTTCCATTGTTTATTAAAAAGAGACAAAAATCCTTTCCTATGGTTAAGAGTTTAGACAAGTGGTTCCTAGGATCCAGGACACACACTAGGTATGTGTGTAGTTTATAATGTTCCCAGGAGGTCCAGAGAGAAACTAAGGTGAGTTCAGGGTGGCCCATGGTCCACCAGCAGCCCAGGGTTAAAATTTTTAGGATGTGACCTGGGCAGTTGACATGCTGTCTGTAGGCCCCCAGCTTCCTTGCCAGTGGTCCCCACTAGCTTGGAGGCAGGTGTCCTGCCATCCTCCTTGACCTCAGGGACCCAGCTGTGAACCAGCTGTGGGCACCTGGCAGTCCCTCAACTTACTGAATAAATGGATGGTTGGAGGCAGCAGTAATATCTATGCTACGGGGTGTCTGAAAGGACAAAACAGGGGAAAGCAGGAAGGGTGCTTGGCATGCTGCCGGGCAAACAAGTGGTGCTCATTAGCATGGCTGTGGTGATCAGTCCACATTTTCATGTAGGAGATTTTCTCAGACAAAACCCCACTGTTACCTATAGAGGAAGTCAATTATAAACCAAGCTATGTCTTGATATAAATTTGAAACTCTCATTCAAAGAAAAATGGATCCGGTTTTATGCTTCCCCCAAAAGTAACAAGAAACAGCTGTCAGCTGGGTAGTGAGCGATGGACAAGTCCAAGGGAAGAGATTCCTTGACCACTGGTGGCCCTGGTGAGGAAAACCCTGACCATGACCCCAATTCTGGGTCTTCTGCCCCATGCCCTGCACTGCACACACACCGCTGGGAAGGCCTGGCATCTGAGCCCTGTGCAAAGAGGGAAACGGTCGCCCTGGGGCTCCTTGCCACCATCCGGGATGTGGCTCAGGAAAGCTGAAAATTCCATGGGGTCACCTGTTTATTCTGTACCCTGCATCTCTCCTATGGCACATCCCCCCAACTCCATGCATGACCCCAGGTTAGCATCATGTCATCCAACTCTGTGACTAGAGGGCATAGCCTTTCAGGAACACATGTGAAGAAAAGTTGACCAAACAGGTCCCCCTCTCAGAGGGGGGGCTCGCAGGACCTGGCACCCAGAGTGTAGAGTCTTATTGGTCTATTCACAGTTGGACAAGGAATTTTTCAAAATGTCACAACAAACAACTCTCTAGGTTGGCCCCAGATAGTTCTTGTTACCTTCACACATGCCTGGTTAGAGCTGGAATGGGTGGGGAGGAAGCGGGAGAGATGCCTGTCCTAGCCCACCCGACTCCCCTGGCCAGGCTCAAACAAACTTGCAGGAAGAGCACTGGTTTCTGGAACCAGACCAATCGGCATTCAGTTGTCACCTCCCCCGTGGCCCAGCTAAGTGACATTGGATATGTAAACAAGTTCTGCTAGCACCATTTTCTCACCTGTGTGAGGACCATCATATTCACCATTTGCCAGATCTTAGTGGGGTCTGAATGACTCATGAGTGTAAGGTCCCTAGTGTTTGATCAGCAGATGTTATTATGAGAAGTGATGAAGCGCTGGGTCAGTTTTCACAGCTGGAGCTGTGGGGGGAGGGGTGCCCAGGCCTTGCAGCTTTAAAAAACAGGGTTATTGGTGTCAGAGACAGCATGAAGCTGGAAAGGGAGATGTACCTGATTGGGTAGCAGGGGACCTATTCTTCATGCTCCCCACATGTCAGGCTGGCTCTCCTCCTGTGGTCTTTCCTGTTTCTTCTCTCCCTTCTAGTTGTCCACTCCCCCATCTCCTTTACCCAGAGTGATCCTTTATGCACAGGAACTCAACCATGCCATTCCCCCTCTCAGAACTTCCCAATATACCCATCTTATTGGAATAATGTTACAGTCCAGGGTCTTCTCATTGGCCTCCGAGGCCCACACGATCTGCCACCCTTCCACCCCATCACTGAACCCAGGGAGGCTATCCAGCCCCTTGGTCTTTTATGGCCTTTCACCTCGCAGAGCCTCCTCTTTAGAAAGGCCTTCCCCAGCTTGCCACCCAAGCTCTTTCCCTCACTGACTCTCCTCCCTCCCTTCCCTCCACATCATCCCCCTCTGTGGCCTCAAACATGAGGCCTCAGGCTCATGAAGGGTGAGCTTGGACAGGACCCCCACTGCCTGGGGCAAATGTATGGGTCAGGAGTGGCCAAACACCCCATTCTGCCTGCCTTGCCTCTGGGAATGAGCACCCATCATTCCTGGACCCAGAGTTAGAAACTGATTCAAGCTCGGGTGTCACTGGGTGGCCATCATGGGATGGTCCCCAACAGACAACATTTGCATTTGCACAGGTCTTGGGATCTTGACTAAAAAGCATTTTTTAAGGTAGGGATTTCAGGGACTTCCACGTTTTCTTCTGCAGGGAGCTATGCACAAGGGGTTTCCAGTGCTTCTTGACATAGTTCTACAATTGATCCCCACTTTGTGGCTATCAGAAACCAACCTGCTAAACCGATCAGTGGCACACCCGTGGCCTGAGCCCCAACCCTGAGTGCACAGCCCAGATTCTGTGCTCCCTTGCCCTGCTGTAGACCCCAAGACTCAAAGACTCTTGGTTTCCATAATGAGAGCCAGCTTCCAATTTCAGGTACTGGTCATTCTAGATTGAAGAAATAATGAGCTTTGCCACAAAGATTGCTAAACTCACAAGGAATACAGTCAATCACCGCTGACATCTTATAGAAACCCCAAAGAGATCACAGGCACACCCACCCTAGGAACTGGGTTCCTATTTTATCTTTCCTTGTTCATTTATTTATTTATTGGCCCAGGAGGGTCCATGAAGACTGGAATGACGACGCTTGCTCTGAAAGGATGATATCAGTCTAAATCCCTGCTGTCAGGATAAATAGGAAGCCGTTCACTGTTTGAATATCCAGCAAGAAATTCATGACTGTCGATAAATGTATAATAAAATGATCTGTTTATTCTAAAAGTTACAAGAACAATCTTTGTTTGCTTTCCCTACACTTGCTCTTATCCTCCTTAGTGTGAGATGACTAATTGGTTTAACATGGTCATAAAAGCTACACACTGCCTCCTTCCAGGTGCTGGAAGCCCTGCAGAACCATGAGGAACATATGCCCCAGGGCAAAGCGGAATTGTGGAATCTGAATCCATTGGTTTCTCCTGTTTTCCTGCTATTTGTGACCTACAACCTCCTCCCATGGCAGCTTTGGGAGACAAGGATAGGCTCCCAGTAGGGACTTTCTGTAAGGGTGCAGACACCATCTTTTTGTTCCTAAGACCCAAAATGCAGGTGCATGTAGTAACGTGAGCTGGGTCATGAATGAAGCTGGAGAGCGTTCCCAGAGCCTCCAGCGGACCGAGGGGTCTCCACACCTTCTACCTCGAAGCCACATCATTCACCTCCCACCGCTATCTGTTCACTATCTTTTCTTTTGACCCCACAGGGACTTTTTAAATACCCAAAACAAGTAGTTTTCAGTTGGTGATGCATGTTTTCTTTCTGGGATTCCATTTTATTTCACCCAATATGCATCTAAAGTATTACCATTTCAACATTTAGTCCTTCATGACATTATTGAGGTATTTTATATCCTCGTGTTTTATGGCAAGTCTTCAACAGCTCATGTGTATCTCACACTCAGCAATCACAAGCTATACTTCTCGTACTTAATGGCCACACATGGCTGGGGGCTGCAGTAGTGGTCAGCACAGTTCCCAACCACAGAAGAAAGACAATTTCCTGCCTCAAAAGCTTTCAAGTGGAAATAAGAAAAGACCAGTAAGAGAAGAGTAAACCGCAAACCAATCACTTATGAACACATTTAAAAAAGAAAAATATCAACCAAAATATAAGCAAACTGAATTCACTTGATACACATAAAAATAGAAAAGATCACGTCAAAGTAGTTATCATCCAGGAGCTTAAGGCTGGTGTGACACTAGACAGTGCACATGTGTGTATGTGTGTACCTGTCTGCGTGAAGACATCATGAAGAAAGTGGCAACCACAATTATTTGTGGTTTCCTCTCAAGGTGATCCAATGCGGGGTGGCTTTTCTTTTACTTTATTTTTTATGTTGCTTGTGCTTTTACATACCAAAAAATTAAAAAAATAAAATAGAGCTATTTTCATAGCATGAGAACAAAAAGGGAAGCACACAACTCAAAATCAGAAATGATGAGATGAAAAACTAACAATAGAAACAGAGAAAAATAGAATAATTTTGAGAGAACATTTTGTTTCATTCCATGCACATGAAATAGAATGAATGAATGTGCTCTGGGAACATATTCAGCGTCTATATTTTTCCTTATCTAGAAAATAAATTTCTGACCTTAAAAAGAAAAGAATATTAAAACAGACGAGTTACCCCAGAAGCATTGAACCCTTCCTTCAAGGTCCAGATAATTTTTATGACATCTGATGAAACCCCCAAATTTAAGTAACAGATAATTCCAATGACATTTTAAACATTCTAGGTCAATTAAAAAAAAGAAAGCCACCTAATTATTTTTATTCAGCAAGTATGATACCAAATCCTAAGAAAACACAAAATGAAAATCAATAAGCTAATCTTTTAGTGATTATTGATGGAAACATCATAAGTGAAATACTAGCAAATACAGTCCAAGAATACATTAAAGAAACAAGAGACCCCACTATATAGGGTTCCTCTGCAAAAAGCAAGCCTGGGTCAAGTTAAGAAGCTTTGGTCTGATCTGCAGGGGGCTCTGAAGTGTGAATTGCATCCCTCCAGTCTGCTCCTGCTGGAGGCCAGGGTATTGGCTTTCTATAACCAGTTCCAGCCCAGTGTGACTGTGGGTCGTCCTCACCTCCAGGAAATCCCTGAGAAAAGGGTCCCTGGGGTCTGAGGGTAATTCTCAGATAGCAGCTGTGAGCCCTTAACAGCCTGCACTCCCGGCAGCAGGTAGATGAGAACACCCAGCTTGAATGCAGATCTCAAGTGCGGGGTTCAAGAGTAGGGGTTCCACCCACATCTCCTACTAAATCAAAGGAGAAGATGCCTGGATGCATCTCAAATTAATGCATGCTTTACTGAAGATGCAAACATTTTAAAGCCTCATTTTCCACATTGAACTTTAAGTTTGACTTACAAATTATCATTCTATTTCTATCTCTGGTAAAATCTGTATACATACAAACTTTCCTCTTTGCTAATGTTTAGGTAATTTCAGATTTCAAAATAAAGAGTGTGGATGACTCCCAGTGACTTGAGACCCAGGCTCCAGCCACCTTCCCTTAGAGAAAGCTTGTCAGGAGTCTGGTGCAGATTCAAAGAGGTAGAGAAATTACTTTCTTTTTTTTTTTTTTTTTTTTTTTTTGGTGGAAGGGGCAGCAATGTCACATTGCAAGGGGCCTTGGACAAAGAGAATTGTGATTTACCTGTAGAGGGAGATGCACATTATTAAAAAATTACCATATTAACTAATAATATTTCTTCAATCTTAAAAACTGTATTTTAAAATGGAATATAGGCCTCATGCCTATCAAGGCAGTGTTACAAATTTCCCGGGGAAGATTTTTTCTAAGCACCTGCGGGAGAAAGAGTAATGACTTTGCCAAAGATGTCCACATCTTAATACCTAGAACCCATAAATATGTCAGGTTGCATGGAAAAAGGGACTGAAAGTAGTGACGGAATTAAGTTTACTAAGGCAATGACCATAAAGTAGGGAAGAGACCCTCAATTATCCAGGAAGGCCCAATAAATCACAAGGGTCCTCAGAAACCAGAAGATGGACAGGAGAATGAGAGAAAGATGGTCAAAGGAAGGAGCCTCAGAGAAATGCTGTAGCTGGCTTTACTACAGTGGAACGGACCGGGGCACAGGAACACCAGGAAAACAAAAGGAGCTGGATTCTCTCCCAGAGCCTCCAGAGGGAACACTGACCAGGCAACACCTTGATTTTGGGTCAACAAGGCTCATGTTGGGGCTTACAACTATAGAACCAGAATACATTCCCATTGTTTTAAGCCACTAAGCTTGTGGCAATCTATTACAGCCATGGTGGAAAACTGGCATAGCACTTAGCGGTTTTTTTAAATCAAATAAATAAAACCTAGAACTGTAGAAAATCAATGATCTTTTTTTTTCCAATTTATTTATTTTCAGAAAAACAGTATTCATTATTTTTTCACCACACCCAGTGCTCCATGCAAGCTGTGCCCTCTATAATACCCACCACCTGGTACCCCAACCTCCCAGCCCCCTGCCACTTCAAACCCCTCAGATTGTTTTTCAGAGTCCATAGTCTCTCATGGTTCACCTCCCCTTCCAATTTACCCAAAAGCACATACCCTCCCCAATGTCCATAACCCTACCCCCCTTCTCCCAACCCCCTCCCCCCAGCAGCCCACAGTTTGTTTCGTGAGATTAAGAGTCACTTATGGTTTGTCTCCCTCCCTATCCCATCTTGTTTCATGGATTCTTCTCCTACCCACTTAAGCCCCCATGTTGCATCACCACTTCCTCATATCAGGGAGATCATATGATAGTTGTCTTTCTCCGCTTGACTTATTTCGCTAAGCATGATACGATCTAGTTCCAACCATGTTGTCGCAAATGGCAAGATTTCGTTTCTTTTGGTGGCTGCATAGTATTCCATTGTGTATATATACCACCTCTTCTTTATCCAGTCATCTGTTGATGGACATCTAGGTTCTTTCCATAGTTTGGCTATTGTGGACATTGCTGCTATAAACATTCAGGTGCACGTGCCCCTTTGGATCACTAGGTTTGTATCTTTAGGGTAAATTCCCAGTAGTGCAATTGCTGAGTCATAGGGCAGTTCTATTTTCAACATTTTGAGGAACCTCCATGCTGTTTTCCAGAGTGGTTGCAGCAGCTTGCATTCCCACCAACAGTGTAGGAGGGTTCCCCTTTCTCCGCATCCTCGTCAGCATCTGTCATTTCCTGACTTGTTGATTTTAGCCATTCTGACTGGTGTGAGGTGATATCTCATTGTTATATTGATTTGTATTTCCCTGATGCCGAGTGATATGGAGCACTTTTTCATGTGTCTGTTGGCCATCCAGATGTCTTCTTTGCAGAAACGTCTGTTCATGTCCTCTGCCCATTTCTTGATTGGATTATTTGTTCTTTGGGTGTTGAGTTTGTTAAGTTCTTTATAGATTTTGGACACTAGTCCTTTATCTGATATGTCGTTTGCAAATATCTTCTCCCATTCTGTCAGTTGTCTTTTGATTTTCTTAACTGTTTCCTTTGCTGTGCAAAAGCTTTTGATCTTGATGAAATCCCAAAAGTTCATTTTTGCCTTTGCTTCCCTTGCCTTTGGTGATGTTCCTAGGAAGATGTTGCTGCGGCTGAGGTCGAAGAGGTTGCTGCCTGTGTTCTCCTCAAGGATTTTGATGGATTCCTTTCTCACATTGAGGTCCTTAATCCATTTTGAGTCTATTTTTGCGTGTGGTGTAAGGAAATGGTCCAATTTCATTTTTCTGCACATGGCTGTCCAATTTTCCCAGCACCATTTATTTAAAAGGCTGTCTTTTTTCCATTGGACATTCTTTCCTGCTTTGTCAAAGATTAGTTGGCCATAGAGTTGAGGGTCTATTTCTGGGCTCTCTATTCTGTTCCATTGGTCTATGTGTCTGTTCTTGTGCCAGTACCATGCTGTCTTGATGATGACAGCTTTGTAATAAAGCTTGAAGTCCAGAATTGTGATGCCACCAACTTTGGCTTTCTTTTTCAATATCCCTTTGGCTATTCGAGGTCTTTTCTGGTTCCATATAAATTTTAAAATTATTTGTTCCATTTCTTTGAAAAAGATGTATGGTACTTTGATAGGAATTGCATTAAATGTGTAGATTGCTTTAGGCAGCATAGACATTTTCACAATATTTATTCTTCCAATCCAGGAGCATGGAACATTTTTCCATTTCTCTGTGTCTTCCTCAATTTCTTTCATGAGTACTTTATCGTTTTCTGAGTATAGATTCTTAGCCTCTTTGGTTAGGTTTATTCCTAGCTATCTTATGGTTTGGGGTGCAATTGTAAATGGGATTGACTCCTTAATTTCTCTTTCTTCTGTCTTGTTGTTGGTGTAGAGAAATGCAACTGATTTCTGTGCATTGATCTTATATCCTGACACTTTACTGAATTCCTGTACAAGTTCTAGCAGTTTTGGAGTGGAGTCTTTTGGGTTTTCCACATAGAGTATCATATCATCTGCGAAGAGTGATAATTTGACTTCTTCTTTGCCGATTTGGATGCCTTTAATTTCCTTTTGTTGTCTGATTGCTGAGGCTAGGACTTCTAGTACTATGTTGAATAGCAGTGGTGATAATGGACATCCCTGCCGTGTTCCTAACCTTAGTGGAAAAGCTTTCAGTTTTTCTCCATTGAGAATGATATTTGCGGTGGGTTTTTCATAGATGGCTTTGGTGATATTGAGGTATGTGCCCTCTATCCCTACACTTTGAAGAGTTTTGATCAGGAAGGGATGCTGTACTTTGTCAAATGCTTTTTCAGCATCTATTGAGAGTATCATATGGTTCTTGTTCTTTCTTTTATTGATGTGTTGTATCACATTGACTGATTTGCGGATGTTGAACCAACCTTGCAGCCCTGGGATAAATCCCACTTGGTCGTGGTGAATAATCCTTTTAATGTACTGTTGAATCCTATTGGCTAGTATTTTGGTGAGAATTTTTGCATCTGTGTTCATCAAGGATATTGGTCTATAGCTCTCTTTTTTGATGGGATCCTTGTCTGGTTTTGGGATCAAGGTGATGCTGGCCTCATAAAATGAGTTTGGGAGTTTTCCTTCCATTTCTATTTTTTGGAACAGTTTCAGGAGAATAGGAATTAGTTATTTAAATGTTTGGTAGAATTCCCCCGGGAAGCCGTCTGGCCCTGGACTTTTGTTTGTTTGGAGATTTTTAATGACTGTTTCAATCTCCTTACTGGTTATGGGTCTGTTCAGGCTTTTTATTTCTTCCTGGTTCAATTTTGGTATTTTATATGTTTCTAGGAATGCATCCATTTCTTCCAGATTGTCAAATTTGTTGGTGTAGAGTTGCTCATAGTATGTTCTTATAATAGTTTGTATTTCTTTGGTGTTAGTTGTGATCTCTCCTCTTTCATTCATGATTTTATTTATTTGGGTCCTTTCTCTTTTCTTTTTGATAAGTCTGGCCAAGGGTTTATCAATTTTATTAATTCTTTCAAAGAACCAGCTCCTAGTTTCGTTGATTTGTTCTATTGTTTTTTTGGTTTCTATTTCATTGATTTCTGCTCTGATCTTTATGATTTCTCTTCTCCTGCTGGGCTTAGGGTTTCTTTCTTGTTCTTTCTCCAGCTCCTTTAGGTGTAGGGTTAGGTTGTGTACCTGAGACCTTTCTTGTTTCTTGAGAAAAGCTTGTACCGCTATATATTTTCCTCTCAGGACTGCCTTTGTTGTGTCCCACAGATTTTGAACCGTTGTATTTTCATTATCATTTGTTTCCATGATTTTTTTCAATTCTTCTTTAATTTCCCGGTTGACCCATTCATTCTTTAGAAGGATGCTGTTTAGTCTCCATGTATTTGGGTTCTTTCCAAACTTCCTCTTGTGGTTGAGTTCTAGCTTCAGAGCATTGTGGTCTGAAAATATGCAGGGAATGATCCCAATCTTTTGATAACGGTTGAGTCCTGATTTAGGACCGAAGATGTGATCTATTCTGGAGAATGTTCCATGTGCACTAGAGAAGAATGTGTATTCTGTTGCTTTGGGATGAAATGTTCTGAATATATCTGTGATGTCCATCTCATCCAGTGTATCATTTAAGGCCTGTATTTCCCTATTGATCTTTTGCTTGGATGATCTGTCCATTTCAGTGAGGGGAGTGTTAAAGTCCCCTACTATTATTGCATTATTGTTGATGTGTTTCTTTGATTTTGTTATTAATTGGTTTATATAGTTGGCTGCTCCCACGTTGGGGGCATAGATATTTAAAATTGTTAGATCTAAAAAAATAAAATAAAATAAAATTGTTAGATCTTCTTGTTGGACAGACCCTTTGAGTATGATATAGTGTCCTTCCTCATCTCTTATTATAGTCTTTGGCTTAAAATCTAATTGATCTGAAATAAGGATTGCCACTCCTGCTTTTTTCTGATGTCCATTAGCATGGTAAATTCTTTTCCACCCCCTCACTTTAAATCTGGAGGTGTTTTCAGGCTTAAAATGAGTTTCTTGGAGGCAACACATAGATGGGTTTTGTTTTTTTATCCAGTCTGATACCCTGTGTCTTTTGATTGGGGCATTTAGCCCATTAACATTCAGGGTAACTATTGAGAGATATGATTTTAGTGCCATTGTATTGCCTGTAAGGTGACTGTTACTGTATATTGTCTCTGTTCCTTTCTGATCTACCACTTGTAGGCTCTCTCTTTGCTTAGAGGACCCCTTTCAGTATTTCCTGTAGAGCTGGTTTGGTGTTTGCAAATTCTTTCAGTTTTTGTTTGTCCTGGAATCTTTTAATCTCTCCTTCTATTTTCAATGATAGCCTCGCTGGATATAGTATTCTTGGCTGCATGTTTTTCTCGTTTATGCTCTGAAAATATCATGCCAGCTCTTTCTGGCCTGCCAGGTCTCTGTGGATAAGTCCGCTGCCAATCTAATACTTTTACCATTGTATGTTACAGACTTCTTTTCCCGGGCTGCTTTCAGGATTTTCTCTTTGTCACTAAGACTTGTAAATTTTACTATTAGGTGACGGGGTGTGGGCCTATTCTTATTGATTTTGAGGGGCATTCTCTGAACCTCCTGAATTTTGATGCTCGTTCCCTTTGCCATATTGGGGAAATTCTCCCCAATAATTCTCTCCAGTATACCTTCTGCTCCCCTCTCTCTTTCTTCTTCTTCTGGAATCCCAATTATTCTAATGTTGTTTCCTCTTATGGTGTCACTTATCTCTCGAATTCTCCCCTCATGGTCCAATAGCTGTTTGTCCCTCTTTTGCTCAGCTTCTTTATTCTCTGTCATTTGGTCTTCTATATCGCTAATTCTTTCTTCTGCCTCATTTATCCTAGCAGTGAGAGCCTCCATTTTTGATTGCACCTCATTAATAGCTTTTTTGATTTCATCTTGGTTAGATTTTAGTTCTTTTATTTCTCCAGAAAGGGCTTTTATATCTCTGGAGAGGGTTTCTCTAATATCTTCCATGCCTTTTTCAAGCCCGGCTATAACCTTGAGAATTGTCATTTTGAACTCTAGATCTGACATATTACCAATGTCTGAATTGATTAGGTCCCTAGCCTTCGGTACTGCCTCTTGTTCTTTTTTTGTTGTGAATTTTTCCACCTTGTCATTTTGTCCAGCTAAGAGTATATGAAGGAGCAAGTAAAATACTAAAAGGGTGGCAACAATCCCAGGAAAATATGCTTTAACCAAATAAGAAGAGATCCCAAATCGTGAGGGGGGATTTTTCCCCCCTCACGATTGGGTGAGGGATCTCCTCTGATTGGGATCTCCTCTGATTGGCATCTCCCAATCTCTTCTGATTGGGATCTCTTCTGATTTGGGGATAAAAAGAGGTTCAAAAAGAAAGAAAGAAAAAAAAAGAATTAAAAAAAAGAGATTGAATTAAAAATTCAATCAAGAATTTAAAAAAGAATTAAAAAAAAGATTGAAGAGATTGGGATCTCTTTTGATTTGGGGGTAAAAGAGGTTCAAAAATAAAGAAAGAAAAAAAAGAATTAAAAAAAAGAAAACAAATAAAGAAAAGTATAAAAAAGAATACATATATATACATATATATATATGATAAACTAGTTAAAAAACGTTAAAAAAGAAAAGGGTAAAAGTTAAAAAATAATTTTAGCAGAAGAAGAGAAAAAAAATGAAAAAGAAAAAAATTAAATTAACTGCAAGACTAAAAAATCACAGGGAGAAAGCCATGAGTTCCGTGGTTTGTTTTCTCCTCCTCTGGAATTCTGCTGCTCTCCTTGGTATTGAAACTGCACTCCTTGGTAGGTGAACTTGGTCTTGCCTGGATTTCTTGTTG
The DNA here is from genome assembly GCF_020171115.1 of Neogale vison. Lineage (NCBI taxonomy): Eukaryota > Metazoa > Chordata > Mammalia > Carnivora > Mustelidae > Neogale > Neogale vison. The sequence goes on from NC_058098.1 coordinate 48,428,013, forward strand.
ATCTTCTGGGGGAGGGGCCTGTTGTAGTGATTCTCAAGTGTCTTTGCCCCAGGCGGAATTGCACCGCCCTTAGCAGGGGCCGGGCTGAGTGATCTGCTCGGGTTTGCTTTCAGGAGCTTTTGTTCCCTGAGCGCTTTCCATAGAGTTCCGGAGGACGGGAATACAAATGGCGGCCTCCTGGTCTCCGGCCTGGAGGAGCCGAGAGCCGGGGCCCCGCTCCCCAGTGCGCTCTCAGCAAACAGCTCCTAGTAACTCGCGTCTGCCCAACCTCCGGCCACGCTCCGAGCTCACCGAGCCTGCGACCGGTTCAAGGCAACACCGAGCTGTGAGCTTACTGTCGGCTCTGTCTCTGTAGCTGGCTTTCCCGTTCTAATATCCGCAAGCTCTGCAACACTCAGACACCCCCGATCCTTCTGTGACCCTGCGGGACCTAAGGTCATGCCGACCCCGCGTGGGCTTCGCCCCGGTTTAGCCTCTGGAGCGATGTCCCTCAGCGGAACAGACTTTTAAAAGTCCCGATTTTGTGCTCCGTTGCTCCGCCGCTTGCCGGGAGCCGGCCCCTCCCCCCGGGGTCTATCTTCCCGTTGCTTTGGATTCACTTCTCCGCCAGTCCTACCTTTCAGAAAGTGGTTGTTTTTCTGTTTCTAGAACTGCTGTTCTTCTTCTCTTCGGTCTGCTGATGGATTTGCAGGTGTTTGCAATCTTTAGATAAGCTCTCTAGCTGATCTCCTGCTAGCTGAAGTAGTCTTAGCCTGCTACTTCTCCGCCATCTTGACTCCTCTCCTCTCAATGTTCTTTTAAGCACTGCTGTCCGGCCTTGCAAACGTCATCACATCCCCTATACAGACCCGCTTAAAGTCAATCTAAAACCAATTTCACATTGCAAATGTGAATCACATGCTTCTATGACAGGTATGCCACGTTCTTTTCCACTTGACACAACTTTAAGAAACAAGCATGTGGACCGCCCGGGTGATTATGAGATGTTGTCATAAATTCGCTGTGGGTTAGATTCACCGCACCGTATTTCCCTGTGAGTTCTGACCAGGCTGCGGGAGAGGCCCTGCTGGTGACTGATAACCCTCTGGTGCTCTTGCATTCACCCTGCCCTCACCCGCGCACCTGCAATCCGTCTTCTCAACTCTACAAAGCCGCTGAGGTCAGGAATCCTGACCTATACCCTTGCAAACTCTTCCTACCAGCATTCTGCTCAAAAGCAGCGCTAACCTGCTTGCTGCCAGCTAGCTGACCAGCCATTCATGGGTTGACCCAGCATCTCAGGCATTCTCTAGTGCAGTCATTTCACAGAAAGAGAAACCAAGGCACGGGAGCACAGATGAACGCTCAAACACAGCAAGATCCCACTTTGCTGTGCACCAGGGAGCAGGGTGCCGGGTCCCAACTGGATCCCACCTCCCCTTGCCACAGATTGGCTCACGAATCTGGGTTTTGACCAACCACTGAACCTCACACCCTCCTGGAGGCAGTTAGTTATTATCAGTGGCTATTTTTGGTCTAGGCAGGAAGTGGTTTAGGATGGCCCAATCCAAGCGGAACAGATTGGAAGATAGGTACACCCTCCAGCTGGCCATCGAAAAGCGAGTGTGGTATCCCAATTACAGCTTGTCGCCATCTTCTGTCACAGAGGGCAACTGGCCCAAGGGCGAAGCCAAAGGTGGAGGGAGTCGTCCTGGGAATTAACAGTGGTGTATGGTTGCATGCGGACCACACCACACTGAAGTTGCCTCAACACCAGACTCCTCCAGTGGGAGATAAATACACGCCCTTGCTATTGAAGCAGGTGGTTCTCAGGTGAGAGTGAACACATCAAAACACCTCCCAACCTCCCCACCCCTCACCCCCCGCTGCCTGTCCGGCCCCAGGAGGCTGGTTAAAACCCAGATATGGGCTCCCGCACTCCCCCCAACCTCCAAAAAATGCCAGAGCTGCTGATTCAGCAGGTCAGGGGCCAGCCTGAACATTTGCATTTCTAACAAATTACAGGGATGTGGATGACAGAGGTCCACTTCTCTGAGAGTTCCCAGTTTAAGGTACCGTGTTCATAATGTGTGTAAGGACCTATTTAGAAACTGTCCCTGCTCCCCTTCCCTCAGGGCATTTATTTGGAGACAAGTCCCAGAAACCAGCTTCAGGTATCAAAGCCCAGATACAAAGGTGGGTCAGGCCAGGTGGAGACATCCGATCAGTGGGGGGATGCATACTGTCTCCCTGGTTACCAAGGAGTATGAGCCCCACTCTTTGGGCGCCAATCCCAATCAAGGTGTAATAGGCTGGTTCCTATATCTACTAGGGTAAATTGTAACTCAATTGGTCACCTAGCATCACTGTGGAGTTTCCTGTGTGTGTTACAATCTCATTGGCCACCTGTGCATGGCCAGGCCCAACCACATGGCCTTTGCCCTTAAAAGCTAGTCTGTGAAACAGAGAAAGGTCGCCCTCTCTTGTAAGAGGTGCGTCCGGAACCTTCGGTTAGATTCTTTATGCTTGGCACGAAATAAAGCTTTGCTTGACCTTTGCTTTGTATCAGTCTCTTTAATCACAGACCCATTATTAGGGCATAACAATGTGCATCCAAAATATTTTATATCCTTTTCATGAAACTAATAATTTGATAAAATGGAAAACCTAAAAACAGTAAATTATAGGTTATGATTTCTACTGATGTGACCACTCCAGAATCTCCACAATGAACTTTCCCTCTGTGCCTACCTTAATTTCTATTGCTTGCCATTCCTCCGGTCTCTGCTCATAACCCTAGATAGCATATACTTTTCCATGAAACCAGGGGAATTCAAATTAAAAAAAAAAAAAAGGCAAAACAAAAAAGATCGAGCTGGTGCTTTCAATTTGCAGAGGATTGGGGAATCAAGGAGGCAGCTTTTTCTTTTTACAGAGTGTTAATGCATTCCTTTCCTCCCTAGTATGCACTTGATCCTGCCAACAGTCTATGAGAAGGAGGAGTCAACGTTGTCATTTTGCTCTTTCAACAGGTGAGAAAATGGAGGTTTGAGGGCTGTGTGAGACGCCACGAAGGACCCCCTCAAAGGTCTCACAGAAAGGGGGCCCAGACCCAGGACTCAGGTCTGCACAACCTGATCTCCTGCATTCTCCCCACCAAAAAATTGCCTCAGACTTTTGGCTCATGATGGTTATTATGTGTTTTAGATTGTGTCGTGTCAAATAGCCAGTGTGTTGAGAGGATGAGTGAGCAGGGCTGTGTCCATTTACGAGGAAATATTCCAAATACTTCCAAAAGTGTCTGGCCAGGCATCGCCCTCAGGGAGAGCTAGGAGAATGCAGAGAAGTTAACGGTTGAAGAAAAGGACACCTTTGTCCAAACTTTAAAGTCTATTTTGAAGAACTCATTCATCTCACAGCAGGCTCCTCCTATAGCCAGGACCAGGAAGACGAAGACTGAGTCCTGATTCCCGATGATTGCATCACAGTCTTGCATTCAGAGGGCTTTGCTAAGTTCCAATTGTCTCTATCACAACAAGGCTCCAGTGGAGGAAGCCGCAAAGTCGTGTGTGAGCCTTGACGTCAGACGGCTCATGGGTGCAAGAGCTCCCTTTATTTTGAAACCCAGAACAGTCCATGCCCGTCCAGGAGCTAAGCTGAAGAAGAAGTTTCATTAGAACAGGGAGACCTCGCAGAGGCCAGGCTCCAGGCTGGAGGACAGAGGTGCATCTGTCCTGACGCAGCCAAGGGCACTGACCTGTCCCAAGTGTTTAGGTTCTCTACTTGCTACCCCAACTCAGGCTCTCCACCCCGCAAAACTGAACTACATGGAATAGCCACTTTTCCTATGTGGCAGACCCTCTCAGTTGGTCCCCACCCCCATCTCCATTCCCAACCCCACCTTGCACTTACAAAGGCTGAAATATCCAGATGTGTCTCCCCCCGCCCCATCCCTTGCAGTTAGGGGTGGTGAAAAGATGCAGGGGTGAGTACTGCTGGAGGCCTCCCAGGAAGGTCTTTTCCTTCCAGAGAGCTCTATCCCTGCCTGCTTGCCATGGCCAGTGATGCCTGGAGACAGGGGTGGCCCCTGTGGGGCAGCCCTGAGCTCAAGCTTGAGGACAGAGCCCACATGGGAAGGACAGGGACAGCCTGAAACTTTGGCCCACACATTAACCAGGCCTGTCCAATTCCAGAATCTTTTACAAGGTGAACCATAAGTGTCCTGTAAGCTGTGAGAGCCTATTGGGGGTTATTTATATGTAAACGGCACAAGGACACACATTTCTGTCTGAGTTGTTGTTCTAGCACTTTAGGACCTAGGCCCATTGGGGCCCTGAGCTGCCTGGATTGGAGAGAGCATGAGTCAGGGAGAGGGGAGAAGGGGGCAGAGGCTGTCCTGGAAGAGAATTCCTGCCCCTCCATTCTGTGACTGTCTGATTCCATCCATGCTGTGCAGTCCCCTTATGGTTGCTGTCTGTTCCAGATACAAACTAGTCACATATTTGCATGATTGTGTTATAATCCTTTTTTACCTCATTGCTGACTTGCATGCATTGTAGGTAAGCAGCTTTCTTTCACCACCTCTCTTTCCAGCCACCTTCTTAGCCCAAGAAAGGGAAGGATGGAAAAAGAAGACTTGGAACTCTCCTAGCACTCAGGAGACAGGCAGGATGTGGCCCACTCCGCCAGGCACCATAGGAGGAGAGCCAAGGTGGGAAAGCAGAGATTGTACCTGGCAGTGGCCTCCCTCTGCATGCTGAGTCCAGGCTGAGGGCACAGCTGGAGACAAAGAGTGCCCCTCTCCTGCTCCCCTTTGAGGACCTGGGAGGGGGAGCCTCGCAGGGACACTGCCAGCCCTGCGGGCACCCAGGAGCAGTGCCTGACCAAGAGGATCCCAGGGCAGCAGCCAGTGGCCTCCAGGGATCAGCCTGAGGGCAGACCCATGGGACCAAACACACTCCCGGTAAGCCCCTCACAGACACACCGGAGAGGAACACAGGGAGGACTGGAGGGAAAATCCGGGAGGTTGATCATCTACAAGCAGCCACGTGGACAGAGAGCCAGCACTGCAGGGGACGGGGCTCCCAGGGCTGGGTAACAGCGATGAGCTTGCCTCCTGTCCTGCAGGGTGAGGCTGGAGCTCTCACTCACAGAATAAACTGGGTATCTGCGTGGATCCGAGGGGACTTGCACCCAAAGGAAATGTCTATGTACTTGCTTAAGCCACCTTGAAATCCCTTCTGGAACAAAGAAGGAGACAAGGAGTGGAGGAGGGTCAGGGAGGGTGAAATATAGTACAGAATGGGAGTAAGGAAGGAAGAGGTGAGAGAAGGAAGGCCAAGGAAGGCAAACAGGAAGAGCAGGAGAGGGAGAAAATGTTAGCTCCCTGCCTGGCCACAAACCTGAGCAAGTCCAGCCTTTTTTAACTCAAACAAGGAATATTATGGAAGAATGTAGGCACTGGGGGTTGGGGGGGGGCGTATATGTCCCCTTTCCCCTCAGAACAAACCTCCAGTATACTCTGAGCCCCACACCAACTCCGGAACTCATTCTGTCTCACAGTACAGATTCGGTGGCCCACACCCCACGCCCTCTTGCTGGCTGCTCAGACGTTTTCCCTCCCCAGTCTCGGCAAAATGGTGAAATAAGCCACTTGCCCAACATGTCCGAGGGACTAATAAATCTCTGGGGCCACCCGTGAGACTGATTTCCTGATTGCACAAGCTCTGAGTAAGCAGGTCCCTGGCCCCAGACACCCTTCCACCCCTACTGGGGCAAAGCCCTGACCCCAGGAGACAGGAGGCCCAGGCTGAGCTTGACCAAAATAGGGTGTGGCAGCCAGGGTGGCTTAGACCTTGCAGAGAAGGGTCATTTGACCTGAACACAGAGCAGCTGAAACCTGGCAAACAGTGGCTTTCTTATGAATCAGCTCTACGCTAACCAAAGTCAGGGCAGGTCAGCAACTGTGGTGGCCTCTGGCTGCGCAGGGCTCTGTGCTGGGTCTGTGCAGGGCAGGGTGGACTCAACTTTGGCTCCAGCTTCAGGTAACACATGAAAAGTCCTTAGACTTTATATGTACATATGAATATTACACATTACCATATATATTTTATACATAATAAAATGTGTATATAATAAATAAAGGTCTATATAGTAAATGATTAGCTAGAATTGATTATTTGTTGTTATTGGAAATAAATACACATTCCTATGAAAAAAGAGGAGGGAGGCCAAGGGGTCCTTTAGACATGTATAAATAAAGCTGTGGACACCACATGGCCATGAGAGACAGGTGAGAGATATGTGGTGAGCGTGCCCAGTGGTTTAGGTTGACAATGCAGAGGACAAGTTCCTTCCTGAAACCTGGGAGGGGTCATGCCCCCGGAATAAAGTCATACCAGGGGAAGGAGTGGCGCAGGAAGGAGGAGCCAGGGAGCTTGGTGCTACAGAGGCATCGCAACCCAGGATCCTGGAGCCTGGAAGGTGAACCTGGTGCTGGGAGCCGAGTCCTGTCAGTGATGGTTGCCTCGAAGACAGGTCCCCAAACCTGCACACTCAGCTCTTCTTTGAATCCCTCGGGAAACCCCAGCATCCTTCCAGTAAACTCTCTGTTCCGTTCCAACTGGCTAATGTCCATGTCTTTTGCCTGCAGGAACAAGAAGCAGACCTTAAGGTGTCCTGTATTTTTAGGTGCTTTCGTTGTTTGTTGTGTTGGGCTAAATATGCAGCAGAAACCATGAGATGCCTCCCATGGAAGCTTCCACAGGATGAAGGACCTCGGAGAGTTTCTTTGGGTGTCCCTCTCTTTGCTGGAAAACCAGGATGTGGCTCTCTCCCTCCCACCAGCCCTCACAGGCCTGAATTCAGGACAAATGCCAAGTCTTGCCAGCAGCGCACACCAACCCTGTGGGGTGATCAGAACGGGCAGACAAGACTTTTCAACACAAACATTCCAAGACTACGAGCCTCAGAAACTGTATTTAGATGCTATAATTCATCACTGAAAAAAAAAAAGAAATTTGAAAATGAGGTCCAGTAAGCTTTCCAGATATTTTTCCACTTGGCAAAAGTGCAGGATGTGTTTTTCTAAGCTCCTTTCCTCTGAAATGTGTGTATTTTGAAGGAAACACAGCCCATATGTTGCTTATTCATGCTTCACACAAAATGCTCTTAGGGAATATTTACTCAAAGTCCAAAACAACTTCCATTTGTTTATGTTTTTAAAGAAACTCCCTGAACTTAAAAACAGGAAGTCTTCATTGGCTAAGCAGATCTGTAGGGGTCTACACGTTTAGATGTTTTGGGAATCTGACATATGCCTGATGAGCCCAGAAGAACTTTTTTTCATTCCTGAAGGCACTCTGAATGGCACCCTGAACGCCACAGACCAGGCTGACAAGACCAGCTCCGTGAAACCAGCAGCCAGAACTTTCTCATGATGCTTACCTGGAGAGGGTGAAGAAGGGTCAGGACCTTGGCAACAATCAGTTTTGACCCACAGCCCCCACAAAGGCTTGGCCCCTGCAGTGCCCATGCCTTCTCTGCCATCCTTGAGCCGGACAGGACAGAACCTTTTGGAGCTGGCTCTCATAGACCTAATGCAGTGTTCCATTACAGCAAAGAGCAAGAAAACTCCACCTTAGCACGATGCTCCTTCCCACTGCCAAGTCGAAGTGGAGCAAAGCAGGCAAAAGGAGGCTGGCTGGTGGCTTGGGACAAGTGGGCAGCACGTGGCAAATAGAAACAGAACTGTGTTCCAGCTTCTGCCTCTATATTCTCTACCTCAAGGTCTTCAGTCTTCTGAGGCTCAACCCGATGATGTATAACATGGGAACAATGCATGTACCTGACTTGAAATAAACATCTGAAATTAACAGCATGGTACCCAGTGACCATCAGTGGGAACCCTCAGCAGCCAGTACAGGAGAATCTGCATCACTTTCCAGAGGATACCTGTACAGGTACATGGACTCAAGCCATCAAGAACACCTGAAGTTTGTTTCTGTCAGCCTGAGCCTCAATCGGTGGTCTCCAAAGTGGGGTGCATGACCCCCAGAAAGGGTAGATGGGATATTTTTTGCATTTATTTCATGCAAATATGACAAAGAACATCTCCACATATTTAGTGTAAGGACTGTCTCTGTATGACCAAGCATTACAGCCACGAATTCTGTGAGCTATTCTGGGGGAAGAGCAGGGATTCCCCTGCTGGAAGGAAAGGCTGGAAGAGCAACTTCTTTCTACATATTGTGCAGTTTAGGTGTGCCTGAGTATGTGGGTTTACGTACATGGAAGAAACTTCTCGATACTTTGACATGAGCTGGAGAGTGACCAAGCATGTGAATCCCCATACATAGCTGATGCTCCCAGGAAGCAATTCTAGGGATGAGATGGGCATTTTTTTTTTTTTTTTAACAAAAAGGCAGCTACTTCTTTGGCTGAACAAAGGCTAGTCATCAAGAGCAACCTAGCAGTTGCTTTAGGGTCTCTAAAACTATAAACAAAGCTGAATTTTCAAGGTCAAGCTGACAAAGGGACAGCTTTTCAAAGAAATTCATCCTATGGAGAGCCTGAGAAGTGTGGAAGCTTTCAAATCTTTACGATTTTGTCACCAGAAATAACATAAGAACATCACTTCTGAAAACCTTCAGATCTGTGCACTGAAAGAAACTTGCAGATTGAAATTTCTCATCTGTCAAAAAAAGCATCCAATGTGTTTTAGTGGGTTTTGAAACTGTTTAAAAATATATAAAAAGGCAATACCTTATTAAAAACAAAAACAAAACACACAAAAAATTGGTGGAAATTTAGTGGCCACATTTTGACACAAGCCTTTGTATCTGCAGTGAATGGGACCGAAAGAGTGAGTGCTGTGAGGTAGGCAGGGTGGCTGATATGCCTTACCAGGTACCTTCTCAGCCCCCTGTCCAGAGCCAGATCCCAAGGCAACTCAGACTCAGAAGTCCCAATTGTTGCCTCAGAGCACGTGAACCAAGGTTTATAAAAGCAATGATGCAGGGCACCTGGGTGGCTCAGTGGGTTAAGCCTCTGCCTTTAGCTCAGGTCAGAATCTCAGGGTCCTAGGATCGAGACCCACATCAGGCTGTCTGCTCAGGAAGGAGCTTGCTTCCCCTTCTCCCTCTGCCTGCTGCTCTGCCTAGTTGTGATCTCTCTCTGTCCAAAAAAAAAAAAAAAACTCTTAAAAAATAAAATAAAAATAAATAAATAAAAGCAATGGTGCATGCTGGGTCACGTTAGGAATATTTCCTGTCCATGTTAGGAATATTTCCAATGCTACTTTACTAAAGAAAAAAGATGTCCACAATAAAAAAAAATCAAAAATAAAATTTTTGAATATTATTTATGCATCTTTGATTTACTTTTATCTTTTCATTTTGAGGTGGGTTCTATAACCCAAACAATATGCTGCTTCAGTGTCCTGAGTATAGAACATATGTGTGTATATGTATGATATATTAATATATGTAACATAGTAATATATCCAGGATGAGTTTTCAGATTTTCGTATATCTCAGTGGCCCAGATAGTTTTACTGAGGGGTGGCCCGGAAGAACCACATGTCGTACCAGCCCCAGCCCAAAACGCAAGTGAGCCCACCTAGAAACACTCTGTTTCTTACCTGCTCCTTCATGGCCCCAAAACACACCGAGGCTGATGCAGAAAAGGCACCCATGTTAGATGCTGGGATGTCAGCCAAAGCAGACAACTTCCAGTACCCAAATAATGAGTAAGCTCCTCCGCAGCCCCGTCCCCCTCACATGCTCCCCACCTCCCCAGGGGAGACATTCTAAGTGCGCCAACAGGTGCGCGTGCACGTACACACACGCATACGCTCACAGGCAGCCACGTGCGCACACCCACACCCAGGCGCTCACATACGCAAGCGCGCACACAGACGCACATGTAGACGCATGCGCATGCACACGCAGGGGGCCACCCTACAAGTCCGCTGGCGCCCAACCAGCAGGTATTTGTTATGATCATTTTAATTACCCGGAGTATGGACAATGAGATGATGACGGGGTGGCAGAAGGGTAGCAAGAAAAGAACTTGGAATCTGAATATTTACGGTCTAATTTGGAGAGGACAGCACTTGTAGACACCGGGGCCAGGGAGAAGTAAAGTAAAGTAAAATAAGTAAAATAAAATAAAACAGAAATGCAGGTGCACCGCCTAAGTGCCAGGCCCAAGCAGGCACGTGGTTCAACAGACAGATGATGAATGAGTGTCCCTGCCCCAAGGTAAGGGCTTCCCAGCCCCACAAAGGCCTCAACCGTTCCTGCTCATATGCCCCCTTCCCTCGCTGGAGGCTCCTCCCCTCCACCCTCTCACTTTCCCACTCCCTTTTCTGGCTTCCTGGGACCACCCTCAGGTACACCACCTGCCCCAACATCCTGTGTAGGGTCTGCTTTTAGAAGAACCAAATTATACACACACCACTAGGGTCAGCAGACCAGCCTCCCACCCACTGGCACCACTGTATGCATTTGTTCCTCCAAAAAACAGAAGTGTTACCTGTGGATTCAGTCATTCACACCTTCTCTCCTGGAAGAGAGTATACCAGAGTTGGGGACTTGGATTTCTATTAGCTGGATGCAAGGTGCCATTAGGCATCCATGCTCCCAGCTCTAGAATGTGCTGGGGCCGGAAGCCCTCGTCTGGCCCTGGCAGGAAATGTTTCCACCTTATCTAAGAGAGGGAACTTCCTGCCACGGGGTCCCACAGCCTGCAAGTACCTGGTGTGTTTTCAATCCAGGCTTTACAGTCTTGCTCCAAGACTGTTGTTTGGTGCTTCTTTGTTGCCATTTGCTGGGACAAAGTTGCTTTCCAGTTACTTTGTGAACTTTCTGTAACTCTTTCACCCTAGAAAAATTCCTACCCTTCCAACTACCATCCCCACCACCCCATCACCAGCCCAAGGGAGGAGGAAATCCCTGCGTGCTGTAAGATTCCTCAACTGAAGACATGAACACGTACATAGCCTGGACTGCCTGTGCCTTGTTCGGTCAACCCAGACAGCCTTCAGGGCTCCCTTCCCTGATCAGTCACATTTGCCCTTTGTACATAACTGAAGGAGGTTCCTTGCCTGACCGCTTGAAGTACGAGCCATTCCCTGGACTCCCTCTGGCACCTCCTGCTTCTGCCATCTATCCCCACTTACACACTGTCTGTAACTCCCAACAAATCTGGGGATCAGCCCGCATGTCTGACAGAGACTCTAACTCCAGGATCCTCTCCAGAGATGCTTCTGTGCCCCCTCTACCACAACCCTCCTTCAGCCTCCACGGTCAAGTTCTGTCCCCAGCCTCCTGGTCTCCCTGCCTCCTTTTGTGCTAACAGTACCCAATTCAACTAGTCCTCCTAAAACACTGAGTTGGTGAGCTGGCTGCAGGGCCTGTCAAGCCACAGAGCCACCCTGGAACCAGCCACAGGACAGGACCTCAGCTGGCATATGGGGTACATCAACTTGACATAGCCCAGCCTTCCAGAATTTCTTTTCTCCAGCCCAGCCTCACTGGACTACCTGGTGTCCCCCCAAAATGGGGGGGGGGAAGTGTGCAGAACATGGAGATACATCAAAAGATTGACACCTGAAACTCTGAAAATTATACTAGAGCATTGTCTAGTAGTCTCCCTGGGTGGCATCAGATCCTCGAGGGGAGGCAATGTGGTGGTTTTAAGGAAATGTCCCCAAGTTCTGTGATAATCTTTCCCCCAAAGAGTGGAGCTTAATTCCCCTCCCCTAGAGTGCACTGTTCTGAAACACTCACTCCCAGAGGGCAGAACACAGCACAAGTCATGGGATGTCACTTCTGAGATTATGTTATGAACACAATATGCTTTCATCTGAACCCTCCTCCTTTTCTCTTTCTCTCCTGCCCCCTTTCCCTCCCCCTCCCTCTCTTTCTCCTTTCCCCTTCCTCTTCCCTTACCCTCTCCCTCTCCTTCCCCTTCCCTTCTCCCCCTCCCCATCCCTCTCCTTCTCTCTCATCACTCTTCTCTGGAAATCCAGCTACCCTGTCTTATGGGTGGATGAGGCACCATGACAAGAACCTAGAGCATTCTGCCAATAGCCACCTGAATAAGCTTGGAAAGGGGTCCTTTAGCACCTTCCAGAAACTGCAGATCTGGCTCACAACCTGATGGCAACCTCTCAGAGACTCTGAGCCAGGACCACCCAGCCAAGTGACTTCCAAGTTCCTGACACACAGAAACTGAGATTAAGCATGTTTGCTGTTTTAGACTGTTAGGTTTTGGGGTGATTTTTATACAGCACTAGGTGACTCACTGTTGACTTACATTTACTGTTAAGGACCAAAGTACAAAGCCAGATGTTAACTTCTGAATATTGACAAATGGCAAATGTTTTTTTCTGGCAGAGTAAATAATCTCAAAGATAATGGGTTTATTGTTCTATAAAACTCAACCAGTATTTTTACTATCTTATTCCATCATTCCTTTATCCTCTTGCCATCTCTACCAGTTTTTTTTAGATATTTTAAATTAGCTTCATCAGCCTGTTGATTCCCTTATAAATGAGCTAAGTAAATATTTGACACCACAATACTGGTGAGAGAATTGTTTTAACATTTTTAGAATTATGCTTTGATCTCATGTACTTCTGTGCCTTTGCACTTTTGATCGTGCTATACCTGCGGCACACTTTCCTGTTCAAACATTGCTTGTCCTGTAAGACACACTTCTGTGTTTCTTCTCTGTGGAAGCTTTCTCTGACCTTCCAAGAAGAAGCCTCTCTCCCTTCCCCATTGTCCTAGTTGGGGTTCTCCAGAGAAACAGAACCGATGGGAAAGTTAGATGGACAGATAGATGGTAGATAGACAGACAGATGATGGGTAGATAAATGATAGATATACAGGTAGTAGAGAGGTGATAGATGCATATATACATAGATATATAGATAATACATACATAGCTAAAGAAAAATACATGAATTGATAGAGAATGAAAGAGGTATATTACAAAGCATTGACTTATGTGACTTTGGAAGTGGAAAACTCCCACAACCAGCCATCCGCAAGCTGGAGATCCAGGAAAGCCAGCGGTGTAGTTCAAAGCCCTGAGACCCAGAGAGCCATGGTATAGATTCCAGTCTGAGTCTGATGGCCCAAGAACCAGGAGCAATGAAGGCAGAAGACTGATGTCCTAGCTCAGCAGTCAGGCAGAGAAAGCAAATTCAACCTTCCTCTGCTTTTTGTCCTAACCAACCCTCAATAGACTGAATGATGCCCACCCACAAATTCAAAGGCTAATCTTCCCTGGAAACACCCTCATAGACATAAGCAGAATTCATGTTTAGCCAGGTATCTGGCATCCTATGCCCCAATTAGGCCAACACATAAGATTAACCTTCACACCCATGTTCCCATTGCACTTTTCTCATGGTGCTACCAGAAAATTTCTCAGAAAATATGAAGGGTCTCTAGGACAGCCCCAACTTAGACCCCTTGGCCTTCACTGAGGAAGTGAGGTAGGCTGGGGGAGCCACCTTCTCAGAAGAGGCTGGGGTGGTCCTGGAAGCCTTCGAAATAAAAAGTGTCCTTTTTCCAGGAGTTGTCCACATATGTGCCAAGCCAAAGACAAAAGCTCAGCCTGTGAGGAAGATGTGGCTGCAAGACTTCAGATGGCATTGTTTGTTGGACAACAAGGTGGGGGTGAAGTGCACACTTACAGAGGCCCAGAAAGGTCAGTGTGAAGGGTGACAGGCAGCGTGCAACCAGAGGTGAGGGGCGACAAGGTGAGGCCAGGCTGCTTCCTAAAGGAATCACTCTGGTTTGGACAATTGTGATTTTTGTGAAGGCGTAGAGAATATTTTATCTTTGAATTCACTTCTTCACTCTTAGCACATGATACATAAATGCTTAATAATTAATAAACCTGTAAGTGAATGAATGAATTCAAAGTGGTCATTTAGATAAATTGGAAAAAAAAGTGTTTGTAAAACATTTCCATCAAAATGTCCAGTAGAATATTACTTCTTAGCACCTGTAATGTACATCCTGCCCCTCCATACTAGCACTATTCCTTTCCTCTTTCTTGTCCTAAAGCTTTCACAAGGCTGCAAGAGTATATATGTATCAACTACTTTTTGCTGCATAATAAACCATCCCTAAGTTTGATGTCTGCATAACTTTTTTTTCGCTGCTATAACACATTACCATATTTTTTTTTGTAGAATGCAACTTTCTTTTTTTTCTTTAATTTAAAATTCAATTGGCCAATATAGAGTACATCATTAATTTTTGATGTAGTGTTCAATGATTCATGAGTTGCATATAACACCCAGTACTGATCACATCATGTGCCCTCCTTAGTACCCATCACCCAGTTACCCCAGCCCCCACACATCTCCCTTTCCACAACTTTCAGTTTATTTCCTGGAGTCAAGGGGGGGCTCTCAGGATTTGTCTCCCTCTTTGATTTCTTCCCATTCAGTTTTCCCTCCCTTCCCCTATGATCCTCTGCACTGTTTCTTACAGTCCATATATGAGTGAAACCATGTGATAGTTGTCTTTCTTTGGTTGAGTTATTTCACTGAGAATAATCCCCTCCAGTTCCATCCATGTCGATGGAGATAACAAATTACCACAAATTTAATGGCATGAAACACCACAGATTTATTCTCTTATAGTTTTGGAAGTCAGAAGTGCAAAATGAGTCTTATAGTACTAAAACCCAGGTGTTAGCAGGTCTGGTTCCTTTTGGACGCTCCAACGGAGAAGCCAGTCCTGCCTCTTTCAGCTTCTAGAAGCTTCTGGTGTTCCTTGGCTTGTGGCTGCAACATTCCAGTCTCTGTTTCTGTCACAGCTCCTTCCCTTCTGTCTGAACATCCTATGTTCCTCTTATAAGGACCCTGTGATTACATAGCAATGTAATTACACCTAGATAATCTTCCATAATTTCCCTATCTCAAGATTCTTAATTTAATCATATTTACAAAGACCCTTTTCCCTTTATGTAAGTTAACATATTCACTGGTTCTGGGGATTAGGATGTCGACATCTTTTGCAGGGAGATGGGGGCAGTGGTGGCTTAGAACAACAGCTATGCACTCTTCCCAGTGTCGGGGTCAAGCTCGGCTGGGCATTTCTCTGACCCCAGCTGGGATCCCTCACTGTCTGCAGTCCTCTGCTGGGTCAGCTGGGGACTGGCTGGCCTAGGGTAGCCTGAGCAGATTCCACTCATCTCTGCTACAGTAGCCTCTCACCCTCCAGCAGGCCAGGACGGGCTTGTTTATGTGGGTTCTGAGAGAGGGCAAAAGCTTCCGAGACTTCTTGAGGCTTCATCTCAGAAAGCACTTCACAAGGTCAGCTCAGCTTCCAGAGGAAAGGAAGTGGGTGGAGCTGCGAGGTCATATTGCAAAGGGAGGGTAAGGGATTGCAACAAAGTCTTTAATTCACTGCATATTTATTGATCACCATCCCAGAAGGATGTTAACCTTTCCATTCCACACAGCACCTTGTATGTACACAGTAATTTTCCCTCCAAGTCCAAGGCAGCCGGGGCAGGGGTCAGAGGCACCACACAGCTGAGTACTATAGACCCATCTTCAACAGCGACACTGTGTGGCAGGAGAAAGGAATGGCAGCGAGTTCTGGGCAGATGGTAGTCTTTGCCCACTTGGCTGAGGAATGAAGACCCACCCTTCTATTTTTGTCTGTAAGACCCAGGGCGCTGAGGAAGACTTCTAGGCAAACAGGGGCAGTGAATTTGTAGTGGTTGAAAAATAAATTGCAAGACCATGTTTGCTTCCTGCTTGTGGGAGCAGCTCATCCTGGTTATGTGCACACCTCATAGCTGCTTTCTCCACTGCACACTTTTCTTTTCTGGCAACTTTTTACTTTGATATACTATCAAACTTAAAGAAAAGTAGCGAGAAAAATTCAAGGAACTTCTTTTTTTTCTTTACCCATAGTCCCAGTTTTACATATTGCTCCATCACTTAATCCATCTCTCTTTCTCTCTTTTTTCTAAACTGTTGATTAGGTAGGAGAAACTGTCCTTTGATTCACCCGAGTCCAGTGTGTCATTCGTAAGAACAAGGACAATGTTTTTATTCCTAAGATATTATTGTCAAAATCAGAACATTTTACACTGACACAATCCTATTACCTAACGCACAGTCCATATTCAAATTCCATCAGTTGTCCCTATAATGTCCTCAACATACTTCTTTAAATCCTTAATGACTAAATACTTAAATTTGGTTTGACAGCATATCATTAGCAATTGAATAACAAGTCAAATCTGTCCACATGTGTCACCTAGCCACACAGATAAGCATTGACTTTGCCAAATTACGTAGTCAGTTGAAAGAGCCATGGGAGTTCAGTGATTATTCCAGACAATTAACCTGGAGGTTAAGTCAAAGAGAAAGACGGTGAACTGTTTTTGCACTACTGAACCTTTCTGCGCCCCTGAAATGCCCTTCCCAAGGGTCTCCCAGGCAACAGGTAAACCTAAGAGAGACATTGTTCCAGAAAATTCTGCCTGTCCATAGCAACCATAGGGCAAAAAGGAACAGAGACAAGGACACACCATGCCAAGAGCACAGGCCTCGTGTGTCACTGCCAATATTTGTTTCAGTATAAAAATAACTTTCCAGCACTGTTCTGCCTCTGTCAAGAGAAAGCCAACAGAGGTGAAGGTGAAGGAGTGGCCACCCTGTGCTTCCAGGACACCTCAGGGGCACCACAGCGGTCTTCCACTTGGGGCAGAAAACATGTTTTTTCTGGCTTGGCCGCCCACAGCAAATCTTATTATTTCCCTTATGAATATGAAGTCATTGTTCAAAATAAAAAAAAGGGGATGAATGGGGAGGGCTGTATTTAACCAGGATGGTGCTGATAGCAGGTTACATAACCTCTCCCATGACATTCTATCAAAAATAGAGGGAAAATCCATGCATAAAGGTTATCCCCCGAGGGTAATGCATACAGAGTGCAGATTGAAATTATACTGATTCAATGGGAAAACCTGTCAGGCCCAGAGAGTCCCTGTTGTTCAATGTCTTATCTGTCTGTCTTCCTACAGATTCCCTAGTCAAGACATTCTAATTGAAATCCACACTTAAAGAATTGCTGTTTGTAAGATCCAGAGTATGGATTGTGACAAATAAGTAGACAGTGCATGGACCCATTGGTCAACATTTGATAGACTTGGGGACAATGGCATCATTTGTGGGCCCAATTTCTTCAGACATCTTCAGAGTCCCACTGGATTCTGATCATGTATAAGAGACACTGCATCTCTAGGTTCTCACTTATAGTCGGGGCTCAGTAAGTATTTGTTGACTAAATCCAGGAAGGAAAAAAAAAAAAAGAATACATTTGACCCATGCACTTCTGATATTTCAATCAAAAAATTACTAAATTGCCTTAGGAGTTTACAAGAATTGGATTTGGCCATCTCTAGATTATAAAACCTTAATGAGAAATATAATAGGAATGCACTGAGCAGTTGCAAAAGGAAAAGTACACACAATAACTCCTTCTGGGAGATCAAAGAATAAAGTGTTGTTGTTGGTAGAGCAAAGCTGGCCTATTTGCCATACCCAGATTATATACTTTCAGAAAATTGGAATATGTACTTGGTTCTCCAGAGACGGAGAGATTTATTGTATAGGATCAGCTCATATTACGGAAACGAGCAAATCTCAAAACCTGCAGGATGAATCAACATGTTTGAGACCCAAGAAGAGTTAATTTTTCAATATTGCTCCAGTGGCAGGAAAATGTTACTGTCTCAGTTTGAAGACTCTCAGGCAGAAGAATTTCTCTTACTTGGGGAGGGTCAGGCTTTTTGTTCTCTTTGGGCTTTCAACTGCTTAGATGAGGCCCTCCATTATGGAGGGCAATCTGCTTTACTCCTGTGGATTTACATCTTTACATCTATGAATTTGAATATTAATCTCAACCAAAAATACCCTTATAGAAATACTCAGAATCATGTTTGACCAAATATCTGGTGCCCAGTAAAGTTGACATAAAATTAACCATCATACAGTAGAACAAAATATTTTTGCTTAATCAAAACCAATCAAATATCAAATATTTAATGAGTACCTACATGTGCCTAACACTTATTGTATGCCAGCAGAGTTAAGAGGTCACATAGGACAGCTTTCTTCATCACAGGTTGCTTATAACCATAGTTGGGAAGGTAATATTTAAATGCCACATTGTGGCTTTCCTGAGTGGATTTCGGTTTCCAATTTGGGCTCATGAAGACTTTCCTGGGGTTGGGAGGGCCCTTTCTACTTTTTTTCATCCAAGTACACTGCATCAACTTTTGGTTCTATGCCAAGATTGAACCCATGATATTTTGCAGTATGTATACGAACCCTGATGAATCATTTTTGGGAGATGACGGCCCTGTAACTCCCACTTGGTTGCACAATACTTACTATGAGTTTTTCTGCCATCCTTGTGACTGTGGCATCATAACCAAAGGAGAATCTAAATGTTACATTCCCTTGTGAATCAGAAGTTGCTTGTTCGCTCCTATATTCAGAAATGACTTCTTTTGGTGTGAATTTAATGTGCTATTTAACAGAAATCTGAGCAACTGGCATAAAATGTAATGGTACCTCAATTCTCTTCTATTATAAAAAGCTAATCTGTAATTTCAAACACAATGGAATTTTGTCTTTCATTCTCTTTTCTGAAAAGATGCTGCTTTGCTTTTAACTTTGTGGAGAGTTACTTATGAATGAAGTATGTCATAGTACAAAAAATGCCATATTATTATCCCATTCAGGGCTAAATCATGCAGAACAATTAAATCAGATCACATACAACAAGTAACTAATCTTTCAGGTCCTCAATAATGCATAGAACACTAGTGCTATGAGAAAGCAACATTAACTTGAACATGAACAACATGAACTATCAGAGAAGGTGTTTGTGGGAGGCAGAACTTAAACTGATCTTGCAAAGAAATTCAGAAGTGAAGTGAAGTTCCCTGGGTGAGTTTTTCTATGAGCCAACTCTAGATTGAGGATCCAAGCACAAGGTTTTCTTGGTTTTGCTTTGTTTTTTGTTGGTTTTGTTTTATGTTATGTTAGCCACTATACAGTACATCATAAATTCTTTTATGTAGTGTTCCATGATTCATTATTTGTGTATGACACCCAGTGCTCATTAGAACATGTGCCCTCCTTAATACACATCACTGGGCTACCCCATCCTCCCACCACCCTCCCCTATGAAACCCACCATTTGCATCAACATGGATGGAACTGGAAGAGATTATCCTAAGTTAAATAAGTCAAGCAGAGAAAGATACTTATCATATGGTTTCACTCATATGTGGAGCATATGGTATAGCATGGAGGACATTAGGGGAAGGAAGGGAAAACTGAAGGGAGTGAAATCAGAGGGGGAGATGAGCCATAAGAGACTATGGACTCCAAGGATCCAAGTGCAAGTTTATTTGGAAAGTGAGCTGAGAAGCCCAGGTAGGGGAGTGGGAAATTGATTCAAAGAAAGGAAGGTAACAAATAAAGGGTGTCTCATCAGTTAAGATATCATGTGGGCAGCTGGAGCACAGTCATCTTGGGAAGCTCTAGGAGACAGTGTAAACAGTGTAGACACACTTGCTATTGCCCTGAGATGAGAGAGCAAAAGTATTATCACATCCACTCCCTTCAGCCATTGGTTGAGTGCTGCCCTGAGGTGTGAATTCCCTGGCACTTCCAGCCCACCTGTGGGCAGCAGAGCTGTGTCAGGCAGCCAGAGAAAACCCTCCAACAAGGAACTGCTTACACAGGCAACTGGAAGACTGATATGCCCTGAAGTATTAATAGCGAGAGGATATAGGCAATGCAACAAGAGATTCTGCTACAGTGACATTTACAGCATTCAGTCCAATGGACTACTAAATTACAAAGTCCAATTAAATCATAGCACATACAGCAAGCTGCTAAGGATGTGTCAAGTAGAAAAATATATGAAGGGCCCCTGGGTGGTTCAGTTGGTTGAGAATCTGACTCTTGGTTTTGACTTAGGTCATGAACTTAGGTCATGGGGTGGAACCCCTGCTTTGGGCTTTGCACTAAGTGGGAAGTCTACTTGAAGATTCCCCCCCTCTGCACCTTCCCCTATTAATGTTCATGCTCTCTCTCAAATAAATAAGTCTTTAAAAAATTATATGAAAAGTTTAGAAGTGAAGAAGCAATACCGACTACGTTATCAGAGAGCTCCCTGGAAAAGGTGGGTTTCAAACTGGTATTTGGAGAAAACCCAAGCTGCCTACCACTGCTCACCAGGTCAGAGAGTCTCATGTATTCTTTATTAACCTGGTCAGGCCCCAGGGTCTTCTGCACCAGTTAACAGAGATTTTCCTTAGCTACAGCAGGAGATAAAGCCAGTCTTTGCTGAAAAGGGTCAGCACAGACACAAGAGCAGAATGCGGTGTTTTTGAGCTTGTGGGTGAGCACGGCCTCTCCCATCAACCTTCAGATGTCCCTATAAACCTGACCAGCCCCCCCAAAACAGGAGGCCAGGTAGTTGAGGGGTCACCACCTCAGAAAGTTATTTTGGAGCACTGGGCAGAAGTTGTCCATATTCCAAAGCCCTAGCTGGGTTGGATCTTTGGGATTCAGCTAACACAGAGCCCAAGGAAATGAGAAATACCTGTAGTATCTGCCCCTCTATGTCCCACCCACCAAAGAGTCCCTGCCCCCACCCAAGGAGGAGGAAGCATAGACAAGGATTTAAAAATCTTGTCCACACTTAAAAGCAAATCCAATCTCATGAGGTGGGTGGTGTCCGTCCATTACCCACTCAATGGAAGTAGAAACTGCAGTTTGGGAGTGTAGGTTTGTGCAGACAGGAAGCAGCGGGGTGATTCCAGAATTCCAGCTCATTGTTGTCTGCAAAAAAATCCCTTTAGGTTATGCCATCCTGCCTTCTTCACACCACACTGAGCTCCATACCTGGAACATGGCCTAGAACCAGGGGAGAACACTTCCCTCTTCATATTTCCCAAATAAGTATGTAGGTAAGGTGATCTATGGGATGGATTCTGTTAGGAGCCAATAATTAAATGGCCCCAGTAATGATGTCTTTATATCCCTGCTCTGCTCTCAGGAAGTCAGTTGTACAAGGTGATTCAGAAGACAGCACACTGGGAGCCAAGTTCTTGCCTTAGGCTGGCTTGGGGAAAAGCCAGAGCTCTGTTTCAATTAATTTTCTTCTAAAGACAAACTTTATTTACTGCCTAAATCAGAGGTATTTATTGTGAGGAAATAGGCTGTGTGGGTGAAGTCAGGAGCCCTTGTGTTGGCACATCAAGCCTTGATTTACACCTGCTTGTGTGTCTTGGTCAGGGAGCCAAAGAGCCTGGGCCAGCACAGCCCTCTCTCAGAGCTGCTGGAAGAGTGCCAGCTTGTTATTTAAGCCCATGTGAGTCAACTATTCCTTTGCTTTTGGTGCTAAGCATTCTAACTGACACATTTTTCCATCCTCAGACTTCCTCTCATTCTTTTTTTTTTTTTCCTATTTTAAGGCATCACCTAGCACCTCCTAGCATCTGGAAAGATGAAAATGCAAACATTTCTTTATCAAACACAACTCCTGACCCTTTTCTGCCCCTAATTTAAAAAAAGAAAGAAAGAAAGGAATGAAGAAATGCCCAAACCAGGTGCAAATCAAATATTTATACATCAAATCCAATTTTATTAATGCAATTAATAGATGAAAATGTTCAAGTCATATCATGGTGCTTTAGCCAAATTTCTCATTCTGTTGGAGGGGGTCCTGACACATAACCCTATCCTCTCATCTATCATCTAGAACATTTTATTCCATGCATTTATTCTTTATACCGTCCTCATTCTTCAAAGGGTTTGTGACAGTTTACATCACACACACACACACACACACACACATGCATACACATCAAAATGGTGAAATATACAAAAACAAAAAATCAGGTTACCCTTCCCAGCATCTCTCCCAAGAAGGTGTAGACAATCAGAACAATGGAAAATGGAAACACAGTTATGTTGGCCACTAAGAATCCTTAATTGCTCTATTAATTGTTAATATGATATTTTAAAATTCAAAAGAGAGTGGCACTTGTGTGGCTCAGTGGGTTAAGCCTCTGCCTTCAGCTCAGATCATGATCCCAGAGTCCTGGGATCGAGCCCCACATTGGGCTCTCTGCTTGGCAGGGAGCCTGCTTCCCCCACTCCCTCTCTGCCTGCCTCTCTGCCTGCTTGTCATTTCTGTCTGTCAAATGAATGAATAAAATCTTAAAAAAAAACTCGAAAGAGAGTCTTAGTGCCACATGAACAAGTATTAGAGATGTGGTAGGGAATTGTGAATCTTCATACAGGACTGATGAGAGTAGAAATCTGAAGGACAGCTTTGAGGAGTAAATGAGTGAGATTTGGCCATGTTGAAAATTGGGCTTGCCCATAACTCTTGAAATTCTAGATCATCCAGACATTGATTTCTTAAAATGTGTGCACAAGAATATAAGCACATGGTGTGTAGTTTTTTTTTAAAGATTTTATTTATTTATTTGGCAGAGATCACAAGTAGGCAGAGAGGCAGACAGAGAGAGAGGAAAGGAAGCAGGCTCCCTGCTGAGCAGAGAGCCCGATGTGGGGCTCGATCCCAGGACCCTGGGATCATGACCCGAGCCGAAGGCAGAGGCTTTAACCCACTGAGTCACCCAGGCGCCCCGGTGTGTAGTTTTTTTTAAAGCACTGTTTGCAACAGGTAAAGACTGAAATTTCTTATATATCCACCAATATTAAAATGGAAAAACTGTGATATATCCATACAGTGGACCACTTTATAGTGGATGAAATCAACAAGCTAGCTGTATATTTTCAACAAGGATATACATGAAAAAAAAAAGTGGTTCTAAGGGGGAGGGATGATAGGGAGTTAGTGCTTCATGGGGACAGTTTTGGTTGGGGAAGATTAAAAAGCTCTGGAGACAGTTGGCAGAGATGGTTGCACAACAAGAAGAATATAGTTAATGCCAATGAACTGTACACTGAAAAATGTCCAAAATTTCTACATTTATGTTTTGTATATTTTACTGCAAAAAAGGACATTGTTAAATGATTTGATATATTTTTTCTGTATGTTTGAAATACTTCATAATATAAGTACATATAGACAAACAGAAAGAAAGAAATGAGAATTAAAATGACACTGCTGACCCCACATAACCTTACAAATATCCTTTGGATAAATAAACATCTTCCAAAAACATCTATACTTCCAAAGTATAGATTATTGCATCTTGCAGCATTTGTGCACTCATGATGATAAACTCTCTACTACTGATTCTTTCTACCAACCAGAAAAGGACACACTGGTGAAAGCAGAAGTTGGGCTTATGAGGCATTGCTCAAAGGGCAGGGGACATGGAGTAGGCAGTCAACCAGATGTACAGGGGGCACACAAGGGCCAATGGAGAAGGGGAGGGGATGAGCCCACCCAACCCCTGTCCCTTCATATCTGGCCAGTCCTGGGGGTTGTCCTCATCAGAACTGGGACACTATTAGCAAGTCTTCTTTCAAAGCCCAGGCTTCTGCAAGTTAGGGCCATCAGACATACAGTTGGTTCACTAACCATGAAAGGACCCATCTGATTTATCTTGATTCTGGGGCTTTCATAAGAAAAGTCTCTAAAAATGGAACCATGATGAATTCAAGATGTGCATGGCCATCCCACCTGTAGGAAAAATCTCCCTGATGTTAACTTTGCCCAAATCATTCCTTGGAACCTCCAGGTAAACTTGCACAGTGGGCTGTAGAAGGCAGAGAAGACCTCACTGCCATCAGGCCACTAGATCTAAAATCTCCAGGCTGAGAGCTGCTGACATCATTCCAGGCACCTGGTCTCAAATATTCCTCCCAAACTTTGTTTCAGCACTGTCCACTGAACATCAAGATTTGCTTTCACCATGGCTGCAGAAAGGAACCATCTGAGTGATTGATCACAGAAGCAAAAGTTCCCTCCTAAGAAAACAGGCAGAGACGCCCTACACCCTTCCTTATCCTCAGGGTTGACCTGATATCCTTGCTGGGAAGTTTATAGTTTAGAAGAGGGTTGGCAAACTTGTTCTGTAAAGAGAAGATATTAACTGTGTCAGGCTTTGCAAGGATTTTTGTCTCGGTTGCAACTGGTCAACCCTGCTATTGTGGCTTGAAACCTAGGCAAAATATAAGCAAATGGATGTTGCTGTGTTCCAATAAAACTTTATTTATGGAACACTGAACTTGGAATCTCCTGTAATATTTACATGGCATGTAATATTAATCATTTGATTTTTTCCCAACCTTGTAAAAATGTAAAAATAAAACATAGGTTATGCAAAACTAGGTGGTTGGCCAGATTTGTTTCAGGAGTCATAGCTTACCAACTGCTGGTCTAAACACGCAGTTTGTTCATCGAAACTGAAACCACAATATGCCATCACAAATACCATGAACATGTGGGAACAGCCCTGTAAGGAGGGAAGAGGAAAGCATAAGGGAAGAAATGCAGACTTTCTTGTTAGAAACCATCTGACAGGGTGGTCAGGTTAACTTGTTCTCCCAAGCTGAGCAACAGAAGCTGAAACATCAAACACTAGTCACTGCAGTGATCGACAGGGATACCTTCTCCTCGGCACCTGTGTTGAGTGCCTCATGAATCCTTTCCATGATCCATGAGGCAGCTGCTGTTACCCCATTGTTCTGAGGATGACACTGTGACACAGACACAATAAGGAAATTGTCCAAGACCATACAGATGGATGATGGATGGGTAGACCCAGCACTGGACATGAGAAGTCTGGTCTCAACCCCTGCTGTCCCCAGCTCTATGGGGACAGTCTGCAGGACTCTTTCTTAAGGACTTGTTGATGGCACCCTACCTCTACCCAGCATCTCAGAAGGTCCATCCTGTCCTCTTCCCAATGTATTTCTCCACCCCTACTCCATGTCTGTGGGTTTCTCTTTTCTATCTCTAATGTACTCAGTAGAATGCTTAGAGGTCTATGCCCTTACTGGTATAGGATCAGAAGCTGCTGCTATTGTCCACCATCCCTAAGTGGTTATCTCTCTCGTTCTCTCTCTCTCTCTCTCTCTCTCACACACACAGACACACACACACACATGCACACACACATGTTCACATGCCTACTTCCTATTTGTGTCTGTGGGTTTATTGTGTGCCTGTGTGTGCCTTTGTGTGTGTACCTATGCTTTTGCATCTGTGTCTGTGTATCATGTGTGCGTATCTGTGTGTGTACATCTGTCTAGGTATGTGTTTCTGTATATCTGTGTGTGTATATCTGTAACTGTGTTTATCTGCATGTCTGTCTGCCTGTGTGTGTATCTGTCTGTGTGTCTGTGTCTGTGTGTGTGTACCTGTGTGTGTACCTGTGTGTATACATGCACTGGATCTGGACATCTCTCAGGACTGAGCTCTGGTAGCCCACAAAGTCATGTGCAAGGTAAAACTTGCCTTACTGCCTGCTCAGGACCTCACCTCCCCATTCCTGTACCTGTGCTTCCCAGCAGTACCTCCGGGATAAAGCACTCACTCTAATCCAAACACCGCCTCAGAGGACAGACCCTATGCCTGCCTGGCTCACACATGTCCCATGGTATCTAGCTCAGGGACCAGCACTGAGACGGGCCCATGGAGGGAGGGCAGCAACTGAGTTGTCTGAACACTGGAGGTCTCAGCCCCCCCCCCCCACAGGACACTGCCTCTGACCCGTGGTGTACAGAAGGGTCTGATTCTGTGATCCTTCTCTTCCTGGCAGCAAGTGCCAGGGTATGCCTCAGCAACTCCTAAAACGAAGCAGTCACATGTTTGGGAACACACACACCCATAATTTTTATCGCAGCATTTTCCCCAATTTGCTCTAATGCTTATGAAAAGGGTTTTCTCTCTCTCTGTTTTATTTCAAAGGTTTTATTTTCTTAGCTGCTGAAACCACCAGGATTTTCACTGAGTGTCTGCACTTCCCCAAGTGCAAAATGATGCCTGGTGACCTACTGAATAGGGATATCACACACCTGATCAGAATACTAGAATGTGACCCTGTTTTTTTTGTTTTGTTTTGTTTTGTTTTTTCCAGTAAATCTCCTTGATGCTGGAAACCAAAGCGGATGTGTTGCCCAAGTGACAGTATTTCTGACCCAGCCTGTCTGCATGAAGTCCCTGGAGGTCTCAGGTGTTCCAAGCTGCTTTCAGAAGTCGCAACACTTCTTATAATTTAGTTTAAGACCCCAAAACAATATGTCCCCTTATTATTGTTTCAGTGGTGGTCTCTGATCTCTGGGAAAACTCGACTCTGGGAGGCCTGCATTTCACCCAGCCTTAACCAGTTAAGCAAGAACAAGGCTTCCTCATTTTCCCACATCTTGGGGAGCATGCATATGACACCTTTCGGGGGAGCTGGGGATGCTCACTGAAGGCACATATCTCACAGAAGTGGAGGCTGCTTGGCATCACAGCTGGGTCTGGGTGTCTCACTCTGGACTGGGACCCTGAGCTCCGTTTGGGCGGTTCAAGCTCCTCCTAAACCTTCAGCCAGACTTTCAACAAATGACATATTCATCTTGGGAAACATTTCCTTTCATACATGTTTCGGGTTCTCCTTTGTTTGGTCACAATCTGAGAGGCTTCTGCGCACAGTCTCCCAAGCCTCCTGCAGCAAATCCAGGAGGTCCTCACTCACGCCTGACCACAGGGTCGGTGTGGACATGGCCAGTCATCATGACACCTGGTGCAGAGGCACATTTGCCTCAGTCCTTGCTCACTGAACCTCAGAAGTGTCCCCCTGGAGTAACACATGCTGGCTTTGCTGTAGGTAAGACCCCACCAAGCCACGTGGAAAGTATCAAACAAATGGAGCAGGGCAGAATATGAAGGGGGTTCATGTGACACACAGGCTCATGGTGAAGGAATGAAAGGGACGCTCTGACCTCAGAAGAACCAGAGCATCTCCAGGCAGGGATGCTGGGTCTGGATAACCCACAGACCCCTAGAACACCATAAGCACCCCCTTTCTCATGCCTGGCCCCTCCCTGCCCTTCCCAGTGGACCAAGCCATGAGCTCTGCCCCCAGCCCTGCCAAGGCCAAGGTTCAAGGTTCTCTGAAATCCACCCAGAGTGTTTGCAGTCCCTGGGCGATGATGTCCTTAAAAATATATACTACCAAAATAATTTATGTTTTTGTAAAAAAAAAAAAAGAAAGAAAATAAAGAGAAACAAAACAAAAAAGAGCTTACAATTTTCTATGATGCCATTTGACACTACTAATGTTTGGATGGTTTTCTTTCCTGTCCTGTCTTTCTTTCCAGCATGTATATGTATTACCACGTGTGCACATACAAAGTAGGTTTTTTTACACACATAAATTCATTCTCTCATCTACTTTTCTCACCTAGCAATTTATATTAAATCAGTTTCTGAATGCATCACAAAAGATTCCAGCAATATGAAAATAGAATCCCCTCCCCTTCAGCCCACACCACACACTCGTCATCCTTCACATGATTTCATGCTCTAGTAAACACGGCTGCTGCGAACATCTCCCCACAGGCATGCCCCAGGCATGCACTTATCTCTCCAAAGTGGACACAGATAAGAAGAATTGCTAAGTTGAAGTATGTGTATATCCTTTATTTTAATAAATATACCAAACTGTTCTCAAAAGAGCTGTACTGATTTGTTCTCTCCCAAAAACTGGAAAAACTGTTTTCCCACATTTGCTAACATCTGAAATCATCACATATTTTAATATTTGCCAGCCTACCTGGTGAAAAGTATTATCTCATGATCATTTTAGTTTGGATTTCCCTGAATAATGGTGATGTTTACATTGGCTGGTACATTTCCTGTACTGTGAAAACTGTGGTCATATCCTGACGCCTGTATTGTTAGTCTTTAAAATGATTGGGAACTTCTTTTTATAGTCTGGTATTAAATTTTTATATGATATGTGTATATGTGAGATTCTTGTCCCAGGTTTTTACATGTCTTATAGCTTTGCTTGTAATGCCTTTTATTGTAGAGATATTTAAAATTACTTTTTTTAAATTTTCTATGTTCTCCATAACTTCTGTGGATTGGGCTTTATTTACATCAATGTTATACGCATAACAACTACAGGCTGGTTTTTATATTAACTTCCTTCTCAAAAGTAAATTCCAGAAACACTGCAATAGAAAGAGGAATCTCGTTTTTTTGCAAGTGTGTATCTAAGTAACTTAATGAATCCCAGTTTCATTACCGAATCTACTAAGGCTCCCCTCATATTCCAAAAGCCACTTTCACCACATACTGTTATTTCTTGCCTCACTTGTGCACATGCTAAAATCACATTGTTTGCTCTGTTTCTTCAAGAGTCATTTCCATTTGTTGAGTCCAATGTCTGTCTTTCACGTGGTGTGATCTGCTCATCTGTGGACCTGAGAACCTCTTTCCTCTGCTGGTGTCATTCACCTTAGCCTAGAGTAGGGGTTGCCCCAGAGTTGCTCACGTGATTGAGATGGGGCTAACTCTCTCTCACTCCTCCCTGCTTGGTGTAGGCATTCCTGGTGTTCTACCTGGACTTTTCAGCCCCACTAATATGATCCTGTTGAGAAAGGGGTTTTCAGACTCAGCTTCCCAAAGAAACCACCTTGCAGAATGTAAGGTTCCTCCACCTTCTTCTTATGCCTCTGGACTCAGAACTTCCAATGGATCTTACCTCTGAGGCTTCTCTCTCCAGTGAGGATGGGGACTGTCAGTTCCTCTGCTTCCGCTTCTTCATGAACCTGATTTTCCCTGCTCTCTTCCTTTTAAGAACCCCTCGGAGTTGCTGACCAGGTTTTTGACATGAGGGTTCATTATCTGCCATCTCACTGGATTTGGGATGCCCAAACTTCTACCGTGCTCCTAGATCCTACAGCTCTACACCATCATTTACCAGGCTACAGAGAATCCCACATGTGCATCTTCTTAGGTGTGACAATTGGTGTTGCACATGTGTCACTTCTGATTTCTAATTTTATAATTAATCGCTATGAACATCATTATACACATATCCTGGGTCACTTAATATTTCTTAAGATAAATTGTGGAAGGAAAGCCAGTACAAGATGGTGGAGGAGTAGAAGATCTTAGTTTTGTCTGGTCCCAGGAATTCAGCTAGGTATCTATTAAATCATTCTGAATACCAGTGAACTCAACCAGAGATCTAAGAAAAGAATAGCTGAAACCCTACAAATAGAAGAGTGACCACTATCTGCAAGGTGGGAGGTGCACAGAAGTGAATTCATGGTGATATATGGGAAGATAAACCACAGGGGGAGGGAGTCTCAGTAAGGTGACACTGGAAAGTGATTTATCAGTGGAGCACAAAATCAGAACTTTTAGAAGTCTGCTCAGGTGAGGGACATCCCTGCCTGAAAGGCCCTCAGGTGGTGAATGGGGTATAATCCTAGGTGGGACAGTGTGGTCTCAGGATCCTCAGGGTCACTGGAAGACTGGGGGTCCCTGAGTGTGGCAGAGTTCCCAGGCATCGGAGTGAGGAAGCCAGATGGCATCAGTGAGCCAAGGAGTGGACTCTCAGCTCAGAGTTGCCATAAACCATGAATTGTGGAATAGTCAGGCAACTGTTCCCCCTAAGCAGGGGCCCAACAAACAGCAGAACAAGCAAGACACCTCCTGCCCTTTTTCCCCTGGGAGGAACAGTGTGGGAGCATGCCCAGGAGTCTACAGGGTTTGGAGACTTGAAATGGGATCCCATGCCTAAGATAGAAATGCTCAGTCACAAGCTAGGTGGGCACAGATTGTGGATGGAGACCAGGAAGACAGAAGTGATTGTTTTTCCCTGAGGGAGGGAAGTGGGGTGGGAGGAGTGAGGTCTTGAGCTTGAGAGCTGAGGCTCTGGGGATAGAGATTGGAAGGCCACCATGTTCATTCTCACCCTCTAAGGCTGCTCAGAAAGTCTTCAGGGAACGAAACCATAGAGAACAAACCAGAACATATTATTTAGCCTGGTCCCTGGCAAGAGCAGTTCAATTCTGTCCAGGGCAAATACACTTGAGAATCAATGCAACAGGCCCCTCCCCTAGATGATCAGCAAGAACATCCAGCTGAGACCAAGTTTATTGATTGCTGAGAACTGCAAAACTTTAGCACTGGGGGAATATAACATATAGAATTCATAGATATCTACCCATAATTCCTTAGTCTTTCAATTTTATTTTTTTCTCTTTCCCTTTTCAACCAATTTCTTATTTTATCAACTCATTTTTTCAAATCTTTTTTATTTTTCATTTTTACACTTTCATTCTATCCTTTCATTATATTTAATTTTGTGTGTGTGTGTGTGTGTGTGTGTGTGTTTAAGTTTTTCCTTCTACAATTTTGGGTTGCAGTTTCTCCTAACAGAACAAAATCTAGTGTATGGTTCTGTTCTCTTCACCTGTCTGATCATGTTCTCTCTTTTTTTTTTCTTATTTTTGTTTTGTTTTGTTAAAGTCTTCTTTTTTTCTTTAGTTTTCATCTTTAGAGTTACATTCTATACTTCCAATGTATTTATGATATATATGTGTGTATATATATGTATATA
Organism: Neogale vison; assembly: GCF_020171115.1. NCBI lineage: Eukaryota > Metazoa > Chordata > Mammalia > Carnivora > Mustelidae > Neogale > Neogale vison. The sequence continues at coordinate 48,458,619 of NC_058098.1, forward strand.
TATATGTGTGTGTGTGTGTGTGTGTGTGTGTGTGTATGCTATAATGTCCTTCCTTATCTCTTATTATAGTATTTGGGATATCAGGTTGGGTAAAAAAAAAAAAAAAACAAGACCCATCAATATGCTGTCTGCAAGAGACTCATTTTAAATCCAAAGACACCTCTAGATTTAAAGTGAGGTGGTGGAAAGCCATTCATCATGCTAATGGACATCAAAAAAAAAAAAAGGCTGGGGTGGTAATCTTTATATTAGACAAATTAAATTTTAAACCAAAGAATGTAATAAGAGATGAGGAAGGGCATTATATCATAATTAAAGAGTCTTTCAACAGTAACATCTAACAATTTTAAATACCTATGCCCCCAACATGGGAGCAGCCAATTATATAAACCAATTAATAACAAAATTAAAGAAACACATTGATAATAATACAATAATAGTAGGGGACTTTAACACCCCGCTCACTGCAATGGACAGATCATCTAAGCAGATCAACAACAAAACAAAAGTTTTGAATAACACACTCGACCAGATGGACTTCACATATATATTCAGAACATTCCAACCTAAAGCAACAGAATACACATTCCTCTCAAGTGCTCATGGAACATTCTCAGAACAGATCACATATTGGTTACAAATCAGATATCAACCAGTACCAAAAGATTGGGACCATTCCCTGCATATTTTCAGACCACAGTGATTTGAAACTAGAAACCAACCACAAGAGGAAAGTTGGAAATAATTCAAATACATGGAGGCTAAAGAGCATTCTCCTAAAGAATGAATGGGTCAACTGGGAAATTAAAGAAGAATTTTAAAAACTTATGGAAACAAATGAAAATGAAAACACAACTGTTCAAAATCATTGGGACACAGCAAAGGCAGTCCTGAGAGTAAAGTATATAGCAATATAAGACTTTCTCAAGAAACAAGAAATATCTCAAATACACAACCTAACCTTACATCTAAATGAAATGGACAAAGAACAGCAAAGAAAGCCTAAACCCAGCAGGATAAGAGAAATAATAAAGATTGGAGCAGAAATCAATGGAATAGAAAGCAAATGAACAATAGAACATACCATTGAAACTAAGAGATGGTTCTTTGGAAGAATTAATATGATTGATAAACCCATGGCCAGATTTATCAAAAAGAAAAGAGAAAGGACCCAAATAAATAAAATCATGACTGAAAGAGGAAAAATCACAACCAACACCAAAGAAATATAAACAATTATAAGAACATATTATAAGCAACTATATAACAAAAAACTAGGCAATCTGGAAGAAATGGATGCATACCTAGAGAGTATAGACTACCAAAACTGAAACTGGAAAAAATGGAAAACCTGAACAGACCCATAACCAGCTAGAAAATTGAAGAAGTAATCAAAAATCTCCCCACTGAAAAAAAAAGAGCCCAGAGCTGGACAACTTCCCAGGGAAATTCTACCAATCATTCAAAGAAGAACTAATACCTATTCTTCTGAAGCACTTTCAAACAAATAGAAATAGAAGGAAAACTTCTGTACTCTTCCTGTAAGGCCAGAATTACCTTGATCTCAAAACCAAAGACCCCATCAAAAAGGAGAATTACAGACCAATATCCCTGATGAACATGGATATAAAAATTCTCACCAAGACCCCAGCCCATAGGATCCAACAATGCATTAAAAGGATTATTCACTATGACCAAGTGGGATTTATTCCTGGGATGCAAGTTTGGTTCAACATCTGCAAATCAATCAATGTTATACAGTACATAAATAAAAGAAAGGACAAGAACCATATGATCCTCCCAATAGATGCAGAAAAGGCATTTGACAAAGTATAGCATTCTCTCTTGATTAAAACTCCTCCCAGTGGAGACATAGAGGGAACATGCCACAATATCATAAAAGCCATCTATGACTGTTTTTCTGAAAAACAGTCTGAGGGGTTTGAAGTGGCGGGGGGGTGGGAGGTTGGGGTACCAGGTGGTGGGTATTATAGAGGGCACGGCTTGCATGGAGCACTGGGTGTGGTGAAAAAATAATGAATACTGTTTTTCTGAAAATAAATAAATTGGAAAAAAAAGCCATCTATGAAAAGTCCATAAACTAATACCATTTTCAATGGAGAAAAACTGAGAAATTTTCCCCTAAGGTCAGGAACACAGCAAGGATGTTTGCTATCACCACTGCTGTTCAACATAGTACTAGAAGTCCTAGACTCACCAATCAGACAAGAAGAAGAAATAAAAGGCATATTAATCAGCAAAGAAGAAGTCAAACTCTTACTTTTAGCAAATGACATGATACTCTATGTGGAAAACCCAATATTCTACCCTAAAACTACTAGAATCATACAGGAATTCAGCAAAGTGACAGGATGTAAAATAAATGCACAGAAATAAGGTACATTTCTATACACAAACAATAAGACAAAAGAAAGAGAAATTAAAGAGTCAGTCCCATTTACTATGGCAACAAAAACCATAAGATACCTAGGAATAAACCTAACCAAAGAGGCAAATGATATGTACTCAGAAAACTATATAATTCTCATTAATGAATTTGAGGAAGACACAAAGAAATGGAAAAACATTTCATATTCATTAATTGGAAGAAAAAAATATTACTAAAATGTCTATACTACCTAGAGTAATCTATAATTCAGTGTAATCCCTATCAAAATACCATCAGCTTTTTACAGAGCTGGAAAAAATAATCCTAAAATTTGTATGGAAACAGAAAAGACTCTGAATCATCAGGAGATGTTTAAAAAGAGAACCAAAGCTGGTGGCATTACAATTCAGGACTTCAAGCTCTATTACAAAGCTATAATCATCAAGATGGTATGGTACTGCCAAAAACAAAACAAAAACAAAAACAAAAACCAGACAGATCAGTGGAACAGAAGAGAGAACCCAGAAATGAACCCTCAACTCTGTGGAAATTTTTGGGAAAGCAGGAAAGAATGTCCAATTGAAAAAAATACTGTCTTTTCATCAAGTGGCATGGAAAATTGGACAGCCACATGCAGAAGAATAAAAACTGGACAATTTCCTTACACCATACACAAAAATGGACTCAAAATGGATGGAAGACCTGAATATGAGACAGGAATCCATCAAAATCTTAGAGGAGAATACAGGCAGGAACTTCTGTGACCTCAGCTGCAGCAGCTTCTTACTAGACTTATCTCTAAAGGCAAGGACAAAACAGTAAAACTGAACTATTAGGACTTCATCAAGATAAAATCTTTTGCACAAAAAAGAAAACAGTTGATAAAAAACAAAAGACAACTGAAGGAATGGGAGAAGATATTCGCAAATGACATATCAGATAAAGGGTTAGTATCTAAAATGTATAAAGAACTTACCAAACGCAACACCCAAAGAACAAATAATCTAATCAAGAAATTGGCAGAAGACATGAACAGACATTTCTGCAATGAAGACATCCAAATAAAAAATGAAACAGACACATGAAAAAATGCTCAACATCATTTGTCTCAAAAAAATACAAATCAAAACCACCCTGAAATACCACCTCATATCAATTAGAATGGCTAAAATTAACCACTCAGGAAACAACAGTTGTTAGTGAGGATGCGAAGAAAGGGGGACCCTCTTACACTGTTGGTGGGAATTCAAGCTGGTGTAGCTACTCAGGGAAACTGTATGAAGTTTCCTCAAAAGGTTGAATATAGAGCTACCCTATGACCCACCAATTGCACTACTGGGTATTTATCCTAAAGATACAAATGTAGTGATTTGAAGGGGCAGCTGCACCCTAGTGTTTATACCAGAAATGTCCACAATACCCAAACTATGGAAAGACCTCAGATGTCCATTGACAGATGAATAGATAAAGAAGATGTGGTATATAAGTGTGTGTGTGTGTGTGTGTGTGTGTGTGTGTGTGATGAAATACTACTCAGCCATCAAAAAGAATGAAATTTTTCCATTTGCAAAGATGTGGATGAAACTAGAGGGTGTTATGCTAAGTGAAATAAATAAATCAGAGAAAGACAAGTATCATATGATATCGCTGATAGGTGAAATCTAAGAAGCAAAACCAAGGATCATAGGGGAAGAGAGGAAAAAATAAAACAAGATGAAATCATAGAGAGATAAAAAGTGTAAGAGACTTTTAATCACAGGAAACAAACTAAAGGTTGATGGAGGGAAGTGGTGGGGGGTCACTGGGTGACAGGCATTAAGGAGGGCACATGATGTAATGAGTACTGGGTATTATATAAGACTGATGAATCACTGACCTCTACCTCTGAAACCAGTAATACATTATATGTTAATTGGATTTAAATAATAAAAACCAATTAATTTAGAAAAGAAAAAGAAAAAAGAAAGAAAAGGTAGTTCTATGAATACCAATATGAGATGTCCACCACAGAGTGGGTGAAGGAAAACAAGTCATAGGTGGTATATACTAATAATATATCTTTTGTTTACTAAAAGGGATGCTTATGTACGTATATATATATATATGTGTGTGTGTGTGTGTGTGTCTGTATGTGTACAGCAAAGGAGATTGTGAATAGCACAAACTATTAATATGGTTACCTCTAAAGACAGAAATAAAAAAAGATAAACTGTGGAAGGAGATTTACTGGCTTGAACCATATAACCATCTATATGGTCTATATGGCCTATATTATATGGTCTATACAGCCATATAATGGCCATAGATATTATCAACCCAACATCCACATTAGTCACATATGTTCACATTCTCACTGTCTACAGAGCAAACTTGTTTCTCACTTCTTTACCATCCAATTAGGACAACCTCTATGCTTGAATTTTTCTGCCTAATGAATTTGACTTTGGAATCTAATTAAGGATGCATGGACTCTTAGCCTGAATTTGTCCTGTGACCTTGCAGTTGGACTTTGTCTGATAAACTTACTAAGACATGGCTCTGTCATAAGATGGGCTCTGAATAGATTATTAGAGCTAATCACCCATTGCTGAGCCCTTAATTCTGGCCTCTGCCAATTTTCCACATTAGTCTGTGACCCTGGCCCTGTCAGACTTGCAGCCTTGGGAGCCCAGAAAAGGCCAGTCCATCATGGATTTGTGCTCATGGTGACTCATGCCTTCATGATCTCATTAATCTTATTATCTCATTAAAATCCCAAACTACAGACATCTCTCATTTTATTACACTTCATTTTGTTGTGCTTCTCAGATACTCTAATTTTTATAAATTGAAGGTCTGTAGCAACTCTCCATCAAGCAAGGCTATAGGCACCATGTTTCCAACAGTAATTGCTCACTCCATGACTCTGTGTCACATTTTGGTAATTCTCACACTATTCTAACCTTTTTTGTTATTATTATATTTATGAACTTGATCAAGAAATGTTCTCTGTGTTTTGACTTCCCCACTGACTGGTCATTCCTCCCATCTCTCTCTCTCTCGGGCCTCCCTGTTCCCTGAAACACAACATTGTTGAAATTAGGCTAATTCAAAAACAGACACATAGATCAATGGAACAGAATAGAGAGCCCAGAAATATACCCTCAACTCTATGGTCAACTAATCTTTGACAAAGCATGAAGGAATGTCCAATGGAAAAAAGACAGCCTCTTCAACAAATGATGCTGGGAAAATTGGACACCACATGCAGAAAAATGAAATCGGACCATTTCCTTACACCACACATGAAAATAGACTCAAAATGGATGAAGGACCTCAATGTGAGAAAGTATCCATCAAAATCCTTGAGGAGAACACAGGCAGCAACCTTTTTGACCTCAGCCACAGTAACTTCTTCCTAGGAACATCACCAAAGGCAAGGGAAGCAAGGGCAAAAATGAACTATTGGGATTTCATCAATATCAAAAGCTTTTGCACAGCAAAGGAAACAGTTAATAAAACCAAAAGACAACTGACAGAATGGGAGAAGATATTTGCAAATGACAAATCAGATAAAGGGCTAGTATCCAAAATCTATAAAGAACTTAGCAAACTCAACACCCAAAGAACAAATAATCGAATCAAGAAATGGGCAGAGGACATGAACAGACATTTCTGCAAAGAAAACATCAGACACATGAAAAAATGCTCACATCACTTTGGCATCAGGGAAATACAAATCAAAACCACAATGAGATACCACCTCACACCAGTCAGAATGGCTAAAATTAACACTTCAGGAAATGATAGATGCTGGCGAGGATGCAGAGAAAGGGGAACCCTCCAACACTGTTGGTGGGAATGCAAGCTGGTGCAGTCACTCTGGAAAACAGTGTGGTGGTTCCTCAAAGAGCAGAAAATAGAGCTACCCTATGACCCAGCAATTGCACTACTGGGTATTTACCCTAAAGATACAAACGTGGTGCTCCGAAGGAGGACGTGCACCTTAATGTTTACAGCATCAATGTCCATAATAGCCAAACTATGGAAAGAACCTAGATGCCCATCAACCGATGAATGGATAAAGAAGATGTGGCATATATATACAATGGAATACTATGCAGCCATCAAAAGAAATGAAATCTTGCCATTTGTGACAATGTGATTGGAACTAGAGGGTATTATGCTTAGCGAAATAAGTCAGTCAGAGAAAGACACCTATCATATGATCTCCCTAATATGAGGAAGTAAAGATACAACATGGCGGTTTGGGGGGTAGGAAAGGAAAAAATGAAAGAAGATGGGATAGGGAGGGAGACAAATCATAAAAGACTCAGTCTCACAAAACAGATTGAGGGTTGCTGAGGGGAGGGGTGTCGGGAGAGGGTGGTGGGTTATGGACATTGGGGAGGGATGTGCTATGGCGAGTGCTGTGAAATGTGTAAACCTGGCGATTCACAGACCTGTACCTCTGGGGATAAAAATACATTATATGTTTATAAAAAAATTAAAAATTAAAACAAATAAACAAAAAAGAAATTAGTCTAATTAATAGCCTTGCAATGGCCTGTAAGTGTTCAAGTGAAGGGAGAGTTGCACACCTCTCATTTTAAATCAGAAGCTAGAAATGATTAAACTTAATGAGGAAGACATGTTGAAAATCTACATAAGCTGAAAGCTATACCCCTTGCACCAAACAGTTGGCCAACTTATGCATGCAAAGGAAAAGTTCTTAAAAGAAATTAAAAGTGCTCTTCTAGTGAACACACAAAATAAAAGAAAGCATAACAGCCTTATTGCTGATATGGAGAAAGTTTCAGTGGTCTGGGTAGAAGGTCAAACCAGCCACAGAATTCCCTTGAGCCAAAGCCTAATCCAGAGCAAGGCTCTAACGATCTTCAATTCTATGAGGGCTGAGAGAGGTGCGGATGCTGCAGAAGAAAAGCTTGAAGTTCACAGAGTTTGGTTCATGAGGTTTAAGGAAAGAAACCACCTCTATAACAGAACGGTCCAAGGAATGGCAGCAGGGGCTAATGAAGACACTACAGCAAGTTATCCAGAAGATCTAGCTAATCAGTGAAGGAGGCCATACTCAACAACAGATATCTAATGTAGATGGAAACAACCTTCAACTAGAAAAAGATGCCATTTAGGGATTTCATACTTAGGAGAAGTTAATGCCTGGACTTCAAAACTTCAAAGCACAGGCTGACTCTCTTGTTAAAGGTTCATGCAGCTGGTGGCTTAAGCCAATGTTCATTTACCATTCCAAAAATCCTAGAGCCCTTAACAATTATTACTCTGCCTGGGCTCAGTCACTGGAACAGCAAAGCCTGGATGGCAGCATGACTGTTTACAACATGGTTTACTAAGTATTTATTTATTTATTTATTTATTTTAAGTATTTTATTTATTTTTTTGACAGACAGAGATCACAAGTAAGCAGAGTGGCAGGCAGAGAGAGAAAAAGGGAAGCAGGCTCCCCGTTGAGCAGAGAGCCCAACGCCTGGCTCCATCCCAGGATCCTGGGACCATGACCGGAGCCAAAGGCAGAGTCTTTAACCCGTTGAGCCACCCAGGTGCCCCTACTGAGTATTTAAAGCCCAATGGTGAAATCACTGCTCAGAAAAAAAATGTTCCTCTTAAAATATTACTCTTAGACAATGCATCTCTTAATCCAAGGGCTCTGATAGAGATGTACAGTGAGATTAATGTTGTTTTCATGTCTGCTGATCTAACATCCATTCTGCAGCCCATGGATTAAGGTGTTATTTTGACTTTTAAGACTTATTTAAGAAATACATTGTGGGACGCCTGGGTGGCTCAGTTGGTTAAGCAGCTGCCTTCGGCTCAGGTCATGATCCCAGCGTCCTGGGATCGAGTCCCACATAGGACTCCTTGCTCAGCAGGGTACCTGCTTCTCCCTCTGCCTGTGCCTGCCATTCTGTCTGCCTGTGCTCGCCCCCTCTCCCTCTCTCTCTCTGATAAATAAATAAAATATTTAAAAAATACATTGTTAAGGCTATAGCTGCAATAGACAATAACAGATACTGGCAAAGTTAATTAAAATTCTTCTGGAAAGAAATTACCATGGTAGATGCCAGTAAGAACATTCATGATTCATTGGGAAGAGGTAAAAATATCAATATTGAACAGGAGTTGGAAGAAGTTGACTCCAGCCCTCATGAATGACTTTGAGGGGTTCAAGACTTCAGTGTAGGAGATGACTGCTGATGTGGTGGAAACAGCAAGAGAACTAGACTCAGAAGCAGAGCCAGAGGATGTAGCTGAGTTGCTGCAATCTCATGATGAAACTTTAATAGATGAGGAGTTGTTTCCTTTTTTTTTAATTTATTTTTTATTTATTTTCAGCATAACAGTATTCATTATTTTTGCACCAACCCAGTGCTCCATGCAAGCCGTGCCCTCTATAATACCCACCACCTGGTACCCCGACCTCCCACCCCCCACCCCTTCAAAACCCTCAGATTGTTTTTCAGAGTCCATAGTCTCTCATGGTTCACCTCCCCTTCCAATTTCCCCCAACTCCCTTCTCCTCTCTATCTCCCCATGTCTTCCATGCTATTTGTTATGCTCCACAAATAAGTGAAACCATATGATAATTGACTCTCTCTGCTTGACTTATTTCACTCAGCATAATCTCTCCCAGTCCCATCCATGTTGCTACAAAAGTTGGGTATTCATCCTTTCTGATGGAGGCATAATACTCTATAGTGTATATGGACCACATCTTCCTTATCCATTCGTCCGTTGAAGGGCATCTTGGTTCTTTCCACAGTTTGGCGACCATGGCCATTGCTGCTATAAACATTGGGGTACAGATGGCCCTTCTTTTCACAACATCTGTATCTTTGGGGTAAATACCCAGGAGTGCAATGGCAGGGTCATAGGGAAGTTCTATTTTTAATTTCTTGAGGAATCTCCACACTGTTCTCCAAAGAGGCTGCACCAACTTGCATTCCCACCAACAGTGGAAGAGGGTTCCCCTTTCTCTACATCCCCTCCAACACATGTTGTTTCCTGTCTTGCTAATTTTGGCCATTCTAACTGGTGTAAGGTGATATCTCAATGTGGTTTTAATTTGAATCTCCCTGATGGCTACTGATGATGAACATTTTTTCATGTGTCTGATAGCCATTTGTATGTCTTCATTGGAGAAGTGTCTGTTCATATCTTCTGCCCATTTTTTGATGTGATTGTCTGTTTTGTGTGTGTTGAGTTTAAGGAGTTCTTTATAGATCCTGGATATCAACCTTTTGTCTGTACTGTCATTTACAAATATCTTCTCCCATTCCGTGGGTTCCCTCTTTGTTTTATTGACTCTTTCCTTTGCTGTGAAGAAGCTTTTGATTTTGATGAACAGCTGGAGCAAATAATCCAAAAATTTGTATGGAATCAGAAGAGACCCCGAATGGCTAAGGAAATGTTGAAAAACAAAAATAAAATGAGGCGCATCATGTTACCTGATTTCAAGCTTTACTACAAAGCTGTGATCACCAAGACAGCATGGTACTGGCATAAAAACAGACACATATCAACCTTTTGTCTGTACTGTCATTTGCAAATATCTTCTCCCATTCCGTGGGTTGCCTCTTTGTTTTTTTGACTGTTTCCTTTGCTGTGCAGAAGCTTTTGATTTTGATGAAGTCCCAGAAGTCTATTTTCGCTTTTGTTTCCTTTGCCTTTGGAGACGTATCTTGAAAGAAGTTGCTGTGGCTGATATCGAAGAGATTACTGCCTATGTTCTCCTCTAAGATTCTGATAGATTCCTGTCTCACGTTGAGGTCTTTTATCCATTTTGAGTTGATCTTTGTGTACGGTGTAAGAGAATGGTCGAGTTTCATTCTTCTACATATAGCTGTCCAGTTTTCCCAGCACCATTTATTGAAGAGACTGTCTTTTTTCCACTGTATATTTTTTCCTGTTTTGTCGAAGATTAATTGACCATAGAGTTGAGGGTCCATATCAGGGCTCTCTACTCTGTTCCACTGGTCTATGTGTCTGTTTTTATGCCAGTACCATGCTGTCTTGGTGATCACAGCTTTGTAATAAAGCTTGAAATCAGGTAAGGTGATGCCGCCAGCTTTATTTTTGTTTTTCAACGTTTCCTTAGCGATTCGGGGTCTCTTCTGATTCCATACAAATTTTTGGATTATTTGCTCCAGCTCTTTGAAGAATGCCGGTGGAATTTTGATCGGAATGGCATTAAAAGTATAGATTGCTCTAGGCAGTATAGACATTTTAACGATGTTTATTCTTCCGATCCAAGAACATGGAATGGTCTTCCATCTTTTTGTGTCTTCTTCAATTTCTTTCATGAGTGTTCTATAGTTCCTCAAGTATAGATCCTTTACCTCTTTAGTTAGGTTTATTCCCAGGTATCTTATGGTTCTTGGTGCTATAGTAAATGGAATCGATTCTCTAATTTCCCTTTCTGTATTTTCCTTGTTAGTGTATAAGAAAGCCACTGATTTCTGCACATTGACTTTGTATCCTGCCACGCTGCTGAATTGCTGTATGAGTTCTAGTAGTTTGGGGGTGGAGTCTTTTGGGTTTTCCATATAAAGAATCATGTCATCTGCGAAGAGAGAGAGTTTGACTTCCAGGATCTATAATGAACTCCTCAAACTCAACCCACACGAAACAGACAAACACATCAAAAAATGGGCAGAAGATATGAACAGACACTTCTCCAATCAAGAAATACAAATGGCTATCAGACACATGAAAAAATGCTCATCATCATTAGCCCTCAGGGAGATTCAAATTAAAACCACATTGAGATATCACCTTACACCAGTTAGAATGGCCAAAATTAACAAAACAGGAAACAACATGTGTTGGAGAGGATGTGGAGAAAGGGGAACCCTCTTACACTGTTGGTGGGAATGCAGGTTGGTGCAGCCTCTTTGGAGAACAGTGTGGAGATTCCTCAAGAAATTAAAAATAGAGCTTCCCTACGACCCTGCAATTGCACTCCTGGGTATTTACCCCAAAGATACAGATGTCGTGAAAAGAAGGGCCATCTGTACCCCAATGTTTATAGCAGCAATGGCCACAGTCGCCAAACTATGGAAAGAACCAAGATGCCCTTCAACGGATGAATGGATAAGGAAGATGTGGTCCATATACACTATGGAGTATTATGCCTCCATCAGAAAGGACGAATATCCAACTTTTGTAGCAACATGGACGGGACTGGAAGAGATTATGCTGAGTGAAATCAGTCAAGCAGAGAGAGTCAATTATCATATGGTTTCACTCATTTGTGGAGCATAACCAATAGCATGGAGGACAAGGGGCGTTAGAGAGTAGTAGGGAATTTGGGTAAATTGGAAGGGGAGGTGAACCATGAGAGACTATGGACTCTGAAAAACAGTCTGAGGGGTTTGAAGTGGCGGGGGGGTGGGAGGTTGGGGTACCAGGTGGTGGGTATTATAGAGGGCACAGCTTGCATGGAGCACTGGGTGTGGTGAAAAAATAATGAATACTGTTTTTCTGAAAATAAATAAATTGGGAAAAAAAAAAAAAAAAACAGACACATAGACCAGTGAACCGAGTAGAGAGCCCAGATATGGACCTTCAGCTCTATGGTCAAATAATCTTCGACAAAACAGGAAAAACTATACAGTGGAAAAAAGACTGTCTCTTCAATAAATGGTGCTGGGAAAACTGGGCAGCTATATGTAGAAGAATGAAACTGGACCATTCTCTTACACTGTACACAAAGATAAACTCAAAATGGATAAAAGACCTCAGTGTGAGACAGGAATCCATCAGAATCCTAGAGGAGAACATAGGCAGTAATCTCTTCGATATCAGCCACAGCAGCTTCTTTCAAGATTTGTCTCCAAAGGCAAAGGAAACAAAAGCGAAAATGAACTTTGGGGCTCCCTTTTTTTATTAACATATAATGTATTATTTGTTTCAGGGGTGCAGGTCTGTGATTCATCAGTCTTACACAATTCAAAGAACTCACCATAGCACATACCCTCCCCAGTGTCCATCACCCAGCCACCCCACTCCCTCCCTTCCCCCGCCTCCAGCAATCCTCAGTTAGTTTCCTGAGATTAAGAGTCTCCTATCATTTGTCTCCCTCTCTGGTTTCGTCTTATTTCATCTTTCCCTCCCTTGCCCTATGATCCTCTGTCTTGTTTCTCAAATTCCCCATATCCATGAGATCATATGATAATTGATCTGTGATTAATCAGAGATCAATTGATCTCATATTAGATCAATAATTGATCTGATAAATCTCTGATTGACTTATTTCACTTAGCATAATAGGAGTTGCTTCTTATGGATGAGCAAAGAGTAGTTTCTTGAGATGGCACCTACTCCTGGTGAAGATGCTGTGAAGATTGTTGAAATGACAACAGAGGTTTTAGATTAGTACATAAGCTTAGTTGACAAAGTAGCAGAAGAGTTTGAGAAGATTGACTCCAGTTGTGAGACAAGTTTTCCTGTGGGAGAAATGTTATCAAACAGCACCACCTGCCACTGAGGAATCCTTCATGAAAGGAAGAGTCAATCAACACACCAAACTTCACAGTCTTATTTTAAGAAGTTGTCACAGCCACCCCAGCCTTCGGCAGCCACCACTCTGGTCAGTCAGCAGCCATCAACAGTAACGCAAGACCCTTCATCAGCAAAAAGATTATGACTCACTGAAAGCTCTGATGATGGTTATCAATTTTTAGCCATAAAGTATTTTTAATTAAGGTATATACATTATTTTAGACTTGTCTATTGCACACTTAATAAACTATAGTATAGCATAAATATAATTTTGATGTGTACTGGGAACTAAAAATTTCATTTGACTCACTTGTTTTGCAATATTTGCTTTATTGTGGTGGTCTGGAACTGAACCCACATCTCTGAGGTCTGCCTGTACTCTACAAAGCACCACCACTCTGTGCGTGAGGGAATTGCATTTTTGAGAAATTGACTAACTTGTCTGCGGCAAATCCAGGATTTCCACGCCAATCCAGTTACTTACAAAGCCTAAATCACTATGATGGTTGCTGAAAAGGTACCGATGGCAGCCCACGTGGATCCCAATCTTCAATCCCTGACAACTGTCACTGTAGAAAGGACATATAATTAGTAAGGGAAGTGATAAATTCTGAAGAAGATGTCAGACATAGCCTCCAAGCTGACTACAACCTCCTTTCAAATATCAGCTCTCAGGAAAACCATTGTAAACACTACAAAGACGGGGTTGTTAGATATTTTGTGGTGAGTCCCCTGTGCCCAGAATGCATATTAGAGGCACAAAAGTATTCTTTTTAATAAATGAACAAATGCTTCATTGTTGAATCTGTTAGCTCAGAAGAGGAGGAAAGGCAAGTGGAGTGGAACAAAATGAAGAGCATGTGCATTTATTCTGAGAAGCACCATGTTACACCACTTTCCATCAAGCAGCAAGCACTGGAGGCACCTACATGGCTCATTCAATTAAGCATCTGTCTTCGGCTCGGGTTCTGATCTCAGGATCCTGGAATTGAGTCCCACAGAGGGCTCCCAGCTCCGTGAGGAGTCTGCTTCTCCCTCTGCCTGCTCTGTCTGCCAGTCCCCCTGCTTGTGCTCTCTCTCTGACAGATAAGTAAATAAGCTCTTTAAAAAAAGAAAAAAAGCAAACATTTGTTTGTTCTCTCCCTAGACACTGCACCCACAGCCTACTTCCTAGTAAAGCTCAAGGTCTTTTTAGTCAATGAGCTAAGGTTTAAAAAAAAAATTCCTCCTAAAGGGGAAGATTTTGCCATTGTTTTGGGTTTAGGGATGTATGAGCTTAGTACAGGTATGTCTAAGGATGGAATCTGAACCACGGGAGCTATGGAGATGTAGGATCAATGAGTCCACATGGGGTTGTTGGGAGCAAATGCCTGGGAGTACATGACCCTAACCAGGAATAGGAGATGAGAGGCCCCAGTGAGCATGACCCATGAGAAATCACCAACAGAGTCCACTGTGAAGTCCTGCTGAGATCTGAAAGGACCTCACCCTGATCACAACAGCACAAAGCAAATGAAAACTTCCCTGCCATCCTCATGGCACCTACTACACAGCCTCATCCTCCCCTTCCCCCAACCAGGAGGATTTCTGAGCTGAAATGTGTCTCAGAGACAACAGGGTAAAGAGGTAGGCATTCAATACCCCACCTCCCAGGTGACCAGCCACAGTATAACCCAAAAGGAGAGGGAGAGAAGGCTTCTATTTGTAATCTGGGAAGTCCTTCTAACCCATCAAGGGCATTGAAAGGGCATGAGGAGGAAGACATAAAAACACGATGTCTGGCTTGTTCTGGCCACACCTCCGTCACCTGGTCAAAGAATGGTCCCCACCTGCAGAGGAATACTTTGTGGGCATCTGTGAATGTCACTTCAGTCCATCCTCACAGTCTGAAGGGTTTCAGGATATTACATAACCACCAATTTCCCCTCAACAATGTGTTCTTTGAGTTTCTGACAATTACTCTGTGTAGTAGCAAGGCACGCCAAGTAGAATAGCTAGAGATCAAAGGGAAAGGACACATTTGTGCTGGGGAAGAGATACGAAATCTGAAGTCGGACTTTGCCAAGATATATGGAAAAGTGCATCTCAGAAATACAAATCAGATGTGTTTATGGGAATCAAAGTGAGAGAAACATAGCACGGAATTGGGGATGATTAAAAATCCTTCTTAAGGAATTGTCTTTAAGGTTCCAATCTGGATTGGTAGTCATTTGGGAACATTTTAGCCAGTGTATTTGTTTCTTGCTAAATTTTGTTCTCTACAAAAATGGAGAGTATTTTTGGCAGAGGAGCATCGCTTTCAGCAATAAATATGTTTCTGAACATTTGCAAATCAAATACCATCCGGAATATCTCAAAAAAGTTTGTTGTTTAAGAGGTCCCATCCCATAAAACACTTTTATAGCTGCTTAGATGAGGTAATTAGCTGTAACTAGAAATAAGAGGTAATAGGTTGGTTGACAGAATAAGTACCATATGGGTTTCAATGAACTAGAAAGCTTAACCAAGCCAACTAGGTAATGTTCCACAGGAATTTAACAATACAAGGGAGAAGGGCTTGGAACAGCAGGAACCTGTAGCTTGGAGATAAGAAAATGTATGTGAGGGAAGGCAGTATGGCTAGATGTGTCTCTGAGTATTCAGAGGGCTCTTTTCTGGGGAGAGATGAGCCCTGCATTGATACACCGTGGAATGGGGACAGTTAGGATTGACAGGGGCACCTGCAATGAAACTGTGTCCTGTTCACTATAAAGAATAACTAGAAGAGCCCAAGTGATCCCAGGACAGGACTTACTCAGGGGCAGAGAGTTCTCTGTCTGTGGCAGGATCAAGCAGAGATGCCAATGAGAAGAGCCTAGCACTCCATGAGTGAATGGGCCAGTCAGTGTCTTCCAATGGTTGCTTTGCAGTAGTGAGCTCCCTGTTTTGGGAGGCATTCAAGCACCAACTGAACGTCAACTGGCAGAAATCCCAGCTGGGCAAGGATGGATGGTCAGCATTTTCCAAACCACTCTGCTGACTCGGCTTGGTTGGCCATGCCAGCATCCTCTGGGAAACTTTTCAAAAGGACAAAATTTCAAGCCCAGTCACAGAAATTCAGATGCCGTTCTAGGGTAGAACTAGTGGTATTGGCAAATGTTGAAAAACAGCTCTCCAGAACACAAAAACGTCCTCATTTGTAGCGCTTGCTGATTTCCATGGTGTAAATACTCCCACTGTGTCCAATTTCAGGCTATCAGTGTGGAGTCTGAATGCAGGGTAGGCCAAAAAAATGCAAGGAAACCACTGTCACATCATATTCTCACCAGACAGATGCAGAGGATGAAATTCACCTGAAACACAACAATAATGGAATTGTGATATAGTTAGAAATGATGAACTTTGGATAACTATTACCTTTGTTTTAATCTGGTTTGTTTCATTGGAGGTTTTGTAATTTACTTTTTAATAATGGCAGTGTTTAATACCTGGCTCAGGAGAATCCTGAAGGTTTAACAGTCAATCAGCTTCTAGGAGCAGGTCCAGGCAAGCTATAGCATCCCCACATGGCCCCCAAATCAGGCCTTGAACACCCCCCAAGCCAGCTTCTGCCACAAAATCTGGACAAGTTCAATGTGCCCTTACTGTCTTCACAAAATCTGGACAAGTTCAATGGGCCCTTTCTGCCTTAAGGTTATGTGGCCTCCCTATTCCATGGCCAAGGACAAGGAAGCCACTCTGCATCAAGCAGTGAGCCATCCCCGCCCAGGACTGCTTGGGCATTTCAAGGCTTAGCAGGTCTGTTTTCCTGTAACTTAGGTGCCTCTCCAAGCAGCCTGTCCTTTGCCTGGTCTTTGGTAGCTTTAGGAACTATCTCTGGGCTACTACAAGGCCTCATGAAGGGAAGGTTTTAAAATAACCATCCTCTAAGAGAGTAACTCTAATTTCATGTGGACAATGAGAGAAAGTTGACAGGATAAAGCGGAGATCCCGGAGCAGACCTCCAGGAGGAGGGTTGCAAGAGGGAAGGGACTTTGATCTCACACTGCCGCGGCTCCAAAATGGGACTAGTGCAGGCACATGGTGGGGGAGGCACAGGGTGGAGGAGCCCGGAACATTGAGCAGAGGAAAGAGAGGCAGGAGGGAAGGAAAGAGGGAGAGCGTAGAGGAAAGAAGGAGAGAGGGCGATCTGGCTGTGATGACATCAGTTACACCATTAATCCCCAGGGTCTATTCAGCTGATCTGGCTGGCTAGGTGAGTGCCCCCTTCCTCCCTCACTGCTCCATGTGTGTGCACTCTGTTGAAGAGGACGACCTTCTCTGATAGAGGAAAAATAAAAGGGGAGAGAGGGGAAGAAAGAGAAAAGAGGGGAGAGAAGGAGGTAAGAGAGAAAGGGGGGATGTTGGGAGGGAGGAGGAGAAAGAGGGAGGAGGGGGAAAGAGGAGGAAGAAGAAGTGAAGCGGAGGGACCTGGAGGGGAGAGAGCGAGTGAGGGAGGGTGGGAGGGGAGACAGAGAGGTAAGGGAACAGGAGGACGAGGGAGGGTCAGGAGGAAAAGGAGGGAGTATTTCCTTTGAGGGGATTCAGTATATTATGAGAAATAGTACTAGATCAGCTTTGTCCTAAAAGAATGTAACCTTTAAAAAAAATCATCCGTGGGATACCTGGGTGGTTCATTAGGTTTAGGGTCATACTCTTGGTTTCAGCTCAGGTCATGATCTCAGGGTTAGTGAGATCCAACCTTGTGTCAACCTCTCACTCAGTGCAGAGTCTGCTTGGGATTCTCTCCCCCTCCCTCTGCTCCTCTCCTGCTCATGTTCTTGTGTTCTCTCTCTCTCTCTCTCTCTTCGTGTGTGTGTCTCAAAAAAATAATGAATAAATAAATAAATAAATATTTCGAAATGGTCAGATAGCCCCCAGATTCCCAGCGCTTTGTCTTTTTGGCACTCCTGGCACTCCAAATTCAAGGTCTCCCCCTCCCAGCTTTTCAGAAACACTTTAGAGATTGTCCCAGGTCTATTCTAACAAGTACAAAGTTCTCTAATGGGCCTGTGTCATCAGCCTGGAGGTTACTGTGGGCCTTCTATCTCACTCAGGCTCCCATTGCTCAAGCCTGCTGCCTAAAAGCAACCTCTACAGTGTAGACATTTCCCCTCCAGGTAGAGGAACTTAGTTCCTTTTTCCCTGCTGAGGGCAAGCTGGACTCCATGAAAATGAAACACAGTGACTTCATGTTGGAGAAACCTGACAGACAGCACCTTCTCCAACATGGTCATCATCTACATTCTAGGAGGGGAAGGCACTGAGCTTCCAAGGGCTTCTTCCTGCATCCATAGTCATGAGGTTACATCAGAAAAGCCAGATTGGGGCTGTTCTGGAATGCCCACTCAGGATGGATATGGGGTCTCTAGCTGGCTGACAAGCCTGGTGTAAATCCTTCTGTGCAGTGAGTTGTCCTCAGATTTTAAATTGTGGAGGCTGGTGACTAGACACCAACCCAACTTGGGATGTGTTGTATGGGACCCCAGCAGACCTGGGTCCTTCAGATTTGGGGCTCCCCATCTCTAGGGTCTAGTTTTCTTTGCTTCAGAGATGGGGCTCCCCATCCCCGGCACTGGTTTTCTTTGCTAGACTCTTCTCACTGTCTCTATCCTGAGGGCTGCCTGAGTCTGGGAGAAACATTGGCTGGGCTTCTCTATGGATCTGTCTCTCTGAGGCCGCAGGAGGGAACCCTGGGTGGTGCTCTGAGCTTCTGATGACCCAGGGTCCAGGAAGTTCCCTCCCTTCTGGTGAAGGAGAGGAAGGAGCAGTTTTGGGTGGGACTCATGACCTCCCCAGCTAAGTAGGAAAGGCAGCCAGGGATAGGCAACCATATGTAATATAAACTGTGGGCCAGGCCCCAAAGCAGGTGTTACAGGGAAGGAAAGCTTTCATCTGATGTGACCCAACAGGCCTGCACTCTGACCAGCTCATGTCCAAAAAGTGCTGACTATGTATTCCTTTCTAGGGCTGCTGTGAGAAATTACTAAAACATAGATGGTTTAAAGCAAGAGAAATGGGTCCTCTCAGAGTCCTGGAGGTCACAAGTCCAAAATTAAGGTGCCAGCAGGGTTATACTTCCTCCAGAGGCACTAGGGGAGGGTCCTTCCTTGCCTCTGCCAGCTTTGGGGAGCCCCAGGTAGCATCACTCAGTCTCTGCTGAATCATCACACAGCCTTCCCTGTGAACATCTGTCTCTGTGTCTCTTCTCCTATGAGGATGAAGGCCCACCGGACTGCAGTAGGACCTCTCCTTAACTAACTTCATCAATAACTCCATGAGATGTCACCTTTCTTGGTCACATGCTGAGGTTCTGAGGTTCTGGGGGGGACATGAATGTTGGGAGATGCTGCTCATGTTGTTGGGAGATTTCTGTCCTTCATGACTTTGTCTGAAGTGGACATAGGAGAGTGTGGACCCCACATCTTACATGTAAGCAGGAGGCAAACAAGGGGCACTAGCTCATAGCAGATGACTGAGACTCCCCAGCTATTGTAGCAAACCCCCACATCCCATGCCAGCCTCCAGTCCCAGCCCCGCCACAAAGCACCCACATGACAGTTGATGCTACTTCATTCTTCTAAACCAGTTCCTCATCTCAAAATAAAGATGTCACTTATAAAGTGTGGAAAACGCTGGGCATTTTCATGGCTCAATCCACAGTGAGTCTGACTAACCTATCTGGGCTAGCAACAGGAAGGGTGTGCGTGAAAATACCCGGGAGCACATCTCATGCTTGTCATTCTGCATTTGCCATTAATAACAAGAACACATAAATTTCAGAGTTCAAACTGGGAAGGCTTATTTCAAGTATTCCCATCCTACTTTTCCAAATAGCTCTCCCTCCCCTGTCCGGCCCGTCCTCCAGTGTCACTCATCACTGATAAGACCTGGAACACATCGCTGACCCTGGGAGCACAGACTTTATGGACGCAAAAACAGATGCCTCTGTCAGCAGTGAAACAGGACAAAGGTGGGTGAGGAGATGGGCCCAGACCCTCCCACTTCCTCCAGGACCTACCCTCCATCCTGGCTAGAGCACAAGGGATACCACACCCACTGAAGAAGGAAGCTCTTTCCACCCTGGGCCCCAAGACACACCTGTTCTCACTCCCTGAGAATCAAGAGTCGCGGTGTCAGTCCAGGGAAACACCAGTCACTCCTTTCTGAAAGGAAAAGCAAAAGACCTATCACCTATGTGGGCAGAAAACCCACTTAGCTACTTAAGTAATCAGCAATCCCATATGGACAGCTGGTCCTCACTCATGTCTGCATACCCAGCCCTGAAGGGCTGTGATCACATAGTGCTTCACAGTTAGGAAGAATGCTTGGCACATACATTGTTTCATCTTGGTCCTCACAGAGTCCCATAACCCTAAATAGGCCACATTTCCATCTTCCATCTCTAGATGGAAAAAACCTAAGGCTCAGAGCAGCTGAGTGTCAGAGCCTGGACTCTGATCCTGGGCTCTGATTCAGACCCTGAGTGCCAGCAGTAAAAGCTGTGTCCATGCTACCTACGGAGCAGATTTCTGTCCTGCATGACTCGGTCTGAAGTGGACATAACCCTCTTTCCCCTGCGGGAGAGATCCACCATCATTCTTCCTTCACACAGGTCACTTCACAGGTTCCCATGAATTTTCTTGTACACCAGCATATACCTTTGCATCTGAACAAGGGGCAGTGTTGCCCAACGGAGAAATCTGGGTAGTTGGACTGAAAAAGACCCAGATGTGAATCTGATCTCTGTCAGGTTTTAGTGATGTTGGTTCATTCCTTATAGTAGGGAAATAATAACACCTGCCTGGCATCATGGCACAGAGTCACAAATGCAGCATCCATAAAGGGCCATACCTCTCTGTAAACAGCAGCCTTTATTACTCCATCAAACACTCAAAAGCTTTTCATCATCGATGGGGCAGAAATTGACCTGAACAGAAGCCAGCTCTGTGTGTGAGAAACCTCAGTGCCTGATTACTGATAAATCCAGACTCTCAGGTGACAGAATCCTATCGGGTCACCCTCTTGTTCTAAAGCAGCTGTTCACCCCTGAGCCACTTGCTTAATCTGAATGTGAGGGAACTGAACTGGGCGAGCCCTGGGAGGAATCCTAAACAGCCCATTCATCTTTCAGGAGCTAACAAGGGCTGGGCATTTCTCTTAAGGCACAACAACTTAGTGTCAATGGGGCCTGGGTGTTTGTGGGGTTTTTTATAGCTCCTGTTAAGCTATCATTACTTTAAATATTTGGAAAATCCACTTGCAAGCCCAGCGTTTCTAAGTTTGTGATGTGCCCTGGGAAATGACTCAACTTCCTCCAAGACTGAGGTGGTCACAGCAGGGAAGGGGGCAATTCAATCTGCCAGGAACAGGGGAGTCAGCCAACTGCACCATAATCCACATACTCATGGAAGATACACTGCTAATCTGGCTAAGAAATGGCTACAGAACAGGGATTTTCAGTTTGAAGGAGCCCTCTAAGAGTCCAACACACTGGATGAAAATAGACCCACACCAAAATTCCCTATGCATCCTACAAAGAAACCATGAAGATTTATACAAAACAACAACAACAACAACAACAACAAAAACAAAACAAAAAAACCACCAAGGGCTAAAGGCATCAGCTTCTCCACAGCCACTCTGGAAACTAGAAGACATAAATGAATGCCTTCTCGATTCCAAAAGTAGCCCAGAATTCTACACCTTGCCAATCAATTAAGTATGAATGCAGAATATAGATACTTTCAATTGTGCAAAATTTCAGAAATGTTCCTTCCTATTTCTCTTTTTCAGGACGCTATTAGAGTTTACACTCCACAGAACCGAGGTAGCAAATCAGAGAACATGGAGACATGGAATCTAAGAAGTAGGAAATTCAACACAGGAGAGAAGAGGGAATTTCCAGGGCAAACACCAGGCAAAGGTGCTGGGATGGTAGCCATGGACCAGATCTAGACTTCTATCTCAGTGGAGGGGTATGCACTCTAAGGGAAACTTCTTCAAGAGAAAGAAACTATAGAGCATCTAAGATGGATAGATAACCTGTGGTATAGTCACACAATGGAATATTATTCAGCAAAAATGAGAAATGAACTATCAAGACATTAAAAGACATGGAGGAAACTTAAATGTATATTACTGAGTGAAAGAAGCCAATCTGAAAAGTCTATATGCTGTATGTTTCCAACATGTGACATAGTGGAAAAGGCAGAACTAAGGAGACAGTAAGGAGATGGGTGGTTGCCAGGGGTTAGATGAAAAGAAAGATGAATGGGGGAGCACAGAGCATTTTTAGGGCAGTAAAACTAGTCTGTATAACACCGTAAAGATATCATTATACATTTAGCAAAACCCACAGAATATACAACACCAAGAGTGAACCATAATGTAAACTGTGAACTTTGGATGATAATAGTGTGCTGATGTAGGTTCACTGATCATAACAGATATACCCCTCTGGTGGGGGATGTTGATAGTAGGGAGGATGTGGAGACAAGTGCGGGGACAGGGAGATAGGGAAATTTCCTGTACTTTCCACTCAGTTTTGCTGCAAACCTAAAACAGCTCTAAAAAAAAAAAAAAAAAAAAAAGTTTGTTAAAAGAGCATCTGGCATGAATATCTTAACTTAAACTACTGGGGGATATTTTGAGAATAAATTAGTAATTTGTATTTGAAAAGTAAAAACAACAAAAAAACCACAAAATAATTATGAACTCCAGGGAAAACAAAAATTCACACAGAAGACAAAAAGCAACTGTAGTTTTCTACAAGGCTCATGTCAATGATAATGACATTGTCACAGAATATAAACACGGAATAGAGACCTCACCAAAACTGCAATATAGTTATACTGAGAAGAGGTTGGAAATGCGGTCATCTGTGCCTGTGTGTGTGTTTCTGTGTATGTGTGTATGTGTGTGTTGCAGGCAAGAAGAATTATGTGTATTGGGGCGCCTGGGTGGCTCAGTGGGTTAAAGCCTCTGCTTTCGGCTCAGGTCATGATCCCAGAATCCTGGGTTCAAGCCCCGCATCGGGTTCTCTGCTCAGCCGGGAGCCTGCTTCCTCCTCTCTCTCTGCCTGCCTCTCTGCCTACTTGTGATCTCTGTCTGTCAAATAAATAAATAAAATCTTTAAAAAAAAAAAAAGAAGAAGAATTATGTGTATGAATAAAAGTTTAGTATCAGGCCTAAGCTTCCCAAGGCCAGCCTGAGAAAAAGACCTGAGATTGTCTTCTAATAATACAGCTTCCGTGAAGACTATAGAAGTAAGATCAATGAGCAATGAACACAGTCTGGTTTATCCTAGAACCCCTCATCTCTAGGACAACCCCGAAGTGGGGATCCTGTTAGCTGGCACACTAGCCTCAGGCCTGCATAACGGGGACAGTATAAGAGATCCAGGGGAAACCATGTCTGTGGCTTCTCTGCATCCAGGTGAACTCACAGGGCATGGTTCTTCTCTGGTGGCAGCCAACCACAACCTAAGTGGGTGAGGAGGCAAAAGAAGTGGCCACTGGGCTCCTGCTGGCTAAAGACCCTGGGTATGCTGGATTCATGTCTTGCATCCCAGGACAGAGTGGTCAGAGATGAAAGTCTGCTGCATCTGGCAAGCTGGGTGCTGATTAAAACCCTTTGCTACTGCCATTCTGGTAATGGCATCAGAGGAGTTAAATCCCATCTTCATAAAGAGATCCAATAGATGATGTCTAGATCTGAAAACTCACGATGTAGCAACATAGGTATGTGGTTTGGACATAGGAAGTTGGAGTGGAAGCATCAGCTGGAGGAGGTCAAGGGGAAATGAAGCACAGACTGGGAGAGGGCCGGCCGCCCCAGGCATGGAAACTCGTAGAGCAGTTTGACTCCTTAGTCTATATATAGGTACAAATTCGATACAAAATAAGAAGTACTTACAAAAAGATTTTTGAAAGACAGGAAAGAAATATATAAAAACATCACCTCCTTAGTTCATAAGCCCTGGATGGCTTTTTATCCCATCTAATTTTTGGTGATTGTTTCACATTTCCTAACAAGTGTTTATCACTATAAGACAAGGACCAAAATAATCTGTAGCATTGGTGAGAAAAAGATGAAGATGGGCCTTTGCCAACACTCTCCTCTGCAGGCAAATGTTCCAAACAAATTTCAAAGCCTCTTTGTAATTAGACTTATCTTTCTGAACACAAATTTTATCCTGCAGTGTGGTGAGGCAAATTCCTAACCTGACTGTGCTTTCTTATCACTGTAATTATTATTAGAAAAACCCTGAACAAGATCCTAGCCAACAGGATCCAACAGCACATTAAAAAGATTATCCACCATGATCAGGTGGGATTCATCCCTGGGCTACAAGGATGGCTCAACATTCGCAAATCAATCAATGTGATACAACAAATTAATATGAGAAGAGAGAAGAACCACATGGTCCTCTCAATTGATGCAGAAAAAGCATTTGACAAAATCCAACATCCGTTCCTGATTAAAACACTTCAAAGTATAGGGATAGAGGGAACATTCCTGAACCTCATCAAATCTATCTATGAAAGACCCACAGCAAATATCTTCCTCAATGGGAAAAAGCTTGCAGCCTTCCCATTGAGATCAGGAACAAGACAAGGATGCCCCCTTTCACCACTCTTGTTCAACATAGTATTAGAAGTCCTAGCAACAGCAATCAGACAACAGAGAGAAATAAAAGGTATCCAAATTGGTAATGAAGAAGTCAAACTCTCTCTCTTCGCAGATGACATGATTCTTTATATGGAAAACCCAAAAGACTCCACCCCCAAACTACTAGAACTCATACAGCAATTCAGCAACGTGGCAGGATACAAAGTCAATGTGCAGAAATCAGTGGCTTTCTTATACACTAACAATGAAAATACAGAAAGGGAAATTAGAGAATCGATTCCATTTACTATAGCACCAAGAACCATAAGATACCTTGGAATAAACCTAACTAAAGAGGTAAAGGATCTGTACTTGAGGAACTATAGAACACTCATGAAAGAAATTGAAGAAGACACAAAAAGATGGAAGACCATTCCATGCTCTTGGATCAGAAGAATAAACATTGTTAAAATGTCTCTACTGCCTAGAGCAATCTATACTTTTAATGCCATTCTGATCAAAATTCCACCAGCATTCTTCAAAGAGCTGGAGCAAATAATCCTAAAATATTTATGGAATCAGAAGAGACCCCGAATCGCTAAGGAAATGTTGAAAAACAAAAATAAAGCTGGCGGCATCACCTTACCTGATTTCAAGCTTTATTACAAAGCTGTGATCACCAAGACAGCATGGTACTGGCATAAAAACAGACACATAGACCAGTGGAACAGAGTAGAGAGCCCTGATATGGACCCTCAACTCTATGGTCAATTAATCTTCGACAAAACAGGAAAAAATATACAGTGGAAAAAAGACAGTCTCTTCAATAAATGGTGCTGGGAAAACTGGACAGCTATATGTAGAAGAATGAAACTGGACCATTCTCTTACACCGTACACAAAGATCAACTCAAAATGGATAAAAGACCTCAACGTGAGACAGGAATCCATCAGAATCTTAGAGGAGAACATAGGCAGTAATCTCTTTGATATCAGCCATAGCAACTTCTTTCAAGATACGTCTCCAAAGGCAAAGGAAACAAAAGCGAAAATAAACTTCTGGGACTTCATCAAAATCAAAAGCTTCTGCACAGCAAAGGAAACAGTCAACAAAACAAAGAGGCAACCCACGGAATTGGAGAAGATATTTGCAAATGACAGTACAGACAAAAGGTTGATATCCAGGATCTATAATGAACTCCTCAAACTCAACCCACACAAAACAGACAAACACATCAAAAAATGGGCAGAAGATATGAACAGACACTTCTCCAATCAAGACATACAAATGGCTATCAGACACATGAAAAAATGCTCATCATCTTTAGCCCTCAGGGAGATTCAAATTAAAACCACATTGAGATATCACCTTACACCAGTTAGAATGGCCAAAATTAACAAAACAGGAAACAACATGTGTTGGAGAGGATGTGGAGAAAGGGGAACCCTCTTCCACTGTTGGTGGGAATGCAAGTTGGTGCAGCCTCTTTGGAGAACAGTGTGGAGATTCCTCAAGAAATTAAAAATAGAACTTCCCTATGACCCTGCCATTGCACTCCTGGGTATTTACCCCAAAGATACAGATGTCGTGAAAAGAAGGGCCATCTGTACCCCAATGTTTATAGCAGCAATGGCCACAGTCGCCAAACTATGGAAAGAACCAAGATGCCCTTCAACGGATGAATGGATAAGGAAGATGTGGTCCATATACACTATGGAGTATTATGCCTCCATCAGAAAGGATGAATACCCAACTTTTGTAGCAACATGGACGGGACTGGAAGAGATTATGCTGAGTGAAATAAGTCAAGCAGAGAGAGTCAATTATCATATGGTTTCACTTATTTGTGGAGCATAACAAATAGCATGGAGGACAAGGGGCGTTAGAGAGGAGTAGGGAATTTGTGTAAATTGGAAGGGGAGGTGAACCATGAGAGACTATGGACTCTGAAAAACAGTCTGAGGGGTTTGAAGTGGCGGGGGGGTGGGAGGTTGGGGTACCAGGTGGTGGGTATTATAGAGGGCACGGCTTGCATGGAGCACTGGGTGTGGTGAAAAAATAATGAATACTGTTTTTCTGAAAATAAATAAATTGGAAAAAAAATAAATTAGATCATAAAATCTGGAAAAAAAAAAAAAGAAAGAAAAACCCTGAATAAGGGCGCCTGGGTGGCTCAGTGGGTTAAAGCCTCTGCCTTCAGCTCACATCATGATCTCAGCGTCCTGGGATGGAGCCCTGCATTGGGCTTTCTGCTGGCAGGGAGCCTGCTTCCTCTTTCTCTCTGCCTGCCTCTCTGCCTACTTGTGATCTCTGTCTGTCAAATAAATAAAGTCTTTAAAAAAAAAAAAAAGGAAAAAAGAAAAACCCTGAATAGTAGCCAATTCCTATTACGTCTGCGTTCTATGCTGGGCACTGTACTGAATTCTTGACTTGAATTATCTTATGCAAATTTTAAGGACAGTTGCTTAACCAACTGCCACCCAGGTGCCCCTTGGTGTCATTCCTAGTTCTTACTTGAACAATTTTACTATTTGCTTACCTTCATTGCAATGACCCTGTTCCTACCAGTAGGCACATCAGTGTGAGTCTGCCTGAGGCTCTACTCCCTAGGTGGCTATCCCTAATGCCTGGCTTCATGTGGGCAGTGTTGAGGGGAGGGGTGGCAGGATGGGGCAGTGGGTGTCTGCTGGGTTGGGGCCTGAGTGGGGATGATGCCTGGGGCTGACTAGGGCTTCTCAGTGGAGAATGGTCACTGGGGAGATGAGGGATATGGTAACTTGGCCAGTGGCAATGGTGGGGCTAACTCAGAGTTCTCTGGGATCAAAACTCAAATCCCTCTACCAGTAGAACGCTGAATACCTCTCTAAAGATCTTATCTCCAAACACAGTCACATTCTGAGAAACTAGGAGATATTAGGTGAATGTCCATGTCGCTGAGCCTCAAAATAGGGTCACCAATCAGCAGCACCAATATCCCCAGCGTACTTGTAAGAAATGCAATTCTAGGCCCCACATGACCCACTGCAGCCAACACCTGGAAGTGGGGTATGGCCATCTGTGTGCAACAAGCCCTCTGCAGGTTTCTGGCCTGGCTACAATTTGAAGGATTGCCTCAATTTGCCCTGGGAGAAGCTCAGAGGATCCAAATTCCAGGGCTATAGCTGCCACTAGTGGGAGTTCACCTCTAAATCCACAACAGGCAGACAACAAGAAGGAGTGCTTGCATGGTTTTATGCTTATAAAACACAGAGAAAATATATTTTATTTATTCTTAGCATAAAGAGCTGCTACTTTTAGGCACCTGCCCCTGAGAGACCAAGAACTGAGCTTGTTTGCCTGAGGCCACACCACGTGGAGGCTGGGACCCAGGCAAGGAAGGCCAAACCCAGGTAAGCAGGTGGGGCATGGAGCTATTAGAGCAAGCAATAGGTGGGAGAGGACAACAGATAACCGCTGGGCCAAAAAGTGTCCCTCCTGCCTTTTAAGATGGTAAGTGACTCACCAACCCACCTAGCTTGGAGTGATGAAACCGCGATGTAAATTCTGCTTTTCCAACTCTTTGATCCTTGTTAGTACAGACCTTACACTCAGGCACAAGTTCCCCCAAGCCACCCTGTCCATCCCCTCCCAAATCACCATTTGTTCCTGTTGGTGGGATCACAGATACTCTATTTTCTAAAGTCCAACATCTTCTTTTGAGCCATGGGTGTCCCGGGTTGTGTTGCGGTGTGTTTTGTGTTTTGTTTTACGATGCACCTGCTTTCACAGGTTCTGTCTCTGAACAAAACGTGAGTGGCTGCCCGGTGTGAGTTAATTGCCATGGTGGGCGTGCTCATGGAGTTTCTATTTCTGGAAAACACTCCTGCCCTCCCACAGCCTGCCAAAACCTCAAGCAGATGATCACCAAAAGCCTGACTCTCAGCCCTCAAGGCAGGCGTCCTGCTGCAGACAGGAGCTCAGTGGCCAGCGTCTGCAGGTCCAGGAAGGACATCATAAACAGTTGGGGGCGCCTGCCGTTAGTGCCACCAACACATCTATTCTCAACATGGTGAACTGAGGCTCCTTGACCTCCCCACACGAGGGCCTGAGACCAGCGCCTCACCCCCTCTTTCTCCATCACTCCTCCCCCTTCACGTGTCTCACCTCCTACATTTGGGGAAGTGATTCTCGTCTAAAGGTTCCAACTGTCTTTACTTTTTCAAGGGGGCTCACTCTGTGGCAGAAGGGATGCATCTTGCACAAATGCAGACCAGACCTCAGACGCCCACAGGTGTCCCAGAGCCAAGTCAGCTACCCCTTCCCCCAGAAAAAACCAACAGCCCCTCCTCCACTGTCCCTCTGGGCCCAGCTCATCAGGCAGCACTGAGCCCAAAGTATACTGCACTCTGCCCTGGTTAGGGGAGATCTAAAGTTGCAGGCTCTTGGGGTGCCTGGGTGGCTCAGTTGTTAAGCATCTGCCTTTGGCTCAGGTCATGATCCCAGGGTCCTGGGATCAAGCCCCCTATCAGTCTTCCTGCTCAGCTGGAAGTGTGCCCCTCCCTCTCCCACTCCCCCTGCTTGTGTTTCCTCTCTAGTTGTGTCTCTCTCTGTCAAATAAATAAATACAATCTTTAAAGCTGCAGGCTCCCTTCAAAGCCAGGCACCCAGACAGGATGTGTCCTTGCCTGTGCTTCAGTGTAAATTTGTATAGGAGAAAGCTCTGCTGTATTTCCTATTTGGACAGCAGAAGGTGCCCAGTGCCTGTCCCTCGGTGTCAGGGAAACATGTGATTAGCTGGTTGCCCTGTGTTACGTCACCTGCCGCTCTGTCCTCGGTGACTTCCTCCTGGCTGAGGGGAACGTGCCAAGCATCGTCAGTCCTGGCTGGCCTCTTGCTGAAGCAGGACTGAGTCTTCTCTGAGCAGGACTGGGACTTTCTTAGAAACTTCTGGCCCTGAAACCTTCTCAGACTAAAGAGGTTCTTTCGAGACCAAAGTCATGGACACCAGCAGGCCTCTGTGCGGTTGTGCAGAAAGGACAGCGCTGAAGCCTCACCTTTGCTGCGGACCAGCCCCGTTACCTCAGACCCGTGGCCCATCCACGCAGCATTCACTCCAAAATGACAACGGGTGCTTGTTTTGGGCACCGGGAGACAGCAGCAAAAAGCTTGACGAGGTCCCTGCTTCTGCGGGATTTCTTTCTTCATGGGGAAGACAGCCTGCAGCAAACAGACAAACCAGAACAGCGTTCATGATCAGGGAATGCTGCTAAAACACAATTTACAGGCAGGGTTGGTGATGGAGGCTGTAGCTGCAGCAGGGGGTGGTTAGCTCAGGGTCTTCCCACTGGAAGATCTGATTGTTATGCAAAGGAATAACCATGGGACCCTCAGTGCTCTTACTGACCGGAAAGTGCTGTCCTGGGGCAGGGCATCCCGCCTCCCATCCTCACTTGGCCTCCTCAAAGAGCAGCGACAGTCCCCTCCTTAGCCTTGTAATGAGGAAAGACAGGAAGAATAAAGGCCGACTGATGAGCTCAGTGGGGAAGTGGGCTTGCTAAGTGAGGTTAGCAAGCAAACTGCAAGTGCCAGGCCTGTGCCAGTACCAGGCCTAGTTCCCCATTCAGTTCTTGCTGTTAACCCACAGCCAGCCTGGTCCCTCAGCCTGTGACTGCAAGAGTACCCTGCAGCCCAGTCTGGCAGGACTCCTGATCTGTCCCCAGCAGGGTCCTGGGTGCACCCATCAATGGCCTGGGCCCCTATGCCATGAACAAGGAGCACAACCCCCATGAGAAGGGGCCACAGTGTGATTTCATTTAAAATCAATTTTGCTCAATCTTTTCCTAAATGTTTATAAGGGAATGGGGCAGAGGCCTTTTAGGAAAATGGTGTATCTGAAAACAAGTCAGGGAAACTTGTTGAAAGAAAGGGAATCCTTTTGGAACTGGGAAAGCATTCCTTAAGAAGGAGGGGTCAGAATCTGGAGATAGGACCAGAGGAGACTGAAGATGTCAGAATGGGAGGAGAGGGATGGCGACAGGACCAGGAAATGCTGGTGGCTTGGGGATGGCACCACATGGGCTGGCAGGGCAGGGCATGTGGGCCACGAAGGCATGTGCCACCAGAGGGCCCTTAGGAGGCTGTTTTGATACAAAGAAGGCTTTGTCTTTCCTTTCTTTGCTTTTCTTTTTCTTCCTAAGGGAGATTGAGAAAACATTTCCCCAATCTCCAGTTAAGGGTTATGGTTGGGTTGAAAGTGGATGGGAATTAGGGACACTGTTTATTCTGCTCAGCCCTGTACTATTTCCACTCTATAAACCGTATGCCAATACAGTCAAGAGATTTAGGAAAACAAAACACATGAACCTCAAAGCATGGATAAAGATACAGCCCCACACATCCAGAGTAAATAGATTTGGGCCCTGGGGTCTCCATCCTGTGGAGCCCATTATCTTTCCTGACATTTCCTAAGCGGTGTGGTTCTGCCAGGCAAGGACTGTTTGGAGACACTGAAGTAGTCCAGCTGTGTGTTCTCTTTGAAGCATCACATGCTGCTCTGATACCAGAATGGAATGCCACTTGTATCAGTAGTAACACAACACTGCGATTACAACACTGTTGGGTGACATCATGTCTTCATTCCAAAGACCCTGGGAGCAGCACCTGCACCACCAATGCTGGCGGGAGGATGGGGGGTTGGATAGAGAGCAGGATAGCTCTGCCAGGCTGCACTTCCTCTCTGGGAATTACCACAGGCATACCTCGTCCTTTTGTGCTTTGCTTTATTATGCTTCAAGGATATTGTGCCTTTACAAATGGAAGGTCTGTGGCGACCCTGCAGAGAGTCAGTTGACGGGCTCCGTTTTCCCAACAATATTTGCTCACTCTGTATCTTTGCATCACATTTTGTTAATTCTCACAATATTTCAAGCTTTTTCCTTATTATTGTATTTGCTATGGTGACCTGTGATCAGTGATCATGA
This sequence comes from Neogale vison, assembly GCF_020171115.1. Taxonomy (NCBI): domain Eukaryota; kingdom Metazoa; phylum Chordata; class Mammalia; order Carnivora; family Mustelidae; genus Neogale; species Neogale vison. The sequence continues at coordinate 48,490,116 of NC_058098.1, forward strand.
CTCACTGAGAGCTCAGATGATGGTTAGCCTTTTTTATCAATAAAGCATTTTTTAATTAAGGCGTGTACATTGCTATGTTAGACATAATGCTCTTGCACATGTAACAGACAACAGTAGAACGTGAACATTACTTCGGTATGCACTGGGAAGCCAAACAATTCACTTGACTCACTGACTTGTGATACGGGCTGCGTTGCAGTGGCCTGGAACTGAACCCGCGATGTCTCCGAGCTCTGTCTGTACCGTGAGGGCTCCAGACACCCTCGGCGTTGTCAGCTTTGCCTGACACACCATCACAGCAGGACAGTCATGAAGGGTACAAGTCTGCTACCTAATATAAGACACAACTGTTTAACAGGACCGACCTATTCCCGGGTCTGAAACGCTGATTTGGTAAGATTTGGGCAATGTGCCTAGATTTGTTCTTTTCTGCTTGTCCCAATCTATGTCTCTCCCCCTTTAAGATTGTTCTTGTCCTGATTTCTTACCTGAATCTCCCTCTGCAACCACCAACTCGGTGTTTAATATGTGACATGTCTTAAAATGTCAAATGAGTGAACGAAAGGGTTCAGAGGATGCCAACTAAAAACATGCCATTTCAGCATGATTATTTTGAGCTAAAGCCATTTGAAATTCAACAGATGCAGAAGGAAGCCTTCCAGGAGCTTTCCTTATCTGAATAAAAGCAGAAACTTCTGGGAAATGAGGACTGCCATAAATCCCCTCTCCAGGGGAAGTTTTATGGCTGGGTAGAAGACAGAAAGTTGGCACCGAGGTGGACCTACACAAACAAACCTTATTCCATTAGCTCCCCCCATATATTTACCTTCCCACAGTCTGCCACCCTTGGAAGCCTAAAACCGTTCCTTCATCTTGTCACTCTACAAACAGCTGCAGACGTGCTCACATTAACCTCAGTGATATTGGTGACACAAGCGCTATGCTTTCAGGGACAAATCCCCATAAAAGGGATTTGTGCAATCCAAGTTTGGGAAATGGAGTCCTGGAAGCCCCTTGACGCAGCAGCTGCTCAAATAGTCTCTCACTGGTGGACACATCATGGATCCCACAACAGCTCGGTGGCCTCCACTCTCACATAACCAGGGTCTGGACTCCTCCTGTCGATGTCTCCTGAGACACACTTCGCCTGCTCTGACATTGGCCTTGATGCAACCCAGAACTCCACCTGCTCTGACACTGAAGGCCGGCCTCGCATGCAAACCCAGAAAGTGAGTTGTCTGTAGGCTGCCACATGAGGCTGCCCCCCAGTCCACCAGATGTTCCCACCCCTGGAGTCCCTCCTGTAGGTTAAAATAGGACATCAGTACCCTCCACAAATGGCAGGACAGCAAAGGAGAGGAACCGGGGATGGAATTTACTCTGAGTAGCTGCCAAACCTTACTACTCACAACTTCGTTCCCTCCTGTGTGGACCCAGAATCTTGTGCCAGAGGCCAGGGTCCCATTCCCTGTCCCCCTGGCCAGCCTGCACATCCTGCTGGCTTTAAGCCCCAAATATCCAGCTGGCCTGTGAAATCAGGTTCTCTGCCATAGCCCTGCACCACCCCCGCTCCTCCGACGCCCATCACCCTAGTCCTCATCAATCCAGGTCCTTCCACAAGGCCTGAGAGCCCAAACTACAAACAGGGCATCACCTCTCTGCATCAGGGTTCCAAAACACTCCCTTCCTATACTATGTTGTCCTACAAACACACACATTCACATACACCCACAAACATGCATGCATACCCATACAGTCACACATAAACATGTGTGCACACACATACACTCATACTCATGGATGCAAACACAGAACTGAACACACACATAGGCACACACAATTTTTCAAGCCCTTGCCTTGGCTCAAGAAAGGATTTCCTTGCCCATAATTTGTATGAAAAATTCCTGTGTGAAATTTTTCTTAAATATAACCTAGGACTATAAAATATTCCAACTTGCAGGAAAATATTCTTAAATGCTGTTTAGTCCTAGAAAAGCAACCCACCTCACTGAGTTGTCTTCTCAAGTCTTTTTTTTTTCTTCCCAAGTATTTTATTGTGGTGGTTAAATACACATAACATAAAATTCACATCATAGGGGTTCCTGGGTGGCTCAGAGAGTTAAAACCTCTGCCTTCGGCTCAGGTCATGATCCCAGTGCCCTGGGATTGAGTCCTGCATCAGGTTCTCTGCTCAGCAGGGAGCCTGCTTCCCCCCTCAACTCTACCTTGCCTCTCTGCCTACTTGTGATCTCTGTCTGTCAAATAAATAAATAAAATCTTTTAAAAAAATTCACATCGTAATAATTTTAAGTGTACAGTAGTGTTCTATTTCATTGGTCTGTGTATCACACGACTTTTTTTATTGTAGCTTTGTAGTAAGTTTTGAAATCAGAAAGTGAGAGTCCTCAAACTTTTCTTTTCAGGATTATTTCATATATTTGGGGTCCCTTGAAATTTCATATGTATTTTAGGATGGAATTTTTATTTCTACAAAAATTAACATTGGGATTTTTTTTTTTAATTTCTTTTTTTTTTTTTTAAGATTTTATTTATTTATTTGACAGAGAGAGATGAGAGGCAGGCAGAGAGAGAGGAGGAAGCAGGCTCCCTGCCGAGCAGAGAGCCCGATGCGGGCCTCGATCCCAGGACCCTGGGATCATGACCTGAGCCGAAGGCAGAGGCTTAATCCACTGAGCCACCCAGGTGCCCAACATTGGGATTTTGATAGGACTGTACTGAATCTATAAATCATTTTGGTTACTATTGACATCTTAACAAAATTAAGTCTTCTAATCCACGAACATGGTTGTCTTTCCATTTATATGTTTTTTTTAATTCCTTTCAGCAATGTTTTATAGATTTTAATACACAAGTCTTTAAACTTCTTGGTTAAGTAAATTCATAATTATTTTATTACTTTTTTTCCAATTTATTTATTTTCAGAAAAACAGTATTCGTTATTTTTTCACCACACCCAGTGCTCCATGCAAGCTGTGCCCTCTATAATACCCACCACCTGGTACCCCAACCTCCCACCCCCCCCGCCACTTCAAACCCCTCAGATTGTTTTTCAGAATCCATAATTATTTTATTACTTTTAATGCTACTAAGAATAAATATAATTATTTACTTAATAATTAATAAATAAATAATCAATACAATTGTGTTTTTTAAATTTCCTTTCAAGATTGTTTATGGAATCTTTAAACTTTTCTACATGTAAGATCATACTCTCTGTGAACAAAGATAATTTTACTCCTTCCTTTCCAATATGGATACCTTTTATTTCTTTTTCTTGCCTAATTGCTCTGGCTAGAACTTCCAGTATTACATTGACTAGAAACAGTAAAAATAGGCACTTTTTCTTGTTTTTTAATCTTAGAGAAAAAGGTTTCAGTATGTTTAGTATGGTGTTCACTATGAGATTTCATATATAGTTTTGCTTTGTTTTGGGATAGTTTCCTTCACTCCTGGTTTCTTGAGAGTTTTTATCATGGAAGGGTGTTGAATTTTGCCAAATACTTTCTCTGCATCACTTAAGATGATCATGTGCGGTTTTTTTCCCCGTCATTATTCTCTTATTGTGATGTGTTCTATTGATTGATTTTCATATGTTGAAGTACATTGAACCATCTCTGAATTCCAGGAGCAAATGCAACTTGGTCATGGTATATAATCTTCTTAATATGTTTCTGAATTCAGTTTGATATTTATTCATTGAGGATTTTTTTGCATCAATGTTCCTAAGGGATATTGGTCTATAGTTTTCTTTTCTGTAATGTCCTCATCTGGCTTTATTATCAGGACAATGCTGGCCTCATAGAATTAATTAGGAAGGGTTCCTCCACTTCTTCTTATTCTTCTTTTTTTTTTTTTTTTTTGAAAAGATAGGTGTTAGTTCTTCTCTTAATACTTTGTAGAATTCATCAGGAAAGGCTGATGAACCAGAGTCAGAATATGTTTGATTACAGATTCACTCTTCTTACAATTTACAGGTGTATTAAAAATTTTCTGTATCTTCATAAACTTTTTAGGTTTATATTTTTAGAAATTTGTCTATCTTGTCTCAGCTATCCAATTTTTTGATGTACAATTGTTCATGATACTCTCTCAAAACATTTTTATATCTATAGAATCAGTAGTAATGTCCCCACATTAATTTCTGATTTTAAACAGAAATTACTATACTCAATAATTTATGCTTCATAATATAATAATTTGAGTCTTTTTCCCTGAGCCAATATAAGTAACGGTTTGTCAATTTTATTGATCTTTTCAGAGAAACTTTTGGTTTTATTGATTTTCTGTGTTATTTTTCTTTTCTCTAGCTTATTTATCTTTGCTATAATTTTTTATCAGAACTGAGGGACAATAATTTTTTATTGTCCACCCAGTCTGTGGTATATTGTTATGGCAGCCCTAGAAGACTAACATATGGAAACATTGATGTCAAAGAAGAGCTATGCAAGAGTGTTTTTAGGATGTTGGCAAGGGCACTGAAATACTGACAACACCCCAAGGTGGACAATAAGGCTTTTGAGCTTCTATGTGAAGGACCCAAAGCTTAGGGAAATTAAAAATGTCTCTAAGGTCATGTGGGTGGTAAGCAGAATAAGTCTCAATCCTGAACTCATAGACTGCAGGGATCAAGTGCTGAGCTGTGATAGGGACTTATAAACATCACTCATACCATTCAAATGTGTTTGCATGTTTCCAGCCGAAATGAAAAAGAAAGATGAGATCTTTCATGGAAGCTCAAGAAGGATCTGGAAATCTCTACTTCTCATCCTCCTCATCACTGACAGCTAGCAGATATTGAGTGTTTGCCATGTGCCAGCCCCCTCTAAGGGCCTGATGGAATTTTCTTCTGAATCTTGTGGCAATTTCTGGTACCAGCACCATTGTTAATGAGATAGAGTCATAGGAACCAAGCCCTTATAGAAGCCAGGTAAACTGACCAAACTCCTTGTACAGAGATGACCCCACCAGAGGGGATGGTAGTGTGAGTACATTAGGGAGAGGCATGGCTGAGGAAATGTGTCCCATGGGTGATAGTCCAACCATGATGTCACTAAACATCTGTGAAACTGGGCAAGTGGGTGCCCAAAGCCGTGGGAAGAGAACATACCTCTTCACCAAACAATATGCCACACTTTCTCTCATTGGGCCTCAGAAGTCAGCAGAAAAGGGACATCAAGAAGAACAGGACCAAGGTTGCCTGAGCCAAGGAGTCTGAGGTACACCCTTAGTACCTTACTCCCCTCATCTTCAGCCAAGGTGATCCATTGTCTTCTCCATATCAGCATTCCCTCTGGAAGCCAAGATCTACTCTAGTGCCCTCATGAAGCCCACCCTTATCCTTGACCCCCTCCCATCATCTTACTCTGCTCAACTGCCATAACAGAGTACCACAGACAGGGTGGCTTAACAACAGAAATATGTTCCTCACAGTCCTGGAGGCCAGAAGTTCAAGATCAAAGTGCCATCTGATTCAGTTCCTGATGACAGCCCTCTTCCTGCCTTGCAGGCAGCCACCTCTTCACTCTGTCCTCATATGGTAGAGAGAGAGAGTGAGTGCTGGTATCTCTTCTGATAAAGTCAGTGATCCTACTGGATCAGGGCCCCATCCTTATAACCTCATTTAACCTTAAGTACCTTCAAAAAGGCCTTATCTCCAAATATAGTCACATTGAGGGTTGGAGCTTCAACACAGGAAATTTGGGGAGGAATAATCATTTAATCCATAACATCTTATCTTCAACCCCTAGTGCCCCCAAATTCTTGTGCTTCCTGCATGCAAAACACATTCATTTTACCCCAACAGCCCTTAAAGCCATTGAGTTAAATTGTTAACTTTACCCAGGATCATTTCTAAAGTGTAAAGCCCAAAGTCTCACCAACAGTGTAACAGTCCCTCCGCATTGGTGGGAATGCAAGTTGGTGCAGCCGCTTTGGAAAATAGTTGTGGAGATTCCTCAAAAAATTAAAAATAGAACTTCCCTATGACCCTGCAATTGCACTACTGGGTATTTACCCCAAAGACACAGATGTAGTGAAAAGAAGGGCTATATGTACCCCAATGTTCATAGCAGCAATGGCCACAATCACCAAACTGGAATCAACAAACTGTGGAAAGAGCCAAGATGCCCTTCAGTGGACAAATGGATAAAGAAGATATGGTTCATACCCACTATGGAGTATTATGACTCCATCAGAAAGGATGAATACCCAACTTTTGTATCAACATGGACAAGACTGGAGGAGATTATACTGAGTGAAATAAGTCAAGCATAGAAAGTCAATTATCATAGGGTTTCACTTACTTGAGGAACATAAGGAATAACATGGAGGACATTAGGAGAAGGAAAGGGAAAGTGAATTGGAGGAAATCAGAGAGGGAGACGAAGCATGAGAGAATGTAGACTCTGAGAAACACGCTGAAAGTTTTGGAAGGGGGGGTGGGAGATGGGTGAGCTTGGTGGTGGGTACTAAAGAGGGCACATATTACATGGAGCACTGGGTGGGGTGCATAAACAATGAATCTTGAAACACTGAAAAAATTAAATTAAATTAAATTAAAAAAATAAATAGATAAAATAAGGTCCAAAGTCCCACTTACATAACATTTAATGGGTAAGAATCCAGGTAACATTCAAGGTACAGTTCTTCCTGAGGCAAAATTCCTTTCCAGCTGTGAACCTTTGAACCAGACAAGTTACATGCATGCTTCCAAAATACAATGGTGGAGAGCATAGGTGAGACCACCTTTTGAAAAGGAGAAATAGAAAAGAAGAAAGGGTGACAGGTCCCCAGGGAGTCCAAAACCATCCAGGCAAATTCCACTATATCTTTTAAGGCTGGAGAACACCCATCTTTGGTTTGGTGCCAAGTAGTGGCAGGCTCACTCCAATGGTCCAATGGGGCAGGCTGGATCCTTCAGCTCAGTGGACAGAAACTCCTGCCCCCACAATTCTCTGCAAGGTCCCTGCCCTCTGAAACCCAGAAAGAAACAGCCCTGCACACTGGGTCTGTGGTGGGAGTGGCAGCCCTAATGATCTCTGACTTTTCTCTGAGGTCATTCTTTGATTTTTTTTTTTTTTTTTGGAAGCATAAAGCTTGTTCACAGCCAAATATCTCTAACATCCTGTCCTGTTAGAATCAAAGAAATCCCACAGCCATTCTTCATTCTGTCCCATTTTTTCCCCTTTAGTTGAAGCTGGCATTGTATCTGCCAGAATAATCCCACCTTTATTCCTAGCTCCTACAGAGGTGGCTGGTTAAATCATGGCTCACACTCACACAAATCTCCTTATTGATATGAGCAGAATGAGAACTTTCCAAATCTTTCAGTTCTGGCTCCTTTTTTGCTTGATAATTTCTCCTTCAATTCATCTCTCCCTCACATTTTACTGTGAGCTCTCAGGAGGACCCAGACAGAATCATCAACATTTTGCTTAGAAATCTCAACATCAGGGGCACCTGGGTGGCTCACTGGGTTAAAGCCTCTGCCTTCTGCTCAGGTCATGATCCCAGGGTCCTGGGATCGAGCCCCACATTGGGCTCTCTGCTCGGCAGGGAGCCTGCTTCCTCCTCTCTCTGCCTGCCTCTCTGCCTACTTGTGATCTCTCTCTGTCAAATAAATAAATAAAATCTTTAAAAAAAAGAAAGAAAGAAAGAAATCTCAATATCAGCACTCACAGTTGTGTCTTCCAAAAACCCTGGAACACAGCTCAGCCAAGTTCTTTGCCACTTTGTAGCGGACAATGCCTTCCCTCCACTTTCTAACAACATTGCTTATTTCCATCTAGAGCTCATTTAATGTTTACATTTCCACCAACCTTCTGCCCCTGTTTATTTACAGATTCTCTGAAAGGAAGGAGACCTGCTCGGCAGCTCCCTTTTTCCTTTTTGAATTATCGCTAGAATCCCCTTCAATGCCATGTTCTACCCACAGGCCCTTCATGGCCCTCTAGGACTTTTCTAGCAAGTGCCTCCACACTCTTTTAACCTCCACCCACTCCCAGTCCCAAAGCCCTTCCTCCCTTTGGGATTTGTTACAGCACCTCCCCACATCCCAGTGCCAAAATCTGTATTAGTCTACTCGGCTGCTAACAAAATATCACAGACTGGGGGACTAAAACAACAGAAATATGTTCTTCATGATTCTGGAAGCTGAAAGTCCAAGAGCAAAGTGCCAGCTAGTTCCATGCCTGATGACACCCCTCTTCCTGGCTTGCAAACGGCCTCCTTCTCACTGTGTCTGGTGAAGAAAGAGTGACGGGTGAAGTCACCAATCCTAAGGGACCAGGACCCACTTAATGACCTCATTCAATCTTAGCTGCCTCCATTAAGGTCCTATCTCCAAATACAGTCACATCTCATGTTGGAGCTTCAACATGTGAATTTGGGGGAGACACGTCCCATCCATAGCACCTCTAAATCTCCCCCATCAGGATTATCCCTAGGGCACCCCAGAATGTCATCTTCATTTCCTCCGAGATGTTGCCATTCCTCTATCCCTGCTATGGACTCCATGGCTCCTTAATGGCTCCTTCATGGGGGTGACTGGCCTCTGTGCCAGCACATGGCATGGATCTAGTTTAGTTGTTGATTGAGAACACTGTGTATTCAGCATGGTATGAATCATAGCCAATGGCAGAAGAATCAACAAAATAATCAATAATCCACAGGGTTGGTAAACTCCAGTCCTATGGGAGGCTCTTGCTTCTCTGTCCCTTCAATAGATGATACATAAGGGGTTGCTATTCAGAGTGAGTCAGGCTATCCAGGTTCAAATCCCAGCTTTACCATTTTTCTAGCTGTGTGACCCTGGGAAGAACTGTTAACTTCCTTATAACACGGGGACAATAGTAGCCCCTACCTCACAGGGCAGCTGGGAGGATGCAATGAGCATTGTGTGTGTTTGGCTTAGGGCAAGACCTAAGGGTGTCAGCTATCCATCAAAAAGACCGGTGCCCCTGCACTATCACTAGGCCAGTGCTCCACTTCTAGCACCACAGAGACCTTAGCTCTCTGGTTCCTCTGAAGACACTCCAGGTGAAGGAACAGTCTGATGCAATCATACTTTATGATGACCTGGGGTCCCCTTTGGCTCCTCACAAGACTCTACCCACCCTACCAGCAGAGGAGGAAAATATGAGTTTCTATGGACACCCCCCACCAGCACTGAGTACAGTGTCTTGCACATGTACACCTACACTACATGTTTTTAAATTAATAGATGCATGAGTAAAGAAACTGATCTGAATCATTGTTAGTAACAACTCTTTTTGTAGTTACATGAATTGCTTTATTATCTTTGGATTTTTCTCTGAACTAGTACTTTTCCTAAATGTATATAAAAAGATCACTACTGGGAGATTGCTATACTTTATTATCATTTGAAAAAATGTAATTTCTCCTCTAAGATCTTTTTCTCAAGAGCCAGAGTCACTGGAAAAACCAGTGACCACCATCACAGACTTCCTGACAGTGGGTAAAGCCTGGCTAAGGCTATGCATTCCTTCTACCAACTACATTTAATCCCTAAAATGTGTCTCTGATAGACTGTTTATTTAGGAAATTGTTGTGACCACCAAAAAGAGAACAGGAAGCACAGAAAAATGGGAGCTGCATTGCTGGGTACCACAGAGTGCCAAGGCTACTCCAGTGGGTCTGTTTCCAGGTGCAGCTTTTATTAGTAAGATTGCCTCCTTCCCATTTCATGCCCATGAAATAAATGCCAGACCTTTAAAGAGATACCAGATGATACTCCCCCTTGGAACCCTCATTTCTCAATCCTCCCATAAGAACAACAGGTTTAATGTCAAGAGAAGTGGGGCAACAATGGTGTCATTTAATGAATATTTGGCTTAAGTCAGTTTTCCCAGAAGGCCTCCCTGACTGATATTAACCCCCAGTCTCGGACCTAGCCTTGAAACCCCCAGCCAGGGAACTCAGTAAGGAAAAGGCTCCCATGTTGGTGTCCCAGAGTTTATGTCCTTTGGGCAGGACACCTAGCTGACTCACCTTCGAATCCACCTTGCTGCAGACTTACCTCTCCTCCAGCCTTGTTTGAGAGTCTCTTCTTGGATAAACAGCTTGTTGTGGAAGAAAGGGTAGGGGCTTTGGCAGCAGACTCACATTAAATTGACTATTTAACCTTTCCAAGCTTCATAACTCTGGTGAGTAAATAAAGATAATTTCCCTGCTTCTCAGGGATATGGTAACAAGTGGAGATAGCACAAGTAAGTCATTTACTTACAGGAAATAGCATTAGGAATTTTAGTCCTTATCATTATTCCCTTGACCTGGGAGAGAAAGCCCATATGCCAAGCCTGGTACTCAGGCTCACTAATGCATAGGACTCTATCTGGCACCTCTTGGGGGAGGTTCTCCTGGATTCTAGCACAGACCTGCCACATGCTGTTTTCCATATCAGAGCCCTCTGCCCACCATCCTGCCGCCAGGCCTCCCTGCAGGCCCAGAACTCCACTGACACCTTCCTCAAAGACTGACTAGCTGGTCTTCAGACCCCTGACTATCTTTAATTGGGACTAGTACAGATTACTCAGCAGGCCTGCAAGTCCCTGCTTTCTTGCCTATGCTCCCTCTTTTCAGTGCCATCTTGTTGGATGCACAGTGCTGGGCTGTCTCAGTTTGCAACCAAGGAAGAGCAGAAAAGAAAGTTAGAATGTCATGGGCTTCCAGAGCAGCAAAGGACTTTGGCCCAAGTAAAGTTGTTTACTTGGTGTTCTTGGTAAGAATAGAGTAAGCCATGCTGCAGAAACAAACATCTGCAAAATCTCAGGGGGTTAACACAGAGGACATTTAATTTCCACCCATTCAGAAGCTACTGCACATCTGGACAGTTCTTCAAGGTGACCGTCCTTCATCCAGTGACCCAACAATTCAGGAGAACATTTTGATGACCCCACCGTCTGGGGTCTCCTTCGTGGCTGTTGTGACTGGGGAAAGAGACAAGAATGTCAAGGAGGGTCCAACTGCCTGGGATAACTTTCATCCACATCCACAAGCCCTCCCAGAAGAAAAGGAGAATTGGATGTCACACTGTGGAACATTTCTTTTCCCCAGAACTAAACTTTACATAGAACCCAGAACTGGGTGCTTCTCTAATTTTCAAAAGTAATGCAGTAAGAGTTCTCTTGAAAGCCCTCTTTCCACCGCCTCCTTAAAGGACCAGCCTCAACTCTCTGTCTTCATGGAACACAGGGGGACACCCAGTGACAGGGTCGACATCCCTCTGTTGACACATTTGGAAAACAACAGCAGACCTAGGGGCTCCTAGCCATCAAACACCAGCTCATTGGCAGTGCAGGCCTGGAACCATCCCAATGACTCCTTCCTCGAGATCTGACCTGTAGCATTTTTTAAAGGACAACAGAGTGGATGAAATTGTCCCCCATCATGGACTTCAAAGGAAATGCTGTGCAATGTGATTACACAATTCTATTTAAATAGCGATGCAGGGTGAGGAAAGGGAATATTGCAATACATCCATATCTTGAAAAGCCTTTGAAGTGCTTGTTGGTACCCGAGAAAGTTTAGAAACTCATCAGATCTTAGAAAATGTCAGAGGAAAGTGCATGATAACCAGAGTCAGGATGTTAAGTAAAGAGGCAGGAATTAATCTCCGTTCATTAATGTGATGCTAAAGTGACCTTTAAATTAAATCAAAGTCGTATCACTGAAGAAAAGGACTTTATTATGAAATTTCCTCCCACTCACAGCTTTGCCTTTGCTGCTGGGGCCTCAGGAACATTTCCCTGCTCCCTCCGGCCCTTCTCCAGCTGAGAACATAGTACATATCCAGAGGAAGCCAAACATCTGGGCAGACTGAGTCACTCTCCATGGGACCAAACCCAAACCCATTCCCTTTCCTTACACCCTTCCTGCTTCTAGGAAAAGCTCTGAGGTCTCCATGCACCTGTCTCTTCCAATCCCACCACCTGCTCCTTCAGCCCACCTGTTGTGGCACATGCTGGCCCTGTCCTGGCTCTCTTTCCCGTCCTCTCCCTGACCCGGGGCTGGCTGGACTGCAGTCAGGTTCCTCCCAGGTGGTCTCCTACCCCCTAGCCTCGGCTTCTTCTAGCAACAGCTACCAGATCTGCTTCCCCACAGCACTGCTCTAGCGAAGCCTCTTTCCCCTCATAAGACCTCCCACTGGGTCCCAACAGAGCCTTCACATTTCCCCAGATGTGTTTAGAAACCTTCTGACTTCACAGAGGCATCAGCGCCCAGAGACAGCCACCAACCTTTCCTCACAGCTGATGAAAACTTGCCATCTTTCCGGCCTCCCACACTGAACGTTCACTCTCCCTCCTGCCGACCCCAGCCCTGCACCTTTGCCCGCCCCTCCCTGGCTAGCTCTTGCCTTAGATTGTAGAGTGCATTCTTTTCATCCTGCTTCCTATCCTGGGCACAGGGATCATGCCCTTGTAATCTTCCCTCCCACAGAAGATGAGGCTGCTAACTACACGGACCCACGAGCATGCACACACTTACACACAGACGTACTTAATAGACCTGCACACAGGTGCACACTCATATATACACACGCACACATACATCTATATGCATGTGCCCACATAATACATGTGCACATGCACACACATACATGGGCATTCACACACACATACAGGTACATACACATACACACAAAACCCCACCCCACCGCACCCTGTTGGCCCTTCATACAGAGAAAACCTAAGCAATGTGCTTCTAAAAAGGAGTGAAGGTTTATGAAATATGCTCTAAGGCCCTCCAGAGCTGAGCTGAGCTGTCCAGTGTGGCACTACCGGACACACGTTCTATCATTAGCTACTCCAAAGTGAGATGTGCCATACCTGCAAAACACACCCCAGATTTTGAAGACTGTGTGGAAGAAGAATCTAAAATGTCTCATTTATACTGACCGCATGCTGGAGTGATAACACTTGAGATGTATTGTTATATAAAATATATTAAATAAATGCATATAATTATATATGTATATACTATATATAATATATACAATTAAAATAAATATATAAAATATATAAAATCAATCTCACCTCTTTTTTAAGATGTGGTTACTAAAAAAAGTGAAGTCACATGCGTGGCTTACGTTACACTGCTACCCTCTGGAGCAGGGGCCACCAGCCGTGGCTAGAAACCGCCTCTGGAGCCACCATGCCCTCTCCCTCCCATGTAGAGCAGCAGAGCTGAGCAGTTGGGGCCAGATCATCTGGCCTACAAAGCCAAAAATATTTACACTGAGCTTTTGAAGAAACAGATATTGGCCCTGGTATGGGTGATGGCTGGGTGTGCTGCTTTGGGGAGACTAAAACCTTGTCTCCCTAGAATCTGGGAGGCTGTGACAATTCCACTTCTAGTGAACCACAAACCCTATGCAGAAAATTCTGTAAAATGGATTAGAATTGTCCTAGCAAGTCAAAAGTGTGTCTCCTTGATAACTCAACGGTCAGAATAATAATGTAGTTGTAGACTATCATTATTAGGCAGTGCAGGATCCTGGGTAGGCTCCTGTCCCACCTTTGGGTGTATTCTATTTTATTTTCACATTTTTGGTACCTGATAATGGGTGGGGGTGGGTGGCAGGAAACTGATGTTTCATGGCCCCTACTGTATCCTGGACACCAAGATGAGAATTCGACATACATTCTTTCACATCTTCTAATTTCTGTTTGTTTGGTTTTTTTAATTGAGTGGCTTTGGCTTAATTTAGGATTTTACTATGTTAGTATATTTCCTATGGATTCTATTATTGGTTCAGTGAGATTCTAGACTGGGTTTTATGGGGACGGAGAAAAACCCCGTCGATCTTCTCCTAGGTTCCTTCTTAGTGGAGATCCTAGGATCAGCCAACAGGGAATTACCTCATCCATCGCAATTCCCATTTGGGAAGCTTTTTCAATACTAGGTAGCATCTCTGTCCCTGGACTGAGAACAATCAGGCAATGTTCTCCCTCCCAGTTCCTCCCTGGGCCCATGTGGGCTGCCAGGAACTTAGAGAAGGCCCCACTTGCACTCCTCTCACCCAGCATGAGAGGGATAAAGTTTGGGCTGTGAAGGGAGGACTAGTGACCCATGGCCTTATGTGAACAAATCACCACTTCCAGAAAGTTCTTGGCAAGACATGGTACAGCTTGCTAAACCCTGCTGCAAACCATTGTTTAGCTAAGGAAATCATCTGTCCCTAATTCTCAGGAACAAGCATTAACATGAAAGTAAGACACAGCCCAGACAATCTGGGCCTCTCTGGAAACACACTACTGTGTTTAACCCAGTCACTTGACCTCCTGTCTTCCAGAGTATGAAAGAGGAATACTTGTCAGGTCACTTACAGCATCTTCAGCACATTTCTCCCCCATAGAGTTTGTCTCCAACCCATAGATTAAGTTAGCCAAAATTTGCCAAAAAGAAAAAAAAAAAAAGCTAGTACATGACTATTCTTTGGTCAGTGTCCAGGGAATGTGGGATGGGAAGAACATATGGTATCCTGGGAGGAAAGCAGCCTAGGCAGTGTGCCTACACATCTCATCCATGGACATCTAACCCTGTGCTGACAGTACAAGCCCCTTCTGCCCTTGGACCTCAAGCTCCCCTCCAGAGCCTCATAAGGGTGAAACAGTCCCCCACCCCCCCAATGGACAGAGTCCACTGGGGCCATTACAGTGCACAGATGTGGTGCCCTTGCCCCCATTAGATTTTTTTAATGTCCAGTTAAATCTCCAGGACCAGACCGACAGGTTGGGGTCTCCATGGCCCAGCACTTTGGAAAGCAATAGGACGCTTTCTGAACCATGAACATTTGTTTGACTTGATTTGCCAAAGACAAGAAAACCAATGAAATGACCCCTTGTCCTATGAAAACTTTACTCCTTTTCCTTGGAAATGATAGAAAGTGACCTAGAGGTTCATGCAGGTACCTAGAAAATGGTAAAGAGTCTCTGGCCTTCAGTCCAGCACACCCAGTGACCCTCATCATCCAAATTCTCAAAGGTGCCTCGAACACACACACTTCCATGGCCTCTTGTCCCAGCTCGGGGTAAGGCCATCTTTCCCTACCCTGGGACCCAGGCACCTACATTTCACCTCTCCAGAAACACCAGAGCCACCACACCTCTACTAGGGTGCCCGCATAATTTGTCTTCCCAACTGGGGAAGTTTTGATATTGGTTACAATGCATAATCACTGTCAAGGTGAGGATAGACTGAGCCAAGAGAAGTGACTAGGATGCTAAATTTAAAGAGAAAATCCCCCCTCCATGTGGTGCAAGTACATTGTTGTCCTTTGTATGACCCAGAGAGTAGGCATCACCTTAAATGTTAGGTGTCTCTCTTACCTCACCCTATTCCTGCCCTGATCACCCCAATTGTCAGGAATAAATGTACCTGCCCTAGGAAAACCTGGGATTCTCAGTTGTTAAAAGACCTGCTCTGAGTATACCTGAAGTTCCCTCTCCTCAGGTAGAGGCAGTCACTCCTCCCATTCTGGCCACTGCTGCCTCTCCTAGTCTCCCACCTAGCAGAAGCCCCTCTACGAACTGGAAGGAAGCGGTCTTCAAGCCCCACATGAATTGAGGGGAGCAAAAATCCTGTCTCCCACTGGGACTGGGAGAGGAAGTGCCAGGGAGAGGAGACAGAAATTCATATCCCCGTGAACCAGAAATTCATGTCCACACTGAGGGTTCTGGGATCTTCCTACCATGAAGCTGGCAGACAGAACCTAGCACAAGGCTCATGACAACTTCGGTGTCTGGGCACTCACATGCAAACCAAGCAGGAAGGATCCTGCTTGATTGATCCTTCCCACAGGGCCCGCTTCTGGAGAATCCCCAGCCTGAGGCACAGAATGAAGGCAGCGCCACAGACCGTTTTCCTGCCTGCTAGTGTCCCAACTCCACTAGGATTTCAAATGAGCATCAGACCCAGTCCTGAGCCAAGAGCGAGCCAACCACTCCCAAACCACAGGTGAGCTGAATAAGCCCTTGTAGGTCAGGAGGTGGAAGGGGGTTCTGCCTGCCTCCCTTATGAATTCTCTTTCTGCAGGAATTTCCTCTCTGAGCCAGGGCTGACCCACTCAGACAGAGATGCTCACAGAAGCAGAATCAACGCTCTGTGTGGGGGCTCAGAGTTCAGTAGAAAGGCAGTGAAAGTTGACCATGCATCAAATGATGGTGGTGTCTCCTCACCTGAGTCAAATATAACCAAAGCCTCACATGTAGCTCAAAATGAGCTGATGAAGAACAAAGACATGTGCTTTTATCTCCCATCAAATTTGGTGTGTCAGTTCATCATCTGTCTGGGCAGAGGGACCTAGCCCAGTTCTGTCATCCCAGGGTAGAAAGAGAAGATCCTGAGAGCTGAGAAGTACTTTCTTGAGAGACTTAGATCCAGCAGGAGAAGGTCAGATAACTTTAAGGGTAAAAATGCAGACATTTGGAGCAAAAACAAGCAGGAGGTGAGCTATGGCAGCTTCCATCTACAGCACGCACCAGAAAGTTGTCTACGAAGCTGTCATTGGGTACACTGGTTCTCTGTGTTGGTTGTATGCTAGACTCATCTGGAAAGCCTTAAGCATATTGGTGCCTGGCCCTACCCTTGAATAAGTCCCATTTTACTACTTTGGGATATAGCCTGGGCAGCTGGATTTTTGAAGTTTACCCTGTATTTTAACAAGAACTAAAGCCTAAGAATCACAGTCTTAAGATAACCACTCCCCTCCCCACCGCACCCTATTGCACTCCAGCTTCTAGTTTTATTATCTTCTGAGAAGGAGAGAATACACTTCTCCAAATAATTTTCCTTTTTGCTTCGTGACACATTAAACACAGATGTGTCTACATCCTACTTTCCCACATTCTTGGGATTTCTTTGTAGAGCACTTAGACATTTAAAGCAACCCAGACCTTCCACTGAAGTGATTGATGCATGTGTGTGAAGATGTGTGTGTGTGCGCGTGTGTGCGCATGCACGCAGACAGAATGCCCACAAGAACACAAGGCAGGTGCATGGTCAGCTGTAACCAAGGCATTTAATCCCTAAAAACGAAAATACACAGTTAAGCCTCTTCGCAAGCAGCCTGCAAGGTGTTCACGCCTCAGACCCACCTTGCCGTAGACATGCACATGGTTCTTCATCAACACTGACATGCGGAGGAAGAACAGAGTGCCAACAGGTCTAATGCTTCAGGAACCAGGCCTTGTCTCCCTCCGTGAGACAAAATCAGAAATGTTGGGAAAGCAGACATTCCGAAAGTGCCTTAAATTCAACAAGTCTGCACCCACATGGTGTGTTCCCTAACGCCTGACCCTTCGCTTTTACTCCCACATTTTCGCTCTAAGAAATGCAATGGCCAAGAGCTGCCATCTGCCAGCTACTGCCTTCCAGAGTAATTAGCCAGCAGAGTGAAAAGGAAATTTGAATTTCCCCAAACTCAAAGACAAAATATAAACATTGTTCTAAGTGGACTGTTTTCTCCTAAGTGGTAACCCCAATCGAACATAACCCATGCACCACACATATACATACACATACACAGAGTTCTCTGTCTCTTGGGAATGGTCAACTAGACCTTTCTGAAAACCCACTGGTGAGGAAAGAAGCCACTTTACTGTGGCATTCAGAAAATATGCCTGAGGCTTCCCTATTTCTTTTTGGTTCTCCATGTCCCCACACCCCACTGTCCTTGCATAATCACTGCGTCCCCTCCCAAGGCCATTTGGTAGGTTCACTCGGCCCCAGGTTCACATGGACCCACCTGGGGAAGGAGCCGTGCATTGCTGCTCTCCTACACCCTCCCTGACAAAGGGGCCTCACTCCTGCCCACAGGGGTCACCTGTCATTCACCCTGCTGCCAACTCCCCCAGAGTGTGAATGGACTTTGTATCCCAGCCTCCCGTCCTGTTAATGTCCTGTGGAGGGAGGTCTCTGAACGGAGCATCCATCCCCATTATAGTGTTTGATCATCTCTCTCAAATACCTCACTCTTTCCTCATAATCACAAACCCACATCTGTCTCTGATCATAAAACCCTTGGACCACCCTAAAATCCATGTAATTGGAGTAGTCATTCCCTCACTTTGCTAAAAGGAGTCACGATGCTTCTCCAAAGATGGAGAAAAGAGGATGCTTTGTATGGCGTTTCCAGGTTCTTGGCAGCAGGAAACGTGTAAAGGGTCGACCCTCTCTGACTGTGTCCCTGCTGCACAAAGCCTTTCCTGGGCTCCTTGCAGGCAAGGAGGGCTTTCTTGTGGCTTTGGGGCCCTCCGTGGCCTGGCCTACCCTGAAGGTGCTATTTCGTAACACTCTGACCACCCTCGGAGCCCCAGATGCCTCCTACTTATACCCCATTCTGTCCCACTAACTGGTATTTGCCTTTCGGGCTCAATGTAGACCTCCATTCTTCCAGGCAGCCTTTCCTGAAGCCCAGGCTACTTGGGGCAGTGTCTTCTGTGCCCATCGCAGCCATAGCTTGCTCCCACCTCAGTAACTGCCCCCCTGTCCTGAAGTGCACTTTTGCATGTCTATCTGGAGTCACTCCTGCCTTGGCACCCAGACCCTAAGCACTGTCAGGGCAGGGACATGTGCCCACCCTTGCAGTGCTAGCACCCGATAAAGGTCCGTTTGAGACAGGCACTCAGAAAATGTTGAATCAACTGACAAGCACTTCCCTGACCCAACTCCTGGGCCATCCACTGTGCAGACAATGCCCTAGAACACATACAGCCCTCCGGAGTCTGGACTTCTCCCAACCAGGAGCTGACAGCCCAACCTGGAGTGCTCAGAATGCCCTCCATAGACGAGGCCTAGCCCACAACATGCAAACACTTCTCCCAGGCCCAGGTCTCCCATTGCTACCCCCAACCTGAGCCAAGACCAGTCCTGGATAAACATGGTGCTTTCCCCAAAGGACACTGGAGGCTTTTATTTGATTCTCTAGGCAATTGTGTGTAGGTGGCCGCGATTCAAATCACATGATGGCTCATCCAGACACGCATGGACAGAGGTGCGGAACAGGGCCAAAGGGACCCAAGCACACACACCTGGTGAACCAGGGTCACTGCCTTTGTTAGATTTCTCAGAACATTGAGGCCAGCATCAGACAAGGCCACCCTATATATGTCTGTAAATAAAGCAGCAACAAAAGCAAGTTTCTTTATATGTGGTTGCTGGCACCTGCCGCCCATGAAATGGATTTCAGGAAGAAATTCCTCCCCAGGCTCTTGGCTGCTCTGGGAGGGTAACCACTGAGTCCTAGGCCACCAGACCTGTTCCTCCATGGAGAGTCTCCAGCTGTTGTTATACGCATCATAGCATCACTATCATTATAATAACATGGAGCTTTAGCTCTTCCTTAACCCACAGTAAAAGGTGGAATAGTCTTTGTGGAAGGGCTCCCCCATGGTCATCTGCCTGTTTAGAGGCTGACCTCTGCTAAGGACTGTGCAAACCATCAAGGTAGAAAATTTCCACCCAGATAGAGAAGATGCATCCTAAGAACAAAAGATGTGTCATATAACAAAGAGGGCTGGGGCACGAGTGAACGGTAGGGCATGCATAGGGGAAGAGAATGTGCCCACCCACTCAAAGCGCCAGCCTAGCCTAGCAAACCGTTGGAAGCATCCAAGGGGAGAGCACTAGGGAGACCAAGATGGCTTGTTCCAACCACAGGTCATTTACACTCTAGCTTCTCTGCAGCTTTGACTGAGGGGTAATGAAGTATTGAGTAACATAAAGGTAGAGAATCCCAGAGGACAACCTTCTGAAAGAATGACTGGTCCACCAGTTGAGGGGATTGCAAATAGAATGGGCACAGGTGACTGAAGCAGACCACATGGACCCTCAGTGTCTGTGTTTGATAAACACCTTTTCCTAGTGCCTTAATGGGGATTAACTTGAGAGCTAATAAACCAACATTCTTGTTACTGCTCAGATGATCATGCCAGTTGCACTAAGAGGAGGTGGGGCTTACATGTACATTTCCCACTCACTGTTATGCAGAGACAGGGGAAGATGGTTGGAGGAAGCAGGTGGCACTTCTGGAAGGATTCAAGTGCATTCAAACACATATATGTTTGACATCATCCCTGTCCAGGAATCTTGGAGAGGTTCTGACATTTGCAGAAAAGGGACGCAAAGAAGGTGAAATCCCTTCTCTGCTTGGAGAAGGAGAGAAAGGCTAGGTTTGGAGAGATTGCTGGCCCCAAAGGTGAACCTAAAAGGGAATAGTGTAAGCTGGGCAACCCATCTTGTGAGCTCGGGGAGCCCATGTCAGAGACCAGGGAAAAACAAAGCCATCTTTTCCATGCTGGCTGAGAAGGTGGGGAAGCTAGCCCCACTTGTCCCCAAACATCTCCCACAGGGACTTGTGATAGGTCATGGTTTGATCCACAGTGAGAGCCAGCATTGTACAGGGGATCAAGGCACATAGCAGAAGCAAGGCTGACTGAGTTGTGGTCACCATCTTCAAGGCTCCTGACTCTGGCTGGGGAGGCCGCCCACTACACATATACACACATGCATGCATGCTAGAAAAAGGTGTGCTACATGCTAGAAGAAAACAGGAAAAAATAAAAAATTTATAGGATACAAAGAACATTTTTTTTGCATTCTTTTTTTTCAATTTATTTATTTTCAGAAAAACATTATTCATTATTTTTTCACCACACCCAGTGCTCCATGCAAGCTGTGCCCTCTATAATACCCACCACCTGGTACCCCAACCTCCCACCCCCCCACCACTTCAAACCCCTCAGATTGTTTTTCAGAGTCCATAGTCTCTCATGGTTCACCTCCCCTTCCAATTTACCACAAAGAACATTTTTTAAAAGGCAATGGACCTAAAAGAAAAATAGAAGAGCTGTTTTCTGTGGTCAGATTTCTGGGAGCACAGAGGAGGGAAGGGATTTCCTTAAGTGAAAGGAGGCAGCATTTGACATTTTGGCACCTTATGGGAAAGGGGAGAGCAGGTTCTAGCTTCCAGATAGGCGAGGGAAAGGGATGGTCTCCAGGGAGAATAGAGGTGGTCAGGAGCTGGAAGGGAGGGTGTGAAGTCCCCCAGGGTCTGTCACTACCGAAAACCTCGGTGCAAACTCTATCCCCCCAGTCTCCTCTCCCAGCACACAGCCAGTCATCCAAAGAATCTAGAATTCACTGAAGATTCTGGGGTGACCGGGAAGGGTATACCCTACAGAGGACCTCCACCCAAAACAGACTGCTGACTCCAGAAGATCCTGTCAACACCACATCAGACATATCGAAATGCACCAGGACCCCCGGCCACTGTCTGGCCTCGCCATACGACTTCACCAATATTTATTTTTGACCTACAAAAATGGCAACATTTTATGATTCAACCTAATATTTTGCTGTAAATCCTGAAAGGATTTGGGGGCTCCTGGGTGGCTCTGTAGGTTAAGCATCTATCTGACTCATGATTTCAACTCAGATAATGATCTCAGGGATCTGATATGGAGCCCCATTTGCAGCTCTGCAGTCGGTAGGGACGTTTTTTATCAATCTAACTTCAAAATCATTTAGCTAACGGTAACTCATGATTAATGTATAATTGGCTGAGACATCTGGACAATTATCACACATTCCTGGGAACTCTTGAAAGAGAAGCTAAATCACCACTTGCTTTCAAATGTACATTTTTGGTATCATGCTATTTAATAACTAATTACAGGAACATGATCATGTTTTGTGGTCATTTAAGCACTGCAGTATTCTATTACATCTGGGAGTCATAACTGGTTTCTGATCTCAAGCACTTACTTAAAGATCACTTCCAGTAAGGCAGAATATGTAAGTAGCAAAAGGTACAGACCCAAAGTGTATGGTTTGGTCTGTCTGGACACATGTAGCCATCAATGTGACCACCACCCCTGCCAAGAGATGCATTTTATCTGCCCAGAAAGTTTCCTCTTGCTCTTTTGCAGACAATCTTTCCCCAAGGAACCCATAATCTGACTTTTATTACCATGCCTTAGTTCACCTTTATTAGAACAGAAATAGCATCCTATTCTGTTTTTTCTGGTTTGTTTCATGCAGCCTGTTTTTGGAATTCACTCATGTCCTAGCACTTAGAATGGTTCACTTCTTTTTATTGCTGAATGGTGTTCCACTGCATGAATGAGTTACGGTTCTTTGTCCATTTCCTACCGATGGGCAATTATGCTGTCTCTAGTTTGGGATTATTATGAATAAAGCTGCTATGGACCTTTATGACTATGTCTCTTTGTGGACATGTTTCCATTTTTTCTTGCAAAAATACCTATGAGTGGGGGCGCCTGGGTGGCTCAGTGGGTTAAAGCCTCTGCCTTCGGCTCAGGTCATGATCCCAGAGTCCTGGGATCGAGCCCCGCATCGGGCTCTCTGCTCCGCAGGGAGCCTGCTTTCTCCTCTCTCTCTGCCTGCCTCATTGCCTACTTGTGATCTCTGCCTGTCAAATAAATAAATAAAATCTTAAAAAAAAAAAAAAACCTATGAGTGGAATTGTTTGGTCATAAGGTAAACATAGCTCAACTTTCTAGGGAACCACTGAAGAACCCAAAGCAGCTGTACTGCCTCACCTTCCCACCTGCAGTGAGCAAGGATCCAGCTGCCCCATGGTATCATCAGGACTTGCTTGCTGTGGCCAGGTCAGTTTGATGTAGCCATCTCCGGGGTTTGCTGTGGAACTTCATTCCAATTTAATTTGCATTTCCCTGATGCTTAAGGAGACCAAGCACCTCTTTATGTTCTTAGACCATTCCTGTATTCTTTGAGAGCATTTTTAAAGCCTCTGCAAAGTTTTGGGGCCTAAGCAGTGGCACCCAGAGGTTACCATGATTTCATTACCTGCCCGGCTTTCATTACCTGCCCGGCCTCTCCCCACCTGATCTTCCCTTTACTCCCACACCCTTGCCTTCCAGACTCTTTTCCCTTGTTCAGAAGTCTTAAAACCAGCAGACCCCCGAGCCCTGAGGAAAGAAGCAGTAGTACTTAGTAGAAGTACTAAGTACTAAGAAGTACTAAGTACTAAGTAGAAGTACTTCTACTTAGTAGAAGTACTAATATTCTGTACTTAATTCCAACATGTCAGTTTTTCCCAACACATCCAAGTAATTTTCGAACACCAGCTCAGTGTCCTACAACTCAATTCAATTCTGACTGTCTCCAGGGAGACAGTGTCAGATCCCACAGTAAGGGATCAGCCTCACCAGGCTTTCCCTACTTCAGAGGCCAATTGCAAGTCCAGGTTGTCCCCTGTGCTTCTGACTGCCTGGCTACAGATGGAAGGATCCCACAGTCCACCATGGGTTTGATTAATGTGCTAGAGCAGTTCACAGAACTCAGAGAATCATTTCATTTACTATATCACTGGTTTATTATAAAGGGAAATAACTCAGGAGCAGCCAAATGATAGAAATGCATAGAGCAAGGTGTGGGGAAAGGGCACAGGGCTTACATACCCTCTTCAAGTGTGCCACTCTCCCAGAATCTTCACATGTTCACCTAGAGGGAAGCTCTCAATCCCATCCTACTGAGTTCTTCTTCTTTTTTTTTTTTTAAGATGTTATTTGTTTATTTGACAGAAAGAGAGAGAGATCACAAGTAGGCAGAGCGGCAGGCAGAGAGAGGAGAGAAGCAGGCTCCCTCCTGAGCAGAGAGCCCGATGTGGGGCTCGATCCCAGGACCCTGAGTTCATGACCTGAGCCGAAGGCAGAGGCTTAACCCACTGAGCCACCCAGGCACCCCCCCATCCTACTGAGTTCTTATGGAGGCTTCATTATATAATCACAGTGCACGGGCCCTTGATGATTGATTCAACCTCCAGAGGT
Organism: Neogale vison; assembly: GCF_020171115.1. Taxonomy (NCBI): domain Eukaryota; kingdom Metazoa; phylum Chordata; class Mammalia; order Carnivora; family Mustelidae; genus Neogale; species Neogale vison. The sequence goes on from NC_058098.1 coordinate 48,513,968, forward strand.
CAGGAGGTAGGACTGAAAGTCCTAAGCCTCTAATCACAAGGTTGGGTCCCCAAGCAACCACCCCCCACCCTTGTTAACATAAAGTCATCTTCTTAACACACACACACACAAAAAAAAACCATCTTTAGTGCTCTCACCACAGGAAATTCCAAGGGGTTTAGGAGCTCTGTGCCGGAACTGGAGGCATAAACCAAATATATATTTCTCGTTATGAATCACAAGGTCACAAGGACAGGGATGGTTTCAGATGGGATCCAAGCGTCTCCTCAACAAGGAGCTTTCTCCTTGTGGGGACTCTGATGCTAACTACAGGAAACAAATTTTGGCCACCATGTTATGTATAAAGGGTTCCTGGCATACAGCAGATATTCCATAAATGACAACTCCTTCACTAGTGCCAACCAGGCTGCTCTACTAAGGGAGATGCTGGTGAACAAGAACCTCAGATCCCAAGAGCCTACCCTCCCAGGGAACCTCTGAAGACAATGCAAGAATTCCATTTCCAGAAGAGACTAGAGCTGGATCTCATCCAGCCTTCCTGATTTGTAATTCCAGCCCCCAAAACCCCCTTCGTGGGTGCTACCTTTGATCTTAGACCCCCCAATCTGGTCCATCCTTTACCAGGCATGCTTCCAGGCAAGAGCAGGAGAACTCCTTACTTTTCCTCCTCTTGGGTTCTCTTATATAAGGGAGCATCCCTATAAGAGCTCAGTCTTACCACCTAATCCTTCTCTCTACAACCTTCCTCTTGGCAAAATGGCAGACTTGGGGCTATGTCCTCCCATCAATGATTTTCTTATGAAAGCACCGCTGAACCAAGGATGGGCTGGTCTCTGTTTGCAACTGAAGAGCTTCAGAGTTGGGATGAGAGTCTCAGCCCCTATGCAAGAAGGGCCCCCACTCTGAGAAGTGAGGCTCTGGGAGCTCCATCAATTTGGGCTTCGAGAGAGATGTCAGAGCAGACGTGGGGTTTTGTCAGAGAACACACTGGGGGAAGCTCAGAGCGCTAGAGGCAGGGCAGTGAGGAGTGACCACAAAGGGATGGAGGGTCCCAGAGAGGCCCTACCTTTTGGCATCTGTACCAACATTTTGGGTGGGTCATGCAATCATAGGTCTCCTATCTCCCAGGCACCCCTCCCTGAAGCTTTCCTGTGCCACCAGCCTGAATATTCCTGCAAATCTGAACTAAGTCTGAGCTTTTGTTCTGGTGAGACTGGGCCTCTAGGTGGGGTCACCAAGGTTCTGTTGTCTCTCTTCCTGGCCTCTCCACCCCTCAGAAAAATTCACAGCAAAGATTCAGAAGGTGCAATGCTCAGGGCAAATGTCAGGCATCGTGAGCAGTGACTCCAGGAAGTGATGGCAGGGAAGGGGAAGGGCACTGTTTTCTGGGAAGAGCAGGGAGCCAAGGTGCCACAAAGACAGGCTGGCCACACCCAGACCTTGGCCCCAGCTATTTCCACCAAGGAGAAGTGCATCCCTAGGCAGCAGGCCACGGGGGAGTGGGGGTGGGAGGGGCAGGGAGGAAAGGGTGGACCCCGGAGCCATGCAGAGAGGATCCAGATGTTGTGGACACCAACGCAGAGGTGAGCTCTCTTGGCAGAAATCAACATTGTGGTGACAGTGTCCAGGGTCCAGCCAGAATCCAGGGAAAGAATGATTTCTTCCTTCATGAGTAAGCAGCTTTTGGAAGCATATTCTGAAAAACAAATATTAATCTGCAGTGAAGCCCACTTTTATCTCCCTGAGAGATGAGATGTGTTCAATGTGATAGGGAACTCCAGTGAGTTACCAGCTAGACTTAGACGGCTTGGGGCAGGCAGCTGGTGACACCTCTGGGCCATGCATACCAGGGTGACACTCCAGCTAGAGTGCTAGAGAACAGAGCTCCCGTGGGCAGGTACCACTGAAACAGGAATTTCCCAGAATGACGCCCACCTCTTCTCTGTAAGAGGAACCCAGAATTCTGCCAAACACCCCTCACCTGTAAATGACCACTTGAAGGGTGGAGAAGAGGGTACTCCTCCCACTGTATTTTACTTTAAAGGAAGCTGCATAAACCATTTCATATTTCTCTGAATCAAAAATAGCTGCCTGATAATTATTTCAAATGATTTCTATCCCTTCCTCTGACATACTTTCATGGCAAGATGCCTGTCTTACCTGCCAACCGTCTCTCATCTAAATAATATTAAACATATAAATTGTACTTAAATGATGTATAAAATGTATATATATTTAAATACATAATAAATATATATAATATATAGTATAATATGTAATAAATGTATAATATAATATAAATAAATATATTTAAATATAAATATATAAATATATTATATATATATTTAAATTTAATTTATATTACCTACTTGAGTCATAAATGTTATTAGGTCAGATTCAAGTCCCAAACTCTCCCTGACTGCCATGTTACTGGGCCTGAAGTTCCAATAAGAAGAATTACTTCTTATAAGAAGTATAAGCGGAAATAAGCTGGATCAATGAACTTTAAAATCCCCTAGTCAGGAACCGTCGTGGCCAATAAATGTGCAGACACCTGTCCTTCTAGGTCTTCAGGGAAATGTGAAGTAAAGCAGGGGTCCACCTTCCTACTTCTCAAACTCAGAAGGGCTCCAAGATCAGTTTTGGCTCTGCTGTGCTGTCTCAAATTAATGGGAATGGAAGGGAAAAGGGATTCGCCATGACCTACAACTTACAATTTTTTATATGTAAACAAAATTTGAAGATTATATGATGGAAAATTAACATTGCTGCACTTTGGAGGACACATGAGTGCTTGCTATTTTATTCTCTGTGCTTTTCTATATCTATATATATACTTGCATACATATATATGTATATATACACACACAAATAGACATATATACTTCTTTATTATATATAACTTCAAAGCTAATATTTATAAAATTTAATAAGTAATATAATATAATATATACAATTTTAAGCACAATGAAGACAGGAAACAGGAATAATCCAGGGAGAGGACACGTCAGCCCAAAGCTATGAATGTTAAGTCTGGACCCGCCCCTGCAAGTCATCCCCAAATGGAACCAGGACAAACTCCCGGGTGCGCAGGGGCTCTGGAATGTGGGGACGTGGTGGTACACGGCTGGCGATGCCAGCACTCTTCCACAAGAAGATGCAGATAATCGTGGGAGAGCTACCATCACGTCCCAGTCCCAGGGGCCGGCACGGACTGCTCAGAGGAAGGTGTGTGGTTTCCAACAGGAGCTGCCATTGGTAAGCTGCCCTGGGCCTTATGCATGTTGGTAGGAGTTCACAGCCTTTCCTCCTGAAGCCCCCAGGGCTGAATCAGGAAGGGCACGAGCCGGACACTGGACGCAGCAGCAGCAGCGTGGCTCATAAAGGTGGTTGGCCCTGAGCTTCACCGAGCGTCACTGAAGGCGGGGGCGGGAGGGGGCATTCCCTCTGGGTGGAAATTGAAACCGACCAATCATTGGCTCCGAAAAAGACTGGGGGCGTGGCCAGGCACACCAGCTCCGAGAGGAGTCTGAAGAGGAGAACCACCTGGAAAACAATTCATTTTTGTTATTTACAAACAAATCTACAAAACCTAGAATCCCAGGCCCACCTAGCCCACGCTCCAGCAGAAGTTTGGAGAACGGGAGCTCTTTGTTCTAACCCTCATACCCCTTCCTCCTCGTTCCCTCACACACACACACACATACACACACACACACACACACACGCACAGGGGGGTGGGTGAGTTCACTCGGATCCCAGCTCCCTCTGTCTCTAGCTGGGTGGTCTCCGTAGTTAGACTCAGTTTCTACATTAGTGAGGCAGAAAGAGCAGCATCAACCCACAGCATGGTTTCGGCTTTCCAGAACACGGTAAATAAACAGCCCTGAAGTTGCCATTGGTCATGAAGATTTTGGTAACAGTCTCCTGGGGCTGAGTGGAGAAGCAGTCAGTGCCCAGCCCCGAGCTCCTGGCCTGGGATGATTTTCATTGGACTGCCCAGGGGCCAGACCTCATGTGAGCCCAGTGCACTGCCATCTGCCACGGGAATAAAAGCAAGATCCTGCTAGAGTCATACACAAAATTTAGAGTGCCTCTGTTGTTGCAAACACCACCACAAGTAAAGTAACCTGCCGTTCTAACATGCCATTCACAGGGATGTTATTTTGACTCTTACCTTGTTAGTGTACCATTAGGCCTCGCCCCCAAAACGTAGGTGATGTGGTTCACCCTGAACCTTAGCATCTACAAAAATCTGTTTGCAGCCTGATATTTAATTGCGTTCCAAAAACCAGGGTCATAGTCATCTATTGTTGTGTAAACACCACCCCAAACTCAGTAACTAAAAACTATTCATTATTAACTCTCACAGTTCTGGGCTGACTAGGTTCTTACTCAGGGTCTCCGCACAGATACGAGCCAGGAGGCAGCTATGGCTGGAGTCATCAGGAGGCACAGGTGTGCTGAACATCCCAGAGGGCTGTTATAGGCTGAATTGTGTCCTGCTCCCCCAAAATTCATGTTGAAGCCCACACCCTAAGGACCTCAAAATAAAACCTTAGTTTAGAAATCAGGTTGCTGCAGATGGCATTAGGTAAGTTAAAATGAGATCACACTGAAGTAAGGTGGACCCCTAATCCACAGCAGGCCATGACTGTGATCACGAAGTTCATCTGGACAAGTCCCGCCCAGAAAGGCAGTGATGGGGGGCAGCCCACACCTGACCTAAAGTGAGCTCAGACACATATGCAGAGAATCTGGAACTCAACCTGTCCCAGGTGCCTGGACTCTAAGACATTGTCCAAAATATAGAGCCCGTGGAGGTGTGCTGTTCAGGTCTCTCTCAGGTGAAGCTGGTGGACAGCCTTCAGCTGACACACTTCCGCATCCGCTGTAGCAGTCCCACCAAGGCCTCGCTCTCCCCAGGCTGGTCCCAGCTGATGACTGAGCACGGCAGGCTCTCCTAGAGCCAGACCATCCTGCCTGAGTGGGACCCGCTCGGCAACCTTGGCACCAGGGCTCCCCCTGGGCTAACTAGGGTTTCTCAGAGCCCCCCCTCCCCAACTGTCCATCCTTCACACTCTCCTTTCCCAGGTGTCAGAACCGCATTGCACTGGTATCCTCGACCCTTTCTCCATTATGGACAAGGAGGTCCCCAGTGAATCTCTTGCATGCCACATTTCATCTTGGCTTCTGCTTCCTGAACTGACACAGCAGAACCACCCTGAGCATCTCCAATGGCAGGAACTCCCAAGGAAGCCCGTTTGCTTTGGCATCATTAAGAAGTTCTTTCTTATTATATCATCACGATGCTGACTGAAAACAGATTTTGACTCAGATGGTTCAGATAGTAGACTTTAATGGAGGGAGATGTACTCCTGTAGAAAGGAACAATCCAGGGATGATGAAGCATGAGGGATGGGCGATCCTAGAAGTAGTGCATGCCCTAGGGCTGAAGCGGGGTATGGGGGGTGCTCTGTGTCCATGCAGCCTTGTGGGACAGGGGACACCCAGGGTGCATTCTGCAGGGGCACTGGGCAGGACAGGGCCACACTGAGGAGGGGCAAGGAGACAGCAATGCCCCTTACCAAAGTGCCATGTCCCTTATTTTGTGACCACTTGTGGGTTACTGGCTATCGCTTTTATTGCACTTCTCTTTTTCTCTCTTGCCCATGATTCCCCGGTATTAATGTTTACTTTTACATTTCCCCCATCTGCCTCTGGGTTCGTTCTATGGGTCTCATGAGGAAGGGCTGCAGTCTCTGCCCAATACTGCTCTCGGACCCACTCCACTCCTTGTGCTGTCAGCTGAGGCCAGAATGAGCCTTCTGTGGAGGGTCTGACCCAGACGGGACCCTGAAGTCATCTCTCTCTGCACACACGGGATCTTGGGTGGAAACCCTGGGCCGACTGAAAATGTTTACCAACCCACAGAACTCCATAAACGGCTGACAGCCACTGATTCCAGAAGTCAGGGACTGCCCCAGCCTGCCTCATTCCACAGACTGTTTGTACTTAACTCGTATTCCAGCTGACTGTGCCCTACACCACCCGCCACCACACTAAGCTTGCAGGTCTCCGGTGATCGGGCACAGATCACTGCATACCCACTCAGTGCTTTGAAACCAGAACCAGAGTCCAAGAAAATTTTACCATCATTGACTTATGATATACAAAATATAGGAAACATACAAAATCCAAATTTACTCAAAAAAATCCCAAAGGAGTCCATTGCTTAACTATGATGTTTTATATGGGATGGGCACACCATACGTAAGTCCTCAGTTTTTTTCTGCCATAGCAGCTTTACTGATGCATTGATCAAACATGATGCTATAGCTCTGACACATAAAAACCAGAAAGCCATGACATGGGATAGAAATAAAGCATGCCCTTTTGTAAGCATAGCTTCCCAGACTATGTGAATTGACACAGGAGAATTAGGACTTAAAGGTACAGCAAGCTCTTTATTCCTCAAGCTCTGTAACATTACAGAAATGATTGAAAAATGATGAGTGGCTTTGATCTGTAATAGAATTCTCAGATAGTCCTTTCCAGGCCCATCAGCTGCGGAAGGAGAGAATATCGTGAATCCATGATCTAATCCTACCCTGAGAGGAACATCCATTCATCAGGAGTCAATGACCCTGCAGAATGGGGACCCAGAGGCTCCCCCAGCGACCTGAAACCCATACCCCAGCCTCCTGTGGCCCCTGCAGGAATCCCCAGCCCTCAGAGGCCTTGGGGACAGAGGGCCCTGGCACAGGCCTTCCCGTGCTGGTGGGGCTTTTGCCCAAGTCTGCCAGCCTGCATCTAGTACCTGTGGGATAGGGAAGCTTACTCCATGTGGTACTGAGTAGAGAGCCAGGCCAGCTTGCTCACCACTGCATCCTCAGTCCTGATGGACAGGGGCCCATCCTGGCCCAGAGCATGTGTGTGCCAGTGTGCACACAAGCCTGTCTGGGGAACCACCAGAGAAGGCTGACCTTTACCTGAGCCCAGTGTTCCTGGAAGACAGGGAAGGTAAGAAATCCCCCACCCTTTGTATTCTGGAAAGAGCTTACCACAAAGGACTACTTCCCTGTAAAGACTCACCCTTTCTGTCTGTCCCTTGTTTACCTGTGCCAGCACAAGGCCAGCACAGGCTCGCCAGACGCCCTTCATTTCCTCTTCACTTGTTAGCTAAACCGTGTTGTACCCACTAACAAATCTGAACAAAATGCTCCTCGGTCAAACTCAGGTTAACAGTCCCTCATTTCCCCACGCCCTGCACTCTGCCCACCTGAACTCTGAACTCACCCCAGCCTGACCCAGCACACAGCCCTCTGTGCAGCCGCTCCTGAGAACAGGTGGATGTTGGGGTGACACCCATTCATCCCACTGCACCGCTGGCTCTTCCTGGCCTTGTCCAATCCTCCCTATGAAAGGAAGACCCTCAGCATCTGACTCTGGACATGCCACACACCTCAGGTCACAGGGCTCAGCCCATGGCAATCCACTCCTTGCCAATAAAGCCTCTCCTTGCTGAGGCCATCTTTCTCCCTGCCTCACGCTTACCTGCCCTGAGCCATGGCCTCCAGGAGAGTTACCTGCATGGCCCCAGTTATCTAAGTCTGTACACGGTATTGTTTTTACAAAAGACTAAGCAAAAGAGAAAGAAGGTAAGGCGTGGGTCACAGACAAGTACGTGAGGCCATGCTGAAGCCAAGGCAGTCTCTCAGAGCCAAACCCACCCACTCCTCGCTGAATTCCTGACTTCCACCCAAGGCCCTTCCTTGAACCCTTGTCAAGTCTGCACAGGCCCTTTCTCCACAAGAATGAAGAGCTTCTAGTCTCCAAGAAACTCTGCCCAAAAATTCCCTGGGAACAACTTACCAGGGCTCCTTCTCTCCCCCAAATCAACCAGAAGGTGCACTTAGAGTTTCTTTCCATTTAAGAACTTACTTTACAAAACTCTGTGATGAAAGTGAGTCTGTAAAAAAAAGTCAGTCAGATGAAGGGTGCTTCCACAGAGCTGAGAAGGTATGATGTGTGCCCAAGAGGCCCATGGTGGTCCCATGCCAGAGCTCTTCTTAAATGTGAGCCACACCCCTCTCACCCAGAGCTGGGCCACGTCCCCTACACCCAAAATACCTCAAACAAGAAAGGATGGTCACCACGCCTTGTGACTGGTGACATGGGCAAGAGGACAAGAGGAGGCTGCCACTAGTGTCTGTTCCCCTTCTCTCTCTCTCCCTCCTGAGCCCGGTGCATGCCCATGGGACCCGCCACACCGCGAGGAAGCCCAGCCTGCTCAGGCAGACCCACGTGGCAGCCCAGCTGGGGGCCAGCAGCCTGCAGCTTGGGGGTGGAGGAATCTTCAGATGATTGCAGTCCCCGGCTGTCACATCTCCCCTCTGAGGCCCTGTTATGGAACCAGACACAAGTCACCCACCCTGTCTGAATTTCTGAGTCAGGGACACCATGGGAGATTATAAATCTGAAGACTGTGCAGGCACAGGGGAGAGGGTCAGTGAGCGCCTGGAAGCACAGGCCTCTCCTCCTCCTGCTGGCCTCTTCCCCTGCGGCTCTCCCTGGCCTGGTCCTGTCTCTCCTGCTCTGTCTGCAGCTCAGGCCCATCTCCCACTGCTGGCGGCACTCCTGTCCAGCCTGGGGTCTGTCTGCAGCCTTCCATGCAGCACATTCCCACCTCAACAGCCCGTGCAGGGGCCATCGGACAGCTCAATGTCCTATAGCCATGGGACCAGGGGACACGCAGCTTCCCAATTAGAAGTGACATTTCAGGGGATGTGCCCTGGGGCCTCTGAAAAAATCACACTGTGGATAATTGCAACTTCAAGAAAGAAGTCACTCTCTGGCCTCATCTTTACCCTGTCACCTTCAAGCCCAGCTGAGGTCAGATTTCAAACACTCCATGCCAGCTCCACCACCTCCTTCCTTCCCTCGGCTTCTGGGCTCCCAGACCCCACTGGTCGGTCTAGCTGCCCTCAGCACTGGCTGCTGAGACCTCCCTCAGCTTCTCAGTACCGAAAGCTCCTCCTGGCTTCACGCCCAACTGGAACCAGCAAAGCACCCACCACCCTGCCACACCTGGCAGTCTTCAGGCCCCTGGTCGTCTCCTACACAAAACCTGCTCCCTTTTGCTCTCCTTTCCTCCTCCTCCTGCTCAAGGCCTCTGCTCCTCCTTCCCTGGACCAAGGTGAAAACAACGCCTGCTGCTTCCCCTCCTCTCCTCACTTACAGGGGACCCCAGAGCTGCCCCCTGCCTGCCCCACCACTATTCAAGGTCCTAAGGGACCCACTGGCCACCGGCTCCTTCTCCTGCCTGCCTTCGCTCTCCTCTCCCCTCCACTGGACACAAGACAGGCTCTAGGTCTCCCCAGCCTGGCCTGTCCAACCCCTGCTCCTGTGGCGTGGACCAGGCCTCCACATCTCAGACCCTGAACAGCCTCTTCACATAAACAATCACAATAAACAAACTGATTTGTTCCCAAGAAGATGAATAACCCTGTTAATCGGGATGACTTGTGATGGCAAACCAGGGCCAATTTCTCACCTGTGCTCCAGCTGCGATTTTTCCAACGGCCTCAGGACTGCCCCACCTGGGCACCTCAAGGACCCCATCCCCTGTGTGGGCTCAGAAGGGGCTCTTTCTTCCTCCAGCTGTGGAAATCCTGATGCTTCCCTTTTCATCAGCCCAGCAGCAATTCCAGGGGATATAATCCCCAATGCATCTCACCCATGACTCCTTTTCTGTTTTTACCGTTACTGCCTCTCTTGGCCACTGTGACCTCCTCCTTCAATCATAGGTGAGCCTTGAATGATGATAGGGTTATGGGCACTGACCCCTCCTCGTGCAGTCAAAAATCCACGTATAACTTTTAACTCCCAGTAACTTAACTACTGAAGAGCCTCGTGCTAACCTTATCAATACATAAACAGTCAATTGACACCTTTTATATGTTGTATGGATTATATCCTATAGTTTTAAGATAAAATATGCTAGAAAAAAGAGAGCATTATTAAGAAAATCAAAAGGCAGAGAAAATATATTTACAGTCCTATATTGAATGTATAAAAATATAATACGCATTTAAGCAGAACTGCACAGTTCCAACCCCCGTTATTCAAGGGTCAAATGTACTTCCAATGTCTCCAAGTTGTCTCTACCACACCCCTTACCCCCTCACATCTCCCACACCCACCCCACACCCCCTCCACCACTCTCAGCTCTCCATACCATTCTCACATATTTGCGGTGTCCTTGCTCTTTAAAGTACATGAATTCTGTCACTGCCATGCCTAAAACTTTTCCATTGGCTTCCCAACAAAATTCTCTGTCCTTTGGCATCTGGGCCCAAAGTCATTGGTCTCTGGAGACCCTTCCAGTTCACTCTGTGCCACTTTTCCCCTACCACATTGTGTACCAGCCATGAGTCTCATCTGTCTACACCTTCAACATTCCAAAATGTTGTCTACCTCAGGGCCTTTGCATTAACTGTTCCCTTTGCCTAAAATGATCTTTCCATCCTCCTCTTTATGAACCTGGCTTAAAGTACTGGGTATTTACCCCAAAGATACAGATGTAGTGAAAAGAAGGGCTATATGTGCCCCAATGTTCATAGCAGCAACGGCCACAATCACCAAACTGTGGAAAGAGCCAAGGTGCCCTTCAATAGATGAATGGATAAGGGAGATATGGTTCATATACACAATAGTATATTATGCCTCCATCAGAAAGGATGAATACCCAACTTTTGTATCAACATGGATGGGACTGGAGGAGATTGTGCTGAGGGAAATAAATCAAGCAGAGAAAGTCAATTATCATATGGTCTCACTTACTTGTGGAGCATAAGGAATAACATGGAGGACATTAGGAGAAGGAAAGGAAGAGCAAATTGGGAGAAATTGGAGGGGGAGATGAACCATGAGATACTGTGGACTCTGAGAAACAAGCTGAGGGTTTTGGAGGGGAGGAGGTGGGGAGTTAGGTGAGCCTGGTGGCGGGTATTAGGGAGGGCACGTATTGCATCGAGCACCAGGTGTGGTGCATAAACAATGAATCTTGGAACACTGGAAAAATAAAATAAAATTAAAAAAAAAAATATATATATATATATAGAACCTGGCTTAAACATCCATTCTAAAGAGGTCTTTTCTTGACAATTCTATCTAAAGCCAGTCTTCACCTTCTTACTCTTTTGTCACTTCTTTTTTTTTTTCTATTTATTTGACACAGAGAGAAAGAGCATGAGCAGGCAGAGCTGCAGGGAGAGGAAAAAGCAGGTTCCCACTGAGCAGGGAGCCTGATGTGGGGCTCGATCCCAGGACCCTGGGATCATGACCTGTAGGCAGATGCTTAACGAACTGAGTCACCCAGGTACCCCTCTCCTCACTTATTCTGTGTGGCTCATCTATTTTTAAGTGGATCAAGGAGGATTAGGTTCTATCTCATTCTCTTTGTTTCCTTCATAAGACACAGGTACGTCCCAATCTTCTTTGTCACAGTGTGTGTGTGTGTGTGTGTGTGTGTCCCTCTGTTTTCATCACTCAAGGGCAGGACCATAACCATCACTTACTGCTGCATCTCTAATGGCATTAAGTCAACAGTTAATGTCTGGTGGTTGAATGAATGAATGAATGTTTATGAATTATGGGGCAACACCAAGGATACCACAGGTTTTCCTTGGTAAACCTTAATCTTAGAAGACAAGAAATGATGCAAAGTGCTGTCATACGCTTAGGGTTTTCTTGTATGTACCCTTTGTAGGACATGAAAAAACAAGGCAAGATGCATATTAAGGCAAGAACATATTAATCACAAAAAAAAAGCCACTATTTTCTGCACAGATTCAAGGAAGGAGGCATTGTTCTAACTTGTACACTCCCAGATTTTGTGAGAAAAAGTTGGCAGAGCAAATCCACTGGGACTACAATCCACAGTAAGGCCAAGAGTGAGTGAGGTTCTTCATTGCTAAGACTGATAACAAGACAAGGAGAAAACTGAAGGTCTGTCTCCCCCACTGCCAGCTGGGTGCCTTCAACCACCTACTATCATGAGAGCCAGGGGCGTTACTGAACTAATTGCTATTCTTTCATTGCTTCGACTGATAAAGAGAGATTAAGTATTTGCCTTTGTGTTTGTTTCTGGAGTCATAAAGGCAAATAGGAAAAGAAAAATCAGAAAATTCTCTCCACAACATTGTCAGGTTCCCAAAATGATCCCTGGCGACAGCAATATTAGACTTAGCTGTCCTTAATTTTTAGAAATAGAAGTGATAAACAGGCTATTTCAGAGCTCCACATTCTATCAGAGACAAGTGACTGAATTGTTCTCTCAAAGATCACCTTATTCAAGTGTCCATCCAGGGTCAAGCACTAAGCTACAGCCCAAGAGACAAAAATGACCAAGACATAGCCCTGCCTTTCAGGAATTTGCCTGTAATTGGAGAAGCCAGAGAAATGAGCCAACAATCCCCAAATGCCAGGATCAGACAATGGTAGACGTGTACCAAGGCATGGCCAGTGGGGTGATTTGAGGTTCAGGGCCATATCTCGGGGTGGGGAGAGTAAAAATAAATAAATAATCCTTGACTCAAACAGAACATGCAAAATGTGTGTGTGTGTCTCTCTGTGTGTGTGTGTGTGTATACCAAATCTATACACCAAATTTTGCTATGGAGAGTGAATTTCTTGAATTGAACAATTCCAAATAAATTTAGACAAGTGTTTATTTACCTTTGCTCAATATAGAGCAGTCAGTGATGCTTTCAAAATACAAAAGCAGACACATGGAAGGGAAGCTGGGCCCACATGTCTAGGATGCACATTTGCCACATGTCTCTCTGGCTTATTAAGGTGGTTCCTTCTAACTCCTGAGAAAAGGACCATCAGGAGTGTGCCCCTGGAGCCTAAGCCACTGTCCCACTAGGAAGTATGATTTCACATAAGCATTCACCCAGCAGATAGGACCCAGCTGGCATGCGTCAGCTGCTCATTTACTAGACACATCTATGAGAAAGTTTGTTTTCCTGGCCTCACTTTGGGGTGAAGGTCATTGTTATTATTAATTGCTATTCAAAGAGAGAAGGGGTTGCCCAAGCCTCCTGCAGATCCTAGCTGACTGACGCAAACAAACACTCTGTTCTTGGTGAATCAAAAACTCCCACCTCTGCAGGATTGTTCTCTGGAATTGAGAATTATTCTGCTCCCTTTCCAGGCTCAGTCCACTGGGGAAATTGCTTAAGACTTGAGCAAACTTTCAGAAGAGCCAGAGGTCTGGTCAGCACAAGCATGCCCTTCCCAACAATGAGAGCTCAGCTGGCAAGGAAGGTGGGACAGGTGAGAAGCAGTACCCCTCCCTACCACCCTCCATCCCCTGCAAGCTCACTGAATTCAAGAGTACGCTAGTGAGTCACTAGCATTTATATCCACAGTTACCTGGCAAGACGTGCATGCTGAACAGCCACAGACCCCAAGCTGACCAAGTACATTCCCGTATGTCCCCCTGACCCCGACACATCCAACACTCACCCACCCCCATCTTTTCCCAGACCAGGCAGGGATCTGGTTTGCAAGCAACGGGACCTGAAGCACATGGAAATTGCATGTGAGGAGATCAGAGCCTGAACAATGGATGGGAAGTATGAGAATCACTGTCTTAAGTGTGGCTCTGAGATCATCTGGTATAGTTAAGAGGCCCCAGGAAGCCTTCCCAGTTTAAAGACACCTGAGCCCTGAGCTTCCATAAGAATGGTCAGTTGGGACCAGGAAGATCCAGCTGGCCCGCCCCCATCTTCAGCCTCCATTAGTGCTGTCCAGCTGGCTCTCTTGGACTACACTTTGGTAATCAAGAGAAAACCAGACACACAGACCTGAAAGGACCTGGGTGGCCTAGTCTGGTCTAGTGGGAGGAGCACCCTTTGAAGGTCAGGAGGTGGGAATTTTTGTCTAGGACCCCAGGAATGACACAAAACAGCTCTGGGACTCCATTCCTTCCAGAGAAGGGATCAGCCCTTCTGGATGAATTTGAAGGCCCATCTCTTTTTATGTTCAGTCTAGCAAGAAAGAATCCAGGCCTTCCCAGGCTCTGATCTCAGCTCCACAGAATCAGATCTGGTTTGCCAAGCAGCTGTGTGGCCGCTACTGTTTCCGGAGCCTCTGTGAAGCCCAGCTCCTGTTCTGATAAATTTAACGCTAAGTTTCCTAAGTCACTTAGTTATCCTAAGCCAGAGGTCTCCTGAGTTCCATTTAACTTGTCCCCCAAATGCCTGTGGGCTTCAAAACCCTCAAGGTACAGATGTACCCATGTGTCAATAAAATGGCTCCAATGCCCGCTCCCCAATACCACCACAGGTAGCAGGTGGCCTAACACAGTCCCACAAAGCCAACTATTAGCAGTAATCTCATACACCATGCATTCCCCACACCCCTGTTCCCCTCTGGCTGTTCCCTGTCATCTCTTGCTGTTCACAACCACGTGCCCCTCTGGAAGGATCAGTGCACAGGCACACCACAACTCACCTCTGTCCTCCCACACTATTTGGATGCTGGAGTAGGGCTAGGCTCTCTTAAGATGAGGAGGTCTTCTCTTCAACCCCATCACATGTGTGGTCTCCTGGTCCCCAAAGCACCTTGGCCTTTACTCACATTCCAAATGGGCTTCTTCCTGTGATGTGCATCCCTGGCTTTTGGCCTTGTTCAAACTTGCTCCACAGAGCTGAGCTCAAATATCCTGCCCTCTTCTCTAAGGTTACTTTGCCCAAACAAATTCCTCCCTCCTCCCCTGCTGAAAAACTAAAGCCCCAGGCTGACCTGATAACATAATCTCCAGGGTCAAGGACAGATTGACAATGCAGGAGACCTTGTTCAAAATTATTAAGAATTCTAGGACAGCAACTGGAAAGACTTGACCTCAGGGTGGGCTCTGACCCTGTGTGATTATTTCAAGTGGCATGCCAGGAAGCTGACCTTGCCCCAAGCACACAGATGGGCATCCACTGGAGGTGAAGAGTCTCATGGGCAATGTTGGGGTCAAAGGGTCCTGTGACTCACAGATAGGAAAACCAAGGTGGTGTGTGTTTGTGTAATTGCTCCCAGCTTTCTTGCACTCACTCCCCTCAAAATGCTCAGCAAATGAATTTAACAATTGAAGGAGGGAGGGAGGATGGAAGGATGGATGGAGGGAGGAAAAAAAGATACCAGAAGAATTGGAATTGATACTTAGGTTTTCTGGCTCTCTGGTGCCAACTGCTAGGACAGTGTTCCGGGAATTACGTCCACCCCCCCACCTCCATCCCCCACCCCCACCCACCCCTGAGGAAAAGGCATTGTGTCTATTTTATAATTGACTCTCCTTTCCCACTCTTGCTAGGAGTTCATGCCTTACCCTCTCAGCTGATTTTCTCAAACATTTTGCAAATGTCCCAGTTCCCAGAACTCTCTGTGCTCATTCAAGATCCACTGGGAACAAAATACATAAAATAAAATAAAGATCAGTTGCCCACCCCTCAACCCGAGCAAGTCTGAGAATAGAACCAAGCTCTCAGGGTTAAAGCCCCTGCTTGGAAATGAGATTCTCCCACTTCTGAAAAGGCCATAAAGCAAAACCACACATCTGCCTTCAGCCTCTGTGGGAAAGATTTTCTGGAAAGGCCACCATTATTCCCCTACAACTCTTTGCTTATGAAAGCCCTCTCCTGCAGGTCCCAGCTGAAGCCCGATGAGAGCCACAAGAAGGAATCACATGGTGCCCAAACAAGGAGAACTTCTCATGAAGAGCTTGTTCCACAAACGGCTTGAACTTGAGCTGATGCCACCCCAGTCTCTTTCTTTCCTTCCTTCCTCCCTCCCTCCTTCCCTCCTTCCCTGCCTCCTTGCTTCCCTCCCTCCATCCCTCCTTCCTTCCTTTCTTTTTCTTCCTTTCTTCCAATTTTTGTTTGCCCTATTCCTCAAAACAAACAACTTTAAAGCTAACAACAAGGAGAGGATAGGACCAAAATAACCTTCCTGTGTGGATGCTGCCTCCAGATCTTGCAAGCACAGAGCCCCATCTGACTCTGCTTTATCATCCTTCTCCAGCCTTGACCCCTGAACACTTAATCCTCAAGGTGAGGTGCTGCTATCTTAAATGGGTCCCAGGGTAGTGAGCAGCCTTGTTCTCTGCCTGTGGAGCCCACACAGAGAGTTGTGCAAAGGGTAGGGCCAAGCAAGAGAGGGATTCTGGTTTCCATTAAGTTTACACCAAGTTAACCACACAGACCTATTCTCCTCTGCTAATTCCAGACATTCTGATCTCTAATGTGCTATGGGGTACAAAACACTCTGGAAGCCAGAGAGGGGGAAGACAGAGAATGAACCATGCTGTCATAAATGTTGACTACTTAGACATACAAAGAAAATCAAATTATGGCCAATCAGGTCACTCACCAGGTGCTGAAGCTGGAGGCCCTTTAAAGGAACCCCATTCTGATCAGGCTACCCTCAGAGGCCCCAGCCTTCCTCCTTTCCCTTTCTGACCCCTGCCAGGCCCTGCTTGGTAAATTCTGGGTTTCACAGGAGGTAAGAGCTCATTCGTCAGAATCAAAATGGCCACAATTCTCAAACCATCACCTTTGGTTTATTCATCTTTTAAGATGAAGTCCAACAACAGAAGCTGATATCTGGGATTACCTAGAAACTAGAAATGATTCACATTTGAATTTTTCCATAAAATTTGAGAATGCAGAACCAATTAAATACACCAACTTTGGTTCTCCTTGTTTGCAGATGCTATGTACCCCCTAGCTGCCCCCTTCATTCCCCAGCAGCCCAGCATTGTCTACTAAAGGTTCATTGACTGAGCCTCCCACCCAATCCGGCGAGGACAGTTACACTGAGCTCCATGCTGTCTTCTTTCCTGCACGTACTTCGTGTGTTCATTTATTCTCTCATTCGCTCATTATTAGAAGAGTTTCAAACTACAGTAAATCTGCGAAAGTCTGGTGGCCAGGGGAAGGAGCCAGGTGCACAAGAGAGCAGAGGTGGGAGAGAAAGAAATAGAATGTAACTAATCAGCATGCAGGCACACATTGACTATTCAGTGTTTATGGGATTTTATTGATCTACTGATGGAAATACTTGTAAATAGCTAAGGACTGACGAGGCTGAAAGCAATACACAGTCCTTCTTTTGCCTTCTCTGAACTGAAAGAGCCTCCTGGAATTCTGTATGCAGCAGCACAATAATAAGAGTAGCATCCCACCCAGAGCTGTGGCAACAGACCTTGTCTCAGACACTGACAAATGTCCGCTCAGGGGTAACATTGGTCCCTTGAGAACCACTGGTTTAGAGTGACAACCAAGAAGAACTGAACGTTTCTTTGAGGGGAAAACCATGACTTATCTACCCTCTGTTCTGCAAGATCCTTTTTCAATAAAAGTTGGCCCTAAAAGGCTCCACAACCCCTCCTCCACTGGCAAGCAGAAAACAAGGTCCCAAATTCTACAGTGATCTTTTCCAAGCATCTTATTCTTCAAGATGTTTTTTACCCAGTCTCCCTGAAGCCACGGTTTTACTGTAGCAAGTTTTTATCTCTTCCCCCCTGAAAAAGCTATAACCCCTTATCTAGGAACAGCGTCTTTGTTCATGCTTTCAACAAATATTTCCTGAGCACCTGTTGTCTTCCAGCTCAGTTTTTACTAAGGAGGATAGAGCTGTCGACAAACCAGAGACAAGCCCAGCCCTCAAAGAGCTTTCCGTCTTGTAGAGGGGAAGGGGGATCATGAACAAGACAAAGAATACGCAGTCTCAGTGGCAGTCTTGGAGAAACCAAGGTGCCAGAGGAAGCGGGGTGGGGAAGTATGAGCTGTTCCAGGCAGAAGGATCAGAGAGAGTGTCTCAGGTGAGCCGACACTTGAACAAAGACCAGGATGAACAGATAAAGCCAGCCCTGTTTGTGTCTGTGGAAACACATTCCACCTGAGTGAACAGCAACTGCAAAGGCCCCAAGGCAGGAGTGAACGTGGAACACCACAGAGAAACAAAGAGGGTCCTATGGCTACATGGGAGCAGATGCGTGAATGTGTGAGTAGGAGATGAGGTAGGTGGGATAAAGGGGGGCACATATCCCATATCATGCAGGGACTTTGTTGGTGTTGGCAGATTTCAGTTTTGGGTCAGAGAGGGAAGACTTTGGAGGATTTGGGGCAGAGAACAGTGAGGGCTTGGGACTAGGGCAGAAGCAGAAAGACTATATAGGACGTGTGTGTTCACTGGGAATAACACAAAATCCCCAAGTAACAGACTCCAATGACACATTTCTCTCTAACATAAGCCAAATCAAGAGGTAAGCAGATCAAGGTTGATATTGTGACTCCAAGGGTCCTTCCAGCCTGCTTCCTTGACAGCCTGAAGTGCTACCTCATAGTCCCCAGTGATGCTTCAGCTTTGGCCAGCACACGGATGTTCCAACCAGCAAAAATGAGGAAAAGGTGAGGAAGGACCTGTTCTACCCACTTAAACTTATTTCCTGGGAGCTGTATATGACAGTTCTGTGTTTTCCCTTCAGAGCCACTGTGTGCTTTTCATTAAGAAACAAAAACAAAAACAAAATGGTTCAATTCCTACAGAGAAAAAGGAACATTAAGTATTGGGGAACCACTAGCTGGCTTTACCAGGAGGCTACTGCCCCTGTGCAGGCGAGGGGATTGGGAGTGGTCAGATTCCAGAAGTATTTTGGAGGCAGAACTGACGGCTTTGCTGAAGGTTCCGGCGTAGGTGTGAGTGACCAAGAGGAGAGAGTCTCCTTTTGGTGCCTTAACAAACTCGTTACCACAAGCTGGTGGCTTTGAGAAACACACGTATTACCTTACAGCTCTGTAACTCAGACGTCTGCCTCAGGTCCTGCGGGGCTGCAGTCAAGGTATCCCCAGGGCTGTGCTCCTTCTTGATGCTCTAGGGGGAAGTCGCTCCCTGCCTTTTCCAGCTTCCAGAGGCCCCTGCATCCCTGGCTTGTGCTGAGATGCTCCAACCTCTGCTTCTCCTCCTCACATCTACTTCCTGACTCCAAGCCTCCTGCCTCCCTCCCATCAGGAGCTTGTGATCACATCAGGCCCATCTGGATAACCTGAGATAATCAAGACCCTCAACTTCCTCACACATGCAAGGCCCCTTGGGCCACGTGAAGTGATATGTTCCCAGGTTCCATTAAGTAGGATTTGGGCATCCTTGGGGGACATTACTAGGCCTCCATAGAAGTTCTGACAGAACAACCAGGAGACTGGACTCACCCTTTAGAGAAATGGAGAAGGCAAAGTTGTATGGGGAGTGGGGGGAGTCACGCAATGGATTTTGACTGTGCTGGTTTGAGATACCCTACTCTCCCCAAGAGGAGGTATGGGGCACTGAGGCTGAAACTCAGGGATCTGATCAGGGAGTGTGAGTTGGGGGTCAGAGAAGCTTGGGTGGTTGTGCAGCCTCAGGACTGGATCTGACCATGTCGGGCCTGGGAAGAAAGGATGGGGCATGACAACTGAGTGCCACACACAGATACCATGAAGGGAGGGAGGTGAGGCAGAACCAGCAAATGAGACTCAGAAGGGGTTTCTGGTGGGGAGAGATCCCAGAAAGTGTGTGCTGTTCTGTGGGTGTCACTTGGGAACAGAGAGGAGAGGGACCTCCTCCCTGGCTTTTGTCCTCTGCACCACCCTCCTCTCAGCTCAGGATAAACACCATCAGCTAAAACAGAAGCAGGAGGCCAGGGAGGCAGCAGGGACTGGGCTGCCAGGGAGGCAGCTGGGTGGCCTGCCTCTCTGGGCCAGTGTTGTGCTCCTATTAGCCACGTGAGGTGCTGGGCTATCTTTACTGCCCACGTGCCTGAAGACCCTCCACACCCTCAATCCCAGGCCAATGCAGAGGCTGGGCCAGCCCCTGCGGTTCTTGTAATTGCAAGTAAAGTCATCAGGAAACCATGAGGAACAAGTTTTGCTACTCACAGCTTCTAGAGGGGTACACAACACACCCAAAAGCCATACAGCCTGGTCTTGGGGACTGGGGGGGACACACACGCAGACCTGGGGTGCTGCCTTTACGAGGGTCCGGGGTGGAGTATCTAGGATTTCACAGGTTCACTCTGCATTGGAAAAACTAAGGCCTAAAAGCGGGAAGGGAGAAACAGGGTCACTCACGTGGTCAGGTGTCTAGGCCACCCGGGGGTTCCTGAGAGAGAACCGTCATGGGTGGAGCAGCCTGTTCTCTATATAGTTATGTAGCCAGAAGCTGTGTCCTACCCCTGCCAATACGTTTGTTCAAGATAGATGTCTGGAATGGTCGCCTCAGCAGTCAAAGTCTCAATGTTGGGCACTGGTGCTCCGGGCACCCGCATCCTTTGGGACCAGTTCTTTTTTTTTTTTTTTAAATATTTTATTTATTTATTTGACAGAGAGAGATCACAGGTAAGCAGAGAGGCTGGCAGAGAGAGAGAGAGAGAGAGGGAAGCAGGCTCCCTGCTGAGCGGAGAGCCCGATGTGGGACTCGATCCCAGGATCCTGAGATCATGACCTGAGCGGAAGGCAGCGGCTTAACCCACTGAGCCACCCAGGTGCCCCGGGACCAGTTCTTGTCTTTCAAAGAAGAGCCTCATTTTACTGGCACCAGACCCCACCCTCGTCAACCAACGGAGGAGGGTGCTACCTTTTCTGCAGCAGTAGTTCTCAACCTCAGCTAGACAGCTTCGAAAAATGCTCATGCTTAGGGACTGCCCCAGACATTCTGAATTTAATGGATCTGAGGTGAGGCCTGGACCTGGAAGTTTTTAAAAACTTTCCGGGGTCTCTTGTGTGCATCCAGGGTTGGGGACCTCTGCTTCACAGCGACCAGCAGACTCTGAATTAACCCCAATCCTGGCGAGAGGCAATGGCACTCTACAGCTTGGCAGCTGGAAGTCTTTGTGTTCTAACTCCTCACCAAGTGCCGGTGACCCCAAGGAAGAGCGAGGGCTCTCACGCGCAGCCCACCAGAGGGGGAAACAGGGCAATCACTCTGGAACAGTCTGGCATTTCTCACAGAGTGAAATGGACCCTGAACCACAAGACAGCAAATTCGCCCAGATATTTACTCAAGGGAAATGAAAAGACAACACCACAGAAAGACTTCCCTACAAATGTTCCCTGGAAGCTTTATTTCTAACAACCCTGAACTGGGAAAACCTGCACATCTAGCAGCAGGTGAATGGAGGAACAGACTGCGGTCCCTCCATACAAGGGCTCCTACTCAGCAGTCAAAAAGGACAAACTGTTTATACACCTGACATCATGGGTGACTCTCAAAGGCTTATGCTGAACAAAGGAAACAAGACATAAAGAATATGATTCCATACAAGCACAATTCCATTCCCGGCAGTTCTAGAAGAGCAGGAGCTAATCCGCCTCGACAGAGCACAGATTGCCTGGACCTGGGGGTCAAAGGGACTGAACTTTGAGGATGATAGAGCTATTATATATCTGATGGGTACAATGTCTACACAGGTGGTTTTTTATCAAGGTGAAGACTTCATCAGGGTGCCTAGGCTTGGTGCAGCACAGATCCATGCTCTCATCTCTGTCCATGTCCCCCCTTCGGCCCCTACTTCTCCCTTCCGAGAAAACACCAGCCTGCAGCCACCTGCCTCCCCTCTGTCCTTCCAGCCCTGCTCAAGACTCCTGGGTCTTTCCATCTTTCACTCAGCACCACAGAGGCCCCCATCCATATGAGCAAAGGGCCCACATCTGTGGCCACAACCCAGATGGTCCTTGCCTTCCTGCATGGTATCCCATCAAAAAGCAGACGGATGCAGCTAGGACCTGCTGGACTGATCAGGGACGTAAATCTAAATGAGGCTCAGACACCTAGTGGGGGTGGGTGTGTGTGTGCTGAGGTTCCCACCTCTGTGCAGGAGAGACCCCTGGACCCCCAGCCAGAGAGACTATACCGAGAGGGTTGGCCAGGAGAGGGGACTGCGTTGGCATACAGATCCTGACTGCAGCTCTGGGTGGGCTCTGGGTGGCCAGTCTCTAAGCCATTTGTGACAGAGCAATAAAGACAGCCCTAATGCCCACCGTGGCAGAACGGATTAATGGATCATAGCCTAATGCACAGTGGAGCCACCTCTATCCTGGAGAATAAACAATCGGCATCTCCACACAAACCCACAGTGAGCCTCAGATCATAATGTGGAGAGAAAGGCACCGCCTACAGAGGCATCAGGCTGGGGGAGGGCATCTACCGGAAGCTCAAAAGCAGGCAGATCAAATCTGGGCTGCCGGCTGCCCAGACAGTGGTTTCACTTGGGGGGTAACGGGCTGGGGGCATAGGGGAGATTATAGGGTGCTCAGTATGAGTGCAGGTTTCACTAGGAGCTAGACACAGAATGTGGGAACAATTTGGAATGTTTTGTGTGTGTTATGTTTCAATAAAACAATTAAGATTCAGGGGCTACTGTTTGCAGCCTTGGTGGGGACATGTTTCTATACATGTCACCACTTCAGGCCCACTTGCTGCTATTAGAGTCTACACAGGAGAGAACTGAGGACTGGAGGTGCTAATCCCCTACTACACATGAGGGTGGGGGTGGGAAGCCCCCCGGAGCCTGGGACACTGGGTCCTTGAGGGGTACAAGCAGCTCCTCACCCTCTGTGCTCCAGCAGCCAGCTCCATCCGCCCACACAACCACATTATCAGAAGGTTCACCTTCGGGAAAGCCTCAGAGACATAGTTACCATCACTAAGATTGGCAGGAGGCACAGGGAGCCAAGATGGGGGTGCAGGGGCTGCTCCGGTGGGTGCTGGTTTGCTGTCTGGGGTGGAAGCTCCTCATCTGAGAGGACACTGGGCAGGTGCATGGGAGGCCACCCAAGTAGAGGGTCAGCACTAATGCTGCAGTTCCTGTGCTTCTCCTTTTTGTTCTTTTAAACTTGACGCCCAGGGATCAGGGATTTAACTGAAAGTTTAGAGTCATCCAAGAGCCGTTCAG
Source organism: Neogale vison (assembly GCF_020171115.1). NCBI lineage: Eukaryota > Metazoa > Chordata > Mammalia > Carnivora > Mustelidae > Neogale > Neogale vison. The sequence goes on from NC_058098.1 coordinate 48,536,958, forward strand.
AAAATGCCAACAGGTTTGCAAGCTCAGCCCCGGCCTGACGGCAGGAGTGTCTGCCCTTCAGGGACATGAAGCCTCCTGCACATTCTAATTCATACCATCCTCCCTGGCACTGTGATGTGTGTGTGTGTGTCTGTGAGAGAGAGAGAGAGAGAGAGAGAGAAACCCTCGAGGTCACTGTTGTTATGATGTACGATGTAAGTGGTAATACCTTACCGCCATGATGAGATATGCCGTGTGGTAACTGCTCACCGCTGTGGTGGGATATGCTGTGTGGAAACAGCTCACTGCTATTCGAATATATGGTAGGTGAAAACACCTCATTCCTGCTATGATATATGTGTGATAACAACTCAAAGCTATTATAATACTTGATACATAATAATTCCCTGATGTCATGAAATGACATATGATAACACCTCCCTGCCCTAATGATACAAGCCTTGGCCCAGCTTCCTGCACACCCCTTGTGTGTTCACAGTGACAGCCTCTGACCCCGTATTAGTGCCAACATGGATAGCAAGAGTCCCTGGGAGGACGGGATAGAGGGAGGGCTAGCCTGTTCCATTGACTGACTATATTTAAATTAAGTTTTATAAGTGTACATGATTTTTTGAATCACATAAAAATAGAGGAAGATATCAAATGGGAAGGAAAGTTCTCCCTCTATCCCTGTACCATTCTGTTACCACTGGGCCCAGGGTGGGAATGAGGATGCTAGGCAGACCCATGTTGCCCAGGGTGGCTGGCCAGCAGCAGCAGAAGTAGGGTAACTGTGAGCGCATTGTCAGTGCAAGTGCTCTGAGTCGCTCGGACTGCTGGCTTCAACCTATATCTCCTTCTTTCAGACTTTGCCAGGAAAGTAGACCCTGTCGTGGAAATCCAGGATTTTAGTTCATGCCTGTAACCCTGGTTGGTCATGGGTGTTGAGCCAGGGAAACAGGCATGCTGGGGGCGGGAGAGCGTGACCAATCATCCTGGGAATGAGGGTTTCTGGGGACATGGTGTTTTCAGGGCTGAGACCAGAATAGTTCCTGGTAAATTGGAGTGAGCAGTCGCCCTGGCTCCAGCCAAAGAGAATGAAAGAACTTTGGAATCCTGAGGCAGGGCCTCCTCCTCCACCCTTAGCCATTTTCTACCCTTAGAGAAGAGACACTACATGGTGTTCTTGGTGGGGGAGCCTCTTGTGCTAGTGGGTAGCGTTGATACAGGGCCATAGAGATAGGGTTTACCCCCATTCCCAGGGACAGCCATACAGCAGAGCAACCCAGGGCCACATGGAGCTACATCACCTGACCATGTCCATACCCCCACCTGAGGAGGCAGAAGCCCACTCTTAACTTGTGTGCATCCACCTCCCATGGAAGACTCTAGATTGCACAAAGCTCACTGACTTCTGCAGCAGACGATGGCTGGCGGAGTCTTTGGCCCTTTCTGACTTACTACATCAACCGCTTCTAGATAGAAAAGGTATACACAGAGGTCTGGACACCCTGGCAGGGTGGAAATCACCACTTAGTCTGTACCCCACCGTTAAAGTCAAGTGATCCAATTATGATATGTGGAGCAAGGAGCCCTCCCTTTGCCCCACAGCCTGAAGACCAGCTTGGGAACTGTCAAGGTGGAGCAAAACTGCCCTAACCAGATTGCAAAACTGTCATTTCCTGGTGTGGGCCTATACCTGCCACATAAAGGGGAGGGATTTGGGGTCTGGAGTTAGTTCCTTAGGCAGGACAGCCCAGAAGACATTGAGTCAGTCCTTCCTAGAGCCCACTTTATTGTTACTCTGAGTTTAATCAGAACACCGTATTTCCACTTGTCCCACCACAGTTCACCCCAGAAGTCAGACCCTGGAGTAAAGGGACATGGCCTAAGCTCTGCTTTTCCTTCCCAGCACTCAGAGATCTGGCAACCAGAAGGCAGTCTCTAACCTGCATCAAGTTGGCACCAATAGTGAGGAGGCCCAGGGAAGCACCATCACATGGTTAGCATAGTGTCTGACAGAGGTACTCAATAAATATGAGGTATATTTAGCCGCTACTGGGTAGAGAGTTAACGAGTTCTGGCAGGGTCTCTGAGAACATCTGAGTCTCTCCCTACTCCCTGCCCCACCCCTAGAGCCCAGCAACCACATGGGCAGCCAGCCCAGGCCACTGTATCTGTGCAAGTGCCAGATGCTACCTTAGACCCCCACAGCAGACTCCCACTGCTGTGTGCACCCTGGGCTGGTCTTTCTAGTTGTTCATTGCACACCACCAGCTTGACACCCATTACCAGCCTCTGCTGCAATGTGCACACACGAGAAGGGGAGACTATGTAGACATGGGCGAGCATGCCAACAGCGACTTGCAACTAGCTACCAGTACGCTTGTGCTTTGTCCTGGACCCTGCTATCTGCTCTGGCCCCCGACTGCATATGTGCCTGCACCTAGCCTCTATCACTAAATAGGCACCTGCAACAGGCCTCTGTGGCTGAACATGTGCACACCACCAGCCCCAGCCACCACCACTGCCTGCTCTGGTCCCAAGCCACTGGACCTGGAGGAGTAGCTTAGGACCTCAACAGCCCTTGCATCCACCTTCCAATGCATGCCAAGGACCACCCAATTTGGGTACTGAGCTGGAGACATCATGCACACCAGACTCAGTGCTGTCACAAACCCCCACACTTGGCATCCTGCACTTCTACACCCAGGGTCACAGCACACACCAGCATGCCCCGCCTGCAAGTGAAAGTCTTCCTTTACCAAAGTCAGCCCATAAAATCTAGAAGAGGTGACTACTTCCTTAAATTCATAGACACAAGTCTACAGGGATCATGGAGAATCAGAGAAAAAAAAATACTATAAGCCTCCAGTCACTGCCCTGAAGAAATGGAGATTCAAAATTTTCCTGACAAAGAATTGTTCTAAAGATATTCAGAGAACTTTGGGAGAACACACATAAAGAATTTAACATATAAAAAGAACCAAACAGAATCTCGCAATTACTGAAATAAAGAATTTAACAGAGAGCTTTATCAACAAACTTAACCAAACAGAAGAAACAATCAGTGAGATAAAAGACAATCTACTGAAACAAGAAACCAATTAGTAATGGGAAAATATATGAAAGTAAGGGTACCTGGGTGGCTCAATGGGTTAAAGCCTCTGCCTTCGGCTCAGGTCATGGTCCCAGGATCCTGGGATCAAGCCCCTCATCAGGCTCTCTGCCCAGCTTCCCCCTCTCTCTCTGCCTGCCTCTCTGCCTACTTGTGATCTCTGTCTGTCAAATAAATAAATAAAATCTTTATTTTATTTATTTAATAAGGGGAACCTGCTTCCCCCTCTCTCTCTGCCTGCCTCTCTGCCTACTTGTGATCTCTGTCTGTCAAATAAATAAATAAAATCTTTAAATACACATACACACACACACACATATATGCAACACAGGTAAAGGCAGCCTGTGGCCAGATTCATAGTGTTCAAATACTGTAATATGGGAGTGTGCTAACTGCTTAACTCCACCATGAAGGTTCAAGGACAAAAGTATAAAAAACAATTATGGCCACAAAAATTTGCTAATGGATATGCAATATAAAAACAGGTACACTGTGACATTAAAAACATAAAACTGGGGGAGTAAAAGGGTGGAGTTTCTGTATGAGATTCAAGTTAAACCATAATCAGTGTAATGTAAACAGCTATATCTCTAAGAGGTCATATGTAAACCTCATGATGACCACAAAGCATAAATCTGCAGTAGGTCTACAAAAGATAGAGAAGGTGATCAAAACATATGACTGCAGAAAAATCAACACTTTCTGAAAGGGAGGCAAGAAAAGGATAATGAAGCAAGGGAACTATTAAACAGCCAAATAACAATGACTAAGACTGTATTAAAAGTCCTTACCTACCAGTAATTAATATAAATGTAAATAAGTTGAATTTTCTGATCAAAAGACAAAGAGTGGCTAGATGGATAAATAAACAGACAAAAAGACCACTGAAGACTAACTCTGGCTTTAAGGACACATACATAGACTCCAAGTGCAGAGATGGAGAAAGATATTCCATGCAAAAAGAAACCAAAGACCTGAGGCCAAAAGCTGTAACAAGAGACAAAGAAGGTAATTATATAATGACAAAGAGGTCAATAAATCAAGAAAATATAAATCATAAATATACATACACACACCCAACAGTGGAACACCTAAATATATTGAACAAATGCTAATGTATTTGAAGGGACAAACAGACAACATTGTACTAACAGAAGGGGACTTCAGTATGCTACTTTCAACAGTGAGTAGATCATCCAGATGGAAACTCTACAAGGAAATGTTGGACTTGAGCAATACTTAAGACCAATGGACCCAACAGACATGCACAGAGCATGTCATCCATTAGAAGACTATACATTCTTCTCTAGGACACACAGAACATTCTCCAGGATAGATCATATGTAGATTATAAAATGAGTCTTAGCAAGTTTAAAAAGACTGAAATCACACCAAGTATTGCTTCTGACCACAATGGTATGAAATAAGAAATCAATAACAGAAGGAAAGCTGAAAAATTTGCAAATATGTGGAAATTAAATAACACAATCTTGGACAATCAAAGGGTCAGGGAAGAAAACAAAACACAAATAAAAAATTATCTTGGGACAAACAACAGAAACAAAACTTGTCAAAATCTATGGAAAACAACAAAAGCAGTTCTAAGAGGCAAGTTTGTAGGGATAAACACCTACATTAAGAAAAAAGAAAGATCTCAAATAAATAACCTAACTATATTTTTCAAGGAAGTAGAAAAGTAACAAATTGAGACCAGTTAGCAGATGTTAGGAAATAATAAAGATCAGAGCAGAAACAAAAGAGACCAGAAAAAAACCAACTTGAAATATTAATAAAACTGAGAGTAGGTTTTTTGAAAACACAGAATTGATAAACTTTTAGCTAAAGACTCAAATAAATAAAATCAGAAATGAAAGAGGAAACATGACAACTGATAACCATAGAAATACAATGGGTCATAAGAGATTTCAAGGGCCAATTATATATCAGCAAATTGGATAATCTAGAAAAAATGGATAAGTTTCTAGAAACATATAATCTAACAAGATTGAATGAGGAAGAACGAAAATCTGAACAGACAAATAACAAGCCAGGATGATAAATCAGTATCAAAAACCTACTAGTGAAGAAAAGCCCAGGACCACATGGTCTCACTGGTGAAGTCTATCACCCACTTAAAGAAGAATGAATACCAATTCTTGCCAGACTTTTCCAAGGAATTGAAGAGGAAGGAACAGTCTCAAACCCATTTTAGAAGGCTGGCCTTGCCCTACTAAGGCACATAGGACACTACAAGAAAAGAGAACTATAGACCAGAATCCCTAACGAATACAGATGCAAAAATATTAACATACTGAATTCATCTGCACATTTAAAAGATAATGCACCCTGATCAAGTGAGATTTATCCCTGGGGTGCAAGTACAGGTCAGCGTATGCAAATCAACGGGTATGACACATACATACGCACAATGGACTGTGATTCAGCCTTAAGAAAGAAGGAAATCCTGACATTTGCAACAGAGTCGATGAACCATGAGGGCTTTATGTTGAGTGAAGTAAATCAGACAGAGAAAGACAAATACTGTATAATATCACTTATATATGGAATCAAAGAAGCCAAACACATTGAAACCAAGAGTAGAACACTATTACCAGGAGCTGAGAGGGTGTGGAGGAAATGGGAGATGTTGGTCAAAGACTACAAGCTTCCAGTTATAAGATGAATAAGCTCTAGGGGCATAATGTACAGCATGGTGACTATAGTTAATAATACTGTACTATATACTTGCAAGTTGTTAAGAGATCTTGATGTTCTCACCACATACACGCACACAGACACACACACAGACAAATGGTAACTGTGGGATATGATGGAAGCATTAGCTAACGCTATTGTGACAGTCATTTTGCAATATTTAAGTGAATCAAGTCAACATGCTGTACACATTAAACTTACACAATGTTACATGTTAATTATTTTTTTAAAGATTTATTTATTTATTTATTTATTTGTGAGGAAAAAAAGCAGGGGGGCGCAGAGAGAGAGGGAGAGAACAGGGGGAGAGGTGGGGTGGGGAGAGAATCTCAAGCAGATTTCCCGCTGAGCATGGGGCTTGATCTCACAACCCTGAGATCACGACCTTAGCTGAAATCAGACCCTTGACTGACTGAGGCACCCAGGTTCCCCGTATATACATCAATTTGATATACATATCAATTTGATATACAAATTGATATACATCAATTATATCTCAATAAAACTGGGGGGAAAAGAAAAACAATATTTTTTTAAAAAGAAGAGGAGATTAGGACACGTGCGTAGTGGGAAGACCATGTGAAGAGAGAAAAGACAGCCACCAACAAGCCAAGGAGGAGGCCTCAGAAGAAGGCAACCCTGCCTACTTTGTCACGGCAGCTGGGGCAGACTAACCTGCCACTCAAACTAATGCCTCACCCTGTCAACCCGGGGTTCCTCATCTGTAAAATGGAAATAATCCTAAAACCTACCTACAACAGAAATGTTGTAAAGAATTCTGTAAAATGGGACGCCTGGGTGGCACAGTTGGTTAAACGACTGCCTCCGGCTCAGGGCGTGATCCTGGAGTCCCGGTATCGAGTCCCACATCAGGCTCCCAGCTCCATGGGGAGTCTGCTTCGCTCTCTGACCTTCTCCTCGCTCATTCTCTCTCTCACTGTCTCTCTCTCTCAAATAAATAAAATAAAATCTTTAAAAAAAAAAGAATTCTGTAAAATATGTATAAAGCCATACACAGATGGAAGTAGCTATTATTTAAGACAGTAAAAACAGTTGTTAACTCAGAACCTTGAAAAACGGTTTTCAATTTTGAACATCAATTTGTCCTCCTTTAAAAAAAAAAAAGTCTTGCAACCTGTGAGCTCCTGTCAGTCATGAATCCTGACAGTGCAAGATGATAAGTTTGCAATCGTTTTATACAGATCTTTAAAATGAAATACCATCTGATCTGATTTCCAGATCATGACGTTTGTTCCTAAACAAGAAGCATATGCTTCAGGAAATACTGACGAGAACAGAAAGCTTTGAAAGAGGGCCTCAAACTATGTCAGCAGGGTCATGGTTGGTGAAGATGAGCCATAACTGGGTGTGTCTATGTCCTCTCCCTCAGAGACACCTTCTCTTCTTCTTCAGGGAAGCAGTGGACCCCCAAGGCAGACCCCCAACCCTGGGGGTCTAGGACCTATGTCCCTATATCCCTCCACATGTCCTACCATAGGCCCAATATGGCCCTATAGCTCTTAACTGTTTCTCCTGTTCCCAAACCGCCAAGGTTTCAAACACCACATTCTTATTCTGGGCCAGGAATGTAGGCTTCACAATGCCACCTTAGGCTAGTTGACCTCAGGTTAGCTGAGGCTTATGTCCTGAATACCCACAGAATGAGCTGCTCTCCTCCCTCCACTCCAGCAGCAGACCTTCATGCACTAAGACCCACACCTCCTCCCGAAATGAGCTGTGAGGTCTCCTGACTGTCTTGCAGCATGGTCCCACCAAGGTACCCCCTTCCCAATCTCACCATTCCCTAGGCCCTGTGGGTATCCCAACATGTTCTGACCTAGTACTCATCTGTGCCTTCTAGTTGGATCCAGACCCATTTTGTCAGTACCCTTCCTCCGTGTATGCTCAGCAAGCCTGAAGCTAACGAGACCCCGTGAGGCACACTGCTGCTAAAACCAACAGCGGGTTCCCTCCATTTAAAAAAATAGTTAAATAAGACTGGTCAGTCTCCCTAGGACAGAGGGACACCTTCTCTTTGGCTACAATGCCATGCTCACCAATGTGCTTATTTGCTGCCTTCTGAAAAGATTATGTCCTTGAGAACTGCAATGCCTACCCCAGCTGAAGAATTTGATCAGAAAAAGTAAGATATTGCTCTTGGTTCCACAATATGTCTAGGATGCATTTTTTGGCACACCATACACAGACTGAAGCTGGGAGAATTTCTCCATCAAAGACAATGGAACTCACTCTTCTGAGTGACTACCTTCCACTCTCAACAGTTAGGCACACACAACTCAAGCATGCAATAAAACTTCACCAAGCACAGTGGAACTCCAGTGGAACTCCCTAATGTCCCCAGTGACACCCACACACTTGCTGTGCCTCCTTGGCCTTGCACTTCTCTCCTTTTGACTTTTCTTCTTTTCTCCTTTACCAAACACATATGGTGGGGGATGACTGTACTCAGAGACTGGGCTAATCTTGTCTTCCATGGAGGTGAAAGGCTGCACATGCTCTCCTTGAAGTTGCTCCAGAAAGGAGAACAAAATGGGCACAAACACTTCCGGAAAGTGGGGAAGAATCAGTCTCCCAGAAAGCCTACTTCTCAAAATTCAACTCACCTGGATGGGAGGGGACTTACAAAAAACGCATGTTCCCAGGCCCTGTCCAGGTTCACTGAAGCAAAACATCAGAGATGGGTATTGGGAATCCACATTTCGAGCAAGCCTCATGGCTGTACATCGCACACAGTGTGAGAATCAAACTATCGGTATTTAGCAACAAGGACCTGTATGAGGGAGCCCATCCTGCAGCTTATGTAAAATGGATTCAATTGGTGGGGAGTGCTACATCCCTGGAGGAGGTAGAAGAAGCCGGGAGGCGCTAGCAGTGACCCAGGTGTGAAGTCATGCAGGGGAGGAAGGAATGGAGAAGAGCAGGGCCACATACAGCTGGAGAGAGAAGGGGCTGAGACACCCCTCTGGAGCCAGATCTGTAAAGGCTAGCCTGAGACAGAAATATGGGTGCTCATGATTCAAAGAATGGCTCAGGAGAAGGACTGAGGGATGCAGAACAGGGCAGGGAATTAGCTGAACAAGGCCCTTAGCTTCAGCCTGGCCCCACAGGAGTGCTGGAGCCTGAATGGTAGCCATGGGGCTGATCCCACCTAGAGACATAGACATCGTTGGTGCAATGACCAGTATACGGACCCAGGCAGGGCAGGGTGTACCATGCACCCTGGAGACAACCAGGACCTTCCCATTTACCCACAAAACATACAAGCTTACAAGACAAAATATATTCCTCAAGAGCATGTTAGTGTCCTGATGACGGGAGGCAGGATTTATTGGCATTTAAAGGAAAAAGGGAAATGACATCTGGAGAATATGCTGCTTCTTCCAGGATCTGATGGTTTTGTTTGCATAGTTTTTCTGTTTTTCTTTGGTGTTTTTCCTAAGTGAAGTATTAGAAAATACAACATGAGGCCTATGGTGGGGCTGGGGGTGGAGGGAGAAGGGACCAATGCCATGTTTTGGGCATGACTGACTGGGAAGATGAAGGTATCATTAACAGAAATGGATCATAGCACATCTCTTTTTTCTGTTTTTCAGCTGCTCCCTAAAGCTATATCTGACAGCCAAGGCCCTTTTCCAGGGACCAGTCCAGAGCACAAAATCCTCAAAGCCATCACAGCAAAGTTCTGATGAGTCCCCATTCCTTCCCATCATAAATCTTAAAATACATTAGACTCAACCCCTTCATTTCCACAAAGAAACTGCCAGGCTGCCCATCTCACCTTTTAGGATAAAGGTGAGCTATTGATTGACATTTGCACAAAACCTTTGCTTAGCAGAAATTTTTAAATATTTCTTGAGAATCATTCAAAAAAAATGCCAGACCCTGGAAAAAAGAATCACTTCACCAGAGGTGGAACTCCTATTTTCCTACCAATACCAGTAATGTCTCCCTCAACCACTCTTCCACACACATCCAGGCACCCTTTTTTCTGGTTTGAAACTGGTCAGGTGTGCAACATGGAGGTCACACAGGTTGTTTTGGGTGACTGAAGGTCAGCTGTGGGCTCTGAACTCTCCCGCCAGTGGTTCCGTGATGGGAACAAGCAGGGCATAGCTGCTCATGGAACTGGTTTCCACCCGGGGTAAAAAATGATGTTTCACAGAATTAGGCTCTCTTTGGAAATTCCTATTCTGCATTGCTCATTTGTAAAACATGATCACCTTGTTTCGATCAGTTTCGATTGGTCAGCAGAAGGACATCAACCCTATCATCATCTAACTCATCCTTGAGGGTTTTCATTAAAATTTTTAATTACTACTCAATATTATAAAAGAGCATCACCATTTCCTGAATAAATACTGCTTTTATAAACTTGATTTCCATTTTATGTTTTTTATCATAAGTTTCTCAAGCCCTTCTTAAATGGATTCAACTTATAAGAGCTATAATCAATGAAAAACAAGCAAAACCTATGAATAAAGACAAATCATTCAGAGCCAGGATGTCACTTGCCTTTGCCTCTGTCTGATGCCAACTAACCCCTGTTTTTTTTGTGTGTGAGTTTTTTTGTTTTGTTTTGTTTTCATTCCTCTGATAATTATGTTTCCCCAGCCTGTTTTATGTGGAGAGAAGTGGTAAATCAGAATGGATATTTGAAGTCTCTCCAATCTCATTTCTCCTCTCCTTCATGAAACCAGAATATCTTTATACTACCACCCATAAAGCACTGCCCAGGGGGACAGCCCGCTGCATTCACACCTTTGCTGACGTACAGGGTCCCAGATATGATCTATTTGCCTTTCGGTGCTTGCTTCCTTTATCTGTTACTGGATGAAAACTTTGGCTGAGGGGCCTGCACAGATATGCTTCAGAAAAGGTGCTAGATGGATATCTACAAAGTGGAAATCTCCAGAGCTGGAGGCTAAGGAGCTGCTTCTGGCTTGGGAAGCTCAGACTGCTTCTCCAGGTTCCTCCCACCACCACTCAGCCTAGGGCCAACCCTTCCTGGTGGCTATCATCCCTGGATTCTCCCCTCATGTCTCTCCAGTGGCTTCAGGCCCCAGTCCTTTCTGGGAACTGCACCAAAGCCCCTCCCCCTTAGCCCTTCCAAAGATCCCCTAGTTCTCCCTGGTGGATTCCCTCCACAAATTACCCACCTGCTTTGTTCTTTCAGGTACTTGAGTCATTAAGGCCTCCCCAGTCGACTGCATGAACTGACCCATCACACCCCTGCAATCTTTTCTGAGCTCACTCTACTCTGAAAGCAGCTCTATTTTCCCATCTGATTCACCATGCCTACTTCTCTATCCCACTGGAAGTATAATAAATTCTAATATTTGACAAAGAAAGAAGCACCTGTGGAGAGAGTAAAATACAGATAATATATTGGCTGATGCAACAACACAAGAGACCTTTGGAAAAACATACAATGTGATATGATAATGATGGGTGCCATTTACTGAGCGTCTCCTCTATTCTGAGAACGCCAAGAATTAAGCTCCTTTGCTTCTCATTTTGTACACTCCGAACCAAGGCCAACCAAGTTAGCCATGCCTGTGCTTTGTCTTCTACATGTAATCTAGTCCCAAATGCACCTTGAGCAGAAGTCTCACCTGCACTTACCCCAATACAAGATTGGGACACACATACCCCCTCAACACAGTGTTACAAAATTATAACAGTCCCCTCCTTCTGTCTCCCCTGTGTCATCTGATGACATCACTACACATGGAGGGGTCCAAGTAAGGATCCTGGGCTCATCCTCATTCTTCCCTCTCCCCACCCACCCACCATCAGCCCACATGTCTTTGAGACTTTCTCCTGGATCGTATTTCATTTTGTTTCATCCTTGCCCACCCCCTTCCTACTGCATTCAATAGAGCCCTTGCACTGGTCTCTAGCTTGTCCTTCTGCCTCCATCTAGCATGCCAAAAGCTCCATGATGTCAGGTCATATAATAGCTGCCAGGCTGCCCTTTCCAAAGATGGCCACTCAAGCTATATCCCATCCCAAATGCAACACACATCAGAAGAGACACTGTCTGACTGCCAAGCCTAGGTCATAAAAGGGCCAATAGTATCCACCATCCATCCTTCACCTGCTCTCTCACCCTCCCTCCTTCCTCTACCCCCTCTGCCCCCTCTATAGGTGTGAATCTATATTGGGTTGGGGAGTGCATCCTCAGGTCTGGGAGTTTATACATGTTAGGGTCCGTGATCAAAGGAATGAGACTGATACAAAGCAAAGGTCAAGCAAAACTTTATTTCACACCAAGCATCAAGAATCAAACTGACCGGTGAGGGCTAGGTCAGGGCTATCTCTTACGAAAAGGCGACGATGATGATCCCGACAAGGTCACTCCCAAGAAGGCCACTCCAGACGAGGCTGCTCTAGATGAGGCTGCTCCACAGATGAGGCCGCTCCATGATCGGAGCTTCTCCCAAGAAGAGGCCACTCTGGACAAGGCCACTCACAGGACGAGGCCGCTGCTCAATGAGGTTGCTCCCCGGACAAGGCCACTCCCAAGAAGAGGCCATTCTGGACAAGACCGCTTCCTGGAGGAGGCCGCTCCCGATGATGAAGAGGCAACGATGACAGCGATGATGACAAGGAGGACAACCCGGATGACACAGACTCTGCTCCCCACGATGCCACTCTAACAAGGCTGCCACCCAGAGGAGGCCACTGCTGCGGACAAGGCCACTCCTGGCTCGGGGTGGGGAGGTATTTTGCCGCGAGGCTGCTGGCGGCTAGGGGCCGTTGGCATCTCAGGGCCGCTGGCGTCTCAGACAGCTGGCTTCCAAGGGCTGCAGGCATCGGGACCGCTGACCGCTGGACCGCTGGCGTCTCCGGACCACTGGAGTCTAGGGGCTGCAGGCGTCGGGACCACTGACCGATGGGCCGCCGGACCGCTGGTGTCTCCGGACCGCTGCCGTCTAGGGGCTGCAGGCCTCTCCGGGCCGCCGGAGGCTGGACTGCTAGAGGCGGGACCGCAGGCAGCTGCAGGTGTCTGAAGGCTGCAGGCGGTGTCTCGGGGCTGCCGGAGGTGCAGGCAGCTTGGGGTCGCGGGAGGCGGGACCGCTGGCAATGGTTATAGCGCCTACAAGAGCTGTTACAGCTCTTCCGCTCTGCCAGCTCTTCCGCTCCCATGGACTCTTCCTTCTGCTCCCGCCACAGCTCCCCTGCTCCTCCTGATAGCCTCGCACACCAACCTTTATGGGGTTGGTTGAGCCCCACCCGTACACAGGTGGCCAATCGGATCTCAATTCACCCTAGTGGATATACGCGCCCCAACAATTGGATGTCTCCACCCAGCCTGCCCCACCCCTACATCCAGGGTCCACAAGCAAGTTCCTCTGGGAGGGGCAGGCCCTTACAATACATACTCAGGTTGGGGAGTCTAGTTCTTAGGTCAAGACATCCATTCTCAGGTCAGTGGTGCATTGTTGGGTGGAGGGGCCCATTCTTGGGTGGGGGGACCCCACCTAGCAACACAGTCCCTGGCTGGAACTTCAAGGTGGCCACTCTCCAAACTCCAGTTATTCTCTCCACACTGGAGATGCACGAGCCTCCCACAGTGTTTGCAGAGAGTTAAAGGACTCCATGCTCCTAAGGTACTTAGCAGGGGCCTGACTGTGGCTGCCTTCTGTATGCAATAGCTAAAGAAGTCTACCTCCTCACTCACCTTCCCTCCAGGTACAGAGGCCTGAGCTCTGTCCTCTCTGAGCACCAGCACATGCCTGGCTCCCAGTGGAGGCCCACAGAATGTGGCATGAATCCTTCTCATATCAAGAAGGCTGAGCAGGAAGTGGGAGGGAGTTCATTGAGAAAACACTGTGGAGAGTTAGAACCTGAACTGGACCCCACAGGATGAACAAGACTTGGCTGGTGACCAATGAGAGAGGCCGGCAACAAATGCTGGGGACTACTTCCCCAAGTGTTGGAGGTCACTAAGAGGACATGACAGCCAGTTTACCCATGAGGTGGACTTCAGCAATCAGACACTCCTCACCCCCTCCCCTGTCCTTGGAATGTGCATTCTGCTTGACCAACATTCTGTTGGGCAGGTGCAGAGGGTGTGTGGGAGGGAATGGGGTATGGTGGGACCCTACAATAGCTCCAAGTCAATCCTAGATGGGCCTTACAGGCAATGCAGTGTTGCTGTTGACAGGCTGAGCACACTGGGCTGCGTGCACGGCCCATGACCATGAAATACAAACCCATCTGGCCACGTGTCTGCCTCCAAGCTGGTTACTGCTCCAGCACCTCTCCTGTGGACTCAGATGGACCAGCCGCTACAGTGGCAATTCAATTAAGCCTTCACTGTGACCACATTTGTCACAGCGGGAAAGTGGGAGGTAGACGGGCTATGTGGTCAGGACCTTTGGGCCGTGGGACAATGCCGCCCCCAGGTGGGTTTATCCCCTTGCACAAGGCTCTTGCTTCTCAGAGCCTGTTTCTTTTGCACTTAGCAAGGGATCCTGAGAGTACCCATGTGCAGGGTGTCCATCCTCCAGGGCCAGGGCTCTCATTCCCCAACCTGAAGGGAGCCGCCCTGCCCAAAGGCCTGCCCCCTCCCTGCCTGCTGTGGTATGCCCTGGACTCTGACCCATTATTCTTCTCGCTGCTGCCCACAGTCCTCACTCCCCCATGCTCCTGATTGAGGAAAACCATCCCCAGGGGCCCAAAAGCTGACCGTGGGGATTTCAGTGTGGCCCGGGCCGTAGCTTGGCTCTGCAACCACTTATGTTTAACTTCTTGGTACAGACCCCTCCTTACTTCACATTTGGCTCTTCTTGCTGTGCTGATGGCTCTGGACAAACTTCCTTCAGAAACTGACCATAGGCTAGCTGTAGGCTACCAAAGTGAGGCTGCTAGGGGTTCCACAGCAAATCCAGAGGTGAGCTGGAGGCTCCCCGTCCATCCCTCTGGCCCAAGGCCCAAGGCCAGGCAGAATGTGGGCCATGCTGTGAGGGCTCGTGGTTTCAGTGTCCTCTGAACTAAAAACAGATGTTTCCAAGGAAAATGGAAGGGGTTTTCCAAGAGCAGCTCTGGTAGCATTTCTTGGAGACTTTTGTTCTCTGGGGCAAGCTGTGTTGATGAGCAGCCTCACACAGGAGTGTTCTAGACCGTCAGGTACCACACAGCTGCCTTAGTACCCTCAGTCCTGCCACCCCTCAGGGTGCTGTGGAGCTCCCAGGCAGGGTTCTTGTTGGAGCCATGCTCTGCAGGGGGCCCGGAGGGCAGTGGTCAATGTGGCAGTCTCTGCCCAGGAGAGGCTTCTCAACTTGTCCATATCACCCCACACCAGGCTGCCTGCATGGCTGCTCACTAAGACCACGGGCTCTGTGTGCTCCCCAAAGTCTCTGTTCTCCAGGGGAAGGAAACTGTGCTGGCAGGGCACCGGGATACCACACGGCAGACACAGAGCTGCACAGCCTCTGGGTCTGTGCTTTCTCTCAGTGATTCTTCCAGCACGTTTTCATTCCTGGGGGCCCCAGGGCACTCCAGTTTGGCCGCTGTCACAAACCCCATCCTATACCTGGGCACAAGGCTGGGCCTACCCAATCAGATCAGTCCATGCTTGGTCACAGCTGAGGGCCTGTGGCACTCACTCTGACTGTATAACAAATCAGTCTGAAACTTAGTGGGATGAAACAACTCTTACACTCATGATGTCTGTGGGTCAGGAATTTCAGTATAGTGTGGATGGCTGGTTCCTATTCCTTGCTATCTGGGCTAGCTAACTAGAAAACTCTAGCTAAGCTAGAAAACTCAGAGGCACGAGGCTCATTCACTACACACCTGAATGTCGATGTTGACTGCCACCTAGGCCTGGGCTCCTTCTCACATGGGCCTCTCTGAGTCCTCTTTCAGACTGGCCTGTTCAAGCTTTCTCACAGTGTGGTAGCTGGGTTCAAGAGCCAGTGTCCTGAGACAGAGACAGGGAGAGATGGGGAGGGACCAGGTAGAAACCATCTCACCTTTTGTAACATGGCTGGAAACTCAACTTCTGTCCAGATCCCGGGGTGGGGGGCATGCACATTAGCCATATAAAGGCAGGTGGGATGGGTGATCTACAATACTGTGTGGCCACCTGAGACAACACAATCTGCCACAGCCCTCACCAGAGACTTGACAGGTGGTAATAATGAGAGGGCTTCTGTTGCTTCCCCTATTTTATGGTTGATGAAGTTGAGCAAGGCGGGGGGTGGGGGGGGGTGGGGGGGGATTAGTTAACTTGCCCAAGACCATGCAGCTGTAAAGAGCAGGATCAGGACTTGAACCCAGGCTGCCCAGAGGTTTCCATGGACTTAATCATGGTCTCAGGAAATCTGAGAAGCTATTGTAAGCATTATATTAAAAATTAAAGAAGGAGGAGGAGGTGGTGGAGGAGAAAAAGAAAAGAAAAAAGTAAGGTGGAACAGAGAAAATAGGACCAATCAGAGAACATGAGATCATGAAAGAAAACTTAGAAAATAAAAATATAGGGGCACCTGGGTGGCTCAGTTGGTTAAGCCTCTGTCTTCAGCTCAGGTCATGATCCCAGGGTCCTGGGATTGAGCCTCACATTCAGCTCCTTGCTCAGCGGGGAGCCTGCTTCTCCCTATCTCTCTGCCTGCCTCTCCCCCTGCTAGTACTCTCTCTCTCTCTCTCTGTCAAATACAAATAAAATCTGAGAAAAAGAAAGATATAATTGGCAAATTATAACAAATAATAAATCAATAGAAAGGATGCAAGATAAAGTTTTATTTATTTATTTATTTATTTTTTACTTCCCAGATGTATTAGGGATATCCGGAGAAACATACGAGAGAGAGAGAGAGAGACTTATACAAATTGGCTCATATGATTATGGAAGGCAAGAAGTTTGATGATCTGCAGTCTGCAACCTGGAAAACCAGTGTTCTAATTCAGTCTGAGACCAAACGCCTGGGAACCAAGACCACTATATCAGAGTGCGGGAAAAGATGACCATATCAGGTCAATGAAAAAGAACAAATTTGCCCTTCCTCTGTCTTTTTCTTCTATTCAGGGCTTCAATGGATTGGATCATGCCCACCTGCATTAGTGAGGGCAATCATCTTTTCTTCTTCAGCTTACAAATTCAAATGCTAATCTCTTCAGAAACACCCTCACAGACATCCCCCAAAGTAATATTTTACAGGCTATATGGGCATCCCTTAGCCCAATCAAGATGACATGTAAAATTTATCATCACACAGGTCATAGGCAAAAGAGAGAGAGAGAGAGAAAGTTTCAAATTATGAGAAAAGGTAGAGAAAGTAGAAAGGAGAAATTTATGCAGGAAAAAGAACAAAAAAAAGAAAAAAGAATAACATTTCCCAAGTTGAAAGAAGTGCATGTAAATTGGAAAGATCCAAAAGTCCATAAGGAATGACTCTAGCGGGGCTAGAGTCTGAGTGACTCAGTTGGTTAACCATATGCCTTAGCCCTGCACAGGGCTCCTTGCTCAGCAGGGAGCCTGCTTCTCCCACTGCCTGCAACTCCCCCTGCTTGTGTGCGCTCTCTCTCTCTCTCTCTCTCACACTCTCAAATAAATAAATAAAACATGTTTTTTTAAAGGAATGACTCTAGTTGTAAAGGGCATTTCAGCCAATTAACTGTATTCTTAAAAGGCTGGAAGACTGTAGGAGGTGATTAAGGCACATTATTATCTTGTCAACAGCAAGAGCAACAAAGATAAAAAACCTTTGGAAATTCCAAGAAAAAGGGGTGCCTGGTGGCTTAATTGGAAAAGCATGTGACTCTTGTTCTTGGGGTTCTGAGTTTGAGCCCTAAGTTCGGTGTAGAGATTATTAAAAATAAATTTTAAAAAATTAATTCCAAGAAAAACAAAATGTTACACCATAAAGACATGATCCAAATAGGAAGCAAAGGAAAGTGAGCAAGATTTAAGAAGTGTAGAATAAGAGAACATATTGAACTTTGAATCTGAGAACATCATCCTTGGGGTGGTATAGATTTGGGAGAGAGAGAAGAGCAAATCCTCACATACAATGTGGATCTGTAGTGATCCAGAGTTACACAGGCATAGTAATGTAAACTCTATTTATTTGTTCTCAATATTTAAATTCCATCCAGACAAATAATAAGAGATTTAATCATTGTAGCATGGAAGGTTAATATACTCAACGTAAATGCAAAGATATTCCCAACTATATTAGTTAGGATTAGATTTTATAGCATCTAACAAATGAGCCCCAAGTGAAGTAAATAAAATAGGCTTGTATTTCTCAGTCTTAAAAGAAGTCTGCATGTAAGCAGGCCAGAGCTCTTAAGGCAGCTCCATGAAATCACAAGGAAGCCAAGTCCTTCCACCTCCACTCCACCATCACTAGGATATAGATAGGGCACATCTTCCTGGCCCAAAAAGGGCAGTGAGAGCACCAGTCATCACATCTGCATTTCAGATAGTAGAATGGAGGAAGGAGGGAGAATGGCCCAGCATGCCTACTTTTGGGAAGTCCCATACAACACTTCAGATCATATCTCATCAACCAAAAGAGTCAGACATCACAGCTAGTTGTGAGAGAAACTAGTCAGCACAGTCTTTAAGCTGGGTGTCCATGTGGGACAGCATCTCATTCTGTATGCAGATGGGACTTTAGGAGGGATGGTTGAAAAAACTGCTAACCACCTCTGAGAGAGCAGAGAGCTGACACTCACTATCACACGTGGGATAAGAAACAGAGGGGTGATCATTTATTTAAAGCTACAAAGATCACTAAATGTGATGGAACTAAACATGATGAAGATTTCTAAGAACCTACCTTGTAGGCTGTAACTGAGCTATCATTGTAATGGGGTCATTGGAGATAGTCTAAACTTGTTAAATCAAGCAATTGAATCACAAGTTGATTGTTTTGATTTATAGAGATAACAGAGATCAAAGTCCCTGGGGCGAACACCTGCAACTGTTTCTATTTTAAAAATCACTCTACAATGATCTATTTAAAAAATAGAAACAGTTGCAAATGTTTGCCCCAGGGACATGGATTGGGAGGAGAAGAAGGGTAGTACAAGAGGCACTAGCTTTGCTTTATAAATTCTTCTATACATGTGCCAGAAGTTTGACTTCAGTTTTAAAATTAAATTCAAGGCAGCCTCTGCTTCCACTCAGGGTGGAGGAGGACTGACAGTTACTAGAAAGTGGATTGAGCTATCTGGCCATTCGCTGACCCCCAGGAAGCCAGGCCTCCCAAGGACTATGGAGGGTGAGACTAGGAGGCTTGGGGTAGGGGCAGCTCTCCTGGTCGGGGCCCCCAGGGTATGCCCAGCAGAGCTGGGATCCCTTGCTGCCTTGAGAACCTCTAAAGGCACATGGAGTAGGAAGCCCAGACTCCCAAGTATTGGCCTCTGCTGACCATCTGATGCCCTGAGCAGAAGCCAAGGGGCAGGCCTCTGTGGGGATCAGTGTCATAGCAACTCCTCCCCCATGTGCTCTGGATCTGGCTAATAAGAGCTGGCTGCCTGGGGGACCTGAACTGAGTCTTCCACCTTCTCACCCATTTAGTCATTTTGTCCTATTGTATACTACTCATTCATACTGCCTTGAAACCACTCCTGGACAGAAATTCAAAATATCAAACATCTGACCAAAAACAGTAACAAAGTGGCATTTTAAGACAGCATCTCAGGGGTTCTAAATAGCAAACACCAAAAAGTGCAAGCTCTGCTGCTTTGGGAAGGCAAAGGGACATCCACTTTTCCAAGTCTTCTAAAACTTCCTCTTAGGCAAAGAAAAAAAAAAAAAGTCCCCTCAGCACAGTCACCTGTCAAGTCAAATAAGATGTTCCTGGACTTTGCAACATTTTCAAATATTTGGTCTAGGAATGGAGTCCTTTCATTCATGGTAAGAACTGGCTCACAGTCCTGGGGCCATCCTCTCCGAGGCCAGCTCAGAATCCAAGAACAGCTCTCTTCAAAGTGTAGACTGCACTCCTGTGGCCGCTGCTGTGAACAGCAACTCAGAATGAAGGGCTGGAGGAGTCCAGATGGCTTCTTAAGTAGGAAAACTTATGTTCCACGGGCAGGTCTGAACTAATTGCTAGGGGCGTGGAAAATAGGATTTGTTTAGTACTTTAACATCATGAAAGACATTATAATTCTGGCTTGGATTTGGGGATTATTTTTGTCAGCAGAAACTAGGAAACCTCTGCATCAATGAGCATTTCCCACTAGCCCTCAGCCCGGAACACCTCTGAGCCCTTATCCACAGGTGCTTTGTTCTTTAATTGAGAGCAGTGATTCTCAAAGTGTGGTCCCTGGACGAGCAGCTCCAGCATGCCCTGGGGATTGGTTAGAAATGCAAATCTTGTCCTCACCCTGTCTGGAATTCTGTGGTGGAATAGTCCGGAACACTCTGGCAGAAATTCTGGGGCTGAGACTCTGGCATCTGTGAGCTAACAACCCCTCCAGAGAATTCTCAAGTTTGGGAACTTCCGCTTATAGTTTGTTAGAATTAGATGTGGTTGGGTTTATTACTGCTTGTCACTGAAACAGACCTAATAACCAAAAACACTGACCCTTCAAGGGACCAGAAGAACACCTCTGGAGATTCCCTAGGAGTTTTAATGGTGAGAGTCTTGTCGTCGTCTTCTTCTTCTTCTTTTTTTTTTTTTTCTTTTTAAAGATTTTATTTATTTATTTGACAGAGAGCGAGCATACAAGCAGGGAGAGCAGCAGGGAGAGGGAGAAGTAGGCTCCCCAATGAGCAGGAAGCCTGATGAGACACTAGATCGCAGGACCCTAGGATCACAACCCAAGCTGAAGGCAGACGCTTAACCAACTGAGCCACCCAGGAGCCCTGAGAGTCTTGTCTTCTTGCTCAATGCTCAGAGTGGATTCCCCCAACAACAGACTCTGAGACTCAAGGATAAGCAGTGTATTGGGGACGTGATCACAAAATACACCTGTTGGGGCATAGGGAGAAGCCAGCAGAAGGTGTGTCCAAGTTGGCACTGTCAGAGCCTGGGTTCAGTCCCGGGGGAGCTTCTGAGGATGCTGGAGGGCATGTCCCACCCAAAGGTCATGAAATCGGGATATTTATCCTCCGTTCCCCTTCTGTCATTGCTGAGGGAGGATCCTGGGTGCAGTCCCTCGACACACACATGACCCTGGGACATCCTGTCCTGTTCCGGGTGAGGCCAGAGTCCGTGGCCAGAGGACCTTCATCCAAGGAGAAAACGGAAGGCATCCCCATCATCTGCTCCCTGCAGCTTCCCCAAATTGCTGGCAAGAAGGAAAATTCTTGTAATTCCATTCTGAGCTCCCAAGACTCTGGTTCTTTATTCAAATCCTCCTCACCCATCAGGGCACCAAACCCATCAAGTCAAGTGCAATTTTGTTTTTTCTTTTTCCTTTTTCTTTCTCCTCCTCTTCTTTTCCTTGTTTTTCTTCTTCTTCTTCCTCCTCCTCCTTCTCTTTCTTCTTCCTCTTCTCCTCCTCTTCCTTCTTCACAAACACCCAAATCTCTTTTATTGGGAGGAATGGGGACCCAGAAGTTGGGCATGGGGCCCTCTCACTGCACTGCTTATTCACCAGCTCTGCTTCCAGAGTCCTCCAACTTTATCTCATGATGCAGCTCCGGTGGGCTAGTGCCTTCCCCAGACACCCCCATAGCTCCCAGTTCAGAGCTGCCTCTTGGAAAACAAGGATCAGCCCAAGATCAACTCACCACTCAACTATCTATGCTGACTCTGAATAATGGCAGGCCCACACAGAATGCTGCGCCCAGCCCGCATTTGGGAGAGAGCTCTTCCACAGATGACCGAGATGGATCAGACAGCACAAAACAAGAACTATCAAAGGGGCACAGGAACAGTTCAGAGAGCGGATGCACCACAGACTGTTCGGGAAAGTGGGGAAGGTTGGGAGGACAGTGATATCTGGACCTGACCCTGAAGGCTCGAGGGTATCTGTGCAGATGTGGGGAATGCCAGCAGCACAGCCACAGTGAGAGAGCAGGCTGAGGGCTGTAGAAGTCAGCAAGCACCCCGTGTGGCTGGAGCTTAGCAGAGGGAGAGAGGACGAGTGGGAGCCCATGTTGCATGGTGAGAGCCCTGCTCTGGGCAAATCCCTTTGACCAATTCCTGGGCAAATTCCCAATCAGAAAAGCCAATATCCCAATAAGGAAAGGAAGAAAGATGGAAGCAGATGTTGGGATGCTGTCGTGACAAGCTGTGCCCCTCAGGGACAGGCATTGCCTGTCTATCCATGTGTCAGCACTAGGTATGGTGCCCCGGTTTTAGAGGAGGAAACTGAGCACTCCAAGGGTTGGGTCACTCAAGTCCATATGACTCCAAGTTCCCATGTTCTCTCTGTTTGACCCACCTGGATTGTTCTAATGGCTCCAGAGAAAGACAACTGAGCCTGAACTCCAGGATCCACACAGCAGCTACAGGGGCATGAGCGACAATGAGACCAAAGTGAAGTGCGGAAGGAAGGCACCTGTGCTCTCCCAGGCAGACGGAAGACTGGCACACAGCAAGACAGAGCCTCATGAAGCAAGAGGAGCTTAACACACTATAGAAATCACAGTCACTCCGAAGGGAAACCCTTCAGCTCTGAAGCAGTTTCTCCCCCTTCCTCCCTGCACACTGGCACACACCCATCTGTATTCCATCTCTCTGGATTTATCTAGTCTGGATATTCCATATAAATGGACTCATAGGACATGTGACTTTTTGTGTTTGGTTTCCTTCACTCAGCATAATGTTTTCATTGCAACATATGTCAGCATTTCACTTATTTTGTGATCAAATAATATCTCATTGTGTGGCTAAACCACAATTTCTTTATCCATTCATCCATGGATGGACATTTAGGCTATTTCCACCTTTTGGTTACTCATGTTCACATACTTGCATTAAGTACCTGTCCTTCACTCTTTTGCATGTATACCCAGAAGTAAAATTGTGCGGTCACATGGTACCTCTCTGTTTAGGTCTTTGAGAAACAGCCAGACAGTTTTCCACAGTGGCTGCACCGTTCTACGTTCTACACCATTATACATTCCCTCCAGCAATGTAGGAGGATGCTGATTTCTGCGCATCCTCACCAACACTTATTATTATCCAACTTTTAATTA
Organism: Neogale vison; assembly: GCF_020171115.1. Lineage (NCBI taxonomy): Eukaryota > Metazoa > Chordata > Mammalia > Carnivora > Mustelidae > Neogale > Neogale vison. The sequence goes on from NC_058098.1 coordinate 48,559,904, forward strand.
TAGCCATCCTAGAGAGTGCTACAGAGGACTTCACTGGGGTTTTGATTTGCATTTCCAGGGCAAGCCATTTTATGGGATCATCCATCATTCCCTGAGGCTCTCATGTTGCCAGTTTTCTCCCCTAGGCTCATGAAGGGCAGGAGACATCTTACTCTCCCCCACGTGGTCAGCTCAGGGCACCAGGGCTTACGGAGGTACACAGAGGAGTTGGGGCACCACCCCCTAGATCTGCAGTCAGCCCATATGCCTGGGTGTCTGGAGATGATAACCCTGTCACCAGCTACCTCACAGGCCACACCCTCTAGTGATGTCTATGAAGGACACTGAGTGTGCCAGGTCATTCACTCTGTGCACTACCACTTACAATGTCTGCTGCAGTGGATACCATGGGTCCACCACGGGCCTGGGAAAATTCAGCTGAATAAATCTGGAGATCTATTTGGCTTTATTCAACAATTCATAAACTTGGCAGCATCCCATCTAGGAAGTAGAGAGGAACTCCCCTGAGTTGGAGAAAAGGAAAGGTTTTTAAAGGCAGACAGGGAGCAGAAAAAGAAATTATTAGCAAATAATGCATTGGTTCAGGGAAAGTTCCTTCCAAAGGGGAATGGAAGGGCCTGCAGGGTGGATTATCTCATTAGTGCAGAACAGGTAATTCCACATGACTGGCTAAAGGTTACACTTCTGGGGGAAGCTGAAACTTTTAAGTATTAAGTGTTGGTTTGATGGTATGAGGTTTAGCACAACATCTCATTTGGGGCCTGCTGTATTTTTATTTTATTTTATTTATTCATTGGACAGACAGAGATCACAAGCAGAGAGAGGAGGAAGCAGGCTCCCTGCTGAGCAGAGAGCCCGATGTGGGGCTATCCCAGGACCCTGGGATCATGACCTGAGCCAAAGGCAGAGGCTTTAACCCATTGAGCCACCCAGGTGGCCCTGCTGTATCCTTTTAACAGTGAACTACAGGTTGATTTCCAAATGCCTATGGGCTTTCTCCATATTTGGAAGGGAAACATCTTGGCCCCTCCTGCCAGCAGGCCAGAAGTGCCAGGGAAATGACACCTTCCCCAGCAGTCTTCAACTCTCAAGAGTTGGTGTGTGAATACACCAGCTCCCTCCTACCCTGCCCTCTAAGGAAGATCTATCTGAAGCCTGTGTTCTCCTACTGTTCTAGGCTGTGCTGTGCAGCATGGTTAGGCTCCACTGACCATGGTGGGAGCTGGCTGAGTAACCAATTGGAATCACCAATTCCAGTGTGTGGATTTTTCCCCCTGACACCGAACAATTCTCCAACACCAGTTAGTTATCCTATAATTCAACTCCATGCTGACACTATCTACCTGGAGACAGCATCAGATTCCACAGAGGAAGGGCTGAGTCCTGCAAGACTGCCCCCTGCACACACTGCAGGTGTCACTTGCAAGTCCAGGTTGTCACATATTTCTGATCTACTGGCTATAAATCAGAGGTTCCCATGTGCTCCCCTCCTTGGGTTCAATTAATTTGCTAGAATGACTCACAGAGCTTGGAGATACATTTTACTTACTAGATGCTGGTTTGTCATAAAAGGATATAACTCAGGAATAATCACACAGAAGAGAGGCACAGGGCAGGGATGGAGAGGATGCAGAGCTTCCCTGCCCTCTCCAGGCACGCCACTCTCTTCAAATCTCCGTTTTCACCAACTTAGAAGCTTTCTGCACCCCATCCTTTTGGGCTTTTAGGAGGCTTCATTACACAAGCATGATTGATTACATTATTGGTCAGAGGTGATTAAAATTCAATCTTCAGGCCCTCTACCCTCCTAGATGGTTGAGGGGTAGGACTGACAGTTCCAACCCTCTAATCACAAGGTTGGTTCCCCTGGCAACCAGCCCCCATCCTCAGAGATCCAAGGACTTTCCCAAAAAATACCTCATTAACATAACAAAAGGCCTTAATTAACACTTTTATGGCTCTCAACACTTAGGAAATTTTGACTGCTTTAGGAGCTCTGTGCTAGGAACAGAAGACCAAATATATATTTCTTTTTATAAATCACAATACTATATCTACTTTTTCTTAATTTTCCTCTCCCCTACTGGTGTTCCTACACCTCCCAAATCAGTGACTTCCACCTCTTGCAGAAGCAATCCAAACCAAGACATCTGCCCACCAGCCACTTCATATACATTAATTCATGAGCCTACTTAGAGACAGAAGACTAAGACCATCCCTTCAGGGTTAAAAGTGAGTGGAACACTGGCTGGAGCAGACAAATGAAATGTCATCTTTAAGAGAAAGAAGGCTTCCAGCCCCCACTGCTATGCGGTCAGAGAACAGTTTGAAGTATTTGCCAGCTGAGTACTGAAACTCACAAAAAGAGGGGTAAGCATAGGTGATGCTGGTAGGAGAGAGCTCTGCTCATGAACTCAGTATCTGGTCCCCACCAGGGACAATTCTCTTCCTGGAAACACAGGCCCTTCTGCCCGGTCAGCTCCACAGCCCACTGGCTGCAGGGATCATGCAATCACTGCCTCTCCTTGTTCTGACCCACGCTCCTGGGATCACCTACTGGTGCTGCTGGGGCTCCCTCTCACCTGCTCACAGAGAACATGCTTGTCTTGCAAAGGGGCATATGCTAGTGCCTGGAAGCTAGTTCTGGCTGTAGATAACAAACTGATACCTTTCCCAAAAGTACAGTCTTGACTAATTCTCAGAGCTCAGGAGAGAGCCACCCTCCAGACAATGGTGAGTTCCTTGAGGTGGTATTGCCTTATAAGGCCTCTTGGGGCCCCATCTTCAAGGTTCCTTTGGCAGCAGGTGACAAACCTGATTCATACAAATGTCAGTTTAAAGGAAAGGTATTGTCACTTGAGACTTTCTCCTAAAGCCTTGAGACAGAGCCTTAGCAAGACTTGGGGATGATGGTGAGAAAGAGCCCTGGCTCTCTTGCTTTGTAACCAACGGCCATGAACCCTGGTGGCTTAACAGGGCAACAATCATTTATTTTGCTCACAAATCTGCTATTTGGGCTTGGCCAGGAAGCCTCATTTCTGCCCCCATGCCACTCTGGCCCCAGGTAGCCCAACCCAGGACGAGAAGGTCTATTTCTAAGGCCATCCACTCAAAGGACTTCTGGCTGCCAGGGTTCCCCTCCACACAGGCCTGCCCATGTGGCCTGGGCTACTCACAGCACAAGTACCAAGAAAACCTGGCAGAGGCTGTATTTCAGAAGTTACACACTCACAGGAGCCTGCCTGAGTGGAGGGCAGTGTAGCAAGCAAGGTTCCAGACAAGATGTGGGACTAAAATATTTTTGTGGCCATTTTTGGAAAACATAATCTGTCACCATAAGGAAGAAAAACTACCGGGAATCTAAGGATCCACTCTCCACAGCTTGTGAGTGTGTATGAGAGGGGAATGTGTGTGTGTGTAAACTAGCTCATACTGTCCCTCTCTTTCTCTCTGGCAACATAGTTCTCCACATCTCCTTAATTTATTCTCTGCTCAAGGCCATACCTCAGCTCCTAGGCATATGGGCAGTTCTTCCTGCCTTCCCAGAATCTTCCCAAACTCAGGGCCTCAAGTGACCCAGAATTATAGCCCCAGTTCACTCTGGTCCAGCAGCAGTCCATTCGATTCTGCTAAGACAGGGGGAGAAAAACCACACGTTTGTTTTTGGTGACAATACGCTGGGGGTACAACTGCCTAGCCTCTGCTGTAAATTGCCTGGCAACAAGTGAAGCAGCCTCCCATGGTGAACAAATGCTATTAGATCCTGCACCAGAGAGCTATGCTGATGATGGAGAAAAGCTCAATCCTGTTTGTGGACCCAGAGGTCCAAAAGTCTGTCTTCAGAGCTAACAAAGGCTCAGCCTGTGTGACCAGATGTGCCCCAAGTTTAAAAGCCTGCTGTTGGGAGGAACTGTTGGCCAATAAGGAAGTTCTGCCAATGCAAAACATCAAGACTAAAGTCTTCTGGATGCTTCCTTTGTGCTTGGCCTGTGTTAAGCACTTGCCAGGTCTTGTTTCATTTGTTCCTCGTATCAACCCAAGGAAAGGAATATTGTTACTGTTCTGCTTCTACTGATGAGGCAGCTGAGCCTCTGGGAGGTTAACTCGCCTGCCACTATCACGCTGCTAGTGAATGGCTGTTAGAGAGGACTCATCATAACTAGAATGTTGTGGAGCAATGACTTGAACCCCAGCCTGCCTGTTCATTCAAACACCACTGACTGAGACCTTGTTGGGGGTCAGGCACAATTCTAGATGCTGGAGACACAAACCCGGAAAGTTCCTTAGCTCCTACCCTACGGTGGCTGGTGCTGGCTCTGCTCCCTCTCAGGGCTAAAGCCCTGTGCTTTTTACAAGGCTTCGGAGCTTGACTTGTGTTTTCCTAACCTGCTTTTCTACTTTTGAAGCAGCTTTGTGGCACTTAACGTCTTTCAGTCTCCTCATCTATAAAATCAGAAATAACAATACCTCCGCCAAAGTTACAAGAATGAAACAAACAAAAAGACTTACATGGGAAACATGGTGAGACCTGAAGCATCACAGCCTCCAACCTACCACACAGGCAACAAGTCAACCCTCATCCCATTGATGTGATGATTTGGATTTTTGTACATTAAATCCAAATTTCACTGTCCCAGGGTTTATAAAGACATGTCTGTGCGAATACGGTCCCAAAGATGCTATTTCAGCCTCTCTCGTCAGCCCCACCTTATTTTATTATAGTCCAAATTCTTCACCTACTTGATTTAAATGGAGGAGGTGGTTTGCCTACATGAAATTGGCCATCTAGTTTCTAAATGTGTCATGAAATCTGAGAGCAAGATTTCTCTCAGGAATGCAAGCAAAGGTACACCAAAGGGAAGCCAAGACGGTGCAAGTTAAATGCACTACACTCCAAAGATATGGCAACATCTGTAAATTCATCATGCTTAGAGGGCTCCCACTTTTGAAGGAATTACTCAGTCTCTCAGACCAGTGGATGGAGTTGAGGATCTTGTTGAAGAAGCTTTTTTTTTTTTTTTTAACTGTAAACTCTGTTTCCCAAGCCCCACACTAACTGTTTCCATCCTGTTGAGTCTATCGTTTTAAAGAAAAGTTCGGGTTCCAGATTGGCTGAAATGCAGCTAGTTTCAGGACTGGAGAATAAAAGCACAGTACCACCCAGGCCACAGCTGGAGCCTCGGAGCTCCTCAATTCCCAGGACGAGAGAGGAAGCTGCCTTTGTTTCCTTTTCTGGCACACTTCGGTTGCTTCCCAAACTTAGACTCCTCCCACCCTGGACTCCTCTCTCGCTTCCAGTTGAGTTTCTCACTTAACTAAAACGGGTTTTCTTCCACGCGTCCTTTAGGATGCCAACTCCTAAGTCCGGAGGGACTTAAACTATCCAGGAGAGTAACCTGCTAATACTTCATCAGGCAGAGTTAACAAGGGCCCTGCCGGCTTCACCTGCTCGGCCGCCGCGGGACATCCTGGCGCCCCACTTACTACGTCTGTGTGAAAACCTTAGTTGGGTCACTGCTGCTGTTAGTGGTTTCCCGAGGTTGCATCAAGTCGTCTTTTAACTAGAATTTTAACTAGAATTACCCGAATTGCAGGTGAAAGGAGGTCGTAGGGCAAGGATCTAATCCCGCCTCCCACACTTTCCCCATCTTCTCCCGTCAAGCGGGCCTCCACTCAGCTGGGAGAGACTCGCGCGTCTCTAGCTCCGGGGGCGGGACCTAGAAGATTTCATCCAATCAAGAATCGCACCTGACCAGTTGGACCGGTTTCTATGACCGGTTAAGCCAATGAAAACTCGACCGCTGATTTTTTCCTGCGGTCTTCTGGGAAAGTGCCTCTCCCGGAAGCCGCCTCTTCCCTTGAGCCACAACTGGGCGGAGCTAGCCTCCCGGTCTTCCGTCCCGCTGGCTGGCACAGCTGCCCGTCATGGGAGGCGGGCGTGGGTCTGGCGTCTGCGCGGCGCACGGCGGGCTGCGCGCGGGAAGCCGCGGACAGCGCCGACAGTTTCCCGGGCTCAGGGATCTCCGCGACCGGGCGGATCTGGGAGGAAGCGTGGGAGAAGGGCGGCTCTTCCGGTTCCTCCTGAGGCGAGCGGCGGAGGAGCGCGGATCCTAGGCAGGCTTGCCCCGCGACCTTCGGGGTCCAGCCCTCCGTGGAGCTGGAGGTCGCGCGGGGGCGGGCGCCGCCGCCCACGGTAACCAAGAGACAACCCGCGCGAGCCGAGGGCTTCGCCCTGCTAACCAGGGTCGCCCGCGCTGACTTGAGCCGCCCACGTTGGCCGAGGTTGCCGACCCCCGCCTACCGGGGTTACCGCCCCCAATCGCTGACCGTGGACGCCACCTCCGCCCGCGCTGACCCCAGACGTCATCAGCCGCGAAGGTAGGTGTCCCCCACCGTCCCCCGCGCCCGGCAGTCTGAAGACCCCAGGGCCGGCCCAGGGACTCGCGAGACATCTGCCACGTGCACCCCTACGCTCTCCCCCCATTGTCAGGAGTCAGCCGGGTTTTGTCTTTTCCCTCGTGTCGTTGCAGTGCTGCTTCAGGTTTTTGCCCTTGCGACGTGCTTGGCAATAAATCCTCTTGGCGATGAAGAGTCGGGGCCCTGGAGGACTCGACTCAGAGATGGCCAGGGAGGGCTGGCTTTGTTTTTTGCGTGGATGAAAAGCGACTCACCGCCAGAAATGAGGCCTGTTGCATCTTCTCTGGTCCAGCTCCAGAGAACCTGATGGTGTGGGCTTCCGAGAGAAGGCGGCATGTTCACAGCCTCATGCTTATCTCACTTTTCATGATTCTTTCCCCTGATTAAGTAGAGAAGGGCAAGCTTTCAGCCTGGTAGGTAGCAGAACCACAAGACAAGGAGGTGTTTATCCTACTGGTATGGGGCCAGGACAGGTTGCTAAGGTGTGTTTGGAAAGTCGCTTTGGCAGAACTGAGCAGGGGTGGCGGGGGGGGCGTTTCTGAGAATGACTTGAGATGGTGGAGGGACTGGGGTACCTGAGGGTGAGGAGTAATGTGGGTGGTCAGGAATTCCAGCAAGAGAGAAATTGAGGCTGCTGAAAGGACAACTTCAGACTAGCAGTCCTGGAATGGTGCCCTTAGAGACTTGATTTCTTAAGTGCAGGTAAAGGACAAGTGAAGGCTGAAGATAAGCAGGTAAAGGATAGTTAAGCAAAAGGACAACATAGTTCTGACATTTTCAAAGGCTAGGTGCCTTCTCATAAAGATACATCAGGACTGTGCCAGGACCTTGATCCAACCGCTAAGTTTCTCCCTTCTTGTTTGTAAAATTGTTTTATCATTTTGTGGTGACCATTAATGAAGTGTGATGTATGCAAAGTAAGCAGCAGATACCCAGTTCAGAATCTGTGTCTGCTGAGGCTTCACTTTCCAAGGAGGGAGTGCAGAGATGTCTGTCTGTGCCTGGTCCTGTCACTGCTTACTTCTAGGACCAAGCTCCTTACCTGCTCTTTATGGTTCTTTACTAGAGGCAGTGGCCTCCACCTTGCTCAGCCCTTAGAGTACTTGACTCTTTCCCAACTCTATGTGAGATCTTTTATCTGTTTCATGACATGATATTAAAAAAAGGTTAATGTCTTAGAAATAAAAAAGTTTAAGTTTGTATATTTAAACATATCCATTATTTTAGTAATGTTCTCTCATGAACTTTTTTCTTTCAGTGAAATATTTTTAAAATTTTTTTTAAAGATTTATTTATTACAGGGCACGAGCAGGGGGGAGGGGTAGAGGGAGAAGCAGACTCCCCGCTGAGCAGGGAGCCCATTGAAGGTCTGGACCAAAGCGACCCAAGCTGAAGGCAGATGCTTAGCCAATTGAGCCACCCAGGTGCCCCACTTTTAGTGAAATATTTTAATGACGCAGAAGAGAGCAGAGAACTGTAACAGTTGTACCATACTCTGAGACAAACAAATATATTTTTTTTTTTATGATTTTGGACTTCCTTTTTTTTTTTTAATGGAAGGTGACATTTCAGCTATAGTTGAGATTCTTTTTTTGATGCCACCACCCCAACCTTCTATCCCATAGAACTTGTTTCTTTTCTTTTCTTTTTTTTTTTTTAAGATTTGTATTTATTTGTTGGGGGTGGAGGGGACAGAGGGAGAGGGAGAAGCCAATTCTGCGCTGAGCTCAGAGCTAGGTGGGAGCCTGGATCCCACAACCCTGAGATCATGACCTGAGCTGAAATAAAAGTTGGATGCTTAATAGACTGAGCCACCCAGGCACCCCAGAACTTGCCTTTCCATTTTTAACTTGTCTTTCATTTTGGCTCACAGGATTTGCCTTATAGGTATTTGTGCTCACAGAAGCTAGGTGCCCTCCCTTCTTATTCCCAGTCAGCTGCCAGGTTTGCTTGTCATGAGGTTTGTGACCCCTATTTTGGTACTGTCCTAGTGACATTTGCTTTCTTATCCTCTTAAGAAATCTGCCTTCTCTTTGCTCTCCTAGTATCTGTTGGGTGAGCTCATGATAGGTTTTCTCAGACTCGCCACCAGCTGAGGATCATAAGCCATCTGATTGGTCTTTATTGGGCCACTGTTGCCTTTGTTGTCTGTTTCTTTACTTCTCTAGGGGCAGTCACACCTGATCCATGCTTCCAGGAAAAAGTGACCTTCCATAGTGAAATGTACTGTGTTTTACAAAATGAGATTTTTAAATTTATAGTAACAGCTACCATATTTTTGAACATGTAGGTATCTGGCTTTTTTTTTTTTTATTTTTTATTTTTTAAAGATTTTATTTATTTATTTGACAGAGAGAGATCACAAGTAGGCAGAGAGGCAGGCAGAGAGAGAGAGAGGAGGAAGCAGGCTCCCTGCTGAGCAGAGAGCCCCATGCGGGACTCGATCCCAGGACCCCGAGATCATGACCTGAGCCGAAGGCAGCGGCTTAACCCACTGAGCCACCCAGGTGCCCCGGTATCAGGCTTTTTAATTAAGCACTTGGTGGACACTGTCTTGTTTAAGTCTCATATTACAACTGTGTCATGAATGGTGATATTTCCATTTTAAAATGAGCAAACTGAGGCTTAGTAAGATTAGGTGTCAACAAAATTTGAGCCTAGAGTCATCTCCCTACAGTATGTAATTGTTTTGCTACCAGTAGAAAAGGAGAATTATTCCACTGTTGGGGCAGAACAAACTAGGGCATTCACATGGGTTCTCTTCAACCTTCCTGCTTCGCAGCCTCCACTCCCTCAGGCGCAGGAGCACCTGGGCCTCCTTCATCAGGGGCAGAGATGGCATCAGTGGACTTCAAGACCTACGTGGATCAGGCCTGCAGAGCTGCTGAGGAGTTTGTGAATGTGTACTACACCACCATGGACAAACGACGGCGTCTGCTCTCCCGCCTGTACATGGGCACGGCCACCCTGGTGTGGAACGGAAACGCTGTTTCAGGACAAGAGTCCTTGAGTGAGTTTTTTGAAATGTTACCTTCCAGTGAGTTCCAAATCAATGTGGTAGACTGCCAGCCTGTCCATGATGAAGCCACCCCGAGCCAGACCACAGTCCTTGTTGTGATCTGTGGAACAGTGAAGTTTGAAGGCAACAAACAACGGGACTTTAACCAAAACTTCATTCTGACTGCCCAGGCCTCACCCAGCAACACAGTGTGGAAGATAGCAAGTGACTGCTTCCGGTTCCAAGACTGGGCCAGCTAGTGGGGCCAGGAAAGGCCTCTGTTGTAGCCCACCTCTGTAGGGAAATGCACATCTCAAAACGTGGGGATACAATTTCCTTTCTCCTATTCCAGGCCACACTGCCCTGGCTTAACTCTGCAATTGCTGGAGTCCTGTGGGCCCTTTCTGAGTGTATTCTTGTTTGTCATAGATGCCTTTTCAAAGTAGTCAACTTTTCTATTTTTCTACTTGTCGAGTAGAGACCCTGGTTCTGGAAATTCTGACAAATAAAATAGTACAAATGTTGCTTCTTTTCCCTTCCTTGATGTGTTTGTCCAAGTTTTGAGGGAGGCAGAGTCAAAGGAGGGCTAAAGGCAGAAGCTTAATAGAAAGCACCTGAAATGAAATTCTTTAGGAAAATACTAAAAAGTTAGTTAATAACTGCTTATAAATGAAGCAGCTGTATTAACTACTTTTGTAAAGAAGAGGTGAGGAACTGCTTTTAAGAGGAAGCTGATTTTATGGACCCCGAAGATCAACTCTAATTCTGTTTTTCCACTGTAAAAAAAGAACAGAACTAGAAGGTTCTATCATCCTTTGACCAATAAATGAGATCTCATGGCCACGTGGCTTCCCCAGTTACATTTTCTTTAATAAGAGTGCTAGGTTTGAGATAGGTTTATGGGCTAGGATATTGGAATGGGAACTTCTGAGTTGAAGAATACTGATGTGTAATGGAGGCACAGATGGCAGTTTGCTCCTCATGCCCTTCTCCTTATCTAATTTCTGAAGCCCAATGGTGAACGAAACAAAGTACCCACCAAAAAGAGGGTTTGTTATAATGACTTAAGTTCTGGCCAGTGATGGAGAATTGTGGGAATTTTCTTGTTTGTAAACCCTTCAGTCCTCTGCCTGCTTCCTAGAGAGCAGTTACGATGGCCTGACCACTGGCTCTGGCTCATTTTGGGCTGTGGAGGCAACTGTACCTAGAGGTAGGGTTGTGTTAAGTTGGAAGGAGCCTGGATCCTTGATAACTATGTGGAAACATTCAAATGGACCTAGTTCACCTACCTTTAGATTTCTTTTTAAATGAGAGAGATTTTATCTGTAAGACATTATTGGTTTGGGGCATGTCTCACCTGCCATAGCAAAACCTAATCCCAAGTGAGGAAAAAGATTTGCAACAGGGGCAGACAGTGAGTGTGTTGTAGGGGAATGGTTCTGTATAGTGTCCTGGAGTACCAGACTAGTCCCAGGTACCCTCAGGAATTCAGTTCACAGTCTAATTGGGAGGCAAGACATTAAAATGGTAAATAAATTGTTTCAAAGCCACATATGAATAGCAGTCCAATCACTCCTATAGAGATACATGCCTAGCAAGCAGAGACAAGCAGTTCAGCTGAGATGCTGGTGAAATACTTGCAAGATTGGAAGTGAGGTCCCAAATCACTATGTGGAATTGTCAGACCCCGGAGCTTTGTCCCATAGGGAGGCCAGTGGAGTGGGCTGGGAAGATTAGTGCAGAGACAGATGTGGAGATGCTGGCCTTCAGATCTGAAAACCCTCATCCTTAAGGGGTGAAGTAGGATGCCATCTATCATCTTGGCCTTGGATAGAGGGTGCGAGTCCCATCAGGCCATCAGAGAGCTTGACATGAAATCTCAAGTCTGAATCACATTGGCCTGAAAAGCTTCAAGACAGCAGCTGTGGGTATTCCCATGGGACAACAGGTTTGGGAAATTAAAAGTCTAGACGGCATTCTGAAGAGCACCAGGGCACCTCTGGTGGCCACCCAATCTCCCCTCCAGGAACAACGGAGAGTGGGTTCAGTTGGGAAAGCATTCAGATGAAAGACCACCCCTCCCTAGACTACACAGTTAGTGTGCTCTGAGACCCGATGAGGACAGTGAGGTGTATGAAGAAGGGTTATGAGATACTTCAGGGAAGTTTTCTTGAAAGACTGGGGCAGCCAATCTTTGTTTTCCTTCCACCCAATCTTCCTCTACCCTGTCATTTGGAAAGCAGGTATGACAGTTGATGTACTAGAAGCTCTGTTGGGCCATGAGGCTTATTTGGCCATATGCAAGTGGTGGAGGAATGGGAAGCAGGTCTTGGGCTCCCTGTCAACCTCATGGAGTACCTCACCAGTCTTGGATGACCTCCCTTGGCTCTCAGGGGCAACAAGAAATGCACTTTAATCTTCTTGAAGCCACTGTTGTTTGACTTAGACATGTAGTCAAATGTACTCATCAGTAACAAACTGGAGAAAAGTACGTACAACAAAGGACAGACATAGTATTTCTTTACTATATAAAGAACTCTCAAGTCAGTAAGAGAAAAAATCAATAAAAAAAAACAAAACAGTAGCACAAGGAAAAGACAGGCAAAATATATATATGGAAGGGTGATGGGAGGGAGGGAGGAAGGAAGATGCATAAACTAACAGTTTCCACCGCCCCTCCCTGTTTAGCAACCACTTCAGTGATGGCAGGAGTTAACCCATCTCCCATCTAGTCAGACAGGCAACAGCCAGAAAACCCCAGACCCCATTGCTAGCCAACATGGACCATCAGGGTGCGAGTGTTGATTTCTTCATAAGATGGGAGAGTGAGGGTGAAGAGAGTGAGGGGGAGTGGAGTTAAGCATTTTGGGAAGAGAGGAAGTTATCCCCCCACCGCAGCTACAAGGGCCCTCAACAGGGAAGTGTGGTAGGGTGCCATTTCCCTTGCCTCTAGCTCAGGGAGAAAGGACTTCCAACAAGGTCTGGCTAGCTTGACATGGATAGTCAGGGGTCTGTGAGATCCTACTGGACACAGCCTGAAGCTACTAGAGGCCGGTGCTGTGGCATCCACCTGGGATGGCTGGGTTAGGTAGGCCATTGCTGCCATGTTGGGAAGGGTCTTAACTTCCCTCTGACATGGAACAAAATAGTCTGAACCCTGGGGTTCAGTACTGAGGGGACAGTGTAGGGGAAGGGGCAGCAGTTACTGCACTGGGGTGAGCCTGTACACAGGAGCAAGCCTGGGTCAGTTTTCCAGGCCGAGACAAGGGCCTGAGCAGGGAGCGCAGGCTGGGCGGCATTTGGGAAGAGCTGACAGGAATGTGGAGGTGGCCATGCTAGGGAGGCATGAGCCCCCAGAACAAGAAGTCTGTTTTCCAAGGCCAGAACACCTCAGTGATGTGGGGGGCCTCAGAAAAGCCATTCAAGTACCCTCAGGAAAAAATCACAAGTTCTGAGAGCACAAACTCCTCTTACCAGAACATTCACCTCCAAAGGCTCATGCTTGAGAAACCCAGGAGTGACAGAGGTGGGCGCAAGCGGCCAGAGGGGAAGCTCTGCCTCCTTCACGATGGTGGCTGACCCAGCTGAGGGAAGGGACAAGGCACAGAGCCTTCTACTCACACTTGAGGCTTTGGGGAGGGAGGTGGAATTGAGGTGAATGCAGGACTGTTTCATCTAAGAGTGAGAATACAGTGTCATCAGGGTAATGGCGAAGGTGTCCCCACCAAAGAGACCATGTATGGCAGCATGAACTGTGCTCTGGCCCCATCCCACAAATAGCCCCCTCAGACATTATTTGCTCTGTGGGTCTTAGCCAGATAGACTGATCACCCAATTTGCCCAGGACAGGGTTCCTGGAGGTGGGCTTTCAGTGCTAAGATAAATAAAGTCCTAGAAATACTAGGACTAATTGGTTATCCTGCTCTTAGCCCAATTTATGCTGCAGACCAGTAAACTCTAAATCGCCCTGTGATCTCTGGAAACAGGGAAGAAGGGGAGTGGTGGGAGCTGTGGCCACCAGTGCTGAGAATAGGGGGTTATCAGGCTTTGCAACAGAGCCCTCATGGGCAGGCATGTCCCACCAGCCACCTGGGACTCCTGAGCACCTGAAATGTGACTCATAAGACTGAGGAACTGGGTTTTTATTTTATTTTAATTAATTTAAATCTGAATAGCTACATGTGGTTGGTTCCATCTGTATTGGGTGGTACAGTGGAAGCAGAATTGCTGGTCTAGAGACATTCCCAGGTAGCTGGGAAATCCTGAAATGAGGAAAGAATGTCACCACCACTGGGGCCTAAGTGTTCAGAGGGTACAGGGTGCTCCTTAACTGGAATATGTCTCAGAACCAGAGAGGGTTCCATGGTCCTTGTTGGGCACAGGACAGGAAATACAGAAACCCCACTTCATCTAATGAGAGAATTTCTCCTGCCCATCAAGGTTCCATGGAGGCAAGGCAGAAGAGACCTCAGCAACCTGCCTGTGCTCTGCTGCTGTCCTTCTTTAGTTGTCACCTCCCAGCTGGGAGAGGGATATGAGTTAGGTGATTAGTTGGCTTCTTTTCACTGACTGGCACAAAATGATTAAGGCAGTCCAGTTCCAGAATATTCTTTCTCTTGACAGGGTCAGGTGGGAGTGGAAAGGCTAGAGTATGTGCCTGACTCTTCTGCTCTAGCCTGAGGATGAGCTATTTCCCTAAGGAATGCTGTACATATGTGTGAACTGCTGTGCATGTGGGGACAAGCTGCCATGGATGAACCTTCCCCCAACACTCTTCCAACCACCCCCCACCGCCAATCCCAGCTGCACTAACTTGGCAACATTGCCATTGAATTTTTATATTTCAGGATTTCATAACTAGGTCCTTTTATAGGACAAGGGAAAAGATAGCTTACAGAAAACTGCCAATTACTCAGCAGATAGACTGCTCATATTCAAGGTGTAAACCTCAGTAGAAAACAGGGCTTCAGCAGCCTTGTGCACAACCACAAGGGAAGTGAGGCCTGCCTCCACACTACAGGTCATGTGGAGGGCGCCCCCCTGTGGAGGGCGAGCCCCTTTCCACCCCTGACAGCTCCCTGAAACCTATCTGTGGGTGGTGACCAGGTGAGTGGTTTCAAAACAAAGGTGGACAGCCCTCAAACTTCACTGTCCCATAGATCACAATGAAGACACTCATCTGGCCATCTGTTTCTGGGGGCTTCATGGGCTGGCAGTGGACTGTGCTGACGTGGAATGACCAGGAAGGGCCAGAGCTGAAAAAGTCACCCTGAGACTTCTGTCTAGAGATAGGCTATCCATCCCATATCAGCATGGCATCGTCCATGTATGGCCAGCTGGTCTCTCTTCATCCATGCTGGTATAGTAAACATCAGCACTTGGTGGTAGTCGAGCACACCAGCTCATGACATTTCTTTCCTTTTTTTTTTTTGCTCACGACATTTCTTGAAATACAATGAAGAGGCCATAACCTTAGGCAGCCACAGAAGTACTCCCATTTTGGGACATCAGGAGCCGCAACGCTAGGAAGCAGCCTGAGTCTTCAAAGACTGATCCCTATTTCTACATGCACTCTAGAGTACTTCAAGAGCAGCGGTTCTCTGGACCATCAGCTGAGCCCTTGGACTGGGGCTAGGGACCTCCGGCAGGGCCCAGGTGTCCAGCTATGTCATTCCTGCACCCTTCCTCTGGTTCTGGGTCTTTGCGCTGGCTGTTTCTCCTGCCCGGAGATCTTTCCCAGGAGTCCCCAGGTTGCACGTGCACCCCCTTGAGTTTTTGTTCACCTTCCTTTGTCCTATTCTGAGCCATAAGCCTCAGACTGCCCTGCCCCAGACTCTGTGACTCTGCAGGCATCGCATTTCAACCTTTATATAATTAATGTTCTTACTTGTCAGTGCCCTGTTTGCCCAGGCCAGACGTTAACTTCACTGACCAAGGACTTGTCAAGTGTTTTGTTCACGTGGCAGGCCCGCGATACTTAAGTGGGACTTGTGGGCATGGGAATCCTGCCTGAGAGATGCCAGGGTGCTCCGGGGTCATGCCCACCTCACTCTTAGAGCCCAAGTCTGAGCACAGAGTTGACGGCCCCAGGGAAGCCCACTCCATCATTCCTCCAACCCCGCCAGCAGTGATGCGGGGGTGCCACCTGGACTTGAAAGGTGCTGGGCCACATAGCGTGGGGTGTGGCCTGGACCACCCTCAGGGAAGCTCTCCTCCTCTTAGAACCAGGGATTCCCTCCACCCCTGCCAGAGGAAAGAACAGGCCAGCAGAAGATCCAGGCTTAAAAAGCCATGTCTTAAAAGCCCATGGTAGACATTTAAAATTTTGTGGGTGGTAATTCCCATGGGAGGTCTGCCTCAGAGTGACAAGTAGGATCAATGAGTCCACTCGTGATTAGCATTCTGTCCCCAAAATCCAGCTTGCAGGACCATAAGACCCTTAAGAGTCTCCTGGCAAGCAGTTCCTTCAGGAGCAGAAATCTCTCCCAATCACCAGGGTAGGGGGCAAGAACAACCAGAGAGGGGTCTTTGGGGGTCCTGCAGAATGCCAGAGAACTGCATAGATGTGTTCAGGTTGTCATCTCTAACTTGTCCCCATTATTTCTGAAATTAAGGATGACCAGGCGAAGTATTTTTACCCCCACTATTAAGGGTAAACAGTGTTTTCATCACTTTTTCAACAAAGTAGCAGAGCAATATTTTAAAACATCCTGTGTCTTTACTAAAAGTAAAATATAAGTTTATAAAGACTTATTAAGATTCTAACACAGGTCAAAATAACTGTGAATTTGGCTAAGATGGTGTCTGTGCATTGTGCTAGTTTTTGGAAATAGGTATGTCCCCAAAGTGAGACCTCATTGTGCTAGCAGTTTATTGACTGAAGTCAGGGTTCAGTATGTAAATACAATAGGAAAAGACTGCACAGATTTCTGTAGGGTTCTGTGTGAGTTACTTATGGTTTCAATAATGCTGCGTAACAGATAATCCCCAGACCTCAGTAGCACACAGCAGAAGCTTTTACTTCGTTCAGGTGACACAAGGCTGAGGCATAACTGATCTTATTGGAGTTTGCAAGTTATGGTTGGTGGGTGTGCAGGGGTGCTCTTCTAGCCTGGGCTGAGCTGATTCACCTTAGCTGGCAAATCTCTGATCCATATGCCCCCATCTTCCTGCTGGGATCAGTGGGCTTTCCCAGGGGTGGTCTCATGGTGATGGCAGAGGTGCAAGAGTTCAAGTAGGAATAGGCTTAGCCCTTTGATGCCAAGGCTTGTAACTGGCACACTGTGACTTCTGCATATTCCATTGGCTCAATCAAGTCATATGGCTGAGTTCAAGGTCAACAGATTTGGAAATAGATGCCACCTCTTAGGGAAAAAGCAGAAACACATGGGAAAGAGGGTGGTCATATGTGGGGTGAGGATGAGACCAATGATCGGTACAGCTAGGCCCAATCCTGGAGCATGGGGGCTTGGGGGCAGAATGGGAAGGGCTTCCTTTAGGAGTCTGACCCTGCCGCTAAGACTTGACAGGGGAAAAGGATAGGGAATCCTAAATTCTCCCACTAATCACTTAAAGTTATATTGATTCTCTCAGACTAGGAAGGGCAGTCTGGTAGGAGCTGCTTTCAGAGCAGGTAGCTTTGGTGTCTTGGGGGGAAGATCAGAGATCAGATGCTGCATTGGTTGACCTTAAAAACCAGCCCTGCCTCCTCCACAACCTGGCCTAATTCTGGCACCATGTCTCCTGCAGGAGGAGCTGCAGGAGGGGCACCTGGGTGGCTCAGTAGGTTAAAGCCTCTGCCTTCGGCTCGGGTCATGATCCCAGTATCCTGGGATCGAGCCCCACATCGAGCCCCACATCGGGCCCTCTGCTCAGCAGAGAGCCTGCTTCCCCCTGTCTCTCTGTCTGCCTTTCTGCCTACTTGTGATCTCTGTCTGTCAAATAAATAAATAATAATCTTTAAAAAAAAATATGCTGCAGGAAGTTCCTCTGTCCCGTAGACAGAAGGCTGGGTCTCGGTAAGATGAGGTGCCTACGGTGCAAAATTTAAGGAGGCGCTACTGTCAGAGCCTAAAGGATGCCAATAAATTGAGGAAAATATCTGTCACAGGACATGATGTTTTCTTAACAATTTAAAGAGAATTTCTTTACCATTTACCAGTTCCTTTACCATAATTTCTATAAATCAGTAAAAGGCTTAGCAAACTGGAAAACTTGGAAAAAGATTCATGCATGCAGATCATAGCAATACAGATGACCTATTAAGATCAGACAAAGCACTCCAACCTCATTTTTATTTTTAATTTTTTAAAAGATTTATTTATTTACTTATTTGAGAGAGAAAGAGAGAGAGAGAGAGATAATGTGCACGCACAAGTGGATGGGGCAGAGGGAGAAGGAGAATCTCAGGCAGACACCGTGCTGAGCTTGGAGCCTGACGCAGGGCTCAATCTCACAACCCTGAGATCATGACCTGAGCTGAAACCAAGAGTTGGATGACACTATACTGACTGTGCTGCCCAGGCCCCCCTAATCTCACTTTTAAATTACATGTTGCTGTAGTGGATGTTGTGGCCATTTCCCTAGAATCCCCCTTGTAATAGATTTTTAAGGGACTGGACCCCTGCTCATCTCTGGGTAAACTTCTAGTGGGTCTCAGGCAGTCAGAATAATCCTGTTGCTACTGCCAGAGCAGCAGGTTCAGGGACCTGGGCCAAGCAAACAACTCAGGAGCAGAAGGAAAAAGGAAATTGGGTGCATGGTGGTTTGATGTACCATAGAACTAATCCAACCACAAACCCCATGTGCACCACCTCCAGGTCTTTTGGAAGTCAAGTCATTTTTTTTTTTTTTTAAAGACTTACTTATTTTAGAGCAAGCCAGACAGAGCTCAAGGTGGGGGGAAGGGCAGAGGGCAAGCTCATGCTCAAAACCAATGAGATCATGACCTGAGCCAAAACCAAGAGTCAGACACTTAACTGACTGAGCCACCTAGGTACCCCTCAATTAATCTTTTTTAACATGTAAGGCAGTGTGATGGGCCGCTTGGCAACTTTCAATAAAGTTGTCCAACAGACGTGAATCACTAGTACTTTTCATTCATCATAGTGATAATGAACCAAAACATTTTGCTGTACTCCATGTTGGTTAGGGTCCAGGGAAGGGAGCATTCCTGCCCAGTTTGGGGGGATGCTGATTGGTGCAGGTTCTTCTGAGGGCAAGTGACATTTCAAACACACTTACTTATCTTTGTAGTTCCATTTCTATGTGCAGTTACTATGGGTTTGAACGACGTGGGTCCACTTAAACATGGAATTTTTACATTACAAGACTGTAAATGCATTCTCTCTTATAATTTTCTTAGTGTTTTTCTTTTCTCTAGCTTACTCTCTTGAAAGAATATAGTATATAATACATATAAAATATGTGTTAATCAATTATGTTATCAGTAAGGCTTCTGGACAACAGTAGGCTATTAGTCGTTAGGTTTGGGGGTGGTTAAAAGTTGTATGTGGGGGGCACCTGGGTGGCTCAGTGGTTTAAAGCCTCTGCCTTCGGCTCAGGTCATGATCCCAGGGTCCTGGGATCGAGCCCCATATCAGGCTCTCTGCTCAGCAGGGAGCCTGCTTCCTCCTCCCTCTCTCTGCCTGCCTCTCTGACTACTTGTGATCTCTATCTGTCAAATAAGATAAATAAAATCTTAAAAAAAAAAAGTTGTATGTGGATTTTTGACTATAGAGGGGTCAGTGCTCCTAACCCCCTGTTACTCAAGGGTCAACTCTATGAATATTTTGCAGATGGCCATAAACACACACATCTTCATACAAGATAATTAATCATAGCAGTCTTTGTGATAATCATGAAAACATCTCAAATGTCCAACACGAAGAGATTCAGCAAATTATAATATTCCCACAGAATGGATTATTGTGCAGCCTTGAAAATAATAAGAGGCAGACTTGTACATGGTATGAAGGACATGAAATCTTGGAGATAAAAATTTAAAATCTTTGTAGAATATTAACAATAGTTATCACAGGCAGTGCAATCAACATTCCAAGAACTATTCAAGGTGTTTTGCACTATTTCCAACCTCATTTTACAGTTGAGAAAATTGATTTTCATGTTTAAAAAATGAGATTCCTTTTAGGCTTGCGCTGTATGTGTGGGCTTTCTGGAAGGATTGGCAAAAACTTAACAATAGCTGTCCTTAGGGTTTGGATTTTAGGGTCTTAATGTAGGGACAAGGCATTTGATTTATATTCTCTCAGACTCTCCATTTTTATAGTATGCATGTTTTGTTTTTTCGATTAAAATCTCATTTAAGAATTAAGAGTATGGGGCACCTGGGTGACTCAATGGGTTAAGCCACTGCCTTCGGCTCAGGTCATGATCTCAGGGTCCTGGAATCGAGTCCCGCATCGGGCTCTCTGCTCAGCGGGGAGCCTGCTTCCTCCTCTCTCTCTCTGCCTGCCTCTATGCCTACTTGTGATCTCTCTCTGTCAAATAAATAAATAAAATCTTAAAAAAAAAGAATTAAGAGTATGTTTTCGTAGGCAGGTGTAAAGGGCATTCAAGTTGCAGGTATCCACGATGAGAGGCCTCACTGCTCGCCACAGAGCAGCCAACCCGAGCCTGACCTAGCGCAATGAAGTCTCTAGGTAGATGCTTCACTGAAACATATTGGGGTCTCAAAAAAAATACACATTTAAAAAATTTAAAAGTCACCAATTAACCTTGTGAGAAGTAACTTAAAGTTATAATGATCTGCCCAAATCTACAGCGGGTGCTAAAATTCAAACTTTGACCCCCAAGTTATGTAAATATGCATCATTTCATCTGGAATAAACCCCTTCTTGGTTTTAGGAAGCCTGGGAATACAAACGTTAAGAAAATCACCCAGTAGGCGGCGCCGTCGTTCCTACCCGAGAACCGCCAGGCCGCCAGGCTCTGGGTCGCCGCGGCCTCGACGCCTGACTGACTACTGTCCCCTCGCTGGTACTCAAGGACACCTGCAAACCGGCGCCCTTGCCCGCAGCCGCCCTGTGAACCAAGAGCTCCCCCACCTTAGCTGGACTTCCCGGGACTCAGGATGGCGCTAACATCATCATCCTGAGACCACCGAGGACGAACTGGAAGGCGGCCTGACAGCACCCGCGGCGGCGCGCCCCACGTGACCCAGCGCCCTAGCTCCGCCGTCTGCCCTCGGAGGAGCCCTGAAAAGGAGAGGTCTCGGCTGAGAGGGGCGGACTTCCCGACAGCCAATGCGCGGTGAGCCGCCTGGCCCTCACTTCAGTGGTGCGTCTGGGAGTCCGTGAGGGGCGTGGCCTGGACTGCGGGGTGGACTCGGGTGGCGCCCGGTGAGCGGCTGGCGTGTCCTGGTGGGCGGGGCCGAGACGGTCGCGCGCTCCTCCCCGGTGTAGAGTTCGGTACGGTTCCTTATCTAGTTTTATAGACTTGTTTTTTAAATCAGATCATTTCTTATGAGAATAGTGTAATCTCCTTTACTCATTATGATAAAGTGAGCATTTCCCCCAAGGTTTTCCAGGTTTACTGGAAGTAATAGCTGACAAAATTCCATTTATAGCATACTTTATAAATGTATACATTGTGTAGTAATTACCACTAGTTCCAGTAAATAATTTTAAACGTTACTTCAGTGACTGCATAATAAACCAATGCATAGATATATGTAAATTATTCAGTCCTCTCCTTGTGGGAAAGTACTCTGTTTCTAAACTTTTAGTAATTGCACTCCAGTGAGTGCCTTTACGTGAAAATTGCTCACCTCCTTGTATTTCTTCAGGATAGCTAACGCGTAAGGACAGTTCCATGAATAGATAGTTTTTTTTTTTTTTCCTAACTGACCCTGAGATTGCATTTCCCATGGATACTTTTGCTGCATCAAACGTTGTGTTTAACCTTGGGCAATTTATCTAGATATTGGTCTGTCATTTTTATACTATTTCATTTGTCAGTGAAATCTCTGCTATTTGTATACCTGTATTTGAATTGTCTGTGTTCTTTGCTAATTCTGTTTTGGGTTGCTGGTGTGTTTTTTTTCTTATTGATTTCCAAAAATTCTGTAAAGAAGCTTGACATAATTTCTTCCTTTGAACCTGATTATCTGGCATTTCTAAAGGGAACTGAATATAAAATTTATTATAGTCATATCTGGTTTCTTCACTTGGTCAAGCACTAGAGTTATTATGACACCCAACTGAAGAAGTCTTTCTGGCAATGAATGCTAACTATCTTACATGGAATACAGAATCCTAGCTGCTCTTGTCTACACATGTTGTTGCTGTTGTTTTAAAGATTTTATTTATTTACTTAAGATTTTATTTATTTTTTTGACAGAGAGAGAGAGAGAGAGAGAGAGAAAGAGAGAGAGAGAGAGAGAACATAACCAGGTGGAATGGGGGAGAGAGAAGCAGGCTTCCCACTGAGCAGGGAACCTGATTCAGGACTCCATCCTAGGACCCTGGGATCATGACTTGAGCCGAAGGCAGATGCTTAATGACTGAGCCACCCAGGCACCCCCACATATGTTGTTTTTATGTCTATTTAGACTTCTAGCAGATTCTAACGTCATGTGGTGTTTTAAATACTTACATGAGATTCTTGATAGTAAGATTGCAGTAGTGTTACAGAAAGGTTTTATTTGAAATTGTTCTCTAAAAAGTGGTGCATCACCCTTTTTGATATTCCATGTAGAAGCAAAGTTGATTTAAAAGATTAAATTTATGTAAATGTGATGGCTGGATTATACTTATCTGAATGTGATGCTTGTGATGAGAAGATACATGCATTTTTTTGATATATGCATTTTTAACTCTTAATGGAACCTGAACTCTTTTCAAAATAAAGTGTCCTTTATTAGTATGTTCCCCATCTCCTGCCATGAATTATCAGATCGGCTTTTCTTGGAGACATTTTATTTGGGCTCAAATCCTGAATACTAAGAACTTTATTTTTTTTTTTTTTAACTATTAAGGGCATTGAGAGTTTTGATAAAACTATTGAGAATATCATGCAGAAAAGATTATATATGTGCAAAAATCTCTTGCTTAAAAATGCTTCAGTCCATTGTTGAGGATATAGAGAAATTAGAAACACAGAATTACCATATGATTCAACAATACTGCTTCTAAATATATACCTGAAAGAACTGAAAACAGGAATTCAGATACCTGCACACCAATATTTACAGCAGTATATGCACAATAGCAAAAAGATGGAAACAACTCAAGTATCTACCAACAGATAAATGGAGTATCTATCAACAAATAAACGGATAAACAAGACCAGTATATATGTACAATCGAATTATTGTACATACTTAAAAGATAATAAAATTTTGACAGATGTTATGACATGGATGAACTTGTGCTAAGTGAAATAAGCCAAATCCCAAAGGTCAAAGTTTGTATACCTCCACTGAGATGAGGTCCCTAGACTGGTTAGATTCATAGAAACAGAAAGTAGAATGGTGGTCGCCAGTGCCGGGGGAGGCAGACTGGGGAGTTATTGTTAATGTTATTGTTAACAGAATTTCAGTTTGGAATGCTGAGAAAGTGCTGAGATGGATGGAGGTGATGGCTATAGCATACTGTGAATGTACTTATTGCCCCAAAGTGCACACTTAAACTGGGTTCAGTTGGTGAAGTTGTTGTTATATATATTTCTTCATAACACTAAAGAAAGATTCAGTCCAGAAGCATTGTAAAAAGATATACAAAGATCTTCAAGGAGCAGTGCCTTAAAGATAAAAAGTGTTTTTAAAAGGCAAATGACCTTTCCTTCACCTTTGGTGCTTAGAGCTTCCTTCGCCTGTTTTTCTCAATGCCTGTGGTGAGCTGCAAGTCATGCAGTTGTTGCTGGCAAAACTGGGGCTGTGCTGCCAACACCTTGCTGTTCTCAGTGAGCACAGGAAGAAGCTCACGAGCCTGTGTGAGATGAGCTTAGGATAGCTGAAACCAGCAACTTCCACAGATCCAGTTCCACTCAAAGCCATCAAGCACATCAAACCAAAAACTTCCAACAAACTACATCTTAGAGATCTTTACGGATCCCTGTGTAGAAACTGTGTCCCTCTGTGGGCTCAGCTGTGGTACCAACTAGCATGCTCTGAGAGAATACATCAGTGGTCTCCACCTGAGAGTCCAGTGGAGAGAGGTCTGGTGTGACATTGTTGCAAGCCGGGATGGAAGGATGTTTGGAAGTGAGCTGAGGTAAACTGTAAGGAGGAGCGAACTTTGGCCTAGACATATGACTCTCTTAACATTTAAACACTTAAAAATAAATCACAAATTAATATCTGCTGAAAGAGGAGATTAGCCTGAGAACTGGTCCTTCTTTTCCTTTAGCAGATGGGCCTCTGGGAGCCTGTGAAGACTCTGAGACTATGTGTAAATGACCTATGTGTATATAGTTGTTTTTTTTTCCAGAAAGGAGATCCATAACTTTCAATTAGATTCTTCCAGAATTGTGCATCAGTTTAGAAAAGTGCTCATTACAGACGCACTGTGCGCTGCCACTTAGGCATTCTGCAGATATCACCTGGTTCAGAATCCTAGAAACTCTGACCTGTGATCATAACCTGCATCCCAAGTGACAGGAGCACCGCCGCTGTGTGGAGGAGTCCTCAGTGAAGGTCGAAGCAACCCTTCTGCCACTGGGGCTCCAGAGAACCTCAACCCACATAGTAGGCACATTGAATGTGTTCCTCTGGTGTTAGGGAAATGAAATGAAGCTGTGTGATAAGTGTTTCTTCCTTCTTGCTCAGTGCATCAGAACTGAATTCAGCCAGGAGAAGCCGGAAATAGTCACCTGAAATCATGTAGTTTTCTCCAGTTTGGCTTGTTTAGGGCATAAGACAATGCCCATTTCCCACATCATCATGTCTAGGACAGCACTGAGAGTCAAGTCTGTCAATGAGACAGACCAGCCATTGGCAAAAGAATGAGGAGGTTATGAGGATAGGAAAGGTTGGGAAGCTGCGTGGCAACTGCTGTGAAATTTTCAGGGAACCAATGACACCGGAGGCAGCTGGCAGCCTGGGGGGCCCTGTGCAAGAGACAAATGAGTGGTCATTCCTTGATTTATTCACTCACTCATTCATTCATTTAGCAAAGACTTAGATGCCAGGATGCAGAGCTGGCTGCTAGGGTTTCACCATTCTGTGCTCATAAACCCCACAGCCTAGTTGGAGGAGGAGGATTGTAATCCAATGATCACCAAATAAGTACTACATCACACTTGTCATATGTATGACTACTGAGTGGTTCTTGGAACTGTGAGCCTATGGAATGGGGCTCTGTCACAGTCAGGGCACTTGGCTTTCCTGGGGAGGAGACAACTGAATGGAGGCGGAAGGGATATGTGGGAATTAAGTGGGGGAAGAGGGAAGATCAGGCCAGGATGTGCAAATGGCCTGTGCTGTGGGGCTCTGCAGCCATTGCAAGAGCCCTGGCCTCAGTGCCCAAGGAGTGTAGAGGTGAGAGATGGTGGTGATATGGCCAGAGAAGGCTGAGTTCCTGGGCTCTTGCACAAACCACCCTTCTTAATGTTCACTTTTGGATTCATGCAAACGGAAGATGTGGCACTTTTCAGAGGCTATTTAATCACACCCTCTCCAGCTCCCTTTGGATTATTACTGGAGCTGGGAAGCCTTACGGTCTGGGTAGAGCTTGCACTCTGGAGCTTCTTGGCTCTGTAGATAAATTTCTGGCTTTGGTGCTTCAGATCCTTATCCTCTGTGCCACAGTTCCTTCATTTGCAAAAAGAGCTAAAAGTACTACCCCTTCAGAGTTTTGTGAGAATTGAGTAATGCTAGCAATATACTTGGCACTGTGGCTCACCCACTGTGAGCATGAAATGTATTTTGGTCTTATTTTCCTTTTTATTAAACTGAGAATTAGGACCAGTTTTGGGGGAGGTTGAGGGAGGGGACCTATGTGTGTAGGAGAAAGGGAAGGTCCTGGGTGGGGTAGGAGCAGGAGCAGTCTTGGATTGCAGAAAGGCCACATCCTTAGCGCACATAGCTAGGGTAAACCCCATCCTGTAGGAACTGAGATAGCATCAGGAAACCCTTCTGAGGAAGGGGAGTAACTGTGGGATCCACTTCCCGGTGAACACCAGGGCTGCATGTGGGTGGAAGAAGGAGGAGCCAACAAGTGTGGGAGGAGGGCAGAGATGTTCTAGAATGATCAGAGTTCAGCCATATTTTTTTTTAAGCTGAAACAAAGATAGCAGAGACTATACGTAGGTTTGTCCAAATCAGAAGCTGGAAAGTAGAGTGGGGACAGTCGGAATTGTCACTATTGGGTGTTTACTGTGCCCAGTGGCTAACCCCCTTCCCTGAGGTCACGGACTCCTGTCCACACCCAGTAGGAGCAGGTGTGTGCAGGTGGCTTGAGGAGGGCTCAGAAGAATCTGCCCTGCATTGAGGAGGAGCCTGTGGCCTAGGCAAGCCAAGCCATCATCCCAGGCCACACAGCTTCCAGGCTCACTGACCCCAGCTGCCCTTCTACCAGGGCATGCTGCTTTCACAAGGGCAAGTCCTTTTCACACTATAATTCACCCCCGAACAAAAAGAGCTAAATGACGGTCATCAGCATTGTCTTCAATTGCTCCTGTTCAGTTCTGCTTATTAGTTTTTCCTCTCTGACCAGATGGAGAAGCAGCAGCAGCTCATGAGTCGTAAAGGTGCTGACTGGATCCTCTGAGTGTCCTGCTCACCGCTGCGGGCTGGGGTGATCGTGGGATCTGTGGGATCGTGGGCTGTGACACTGCACCTTGCTCACCTGGGACCCTGGCAGCTGTTCTGGTCCACCGAGTATCTTAGCTATTTCAAGCAGCTGCTTCAAGGACTGTCTCAGAAATGAGACACCAGACATTAACAGATAGATTGCTTTAGGTGACATTTGCATCGATGAATTTGCCTCATTTCTGCAATTTATTTACAGGACACAAACTGAATCAGAAAAATTGCACCAAAAGAGAGGAAGCTGAGAGACCAGAGTGCCAGGGTCTGCTGGATATTTGTGAAGAAATGAGAGCCAATGGAAGATTTGGAGGAACATCACAGAACACCAGCTGTGTGAGTGGCGGGGCCTCAAGGTCTGGGGGCCAGGGATGGGAAAAGTAGGTGCTTCCTCCCAAGAAAAAACTGTGGCACGCATGTGGACAGAGCCTTGTCAGCAGGTGGGCAACTGGAGTGCCCAGAGGCAAAGGGCACGGGAGGAGCATGGAAACTAGATGTGACTTGTGGGCAGATGGAAGGGAGCCCAGCAGGTGGGGGCTGCTACCAAGGTGGTGAGGGAGCTTCTAGGCCTTGCTGGGGAGGCCCATGCAGTCATGACTGCACTCTTCAGACCCCAGGGCCTGGAGAACTATGGGCAGTCCTGAATGACTGAATGACTGCAGTTGAGATCAATGTCCTCCAACTGCCTGGAGAGCAGCCCTCATCCCAGTGTCCTCTGGGGGCCCAGAAAGAGGAAATCCTCCAGGCTTGTCCTTTCTGTCATGAAGTGCAGTGTGCCAGGCACAGTGGAAGCCACACTAGGGGAAGCCCTATGAATGTGGGTGCTGTGGAGAGCTGTGCAGGTTCTGTAGTGAGCTGCCTGCAACACTCATGGTAGGGACACGTGTGTGTGTGTGTGTGTGTGTGTGTGTGTGTGTGTGAGAGAGAGAGAGAGAGAGAGAGAGAGAGAGAGAGACTGTGTTCACAGTAAATTACAGCAGGTTTTGTCAGGGTTTAAACTTCCAGTCACTTTGACTTACTATTGGAATTGCTTAATGAAGAAACAGCAAAAAAGGTAAGATGTTTAAATGGCAGATAGAAACATTTGCTTCATCACCAGAGAGCTGAGACTTATAATTTGATTTTAGAACCTGCGGGTTGGACTCTTATTTTGAACCTTAGAGTAGGCAAGTGAATGGATTATCATCTAATGTTGTATTTATAAGATGAACTTTACCAGACATTCATTTGAAGATATTCAAAATATAAAATACATAAAAATATAAAATCAAATTTTATTATCAACCGTAAGAATTTTTACATTGTAATATAGATTCATTAACAAGGAAACCTCTTTCAATTGTAGATTTGAATGCAGTGTAATGGACTCATATGAGAAAATGTGACACATATTCCAAGAAGTAGTGGTTTGAAAACTTTGGAGAATTAATTGAGGCCATGATTTAATAGGTTTTCTGTCCTGAGAGTATATCTTAGTGCCAAGAATTTTCAGATAGGGTCAGAAAGTGACAGTTAAAATGGGGAGTGGGGGGCAAGGGCAAGGTCAAGGTGGTTAGAGGATATGGAATGGTAGATTAGTCCATGCTCTCCAGAGATACAGTAGCTAGATATATTGAGATAAATAAAGAGGAGATTCATGACAGGAACTGGGTCATGCGGCTCTGGAGGCCAAGCCCCACACTCTGCTGGCTGCAAGGTGAAAAACAGGAAAGCCAGGGAATCATTCAGTCTGAGGTCAGAGACCAGTGGTGTACATGCTGGAGTCCAAAGGCCCAAGAACTAGGAGCTTTGAGCTCTGAGGGCAGAAGATGGATGTCTTGGCTCAAGAAGAGAGAGAATTAGCCCTCGCTTTGCCTTTTTGTTCCACTTGGGCCCAATGGATTAGATGATACGGCCCACATTGGTGAAGGTGGATCTTCTTTATTCAGTCTACGGAACCAAATGCTAGTTTCTCCTATCCCTGCAGACACATGCAGAAATACTATTTTACCAACTATCAGAGCCTCCCTTGGGCCAGTGAAGTTGGAAAAAAACTGGCACACATCGGATAAGACCAGAAACTAGAAAAATTGAGGGGAAGAAAAATATCAATTCTTGAATGGGGAATTTTGTTTTACTGTAGAATTCATCCTTTTTCGTTTCCATAAAGAAGGCTGCTACTTGCTCTTCAGCATTTCTCCTGCTGAATTTATGGTTGCCTATCTCCTTACCTTGATCTGGAGGCCCTCCACATGACTCTTCTCACATCACACGCTTCCTTTTATGATCTTAGATAATCTTACTCAGTCCTCTCTGGTCTGTCTCTGGATAATTCTAAGATCTCTTTGGTTCTGTCATTCTGTAGTTTCATTATATTGTGATTAGATATAAATTTATTTTTATCCATCCTTCCCAAACCTGAGAGTTTCTTTATTTAGTTCTGGAAAATTACCAGCCAATATTTCTTTGGCTCTTGCCTCTCAGTCTTTCTTCCTTCTTCAAGTCCTACTGGGAATATACTAGACTTTATTATTCTTTCCTCCATCTTCCTTAACCTCTCTTTCTTATCTCCCACTTGTGTCTCTACTGCATTCTTGGTAATATCCTTAGGTCTGTTTACAGCCCAGTAATTCTTCAGCTGTGCCAAACCTGCTGCTTACCTCAACGCAGCGTTTTATTTCAGTGAGTATATTTTAACTTTCAGAAGTTTTATTTAGTCCTGTTTCATATCTGCTTATTCTTTATCTTATTCTCACATATTTAAGTCCTTCTTTTGTTTTAAACAATGTGAACATATTTATGGTGGAATCTGAGAGTCCCAGTAAAGTTTTTACAGGTCCAACCTGCTGACTGTTCCACCGCTGGCTTCCACTTGCTCAGGAATCTTGCTCCCTTGTCCGTCCCTCCAGAGCAGTTTTACATTAGCTTCTACGGGTGCTCCTGGAATGTTTCTGGCCAGAGACCAGGCTTTCTGTTAATTTCCAAGTTAACGAGTTCCCAGGTCTCAGGGGAGCATAACTTGAACAACAACTCCATGTGCATCTGCAGGCCCATATTTACAAACCTTCAGGGGAGACTTTTACACCCCTAACTCAGGAAAAACTCAACAACTACTTAATTCTCTGTGCTGATAGATTTTGTTTTCTCTAAACTATTGTTTTCATTGAGGGTGTGGTTCTCAGCTTTCTGAGGCTCAGCTTTATGCAAGGTTTCACTGTCCTTACTTTCCACTTTCACTGTTCTTTACTTTGTGTGTGTGTGTGTGTAAATCCAGACTCCTAGCTCTATTATTAAGACCAGACCCACAGCCCCTTCTAGGGCAGTGCAGCTCCTACACCAACAGGCTTCATACTGAGCTCCCTCTTTATTTCTGGACCCCAGAGATTTTCCAGATTTCTTGCAAACTTGGCCATGAATTCAAACGACAGCTGCTATATTTAAGCTACCATTTCTAAAGATTTGTAGCAGGATTGTCAAGTTATTACATAGTTGGCTCTTTTGCTGGGATTTTTCAAATCGTGTTTCTACAGCCTAACTTGGGAAAGATCTTTGGCTCCTGGCAGGGTCAGCAATTCAAGGTGACACATACCATTCCTTTTGCTTCGCTTGCGGGAACAAAGTGAGCTTATAATGTAACTAAAGAGACCCTGCTGGTGATCTGAGTGACCCAATAACTACCCTGTGGGAAACAAAAGACCAAGTAGAGAAGTGGCCACATGTCTGCAGTCAACAATAGAGCATGCACACTGACTGAACACATGTTCCATGGTAGAGAGGAATAAGCATGCCTTCTTTATCTCCTTTTACTTTCTTTTTACTGAAAAATAAGACACAAATACAGAAAACTACATAAAACAAATATTAAGCTTAGTTACAGACCCACTTGTAACCACCACCCAGGTTGAAACAGATGTGCAGCCACTCCAGCAGTCTGTCCTGTGCCCACCCCAGAGCCGCTGCTCTACACCCAGGAGGTCTCTGAATGGTACGTGCCATTTTCTTGCCCATCTCTGAGGTTTTAGGCTCTCCCCCAAGGAACTGCCATGTTTGGACACTAAATACCAAGGGGCTGGCACCACTAACCCACTAAAGCACATTCTTTTAGTGTGTCTAAGACCACAGTGACGGGAGATGTTCCCAAGGCCTCCACCTGTCCAGGGGCTCTTAGAGAGGCATGCACTGAAAGACTGGGTCTGTTTGCCTCAAATCCTGTGGTTAAGAAGGAGTAATTTTTTTTTTTTTTTTAAATCCGGAACCCACCGGTCTCTCATCAGCCTGTTTCCCCTTGAGTGTTGATCCCCACATAGGGGATGTGAGCTGTGCATTATATCTCATTCCAATATTTACCTTATTTCTTATAGTTTCCCAGTTCATGTAAATGAGTGTTTATCCACTGCAATTACATCTTGTTTTTCTACAGAGAAATACATGAATCCAGACAAGACAAAAACTGCAGCCAGTGTGCTGGGTGGTGGTCCCACTTACCAGCTGATCAGGGGCAAGACATGATGAAACAGATGTACCTGGAGGAACACAGGGGCAGCATCAGATCCTGGATCAGCAGGGGCCAATCACAGGGAATCTGCTGGCTGTGAAGAGGAGGGAGCAAATTCATTTAATGCAAATTTGAAGAAAAGAGAAAAGATGAAAATGATGATGGAGAAAAACATGGAGGTCAGTTCATCTTAAGAATGCTCTTTAGGATACATATTTCCCACACTGTATGTAAAACTTCCTCTGAGCAAACTAAATTTGCATTGTTTTTTCTGTAGACAAAGCTTTATGGCTTTTTTCTCTTTGGCTACCAGGAATCTCAGAGCCACATGTACAGCGTGTTCTGGACACTGTAGGTGCTCTGGGCACCATCTCTGCACTTGTGTTCTTCCTGTCCTCTCTATATTTAGAAGTGTTTCCTGAGCTTAAAATCAGCAAGAGAAAACCCAAGAGAAAAGACTGGCAGATCAGCAAGAATTTTAAAACCTCTCCATGAAAAAGGAAAACTCCACACTAACTGAGACAGTGTGGTACTGAGGATAGTCCTGTGGATCAACTGAACAGAGTCCAGAAGTAAATGGTGACATTCAGTCAAATGATTCTTGACAGGAAGGCCACACAGTTTAATGGGGAAGAACAGTCTTTCCAACAAATGTTGGGACAACTGGATAATCTCCTGCAGTTAGAATTAAGCAGGACCCCTACCTCATATGTATACAGAAGTTAACTCAAAATGTATCAAATTTAAATGTAAGAGCTAAAACTTTTGGAAGAATGTAGGGATAAATCATCATGACCTTGGATTAAGCAAGTTTCCAAAAGCAAGAAAGAAATAAATTAGACTGGAGTCCCTCAGAGTTAAGAACCCTGTGCTTCAAAAGATACTATCCAGAAAGTAAAAAGAAATACTTACAAAATATATGTGATAAGGGACTTTCATCTAGAATATAAAAGTTAATAATAAAAAGAACAATAACTAAAAAAATAGGGGATCTGAATGAATAAAAATTTCTCCAAAGGAAATACACAAATGGCCAAAAAGCAATGAAGATTTAAGTGAGGATGCAAATCAACTTTTAGCAATGTAAAACAAAATCATAAAATAAAAAATTATTCTGGATCTGGGGCCACAAGTGAAAATTGTGTTCATACCAATTTCCTGGAATCATGGACTACAAAAAGGAGTGTGCCTAAGCAAAGATGCCTCTCTTTCACTCTTCAAATACTGACTTAGTACCTAGTATGTGTGGGAAGCTGGCTCCTGTTGAGATAAAACTGAAAATAAATCTCCCCTAATCTCTATAAAAGTAGTAAAGAAAACACTTTTTAAGGCGTATTATTGAATACGCCTTAAACCAGAATGTAACATGCATCACAGGCAATTGATAAGGAAAGAAATCTCAGCCTTTTCATGTTAGCTAACTAGGTACAATCTATCTCGATGTACAGTAATAACTAGTGCTCCAGTAAGACGACTAGACACTACTACTGATCACACATAGTTCATGCTCTCTACCTGGTGAGTGGGATGACTATCTAGGTCATCTACTTGGTTTATCCAGAGTAAAAACACACTTCTCATACCTTTATGACAGGAGTTAGTTGTGCAACTTTGGAACAAGGCGCCCATTAAAATTAGTCTCCTAGGAAACTGGGAGATTGGCGCTTTCTCTCTGGATGCTTACACTGCGAACAGATGGCTTCAGGAGCCCTTGAACACAGCTGTTCTAGGTTCTGGATCATAAAGCTGACTCAGGGCCTAGCTAGTCTTCAGAAGGAATTAGGTACATCTCAAAGAGAAAATACTTACAATGATCACTTTTCTAAACTACATGCTCAAAGAGGGGAGGAAAATATTTTCAACAGAAAGTTAAGCATCTGATTTTTAATCTGCGTTTTATAGTCCTACAAATTACCGACACACCCTGAGGGTAAGACCCCACCCAGCTCTACGCTGGCCACAGTGAGCAAAACTTTAGCCATTGGCTCACAGCGGGAAGTCAGGCCGGATTAATGGAGAACTGAAGTTTAATTTAAGGCGAGTCTTCCAGAACAGGATTTTGATTAAGAATGCACAAGGATGCATGGAAGCAGCAAGGTTTGGGGCTGAAGGATTCAAAGAGGGAGCATGGATTCTTTCCACCGAAGGGCGGCTGGGTCTTCGGGAAGCTCCACAATGACCACTCAAACCACGTGCGTGGCTGCAGACTCCCGGGACCCTACACGGTACGCTGAAGCAAGGTGAGAGGTGGGGTCTCGTGGCTCTTGGGCCGGGGCCAACTCTGGCGGCGACCCTGCGGGAAGAATGCCCGCCGAGCACCCCGCCCCTAGCCAACCCCGTCCTGCAGCGCATGGAAGCGCTTTGTCCGCCACCGGCCAGTCTCAGGACGCACGCGGAACGCCAGCTCCTTCCCGGTGCCAGCCGGCATCGTAGATCCTCCCCTTCTTCGAGTGGCGGACAACGCACCGGACTACGTGTAGCACCCGGACTACAAATGCCACGGGCAGGCAACCGAAGACAGGCCCGAAAGTGACCACGCACCCCTCCCCCACTCACGTGACCTTCTGGGGCTCGCCCGGCTTCGCCCCCGCCGCGCCAAGAACTGCCACGGAACCGCCTTCGTTGTCTTCTGCGCAGGAGCAAACCGTGACTCGCGGCTGGTGATGCAATCCAGCGTGGACTTGGGCTCCAAGCATCTGTCGAATCACGTAACTCTGCTCGAACGGCCTCCGCAGTCAGACGTGCGCGCGCAGCCCCCACCCCTAGACACGGGAGGGGCGGGGCCGTTTGGGGGCGGGGCGGGCCGGGGCGGCCAATTGGCGGCGCCCGCGCTGTTGTCCCGCCCCGCCCAGCCAGCCGTCGGTCCCCGGGGGCCTGGGCCGGTGGACGCGCGGTAGCGGCGGCGGCGGCGGCAACGCCGGCTGGGAGGTGAGTGTGAGGCCCACGGGTCGTCGGGGCTTCTCGCCCCAGCCGTTGCCTCCCGACTTGTCCGAGCTTGGCGAGTGGGCCGGCAGCGCATGCCTTCCTGGAGAAGCGGCGGACCTCGGGGGCGCAGGAGCCTCGGGCGGCCCGGGGTCGGGGTCCAGGCCCGATCTCGCGGGCGCCCTGGATGCCCCCCGCGGCCCAGCAGGCACCGGATCCGTTTGCAGAGGGAGCGTGTGTCCCTTGGAGGTGTGCGGGTCGGAGGGGCCGAGGGGGCGGGGGCGTGCGCCATCCAAGCGAGAAGCCGACCGGACGCGGCCGGGAGGGATTGCCGCACCCTCCTTAGTGCCGAGGAGCCGCGGAGAACGGCCGGCGGGAGGGAGATGCTCGGACACAGAGGTGCGGCCGGGCGCCAGCCAATTACAGTGGGAGATGCAGCTGTCACCCAGGCCGGAGGATTCCTGTCGCCATGATCACTGTCTTCCCTTCCTGTGCTCAGACAGGATGGGAAATCGTACTCAGCAGCCACTTTATTGATTGACTCAGAAATCTCTGTCCGCCGCCTGTAGGTTCACACGTATGCTTGAGGGCCCGGTTGGCAGAGGTTTGGGGCAGTGGAGGGCTACTGGTGAGGATGGGCATCAGATTGAGAGAGCTCTCTGCAGCCATTTCTCCGGCGCTGGGGCTGAAATCAGTGATGGTCCTTGGCCTAGTGTACCGCCCCTTCCCTGCCTTACCCATTTGGGCTTGGTGGGCGTTCTCAGTTGACTGTGGGGTGTCTTCGGGTAACTGTTCAGGCCTCCTGGATGTTCTAGTTACGGTTGAACTCTCAGAGGGCAGTCTTTTTCGTGTTTTGGGGTGGCTGGTGGTTGTAGGAAGCCAGCTGTAGCCCCAGGTCCTGGAAACAGTTATCACTGGTGGGACTGGAAAATTGGGTAGAGGATGGTTTTCCAGGAAAGATGAAGACAAGTTCTGCTCTAGACATGTTGAGTCTGAGGCAACTTCTAAGATCTGACTGAAGGGGGATAGAAGGAGGATGGGTACTTTGGACAGGGGTGGAGATATAGGAGCCAAAACATTTGTAGATTCTACAAATGAAGGTAGATTCTAGAGCATAGGGTTGGAGTGCATCTTGAGAAAGCACATAGGGAGTCTGAGGAAAGAGTAGTTCCAGTAAAGAAGTGACCTGTGCTGGTGTAGGGGGCCACGGAAGCCAGGGGAAGGAGACCTTGGAGTGGGGAGTGAAATCTGCAGTTTCCAGTCATGGAAAGATCTAGGGAGGAAAAGCAGCTCTTTGCATTTGGCACTGCTTAGGTGAGGGGTATGCTGAGCAGTTTCAGTGTGAGTCTGGAGTCCCTGGCTCAAGCCCCAGCCCAATCACTTAATCTTGTCAGTTCCTCTTCTGTGAAATGGGGAAGGTAATAGCGATAATAGCACCTAGGCCTCGTGTATGGGAAGCCAGTAGCAAGTAGCTTACAAGCCACAGGTGTGACTCTGTAAGCACTTGACATGTTTGTACTGGAGCCTCATGGGCTCTGCCATCTTTCTACAGAGGAGCAGACTGTGGTTCAGAGAAATTAAGTTACTTGTTCAAGGTAGCACAGCTACCTTGAAGTTATTCTCATAGAGTAACAATAATTCAATTATAAGGTGTCTAGGGATGCTGGAAATGACCATGGATTATGGACTATTTTTTATCAAGTTTTCCTTGTGGAAAGTAGTTATAGTTGGTTGTTTTCTTTTCTTAAGATTTTATTAATTTGTCAGAGAGAGAGAGCATGCACCTGTGTACAAGCAGGGGGAGCAGTAGGCAGAGGGAGAAGCAGGCTCCCCACTGTGAGAGGAGTGGGATGCAGGGCTTGATCCCAGGACTCTGGGATCATGACCCGAGTTGAAGGCAGGCATTTAACCAACTGAGCCACCCAGGCTCCCAAGTTGCTTGTTTTCTTTCTTATTTTTATTTTATGTTATTTTATTTTTATTTCTTTATGAGAGAGAGAGAGCACCAGCATGGGAAGGGGCAGAGGGAGAGGGATAAGCAGACTCCAATGTGGAACTCCATCCCAGGACACTGAGATCATGACTCCAGCCAAAGACAGACAACCAGCTGAGCCACCCAGTCTCCCCAGGTTGGTTGTTTTCAAAGGTAGACATGATCCTCTAAGGTTTGGTGGCCCTGTGTTTTAATTATTTGATTTCCTGGTCAAAGAGATAGACATTGTTGTTGCGTAAATTTTATTATGGTTTTGAGGTGTGTCTATAAGCAAGTTAGAAAATGATCTAGAGGGGCGCCTGGGTGGCTCAGTGGGTTAAGCCGCTGCCTTCGGCTCAGGTCATGATCTCAGGGTCCTGGGATCGAGTCCCGCACCGGGCTCTCCACTCAGCGGGAGGCCTGCTTCCTCCTCTCTCTCTCTGTCTGCCTCTCTGTCTACTTGTGATCTCTCTCTGTCAAATAAATAAATAAAATCTTAAAAAAAAAAAAAAGAAAATGATCTAGATAAGCAGATTACTGCTGTAATATATTTCATTAAGTATGACTTTGGTTAATTATGTTTATCATTGGGAGAAATCATAGTAATTTTTTTTTTGTGTGTGTGCATATACTACCTTAAGAGGGTGCATTAGGACTTCACTTTTAGAACTCACTAAGAAGTAGTGTGATTTATCTCTTTAGATGAGGAAAGCTAGGTTTTGGTTGTTAATCAGTTGATATCCTTTAGAGAACTGAAATAATCTTGACATTTAATCCTTTTACTTTGGTGTTTGCTCAGGCATGAATAATTCTTGTTTCTGTTTTCAGAGCTGTTACTCGAAAGAAGAAACATGGAAAGTGGTGCAGTTCTACTGGAATCCAAATCCTCACCATTCAACCTTCTGCATGAAATGCATCAGCTACGCCTTCTTGGTCACCTGTGTGATGTGACTGTCAGCGTGGAGTACCAGGGCGTCCGTGAAGAGTTCATGGCTCATAAGGCGGTGTTGGCAGCCACCAGCAAATTCTTTAAGGAGATGTTCCTTAATGAGAAGACTGTGGATGGTACGAGGACTAACGTCTATCTAAATGAAGTACAAGTTGTTGACTTTGCCTCATTTCTTGAGTTTGTGTACACTGCAAAGGTACAGGTAGAAGAAGATCGGGTGCAGCGAATGCTGGAAATGGCTGAGAAACTAAAATGTCTGGACTTATCAGAGACTTGTTTTCAGTTGAAGAAACAGATGTTAGAATCTGTACTTCTGGAGTTGCAGAACTTCTCTGAGTCTCAGGAGGCAGAAGGGAGTGGTGACTCCCAAGCCGCTGTTGCTCCTGACCCCAGGGCAAGTTCCCCAGGGGACAGTCCTCTCACTAATGGCCTTGGGGAGTCCTCAGATCCCCTAGTAGAGACAATCAGCAATGGCATGTTGCCAGATATGCCCCTGAAGAAGTCCAAGGATAAACCTGACAAGAAAAAAGATGCAATCAAGCCTCCCTACCCCAAAATCAGAAGGGCCAGTGGAAGGCTGGCTGGAAGAAAGGTGTTTGTGGAAATCCCTAAAAAGAAATACACAAGAAGGCTGCGAGAGCAGCAGAAAAGTGCCGAGGACGGCATGGGGGACTGCCGAAGCCCTGAGGACCCCAACCCAGAGGCCATGGGAGCAGAGGTGGAGCCCGTCACAAAGCGTGAGGAGGGCGGAGTGGGAGTGGAGTCGGCCCAGGAGCTGCCAAAAGCAGGCAGCAGGGAGGCCGCAGGCCGCGTGGAGGAGGATGATGACGAGGAGGAGGAGGGCGAGAAGAGGAAGAGCAACTTCAAGTGCACTATCTGTGAAAAAGCCTTTCTGTATGAGAAGAGCTTCCTGAAACATATCCGGCACCACCATGGGGTGGCCACTGAGGTGGTTCATCGCTGCGACACGTGTGGCCAGACCTTTGCCAACCGCTGCAACCTCAAGAGCCACCAGCGCCATGTGCACAGCAGCGAGCGCCACTTCCCATGCGAGCTGTGCGGCAAGAAGTTCAAGCGGAAGAAGGACGTCAAGCGGCACGTGGTGCAGGTGCACGAGGGTGGTGGCGAGCGCCACCAGTGCCAGCAGTGCGGCAAGGGCCTGAGCTCCAAGACGGCACTGCGACTGCACGAGCGGACGCACACAGGCCATAAGCCATATGGCTGCACCGAGTGTGAGGCCAAGTTCTCACAGCCCTCGGCGCTGAAGACCCACATGAGGTAGGGCCGGGGTCACCGGCC
The DNA here is from genome assembly GCF_020171115.1 of Neogale vison. Lineage (NCBI taxonomy): Eukaryota > Metazoa > Chordata > Mammalia > Carnivora > Mustelidae > Neogale > Neogale vison. The sequence goes on from NC_058098.1 coordinate 48,597,703, forward strand.
AGAGCCACTGAGAGGGTGCTCTTTGCCTGCCATGTGGCCCGTTTGTGTTCTGAGGATGGGGTTGGAGAGAGATCGAGGTCGTTCCAGGGTTTGACCAGTGTGGCTGTGTCTGCAGATGTTCCACTTCTTAATTTGTGGCCTCTAGAAATTGGGGGTCTGCTTTGGGACGTCTGTGAATTCTCTTCCTTGGTGGAGTGCCTCTTCTTTATTCAGCCTTCCTACAGGCCCCAGGCTGATGGCTATCCCCCTCACTCTGTGCCCAGTTCAGCACAGAAGCCTGGACATGGAACCCAGGCCCTGCCAGTCTTGTCGCACGGCCACTGCAGGCCAGGCTTTCCCAATCCCAGAGTAGCCTCTGGAGCTGACCATGCCTGCCATGCTTATACTTGAGGGCCAGTTGGGCTAATGACCTTCATTTCTCTTTTCCTTACTCTTCATTTAGAACTTGGACCTGTGACCAGCTGGTCCCACGGTCCCATTGAAGATCTCTTAGGGCTTTAGGACCCTCCTCTGGTTGTAGGTGTTCGTTCTCGGGGCTTGGAAATTGCCACTGATTAGTCTAACCTTCAGAATGAGGACAGTGTTTTCTGTTCATAATTTTTGACCTGTAGGTGGAGTACACTGGTTTTTATTTTTTTATTTTAAAAAAAAGGTTTCCTTCCAGTGCTGTTTATGCTTGAAATCCAGAGAAGCAGTTTCGCCTCTTTTCTAGACCTGCATCGTCAGGCTGGGGCGTCTTTGGGGTGGTACATGGTGTTCATTTTCTTTTTACTCTGTGATCAGTTAAAACCTTGACAGGAAGCACGCAGTGAGTCGTGGTTGATGGCTGCTTCATCCTAGTTGTGAAACTCAAATGCTGATGCACGTTCCTTAGAAACCAGCTTTTTTCAGCATTTTGAGAACCGTTCTTTCTGGACTGCTCATGTCGTCTTAGGAATCGTTGGTAACGGTTTTGATCACATGGTGCTCGGTCAGCTGTAGTCCCCAAGGTGTTTGTGGTCAATTACTCTGATGAGGAAGCTTTGCAAATACTGCATGGTACTATTCAGTGGTGAAGAGAGGGAGCAAAGGCGAGTGTCTGCTGGCTTGGGCCCTGCAGCGTCCCCTGGGGAAGCACAGCAGCCAGCTGGCCTCCAGCAGAAACGAATTTGGGGATGGAGGTCATGGGCCTGTGTACTTCCCCTTCAGCCGTTCTCATTTGGTCTCTTGGAATAACCATCTTTGCAGGCTAGAGTGGAAATTATATTGCAAAGTGAGCTTTGAGATACATCCTAAGTTATCATCTGAATGTTGTACTTTCAGAATTCATACAGGGGAAAAACCTTTTGTCTGTGATGAATGTGGTGCAAGATTCACTCAGAACCACATGCTGATTTATCATAAAAGGTGTCACACAGGTAAATACTCAATGCTGTTGTGATTGAATGTCTTTCTAGCTGTAGAAGAAACTGCCATTTAATTTAGAAGTTGGCTTCTACTAAAGTGGTGCAGGCTAAGGCCTTGATATAGCTTTTCCATCTCGAAAGTGAGCAAAAACAACTCAAATATGCCCATAGCTCTCTGGTGCTGGCATGCTCGTGGTGGCAGCCGTGCACACTGGGCAGTAGGAGCTGGCACGTGAGTCTTACGTATCAAGAGGTATGAAACAGTTCCTACTGTTCTAGCCCCAAATTCCATTTCTAGGAATCTGTCTTAAAGCAATTATCCAAAATATGGGAAAAGCTATATGCTCTCATCCCCCTTCTTGCTCTCTGTAATAACAGAGCATTGGAAACAGCCTGATGGTCCAACCACAAGGAAGTGGTTCAGTAAACTGGTAAATCCATCCCTTCACGGCACCTGATGGGGCCACTCCCAGGGCTATGAATGTTATGAAAAACACCTGTGTTTGGATATGGATTGGAAAATGTACAGTTGTGCACACAGCTAATTCCAGTTACATTGAAAACCTGCACATAGAAGACTAGATGAAAATAAATTGCTATATAATATATTAGGTGGTGGGATTATCTCATTTCTATTTTTCAAATTTTGTGATGTGATTTTATTATGTGAGGGAAAAAATTCAGGTTGACTCTATTCAAATTGAGCACAGCCATCCTGAGGTTCAGAACCTTAGTATATAGGATGTAGAATCTAACTGTCATACACTGCTGTTACCATACTGATCCAGTTCTTTCTTGCTTGCATTTAAAAATTTTTAACTCTAAAGACTGCCATATGAGCCTCAAGTTCACATGCAGGTAAGGCAGAGCTGAGGCATTTAATGATGAGAATTACTGACACCCTGAGTAAGAATTGGTGCCTGATGAAAGATTGGGGATGGAGGTGAGGTCAGGTCACACTGAAGCATTAAGTGAGAACTGGTCAGTTGATGAGAATATTAATGTATTCATGGTCTGTTAAAGCCAGTATTTTTATTTTGATGTTTGTAAAGTCAGGGGCACACCTAAACAGATGAGTCTGATTTGTGGGATTAAAAGACTAAATCTATGCAACACGAAGTAGAAACATTTTTCTCTTGTTCTGTAAACCAGCCCAGGTTTGTTGGAGTTGCTGCCCCAGAACAGCGGTGCATATGTATCCGTATAAACTTCCTCTCCTCTCAGGGGACACTTTGGTCCTGATAAAGTGCCACACCAGTGCTGCTTGGAAAAATCCAACAATTCCCCCAAACAGATTGTAATATTAATTTCTTGTTTGGAATGACTAAATTTACAAAATGTGGGCCAACTAATGATCTAATTCTAGGCTAGTGGAACCCTTCTTAGGATTCCCAAGGATATTTTACCTGAACTTGCAGGAAGTAGCAGGCATCCTACACAAATAGATGTTTTAGGACAGTTTCAATGTGAAGATGTCACGTGCTGTGACTTCATATGTGTTCTAGAGTGTGGGCCAGCTCGTTGAGGGTTCTGGTGCTTGTAGCATTTCTAACTTTCTGTCTCACCTTTTCATGTAGGTGAAAGACCTTTCATGTGTGAAACATGTGGCAAGAGTTTTGCTTCTAAGGAGTATTTAAAACATCACAATAGAATCCATACTGGATCCAAACCCTTTAAATGTGAAGTTTGTTTCAGGACTTTTGCCCAGCGGAATTCACTCTACCAGCACATTAAAGTCCATACAGGTATGGCTGGCATGTCTCTAGGGAAGGGGAGTTCCTTTCCTAGTGTGGCAAGGATAATGTCCCAAAAGTTTTATGTTTACTAGAAAACTATTAGAATTTAGCATTGTTTTGTGTGTCATATAGCATTTTAAAATTTCTGAGTTTCTAGTTTCTGGCTCTCACAAACTGGAAAGGTAGGAGTGTTTGGATGTGGATGTGGAAATGTGGACATTTTAACACTTTCAGATTAGAATTCGGAGTAATGGTCCAGATATATTAGTGTACACACACACAAATTCAGTTATTATGGGACTTGGAATTTTATATTCCGTTACTGTGGAAAACAGGTTTAGTTCTGTAGATGTAGTACCTGCTTTTTAAACCCCCAGAAGTTTAGCATAAACTTCTGATATCACAGGAGTAGATTTGTACCTGTCAGTCGACTCGAGTTGTTCCCAGCATAGCCTTCTGACTGCCACTTTCCAGTGGTCTCCTAGCAGCATGATTCCAGAGCATACAGAATTCAACACAGTAGGCTGGAGAGATCAACCCGTGACTTTTTTCTCTTCCCATCTCAGGGGAACGTCCTTATTGCTGTGACCAGTGTGGGAAGCAGTTCACCCAGCTCAACGCTCTCCAGCGTCACCATCGCATCCACACGGGGGAGAAGCCATTCATGTGTAACGCGTGCGGGCGGACATTTACTGACAAGTCCACCCTGCGGCGGCATACCTCGGTAAGCAGCAGCGCAGTTTCTGCATGACAAATCGCTGGTCCCAGGTGCACGTAACTCTAGACAGAAATGCCGGCCGTCATTCCTTAGGGTCATCATAGAAGACGACAATGGGCCTTTCCTTTTCAGGTTTTCTCTGCAGGGAGCACATTCACAGTGTGAACGAAGAACTGAGTCTTGGGTCCCCAAGAGCACAGTCTATGACACGTGCTTCTTAACAGTGACAGTGGTGGTAGAGAAATACTTGGCCATTAGTGGAAGGGTATTTTGCCATGGTGGAAACTAAATTGAAGTTGAAAAGAGACCACTGTTGTAAAAGATGTACTTGTTCAGAGACACGTTGTGACTTCTGTTTTGTGTTTGATTTGTAGATACATGATAAGAATACTCCATGGAAGTCTTTCCTTGTTATTGTAGATGGCTCACCCAAGAGCGATGACACGCACAAGACTGAGCAGCCGGATGAAGAATATACATCATCCAAACTTTCGGATAAATTGCTGTCTTTTGCAGAAAATGGCCATTTTCACAACCTCGCCACAGTCCAAGGCAGTGTATCCACGGTGCATGAGAACAGTTCTGCAGACCCAGCCTGCAAGTCGGACGATTGCGTGGTGTCTCAGGACACACTGCTGGCCACCACCATCAGTGAGCTCAGTGAGCTGACTCCACAGGCAGACACGATGCCAACACAGCTTCACTCGCTGACCAACATGGAATGAGAGCTTTGGTGCCTGCCAGGCAGATCCTACGCTGCGTCTCCGCATGTGTGATTGCTGTATGCAGGTTCATGTCAGGGGCTAAGACGAACTGTCTGCGAGCAGAGTGGGCAAGAATACCTTCTGCACATTTTCCTGAATCTCTGCTAACTTGCACGTCTTTATCAAAGCATTTTTAGAGCTTCCCCTTAAAAAATCCTAGTCTGCATGATCTCAGCTATGCTTGATCGACAAAGCAGTTAACATGACCTCACTGGATCCTGGTGCAGGTCGTATGCATAACGCTTGTCCTGATGTGTAGGAAGTTTGGACAACTATGAAACTGTAGAATACAGAGCCCTGGCCCAGCTCATGAAGTTTATGTTAGTGATCTCCCTGGTCTCTCAGCCTGCCTTACCCCTCAGTGTGGGTTTAGTTCCCTGATAATTTTAAGCTATTTTTCTACCAAGCTGAAATAAAACTGGGACCATGTATTTTCAGCTCTTTGCTGTTGAACAGAAGCAACTCGATTTGCTTGGGGACCCTTGAGTTGGGACTGAAGAAATGGATGGTGGCATTCATTCTCTTCCACCTCCTCTCTGTAGGCACTAAAAAAGGAATGACAATTTGAACACTTGAAAAATGGCTTTCTGTAATCTGTACTCACAGCACATTCACAGCTAGGAAGTTGGCTGTAGAGTAACTGCTGAAATGAAGTGTAGCTGTTGGGTTTCATTCCTAAAGTCTGATTAGGTAAAAGCTGTCCTACCAAAGATTCTAGCAGCAAATGGTGTAGTGTTTTTGCAGAAGTGTAAAAAGTGAAGTAAGAGGCTTTAGAACACTTGAAACACTGTGGAGTCCTTTTATTCACAAGTAGCAATGAGGTGATCTGGCAAATCTTAGAACACAGAGTGTTAGTATTTTTGGCTAGGTTTTCCTGACTTAACTCTGTGACTTTCAGAAATGCAGAATTCCTCTTTTATGTATCAAGAGCTTGAAACAGGCAAGTAGTCCCCTCACATTTCTTTCCTTGGGAACATGTGAGCACATAAGCAGAAGGGACCAAAACCCTTGGAACTTATCTTTGATTATGCCTTAAGCGTGGATTGTGAAGAACCAGGAACTTTGCCTTCAGTGCTCCTGTGGCTGGCTCATGCTGGCCTGCTTAAAATGAATTTGCAGTGAAGTTAATTCTTTATTTGCTAAGCCTGATTCTTGGTTCCAGTGGCTTGGATGTGTGGCCGCATGCTAAGTGCTTTGACTCACATGTAACCCTAAACATAATAATTTAAAGAGAGAACCCGAACAGTTTTTTTGTTCACTAGTTGTTTTCCTTATATTTTAATTTATTAAACTTGCTGTGAAAACATGTTCACTTTCTAAGAGAAAGGTACTTTATCCTAAGTTCCAGGATGAAGATACAGCTGTACCATGCCAGAAACTAATGTGGGAAGACTCTCCCTAAATGCTTATTTTGTTTTAACTTGTAACATGTTAAGTAAATACTAAAACCACTCTAAGATGTTTTAGGTGCTGATAACATGTTTCACACTTGCTCTTGAAGATGGCAGTACTGAATTTTCAGTGATGACAGTGTATCCTGGTTGTGTTTACAGAACAGCAACAGTGAAACTGTCACAAAACCATTTTACTTTTGGTAAGAATGAGCCTGCCCAGCTGATGTACTGTTTCATGGAATAAAGTCATCTTAATGGAAGGAATTTAAATAATAGATTATTTTGTTACCTACTGGAAGAATTTTTGTCTTGAATTTGTTTCTTTAGAATTCTACAAGAAAATCGTTTAATGTGTTAATAAATGTTTGCTTTCTAAAATGTTTTGCATATCTAAAGTTTATTTCCACTGTTAAAATCTAGGCTCTGTAGAAATAAGATTCTTAACTGGAACAAGTATAATTCTCTTCCATTTCATGGGCAATGAAATGTAAAATCAGGGTCTGTAGTCCTAGGATTATCTATGTAACTGGACTGCATATTGACTCCAGACGTGAAAGCCTGGTAGTGAGGGACGCTGGCCTCCTGTGAGGGACGGCTTACTACCTGTGCAGTTGGTGCTGGGGCAGATGCAGAGAGGCCTTTTCAGTGTGATGTGACAGGCTCCTTCACAGCTGTGTCTCCAACTAGACCCATTTCTGTCCTTACCAGGAAAGTAAGGCTGCCCCCCAGAGCAGAGAAATGCAAAAACCCTGCAGAAAACCCAGCACAGAGGGATTTGTGGGGTGTCATGATTCCTCTTCATCCAAGTACAGTCTTGCTGAGAGAAAACAAGGCTGCCCTCTGAGTATATCGGTCCCAAAAGTGTGATCAGAAAGTGCCCAAAGTGCTGGTGCTGTTCCTCCCACAGCATCACGATAGGCGATGGGGTGATTTAGTGCCTAACAAACATTTTGTGGGAAATGCTCGCAGCACAAAGTCTAAAGCACTCTGCCACCTTTGATTTTACCCAAATTTGTTGTACAGAATTTGAAGAAAGCCATGTTGTGGTGGTGGTAGGTAGAGAAGACCTTTATACTGACTGACTTTAAGAGGAATATGGTTTTGCTATATGTGATAATCCAAACCAAAAAATTTGAGTTTTAATTCTAACCTATTCAATTTTATACCTTGCCACAACAGGGAAATTTTTGGAGACCAAATGAGTGCTTGTCTCTTAACTAATAAACTTGGTGGTGGTCATGTTACTTGAAGTAACAATATTATTTTGGTGGGAAGTATGAGGCCCGAGACACTCTTAAAAAGAGGCATTCACTTGTACCAAGATGGCCTCAAATAACCAAGCAGGCTATAAACATGGCTTAGAATGCCATTTGGCGTAACATCCTAGTTGAGCCCTGGAAAGCACCCACTTACCTCTGCCAATCTGTACGAGGACCCTTACCACAGCTGACAAAACCAGGTTTTTAAACCACCATGGTGGCTTTCATTAGGAAAGGATTCTAAGAGACATCTGAATAAGACAGATCAACTCAGAATGCCTAAACTGGAACAGCCTGTTCTACCATTCATTTTTTAAAATTTGCTTTGAAATATCTTTATTTAAGTTGTTGTGAATATACTGATGGACCTGACCACTGTTCTGAGAGGGTAGGAGCCGGCCTACACTAGCCTCTACCCCCAACTTGAGTCCCAAGTGGCCTGTGGCTCGACCTGCCTCAGGGACATGTCACCCCGCTAAGACATCCTGCAGAGTGACATGAATACCCACATTACGAACAGATTTGAGGGGCTTCAGGGTTCCTCACCCCCCCACCCCCACCTAACAGTTTTCTAGAAACCCAACCTCCTTGCACCTGGCAGGTGACTGTGGCCTAAGGGATGCCAGAAAAGTTTTTGCCAGGTGTGGCCAGAATGGACAACACCATGTGAACCCAGGGACTGCACCTACAGGCTAGAACCAGGGCTTCCACATAAATCCTCTGCTAGCAGATCTGCTCCAGTGCCTTTCATTTTCAAGTGACGGAGGTTTTGAGGTAGCTAAACTATTTGGATGGATATTCAAAGAGCCCAGCAAATAATACCCATTGCCTTAAACCGTAATGGGAACTCCTTCAAGGAAAGGAAGCTACTCTTGATTTGTATAAATTTACATAGGAAAGACCCATCAAAATACTCATAATTTCCACTTTATTTTCTGTACAGGGTGACATAAAACATACATATTCTTTCTGCTAAGGTAGAGTGATCGTCACATGGTTAGTTTTCATAACATAATCCTCCACCCGAGAACACGAGGGAGGAGACCCTGCAGTGCCCGACACAGCACTGCGCAGGCAGGAGCCTGCTCCAGGCCACAGCTCACACTGCAGGCAGGCGGGTCGCAGGTGCCATGCTGTACTGCCGGGTCCCCTGAAGGAAGCCACAGAAGTTGCATTTGGACATTTTAAATGCACAGTACCAGAGAAAAAATAAATGCACACACTTTGGTTACAGGGATGTCATTACACACTGTCACAACTGTGCAAAAATACTGTTTTTTCAAATCATTAAATAAAAAAGGAACTCACACAAGCTATAAAAATGTTGCCACAAAAAGCAAAGCTTTCCTGTAAGAAATTTTAACTGACTCTGACTACGAACTAACTCCAGATTTGATAAAATACAAGAACCCAACATAAATGGTCATTATATTTTATTCATAAAGAACATTCTGTAACTCCTTAAAACCTAACTTGGGCCTCATGGTACTACCCTATGTTGGTGGGACATTTCAAAAGTTTGGATAATGTTAATGGACTTTCTTCTCATTCTCTTGTTCTGTTCTAGCCATTACAAGTATTTTCACTTTTTTCATGTGAAATATTAAAAACAAAAAATTCTTAACCCAGCCACTGATCCCAGTGTTTATTTCAAGACAAACTAGCAACTCTCCAACTGACATAATAAAATGGTACCAGTACTGTTTTTACAAACCATACCTCTTTCTCAGAGGGTCTGACGGGACCATGTTGAAAGCTAAAGGAATCCTAAGAGAAATCATTTGGTTCTTACTTTAAGTGGTCACATCAGAAGGACCTTTTAACAAGTGAAAACAAATCTTGCACACTAGTGATGAAACAAGCATCCTGGCAGGCTAGGATTTAAATGCTCTCCAGATGAGAGAGACTTACAGTCTGAGGACACAGACAAAAAAAGCACCCTCCTTCCTATACCTCACTTTTACAAAAGTGCATTTGGCTGGTTGTGGAACAGATGAGGCATAGGAACCCATGCTCTGCTCTAATCATTTCTTCATAAGAGATTCTGACAGGAAGTGAAAAAGTACCAAAAGGGCTGCATTCCAAATTGTACTATAAGTGATAGCCAGCTTTCTTCTAAGAATCTGAGACCTTTAAAGGAAGGAACATTCATCAGATCCCAGGGCACAAGGCCAGTGCGTCCACGTCTTCTGGTCCATTCAGCCCACCCTGTGACATCTCTGACCTCCTCTCCACCAGGCTATGTTGGCACAGGTGACCCCACAACCGCAGCTAGGAAATCCACAGTGACCTGAAGGGCAGCCTCTACTACCAGGCATCAGCTGGCCCTATCAGCTACTTTCTTGCTACTTTCTCCCTCATCTCAGTCTAACATGCTCACCATCCCCTTGCCTTCCTCCATGCTCAGCCCTTTTTGTGGCGTATCCTCTACTTCTGTCCAACAAAAGCCAATCGATCCCAGTGGAGGGACATCCAAAAATGAAAACACCCTTCAAATGCCAGTTTCCATCTGACCTAACATGGGAAATTTCATTATCTGTCTTTAATGGTAGCAGCATAATTTTAGAAAGACCTACAAGCTAGGACTGACAAAAAAATACACATCAAACTTAAGTCAGTTAAGCATAAAAATACAGAGAAGATTCAGAAAACAAGACCATGTCTAAAGCACAGTATCAGCATGTTAAATTCATAAATCAATAGAGCAAATATTATGTAAACCAAAATGACAACCAAATTCAAAAATTCAAGCCAAAATGACTCCATTAGCTGAGAAGAAAATCAATTCTCCTCAGAAGCTCATTGCCCTTCTTCCCCAACTGGACACATGGTAAACCTCTGTACCGTATTTATACCACTTAACCCATCACGTTTAATTAAAGGGTAAAGTTAATGACCTGGTCTCTCTGTGGCCTTGACGCAGATTCACATGGTGGTGGTACATCAGGCATCATCTCAACGTGGACAAGTGTATGAATGTGAAAGTAAATAAGAGGACATGCCTTTCAAATTACTTTTATGTGAATATAAAGGGTTCTACCCCAACTAAAAGTGGGAACTATCTCCAGGAAAAGGAAAAACTGTTTTGTACAGATCTCTAGTGTGTGAAGGAGTATAAATCCATCAGACTCACCCTGACATCGGCCCACACACAACAGCAAGCCCTGCCAGGAAAGTCCCTTTTCTCACAATGTTAAGTAAGTGATGCTGGCAGACCCCGGCTGTTCTGAATTTTTGCATGCATGTTAGCAAACACTAACAATATAAAAAGCAAACAAATGATCACTAGCACCATCAAAAGAATCACAAGAACAACAAAAACCATTTTTAGTAAGTGAAGCCATAAAGCTCATTCCTAACAACCATCCTGAACTAAACATGTAAACTTAGAGAATATATCCAGGTGCGAATTTGTGGAAAGTATGCAAAGCATCTATTACAATGATTAGGCTGGGTACTCCAGTCTAAGAAAATGACATAAAAATACACGATAAAGTTAAACACAGGCTCTGCTGATATCAAAACAACAGGAATAAGATTCTGAAGTAGTTCTCAGAAAACTCTGGGTCTCTGACAAACATGAAATAGCCCATTGCACCCACAATATGCACAGGAGCTTCCCAGCTGTCCACTTCATGAAGACACAAACACAGGGAACTTAAACACACAGATGGTTTGGCCCATGTGCAACAGAATTAAGCCATTTAATGGGCATCCCATAAAGATCATGTGGCCCTAACATGAAACTAAAGAGGAGTCAGCTGCATGCCACAAAGACATAAATGTTCACTTTAGGTCCCCGTCTCCTTCTCCATCCCCTTGGATGGACTTTTTGATACGAAGCAACATAGTCGTGAGCCACTGATCCAAGCGAGATATTGAGTCAAATTCCTTCACCTAGTTTTAAAAAAAAGGTGGGGAACAGAAATTAGTCTATGGAAATATAACCAAAACACACACAAAAAAACCCCAAGCTATTTAAACATTACTAAGTGATAATCCTCCAACTTTCTTCATTTAAATCCTTCATTCTAGTTTATAAATTTTCTTCATGAAAAATGCTTTATATCATTCATTCCAGTTTATAACTCTCTTCACTAAAATGGCTTATGTGTTCTGTGACTATATTGATGGAGCTAGTGACAAGTTCCTGTGCTTTCTAAACCGCTTTATGTGCTAACATGCTGAGCTCCTAACTGCCTTTGTAACTGGAAGAGCATACTTAATGTGACAAGGGAAATGAAACCTCATATAAGAACGGAACATGGAAAATGCATGGTGTTCTAAGAGTCACTGAACATGAATCAGCGTACTTGCAGAGACAGGAAAGACATGTGGAAGTGGAATCGTTTTAACTCATTTCAGTGCATTACCAGAGAGTGGTATTTCAATATGATTCAAATGGTTTGGTAGCCAAAGTGAAACAGAAAACATTCCTTTCCACTATTGTGTCAAAGCCATGAGTAAATTAATGGAGGATACTGAGCAATCTGCTTAATTATAAACATAAGAAGGCAAATATGGGAAAACAGAAAACTAATGAGTATATTAAAAAAAAAAAATCTTCCATTTCTTTTATGCCAAGAATATACCAAATTCTGTTTTTTATATTTCAAGCTGTATTTCATTCAAACAGCAAATTTTAACAGTATGTGATAGTGTATTAAATTTGTCTCCCAGCTAAATTCAACAGGCTAATGGAATTAAGTAATTACAAAGGTTTGTGGGACATATAACATAGCCTTTGGGAAATACAACTTAGGTATATCGGAAAAATCTTCAAATAAACGTTCAGCACTCATACAATGAAAAGATGTTTCTAAGCTTCTGAGAATGTACTACATTGCAAATACATAACTTACTGCTTCAGTGTAAGCTTCACTGTTCTGTTCTTCATGAGCTTCTAGAAGTTTCTGGTAGCGTAAGCATGAAAAAATTAGTTTGGTAGGCTAAAATGTTCCACCTATGAATAGATACTTTAAATACAGAAATAGCCTTAGTATCACATTAATTGATGTTGCCAAATACCTTACAGAATAGAGGAAATTCTCAAATATAAGCCACAAGTTACCCCAAGTCAGGAATCTAGTTTTTGTGCTAACATTTCTGAGTTGCTTGGTTTAGAACACAATGCTTATGTCTTTGACTCTGCTGGCATCTGAGACCCATTCTACAAAAGCAGGAGAGTACCAGTGCTCCTCAGAGAATTAGAGTTTCATTTTAGACCTGATCCCACCTGACAGCAAAGGGCGTTTTTCTTCTTCAAAGTTGTGGTGTTACTTACTTTCAATAACTTACATTCCCTTGAATCAGTAAATGCTGGAAACATCTCTTCATATTTCTCAAGAGCAAGCTGAAAGAGAAAAGCCACTCATTAATGCCCCACTCACTGAATCAGGAAATAAAGCCCTTTCTATCTGAACATCTTACTACTTCAGTTAAGAATTATCTGCAGCCTATTTAAATGTATAAGAAGTATGCTGTTAAACTCAACATCAAAATCAACACAGGAAACCTTGTTCAGTTTGAATTACTAACTTCGGTTAAGAATAAATTTCTAAACCAGTTTTTCTGAATTAGGTTGCTGTAGAGAAAACAACTTGGACCAAATCTAATTTGTAAAAACTCACAAACCAAGTTTCTGTGACCATTCACTACATAAAGAAGCCCTTCCTTAACAATGTCCAGATTCCACATAAATACCACTCTGCTTAAAGGCTGGAGGGAAGGACACCTTTCCTCTCAGCAGCTTTACTTCCGTTGTCCGAGCCCCAGACACAACGACAGTCCAAGTCTCTGACTCCTGTCTCCCCAGTCCATGTTCCCACATAATTTTGGAGTTTAAAACAAAGGATGTTATTCCACTTTTATTGTCTCACCACTTTGCCCCCTAATTTCTTTTTCTTTTTTTTAAGATAGATTTATTTGTTTGAGAGAGACAGAGAGAGAGAGAGCGAGAGAGAGCGCATGAGCAGGAGGGGCAGAGAATCTCCAGTAGACTCCCCACTGAGCAGGAGCCCGACACATGTCTGGATCCCAGGACCCTGAGATCACGACCTGAGCTGAAACCAAGAGTCTGATGCTTAACCAACTGTGCCACCCAAGTGCCCCAACCCCCTAATTTCTTTAAAGCAAAACTACTGAAAGGAACACAGCTACCACTTCAGCAGCAGTTTCAAGATTACAGCTAGGATGCACAGCGTAGTATAACTGTTATTATTATTATTAATGCATGCAGCTTGGTTTTGCTATAACCAATATCACCCAACAAAGCATATCATGAATGACAGAAGGCCTGAGGCGAGTTCTCATGGGTAAAGTGCAGCGGAAACTTGCGCTGTGTGACTCCTTACCTTAGCATTCAGCTCATCTACTATGAAGTGACAGAGCGCTGCTTTAAAGAAGTAGTCCTTTGCACTGTACTTCAACAAAGGATTATCCATGGTGTTTGCCCCAACCTAGGCACAGGAAGCAGAATAGATTTCAAAGGTTTACTTTTTTATAGTAGGCAAACTGATCCTTACCTGCCCTTTAGAAAATATCTATGTCTTACATCAGTTTTGCTATGAATATATTTTTTAACTCAGTATCACACACTAGAAAATTTTACTATATAAGAAACAATATTTGATACATAAAGTACTAACATGTTAAAAATGACCCAGAAGACTTCTACTTCCAGGAAGATGGAAAAGACATTATTTTTCTCTATCCCTCCTGCTAAGAGCAACTGAGAGCCCCAGTCACTTTATATAAAATCAACAAAAGGAGACTGAAAAGTAGAGACAAGATAGCAGACCAGCTAGGGTCCTTGAGACACACATAAAATACAGCAGGGAGTTCTCTGGGTTTTTTCTTTCACCTAACCTCAACCTAAAATAGAAAAAGCCAGCAACTCATAAATGCCACACTAGATGCAGGAGGAAAGAAGCAAAGAAAGAAAAAATTCTGAATATTCAGAAGTTTGCTTTCTCTAGCTGAAGGACCTGGAAAAGGGCAACCTAACAAGACAGAAAAGTTGGTAATTACTGCTCATTCTAGCCAAATGCCATAGAATATCATGGTCCTTAACCCTACTCACTTCAGTAAAGACCCTAGATGGAGCTGAGATGTCAATACTTTTGAGACTGCAATTGTGGAGGAACCCCAAACCCCTGCCAAAGTGGCTTCATGAAGGCCCAGAAGGAAGCCATGTCTTCATCCCTGCCAGCTTGTAATGGCCCATCCTCCTTCATGCCTGCTGCAAGGCAATGGAGACTATGTTGGGAGCCTGGAGCTTTGCCTCCACCCAGTAGGAATGAGACATCATCTCTAATCCCCCAGCAGTCATGGTTTCAGAAGAGGCCTAGTGTAGTATTAAGACTTCTATCACCATTTGGCAATAATGAGAACAATCCCAATGTGATGTTGGTGGAGAGCAAGCATGGGTGGGAATGGCCACCCCCACCCAGGAGTGAAGCAACATGCCCCTTCTTCTGCCAGAGCAGGGTCACAGAAAACCAGCTGAAGGAGAAGGTTTATTTATTTTAAGGAGAGAGAAAGAGAGCATGAGCAGGAGGGGCAGGAGAGGTAGAGAAACTCTCAAGCACACACCATGCTGAGCACAAAGGCTAACAACAGGACTTGATCTCATGACCATAAGATCATGACCTGAGTCAAAACCAAGAGTCAGGCGCTTAACCAACTATACCACCTAGGCACCCCTGAGAGAAGGTTTAAACATGATCCGGTCCAGCTGTCATAGTAGCTCACAACACTAAGAAACAAGATCTTAAGCTAAATGAAAACCAACAGATGAAAGCTCTGAGATAACAGAAATGTTAAGATTATACAACAAAGATTTTAAAGGAGCCCTCAAAAAAAATGCTTCAATAAGCGATTATAAAAATGCTTAAAACTGGGGCGCCTGGGTGGCTCAGTGGGTTAAAGCCTCTGCCTTCGGCTCAGGTCATGATCCCAGGGTCCTGGGATCGAGCCCCATGTTGGGCTCTCTGCTCCGCAGGGAGCCTGCTTCCTCCCCTCTCTCTCTCTGCCTGCCTCTCTGCCTACTTGTGATTTCTCTCTCTCTCTCTGTCAAATAAATAAGATCTTAAAAAAAATGTTTAAAACTAAGTAAAAAACAAAGCATCAATAAAGAAAAAAGAAATATCCAGCGAAAAAAAATCTCATAAGATACAAAAAAGAAACAAATGGATATTTCAGAACTGAAAAGCAAAATAACTTCATAAAAAGTGGATAGGCTCAACATCAGAATAGACAGGAGAGGAAAGAATCGTGAACTAATGACAGAACACTAGAAATTACTCAGTCTGAATAACAGAGAGGAGACAACAGACTGAAAAACAAAACAAAAACAAAAACAAATGAACAGAGTATGATCAGAGATCTATATGACTATAAAATAAGGTCTAACATTCAGGTTGTCTAAGTCTTGGGAGGAAAGGACAGAGAGAAGGGAAGAAAGAGTACTTGAAGAAATAATGGCTGAAAACTTCCTAAATTTGGCAAAAAACATAGAACCTACAGATTGAAGTAGTGAATCATCCAAACTGGATGAAAGCAAAGACACCCAAGCCAAGTCACATAAACTTCTCAAAAACAGAAGCTAAGGAAAAAACTTTAAAAGTGGCCAGAAATGGGTACCTGGGTGACTCAGTCATTAAGTGTCTGCCTTTGACTCAGATTGTGATCCCAGGGTCCTGGGATTAAGCCCAGCATCAGGCTCCTTGCTTAGCAGGAGGCCTGCTTCTCTCTCTGTCACTCCCCCTCCATGTGTTCCCTCTCTTGCTGTGTCTCTATCAAATAAATAAATAAAATCTTAAAAAAATAGAATAAATACAATCAGCATTAAAAAAAAAAAAAGTGGCGGGACGCCTGGGTGGCTCAGTTGGTTGGACGACTGCCTTCGGCTCAGGGCGTGATCCTGGAGTCCCGGGATCGAGTCCCGCATCAGGCTCCCAGCTCCATGGGGAGTCTGCTTCGCTCTCTGACCTTCTCCTCACTCGTGCTCTCTCTCACTGTCTCTCTCTCTCAAATAAATAAATAAAATCTTTAAAAAAAAAAAAAAGTGGCTAGAAAAGAAAACAATACCTCACCTACAGGAGAAAAATAAGTCTGAATGAAAGCAGACTTCTCATCAGAAACCACGGAGGCCCTAAGTGGCACATTTTTCAAGTGCTAAAAGGAAAGAATTATCAACCCAGAACTATATACCCCAGGAAAACGTGCTTCAGGAATCAAGGGGAAATCAAAACATTCCCAGATGAAGGAACAAATATTTGCACCAGTAAAACCAGCCCTAAAAGAATGGCAAAGGGATGTTCTCTAAATGCAAAGGAAACAGTGAAAGAAGTAATCCTGTAACATTAGAAGAAAAAGGACACAATAACTAAAATATGGGTAAATACAATAGGCTTTTCTTCTTCTCCTGCGTTTTCTAAAATTATGTTAGAAGATTGAAATTACAATTATAACCTTGACTGAGGTAGTTTTCAACATATGTAGAGAAAACAGTTAATTTATACTGAATGGGGAAGACAAAGGGACAGAAAGTAAGACTTCTATATTTCACTGAAAATGATAAAATGGTAACATCATCAACTTGTGATAAATCATGTACATATTACACCTACAGCAACTAGTCAAAGACTAGTATTTAGTCAAAGACATTTACTTGAAAACACTACAGATAATCAACCAACGCACTATAATTCAGGAAAAACAGAAAAACAATAAAGGGCATAAATAGAAAACAACAAATAAAATGGCTGACTTAAGCCCAAATATATCAATAATTACATTAAATATAAAGGGTCTAAATACACCAATTAAGAGATTCAGAGATCAGATTAGATTAGATTGGATATTCAGAGAATAGATTAGAAACTAACATAACTATATGCTATCCGAAACTCACTTCCATTACAGTGATAAAGGCAGGTTCAAAGAAAAAGGACAGGAAGAGATAATATAAATATTAATCAGAAGAAAGCAGGAGAGACTATATTAATATCAGATAAAGTAGACTTCAGAACAAAGAAAACTACCAGGGACAGCAGGGGACATTATATAATGATAAAAGTGTCAACCTACCAAAAGACATGGCAAACCTAAACATGTATACAGCAAACAACAGAGCTGCAAATACATGAAGCAAAGACTGATAGTAATGAAAGAAGAGAGACAAATCCACAATCACAGAGACTCCAACACTCCCCTCTCAACAATGTACTGAGATAGAAAATCAACAAATATATGGAACTCAACAATCCCATCAACCAAGAAGATCTGATCAACACTACAGAACACATTATGAAGCAACAGCAGACCCACAAACAAATACCAAGTCAGACCATATTCTGAGTCATAAAACTTTATTAAATTTTTAAGAATTGAAATTATAGTGTATTCTCCAGCTACAACAGAATCAAACCAGAAATCAACAACAAAAAGATAAAGAAGAAAATCTCCAAACACTTGGTAACTAAACAAAACATGTCTAAACAATCCACAGAAATCAATATATACAATGAAATAAATAAAATAATATAACAGAATTGTGAGACATAGTGAAAGCAGTGTTTAGAGGGAAACTTATAGCACAAAACATGCATACACAACAAAGAGGAAAACCAATAAGCTCAGTTCCTATCTCAACTCCCCAAAAAAGGAATAGTAAAATAAATCTAAAACAATAAGCATGAATGGTGAGTGCTGTGAAGTGTGTAAACCTGGCGATTCACAGACCTGTACCCCTGGGACTAAAAATAAATTATATGTCTATAAAAAAATTAAAAAATTAAAACAGAAAATAAAAGTATATTATCAATTAAAAAATGGACTAAAGATTTTAAAGAAGATACACAGATGGCAAGTCAACATATGAAAAATTGCTCCATATCATACAATATCAGGAAAATGACATTCAGATAATGATGAGATACCTCCACACACCTATTGGAATGGCCTAAATCCAGAACACACTGACAACACCCAATGCTGACAAGGATGTGGAGCAATAGGAACTTTATTCACTGGTGGTGGGAATGCAAAATGGTACAGCCCTACTGGAAGACAGTTTTGGCAGTATGCTACAAAACTAAGCATATTCTTACCGTGAGATCCACCAGTTGTGTTCCTTGATATTTACCCAAAGAAGTGGAAAAAAATGTCCATGCAAAAATCTGCTTGGGGATGTTTATAGCAGCTTTACTCACAATTCCGAAATTTGGAAGGAATGAAGATGTCTTTCAGTAGGTGAATGGATAAATAAACTGGGGTACATTCACATAATGGGAAATAATTCAGCCCTAAAAACGAATGAGCTCTCAAGACATCAGAGAACTGGAGGAATTTTAAATGCATATTACTAAAATGAAAGAAGCCAATGGGCTAGTCCATATACTGTGTGATCCTAACCATTTGACATGATGAAAAGGCAAAACTATAAAAAATTCCGTGGTTGCCAGGGGTGTGAGATACCGAGAGAGGGATGAGTGGCCAGAGCACAGAAGATTTATAAAGGAGTGAAAACATTTAAATGAAAAAAAAAAAAGGCATGAAATAATAACATTAGAAATCAATGAAACTTAAAAACAGAAGTACAGAGAAAATCATTGAGTCTTACCAAATGTTTAGAGAACGAACACCAATCGTTCACAAATTCTTCCGAAGAGGAGAAGGGAATACTTTCCAACTCATTCCATAAGGGCAGTATTACCTTGCTACCAAAACCAAAGCTCTCATAAGAAAATTTAAGATCAATATTCTCATGAATATACATTGAAAATCCTCCAAATAGACTAGCAAACTAACTGAGACAACTTATAAAAAGGATTACACATTATACAGTACAGGATTAGTTTTCTCCCAAGTGAGGTCTTGCCTTTGTCTGAGGCTCCTGGGGAGTCAACTCTAAGCCCTTGCTTGGAATGTCCACCTGAAAGAGTGTTTTTGCTTACTTGGATGTCTCTGACAATATGGTTCAGCTCAACCTAAGGAGGGACTGGAGAATCTGTGACTTGAGCCACAATAAAAATTCTAGACACCCAATAAGGTGAACTTCTTCCCCTGTTGGCAATACTCCATGGATATTTCATCACACATCATTGTTGGGAGAAGTAAGTACTGTCTGTACAACTCCACTGGGGAAGGACAAAAGGAAGTAAGTTCTACACTTGCAACTCTCCTGGACCCTGTCTTAAGCACCTCTTCTTTTTGCTGATTTTAATCTGTATCCTTTAATATAATAAGCCATAACTGTGGCGTAACAACTTAACCACCGAATCCTGTGAGTGCTTCCAGAGAATTATCAAACCTGAAGGTACTCTTGAAGACCCCCAAACTTTCCAATAATCAAGAAGGATTTATCCCAAGAATGTAAGAGGTTGGTTCAAAATATGAAAATCCATTGACGGAATACAGCATATTAATAAAGAACAAAAAACATATGATTATCTCAACAGATGGATAAAAAAGTGCTCGACTAAAACCAATATACTTTGAGGATAAAAACACTCTACAAAGGAAGAAAAGGGTACTTCCTCAAACTGATAAAGCATATCCACCAGAGACCCGCAGGTAATATCCTATTGAATGATGAGGACTGAAAGCTTTCTGCCTAAGATGGGAATAAGACAAGGATGTGTGCTCTTGCTACTTCTATTTACCATTGCTCTAGAAGGTCTAGTCAGGGCAAATAACAAGAAAATGACATAAAAGGCCACCAAACTGGAGAATAAGTAGAGCTACCTGCAGATAACATGAAAACGTGATTTTGTACAAATAAAATCCCAAGGAATCAAAGAAAAACAAAAATCAAACAAAAAAACCCCAAACCCATTAGAGCTAATAAACTAATTCATCAATGTTGCAGTATATAAAACTAGCAATTAACAATCTGAAAAGAAAACTGCGAAAACAATTCCATTTACAATAGCATTAAAAAGAATAAAATACTTAGGAGTATATTTAATCAAAGAAGTGCAAAGCTTACACACTAAAAACTTCAAAATGTTACTGAACGAAATTAGAGAAGATCTAAACAAAAGCAAACGCACCTTGGGTTCATAGTATGGAAGACTTAAGAATGTTAAGATGTCAATATTTTCCAAATCGGTCTATAGATTCAATGTAATCCTCATCAAATTCCAGCTGGCTAAGAAGTATGAACTGACAAACTGATCTTAAAGTTCATATGGACATGACAGGGTCCCAGAATAGGCAAATAATCTTGGGTTGAAAAAAAAAGATCAAAGTTGAAGGACTCACAGTTCCTGATTTTAAAACAAAGCCATAAAATCAAGACAATGTGATACTGGCATACAAACAGACATATAAGACTAATGGGACAGAATGGTCAAACAGAGTATCACTCAAATAATTTCCTATGAGGGGGCCGAGACCATTTAATGGCAAAAAGACAGTGTATTCAACAAAAAGTGCTCGGAAAACTGCATATCCACAAGCAAAAGAGTGAAGTTGGGTCCTCACCTAACACTATATACAAAAATTAACTCAAAATGAATTTAAGACCTAAACCTAAGGGCTCTAACTATAAATCTCTTAGGACTTCAAGTTAAAAACTACATGTTAGGGGCACCTGGGTGGCTCAGTGGGTTAAAGCCTCTGCCTTTGGCTCAGGTCATGATCCCAGGGTCCTAGGATAGAGCCCCACATCAGGCTCTCTGCTCAGCAGGGAGCCTGCTTCCTCCTCTCTCTCTGCTTGCCTCTCTGACTACTTGTGATCTCTGTCTGTCAAATAAATAAATAAAACCTTTAAAAAAACAACAAAAACAAAACTACATGTCAAAGGACATGAACAAGAGTAGAAGGCAACCCAAAGAACAGGAGAAAATATGTGTAAATCATATATCTGATAAGGAATTAATATCTAAAATACGAATTAAAATATAAATAAAATATAAATTCTAAAACAAGAATTTCTAACTTCTTAGTAATAAGAATTCCTAAAATATAATACTAAAAAACAAACACCCCACTTCAAAAATAGGCAAAGAAATTGAATAAACATTTCTCCAATGAAGATATAAAATGGCTAACAAGCACAAGAAAAGGGTCAACATCACCAACCATGAAGGTAAGAAGTAATGGAAATCAAAACCACAACGACTTACTTCATACTCACTAAGGTAACTATTACCAAAAAGACAGTACTGGTAAGGATGAGGAGCAACTGGAATCCTGGCACATTGCTGGTGGGAATGTAAAATGGGGCAGGGCGCTGTGGATGAGTCTGATGGTTCCTCAAAGAATTAAAAACAGACCTGCCACATAAACCAGCAATCCCAATCCCAGGCATATAACCAAGACAATGGCAAGCCTCCCTTCACAAAAACATGAACACCAATGTTCAGAGCAGCATTATTCGTAAATAGTTCAAAAATGAAGAAAACTCAAATGGTAAACATTTACTGATAAACAGGTAAACAGACGGCAGAATATTAGTCAGCTATGAAAAGAAAGGAAGTATCATTACATGCTAAAAAAAAGATGAATCTTGAAAAAAAACTGCAACGTGAAAGAAGTGAGTCCCAAAAGGCCACCTATCATAGAAGGCCTAGAATAAACAAATCCATTAAGACAGAAACTAGATACTGGTTTCCAGAGTCTGGGAGGAGGGAAGAATGGAATCTTCCCCACTAGTGGATAACAAAAATGCTTGGAATTCCAAGCATTAGGTGCTGGTGATGGTTACACAATTGTGACATACTAAAACCCACTGACTTGTATTCTTTACCAGAGTGAACTATATGATGTGTGAATTAAATCTCGATAAAAAGTAAAATTCAATGAAGTGTATAATTAAGAAAGAACAAGATTCAGTGACTTCTGCCAGAAACTGTTGAGACCACAGCAGCCTCACCTGCTCGTAGATCTCGATGGCTTTCTGGTACTGCTCCAGCTGGGCAGCATACGCTGCCACTTTCAGCAGACACTTGTTAGCTGAACTGAAATCAAGAACCAGAGCAGAGCAAATTAACAAAATTTAACAGAAAAATTAAAAGGTATCCCAGTACAACACCTTTATTTGGTACAGCCCGATATGCTCACAGAGTATAGTAAAGGTTTGTCTTTTATCGCAAGTAACAAAACCAATTTTAGTTAGATTAAGAAAAACAGCACTTGCCTGTTGGATTCTTCCCCTTTGTAATAATCAGCTGATTGTTCATAATGTGCAATAGCCTGAAAAACACACATGCATTTTATTCAAACTACTTCTCAGAAGAGCTACAATTACACATTAATTTGCAGTGGTATTATTCCTATAGATAATAAACCTATTTCAACAGCACACCTTTCACAGATGGCCTCCTTTATTTGGGGAAGACAAGAGAGCATGCACATCCAGAGAAGCCTAGTGACAGAATACTTACCATCCATCAAAATCTCTTCCTCCTTTCCCCCAAAGCAAACGCCCAGCTACATCATTTCCCCAGCCCCTAATGCAATTCCAGGTCATTGTGACCTGTTGTTTCCAACAGAATGTAAAGAGGCATGCTGTGAGCCTCTCCCAGGCTTGGTCTGTCCACCTAACTGTGCACCCTTCTCTAGGTCTCTTCTGCTCCCAAGACCTAGAATGCCAATGAACAAGTCTGGAGTGATAGTGGAAGCCAAAAGCTGAAGACAGCAGAACTGCTGTCCACCTGATTCCTAAATTACTACAAAGGGCAGAATATACTTCAACCACCATGTACCCACTGCTGCCAAACCCAGGACAGCTATATTAGAGACATATGAAGAGATCTACCGCTTACTACAGCAGCACAGAATTTCCTCCTTAATACCTTAAGTGTCATCTAGAATAAGGATGTTGCCTTCAATCTAAAATATGTGGTGCTAAATTAACAGTCAAGTGGAGAGGAAACAAGTTGCAGGCTGGAAAGTTAGGAACCCTAATCAAGCATATGACAACTCAGAAGGCAGAACACAAACACATCCCTACTGGAGCCAGAAACTCCAAGGGAAGAAGCTCTATGGCAGCAAAGTTTTGTGAGAGAGAACTCGGGAAAGAATTAGCTTGTTTGTAGGCAATTATAAAAGAATAGGCAAAGTCCAATGATAGGGCCTCATAAGACTGGAAAGGCCAATGACCTCTATATCCCAAACAGCAAAACGTAAGCTTGAACAACATTTTAAACTAAGTGTCTGACAAACTTTTCTGTAATTGCCCAAAATATAAATATTTTAGGTTTTGTGAGCCATACGATCTGTTGCAACAACTTAGCTCTCCTGCAGTGCCACAAAAGCAACATGTCTATGTTCCAAAAACTTTATCTGTAGACAATGAAATTTTGACTTCACATGATTTTTATGTGTCACGAACTGCTTTTTTTCCCAACAGTGATTAAAAAATGCAAAACCAAAAAAAAAAAAAAAAAAAGCAAAACCTGTTCTTTTTTTTTTTTTTTTAAGATCTTATTTATTCATTTGACAGAGAGAGAGATCACAAGTAGGCAGAGAGGCAGGCAAAGAGAGGCGGGGGAAGCGGGCTCCCCACTGAGCAGAAAACCCGATGCGGGACTTGTTCCCAAGACCCTGAGATCACGACCTGAGCCGAAGGCAGAGGCTTAGCCCACTGAGCCACCCAGGTGCCCCGTAAAACCTATTCTTTGTCAGAGAGAGAGCGAACACAGGCAGGCAGAGTAGCAGGCAGAGGCAGAGGGAGAAGTCATCTCCCTGCCAAGGAAAGAGCCCGATGTGGGACTCAATCCCAGGTTACTGGGATCATGACCTGGGCAGAAGGCAGCTGCTTAACTGACTGAGCCACTCAGGTGTCCCTGTAAAACCAATCTTAACTTGTGGGTGTACATAAACAGGTGGTGGGTCTATAGAGCTATGCCTTAAATTTCAAGGTTTTCCCAGTAAGTCCTAAAGAGGAAGCTGGCATTATGCAAACAACAGTCTACAGGTGTTCCCTTCCCACTAAGCCCATAGCTTCAAGGAAGTACCAAGTAATGACATAAGAGGGAGGCACAAAGACAAACAACAAACCAAACAGGCTTAGGGAACCATGTTAAAGCTTTGGGTATGGCTCCTCAGAGCTGACTGGAGACAGACTTGGCCATTAATGCCTCAGCCCCCACTTTCTGCAAGTACTAGTACAATGACCAAGACCAAAAATGACTTGGTTTATAGAATTTGTTTACTCTGAGGCCTCGGGCTGAAGGGGTCACAGTCAATATTAGCCAAGTCTGGACTACAAAGCACATTGACAGTGTGTGAAAAACTGACATTTCCGGGCTTTTTTTTTTAAGATTTTGTTTATTTATTTGATAGAGAGAGCACAAGTAAGCAGAGCAGCAGACAGAGGGGCCGGCAGAAGGAGAGAAGCAGGTTTCCTGCTGAGCAGAGAGCCTGGTGCAGGGCTTGATCCCAGGACCCTGGGTTCATGACCCAAGCCGAAGCCTAACCGACTGAGCCACCCAGGCACCCTGACATTTCTAGGTTTAAACAATTATGGTTTGGGTCTTTTTGGTCAGCCTACCCTAACTAATATGCTCCCCCAATAAATTTTCTGAGTATTATTTATAACAGAGGCAAAATTAGAAACAAGGCAAGTAGTAAAATATAATAGACTACTACCCTAAGATTAAGAATAATGATGGGGTGCTTGGGTGGTTCAGTTGATTAAGGGTCCAACTCCTGATATCAGCTCAGGCCTTGATCTCAGGGTTGTGAGTTTAAGCCCTGTGCTGGGCTCCACGTTGGGTGGGTGGAGCCTCCTGAAAAAAAAAAAAAAGATAATGACAGATAGTATCAATATGGAAATTTCTTCATGAAATATTAAATTAACAAAAATACATGAAAGACACACTGTGGCCCTCTTTTTACAAATACATAAACACATATAGAAAACATCTGGGACAGATGCCTTTGGAGCATTTGTCAGAGCTGTCACATACACATGCCTGTGGGATGATCTGATCAATGTATTTATTCTCCCACTAAAATGTTAGCTCTGCGAGGGCAGGTTGTAAGAGAGTTTCACTCACCATTATGTCCCTGAGCCTAGCATGTCTATCATACAGCAGTGCTCAATAAATAGATGCTAAGTGAATGAAGGCAAGCTGCATTTCAAATGATGGCCCCTATACCTCCTGGGGGGTGGTGGGGAGTGTCACTACTTATTTCTACAGTTCTTACAACACCAGAACTCAATGAACAGTGTTGGATTGAATTGTCTGTAACTGCTGTTTTGGGGGTAAAAATAAATGGCCAAATGTGGACAATATGGTTTAACCTAATAGTTCTTAAATAATGATAGTGGTTCATCGAAATGTTAAAACTGTAAACTACGGCTAGATTTATCATAGTAAAAAGGAAAACGAAAGCTTGGTTTTTGATAATACTAATTAAAACAATAATCAAACTTTATGATATTCCCAAGTTTTGACAGAAGCTGTAGTTGAAAGGAAAGCCTTATCTAGTGGCTTAACAGAGAAGTTTCAGAGAAAAGAAGTTGTCACAGCTCATTTTTTGGGGGGGGGCTTTAAAACAATTTCAGAGGCTGCAATTCAATTTATTCATTCATTCAACAAGTATTTATTCACTCAGTGTTTCGCTTCACCATGTAAGCAAAAACGTGGTTAAGACAGGTCTCCTGGCTTTACCAAGCATGCAGTCAAGTGGAACTAACATTATAAAGTAACACAGAAGGTTCAAAGTGCTGGAGATCATGATGGAGATATTTATGGAGGTCCAAAGGAAATTCATGGTGGGGGGTGATAATTAAGAGGTTCCTGAGGTTTAAAAGTCAGTAACCTATAGCTCATTAAGCCATGTACCCACATGGCTCTAGCAGTCTAACGTCCAGGCAAGTTTAGTCAATGGTGACAAGAAAAAAACAGGCTAATCAGAAGAGCTACTGTGTCACTGCATGGCAGTCAGCTAAAGCTTTGGCTGGCCAGGGGGTGTCACTGGTTGTCATTAAGTGATTTGGTACTAGAAGTACCACCTTATATCCACTGGATGCTGCCAGAGTTGGACAGTAAGCACCTGAGGGCATGTGGAACACTCTGCTACATGAATCGCTTCAAGGCTGCTGACCCACTCTGGATAGCAAAGATAGCAGAAAGGCCTGATAGTGAAAAAAAATGAACAAGAAACCAAAGAACACACTTACAAAGACAGTCAGTACTCACTGACTCCAAAACAAATGATGATGATGCTGACGCTGCTATATAGGAGCTAAAACTCTGACATATGCTATCTTCCTTTTAGAATGAACAGAAATGCCAATGGTCTGCTGTCCCAGAGAAAGGCATGTAAATGTCCCTGAAACATCTTAAGATGTGTTCATCTTAATTCCTATATATTGTTCCTATATATATTGTTCCTTATATTGTTCCTATATATACAATTCCTCCAAAGACATGAGAATTTGGAAATATCCTCTCAGTAGGAAACCATCACCTCCATGATTTAGCTTCAAAGACCACAATTTTATACATAGAGTAAGCACAGGATACCATTTGATAATGATATAGGAGTGTGTGAAAATAATTATAACAAATACAATGTGGTGATGACCTCCCACTTAGTAATTCCCATGTAGCATGGAAAAATCTCCAAGACATACTGTCAAGTGAAAAAAAGATTAAGTACATATTGAGTGCATATTAGTATACAGGATGATATGTATAATCAAATATACACACACAAAACCAATATTATATATTTTCTATAGATAACACAGAAGAAAGCTTTTTAAAGATAAACACCAGAGTGGAAACAGTTGATTACCACCTGAAAAGAGGTAACTGACTAGGTTATCGATGAGATTCATGATTAAAGGGATTTCTGTCTTAGTTAAAATGTTTTGAATTTTAAAAACAATCATAAAGTAAAAGCGTATCTCATATAGGGACACCTGGCTGTCTCAGTCATTGGGGCGACTCTTGATCTCAGGGTCCTGAGTTTGAGCCCTAGGTTGGGTGTAGAGATTACTTTAAAAAACTCTTAAAAAAAAATTAATATGTATTCAGTTAAAAAGCCAAGATGCAAAACTGTATGGTTAAGCCCATTTGTGTCATGTTAAAGGACACATATTTATAACTTACACTTATATAGGAAACAACTAGAAAGATACACATCAACTCTTAACAATGGTTACTTCTGGGGTGCCTGGGTAGCTCAGTGGGTTAAGCCTCTGTCTTCAGCTCAGGTCATGGTCTTGGGGTCCTGAGATGGAGCCCCGCTTTGGGTTCTCTGCTCAGCGGGGAGCCTGCTTCCCCCCCCTCTCTGCCTACCTCTCTGCCTACTTGTGATCTTTCTCTCTGTCAAATAAATAAAGTCTTAAAAAAAATGGTTACTTTTGGGAGGTTGGAACGGGGAAAGGACACTTGTCTTTACATTAAATGCTTTTTATTGTTTGATTTTTTAGTCTATGAACATGTATGACTTTTATAATACATATATAAACTCTGTTCATTCCTCACTCTGTAGGGAGAACATCGTAATGGAAAAAACCACATTAACCCATTTTGTGACCCCATTTGATAGTTCTGCTTTAGATGATCCTAAGCCCCATGACTCTGCCACACTGCAACATCGTCCCACATAAAATGAACTATGATCCCACACAAGTATTTCCCACTCTGCCCTTCCTGCTTCATTTGGACTAGACACATCCAGATGTGAAGCAGAGTCATAAGAAACCATGAATTGAATGTATCAGGCATCTGACACCTTAGAAAGAATTCCTCGAAGTCAGTTTTCTTCACACAGCTAGTATACATGCGCAGGGCTACAACCTTAATCTTCCATTTACTGTATTTCAAAGGTCCTGTAAATCCCATGGCTTCTGTTATCTTCATGAAGGCACCAACCTTCTCCTCCATAGGCTGTGGAGAATACTTGGTAGTAGAAAGCTTATTTGTGGTGTGATACTTCCTACTCCACTAAACACCTGTCCCAGGAATCAGTTCTGACCCACCACATTCTAGGGACTGGCTCTTCCGAGGACACTGGAAAGTACCAGACAGAGACCTGCCCTACTATCCCTGTGTAGAAGATACAGGTACCAATCGGCTGCATACTGCAACCCACTGGGAAATAGTAATCTGGTTCCTAAGGACTCAAACCAGCAATACCATGTTCCTCTACAACTATTTCTGGGTAAGGGGCGGGGGCTTCCAGAGTCCCCGTGGCCCCCACCCTTTGCCTATGTTGTCCTTTCACCAGCGGGTGCCTGGCAACAGCCTCACAGGTCATCTTTGGATATCCACACCTGGTTTAGAATTTTAAAATGTAGTGAAATTTAACAGGCACAAGTAGACCCTTCCCATTAGAAATCTGCTTGCTGTTTCTTACAATTTCAAAGACCATGATAAATATCAAAAGTAGAGCACAGCCACCAATAGCAACACCACACATAACAATAAATACAAAACCAGCTTGTTATCCTGTTATTTAAGTAGCCCACCAAAGGAACTGCAATAATATTCCTTCCTGGGAAATCTGGTAAAT
This sequence comes from Neogale vison, assembly GCF_020171115.1. NCBI lineage: Eukaryota > Metazoa > Chordata > Mammalia > Carnivora > Mustelidae > Neogale > Neogale vison. Next base: position 48,626,448 of record NC_058098.1, read on the forward strand.
GTCACGATGCTGGAAAATATATGAATCCTGAAATGAGAGACAAGACCCTCTAGGACTGTGGTCCTCATCAGTGTCCTAAAGCAAATGCAATTTCTAAGTCACAAGAAGAGTCTACTTTGTAGATAGATTTAAATGGCTTTCAGATGGGATCAATTCTTAGAACATGTGCCCCTAGATAGGACCTAACATGAACTTGCCACAGGCACACCTACACAGTAACAAACAGTATTAAATCATGTTCTTGAGGGGCTGAAACAGAAATGAATCACAGTTCCTCTGGGTCATTTAAAAGCCCATTTAGGGGCACCTGGGTAGTTCAGCTGTTTAAGCGTCCGGCTCATGGTTTGGGCTCAGGTCATGATCTCATGGGTCATGGAATAAGATTGAGCCCTGAGTCAGGCTCTGCACTCAGTGAGGCATCTGCTTGAAGAATCTGTCTCTCTCCCTCTCCCTTTGCCCCTCCCCCTGCTCTCTCTCTCTCTCTCTCTCTCTCACACACACACCCATGTGCACACTCTCTCCTTAAAAGAAATGACTAAATCTTAAGAAAATTTTTCTAAAAAGCCCATTTAAAGAGGACCCATTTATTACTGTTTAATTCATAAAATCAAAAAAATAATGTGAGTCTTTGAAACTCCATACTTGTTCACTAACTAAATCAGAGAACATACAACAGCTTGTATTAACAGGGAAAAAAATTCATTTGTAGTAAATGAAATGTAAGATACCTTACATTATATACATACAACTGATTTTTCAAACAATATATATAACTGATAATTGATTTTTCAAACTTAAACTTCGAGCACCAAGCTAAGGCAATAATGTTTCTAAACTGGTGACTCAGTCAGTTAAGTGTCTGCCTTGGGTTCAGGTCATGATGGGGGGAGGAGTGAGGGAGGGTCTCTGCTATGCAGGGAGCCTACTTCTCTCTCCCTTTGCCAGCTGCTTCCCCTGCTTGTGCTTGCTCTCTCTCAATATCTGTCAAATAAGTAAAATCTTAAAAAAATAAATAAATAAATAAACACAGGAGCCCAAATATCAGGGAACACCACAAGGTAACCCTGCGTGTGCTGAGTAATACTCTTTTTTTTTTTTTTTTTTTCTGAGTAATACTCTTAAATTGCTTTTAAAAGGGCATACCACATCAGCGAAGGGAGATGCCACCTGCTGGCCAACTCGTAGAATGGCAGGAAAACCATCCGGGCATTAGAAGTTGCCATGACAAATCAAAATCTTTAAAGAAGGAAAACAAGAGTATGCTATAGATCATTTTATCCACTCTGAATTTTATGGAGACCCATGTATGAAGTGGTTGCCCGAAAACATGCCCTGGCAGCAGAGGCAACACAGTGCCGTGGGCTCCTGACTCAGAGTTCCTTCCTGACCATGCTGGGCAAGGAGTCGACAATGCAACCTCTGCTAGAAAGACGATCTGCATGACTGCTGCCCCCGCGATGATTCAACCTCAATAAAGATGTTGAGCCCTTCAAGACACCCTGACCAAAAAGATATCCCAGCCACACTAGACCCATCTCCTTTCTGTTCATTATCAATTCTGCACCAGAGAGCAAAGAAGGGTTCAGGTTTGGGTCTCCTCACCCTCTCCAGAGTCTACAGATAGCTTCCCCAATAAAAAGGGGCACAAGCAACACACTCAGTGGCCCTGATTTAGTCACAAGCAAAGTATTCTTAGAAAACCATGGCATATTATGACAAAAAATGGCCAAATCATGAATTCTGTGTAAAAGTCATTGAATTTTGTGCTGCACAACTACAAGGTAGTGCTTAGCATGAAGTCAGAGGGCAAAGGTTAACAATGCCAATCCAACTTTAGAAGTAAGAGACAACTCCCCACACCAAGATTCTATGTGCTTTGGTAAGTATGCTGCTATGGCAGAGATGGGTGCATTATCTGCTGATTTATCAGAGTTCTGGGCTCTTGGGATACATCAGTAAACCAGAGGCAAAGCTCTATGCAGATATAGGCACCCACTCTAGTGTAGGGAAAGATGATGAATAACAGGAATGATGAGCAAGCATTTGTAGCATATGATGTAAGGCAATAAGTGTGCTGCAAAAAAAAAGAAAAAGCTAAGGTGGGGGAGGTGTCTGGGTATGTATTCGTGACAGGCCAGGGTTCCAATTTTAACTAGGTGGTCATGATAAGTCTCATGGAAAAGGTAACAAATGAGCAAAAATTTGAAGCACAAGTGGGAGTTAGCCATGTAGGCATCTGTGGAAAAGCCCCACAGAGGAAATAGCAATACAAAGGTCCTGAGATAGGAGCTCATCTGGCATGTATGAAGATCAGCAAAGAGGCCATGGTGGCCACAGCATGGTATAGCATGGGGGAGAACGGTGAGGCAGAGCAAGAGGAAAGTTCAGAGAGGTACAGGGGTGAAGAGGCAGATCAGTGGGGCCTCAGAGTCCATCTCCAAGGCTATTCCTCTGGGTGAAGAGGAGGCAACATCAGGTTGTAAGCAGTAGAGACACAATCTGATGTACTTTTGACAAGGATTGCTCTGGCAATCCTTACACTGGGGTAGAGGGTCACTATTATTGACATTATCAAGACCAGTATAATATATATGAAATTACCATTTCGTATCAGGAGCAAATTTCTTATGTTGACAACAGTGTCCATCTTCCTAACTTGCTAACATATTACACCTACCCTCTTGATGGTCCCCTAGAATTTTGGTCAACATGCTATTTGTCAGTATAAAGCCCCCTTTCCCTAAGAAAATGCACAGAAGCAGAAGAGGGTGAATCCAAAAGAAGGGGTGATGAGGACCCTATGCCCAGGACTCAGAGCTCAAGCAGGAAAAGAAGGGAAGCCAGTTTGGAGGCTCCTTGCAGAGATCCAGGGAAAGCTGACAACAAGGTTGAGTGAGAGGTGCCCAGACGTGGGAGCATGGAGGACACCATCAGAGAAATCGCCTATAGGCTGGATGTACAGAAAAGGAGAAGGCAGGGATGCCTATGGTTTGGAGGCGAACATCATGGTGGGGTATCAGAATTCTGACTCAGACACACTGGGCTGGAGGTTGATGGTCACAGACAGGAGGGTAGAATCTGAGGTGTAGAGAGATGTGGACTTCAGATGGACTTTCAAGCCACTGGCATACAGATGATCTGTAAAGCTATGATGCTGAGTGCACAGAGAGTACTAAGGGAGCAATGTGGAGTGAGGGAAGACAAGGAGTCAACCCCGGGTGCCCCACACTAGAGGGTGGGGAGAAGAGGAGGCACCATTAGGCACCTGTGCCAGAGGTTGAGAGAAACCATGAGACAAAAGAGAGGAAGAGGGACGCCTGTCTGATGCCACAGCAGGCTCAAGGAGTGCTCTGACTATTCAGATAGGACACAACTATACTCCTAAGAGCATGCCTGGTACTCATCAGCCTGGCAAAAACAACCAATGGATTCCACTACTGTTTGTCCTTCTCACTCACACCTCCTGTCTTCCTTCTACAGTACTTAGGACAGTGTTACACAAACATCTGTCTCCAGAACTGTGGCAGCCTCTGGAGTCTGACAAATGTCTTCCTCTTGCTGAGGTATCTTGAGCCCTGCCAGCCATCTCATGACTGAGAAGACAGTATGAAACAGGAGGAAGCTGTGTGCTGGGGCCAGCTTTGCCTCAGCTCCGCTGGTTCCAACCTAAGTGATTCCAGGCAGTGCAGTCCTTCCAAGTCCGATCTCCCACACCCATAAGGGGACCTCTGTGTTGTAAAACTGGAAAGCAGTTAAATCCACAGCATGCAAGCAAGAACAGAGCCTGGGAAACAGTGGTGCTCAGTGAGCATTTTCTCCTGCCTCTCTTCTTTTGCTACTATAAATCAGAGCTCAGCAAACCAGACTAGGTGTGGCCAAGCTGGAATTCAGCTCCCTTCCTCCTCCAGGTCAGGGCCTGAATATAAAGGTGTGAAGATGCCTGCAGTCCTAAAGCTTCCTTCACAGGGCCACAGAGGCCTTGGTGACCAAGAAAAAGACTTCTGCTAACACCACCATCCTGACATGAGTCACCCAGAGCAAAGGATAACAGGAAGGCCTGGTAAACCTTACCCGGCTCTCAGGGGCCACACGCTCAACCCAACAGAGGCCCATTTAGTCTTCAGTCTGTCAGGCCACCCACCCTCCATATGAAGCCATCTCAATGGCGCTGTACCACTTACCTCTGGGAGAGAGCTCCCTGAGTCATGTCATCCACCTGCCTCGTACCCAGCTGTGGAGGAACTGTGCCCAGCTTACCTTCTCAATGTCTACCAGTTCAGTCTCATAGATCTCCGCAATGGTGATGTGGTGCTTGGCTGCGATTGTAAACCTTCCCTGGGGTAAAAAAAAAAAAAAAAAAAAAAAAAAATACAGAGTTATGTCCTGCTTTTACCATTTTGAATGTCAATCCCTTTGGGAAGCAAAAAACAACGACAAAAGTACAACTGTAAGCCATCTCCAGGATTCCACCCCATAGCCGCTCAAGCAAGGCAGTGTCTTACCATGTCTGTGTAAATGTCGATGGCTGCATTTAAGCAGTTGATAGCCTCTGAAGCGAAGGCATTTAAGAAAAACAATGAAAAATCCATTCAGTCAAAGAGGGTTCTGGGGAGCCTATCTTCCTGGCTGTTACTAGAATGTTAAAGAGGTTGCATTTGCTGTGGATGGTGGGCAGGTGAGTTAGTAAAAAGCAAGCAGAAATCACACACAAGGCCAGACACCTCAGTATGGTCAGTTCCCAGCAGGTGTAACTGCAGCTGGCCTGGGACTGGCTCAGTACTCTCAACTTGACAGTGAAGACCCCAGCCAGGGCCAAGACTACATTAAAAAGCAGACAAAACCATGTGGGCTGTCATCAACACTGATCAGCTTTAGTTGCTAAAATATAAATGTAAAAACATTCTTCAAATGATATCATATGTTATATATATATGTGTACATCTATATGTCTTCTAGAATTTATATATATAATTCATGTGAATTATATATATATAATATATATGAATTATAGAAGACAGTCCTTCATAAGGAAGATCATTTCAGTAGATTTGATTCTTCATGCAGCCAAAATCAAAAGCACTTCGAAATACCTGTTCAAACAACTCAAAGTCAACATTTCATACAACATTAAAAGACGCTAACTTTTGGTGTACCAATATATGCCAAAAGGAAGAAAAAAAAATCTAGTGATACTGCTAATAAATTCTATTCATTTTCTGAAACACTGAGCCAACAAATTTCCTGTCACAAAATGGTGGTCTTTATAAGGCTGACATTTGGGGACAGCTCCAAATTTATTGCTTTTGCTTTAAAGGAGGCAGCAAAGAGAAAAGGCCTGACTGAAGCATTAGAAAGGTGCACAGATTAACAAAATTAAAAGCAACTTCCTCCCACGCTATATTAAGAAATGTGGTTTATTATATCTTTAAAAATACAGAAAAATAACCTACCCACAATGCCACTCAAACCCACTGCTAGTATTTTGATCCACTCTTCCTTCCAGTGTTTTCTGGATGCATTTCTATATGCACACCTTTCTTCATAAATTTGAGATCTCAATTCTCATGAGGTTCTTTGGTTACCATGTAGATACTGACGCTCATTGAAGAAGCTCTTAATCCAGGGACTTTATTAATGCCTGCATCATATTCTAGAATACTGATACATTACAATTTTACCATTCTATCCATGCTGTTCATTTAGGCCATGTCCAGTTTTTAACATGTGGAAATAGAATGTGATTAATCTTTATACAAAAGCCCTGGAAGCAGCTTCATTCTCAATGATATATTCATAATAAAAGTTGGGATTTCTGTGTTAAAATGCACTGCTAAAAGAGAAAAATGAGACTCCACAGCTACTAGTGCATGTGCTATAGGAAGAAGTTAGTACTTTTAATCACTGAGTTTATACTCTTAACTAGAAAAGAAATAATATTTGCAAAATTTTGCCACTTTAAATATACAAGTTCATTCTTTCTTCAAAACCAGTACTTTGAAAAACATTCCTCAAAAAGTCAGATGAATATTGGGTGAATAAGTTGTTTATACCTATCAGATATTATAATCTCCCATTAACTGGATCTTAAAATGCACCAGGTATTTAGGAGTGAGGGACCATTCCTTTTCTTTACTGACTAATAATATATTCATAAAGTTAAATGGCATTTAAGAAAATAGTGCTGTCAACTAAATAGCCAGGACAAATTGAACACAATTTCTCCTCATAGAACCTCAAAATGATTATGGAAAAATCCCTAAAATTACTAAAATATCTATCATCCCAAAGCACAAAAATTTATTTTTCCCAGGACTCCAAGGTTGAGCAGCATATCCTGTGAGAAAGGTCCCTGGTATTGACCCTATGGTTCTAGTCACAGAGATGGAGGTGCATCTTACCTTGAGGGTCTGCCTTCTTGTAAGCATTGCCAGCATCCACAAAGCTGGTGGCAGAATCATGCTTGCTCTGAAGCTGCATATGGAGCTTGGCTGCCTGACAAAATGCATTTCCTGCAGCTGAAGAAGACAGGTCACTACAATTAATCACAGGGGAACAGGTGTTCCCAGGGTGGTCTGTGCTCTTAAAGTACTGGACCTACTCCTGGAAAAGTTCCTTGTCACTGAAAAGCAGCATTTCAGTCAAAAGCACATGTAAATGTGGTCAAGTGCGACTCAGATATGTGTAAAGAAACCTCAACCAAATTGAACAGTGACAAAAGTATCTCTCAGCCCCAGGAAACCTCCAAGTGACACCTGAGTAACAGGTCTCCATTTGGTACCAGAGCCAGTCCCGTTCAACTCCAACATATACTAAACACTGACCAGGGCTTCAGGCTACAGGTGTTTAAAGAAAGGTAAAACACTGAGGTCAGGAATACTTATTTGCTCATCTTTTTTCTCACAGCGCCCAATGGACTTGGCTGTCATTGTTGAAGAAAGCGCTAATGGAGCCTTCTCGGACAAAGTAAGTATCTCAAAGAGTGAAAATTAGGCCCACAATTTCAAAACTCAAAGTTTCTTAAGTTATAACAAAATCTGACTGAACTTCATATGAGGTTTAACATGTGAAAACTTGCACATTCCTTGTGGGATGATGGGTGGGTTTGGTTAGGTGCAGTCCGGGTTTCTGCTGGGACAAGACATAATGTGAAAGGTTTACGCACAGAATTTTTTCAGAAAAGGTTTTCATCAGGGACTGTAAATTCTGGAGTGGCAGAAAAGAAGGAGGGAAGGAATGCCTAGCCACAGGAGTCACATGAACAAGGAATAAATGCTTGAAGGCAAGAAAAACCTCAGAACAGAGGCTACTGATAAGCCCACGCTACCTGCAGGAGGGATGAACACAGCGGGCAGGGGAGGTGAAGGCTGAAAATGCTATGGGGACAATTCTGGAAGGCTTTAATGCCTTAATGCCAGCACAAGGAACCTGGACAAGGATGAGCCCCCAGTGTCATGAAGTTCTTGGCTCAGAGAGAACCACCACAGACTGGGAAGCACAAGGTCTATGGGGTCACAGCTCAGTGAGGTCTGGAATAGGGAAGTCAGCACTTAAAGGAATAGATGGGAAAGAGATCCCTTCACTAGGAAGGAAAAACATGATGACGAACATCAAAAGACCTTTTGGTACTTAAAAAAAATATTGTTAGTCATTTCAAAAATCGTGACAGACACCAAAAAAACCCATTGCTGGTATTAAGAAATAAAGCATTCAATTCCACAAAGCTTTGGCTATCATCCCTTATTCTGACTCCTCTTCCAGAGGTAACCACACAATTCCTACTCAGGCTTCTGGACTTCCACCTGAGGGAAAAGAAAAGAATCAGTACGGACTCCTGATCCAGCCTGCCCAGGCTCAACTCTGGCTCTGGCCAGAGAAAAAGAGTGCCCAGGCAGTGTTGAAAATCTCAGACATCAGTCTGAGCAATCAGAGAGGAAGTGGCCCCCCACTGAGTGAGACTGGGGAACCCTTGCCCACCATGCTTTAACGCTTAAACTGGTGAATCACGGGGTTGGCGGTCCCACAGGAGGGGCTGCCAGGGGAGTAGGCAAGTACATGTGGCAGCAGCTAACTGAATGGCAGCTCTGATGGGCTCTGCCTCAGGAGAGTAGAGTAATAGCTTGGGCCTCCCAAGTAAAATGCTTCTAACAGATTGGCTCCTGTTATGCATACAATGGCCAATCTCATCAATACATGCAAATCATTCCTTGGATTATACCTTTATAAAATACAAAAGATACAAATGGTGAGACAATGTTCTTTTCTCTTCTACAGTTTTCAATATGTTATAATTCAGGTGTAAGTACATTTTGAAAACATAACATATCCTTTTAACCTAAAACTGAATCGATAAGTGAATTTTACTCAGAAAGGACCATTCATTCAGATTCTTATATTTCTATAGCAATTTCTTCACTGAAATGTTTTTAAAGTGTCAGCCTTAATGGGTAAATCAACACAGTATACACCCTAAGCTTATACAATATTATAGTCCATTATATCTCAATAAAGCTAGGGGAAAAAAGCAGATGGGGAAAAGATTTGTGTAGAGGGCAACATCCCTACTTCAGATCATGTAGCAGGTGCAAGCCAGGACTACAGACCCAGTCCCTGTTCTAGCTGAAGGCTGGCTCCATTTTCATTACAGAAAGATCCTATTACAGAGACATAACAAGCCCCCCCCTTTTTTTTTTTACTTTTTTTTCCCCCAATTTATTTATTTTCAGAAAAACAGTATTCATTATTTTTTCACCACACCCAGTGCTCCATGCAAGCTGTGCCCTCTATAATACCCACCACCTGGTACCCCAACCTCCCACACCCCCGCCACTTCAAACCCCTCAGATTGTTTTTCAGAGTCCATAGTCTCTCATGGTTCACCTCCCCTTCCAATTTACCCAAATTCCCTACTCCTCTCTAACGCCCCTTGTCCTCCATGCTATTGGTTATGCTCCACAAATGAGTGAAACCATATGATAATTGACTCTCTCTGCTTGACTGATTTCACTCAGCATAATCTCTTCCAGTCCCGTCCATGTTTTTATAGCAGGGGACAAGTTTGTTTCTCAAATCACTGTTAGAAAGAGTCATCTTTTCTCAGACCAATAAAATAATTCCACTATTTTGGAATTAATTTTGTTATGTGTAATTTGTTACATGTAATTTCACTGGATAGAAAGCATTATGTTAAAAAGTAACAACAAATCTGTTGGAGTTTATAGAAATAACACTCTTACTGTCACATTTCTCAATGTAACCTCAATCAGCTACCACAGAGCTCCTCCCACAGTAAGAAATTCTCAACCAATGTTTAGGTAAAAAAACAAACAAACAAAAAAACAGGCTTTGTTCACTTAGATCAAGATTCTTTTCTTCCAGGCCATGGTGACCACACCAGTTATTCCAGTAAGCACACCTGTCTCAGACAACAGGAGGAATGCAGACAGCTATTTCTTCCTTCAAGATGATTTTAAAGTTATCTGCCTGAAAAGCAAAAAACAAAACAAAACAAAACAAACAAACAAACAAAACAAAAAATTTATACATACCACTCCAATTTTTAGCCATCTTGAACATATTTGCAGCTCTGGTATACATTTCACAAGCCTCTTCTATTTTTGTGTTTCCTCTGAGAAAAATTGAAAAACGAGGTTAAGGTTTCCTTCAGCAACCATCCACATCTCTAACTCTCCCTCCCTCAAATAATAAGCATTTAATGAGCATTTACTATGCACCAGACAAGTAAAGAATCTTAGCTGCTTGCTCAAAGGGTACACCCTTATTATTCCTGTCTTCTAAATGAGGAAACTGAGGCATACAAAAGTAAAGTAAATACCCTAAGGTCACACAGCAAGGATGCCACAGAACTGAGACTCAAATACAGAGTCTCAGACTGAGTCTCAGACTCAGACTCAAATAGAGACTCATCTCAGAGCCAAAGGTCTTTTTTTTTTTTTTTTTAAGATTTTATTTATTTATTTGACAGACGGAGATCACAAGTAGGCAGAGAAGCAGGCAGAGAGAGAGGAGGAAGCAGGGTCCCCGCTGACCAGACAGCCGATGTGGGGCTCGATCCCAGGACCCTGAGACCATGACCTGAGCCAAAGGCAGAAGCTTTAACCCACTGAGCCACCCAGGCACCCTAGAGCCAGAGTTTTTAATCAGAGTTTTCCATGTATAGAAATTGAAGTTTTAGGTCAATTGGAGAAATAAGAAGTACTATATATATATTTTTAAAATATTTTATTTATTTATTTGACAGAGAGAGAGAGATCACAAGTAGGCAGAGAGGCAGGCAGAGAGTGGGAAGCAGGCTCCCTGCTGAGCAGAGAGCCCTATGTGGGGCTCGATCTCAGGACCCTGAGATCATGACCTGAGCCGAAGGCAGAGGCTTAACCCACTGAGCCACCCAGGTGCCCCAAGAAGTACAATATTTGCATAAGATTAAAATTTGAAGATTAAAGACATTTTTTACCCTGTTTTTTAAGAGTTTAGCACTATGCTTATCCAGACTTTAAAAACAAACAAAAAACAAAAACAAAAGCCTGAAGCCATGCTTTTTGACTACAACATTATCATCTCTGGCAGGAAACAAGCTCTTCTCCATCATGGAAGGGCCTCAGTGTCCAGACCATCAACCCATGTGGAAATGCATTTTATAACATCCTGAGAAAAATTTAAAAACTGCTGCTTGAATACATATTGTTATGGAAAGTTCTCCACTAGGCAGCTGATTCCACTGAGGGACAGCTTTAGCTGTCAGACATGTCCTCTTACACAAAGGCAAAAATAATCCTCTGTAACTTGCACCAGAGTTTTCTAATTCAGCCTTCGTTCTTCCTAAGCTAAACGAAGACCCTTTTATGAATGATGTTTCTCTACCTTGTCTATCTATACTATAAACATAAATAACCAAAGAATGAAGACAAAACACCATATACAGTGAAGAATTCAGAGTGGTTTAAGGACACAAGGACTAAGAGAAAGGGGAGATCAAGGTTGACCCTTGGAGAGTGGGCACAATATGAACAACAGTGAGCACATATGCATATATCAGAAACTCAAAGAGGGTCTGAGCTCTAGCAGAGGGACATAGACAATTCTGTGTCAGTACGCCTCGGATGCAGTACACTGACTCCAGTGTGACTCACACCTTAGGCGGTAACTACTTCTCTGGGCCTCAAGTTTTTGCATGTGTAAACAGTGGATGGCAGAATATCTACTTGTGGGTCATTATAAAGCTCAATGGAAATAATCCATATATAGTGGTCGCTGCAGGGCTTAACCCAGAGTCTGTACTCAATCAAGATGATTATTATAATTACATGCAGATACTAAGGCATAAAGACTTTGGGGCATATTTGTACAAATAAGGGACATGCCTGTCTGCTAAGGAAGGGATTTATATCTGGAATGGGTAATGAACTCTTACAACTCAATAAAAAAAGAAATGACTTAATAATTTTAAAAAAATAGACAAAGGATCTGATTAGACATTTCCTCAAAGAAGTTACACAAACAGCCAATAAGCACATGAAAAGTTATTCAACATTATTAGTAATCAGGGAAATGCAAATCAAAACCACAAATGATATCCCATTTCACACCTGTGAGGATGGCTAGAATCAAAAGACAGATAATAACAAATGTTAGGGAGGATGTAAAGAATTTGGAACCCTCCTATACTGTTGGTACAATGTAAAATGCTGCAGCCACATTTAGTTAGTTGCTCAAATCATACTTCCGAGGAAGTTTTTTTTTTTTTCTTTTTTTAAAATTTATTTGACAGAGATCACAAGTGGGCAGAGAGGCAGGCAGAGAGAGAGGAAGGAAAGCAGGCTCCCTGCTGAGCAGAGAGCCGGATGGGGCTTGATCCCAGGACCGTGGGATCATGCCCTGGGCCAAAAGCAGAGGCTTTAACCCACTGAGCCACCCAGGCGCCCCAGTTGCTCAAAAGGTTAAACGTAGAGTTACTATATAACCCAGTGGTACACACCCAAGAGAAATGAAAAGACTATGCCCATACAAAAACTTGTATACAAACATTCACCCTAGCATTATTCATAACTGCCCAAAAGTGGGAACAACCTAAATGTCCATCAACTGATGAGAAGATAAAAAAAATGTGGTATATGCACACAATGGAATATTGGACAATAAAAAGAAATGAAGTACTCTAAAGCTCTAATGCGGATAAGCCTTGAAAGCATTATGTTAAATGAAAGAAGCCATGAGCATATTATAAGATATCATTTCAGAGTAAGCAAATCTATAGAGACAGAAAACAGATTAGTGGTTGCCTAGAGTTTGGGAGAAAAATGGGCAGGGGCAAGGAGAGTAGAGTTTCTTTTGGTGGCAATAAGAATGTTCTAAAATTGGATTATGATGGATGCACAGCTTTGTGACTATGGTAAAAACTATTGAACTGGACACGTTAAATGGATGAATTATATAGTACTTATTATATATAAAGCTGTACCACTCTCTTCCTCACCCCCCCCCACACACACACCTTTGGGGGCTATGTCACAGTGAATGACAGGATGGCGACAAGCCACACCAAAAATATATTGTCAGAATTAGCACCGCTTTCTTTCAATCACACCCTTATATATTAAAACAACAATAAAACAATTAGCTAATTACCCCAATGGAAAATTCCTAAGTTTTTGATCTTAGCCGTCCATAATTCCCTGGAGCTAACAAAGGCTTACCACTTTCTTGTCTTATTTTTCTAAAGTGTACCAGGAATCTTACACTGTAATTATAGTTCAATCATGCTTATTAAAGGTTTCCAAATAAAACTAGCTTAATTAAAATGTACTTTACCCTCTTATTTTTGGAGACAGATTCAGCTAGGAATAATAGAACGCCTACATTATGCTAGGTTTTATGCTGGATATTTCCACATATGTTATGTCATTTCCATCATTATTACAACCACAGTGAAAGATGCTAAATCCATTTGACAGAAGAGAAAATTCTGTCTGCAGGTGCCTGGCTCAGGTCATGATCTGGGGGTCTTGGGATTGAGCCCTGGTTTTAGGATTGAGCCCCTTGTCAGGCTCCCTGCTTAGTGGGGAGCCTGCTTCTCCTTCTCATTCTGCTTGTGCTCTCTCTCAAATAACTAAATAAAACTAGAAAAAGAAAAAACAAAACTGTATCTGGAGGTCAATGGCTCACCCAAGGTCATCCAGTCAAGGTCAGTGGTGGAGCTGAACCTGACGTCATGTTCAGTGATCATTATAAAAATAATGAATATATTTTTATAAAAACTAAAACACTCCCCTCTCCTAAAACAGAATCATGAGAAGTATACTCATTTTATAAGCACTAGAAAAACTCACTTGTCATAAACAAAACATAACTTTAACAATTTATGAAGAAATGTACTTCTGAAATCATTCCAAATGCCTACTGTGTTCTATTCATGTGAAAGTTAATGTTTCTGAATTTTAAGGACAAATACTCAGAACTTATGTTCAAATAATTCAAATGGTTATTATTCAAAGCCTCCATAAGTGAGGTATAAGATCCTTGAAAAGAGAATTAAGTTCTAAGAGGGAATCTGGTACATTATAAAGTGATATAAATGTAAGTACAGGGCACTAAACTGACATTAAGAGAAGCTAAACTGAGCCATACTTAACTATTTGGGGAGATTATGCTACCAGACGTTTGAAGAAAACGCCTTCTGCACTACAAAAGGAAATTGACCAGCCCTAAGAACCACCACTGCCACCATCACCTCCATCACCATCACCACTGCCACCAACATCACCTCCAGCACCATCGCCTATACCACCACCATCACCTCTACCACCACCATCATTATCCCACCCATGCAGCCTCAGTTGACTCCACCAACTCTCAATTCCAGGGGCAGGGTGGACTCCCTTCCCTTCTTGACACTGCTTATTCAGGAGAAACTCACTGAGATCAGTGTCAGAAAACACTAAGAAAAAAAAAAAAATGTTCTCATCCATGAAGAGATCAGAATACCGAGGAAAAATATTTAACTTCAGTGCTTGGAAAAGATCTGAGTGCCCATCCCACCTCCCATGTTCTACTAAAGAAACATGGTGAGAGCCCCTACATGTCCCACCAGGAGCCAGTGAACCACAGAGCTGTACCTTGAGCCCAGCCTGCAAGTCCCTCCCTCTCTTCACAATCCCACCCTGTCTGTTCCGATTCAGATGCTGCGGGGCACGGGGAGGAGAATCCAGTCTAGAAAACTACAGCCCATTATTTCAATGAACTCCCATAACATCTAAACGCAGATCAGTCATTGATTTTTTAAAAACAAATTAATCCTCAAATAATCTAAAGTCTTGATTTTTCCTCATCCTGAATAAGAACTATTTTTGGAGTACTACAAAACACTGGCAATCAGTGGGTGAGAAGAGGGAGACGTTAAAGTAGCATCATGGGGACTAAGAACACACACAATGAGAGGTACCCAAAAGAAAAGGAGGCAACTACTGAGGGAGAAGCAAAGGTGCTTCTAAAATCACAGAGTAGCAGAGAAGAAATATAAAAATGACACTGACAGTGCTGTTTCGGTGTGAAAGCAGAACTAGAGACAAAATTCAAATCTATTATAATCAAAGTATCCTGAATGGATGTCAAACTACATCAGAGGGCTGCAAACAGGGATAACTTTTCCGAATGCCTGGGACCCGTGGGAGAAGACCCCACCAACCAGGACAGCTCCTTACTTTCACTATCTTTGAGCAACATTACTTTAGCCCTTAGGCTGACCCTAGGGACAGAAACCAGAACAGGGCCTGGCACACAGGTCTCAATAACAATGCTGACTATTCAGGATCTGCGTGGAAGAAATTAACCACATTACATTTTTTTGGAAGTTTTCCCATTTATCATCCAAACTAAAAAGCAAACACAAAAAGTATCCAGAAAGGAGAGAAAAATCCAAACTCTGTTTAAAATATCTCCATTAACAGAAATGCTATTTCCCTACTCACAACACTGCTGACACCAAACATGTGGGTTTTCCATATCTAATTCTCCAGTTCTCTGCAGGCACCAACTAGGTGTCTTACAATTCAATTCAACTGTGACACTACCCAGAGTCAATGCAAACCCAATATGATAAGGGGCCAGTCCCACAAGACTGCCCCTTCTCAAGTAGTGGGTCCTCAAGGTACTCACATCTCTAACTTGGCTAAAAATGAGGAGTTCCCACAACCCCCTCCTCAAATATGATTAATTTTCAAGAACTCACAGAACTCAGGAAAACATTTTCTTAAGATCACAAATGATGTAACTCAGAAACAGCTAATGGAAGAGATGCACAGGGCAAGGTATATTGGAAGGAGTACAAGGAGCATCCATACCCTCTCCAGGGGCACCACCTCCCAATACCTCCATATGTTCACCACCCCAGAAGCTCTCTGAACCCACCATTTAGGGTTCTGGGAAGATTCTTCACTACATAGGCATGACTGATTAAATCACTGACCACTGGTGATCAATTCAATCCCCAACCCTTCTTCTCTCCTGGGAAGGTTTGGGGGTGGGGCTGAAAGTTCCAACCCTCTAACCATATGGTTGGCTCCTCTGAGGACCAGCCCTCATTCTGAAGCCACCTAGGGCCCCAACAACAGTCACCTCATTAGCAAAAACTTTAGTAATGTTGAAAGGGGTTTATTATTATACAGAAGATCCTTCTCTCACTCTTATCACTGAGGATCCCACAAGCGCTTTACAAGTTCTGTGCCAGGAACCAAGGATGAAGAACAAATATACATTTCTTATTACATCACAACATCACAGCCACTAGAGCACTAGAACTAGGGAAATGCAAGGAAAACGTGGCTAGAGGTGGTGGCCTCCAGAAGAACTGGCTTCTGGGAGAGGCAGAGGCAGCTCCATGGAAGCTTGGTAGTGAAAGGAAAGAAAACCAGTGATAGAAATAAACTAAGAGTCCTGTGAAACAAAGGAGTATCACAGTACCAAGAGTCACACCACACCCCTAGCACTCCTCCCTAACACTTTCCATAAAAAAAAAAAAAAAAAGTCCTTAACAGTATCTATGGAAGAGAGGATTTAAACTAAGAAACCTGTGAAAGCACCCAAACCCTTCATCTCCCATTACAGAAACACATGCTATTATGATCCCAAGAAAATCCAAGACACTCTAAACAGAAGAAGGCAAGCAGAAACCATACAAAGCTACCATGTAAGAATTAAGAATAAAACCTTTGCAACTGACAAAAATGTTCCCCCAAACTACCACAAAGCAGACAAAAACAATTCCGTATAATTTAAAGATTATTAAACAAACACTTATAGATATGAAACTACATCACAGGCCAGAAACTTAAAACTCAGAATGCAAGAGCATGCAGGGGACCAGAATATGCCACCCCAAAATACACCACTTTGGCATAAAGATTATTTTGAGCTGGAGGAAAATGAGAACAGCAGATCCAGAAAGACACCTTCTAAGAGCTTCCCCATTTGACTAAACGCAGAAATTTCTAAGAAAATAGAACTGCCATAATCCCCTCTCTTGGGAAAGTTTTATGGTCATGAAGCAGATGGAAAGTTCATAAAGAAATGAGCCTGCACAAACAAACTCTACTCCTTTGTTTTCCAGTCTGCCTCCTTAGAAGACTAAAACATTTGTCCTGACACTTCTCTATAAAAACCTCGTTCTTTGTTAGGCGCTATAAGCCCAGTTCTAATTACCCCTCTGAGTTACTTATTGCTACCTGTGTTCAATAAACTACTTTTTCTTGTTAGTCTGTCTGGAGAACCTAGGAGAGTAGAGAACAAAGGTGAAGTTCTTCCTTCTCTACATGCACACAAAAAAATAAGACCATGAACTCCTATTTCAAATTCTAGAAGGAAAGAAAGAAAAAAACCAAGTCATGTCAGAAGAAAGTCTTATCTAGAACATACCTATGGGGAGAACAAATTCTATTAACACTGAGGAGAAAAATGAAAACAGCCAAGAGCATGGAAGTGAAATAAGGGAAGGAAATGGATTCAAGAAAAAGTGATAGGATAAATGTAGTATCTGAAAATAGGAGTAAAACAAAAGAAAATATTGAAATAATATTTTAAAATCTAATTTCAGAGAATTTTATAGAAACAAAATAAGATGTGAATCTAAATACTGAAAGGGTCCGTCATGTACTAGGAAAACTGACCCAGTGAAACACATCTAGTAAGACTATTAGATTTTTTTTAAAAGATTTTTTAAAAAGACTTTACTAATTTATTTGACAGAGAGAGAGAGAGAGAGATCACAAGTAGGCAGAGAGGCAGGGAGAGAGAGAGCGGGAAGCAGGCTCCTCACTGAGCAGAGAGTCGGATGTGTGGATGTGGGGCGATATCCCAGGACCCTGAGATGATGACCTGAGCCAAAGGCAGAGGCTTAAGCCACTGAGCCACCCAGGCACCTCAAGACTATCAGATTTTATAAATCAAGAAAATCTTTAGGCTTCCAGGCAAAGTCACTTACAAAATTAAGAAAATCAGGTTAGCTTGATTTAGACTTCAGCACCAACATACAAAACAAGACAACCTACAAAGCAAGTTGACAGGGGAACAACATTTTTGAAGAAACTCAAGGGAAGAAAAGATCACACAGTCAGCCAAGTCAACAAATAAGTACTACTGATGGAAGCAAGGACTTAAGGAATACCATATTGGCTTCCAACTACGGAGATGACTAAGGAACATCAGTGAAAAGGCTGGTGGTGGGGGCATTGAATATGTTTTACTACAGATCAAAGAGAAGAGAAAAAAATGTAGAGACAGGGTAGAAAAATAAAATGGAGACATCTGTTCCAATAAAGTACAAATAACTGAACCCCGTCCTTCCACACACATATGCTGGACAGAGGGAAAAATTTAGAACAAGCTCAGGGACTGGCACATAGGTAAAGGGTGTTTTCCACATCAAACAAATACTAAATGCCTACCAGAGCTAAGGGCATTAAAAAAGATTCATAGTATAAAGGTTACCAGTAGAACAAAAATACAAAATTCTCCCCCTCCAAAAAAATGCACAGAAAAGAAATCACATGGGGGTGCCTGGGTGGCTCAGTTGTTGGGTGTCTGCCTTTAGCTAAGCTTGGGTCAAGATCCCAGAGTCCTGGGGTCAAGACCAGCATCTGGCTTCCTGCTGGGCAGGGAGCCTGCTTCTCTCCCTCTCCCACTTTCTGCACATGTTCTTTCCCTTGCTATCTCTCTCTTTCTCTATCAAATAAATAAATAAATAAAATCTTAAAAAAAAAAAAAAAGAGATCACCTGAAGAAAGAAAATAAAAGCATCATACATAATCAATACAAAGACAAATAGAACAAAGCAGGATGACAGATTTAAAAACCAATTATATACCAGTCATACAAACAATGTAAATGGACTGAAGGTTTTTAGATTTGCTCATAAAACAAAAGCCAACTGTGTTCTCAATAGGAGAGATACAACTAAAATAAAGCTATTCTGAAAAGGCTTAAGATTAAAGAGATCGTCAAAAGTATACCACATACATCTTCCAACTTTAATTTGTTGCAACAACAAATAACCCTCAAATCTTAAAAGGCTTCTCTCTCACTCAGTTTACCTATAACTGCAGGCCAGTTGTGCTTGTTCTTTCTCATGTGTCATCTCTCTATTCTGGCATGTAGCCCTATCTGGAGTACTCTTTTTCTTTCTTCCTTCCTTTTTTTTTTTTTTTTTAAACCAGGGCAGGAGCAAGGGATGACCCCTGCAGCTTCTGCCCAAGTAGAGTATGCATCCCCCTTCCACACACTCCCTAAAAGTCAGTCATGGGCCAGAGAAGACTCAATGGGGAGGGGAAGTGCACTTTGCCCAGAGCCAGGCAGCACAGGTCACATGGCAGCAGGCCGAATGTATAATCCTTTTACATAATACGGTCCTCAAGCAGGCAAATGCAAGTAATAAAAAAGCAAGGACTGCTACTCCAGTATTAGACAAGGCAGAATTTGGGCTCAAAAATACCAAATGAAAGAAAGAAATTCACTTGCTAATGCTAAAGATACAATTCATAACAAAATTATATTAATTGTGAATATCTACTTACCAAAATATAAGTAGCCACCTTTATAAGCCAGAAGCTACAAGAAATGCAAGACAGACAGAAATGCATTTTTAAAAGGAGATATGACCAGACCCCTTTTAGTCCAAGAAAGTCAAGTGGCCAACAAATAAACACAGATGTGAAAGGCCTGACAACATAATCAATATCTAGATCTCAGGGCTCTCTATCCAGGCATATATTCCAATAAGAGAATATCTGCCTTCTTTGCAAGTGTGCAAGGGCCATTCATAAATACCAATCATATATCAGGGGCAAAGAAAACCTCAGTAAGTTCTCTGATTATAATGAAAGAAAACTAGAAATCAAAGCACCTCCACCTCGAACACAACCCATAAACCCTTGGGCTAAAGAGGAAACAAATTACAATAAAAAACACTATATATCAAGATGGGGGGGATACAATTTAAAAACATTAATACAGTTTTAAAGGAAAATTCATCCATAAATATTCGGATCCATATAAATACAATGAAAATAGTGAAAAAAAAAACCACCATCTTCCATTCACCCCAAAAAAGCCAGAGGGAAAAATGGAAGAAAGCAATCGAGGTAAAAGCAGAAAACAGGAAAATAATAAAACCCATAAGTCAAAAATATTAGTTGTTTGGAGGAAAAAGATAAAAAGAATCAAGAAAGAAGGGTAAATGCAAAAACACAGAAGTGACAGAGGAAGGAACTACTGAACTGAAGAACGTTAAAAAAAGTCCGTTTGAGGGTTCACATAAACCTTCAAAACCATAGCATGAGATTAAAAGGAAAATCTCTACGTTATTTTTATGAGGCACCTGTAACATTGATACATCAACCTGATGGGCTATACACAAAAGAACCATAAAGAAAATAATTCGAAAGAAAAGAATTAAAAACAGAATCGAATAGCACATTAAAAAATAAAAATTATATCATAATCCAGAGGGGTTATTCAAGGAATTCCAGAGCAGTTTAATATGAGGACATCCATTAACATATTAGTAACTAAGGAGAAAAATCATGTTTGTCTCCACAGATACTAAAGAAGCCTTCAAAATATAAGCTTGGGACAGCTGGTGGCTCAATTGGTTAAGAGTCTGCCTTCAGCTCAGGTAATGATCTCAGAATCCTTGAATCAACCCCAAGTCTGGCTCTTTGCTCAGCAGGGAGTCTGCTTCTCCCTCACCCTCTGCCCCTCCCCACCCCTCATGCTCTCTCTCTCCCTGTCTCAAATAAAATCTTTTTTAAAATATAACTCTTCAATATTTAATGAAAACACTCATTAAAACAAGTTGACAGAGACTTCCTTATCATGAATATGTACTTTAAGCCAAGAAAGTAATGATCTGTTAGTTATTTCAATTATAATTAAATTACCGTTACTTATAAGTCCATTTAAATACAGAAATGGTTAGCATTCTGAAATTCTACTTCTAGCATTTTCTCTCTCTCTGTCAAATAAATAAATAAATAAAATCTTAAAAAAAATCACCTGAAGAAAGAAAATAAAAGCATCATACATAATCAATACAAAGACATAATAAATATAACAAAGCAGGATGACAGATTTAAAAACCAATTATATACAAACAATGTAAATGGACTGAAGGTTTTTAGATTTGCTCATAAAACAAAAGCCAACTGTGTGCTCAATAGGAGAGATACAACTAAAATAAAGCTATTCTGAAAAGGCTTAAGATTAAAGAGATGAACCCTAAGTGTTAGTCACTGAAAATGCTTTAAAGGTACAAAAGCTTTACTGATCTTACCATCTAATCAAATGAACACAAAGTGAAGCATAAGAACAGATTGCAAAGTCTCCAAGAACTTGGATGATTCTGTGTCCTGGCTGGATGGACAGACACCCTTGTCTTAAACCCATCTTCCTGGCAGCTCGAAAACATCCCAGTTTGGACAACCTACTCATGGCCACTATGTAACTCACAGAAACAGGGAACCATTGGAATAAAGAATTAAAAGCAGAACTATAATTTAATTTAAAAAATTAAATTGTAAAATTACAATTAAAAATTTTTTTAAAAAATTAAAACTAGAATTATAATTTAAATGTTATTCATATATAAACATTAATATTCAGAGATTGACAGTTATTAAGTAAAATCAAGAGGTAAGAGAGAAAATACAAGGCCATGCAACTATTCATCATTTTTAGCAGTCAATAGATACTGTCTAAAATTAGTAAATCAGGAAGTAGAAGTATTCCAAAATTATTTAGAATTACAGTGGTAACCATCAGAGAAATTAAAAGGAAATTAAAAATCATTACTTCTTGGGAGTATCATTCTTCTTTAGGAGAGAGGAGACTCAGGGAATACTTTACTTTTTAATTGGAACTTTTCCATAGTCCTTGCATTTTTCTCACATACGTAGAAGCTACTACATTTATAATAAACACATATTTAAGTAAAACATAGAAGGAAGTGACATGAATTCCCCTTCATTTTGCTGCCTTTGCTCTTGAAAACTAAAGAGAAAAAAAATCAGCATGATATGAGGATTCACACATTCTCTCCACCAATATCCACTAAGTGCCTACTGCATGACACAGGTCGAGTGAGGTGTGGGGTGAGAGCAATGACAGAGGACAGACTCCCCAGGAGCTTACATTCTGGAGCTACACACCACCATGGGTCCTCCCTACCTCTTCTAAACAAGTGTACCTCACAGAGCTCACAACAATGAGAGAACAGAGGTGAACACTGCAAATGCAAACAATATAGGCCAATATAGAACGATTTTATCATTTGATACACAAACTATAACTTGGCACTAAAACTAGAAAACAAAACCAAACCCTCCCCCCCTTTTTTTTAAAAAGAGGAGTGGTGGGGAGGGGCAGTGGGAGAGAGAAGAAGAAAATCTCAAGCGGGTTCCACATTCAGCAAGGAGCCTGACTCAGGCCTCAATCCCACCACCGAGATCATGACCTGAGCCAAAACCAAGAGTTGGTTGCTTAACTGAATGAGCCATCCAAGTGCCCCTAATGCTTTACAAATTGTCCTTACCACATTTTGGCAAAACTTAAAAACAGTCTTTGTAGAAATAAGGCTGACTGAAGAATACTCATAATTAATGGCCTACAATATTTAAGAAATAAAAATTTAAGAAAATAATAATTTTCTTTTTTTCTTTTTTTTTAAACAGATTTTATTTATTTGACAGATCACAAGCAGACAGAGAGGCAGGGGGTGCAGGGTGGGGGTGGGGTGGGGTAGGCCCCCTGCTGAGCAGAGAGCCAGATGCAGGGCTGGATCCCAGGACCCTGAGATCATGACCTGAGCCAAGGCAGGCTTAACCCAGTGAGCCACCCAGGTGCCCCGAAATATTCCCAATTTTCAAAAATAGCTAAGAAATTACAGACTCAATAGCATCAAGATAACCCAATAGGGTCTTTCATTAAATTTGACACTGCCAAATTCATGGCTCTTTACAAGCTTTATGGCTGGGCAACAACCCAAAGCGAAAGACAGCATTAGCCATGCAGAACATCTTCCAATTGTCATTCTTAAGCAGCCATTCTCTGTGATGTGCACTGTGCAGGCTATCCCCAATCTGGCCTCCTATTAACAAGGAAAAGACAGTAAGAGAGACCTTAGCAATTCAAAACTACTTTACGTCACACTCAGGCCAGTTTAAGATCTTACTGGCAGTTCATTAAGATTCTATAATTGAATTTGAAATTAACTACAAAATTCCACAGCTCGTCCCTGGGAACAAATGAAATGAAAACACTGCTCTTTTGGTGGTAGTTTTGCTATACTGTGCTAAGCTCTTCAGAAATAGTAAATTTTAATTCAATACTACAGCCATAAAAACACACCACTTTCTAAACTGGCAGTCAAGGAGAAAAGCAGAACACCCATAATAGGTATTTTGTGATGGCGGCATCCCTCAGTGGTTCGCTAACATCTTGGAGACAAGAATGGGACTTGTTGTGCCTTTTACACAGAATACATGATTGACCTTTCCTCAGGAATATACAATGCGTATTTTCATCTAACCTTACTGAAAGCAACAAAGAAGAGAAAAAGAATAGTACAGAGAATACAGTATTGCCATAAAACCTGTGTGGGTGGTGGATAAACAGGGGGTGAAGAAATTAAGCTCCTAATACATTTTAATCTGCAGTTCGGATTATGAGAATGAGTCCATACAAAGTACGCTACAATATGCTGAGCACCTTCTAATGGCGGCCAATGTCTTCAGAACAGCATCACCTGCCCCCTTTAAAGCACTAACTGGTCAGCTCTTAACTACATTGGGCTTGGATGATACTCATAATACACATCAGTTATGTATGTTCAGTGAATTCAGGAGTCTGACACAGGGAGATGGACTACACTGTGGTTTCAAGAAAGGATAACAAGTAGATGGAAAATTTCTCTATCAAAGGAAGGGTGGCAGGGTGGACTAACATGTGCTCCAGCCTAGAAGGATGAGGAGAGGTACAAATGATGCCAAATATATTGGAAGATTCTAAACATCTAAAACTGATACAGAACCAGTCTTCCTATTGTTACTGACAGAGAAACTAGGCTTGGTTTTCGGCTTCAAATAATTATATACCATTAAAACTCATAGAACCCTGAGTACTCTTCTTCCCTAAACTTTTCTGGAGCCAACATTCACTGAAAATAACACAGTCCCCCATAGGATAAATAAACTTAAATGGTACAAAGCTCTCTCAAATCTTTAATTAAAAGACCAAAGACCTAGTCCTCAAGGTCTTTGGCTCTGAAATTCTGGCAGTCACTTAATCTGTCTGGCTCTTTGCTTCCTCGGTAAGTAGTGGCTGACAATTTTGATGAATATGCTAATTAATATTTCATAATCACCATCTCCAATGGTTCTAAATGTTTTACAAGCATAAACTCACTCAATCCTCACTATAAGATATACTATTATTATCCCTTTTTATAACAGACAAAACTAATGCACAGAAAGGCTAAATACCTTGCCACCCCCGCCCCCTGCCCCATCCAAAAGCTAAGACAATCTACTGGCCTGCCATATCCAGGCCTAGGATGAAGTTACTTTTGTGCAAACTGACTGTAAAGGGCGAAGGTTAAATAAAGTCTTCCTATACCTTCTGTCAATGAAACAGGTGATCAACAATCAAGGAGAAAACAGACACTTGTTTATAAATAAAAGCCTTTTTAAAATCCTTTTAGGATTACTGGCTCAAGACTTGGCCCAGTTTCATAAAAACAATAAACATGACACCTCTTCACAAAAAGGAGGGTTCCCCTGAGACCAGTATCAAGTGCTGTAATGTTTTCCTCTGCCAATTATAGATTCTCTTCCAGGGAAGTACATTCTGACTTGAAATCTTCTGTGACATTAAGATCACCTCTAGGCAAGAGGTGCTAGGACATTAAATTTTAAATGAATATATTTTAAATGTTTTGTGAATCACAGAAAGGAGCTATTGTTTGGTGTTAGCATCAAGTATTAGGTAGTGCTCCTTAAGTAACAGCATATATCGGGGTAACTTTTAAAGGGGGATCAGTGTTCCTTAAGTATCACCGTATATCCGGGTAACTTTTAAAGGAGGGAACTTGTGATTAATTGCTATGTTTGGAACTACAAATCCTACGAGAAATTTAGAAACCAGCTAGGATAAATGCCCTTTGAGAGGTTCCTGAGGATAGGAACCCTTACCTTTACGCATCTTTCCATCCTACTACAGTGCTCTGCATAAAACCTGCATCTAAGCATTTCCTGGGGATGTATCAATGGTAGCGTTTTATTATAATCAAAAGAATCCTGGTGGTAAAACAAGCAGATTCCAAACTGAATTTAGTGCAGAAATAAAACTGTCTAATAATGCAACGATTAAGTACTGGTCCTTCTCAAAAATAAAAATATGCTCTTGCTCGGCAGATCTTTCACTTTCAAAAAGAAAAACAACAACAAAAACCACAAGGAAACGTCAGCCTCTCTAATCCTAAACAGCTGAATCATTCACATATTTAACCGCCCAGAACTGTCAGTGCAAGCTCTGCTTTTTGCTAAGTCTGAATTTAAGACCTTCCCTAGGAGAACATGGGAGAATTACAGAAAATTAACGGGATTCCCAAAAGACACCTACTTAGACAGGAGCTGCGTTATCCTTAATCAAACAGCAGGCCCTGGAAAACCCATCAATCTCTGCTGAAGTAAAAATACTACGCTGAGGAAACGTACTCGTTCTCCAACGAATGCTTATTAAATATCTACTTGGCGCAAGGCAAACCCGCAGACGATCTCTGGAATGGGGGCGCCGCGCCAGTCTGCTGCTCCGCGGGGCCCACCGCTCAGCCAGATGCGCCCAGATGCAAGGGTCAGGAGCAGGGGCGACTGGGGGGGGGGTCCCCGGACCTGCCCCTCCGGCTCCTCCTGGGCTCGCCTCCCACCAACACCGGTCTCCTAGCGATGCAGCTTCAACCATGGCGAAATGAACAAATGTGTCCCGCAGCCGCGGCGACAGCGCCCTCCAGGTGAGTTGGTGGGACACCCCCCCCCCACCAACACAAGAATAACACCCGGCAGGTGAGGGCGTGGAGGGCGTGGGGGCCCTCTGGGGACCCCGGGGCTGTCTTGACGGTGTGGGGGCTGAGGGACCCCGAAAGATTCTGGAGGTTCCAGCAGGTACGGGGGTGAGGTCTGGGGACCCAAGGGCATCTCTGGAGGGAGGGCGGGGGTTCTGAGAGCCACCGGGGCATTCTTGGAGGAGGTGCTTCTAGGATGCCCTAAGGCTTAGGAGCTGTCCGGAAGATGCAGGGGAAATGAGGACCCACAGGAGTCTCAGGGGAGAGAGGGGATTCAACAGGACACGCATGGGGGCAGCTGGCTGGGGAGGGGGCCCGCGACGGGAGACCCCCCTCAGGGCACTCGCAGTCTGGTGCTCACCCAAACAGCCCTCGGAGGAAGGAGTGGGAGGCCTTGACTCGCTTCTCGGCCTCCGCCATCAGCTGCACTGCCTCACGCTCCTTCCCCGCGTTATCCATGTCGCCCGCTGCCGCCACCACAACCTCCTCAGCCGGTTCCGACGCGCCTTCCGCGCCTTAGCCCTTCTCTCGCAGAGGCGGGGAGCGCCGGAGAGGCGCGCAAGGCCTGTCGGGACTTGTAGTGCCGGGTCCAGTCCTGAAGGCGGAGATGTGAGAGGCGTTAACTACATTTCCCAGAAGGCCGCAGAGCGGGGCGGGGTGGGGAATCAGAGCTTGCAGACTGCCAGCGCCAGGGATTTCGGGGCGAGAGGCGTGACTCTTCGTAGGGGTCTTAGTCCAAGGTGAACTTTAATCTTTTAAGTATGCGGGGGAAATGGAAGATGACGCGCGGCTCTCTAGTAAGGATAACCTCAAACACGCAGTATCACGTTGGTTCAAGAATCCCTTGCTCACCGCGACTGACATCTGGCGAGGGGATGGACGAGGGAACGGGAGATAACAGATTGGAACGTTCAGCCTACGCTCAAGCTCTGCAGGAGGGAATCTAACGCAGCCACCGAAAGCAAATTCATTAACCATGTGATGCCCATCCACCCACCAGCAACAGCTGGCAGAAAGAGCCATTTTTATCCCCAGAGCAAGGCGTTTAAGAATTTATAATTTTCCCCAATATAAATGCAGAGTTATTTTTCTTGTTACAACTTAATGTCGGTCTTCTCTTCCTTGGTTATAAATAAGTTGCATTTAGGCTACATATGCATAATCCACTCTTTTAATTGACTGAATTATTTCCCATGATTGGGAGGCTTTGAGCTCTTTTTCCTTTACACGGTGCTGGCCGTAGAGACTGAGTCTCCTGGGGCACAATTTGGCCTGCCCAGAGGTCTTCTAATTTCAGGGCAGAAGTATCCATAGATAGATGCTATCATGTGCCAACAATTTCCAGGCCCGTCCTGGAGGGAGTGGCTATTTTTGTTTTGTTTTGTTTTTGTTTTATACAAAATCTAGACCATTTACATTTGGCAATGCTAAAGCTGTGGTGGTGAAACAAGAAAATCACTGCCAAATGAGAACTTGTGACAAAGTCAAACTATTAATAAATACACTGTGGGCACTGGCACATGAAATATATCTAAGAGAATGAGGCTCTCTTCAGAGATCAAGGCAACAAAGGCCAAACTCCTAGAAAGGTAACTAAAGCATCTGTTGCAGAGTCCATACATTGAAGGCACTCTAGAGATGGAAGTGTCAGATCTTCAGGCAGAATTTATTCACTAAATGCAGTATTCTAACTTCGAAAACCTAATTTGTGTTCTTTTATAGCAGTATTGGAGAATAAGGAGGCAGGAAATTAGAAGTGTCAGTAAATGTAGGATTAAAGAGAAAAACTGCAAAATCAGACATAAACATTTGAAAAGCAGAGCAGTCCATGGGGATTTCATGGAGTCGGCCCAACTCAAAAGCTCCTAAGTGCAGCATCAATATGTTGATTTAAGCAGCTCCCAAAGCTGGCCCAAAGTAAAGGATGTTCAAAAATACTGATCTCTAAGCTACTAGCTTTTTAAATCAGGATCTCCTGAGGTTGGGGACTAGGAAATGTACATTTTAAAAAGAATTCTCTGTGCACTATTGTAAAGCATACAATTCTAGATTCTCAAATCTGTGGTCAGCTCAAAAGGAGGTAGAATAGACTGCCTGCTCTGAGCCAGAACATGCAGCTAGGGGTAACAGGGTACATCCTGACATTTTTTTTTTTTATGTTTCTGGGTATTTCCTTCATTCTCTTGTTTCTGACAGGCACTCCCATCCTTCCCCAGTCCACACCCAAGTGGGAAAAAAACTTCAAATCACAATTTTATAGAGCACTTGTTTTCTTCTTGCAGAGGCTAGATAAGGGAATGTAGCAGGACACAGAGACAAAACTCAAAGAACAAGGATAATAAGAGACAGATGAGGAATCCTCCAAGCAGGAGGAAAATGGGGACCTGCACTCTTGTGGACCAGGGAAAGAGTGAAGCCCTCAAGTAGAAACTGTCCTAGAGTAGGCCCGAAGGACCCATGATGTACACCTGTGCTGACCAGGATGGTAGCCACTCACCACAAGAGGCCCTTTAAATCTAACTCAAATAATATGAAATCAAATGTAAAATTTTGTTTCTCAGTCACTCTAACCACATTTCAACTGCTCAGTTGGAATGCACAAATACAGATCATTTCGATTTATTGCACAAAGTTGGCATTGCTGGTCTAGACATGTCTTGCCTCTCAGCAGCTCTGGACACTTGGAAGAAGAGACTTCAGACAGTTTCTTAGAAGATGGAGCAAGAAAGGAGGAGTCTGCATACTTTACCAGGCAGAACAAAACACAACCTGCAGGCCTTTCCTTACCATCAGGGAAGACTCATGGACATTCAGACTGAATGAACACACTGGAAGTTAAACTGGAATGTTGAGTGTCCAACTATTCACCCTGAGAGGTGCTCTGCAAAGGCAAGGCTGAAGCCATTTAAGAATAGCCAGCTGTTAGAGAGGCACGATCGGAAAATGGTCTGTGTGAAAAACAAGGTATGGTCCTTTGCATGTTTTCATAGAAGGGTGTGCAGCATGGGAAGAGTCCTGTGTGGAGACCAGCACCAAGGGAAGGTGCAGCGGACACAAATGCATTGTATCTCCAGGATTGTCCAGACTGATGTCTTGAGGGGCCAGTGCAGCAGCCCCGTGAGTATCTCCCACGCCGCTGAGTTCAACTGGCTCCCAGGACCACTGCCTAACCCACACCTGAGCAGCAGCTACGTGA
Source organism: Neogale vison (assembly GCF_020171115.1). Classification (NCBI taxonomy): domain Eukaryota; kingdom Metazoa; phylum Chordata; class Mammalia; order Carnivora; family Mustelidae; genus Neogale; species Neogale vison. Next base: position 48,655,259 of record NC_058098.1, read on the forward strand.
GGAACAGTTCACCTAGTGTCATCCCTCCCTTTGATTCCAAAGTCTGTAGGAAACTTCTGGCCATGACTAGCATTGGGTGTTCCCATGTCTGTGGGCCCCAATTGCCAGCACCTGAAATTCTCCTCAGGGTTCTCTTTGGCCTTCAGGCTGCTCTGCTTGAATGCCAAAGAAATGAGGAGGATTAATTAACTACATTAACAAGGAAATTAATACTTCTTGGCCTCATAGGAGCAGCTCCCAATCAATGAGTGTTGGAAAATTGGAAGATAAGTACCCTTCTGGTGGGACAACTCTGAGCAATGTTTTACACTCTCTCCTAGGGATCAGCAGTGGCAATGAGCTCCAGCTGTTCACAGCAGAACATTGTTTGTTCTGTACTCTTTATTGACTTTCTTCCCTTGCCTTTCCCCACACTCCTACTGGTGCTGCCTTCTGGTGTCACCTCCCAGGAAATTGCTTTCCCTAGAATCCTGGTCTCAAGGTCTCCTTCTGGGACCACACAAACTAAGATAGGGGGCATATGCACTGAGGAACAGTAGGTGTGTTCTGGCACCCAGGCACAATCATGGTGTTCATTACAAATTCATAAACCAGTATTGTCATCTGTGAATAACTGTATACTTGGGGTTCCAGTTGCCACTTCACATGTAGGGGTGTAAAGCTAGCAGTTGTTTATTATTGTTATCACTTGTGGTTCTGGGCCCCGACTGGGCTCAGATGGGTTGTTTTCATTTGAGGGTTTCTCACTCAGGTGGTAGCTGGAGCTGTGGTCATCTTAGGGCCACTCATGCCTGCTGACTGAGAGGGGAAGACTCGAAAGGCTAGACCTTTCGAACTTCCTGGTATCTCTGAGCTTCCTGGTATCTCTCTCTGAGATGGTGGCCATGGGCCAGGGCTCCAATGGTGCTAGAGGAATGGTAGCCAGACAGCTGCTGAATTATTTTTACGATTTAATGTCTCAAGTTTGAAGCATGAGTTCTGTTTTCCTGAAGAAAATTGCTCAGGTTCACCTGTCTTCAAGGAGAGGGTCTTACAGGATTTGCAGATGTGTTAAACCCACCAGAGTTGTATTCAAGGGAGCCTGGTTGCACCAACAAATCTGTGAAGCTGGACTCCTCCAGGCTGGGGAGCAGCCTGTCACCTGCAAGGGCCTTGGAACCCTGGGAGACTCTGCCCTATCTTCAGCTCCCCCTACCACTGATATCTCAGCCTTATTTCTGTCTTTACTCAAAGAGTGGCCCAAAGGTGTCAGGAGGGAGAAGGCCTGGGCTGCTCCAGTGTGGTCCCCTTTAGAAGACAGTGAAGAAAAGAATTCATTCCAGGTTCTTCATCCAAAAGCATCAACATAATGAATTCATGAAAATAAATGTTCTCTATTCATATTGATGAGGTTGGGCTTCCGCAGTTTGTGCAGCTTTGAGGATAGAATTTAATTACCCTATTTATGGTCATTCTTTTCATTTTCCTCATGGACTCACAAAATCTGAGAAAATTGAATGGGGAACTTCAGAGGCATAATTAAATAAATGGTTTTTATTATATATATTTTTTTAACCTTCAAGCCAGTAGTAGTGTGTGTATGTTTGTGTGTTTGAGAGATTTCACGTGTCGAAATTGCTACAAATATTCCTGAAGGCAGCTTTGTTAATTATTTATATTTATTTTATATTTAAATATTATATTTAAAGATTTATTTATATTTATTATATTTAATTATATTTGTTAATATTATTTTCTTAAGAAATTATTCTGTGAAATTTAGACCAAAATATTAGAAAAAACAAAATTAAATTTACAAAATATCTGTTAAAAGAAACATAGAAAATGGTAAATTAAGTTCAAGTAAATACTTCTGAAGAAGTAATATTGTCGTTAATTAAATGTTATTCTTTTCATGAACTGATATGAAATTCCACCACATAGCTTAAAATTAACTGGATGCTTTTAAAAATGCCAAATGGACGTAAGAACCAAGATTACCCAACTTTTATTTATGTAATGAAATATTCTAAGACTTTTCTTCTCAATAGTTGATACAGTTCTTGCCGGAGTTATGGTTCTAAGCTACAGGCACAATGGCTTACAAAGAAAATGGATGTACTTCCTGGACTGTTTTGATTTCCTTTCACATTATTATTTTAATTTAATTGATCTAAATTTCTTTAACTAGAAGAAATTTAGGAAAAAGTCACCCATTTCTACTAGATTTTTTGTTGTTGTTGTTCGTTTGTTTCTAGCAAATCTTTTTAAACCTACAGATGCACAGATATTATTAGAATGTATATCTGTATTTCGTTTTTAGGATATATAAGCATTTTCCAGATTGCTATTGATCTTTGCAATTAAGCCCACTCCATGCTGTCATAATAACTGTATTTGAAAATACAGTAAATGCTCAGCATTCATGGGTTCTGTATTTACAAATTTGTCTATTTGCTAAAATCCATTTATAAACCTCATATCATTACTATGCATTTCTGCAGTTATTTACAGACATGTATAGAGCCATGAAAAATTTGAGTGACATGATATACATGTTTTCAGCTCAGGCTGGACAAAGCAACACTGCTTTTTTTTTTTTTTTAAGCTCATACTGTAAATAAGTGTCCTGGTGATCTTCAGCACAAGAAGATGGTGCTGTGCCTTAGGCAGAAGATGCATGTTAGATAAGATTTGTTCAGGCACAAGTTATAATGCTGTTGTTTATGAGTTCAGTGTTAACAAGCCAAGATATGTGTCAAGTAAAAGCAAGGTTTTGTGTTAATGGGCTTACAAAAATGTGACCCGAGACTCAAGGGAACCAAACATGTGCTTTCCTTAGGAGCAATGGTTCAGTACTTGTTAACTCAGTGTTTGTAGTGATTTTCTAGACCGTAACTACTTCAATTGAGAATTGGCTGTACATTGGGAGAGTGTCCAAATAAAGAAAATGAAATGCAGCCACATGTAGACTCTCTCTTTCCCAGTCCCTAAAAGACATGGACAAAAAGTAACAAACTAGCAGCTCTTCCAGGGAATTAAGATAGAGGGAAATGTCCCTGTGTTTGATCAACCCCCCATCCCACTTATTACCTTGCTTTCTGCTGCTCTCTGCCCTAAGAGGCTTATGTGTAGGGACTCCACCAATAGGGTCCCCTGTCCTCTGACTTCTGGTGCAGGAGGCCAATGAGGTACCCAGCCTGAGGTGGAGGGCAGAAAGTGAGTGAAATCAAGGCCTTTGTTCCCTGGCCCCTCTGCCAGGTGGCCAGCTGAGGCTCCCTGACATCTCGATTACTCCCCTTATCTTCCAGCAAATGACAGTCCTGTGCCCTTGGATTCATTTATACCTGCAACATTGTAAGTATCCCCTTTAAATAAACCTTCCTATTTTCATCGTGGCTCTATCTACTGCAGGGACCCTGACTGACATGTTCCCCAGCTTTGTTGTATAAGGTGCAATCTTGAGACCCAAACTAGTAAAGGCCTGTATAAGAAAGGAAAATCTTGGGCCAGTCTCACTCAAGAACATGGATACAATAATTTTGAATGAGATATTAGCAAATATACCTGGTGCAAAAATATTGATGGTTATGGACATAAGTGTGAAATGCTTAACTTTAAAACTATTCAAAGTTTTCTTTTGTTTTTTTATTGAAGTATAGTTAATGTCACATGAGTTTTGGGTGAAATCTTTCAGAAGTTTTAGATGAAAATACAGGAAAGTAGTTTCATGACCTTGACTTCCTAAGTGAAATATCAAAACTGCAAACCATAAAAGAAAAGATCAATACATTCACTCCATTAAGATGAAGGATTTCTTTTCACTAACATAGCATATAACTCAAGTGAAAAGACAAAATCACAATCCAGAAAAGGTATCTGCAGCAAATATACCCCAAAATAGTTATTACTAAGGATAAAGAAACCCTGCAAATCAATAGGAGGCAAACAACCACATAGAAAAGATGGACAAAGGACTTGAACTTGAACACTTGAAGGTTACAACAAAGTTTGGGCCTTTTCACCTTCTGCTGCTTGTTGCTTCAGGAGGAGAGTTTATCAAACAGTACTCAAACAAATAAATAGATAAGTAAGTAAGTAAGTAAATAAGTAAATAAGGGGAGAAGAACCCAAGTGAGATCATCCCTGCTTTTTGCAATGGCATATTTGTTCTCTGAGAGTTATCACACCATGACTCTTCTCTGTGTCCTGTGATGTCAATAGCAATGGGGATGGAGAGAGGCCTGCTCACAGGAAAACAGAAGTCCAGCTGGAGAGCAGAAGCTGGAGCACCACTGTCTGCAGAAACTATGTGCTTTTTATTTGCTTTCAAAATGAGACATGAGGGTTCCTTAAATGGAGTAGCCTGTTTAGGAGCTGGTAAGCCGATGCTGTACCAGGGAGAACGGCCACAGAAAGGAGACCAAAGGCTGCATGAGGACAATGGCCAGCCGACAAACCCTGTTACCCTTGGTCCCCAGGTGAAGGTCCTACAGAGACATTGAGAATGTTCTACGTCTTGTGACGTGTCTGACTTTCTGAGCCTTGTGACTTCCCCTGTTCCCTTGTCTAGAAAGGGAAAATGTACACTGAGCCTTTTGGGGCAATGCCAGCTCTGAGCCATCTGTAGTACCACCTTGTCATTGTTGACATTCTGCGCCTGCTGCTGGCCTGCTCCCCAGGACCAGCGGGCATCTCCAGCCAATGTCAGCCGTGTTCTTCTGCTGCAGCTCCAGGGATGAGGGCTCAGGGGCTCGGGGCTGTCATTGGAGCTGCCACTAGCAGCCGAAGCAATGCTCCCCTGCAGCCATGCTTGGGAGAGTCCTCAAGTAGGTGCCCAGACTGCTCCTCGCTGGGCTGGCTTTGAGGGGTTTCTGGTGGCGGGGGGGCTCTCAAATAGATTTGCTTCTTGTCAAGGTAATATTCAGGTCAGCAGCCAGTGGACAGCAGAACAAGGAAGAGTTTATCAAACAGTACTCAAACAAATAAATAGATAAGTAAGTAAGTAAGTAAATAAGTAAATAAGGGGAGAAGAACCCAAGTGAGATCATCCCTGCTTTTTGCAATGGCATATTTGTTCTCTGAGAGTTATCACACCATGACTCTTCTCTGTGTCCTGTGATGTCAATAGCAATGGGGATGGAGAGAGGCCAGGAAGACGAAGTTCCCAGGAAATAGCCTGAAGCCCCCAGGGCAGTTCGACCTGCTTTACCGCCAAGGCTTCTGGAGGTTTCCCCTTCTTACTAAAATAGCCAACATGATCGAGCCCTGTGTGCCAGGCTCTGCTAGGTACTTCTGTACCTTTTATAATAACCTGATGTATTTACTATTATATGGATTTTACAGATGAGGTAGCTAAGACTCAGAAGGTGAAGCAGCTGCCAAGCAACTGTGGAAAGGCAGCTCCAGGTCTGACTCTGCTGTGCAGCTCTCCTACTCTTCATGGCAGCCCTTGGCCCCACGGCGACACCAGAATGGACCAGCCTGGAGATCTAGACTCAGTGGGAATGCTCTACCTAGCTACCTGTCCTGGAACATACGCAGCATCCTGGGGCATGGAGTCTCACCTGCTAGATGACCTCCTGGTCCCTTCCCGCTTTGGGGAGCAATAGCACCCTGCTTCAGGTTTCCAATCAGAAGCAAATCATGATGAGCAATGGTTTTGACCAGACTGGTGAGTGGTCTGTGCAGGCCCAAGAGAACTGGGGTCAAGGAAGAGCCTATGAAGTTCATCTGTGAGGGAGGGGCAGTAAAGACAAGGTAGGGTAAAGGGGTAGATTAAAAGCTGCAGCCAGGAAATTCCCAGTCTCCAGACTCCTCACCCCACACCAGCAGAGCCATACTGCCTGCAGTGATAAGATACATTTTCCCTCTGTTTCCTGCTATTTTTTTCCCCTGGGAGCAGCCTAACAAAGAATTTCCAAGGCTGGTTGGCAACAACTAGGCAGTTGTGCCACTCACAGACAGCCCCCTCTAGCCTGCCACCATATCACCCACACACCACACAGCTGTGGGTTGATCTAAGACAAATCTCATGCCCTTGCCACTGTGACTGCTCCAACAGTGGCCCTGCTACCAGGTTTAGCCTATGAGTCAGAAGGCCAGGTGTGCTGGGCTTTTGGGAAAGATGCTTATTCTCTCTTAAGCACCAATTCCTAATGAGGCTGACTTGTCTTCCTCTGAAGGGTGCAGCAGCAAGTGAGAAGGTGGCCTGGGCCCATGCAGGTGGGAGATGCTGCGTAGCAGTCCTCAATGTTCTCATACTTGCACCCACGTGACTCTGGACAGGGGCAGCTTTTTCTTTCTTAGTGCCCTGGGTGCCAGTCATGGAAAGGGGCAAAAGGGCAGCAAAATCTGTCCCATAGGAAGCTCTGTGCTTATTCCCCCACACCCTTCATCCATCCATCCATCCATCCATCCATCCATCCAACCAAATGGCTTTATTGAGGTATAATTGACTATAATAAACTGCACAATGTGATGAGCTTTGATGTGTGTCACCTGTGAGATCACCACTATACTCCATAAAATGAACACATCTGTCACCCAAAGTTTCCTCATGTCCCTTTGCATTTCCTCCCACCCACCCACCCTTATTTCATGGACATACACAGACTCCATATTTCTTATAATTTCAGGTTATAACTGGGAACCTCATTTTCCCTTCTTTTATTGACCAAAATGAGTCTCCTATTTTTCATTTTTCCTGTGTACATAACCAGCCCACCTTATAAATCATTATCCCATGGATAATTAGGGGCCCTATTTTCCTCTTAGCCCATGATTGTAACTGACCATGTAATTTCCTATTATTCTATGGAAATAAATAGGTTCTCTGTTTTCCTCTTGTTCTGTGGACATTATTGGGCCATATATAGAGCCAGGGCCTCTACTTCCCTTTTATTTTAGGGACATAAATATTTTAATTTATGAGATAATATAAAATATATGTATTGGCCTCTGCCTCTGGTTCCTGGCACAGAACCCCAAAACCCTTGTAATTTCCTAAGTGGTAAGAGTATGAACAGCATCTTTAGTTATAATATTTGATTTTGGTCTTTGATCCTGGTTCCTGATACAGAGCTCCTAAAATCCTTGTATTACCTGGGTGGAAGGAGTGCCTTTTGTTCTAATAAGGTGACTTTGAGTGAGCTCCTGGGTGGGGGGCTGGTCACCAGGCAGAACAACCCGTGCTTAGAAACTTGGAATTTTCAGCCCTGCCCTCTATGCTTGTGAGAAGGGAGAAGGGTAAAAATGGAGTCAAAGATAGATCATTTCTTATACGATGAAGTCTCTATAAAATCTTAAAAATATAGGGTTTGGAAAGCTTCCAGGTTGGTCACCATGTAAAAGCGCTGGGAAAGTTGCCCTCCAGGATGGGACATGGAAGTCTCGCACCTATTCCCTCATACCTTGCCTGGCGCATTCTTTCTATCTGGATGGTCATCTGTATGCTTTTACAATAAACTGGGAAAAAGTGTTTCTCTGAGTTCTATGAGCCACTCTAGCAAATTAAATAAACCTAGAAAGGGAGTCATGGGAACCTTGGATTTATAGCCAGTCGTCACTGAAGCCCAGTTGACAACCTGTACTTGCACCTAGTGTCTGAAGGTGGTGATAGGCAAACTAACCCTTCATCTGTGGGGTCTGAGGCTGTCTCCAGGTAGAGTGGACTTATAAAGGACATGTAACTTGTGTGGGGAGAATTGCTTGTGAGGAAAAACTCACATATTTGGTAGCCAGAAGTGTCAGAAAGTATGTTTTGTAAGATAGAGAAGGAGACTCCCCGGAGTTCCCAGGAGAACACAGGGAAGAGCTAGGGTTTTCCCTACACAGTTAGGAATGTGGGAAGCTGAGTTTTCCCTTTACCTACTTTCCCCCTTTTCCATGGAAACACCCAGAGACCCCGCTTTCCTTTCCACTAATTCCCTGGACATGACCAGACTCCCTGTGTCTGCTATTAAATGGATATAATCAGCACCTCCCATCTTCATTATAAACTTTCACAGACTTAATCAGGCCATATGTTTCCCCCTTATTCCATGGACATGACCATGTTTCCAATTTTCTTCTTATTCCTGAACACCTAGGGCCCTTATTTTCCCTTTATTCCTTGGGAAGCAATCAGACCTAATGTTTTTCCTTATTTCACAGACACTAAAGGCCTCTTATTTTCCTCTTTATGCATGGACATGCCAAGTCCCCTGTTTTCTCTCCTTTCATGTATACAACTAGGGCTTTTTCTCACATTCTGTGGACATAACCAGGGTTCCTATATTCCCCTTACCTCATGGACATAGCCATCCTCTCTATTTCTTTTTCTATGGAGACAACAAAGCTGCCTAATTTCCTTTTATTCCATAGATATGACCAGAGAACTCTGCTCGTCCCCTTATTCCACTGACACAACCAAGCCCCCAACTTTCCCCAGATTAAACAGGCACACCCTGTATTTTCTCCTCATTGAATGGAAATATCAGACCTAATATTTTCCCTTTCTTTGGATTTTATCAGGCTCAGTATTTTTCTCTTAATTTATGGACATTGCTAGACACCTTATTTTCACTATATTCCATGGACATGACCAAGGTCCCTCATTTCCCCTCATTTTATGGCCTTATATTACTGCCTTTTCTCACAATTGACTGTGGATATAACCAGGCTATTCATTTTCTCTTTATTCTATGATCTTAACCATGCCCCATGCTTATCCCTCATACCACAAACATTATTGGAATCTTATTTTCTCCTTGTTCTATGAACATAATCAAAACCACCATTTCCCCCTCCAACTATGGAAACCATCCATCCTCCTGTACTTTTCCTCTGATTCATGCGTAAATGCTGATCCCTATCTTCAGCTTATCCCATGAATTTTTTTTAAATTTAGAATGAAAATTTATTTTGTTTTATTTTATTTTTATTTTTCAGCATATGAGATGGCATTTTATCCCATGAATTTTATCAGGTCTCCTATTTTTCACTTATTCCACAGACATAACCAGGATACTTGTTTTTCCTTTAAGCACAGAATTGATGAGGTCTCCTATTTCCCCTTATTCCCATGGATGTGTTTGTTTCTCCTTTTTCCTTCTCCAGGGACATGACCAGGGTCCCTGTCACCCTCCCTCCATGGAAATAATCACTCTTCCTATTTTTCCTGAATCCATAGTGTGGTAGGCTGAGTAATGGTCCTCTGGAACTTGTGAACATTGTCTTATGTGGTAAAGAAGGACTTTACAGATGTGATTAAGTTCAAGATCTTGAGATGGGCAGATCATTCTGGATTTTTTGGGTGGCCTTAAATACCATCCATATATCCATATAGGAGGGAGGCAGACAGAAGAGAAGGAGGCATATAAAGCAGAGATGGAGTGTTGTGGCTACAAACCAAGAGATGCTAGCAGCCAGTAGATTTTCCCTTGAAGCCTCTGGAGGGAATACAGCCCTACCAACATCTTGATTTTGGTCTAGTGAAAATGACTTCAGATTTCTAGCCTCGAGAATTATAAGATGATACATTTCTGTGGTTTTAAACCACCAAATTCATGTGAATTTGTTACAAAACCATAGGAAACTAATATACATGGATACACTTGTACTCCCCAATTTTCTTCATATTCTGTGGACAAGTTAGTGGGTTGAATTGTGTTCCTCAAAAATATATATGCAAGTCATAGCTCCTAGTACCATGAATGTGAACTCATTTGAATATTGAGTCTTCACAGATATAATTAAGTTAAGGATCTCAAGATGAGATCACCTTGGATTGAGGGTAGGACCCAAATCCAATGACGGGCATTCTTAAGAGAAAGGAGGGAGGGATTTGAGACAAAGAGACAAATGAGAAGGCCATGTGGAGAGAGGCAGAGATTGTTATGCCACCATAAGCCAAAGAACTCCAGGTGTGACAGATATGGTCCCTATTTCTGTTTAATTGTATGGGGAGAACCATGGTCTGTATATTTTTCCTTATTCCATGCAAATTCATTTTTCCCTTACTTTTTGGACATAGCCACACTGCTTATTACTTTAAGTAGATAATTTTTTAATGTATTTGGCCCCATCTTCATAGATTTTCTAATACGGTCCATTGAATATTACTTTGCCTTCTTCAGGTCTGCAGGGTATATCTCAGGTTTCCAGGCCAGTCTGTACGCACATCAGTCAGAATCCTTATGCATATATGTGACAGTGGTGCTTCTGCAGCTCTGGCTCAGGTTGTTCAAAGCCGCCAATTCCATCAGCTGGACAAGTCCTACAAGGCAGGCTTTGAGGGTCAGGGAGGATATTGTAACAAGTCCTAGTAGGATTTTCACACTAGAGGGTGATCTTATCCCTGGGCAGTTGGGGTCTCACAGACCATGGGCTTCTGCGTGTACATTCAGAGTCATGGAAGAATCCCCTAGAGGATGTTTCTGAACTCTGGATGATGCCTGACCTGGGAACAGGTTGTTTGGTACTGGATTTAGTCTCCACCACAAACCAAGATTGGTAGTTTTTCCTATTCTTACATTACAGATGAAGAAACTGAGACTCAGAGATTAACTGTCTCTCCGAATCACCCAGCAAGAGATATGAACCCAGGAGATTCAGATTGCAAGGTGGTGCTGCATGTGTGCTGCTTCCTGAAGACTAAGGTCCTATTTATTTTTGAACATTTTAACCTTTATTTTGTGGAATTTAAGAAACAAAACAGATGAACATAGGGGAAGGGAAAGAAAAATAAAATAAGATGAAAACCCAGAAATTGCACTACTAAGATACCCCAAAGATACAGGTGTAGCGAGTTGAAGGGGCACCTGAACCCCAATGTTTATAGCAGCAATGTCTACAATAGTCAAATTGTGGAAGGAGCCGAGAAGTCCTTAAACAGATGAATTGGTAAAGACGATGTGGTTTATATATGCAATGGAATATTACTCAGCCATCAGAAAGGATGGATACTTATCATTCATATCAACATAGATGGAACTGGAGGGTATTATGTTATGTGAAATAAGTCAATTGGAGAAAGATAAACATATAGTTTCACTGATATGTGGAATATAAGAAAAAACACAAAGGATCATAGGAGAAGGGAGGGAAAACTGAAAGGGAAATCATCAGAGAGGGAGAAAAACCATGATAGACTATTAACTATAGGAAACAAACTGAGGTTGCTGTAGGGAATGTGGGTGTGGATTGGAGTAACAGGGTGGTGGGCATTGGGGAAGGCATATGATATGATGAGCAGTGGGTGTCATATGCAACTGATGAATTGTTGAACACTACATCTGAAACTACAGATGTATTATGTGTTGGCTAATTGAATTTAAATTAAAAAAATAAGATGAAAACATAGAGGGAGGCAAATCATAAGAGACTCAACTCTAGGAAACAAACTGAGAGCTGCTGAAGGGAATTCTATCCCTGAAACTAATAATACAGGGTATGTTAACCAAATTGTATTTAAACAAAAAAATTAAAAAAATTAACCTTTATTTTACAATAATTTCAGACTTACAAAAAGGGTACAAAAATAGAAAAAAAAATGTTCACCCCACTTGCCCAAATGTTAGCATCTCATGTAAGTACAGTGCAACGGTAAAAGCTAGGAAGTTAGCATTGGTGCAGTGCTATGAACTGATCTACAGATTTGATTCACATTTCATTAATTGTCCCACTAATTCTTTTTTTTTTTCCTGTGGCAGGACCCCATTTAATATCCCACCTTAAAAGTTTTTAAAATGGGGAGCTATTACAGGCTTCTGGATGTAGGCGATGGATTCAGGACATGTTACCCCCAAATACGGCACTTCGGTGCATTGAAGATCTTAAGCCTAAGGAGTTTGAGAAAATGGTGAAGCAGGAAGGACACTCTGATCATCTCCCTCCCCCCACCCGGAGCCGTTCTTCCCTGAAAACAGAAGACAAATCGCCCATGTAAAAGGAAACTTCCATGTACCAGGAAGAGGGAGGACATCCTTATCCCCAGAGACGGGGGATAAGGTTGTGTAAGCAAACTTGTTTTTTCTCCACTGTTTATTACTCCTAGTCAGAACACTTTGTCTTGTTTATTCTTCACACATTTACTGTTTCTTTGTCTACAGGGTATATAAGCTTTTTGTTCTGGCCACTTCTTTATGTCCTCATTTTCTTGTGACGCCTCCCATGCATATATAAATCATCAATAAAACCTGTATGCTTTTCTTCTATTAGTTTAATTCTTAGGTCCAACTGGAGACCCCAAAGGGCTGAAGAGAATTTTTTCCTGCCCCAAATAAGCAACACCTAACCCTCAGGGGTCTTCAGGATTAATTTCTGAATAAGGATCAGAGTTTATTCCCCCCTCACAGGGAAGCTAATATTACCTCACAAAGGTCTACTAGGGTCACACCAAGATAGCAAGAGCTAGTGCCAGGGCCTGCAGGTACAGTGGGATCCAGCCAGCAGAAATCTGTGTTGATAAAGGAGGCAGGAGAGTACAGAGAACCCATCTCTGAAGGAGGCACAGGGAATAGTTGATGGCTGGGTTAGACAGGTAGAACCCACGATAGGTAAGTAGAATATATCAAACCCTGTTCCATATCCTGATTCCTCATATCCCAGTTCAAATACAATTTCCTCTGTAAGTTTTCAGTTCACACCAATGACATTTCTCTGTCCAATATACTTCTTACCATACAGTACTGTAAAGCTCTGTTCTGGGGGCTTTCTTCCTGATAGTTATGAAGGCAGGGAGAGGGTTTTGTCCATCTTGCAGTTGTTTAGAAATTATACTTGCCTGCATAATGGAAGAACGAAGTGGGTATTATAAATATGCGGAAAATGTACAGACCTGAAAGAGAGTTGAACACCCATGCAGGGAGATTTCTTGGGTTGTTCCTTTGGTCGGATTGGGGGCAGAGCCTTGAAAGGATGAGGCCAGGGTCTCAATCTCTGCTTAACCTGGGCAAGCCTATAGGACAAAGGGCACTGCGGGAGGGTGAGTGTGCTGCAGTCTGACTCCAACCCCACCCTGGCAGGTGCAGTGAATAGGAGGTTTCCGAGGCTGCAAGATGGGATTTGGATGCTGGAGGAACCCTCTGTGGCTGTTGGCTGTCCTGGTCCTGGCAGCCAGACTAGGTCATTTTCAAAGATGGGAAGGCTTCCAGGAGAAGTCCATGAGCAAGGCAAATATGAATTCAACACTCCAGTTCTTCATGGAAACCTACAACAATGCTAGCAATGACACCTACTTATTTCAAGTCGACAAGCTACTTCGAAGTCAGATGCAGGTTTGTGTCTCAGTTTCTCTGCATGTGGGCAATGTCCACGTGGACATTCAGGGACGCCGTGTGGTTCCCAGAGAGAACTAAGTGATGGTTTTACCAAGGTTGGGGGGAGGTTTCATTTGGGATGAGCATACTTTGGAGTGATTTGGACCCAGACTTGCCTTTGCCACACTTTCAAAAAGTTTGCCGAATGACTGGAATGAAACCTTAACTCTGTTACTCTTGGTCTGAAGTAAAAACAGTTTCTGAGGTTCTCAACTATTCTTTCTTGAAAAGAATTGCCTTTTGCTCTGAAATTAGTCCTACCAGAGTGACAGCCAATGAGGATGACTTAGTTTCCTTTAATAGTCTGCTTTGTGGAAATAGAAACATTTTCTGTAGGTTCCCCCTTAACATAGTCTTTCAGTGTCCTGGGCTGTAAAGTCTCAGCTTTCTAGCCATATTCTAAAGGAATCTGGAATTGCACAGGGCATATTTTCGGACGAAAGGGAGAAGGGGGAGTGAGGAACAGACTTCAACCAGATCATCTCTCTTTTTATGTGTTTTGCACACAAAGTTTCTTTGAAATACACCAACTGAAGATGACAAGGAAAGAGAAGTTGTTTGAAAACCACTTTCGTGGGTCCAACCTCCCTTCAAGTTTACATAGTAAATAATATGTAAGTTAGAGTGGAGGCAATAGCACATTTTAGTTCAATTAACCTGATTTTGGGGGAAAAAAATGACAAGAATAAAGGTCTCTGGCTAGAAGAGAGAGGCAGGAGGCAGTGGAAACAGGCGAAACCAGCAAGGCTGGGGCACAGAAAGGGGCAGTCAGTGTTAGTGTGACACAAATCAGGCCTGACATCATAGTGTGGACATCAGTCTGTCCCTGTTTCAGTCACATACTCTTGCCCCAAGATGGTGGCTCATGCGGCCCATGAACACTGAGGTGACTTGGCCACAAGGTGGCGGCTAATGACCAAAGTTCTTGCCAAGTTGTTCTCCCAGGTCTATGTTCCCAAGGATAAATCTGAGACTCCCAAGAGGGCTGTCTTGTGCAGTCAGTCCATTATCATTAACACTTAACTCTAGAAGAATAGTTTATGAGCTATTAATGTCATTCAGAAGGATAAAGGAACAGAGTGTGTGTGCCCCTTGGAAGCCAGGGGCCCTAGGTCCTTCTGCCGCTTGATGGTGTGTGTCCTAATACCTCACAGAGGGGTATAGGAGGAGGGCCTGATGTGCTGCATGCACCCAGGTTCCAGGTCCCTCTCATTGTGAGATCTATGTCAAGAGCCATTCATACTCTCCAGGCTGTTTCTTCACCTGCAAGTGGACAGGATAAGAGTAAAGCAGCACTCGTGAAAATATTTGTATGAGTATGATGATTCCTCTTATTACCTGGCAATCCAGTCTAATAATGAGTACAAAAACACTTTGCACACTGGAATGTCAGTAAAATTTATGGCCAGTGTTTTAGATTTTTCATATCTATGGAGTATGCTGTGTGAAAGCCCTGCAAGATGCCAACACATGGACGGAACTGTCCTTTGATGAAGATAAAGGAGCCCTGCATTCTGAGGTTCTTCAGGTGGCAGATGCTGGGACCAGGATGGCCATAATGCCCTCGAGCCTCCCTCTCCTGCAACCACCCTGAGTTTTTCTGGGGGCAGTTTCCTCTAGAGGGCAGTGTGGGCACTCTCTCCCTCTACCACCACCAGGGAGAGTACAAAGCCCTCTCCTTTGGTTTGACCCTGATGAAGGGACAAGGAAGCAGGAACTTCCAGAAGCTTCTCCCCTCCCCAGGGTAGAGCTCTCTTTCCCACGTGTTGACTTGAGGGACCCAGGCATTTCCAGTAGAGGACATGAATCCCCAAAGCATTTGTTGGAGTTCCACTGCAGGGTGTGGGTCCTGCCACAAAGGACTTTCCCAGTCTCCCTGCCTTCAGAGTCCTTAGAGCCTGGCACTCAATCATGAATGAAACAAGACAGAGCCCAGCAGCCGGAAATAGCCCTAGTGTGTGTTCTCTATGGTTTACACATTCACTGTTTGCGTACAGCCTAGGAGGAAATTGGCACCGTTCTCCCCATTCTCTAGATGAGGAAACTGAGTCAGGGAGGTGGCAGGGCTTGGTCAAGGAGACAGAGTTGGCAGGGGTAACGGCAGAACTCGAGCACAATTCTTCTGTTTTCTGTTCCATTGCTTTCCTAATTTCATAGCTGCTTCAGAGTAATGGTCCCCACACTTTGTTAAAACACTTAATAATTCCTTATAGTTTATTTTAAAATTTGCTTTGTGCTTTCAGTAAGATGCATGCTTCTCTGTAGCGCATGCAACAGCAACTTGAGCTGGCCCAATTGTTATCCGGACTCTGTAGCTGAAGAAAGGGAGGCTGCTGGGCATTTGCTCAAGGGTGCAGTGCTGGTAGGAGGGAAACAAATGCCCCAAATCAATTCAGTTTCTACTCCTCTGTTTTTTAGCTGTGTTGCTAAATTGCTTTCCTTCAGGTTGGCTGAGAAGGAGAGTAGGGAGGGAGGACATGGGTGAAGCCAAGGGACAAGATGCACCCCTATGCATTCTGGGGATCATGTGTATAGATATGGGGTATTCTGGGGCTTCCGGGCAGCCAAACTCAATGCCTTGCCAGTCCTTCATCCTGAGGACGCAAGGGAGACAGGTGAGAAACCCTCTATGGCTGCAAAAGTGAAGGCAGTCCAGAGCAAAAGGAAGGACTCTGCACATGCTGAGGGTCGACCAAGGGCTTCAGCTGATACTGTGCAACCTCCCTCTGGGAGAGGAGGGAGACATGTTTTAGTGTATGAGCCCTGGAAACAGGGAATGTGGGTCCTGGGGCTTCATGGCCTAGCTTTTCCTGGAGAAGTTCAGCAACTGGATGCTGGAAGCCGACACTAACTGTGCCACTCTTTCTCGGTAGCTCACAACTGGAGTGGAATATATGATATCTGTGAAGATTAGCCGGACCAAATGCAAAAGAAACAGCACAAGAAATTCATGCCCCATTCAAAGCAAAAAGAAGCTGAAAAAGGTGTGTGGTGACAGTAATTTGAGCAGGGACTTGTGATCAAAGGGGGAAAAGTAAAATTTTAAAAAGTATTTGGACATCGACAGCTTTTCTAACTGTATGGATATGCGCCTTCAGGCTGCCCAATGCCATTGGAGGTGTCCAGAGGTGGGAGGAAGGTTCTCTGATTGGGCAGTCTCTTCGCCCTGAGCTGTCATAGCCCTGACTGCAGGCTTCCATTCTCTTCCCCTGGCAGTCCTGCCCCTGACCTTCAGGTGGAAGCAGTTTACTTTCCCTGGGGCTTTGCTCTGGTCTCAGCTCACATACTCTCTGTGTCCCTGGGAATTGTCTAGTTTCCTTCTTGTCTTCCAACCTCTGCTCATCTTTTCTGGCTTTTCCCAGTCTATCCTGGAGCAACCACCTGCAAGCTGGTGTAGACACAAGGGACACTCTGTTCCTGAGTGCAGAAGCAGGAGGACAGTGGGCAATGCTGCTACCGCAGGCTGTCCTGCCCAGATTTCATCCCAGAATCCTGTTGGGCTGTAGGCTCCAGGTGCACCTGTTTCAGGTCCCAAATGACTGGACAGGGGGCATCCCTGTTCAGGCTGACCCACTCTGCCCAACCATGTGACTGCAGATATGGGGACTGGTCCAGATTCCCCCAGATAAAGGCTTGTTGGGGGGCAGGAGCTTTTTGTTCACCTTCAAAAAATAGTTCCCTGAAAGCTGTTTTCCTTCTTCTTCGACAGAGTTTCATTTGTGATTTTTTGGTGTACACCGTGCCCTGGATGAACTATTACCAACTCTGGAACAACTCTTGTCTGGAGGCTTGAATGCACTGGTGCAAAAATATTTGATGAAAACTTAGATGGTCATACTGTGCACTTTCTATTAGACTTCTAAGGACCTCTTCCCCCTCAACAGGGTCTCCATACACCTGCTCACACTTGTGCACACATGCACACTCACACATGTGTACATGCACACTCACAACACACTCATGCACAGGCATAACCACACGTATGCAAACACACACTCACAT
This sequence comes from Neogale vison, assembly GCF_020171115.1. Taxonomy (NCBI): domain Eukaryota; kingdom Metazoa; phylum Chordata; class Mammalia; order Carnivora; family Mustelidae; genus Neogale; species Neogale vison. Next base: position 48,672,541 of record NC_058098.1, read on the forward strand.
TCATGTACATGCTCACATGTTCACACGCTCACACTTACTCATGCACATATTCAGTGGCCCTTAGGGTGTTGGCTGCAATTTGAACAGAAAGATGTTAAGTCTTTGGGGGGAAACAGAGTTTTTCTACTTCATTGCCTGTCTCTGAAGTTTGTTGTGATTCAGGCACATTCTGACCCCTGGCCTGTGCTTGCAGGAGCTATGTTTCTTCCCCATACTCTCTGTGACTTATACATCTTTGTGAGTGTGGCTGTAGTCCCTAAGTTCACTAGTCCGGTAACTCGGTAGAAAGACCCTCAGGACTCAACACATAGTTGTACTCATAGCTATGACTTATTACAGTGAAAGGGGATAAGATAAAACCAGCAGAGGGAAAAGACTAATGTGGAGAAGTTCCAGGGAATGAGGTGCAGGTTTCCAGAGTCCTTTCCTGGTGCAGTCAGATAGTATGCACTTAATTCCCCAGTAGTGAGTTGTGATAACATGTATGAAATGTTTTTCCCAGGGAAGCTCATTACAGACACAGAGTCATGGGTTTTCCCTGGAACTGCACACATAGGCAGTCTCTGCCTAGGATGTGTCCAAGCTTCAGACTCCCAGAAAGAAAAAAGTGTATTCAGTATAAATCACATTGTATAAATAGTATAGACACAATGAGGTCCTCTCATCACTTAGAGATAGTTTTATATCAGAGTAGGGAACTGTTTGCCATCCATGTTCCCAGACTTCAACCAAGACCAACTTTACAAGTGGGGCTTTCCAAAGACAGCATTCTGGGCTGGCTGTGTGATCTCTTTTCTTCACAGAGAGTTCCTGAGCCTCCTAAGTGCTCACTGCTAGAGGAATAAGACCTATGGCGTTTTCCCTTATGTAACTCATAGTTGAGCAGATTAGGTGTACACTAGACCAGAAATCGGGAGCAGATGAACAGTGAGAACGTCCTCAGTGACCAGACCCACCAGCACACTTATAATGGCAGCTCGAGAGAGGATTTGCAAAGGGAAAGAGTAAACACACAAATAAGAACCTCAGATTCACCTGAGTGACTTGAGAGAGAAGGGAGAGCAGAGGTGCAGTGTTAGAGGTGGTGAAATTTTCATGCAAGAGAGAAGGCAGAAACATCCAGTTTAGCAACTCTATTGTCACTGAGGGCTGAGTGGGTGACTTGCATGGGCCTGCTATCCTCACTTTCTCATTTGGTTATCATAACAACCTATGAAATAGCAACTCCCACCTTCATGTTACAGATAAAGAGTCTCTCTCCAGATCCTATCATCCTAGCTGAGTTTGATGTGTTGGTTGAGCTTTTACAAATGGAATCATACAGTATATATTCTTTTGTTTTTGGCTTCTTTCATTCAACATATTTCTGAATTTTTTCATGTTGTGTATAATTGTAGCTCACTTTAAGATTGTGTAGAATTCTATTTTTTTTTCCAGAAAAATGTATTTATTTATTTATTTATTTTTTTCCCAATTTATTTATTTTCAGAAAAACAGTATTCATTATTTTTTCACCACACCCAGTGCTCCATGCAAGCTGTGCCCTCTATAATACCCACCACCTGGTACCCCAACCTCCCACCCCCCCGCCACTTCAAACCCCTCAGACTGTTTTTCAGAGTCCATAGTCTCTCATGGTTCACCTCCCCTTCCAATTTACCCAAATTCCCTACTACTCTCTAACGCCCCTTGTCCTCGAATTTTATTTTGTGATTATACCGCACTATATTTATCCATTCTACTGATAATGAACTTTATGGTAGTTTCTAGTTTCTAAAGAATAATAGATATTAAGAATAAATATGCATGTGTGTGTCTAATGGGAGACATATGCATGAGTTTCTGTGGAGCATACAGCTAAGGGTGGAATCATGGATAATAGGATATGTGTATATTCAGCTTTAGCTAATTTACTCAAGATTTTTAAAATATTTTCATGTGTCCATTTACACTATGGAGTATTATGCCTCCATCAGAAAGGATGAATACCCAACTTTTGTAGCAACATGGACGGGACTGGAAGAGATTATGCTGAGTGAAATAAGTCAAGCAGAGAGAGTCAATTATCATATGGTTTCACTTATTTGTGGAGCATAACAAATAGCATGGAGGACAAGGGGCGTTAGAGAGGAGTAGGGAATTTGGGTAAATTGGAAGGGGAGGTGAACCATGAGAGACTATGGACTCTGAAAAACAATCTGAGGGGTTTGAAGTGGCGGGGGTGTGGGAGGTTGGGGTACCAGGTGGTGGGTATTATAGAGGGCACGGCTTGCATGGAGCACTGGGTGTGGTGAAAAAATAATGAATAATGCTTTTCTGAAAATAAATAAATTGAAAAAAAATATTTTCAAATTTTTTACTTAATTTACCTCTCTAATGTTATTTAATTATTGATTTAAACCTTGTTCGGCTTCTAAGTTCTTACTTTTTAAAATATCTTTTGGTTATATGACCTAATTGTTTTAATTGTAGCTTTATTTTACGTGATTTCAAATAACACTTTATTCTTTTGATAATATTTTACTAAACTTTATAACTTTGCTTTGAATTTTTAAAGTGAACTCTTCTTGCCCTACCCATTTGCTTTGCTTTTATGAATGGCAACTAGGAAGGATAGGCACAAGGTAGGCCTCTGTGATGGGGGAGAGGAGTCCAGTCCCTGATGTCTAAGAGACCCAAGACAGATCTCCTTATAAGAGAGAGGCAGAGAAGGATTTAGCAGAGAATCATGGAAGAGAAGGTGTGCGATAACAGAGGCAGAGAGGGTAGTGATATGGCCACAGCCCAGCAAAGCCAGCAGCCACCAGAGGCTGGAAAAAGAAAAGAACAGATTTTCACCTAGAGCCTCTGTGGGGATCACAGTCCTGCCAACACCTTTGATTTCAGACTTTGTATATGGACCACATCTTCCTTATCCATTCATCCGTTGAAGGGCATCTTGGTTCTTTCCATAGTTTGGCGACTGTGGCCATTGCTGCTATAAACATTGGGGTACAGATGGCCCTTCTTTTCACGACATCTGTGTCTTTGGGGTAAATACCCAGGAGTGCAATTGCAGGGTCGTAGGGAAGCTCTATTTTTAATTTCTTGAGGAATCTCCACACTGTTCTCCAAAGAGGCTGCACCAACTTGCATTCCCACCAACAGTGTAAGAGGGTTCCCCTTTCTCCACATCCTCTCCAACACATGTTGTTTCCCGTGGTTCCAGAACTGTATGAGAACAAGTCTCTACAGTTTTTTTTTTTTTAAAGATTTTTATTTATTTATTTGTCAGAGAGAGAGGGAGAGAGAGCGAGCACAGGCAGACAGAGGCAGAGGGAGAAGCAGGCTCCCTGCCGAGCAAGGAGCCCGATGTGGGACTCTATCCCAGGACGCTGGGATCATGACCTGAGCCGAAGGCAGCTGCTTAACCAACTGAGCCACCCAGGCGTCCCAAGTCTCTACAGTTTGAGGTCAGCAAATTTGTGGACATTTGACAGCAGCTATAGGAAGTTTATACCCTGTGTTTCCTTTTTGCTTTGTAGCTCAGACTTGGAGATGAGGAAGGGGGAACCTAGAAATGACAATAGGGGCAGATAAAAAAAGTCTCAGGAAAAACTTTCTCTCTCTGGCCAAAAGATCAGGATGGGGTACCCCATTGGAACAGAGAACATTTAGATAAGTGCTTTACTCCCCGCAAATACTGAAGGAAAAAATGAGGCTCTACATCCCTTGACCCCTGACAAAGGGTGAGTAGGGAAAGTAAATATTCAACCTCTTGAGACTGTAATGAGGAGCCCAATATTCATGTTGAAATGGTGTCAGAGAAAGCCAAGTAGGGTGCAGAGCTTTCACCTCATTGAGTGTCACAACCCCCCTGCCCCCCCACACACATTCCCTGTGGTGATAGTGGAGGCCACATAGAGCCTGGAGTTCTGTTTTTCCCCACTGAGCCTGGGTTGGGGGTGGGGCAAAAGGCTGAGTTCCCATCCCATCCAGCTGTGATGAGGAATCTCCCTGACCTGTGTCAACAGAGGCTGAATGAGGAACCTAGCCTTCATTCCCCACTTGGGAGTGATGAGGTGGTGTTCCTCTTCCCTATATAGCACTGTCAGAGGAGGCCTTCTAAGAGACATATAAGTGGGATCCAGAAGTACAATATGAAAACATCCAGGTTTTAATAGAAAATCACTTGTCCTACTAAGAATAAGTAAAATGTCAACTTAAATGAGAAAAGAAAAGGCACAGATTTTTACATAGAGATGAGACAGATCTTAAAATTATCTGATAAGGATTGTGGAAGAAGGGAAGATATCCTTCAACAGATGAATGGATAAAAAATTTGCAGTTCATATATACAAAGGAATATTACTCAGCCATCAGAAAGGATGGATACCCACCATTTGATAAAGATTTTAAAGCAGTCATCATAAAAAGGCTGCAGTGATAATTATCAACATGCCTCAAACAAATGAGTAAATGGGAAGTCTCAGCTAAAATACAGACAATCCCAGCAAAGAAATAGAAGATGTAAAGAAAAAAACAGGTGGAAATATTAGAATTAAAATACAAAATTAAATATGTGGGCTCACTAGTGGAATGGAAGAAATAAAAGAAAAAAATAAATAAAGCAGAAGTGAGAATAATGGAAACTATCCAATCTGAATAATACTGAGAAAGTTGACTGAGTAGAAAAGAACAGAGCCTCAGAAACTGCTGAAACTATTACAAAATATCCAACACACTGGAATTGCAGAAAGAGAGGAGAAAGGGGGACTAAAAAACTATTTGAAGAAATCAAGATTGATCACTTTTCAAATTTGGCAAAAGACATAAATGTATAGTATCAAAGTGAATGTATATTACTCAAATGTGTATTACTAAAGTGAGTAAATACTAAACAGGATAAACCCAATGAGATCTACAGCAAAATGCATCAGAGTTAAACTTCTGAAATTTGAAGATAAAAAAAAACAATCCTGAAAGCAGTGAAAGAGAAAAGGCACCTTACTTATAGGGGGGAAATGCCAATTTGAGCGACAACAGATTTCTCATAATAAACCATGGAGACTAGAAGTGTTACAATGTTGTTTAGGAGCCCAAAGAAAAGGAAACTGTCAATCCAGAATCCTGTATCCACCAAAAATATCCCTCAGGAATAAAGGGGAAATAAGCCATTCTCACATGGAAGGAAACTAGAGAATTTGCACCAGAAGACCCACCTTAAAATAACAGCTAAAAGAAGTTCTCTAATCCTTTTTAAAAAAAGGATCTTAAAGCATCAGAAAAGAAAAACTTAAAAAGTAAAAATATAGGTACATACAGTAATATTTCTTTCTCTTGAGTTTTCTAAATTATGTCTGATGGTTAAAGCAAAAATATATCATTTCCTGATGTGGTTCCCAATGTATACAGAAGAAATATTTAGGACATTTGTAAATGAGGAATAATAAAGGGGTATAAAGGGAGGTAAACTTCCTACATTTCATTCAAACTGGTAAGAAATCAGCACCAGTTGAATGATAACTTATGTATTTATAATGTCAGAATGTATTTATAAAACAGAAACAAATTTATATATTTTTATATATCTATAAATTTATAAATTTACATTTATAAATTTATATATTTTTATATATTTATAAAGCAGAAACAAAACACAGAGAGAAGAAAAAATAAAATAATAGACCTAATTCCTTTCAGCAATTACACTGAATGTGCAAGCTACAGTAAATGGTCTAAATAAGCAAATTAAAAGACAGAGATTGGTGAAGTGGATTAAATAAAACATGACCCAACTAAATGCTATCTACAAGAAACTTACTTCAAATATAATCATATGTGTGAGTTGAAAGTGAAAAGATGAAAAAGTTATATTATGTGAATATTTGAAGAAAGCGAGAGATGGGGCACCTGGGTGGCTCAGTGGGTTAAAGCCTCTGCCTTCAGCTCAGGTCATGATCCCAGGGTCCTGGGATTGAGTCCCGCATCGGCGTCTCTGCTTGGCAGGGAGCCTGCCTCCTCCTCTCTGCCTGCCTTTCTGTCTACTTGCTATCTCTGTCTGTCAAATAAATAAAATCTTAAAAAATAAATAAATAAAAAGTAAAAAATAAATTCCCACCTGGAGAACTGAAAAAAAAAAAAAAAAGAAGAAAAAGAAGAAGGAAGCGAGAGAAGCTATATTAATATCAGATAAAGTAGACCTCAGAGCAAAGAAAATTACCAGGGATACAGAGGGACATTACATAATGATACATCCTTTGGAAAATAGTTTGGCAGTTTCTTTTTCAAAGAGAGAAAGTCCAAAAATATACTTTACTATATGGTGCAGCAATTGCACTCCTCAGAATTTAACCCAGAGAAATGAAAACTTACATCCACACAAAACCTCATACATGATTGTTCACAGAAACTTTATTTGTAAAAGCTGAAAACAACAACACATCCTAAAATAGGTAAATAATTAAACGAACTGTGATGGTATCGTATGCCATGGAATACTACTCAACAATTAAAAGAAACAAGTTACTGATAACATGAAACACATTGGATGGATTCCAAGGGCATCGTCACAAATATCAAAAGGTCACATACTTGATTCCATTTATATAACATTCTCAAAATGGTGCAACCAAAGAGAGAATAAATTAGTGGCTTCAAAGAGTTTCAGATGGTGAAGAAAGGGAGTTGTGACTCTATAGGGGTTAGTTCAGAGCAACTTCAAGGTGACAGTATAGTTCTATATCTTGATTGTGATTACAGTCACACAAATCTACACATATGACAAAATGACACACATGCAAACTATAACAGTGTCAATTTCCTGCTTGTGATATTTTTCTATAACTACAAAAGATGTGACCATGCAAGGAAAATAAATGAAGCATACAAAAGACCTCTCTGTACTATCTTATGTCTTCTTTTTGTTGTTTCAAAATAAATTAATAAAACTTGGCCTGAGAAATCCAAAAGAATCAACGGACATAAATGTTCTAACTTTCCTTTATTCTACCTCAGGTTAATAAACTTTGCCTTCAGACAAAGCAGCCAAAACACCAGCAAAGAGTTGTATGACTGATTAATATTAAAGTACTAATGTTACTGCCAGCATTCTTACTAATCATTACCATCCATTTGAATATTTGTTTTGTTAAGTAGTTTACATGCACTATCATCATTGATATTTATAACTACCCCAAGAAATAGGTACTGTTATTTTCAATTAAAGATGAGGAAACTATGTTAACATTTTCCTGAATAGTTCATGGAGGGGAGTTTTATCTGAGCACCACCTGGAATGGGGTCTTGAGCATTCCAGAACTTTGGTAGGAAGTATAGGAGGCAAAAATACTTTTCTTTCAAAGCTCCCAACTCTCTCTATCTGGTAGAGACTTGATGTGTCTATTTTGAATCCCTGTACACAGTCCACATGTAGAAAGGGTACCCCCTTGACACTTTGCCTTTATCCTCCCAAGTCTTATTTTACTGTGCATGTCAGCTCCAAATGCAGCACCTATGCCCCTTCATCTCTGGCTGCCTTCTCTGCCCTCAAGCCACCCCATGCCAGTGGTTTCGGGGAATTAATTTCTCCTATAGGAGTTTTTATGCAGCCAATGACTAACTGGGCTGTAGCATAAATACCTTACTCCCTCTCCCTTCAGGGAGATATGTGTGTGTGTGTGTGTGTGTGTGTGTGTAAGAGAAAGTTGTGATTGTACACGCATGTGTGTGTAAGAAATAGAAAGTTGTGAGTGTGCATGCGTGCGTGTATGTGTGTGTGTGCGTGTGTGTGTATTTTATGATGTCCCTAGAGTTCCCCAGTAGAATTAAGCCATAAGGCTTTTTCCTCAGTTCCTGGGGATGAGATCTTTTTCTCCCCTACTGGATGTGAATGAGGACAGATGTGACCCAGCTGGCAGCCCTCTGAGACCACATGGAAGAAGTGGAGTGGAGAGATGAAGTTGGTGACACTATTTGAAATCCTGAATCAAACTGTTGGCTTGGTGTGTGTATATGTTCAGTCCCCACTGCTAATATGGCACCAGTGGAAGGGGAGTCCCTTTATAGTCTTCCTAGTTTCTCTCCGCCTTCAATCATTTGTCTCTTGGAGGAATTATTCTGATGGGTCTATCTGGGATGAATAAAATAGTCATGGTACCCCCCGGTCCTCCTCCTCCCCACATGGACACATATTTCCCCTGGTAACTCCAAGTGAAGTCCTCTGTGAAGAGACCTGCCCTGATCCAATTTTGCTGAGGCTAGGGGTATAAATCTATAGTTTGGTATTAGTTCATTGTCCTGAAAAAATAACACACGTCTCCCAAGTTAGTCCTTATTGGTAGCAAAGACTCTCATCTTTTAAAATTACTTGTATTATTTGTCCTTATTCAACACTTTAAGCAAGAAAAGGGATCCTCCTCATTGGGCCCTTCAGAGAATGCATTGTAGGTCACACTTGCAAAAAGATTTTGTCTGATCAGATAAGTAACCTCAGCTTTTCCCCTCCTCCTTCTCATCTTCTACTTATTCTACAGTCTGAAGACTCCTACTTGAAATGATGCTGGGGTTGAAATTCTGCTGTCATGCAAGTACAGTCTATAAGGTCAGGAATTATCCACATTGCCTCATTAGAATCCCCAAACTGCCCTTGCCCAGAGTACCTTCAGATTATATCATTATGAACTGAAGAATATGGCAAAAAAAGAGTGGAATCGGAGGAGGAGTCAAGATGGTGGAGAAGTAGCAGGCTGAGACTACTTCAGCTAGCAGGAGATCAGCTAGAGAGCTTATCTAAAGATTGCAAACACCTGCAAATCCATCAGCAGATCAAAGAGAAGAAGAACAGCAATTCTAGAAACAGAAAAACAACCACTTTCTGAAAGGTAGGACTGGCGGAGAAGTAAATCCAAAGCCATGGGAAGATAGACCCCGGGGGGAGGGGCCGGCTCCCGGCAAGCGGCGGAGCAATGGAGCACAAAATCGGGACTTTTAAAAGTCTGTGCCGCTGAGGGACATCGCTCCAGAGGCTAAACCGGGGTGAAGCCCATGCGGGGTCAGCGTGGCCTCGGGGCTCGCAGGGTCACAGAAAGATCGGGAGTGTCTGAGTGTTGCAGAGCTTGCGGATATTAGAACGGGAAAGCCGGCTACAGAGACAGAGCCGACAGTAAGCTCGCAGCTCGGAGTTGCCTTGAGCCAGTCGTGGGCTCAGTGAGCTCGGAGCGCGGCCGGAGGTTGGGCAGACGGGAGTTACTAGGAGCTGTTCGCTGAGGGCGCACTGGGGAGCAGGGCCCCGGGCTTTCGGCTCCTCCAGGCCGGAGACCAGGAGGCCACCATTTGTGTTCCCGTCCTCCGGAACTCTACGGAAAGCGCTCAGGGAACAAAAGCTCCTGAAAGCAAACCCGAGCGGATCACTCAGCCCGGCCCCTGCTAAGGGCGGTGCAATTCCGCCTGGGGCAAAGACACTTGAAAATTACTACAACGGGGGGACAAGATGGCAGGGTACTAGGAAGAGGCGTCTTTTCAGCTGGTACCCCAAAGTGAGCTGATTACCTACCAAAGAACTCTGATCACCCATGAAATCAGCCTGAGATCAGAATTATACACGTCTGGATCTCTACAGGGGCAGAAGACGCCAGTGAGCAGGTAAAGCGGAATGGGAACAGCGGACTGATATCGGAAGATAAACAAAAGGGGGAGGGAGCCACCAGAGGCGACCGGTGGGAAAGTAATACCCCGATACGAGCGAGAGCGCCCTGCGTCTGGGGACCAGCATTAACTCGGAGACTGGTTGAAAGCACTCCAAAAGAGCAAAGGATCGCGGGGGCGGCTAGGGACAGGGGCTTGAGTCCCCGGTCCCAGACGACCTCCCCGGCGCGGAGACAGAGAGAGTGCGGCGGAGAAACCGGCTCCTGGTCCCTAAGCCGTCAGCATGCCCCAGAGCGCGGGGTTCCGGCTCCTGTGAGGGGATGGGAGCCGGTCTGCAGAACGCTCGCTAGCCCTACCACAAAGCTTGAGATGCGCGTGCACGTCGCTCCAGCTCTCCTGGGTTTCTAAGGCCCTGGGGCGCTTCTTGACCCGGGCCATTGTTTCAAAGTCTAAGCCGCGCGCCCGCGAAACTCTTCCCCGGACAGAGGCGCGCAAAAGCCCAGCCTGCGGCTTACGGACCAGCGCCCCGTTCTCAGTGCCCCAGACGCGCGCCCGACCCACAGCCACCTCTGAAAAGAGGTGCGCGCAAGCCGGGCACTCCCAGCCCTGGCCGGCGGCAAAATCTCAGTGTGCGATCGCTGCTTGGAACCTCTCTGGCGGTCAGGAGCTCCCAGACAGCCGCCACTGCCTTGGCTTTGGGGACGAGCAAAAGATCCTGCGCCGCCAGGGTCTTTAACTTGGAACCTGCACTGCCAGCGTCCAAGGGGGAATTTATTCAGCTTCTGCACCCAGACTGAGGCTTCTGAGACGGAGATCAGGAAGTGCTCCAGGGTGCACCTTGACTGCACCAGAGTTGATACATCCAGCTACATCTGTTCAGTCTTCTCCCACCAAAATGACTAGGAGGAGGAATGCCCAACAGAAGAAAAATACAGAGGATGGACCTTCTGCAACAGAGCTAACGGCTATCAACATAGACAATATGTCGGAAAGAGAATTCAGGCTAACAATTATCCAGGCAATAGCTAGGTTGGAGAAAGCCATGGATGACCAAACAGAATTGATTAGAGCCGAACTGAAAGCGACCAGACAGGATGTTCACAATGTTAGGGCGGAGCTTAAAGCTACCAGGGAGGAGGTCCACAATGCTCTCAATGAGTTCCAATCCAATCTAAACTCTCTCAAAGCTAGGGTAACTGAGACAGAAGATAGAATTAGTGATCTGGAAGACAAACAGATAGAGAGAAAGGATCAGGAGGAAGCCTGGAACAAACAGCTTAGATCCCACGAAAGCAGAATTAGGGAAATAAGTGATGCCATGAAGCATTCCAACGTCAGAATTATTGGAATTCCCGAAGGGGAGGAGAAAGAAAGAAGTCTAGAAGATGTCGTGGAACAAGTCCTTCATGAAAACTTTCCGAATCTCGCGAATGAAACCAGCGTTCATGTACTAGAGGCTGAACGGTCTCCACCCAAGATTATACACTCCAAAAAAACATCACGACACCTGATAGTCAAATTGAGAAATTATAATTGTAGGTATAATCTCTTGAAAGCTGCCAGGGCAAAGAGGCTCCTTACTTACAGAGGGAAGCCCATCAGAATAACGTCAGACCTGTCCACAGAGACCTGGCAAGCCAGAAGAGGCTGGCAAGATATATTCAGGGCACTAAATGAGAAGAACATGCAGCCAAGAATACTTTATCCAGCAAGACTGACATTCAAAATGGATGGAGAGATAAAGAGTTTCCAAGACCGGCAAGACTTAAAAGACTATGCAACCACCAAGCCGATACTGCAGGAAATATTAAGGGGGGTTCTATAAAAGAGGAAAAATCCCAAGAATAGCATTGAACAGAAATATAGAGACAGTCTACAGGAAGAAAGACTTCAAAGGTAACTCGATGTCAATAAAAACGTATCTATCAATAATCACTCTCAATGTGAATGGCCTAAATGCACCCATAAAACGGCACAGGGTTGCAGATTGGATAAAACGACAGGACCCATCCATATGCTGTCTACAAGAGACCCATTTTGAATCTAAAGATACACGCAGACTGAAAGTGAAGGGGTGGAGAAGCATCTTTCATGCCAATGGGACTCAAAAGAAGGCTGGGGTAGCGATTCTCATATCAGATAAATTAGACTTCAAACTAAAGACTGTAGTCAGAGATACAGAAGGACACTACATAATCCTTAAAGGGACTATCCACCAAGATGATCTAACAATTGTAAATATCTATGCTCCCAATATGGGAGCAGCCAATTACTTAAGAAAACTGTTAATCAAGATAAAGAGTCATATTGATATGAATACACTAATCGTAGGTGATCTTAACACGCCTCTTTCAGAATTAGACAGATCATCGAAGCAGAAAATCAATAAAGAAACAAGAGCATTGAATGACACATTGGACCAGATGGACCTCATAGATATATACAGAACATTCCACCCTAAAACAGCAGAATACTCATTCTTCTCAAGTGCACACGGAACCTTCTCCAGAATAGACCACATACTGGGTCACAAATCAGGACTCAGCCGATACCAAAAGACTGAGATTATTCCCTGCATATTCTCAGATCACAATGCTTTGAAACTGGAGCTCAATCACAAGGAAAAGTTCCGAAGGAACTCAAACACCTGGAAGCTAAAGACCACCTTGCTTAAGAATGCTTGGATCAACCAGGAGATCAAAGAAGAACTGAAACAATTCATGGAAACCAATGAGAATGAAGACACTTCGGTCCAAAACCTATGGGATACAGCAAAGGCGGTCCTAAGGGGAAAATATATAGCCATCCAAGCCTTGCTCAAAAAAATTGAAAAATCCAGAACACACCAGCTGTCTTTACACCTTAAAGAACTGGAGGATCAACAACAAATCAAACCAACTCCACACATAAGAAGGGAAATCATCAAGATTAGAGCTGAGATCAATGAGGGAGAAACCAGAGATACAGTAGAACGTATCAATGAAACTAGAAGCTGGTTTTTTGAAAGAATCAATAAGATCGATAAGCCACTGGCTACACTAATCCAAAAGAAAAGAGAGAAAGCCCAAATTCATAAAATTATGAATGAAAGGGGAGAGATCACAACTAACACCAAGGAAGTAGAAACAATCATCAGAAGTTACTACGAACAGTTATATGCCAATAAGCTTAGCAACCTAGATGAAATGGATGCATTCCTGGAAAAATATAAACTACCAAAATTGAACCAGGAAGAAATCGACAACCTGAATAGACCGATATCTAATAACGAGATTGAAGCAGTGATCAAAAATCTCCCAAAAAACAAGAGCCCAGGACCTGACGGATTCCCTGGGGAATTCTACCAAACCTTCCAAGAAGAAATAACACCTATTCTCCTGAAGCTGTTTCAAAAAATTGAAGCAGAAGGAAAACTTCCAGACTCTTTCTATGAAGCCAGCATTACCCTGATCCCCAAACCAGGCAAGGACCATACCAAAAAGGAGAATTTCAGACCAATATCACTGATGAATATGGATGCTAAGATTCTCAACAAGATCCTAGCCAACAGGATCCAACAACACATTAAAAATATTATCCACCATGATCAGGTGGGATTCATCCCTGGGGTACAAGGATGGTTCAACATTCGTAAATCAATCAATGTGATACAACAAATTAATATGAGAAGAGAGAAGAACCACATGGTCCTCTCAATTGATGCAGAAAAAGCATTTGACAAAATCCAACATCCGTTCCTGATTAAAACGCTTCAAAGTATAGGGATAGAGGGAACATTCCTGAACCTCATCAAATTTATCTATGAAAGACCCACAGCAAATATCATCCTCAATGGGAAAAAGCTTGCAGCCTTCCCGTTGAGATCAGGAACAAGACAAGGATGCCCACTTTCACCACTCTTATTCAACATAGTATTAGAAGTCCTAGCAACAGCAATCAGACAACAGAGAGAAATAAAAGGTATCCAAATTGGTAATGAAGAAGTCAAACTCTCTCTCTTCGCAGATCACATGATTCTTTATATGGAAAACCCAAAAGACTCCACCCCCAAACTACTAGAACTCATACAGCAATTCAGCAGCGTGGCAGGATACAAAGTCAATGTGCAGAAATCAGTGGCTTTCTTATACACTAACAATGAAAATACAGAAAGGGAAATTAGAGAATCGATTCCATTTACTATAGCACCAAGAACCATAAGATACCTGGGAATAAACCTAACTAAAGAGGTAAAGGATCTATACTTGAGGAACTATAGAACACTCATGAAAGAAATTGAAGAAGACACAAAAAGATGGAAGACCATTCCATGCTCTTGGATCGGAAGAATAAACATCGTTAAAATGTCTATACTGCCTAGAGCAATCTATACTTTTAATGCCATTCCGATCAAAATTCCACCGGCATTCTTCAAAGAGCTGGAGCAAATAATCCAAAAATTTGTATGGAATCAGAAGAGACCCCGAATCGCTAAGGAAACGTTGAAAAACAAAAATAAAGATGGCGGCATCACCTTACCTGATTTCAAGCTTTATTACAAAGCTGTGATCACCAAGACAGCATGGTACTGGCATAAAAACAGACACATAGACCAGTGGAACAGAGTAGAGAGCCCTGATATGGACCCTCAACTCTATGGTCAATTAATCTTCGACAAAACAGGAAAAAATATACAGTGGAAAAAAGACAGTCTCTTCAATAAATGGTGCTGGGAAAGCTGGACAGCTAATGTAGAAGAATGAAACTCGACCATTCTCTTACACCGTACACAAAGATCAACTCAAAATGGATAAAAGACCTCAACGTGAGACAGGAATCTATCAGAATCTTAGAGGTGAACATAGGCAGTAATCTCTTCGATATCAGCCACAGCAACTTCTTTCAAGATACGTCTCCAAAGGCAAAGGAAACAAAAGCGAAAATAGACTTCTGGGACTTCATCAAAATCAAAAGCTTCTGCACAGCAAAGGAAACAGTCAAAAAAACAAAGAGGCAACCCACGGAATGGGAGAAGATATTTGCAAATGACAGTACAGACAAAAGGTTGATATCCAGGATCTATAATGAACTCCTCAAACTCAACCCACACGAAACAGACAAACACATCAAAAAATGGGCAGAAGATATGAACAGACACTTCTCCAATCAAGAAATACAAATGGCTATCAGACACATGAAAAAATGCTCATCATCATTAGCCCTCAGGGAGATTCAAATTAAAACCACATTGAGATATCACCTTACACCAGTTAGAATGGCCAAAATTAACAAAACAGGAAACAACATGTGTTGGAGAGGATGTGGAGAAAGGGGAACCCTCTTCCACTGTTGGTGGGAATGCAAGTTGGTGCAGCCTCTTTGGAGAACAGTGTGGAGATTCCTCAAGAAATTAAAAATAGAGCTTCCCTACGACCCTGCAATTGCACTCCTGGGTATTTACCCCAAAGATACAGATGTCGTGAAAAGAAGGGCCATCTGTACCCCAATGTTTATAGCAGCAATGGCCACAGTCGCCAAACTATGGAAAGAACCAAGATGCCCTTCAACGGATGAATGGATAAGGAAGATGTGGTCCATATACACTATGGAGTATTATGCCTCCATCAGAAAGGACGAATATCCAACTTTTGTAGCAACATGGACGGGACTGGAAGAGATTATGCTGAGTGAAATCAGTCAAGCAGAGAGAGTCAATTATCATATGGTTTCACTCATTTGTGGAGCATAACCAATAGCATGGAGGACAAGGGGCGTTAGAGAGTAGTAGGGAATTTGGGTAAATTGGAAGGGGAGGTGAACCATGAGAGACTATGGACTCTGAAAAACAGTCTGAGGGGTTTGAAGTGGCGGGGGGGTGGGAGGTTGGGGTACCAGTTGGTGGGTATTATAGAGGGCACAGCTTGCATGGAGCACTGGGTGTGGTGAAAAAATAATGAATACTGTTTTTCTGAAAATAAATAAATTGGGGAAAAAAAATCTTTAAAAATAATAATAAATAATAATATTTATTATATAGAAAAATAATAAAGTGATTTCCTTGGTAAAAAAAAAAAAAAAAAAGAAAATTACTACAACAGGCCCCTCCCCCAGAAGATCAACAAGAAATCCAGGCAAGACCAAGTTCACCTACCAAGGAGTGCAGTTTCAATACCAAGGAGAGCAGCAGAATTCCAGAGGAGGAGAAAACAAACCACGGAACTCATGGCCTTCTCCCGGTGATTTTTTAGTCTTGCAGTTAATTTAATTTTTTGTCTTTTTCATTTTTTTTCTCTTCTTCTGCTAAAACTTTTTTTTAAACTTTTACCCTTTTTTTAACGTTTTTTAACTAGTTTATATAATATGTATACATATATTTTTTCTTTTTTATACTTTTTTATTCGTTTTTTTTTAATTCTTTTTTTTTCTTTCTTTATTTTTGAACCTCTTTTTATCCCCAAATCAGAAGAGATCCCAATCTCTTCAATCTCTTTTTTTTAAATTCTTTTTTTAATTCTTGATTGAATTTTTAATTCAATCTCTTTTTTTAATTCTTTTTTTTTCTTTCTTTCTTTTTGAACCTCTTTTTATCCCCAAATCAGAAGAGACCCCAATTAGAAGAGATTGGGAGATCCCAATCAGAAGAGATCCCAATCAGGGGAGATCCCTCACCCAATCGTGAGGGGGGAAAAATCCCCCTTCACGGTTTGGGATCTCTTCTGATTAGGTTAAAGCATATTTTCCTGGGATTGTTGCCACCCTTTTAGTATTTTACTTGCTCCTTCATATACTCTTAGCTGGACAAAATGACAAGGTGGAAAAATTCACAACAAAAAAAAGAACAAGAGGCAGTACCGAAGGCTAGGGACCTAATCAATGCAGACATTGGTAATATGTCAGATCTAGAGTTCAAAATGACAATTCTCAAGGTTCTAGCCGGGCTTGAAAAAAGCATGGAAGATATTAGAGAAACCCTCTCCAGAGATATAAAAGCCCTTTCTGGAGAAATAAAAGAACTAAAATCTAACCAAGTTGAAATCAAAAAAGCTATTAATGAGGTGCAATCAAAAATGGAGGCTCTGACTGCTAGGATAAATGAGGCAGAAGAAAGAATTAGCGATATAGAAGACCAAATGACAGAGAATAAAGAAACTGAGCAAAAGAGGGACAAACAGCTACTGGACCATGAGGGGAGAATTCGAGAGATAAGTGACACCATAAGACGAAACAACATTAGAATAATTGGGATTCCAGAAGAAGAAGAAAGAGAGAGGGGAGCAGAAGGTATACTGGAGAGAATTATTGGGGAGAATTTCCCCAATATGGCAAAGGGAATGAGCATCAAAATTCAGGAGGTTCAGAGAACGCCCCTCAAAATCAATAAGAATAGGCCCACACCCCGTCACTTAATAGTAAAATTTACAAGCCTTAGTGACAAAGAGCAAATCCTGAAAGCAGCCCGGGAAAAGAAGTCTGTAACATACAATGGTAAAAGTATTAGATTGGCAGCTGACTTATCCACAGAGACCTGGCAGGCCAGAAAGAACTGGCATGACATTTTCAGAGCACTAAACGAGAAAAGCATGCAGCCAAGAATACTATATCCAGCTAGGCTATTATTGAAAATAGAAGGAGAGATTAAAAGCTTCCAGGACAAACAAAAACTGAAAGAATTTGCAAACACCAAACCAGCTCTACAGGAAATACTGAAAGGGGTCCTCTAAGCAAAGAGAGAGCCTACAAGTGGTAGATCAGAAAGGAACAGAGACAATATACAGTAACAGTCACCTTATAGGCAATAAAATGGCACTAAAACCAAATCTCTCAATAGTTACCCTGAATGTTAATGGGCTAAATGCCCCAATCAAAAGACACAGGGTATCAGAATGGATAAAAAAACAAAACCCATCTATATGTTGCCTACAAGAAACTCATTTTAAGCCCCAAGACACCTCCAGATTTAAAGTGACGGGGTGGAAAAGAATTTACCATGCTAATGGACATCAGAAAAAAGCAGGAGTGGCAATTCTTATATCAGATCAATTAGATTTTAAGCCAAAGACTATAATAAGAGATGAGGAAGGACACTATATCATACTCAAAGGGTCTGTCCAAGAAGAAGATCTAACAATTTTAAATATCTATGCCCCCAACGTGGGAGCAGCCAACTATATAAACCAATTAATAAGAAAATCAAAGAAACACATTAACAATAATACAATAATAGTAGGGGACTTTAACACTCCCCTCACTGAAATGGACAGATCATCCAAGCAGAAGATCAACAGGGAAATAAAGGCCTTAAATGATACACTGGATGAGATGGACATCACAGATATATTCAGAACATTTCATCCCAAAGCAACAGAATACACATTCTTCTCTAGTGCACATGGAACATTCTCCAGAATAGATCACATCCTAGGTCCTAAATCAGGACTCAACTGGTATCAAAAGATTGGGATCATTCCCTGCATATTTTCAGACCACAATGCTCTGAAGCTAGAACTCAACCACAAGAGGAAGTTTGGAAAGAACCCAAATACATGGAGACTAAACAGCATCCTTCTAAAGAATGAATGGGTCAACCGGGAAATTAAAGAAGAATTGAAAAAAATCATGGAAACAAATGATAATGAAAATACAACGGTTCAAAATCTGTGGGACACAACAAAGGCAGTCCTGAGAGGAAAATATATAGCAGTACAAGCTTTTCTCAAGAAACAAGAAAGGTCTCAGGTACACAACCTAACCCTACACCTAAAGGAGCTGGAGAAAGAACAAGAAAGAAACCCTAAGCCCAGCAGGAGAAGAAAAATCATAAAGATCAGAGCAGAAATAAATGAAATAGAAACCAAAAAAACAATAGAACAAATCAACGAAACTAGGAGCTGGTTCTTTGAAAGAATTAATAAAATTGATAAACCCCTGGCCCGACTTATCAAAAAGAAAAGAGAAAGGACCCAAATAAATAAAATCATGAATGAAAGAGGAGAGATCACAACTAACACCAAAGAAATACAAACTATTATAAGAACATACTATGAGCAACTCTACGCCAACAAATTTGACAATCTGGAAGAAATGGATGCATTCCTAGAAACATATAAACCACCAAAATTGAACCAGGAAGAAATAGAAAGCCTGAACAGACCCATAACCAGTAAGGAGATTGAAACAGTCATTAAAAATCTCCAAAGAAACAAAAGCCCAGGGCCAGACGGCTTCCCCGGGGAATTCTACCAAACATTTAAAGAAGAACTAATTCCTATTCTCCTGAAACTGTTCCAAAAAATAGAAATGGAAGGAAAACTTCCAAACTCATTTTATGAGGCCAACATCACCTTGATCCCAAAACCAGACAAGGATCCCATCAAAAAAGAGAGCTATAGACCAATATCCTTGATGAACACAGATGCGAAAATTCTCACCAAAATACTAGCCAATAGGATTCAACAGTACATTAAAAGGATTATTCACCACGACCAAGTGGGATTTATCCCAGGGCTGCAAGGTTGGTTCAACATCCGCAAATCAATCAATGTGTTACAACACATCAATAAAAGAAAGAACAAGAACCATATGATACTCTCAATAGATGCTGAAAAAGCATTTGACAAAGTACAGCATCCCTTCCTGATCAAAACTCTTCAAAGTGTAGGGATAGAGGGCACATACCTCAATATCATCAAAGCCATCTATGAAAAACCCGCCGCAAATATCATTCTCAATGGAGAAAAACTAAAAGCTTTTCCACTAAGGTCAGGAACACGGCAGGGATGTCCATTATCACCACTGCTATTCAACATAGTACTAGAAGTCCTAGCCTCAGCAATCAGACAACAAAAGGAAATTAAAGGCATCCAAATCGGCAAAGAAGAAGTCAAATTATCACTCTTCGCAGATGATATGATACTCTATGTGGAAAACCCAAAAGACTCCACTCCAAAACTGCTAGAACTTGTACAGGAATTCAGTAAAGTGTCAGGATATAAGATCAATGCACAGAAATCAGTTGCATTTCTCTACACCAACAACAAGACAGAAGAAAGAGAAATTAAGGAGTCAATCCCATTTACAATTGCACCCCAAACCATAAGATACCTAGGAATAAACCTAACCAAAGAGACTAAGAATCTATACTCAGAAAACTATAAAGGACTCATGAAAGAAATTGAGGAAGACACAAAGAAATGGAAAAATGTTCCATGCTCCTGGATTGGAAGAATAAATATTGTGAAAATGTCTATGCTACCTAAAGCAATCTACACATTTAATGCAATTCCTATCAAAGTACCATCCATCCTTTTCAAAGAAATGGAACAAATAATTTTTAAATTTATATGGAACCAGAAAAGACCTCGAATAGCCAAAGGGATATTGACAAAGAAAGCCAAAGTTGGTGGCATCACAATTCCGGACTTCAAGCTCTATTACAAAGCTGTCATCATCAAGACAGCATGGTACTGGCACAAAAACAGACACATAGATCAATGGAACAGAATAGAGAGCCCAGAAATAGACCCTCAACTCTATGGTCAACTAATCTTTGACAAAGCAGGAAAGAATGTCCAATGGAAAAAAGACAGCCTCTTCAATAAATGGTGTTGGGAAAATTGGACAGCCACGTGCAGAAAAATGAAATTGGACCATTTCCTTACACCACACACAAAAATAGACTCAAAATGGATTAAGGACCTCAATGTGAGAAAGGAATCCATCAAAATCCTTGAGGAGAACACAGGCAGCAACCTCTTCGACCTCAGCCGCAGCAACATCTTCCTAGGAACATCGCCAAAAGCAAGGGAAGCAAAGGCAAAAATGAACTGTTGGGATTTCATCAAGATCAAAAGCATTTGCACAGCAAAGGAAACAGTTAACAAAATCAAAAGACAATCAAAAGAATGGGAGAAGATATTTGCAAACGACATATCAGATAAAGGACTAGTGTCCAAAATCTATAAAGAACTTAACAAACTCAACACCCAAAGAACAAATAATCCAATCAAGAAATGGGCAGAGGACACGAACAGATGTTTCTGCAAAGAAGACATCCAGATGGCCGACAGACACATGAAAAAGTGCTCCATATCACTCGGCATCAGGGAAATACAAATCAAAACTACAATGAGATATCACCTCACACCAGTCAGAAGGGCTAAAATCAACAAGTCAGGAAATGACAGATGCTGGCGAGGATGCGGAGAAAGGTGAACCCTCCTACACTGTTGGTGGGAATGCAAGCTGGTGCAACCACTCTGGAAAACAGCATGGAGGTTCCTCAAAATGTTGAAAATAGAACTGCCCTATGACCCAGCAATTGCACTACTGGGTATTTACCCTAAAGATACAAACGTAGTGATCCAAAGGGGCACGTGCGCCCGAATGTTTATAGCAGCAATGTCCACAATAGCCAAACTATGGAAAGAACCTAGATGTCCATCAACAGATGAATGGATCAAGAAGATGTGGTATATATACACAATGGAATACTATGCAGCCATCAAAAGAAACGAAATCTTGCCATTTGCGACAACATGGATGGAACTAGAGCGTATCATGCTTAGCGAAATAAGTCAAGCGGAGAAAGACAACTATCATATAATCTCCCTGATATGAGGAAGTAGTGATGCAACATGGGGGCTTAAGTGGGTAGGAGAAGAATCCATGAAACAAGATGGGATAGGGAGGGAGACAAACCATAAGTGACTCTTAATCTCACGAAACTACTGTGGGTTGCTGGGGAGAGGGGGGTTGGGAGAAGGGGGGTAGGGTTATGGACATTGGGGAGGGTATGTGCTTTTGGGTAAATTGGAAGGGGTGGTCAACCATGAGAGACTATGGACTCTGAAAAACAATCTGAGGGGTTTGAAGTGGCAGAGGGGTGGGAGATTGGGGTAGCAGGTGGTGGGTATTATAGAGGGCATGTAGCACTGGGTGTGGTGAAAAAATAATGAATACTGTTTTTCTGAAAATAAATAAATTGGAAAAAAAAGAATAAGGCAAAAAAAAGAGTGGAATCATAAACAGTAAGAGTGTTAATATAATAGTTTGACAAATATTTATTTTCTATATTCAGAATTACTGCTTATTGCAGGATACTTTCATGTATAGTGATTGTAGGTGCGTGCTCCAGGACACCTAGCCATTGGTGCAATTTTTGTTCAGGATTCTGTACTTTTCAAACCAAGGAACAACAAACACAGAGTAGAAGCATTCAATTTGCTAAAAAAAACAAAAACAGTATTCAAAAAAGTTCAACATGCAAAGTCAAAATTTTAAAGGAGCAGGAAGAGGATGTAACACATGTAGTTGGGGAAATGACACCACTTCACCATGCCTCCATCCAAACATGATTTGACTTTTATTTTGATTTCAATCACTTGATATTAGAATTAGTGAGATCATTCCTTAAAACATCCTTCTGTTTATGGTGATAATTGGAGACTAGAAATAGGCTCCATCCTGCCATACTCATAATAGAAACCAGTGATTCTTTTTTCCTCCTTATTTTTACTCACGTGTCATTTACTTCATACTTTCCCTTATATGGCCTCTGCTGGCTTCATCCATCCAGCCATCCATCATTTATCCATTCATCACCCACCCATTGTCCATCCACCCATTATCCATCTATCCATCCGTCCATCCATTCTCCATCCATCCATCCATCCACTTGGATCCATCTACTTGAACCCACCCATCACCATCTATCCTTCCTTCCCTGCATTTATCTTTGTTCATCCACTGATTCATCACACCCTCTCCCTCCTTCCCTTGTCCCCATTCTCTCTCAAGATTTTGTTTTTCTTTTTCACTTCTCTTTTATTCCATAATGAAAAATTAATAAATATAATTTCTTAGTTTGATTTTGTTTTCTTGCTTTTCATTTGAAAGCCCAGGGTTGGGGGTAGGAGGCTTACACTCTTACATTTCTTTTAAAATTGGAATCAAATACCAATTCCATCAGCTTAGTCACATCAAGAAGATCCTCTGATTTTACCCTGTTGTTATAGTCAATTATTCAGACTCCTGACTCTCCTTGTCTGGATGACTTTTATCTCCCAAATTCTTTCAGCAACAAAGGAGCAATGCCTGCCAAGTAGGATCTTGGTCACTCTTACCTTCACTTCTCCTCTTTGTGTAAGTCAGTGTTATCTATGCATTCTTTTCAAGCAGGCTTGAATATACCCCCAGTAATTCTACCCTCCCTCATCCTAATACCACAGAAAACCCCAGTGAGTTCTTCCTGAATTAATGTGCATTCACACAGTACCTTATAAAGCTCTCCTTCCTGAAAGTAGCAGTTAGTAGTCTCAAACTTTTGACAGGTGGTCTGCCGCATTTCCATGATCACATGATACTACACATGGTCGGTAATCTGTGGGGAGCAAGTGGCAAGGAGAGTAAAGGACTTCTCCTTTCTCTGTAGCTTCTTGTGGCAAAAACTCCTTTGCATGGTGCCCAAGGTCAAGGACTCCTTCCTGGACAAATTGGTGGGCTTCTCTCTCCCCATCTTATCTGACTCCTGTCCTTTTGCCATTCAAAGAGAATTCTCCAGAAACCAATCTCTGGGCAAAGGCACCCCTTGGGCAACTTAAATGATACTAATTGCTTTGGCCAAGGGTCTGTAAACTGTCTGTAAAGGGCCTGATAGTCAATCTTTTAGGCTTTGCAATCCATGCAATCTCAATTACAAGTATTCAACTTAGCTGCTGTGGCTCAAAAGTAGCCCTAGATGATGTGTGCATGCATGACATGGCTGGGTAGCAATAAAACCATTTACAAAAATTTTAGTCAGGCAATATTTGGCTCCTGGGGTATGATCTGTTAACCCCTGCTCTTAGGTGTCATTTAAGTAATTTAATCCATGTCAGTGAATTTATGTTGCTCCTAAAATTCCCATTTTAAACTAAATGAGGCTGAAATTCACTTGTATGGGCCTCTCCTTTGGACTGTCTCCTTTGGAAAGGCATGGCTAGGAGACGGGGCTGCACTGACCTGCTTTTGGACCTTCAGGACACGCATAATCTGGAAACTTTACTTGTCGTCACTCTTCTCGTTGAAGTCATTGATCACATACTGCGTAGTGGCTGCCACATAGCACTCTGATGGAGGAACTTCTTTGACACTCAGAAAGGTTTTCCTTTTCTCTTGGTAGGTGAGGGCCATCAGAGATACCAGGATGGCCAGCAGGATTTGTGGGACCTGGCCATTGTCCCTCACCTGGGGAGTGATAGGAAGAAACCAATCCCCCCTTACCCTCCAGAGCCAAGCAGGATCCCACTGACCTTCCTTGCCTGGCCATATTTAAAATGGTCAGTAATGGAAACCCACAGCCCTCCTCCTCCACCCTCTCTACTATAGCTGGACCTGGTGGATGAGCAGGAACATTCTGTCATGGTTGGCAAGTTCAGTCCCACTTTCTCTTCTTCTTTTTGCATACATTCACCTATCACACACATACACTTATGCAAATACTCATCTCTTCTCTTTTGGGGGCTTCCGTCTTAGCAACACACACCCTCTTGCTACCCCAGCATGATCTGGGTGGAAGCCAGGCCAGGTGCGTCTATCTATTGAACCCATCTCAGCCAGCACCGTGGGTGTTCTGGAGTGACAGAAAGCAATGGAGACATGGGGGATTCTGGATCACAGGGCAGTGAGGCACAAACAGGTCAGCCAAGTGAACACCACATCCTCCCTGTCCTTTGCCTTTCTCCTGGACTCTTCTTATCACCCTTTCCCTATACTCTGCCTGGCCAGGATATCACCTTTCCTTCAGGCCTAAATCTTGGTCTCTTTCTCTGTGTTAATAATTCTTTTTTTAAAGAAAATATTTGTGATGTTATTGTATCATGAGACATTGAAACATCTGAACAGATGAATATCCAGGCAGTTAGGCAGCCACCTTTCCCTTCACTTCTGTTATTAGAGCAACTTGTCAGTAGGTTAAAAATAAGGAAATAAAAAGACAAGCTTTTGCATTACTTAAGTCTTTCCAGGATATGTGCTGGTTCAACACAGACTTTGTCAGATGCAGCTAGTGTCCAAATGTCATGCACAATACCTCCATAGCGGCAGCACACTGAGCCCACTCCCACCACGGCCCTGATCGTTTGTGTATAATATTTTGAATATCTGGAGGAATGTGAATAGTATAAAGAAGAGGAGAAAAGAGGAACAGCAAAAGTGCTTGGCTGGGAGGAAACCAGTTGAGGTTGTGCAGGGAAAGCCTTGAACGTGTGATTAGTGCAAAACCAAGCATTGGCAATGTTCTTTAATGGAAACATCTGGTGGAACCCCACGGTGGGGTTTTCATCAGCCTTGAGCTGGCCCACAACCATGCTGTTGATGCAGCTATCTGGCATGGGCTGCTGGTTCTGCACTGTGATGCTGCGCTGGGTTTTCTGGAATGGAAGACTAGACAACTTCTCCACAATGGCAGCTTTCCTCAGGAATTGCTGTCCCTCCCATGTAAGGCATGATGGGTCAATATAAATTGTGCCCAGTTGGTTCCTGTCATATTGAATGAATCTGGATCCAATCTGCTCTCAAATAGGTTTGTCGGCCATTCTGAAACATCATCCAGCCTTGTTGAGATCCAAGGGGCTGGCACGATGATGGCAGTGGTGCGGCAGCCTGTGTTAATAACTCTTTCTTTTTTTTAAAAAAATGTATTTATTTTTGAGAGAGAGTGAGAACACAAGCAAGGGGAGAGACAGAAGAACAAGCAGGCTCCTGCTGAATGAGGAGCCTGTCTCAATCCCAGGACGCTGAGATCATGACCTGAGCCAAAGTCAGACGCTTAATATTCTGAGCCACCCAGATGACTCCCTGTATTAAGAACTCTTAAATTTGGGAGGTGCATGGCCCCCCTTGGAGAAGCCAAATGGTTTTAAGATAACAAAGGATGTGCCCCATATGGGAAGCAGACTCCATGTATGCATGAAGTCATGAGACAGCTTTATATTCACTTTCCACTGTCTCATTGAATGGCTCCGGCTATGCTATTTGTCTCCTGTAACCTTTTAGGGCACTCTCAGACAATACATACAACCTCAGTCTAATAATCAAGAACCAGTCTCTCCAGGTGGTTAGAGCTTGCATTGTGTTGTGATGCTATACTTCTTCCTCCTGGAGGCCTGCCTACAGGGAAGAGTGATAGCTCCTTTTTCATTTTCCCCATCTGTTCCATCTGCCTCATCTTACCATCTTACTTCAGGACCCTTCTGATGTGGGGACAAGGAGAAAAAGAAGGAGTGGAGATACTGAGAAGTCCCTACATGGCACCAGCTGCAGTGCTCCTGGACTTGTTGGGAATTATGCAGTATACAGTTCTGTGAGTCCCTTCCTGGCTCTACTCCAGCCTCCACTGCTAGTAACCTCTCCTCCACAGCTCTCTTGGAAGCTGTGTTAGTTTCCTAGTGTTGCTGTAATAGGTTACCATCAACACTGGCTGTAATAGGTTACCATCAACACTGGTTTAAAAACAACACACAGTTATTATCTCACAGTTCTGGAGATTACAGATACTAAAATTAAGGTGTTAGCAGGGTTGCATTCCTTCTGGAAGCTCTAGAGAAGAACCGATTTCTCTCATTTTCTCTCTTGTAGATGCCACCTGCATGCCTTAGCCTATATCCCCTTTCCCATTTTCAAAGCCAACAGTGTAGCATCTTCAAATGTTTCATATGACCTCTGATTCTTCTGCCACCTGTCCTTCTCTGACTCTCTACCTCCCTCTCACAAGCATCCTTGTAATTATTTCAACCTACCCAGATAATTGAGGTTCATCTATCCATATTAAGAGCCTTAACTTAATCACACCTGCAAATCCCTTTTGCTTTTGGAGGCAGCCTGTTCACAGATTCCAGGAATTGGACTGGAACATTCTGGGGGGAAGTTATTCTGTCTATCCCAGCAGCATTCCATCTGGTTGTTTGCCCCAGATGTCTTCCATCTGGTTGTTTGCTCCCTGGGAATCCCTTGGTTTCTTTTAGCTAAGGTGTATGGACCTTCCCACTCCAGCTCTCTCTGCTCAGACCAGTTCTGGCCCAGCCGTTTCTTGGGTGCCCAGCTGGAAAGCATTGAGTCAGTCTCAGCTTGTAGCCTTGGTGAGTTTCAGACAGGAACCCACATTGCTTAAAACTTTCTCTCTGCTCTCCAACTCCTGACTGCTTTATTTCCTCAATATCTATGGGTCTTCACCTACTGTGAGAAATTTCACATTCTTCTCTAAAACCTCACCTTGAAATCTCTCTCAGTTAAAAAGTCCATTTGAGGGGCAACTGGGTGGTTCAGTCAGTTAAGCATCTGCCTTCAGCTCAGGTCAAGATCCCAGGGTCCTGGGACTGAGTCCCACAAAGTGCTCCTTGCTCGGTGGGGAGCCTTCTTCTCCCTCTCCCTCTTCCTGCTACCCCCCTCCCGCTTGTGTTCTCTCTCTCTGTGTAAAAAAAAAAAAAAAAAAAAAAAAAGCCCATTTGAGCATTGAGAAACATCCACATAAAATGTTGTATGTAACTTTAGAGAGGTTATAGATCCCCAAATTATACATGGGCTCTGAATGAAGAACCTCATTTCCATACGCAAAACTACTAAGAATTTGGCCACATTCAGTGCTTCCATAGAGTAGACCCCTATATAACTGCCTTCATGCCAGGTCCTTATTTTGAGATCTGATCCTATATTTCTACCTGGTTGCTGCAAATTTCTTTGAAAATCCCACTGTGTAGTGAAGCTCCTCAAACTCAAGACCAGATCGTCCTTACTCCCCTCATGCTGCCCATTTGGGTGTACCACATAACTGTCCCTTGGAAGTCCCAAAGGCAGCCACCAAGGCCCACCTAGTCCTCATTCACCATTTTCAGCCCACCTCCCACCACGGATCATTTATGGGTAACATGGACCAATGGCTTTATTGCCATAAGACAATGCATCTATGGTTACAGTTCCTAGTACATTTATCTTATTAAAAAGAAGAGAAAAGAAAAGAAAGGAAAATAAAAGAAAATAAAGAAAAGAAAATTCCCACTGTTGGTGGGAATGCAAGCTGGTACAACCACTCTGGAAGACAGCATGGATGTTCCTCAAAATTTGAAAAAAGAGCTACCCTACGACCCAGCACTACTGGGTATTTACCCTAAAGATACAAATGTAGTGATCCAAAGGGACACGTCCACCTGAATGTTTATAGCAGCAATGTCCACAATAGCCAAACTATGGAAAGAACCTAGATATCCATCAGCAGATGAATAGATAAAGAAGATGTGGTATATATATACAATGGAATATTATGCAGCCATCAAAAGAAACGAAACCTTGCCATTTGCAACGATGTGGATGGAACTAGAGGGTATTATGCTTAGCGAAATAAGTCAATCAGAGAAAGACAATTATCATATGATCTCCCTGATATGAGGAAGTTGAGAGGCAATGTGGGAGGCTTGGAGGGTAGAAAAGGATAAATGAAAAAAGGTGGGATCAGGAGGCAGACAAACCATAAGAGACTCTTAATCTCACAAAACAAACAGAGGGTTGGGGGGGTAGGGGGATAGGGAGAGGGTGATGGGATTATGGACACTGGGGAAGGTATGTGCTATGACGTGTGTAAACCTGGCGATTCACAGACCTGTACCCCTAGGACTAATAATACATCACATGTTAAAAGATTTTTAAAAAATAAAAAAAAAAAATAAAGAGGGAAGATGAGCACATACAGTGAAAAAAAAAAAAACATTCTTCCTGGCAGGAGGCTTTCCGCATCCTACTGACAGTTGGTTTGGAGGCTGAAATTAAAAGTGGAGGGAGGGTAACTGCCCACTGTCAGAAAGTCTTCCTGCTCAACTTTGAACAGGACACTTAGTTTCAGGTTTACATGGATTTGCTTAATGTGTTTCCTGCCACAGGCTTGGATGCGCTCCATTGGAAGAAGTTATCTGACCACCAAACTCTCACCTCAGTTTGAAGGACACGCTGAGGAAGTCTGCCTGGTTTGTTTCTAAAAGTCACACATTCTCTAGTGCTTTTGTAAGTTCTCGGATGACGTCAACCTTAAAAATAAAACTGCCAGTTATTTTACTGGCAAAGCAAGTTTATTTGGAGATAGCAGAGGAATCGCACTTCAGGACATACACAGTATGGTGAACCATAGGATAGTCTGAAGAGACAAAAGGAAGGTCAGCTTTTATTAGGTTTTAGGAGGACATCAGGGAGGATTATTTTGAGCAAAAGTTCACTGGAGAAGAACAAGTGTTAAAGACTGTGGTGGTTTCTCGTTGAGGGTAAGCAGTGCTTAGTGCACCGTTGCTGGGACAGGGAGGGGTTTCCTCCTTTTTCTTAAAGGCAGGAGACGAAATTCCTATGTGAAAAATGTCCTCCTTGTCAAGATAATTTTTATCTTTTCTCTTCCTGCTGGTGCTGCCCACTGCCAGGAACAGTACGTGCAAGAGAGTGTTCCCTTCAGGGCTTCCCGACTCCATTTTAAATGAGGTGTCCTTTAGGCATTTCCACATTTTCTGCTTTTGATCAAGATCTTCCCTAGAGAGCATCACTGATCGCAAGGATTTCTCCCATTTTGTGCTTTTGTCCTGTTGCCAGGAAAGCCCTGTGCTGGCTGTCACGTCCCATGTTGGAGGTAAAGTGCACTCACTGAAACTACTGAGACCACATGTGAGCAAAAAGGAAGGGTAGGAGGGAGAAGTCTCAGGCCTTTTCCACCCACACTTCTTTATCTTATCAACGTGGTAAGCATTGGAGATCATCTCCACGCATTGAAGCAACATCATCCTCTTGGATGCATCCCTTTTGCAGACATTTGACAGGCAGCAGGTATGAAGTTGAAGAATAATTATGCAAAGTAGAATTAGAGTAATGTGGTAAATCCAGTTTGTATGATCATTCTAAGCCAGGAGCTGAAACCTGAGGGTAGCCAGCTAAATAGATCAAGACGATGGAGTGTGAGGAGAAATTTGCTTGCTCTCTGATCCTCTATAATTAAATTTCTGCTTCTCTAGAGGCATCGATCCATGTAAAAAGGATGGAATTCACAACTGTATAAATGCCTCTTTGTTCAGTAAGTAGATAATCAAGGGCCATGTGATTGTCTATAAGTACTTTATCTGGCTAGTCAAGTGATTACCACTGGGCTGCTACTGCTTTGGCTGTGGGACGGGCTAGCTTTCCTACTATTAGGGAGAGATTTCTGGTCATGTGTTGATTGGCATGTGAGAAAGGTTCTCCCTTGGAGGCAGTTCTGGAGTCATGTATGCCTCCTGGAAGTTTTTGTTGAAGGTGGCTATGGAGGCTCAATGGCAGGGCAAGTGGGAAACTTCTGATGTGTTATGGATGCTGACACGGACAGTTAAATGTCTCCATAAGCATTGACCCCTTGTTCACCAGCTATCTAAACGTTCATGCCCATGGGAAATGCTGTCTACTGCAAACAAAAATGAAACCAGTTGAGGCACAAAAGACTTCAGGTAAAGTTTGGTTATTGATAGATTCATTAACTGGAATTTCTTGATTGGCCTGTTCAAGCCATGGGTTGGGGGAGTTTGGGATAGTATCTGTGAGAAGCCATCCTTTCTAAAGTAGTCTTTTCTAAAAACCTCACAAAGAGGTGTAAACATCTTCTAAACCTTTGGCAAAGCTATAAATATCTGGGAACCTGCCACCAGAATGCCTAGCCTTATAAGTAATCGTAGCAAATGGAGGAAGTTCTTTTAAATGAGGATCACTGTCTGACTGCAAATCTGAAAAGACAAGGCCAAAAAGTATTAGCCTATCAAAGAGTGATTGCAGCCTGGCCTTGAGGGGTTAAGATGGTGTGTGTACAGAACAGAAAAAGAATAGTTATTCTTGTACTGGCCTTTTCTGCTGGCTGCACAGACTCTTTTGTTACTCAACATACTAGGTTATAAACATGTTAGATCATTCCACTGGAAGAAATAGAGTGTTTATTATGGTCTAACACATACCTACATATATAAAACTGAAATAAAGTTTAATGAACTGACATATATTTCCTGTTTTCAGTATATGCCATGCATGCACTCCATTTTGTACTGTGTGAAATTATTTTTAAACACATCTATAGATAATAAATAAGTCTATAATATATCATCTATAAATTATAGATAAAACTGAAGATACATTATCCATATATCAATGTAGATACAAACAATATGCATATTTTCTACTTAAATAAATGTTAATAATAACTCAGGAACAATCTGAAAAACAAGAAGTCACAATAAATCCTTCTACAGTTGGTATAAGTTTATCGTGAAAGTTTCATGGCTTCTCACTTTACAAAGCAGTGTCTACTGCTTTGCCCAGATTCTTTCAGGTTTAATGCAGTTTGTGCAGAGTTAATTTCTGCATATTACGTTAAGTGTTCTAACATTTTCTCTTGATTTATTTTGTGTTCTCAGCTCTTCCAAACTTTTTTTTCTTTTTTTTAAAAGTTATTTATTTATTTGCGAGAGTGTGAATGCGAGAAATCACAGAGGGAGGGGGGAAAAGCAGACTTGATGCAGAGCAGGGAGACTGACGTGAGGCTCAATCCCAGGACCCTGATATCAGGACCTGAGCTGAAGGCAGACACCCAACTGACTGAGCCACCCAGGGCCTCCCTTCCAACTTTTTTTTTTCCCCAATTTATTTATTTTCAGAAAAACAGTATTCATTATTTTTTCACCACACCCAGTGCTCCATGCATGCCATGCCCTCTATAATACCCACCACCTGGTACCCCAACCTCCCACCCCCCCGCCACTTCAAACCCCTCAGACTGTTTTTCAGAGTCCATAGTCTCTCATGGTTCACCTCCCCTTCCAATTTACCCAGATTCCCTACTCCTCTCTAACGCCCCTTGTCCTCCATGCTATTTGTTATGCTCCACAAATAAGTGAAACCATATGATAATTGACTCTCTCTGCTTGACTTATTTCACTCAGCATAATCCCTTCCAACTTTTTAAACATAATCTTTGCTCTGCTGATCTTGGTGGCATTCTTTCATGTGTCAGGGGTCTCACCTGGGTCTACCTGATTCTATTTCACATGGCCTTTAATGCTTCAGCAGGGTAACTTAGGCATGTCCCATGATGGTGACAGGCTTCCAAGAGAATGAGAGGATATGCTCTAGGTCCTTGGGGTTTAGACTTGGAATTGGCTTACAGACACTTCTGTGACATTCCATGAAAAAGAATAAGAGACTCCACCTCTCAGTGAGAGGAACTGTAAAGTCGCCTTTGCAAAGGGGGTGGATATGGGGAGGCTTAAAAAACTGTAACCATTTTATCAATCTAGCACAGAGTATTAGTCCCAAGTAAAACTCTATTTTCCTATTCTTAAAATGATTATCACACCTGCTGTTCAAGACTATTATCTGTTCATGCCTTCTCCCCTTAAAGACGAACTCTTTAGACTTATTTTTTTTCCTGCTCTTCTGTCCCCCACCCCCCACCCCAGGATGAGCATGGTAGGATGATTTTATTTCTTCTTTTCCCCATATTTACTCCTTGAGTTTGAGATTCATTTACTGCCCAAAGGAGCTCAGTTATTCCAACACCATTTGTTGCAAGAGTGTTTTTCTACCTTGAACTGCCTTTTACATCAATGTAAAAAAACGGTAGACTACCAGTGGTTATATTTCTTGACTATTCTGTTCCATGTATTTATCTACCATTTTGCAAGAACCATACTCTAGCTCTGTAGGATTTGGGGCTGGTTTCCTTGGGATTTTCACAACATGATGCATGTACTCATATGATGTTTCTGGGCATACATATAATCATGTTGTATATGAATAAGGAGAGTATGTAGTTGAGTCATATTTTTATTCATTTTGACAATCTCTTACTTTAGATCACTTATATTTAATGTAATTATTGATTGTGTTTGGATTGAGCCTACTATTTTAGTATTTGTTTTTGTTTGCTACCTCTTTTTAAATTTTCTTGATTTTGTTGATATTTCCTACCTTTCCATTCATTTCAAAAGTCCTTGCCTTTATTTCTTTGAATGTTCTATAACAGTTGTTTTAAACTCCTTGTCAGACTGAGTTATTTCAGCATTGGTGTCTTTTTAAAAATTGTAGTTCACATACAATGTTACATTAGTTTCAGGTGGACAAAGAGTGATTTAACAAGTCTATATGTTATGCTGTGCTCACCAGAGGTGTAGCTGGTGTAGCTACCATCAGTCACCATACAATGCTATTACACCACTGATTATAGTCCCTATGCTGTGACTTTCATCCCCATGACTTATACTTCCATAAGTATAACTGACTGAGCCACCCAGGCACCCTGACCTTGACATTTTTGAAGAGGCATTATACTGTGGAATTTCCCTAAATATGTATTTCTCTAATTTGTGCAATAGCATGGCATCCTGCTAAGTGCTTTGACAGTACAGAAACCTGTCTGTGGATTCTCCTGGTCTGTGCTCATTGGCCTCAGGGGACACACATACCCCACCTCCTCTCAAGGCCCCAGTTCTGACCCTACCTCCCTGAAAAAAGAAACCTTTGTTCTTTTTGTGGCTGTCTTGCCAGCTGTCTTGGTCTCTCCCAACATTTTTTTAAAATTTAATTTTATTTTTTCAGTGTTCCAAGATTCATTGTTTATGTACTGCACTCAGTGCTGCATGCTATATGTGCCCTCCTTAATAACCACCACCAAGGTTTACCCATCCCCCTCCCCTTTCCAACTTTTGAGATAGTAACAATGAGACTCATTCAGAGCTAAGGAATAGTAATGTCCCTATAGAAAGCATGTTTATTCACTGGCTTATCATCCTAAGGACAAGGCCAGAAGTGTGGGATGAGGCAGGAGAGCAGAGGCCTATTGGCCTTGGTCTGGGTTCCTCGAGCATTGAACTATGTTGGTGCTTGGTTCTGGTTCTGACTTATAGCTGAACGACTGAGGAACAGAACTTTCTTCGCACCATTAAAAAAAAAACATTGCTATCTAAACTTTCAGATCTCAAGAAGATACAATATTCTTTTATTTATTTATTATTACATTTAATTAACCAACATATAATGCATCATTAGTTTTTGATATAGTGTTCAACAATTCATTAGTTGTATATAACACACAGTGCTCATTACCACATGTGCCCTCCTTAATACCCATCACCCTTTTACCCCACCCCCCTACCTTCTTCCCTTCTGTAACCCTCAGTTTGTTTCCTGGAGTCCAGAGTCTTTCACGGTTTGTCTCCCTCTCTGATTCCTCCCCTTCAGTTTTATTTTCCTTCCCCTATGGTCCTCCATGTTATTCCTTATGTTCCACATATGAATGAAACTGTATGATAATTGTCTCTCTCTGCTTGACTTACTTCACGTAGCATAATCCCCTCCAGTTTCAACCATGTTGATGCAAATTGTAGTATTCATCTTTTCTGATGGCTGAGTAATATTCTGTTGTGTATCTGAACCATGTCTTCTTTATCCATTCATTTGTTAAAGGACATCTTGGTTCCTTCCACAGTTTAGCTATAATGGATATTGCTGCTATGAACATCAGGGCACATGTGCCTCTCCTTTTCTTTTTTCTTTTTTTTTAACTTTTTTTTTTTTTAAGATTTTATTATCTATTTGACAGAGAGAGAGAGATCACAAGTAGGCAGAGAGGCAGACAGAGAGAGAGGGGGAAGCAGGCTCCCTGCTGAGCAGAGAGCCTGATGCGGTGTTGGATCCCACAACCTTGGGATCATGACCCGAGCCAAAGGCAGAGGCTTTAACCCACTGAGCCACCCAGGTGCCCTGCCTCTCCTTTTCACTACGTCTGTATCTTTGGGGAAAATACCAAGTGCAATTGCTGGGCCATTGGGTAGCTCTACTTTTAATGTCTTGAGGAAGCTCCATATACTGTTTTCCAGAGTGGCTGTACCGGCTTGCATTCCCACCAACAGTGTAAGAGGGTTTTCCTTTCTCCACAGAGGATAACATATTCTTATAATAGTTACTCTGTGTGTTCTGTTGAGTTTTAATGTTTACATGGGAATGACTGATCTTGAATGTGATATAAGAATTGGACACCCAGGCAAGCATCAGGTGTTCTAAGATACAGGGCACAGCTTTGAGAGGGGCCAACAATAGCCCCCGGTGGACAACACTGCTGTAGAAAGAGGCAGCAGTGCTCAGGCCAGCTGGGAGACTGGCAGAGGACAGCCAGCAGGTTAGAGTTGGTTTATGTTCAGGGAAAGGGTTCTCTTCCCTCCTGTTCTCCCTGCTGACACATGGGTTCTGGAGGGTGGTGCCAGCATGTGTGATGGGAGCAACCTGGACTTCCCTGCAGAACCATACGCTTCTCTCCTTTGTAATTGAGAATTTTCCTGAGCCCCTAATAGGTATATGTAGTGTTTTTGTT
This sequence comes from Neogale vison, assembly GCF_020171115.1. NCBI lineage: Eukaryota > Metazoa > Chordata > Mammalia > Carnivora > Mustelidae > Neogale > Neogale vison. The sequence goes on from NC_058098.1 coordinate 48,707,525, forward strand.
GTAACAAAAGATACATAACATGAAGTTTATTGCTTTAATCATTTTTAATTATACATTCTATTGGTATTAAGTACATTCACATTGTTGTGCAACCATCACCACCATCCATCCCTAGAACTTTCTCATTTTCCTAAACTTAAACTCTGCACTCATTAGATAGTAATACCTCATCTCTTCCCACCCTCTTGTCCCTGGAAACTACCTTTCCACTTTCTGTTTGTATGGATTTGAATATTCCGGGGTACCTCATATAAGTGAAGTCATACAATATTTGTTCTTTGGTGACTGGCTTATTTTACTCAACATAATGCCCTCAATGTTCACTCATGTTATCCTTTGTGACAGAATTTCTTTTCTTTTTGAGGCTGAATAGTATTCTGTTGTATTGATGTACAATTTTTTTTTATCCATCCATCTGTTCGTGGATATAGGTTACTTCAGACTTTTGGCTATTGTGCCTAATGCTTCTGTGGACGTGGTTGAGTACATATCTGTTCAGTCCTAAGCCCCATTCTGGAGCAGTAACTGTCAAACCCCAGTAGAATTCCCAGGGGTCCTGACCTGGGCAGCTCTCTGCTTTGTCTATGAGTCTACAGTGAGTCCAGTCACCTGTGGGCTTGATCTCTATAGGGAAGGAGGGAAATGGTCCTGCTGACTTTTCCAGAGGCAGTGCTGGACCGTGGACCGGAGGCCAAAGACAGAATGAAGAGAGCTTTAAGGTAGAGCCAGGTTGAATGTTCAGTGCTCTTTCAAGAGAAATGAAAATTTTCTTCTTTTCACACAAACCTCCTGAAAGTCAAGGGTTATAAGAAAATTTCCCAGGAAGCAAGGACCACATCACTTCTGCTTCAGACTCTGGCCACCAGGCTCACAGGGCACAGGCATTCTGTAGATGGGCCATACCTAAATCTGAGAGGCACAAGAGGGTGGCCAAGGGAGAGTCCATCTACCTATAGATACCCACCAGGGCACAGGAGCCACCAGTTTGAAAGAAAGCCTTCATCAGGACTGCAAATGAACTTAGAAGGCAGCAGTTCAACTCAGCACATCCCTACCTGCTCCTTGATGCTTAAACTCCCCTACCTGGGGACTCAGCCTTGTCTTCCTGGTGAGAACTTAGGCTATAGGCACTACTTACTGCCCCTGGGAAAGACAGGTGGTGATGGACACTCCTGCGGTGTGGAACTGTATAATCTCTGTCTTGCTTGACTCAAAGCAAGGCGTGGAGAGGAGAGAGGAGTAACAGGGTACCAGGGTGTGAATGGAGGAATGGGAGGCAGTGGCTTTCAGTACCCTGGGGAAGAGGTGTTTCTTTGCCTCAAGTGGGGGACAAAACCTGGAGTTCAGCACCTGCCAAGAAGAAGAGCTGTAGCAAATATCCCAGGACTTCAGTTGAGACCACGAAGGGCCACAACCTGCATGTTAATTGGAAATAGACCAATTTAAGAAGCGCCACTTCGAGTCTTCAAGGAACTGAAGTGAAAACTATAATTACCTAGAATTCTATAGCCAGCAAAATTTTTCTTGAAAATGAAGGTAAAGTAAAAACATTTCAGATCATCAAAAAGGAGAGGAATCTCAAAAATTTTTAAAGGTGAAAAGAGTTCAGAGTATTTTTTAAAAATTTAAACTTTATTTTATTTTTTCAGTGTTCTGGGATTCATTGTTTATGCTTCACACAGTAGACAACTGCAATAAAAATAATTTGGAAAACTCTAGATCTTGTAAAGTTAGTAGTATATTTCTCAATAAGCCAAGGGTCAAAGAAGAAATCACATAGAAAATAAGAAAATACTTTCAATCAAAAGATAATGAACATATGGCATAGCAAGGCTTCTGAGATGTAGCCAAAGCAGGGCACAGAGGATAATTTATCATCTTAAAGTCCATATATTAACCATGCTTGAAGGACATGTCGGGGGTATGGGGGAAGTTTGCTGAACCCTTAGGACAAGGGCTCCCATGGAAGTACAGTTGTTTAGTGAGAAGACAGTTTTTGAAAGAAAAAAAAAACAACAAATTAACTAATTAAAAGGTACATTATCAAGATCCAGCCAAAGATTAATCTTTAAGAGAGTTCTTTGGGAATAAGAAATAACCCCAGTGAAAATAATGTTGAAGGATGCAGAGCAGAAGGGTAAATATGTTATTAAATTCAATTAACTTAAGACAATCATACTGTTGTATGGTCTTTCAAATATACAGAACTTAAACACCTGACAACAATTACAGGGAGTTAGGAGTAACAGTCTCCTAAGATCTTTTCACCATCTCTGAAATGGTAAAAGTACTAATTTACATCAGATACAAGTAACTCAATGATGATTGTCATAATTGTTAATGGTACCAAAAAAGAAGAGTAAAATAAGGAGTAAATAAAGCCATGGAGAGGAATAAATGGAAACTTTGAACTTGAAAAAGAATGCAAGAAAGAAGAAAAGAAGGAACAGACAATGAGATGAATAGAAAACAAATATTTTTATGGTCAATTGGAACCCAAACCCACCAATAGTAGTGGTAATACTAGTTGTCAGTGATCAGTAATATGAGTCATTGTAGATGGAATAAACCCTCAAAATAAAAGACTTCTAGACAGATTTTAAAAACTGTTTGCTGCTCACAAAGCAACATCTTAATGATTAGGACACCAACCGTGAGTAAAAAGATAGATAAAGATGTATCATGAGAAAAATAATGACAACAATGGTGATGTAGGAGCTCTGATATCACCCAATGCAGACTGCAGAGCAAGAGAAGTCCCTTTGGATAAAAGATACAACTAACACATAATGGTAACTATTTGACCACCAAGAAGGTGTAACAGTTCTATTTGTATAAGCACTTAATGACAGAGTCTCATAATACATAAAGCAATCATTGTGAGAAAAGAACAAATTCACAATCAATCACAATGAGAGATTTTAACACATTTCTGAGCAATAGACAGAAAAAGAGACTGAAACCTGAACACAAACCAAAGCAAACCAAACTCGATATAACAAAATAAAGCAAAAGAGGGTAAGTATATGGAAGGTTTGAAGGAAATGGTGTACTGAGTGGTGTCTAACTCCTAAAAAATACAGAATATACCTTCAAGAACATATAGAATGTTGGTCATATTCTGAGCAATAAAAGAAATCTCAACAAATTTCAAAGAAGTTAAGTAATAGGGCATTTTCTGACTATGGTGGACTTCAGCTGGAAGTCAACAGGAGAGAGGATGATTAGAAATTGGCTATGGTAGGAATTAAATAACACAGTCACAGTAGCCCACAGATCAAGAAAGAAGACAGTGAAACTGAGAACATATTTTGAAGGAAGGAAAAACCAATCATACCAAACTGGGAGGATGAAGCCAGATGTACCTTCTGGCAGAGGCCAAGTCAGGACAGTAGATTAGACAGTTCCACAACCTTCCTCATTGTTGGCTGGCCATCCTGTACTTCCCTGGGCCGGGTGGTGGTGGGCTCCAGCCAAGGTTGTAGGAAGCCTTGGCAACTGCCTCCAATCCCATAAATGGGCTCATCAGCATTTCCAGGAATCTATGTGACTTGTTCAGTTGATGCACTGCCATGGGAGCAAACAAGGTGGATACAGGATGGGGGCTGAAATAGCAACTCAGTCAGGCAGCCCTGGCAATGTGCAGGGAACAGAGCATGTCGCATGCATGCCTTGTGTCCAGGGTTTTTGTGACAAGGGGTGAAGTTGTGACCCCTCTTCCTCCATTCTTTCTGTTTGGTAATATGGAAGGGACAGGCAGGTAGATGGACAGACAGAGCTGGACAGAGGCACCAGTCAAATGGGGGAGGTCAGCAGCTCTCAGAACAGGGCTGTGTGGGATCCGGAGATGTGGAGGGCAGCCCAGAAGCTGCTGCCACCCCCTCCTCAGACCTTGGTGCTGGCAAAAGACAACATGTTCCTGAAGACGCCTCTGCTTCTGGGACTCATTGCACTGGGAACTCATGTCTGGACCATTCAAAAAGAATTTGTAGACATTAGTAAGAACCATGATTATTTAGTGACATCTGTGGAGTTGCTCTGGCTCAGTTCAGTGAAGACAACATGGAAGAACACTCATACAAGTTGTTGGAGGTTGGGCAAGCTCAGAAAAAGGTGAGTTGGAATCATTCTGTCCATGCCCAGATTATGGTCCCTGCATGAACGGCCCTGAGCTGGATGCCATGCCAGCAGGGCCCTGGTAGGGAAGGCCTCACCTCTGCACCACATTCCTGAAGAAACTGGGCGTGGCCCCCTCCCTGCATAGTGCCCAACAGCTTCCCTCAATCTTTCCCATTTCCTGACCCTCTGCCTCTTCCTTGGACAGTAGCCAACCCTGGACACCTGGAGGATGTGGGAGCTCCTTGGGCACAGGTACTATACCTGTTCTCCCAGCCCTGTGCCCTGTCCTAGCTCAGGGTCTGGGGACTGTGTAAGTGAGGTTGGGAATATGTGTGTGTGTGTGTGTGTGTGTGAGAGAGAGAGAGAGTTGTTGGTGTGTTTTGGGGCTTGAGTGGATATCATGTGTCAGTTACAAAAACTGAGCCCCAAACAAGTCAGCCTTCTAGATAATTCCAGGTCAGGAATTATCTAATGAGAGGCAGGTTACTTCTCACAGTGATTTCTGGCTACATTTCTAAGTTTGAGTTCTTGAATTTTCATGGACTTCTATTTAACAGGATGAAAGGGTAACTTTTAATAACTTCTGATAGAAGCCTAACGAAACAAACACATGGAACAGCAGCTACTTCATAAATATCCAGTTCAGTGTTAACAAGAAGAGCCTTTCTGTGCAGCCAGCTCCCACATAAAGAGACAAACATCCCCAGCCCCCAGGACCCCCTACATCCCTGTCTAGATGCTGCCCTGAAAGGGACCACCAGCTGCGATGGCTCATCAGTGGACTAACAAACCCACTACCCTACTCTCTAGAGGAGGATTCTCTGGTGTGCTCCCCTTGTGTCTGGATGACATTGCACAGGTGTATGATTGAGAGATCAGTGGTGCTGTTAGGGTTGCTGTGGCCCATGCAGGCTCGTTGCTGTGCAGCTTCTGATCCTGTGAGCATGCTCCCTCCTGTGCATTCAAGGCACTGTAGATGCAACTAGCAGGTGCAGGCCATCAGGAGGAGTGCCTCAGGGAAGATTTCAGTACATGCTTCAGGTGCATTTAGGGAAACCTTTCTGTTGATCATACGCTTACAGAGAAATTGCACATGATTTGAATATTCTATTTATATACATATTCTAGTCTTTTGCCCACTTCTTTTTTTTTTCCTGCTCTTGGTACTCGAACTTTAATAAGGACTGTACAGGCATTTGGCAGCACACATTCTATCAAGAGATTTTGACAACTAGAAAGCAAACAAAAGGACAATTTAAGTGTAACATCACATCCATTCAAGCTGTCACTCAAGTGCCTACCAGTGATCTGACACCAAATCAATAGTATTACGGTTCATTGAAGTCAGATCACTGGTTTCACAAAGTTTCAGAGCAGGCAGCTGCAGCAGCACAATAGCAAACTCCGTTTCCTGTCTATTATTACAAAGGAGGAAATCACTGTCTGGCTTCTTTCAGTGCCAAAGCCTCAGCACACTACTGCCTATAGACTCTGGGATTCTAAGTGAGATGACTGGGTGTGCCATGCCATTTTATCCTCACCTACTACCTCTATCCTACCACCTCCTTCTCCATTCTCCAAGAAAAAAAACAGGAGCTAGCTTGATAAGGATTTCCCCTCCTACCCCCCCACCCCCGCAAGAACCAGAGAGAGTCCATATCATAGATACTCTATGCTTTTGCCCACTTTTCTATTTTATTCATTCATGGGAAGCAAATATTTAGCAGCTGTTTTATAATTTCTTCTTGACAGAGGTGGACAATGATATTTTTAATGGAGTTGACGTTGCACTGCACAATTTGTAAAGAACAGGGTGAAGACCTAAACAGCTGCCCCTTACAAGAAGGTCCAGGAAAGAAAAAGGGTTGATAATAAAATTAACTATAATATTAAGGAAGGTCTATGAAAGGAAGCTTAGAGAAAATGTCGGGATGATCCTGGGCCACAATGAGGGTCTTGGCCCACTCTATCCGGGTCTCAGGGCTCCACCCAGAGAGGGAAGGTGGTCACACTAAGAAGACAGAGTGGCTTCCAGCAAAGTAGTGAAGCTGAGCCCTGCTTTCACCTGGCTGGCCCACCAGAAATACCCTAAAAATACCCATATGACCTTCCTCCCAGGATGAAGCCCTCTCTCTAGAACATAGCCCGAATATTTCCTGAAACCTTGGATTCTGTCTCTGTGATCTAACTCCTCCTTTATTTTGGTTTTGGAGGACTCTTTAGTTTATCTAGTCATCCCACATCCCCCTCTAATATCCTGGACTTCAAGGACATGTCCCAATCTTCCCTCCACCCCAGCCTTAGGGAAAGTCTCCCCTCTGGGTAGGTTTGCAGCTCTTGCTGAGTGTCCAGTGTCCAGCTGGACCATCTCCTGGGCAGTCTGCTGGCTCCCTCAGAACTCATGGGGGCAGGGAGAATCCAGGAAATGTCATGGGTACTGGCAAGACCAATGGGTCTTAGTGGGGGCCTAGTGGGACCCTCTCAGGAGCCCCCACCCCACATGTGCAGATTCAGTAACCCCCACCCATCATTTTGGTGGAGACCTGAGCTCCTCAGATCTTATCCTAGGCTGCTGTTTCTTTTTGCTTTTTGTCATTTGTAATTTTCATGTACAGTGAACTCCCACTCAGTCTTTCATGTGAAGTGCTCTCCATGTGTTAAACTGTTCTAATCTCATAATTGCTTTTTTTTTTTTTTTCAGGACTGCACCTTTATTGTGGATACCAGACCATGGCTTTCCCAGTTCTTCCTCCTGAACAGTACCTGCATGCAGAACTAGGCAGAGAAGGGGCCCCTGGCTCCTCAAGCAGAAGTTTCTAGGGCATTTGGGTGGTTCAGTCAGTTAAGCATCAGTGTTCAGCTCAGGTCATGATCTCAGGGTCCTGTGATCAAGTCCCGCATTGGGCTCTGTGCTGAGTGGGGAGCCTGCTTCTCCCTCTGTCTTCCTGCCTTCTCATTTTGCTCTCTCTCTCTCTCTGACAAGTAAATAAATACAATCTTCTTCTTCTTTTTTTTTTTTTTTTAAAGATGTTCCTTTCCCTCCAGAGAACAACAGTCAGTCTGTAGTCTCAGGTCTGTTTAGTACCAGGAGTATTAAATGTATCTCAGAACACTTTCTGGGTTCCCGTCTGTTTTGCACTCTCCCAGATCTTTTATATTTTGTAGGGGCACCTGGGTAGCTCAGTGGGTTAAGCCTCTGCCTTTGGCTCAGGTCATGATCTCAGAGCCCTGGGATTGAGCCCTGCATTGGGCTCCCTGCTCAGCAGAGAGCCTGCTTCCCCTTCTCTCCCTCTGCCTGCCTCTCTGCCTACTTGTGATCTCTGTCTGTCAAATAAATAAATAAAATCTTTTAAAAATTTTATATTTTGTAAATCTTGCTGCCTGTGACAAGGAGTGGAGATTTCATCATCATTACTGCTCTTACCTTGACTGTAGTTGCAGAATGTTGAGTCAATCAGACTCCCCAGTTCCTGGGAGGCTGTCCTAGTGGTCCTTGCAGTGTCCCCACTGGTTGGCTGGTGTATTTATTCATTCACTTACTCATATATTCATCCACCGTTCCATCCATCCATCCATCCATCCATCCTTCCATGTACCTGCTCACCTATTCATTCATCCTCCAATCTCTCCATGCCCCTCATCCATCCCACTCAAAAGGAATGTAGACAAATTTGCCAAGTAGCAGACACCTATTTCTCTCTTCTGCCTCTGGGGCCAGCTCACAATGGGGTGATCCTTGTGAGGAGGGACCATATCTAGTCTCAGAGATTGGAGGTGGGTGAGTGAAGCTAATAAAATGCTCTGCCTTCCATGGACACCCATCAGGGCATCTGCACATGAGCCTCTTGACACATAGAAATTCATCCCAGGGCCTCTGAGGGTAGCTCAGAGAATGGTAGCTCCAGTCACCATGTCCCACCTGCTCCCTGATGATGCCTCCCTCCCAACCTAGCTTGGCCTCCATGGCTGTCAACACCAATCATTACCCCTTGGATAGGCACTGTGGTGATAGACACCCAGTCTGATGAGCAACTCTGTCTTCAGGGATCCTTGTGGGGAGTAGCCCTGAAGGGGCAGAGTAAAGGATGATATGGGAGGACCTGGGGCAGAGAGGCTATGGCAATGATTCTTAGAAGAATCCTTCAGCAGGGAGGGGTTGGGGGTTACCTTCTTTCCTTTTGGGTTTCTAGGGTGTCTATTTTGAGTGTGGTTCAAAGTCTATCCTTTTCTTGCTTATGTATTTCCATGATTTGGCTATAAGCCTGTAAAGATAGATCTCCCACATATTTTGGGCATATTCATTGGGGACAGAATAAAGATGGTGGCCGGATCCAGGTTTGGTCCATTGACCAGCCTGTGCATAGAATTTCTGGCATCTCCCCACAGTTTGATAGGAGCAAATATAAGCTGACAAGGAATGTGTGTGGTCAGTAAAGGCAGCCTATTACCTGCCCTTGGCTTGAGATCAGTCAGTTCAGAGTGGTCTAGCTTTCATTGTTCAGACACCCCTGGTGGCTGAGGACAGCCAGACCCTCCCTGAAGTCCAGTTGTTGCTGCTCACGGGTGCCCATCATAGGTGAACACCTTCATCTTCTCTCCCATTTCACATTGGGAAGGTCTGGCATCTTGTTCTTTTCAGTTACATTGTGCTTTGAGCTCAGATACACCTTACATGCCCCTGGGGGCATTGTAAATGTCCCTCTGTTAGCATCATGTCCTTCAGTGGACCCAGCCACTGTATTATTTTAAGCCCTATACTGATGATTCTAATGAGCTTCCCTTGGGACACCAAGGTGTAAATACAGGTTTGTAACTGTGGCCTCTTGCAGCTTTCAATAAATATGGGATTAGAAACACAACCTTTCAGGAACTGATGGTCACAGCTTTGCTTGAATATAGAAGTTACAATAGTTCTATCCTCAGGCTACCACTTCTTATGGTCTCCACATTGGTAAAGCCAGACCAGACAGGGCTAGTGGGAGAATGATCAAATCCAATCCAGAAGCCACCAGGTAAAAATCAGTACATATACACGAAAATGTATTTGTACACAAATCATTGTCCTGGATTTCAAGAATCCACTGAACAAATCTGATTTTTTATTTTTGTTGGGAGTTTAGCTAAGCTATTTCATGGTACTACTGTCTTGGCATCTACTTTGCGTGGCCAGGAGGCCTGCAGGGTCTTAAAATTGACACTGGTGTCTCATATAAGCACAAGAATGTGCCCTAGATAGCATCCTACAGAGTCACATGGAAGTGCGTGATGGGTCTTCCCCTGAAGCTCTTGTGAGCAACAGTCTCCTCTGCCTGCCAGGACCTCCCCCTTGTTCGTCCTTAGATAAGACCCCCGTGGGGTTTACCAGAACTCTGCCCTTTGTGGTTGAGGTGGCCAATCTGGCTCTATCCCATGAACCCCAAGGTACTCCACTCAGTAAGCAGATCCTGTGGCTCCACCTGTGTTGTGCCGTGACCTCCACATTGTGGACCCTTCAGCTGCTGAGTTCATTCCCCATAGCTCCTCTGTTTCAATTTCTCCTGTGGTCGTTTGTTGAACTGAGATTCTCCATGCATCACCCTGTGCTCCACTTAAGTGTTAATTGGAAAATTAGTAACAATTAAATAGGATATTCACCACCAATTATGGAATGGGTATTCTTCTTGAGCTGATAGACTATGGATCCAAACTGAACATATTCTGATCCATAAAGTGAATCTCAATGAATTTGAAAGAACTAATTTCATTAGGGATAAGTGTCTCTGGCTGCAGGGATGTTTTGATTAAATTAAGGAGAAAAATGGTTGTCGAGGTAGCAACATACCTTAAAAGAACATGAGTAACCACAATTCTGATTAGGGTATGTGATCAAAAGAAATGATTAAACTTATGATGTGAAAAGCATATATGGTGTTCCTGAGGTTCAGCCTCAAGGGAAGTGACAGTCTGGACAGGCACATGCAGAGGATGGGCACAAAAATTATGGGTGATCACAGTCTCTCGCAAAAATGGAAGAAATTATGACAAAAAAAACATAAACAAAGGAAAGAAGAAACAGCTTGATAGAAAGGGTCATGAAATGCAATAGTGGGTCCATTGGCAGGCCTCACGAAATTGTTGATCCCTGCGTGGTATGAGATATCTAGAAGGAAGACAGTTACAACCCATGTTGGTAGTATCCTGCAGGTCTCGAAAGATGACAATGGCCACTCTTGTCATCCCGCTGCTGGGAGTGGGGAGAAAGAACCAGCCATGTGGGGACCTGAGCTTCTTAGGGGAGGCAGCACTCAGGATCAGACACACTTCTAGGCAGGCTGTGGAGTCCTCGTCATGATTATCCTTAGACACCCAGGTTGCTAGCTATCTACTGATATGCAGCAGTGAAGGTGGTCACAAAGGTGTCTGCCGTTCTGGCCACATTCCTATCTCTTTCTGGGGTATTCCCAATCTGTCTTTATGGCCTATCCGGCTGTGACCCTGGCCCTGTATCCTTTCTGGGATCATCATCAATGTTCAGGTATCTGTTTACTCCATGCCCAAAGTGGGAAAATCCTTCCCTTGCAGTGTCCTCACATGCATGGGCAACATGTCATACTTTCCTGATCCACTCACTCCCAATACCTTGTATGAGGTCAGGCAGGACATTCACAGGTATTGTGGTTCCTCTGAGAAAAGCCTAACAAAGATGACTCAGCAAAGGCCATGGGACTTCAAAGTGGCAACGCTGTGTGGAAACACATGTTAGCTTGGGCTGGACAAGACCTGTCTTTCCCAGTCCCTATCCCTCTCATGCCCATGGCTGCCATCCACATCCATTCCAGCTAAGCCCAGCCCTGGGCTGGTACCTGCCTTGTCCTGGATTTCTCTCCACGCATTCAGGACATTAGAAACCTCTCTCCCCACTGCCAAACACAGCTAGACCTCATGGCAAGCAGGTCAGCTGGTGCTAGAGGTGTTGGAAGCGATGGTAACTCAGCCCCCATGGTAACCCTTCCCTGCACCCTCCTGATGGCTGCAGCCATGGTCAGAGGTAGACCTGGTTTTTACCTCAACTTCCTAGAGCCCACCAGTGTTCCTAAGAGCTCCTGTGACCTGGCAGTTGTAGGATACACTGCCGTGAGAGCAAGGGAGTTGGGTTCAAGACCTGCATTCAGAGTCTATTAGGGCTGGGCTGGGGCAGGTGGAAGCAGCACTGGAAATGGAGCATATTGCATGCATGTTCCTGCGTCCAAGGCTTATGGAACAAAGCAGTGAAAACTGTGAGCCCCTGCTCTGCCTTCTGGTAGTGATGATGGGAGGGACAGGAGGCAGTGAAGGGGAGGAGCTGGACAGAGCACTGGCCAGCAACCCAGGGACTCCCTGGTGTAGGACTGTGTGGGATGCCGAGCTTCAAAGGGTGGTCCCAAACTAGCTGCCACCCTGCCACCTGTTTGCTGCTGGCCTCCAGGACTGACACCAGACAGAATGCTCCTGAAGGCACCTCTGATTCTGGGGCTCATTGTACTGGTGCCTCATGTCTGCAGTTCTGCCTTTATGGACATTGGTAGTAGAACAAATTACTTCGTCTTGTGTGTTGAGTTTGCGGTGTTTCATTTCAACCAAGTCTACCCAGATGAGTATGCGTATAAGCTGCTGTGGGTGCGGCGAAGCCAGCGCAAGGTGAGTTGAGTATCCTCCCTCCGGAAGGCTCCATGTTTGCCCTGAGACCACACTTGGGAGGGGTGAGTCCTTGATCTGTGGGAAAGAGCAATGATATTTTAATTTGGTAAATATTGTTTAAAAAGTTGCAAGATTTCATTAGAAATGTTCTGAGTTTCTGATTTGTTTCTTTCATGAGCCAAGCCCCTGAATAACAGAGGGATGTAAAGAAGGTGAAAAGAAAGCAAGCATTGAAAGCACAGATACAGAGTGAGAGAGGGAAGAAAAGCTGCTAGTGAGGTGGTTGGGAGAAGCCAGACCAGCAGGGAGACAAGAAACCAGAAAGACTAAGAAAAGCAGTCACTGGGAAGCAAGAGCCCAAGAAGGAAAGGCATCTCAGAGACTGAGCTGTGAGTCTTCTGCATGCAACACTGTGGGTCCAGGGCTGGACAGGAGGCAGCAGAGAAGACAGATTGGGACATGTTCTCATGGGACTGTGGTGATAGTGAGGACAGGCCAATGGTTCCAAGTTCATGAATGGAATAGGGGAAGGCTGGAGAAGAGCAGTGGGTGTGGGGGCCCAGGGCAGAGGGGAAGCTGGGGACAAGGGGGAAAAGTCAGGGAAGGCATCTCAATGATGGATACTCCTGGAAAGATCTGGTCACATGGAGGTTGAGGATGAGAAGAGCATGCAGCCGTGGAGAGGACCCTGGTTGGGGGCAAGCAACAAATATACTTGTGGACAGCCTGAAATTCTGTGGACTGTGGTTACAGGGAAGGAGATGCAGAGAGGCAGGAGTGTGGGAGGAGGTAGGGCTGGGGGCATTTCAGGGCCCCAGGCAAAGATTTGAGATATTATCCTTGAAGATCTGAGGATCCACTGAAGTAAGTCACTCAGGGTTCCACAAGCCATGCAGCCTGAGACCAAGATGCAGCAGATGGTCCTCTGGTCACTGGGAAGTAGAAGTGCTGGTTTCTGCATGTGTTGGAAGTCAATGTGGGGTGCACTGGTGTGGGGGTGTAGAGATAGAGGGGGTCAAATATGGACCCCTGGTGTTTTCCCAGAACACACGGGTGCACAGTGATTCCATCAACTGAAAAGACAACAGAGCAAGGTTGGAGGAGACACAAAGAGATCTGGAAAGCACATCACATTTAGGATTCCTGAAATAGCCCATGCAGGAGGCCATGGGCTACAGAGCCTTAAGAGTAGAGAAAATGTTGGGCCTGATATAAATGTGTCCTTAGCCTCTGTTGGGCAAACCTTTCTCACTACTGTTTATTTTTATCACTTTGTGCTTTCTTTGAATGGAATACAGACTACTGTCCAGAACTCATTCTGTCCATGCCCAGGTTCTGGTCCTTGCATGAACAGTCCTGAGCCAGGCACCATGTCTGCAAGGCCCTGATGGCTAAAGTCTCATCTCTGCATCACACTGCGTGTGGCCCCCTCCCTGCACAGCACCCACTGGCTTCCCTCAGTCTTTCCCATTTCCTAACCCTCTGCCTCTTTCTTAGACAGCAGCCAACCCTGGACATCTGGAGGATGTGGGAGCCCCTTGGGCATTGAGACTATAGCTGCTGCTCTAGCTCTTGTGTCTGTCTTAGCTCAGGAAGGTCTGGGGGCCATGCAAGTGAAGCTAGGGGTACATGAATGTGTGTGTGTGTGTGTGTGTGTGTGTGTGTGTGTGTTTGGTGGTGGTGCTTATTGGGTCATGAGTGGGTATCATGTGTCACCTGTAAGAACTGAACCCCAAACAAAGAAGTCAGCCTTCAGATAATTCCAGGTCAGTCCAGTGAGAGACAGGTTCCTCCCCACAGTGATTTCTGGCTACATTTCTAAATTTGAACTCTTCTTAAGTTTTCATGCACTTCTTTCTATTTAACAAGATGAAATAGTAACTTAATAACTTCTGATAGAAGCCTAACAAACACATGGAACAGCATCTTCTTAGTAAATATCCACCTCAATGAAAAGCCTTTCTGTGCAGCCAGCTCCCATATAAAAAGACAAGCATTCCCAGCCCTCAGGACCCCCTGCACCCCGTCTAGACGTTGCTCTGAAAGGGACCACCAGCTGAGATGGCTCATTAGTGGACTAACAGACCCACTACCCTACTCTCCAGAGGAGGATTCTCTGGTGTGCTCCCCTTGTGTCTGGATGACGCCATGCAGACATACAATTGAGAGATCAGTGGTGCTGGTAGGGTTGCTGTGGCCCACACAGGCTCCATGCTGTGTGGCCTCTAATGCTGTGAGCTGGTTCCCTCCTGTGTATTCATGGCACTGTAGATGTGACTAGCAGGTGCAGGCCATCCGGAGGAGTGCCTCAGGGAAGTTTCCCATACATGCTTTAGGTGTCCATATGGACCTCTTTTTGTAAGAAAAATGGAGAATTAAAAGGGAAAGGTGAAATAATAAATCAATTTAAAAATAAGAAAAATAAGAGATGTTGTACATATGTATGTCCTTATTCATTTACATATGCATTTACAGCTTTTGCCTATTTTCCTTTTGGTTTTTTGTTTTTCTTATTAAAACAAAGTATTTTATTGCAGTTTCTCCAATTTGTTATTAACAGCAATTTACCTTGATATATTTAATGGAGTTGGAATTGGGCCAAACCATTTGTACAAAAGAGGATGAAGATCTGGAAAACTGCCCCTTGCAAGAAGGCCCGGAAGAGAAAAAGGTTTGAGAATATGATGAACATTCATGTAAAGGAGTATGAATGGAAAGAGGCTTAGGGAAGTTATCAGGGATGATCCTGGGCAAGAAAAAGTCCTGGCCCTTCAGGTCCCAGGGCTCCCCCTGAGGGGAATATGGTTATTCTAGGGCAACAGAGCTGCTCCGGCCCACTGAGCCCTGTGCTCACAGCTGGCCTGTGTAATAGCCTTCTTATGTCATCATCTATGAACTGATATCATCCAGGGGACTTGGACCCTGGGCATGAGCCAGAGTCAGGATGACACCCTCAGTGGGGCGTGTCTGAACCCCACCCCTCATCCCAGCCTGAGGGGTAGCCTCCCTTCTGGGTAGGTTTGCAGCTCTTGCTGAGTGTCCAGTGTCCAGCTGAACCATCTCCTGAGCAGTCTGCTGGCTTCCTCAGAACTCATGGGAGGCATGGAGCATCTAGGAAGTGTCATGGGTACTGGCAAGACTCCTGAAGGGCAAGTCATGGTCCCACTAGGACCCTCTCAGGAGCCCCTGACCCACATGTGCAGATTCAGCAACCCCTGCCCATCATTTTGGTGGATACTTGAGCTCTTCAGATCTTACCCTAGGCCACTGTTTCTTTTTCCTTTTCATCATTTATAGTTTTCATGTACAGTGAACTCCTACTCGGTCCTTCATGTGAAGTGCTCTCCATGTGTTAAACTGTTCTAATCTCATAATTACTTTTTTTTTTCAGTTGGACTGCACCTTTATTGTGGATGCCAGACCATGGCTTTCCCAGTTCTTCCTCCTGAACAGTACCTGTGTGCAGAAATAGGCAGAGAAGGAGACCCTGGCTCCTCAAGCAGAAGTGTCTGGAACACGTGGGTGGTCCAGTCAGTTAAGCATCAGTGTTCAGCTGAGGTCATGATCTCAGGGTCCTGTGATTGAGTCCCGCATTGGGCCCTGTACTCAGTGGGGAGGCTGCTTCTCCTCTGTCTTCCTCCCTTCTGATTGTGCTCTCTCTCTCTCTCTCTCTGACAAATAAATAAATAATATCGTTAAAAAAAATAAAAGATGTTCTTTTCCCTCCAGAGAACAACAGCCAGTCTGTAGTCCCAGGTCTGTTTAGTACAAGGAAAATTAAATGTATCTCAGAGCACTTTCTGGGTCCCTGTCTGTTTTGCACTGTTTTGTACCCGCTCACCTATTCATTCATCCTCCAATCTCTCCATGCCCCTCATCCATCCCACTCAAAAGGAATGTAGACAAATTTGCCAAGGAGCAGACACCTGTTTCTCTCTTCTGCCTCTGGGGCCAGGCTCACAATGGGGTGATTCTTGTGAGGAGGGGCCATATCTAGTCTCAGAGATTGGAGGTGGGTGAGTGAAGCTAATAAAATGCTCTGCCTTCCATGGACACCCATCAGGGCATCTGCACATGAGCCTCTTGACACATAGAAATTCATCCCAGGGCCTCTGAGGGTAGCTCAGAGAATGGTAGCTCCAGTCACCATGTCCCACCTGCTCCCTGATGATGCCTCTTTCCCAACCCAGCTTGACCTCCATGGATGTCAACACCAATCATTACCCCTTGGATAGGCACTGTGGTGATAGACACCCAGTCTGATGAGCAACTCTGTCTTCAGGGATCCTTGTGGGGAGTAGCCCTGAAGGGGCAGAGTAAGGAAGGGCATGGGACCACCTGGGGGCATGACCGGGACAGAGAAGCACTGGCAATGCTACTTGAAGGAATCTTTCAGAATGCAAGGGCTGAGATATCTTTCTTCCTTCTTCCTGGCTTTCTAAAGACTGATTTGAGTGGTTCCTAGTTGAAAGTCTGCCTTTTTCCTGGACAATCCATTTTTCACAAAGTGGTCATAAGCAATGATGTGACAGGATTTCCCAAGAAAATTGGGGATAGTTCCATTGGGTACAGCACAGAAGTAGTGGCCTCGTTCAGCTTTGGTTTTTCAACCAATCTGAGAGTAGAATTTGTAATTAGATAGGGACATACAAAATCTTACAAGGTAAGTCTGTGTGGTCAGCAGAGCTGACCTATTTTCCACCCTAGCTTTAGAGCCCTCAGGTTCTGAGGGGTTGAACCATTGTTCTTGGGCCATGTGGCTTTACCTGAGGATGGCCCGGTGTCTTGTTTTTTTCTCACTATGTCTGTCATGTTCTCACTTGATCCACATGAAAACATCCTTGGTTTCATTTTAAAAACATAGAGACCAGGCCATACCCACCTCCCACCACTACATAGAAGAATCTTTCTGACCAGCCACCAGAAATACATGAAGTCCCCAGGTGCATGGCACTGTGGCCACAGTTGGGAAATAGTTTTCTAAGGAACTGTGATATTTAAAAATGTGTGAATTGAGGTTAGGGTATATTGTTTGTGACTAGTGTATTTCCTCTTGTTCCTGCTCTGACAGAATAAGGGATTAAAAGCATGGCCCCATTCATGGAATTGATGTTCAGAGGTCATGGTTTGTGCAAGAGTGTTTGGTAGGGCAGGTAAATGTGTCTGCCACCACTGCCCGTAGTGAGACCACATTAATAGATTTTGAATGAAACAATACTGTCCAAGGTGAGTCAGCACCAGAGGCAGCCTGTCCTGTGTCATCATGTCCTGGAGAGACCTCTCCAGATCCAGCCCAGTGACTCATTGTCCCAAATCAGTAGGGAGCAAAAATATACTTGGAAGTTACAATACAAGCTCACACATAGAAACATTGACACACTTCTCAGAAATTCTCGATTTCCACAAAACTCAGAATATTTTATGGGACTTCCTGCCCTGAAGAAATAGAGGTTCCTGGACTATATTTGTGAGACCTCTTCTGAAATAGGGGCTTATCCAAAATCTCAGCACTGGGGTCTTCAGGGAAGCTTCAAAAGGGAAAGGGAGGAGGTGAAGGCAAAATGTCACTTTCCCTGCAATGTCATAAAATTGAAGTTATGAGATGATCTCTATTAACCACCAGCTTCCTTCCCCATTTCCCTGTCAGGGCCCTGGTAGCTAGTGTCATGATTCTTTATTGTGCTTTTCTTTTCTTTTCTTTTTTTTTTTTTAAAGATTTTATTTATTCATTTGACAGAGAGAGATCACAAGTAAGCAGAGAGGCAGGCAGAGAGAGAGGAAGGGAAGCAGGCTCCCCGCCGAGCAGAGAGCCCGATGCGGGACTCGATCCCAGGACCCTGAGATCATGACCTGAGCTGAAGGCAGCGGCTTAACCCACTGAGCCACCCAGGCGCCCCTATTGTGCTTTTCTTAAGTTGAGCTCATAGACTGAGTCCAGCTCTTATGTTAACTTCTTGGTTTCCAAACACAAATATCCACAGGCATTAGCAAAGAAACAAAAGCTTGGAAATACATGTATCTAGCCATTTGTTATCTCCTTTTTGTGATAGTTTCCAAATATTATTTTCTGAGCAAAATCACTCACACAGAAACTGCTATTGTTTATCTGCTTCCTTGTCTTCTCTTATGAGGCCACATTGTCAGTCCAATAATACCGTCAGTGAATCAAAACTATCAAATCGTTGTCCTGAAGCATTGCATTCATTAGACTGACCCCTCACCTCCATCTTCAATTGCCCCACACTCAGGTTCCATCCTTCAGCATCTGCCCCAAAGTCCTCCTAGTGTGCCCAATAGACCCTGTACAACCTCTCTTTCTTCTCCAGTCTCCTGGATGCACCCACTTTTGGAATCTACTCTTTAAATGATGACATTTTCTCTGAAATGGTCTATATTTTACATAAACCTCTCCCATTGCTCACATCTTGTGCATTGCTATCAGATCAAGGGAAAATATTTTCTAAATCAGGGAAGTCTCAATTAGTTCTAGATGTTAAAAACACAGAATGTCAAGCACTCAGTCAAAAACAATAAGAAAAAAAGACAAGACTTGATGGGTAAATCAAGAACAAAATTTAACAATAGAAACAAACCTGAGAATGTCTCAACAGGGCAGTTATCAGATATGGGGCTTTAACCTCAAGATGAGTAAGGGGAAAAAGATGGATAATATGGGTGAAAAGTAGAAGCTACCAAAAAGAATAAAAGGAACATTCTAGAACTGAAAATTTTAATAACAGCTATGAATGATGTGATTGTCAGGTTAAACTGCATGGAAGTTAGACAGGTGGAGGCAGGCCAGAGCAGATGCAGAATGGGAAACAAAGAAGGGTGAGGTGAGATTTTCCCCATTGAGGAGCAACAGACAATGGGGCAGAAGCAGTATTTGAAAATGGAAAGCTTGAGTTTTCTATAATTGATAAAATACATCAAACCATTGATTTAAGCAAGGTTACAAACCCTAAGCAGGATATAATGAAAGAAACCACAATCGAGCATAAAACAGTTCTAAATCAAATTTAGGGAGAAAAATCTTAAAATCAGCCAGAGGTAAAAAGATCTTTTACTTTTAAATAAACCACCATCAGGCTTTTAGTTGACCTCAGATGAGAAACAACAAGTCAGAAGATACTGTCATGAACTTGCTAACCACTGAAGGAAATTAACCACTGACCTACAATTCCTTGGGCACCAAAAATCTCTCTCAAAAACAAATACAAAACAAGTTATTTTAAATAAGCAAAATGGAGTGTATTTACTGTCAGGAGAACTGTTCTAAAATAAAGACTAAAGGGAATTCTCTGGGCAGAAGGAGAAACAAGCCCAGATGGAAAAAATAGTATGTTAGGAAGGAAAGAAGAACAAACACATCAAAAGGATGAATTTGTGGATACATCTAGATGCTATTTTGACATGTAAAATCATTATGTTGTATTAAATATTGTTAAATACATATAGAATTAGTACACATGAAAATAGCACAAAGCTGAACAGTACTCAGTGTAGTTAGGATAATATAAATGAATTGTGTACTGTTACTAAAAGACGTGGTTAGTTGACCTCTGAAAAAAATACAAGAAGGCAAAACAAAAAGGAAACATATCTCAAATATGAGAACACTGAGATATGGGAAAAATAAGAATGGATTACAGTATACTATGTCAATGCCCACCAAAAAATGTCAGTGTAACAGTGCTAAGATTCTGTAAAATGGAAAACTCTAAGACAAGAGGCAGTGCTTTAAATAAAGGTGGGCATTTCACTAATGGAAATATTGTTTACTAGGAAGATATAACAACTCTTAAGTGTGTAGGTACCTATCTCAGAATATTCAAAGCAGATACAGAATGAATAGAAAGGAAAGATAATCAAATCCATAATCAGAGCGAGAGAGCACAAACACAAACCACAGGACTTGACAAAACTCAGCTGAAGCAGGTCATCAGCCATGTTCTGAAGTTCCCATAGAGGCATGTCAACTTGTCCTTGAATTACACTGAACATCACTCAAACACTGACCATGAATACATGCTTGTTTTTTTCATTCATTCATTCTTTCTTTTTTGGGGGGGGAGGGTTAGAGAGAGAGAGCGAGGGGGGGAGGCGTAGAGGGAAAGAGAGAATCTTAAGCAGGTTCCACACCCACTGTGGAGCCAGAAGATGTGCAGCTCAATATCACAACCGTGAGATCATGACATGAGCAAAATAAAAAATCACAAGATTAACCATCTGAGCCACCCAGGTGCCCCAATACATGCTCTTTTCAAGTGTACATGAAGTATTTCCAGAATTGATCAATTATGTACCACAAAGTAATTCTTAAAAAAATTTACAGGCCCAACACCTTGCAGACCATTCCATGATCATGATAAAATTAAGTGGGAAATCAATCAATAAGAAAATGTTAGTGACTTCCGGAGAGCAGGAGAAGCTTTCCTTTGTTCTATGGACCCTCCCTGTCCTCTGTGTTGGCTGTTTCCTTGAAATGACCTGGAGATTAAGGTGGTTAGAGTTAGAGGATGTGTTACACAGAAAGAGAAACTTCTGAGGGGCTCCTCTCTGAGGAGACAGTTCCAGGCCAAACAGGTATGAGTAACTTTTCAGGCTGCACATAATTATAAAGGCTCACTTGGTGGGTGTATGAGGGAGGCTGGCCTTCTCCACCAACCCCATGCACACATCTGCATTCTCTGGATAGAATTTCAGGTAGGGGCTCACATGCCCCTCCCTCCCATGGGGAAGATGCTCAAGAGACCCTGCGTGGGGGAACCTCTTCATGGAGGAGGGACACTTGGCACCTGCCTCCACTCTGACTCAGTTCTCAGTACTTTCCCACTCCTAGCCCTGCCCTCTCAACATCTCCAGAACCCTGGAGTCCTCTGTGGTTTGTTAGCTTCCCATCCATTCATTCATTCATTCACTGTCTTTTTTTTCCACACCTCTCTAGTCCCCTGTCCCTCTTCTTAGGCAACCATTCTTATGTCTTTTATGTGTGCCTTTGCTTTGGTTTTCTTAAAGAGTGTGTAGTATCGTTTTGTGTCCATAATAGTTATTTATAGTGCTATATATTGTTTTCCAAATTTGACTTTTTCCTGTTAATATTGTCTTTTAAAAGATCCTTTCTTGGAATCTCGGAATCTTGGAGGCAAGAATGGATCGTCTCTGCATACATCCAGTCTAGCTTCCAACCTCTGCATTGTACTTTGTGGGGAAGTGTCCACCACTTTATCCACCTTTCCTCTACCCCAAGGTGATTTTTTACTCCCCCATAAAATCTGCTGCAGTGAATGTCTTCCTTTAGGTCCTTTATGGATGTCCTGAGAAATTCCTTGGACTGGTACTCAGGAACAGTCTTGTGTACTGGGCTTTGCAAGTCCTCAATTTATTTTCCAGAACGGAGGCACCAGACCTCATACTCCCTAGACTTGCAGGAGCCCCCCTGTGCCCCCATGATCAGTCTCATCTAGCTTTCTCATTTTGATAGTGTAGTAGGTGAAAAGGAGTAATCCATCTCATTGGTGACACCTACTTCCACTTCTTTGGTTACCAGTAGCTTTGAATATCTGTTGATATGCTCAGACTGCTAGGTTTCCTCTCTGACAATGCCTGGCTCACAACATTAGCTCATTCCTTAGTATCAGATTTGGCAAATGTCTTTACTGACTTTTGTGAATGATATCTTTTCTTGAACAGACATCCTAAATTTTGTGAGTTTTAATGTAGAGTGTGGCATTTCATACTAGAACTTATTAATGTATTCTTTATGCTTTTGATCTTGCTTGTTTTGGGGCTTCTTGATTATCAATTTTTGGATTCAGATCAATCAGATAAAAAGCTGACCACTTTTACTTGTTTTCCCCTGCAGCTCTCTCATTTCTTGCTAGGTGTGTGTTAGGCCATTACTAGGCCTATAAATACTTGGATGACTGTATCTTCTTGTTCTATTTTTTTCTTTTGTCCGTTTTTGTTCCTTTATTAGTTTTTTTATGTATGCTATAAATAACCACACATTTAACAACTTAAAACAATACCCATTTATTATCTCATTGTATCCGTGGGTCAAATTTTTTTTTCCCCAATTTATTTATTTTCAGAAAAACAGTATTCATTATTTTTTCACCACACCCAGTGCTCCATGCAAGCCGTGCCCTCTATAATACCCACCACCTGGTACCCCAACCGCCCACCCCCCCCGCCACTTCAAACCCCTCAGACTGTTTTTCAGAGTCCATAGTCTCTCATGGTTCACCTCCCCTTCCAATTTACCCAAATTCCCTACTACTCTCTAACGCCCCTTGTCCTCCATGCTATTGGTTATGCTCCACAAATGAGTGAAAACATATGATAATTGACTCTCTCTGCTTGACTGATTTCACTCAGCATAATCTCTTCCAGTCCCGTCCATGTTGCTACAAAAGTTGGATATTCGTCCTTTCTGATGGAGGCATAATACTCCATAGTGTATATGGACCACATCTTCCTTATCCATTCATCCGTTGAAGGGCATCTTGGTTCTTTCCATAGTTTGGCGACTGTGGCCATTGCTGCTATAAACATTGGGGTACAGATGGCCCTTCTTTTCACGACATCTGTATCTTTGGGGTAAATACCCAGGAGTGCAATTGCAGGGTCGTAGGGAAGCTCTATTTTTAATTTCTTGAGGAATCTCCACACTGTTCTCCAAAGAGGCTGCACCAACTT